>NC_143141.1:46243012-56243012 GCF_059928025.1 Delphinapterus leucas
CCGCGCCTCTTCCGGGATTCAGCACAGTGATTGCTGGCTGGTTTTTTCCTTGCTTGATACCCATCCTGAGCTGTTTATGTCCTTGTGCCTCTCTTCACAAACCTGCTGTGAGTAGCTCGTCTGTTCCTTAACAGGCGCTGTATTTTTCTCTAAAGGTATGTTTTCCCCTGTTTCATTTGGAGGGAGAGACTATTGTAAGGCAGCTATTTTCAATTTTGTTTGCTGAAGTTGTCACATCCTGGTGGAGCCTGAGTATTTATTTTTAGATTACATGTAAGTGGGTAAGGAAAAAAAAAGTACGCAGGATCATAATTTGAAAATACCACTTTGCATCATTTGAACATTTTATCTCGAGCATATGCTGGCAACTCAGTCTGATCCAAAATAAACTTATTAGGCAGCAGACACATGAAACCAAGCGACAGTTTGATGTTTGCCATGAGACTGTCCGTGCCAGTTTGAAGAGGGCAGTGGGGGCCGGATGCACAGCCTTCAGACCCCCCAGTCCACGAACCCAGGCCCTCGGTGCTCACTGGACACCAACTTGAAGAAACTGAAAATGATTTTGGTCGGTTGTTTAGGGTCTGGCAGAATCTAGGGCAAACAAACAAACAAACATTAGAACCATATACCAGTCAGAAGACTTCACACTGTAGCCTCGGAGCGCGTTCAGTGCCGCTCACAGGATGGCTCTCACGGAGCCCTCATCACAGAAAGCTTAGATAGATTACACTCTTCAGATTTCGCTCGCACATAAATGCGTAGGTTATGGGTATTTAAAAGTGTTTTCTCTGTCAAACGAGGGTAATTTTTTCAAATTAAGCCAAAAAGCATGGCCTGGAAATGGGATGTGCTTTTGTTGAAATGAGTTATTGCTGTATGCTGTACAGGAATTTAACGTTCACAATGGTAGGCTAATAAGTAGGTAAGAACAGGACATTAAATACAAAGAAATTTTTGTGGGTAAAGGGGAGGCATTAATGTTAAATTAGCTATGAAACTGTGACTATTTTTAATTTTTTTTTTTTTTTTTTCATTTTGACTTTAGTCTCTTTCGCTTTTATTTGTCAGGGAACATTTTTGCCAATCAAGTCAAGTATAACAGGTAGGCCTCCCTTTCACACAGCTTTAATGATAAGTGACAGAGATGGCAAAAGGCACTCAGCCGCCTGCAGAATGCATTAAAAATTCAAAACTTTACTTATCAGTCTTTTATTAAAATTTTCTGTAATCGTGCAGAATTATTTCCCCACTGGGTTAGCTTTCAATATGGAGTACAATTATATTTCTGACACAAAAATAATTACACTTTAAAAAACTACATGAAAGAAGTATTTATTTTTTTTAAAGCAAAATCCATCCACTTTACATCCATGAAGAGGCATTGCAATGAAAAATTAAGCAATTACTGAACTAAAGCTCCAGTTTTGAGCATTCAACTTTCAGTACTAGACAGCTGGGTGGAAATCTGGCTTGTAGAAATTTAAAGGAATTATGGTTAGGGTTAAAAACTTTCTAGTCCTTGTCTGTTTACCAAGAAAATACTTTGGGGTATTGTATCTTTAATCTGTCAGTGTTAATGTAGCTAAAATGGTGGATCTAAATTCTTTCCAACAGGATAAGTATTAACTATTGGTAGCTGTGTTTTGTGAAATTAGCTGTGGTTTTTCTATGACTGATGTCTTCTTAGCTTAAGATTTTTAATGCAAGTGTTGATAGCTCTGGACCGTGGGCTCTGCTTGTATAGACCAACATTTGAATAATTCTCAAACCTCTACTTTGGTCATCTGCATCTTTTAATCTAAAATCCCATCAATCAAGTTTCTAGAAAAAGAATTGCCATGAATACATTCCCTTAAGATGTAGAGGTCAACACATTTTCACTTGGGCATCTTTGATGTATAAGGTACTACAGTTGGAACTCTGGGAAATATGGAGGCATGAATTTATATTTCAACTGGAGGCTTTTGGAATTAACTCAAATTTCCATAAAAGCTGACACTACTACCCTTTCTTACGTTCCACCCTAATGGTACATTCTTACTGAATACAAGGGATACCCATTGTATACTTATTAAGTACTCAGAGGACATCAGGCAACTCCACTGAAATCCAGAGATTTATAAGTCTTACTCAAGTCTCTGTTTGTGTCCTCAGCTAGCTCAAATGTAGAAGAAAAAGTAGACAATTCTACTACAATTCTACAAATTCTACTACAAAACTACAATTCTATGTGAAAAATACCTGGCATCTCCTAAGTGGGGAGTAAAGATAATCCATTGGTTGTGGGAAAATACTGGAACTTCTGTGTGTATGTATTTTTTTAGACTCATTATTTTAAATTTCTCTTCTTAATATACATGGCATAAATGCATAAATTGGGAAACTAAAAAATTTAAATTCAACATTTAAATTGTCTTTAATATGGAATCTGTTTATATCTTTATCTCACATGTAGATGTTTACATAATTCATTTGGGAACTAACATATGGTAGTGGTCATACTGTGCATGAGAAGTTTGGAAACTTTAATTAAAATAGTATTGGTTATACCAATAGTTAGCATGTCCTTAAGCAAATAATTTTTCCTTTAAACTATCTGAGATTCTGTGTCTTTTCTTCCCTAATTTCTCCTTCTCCTAAATAATAAACATTTATTGTAAGATTACTATGTGTCAAGAACTTTTCTAAGCAATGTATTAATCCATTAGATACTTATAACAACCTTATGATGGAGGTGCTGTAGTCATCCGCATTTTACAAATGAGGAAGCTGAAGCAAAGATGTTATTAAGGAACTTGCCCAAGATGGCAGAGCTAAGCACTGGCAGGCCAGGAGTCTGAAGTTTGGGTTAGAGAACTTCTAAAATAATTTTTAATTATAAATTTATTGAATTTCCCATGGTGGTGCCAAGGGCTCATTTAATAATTCATTGATGATTTATTGAGCACTTACTGTATGCCAGACATTGTGCTAGATGTAGATTTTATCAAAATGAAAGAAGGTTCAGAGTCTATTGGGAAGATAGCCATGTAATCTTACAACTGTTGGAACTCAGAAGAGAAAGCATGGACTGGCCAGGAAATGTCTGAAAAAGTGATATTAATGGGAATACGAAAGTAGGGGTTAGAGACTGACAGGTTAACAAAAGGAAGGGATCAGAACAGAGAGGACAGCATTAGCCAGGGAACAAGTGCGAGAGAGAGAGAATGCATTTGAAAAACTGAAAGTATCTCAGCACGTTGTGTTTGGGGAAATATAGAAGGCAAGAAATAAAACAGAGTCAGCATCCTGAGTAGCCTCTTGGGCTGGATTTTAGCTCCTAGTGGATAATGAGCTACTGAGAGACTTTAAGGGATGGGATGATAGAGTCAGATGTGTACTTTAGAAGTTGTATTCTGGCTTTGGTGTGGAGATTGGAGAGAAGGGTTGTGAACCTGGGGTCTGGGAGTCCAGCTTTAAGAGTATGGAAATTGTTAGTTCACGTGTTCATTTATGAAATTCTCTTAGTTTCTTCATTCACCTGTTTAACCTATATTTTGTGTGCTCACCATGTACCAGATACTGTTCTCAGTGCTTGAACGATATGAGTGAAGAAAACAGGCAAAAATCTTTGCCCTTGAGGAGGTTAAAGTCTAGTGTAGCTCAGGTATAATTACAAGGAAGGATTTGATGGGTTTGTGAGATATTTAGGAGGGAGAACTGATAGGACTAGTGGTTAGGACTGAATCGTGGCTTCTTAAAATAAGATCTGAAAAACCCATGGAGCATCAATCCTGCATTAACAGAAAATCATCCCAACAACTAAGAAGGGAGTTGGCCGCTTAAGAAAGCTGAGGGAACATAGTTAAACTGATTTCATGGGCACAGGGAATGGAGTGGGGAGGGGTCGGTGGCCATTGGAAACCTTCCTGGGCCATCAGGATGGTTCATGAGACTGACGATTGCCAACTGCCTGCTACTCCTCCTGACCTTCAACCCAAGGGGTTTCCAAAGCAAAACTTCCTCTTGAAAGTTTTGATTTGCCATTTGGTGGAGGAATTAATATAATGTCACTGACAGCTATGTTCACGGAAGGGACTTCCTGAAAGCAGAATAATTGGACATAGAGGTTTTATACTGTGAGTTTAGATTTTCAGGCCTTACATAAGGCCTGAAAATTGTCCTTTGATCGTCTTTCCCAATCAGAGTAAGAGTCAGGCCCATTTATTGCCAACTTTAGAGAATAATATGTCAACTTTGTAAAAGAGAAGAAATAGCAAGTTTACAAAGACTTTAAATCACACTGTACACTTTGCAACAAGTCTCAACAGGTAACAGTGCTGCTGTGCCACACGTAGTCTCCTTGACCTGCCAAGGTATATACAGATCTATAGAAATAATCACCAGCAAAGAGAGGCTGGGTGAGTGGGTGGTTAGAACTTCAGCTCTTCAGGGCTCTTCAGGGCTCTTTCTAGCCTTGGTGTTGACTCATTTGAAGCAGACATTGGGTCAGATTCTTGACTCCCGTATGCCTGCCTGTTTGTCCATTGGGAGAAGGGGGAGAAAGGCAGTACTTGGCACCCAGACAGGGTTCATGAAGTGTTTTAAGAGTCTGAATTGAAAGGCTGTTAACGTCAAACAGAAGTGCATGGGATTCTGTTTTTTTATGGACAGCATGAATAAGAAGCGGAGGTGATGTGACTGAAAATATCTCTGAATAAGAGTCTTTTCAGAAATGGGGGATGATTGGCAGAGGCCCAGAAGGTAGGGATGTCAAACATCTTGGCCCTGGCCATGGTCACTTGGCATCTAAGGGACAGCACTGGAGCTGGCCTCAGATCCTTGTAGGCTTGGAGCTGTCAGGAGGAGAGCAAGCAGAGAGCTCCCTCTCCACTGTTGGGACCCTATGACACGCTGCCGAAATAACTTTGATACCTTCGGGCTGTTCATACGAATTTAGGTAGTGCATCAGTCTTGGGGAGGTGAGTGATGAAATGCAAACCACAGAGAGAGAAAGAGTCTTTGTTTACTTTCCCTTTTCCTGGTATATGGCTAAACAGGTTAAACACCTGTGAGGAGGGTGCTTCAGGGACACCCTCGTACGCAAATTGTTCATGGGTGTCTTGGAGATTGCATGCCTCTCATGCAGTGATTAGTTGCCTCTTCATCACTGGCGAGGCTGGCAGCAAGGAGCAGGGCCTTCACCTGCAGGTGTTGCCATGGCAAAGGACACTTGGAAGAGATTCAGGCAACATTAGAAGGCAAAAGTGAAAATGAGAGTTGAGAGAAAATAGAAGCTGATTCAAGGAGATATTTGAGTGGATCAAACCGCCTTCTGCACGAAAGCCATTGCCAAGCTCGATATCAACCCCACCTTTCTCCTCCTAACTCCCGAGGTTCTCTGAGTCCTGGTAATCTGGTGCGTAAGCTGTTTTTTAAAGTTAAAATTAAAAAAAAAAAAATACAGCAAAGATTTATTGTTAGCACACTGCAAAATTTATTCTGCTCTTAGGAGACATGGTTTGGTTTCTTAACCCAAACAGAATTATTAAGTGAGAATTGGTTTATGGACTCTATTAAACAATTTCTTTTTCCCTATTCAAAATCAGCTAGCAAAGTAGCTCATTTTATCTAGTACACTGGATTTTTTTCTCTCATTACCACCTTCGTTACTGTCCACGTGGCTTTTCAAGAAAGCCAAGCCACATTTCTCCTGTGTCACTTAAAGAGACTTTGCCTTAACTTTCCCCTGGCCTCCACATTGAATTTGATTTTCTGTGTTCCCACTTCTGCATTTTTGCCTATTATTTATAATAATCTGGTTTTTATTCACTAAGCTTCCCCAGAACTTGAAGATATTTATGGTCAGATTTTCTATAGGTCATTATCCTCTAAGTAAAATAGAACTACCTATTTATCTCTCTATATATTTTAGGAATTTCCAGTTAAAGCCAGGAACAGATTCCCTTTTTTTTTACTGATTGGTTAATCACTTTGTTATCTACATAGTGATGTTAATAATAATAATGACAGATATGTATTGACTGCATATCCAGTTGTATCAATATCCTTGGGGGTGAGGCCCAGGTAGAGGTACTATCTCAAAGCTCCCCAGGGTTGAGGAACCCTGTGGTGTAGTAGGTTCATGGGGTGATTGGGAAGGCACTGCTTATTCCATGGTAGATATTCAATATGCATTGGTTTCATAAATTTCTTATGAGTTCTCGTAAAAAAAAAAAAAGAAAAAGGGCTTCCCTGGTGGCGCAGTGGTTGAGAGTCCGCCTGCCGATGCAGGGGACACGGGTTTGTGCCCCGGTTCCGGGAAGATCCCACATGCCGCGGAGCGGCTGGGCTCGTGAGCCATGGCCGCTGAGCCTGCGTGTCCGGAGCCTGTGCTCCGCAACGGGAGAGGCCACGACAGTGAGAGGCCCGCGTACCGCAAAAAAAAAAAAAAAAGTGCCGTGCCTCTAGTTGCCCTTTCTCTTTAGCAGGGCAGAGAGAACTGTTGGGATCATCTAGGCCTTAGAGGGAGAGCTGCGGACTGTGAGCAATGTCTGTGGGTCTCTTCTTTACGTACCCTTCTGAATTGACTGAGAAGGGTCTCTTGGATGCTATTTCTACTAGGAAACAGATTTGAAAATAGGATGATGTTCCTTAAAATGGAAGGGCTAACAAGTAACTCAGGTGTATACAGTGAGACTGCATTGTTGGTAAGCACTTGGGCTGGGCGGAACCCTCTTCTGGGTATTGGAGTTACCAGTGTATTTTCTGAGCCTTTGATTTCATCTCATTCCTGTGGTCTCTGTAAAACTGAAGAGGAAAAGTTTTTTTTTTTTTTTTTTTTTTTTACAATGAGCCTTCTCTATGTGATCTGAGGTGTGATTAACCTTGCGTTGGCCTTCATCTTAAAAGTCGGTTCAAGTAACAAAGGACCTTTACCAAGAAAGGTCAGTGGGGGGTTGCACTGTGACATCTGTTCTGAGCTAGAACCTGGAAAGGACTCATAGGCCCCATGATGAGAAAATGTCATTTAAATGGACCAGGAGAAGAAAGGGCAGAAAGAAATGAAGTGAGTCTGGCACTGAAATCTAGTTTTCCTATATCCAGAGGTTAATGTATTTCCTAAGTTTGCCACGTGCAAAGAAAATCGCCTCCTAAGTGAGTACTAATGCTAACATTATTTGATGGTTTGAAGGTCAGCATGGTAAAATTTGCCAAGCCATTTTTCTAGATGTATTGTCTACCTGGAAAAAGTCAAGTACAAAGATTGTCATAGATTTTCTGAATATTCTAATCAAATTTTGATCTGGTTGTACTGTTTAAACCCACTGTCAACATGCCGACACACACTGTGTGAAGCTGAGGTGCAAGAGTGATTTGCTATCCACTGATCATCTCCTTTATTTCACACTGACACTGTCATATAGAAAGTCCCAGAAGTTCTTTGGGACAAAAAGGATTAATGCCAAAGTTGAATGAGTTACAGCCATTGCCACCTAATTAAAATGATTTTGTGCCATTTGCTTTTGTTGGGCAGGATCCACACACAATATAATTTTAATCCTGTTTATATACGCTCTTGGGATAGATTTGAGATTAGCATTGCCATTTAAGTGAGTTAATCAAGCATACTGTATTCAGCTTTTGTTTTTCCATTGTATGTGAAAGGTGACCACTGCAGATGGGTTACCCAACTGGCCGCTTACTCTCTTAACAAGAAGAGGTGGTTTTCAGTGTCTGATCATTAACCCAGCCTCAGCCCCAGCGACTCTTGCTGCCTAGTCCTTGGAATGGTACAGCTGTTGTCAGTCACAGAGGAGAACTCTAGTTAGGCACTGCTTTGCTTTGGCTGTGTTTACATGCCTCTACACAAGGGGAGGGGAGGGAGAAAAAGAGAAAAAAAAATACAACTCCCCTAAAAAGCAAACACCATTTTTTGTATGCCTGGCTCTGTTTATGTATATAAAATGGACATTATGGTGGAGTGAAAAAGACCCTCGTAAAAATCCTTCTTGAAAACTATTGTTGCTGACAGCCGTGACCTCTGTGAGTCTGCATGTTTACCCATAATTCATAATTAACAAAGACATTAGAACTGCCACAGGAGAATTCTGGGCTTTATTTCTTTCTAACTGGGCAGTACTAATGCTGGAAGTGCTCCCAAATCAGTGATTTAACATTTCAGGAAATCTTGGAGAGGCAGCAGAAGCCTCCTTATATAGCTCATACGCTGGGACTTTGGTGATACAGATACGGCCGAGATAATTATTCAGTTCTCGTTATTGCTGTAGCTCTGCACCTGATCCCCGAGCCATTAGAGCACTCTGCAGGTTATTACAACTATCAAACATCAAGGTCTCTTTTCTAGTCTCTTGACTATGTGGTTATCATTTTACTTCTTTTAAATCCCCCATCTGCATAGAAAGCCTCTGTGTTTTTCACTGAGATCTGCTCACAGCCTCCCCCCCGCACCCCCTTCTTTATTGCTCCTTAAATGGAGCCCTTTTCTTATCAGCATGTTAGCATAAAAATATAAACCTCATGCTTCTCCACTTGTATTGTTTTTATACCCTCTCTCTTGTTTGATTTTCTCTTTGAGGCTGTGCACACCTACACTTTAATTTGGGAAGCAAATGAGTCAGTGGAGGAGAATTCTCTCAAGCTCAAGGAAACCACGATAATGTAATCTCAGATGACGGGAGTTGTCCGTGTCCATGTTTAACCTTCTGCTTAGTTGAGGACCCTCTTGACTTTATTGTATGTTTCTGCCTATTGCTGCAGTATTTCAGATGGTACCAAAACATAGCAGATTACAGGAGACTACAGTGACAACTTGCAAAAAGTGGTTTTGTATTGTGGGTGTATTTAACAATTCATTATGTTTTAATCTTTTCACCAGAAAGTGTACCCTTTCTTGGCATTTAACGTGAAGTAGTCTCTCTGATGGAATACACTTTCAGTTTTGGTTACAATCTAGTGGTGTAATAAGTTTCCTTCTAATACTTTTCTAGACAAACTATAGCATGATCAAAACCAGACAGCTCTGAGTATTCTGGGCACTGTGTCAGCTATCCAGGGGCAGACAGTCACTTATGATATATAAAGATAATACTATAAATTAAGAGTCTGAAGCAGACCTTTGTGAACTGCATCTTAAGTGAAAGCAAGTTGCTATTTCTGGATGTTTTTACACAGCCCTACTCCCCTTAGAAATCTTTATTTTGCATGTGATCTCCACCAAACACCTGTAAAAAAGGCATTCCACCCACTGCAGGCCTGTCTGATGAAAAAGCTAATCCACAAGGGGTGAGGGGCAGTCACAGACAGTATGGTGGGGCTAAGAAACATATGGCTTCCTCACTTAATATTGCTGCACAGTTGTTCCACACCATATTCCCTTAAATGGGCATTAACTCTGTAGCCAAATTAGCAGACTATAAAACAAATGAAAATAGAGGCATTTTTTGGTATTACAAAGCTCCCCCCTCCAAAACCATGAAATATGACTTAACAGTGTCTATCAGGTGTGTGTCTGTGTGTGTGTGTGTGTGTGTGTGTGTGTAGCATGTTGCATATAAAAAATGATATATGCTTTAATCTGTACTTCGCTTAATCAGCCTCTACAGAGACACCATCTGATTTTTCTGACTGATGGAAGAGACTGGTTCCTTTCAGGATCTCCTTCTGTCCCTTTCTGCTGAACTAAGAAGGTTTTAAATACATAAAAAATCATGTTCTCCTCTTTTGTTAACTTCCTGGTGATGTGTATTTTTTTTCCTTAGGCACTAAGGAGTATAGATTTCAACACGAAATATATGTATCTATTAGTGTAAATTCATGTAGGTCAACTATAAAAGTAAATCAGTAAGTAGCATTGTTGTGAATTAAGTTTCTCCATAATCAGTGACAGGGATAAGAGTGCTTTACTCTGGGAACCTTGTTTTACTGGTGAATCATTTGAATACTGTTACGGGCTTCCCATGTTGTATGTACTTTCATTTTTGCTACTATATTCAATCCTTTTCTTATACGTTGATCCTTAATATGAGAATTTTTGAGTCAAAATCTTTCTAATTACCTAGTCTGGCCCTCTTATTTAAGGAGAAAACGGACCCAGGGAAGCCAAAGAACTTGCTTAAAGTCACACAGTCAGCTAGTTCATGGCAGACTTTGGTTCTGGTCCCTTGGCCCTCATCTTCTTTCTATAACACGTTACTGCTTCCAGTAATTATATATATAATTATTTAAATCCTCAAAGCAAGGAAGAACACTTGTGAGTTTTCCTTCCAGAAGAAATGATGATTTGTTCTTAGCCATCCATTCTCTCATTGGTGAGAAAAATGCATAAATTTGCAAGATGGTGGGCCACCAATATGGCAAAGACGTTTTCTTTGTATGACAACCAACTGACCCTTAAATGAATTGAACCTATGACCCCCTTCCTCATTAGCTCCAAAAAAGCTAACTAGCCCAGAAACAATTGTTACAAGCAAGCTACAACACAAATTCACCATGTTATTCCTGTGGGATTAATTAGAGAGCTAAAACAATGCTTTATCATTGAAAGACATACAAAATCATATTGTTATGTTCTTCTGGCTTGTGAACCTCTTGAAATTTTATGCAAAATTTTATGTAAGAGCAAATATACATTGCTCTTGGGAGAGGGTTCCAAGTTTCCGTAAGATTTTCACAATATGTATGTGTGATCCAAAATAGGTTAAAAACAATTGTTCATGCTACAGTGATTTGTGCTGATGTCATCCCTGGTGTTGGTACTCTACCAAACACACAAGAATTGCATTATGCTTTGTTAAACTGGAGGAATATATTATTTCTGTTTTTTACTTGAGGAGAAAAGAAGGAATAGAAAGTAAATATACACATGTGGCCCTTATAATTAGCACTAAATCAATAAAGACTAATTTGGGATATTATGAAAATTTAGTTAATGCTAGTTTGAGTAGAGATGGATATCACCCAAGTCTTGAGTGCTGACTTCGGGACACAAGGAGAAAAATAATTCTGCAGCCTGGAGTGTGGGGCACATGATGGTATCCAGGAAAAGGAGAGTAGAATGGGCAAAGAATAAAATACTCAAATATTCGACAGCATCTTTAACTTACTTAGATGCTATGTAAGAAATAAATTGTCAGTAGGACCTTCCTAGTCATCAGGGGGTTAAAGCACTATAAAGAAACTTGCATATGTACTTTGTTATCCAAGACACAGATAGAGAGATGTCATTCTACTGATATATTACATAAATCATGGTGCCAGCCAGAAAAACAACAGATGACCAATTTGTACAAAGCATTTTTTCCTTATGTTACATTTATTTAAAATACATTAAATCGTTGTGCTAAAATTGAGGCAGCTGGCAGTCCAGGCAACCTTATAAGATTTGTGTTTTCTGGACCCAGGCCCATTCGTTTGGAAAGGTGGATTCATTGGGCTAGTATATTTGCTTAGTCATATGCCAAGCCCTTGGGGGAGTGCAGGTAGTCCAGAATTTACCATGCATTCATTTTTTTGCTCTTATCAGGAATTTTCTGACAAATGGAAGTCAGATGGTTGATACCCATTTACTCCCAAGTGAAGTCACTAATTAATGGTAACGAGGCTCAACCCAAAGAAAAAGACTCAAATGGGATGGAATCTGAAATATCTGGCTGTATTCCAGGGGCCTCTTCTCTCTTTTCATGTTCCTTGACATTGATGTGATGCCTAGTTGACCTTAGGAATAAAAGTCAAGTCTGAGTTGAGTAGGTTTATGTAAACTGATTAAAGCATGGGCCATGTTTTAGGAATTTTAGGGTTTGCTGCTGCATTGTTTTTTAAAATTTTTATTGTGGTATAGTTGATTTACAATGTTGTGTTAGTTTCAGGTGTACAGCAAAGTGAATCTGTTATAGGTATGTCCACTCTTTCTTAGATTCTTTTCCCATATAGGCCATTACAGAGTATTGAGTAGATTTCTCTGTGCTTTACAGTAGGTCCTTATTAGTTATCTATTTTATGTATAGTAGTTGTGTATATATCAATCCCAATCTCCCAACTTATCCCCCCACCCCTGCTCCCTTACCCCCTGATAACCATAAGTTTATTTTCTATATCTGTAACTCTATTTCTGTTTGGTAGATAAGTTCATTTGTAACCTTTTTTTAAATTCCACATATAAGCGATATATGATATTTGTCTTTGTCTGACTTACTTCAGTCAGTGTGAGCTTTCATCAAATTCTTAATGGGACTGATAACCCTCACAAAAGCATAAGAACCACTGGTGAGGGTTTTATAAATACTCAGTTAAGTCAGCTTCCAACGTCTGTTGTCAACCACATTCAAAACTAATACTGGATAAACCAGACCCAGAACATAGAAGCCCATTTCAAGTGGTCCAGTCTCACATTTCTGCACCTTGTTTAGTGACAGCTTAACCTCTAGGGATGCAGTGTTCTTAGAGGGTTTTGGTAGTGTGAATACCTACGTAAAGTGGTCATTCGAATGTGAAGGTGTTGCTTTCAACAGATTTTTCTTCCCTGTTGGCCAATAATCTGAAGATGGAAGAGATTTCTTCAAGAAGCTGAATCTTGAAAATTGAAGTCACCCAAAGTGATAGGATTGTATTTGAATTCAACGACTATTTTTGTGTCACTACTGTATTCACAACATGCCAGAAACATATTTGGTAAATTTTTAAGGACTTACATGTCTTTTTTCTTAGGATATTGAATTCAGCATAAGAAAGAAATACAAAACAAAGTCTGTTCTCAGTTTATGATTGTCATGGAGAGATTAGTATTTTGGGGAGCCGTGCAAACAAAGAGCAGTTCCAGACCTTGAATTGTACCCAGTTGAATGTCCTAATAGAATATTTGATATAGACAGAGATGGCCGTAACTGGTTAGAAAAAGGAGAGGTTATGGAAGATCATTTACCTAAAGAGGTCATTATGGAAAGTCTCTATAAAGGATATTGTTGGAAGAGGTAGGAATTGAAATAAGTTCTAAACTGTAGAGAAGATTTAGATATGTAGAATTGGGAGAGCACTTAATGGTGTTGGCTGGTAATGAGATCATACCGTCACCATTAGAGTGGATATAAGGCGAGTTTTATTTGTGAGTCCTATAAAAAAATAGGTTAGTGGCTTCCACACTGGAGATGGACCAAAAAAAAAAAAAAAAAAAGCAGAAGAAAGGAATTGAACTTTTTTCTTTAAAAACTAAGGGTGTGGGGCTTCCCTGGTGGTGCGGTGGTTGAGAGTCCGCCTGCCGATGCAGGGGACACGGCTTTGTGCCCCGGTCCGGGAAGATCCCACGTGCCGTGGAGCGGCTGGGCCCGTGAGCCATGGCCGCTGAGCCTGTGCGTCCGGAGCCTGTGCTCCGCAACGGGAGAGGCCACAAGAGTGAGAGGCCCGCGTACCGCAAAAAACAAAACAAAAAAAAACTAAGGGTGTGTTACAAAGTAATGCAGTCAACCTTGAGGAACTGAAAATGTTTCCACCAAGAGTGAGAACTGGAAAGGGCAGAAGTCAAATGCTCTTAAGAGTTGTATTAGAGATAGATCCACTTCAGTGCTAGAATCCACTTAAGCAGAACATATTCATGAAGGAGTACCCAGGATTGGGAACCCAGAACAAGAATATTCTCTCAATGAGTAGCTTTGGTTGACTTTTAAAAGATTGAGACAACCCTGGGATTTCTTATTTTCATCTCAACTAACAGATATATTATTTATATACTGTTAATTAGACATATTACAATGTATATATAGAAAGATTAAAGTATGGTAGGATAAAGTAGAACATATATGCTAGCAGAATACCCCAAAACTAGTAACCAAGAACCTTGTGAAAGATTAAACTATTTATTAGAGTCTGAATTTTTAATTGATTTGAAATCATGTCCAACCATTTTTTCCCACTTGAATGTGTGACACATCTTGAAAATTATAAAGGTTTTAATGGCAAAAAGAAGGGAATTATGTAGATCTCAGTCTTCTACAAAATGATCAGAAACAGAACTGTGGCTAAGTTTAAGAGTCTCAGTTTACTGTAACATTAATTTCTTTCCTTTTTCTTTCCCCTTCCCTCTCCCTTTCCCCTACTCCCTCCTCTTCTGATTCTTTCTGAGTTAGAATTTGAATTCTTGAATTATCAGGAATAGTTTCCTCATGCAAGGGGACTATACGTTTCTGCATTTTAGTAGGATGTAAAATTTTAGGCAATTTTTCATAAAATCATTGATCTCCATCCTATCTGGATATACCAAGCATGGTCAAGGATAACAGTAGAATATAGAGGTTCAGTGTTTAGGCTTTGGAGTCAGAAGAACTTGAACTTGAATCCTGGCTTCTTCACTTACATGTTATGGTCAGATTACTGAAACTCTTGGAGTCCCAGTTTCCTCATCTGTTAAGTGGGTGTTATCATACTTCACAGATGTGTTGCAAATATTAAATAAGATAACATACGCAGAGCACTTCATACAGTGCCTGGAACACAAAAAGCCTACAGTAAATTGTACCTTTTGATACAGCACTCACACCTGACTTTAGACTTGGCTCTTCAGTTGTGGCTATTATATTATCCTGGCCAGTGGAACATCTGAGAGACATTTTACCATCACTTCCACATTAAAAAATTGTATACTAGACTTTAGGAAATAGACCCTATTTGATTATTGACTACATCCTTGAGAAATAACTGTGTAAAATGTAGACTCAGCCTTGTTCTGCACCTGGTCCTTTAGAATCCTTCTCCCATTCCTCCTCTTCAGCAGGGAGCAACTTAGTATTGCTGAATTTGTAGTGATGTTACAGAACTCCTGGAGGATAAATCCTTCAAATTGGTTAGCGTGCATATTTGGTGGCTTTTTTTTTCCTGACAATCTTAATATCTGTTTTTAATATATGCAATCCATGCCCTAAATGCTGATTAGCAGAGTTGGAGATCGAATAATTTTCTTGGGTGTAGAACATACATTTTTCTTTAAGAAGTGCTGAAATAAAGATCTACAAGACAGCTTCTCTCAAGTGGGTAGAAATATCTGCCTTACAGATTGGCCAGAATAGATATTTATCTGATTAACTGTAACTGTCCTCAAAAATAACTCATACATCTAAACTCTTTAAGTGGTATATAGGAACTGAACCGTTAGATCAATGAGAGTTGAGTAACTAAAATCTCATGCCGTGCTTTAAAGCTAAAAAGCTTGTCCAAAAAACCCCCCAAACCTCCCAAAGCCACTGACTGTATTTAGCCCAAACATTGTGGAAAATCATCTCAGCTCCTTTGGTAGATAATATGCATTGACATAAAAGCTAAGTACAGTTCACAGAACTTGAGAACTTTCTGACATTTGAGCGAGATAATGCAATTGTGAGCTTTAAAACGGTAGTCTACATGTATGTTTGTTTGACAATCTGAAATGTTTCCAAGAGGCCATTAGGGCCTTTCAGGTAGATAATGCACAGAATGAAATTTGCAGTTTTGCCCAAACATGCCTTTAGAAGACATGACATTCTCCAGTGACTCTACTGTTATAGTCTGACAGGTCACCTCTTATTCACATCCTAGATTGTTTTCACTCGTTACCTCTCCATTTCAGTTTTGTGTTTTCTTTTCATATTCTCCAAAGCAGAACTATTTGCTTTTCAAATGCATCCTACAAAAAAATCAAGCATCTTTATAGCTATGCTTCAGTGGTGACACCGGCTGAAGAAAGCAAGGGATTTTGAAATGGGAGCCAAAATATCCTGGCACTTCAACTGTACACCAGGGACTAAAATCCTAGACCTGTCCTTCATGTGCCACATTGTGATTGGTGACTGTGGCCAAAATGTTGCATAAACTCACTCCCTGTTCTAGGAATATGGGAACATGTTTCGGAATTTAGGCTCCATTGCTCGTCATGGGTATATTTGCATGTCTTCTTGGGGAAATGGTCTTGAAAACAGAGAAAGAGTCAGTCCTCAGGCTCTTCTTTGGTCACTTTGGTGGAGGGGAGTTTTAGAAAAGCGGCTGAAAGCTGGAGGCATGCAGCTGGTTTTGTGCTTCCTTGAGGCTTTTTCACTGCCTGTCTTTAGCATCTTCACTTCATTGCCCACGTGTCGCCTGCGCTTAGCCATGAGGTGATATATCCTCTTCCATTCCAAAAACATTGATCTAAGTCTTCCTCCTTCCATTTTTTAATAAATCTTAGTGAAGCAATGTAACATTCCAGGTCAGTCCTGTAGAGCTGTTCTGGCCCCACCGGAGTTGCTGCTGCAGAGCATGGAAACTTGCTGGCACAATATTGCAAAGTGACTCTGTGGGGGCTGGATGACTTCCAGCCAGCAATGAACCATGGCCAAGAAACGCCAATATGGATAATGCAAACAAGAGAGATTTGGGGCACATTTTGATTTAACCATCTGATTTAATTGACAGAATAAATGCACCTGTCAACGGGTAATATTCTTGTGATTAGTTTTGGCTGTGATGATGAGATGATGTTAAAAGAATGTCAGAACAACCTGTCCTGGGACTCTTACAGGCAGTTCTGAGCTAGGGAAGGTCAGTTTTTAGCTAGTTAAAAGAAGCAGGATGATCCTCCTGTAATGTGAGGGTATTTTATGGAGACGGCAAATGTTTTATTTGACGTTTTCCCTCTATGCTTAGCCTTCACCACAAATCAGACCAGGAAGGGGATAGAGGCACACAGAAGTAATTGGCTTTTGAATCACTCTCTGTGGCTACTGGGGATAGTCGTCATTTGGAAATGGAAAACTCAAGTTGTTAAGCCTAAGGCTGCAGCCTGAGTGGTCTTTCTTCCCCCTCCCCCACCCCCCGGGTTGTGGTTCTTTAGCTGCTAGAGTAAGCTATTAAAACAGAATTTCAGTGGGATGAGAATTCAAAGAGGCTTTTACGTCCTGTCTTATTCAGAGAAAATGTTGTACTTTATGAACTTAGAACAAGTATTTTAATTAATACTCGCTCGTTCCTTCATTAACCCTTTGCAACCCAACCCCAATCTCCTCTTGGGAAATTGTGCTCCTGACGTTGCTAATGACTGAATAAGCAACTCTAATACCCTTCTCTTGGCTCTCAGTATCTGCTTTCTGTGCAGTTTAACACTGTTGACCTTTCTCTCATTTTTGAAACTTTCACTTCCCTTGGCTTTCCGGATTGAACTCAGATCTCTATTTCTTGGTCTCCTCCACTGGCGACTCATTCTTTATCTACTCTGTGTAGCCGTTATCCAAATTCTTAGGTCTGGACACCTTCTATTTTCTCCCCTCATTTTTCCTCCTGAAGATTTCCCCCCATTCCTATGGTGTTCCTCCTCCTCCTTCTTCCACAGATGCTTCCTAATTTACCTTCCAGAACAGAGTCTATACCTAATACCGGGTCACATAATCAGTGGACAGCAAGATGCATCCCAGACTGACCAAGTTGTTCTGACTCTTCCATTTCTATTGCTAAACATTATCCCGGATAAACCACAATCTCTAAATCATGAAACAGAACTTTTTGGAATAGAAATCCCTTTGAGTATCTGATAAAGGCTGTGGATTTTCTTCTCAGCAAACATTTATACAAACATATATACAAGGGTGGTTCCTAAACTCTTTGAATTCTATCCCTTAGCATTTTGAGGAATCACTATCTTTGGATTAATAACACCTGCTCTGAGCATCTTTGAATCCTTTTATTTTTCTCCTTCAGCCAGCCAGCGACCAAGTCCTGTAGCGTAGTGTTTCTCAAAAGCTGGACTGTAAACCAAGAATCACTTGCTTTTTCTCACCCTTCCCTCCTTGAATCAGAATCTGTTTGGATGAGACAAGGAAACATGTGCTGTTTAAAATAGGCACAACCTAGTCTGAGATCCACTGCTACGGAGTGTGCTTTTCTAGCGCACTTTCCTTCCACTCTTTCGTTTATGTTCTCATTGACAGCACCCCACTGCCACTTTCATTACCTTTCACCTGGGATGTTGTAATAATTACTACCACTACTGACTGCCTACTTAATGCCAAGTGCTTTTCATGCATTATCTCATTTAATGGTCACAAGTCCCTAGGAGGTAGGCACTATTAACTCATCCTATCGTTGTGGAAAATCAACCTAAGAAAGATTAAGCAAGTTGTTCAAAGCTACACAGCTAGTAAGTGGTTGTGCTGCAATTCAGATCTAGAGTTATTGAGTTCCAAACTTTGGATGCTTCTCCGGGGCACCCCACTGCCTCTCATTGCTGTAGCTTCTCTCCCTTTTATCTGTCTCTGCATAATTAATTAGTTGTTTTCAGATTTATTTTACTTAAGACAATTTCTGCCAACTTGAATAATAAATTTTATTTTACTTGGGGTGTAGTTGTTTTACAATGTTGTGTTAGTTTCTACTGTACAGCGAAGTGAAGTGGAGTTCCCTGTGCTATGCAGCAGGTTCTCATTAGTTACCTATTTTATACATATTAGTGTATATATATGTCAATCCCAATCTCCCAATTCATCCCACCCCCTCCTTTCCCCTCCTGGGGTCCATACGTTTGTTCTCTATGTCTGTGTCTCTATTTCTGCCTTGCAAACTGGTTCATATGTACCATTTTTCTAGATTCTACATATATGTATTAATATACGATATTTGTTTTTATTTTTCTGACTTAGTTCACTCTGTATGACAGTCTCTAGGTCCATCCATGTCTCTACAGATGACCCAATTTCATTTCTTTTTATGGCGGAGTAATATTCCATTGTATATATGTACCACATCTTCTTTGTCCATTCATCTGTTGATGGGCATTTAGTTTGATTCCATGTCCTGGCTATTGTAAATAGTGCTGCAGTGAACATTCTGATGCATGTGTCTTTTTGAATTATGGTTTCCTCTGGGTATATGCTCAGTAGTGGGATTTCTGGGTCATGTGGTAATTTTATTTTTAGTTTTTTAAGGAACCTCCATACTGTTCTCCGTAGTGGCTCTATCAGTTTACAGTCCCACCAACAGTGCAAGAGGGTTCCCTTTTCTCCACACCCTCTCTAGCATTTATTGTCTGTAGAATTTTTGATGATGACCATTCTGACTGTTATGAGGTGATACCTCATTGTAGTTTTGATTTGCATTTCTCTAATAATTAGTGATGTTGAGCCTCTTTTCAAGTGCCTCTTGGCCATCTGTATGTCTTTTTTGGAGAAATGTCTATCTAGGTCTTCTGCCCATTTTTGGATTGGGTTGTTTGTTTTTTTGATATTGAGCTCCATGAGCTGTTTGTATATTTTGGAAATGAATCCTTTGTCCGTTGATTCGTCTGCAAATATTTTCTCCCATCCTGAGGGTTGTCTTTTCATCTTGTTTATGGTTTCCTTTGCTGTGCAAAAGCTTTTAAGTTTCATTAGGTCCCATGTGTTTTTGTTTTTATTTTCATTACTCTAGGAGGTGGGTCAAAAAAGATTCCTATGTTTTCCTCTAAGAGTTTTATAGTCTCTGGTCTTAGATTTTTGTCTTTAATCCATCTGGAGTTTATTTTTGTGTATGGATGGTGTTAGGGAGTGTTCTAATTTTATTCTTTTACATGTAGCTGTCCAGTTTTCTCAGCACCACTTATTGAAGAGACTATCTTTTCTCCATTGTATATCCTTGCCTCCTTTGTCATAGATTAGTTGACTGTAGGTGCACAGGTTTATGGGTTTTCTATCCTGTTCCTTTGGCCTATATTTCTGTTTTTCTTCCAGTACCATGTCTTGATTACTGTAGCTTTGTAGTATAGTCTGAAGTCAGTGAGTCTGATTCCTCCAGCGCCAGTTTTTTGTTTCTTGATTGCTTTGGCTGTTTGGGGTCTTTTGTGTTTCCATACTAATTGTGAAATTTTTTGTTCTAGTTCTGTGAAAAATGCCATTGGTAGTTTGATATGGATTGCATTGAATCTGTAGATTGCTTTGGGTAGTACAGTCATTTTCACAATGTTGATTCTTCCAATACAAGAACATGGTATATCTCTCCATCTGTTTGTATCACTTTTAATTTCTTTCATCAGTATCTTATAGTTTTCTGCATACAGGTCTTTTGTCTCCTTAGGTAGGTTTCTTCCTAGGTATTTTATTCTTTTTGTTGCCGTGGCGAATGGGAATGTTTCCTTAATTTTCTTTCTGAACTTTCATTGTTAGTGTATAGGAATGCAAGAGATTTCTGTGCATTAATTTTGTGTCCTTCAACTTTACCAAATTCATTGACTAGCTCTAGTAGTTTTCTGGTGGAATCTTTAGGATTTTCTATGTATAGTATCATGTTATCTGCAAACAGTGACAGCTTTTTCTTTTCCAATTTGTATTCCTTTTATTTCTTTTTCTTCTCCTATTGCATGCTAGGAATTCCAAAATCTATGTTGAATAATAGTGGCAAGAGTGGGCATCCTTGTCTTGTTCCTTATCTTAGAGGAAATGCTTTCAGTTTTTTACCATTGAGAATGATGTTTGCTGTGGGCTTCTCATATATGGCCTCTATGATGTTGAGGTAGGTTCCCTCTATGCCCACTTTCTGGAGAGATTTTATCATAAATGGGTGTGTAATAAATTATATCACCTTACATTGTATTTGTTTTTTCTGTCTTTCCATTAGACCACAAGATCCTTAAATTCATGGGCTATGTCTGCCCTGATGTAGAGGAAGAACCCAACAAATGTTTTGAAGAAGTAATATCTTTGCATTATGAGAAAACTTTAGTGATCTCATATTGGCCACTGAGTAATTTCTAAGCTGCTTAGTGAGTCATTCAAGCTTCCGTATTAGATTTGATCCCTCTTTTCCTTATCTAACATTTCCTGTGTTGTAGTCAAGTATACTTTCCCAGATATGCTCTTTGCTTATTCAACTTTCTTCCTTTTATCTTTGCTATTCTCTTGGTCTAAGGATTCTTTCTGATCTATTTTATTATTGAATATTACAGGTCTATCAGGCATTAAACACAGATTTCACATTTCTGTGAGGGATTTCCTATTCTTTTCCTGTTCCAAATCTGATTTATTTTCAGAACTGTTATAGAACTTTGCATCATCTTTAAGCTACTAGTTTTATTGTTTCTATTGTATATAGTTGTGCTCATATATAATTTGGCCCACATTTTAAATCTGTTAATAACAGTGTAATGTCTTACTCATATTTGGAATTTCTGTATATCTACAAGAGTGACTTGCATATAGAAGATACATAACAACTTACTGAATATGTCACTTGTCAGAAATTCAGTGTGAGAAAATTTGATAAAATAGTATATGCATAAAATATGTTTAAAAGGTTTAAAGATATTTTTCCAACCAACCATACTTATGACTCTTTACATTATGCCCAGTTCTTGGTTGAATAAAGATCAATTAAAAAAGTTTTAGAGAAGACATCTTTGTTATGCCAGGTGGGATGGTTATCTAAATATCTTTAAACATGGTATTTTTGATGCCCCAAGTGAATTACTGGCAGATCCTCAAGTCCCAATAATCAACAGCACCTACACATCTACAGACTTGTCCGTATTGGTATATTTAAACTTTTACTTGGTGGCTATTTTCCCATTATCCTAGGCTTTAGGATAACTTTGGTTTCATGCCTCTCCAACAAGCTTACAGGCAAATCAAAATTGATAATGTGGGTGGACTTTGAGTCCCAGACATCTCTGTGATGTTTTGAATCTGGACTGTTAACTGACTGTCAGGGGTAATACATATGGTGACTTGAATTAGATTTGAATCTTGGGCCCCAGAGTGAAAGATAAGTTACTTTAAGATATGCTTTAGCAAAAGAAAAGGGACAGTATGCTGACAATTTAAGAAGTATAAGTAATAACTTAGGTTCCCTTGAATTCACATGGCCTTTCAGTAAAAGAACTAAACATTGGGACACTTGGCTCACCAATCTGTAGAGATGAGATCTGTGGGAGTAACCTGGCAAGCTATTGGATGACACTGCTATCTCACCAACTTGCAGCTGAAAGTGAATTTATCTGGTTTTAAATAGGGTTACAAAGAATGGAAGTTCTCTAATGACAGGTTCAGTGGTTTAACATACCACTAAACAAAGGGTTGGGAAAAGCTAGGGTTGATTGCAGATGCTCTTGGTAGCAGGAGGTTTTAAGCCTTATGCTTAAGTCATTGAAACCAGATGTTCCAATAGAGGGCACTGGAGCAGAGAGGCAGAGAGTGACTGAGTCCAAGCACGACTTACAGTTGCCACATTCTCCAGGACCGTTTTTTTTTTCTTTGCGGTACGCAGGCCTCTCACCGCTGTGGCCTCTCCCGTTGCGGAGCGCAGGCTCCGGACGCGCAGGCTCAGCGGCCATGGCTCATGGGCCCAGCTGCTCTGCGGCACGTGGGATCCTCCCGGACCGGGGCACGAACCTGCGTCCCCTGCATCGGCAGGCGGACTCTCAACCACTGCGCCACCAGGGAAGCCCTCCAGCACCGCTTTGACCCAACTGGGTGAATGGTGGAGACTTAGTAAGGAGCTTGAGAACTGATCATTCACAAATTCAGTTTGACAAATTTACATGAGAGAGGCACGAGTGGAGATAATAGTATGGGAAAGCCTTGAGAACATAGATTACATATGTATTACATAAACATAACATTAAAGGGATATGTTATGTGCATAGTTATTAGCACAGAGGCTTGTTTTTCTTCTGGATTATTGCGTGAAGGTGATAATCTAGGTTTGGTACATTTTTTGGTACATTTACATTTTCTGTAAAGGACATTATTCTGTGAATATTTTAGGTTTTATGGGCCACATACAATATCTCCCTCCTTTTTTTTCCTTGTCCTCATCCTGCTCATCTTTCTACTCCTCTACTTTTCCTCCTTCCTCTTTAAGAATGTAAAAATCATTCTTAGTTCACAGGCCATACAGAAACATGCCAAAGGCTGCATTTGGCCTGTGAGCCATAGTTTCCTGACCCTTGTTTGAGGTAATTGAACACTCTAGTAAGTAAACAGTTTCCATACCAACGATGAATGGATTTATAATAGTCACAGAACTGTGACTCCTAAATTTATGTCAGCCAACATTTACTTTTATTTTTGATTATTCAAAATCTAAAAATACTTTATAATAAGTAATATAAGAATTAGTTATCATGTATTAAAATATAATTATAGAAAATAATTTAACTTGGGATAAGTATTTTTAACCCAAGTAAATATTAAGCACTGTAAATATCAAAAAATTACTTTCAGAAATAGGAGAATGGGCTCCAAAATGAAGTTTACTTTAATTGAAGATGTAGAGACATACTTGAATATTTGGTATACTAATTCATCACTGTTGTAAAAATCCCACACAAAACCATCCTGTGGCTGCCTAGCTTAGTTTTTATGTGTTTCTAAGGTCTGAGTCATAGGTTTCCTTTTCATGTTTCTATCCTTGACCGCCTTCCCTATCTCTATTTGCAGCTCCTTTGGTTTACCATAAAATTCTCTGTTAAATTTATTTTGCATGGCACAAATGCATAAACCATGAGTGCTAAAGTGTAGAGTTGGTGTTTTATTTGGTTTCTGAGGTCATTGAGACAATAGTGTAAGTATTTACCGATTGGTTTTCTTTCGTACTTTAATTCAGAATATCCAGGCATTGAGTATAGAGAGCAAAGAATAGGTTAAAAACAGTTCTTCAAATGGTTAATGTGTATCAGCCTTCTTATTAGTAGAGCATGAAAGATGAGGAATGAAGAACTAATAGGTAAAATAAGGGGCTGAATTCATTACAAAAAATAATAGGAGAGTGTGGAAATAGGATTTGATAGTTTCCCCTGTAGGACTGTTACAACCTCCAAAATAGTTTTCCCCTGCCAATATTCTTACTGCAGCAATACGTAAGAGAAGACATCGCCAGCCTATCAGATAATACACATTTGGAAATACACTTTAAGTTTGATGGGAATGGTTGTTTTGAATAAGATGCAGAAATTATTTTCATATTTGAATGCGGTTATCTGCAAATCCCTGCAAAGGCTCTTCTATCCTCAGATATTCATTAATTGTGAAGATAGAGTGATTCAGCTATGTTTTGAACTGTGAGTGTATAACACCACCCCAGTCTTGAATTTATTTTATATTGAGAAGTGTTCTACTATTTGTGATGCTAATTCTTGAGAATTTTGTTTTTATACTAGAGCTTCTTTCCCATACAGCATAAAAAAAATGAACCTTTTATAAACAAATATGTACTATTCAGCAGTAAGATAGGGCTATTTCTCATCATTCTTATGGAGCAGTCATTAAGGTTAGACAGTCAGAAAGGGGGCGGAACATGGAAAAGACCAGTTTTGAAAGTTATTTCCTTATCTGTAGATTAGTGTATTTGCGACCAACTTTTCACTGGCATCAACGTTAACATGACTTCAGTTTCATGTAAAGGAGAGAATAAAATTAGACCTTATTTTCCAATTTATATAAACAGGGTTATTCCAGCCCCTTGTTTCCCTTGTTCTTGACATACACTCCTTGCTTCTGTGTCTGTGGCGTTCTGATATGATACCTGGAAGTTAGCTGACAAGGGCGTTAAATTTGCATTCAAGTGAATTTTTTACATTTTCATAGAGGAGTCTTAAAAATCAGGAACCTTTCAGACTCAAGAAGATGAAAATATAAGAGCAAAATGTACAAGTTGGTATTTTTGAACATGTATGTACAAAAACATGCAACCTGCAGACCACAATACTGCAGAGATTCTCTTTGCTTTTTCCACATATGAGATGCCTGGGTTCACCACTTTATAGTACTAAGAACAGTTCGAAACTTTCATATTTTTCAAATTTGCTGGTTCCTAGAATAATAGTGTATATCAAAGAAGAGAAAAGTTGTCCTTAAAAGAAGCACATACTTTAATTATCCTGGCAGATTGCATCTTGAATGTTTAGGCTGCTGTCATGGCCTAACTTCATCTCCAGAGCTCACCAGAGGTCCTGGAGGGTGGCTTCTATTTGAAGATAAGAGCAAGTGGAGGAGACATGGACTCAAGGCAACTCTTCTAGATTCTCACTGAGCCAAGTTCAAGTGGCTGCGACACTCAGAAGGAATAAAGAACAGAGTATGTCCAAATGGATTCCTAGCTTGAAGCTTTCAACCGGGATATGAATCTGCCCTATTCACCTTCCAAAAAACTAATCCCAAATCAGTTTATGGGATTAGTGCAGTAAATCCGTTAATGGTATTTGAGGCATTTTCATGAGAAATAGCTTCTGCAGGATGTTTTCTCCTATTTTATTCCTTTATTCAATAAGGTTCTTACTTGAACATCTTATAAACTATAAAGAAAGGGGGCTTGGAGCCCTGAATGTTAAAGCAGACCTCTAAATCTGATATTGTAGATTTTTAAAATCAAAACCTGGTCAAACTATACATGATATTTTAATAGGTGCCTGTTTGTCCGTGAGGAAGGGACACGTTATGCTCTATGTTGTTATTTGAAGGAAATCAATTTTTTACAAATGTTTAAAAATTCACTCTGAACTGAGTGAATGATCAGTTTGCCAATGTTTGATGTTTTGATTTCCTGTTCTTTTTGCGGTACGCGGGCCTCTCACTGATGTGGCTTCTCCCGTTGTGGAGCACAGGCTCCAGACGTGCAGGCGCAGTGGCCATGGCTCACGAGCCCAGCCGCTCCGCGGCATGTGGGACCTTCCCGGACCGGGGCACAAACCCGTGTCCCCTGTATCGGCAGGCGGACTCTCAACCACTGCGCCACCAGGGAAGCCCTGATTCCCTGTTCTTAAAAGCAGGATTAAAGAGGTAGCCTAAGTAGTGGAAGGACTCCAGCCTAATAATGGAAGTAGTAAACTTACCGAGTAGAAGACAGTTTCTCATCTCCAGCATAGCTTTTTTAGTTGCTTTCTTATGCTCTCACCTTTTACTCATCCAGCTAGTGTGTGCCATATGCTACAGTGTGCACTGGGTCCTTGCCCTTGAGGAGCTCCCAGTGACATCTCCTATTTCTTGAATTGGTCTCAGTTATTATGCTTCATAGAATATATAGACTCTTCTAAAATTTTTGGTGGGAAGCTATCTGCTTTGAAATACATGGCATTTTTTCCACTGATTAAAAAATTATTTGAATTAAAAATTATTGCATGTTTGATTTCCATATTTGTCTATAGCATTCTAGTAATGTTTATGAAATATCTTTTGGAAATTTAAGTTCTTGTTTAAATGGTGTTTGTGTGTGCACCGCTTTTTTAAGCTGTATATATTATCTCTTTTCACATTTCCACCCTCAGAACAACAAGGTCAAATTCAGCTGCTTCAGCTCTCTTCTCTTCCTTCCCTTCTCAATGTTTGTTAGAGTTGGACATGAATAGCACTCTCTGTCATTTAAGTGTTTCTGTTTTAACATAATGGAGTTTACTCAGGTGATTTTCTTTTTACTTTTGGGCTTCTACAGCGTCTAAAATTAATTAGCTCCCCCATAGTCATTTCTGGAAATTTATAATGCTATTTATCAAGTTTATGAGCAACCTAATTGCTTTAAATCTATTTTGAAATTCATTTAATTACATCAGAGTTGTATTGATGTTTTCTGAATTCAGGACTTTATCAGCTTTTAGGTCATCTTAAAATTTGTTCATTGTCTCAAGTGAGAAATTTACATGTTATCTATACTACTTTTTGCATAAAATAGAAAAAGTGAGAAGACCAGTTTGATGAATTAAAGGTGCGTGCTGATCCCCACAACCCATCTTGTGGTGGGGTGACACTCTTCCATTCAGGCAAGTGTCCTATATTAAATTAATGTAAGTAATATATAGGACCTTTGTGGGAAAGAAAAAAATCTTAATCGTGAGACAGCTTTGCAACAAATGGAAATATATATGATGCTTTGGATGGGAAATATTAATATTAAAAAACATAATCACTTTAGAATGGGTAATTGTTAAAAGCCTTTATAATTAAGTATAACTTAAATAGGTATGTTAAAATACATAAATCTTAAATACACGGTTCAAAAGATTTTTATAAATTGAACATATTCATGTAACCATCTGCTGTTCTTGAGTGTTCCAGTTGTTTAGCATACCTGTCAACACTTGATATTGCTAATCCTTTTGATTTTAGCCATTTTCATAGGTGTGTAATTGTATAGCATTGTGGCTTTAATTGACGTTTCTCTGATAAGTAATCATTTTGAATACCCTTTCATTTTCTTCTTAGCCAGTTGGACAAACTCCTCTGTGCAGTACCTTTTCATGTCTTTTGTGCATTTCTTTATTTTCTGTAAATTCCTTTCTTTTTAAAATTGAAATATAGTTGGCAAGCAGTATTCTGTTAGTTTCAGATGTACTACATAGTGATTTTGACATTTAAATACATTACGAAATGATCACCATGATAAGTTTAGTAACCATGTGTCCCCATACACAGTTATTACAGTGTTATTGACCATATCATCTGTGCTGTAATTACATCCCTGTGACTGTTTCATAACTGGAAGTTTGTACCTCTTAATTCCCTGTACCTATTTTGCCCATGCCCCCTGCTTCTCCCCTCTGGCAACCACCCTTTCTTTCTCTGTATTTATGAGTCTGTTTTCATTTTGTTTTGTTTTTTAAGATTCCACATGCAAGTGAGATCATACAGTATGTGTCTTTCTCTGTCTGACTTAGCTGATTTCACTTAGCTTAATACCCTCCAGGTCCACCCATGTTGTTGCAAATGGCAAGATTTCTTTTTATGGCTGAGTAATATTCCGTTGCATATGTAGTCCACATCTTCTTTATCCATTCATCTGTCAGTGGACACTTAGGTTGCTTCCACAGCTTGGCTGTTGTAAATTATGCTCAGTCAACATAGAGGTGCATATATCTTTTTGAATTTGTGTTTTTGTTTTCTTTGGGTAAATAACCAGAAGTGAAATTGCTGGATCATATGGTAGTTATATTTTTAATTTTTTGAGGAAACTTCATCCTGTTTTCCATAGTGGTTGCACCAATTTATAGTGTCACCAACAGTGCACAAATGTTGGTGTTCCCATTTTGCCACATCTTTTCCCACATTTATTTGTTGTCTTTTTGATGATAGCTATTCTGACAGGTATAAGGTGCAATCTCATTGTGGTTTTGATTTGCATTTCCCTGATGATTAGTGATGTTGAGCTTCTTTTCATGTGTCTGTTGCCCATCTGCATATCTTCTTTGGCAAAAATGTCTGTTTAGGCCCTATGCCTATTTTTTAATCAGACTTGTTTTTTAAACATTGAGTTATATGAGTTCTTTATATAGTTTAGATGTTAACCCCTTATCAGGTATGTTGTTTGCAAATATCTTGTCCTATTCAGTAGACTGACCCTACATTTTGTTGATGGTTTTCTTCACTGTGCAAAGGTGTTTTAGTTTAATTTAGTCCCATTTGTTCATTCTTGCTTTTGTTTCCCTTGCCTGCAGAGACAGATCCAAAAAAATATTGCTAGGAGCAGTGTCAAAGAGCGTACGTCTTATGTTTTTTTCCTAGGAGTTTTAAGGTATCAGGTCTTACATTAAAGTGTTTAATCCATTTTGAGTTTATTTTCATATATGATGCGAGAAAGTGGTCCAGGTTCATTCTTTTGCATGTAGCTGTCCAGGTATTTTCACCATCATTTATTGAAGAGGCTGTCTTTTCTTCATTGTGTATTCTTGCCTCCTTTGTCATAGATTAATTGACCATATAAGAATGGGTTTATTTCTGGGCTCTCTATTCTGTTCCATTGATCTGTGTGTCTGTGTCTCTTTTTGTGCCAGTACCATACTATTCTGATGAATGTAGCTTTGTATTATAGTTTGACATTAGGGAGTGTAATACTTCTAGCTTTGCTCTTCTTTCTCAAGATTTCTTTGGCTATGTGGGGTCTTTTGTGGTTCTGTACAAATTTTAGGATTATTTGTTCTAGTTCTGTGACAAATGCTATTGGTATTTTGATAAGGATTGCACCGAATCTGTAAATCACCTTGAGTAGCATGCATATTTTAATAATATTAATTCTTCTAATCTATGAGCATGGTATATCTTTCCATTTATGTTGTTTTCAGTTTCTTTCATCAGTGTCTTATAGTTTTCAGAATATAGGCCTTTTACCGTCTTGATTAGGTTATTCCTGTGTATTTTATTCTTATCGATGTAATTGGGATTGTTTTCTTAATTTCTCTTTCTGATAGCTTGTTGTCAGTGTATAGAAACAACAGGTTTCTGTATATTAATTTTCTATCCTGAAAATTTACTGAATTCATTTAATAGTTTTTTGAGTTTTCTAAGTATAATATCATTTCATCTACAAAAAGTGACAATTTTACTTCTTCCTTTCCAATTTGGATTCCTTTTATTATTCTTTTTTTTTTTTTTTTTTTTTTTTTTTTTGTGGTACGCGGGGCTCTCACTGTTGTGGCCTCTCCTGTTGCGGAGCACAGGCTCCGGATGCGCAGGTTCAGCAGCCATGACTCATGGGCCCAGCTGCTCCGTGGCATGTGGGATCCTCCCAGACTGGGGCATGAACCTGCGTCCCCTGCATTGGCAGGTGGACTCTCAACCACTGCACCACCAGGGAAGCCCTATTTCTTATTCTTGTCTGATTGCTGTGGCTAGGACTTCCAATTCAATGTTAAATATAATTGGCAAGAGTGGACATCTTTGTCTTGTTCCTGATATTAGAGGAAATGTTTTCAGCTTTCCACTCCTGAGTACGATATTGTCAGAGGGTTTGTCAGATAAGGCCTTTATTTTGGTGTGGTATTCTCTCCTTACCCACTTTGTAGAGAGTTTTTTATCATAAATTGATGTTGAATTTTGTCAAACGTTTTTGTGCATTTATCGCAATGATCTCATATATAATTTTTATTCTTCAGTTTGTTAATGTGGTATATCATATTGATTGATTTGTGGATACTGAACTATCCTTGTATGCCTGGGATGAATCTCACTTGATCATGATATATGATCCTTTTAATGTATTATTGAATTAGGTTTATTAATATTTTGTTGAGGATTTTTACATCTCTATTCTTCAGTGATACTGGCCTATAATTTTTTGTGTGTGTGTGTGGTGTCTTTGTCTGGTTTAGGAATCAGAGTGATACTGACCTCAAAGAATGAGTTTGGAAGCAGTCCTTCCTCTTTAATTTTTTAGAATAGTTTGAGAAGGATGGTTAACTCTTCTTTAAATTTGGTAGAATTCACCTGTGAAGCTCTCTGGTCCTGGACTTTTGTTTGTTGAATTTTGAAAATTATTGTTTTCAGTTTCATTACTGGTAATGGGTCTGTTCAGATTTTTTGTTTGTTCCTGATTCAGTCTTGGAAGATTGTACATTTCTGGGAATATATTCATTTCTTCTCAGTGGTCCAATTTGTTGGCATATAATTATTCACAGAAATCTCTTATGATCCTTCATATTTCTGTGGTGTCAGTTGTAACTTCTCTTGCATTTCTGAACTTATTAATTTGGGGCCTCTCTTTTTTTCTTGATGAGTCTGGCTAAAGGTTTATCACTTGTGTTTATCTTCTCAAAAAACATCTCTTAATTTCATTGATCTTTTCTACTTTTTAAGTCTTTATTTCATTTATTTTGATTCTGAGCTTTATTATTTCCTTCCTTTTACTAATTTTGGATTTGGTTTTGTTCTTCTTTCACTAGTTCCTGTAGGTGTAAGGTTAGGTTGTTTCTTTGAGAATTTTCTTGTTTCCTGAGGTAGACCTGTATTGCTGTAACCTTCACTCTTAGAACTGCTTTTGCTGTATCCCATACATTTTGGAACGTTGTGTTTCCATTTCATTTGTCTCCGGGTATTTTTTAAATTTCCTCTTTGATTTCTTCAGTGACCCATTGGTTGTTTAGTAGCATCTTGTTCAGACTCCACTTGTTTGTTTTTTCCAGCTTTTTTCTTTTAACTAAATTCTAGTTGAACACTGTTAATGGTCAGAAAAGATGCTTGATATGATTTCAGTCTTTTTAACCTTATTGAGACTGTGTTTTGTGGCCTAGTATGTGATTATCCTGGACTATTCCATGTGCACTTGAAAAGAGTGTGTATTCTGCTGTTTGGGGGTTATTTTCTGTAATTTTCTTATTAATTTGTAGAAGATCTTTATAGATTCTGGATAGGAATCCTTTGTCAAATATATGTATTGCAAATATCTTTTCCTGTTCTGTGTTTTGCCTTTGACATTTGGTGTTTTTGATAAAAAGTTCTTAATTTACTGATGTTTGACTGAATTGATGTTTTCCTTTATGATTAGTGCTTTTTGTATCTTAAGAAATATTGTCTATGCTAAGGTCATAAGATATTCTTCTATATTTTATTATAGAATTTTTAAAAATTTACTTTTCTGTTAAGCTGAAGTATTAATAAGTATGTTAACAAGTGTATTTTCTATTAACATTTCCTATTAGGAATTCCCAATTCCCAATGGAATTGATCTTTGTTTACACTGTAAGTTAGGGACCAAAGGTCATTTTTTCCCATGGATGTTCAATTGATGAAGCTGTTTTCCCCAGTGCACTGCAATGATATTTTTGTAGGAAACCAGTTTCTGTATACCTATGACTGTACTTCTGGACTCTCTATTCTGTTTTGGTCTTATTGTCCAAAACCATGATAACAAGTTTGCTTCCACTGTCTGTGACCTGACCTTTGTGATTGGAATGGTACATTGAAGTTATGAGTCATTAATTTATATTTTAGGTAATTGAGCATACCATTTCCTTTAGATGGGTATATGTGCCTTACAAACAGTTTTCTATTTGATAACTTTTTATGTAACATTGTAGACCAATGGTTTTTATAGACTCAACTTTTCTCCAGTTGAGTATACTTCTATCTTATTCAAATACTCAGTCTATCAAAAACTGGAAATGGGAAGTCCTTTAGGATGGTTTGTTTTTTTTAACACCAATAGCAATCATATTTGATAGCTTCCTTAATATGTTGAAATAAAAATTTCCAGGCATATCTTGAGTTTTCATACCCATCCATGGAATTAATGTCCAACTTTGTTATATTGAAATTGATGTAAGAGATCAAAATATGGACACTGGTATAGACATGATATTGTTTAACATGAAGATAAAGTGAGAACAATTTCCCAATTTAATGGCAAAGTAGAAACATTTTAAGTTTTATTAAATTCAGTGTTTTTCCATTTACTTCTAACTTTATTTTCTTGTTCTATAAATGTTTTAAATCCATTTTCTTCCTGTTTGAGCTACTAGCTTTACCTTTGTATCATGTACAACATGTGTTTATTAGCTTTGATATGCCATACGATGCTGTATATTACACACTAAACCATGTGTTCAAATTAAAATATTATTGAAATATTTTTAAAGCAACTTAAAACATACAGAAAACTTGTAAGAATAATATGAAGAACTCCAATATTGTATTTTACCCAGAGGCCCCATTTAAGTTTTGCTCATTGTCTCAATAATTTCCTATATAGCAGAAGGATCCAGTGTAGGATCATCTGTTGCATCCCGTTGTCATGTTTTTCCTAGTCTCCTTCAACTTGGAATAGTTCTTCACTCTTTCCTTAGTTTTCATGTTTTCTATATTTTTGAGGATTACAGGTCAGTTGTTTTGTAAACTTTCAATTTGGGTAGGTACAAACTGATTAGACCCAGCTTATACATTTTGAGCCTGAATACCCCCATGAAAGTGATGCTGTGGTCTCCTCTTTACATTGTTTCTGCTGGCACAAGTTATCATTTTGACGCATTACCGGTGAGTTTTACGTTGATGATTTAGTTAAGGTGGAGTCAGAATATTGACTACATTCATGTATATTGAAAAAAATAAGATAATATTTTGAGGATATGAGGGCCAGGTTTCTCACTGTCGGAGAAACAAGGTACAAATATGGAATGGAGGAAAGCTAGAAAGAACCCTTTGATATTGAATTGGATTTAGAAGTATTGCTGTGAATTCTTAGTTTTCAGTTAGATAATTTGAAATATAAATTAAGATGTAAATGTGCATGTACATATGTATATGTGGATGTATTTTTATATAGCATAAGTATATTCTTAGCTCTGTGACACCTCAAGCAGTGAGCAAAATTTGCTTTCTAAATACCACTGCTCGTAGGAGAAAGAAATTGTTGGTTCTAGAGTCAAGGCAGGGAATGAAGAAGATGAGCCTGAAATAACTTATTCAACCAGAAAGTATGGAGATTCTCAAAACATGGTGGAGGTATTTCAGAAGGATACAAGAGGAAGCTTGAAAAAGTTCCTGTTGGCCAAATATGAGATATTTTGTGTATGAAAATAAACAATTATAAAAAGAGAGTATAACCAATTGAATAAAACAAATCTTTGAGGCCACACTGGTAAAATTTAATGAATGTGAATGATAAAGGAGGAGAAGAGAAAGGTCTTTCTTAGAGTAGACTGTGAACTAATATATGTGGAAGATGTAGAATTAGAAAGTCACCATTTGGCAACCATCAAATTTATAATTAGTACAGGTAAGAAACAACAATTCATGTTAAAACCAATGAGAGCAAGTGTAAGGAGGAATGAGATTTTACATAGTCTCAAAGTACCTATCTACAAAATACTTATTAATTACAAAAGGGAAGTTTCTTTAAAATAGAGAAAGCTGGCTCTCATTATCTTCAGAATATTTTCTTATTACTCAATCTACATGAATGTGGCCAATCTCCTGATTCAAAGAAGCTACCATCTGTTTATGAGTCTTCCTGAGAGCTTGGACCCCACTGGGACCACATTGCCATCCCAACTGAGACACTTTTCTTATGTGAACTTTGACCACCATTGAACTGCCTTCCTTGATGCCTTCTTTGTATCTTTGTAAATATATTAAAAACCACCCTTTATTAAAGTGGTCCTGGTTCCCTATTTCTTTATTCAAAAGACACTGGGATCATAGGCTTAAGCCAAGACATCAAAGTAACAAAGAAAGGGGAAAATATTTCCTGACACTTTCCATAATTAAAGTCAATTGTTCTACCCATATTATATGCATATAATAATCAGCTCAGGGTCAGCAAAGCCATCTTTTCTAAAATATACCATAACTAAAAAGCAAAATCTAGTTGTTTAGTACACAATCGTATTTATAATAACATTTCAGTTTAATTGCTTTGTAACCATTTTGTTTTATAACACATAGGAACTTTGAATCATTCTTAAAATTATAAAAATATGTAACATTTAAACTATTTTAAATCTTGAACCTATAGAGTCAAACACTCTACTTGCCAGGTCTTACATGATCATTTATTTTTCAAATAAAAGTTTCAGAAATGATGGAGTTTATTTTTGCATCTTTATCAGATATCTAGATAAACAAACTGAGGCAAATCCATAAAATATCTTTGGAAGTAAGTGGATTGTTTAAGTCTAAAGGCAAATGAGACTGCACCTAAGTACTTTAGTTGATAAAGTTGTCTCCCATGGGAATATGGGTTAACAATTCTGCTATTGCTCCGCATGCATACTGGAATGGAACAATTAACTAAATGGATGGCAGATGGTGCAAGCCTGGTTTCTTACTGCTGGAGTGGGAATTTACAGATAAGCAAGAGGAGGAGGCTAGAATAACCCACGGTAATGGATTAGAGTTGAAGATATGAGTATGAACTCATGTTTAGCCTGACGTAGAGGTAGATAGTTAGATACTGAAGTACTTAAAGCTTTGTGTATGTGTACAGGTTTATATAGATGTCTATATTGTTTGCTCTGTCAGCTGAGAAAGCTTATATGAAATACCACCCCAGTAGCCATGAGTATGCCTACTGCCCAGATCTTGGTTTCTTATACCATTTTTCAATAAAAGGAACTAAGGCTCCTTGGAGAAATGTCTGATTCTAGGACCAAGGTAGGAAATATACCTGAGATGATGAGTCTGGAGCATCTTGTAGTGCCAGAAAGTAAGGAAGTACTCCAGACAAAAACGAAAAACAAAACGTTGGTGAGGGTAAGTCAGAGAAACACAGGAGTATAGTATGGAAAGGGGGAAAAAATGAGTAATGTCACAGTGGAGAAATCTGACACACACTACCTCAGTCAGGTGATCAAGGCCAGCATCAACACTCATAAATCATGTTGATAGTATATATGCTTGATATGATATGGTGAAAATGGCACTTTACCTGTGTGGTGGTCCTCTCAATAACTCATACTCCCAGTCTTATCAGGAGAAAAACAAACATTTCAGTTTTTAGGCATCTTTGATTCTCAATCATGTGTGTCAGCCTGACTGGGCCTCTTCTGGATGTTTCTCTGAAGGTGTTTTTGGATGAGATTTACACTTATTTATTTATTTGGCAGTTCAATTAGTTTCATTTCTGAGTAGGATCACAGGAAGAAACAAGGACAGTTTATATCACAAAACAATGTGCATGAATATGTGTATTTATATTACGTAAATGAAACAAAAGTTTCAAGAAACAACTCACGCCTCTCCTAATTTATTTTATTTCATGGCAGTGTTGGTCGTGACTCAGTGAGATTTACATTTAAATCAGTAGACTTTGAGGAAAGCAGATTACCCTCCATAATGTAGTGGGCCTCATCCAATCAGTTGAAGGCCTGAATTGAATGAAAGGCTGACCTCTCGAGCAAGGGGAAATTCCCTAGCAGACCACCTTCAAACGTCATTTGCAACACTGGCTTTTCAGCTTGAGCGGCAGTGTTGGCTCCTGCCACAGGTCTCCAGTCTGCCAGCCCACCCTGCAAATTTTGGACTTGTCAGTCTTCATAATGATGAAAGCCATTTTCTTAAAATAAATCTGTTTCTGCACATGTACACACCTATTGGTTCTGTTTCTCTGAAGCACCCTGATTAATACAGCATCCTAAATAATACATGACCAGTACTCCTCAGAATTCTTAAGGTCATCAAAAACAAAGTCTGAGAAACTGCTATAGCCAAGAGGAGCCTAAGAGATCAGACCTGACAACTAAGTGTAATGTGGTATCCTGAACGGGATCCTGGAAGAGGAAAGGGGCTTTAGGTAAAAACTAAGGAAATTTAAATAACCTATGGGCTTTAATTAATAATAACATATCAATATTGGTTCATTACTCATAACAGTATATTGTACTAATTAAAATGTTCATGGGGAAGCTGAGTGTGTGGTATATGAGCATTCTCTGTACTGTCTTCTGAGTATTTCTGTAAATCTGTAATTGTTCTAAAAAGTAAAGTCTATTAAAAATAAAAATGTTGGGACTTCCCTGCTGGTGCAGTGGTTAAGAATCCACCTGCCAGCGCAGGAGACATGGGTTTGATCCCTCGTCTGGGAAGATCCCACATGCCATGGAGCAACTAAGCCTGTGCCCCACAACTACTGAACCTGTGCTCTAGAGCCCACGAGCTGCAACTACTGAGCCCGTGTGCCACAACTACTGAGGCCTGCACACCCTAGAGCCCACACACTGCAACTACTGAGCCCATGTGCTGCAACCACTGAAGCTTGCTTGCTCTAGGGCCCACGTGCCACAACTGCTGAGCCCGCGTGCTGCAACTGCTGAAGCCTGTGTGCTCTAGGGCCCATGTGCCGAAACTACTGAGCCTGCGTGCTGCAGCTACTGAAGCGTGCCAAGAGCCTGTGCTCCACAAGAGAAGCCACCGCAACGAGAAGCCCTTGCACCTCCATGCAGCAGCAAGACTCAATGCAGCCTAAATAAATAAATAAAAATGTTAAACAAGTGAAAAAACATGCACAGCAATCTCTCAACATTTTTTATTTGATGGTTGAGGAAATAGAGGGAGATAAACAGTTAGAAAAAAAAGAATGTAGGGAAATAACAGTACATATGCTAAAATTGCATATGCAGTTAACCCTTGAATAACACTGGTTTGAATGGCTTGGGTTCACTTCTGCACTGATGTTTTTCAATAAATACATACTACAGTACTACATGATTTGCCATTGGTTGAATCTGCAGATTTGGAACCACAGATATGGAGGGCTGACTATAAAGTTATATATGGATGGGGTCAGAGCCCCTTGCTTTCATGCTGTTCAAGGGTCAATTGTATAATAAATCATATTTTTGTAAGATTATATGTGTGCATATGTATGTGATTATGCCTAAAGGCATATTTCTGAAAGAAAAATCGCCAGAACTTCAGAAGTGGTTACTCTGAGAATTGAAATTACAGATGGATCCTTCCTTCCTCCCTCCCTCCCTTCCTCCCTTCTGCCCTCCTTCTATCTCTCCCTTCCTTCCTTCTTCCCTGCATTTTTAAAATTTTGAACAAAGAAAATATTTTCTGTATAATGAGAAAAGAATACAGTTACAAGTAAAAGTGACTCCAAGTTAGATGCCCTAAGTTGTACTTTGAGATTTCAGACTTACCACTCCCTTGTCTGGATCTCTAAAACTTTTGGATCCACCTTCAACAAGCTGTAGAGAACCACATCACTGTAGGTCTTCACTGGAAAATAAAATATGGGATTACTGGTACTCCAACCCAGATCACAATGAGGTAAATACCATTTTCAGAACACCATATAAGATAGGTGGACTATACATTGCTCTAGTTAGAGATGACAAATATATGACATTTGTGTTATTTTCCCCCTTCCTGCAACTATGGCAGACATGACTAATTGAGTACAGTTTTATTTTGCAGGATGACAGAGTGGTCAGAGTTGTCCATGGACATGAAACCTCATTACCATTCCTCCTTTAGGAACTCCAAATTATTTCCTTGGGTCAAGCCAGGCCATCAGAGAGCTATATAAATAGTAACTTGATTAGTCTCTTATAGAATCACACTTGCTAATTTCTTTTTTTAATAGGAGTCCTAAGCTTTTTATCAAAGTCCAGTATAAAATTCATGACATTGTTGCATTTGTATTAAAGACATTGTTGAAGATATTTTCTACTTAGTGACCCTGTATATCAATAAGGGATAAATATCTATTATTATTGTTGTTGTTACATCTTTTAGAATACACTGTTAAGAAAAGCTTCATTTTCCCTGAGGCTAGGCTCTGCCTTTCTGCTAATTGGTAATGTTTCCCTTTTAACCTTGAGTTCTGGTAAGCTCTGAGACAAATTTGACCATCATCTATTGCAGTTGTGTTCTCCTTATTTGTTTTTTTGTTTGTTTCGCTTTACCTCCTTGTTCCATAAAAGATTTGAGACAATAGTTTGGATTTCATGTTGCTATTTTCCCTGGTTTTATATTTTCCCTGATCTTGATTTTTCTATTTTTATTTTATTGCTATTTTATTATATTTGTGAAACCCAGTAGCATATGAATAGTTTTTTTTAGAGTGAAACATCTGAATTACACAGTATCTTTAAGTTGCTTTTTAAAAATTTCAAATATATATCATAACTTGGATTTGATTTTAAAATGTGATATCTCGTTTGGCTGGTATCACATAGGCATGCTTTTAATGAACATTGGAAGAGCATTGGACTAGGATTTGGAAGACCTAAATTCTACTTTTTGTTGTTATGCTTAACTTGGGGTTAATGATTTAATGACTCTAGGATTCATTTTTCTCATAGGGAAAAAAAAATGTTTAACCGCTCTGTTATAAAAATTAATTCGCTTTGTATATTGGTTTTTATTTTTTAGCAAATTGCCTTTAATTTAGTGAATTTCAAAACACAAGCAAAGTTGACAATCAGTGGGAAAAAATACAAACATCTCCAGGTTCAAAATATTTTTTAATTTGCTGGGAAAGAAACTTCTTAGAGAAAGTCTTATCAGAAAAAAAGCACCAAATTCCGTTTGGGCATTTGGCGAATATTTTAATACTTTGCGGGGGGGATACATCTTAATAGTTGAAATTCCCATGACCTCATATTCATTAAGTAGTTGTCATTAAAGTTGTTAGAAGCTTGAATTCATGAATGTTTCCAATGGAACATTTTTTTACTAGAACTGCAACCAAATTGAGAGTTTACCTTGTAGGGCAGTAATGTATATAGTCACACTCTTAGAGGACTCTGCTCTGGGATTTTCCCTGTCTTCCTCCTTATTTGGAGCTCCCAGTGACCTCCAAGTGAAGGCTGAGTATACAAGATTAGAACAATATAAGCAGATTCTATTCCAATTTGCCAAAGTGTTTATGCTAAGTGGATAATAGCAGTCTACCCCTAACTTTTCAATGTGGTCCTTGAAGAAATTGAATGTCATATGCTGGTAAATTTTACTGCCTATTTATTGCCATATAATAAATTACAAATGACTTTTCTATTCTGAACATTCTTTACCCTCTGTGAATAATCAGAAACATGACAATAAAAACCAGAAATCTTCAGCATTTTTAATTACTCTCCTCAGACATCTAAATAACCACTGGATCACACAAGAAAACCATTGGTAATACTGACTAGGAAAGACAGGTGTATAACTGGGAGTTATGATGGCTGAAATTTAAGGTCTCTCTTGTCTTAAGTTTTAAGAATTTTTATTAAACATAATTTTGATGCCAAATTTTTGATTCTTTGCAAATGGCCTGATTTCATTGAGGTTGAGATGAGTTCCCCAAGTTTTCAAGACTTAGTTTCCCTTTAACATGAAACACACTACAATCATTTCTTTTGGACTGATTATTGTATAATATTTCATGAGATAGTGTGAATACTGAGGAAAACTATTTTATATAATGTAAAATTTTATTCTAGGCATCTGTAGAGCAGAGGGCATTTTGTCTGATAATTGGGGAATTTAAAATTCCAAATTGAACTTTAAAGTTTTTGGTTTTTTTAATGGGCTAATCCTTGACTAGATGTAGCTACTTCCCTATGATGATGATCATGATGATTGTTTTTGTTATTATTTTATGGAATATAAACTCATGTATTTATTTGAACTCCAAATGTCTCCTTATCTTTCAAAGTATAGGTCATTCAAAGTAACACTTGATGACTTCCATGCTAATAAATAGCAACTATAAGGAGCACATTGCTAGGTTTCTTTCTACACGTGGGTAGACACACAAATGTACATGTATTTTAATCTAAAATACCTGTGTGAAAATGCATTTCTGTACTTTGGAAAGGCAAGGATAAGAATTCTTAAAAAGAAAAGTTGCTTTAAATTTTACTTAAAATATACGTGTGAAATAGAAAATATAATACATTAAAAAAATTTTTAAATCATTATAGATTCACAGGTAATTGAAAGAAAAAAGTACAAGGAGGTTCCATGCACCTTTCATCCAGTCTTTTCTAATGGTAATTAACATCTTTTATAACTGTAGTAACATATCACAACCAAAAATAATTGACCTTGCTATAATGCATGCTATTATATTTATTGAAGGATAAATAATTAAGCATGAATTTCAAGTAATAATTATACTAATATTAAATAAACCTTCAGTCTTTTAGGTTTGAAGATATGTACATATAATTGAAACATATAAACTTGCTTGATATTTACCAACTTGGACCTACCAAATGACTGTTTTGACCACCTATCTATAGATATATATTAATGAATATATTCAGTTGACTCATATGAGATTGTCAATACTCAAACTTTTTGACCTGTAAGCCGGCTATTTCTTATGAGTCAACATAATATATCATATCTTATTTCTATCAAAGTATATTTAAATCATTTTAGCATGTTAGTGGTTTGAACTGTTTAGAATACTGGGAAAGGGTTGAAAGTATGAGTGAGGAAGGATTAAGGAAAGATGTTGGAAATGATTTTAGAGCAGTCTAGAAGAGTAGATTACTAAGAGGTCTAACAATCCATCTGACAGACCTCCTCTAGGAATTCCAAATTATTTCCTTGGGTTCAAGCCAGAGCATCTGAAAACTTTGTGTGAAATTCTAGGTATTATTTTTTCATGGTAACATTCCTATGTGACGCTCTATTTTTGAAATTTCTGGAGTTATTCCTCAATCAGAAGCTTTTTATCTACTCATGTCCCCTAAAAGGTACTCATTCCTTTATTTGCTTTCCTAAGGTCTAAAAAGTATACTTACAAAACTGAAAATTTCAACAAACACCTTAAAGAATATCTTATTGGTATTGATTACTGTAGATTAACAAGAACAATGAGATAATTTCTTAGCAATGTCTTAGGAGAGATGACAAAGAATCTAAAAATATGCAGCTTAACAGTAGAGTCCTCAGCATTAGTGGGCCTCCTATGATCTCTAGCTACAGAGCTGGTATGTCCTGAAAGATCATGTCTGGTTACAGGAAGACAAGTCTATATTTCAGAGTATGAGGGTCTCATCAGTTTCATCACATGGGGTATAGGCACAGTTCCTTCCAGTCAGAGGAGAGATGTTCTTACTTTAGCACTGAAATTCAGAAAAGGATATTCCAACTTTACTCCATCCTAGACAAATGAATTATTAAGATTAAACCAACTAATCACATCCAGGAAAATAATGAATAAGCATTGGGGGTGCTGGAAGAAATGGAGATTCTGAGGGGTACATATATGTATGGAGAAGAAGACCACAGAAATTCTATTTAAATTCATCTAATGGTTCTAATTTAATTTACTTTTGAGAATTTTTTCCCCATGGAAATCAGATGGACTTGGGCAGGAAATGTGAATAGTTCAGAGTTTCAGGTCTAACTGACCCAAAGAATAACTTTAACTGAAGGCTGGAGAGTATGGGAACTCTGGCTTCCATCTGCTTTACTGACAGATCAGTGGGCTTGTCCATGGAACATTAATTTCAGTATCTCTGGCGAAGGCTGACAAACACGATTCCCTATTTAGAGTTATGTCCATGACTGGTCATCTGGCATGTCAGAGCCATCCGGCCACCTGTCCTCTGGGACTCAGCACAACACTTACCTACTCTCACCCATAGTTTATGTTGCTTGCCTGCTCAGCTGATGCCAACCCAAGCAAGACCTAGTCTTTCTCTGTGACCTTGCTAACCCAAACTGAACAGTCACACCAAGCATCTAACTCTGCTCTATGCTCCTACTAATACAAGAATTACTTCTCTTTTCACTTCTGTTGAGATTTCCAATGATACCTGGGAACACTTGAGCCGCAAGGGACTAAGGGGAAGAAGGGGAGAAATGGGTGAATTGTGAGTAGAGTCACTTATGAAAAAATAGTGCCCAGATAGAGACTTTTTTTCTGGCATCTGCCTCTTCTCCACCAAAGACTATTAAGAATACTTACACATATGTGATAGAACATTTATAAGAGACATATATTCTTGCCCCTCCATATCTTTTTTTTAATGTTTATTTACTTTTATAAACATCTTTATTGGAGTATGATTGCTTTACAATGGTGTGTTAGTTTCTGCTGTACAACAAAGTGAATCAGCTATACATAAACATATATTCCCATATCTCCTCCCTTGTGCATCTCCCTCCCACCCTCCCAATCCCAGCCCTCTAGGTGGACACAAAGCACCGAGCTGATCTCCCTGTGCTATGCGGCTGCTTCCCACTAGCTATCAGTTTTACATTTAGTAGTGTATATATGTCCATGCCACTCTCTCACTTCGTCTCAGCTTACACTTCCACTCCCTGTGTTCTCAAGTCCAGGGAGACTTTATTACCTGCATCTTTATTCTTGCCCTGCCCCTAGGTTCTTCAGAACCATTTTTTAAAAAAAATTCCATATATATGTGTTAGTATACGGTATTTGTTTTTCTCTTTCTGACTTACTTCACTCTGTATGACAGTCTCTAGGTCCATCTACCTCACTACAAATAACTCAATTTCGTTTCTTTTGATGGCCGAGTAATATTCCATTGTATACATGTGACACATCTTTTTTTTTTTAACATCTTTATTGGGGTATAATTGCTTTACAATGGCATGTTAGTTTCTGCTTTATAACAAAGTGAATCAGTTATACATATACATATGTTCCCATATCTCTTCCCTCTTGCGTCTCCCTCCCTCCCACCTTCCCTATCCCACCCCTCCAGGTGGTCACAAAGCACCTAGCCGATATCCCTGTGCCATGTGGCTGCTTCCCACTAGCTATCTACCTTACGTTTGTTAGTGTGTATATGTCCATGCCTCTCTCTCGCCCTGTCACAGCTCACCCTTCCCCCTCCCCATATCCTCAAGTCCGTTCTCCAGTAGGTCTGTATCTTTATTCCTGTCTTACCCCTAGGTTCTTCATGACATTTTTTTTTCTTAAATTCCATATATATGTGTTAGCATACGGTATTTGTCTTTCTCTTTCTGACTTACTTCACTCTGTATGACAGTCTCTAGGTCCATCCACCTCACTACAAATAACTCAATTTCGTTTCTTTTGATGGCCGAGTAATATTCCATTGTATACATGTGACACATCTTCTTTATCCATTTATCTGTTGATGGACACTTAGGTTGCTTCCATGTCCTGGCTATTGTAACCAGAGCCGCAATGAACATTTTGGTACATGACTCTTTTTGAATTATGGTTATCTCAGGGTATATGCCCAGTAGTGGGATTGCTGGGTCATATGGTAATTCTATTTTTAGTTTTTTAAGGAACCTCCATACTGTTCTCCATAGTGGCTGTATCAATTTACATTCCCACCAACAGTACTAGAGGGTTCCCTTTTCTCCACACCCTCTCTAGCGTTTATTGCTTGTAGATTTTTTTTTTTTTGTAGATTTTTTTGATGATGGCCATTCTGACTGTTGTGAGGTGATACCTCATTGTAGTATAGATTTGCATTTCTCTCATGATTAGTGATGTTGAGCATCCTTTCATGTGTTTGTTGGCAATCTGTATATCTTCTTTGGAGAAATGTCTATTTAGGTATTCTGCCCATTTTTGGATTGGGTTGTTTGTTTTTTTGATATTGAGCTGCATGAGCTGCTTGTATATTTTGGAGATTAATCCTTGGTCAGTTGCTTCGTTTGCAAATACTTTCTCCCATTCTGAGGGTTGTCTTTTGGTCTTGTTTATGGTTTCCTTTGCTGTGCAAAAGCTTTTAAGTTTCATTAGGTCCCATTTGTTTATTTTTGTTTTTATTTCCATTTCTCTAGGAGGTGGATCAAAAAGGATCTTGCTGTAATTTATGTCAGAGAGTGTTCTGCCTATGTTTCCCTCTCAGAGTTTTATACTGTCTAACCTTACATTTAGGACTTTAATCCATTTTGAGTTTATTTTTGTGTATGGTGTTAGGGAGCATTCTGATTTCATTCTTTTACATGTAGCTGTCCAGTTTTCCCAGCTTTCCCACTTATTGAAGAGGCTGACTTTTCTCCATTGTATATTCTTGCCTCCTTTATCAAAGATAAGGTGACCATATGTGCATGGGTTTATCTCTGGGCTTTCTATCCTATTCCATTGATCTATACTTCTGTTCTTATGCCAGTACCATACTGTCTTGATTACTGTAGCTTTGTAGTATAGTCTGAAGTCCAGGAGCCTGATTCCTCCAGCTCCGTTTTTCTTTCTCGAGATTGCTTTGGCTGTTTGGGGTCCTTTGTGTTTCCATACTAATTGTGAAATTTTTTGTTCTAGTTCTGTGAAAAATGCCATTGGTAGTTTGATAGGGATTGCATTGAATCTGTAGATTGCTTTGGGTAGTATAGTCATTTTCACGATGTTGATTCTTTCAATCCAAGAACGTGGTATATCTCTCCATCTATTTGTATCATCTTTAATTTCTTTCATCAGTGTCTTATAATTTTCTGCATACAGGTCTTTTGTCTCCTTAGCTAAGTTTAATCCTAAGTATTTTATTCTTTTTGTTGCAATGGTAAATGTGAGTGTTTTCTTAATTTCACTTTCAGGTTTTTCATCATTAGTGTATAGGAATGCAATGGGTTTCTGTGCATTAGTTTTGTATCCTGCTACTTTACCAAATTCATTGATTAGCTCTAGTAGTTTTCTGGTAGCATCTTTAGGATTCTCTATGTATAGTATCATGTCGTCTGCAAACAGTGACAGCTTTACTTCTTCTTGTCCAATTAGGATTCCTTTTATTTCTTTTTTTTCTCTGATTGCTGTGGCTAAAACTTCCAAAACTATGTTGAATAATAGTGGTAAGAGTGGGGAACCTTGTCTTGTTCCTGATCTTAGTGGAAATGGTTTCAGTTTTTCACCATTAAGGATGATGTTGGCTGTGGGTTTGTCATATATGGCCTTTATTATGTTGAGGTAAGTTTCCTCTATGCCTACTTTTGGAGGGTTTTTATCATAAATGGGTGTTGCATTTTGCTGAAAGCTTTCTTTGCATCTATTGAGATGTTCATATAGTTTTTATCCTTCAATTTGTTAATATGGTGTATCACATTGATTGGTTTGCATATATTGAAGAATCCTTGCATTCCTGGGATAAACCCCAATTGATCATGGTGGATGATCCTTTTAATGTGCTGTTGGATTCTGTTTGCTAGTATTTTGTTGAGGATTTTTGCATCTGTGTTAATCAGTGATATTGGCCTGTAGTTTTCTTTTTTTGTGACATCTTTGTCGGGTTTTGGTATCAGGGTGATGGTGGCCTCATAGAATGAGTTTGGGAGTGTTCCTCCCTCTGCTATATTTTGGAAGAGTTTGAGCAGGATAGGTGTTAGGTCTTCTGTAAATGTTTTACAGAATTCACCAGTGAAGCCATCTGGTCTTGGGCTTTTGTTTGTTGGAAGATTTTTAATCAGTTTCAATTTCAGTGCTTTTGATTGGTCAGTTCATATTTTCTGTTTCTTCCTGGTTCAGTCTCGGATGGTTGTGCATTTGTAAGAATTTGTCCATTTCTTCCAGGTTGTCCATTTTATTGGCATATCGTTGCTTGTAGTAATCTCTCATGATCTTTTGTATTTCTGCAGTGTCAGTTGTTACTTCCCCTTTTTCATTTCTAATTTTATTGATTTGAGTCCTCTCCCTTTTTTTCTTGATGAGTCTGACTAATGGTTTATCAATTTTGTTTATCTTCTCAAAGAACCAGCTTTTACTTTTATTGATCTTTGCTTTTGTTTCCTTCATTTCTTTTTCATTTATTTTTGATCTGATCTTTATGATTTCTTTCCTTCTGCTAACTTTGGGGTTTTTTGGTTCTTCTTTCTCATTGCTTTAGGTGTATGGTCAGTTTGTTTATTTGAGATGCTTCTTGTTTGTTAAGGTAGGATTGTATTGCTATAAACTTCCCTCTTAGAACTGCTTTTGCTGCATCCCGTAGGTTTTGGTTGGGTCATTGTGTTCTCATTGTCATTTGTTTCTAGGTATTTTTTGATTTCCTCTTTGATTTCTTCAGTGATTTATTGGTTATTAAGTGGTGTATTGTTTAGTCTCCAAGTGTTTGTATTTTTTACAGATTTTTCCTTTAATTGATATCTAGTCTCATAGCGTTGTGGTCAGAAAAGATACTTGAAACGATTTCAATTTTCTTAAATTTACCAAGGCTTGATTTGTGACCCAAGATATGATCTATCCTGGAGGATGTTCCATGAGCACTTGAGAAGAAAGTGTATTCTGTTTTTTTTGGATGGAATGTCCTATAAATATCAATTAAGTCCATCTTGTTTAATGTATCATTTAAAACTTGTGTTTCCTTATATATTTTCATTTTGGATGATCTCTGCATTGGTGAAAGTGGGGTGTTGAAGTCCCCTCCTGTGATTGTGTTACTGTTGATTTCCACTTTTATAGCTGTTAGCATTTGCCTTATGTATTGAGGTGCTCCTATGTTGGGTGCATAAATATTTACAATTGTTATATCTTCTTCTTGGATCGATCCCTTGATCATTATGTAGTGTCCTTCTTTGTCTCTTGTAATAGTCTTTGTTTTAAAGTCTATTTTGTCTGATATGAGAATTGCTACTCCAGCTTACTTTTGATTTCCATTTGCATGGAATATCATGTTCCATCCCCTCACTTTCAGTCTGTATGTGTCCCTAGGTCTGAAATGGGTCCTTGTAGACAGCATATATATGGGTCTTGTTTTGTATCCATTCAGCCAGTCTGTGTCTTTTGGTTGGAGCATTTAATCCATTTACATTTAAGGTAATTATTGATATGTATGTTCCTGTTACCATTTTGTTTGTTTTGGGTTTGTTATTGTAGGTCTTTTCCTTCTCTTGTGTTTCCTGCCTAGAGAAGTTCCTTTAGCATTTGTTGTAAAGCTGGTTTAGTTGTGCTGATTTCTCTTAGGTTTTGATTGTCTGTAAAGGTTTTAATTTCTCCGTCAAATGTGAATGAAATCCTTGCTGGATAGAGTAATCTTGGTTGTAGGTTTTTCCCTTTCATCACTTTAAATACGTCCTGCCGCTGTCTTCTGGCTTGCAGAGTTTCTGCTGAAAGGTCAGCTGTTAACCTTATGGGGATTCCCTTATATGTTATTTGTTGTTTTTCCCTTGCTGGTTTTAATATGTTTTCTTTGTGTTTAATTTTTGATAGTTTGACTAATATGTGTCTTGGCTTGTTTCTCCTTGGATTTATCCTGTATGGGACTCTCTGTGCTTCCTGGACTTGATTAACTATTTCCTTTCCCATATTAGGGAAGTTTTCAACTATAATGTTTTCAAATATTTTCTCAGTCCCTTTCCTTTTCTCTTCTTCTTCTGGGACCCCTATGATTCGAATGTTGGTGAGTTTAATATTATCCCAGAGGTCTCTGAGACTGTCCTCAATTCTTCTTGTTCTCATACATCAGGGTGATTGTGGAGATTCAGTCTGCTGCTCCTGAGGCTGCTGGGAGAGATGTCCCTTTCTCTTCTTTGTTTGCACAGCTCTTGGTATTCAACTTTGGATTTGACCCTGCCTCTGCCTGTATGTCGCCTGAGGGCATCTATTTTTCACTCAGACAGGACGGGGTTAAAGGAGCAGCTGATTAGGGGGCTCTGGCGCACTCAGGCCGTGGGGGAGGGAGGGGTACGGATGCGGGGCGAGCCTACGGTGGCAGAGGCCGGTGTGACGTTGCACCAGCCTGAGGAGTGCCGTGCGTTTTCCCGGGGAAGTTGTCCCTGCATCATGGGACCCTGGCAGTGGCGGGCTGCACAGGCTCCCGTGAGGGGACGTGTGGAGAGTGACCTGTGCTCGCACACAGGCTTCTTGGTGGCTGCAGCAGCAGCCTTAGCGTCTCTTGCCCGTCTCTCGGGTCCATGCTGGTAGCCGCGGCTCGTGCCCGTCTCTGGAGCTCCTTTAAGCAGCGCTCTTAATCCCTCTCCTCACAGAGCAGGAAACAAAGAGGCAAGAAAAAGTCTCTTGCCTCTTCGGCAGGTGCAGACTTTTCCCCGGACTCCCTCCTGGCTGGCCGTGGCGCAGTAACCCCCTGCAGGCTGTGTTCGTGCCGCCAACCCCAGTCCTCTCCCTGGGATCCGACTGAAGCCCGAGCCTCAGCTCCAAGCCCCGCCCACCCCGGCGGCTGAGCAGACAAGCCTCTCGGGCTGGTGAGTGCGGGTCGGCACCGATCCTCTGTGCGGGAATCTTCCCGCTTTGCCCTCCGCACCCCTGTTACCGCGCTCTCCGCCGCGGCTCCGAAGCTTTCCCCCTCCGCCACTGGCAGTCTCCGCCCACGAAGGGGCTTCCTAGTGTTTGGAAACCTTTCCTCCTTCACAGCTCCCTCCCACTGGTGCAGGTCCCATCCCTATTCTTTTGTCTCTGATTTTTCTTTTTTCTTTTGCCCTACCCAGGTATGTGGGGAGTTTCTTGCCTTTTGGGAGGTTTGAGGTCTTCTGCCAGCGTTCAGTAGGTGTTCTGTAGGAGCTGTTCCACATGTAGATGTATTTCTGATGTATTTGTGGGGAGGAAGGTGATCTCCGCATCTTCCTTCTCCACCATCTTGAAGCTATCCCATATTCTTTTTTGAAAAGGTCATTAAGAAAGAGAATAACACAGTAGAAACTGGTATTTAATTTTCACAGGGACACTTAGCATGATAATAATCGTGGTGCTAGAGATGTCCTAGTAAGGACATGGCTTATGATTTTGGAGTTGACTGTTAAGGATGAGTTTAGAAAGTAGATTAGTAGTGGTTGACCACAGGAAGCAATGATGGCTGTTGTGGCGTGACCGTCCGCTGACCATGAGTCACACACAGCATCATGGTTCTGGGCAAAGCAGGTACTTCTCTTCTTAATGCTTACCTTGGAGGATCTTTCTCTAACATGTGATGATATTTATTACCCGCTTTGCGAAACTCCTGCTAGTTCCCTGGTTTGTTTCGTCTCTCTTACATCTCCTTTTTATAATATTATCCAGCAGTTCCTCCATTCTCTTCTGGATCTTCTGGTGTAGAAATTTATTCACACACTTATCTCTCTCTGCTTTTGGCAGTTTTATCCAGACATTTTAGATTCAGCTCGCTTTCCTAGTCAGTATTAATCTTGACCAGTCTCTCTAGTTGTAATCTACACATCTAAAGTTTCACTGTATTTTTCTTTCTTTTCTCTCCTAGTGACTTATCCCATACCTTGTTAATTTTGACCTAGATTCTTAGACTAATTCCTGTATTCATCTTTCTTATAGTTCTTTTTATGGCCGTCTCCTCTTGGAGATAAGGAAAGGAGAGCAAGTACTAAACTTGGGATGATAACGTTTTTTGAAGAACATTGTTGATCATTTCTCCTTTTCCGTGGATGAAGAGGTAAATCTCAATGATTTGATTTAGAATCAAATAAGATCTATCTATGTGATTTGTTAAACTTTGTCTTCCAGAGCTGGATAAAGCAGTTGGGCCAGGAATGAATAAGTAAGCAACTTTTCCAAGTGGATCTTGAGGAGAAGGAGAGACTCAGAGACTCCTTTTTGAAATTAGCTGCCTTGGGGGTGGTGAATAGATGGTGAACATGCCTCAAAGAAAGAGTCACTAACATTACATTTATTATCAGAATATATATCCTGGTTGAGAGCTATATACTGCAGTGTTACCTTGCTGAAATAATGGATCATTCTCCTCAGAAACCTTTTGCCTTCCTCAGTATGTAAATAATAGAAATGATTTAATCAGTGCTTTCCACCATTGTCTTTTCCCATATTTCTGTCATCACTTTCTAGGCCATCTCCTTTCTCCACACCCAAGCCGCATACCCTAAATAGCAGCTCTTTTGGTCTCTTTTGTTGTTTCTTGGTTACTCTACATACTCATCAGTCTTCGGGCTTTTGCTCCAGTTTTTACCTCCCTTGGTATGTCCTTCCCCACTTCAGAAACATAGCTCAAGATCTTCCTTTGCTGAGAAGTCTTCTTGAATCAAAAATTGTCACTCCTTTCTCTGTATTTCCATAGCATGTTTTAATCTTTGTTACACCATAAGTCATCTTAGCCCTTGTGTTAATATTTTTGTTTCTGAATCTTATACTAATATTCTCTGTCATGTTGTCACTCGGTAAGTGTTTCTGAATAGAATTGAACTCATTTGGGTTATATTAAACTAGAGGCCACTTTTAGGTCTTGGTGAGTGGGTCAGCACCAAGACTGCAGTCTTTCTTTTAACTACTCTAGGAACAAAGCCCATGATTTTAAAATGGAATATCAAGACCAATTTCCTTGAGTGGCTTCTGTAATGAATTATTTCATTTATTCATTTTATTAAGCCAGGGACTGTGGTAGGGATGCTAGCACTGTGCTAGTTGAGTAAGAAATGGTCTATAACCTCAAGGAGCTCAGAATCTATAAAAGGAAACAGATACTTAAGTATATTATTCAAATAAAAGATGATATAGAATATATAGACAGTGTCAAAGGACACAGGACTGATCAGCTATACTTGGTGGATATCAGGAAAGAGTTCACAGTGGTTTTGAAAGAGAAGTAGGGGCTCTCCGGTTTGAGAAAGATAGCAGGCTATTCAATGAGGATCTCCAACCTCAATTTGAAATTTGTCTAATTATAGAACTGATGTGCTGGTTTACATTCTAGGAAATTATTTGAATGAGTTTTTGTGTAAGATTGTGTGTGCGCGTGCTTGTGTGTGTTCAGGTCAAAAAGTGGGGGGAATCTTCAGCACTGTGAGGAGGTGCTGAGTACAGAAATGGGGGAAAATGGGGAAGAATGTCCCATCTTAACCCTCTGCACAGATTTAAGGTTTGGAAAAGGAGGAGTTAAGAACCGGAACCTAAAGGTACGGTGTTCATAAGGCAAGTTTTGAGATTCTAGGAATAAACCCGCTAATTTAGAGATGAAATTACAGAGTATTATCACAGAGCAGAATAAAATCATCCTCCCCCAGCCCCAACCCTCTAATTCTTTTTCACACTAAAGTGTTTTTCTGGCATCATGGCAACATTGATTGACTACTAACTGAGAATGGAGCCTGACCATGCCTAGCAGGACAGCACTCTGATGTAGGACACAGACAGCACAGCATGGGTGGAAGTGGGGCATGAATGTACCTTTGAGCACTTGTGAGCCTGAGAAAACCAAGAAAGTTTTAGGTTTGTCTTTAAGGGAGCTGCAAAGTGCAATAAGCCACCGATATTTAAGCATTTCTGTAAATATGGCATAATTTGTACTCCAAACCTGGGGAGGCCTAGGGAAATTAAGATGATCAGCAAAGATGTTTGACAGTTGGAAAAAAGTAAAAGGAGCATCCTATAGAAATTCCCATCTGATGTAATCTTTTACTTCCTCAGAATGTGGATGCTGAACTAAAGTTTTGCAACTGGAGGTATTGCAGGCCATCAGTTTAGACGTGCCTTGGTAGGAACCTAGGATGTTTTTTCCATGAGTTCTCAAGAATAGTAGAAGCTTTTGGGAGATTGATCTTGTGAAAGTACAAGCATAATGATTGGGAAGCCAGATAATCACTAGTTTTGTGGATTTGGGCAAATCACTTAATTTCAGAGTCTCATTTTCTTCATTTGTAAAATGGAGGTAATACTGAACTTGCCTAAGTTATTGTGAAGATTCAGGAATCTTAAAGAACCTGACAGAGTAGCCACTGATATGTAGTATTCACTTAATACGTAATGGTGCTCTTACCATTGATATATTATTTTTTAATCTTACATTTTCATGATCGCCTTTGTCATTCAACTCAATGAATGCTACAGTTATATTCCATAGGACAGATTTAAGCTATAGAAAATTTTAGCTTTTTAATAAGTGGATTTAAATAAGTTCTTTGTTGATTTATATAGTTCATTACTGGCATTTAATAACTTTGTGCTTTACATGTGGCACTTTTAGCTTAATATGGAATAGTAAATATTTGATAAAGGGTGTTTTACCTGGTGTGCTGACTACAGAACATACCTTGCTGAGAAATTCTAGGCATTTCTTGTAACTCCTACTCTCTGTACTTGTGCTGTCTTATATGAACTTCTTCATATAAGGGATTTGAATGCAATTTGATCATGGCTGCAGTATCGGTTATTAGAGTATCAGAGATTCATTGCTACTAACAAATTCTGATTTATGTCTAACTCAGAGCATGCCAGCAAAAGAACAATAGCTCTATTTCCGTAACGAAAGAAGGGAAGTGAGGTTGTCTATTTGCAAGTGTCTATGTGCAACCATTGATTCAAAATGGAAAAACTTGTGAAATGCTTGTAAAATTCAGAAGACATAGCTTGTTTTAGATATTCTGATAAACTCAACAAATCACATATTTTTCTTTAGAAATCTATATGTGGATAGATGATAGAGATCTTATACTCTTAATTATGTCCATCCAAAAATCCCTCTAGTTGGTAATGGTAGAGATATTATTCCTTGGTTTCTATCTAGTGAGAAGACTGAAATTGGTAAAGTTATTATAAAGCTGTATATTTTACAGGGACCATCAAATTAAATTTCATGTGGAGTTTGAGTCAAGGGGGGAAATGCACTTATGATGCAAGTATAAAACTTGGTTAAAAAATAAGGAAAAAAGTCTTACCCTTAAAACTTTTGTGAAAAATGTACACTTCCATATAATAGATGGAGCTGTTGAGGTCACATGTCTTTTGTATGTCTTCTTCAGTGTTCTATTTTACAGAACCCACAAATGTTATCTTTAAAAAAATCATACTTAAGAGATCAAGTATGGGAAAGAACCGAGTCGACAAAATATAGCAGCTGTATTGTTCCCCACATCTTGACAATGAGATAAGCTCTGCAATGACTGTGTGTGAGAATGTATTGATTTAAAAAAAAAAGTGAAGCTGGTCTTATCATATTCAGGAATGTTGTAGCACTGACTTTTATTTTTAAAAATTTATTGCTGAGAATATCCATCCATTTGGATAAATATTTTTTAAAAAATTCTTGAATAGTAGATATTTTCTTCATTTTAAGTCGAGGTAAATGAACATACTGGGTTTGATTTCAGAGCTGTAATTCATTCCTGTCCTTCATATCCAAAAGAACAACTAGACTAAATTAATACTGTTCCCTTGGCCAAGCAGCATTAGGACACTGATTTGTAGTTGTCGGAGTGAAATCTTAGCATTTGCTAGAAATACCCAAATAAGATTGCCAAAGATCTTTAATATCAGGTAGCACAAGAACAAGACAGCATTATCCTTTAAAAGTCATTTCTTCCTAGTGTATGTCGTATACCAAAATAACTGTTCAGTAGTTGAAAATGATGTTCAGCTTTTCTCAATTAATGGGATGATGCACTTCCTGACTACTCAAAATAATTTTTAAAGTTTTTAGTTTGAAATAATTTTAGACTTAAAGAAAAGTTGCAAAAATGGTACAGAATTCCTTTATACCCTTCACTCAGCTTTCCTAAATGCTAATGTCTCACATAACCGTAGTATAAGGATTAAAACTAAGAAATTAACATTGGTGTAATCCTATTGACTAAACTACAGACTTCATATTTCATTAGTTTTTTATTAAAATTCTTTTCCTTTTGTTTTTTTCCAGGATCCAATTCAGGATCCCATTACACAGGTAGTTGTAATGTCTTAGTCTCCTTCAGTATGTGGCAGTTCCTCAGTCTTTCCTTGTCTCTGTGACCTTTACACTCTTGAAGAGTACTGGTCAGTTATTTTGTAGAATACTCCTCAATTTGTGATTGATGTTTTATAATAATTATATTAAAGCTATCCATTTTTGGCAAGGATACTGCAAAAATCGTGTGCTGTTCTCATTGTATCATATCATAAGAACAATTTTTGTTTGTTCACACTTACTCAGATACATGGGGTCTTTACGTTACTTTTTCAAAGAAGGTTTACTTCTGTTAACTCAGCCAGGCATTGTGAATGACTCTTGAGAGGTAGATAGGGTAGTTAATAATAATTATTTTTCCATATAAGGAAGATGAATCCTGAAGTAACTAAGAAATATGCAGTGTGTGTTGGGACCTCTGTGGTGGCCCAGTGGTTAAAAATCCACCTTCCAGTGCAAGGGATGCAGGTTTGTTCCATGGTCAGGGAACTAAGATCCCACATGCCGCGGGGGAACTAAGCCCGCGCGCCACAATTACTGAGCCCACGTGCTCCGGAGCCTGCACACCAAAACTAGAGAGCCTGTGTGCCGCAACTAATGACCTATTCCCTCTGGAGCCCGTGCGCCGCAACTAGAGAGAAGCCCGCGTGCCGCAACTAGAGAAGCCCGCGTGCCGTAACAAAGAGCCCGTGCAGCGCAATGAGAAGATCCTGCGTGCCGCAACTAAGACCCAATGCAGCCAAATAAATGAAAAAAATTTAAAAAGAAATATGCAGTGTGTTTCAGTGACTGTGCCAGAACTAACAGTGACCATTTGCTTCTAGGGCACTGTGATATTGCGATTTATAATATGCAACATATATTTGGTCTTCATCCAGTTTCTGGCACAGAGCTCCTAAAACCCTTGGAATTTCTTAAGTAATGAGAGTGATAAATGTGTGTCTTGTTATGTTAATGTGGTGACTTTTGAAATGTGCCTGGATCACCTAAGGATGGGGGCTGGTCACCAGGGGAACCAACTCTGTGATTTTATTTATTTATTTTTTGCGGTGCGCAGGCCTCTCACTGTTGTGGCCTCTCCCGTTGCGGAGCACAGGCTCCGGACGCGCAGGCTCAGCGGCCATGGCTCACGGGCCCAGCCGCTCCGCGGCGTGTGGGATCTTCCTGGACCGGGGCACGAACCCGAGTCCCCTGCATCGGCAGGCGGACTCTCAACCACTGCGCCACCAGGGAAGCCCCAACTCTGTGATTTTAGTCTCATACGTCCTGACGTCAGGGAAGGGGAGAGGGGCTAAATCAGTCATCAGTGGCCAATGATTTAATTAATCATACCAATGTCATGAAGCCTCCATGGAAACCCCTAAGGACAGGGTTTGAAGAAATTCTGGGTTGGTGAACACTTGGAGATTTGGGGAGAATGACAAGCCTGGAGAGGACATGGAAGCTCACGGGAGATAGTGTTAGAATTGAATTGATTTCTAGGACACCCTTCTGGTGTTGGGAAAAGCACGCCCTCCACACACACACACACACACACACACACACACACACACACACACAGGAGTTGGTGACCAGTACACTAAGTCTGAACACAAAGTATTCTGGCTTTTTATGCACAAAATCAAAATATGATAGACTCTTTTTCTTTTTCTTAAAACAAATAGCTATCTTCCCTTCTGAAGGGCAGGAAGTCCATAAAATGAATCTCTCTACAGTATTAATAGAAGTAGTGATGTGGGTCTGGAGGGTTGGGAAAATGTAAGGAGAGTTGAAGATAATCTAAGAATCTTTTATGAACCTGCACACCCTCCCTCTTCCTCCAGGAACTTTAGACAAAACTGGAAGAAGTTCAAATGGTTTGGACTGCCTCCCCCAACCTCTTTTTTTTTTTTTTTTAAATTTGCCTTTTTTTTCTGGGATACTCTGGCCAAAGACTAACAAGCAGTGAAATGGCAAAAGGCAGGCAGCAGGCAGGAAAAGTAGAAGCAAATGGCTGGGGTAAAACACAAACTGTGATTAGGCTCAGAATAATCAGGAATTGCATTGTAGCTTGTTATACATATTCCATGGTCATAATTTGATATTTGGAACAAAAAGGAAAAGAAGAATCCTCTTTCAAATAAAAAACCAACAAAAACAAGTCAGTGTTGACTGGGCAAGTTTACCTTTTTCACACAAAATAATACCTGTTTACCTTTCTGATCCCCTCCATGTGATCTAGTTATTTGCACTTAGCATATTTGAGGGAACTGAAGAGTGATTCACATTATCATTTTAATGGTGCATGGATTCTTTCATTATGTAGTTGGTTCACATACATCAACATTTTAAATTTTGGACATTCTAAAATACATTTGGCAAACTGCTAAGGAGAAAACCGTCTGTGAGCCTGTAGGAACTGAAACCTGGTACATGTCTGAACAAATGCAAAAGTCCTGTTTGTGCTGTTCAGCTTTATAAATTATGTAGCTTTGTGTGACCCTTTTAAAAATATTCAGGTGGTTTTGATATATCATTAAAAGGTGATCAGTGATAATTGTCTTAACGACAGTGCTCACATGGAAAAAAATGTTGCTCAGTGGAACACTTTTCTAACCTCTGATATGATTTTTAAAGGCCCTTTTAAAAAAAAAGCAAGACATTTGAAAGTTACTTATTAAAGGCCAAATGGAAACACAACTTGCAAAGGGGCTTTTAATTTCATAATGATTCAGATTTTTAATCATAAAATAAGACCCAAGACCAGGTCTTAATTATTTATAGATTGATTCGGCCATCTGTGTTATCCAGTTTCCTTACTTTGGCTAGGAGGGCAGGAATAGGTGGAGAAGCTGAAATAAATCAGCTCATTTATATTTTATCATCAGTAGTAAAAAGTCTGGTGTGATATAAAATTTTAGAATTATCTATGCCATTTGACCCATTACTATGGATAATTGAAAGGATACCATAATTGAGAAGAGGAAAAAAACCCCACTTACTGAATAATAACTGTCCCAGACACAATGCTAGGCTCTTTGTATATATCACCTAGTGTTCACAGCAATCCTACGTAGTATTTATGGTTATCTTCTTTTACAGAGGTGGAAATTAAGGCACAGAGAGCTGAAATCACTTACCAACTCAAATGGGTAGCAAGTGGCAAGGCTGGGATTAAAGTAGCTCTAGCTTTCCTTACAATCCATGTGCTTTCTACAGAATGGGTCACTTGTACCATGACTGTCCCTTGATGCAAAATATATAAATTAAAATGTTTTTACAGCCCAAGGATGAGAATTGGAAATCTGGGCTAATTTCAATTTCATACAATGAAAAACAATAGCTACCCTTTTCTAGGATCCCTATATGAAGGTATTTAGAAAATGCATTCCACACTGTGAACACTGTTTTGTAACCTCTATGGAAAAACTATTGAAAGTCTGTGGGACTGAAAAGCAGTACACATTTTCTATACAACAATATGGAAAAAAATGCTCATGCCCCTTAGGCCCAGCTAATGTATATTTTTGTGGACCGTCAGAAATTAACGTACAAAGATATTCATCTTAGTGCTATTTATAATAGTGTAAAATTATAAACCATGCAAATGCTCAGTAGTTTAAAAAAAGAGTAAATATACTATAAAATCATACATATTTTGATATATTATGCAGTCATTAAAAATAAGTTTCAGAGAATATTTAGTAACAAGGGGAAAATTCTAACAATATGATTTTCAGTTGCTGTATAATTATGTATTGAATGAATAAATGGATTACTAAATTCAAAATAGTGTACATCATGAGAGTTAACATTTTCCAAATCAGAGATCTTGAAGAAATATTACTTTTCTTTTGCTTAAGGTAAATGTTTTTCAAAGTAGAATGTATATAGTGTACAAATCATTAATGGCTCAATGAATTTTTACAAAAGGAAACACCCATGTGACCACAACATAGTCGTCAGGTTTTGGCATCAAAATTAAGCTGCTTTCAAAAACTGTTCTCTTCTCTTTTTTTCTGGAAGGATTGGTGTAAGATTGGTGCTATTTCTTAAAAGTGTAAAAGACTTAGCAGTGAAGCTGTCTGAGCTGGAGATTTATCTGTAGAAAGGGTTTTAAAAACGTATTCAATTTCTTTAATAGATTTAGTAATACAGAAACATGCTATTTATTCTTGTGTTCATTTTTAAGTTGTGCTTTTCAAGCAATTTTCCATTTCAGCTAACATTTCAAATATTTTGGCAAATTTTGGTCATAAGCTCTTATATTTTTAGTATCTGTACAATCTATAGTAATGTTCTTCTTTACTCTCAATATTCTTTTAAATGTCTTGTTCAGGGTTTACCAATTTTATTATTTTTTTTCTCAAAGCCAAACTTTGGCTTTTGTATTGGTTTCCTATTGCTGTGTAACGGATTACTACTACAAGCTTGGTGGCTTAAGACAACACAACAGTATTCTCTTACAGTTCTGTAAGCCAGAAATCCAAAATCAGTTTCACTGGGCCAAAGTCATGGTGTCAGCAGGACTGCACTCCCTCTGGAGGTCGTAGAGGATAATCCATTACCTTGCCTTTTCCAGCTTCTAGAGTTGTGTTTCTTGCCTTCCTTGGTTTGTGGCCTTTCCATTGTCTTCATAGCCCAAAGCATGGCATCTTGTTTCACTTGTCACATTACCTCCTGTCTCTGTAGTCAAATATTTCTCTTCCTTCCTCTTTTGAAACACTTGTGATTACATACAGGGTTTACCCAGATAATTCGGAATAATCTGCCATTCCCAACATCCTTAATTTAGTCACATAGACAGTCCCTTTTGCCACATGAGGTAACATCCAAAGGTTGCAGGGATTAAGACCCAGATATTTTATCTTTAGAGGCCATTATTCAGCCCATCACAGATTTGATGATTTTTTTTTCTGTTGCAAGTTGTTGTACATGTTATTAATTTCTGCCCTTATTTTTTATTGTTTTGTTAGTTTTATATTCTTCTGGTTTTACTTGCTTTTTTCCCCCCCAACCTCTTTTGATAGATAATTAGATAACTGATTTGAAGTTTTAAAAATTTTCTAGTATGTGCATGGTCTTCATGGAAAGTCTTAACATCCATGTAGTATTGCTTTAGCTTCATCACACAAAGTTCAATATGTAGCATGTTAATTTATGGCTCAGTGAAATATATTTAGATTGTTTTAATCATTATTTAGGAGAGTTTTCTTAGTTTCCAAACATTTGGAAATATTTCAATTTATCTTTTTGTTATTGATTTTAGCTTAATTTTCCTGAAGTCAAAGTATAATTTTAATCCTTGATAAACCACCTTTTAAAATCAGCTGAATCGGTCATCATATCACCAGTTTTGATAAATGTTTCATGTACTTGTATTTTTGGTACATTTTTCTATGAATGTCCATTTGGTCATGCAGGGTAATCATCATGTTGTTAAAATACTCCATATTCCTATTGATTCTTTTCCTGATAGTTCTATCAGTTACTGTGGGAAGTGTGGTAAAGTCTCCTATCATGACTGTAGTGTATACTATATTTGGAAGCTGTGTTATTTTTCAGATACACATTTAGAATTATTTTAAAAATTCTTTGTGGATTGACTTTTTATTGAAAAATATCCTTAATCTCTATAAATACATTAATCTTAAAATCGACTTTGTCTGATATTATAGCTATACCAGTTTTATTTTACTTTTATAAATTTATTTTATTTTATTTTTGGCTGCACTGGATCTTTGTTACTGTGTGCGGGCTTTCTCTGGTTGCGGTGAGAGGGGTCTACTCTTCGTTGCGGTGCACAGACTTCTCATTGTGGTGGCTTCTGTTGTTGTGGTGCAGGGGCTCTAGGTGCATGGGCTTCAGTAGTTGTGGCACGTGGACTCAGTAGTTGTGGCTTGCAGACTCTAGAGTGCAGGCTCAGTAGTTGTGGTGCACGGGCTTAGTTGTTCCGCAGCATGTGGCATCTTCCCGGACCAAGGCTTGAACCCGTGTCCCGTGCATTGGCAGATGGATTCTTACCCACCGCGCCACCAGGGAAGCCCCCCAGTTTTATTTTAATTAGTATTCGTAGGCATATCTTTTTATTTCTTCTTATCTTGCAGCTTCAACTTTTTCATTTTTTTAAAATCTGTGGTTTGTTTCTTATAAATTTCATATAATTAAAAAAACATCCAGAGTGAAATAGTCATTTTTTCCCCTTCCTTGAAATAATTTGTGTTGTCTTAGTGTTATTCTTTATAATGGTTAATTAAACTCTGAGGAAAAACATCTGGACTTAGAATTTTTTGGTGGATAGGTATTCAGTTATGGATTTAAAGTCTCTAAGAGTCATGTGATTTCTCAAGTTTTCTCTTTACTCTTGGTAAAGTTTTAGTAAACATGGTTTTATAGGTTTTACAGACATAAGTCTGTAGGATGAGGATTTATAGGACCTATGGTTATGAGTTTTGTAGAATTATGTTGCTTAATTTCTAAACATTTAGATACTGGATTCTAATTTAATTTTAAGGTCATCAAAGGTTATATAATTTATAACTTCAATCATTGAAGTGTGTTGAGACTTGCTTTATGGTCCAGAATATGTTCTATGTGTTAAAAATTCTCTGTGCACTTGAGAAAATTGCACATTCTGTAGCGTTAAATATAATTTTCTATATGTGTATATTAGAAGAGTTTCATTAATCATGGTTTTCAAATCTTCTGCATCTGTTCTTTTATCTGGGATCATTTTCCTTCAGTCTTAAGAAATTCCTTTTGTTTTGTTTGTAGTGTGTGCACATTGACAATACGTTTTTCTGAGAATGTCTTTATTTTCCTTTTGGTTTTTGGAAGAAATTTTCGCTGAGTATAGAATTTTAGATTGGCATTTTACTTTTGGAAATCAGTACAATGTCATTACATTGTATTCTGGTTTTTATGGCCAATGTTGAGAAGTAGACTCCCAGTTTTATTGTCATCCTCTGAACAACAATACTACGCCACCCTCCTGACCCCACCTCATACTCTGCTTTTGAGATTCTTTTTGTTTTTGGCTTTCAGCAGCTTCACTATAATATGCCCTCGTATGATTTTCCTTTTACTTATCCTACTGTGGTTCACTGAGCTTCTTGAATATGTGGGTTGATGTCTTTCATCATATCAGGAAATTCTGATTTTTAATCATTATTTCTTCAAATATTACCCCTCTTGTTTTCTCCTGTTCACCTGAGATAGACAAAGCATGTGCATGTTTATTGTGTCCCAAATTCCTCTTAGATTCCTGTTCTGGTTTCTTCTGGCCAGCCTTCTAGCTCACTTACGTTGTCTTATGCTGTGCATAGTATGCAGTTAAACTAATTCATTGAGTTCTTAATCTCTGATGTGTCTTGTAGTTCTAGGGCGCACATTCAGTTTTTTTTATAGATTGTGATTCTCTGTTAAAATACATCTTATTTCCATCTACTTTTAAATATTTTTTCTCAATTTCATTTATCATATCTGTCACAGTTATTTTAAAGTCCTTGTCTACTAACTTCAATATGTGAATCATCTCTGGATAACTTCTAATAATTGTTACTTTTTGATCGTCAGCCATTTTCTCATGCTTCCTTGCTCATTTAGCAATTTTTAAATGTATTTTTGACATTGTGAATTATATTATAGAATCTTAATAATTTTATCTTTCACTGATGGGAATTGAGTTTTGTTTTGAGAAGTAATTTCATTTCTGGCTGGTAATCTAGATCATGTGGAGGTTTGATTTTAAGCTTTAAGTCTATTTGGTGTTGGCCTTCATTCTGCAGTACAGGCCTTCTAGGGCATGGCATTTCTGGGATCTCCAAAAAATCTCCTGGATATTCACCAAGGATTTTTCCCTTTGGCTGGGGGTGGAATGCTAGCATCTCCCCCATTTTGTGCAACATCTGAAATCTCTGTTCAGATTTCAGCCCCTCCATAAATGTTCTCTGCTAGAAATCTTGCCCTATGCATGTGAAGCCTCAGATCTGCCAAGGGCCCAAAGATATTTTTTTTCTCCTGGTCTATTGCTTTCTCCATTCTAGTTCCCTGCTTACCAAATTTCAGTCAGTTTAGCAGCTCTGTTTCCTCTGCCCTGTAAGACTGGTTGCACTCCACTTTCATGAACAGCAGATTAGAAATTATGCCCAGGGAGAAAAACAGGGTAAGTGTGGGGCTTAACTGGGTCTGTCTCTTCTCTCAATGATTGAAGTGATGTGTTCTTTGCTGCCAGTGCCTGAAAACTGTTTTTTTCTTTTAATTTAACTCATAATTGCCTATAGCAACGCTTGCTATCTTTTTAATGTCTTTTGGATCTTTTGTTAAATTCCTTTTTTCATTCCTGATATCACTTTATTATACTTTGTCTGTCTTGATCATTTGTATCAGTGGATTATCCAATTCTTGCTCTTTTTAAAGAAACACATTTGTTTTTGTAGATTCTCTCAATATTTACTCTTATCTTTGCTTTTTTCTTCCTTCAGCTTCCTTTGAATTTGTTGTTTCTCCTTATCTTCTTGGGATGGATGTAATCTTAATAATTTTCAGCAATTTTATTTTACTAATACAGGCTTTCAAGATTATAAATATTCCTCTAGATATTGCTTTGGCTACATCTCTCAGATTTTTCTATGTAGTATTTTATTCAGTTTAAAATATTTTATAGTCTTCTTTGTGTTTTATTATTTTATCCATAAATTATTTAGAATTATATTTCTTAAGTTACAAATGTGTGTGATATTCTAGTTATCTTGTTGTTGATTTCCAGCACAAGTACATTTTATTTAGAAAAAATATACTCTGTGGTTTCAAATATTTGAAATTTTTTGTGAGTTGCTAGTACGTACTTAGTACATAGTCAATTTTTAGAAATCTCTATGTCTTCAAAAAGAAGGTGTATTCTCTAGTTGCTCTATATATGTCCATAGTGTCAAATTTGCTAATTTTGTTTCTTTGTATCTTCTTATATCCTTAATGTTTTTTTTCCTGCTTGTTCTATTGTATAGTGAGAGAAGTTTTTAAAAAATCCCCCACTATGATTGTTGTTTGCCTATTTCTTCTGTCAGTTTTTCTTTATATATTTTGTAGCAGTGTTCAGTGCATAGTAATTTAGATTTTTTTCATTTTCTGATTGAATCTGACCTTTTATTTATGATATAACCTTCATCTGTAGAAATACTTTTTCCTTTAAAGTTTATATTTTTTATTAATATACCTACAGAAGATTTTCCCATGCTATATTTTCATATCCTTTTATATTTTTTCTGTATTTTTATATGTATTAAATATAATAAATTAATACTAGTCTATGCATTTAGTTGTAAATCCAGTTTGATTTTTTAATCTTTTAACTGAATTATGCAGTTCATTGATATCTATTGAAATAAGTATGCTTTTTAAAGTTATGTGATTTTCATTTGCCCTTACAGATTTATTTAGTTTTTTTCTTTCTCTTGATTTTTTTTGGACTGACAGATGGTTTCTTACCATTCTATTTTCTCTCTATTGGTTTAGAAGATATAAAACTTTAAACAGTTATTTTTGTAGTTATCCTATCATTACAGCATGTACTCCTTATTTATCAAAGTCGAATGTTAATACTTTACCTTTCTCCTCCCAAATGCATGGCTTTTGAAATACTTCAGCTTCATTTGCCTGCTTCCCAAATGATTTATTATTGCTGTCTTGTAACCTAAAAAATACACACGTACACAATCATTATTATCTTTTTTTAAGAAAAAAATGAACTCAGTGTTCATAATGTTTATTTATATTTGTCATTTGTCATTTTCTTCTTTCATTCCTACTTGCATCTCTGGCTTTCTAACTGGGCTTATCTTCCTAATGACTGAAAAAAAATATTTGGAATTTAAAAAATGCAGTTATTTACCCATTCCTCCATTGACAGACAACTAGGTTGTTTCCATATCTTGGCTATTGTGAATAATGCTGCAATAAACATGAGAGTGCAGTTATTTTTTTGATATCCTGTTTTTATTTTCTTTGGCTATATACCCAGAAGGAAGATTGCTGAATATTATGGTAATCCTATTTTTAATTTTTTGAGGAACCTTCATACTGTTTTCCATAGTGTCTGTACTAGTTTTCATTCCCACCAACAGTGCACAAGGGTTCCCTTTAAATCCTTGGCAGTACTTGTTATCTCTTATCATTTTGATGATAGCCATCCTGATGGGTAAGATGATGTGTCATTGTGGTTTTGATTTGTATTTCCCTGATTATCAGTGATGTTGAGCACCTTTTCATATTTCTGTTGGCCATTTGTTTGCCTTCTTTGGAAAAATGTCTATTCAGTTTATCTGCCCATTTTAAAATTCGATATTGTTGTTACTGAAATAAACCTACATATAGTCAACTGATATTTGACAAATGCTGTCTATTCTGTTCCATTGGTCTATGTGTCTGTTTTTATGCCAGAACCATACTGTTTTGATTACTGTAGCTTTGTAGTATAGTTTGAAATCAGGAGGTGTGATGATTCCAGTTTTATTTTTATTTCTCAGGAGTGCTTTGGCTATTTGGGGTGATTTTTGTGTTTCCATACACATTTTAGGATTTTTTTTTCTATTTCTATGAAAAATGCCATTGGAATTTTGATAGGGATTGTATTGAATCAACAACACTATATAACAGCACTGTATTATATACTTGAAAGTTGCGAAGAGGCTTGTTTTTAAATGTTCTCACCACAAAAAAGAAATGATAATTATATGATGTGATGGAAGTGTTAGCTAAAACACTGATCTTAAAGTGTGTTTTGGCTGTTATTAATATAGCTACACTAGGTTTCTTTAGTGTTTATTTACATGGGATCGCTTTCCCATTCTTTTACTTTCAAATCTTATATCCTTATATTTATAGTATTACTCTTAATCGAAAAATATTTTGGATTTTACTTTTATATTTAATATGACAGTATCAGTTTTTATTTAATGTAATATTGGATATATTTGAGTTTATATTTGCCAGTTTTCTACTTTCTTTTTCTGCTATATTTCTTTTCACTATCTCTTTGCCTTTTTTTTTTTTTTTTTTTTTTGCGGTACACGGGCCTCTCACTGTTGTGGCCTCTCCCGTTGTGGAGCACAGGCTCTGGACGCGCAGGCTCAGTGGCCATGGCTCACGGGCCCAGCTGCTCCGCGGCATGTGGGATCTTCCCGGACTGGGGCACGAACCCGTGTCCCCTGCATCAGCAGGCGGACTCTCAACCACTGTGCCACCAGGGAAGCCCCACTTTGCCTTCTTTTTGATTTAAGTTTTTATTATTATTTAAATAAATTTCCCCACATTAACTTGTTAGCCCTGTCCTTCATTGATTCCACTGATGTACAACATACAGTTTTTCTTCTGACATTTACTGTTGTAACGTATTTAATTGTATAAATAGTTTTAACCTCCTCAAATAGCATTATTGTCGTTCATCCAGACAATGCTCAATTAGATTTATCCAAGTATTTGTGCTATTGATTGCTGTAAACAGCTTCTTGCTTCTCTGAGTCCCATCTGACATCTTTTATGAATATATTTTTCTGATCCCAGAACCTGCTTCAAAATTTAGGGAGTTCCCTGGTGGTCCAGTGGTTAGGACTTGGCACTTTCACTGTCGTGGCCTGGGTTTAATCCATTGTTGGGGAACTAAGATCCTGCAAGCCATGCGATGCAGGGAAAAAATAAATAAAAAATAAAACAAAATTTAAGTATGAGTTTACTGTCAGTAAATTCTCTGTTTTTATTTTTCTGAAAATACCTTTATTTTGTTTATATTTTCACTGGATATAGAATCCTAGGTTGGTAGTTTTTTTTTTTGTCAGAATTCTCAAGACACTATTCTATTTTACTTTAATATTTTCTGGCTTTCAAAATTTCTATCAAAAAGATAATGGTCAGTCTTTCTCTCTAGGTTCATACCCGGGCAGCTCCTCCTGAACTCTAAATTTTGTCTTTTCAGATTTGTACATCTGTTAATATATCTCTCACACTGCATGTAATTTGACATTACCTTGATGGAAGCAGCCCCAGATACAGGACTCACCTTGACGGGCTTTCCTTCTTTCCTTAGAACGTTGGTATCTCTCAAATGACTTCAAACCAATATTTTAAAAATATATTGGTCCAGATTGTGTAGTTGTTTTCAGTGAGAAGATTGGTCTGAAGCAATGTCATACATTATTAGTGGACAAACTCTAACTTGTGCTTTACATATTTTAGTTTTCTATTCCCTGTAGGCATTTTCAAATATGTCTTTTATTTCTTTAAACATAGTTAGCTGTTTCATAAACTGTGTCTGATAATTTCAGTATCTGATGTGCACCTTTTTCTACTCTCTGCTCTTTCTGTTGGTTCTTCCTCACAGTGCCCCATTTCTATGTGTGCATTGTTAATTACTTTGACCTGTGTATTGAATTTGTCCTTGAAAAAGTACATTTGTTGAGGCCAGGATGAAGGCACAGTCTACTCGAGAAGATTTACATTTGTGTCTGACTATTACATGTGGATGTGACCAGTGGAAGGCACTCTTAACCCAACATAAAATGTGAAGTTCTTAGAAACCTCCAGAGAGCAAATCTACTGGAAGGCTGACCAGGGACAACATTTATTCATAGAATATTTTTTACTTTTTCTCCCTTTTCTCATAATTTTTCTTCTAGAATCTACAAGGCATAGCTTATGAATCACTTTACATTAGGTGCTCAACCCTTTGTGTCCCAAATCAATGTGGGGGAGTGTCTTCTCAGATTCCCTGCTATGGGCAGGTCTTAGGCTTTGACTTTCTTCCCACCTCTGTCCATACCATACGTGGGCAAATTTGACACATGGCCTCAAGGTAAAAGCAACTCGGTGCTCATGTGTACACTTTATATCTCTGTGTTTCCTTTTTCCCCTCCCTGAGGTTTGTGCCTTCAGTTTGTGATCTACGTGTTAGCACTTAAATGACTTTAAAGGGATTTTGAAATATCTTTATCTAGCATTTTAATTTTGATCATTGGAATATTTGGTCTAAATAAAGTTATTCATCATTATTGGAAATAGAAGTCCCCTATCTTTTTGCTTTTAATGTATTGGGAAAAGAAAATACTCCTTTATTATATGAATTTTGGGAATTTATTGAATGTTTTTGTTTGTGTATATCATTTTAGTTATTTATATATCCATCACACTAAATTAATAAACTTTAGTTTTTATATGTTTATAGCATTTAATATTATTGTCTCTTGAATAGTATATATATTTCTTCTTTGCAGTGTACTTTATGTCAACATTTCCAATACATGTATGTTAACATATTTTACTGTGGTGATGGATCTTCTGAGTGTTCTTAAAAAAAATCTTTAAATGTTTTTAAATAGTTTTGAATTTATCTATGTCCAGGGATAGGTGAGCAGGTTGATGATGAAAAGAGAAAACAGATGAATAGTTGTGAGGCTAAAGACAGAATCAGCAGTGGGATAGCATGTGGTTAGGGTATAATGAAAAAGATGGTAGGTTAGGAACACCAGGATATTTGGATTTTTGTGTCTTTAGGTCATGCAAAAATCTAAGCAATAAACCAGCTGCTATGTCCTAGCATATATACTTTAATTTTGTTTCTTTCATGTGCTTTCCTTGATAAAAAAAAAATTATTACTAAATTGAGTTTTGTTAACTGTAGGTAAAACCTTAAAACGATATATAACTGTCATTTAAAAAAGAAATGAATTCATGGGGAAATGTATTGTTATATGCAGATTTCCAGTGGAAACCTGCAGATGCTCGCATAAGAAACATTCTTCCCACTCTTTTGAATAAACATGTTGCAAGCCTAGTACATTTGCATACCCAAGAGAATAATTGTTTCAAAGATATGGGCTGTGAACACATGTGGTTGTCTACCAGATTATGAACACCAGACTTGAGACATATATTTTTCAGGTGTACAGCCTGAGTCAGCACAAATGCTGTGTCTTGGGGAGTATTTGGAGAAATGTAGGTGCTACTGTATTTTGAATAATCATTCCCTCTAGCTCTCATTGTGACTGATCGAAAATTTATTTTATTTTCCCTTCACAAAGGGAAAACAAAATTGTACCTATCTTACTGCATAGTTTGTTAAGCAATTTCCATTTGTACTTACATTTCACAGATGTTCTGAAATGGTTAAACCAAAAAAGCGTGTTTCAACTCATGAGTAACTTGTAACAAAATACATCCTATCAGTTGGTTTAAAATATATATATATATATATATATATATACACACACACACACACACATATGTGTGTGTGTGTATGTAGTTTCATAACACTGACACACATACACATAAGCATCTTTTTAGGCCAGTGCGGTACTTTCTTGCTTTATGAGTGAGAAGTTATAAAGTCACATACTTTGCCTGAATGTTTGATTTTTCATTTATCTTTAGTAATTTATTACAGTGGAGCTGACAGAAGATGAAAGATGTTTAGATACACATGAAGCCTAGCAGCTCCTGTAGATCTGAAGAAGTTCAGGTCCTCAACTTCAGAATCTGTTATAACTCATGCTTATTAAATTGGCTCCAGGTTTTATTTTTCAGAGAAGTCCCCAAATAACTGATTTTCTAAGATATATCCAGTGTTAGCCATATCTATCTCCTCTTAAATAACAGCTATTTCAAATTGTCCTGGTATGACTGGGGCAACCATGCAGTCTGGTTTGCCCAGGCCAGGGTTAATTACTAGTAATGTTCTCTTATGCTCTCAAAAGGTACAGCTTTGGATGATAAATTATATGGCCACACTAGATTTAAAAGGCTAAGATTCATAAAATTTGGAAGGAAGAAAACTTGGTCTAATATTACATATTCATGTACTGTACCCCCCACCAAGTAAAAGCATTCCCTTTGTTATCAAACGTTTTTCCCCTACTCCTTGGTTTGAAGTATATCATTTCTATTTTGGTTAGAAGTATGTTCAGAGTATTTTAGCTTGGCAATTATAGAAAAAAATTACTGTCTTTTATAATTTAATCAATGAATCCTACACAACTTGTCTCAGTATTTTCCTATGGCAGAGTAAGGAAAGCTCTTTATGTTAATGCATTTTAATGGTTTATCCTGCAAAAATTTACATTTATTTGCCTATAAATGTCTACAAATATAAACAACTTACAGAAAATATTTTTGATATGCCAACTAAATGTATTTGAGGATGTTATTCCTGTGGAATGCTGTCAAAAGTTTTACAGTAACCAGCCAATGATCTTTGTATTAATTTCCATGTATCATCAGTTATTGAATTCTTACTTTAGAGAAAGGTATGCTCTTCTTAGGTCAGATCTGCAGATAAATAAGTCTATTTTGGGCTTTATTTTCTGTTTTATATTAAAAATTTTGACCTTTAGTTTCTCTTTTCTGGAAATTGGATGATTAGAAAGCTGATTAGACATCAAACCAGATGGCACGTAGGAGGTATATCACAAAGTTCTTACAGTCTTTCTCAGAGTGTATGTCTTGAATACATATGAATAACCGAGAACTCTCAAATATGAGTGCTTTTGAACTTGAGATTAAAAAAATAAAAAGAAGCACAAAGGTTCATGAGAAAGTAAGTTTTATGGAGCCAGACACATTCAGCTCAGTCTTCTATTCATCTACATGTGGCGTACTTTTGTATAATCATAATCATATTTATGATCTTAGGATGCTAAAAGACCCTCAGTTAACATGTTCAGAAACTCTGTAGGTAATAGGGACAGTCATATTTTTAAAAATATTTTAAGCAAGGAAACTAAGCCATCAAAAAGAGTTATTGATTAACCTTAAAAATGTAAACAAATCATCCAAGTCTGAAATCATTCCAAATAATTGTAGTTTTATTTTTTATTATTATTATAAAAATATTGGAAATAGTGTCTTATTTATTCTTTTGGAGTAAAAGTCAATAGCCATGTTTACTATGTGTATCTTCTACCATCTGATACCAAGCTTGGTCAGAATTCAGAATGAAACCTATGGGTTACCTTTTTAAATTTCTACAATTTGATTGTATCCTTTATCAGTGTTAGGGTGGATGAGAAGGTGGACTACCATCTTTTAATATGCTTATTTATTCTGCTTCCCGTGTGACATTTTTTAGTTTTAGAATATGTGTCAGGTGATATTCAGGCTTACAATAAAGTAATTGTATTATATTAGAACTCTTGACATTTTTTTAAGTCAAGAAGTTAGAAATGAAGAGGGCTACACTCACTTTTTCTTTTGTTTTTTCATTGGAAGAAGACCCTTGATTGCTAACTTTCTCATTGCCAAGTAACAAACCACCCAGGTATCTATTTCTTGTAGCAACAAACAAGGATTACTTTCTTTGTTCCTACTCATGATCATTAGTAACTTTAGGACAATTCATCACTTATTGCCTTCTATAATGCATAGCCTTAAATACATGAATATGGATGCTTGTATTTGATGAAGTCATTTCCTAGCTTTCATGAACTTAACAGATGCCTAGTCGGCAAGTCTGTATAGTTCTATGGCAAGTATATGCCATTACTGGTGAATGATTTCACAATTTGTAATACTACACATGGTTTTGAGATCTTAGCACTTAAGCATTCTCCTTTTGAGTCTCCCCTTACCCAATCATGTTCAGTGTGAGTTTCCTGGTAGCCCAAAGGCTTGCCAAACCTAGTGAGCATCCCCAAGTCTATCTTGCTGTAAATGCCCAGGAAAATCTCAGTTTGTATGGTGTTGTTATTGATGAATCACATTTACAAGGTTTTTGACTTTGTTTTGGTTGAGTCTGAAATGAGAGACGGAAATCAGGGACCTGGCTGTCAGCCATATCAGAAAAGTCAGGCATTTCTAAGACAGGAAATACATAAAATACATAAAAAATGAAGAGATTATTGAGTAGGGAGGCAAATTCAGATAAAATTCAGATACTTTTTATTCCTCCTGTGGAATCTTGGCTAGATGTGATTATCATAGGTTTGAAACTGAGCTCTGCCTCACACCTTCAGGTAAATGATTCCATGTGTGTGTGTGTGTGTGTGTGTGTGTATGTGTATGTATATATATATATATATATATATAGTTTGCCTTTTACAGTTGTGATATAGTATCTGTAATATTAAAACATCACTCAAATCCTCAGATTATATGATATATTTTTAAACTACAGATTGCAGGAAACAGTGCAGGTTATGTAATCATAACCTCCCAAACAAGCAGGTATATTACAGAGAAACAGTAACAAAACATACATCATGCCAGTTAATAATTTAAACGAAGTAGATATGTTTTCCTTAACACCTAATTGATTATCCCAAATAGAATAAAATCCACATATGTTAAATTCTTGATTAAGCCCTACATTTTTAGCTTCTTTCACATTCTTGCTTTGTATTTACTCTAAGATAGAAACAACTTTACTTCAAAGGTTAAATGTTTTCAGAAGCCATTTCAGTTTTATATAAAGTTTCTAAATATTTAGAAATTACATAAATGTAGACCATTGTTTCCTTTCAAAATTTGTTTCATTGGAGCAGATAATAGATTTCCACTTTCAACTACACAGTTAGCTGTTTTATTTTTGAGTATACCTTCTCCTCAGTATTTCTTTCCACAGAATTTTGGAATTTTGTTCCTCTCATGTTTTATTGAAAAGGCTCGCTGCCATTATATCATTTCGTTTTCCGGTTTTATCCTTTTGTCTGAAGGCACATTGCAGCATGCCTGGTTTAAGGACACTAGACAGCGAGAGAAATGGATAGCCATAAGAGTATCTCTAGTCAAGGTTGAAAGAGTGCACGTAGCTTTCTAAACTGAACGCCGTGAATGGAGGACATTTAGGTTATTGCCATGACAATTCTAATTGTTGGAACTTTATTCTTATTATGGTCTTTATTCAGTTGGATTCACCCTAACAGCACACACAGACGAGTCACTTTAATTTCTGGGCTGGTTTTGGAGAACATGTAGCCAAGAATCATCATCTTTTTGTTACGATAACAAAACACACGGTCAAGGGGGGGTCTAAATGGAATTGCATTTTATAGGCCTGCAGAGATCGGTATGAAGTAAGACACGCTCTCTTTGACCTCTGGAGGCTCTCTCTAACGAACGATGGGGCTACATTTTAAATTACAGGAGATTCCAATTACTGTAAAATTACGGGGCTCTGTGAGCTCCCTCTACGGGCAAATTTAACGTCTGCAAATTATATTTTGTCTTCTTCTTCTTTTTTTTTTCCCCTCTTCTTCCCATTTTTCCCCCAACAAAGCCTCTGTGTGGCCTCTGGGATGGGGTGGCCGCCTAAGGGCCCAGAGGTTGTGCTCCTTGGAGCGTGTGCAAGATGGCTGCCCCAAGGCTGTTTGAAGCTGGCGCGTTTGAAGCAGCCGCGCGTGTTTGAAGCTGCGGCATTTGAAGCTGTCGGGCTTGAAGCTGGCGCGTGTGTTTGAAGCTGCGGCATTTGATGTTGCTGAGGACGTTTGTAAATTTGAGACAGACTTTAATATTGTTAGACGGTAGGGGAGTCCTTTTCAACCCCCTTTTCATTTTTTTTTCACTTGAACTTTTAAAAAAGTTTTATTTAACTTTTTTTTTCCAACTATTTTAACTACTTATGTCAGCCGAGGAATGCTGTGATTCACAGCCATTATTGTAAAGAGGCTGTTATGTATTTTTAGTGCTGCTGGGACCATAGGAATTCTTGAGTGGCTTTGACTGGATGCAACAATGTGGAGAATAATCCCAACTGTGAAAAGTGCTACTGTGGCCACAGAACAGTACAGAATAATTTTGAAAAAGGGCAGTCTCCTTGTTGCTTTTAGAAGAAGGCCATGTATGCCTGCTGTTGCATTTGCAAGATTGATGAGTGTAGAGGTAGAACAAATGTATGTGAAGTAGTTGGAGATGCACAGGGGATGCATAGTTGGGGATGCAGAGGTAGTTGGGGATGCATAGGTATAGGAATTAAATTTGCAGCTTTCCAGGAGCAAAGCATTTTCTGATTTCTAACTATGATTTTTTCCTCCAATTTCTGTAAGAACTAGAGAGAAAGGTGGATGTCATTATTGACCCTTTGGACACTACTGTAGAGGCGAATGGCGCTTTATATAGAGAGCACCTACTTTGACAATGTGAGAGAAGGGGAAGAGTATTGCTGGTGCTGGGAAAGGAAAGAAAACAGATGGTTATCTTATAGCTGTAGATTGTGGTTTGGGAAACACCTTGTTTGGGAGAACCCTAGGTGTGGAAGTGAAAAATATGGAGAAAAATTTGGAAGGAGCCATGCGTTGTCAAACCCAAAATGGACTGGATGAGAAACAAATAATTTTTCACGTAATTCCCAGCCTGGAGCAACATCATGTACTTGCATGCAGAGTTGATGAAGTAAGACATGCTCTACCGGTGTCTATGGTTCTCCTCTGAGAGTTGGTGCAGGTTAGAAAGCCACTTTGATGAGCTTGCCATCAGTTTTTTTTCCTTTGGAAGTAGCATGTTGCCTTCTGCTAATGATCATTCTCTTGAAAATTAAGTAATGGTTTCTTGATATTGGCTATTTGTTGAGACCTAACCTATTTACTTATATCTGTACCACCAATTTTTTTTCATTGTGTAGAACACAAATTCTATAAGATATGCATCTGTTTTTCAGCCATGTTTGGATTGTATATCTACCCAGGATTGAGGTGTTTTGTTCAGTATTTCATTCATTTTGGCAAAAATCTACAGTTCCTTCAGTTCACAGAAAAAGCTATATATTAAATACATATAATTAAAGTCCAGTTATTTCCTTTAATTTATACAGACCTGAGTTTTAGTCTAATAAATAATTTAAATGTGTGCTTTACCTGTTTAATTAAGAGTAAGGTGTGTCTTGTACACTTTTGAATAATGAAAACATTTCACATTTCTTCATAGAACAGATGATCTTGGACTCTGTTTTCTTACAAGTAATTGTTTTTTGTTTTTGTTTTTGTTTTTGTGGTACACGGGCCTCTCACTGCTGTGGCCTCTCCCGTTGCGGAGCACAGGCTCCGGATGCGCAGGCTCAGCGGCCGTGGCTCACGGGCCTAGCTGCTCCGTGGCATGTGGGATCTTCCCGGACCGGGGCACGAACCCGTGTCCCCTGCATCGGCAGGCGGACTCTCAACCACTGCACCACCAGGGAAGCCCACAAGTAATTGTTTTTAAGGATTTCCCTTCTTTAGTTCAACATTCCTAATTTTGTAGGAATAGAAATTTGCTAAGTATTTTCTGTCGTATTGTATATATGCATTTTCTACTCCAACTTTTTATTATTAGCTTCTTTAATTGTATTCCTTTGAATCCATTTGTCTTTTCCATTCTATTGGCTAATCATTTATTTTACGGTGTTATTATTTTACCAAATTTTACTTTAAACTTCATATGGGCCCTATTGACATCATTCATTGAGAGCTAAGTTCTTGCATATCACCAGTCTAATGTTCTAATAATTAACCTATTATAACAAGTCATTTTATAAGTTACAAGACATTCAAAACTAAGCAACATGGAAAGTACAATATAAAATTAGTGGCTCAGGGTATTTGACTGTTTTTAGATGTAATGTTTTCAGAACGTTGTTAAAAACTTCACAGAACTCAAGGAGCAAGGACAATACACACACACACACGTGTGCAGGGGTACACATGCTGTGCATGTATATATACTTGATTATTTTTATTATAAAATCTGTCTGATCAGTTCAGATTTTTTCTCATTCCTCAACTTCTGTGATACTCATTTGATCCATATTACTGCTTTTTTAAGCTTAGAGAGAATTTTTAAAGAGAATTTCCCTACTTTTCACCTTTATATAGTCTATAGAGTCCAGTAATCTGCATTTGGAGACAAAAGAATTGGCTTGAGCTTAAGTGGACACATATGCTTTAATGAGAACTACATGCATTTTATTGTACATTTGTGTAAGAATATTCAAAGAAGAGGAATTAATGTTGAAAATGGATCTATCTTACACAGTAAAGAACTTCTGGAAAAGTTTAATCAGTCTGGCTCCATGTTCCACGTCACTCTTTTTCCTTACTAGTTTGTGTTCCTTACTAGTTTGCTTCTTATTTTTAGAATCTTTGTTGTGATTTTTTTCACATAGCTTTTTATTTTTGCTGTTTTCATTTTATTTAATTAAAATTAATTTCAGATAACTTTTCTTTTTAATCGATTTCCATTCAAATATGCTTCTGTTAAGAAGCTCCACAAAATATAGGCTGTTAAACCAAATAATGATATTTCTTTGTTGACTCTGTATCTTTCTCTAACTTGAGTGTTCCATCCTGTATCAATTTTTTCTGCCTTTGTCAGTGTTCTCTTCCACTCTACCATGATGAAGTTTATAATTCGCTTCCTGTGGTGGAGAAATAATGAATAACTTCCTGAGTGAGACCCAAGTTGAAACAGCTTTTTCCATTACACAGCAACATGATCCCATTTTTTGCAACTCTTAATAATAATATCTCCATTTAGAGCCAGGTCAGTGTTGTTTAGCCATTTATCTACAACACCATATAGGTTTATTGGTTTGACTTATTAATAGTTATGAGATTTATTATGACCTCACATTGTTGATTTTTCTTTTCTTTGTTCCATTAATTATCCTCTTTTTAAGGCAAATACAGATAAAAATTTTATACATAAAATTTTAATTTTCCTTTTGTATTACTTTGTAAAATCAGCTTTATTGAGGTTTTATTTACATACAGTGAAATTTACCAATTTTGAATACATAACTCAGTGAGTTTTGATGAATTTATGTAGCTGTGTATCCACCACCACAGTCATGATATTGGACATATCCATCACCCCCAAAATGTCTCTCCTACTCTTTGGAAGTCAGTTTCTTGCATTCATCCTGTGGTCCTGGCCCCCAGCAACCACTGATCTTTCTTTCACTAGAATTTTGCCTTTTTTTAGAATTTTGTATCAGTGAAATCATAGAGCGTGTGCTCTTTCGTGTCTATCTTCTTAAGGTTAGCACAGTGCTTTTAAATTGCATTCATGTTACTGTGTGAATCAGTAGGTTTTTCCATGTTATTGCTGAGTAGTATTCCACTGTGTAGATATACCATAATATAATATAATCCATTTAACTTTTGATGATTTTTTTTGTTCTTTCCAATTTTGTGATTATGAATAAAGTTGCTGGAAACATTTGCATACAGGCTTTTTGTGTGAACCTAAGTTTTAATGTCTCTTGGATAAATATCTAGTAGTGGGATTGCATGGTCACATGGTACACATATGTTCAATTTTATAAAAAGCTATTAGACTGTTTTCCAGAGTTGCTTTGGTATTTTGCATTCCCACCAGCAATATATGAGAGTGAGTTCCAGCTATGTGTCGTCCTTACCAACACTTGGTGTTGTTAGCCATTTTAGTTTTAGCCGTTGTGGTGAATGAGTGAGTATATATTTCTTTTCAACATTTTTTCTATTGCAATAATTCACTTCTGTTTTACCAACTTTATTACTACATCTATTGTATTATCCTTTTATGTTTTCACATGTTATGATCTTTATAACCTTGTTCTTTTGAATGCAATAAACATGTTTTCATTTCTTGCTTTCTTTTAGCGCTTGATAAAGGGAACTAAAATTCAGATACGAACATATATGTAGACCACAGTCTTGAGTGAGCACGTTGATAGTTGATTTTGCCTTTATTTTCTGAGAACTAGAAGTATAATATTTGAAGAAGGTTACATCTGACTTAGTTTTATTGGTGTCCATTTACTATCATAGAAATTACAAATAGGATTGCATAGTTCAAAAATAATGACAACCTGATTTTTTAGCAACTAGATTTTTAAGTAAATTTTCACATACCTTCAACAACTTAAGGATCACAATAAAAATCAGCCCTGTCGTTTCCTAAAATGGCTCTGTTTTTATTCTTTGCCTCATTAGATAGCTTAGAGAACAGTGTACCATTGTCCATTTTAGAAGCCACTTTTATTTTACCTAGTACCTACTTACATTTGTCAGAATTGGTGATTTTTTTTTAACCTTTTTTTTCTTTTCTTTTTTTTTTTTTTTTTTGTAACACTAACTGTTCTCAGATCTCTGGCTTTGTTCCCTGGTTGTTAAAAAGACATGTCGTCACTTTGTTAAAATCCTTCTTTAAAAATCCAGTGTAAATGAGAATCATCATCATCTCTTTTGCCCTATTCTTTTCCATCTGAGAGTGTTTCCTTTCAATATATGCTGGGACGCTGATTTTTCTCGCTAAGGCTCAGTTACTACTTCAGAATAATTACTTGGCTAAGTAAGATTTTTTTCACCAAAGAGTTATATATAATCAAAACTGAATGCTAATGAGTTGCATAGCTTTAAGTTCTCTTTTAACAAAGAACCATACCTTATGAGTCAACCCTTATTTCAGAAAATGGTTATAAGATGCGCTTTAAACTTTGGTTAATGTGTATTCATTGTCTTGTGAATGATTTTGTTGAGTTCTGTGCTTGAAGACAAATCAGATTTCTATACAAACTTCTCAGTTTCGTTAGATCCTAAATATAAACAATATGATACTACAGAGTGAAATGTAGTTGATACTGAAATCATGAATTAATCCAACTTCTTGGGAAATTCACTTTTAGTTCATTGAAGGATTTTCTTTTGAATTGGAGTTATTTTTTCATGTCATGTCTTATAAAAACATATATTTGGTACCTTTGATTTTAAATCTGGTATTATTTTAGTGAATAAAAACTTTGAGGTTATTTGCAGATAATCGATTGAATAATGAAGCTAGAGAATTGTGTATATTTTTGGTAATCTTTTACCAACAGATTTGAAAATCAGTCTCATTTTCCCGTTTCTGTGTTCAGTTAATAATATTGACCCAGACTGTTAAATTTTACCTTAGAAATACTGTTAAAGTACAGAGACTAGAATCTTTTCTGATATTTAGAAGAAAAAAGTTGAATGATAAAACAAGTTAATATCAGAAACAATTCAAAATTACTTTTACAGAGTTCACTGTAGTAACAATAGAATTATGCTTGGTATTCGACAATTATGAAGATCGAAGATAAAGGAACACACTTTACAAAGATATTTTTTAATTGTTTGTATGAAAATTCAGTGGTCGTTTCTTAGTGTTCTATATTCTGCAAACATCTGGGTTTTGTGGGGGAACTAGTTGGCTTAAATATTGACTTAAACATTTCCTGAAACCTGAGATTTATTTATTCCTTTAGCTCCTTTGTGTTCTGGTTTGGGGTTGATTGAAATTATTCCTAGTACCTGTTCTTAGTGTTTCTAACAAATGACCAAATGTGCATATCTTTACACTGGTTTTATTTTTAGTTTTCCAGAAAGTAAGACTGTGTTTTCTAAGGACCATGCGTTGTAGCTTTTTCTGGTGTCACAATCTCAGCAACCAGGGGTAATTCTGAGTATTTGAGTGCCCTCAAATCCCCGAAGAATTCTTGTATCTTACTCTTCTATAGTAGATATCTTCTTAGTCCAGCCTAAATCCTCCCTGGCAATTTGCATCACAGGAACCCCACATCTGTTGTATAGTAGAGTTGAATTCAAGGGAATTAAGCGCTCCACTTAGGGCTGTTGCTCTCATTCATGCTACACAGAGGGAGGGCATTCTTGCCTTCTCCCTAACCCCAACCCCATTGCCTGGCCTGGAGAGCTATTATTAATAGTGTGTGATCCAGAAAAGTGATTAACTATTTTAATACACTGTGCTTTTTAAATGTGATTCTTGTAAACTAGAACATTATGGTATCATCCAATTTTAAATATAAGTCTTTCTGTGGGAATTTTAATAGATGTGCTGTCTGATGATTTTTGAAACTTATTTTGAGATTATCTCTTATTTTAAGGAAAGGAAGTCGATGAGAGAACTTAATTTACTTCTTTTACTGAATGCAGATAAGCAGATATTTTGCTTAGTTATTTGCCATGTTCTACTCTGGATTACTTCATCATTGTCCTTGTGAAAAGTTTATAGCTTATTTATTGCTTCCAAATTATGTGTGTCAGAATTGATTTTAAAATAAGTTTTTAGAATAATTTCTTTGAGTTAATTGCTTTCATGCTTCCTAAGAAGTTAGAAAAATATATAAGAAAAAGTCCCATGTAAGATACAATGAAAATGCAAAAGGTCTTGATGTAACATTAGCAAGAAGAAAACCTTTGGGAACTATATAATGAAAATGGTAAAAGTTTGCTGAGCCCTAAGAGACAATTTTATCAAATGAAGTTGAAAATATATTAAAAGATATTTATTCTTCCTGTATTAATTCATAGAATTAATATCATTTAACCAAAAATTACAGTTTTTCTGTTTTTAAAATTTGCCACTGTAAATCTAGTGTTCATTTCTCAGAATGAACAGGGGCAAAAAGAACAATTGTCTTATAAGTTATAAAGCTACAATACTCAAGACAGTGTCATTTTGACAAAAAAACAATAGAAAAGAAGGAAAACCAAGACAGATTCAAATACATAAGACTTTATTGAGTTGGTGTCATAAATCAATGGAAATGGACTATTTAAGATGTGGCCCAGGGAGAGTTATTTAACATGTTCGGAAAAAAAGTCAGATCTAGTTTTACCTCATCGTATACCAATATAAACTCCAGATGGGGTGAAAAGAAATGTTAAATAAAAATGAGATCTCTGGTAACTGTAAAAAATAGAGTTGGCTATCTGATTTAGTAATGATGAATAGTTTAAGCATATAAAATAATGGAAAAAAATCACAAAGGGAAAATCCATAGATTTGACTACATAAAAATTTAATAATTTCTGAATGACAACAACAAAAATCTGAAAAATCTACTAGCAGCAGTTATTTCAAAAATTTTGTATCTTATGGTCAAAGAACTCAGAAGTTAATATATAAAATACTAAAAAAAAGTGGACCAAGTACAGGTTTTAGGTGAGTCACAAAAGAAGATTTTTTTTAACATATTAAAAAAAGTTCAGCTTAATTTGAAATCAAAGATACATACCCATAAACACACCACTTAGAATTAGCCAACGTTTTTGGTATTTTGGCGAGTATTTGGTGAATATTTTTGCAATTTTTGTGATCTATCATACCTCCATATGTTCACTGACCTGTTCACTTATTCATCCATATACTTACCTTTATATTTAACTCTATCCATTCAGCCATCCATTCACTCATACATAAATGTGACATATTGTGATTATATTTTTTTTTCTAGAAGGGATCATAGTGCACATATTGCTTTTAGTTTTTTCCATTTAATATATTTTAAATTTCTTCCCATGTTATTATATATTCTTCTTCTACAACATATTAAAACTTTGCATAATATTACAGTGTGTGGCTGTGCCATGGCTTATTTAACGAAGCCTTCTTACTGGGCATTTAGGTTGTTAACTGTTTTCCAACAGTGACATGCTGAACGTTATTGCACAGCTCAGGTTATTTTCTAAGGACAAATTTTGAAAGATTTGCTGTGTGCAAATATTTCAGGCTTTTGTTGCATGTTGCCAAACTGTTCCTCAGAAAGACTTCAACTTTTACCTTTCCACCAGCAGTGTATCAAAAGTAATTATTCTTGAATTACTGCAAGCACTGGCTAATATAGTTAACATTTTATGTCAGTTAAAACGATTGGTAATATTATTCTTTTACTTTGAACTTTTTGATTACTAAAGTGATAAACCTTTTTTTCTGTTTTATGGCCACTCTTTTGTGGATTTCCTAATCTCATTTTCTATTGATATATTCATCTTCTCAATATTGATTTTTAAAAGTTATATTTGTATTTAGGATAAATATACCTTGGGATTATGTAGGATTTTTAATATGGATAAATTTAAAAATTTTTTAATTAGCCAGTTTTTTCTCGTATGGTTTCCACTTTCAGTGTCATGATTATGAACACTCCTACCAGATACCAGGATTATATTAACAAAAATGAGAGAATATTTTGATTCATCTATTCCATTTTCCTCCAGGTTTACAGTTGAATTTTTCATTATGGAAAGCATGATCAATGGAATTTTTTAGTGTAGCCCCTTAGAGAAAAACTCAGGACCACCTGGTTTTTAATTAAAACGAATTCTATGAAAGGATTATATTGTGATTGTGACTTTCCAGTGACAGTGACTTCCTTCTTAGTACTAAAAGTTGGGCTCATCAGAAGGACTGAATTGTGTTACAATTTTATGGAAGTTAGACATAATTATTTTTAATGTTAATGTTTTTGTATACAGAGATTAAATTATTCTGATTTGAGTAAGTATCAATATACTCTGTTAGCAACTCCTCTGAGTTTTTGTTTTGGGAGGAAATTTTGTTCCTGAACATTTATATTTAGAAGGTCAAATTAATCTAGAAGATACTGCTTTAATTTTAGAGGATCAGATCTACATTGATTAGATGAGGAAAATCTCAGGAGCTGAAGGAAGAAAGGGGAGCTGTGCAACAGTTACTAGATAAGTATGAAGGCATATGATAACTGCTGTGAATTGAAAGGTCTTATATGGGTTTCTGGACCCAATTCCAGTGTGTGTGTGTTGGCGGGGGTGGTGGGGGGGTGGTAGTTCCCACACAACGCCTAGCAATTCTCAAACCCCAGTATGGTGCCTGAGAATTCAAATTAATTCTGACCCTCTACCCAGGTACAGAGTTAGATTCCACAGGTTGAGGGCTCAGTCCTACAAGGCTTTTGCCCTGCGCCCCGCCCCCTCCCCCCCACTTCAGATGCCAGCGGCAAGCTCATGCTGTTGCCTGTGCTTCTGACCCATTGCCTATAAATTGGAGATTCCGGTGATCCTCTCCAATCAGGATGCCAATCACAAGTCCAGGCTGCTACCTATACTTCCAACCCACTGGCTATAAATCAGAGGTTCCCATAGAACTCCTCCTTGGGTTCAATTAATTTGCTAGAGTGGCTCACAGAACTCAGAGAAACATTTTACTTGCTAGATCACTGGTTTATTTATAAAAGGTTATAACCCAAGAACAGTTAGATGGAAAGGAAGCATAGGGCAAGGGATGGGGAAAGGGAACGGAGCTTCCATGCCCTCTCCAGGCTTGCCATTCTCCCCAGATCTCAACTCAGAAGCTCTTTTTTTTTTTTTTTTTCTTTTGCAGTACGCGGGCCTCTCACTGTTGTGGCCTCTCCCATTGTGGAGCACAGGCTCCGGACGCACAGGCTCAGTGGCCATGGCTCACGGGCCCAGCCGCTCCGCGGCATACGGGATCTTCCCAGACCGGGGCACAAACCTGTGTCCCCTGCATCGGCAGGCGGACTCCCAACCACTGCGCCACCAGGGAAGCCCCTCAGAAGCTCTTTGAACCCCACCTTTTGGGATTTTTTTGAGGCTTCATTATGTAGCCATGATTGTTTAAATCATTGGCCTTTGGTGATGGATTCAACCTCCAGCCCTTCTTCCCTTGGGAGGTCAAGGGGATGAGACTGAAAGTTCCAAGCTTTTGATCACATGGTTGTTTCCTCTGGTAATCAGCCCCCATCTTTAGGTGATCTGTCAACATTCCAAAAGTCACCCCATTAACATAACAAGATACCTTTCTCACCCTCCTCACTTAAAACATACTAAGAGTTTTAGGAGCTCAGAAAAGGGATGAAGACCAAATATACATTTATTACAAATCACAATATCACAAAAGGTGACTCCTGTTATTAGGGAACTTACAATGCAATGTTATAATAATAGGCTGGTGGGGAGGCATGCCTGAATTGGCTTTTTCTAAACTACACACCTCTCTCAACTCTATTTTACTGATATTATTAATCTCCTGTGTGTTTGCGTTTAAAAGAGTGTATCAGTGCACTGAAACAGTGCATTTTAATCACCTGGATCCTTTTCAAAGTGCAGATTTTGATTCAGTAGATTTTGTCTGGGACCTGAGTTTCTGCATTTTCATCAAGTCCCCAGGTGAAATCGGTGTGCTGGTTAAGTCTCCTGTTTGAGTAGCAAAGTTTGAGAAATCTTGTATTGACACCTCTAGTTCTCCATAAATAAAGTAATAGGTGAAACCTATGAAATAGTTAAGTTACAGTACAGTAAAATGGTTAAACACTTTCTGAGGATCAAGTGAAGTCCACTGTCTGGACTTTAAAAGATCATGATAATATCTTGTAGATTGGGTTATGGGAGCTGGTTCCAGGGGAGACAGGTGGGATGGGACAGATATAGTGCGGCTTGTTCTTATCCCCCTCCTCTAGTAATAAGGTCTTTTTCTTTTTTCCTTTCAACCTTACTGAGATACAGTTTACATAAGATGCACATAACCGCTTCTTGAGGCTTACATGGTTGTAAATCCCCAGCATTCAGTATTAAGTAATTGATAACCATCATTAATAAGTAAACATACTGAGCCACTATCAATCATATGGAACTCTGCACTTTTTTCCTCATTTTTCCTACTGATCCCCTTCCCCTGGTGGGAGTTAGCAAGAAACAGGACTGTGCATCTCTAAGAACCCCTTTTGTCAGTTTCCTCTTTGAGAAGGAAAGGAGTATAAAGTTAGTACTGAGCTTTTCTGGAACTGTTGTCATGGGGTTGGCAATGCAACACATTGAGGAGAACCTGGCGAGTCAGGTCAGGATTTATGTTGCAAGCCAAGGGGTAAGCAGAAGGATGCCAGGAGCCAGAGCTGGGGTGGGGGAGTGGATTCCCCAACAGATGGACAAGGCCCACAAAGGTGAGAGCCACCCCAAAGCTGCATGGGGTAAACTGAAGGCAAATTTGGACCTTAAACACTGACCTCATTCATGGTGTGTATATGTGTGTGTGTTTTCCCTTGATTATAACAGTAAATCATGTTCCATGTAGAAAATGTGGAAATGCTAGAAAAATTTTTTAAAAGCCTATTATAAATCATATCATATAATATACTAACAATATTGCATAAGAATATATCACCTTTACCATTACATCTATCTATCATTGCGGTTTTTAAAAAAATTATTCTCTTTTTTGGGGGGTGAGAATTTAAGGTCTTAAATGTTATGAAATGTAGGACCCTTCAAGAAGTGAAGTTAATGAAGTATATGATAACTGTGAGTTGTCCAGATCTAGAGAGAGAAGCACAGGGCTTCAGGTTTTTGTGTTTCATCTTCTGCCAAAGTCTGTCTGGGGAGAAGTGGGGAAACACCACTTAGGGCAGTGTTTACCTGCTAGCCCAGATTTCAATAAGCTTGACCACATTTCTGCCCAGTCTGGGGACTCAGACACAGGTATGTAGTTGATATAAAATGTTAAACTCTACTTGAGTAGTATTGCGTTAGAATAGTGGTTCATATTTTTCTTTCCTTAAACTAGAAAATATCATATGGAATCCAGACAAAAGTTGACCAACATGTCTAAAAAGAGCAGATGTTCCTAACCATTACTTTGAACATTTATTCTCCTAGAATATTAGCTGCAAAGGTAATATAATCCTGGATATTTTTGTCATGTTTGGGTTTTTTTGGCTGTCCATGAAAATGAATTGTTGCTGTTATTTATGATCATTGATGTTAAAGGAAAACACTATTTTATAAACCTTGAAGCTTTTCTTATGTTTTATAATTTATAACTAAAATTTGTGAAAGTCCCAGATTAGCTTAATGATCAAACTGTTAAAGCATGACTCCACGGGATGCCTGGCCTCTTACAAAGATATTTAGTGCTAAATTTATAAGTTTCTCTTTTGTGAAACACCAAAAGGGTCATTTTCAAGTGAGAAACCTTTCTAATCTCAATTTTGCTATCTGAGAATCACTTAAGTGTTGCCCAGTTCAAGGGCGTACATTATATTCAATCCCATGTAACATAATTCACACTCTTTTTCTAATACTAGAGTGTGTTATTTTCTTCGAAAAAATTTTACATAATATAGCTGATGACATACAGCTCCCAGTGCAAACCTTACCACTGATGAGGGATTACTGGAGAGATTTTTGGAATGTGAGCTCTCAGAGGGCAGCTGGAAAGATGGATGCGCCTTCTTAGTTCCTTTGGTTTCCTAGGAAGTTGGTGTGTAGGGTGGAGATTCACCATGCCTGTCTACTTCAGAGAAATGTTCATAATACATCTTTCATTTCTCAAGACATTACTCCTGTGCTTAGATAAATGGAGTTTTTCCTGTGCCAGTGGGAGTTCACCATACTTACTTAGATAATGCACAGATCTTTCTTTCTTTCCTTCCTCTTCCTTCCTTCCTTCCTCCCGCCCTCCCTCCCTCCCTCCCGCCCTCCCTCCCTCCCTCCCGCCCTCCCTCCCTCCCTCCCTCCCTCCCTTCCTTCCTTCCTTTTATTGGAACACAGCGATCCTCATTCATTTATTGTCTGTGGCTGCTTCTGAACTAAAAAGGCAGAGTTTGGTAGTTGAGATAGAGACCACATGGACTGTAAAGCCTAAAATACCCACTTCTGCTACTGAAGGATGGTGTAGAGGACCTATTATTGGGCCATCCACTCCTTCACCTATTCAACCAGTATTCATCCAGCAAATATTTGGGGGATTCATTATATGAGCTAATGGAAGGAGAAGAGAATCTTGACTGCCCTTCTGCTAATATGCTGACGAGGTACCCTGAACCACACTTCAGGTGAAAACATTTAAATTTAGAGGTAAAATAAAACTTTAAAATTATATTGCAAGCTAGCAAGACAATTCAGTCTCCTCAGAATCCAAAAATAATGTGATGGTGGGAATCCAGAAAGACACACTAATACTAACACTGATCTTTGCCTAGGAGGCCTTTGCACCACTAGTGATCTTGACCTTTGGTTTGGATGTCTCTGCAAGGTGCACGGGACTTGAAACAAATCTACTGCCGACATAAGGCAGGAGGGCTTTTGGGAGCCTGTTACATGACTCTTGTAACCTAAAGTGCTACACTTTCAGTTTAAGAGTGAATTAGGAATAAACTTTCATAAACAGGAGGAATTTTCTATACAAACTTTGGTGATAGGTGGCAGGGCATCTCTGAGACTTTGTAGCACAAGCTGGCCTTGTTTGGACCTTGTTTGGTGAATTAATGTATCCTCTGTGGAAAAACAAAAAACAAAACAAACAAATAGGAAAACCTCATGCAAAGAATTTATTTTAAAATAGGACCTCATTTAATGGTCTGGGACTTCATGGAGGTAAACAGAAGTCCACTTTAAAGGAAATTAGTCTCAAATCAAGCCTCAAAGAATTCCAAAAGATAAAGTTACAAGGGAGAAAAGTGCATAATCAAAAATTAAAACTCATACATACACACAAGGAAATAAATCACCATGAAAGAGAGCCAACAGAAACAAGGCATAGCAATATTAAATCTGAAAAGGCTTCAGATAATTTATACAAATATAAAATAAAAATATTATACAAGTACAAAATACGAATATGTTTAAAATTAAAAGATGGGTAGGAAAATATGAATAAAAACTACACAATGATCAGTCAGATTTGAAACATCTAACAATATAATATTCACAATTTTTAAAAAATTTCAAAAGATGAGTTAAATAGCAAACTATACAGAGGTTAAAAAACATATTAGGGAAATGAAATATCTGAGGAAATTACCCAGAATACAGCACAGAAAGACAAAAGGATAAAAAATATGGAAGATGATGTGTAATAAGGGAAAAAGAACCACATATATCTAACTGGATTCCCAGAGGGAAAAATTGAATGGAAAGCAGTATGGCTTAGAGAAATGATGGTCAGGAGTTTCCAGAATTGATGGAAAACACTTAATTTTCAGATTTGAAAGTCTCAAAGGATAAATAAACTTAAATCCAAACCTGCAGAATACTGACACAGAAAATGTATAAAAAAACCACTCAGCAAGTGAAAGCAGTTCACACACAAAGAAAAGGTGATTAGACTGAGTTGACATTGCATTTCATGATGGAAGGTGAAAGAAAGTATGGAATTGTATCTTTAAAGTGCATACAGAAAATAACTGTCTATCTAGAATTATACATCTAGAAAACTTGGTCAAGCGGCAACGTGAAGAAAGTTTCAGAGAAATATGAGCCGAGAGAGTTTATCACCAATAGTCCCTTCCCAAAGGGAATTCTAAAATAGGTCCTTTAGGAAGGAGATCAATCCCGTTTGAAGTGTAAGATTAAAAAAGAGAGAGAGAGGAGGGGAGGGAGAGGGAAATTCTATGTGGAAAAATCTAAACAAACATAGACTATATAATGTAAATCCAATTTGAAGGAATAATTAAACAAAATATTATCATCAAAGTAGTATTTGTCTGGAGAAGGTGATTGAAGTTAAAGTGTTCCAAGTTTCTTATAAAGTTTGGGGGGAATTTAAAAAGATTGGTTATCTTCAGGTTTTAAATTAAGTATGCTTCTTAAAGTTAATAAGGCAGCCACAAAAAGATAAAATGTATAGCTCTCAAATTATTATATGGAAAATTACGATGTGGGAAATATCAATACCAATTGTACTGGTACAAAAACAGAAATATAGATCAATGGTACAGGATAGAAAACCCAGAGATAAACTCATGCACATATAGTCACCTAATTTACAACGAAGGAGGCAAGAACGTACAATGGAGAAAAGACAGCCTCTTCAGTAAGTGGTGCTGGGAAAACTGGGCAGCTACATGTAAAAGAATGAAATTAGAACACTACTTACCACCATACACAAAATAAACTCCAAATGGATTAAAGACCTAAATGTAAGACTATAAAACTCTTAGGGGATAACATAGGAAAAACACTCTTTGACATAAACCATGGCAAGGTCTTTTTTGATCCACCTCCTAGAGTAATGGAAATAAAACCAAAAATAAACAAGTGGGACCTAATGAAATTTAAAAGCTTTTGCACAGCAAAGGAAACCATAAACAAGACGAAAAGACAACCCTTTTGGGAGAAAATATTTGCAAATGAAACAACGGACAAAGGAAGGATTAATCTCCAAAATATAAAAATAGCTCGTGGAGCTCAATATCAAAAATACAATTCAATTAAAAAATGGGCAGAAGGGGCTTCCCTGATGGCAGTGGTTGAGAGTCTGCCTGCCGATGCAGGGGACACGGGTTCGTGCCCCGGTCTGGGAAGATCCCACATGCCGCGGAGCAGCTGGGCCCGTGAGCCCTGGTCGCTGAGCCTGCGCGTCCGCAGCCTGTGCTCCACAATGGGAGAGGTCACAACAGTGAGAGGCCCGCGTACCGCAAAAAAAAAAAAAAAAAAAGGGCAGAAGACCTAAAAAGACATTTCACCAAAGGAGACATACATATGGCCAAGAGGCACATGAAAAGATGCTGAACATCACTAATTATTAGAAAAATGCAAATCAACACTACAATGAGGTATCACTTCACACTAGTCAGAGTGGCCATTATCAAAAAATCTAGAAACAATAAATGCTGGAAACGGTGTGGTGAAAAAGGAACCTTCTTGCACTGTTGGTGGGAATGTAAATTGATACAGCCACTATGGAGAACAGTATGGAGGTTCCTTAAAAAACTAAAAACAGAACCATATGACCCAGCAATCCCACTACAGGGCATATACCCTAAGAAAGCCATAATTCAAAAAGAGTCATGTACCACAATGTTCATTGCAGCACTGTTTACAATAGCCAGGACATGGAAGCAACCTAAGTGCCCATCAACAGATGAATGGATGAAGAAGATGCGGCACATATATACAATGAAATATTACTCAGCCATAAGAAGAAACAAAATTGAGTTATCTGTAGTGAGGTGGATGGACCAGAGTCTGTCATACAGAGTGAAATAAGTCAGAAAGAGAACAAGAAATTACCGTATGCTAACACATATATATGGAATCTAAAAAAAACAAAAATGGTACTGATGAACCTAGCGGCAGGGCAGGAATAAAGATGTAGACATAGAGAATGGACTTGAGGACACGGGGCGGGGGCGGGGAGGGGAGAGCTGGGGCGAAGTGAGAGTCGCATCGACATATATACACTCCCGAATGTAAAATAGCTAGTGGGAAGCAGCAGCATAGCGCAGGGAGATTGGCTCGATGCTTTGCGTGATGACCTAGAGGGGTGGGATAGGGAGGTGGGATAGGGATAGGGAGGCTTAAGAGGGAAGGGATATGGGGACATATGTATGCATATGGCTGATTCACCTCGTTGTACAACAGAAACTAACACAGTATTGTGAAGTAAATATACTCCAATAAAGATCTATTAAAAAAAAAGAAGTCAAATAGGTAAAAAAAAAGAACAGGAAAAAAGGGATAAAAAGGAAACACCAACTAAGAAAATGTATACGTAATCATAATACGGATGAACTAAACCTTTCAGTTAAAAGCCAAAATGGATTAAACTCATTTGGAAGACAGATGATTAGAGAATGAAAAATTCGTCCTTTTTTAGAAAGATAATAATAGGACATTAGTGACACCTCTTTGCTGCCAAACTTGAGACAAACATGAAAATGGCAAATTTCTAGCATAAATTACAAAACAGGAAAAAAAAATAGAGCATACAAATGCTCTATATCCATTAAAAAATTGTATCAGTAGTTAATGTCCTCAAAAATCACCATTACCCCATCACTTTATTGAAATATTTTACTAAAGCTTTAAGGAATGGAAAATTCCAATCTTATAAAATTCATTCAGATGAGAGAAAAAAGGAGTCTACTACTCAACTTATATTTTTGAGACAAAGACAGTAATTTTTTTTTAAAAAAAGGACCATTACAGTCTGATTTCACCAAGAACTTAGATTTCAAAACTTGAAGTATTAGCAGAGTGAATCAACCAGTGTATCAGTATTATATGGTAAGCAAAATTTATCTTAATAGGAATGTAACATTGGCACAGCATCAGAAAACAATGGCATCATCATATAGATCCAAAAACTTACTTGATACGGTTCAATAATAAATAATGATAAAATTTCTTAGCAGAGAAGGTGAAAAAGAAACTTTCTTAACCAGCTAAAGAGTTGCTGACAAAAAAAAAAGCACCATATTTAATGGTGAAATATTGAAAGCTTTATCATAATTTGTTGGTGGGTGTATGGAACTGGATAATGTGATTTTAAAATGTGTATGAAAAGCAAGGGCAAGAAAAGCCAAGATATTTCTGCAGAGGAAGGACGAGGTTGAGGGACATGTCCTACCAGATATTAATTCTTATTATAAAGTTAGGTTAATTAAGATATTTGTTGTTTTAATGGGTTTAGCCAAATAGGCCAGTGAACCAGGAGAGTCCAGAAACAGACCCACACTTTGTTTAAGACAGTACTGGCATTGCAGATCAGTGGGGGAAAGTATTGGTTGTGTGAATTGTACTGAGCCAACTCTTTGTCAGTATGGGAAAGAAGAAATCTTTTCCTTACCTCTCATACCATATACAAAGATCAGGTCCGTGCATTAAAAATATTAAATGTGGGGCTCTCCTGGTGGCACAGTGGTTGAGTCCGCCTGCCGGTGAGGGGGCCGCGGGTTCGTGCCCCGGTCCGGGAGGGCCCTGCGTGCCGCGGAGTGGCTGGGCCCGTGAGCCGTGGCCGCTGGGCCTGCGCGTCCAGGGCCTCTGCTCCGCAACAGGAGAGGCCCCAACGGTGAGAGGCCCACGTACCGCAAAAAAAAAAAAAAAAAAAAAAAAAAATTAAATATGAAAGGCAATTTCTGATCTTTTGGAAGATAATGGAGAATATATTTATGCCCTTGGCTTAGGAAAGATTTCTTAATGAAAAAAAATTAGGAAACTACAAAGGCAAATTTTATTTCACAAAAATTACAAATGTTTATCAATAGATGTTACGAAAGTGAAAATAGACCAAAACCAGAAAGAATGTACTAACATATATGTGCAGTGGCAAGGGATTAGAATCTGTAATATACAAAGATATTCTACAAATTTGTATTTAAAAGCCAAATAATGCCAAAGAAAAGATGGACAAATTATTTGGATGTGCACTTCACATTAAAGGATCCATGACTTGCAAGTAAACAGCAGATGTTAGACTTTACTAGCAGTCATGAAAATACAAATTGAAATGGCAATGAGATAGCATTTACAGTTACCAGATCGGTAAAAGTTAAAAAAAAAACTACAATATCTTGTTTTGGTAGCAATGTGGAGCAATGGGAACTCTCATACAATGTATTTGGGAATGAAAATAGTTAAAACCACCTTAGAAATCAATCTGTATTATGTAATAAAGTGGAACATGCAAATTCCCTACAGTGGAGCAGTATGTACCCCAAAGAAATGCTGTACCTGTGCACCTGGAGACAGGTAAAATAATGCATAGATACCTTGTATATAATAGCAAGAAAGTAGAAAATATCCCAGATGTCCATTGATAGTGGAAGGGATAAATGAATTTTGGTATTTTTATGAAATGCAATATGATACAGCAGTGCAAATGAATATGCTACAACTACGTGCATTATCACAATTAAATCTAAAAAGCATAATATTTAATGGACAAGTGAAGGCAAAAATTACGTCCAATATGATTTCACTTATAAAACAAAACATAATATGCAAAATCAAACAAGATGGTAATTAGAATAAACTACAAAGTAGGTAAGGGAACGATACGGACTAAACTCAGGATGGTGGTTACCTCTGAGTGTGGGCCACTGATGGAGATGTGATCAGGGAGATGGCATCCAAAACACCAATAATGTTATTTTGAAGCTGGGTGGTGACCCACGTGTGGCTGCCTGTTGTATAGCTCTTTTTCATTCATATGTATTCACATGTTATAACTATTCTTCAGTGTATGTTTAATTTAAAAAAGGAAAAAAAAATCTCTGCTTAGTATTTGAATATTCAGTACTTCCAGTTATAGTCTATCCTGCTGTATGTGTGCCTCTGTAACATTAATTAGCTGTTACACAATTTGTAAATATGGGAATGAGATCTACTTAGAATGGAAATTATGTGGGTTCATGTGCAATTCGTATTTTGCACCAGCAAGTAACAACATTTAGACTCGAAGTACACTAACACAGCTGAGCATGTAAGGCGTGGAGGAGAAGAGTACTGTCCATGATGTCCACTGACTGCAAGTTCTTTGTCTGGCTCACTTGCCCGCGTGCTCTGTCTTGGATGAGCTAATTGAACAATTTTCCTGTGTACATTTTGTTCCTTTTCACATCATTCAGCAGTCTGAAGCTTTCCTTATGCTCCCTTCCATCAAGTTACCTTTACCCATAATTATTTAAAAGTAAAGTCCCATATTTGTCATAGTATTTCCTTATTTGTTAGGTACTTAATGTCTTTTAAACTGTGCACGTATTTTAAAAATTAGGATTTTTTAAATTGATGTGCTCTAGTTATAAGTTTCATGGGTTATAATCTTAAAATCTGTCAGTTTTACTGTCTGATTTTGTAGAACATGAAGGTTATTATTTTCTAGACATAGGTTATATTTTCATAGAAATCCGTGTTTCTGTTGGTTTTGATTAGATCAAGTCCTCTACAGGTAAAATAATAAATTAATGTTTAATTAATAAAGTAACATTTATTAATAGATTAATAAAATCATTTACTGTTTGTCTACCACATGTACAATCCAATGCTAGATACTAAGGGAAACATAATTGAGCATATAACAATATTGGATCGTAAATACGATAAAGCCTGCCTACAAAATAAAGGTTAAATTATTAGCGATCAAGGTCCTGCAGAATCTTGACCTAATCTACCTTTCCAGTCTCCTCTTCCTATGTTTGCCTTTCAGTTATTCTCGCCTCCAGCCATATTGACTTTAAAAATTACAGTATAGTTGATTTACAGTATTGTATTAGTTTCAGGTATACAACATCGTGATTCAATATTTTTATAGATTATACTCCATTTAAAGTTATTACAAAATAATGGCTATATTTCCCTGTGCTGTACAATATATCCTTGTTGCTTATTTACTTTATACACAGTAGTTTGTGTCTCTTAATCCCCTACCCCTATCTCACCCCTCCCCATAGTGACTTATCTGTTCTTCACATACACACACACCATGAGGCTGAAAGGAGATAAGCAAATTGTAGGGCTGTAGCTTGCCAGTTCCTCTTTCATACTGCTGATAGTGGTAATTTACTACAGTATTGTTCATATTATAAAAAATTCACTTCTCCTGTTTTCAACCTTTAATAGTTCGACATAGCCAACGCAATTAAGTATATATTCATTGCACAGTGCCCACAGATCCTTCAGCATATGGTCCCACACACCCTCCTCACTGACCCTATGCTTTAGTTACCTTCAACAGATACAGTGGGGTCAGTCTTCCTGAGTTCAATCCCAACATATCCTGCCTTCTTTTTCACCCTTCTTTGGCTCCCCATCTATGAAATGAGGCTAAAATAGACCCTAGCTCACTAGACTGAGGATTAATCATGCAATAAATATCAACATTTGTCAAAGTGCCTCGCTCAGAGAAAATGCTCAAATAATGATAATGTTAGGTAATGCTGTTTTTCTGTGGTTGCTGTTTTTATTATAACATCACCTTCATATGACTTCTAAGGCCTCAAAGAAACATTGGTGGTGTGTATGTGTCTATATATATATATATATATATATATATATGTATAAGTTTGGTCTCTTTATAATACTATAAAGCCACGTATTCTTAAAAGTCTTAAAAGAATACAAACAACTAAATTTAACCGAAGTAGATATAACAATTTTTAAAATGCTTATCTCAAATGGTAACTTTAATATCTAGTTCTGGCTAGATACAATAAATAAATACAGTTATTGCATATCGGCTTTACCCTATGCGACATATAGTCATTGAGTACTTGGTTTGTCTTATTCACTTTCCTGTGCCCCATAGAAGCTTGCAGATTACCCCATTCCAGCTGTGTACCTGCAGGCAAACTGGTCACCCCTGAGTCCAGTTTCTTTAACAGTAAATGGGAATAATGGTGCCTACTCCATAGAGCAATGAGAATTAAGTGACACAATCTACTTAAAGCACAGCATATATTAAACATATAATAAATGGTGAGTGTTGGTTCTGGGCATCTCATATCAAGCATGATGACTATGGTTAACAATATTGCGTACTTGAAAGTTGCTAAGAGAGTAGACCTTAAAAGTTCTCACCATGCAAACAGGCAAAAATTGGTAACTATATGAGATGGTGGATGTGTTAATGATCCTTCTGTGGTAATCATTTTGCATTATACACATAGATCATCACATTGTATACCTTAAATTTACACAATGTTATATGTTGACTCTATCTCAATAAAGCCTGTAAGAGTGCAAAAGAAAAAAAATAGAAAACTGATTGGCTAAGAATTAATGAATGTATCTCCTTAATACTAGAACAATTTTTTTCCCATTAACCAGCATAGGTTCCATGAAGTGAGACCCTGAATGTAAAAACTACTTTTATTCTTCAACTTCAGTTCTCTCAATTTCTGATGTTAGACATGGTAAGGCGAATAAGGTGTCTAGTTGTTTATTAACTGTTTGAATGTTATCAGAGGAGTTTTAAAAATAGCAATTTATTCTAATTTTAATACTCCCTGGATAATATTGAAATCAACCAGTATAATTTAGCCTTAGATAAAAGCATCACATGTTTGGAACATGAACCTAATTCTATCTTTTGTTGAGCTGCCCAATTTAGTAAGAGCATTTCAATAGTACTTCTTATAAATGTAGTGTGACTTAGAATACTGGAAGCTTCCCAGAATGTGAAAAAAGGAGAATAATTTATATTTAATTGGTCTAAACCTACCTTTCCTAGGTCAATAAGAAGAGAAACCAGCAGCATTAATCAAGATAAAATTATCAGCTGATTAATCAGTGTTCTAATTACTGCATAGTTCTCTACCTTTTCAGTTTTAATTACTAAACCTCATTGTCTTTTCCATATGGCTAATATGTATTCACAGTGTAGTGTTTCTCCTACTGAAATCATTAGAACAAAAAATATACATTCTAAATATTAACCATCAAATGTAAGAAATTACTACTGCCTCTTAAGAATTTCCCCGAAAGGTATAAATAAGCTACTAGATTACTTAAGAAAAGAATGATAAATTCATGGATATTTAAATGGGCAATTATTTAACTCTGATTATGAAACTATGCTTTGTGAGACAGTACGTCTTGTCAGTCCTATTTCGTCAAGTGAATTTGTGTAAATTGTGTCTGAATCCAATTGCAGTTAAATATAAATTAGGAAAGTACATTGGAGATTTCAAAAAATATTTGTTTTGGGGAAGGCCTGAATATTTCTTTTTAGATGTGTTGACTTCACTGCATGGTTTCTCACCCTCAGCACTGGTAACATTTGGGCACCATAGTTCTCTGTCGTTGGCGGCTGTGCTCTGTAGGTTCTTGGCCTCTACCCACTAGATATCAGTAGCAACACCTCCTCAGCGGCCAACCACTGCTTTTTGACAAACAAAAACGTCTCCAGACATTGACAAATGTCCCCTGGGGAGCAAAATAATCCCTCCACCCCTGTTGAGAACTACTGATTTTACTTTATGGCTACCATTAAAACACTTATTTTAAAACAGATATACTATGTAATAAGGCAGATGAGCAGACATTTTCTATAGGTCAAGTATTTTTATGGAAAACTCTTTTGATGTAAAACTTTTCAGACACTTTGGATGATATAATGGCGATGATCACCACTCTGATAACAGCAATAAATAATGTTCACTGAGCACATCTATGTCAATCACTGTATGAAGGTATTTACATGCATTATTTTATTGAATCTTTAAAGTAGCTCTAAGAGGGAGGTGCACTTGTTACCTACTCCCTCTCATACAGAGTTGTGCAAGCTTAAACAGTGGTTAGGCTCACATGGTTAGGCCTTTCTCACCCTATTTGATAGGACATGATTCAAATAACTGTTCTTGAGGACCATTTTTCCATTTCCAAGGAGGTGAGGATTTACTTTTATTTTTGAAATAGTTTAGAATTTTGACTACATTTTCAATTGTGCCAATCTGTAATCTATTAAGGAAATTAGTGTGAAATATTTGGGTTTATTTAAATATTACATGAGGATTATCTTAAAATTCCAAGGTGGACTTTTCTTTGATTTTAACTAAAGACCGTTATGGGGATGATTATAATGAAATGATCATGTGATTATTTAATTATTATATAATTGAAAGATGGTTTTCTCTGAAATGAAAAATATTTTCTCAGCAAGTTTTCCTCCCTTCTTTTCTCCCTTTCTCCCTCTATTCTTCACTTCCTTCTTTCCTTCTCTCCCTCTTTCCTTGCTTTTCTATTCTTTATAAGAGACTGTATTGTCTCCATTATGCATTATGTATGCTTGAAATGGGGAAACCATTGTAACTAAATGACTTGAGCACTAATTAATTTTATTTGCATGGTCCTAATGCACAAATGTGAATACTGATGTGGCAAAGACTTAGTTGTATTTTTTAGCTACTTCATTCAGTTCTAAGTATTTTCCCCACCTATGTAGGTTTAACCTTCTACTTCTACTAAATATTATTACTGTTTCTAATTTTAGATTTGGGCTTATATGACATATAAGTCTAATGTGTCATTCCTAGACTTTCAATTACTTTTAACTCCTCTTTTCAGAAAGGTGTATTTGGAAAGTTGGACTGAACGTGCATGACTGCTTCTCTGGTTATTTATTCCAGAATTAGAGCCTCTTCTAAGGCATGTGATCTGTACAGGGCTTTTAAATGACAGTAGTAAACCTCTGTATCTGTAGTGATTCAACTGTGAAATCCTCCTTATTACCTTTTAAGTACATCATAATAAAAATACTTATTGCTTATCATTCTTTGTGGGGGAAAAGAATATTTGCAAAGCAAAGAGGTAAATGAAAACTATCATTTTTACATGGTGGTACAGGGATTTTTTTTTTAAGCCATACTCAATTTAGTGTATATAATGTTCTGTGTTCTTTAAGCATAATACTATTGAGAAATAAATTGGCATAATGTTTAAATTATAAGAGGAAAACAGATTTGGAATGAAAATCATTTGCTGAGCATAATGGTAGACCAGGCCAGTTACCTCAGTCCTTCATTGTGATGAATTAATATGCTGTTCCCTGAAATCGTTTGTCATGTTCAGCGTGTTTTGCAGGTGTCTGCTTTGCCATTTTTGACCAGGATCTTGAATAAAATGTTAGGCTGGGCAAACACAGCATGGAGAACAATTGGATGTTACAGGTACATGGAGTCTTTATATATTATAGTACCACTACTCATCACAGATCATGTTTCCATAACACTTCAGTAAATATATTTAAGAAACCAGGGGAAAAAAAAGAAAAAATACGGACACCCAACGAAAAAAATTATCAAAGAACAAGAGCTGACAATTCACAAAAGAAGAAATACAACTTTAAATTTAAGGAAAGGATGCTTAGTCCTATTGGTAAGCAAAATATTGCAAAGTAAACCACAATGAGTACCACAGTTTTGATAAATTAACAGAAACGTTTAAAACAGTAGTAACCCAACACTGGGATTCACTTTAGTTATAACTTTCCTGGAGGGCAGTAAGTTGGGCAGTATGTATAGTAATATAAATTTTCAAATGTAAATTTATTTTAATTCAGATATTTAAGTTTTTAGGAATTTTTCTTAAATATAAACATGCACACATAGATGTGAACAAATATTTAACTGTAAGATTTTAACTATTGTATATTATTATTTTTTTAAACTTAAAAAAATTTTTTAAAATTAATTTATTTATTTATGGCTGCGTCGGGTCTTCACCGCTGCGCGCGGACTTTCTCCAGTTGCAGCGAGCGGGGGCAACTCTTACTTGCAGTGCGTGGGCTTCTCACTGTGGTGACTTCTCTTGTTGCGGAGTGTGGGCTCTAGGCGTGCGGGCTCAGCAGCTGTGCCTTGTGGGCTCTAGAGCACAGGCTCAGCAGTTGTGGCGCATGGGCCCAGTTGCTCCGTGGCATGTGGGATCCTCCCGGACCAGGGCTCGAACCCGTGTCCCCTGCATTGGCAGGCGGACTCCGAACCACCAGGGAAGTCCCTATTGTATATTATTTATATTAGCAAAACTATTTTAATTAGAATATTACCACTCTAATAGTGATTAATAGACCTTAGGTATTGATTATCAATGGCTACTGACATCAGTTAAAAGACAGGCAGTCCAATATTATGTACCACCTGATGGCAGCTCACCATGCCACCTATGAAATAGTATTACCAAAACATGGAACCTGAATCTGAGCAGAATTCTAAGTTCCTATATCTAGGAAATATAGTTGATAGAGGTGCATGTTAAATGACCGGATGATGTCGCAGTCAGCAAAATCCAAGACGCAAGAAATACTCTAGATCCATTGACCAATTTTTTCTTCTTTCCCTCCAACAAATAAGTTGCAAGGGAATTAAAAAAAACAGATGGAAAAGAATCTATTGATTAAAAGAGGTTTATTGATCATTTGCCATGTGTGGACCTTATTTGGATGTTGATTTGAGCAATTAAGAGGGGCAGTAGGGGGAGAAAGAGGGAAGGAGGGAATATCAAGGGTTTTTGAGCATTGCTTGGGTGTTTGATGATATGAAAGAATTACTGTTAATTTTTTGAGGTGTGATAATGGTATTGTGGTTATGTTTTTTAAAAAGTTCTTATCTTTTAAAGGTAAAGTGGGGAATGGGTGAGGGTATAGAAGAAATAAGACTGACGCATGAGCTGATAATGGTTGAAGCTGGGTCATGGGTACACGGTGGTTCAATATATCAACCTTGCTTAAAAACAACAACCCTAAATGTTTAACAGTATGGCTTCAATTAAATAATTTATGGTATATCCAGGAAATAAAATAATAGGCAGCCATAAAAATGATCTTTATAGTATATATTATGTAGAATGTTTAAGAATATTCAGGCCTTCAAAATGTCCATAAAATATTAAGAAATGTAGAAAGGTTACAGAGCGACATGCAGAGAATTATCCCATTCAAATTACTAGAGTGGAAGTAAAGATCCCCAAATTAACAATAACCATCTCTGCGTAAGAGGATTATGGGTGATTTTAATTTTCTTCTTTGTGCTTTTTTAATGTATTTTTAAAATTACTGTAATATGCATATATTTAGTTATCAGGTTTGTAATTTTATTAAAAACGAGGGAAAAAATATACTTTGGAAAACTATTCTCCATAAATGATGAAAACAAAAATTTTGTGTAAGTTTTTAAAAATGTAAGCCAAGCACTATTTTATGGTTATATTATAAAATAATGTATTCCTATCACTTGGCTGGGCAAAGTCAAGGAAAATTAGTTTTGTTACTTATATCTTGTTTAAGAAAGCAGTGAAGTATAGAATTTTTTTTCTTTTTAATGAGAAAAGGTCAAGGAGAAAGTCTAACATATATAGAATACCTGGATTAATCTATAAAAATCATTCTTGCAATCCTCAGTACAAACTTTTGAGGTTCAATTCTATGTGTTTTTTAGGTGAGGAAACAAGAGAGTTAAAGTTTGTAACTTCCTGCGCTGGGAGTGAACACAGCTTCCAATAGACCTGCCTAGTGGTGTGGAAATCTGACCCTTTTGTTAGGATGTATATTTCCTCAGGCTCAAAATTTAATGGCATTTTGGTATTCCATGTTACGAAAGCTAAAAAAAAGAAAAAAAAATCATACAATCTATTCTTTTGATATTATTCCAGTTTCCAAGATATTCTCATCAAAGGGATTAAAGTAAAGTTTGAAACTGAACATTTCTTTGGTTTAGAAAAAATTGAAGTGGTAAGGAATAGCTAAATCCACAGTGTTGCCTGATAAATAACGTGATCCCATCCCTTTCCGCTTGAATTTCCAGGATAGTGAGGTCTGAGTGAGGTCAGGTGTGCACAGGACATTTGAAGGGGCTAAGGCTCACCTAGCTCTATACTCTTATCCATGTAATACCACAGATTCTTTGATGCCACCATTTAAGACACTCTTATCAAGTAGGGTTGTTTTTGTTTTTGTTTTCACTTTTTAAAGGGATACCCATTAAAGTGCCTGTAGTAAGGTATACGGAGTGGAATCTGCTAACTGATGAGAAGTTAACTGGTTGTTTTTAACTGGCTGTCAAAGGGAGGGTTCAGAAAGGAAGAGTGCAGTACCTAACATGGGGATGGTGACTTCTCCCTGTTGGCACATTCTTCTTCTCTCTCTACAAGCCTTTGTTGAGCACCTGCTATGTTCCAGGCTATCACCTGGATAAACAGCCTCGGAGTACATCTTTGAGTATTTTCAAATATGATAGACTTTAAAACATTTTATGTGGATATAGATATAGTGTTAAGTTCAGTCAAGATTAGTTATTGGTGCACTGGGCCCTTACATACTTTTAATGGACTAGTGCTTACTCATCTGTGAATTAAAAGAGAGTAAGAAATGAAAACACAGGCACAAGTAATCTATTCAGAACAAAAAAAGCCACAGCTTTTCCTCCCAATCCCTGGGGGGAGGGATACATGTACCTGCACACACATTTTATATATATTACATGTATATATTCCTACAAAATATTAATATATTTTAATCTGGACTTTTTTGGAATACATTAAATATGGAAATCTTGGCACTTCGTACCAATGTGCTTCACAGACAGAATCACAGTATTTATGTAGGAGAGTGTAATAGCATACTGGCAGTGCTTGTTAGTTTTGCTTCTAAGGTATATTAACCAAGATATTATCTTGATTATTATGACCCTTCACAGAGATCTCTCTTTAATTATAGTCTTTATCTCAATATAAGGGTAATCTCTTGACCAATCAGTTTACTTATTCCTATCCTAATAATTCTATAAAAATAATGTGAAAATGGCATCTCCTCACTTTATAGATTAAAAAAAATCATGGGTAATTGTTCTTAATATTATGGAGAAATTTATATCTCTCGTAATTCAGGACTTCAAGTAGAAGTCTCCATTTGAGAAACTCAAGTAGCGAATCTATTGTATGTTTTTGCATTTTCTGAAAATTATGTTTTGTGTCCACTCTTAAGTTACTTTCCTTTTCTAATTGCATGCATTATTTTAATTTTCTAAATACAGCAGCAATTGAGTTTTTCTGTACTCATGTATAGAATATGTAAGATTAATGCATAATTAGAGCCATTGCTATATCTGCACTTTTGGCAGTTCTGTGACCTTCATGTTTTTGTTTCTTAGCTTAAATCTTAGATCTCAGAAATAACACTTTTTTTCTGAATTTACACAGAAAGCAGAGAATTGATTTGAACTACTCTGACTATGTTTTAAAATGTTTTGAACCTTGATGAAACGGATAGGAGCTTCTGCTATATTAGGGTTGATAAGAATCACGTGCATTGCATTAACTTTCCTTTGGTATTTCCATACAAACTGTCCTCGTATGTCACATTAATTATGAGCATATACATTTCATACACTGGGGAAAAAAATCAGAGCTGACGATTAGCTTGGTGCTTCAGGGTGTTTTTTTTTTTCTGAATTGAATTGAATTCTGGTCTTATTTGACTTAATATTGCAGCCCATTTTGCTGGCATGTATTAAATGTGTAGTGTTCTATTTATTGCAATTGAGGATCTTGTTTTACGATCATTTTTCTGACCACTTAAGATAGAACATGAGGACTTATAAGTACTGCAAACACACTGGTCATTGAACATATCAACGAGTAAAAGGTGAGTGGGTTGGTGATAAATGAGAGAGAAGTACCTTTGTTTCAATATTTATTGAGGATTGTTTTTAATGAAGTGTTCTGTCTAGAGTGGAATTACTGCTCTTTGTCTCCCTCTTCATAATCTCTTTAGTGGGTCAAGTTGCTGTCTGAAGCTGTATCTTCATTATTTAGAGATCTTGGAAAAGGGTGAAAGCCTCACCTTAGTTATCAACTAAGTATTGTATTGGTGTTTTCCGTGAGCGTGTCAGAGTAGAAATCCACTACTATGCCACAGGGAGGGAAAGCTTTGCAGTGCGCTTCTTTATAGACTTGTGAAACCTTAGTCTAATTGATATAAATCTAGGAAATATATGTCTATGATGGGTTTTGGAAAGTACAGTTTTGGTATCATATACCATGGTTTCTATGTTGGAAAAAGGAAGAATATTGAATTGTGCCAAATCTCCAAATGCTCTCTCTTTCTCTGCAGTGAAACCTCGCTGCATGGGATGGCTTTTAGACAAGTAGAGCCTCAGAGTGTCTGTATCGGGCCTGAACAGGGGAGAGTGGGGGTTTGTGTTGACAGTTCTAGCTTCTGCAGATTATGCCAACTTAATAAAAACAAAAACTATCACGCATTTAAGACTTCATCACTGAAAACACCATTATTAAAATAGTAACTGAATTTGCACCATTCCAACTTGATTTTTCAAAGTGATTTCCCATCATTATCTCATGTTATCCTGTCAACAACTCTGTGAGCTAGATAACCCAGGTCTGATGGGTTTGTCTTACATTCTTGATTATTCCTTGTTACACTTGTCTTTTTATCCTCTTCCTTTCTACAGGACTTTCATATCTATATATAAAAATGCTTAACTCTTTAAGCAAGCAAATAAAACATCAACCCGTCCTTCAATGACATCTGCCTTTATTTTCCAGTATTGCCATTACCATCTGCTCTGTCTCTCCTTTCCCCCTCTAGAGCCAAGTGTCAGGAAGGGGGGACTCACTGTCTAAATTATCCTTTCTTCCATTCTCTTCTCTGAATTTCTCGAAGTCCTATTGTGAATTCTTTTCAGCATTTGGCACTGAGAACTGTTCCTTCCTTCTTCCAGCTCTCTCCTATCTTGTGCCTCTTCTCCTGCCCTCTCAGGGAGCTCCTGATCAAACCTAATTTGAGGGCTCTTCATCCCAGTCTGCATTTCCATCCCAGCCTCTCTTATACATATACCAACTTTTGTATATATATGTGTATATATATGTATATTTTCAACATACACAAAATTGAACCAATTTTCAACGTGTTCAAGTCTGTTTCTTTTTAAAAATCTATTTCTGACTTTGCTTAAAGAATTGATGGTCACTGTCTTTGCTCATGGCAGAATTCTGGGTCAAGTTTAGGACCCTTCTCAGCTTACGACACCCTCATTTTTCAACAACATATATTTTGTTAATTCGACCCACTTAAGATTCTGTCAATTACAATTTATTAATTTTTTTTAAAAAAATTTCACCTGTGTTCCCTCCCTTCATCCGCACTGACACCGTGTTATTATGGGGTCTCACCCTGCATTAGTGCAACTACCACCCCAGCCAGTATCCCTGCTTCTAACTGTGCTTCTTTCTAAATATCTATACTCCTGCCAGAGTGTGTTTTTAATATTTACTTACTTAAAACCCACCTGTTTTTTTAACCACCTTTCAGTACAGTGTTCATACTCTTTAATATATCACACGAGATCCTTTTTGATCCATTTCAGCCTCCCTTTTCAAATCTTACTTTTTCTACACTTCCCCTGCATCTTACTCTGTGACTGCAAGGAACCACTTACAATTCTTAGGATGCTCGGTGGCCTCTGGCATCCTTGCCTGAAATGTCCTCTGTACTGGGTTGAATAGTATCTCCTCCCACCTCCCCCGCCCGCCCATTCGTGTTCACCAGGAATCTCAGGATGTTACCTTATTAGGAAATAAGATCTTTGCAGATGTAATTAGTTACAGTGAATTCATACTGCATTAGAGTGGGCCCCTAAATGCAATATGACTGACGTCCTTATAAGAAAAAGAGAGAAACACAGGGGAGAAGACCTTCCGAAGACAGAGGCAGAGATTGGAGTGATACATCTACAAGGCGGGGAACGCCAAAGATTGCTGCAACACCAGAAGCTAGGAGGGAGGCATGGGATGGTTTCTCCCTCTTGGCCTACGGAAAGAACCAACCCTGCCAACAGCTTGATTTCAGACTGCCTAGCCTCCAGCACTGTCATTTTAAGCTAACCAGTTTATGGTAATTTGTTAGGAAAGCCCTAGGAAACTAATTTACCCTCTACCAACTCACCCCCATTGTAGTAGCCCTCAGGACCTCCCAAGTTTGGACAAGGGCTCCACCTCTGGGCACCCGGTGGTTCTCTGTTCTGTCGCTGTGCTGGAGCCACCAGCCAGTGAGCTCCTTGAGGGCAACGCACCAACCTTTGTCCTCTGTCTCTAGCACCCAGCACAGTGCCTGGCATAGAACAGGACAGGATTTTTATGGGTGAATTAAATCACCAAAATGACAGATTTCTGATATGGGTTATCATGCATTCCTTTTAACCCTTTAATTTTGTTTGCTGCATTTTGTGTTCAGTGGAAGACTTAACTGAAGTATTCAGATGTGTTTGCCATTTTGACTTTTCTTTTGAGTGACCCTAATGAATAGCTGGTTGTACTTTAGACACCAAGTTCTGCCGTCAGTGGGAAAATCCCATGTAGCTGATGGTTAATATTTCAGCAGAGGTGAGTTTTTCTGGTTGGTAGCTGGCTGCCTTAGGAAGAGGGAGCTTGCCCCATGGCAGTGGGATGGAAGAGGTTGAAATGTGGAGAGGGGGCTGGGTGCCTCGGTGATGGAGGGTAGGCAGGGACTAGAATGTTAAAGTGAAACTTGGGGCCATATAGGGTTTTTGTTGCTGTTGTCCAGAGTAACTGAATGAGAATAGTGGCAGCAGTGAGCTATAATAAGTTCTTGGAAGTTGGGTACCTTCTTACTCTAACTAGTTCCATTTCTGTGCCCACCTCCCCATCTCTAAACACTTCCCATCCACCTACAGAAAGTTGAATTTTATCTGCTTCTTCTGAAAGTTCCTCAAATACCCCAATTTTCTTTCTCATGATTGCCCAATCTTTGCTGAGTATGATTTCATTCTTCTCTTATAGGTGACTAGAAGGAAAAGATAAGAGATGAAAATGATTTTTTTCTCTATCACCAAGTCCATTCCCTTTTGATTCGTCAAAAGACAAAATGAATTCCAAAAAGCTTAATGGATTTGATAGCTGCATTGCACATCTAGAAAAATTTATCCTACCAAAAAAAAAAAATCCCCATCAATTATTTGGTTAACTGATGAGAAATTAAAGGCCAAGTTTGGAAATTGTTCAAGTTTTCTATGAATATTCATAAATAATTAACTTGCATCTCAATTTAGAACCTAACAACAGTTCATTTCAAATTTTTTTTTTTTTTTAATATCTGAGTTAATTATATGCTGAGATCTGGTTGCTGGGTCTTCCCTCTTAGTGGTGACTGAATAACTGCAGTCTGTGAAAATAACCCTTTGCTTCTGTGGCTTTTACCATGTTGTTGTGTACTTGAAGGAAGACGCGAAATCATGCTGTTTGAAGGCCAACTGGCTTCCTAAGGGGGGTGTTTTCTCCCCTCCCCTTCTCCCAGTCTTTTCTCTAGGCCCTATATGTCTTTGAGACTGAATTCCTTTCCTCCACATTTTTTACTAAAAGGGCAAAAAAGAGTGTGTAAGAAAAAGAGGCAAGAAAAAAGGAATCTGCCCCAAAGTAAATGATGAAAAGCTAAATTGCTAGTCGTCCTGGGATTTAAGCCCCTTGTGCGAGGTACAGCGATTGCAAACCCCTCACGGTGAAAAACACCAGGGAGAACTAAGCCTAACCGGGTAAAGGACCTCGGTACTTTGTGAAACGCTGCTGCAGAGAAGAGTAATCAGAGGCCTGGGCTGTTAGCACGAGGGAGGCCTTTCGGGGACTGCCCCTTTTGTCTCTTCGCCTTGTACGGGCTGGCGGATGGAATAATTGTGGACAAAGGGTCCACGGAGGGCGGAGGGTAGGGTATGAACTCTTCAGGCAGCTGCTTTCAGCTTTATTTACCGTGCCATCTTTCAGCCAAAGCCTCCTGTCCAGTTCCGAGCCTCGTCTGGGGCGCTGACTGCGGGGTAACACTGCCATCTAGTGGCCACCTCGCCCCTGTGAGCCGGCTTCCTGTGCCCTCTGGCTGGCTCTGTCGCTCCCCCTCTTTCTATCGCTCCCTTTCTCTCTTGCTCTCTCTCTCTTTTTTAAAAAAGGTTTTTATCCCATCAAGAAAAAAAAAAAAAAAAAAAACAACAACCTGGCTCTTGGAAAACAACCAACTCTGTTGGAACTCAGAGATAATAATCAGTTTCTCTGGGCCTGTGAAATTGGCTCATTAAGCGTGCTTTTTAACAGAAAATATTGGAAGCGATTAAGTCTGCTTTACTGAGTGGGCATGAAATGGCCAACCTTCGGCCACCCACAGCTCGTAGGTGCCTGGCGCCGTTTTATGCATGCAGCGTAATGTCTTTACTTGAAGTGCTGTTTATTCATCACCTGCTTATTTATCTCTTTGCATTTGGCAGGCACATCGATCAATGTTAAACTGTCACACAAGGTTATTTTTCTTTTACATAACAGTATAGGCCTAAGGTAGTGGCATATTAAAAGTAATAACTTTCTAACTTGTAGCTCAAGATGACAGCCCCATTTTTACCGAATATATTACAGCAAAGAATTTCTCATTCAGTTCTCCCTCGCCCTCCCTCCCTCCGTTCCACTAGTCCTCAGCTCTTCCAAGGTCAAAGGCTTCATTCTGCCTTGCTCCCCTCCCGCTTTGCGTACCACTCGGTGTCCCCTTCACCTCCAGTTATCGCGCTCTTTTAGGCTGATAAGCCCACAGAGAACATTGTGTCCACAGGGAGTACACATCTTGCTTGTCCTTCTTTATGATGACATTTCTGCCTTTGCAGAAAGAAATGGTAGCCAGGCAAGCTCTGGAGAAGAAGCAAACAAGCTTCTTCATATGGAGGCAAAGGTTGTGATGGTCGTCTCTTTCCATGTCCACAGCCATCTTGGTAAATGTGGTAGAATGTTGCTGCTTTTTATTTTCCTTTAGAGTTATAACAGGCAACAACAGAAACCACAGGCCCATGGAAAAATAGAATTAAAAAACATCTGAAAGCAACTAGCATTGCTTTGAAGCAACTGGGGTTCATTTGGGGCTTTTAAGTTGAGTTGTTTTCCCCTCCTTTCTTTGGTTTTAGCTTGGTTTGTGTTGCTTTCAAACTCCACCCAGTTTATGATGCCTAGTTTCTTGGCAATAGGCCAAGCTGGCTTTCTTTGTACAAACAGGTTTTCTTTTTCTTTCTTTCATTTCTTTTTTTACCCCCTCTAGTCCAAGCTAAAAATGCCTACAGATAGAATATCAGATCTTTTTAGTATCAAATTTCAAAGTGGCCCTTAGAATTCCTTCCTGCCCTTGATCTCTCCGTTTGGATTTCAGCTCAGACTTGGATTCTGTTGCTAAATATGCCTTGGACACTGGCTTTCTGATACAGTGCTTGGAGAATCTTGTGTACACAGGAATTAAATATCGTACTATAGTGGGCATTGTTGCACAGCCACTCTTGTGGTACAACATGCCACACCCATTCTGATATATTGTGCCTCAAAATAGCTCATCTAGGGAGTATGAGGAGGGAAGTGTAAGTGGGTAAGAAACTCTGGTCCCACAGACTACTGAAGCATGCGCTTGAGAGGCTGACAAGCTTAGCACTGAAGGTGGCCCACCTTGCGAATTTCCTTAGGCATTTCTGTGCGAGAAGATGGTGGGATTCTGATCTATGGTGATCTGTTTTATCATGGGTAGCACAGCCCCAGAAAAAAAGCATGCCCATTAAAAAAAACACAGCTCAGCCTGTGTCTGTGCTCTTACGATCAATATTTGCATTAAAGTGGTTTAAATGTATGTGGCTCTGAGGCTGTCCATTCTTTCAACCTGACCTGCTGCATTGATCAGGGCTAGTGTTAGAGGGGGAAAGAGCAAATCAGGCGAGGAAAAGAATTAAAAGGAAAAACAGAAGAAAATGAAAGCTGTTTCTGTGGGTGCTGTAGGAGATACTTTCAGCCATTCGTGGATGCCATATTTGCTCAGCAGCCTACTCTGCTGGAGAATACGCCCGCTCTCTTCATCTTTCTCATAGGGCTTTTTTGTCTTTCAAAAACCAACGACAGGAATTCTGGGTGCCTCTAAGATGGGGCAACTCAGTGGCTTGTGATTAACAGCCAGGTGTGGCCAAGGCTAATACCTGTATTTAGCTACTTGTCTTGCATCCTTTCTTTTTGCCTCCACAGTCCTATTTGTGAGCTCAATTTGCTTGGCTAAAATCTCATCAATACCAATTACAACCACTACTTTGTATCAGATATTGCTAAGTTCTTTGCAGACATGATCTAAGTTGATTCTCTAAAGCAGCCTGCGCAGAGGTGTTTCTGACCCCATTTTTCACCTTTGGCATCTAAGGAGGAATTGTAACTAGTCTGAAGTTAAACCACCAGTAAAAGGCAGTAACTCTTCAAATCCAGATCTCTGTTTCTAAAGCGCAGACTCTTAACTGCCACGCTAGGTAATGTTGTGTTTTGGGGAATTGTCTCTGTTGGGGTAGTTGATCAGATTAAACATCACGCGTAACACTGGTCTGTGTATGAAGAGATATAATGCCCACGTTATAATACTGGAGCCCATTGTTGTATCACCACAGACACTTTCAGTTACTTGGAGCACAAAATGTTTTCAGTGGAGACATGGATGGAATGTGGCCTTTTAGAGAAGACAAGACAGTCACAGGAGCAGAGCTATACCACACGTTAGTACTTTATTCCCCTTCTGCCATGGCAAAGAAATGGCCCAAATATTTCTTGCTGGGTGAAGCAGTCTCAAGGAAATCTAAAATTTTCTCAGATGAACCACTTTACAAAGCTCTTTGGTGAGTTAACTGGACTCTGGAGTATAAGGATTCTAAGGCACTAGAATAATACTTTTTCATAGGATATTGAAGAATTATGTGTGAAGTAACTACTATGGAGAACTGTGCTGGGTAAGATGACATACTTCTTAATACCTAAGAACTGATTATGTAGTAAAGGATAAAAAGCAGACAGTGAAATAGTTAAATTCCTTCACCAGACAGGGTATGATCTTATGTGATCTGTATGTGATAATGAGTCACATGGAAAGGAAATTTAGGAGGAATGTAGAAAATGGCGAGAGTATTGAGAGGGGGAGTGTTTGGAGAAGCTCTTGTAGAGTTGGACCTGAAGATGGATGGAAAGAACGTAAACTGGGGGATAGAAGACATTCAGACTGGAGAAATTTATGTGTATAGTTCGGAATTTGGAAGGAATGTCCCTGCTAAAGCTAATGGTACCATGCAGTGGGTGGTTGGAATGGGTTGGGTAGACCACAAAGACCTTGAAGGTCAAGATTGGACAGTTGAAACTATCTTGCATTGTGTCCTCTTTTATTGTCTTGGGGAATCAAACAAATTTGTCTGGTGAAATTACAGCTTGGAAATTTGACCTACTTAGGGCCTTGCTTGGAGCATTGGAGTTTCAAACAAGCCCTTCACTCTAAAGGAAGAATCTCTTGATACTTCCATTTTCTCAAGGATGAAAAGAAATTAAAAGTAACACATGTGAAGATTTGACTTATGAGGCTAACTTGAAGTAGGAGAATTACCTCAAGAGAGAAATAAAAAGGTGAAAGCAATTTTCCAAATCTGAAATATTAAGAGCAACATGTTGACAAGTTTGCTTTTTGCCAAAGGTGGTGCGTGAAAATCCAGCTTATCAGAGAGAGAAATTTGTGTGCAATAATCATTCACATTAGAAAAGGGTTTTCTATAAGATTCCTTTAAATAGAAGTCCCTTTGTTCACTTTAAATGTGCTTTGATTTACTAACCTAAACACAGGACACCCCCACACCGGAAAAAGAAAGAAACCTCCCAAAACAATCCCACAAACAAAGAACCTGCTTTATAAATAGCTTTTAAGGAAATCATCTCCTATCTACAAGTTCATAAAGCAAGGTACATACTTACAGGTTGCTGCCACATCTTAGATTGAGTTTGGGAATAATGCCAATGCATTATAAAACAGCAGGTAAATTTCTGATTTTAGGAATGTTCTACATGCTTAGAAAAATATGTTCCACAGGAATCTAGTTATATGTGTAAAAAAATCGGGTTTGAAATAACAGAATAACATCACTGAGTGCTTTAGGATGAAGTTCTATGTAGGTCGATTTAGGGAACTACCTTTGGCTTACATTGTCTCATTTTGAATGAGTTCCTTTGCTTATCTCTCTCTTTCTGGTTCTTCACTAAAGAACGAAGTCTTGTACCCTAGATCAGTGGTTCTCAAAGGGCAGTTCTCAGAAAAGCCACCTCAGCATGACGTGAAAACTTGTTAGAGATGCAAATTCTTGGACCTCATCTCTGAACAACTGATTCAGAAACTTGGGGTGAGCCCAGCAGTCTGTGTTTTGTAATCCTCTGGGTAATTCTGATACATGCTGAATTTGAGAACCACCATCTTTCTTATTTCCTAAAATACATCTTCTTATGCTAGCAGTTAAATACTTTTGATTTACAACAAAGATGTTTCATTTCTACACAAATAATTTCAAAGTATTTTGCTTGTATGGTTCTCTCTGCTTTGCGTAGTTCTGTCTTTTCCTTCTGATGGCACCTGCAGCGTCTCCTGCTCTCCGAAAGTTTTACTCTCTGGCTTTATTTAATCCCGGTTATGGGGGGGCTCTTCAGGTTACCTGAGCAGAGCATGAGTGTAAAGGTTTTCTTCTTTTTTTGATGGCATTTGCCATTCAGGGAATTTTTGAAAAAAAACTAATTTCTATTCAATATCTGAATTAGTGTTCCAGGTAAGTCAGATTGCTTGAAGTTTGAGCATCAGATAAGTTAAATGATACTTATAGACCACTTGAAATAAAAATTCTTTTTAGTTAAAGACTGGTAAGTCTCAAAATAATCTTTCTTAGTCATCATTTAATTTCAGCTGGCTTAAGATGCTATTTGTATTAAGTTAACAGGGTGCTAATTTAACATAGGTTTATAGTCATTTGAAGCCATTTTCACTCATTAAGAAAAATATCTCTCTAGATTAGATTATCACAAGGGTTTGAAAGAGCGATAGGGATTCCTCAGTGTAGGCCCGAGGATTTTCCAGATGAGTGCACACCCTTGTTTCAGTGCTCTCTTGAAAAGCATAGACATTTTTTCTTTTACTATAGAGCATGGAACGGACAGTGTACCCAGCTTTGCCTTGGCAGGAAAAAATCGCATACACATTTTCTGCGCTGGGTTCATATATTGGATCTGTAACATATTATGATTTATATAATTCCAGTACGTATTGTAAGTTCAATATCCTAATTTATAATTTTCAGGATGTTTTAGATATTTTATCCATCATCAAAATTCTTTTTTTGCTCTTAATTTTAGTTTTTTAAAAATATTCAGTGTAATAAAATTTTTGTATTCTGACTGCATTCTATACTGAAACGTGCATGAGAAAAAAAAAATGTATCCCCATTTAATTTCCCAAAAGGCATGAATCGCAGAGAACCTTAGAAAGTTATTTAATTTCGTTTGAAGGGAGAGACTTTCCGTGTAGTGTATGGAACATGTCCTTCACAGCTGTTTCCTATACTCTCTAAACCTAGATGCCCTCCCACCCCAGGAGCCGCTTAAAAGCAGCTGGGGTCATATGCACGTGTTTTGTTCCATCCTGGTTTTTGTCCCTCCCTGTTCCAGGTCTCCTAGTTTCCTTAGTTTCTCTGTGTTTGGCTCTCAGGGCTATCTAAACACTCAGAGGAAAATTACTGTCTAGCAACCTGGAACTCACACCTCTAAGTTTTGGCCTTGGGACTTTGTGCTCTTAGCCACTTGGACAATAATCTTGATAAACCTCTATTCAAAGTGATTCCAACCAGCTCAGCCTTTAGAACTAATGAGGAAAGTGAGGAAGCCAAGAAAATGATAACGGATCAGTGCTAACTGGGCACAATGGACTTTTCCATACATTGAGCGTCTCCTATCCTATCAAAATATTTGTAAATCTTTCAGAAGAAAGGATTGTAGGATTATAAAGCTCAAATTTGTGTAATTTATTTTTTGTGATAGAAGACATATCTGTGATTAATTGTAGAACTTTATATAATAAATTTTGCTACAGATTTATTTAAGCTGAATCTTGACTTATCAGAGAGCTTGGGAGGTAGAAGTTACAGAGTTAAGATCTGCTAATGGGGATTATATTGCTGTTTTCCTTTGCAACGCTGTGAGTTTTCTATAGTGTAAAGCTATTTCTGAAATTCAGTGTCGTGTCATTAATATACGATGCTTTTAGCAACCTCCCTGATGGTGGCAGGCAGAACAGTCCATTCCCTTAAGGAAATGAAAGCTTCTCTGAGTAGGTTTCTGACTTCGATGGAAATGTGTACCAAAAGTTTCAGGAGTCTGCAGGGCCCAAATAATAGGTAAAATTAATCTGAATTGGGTGGTTATGAAAAACAAATAAAACAAATATTTTAATAAGATATGCAAATTAGGTTCAGAATTTAACTCTTCTGCAAACTTTGATTTTTATCAGCTTAATTTCTGGAGTACCAATTTCATGCTTAACCAGGTATTAACTATTGAATAATCTGGGTTTTGAGCCAACAATTTCCTCCATTTTACAGTGGAATGGTAATTAACTCATTTCTTTAATTCTGAAAGCTATTATGAACAAAAAATCTTGAGAGATCAGGTAAGCCATTGCCCTAGTTTCTAAAAGAAAAAAAGAATAGTTAAGAGCCCATACTTTGACAGAACTGGGTTTAAATGTAATCTTTTCTAACTGTGTAATTGGGATTGGATTTAATTTAATTTTAATATATCTCCTATTTTTTATTTCTTATACTCATAAAACAGGGGCTGGTCAAGTATAGCTCACGGACCAAATCCAGGTTGCCTCCTGTGTTTGCAAATAAAGTTTTATTGGAACTCAGTTACATTTATTTATGCACATACTGTTTCTGGCTGCTTTTACACTACAAAGACGGAATTGAGTAGCTGTTACAGAGATCACATGGCCCACAAAGCCTAAGATAGTGCTAGCTAGCCAACCCCTCTCAAAGACTATAGTTTTTTGATCTTTTTTTTTTTGACATATGACCTTTTATTGTTGAATTATACTTTGATTTGCTCTTTGACTTTAGAAAGCCTATTGTGGTCTTAATACCCTCAGTCATGGACAACTTCATCACCTCTGCCAATTATCCATTTCACATTTTTTTGCATGGGCTAAGTCTAAAATAAGTAAATACCTTAAATAATCTCCTTATTTTCTTTTTAATTTACTTTTAAAAAATTTTTGAATTTTATTTTTTAATACAGCAGGTCCTTATTAGTCATCAGTTTTATACACATCAGTGTATACATGTCAATCCCAATCGCCCAATTCATCACACCTCCCCCCCACTGCTTTCCCCCCTTGGTGTCCATACGTTTGTTCTCTACATCTGTGTCTCAATTTTTGCCCTGCAAACCGGTTCATCTGTACCATTTTTTTAGGTTCCACATACATGCATTAATATATAATATTTGTTTTCCTCTTTCTAACTTACTTCACTCTATATGACAGTCTCTAGATCCATCCATGTCCCTACAAATGACTCAAATTCGTTCCTTTTTATGGCTGAGTAATATTCCATTGTATATATGTACCACTTCTTCTTTATCCATTCATCTGTCGATAGGCATTTAGGTTGCTTCCATGACCTGGCTATTGTAAATAGGGCTGCAAATGAACATTGAGACGCATGTGTCTTTTTGAATTATGGTTTTCTCAGGGTATATGCCCAGTAGTGGGATTGCTGGATCATATGGTAATTCTATTTTTAGTTTTTTAAGGAACCTCCATACTGTTCTCCATAGTGGCTGTATCAATTTACATTCCCACCAACAGTGCAATAGGGTTCCCTTTTCTCCACACCCTCTCCAGCATTTGTTGTTTGTAGATTTTCTGATGATGACCATTCTAACTGGTGTGAGGTGATACCTCATGGTAGTTTTGATTTGCATTTCTCTAATAATTAGTGATGTTGAGCAGCTTTTCATGTGCTTCTTGGCCATCTGTCTTCTTTGGAGAAATGTCTATTTAGGTCTTCTGCCCATTTTTGGATTGGGTTGTTTTTTTTAATATTGAGCTGCATGAGCTGTTTATATATTTTGGAGATTAATCCTTTGTTGATTCGTTTGCAAATATTTTCTCCCATTCTGAGGGTTGTCTTTTCATCTTGTTTATGGTTTCCTTTGCTGTGCAAAAGCTTTGAAGTTCCATTAGTTCCCATTTGTTTATTTTTGTTTTTATTTCCATTACTCTAGGAGGTGGATCAAAAAAGATCTTGCTGTAATTTATGTCAAAGAGTGTTCTTCCTATGTTTTCTTCTCAGAGTTTTATAGTGTCCAGTCTTACATTTAGGTCTCTAATCGATTTTGAGTTTATTTTTGTGTATGGTGTTAAGGAGTGTTCTAATTTCATTCTTTTACATGTAGCTGTCCAGTTTTCCCAGCACCACTTATTGAAGAGACTGTCTTTTCTCCTTTGCATATCCTTGCCTCCTTAGTCATAGATTAGTTGACCATAGGTGCATGGGTTTATCTCTGGGCTTTCTATCCTGTTCCATTGATCTATATTTCTGTTTTTGTGCCAGTACCATATTGTCTTGATTATGGTAGCTTTGTAGTGTAGTCTGAAGTCAGGGAGTCTGATTCCTCCCGCTCTGTTTTTTTCCTCGAGACTGCTTTGGCTATTCGGAGTCTTTTGTGTCTCCATACAAATTTTAAGATTTTTTGTTCTAGTTCCGTAAAAAACGCCATTGGTAATTTGATAGGGATTGCATTGAATCTTGGATTGTTCTTCCAATCCAAGAACATGGTATATCTCTCCATCTGTTGGTATCATCTTTAATTTCTTTCAGCAGTGTCTTGCAGTTTTCTGCATACAGGTCTTCTGTCTCCCTAGGTAGGTTTATTCCTAGGTATTTTATTCTTCTTGTTGAAGTGGCAAATAGGAGGGTTTCCTTAATTTCTCTTTCAGATTTTTCATCATTAGTGTATAGGAATGCAAGAGATTTCTGTGCAGTAATTTTGTATCCTGCAACTTTACCAAATTCACTGATAAGCTCTAGTAGTTTTCTGGTGGCATCTTTAGGATTCTCTGTGTATAGTATCATGTCATCTGCAAACAGTGACAGCTTTACTTCTTCTTTCCCAATTTCTGTTCCTTTTATTTCTTTTTCTTCGCTGATTGCCATGGCTAGGATTTCCAAAACTATGTTGAATAATAGTGGTGAGAGTGGCCATCCTTGTCTTTTTCCTGATCTTAGAGGAAATGCTTTCAGTGTTTCACCATTGAGAATGATGTTTGCTGTGGGTTTGTCGTATATGGCCTTTATTATGTTGAGGTAGATTCCCTCTATGCCCACTTTCTGGAGAGTTTTTATCATAAATGGGTGTTGAATTTTGTCAAAAGCTTTTTCTGCATCAATGGAGATGATCATATGGTTTTTCTTCTTCAATTTGTTAATATGGTGTATCACATTGAGTGATTTGCGTATATTAAAGAATCTTTGCATCCCTGGGATAAATCCCACTTGATCATGGTGTATGATCCTTTTAATGTGTTGTTGGATTCTGTTTGCTAGTATTTTGTTGAGTATTTCTGCATCTATATTCATCAGTGATATTGGTCTGTAATTTTCTTTTTTTGTAGTATCTTTGTCCGGTTTTGGTATCAGGGTGATGGTGGCCTCATAGAATGAGTTTAGGAGTGTTCCTCCCTCTGCAATTTTTTGGAAGAGTTTGAGAAGGATGGGTGTTATCTCTTCTCTAAATGTTTGATAGAATTGACCTGTGAAGCCATCTTGTCCTGGACTTTTCTTTGTTGGAAGATTTTTAATCACAGTTTCAATTTCATTACTTGTGATTGGTCTGTTCATATTTTCTCTTTCTTCCTGGTTCAGTCTTGGAAGGTTATACGTTTCTAAGAATTTGCCCATTTCTTTCAGGTTGTCCATTTTATCGGCATGGAGTCGCATGTCGTAGTCTCTTAGGATGCTTTGTATTTCTGCAGTGTCTGTTGTAACTTCTCCCTTTTCTTTTCTAATTTTATTGATTTGAGTACTCTCCCTCTTTTTCTTGATGAGTCTGGCTAATGCTTTATCAATTTTGTGTATCTTCTCAAGGAACCAGCTTTTAGTTTTATTGATCTTTCCTATTGTTTTCTTTGTTTCTATTTCATTTATTTCTGCTCTGATCTTGATGATTTCTTTCCTTCTGCTAACTTTGGGTTTTGTTTGTTCTTCTTTCTGTAGTTTCTTTAGGTGTAAGGTTGGATTGTTTATTTGAGATTTTTCTTGTTTCTTGAGGTAGGCTTGTATAGCTATAAACTTTCCTCTTAGAACTGCTTTTGCTGCATCCCATAGGTTTTGGATCATCGGCTAGCCTTCAAAGTCTGATTCTCTAGGAGTTCCTCCTCCCGTTGTCAGACTCCAGGTTGTGAACCTGACATGGGGCTCAGAACCTTCACTCCAGTGGGTGAACTTCTGTGGTATAAGTGTTCTCCAGTCTGTGAGTCACACACCCAGCAGTTATGGGAGTTGATTTTACTGTGATTGCCCCCCTCCTACCATCTCATTCTCCTTTGTCTTTGGATGTGGGGTATCTTTTTTGGTGAGTTCCAGTGTCTTCATGTCGATGATTGTCCAGCAGCTAGTTGTGATCCTGGTGTTCTCGCAAGAGGGAGCGACAGCTTGTCCTTCTACTCCGCCATCTTGTTTTCTAATCCCTAGTTTATTGATCTTAAGATCTCATTGTCTGCTTTTCTTGAATAAGGTTGATTTCTGGAAATTGGAGAAATATTTAGTTTCATCTGCTAGGGTAGTACCATGGTAGTTGGAACTTGAATTACCTTTGCATTTCTATCACTTCTCTGTCAACTTTCTAAGTTAAGGTCACATCAGTACTGTGACTCTTGATGTCCTCATCTGTAACAAGAGGAAGTTGGTCTGTGTGATTTCTAAGGTTTCTCTTCCTCCCCTTCTCCCTCACTCCCCTTCTCCCTCCCTCCCTCCATCCCTCCCTCTTAACTTTCTGTCAAATTAAGTTGTTTCTTGTTATGGTCACTGAGTTCAGCCTTCCCTAACCAATCCTGCCCAAATTAACTTCTTCCTCTGAACTCCATAGCACCGAAACATTATTGTAGGTTGTGTTATGATACCAGTTTCATTTATATTATACTGTTATTTGTTCTTGTTTATTATTTTAAATTTATAAGCTCCCTGAGAGTAGTGACTATATATTCTTCCTTGCCGTATCCCTAACACACTTGTGTTCGAAGTAGACACTAAATAATTATTCTCTCCCTCTCTCTCTCTTCCTTTTGGAAATATGGAACTTGCAGGATATATGAGCAGTTGTCTCACATGTTCTAAAAGGACCTGGATCTAGTGTTTTTGCACTTACATAAAAGTAGTTATGCTTAATTAGGGAAAATCACTGTAGTTGGGACAAATTTACAAGGATAGAGACAGGAAGTAGACTGCAGTGAATTGGTTATCCTCCCTGGGTTGTAAGGAATTGTAGAAACAGTTGTGGGAGATGATAGATCTGTATTGAAAATCTAAAATTTTTGTCTCTAATCCAGACTAAAATGTATAATTCTCATTACATGAGTGAAAGTGAAAATACTAGAGAGTATTTTGTATACTGTAGTGTATAAAGGAGAGCCATTGACTTATAATGGGACTGTTTGTTGTTGTTGCTAATACTTATTGATTCTCTACAATGCACTTCAGAACTTATTAGAAAAATACAAAAGATGCGTTTTTTTCTTTCATCCCATAAGATGGAGCCAAGATAGACAGTCATCTCGCCCACTTTCCTTTCTGGTTATTTAGTTTTTAGTGATTTAACCCTTAGAAGAATGTTTGAATAAGTTGTATCTATGCAGTTTATTGTTCTGACTTCTCTTTGATATTCAAAATAAGATCATTTTATTGCTATTGCAATGCCTTTGCTTTCTGGTTTAGAAATTGTGATAGCTTAATTAGTTGTTAGAAATAAGTATAACTTACTATGCAAAGACTAGCTAAAGCATGGGCATGGAAAGGTGGTAGTTATTTGAACTAGATCCAACATCAAGAGACAGACTTACTTATTGAGAAGGTTTGAAACAATATCACAGAGACTTCTCTTCTCTTGGTTGCTCTTCAGTGTGCCCATTAATGAAACGAGAACTGTGTGTTACACATGGGTTGAGGGGATATATATCCATGAGCCATATGTTTTTTATTACATTTATTCAGCTGCAAAAAAAAAGAGAGATACCTCAGACTAAGGAGTAATTTCTAAACAGAATTTCAACTTGTTTTGAAAATATGGAAGAATATACAAAGCTGTTTATCATTTTCAAAAATATCAAGCATTGGCACAATTAATATACCCCTCTGTTTCACAAATGATAAAACATGTTTTAAGAAGAAAAGGAATTTACGATCATAGCAGTTTCTGATTCAGCAATGACTTGAAATACATGCCAGAAATAATAAAGGAAGACTGTACATTTTTACTTCATTTTTAATTGTTTTGTGGGGTTCACACAAGGTTCTAGTTATGGCATGGGGCACATAGAAGAAATCATCCCAGATCTCCAGGAAGTTGGATTTATCCCTTGGTCCTTGAAAGTAACACTGCATAAAGCGTACTCATAATACTCATACGTACCTACCCTGGCCCAATCTGGATATCATTGAAAAGACGAATGTGTGTGTTTATTGTAGAAGCACTTCTTAAGTTTTTCACTAAAATTACCTCTTACTAATGAAAGAATTTCTGAGTCTTTAAAACATTTCCTGAAGGTCCAAAGGAAGTTTCTATCTACAAATCTTGTAAGTATTGAAAAGTAATAGAGCTTTTTGGTTGGAAAATGTTTAGGTTAAGTGCAGTGTGTCATTCACCTTTGGTCTAGAAGATTGAAGACAACTTGGACTGAGATAAACTTGCTCTTTCCTTTACATACTGGATAAAAAAATCTTTGTCTAGAGCTTAAAGATGCTAGAGGTAATTGTCTAGAATTTAGGGAAGCTAGGGGTAATTGAATTAATTGAACATTCAATTAAAAATCTCATGCCAGTTAGAGAATGTCTTAGCAATTATTCAAATAAGAATCCAAGCCAGTTAATACGATATGACTGTGGTTGAATAGGACAAAGAAAAAGTGCAGAGAAAACAACATCTTATGACATAATGGTTACAGATATACCAACACACTGAATTAGTTTTTCACTTGACTTCCGAAGACGAGAATGGCAATTAGAATAGCAAAGTAAATACATGAATAAGTGCATCATTTATGGATAAAGGGGTAGAAGTCGATAGTGTTAAGGAATTCTTAAGTTAACTTTCCTGATATAGACAGAAGAAACTGCCTTTGAGATAAGATGTGCAAAAAGTTAGTGAACTCTCCTTGTCTGAATCAGATGGCTGATTACCCATTCTAGGATCAGAGGCTAAATTCCAGGCCATGAAAGGACAGATGGGATCTCCTTTTCTCTCTTTCACTCTGATCTTTTCTTCTTTCCTATCACTCCAGCACCCATAGAGACTGGGAGAAGCTGGAGGAAGGAGTCTTGCTCTCCCATCCTGCTGCATCCAGTCAGTGCCATCCCAGATGTGGTGAGTGGCAGGACTCTGTACTCTGCAGCCTCTGGAGGAGCCGCCTGGGCTCCGTCTATCATAGCGGTGAAAAGCAGTTTTCCACCATTCGTTCTTGAGCTGATGGAAGAACAGAATCATTGAGTCATAAAACTCATCTGGATTTCAAATCCATCTTTGAGAAAAAGTAAACTGTTGTTCTTGGATGAGCCCCAGGGACCGCCGCTTAATTTCTCAGTTCATTTTCCCCTCTTAGTTTATGTACATATACGGGTCCCTCCATAGTTTCCTTATGAAAATGTGCATTTTTAATACCACAAAAGCAGGAAAAAAAATCATTTTTTTGGTAAATATTCTTTCAGTAGAATTGCAATCAATGTAGTCAGAGCTAACAAGCAGATGGATGTATTTGAATGCCATTATCTTGTGTACAATGATATTATCTGTTTCATGAAAAATTCAGCAGTTTGGACCGCTTTAGTGAAGGGAAGATGGAAGTAAAAAAATAGCAAGAAAAACATGATCAGACTCAGAATCCCTGAGGGGGTCCCATTGCATCATTTAGCAGGAGAATGAGCAATGCAGGAGAAGCAGTGATGGCGGAGGATCTGTCTGTGCTCCTTATGGCATTCTTGGCTTCTGGTCCCACTCAAGCCCCGCAGCTGTAGGTGGGAGCTCCTGGGCCTGCTAAAGCATCACACCGTGACATTTTTATCATCCGTCTAAGAGAAGAAAATAAATTTGCTAACAGAATAGACCTGGCAGGCTCATACTACCTTGTCACATTCCAGACATCTCCTGGTCTGGTCCGAGCCAGAGGAAACCTAAGTGTGGGCCAGAAAGTGTGTGATGGACATGAAGTAGATTTAAGTAGTCTGGGAGAAGAATGTGGGTTTTCTGAGAGAGGTATATGTATGTTTTTTTATTGGAGATTTGAGAAATGAAAACACTTGGGCTGTAGGGGGAATGTGACCTCAGTTTTATTCTCTTTAGGCCAAGGATATATTTACATGGGCAAAATAGAGTTGAAAATTGTGCTGATTTTTTAAGATAATCTACAGAGTGACAAAAAAGAACCCAAACACAGGCCCTGCACCAAAAAAGGATGTTTTTTTCAAAGTTTTCTATCACCCGATGATTGAAATACAAACTTTGTAGAGACCCCCATACAAGGTGACATCTACTTACTTCTCCAAATTGGCTTATTTCCTTCTTCTCTGAATATATTCTGTGCTTTAACCCATGCCTTTTTTGGGGGGGTGTGTGGGCGGACTGGCATACTCTGTCTCAATATCCCAGACAGATCTGTTTGAAGTCTCTTTCTTCTACAAAACATATTTCAAGTTTTCATTATTTTAGTGAGGCTTCATACGTGACTGTTTTCTTTCCTGTATATCTATTAAGTATGGTTTGTACCATGCATTTTTCACAGAGCAGGTTTTGCCTTGTATGGTTGCTCATGACACCTTGCATGTCCCCAGTTGGGCTGTGAGTCCCTTGAGATTAATCTTAGTGACCCCAGCATCTAACAAGCTGCCCTAAACACATTAGACAGCCAGAAAGGGTAACGGATTGGTGATGCTGATGAAGAATGGCATAATTCATGTTTTTATAACTAGATCGTGTGAATGATGACATCGTATTATTGTAGGGAATGCAACATAATAATATCACAAGGTTTCATATACGTACTTTTCCTTGTCTTATTTAGAAGAACTTTTAAAAAATTTTGCTTTTGTTTATCTCTCTGGGTTATCTCAATAAAGAAAGATTGTTATGTGAATTAAGTTTTTCTAGGAAAAATAATACATGACTAACAACTTGTGTCCTCAGAGGAACTTTCAAGGAGCACAGATCATATATATGTCAAATGCACACACATGTAACTATAACATAGCACATGATAATTAAAACTGGAGTTCTTAAATTCCTTGCTTCTATTGTAGTGATACTAGGGGTATTGTATGAATAAGATTTGCTCTGGGGGAACTTAGTTCACGTTGGATTTTGAAAAACTGAAGGTAGATCTTGGAGATATTAAGGTGGGCAGGGGGAATATTTGTGACCTTTTCTAGTAGACAGCTATTTCTAATACGTAGATTCCACAATCTTAATTTTCTCCTTGACCCCTTCTATGGTCTCCTGCGTCTTTTCTTTTTCTTCCCAGTCTTGAGGTTTTACTTACTTTGATCCATCTCATTCTATCTTCCTTCTTTCCTTCATCTTCTATTTCTCTCTTAGCCAGTAATGACCATAAAATTTCACTGGATGTACTTATTTAAGTTTTATTAAAATAATATGTAATTTAAAAATCATTCTGCTGATATTACATCTGCTACATTAAAATTACAGTGTCTTTATATCTACATATTTTACTAGTAATGAAATTAACATGAATATCTTTCATTCCAGTATTAATAGCTTGAATAAAGTATATTTTAATATTTTTACCTCTAACTGATGCATCAGAAGTGATGAAACAAAGGATTTTTCTTCATGATGAAAAATTGTCTGTTTCTATTACAAAAATCTCTCTCTGCTGTGGGGGAAAAAATGAAGCTGGTTGTTAGATATTTTATAGAGATGTGTTTTACAGTTTATAGGTGGACAAGAGTAGTATATTTAAACTGATATAAAAGTCTAATAGAAATTATTTGAAAAGTGAAATAGCAGAAAACAATGTTTTGTTTTTGGAGAATGCTAACTGTATATGGAATTTATGTAAAATTTTAGCAAATGGAAAGCACTAGAAGACAAATCACTTTAAACTGTGTAAGTCAATGTATTCTTTTATAAAGAAAGTGCATATGTTACATTGACTGAGTAGAGATAATGTGAATATAGTAGCAGAGGTATCTGTGAGCAAATGAGGAAAATAAGGGGTTTCATATTTCTTTTCTGATTTACTGACTTGTAAATAGGCTAAGGACTACATCTTTAACTTTGGCCTGGTGCATTGCACAGGGTACAGAGTACAGATGCTGGCAAAATATTCTTGACTAGAAGTTGGAAATCTTCAGATTTAATGAGATTTATATTGAGAACACTGGCCAGTTTTTGCAATGACAATTGATGATACTGGAGTATAAGATCTGCAAAAATGCAACATTTTTGTTGATACGAATTTTAAGGAAATCTGCTCTTGTGATTTTAGCATGACTGGTGGTGAGATTGAGACTCTCATTGTTCTGGCTGAGAAGGCAATGTCTGTTTTATACTTATTGTATGCAGAGCTCCTAACACAAGGGGGTCTTTATTAAATGCCATTTTTAGGAGATATGAACTTTAAAAATAAAGATGAGCTGCTTGTTCCCGCTCTGTGAAATGTTACCTGCACTCTAAGAGAACGGAGAGTACCTTTAGACCTTGAATCAAGAACAGTGTAAGTATGTTATTAAAATTCTCTATTACTATATAATAAATTGAGGAGACCGTATTGGCACTGACGTGCCATTCATTTCTCTCTCAAAATGACAGCTTTCACTCTGAAGACTTGTAAGCATTGTTATCCTGCCTATCCTCACCATTATGAACAAATTAAAATTCAAGATCGAAATATTGTCATCATTCGAGAAAGCTGCCAGCTCTTTAAGAAGAGCGTATCTTTCCTGATAAAGTCAGAATTTATTCTTTGGAGCAAAAAATGGCAGCTATACATTTTCCTAACTTGGTCTGATTTCACTTGTTTTCCAGAGGCCCAAGGAAGGTTAGAAAGGAAGTTATGGGATTAAAAAAAATATTTAATCTAAGTTGTAAAGGAGCTTGGAACCACACCACAAGCATCATAATTAACTTTAATAATTATAAATGTAAATGCAGACAAGCCACAAGGTTTTAATGGTGTGCCACATGCTTCTGCTAATTATTTTAGAGTTTGGACACATTCAGTGCCAGCTAATTATAAACCCTGCTATGGAAATCATCTGTTTATATTAGACTTATTGATCTCTAGTGTTTAAGCAATATGAAAAGGGAAATCTACAATGCTGGACCATCTGCTTTGTATTCCTAATTGCTTTTAAGGAATCAAATATATAAATAGTCAGCTTTTTATATACTGGGCCTCAAACTCTTTCAAGAAACATATTGTGCAAACCCAAGTGAATTTTTAAAAAGCCTATTTGGAATGTTGCTTCCCTAACTCCTTTCAAGGACCCTCCACCCCTTTACCCACAAAATACCCTCCCCTAACCTTTTTGCAAGATCTCCAAAGCACCTTCTTTTCTCCTGGGCCTCACAGACTGGTCAGGGTAGCTGAGACATTAGATGTTTTCCCTATTTTAATTGCACCTTTTCTTTTCCTTCCTAAGAACAAGTCCTCTTCCCCACCCTACCCCACCTCCTTATGGCCATGAATAGTTATTGCAGTTTCACTCGGTGGGAAGATGGCAAGGAAGAACTGTCCAGGTGAATGGTTCCCTCTTGTAGGAGGTCTTTGACTTGATGGCAAATTAAATCTCCTGGCATGTGGGGTAGATGCCTGATTAGTGGGACCAGAGCAGCATTACCTCTCATCACTAGCAGGCCTGGTGGACAAGTCTTTTCTTAAGATGAGTCTTGAGATTCTGCATGGAGATTGGGTTTAAAAGAAGAAAAAATTGATTTCTTAGAATGACATTGTTTGCTCCATTCATTATTGCCTAGATGGTTATTATTTTAGTGTTCAAATAACTAGCTAAAAAACTACACATTGGGAAAGATTTCTTTTAACAATCCTTATTTACCCCTTTGAGAAATTCATATTGAATCATAAAATTATTGGCTTAAAATACTTATGACTTCTACTATTCCTGCTGTTTACTCCTTTTAAACCAGGAGTTCCTCTTCTTAGTGTTCTACCACTCATATATCCCACCAACAGCAACAATTAGAGGCCAATAATTAACATATATTACATATATGCTATAATACATAATAATTACTATATAGTCTCCCTAGGTTTAGGGCCCTTTATGAGCTTTTGTGAGTAATATAAAGTTAGGATTCATTTGTAATTTCATGGAAACGTTACATGATATAAATATGAAATAAAATTTTTAGCTTTTTAAGTATTTTTTTTCTTTCAGTAATATAATGAGTTGTGAATTTTGTTCTAAGGGATCAGCGGAAGTTATCAATCATAATTACACAACTAAATACCAACACCCAAGGCTTAGAGCAGGCTGAGGTTTAATGACTAACTCCAAATAGTTGACCGGAAAGGGTCACTTACCCTAGTTACAAGAAACAAGTGCCTTTTCTGGTGTTTGGGAAGAAGTTCTAGCATGTTTCATTATGCTCTAAATAAAGACTTAACTTAAAAGTATCTGCTACCAACAGTAATGTGCAGTCATATATTTTGGGAAGACATTTATATGAGATATACATATATACATACATATAGAGTTCTCAAGGTTTGTTAAAATAACTAGTTATGTCAGAATGGTTATGACTTTTCTGCGGTAAATTCTCTGTAAGAAATCTGCTCCTCTGAGATATTTTATCTGCTCCTCACAAAGGTTGTATTCATTCTGTTTTTTTCTGTAGTTTTGAATGGAAGTTCTATTACCTGCTTAGGCCTTGTACCTTGGACTGCCGGTGTCTCTGAGTTTTAATATTGGCATATGTATAATTGTAGGGCAGGCCTTCTGTATAATCTGAGTTCATTCTAATCAGAGCTACAGGTTCCCTTCAGCTCTGCGGTGAAAAGAGAATATTCAAAGTCAGAAAGAAATTAGGAGCTTTCTTAAAAGGTGCTTTAAACAGCTCATGTTCCCCACGCCCTCAAAGAAAGTTACAAATCAAGAGAGCACAATTGGCAGCTACATTATCAAAGCCCTTCTGATAATGCTGCCATTTAAATTGAATGATATTGTTTAATGGGCTTTTAAAAAGCAGCCATCCTTTGGATCTGACACTCCAGCATGATTATCTTCCATTCCTATTTAAGATTACAACAGTCCAGTGATAATTATAACATTCATTTCTGGAGTTCAAGGGACTTGTACATGCGAATATGGAGAGAGAGATGAGCATCTTCTGTTTGTAAAAGTGGACACTAATTTGGTATTTGTGACACGTGCCATTCCATTTTTGGCTTATACATGAGTATCTTCTCCCCAGGTCTTTCTTGCCACCAGCAAGTTGTGACAGTTTTCTGTGGATTGGCTTTATGATATTGCTTTTATGGATATGAAAAATATAAAAGTAAAAACTTTGTTATATTTTATTTTCAGTAAACTGAGATTTCAAAGATGCAGTTTGCCCATTTCTCATTGTCATTTAACAGAACTCCAAAATTCTTAGCATTAAACTCACACATGTCACTATTCCTCTCAATTTGTCCCTAAAAAGCAAGCATTCTTGTTACTAGGTGCTTTTTTTTTTTTTTTTAAATCTAGGACTGAAGACAATGTTTGATATATAGGAGGAGAGCTTCAAAAAGATTTTAACTGTTGTTGAATGGATAATTTTAACAAATATTTAAATGCCCATCAAAGTTCTTTATTAAATCAGCTAGTAAAAAGTAAAGAATTATTAGGTTGAGCCATATGGAACTGCATTTTTGTAGGTAAAAAAACAGTTGAGTATCAGCTATTTCTGGGGTTCAACTTAATACTTTCTAATACAGTAGCCACCTCCCTCTTGGATTTTCTTGGTACATGAAAATGTTTTTGTTTTTAAAAAATGGAATCAAGCAGTTCTTTCTATTTTAACTATAGTAATGCAATGAAGAAGCCAAATGTGGTGGGATAAATTTTTTAGCTGAAAAATATGACTTTTATTGATTAACTATTTTATTAGCACATAAAATGGGAAATTTGATATATGCTCACAGAGTTTTAATTTTGACAATTATTGAACTAATTACTTTACAGACTCTATATTACATACATTACATGTGGGTTTGATATCAAAGTCGCTTTTCTTTCTAGTAAGACCTTTCACAGGCCACATGGGATTTCCCTCCAATGAGGAATACCCCTCTCAGGCTTGAGTTGTGTTGTGTTGTGTTGTTTTATTCTGTCGCATCGAAATCCTATAGGATCACCTACCTACCTGTCCATCTTTCAGACTGTTAGCAGTCTTCTTATTGAGTTTACAGAAGAAATCCACAGATTAATGGTGAGATCTATAACCTTTCCTAGTTACAGACATTTGGAAGAGAGGGATAAACTGTGAAATAATCTGCAGTAATGGTTTAAATTTCATATGTCATGTTCCCCAGATTTTAGCTATCAATGGATGCATTGATTCATAAAAGGCATTTTCAAAATGTGTTTTAAGTTGTATTACATATTTTCCATCCTACCCTGGCTTCAAGATAGACTAGTCATGCCTCGGAATTATTGGACATTTGGATTTATTAGCTTAAAATATACTCCCCAGGAACTCATACTTTGAAACTAGTGTGGCTGCTGTTTTCTCACACATTCTAAATTTTGGATAATAATTGTCTGAATACTAATCACCTAAAAGGGGTTAAATATTATCAGAATGTTACATTTAAAATTCATTTAATGTTCATCTCATGTTTTTTCTTTGTGAATTACGTATAACGATTGTCTTTTTAAAAATTTATTTATTTTTGGCTGCGTTGGGTCTTCGTTGCTGCGTGCGGGCTTTCTCTAGTTGCAGCGAGCGGGGGCTACTCTTCGATGCGGTGTGCGGGCTTCTCATTGCAGTAGCTTCTCTTGTGCGCACGGGCTCCATAGCACAGGCTGAGTAGTTGTGGCGCACAGGCGTAGTTGCTCCACGGCATATGGGATCTTCCTGGACCAAGGATCAAGCCCGTGTCCCCTGCATTGGCAGGTGGATTCTTAACCACTGTGCCACCAGGGAAGTCCCGTGATTGTCTTTTATTCTTCATTTCTATAGTGAAATAATTTAAACCCTTAACCCTGATTGGCGTTAATAATGTTACTAACTTCAGTTTTCAGAGTGAAAAGCCATTAGGGGGCAAATGGAAACTCAGTAAATTTCCTTCAGTGAGGCCTGAATCTCCTTGTGTGAGAATCCAGTCAGTCCCTAGTGAGACTGCGATGTCCTCCAAATATACAAAACATAGGATGAGATAATTGAATTTGGCCTCTGGGGTTCTAAAAATACCATAACCTGGGAATGCATGGTATCCTCAAAGGATCAGGACAAGATCTCCACTCATGTAACTCACATAATCCTCATTTTTCAAGCCCTATCCACTTTTGCATTAGAATCCCAGAAATAGCACTTTTCAGGTAGTGAAAACACACATACTATCCTCCTCTATTGTTTTGAAGTAAGCACAGTAAGGAAGGGATGGTCGTGCCATTTTACATTATTTCTTTTATATTACTACAACAGAAGCTCCCATACTAACATTTGAGTTTCTGGCAAACATTGTGAAATAGTCAAGATATTAAACTCCCGTAGGTTAAGAGGAACTTGGGCTGGCCCCCACTTGTAGTGGGGCTTATGAGGAGCTCTAATTAGGGTTCAAAAGATGAAATCAGGCAATTCATGTTAACATTTGGTTCATCGAATAAGTCTTTTTTGGGGGGAACAAATAGGGATGTCTTAGAGTCTTAAAGTGAACATTAGAAACTAAACTTTCATTTTCTTTGATTACATGGTGGAAAGGGTTAAATTTCTCTATGTAGATCACTGAAGTTTTATCATATAAGATGACCTTAGGAACTGTCATCTCCCTTGAATTTACACAAAGAATTCAAAGTAAAGGTTTTCTAGGTTACACTTCTTTTCTCAACCCTTTGTCCTGTCAGCTCAGTCCTTGATATCTTCATCTGCCGACATGCCCAGATGTGCAGTGAATGTTGATTTGAGCTGGCCCCTCAACCCCTCCCTGCTGGTGTCATTAAAACCAGGGAGGCTGCGGCCCCCCTGGCATCTTTGGCACGGCTTGGCTGTACGCTGCGGACTAAATTATTGATGAAGAGCACTTCTGTCGCAGTGTGTTTTACCCACCTTTAAATGAAACAGTGCGGATTGAGCTGTCACTGCCTCTTCACTCCCTGCAACTTCTACATGACATTTATGATGTGGTTCAGATTGCACCGCAGCAATTAATTTCCAGTGGAGTCTGCACTCAGAGTGAAGATCCCTGACAATTACCGAGGGCTGGTTTCTCAGTGAGCACATGGCACACTCATCGATACTGTACACAAAAGAAACACATCAAAATATATGGAAAAGGGTCTCTGGGATTTGTGATCCTTTCCTCCTCCTCAGATCTAGTTCTGGATTCCAGGACTTTGCTTTCATATCGTATATTTGGTTCTCCTCTGTAGTTTTCTGTAAAGATGGGTGGACTTACCTTCCCGGCATTTATTTTACAGATGCCTACCAAAATTTTATAAAATTTCGTTGGCTACAATATATGTTTATTCTAGATGAAGCTTTTGTCTGCTTGTTTTTGCCAGTAAAATATTCTTTGATATTTGCATTCAGTTCTTCAAGGGATTCTGTGACCCTGATGTGTTTTTCGATTCATCCAGTGAATGAAATAAGCAGCACATGTATGCATATATGTGTGTCTATGCACGTGTATATGTGTACTTAAGTCTGTATAGGCATATGTGTATGTGTTGTGTGTGTATATATATATATATGCGTATTTTTCAAAGGATACAATAAATATTTCCAAGTATGTGAAATTTAATGTTTGATTAGTTATTATAAAGGATTATTTTTTACCTGTTTCTTTTAAAAAATTATAAAAATTCAGATTAACCTGGGGAAAACAGTTTTCATTATATAAGATTTTAAAAGGCAGGCAGTTTTAATATTTTTGAGAATATGGGATGATATCAACCTAGGATAGTCATATAATTTAAAAAATCCTTAAAAGGATTTTAATGAATCGATTAAAAAATATTTGTAATTAGCCTATCTATTATTCTGAAGGCTTGAATATAAATTATTCTCTTAAATAAATATTTCCTCTGGCTTCTTGTTTGCAGTATTAACTTATATAGTCAACTTTTTCCTCTTTGGCAGACTTCTGTTTTGTCTAAACTGCCTCATACTCAGCAAGGGTGTATTGTGAATTAATGAGTTTTTAATTTTCAACTTAGTTCTCATTTAAATACCACTGCTTCAGAGCCAGTGGTTAAAATGTAGCAGGCAAAGTGGAGTCATTTCATGCTGTGGTACTTCTGAGAAGCAGCTGCATCATTCTTTATTGCAAAGGCACCATTTAGCTAGGCGTTGAGGAGTGAGGACTTTCAGTGGTGAACTTCACACAGGATTCAGGGAACAGTTTGTGTACTAGGAGATTTTAATTTGACAGGATATATAATGTATCAATCAGGTAACTGAGGAGTCTGGATGACTCCAAGAAGCAACACCAGAACCTTAATGAAAATCCAAACTGTGGATCAAAAGGCATTTTATATGCCATTATTCACCCTCATGTGCCCCTGTCCTCAGTACATACACACTTTCACGTTTGTCTAGTGAGGTGGGCCAAAGAACGGGAGAGTACTTACTGCATTTTCCTTACTCAAATCTGATGTTTTCCAGCCCTGTTGAAATCAAGATAAATAGAAGATGAAGTATCTCTTAGAATTCAGAATTTGACCTCATTCTTGTTTGTCTTTCAGACTATTTATTGTACTAAATCACCCTTTCTGTACTTCGAGAGATGACAGTTCAACAAGATAGATTTCAATAAAGAAATCCCATCTTGGTATTACGTGCTCTTGCCTCCAATAATATGTACATTTCAGATAAAGAAGATTGTAGTCTCTTTTGGCCTATCATTTGGCCTATCATTTGGTCCAAACAGAACAAACAAACCAACCCCAGATTGCTTTTGATCAAGATGTTTTGGGCAAACTTGTACATGCACTTATATTTGTATATACACAATAAGTTGATAATGGCGGTGCTCTTTAGAGATATATTTCAACAAATTGTACCCTCTTTGACCTAAGAGATGTATGAGAAGGTTTTGAGACACTGGAAAAAAATTTTAATTATGATATATATAAAAAATGATGATACATTTTTTGAGCACTTAACTATATTTACTAGCCACCGTGCAATGACATTATCTTCTTGACCCTCACAATGACTTTTGAGGCACTCTCATTATTCTCATTTGATATGTGAAAAAAAGCAAGGCTTTCTTCAAGGTTGTATGATTTGTTCAAGGCCAGAGAGCCAGTTAGTACCAAAGTCAGTACTCTATGCTAGGTCTTCCTGACAGTCCAACCTCTTATTGGTTTACTATATTTGATTCTTTGGTGGGTAACTTTATTCTTTACTTTATATGATTCTTAATTTCTAAAATTATTTTTACTTATGCAGAAAAAATTTGGTTAAGCTAGTCCAGTCACCAGTTCTTTTTTTGTCATTTTAGTTTGAATCTGGGGCTCATTCTTTGCCTCTCTCTTACGTAATACAGACAGTGGTGAGCCTTTGCCTACTACCAATGGGTGGATAAACATGTGATCAGTTGACACTTGCAAAACTACACAGTTCATACTTCAATGTGTTTGTTAGCGTTTTTTTTGTTTTGTTTTTTTTTTTTTTACATAGAGAAAAATGAAAGCAAAAAGTGGTAAGCTTAGATTATGTGGTTAGTTATATAAATGATTTACACTAAAATCACTGAATTTAATATTTAGCTAATTAAACTCTTTTCCTTTACATCTCCAATAAGTCATGGGCCTGTAAGACTTTTCTTTTTCCTTCTCATTTAATAATTCCTTCCACCCACGTTGTATCTCTTTGACTCACTTATTTGGGGACCCTGAATCAGACAACTGAGGTTTTCTAAAATGATGTTCCTGAGGTCTTCTAAAATGAATTTGGCAAAGACTGGGAGACATCCTGTGAATCACCTTCAAACTGTTGTGTTTCTCGTTGGCCCATAGCCATAGGGTTGTTAGTGCAGTGTTTTCTCAATGGATTGAAGTTGTTAATGTGAAAAATAAGTAAATGTATTTACTTGTTACAGGTGGAATATCTGGCTCTTTTAAGGAATGTAATATATTATCCAGAAAAACAAAACCCCCATAGGTATAGCAGTATGATATAGTGGAAAGGGATGGAATCTGAGTGTGAAGACCTGAGCCTACCTCAAAGATATTCTAGTTACTTGCTCTATAATTCCAAGCAGATCAGATAACATCTGAAATTGTTTCACCATCTGTAAAACGGGGATAATTTCACCTGACATTACCAATTCTCAGGTTATTAGAGTTTCAATAGCCAAGGTATGGAAACAATCTAAGTGTTCATTGATGGATGAATGGGTAAAGAAAATGTGGCATGTATATGTATGTGTGTATGTGTGTGTGTGTATGTGTCTGTACAAACAATAGAATGTTACTCAGCTATAAAAAAAATCTTGCCATGTGTGACAACATCTACGGACCTTGAGGTCATTACGCTAGGTGAAATAAGTCAGAGAAAGACAAACACTGTGTGGTCTCTCTTATATGTAGAATCTAAAAAACAAAACAAAACCCCCAGCCCCCCGAAACTCTACCAAGCTCATAGGTACAGAGAACAGATTGGTGGTTGGCAGAGGTGAGGGCTGGAGGGGTGGGAGATATGGGTGAACTGAGTCTTAAAAAATAGTGAATATTTTATATTAGATTAGAGGGCATTGAATTGGATTCTAAACTTATGGAGTTTAAAGAATCTTTTCTAATTCCAACAGCTACTTTAACTGTAGTAAATAACTAAATGTCTAAGTTGAAATGTTTTTTTCCCCTACATATAAGAACAAATACTAAAGAAAGTTAACCCATATCAGTGTAGCTTTAATTAGAGGAAAGACAGTAATAGATGAGAAAAGATGTTGGATAATCTTAATCTGGTATATCTAGTGCTTCCATTGTATGTTTCATCATTTTGAAATGATTTAACCTCACTTATCTTTAATTGCCTTAAGAAAAGGAGATAATGTCTGTGGAAAACATTTTCAGTAGTAAGCTGCTAGACAAGTATCAAGTCACAATCACTAGAACTCTCCATATATGTTGTACGTGATATATCCATCTATAATATCAAGCTCAAAGAAGGGGGAGAGTTGTACCAGTTTAGGATTGTGTTTAGCCTCATGACAGAGAATTCAAATTAGATTGACTCAGGAAAGATAGAATTTATATAAAAGAAAGAGCAGGGGTTGCAGTCCAACATAGTTATAGTGTCTCTATCCTGTCTTCAGGGATCCAGTCTCCTTCTGTCTTTCTGCTCTGCCACCTTTAGCTCATGACTTCAATCCTCAGTGTCACCTTATAGCCTACAATTGACTAGTAGAGGTCTAATCATTACCTCTGTGTTCCAGGAAGGGAGTAGGAGAAAGAGGGGCGAAGGGCCAAAAGGGCCAAAAAAAGGAGGACTAGGGCAAGGTCAAAGAGAGTTAGCCCGTTATAAACAACGTTCCTAGAGCACCACCCCGTGATTACTGCCTGTAATTCATTATGAGGCTGGGAAATGTTTTCTTCTAGCTGGGTATATTTTGGAGTTCTCTTGGTGAATGAGAACCAGATTGTGCTATTGTGTAGGCAACCAGTGGCCTATGCTTTTGGACTATATGTGATTTGGATTATCTCTATGGTAGACTATGTGAACTAAAATTCAAGGTCCATAGTTATTTGATATAATGGTGGTGACTTTTAAAAGTTGTTAATAATTTTAGTCTATTGAATCAACTTACCCTAAACCTCTCCAGCCTGGATTTTTTTTTCCAGTTACCATTTGTTATTTTACTAAGAAAGCTTTGTCTAGAAAAGTTGCATTTATACTTTTATTATGTTATCTTGGTTGCACTATAATCATGTTTGGGTTAGGGTAACAAACGTGCGTTATGAAATAAGAATCAGCCCTTCTTCAGTTTTCCGGAAAATTATATGGATTTTTAAGAACCAAGTTTAACATGGGATATTTGGGTAGTTCTGCCAGCCTTTGAGGAGGCCTATAGTTAACTAGTAACTTTACCTGAACTTATTTTCTCAAAACTTACTTCAGAAAAACCTTTAGAAACTCCACTAAATAAAATGAGTCAATACAGATAAATGAGTGAATACATGTAAAACGCTTTGAACAGTGCTTTGCATAAAAGTAACTTCATAGCAGTAGCTTTATGTTGCATTAGTTTTAGTGTTAAAATGGCATTTATTAATAAATACACTGATGCTTTTTAAAGAGAGGGTTAATAAAAGATGGAGGGAAATACTTTCTCCTTCCAGGCTTTATAGGGTAGAAAAATATTGATCAATCTTTACATTATTCGATAATGAAGTTTCTACAAAGAGTATTCAATCCATTCCCCTCTATCCCATTCTCCAAATTAAAAAAAAATCAATATACTTACTACATAGAGTTATAATTAGGTAACGTGTAGAGAAATTCTCCTTGTAGCATGCATAATGGTTATTGCCATGTTTTTTGTTTGCCCAACGTGGGAAGTTCCAATCTCCATGGGTTGAATTACTCCTTTCTGTGAGTCTTGGCAGGCAGAATCACACTTCTCACTACAGACACTGTACGATCCAGTGTCTCCCCATTCTCAGTGATTGAAAGTGTGCATACATGTCTGAGGTACCATCAACTGGATGCTCCAACGTGGTATCTTGAATCTGGATGATGATGTAAAGATGCCGGGCTTGGGGACTGACCATGGTGCTTTAGTGGAGTGAAGGCAAGTTCAGAGTACCCCTGTGGTGTGACGTGGTGGTGCTCTCTGATGCCTGCCACCTACCTGCCTCCTATGGTTTCTGTGTGCTTTCCCAGATAATTCTTCAGTTGGCCTATCAATTCCATGAGCCTCCATATATCCTTCCAGCCAAAGCTGACTTCTGTTACTTGCAACTGAGGATCTTGATTAGATCAACATGCACAATATAGGAGACATGAGAAATGAGAGCTTCTTTTTGAGTAGACATTATAATCCAGTGGAATGGGGAAGTATTAGGAGTAATAACACTCTGTTAGTTTTTCTTATCTCTTTCTGATTATATTTTTAGAAAATGTGAATGACACCCATAGTTTGGAAGTCCCTTTTTCATGAATTACTTTGCATATTAAAAGTGTCATTCTCTTTGGTATATTCAGGCAAACCTAAAGGATCTATACCTATTTGTTTTAAAGTATTAGTGGAGAAAAAGTGCCAAATAGGCATTTCCTTCAATTCTGCTGGTAATGTGGTTAATGTTCATAATAGTTGTCTGCTTTCCCATGAGAAAGAGAAATGAGCTTTGGATCTGAAAGTTGAACCTTCTTTTAATGACAGATTTTCCTACTCAGAGTGGAGGCAAGTGTTTTGTTGTTGTTTGTTTGTTTTTGTCGTCCTGGCTGATTTTTCACTTTTGCTGGCTTTCTACAGGACAGCTGGGAGAGATTGCTATAGAACTAATTAATTAATGTCTGACAGACAAATTGAACCAAATGCCTGAAGAATTTAGAGAATTGTTCATTTGCTCTTAGAAGACATAACAAAGTCTAGAAACAGGTAGATAGCATTATTATACTAACAAATACATAAGGGAATTTTCTTGCTTATTTAATCCAAATTAGTCTATTTAAGACTGTTAGCGTTAAGCTCTCTTCCAGACTACATCTCAGCTACCTTGATGTGTTGGTAGATGCGAAGAGTTTTGTGTGAAATGTAACCTGTGAGGGAAGCACCGTTCTTTCATAGACCTCTGTTGTCTCTGAGCAAGCAACCACAAGGGAGAAATAAGGGTCATGTGTCATGTATGCATAGCCAAAGTATAGAAGATTTATAACGTAGTGCATAGGTAGATATAGTAGTGTTCTTGACCAACCCGGCAAACTGTCCTTGAATATGTCTGAGGTTTCACATTTTAAAAATACTTCAGGGCTTCCCTGGTGGCGCAGTGGTTGAGAGTCCGCCTGCCAATGCAGGGAACACGGGTTCGTGCCCCAGTCCGGGAAGATCCCACATGCCGCGGAGCGGCTGGGCCCGTGAGCCATGGCTGCTGAGCCTGCGCGTCCGGAGCCTGTGCTCCGCAACGGGACAGGCCACAACAGTGAGAGGCCTGCGTACCGCAAAAACAAACAGACAAACAAACAAAAACTTCAAAGAGAGAAAGAGACAAACACATGCTGTCTCTGAACAACGGGGTAGCATTCTCTGAATTCACAAACATACTGACTGCTCATCCTGTTCTCTCGGGAGAGTGAGGTGGGAATTTCCATACTTTGCCTTCGAGGCACTTTCAAAGCCATTTCCTGCTATAATTCATATACCGTTGGCTTAAGAGACATATGTCTCTAATATCAGTAAGCCTGTGTAGTGGATTTGCTGATTTAAGGAAAAGAAGAAAGTAGAATAAAAAAGAAAGAACTTAGGTTCTCATTTGAGATGAGTCTTTGTACTTCAGAGTGCAGAATGATAGGACAGAGCATCTATTTGCTACATCCCGTACCACGGAGATAAGTAATATACCTTACCCTGACTGGCGGACTTGCACTTGTTATAATTTCAAGTTTCTTTATAGCTTGATGCTGTTCTGAGGTCTCTCTGATTAGGAACAAGCTAAAGATATTTTAGCATTTCTCATAAAGGTGCTTGATCCTGAAGAGTTAATAGTTGATAGAAGAATGAATGATGCAGAATGTTCTGGCAAAATGTTGTTTTTCTCTTCACAGAAGCCGACTGCACTTTGCCATTGGTATCTACTAAGTAGTAGTTTTATTTCTGAGCACTAACATTCTGCTAGTTGTGGTCTATGTAGTAGAATACTACTAGAGTGATATTCCCCCCCACCACTTCTCATGATGTTTTGATAGAGCTCATATTGCAAATATGATAAAGATTTTTTCCTTTGCAGATTTTTAAAAACCCTATCACTTTCCCCTCCCATTTAGACCATGATCTAACTCTTAGGTTCAAAGAATGAATTTTCTGAAGTATGCATTGACTTCCAGACTGCTCTGTACTGCCCTTAAATTGCTGTTCTTGGAGACTGTCCATTTTCCACACTTAGAATTCTTGGCAGCATATGCAACAAAGCTGAAAAGCTTTGGAGTCATTCTTGTCTTTCCTTTATCACCCTCACATGCAGTCATTTGCTTTATCCTTTTGATTTTACCTTCTAATGCCTCACGTGTCCCACCTGTGTTTTCCATTCAGACATTGTTTCCATATATGTTCCCGTAACTTATCTGGAGTTTCAAATGCTCCTAACTGAATTCTTTGTATCTTTTCCTGTTGACTCCAAAGCATATTATCACTAGATTGAGGTTCTTAAAACCTAGATCTGCACCTATTGACTCACTGATTAAAACACAGTTTATTACAGCACCAGATATTCCAGGCTTATCTCCAACTCTTCCCCTCCTGCCCCTGCCCTTGAGGCTAATTGAGATAATTGATTTTCTCTGAACATTGTCTATAATCTCCCACCTCCATGTTTTATCCATGTTGTTACCTCCCACTAGAGTGTTCTTTCTCTTCATTGTTCCTCTTAAATTTCTTATACAACTGTCAGTCCTGTGTAAATCGTAACCTCTGTCATGAAGACTTCCTGATGACCGTAACGGGAGGCTACCTTTACGTCCTTCTTTGAATTCCCATAGATGCGTTACTAACAACCCTATACCATCTACTCTGTCTCAGAGGAATCTTTGTACTTGTCACCCTCCTTCCTCTGTTGTGAGTCTTCAAAGGCAAGAACTCTTTGTTCTTGTATTTGTCTCTCCTACATTTTCTAACTTCATGCATTTCGTATTGTAGGAGCTCAGATATTCATTAAATAGAATTCTTGATGATCTAGGGAAAAAAGAACATTCCTTTTAAGTCACTTGACCCAGTATTAACATAAAATTCTATGACTACTTTGTTTATTTTAGGAGTATAGGTTTTCCATGGGGTCCCATCAGGCAAAGGTATATGAAATGAAACAAAAATATTAGACAAAAGAGACTATTGTGGATTCAGTTTCTATTACCTTGCTGCATATAACTAACTGTACCCTTGGATTATCTCTATTTGTGACCCACAGGTCAGAATATATCATGGTCCTCATAATAATTTTGATCAGTTTGATAGCAGAGACTTTGTTATGGGACTGTGTATATTAAAAATGCTTTCCCACATATCACATACATTTTCCTCCTGTCTTTCGAAGGAAGAGTTGTTCCTATGCCTTTCCACGATTAATGCCACCATCTGTGCATTTTTTTTAAAAAAAACCTCATTCCTTTCTGTCTGTTCTGAGACTTAGCACCATAAAGTCTTTCTTCTCTCACAAGTCTTTAAATTCTTCCTCTTTCCACTAACTGCTTCCTTTCAGCCAAAAAAATGTGCTCAAGTCTTCACTTATTTCAACCACAGTTTCCCCTGGTTACTATCATACTTTCCTTATTTCCAGCACCACCAAACTTCCTGAAAACAAAGTGTATCCTGGGTTCCTCCAGTCTTCTCCTCTGCATTTGTTCACTAGGGTTGGGTTCTACATTATTTCCCCACTGATACTTCTTTTGAAAAAAATCTTTCACTTTTTATGTCAAGGCATCTCTTCAGTTCCATCTCAAATACTTTATGCTATTTTGAGAAAATTAACCAAAGCTTTCTCAAAATTCTTCTTTCTTCTTGTGTTGAATGGATCTAATGTTTGAGCTGTTATGTAAGTACCTTAATTGGTATTCCTTTATTCACAGGTTCCTCCCTCAAATTTATACTTCTTAATATAATTAGTTGAATTTTTCTAAAAAGAATCATGGATCATTGTGTTCTTGTAAATATTTTCAAGAGTTCTTCAGTAGCTCCATAAAATCAGCCTCTTCAGTGGTATCAGAGCTCTCCATATTACTTTGATATGTCTCTAGCCTCCTTGAACCGCTTGCTCTTTCCTAAATGCCCATGAAGCATTTTGCTCCATGCCCTTTCCCTGTATTATCATTTTTCTGTGGAAAGTAGTCACTAACATGGCTTCACTAACATGAATACCTCCTACTATTCACACCCTTGTGTAATCCCCTCACCTTGAGTGTGGGCTGGACTTAGTGAATTGATTATAATGAATAGAATGTGGCAGAACTGATATGATGTCAACTCTGAGATTGTTATAAATGATGACTTTCTGCTTTGGGTCAACTTGCTCTCTTTGTCTCTCTGTCTTTCTCAGATCTATCAGAAATAATGACTTTCTGCTTTGGGTCAACTTGCTCTCTTTGTCTCTCTGTCTTTCGCAGATCTCTCACTCTGAGAAAGCCAGATGCCTTGTCATAGGTATCCTTATGGAAAGGCCAAGGCTAACTAATATCCATGTGAATAATCGTGGGAGTGAAAGCTTTCAGGTGAGACTACAGCTCCAACCAACAGCTTGATTGCAATCTAATGAGATACCTAGAGTGAGAGACATTGAATAAACTGCACCCAGATTCCTAATCCACGTGAGATAATAAATGAAAGTTTGTTGCTTTAAGCCATTAAATTCTGGGATAATTTGTTACACAGCAATAGGTAGCAAATACATCTGTTTAAAACAGTCTTCCACCTTCTTTAACCATTAATTGCTTGATTACTCCTCTTGCTTTACATTTTAATGAAATGTAAACTTTTGGATCTCTAAATGATGTCTCCAGCCTCAACCCTGTCCTTTTGGGCAGTGCAGCCTACTACTGTATTCCTCAGTGGATTACCTTGACTCTCTTAGCACAACCAGTTCGAACACTTCCTACTCACGACCTGCTGAAAATGTTTCCTTCTTCATCTGTACACCTATAATATTTAGTTGATGGCTTTCATTGTTACTTATCACCTTCTTACTTGTTTATGTCCCTGAGAAGATAAATACCTTTAAGGGTTGCAACTATTTCATATATTTCCACAGCTTCTTAACAAAACTTAGCACAATTTCCTGAACATGGTAGGAATTTAATGCATGTCTGTTGAGTAAATATAATGAGACTGTGCCTGATTAATCATCAAAATAAGTGTGCAGGGCACTAATTATCAGGATGAGGGTTAATCACTTCAAATTTTCTGGTAAAGCTTTTAAAAAAAACGAGAGGGAGGAGGGGCAGGGTCACATAGGATGAATGAAACTGCACAGAGACTGGAAAGCACAGAACTTGTGAGACCAGTTAACTACTGGTTGGTAGGCAACAAGAGTTCTGCTGGATGTTATAGCTTTAGATACAATAACTTGTGCTTCCTATGTTCTCCACGAGGCAGACGCATGGGAAAATGTAGCCCAACTGAACCTAACATAGCACATAGTACGTATGTACTGAATATTGGATTCAACTTGGAAATAAAAGCTGAGGAATGATTTTGTGGGTCTTAACTGGTAAACTTTGAACTTTATAAGCAATTCAACGCCCCAAAAGCATTTGAGCAAGAATACAGCACTGGTTAAATGATATAGTTAGATTGTTCAGGTAGCAATCTATATAATTAGACTTGGGGACTCTGTTGAGTGAGAATAACTAGGAAGAATAACTAGTTGAGTCCTGAGCTTATAAACTGAATAGGTCTACAATTTGGCATCCTATTTCTAAAATGAGTAGATCTTTTAAACAATAGAATCTCTTGAAATATATCATTAAAATATAGAATTTTAAATTGCTTGATCCTTATAACTACAACTAAATTCTTTGTGTAGGCCTAAGGAGACAGCTGTATTATTTCTACACTGTTTCTTTTAGAAAGGGGATGATAAATTGATAGATTCCAATCTTTTTATTGTTGGCAATAAGCCTTTAGAAGTTGCACATACAATGTGAAATATACATGTAAGATCAGCTGAAACCTGATACAATACTTATGCCCTATGATAAGCCTTTTGAAAACTCATAGTATCATTAAGACTTTGAAAGCTCATAGGTTGTCAGGATGTTATAGGGTGGAAGGATTCATTAAAAGCAATCCTTTATTGATATTTTGCAGAATGCAAGGGAGAAACTATTCCAGGTGGTCACAGTCTATGATTTCATGGAGTTTGCCATCTAGCAGGAAATACCTAGTAGGAAAGGATTGGGGACAGCCAATTGGATTTATCTTCTTTTTGGTCTCAATAGCCCATAACATGGGGATAAAATTTAATTAAAATCTATATCAGTTTTAATATTTTACTGATGTTTAAAGTAATAAAGAAAATGAAGAAGATAAATATATATATATATATGCAAAAGAGGAAGGAGTGAGAAGTGGATAAAGGAAGACTAGAGAGAAGAAATTAAAATGAGAAAGAGGTGCCTTAAAGCATAGGAGGGGGGAAAAGCAAGAGAGTGATAGGGATCAATGTGGAGTCAAGGGTAAGAACAGAAAAAAGAGTAGAAAATATAACCGGTGAAAAAATTAGCCAGACAGGAGGAAAAACGAATTGATCTATGATAAAAGACGGAAATGAAAGTAAAGGGTGAAAGGAGAAAAGAAGAGAATGTACTTAGTGTTTAAATAGTATTTTTCATTTTCAGAAAGCTTTATAAATATTAACTAATTAACCCTCATTCCAGTCTTGGGCATAAGCATTATTATCATAGTTATTATTATTAATAACTGAATTTAAAAGGGGTCAGAAAGGGTTAGATACATAAAGCTTTAAATTTTGCACATGTATTTTATTTCTCTGACATGAAAGCAGTAGCTGGAAGGAAAGTTTTGTTTCAAATTCTTGCAAATCCATTATTGCTAGATGAGAGCTGCATTTATTTTGCTTCCCTCACCTTCATGACCTTGGGCCATAGCATCTGAAGATGTAGTCTCTGCCTTTGGCTATCAGTAATAATTTTTCACCTGCAGCTCATCCTTGATGGTAGGACCCAACAAAGAGCTTTCAGTTCAGGTCTTTTGATTGACAGGATTATTATTAATATTATTTCTAAGAACAATGTATAACTTCTCCCAAATACAGTTTAATTACAACATGGCATAGAAACCAGTTGCACAGTTTATGGTAGCCAAACAACACTCCCTGTGTTTGATTTGGAGGCTCTCTCTTTTCTTTGATCCCATTGAGACAGGATGGGAACTCTCCATTCAGGAACAGTTTTTAGTGTTCCAGCTTGCTAATCACACTCCGGTTTTTCTGGAGGGAAAACATTAGAAAGTGGATTGAATAAATCTTTGAATGTACAGAGTGGAATTCACTTTTTATTCCAGTTAGAATGAGCAAACAGTCACATGCCTGAAATAATGTAAATTTTGCTTTCATTATGATCCTGCCTCCACAAGCTAATTACACTGCAGATACAAAGTCTATGGACGTTCCTTCTCTAGAGTGATAAGGGAGACTGCTGGGTAAAAGAGCCACTCCTCATGTTTATTTCGGGAAACATCAACATATTGCAAAATTGTCCTCGTTTCAGAAGTGAATTTTAACATGCATTCAGGTAATAGTAAAATATAAGTGACAGTGGTTATGTGAGTATGGAAGGCAGGGTGGCAAATAAAGTATATGTTGGAGTTGAAAACTGTTTGACTCTCCATATTTCAGTTTTACCCACTTGTTCTTTTTTTAGCCAAATGAATTTCATACAGATTGATTTTCTTTTGCCTTGGTACACAGTACTTTCCACTCAGTTCTTAAAATAGGATTCCCTAATCTTTACATAGTGCTCTTCAAAAATACTTGCAATTTTAAATTCACACGTCCAAAAAATTACTGTGTAATTCATTATGCTTAAGTGGCCATCTCTTCTCTTCTATGAGAAGCAAATCAGACACGTTTTATTTACTGAATTTGAATGGTAAAGACGCACTAATTGGCCACTTAATTTAGGTAAGAATACCTTTATTTTCATATATCTTTAGGATTTTAAAATTCTTTGAGACACTTTACACAATTCTTAAATTACAAAAACGAAAACCTACCTTCACTAAATACCATGTTCTCTTACTTTAAAATAATAAAACAAGTATGTCAAGGTTATCAAAATAAAATGTTAAATTCATTTTATGTACTCCCACAAAATTAAGGATACTATTCTAGAGATAATCATCACTTGAAATCGTATACTGGAGTTTGCACACTTTAGCAAGGGATTTTATTAATTTCAAAACTTAGTTCTCTCGGCTTCTTAATGTACGTGCTTTAGTTAACTTGGTTTCAAGATTACCACCTAGATAGTTTTATAGACTTCATCAGAGCCATCATCAAAAATTTATAATTATACTCAAATAATTATAATTTTTAAATTTGTAAAATTACTCTTTTCAGGATTTGTTAGGAAAGCAAGGTGATCCCCTTTTCTCTTTTAATGTGCGTGTGCGTGTGTGTGACTGTGTAGGCTGAGAAGTGAAAAAATAATTGTGGTTAAAGGACTGTAGCTCGCAAATTACTTTTCATGATTTCTTTATATTAATATCATCACAGAATCACTGTGATTTCAGGAGGTCTTGTTTGTAGTCAATAAAATTTCCTAAAACAAGTTATTTTGAAAAAAATGGTTTTGGAGTTCCTACTCTCTGTTTGTCACTTTTTAAGAAACTATATATATATATCCATAAATATATATATATATAACTATATATACATATATAATAGTTATATGTATGTGTGTGTATATATATATTAAATATATATATATTTAGGGAGAGAGAATAATTTTGTGGGTCTGTTGTGTCCATAAAGAATACGTACTCTTTGTAAAGTATAAATCGGTATATATCAATAGTTAGAAAGAAATTTGAAATGCCAAACTGCATGATACCCCATTATAGAACTTGAGAGAAGAAAGGGAGAAAGGTTGGATTGATGTAGTCTCAAAAGGCATCATAGAGAAGCTACCCCCAATTTTAATCACATTATATTATAATAAATATTGGAAATCATGCTTTTTAAAATAACACATGCATGTAGAACCAGTAAACTGAGCTATTTCCTGTGTCATAAGTAGTAGACATTCTCTACACACATTCCTATCTGAGAGAACAGGACTTTTCCTTTAGAGTTCTGGTACCATAGGTAAGCAATTTATGTCTTACTAAACTGACTGGTAACATTTTGCTCTGGAAATTGCCATGGGAGCAGTCTCTCAGGTTCTACACATTCCAGAACTTTGCATAAAATACTTCTGTCCTTTCTTTCAAACTCATATTTAATGAGATGTGAATCAGAAAGTCTATTTTGATTAAAAATCACTAAATTTGAGAAGCTCTCTTAAAAAAAAAAAGGAGGGCAAGATAAGAGATGTTTATACCATAATCAATTAATTAGGGAGTTTATTATTTTTAAAATATATCTCCAGATATGCAAATTTAAGGCTAACTTCAGGATTTATGTTTGAATAAAAGCTTGAAATATGTATTTTTAAAGCAAGGAATAAAGCAGATATATCATTAATGATATTTTCCAAATAATATAGATGAAATAAAATTAATGAATGTCAGTTGACCTGTACTTAAAAAAGTAGTAAATATGGCCAAGAAATCTGCATTTGCTTTCATTTTATTTAGAAGGATACAGCAAGTATATCATGACCTATCATGGAAAATTGGGTGATACATTCTCTCTGTACACTTTTTCCTAATTCAAAAATTGACCATTAATGACAGAATAACAGTGCTGTATATAATATGGAACAAATGATTTTGCTGGAATGAGGAGGTGAATTTACAATTATTTGTTTAGTCTTGAGTTGCCATCCCCAGAAAAGAAGAAACTATCACCATGACATTTCTAGAATTAGGTCTTCTAAACTAGTGTGATAGATGGAAATATTTTTCTCTCCTGAAAGAATACACAAGGTGCTGTTTGCCCTGGCAAGACTATGGAAACTTGAAATGTACTATTTTTTCCCAGCAAGCAACCAGGCTCCACACATCTATCATTATTCAGCTTCAAACTAAAAAGTCTTATTCTGAATATCAATTCCTATAAACTATGTAGCTCTCAATTATGGAATCTGAAACTGCTGGTTCTGTGATGATAAAAGAACATGCTGCTTGAAAGACCACAATTTGGCTGCAAGTAATCAATATACTATTTGGAAAGAAACCTAGATGTGCAGTGTGATTTAGAAATGCTGAGAGGATTGCACCAAAGGCTTCGACACAAATCTTTTTTTTTTTTTTTTTTTTTGCGGTATGCGGGCATCTCACTGCTGTGGCCTCTCCCGCCGCGGAGCACAGGCTCCGGACGTGCAGGCCCAGCGGCCATGGCTCACGGGCCCAGCCGCTCCGCGGTATGTGGGATCCTTCCAGACCTGGGCACGAACCCGTGTCGCCTGCATCGGCAGGCGGACTCCCAACCACTGCGCCACCAGGGAAGCCCGACACAAATCTTAAGTCAGGTTGTTCCTTTGTCAGTCTTCCTTAGGCCTGTTTGTCCATTTTCAGAGACACCAGAAAATTTTTTGAGTAAACAGAAGAAGCCTTTTCTGGAATCTTCAGGAAAGAGGGCAATAATTTGTAGCTAAATATATCTCTTCTTTTTTTTCCCCCACCTATGAAGTTTGCTGACATTGTGTATCCCGATACGGAGTTACATGAAGAATTTGAACTTCTCCTAGGCCAGAAACATGCACGTGCTTTAAATGTAAGTAACATTTGTCAAATCTGAGTTTTAGAAAGTTTGCATATCATTTAACTCATCGTTTTAGTCCAAAGAAGAATGTCCTGTTGACTGAGCACCCAGGGTTGTTGTTGAAATATGAATATGAAATATATATCCTTTCAACACTCCCAGATTGTTCCTATTTTTATTTTTGTATCTGAGAATATGAAAGCTCAGAGGAGTTAAGTAAAACACTCTAGGTAACATAAGTAAAAAAGTACCAGAGCCAGGATTTGAACTTGGTTTTGATCATTTTAAGGCCCATTGGAGGGCCTACCACTTGCTATCAAGACACACAAGGCATAGTGATTGCCTAGCGCGAGCTAACAATCTATTACGTAGTCCGCACGCGTCCCATTTTCTGAAGCTTGTTAAATTGCCTGAGGAAGGGCATTATGATAAGTTTCCTTCAGTGTGAATTTCACCAGTTTTGCCAAAGCCATGGAGGCAAGGTGACTTTAATGGCATATTCGTTCTTGTAGATTCAAATCTGGATGGTGGTTTTATTTCTTTGTGATGCTTGCCTGATCTGGAAAGAATGCATATCATGTTGACTGAAGATTCGATGACAAATATAGGATGAGGAAAATGGGGATAGGCCAGGGCGCATAGAAAACAGAGAGAAAAGGAAGTCCTCACTGGATTCCTTTATAGAAAATTATCTGGGCTCCTAAGCAATGTGAATGGAATCAGGAGAATCTGACAGAAACATTTTGTTTGGTGTTTTTCTCTTAATTAAATTAGAGCCATTTGACTAACTAACTGAATAATAGGGTCAAGGAGAAAAGAGCAGCAACGTTATGAAACCTTTCCTCTTATATTTTTAGGTTGTTTTACAATTTTTCAGCACACCACATTAGAAGGTGGCAGAGTTTCTTTGCACAATGGGAGTTAGCCTCAGAAATTTCTACCCGTTTTAAGGAAGATGACTGTTTATTCTGGTCAGAGCTAGTAGGGTCACTGCTTTTGTATGTGTTGCCTAAACCTTTCCTGACAGTGTGCCATGAGCCCCCCTTTCCCCCCCATCCTATCCCCCTCACCTGTGTGACTTTTATTGCAAATGGGTGGGAATGCTTGTCCAGGCTGCTGGCTCGATGCTCCGTGGCTGTAACTTAATATTCCTAAGTGAAACTTGTTTCGGGCTTATGAACTGTGGGAGGTATTGGTTGCTCCTTCACGATTCCTGCCACAGACATTTTCAACTCTCCTTGGAACATAAGAGGTGTGGGAGGAGTTGGTAAGCCCTGAGGGAGCCTGCTGTCTGGTGGGCCCCACAATTTCCCTTCACCGAGGCTCCGTTTACTTATTTTGAGTGTGCTGACCATTCTTAGGGAATGGAATATGTTTTCAGTGGAATTTCGTGGTGGGAACAGAGGGGCTCTGCCGGTCTGGAGTTCATTCTTTCAGTCAGGCCAGGAAGGGAGAGTGTCTTGTCTCTCGTGGAGTTGGAGTGCCCTCTGCTGCCTTGGAGAAGAAGGTGCAGGTGCAGCATGGCTCTTCTTGCCAGCTCTTTCCTCCAGGTACAGGGAAACTTCCCAAAATACTCCCTTGGAAAACCCGCTGCCCTCAGTGGATCCCTCAGCATCTGGTTTCACTCCACCGTGAGGGCTTTGGCTTTTTCAAGAAAATCTTATTGAGGCTGAGTATGCGAACAGACCAGAACACACGTGGAAGGTAGCTTTTCCTTGGTCATGAGGTGTGACATAAAGAGCCATTTCAGAATGATAGGTATTTGGCTTATTTTTCATGAGTGTAAGTGCCGCCATGAAATATGTGTTTATTTTGTGTGTGTGAACAGTCTTTTTATATATGTCTGGGGAACCTGAATATTGTTACTCCAGATTTGGATGTCTCTGTATATTTTCCTTTGGCAATGTGTTTTTACATTTGAAATCAACGTTGAAAAATGTTCTTTGTGGCAAATGCAAGTATTTTTTAAAACCATTTCTCACTTTACTTTCTAATGTATTTTATCATTATGCAGTGAAATATCTTATTTTTATATAGTCCTGTAATTTACAAGCGCTTTTTCATAATCTCAGTTAAGCATCATGGCAAGTCTGTGATGGAGGCTATGTAGACCCCACTTCACAGACAGAAAATACAAGTGGTATCAGAGGTGAGAACTGTGTCAGCTATTGTGCTGACTCTAGAATATGAGTAACAGTGAACAGTTATTTAATACCTATCATTTGTCAGCACCATAATTGTGGGTTTTTTAAAAAAATGCATTGCTCATTTACTTTTCATTTCAACTCAAAAGGTAGATACTATTATAGCTGTCATTGTATAGGTATGGAAACAGAGACTTTGAGAAGCTACTAATAATTAGTCCGATAGACAGTAAGTGAAAAAGCTGGGTTTCAAGCCCTGCTCTGTCTGATGCCAGAGGCCCTGTTGTGTGGACAGTTTTATATAGAGGGAAATGAGACATAATCCCTGGTCTCAAGTAACTTAGAGTAGTTTTGTGTGTGTGGTAAAATACACATAATATAAAATTTATCATTTTAACCATTTTTAGGTGTGAAGTTCAGTGGCATTAAGTACATTCACATTGTTGAGCAAATGTCACTCTTGTCCATCTCCAGAACTTTTTCTTCTCAAACTGTAACTCTGTACCCATTAAACAATAACACCTATTTCCCCTTTCCTCCAGCCCTTGACAACCATCTTTTTATTTTCTTATCTCTATGAATTAGAGTATTCTAGGTACCTCATATTAGTGAAATTGTTCAATATTTGCCTTTTTGTGTCTAGATTATTTCACTTAGCCTGATGTCTTCAAAGTTCATTCATATTATAGCTTGTGTTAGAATTTCATTCATTTTTAAGGCTGAGTGATATTCCATTGTATGAATATACCACATTTGGTTTATCTATTCATCCCTTGATGGACATTTGGTATGTTTCCACCTTTCGGCTATTGTGAATAGCGCTGCTATGGTACAAATATCTGTCCAAGTTACTGCTTTCAGTTATCTTAGGTATATACCCAGGAGGGTTGCTGAATCATATAGTAATTCCATGTTTAAGTTTGTTGAGGAATCACCACTCTGTTTTTCACAGTGGTGGCACCATTTAACATGCCCACCAGCAAAGCACAAGGGCTCTAATTTCTCCACATCCTTGTCAACTCTTATTATTCCCTCCCTCTCTCCCTCCCTCCCTCCCTCCCTTCCTTCCTTGCCTAATACATATGAGGTATCTCATTGGGGTTTTGATTTGCATTTCCCTAATGATTAGTGGAGTTCAGCATCTTTTCATATGCTTATTGGCCATCTATATATCTTCTTTGGATAAATGTCTGTTCAAGTCCTTTAACTATTTCTTAATTGGGTTTTCTTTTGTTGTTGTTGAGTTGTATGAGTTCTTTATACATTCTGGATATTAATCCCTTATCAGATACATGATTTGCAATTATTTTCTCTTTTACTCTGTTGATAGTGTCCTTTGATGCACAAAATTAAAAAAAATTTTGATTAAGTCTAATTTATGGTTTTTTTTTTCTTTCATTGCCTGTGCTTTTGCTGTCGTATCCAAGAAATTACTGCCAAACCTAATGTCATGAAGCTTTTCCCTATGCTTTCTTCTAAGAGTTTTATAGTATTAGTTTTTACGTTTAGGAGTTTGATCTATTGTGAGTTAATTTTTGTGTATAGTGTAAGGTAAGGGTCCAACTTCATTCTTTTGCATGTAGATATCCAGTTTTCCTAACACTATTTGTTGAAAAGACTGTCTTTTCCCCATTGAGCGGTCTTGGCACCCTTGTTGAAAATTATTTGACCATGTATGTGACGGCTTATTTCTGAGCTCTGTATTCTGTTTATTGGTCTATATGTATGTCTTTATGCCAGCGCTACACTTTATTGATTACTGTAGATTTGTTGGAAGTTTTGAAATGTGGAAGTATGCAACTTCCAATTTTGTTCATTTTCAAAATTGTTTTGACTGTTTGAGGTCCTTTGAGATTCCATGAGTTTTAGGTTGCATTTTTCTGTTTCTGCAAAAAAAATGTCATTGGGATTCTGATAGAGATTGCATTAAATGTACAGATTTAGAGTAGTATTGACATCTTAACAATATTGTCTTCCAATTCATGAACACAGGCTATATTTATATTTATTGATGTCTTTTTAAATTTCACTCTGCAATATTTTGTATTTTTCAGTGTACATCTTTTGTCTCCTTGGTTAAGTTATTCCTAAGTATTTTGTTCTTTTAAATACTACTGTAAATGAGATTGTTTTCTAATTTTCTTTTGGATTGTTCATCATTAGTATATAGAAATGCAACTGATTTTTGCATATTGTTTTTGTGTCCTACAACTAGTTTGCAGTTTTAACTTGAGCCCAGATCTTTTAACTCCATGTCCCATGTATTTCCTACTATTTCCCGGTGGTCAACATTTGAAAAAAGACTATTAATTTCTATTCCGCAGAAATTTTGTTCTTATAAGATGTCAATTTTTACCAAAATTTGTTCTGCTTTGAGTTTTTTCATGGAGTCTAAACATTCCGTCAGTAATTTAATAAATGAAAAAGAAAATAGAATTTTCCTTGTCTATATGTGTTATGCATATAGCTGATAATCTGAATGACAAAGTTTTAATTTTCAGATACACAAATTGGTGTGATATTATGTTGACACAGCTGTGGTTCTCAAAGTTGTTTTAATCTGCACAAAGAAAACTAAAAACTAAAATATGTACTTATTCATTGCATTCAGTAGTCCTAACAGCTGAACTGTAACTTTCCAACTCAAGTGGATTTGGATAATGTAGTTTACCCTGTTCGATTGCCTATTCAGCCGGGTAATAGCCATAGTACCAATTTTAAAAATAGACTACTTAATACTTTGACTAACACCTGACAAGAATAACACAAAACCAAACCATAAACCAATTTCATTTATGTCTAAAGATGCCAAAATGTGAAACACAGTGTTATCAGGTTCTGATTATTTTAAACAAAAACTATACCAAGTACAGTTTAGTAAATTTAAGGATATGATCTATAATCATGATTCGTCACATCATATCATATGAAAAAAACTTGTGAAAATCCTCCAGTAAATGAAGAAGGGGCATTTATAAATGCAACGCATATTCATGAATCAAAATACACGTTCAATAATCTAGACATATGGTGCCTCTTTTACACAATTAAGAATATGTATTTAGGGCTTCCCTGGTGGTGCAGTGGTTGAGAGTCCGCCTGCCGATGCAGGGGACATGGGTTTGTGTCCCGGTCCGGGAAGATCCTACATGCTGCGGAGCGGCTGGGCCCGTGAGCCATGGCCGCTGAGACTGCGTGTCCGGAGCCTGTGCTCCGCAACGGGAGAGGCCACAACAGTGAGAGGCCCGCGTACCGCACAAAAAAAAAAAAAAAAAAAAGTATTTAAAACTAACAGCCAATATCCACTTAGTAGAAAAGTCAGAAGGATGCTGTCACCTCCATTATCCATCATAATTCTGGAAGTTCTACTCAATGCATAAGAATACTAAAGCCAGTACTAATACTCCTACTAATAAGTATATTTAAATAAAAGGGGATAACCATAGCATGTGCAAGCAATAGATTTGTTGACCTGGAAACAAAAAATTAATCAATTGAAAAACTGTTAGAAAATAATAATGAATTAAATAGCATGGCCAGTCAGCAATTTAATGTAAAGAATACAAAGATATTTTCTATATGCTATGAGTAACAATTAGAAATGGATAAACATTTCAATCACAATAGTAGTCCCTAACTTGATCGTTTTCTCACTGAGTCTTTCATAAACCTAAGTTGGTTTTTGTACCTTCTATTCTATCCCATTGTGTGACTTTTGAGCCAGAGTGAAAATACCTATAATTGTTGTAAGTTAATCATATGTCTTAATATTTGGCAGGGGAAGACCTCCATGCTCCCATACATACTTTTAAACTATTCAAAGATTTCTTTGCTATTTAGGCCGACAATATTTGCTTTGTTCTTCAAATTGAATTTTACAGTCACATAGTTCAGCTTGTTAAAAAGCGTCCTATTGGTTTTTTTGGAAATAATTATATATGTAATTGAAGTAGAACTGAGGACGTAGACCTCAGTTAATTTAGTTTCTCTCATTGCACTTACAAGGAAAAAGGGCTTCAGACTCTGGATACAGGGTCCTTCAATGGCACAGCAACATTTACTACTGTGCACATATTACAGGAGTCTGCAAGAGACAGATGTGAAATGGAGCTTGTCCTCTAGAAGTAAGAGAGAAATACTTCTGATATTCATGAAGGCTGGATTCAGGAAAGGCTGACACAATTGAATGCTCTAAGAGAGCCCCTCCAGTGTTTTATAACACTATTCACATCAGCTGAAGATTTACATTATATTTGAATGAAGAGGCATGGTAATTGAAGGGGTGGAGAAACTGAAATCATGAATGTGTACATTTGATCTGAGGTTATAGGGACTTGGCTTACAGGAATACTATATTTTTGGCCTTCTCTGAGGTCCTCTTAGACTTTTCTTTACAAGACAAAGCAAGTATGACGTTAAAAAATATCATTTTACACCTGTCACTTTTGGTCCCAAGAAGATCATTAACAGAGTGACAGGGATATTGTAGTACAACAGTGAAGTAACAGTAGTAGTGACAACCACAGTAGCTAACATGATATCTTAATTTTACTTCATACCTTTCTTTGAAAAGGACTCCTAGGAACTCACATAGTTCATTATATTTTTACTCAGATCATTCTTCTGGGGTGGTAAGAGGCAAACGTTGCCTTCTCTTTGCAAATGGTAAAACACGAGTTAGTGAGAAGTGAGAGATCTCCAGAGGTCTCAGAAGCTACCTGGAGCAGCTTCCATGACTGCCTTTTTTCAGGCAACATCATCCTTCCAAAGATGACAATTGCTAGAGGCCGAGTCCTCCCATGCTCCTTATACTTCAATGAAAACTTGAAAAATGAATTAAAATTTATTCCTGTGTTGGAATATGTGCTAATGAAGGAAGGAAGACTTGTGTATGAAAAGTGAGGTGTCTACAAATGTTTTCCTTGCATCTGTTTTTAGAACAAGGTACTGATTTAACTGTTAGGGGAGGGAGCCTGGTCACTTTAAAAATTAAAGCATGATCTTACTGTGCTATCAGAGTTGAGAACCACTGATCTGTGAGGGTTGCTTGATGATGATTCTCTTCCAGTTTCCAAGTATTGAGATTATGTAATAACTAGCGTAAGTCTATATATATATGGTCTGTTGTTTTCTTCATTGATATAAAGAGGGATTTCATCTGAGTAGTCTGTCATCTGTAAGATATAAAGTTATAGTTCTAAGTATAAACTGTAGTGTTTTTCATGAACTACTTTTCCAGGTTCATGATTTTCCAAGTTCAGTACTTTATGTGCTATCCCCACTGCATAGGCAATCATAGCACACACAGGATTTTTTACCTAGAGCATTCCATCAGAGATGGGAGAAGTGGGGACATAGTTCTAGGTACCAAGAAGGGGTTATCTCTTCTTTGAAGTGAAAGTAACCATAAGAAAGACAACTCTCAACTCTCACATGTTCGAGTCATTATATAGCCAAAGGTCTATTTAAGAAGAGACTACATTATAAGGCAAAAGTCAGGTAAGTAAGCCTAAGCACTGTTAGCACACTGTGATATGCAGAAGAGAATCTCTCCATTTTACTTCCTTAATCCTACGAAATCCCTATTAAAACACCTGGAATCATGAATTCATAAAACAGAAAAGATAGGAAATTGGGTATGCGATTCATACCCTCTAGAAGTAAGTGGGAAGAAACAGAGACTCAGAGAATAAAGTGACTTACACAAAGGCACCCAGAACATTATGGTATTGATATATTTGGGAATTGACCAGGGCTCTTAACTCCCAGTTTGTTATATGCGGTTCCATGAATTTGTGTCCTGTCTTACAGACCTTGCTGTGCTTGAGTGAATATAGAATGTCAACGGTGTCTTTTCTGCTTTTCCTTCCACTCCTTCCTTTTTCCCTATCAGCACTCTGCCCTCCTCACAGACTTTTACATACAGAGGGTGCCTCTAGACTGACCTTGATCGGGTCAGGCTGGGAGTTGAGTGACTTTCAGAATTGCAGCGACCCATAATGTTTAGGCCAAAAGATTTCATAAATACTATTCGAAGCCATGGGCAGTAAGAATATTTCTTCAGAAAGAGTTTTGGTTTTAATTATAAATAGATTCTATGTCTTTTTTTTGGTGTTACAGAACTAAAATAAGTGATAGGAGTAGCGTAAACAGACTAAACAGACTGTTGCATTAAAACAAACAAATCGGTAGATTCTAGAATGCTTCCTAAAGCAAGTTATTGTGCTCAGCAGAAAGAGACAACCACAAACAGATCATACAGCAATGCTGTTCTTTCTCTTACTACTGCACAGTGTCCTTATAGAACACCTCTCAAGGAAGTGAGCCATGCCCTGGTTTGGACTTGATTTTAGAGAAGCAAATGTGAATCTGTGAGGAGCCAGAAGCATTAGGGAATTTTTATCAGCCCACCTCTGGGAAGTTTCCTGCATACCCTGGTTCAGCGAGTAATTTGTGAATTTAGAACTAGTTTGTGTCCCAAGTCGAGAGGCACAGTGACAGGCTTTCTTTCAAATATAAAAAGGCTGCTTACTCTTTAACCTAATGGAGTATATCATTTTAGTAGTTTTTTAAAAAATCAGGATTCTATTCTGATACCCTCCTATGATGGGATATATGTACAATTTATTACATTTTTAATAGTACATTTACAAGTGTACTTATCAAGACTAGGAGATATAATCTGGAGGTCCTGAAGTAGAGTCAGATCAGGTGGTTTTATGCACACATGGGACTTGTGTTTGCCCATCACAACCCATCATATAATCCATTGATCACGGCTTACCTGAAGGCAGCCATTCATTTAACTCAGTATTTTATTGATATATTGACATAGGTCATATTTGTTTAGTCCTTTGTAGTTAATAAAGGATATTTAGGCAAATTTTCTCATTTGATCCTGACAAGATTCCTATTGAGTTAAATATTGACTCTTAGAGATAAGGAAAATGAAAGCCATGAACATCCCGACTTGCCTGAGTACACATAGTTGGTGAATAAGACCATGATGGTGCAAAATCAAATTCAACTTTTGATTCCAAATCCAATATTTTTTCCCCACCATACCTAAGCTGCAAGTCATTTTGTTACCAGCTGGGCAGAGGATGACTTTCCTCATGTGGTTCTGGGGGAATAAATCCTCTGGGGCACTGGCCCTGCCAGGTGTTCCATGTTAACTTCCTGGTTTTGCAAGCAACGTCTGACATGAGAGCATAGTGACAGTGGCGGAGGTGGGGTGAGGTGGGGCAAGACTTCAGAAGACCTGGATTTTAGATCTGACAACGCACTTCATTACTTTAGACTTTCCTCAACGTTAGAATGAGTAGCTGGATTGGGAAATACTTTAGATTAGCAGTCAGTAAACTATAGCTCTCTGGGTCAAATGCAGCCCGTTTTTATAAATAAAGTTTTATTGAAACATAGCCATGCCCATTTGCTCAGGTTATTTTCAGTGGCTCTCTTCACGCTGCAATGGCAGAGTTGAGTAGTTGCAACAGAGACCGTATGCCCTGCAAAGCCCTTTACTGAGAAAGTTTGTTGACTCCTGTTTTAGATCTTCTCTATTTATTTTTTTAAAATGTTCCATTACCTTGTTTTATTTGCAAATGGAAGAATAAGCATTTTCTCAAAGAAGAATTTTGAAGTACATCTTCAGCTAATGGGGGGCATTTGTTTTAGCCTGTAATGATTTGGCTGTCATTGCAGACAGTCTCTGGAGAAGCCCTCTTTCTCATTCCAGGAACTAAGAAAGGTGTTTTCTAGGTTTATATCACATTTCCACAAATACAGGTTCAATTAAAGCACCTTTCCTTTTAATTTTTCCCACTCTTTATTGTCATTCAGCCTTGGGTTGAGACAGCGAGATTGGTAAGAGGTGCCCCCTGGAGACGTCCTGCAAATGCTGTTCCATGAAGTAGTGGTTTCCCAATGTGTGTCTCATACAAAACCAAACAATACAAATAATGCATCTATTGTACCTTCCCTATTGCTGGTCTCAAGGGGGTGAGACTATCATCATAAAACACAACAAAGCTGCTATAGAAATGGACAGGCAGAGGAGATAGTAGTCTGACGGCCTCAGAAACTCAAGGAAACTTCCTCTGAACTGACAGCTGAAAGCTGCAGGGTTTTTCTTTAGTTATTCATTGAAACGTGAAGATTCCCGGTGTCAACGGTAGTTGCAGAACATTTTTACTATGATCTACGTGTAAATTATTGAATAGATTATCAAGAGATTATACTTATAATCCTCAAAATATTAACTGAAAAGCAGGGATGATTTTTAAAACTCTGAGGCTGTTTGAAAACTGTTAACGGGCAACAGTATGTTATTTCTTCCATTGTCTTGCTAGATTTCTTCTAATGTCTAACATGGACAAAATGCTCAAGTTAGGTAAACAAAGCTAAGGTTGGATTTATTGAAATTCCTCATGGTACAGGCTCCCCAATTGCTTAGGTTATCCTGTTTTAAGCAAATAATTACTTGATTTTTATTTATTTAGGAACATTCCTTCGATTAATCATACCACATACCTCCTCTTCCCTCTCAAAGTTTGTTAAATTTAGTTTCTCAACATTTAAAGTGAAGACGTATTTACATAACTTGTTTGATCCATAGCATTCCTATTTCTAGAACTGAGTAGACAGATTATCATGTAGAGGAAGCCAGACTACAGGGAACATTATTTCTGTAGGACTTACTGCAGAACTACGCAAGAAGAAAAAAATCATCTTATTCACACTTCTGCCTTCAACTCATTATTTTTCTGGTGTCCTCAGAGCTCACATTTTATTATCCAGAAAAAGCTAAGTACCAACTAACTCAGCTTTTTGTAAGTTAAGGTAATATTAGGCCTGGGATATAGCTAAGTGTTGATCATTAGATCCAACAGGTGAGGAAGACATCCTCGGGAGAACCCTATAGCGTTGCAGAGGTTTGGAAACAGTTTTTTGCATTGGGTACGGATGATGAAGCAGAAAGGTTTCAGTTGGAAGAAAGATGTAGGTTTGTTAAGACTGCTCAAAATCACCATAATGTTAATTTAAGAATGTTCTTGAAAGGAGAAAAAAAACCTAGCTCTGTACTGGCTTCCAATTCATTGGCCAAACAGAAGAAATGTTCCCTTTTCCTAAACACCAAGTCCTACAGCTGAATGTTTAGATCATGTCTGATCTCTGCCTTGTTGATCTCCTGGCCAATCAATCACGTGGAAACAAAGCTGTCAGATGGCAGTGCCTTGATTTTGCTGCCCTTTGAAATGTATTCCTTAGTTGACTGACATCACGCCAGCTAGTGAAAAATCCCACACTTGAGAGGTGCTCTCTTGTCAGCGCTTCAGATTTGAGGAAAGTGCACTGGGGCAAACATCCTATATCTACCCCAGAGTCAGAGGGTCTCTTAGGAATAGTCAGATAAGATGCTTATTTCAGAATACTTTATTATGCATTTATTCTACAACCCCAAGACAGGACTTACTACCCCCAGAATGCAATTATCCCCCATGGCTGTATATCCCAAGAAATTTATGTAACTCATGCAGAATACAGCTGCTAACAATAAGACCTCTTGCTGTATTGAGCTCTTCCAACATTAAAATAACAATCTAAAATCCCCCGGATAATTTTCCATAAATCTAATACATGAGTTCTTTTTTATTGAGACGTAATATCAGAAATTAAACCTTATAAGTATCCAAAAGCAATTACAAAATGAGGGGATTATGGTGGCAATATTGTAAATGGGAACTCACTTAAATGTCAAAGCACTTGCCATAAAAATGGCAATAACGATGCTAAACACAATACACTGAATTTTCAAATATTAATTCCTTTCTTTTTTCCTCTATTATACATGATGAGTTTCAAACAACCATCACCGTACTGATTGTGGAAATAATAATATCATCACCATCATCTATCTGCTGGTGAAAACACAAATGGCTCTGTCATTCTGTCCTAGGGGCACTTACTAACTAGAATCAGACATAAATCCCTAGAGGTAAAATGACAGGGCATTACAAGGCTCAGAGCTCAAAGCTTAATTGTAAACCTGCGTGCTAATAAGCCTGACTTTTAAAGATACCAGTCGTAGCAAAAATGGCAGTAAACAGAGAATTCGTTTTTCAGGCTGAGTGTTACTATTTGCTGGTCATAAAATGTTTTCAGCTTTGGAACATCTGTTGCTGTTGTTTGGTGTTTACTTCTGTTCAGCTAGTTGATCCAGTTCAGTATAATTTGAGAACAAACTACATGCCTGCCCCTGCTTTCCTTCCTCCGTGAGCACTACTCAAGCTCCAGTTGTATACAGGCATCGTGCTAAGCAGTAAGGGAGATACTAAGGAAGCACACGGCGTGGGCTTGGTCTGGAGTAGCTTACAGTCAAGTGGGGGCGGGCGGGGGTAAAAGAGGTATACACGCCAACTAGAAAAACTCAAAGCAAAAATCAGGGAAACTTAGATTTCTCTTTTGGACTTATCAAAGTCCATTTCAGATAGGAGAAATCTACAGAAAATGAATAAGTGAACTAAACCCAGAGGCTTCTCAGCCAGGTTCGCGAAAAGGAGAGTTACTGAGGAACCTACTCAGTGCCAGACCCCGGACTAGGTCCCTTGACTTGTGTGTTACACAGAACAACCCCTTTGAAACAGTTGAGGAGAAACACATGCCTCTCGTTTTATAGATGATGAAAGTGAAGATGTTAAGGCCTTTCCTCACTTTTCAGACCTCAGCCCAAATGTTCCCTCTTACCTCAGGGAGAATCATTTAGGGGCTTTATGGCATTCCTGTGGCTTTGTGTGTATGTCTTCACTATAACACTCAGCACGGTGAATAGTGCACAGGTGCACGTCCGTCTCTCCTAAAGGTAGGAATTGCCTTTACACCTTCCCACCTCCAGTGCTGAACACACCAGCTTCTACTTCAGCGCAACAGGTGCTGAACACGTGTTTGCTGAGTAGTTAAGGAATGACAAACTGCTTGTAGGGCAGAGCTGGGATTAATACTCAGTTTTTAAAACATTCCAGTACTGATGCTCTTCCCACCATTCCCTGTGTTACCTACACAGAGAAAGAACTTTCTCAGAGGAAGAAACAAGTATTTAAATTCCATCCTGCCACTCTGTTTTCTTTTGTGAGGGGAGTTCATATTTTAGGAAAACACCTGAGTAATTGAATGAGCCCACCAGTGAGATAGGCACTCAGGTGGTATGCAGAAAAGTCAAGAGTATTCTTGGATCACTTCCACAAAAAAACAAACAAAAACAAAAACACTGAACCTTCTCAGAATAAAAGACCGCTCTCGCTTTTGCCTGAAACACCTGCATTTGAGGTGTAAGTTTTCTGCATAATTACTCTGGTCTTTACTTCATTTTAATCTCATTTTAGTGCCTATGTAATCAATATTAAATTTATATTGGGAAACCCAGGCAGACAAAGAATTGCAAAATTGGATCGAATGATCTTTCTTTATCACATCATCGTGCTTAGGAGTGTGCAAAGGGGTTGATGGCTGCTTGATAAATGTATGTGGTTGTTCACCAAGCTCAGAATGTTAATATTTGACGGAGTTTCAAAATGGCTCCAGGAGCTAGTAATTTAATTCTAAGATATACACACTACCAAAGAAACCAGATCATTAGAAATCTTTATTTTGTATGGGAAAGAGCAGTATTGTTCTTCGAAGAAACCAAATTCTAAAAGCATTTCTAATAGTCACAGAGGATCCTGGGAAGAAAGAAGCTTGATGAAGCTGGGGGCTGCTTTTTTTTTTTGAGTAGGTACCTTTCTGTGTGGGAGAGTTCTAGGCAGCAATCAAGGGATCTTACTACCCTATAGGTATCTTATAAAGTGAAGTGTTAAAAATAGATTTTGAATTATAATCAAGTAACTTTGCCCATTTCAGAATCATACTTAATATCAAATAGTAGAAAATGTAAAAAAATAAGTTCGTGTACTGCAAAATTAGATATCTACACATATCAGAAGGAAATATGCAAATTATGTGCTTTCTAGTAAGCTCTACTGTTAACTTCACAAGAGTTAACGGATCTTATTTGCCATCCACTTAACAGCAAAGCCAAAGAAAAACAGGTTTTTATTTCTTTTCTGTTGTTTTATTTCCTCCTTTTTTTTCCTTCCCTCCCTCCCTTCTTCCCTCCTCTTTCTTCTTTATTTTGAGGTGACTTGAAAGTATGTAATTAAAGTAAGTGATGAGAAGTGGTCTGTGCCCCTCTGTGGTTTCCAGAGAGTTTTAATTATTCATTTGATTTGTTGAAAGGGCCATCCTATTGGGTGTTTTGGTAAAGTCACATCGCTTTTTTTCTTTTTGAACAACAGATACTATGACAGTACAGAAAAGATGGAGAACCTTCCCTTGTACATAGTAAAGTAGGAAACACTTCCCTGTCACCCACATCTCCTCTCTCCCCTCTTTTTGGTCTTTCCCTTTGTTCTTCCTTGATTTGCTTTTATAAATAACACAGTGTTTTCATTTCAGTCTTCTGGTCAAAAAGGAGAGTCAGGCGTTTCTACTGCAGGTTTTTCTAGGACTTTAAACCAACATATCTAAAAGAAGTCTCACCATCCTCTTCTGTCTAACTCATCTGCACTATTTCTGTTAACACTCTCACCTTTCATTACAAAGTCCATTCATCTAGCTACCTCTCTTTAACAAGCGCCTCAGGTCCAGGCACTAATTCCTCCGCCACTGGTTCCTTTCTTTTCTTCCCTCTCCCAGAGATGCTGGGCTCATTATGTCATTACTGAGCTACTGCAATGACTTTTGTTGGGCTTCCTATCTAACAATTTCTACACTTTAAAGTGCATAGGATTATTGACTCTCAGATTTATATTCCTGAAGCGTAGCTCTGGTCATATCACAACAAAGCCTCAAAATATTCCCTATCAGCCTGGTGTCTTCAGAGGAGAGTTCAAACTTGGGATGCATACAGTGGTGACAAGTAGGTGAGTACAAAGCAGAGAGAAGTGCAAATAATAATACCTTAATTTCAGAATTGTTTGGAAGATTAAATAAGATAATTTATAGCACAGGGCATGGTGCTGCCCATCTAATTTAAGCAGCTGCGTGTTAGTTACTATTGTCTTCCTCTATTTGGGGATACTTGGAGTAGTGGAGAAAAGAGACTAGTTCTCCCTCTCTGCTCTAGCTAGACTGCATGGAAAATTATGATAGTCTTTGAAATATAATAATTTTTAAGACAATTCAATCAGCACATAGAATTAAAATCTCGGTTAAGAATTTGTTTATTGGGCTTCCCTGGTGGCGCAGTTGAGAGTCTGCCTGCCGATGCAGGGGACGCGGGTTCGTGCCCTGGTCCGGGAAGATCCCACATGCTGCGGAGCGGCTGGGTCCGTGAGCCATGGCTGCTGAGCCTGCGTGTCCGGAGCCTGTGCTCCGCAATGGGAGAGGCCACAACAGTGAGAGGCCCGCGTAACGCAAAAAAAAAAAAAAAAAAAAAAAAAAAAAGAATTTGTTTATTAATTATTTTCATTTCTAATTTATTTTGGAAGCATTATCAAAACAAAAATTAAACAAATCCTTGCTGCAGAAACCCACATTAGAGCCTCATAAATGGAACTGTATTCTGTAATTTAAACTAGGCATTTTTAATACAGTTTAAAAAATTACATGGCTGTATTATTCAAATGAGAAAAGTAGTTGATGTGCATTCAGATTAGTTCCTTTAATAATGCTTTTTAAAACTCCATGGCTGTTACTGATGCAGTAGTACAATGATAATTTGCAATGCCCCATTGGCTTTGATGAAAGGGCAAAGAAGATGGTTCAAGTTATCATAGAGAGGCTAATATGAGGCAGTATAAAAAGTAATAAATATTTTTTAAACTCAGGAAATAAAAGGCACAAAGTAAAATATATATATTCTACCCACTTATGTTCCCCAAAGAGGCTCCAACTTCTAGGATTCAAGTATAAACTGAATTTATAATAGGTGAGTTGAAGCCCCTATTTACTCTTCAACTGAGTAGATGAGACTTGATTATGAAAGTTTTGAAGCTCCAGGAGAAGGCATACAGCAAGAAGGCTCAAGCTCAGGGAGAAAATTAGAAAAAGGAGAACTCCTATCTCAAAAAGGGATGTTAGAGAGTTATTTTATCCACAGGCTTTTTGACCCAGAGGGAGAGGGTCCTAGGTATTTAGATCTGGTTTCCTGTTCAAGGAAAATAACTCACCAGAAATAAACATTTCTGATGATTAAGATTAGGCTTCTAAAGTAGTATGACCTTGTTCTGAGGTTGCCACTAAAGATGGTGTCACCACTGCTGTCATTTCTCAGCTGCCCCACAGGACCCTCTGAGGGATGTAGTTCCAGAGCAATTAATTACAAGAGCCTGTGGACTTTGGGAAAACCCCGCGCTTGCTTTATGATGATGTGGCAAATGATAACAGGCAAGCTGATGGTAGAGAACCTTCCTGTTGTTCTCAAAACCTCTACATCTGAGAGTTAATTATTCCCCCTTACTGCTCTTCATGCCCTGTGTTTACATGTCTCTGGTGTCCCATTCAGTCTTTGGCAGATGTCTGTCTGGATGTGGTTTTCCTGATTGTCACTCTTCATTGTTCCTTTTTCTTATATCTTCTCAGTAGGGGAGATGACATATACTTCAGTACCTACTCAAAGGCCCAAGCTGATACCGCCATTATCCTGTTATCTAGAACTGTATATGATTAAGCGTTATTAATTTTCTATAAAAATCATCCATTTGATAGTTGCCCTTCTATATGCATGGTCTACTAATGGTAACTGGGATTCATACAGGGACACACTGGAAATGGTCAAAATCAACCTGTACTCTTAGCTCCACAGTGACCCCTGCGTTCTGTTGTGTGTATATGTCAACAGAAAGTATAGACTCTTAAAATCCTTGACACTTGTTTCTGAGGATTATACTCCATTGTTTGGAGAAACTGAATGTAAGTTACAGTATCTAGCCTGAGTGGGCCCCTGATGTCCAGCAGGCTAGATCCAGGTCAAGTGGCTTCAATTACAGATGACCAATATGTGTCTTAATACTCCCTAACTTAAAAACAATATAAAATGTACCCCATAGTATATTTATTTCTCTAGTTTATATTTTCTGTAAAAGATTTGTCTCTCAGAATTTTAGATACAGAAGAACACATCACAGTTAGAGAAATTAGGTAAAGTAATTTTATCTCCAGCTATAACTTTGGGGAAATAGCTCAGACAGCTTACACAGTATACCATGGTGGTTGGAACAATGGGTGAAGCTAGCTATCTGAATTTGAATCCCAGAGCTATTCTTGTTGGCTTTGTGATCTTGGGCAAGGTCTTTGCTGTGTTTTAGATACCTTATTTGTTAAATGGAGATAATACCACTATTCACCTCCTAGGGCCATTTTGAGATTTAAATAAGTTAATAGGTATTAAGTGCTTAAAATATTTCCTGTCACAGACTAAAAGCTCAATAAGTATAATTTCCATGCAAGCTTTTACTTATTGTAAGAGTTCATAAGACCCAAATTGCAAAATTCAGAGATACAGTTGACTTAGAACACATTTGAGATACAACCCCTTTAATCACAGCACATTTAGATAAATCCTACAAGAAGAAATTTCAGACCCTTTTACTAGATAAGCCCAGAGTGTTTTCAATGAGGGAAAACATAGAAAGTTGGAAGGTCACAATTACCCTAGAAAAAAAACTTTACATTTTAGGTGGATTAAAATATGCCTGATTTTTCCACCTCCTAGAGTAATGGAAATAAAAAAAAAAAAAAATAAGTGGGACCTAATGAAACTTAAAAGCTTTTGCAAAGCAAAGGAAACTACAAACAAGACGAAAAGACAACCCTCAGAATGGGAGAAAATATTTGCAAATGAATCAATGGACAAAGGATTAATCTCCAAAATATATAAACAACTCAAGCAGCTCAATATTAAAAAAACAAACAACCCAATCAAAAAATGGGCAGATGATCTAAATAGACATTTTTCCAAAGAAGACATACAGATGGCCAGGAAGCACATGAAAAGCTGCTCAACATCACTAATTATCAGAGAAATGCAAACCAAAACTACAATGAGGTATCACCTCACACCAGTTAGAATGGGCATCATCAGAAAATCTACAAATAGCAAATGCTGGGGAGGGTGTGGAGAAAAGGGAACCCTCTTGCACTGTTGGTGGGAATGTAAATTGATACAGCCACTATGGAGAACAGTATGGAGGTTCCTTAAAAAACTAAAAATAGAATTACCATATGATCCAGCAATCCCACTACTGGGCATATACCCAGAGAAAATCATAATTCAAAAAGACACATGCTCTCCAATGTTCATTACAGCACTATTTACAATAACCAGGTCATGGAAGCAACCTAAATGCCCATCGACAGATGAATGGATAAAGAAGATGTGGTACATATACACAATGGAATATTACTCAGCCATAAAAAGGAGCAAAATTGGGTCATTTGTTGAGATGTGGATGGACCTAGAGACTGTCATACAGAGTTAAGTAAGTCAGAAAGAGAAAAACAAATATCGTATATTAACGCATATATGTGGAACCTAGAAAAATGGTACAGATGAACCAGTTTGCAGGGCAGAAATTGAGACAGATGTAGAGAATAGACGTACGGACACCAAGCGGGGGAAAGCGGCGGGGGGTGGGGCTGGTGGTGTGATGAATTGGACGATTGGGATTGACGTGTATACACTGATGTGTATAAAATGGAAGACTAATAAGAACCTGCTGTATAAAAAAAATAAATAAAATTTAAAAAAAATGCCAGATTTATACACTTGATTTAGCACTGTATGGTATTTATACTTCTGTCTCTAAAAGTAAACATGTTGAGTAGACAACCAAGCTTACCACTAATTATATTTTTCCCATTTGAATAGGAACCACCAGGGTGAGAACATCCTTAAGAAGGAAGATAATGAATCTTTTGGTTTTATTATACCACACCTTTTTCTTCTACCTTTTTAAAAAATTTTAAACAAAAGAATGTAGTAAAATTTTAAAAATGATATGGGATTATACTATGAGGAGGGGCTATGGTATATTGAAGATGGCTGCATGTCTTACTTTTCCTTTTGAGATGTGCATCTTCTTGAATCTGATCTTTTCTTAATGACTTGATTGACCAATAGATTGGGGATAGACGTGACGTTCTAGAATGTCTAAGTCTAGGTCAAACCACTCTTAGAACATTTGTTCTTGGGGAAGCCAGCCTCTATGTAAGACATCCCACTTACCTGAGATTGCCATGCTGTGGGAAGATCAAGCTAGCCATGTGGACAAGCCATATAGAGAAAGATACACAGATAGTCCTAGCTGTTCCAACCACCCAGTCTAGGAATCAAACACGCGAGTAAAGAAGCCATTGTAGACATTTCAGTGCCAGCAGGCACAGAGTGGAAAAGAATCAATGAAGCTACTCAACAGGCTGAACCAAGACCCCAACTGGGCAGTCCCAGCCAACAGCACTCTTCCAGGCCACCTTAGCTGAGGCCCCAGATGTTATGCAACAAAGGTGAGCCATTCCACACTGTGCCTTATGCAAATTCCTGACCCACAAAATTGTGAGCGTAATAAAATGCTTATAGTTTTACTCCAGCAATTTTTGGAACAGTTGTTAAGCAGCAATAGATATCTGAAACAAGGGGAAACAGGGTTATGTGACTGAGATTCCGTGATCTCAGTCCAAACTTTAAAGTTTAATAAGACTGGGTCTTTTCTTTGCTCCTTGCTCGTAATTCCTCCCTAAAACAAACAAACAAACAAACAAAAAACCTCAACAGATAACAGAAACCTCACCTGCTATTGGTTTGTTGCCATTTAAATATCCTTGTTTCTCTTTGATTGATCTTCTGCCAGTGACCACCAAAGTCTACAGGACTTCCCTTTGCAAAACATATGGATCTTGCTTGAAAGAAAAGGCTAAAGTTTGCATATGAAATAATCAATATTATGCCTTGGTTTCACTATTTGAAGACCTACTTTCTGTCACCCAGTAAGCCTGAAAATAAAGGAGCTATTATTATGAACATGATATGTAGGTGTTTAAATTTTAATGACAAAATTATAGCTCAAGTACATGCCAAGGGAGGAAAGAAGGCAGGTACAGGGCCACACATAGCTCACCAGAGCGCCTGCTAAGTATGTGCGAATAGCACTTGAGCACGCATGCCTAGAGGAGTAGGTCTGTTGTACCTTTAACAATGGCATCTTCTGTTTCCAATTAAATGCTGGTTCCTTTAGGAGGTACCATTCCCGAAGGAACAATTATTTTTGAGTCTCTAAAATCTCTGAATAGTACATTTTAACTTTGTCAACTCTTATTGCCTTCTGTAAAACATCACAAAAGCTCAAGGTTAGAATTTGTTTTACAAAGAAGGAACATTTTGTTTTGTTGTGTTTGCCTACAAGGAGAGAAAAAGTAAACACACATGGTCTTAAAGTGTTCAGCTGTTTAAAACTCTAGCTTACTAGTAGTGAAGAAACGTAGTCTCCTATAACCATAAAGCATTAACTCACGTGTAGTCCTATTTTTCCGTGTTTCCTCAGAAGACCTCTCTCTTCTCTTCTTCATCTTCTCTTCCTCTCCATCTTTTTTTTTTTTTTTTTTTTTTTTCGGGATGCGGGCCTCTCACTGTTGTGGCCTCACCCGTTGCGGAGCACAGGCTCCGGACGCGCAGGCTCAGTGGCCATGGCTCACGGGCCCAGCCGCTCCACGGCATGTGGGATCCTCCCGGACCGGGGCACGAACCCGTGTCCCCTGCATCAGCAGGCGGACTCTCAACTACTGCGCCACCGGGAAAGCCCTCCTCTCCATCTTTTGACTGATAGCTAAGAATGGCCTTTTATTTGGATTCTCCAGCTAATTACATTTTTTTAAACCCAAACACTATCATTTTTGGGGGGTAGGCCTTATTTGTTAATTTGGGACTTGTGTTAAATATTTACTTTAACATTCTCTTGAGATCCGTGGGGGATTGACAAGATTAGGAGTTTCCCAGTCAGGGCTGAGATGTCTTTATGTGCTTTTTATCTTCTTCCCTAGATGACAGAGAGAGAAGAATGGTCTGCTACTCTGAAAACTGTATAATGTGCTGGATTCACAAGCACTTGTCATCACTCATTCGTGGTCCTATTCCTAGATGATTCATGATTTCATTGTAGTCTGTCCATACCGTCTATTTATCCATCCAGTAATCTATATAATTATTATTTCTTAAGCAGTTAGTAAACTAGACAGTCTGGTAAGTGTTGAGGACACTAAAATAGACTAAGGCATGGTCCTCTCAGGGAGCAAAGATGAGAGTCATTGAGTTTGCTTTAAATAAATATTGAGTCTTAATTAGTTTACCAACTTTGCCTGTAGGTATAAAAGCTGTCTTTCACCCATAAAACACCCAACTTATTAGCAAGGTTATCTTTCTCAGCAATTATTAAGTTTCCATACTGATTTAAGTAAAATCTATATTACCTTTGGCTTTCCAGATCGCTGCTTTGGCAGAAAGAGATAAGGCAGGTAAAAAAGACTGTGGAATGATATAACATATTATCAGCTATAACCTCAAAGCAAAATGTGTTCAAATTTCATCTAAATGTGACCGACTGTTAAGAATATTATGTGCTTCTTAAGATGAGTAAAATCTAAGTCTCTACGTATATTGGCATGTGCTGTTAAAATGCATTTTCATGTTGCATCATGGAAAGATTTGCATAGCTTAATATAACCACAAAGAGGGTATCAATTTAAGTATCCAGTGAACCCTTCAACCTGTGGAGATTTTCTTCTTACAAATGAAAAGCTAAAACCGTTACTCACCTTGCTTCCAGAATAGAACCAAGGGGGAACTCCCGATGGAACTGAAAAGGCATACAAATGCAAAATGGATAAAAAGAAATCCTTTCCGTTTTCTTTTCCTTTTTTTTTTTTTTTTTTTTTCCGGTACGCGGGCCTCTCACTGTTGTGGCCTCTCCTGTTGCGGAGCACAGGCTCCGGATGCGCAGGCTCAGCAGCCATGGCTCACGGGCCCAGCCGCTCCGCGGCACACGGGATCCTCCCGGACCGGGGCACGAACCCGTGTTCCCTGCATTGGCAGGCGGACTCTCAACCACTGCACCACCAGGAAAGCCCATGTCCTTTCAATTTTTTACAGACATAGCCTGTAATCAACCCATGGATTTCATTGCTAGTGAGAGAAAGTCACTGAAACAACTAACTTTGTAGGGCTTCAGAATTTTTATGAATAAGAATAACATTTTCCAGATCTTCTAGTGGGATCAAAAAGCACTGAAGGGAAGATAAGAACGAAGACGTCCTCATGCTTCTGGGCATGATGTAATACTGTACAGGGACTGGGAGCCCTGCCTCCTACCCCAGCTGTAGAACTCACGAGGGTCCTTGGCTCCCACATGTTCCCCACAAGGGCAGCCTAATGATTCTGTTGGGGGAGGGAGCCTGAAGCACAGATTCCACTCATGGTTTTCTGTTTTTGAAAGCTGGGCCTGTTCTCTTTACTGAAAACAGGTCCACATTCCTTAACTCAGAGCTCCATACCCATCTGTTCAATAACAAAGTAAGAGGTACTAGACATAGCATGAAATGACTCCTTGGGTTAGGTTTTCTTTTTGTTTTTCTTCACCTGGAGTTTAATTGGATGACTGCTAAGACATTCTATAGCCTCTCCTCTCATGTATACTTCCTTGTGCCGTAAATATTGCTCCTGCTTTCCTTGAGATAGCTGTCTGGCCTCTTACACAGGCCAGATGGCCTGTGTACTTGGGGGAAGAGAACAGTTTGTCCAAGAAGTAGAGACAATAAATGTCACAACTGATAGAATATTGACAGAGGATTTTTAATTTTAGATAAAATAATGCAGGGATGCTTTTCTAATCTCATGGCCATTTCACTGAATAATGGTTGCATTCATTTTGCTACTAGGCCTTGGTGTCCATATAACAGAGCAAGGGATTATTAAGTTAAATGGGCATGTAAAAGAGTGATTTAATTCTCCCTAGGAAATATGGGATGTAGCAAAGCCGCTCTTTTCTTCACCTCTGCTTTTTAAAATAATAACTTTTCCTTTTATCTTAATAATATTAATACCTGTCCATTGAGGGAAAATGTAAATAAAAACCATCCATCATTAACATTTCGGAAGGTATCTGTTCTCTCTCTTTTGCTTTTTATACATATATACACAATTTCTCTCTACCTCTCTCTATATAGTCTTTCTCTTTCATCCATCCATCCATCCATCCATTATCGATGTACTAGACCACAAAATCTTAGCACCCTCTTCCCCAAACTACTCAGTTTTGAGAAGCCCCCAGAAGTTTCCCCAGATTGTTCACAAACCAGTCTGTCAGCAAATATCTGACATGCATCTGACACGATGCATCTGCCATGTTTTCCTCTCTTACTTAGGTTCTGACTTGGTGTCTGGGTCTCAGAAGTTCAAGGAGTTACAGTTGTTACTGCTGATGGTGGCTTTCGTGAAAATGTCTGTGGCCAGGCCATGGGTTTACTTGGGGTTTTGTTCTTCTGGCAGCCCAGGCCAAAACCTGGATTGCCATGATTGATTTTTTTTTTCTTTCTTTCATAATACAAATTCAATCTGTAAGTCAGTCCTGACCCTTCTAGTATAATATAACATCACCTCTGAACTAAACAGCAGCCCCTTAGTCAATCTCCCTGCTTCCTGTTCTCTACAAAACAGGGAATTTTTTTTAACCTAAGCGAGATCACACTTGCTTTCGCTAGGAATGCAGTGGTCTCTCAGCCATGTCCCTGCCTAGGATCACCCCTCTGACCTTGTCTGCTTCCTCTGATGCTTTGTATTCCTTAGCACCAGTCTCCTTACAATTCCTCCAGCTGTCAAGATCTCTGCCATCTTGTAGCCTTCACATGTATTCTCCCCTCCATCTAGCATGCCCTCCAGATATCTGCAGGGCTCACTCTATCTCTTCATTCAAATCTCTTGAAATTTCTCTGTGTTAAGCTACCCCAATTAAATTGATCCCTTTACTACCATACCATTCCTTCTCTGACTTTTTTTTGGATAACATTTATCACTATATAATGTATTATAATCTAATATATAATATTTTTATATATTTAATATATTAGAAAATATGATATGTGTATATATAACATGATTATAGGCCATATGTATATTATATATTTTATATAATTATAACTATATTATATATTTTATATAAATATATCATATATATTAATTTTATACTTGGTAATTGTTTCCTGTCCAAGAGCAGAAAATGTGTTTTATTCACTTTTATATTCCCAGCAGCAAAACCACTGACTGTTATGAAGTAGTTGCTCAATAAATATTTGTAAATTGAATGGGTTTATAAACAAATGGAAGTCATCAATCCTCAGGGGGCCAAAGTTAGGCTGAGATCTGTGTTTAGATGAGAAGAATAGTATTTGTGCCACACTGTGTCACTTGGGGCAACATATTAACTTTTTTACCCTAAGAGTATCACAGAATCTGTGACCTTTGCTCATCCCTCAAACCAAGAAACAAACATTGACTAGCAAAATTCTGGCTTCATGTTTGTATACTCTTTTGTCACAAGATGGAATTAAATCAGTTCATGCCTGAGTCCTCAACTTCCCCTCCCACATTCCCTCTTTCTAACTTCTTTTACCAGTCATCTCTCCCTACACACAAGCATGCATATCAAGCCTTCTCACTCCTTCATGTAGAATAGAAGACTCATAACAGATACAATTCCATTATCAGTCCACAAACAACAACACCTTTATTATTTTTTTTTCTACAACACCTTTGTTGTTAGCAAGATAGTACTTTATCAGTATTTTGTAATTGCATGGAATAATTTATGTATTTAACCCTCTTTTCGGTTATTAGGCTGTTTCTGATTTCTTGCTCTTACACACAGAATTACTCTGAATATCCCTGGGGCTGATTGCTGACTCAAGGGGTTCACACTTTGTTATATTTAATAATCACCCTCCAGGATTATTAACACAGTTTGCACACTTAGCAGGAGTGCCTGAGAAGGCCCATATTTTGTCACTTGCACAACACTAAGTCTTTTCAATCTTTTTGATCTTTGAAAATTATAGGCCCAAATGGCATCTTGTTATTTAAAAAAAATTATATTTCTTTAATACTTGGTGAGTTTTAACATTTAATATTTAGTAAATATTTGGATATCCTCATTCATGAACCTGATTTATGTCCATTAGTAACGATTTGGTTATTTGACCATTTTCTCTTATAGTATTTGCTTTTACTTTTACGTTTAAATAAATAAGGTCTTTATTAAGAATATTAAACATTTACAAGTAGAAAATATTTTATTAAAATTTTGCATTGGTCCGTCCAGTGACCAAGAGTGAGATGACTTTGTATCTGGCGCCTTGGAGGAACCATGGATCAGAACCCCACGTCGGCACTGACAGTGGCTCATCTGTCATCTCTGAATTTCCTTTGATACTTTCTAGGGCTGGACTCCCACATCTTCTTGTCTTTTCTGTATTGAAATGCTTCCTCAAAAAAAGTTTTTAAAGGGTACGTGGGACTAATTTTCTCAGTCTTGGATATCTCCAGAGGTCTTTATTTTCTCCTTTTAGCTTGGTTGACAATTTTTAGCTATGACTTCGTTGTCATCTTACATCCACTATTGCTGTTCAAAAAGGCCAGTTACATTCTGAGAAGACCTCATGAAATGACAGCCAACATGGCAGGACACAGGTTTATCCTCTTGCCTCAATCTGGGATACCTCTGAAGAGCCATCTTGGCTTCTGAGCTCCTGGTGGAATCAGATGAGGCATCTGTTGGTACTGAATCTCAGCTTTTTTTCTCCCCCAGTCCTGCAGCTCAAGTTGCCTCGCAGGCGTTTTGTTTTTGTTTTTGTTTGTGAGAGTGCTCCCCAGTAAACTTCCTGTGTGCAAATCTGCATCCATAAGCCTATTTTTAGGGCACCTAATCTAAAACAGTTGTTCCCAAAAGTGGACTGAGGGAAAAAACCAGACCTTAAATTAGGATGTTGGAACTGAATCATTGGTGAATGGTTGGTAATGAGGGCACCATCACTGGTGGCAGGTAGAGTACAGATAGGCTCTGGAATGCCTTTGTGTTGCAGTGGTTAAAACTTTCACCGGTGGTGAACTGGCATGGAAAATTAGGAAGGAGCTTAATTGGAAGTGCAATATTTTAGGGGCCTGAGAAGTTCAGTGTGTGTAGTAATTATATGGGATATGGAATCCTATAACTCTTAATGATTATAGGCTGTACTTTGGAGAAAGACAAAGAAATATGAAGAATGATTTATCACCAACTTAATGTAAACAGTAAAAGTCAGAAAGGGTCCTTCAGAGCATACAAAAGTATCCTATTTCTTGCAACCAGAGAATAGAAAAACCTGAAGATGATGCCTAGGACTTAATTAAAAAGATAATAGAACTTCTTAGAAGGTTGAGTTCTCTGGCAAACTTTCTGTGCTCTGACCCTGGTTGGGAAGGAAAGGGGCTCTGGACCTTGGGATTAGATATTTGAGTCAAATCCTTTGATAATAATGAAACCACATATCCCCCTGAACCTTCTGGGTGTGTAGAAGTTTCCCACTCCTCACTGTTAAAGGCCTGAACTCCATACTTAAATAAAATGCAGAAAACCTTGTGTAATAAGACAGGATGTACCCTCTCTCCCCAAGGATTTACCCTGACAGCCTCTCCTGGCCACAAGACCAGTAATTAGGATGAAAATACATTGTTCATTGGGGAAAGTTCTGGGCTTTTCAAGGGATAAAAGGAATTATACATTGAAAGATCTGAAAGACCTAGACAAGATATACTGGCGAGAACCAGGTAAGTAGTTTATGCTGGATCAAGGAGAACAGGATATGAAGCTGGACAAGGGAGAGTTTATTGAGTTGGGAATGCTCTCCTGTGATAAAGGAATTCACACCCTGCCAAGGACCCTGTGAGACAGTGTTTCTTTCTATGCTTCTAGATGGTCACTTGGGAAAAGGAGTAGTCTGCAATGAATAAACTAGAAATGACAGAATTTCTATGGTAGTTGATGGAAGGAGGTATCAAAAGCCTTAGAGAAGTGGACGTGCTAGAGTGGGTATATTTCATAAGTCCAGAAAACCTCCTGCTGACTGGGCTCTGCAGGAGAGCCCATTCAAATAGGCTAGCCAATAGTACGCATTTACAGACCTGCCCTAGGAAAGTGATAACTCTTCCGTCCTCTAATATAGCCCAATGATCTCATGTCACACAACTCAGATGAGCAAGAAGTGGTGAGTATTTTCGTATCATTGGTAATGTATATGTGCCCCAGAGAGTGAGAGAGAAACCTATTAAGGTTCAAAGACCTATCACATTAGTGAAGTTTATAGAAGTTGAGTGATCTGGGGCATGCTAGAGCATACCCTTCAAGGTAGAGTATAAATTATTAGGTTTCCCAGGTCCCATCACTAAGAAGGAAGAACAACTCTTGGTAAACCTATTTGAGATAGAGAGGCAGTTCATTCTACACTTTGGTAGAATATCCATCTATCAAGTGACATGGAAGGCTGCCAGCTTTGAGAGTGGCTTACACCGGGAATGGACGCTACAGTAGGTCCAGACTCTAGTATAATTAAATCTGCTATCTGGGCCGTATGACCCAGCAGACCCTATGATATTAGAGGTATGTGTGGTGAGAAAAGTTGCCATGTAGAGTTTATGGAAAACCCCACTGTGAGGATCACGACATGGGTACCTGTATTTCTGGAGTAAAGTCGTACCATCTCTAACAGATACTTGTGCAGCATTTATAGCTCCTGGCATGCTAATGGTCCTTGATAGAGATGAAGTGTGCCAGTCCATGAGAGAGAAAGTAACCGTGCACCTAGGACTGCTTATCATGAGCTTGGTTCTTTCAGATCCAGTAAGTTATAAGGCTGGATGGACTCTGTAGCAGTCCATTGTAAGATGGAAATATTTCATCCAGGACCAAGTATAGGCGAGGTCAGAGGGCACTTAATAGCAGAGGAGGTGCAAAAGGGGGGATTGATCACACAGTATATTACCTGGAAGTTACCAGCTTGAATGAGCTATGGAATGGCTCAGCTGTGTCACCAGTTTGGAGATAATACCCTATGAGGATGGAGTACCACTACCCCAGATATAATGTACAAAACAACAACTTTTATATATGCTGTATTCCACAACAGGTGGGTAATACATGGAGACAGGAAGCAGAAGTGGACTTACAGCCATTCCCAGGAACACACTTAAGGAGTTTTTGTTTTCCTTCCCTGCAACTCTAAGCTTTGCAGGTCTGAGGGCTTGGTTCTTAGAGGAAAAATGTTTCTACTGGGGAACACAGCAGTATTCTTGTTAAGTCTAAACCTGCCACTTCACATTTCTTACACTAAGAAACTAGCAGGCAAGGAAATGTGTTCTGACCACTAGGAAGAGGTACGGCTTCTACTACACAATTGGGGATAGGGAAGAATGCTTGTCAACTAGGTGATTCACTGGGTGTCTCTTGATACTCCTTTGCTCAGTATTTATGCTTAATGGAAAAGGGAAGCAGCCATGGGCTGAGAAAGTCATGAAAACCAGGGGCTCAGACCCCGCCCCCCCCCAGGGGTGATGTACATCATCCATCCACATAAGCCACCTAGACCAGGAAGGATGCTAGCTGAGGTTGGGGGGAATAGAGAATCTTAGAAGTGGAGGATAATATCAGTTGTAGTCCCAAGAGTAACTGTAACAGCAGGGGCAGTTCGTCCTACTAATCTCCCTTTTGTAAGTTTTCCCAAGCAATAGGATCAACCAGAATTCTGGAGGAGATGCTCCTAGATGGGGTAAACTTATTATATGAAGCAAATAAATCTTAGTAACATGAGTGTGATTAGTACCCTCTGGCATGAACAAGGCTCTCATTCTGCCAGTTGCCGGGAGTGTAGGCTGCTGGCCAATCACAGTTGACTCTCTCCGAGGCTAAGGAAGCTGATTCACACAACGTTATAACCCTTCTTTGGGTAAGCTTATACTGTTGTCTCTCAGTATCCTTGAGGAGTTGGTTTCAGGACCCCTGCAGATACGGAAACCTGTGAATGCTCAAGTGCGTTATATAAAAATGGTGTAGTATTTGCATATAACTTGTGCACATCCTCTCATGTACTTCAGATCGTCTCTAGAATACTCATAATACCTAATACAATGTAAATGCTAAGGAAATAGTTGTAAATACAATGTAAACGCTATGTAAGTAGTTGCTGGGGTGCAGCAAATTCAAGTTTTGCTTTTGGAGCTTTCTGGAATTAAAATCTTTTTTCTTTAATTTTATTTTTTAAATTTTTCTTGGAGTAGAGTTGATTTACAATGTTGTGTTAGTTTCAGGTGTACGGCAAAGTGAATCAGTTATACATATACATATATCCACTCTTTTTTAGATTCTTTTCCCATATAGGCCATTACAGAGTATTGAGTAAGAGTTCCCTGTGATTTACAGTAGATCCTTATTAGTTATCTATTTTATATATAGAAGTGTGTATATATGTCAATCCCAATCTTCCAATTTATCCCTCTGCCCCTCTTACCCCCTGCTAACTGTTAAGTTTGTTTTCTACATCTGTAACTCTATTTCTGTTTTGTAGATAAGTTCAGTTGTGCCGTTTTTTAGATTCCACATATAAGCAATATCGTATGATATTTGTCTTTCTTTGACTGACTTACTTCACTCAGTATGACAATCTCTAGGTCCATCCAGGTTGCTGCAAATGGCATTATTTCATTCTTTTTTTTATGGCTGAGTAATACTGCATTGTATATATGTATCACATCTTCTTTATCCATTCCTCTGCCAATGGAAATTTAGGTTGTTTCCATGTCCTGGCTTTTGTAAATTGTGCTGCAATGAGCATTGGGGTGTAGGTATTTTTTTGAATTGTGGTTTTCTCCAGATATATGCCCAGGAGTGGGATTGCTAGATCATAAGGTAGCTCTATATTTAGTTTCTTAAAGAACCTCCATACTGTTCTCCGTAGTGGCTCTACCAGTTTACATTCCCACCAAGAGTGTAGGAGGGTTCCCTTTTCTCCACACCCTCTCCACCATTTATTGTTTGTAGACTTTTTCATGATGGCCATTCTGACTGGTGTGAGGTGATACCTCATTGTAGTTTTGATTAGGTTGTAGCTGCAGATACAGGATGAACAGATACACAGAGCCGACTATAAGTTGATCCATCCAGTGGCAGAAAGGCCTTGCTTCAGGTTGGGAGATCTCTAGGAGCTTTCCCAGCTCCAGAGTCCCTGAGGGTTTGGCTGAAACCCCTGTTGTATCTGCATCACAGTTCAGCTTCTCCCGTAGCCCTATACTGCTTTCCTCACTTCATTCCAGACGTGGTTCCAGAGATGGCAGACTCCCCAGTAAACTTCCTGTGTGCACCTTTCCATCTTAGTGTCTGTTTCCTGGGGAGCCCAACTAAAACAGAAGATTGAACCAATGGAACGACATGTCATGTTTTTGGATGAAAGGTTTCAATACCATATGTTAATCATAGTTGAGTTAAGTTTTAAGTTCATTGCTGGCCCCAGTAAACATTCAGACAGATTTTGTAAATTAGATAGGTGATTCAAAAGTTCATATGGAAAAAGAAAGAAGCAAGAATGTCCAGGGAAATGCAAAGAGGATGTTAGTTGGTCCAGCAGATTCTGTATGTCAGAACAGCTACTTCTCCAACCTCACAACTGTTAAAGAAACAATCATTTATAGCCAAGTACTTTTTCTTCAGAATTTATTTTTTAGTCATGTTTATCCTGTATTGAGATAAAATAGTCAGATATAACCAGGTTATATATAAGTGATGGTAATTTTTAATAATGTAGTGAAATTCTGAAAGAATTGATTCATCACCAAGGTGTTTTGTATCCACCTTGGGCCTTTATTACCGACTAGCCCAATCTGGTTTGGTGTACAACCTTATATTCTTATAGGAAACATACTCATGGCAGAGAATTGTTTTATTAGTACTGTTTTTTGCTTGTAGTGATATATTCTATAATGCTAACGCAGTTATATGAAATAATGGGGCATCATCGTTAATTTTCAGGAAAAGATCAAGATAGTAAACATCCTCAGAGGCAAAGGACTATGCAACTCAACTACAAAGAAATTAATTGTCTCTCACATGGTTTACATTTTCCTGGTTTTTAAAAGCAGTAATAAGTCATCAGTCATAAGTACTGACCTCTAAGAAGTCAGTAACTGATCAGTACGTCAGTAACCTACTGACCTGGAAGCTCAGACTCTAATTTCTCTGTTTGATTAAGGCAGTGATGATTTCTTGATTTTCTTCACAGTGAAAATGAATAACCGTTAAATGACAAAATCATGTCCACAAAGTGTATGGTGTTTCAGACTGAAGGTGTGAAGGCCAGAGAAACTTGGTTGGTCATTAAAATGGTACTGGGGCTAAAACAATTGCTATTTGTAATTGTTGCACCAGTTCTTTATGCTTTCTTTGTATGCAAAGACAATGTGGCTATTTCAAGAAAATAATGAGTTGATAATATTGGGTGAGATAAAAGCAATTTCTTCTTTACAAAGAATCCAACTCTCTTATAACTTCTGTAAGCTAAAGTATCTTTACCTTTGCCTGTCTCGCTTTACACCCACTACTGGGAAATTTTTAAAAAAAGATTGGGATGTACTTGCAAATCAATAGCTACTCCAACTGGAAAATAGGCGCCTATATAGATATCCTTGCGGCTAAAGCTTTATTTAAGAAAAAACTCTTTTCTAGGATGACTACTCTGCCACCTGTATGCTGTGTTTCTGTTCAAGGGTAGTATTATGCTTTGTGTCAATCCAGGACTTCGCTGGCCCCATGTAACTTTGTGATTCAGTTTATCCTTAACCCAGACTCTGCTCCAACCAAGCCACTAGATAGGCTTCTGTTGCTGCTGCCCATTCTTGGTGTTAACTCCCACCTCAGTGGCATCTCGACCGCCCTTTCTCTTATCCACATTTATCACTTCCTTCAAGAACCAACCCCCACATTTTCTCCCTCCAAGAACAAGACCTGCTTTTTCTTTACCTTTTTGAGCTCCCACACTTTTTAAGTTTTCCTTTTCTTCTTGCTCATGTCTATTCTGCAGAACTTAAAGCTTCATGTTTTATCTATCCCAGTTAAACTCAAGGAGCATTGTGTTTTATGCACCTAAAGAACTCATTTATTCACATAGTAGTTACTTGATACATACTGTTTACTGTGAATTTATTTCCAGAGATGATTATTGTCTCTTCAGTATTGATTTTTTCTTTTACCTTGAGCTGAGATGGAGTGAAGGCAAAATAATTGCAAATTTCAACTTCCTGAGTAGTCATTGATTGAGGTGACTGTGAATGAATCCCGCTGTTTCCACTACTCTGGCTCTACTTTCTCACCTACCCTTATCCCCAGCCTCTTCCAGTCTCAGCTGCTGTGTCAACTTGTATCAGTGCCCAAGGTTCAAATGCTTTATCAAAGTAACAAGTTACCAAGAAGTGTAGTTGGTTTTGCAGATAGTTCTGCCACCATGTTTCTTTAAATTGAAGTAGTTGTTGAATTTGGGCCAGAGATGACCCAAATATAAAAGAAAAGCAATCTGCTAGCAGGAGTTGTATGGGGAGGTATCAGCGTCCACCGTGGCTCATTCAAATCCAATCCCTTGATGCTCAATCTCTGAGGAAAATGGAGACGGTGATCTGGTTAACATAGTGTTCTGAGTGGCTACAGCTGTGTGGGCAATGAAGTTCTGAAACTTTAAAGGCCTGGAATCTAATACTTGCTCAGATATATTTGTGGAATAAACAGGTGAATGAAAAGGAATGAATAAATGGTATTTGTAGATTTCTGTTTCTCAGAGGGTCAACCATGTCAGAGAAGACATGGGTAAAAATCTCTGTAATAAGGCAAGCTTAATGCTGACAGCCACTACCCATAATATTTGCAGGAACACAGCTATTAGAAACTGGCCTAGGAAGCTCAAAGCACCCTGAGCAAAATTAAAAATAAATGTGCAAATGGGATTATTTTTCTGTCGCATTGTAAATCTATGTGCAATATATAAATATGACCATCTGCCTTCCTTTGAGGAAAAAACTATTAACCGGTAAATTCCTAGTGTAGGAATGAGTTTTGTTCTCCTGCCCTTTTCTGCCGTCTTTCCTTCCACATTCCAAAAGTTTCACGTGAAAGATTATTGGTATTCTGGTGACAGGCTTTAAATCACAGCACACAGCTAAATGGGTCCTTATTTGAAACCTTTCTTTAGCATAAAGGTAAAGAATGATTTGTTTTGCATCACAATGATAGAGAAGTAGAAACAAGTTTGAAGTCACAAAATGAAACATGGTTTGCTAACTTATAACTAACTTTTCTAGACATTACCTATTTCTTGAGCCTGTTATGAGTAAAGTTTTGTCAAATACTATGGATTAATTTGAAAAAGAACATGTTTGAGCACCTGTCCTCAAAGAGAATGCAGTCTAATTTGGGAAACACAGAATACATATATATGATAAAGACAAAATGTGTATCTGATCAAAATTATGATAAAAGCCGGTAAATAAATTCCACGTAAGTGATGCAAATAACAGAAAAGCACAATTGCAGGTGAGTTGTGATAAGGATGACATTTTGTAGGCAACTCAGAGAAGGCTTGTGCCTTCACAGTAAAAATAGCTCCCTGAAAACAAGTACTGTAAGTCAGCCTTCTTTAAACACCGTTTTGGCATGTGAGTGATAACCATGTTAGATGATATTTTTCTGAATAAAAAGAGGGGTTATATATGAGGCATATAGGGGCAATAATGTGATGGCAAAAATAATCATTCCACTGACGAGTCATGGGGTCCACACTCGGCCAGAAGCACAAATGTCAGTGCAACTCCTATGTTGAGCAATTGAAACTCAGGGAAGGTCATCATAAAACAACTTTATATTAATTTCCTCTCTCCATTTAAATTCATCTTTGGGGCTTCCTCTTTCTCTGTTCCTGGCAGGCCCCATAACATTTCTCTTTACTCTCAAATAATAAAAGAGATAAGAGCCAAGTTCAATCACAAAACCCAGGCTCAGTTCAGTAATAAGCATGATTAATACCATCAAAAACAAGTAATATTCAGAACCCCAAATTTGTTTAAAATTTAGACTCTTCTCCTCCCCCCGGCAGCAGGTGGGAAGTCTACCGTAAGGACAAAGGGGTTGCCGTCTTTTCTCTTACCCCATCTGAGCTTTCATGCTCCTTCCACTAGCTTGTTCACCGTAACAGTTTCTGACCACTTGGGGTTGGTGCCTGGGGAAGGAGGAGATGAAAGGTGTTACAAAGTGTGGTACTGCACTGATACGGGTCGAGAATTGATGTTGGTGCTTTTTGGATGTTGTGGGTGTTTAAAACTAGTGGTCTCTCCCTATCCCTACCCCTATCCTGAACATTTCATGGCTTCTTTGGAGAATTCCCCTATTTCTGAGGATTTTTTCCTGGGGAGTCCCTTTGGAAGGGTCAAATACATCTCCATTCTGGTTTGATGACTGACTCCTTCCTCTGCTGTTAGGAATCCAGTCATACCTCTAGTTTCTTTCTCCAGGTAGTCTTCTTGGATGGGCCTTAAGAAGAACCATGTGTAATATTCCATTGTATATATGTACCACATCTTCTTAATGCATTCTTCTGTTGATGGACATTTAGGTTGCTTCCATGTCCTGGCTATTGTAAATAGTGCTGCAATGAACATTGGGGTGCATGCGTCTTTTTGAATTATGGTTTTCTCTAGGTATAAGCCCAGGAGTGGGATTGCTGGGTCATATGGTAGTTCTCTTTCTAAATTTTTGAGGAACCTCCACACTGTTCTCCATAGTGGCTGTACCATTCCCACCAACAGTGCAATAGGGTTTCCTTTTCTCCACATCCTCTTCAGCATTTATTGTTTGTAGATTTTTTGATGATGGCCATTCTGACCAGTGTGAGGTGATACCTCATTGTAGTTTTGATTTGAATTTCTCTAATAATTAGTAACGTTGAGCAGCTTTTCATGTGTTTGTTGGCCATCTGTTATGCCTTCTCTTGAGAAACGTCTATTTAGGTCTTCCACCCAGTTTTTCATTGGGCTGTTTGTTTTTTTGACGTTGAGCTGCATGAGCTATTTGTATATGTTGGAGATTAATTCCGTTACTTTGTTTGTAAATATTTTCTCCCATTCTGAGGGTTTTTTCATTTTGTTTATGGTTTCCTTTGCTGTGAAAAAGCTTTTAAGTTTAATTAAGTCCCATTTGTTTATTTTTGTTTTAATTTCCATTACTCTAGGAGGTGGATCAAAAAAGATCTTGCCGTGGTTTATGTCAAAGAGTGTTCTTCCTACGTTTTCCACTAAGAGTTTTATAGTATCGGCCTTACATTTAGGTCTTTGATTCATTTTGAGTTTATTTTTGTGCATGGTGTTAGGGAGTGTTCTAATTTCATTCTTTTACATGTAGCTGTCCAGTTTTCCCAGCACCACTTATTGAAGAGACTGTCTTTTCTCCATTGTATATTCTTTCCTCCATAAAAAGGAATGGAATAGTGCCATTTGCAGAGACATGGATAGACCTAGAGACTGTCATACAGAGTGAAGTAAGTCAGAAAGAGAAAAACAAATATAGTATAATATCGCTTATACGTGGAATCTAGAAAAATAGTACAGATGAACTTATTTGCAAAGCAGAAATAGAGATACAGATGTAGAGGACAAACGTATGGATACCAAGGGGGGATGGGAGGTGGGATGAATTGGGAGATTGGGATTGACATATATACACTACTATGTATAAAATAGATAACTAATGAGAACCTACTGTATAGCACAGGGAACTCTACTCAGTGCTGTGGTGACCTAGATAGGAAGGAAATCTAAAAAAGAGGGGATATATGTATACGTATAACTGATTCACTTTGCTGTACAGCAGAAATTAACACAACATTGTAAAGCAACTCTACTCCAATAAAAATTATTAAAAAAAAAAGAACCATGGGGGCCTTCTCTCATAGAAGGCCTGCGTGGTCCAAGGGAATCACTCACACACACATCTGTGTGTGCAAAATTGTTAAGGACTAGATGTTGAACACCTCCTTTGAACAATTTTCACTTGGCCATTTTTTTATCAGATTTTTCAAAATTTATCGAGTTTTTAATCAGATTTTCTATCTGATCCTTTTTTGTGGCAGGATTGTCTGAGTCACAGCTGAAACGTAACATCTTAACATCTCTTTTTATTAGTATGTTAAGAGAGTAAGCTATATAACTTTGAGTCAGTTAACTCTTCTAAGCTCTAGTTTTCTAGTCTTTTTTAAGATTAAATGATTATGTTTAGCCCTTAGCTCATAGTAAGTGACCAATATGTAAGAGCTATTATTATTTAGCATTTGTAGAATCATCGTGCTTGAGAATAAGAAAAATGCATATTTATGTACAGTCTCTGAAGATGTAGTCAGTCTTGTAATTATCATGGTACCCTGAGATTTCAAAATAATCAATTTATATCTAGCGACTTGAGTATTTGCTGAAATGTTTATTCTCTCTTGTGCAAGGTTTGGATGTCTTCAATATTTTATTTGCTCTCTTAGTGCGCATTTTTCCTCTTTTCTAACTGCTCACTTTACTTGAAGGGGAAAAGGAAGGGGGTTTATTAACATGCTCTGATGTATATGTCCTTTCCTAACATTGCTTTTTACAGGAAAAATGTTTTTTGGTGATAGAAACAGAGTGGTGTGAATAGGGTAACGGTAAATCTGTCCTAAAGCCACTTTGCAACTGTAAATCATCATTATGGAGGATTGGCTTTCTCCTCATGGTGACACTTTACCCAGTGAAGTGACCGGAAGGATTGGAAGTGATTTCTACAGTATCAGCCTCTTTGGCATGATTCATTTCTGCCCTCATCTCAGCCTGAAACTGAGTTTCTGGTACTGAGGCTGAGGATGGCAGCCCCACTGCAGTGAAATCTCCAGACATTACTACACCTCCCACATTGTCAGCTTCCCATAGATAAAAAAATTTTTAAAGCTGTTATTTGGTTTTGTCAATGCTACTTTAGATTGAATATGTTTTGCATTCCTCGCTTGTAGGTTCAATAGCCGTAATCTAATGAAGCAATAGGCTAATTCTTTAAATTACTAGGAATTCACAAAGATACCTTAAGTAATGATATGCTTCATACAATTATATCTTATGTTTTTACAGTGAGATGAATTATTTTAAATTAAAATTAGTATCAAACATTGGTTGGATATTAATTTTTTTGTTTGTTTTAAACCTTTGTTGTCAAATAAAACACAGGTCCAGAAAAACCATACCAAACAAATGTGTAGCTTAACGGCTTATTTCAAGTGAAAAGCTTATAACCACCATCCAGGTCAGGAAAGAGAATGTTTTCAGCCACCTCCCTGGATGTGCTTTATCCTAATCTTACCTCTTTATTCAGCCAGACACAATCACTGTCCTAACTTTTATAGCAACTAATTCCTTGAATTTCTTTATTGTTTTATCATCCGAGGGTGTGTCCCTAGAAGCAATAGTTTTATCCAGTTTTTTATTTTATAATGAAAAAATTTTCTATTAATCTGTAATTTCCCCTTCTATAACTTTCTTTGCTTTATCATTTATTTGTTAAAGAATATAAATCTCTGCCCTGCAGAGTTTCTAAGCTTGGCTATTGCAGACTGCATACCCTAGGTGCTGTTCAACGTGTTCCTCTGTCTTCTGAATTTCCTAAAATTGGGCAACTAGCGGGATCCAGAGGATTTCTCAGAATTGAGTACAGTCCCCTTGACAAGATTTTAGGTGTCTTCTTTAGGAGGGCAAAATGTCTACTTGTTTCTCTTTCTGTGATTTCAATGCTGTTGATGTTCAATGCCTAGATTTTTAAATTTAGGTAGTTGTAAAATTTGGTGGTATTCTGATTCCGTAAATTTTTTCATTATTAAATAGAATACTTATAAAAATGGACGCTTTCTCTTAGACACTATTTGGCTACCCAGTGCTTTCATTTCTATAGGACAAGAAGGATCATTGCTTGATTTTTAAAATCAGTTTTTAAGAAAATTAATTGGATTCTTATCCTCCAAATGTAACATATAACCATTTTTTTAAAAATACTTATTGTTTAGTAACTTGTGTTTCAACATGTTTGGGTGGGTTTCACCCAGTTGCAATTATTTTCATGACTGAAGCTCAAATTGTCCCAACTCTGGCCAGTGGGAGCCTTTTTAGGTTGATTACTAAGTTCTTTTCTTACAATTCTAATAGATTTTGATAGCTCCCTTGCTGTCTAGTATAACAAGATGCTCCACTTTTATCTTGATTTTCTGTCATAGACTTGGAACTGCCATTCTTGCAAGAAGCTCTGGGTTCTTTTAGTGGAATATGGTATTTCAAGACCAACATATGTATTCACTAGAGAGATTTATTGGTCTCAGCTGTGTGGTCATTTTTTCTAGGCCTTTTTAGTGGGCAGAGTTAGATAGAATATGCATTTGTGTGTGCACACGTGTGAGTCTGTGTATGCATGACTCAGGTTCACAGGAATACTTCTAATTCAAATACAGCACAATAGAGTTTTAAAATTTAATTTCTTCTATATTACATCTGTATTTCCTTTTTGCTACACCATGAAGCCTGCTTCTCAAGGATGTAGGGGATGACAGAATATCCCATACTGGGCACACAGCAATATCACACTAGCAGTACTCAGCTCCAGCGAAAAGACATAGACCACCGGAGTGGATACAAAAACAAGACCTGTATATATGCTGTCTACAAGAGACCCACTTCAGACCTAGGAACACATACAGACTGAAAGTGAGGGGATGGAAAAAGATATTCCATGCAAATGGAAATCAAAAGAAAACTGGAGTAGCAGTAACAGTACTACTAATATGTAATTGAAATTATTTGTAAAAATTCTTGCATATGCTCTTACCACCACCCCATCTTTTATAGTTGTACTATTTGTAAAATTTCAGAACCTATAGCCATTACCGACCATCTTCTCCCTTTAACCTCCATTTTTAACTCCATCTTTAATGCTTACTACCAGTCCTGTGTCAAAGTTTCTCTGGTTATTTTAATTGTCTGAAGATTTTTCTCTATTTTTCAGAAAGGACTTATGGAAATAATATTCTCTGTCTTCCTGCATGTAATAACCATTTGTCTCTGCTCTTTATGTTTGAAAGTCAGTTTTGCTGGGTAAAAAATATTTGGCTCACATTTCTTTCCTTGAGTATCGTGTTACTGTCAGCAAGTCTAGTCATCTAATTTTATTTCTGTTATAAGAACACTTACTCTTCCTGCCTAGATGCATAAAATATTCTTCTTTTTTTTTACAATTTAAAATCCACCTTATAAGCTCTTTCAATATCTAAGTTTCAAGTGGCATTTTAAAACTTTATGTTTCAGGAAAGTCTTAAGTTTCTAAGAAATTTCTCTTTCTCTTTTTTCTTAATTTTTAAAAAATTTTTTAATTAAAAAAAATTCTTCCTTTTATCCTCAATTTCTCTTAAAGCACTAACTTCTATGTTTATTTGGTAATGTGTTGTTTCTAATTTAGCCTTCATTTCTGATTTTTTTTTCTAATTATTTCCTGAGTTTAGTCACCTAATTCCTGAGCTTTTCTAATCATGATTTGTGTTGTTCTTTCATATCATTTTCTTAATGCCTTTTAGCTTGTTTTGAAGAAGAAGAGTGTGGTTTGATCTGTTTTGTGGACATGTCTTTCTGGAATGCTCAAAATGTTTTTAGGAATGTTATTTAGATATTTTTTGAATCATAATAATTTCAGATAGAATTTGACCTTTTTTCCTTCTAATAACTTTGAATAGAATTTGACCTTTTTCTTTTTCTATGCTCAATTTTATTAATTTTACTGGATTTTTAGAAGAGGTTGTGGTTCAAGATAGCTTCTAAAAACACGTTTCCTCTTTTGTTACTTCACTTAGTGTTCACAATATGACTACTCATTCACTGAGATTTCTTGGCTATCTTCTGCCTTCCTACTCCCACCCCCGACTTTTATCTGAAGTTTCTCTCTTCTGCTTTTATTGCCTCTTTCCTGCTCAGTTTTGATTCTGCTTCCAGGAGTTTCTCCTCAGAGTGGGTGTCAGTTTACAGGGATTAGTCTGCTCTGTCTTCTTCATACCTTGATACCAGTCCCTTAAGCTTGCCTGCCTTCGGATTGGGTAAACCCCTTCCAGTTCAGCTGCTGTTCTCAAGTTGGTCCATCAGACATCCAGTGATTACCTGGCGGGGTTCTGTTGTTTTCTGGTCCACTGAATATCTGTTGCTTCCTCCTGCCTTCTCCTTCCCTGGCAATGACTGAAGGAAGATCTGGCGGTGGCTAGTGGTTTGTCCCCATATGCTTGTTTCTGAGGATTGTAGGACAAGTTCTCACCTAGTTTGTTATAAATGTTGCCCATGAGTTTTTGGCTTTACTATCTAATTCCTCTGCTCACATTGATAATGGGGATTTGAAGGAATTCAAAAGCTTTACCACTACTGCCACCTTCATGATTTTCTTTCTAAACATAAGCTTTACTAGAATTTTTTCTAATACACAGATATAAAACACACACAAACACATATACAGAATGGTGTGTCACAATCTATACATTCCAGTTGTTATTTTTAAAATAATATAAATGTGGGACTTCTCTGGTGGCACAGTGGTTAAGAATCTGCCTGCCAATGCAGGGGACACAGGTTCAATCCCTGGTCCGGGAAAATCCCACATGCTGCAAAGCAACTAAGCCCTTGTGCCACAACTACTGAGCCTGAGCTCTAGAGCCCACGAGCCACAACTACTGAGCCCGCGTGCCAACTAGTGAAACCCGTGCACCTAGAGCCCATGCTCCGCAGCAAGAGAAGCCACCACGTTGAGAAGCCCGTGCACCACAATAAAGAGTAGCCCCCGCTTGCCACAACTAGAGAAGGCTCACGTGCAGCAACAAAAACCCAATGCAGCCAATAAATAAATAAAATAATATAAATGTAATAAAAATACAGAGCACAGAATATATTTTTACTTTTAATCTCAATAAAATTTCAAAATTTGACAAGGTACTGCTCTTCTCATAAAGCTCGCACAGTGAATTCATAGCTGGGGAAATGTTTTTGGTCAAGTTGAAAAACCTAAACAGAAAGGTACCATAGGGGCCTTTAATTGAATTTTCCACTTTTTTGCATTAGAGACATACAGTCTTTGGTGTCACTTTTTGAATAACACCATCTATTTATAAAAATAGATGAACAATGGGTTGGGTGAGTACCTTAAACATTTGTAATTGAGAGGATAGATAATAAACATTGCCTTATATGTCTTTGCCTTTGAATTTTGAGCCTAGTATATTTGTAAAGTAGCAGCAGCTCCCATTTGACATTCTGCAGTTTTTCAGAAAAGCCATCATCAGTTCCTGTTAGTACAGTAGGCCTGTAATGAATACATGTCTGATACAATTGCCTTATTTTCAAAAAGTATAGCAGTTGTAAGTGGGTTCTGGTGATCCCATCTAGTGAGTATTGTCTTGTAGTTGCACCTGAAATAAAGAAAAAGGAATTAGATTTTTGATACCCCTTTTTATCCTGAAGTATCCCCAAGTGTATAACATAATATTGTAAATCAAAAAGTTTCCCTTGCAGTGCTCACATAATGTTACCCAGTTTTATGTGAGTCTAAGTGAGAGACTTCTTTTTTAAAGATGTGTTCCACTTACTACTGTATTACCTATGTGTCGTCACATTGTTACCAATTAAGCCAGCATAAACATATGCTAACATACTTACACTAAATTGTTCCTGTTTGATAACAACAGTTGATAATCAGAATAGCTTCTGCCACATTCAAAGGAAAAGTGAGATCTCTCCTTGGAGAAGTTTGAGCCGTCAGTGAAATAAGAATAATCACGTTTTCCTCAATGTTTTATTTAAGTTGAAATGGGCAAAAAGCGAGGAACCAAAACCTTAAAACTACCTATTGACACTGCCTGAAGAGTCCCATAGTCTCATCAATGAAATCATGATCTTTTCCTGCATTCTTTTCCAACAAGGCAATTTTGATACCCAGCCAACTTCAGAGGGCAGTTTGAAAGTTGACTACTTTCCTTCTTTCAAGGGCTGGTTTCTGAGGTCCAAATGTGTCTCAAGGCTTCGTTCATTGTAGATGGAACTCATATATTGGGAGCTATTACAGAGGAAAACCCATCAGCTCTGGAGTCACAAAGCCCTTAGTTCCATCCTGGCTCAAAATCCTCCTTATCTGAACTGGAACAAGTTACCTTCCTTCCTGGTTCTATTTCTTCACGTATAAGGTAGGTCTAGGGACTTCCCTGGTGGCGCAGAGGTTAAGAATCCGCCTGCCAATGCAGGGGACATGGGTTCAATTCCTGGTCTGGGAAGATTCCACATGCTGCAGAGCAACTAAGCCCGTGCACCACAACTACTGAGCCCGCGTGCCACAACTACTGAAGCCCATGAGCCTAGAGCCCATGCTCCGCAATGAGAAGCCACTGCAATGAGAAGCCTGTACACCGCAACAAAGAGTAGCCCCCGCTCGCCGCAACTAGAGAAAGCCCATACGCAGCAACGAAGACCCAACGCAGCCAAAAATAATAAATAAATATGTCTAAGGATTTCTTATTTAGAGTGTATTATCTAGATTTAGTGTTTGGCACGTTACATATTGTAGACATTTAAAAATATACCCATTTCCGGGGCTTCCCTGGTGGTGCAGTGGTTGAGAGTCTGCCTGCCGATGCAGGGGACACGGGTTCGTGCCCTGGTCTGGGAAGATCCCACATGCCGCGGAGCGGCTGGGCCCGAGAGCCATGGCCGCTGAGCCTGTGCGTCCGGAGCCTGTGCTCCACAATGGGAGAGGCCACGACCGTGAGAGGCCCGTGTACCGCAAAAAAACAAAACAAAACAAAACAAAACATTTCCTTGTCATATGCAAAAGAATACATCTTCCAAAGTCATGTAGGGAATATACGTGGTTTGAAAACCTGCCGAGATGACTTTATATGCTCCCAGTGCTCCTGAAGAACATTCATCAGGGAGAGTAAGGCCTCTAGGTACTCATGACCAAGCAGCTAAACAAATCAATATCTTAGATATCTACCAGTCACCAAAAGATGAAATTGAAATGAACTGTTACTGATCATTGGTACTTTATTTGTTTAAATTAATTAACAATTTATTTACTGCTTATAGCCATTATATTTATAAAACATCTGATTATGATTCATTTAAATGTCACCCAAAGCTTATAAAAGGAAGCTGCATGAGTCTTTTTTGAAGACTAATATTTAAAAGTAAAGTACTTATTTCTTATGTAAAGAACGGATTTATTGTTTTCACTTTAAGGAAACCCTTAGCATTAGAAAATGTAAACTTACAGAAAGTGGGATTTCTAAAAGCAAAGAGTGCCTGGATGGGACAGACTGCATATTGACATTATGCTAATTAGAGACTTGAATCACTGACACCTGCGTTGCTTAGAGGGACACAATGCAGCATCAAGGTCTCTGTCCTTTTGTTGATTTAAAATGTTATCCTTGAAATATCAATGTTATAAATATTAATAAAAATACTAAGAGCTTGGCAAGTGGATTCCAGGAAGACTAATGACTTCCCGTTAAATATCAAGTCATTATTCTAACGGACCTTTTACTAGGCAACAAAGATGGAACAAAGCTATAAGCCCTTCATAAAGGTCTTAACAACCATTCAATTGAGACAAAAATTCCATCAACTATTGTTTGACCTAAATAGATTGATTGTTTCTAGGTGAATTAATCAGCCTTTGGTTATCATCTCGCAATACCAAAAACAGGTCTGGCTGATTTTTTGACTCCTTAATTGGTTGTCTGTCCAGTTGGGGCACAGGTACACCCACATAAGCGTGCAAAATTATTTGTGTGAGCCAATAACTTAAGTCAGTCCATCCCCAGGTAGTCTGATGTATGTCAATGTAAAGGCATCTCAAAAACATAGCATTGAACAAATGAAAAGTAAGATGCATAAAGGATATGTAGGGTAAACTATCATTTTACTGTCCATTTATCAAACTACACTATATGTTGGTAATGGATGTAAATTTATGTCAGTTAAAGTATGGAAGGTGAGTAGAAAGGATGCATATTAAGTGTGCAAGACTTGTGCCTAAGAAATGGTTGGAGGAATGGGATGTGTAACAAGAGGGCAAAAAACAAGGGGCCATGTTGTGATCGATAATGACAGTACACCGTAAAAGGTATAGCATGATTGATCAGAGTAATCCTATGTTAGAATATAAAAGCGGGGATATTTGCAGTTTATCTTTGTATTAGAATATGGGCATTTTTCAAACTGGCTTGAACTTATTTAGCATTTAGAATGACATATGGTGTCATTCTGTTTCCTGTGTGTCACGTTGAATGTGGAAATGGTAGGCCTCCTGAAGAAAGCATCATCCTTCCAGTTGTTCCTCAAAAATCCTTTTTATGTGAACTAGTTGCCAGGCCAAATTATACTACACACTCTGACTAACCTGAGTGTCTGTGGCAGTGAGCAATGTTTTGTTAGTTTTTTAAATTGTGTGCTATAAATACCTTCTACCACTAATGGGTTTAGGGTAAAAGTCCATAGTTAGGACATTATCAATTTAACTTCATCATTAAAACAATAGTTAGTGGAACAGATTTTACCTGGGAAACACAAAATAACACAGAGAACATTGTACCCCTAATATTTTAGGAATATATAAGATAATTAAATACATATAGCACTCTCAGTGAGAAAGAGTGTAGAGTTATTGTCAGAACTCCCAAGGATGAATGCAAATCCATTTAATATTAATCATATTCCAATTTGCTTTAAAATTAGGAAATCTCAACAGTGCAACTTGATTGTCAACCTGACTTTGTCCATACTTACATTCTGAGCCATACAGTGTTTAAATGATTGCATTAAACTCTTTTTGTGTATGTTGTATATTTTACTCTATAGCTGTCTGTATGGAGTCGTAACTTTCAAGGGCCATTTTTCCCCCTTTAAGCCCGGTGTTTTGAATACAGTACAAAAAGTGTAATAAAACTGTAGCCTGTTCATGCAGATGCATTCATTTCACAGAGGTCTTCCTTTGAGATCAATCAAACCAAGAAAGAGAAAATTCTCTGTAGTCAACAAAATATACAGTGCATATCTCTGTTTCTTGTCAAGTACCTCAGATCTGCATTTAAGGATGGCCTAAAACCCCCTTAACAGACTTTACGAAGGAAAAAAAAACAGCATGAGTAAAAAATTGTAAATAATTGCCCATTTCTATAGCAAAGTTCAAATTTCTCTCTTGAAATGGTGAACCAACTCAAATAACAACATTAGGGAATGTCCTTGTTTAGGGATAATTAATGGCCTTGTAGTTTTCTCACTGTTTATTATGTACAGTCAAATAGGAAAAGAAAATGTTAAAAGCTCAAAGGCTAAAGCTGAAATGTATACAGCAGATTTATATGTGTTCAGTTTTTGTTTTGAGAAGGCGCTCATTTTAATTTCATGTGTCATTTTTATTATGCAGAACAAAGAAAAATACATTAGTTACTCATGCAGAAGCTGCAAGCATCTTTTAAGGAAAAGAGGTATCTTCTACTTGATACACTCAAATGACTGAGTTAGTTTTACATTTCAAACTTTAAGGTGGGTAGGTAATTAAGGAATGTTTGTCACCAATGATCCAATAACAACAAAAACCCACAATACATAGTTGTGCTCAAATATTCTAAAATATTTAGAATATTTTAATATAAACAGAATGCTAGAAAATATTGTACAATTTAGGGGGAAAGACTAATAACATTGTTACTTCAGTGGTTGATGATAACAATTGACTAGTGAAATAGTTTGCACAAAACTTTTTCTGAATGCAGTTTCAGTAATATGGAACTGTACATTCTGAGAAATATGGGAAGGTGTAGGAAATTGTTGCATAAACTGCTCTGACTAAATTAGACATTGTGATGAAGTATAATGTCCTCAAGTAAACAGTTATTATGTTAAGAATGGAGAAGCAATCACACAACGTAAGTATTTTGCCCTGGCAGCTCTACTTTTATTGTCTCCTCCTTACTTTCCCTGGGATGATACATTCCTGCCATCCACAAGCTTACAAAAATGGGCAAGGGGCTCATACATATACAGTAAAAATCTGTAGAGAAAATATTACTTTTTAGAGAACAGCTAAAAGTTACATAGGCCTAATTTCTTTACCTTGACCGAAGACTATTAATGAACGCTGCATCCAGATGAGACGTCTCAGTCGACTGAAAATATTTCAGTGACATAAATTGTACCAGCTAGCAGATGTCAGCCCACGAATCACCTTTTGAAACAAGCAAGGAGAGAAAATTATCACAGAACCCACTCAGTAATTCCTAAATAACCCTCAGGACGCTGTGCATCAGATTAAACATACTTCCTCAAACACCTCTCTCCTGTGTTCTTTCTTCAAGCCCTCACTTCTCCCATAGTCTTTCAGCTCTGCACTGAATAGATCTCAAAATTTACTCACAATAAGGTAATCAAGACTTGACTACAAAAAACAGTATGTGTATTTAAAAATATCAGTTATCTCTTGAATTCCAAATAATAGTTTTTCTTTCACCTCAGTAGTTACTGATTTTCCTTAAAATATTTTAAAACAAGTTCCTATGACTTGTCATATGTTCTTTTGATTATCTTTAGTGTGGTAAGATTTTATTCTCAAGAGCAGAATTTTATTTGGTGTGAAGTCTTATGGATTAGATAGATGTTGAAGGTTTGTGATACAGTAAGTCCTCTACATACGAATGAGTTCTGTTCCAAGAAAGCGTTTGTAAGTCCAACAGAGTTAGCCTAGGTACCCAACTAACTCAATCAGCTATATGGTACTGTACTCCAATAGGTTTATTATACTTTTTACACAAATAATACATAAACAAACACAAAAAATAAAGCATTTTTAACCTTACGGTACAGTACCTTGAAAAGTACAGTAGTATATAGTACAACAGCTGGCATCCAGGGGTCGGCATCGAGGAAACAGGCAAGAAATAAAGATACTATACTACTGTACTCTATGCAGTACTGTACAGTAAAGTACACAAAAGCACAACCACTTGTAGAGGATGCACGCACGTGACAGTGTTCTCCAGACATGCGAACTAACTTATGTGATTGGACATGCGAATGCATATTCACATCTTTGAAGGCTCACAACTTGAAGGTTCATATGTAGGGGACTTTATTCTTCTGATTTAAGAGAAAAAAAAAAAAAGAATAGCGATGAGTTTATCTTGCAGCTTAGGAGCCAGTCCGAAAGGCAGTTCCCGAAGAGGTTTACAAAACATTTTGAGTAATAGAAACATTTTGGAATGAATCTGTAGCCTTAAAATGTGTCTACTCTGAAAACCAAGATGGTATGCTTGTCTTTAGAACCCCCTGCCTGGTGCCTTCAAGTCTATTAGAGAATTTCCATTACCTAGGTGTCGAGTTTATCGCCTGAAAGATATGTGGATTCTCTACCTGTTAAACTGTCATTTATATACTCCAGATGGTATCCCTAGGTTTTGAGAAACTGTTGAAGCATGTCACATCGACTGCTCCTGGGAAGTAATGAATATACTCAGCAATTCAGTATTTTACAGTCTTATTAATTTTTAGCATAAAGTCAGATATCTCAAGTTCAAATTTCAATTCCAACTATGTGACTTTTGGGCACTTTACTTAAGTGTTCTTGACCTTATTTTCTTCATGTATAAAATGGGAATAATAATTATTCCTGCTTTGTAGGACTGTGGTGAGAAACAAATGAATTAATTCATATAAAGTATTAAGTCTTGGCACATAAACACATTTAATAAATATTCGATAGACTTGTTGATTTTATGGTGATATTTTGTAAATACTGTGTTTTAAAGCATTATTCTTCCTGCTTGGCTTTTCATCTTAATAAGATAATAACATTTTTAACAACAAAAAAAAATAATGCATAGCTGAAATTCAGACTCAATAAAGACTCACTAAAAGATTGAGAAGTATTTTGGGGCAGAAAACCCATTTCTACCAAGCTTTTTATTTTATATACTTAAAGCTCACCTTTAGTGAAATTATTTGCTATCATCTCCTGCTTTGGTTACTCCTCATCTGAAAACCTCTCACATAACTGAGGACCAATATGAAGGAGCACAATTTTTAAAGTATATTTTTAAACATGTTTTTTCAGGCCTATAAATAAAGCCTACCATGTATGCATCTCAAAATGATTTTTAAAATGTATTGCTCTACAACAAATATTTTTATTATTTATATCTTGATTTCAACTCAAAGAATTCAAAATATACCATTAAATATTTTATTTGAAAGACAAATTATATATTCATTGGATGTGATGAGTATTAAACATTTAAAAATTGTCACATAGATCTCATAATGCAATTGATAAATGAAGAAATGGCAAATAAACATCTAATCTTACCAAGTTATAAAGATAAGTCGTGTAACCATTTAGACTTCTAGGCATGATATTACCTAAGCTTTCTGGTGTAGCTTGACTTTTCAAATAAAAATATGACTCAGATAGTTCCTAAAGGAATGTAAAGGGACTCCATATTTTTAAAAGTGTATTTATTCTTTGATTTAGAAAGTGTAGGGATTTTTTTTCTGGATTATCATGACTAGTTCAAAGGGTGGGAAGAGATGTCTGAAATTAAAAATAAAAAAGATTGTGTAGGGAGATTTTTTTGAAAATTAATAGCAAAAATAGATTTTCCAGGTAATCACTTGACTTGGTATTATCTGTGAATGATTACAAACACAGAATACAGAAATGCATTGTTTTAGCTTGAGTTTCCCAGAAAGTCGAGACTGAAGCAGATGGCTTGTTTGTTGCTGCTTTATTGGTGAGTGTAATCTTAGGGAACAGGAGTGAGGGACAAGGCAGTGAAACAGGAAGGAGGGAAGACAAATGATGATGTCTTATATAGTTGGCCACTCCAAAGTACGATGGATTGCTTAATCCCACAGCAAAGTCCTCCTAGAAGCCATAGATGCTGTGTCTCAGCACAATCCATTGGGGAAAAAAGGGAGAATCATTTGTCAAATGGCTTTCTTCTCTTATTGGTTAAAGGTTCACCCCAAGAGTGAAACACCTTGCGTGTCTGGTTTCCAGGACAGAGAATGCAAGGGTTATGGAAACAGTCTGATGGTCTGAGATAAAGAACTGTCAGAATGTGCGTGCATGAAGTGACTGGGCCAAGAGACAGGCAAGGCCTTATTATTTTTGAATCATAATGAATTCAGAGGAAAAATTATCAACCATATTTTTGCTTTTTTTTTTTTTTTTTTGCGGTACGCGGGCCTCTCACTGTTGTGGCCTCTCCCGTTGCGGAGCACAGGCTCCGGACGTGCAAGGCTCAGCGGCCATGGCTCATGGGCCCAGCCGCTCCGTGGCATGTGGGATCTTCCCGGACCTGGGCACGAACCCATGTCCCCCGCATCGGCAGGCGGACTCTCAACCACTGTGCCACCAGGGAAGCCCTTGGTAACTTTTTAATGTATTTTCTCTCCATCACTTTTTCTGTGCCCAGCTTGAATTCATTTTATGTAAATATGTTCTCTACCAGCCAGTATTGTGTTTGGCTTTAAATATAGAAGTTCAGTGAAGAAGTAGATTTATCACACATAACACGAAGTTTGAGGACAGACACCTGAGAACTAGACAGACAACTCATGTATGCACTGAAGAACCAGACTCCTTCTGCCTCTGTTCCACATTCCTTACTGATGGCTGTGCCAGGCTATTCCTCTTCATCACTTTTTAGTCAAAAAAGACAGAGTAAAAAAGACAGTTCATGAATAATTCTGTGTATCTGTTTTTTTAGATAAAACTTAGTTACATGAGGTAACTTAAAGCATCTACTACATGGATATATTTTACATATATTTTTTAATGCACATGATTTAAAAAAACTACTTTTAATGATATACCAAAGTGCATCTTCCTCAAGAGTTAGGTTCAAATATTAGGGCCTAAGGAGAAATTTCCTATAATCAGAATCACTCTTAAATTGATTTAACATTCTAAAATGGATCAGTGTAATTCACCACGTTAACAGAATAAAGGAGAAAGCAATAGTATGATCATCTCAATATATGAAGAAAATTCATTTGATAAAATCCAATACGCCTTCATATTTTTAAAAGTCTCAACCAACTAGAAATATAAGGAAATTTCTTTAATATGATAAACACTATTAAATTTTAAAAAGCTACAGTTAATATCATACTTGATAGTAAAATAGTGAGCACTTTCTCCCTGAGTCTGGGCACAGAGCAAGTGTGTTCACTATTATATTTAACTTTGTACTAAGAATCTTAGTGCAATAAGACAAAAAAGAAATAAAAGTTATAAAGAAAGACATAACAACACTAATTTTAGCTAACATGATTGTGTACATGTAAAATCAGAATATACAAATTATTGCTGTAAGTTAATTTAATAGGTTTGCTAGATTCAAGGTCAATATACAAAAATCTCTGATAATTTCTATAGACTAACCAGATATTAGATAATAAAATTTTTAAAAATACCATTTACAGTAGCATAAAAGTATTAAACTTATACAAATAAATCTAATGTAAGATATGCAAGTCCTTTACCTTGAAAACCTCAAAACATTGTGAGAGAAATTAAAGACTTAATAAGTAGCTATACCATCTTCTAGAATTAGAAGACTCAATATTGTAGTTCTTTTGTTTGAATTCTCTTTGCTTTCACTTATTCTCTTCCCTTGACTTCTTGTCCTTTCTCCATTTCTTCCTTGTTTTTGTGAGGTAAGCAACATTTCATCACAACCTCATGAAGACTGTCTCATGTAGCATTTTCCTTCATGAAAGTACATTTATGAATCTTTGATTGCACCAGTAAATCTATAGCACATAGATGCAATATTAAAAATGATAGTATGTCTCCTAGGCCAGTGTACAAAATCCTGTTTAATTCATAATATAATTTATATATTTTATTTTATAATAAAACTTGGAGAAAGAAATTTGTTCCAACACTGATAATAAAACAAAGATCAAAATATAATGAGGATTTTTATTACAGATTTTTGAGCTAGAGGAAAGTAGATTTAATGAAATGAAGACGAGATAAAGCTGCAAATTAATGAACTCTCTGACTGCCAGGCACCTTGTGAGTATTTTATTCCCACCACTCTAAGCCTTACCTGTAAGGTATACATTATTCCTGTTCTGCATATAAGTACTCCAAAGCTCAACAAGTTTAACTTATCTAGAGTCAAATAGCTCAAAAAAAATCTGAATATGAATCTATACTTGAGTATGAGCAGTCCTACAACCCATATTGTTTCCTCTGTGCAATGCTGTGAAGAGTCATAGGAAATTTCATTTCACTTTCAAAGGCTTCATGCCCAGTACCTTTCTGGATTTCCTGACGGGAAGGAACTCCGAGGTAACTTTTTTTTCCAAACTCATTGCTTTACAATTGAGAAAACTAAGGCAAAGAGAATTTGAGGGACTCACTACATATGGGCAGAGCCCATCCCAAATTCTGTTCCTTTAGATTCTGGTAGCTGCCTTCCTGTTTCCACTGCTGGTGACAAAATCCAAATCCTTGTTGTTATCTCTTGCCTACACTGCTGCAGTAACCTCCTCACTGGTCTCTCTGCCTCCAGTTAATAATCCTGTATGCTGCTGCTTGAATAAACTTATTAAACACAAATATTTGTTACACTAAAATGGGATAATAATACGGTTGTGAGGATTAAAAGGGATAAAACATGTAAAGTTCTTAATACAGGGCTAAGCACTTAGCATCAAATAAATACTTGCCATTATTATTTTCCTATGCAGAGGCCATAAACGACATTCCATCATTCATAAAGGGAAGATACTTTCTCTGGGAAGAGGTTTCACGTGCAAGTGATTGCCTAAGGAAACGCTGCCTGGAGAAATGGGTAGCGAAGTGGAGGAATCAGGACAGGGAAGGAGAAGATCCATGAATGCATTCAGGTGACACCTCAGCACCAACTGGATCTCATAGGAGCTCTGAAGTATATGTTACACCTCAAAGTTTATTCCACCTTGAGGCAGGGGAGATGGGTGGCTTTATATTACTGGTCACTCATTGGCTGTGAGCCACCCTGGAAGAGACATAAACTCCCAGCGTTTCTGTCTCTTGGCCTGTATGGTCAAAGTCTCTGACATAACCCAAGTGACATACTCTGGAAAAGGTTTTAGGAGCAAGCCAATAGAAGCAAAGCATACAGGCCAGGGGATGGGTGCACAGGACTGCGAGAAGGGTAGGCAGAGTGCCAACAATGTCCAGCACCTTTCTCTGTATCACACTTGCAATCTTCCTTCCTATTAAGGCCCTTTCCCACTGTTACTCTTCACTTATCCTATATTCCAGCCAAGCCGCACAATTCATTCATTCACAGTTAATCAGCATTTGCCAGGCACCATTCTAGGTGTTGGGAAAATAATAGTAAACAAGTTTTCTCTCTTACCGAGTCCATATTTTCTTGGGGAGATAAATAATAACAAGCAAACACATAATCTATATGACATCAGGTAAGGACATAGATGAAGAAAAATAAGAGGATAGAGTGTCAGGGCTTTTTTGTTTTTTGCTTTTGGTTTTAGATGGGGTGATCAGGAAAGGCCTCTCTGAGGAGGTGACATATTAACAAAGACATAGGTAAGGTGCAGAAGTAAAATCAGCTAATATTTATTAATCAGCAGAAGAGAATTCCCAGGGAAGAGAAGAGCCGTGCACAAGCTCTGAGGTAGAAGGTGCCTTGCTGCTTTTGTGGAACCACACAGAGAGGCCTGATAATTGGAGTCTGGTGGGTGATGGAGAGTGGTAAGAGGTGAGGTGAGAGCCAGAGATCACAGGACATAGGTCTTGGAAACTACAGTCATGGTGCAGACTTCTAACCGTGCTGAGAAGTCACCGAAACGCTCTGAGTCATTGAGTGACATATTTGCCTTATGTTTCCAAGTATATCAGGTATTTATTGCTATTCCAGAAGGTATCAGAATACTTAGTGGCTTAAAAAAGCTACCACTAATTTGCTCACAGTTCTGTGCGTTGGCCGTTTGGGAAGGGCTCTGTTGGGGCATCTTGACTCTGCTCCAGGGAGGTGGCTGAGCTCAGTCATGCTTAGGCTGTCCATTGGCAGTCAGCGGGGGCCTGCATGGTTTTAGAAGGCCTTCCTCATGGTCTGATAGTTGGTGAAGGCTGAGAGCTGGGGTGGGGCGGGTCTTGGTTCTCCTCCACTGGTGCTTTCATGTGTATCCCTTCATGTAGGCTTCCTCACAATGCATGTGGAGCAGATCTGAGCGGAAAGATCTGGAAGTCAGTTATGGATAGGTTAAGCTGAAAAAATTCCTTAGCTGTACAGAAGTTTTATGTAGGCATTTGGTACGTTTAATTGAGAGGTCAAGATACACACGTAGCTGCTACTTGAAGGCAGTGAATCGGGTGAGATCATATAATGAGTGAATATAGGTAAAGAATAGAATAGAATCATGACTTAGTGCTTCTTAGGTTGGGACAAGAAGTGGATTCAGCAAAGGAGACTGGGAAAAAGTAGACGTTTAGTACCTTATTAAGCATAACCTAACTAACAAACCAAGTATGGATGATTGCGTATCATGAAGCAAAGAATATGTGTCATCCAGCCTGTGTACCTTTGTTAGTTAAAATGAAGAAAACAAAAATTGTTTAATTAAATCACATTCTATTTCAGGGATTTTTCTTTCTCACATTTCTATTATTTTAATTTCTACTCTTCGAAAGCTTCTCCTCACCTGAGTACTGAAAAAGTTGAAAAAAAAATACGAGTGTTGGATAGAGACTGAAATGTCAGCTTCTTTACAAGTCGGAGGAGAGGATATAGGTTAGCATTAGGCAGATTTACCACCTGCTTGGAGACAGTCCTAGACAGCCACATCCTAGCCTTACTAGAAGTTTTTCTACTACTACACATTTCGTTCTCCCAAATTCTACTGTTTTGTTTTTATTTTTAATGTAAAGTATAGCAAATGTTGTCCTCTTTGTGGAGGTCCAATAAAGAGCATCCTACTTCCTTGCCAAGATTCAGAAAAATTAAAAAATAAAACAGAAGGATGGCCAACAGAGATCAAAATGTCAATTTTATTATTAGCAACTGCTAAGTTGGAGGACTTAGCTTAGTTTGAGGGCCTAATGAACCTGCTAAACAAGCTCCAAAATTGGGTAGACTTCCCAACACATGACAGGCAACACTGGACTTGGGCAGGCCGCAGCTGGTGGAGGTGGGCAAAGAGCTGCCCTGGGAGAACAGTGGGGAATAAGTAGGTGCTTCTGTGGGCAGTTTCGCCTTAGAAGGAAGCGGGGACGTTCTGGTTAGGTAAGTCTTGTTTATTTTCCCCCAAATTACACCCTCAACACAGATGGAGTGAATAAAAGTGTAGGGAGAGGCCAAAGTGTATATCCACTCAGGATGGAGGGGGGGAAAGTTGCCCCAACAAACATTCAGGACTTTTGCTTTGTACAGGCATATTATTGGCACTGTTTAACTGCTTTTTCTGGGGGGGAGTACAAAAAAATCAATAGTAATATTTCTAGAAGTAATTGGAATCCTTGGAAAGAAACTGTTATAAAAAATAACATTTTAATCTGTATTTTCATATGCAAAAGGAATGAAATAAATTTATGTGTGTGTATTTGGGAGGTGTTAGGGAGTTGAAGAGAGGGAGCTTGGCAGAAGGATGAAGCACGTGGCTTGGGCTTGATTCTGCTGAGGGGAAGGAAATAATGGAGGAAAGGCATTGAATTAAAAGTTCCCTGAATAGCCATGGTGGAAACATGGGCTCAGAACAGTTGTGTTGCTGTCCAGAGTGAAAGGTTAGGGGAGGGAGAGAGACATGCAGTGTACATCTCAGTGTGCCCTAGTTGAGGGTTCTCGCTCTAAAGTGAATTGGCCAGCATCAGGCATGCGATGAGCATAACTTCCTTAAAACCATTTCCTCTGCTTCACTACCGTGTACACAAGTGTGAGGAATCTGCTGCTGTGATTTGGCCCCTGAAGAATTAAGTAGGTAAATGAGTTCTAGTGTATCCCAAACAGAAAAATAGCCATCCTGTCTAATCTTTGCCCTAGGCACGCACTTTGAATCATCCTTCCAAGGCCCACTTAATTACGCTAGACTGACAGCTGCTCTTCCAGGCAGCCCCCTAAATGGCAGTCAGTCTGGAGGGGCATCCCCAGCATGTGACTGCAGGATTGGGAGCACATACAAATTATTTTTTGATAATTTCACTTGAATGGAAGTTCAAGGATACATACCACCTCCCCCTGGATATGTTAACTATTTTTTAATGATGCTATCTGATATTTTAACAATGTATGCAGAGCAGCAGAGCCTTGAGTGTGTTGTTTAAATATCTTTGATGCTGTGTCATAACAAATTAGTTTCTAAATGTTGCCAATTTGGCAGACAAAGCTGATTATTTCCTGCAATCACACTGCATATGTGCACGAGATTATAATTAATGATCAGGGATGCCAGCCATACTTTAATAATGATCCTTCAGTGTTTAGGAGCCGATTAGAGCAACTGGCATTTGTACCCTCTATTGGGGCAGAGGCAAGAGAAAGGAGGCAGTGAAGCTGGATAGATCTGTCAGTGTCAGAGAATCAATAGTTTGCTGATTTCCGTTATAAATTTGAAGATTCTGGGGGAGTTATTGACAAAGCTGCTGCTGTGACTATTAACAGAGTGTTTATGTAGCCTTCACTCAAGCAGTGCAAGTCCTAATTAGATTGGAATTGGTCTTTTGGCAACTTTGCAGCATTTGCGTCCTCAACATACCAGTATACCACATGAGGACTCTGAGCATATTAGTGATATATTTCAGAAGAATTTATTGTGAGCACTAAATGTCAAGATATCAAAGGTGTTTCATCATAATGAAATGAGATTTATCAATTCTCGCTTCCCAAGGTTTTGGCTTTTTAAAAGACCACGTTTTCTTCCTGTTTCTTGGCAAAAATGTGGCCAACAGTGAACGTTGTTAACTGAAGATGATAGCATTGAAGATAAAAATGAGAGGGAGAGAAGGAGGGGGAAAGAGAAAAAAACACAAATCTTTATAAATGGAGCCTGTTTTAAGAACGTCATCTGAAGCTTGGAATTCCAAAGCAGTTAAAGTGATTTTTTGATTAGCCAAAGGATTCATGATGGGGTAATTTTAGATGATCTGATATTAAAAATGAGTTTGATTTGCTTACCATTTAGAACTCTATCCTGTACAAACTAAGGTAAATCTGTAGTCTCATGGACCTTTTTGCAATGATGCCTACTATGATTCCAGAAGGCTTTGGATAACCCTAATTCCCCTTCATTCCAAGGCAAATCTACTCTCTTTAATGAAAAGGCTATGTGATGATTAAACTCTCATGGGGTATCTGGAGATTGTAACTTTGAACAGAACTGCAGTGAGAACTTTCATCCCAGCAAAAATAAAGCAAGGCATGGAGAGCTAATGTTATGGCACCATTTTTAGGCAAGAAAATCACAAGGAGTGGCCTGCTTTCTTAACCATGGTTTGGATGGCACCTTCCTGGGATTATCTTGAAACCAGGTTCTTAAATTAGAGGACAGTATTTCATCAAATATACATATATTTGATTAAAAAATATATATGCACACACATTTATATATAATTTTTAGACTGGGAAGGAAGAATTGGAGTATGTGTTTGATATACCAGCTTGAACAGGAAGTCAAATTAAAGAAATTATAACAATTTGTTGGCTCTTGCTTACAGTTAAATTGAATAAACACCTAGAGATAGACGCAGAAGCAAAATTACCTTGGGGATGCCAAGCTAACTCTACCAGTCCCTTGGGGTCTCTGATGGCTCCTAAGGCAGGCTGAGTAGTCCTTCTAGAGATTCACCGATCACTCTTTAACAAGGCTTTCTTCACTCTTGAGAAAGAGATGGGGGTGGGGGGGGTAGAACCATATGACATCTTGGGATTCAGTGAATAGGAGCTTGATCAAAAAGCTTAAACCTTTTAAAAACTTTTAAAAACGTGTCCTATTACTTGTTTTATCAGTTTCTTTAAAGAATTCTCTATGTACTACAGATTGCATCCATTTAAAGTGTACAATGTGATAACTTTTAACAAATGCATAATAAAATTCAAGAAAATGCAAATTAATATATAGAAATAAAAAAGGAGGTCTACTGCCTGGAATGGGGCAGAAGGAAGAATTAACTATGATGGATGGAAATGGAATTGCACTCTGTCTTGATGTCCTGGTGGTTTCATAGGTGTGGTAGGGTTTTGATCAAGAACTTTCTGAAACTCTTTTGTTTGTGTTTATTTTTAACTGTGTAAGTTATTGATTTAGATTCTATTTGTGTGTGTGTGTGTGATCCAGGTTTTTTGCACTTAATTTTTCCCCCTTTTGGAGCTTTAGACATTGTCAGTAGAAAAAACTCAAAAAGGATAATCGAGCTGAGTTTACTCTGGAAATTGCTTAAACAAGGATTGAATGTATCACCTTTATCAAATTGATCTTTGCAGAAAGGTTAATGTTAATGCTTTGCATAATTAAAAAATTAGACTATATATAATGCAAGCTAAAGCATATTTAGAAAAATACTGTTAAACATAAATGTGACCCGACTCTGGAATGCCTCACTGGGATCAGTGGCCACATTATCCTCACTGTCATGGGCATTCCCGCTTTGGAAATGAAGGAGAAGCAGCATTATTTTAACTTCGAAAGGGAGAAGTAACTAATGACCTTGTCTTTACAACACACCTTATACAATACCTCTGCCTAGTATTTATAAATTCATTCCCTTACTTTCTATCACTATATCTCCTAATTTGAGTGAAAGTTTTTCTTTGCAGAAAATTTTCATTTTATTATAATTATCCTACAGAACTGTGTATATAGTGGTTACTAAGCACATTCTAACTACATGAATGGAGTAAGTCTGATTTATTCTAAGATGATGTTTCAATGGGAGCTTTAATCAACATGACAAGAGTCAATTTGGGGAAGGCTAGGTCTCTCTGAAACTGCTATGTACAGAATTACGATATGTGCCCTCCCTTCTATATGCCTACACATCTATCAGATTGGATCTCAAGTTCTTCATTCCTACTTGTGAACAGATTACTAATAATACATTTTTGAAATGTTTCCCCTTCATTTGTATCTACATTTTAATAAGGCTGTGGTGTAAAAGTGAAAGGCATGAAGCTCAGAAAAGAGAACTTGATGTCTCAGTTAACGGATGGAAGAGGACTCCAGGGTCCACAAAGACTTTTCTGATGCCCTCATTTTCAAGCATGATGCTGGCTCAGGTTTTGTATTGTATAGGTATTAGGTGTTCAAGAGATGCTGAAGAAAAGTTCAGCAGGCAGCTGGTACCATGTGTTCCTATTTTTAAAGAAGTATAGCAAAGTATTTCAATCACATACACATTGTATAAGTTAAACAGCAGCATATGTAAACCATTCATTCTTTTTTTACACTCTAACTTCTTAGGCCAAGTGCTTCCCAGCATCTATATAATACCTGAGGTCTATCTGAACACTTTTTAATGAGCACATATTTATTGAGTCTTATTGTCCTTAACTTTTGCTAAAAGAAATATGAGACATAGTCCTTGTCCTTATAAAATTTATAATGGCAAAAATTAAAGAAAATTCAGTACTGAACTGCATGGAATTTAAGAGGAGTTCTGAGAAAGGGCTGAGAAGTCAACTCATTTTGGAGGGTAGGGTCTCTGGAACTGGGTTTGAGGAGTAGGCATGTTTTCCAATGGCTTAAAATTTAACAGAAGGTCAGTGGAAGTTGGGGAAGTCTTCTGACAGGGGAGGAGAAAGTACTCCAGTGGAAATTGCTGTTCTCTCTTTTATTTCTGAGGTAAGTGTCAAATGTACTTTGAGGTATTATCCTGCAGGAGTGAGTGGCCTGTGTTTAGGGACTTTATTTTTGGTGTTCCTTTTAACTTCCGTTAGTCTCGTGCTATGCAAAGTGTTCCAAGCACCAGCAGCTTGGGTGTCACCTAGGACCTGGTTAGAAATGTGGATTATCAGGACCCAGTTCAGCCCTGCTAGATCAGAATCTGCATTTCAAAAAGATCCCAGGGGTTTTCTCCCATTGACAAGTACATAATATATTCTTATAGCTAAAAAAAAACAAAAAAAAAACCCAGGTGATTCATATGCATAGTAAAGTTTAAGAACTACTGCTCTAGACAAATATTGCTGTGTCCTAGAATTACTTGGGGAGCTGTAAAATCCCTGATGCCTAAGCCACACTTCATTTCCATTAAGGCAAAGTCTGATGAATGGGTAGAACCTGGGCATCAGAATTGTTTTTTAATGATGCCCAGGTGGTTCCAGTTTGCACCCAGGGTGAGCACCAGTGTGTCACGTACTGCCAGCACAGCACTCGGAACAGCAGTAGGTAGAATTTCAGAGTATCTCTCAATACCTTATAAATTCTGATTGCCTAGGTTGCTTTACAAATTTTCATTGAGTGCACACAAAGTATTAGCATATCCTTTTAAAATGTGTGTGAAAATTTAATTAGGCATCATTTCAGCAGCTACTCTTGAGACTGGCTTTTCCTTTCTCAAGATTTCTCTTCAGACAGGTTTGGCCGTGTAAAATACAAAACGTTGAAGTTTTTTGGTTCCCTTAAGGAATATGCGGTAACAACATTTGATCAAAGATAAACAGGATGAAGTGAAATAGGATGTACTGCAAAAGCTACATATTCTCCCTGTTTGAGAGTTCATCTGAAATTCCCTTTTGTTTGGGCAACTTCCCTAATGAATAAGGATATTTTTAGCTTTTAAATAATTATGTTTTTGGTAATCTTTGAACCATAAATAGGAAAGTATTATTTAATCATTCATAGTGGTAAAAATAACCATTTTAAAAAAAATGATAAGTATTCAGACAGTAACATGTTATATGCTAGAAAATTGAGGAACTCAAAGAGACTCACTCAATATATTGGAGGATAAATTTAGTGTACTTTTTGTCCTTTCCTATGAAACTTACAGAAGAGGTTTACGAATCCGTATTTAAATGAGAACTAAGAATCAGGTCTCTGTTTTCTTACACATTGGTGATGCAAAATAATTTCGTGTATAATTTTATCAATTTCACTTACATGCATGCTTACATTATACTTCAGTAACTTAAGTATTCTTATGTGTACTTAAATATAATTACGGTCAAAATGAAAAATAAGATGAAACTTCATTATAAAGCATTATAGTATCCTGAAGTTATATTTGGGGATAAGCCCAATGGATAGAAACATATATTTTTCACAAATCAGATTTTGTTATTTTCTTCACTAAATATCTTTATTTATATATATGTGTGTGTATTTTTAACTTATTATTTGAAATAACTTATTATTCTGAAATAATTTGAGACTTACAGGGTAATTGGAAAAATAGTACAGAACTATTAAAAGAGGCAGAACTTCCATAGTGGTGGAGTAAGGACCTCTGAAAATCTGCTTCTCGCTTAAAGCAATAATAACACTGGCAATCAGCCTTTTCAGAATTCTGGAAATAAACTAAAGGATTTCAAAAACCCAAAGAGAGTTTATTCAACAAAATGACTGCAACTCAGGAAAAACATTGGACTTTATGGCACTTTAACTTGCCCTGTTTCCATCTCCTCACTAATTCCAAGATCCTTGAAAACCAGCAGTGTAGAATCCACTGGAAGGGGAAGAATGGATTGTATCCCCAGGGCATTTGTCTGGCAGTCAGCAGCAGTTGCTTAATACTGCTGTTGCCCTAGGCAGTGATACCAGTTGGGGCCAAATCAGTGGTAAACCAAAAAATTTACAAAAATCTGTAGAATGAAAAGTCCATAGGGGGCTTTGGAAAGTTCCAGTGTGTTCCTGGGAATCTAGAACACCTCGTGCATGCATAGGCCGTGCACTTGGGCAGGGCTGCGGGCATGCTAAAGGAAGACCTGAGATTAGGAAAGACTAGATCTCTCACCTCTGGTGAACCTTGGGGCCTTTCAAATGAAAGTTAAGTCAGAGTTCAAATTTGCTGGAACATTGAAGCTGTGCCCCAGGGCGCACAAAGGCCTTTTGACAAATCATAGAAGACTTATTGGTTCAAGACATTTAAAGAAATCTGTTTAAATTATTAACTGAATGCTAAGCTAATCAGTGGCCACATACAACAGGGAATACAGACTTTGCATAATTAGTCCAGGAATGTCACTAACTAAACAGAGTACAACAATAACAAGAAAACAAAACCAGACAGACAGAAACAACAACAGCAAGAACAAATCTTTGACAGGGGATCTGATTTCCAGACTTGTCACATTATATTATTTAAAATGTCCAATTTTCAAAAAAAACTTGTGAGACACACATAGAGACAGGAAAATATGGTTTATACACGCACAAGAAAGCAATCAATAGAAACTGTCCTTGAGAAAGCTCAGATGTTAGATTTACTAGAGGCATTATTTTTCTTTTGCTGACATAACATATTACTAGAAACATAGTGACTTAAAACAATATGAATGTCTTATCTTGCAGTTTTGTAGGTCAGAAGTCTGACCTGGATCACTGGGCTAAAATCAAGGAGTTGGCAGGACCAAAAGTTTTTCTGGAGCCTCTAGGGGATATTCCATTTCCTTACCTTTCCCTGCTTCCAGAGGGCACCCACATTACCCTGTCTTCAAAACTAGCAATGGAGGATGGTGTTCTTAACACTTTGTATCTCTCTGACCCTTCTTTCATACTTGCATCTCTTCCTGACTATAGCCAGGAAAGGCTGTCTGCTTTCACGGACTCCTGTCAATAGATCTGGCCTACCCAGATAATCCAGGATAGTTTTCCAGTCTTAAAGTCTATAAACGTAATCACATCTACAGAGTCCTTTTAACAATGTAGAGTAGGTAACATAGACACAGATCCCAGTGATTAAAGAGTGGACATCTTTAGGGAGGGGGCATTATTCTGCCTACCATATGGGACAGAGACTTTAAATCAGTCATTATAAGTATGTTCAATAACTAAGGGAAACCAGGTCTAAAGAATTAAAGTATACCATGCTGTACTTAGATATTCAGAACTTATGCATTTGATAACTGGAAGTTTGTAGCTTTGAACAACATCTCCCCATTTCTTCCATATCCCAGACCCTGGTAAGCACCATTTTACTCTCTATTAGTTTCTTTAAGTTTGGCTTTTGTAGATTCCAACATAAGTGATATTATATAGTATTTGCCTTTCTCTGTCTGACTTATTTCACTTAGTATAATGTCCTCAAGTTCCATTCATGCTGTCAAAAATGACAGGGTGTCCTTCTTTCTTATGGCCAAATAATATTCCATTGTATGTACTGCTGTCACCCCCCACCCGCCTCTTCTTTATGTCTTGGCTGTTTTGTAATACTGCAGTGAACATGGGACAGCAGATTTCTCTTTGAGATCCAAATTTTCTTCCTTTGGCTGTATACCCAGAAGTGAGATTACTGGATCATATGGTTATTCTAGTTTTAATAATTTCCCTAGTTTTATTGAGATGTAATTGACATATAACACTTTATTAATTTAAGGTATATAGTATAATGGTTTGAGATATATATTTCAAAATGATTGCCATAATAAGTTCAGTTAACATCCATCACCTCATATAGTTAGAAAATTGTTTTCTTGTGGTAAGAACTCAAGATCTATTCTCTCATAAACTTTCAAATATACAGTACAGTTAACTATAGTAACCGTGCTGCACATGATATCCCCAGAACTTATTTATCTAACTGGAAGTGTTTACCTTTTGAGCACCTTCAGCTATTTTGCTAACCTCTCCACCCCCTGCCTCTGTCAACCACCAGTCTGTTCTTTGTAACTATGAGTTTGATTTTTTTAGATTCTACATATAAGTGAGACCATACAGTATTTACCTTTCTCTCTGACTTATTTCACTTAGCATAATGCCCTCAAGATCCATCCATATTGTCACAAATGGTAGAATTGATTTCTTTTTTATGGCTAAATAATATTCCATTGTATATATGCAGCACATCTTCTTTACCCATTCATTGGTCAGTGGACACATAAGTTGTTTCCATGTCTTGGCTATTGTAGATAGTGCTACAATGAATATGGGGGTGCAGATATTTTTTTGAACTAGTGATTTAGTTTTCTTTAGATATATATCTAAAAGTGGAATCGCTGGATCATATGGCAGTACTGTTTTTAATTTTTGAGGAACTTCCATGTTGTTTTCTACAGCGGCTGCACTAATTTACATTCCCACCAACAGTGCACAAGGATTCCCTTTTCTCTATATCCTTGTCAACCCTTATCTCATCTTTTTTTTTTTATACAGCAGGTTCTTATTAGTCATCAATTTTATACACATCAGTGTATACATTTCAATCCCAATCGCCCAGTTCATCACACCGCCCCCCCCCCGCCACTGCTTTCCCCCCTTGGTGTCCATATGTTTGTTCTCTACATCTGTGTCTCAATTTCTGCCCTGCAAACCGGTTCATCTGTACCATTTTTCTAGGTTCCACATACATGCGTTAATATACGATATTTGTTTTTCTCTTTCTGACTTACTTCACTCTGTATGACAGTCTCTAGATCCATCCACGTCTCTACAAATGACTCAATTTCGTTCCTTTTTATGGCTGAGTAATATTCCATTGTATATATGTACCACATCTTCTTTATCCATTCGTCTGTCAGTGGGTATTTAGGTTGCTTCCATGACCTGGCTATTGTAAATAGTGATGCAATGAACATTGGGGTGCATGTGTCTTTTTGTTTTTTGGGTTTTTTTTTTTTTTGTGGTATGTGGGCCTCTCACTGTTGTGGCCTCTCCCGTTGTGGAGCACAGGCTCTGGACACGCAGGCTCAGCGGCCATGGCTCACAGGCCCAGCCACTCCACGGCATGTGGGATCTTCCCGGACCGGGGCACGAACCCGTGTCTCCTGCGTTGGCAGGCAGATTCTCAACCACTGCGCCACCAGGGAAGCCTGCATGTGTCTTTTTGAATTATGGTTTTCTCTGGGTATATGCCCAGTAGTGGGATTGCTGGATCATATGGTAATTCTATTTTTAGTTTGTTTAAGGAACCTCCATACTGTTCTCCATAGTGGCTGTATCAATTTACATTCCCACCAACAGTGCAAGAGGGTTCCCTTTTCTCCACACCCTCTCCAGCATTTGTTGTTTGTAGATTTTCTGATGATGCCCATTCTAACTGGTGTGAGGTGATACCTCATGGTAGTTTTGATTGGCATTTCTCTAATAATTAGTGATGTTGAGCAGCTTTTCATGTGCTTCTTGGCCATCTGCATGTCTTCTTTGGAGAAATGTCTATTTAGGTCTTCTGCCCATTTTTGGATTGGGTTGTTTGTTTTTTTAATATTGAGCTGCATGAGCTGTTTATATATTTTTGAGATTAATCCTTTGTCCATTGATTCATTTGCAAATATCTTCTCCCGTTCAGAGGGTTGTCTTTTCATCTTGTTTATGGTTTCCTTTGCTGTGCAAAAGCTTTGAACTTTCATTAGGTCCCATTTGTTTATTTTTGTTTTTATTTCCATTATTGTAGGAGGTGGATCAAAAAAGACGTTGCTGTGATTTATGTCAAAGAGTGTTCTTCCTATGTTTTCCTCTAAGAGTTTTATACTGTCCAGTCTTACATTTAGGTCTCTAATCCATTTTGAGTTTATTTTTGTGTATGGTGTTAGGGAGTGTTCTAATTTCATTCTTTTACATGTAGCTGTCCGGTTTTTCCAGCACCACTTATTGAAGAGGCGGTCTTTTCTCCAATGTATATTCTTGTCTCCTTTATCAAAGATAAGGTGACCATATGTGTGTGGGTTTATCTCTGGGCTTTCTATCCTGTTCCATTGATCTATATTTCTGTTTTCGTGCCAGTACCATCCTGTCTGGATTACTGTAGCTTTGTACTATAGTCTGAAGTCAGGGAGCCTGATTCCTCCAGCTCCGTTTTTCTTTCTCAAGATTGCTTTGGCTATTCAGGCTCTTTTGTGTTACCATACAAGTTGTGAAATTTTTTGCCCTAGTTCTGTGAAAAATGCTAGTGGTAGTTTGATAGGGATTGCACTGAATCTGTAGACTGCTTTGGGTAGTGTAGTCATTTTCACAATGTTGATTCCTCCAATCCAAGAACATGGTGTATCTCTTCATCTGTTGGTATCATCTTTAAGTTTTTCCTCAGTGTCTTATAGTTTTCTGTGTACAGGTCTTTTGTCTCCCTAGGTAGGTTTATTCCTAGGTATTTTATTCTTCTTGTTGCAGTGGTAAATGGGAGTGTTTCCTTAATTTCTCTTTCAGAATTTTCATCATTAGTGTATAGGAATGCAAGAGATTTCTGTGCATTAATTTTGTATCCTGCAACTTTACCAAATTCATTGATTAGCTCTAGTAGTTTTCTGGTGACATCTTTAGGATTCTCTATGTATAGTATCATGTCATCTGCAAACAGTGACAGCTTTACTTCTTCTTTCCCAATTTCTATTCCTTTTGTTTCCTTTTCTTTGCTGTTTGCTGTGGCTAGGACTTCCAAACTATGTTAAATAATAATAGTGGTGAGAGTGGCCATCCTTGTCTTGCTCCTGATCTTAGAGGAAATGCTTTCAGTTTTTCTCTATTGAGAATGATGTTTGCTGTGGGTTTGTCATATATGGCTTTTATTATGTTGAGGTAGGTTCCCTCTATGCCCACTTTCTGGAGAGTTTTTATCATAAATGGGTGTTGAATTTTGTCGATAGCTTTTTCTGCATCTATTGAGATGATCATATGGTTTTTCTTCTTCAGTTTGTTAATATGGTGTATCACATTGATTGATTTGTGTATATTGAAGAATCCTTGCGTCCCTGGGATAAATCCCAGTTGATCATGGTGTATGATCCTTTTAATGTGTTGTTGGATTCTGTTTGGTAGTATTTTGTTGAGCATTTCTGCATCTATATTCATCAGTGATATTGGTCTGTAATTTTCTTTTTTTCTAGTATCTTTGTCTCGTTTTGGTATCAGGGTGATGGTGGCCTCATAGAGTGAATTTGGGAGTGTTCCCTCCTCTGCAATTTTTTGGAAGAGTTTGAGAAGGATGGGTGTTAGCTCTTCTCTAAATGTTTGATAGAATTGACCTGTGAAGCCGTCTGGTCCTGGACTTTCCTTTGTTGGAAGATTTTTTAATCACAGCTTCAATTTCATTACTTGTGATTGGTCTGTTCATATTTTCTATTTCTTCCTGGTTCAGTCTTGGAAGGTTATACCTTTCTACGAATTTGTCCGTTTCTTCCAGGTTGTCCATTTTATTGGCATAGAGTTGCTTGTAGTAGTCTCTTAGGATGCTTTGTATTTCTGTGGTGTCTGTTGTAACTTCTCGTTTTTCATTTCTAATTTTAGTGATTTGAGTCCTGTCCGTCTATTTCTTGATGAGTCTGGCTAATGGTTTATCAATTTTGTTTATCTTCTCAAAGAACCAGCTTTTAGTTTTATTGGCCTTTGCTCTTGTTTTCTTTGTTTCTGTTTCATTTATTTTTGCTCTGATCTTTATGAGTTCTTTCTTTCTGCTAACTTTGGGTTTTGTTTGTTCTTCTTTCTGTAGTTTCTTTAGATGTAAGGTTGGATTGTTTATTTGAGACTTTTCTTGTTTCTTGAGGTAGACTTGTATAGCTATAAACTTCCCTCCTAGAACTGCTTTTGCTGCATCCCATAGGTTTTGGATCATCGTATTTTCATTGTCATTTGTGTCTAGGTAATTTTGATTTCCTCTTTGATTTCTTCAGTGATCTCTTGGTTATGTAGTAACATATTATTTAGCCTCCATGTGTTTGTGTTTTTTATGTTTTTTTCCCTGTAATTCATTTCTAATCTCATAGAATTGTGGTCACAAAAGATGCTTGATGTGATTTCAGTTTTCTTAAATTTACTGTGGCTTGATTTGTGACCCAAGATGTGATCTATCCTGGAGAATGTTCCGTGTGCACTTGAGAAGAAAGGTAATCTGAAGTTTTTGGATGGAATGTCCTATAAATATCAATTAAATGTATCTGGTCTGTTGTGTCATTTAAAGCTTGTGTTTCCTTATTAATTTTGTGTTTGGATGATCTGTCCATTGGTGTAAGTGAGGTGTTAAAGTCCCTCACTATTATTGTGTTACTGTCGATTTCCTCTTTTAGAGCTGTTGGCAGTCGCTTTATGTATTGAGGTGCTTCTGTGATGGATGCATATATATTTATAATTGTCATATCTTCTCTTAGATTGATCCCTTGATCATTATGTAGTGTCCTTCCTTGTCTCTTGTAACAATCTTTATTTTAAAGTCGATTTTATCTGATATGAGTATTGCTACTCCAGCTTCCTTCTGATTTCCATATGCATGGAATATCTTTTTTTATTCCCTCACTTTCAGTCTGTGTGTGTCCCTAGGTTTGAAGTGGGTGTCTTGTAGACAGCATATATATAGATCTTGTTTTTGAATCCATTCAGCAAACCTGTGTCTTTTGGTTGGAGCATTTAATCCATTTATGTTTAAGGTAATTATCGATGTATATGTTCCTATTATCATTTTCTTAATTGTTTTGGGTTTGTTTTTGTAGGTGTTTTCTTCTCTTGTGTTTCCCACTTAGAGAAGTTTCTTTAGCATTTGTGGTAGAGCTGGTTTGGTGGTGCTGAATTCTCTTAGCTTTTGCTTGTCAGAAAAGCTGTTGATTTCTCCATGGAATCTGAATGAGATCCTTGCCGGGCAGAGTAGTCTTGGTTGTAGGTTCTTCCCTTTCATTGCCTTAAGTATATCATGCCACTCCCTTCTGGCTTGTAGAGTTTCTGCTGAGAAATCAGCTGTTAATCTTATGCGAGTTCCCTTGTATGTTGTCATTTTTCCCTTTCTGCTTTCAATAATTTTTCTTTGTCTTTAATTTTTGCCAGTTTGATTACTATGTGTCTTGGCATGTTTCTCCTTGGGTTTATCCTGCCTGGGACTCTCTGTGCTTGCTGGATTTGGGTGGCTATTTCCTTTCCCATGTTAGGGAAGTTTTCTACTATAATCTCTTCAAATATTTTCTTGCGTCCTTTCTCTCTCTCTTCTCCTTCTGGGACCCCTATAATGCGAATGTTGTTGTGTTTAATGTTGTCCCAGAGGTCTCTTAGGCTGTCTTCATTTCTTTTCATTCTTTTTTCTTTATTCTGTTCCGCAGCAGAGAATTCCACAATTCTGTCTTCCAAGTCACTTATCCGTTCTTCTGCCTCAGTTATTCTGCTATTGATTCCTTCTAGTGTAGTGTTCATTTCAGTTATTGTGTTGTTCATCTCTGTTTTTTTTTTTTTTTTTTTTTGCGGTACGCGGACCTCTCACTCGTGTGGCATCTCCCTTTGCGGAGCACAGGCTCTGGACGCGTAGGCTCAGTGGCCATGGCTCACGGGCCCAGCCGCTCCGCGGCATGTGGGATCTTCCCGGACTGGGGCACGAACCCATGTCCCCTGCATCGGCAGGCGGACTCTCAACCACTGCGCCACCAGGGAAGCCCCTGTTTGTTTGTTTTTTAATTCTTCTATATCTTTGTTAAACATTTCTTATATCTTCCTGATCTTTGCCTCCATTCTTTTTCTGAGGTCCTGGATCATCTTCACTATCATTATTCAGAATTCTTTTTCTGGAAGGTCCTATCTCCACTTCATTTAGTTGTTTTTCTGGGGTTTTATCTTGTTTTTTCATCTGGTACATAGCCCTCTGGCTTTTCATCTTGTCTATCTTTCTGTGAATGTGGCTTTTGTTACACACGCTGCAGGATTGTAGTTCTTCTTGCTTCTGCTCTTATCTCTTGTGTTTTTGATGATAACCATCCTAAGGGGTGTGAGGTGATATCTCGTGATTTGACTTGCATTTCCTTGGTAATTAGTGATGTTGAGCAGCTTTTTATATCATTGTTGGCCATTCGTATGTCTTCTTTGGGGAAAAAAAAATGTTTATTCAATTTCTTTTGCCCAGTTTTAATCAGATTGAGTTGTTGAGTTGTTTGCTGTTGAGTTATTTGAGTTCCTTATATATTTTGAATATTAACCCCTTGTCAGATACATGATTTGCACATATTTTCCCTCATTCCATAGGTTGCCATCTTATTTTGTTGGTTGTTTCTTTTGCTGTGCAGAAGTTTTTTAGTTTCATGTAGTCCCACTTACTGATTTTTGCTTTTGTTGTTTGTGCTTTTGGTGTTATATCCAAAGAATCATTGCCAAGACTAATGTCAAGGAGCTTTTTTATCTGTTTTCTTCTACGAATTTTATGTTTTCAGGTCTTATGTTTAAATATTTTATCAATTTTAAGTTAGTTTTTGTGAGTGGTATAAGTTAGGAATACAATTTTATTCTTCTACATATGATTATCCATTTTTCCCAGCACAATTTATTGAAGAGACTCTCCTTTCCTCAGTGAGTGTTCTTTGGTCCCTTGTCAAATATTAGTTGAGTATATATGAAAGGTTTATTTGGGGGCTCTTGATTCTGTTCTGTTGGTCTGTGTATCTGTTTTTATGCTACTACCATACTGTTTTGATTGTTGTAGCTTTGTAGTGTAGTTTGAAATCAGTGTGATACCTCCAGCTTTGTTCTTCTTTCTCAGGATCACTTTGGCCATTCAGGATCTTTTGTGATTACATATGAATTTGGGGATTCTGTTTCTTTTTTTCAATAAAGAAATTAAAGCATTTTCATGAAAATGCTATTGGAAGTTTGATAGGGATTTCGTTTTTCCAAAGAGGATATACAAACAGCCAGTAAGCCCCCCAAAAAGTTAATATCATTAGTCATCAGCCAAATGCACATTAAAAACCAGAGATACCACTTTACACCTATTAGGATGGTCAGAAAAAAAAAAAAAAGGCGGGCAATTTAACAAGTGATGACAGGAATGTGAAGAAATTAGAATGCTCACATATTGCTGGTGAAATTGTAAAATGATGCTGCCTTTTGGGAAAACAATTTGTCAGTTTCTCAAAATATTAAACATAGAATTACCATGTGATCCAGTAATGCAACTCCTAGGTATATACCCAAGAGAACTGAAACATATACCAGCACAAAAACTTGTGCATAACTGTTCATAACAGCATTATCATAAGAGCCAAAGAAAACTAAAAGCAATCCAAATGTCCATCAACTGGTTTATCAATGCAATGGAATATCATTCTGCAATAAAATAACGGAATGAGGGATACATGTTGCAACATAGATGAATCTTGAACACATTATGCTAAATGAAAGCAGCCAGTTACAAAGGACCACATATTGTATTACTCTGTTTATATTAAATGTCCAGAATAAACAGATTCAATAGACAGAAAGTAGATTTGTGATTGTTTGGGGTTGAGTTTAGGGGACAATGGAGAGTGACTGCTAATGGGGTGCTGAAAATGTTCTAAAATTAGAAAGTTCTGATTATTGTATAAATCTGGGAACATACTAAAACACAATTGTACACTTAAAAGTGGTGAATTTTATGATAGGTAGATTATAATTCAATAATTGTATTATTTTAAAAAGAAATAAAAATTACCAAATATCCTTCACCTACATTCTGCAAATTAATGCTACATTTCCCCAATTTGCTTCATCATTCCTTCTCATATATCTATAGGTATAGATATAAATATATAGATGTAGGTATAGAGTCTCCCATTACTGGTGATGTTAACTTTGATCATTTGATCATAGGTTTCTCCACTCTAAGTTTACTGTTTTTACCCTTTGTACTTAAGAAATATCTTTTGAGGATATACTTTGGCATAAATGTCCTACTTTTTTCATTATGACCTCACCTACTTAGGTTTAGCTTGGAGATAGATATCTCTCCCTCTCCCCCTCTCTCTCTCTCTCTCTCTCTGTCTATATATATAATTTTTTAAAATAGCATAAGAAGTTAGAGCAAGGCATGTGTGTGTGTGTGGCATGTGTGTGTTGGTAGGGAGGATTAGGGGGTAGTTGTGAAAATAAAGGAGATTAAAAACTAAGTGTCCAAACATAAATGTCCTTATTTTGATTAATTTAAGCACTCACTAAATTGGATTTCATATGACTCTCACATCTGAGAAAATGAGTTACAGTAACGTTGGATTTTAACACTTAAAAAATTAATGAGAAATATAAAACTGAATAATTGATACCATGGAATTAAAAATCGAAGCCAATACCTTTTTTAACTTGAGCTCTACAGGTTTTCTTTTATTAAACTCAATATTTATGCTTCTTAAATAGTGTGTTACTTCCTAGGTTTCTACATACACACACACACACACACACACACACACACACACAGTAGTTAGAAAAGATTATGTCATATAACATTTTATCTACCTATCTACCTCTACATATATTTACTGAAAGCTGAAATTTAATCATCAGAATGTACAAAAGTACATTGGTCTGTTCATCTGCTGTTTTAAATGATCGATAACTAAGTGTACAGCTAACCACTGTACCAAATCTAGACCTTAATGTACCTCAAAATTTCCATAGCTGTGGAAATATGTGGGATGGACGAGGACCAAAAGCAAGACCATCATTAAAGGCACTTTGATCCTCATTCTTCTGAGTTGCTCACTGACAAAGACTCTCATCTCGTGAGGACCCAATTTTTAAGGATTTCCAGGAAAAAGAATGTCCAGATGGTTTCCTATAATCTGTGAAATAAGTAGGCTAAAATTATGCTGTATTTCACAGAAGTTTTGCTGTCTTTGAGGTGAAGTTCATCCAGCAGAAAGAATCACATGTTTCACTCAGAGCTTAATTCAGAGAGAATAAAACTCCTCAAAGCAGCTCCTTAAAGTTTTTTTTTATTCAGCCTGAGCTCTCTATATACTTTAAATATCCATAACCTACCAAATGGAAATCTCATTTTGAAGTGATTTTCCTACCAAGTGGATAATTGCTTTAGGTTCAAACTCAGTGTTTCTATGTATACATCGGAATGCTTTCTGAGCCTATTAAGATCCATACAGAACAATGCTGCCCTCGAATATGTCCTTTTTTATGATAATGAGAATCTCACTTTATATGTATATGGGTCTATATCTGAATTTTTATCTCCAGCTGTATCTTCACCTGTATGTCCTTCACAGTGACTGTGAAAGTAAGATTCATTATTCACATTTTACCTTATTTATCCCTATTTTAGAAATTGAGAAACTGTGACTCAGTGAACATATTTCTAATTTTGCTAGAAGAGAAATCCAGGTCTTGCAATACTCTTTCTGTTATACAATACTGTTGCTCCACCTCTTAATGAGTGGGATGATTTTGAACACCCAGGAACAATGTGTAGGTGCATTTATTTTAGATGAAGCACAATATCTGTCTTGTGAGCAGGTATAGTGTGTGGTCCCTCATTGTTCCAGCTCTGAATTCTCCAATTATGTAAGTCAAGGTTCCTAGATGTGTTTACTAAAATGTTTGCTGTATTTTAATATATGTTATATTTTGCATAAAAATTTGGTAGTGGAGGTGTCAAGACAGTCTTATAAAGCAAATAGTTCCTATGAACTATAAATCCAGATAAATGACCACTAGATAAATGAGGTTTTAAATATATGTCAATGGTTAGAATTTGTGTGTGATTGGGTTAATATAAGTAGACTAAGCCTTGGTACTATTTTGTGGATTGGTTTTTAATATTTAATAATTCATATTTAAAATCATTTAAAATAATCAGTCATCAATAAGTCACCAATAAGTCCCTAATTCTCTACACTGTAAACAGTTTAAAGGATTTCAAAGAAATTGTAGTCAACCTGCTTCACTTTGCTGATCTTATTGATATATTAGCCTCTTTGATGTTTGATTTATACTTTTTATTCAGACTGCCTCATGTTTTTGAGCTAATAGTACAGCTTTACTATTTTTGTTGTGGACATGTAGAGGAGCTCACATAATTCTTAGTAGTTGAAATGGCACCCTGAACTTGAAAACATAAAACCCATAGGGGTGCAGTTTGGACTCAAACTCTATGCTGTTCAAAATGTAAGAAAGGCATGCTGAATTCAACTCATTTCAAATTTATTTGAAACTAATACTTATGTCCATTTTTTGTGGATTAATTAAAACTATATTTTCCCCCTGAAAGTCTATGAAATAGTTAGTTTGCCTTCAAAAATAAAAATGAAACAATATTCTGAATGTCTTACATGCAAGTCCTATGAGGGCAGGGTGATGGATGTCATAATCTCTTATTTTCAGTGCCTGACGTATAGCAAGTATCCAATACTTATATTCTAAATGAAGGACTGTTTGAGTGAACAAGCTCTTTCTGGTATTGTGCAGACCAAATCTGGGAATGGGGATAAGAGACTGAGTACAGTGGGAATGTGGATCATTAAAGGACCATTTTGATTAATTCTGTAGATCCCATGTAACTAGGCAGGTCTGAAGACTTTACTTGATTTTAGCCATTTAGTTATTTCTGAACTTCTTACTGCCCGCAGTGTACAAATGGCATGAGTTAATTTCTTTCTGTCACAAGATTTCTCAGGATGGTTCATAGCTCTACTAGTCATTTTTCTATAATACTTTCTAGAGTTTCACATTATCTTTTGACAGATTGGTAATTAACCTAGGTCTTCATTAGATAGAGAGGAAGATATATGGATTTAAAACATTCTTAATAACAAGATGATACATCCCTAATCAAACTGGGATCTCATATATTAGTGATAAGTATTATAGGGCTTACTAATTTAATTTACATTCATGCATCCAACAAGCATCATTCACAGTTCCAGGTACCTTATTATGTATGTGCTAAATAATGTTTACTGGAGCATTCCAATGGTGTTTTGATACATTATCATTTCTTGATCTATTGGAAGTAAGGTTGAATTCAGCTTGATGTAAATGTATCTATGCTTGTTGTTAACCTGTTAAAGATAGGCATTTAAAATTCTTTAACATCTTTGTTAGATAATAAATAGGTAAATCGGTAAGTAGCTTTTAATTGATAGATTGATAGATGCCTTCTATTTTAGGTTTTAAAATAAATTGCATTAGATAGGATGAGCTATGTTATACTGAAGAAACAAACTCAGTAGCTTGGAGTAATGTGATAGATAGATGCCTTCTATTTTAGGTTTTAAAATAAATTGCATTAGATAGGATGAACTATGTTATACTGAAGAAACAAACTCAGTAGCTTGAAGTAATGTGATAGATTATATTATTATTTCCAAGTATTTTCTCTTCTTCCAGTCACACGATCGTAATATTCCTGTTGATTCTCATGAGACTTGCTGTGTTTCCTGGTGGGATAATGTATATCCCTAACCTTTTGATATGAGACTAGGCCATCTGTCTTGCTTTTTCCAATGGAATTTGAATGGGTGTGATGTATACCACATTCAGACACTTTAGTGGCCATTGTGTAGTTCCATTCTGGCTCTTTTCTCCTAAGCATTAGGTCAAGACAGGGGCTCCTAAGTCTACATCCTGGGAAGGAGAATACACATAGAATAGAGATTCAGAGGTGTGGCTGACCCATAGCCATCATGTAAATGAGAGGGAAATAAATGTTCATTCCTGTAAACCACTACAATACGGGGTCATTTGTTTCTGCAGCCTTATCTAACAAAAACTGACTAATACCATCAGCAAAGTTATTTCTCATGCATTATATACGTCCATCTTCAAGTCCATTCTACATACTCTGTGCTGTGTTCTTCATTGTCCTCCCTCCCTCGACCTCTCACAGAGCTTACAGCATCAGAAACATTGCCAGTTGATGGAGCAGAGGGAAAGCAACATGCTAAATCATGCTTTCGCAGTTCATGTCTTCCTTCTGGAAGGGACACACATCAAATTTGCTCACATTTCAGTGGCCAAAGCAAGTCACATAGCTTAGCTTAATTAAAGGAAGGGAAAGGAAGAGAACTGTCAAAACTGGTGAACAGTGAAATGATTACCACATAAACTAACAATCCACAATTTAAAGTTCCTTTCAGAACTGATTGAATGGATCAGTCTCTGCAAAGAACTCAGGTCTGGCCTTGGAACATTCTCGCAGAAAAGACCTTGATACATGGAATTGACAGAACAAATACAGAATATAATAGGACTGAAGCGAGCAAAGAAAACTAAAGTTACACTTACAAGTTGAGTGATTCAATAACATATAAATTGATATTTAAGGACAAAAGCTAAGACAGTCGTATCCATTAGTTCGTAATACATTTTTGTAATGATGGAAATGTTCTGTTTCTGCACCATCCATTATGGTAGTCACCACCACTGTGTGACTGCTGAGCCCTTGAAATGTGGATAGTGAAAATGAGGAATTGACTTTTAATTTTTTTAAATTTAAATTAATTTAAATAGCCTAAAGTGACTATTTTATTAGACAGTTAGTGTTCAGAAAAACAAATCCATGTCTTTGGAAAAAATTGTTTCATCGGTTCTCAGGTTTGTCTTAGAAAAGCATCCAAAATATAGCTTTGTCCATTTTAAATGGTTTTCCTTCTTCGTGGATACAAGCTTTTCCAAAGATTTGGGTCTGCCTGCCACTATTTTTACAGCAATCTGAAATGTACTGAGATGGTCTTTGGAGAGCAGTCATGGACATAAGGTTTTACTCTGGAGAAACATGTCTTACGGAGCCTGACATATTTCATGGTAAAGAGAATGAGTATGAGTCTCCTTAGAAAATTTTCTGTAATGTCAAGTTAAAAGGTAGACAGTAGGCCTCATTTATAGACTGTTGATTATTTGCTTTGCTATCTTTCCTAAACTCCTGGTATGAATATAGAAGCGGTACCGGACATCTTTGTGTTGGATAGTGAATAAGTATCTTAGACTTACTATATCTAAAATCAAAATCTTTATTTTCTTCCCAATTTTTACCTGCCTCAGAATTACCTGCCACCTTAAAAAAATTTACTCAATTATAAATGCAAAAAAAATTGAAGTCATTCTTAATTCCATTTTCTCTCTTACAACCAGCAAATGCTATTCCTCAAAATATATTAAAAAAAAATCCCGGCTTCCCTGGTGGCGCAGTGGTTGAGAGTCCGCCTGCTGATGCAGGGGACACAGGTTCGTGCCCCAGTCCAGGAAGATCCCACATGCCGTGGAGCGGCTGGGCCCATGAGCCATGGCCTCTGAGCCTGCGCGTCTGGAGCCTGTGCTCCACAATGGGAGAGGCCACAACAGTGAGGGGCCTGTGTACTGCAAAAAAAAAAAATCCAAGTTCTCATCATACCCTCCACAGCTACATCCTAAATTATAACACCATCACCTGCCTCCTGGATGGCAGTGATGCTTGATCCCTTAATCCTAATGGTCTCCCTGTTTCCTTGTTATCTTTTCCCTGAGGGGAAAAAAAGTAAACCTTTTAAAACATAATACAAATCCGTCACTTCCCTGAACTAACCCATGAAAGGTCTACAAGGCCCTTATTACTTGGCTTCTGACTGTCCCTCTCAGCCTAGTTAAATAAGCTTCTTTGCTCTTTCTTGAAGACGTCAAATAACTTCCCACTTCAGGCTCTTTGCACTTGCTTTTTCTTCTGCTCTGAACACTTTTCCATCAAAGATCTGTAGGGCTTGCTTTTTCTCTTTATTCAAGATTCTACTTAAAAGCATCTGTTCAGAAAGGCCTTCTCTGACCACATTATCTAAAATCAATCTGTTCTCTGTCTTCTCACTTTAGTTTATTTTCTACTAATTTCTGTTTGACTCTATATTGTACATTAACGTTTAGATTTATGTTTGTTTGTTTGCTTTAATCAATTGTATTCTCCCACTGGAATGCACGCATGATAAGGCGAGGCACTTTGTCTTATTTATAGTTGCATCCCCATTTCCTAAAATAAGGCAGGACATAAAGCAGAGGCTAAATAAATACTTATTGAATGAATAAATAGATTTCTGAATAATTGTGCAAGCATAAGTTATACTCTTTGGGAAAAGGATTTTGAGATTTGAAAGCAATTTGCCTTACATGGAGTCCATTAAGGAATCACTGGTTGAGTGATGTTAGCAACATGGTGGAGTGAAAAGCTTCCTTTCTCTATCTCCTTCAATCTACTACTAGTAAAATATATGTAACTTAACAGAGGGACCCTGCCCAACCAGGGAGCTGGAGAATTCCACACGTAAGTACATCTAAAGGTGGGTGAATTGGAACACATAGAGGAGACAAAACTGAGGGAACAACAGAGTCAGTGCCTGCAATCCTGGCCCTGAGACCACAGCAGCTGAGCCCACATCTTCAGAGAACCCAGTAGCAGCAGAGGAGGTGGTGTACTGGGGTTTGTTCTCCTGACCACAGCAGCACCCATGACCATAGGTAACTGGGCAGCAGTGGCAGAGGGGCCTGGGACCCCACGTCCCCACCCTGTCCTTCCTCTTCCCTCAAAGTGACAGTGCCTGTAACTCAAGGGATCCCAGGTGTGGGGATAGAGCCCACCATCCCAGTAATGACAGTGACTCTGGCAGAAACAAGGCAGCAAGGCCCCTGGAGGCACAGGAAGCAGTAACAAAGGCTTGGAGCCATACTTGTGCAGAGATGATGGAAGCTGGAAAGGGCTAACTCTCAAGTGTAACCAGAGACAGCTCAGGTAAGAGAAACAAAAACTTGTGTTACAGTACCACCTATAGGAAAACAGATGAAAGGACTCTAACTTCTAACCTGTCATTAACTTCAAATGCAGCAGTGGAAGAACAATTCATCAAGCACCGTGAAGAGCCACAGTAAGACTAGTCCACATAAAGAAAATGACAATTCTCCAGAAACCGAACTTGAAGTCATGGAATACCGCTATCTAACTGATAGAGAATTCAAAATAGCTTCTTGAAGAGACTCAGTGAGCTACAGGGAAACTTAGGAAGGCAGTTTAATGAGCTCAGGAATAAAATTAATGAAGAGAAGGAATATTTTAATAAAGAGACTGAAAATCTAAAAGAAACAAAGCAAACAGAAATTCTGAAGCTGAAGAATTCAATAAATGAGATGAAGAATGCATTAGAAAGCATTGGAAATAGAGCAGACCACAGAAGAGAAGCATTGGAAATAGAGCAGACCATAGAAGAGAGGATTAGTGAGCTTGAGGATAGAAACCTAGAAATGATACAAATAGAAGGGGAGAGACAAATAAGATGTTAAAAAAATGAGGAAGTTCTATGAGAGCTGTTTAGCTCTTTTAGGAAATGCAACATTAGGTTGATGGGTATTCCAGAAGAAGAAGAGAAGGAGAAGGGAGCAGAGAGTTTATTCAAGGAAATAATAGTTGAGAACTATCCAAGCCTGGGGAAGGAACTGGACATCCAAGTCCATGAGGCTAAGAGAACAACTAATTACCTCAATGTAAAAAGACCCTCTCCAAGACACATTATCCTAAAATTGTCAGAAGTCAATGACAAAGACAGAATTTTAAAAGCAGCCAGAGGAAAAATGATGGTAACCTCCAAAGGAGTCTCCATTAGACTATCAGCAGATTTCTCAGCAGTAACCCTACAGGCCAGGAGGAAGTGGAATAACACTTTCAAAATACTGAAATATAAAAACCGTCACCCGAGGATACTCTCTCCAGCAAAGTTACCATTCAGATATGATGGAGAAATAAAGACTTCCCTGAACAAACAAAGTCTGAGGGAGTTATAAACACTACACCTGCCTTATAAGAAATATTGAAAGGAGCTCTTTTACTAGAAAAAAAGGTAAAAGCTACACAAAATTTTGAGTGAAAATTGCAACTCTTTGTCAGAATGGGTGCATAAAGTTTAAAGGGGAAAAAAAAGAAAGCAGAAAAATAACTGTAGCAATTGCAGTTTTTCTTTTATCAAACTCAGACCATAAAAAGAAATCATTTGAAACAACAAATACATAAAAGGGGAAAAGGAAAAGGATGACTTATTTGGTAAATGTAGATAAGATGCTATCAGCAGAAAAATGACTATTTTATATGAGGTGTTTTATACAAACCTTAGGGTAACCACAAAATGTAAACAGAGTAGAGACATGAAACATGAAAAAAGGGGAAACTGAGAAAAATATCAGAGAAAACCACCAAACCAAAATGGCAGACAGAAATATAAGGAAAAAGAAATAGTGGAGCTATAGAGCAACCAGAAGATAAGAGGTAGAATAGCTGTAATAAGTTGTCATCAATCAATAATAACCCTAAATGTAAATGGATTAAATTTATCAGTCAAAAGATACAGGGTGTGGGTGGATGGATTGAAAAACAAGACCCAACTGTATTCTGCCTCTAAAAGACACACCCCAGCTCTGAAGACAAACATAGGCCGAAAGGGATGGAAGAGATGGAAGGTGATATTCTAAGCATACTTATATCAGACAAAATACACTTCAAGCCAAAAAAGATAACGAGCCATTATGGACAATATATAAATGTGTCAGTTCATCAAGAAGACCTAACAGTGGTTAACATATATGCACCTTTTCATAAGAACATGAAAATATATAAAATAATTATTAGCAGACTTAAAGGGAGAAATTGACAGCACAATAATAGTAAGGGACTTTAACAGCCCACTTATATCAGTGGATAGATCATCCAACCAGAAAGTCAACAAGGAAACGGTGCTCTTAAAGGAAACATTAGACCAGATGGATTTGATAGTTTCACATCGGACATTCCATCTAAATGCAGCAGAATACACATTCTTCTCAAGTGCACATGGAATGTTCTCAAGAATAGACCATAGGTTAGGATACAAAGCAAGTCTCAAAAATTTAAGAAGATTGTGATCATATTAAACATATTTTCTGGTCAAAATGGTATGAATCTAGAAATCAACTACAAGAAGAAAATTGAAAAAAATCACAAATATATAGAGACTGAACAACATGCCACTGAACAACTATGGGGTGAATGAAGAAATCAGAGCAATAAAAAGTTAACTGAAAGCAAATAAAAATGAGAATGCAGCATACCAAAATCTATGAGATATAGCAAAAGCGGTACTAAGAGGGAAGTTTATAGCAATACAGGTCTACTTCAAGAAACAAGAAAAATCTCAAGTAAATAACCTAACCTTACACCTAAAGTAACAAGAAAAAGAAGAACAAATTAAGCTCAAAGTTAGTAGAAGGAAGGAAACAATAAAGATCAGAGCAGAAATAAATAACATAGAGACTAAAAAGATAATAGAAGAGATCAATGAAACTAAGAGCTGGCTCTTTGAAAAGATAAAAAAAAATTGGCAAACTATTAGCTAGCCTCACTAAAAACAGAGAAGGCCCTGATAAATAAAATCAGAAATGAAGGAGGAAAAATAACAATGGATAACACAGAAATACAGAGGATTATAAGAATATTGTAAACAGCTATATACCAACAAAATGGACAACTTAGAAGAAATGGACAGATTCTTAGAATCATACAATCTTTTAGGACTGAATCATGAAGAATTAGGAAATCTGAATAGAACAATCACTAGTACAGAGATTCAGAGAGTAATCAGAAAGCTTCCCAGAAACAAAATTCCAGTACCAGACAGCTTCACAGGTGAATTCTACCAAACATTCAAAGAAGATTTAATACCTGTCCTTCTCAAACTATCCCCCAAAATTGAAGAGGTCAAATGAACCTTCCTAACTCATTTTCTGAGGCCAAAATCACCCTGATATCAGACACATTACAAGACAAGAAAGTTGTAGGCCAATATTTCTGATGAATATAGATGCAGAAATCCTTATTATTTCATTATATTAGCAAATAGAATTCAACAGAACATGATGACCAAGTGGGATTTATTCCAGGGATGTAAAGATGGTTCAAAATCCACAAAACAATCAACGTGATATACCACATTAACAAATGAAGGATAACAACATATGATCATGTCAATAGATGCAGTAAAAGCATTTGACAAGATTCAACACTTATTTATGATTAAAAACCATCAATAAAGTAGGTATAGAAGGGATGTACCTCCACATAGTAAAGGCCATACATGACAAACCCACATCTAACATTATACTCAACGGTGCAAAATTGAAAGCTATCCTTCTAAGATCAGGAACAAGACAAGGATTCCCACTCTCGCCACTCTAATTCAACATAGTATTGGAAGTCCTAGCCAGTGGAGTTAGGCAATAAAAAGGAATAAAAGGGACATAAACTTGGAAAGGAATAAGTAAAACTGTCACTATTTGCAAAGCTATTAGAAAAAATATACAAATAAAGTTGCAAAATATAAAATCAGTATACAAAAATTTGTTGCATTTCTATATGCTAACAATGGGCAAGCAAAAAGAGATTTAAGGAAACAATCCCATATACCAATCACAATAAAAAGAATAATATACCTAGGAATATATTTAATCAAGGATGTGAAAGACCTGTACACTGAAAACTTACTGAAAGAAATCGAAGAATTCACAAAGAAATGAAAGATATTCCACATTTATGGATTGGAAGAATTAACATTGTCAAAATGTCCATATTACCTAAGGCAATCTACAGATTCAGTGCAATCCCTATCAAAATCCCAAGGATATGTTTCACAGAAATAGAACAAAATATTCTAAAATTTAAATGGAACCACAAAAGAACCTGAATAGCCAAAGCAATCCTGAAAAAAAGAACAAAGGTGGGGCATCATGCTCTCTTATGTGAAACTGTATCACAGAGACATAGTAATCACAGCAGCATGGTTTGGGCAGTAAAACAGATACATAGATCAATGGAACAGAATTGAGATCCTGGAAATAAACCCATGATTATATGTACAGTTAATTTATGACAAAGGAACAAAGAGCGTACAATGGAGAAAGGATACTCTCTCCAAAAAATGGTTCTGGGAAAACTGGACAGCCACATACAAAAAAATGAAACTAGACCACTATCTCACACCATCACAAAAATTAACCGAAAATGGATTAAAGACTTGAATGTAAGACCTGAAACCATAAAACTCCTAGAAGAAAAAACATAGGCAGTGTGCTCTTTGACATCGGTCTTAGCAATGTTTTTCTAGATGTGTCTCCACAGGCAAGGGATACAAAAGCAAAAATAAACAAATGGGATTACATCAAACTAAAAAGCTTATGCACAGCAAAGGAAACCATCAGTGAAACAAACAAAAAACCTACTAAATGAGAGAAGATATTTGGAAATGATATGTCCCATAAAGGGTTAATATCCAAAATATACAAAGAACTCATACAAGTAACAATAAAAAACAAACAACTCCATTAAAAAATGGGCCGAGGAGCTGAATAGACATTTTCTCAAAGAAGACACACAGATGGCCAACAGGCACATGAAAAGATGTTCAACATCACTAATTATCAGGGAAGTGCAAATCAAAACCACAATGAGATATCACCTCACACCTGTCAGAATGGTTATTATCAAAAAGACAGCAAAACAGGTATTGGTGAGGATGTGAAGAAAAGGGAATCCTCATACACTGTTGGTGGGAATGTAAATTGGTGCAGCCACGATAATAGACAATGTGGAATATCCTCAAAAATTAAGAATAGAACTATGATATTATCCAGCTATCCCACTTCTGGGTGTTTATGCAAAGAATATGAAAACACGAATTTGAAAAGATACATGCACCCCTACGTTCGCCATAACATTATTTACAACAGACACATTATGGAAACAGAGTGCCCATCGCTGGATGAATGGATAAAGGAGATGCGGTGTATGTATCCAATGGAATACTATTCATCCATAAAAAATGATGAAACTGTGGGTTTGTTTCTCAAGTACTCAAGCAATTATTTAGTTTATATTTTATTTGAAAAGTTACTTTTTAAAAGACATTTACCAATTTTAAGTGAAGGACAATATACAATATGTGGACAACTGACAAGAGAATTTTCAATAACATTTAAGTAATAATAATTTAATATTATCTGACCCCAGAACGCCTTACAAGCTTTAGCTAATAAAGCTTCAGACTCTGATTACTAAGGAACGCAATCAGAATATTCCACATTTCCACGGCTCTAGGGCATCTTGTTGTTACAGCAGGAATGATGCCTTCAGGGGACCGTAAGACCTATCAGACACTGCACAGTGTGATCGCTCATCTGGCCTTTAAAAGTGATCCAAGACTCAGGTCCTTTATGCACTTGAATAAACTTGATTCCCCAATCTATTCTCGTTCCATTGACCTAGCTCCTTTTGCCTCATCTTGTTTTCCGTTTTCTCATCCCTGATACCTGACTCAGAGGCTGGGCTTGCCTTCACAGGTCCAAGCCTCTTCTGTCTAGCCTCCTTCCCCTTAATGTCTGGAAGCCTCATCTAGAAATGCTACCTGCAGTTTCTCTCTGACTATAGCTTTCCCATATCGTCTCTACTAAAACTGGCCCTCATAATTCATGGGGTTCGGTTTTCTAATGCTCAATATCATACTCTTTACAAGGAAAATTCCCAGGGTCTGTCTGTTTATTTTATTAGACTTGCTGGCTGTTGAACCACACAAAAGAAGCTCTGTTCTTACAGAGACAAAACTGGAGAGGGTACATGATATTAATTAAAAATCCTATCTTAATGCTTAAAAATTTGAGTATTTCCCATTTCTCAGAAAAGAAAACAGAGTCTCAAAAGAAATGATTTAAGTGATTTTCCCTAATTTTGCTGTGCTAATAACTGATAAAGTTTGTGTTCAAAATGAGTTGTATATTATTGTAAATTCCCTGCTCTTTCTGCTATATGTGTAAAACATAAATATTTAAGAAACAAATTCTAACATGCAATAAATCTTAAAAAGGAAAGACTCCAAATATCTTAAAACCTTGTATCAGAGAACTAAAACTGGTACTAAAGCCTTAAAATTAAATCTTGCTCTTAATATTCCAGGAAGTAGCCTTTGGCATTACATCATTACTCTTTCCAAATTTAACTAATTCAAAGGTGACATGAATAAAATATTCATTAAAACTACAGTAGTCATTTATCTATGACCTTTAACAAAGCTGCTGTTAACTTTCAGTTGACTCACAGTTGTAGATAGAGCCTTACCCGATAAAGTACCCATTCCTTTCTAAACCTTCCTGGTAGAGTTTTGATTTACATCCAAAACTTGTCTATAAATATTCCACCTTAGCCAGCTCCATGCTTCCTACTTCTTGTTTCTTAAATCACTGTAATGCTTCAAGCCAATATTGTTCCTTGCATTTCAGTAAATAACATCTCCATTAAACATATCTGCAGTTCCCTATTTTAATTACTGGTTTCTTTAATCTAGTTTTCCTTGTAGGGAATAGCAATGCCAAATGGTTTTTAAAGGATTCAAAAATGTTCCCAGATGAACTAATTATGCCCTTTTATTTCCATAACTGTTGTAATAGAACCTTCTGAGCAACCTTTCTGATGGATCTGTGTCCCTTGCCTCTCCCCTAAAACTCATTCCAGTTCTCTTTCTTACATGCACAAAATACACATTTATACTTACTGTAGAGTTCAGTAGTCATCATCTGTCAGAACCTAATCGGCTTAAATGTCCAAAGTGTAATTGATTTGAAATTATATTTTAACACATAATGATTAAACCCACAGAAGAGCCAAGAAGGTACAGATAAGATAGCAAAGTTAAAATTCCAAATCCCTTCTGCTTAGATATCTCCCAGCCTTCTCGCTCTCTACCCTGCTTTGCCTAGCATCTGGAGAGAGGTTGATTTGTACAGACTCCAACAGTGGCTTCCCATGCCCTCTGACCTCTGGTTGGGTTTGGTCAATAGGGGCCTGGAGGGAGACAAGGGGATTCAGGTCAGCATATTCTGGGTATTTATTTTCAAGTAGGGAAAACTCTCTCCCTACAGAGTTTCCTTGGCTTGGTTTCTATTGTTTGGAAAGAATTATGATGTAATGCTGAAGGCTTGTTCCTGGAACATTACAAGCAGAATTCAATTTTAAGGCTTTAGAGCCAGTTTTAGTTTTCTGATACAAGGTTTTAGAGTATTTGAAGTCTTTTCCCCCCTGTCAAACTAAGATGTTTCTCTCAAGGTGGCCTTCTCTGTATACCTGTCTTCTTCTGGTTCTGGTAGTGGTTTCTTTGTCTCTTTATGTCTAAGGAGTTGCAGCAGCTTTATGGCTGCTAATCTCAGGTTATTGCACTATCCCTCTGGTTCCCTGCACCCACAAAGAGTGCCTTTGTAAATAACCTGTCCTTGATTTATTATAATTTAAGTGCACCACTTATTTCCTATTGGGATCCTGACTGTTACATACAATTTTAAAGGCCAGAGGGATTTTTTTTTTCCTTAACTGTGTATAATTGTACTCTCCTGAAAGTCAGGAGCCAAGATTTGGTCACTGTACATAGTTCTAAATTGGCTCCAGATTTAATAACATCAGGTAACTTCAAAGTCCTACTTTGGTCAATTCTATACTTCCAGATTCATATTTCTTACGTTGCTGTGATGCTTGAAGTCAGCCTTATTCCTGAAGTACACTAATATATTTCAGAAGTAATACCTCTTGACTAAGAGCATTTGAAGTTCTCAATTTTATTCAACATCTTTTAAAATTGGCCTTTACTTTTGGCATTCCTGAAAAATAAATGAATAAATCAGATGTTTTATTAACTTAATTTTACTTTTAACAAATTTTACTTAAGTTTTAATAAGTGGCAAACATACATTAGTTATGGTACAACACAAGGAATTAGAATAGGAGCTCAGGTTGTATCCTTTCTGAGTTGTCACAGTGTGATTTTTCTGGCAATCAAAACATTACTTTTAAATTCCTCAAGGGCTCAGTTTTTAATGAAAGTGGATAATGATAACTTTGTGGACTTCTGCTTCAGGCACATTCATGCTTATGGCAGACAGTGTGTCTGTTGAAAAGAGCTAGAGGATTGGGATGAAATATGACAGGCATCTACTTGGAGCTATTTAGGTTAAGATGCTGGAGAAGAAGGAATCACACAGAGAAACATTGGAAGCTAGGAGACAAACAATTAGCACAATGTATCAGCCAAAACCAGACTCATCCAAATATACTAACGATTTATGATAAAGGCTATGAAGTAGGGAAAAAGAATGACCTTTTCAATAGGTGGCCCTAAGAAAATTAGATAATTATATCGGAAAAAATTTACCTTGGACCTATACTTCACTTCATAAACAAGTACGAATTCTAGTTGGATTACCAATCTAAATGTGAAAGATAAATCAGTAAAATTCTATGAGAAAACCTAGTTGAGCATCTTTATGACCTTGAGGTATACAAAGTTTTCTTAAACTGGACACAGAAATACTAGCTATAAAGAAAAAAATTAATTGTACTACATTAAAAATGAAGACTTTCTGTTTATCAAATGGCATAACTAAAATAGTGAAAATGTATGTCACACAGGACAAAGGACTCATATTTAGAAAAAATGAAGAGCTTGAACAAATCAATAAAAATCAATAAAAAAAGATCACTCAATAGAAAAATGGTCAAAAGACTTCGGTGGCACTTCACAAAGGAAGATATCTACGTAGCCAATAAGTATAGGCACAACTGCTTAGTAATCATCAGGGAAATTAAAATATAAATGGCAAAAACACAATTACTTATACAGCAGAATAGCATTAAAGTTAAAGGATTGATAATACCAAATATGGCTAGGATGTAGAACAACTGGAATTCTCTTACACGACTGGTGGTGTGTAAATGGTGAAAATATTCTTGAAATCTGTGTGGCAGTATATACCAAAGTGGATCATGCATACACTTTGGACACATCAATTCCACTTCTAGATATATGTCCAAAGGAAATATGTATATTTGTTTCACAAAAGACATTTAATAGAGTGTTCACAGCAGTATTACTTATAATAGTTAATTATAGGAAGTGACCCAAATGTCAATAGACAGTAGAGTGGATTAAATTCATTTGGTGTATTCTTACAGTGGATTATTATAAAGCAATGAGAATGAAGGATATATTAGCACACAATAATATGACATGAAGTGCTATAAGCTAGGAGAGTGGTAACTTTTGCAGGGGGTGTGACAGAGAGAGCATGAAGTGCGGCTTCCTGAGATGCTGGTAATATTCTTGAATTTAATGCTTGTTACAAAGGGTGAATAATTAGTGATCTCTATATATGATATACTTCAGCCAAAAGGTTTAAATAAAAAGAAAAGAAGATAGTGTCTTTCTTCCAGAAAGATGTCAGCACCCTGACTGACTCCTCTATTTTAATAGAAAACAAAAGCAAAACAAAACAATTAGCAGCATATTACCAGTCATCACAGGTAAGCTGTAAGCTTGATGTATTTAGCTAAGACATATACATAGCATCCAGTAGTTAAAAGATGACTACATTCGACAAGAGGGTCTTTTAATCAAACACCATTGATGCTTGAGAAATTCTTCAAGAGGAGGAATTTCTTTGGTTCTTTGGATGGCTCCCATCCCCAGAGGCTGAATTTGGAAATTTTTGGAACACGGTTACATTTGATTTCATCCTCCTTTTCTCCATTTCTCTTTACCCAAAGGAGCAGTTCAGGAAGACTAATGTGAGAGATTGGAGGTACCTTCAGAAACTGGGCTCCCTCCTTGTTTTCCCTTTACCTTGTCTCAATTTTTTTTTTGCGCTGTACACGGGCCTCTCACTGTTGTGGCCTCTCCCGTTGCAGAGCACAGGCTCTGGACGCGCAGGCTCAGCAGCCATGGCTTACGGGCCTAGCAGCTCTGCGGCATGTGGGATCTTCCTGGACCGGGGCATGAACCGGCGTCCCCTGCATCGGCAGGCAGACTCTCAACCACTGCGCCACCATGGAAGCCCTGTCTCAATTTTTTGAATGAGTGTTTCCACTGGGAGTTTTGGGACAAAATGTAGCATTGATGTACTTTAAAATTTCATTAGGAGTAAATATACATTTAAAACAATTACTTTGTGACCCAAAGTTTATCAGCGGGCTAGTAACATCCACTATCAGCAAATGGACTGTACCAGTACCTTGAGAAGAGGAGGTGAGCATTTCTTAGCCATCCAAGGCCATGAATTTCTTGGAGTCATGCCATTGCTACCAAAGGTCTGTTCTCAGGCAAGTCTGACTCAGGTCATATAATTCTGCTCAAGATGCCTCATTTATGAATAATTGGAAGATTCAGAAATTCGGGTTTATTCAGCTGGGTGATTTTCAGTAGTAACTGCGGAAAGCTTTCTGAAAGGTTTGTACGCTTCTACCCTTGCCACACCAGAGCCTTTTCTTAATGCAGTAGCCCGAGAGATTATTTACTGCCATGTACACAACTCTCCTATAGTTTTCCATCAAGTTTGTAATCTCAGTACATTATCATGCCTATAAAACCATGTGCTCCAGGCAGCACTATGTAGGCAAATACGTAACAACCAGCTGTCTGGGGGAAGCGCGTCTTGGTGTGCAGCATTTGCTGATTCCTGATCAACGCTCCCGCTGTAGGTGATTTTAAGCTGCCAGTGGTTCAACAGTAGGCTCACAAAATTCCTGAAATTTTTATAATAATTTGAGCTGCTTCCGGCACATCACTAGATCCAGGCTACCTTTCTGCCCTACTTTCCTTCTCCTTCAGCCTTGCTCATCCCACCCCAGCCTTCTTGCTTCTCTCCTATCACTCTCTAGTTCTTACCCTACTTTTTCCTCATAATTTTTCGCTCTTTGGTTTTAGAATGTGAGTTTGTGGAGGCAGAGATTACACCCTCAACACCTAAAGAAGAGTACCAGAGCCCTAAAAGATGCGTAATCAATACTTACTGAATAAAAGAATAAATGTTGTATTCAATAGTGTGCCTTTATCCACATTCGGAAAAGTATTTAGTTATACTGAAAGGCAAATGAATGATAATTACAAGAGCCGTAAAGTGGGTGTGCATAGCCACAGTGATCAAACTCAAGGTCCCAAACTGGGTGGATAGTAAGTGCTGAGAACTTGATGTCACTGAACTCAGTGTATCCACAGGTTCTCAGAAAATGGCCTTTCTGGAAACATTGGCTGCTGCTAGACTAACCACTAGGGTGTCACCACCAATTACCAGTGGAAAAAAGTCTTTGGGACAAAAATTTCAAGCATTTGAAAGATTCTCAGAAGCAGAATTACAAACCATAATAAGCTTGAGGAATACTAGCCAGAGCTGTGAGCTGACGATGTGTTTTCGTGTGTGCTCAGCAAGGAAAAGACACTGTCATAGGTCAGTCTTTGCAGTCACATGTGTCACTGGGAGGGATATTCCCATACAGTATTAAGGAATAGTTTTCCCCAGGTGTTCTCAGCGTAGCACTGATATTATAATCCTAAAGAATGAACAGCAATGAAATGTTTCCAACTCCTAGCTGAACTTAATTTGTTCAAGTCTAATCAGAGATACATGAATGAGAAGAGATAATCAGTGATTCATCAAAATGAAGGAGAAGCAGATATTTTAGCTTCGTGCTGAGGTAGATTATCCTCTTATCCAGCACATTCATAATGTTTTTATGCTGTCAGTTTGGTTGTAGTGTTTCAGAGGCCCTCAGACATTGATAAGGAAAAAAGGCCGACCACACAGCTATGAGTTTCCTGTGTGCTTATCTACGGTTAGAAGAATAATGTCCTTCAGCAATGTATTTGTTCTAACCTTATCAGTGTATTTGATCAAGACCTTAGGGAGTAAGGAAGGGCCTATGTGTTCCCTGTCAGAGGGCGTACATTAGAGAAAGAGAGAAATTCCATCTTGGTGTGTTTAGAAGCATTTGTACACTGGCAAACTTATTTATGAAATATGAGGTTATTAACTCTTTAGAAATAATGCTTTCTTTTTAAGGGATACACATATTACCCATTCTTAGCTTCAACTGCATAGGGAATGTTCAATGGCTAATAAAAATGAAAATTCTCTGTACCTCTCCAAATCTTAGGATGTAAGAGCCGTTAAAAATTAGTTCCAGAAACAGGCAAGAATGATGCAAAGTGGATATGAATTAGGAAAAAGGAGTATACTCAGAACACCTCTCTGCTTCTTTGCATGTGTTGGTTGATAGGTGATCCAGCAGCACCTCTACACATATCTCCCAATAAGAGGTTTATCTTTTCTTCACCAGATCCTCAATGCTGAGCCTTGAAAATGAGGGATGTATGCTTGTGTGCAAAATGGGATGTTCTAATTTCATCCTTAAACACAAAAAACTAAGATGGAGAAATTGATCTGGTCTGAGGAGATATATTCTCCTTAAGAGCTCTCTGCTCTTCAATCTTCCTGTTTTCTGTTGAGGTCTCTGGGAGGATGTAAGAAATGGGTAAGCTGCTACTATTTACCCCATCCTACCACTGAAAAAAAAGAGGCAATATCTTAGGTGCCCTCAGTCTACAGAAAACGAATATTTCCCCTCATCCCTCCCTCTTCTGCTCTCTTCTTCTCTGTTCTCCTGTAATCTAAACTGTCTGGTATCCTGCCAGGAGTGTATGCAAAGTGAGTGTTTTTCCTCTTTGTCTCTTTGCTTTGGGCATTAAAACAGGGATTACCTTCCAAGTTGTGTACAATTTGAGAATAGGATTCTGCACTCTCAGAAATGTATTGATTTTTATAATTTCTGTGTTATAATCTCATATGTAGATTCTTGTGGCAGAAGCCTGGAGGTTTATTACCATGTGGGCTTGGCTATATCCAAACTAATTAAACCCTGGAAGGAGGTCCATATCCTGTCTGATTTTCACCTCATGTTGAACAAGCAGTTTGGGAGAGAATTACATAAACAGAAAGATGTTCCATGGGCCAGAAATAGTCCCATCTATTACTGTTCTGAGTACCCACAATTTTTCTTCCCTGAGGCCCATGTTTTCTTTAAGCCCCATTGTTGGTCTGGTTGGAACTACTAGGACCACACTGATCAATATTGCCTGTGGCTCCTCCAATAGCCTGGTGGGACATTTCCTGGTTTTCTCTCACTCCCCAGAACAGAAAAACACTTTCCCCAATAGTTTATTTTTCCAGCCTGCCTGACTTTAGAATTACTTTCTTTACCTCTTTGATCCCCTTGATGGTGATTTCTAAAGCAAATGGCACGTAGAAGAATGTGTTCCCTTTTTGACCTGTCTGATCTGAGATGTTAGGTTCATCTCAGCTTAGTCCATGTAGTGGCCACATGGCTTTCGTGATATTACACTACATCTCATTTACCAGTAAACCATGTTTTCCCCAGCTCAGTCTCCTTTTGTGACCTCAACTGAGTCTCTCTTTTCTCTCAGGAGGATATGAAACTCTCATTCATATAAGACAAAAGTAATGGCTATGTCTTAATCCTAATTAATGACCACTTCCTGGTGCAGATGACCAGTTTTGTCTGTTTTCTGGATTTTCTTTGATAACTCCTAATTCCCAATTAAAAAGGGGAGGGTTGGAACTGTTTTAAAGTACCTTAAATGTATCCCTATAGACAATATTTTTAATGCTAAAAGAGTAAAATGCTATTAAAATAAACTAGTGCTGGTAATGGTATAATGAAACAGATACATTTATATTCTTCTGGTGACAGTGGAAATTAATACAAATTATCTCAAAGAGATTTGGCAAGGTATATCATCATGACTTGTAAACATTTAATTTTTCAACCCAAGATTAGGCATTCCTCCATCCTAGTGAGATAATTAGACTTGCTTGTCTAATTTATGTACAAATACTATTACCAGTTTTATTTGAAATCACAAAAAAACTGGAAGTCAATAGAAAGGGTTAGATATAAAAGCTATAATACTTTATCATAGTAATAGTATAGAGCCAATAATAATTTGTTTGTGAAAATGGTAATGTCAGAGGAGATATGTTTTATGAACAACCTAGGGTATGAATCAATATGAATTCATGGCCTACATTCAGCTAGGGCCACTCTGTCCCTTAGAGTTTCAGTTAAACTTGATCTAAGCCTGTGTCCATGGCTCTTTGGGAGTCCAGGACCCTTCTGCTTGCTTTCTGTGAGATTCTACATCTTACTTCATCATGCTGTCTTCAACTGTATTCCGTTTTTATCCTGAACCACCTGGACTTAGGTAACATTGCTTTCATTGGTGACCACGATTATCTCATTCACAGCTAATATTTGTGTTTTCTGATAGCCTGTGTTGAAGAGTTAGGTGGGCAGGGAGCGTTGGAGAGGAGAAATTATAGGGAGGATTTCAAATGGTAACATGATATTCTGCAATCTCTTGGCTCTATGTTCATTTTCTCTTCTTTCTTCCTTTTGTTTAAAGGCAGCCAACCCCTGCTGCCTTTAAAAAAAAGAGGGGGGGGGGGAAGACGAGAAAATCCTTCCTTCATCCCATGCAGGGTTAATCTGGCCATACCCAGGCCTTTTAATCCCAATTGGGTAAGATAAGAACTTTCTTCTCACTAAATACAGTCTGTTCCTGCAAATTTTTTCTGGTCTAAACACTCTTCTCAATTGAATTATTTATAGATTTATTTCTGTTTGGTCAAAACAACAGATCTATGTATCGATATTTAACTCTCTAGCTGTCTGTTCCTCCTTTTCTGAGACCCCTTGTGCTGTTATTTGTAAGCACATTTGTAGGTGATCTAACCTGCTGGGCAAATACTCCTTTCCTCTCTTGCTGTTTCATTTGTATTCACTCCCTCTAAAAGGATGATGTCCATATAAAATAAGACTGTTCTTTGATTAAGGGTATAGAGGTTGCTGTAAGTCCATGTTAGAGTCTCCCCAGTGTTTAAAAATTCCATTTGTAGGAAAAAATAAGTTATATATATATAAACCGAAGACTGTAAGGAAACACATCAAGATAGTAAGAGTGTCTATTGGTGAATAATATAATCATTAGTGATTCTTATATTTTATGTATTATATTTTTCAAATGTATGTGTGTATGTACCTATTAACTACATAAAATGAAGGATATTTTATCATAGGGTTATACACATAGTGTTGGACTATTGATATATAAATATTCTGATGGTTATTTAGAATAATTGTGTATTCTCTTTTAAATTCAGAAGTGTGCTTACTCAGAAATAAGTATGTATTCTCTTGAAACCTAAGAACCTCCACTAAACAGAAAGAATAAAAAACTTAAGTTCCAAACACCTTGGCATGTTCCAAGATGGAATGCAAATAGAAAGTAAGTTCTAAGGTAGTTTTCACATTCTCAAGTAAATGTATTATTTTCTTGGTCTTTTCATTATGAAATCTTTCTGTAGCTGAATATCTTTTGGAATTATGCTAAGCTTTCAGCTGCTCTGCTCTGGTGGCATAAATGTTTGCAAGTCTTTTCTAAGCCAAACCACCTATATTACGCTGTATCACTACACATTAGGTGTCATTAAATATCTATTTCATTTATCACAAATTTCAACATGTCCACCGTAAATTGAAGACCTGGTTTAAAATTGCTCAATACAGGGCTGTCACTTAGTACTAGAACAGGGAAAAGGCGATATGCTGGCATGTAAGACCTTAAAAAACAATTCTCATCTGTTATTAAGAAAACAAAAATTGGCTTTCATGTTGTGAATTTTAATGGAAAAAAGAAATTATGTAGACTTTGTTTCAAAAAGGCATTTGTGGAACTAGTGAGTTTCATTCCTATTTTTTCCTACATACTGTCATTTGTCAACTCTCAGTATCAACCTAAGGAAAATTTTGTAAGGGATATAAATGGTAAATAAACCAAGTCTGGTTATCCCAGTTTAACTTACACAGTTTACGTGCAGGAAGTAAGGAGGCTAGATGGTAGGAGAATACAGTTAGATGCATCTTGTTTAAACTCTACATGTTAAATTCTACATGCATCTTGTTTAGACTCTACATGTCATTGTTCCATGACAGTGGTCAGAAATGCTTAAAAAGGTTTGTCTCAATTTTTCTACAGGTATTTCAGCTGTCAGGTTGACAACTAGAGGATTATTATTAACAACTGAAATGTAACAATTAAATTACTCTCTTTCCTTTTTGACTACCCCACATTAATTTCTGCCAACTCTTCCTAAATTACACAACCAAAAAAACCCCACATTTTTTTCATTACGAGCTGTATGCATTAAGCTAGGAGTTCCCACTGCTTGAAACATTGCCCTTACTCAACTCCACTTAAGAAAACCTCATTATTTTTCAAGTCTCAAATCAAGCCCCATTACTTACAGGATATCTGCCCCATCCTCGGATGATGCCCTGAATTTCTGTTACCAAGCCTATTTCTTTGTGTGTGAATGTGTATGAACATATATACGTGTACATATATGTTTATATATTTATATGTGTATATATATACACACACACACGTGTGCGTGTAAATGTTTTTTTCGTTTAAAAAATTTAGTGTTTTTGGTGATAGGGATTACACTATATTTCTTTGGTATTTCTTTAGTACCCTTTAAAATTGGAAAGGGTATTAAAAATACCTGACCACTGATTCAGCACGGGGCTGGACCCATCAGAACAGATGCTGGTTGGGAATTCCCAGGTGGCCCACTTGTTAGGATTCCATGCTTCCCCTGCAGGGGGCACAGGTTTGATCCCTGGTCAGGGAACTAAGATCCTGCAAGCCACACGACACTGCCAAAAAAAAAACCAAACAAACAGATGCTGGCTACCAACAACCAGTACATCCATGCTGCGTGAACAAGTTAAATATCACCTCTACTACAAGGTACTTATATGTGTGTATTGCTTGGCTAAAAATAATAAAAATAAAACAAGGAAAAAAGTAAGGACATTTCACGGGTATGTGCCCTTAGACTATAATACAATAAACTTTTATGTCTATAAAGTTTCAGAGACATAGACCATATGGCCACTTTCTAACATAGAAGACATGGTCAAATTCCATGGGAGGCAAATCATTTCCATCGAATTATTTGAAAGCTTAGCTGGCATCTCTGGTATTAGCATAAACCACAGACAGTCTATATATATTTATTTGAATTATCAACAACCACAAACAATAATTATTATATGTCTGCTTTCTGCCAGGGACAGTGCTAAGGGTTAGGAGGGATATGTGATGTGTAATCTATGATTCAAGGTGTTATGGAAATTCCCACAAGCCATGTTCTACTGTTTGAAGCAAGACAGCCAAAAAGAAAACCTATAGCCAAGGAATACTGTAGTTCAGCAATATATACCCCATGAGCAACTATATTAGCAAACTAAAGTCATAGTACAAATTGTTTTGGGTAACTTGTTTTTCATTCTTTCTCACACAGAAGTTCAACTTGTGCTGTTGTTTCTCTCTCTTCAACTTTGCAGCAGTGACAATTTATGGATTCAATAATTTCTCACATTCTACTTGAAAAATGTTTCTTTATCCAAAGGTTAACTCCTTTAGGAATACAAACCCCTAAATTTTCTCTGTTGCTGTATTAGTTGGTGCAACTAGATTGACTAGACTCATAAATCTATTAATTTTCTAGTCTATAACAGTGTAATCCCTGAAAAATCTCATAGATATAAATGGAATTGCTAATTTTCAATAAATCTACAGAAACAGGTAATGGTGTCATGGGCCCCCAGTTCCAATCATTTTAGCTATATATAATAAATGATACCACAGGGACTCACTTAGGGTCATAAAATTTGCTGATCAGGATACAGATTTTAACCCCCAAAGTATTTTATAACTTATCCCTTTTTTTTGCCACTTTAAAGTATGAATTCCAAGAATGATTTCTCACTTAAAACTGATTGTAGATAGGAAAGAGGAAAAAAAATAAATGAAGAATTTTTTTCAGGTTAGTATTTTCTTTTGAGAGGAGACAACACAAGTAATACTGAAGAAGTTATTTCAAACATATACAATAGTATTATATTGGTTACTTAAAATTTAAGCATTTGGGAAAAGCATGAAACTACTATTTATATTTTTATGTTTTATAAATAATGCACATTGTACAACAGAAATGTATTTTTCTTATGAATGATAAACTTATGTTTCCAAAACAATTAAATTTTAATTTTCATAAATAATTACAAACTATTTTCGTATTGTTCTTTAAAAGGAGAATTAGGTACTTTCACTTGGTGTTTTTCTTTGTGAGAGTTTTACCAGTGTTTCTAAAATACTTATCATTTGTCCGTGGTAACTATCATTCATCCATATATTAGGATGAATTACAGATGTTGCTTTAGATGTATCTCAAAAGGATTTTTTCTGACTCTGAAATTGTATATGGAATAGCCTCTAAAATAATATGACTATAATCACCTTTTTCAACAAACTTAAAGAATTGGTAAAAATGAAGAGTATCTTAAATGTAACATTTCCATAAAAATAATTGTGAAAGGTATGAGTTGAAATTCATTCTAAATGAGAGCTTACCCTGTAGTATTGAAATCTTTAAAGTCTTTGAATTTCACACTTTGGGATTTCCTGGGCTGAGCTCAAAGTGGATGTGTGACAGGAGGAATGGATTAGCTGTGTTCTTTGCTATATGTTTATAATGAAAGCCAGGATGAATAGAGCAGTTGAAATGTTAAATCAGTATTCCCTCATTTTTCTACTCTTACCAGAAATGCACACACAAATCAGGTACTGGTCAGCAAAATACAGATCTGGTAACATTCCTGTTTCTTTTGTGGATAGCTTATGGTAATATTCATGCTGCTTCTCTACTTTTATAATGTACACTTTTCTCCTTACTGTGTGGCCAAGTTGAGTTGTTAATAGATGCTTAGTAAGCCATATAAAAGAAATGCAGTATACAGTTACTTGGAAATAGGTCTTACATGACTGGTTTTAGTATAAATAAACAATTTAGGAGAGAGCTCTGTAATAGTTGGGATTCTCAAAGAGAAATCTTTAAAAATGTAAACATTTATTATTAAAAAAAGGGTTCTACTAATCTTGACAAGAGGATTGGTTTTATTGGTCAGGTCAGTACCCTTATGAAAATTAAAAGCTATGTTGTACAACAGAATCTATGCTGAAACTACAAGATGGATCACAACATGTTGAGAAATATGTGAATATACTCTTACACTCCCTATAAATATTTATTAACAGCACACATGATTGTGAGAAATATATTCTGAACAGCAACTCAAATATGTCATATTTAAGACATTGTAAGAGAGGTGTATGCCTTCCTCTGATTAACTCATTGAAAAGAGGATTGAAATTTCTAGGGTCAAAATCATTACTACCGTCTCTGACTTTGCTGCTAATGACTGTGCTATAACTGTTAGAATTTGCCAGACTAAGTAATATCATATTGACCTTTGGAGAAATAAAACATTATTCACTAGTTCTGGTACAGATGCTATATTTGGTTATAGGAATTTCTTTTTCACTTAGCAGGACCATATGTGTGAATACCACTGCCTGAACCTTTCATGTGTATGAATTATTCATTCATTTATTGTTATCCAGTCATTTATCTATTTATGTATTCCCATAACCTTATTCCACAAGACATTTGAATAGCATATAGGGAGTATGGTTTGAATTCTGACTTGGAACTTGGTAAAATGATTCCACTATGGTCTGCTTTTTGGAAGATCCTGCCAAACAGTGCAGTGGAGAAGGGAGCAATTTTAGCCATGCAGATGTTTTGTTGCAGTGATGCCAAATGCCCACTAGGAAGCTAAACATCTGGATGCTTGAATTAAATTTTTTTCTTTTCAGCAGATTTTTGTTGTTTGCACAGACATTGTGTCAATGAAAAGCCTTTGCCTATTTGGTTAATCTCCTGGGATGTATGAATGCAGATATGTGAGGCCAAATTGACAGCATCATATTTAAAGCAGCATTCCTGCCTCGATCCCTTTTAAAAACTATAAAACCCTTCCTTCAAAATCATAGAAAATGTACTCAATTGGATGGGTCAACATAAAAAGAATTCATTCTAAAGGACCTAATTCTCAGGTTTCTCATTTTTAGACAGGTTATTTTCTTTGAATTATCATTTTACTTCATGGATTAGTGACAAAAAGAATGTGGTATATGAAAAGATAGTCTGGTAATTATAGGCTTCCCTACAGACTGAAACAGCATATCACATTGTACACATAAAAAATGAAAATGCTTGCGATATTATTATTTTATATTGAGAAACAATTTAATTATTTAGAATGTGGTTTTATTTTTTCATATGCAGCCAATCATATTCTATTATTAAAAACTGTTGCCATGGTTTCTGGTTTGGAAAACTATATTTATTGTATTATGGCAACATATTGGAGGTTTTGCTTTCACATTCAAAAGAAGAAAGATCGAATAAAATAAGTTTCCCAATAAATTAAATTGTGCCACACAAATGTATTTATGATTAGAGCTTATTAAAAATATCCTATATTGGTCCATTTGGCATTTTGAAAATTCTCAAGTTAGAAGAAGTCAGCCCCTTTTTCTTCATGTTTCCTCGAGTTAGGTCGGCTTCATGTTTCAAACTGAAATGTTTAGGGATAATCTGAAAACATATTCCAGGTGGGGTGGCAGTATAGAGTCTGCGGGGAGAGAAGGTGCTTGATCAGACCTCTCTCTATTCAGAGCAAAGGGAGGAAGGTATGAAAGACAGAAGTGAACTCTAGAAAGCAGAACCTATTTGATACGCTGGGGTGCTTTAATTTTCTTCAACATTTGCTTCCATGGCCTGTCATGCCTTGTTGCCTTCCCATGCACCTTCCCTTTCTCCCTTCGTTCTAGCAAATTTATCATGATAGTATGCCATTTCATCGTACTTAAATTACTACCTAGTTCATATATGAGCCTAAGAACAACGCTGCAAAGCAAATTTGATGTACCCACTTAAGGGCCAGGAAAAGCGCTTCTAAAAGAGGCTGAAGCAACTTGCCCAAGTCAGGGCTGGCAGTGGTGGAGCTATGCCTCGACCTGGTACCGTGGAGTCCTCCACCGTGCTGTCCATTGGCCCAGTGCCTGTCCTTCAGCAGTGTTGTGCTCAAGTTGGATGCACAACTAGTTCAAACATGATTTTCACCTTTGTTTAATCACTCTTTGAATCTTTGGTTCTTTTCCTCACATTTTAAGAACATCTGCTTTCTCATTAAGGAAATTCTCAATACTCAGGGCTGACCGTAACTGAGGACACACCCCAAGAGTGAGCGACAACCCCAGAGAGGACAGGGGCACTCAAAGCTGGAAGAAAAAAAAAAGCTGTCAATTCTTTTAGTATTAAAATTTTGTCTAAAGACAGTGTTATTAAAAAAAGAAAACAGACTGTAGGATTGATTCTTAAAAATAGGTAACTGAGATATGTAGCAAAGTGTTATATACTTTCTGTATACTCAAGCAAAGTCTTGAGTTTCACCACTGCTCCAACGGGTAAGCAGGAGAATAACCTTTCCTGAGCACTTACTACATGCCACACATTATGCCATGTTTGTGTATTAGATCATTCAATCTATAGAACAATATATAAAACTGGCATGATTAACCCCACTTTACTGATAAAAAAAATCAAAAGGCTCAGAGAAGTTAATGTTATTTTTGGAAATTAATAACAGGAGTTTATAAGTATTGACCATACACAGTGCTAACAGGGATTAACTCACTTATTCTTCATAACAACTGTAAAAAAGAAGTAATATGAATTTTTCCATTTTTCAGATTAAAAAAGCCAAGGTTAAGAGTTGTTAAGTAACTTTCCAAAGCTCAAGTAGAAGAAATTGATTTAGTCAGTTCAACGATGTTGTCTTTTACTGAGAATACTAACAACAAAAATATAGGACAGTGTAAAATCCTTGAACAGTACTGGGATATCAAGAGAGGAGAAACTACTTGCTGGGCAGAATTGCTACCCCTTGAGAATGGAGTCTTCTAGAGCCCTCATCTTACCTTCTCCTTTTTCCAGTGGTACATCAGCACTGAATAACTTCATTCCATAAGATGACTTCATTTTCTGAGTTATCCCTGTGTTGCTCTAAGACTCGTGGTAAAGTCTGGAAGACATTTCCCAGCCTGATGGACACTGGTCAGGCATTTCTCTCAGCAATATATGTAGTCTCTGCTACTGCTTGTTAGCACCTCAAATGAAGAGGAAGTAGAGAGAGTAAAAGACTCAGATCAGGCAGTGTACTATTAAAAAAATGCATCTTAGAAGAATATATGCTGGAAAAAGAAGTAATGCTTTTTGAATTATATATAATTTTGGAGTATCTTTGGAAATTTTAGTGACTTAGAAATTAGAAATATATCCAGATTTATTCTGCACCTCAGTGCCTAAAAAAAAAAAAAGATCAAGAAGTTGGAAATATTGCCAGATTTTTCCTTCAAGGTCAAATACACATATTTAAAGATATATGTATATACTAAATATATAAAATTTATGTATATATAAATTCAAAAAATATGAAAATTTCCTAGCATACAAGAATACTGATTAGCAAGCAAGCTATGGGTTTTTACAAATAATAAAAATACCATATTTGAAATGCAAATTTATTATTTTGAGAAGCCATGAATAAAAGGACAACCTAGGTAATTATTCCCTGAGTAACTGAGTGAACTACATTAAAATATTAAAACATGAGAGACACAATAAAAAGAAAATAGATATAAGAAAAACTCATTAATCCAGCAGCGTTTTAAAAATTCTGTTTTCAACACTGGGCAAGAGAAATAATACCAATATAGTCTTTAAAATTTATTATGATCTTCATAGAAGTATGTTTTCTAGCTATACCAACCCTATTTGCGTGACAAGGTCAAGAGAGCAAAAGACAATTAGAGCATGAAATCTTTGTAGTTAAATAGAATAAAAGAAGATGAAAATAGTTGTAAGTTTTCAATGATGTGTTTTAATGAGAGCACCAAAAACCACAAGGATGCAGTTGAGCTCAACCATGAAAATATGAAAGTTTCTGTCGCATTTGTGGATCCTCAATTTAGCAAAATATTAAAGTATTTTCCCTACAGAGCTTAGGTGTTTTGAGTATGTTTGGGTTTATTTTTCTCAGTATTTCATCTTACTTTGGCTTATTTCAGAAGGAAATCATTCATGGCTCAGGTGTATTGGGGTCCCCTGTCAGAAGCCAAGTGCTGTCTCAGGAGATGGGTGTAAAATATGGTCTTGCAGAGGGACCCAGCAATTAAGACTTTCTTCCCATTTAACAAGGTTGCTGATACCTGTCTCGTGAACAGCAAAGGAATATGATTTCTAGAGTGATTGGAAACATGTTCGGTCCCCAAACCTACTATTTTCAGAGTTTTCCATTTGCATAGACCTTGGCGGATTTGGGGTGTGAATTTTTTTGTTAAATTTATAATTTTGTGTCGAAGGGGAAAAAGGGTCAGAATCTGGTAACCAGAAGGAAACTTCTAGATCTCAGAAAATAATTGAAATCCCTTTGAGTCACATGTGGTTTGAATTTCAGAAGTTGAGTTTAATATCACAAATATAATTTTTAGTGCCTACTTTTAAACTTCAGGAGGAAATTAGTTAAGCACTGATATTGGAAAAACTGATTATTAAGCAAATACACAGAGCATTTTAGCACTGAAATAAAGACACAGCTATTCAAAATTGTAAAAGGAAATGCTCTTTCCATTCTTTCACCTTCACTGTAAGCTGCTTCTATGTTTGAAAATATTTTACACATTGAGTTTCACTTCTTCAACAGTTGTTATAGCTCCTCGATCCTTTTCTCAGCATGGAATCTGACTCAGTCTCAAAGATAATATGTTTCAGATGGAAATATTTCTCTCACTGATATCAAATAAATTTCCAATGTGAAATTGATGCCCCAAGTTTTATTTAAAGAAGGGAGAAACTGTACTGGCATATCCAAAAAGAACTGACACAGGTATGTGACTTTATACAAAGAGGAAAGTCAGTGAATGAGAGGTCTCTTTTGGTTCATCTGTAAGCAAGCCATTATTTTCATTGGAGCAAGCATGTTCAAGAGTGGGAAGAAGAAAATATGCCTTTGTAAACCGTGAATTTTACTGCTATTTTTTTTTCCTGCAAGCCCCCTGTGGGGAAAGCATAACCTCAAAGCTCTCTAGAGAGATTAGGTATGAACAAATTGTACATTGAGATAAATTTGAATAAAGAACATTTACAAAAATAAAGTGAATTGAACACCTTATAAAATCTCAGTATAAAGCTTAATAGTACATTTGAGGAAAAGACAGCTTGCAAATGTGGCATGAAGTAAACAGATCATCACTTAGAAACATAACACTCACTAACCCTAGAGACACAATTGAAGTTCATCCCAAGTACAGGGCCTGGGAGTTTGGCCAAGAAAATGATTTCACAGGGTCTAGGGCTTGATTTGTATTTCACGTAATGTGAAGTGGCATTCATCACCTTGTAATTGATATGCAGATAAGAAGAAATTATTTATAGCACAATTAACTGGGAAGGAAAGAGTACCGTATATGTACATATGGGAGAACTGAGGGTTTCTGACAGGATCATAAACCATAAAGAGACTTTTGACAATGATCAGACCTCTGAGATAACCTACTGCCTTGGAAATTCATCTAGCTTTATGTACTCTAATATATTTATAATCATCTTTTAGTGTCATGCTTCAAGTGTAAACTGGATGTTTATGAAATTCCTCCCACCAACAAAAAATAGCTGAAGCCGTTTTGATATTTTGAAACATTAGAAAAATGTTCCCAAAATGATCTCTTTAGAATATAAGTTCTATGAGATGTTAATAATCAGTTTGGGAGAGATGTTGGGTTGAAGAAGGAAATAGGACTCCTCAGAGCCTTTAATATTCAAGTATATATTGTAACTCTCCATGAGGAGGACAAGTTATACAGTATTTCCTAACTTATTAAGTTGCAAAACCCTGTTCTTTGGCATGCCTCTTTGAGAAATAACCTTCAAGAAGAAAAGAGAAAGAAAGAAAGCTAGAGTGACTATTTTTCAGACCTTCACTAACAGGCGCTGGAATGTGTCTGCCTTCCTCATCAAACCGAGTGCTTTATATACAAAGCCTTCTCTAATTTATTTCATCTTGCTTAGCAACATCCTGCATCAGTGTCCTCCGTCCTCAGCCAGAGTCCTTTCGAGGATGGCAACTCCTGTTTGGTGAGGAAGTCTGTTTGATGAGCTTCCTCCGGAGTTGGCACCAGTACTGCCTTACCCTGCAGACCCTCAGTAAGAAGCCCAGTTACCCATCAGGTCACCAAGGTCTGCCCTGGGCTTCCAGGTCCCCCAGGACTGGTTTTGCCCACTTAATGAATAATTGGAAATTCAGAGCCTTATGTTCCGGGTCATGAACCAGAAAGACACATAGTTCATAGAGACACTTCCAGCAAGGAGGATTGCTGCATGAGACTGCTGACAACATCCCATTAAGTCTTGACGTGCTCCTTTTTAGTGTGCCTTTACTCCTGCAGTTTTCCCCACCTGAAAAAAACAACCTTTTCCACTTTTGCTTTCCAAACGCTTTTTTTTGAATTAAAAAAAAATTGAAGTATAGTTGATTTACAGTGGTGTGTTAGTTTCAGGTGTACAGCAAAGTGATTCAGTTATAAATACACATATATTCTTTTTTAGGTTCTTTTCCATTGTAGGTTATTACAAGGTATAGATATAGTTCCCTGTGCCATTCAATAGGTCCTTGTTGCTTTTCCATTTTATACATAGTAGTGTGTATATGTTAATCCCAAACTCCTAATTTATCCCTCCTTCACCATTCCCCTTTGGTAACTATGAGTTTGTTTTCTATGTCTGTAAGTCTGTTTCTGTTTTATAAATAAGTTCATTTGTATCATTTTTTAAGATTCCACATATAAGTGATGTCATTTGAAATTTGTCTAACTTACTTTACTTAGTGTGATCATCTCTAGGTCCACCCATTTTGCTGCAAATGGCATTATTTCATTCGTTTTTTATGGCTGAGTAATATTCCATTGTATATATTAATATATACCACATCTTCTTTATCCATTCAACTGTTGATGGACATTTAGGTTGATTCCATGTCTTGGCTATTGTAAACAGTGCTGCTGTTTACAATAGTGTTCACTATATAATAGTGAACATTGTGGTATATGCATCTTTTCAAATTAGAGTATTTGTCTTTTCCAGATACATCTTCAGGAGTGGGAATGCTGGATCATAAAGTAACCCTATTTTCAGTTTTCTAAGGAAACTCCATACTGTTCTCCACAGTGGCTGCACCAATTTACACTCCCCACAACAGTGCAGGAAGGTTTCCTTTTCTCACACCCTCTCCAGCATTTATTACTTGTAGGCTTTTTGATGATGGCCATTCTGACCAGTGTGAGGTGATACCTTATTGTAGTTTTGATTTGCATTTCTCTGCTAACTAGTGATGTTGACCATCTTTTCATGTGCCTGTTGGCCATATGAATGTCTTCTTTGGAGAAATGTCTATTTAGGTCTTCTGCCCGTTTTTTGATTGGGTTGTTTGTTTTTTTGATACTGAGCTGTATGAGCTGTTTGTATATTTTGGAAATTAAGCCCTGTCAGTTGCATCACTTGCAAATATTTTCCTCCATGACATAGGCTGTCTTTTTGTGTTGTGTATGGTTTTCTTTGCTGTGCAAAAGCTTACAAGTTTCATTAGGTCCCATTTGTTTATTTTTGCTTTATTTCTTTTGCCTTGGGAGACTCACCTAAGAAAACATTGCTATATGATTTATGTCAGCGGTTGTTTTGGCTATGTTCTCATCTAGGAGTTTTATGGTATCATGTCTTATATTTAAGTCTTTATGGCATTTTGAGTTTATTTTTCTGTATGGTGTGAGGGAGTGTTCTAACTTTATTGATTTACATGTGGCTGTCCAGCTTTCCCTACACCACTTGCTGAAGAAGCTGTCTTTTCTTTATTGTATATTCTTGCCTCCTTTGTTGAAGATTAATTGACTGTAGGTTTATTTATGGGCTGTCTGTTCTGTTCCATTGATCTATATGTCTGTTTTTGTGCCACTGCCATGCTGTCTTGATCACTGTAGCTTTGTCATATTGTCTGAAGTCTGAGAGGGTTATGCCTCGAGCTTTGTTCTTTTTCCTCAGGATTGTTTTGGCCATTCTGGGTCTTCTGTGGTTCCATATAAATTTTAGGATTATTTTTTCTAGTTCTGTGAAAAATGTCCTGGGTAATTTAATAGGGATCACATTAAATCTGTAGATTGCTTTGGGTAGTATGGCCATTTTAACAATATTAATTCTTCCAATCCAAGAGCATGGGATATCTTTCCATTTCTTTGAATCATCTTTAATTTCCTTTATCAGTGTGTTATAGTTCTCAGCAAACACTTTTTTAAATCTTTAGTAGCAACAATAGAAATGCCTAAAAATTATGAAATGTTTATAACTTTTCATATAAACCTCATGTTTATATTAGGAACTGTGCAAAATGCTTTATGATACTGTATCTTATTTTGAATTAATTTCTAAGAGTTTATTAAAATTTTGAGATCTTTAAAAAATTCAAAAGCACAACCACCAGTGTATTCATAACCTCAAATTTACAGTTGTTAAAAATGACATGTTTTCTTTCATTTTTTAAAAATAAAACAAAGAATGTTACAGCTAAATATGAAGTCTTTTTAAAATCTACCCACTTATATCCTATGCACCTCCCCCATTCTTAGGGGCAAAAACTGTCATGGATTTATTGTAACTCCTTATATTTACATAGAGTCTTTTGCATGAATATGATTCCATGAAAAATATATAATATTATTTCAAGCGATTTTCACAAAAATCCATACAATCATATCATATTATATTGGGTGGGCCAAAGAGTGCCTTCGGTTTTTATGTAAAAATAAAAGACACATTTTTCATTTTCACCAAGAACTTTATTGAATGACATATTCACCCTTTTGTTCCACTACCTTCTGCCATTTTTCAGACAACTTCATAATTCCATCTTCCCAACACTTTTTATCTTTCTGAGCAAGGAACTGTTCCAGGTGCCTTTTACAGTCTCCCAGGGAATTGAAATTTTTTCCATTAAGAGAATTTTGTAAAGACTGAAATAAATGGAAATCTGAAGGTGCAATGTCTAGTGAATATGGTGGATGAATCAGAACTTCCCAGTCAAGCTGTAACAGTTTTTGCCTGGTCATCAAAGAGACATGCAGTCTTGCGTTATCCTGATAGAAGACTATGCGTTTTCTGTTGATTAATTCTGGACACTTTACGTCGAGTGCTTCTTTCAGTTGGTCTAATTGGGAGCAGTACTCGTTGGAGTTAATCGTTTGGTTTTTCCGGAAGGAGCTCATAATAGAGGACTCCCTTCCAATCCCACCATACACACAACATCACCTTCTTTGGTTCAAGACCGGCCTTTGGTGTGGTTGGTGGTAGTTCATTTCACTTGCCCCATGATCTCTTCCATTCCACATTATTGTACAGTATCCACTTTTCATCGCTGGTCACACTTTGTTTTAAGAAAAGAATGTTTTCCTTAACGTTTCAGTAGAGAATTGCATGTGAAAATATGGTCAAGAAGAGTTTTTTTGCTTTACTTATGTGGAATCCAAACATCAAAGCAATTCACATAACCAAGCTGGTGCAAATGATTTTCAGCACTTGATTTGGATATTTTGAGTATGTTGGCTATCTTCCAAGTGGTATAATGTTGATTGTTCTCAATTATTGTTTCGATTTGATTGCTATCAACTTCAACTGGTCTACCCGACTGTGGAGCATCATCCAGTGAGAATCTCCAGCACAAAACTTGGCAAACCACTTTTGACACATTAGATTGGTCACAGCACCTTCTGCATACACTGCCCAAATCTTTTTGTGTGGTTCAGTTGCATTTTTACCTTTCTTGAAATAATAAAGCATAATATGCCAAAAATGTTGCCTTTTTTCTTCCACCTTCAATATTAAAATGGCTGCAGAAAAATGTACCAATTTTGATAACCCTTTTTTTAAATGTGTGCTGATATGACAGCTGTCACATACAATCTAACAAAATTGTTTCAAATGAAGTTAAGACAACTAAGTGCTACTAGAGCCATCTTACAGAGAAAAACGAACGAAACTTGGCCAACCCAATACATACATCATTTTGACACTGGTTGTTTTCTCTCACCATTGTTTACAACATCCTATTCTTATCTACACAGTTCAGTGGTTCTTAACCTCTGTTGTGCCATAGGCCCCTTTGGTAGCCTTGCAAAGTTAATGGACTTCTTTTCAGAGTACATTTTCAATTTTCCTTAATAAAATACATAGGATTATGAAGGACCTCAATTATATTAAAATAATAGCTAGCAATATATTAAAAAACTAATTGTAATATAGCAACACATATATTTTTTCGTCAGTACATTAAATAATAAGATCTAGTAGCGTATGCTCTAATTTGGAGGAAGTGATGAGAGTAAACATTATTTCCAGATGTCTGCAACAACTGCAATGTTCCGTAAAGAAAATCTATAAACTCTAATTTCAAGAGTCTCAGGTATGACCCATGCCACTCTGGTTTGTTGTCTACATTTATAGTAAAAGAAACTGCTAAAATTTCAGTTAGAGCTTAGTAATGATAAAGTTGTAAATTTATTTTTATTCAAGCTCATGGGCCTCCTGAATTATTTACATATTCTTTTTAAATTGAGGTATAATAATACATGGTCTTGATTTCTGATTTTTTTCTCCCTTCAATTAATTGCCAACGTCTTCTTCCAATCTTTTGTTTGATTTTTTTTCTAACAGTGTTTATGGGGTCTTTTGATCAAGAAATTAATTTTTTTTCATTTAGTTAAATGTGTTCTTTTTTTACTTTTGGGGACTTTGTGTCTTGTGTAAAGTAGGATGTTTTATTATATTTTGTTCCAATAATTTAAAATGGTATTTTTCACTTTTAGGCTTTTAATATACCTGGACATTCAAAAATGTATTTTTTAAGGATGGGACTTAACCTTCTTTCATGTAGTATCTTACAATAAAGGCATAACCTTCTTTCATGTAGTATCTTACAATAAAGGCAACATTTTGGTAACATTATTATTGTCATTCAAGGAGCAGATTAACCCTCATCTTCCCCGTAACATCCATGCCGAATGCTCCCTTTAACAGGTATCTTCATCTTTCTAAATATCTATCCCATTTGTATTCATTGTTACATTTTTTTTCCTAAATTTTTCTTACTTCTCAAGAGTTCATGTGTTGTCTGAAAAGATGACAAGCATTTTGAGGACAGAGATAATGTGCTTTAACACTTTTTTTCAGTAGTGACTAGCAGAGTGTTGGGCCAAATGATTGAGATTAATATATTATAATGTGTTTTGCTTCCAAACTCTTTCCAATTTCAATATAAATTTAGAAAAAAATCATATAGTTTATATAAGAATTTATCTTTTAAAATAGAGTAAGAGTTTTTTCCCTTTTCTAATTCGTGTTTTAGCATATGACCCATTCTCACTTTCTGTATTTCTTATTCCAACATAAGATATGCCTCTAAAATAGTAACAGTGATTTCCATAAGCCACATACAGACACCAGGTCCTTGTCAGGAGTATGAGAAAGAGAAAATTTTTCTTCTGTAGGGAAAGGGAAGGGGAAGGAGCCCTTAGGCCTCCACAGTCCAGACTGCTTCCAGCTGCTCAGTCGCCGGGTCCGTGGTCTTCATGCAGTCAGGACATGTGGGGAATATCTGGCTGTGAGGACCCCCCCGGGGACGAGAGGTTTCCAGTCTGGCGTTATCCTGTCACGCCCTTCTCCTCTTCAGCTCAATTAGGGTTTCTTCTGCTCTCCTAGGCTAAAACTCTGTGAGTATGTGAAAGTCAAAGAAACTCCTTCTACCTAAAGATAGTTCAACATCCAAGCAATAAGTTTCTGGAGATTTTATTAACCTAAATATTGTAATCTGGGACCGTTGTCACTAAAAAAGATAACACATTGTATTTCTGCTTATTCCCTTAATCAGAAAATTATGCTTTTTCTTTTTTCCAACACATTTTTTCACTTTTTATTTTGCAATAATTTTAAACTTAAAATTTGGAAAAATAGCACACAGGGCCCCTGCATAAATTTTACCCAGTTTCCACTAATATTTGTATTTTCTATAACTCAAGCACAATGATAAAAACTAAGAAAGTAGAATTGTAACAATACTATAATTTACTAGAGACTTTGTTCATCTTTCATCAGTTTTCCACTATGTCCTTTTTCTATTCCGGGATACAGTATAGGATCCCGCATGGCATTTATTTATTGTCTCCTTAATATCCTCCAATCAGTGACAGTTCATCTATCTTTGTCTTTCATGACCTTGGCATTTGTGAAGAGTACTTGCTACTTATTTTTGTAGAGTGTCACTCATTCTGGGTTTGTCTGATATTTTTTAAATGATTAGATCGAGGTTGCATTTTTAGCGAGAATACCACAGAGGTGGCATGCACTTCTCAGTGCATCTTATCACAGGGTAAAAATGATGTCCTTATGTCTTTTTACTGGTGATGTTTACCTTGATCACTTGGTTAAGGTGGTGTCTACTGGGCTTCTCTACTGTTATTATTTGTCTATTTGAAATTAACAAATACCTTAGGGGAAATACTTTGCAACCCTGCAAATATGCTGTTTCTCCTTAAATTTTCGGTCACTAATTTCAGCATCCACTGGTGGGTCTTTCTTGAAAGTGTTATTGTGGTATTCTACTGGTGATTTTCTATTTCCCTCATTTATTCTACATTTGTTTATTTATTTATATCAGTATGGACTCATTCATGACTTTAACATTTGTATTCTATGGATTATAATCCAATACTATCATTACTTATTTTGTGCCTCAGATTGTTCCAGCTTTGACCATTGGGAGCTCTTTCAGGTTGGCTCCTATGAACTTTTGCCAGCATGGCCCCATCCTTTTTGGAGCACTTCTTCATTTATTGCTACCGTATAACGCTCCATGCTCATCTTGTGTTTTCCCTGCCACAGCTCTTTAATCAACCACTTCTCCAGGTATCCCTGTTTCTTTGTATCAGTGAACGATATTTAGACACCAAAAGCTAGGCTTTTAGAGATTAAAAGATCTAAGGACTTGGCAAATTTTATAAGTGGCCAGATCGTAAATAGGGTTTGCAGGCCATTCAGTCCTTGTTGCAGCTACTTCATTCTCCTGTTGTTGCACAAAATCAGACATAGACAGTAGGTAAGTGTGTATGTGTGGATATGTTTCAATAATACTTTATTTACAGAAATAAATGGTAGGCTGGATTTGGTTCATGGGACTTGTTGTTTGCCATCTCCTACTCTAGAATGACAAGTCATGTGCTTACTTTCATGTATAAAAACAACGACAAAAACCTAGTAATGTTTTCATCTTCTCTGGTGAGGAACATACTGGAGTATACTGATGTAAATGGAATTAGCTTAAGTGTTTTTACTTTTAAAAATTTTGGATTATTTTAATTCAGAATAGGAAAAAAAAAGATAATTACTATTTCCCATCTTTAAATCATTAGATGTTTAGATAGTTCAGTATTTATTTTCAGATGAATCAATAAATAAAAAGTTTACTTTCACTTTTACTTTATGCATGGAATATCAAAGATAACTAAGTGCAAAATAATGGTACAGGGGAAGTAGGAAAGACTCGTTCTGACCTTGCTCTGGAAAAGAAGTCCGCAACTTTCATAGATGGCCAGATCGCAAATGGGCTTTACAGGCCAGGAAGGCTCTGTTGCAGCTGCTCGCAGGGTAGAGCATCCTGAAAAGTTTCCAGGAGGAGGTGAGGACTGAGAATGACACCAAAGAATGGATGCGACTTGAGTCACCTACAAAAGAAGAAATAAACGTGGTGATTCAGGGATGATTTGAATAAGAGAGGGAGAGAGAAACAGGTTGAGAGTATTCAGGAATAATAAATAGCAAACAACAGCTACAGCAATTCAGAAAGGGATGTAGGAGACAAACCTAACCCTGCTAGCAGCTCTGCTAATCTCACAGATTTTAGTAACTGGCTATCTTTCAAATTACCTGGCTTTATTAAAAACAATTGACACTATGCCCTGTACGTTTAAATGATTCTACAGAATTTTTAACAGATCTTTAAATGGGTTAAAGATCTAAATTACTATTTATTAATTTTTCATGTTAATATATTAATTTTTTTTGCCATTATTTATAAGCTTTTCAGTGTTAATTCTGTAATGAGCAGGTATTGCCAAGAAGCCAATCTTATAAGATGCAAGAACATTTACTCTTGCGCTCATTTCTGTGACAGACTTTTTGGCTCTCCAGTGAGTGCACAGTGAGCTGAACGACGAATTCTTAAAAGTTTAATTCCACTTTCATTGGGAGTCAAGTATATCCTGCTTCTTTTGAATGCAACCCTAATCCCAAAGACAGATCATTTTATTGTCTTTGGTCTCAGTAGTTTCTGTGCTAGCCCCTGAGTAAGATGGTGACACAAGTGGACAAAGGAATTGTCAGTTTATTTGGGAATATCCTAGGGATTAATTCATCATTAATGATTGTTAATGAAATCTGATTCCATGAGATAAGGTGACTTCCTAAGTAAAATCGAACTCTTCATTTGAAGTATATTGCTGAAATTTTTCTTATCCAGTGTTCTCATTTAGAGGTCACTAAATCCATCATTATTTGTGCTCCAAAGTAGATTCATAAAAAATAAATAAAATGAAATTTGGCTATAGTTTGAGCTTCTTGTATAAAAGGTGGTATTATCGAATTAAGCAGACAGTTGATTTCTATATTTCTGACATTTAACGTTAATTTGATAGGAAATAATTACCATAATATTATAATCAAATATTCTAAACCCACAGTTTTTAGAGTTTAGTGGGTGACTTAATATTTTCTACATGAACTACCATATGTCAAAGAGAACTAATGATCTCCTTAATAGGTAGCCTACTCACACTTGCGTATCTGTGGTAGGGAACCTTCTTAAAGGTCAATCTATTTGGTGTCCTCTCCCTTATTCTCATAATCTTTCTGCCCTTTTCATTCAGGTTTGGCCACCTTTTAGCCAACTTTGTTGCCTGCTTTAATACATCCTGCCTCATGTTCCGTGGTGAGCACTGCACATTGCAGCTCCTTCAGGAAGCAGCTTCAGTCTTCCCAATCCATAAACACAGACAACATCCCTTCTTTTTTACTTTACGTGAAACCCCTAAAGAAGGTATATTTTTTGAATGTTCTCAGATCCCAAGAACCATGTTCTATGACCATTTCAAGAATAACTCTTCACCATTCCTTGAATATGGCTGGTACACCCCATTCTTCTGCTTATGCAGATCTTGAAATGGCCTCTTTTCTTATCAACTCTCTTCAAAGCCCTACCTTCCTTTAAGACTCAAGTTGAGTTCTAGACTCTCTCTCAGGTCTTTGTGGACCCCAGCTCCAACATCGGTTCTCAGGGGCCTCTGTTTCCTGTGCCATTTGTCATTGTTGTTTCCCTTTGTGCACATTCCCATCTCCCCCAGCAGATTGCAAGCCCCACTCAGAACGGAAGCATGTCCTGTGCCTCCCCTCACAGTATGTAGAACCTAACCACGTGCCCAGTCAAAGCAGGCCTTCAGTAATGTTTGTGAGGAGGAACTGTGACATTCATTAAGCTCTTACCTTCATCAAAAAGGAGTATTTAAAAAAAAATAAAATAAAAAAAAAGGAGTATTTAAAAAGCTACTGTACTGCACCAAATTACCTGCAATCATCTTGGTATCCCCGTAGAGGCAAATCTGTTGAAAGCCAAATCACTTCAGAGTTCCAGGTATTCATGTGAGGATTTGTAAACAAGTTAGATCGCAGCAAGTCAGTACTCATTTTTTTAGGCAATAAAATATTCTGTAATATAGACAAGGAGACAGTGTCACTTCCGTTTAAGATGTCTGCTGAGAGAGCGAGCATTAACTGAGAGGTCAGATATCTATTATAATTTTAAGTGTAGTGGAAAGCCACATAAACTGAAGTTTGATTATTTCCCAAATGATCAGGAACCCTAATGGATTTCTGCATATGAAATATCATTTTACTGAGTTCTGTAGAGATTTACCAAATCCAATAGTATTAGTGTTAGGCATTTGGGATCTTCAATGGCCAGTCTCTGTGCTTTTAAAAGGAAGAGTGATATATAGCCATGTACAGTGTAGACAGGCCACAACTCCCTAGGAATTCAGTGCTGAGTTTCATCTTTAGAGCAAAGGTGTTACAGAGCTAAAAGGCATATGGATTGTATTATCACCTTTAAAAGGTGAAATTTTTTTGGTGACTCTTTTCCGGATGTTTCAGCTGCTAGCAAGATCTGGCAAGACAGTCCACTGGGATGGAGCCAGCTTCTGTAAGATTGCTAATCAGGGTCTAAACCTCTGAGTGCAGCAACAAGCCAGGGTGGTTTCTATCAGAACCTTATATACTTGTGTGTCTGGCGTTTACTTTGTAAAGCAGTGGAAGAACTCCATGTAAACCAATTTGTGACTTAAGACAATTTAGGTAACCTATCATAAAGCCAAAGGAAAGTTTTTCTCATCAAGAAGTTGTTTCTTTACAATGCAAAGATTTTTCTAATACTATTAGCCTACTAATAAACTCTTAATAGCAACCAGATAACTTATGCCTAAGACCTATACTTGTCTATATCTGTTACTAAAATTTTTAGACATTTAAGTAAAGAAAGGAAGCCCCATTTGGGTTCTTGGTTCATACAATAAGAATAGACCAGAAAAGATATTTATATCAAACGAGTGAAATTCCTATTAAATATACTATAAATTCTCTAGGAATCATTTTCCTAATCTCCTCTGAAAGAATAATTTTATCTTTAAAAATATACCATTGTATATGTCATATATATATATATATATGTACACACACACACACACACACACATATATATTTTCTTTCACCTTCTCCACACCTGTTAAATAAACTTGTCATTTTTACAGCCAATTCAGGAAGAGAGTTCTTCACTCCTCTCCTTGGAGACCTAGATGTACCTCGTCCGGTGTCTGGGGTCAACCCCATCTCCTCTGAAAGCCTGGCTGCATGATTTGATAGCCACAGCTGTCATTATCATCCAGCTTGGCACATGCCTCTAGGGTTTTCCCATTGAGCAAGGGTCTGAACTGTGCTGCCCACGCTTCCTCATACCAATTATAACTCCCATGCAGTTATCTAAAAGGCAGAAAAAAATGATCAACACCATCCCCAGCCTTGTAATGAGGAAGCAATTTCCCCTTATTATAACTGACTAAATAAGTGCAGGCTGACCCTCAAGGCCCCTCCTTGCCCTCTTCGTGTCCCTCTGGAAATCATGGTCAAAACTCACTTTTCCTTTCAGATTTCCTTGACTTCCCACTTGTTTTATTTCTTTCTCTTAATTCCACACTTTTTCCATCTTCATCGTCACTGTGCCGAATGCTGTTCCTCGTTCTGTGCCCTCACGGAGTGATCACACCTCTTTCTGGTGCGTACCTCATTAGAACCTGACCTTTGTCTCTCGTTTCTGATCTTCTGCCATTGGACTCCCTTACCACAGATTTACTGCTTGGGCACCAGAGGAAGAGGGTCCTCGAGCCATGCAAATGATCCAGCAGATTTCACTCTTCCTTCCTTTTGTCACTTCTAAGACCCTCGTGTCTCTTACCCTTTTTTGTCCGAATGATCTATACTGTGTGTGTTTGGTTTAACCAGAAACAGTGCTGTGTTGGCTGTAGGCAGTCAAAGCATTAGTTACGTTGTTGAAAGGCACGAGGAATTTATCATCATTTTTTTACCTTTCTACTTCAAGTAGAGGTAGTTCAAAGACGTTGCACGAATGAGTCAGTATCCCCTGTTTTGGAGCATAAGGAAATCATCTCTGAAGGTTTGATGAAAAACTGAGACAAAACAGAAAAACAATTTTGGACACCTGTGTATCAGTGGCTCCTCCCTCTGACATGTGACCCTTTGGAGCAGTCCCAAGCTAAAAAAAAACCTTAGATTGAGAGACTAATTCATTCTGATTAAAGCTTTTATACTTAGGATTTTCATTTGGGCATATGGAAGAGACTAACCTAATATCTATCTAAACTAATATTTGTTCTTCCTTTTCTTCCTTGGGAATACAACCTCCAGTTTTTAGCTAGGCACATGCTAAGCTGAATAAAGAGTCCATTTCTCAGTCTCTTGTCAATTAGCCATGTACACATTAGGCCAAATGATATGTAAGTGGAAATGTTTTTCGTGGGCTTCTAAGAAGTCTTCCAAGCATTGGTGCATGTGCATTGACACTTTTTTATTCTGTTTTCCATCCTGTTTCCTGATCATAAGGCAGATGGCTGGATCTCTAACAGTCATATAGGACTGTGAGGTCAAGGGCCATATCCTAGGGCTGGAGAAACAGTGAGTTGGTAAAAGCCTGAGTCCAAAAACTTCATGAAGTGGAACATCATATCAAGCATGGAATAATTTTTATGTGAGAGAATGAGAAATAAACTGTATTGTTTAAATCTTATTTTGGTTTTTCCTGTTATGTACAGTCATGGGTAATTCTAATTGAGTCAGAGAACTTTGTGGTGAGTTGGATAGATGGAAGAGAAGTATTGGGGGATTATGACTGTACCCTTTGCTTATGCAAGGTGTGGAATCAGAAATTATCTAACTGGGTTTGGGTCATGGCCTCATGTAAATGAGAAGTTCATAGTTGCTTCCTAGAGACATTTGCTAGTTCTCTAATAACTAGGCACATACATTAAAAGAAAATTTTCCAAGAGATTCTGACAGGGAGGCAAATGTATGTGTTTGTACGTGTTAATTGTAATACCTGTAATAGAAAAATATTTTAAGTAACCTAACTATTCATCAGTAAAAAATTTGATATATTATAATGGCCTATCTATACTTTGGCATATTCTTCAGCCCCTAAAGATGATATGTTATGCAGCCATTAAAGATATTAAGAGTGTGGATAAAATGAAGAGGTGTTTGTAACATTTTGTTGAGTGAAAAAAAATAATGTTAAGATTTCTAGCCATGATGGCATTGTAAATTCTCCAAGGAACCTCCTCTGCCTCTATACATATGACATATAGATAATATGTAGAATGAGGAAATCTAAAAGGTGTAGTAATGCTCAAAAGTAAGATAAATGTCTCCATGACACAGAAACTGAAAGTGATAAGCAGCATAAAGGCATCAGCCTACCAGCCTACCAGGTTCTGGGTGAGAAAAAGGCTGATATGGCCAGGAGTTTAGCTATATCTTCAGTAGAGAATAAGAGCATCCATAGCAGAACTTCAGCTAGGTCTTGTCCTTACATTATGTTTCATGAAAAGAGAATCTAGAAGATACATGTACAACCACGTGACTAGGAAGTAAACCATTAAGTTGCTTGCTGGCTTCATGATTGATGACATCCGCAGTGTGCAGATGTTTTTAATATATAACCCCTGTCTGCCTGGGGTCCAAAATGGATGGGCTGGTAGCAATTGCAAAGACACTAGAGAGAGGTTAGTATACATACACACACGTGCGCGCACATACACACACACACAGAAAAATAACCTCCTATTCAAAAAATATCTATAAACCAAAATTCCAAAACATATTAAAAATCTCTCACTAGGAAAACAGCCAAATAAACCCTGTAATATGAGTATGGCATTACTATGATGAATATGAAATGAGCAGACTGAAAAACTTTTCTTAAAAATAAATATGTTTAATTTCCACTCCCATGTTTATTGGAACATTATTCACAGTAGCAAAGATATGGAAACAACATAAATGTTTGTTAATGGATGAATGGATAAAGAAAATGTGATTAGTAATAATATATATATATACACATATATGTACATATATATATTATTCAGCCTTAAAAAAGAAGGAAATATTGCCATTTGAGACAATACTGATGAACCTGGAGGACATTATTCTAAGTGAAGCAAGCCAGACTCAGAAAGACAGAAAGACAAATATTGCATGATCTCATTTATATGTAGAATTTAAAGTAGTCAAACTCATAGAAACAGAGAGTTGAATGGTGGCCTCCAGGAACCAGGGGAGAGGGAAATGGAGAGATTTGGCAAAGGGTACGAAGCTTCAGTAATGGAGGTGACTGAATTCTGAAGATCTAATGCATGTACATCACAGTACCTGCAGTTTACATTACAGTATTGTATACTTGAAATTTGATAAAAGGATAGATTGATCTTAAGTGCTCTCACCACATACACACACACACACACACTCACACACTCACAAAGGTAAATAAATATACTATTCAAGACTAAAACAAATAAAAATATCCATTTCCTGTGAGATAAATAATAATATATAATGAAAATAGAGAAATAATGTACTTGGAAAGATTATTGCAAAAATATTATGGAAAAGGGTTAATTTTCTTATTGTATAGAGAGAACTCTGAGAAATTAACTATAAGAACCAACAGCCTAAAATAAAGGAAGGGACAAAAGTTTTAAAGAGAAATCCAACAGATAAAGAAACACAAATCAATTATAAACCTGAAAATATGTATGGTATTACTCACAATTTAAAAGATACCAGTTGAAATGGTGAAATAGCGTGTTTAACATGTATAAGATTGGAAAAAATGAAATAGAAACACTATCACTATTGCGTGCATTGAAGGTGTGAAATATGGGCAATCTCGCACACGTTGGTTTGGGAAGAGAATGACACTTTTTTGCAAGGCAGTTCTATAGTACCTATCAAATTTATAATATCAAATTTACTATGCAATATACCCTTTTATTTTACAATTCCATTTTAGACATTCACCATAAATGAAACATACACAACGTATGAAAAGATGCATTTATAATAATGACTGTTATAGCATTAATTTTAGTAATCATAACATTGTTTTTCAGTAGGGGAAAAGAACTGGTTAAACCCATTATGCAACATGGACTACCCTTAACATTCCCAGGCCTGGAAGCAGGGCATATAGAGGTCCACACACTATATATCTAAATATTGAAGACTTATAAATTAAATAAAATATACTTCATCTTCCTTCACTGACAAAGATGCCTTCATAACTACCTAAAGTAACAAGATAATGACAAACTAAAAAGGACCTAATGTGGCATTCAAGCCTTTACACACCTGTTTAAAGGTATCTCTCACCACTGCTCACTCAAAACTAGCTCCATATTCTATATTGTCCAGTCAGGGGACTCATCTCCATTTCAAAAATGTTTTGTGTTCTTTCTTTCTTCATGCATGCTGTAACTTCTTTTTGAAATTCTTCCCTGCTCAGGTTAAATGTCCCCTTTGTTATTACCAGATCTGATCTCGAAAGAGAATGATTTCCTCCTTTGAGATCCCTTAGGTCTTTGCTATAACATTTAAAAATAATCTTCCTCAGATTATAGAATATTGTGGATGTAATTACTTCTCCACCAGGTAGTAAACTACTTTAGATTATGGAATTTATCTTAGTCATTCTTGCACATTTTTAGCATCTGAACCTGTGCCTTGCAACCAATAGGTACTCTACAATTGAAAAAACTGGATTATAGATTAAGAAAAAACCTCTTTATTATGAAAATTTCAAACATGTATAATCAAGCAGTTTCAAAACTAAAAACTCATAGCCAGTCTTGTTTCATCTATACCCTTGTTTCAAACCACACCTAATTTTAGTATCAAGTTATTTTGAAAAAAAATGTCATTTTTTCTGTAGCTACCTCTGTATATATTTATATAAAATAAGGAGTACTTTCTCAAAGCATAATGATAAAACCATTGTCAAAACAAACATTTAACAATCATTCTTTAATATATCACATTTCTAATTAGTGTGAAAATTTACTTGATTGTAAAATAATTTTTATTTGTTTGAGTCAGGATCCAGATAAAAACCATATATTAGTATTGGTTTATTTGGCTTTTAGATTACTTTTTTTTTTTTTTTTGCGGTACGCGGGCCCCTCACTGTTGTGGACTCTCCAGTTGCGGAGCACAGGCTCCGGACGCGCAGGCTCAGCGGCCATGGCTCACGGGCCCAGCCGCTCCGTGGCATGTGGGATCCTCCCAGACCGGGGCACGAACCCGTGTCCCCTGCATCGGCAGGGGGACTCTCAACCACTGCGCCACCAGGGAAGCCCAAGATTACTTTTAACCTACCAATTTATTCTGTCTTTATCTCTTCCCTTCCTAGCAGTTCTTCCTTGAAGCTGAAAGGCAAGTGTGTTTTTGAAGGCAGATATAAGCAATGCACCTCATGGCTGCCATTTAATGTTAGTAGTTTTAAAATTTTTATTGCCTAGATCCAATATTTCATTATTTCACCAACAGTTGAAAATGGTAAATTTTTTTTGTATTTTTTCTTCATTTATTTAGGTGACCAACAAAGTGACTCACAATTTTTAAAAATTATACTCAATTTATAGTTATTATCAAATGTTGGCTATAGTCCCTGTGCTGTACAATATATCTTTGTAGCTTATTTATTTTATACCTGGTATATCGTACCTCTTAACTCCCTACCCCTATCTATCCCTTCTCCCTTCTCTCTCTCCACTGGTAACCACTAGTTTGTTCTCTAGATCTGTGAGTCTGTTTCTGTTTTGTTATATTCATTGCTTTTTAAAATGTTTTTAGATTTCACATATAACTGATAACATACAGTGTTTTTCTTCTCTCTCTGACTTATTTCACTAAACATCATAGCTTCCAGCTCCATCCATGTTGTTGCCAATGGCAAAATTTCACTCTTCTTTATGGCTGAGTAGTATTCCATTGTATATATACCACATCCTCTTTATCCATGCACACATAGGTTGCTTCCCTATATTGGCTATTATAAATAATGGTACTGTGAACATTGGGATGCATGTATCTATTTGAATTAGTGTTGTTGTTTTCTTCAGATATATACCTAGAAGTGGAATTGCTGGATCATATGGTGTTGTATTTTTAGTTGTTTTTTTTTTTGTCTTGAATTTTATTTTATTTATTTTTTTATACAGCAGGTTCTTACTAGTCATCAATTTTATACACATCAGTGTATACACGTCAATCCCAATCGCCCAATTCATCACACCACCACCCCCATCCCCTGCCGCTTTCCCCCCTTGTTGTCCATATGTTTGTTCTCTACATCTGTGTCTCTATTTCTGCCCTGCAAACCGGTTCATCTGTACCATTTTTCTAGGTTCCACATACATGTGTTAATATACGATATTTGTCTTTCTCTTTCTGACTTACGTCAATCTGTATGACAGTCTCTAGATTCATCCACGTCTCTACAAATGACCCAATTTAGTTCCTTTCTATGGCTGAGTAATATTCCATTGTGTATATGTACATCTTCTTTATCCATTCATCTGTCGATGGGCATTTAGGTTGTTTCCATGACATGGCTATTGTAAATAGTGCAGCAATGAACATTGGGGTGCATATGTCTTTTTGAATTATGGTTTTCTCTGGGTATATGCCCAGTAGTGGGATTGCTGGGTCATCTGGTAATTCTATGTTTAGTTTTTCAAGGAACGTCCGTACTGTTCTCCATAGTGCATCAATAGCTCCATAGCTGTATCAGTGTTCTCCATAGCTGTATCAATTTACATTCCCACCAACAGTGCAAGAGGATTCCCTTTTCTCCACACCCTCTCCAGCATTTGTTGTTTGTAGATTTTCTGATGATCCCCATTCTAACTGGTGTGAGGTGATACCTCATTGTAGTTTTGATTTGCATTTCTCTAATAATTAGTTATGTCGAGCAACTTTTCATGTTCTTCTTGGCCATCTTTATGTCCTCTTTGGAGAAATGTCTATTTAGGTCTTCTGCCCATTTTTGGATTAGGTTGTTTGGTTTTTTTTAATATTGAGCTGCATGAGCTGTTTATATATTTTGGAGATGAATCCTTTGTCCATTGATTCATTTGCAAATATTTTTTCCCATTCTGAGGGTTGTCTTTTCGTCTTGTTTGTAGTTTCCTTTGCTTTCCAAAAGCTTTTAAGTTTCACTTGGTCCATTTTTGTTTTTATTTCCATTACTCTAGGACGTGGATCAAAAAAGATCTTGCTCTGATTTATGTCAAAGAGTGTTCTTCCTATGTTTTCCTCTAAGAGTTTTATAGTGTCTGGTCTTACATTTAGGTTTTTAATGCATTTTGAGTTTATTTTTGTGTATGGTGTTAGGGAGTGTTCTAATTTCATTGTTTTACATGTAGCTGTCCAGTTTTCCCAGCACCACTTATTGAAGAGACTGTCTTTTCTCCATTGTATTTCCTTGCCTCCTTTGTCATAGATTAGTTGACCATAGGTGCGTGGGTTTATCTCTGGGCTTTCTATCCTGTTCCATTGATCTATATTTCTGTTTTTGTGCCAGTACCATATTCTCTTGATTACTGTAGCTTTGTAGTATAGTCTGAAGTCAGGGAGTCTGATTCCTCCAGCTTTGTTTTTTTCCCTCAAGACTGCTCTGGCTATTCAGGGTCTTTTGTGTCTCCATACAAATTTTAAGGTTTTTTGTTCTAGTTCTGTAAAAAAAATGCTGTACGTAATTTGAGAGTGATTGCATTGAATCCGTAGATTGCTTTGGGTAGTATAGTCATTTTCACAATATTGATTCTTCCAATCCAAGAACATGGTATATCTCTCCATCTGTTGGTATCATCTTTAATTTCTTTCAACAGTGTCTTATAGTTTTCTACATACAGGTCTTTTGTCTCCCTAAGTAGGTTTATTCCTAGGTATTTTATTCTTTTTGTTGCAGTGGTAAATGGGAGTGTTACATTAATTTCTCTATCACATTTTTTTGGTGGCATCTTTAGGGTTCTCTATGTATAGTATCATGTCATCTGCAAACAGTGACAGTTTTACTTCTTCTTTTGCAATTTGTATTCCTTTTATTTCTTTTTCTTCTCTGATTTCCATGGCTAGGACTTCCAAAACTATGTTGAATAATAGTGGCGAGTGTGGACATCCTTGTCTTCTCCCTGATCTTAGAGGAAATGTTTCAGTTTTTCACCATTGAGAATGATGTTTGCTGTGGGTTTGTCATATATGGCCTTTATTATGTTGAGGTAGGTTCCCTCTATGCCCACTTTCTGGAGAGTTTTTATCATAAATGGGTGTTGAATTTTGTCAAAAGATTTTTCTGCATCAATGGAGATGATCATATGGTTTTTCTTCTTCAGTTTGTTAATATGGTGTATCACATTGATTGATTTGCATTTATTGAAGAATCCTTGCATCCCTGGGATAAATCCCACCTGATCATGGTGTATGATCCTTTTAATGTGTTGTTGGATTCTGTTTGCTAGTATTTTGTTGAGGATTTTTGCATCTATATTCATCAGTGATATTGGTCTGTAATTTTCTTTCTTTGTAGTATCTTTGTCCGGTTTTGGTATCAGGGTGATGGTGCCCTCATAGAATGAGTTTGGGAGTGTTCCTTCCTCTGAAATTTTTTGGAAGAGTTTGAGAAGGATGGGTGTTAGCTCTTCTCTAAATGTTTGATATAATTCACCTGTGAAGCCATCTGGTCCTGGACTTTTGTTTGTTGGAAGATTTTTTTTTTTTTTTGCGGTACATGGGCCTCTCACTGCTGTGGGCCTCTCCTGTTGTGGAGCACAGGCTCCGGACGCGCAGGCCCAGTGGCCATGGCTCACGGGCCCAGCCACTCAGCGGTACACGGGATCCTTCCGGACCGGGGCACAAACCCACGCCCCCTGCATTGGCAGGCGAACTCCCAACCACTGCCCCACCAGGAAAGCCCGTTTGTTGGAAGATTTTTAATCACAGTTTCAATTTCATTACTTGTGATTGGTCTGTTCATATTTTCTCTTTCTTCCTGGTTCAGTCTTGGAAGGTTATACCTTTCTAAGAACTTGTCCATTTCTTCCAGGTTGTCCATTTCATTGGCATATAGTTTTTGTAGTAATCTCTTATAATTCTTTGTATTTCTGCCGTGTCAGTTGTGATTTCTCCTTTTTCATTTCTAATTTTATTGATTTCAGTCCTCTCCATTTTTTTCTTGATGAGTCTGGCTAATGGTTTATCAATTTTGTTTATCTTCTCAAAGAACCAGCTTATAGTTTTATTGATCTTTGCTATTGTTTTCTTTGTTTCTATTTCATTTATTTCTGCTCTGATCTTTATGATTTCTTTCCTTCTGCTAACTTTGGGCTTTGTTTGTTCTTCCTTCTCTAGTTCCTTTAGGTGTAACGTTTGATTCTTTATTTGAGATTTTTCTTGTTTCTTGAGGTAGGCTTGTATAGCTATAAACTTCCCTCTTAGAACTGCTTTTGCTGCATCCCATAGGTTTTGGATCATCGTGTTTTCATTGTCATTTTTCTCTAGGTATTTTTTAAATTTCCTCTTTGATTTCTTCAGTGATCTCTTGGCTATTTAGTATCGTATTGTTTAGTCTCCATGTTTTTGTGCTTTTTACTTTTTTTCCCTGTAATTCATTTCTAATCTCATAGTGTTGTGGTTAGAAAAGATGCTTGATATGATTTCAATTTTCTTAAATTTACTGAGGCTTGATTTGTGACCCAACATGTGATCTATCCTGGAGAATATTCCGTTTGCACTTGAGAACAAAGTGTAATCTGAAGTTTTTGGATGGAATGTCGTATAAATATCAGTTACATCTATCTGGTCCGTTGTGTCATTTAAAGCTTGTGTTTCCTTATTAATTTTGTGTTTGGATGATCTGTCCATTGGTGTAAGTGAGGTGTTAAAGTCCCCCACTATTATTGTGTTACTGTCGATTTCCTCTTTTAGAGCTGTTAGCAGTTGCCTTATGTATTACGGTGCTCCTGTGTAGGGTGCATATATATTTATAATTGTTATATCTTCTTCTTGGATTGATCCCTTGATCATTATGTAGTGTCCTTCCTTGTCTCTTGTAACATTCTTTATTTTAAAGTCTATTTTATCTGATACGAGTATTGCGTACTCCAGCTTTCTTTTGATTTCCATTTGCATGGAATATCTTTTTCCATCCCCTCACTTTCAGTCTGTATGTGTCCCTAGGTCTGGAGTGGGTCTCTTGTAGACAGCATATATATGGGTCCTGTTATTGTATCCATTCAGGGAGACAGTGTCTTTTGGTTAGAGCATTTAATCCATTCACGTTTAAGGTAATTATCAATATGTATGTTCCAGTTACCATTTTCTTAATTGTTTTGGGTTTGTTTTTGTAGGTGCTTTTCTTCTTCTGTGTTTCCCACTTAGAGTAGTTCCTTTAGCATTTGTTGTAGAGCTGGTTTGGTGTTGCTGAATTCTCTTAGCTTTTGCTTGTCTGTAAAGCTTTTGATTTCTCCATCGAATCTGAATGAGACCCTTGCCGGCTAGAGTAATCTTGGTTGTAGGTTCTTCCCTTTCATCACTTTAAGTGTATCATGCCACTTGCTTCCAGCTTGTAGAGTTTCTGCTGAGAAATCAGCTGTTAACTTTATGGGTGTTCCCTTGTATGTTATTTGTCGTTTTTCCCTTGCTGCTTTCAATAATTTTTCTGGTCTTTAATTTTTACCAGTTTGATTACTATGTGTCTCAGAGTGTTTCTCCTTGAGTTTATCCTGTATGGGACTCTCTGCACTTCCTGGACTTGGGTGGCTATTTCCTTTCCCATGTTAGGGAAGTTTTTGACTATAATCTCTTCAAATATTTTCTCGGGTACTTTCTCTCTCTCTTCTCCTTTTGGAACCCCTATAATGTGAATGTTGTTACGTTTAATCTTGTCCCAGAGGTCTCTTAGGCTGTCTTCATTTCTTTTCATTCTTTTTTCTTTATTCTCTTCTGCAGCAGTGAATTCCACCATTCTGTCTTCCAGGTCACTTATCCGTTCTTCTGCCTCAGTTATTCTGCTATTGATTCCTTCTAGTGTATTTTTCATTTCAGTTATTGTGTTTTTCATCTCTGTTTGTTTGTTCTTTAATTCTTCTAGAACTTCGTTAAATGTTCTTGCATCTTCTCGATCTTTGCCTCCATTATTTTTCTGAGGTCCTGGATCATCTTCACTATCATTATTCTGAATTCTTTTTCTGGAAAGTTGCCCATCTCCACTTCATTTAGTTGTTTTTCTGGGGTTTTATCTTGTTCCTTCATCTGATACATAGCCCTCTGCCTTTTCATCTTGTCTATCTTTCTGTGAATGTGGTTTTTCTTCCACAGGCTGGAGGATTGTAGTTCTTCTTGCTTCTTCTGTCTGCCCTCTGGTGGATGAGGCTATCTAAGAGGGTTGTGCAAGTTTCCTGATTGGAGGGACTGGTGGTGGGTATAGCTGGCTGTTGCTTTGGTAGGTAGAGCTCATTAAAACTTTAATCTACTTGTCTGCTGATGGGTGGGGCTGGGTTCCCTCCCTGTTGTTTGTTTGACCTGAGGTGACCCAATCCTGGAGCCTACCCGGGCTCTTTGGCGGGGCTAATGGAAAACTCTGGGAGGGCTCACGCCAAGGATTACTTCCCAGAATGTCTGCTGCCAGTGTCCTTGTCCTCATGTTGACACACAGCCACCCACCGTTTCTGTAGGAGACCCTGCAACACTAGAAGGTAGGTCTGGTTCAGTCTTCTGTGGTGTCACTGTGCCTCCCCCTGGGTCCTGAAGAGCACACTACTTCGTGTGTGCCCTCCAGGAGTGGAGTGTCTGTTTACACCAGTCCTGTCGAAGTCCTGCAATCAAATCCCGCTAGCCTTCAAAGTCTGATTCTCTGGGAATTCCTCCTCCTTTAGCCAGACCCCAGATTGGGAAGCCTGACTTGGGGCTCAGAACCTCCACTCCAGTGGGTGGACTTCTGTGGTATAAGTATTCTTCGGTTTGTGAGTCACCCACCCAGCAGTTATGGGATTTGATTTTATTGTGATTGCGCCCCTCCTGCTGTCTCATGGTGGCTTCTCCTTTGTCTTTGGATGTGGGTTATCTTTTTTGGTGAGTTCCAGTGTCTTCCTGTCAATGATTGTCAGCAGCTAGCTGTGATTCTGGTGTTCTTGTAAGAGGGAGTGAGACAATGTCCTTCTGCTCCGCCATCTTGAACCAATCTCCCTATTTTTAGTTTTTTAAGAACCTCCATACTGTTTTCCACAGTGGCTACACCAATTTACATTCCCGTTAATAGCGTAGGAGGGTTCCCTTTTCTCCACATCCTCACCAAAATTTGGTACTTGTGTTATTTTTGACACATTCTGGCAGGTGTAAGGTGATATCTCATTGTGGTTCTGACTTGCATTTCTCTGATGATTAGTGATATTGAGCATCTTTTCGTGTGTCTGTTGGTCATCTGCATGTCTTCTTTGGAAAAATGTCTATTCAGGTCTTCTGCCCTTTCTTTAATTGGGTTGTTTGTTTTTTTGATATTGAGTTGTATGAGCTGTTTATGTATTTTGGATATTAACCCGTCATCGGTCATATCATTTGCAATTATTTTCTCCCATTTCATAGGTTGTCTTTTTGCTTTGTTTATTGTTTCCTTTGCTGTGCAAAAGCTTATAAGTTTTGTTAGGTCCCATTTGTTATTTTTGCTTTTGTTTCCTTTGCTTTAGGAGACAGGTCCAAAAATAATATTTCTATGATTTATGTCAAAGAGTGTTCTCTATGTTTTCCTCTAGGAATTTTATGGTTTCTAGTCTTACATTTAGGTCTTTAACCCATTGTTAGTTTATTTTTGTATATGGTGTGAGAAAATGTTCAAATTTCATTATTTTACATGTAGCTGTCCAGTTTTCCCAGCACCACTTATTGAAGAGACTGTCTTCTCCATTGTGTATTCTTGCCTCCTTTGTCTTAGATTAATTGACCATAAGTGCATGGTTCATTTCTGGGCTCTGTATTCTGTTCCATTGGTCTGTGTGTCTGTTTTTGTGCCAGTATCCTACTGTTTTGATTACATTAGCTTTGTATTATAGCCTGAAGTCAGGGAGCATGATACCTCCAGCGTTGTTGTTCTTTTTCAAGATTGTTTTGGCTATTTGGGGTCTTCTGTGTTCCATACAAATTTTAAATTTATTTTTTCTAGTTCTCTGAAAAATTCCCTTGGTATTTTTATAGGGATTGCATTGACTTTGTTAGTTGCAGTGGGTAGTACGGTCATTCTAACAGTGTTAATTCTTCCAGTCTATGAACATGGTATATCTTTCCATCTGTTTGTGTCATATTCAATTTCTTTCATTAGTGTCTTATTGTTTTCTGAGTACAGGTCTTTTACCTCCTTAGGTAGGTTTATTTCTAGATGGAATAATTCTATAAGGAGAATCCATACCTTATAAATTATTTGGTTATTGAAAAGTACACATTATATAGGAAAGAATATATAAAGAATAACTGCTTGATGTATTCCCTTGGTAAACATATAATTGGTTAATTACTTACCATTAAAAAAAATAATTTATTTCCTTAGACTCTTCCAAAGAAGATGACTACCTTTTTTCTGATGAGTGGATGGTATTTAAATGTATTTGTGTGTTTCAAAATACTGCAGTTATTTTTTTATTCATGGTTAAAGTTAGTTTATCTTTGTCCAGCAGAAACCTCTTCAAATTGTCTCTGGGTCCTTTTCACATGGCACTAATAATCCTTGTTACCTTTCTTACTATCTAATATGGCAAAATTCTTTGCATTTGTCCTATTAAATTTCTGATGCCAGCTATACCAGGACTGTATGAAAGGTCCTTGTTCCTTATTGTGAATATAGTATTTAGAAACTACAACTTAAGCACTAGAATTTTTCATTGCCTTTGGATTAGTTTTTGTTTCTAGACCTTTTTTAGTTTTCAGAAGTAAGAAATATTTGTTTACTCTATACATATAAAACACAGTTTAACTGTATCTCATTTATTTAATATATTAATAATTAACCCAATAATAATTCATATAATTAATTCAAACTCAAGACTGTAGGGCTTTTCTTAACCTCTTTGATCCCATTTCTTTATTTCACTTGTATTTCAATATTTCTACAGTAATTATTCATTTGCTTTATTCCACAATACACACACTACAGACTCAGTATAGTAATATCAACATTATTGCCAACACTGTAATTACTGAAAACAATTTCAGATTTTAATTTTCCTTTATTTGTCCTTCAGAAATTTCACAGTAGGGTTATTCAGTTAAAGTATTGTTTCATATTCACCTGGAATTTTCCTCTCTGTGTGGTTATACTGCCAAGTTAGTACAAAGTTTGGTTTGTGTAATTCTTTTTGCTTCAGACATTTAGCAGTTGACTTTAAAATTTAATTTTGTATTATAATTATGTAAAATGTTCACATGGACAAAAGTAAAATATATCAAATGTGTTATATTCAGAGAAGTATATTTTTCTGTTCCTTTCTCTCCAATGCATTCCCTCCCTCCCCTTAAATGTAAGGATATTATACAAACATAGAGCCACATATGGTTTATCTTTATACATAAATGCATGCATCCACACATATATACATACATACATACACACATATATTCAGTATTCAACAATGCTGAATGAGAACTGAATGGAAATTTACTGTAACTTGTGGGAAATGAAATTTTTACATTAGCAAATGAATATAAATTACTTGAAAGTATAAAATGTGATATTTCAGTTTAGTTGCATTTGCCTATATTTTCTAAATTCCACTGTTCATGTAATTCTGAATAAAATGGCATTGGCACCAGACTATGTGCCATTGTGATGTTCCTTTAATGAAAATGCTGCTACCACAGCCCTCGCCATACAATGCACTTGCACATTTACCCATTTGTAGATACTCATTGAACACATATCTTGCATTTAGTTCCCTTGTGAAAACAGTAAGAAGGAGTTAACAAGAGTTATATCTGTACTGGCTGTTTTGTATAACACTTCTCAGTATAAAGCTAAACATTTCTTATATTCAATTCAATACTAAATACCCATAGCTTAATGCTTTAATCAACATAGCTAAAGCATAATAGTTTATGCTTTACGATCCTCTACAGTGGTCTTGTGTAGTCAAACTCTTTGTATCAGTTTGAATTATGTTTGACTACATGTAACAGAAACCTAACCACAATAGCTCAACCAAATAGAGGTTCATATTTTCTCACATTATGAGAAATCTGGAAGCAATTAGTTCAAGATTGGTACAGCTGCTCAGGGAAGGTCCAAGATCTTTTCAAATTCCTGCCCCATTATTCTTTTCATATGGTATTTATTTTTTCATGGTTTCAAAATGGCTTCTCTGCCTCCAGGAATTATGTTTATATTCTAGGCAGAAAGAAAGAGGGAAGAGTAAAAAAATAAAACATGTCTGCCAGCTGAGCGTATTCTCTCTATACTAGGTAAAAAGAGACTTCCTGTAAAATCTACCTAACAGATTTACTCTTTAATATCATTTGTCAGAAATGGATCACATGTCCATTCCTAGCTACAGTAGAGTCACATTACTGCTCTGAGAACAACTGGACCTCCCAGTAAGTAAAGGAAACAGAAGGAATGGCTACTGGACAAGGAACCAAAACTTTCTACCGGGGCTTCCCTGGTGGTGCAGTGGTTGAGAGTCCGCCTGCCGATGCAGGGGACACTAGTTCGTGCCCCGGTCCGGGAAGATCCCACATGCCACGGAGAGGCAGGGCCTGTGAGCCATGGCCGCTGGGCCTGTGCGTCCGGAGCCTGTGCTTCGCAACGGGAGAGGCCACAACAGTGAGAGGCCCGTGTACCGCAAAAAAAAAAAAACAAAAACTTTCTGCCATATGCCTTGAATCCTTGTCAATGATGTTTTAAGGTTTATTTTTTTCCTCAAAACAAAAGCAGTATATGCTTTGTGCTACTCAGCTATGTAAATATGAATCAAGTCTGCTTCCCTGAACACCAGAAATTTGTTTTATGATTTTCAAGGACTGTAATGGAAAAATATTTTGCAGCTGCTTATATGAGTTTTCTAGAGCTTCCATAATAAGGAACCAAAGACTGAGAGACTTAAACAATAGATATTTATTTTCTTACAATTCTGGAAGTTAGAAGTCCGAGAAAAAGGTGTTAGAATGGTTGACTTTTTATGAGGTGTCTCTCTTTGGCTCATGGATGTCCATCTTCCCCTTGTGTCTTCACACAGTCTTTCTTTTCTGTGTATCTGTATCCTAATCTCTTCTTCTTATAATGACACAGTCATGTTTAATTAGGGCCCAATGATATGACCTAATTTTAACTCAATTACCTCTTTAGACACCCCATTTCTAAATATAAATTCTGAGGCACTGGGGTTTAGGACTTCAGCATATGAATTTTTGAGGCGACACAGTTTGCCTGCAACATTGCTAAAGCATAGAAAAAATAGCAATAACAAAACAAAACAAAAACAAACCAAAAAGGTGAGATGACAAGAGACATTTCTGGGTCATCCATTTCAATTTTTAAATTGTATCAACATTTCCAATCCCACCTCACTGGTATCATCTGAAACTGGTAACCAGAAAAAATTACTTAGCCAAATATAAAATATAATATTGCCAAATGATTTCTAATTCCTATGATTCATAGATTCTAATGGCTTAATAAATGGCTGTTTAACTGGGACAGTAGAGTCATAGGTAATTGCAGTTATTCACACATTAAACTGTAGGGAAATAGCAAATCCAATTATATTGAATTCAAGCGTATCTCTCTGGGATTTGTGGAAGATATTTAAGCAAAGAGACATGCCACTTTCATATTCCAATTTGCTTGTACATGTCTACTTAGATTTATTGTGATTTTTCCTTGGTTTTTGTGTGTTCACTTGCAGATAACGATCAGTTGCAGATGCATCAGACAGCAGTATAACTTTGGAATACTTTTGTTAATTAACTTGGGTTCAAATTCTAATAGCGTGCGCATTATTGCTAGGGTGCTAATAGAGTGTGGGAAATAAATGCTCTTGATCTTCCTTGGTTTATTTTTCTGCTTTTTATGTTATATAGAGTGTCTATAGGGCTGTGGAAAACAAAACAGACACAGGCAATAATGATGTTTTATGTGACTCATAGAGAAAAGTAGGAAAGGATACAATCCAAACAAATATAAAGTGATATTGATTTTAATTAATGATTATTTGAGACTCAGTCAATATAGAAGAGCTCTCATTCATTAGATAGTTATAGTAATTATAGGTTGCAAATTAGATATAAGTCTTGGGAGGCGGGAACTGATTTGGCACCCTGAGCTGGAGGTTATTATTGTCAACACTGAAGGATTTGCTAGATACCATCAAGCTGAACTATCTAGGGATGATCTTCAAAGGTGAGCATTTGAAATAAGACCAGTTGAAAAAAAGAGGCCAGTTCAGTGCCAGGGAGATAATCAATGCATGAGATGATCCTGATGAATTAGATCCTGATGCTTATTTCTTCTTCTGTCTCTTCTTTTTGTTTTTTTTTTTGCGGTACGCGGGCCTCTCACTGTTGTGGCCTCTCCCGTTGCGGAGCACAGGCTCCGGACGCGCAGGCTCAGCGGCCATGGCTCACGGGCTCAGCCGCTCCGCGGCATGTGGGGTCTTCCCGGACCGGGGCATGAACCCGTGTCCCCTGCGTCGGCAGGCGGACTCTCAACCACTGCGCCACCAGGGAAGCCCTTCTGTCTCTTCTTTGACTAAGGTGAAGATCATGGTGGGCAACAAACCCATGACTCAATTGCTTTCACAACTATCTAAAATAAAACCATCTATCAAACATTCTCTCTATTTCAATTCATTGAATTAAATGAATTTAAATTAATCAAACATATAGAGCTTTTGTTAGATACCTTGCCCAGTCTAGGTATATGAGATCCAGTGATGACCAATTGTGTAGAAGGTTATCTGATGATAAATATTAAAAAAAAATGTAGAACAGGACATATGTTGACACAGTAATGCTATATAATAATCACTCACAGAACTTTATACATTATTGCTGTGCATTACAACAATAAACATTCATTTAGTTGATGTGTCTGTGAATCACTGATTTAGGCTGCAAAGTTCTTTTGGTCAGTGGCACGGTGGTCTCTGTCACATTCCATTAGGCAAAACAAGTCGCACAGACGACCCAAACTCAAAGGGTAGGGAAATCAACTCTACATCTTTAGTTGGAGGAACCACAAAATTACTTGGTACACATACAGAGAGGAAAAAATAAGTGCAATTATTAATATAATCAGCCTGCCATTCTTTGCCCTCAGGGAGGACACACTCACATCCCTCTTATGTATAAAATATGTTCTCCCTTTACCATGACTGTCAGAAGTCACATCCCATCACAGCATGAAATTCAAAGTCTATAATTTTGTGATCTCTCTTGGTCTGGATGTAGCCCCTCTTGGTCCAGAGACCTAGAGCCAAAAAGACAATTTATATGCCCCTGAAATACCCAATATAAAATGAAGAAAAAAAAATTTATTTATGAAAATGAAAAGAATGAACAACACATTATAGTCTCTGGTCTATAGAAAGTTTGAAATTTCTTGAGCAAATATTCCAGATTTCCCTCTTGTTTTGGAAAATGTTTATTAGTTTGGGCCTACTTCTGCTCCCTAGAAATGGAGCCTCTGTTTATTGTTCTCCATGAGTTTTAGCTTTTCTCTCTGATATATCCTTTCTTTTCCATCCATCCTGACCACTTTTGAAGAAATGGTCCTATTAGCTGAGTAGTCTTCTCAGCCTGTAGAAAGTTGTAGGTCCAGAGTCTTTGTTTTCCCTCAGTCAAACATCCTTTTTTTTTTTGCAGACTGGCAGGGCTTTTGCCAATACAGCTCTTTTAAGACATTGTGAATTTTCTTTTTTTTTTAATTGAGATATAATTGACATATATTTTATTAGTTTTAGGTGTACAACGTAATGGTTCTATGTATGTAAATGATATGAAATTATTGCCACAATAAGTTTAGTTAACATCCATCACCTCACATAATTAGCAGATTTTGTTCTTGTGATGAGAACTTTTAGGATCTACTATCTTAGCAACTTTCAAATATACAATAGAGTATTGTTAACTATAGTCACTATGCTGTACATTACAGGCATTCATTGTTTTATTGCACTTTGCTTTATTGTGCTTCCCAGATACTGCATCTTTTTTACAAATTGAAAGTTTTTGACAACCTACATCAAGTAGTGGCATCTATTGGCACCTTTTTTCCAACGGCATTTGCTCACTTCGTGTCTCTTTGTCTCATTTTGGTAATTCTTGCAATATGTCAGACATTTTCATTATTATTATATTTGTTATAGTGACCTGTGATCAGTGATCTTTGATGTTACTAGCGAAATTGTTTTGGCGTACCAAGACTCACACCCATATATAATGGCAAACTTAATTGATAAGTGTTGTGTGTGTTCTCACTGCTCCATGGACCGGCCATTCCCCTGTCTCTCTGCCTCTCCCCAGGCCTCCTTCCTCCCTGAAATATGATAATATTAAAAGTAGGCCAATTAATAACCCTCCAGTGGTCCCTAAGTGTTCAAGGGAAAGGAAGAGTCACATATTTCTTACTTTAAATCAAAAGCTAGAGATGATTAAGCTTAGTTAGGAAGGCATGTTGAAAACTCAGGACGAAGACTAGGCCTCTTGTACCAAACAGTTAGCCAAGTTGTGAATGCAAATGAAAAGCTCTTGAAGGAAATTAAAAGTGCTACTGCAGTGGAGACATGAATGATAAGAAAGCAAAGCAGCCTTATGGCTGATATAGAGAAAGTTTTAGTGGTCTGTATAGAAGATCAAACCAGCCACAAAGTTTCCTGAAGCCAGCACCTAATCCAGAGCAAGGCCTTAAATATTTTTGATTCTCTTTGATTCTGTGAAGGCTAAGAGAGGTGAGGAAGCTGCAGAAGAAAAGTATGAAGCTAGCAGAGGTAAGTTCATGAGGTTTAAGGAAAGAAGCTGTATCCGTAACACAAAAGTGCAGGGTGAAGCAGCAAGTGCTAATGTGGAAGCTTCTGCTAGTTATCCAGAAGATTTAGCTAAGATAATTAATGAAGGTGGCTACACTAAAAAACAGATTTTCAATGTAGATGAAACAGCCTACTACTGGAAGAAGAGTCCATCTAGGACTTTCATAGCTGGAGAGGAGAAATCAGTGTCAGGCTTTAAAGGACAGGCTGGTTCTCTTGTTAGGGGCTAATGCGGCTGGTGACTTTAAGTTGAAGTCAGTGCTCACTTATCATTCTGAAAATCCTAGGGTCCTTAAGAGTTATGCAATATCTACCTTCCCTGTGCTCTATCAATGGAACAACAAAACCTGGATGATAGCACATCTGTTTACAACATGGTTTACTGAATATTTGAAGCCCACTGTTGAGACCTACTGTTCAGAAAAGAAGATTCCTTTCAAAATGTTACTGCTCATTGACAGTGCACCTGGTCACCCAAGACCTCTGATGGAGATGTACCATGAGATTAATGTTGTTTTCATGCCTGCTAACACAAGATGCTGTCTGCAGCCCATGGATCAAGGAGTAATTCGACTTTCAAGTCTTAATTCTTTAAGAAATACATTTCATAAGGCTATAGTTGCCGTAGATAGTGGTTCCTCTGATGGATCTGGGCAGTCAATTGAAAATCTTCTGGAAAGGATTCACCATTCTAGATGCCATTAAGAACATTTGTGATTCATGGGAAGAGGTCAAAAATATCAACACAAACAGGAGTTTGGAAGAAGTGAATTCCAACCCTGATGAATGACTTTGAGGGGTTCAAGACTTCAGTGAAGGAAGTAACTGCAGATGTGGTAGAAATAGCAAGAGAAGCGGAATTAGAAGTGGAGCCTGGAGATGTGCCTGAATTGGTGCACTCTCATGATAGAACTTGAATGGATGAAGAGTTGCTTGTTATGGATGAGCAGAGAGAGTGGTTTCTTGAGATGGAATCTACTCCTGGTGAAGATGCTGTGAGGATCGTTGAAATAACAACGGAGGATTTAGAATATTACATAAACTTAGCTGATAAAGCAGCATCAGGGTTTGAGAGGATTGACTCCAACTTTGAAAGAAGTTCTGCTGTGGGTAAAATGCTATGAACAACATGCATGCCACAGAGGAAACGTTCTTGAATGGAAGAGTCAATTCATGCAGCAATCCTAATTGCTGTCTTATTTTAAGAAACTGCCACAGCCACCCCAGCCCTCAGCAGCCACCACCCTTGTCAGTCAGCAGCCATCGACATTGAGGCAGGACCCTCCACCAGCAAAAAGATTACAACTGGCTGAAAGCTCATATGAGGATTAGCATTTTTTAGCAATAGTTTTAAATTAAGGTATAATGCCATTGCATACTTAATAGACTGCAGTGTGGTGTAAACGTAACCTTTATATGCATTGGGAAACCAAAAAAATTCATGTGACTTGCTTTATTGTGATGTTTGCCTTATTGTGGTGGTCTGGAACGGAACCTGGAATATCTCTGAAGTATGCTTGTACATCCCTAGGACTTGTTTATCTTATGATTGGAAGCTTGTACCATTTGACTACCTTCGCCCGCTTCCCCCACCCTCCACCCCTCACCTCTGGCAACCACCAGTCTGTTCTCTGTATCTATGAGTTAGTTTCTTTTAGATTCCACATATAAGTAAGTGAGATTATATAGTATTTGTCTTTCTCTACTTCACTTAGCATAGTGCGCTTAAGGCCATCCATGTTGTTGCAAATGGTAGGATATCCTTTTTTACGGCTGAATTATGTATATATACCACATTTTCTTTATCCATTCATCTGTTGATGGACACTTAGGTTGTTTCATTGTCTTTTCTATTGTAAATAATACTGCAGTGAACAAGGGGATGCAGATAACTTTCTGAGTTAGTGTTTTCTTTTCCTTTGGATATATACCCAGAAGTGGAATTGCTGGATCATATGGCAGTTCTATTTTTAATTTTTTGAAGAACCTCCATACTGGTTTCCATAGTAGCTGCACCAATTTACATTCCCACCAACAGTGCACAAGGGTTCCCTTTTCTCCATATCTTTGCCAACACTTGTTATGTCTTACCTTTTTGCTAATAGCCGTTAACAGGTATAAGGTGATATCTCATTGTGGTTTTGATTTGCATTTCTCTGATGATGTGAATTTTCTATGTATTTGAAAACAAAAGCCCAATTCATTATTTCACTCATAGGAATTTACCAAATGGAAATACATATGACTGTATGAATAATACATTCACATGTATTATTAATTTATATTAATGAATAATATAAATCTTTTTATAAAACAATAATATTACACAATTATATTGAAAAATGAACACTTGTATACATTAGTCTTAGTTTTATTCTTTTAACAGAACATTTTAGCAAAATTGTTTATTCAGTATGATCTACTTATTCCTTTTCTAGGCTTTTACCCAGTAGGATATATCTATGTAGATGTGTGAACATTTACATATAACCATGTTCACTGAGCATAATTTAAAATATTAGAAGATTGGGAAAAATCTAATAGCATATACTAAATTTGTACGTTAAAATGTTCTATTTTATATATAGTTAACTTACTTAAACAATGTATTCATTTTATAATTGGCAAAATATAAACTTTTTAAATATGAAAAATAAAAATATTGCTTTATCTGTTGACTAACATTTAAGGTAAATTTGAACCGTTTTACTTAGCCTCAGGGATATGAGTGGAAAAGTCAAAATGATTAAAAATGTGCTAAAACATAGCTCATGGGTGATGCCATTACCTAAAATAGGAAAGTAAAACAGAAGTTATTGGATTTTGGACATGTTCCATTTAAAGTGCCTCTGAAAGCCTCTGTGGGAGGTATCCAGAATATACTTGGAAAGATATGTCAGGTGCCGTAAAAATAGTTCAGATGTAGACAGATCTGTTTAGGATCTGGAAATGTGGGAAATAATTAGCACTCTAAGTGAAAATTTATTTATAGATAAACAATCTAAGGCCCTCAACTTGGTGAATGTCTAAATGCGAGGTTGGGAGATGTGAAAGGGTATAATGAAAAAGGCCTAGAATGCATACTTAGAGGCATAGAGGGTTGTAACAATGCGGAGTCGCAAAAGGCAAGGGAGGACTATTTCAAGGGGGGCCTGCAAGACTCAGATGCTTCAGGGAGCAGTCTGTTAGAATGCCTCCATATTTTTTAAAAATAACATTGTGTTCAGTAATGAGATGGTTGATGAAAACTTTCAAATGAACAGTTTCAACAGAAAGTTAGAAATATTATAGACAGTTGAGGAGTAAGTTGGTGAAAGAAAGTAAGAGGTAAAAATATAGGTAACTTTCAAAATGCCTTGAGATGAATCCAGTTACAGAGATCAGGCAGTAATAGAGGGAGACTGACAAAACTATTAGCAATTACTCAGATTTCTTGCCAGCCTCTACACCAAGACTGTATTATATAAGCAGAGTATAATGAGAGTGTAAGCTCTCAGAAGCTTTTGGAATTTGATGCATTTTAATGACACAGAAAATTCTTCTCATTCTATAGACAAAACTTTGGAAAAAATATTTGAAAGAAGGTCCCAGCTTCTGTGCTCTGAAATTCATGACCATTCCTATGGCTGTTTCCACAATGATTGAGCATGGCAGGGATTGTAAGGAAGGATGTCCCTGGGACAGAACACCTTTGGCTCCAGAACTCTCCAAGAGCCCTGCTGACCACTCCTGAGACAGTAAAGCATTCTGAGGTACTTCACCCAGCCTTCATACTCTCTCTCCTCTACTGGAGTCAGACTACCTTGCTGCCTGGTGTTTTCACCCAGCCTTTCAGCTCCTGCCCTGTTTTCTCTCACACACGTATTTCCCCTCCTAAAATCCTTGAACATTTAACCCCAAATTGGCATCTGCTTCTCAGAGGACCTAGAGTAACACACACATATAATAGAAGTTTTCAGATGTTCTTTGAAGCTGTGAGCTGCTAGACTTATGCTATTTATTAAAGACAGCAGCTTACATTTATCACATAGTTTCTCTTGATGTTTGCAAAACAGATACTAGTTAGACTTTTCTGATTTTACAGTGGGAGCAGCCCATCTGTGGTCACATTTCTTTTTTCATTGTCCTCCTAATTTTCAAATTTTGAATATCCTACTTTTAAAAAATCATGAATGGTACCATCCAGTGATTTCTGCTATTCCTTTTCGTTCTTGCATATGTTTATAGGCTCCATTTGTGAGCTTGGTGAAATTGGTGGATAAGAGCAAGGATTCTTTACATTTCCTCATTTGATATGTAGTGTTTATGTTATTTGATATTTGTCCATTTTGTGGAAATAACATTTCCATCTGTGAAATGATGGATGCTGGTTGATGAGTTAGACACAATATAAATCAAAGTAATAACCTTAGTACTATGGTGAGGGAAGTGCCAGGAATCTCTGCACTCATTAGCATGTGCTTTGCATCAAAAGATGGTAGGAGAACAAAGAAGAAAATATCACTGGGTGAAAGCTCCAAAGAAAAATACCTCTAAATTATGGGTGAGACTTGGTTCTCCAGTCTTTTCTAATAATGTCCTATTCTTCTTGTGGGATAATTGGATTAAGGATAGGAGTATTGTATGGGGATAAGTTAACTGAATTTGACCTGAATTTTATTAATTACTTTTTCAGTAAGCCTCTCCCGACTTATTAGACAAGCATACTGGTCTCTGTTGTCTCTCTGTCACTCTGAGGTCACAGGGTTGGGAGGAGTCCTGTAGTGGTCACATATATGCCAGCATTATAAAATATGGACCTTCACACTCTGCAAATGCTCTTTCTGTAAGAGACTCTGAGCTCATCCAGTTTGGAGGGAGCCTCTTGAGAATGCAGCTTTATATAAAGGCTTCATATTAAATGATACTTGACCGTATTTAAGTGAAGACATGTGAAATGTGCAGAGTGGGTATAATTATTTTGATTAGTGAACTCTAATGCAGACGCCATCGCATTTCCATACCACAGTTAACGTTTAGCAGAATAGGGAGCCTCAGATCATTAACAACAGGGCATAAGCAATCCTGGCATTTCCCAGGAAACCTATAATTAATTGGAAACCATGAATTGAGGAGAGGCATCTATTTCTTTAAAGTTGATTACTTTGTTCTATTCAGCTAAAATAAAAGAATAAATAGGCCATTACCTAGTATATTCTACTGAATCGTCATTACCTAGTGTACTGTACTGAGAAACTAGACTAGTGCTCTAGGAAATAGTTCCAGAAGACAGGGAGTAAGAAAATTTGCAGGTAAAGCAAAATACACAAAAGTCACAAAATCCTTCCCGCCCATTAAAGATTCACCGACATTATGAAGACACAAAATGTTGACTATTAAAACAATCAGTAAAATCTTTGGAGTAGATATTTACATTTATCTTGACTTATCAGAATCCAAGCTCACTTCCCATTTTGGAAGAATGCCTTATCCTCACTATTTAGCTAAAGGGGTACAAATTCTCTCTCCCTCTACCCCTTAGTAGGTAGGATCTATGAATCCGATTCTTTGTCAGATTGATGTTTCAAACAAAGCTTAAACTCTGGAGGGAGTGATGCAAAAAAGACGGGACAGAATTTATTTGCAAGAGCGTTACAGATTCCTCTGAGATACGCATCAGCAACAGGATTGGCATATAGCCTTGGTTTTAAGTCTTCCATGAAGGCTGGGTTAGGCACAATGGATGGCTCTGATACCAAAAGCAACATTCTCATCAGACTAGACTTCTGGTATGAACTTGGCTGTGGTTGTTATTGCTTAGACTTCCTTGGTCTACCCATTTTCCCAAGCTTGTTTCTCCAGTTTCCAGTCTGTCAGCTACCACATAACTAATTCCTTCCATGTTAGCTAGAGGTTTAGCAGGTGCTTATGGTCAAGAACCCTGAATGATGTGCCACCTTGTTTAAAAATTAGATGTTTTAAAATAACTCTGTTAGGTAATATTTTTCATCCATCATTTTCCTAGAATTATAGCCACTGAATATTGAAAGTAACCCTAGAAGGCATACTTTAAACAATTCTTTAAAGAGTGCATGGTACCCTCTACAACATTTCAGATTAGTGGATATTTGGTCTTCACTCAGATGCCTTCAGTGGCAGAAAGCTCACAGCTTTTCAAGGCCAGTTATTCCATATTAAGGCAATTCTAATTTTCTATTGTTATTTCTTTTAACTAGCTTTCTTTACCTGTAATACTGTGATGATTTATTGGGCAACCTCATCTAAGTTTTAGTTCATATTGAAATTGCAGTAAGTATATATCTCTGTTTTGACAGTGTATAAAGATTCAGTTTCACTGAAGTTTAGAGAACAAAAAATATTTTGAAGAATGGATATGCCACAAATATTGGCTCTAAAGCACACCCTTTGGGAAAAAGTTCATTGTTGCAGACTTGTGATGTTTCTAGCCCAGATTTAGGCCTGGCTCCCTAAATTAAATACAAGTTTGAGTCTTACTAGCTCATCACCATTGGCAGCTGCCTCCAGAACCATGTGTCTTCCCCAAACTGCCTGATTTAGTATCATATTTGGGTTCAGTTATAAGTGATAATTAGATCAATATGAGTGTCGGATTGGCTCAAACTTCCTATGACAAAGAGAAGGAAAAGTGTTCATGTATATGAACATTATGACAAATAATTTCCAAAAATAATAACTTGCCAAAGTGAGTGAATAAGATGTAGATAATTCAAAGCTCAAAAAACTCTTAGCGTGAATAATAGTCTCCACTTGGCCTAAAACGTGGCTAATTGCTGTTTATTAACAACACACTTTCCTCTTTTGCAATGGCTACAATAAATGAACTGTTGGAATTCCCCTGATGAGCTATTTCATGGGCCAGGATTTTCATTTCTGCTTCAGAAAACATACCTTCATTGATTGAAATCATGTAGGTGAAGAATAAAGACACACTTGCTTCAGTAAATTAAGGAATTTATATCAGGAATGTATTTGTCCAAAAGGACAGCTGATCAAAACAATCCCTCAAACCTCTAGCTGCTTTATCACTTTTTATTTAGTGGTGTCTGCTTTCATCAATGGAGCAACGCAGGGAAATAGAATTTGTTGTGAAACAATATATTAATTTACATTAATATGTGAAGTTAAAATTTTTTAATCCATGTATTTCAAATTCTCCTGGAAACGCAACTAAAGTAGTGTGGCTTAGGAGCTGTAACTGAAGACAACCCTCAAAAGTAATAGGTACAGAACTTGCATGACTAATATGTATAGTAGTTCAGCCCTCTGGAAGTGTGTATCATTCAAAATTAATCCTTGGGACTCCTCTGGTTGATGTCCCATTAAATTCACCCTATTCCCCTACCCACACCTAAGTCCCCTTGAGAAATGTGAGAGATGGAGGCACAGAGGTAAAGACGGAATTTCAGGATGACCACTTCTGCTGTCAAGTGTCCACTCTAAATCCACTTGCTAAAGTGAGTTTGTAAGATGTACAGAATCCAAAGTTCAAAAACTCACAGCATTTTTAATAAGACCATATGGTCCCCAAAGCTACCACTCTGTCTAGAATATCCTTCCTACCATGTCTTTTTAGTTAACTCCATTTGTTCCTCAATTATTAGCCCAATCATATCTTTCTCTGGGAAGTCTTCCCTGATCTCATTGAAGACTAGGTATTTTATGAACTGTTTTGGAAAAATGTACTTTTCTCCTGTTACTATTCATTACTGCATGATCATGTATATGTGGTTATATTAGTAATGGTTATTATAATAATAATAACCAATAACAATGGTTATTATAATAATAATGGTCTCACCTCCTGAAAACCCTGAGGCACTTGAGTGCAGGAGCCATATCTTTTTGTTCACCAGTGTATTCTGAGCACCTTGCACAGTGACTGACAATCAGGAAGCACTTGATAAACGGTGGTCAGATGGGTAACACCTTCACACCATTTGAGAATATGACTTCTCACAAACGTACCATTTTCCTATCTCTCTGCTATTGAGGGGAATAAAGGTTGCTCCTCTAGTCAAGGAAAATCCCTTACCTGTGCTTTGGGTCACTTCCCCCCAAGACCCCTTCACTGTCTCATTCCAACACTCCCTGATGTTGCTTCTATCTTCAACCTTTCCTTCCTTCCCTTCAGAATGAATGTATGCTCAGGTTTCTTCCAATTTAGCAAACAAATAAAAACAAACCAAAAAAGAGTCCCAAAAAACCCTTCCAACCGTCCATTCAATTACTTTACTTATCGGACATACATGGCAGAACACTTGTAGGTTTTGTCTGGCATTCACCAACATTTTAGGTTGTGTAGATGACTAAGATAGACGTAAAATGTACGCTCAAAAAACTGAGTCTAGCCAACATCCTATCCGCTTTACTTCAGAGCCAAGTTTGTAGTTTCTTTAAAGCATTAATTTTCCATAGTTCTCCCCCCATCCCACATCCTACTCTCTACTGAACTGCTAACCAGCAAGTGGGTAGTCCTCAGTCCCTATCAATTTGATGTCTCTGTAGCATTTGAATCCACTGACCATTCCCTCCTCAATCCTCTTTCCTTCATTGATTGCCTAACACTTCTCTTTCCTGGATCTCCTCCTACTTCATAGAAGATTTTTCTTGGTGTCTAAATGAACTATTATTCCTCAATTCATATTTCACTTGGGTATTCCCTGTGTTTCAGTTTTTATACTTCTTAGGCATTTCCTGGCTGGTCTAATTTAATCTATTGGCTTAAACTATTATGTACAGTCTCAATATATACTGCAAAGATCTCTGTTTTGATTTCCAAGCCTATGTATCCAATAATTTTCTGGCTTTCTTCTTCATCCGGACATCCTACAGATCTTTTTCAAAACAAATCCATTGTCATGTCTTTCCCAGATCTTATTCTCAAATTTTATCTTGCTTATTTTTCTTATTCTTATTTTCTTTCTCTCTCAAAAAATTGTCACCCTCCTTTCAGTGGTTTGAGGCAGACCCTTGGTTTTCATCCCTTGATTTGTGTCCACTTCTTCCCCTCACTTGCTGTGATGGTCAGTCATCAAGTAGCATCAATTTCACTTGCTTAAACTTCTTTAGCTTCTATCCTCTTTTCTCCATGTTCACTGCTACTGCTTTTTTTTTTTTAGGGTTTGTCTCCTCTTGCCCAGATTACTAGAAGAGCCTCCTAAGCAGCTACCCTTTAAATATAGTTTTGTCACGCCTCCCAGCGTGATTTTTCTCATATGCAAGTGTGGCCATGCTGTTTCAGTGTTAAACCTTCTTCAGTGGATCACCAAACTGTCAAATCACTGTCAACCTCCTTAGCATGTCATAGAAGGCTTCTTGTGCGTAAGCTGTTCATATTTTTCATCACTTGTGTATGCCTCTTTCAAATCCTATATTTCAGTCAGATTATAATACTTCTACTTCCCCTGAGAAGCCATGCTCCCTCTCACTTCCAGGATTTAGTACATGATTTTCCTATTTCTGTTGTCTTCTTTGATCTTCCCAGTATTATAAAGGGGTCCGTTCTTTGTCCTTCAATGATAGAATCCCATGATTGTCTTTATTATATACTTTTTCAATATCTACAGGATAAAGTTTACTCAAAAATTTTCAACTACGTGTACCCTTTTCCCACCATCACCCCTCACCCTCCTACACATACACACACAAATATGATATAAGAGAGAGGGAATTGATCATCCGATTTGATTTTCTAGTAGGAACTCATGTAAAGTCATACCGTGAGAGTGGCACTTTCTTCGGTCTTCTCCTCCCTTTTAATTTAATATAACTATATTAATAAAATAATCCAGTGCTATTTTTTCCCCTGCCTGTGGAATAGGCTACACCATTTTCTCCTGCCTTAGGTTTGCTCCCTTTTCTTTTTGCCTCTGTAGGATTAAGTGTGAATTGACCCAGGGCTTTTCTCCTGGGGTAGCCATGGCCAACTCTTATTTCTGCTTCCTTTCTCCTGTGGCTCCAACTGTAAAAAGGCTAAGATTGTGTCTTGAATATGAAAAGTCATAGTTACCTCTGTCTTCTCATATTAAGATCAGGTATTCTCATCAATTATTTTTATTCTTTTAGTTGGCTTGAAAAGTTCTTGAGATTTAAATTTGTATTCATGGGAAGAAATAATTTTTTCCATATTTACTATTATCATTCTAATTCAACTTACCATCTTCTTTCATGAGACCTAATACCATAATACCCTCCTAACATGTGTTCCCATTCCGATTCTTGCTCTCTTTCCAATTCATTCTCTACCCAGAACTCAGCGTGTTATTTCAAAAATATTTGTCTCCTGTTTAAAATGGTTTCCCATTTAGTCACATCTATTCCCTGCTTAAGTGGTTTCCCATTACACTGAGAATAAAATGTAAACACCTTCTCGTGGTATAAGAGGATTTACTCTCATCTGTCTCTTTTTTTTTTTTTTTTTTTGCGGTACGCGGGCCTCTCACTGCTGGGGCCTCTCCCGTTGCGGAGCACAGGCTCCGGACACGCAGGCTCAGCGGCCATGGCTCACGGGCCCAGCCGCTCCGCGGCATGTGGGATCTTCCCGGACCGGGGCACGAACCCGTGTCCCCTGCATCGGCAAGCGGACTCTCAACCACTGTGCCACCAGGGAAGCCCTCATCTGTCTCTTGAAACTCATTCTTCTCCATCTTGCTCACAACTCTCCAGCCCCACTGGCCTTACTTCAGATCTTTAACCGTGTCAAGCTCTTTCCAGCATCACAGTCTTTGCATGTGATCTTTCTGTCTGAAAACTCTCCCCACCTCTGACCCCTCCATTCTTTATCTGGCTGTTTGTGCCCATCTTTCAGGTCTCAGCTTAAATGTCACTATCTCATATAAGACTTCTTTGACTTCTTATTTTATAATGAACCCCTCCTTTCTCACGCTGCTCCTCACCATGGTACCTCATAGAATTATCATAATTTATAATTATAATCTGTCTCCTCCATTTTACTATAGGGCCCATAAGTCTGGAGACCCTCTCTCTTTTGTTTACCCCTGTATAATTTGTCAGGCATCTACAAGTGCTCAGGTACCTGTACTGAATATGTGATAAGTGTAGTGTTTTGGGGAAAAAGAAGGTAACATGCTTTCATTGCTTGCCTTTTGGAAGGACTGGAGATGGAGGCTGACCCTGTTGGCCTTTGTAACCTCCACGGATGTCCTTTTGGATCCGTTACTCTTTTGGTGCATTTCAGTTGCCTGATTGCGTTCGCTCCCAGAAGCCAGATTCCACCTCTTTTTGTGAAGGTTGCCCTCAGACTAGGTAAGAGATGCTCGGGATGTGAATGCCTGGGATTCACAACCCTCTGGAGTCCGAGTCCTTAAGCAAGGTCTGATGCGTTTTGGAGGATGGGCTATGAACACACACATCTCTTTCATTCCCAATTAAGACCACAGTCTCCTCTGTCTCTGTTGTTCCCATGTGGAGTTGAGCCACAGTTACTACGCCCTGTGTGATTTTGCTTAGTTCTACACACTTGACGGACTTCCATTCATCCCTTCCTCATACTATTTCCTCACTTGCCTAACAGTTTTTCTAACAAATCACTTTTGCAAGAGTTCTTGACTCGGAATCTGTGTCTGGGGAACTCTATCTGAGATATCCAGCTTCACAGGCGAGGCTTTTAAATGTTTTTCATGTCCTTAGTACATAATGTTGACCCTAGGTTGTCAATCAAATCCTAAATTGTTTCTTGTTTAAACAGGCACAGATGGAGAATGTGCTAGAAAGGCCTTAGTGATCTACCCATCCAACGGCCTTGTTTTATTGATGAGGGACTGAGCGGCAGAGGGCATGTGCTCTGCTCAAGGTCACAGCCTTCCTGAGCAGCGGGGTGGCAACCAGGACTCACATCCTGATATCCCTGACACCCAGCCTCATGCTTTACATCAACAAGTTGTCATAAATTTGAATTGGGTGATTTAAAAAGGATGAAAAGAAACCGAACACTATTCCAGTAAAACAAATTGGCCTGCAGATGAAAATAATTCAGTAGGGGTATTAGAAATCATTAAAATACAACCTAAGGAGAAACTGAGGCGATAGCAGCTTAGTGCCTTTTACTGTGTTGTACTCTACAGCTTCGTGTAAATGTCATTTCCTCTAATGCCTCCTTCAGAGAAAACCTTGGGTAAGTACATAGCTGTAGGATGTGTGTGTGCGTGTGCGCGTGTATGCGTGTGCGTGCGCCACATAGCATTGTCTTAAGAATCTTCTTAAAAATAAAAATTTGAAATATTTACAAAATTACCATTAAACGCCACGGTACAGCTGCTTCACAGATCGTGATGAGTAATAGCTTCATATGTCTTACCATGAGGCCTCAAAGTGCCTTAAGTGTATTGTAGGTCTGACTTATGAGGTTCCCAGACAAGACAGAAACCCATAATTTTCTGCAGTCGCTGTTACTCAAAACGATGGACTCAACCTAGGGTAGAATTGATTTATTAGATTTTTTTATTCAGATGATGAATCATTATCTGATTAATGAAAAGGTTCTAATATCAGAGCTAGCACATCATCGAGATTTGGTCTCTAAAAGTACTTTAAGCAAAGTTGTAAATGCCATTCAGTAAAAGACACCTATTGTGCCGTGTGTGTGTGTGTGTGTGTGAGTGTGAGTGTATGTGCTAATGCACTGTCATAGGCCCATGAAATTTTATGGGAGGTGGAGGGGGTCTCTTCTTGTGACATCGATTTCATTATTACTAAAGGGTTTGAGAGCTATTATGATAGTTTTGCTAGAAGGAGGGGCAGGATCGGAAGCGTGAACATATTGCCTTGAAGCCCATTTCTGATAGCTTAGCATCATTTCAACTGGGATGAAAACACCCAGTGCCATGCTTTTCAATAGGTAGAGTGAGAAGGGATCTAGTTATCACTCAAACTTCCACGCCATGCAAAAACGCCCTAAATATCCTGTTTTAGAAGTGATGTTTCGTACTGGCAGGGATGAAGAGATTAAAATTTACAGTTTTAGACAACCATGAGTTTTAGAAAAATTTAACTTGTATTCATATGAGATATATGTTTTTATAAATCCAAAGCTCTTGTCAGTATTCTGCCCTCTGGTGACATACAGAGTTAGCGTAGTCCTTCTTGCATAGGACACTTTCAAATCCTTGAAGACAGACAGCTGTCATGTGTCCATCCCTCTTTACCTTTTTAGATAGAAATTGGAGGCTTTCTAGTCCTTAAAGCACTTCTTATGCCTCATGCTTTCTATATTTTTCATAACCCTGCCATAGTTTAATTGGTGAAATTTCCCTCTTCAAATGTGGTATTCAGTTGAGAAAACGGTACATTTGCTGCTCCTGATTTGTCCATTCAACAAATATTTATTTAGTGTCTATTTTGTATCAGAAATCACTCTGGGTATTGATTGAGGCGTACAAGGAGAGGAAGAATAGTCCCTGTCTTCACAGTGTCTCTATGTTTGCTCAGCAGTGCATATTTTAAAATGTGATTTACCTCCTCTAGATCCAAACACTCTTTTATCTTTATCATCTTACATTTCACTAGAAATTTCAGTTCAGCAGGTAAATCATGTTATTTACTCATATTTACCTAATCACTAATGAAAGCATTTAGGGTTTTTCAGATGAGGATCGTGCAATCTCACATTCTAACCTCACTTTTTAATTGTCTCTAAAATTAATACGTTTATTATCTTTTTTTTTTTTTTGCGGTGCGCGGGCCTCTCACTGTTGTGACCTCTCCCGTTGTGGAGCACAGGCTCCGGACACGCAGGCTCAGCGGCCATGGCTCACGGGCCCAGCCGCTCCGCGGCATGTGGGATCTTCCCGGACCGGGGCACGAACCCTGCATCGGCAGGCGCACTCTCAACCACTGTGCCACCAGGGAAGCCCCGTTTATTATCTTTCTAAAATTTCATCTTATCATCCAACTTGAAATAATCTTTATGATTTAATTTCTCATCTGTGAATTGGCCCTTTAGGTGTTGGATCAACAAAAAATTGATAAGGACATTTTTTGTGACTTTATTAAGCTATGGTTAAAGTGTTATTTAGGAAAAGAGCCAAGTACAGAATCTTGCAATCCTACAGTAGTCACATTACTCTTGGTTTCAAATGGTGATATCACTTTAAAAAAAGTCATGGTTAAAAACATTTTAAAAAGACTGTTCAGTGCAACCAAAAGTTTCTCAGAGAGTCTGCTCCCATGTATAACCATCATTAACAATTCATTGTTTACCTTTACAGAATTTTAATCCACATATTTTATATAAATAGTATCATATTATATACTTTTTAAAATAACATACACATATATACACGTTTGTTTTCAAATGTAATAAATATTCCTGTCCTTTTGAACGTATGCATTTTATTCTACTTTATGCGTATACTGTAATTTATTTATTATTCATTGACAGTTAAGCTGTTTCCAAATTTTTTCCATTGTAAACAACATGGCCCATACATACAGAGATATACATCTTCGTGTACTTACACTAGTCTGCCTTAAAATAAAGTTTCAGAGGTAGAATAGTTCAAGAAGTGAATTAAACTATATACAAGTTAAGATTTTGGAACACATTTCCAGATTGCCCACTAGAAAGTGTGAACAATTTCACACAACCGCTTCCAGTGTATCAGAGTTCTCATTTCTTTACATCCTTGTAGCAAAGTGAATTGTAAATCTTTCTAATCATTACCCATCTGATATTTTTGTTTTACTTTGCATTTACATGTTTAGTAATAACCTTTTCTATACTAACTTGCCATTTGCCCAGGTTTTTGTTTGAGTTATTTCTTTTCCTTTTTGATTTGCAGGAAGATAGTTTTTAAAGTCATATTTTGCACAAACTTGTTTTTTAATATATATCTTTTGCATATGGTATATATGAACTGTGTGCTGTCAAATCTGAAATACTTATCTCTACTGTTAATTTGATCGTTAATCAACTCTCTTTAGATGTAGTTGAAAAACAGATGATTTATAACAGCATTCCAATATCAAAATGGAACTTGGAGAGTGCTGGAGAGTTATAATAAAACTAGTCTTGGCAGATAGTATCATGTCATCTTTTGCTAAGTATTTCAATCTCTCCAAAATCTCAATTTCCATATTTGTAAACAACAACAACAAAGAAAATTGGGAATAATAATACTTGTCTTGCACAAAGGGATGTTGTGATGATGAAATGTGTTAATGTAAATGCTAGAAATTTTTACTGTGTGAGGCACAATTCAAGTAATGTTTCATTCTTTTTTTAACTACTCTGATTATAGAAATCCAAGAGGTTATGGCATCTAGCTATCTAATCTGTAGTTTGCAGAGCCAGTATCTTTATTTCTGTTCAGAATGTGGTTCATATTCCATCTTGGAGGACTCCTGGCATTTCCTGTTATTCTTAAACATCACTGGCAATGTTTGGACAATCACACTTGCAAGTTTTCTCAGTGTTTAAGATGCCATTCATCTTAGTCTAGAGACAAAAATCCACTTAAGGCCTCTGGGGGCTCTCTCACTACCTTCTTACCTCTCCTGAGTTTCAGTGTCCTCTTAAACATATTTACTCTCTCTTTTTGCAGATTATTCTCCTTGAGGGAAAAGACAGAGTAGTTTTCCTTTCCTTTTGTCATCTCTTTATCCCTGCTTCCAAGCAGTGTGATTATCTGTTTCTGTTTTTTCTCATTCTGAACAATGCTCCAGGCACCCTGTTGTTATTGTTGATAATTTTTTCAAGCTTTCCCTAACATAAGGTTTAACTTTCTGAAATAAATTTGTATGTTTTCTTGTTTCACTCTTCTGTGTTTGTTCTAGCTTTTGTCACATTTCCCACCTATCATGATTTTATAATTTGAGTGACTGGATGGCCCAGGTAGATTTTCCTAGTACCAGAGACAACAGAGAGTTTTCTCAACCAAGACAAGTGGAAATACCAGAGCCAGGGTAGAAACTGTGGGAAGACAAAGCCAGAAAGGAAATCTGGAGGTGAACAATCAGTGGGTGAAAAGACATTATGAAGCCAGCAACCAGAGCAATTAGAGGAAATGCAAAGTGAAGCAGAAGACCAGGAAGAGCTGTGTTTATCGCTTGCTTTAAGGGACCAGCTGGAGCGTGGTTTTTGGCACAGCTTAAAAATGTGTAGTCTTATACTCTTGTTCAGATCCTGACCTAGGATTCCCCTAGGTTTCCTCTGGAATTCAGTGATTCCACTTCAGATTCATTTATTGTTCTCTGTGATATGGACAGGGCTGTTCATAGATCAATGGTTTAGCTTTGTGAAAGTCTAGGGTTATTTATTTATTTATTAACATCTTTATTGGGGTATAATTGCTTTACAATGTTGTGTTAGTTTCTGCTGTATAACAAAGTGAATCAGCTATATGTATACATATATCCCCATATCCCCTCCCTCTTGCATCTAGGTTTTATAGAGCTGGGTCGTGAGGTTGAGAATTAATAGAAAATTAGCATTTTTTGCAATGGCATGTATTAGTTCTGTCACAGGTCATTGGGAGTATACAAAGAGACTTGTGTTGTAAAGCACTCTGGTCCTTTGCTGGGAAGATGGAGGGGCATCTAATGAACCCTTGCTATAAGGTTCTGCCTAGGTAATAGTGGAAGAACTCAGTGGCACGCTGGAAAAATCAAACATGATGAAGAGGCAGGTGACAGGAAACTGCCCTTTGGCAGTCTGTATTGCAGCCTGATTCCTCTATACCAACAGAGAGAACTGACACCTTGATGATAATGAATAATGAGTCTTCTAAACCATGAACCTCGTATATAAATACATTTATTAGGTCTTTTAAAATTTCTCTCAATAATGTTTGCATAGGTTTTATGTGTTTTTAGTAGATTTATATGTAGATATTTGATATGTTGATGCTATTGTAAATTGGTTTTTATCAGTTTTATTTTCTAGTTGGAGCCAACAAAAGAAACAAATTATCCAGTAACCTCCCAAAGTGCACTTCTTTATTCTAATAGCTTTTCTGTAGTTTGGTTTCATTATATACACAATTGTCATTTGTATAAAGTAGATTTTTAGGTCTTTTTTTGAAAACTTATACCTTTTGGAGGTAAACTTTTTTGGGGGAGAGGAATGATACATGTTGGAATCCTGAACCAAAAGGCATGGAGCCTGAGACCTGGAACAGGGCTAGAAGTAACACTCTGAGTAAAGTGTAGCATTTCCAGGTGCTTGGTAAGAACCATGGGAAAACATGGGTGATGCGTAACACCAGCTTTTCGGAAATGGCACTATGTGAACCTTGATGCGGGGAGTTTCATAGATCCCTTCCTCTCCCTTAAAAGAGTATATTTGATTAAGTCAGGTTATAATAGCTAGCATTTTAAAAGATTCATTATGTGTAGGAAATAATATGCTTTAAATTTTAACTCATTTCCCCTTCAAAACAATACAGTGAGGTATTAACAACTATTATTCCCATTTTACAGATGAAAAGACACAGTCACAAAGAGGTTAAGTAACTTTGCTAAGATTATACAGTAAGACGGTGAAGTATGATGCAAATCGAGATGTTCTGTTTCTAAAACTTGTGCTCTATATTACACTATTTCGAGTTGATCTTATGGGTCACAGATTATTCACAAAGCTATTACATATGCCTTGGTCTACCCTAAGGTGAGTATATCCTATGAATGATGAAATAAAATTCAATACATCACTTAGTAGCTAAAGCCAAGATACAGTGTGGGCGTGTAGGACAGACTCCTTTAGTTGTCCTTCTATTGGCAAGCTACTTTTCCGCCGGTGGTTGTGGTGTTATTTGGGCCAACACCATGCACAGGACTTGCCTTGTCACTTTGAGGGCAAGACTAACAGCAAGCCGGTGGCAGGAATCAGCAATCAGTTGGTTTAGAGAGAGAGCCTCATAAATTTCCCACCACACCTTGTTTTGGAGAATGCATTTGCCACAATGGCAAAAGCATGACCCGATCCCTGTGTCAGGCATGGTGCATCGTGCAGTCCAGGAGCCGCTGGTAAATGTCTCCAAACTCAGACACAAACCAACCATTACTTAGAGAAGGATACTTTTAACTTCCAGAGCTACTTCATCACTCAGTGGCTCCCAGAAGGGTCACCTGAGTTAAATCTATACTCCTGAGTTAATCTAATCCAGTTTGTTTCATGTTGGCGCATTATCCCCAATCACAGAAGCCCAGGAATTATTAGGGGTTTGTAGCATTGTAGCTGGTGTAGTTGTCAAACATACGAGGAAACGAAATACTATTTAGTTCTAAACCTGCTGCCTTGTTGACACCTGCAGTTCAACATGCTAAAAAGGCTACCTCAATTATAAAATAAAGATTAGTTAATTTTGTAAAAATATTGGCTATTTTCATACAGGACTAATATTTCCTATTTCCAACAGTTCGATGACAAGTGGTCTGCATTTTAGCTGCAAGTATTCACAGAGGAATAAACGAAAGTACCAACAGCCAGCCGAAGATGTTCAAATTCAATCTAGTTAAAATTTTTCTTGAGATCCACAGTTCTCAGAGCCCATTAAAATTGCACAAGGCAGGTCATAAGGCAATAGCCAGGGCATAGTCTGTGGGGACTTAGAGAAGAAGGGTAAAAATAGAACACCTCCTTGCTCTTCGGAATATAGGTATAAACTACCTTAATGTAAAGTGCGCCAGCTACACATCGACCATTCTAAACAGATTTTTCACAAGTGGACTCTAGAAAGTGAATTAGTTGAGAGAGCTAATGACCACATATCCCTATTAAACATTTTGAAAATACTAACCTACAATGCTTTGGTCTGCTTCAATGATAAGAAAACAGATATGATTAATGATGGCAGTGAGCCTTCTACTAACACCTGAAAGACAAGCCAGCACTAACAGGGGGGATAAGTCATGGGAGAAAAAAAATCTATAAATATCACATAAGAGCAGCTCCTTTGAGAAGAAACCATTAAAAGAGTTACCCCTCCCCTCCCCCAAAAAGGCAAAATGAAGAAAAGTGATTATATTATCCACCTTGAAATAACCAATAAGGATAGAACACTAGCCTGAATTTAAAGGGCCGGACTACACATCAGACGTGTTGCCTCCCCTCAAATGCTGGTCCTAGGAGAGTATGGAACACTGGTGAAGCATAAGAAACCTGTGATTGAACTGATGGCCTCTGGTTTCTCCTGGAAAGGGGCAATTAATTCAGAGTGAGAAGGGGTATGCAGTACTACAGAGTAAAGAAATCGAGATGTTGAGGGTCGTATAGGGGTAAGTGCTCTGAATCTTAAGTTAGAAGGGAGGGGAAAGTCATGGGAGTCTGAAAGGCATTTTGAGTCAGGAAGGGAGAAGATTATTAATTGGTTGTTGTTGTTGTTTATGCTTTGTGTTGGCAGTGCTTTTATGTTGAGCCTGAAACTCTACTAGGAACCATACATACATTTTTTCATTTAATATCACGATAGCTCGGGGAGTCACACATTATTATTCCCATTTTACAGACCAGTAAACAAGTGCTTGGTGACATTAAATCCTTGCCAATGATGAACAGTCAGTCCATGAAAGAACCAGATTGCAAACCTGTGTCTCTCTGGCTGCAAGGGCCAGACTCTCTTTTGTAGCTGGCTGGTTGTAGAAGTTTGAATAGGTCACTTATCCACCCAGGCCTCAGTTTCCTCATCTCTACAGGTGGATAATAATACAGGTCTGATACGGTTGTGGTGAGAAGTATTTGGGGATGATTTCCAGGAAGGACTCAGGACGGGGCTTGTCACAGGGTGGGGCTGGCCACCTGATGGTTGAAAGGTTGGCACGATGAAGCGCAGGAGAGCGCTTTGGTGAGGCCCGAGGCAGGTGCTTTATCAAGAGGCGGGACCCTTGCTGGAGTTGCATATCTTCTCCCTGTCAGGACCACAAGACAGTAACCCTAATTCCAGGCAGTCATCTTGAAAATCTGTTTGTAATTGCTCACATGAGGAAGCATACAAGAGAATATGGATGGCATAGTGATAAAACCCATGTTCATTACTGAGAAAACAGTTGGAACTACTTCCCTGATTGGGCTCAGTACCATCTCTGTACAGAAAGTGTGTTATTAGAGCACAGATCCCCCAGCAGTATTCTAAAACCAGATTATTTACAGCTGCTATCCAGCGCCACCTACTGGTAAACTGACAGAAAGAGAACGCAAACTGCACTGCTGAAATTGAGCAGATTGGTTTTTAAAAGTCAGTAGAGGTAGGGGAATGGTTAAAGGAGACACTGCACAGCTACATAATGAGCATTTCATAGTCCTGATGTAATAGGGAGAATATGCAGAAACGTAGATGTTGGAATACTGAGTAAAAAATTAGATTACAATATTATAAACAAATATGCAAACGTGTCTTCAGGGCATTTAGAAGTGGGAGAAGGAGGAAGTGCACCCAGTTTGATGAATTTAAGATTTTTTCTTTCAAATTTGTTGTTTTGTGCATTGGCCACAAACATAGCCTTCCAAAGTAATCTGTAATAGATTTGCAACTGTACCAAAATATGTATTAAATAGATAATCATAGGTGGGAAAAAGAAATGAAAGTAGTTATGCATTTTGGGGTGCATTAACTTTTATCTTAAACTTTCCATAATTTTTAAAAAATTAAAGCCTTGTTTAAAGAGCTAATATATGCACATAGTAAACAAAAAATCTAAACTGCAAAAGGTATATAATGAAACATAACTCTCTCTGAACCCCAGAATTGCAGTCCCTCTCCCAGAAATGGATCAGGTTTATGAGTTCTTGTTTACTTTTCTAAATTTTTTCTGTGCATATTTCAGCAAGTATTTGGTGTCTGTTCCATGTCTTGGTCAGGAGCCTCTGGGACATCACTAAATGCTATCAAATCATTTCAGCGTTAGCTAAAAAGTTGGCTGGTATAACTAGATGACAGTAAAATAATTTGAATTTAGGCAACAGAGCTATGTTTAATATGTGTTTAGCTTTTTAGAATTCATGTCAAAAATATTGGTGAATTCTTTAAATTCAGTTCTACTTTGATCAGAGATATACTTGCATGGTGTATCTTATTTCCACATAGCATACTTACGGTCAAATTTCTTATTGATATTTAGTTAACTCCATATAATGTCTATTTCTTTTCTACTGTACAAGATGGAGATTTAGCTTCTTTAAACTGTCATCCCAAACACACAGGCACACAGTCCCTCCTCCACCCAACCACTAGAGTTATTTCATATTTGGCTTGAAGTATGACCAATACTCAACATATACACTGTTATGATTGTATAAATATTATTTGCAGATGAGACATATTTATGCTTCAGGAGCACTTGGACATTATACTATTTTATTTCTTGTACTAATGTTGCTTTTCCTGGACTCAATAAATGTCTCTTTTTAAACTTTATACAGGTTTCTATGTACCTATTAGTAAATCATCCCTAAACTCTCAGACATCCCCAGACTCTCAGAAAATATCTTCTCTGCGTATTCAAACATAGGAGGTTATCTGTCAGTTATTAATACATTTTCTTTTTAAACAATCCTTGTTGTCGCATTCAAATGTGGATGGATGGCCCCTGGACCTGCTGCTAAGCTACCCTGGATATTTTCTGTACCCTTTCCAGTGTCGTATCCCCTGGATACTGTCTTAAACTGTCTTAGTTTATGCCTTCATTTGAGGAACTGTTTAGAACCTTCTAAAGAAAAGGTGCTTGGGTGTTTTTGTTTGTTTGAGATGTGATAACCTGACTGAAAAAGAACTTCTAAGCTGACAATCATTTTTTCCACAAAAATTTAAAAGCATTATTCCTTTGTTTTCTAGTTTCCAGGGGGGCTTTCTTTATTTCTATTTTGTTTGGAGAATTCTAACACAATTCTAACTCCTGATATTTTGTAGATGACCTGTGGTTTTCATTTTTTAAAAAAATTTTATTGGAGCATAGTTGATTTACAATGTTGTGTTAGTTTCAGGTGTACAGCAAAGTGAATCAGTTATACATATACATGTATCCATTCTTTTTTAGATTCTTTACCCATTATAGGCCATTACAGAGTACTGAGTAGAGTTCCCTGTGCTATACAGTAGGTCCTTATTAGTTATTTATTTTGTATATAGTAGTGTGTATATGTCAATCCCAGTCTCCCAATTTATCCCTCTCCCTCTTACCCCCTGGTAAACCATAAGTTGTTTTCCACATCTTTATTTGTAGATAAGTTCATTTGTACCCTTTTTTTTAGATTCCACATGTAAGCAATATCATATGATATTTGTCTTTCTCTGTCTGACTTCACTCAGTATGACAATCTCTGGGTCCATCCAGGTTGCTGCAAATGGCATTATTTCGTTCTTTTCTATGGCTGAGTAATATTCCATTGTATATATGTATCACATCTTCTTTATCCATTCCTCTGTCGATGGACATTTAGGTTGCTGCCATGTCCTGGCTATTGTAAATAGAGCTGCAGCAAACATTGTGGTGCATGTACCTTTTCGAATTATGGTTTTCTCTGGATATATGCCCAGGAGTGGGATTGCTGGATCATATGGTAGTTCTATTTTTAGTTTTTTAAGGAACCTCCATACTGTTCTCCATAGTGGCTGTACCAATTTACATTCCCACCAACAGTGTTGGAGGGTTCCCTTTTCTCCACACCCTCTCCAGCATTTATTGTTTGTAGATTTTTTGATGATGGCTATTCTAACCGGTGTGAGGTGATACCTCATTGTAGTTTTGATTTGCATTTCTCTGCTAATTAGTGATGTTTAACATCTTTTCACATGCTTTTTGTCCATCTGTATGTCTTCTTTGGAGAAATGTCTATTTAGGTCTTCTGCCCATTTTTTGATTGGGTTGTTCATTTTTTGATATTGAGCTGCATGAGCTGTTTGTATATTTTGGAGATCAGTCCCTTGTCGGTTGCTTCATTTGCAAATATTTTCTCCCGTTCTGAGGGTTGTCTTTTCATTTTGTCTATGGTTTCCTTTGCTGTGCAAAAGCTTTTAAGTTTAATCAGGTCCCATTTGATTGTTTTTATTTTCATTACTCTAGGAGGTGGATCAAAAACGATCTTCCTGCAATTTATGTCAGAGGGTATTCTGCCTATGTGTTCCTCTTAAGAGTTTTGTACTATCTGGCCTTACCTTTAGGTCTTTAATCATTCTGAGTTTATTTTTTGTGTATGGTTTTCTCTTGAAGTGTGTAGGATCATTTCTTTGTACCCAGGGTTCTGAAGTTTCACACGTAGGTCTTGGTGTGGTTCACACTTCTTTCATTTTGCAAAAAACATGGTGGATCTCTTTTTGAATTATTTCTTTAACAATTGTATTTTGTAAATTTTGTCCTGTTCTTTTTTTGTCTCTCTTTTAGAACTTCTTTTATTGTAAATTAGGCTTTCTGTGTCACCTTTTGAATTATCTTCTCTTGAAGTTTCTATTTCTCTGTATTTTGGGTCTTTGGAGATTTGCTCAGTTTTATTTTCCAAAACTTCTGAATTTTCCCTTTCCTTTATCATATTTTTTTTCTTTCAAGAGCACTCTTGTTCTCTAAATGTTCTTCTTTTTTGTAACTGTCTCTTCTTTCAGGGATACAGTAACTTCATTTATCTCTCTGAGCATAATACAGCTTTTTTTCCTTGATTCTATTTAGCCTTCCCACACTCTGTATTTTTCAAATGTAATTTTTTTCTCTATTTGTTGATTTTGATCTTTGTCAGTTCTTTTAGGGACTTTCCTCCAATGTTTGGCGAGCCATGAAGCTATCTAATAGCACACATGCAAGAGGGAGAGAAATAGAGAGGAAGAGGATGAGGGACAGGGGAGAGGGAGAGAGAGAAGGAGAGAAAGGAAGAGGTGTTTGGTGGGATTTATTGTGGAGAGATGTTTATTTAGGGACTCTCTCCTGTTAGGATTGTTTTCCCAGAGAAGAAACCTCTAATATTCTTCCCAGTGAATATAAAGCTGGCTTCAGGGTTCTGGAGCCAAGCAGAAAGGGACTTGGGGGGGGGTCCCAATATTCAGTATATAGACTCTTATTTAATCTTTATCCCCACCCACTGCTGTATCTGGTGTCTCTAAACCCAGACTTCCTCTGTTCTACCTCCTTAGTAATTAAACCTACTGTTCTACCAGGGGTATAGAGGTCTGTCTAGTTGCTCCTTATGCAGACTTGAATACATTAATTTATTTTGTCAATAAAACTTACCAAATGCCTACTACATTCCAAACATTGTTTTCTGTAGTGTGGAAATGATTGTCTGCGGAACAAGCAATATCCCCTGTTCCTTGTGGAGCTTTTATCCCCAACGGAACCCTTACTTTCAGAACTCACTGATGTCTCCAAACTCTAAACTTTGGTCTTCTGTAGTATAAACTGCCTTGCTTTTTGTTTAGCTCTTTGTATACCCGGTTTTGATTTTCTATTTGGTCTATTCAGTCAGACACCACCTTTTCCAGTTCCAATATTGGGTAGCTTTCACCTCCTCTTCAGGCTTTTTTGTTTTGTTTTGTTTGTACTTTGGGATTGATTTCACACCCTTTTGGTCATTTCATGGCATTTAGGAAGAACATAAGGGTAAACATGTGTTGTCCAATATACCACCTTTGCTAGAAACAGCTGTGAGTAATTTTGCCTAATGAGCCTAGCACCCGAATGTCTGCCAACCTGTGATGTGCGTGGGTAGCCCAAAGTCTCAACAGAGTTGGGAATCTGGAGTCTTCTCTACTAATATCTCTGTTACAAGCTGGTCCTGTCTGAAAAGATTTTGAGTCACCAGATCACGCACTAAGCTTGTGCTACTCTTCATGCAATTGCTGTGTCCTCTGACAGAACCACAGTTGCTTTTCGGGCCAGAAAGGACCCAGATTTCTGAGGACATGTGGCTATCAGATGCCTACCTCCAATCCTACCCTATGATAAACGGAATATTGCCTGCCATATCAGTAAACAAAGGATGTCACAGTCGTCTGCAATTGCAGCCACAGCCAATCGCTGGCGAGCCCTGAGGAGACTCAGGAAGGAAAAGAATACCTGCCACCTAGCGGCCATCAGACTGCAGCCACTCCCCGAGGTGAGCCCTTAGGAAACTCAGGATGTGAAAACACAGCATACTGGCCCCAGATAGCTGAGGTGCTTATCAAAGGAATGATTTCAGTGAATCCAGATTCTTGCATCTTCCCATATGTGGAAAAGCACTAAATTCCTTAACTTGAGATTTCTAGTTTTCTTGAAGTAACAGTAATCTTTTGTTCCTACTATGTGCCCTTTGTTGCAAAACTGTATATCCTAGCTCCCCCCCCCCCCCGCCCCCCGCCCGGCCTCCTTGGAGCAGTTCTCTCAGGGTTACTTGAGATGCTGCCTCCCGAACTTGAAGTCCTAAAAATTTCTGCGGAATAAAACATAACTCTCAACTTTTAAGTTGTGAATATGTTTTTTAGTCAACACCTAGTAGCAACATATATCAGCACATTTCCTACCCCTCATCCCCCAACCTTTCCCTAGCATTATATATTGCCTGGATCTGAGAGAATCTATAGAGCTTCAGTTTTTTTTAGCTAAGCCTTCTCACATTTTCCCCTTCTGGGTCTTTGGAAGCTTCAAAGGAGGCAACATATAAGTTTGTATTTTTATCACAATTCTGTGCCATCTGTGATTTTTTGGGAGGAAATAGTCACTTATCTAGAAGAGGTAGGACCTTGATTCTTCTCACTTGGAACAAGAAAATTCCTATTGAGCACTTTTCCAATTTCTCAAGCAAAGGAAGGCATATATGTCCTGCCACCCTCTGGAAACTTCACGGTAGCAGACTTTGTGGAGCTGAGGGACACGGGCTCTCTTTCCCTTTAGATCATCAAACTCAAGGCAGTGTGCTCTGAAACCCGCTCCACTCTCGCATGAGTCACATGCTTTTGCCTAGTGTCTTTTTCTCCAGGAGATCAAAACTGTACACTTTTTAAAAATTTTATTTATTTTTGGTTGCGTTGGGTCTTTGTCACTGCGCACGGGCTTTCTCTAGTTGCAGCGAGTGGGGGCTACTCTTCTTTGCACTACATGGGCTTCTCACTGCGGTGGCTTCTCTTGTTGCAGAGCACGGGCTCTAGGCACGCAGGCTTTAGTAGTTGTGGCTCGTGGGCTCAGTAGTTGTGGCTCACGGGCTCCAGAGCGCAGGCTCAGTGGCTGTGACGCACCGGCTTAGTTGCTCCGCGGCATGTGGGATCTTCCTGGACCAGGGCTTGAACCCGTGTGCCCTGCATTGGCAGGCGGATTCTTAACCACTGCGCCACCAGGGAAGTCCCAAAACTGTACATTCTTATGGGAGATCTTTTATTGCTCACAGTCTTCTCATATTATCAGAAACTTCACTTTCCTAGTTTTCAAAATAGAGCCCAATTCCAGAGATGAAATTCTAGGATTTTAGCTCTTGGTACTGTTTTTTCTTTGGAAATCAGACCTGGAAAATGCATCTTATACTGTCTTGGGGGGGGATTTAGAGGAAGGGAAAAGCAGTCAATCTTCAGTTAAGCTGTTAAACTGGTTTGTGAATTCTATACCGGTGGTGGGGAAGGAATGCAGAAACCTCTTGGTTCTGACCTTCTTGTTCCTAAAAATAACTCTCGTGTGTGAATAAGGATTTCACAGCTCTGAAAGGAAATCTTTCAAAGGGAACCAAAGAAAATGTCAGATTTTCAAACTATGAAAATTAGTTATGCCAAAAACTAATATTAGAACTCTGACCATTGATAAAGCACAATATTATCTATAACAACTCTTTGGGGCTTCCCTGGTGGCGCAGTGGTTGAGAGTCCGCCTGCCGATGCACGGGACACGGGTTCGTGCCCCGGTCCGGGAAGATCCCACATGCCGCGGAGCGGCTGGGCCCGTGAGCCATGGCCGCTGAGCCTGCGCGTCCGGAGCTTGTTGCTCCGCAACGGGAGAGGCCACAGCAGTGAAAGGCCCGCGTACCGCAAAAAAACAAACAAACAAACAAAACACTAAATATTGGAGAGGATCTGGAACAAGTAGGACACTCGTGTATTGTTAGTGGTGATGGAAACTAGTGTAACCACTGTGAAAACTATTTAGCAGTTTCTTATAAAGTTAAAAATCTTCCAAAATACCCTCAGTATTTCCTCTTCTTGGTATATGTACTTTAAAAAATGAATGTATATGTATATATTTCACTGCAGGTAATTTATATATCACTAAAATACTGTTAACATTAACAAAAGGAAGAAAAGTTTAAGTTAGGATACTAATGAAATACAGGTGAAAGACGATGTTGGCCTGCACCACTGTGGTGGTAATGGGAATGGAAAAATTCATGGAGATTCAAGAAGTATTCAGAATGTAGTATTAATAAGACTTCGTGTGTAATTTAATGTTAGCGCTTTAGATGGCAGATTCAGGGATTACTCCCATAACCAAATGAAGTAGATGCAAACAAAATGTTTTGTTAGAATTAATGGGAGGTTATGAGGAGTCCATAGAGCTGGGTCTCAGGTGAGAGACTGCTGGTCACTCCAACCAAAGTAAGAAATATATCAACCATTTCTCTGCCCTGTACCGACATCAGAAAGTTCCCAAATGAGAGGGCTGGAGATGAGGTTGGAGAAAGCCTGCAGGCAAAAGGAAGGGGGTGAGGGAAAATGGGCAGTCACTGTGGGATTAAACATCCTCTTGCACCCCAGCCTACACATATGCTTCTCTGTTTGAGTGAACTCAAGTCCGTGCCATCTTTGCCTATTTGTGTTAGCCTTTTGGCTAGGAACAGGATCCTGACTTTTAACCGGGCTTCTGCCACTTATTAAACCTTGATACATCTTCTTCCTCATTGCAGTTTCTGCCCTATCATTAAAACTTGTACTACTTGACTAAAGAAAGAATGAAGTTATTTTATGGTACGTAGAAGACTCACATTACTGGGTAACGTACAAGTGGGGCTATTCTGCTGTGGTGAAAAAGAGGAGGCTCTTGGGTCCCCTTGAAGAAAATGCAACCATGTAAACATGCACTTTCTTGAAACTTAGTCTCTTCCAACCAATTTGCTTTTAGTTGTATGGGAGAAGGTGAGGTCTTGTCTCATTTGTAGTGATCTTTGTGCTTTTAGTAATTAAAAAAAATCCCCCCATCATGAATCATACAAACTTTAGATTTTGATGGAGTCATCTGATGGTTCTTCACTGGAATCTCTTTTAGCTGATCTTATGCTCACCTCCTCCCATAGTCCTTGAATTTTGTTCCTTTAGGGTTTTACATTCCTTTTTATGTGTGGCCTCATAAATATGTTAAAGAAAACTATAAGTTACCTAATGATCGATTGTAAAACTGCTACATTGCCAATCCTTTTTCTGGCTTATATTTATAAATTAAGAATATATAACGTTTCTAGAAGAATTAACTTCAAGATACATTTTTTTATTGAGAAGTACATTCTTGCTGGTTGGTTTTTTTACCTAAGTGGGAAAACTCAGTTTTAGAATATAGTGAATCTTTGTTCAAGCCATCCAAACTTATTTTTAGCATGGAAAAGGACCAGAAGTAATGACAAGCATCACTGGATATTTAAGATCCACAGAAACTGAAAATCTTCATACATATGAAAGAAAAGTCTTCAGAATAAATAATATAAGACATCTTACACAAAGAAAACCACTTGTGAATTATAATGATGATTTCTGACATGTAATCATAATAAGTGTCTCTATATGCATAACCAGATCTTAGCTAACTCTGAGTCATGAGGAGACATTATAATAAGAAAATTTCTATATACTTGCTAAGCTTTTGTTAGCCACTGTATCAATCATTGTGACAGTCCTTTTCACCAGCCAAATTCTTTATTTCTATCCCCTTCATTATTCTTGGTGGAGACTCTAATAAGCAGTGAAATGTCCAAACTGTAGGAAGCAGGAGAAAGTAAAAGTCCTTAGTAAGCCAGCAAGGAAAAGTCAGTTCCTCCTAATGTTTTTTGAATCAAACCAAAAGAAATAAATCATCAGATACAGAAAAGACACAATTTTCATCACAATGTAATTTAATTTACAACTCTTTTTCTAGAAATACTCTTAGGTAAATAACCATTTTACCTCTTCAACTATATTTACCTTTAGTTAAATCACCAGATAATTTCCAATGAAAATTGCAAAGAGTATCTGCATTGTTAATGCTATCAGGACATGGGGCATATGGATAACTTAAAAACAAACAAACAAAACAACAGCTGGAGGATGAAGAATTCATCTGGCTAGAAACCATCTCTGGAGATTTCCTGATAAACCCCTTGCCGTGAGACTCAGGCAGTGTGACAGCCCTTCTGATGCTGATGTAGAAGAAAAGCCCCCAATATAATAACGACATAGATTTTCTTCCCAGCTGAGTCTACCTCCCATATCCATGATAATTCATATAACAAAAAGGGGCAGGAAGGGACATTCCTTATGCTGTGTTTTTCCAGGGCACTTCTTCTGTTTGATAGGCCATGACAGGAAAACTCAGTGTCCTACGGCATATATTCCAAGTTCTAAGTATATGCTATACATATAAGATAGGTGATACAGTAGCGTTAGCCATTTTTCAATATGTACTAATGCTTACAGACCCTGTCACAAGTCCCAACTAAATTGTTTCCAACCTTGAGGGGTTATGTTCTAAAGAAAATTTTTACGAAAACAGCATAAAAAAGAACAGCAAAGTCATTTTGCAAATGTAAGGTCATTCAAAGCTTTCTTGCATGGAAGAGATAAGGTATAAAAGTGAGAGAAGGAAAATATAAGAAGTTTTCTAGCACATATCAGATTGTTTCAAATCTTTTTTCAGTAATACCGCTCTGTGATGTTCAATGTACATCCCCTTTTGCCAAACCAAAAAAAGCCTCCATTTTTTGCTCTGTGCCTATATTTTTATTTTTTTTTCAGCTGTTTAGGCAGTCACCTTTAAGCACACACCCATGTTTTTGGCTACCTCGATGGTTTAGTGTATAGCCAGGGAGCTTTGTTAAGAGTACCAGAGACTCTTGTCCAAAATGCCTCCCCACTCTACTGGTCTCCCCATCTCACTGGTCTCCTCCTCATGCAGGCAAAATCTTATGAAATTTCAAAGTATTTAGGGACATGATAATTTGGAACAGGTTTAATTTCCAACAAATAACATTAGAAAATAAATAGAAGTTCAGAGTAGTATAAAAAGACATGGTGTACATCTTAAGAAATTTAAAAGAATAGAAATCATACAAAGTATACGCTTAAGAGCATAATAGAATTAAGTTAGCAATCACAGTAAGACAGCTAGAAAATCTCAAATATATTTGGAGATAAACAACCTATTTCTAAATCACACATGAGTCAAAGATGTTTCAAGATACATTTTAAAATGTTTTGAGCTAAATGAAAATGAAAATACAGCTTACCAAGTTTGTGAGATGCAGCAAAAGCAAAGCTTAGAGGGAAATTTATAGCATTGAGTGCATACATTAGAAGAGAAAAACGATCCAAAGTCAATGATATGCACTTCAACCTTAGGAATAAGAAAATGGAAAGCAAATTAAATCCAAAGTAAGCAGAAGAAAAGAAATAATGCGAATTAGAGCAAAAATCAGTACAATTGAAAACAAGAAATTAATAGAAAACATTAAAACAACTAAAAACTTCTTTGAAAAGATCAAATTGGCAAACTTCTAGCTGTGCTCACTAAGAAAAAAAGTGAAAAGTCATACACCATGACTATAAGAAGTTGAAAAGAGACCATCACTGCTATTCTCATGGACATGAAAAAATAATAAGCAATATTATGATGAATTCTATTCCCATAACTTTGATAACTTAGATGAATTAGACCAATTTCTTGAAAGATAAAATTTACTAAAACTCACACAAGGAGAATTTGATAATCTGTATATGTCTTTATGAAAGAAATTAAATCAAGAATTAACAGCCTTCCCAAACAGAAATCACCAGGCCAAGAAATGTTCACTAGCAAATTCTACTGAACATTTAAGGAAAAGATTATACCAGTTCTCTCCAACATCTTCCAGTACATAGAAGCAGAGGAAACACTTCTTAACTCATTCTGTGACATTACAAGAAATAAAAATTAAAGACCAATATCTCTTATGAACATAGATGCAGAAATCCTCAACAGAATATTAGCAAATCAAATCCAACAATGTATAAAATAAATATACACCATGACCAAGTGAGATTTATTCCAGATATGCAAGGCTGGGTCAACATTCAAAATTCAATCAATAAAATCCATCATATCAACAGGCTAAGGAAGAAAAAACAAATGGTCGTATCAATAGATGCAGAAAAAACATTTAACAAAATCCAACACTGATTCATGATAGAAACCAAACAGCCTTTCCAGAAAAGAGGGAATTATAGGGCACCAGGCTAAGCTTGGGTATTAGGAATCTGAGTACATCACAGGAGTACATTCTACTCTCCCCAAAATGATGGAACTGAAAGAGATTAAACAAATGGCGCCCACAGACTGAGAAGGAAAATGCAAGTTAGAAAGTGCAGGGCAAAAAGGATGAAACTGAATACAGAGCAAGATCTGAAACTCTAGATCAAAGCACTTGGAATAGTCACTCTTTTTAATGTAAACCATTCTAATAGGTGAATAGTGGTATCTCATTATGGGTTTTTAAAATATTTTTTTATTAAGGTATAGTTGATTTATGATATTATATTAGTTTCAGGGTTACACATAGATATTCAAGTTTTTTATAGATTATACTCTATTTGAAGTTATTATAAAATATTGGCTATATTCCCTGTGATGTACAGTATTTCTTTGTAGCATATTTATTTTATACATGGAAATTTGTATCTCTTTTACTCCACCTCATCTTGTCCCTCCCCCCTTCTCTCTTCCCACTGGTAATCACTGGTTTGTTCTCTGTATCTGTGAGACTGTTACTTTTTTGTTATATTCACTAGTGTTTTTTAATTTTTAGATTCCACATGTACATGATATACAGTATTTGTCTTTCTCTGTATAACATTTCACTTAGCATAACACACTCAAAGCCCATCCATGTTGTTACAAATGGCAACATTTCATTCTTTTTTTATGGCTGAGTAGTATTCTATTGTATGTATATACCACATCATCTTTATCCAATCATCTGTTGATGGGCATTTAGGTTGCTTCCATATCTTGGCTATTGTAAGTAGTGCTGCTGTGAACATTGGGGTGCATGTATCTTTGCAAATCAGTGATTTTTGTATTCTTCAGATATATGCCCAGGAATGGAATTGATGAATCATATGGTATTTCCATTTTTAATTTTTTGAGGAACCTCCCTACTATTTTCCATGGTTGATGAACCAATTTACATTTCCACTAACAGTGTACAAGGGTTCCCTTTTCTCTACATCCTCACCAATATTTGTTATTTGTGGTCTTTATGATGATAGCTATTCTGACAGGGTTGAGGTGATGTCTCATTGTGGTTTTGATTTGCATTTGTATGTGGATTAGCGACGTGGAACATCTTTTCATGGGCCTGTTGGCCATCTGTATGTCTTTTTTTTTGGAAAAATATCCATTCAGGTCTTCTGCCCATTTTTTTTTTTTTTTTTTTGCGGTACGCGGGCCTCTCACTGTTGTGGCTTCTCCCTCTGCAGAGCACAGGCTCCGGACGCGCAGGCTCAGTGGCCATGGCTCACGGGCCCAGCTGCTCCACGGCATGTGGGATCTTCCCAGACCTGGGCACGAACCCATGTCCCCTGCATCAGCAGGCGGACTCTCAACCACTGCACCACCAGGGAAGCCCTGCCCATTTTTTTTTTTTTTTTTTAAACATCTTTATTGGGGTATAATTGCTTTACAATGGTGTGTTAGTTTCTGCTTTATAACAAAGTGAATCAGTTATACATATACATATGTTCCCATATGTCTTCCCTCTTGCGTCTCCCTCCCTCCCACTCTCCCTATCCCACCCCTCCAGGCTGTCACAAAGCACCGAGCTAATATCCCTGTGCCTTGCGGCTGCTTCCCCCTAGCTATCTACCTTACTACGTTTGTTAGTGTGTATATGTCCATGACTCTCTCTCGCCCTGTCAGAGCTCACCCTTCCCCCTCCCCATATCCTCAAGTCCGTTCTCCAGTAGGTCTGCGTCTTTATTCCTGTCTTACCCCTAGGTTCTTCATGACATTTTTTTTTTTCCCCTCCTGCCCATTTTTTAATCAAATTGTTTTTTTTGATATTGAGTTGTATGAATTGTCTATGTATTTTGGATATTAACCCCTTGTTGGTCACATCATTGCATATATTTTCTCCCATTCAGTAGGTTGTCTCTATTTTGTTGATGGTTTCCTTTGCTGTGCAGAAGTTTTTAAATTTAACTATGTCCCATTTATTTAATTTTGCTTTTTGTTCCTTTGCGTGAGGAGGCAGATCCAAGTTGCTACAATTTGTGTCAGCGCAGCTGGCTGAGGGGCCCAAGGTGTTTTGGGCCTGGTCTTGGCCTGCTGGTGGTTTTGGGGGCTGTGCCCGGGCATCCCCAGGGACATTGCTGGCTCACTGGTGGTCGGAGCTGGCTGTAGGGCCCCAGGAGTCCTAGGGCTAATACCTGCAGACTTGTGTGCAGGGCCAGGTCCTGGGCCCTGTGGTGGGCAGGGCCATCCATGTACTGGGGTGGCTTTGGGCTTAGGAAGTCTTAAGGCACCCTGCTTGCTGGTGGGTGGGGCTGTGTTTCTGCCTGGCTAGTTGCTTGGCCTGAGGTATCTCAGTACTGGTGTCGACAGGCTGGTGGTGGTGGCGGTCAGGGGGTTGGGGTTGGGGGGGCTGGGTCATGGTGTCAATTAGCCAGAGAGAGGATTCTGAAATGTGGCTTGCCAACCCCAGTGTCCGTGTGGTAGAATGAGCTGCCCAAAATGGCTTCCATCAGTGTCTGTGTCCCCGGGGTGAGCTGCAGTTGCCTCCTGCCTGTCTGGGAGACTCTCCAAGATCAGCAGGTAGGTCTGACGCAGGCTCCTTTTAAATTACTGTTCCTGCCCTGGGATCTGGAGCATGTGAGATTTTGGATGTGCCCTTTAAGAATGGAGTCTCTATTTCCCACAGCCCTCTGTGTCTCCTGAAAATAAGCCCCATTGGCCTTCAAATCTACCTGTTCTGGGGGCTCATCTTTCCAGTGTAGGACCCCTGGGCTGGGGAGCCTGATATAGGATTCAGACTAATGGCTCTTTGGGGAGAACCTTTGCAATTGTAATTACCCTCCCATTTGTGGGTCGCCCATTGGTGGGGGTATGGGTCTCAACTGTACTTCAACTCCACTGCTCCTACATGTCTTTTTGTGGTTTCTTCTTTAAATATTTAGTTATAGAAGACCATCTCTGCTATTTCTGCTAGATTCTGGCCTTTCTCATGAATAGTTGCTCTGTACAGAGTTGTAGTTTTGGTGTGCCTGGACAGGACGTGAGCTTGGGGTCTTCCTACTCCACCGTTTGACCAGACTCCTCTCATTGTGGTTTTAATTTACGTTTCCCTAATTACTAATGATGTTGAACATCTCTTCATGTTTTTCTTTGACATTTTTATGTCTTCTTTGATGAAGTGTCTATTAAAACCTTTTAGCCGTTTTCCTTAATTCTTTTATGTTAAATAGCATTAACTTAGTTGTCTTTAAATGCCGCACATCCTAAATATATTTGTTTGCCTCCGCACCATTTAATGTACCCCTTTATTCCCTATATCTTCTATAAAGCGAGGTTCTCCTAGAAGGCTTCAACTCTTTGGGTGAGAACACTTTACTGTTGGTGCTGTGTGCTTCATATGAAATCACATCAGGAAGTTGTCGCATTTTTTAAATGGTACCGACGTTGATCAGTGGAACCAGTCATTGTAAAATTCTTCATTAATTTGTAAACTAATGATTGCTGCCTGAATCAATTATTTCATTAAAGTTTGCAACGTTGTGATTTTAAAAATTTCTTCCATATTTACTATAATAGGAATTCTTCTGTAAGGAAGATTTTTTCCTTCATTAACAGTTCATCCAGCAAAAGGTAGAATAAATGTGTATTTACTTCCTTTTAATTTATAATTTTCATGCTAAGGTGTTGGTGTCCTAGTTATTTCCAAATTTCTTAATTGTTGTTTTTGTTGGATTTCCCTGTTAAAAATTGAGTATCAACACAAATTGATGTTTTTAAAAAAAATACGTGTAGTGAATTTCTATTAAATGCATTCATTATTCTGTTGATGCTTAAAGTATCCCATCTCTGGCACAGCCGAGTCCTTCACACTGGTACCTCTGTGTTGATAATTTTGTCAAGCAAATGGCAGTTGTTATCCCCCCCAGGGAGGGGGTCCCACTCCATCAGAAGCAGCAATTCCAGAAGCCAACCCACTCCATGGTTCAGGGTCACCAAGAAAGACACGCCTCACACGATTTTACAGTGAAACGACGCTTTACTCACATAGAGAGGAGACAGAGCAAGATGAGCTTCATGAGTGGACATGGGTTTCCCCATGGCCAGCAGGTCACCTCCCACAGCTGACCCAGGGTGATGATCTGCATGCACCCTTCTTGTGCTGTGGGTGAAGGACCCCCTTCCCTCCCCTCCCCAACACCCGTGAAAGGATGCAGTAGGCAGTTCGCAATGTGCTCTCTGACAGCCTGATCAAGCAGGACAGAGGAGCATATACTGAGTCTAAAACAGAGAAGGACATTCCCACACAGGTCCAGAAGCCCACACGGGCTGTGAGGGCTCCTTGTCTCTCGGTAAGGAAGTGTTCCAGGCCGAAGGCCCATTTTCATGTGGCTGAGTGGGGAGTCGGAAAACTGCACACATGTGATTGCCTTTCCCAACAAACTTCCTTACTTTCTGGCACAACAAAATGCCCTGGAACCCCTTGATGCTTCCTGCTCCAGGCACGGAATCAGATGTTCTTCAAAGGAGTCCTGTTTTTTTCTTAGGAAAGTGTATTGAGGGTGCTAGATTTCCTCATTGTTATTAGATTGTTATTGCTTCTCAGCCTTTTCAATAACATAATTTGAAGGGGAAAATATCATAAACTCATTTGTCTGGCTGGGTCACTTGGCAGCATCCTTCCCAGGTATGTGGCAGTGCTTTCTATGTCTGTCTCCGTCCCTCTCTTCCTTCTCTCCAGCTTCTAGCTACTGCTCCTTCCCCCTACTCTTTCGAGCTAAAAAGCTAGAGAAATTCCCCTGCTCTTCCCAGCTGCACTATTTCTTCTAATTTCCATGCTCTGTCCAAACTTTGCAAATTATCTTTTTAAACAATCTTCATATTACCGAAGTAGAATGTGCTGTTTTTTTCCTACTAGTAGATTCTTCCTGACATAGAAGGAAGAAAGGAAATGATTAGGATAAGCCTTAAGATGAATATTAAGTCAAGTATGAAGTGTATAAGACCTTTGACTCCAATAATATTGTGAATTTATTGATATTTGGTAACTTGCCCCATACCTCTTTTATATTATTCCTATAATACTATAGATATTGTACTGCCCAATAAATACAGTTGAATTTAATATCCCTTGCTTAACTGAAAGAAACCAATGTACTTTAAAAAAATGCCATTTTCATTACTTAGGAAGAAATTGGGCAAATGAAAAATTATGCCTGTGGGGTATGTGTGTGTGTGTGTGTGTGTGTGTGTGTGTGTGTGTGTGTGTGTCTTAATGAACTGGTCAGATAAGGAGCAAAAATCTAGATTTCTTTTTTATTGTTAAGCTGCAACGTACATGGTTTCATACAACAAAAGTATTTAATCGAGTGAAAAGTAATAAACTGAACAATAAACAAATAAATACTCAAAACAACATATTTTCCATTGGAAACATGTTAAGATGAATATGGGGTTTCATTACCTTCTTACTGCTATTTTCTTATGTGTTACTAGCCTACATACCCCATGTTTTCTGTAATCAGGCAGATGTGAATGGAAGTTTGAATGATTAAATAAATGAAAAGTCCGTTTAGTGCAGAGGATCATTTCACAAGGCAGTCAAACTGGGTTTAGAGAACAAAATTATTCAAGAACTTCTCCACTTATTTAGGTTCATTTTAGAATCCATGAACCTTAAGCTGTTCCTCCTTGACAATGCCAGTCTCCAAGAGAAACTGGCAAATGTTTTTTCTTTGGTCCCTTGGAGCTGAATAACCTTTCCATATTCGGGATGTTCAATCACAGTACCATTACAGGGAAATTGCTTTTGGAAAGCTTTCGCACGTTTCTTTTTGTCATAATCATTTGCAATGCCCTGAACAGTCGAGATAGTCGTGATTTTAATAAATCAGTTATTAAGCTTCTGGTCCCAATTCTAATTCTCTCTTTAGTCAGTCTTGTTTAAGAAGGTTTGTTTTACTTTCTGAAATCTAAAATTGCCTAAAATCTAAAATTGCTTAATTGACAGTGAACAATTTACACAAGTGAGAAACTTCTAATTTAAGAATCTGGGTTATGTTATACTGGTTGTCACTTATGCTGACAAAAGGAGGGCAACTGTATATTTATCCCGAGGGTATTTGCATTATGACCTTAGGTAAGTTATTTAACCTCTCTGTACTTCAGATGCCTCTTCTATTAACTAGAATAATAATTTCTTACAATAGTGTTTGCTACAGAAGGTACTCCATAAATAGTAGTGATGGCTGTTGTTACCATTATAATTCTGACTATATCTGGACTCCATCTAAATTTGGATTTTTTTTTTATGCCAGGATCCAGCTTTGTGACATGTGTTTTTTGTCCTGTAATTTCAATAGGGAGGATGGTGGGAAAACGAGATGGTCTATCCCCCTGGATTCATTGACTCTCTTATTGAGTTTGCTTTTGTTGGCTTAGCTAATTAACTTAAGTATTTTGAGATTTGTTTTACTTGCTATAAAATGGGAGTACTGTTACTGCTTTGTAAACTCCAAAGTGCCAAACATAGACGAGTAGTCTACATAGTAGGTTTGATGAAGAATTGTAATACAGGCTAAGTAGTCACTGTTCATTTAGAGGTTTATACCATTACTTTGATTAATTAATAATCAAACTATGTGCTGTAGACAAATGGATCAAATGGCAAACATATGATGAATAATTTGCAGTTGGCAAATACTATAAAGTGAATATGGGCAGAAAGTGGTCTGTTCTCATAATACACACAGGGTGCACTTTCGCTAACCAGCCTCAGACTCTGTACCCTTGTTTAACCTTCCTCAAGTCTTAACTGATAACATTTTTTTCTTATTTGGCAATGATTGAGACTTTCAAATTAATAAAGTCACTTTCTGTTTGGAATTTTACTGGCAGAATAACAGATATCTGAAAGTGGATCAGTGAATTTTGATTACTATAAAATCCTCATGATTTTCTGTGTCTATATAATTGGGCTTCTTTTATTGCTTTTTACAATTGCAGTTAATTCTGACACCAAGACACCGTGGTATTAATACCTTGTGTCCACTAGATGTCACTATTTTCAAAGTAATAAAATAGAATTTGTGTCATGACGTAATCGAAAGGAGTTTGCTCCTTTCTCCCTCCCTCCCTCTCACCTCTGTCTCTTTAAATCTTTCCCCTTTCAGCATGTGAATTTTGCTTTAAAAATAAATAAAATTAGGTTTCTAAAAACCATTTGGAAAGTAAAGCTGGTTGATATGCCCAAACTTATACATCATCCTTTGATACTGAAGTTTATCAACCTGAAATTTTGTGTGTTGAAAGAAAAAAATATACAGAATTAGGGCAAAAAGAAATGGGGTTTTGCCAACAGTTCTTTAGCATCTTCTAAATTACCATAAGCCATTTGTAAAGAGAAGGACTGGGAGACAAAGGAAGTTGTTTTTATATGAAAGAAAAATTTCTGTGTCACTTGCTTCTTGTTTGATAATTTAGAGAAAATTTCTCCTCTGCAGTTGTATAAAAAACAGAATTCACAGATATTATTCCACTCTGGGAGAGATTCAGTAAACAGAGCCAGGCAACATTACACCAGAATTCATAAAAGCCCACCTTGAGGAAGGGGAAAAAACTGTCGGTAGCATATCATTGGCTAGAAAACTGACATTTTTCAATAATATTTTTCAAGAAAAGAAAGCTCATAAAGGTGTTATATATTTAAAGTGGTTAATATACCCCAGAAGTTATGCTTCATGGGATTTTTATATTCTTATTTCTGATTTTCTATATTTTACAAAGTACAAGTATACTTTCTTGTTTGAAAAATATATAAACTGTACAATAAGCTAGTGTAAACAATTAATAACATCTCAATCCTCTCTCTGGAATATCAACAGCATAGAGCTCCACGTTCTGTAGAACTGAGCTCTGGACCTGAGGACCTTACCAACTATTAACCTGTTAAGAGAATGAACTGCCTGTAATGTTGGGAGAAACATCAAACATATTTTACTTGCTTCTCTGTTCTCTAAACTTTCCCTATTTCTACTTTCAAGCCCAGGTGGCATCTGGGAAACTGTATTCTATTATCCCGAAAGGAAAGTCCCCTGTCAACAAACTTCAGTGATTTTCTAAGACCCTACCTTTTAATAAGAAAGAGAAACAGACATGAAACCATGTTAACAAAAAGCAAAAAGGAACTTGGAGATACCAGTGGTCCATTAGCAGAGCCAGTGAGTGGAGCCACTGTGGCTCAGTAAGTGTGGCTGCATCCTTTCGCCAGACTCATGGTGACTTCCTTGAGGGTGATAAACTTTAGAAGTGAAGAGAACACCCTAATTGGTTTGCTGCTTCTTCCTAATTTTACTATACCTCCTACTGTCCTCTCAAAGGGAATTCAAAAAGGTGCTGGTTGGAAACATGAGGTTTTATAATTTCATGACAAAATTCCATTTTTGCTGAATAGGTTCGATCTAAGTCTGCTCTATATTTTTCTAGGCTTATTGAGGAATTGAAGGGAGTAATTTTCTTCAAGTGTATTAATGAAACAAATCTCTTTAAGTAATGATTCACTCATTCATTCACCAAATATGTACTGAGCAACTTACTAGATCCTGGTACTACTCTGTGTACTTGGGATACAGCAGTGAAGGAAAGAAAGCAATAATCTGTGTCCTCATGGAGCTTATATTGTAGTAGAAGAAAACGTGTAATTGTTTTCATTTCTTATTTTTTAATTAAACCGAAGTTTAGTTATAATGTTTTAAATAATTCTTCCAATAACACTCAAATATTTATTCTTTGACATTTTAAATGACCTACAACTAGCATTTCTCTAAAAATATCAATATATTAATGTAAAACTATGTTTTATAGGTTTTTGTGCTAAATAATATTTTCCCACCCAACAGCAGTTATTTTTATTTTGTTTAAGGAGCTATAATGTCATTGAAAGAGGGTTTATCTATCTATATAGATAAATATATCTCTCTCCATATATGTATCTGTAGATATATGTATATATAGAGAGATATATATCTATACATGAAAACAGACATGAAAAAAAGCAAAACTATTTGATATCTCGGTAATTTTGTTATTGGCAAACTATTCTAGAAACTTCTCTATATTAGGCTACTTTTATATCTGTAAGGATGATTTCATATTGTTAATGTGTTTTCAAAATAAGGCATAACTATTTCTTTCTCTTCTAAAAGATGTAATCAACCTGCTAAAAGATTTCTATTGTATCTGTTGAAATTGAGGATTTATTCTAATTAACAAATCCAGTGGTCTTTCCTCAGGTTTTTTTTTTTTTTATGTTTTATTATGGTGTTAGTGATGAATAATCTGTCTCTTCGAAGTGAAGAAGAGTATTATTTCATAGAGGAAAACAATCATTTACGTAAAGGGAAATTTTAGAACTCTTTTTTTTTTTTTTTTTTTTTTTTTTTTTTGCGGTACGCGGGCCTCTCACTGTTGTGGCCTCTTCCGTTGTGGAGCGCAGGCTCCGGATGCGCAGGCTCAGCGGCCATGGCTCACGGGCCCAGCCGCTCCGCGGCATGTGGGATCCTCCCGGACCGAGGCACGAACCTGTGTTCCCTGCATCGGCAGGTGGACTCTCAACCACTGCGCCACCAGGGAAGCCCTAGAACTCTTTTTTTACATATTCTTCTGCTGTCTGCATTATTAAGGCCTGTTCTTATTTTGCTTCTCTTTGTGGTTCTTCTGTTTTGTTTTTTCTCAAATGTTGATGGTTCTTGTTTTACCATTTATATTTCTTAATGAAGTACTGGTTGACTGGGTAGCTGGTGAAGGTTTCCTTTGCATTTAATAGGTTTCTCCTTCTTCTCCTCACTCCCTCCTCCCTCCTTTCTCCTTCTTCCTTCTCTTCCTTTTCCCTTTCCCTTCCCCTTCTCCTCCTTCTTCTCCTTCTCCTTCTTCCGCTTGCCCTTCTTCTTCTTCCCCTCCTCCTTCTTCTTCTTTTAACTGAAGTATAGTTGACTTACAATAGGGGTAAAAGTGTCATTCTATTGTCAAGCAGACTTCCCTCTAAGATGGGAGGTCAGGACCTCCAAATTTGCCAAACTGACTTTGCTTGCTAAGGAGGGTTTCTCAATTTAGTAAATAAAAATACAGGATGCCTCATTAAATGTTAATTTCAGATTAACAATAATGTCATGTGAATATGTTATATAAAATATTTTAGACATACTTATTCTAAAATATTTTTGTTGTATATATGAAGTTCACACATCTTGTATTATTTTGTATTTTGTCTAGTATCTAGTATCCACAGATATTACCAGATATCTGTGGAAGTTCAGCTGTATCTCAGATTTTGCCCTTCTCTCTTCATTCCAATCATGCATTTCATCATCCCATAGAACTAGATAAGTCTTGCATAATGATTGGTAAATGGGGTTGAGGGCACATGAGCCATCCATGTAGACACTTATTCTCTTATCCACCCAGTTTGCTGCCCTGAACAAGCTCCTGCTTGGAGCCACTCATGGCCACTTTTGCTCATAGCTACACTGTGAAGATCGGTGCTTATGTGGAGCATTTTTGATCTCTTCTGCTTTGGTTAAGCCATCAATGCACCTGCATTTTGTCTTCCAAATATTTGTCAAAATACCTGTCCTGAAAATGACATAGTTCTATATTTTACTTTGCTGTGCTTCTCTTTGTTTTACATATTTTTATAATCCTTTCCATGGGATCTTAGAGAGGAAGAGAGACTACATGGATGACAAGAGCCATTATCTTTCAGTGTGTACCCACACCTCTCATTTAGAGGTATCCATCCAACCTCCAGAAAAACAAACAAAACAAAACTGTGTGAAGAATTATTTCAGAGAATTCATAAGTTCTGACTGCACTTCTCCAAGCTGCTACCACATTTCTCTTCTGCAGTTTACAGCAAAACTCTTCAAAAGAATTGTTCCCGTTTTTTTATCTCCAAGCCTCCCTGCCGTTCTGCTGTGAATCCACTCAAATCAGGCTTTCATCCACAACGATTCCATCTTACTACGGAGAAATAAGAGAATCACTTTCACAGTAAATAGAGTATCTCTTTTCTGCATGGTAATTTTAGTCATTATTCAAAGCTGTTGTGGCTTCAACCATGGTGTTAATTCAGTAGCTAAGTGTATGACAGAAAGAGTGAATGTGAAGTGAGGAAGAGTGAATCCCTATTCATAATTTTTTTCCAAATAAATTTAAGATGAATTATCTATTTATATAAAAAGTCAAAGTATTAAAAGAAAATATACTAAGCGTTCACAAAATTTTGGAGGAAGGAAACCTTTCTTAACATGACATGCAATGGATTATCCATAGGGAAAATATTGATAGGTTGAATTACAAAAATGAATACTTCAAAAGTATTCAAAAAATGAATACTTCAAATACTTCAAAGTATACTTCAAATACTTCAAAAGAGAGCATATCTTAGTCTATTCAGGTTGCTTTATTTAAAAAAAAGATACCATAGACTGGGTGGCTTAAATAACAAACATTTATGGCTCACGATTTTGGAGACTGGAAAATCCAGATCAATGTCTGGATCATGGATGACCATCTTCTTGCTGTGACCTCACATCATGGAAGGGGTGAAGAAGCCCTCCTGGGTCTCTTTTATAAGAGCACTAATTCCATTCATAAGGGCTCCTCTAATTACCTCCCAAAGGCTCAGTCTCCAAACACCATCCTCACTGGGAGTTGAGCATTTCAGCATATGAATTTGGGGGTCACAAATGTCCAGTCTGCAGCAGAGCATAAAAATGAAATAATTAAAACGTTGAGGAAATATGTGTAGGAATTATTGATGAAGAATCATAATTCTTGATAAGTAATACCTTTCTTAAGAATCAATGAAAAAAAAGACCTAATAGCAAAATGGTCACAGGGCATGATCATGTTTGCCAGAAGGAAGATATGCAAAAAGTTATAAACATCATACAGAACGATTCAGTCTGATGATATTTAAAGAAATGTAAATAAAACAGCAATTTTTGCCATTTCTTGCTTATAAGAGATATATAATCTTTAAGAATGTCAGTACTCTGGGAGAGAATAAATACATAGCCTCTGTCATGCATGGCTGGTAGATGTTTAAATTAATAAAAGAAATAAAAATCTCAAGGGGGCAAAATGGCAATATAAAAAATTTTTTTTTAAATCTGTAAACTCTATATTTTATTCAGTCTGTGAATTTATTCTAAGGAAATAATAAAATAATCAGAGAAGTGTACAAAGATATATTCAAGGATATTAGCTGTGATATTTATAAGACAGACATTTAAGTATTAAGAAAAAGTAGGGGTTTGGTTATTCAAATCATAATTCATCTTTATGATGGTATATAATTCAGTCATTAAGTGATATTATATAATATTTACAATCATTGCTTTACGTTCACAATTATATTGCTAAGTGATAATATTAGTGTACAAAATGGTACATATATGAATACAAAATTTGCCTGTCTTCTGAAATTTCATATTTAACAAGTGCAAGTCCTGTCCATTCTATTATTTATCTCTCATATCCTTTCTCTCTTCTCTCTATCCCTGAAACCAATGAACTTACTTAGACTTTTCCCAGTTGAACTGCTAAGATAGCTTCTTTATCAATTTTTCCATCTTTCGTTTCCATTCTACCACCAAAACAATCTAATACTCAAATCTGATCATTCAGCTCCCTCTAACTTCATCAGTGGTTTTCTGTAGCATGTCTGTTGTGTGACCATCTCAGCCTATCCATAACCAGTGTTGTGGCTGGACCAGCCCTTGTGGTTCTTACTATGACTGCAGGACGCACTTCAGCAATAACCATCAGGAAACATCGGAAAAGAGTTTATTACTTACAAGTCCTGGGAATTACATGACACACCTGGGGCCACAGCGAGGTCACAGGTAGAGAGAGAGTGCAGGTCTGGGGTTCTGCTTTTATTAGGGTCGAGCGTGGGGACTAGGGTTTCCTGGGCCCACTCTTTCTTGGTGAATTTAAAACATAAGAATTGGACTTACCCTGTATTACTTCCTGACTACGTGATCTCAAGTAAATTACACAGACACCCTTAATCTGCATTCTTATTCATAAATTATGGGTAGGAAATCTTGCCTCTCCGGATGTGAATTAAAATGACAATACATATGGAAGGTGCTGCTTTATGGGTGTTAAGTCTGTAAAAGTGCGATCCCTTTGGTGTTGTGTCTTCATATTGTGGTAATCATTTGCTTTGTTTTTCCAGTAAGCGGGTACCAAGGTCAATTTAAGATAGTGATGATAGGTCTGTCTGACTTGATGTGTTGATTTAGATAAGAGAACACTTGATTCAGCTAAAGAGAACACTGAATCTGGAAACCAGACACTTAGTGCATGACTTATGCTTGGGGAGGTCATGATAACCAGGCTTGACCACTGAATAGGCAACAGAAGAGAGCGTCGGTCACCCCCCTCCTCAACAGGGATAAAAAAGGAGAAGACAAGGTGTTCACTCAGGGTTTACAGCTTCTCTGTGGGAAGATGTTAGATTTGTACTGAGTTGATGTCTAGCTGAAATTAAGAGCCAGCTGTAAGTTCACCGGCTTTTCTGATTAAACTTACAGAAAGCTAAGTAGGCAGAAAAATGAAAGGAGTCTTCTCTTTCAAGAATTTTCTCTAGCAGGGCAACTGTTGTTCTTTGCTGTACTCATGGGATAACAGTACTCCAATTTGAGTGTGTACCCGAATTTCCTGGAGGGCTTTTAGGCCTAGATTCCTGGGCACTCACTCCAGCATTTCTGATTTAGTAGGTGTTGGGCTGTGGCAGGGGGAGGGATCTGTTAATCTGCATTTCTAAGAAGTTCCCAGGTGATGCTAATGCTGCTGGTTCAGGGAGTATGCTTTGAGAACCACTGTATTAGTGAAACAATATGATCACACACACAAAAACTTGGTCTTTAGTAATAATGTTTAAGTGGTTAACATGTAATTGGAATATATTCAGAGATTGCTTTACTTTACTCTGATTGAAAGATACTGCCCATGCCTCATTTTTTAGACATAAATTCATTATGTCACTCACCACTCTAAAACTCCCACTTGTCCTCTCTTTTCTGTACTTCTGATGCCCTCTATCTGTAACAGGCAGATTCCAACAGATTGACAGGATTTACCTGAAGTGCAGTGTTAAGAAGGATTCTGATGTTGGGTTACCAGGTAAACTATAAGATGCCTTGTTAAATTTGGATTTCAGATAAACAACAGACACTTTTTGGTCTCAGTTTGCCTCATGCTATGTTTGGGATTGGCTTATACTAAAATATGACTTGCTGTTCATTTGAAATTCAAATTTAACTGGGTCTTCTGCACTTCGTTTATTAAATCTGGCTATCCTACTGATGGTGTACCAAGGTTAACGGGGAGTGTGAGGTGATCCATTTGTTATGTCTGCTCTTGGAATGGGAGTGGGGATTAATGGCTATACACAAAGAATTGAGCAATCTTTGCATTGAAACTGGAATTCTCCATCAGACTTTCACTCATACTGAATTTGTGGAGCCTTCTCATCAGTAGAGGAACAAGGGAATATATTTTCTGTCATAATATATGTCATAATATGTTTTCTGTCAACCACTTCTCACCAAAAACAATCTGATATTCATCACCTGGAATTCACATAGCATGGGATGTGAGAGAAGGAGAATGTTGGCAGAAGCTGCTGTGGTAAGTGTTGCATCATTTTGTGATAATGGCACTTAACAGTGGAAGCCATCAACTGCTTTAAAATTAGGGCAGCTACGGCTCTGCCATCAAATGAATGTTTGTCACTAAACCAGTCTCAGTTTCAGCTGATTCCAAGAAGACTGCAGGATGCATTTGCACTTTAATCTATGGGTTTGACCAAATGGCCCTGGTACATTATAGCCAGAATATCCTTATACCATCAGCTCCAAGTCAGTGTTTGAATAGATGCCCTATAATTTTCTCCATACTAAGTATTTTCTTAACTGAAATTCTTTGTTCATATCCTGAAATAAAAACATAAGTCCGAGAGACATACTTGGAATAAAATGCTTCTTATCATTGAAAAACAGCTGATAAGAACCATCAATATAAATTTAGGTGACCTGGATCTCCAGTGAAGGAAATATTGTGTCCACTTTAATGTGGGAGAACGCATGCTCCTTTCAAAAATGTTTATGTTTATTCTAAAGAAAAGTTTGTTTATTAAAATTTTGAAAATTGGTACAGTATGGACTTCTGCTTCCAAGATGATGAAGGAGACATACTTTTTCCTGTTTCTCCTGCTGTGTACATGTCAAAATCCTAGGTATTTATAAACAAAACAAACTGAAGAAGGTTCTGAAAGAAGAGGGACAGACTAGGGATGTCAGGATCCAAGGACCAACGCAGTATGAGCTCCTTGGGTTTTCTTTTTGCCTCATATATATCCCAGACTTGAGACAGAAGGAGCTGACAACTTGAAAATACCATTGGGCACTGTAAAAAGAAACACCAACAAAAGTTTAGTGTCTCTAGTCAAAGGGCCAGGGAGAAGAGGCAGAAGTAATGAGGCATCTGCCACCTTCCCCACTGGAGCAGTATCAGAAGAGACCTCGTGGAGGTTCAGGACTCTCAGCAATGCACAGCTAAATAAAATTGCTTCTCCCTCACCCCCCTGCCCATGGTGGAGGCCACATGGAGAGCAGTAACCAGCAATGAGGACTCCTATCTATATCAGACACGTCGAGGCTGGCTGCAGAGCTCTAGGGAAGCAGGAAGAATAGACTTTAGGAGCCAAAACTTTGGACTAGTTGAGTTCCAGTCCAATCTGTGCCACTCGCTACCTGTGTGGCTTTGGGAGAATCAATTTCTCTGAGCATCAGTGGAGGTCTGTTGGGGAAGAGGAAATCAAACAGTACTAAACTTGAACTAAACAAAAATGATAGAAAACAATATTATAACCTGTGGTATACAGCTAAAGCAGTGCTGAGAGGGGTATTAGAGAATTAAATGCACACAATAAAAAAGAGGAGAAGGCTCAAATCTGTAATCTAAGGTCCTCCCTCAAGAACCTAGAAAAAGAAGAGAAAAATAAGTCCAAAGCAAACAGAGCAAGGAAATAATAAAGATAAACCCAGAAACCAATAAAATTGAAAACAGGAAAACAGTAGAGAAAAGTCAATAAAACAAAAATTTGGCTGTTGGAAAAGATCAATAAAGTTGACAAATCTGTGACACAGTTGACAAAAGAAAAAAGAGAGAAGACATAAATTATCAATATCAGAAATTAAACAGGAAATCACAACAGGCCTTTAGATGTTAAAACACTAATAAAGGAATACTATATACAACTCTGCCCCCATAAATTTAACAACTCAGATGAAATGAAATATAACAATTACTTGAAAAACAAAATGCCACACTTGTACAATATGAAATAGGTCATTTGAATAACCTTATAACTATTAAGGGAATTTACTTCATAATTTAGAAGTTCCCCCCAAAACTTCACCAGGCCCAGGAGGTTTCATTGGAAATTTCTGGCAAACATTTAAAGAAGAATTAACACCAGTCATGCACAATTTCTTCCAGAAAATAGAAGAGGAAGTAACACTTTCTATTTCATTATATGATACTATTCTATTATTAGAATAGTATTAGAATACTACTATTCTAATATGAAAACCAGACAAAAGCAGCACATAAACAAATAGCAGGCCAGTATCTCTTATGAATATAGATGCAAAAATCCTTAATGAAATATTAGCAAATAGAATTCAGCAATATATAAAAAGAGTTATGTGCCATGACCAAGTGAGGTTTCTTCCAGGGATACAAGACTGGTTCACTATTCAAAAAATCAATCCATGTAATCCAGTATACTAACAGGCTAAAGAAGAAAAATCATGTGATTGTGTCAATTGATGGAGAAAAGGCATTTTTAAAAATCCAATACCCATTCATGATTTAAAAAAACCCCAAAAAGCAAAAAAAAACCTATCACAAAAATAGGAAGAGAGGGGGACTTCTCCAACTTGGTAAAGAGAAAACTTGCAATTAACATGATACTTAAAGGTGAAAGACTGAATGCTTTTCCCTAAGATCAGGGCCAAAGCAAGATATCTGCTGTCACCATTCATTCTTATTCAACATAATGATGGAAAATTTAGCCAGTGCAATAGGCAAAGAAAGTAAATAAAAAGGCATATAGATCAGAAGTGAAGAAATGAAACTGTTCCTATATGCAGATGACATGATCATTTATGTAGAAAATCCCAAGGAATCTATAATAATAGTAATGATAATAACAAAATAATAATAACTCCTAGAATTAATTATTGAATTCAGTAAGGTGGCTGAATACAAAATCAACATACAAAAATCAAACTGATTATATTTCAATTTACTAGAAGTGAACATATGAACACTGAAATTAAAAATGCACTTATAATTGTTCACAAAATGGAATGCTTAGGTAAAATCTAACAAAAATGTACAGGATTTACATGCTAAAAACTACAAATTGCTGTTGAGATAAATCAAGGAATATCTAAATATATGGAGAGATATAAGGTGTTCATGGATTGGAAGAATAAATAGTAAAGATGCCAGTTCTCCTCAATTTGATATATAGGTTTAAGGTAATTATGATCAAAATCCCAGGAACATTTTTTGTATATCTAGATGAAATTTTTCTAATATTTATATGGAAAGGCAAAGGAAATAGGATAGCTAATACAATTTTGAAAAATAAAAATAAAGTGGGAGGAATCAGTCTTCCTGACGTCCAGGATTATTATATTGCTATTGTAGTCAATACTTTGTGGTGTTGGTGGAGAGACATAGATCAAAGGAACAGAATATAGAACTTGGAAATAGATCTACAAAAATCTGTCCCACTGATTTTTTTTTAAATGTGCAAAAGCAATTCAATAGAGGAAAGGTAACATTTTCAACAAATAGTGCTGGGGCAATTTGACACTCACTGTAGTAAAGTGAACCTTGACTTAAGTCTCACATCTTACAAAAATTAACTCAAAATGAATCATGAACTTAAGTGTAAAATGAAAAACTATAGGGGTAGAGTCAAGATGGCAGTGTGGGAAGATGCACAGTTAGCTTCTCCCTAAAGTAGGGCACCTGCCGGCTGTTGGTGGGGGACTCTGACACCCAAGGAGATGGGAAGAACCCAAACTGAACCGGTAGAATGTAGGGGACTGAGGGAGAAGGAGAAGTGGAGGCCAGACAGAATCGGCGTCCGTGAGGCTGGGGAGATGAGGAGAGGCAGGTGGGAGGGACTCTCCAGGAAGAGCAGGAAAGGAGCAGAGGGCAATCACCTGGCCCACTTGGGCGGGGAGCCTGCTGGTCTTCCAGGTGAGGTCCCCCACCCTCTGAGACAGGAGTGGGAGTGTCACGCCTGGGCCCTTCTGTTCCTTGAGCCTAAGCCCCACCCCCCCCACAGCCCCCAGGGCCTTTTCCAGCCCTGTGGGTCCTGAGCATTGGCCATGCCCACCACCAAAACCTCACCCTTGCTTAGGCCCCGCCCACTATAGCCAAGGCCTTCCTCCCCCGCCTTTTTTTATTTTTCTTTTCCCTCCTCCTCTTTTTTACTATTGTGTTACTGATGTACCTTCTGGTTGTCGATTCATCTACATTTTTATTTTTATATTCTTTCTAACATATCTGTTAGTTTCCTAGTCTACTTTTATTTTTTACTTTGTTATTGTTCTCTCTCTTTTTTTCTTTTTTCACTGCCCCATGCAGCTTGTGGGATCTTGGTTCATGAGCCTGGGGTTGGGCTGAAGATCCTGAGGTGGGAGCTCTGAGTCCAAACCACTGGCCTAACAGAGAACCTCAGACCCCAGGGAATGTTCATTGGAGTGAGGTCTCATGGGGCTCCTCATCTCAGCACCAAGACCCAGCTCTGCCCAACAGCCTACAAGCTCCAGTGTTGGAAGCCTCAGGCCAAACAACCAGTAAGACAGGAACACAATCCCACTCATAAAAAAAAAAAAAAAGAGAGAGCCAAAATATATATCACAGATGAAGGAGCAAAGTAAAAACCTACAAGACCAAATAGATGAAGAGGAAATAGGCAATCTACCTGAAAAAGAATTCAGAGTAATGATAGTAAAGATGATCCAGAATCTAGGAAATAGAATGGAAGCATGGATTGAGAAAATACAAGAAATATTTAACAAAGATCTGGAAGAACTAAAGAACAGAAAAACAGAGATGAACAACACAATACTTGAAATGAAAAATGCACTAGAAGGAATCAATAACAGAATAACTGAGGCAGAAGAACTAATAAGTGAGCTGGAAGACAAAATGGTGGAAATAACTGCTGAGGAGCAGATTAAAGAAAAAAGAATGAAAAGAATTGAAGACAATCTCAGAGACCTCTGGGACAACACTAAATGCACCAACATTCGAATTATGGCAGTCTCAGAAGAAGAAGAGAAAAAGAAAGGATCTGAGAAAATAGTTTAAGAGATTATAGTTAAAAACTTCCCTAACATGGGAAAGGAAATAGTCACCTAAGTCTAGGAAGCACAGAGAGTCCCATACAAGATAAACCCTAGGAAAAACACACCAAGACACATATTGATCAAACTAACAAAAATTAAATTCAAAGAAAAAATATTAAAAGCAGCAAGGGAAAAACAAAAAATAACATACAAAGGAATCCCCATAAGGTTATCCGTTGATTTTTCAGCAGAAACTGCAGGCCAGAAGGGAGTGGCAGGATATACTTAAAGTGATGAAAGAGAAAAAGCTACAACCAAGATTACTCCACCCAGCAAGGATCTCATTCAGATTCGACAGAGAAATCAAAAGCTTTTCAGACAAGCAAAACCTAAAAGAATTCAGCATCACCAAACCAGCTTTACAACAAACGTTAAAGAAACTTCTCTAGGTGGGAAGCACAAGAGAAGAAAGAGACCCACAAAAACAAACCCAAAACAATTAAAAAAATGGTAATAGGCACATACATATCAAAAATAACCTTGAATGTAAATGGATTAAATGCCCCAACCAAAAGACACAGACTGGCTGAGTGGATACAAAAATAAGACCCATATATACGCTGTCTACAAGAGACCTACTTCAGACCTAGGGACACGTACAGACTGAAAGTGAACACTCCCATTTACCATTGCAACAAAAGGAATAAAATACCTAGGAATAAACCTGCCTCAGGGGGCAAAAGACTTGTACTCAGAAAACTATAAGACAATGATGAAAGAAATCAAAGATGACATAAACAGATGGAGAAATATACCATATTCTTTGATTGGAAGAATCAATATTGTGAAAATGACTATACTACCCAAAGCAATCTACAGATTCAGTGCAATCCCTATCAAACTACCAATGGCATTCTTCACAGAATTAGAACAAAAAATTTTACAATTCGTATGGAAACACAAAAGACCCCGAATAGCCAAAGCAATCTTGAGAAAGAAAAATGGAGCTGGAGGAATCAGGCTCCCCCACTTCAAACTATACTATAAGGCTACAGTAATCAAGACAGCATGGTACTGGCACAAAAACAGAAATATAGATCAACAGTACAGGGTAGAGTACCCAGAGATAGACCCATGCACATACAGTCACCTAATTTATGACAAAGGAGGCAGAACATACAATGGAGAAAAGACAGCCTCTTCAATAAGTGGTGCTGGGAAGACTGGACAGCTACATGTAAAAGAATGAAATTAGAACACTACCTACACCACACAGAAAAATAAACTCTAAATGGATTAAAGAATTAAATGTAAGACCAGACACTATAAAACTCTTAGAGGAAAACGTAGGAAAAACACTCAGACATAAATCACAGCAAGATCTTTTTTGACCCACATCCTAGAGTAACGAAAATAAAAACAAAAATAAACAATGGGACTTAATTAAACTTAAAAGCTTTTGCACAGCAAAGGAAACCATAAACAAGACAAAAAGACAACCCTCAGAATGGGAGAAAATATTTGCAAATGAAAGAACAAGTAAAGGATTAATCTCCAAAATATACAAGCAGCTCATGGAGCTCAATATCAAAAAAACAAACAATCCAATGAAAAAATGGGCAGAAGACCTAAATAGACATTTCACCAAGGAAGACATACAGATGGCCAAGTGACACATGAAAAGATGCTCAACATCACTAAGTATTAGAGAAATGCACATCAAAACTACAATTAGGGGCTTCCCTGGTGGCGCAGTGGTTAAGAGTCTGCCTGCTGATGCAGGGGACACGGGTTCGTGCCCTGGTTCGGGAAGATCCCACATGCCGCGGAGTGGCTGGGCCCGTGAGCCATGGCCGCTGAGCCTGTGCGTCCGGTGCTTGTGCTCCGCAATGGGAGAGGCCACAACAGTGAGAGGTCCGCGTACCAAAAAAAAAAAAACTACAATGAGGTATCACCTCAAGCAGGTCAGAATGGCCATTATCAAAAAATCTAGAAACAATAAATGCTGGAAAGGGTGTGGTGAAAATGGAACCCTCCTGCACTGTAATGGGAATGTAAATTGTTGCAACCACTATGGAAAACAGTATGGAGGTCCCTTAAAAAACTAAAAATAGAACTACCATATGACCCAGCAATCCTACTACTGGGCATATACCCTGAGAAACCATAATTCAAGAAGAGTCATGTACCAAAATGTTCATTGCAGCACTATTTACAATAGCCCGGAGATGGAAACAACCTAAATGTCCATCAACAGATGAATGGATAAAGAAGATGTGGCACATATATATAATGGAATATTACTCAACCATAAGAAGAAACGAAATTGAGTAATTTGTAGTGAGGTGGATGGACCTAGAATCTGTCATACAGAGTGAAGTAACTCAGAAAGAGAAAAATGAATACTGTATGCTAACACATATATATTGAATCTAAGAAAAAGAAAATGGTACTGCTGAACCTAGTGGCAGGGCAGGACTAAAGAGGTAGAAGCAGCAGCATAACACAGGGAGATTGGTTTGGTGCTTTGCAATGACGTAGAGGAGTGGGATAGGGAGGATGGGAGGGAGGCTCAAGAGGGAGCGGGTATGGGGACATGCGTATGCATATGACTGATTTACTTTGTTGTGCAACAGAAACTAACACAGTATTGTGAAGCAATTATACTCCAATAAAGATCTATTAAAAAAATGAAAAACTATAACGCTTAAAGAGTTAGAGACAATTTGAGGGAATTAAAGCTGGGGAAAGAGTTTTAAAGGAAGAGTTTGTTGTTGATAACAATGCTGTGATCCATAAAATGAAAAATTGATAAATTGAACTTCATCAAAATTCAAAACTTTTATTCCATGAAAGACCTCAGTATAAGGATAAACAAGCTCGAGTGGAAGAATATATTTGCAAACCATATATCCCACAAAGGACTAGTATCTATAATATATAAAGAACTCACCAAAACTCAAAAATAATCTAATTAGAAAATGAGCAAAAGACACAAAGAAATATCTCCCCAGAAAGGATATACAGTTTGCACATAAGGTCATGGAAAGATGTTCAACGTCATTAGCCATTATGAAGAGGCAAATTAAAACCACAATGGGGTATCACTATACAAGTCTCAGAATGGCTTAAACAAAAGTGACACCACCATATGCTGGTAAGGATGAAGATTATTCATACATTGATTATTCATACATTGCCAGTGGGCATGTAAAATATTACAGCCACTCTGGAAAAGTTTGATAGTTTTTAAAAAAAAATGCAGCTACTGTATATCCCATGCTCCACGGGGGATGTTGTACTTCTGGACAAATTTCCCAGAGAAATGAAAATTTATGTTCACTCAGAAACATGTGAATGAATATTTATGCAATTTGGGGCTGTTATAGCCCCAAACTGGAAACAACCCGTATGTTCTTCCATGGGTGAATGATTAAACAAACTGAGACATCCATATCATGGCATACCACTCTGCAAGAAAAAGGAATAAACTTTTTCAGAGAATTATGCTGAGTAATCCCCCAAAGTTACATAAATTATGATTCCATTTATATGACATTTCTTGAATAGCAAATTTGTAGAAATGGAAAACATTAGTACTTGTCAGAGATTAGGGTTGGGGGTGAGAGGGAGGTAAGTGTGGTTATAAAAGGACACCATAAGAGATCCTTGTGATGATGAAAATATTCTGTGTCTTGACCGAATCAATGTCAGTATCTTGGTTAGTACATTGTACCTTAGTATTACAAGATGTTACCATTGGGGAAAACTGGGTAAATGTAAATCTCTCTAGATGATTATTATTATTATTATTTTTGCGGTACGCAGGCTTCTCATTGTTGTGGCCTCTCCTGTTGCGGAGCACAGGCTCTGGACGCACAGGCTCAGCGGCCATGGCTCACGGGCCCAGCCACTCCGCGGCATGTGGGATCTTCCCGGACCAGGGCACGAACCCGCATCCCCTGCATTGACAGGCGGACTCTCAACCACTGCGCCACCAGGGAAGCCCCCTCTAGATTATTTTTTTATAACTAAATGTGAATCTACAAGTATTTCAAAATAAAAATGGTTAATTAAAAATTACATAATCTAATTCCAAGGCATTCAGACTCAACTAATCCTGAACTAGGGGCTATCAGTCATCATCTCATTTAATTCACATTAACAGCAAGCCGAAATTAATATTCTACTTTTGAGGATAACATTGGTGTTCAGAAGAATTAAATAAGTTTTCTAAGGTTATGTTTTTATTATAAGGGGTACTTAAAAAAATTTTAAGATAGGTAGATAAAAGTTACAGCCAAAATTAAATCAGGATCTTCCAATGTCAAATTTAATGCTCCTTCTCCTATACCACATTGCCTTCTCAGGGAACTCTGTTATTTATTCTTTGAAGTGGTTTGTCGAGATAAATTTTTCTATAAGGTTGAAGATTTTATATTTAATTTTGCTTTTTAGACCTCGGAATTAAGAAGCATAGGTAGAGGGTGGAGTCAGGATGGCGGTTTGGGAAGACACTGAGTTAGCATCTCCCCACAGCTAGGGTGCCTCCCCGCCACTGGTGGGGGACTCTGACGCCCAAGGAGATGTGAGGAACCCCCAAGTGAACCGGTAGGAGGTGGAGGGACAGAGGAGGAAGGAGAAGTGGAGGCCAGATTGGATGGGCGCCCCTGAGGCTGGGTAGATCAGGAGAGGTAGGCGGGAGGGGCCCTATGGGAGGAGTGGGAGAGGAGTGGAGGGCGTTTGCCCCACCCACTCAGGCCTGAGCTCCCAGGCCAGTCCCCTGCCTTCCAAAGGCCCCTCCAGGCTGCGTGGGTCCTGGGGGCATAGGAGGGAGGCCAGGGAGATCAGGAGAGGCAGGAGGGAGGCAGGGGCCCTCTGCGAGGAGCCTGCTGGGCTCCCAGGTGAGGTCCCCCACCCTCTGAGACCAGGGGTGGGAGGCAGGCCTGGGCCCCTTCTGTTCCTTGAGCCTAAGCCACTCCCCCCACCCCCCCCACCCCCCACCCCCCGCACCCAAGGCCTTTTTCAGCCCTGTGGGCCCTAAGCATAGGCCCCACCCACTGTCCAAACCTCTCCCTTGCTTAGGCCCTGCCCTCCACAGACAAGGCCTTTTCCCCGTTGTTTTTTTTTTCTCTTTTCCCTCCTCTTTTTCACTGTTGTGGTACTGATGTACCTTTTGGTTGTTGATTCATCTATATTTTTATATTCTTTGTAATATATCTGTTAGTTTCCTAGTCTAATTTTATTTTTTACTTTGTTATTCTGTCTGTTTTTGTTTTTTTTTTGCCGCCCCACGCGTCTTGCGGGATCTTGGTTCTCCAGTCGGGGGTCGGGCAGACGCTCCTGTGGTGGGAGCTCCGTGTCGGAACCACTGGACTAACAGAGAACCTCAGACCCCAGGGAATATTCATCAGAGTGAGGTCTCATGGAGGTCCTCATCTCAGCACCAAGACCCAGCTCTACCCAACAGCCTACAAACTCCAGTGTTGGAAGCCTCAGGCCAAACAACCAGTAAGACAGGAACACAATCCCACTCATAAAAAAAAAATAGAAGGGTAGGTAATAAAGTCCCAACTTGAAAGCTGAGGGAACTGAGGTGTATCATCATGATTAAATAGATTGCTTTGCGTATCTTGGCTTCTACACTATGTTCTTCCAGTGTAGCATCAGAAGAAAGGGGCCAACAACTCCCAAGGTTCATTAGTGAACATTTCTACTGAGATAACTCTTGCATTTGTTCTAAATTTACTTCTTTCCCCTTTTGTATGATTTAAATAGTAAACGTTGTCAAGTCTAAACTGCCTGAGTTAATGTCATTCATGTCACTGGTATTCAGTTTTGAAACAAAGTCATCCTGTCCACGCTACCACCAAAGTATATCCCGTGTGTATCCAGCTTGCTTCTTTCCTCCACAACCATCCCAGTTAGAGTGACTTTTCTCTAAGCTTCAGTCCTACAACAAACTCCTGGTTGGTTTCCCCACTTCTCATTTTAGTGTCCTTTAATTTCTTCTTTATCCTGAAGTTACTAATCTTTCAAAAATATAAGCTTACTTTTCTCATTCCTTTGCTCTGTGGCATATTTTATTATTGCTCAGAAATAATTTCTGCCCCTTTCTCCTCGGGTTTCCTTGTGGGAGGATTTTGTTTTTGACTCTGTTGTGATCAGGCTTAGCCATGTGAATTGTTTTGGACTATGAGATGTGAGTAGAAGCTACATGTGCCACTTCTGAAGAAACTTTTAAGAGTTTTTGAGGGACTTTGTCATCACTCTTTTTTCCTTGCCCATATGGGTTACAAGGCTTCTCCTTCAGCTGTGGTCCTGGATTGAAGGAGATACAGAGCAGAGGCCCACTGGAGCCATAAAATAGACATTTCTTGTGAGCAAAAAAATATGCCATTGTTTTGATAGTCACTAGCACTTTGGGGCTTGTTTGTTATTATAGCAGAACATTGCTTAGGCTGTCTGACACATGGGCTACCATCTCTGATAGGTTCCCTGTGCACTTAGGATAGAGTCCATAACAACCTTCAAGATGCTACATAATCTGGCCTCAGCCAACTCCACTGTCCTTATCTCCAACCACATTTCTAACCCCTAAAGATCTCAAAACGCATGGAAAACACTTGTTTATTTAATACATTCACCATGATATTCCTGTTGTGAGAAACACTCCTTCCTTCATCATGAGTCAAAATTATTAATTCTTTAGGGTTCAGGTTAATTATCATTTCCTCAGGAAGTGTTCATGACTACCTGCAAGCTAAATTATGTCTCTCCTTTACACAATCACAATTCTCTGTTTTCTAGAGTATTCTTCAAATACCTTTTCTGCTATAAAATAAGTGGACTCAGGAAATTGTGAGGCAGTTGCATTGCTATTGTCGTTATGCTAAAGAGAAAACCAGGGAACAGATTGCGATGAGGACTTGACTGAGATTAGGGCTTGCTTGAGGTTTACTTTCTCGAATTTGTCAGACTGTATTTCTGGGAAAATATGCACATTGAGTTAAGAATTTGTATATTGTGTACTTGAAGCCTAATTAATAAATATTAAATACAATTCATTGAAGCACTAATAATTCATTCAGTTTTGAAAATTGAATTTCTAAGAAATTACATATAAATAATTAAATCTAATCTTAGCTCAGTAGTAATAGGATGAGTTCCATGCTCCAGAATCCATATTTCTTTTAAAAATAAAATTGGAATCAAGGCCAGCCAAGTCTTGAAATTTTGAATCTTAAAATATCCACTAGTTCCAGGGGGTATGTGGTCACAGAAGCACAGGATTTGTAATTATTGCATTATTATCATAATCTATCTTCTTCACTTGACTGTAAACTCTACAGGGACAGAGGCCGTGGTTGTATCATTGTCTTCACAGTGCCAAGGACAGTACCTGACATAGTGTGGAGGCTTCAATAGAATGACAGTAAAGATTTCTTTTTTGTAGAAATGCACTATCCACCTAAATTATCATGTGCAATTGAGTAGTGGTGATATTTCCATAAAAATACTCAATAATAGTTCTACCTATGAACACCTAAAACCACAGGGTGCTTGGTATTTGTTTAGGAAGATATATTCTCCATTATTTTTATGAAGGTTGTTCTCTATGTTGACATTTGGTTTGAGCCAGTAATAGCTACTATTTATTTCATACATTATATGTTAGGCACTGTTGAAAAGTATAATATATTTTATATTATTTAATCTTTACAGTAATCTTGCAACAATTATTTTTCTGTTTGATAGATTGACAAACAACCAAACAAACAAAAAACCTCATGACCAGAGAAATTAAGTGGTTTGCCTAAAGCCACATTAGGTATCAAGTGGTACAGACTTAGGAAATCAGCTCTATCCAAGTCCAGTATCCTCAACCCTACAATGCCTGCCTCCCCAGAGCTCCAGGGCCAGTCTCCTCGTGTCTGGAATAGATTTCTGACTGATCATTTTGGAAGGTTATAAGTTTCTTATACTTTCCTCATTCAATGCTAAATTGAAACAAGAGATTACATCTGCTTTTTAGTTGAATTTCACTGCACAATGATAAAACTAGAAGTTTAATGATCTTGAAAATGCTAATATTTCATGATAAGGAGCCTATATGGACAGTGTACTTGATACCTTAATTGATACTTTTATCTTATGTGACTATAAAACAGCCAACGTCATTGTGTAAACTACCTTCTTCGGTGTAACTTGACAGGATCAATATTCTCTGGGATTCTAAGTTTCAAAGACAACTAAACAATGGGAAGTTGATAAGTGAGGTGCATTGTTATCACTGAGAAACTCACATTTTATTAGGTCTTTTTCTTGTTAAAAAATGCAGATAGGGACATTTTTAAGGGGACGATACAAGGTGTCAGGATGGGTCAATAAATGAAAACAGACTATGTGGAGTGAATAACTAAACTTCCATTGATTGGTACTCTCTACTTCTCCTAGGAATCCTATCTAGTTTTAGAGAAATTTTCATGTAATTATGTCAGCATTCTTACAAAATACTTTGATTTGCAATTTATTTTAAAGCACCCCCTCCAAAAATATCATTGTCAGAATACTAATGTCCTAATCCCATTTCCTGCACAAAGACAGACAATAAGAGTCTTCTAGAAGTGCCACTCTAGCAACAGACAATCTACAGAACATCATGACATTGATGTTAGTGCTAACAGGGGTGGGCAAAAGGCAGAAATATTCAGTCCCCCTCTCTTTACAGAATTCCTGGGAACAAGAAGAATAATATTTAAGGACTCTTTCAAATGCCATTTAATGGAGAAATTATGTCATCCATTCCAGCTATATTTATTGAAAATAATATTATATTTGTAAAGGACTAACATTTATTATTCATATACTTTGTGTTAGGCACTGTGTTTGGTACTTTACTTTTGATTTTGTTTAATTTCACAGTAACCCTATAAGATAGGGTTATATCTAACTCTATAAGATATGATTGACTCCATTTTACAGTTGAGAAAATTTATGATTTTTAAAGATATCAGTGTCTAAAATCACCCTCCTGGCAAATAATAGAGCCAGAAGGTGAAGTAAGGGTTTCTAACTTCAACTTCTAAATTGCTTCCTACCTAGTGCCTATTATGTGCAGAAGCTTTTCCCAGGCATGCAAGTAACAGCTCCCAAATCGAATGGTTACCAGAATTCCTGGGGTGCTTGTAAGGCATACAGATTCCTTGAAGACATCTTAAGAGTTCTGATCCATAGGTCTGGAATGGACTCTCAGAGCAAAGTATCTTCAGCAAGCATCCTAGGAGTTTCTGATTAGTCAACTCAGAATAACTTCCAGGATGTAAAGGGATATATAAAAGGACTCTACCCTCTAGGTAATTTGATTGTTGCAAAGAATCTAAGCCGCTGACGATGGGAATGTACATTCTGAATATATCTCCTTCTGTAATGCCACACAGTACACTTTATAAATTCTTGATCAATCAAGAGAACAAAGGCATTTATTTGGATAATTATTACTTGTGTTTTTCAAGTTGAGACAAAAGCAAAATTGTTTCAAATGAATATTCACATAAACCTTTGTACACATTTTAAACTCTAAAATATACAAATTCTCTGTGTAAATTTTAACTTAAACATGTTAAACAGCCATGTATGATACCATCATTACTGTCATATAATCCCAATAGCAAATGTTCTCATAGGATTTAGTGGAACGGGTTCCGGTTTTATGGTTTTCTTCTATGTCTTTATTCATCTGTTTTTTATTTTACTCGATGTCTATGTATCCATCTGCTCTGGATTTCCTGAGGCAATCTTGTTATCTCTATGAGGATATTTACTATGAAAATAATACTTAAAGTTCTTAGACCAGTCACTTGTTTTAAGCACTTTAAATATATTAATTCATTTGATCCTCAAAATATCTCTACAAAATAGCTCCTGTTATTATGATCCCCATTTTACACGTAAGGGAACTGAGGCAAAGAGTGACTAAGCGTATCTTTGCTGCATTTAAAAAGTTGCAGTATCTGCATGTGCAAGAAAAATAATGAAATATCCTATTTCCACCTGGGAACAATAATTTTCTAGGTTCTTCAGCACTGGAGTCCAGCCGAGGAAATTATTTGTTTACCGAGCTGCAGTGTAACTCCTTGGAATATAGCTCCCATAAAGCAGTGGCTTAACATTCTACATTATGTACTTATTAACGTGGGCATTGTGCAAGGGTTTGTTTTCACGGGAAAGAGGTAACATTTAGTATCTACAGTGAAATTAAGCCAAATTAGCAACACTCATAAAATCAAGAAATTCTCAGTAGAATTCTCATCAAGGTATTTCCGCACGATGAATTGTATTATTTTCTTTGTGGAATTTTATGTATGGTAAGTATGCATAGAGACATGGGATGTGTAGATGATAATTATTACTGTGGCTAACATTTATAGAGCAATTACTGTCTGCTCGGCACTGTGCAAATGTTTTTCGTGGATTATTCCAATTAATCCTGGCACATATCTTGATAAGTAGTTTCTTTATTCCAATTTTACAGATAAAAACAATTCTAGAGATATAATTAACATGCCTAAGGTCTAATGAAAGAATTGGTGTTTGAATGTAGATGTCTAACTACAGAGACTGCCTTCTTTTTTTTTTTTTTTTTTTTTTTTTTTTTTGCGGTACGCGGGCCTCTCACTGTTGTGGCCTCTCCCGTTGCGGAGCACAGGCTCCGGACACGCAGGCTCAGCGGCCATGGCTCACGGGCCCAGCCGCTCTGCGGCATGTGGGATCCTCCCGGACCGGGGCACGAACCCATATCCCCCGCATCGGCAGGCGGACTCTCAACCACTGCGCCACCAGGGAAGCCCCGAGACTGCCTTCTTAATCACCAAACTCAGACTGAAACCCAGGTCCACAGATGGACCCAAATATTGAATATTGGCCATTGGTGGGTAACTACCTTCCCCCTTCCCCAAATAAATCACCTACACAACTACAGGAAATGGAAATTTGTCTTTATACTAGTTTAGGTGAAAACATAATAGATGGACTTTTTAATTGACCACAGTTAGAACTGTAACATTTTAAAAAGCTCATGTAATTTTAAGCGGTGCTGATAGTTGGATTTAATTCACAAAACATTTTTAATCACCCACCAAATGTCCAGCACTATGCTTGGTGTTAGATTTACAAAATTTTATAAGATGAGGTCGCAGATCTAGGGAACTTAAGAGTTCCACAAGGCTGAGAGGGTTTTTCTGAGACTTGGACACCAGATGGTATGTCCTATAAGCACAGAATCAACAAGTTGCTGTGAGTCCAGGATGAGAATCATTAGTTCTGCTGCAATGGAAATGAACCTAGGACGTTTTCACAGTGGAGATATTATTCAGAGCGGAGTTTTAGAGCTGGGTGGATAGAATTTCACCAGATTGACAAACATGTGGAGGAAGAAATGTGTGGTATAATTGGGGATGGTTTGTGCGATGATGTGGTGAGGGGGGCAGTGAGTCTAAAGAGGGCAGACTGGGCTCTCCGGATTATAAAGGAACAAGAGTGCCTTCCCAAAGAGTTTGGATTTTATTCTGTAGGCAGAAAAAATTGTTGTAATCAGGGAGTTATCACTTTTAGGTATGCGTGTCAGATATAATTAGAGCAGTAGCGATGGAGCCAGAAGGGAACAGCTGTGGAGCCGAGGTGGTAGACCTTTGTCCAAGGCACTGAGCACAGAAGGAGGAGGAACAGGTTTAGGGAAAATTAGTTTGCTTTTATATTATGGAATTTGAGGTGCAGGCAGGCCACCCAGATGAGAGATGTTTGATTGGCAGTAGGAAGTGCACGTGATAGGCTGGAACCAGAGGAGAGCCCCTGAGCCATGCCTGGGTGTTGCAAGTCCAGATGCCTGGGAAGCAGCATCCCAGTGCTGCTTTGTGTTGCTCAGATAGCAGCTGGATTAAATACTCAGTTCTACTTGTCACCTTTAGAAGGAAACCTGGAAGATCCCCCAAAGGCAGCTAGATGATGAAGAATCTGGATTCTACCTTACCTGAGATACCCTTAGTCTGGAAAAGAGAATGCAAAGAGGGAATGATAAATTTCTTTAACTGTTAGCAGGGTTTCGGGAGACAGATATTTAGGTAGAGAAATGCAGCTCAAAGTCAGTGGTTCCCTCTCACTAAAAGGCAGCACAGGGAGCGGAGACCAGTCGGCTGCCTGGGCTTTCTGCAGTTGGACAAGAGTGAAAGAAAAACGATTACAATTGGGTATGGGGAAGGCAGCTGCCACCAGAGGGCAGCCACACTTTGAGAACCCCAGCCGGCCAAGCCAAGCAGCTGTACCTGAGGGTTTTGTCGGGGAAATGCACAGTGTGGCCGCAGATCACCAACACGTGGGTGGGTAGGAGGGTAAGTCAGAATTTAGAGCCTGCAGGTTCCCAGGGTAGCAGGTAATTTGATTCATATACCTGGCCATTCAGATTTAACCGGTTAATTTCTCTAAATAGGCTTTTGAATTTCCTTTTTTTTGTAAGGGAAGTTTCCCAGTTTCCAGAACACTGTACACTCAGACTAGATTGCGGTAGTAGCTTCCTTTGTATCTGAAGAGGCTGCTGTGATCTCAGTCACAGACAACTTATGAGTTTTGAGAAAATATTAAACAGTAATGGTGGAGCCTGAAAGATTGATACAGACTCTACCAGTGCAGAGATATTTGTGGATTTTAGTAGTAGCTACTCTTTCTGAAGTGTGACAAGAGATAATAGGGGTTTAACTCTTTAAATCGCACTATGACAATGCTGCAAACTGTGTGATGCTATTTTATTTAACAAATGAGCAAACCAAACCTCAGAGAGACTATCTACCAGCTCCAAGGTATCGCAGCCAGAAAATAGCAGGACTGAGGTTTGAGCCCAGATGTGTTCTGCTCTAAAGGCCCTGTTTTTTTTGTTCTGCACAAGGTCTTTATTCTGTTGTCAAAACTTCTTTCAAGAACATCATGGACAAGGCAGGAAGGAGATATGAAAATGCATCCAGGAAAGCATTTGGGATGTCCTGACGTTCTCCAGCTTTGACCCCAGAGCAATGAAAACTTTCTCTGCAGGGAGGTAGTGGCAACTCTCTGACCTTTTCCAGAAGGAATTTGTGCTATGACTGATATTTAGATGCTGCCATAGTTCATCTGAATCTGCTTGGCAATTAAACCACGTATTTTCCCATGCAATTAAACCACTTTGCATGTGATTTTTTTTTTTTTTTTTTTTTGCGGTACGCAGGTCTCTCACTGCCGTGGCCTCTCCCGTTGCGGAGCACAGGCTCCGGATGCGCAGGCTCAGCAGCCATGGCTCAGGGGCCCAGCCGCTCCGTGGCATGTGGGATCTTCCCGGACCGGGGCACGAACCCGCGTCCCCTGTATCGGCAGGCGGACTCTCAACCACTGCGCCACCAGGGAAGCCCTGCATGTGATTTTTAGTAAACCAGGTCATCTCCAGTGAGGGGAGGAAGGAGCTCTCTGGACATCAGGACTAACAGCTAAGTCCCTATGGAGGAGAAAATAGATTAAATCCTCCTCTCAGGAGAAAAGATGGAGCAGAATCTACCCTCTGCCCTCAACTGGCTTGATGACCTGCACCCCACACCACTCAGGGGAATTTGGGAGAGAAACAGACAAAGCTTATGGCCCTTTGATGGCTTGAGAGGGAGCATTGCACTGGGAGTCAGGAGATGCCACTGGAGCTCCTCATTTTTCAATTTGGAAGCTACTCTTTCATAGTAATAATAATGATCCCAGTCATAACAGACACCATATCAAAGTTAAATGTAAAGAACATATCCTTTCTACAGTATTGAACTAATGTTAAAGGCGTGATCCTCTCAGTTGAAAACAACCATTTTAAACAGCAATAATAACAAGGAAATAAGCATGTTTTGAGATTCTTCCTTTCCACCCTGTCGGGCACCCCTGCTTGGTGCTGTTTCAGTACATGAGCACAACGGCATATGCAGCTCTTCACTTAGCATAAATGTTTTGGAAGCTGGCGTTGCTAAGCTATGGCCAATTTCAAATGCAAAAATCTACTTCCCCTGGAAAACATGCTTGCTACAACCTTCATGCCGCCTTTGACTATTTGTGTAGTTCCTAAGTGGAATATGTTTGGTTTATGCAAAGCTGAAGGAAAAGGAAAATGGAACAAATATCCAAAAGCACGTTGCTATGTCTTCTTTCTGTACCTTCAGACAATCACACATTTACTCATAAGAGATGCTGAACAAGGTCATCAGATCTAGAGGACACTATATTTTTTGAGTTGATGATATATTGGTCATATTTTCCTCCACAGAGACTGCATTTTTGAAAAGTAGGAAGTTATGTATTTTTTATTTAATCTCCATGTACATGGCTATGATTTATTTGTATTTTATTAATTAGTTTACACATAAGAGTTGTGTACTGAGTGTCACTTCTGTGTCAGGCACAGTGATGGCCAACAGATTCTGATTAGAATCCACTTAGAGTCTTAAGCCCTGGCATATTGCGGTTTTATTGTTCACAATTAGGAGAATTTTATGGTACTTTTCTTGGACCCTTTCTTTTGATGCATTGTATTAGTTTCCTATTGCTGCTGTAACAAATTTCAACAAATTTTATGACTTATAACAACACAAACCTATTGTCTCACAGTCCTCCCAATTAGAGTTACTGAAATCCAGGTGTCAGCAAGGATGTGTTCCTCCTTTCCGCACTACCCAGACAGGGGTCCATACAGCGTTGTTCTGGACTCCCATCCTAACTTAAAGGGAAACTTCCACAATGTCCGGAGCCCTTGACGTCCTGCAAGTGAAGGAGGAGGATGTCCTCAAATTCCTTGCAGCAGGAACCCACTTAGGTGGCACCAAATTTGACTTCCAAATGGAACAGTACGTCTACGACAGGAAAAGTGATGGCATCTACATCATAAATCTGAAGAGAACCTGGGAGAAGCTTCTGTTGGCAGCTCGTGCCATTGAATTCCCAGCTGATGTCAGTGTCGTATCCTCCAGGAATACTGGCCGGCAAGCTGTGCTGAAGTTTGCTGCTGCCACTAGAGCCACTCCTATTGCTGGCCATTTCACTCCTGGAACCTTCACTAACCAGATCCAGGCAGCCTTCCGGTAGCCAAGACTTCTGGTGGTTACTGATCCCAGGGCTGACCACCAGCCTCTCACAGAGACCTGTTACGTTAACCTGCCTACCGTTACTCTGTGTAGCACAGACTCTCCGCTGTGCTATGTGGGCATTGCCATCCTGTGCAACAAGGGAGCTCACTCAGTGGGTCTGATGTGGTGGATGCTCACCTGGGAAGTTCTGCACATGTGTGGGACCATCTCCTGTGAACACCCTTGGGAGGTCATGCCTGATCTCTACTTCTACAGAGATCCTGAAGAGATTGAAAAGGAATAACAGGCAGCAGCTGGGAAAGCTGTGGCCAAGGAGGAATTTCAGGGTGAATGGACCGCTCCTGAGTTCACTGCTACTCACCCTAAGGTGGCGGACTGGTCTGAAGGCGTGCAGGTGCCCTCTGTACCTACTCAGCAGTTCCCCACTGAAGACTGGTCTGCAGCTCCCACTGCTCAGGCCACTGAATAGGTAGGAACGACCACTGAGTCATCTTAAGCTGTTCTTCCACAAACTCTTCAAATGGAAATAGGTTGACAGAAAACAGTTTCTTAAAAAAAAAAAAAAAGTTTCCTTCTGGAGGTTCTAGGAGAGAATCAAGTCCTTGCATTCTCTTTGCTGATGGTCCCTTCCCTCATTTTCAAATCCAACAGGGTAGCATCTTCAAATCTCTCTATTTCTCTCCTCTCTCTCTCTCTCTCTCTCTCTCTCCCCCCTCCTCCCCCCCCACTCTGCCTCCGTCCTCACATCTTCTCTGACTCTCTTGCTTCCCTCTTATAAGCAGCCTTATGATTACATTGGGTCCACCCAGATAATCCAGGGTAATAATCTTGCCAAAGCACATTTGCAGTCTCTTGAGCATGTAAGGCAACATCTACACAGGTTCTGGGGATTACGATATAGACTTCTATGGGTGTGTATGGTGTTCGGGAGGGGCGTTATCCCACCTACCACATTCGCATATTGAACTCATCTCCTAGTTAAAATTCCTCTGCTTACGCTGTTCTGTGTACTTTAAGAAATGAAGTGTTTTTGAAACATTTTCCCAAAAAATGACATGAAGAAATTTACACCCTTTTTGGGTCTTCACATAGAATGTAGCACCAATCCTCTGGATGCCAGGGCAGATCTCCTAGGAAGTGAATTTCTAAGTGTTGCAGAAGGAAACTGTTCACTGAGTCCAAATTTTCTTAGCACAGCACCCCCAAAAGTTCAGTTTCTCTAGCTAAAGGTAAAAGCTGTCTGAGTTCTACTGGATGGTACTCTGGGGAATATTTTTGTGTGCTGAACACAATTAAAATTATAATTCTTTTATTGCGTTTATGCATATTAAAATAGAATATCAGCTTAATATTTTGACTCTTAATAAGTTTTCCCCAAAAGGAGATCATTACTCACAGTTCACACAGTGTGAAAGCCATGAATGTGTGCCTTGGTAGCCTGAGATTTACTGTGACTCTATATCTGTACTGAATACAAATTCATTTAAAAATATATTCATTCCCCTATTCTCCCTGCATTGAGGTTTACAAATGAATAAATGGCGGGTTAGCAGTTCTAAGAATGCTGGGGCAGAGTCATAAGGACTTATGCCTGCTGGAAAGATCCTTTGGGGCAAGAGAGGTCTGTTAGCCCATTCCATATTTCCCAAGCTGAGGGAGAGGCCAGAGGGCCACATTCTGAGCTGAGAGGTTTTGAAACTTTGCTTTCCTTGGACAAAGCGTAAGCTTTCTAATATTTCTCTCTCTTAAGCTATTTAATGAGGAGGAAGAGAGACATTTTCCCCAGTGTTGAGTGGAAAGGAAGAGTAGATGAGAAGGTATGGCTGGAGGATTTCTAAACCCACAATTACACCCCAGTTTACTCCAAAGATGGAGGCACTGTAGCATGAACAGCTGAAGTAGGGTTTTGCTCTTCATTGAAGGTATTTTCTGCAAAGTTTTGGAAGAGCTATGAACTAGTGGGAAGAAACCACATATATAGGCCTTGATACACACACACACACACATTTAGATTAATAAGTTCGTGTTTTAATTAGCCAATGATACAGTGCCATATTATGAATAAAGTGGCCATCAGGGATGAAGGAATGGAGTGAGGAAGAGGTTTCCTGGGCCTCAGAGACTCTGATAGGAGCCCAAAGCTGTTGATACTAGTGTTTGTGCAAGAAACGGTTTCATGAGATCAAGAGAACTCAACTCTTACTGTGGCGTAGTCCTATAAGCTTATATTATCATTCAGGAAGAATATACCTTACATTTGACAGAAGGTTTTCAAACATCAGGACATCTGTGTTCTTGATCCAAATTCAGTGTCAGCAAAGATTGAGTCATCGCCTCTCACTGGCAGTTGTTGCTTTACTTTATAATACTTTTTATATTAGTTATCCTTTGGGGGCAACATGATGAACTTCAGATCTTTTATTGGCTTAGTGTTTTTTTTTTTTAATATTTATTTGGGCTGCGCCTGGTCTTAGTTGCGGCATGTGGGATCTTTGTTGCTGCATGCAGGATCTTTAGTTGCGGCATGTGAACACTTAGTTGTGGCATGTGGACTTCTTAGTTGCGGCATGTGGACTCCTTGTTGCGGCATGCAGATTTCTTAGTTGCAGCATGCGGACTCTTACTTGTGGCATGCATGTAGGATCTAGTTCCCCAATCAGGGATCGAACCCGGGCCTCCTGCATTGGGAGTGTGAAGTCTTACCCACTGGACCACCAGGGAAGTCCCTCAGTGTTTTTCCTTTTTTTTTAATAGATCTTTATTGGAGTATGATTGCTTCACAGTACTGTGTTAGTTTCTGTTGTACACCAAAGTGAATCAGCCGTATGCATACATATATCCCCATATCCCCTCCCTCTTGAGCCTCCCTCCCACCCTCCCTATCCCACCCCTCTAGGTCGTTGCAAAGCACTGAGCTGATCATGATCACCCTGTGCTATGCAGCTGCTTCCCACTAGCTATCTATTTTACGTTTGGTAGTGTATATATGTCCATGCCACTCTCTCACTTCGTCCCAGCTTCCCCCACCCCACCACATCCTCAAGTCCATTCTCTATGTCTATGTCTTTATTCCTGCCCTGCCACTAGGTTCATCAGTACCATTTTTTTATTTTAGATTCCATATATATGTGCTAGCATACGGTATTTGTTTTTATCTTTCTTACTTCACTCGGTATGACAGACTCTAGGTCCATCCACCTCACTACAGATAACTCAATTTCGTTCCTTTTTATGGCTGAGTAATAGTCCATTGTATATATGTGCCACATCTTCTTTATCCATTCATCTGTCGATGGACATTTAGGTTGCTTCCATGTTCTGGCTATTGTAAATAGTGCTGCAATGAACATTGTGGTACATGACTCATTTTGAACTATGGTTTTCTCAGGGTATATGCCCAGTAGTGGGATTGCTGGGTCATATGGTAGTTCTATTTTTAGTTTTTTAAGGAACCTCCATACTGTTCTCCATAGTGGTTGTATCAATTTACATTCCCACCTACAGTGCAGGAGGGTTTCCTTTTCACAACACCCTTTCCATCATTTATTGTTTCTAGATTTTTTGATAATGGCCATTCTGACTGGTGTGAGGTGATACCTCATTATAGTTTTGATGTGCATTTCTCTAATATTCAGTGATGTTTAGCATCTTTTCATGTGTTTGTTGGCCATCTGTATGTCTTCTTTGGTGAAATGTCTATTTAGGTCTTCCACCCATTTCTTAATTGGATTGTTTGTTTTTTTGATATTCAGCTCGATGAACTATTTGTATATTTTGGAGATTAATCCTTTGTCTACTGTTTCATTTGCAAATGTATTCTCCCATTCGGAGGGTTGTCTTTTCCTCTTGTTTATGGCTTCCTTTGCTGTGCAAAAAGCTTTTAAATTTAATTAGCTCCCATTTGTTTATTTTTATTTTCATTACTCTAGGGGGTGGGTCAAAAAAGATCTTGCTGTGGTTTATGTCGAAGAGTGTTTTTCCTATGTTTTCCTGTAAGAGTTTTATAGTGTCTGGCCTTACACTTAGGTCTTTAATCCATTTGAGTTTATTTTTGTGTATGGTGGTAGGGAATGTTCTAATTTCATTCTTTTACATGTACCTGTCCAGTTTTCCCAGCACCACTTATTGAAGAGGCTGTCTTTTCTCCATTGTATGTTCTTTCCTCTTTTGTTGTAAATTAGGTGATCAATGTGCATGGGTCTATCTCTGGGTACTCTATCCTGTACCATTGATCTATGCCAGTACCATACTGTCTTGATTACTGTAGCTTTGTAGTATACTCTCAAGTCAGGGAGTCTCATTCCTCCAGCTCAATTTTTCTTTCTCAAGATTGCTTTGACTATTCGGGGTCTTCTGTGTTTCCATGCGAATTGTAAAACTTTTTGTTCTAAATCTGTGAAGAATGCCATTGGTAGTTTGATAGGGATTGCATTGAATCTGTAGATTGCTTTGGGTAGTATAATCATTTTCACAATGTTGATTCTTCCAATCCAAGAACGTGGTATATTTGTCCATCTGTTTATGTCATCTTTGATTTCTTTCATCAGTGTTTTATAGTTTTCTGAGTACAAGTCTTTTGCCTCCTTAGGTCAGTTTATTTCTAGGTATTTTATTCTTTTTGTTGTGATGGTAAATGGGAGTGTTTCCTTAATTTCTTTCTGATTTTTTGTTGTTAGTGTATAAGAATGCCAGAGATTTCTGTGCATTAATTTTGTATCCTGCAACGTTACCAAATTCATTGATTAGTGCTAGTAGTTTTCTTGTGGCATCTTTAGGATTTTCTATATATATTATCATGTCATCTGCAAACAGTGACAGTTTTATTTCTTCTTTTACAATTTGTATTCCTTTTATTTTTCTTCTCTGATTGCTGTGGCTAGAACTTCCAAAACTATGTTGAATAATAGTGGCAAGAGTGGACATCCTTGTCTTATTCCTGATCTTGGAGGAAATGCTTTTTAGTTTTTCATCATTGACTATGATGTTTGCTGTGGGTTTATCATATATGCCTTTATTATATTGAGGTAGGTTCCCTCTATGCCCACTTTCTGGAGAGATTTTATCATAAATGGGTGTTGAATTTTGTCAAAAGCTTTTTCTGCACCTATTGAGATTATCATATTTTTTATTCCATCATTTGTTAATATGGTGTATCACATTGATTGATTTGCGTATATTGAAGAATCCTTACATCCCTGGGAAAAATCCTACTTGATCATGTTGTATGATCCTTTTAATATCTTGTTGGATTCTGTTTGCTAGTATTTTGTTTAGGATTTTTGTATCTATTTTCATCCGTGATATTGGTCTATAATTTTCCTTTTTTGTGATATCTTTTTCTGGTTTTTGGTATCAGGGTGATTGTCACTTTGTAGAATGAATTTGGGAATGTTACTCCCTCTGCAGTTTTTTGGAAGAGTTTGAGAAGGAGCAGTGTTAGCTCTTCTCTAAATGTTTGGTAGAATTCACCTGTGAAGCCATCTGGTCCTGGACTTCTGTTTGTTGGAAGATTTTTAATTACAGTTTCAATTTCATTACTTGTGATAGGTCTGTTTATTTTTTCTAATTCTTCCTGGTTCAGTCTTGGAAAATTGGACCTTTCCAAGAATTTATCAACTTCTTGGTGTTGTCCATTTTATTGGCATATGTTTATTTGTAGTAGTCTCTTATATTCCTTTGTATTGCTGTGGTGTCAGTTGTAATTTCTCCTTTTTCATTTCTAATTTTATTGATTTGCATCCTCTCCCTTTTTTTTTCTTGATGAGCCTGGCTAAGGGTTTATCAATTTTGTTTATCTTCTGAGTCTGGCTAAGGGTTTATCAATTTTGTTTATCTTCTCAAAGAACCAACGTTTAGTTTTATTGATCTTTGCTATTGTTTTCTTTGTTTCTATTTCATTTATTTCTGCTGTGATATTTATGACTTCTTTCCTTCTACTGACTTCGGGTTTTCTTTGTTCTTCATTCTCTAGTTGCTTTAGGTGTAGGGTTAGATTGTTTATTTGAGATTTTTCTTGTTTCTTGAGGTGAGATTGAATTTCTATAAACTTGCCTCTTAGAACTGCTTTTGCTGCCTCCCATAGGTTTTGGGTTGTCGAGTTTTTGTTGTCATTTGTTTCTATGTATTTTTTTTAATTTCTTCTTTGATTTCTTCAGTGATTTCTTGGTTATTTAGTAGCATCCTGTTAGCCTCCATGTATTTGTGTTGTTTTTCAGTTTTTTTTCCCATAATTGATTTCCAGTCTCATAGCATTGTGGTTAGAAAACATGCTTGATACGATTTCAGTTTTCTTAAATTTTACGATGCTTGAGTTGTGATCCAAAATGTGATCTATCCTGGAGAATGTTCCATGTGCACTTGAGAAGAAAGTGTATTCTGCAACTTTCAGATGGAATGTTCTATGAATATCAATTAAATCTGTCTGGTCTATTATAAAGCTTGTGTTTCCTTTTATTTTCTGTTGGGATGATCTGTCCATTGGTGTAAGTGGGGTGTTAATGTCTCCTACTATTATTGTGTTACTGTTGATTTCCCCTTTCATGGTTGTTAGTATTTGCTTTACGTATTGAGGTGCTTCTACATTGGGTGCATAAACATTTATAATTGTTATGTCTTCTTCTTGGATTGATCCCTTGATCATTATGTAGTGTCCTTCCTTATCTCTTGTAACACTATTTTAAAGTCTATTTTATCTGATACAAGTATTGCTATTCCAGCTTTCTTTTGATTTCCATTTGCATGGAGTATCTTTTTCCATCCCTTCTCTTTCAGTCTGTATGTGTCCCTAGGTCTGAAGTGGGTCTCTTGTAGACAGCATATATACGGGTCTTGTTTTTGTATCCATTCAGCCTGTCTGTGTCTTTTGGTTGGGGCATTTAATTAATTTATATTTAAGGTTATTATCAATATGTATGTGCCTATTGCCATGTTGTTAATTGTTTTGGGGTTGTTTTTGTGGGTCTTTTTCTTCTCTTGTGTTTCCCGCCTACAGAAGTTTCTTTAGCATTTGTTGTAAAGCTGGTTTGGTGGTGCTGAATTTTTTTAGCCTTTGCTTGTCTGAAAAGCTTTTGATTTCTCCATTGAATCTGAATGATATCCTTGGTGGGTGGAGTAATCTTGGTTGTAGGTTTTTCTCTTTCATCACTTTAAGTATATCCTGCCACTCCCTTCTGGCCTTCAGAGTTTCTGCTGAAAAATCAGCTGATAACCTTATGGGGATTCCTTTGTATATTATTTTTGTTTTTCCCTTGCTGCTTTTAAATTTTTTTCTTTGAATTTAATTTTTGCTAGTTTGATTAATATGTATCTTGGTGTGTTTCTCCTAGGGTTTATCCTGTATGTGACTCTCTGTGCTTCCTGGACTTGTGTGACTATTTCCTTTCCTATGTTAGGGAAGTTTTCCACTGTAATCTCTTCAAATATTTTCTCAGACCCTTTCTTTTTCTCTTCTTCTGAGACCACTATAATTTGAATGTTGGTGCATTTAGTGTTGTCCCAGACCTCTCTGAGATTGTCTTCAATTCTTTTCATTCTTTTTCTTTATTCTGCTCCTCAGCAGTTATTTCCACCATTTTGTCTTCAAGCTCACTTTTTCATTCTTCTGCTTCAGTTATTCTGTTACTGATTCCTTCTAGTGTAATTTTCATTTCACTTATTGTGTTGTTTATCTCTGTTTGCTCTTTAGTTCTTCTAGATCTTTGTTAAATATTTCTTGTATTTTCTCAATCCGTGCCTCCATTCTATTTCCAAGATTCTGGATCATCTTTACTATCATTACTCTGATTTATTTTTCAGGTAGATTGCCTATTTCCCCTTCATTTATTTGGTCTTGTAGGATTTTACCTTGCTCCTTCATCTGTGACATAGTTATTGCCATCTCATTTTTCTTTTTTTTGATGAGTGGGATTGTGTTCCTATCTTACTGGTTGTTTGGCCTGAAGTTTCCAACACTGGAGCTTGTCGGCTCTTGGGTAGAGCTTGGTCTTGGTGCCGAGTTGAGGACCTCTGTGAGACCTCACTCTGTTGAATATTCCCTGGGGTCTGAGGTTTTCTGTTAATCCAGTTGTTCAGATTTGGAGCTCTCACTGCAGGATCTTTGGCCTGATCCCCGGCTTGTGATCCAAGATCCTGTAAGCCACGTGGGGTGGCAAAAAAAAAAAAAAGAAAAAAGAAAAGGAAGAATAACAAAGTAACAAATAAAATTAGACTAGGAGACTAACAGATATGTTAGAAAGAATATAAAAATAAAAATATAGATGAAACAACAACTGGAAGGTAAAACAGAACACAATAGTAAAAAAGAGGAGGAGAAAAAAAAAGGTGGAAAAGGCCTTGGCTGTGGAGGACGGGGCTTAAACAGGGGTGGGGCTTGGGCAGTGGGCAGGGCCTATGCTTAGCACCCACAGGGCTGGGAAAGGCCCTGGGAGTTGTGGGGCATGGGGCTTAGGCTCAACAGAACTGAAGGGTCCCAGGCGTGCCTCCAGCCTCTGGTCTCAGAGGGCAGGGGACCCCACCTAGGAGCCCAGCAGGCTTCCCAGGCTGAGTGGGCAGGGTAAACATCCTCCACTCCTCTTCCACTCCTCTGGTCCTGGAGGGCCCCTCCCACCTGCCTCTCCTGTTCTCCCCCCGGTCTCCCTCCTATGCCCCCACGACCAAGTGGCCCGGGAGTGGGGCTCTGAGAGTGTGGGACCCAGCCCAATTGGGCAGGGGAAATACTGAGTGTGCTCCCCCTTGATCTGAGCCCCAGAGGGTCCCTTCATGTGTGTGAACCCCTCAGCCACCCCTCAGGGGCGCTGGTCCTGTCTGGCCTCCACTTCTCCTCCCCCCACATCTTACCAGTTAGCTTGGGGGGTTCCTCCTGTCTCCTTGGGCATTGAGGTCTCCCACCAGCATCTGGCAGTTACCCTAGTTGTGGGGAGATGCGAACCCCGCATCTTCCCACACCGCTGTCTTGACTCCTCAGATGTTCCTCACTGTTTCTAATTGACAGCAATCTTTGTTTCTCTTTTGATGCTCAAATTGTCATAGTTTGAGAAGTAGGACCCCCATCAAGTCCGTTCTTGTAGTCATTTTCATACATCTTTAAAAGTTAACCTTGCTTTCTAATATCAGCAAACTATTCCAAGACGGTCTTGAGTTCTCCTGCACTGAACGTGGACTCAGTGGCTCTCTAAAGTGCCCTGATTATCTTTGGTGGAGAATAATGTTAAAGACCAGACTCTGTATACTAGTGCTGCAGACTATATTGTTTCACAGGAGAACTGGCAGTAGATCCGAGTGACAAAAGAAAAGGGGCAATTTAAATCAGTGAAATAATTAGAAGAATCTCCAATTCCACAAAAAGGTCATTATTTCAATTTTGGTCTTTTACTAAGGTTATTTTCCCCTTTCTCTGGTATGAGAGCTTCCTCATCTAAAATCCCCCCTCTCTTTTTATACCAACTTTAATAATAGTTTATAACTCTAGTTTGATAGTCATAGTTTGATATAACAATTACACATTATCATACCAAACCATATGTATTTAAAGTGAAGATTTGACCCCAGATTTAGAACTCTCAATTTTCCTTTTCACTCTTTTTTTTTTTTTTTTGCGGTATGTGGGCTTCTCACTGTTGTGGCCTCTCCCGTTGCAGAGCCCAGGCTCTGGACGCACAGGCTCAGCGGCCATGGCTTACGGGCCCAGCTGCTCCGCAGCATGTGGGATCTTCCCGGACCAGGGCACGAACCCGTATCCCCTGCATCGGCAGGCGGACTCTCAACCACTGCGCCACCAGGGAAGCCCTCCTTTTCACTCTTGGTCCAAGCATCTTTAATGGATGCAGGTCAGAATCATCTAACATTAACCTCACCAAATTTCTGAAAACAGGAAAAAAAAAAAAAGAACTTCTAATTTCCTTCTGGAGCAACATTTACAAAGTAAATAATTCAGAATACACTGAGATACAGGATCCACATAAAATTATGTATAATCGTTGAAGGATAATAATAAAGGGTATAATGTAGGCAAATATAATCTTTTGTAGTTCTATTTAAGTTTCACTTTTACTACTCTATAAGGACTATTTTTTTATTTCTCTTATAATTTTTTTTTAAATTTTTATTTATTTTATTTTTGGCTGAACTGGGTCTTTGTTGCTGCGTGCAGGCTTTCTCTAGTTGCAGTGAGCGGGGGCTACTCTTCACTGCAGTGCACGGACTTCTCATTGTGGTGGCTTTTTGTTGTAGAGCAGGGGCTCCAGGCACGCGGGCTTCAGCAGTTGTGGCACATGGGCTCAGTAGTTGTGGCACACAGGCTTAGTTGCTCTGCGGCATGTGGGATCTTCCCGGACCAGGGCTCGAACCAGTATCCCCTGCATTGGCAGGCAGATTCTTAACCAGTGCACCACCAGGGAAGCCCAATTTCTCTTATAATGTTTGTATAATGTTTATTTCTGCTTTTAAAAAGACATTCAGATAAATGTAGATATTCATTATTTAAATATTCTAATGAGTTAACTTCCCCAAGTCTAATTATAGTAGCAGAATAAACAACATGATAATAAAAATTATGAAGCATTTTAACCAAAAATTTTATGTGCAACAGCTTTTGAAGGGCTGTTTAACTGCTTAGACACACGTGTACATGCACACCCTCACACAGAAGCAATGTAGATCTCACATCTGCACATCTAGATTGCAACATACTTCACATGTATTTTTATGTTTTCATTACACTGACATACTTCTTTATTTCAAGTTAGGAAGTGGTCTACTTGAGGCCCAGTAATTTCCCTCATGTAGGTTTCATTTTCACCAAAATACAAATGGGCCAACCTGGCTTCCAGTTTGCTGCTTATGATTATATTGACGTCTGTTCCTATGTTTGTGTATTTCCACTGTTCTCCCTTATTCCATTGTTTGACTATATTGCAATTTCTGTGTTCTACTAATGAACACAGTTCATTAGTAGAATGAATGCAGTTCTCCATTGTTCTATTATAGACACTGCTGCAATGACCATTCTAATACTTGACTCCTGAGACAAAAAAACATAAAAGTTTATCTAGATTATATTCTTGGGTCTTATATTTATTTTCAAATTTACTAGGAAATCTCAAATTGCTTTCTAAAGTAGTTGTACGACTTTGCAAATTTATTTAAACACCATCATTGTGGTTTTAATTTTCATTTTCCTGACTGCCAGTGAGCTTGAGTAGCATTTCAAATGATTTTTTTTTTTTTTTTTGCCAGTCATATTTCCTACTTTGTGAAATACCTGTTGGCACCTGTTGCCAATTTCTCTATTGGGTTATCTGTCCTTTTTTATTGATAGTAATTAATTCTTAACTGCCCTTGGATGTCTCCAGCAGAGACCTCCAACACTACCTGAAAGACCTAAACTGCATCAAATGCACTAGAATTCATTGCCGTCCCACTAGTAGACTCTGCTACTCTCTTTTCCTCGAAAGGCCTCCTTAGTTGAGAAGTCTGGGAAGCCCAGGTCCTTCCTCCCATCAGTCTTGGGGAAGAACTGAGTAGATATTCTTTGTCAGGGATTGAGCACCCTCATAGATCCTTAGTCTAAGCCTAGAATATTTCCTTCCTGACTCTCTGGATCTTCTTTGATTTCTAGCAAAATGGGGAACATCTTCCTTTTGACAGGGACTTGTTTGATTCTCATCCACCTCTGTCTCGTTGCCCCTTTCAGTTTAACAGGGTTTGTTCTGGGCATTGTGACTACTTCCACTGCAGGCCGTGGGGCCATGCCTCCACTTGTGGCCACTCATGCCTCTGTCTCTGAGTGCAAAGCTGTTCCCATACTCTCCTCCTCTCCCACATACCTGGTACAGCTATATCCTGTGAAGTCCTTCACAAGATGGCAGTCTCCTTCTTCTCAACTCCTAATTTTTCCCCACTAGTATTAACGTTTTATTAAGTTTTCTGATTTCACATATTCTTACTGATTGACCTAATAGTTGTACTCCTCTAATACAATATATTTTCCCTCAGTAAAACTCTAAAGTGACCCAGATGTGAGAGAGGGAAGACATTCTAAGATTTGTAGCCTTGGAGAAATCAGGCACATCACTAGCCATCCACTTTATCTCACTTGACTTCAATCCAGCAAGGTTTTCTTCTTCCCTGAATAAAATCCTATTCAAAACACAGTAGTTATGAAAGGAGATCAAGGTGGCAGAGTAGGAGGACACAGAGCTCATCTCCTGCCACAAACATCAAAAATACCTCTACATGTGGAGCAGTTCGCACTGAAACAAACTGGAGACTGGCAGATGACTCTCATACAACCAAGGCTGTAACATGGAGTCAGGTAGGAAGGGAAGAGAAGTGATGGTTGGGACCTGTGCCCCTTGGAGGGGACACAGAAGAGGAGGGGGATTACATTGGCTCGAAGATCCTCCCTGGGGAGCGAGCAACTTGAACCACATATTGGGTGCCCACGTCTGGGGCCCAACACTGGGAGGGATGAGTCCCCTTAGCTCATTTGAGAACCAATGGGACTGACAGCAGGGCTGTAAGAAGCCTATACTCCGCTTGTGAAACACATGCACATGCTTGCTTACTCCTGAAACAAGGCAGAAGCAGGCTAAAACTGCCTGGGACTCTGGCTGGTTTCCCAGAACTGCCCCAGCGTTTGCCCCAGCCTGATCTGAGTGCCCGCTCCAGCCCGTTTTGCTCCATGGTACAGCTCCACACTAGGGCGAAGGCTGCTGCAGCTGAGGAGAGTATGCAGTTGTAGGAGACAGAGCCTGTTTGACGCAGCACAGCAGCAATGGTGTTCATGGGGGCGGCAGATTGGGAGCGGTCTCGAGCTCTGACTGGTGCTAGGACCATGCCAACGTGCATACCAGCCCACACTGAGTGCCCACTCCAGCCCTTCATGCTCCTCCGCATGAGGGTGAAACTGCCTCCACTGAGGAGAGTATGCAGTTGAGGGGGACAGAGCCAATTCATACCTGATCCTCAGGGCTTCTGCTCCTGCAGCTGGGGAGCCGCACCCACCGCCAACAAGGTGGTACTGGCCACTGAGCAGAGGAGAAGCCCAGACTTACACTTGGCTCTGGCTCTAGCCTCTGCATCTCCAGCCCTACTTCCTACCAAGGTGATAGCTGCCAGCACACCCTGGGGGAAGACATGACTTGTGCTCACTGCAGCTCTAGCTCTCCCACCAAAAACGCTGGGCACACGCAGACTGAATAGGAATGCTCCCTCACAAGGACACTCCTTCAAGACTGGGATAGGAAACTGTTTCATTTAATTTTATAGAGACAGAGAAAGTTAAGCAAAATGAAAAGAAAGAGGAATTAGTTTCCAATGAAAGAATGAGAAAAAGATCCTAAAAAAAAAAAAAATCTAAAAAAAAAAGAGATAAATAATTTACCGGATAAAGAGTTTGAACCATTAGTAATAAAAATGCTAACTGAACTAAGGAAAAGAATAGATGAACACAGTGAGAATTTTAACAAGAAACTAGAAAATATAAAAAAGAACCAGTCAGAACTGAAGAATGCAATAACTGAAATGAAAAACACACTAGAAGGAATTAACAACAGACTAGGTAATACAGAAGAATACGTCAGGGATCTGGAAGATGGAACAATGGAAATAACTTGATCACAACAGCAAAAAGAAAAACAAATTAAAAAATGAGAACAGTTTAAGGGACCTCTGAGATAACGTCAAGCATACCAACATTCACAATATAGGAGTCCCAGATGGAGAAGAGAGAGAGAAAGGGGTTGAAATTGTATTTGATGAACTTATGGTTGAAAACTTCCTGAGCCTGAAGGAAACAGATATCTAGGCAAGGGAAGCACAGAGTGTCCGAAACAAGATGAATCCAGCTTTTTTTGAAAAGGAAAGAAATGCAGGAAAAAAAAACAAGATAAATGAAGACTGAGTGAATAGTTGCATAGACCCATATCCATAGAGGACAGAAGATATGATTGACAACAGGAAAATTAGTGAGCTGTAGCAACATGAAACTCACATGCGTTCTAGAAAGGAGAAAAAAATGGGAAATGAGGAGGAGAGAGGAAAAAAAAACTAGGAAATAGAATAACAGCTACACAGGGAAGAAAAATGATCGTGTCAGAAATAGAGAGAGCTAAAATGAACAGTTAATGAAAGAATTTGTAAGGGAAGAACTGGGGCATCATACAAGGAAAGATATATAGCATCAGGGGTTGGTCCTGCCCATAGCCTATTAGACTCAGATGGCTGGATCCTTCAGTTCGGATTTTATGTTGGAGTATTGGCAAAGGACAGGGTACTAGCCCTCATTTTAGACCCCACTAAGGTATATTCACGTTGGATTATATAAAGCATCAGGGATGCTTTAAAGCAATAATATTAGCTCTTCCTGTTTTTCCCTAAAACCCCAGTTTAGGACTTGGACAACATTTTTAGACAATATATTTTACATCAAAGACTGGCCCAGAGAGAAATATAAACATCCACAGTGTAAAAAGCAATTTATTTTTATCCATAAAATTATGAAATTTTCTACACATGTATCTTTTACATAAGTAGAGACCATGGCAATGTATTCATTTTCAGAAAAAATACATGTCATGCATAAACAGATAGTATGGCACACACACACATCCTAGAGAAGAAAGATGAGGCTTAAGAAGAGACAGAGAAACAGGCAAAGGTGAGGAAGATGGGAGTGGAACAGATACACGTGTCCTGAAAGGAGACAGACAGCCTCAGGCCTCGTCTTTCTACTAAAATATTTCAATATTCTGGCTTATTTCCAGCCTCTAGTTTTACACTGTCCAAGACACGATCTACAGTGCTATTAGAATCATCTTTGCAGAAATCTGATTATATAATTGTCTTGCTTCATTACTTTCAATGCCTCCTGTATTCTCTTGAATAAGGTCAAAATCTCTTAGCTTGAGATTTTTTTCTGAAAACCTACTTTCCCCCTCTTTTTTCCCTTTACTATCACTACACACACATCACTATCACTGTACCTTTTAGCTACAGTAGGAGTAGTAAAGAGCTCCTTGCCATTTCTTTCAAGCATGATATTACCTCTGTGTTTACTATTCTTCTTTTTTTTTCTTTAACAGAGTTATGCATGAACATAAAAAACAAAATGATTCTATATCATTTATTGGGACCAAATAAACTTTATTGCCATTCCTCCTATTCCCACTCCAGAGACAGCCACTTTCATCTCTACTGATTAATTATTTTGGTAATGATCTTAATTTCTAAATGAAATGCTTGTAGCATTTTGATTTTTTAGTTTTAGTCCTTATTAGCTGACCTTTCCCTTTAAATAAGAATTTAGATCTTTTTAGTTTTCCTATTGCTATCCCCACCACACATGAATGCTCCCCCTATTCAATGATGTTATATGGAAATTTTTATAAGATACTATTCAGTATTTGCATTATTATGATAATGTAAACCCTATTCACAGGTGAACCAGTTAACAAACCATAATTGCTTTTCCCTCTTGGAACTACTTTTTATTTTACTGGGAGCTAATAATTGTCATGATTTAATGTACTCATCAGTAACTAACTCTGCCAATTTCCTGAACCTCCTCTGAGAACATTTAGTTATTTCACATATTCTGTCCTTTTCATCTTCCTGCCTCTTCTAATCTTGGTTGCCCTCTTTATTTGAAGCTCAGCTGTCATTCTAGACTCTCCCTTCACATATATTCAAGGAATCCCTTCAGCTTCAGCCTATGTTTGATTTTCTATTTCCTGATATCTCATGCCTTCCTTTTTCTTAGTTTATATCCTCATCTTGGTGGAGCACATCCTTCAGTAACTTCCTGTGAATGTGTGCATGGGAGGTAACTTTTTTGAGACCTTGTATGTTTGAAATTATTTTTTCTCTCATCCTGATTCATAATTGAAAATTTAGAAACATGTAGAACTCTAGGTTAGAAAGAATTTTTCTTCTGGATTTTGGAGGCAGCTGTGCAGTTAATCATGACTGGGGAAAGGCACACAATCAAACCGGTTGGTCTGACTTAAAATTCATGACCATGAACCTCAAATGACCAGAGAATCACACTGTATTTCTAAAGCCCATTTACTCCCCTACTCTCCTAAATACTTATTTCACACCCCTCCTTTCACCTCATATCCCCTATATTGCCTCCCTCCTCCCTCTCAGCTGGTGACCTTACTGACAACTTCACTGAGAAAACTGAAGCAATCTGCAGGATGCCCCACAGAGTCCCATAACTATGTCTACCCACCTACTGATCCAACTACAGGGCATTCCTGCCTTGACGAGAGATGGATTGATAAACCATCCATTCTCTGTTCTAAAGCCTTTTCTTCCACTTGTACACAAGATCCAGTGTTCTCTATCCTACTCAAGAATATCTTTTAAAAGATTTTCCGCCCCCTCTCTCCTACATGGTCATATTTTCCCTCTCAAATGAATCAGTCCTGTCTGCACAGAAACTTTGTTTCTCTCATTTTAGAAAAAATGAGATAAAAATTTCTCTTGACCCCATTCAAGCTCTTATCCCTTTGCTGCCTTTTATAGCAAAATTCCTGGGAAGGTTTTCTACTCACACTGTCTCCCATTTCTTCTTACATTTATGATACTCATTCCAACTAGGCTTTTGCTTTAATCCGCACCTGGAAGTTTCTCTTTTCGATATAAATTATAGCCTCCATGTTGCTAAGTCCACTTGTTAATTCTCGGTTCTTAACTGGCTTGATCTATCACTCCTTCCTCCTTGATAGTATTTCTTCTCTTGGCTTCATGGATACCACATGTCCTTGGTTTTCTTCGTTCGGTCAAGCCGAGTGGTCTCAATCTCCTTTGCTGATTTCTACCCTTGCTCACCCTCCTAATATTGAAGATCATCTTCTTTTCTTCCTTAGCTACATTTTTCCAGCTCAGTTAATGGCAACTCCATCTTTTCTGTGGATTAGGCTAAAACTTTGGCTTCAACCTTGAATCTTCTCATACACTCCACATCTAATACAACCGGAGATCTCATAACCATACCTTAAAAATATACACAGAATGTGAAATGTCTCAATTGTAACTACTTGCTTTGAGACACAATCATCTCTTGCCTGAGTTACTGCAACAGCCTTCTAATTGGTCGTCTTGACTCTACCCTTGCTGTCCTTTCAGTTTTATTATATTCTGAATACAATATAGAGTGAATCTTAATAATTAAAGTCAATCCATGCTATTCTCTTACTCAAAATGGTTACTATTTCATTCATATGAAAGTCTGAATCCTTGTTAGGCTCAAGATGACCTTCACACCACCTTTTCCATTGTTACACGCTATCGCTCTGCCAGTCCCCACTTTAGTTTTTGCATAGGATGCTCCCTTTATCTTATGTGCTCTTACTTCATCTCCTTCAAGACTTTGTCAAAATGTCACCTTTACAGTGAGGTCTATCTTCCCTTTGTTAAATGTAAGCTCTGTGAGTTAGGATTGTTCATGTGTTTGTCACAAATGTGTTCCAAACGCATACAACAATGTCTGGTACATAGTTGAATCCCAATACATATATTTTGTTCATTAAATGAATGTATTGCCTTCCATTTTCCAGTGTTTCTGTGAAGTCAAAAGCCATTCTGGTTCTCAGTGGTATGAAAAGATGGAGATTGGGAATGGGGGAATGGTTGACCCCAGATTCAAGCCATAAAGACAATTCTAAGCAATATTAGTGAAAAGAATTTACTCCCTCCCAGAAGGACCATTTTCACTACTTCTCCTCCCTATCCTTGGTACACCCCAAAGGTTCTTGATTATTTTTTATACTCTGCTTTTTGTTTGTTTGTTGCTAAGCTCTGTGTACTTTTACGGACTTCTAAAATTTAAGATGTGTTTGATGTGAATCTATTTTCAACAGTTAAGCTAGGTTGGCACTTTAGATTTTCAGTTTCATGGCCTTCAACTCAGAGGTTTTCCTGAATTATCTCCTTGATAATTTCCTTTCCTCCATATTTCCTTACTACCTCTTTCTTAAATTATTATTTTTCAACTAGTGGACCACTTGGTTTTCCTCTAATATCTTTTCTCTTATATTTTCTTTCACTTTGCCTTTTGCTGTACTTTCTGTGAGATTTCTTAAAGTTTACCTACCAATCCTGCTATTATTTTATTATGCTATCGTATTTAAAATGATATTTTCAAGAGCTTTTTTTTTGCCCCTTGTATTATCCTGGTCTAAGTTTGTGGTTGCAATTAAGTCTCTCTTCTTTCTCTTAATGTTAATCACAGGATTCAATTTTTAATATTTTAAAATTAATTTATATTCTTCTAAGTGTTCTTTTTGAGTAGATTCTATTTTGACAAAGTTGCTGTTATTTTCTTATTTATATTAAAATTTTTAATCTTTATGTTTCCTCAAAAGTCTGCAAATCCATGATTGGCGCTAAACACTGATGCAGTTTTGAGCATGTACGAGAAATGCTCAAGAATGTTGCTTTTTCATTTAGTTCGGGAACTTCAAATACCTCTCTTTTGAGGTCTTTCCACTGAGCCAGTCATTTTCTCTAAGCCTTTGAATACCCAGTATGGTTAGTTGCCAGTATTCTTGTAGCAAAGTGGAAGAACAGGGTCAAGAACCTCACCATCTGCTGTTCACGTGGTGTTTAATTCCTCTGTTTTCAGTACATTACAGTCACTTTCAACTTGGTCTCTTCTTCCCCAGAAAACCTCTGTTTTATCTCCTTCTGCAAATGAAACAACATTCTTGCAACACTGAAGGAAAATCAATTGGCCAGCTATACAGACAGGTGAAGGAGATCCAAGAATCTGTTTATAAAACAGACTTTCAACAAATTGTCATTATTTCAGCCTCTCCCTGCTATCCTTCTCTCCTTCAGGCAGCCCAGATTAAAACATTGCAAAGAAGGTCTACTTTGCTGTCTTCAGTTTGAGAGAGGGAACTGGGCGCTGGGCTGCCACCTCCTCCAGGTCAAGACCTTAGCACACTAGGGAGAGGGTGGGGCAAAGGCAGGAAAAAAAACACCACAAAATTCCTACCTTTTTTGAAGGTGGGTTTTCCTTGATTTGCCATTTGCGTGGTTGCTATAAGCCTTTGATTGACCCAGGCTCCTATGAAGATACTTCAGCCAGTTTCTGGTTGTGTTTGATGTTTCTGTGGACACGAGCTTGGAGTTTCTTAATTCACCATTTTGCTGATGTTCTGTAGAACCAACTCTTGGTTCCTTTTAAATAGTTTTCAAATCTCTAATCAAAATACTTTCTTTTAATTCTTATATATTTTTTCCATAATTAATTTAATATATTTGTCTAAAAAGTCATTATTATAGTTCCTGTGATCTTTCTCTCTACTAATTTTTATCTTGATTTCTATCAAGTCTTGCCTCCCTAAAACTCTTGTTTTTAAAAATTGAATTCTAGATTGTATATAAAAATTTGTGAGTATGATTTCAGTCCTACAGTGTTATCTTTATTTATTGAGGATTTACTTTGCTTCCTCTGCTTATGAAAGACAGCTAAACTAGGGGCAAATTCAATCAAGGGTCAAGAAAACTCAAATTGGGGCTTTATGAGGTTTAATCTATTACTGATTCCTCTTTGCATATAGGGAGAATGCCTTCAGGGTCTCACTCAAAGCCCAGATTATTTACCAATATTCTATCTTTGTTTTTAGCATGTCTCAAAGTCCAGGTTTTGTCTCTCTAGCCCCCAAGAGTCCTAAAAGTGCTTAATTTCTCACCCTCTCAGCAGGCATTATGATAATTCAAAAAAAACCCAAAAAACTGCAAGGCTCATTTCTCCAGGTTTTCTTCTTCCAGGATCATGCCCCTGCAAATTATATATGATACCTTCAAAGACATGTTTTATTTTATTTTATTTGTAAAAAATTGTCTATCTTTTTTAGTTTCTCTTGGTGGGAAGATTTGACCTCCATTGCATTTGATTTTGAAAGCTTTAGAAAAATGCATTAGATAGATCATTTAACTAGCCACAAAAATCTCCAGAATATACAAAATTTCTAAAGTTCTAGATTATTTTGAAAATTCGTAAATTATTTATATGTTTTATATTGAAACCATATCCTTAGGGATTCTGAAATGTAACTAATAGAAACATCTCCATAACAGGCCCTGCTGAGTCAGAGAGTAGTTATTAATATTGACTGGCCTCTTTCTTTCTAAAAAGTATCCCAGTATGGACGATAAAGTGTATGGTCAACCCTATGTATCAAAATAAATAGATAAATAGATTTCACTTAATAACTTCATCTTGCCGGAAGCTAAATGGAAATATTTAATTTTGAGTATACAGATGTAGTATATTGTGAAATACATGTTTTAAATGTATGGACAGTTGACTGTATCACTTTTTCTTGTTTATCATGTCATATGCGTCTCATCATCTTTCAGGATTTTTGCTGGCTACCCTTAGTCATTAGGAAAACTGATAAATGTAAGGTTTTATAGCCTTTTAAAACAAAATATAAATAACATTAGATACTTACACTGTATGTAATGATAATAAGTAAGTGATAGTTTCGTGTGCATGCACAACCCAGAAGTTGGGGAAAAGTCTCACAAGTGAATTTTGCTCGTATATGATTTTATTGCCTTAACTTTAATTTTGGGGACATATGTTTTATCCTACGTTACATTTTATTAGAATTCAACCATTTCTTAAAACAAAAAGCATATAAAGAGCTGTATACATAAAGATGCATCCAATCCCCAAAGACCATAAATACTTTATAGAGTCATGAGTCAAGTGGTTGATATTTCTTGCAGGGTAAAATGGTTCCGTTCAAATTTTTAAATGCACTTGAAAAAAGCCAGTCAGTTTCTGAGTGACTCTCAACCCTGGTTTTACATCAGAAATATGTGCAGATTTGTGTGTGTGTGTGTATGTGTGTATGTGTGTGAGAGAGAGAGAGAGAGACAGACAGACAGACGGATGACATTCTTAGGTGTGCTATGGAGACATGTTACTTTTTAAAAGTTTACAGGTTCTCTCTGATGTGCAGTCACAGATGGAAGTGTCTGTAGCATGAGCATGTCAGGTTCAACTCCTCCACTGAGGCAAGTGGCCACAGGTGAGAAGATATTTTTGAGTCAGATGAACATATTTTTCTGAACACAGAGGTTGTTCCAGTAACTAAAGTGAATCATCTAATGTCTGTGTCACAAAACCAGGTGCCCAAGCCCGATTTGAGAAATCCCAATAAAAGAAATCTCTCTTATTGGGAGTTTAAGTAATTAAACTTATAAGAACACATGCACATACACAAAAGCACAGAGGTAGAAAGCTGAATCTAGAGCAGTGAACAGAAACACAAACTATGATGGGAGAAGCAAAAGAAGAGTGGGTGGGAGTGCGAGCAAGAGTGAGAGTGAGAAGAGAGCTGTTAAGCATAATATAGAGAGCATCAAATACCCACATCTTATGGGAGGACATGATAATCATACCTCCGGATCTGTACTTGGGTCAGTTATAACAAGGAAAGAAGTTGTTATTTTAGGAATTTATAAGGACTGTATGCAGCTACTTGACCAGCTTGGGGCATATTTTTATATTCTTGTGTATTTTTATATGACCTGAAGTAACCTGAGTATAACCTATTTTTTGAAACTTGAATGACACTAATAACATATTTCATAACAGAATTATGAATGAACATGTCTTTAAAATTAGAAATGAGTGTTATGTGGGAAGAGTAAGAGGTAACAGATGTGAAAATACCAAAAGGAAGCAATATTTAAATGAGATATTTTACATTTTAAAGAGACTCTGTCTTCACTTAGAATAGAAAAAATTTATGTTGCTTTGAAATAAATCACTGGGTCACAATTTTAATAGATAAAATATGATAGTTCTGCGTCAAAAATGTATCCTTCATATCACTTCTATTTTTCACTTATACTTTGCCATCCTGGTACAAAGTACATGGTCTATTGCAGCAGATTTATCAGGGGTCTTATGCTTCCTCTCTTGTCCCCAAAGTCTATTATACATATGAGAATGAGAGTGATGCTCTGAATTTACTTATCAGATTTTATCACCCCCAGACATAATACTCTCCAATTGCTTGACATTTACGGTGGAACAACCTACAGACTTCTTGACCATAGCCTGACATGTGCTCCCTCATGCAGCACCTGTCCTCCCTTATGACCTAAACTTGTATAGTTCTCTCCTTTCTCCTGACATTCTGGCCTCACCTCATCACTGCCTTGAAGGCTTTGCTTTAGCATTTCTATCATCCTGTGTTAGTCTTTCTCTAGATCATAGCATGGTTGGTTTCTTCTCTTCATTTAGTTTCCGCAGAGAAGCCTTTCTGCCCACATCATGTAAGGGGCCACCCATCTCGCCAGAAACTCTCTATCCCATTATACTTTTGGTGTATTCATAGCATTTATTATTATTTGAATTTATTGCATTTATTTTTCATGTGTTTAATGTATATTTTCCTCTTCTACAGTATAAACTTCAGTAAGGTTGGAACCATGTCTATCTTCTTCATCAATACAGTCACCTTCCTAGAATTGTAACTACATAATCAAAGTTTGATAAATGTTCCTTAAATGAAAAGCATGTCAGAAATTAGTTGGCTTATATATGTACCTGGAACTGCTTTTATAGGCTTGTTTTTCCCACTGCATTTCTAATTCCACTCTTTTATTTTTTTTGTCCTTCATAGTAGAATTGTTTACCTTCTTCGTGACACTAAGGTATTCTAGTATATTGAAAATGTGATTCATTGTGTACAAGCCTTTTCTTAAATTTTTTTTTTTCCCACAGAGCACTATGTTATAAATGGGATATATTGCTTTCTAGGTTGATGTACAAATGTTAACTTGGGACATCTCTTCATTGTTGTCCTGGGTTAAAGTCACTGCTTCTTACTTTCCAAGTCTTTGTTTCTTTCTTATTATTGTTTCTTTCTTATATTCTTCTTTAAAGAAAGATATTCAGATACATCTTATACAGTTTTATTTCCTCGTTCAAATGATTGGAAAGTCTAATTGAAATTTCAAGTCTAATTGAAACCAGGTAAACAAGCCGTATGATAATATGGAACCCATTGTGACAGATCTGTGTTGCCTGTGAGAAAATTTCAGACCCGTCTTTTGAAATGTTTGTATCAGGGAGAACTTTTTCGTGGCAGCTTTAGCAATCTTCTCAATACTTGCCCTTCTATTTTCATAAGATTGCTTATTCACTAAATGCAATGGCAATGCTCTTCATAATTAATAAGCTCTTCTCTGTAAAAGCACATGTTCTTTGTCAAGGCCCCAAGGAGTAACATAGGTTTTTCCTGGGAGTCAGCCTGAATTCTTCAAATCTGGCAAATGTGAACCAAACCAAACTGTAAGAATACAGTTCTATCTAGTTTGTATTCTGTGGAAAATCTCCCTGCTCTACGCCTGTCTTTCTCTCTGTGCCTCACCACCACCCCACTGTTGGAACATGGTACTTTACTGTAATTTCTTGTCTAGTATCACTATCTAAAAAGTTTCTTCAAACGTTTAAATTCTGTGAAGGCAGGTACCAGGCCAACTGTACTTACTATCTACAGCACTGAACATAGGCTTCTGAAACATAGTAAATATTCACAGACTATCAACTAAATGATTTAATGAAGAAAGAATGGTAGATAGATAGGCTAACTCTTTCTGTTTTTCTATTTTGTTTGTTTTCACTTTAGCCAGTGTATCTTAGAGACATTCTCCTGGTGGGATATTTAACGGTTTAAAGAAAAGGTTAACCATGGACAAAATGTAAATCCAAAGGCAGGAATTCAGCAATTATTGAAAGCAGCATTAAGCCCACCAGTGTTAAAGCTGAAAATAATTATCTTTTGATGCCTGTGATATTGCTAATGTGAAAATGTGGAGAGTGCCAAAGCATACGGAGAAATTCAGAGACATATAATTTAGTGGTAATCCTGTTACTATTTTATGTGAGGCCTTGTATTATAACCTCATTAGCTCAAAGAGGATATATTCAGGGCATGTTCTTCTGAATTCACACAGGAATAAGCAGGAAAGCCCAACATCTCTTGTATAACACGTTTCTGCAGACGGTGTCGATAGCGGTGTTCTTCTCTTCCACCTCCCTTTGCTCCATACAGAAGGCAGTTTATAGATGGTATTTTGCTAGTCTCAGGTCTCCAATGAGTATTCATCATAGCAGACATTTTCAAGAGGATCGTTGCATCCTTAGCCGTTCATTGAAGGCCCCTAACGAGTTAGCTGACACAAAGAGTTGGGAAAACAACTTAACCTTGCCAGCAAATGGGATCAGATCTGTCAGCAATACCAGTTTGCCCCACGTGCTGCAACACCTGCTACAGTAAAAGAAGATACAATACAACTGCTATTGGGAGGAGATGTCCAACCAGGGACTACAGCAGGAGCTTCCACATCTGTTGGCAGTGGAAATCTGTCATCTTCTATCTGTGCTCAGTACTTTGACAGAGTTATACACATGCCATTCTTATAGAATTAGCAGTGCTTTCCTTTGGAAACTTTACCAACGTGTACTTGTAAGGAGACATATTGCGGAAGTTCAGTAAAACTGTGTGATGCTACTGAACCCCTAAAAAAGAGTTGATAGTTTGGTTCATTCAGTAATCAATCAAGATTGATCTGTATTATCAAGTCTACTAAGATAATTGTAATATAACTTTTCGTGTGTTTACATCGAATTTCCATCATTAGGTCATAAGCAACTTCAAGGTTGGGTGTGCCTGATCCATATATATACGTGTCACCTATACCATGTGACCTTTCAACTAGTGTATGCTCAATATCTATATGTTCACTAGATTTTTGGTAGAAAAATAATATATTCTATGACATTCTTTTATGTTTATAACATCTGAATTTGATTAAGGCATGCAACCTGATTGTCAGTATATCTGATACCAAGTCTTATGTGAAACTGATCCCCTCCTATGCTTGGAAAGAGGAACCACATGATTTGCTAAGCTTGAGATTAAGCTAATACCTAAAATCAAGAGATTTATTTTAAGGGATATTTTAAATAACTGCTATGGCCTCAGTCCAGCAGACTGAGAATATAGCTATATTACATCATTGATGGAAGGATTTAATTAAGCCAAATCCATAATATCTTTTATTTTCCATTTCCCACATAAGCAGGTGAGTTTTAAGATGAAATACAAAGTCATTAAAGTCAGATGGCGGAAATAGATCTTGGTTATCCCCTCCACCACTGCTTGATGGGCCTCTGATAGATTTCTTTGCTGTACTCTCCTCACCTGCTTACGGCAGGTCTGTCACTATACATCTAGTTTTCTTACCTAATGCTCTTAGCAAATGATCTTTGTTGGTTTTTTTTTGTTTTTTTTTTTCCTAGTGGGAAGGTATATCATGCATTTGGCTGCAAAATGATGGGAAACATTTTTATCTGAAATGTCCACCTATAGCAGAAAAATCACATACAGCACAAACATCCAAACTCTCCTGTTAACAGAAAAATACTATAATAAATATCAGACTTATCAGATATCTTATCAGATATTATCAGATATAATAAATATCAGGCAGGACACTTGCTCGGTCTAAATCATCAACTACAAGGCATCTGAAGTGTAGAAAATGTTAGTCAGGGTAATGCCTGGTTTAGATATCTCTTTTTCTTTCCTTGATTTGATCTGGATCATCATCAATGGGACTTTTAATTTGCTCTGAGACCAAGCAAACTATGCCAACCTACTTAAAAGATCACCACTCCCTCAACTGCTTATTTAGAAAGGTTTAGGCATCAGAACAGCCACAGCAATAAAAGCTCAAGAAGTATTCAAGCCTTCAAAATAAATGAGTGTTCTTTTTTCTTCAGTTCCTCTTGTAAAGTAATTTTGGTCCCTTGCTCACTGCTTGTCTCCCGTGCTGCAGTGCCATGGATATCTATGTTTTCTCCCTGGTCACCACAATAGGTCCACCGCTCTTGTGCACATAAATTTTTATCTTAGTTTGGAGCATGGCCATATATATATATATATATTTAATTTTAAATATTCAGAGAATTTTTCTTCCCCTAGAATGTAAACTCTTTGGTTTGGGACTTGTTTTGTTCATCGCTATATTTCAAGCTTTTCAAATAATTCCTGGTATGTAATAGATGCACAAAAAGAATTATTGAATAAATCATTGAATGAATGTATGAATGAATGATTTCTGTTTTTCTGGAGTTATGTTTTGCATGTTTAGATTAGGAATGTGGTTTAAGAATATCAGTGTCTGTTTAGACAATTAAACTTTTTGTTTTGGGTGGTCTGCAGCACATCAAGGATTACTTAATGACTTTACCCTGTCATAGAGAGATATCAGGAACAGAAGAGAAAAAACTTGGCCTTAGAACAGAAAATCTGATTTTCTGTGTTTGTGTGTGTGTGTCTGTGTGCATGTGTATTGCTCCAAGGATTTCAAGCTTCTAAACTACGCAGCTACTGGGATGCGTGTGTGGGGTGCAATGGGTAAACTAGGTAAAATATTCAGCCCGTGGTGGTAGAAGGAAATTTTATGATTTTATTAATATTTAAATTTGTGAGTTTTGCAGATGAGTCTGGAAGTATATTCCAAATAAATTTATTTTAAATTATAGTGTTGGAACTACAGAATCCAGTTAAAAAAACTATAAAGGATTGGGATCAACTCCTAGGAAACATCTGAATTGTGTAGGTTCTAATTCCATTTATACACAAAATATAACCTGCCAATCAGGAAAAAGATTCCAGTGATTGACATCAAATCACCAGACCGACTGTTTAGATCCAGTAAATGCACTGACTCTTTCCTGACTTGGCTCAGCCCATCTTAACATCCTACAACCCTGGCTTCTTTTTGAGGAGACACTGAGCACTACTTACTAAGAGAGGTCGCTGAAGTTTTGGTTAATTTTCTACAGTGCTAAATACAAAGCAGCAGTTAAAACTTTACATATACAGATATTTTAAGTACATTGAAAATGGTATTGATTGGACCTGTAATCGAAGTACATTTACCATCCATTGCTTTTCTATTTTGTTTTAATCCTTAACAGATGATACAGAATTCATTGTGGCTCAGCCAGAATTACAGCAAATTTTTCCTTGTCACCAGAACAACATTCTTAATTCCTTAGAGAGTGAGTGAACTTTGAAACTCTTACAAAAGACTTAACTTTTAAGAAGGAAGTTGTCAAAAGATGCATTTAAGTTTATTCATCATTTCAGTCTCATTCTGTCATTCCAGAGGAAGGGAATAATAAATTAAAAGCTCTATTATTCAACAACTATTTATTGAAAAGCTATGATGTGCTTGGCACTAGGCTAAGGCAGTAACATAAATAAATGGAGAGAACTTTACCCCTAAATATACACATTCTACTGTGAGATGTAAATATAATAACATATACTTAAATATATATCAATAATAAAAGCTATGATAGAAATAAGAAAAAGGAGTTTAGAAGAGTGACTAATTCCCCTTTAAGACAAGGGTGAAGCCAAAAGAAGCCCAGCTGATTATTAACTTTTTTCAGTATTATTTGCCAAAAATGAAAGCGTCATGTTCCAAAGTTGCTTAGTTGCAATTGTCTTTTTATTGCAAAAGACGATAGGGTTACTTTGCATGAAAAGTTATTTAATGATTCAAAAACACCATTATTTACAGTTGACCCTTGAACAACAGGGCTTTGAACTGTTCACGTCTACTTATACAAAGGATTTGTACTGCACCATCCAGGGTTGGCTGAATCCACGGATGCAGAATCATGGATTGGAGGGCTTACCATGGTACTCGAACATACACGGATTCTGGTGTACACGATGGGTGGGTCTTGGAACCAATCCTTTGCAGATGCCAAGGGAACACTCTATTTTACACTTAAAGGACCCATTAGTTGACTCATTAAGAAAATAGGATGTCAAAGACATACCTGGAATGTGAAGAAAAACTACAGGATTAAAAATATTGATGTTTAAAGGGCATTTGATAAAATTTAGCAACACATTTCTAATAAAAAAATTAAGTACAATAAAAAAGTGGGGCTTACCAAACTGTAAGAAAGGCTTTTTACCAACAATAGCAGCAAATACTGTCCCCAAACTCTAAGTCCATTTCAATTAATATCAGAAATTGGGCCAAGATGTCAGAATCATGATTATTTGACACTGATCGTAGTGAATAAAAAAAATTAATATTCCTAACTGGAAAATTTATCTTGAAATTTATAAGAAAGAATAAATACCTAATATGTGATGGGAAAAATAGGGGAATGAAAATAGTGGCCATGTGTAAAAAAAAGAAAATTAGATTGTATATGTATAGCTGATTCACTTTGTTATAAAGCAGAAACTAACACACCATTGTTAAACAATTATACTCCAAAAAAGATGTTAAAAAAAAGCTACATTAAAAATTAATGTGATTGTGATGTAAATTTGCAATTGATAAATTGTTCAGTGGAATCTACTAGTGTTCAAAATTAGATACCAGTATATATGTGGCAATTTATATATGTATATATATTTTTTTTTTTATAAACTTATTTATTTATTTATTTTTGGCTGCATTGGGTCTTTGTTGCTGTGTGTAGGCTTTCTCTAGTTGTGGCGAGTGGGGACTACCCTTCGTTGTGCTGCACAGGCGTCTCACTGCGGTGGCTTCTCTTGTTGCGGAGCATGGGCTCTAGGTGCTCGGGCTCAGTACTTGTGGTTTGTGGGCTGTAGAGCGCAGGCTCAGTAGTTGTGGTGCATGGGCTTAGTTGCTCCGCAGCATGTGGCATGTTCCTGGACCAGGGATCAAACCCATGTCCCCCACATTGGCAGGCACATTCTTAACCACTGCACCACCAGGGAAGTCCCATATGTGGCAATTTAAACATAAGAATTTGAATGGTTTTTTTTCAGTGAGGAATGCATGGTTTGCTTAATAAAAGTTTTAATATGGAGGGGCCATTTCTTGGGAAGAAAATACCATATTCAAACACTCATTCCAATAACATTAAATAATGTCTGACGCTAAAGTATTTACAAATTACAAAGAAAGGAGCAAATAACCTGGTAGAAAAAACAGGAAAAAAAAGTTGAGACAATTTGGAAAAGAGCAAATGACCAACATACAAATGAAAAGATACTCTCTCTAGCCAATGATCTGAAAAATGCAAATGGGTATAACATTGCATACCGCTTTACATCTATCAATAAACATGTTGATGGAAAATAAAAGAGTACTGTTAGTAGTAAGTACTGTTGGGAGGATGTGGAGAAATATATGTTCTCACATTTGTCTGATGGAACTGCAAATTGTACAACTTTTGAGGGTATCAGGAAAGATTGAAATTCAAAACATATATACCTTTGTATATTTTGGAGATTAATCCCTTGTCAGCCGCTTCATTTGCAAATAGTTTCTCCCATTCTGTGGGTTGTCTTTTCATTTTGTTTATGGTTTCCTTAGCTGTGCAAAAGTTTTTAAGTTTAATTAGGTCACATTTGTTTGTTTTTATTCCATTACTATAAGAGGTGGATCAAAAAGCTATTGCTGTGATCTGTGTCAAAGAGTGTTCTGCCTATGTTTTCCTCTAAGAGTTTTATAATATCCAGCCTTACATTTAGGTTTTTAATTCATTTTGAGTTTATTTTGGGTATGGTGTTAGAGAACGTACTAATTTCATTCTTTTTCATGTAGCTGTCCAGTTTTCCCAGCACCACTTATTGAAGAGGCTGTCTTTTCTCCATTGTATATTCTTGCCTCCTTTGTCATAGGTTAATTGACTATAAGTGCATGGGTTTATTTCTGGGCTCTCTGTTCTGTTCCATTGATCTATATGTCTGTTTTGGGGCCAGTAGCATATTGTTTTGATGACTGTAGCTTTCTAATATAGTCTAAAGTCAAGTCGTCTGCTTCCTCCAGCTCCATTTGTCTTTCTCAGGATTGCTTTGGCTGTTTGGGGCCTTTTATGTTTCCATACAAATTGTAAAATTTTTTGTTCTAGTTCTGTGAAAAGTGCCATTGGTAATTTGATAGGGATTGCATTGAATCTGTAGATTGCCTTGGGTAGTATAGTCATTTTGACAATATTGACTCTTCTAGTCATGGTATATCTTTCCATCTGTTTTTGTCATCTTTGGTTTCCTTCATCAAAGTCTTATAGTTTTTAGAGTATATGTCTTTTGCCTCCTTAGCAAACAGCCCATGGAGCTCAATATCAAAAAAACAAATAACCCAATCAAAAAATGGGCAGATGATCTAAATAGACATTTCTTCAAAGAAGACATACAGATGGACAATAGGCACATGAAAAGATGCTCAACATCACTAATTATTAGAGAAATACAAATCGAAACTTCAATAAGGTCTCACCTCACACTAGTCAGAATGGCCATCATCAGAAAGTCTACAAATAATAAATGCTGGAGAGGGTGTGGAGAAAAGGGAACCCTCCTACACTGTTGGTGGGAGTGTAAATTGGTACAACCACTATGGAGAACAGTATGGAGGTTCCTTAAAAAACTAAAAATAGAACTACCATATGATCTAGCAATCCCACTACTGGGCATATATCCAGAGAAAACCATAATTTGAAAGGATACATGCACCCCAGTGTACATTGAAGCACTATTTACAATAGCCAGGACACGGAACCAACCTAAATGTCCATTGACAGAGGAATGGATAAAGAAGATGTGGTACATATATACAATGGAATGTTACTCAGCCATAAAAAAAGAATGAAATAATGTCATTTGCAGCAACATGGATGGACCTAGAGATGGTCATACTAAGTGAAGTCAAGCAAAGACAAATATCAGATGATATCACTTATATATGGAATCTAAAAAAATGATACAAATAAACTTATTTATAAAACAGAAACAGACTCACAAACATAGAAAACAAACTTATAGTTACCAAAGTGGAAACAGCGGGGAGGGATAAATTAGGAATTTGGGATTAATATATACACACTATTATATACAAAATAAATAATCAACAAGGATCTACATAGCACAGGGAACTCTACTCAATATTCTTTAGTAATCTATATGGGAAAATAATCTGAAAAAGAATGGATATAGGTATATGTGTAACTGAATCAGTTTGCTGTACACCTGAAACTAACACACTGTCGTAAATCAACTATACTCCAATATAAAATAAAACATATTAAAAAAATAAAGTTTGGGTTTGAAAAAATTAAAATATTTAAAATACCTTTTAATCTGCCTTCTGAGAGCCCATTCCATGAAAAGAAAACCACTGGTATTTAAGGTCATAGGCACAATGATGATTATTTCAATATTGTTTCCAGTGACAAAAATGTGGAAACAAAATGTCCACCAATTACAGAAATTCTTGAATACATTATGATATGTCCACATGATAGAATATTAAATCAGTAACAGAAAGAATGAATTTAAAGCTATGGTCATTTACTGAAGGAATTTTCTAAAATACTTATCAGAGCGAAAATTAAGATGCAGAAAAATATGCATAGTGCTCTACCATTTCTTATAAAGAAACAATGCCAATAACACCTTTATATTCATGTGCATGTGTGTGTATGGTTGATTATACTGATTATAGATTTTGTTTGTGTGTGAGAGGAATATTTTCATTTATGTGTTTGTGTATGTGTATAGATAAATAGATACATATATATTATACATACATATGTTTTCTAGATAAAAGGGGATATTTGGGCTTAATTTTTATTAAAAATTTAAGTATATGTATACATTTTTAAAATAATTCTTAAAACAGTTGCAGATTAGAAAACAACTAAATTACATTGATTTGCAATTAAATTTTTGTGAACAGGGTTTAATGAAACATGTATCGGTAGGCAATGAAGACTGTGATTTGTATATAATCACTAGGGGTATTTCAGTTCACAAATTTTCATGGAGCATAGACCTCCCTATTAGATGAAGCTCATATTTGAATGAGGTAGTCTGTGAAATTGTTCTCCCAATGCTTGGCAGTTTATAGGCATTCAGTAAATGATAACAATGCCTCAGGAAGTTAATATCTGTGCACTGGACTTTGGCTTCTGATAAAGGTCAATTCATATCCTAGTTTAGTTCTGCACAACTTCTGTCAACTAGAGAAAGATATTTGAGCTAACTTTAAAATTGCCATCTCTTTGTAAAATGAGCATCATGATGCTTAACTCTTCTGCCTATATTGATGATTAAATTAGATAACAGAGGGCTTGGTATAGAGGAAGTGTTTAGAAAATACTCCTGTGAATGAGGCCTCACAATATAGAGTGGTGGTACAATGTTACAGTAGTGAAAAGCGCTTTCCAATGTCTGATGAGATGTATCAAGCCAAAGAAAACTGACAGGTGTTATACATGAATTAGTTTTAGGGTGTGGCTTTTGTTGCACAGAAACTAGTGAAAGAAAGCTGTGAACCTCCCTTTCGAATGTTCTTCAATAGAAATTCACTTATCACTAAGTAAACATGTCATGGGGCACCTCATTTTAGGTCTGCAACAGAATCAAGTCTGAGAGGTGTTTGTTCTAACAGGATATTACCGTCATTACTGGGGTGTCAGAACGCTGAGTTGTAAAACTCTAGATGTATAAAGGAATGAGAGAAAAAGTACTCTTGGATGTTTGCCTTTTGGGATTTCATTCATTTCCTTTTCATGCAATCCTGACATGTTGAAATATGACACGTATGACAGACTGTTATAATATATGTTATCATGATCTGGAGAGTGAGAGAGAGGGAGAAATGTGCTCACTTACAGTCTTCTTCACACATCAGGAAAGTCTGTTGTCGGCACTGGTATCTAAGCTCATTTTTACAGGCACTGGCAAGTCTCTCTTTAATCTCTTATTTGTACCATCTGTGTAAATGATGGTTTAAGAGCTGTATGTGTGACTCCTATATTACCAGTAAATTGTATATATGTACCTTGAACAGGGTGAACATAAAAAAGACGGGGAAAGGTAACTAACTGGACTGGAATTGAAGAATTTCTGGTTTCTCATATCTGAAACTAACTAGCTATATTACCTTAAGGGGTTTGTATTACAGTCAATGCTCTTTGAATATATATTTTCTCATTGAATCCTTACAATTACACTTCAAGGGATATGTTGTTACCCTCATTTTGCAGATAAGGAAACTGAAATGAGCTAGGTTATTTGTTCCAAGTCACATAGTTTCTGAGTGGTAAAGATGGTATTTGTACCTATGACTGTCTATGGCCACAGCCCTAGGTGTTTTCTTGACAGACTTAGTCTTCTCTCGCTTCAAATCAATTTCCTCTTAAATTAAACAAAAGAAGTAGGCTAAGTGAACTCTTAAGTCCCTTTTTGACTGTAATTCTATGATTCATAGGGGTAGAATTTGGTTGTGTCGAGTTCTCTGAAAGCCTTAGAATAAGGGGCTTTGTAAAAAAACAGAGGAATAGAAGAGAAAGTCTTAAACATTTAACATTTCCTACTACCTCCTAAAGCAAACAGTTTTTCAGAGTGGATGTTTCTCTTTTATTTTTGGACAATTGGGAATTGCAACAGATTTAAGTATCATTTAGGAGTTTTTCTTTTCCTTTTGATATGTTACATGAAATAGTTGTTCTTAGGTGAAGGAAGATATTAGAATAACCTTACTTTCATAAATTTTTATACTAAAATTCACATCTTAATGCACTGTCCTATACAGTAGTCTTGCAGTAGTTAAAGGAAATATAAAAACTGGGAAAATTAGTTTAAAAAGTCCTTTCTTGGGCTTCCCTGGTGGCGCAGTGGTTGAGAGTCCGCCTGCTGATGCAGGGGACACGGGTTCGTGCCCCGGTCCGGGAAGATCCCACATGCCACGGAGCGGCTGGGCCCGTGAGCCATGGCCGCTGAGCCTGCGCGTCCGGAGCCTGTGATCCACAATGGGATAGGCCACAACAGTGAGAGGCCCGCGTACCGCAAAAAAAAAAAAAAAAAAAGTCCTTTCTGTTAAAAAAAAAGAAAAAAAGGAAAATGGCCATTTTAGGATTGAAGCCAGATCATATAATTCAGTTTCTTAACGTGATTAGATTTCCTTACATAGCTTGGGAAAAACGAGCCTGAAATCGAGGCAATTACAGAATAAAACTGTTTTTTTTAAGTGTCTTTTATGGGGCTTCCCTGGTGGCACAGTGGTTAAGAATCCGCCTGCCAATGCAGGGGACATGGGTTCGAGCCCTGGTCCGAGAAGATCCCACATGCCGCGGAGCAACTAATCCCGTGCGCCACAACTACTGAGCCTGCACTCTAGAGCCTGTGAGCCACAACTACTGAGCCTGAGTGCCACAGCTACCGAAGCTTGCATGCCTAGAGCCGGTGCTCCGCAACAAGAGAAGACACCGCAATGAGAAGCCCGTGCGCTGCAAGGAAGAGTAGCCCCCGCTTGCCGCAACTAAAGAAAGCCCATGCGCAGCAACGAAGACCCAAGCAGCCAAAAATAAATAAATAAAATAAGTGTCTTTTATGTAAGAAAAGGTCCTGAAACGGCACCATCAAACTATAAAATACTTCCTGCCCAAAGTAATCCCATAAGAAATAGAGCTTGACTTGTGATAAGAATAAAACAGAAAAATGGCATTATCTTACTAAAAATATCCTGTACAATAAGGGAACATTTAGTAAAAGGAGTATCAACTGTAATCGTCAGTTACGAAAGATGCTTCATTTCTTTATTCTGTCCTATACCTACAAAATAGTTGCTATAACTAGTGGCATTTATCTTAAAGTTTCAAAGAAAAACAATATTGCCGTGTCTTTCTTTTTCATTCTTCCTATTTGTCTATTTTAGTTAAAAGTCTACTTATGATTACATGTTAAACTCTCACATGGTAGAGCGATGTATGTTTTCCCATATTTATTTCTTTGTCAAATCTACATTCAGTATCCCTATCTCTGCAGGAAAAATGAAGAACAAACTGAGTAGATTTGGTAAATTGAATTATTCTTCATGTTTCCCTGTATCCAGGATCCAGTTCCTCATCCATCCTGTATCCAAATCATGTGCCATATACTTTGCAGCTATTTCCATACAAAGGGTGACATTTATTTCCCTACCCTTTAACTTTGAGTTCAGCCCCGAGACCGAGACTCTCTTTTCAATAAAATGTTGCATTAGTACCAGTGTGCCACTTCAGAGTTCATGTGTGGCTTCCGTTTGTGGGAATAACTTCTGACCTGGCCATGAGAAAAACTCTTGCACTAGACTGCTGGTTCCAGGAGGAGAAAGAGAAACATGAGGTATAGAGGGGTTGGCTGATGTAGGCTAGGCTTGGGCTTGGCAAAATATATATTATATATATATAAATATATAAAAAATATAAAAACAATATAATATATATATAATATATATAAATATATATATTATATTATATATTATATATATATATATATATATATATAGAGAGAGAGAGAGAGAGAGAGAGAGAGAGAGATAGCCAAGCCCAGCCTACCTATGTCAGCCAACCCCCAGTGGACCCAAGATTAGTGAGAATTACTGATTGCTATTTTAAGCCACTTAGCATTTGAGTAGTTTGTTATAAGCTGTATTTGCCAGCAGATATGTGTGAAATCTGATACATGAGACAACTACACACACATAAATACACAGTTAGCAACTACTGTTTTTTCATGACAGTAGAGTTTTTACTTGAGATCTCAGAGCTTTCTTCAACTCATCTCCTTAACGTGCTTTGGCAGGATGAACCTGAACATGGAATGAAGTCAAGTTTTCTCTTACTTTCCACTAAATAGCAGTACTGCTTGTTATATAATAATGTCAATCTGTTGTATACTCTCCTACAGAAAAATTACTCTCCTGTAATTCTCCTTCTTGACACATGTTTGTAATAAACTATTAATTTGATTTCAATTTCTGCTTTGCCCAGTGGGATGAATAATAGCTAAAAACCACAGGCAGGCTTTAATACTCACACAATGCTATGAGGAACTCAATATCACCATTTGACAGATGGGGAAACTGAGATCCAGAGATGCTAAGAAAATTTCCCAACATCACACGGCTGGGAAGTAGAATAACTTTATTTCAAATCCAAGCAAACTGGTTCCAGAACCCTTGCTCTAAACCACTGATAGATACCACATAGTTTTGGAAGTCATCTATCCCTAACACTGCCCAACACGTGACATGTAGGTATGGAGCAGTTGTTGAAAGGTTTAACTGAGCATACTTGAGCTAAGGTGGCATATACTATGAAGAGAGGAAAGCTAACATGTTGAAGACAGTGATATTACTTCATTTGATTAACTTCTTTTGAGAACAACCATGAAGCAGCCACCGGTGCGTATACTGACAACTACTGAGCCTTTTCCAAGCTGGCAAAAAAAGACAGACACGGTCCCCACTCTCCTGGCGTAAATACTCTAGTGTTGGAGAGAGAAATGAACAAGAAGTGCTGATTACAAAATATGAAAGTGCTAAGAAAGAAGCAAACAAGGTGATGATAGAAAATAATAGATCTGAGTGAGAAACATTTTATTTTTTTGGTGGTCAGGGAAGGCCTCCATTGAAGAGGAAACATTTAATCTGAGACCTGACAAGTGGAGGAGATCACTGCAGGCAGAATGGGTATGGATCCTGCAGCACGAAAGTGCTGCTATTCCACTTGCTCTAGATTGCTGAAACTTCCCAAAGCTCTGTCCGCTTTCTGTATAATTTCTACACTGTAGCCACAGTGATCTTTCTCAAGTTGTTCTCTGGTATTTTAAGGCAGAAGAAAATACTATTTAACAAGGCCTGCAAGTTTGGCTCCTTCCTTTTTTTTGCAAAGTTCATCTTGTTCTCTTTTGCTTTCTGCCCTAGTTATCTGTCCTTCTATCTTTGCGTCCTTGTCATGCCTTATCATACCTTAAATCTGCACATTTACATGCATAGTTTTCTACTTGAGCCCCTGTTTTTTAGATAAGTTGTGCTAAAGAATCTGTATCCCAAGGAGCCTTGCTTTGTCTCCTAACCATATAAAATTCCTATTTGAAGATATTCATAGCACTATTCATTACTCTTCTGTATATTTGACAGAGTTAACATTTTATAGCTCTGTGTGTGTGTGTGTGAATATTGGATAAATGTAAATTTATGAAGTTAGGAACCATGTCTTTTTTTATTTAACATCTTTATTGGAGTATAATTGCTTTACAATGGTGTGTTAGTCTCTGCTTTATAACAAAGTGAATCAGCTCTACGTATACATATATCCCCATATCTCTTCCCTCTTGCATCTCCCTCCTTTCCACCCTCCCTATCCCACCCCTCTAGGTTGTCACAAAGCACCGAGCTGATCTCCTTGTACTATGCAGCGGCTTCCCACTAGCTATCTGTTTTTACATTTGGTAGTTTATATATGTCCATGCCACTCTCTCACTTCATCCCAGCTTACCCGTCCCATTCCCTGTGTCCTCAAGTCCATTCTCTACGTGTATGTCTTTTTTCCTGTCTTACCTCTAGGTTCCTCAGAACCATTTTTTTCTTTCTAGATTCCATATATAAGTGTTAGCATACGGTATTTGTTTTTCTCTTTCTGACTTACTTCACTCTGTATGACAGACTCTAGGTCCATCCACCTCACTACAAATAACTCAATTTCGTTTCTTTTTATGGCTGAGTAATATTCCATTGTATATATGTGCCACATATTCTTTATCCATTAATCTGTTGATGGACATTTAGATTGCTTCCCTATCCCGGCTATTGTAAATAGTGCTGCAGTGAACATTGTGGTACATGACTCGTTTTGAATTATGGTTTTCTTAGGGTATATGCCCAGCAGTGGGATTGCTTGGTCATATGGTAGTTCTATTTTTAGTTTTTTAAGGAACTTCCATACTGTTCTTCATAGATCCTGTATCAATTTACATTCCCACCAAAAGTGCAAGAGGGTTTCCTTTTCTCCACACACTCCAGCATTTATTGTTTGTAGATTTTTTGATGATAGCCATTCTGACTGGTGTGAGGTGATACCTCATTTCAGTTTTGATTTGCATTTCTCTAATGATTAGTGATGTAGAGCATCCTTTCATGTGTTTGTTGGCAATCTGTATATTTTCTTTGGAGAAATGTCTATTTAGGTCTTCTGCCCATTTTTTGATTGAGTTGTTTGTTTTTTTTGATATTGAGCTGTTTGAGCTGCTTGTATATTTTGGAGATTAATCCTTTGTCAGTTGCTTCATCTGCAAGTATTTTCTCCCATTCTGTGGGTTGTCTTTTCATATTCTTTATGGTTTCCTTTGCTGTGCGAAAGCTTTTAAGTTTCATTAGGTCCCATTTGTTTATTTTTGTTTTTATTTCCATTTCTCTAGGAGGTGGGTCAAAAAGGATCTTACTGTGATTTATGTCAGAGTGTTCTACATATGTTTTCCTCTAAGAGTTTTATAGTGTCTGATGTTACATTTAGGTCTTTAATCCATTTTGAGTTTATTTTTGTGTATGGTGTTGCAGAGTGTTCTAATTTCATTCTTTTACATGTAGCTGTCCAGTTTTCCCAGCACCACTTATTGAAGAGGCTGTCTTTTCTCCATTTTATATTCTTGCATCCTTTATCAAAGATAAGGTGCATGGGTTTATCTCTCGGCTTTCTATCCTGTTCCATTGATCCATATTTCTGTTTTTGTGCCAGTACCGTACTGTCTTGATTACTCTAGCTTTGTAGTATAGTCTGATGTCAGGGAGCCTGATTCCTCCAGCTCCGTTTTTCTTTCTCAAGATTGCTTTGGCTATTCAGGCTCTTTTGTGTTACCATACAAGTTGTGAAATTTTTTGCCCTAGTTCTGTGAAAAATGCCATTGGTAGTTTGATAAGGATTGCATTGAATCTGTAGATTGCTTTGGGTAGTATAGTCATTTTCACAATGTTGATTCTTCCAATCCAAGAACATGGTATATCTCTCCATCTGTTTGTATCATCTTTAATTTCTTTCATCAGTGTCTTATAGTTTTTTGCATACAGGTCTTTTGACTCCTTAGGTAGGTTTATTCCTAGGTATTTTATTCTTTTTGTTGCAATGGTAAATGGGAGTGTTTCGTTAATTTCTCTTTCAGATTTTTCATCATTAGTATATAGGAATGCAAGAGATTTCTGTGCATTAATTTTGTATTCTGCTACTTTAACAAATGCATTGATTAGCTCTAGTAGTTTTCTGGTAGCATCTTTAGGATTCTCTATGTATAGTATCATGTCATCTGCAAACAGTGACAGTTTTACTTCTTCTTTTCTGATTTGGATTCCTTTTATTTCTTTTTCTTCTCTGATTGCTGTGTCTAAAACTTCCAAAAGTATGTTGAATAATAGTGTGAGAGTGGGCAACCTTGTCTTGTTCCTGATCTTAGTGGAAATGCTTTCAGTTTTTCACCATTGAGAATGATGTTGGCTGTGGGTTTGTCATATATGGCTTTTATTATGTTGAGGTAACTTCCCTCTATGCCTATTTTCTGGAGAGTTTTTATCATAAGTTGGTGGTGAATTTTGTCGAAAGCTTTTTCTGCATCTATTGAGATGATCATATGGTTTTTCTCCTTCAATTTGTTAATATGGTGTATTGCACTGATTGATTTGCGTATATTGCAGAATCCTTGCATTCCTGGGATAAACACCACTTGATCATGGTGTATGACCCTTTTAATGTGCTGTTGGATTCTGTTTGCTAGTATTTTGTTGAGGATTTTTGCATCTATGTTCATCAGTGATATTGGCCTGTAGTTTTCTTTTTTTGTGACATCTTTGTCTCGTTTTGGTATCAGGGTGATGGGGTCCTCAGAGAATGAGTTGTGGAGTGTTCCTCCCTCTGCAATATTTTGGAAGAGTTTGAGAAGGATAGGTTTTAGCTCTTTTCTAAACGTTTGATAGAATTTGCCTGTGAAGCCATCTGGTCCTGGGCTTTTGTTTGTTGGAACATTTTAAATCACAGTTTCAGTTTCAGTGCTTGTGATTGGTCTGTTTATATTTTCCATTTTTTCCTGGTTCAGTCTGGGAAGGTTGGGCTTTTCTAAGAATTTGTCCATTTCTTCCAGGTTGTCCATTTTGTTTGCATATAGTTGCTTGTAGTAATATCTCATGACCCTTTGTATTTCTGTAGTGTCAATTGTTATGTCTCCTTTTCGATTTCTGATTCTGTTGATTTGAGGCTTCTCCCTTTTTTTCCTGATGAGTCTGGCTAATGGGTTATCAATTTTGTTTATCTTCTCAAAGAACCAGCTTTTAATTTTATTGATCTTTGCTATCGTTTCCTTCATTTCTTTTTCATTTATTTCTGATCTGATCTTTATGATTTCTTTCCTTCTGCTAACTGTGGGGTTTTTTTTGTTCTTTCTCTAATTGCTCTAGGTGTAAAGTTAGGTTGTTTATTTGAGATGTTTCTTGTTTCTTGAGGTAGGATTGTATTGCTATAAACTTCCCTCTTAGAACTGCTTTTGCTGCATCCCATGGGTTTTGGGTTGTCGTGTTTTCATTGTCATTTGTTTCTAGGTATTTTTTGATTTCCTCTTTGATTTCTTCAGTGATCTCTATTTAATAGCATATTGTTTAGCCTCCATGTGTTTGTATTTTTTACAATTTTTTTTCCTGTAGTTGATATCTAGTCTCATACCATTGTGGTCGGAAAAGGTACTTGATACAATTTCAGTTTTCTTAAATTTACCAAGGCTTGATTTGTTACACAAGATATGATCTTTCCTGGAGAATGTTCCATGAGCATTTGAGAAGAAAGTGTATTCTGTTGTTTTTGGATGGAATGTCCTAGAAATATCAATTAAGTCCATCTTGTTTAATATGTCTTTTAAAGCTTGTATTTCCTTATTTATTTTTATTTTGGTTGATCTGTCCATTGGTGAAAGTGGGGCTTTAAAGCCCCCTACTATGATTGTGTTACTGTCGATTTCCCCTTTTATGGCTGTTAGCATTTGCCTTATATATTGAGGATTCTTATGTTGGGTGCATAAATATTTACATTTGTTATATCTTCTTCTTGGATTGATCCCTTGATCATTATGTAGTGTCCTTCTTTGTCTCTTGTAATAGTCTTTATTTTAAAGTCTATTTTTTCTGATATGAGAATTGCCACTCCAGCTTTCTTTTGATTTCCATTTGCATGGAATATTTTTTCCATCCCCTCACTTTCAGTCAGTATGTGTCCCTAGGTCTGAAGTGGGTCTCTTGTAGATGGCATATATACGGGTCTTGTTTTTGTATCCATTCAGCCAGTCTGTGTCTTTTTGTGGGAGCATTTAATCCATTTACATTTAAGGTAGTTATCGATATGTATGTTCCTATTACCATTTTCTTAATTGTTTTGGTTTTTTTATTGTAGGTGTTTTCCTTCTCTGTGTTTCCTGCCTAGAGAAGTTCCTTTAGCATTTGTTTTAAAGCTGGTTTGGTGGTGCTGAATTCTCTTAACTTTTGCTTGTCTGTAAAGGTTTTAATTTCCCTGTGGAATCTGAATGAGATCCTTGCTGGGTTGAGTAATCTTGGCTGTAGGTTTTTCCCTTTCATCACTTTCAATATGTCCTGGAACCATGTCTTTTTGTAATTACCATTATATCCCTAGTGCTTTGAACAGTGCTTGAGACACAGTAAATGATTAATACATATTTATTTAGTTCATTGAGTAAATGTTATTGAAGTATTTTAGGCAGGGGAGTTATATAATACAATGTGTATTTTAAAATGATCACTTTGGCTGCTTTGAGAGGAATAGATTAGAGATGGGCATAAGTGAAGAAGAGAGCTTGTTAATAGGCTGCTGTAGCAGTCCAGGTGAGAGATAGTTGTGTGTGGGTATTGAAGAGATAGAGCAGATCTTAAAAATTAGCTGGATTTCAGATGATTTGGGGAAAAAAATTGAAGGTTTACTCTTATTGGCTGAGGATGATAAGGAAAGAAATGAGTTAAGCATAATTTTATATTTCAGAGAGCAAAGTAATAATATTTGTGGAAATGAGGAAAAGTTATATGGATGGAACTGTTCTGTTATTTGGGAAATTAAGAGTGTTTTTCGCTATGTTGAATTTAAGATGCCTTGGAAACATTCGAGGGACAATGTCAAACAGACAGTTGAATTGACTTATCTGGATACCCAGGGGAAAGTACTCAAATGCAGATATACATTTATATATCATCAGTATTTAGATTTCATTGATAGTCATGGAAAAAGGCAAAATCATATAAGAAGAGAGTGTTATAAAAGAGATGTTTTGGCTGATTCCTGAAGAAAAAAAATATATATATATATATTTAGAAATAAGAGATAAGAGTTTCAAGAAAGACAGAATAGGAAATAATTCCAACAAAGGATGCTGAAACATCCAGATAGCCATATTGCAAAAAATAAATTAAAGGAACTTTGATTTCTAGCTCTCATTATATAAAATTTAATTCAAATAAGATCACAGACCAAAAGAAAAAAGCTAAAGCTCTAAACATATAGAAGAAAATATAAGAATATATCTTTACAAGTTTGGCTTAGGTAATATGTTTTAACCTGCATCATAATACAATACATTTATAAGTAAAAGAAACTGATAAATTGGACTTAATTAAAATTAAAGCATCTGTTCTTCAAAAGACACCATTAATGATTGAATAAGCAAACCACAGACCAGGAAAAAACATTAACCATTTATATACTTGACAAAGAAGTTGCAGAATAAAAAGAAGCTCTACAACTTGTTAATTAAAAGGCAAACAGTCCAATTTAAAATATTGGGAAGACTTCATAATATTGGCACAAGATACTTCACAAAAATGTTCTAATGACCAATGAGCATATAATAAGATGCTTAATATCATTAATCACTAGGGAAAAACAGATTAAAACCACAACCACTTCATACTCATTAGAATGGCAAAATTTTGTGATTGACAGTACCAAATGCTGGTGAAAACATGGAACCAGAACTCTCATACGTTCCTGGACAGGATATAAAGTGATTCAGTTACTTTGGAGAACTGATAGGAACTTTCTTGTAAAGTTAAACATATGCTTATTCTATGACCCAGTGATTCTACTACTAGATATTTACCCAAGAGAAATGAAAAATATGTCCACAGAAAACTTAGATGTTCATAGCAAGTTTATTCATAGTAGCCAAAAAATTAAAGTTGAGGTAACCACCAATAGGAAAAAAATATAAATTTGTGGTATACAAAATATTTAATGTGGTAGGCAGAATTCCTAAGATGAACTCCAAGATTCCCACCTACTGATACACTTGCCCTGAATAGTCCCCTCCCCTTGAGTATGGGCAGCTCAGGTGAATATGATGGGATCTCACGCTTGTGATTAGATTGTATCTTGTGGATAGGTGAAGGGATTTTTGTAGGTGTAATTAATATTTCATATCAGCTGATTTTGAGTTAAAAAGGAAATCTTCCCAGCTGTTCTGCTTTAATCAGGTCAAAACATTTAAAAGTAGGACTGGGCTCTTTCTGAAGATATAAAGATGTTCTCCTGTTGGCTTTGAAGAAATAAGCTTCCATATTTTGAGATTTGTGAGAGATCCATATGGCAAGCAATTGCAAGATCCTCAAGGAGCTGATAGCAGACCCTGGCTGACAGTCAATTGGAAAATGGAAACTCAGTCCTATAACCACAGAGAACTGAGTTTAGCCAACAGTCAATTGAGCTTGGAAGAGGACCCTGGCTTCTGAAGGATATGTAGCCCAGCTGACACATCTAGATTTCAGCCTTGTGAAACTCTGGGCAGAGTACTCAGCTAAGTTGTGACTCAACTCCTGACCCATGGAGACTGTGAAATGATAAATGAATGCTGTCTTGTGCCATTAAGTTTGTGGTAATTTGTTACACAGCAATAGAAAATGAATACACTTAGCAATAAAAAAAAATATGACTTATAGACAAAACGTACATAAGTCTCAAAAACATTAGTGAATGAAATCAGACACGATAGATTACATATTATATTATTTCATTTATGTAAGTTTCAAGGATGGGTAAAGCAGATTTCTAATGATAGAAATGAGTACAGTGGTTGTTTCCAGAAATGGAAAGATTGACTAGAAAGGAATACAAGATGACTTTCTGGAGTGTATAGAAATATCAGTAGTTCAGTGTCTTTGTTTATATTTGTCAAAACTCATTGAACTGTACACTTAAGATTTGTGCATTTGACTCTATGTAAATTATACCTCAATTTAACAAAAAAGAAAGAGTGCCTGATAGTGTCAAATGTAGCTAAGAGTCTAAGACAAAAATAGAGAAGTGCTTATTGGATTTGGCCTTCTCAGATACTTGGTGAACTTGGTAAAAGCACATTCTGCCCAAAGTGCTGATAAAATTAGATTAGAATATGTTGTAGTGGGAATAGAAGCAGAAGAACTTGAACCGTTGTATATAGACAACTCTTTCGAGATGTTTAGTTATCAAAGGGCAATAGAAGATGGGGAAGTCTTTTGATTATAAATGTGAAATAAAGGGAGTGTATGTATTTCAAGATGGTAGATCCCAGAGCATGTTGGAACTGATCAAGTATAGACGAAAAATTCATCATGCAAGGTTTAGAAGGAATATATAAATGGATGGATTACTTGAGAAGGTCAAATTAGATGATATTCAGAGCATAAGTGAAGGCAAAACCTGACAGGAATAAAAAAAAATAAATGTATAAATTAAAATTGTGTTGGATAATTGATAAAATAAGTAGACAAATTGTTAGTAAGGATATAGAAGACAGAAAGCATTTCAAAGAAATTAACCTAACTTACATTATAGAGCAGTCCCCCAACAATATCAGAACACAACTTCTTTTTAGTTTTTATTATTACTATTTTTTAATGTTAGGTAGAAACCTAATTAGTTATTTATTTATCTATCTATTTTTACAGCTTCTTTTTAAACATGCACAGAGCATATAAAGATAAAGCCTATACTGAGATATAAAGCAAATCTGAATAAATGCAAGGAGATTAAAATCGTAAACAATATGTTCACAAACCACAGTAGCATGGAATTGAAAATAATAGACAGCTATCTGGAAAATATCTACATATTTGGAAATTAAACAACACACTTCCAACTAATTCATGGGCCAAAGAAGAAATCAAAAGGGAAATTAGAAAACATTTTGTAGTGAATAAAAATAGAAACACAAGATTCTTATTCCAGCTAAGCTGGGATAATTGTAACTAAAAACTTTAGAAAAATGCATCTGCAATTCTGTTGGTTCAATCTTCTGATTAATACAAAATTCCACTACTTCTCACCACCCCACTACTACCATGCTAGTCTAAGTTGTCATCATTTTTGCTTACATCTTTGTAATAGCCTTCGCTCTGCTCTGTTTTTTGTACTTCCCCTACACACCCTATCCCACTCCACAGTTTTAGTCAAACAACATCTTGAATGGACCTTGTGAGATGTATGTCAGATCATATTATTGCTATTTTCAGAAATAGTCAATGATTTCTTGTTACTCTCACAGTTAAAATGATGACGGTCCAAAGAGGCCAGTAGAACTTGTCTCATCATTGTTTATCCAACCTATTTTTACTACTTCTTCCTTTCTTGTCTCTTATTAATTTTGTCTCCTTGATGTTTCTTTTCTTTTTCCATTTTTTTCCTTGTATTTATACCTTCAAGGGCTTCCTACCAGCTTAGAGTAAAATTAAAAAAAAATGCTTATCTGTAAAGGCTCTACCTGATATGACTTTTGTTTGCCTCTGTGGCCTCATTCCCTCACCCCCCCTGCTGCCTGTGTCTCTCTCTCTCTCTCTCTCTCTCTCTCTCACACACACACACACACACACACACACAATGTCCCAGCCACCCTGAACTTCTCATTACTTGAACACACCAAGTACTTTCCTGCCCCCATGACCTTGTCCTTGCTGGTCCCTCTGCCTGGAACATTTTCCTCTCATTTCTTCACATAGGCCAGTTCCTTTTCATCTCTCAGGCCTCAGCTTTAAAGCAATTGCTTCCGAGAGGATTTGCCTGTCCAGCCCAGCTAAAGCTGCCCACCCTCCAAATACCATCCAGTAACTTATCCCATTTCATTTGCTGTGGTACACATGTGCTGAAATTCTTTTATCCAATCACTTCTACGTTATCCTTTTCCCCTGTTGGACTCTGAGCTCCAAGAGCAGAGACTATATCTGATTGTTCATCCTGATATTCTCAACTCAGAATATGTGTACAAAAAATATTTGTTGCATAACTGAATGACAGATGGAGAAAATAAAATAGCAATAATAAATAAATAAATACGGTGTTCATTGGATTCCCAGTTCCTTCACTTGAACAACATAGAACAGATATTTTTTCCCTCACCGAAAAAATGGAGTGAGAATACCGTATCACTCCAGCAAGTTTGTAGTGAAGATTTCAGGAAAAGCCTTGTAAAATGGGCCTGGAGCAGTGATTAATACTTAAAAGTATCTCAACTGCAAGGGAGCTTAGAGTTGCAATGAAAGGCTGAGAATCTGGGGTCAGACCACTTGAGTTTGAATTCTGACTTTACTAGCTTTACATCTTTTACCTCTCTGTGCCTCAGTTTGTCTGTCTATAAATATCTGAACTTACTATATAGACTTACTGTGGGGATTAGATGCCTTAGTACATGTAGAAGTCTCAGAAAAATGACTAGCAGCTGTAAATAGTCTAAAAGTGTTTGATAAGTCTGCTCGGTCTTCCTGGAGGCATCAAGGAAGTATGAAGGATGCTAGTAATTAACAACTCCGGGCACTGGTTCTGGTGCCAGCCCACTAATGCCCAACGTTGCTTAATGAAATAGATGAACAGAGCGAATACAGTTTTCTCTGAGCCCAAACTTCTGAGTGTCTTCCCCATCCTCTTCTGGGCCAGCAGCTCCCCTGTTCCTAGCCCCTGTGTGCATGTGCATTGATTACAGAGCAGCTGGAAAGCTCAGCAGAGCTAGCTTCTAGCCCAGCTGGACCAAAGAGACACCCCCCCCAAGTAGGGCACACCGTAGGTGCTTCAGTACTTTATTATGAAAATATTGGACTTATGTAAAAGTTGAAAGAATTTTTACCTTGAAAATCCATACATCCACTAGCTAGATTCTTTTATTAACATTTCTAGACATACCACATACTCAGTTCATCTGGTTATTAATCCATCATTCATCTTGTTTTACATATATTTCAAAACAAGTTGCAGACACCAGCACCCTTCACTCCTAAACACTTCAGCATGAATATCATTAGCTTGATGTCAGTATCTGATTAGCATTTTAAAAATCTTTTCTTTTGATGTTAAAAAAAAAACCTACAAGGAAATATTAAATTTATTATGCCTTTCAATGAGTTTTGACAGTTGCATACAACTGGTTAACTAAACCCCTATCAAGACATAAAATGTTACTATCACCACAGAAATGTTCCTAGTCAACCTTTAACGCTATTCCCTGATAATAATTCCCATTAGCCCCCTCATAGATTAGTTTTATTGTTCTAGAACTTAAAATAAATGAAATAATTTGGACAAGGCTTCTTTTACTCAGCATAGGTTTTGAGTTTCATTCATGTTTTTGCATGTTTTGCATGTTCATTTTTATTGCTGCATAGTATTTCATTATATGACTATACCACAGATTATTTTTTATCCGTTCACCAGTTGATGGACATATGTGTTTTCTCCAGTTTTGCTTTACTATGGATACAGCTGCTTTGAACATTCTTGTATATATCCTTCTGTGGATGTATGTTTTTGTTTCTCTTGATCACATCTAGGATGAGAACTGCTGGGTTACAGGGTAGATATATACCTAGTTTTATAAGGAAACGAAAGACTTTTGTCAAAGTGATTATAACACATTCCCTCAACAATGTACAAGAATTCCCATTTTTCACTTCCTCTTCAACATTTGGTGCACACCATCTCAAGGATTTTGTACTTCCTGTATCCTCTGTCAGGTACGTTCTTCACTGTGGATTGTTCACTCACATACTTCAGACTTCTGGAAGTCTTTTTCTCAGTGCAGCCTTCCTTTTCTGTCGTACTTAAAATTGCACTCAGCGCACCCACCCAGCCACCCACCAACAACACGATCTCCCTTACTTCTTTAATTTTCCCAGAGAATTTATGTACTTGTCAGTTTGTCTATCCACTCTCCCCCTCCAGTGAATTGTGATCTCCATTATACCTTGTAATTTTTGCTCTTTTTTCCATATGTTTAAAAAGAATGGGTATTCTGATATTGTTGGGTGGATTGTTCCATAAAGTGAAACGTTACTCTTGCATTCCTTGTCTCTGTAAGCATTCCTGGCTCACAGTAGGCAGTTAATATATATATATATATATATATATATCTGTTGAGTAAATGAATATATGGAAACACTTGTGGAGTGGATAGAAGCACAGCAAGACTCTGTATTTGCAAAAGTTTACTTTCGTTTGTAGTCAAAAGCCATCTAGGCACAAATTTGAAATACTTGGCTTAAATCTGATCGCTTGTTTCACCAATTAGAATTTGTCACTCTTTTCCTTTGCTTGAACCTAAAAAGGGACAACAGATGAGATAGTAATTCATCATGACTGATGGTATATGCTTCAGTGCCTAGTAGTGAAGGAATATCCTTCTCAAAGCCAATAATGGCAACTTTCAAGAGAAGTAGATATTCTTCCAGACTAATTTTAACATCCCTTAGAATGTCTGGAAGACTTTCATGGTAAAAATAAAAAGTCTGTTAAGTGTTGTAGCCCCTACCTCATTATATACGGTGTATCACTCATACAAAGGAAACACATATGGCAGCTTAATTGTATATTGTTTCTTGAAATTGTTTTAAGATCCACTTATCTTCCCAGAATTCTTTGCCTTGTTAATGAGATTCTCATTTGAATATATTGAGAAAAGTTTCGGAATTGGTCCAGCTGTTCAGTGAAACGCTATTAAACTGTTACTTCTATCATTTTTTCTCTGTTTTATTTTCTTTTGAGTAGATCATAACTTTGACTCGTTTTCATCAGAGTAAGCCCACAAGTTCTCAAAGTAGCCTTGATAGGAATATATACCTTGGATTTGCTTTAAAGGTTGTTTACATTATTAAATACAGAAGTCCATCTACTTACAAAGTGGTTAAGTTCTAAAAAACAGTTTGCAAATACTTTTCATTTTTAAGTCCACATAGTGTCCAAAGCAGGGGAAATAGGAAATTAAGTTTGCAGTTCATGGATATACTGATGCAATTAGGAAGTCTGTTGTCTCTTTAAAAAATAGCTTTTTTAAATATTTAAAATTTAAGTATTTATATAAAACATAGCTTTTTTAAATATTTAAAATTTTTCTTCTCTTCCTTGATGATGTAACAGCAGTGACGCTTTAAAATCCTTAATGTGATTTTCTTATTTGCCTTTGTGAACTTTTATCCTTGGCCCTTTTCTGCCTGAGAGATCTGTTACTTTGGAGAAGAATGAAGATTTATAAAAGAAAGAAATAGGGCCTATTAAGGAAAGAATGTATAGAAAACTACAGTGGTATTTAAAAGTATATATAGTGGCATTATTGAACTTGGGTAGATTTTCCAGATCCTTTTCCTTTTTTTCCTTTCCTTCAAAGAATATCTAGGATCAAGCAATGAAGACTCATCTCATAGTTTGAGCCACAGTGTAGACAAGATACCCATTTGCCTAGTACATCAAGACTGTAGAAGGAAATCATAACTTAGAATTAAAAGGGAAAGCCAATTTCCATTTCTGAGGATTATGGGAAGATGGAAGAAGAGAGAAAAAGGAGATAACATAGGTATCCTTAGGAAATATCTAATTTGAAAAAAAAAAATAGGATTAAGTCCTGTGAGAAGACTGGAGTTTCACGTACTGTGGATAAGAATTGGATAAGATTTCAAGCAATATTTATTACAAGCAGGTCTTCAAGGAGCAAGTTAGACCAAAGACTTAAATGCTTTAAAAAGGAACACACTGCGTGTGTGGGGAGGTCAGTGCTGGTGTGTTTGTTTATGGCGTAGTCATTTGATTACTGCAAGGCTAGTGAGCTCATTTCAAGTTTACATGAGCAAATTCAATTTTCTAAACTAGATATGATTTACAGGCTTTGTGGTTATCACATGCCCTGCTGTTAAGATTACCTTTTAGAAGATTAAATAATATCTTAATATTAAACTGCCAAATGACTTGAAGGGACTTTTGCCCTTTTATTTTTTATTTATTTATATTTTTTTGTGGCATGCGGGCCTCTCGCTGTTGTGGCCTCTCCCGTTGCAGAGCACAGGCTCCTGACGCGCAGGCTCAGTGGCCATGGCTCACGGGCCCAGCCGCTCCGCTGCATGTGGGATCTTCCCGGACCGGGGCACGAACCCGTGTCCCCTGCATCGTCAGGCGGACTCTCAACCACTGCGCCACCAGGGAAGCCCACCCCTTTTATTTTTGAATGAAAGAATATGTAAGGAACTATAATCACCATAAAAAGAAATGGAGCATGCTTAGCTTTAATTTTAAATGAAGTCTTTCTTTCAGCAGTACCCTTTGTTCCCTGTGCTTCTGAGATCATCAGATTGTTTATACCATAAAACTCTGCTATAACTTTCATAACAGTAACATGGATTAAGATGTATTGTCATTGGTTCCAGTCCCCTGCCACCTCCTGAAAATGAGGGCTGGGAGTAGGCTAATGTTCTTATTTTGTGAAGCAGGTAGGATGTGAGAAGGAGAAAAAGCAGGCAGCTCTGTCTTGTTAAAGAGGGATCTCCAGTGTTCTCCAGGCTCAGTTTCCTTGACAAGGCTAATGAATTGGATATAGGTTGAAGATTTAATGCTTACAAATACAGCATAACCTGTTAAATTTGAATCTCAGATAAATAACAAATAATTACTTAGTGTAAGCATGTCCATGCAGTATTTGGACATACAAAACTTATGTACATCCGAATACAAATACAACATACAAATACAAAACTTATTTGTCACTTATCTGAAGTTCAAATTTAATTGGGCATCTGGTATTTTTCTGTCAACCCTAATTGGATGCTAACTGACCAGAAGATTCTTAGGATTATTGTCCCTGTCCTTCAAATTACACTGGCCGGCCACAAGCCCCATAAACATCTTCATGAATGTTTGATCACTTTCCTTTTCTGGCTGCCGCTGGGAGAGGAGCTGCCTCCAAGTCCACGCATTTGCAGTGAATGGTCCTGTGGAACTGCTCCAATTTCCGGATCAAGAAGAACAAACAGATATAGGGCACCCACCCCAATAATCTGAAGGTCCACAATTCTTTCCATTACAACCGGCTGATGGACCACAAGACTGTGGCGTGGAGCCGGCAGCAGGTGGCAGAAGTGTCCTGGAGGTGGTGAAGTGGAGATCTGGCCCTACAAAGCCCACCACCTCCTACATGCAGACCACCATCAACAAGAACTCCCCTGCCACCCTCAGCAGTATCCAGAACATAATCTGCAAAATCAAGTACCTTTGGTATCTGAGCATAGTCTCCAACCGCAGAGCCAGCGCCATCCTGCACAGCAGACGCCGGTGACGGTGAAGAGGAGGCAGACGTGCCCCACCAAGAGCTCTTGAACACAGCCCTCACTCCCTGACCCCCAAAGCAACAAAGATGTCACCCAACTTTTCTCAAAAAAAAAAAGCCACCAGGTGATTCTAAACTGCAGCCGGAACAAAGTTGGATTTGGATTGTGAAGAACCTTTAGAATCCAAGGTCAACTAATTGCCCAGGTCTGCTGTGGTTATTTCAGTAACTTCACAGTACTGCAATTCTGCATCTTCATGTTTTGGACCCTACTTATTGTATTATAGCAACTTTCTCTTTTGTATCTCACAGAAAGGAACAGTAATTTGCTTAGTACTTGCAATGAGGAAGTTTGTATAACAGCAAGATTATGTCCTCTTAATATCTTTTCAACAAATAGCTGTGATCTACAATTTCTTTTAATTTTTAAAATAGAATATTCACATTTTAAAGCTTAAAATGTTGATTGTAAAGACTAAAGATAAGGAGAGGCATATCTGATAAATAAGGGCTTTCTTGCCTTCTCATTTGTGAGTCTGGGATGTGGCCTCCTGAAAAGCTGCCCAATCAGGGGCTCTGCTTCGTTAAATCAAATGTGTTAGTGCTACACGCTTTTACAGGTGGAGCTGTGAGGCTCAGCTTTCTCAGCTACCCTTGGTTTCCCTGTGGCAATCTTGCAGAAGTAGCTAGTATCTCAGTGAAGAACCTGCTAAGGGGACCCATTAACAATAAAATGACTCTGGGTTGAAGGCAAAGAAGTAGTCACCTGAGCAAAGCCAAGGGGAGGGAGTGGATACTAGGAACACAGAGAAGTCTGTGATCCCAAATGAGGGAGATATGGTTGAGGTCCTTTAGTGGCAAATCTGGAGGTATTCCTGAGCCAAAGGAAATGTCTTTGAGTTATACCAGCTGCAGACTTCTGCTAGAGATGTAAAGTCTCATAGGTGTACAAAATTCATCACCCAGTGATCAGAAGACCTACTTCTGTCTCCGCCAAAGTCACATAAACTACACCCTCCCTCTTTATATGCAGGCACCACTGTAGGGTAAGAAGCAGAGGAGGGAGGAAGTTATCTGAGAAACTAAGCACTGTTCTCTGGAGAGACTCCTTTCTCTCACTGCCTCTGTATCAGATATCTTGGATTCATTGCACACAACAAAAATCCCTTATATAGATAGCTTTATCATCAGTATGACTCTGAAATCCTTGAGGGTAAACATTGTGTCTCAGTATACTTGGTAAAGTGCTTCAGGAAAGAAGGCACACATCTAAAGAGATCAAATTGTGCAGAAAAACATGCAGCAAAAAGAGAAATGTGCCAAAGACATACATGCCTAAAATCAATCTTTCTCTCTCTATCCAGTATTCATAGAAAATTATAGAAACCATAGGCAAAAAATATCAATAAAGAGTGAAAAATCACCTGTAGTTCTGTTGTTCAAACATGTTTCCTATTTGTATTTTGTCACTCCTGCCTCTACCCCTTGCAATGGAATTATATGAGGCACAATGGTTATACTAGCTTTTCGGTTATAAATATATCCTGAACAACTCTCCTTGGTAATAAACCCAAATCTACACCCATTCTTAATGGTGAGGCATGATTCTTTGCATTAACTTTTTTCAGATTAAATTAGCCATTTAAGTAATTGTTATTTTTTATTGCTTTAAGCAATGATGTAATGAGCAGCCATGCATATACATAGTTGGTTATAGGGTGTTTATTACTTTATTTACTTTGAGGAGATCATGCTTCATTATTTTTGAAAAATTCATTTATTTTTCTTCCATATGGATGCTGTATTTATTCGTGAAGATTTTCTTCAGACCCTTTGTGTTGATTTGTAAATGTTCAAACTTTTACGGTTTTGTATCTCCTTATATAACTGTTGATTCATTTAACAAATATTTATGAGGGACCTGCTATTTGCTTGGCACTAGACATATAAAGGTAATAAATGTGGCTTAGTGGGAAGAGGCATGGAGAAACACCAGTAATCAGAGAGTAAATACATGATTCTATTTGCAATGAGAGTTATGACAAAAGCTCACAGTGATTAAGTTGTTAATCCTGTGTCAGAGACGGCATCTTTGTGAGTGGAGATTTAAGCGGAGACATGATATAGGCAAAGTGCAGGAGGAAACACATTAGTGAGAGAGGGAACAGCTGTACAAGGGTCCTATGGCTACATATTTGTGAAGACCTGAAAGACTGGCATGGCCAGAGCCTATAAGCAAGGGAAGCAGGTACACACGATGAGCTAGGAGAGACAAAACAGCACTTTAAATGCTCTGGTAAGGACTTTAGGACTTTGTGTTTTGGGGGCTGCATTGTGCAGATATTTAAATTGTAGTCATCTATGAGACATACACGTAATTTGTTTGAGGAAGATTTTAAATCAACTTTTGTTTATTAAGAAATAGATAGCCATGTAATTTCCATTGTGAGATAGTTCTAATTATTTAAGATTTGAAGCCAATGACGATAATTGGAGGTACATCATTGAAAGAGGCAGTGATTCAGTCGGATTATGTTCTAAACACACATTTGAGAGGTTTTTTTGCCTGTATGCAGTAGAAGCATATATCTTATCGATGCTGTTATTTTAACTTAATCTTTATTTTTAGCCATGAGTCTTATCTTTCTGATGAATCCGTTGCATTTCGAGCAAGGTGTGGCTAATCAAAAGTGGGGTTGAACCAGGAGCTACCTGGATCTTGCCACTGGACTAGGCTCTTGCCTAATGGAGGTTATCACAGGATGTGATCTTACAAGACAATTCCTTCTGTGCCAAGAAGCTAGATTTTGAGAACTACAGCCAGCCTCCAATATCCACAGGTGTAGCATCAGCAGGTTCAACCAACTACAGATCAAAAATATTAAAAAAAAAAAAAAAAAAAAGGAGTTCAGGAAAGTTCTAAAAAGCAAAACTTGAATTTTTCATGCTCTGACAACTATTTACATAGTATTTACATTGCATTAGCTATTATAAGTAATCTAGAGTTGATTTAAAGTATACAGGAGGATGTGCATAGGCTATATTCAGTTATTATGCCATTTTATATAAAGGACTTGAGTGTCCATGGATTTTGGTATTATGAGGGGGAGGGTCCTGAAACCAATCCCCCAAACTGCTGAGGGATTTAGAAAACTAAGTTTTGAAAATTCAAACTGATCAGTTCTTACACAAATCCTTAGGAATGTTTTGTTCAGAAGTGTTTTTCCTGAACTGAATTATAACATACTACTTTCTTTTATTCTTCCTATTGTGACTTTAACCAGTGATTTATGTAATTACATACCTAAAATAGAACTGTATCTATCAAAAACCAATCACAGAACCAAGGATTAAAGCTCAATGACAGAACTTCTCTTAGAATTTATTATGGATTCTATTTAAATAGTTTCTACTCTGTAAGACACTGTATTTCATGCTTCTCATGTATTAGCTCTGTTCTTCACATCAGCTCTGAAAAATAGGAATTGATATTTTCATTGTATTTGTGGGGAACCTGAAGCTCAGAGAGGTTGCATCACTTTCTCAAAGTCACAGTACTGTAAGCGGCAGAGCCAGGATTCACACTGCATCTGTTTTTTATGCCGAGACTCCAGTGGCCTTTTTATTATACCATTTTCTTTGACGGAAATTGCTGTAACATCATGTCTCATACCAGGGACTCTACTAAACCATATGGCGTCATTTTAATGCAAATTCAAAAGAGCAGCTCATGAACGTACTCTGAGCACGCTGGTGCTAAAGGTATGTGACTTGGTAGACAGAGGACAGGCTGAACTTCAGTCGCCCCTCGCTCCCTCAACCAGGACCCTAGAGCTGTGAACAACAGATACAAGCACATCTGAGGACCTTGAACATGATGGAAAGTACATTATGTAAACAAGTGATCTAAATTAAAAAGTCTACTTAATATTTGAAAGCCATTTAGTAAGTTGAACTGCAATAAAACCAAAATAAGTCCGTAGTTTTTCCAGAGAATTTGATTATTCCAAATATTAAATTTTATTTCCTGGTATAGTGCAGAGTACAGCCTTCCGTTATATCCTGACAAATTCTATATGGCCTTGTTAATCATGGGCCTGGTATCTGCTTCATAATGGGATTCAACTCTGTTTTTTTTAACTTCTATCTTTTAATTATTAAAGCTAAGTAAAGTAAAATACCCAATTAAACTTCATTTCATAATGTATCTTTTTAAATTAAAAAGTTTATGATCGAAAATTATAGATATCAAAAGAGTAACATAAGCCTTAGGCAAATATAATTACAGGAATCAAAACATTGAGTTCACTTATTTATTAATCAAAATTTTTATTTGCCGAGCCCTTTTTTGATAGTGGGACATGGAGGAGGCATAAGGAATCTAGGGCAAGGAGATATGGTTAGAATGTCATTTTAAAATGAGGTCCAGGTGTGTGACTTCTGAGACTAATTCATAAATGTAACACAGCTTCCATCTGCCTTTCTGTCTGAGACACCCACCCTTGGAGTCCAGCTGCTGTGATGTGTGGAGGTCTCAGACACATGAAGAAACCACATGTAGGTGTTCTAACTGAGAGCTCCCAGTGCAATCTTAGCTTGCAGGAAGCAGCAGCCTCCAGACACTTAACAGAGGTGGACTTTGAGATGACTTCAGCCCCAGGTGCTGTCAGATTGCAGCTGCCTGAAAAACCCCATAAGTCAACTGCCTAGCCAGAAAGATAGAGGATAAGACTAATAAATAATTGTTACTGTTTTTGCTAATAATTTGTCATTTGTTAAGTAGCACTAGATAACCAAAGCCTTTCTACCTGAAGGAATAACACATATACACATAAGCATCAGAGAAAAATAACAGTGTTATTCTGGGGTCAGAATACATTTTGTTGGGAGAAAAAGTGCTCTCCAGTGAATAAGTGAAATATTACATAGAATTGATAACTTTTCTTATAATGCTATACTTATAACCAAAAAATTAAAAAGACGCAAAATTTTAAATCCAACAGTAGTCAACCATTTGTCAACGGAGCAAAGAAGTCATTGTAAGATATGCAGACCATCACTGATATGTGGCTCAAGCAAATTTTCTTATCACTCAATCCATATTTGGCTCTTCACTTGTTTTTAGTTCACAGTCATTGCTGCAGTTTACTTAACCACACTCTAGATTGGTTTCCATGTTTTTATTGTTTCACAGTACTTTCTTGCATAGAGAAATTATGTTGGGAAGTTCAAGTATTGCTTGCCTAGACTTTCTCTTATTATGAAGAATAAGATCTTGCTGGTGGTGGTATGATAAAGCTGCCACTTAGAATGGAGGTAAACATTTCAATCTCCATGCCATCGCCTACTCTGCTTTATAATTTTGGTTTTAATTCATAGTCTAATTAAATTCTCATTTTAAATCAAGATGATCTGTAGACTACATATTATTTGCAACTCTTTAATGAACATATGCTACTTATGATTATCTTTTTAGGTCATAAGATTATATTCACTTATTCCAGAGATACATGAATCTGGTATGCAAAATAAAAACTCAGAGAGTCCACCCCTGTGAAATTTGAACAAAATTGCTAAGTTAAATAAATAGATAATAATTTGATATGGGTCATTTAGATACGTACTTGCTTCAAAGTAGAAAATGGGTCATTTAATATTTTGGAGACCAATCTTCAATCTACTTAACGGCTTAAACATTCTTTAGTGTTAAAATTTTTATTTCTTTAGTATTTCTTATGGTACTGTAGTACTTAATTCTATATAACAATCATTCTGCCACAGACAGTTTGAATAGCATTTGGTCATTTAGTCATAAGGCCAGAAGAGCAGGGTACCTTGCATCTGAGCTTGGGGATTGTGCAGAGCGGTTTATGCTCTAGGCCTCATTCATAATGGGCAGCTGGGCCAGAGCATCACACCTCAGTTGGTAGATGCTGCTTTCAAAATCCAAAAAGGCCCAACAAGTACTTATGTCTCTTCTTAGTTGTGGGCTGTGCAAGTGGAACAATTTTTCTTTGCTTATAAGGGGTGTCTTATACCCCAGGTCACTAAACTTCTAGAGACTTCACTGATACTATGTCAAAGAACATACAGTAGTCCCCCGTTACCTGCAGTTTTGCTTTCCCCAGTTTCAGTTACCTATGGTCAACTGAAGTCCAAAAATATTAGATGAAAAATTCCAGAAATTAAAAATTCATAAGCCTTAAATTTGCACTGTCCTGAGTAATGTGCTGAAATCTCACACACTCTGGCTCTGTCCTGCCCAGGACATGAACCATCCCTTTGTTCAGCGTATCTCATACATTAGTCACTTAGGAGCATCTCGGTTATCTGATCGACTGCATTGTATTGCAGTGCTTGTGTTCAAGTAACCCTTATTTTACTTAATAGCCCCAAAACACGAGAGTAGTGATACTGGCAATTCAGATATGCCAAAAAGAAGCTGTAAAATGCTTCCTTTAAGCGACAAGGTGGAAGTTCTTGGTTTAATAAGGAAAGGAAAAGAAATCGTATGCTGAAGTTGCTGAGATTTACAATAAGAATGAATCTTCTATCTGTGAAATTGTAAAGAAGTGCTGCCACACTTCAAACTGCAGAAGTTACAGCCACACTGTGTGATTGGTGCTTAGTTATCATGGAGAAGGCATTACATTTGTACAATAAGGTATTCTGAGAGAGAGGAAAAAAGACCATATTCATGTAACGTTTATTACAGTATATTTGTTATAATTGTTCTATTATTAGTTATTACTGTTGATCTCTTACTGTGCGTAATTTATAAATTAAACCTTATCATAGGTTTGTATGTACAGGAAAAAAGTGTGTGTGTGTGTGTGTGTGTATGTGTGTGTGTGCATGCGTGTGAGTGAGTGAGAGTGTGTGTGTGTGTGTATAGGGTTTGGTACTATAAGTGGTTTCAGGCATCCACTGAGGGTCTTGGAACATATCCCCGGTGGATAAGGGGGAACTACTGTACTATGTCAAAGAACAGGAGGCAAAGCAGTGAAGGTACATTTCTGTCCCTATGACGTATATGAAAACTCTTTTAGATTATCTTACTTGATAAGAATTGAAATGTAAGCATTTTGGGGAGTGGAAGTTGGCAAGCTTTTTCTGTAAAGGGCTAGACATAAATATTTTAGGTTTTGTGAGTTACATAGAATCTCTGTCATATATTGGTCTTGTTTGCCTTTAGTAAAACTTTGACAGTGTAAAAGCATTCTTAGTTCTTGGGCTATACAAAAACAGTCCACAGCGGGCAGTTTGCTAACCTCTGTTCTAGGTACTAGGTTCTATTTCTAATCGGCACCACCGTATAAGTTTGCATTAACCCACAGTCATTTACCAAGATCTTTCTGGCCATCAGGAGACTTAAATGATGATGTGGTGATGCACTACCCTGCCACCTTCCTGAATCTTTTACGTTTTAAAGATACTAGTAATCTCAGAAAATTCTAACAAAAATTCAACATTTGAAATTTTCATTGTAAGTGTAATTTCAATTTAGTTTTTAAAAAAATTCTTACCTTTTCACAAATAATTAAAGAAATCTGAACTTTTTGTTCTATAAAGAAAGTCATTATTCTAGGCATATTTCCTCCTATTTAGCTTTGGCATAGAGGTTAGAATGTCTGTGTGTTATAATACTGTATTAGGAAAAATACCACTAAAATATGAACATTCATTTAGTTTAATAGAACTACTTACAGTAATTCCCCTACATACGAACATTCAAGTTGTGAACTTTCAAAGATGAAAACATGTGTTTGCATGTCCAGTCAGTAAGATAGTTCACACGTCTGGCATACATTGTCATGTGCGTGCATCCTCTACAAGTGGTTGTGCTTTTGTATACTTTACTGTACAGTACTGTATAGAGTACAGTATCTTTATTTCAAGCCCAGGATATCCAGAAGCAAGCATAAAATCAGTGGTATATAGCCGATTGTGTTAGTTGGGTACCTAGGCTAACTTTGTTGGACTTACGAACAAACTGGACTTACGAGCTCGTTCATATGTTGGGGACTTACTGAATTAAGTGTTTTTCTAAGTTTTCCCTGAGGTCTGAATTATCAGCCTAGTGATTGAACTACTAGTTTATTGTATGAGAAGGGATAAAGTTTTTCAATTTTAAAAATTATTTAATTGATTAATTAATTTGACCGCACTGCATGGCTTGCGGGATCTTAGTTCCCTGACCAGGGATTTAACCTGGGCCACGGCAGCGCCAAATTCTAACCCCTGGACCGCCAGGAAATTTCCAAGAAGGGATAAAGTTAAAGCAGTTCTTTTGCATATAAAACCAAGAAAAGGGATCTTTTGTTAAATTCTTTGGCTGTGTGAATAAATAGGCACAGTTTAGTATCTGTTAGAATTTTTCTACTCTCTTAAAATAAAAGACTTTTTCAAGTTTCTAATAGCCTAGAGTACATATTAGAAATTATTTTCACTGAACACTCACAAAAGGTTTTTCATTAATGTTCTGGGGCTGAAGAGATGCCTTGTAAGAAACTCAACTACTTTACCAGAGGGTTTCTATTCCAATAAAATTTTGACAATGGAAGTGATTTATACGTAAATAAAGTGTACGGTGTAGGTTTGGAAATTATTCCATTTCTTTTGTTCAACTAATATGATGACTAAAAGAACTATTCTGAAGGTAACACAAGTTGCAAATAAATAAACTGTATGTAGCAAGATCAGTCCTTTGGGGAACATATGGGCAAAAGATCCTACTTGTCTAAGTCTGGTCTGCATTTTGTGGATTTAGGATGTCACCTTTTTATTCTAATGGGTAAATTTTCCCAACTGACATTTTGACTTAAATGGTTAATAAGGTATATAGTGTATACAAAAATGTTTATAATCTTCATCTGTCATTGTATTACATTTGGATGAAGTCTTTGATTCACATGGAACTTCTGTACTTCACGAGGTGAAAACATGGTATTAGAGAAATTGCTCTAACTTTATAAAATATCACATAGGTTCCTAGTCTTGGCTGAATTAGAATAAAGTGTTTGATTTTTCTTCTTTACAAAGACAATACTAAAGTAGTTTTTATTTATCTTTGAAAGTTCCTGAGCTTTACCAAACAGCCTGAAGATTTTCTTTTTCTTTTCACCAAGATATGAGAAGCTTTATAAAGTCATTCAGCTATGTGATTCAGTGTACCCTTGGTGATCATGTTGACAATACTAGATATATGGTCACCAAATGCAGCACATACTGTAATTGAAAATTTTATATGAGAAAATGCTGTGTTCAAGACCTTATTTTTGGAGAAATGCAGCACCAATAACACAGAGATATTGTTTTCTGGTTTTTTGGAGGCAACGTTTTTCAGTGCAGAATGAATGTCATCAGTGGTGCTGTATAAATTAGAGTCTAGATTTAAATAAGGAAATATCTTAATATTTTCCTCAGAGGCCAGTAGAACTGTCACTTCCTTATAGGTAAAGATTGTTGAAAATTCATCCAATAAGAAACAGTTTAAGTGAAATGAGGTATTGTTAATAATGTGAGAATAATAGATATAGAGCTACAAAAATGACATTGTGCTGTATATATTATTTTTAGTGTATTTTGTCACCTTAGTATATTGGAAACGTTATTTTATTTAATGAAAATTCTTCCATTTTTAATGACTGTGCAGTATTGTTTTCTTGGCTATTTAGTATGGTTGCGTTTTAAAATTTTTTTATTTTTGTTTGTTTTTTGGACTATAAAGACTAACCTTGCAACGTACCTTTTAATATTTTCTTATAGTCATATGTTTGCACCAATCAAGTAATATTATGTTTAGACAAATTCCTAGATGAGTAATTATCTGCATAACTTATGTCACATTGTAATCTTCTTTCAACTTGTATTCATATTTAAAATTTTTTAAAGCACACTTCCGCAAACTACTCTTCAAAGAAGGTAGAGCAAATTTTAACTTCCTGCCTCAAAGTATCAGAGCATCTTTGCTCATCTCCCTCAACAACTTAACTTTTTTTAAAGAAAATTTACGGTATATTTGAGATTCACCAAATATACATGTTGGTCAAACACTGAAAGCTCATAGTTAGAAATAACATATGGCTTAAGTTTAGTGTGAAATCAAGTATCATCCACCCATAGAATGAACTCTGAAATGAAAGAATAAAATGTTATCAAAACGTATATCAAAATAATTATAATTTTTACGACTTTATTACTAAAAATTTTGTAGTCAACTTTTAAAATGTTGCATTACTATGCAGGAACAATAAACATTCAGCATCTTCTGCTAAATTAAGTATACTGCACTTCTGCTGTAAGACAATGATGCCTCCATTTCACCAAAATAAATGGAGTGCAGGATGTTTTTGTTGGCATCTCATTTTTAAAAAGTAGTTTTTCCCTCATACTGTTTATATATTTATTTTTTCTTATGTAACTACTTTTATTATAAACTGTTACATACATTTAGGATTTTTTAAAATGTAGAATTCTCATTTAAGATTTTATGTAGAAAGGCTGATAACCTAAATGAAATTCAGTATCTTAATATAAAATGGAGGTCTTTTAAATTATTTTTTGATATTTTGAATGATAGCATACCAGAGATTCTGCAAAGAGTTTTTATTAAAGTAATGTAGTACTCATATTCTGCCATGTAGTTTTTCACATTTTATAAATAAGATTTTCTACATGTTTTTTATATTTATTGACTCAAAAATATATCTAACATTCTTTCAAATATTATCTAGTTAACATATTCTCTCAATGTTTGTATAGTCTGCTAATTCATTTTTCTATAACTATTTAAAAGTTAATAATACATGTTGTATTATATATAATTAGCAGCTTTCAAAATCATAATCGTTGCAGAATTTTACCCAAGCAATGATAAATTTAAGTTTATACTTCAAATTATATACAGAAATCAACAATTAAAATGTATAAGAACTTTTCTATACGTGATACCCAGAGGCTTACCTATTTTTGAAAATGAATATTCAGATATTAATAATAATTCTGAATGGTATGCCTTAATTGTATTACTGATATTGTTACAGTGGTTAGATATGATGCTATAGCCTATCAGATTACACATTTATTATGCAAACTCTAGACCTGCCATTAACAATGTTGAAGGAGACATTCATCATTAAATGATAAAATCTGTTGACTTGAAATAAATAGTCTGCGAGACATTTCTCCAGAAAAGATGGGTTTATTTGGCAGCAGCAGAGAATTGCAGTTTGGGGTTTGCAACCATGGTGAGCCATGTGCAAATCCCTACAGGGCAAGGGAGGTGTAACCTTTTATAGAGAGGAATAGGGGGCTGGAAGGGCTATGGTAAACAGAGTCCACGGCTTTTCTTGGGCTGAGCTGTTGCCAGGAAAAGGAATCTCATTTTCCTGTTGGGATCTGCTATCATCAAAGTCTATAAGAGAGCCCCCTTCTGGTCTCCTGACTTCATTTAATTGAGATTTCTGTTAATTTCTTACAAATGAAAGCCAAATGGTAGATTGGGACAGAATATTAACATGTCGTCAAACTTCAATAAATGCCCAAGTCAAAATGAACCATATATATTTTTTAACATCTTTATTGGGGTATAATTGCTTTACAATGGTGTGTTAGTTTCTGCCTTATAACAAAGTGAATCAGTTATACATATACATATGTTCCCATATCTCTTCCCTCTTGCGTCTCCCTCCCTCCCACCCTCTCTATCCCACCCCTCCAGGCGGTCACAAAGCACCGAGCCGATATCCCTGTGCCATGCGGCTGCTTCCCACTAGTTATCTACCTTACGTTTGTTAGTGTATATATGTCCATGACTCTCTCTCGCCCTGTCACAGCTCACCCTTCCCCCTCCCCATATTCTCAAGTCCGTTCTCCAGTAGGTCTGTGTCTTTATTCCTGTCTTACCCCTGGGTTCTTCATGACATTTTTTTTTCTTAAATTCCATATATATGTGTTAGCATACGGTGAACCATATTTTAAATCTATATCTGCATTTATCTTCTGTATTTTATGTGTTGCTTACTCATTCCTGTTCTTTTTTTTGTAGAGGTACTTATTTTTAAATGAAACATAATTACCGTTGAAGAGTTACATCCATTGTGGAAAATATTTTAATCTTTTAGGAGATTATCCAGGAAGTAAGCTGCAAGATTTACTGGAATTCTTTTTTTTTTTTTTTTTTTTTTTTGCGGTACGTGGGCCTCTCACTGTTGTGGCCTCTCCCGTTGCGGAGCACAGGCTCCGGACACGCAGGCTCAGCGGCCATGGCTCACGGGCCTAGCTGCTCTGCGGCATGTGAGGATCTTCCCGGACCGGGGCACGAACCCGTGTCCCCTGCGTTGGCAGGCGGACTCTCAACCACTGCGCCACCAGGGAAGCACTGGAATTCTTATTTAAACTTCTCTTTGTTGAATTAAAATTGATTTTACTTACTTAAAGCCTTGTGAACATGTACTCTGATAAGTGTAGATTTTCTCGAATTTTTAAACATCTACTGACTTTTTTGCAGTGTATCATCTCTTTACAGTTTATTTTGTCTTCTTAGATGAGTTAACCATAACCCTAGCTGGCTGACTGAATGAGGAAGTAATTTTGAGAAAGTTAACTGTGTAATTCTTTTTACGATTTTATACTGATAAGGGTAAAACAAGATCGTTTTTATGAATTTAAACTGATTTTAATCAATATCCCAATTATACTTCATAATTCATCAATTCTCAAATTTTGTGAGGAGAAAACTCTGTTTGGAACTAACTTTCTATCACAAATATCTATATAAACTAATTTTCAACTCCTCCTTAGTTGGAACCATGATTTCCATTTGGAGAAAATGTATATCCCTAATATGACCATCATTTTATATAAGCCCACAAAACCTAGAGGTGATAAAAAAGAAGGAAGAAAATACATACATATACAGCTTTTTTAAATTCAATTTTTTTTCTAGATAACCATTTTCAAAAAGTGTTCCTCTGTTCTGACACTAGCCAACTTCAATCAAAATGTGTCTTCATAAATTCATATGTCTTACTGTCTGTACACATCTGATTCAATATTGACCTTGAAAAAAAATTTAAGAACACTACAATATGGCTAAACGACATAGTTATCAAATTGTTTAAAAGATAGCAATTGACTGTCAAATACTACTTATCTTCAAGTATGTCTCTTCATTTTTCATTGCTTTTGCATGGAAAGAGAACAAAAATATCACTGATATCAATATATCTATCATCTATATCTATATTATCTATTGATATATATATACATAAATATAATACTTTACATATAGGTATACATGTATGTATATAAAGAGGTATATATGTGTGTGTGTATATAAAAGATAGATTAAAATATAGATATAAAACAATTATAATTTTGGTTTTCTACCTCCATTAATTATTTTTAGCCACTTTCAAAAATTAAAAATTACCTTTCTTCTCCAGGCTTCCTTTTTTGACTATTAAACTGTTGAGTGCATGAACCTAAGAAAAACATAATTATAAGGAAAATACACTATCCATATAATTAGAAAAAGAAATATATTAAAAAATCTGAAGTCTTTATACCTTTGTGTTTAGATCATTTATATTATGCCACATTTTATTCATTCTAAGAAGAAGTTAAAAAAAAAATCTCCCAATCAGTTTGCATTTTGCAATCCCCTTTGATCAAATGGCAATCCTTACTTGCCTGCACATGCACATTAAAACTTGTATATGGGTGCCAGTGGATTGGAAGAAAAGCTTAAAGCCTATTGAAGTAAGGCCACATTATAAATGCTCTTGATGGCAGAAAGGACAATATTTCTGATAAAGCATGCACGTTTATGATGCAGAGTTATAAAATGGTTCAGAAAAATTGGACATTGAAAGTGGCAGTGTTTTAGTAATATCTTAATTATTTTTAAGTTTTAGGTATGCATGAGAGTGCTATATGACAAAAATGTAAATAAACATAAGTCTAAGAGAACTCTTTAAATGTTTGCAAAGCAAAAATACTAAATGTGATGAAAGCTTTGTACCAAGGTTAAATCGTGTCAGTATATTTTATTCACTTATAAATAGTGTTCCATCTATTTACATCTAATTACAATTAATGGGGTCTTAGATTTAATGACATATAGTATTAACAGTATTTATTTATTTGTAAAGTTTCTTCTTTTCTACAGCCATTTTCTCTTAAAGCCCTAGTTTTTTATTTTTCAGCTTTATTGGGGCATAATTGACAAATAAATTGTAAGATATTTAAAGTATACGTCACGGTGACTTGATATGCATATACATTTTGTAAAGATTCCTCCCATCCAGTTAATTAATACATCTATCACTTCACATATTTATCTCTTTTTTTTTTTTTTTTTGCAAGTAGATTTAAGTTCTAATCTCTTAGCAAATTTCGGTTATACTATACAGTGTTATCAACATATTCACAGCCCTTATTTAAATGAAGGAATCTTTACAGATTGCCAACAAACACATGAAAGGATGCTCAACATCACTAATCATTAGAGAAATGCAAATCAGAACTACAATAAGCTATCACCTCACACCAGTCAGACTGGCCATTGTAAAAAATCTACAAACAATAAATGTGGAGAGGATGTGGAGACAAGGGAACCCTCTTGCACTGTTGGTGGGAATGTAAATTGATACAGCCACTATGGAGAACAGTATGGAAGTTCCTTAAAAAACTAAAAATAGAGCTACCATATGACCCAGCAATCCCACTACTGGGCATATACCCTGAGAAAATCATAATTCAAAAATACACATGCACGCCAAAGTTCACTGCAGCACTCTTTACAACAGCCAGGTCATGGAAGCAACCTAAATGCCCATCGACAGACGAATGAATAAAGATGTGGCACAATATACAATGGAATATTACTCAGCCATAAAAAGAAATGAAATTGAGTTATTTGTAGTGAGGTGGATGGACCTAGAGTCTGTCATACAGAGTGAAGTAAGTCAGAGAAAAATAAATACTATAGGCTAACACATATATATGGAATATAGAAAAAAAAATGGTTCTGATGAACCTAGGGGCAAGACAGGAATAAAGACACATATGTAGAGAGTGGACTTGAGGACACAGGAAGCGGGGAGCGTAGGCCGGGATGAAGTTATAGAGTAGCATTGACATATATACACTACCAAATGTAAAATAGATAGCTAGTGGGAAGCAGCTGCATAGCATAGGGAAATCAGTTCAGTTCATCCCTAGAGGGATGGGATAGGGAGGGTGAGAGGGAGACTCAAGAAGGAGGAGTTATGGGGATATATGTATGCATATAGCTGATTCACTTTTTTATACAGCAGAAAGTAACACAACATTGTAAAGCAACTATACTCCAATAAAGATGTTAAAAATAAATAAATAAATAAAGGAAGGAAGAAAGGAATCGAAGGTCAGCATCATGGAGTAACTTGCTCATAGCTGCACAGTAACTAATTTGGTGTATTAGTTTCTTTTTGTTGCTTATTCACACAAACTTAGTGTCTTGAAACAACACAAATTTATTGTCTTGCAGGTCGGGAAATCAGAAGTCCATAATCAGTCTTACTGGGCTAAAATCAAGATGTCCACAGGGTTGTTTTTCTTTCTGGTATCATTTTCTAAGGAATAATCCATTTCCTTGCACTTCCCAGTTTTTATAAGTATCCACATTTCTTGGCCCCCTTCCATCTTCAAAACCTGTAGTCGCTGATTGAGCCTTTCTCATATCACATCATTCTGACACTCTTCAGACTCCCTGTTTCACTTATAAGGTCCCTGTTATTGTATTGAGCCCATCCAGAGAATTCAGGCTAATCTCCTTGTCATACAGTAAGATGATCAGCAACCTCAATCCCATCTACTACCTTTATTCTCCTTTGACTTGTAACATAACATATTCACAGATTCTGGGGATTAGGATTGAACTTCATTGGGGGCCATTTTTCTCTCTGCTACAGGTCATGAAGAAGGATTTAGAAATGCATTTGACTACAAAGCCAATGCTCTTTTTCACTGTGCCATATCACTTATTAAGATGTCAATGTGTGAAGTTTTCCTTTGGGAATGTGCATGTTATATCACTCTGGGATGGATAAAGCATGGCCAGTTATTTACTACAATTTTGAGCAGGAATAGAGGGTGAGAGACTTGGCACTACATCTGTTAATTGATAATGGACATCAAGGGTAACAGATCTGTAGCCCTTGATTGTAGAACATTAGTTTCTTCTAGCACAGCATCCAAAGTGTCAGGTAAAAGCAGAATGCAATTCCGGTAGCCAACTGGTAATGGGAGGGGGGAGTGATAAAGGGATATTGCAACAGATAAGTTAGGTACAGAGCTTGAGAACAATAGCTAGAAACATATACAATTGAATAACGTGGGAACTAGGGTCACTGACCTGCTGTACAATCGAAAAGCCACCCGTAACTTATAGTCAGCCCTCTATATCTGAGGTTTTGAATCCCTGGTTTCACCCAACCACAGATCATGTTGTACTGTAGTATTTCCTACTGAAAAAAAAAAAAAAATCCACGTACAAGTGGAGGTGTGCAGTTCAAACCCATGTTGTTCAAGAGTCAACTGTACTTAGAAGTATGGGCAAGTAAACAAGACTCCCACCATCTATGTAACTGGGCTCCTGTAACCTGCTAGGGTATAGGGCAGGTTCTGAGCCATAGGACTTGAAAGAACAACAGATTTCAACTCCAAATTTACAAAAAAGAGTCAGGAGTGCTAGGGAAATAATCAGACATCAGAAACAGTAACCAAGGCTGAAGAGCAGATGAAAGGTGGAACAATTATGAGTGGCTGTTGGCATGAGGCTTGGACTTGTGTTTGAGGAAGAAATCCAGTTATCAGAATTAAGATACAGATTAGGGTCAGATGATCTGTAAGAATGATGGTGCTCATTCAAGCTATGGAGCAAGGACTGTTCAACACTTTCTGATTCATATCAGGACTGGCCTTGGGAGTTGAGATGTGTTTGAGTGCAGAGGGAGAGAGAAACATACAAGATTAGCTCTGGGGAGCAAGAAGGTTGCAGATGCTGGGATTAAATCTCTCTCTTTCCCTCCCACTACCATTTCTTTTTCTCTCTGCCTTCTCTAATCTTTTTATATCTTGCTTTGATTCTAGGCTCTCTGAAATTTGTTCATCCATTCCACAAATGCTAGCTGACTATCTATCTACTGTGTTCAAGTACTCTGTTAGTTGTTGGGAATACAACAATGAATAAAATGTAGTCCTACCAGCTGTAAAATATCGTTGCCTGCTATTTGGTTTATTTTTCCTTCAGGTACACAAGGCAACTATTGCTGTTAGTTTTTTTAGAAACTCCATCAACTTCTTACTGCTTTTTTCAATTCTTGTGTATCTATAATTTATTAAAATAGGTGCCGTTTGGATTAAAATTATTATTTTGTTTTATTTAAAGGATAAATAACTGTAGGGACAAAAATCATAATTCACTCTCCTGCACTCAAGGGGCTAAAATCTCTCCTTTGTTACTTGATTTCCATCTTGTTTATGTAAAACTTCACACACACACACACACACACACACACACAAACGCCTTTGTTGGATGTAACAGCATTTTATTTAATTTTATTCTTTTTTTTAAAATTTTGAATTTAATTTATTTTTTATACAGCAGGTACTTATAAGTCATCAGTTTTATACTCATCAGTGTATACATGTCAATCCCAATCGCCCAATTCATCACACCACCACCACCACCCCCCTCCACTTTTCCCCCTTGGTGTCCATATGTTTGTTCTCTACATCTCTGTCTCAATTTCTGCCCTGCAAACCGGATCATCTGTACCATTTTTCTAGGTTCCACATATATGTGTTAATGTACGATATTTCTTTTTCTCTTTCTGACTTACTTCACTCTGTATGACAGTCTCTAGATCCATCCACATCTCAACAAATGACCCAATTTCGTTCCTTTTTATGGCTGAGTAATATTCCATTGTATATATGTACCACAACTTCTTTATCCATTCATCTGTCAGTGGGCATTTAGGTTGCTTCCATAACCTGGCTATTGTAAATAGTGCTGCAATGAACATTGGGGTGCATGTGTCTTTTTGAATTATGGTTTTCTCAGGGTATATGCCCAGTAGTGGGATTGCTGGATCATATGGTAATTCTATTTTTAGTTTGTTTAAGGAACCTCCATACTGTTCTCCATAGTGGCTGTATCAATTTACATTCCCACCAACAGTGCAAGAGGGTTCCCTTTTCTCCACACCCTCTCCAGCATTTATTGTTTGTTGATGATGCCCATTCTAACTGGTGTGAGGTGATACCTCATTGTAGTTTTGATTTGCATTTCTCTTATAATTAGTGATGTTGAGCAGGTTTTCATGTGCTTCTTGGCCATCTGTATGTCTTCTTTGGAGAAATGTCTATTTAGGTCTTCTGCCCATTTTTGGATTGGGTTATTTGTTTTTTTAATATTGAGCTGCATGAGCTGTTTTTATAATTTGGAGATTAATCCTTTGTCCATTGATTCATTTGCAAATATTTTCTCCCATTCTGAGGGTTGTCTTTTCATCTTGTTTATGGTTTATTTTGCTGTGCAAAAGCTTTGAAGTTTCATAAGGTCCAATTTGTTTGTTTTTATTTCCATTGCTCTAGGAGGTGGATCAAAAAAGATCTTGCTGTGATTTATGTCAAAGAATGTTCTTCCTATGTTTGTGGGTGTTAGCTTTTCTCTAAAGAGTTTTATAGCATCCGGTCTTACATTTAGGTTTCTAATCCTTTTTGAGTTTATTTTTGTGTATGGTGTTAGGGAGTGTTCTAATTTCATTCTTTTACATTTATCTGTCCAGTTTTCCCAGCACCACTTATTGAAGAGACAGTCTTTTCTCCATTGTATGTCCTTGCCTCCTTTGTCATAGATTAGTTGACCATAGGTGTGTGGGTTTATCTCTGGGCTTTCTATCTTGTTCCATTGATCTATGTTTCTGTTTTTGTGCCAGTACCATATTGTCTTGATTACTGTAGCTTTATAGTATAGTCTGAAGTCAGGGAGTCTGATTCCTCCAGCTCCATTTTTTTCCCTCAAAACTGCTTTGGCTATTCAGGGTCTTTTGCGTCTCCATACAAATTTTAAGATTTTTATTCTAGTTCCGTAAAAAATGCCATTGGTAATTTGATAGGGATTGCATTGAATCTGTAGATTGCTTTGGGTAGTATAGTCATTTTCACAATATTGATTCTTCCAATGCAAGAACATGGTATATCTCTCCATCTGTTGGTATCATCTTTAATTTCTTTCATCAGTGTCTTTTAGTTTTCGCATGCGGGTCTTTTTTCTCCTTCGGTAGGTTTATTCCTAGGTATTTTATTCTTTTAGTTGCAGTGGTAAATGGGAGTGTTTCCTTAATTTCTCTTTCAGATTTTTCATCATTAGTGTATAGGAATGCAAGAGATTTCTGTGCATTAATTTTGTATCCTGCAACTTTATCAAATTCATTGATTAGCTCTAGTAGTTTTCTGGTGGCGTCTTTAGGATTCTGTATGTATAGTATCATGTCATCTGCGAACAGTGACAGTTTTACCTCTTCTTTTCCAATTTGTATTCCTTTTATTTCTTTTTCTTCTCTGATTGCCATAGCTAGGACTTCCAAAACTATGTTGAATAATAGTGGTGAGAGTGGACATCCTTGTCTTGTTCCTGATCTTAGAGGAAATGCTTTCAGTTTTTCACCTTTGAGAATGATGTTTACTGTGGGTTTGTCGTATATGGCCTTTATTATTTTGGGGTAGGTTCCCTCTGTGTCCACTTTCTGGAGAGTTTTTATCATAAATGTGTGCTGAATTTTGTCAAAAGCTTTTTCTGCATCTATTGAAATGATCATATGGTTTTTCTTCTTCAGTTTGTTAATATGGTGTATCGCATTGACTGATTTCATATGTTAAAGAATCCTTGCCTCCCTGGGATAAATCCCACTTGATCATGGTGTATGATCCTTTTAATGTGTTGTTGGATTTCTGTTTGCTAGTATTTTGTTGAGGATTTTTGCAAATATATTCATCAGTGATATTGGTCTGTAATTTTCTTTTTTTGTAGTATATTTGTCCGGTTTTGGTATCAGGGTGATGGTCGCCTCATAGAATGAGTTTGGGAGTGTTCCTTCCTCTGAAATGTTTTGGAAGAGTTTGAGAAGGATGGGTGTTAGCTCATCTCTAAATGTTTTATAGAATTCACGTGTGAAGCCATCTGGTCCTGGATTTTTGTTTGTTGGAAGACTGTTTTTTGTTTTTTTTGTGTGTTACGCAGGCCTCTCACTGCTGTGGCCTCTCCCGTTGCGGAGCACAGGCTCCGGACACGCAGGCTCAGCGGCCATGGCTTATGGGCCTAGCCACTCCACGGCATGTGGGATCTTCCTGGACCGGAGCACGAACCCGTGTCCCCTGCATTGGCAGGCAGACTCTCAACCACTGTGCCACCAGGGAAGCCCCTGTTGGAAGACTTTTAATCAGAGTTTCAATTTCATTACTTGTGATTGATCTGTTCAGATTTTCTCTTTCTTCCTGGTTCAGTCTTGGAGCATTATACCTTTCTAAGAATTTGTCCATTTCTTCCAGGTTGTCCATTTTATTGGCATAGAGTTGCTTGTAGTAGTCTGTTAGTATGCTTTGTATTCCTGCGGTGTCTGTTGTAACTTCTCCATTTTCATTTCTAATTTTATTGATTTGAGTCCTCTCCCTCTTTTTCTTAATGAGTCTGGCTAATGGATTATCAATTTTGTTTATCTTCTCAAAGAACCAGCTTTTAGTTTTATTGATCTTTGCTACTGTTTTCTTTGTTTCTATTTAATTTATTTCTGCTCTGATTTTTATGATTTATTTCCTTCTTCTAACTTTGCGTTTTCTTTTTTCTTCTTTCTCTAGTTCCTATAGGTGTAAGGTTAGATTATTTATTTGAGATTTTTCTTGTTTCTTGAGGTAGGCTTGTATAGGTATAAACTTCCCTCTTAGAACTGCTTTGGCTGCATCCCACAGGTTTTGGATTGTTGTGTTTTCATTGGCATTTGTCTCTAAGTATTTTTTGCTTTCCTGTGTGATTTCTTCAGTGATCTCTTGGTTATTTAGTAACGTATTGTTTAGCCTCCATGTGTTTGTGTGTTTTACGTTTTTTCCCCGTAATTCATTTCTAATCTCATAGTGTTGTGGTCAGAAAAGATGCTTTATATGATTTCAATTTTCTTAAATTTACTGAGGCTTGATTTGTGACCCAAGATGTGATCTATCCTGGAGAATGTTCCGTGTGCACTTGAGAAGAAAGTGTAATCTGCTGTTTTTGGATGGAATGTCCTATAAATATCAATTAAATCTATCTGGTCTACTGTGTCATTTAAAGCTTCTCTTTCCTTATTTATTTTCATTTTGGATGATCTGTCCATTGGTGTAAGTGAGGTGTTAAAGTCTCCCAGTATTATTGTGTTACTGTCGGTTTCCTCTTTTATAGCTGTTAGCAGTTGCCTTATGTATTGAGGTGCTCCTATGTTGGGTGCATATATATTTATAATTGTTATATCTTCTTCTTGGATTGATCCCTTGATCATTATGTGGTGTTCTTCCTTGTCTCTTGTAATATTCTTTATTTTAAAATCTATTTTATCTGATATGAGTATCGCTATTCCATCTTACTTTTGATTTCCATTTGCATGGAATATCTTTTTCCATCCCTTCACTTTCAGTCTGTATGTGTCCCTAGGTCTGAAGTGGGTCTCTTGTAGACAACATATAGATGGGTCTTGATTTTGTATCCATTCAGCAAGCCTGTGTCTTTTGGTTGGAGCATTTAATCCATTCACGTTTAAGGTAATTATCGATATGTATATTGCTGTGACCATTTTCTTAATGTTTTGGGTTTGTTTTTATAGGTCCTTTTCTTCTCTTGTGTTTCCCACTTAGGGAAGTTCCTTTAGCATTTGTTGTAGAGCTGGTTTGGTGGTGCTGAATTCTCTTAGCTTTTGCTTTTGATTTCTCCATTGAATCTGAATGAGATCTTTGCTGGGTTGAGTAATCTTGGTTTTAGGTTCTTCCCTTACATAAATTTAAATATATGGTACCACTCCCTTCTGGCTTGCTGAATTTCTGCTGAGATATCAGCTGTTAACCTTATGGGAGTTCGCTTGTATGTTATTTGTCATTTTTCCCTTGCTGTTTTCAATAATTTTTCTTTGTCTTTAATTTTTGCCAATTTGATTACTATGTGTTTCAACGTGTTTCTCTGCAACACGCAGAGAAAATAGGGAGCAATAATGTATTAATAAAATTTCAGATTTTGTTTTCTCATTTACAGGGTTCTCCTCATATTACTTGAGATTGAAAATATTATCTCAGTGGATTTACTTTCTTAAGGTATCTTTCAATATCCTATCTGAACTCTAGAAGTTTGGGAGAGAAACCATCGTAGACCTTTTAAAAAATTTATTCTGAAATAATTTTAGACTTACAGAATAGTTACGCACATAATAAAGGGAATTTCCATATGTATAGTGTTCACCCAGCTTTCCCTAATGTTAATGTCTTAGAAACCATTTAAATCTATCAAAAGGAGAAATTAACTTTGATATAATCATATTAATCTACTGATCCTATTTGAATATTGCCATTTTCCCCATTATTGTGCTTTTTCTGACTCAGAATCCCATCCTGGACCTCACATTCTGTTTAGTTGTCATGATCTCTTCCTTCAGTCTAGGACAGTTCCTCATTTCCTCAGGTTTTTTTTTTTTGTCTTTCATGACCTTTACACTTTTGAAGACTCTAGGCCAATTATTTGTAGAATACCTCTCAATTCAGGCTTGTGCAGTATTTTCTCATAATTAGGTTATGCATTTTTGGCAAGAACACCACAGAAATAATATATCCTTCTCAGCACATCATTTCAGGAAGGCCATAAAGTCAATATGTCTTATTTCTGATAGTATTAATCTTGATCACATGGTTAAGGTGGTGTCAATTTTCTCCACTGTAATGTTATAATTCTTCTTTTGTAATTGACAGGTCTCTCTTAAGGAGATACTTTAAGACTATCCAAATGCCCTGTTTCTCATAATACTTCTATCCAGTTATTTTATCATCCATGGATAATTCTTGCCTGCCACTGTTATTGTGGTATTTGTCTAATGGTAAATTTCTATTTTGTTTATTCCTCCTACATTTGTTAATTGGAATTTCCTATTTAAAAAACAGCAATTTTCCTCCTGCATTTATGTAACTATTTATTTTATTCATCCATTCATTTATACTAATATGGATAAATGCATATTTATTTTACTTTATTTCTTGTAATCCAATATTTTCATTGTTTATTTTGTTGCTAACTGTGTGCCAGATTTAGCCATTGGCAGCTCCTTTGAGTTGGCCCCTGTGTTCTTTCAACATGCCCCCCATTTCTTTGTGTGTATGTACTTTTTTATTGCCAATTCAAGATGTTCCAGGGGCATGTTGTACATTTCTGTGCCCCATCTCTGACATCAGACATTTTCCAGGGAGACCTAGTTCCTTTTATTGGAGAATAGCATTGAGAAGCCAAGGTCTGGGCTAAGTAGTCCTTTTAGAGATTTTATTATTGAGACTTCATGTCAGAAACATGTGGTCCTTGATGTAAGTCATCTTCAGAATAATACTTTCAAGAATTAAAACCTTAGAAAGTTTACAAAAACACTAAATGAGTGTGTGAATGTGACTCAGTGTGAGAAATTTACAGTGGCAAATAAAAATCAAAAAGGTAGTAGAAATCCATTACGGGAACTATTTAACTTCATTTGTAAAGGAAGAAAAAGTCAGTGAACTTCTGATGTATCAGAGGATAGGCGATGGGTAAGACCTAAAACAGGGCACATTCTTACATTAAATGTAATTATAGGTTAATGTAAGGGACTCTATTAATAGTCACTAAAAGTTTGGGGTTCTCATCCTTTCAGTGAGAAAAGAGAGAACATGATATTACTGTGAATATGCAAGTACCAAAGGCTTTTAATATTGTGGTCCCTAACACTAAAATGCTAGTTGATGAACATTTTTTACATAAATATAAGAAGAATAAAATAGTGTCAAGACTATTTTCACGACTCTCTGAATTAATGAACTCATTGAGTAACAATATGTATATTAGAAAACTGTGGATAATCATAGATATTAGACATTAATTAGAAATTATGATAAGTCAGGGCAAGTAAAAATTTTAGATAATTACCATTTTTAGAGCTTTGCAAGTATTTTCCCTCTCTCTGGCTATATATATATATATATATAAATGTATGTATATATGTATGTATATATATAATATATATAACTTATAAGAAAGTGAGACATTTTACTCATTTAAAATCTATTTCTGAAAAAATACAGACTATCTAAACTCAAAGAAAACAAAAATTATTGTGGGACTTAGAATTTTAGTGGAAATATTTCCTGAATTATTTGTACTTAAGTTCAAATCCTACTCATATTCTCCTTTATAACACAATTCTCAGACTTGAGGTAACTCATCTTTTCTAGGAGTGTATTTATTATCAGTGTTGTTAGGAATATCATGATATTTTATTATCAGAAAACCTGCTGTAATCACTGCTAGTTTTGTGTACCAACTGAGAATGCTCCAAAATGACACCATTGTATCCATTGGTTGAGTGTTCTCTAATGGGCATGTGACATCTAAGATGCCAGGGCTTGTATTCAGCACAACTCGCAACTTTATTTGGCACCTTAGATTCACCTGAATTCAACCAAATGACAAAATTATGAAAATATACTGCAGTTCATTGTTAATTAGCACACAATCTCTGAGGGAGATTTCAAATTCCGAGCTAGGATACATATACAATTCTACCAAACTGACAATGAGACTTGTCAATCTCCAGCTATGAATCAGGATAATGTGTTCTCTTTATATACTGTCCCATGACTAATGTTAAGATGTAAAATTCAAATAAAGATTTTAAAGGAAAGTACACAAAATGTTAAAAAAAATGCGATAGAAATGAATTATTTGGGAGGATATTCTGCTTAAAAATAACTAACACATGAATCATGTTTTTTAGAGAATTTCTTGTCAAACTCATCAACTTCATTCTAAGAGTCTCTTCATATTGTTAAATCTGAGGAATTCTAACTTTAAGAATTTGATAGTTTGTGTAATTGTAGGTATTGTATAACTTGAATCATTGTGATTTCCATTTCACATACCAAAATATAGTGTTTTTAATTTCATGGTATACTTTAATCAACTTTGACCTTTGACAGATAGGAAAATTATTTGTCCAGCTAGTCATTTACATCTATTCCTCCCTTCCCTGTTTATCACTGGAGAGTGGTTTTGTGGGTCAGGTGTGGTGCAGAAAATCAGGCCTCTTCTTCTGACTCAGGATTGAATCATAAACGGGCATATAATCTTAGAAACCCTTTAGTCCAGTGTTTTAGTCTATGTGCCTTTGGAAGTAGTAAAGTGAACTGTTTGCAATGTACTTTTTGAAAAACAATTAAAATTATGCATTTTAATTATAGTCATAAGATTATGCTTAACAGTTATAATTATGAGAAATTGTAGTGCTGTATGAGACAGCTGATTGTTAATTATTTTTCTTCTTTTGGTCAGAATTTAAATCAACTCAGAGATAACATTGGAAACTCTCTTTGTAGTTTTCTATGACTTTAATTAAAACAAAACATAATCAGGGAAATGGAAAATGACCACTTAATAAATGAAATTTTTTCATAGACAACAATTTTAAAACATGAATGCTTTGGGGGAAATAATAATAATTTTAAAAGGCCCTGGTAGTATTCACATGTGCCCTAAAATAAACAAACATTTAAAACCAACCGTGATGTGGTGGGAAACAAAAGTTGAATACAGACACTAACAAGTGAACTTAACTGCATTACAAATGAATAACACACCCACATTGAATGGAGTGGAGAAGTCAAGAACTAATATAAGTAACTGTGGAAAATACTGTAAGGTAAAGATAAACTCTGGTCAGTAAAAATGTTTTTCGTAGGGGTATGATTTAGCAATTCTGAAACTGTTTTATGTGTATGCTAAAACTTATAAGTAAGAAAATGTAGTGTAGATGTAATAAAAGCCAGATTTCTCATTTCTCACTTTTGGAGAAAGAATTTCTAAATATGGAAAGAAGGGAGGTTAGAATGAACCATGTGGTGTTGCAATCGAATTGGGGGTGTCAGTATAAACTCATGGTTTTTGATAGATTAATAGGCAGAACAATAGACATGGTGTGTGTTTGTGTGCATCCACCCATGCAGGAGTTAGTACACAAACACATATTTCCTAGTTCTGTCTATTAATATGGCCTAGAAGCCATGACATCCCAGTAGCAATTAGCATGCCAAGGATCCAGATCTTGGTTTATAAACCCCATTCTCCAGTAAAAGGAACTAGGGCTCCTTGAATAACTGTTTGATTCCAGAACTGGGCAGGAAAATACAAGAGGAGTCTGAAACTTCTTCTCATCCCAGAAAGTAAGAAAGTGTTACAAAGGAAAAAAAAAAGAAAAGAAAAGAAACAACACAAGAGCCATCCTGAAGGAGCCCTAATGGACAAAACTGGAATAAGTTTCCCAACAGAATAAAAAGTGATAGTATTGGAATATAACTCAGAATAAAATACATATTCATGGATCCTTACTAATGTAAGTAAATAGTCAGATTAACTAAAAAATGGGGGAAACATGACAAACCTTCCTTACAGTAGAATTCTAATGAAAACATATAGAAGGAAGAAGGGAAATAAAGGATCATCATGAGGCAATAACTACAGTCATAATTGTTACAGACAAAAATCCACCAATGAATACTAAAATTAGGGAAATCTTGGGAAAAGGTTTGAGGAGGAAAAGATTTACATAGTCTCAGGTATGTCCCCCAAGATACTTACCAACTACAAAGGGAAGGACGGTAACTTTATATTGGAGAAACCTAGCGGATACCATCTTAACCTAGCGATCCAGGTAAACATCACTAGGAATAAGACATATTGACATCACGAAGCCCTTGATGTGAAGCACTGAGAAGGGTACAACATTGTTTGTAGTATTTTTGACAATGATGTATAACCTCAATCTGTGAAAACACCAGATGATCCCCAATTTATGGGCATTCTACAAAATTGTTGATGAATACTCTTCAAAAGTGTCATAAGCATGAAAGGCAAGGAAAGCTGAAGAACTGCTACAGATTGTATAACAAGTATAAATAACAACTAAATATAATACAAGATCCTGTATAGAATGCTGGAAAAGAAATATTACATTAGTGGAAAGTTGGTGTAGTTTACTTAATAACATTGTGTCAATGTTAATTTCTTGTTCTCTACCATTTTACTGTGGTTGTGTAACATAACATTAGAAGAAGCAGCATGAGAGGTAGAAGAAAACCCTTTGTATTACTCTTGAACACTTATGTAAGTCTAAAATTAGTTTTTAAAGTAGTTAAGTAAAATTTTAAAAGGAGCTTTGTAGTAAAGAACTTGGGAACCAATGTCTTCAGCCTCCTCATTTTGCACATTAGAGGCCCCAAAATATTAAAGGATTTATCCACAACACAAAGTTTGGGGGAAGTTAAAATGAGATCTAAGGGTGTTGCCAAGTTTTCTGGGAACTTCTTTCCTCTTGTCCAACACATGAAAATGGAGCTTTATTCCTCAGAAATTGGTAACTGCTGGTCAGCTTGTCTAAATTAGAGCTTCCCGGTTTCAACTCCCTCAGTGTTTATGCAATGTGAAGATGAATGCCAAAATTGTTTTCACTATCTCTTGTCATACTGACAGTTTACAGTATGCTGAATAAATGTGGCAGTGACAAAAATGCTTTATCTCAAGTAGTCTTGTTTGTCTATGTTGAAGAGTTAGTAAAGCTACCAGACTTTATCAATTTAAGATAAAGAACTCTAAATTTATAAATTTAAAAAGATATATTTAATAATATTTATATACATTAAAAGAGTGTTCAGGGCTTCCCTGGTGGTGCAGTGGTTGAGAGTCCGCCTGCCGATGCAGGGGACACAGGTTCGTGCCCCGGTCTAGGAAGTTTCCACATGCCACGGAGAGGCTAGGCCCGTGAGCCATGGCCGCTGAGCCTGCGCGTCCGGAGCCTGTGCTCTGCAACGGGAGAGGCCACAACAGTGAGAGGCCCACGTACAGCAAAAGAAAAAAAAAAAAAGAGTGTTCAGGGACTTCCCTGGTGGTCCAGTGGTTAAAACTCTGAGCTCCCAATGCAGGGGGCGTGGGTTCGATCCCTGGTGGGGGAACTAAGATCCCACATGCTGTGCAACGTGGCTAAAAAATTAAAAAAAACAATTGTTTTAAAGAGTATTCAACTTTTGAAATGTGAATATCAAGCCCCTTTAATTAACTCAGAAAAATATGTTAGATTTATAAAGTAGTAAGTTGCACATGCTAGGAATACATCTATTTAAAAAATAAAGACAGGTTTATATTTGTATTTTTCTATGGTCCCAAGACATCAGCTAAGACTTAAAGAACTCTCATTTATCTTTAGAAAAGAGGAAAGAACTATTTACCTTATAAAGCTATCTTCATTCCTCATTCATTAATCGTCCAGTTTAGCACTCACTCAGTGAATGAACATTATCTTCAGGCCTGATACTGATTTTCTGAAATTTCTTTACTGAAAGGTATTATTCTGCATATGTGCTTTCAAAGTAGCAATTAACAAAAACAATAAAATAAAATATCAAAATTGTTAAAGGTGGAAGCAAGAACAAGTGATTAGCTCCCACGTGTATTCTTATTATTTATAGATACAGGTTGTTGGGCATCTGTCTCCAAGCTGAAAATCTCAGAAGGTTAGTTAGCATCAGAACTACTCTTGAGAGTTACATTTATGGTATGAATTGAGTTAGGCTGGTCAGAGCTGTCTGTTCCCATATAGTTCCCACTGCTGAGTTGTCCATTACCTGAGACTCCAGCATGAGAGTTTTGGAGACAGTACATATCCATGTTGAGAAAAGGAAAAGCTTATCTGGCAGCCTTGGGTTTTGGGTTATAGAGTTTTCACCAATAATTATTTTTGTTGCTTTTTAAAAGAAACCTTTATTTTATATTGGAGTATAGTTGATTATTTTGGTTGCTTTAGACTTGGAACTTTATATCTCTTATTCTCCATTCCCCTTCTGAAAAAGTTTCTTTGAGTTTTATCACTCTACCCCAGCACTCTAGAAGATGCTGCTAAAATTCACAGAGTCATTCTTCCTGGAGCTTGCATGACTCTGTCATTATGTTACCTTTCCATCTTCCCAGCCATGGATAAAATTCATATGCCAAATTTGAAACTAATTTTAAATATTTGTATGGACTCTTAAGTGCAGTGAAAAAGGAATGAGGTTTTGTGGCAAAACTCTGTTACCAAAAAACATACCTTTTTCAGAGATAATATATCCTCCACTTTACATGTTTTACAGTTTATAAAACATTTGATACATACCACTGAAGCTTCTAAATAGCCCCAGTAGATATTAAAATGATCTTATGGAAGTTGAAGCTGAAGACTAGTGAATGGATGCCTAGGATCTTCCATTAGTAAGAATTAGAGCTCATCCAGCTACTATGCTTTCCATTATATCACACTGTCTATGGACACACCAGTTAGCGTAAGTTATTTGAAAGACAGAAAGCTCTGAAATCACATATTAGCTCTTAGGTTTTTTTTTTTTTAATATCTGTGCTTAATAATAAATAAATGGAATAAAAGAGAAAGACAAATATGACTTGACATTTTATTTTGTTTTAGCCCGGTGCTAAAATGGTGCTTCCTTTGGGTATTTCTATCATCTCCTTGCAGTATTCATACGGAATTAACAGCAGTAGGTTCGAAATTCTTTTATAGGAATACCTCTCTTGACTTTGAGGTATAGAAAGAGAGTGGCTATGAATGAACATACTTGAAAGTGAACAGCGCATTTTATGAGACTTGAAATATATCAAATCTAAGGTGCCTTACTTCTGAGACTGTTCATGAAAGGACCTGAGAAGGCTGAATGAGTCTTGTATATGACCAAAATCGAATCTGAAGAAAAGCTGTCTAAACTTGTCATTGACTACCACATTTCTAAAGTTAGAAAAAGTGAAAAAAATGTGATTGTACAGAGTCTCATCCTGAAATCCTAGAAAATGACAGTTCTTAGGAGGTTTAGGGAGGTGGCAAGGGAGAAAGATGGGTAGAGGGAACAAAGAAAATCAAAGTAAAACTTCTTAAAGATTAGAAAATGTTATTTTAGGTAAGAGAATAAATTGAATCTTTACTCAGGAACTCAGCATTAATAAAGCTGATTAGTCAAATTAAAAGCCTTTGGTTTTGGAATCACAATCACATAGATATGGAATAAATCCTAACTCACAGTTCTGAGCAGCTCCTTAATCACTTTAAATTTCGGTTTCTTTACACAGTGGGAATATGAGTTTATTAGAAATGATGTTTTGAAAATTAAGGGAAAGGTATGTAAAGGAAGTAATACATTGCTCTGGCAAATCTTTTATTTTTAAGTAAACAAATTTTACCAAAGTTCTTACTAATAAAACTAGGTCATCTATATGGAATATATATATATATATATGTGATGAAGAAGGGAGTAGGGGGAATTTCTTTTCACCATGTATGATTTAGTTAAGTTTAAAATTTGTACCCTGAATATATATTGCTTCGTGAAAACAGTTATTATTTTTTAATGAAGCAAGATTATTATAGGCATAAATCTTATATCTAGATCTCAAGAATCTATAAAATAATCGTTAGAAAGAAATATTTCTATGATTTCCCTTATAGAAGTAGTGTAAAGGAATAAATGGCCCCCTATCTGCACTGTGTTTCACTTATGTCCCAGCTGAAAGCCTCCCATCAATTTAGTACAAATCAGTATCAGAAAGCATTTTGTAAAATCCTTATTTTTTCATTTAAAATTATCCTTAATCATTCTGAAAAGCAAATACTTTTATTATTCCATTTTCCAGATAGGTATACTGGACTACAAAGATACTAATTAATTTGTTCAAAATCACACAGTAAATAAAAGGGGTGTGATTCAAATTTTTAAAACTTTTAAAATTTTATTATTTTTTAAAAATAGACTGTTTTTTAGAACAGCTTTATGTTCACTGCAAAATCGAGCAGAAAGTATGGAGATTTCCCATATGCCTTGTCCCCAGGCATGCATAACTTCCCCCATTATCAACACCCCTCACCAGAATGGTACATTTGTTATAATTGATGTACCCACATTGATATATCATAGTTACCCAAAGTCCATAGTTTACATTAAGATTCACTCTTGGGGGCTTCCCTGGTGGCACAGTGGTTGAGAATCCGCCTGACGATGCAGGGGACACGGGTTCGTGCCCCGGTCCGGGAAGATCCCACATGCCGTGGAGCGGCTGGGCCCGTGAGCTATGGCTGCTGAGCCTGCACGTCTGGAGCCTGTGCTCTGCAACGGGAGAGGCCACAACAGTGAGAGGCCCGCGTACCGCCAAAAAAAAAAAAAAAAAAAAAAAAGATTCGTTCTTGGTGTTGTGCATTCTATCGACTTTGGCAAATGTATAATGAAATGTATACATCATTATGGCATCATACAGAGTATTTGCACTGCCCTAAAAATCCTCAGTGCTTCACCTATTCATGTCCCCTTTCCCTCTAAGCAACTACTGAACATATGCATAGTTTGTCTCTTTTCTGAATATCATATAGTTAGAATCATACAGTACATAACTTTTTCTTTTTATTAATTAAATGTATTTATTTATTTAGGCTGCGTTGGGTCTTCGTTGCTGCGCGCTGGCTTTTTCTCTAGTTGCAGCGAGCAGGGACTACTCTTTGTTGCAGTGCGCAGGCTTCTCATTGCGGTGGCTTCTCTTGTTGCAGAGCAAGGGCTCTAGGCGCATGGGCTTCAGTAGTTGTGGCTCGTGGGCTCTAGAGCGCAGGCTCAGTGCCTGTGGAGCAAGGGCTTAGTTGCCCCGCAGCATGTGGGATCTTCCTGGAGCAGGGATTGAACCCGTGTCCCCTGCATTGACAGGAGGGTTCTTAACCGCTGTGCCACCAGAGAAGTCCACTGCGTAACTTTTTCTGATTGGTTTCTTTCACTTAGTGATATGCATTTAAGTTTACTCCATGTCTTTTAATGGCTTGATAGCTATTTCTTTTTAGTGCTAAATACTATTTTGTTGCCTGGATGCACCACAGTTTCTTTATCCATTCTCCTGCTGATGGGCATCTTGGTCACTTCCAGGTTTTGGCGTTTGTGAATAAAGCTGCAGTAAACATCCATGTGCAGGTTTTTGTGTGGATATACGTTTCCAACTCTTTTGGGTAAATACCAAGGAGTGCATTTGCTGCGTTGTATGGTAAGAGTATGTTTAGTTTTTAAGAAGCCACCAAACTGTCTTCCAAAGTGACTGTACCATTTTGCACTTCTACCGGAAATAAATAAGAATTCCCGATGTTCCATACTTCATCAGCATCTGACGTTGTCAGTTCTGGATTTTAGCCATTCTGATAGGGGTGTAGTGGTATCTCGTTGTTTTAATTTGCATTTCCCTAATGATATATGATGTGAAGCATCTTTTCGTATGTTTATTTGCTATCTGTAACTTTTAAATCTTTTTGACCACAAATCTGTGCATATTAAAAAAAAAAAAGCATGTGCCAGCAAATGGGAGGAATCAACTCCCAAAATTAGAAGTGACGGGCTGGCTGACATCAGGGGGCTGAGTGGCTGTGTGCAGAGCAGGCTGAAAGTGAATGCCAGAGGACTTGGATCTCAGCTAATGGATAGTATTCCAGTCTCTGAACTTTCAGCAAGTGGACCTTTTGAAAGTCGTGATCTTCTTTCAAAATATTTTTCTTATGTGAAAAATTAACTTTTGCCCAGTCATCCTCTTGAATTATTAGAAATAAAAAAAAACTTTTCAGCTTGTTACGTACTGAACAGTATTACCCAAATTCATATATTGAAGCACTAACTCCCAAGGTGACTGTATTTGGAGATAGGGCCTTTAAGAAGGTAATTAAGATTAAATTAAGTCATAAGGACCCGAATCCAATGATTGATATCCTTAGAAGAAGAGGAAGAGACACCAGAGATTTACACAAAGGCCAAGTGAGGACACAATGAGAAGACAGCTGTCTGTGAGCCAAGGACAGAGACCTTAGGAGAAACCAACCCTGCCAGCATCTTGATTTCAAACTTCAGAATGTGGGAAAATAAATGTCTATTGTTTAGGCCACCTAGTTGGTGGTATTTTGTTATGGCAGCCCCAGCTGACTAGTATACCAAAATAAAATGCTCAATGGAAATAAAATGAATTTATCCACGTTAAGAAACATCCAGGGTCTATTTGCTCTAATAGAATTACAAATGGAATTCAATGCAGTGGAGCATGTTCAGTATCTTCCATTTTTTCCTAGCTCAAATCTTACACTGGATATGTTGAGGGGTAATGATGAAGCTATTGGTTTTCAAGATATTTTTAATGATCCATCACAAAATGATGTAATGAAAGAACCCGACTTGATGGTGGAATATAATTTTGGCTTACTATAATAGAGCTGTGTGGTTAATTAAAGTAGAGGAACTGCATCTTGTTTATAGTTGTCTTTTTACTATAATTTGATGTATACAATATTAAAAGTACTGACACATGAGAAGTTTTGCCAGAAAATGTAAATTCTGCTGCTGTGGAAACACCTCTACCAACAAAATATACACCAAAAACATGAAGCCTCAAATATGACATTTTTATCCGATTTTAAATGATTCAAAACACTTAGCAAATGACACGACAATGAAAGGAACACAGTTATGTTTTCTTGTCTCAAAAACTTTACTTATATATATTTATATCATGTTGGCCTTGCATATGTATTTTAAATTATTTATTGTATAAAACTTTAACCATATATAGAAATCGAAGAGCATAATAAAGTACTTCACTGTGACCCATCATCAACAATTATCAATACCTGGCCCATCTTGTGTTATATACTCCTACATACTTCCCTTTATCTTATCATTTCTGGAGCAGATATAAGATGTATTATCTGCAAATATATCAGTATGTTTCTCTGAAAGTTAATAGCTTTCTTTTTAAAGATACCCATGATATCATTATTATTCCAAAAATTTAACAATAAATGCTTAATATCAGAAAAGATGCAATCATTGTTTAAATTTTTCCAACTTTTTCACAAATGCCACAATTATTTTTATATGTTGTTTTAAAAATCAGGAACCAACTAAATTCTAAACATTTCAATTAGTTGACATATCTCTTAATTCCCTTTTACTATAAAAGATTTTGTAACAGAGCAAGTGGCTTGTTGCCCAGTCCACAATGGAAAGAGCAAATACTGAGGCAATAGTCTTTTCCAGAAAGAAAAGGCTTTATTGCAGGGCAGCCAAGCAAGGAGACAAGAGGCAAAGCTCAGATCTGTCTCCTGGATAGGCTGTTGACTGGGGTATTTATAGTGGAAGCAGGAAGCAAGAGGGGGAGGGGGCCAGGAAATGATTGGTGGAAAGCAAACTGTAAGTTTCTAGAGTTCTCTGTGCAGGTGTGACTGTTCTTCAAACCTCATCATGGGTTGTATGTGCAGGGTTCATTATGTAACATGTGGTAGATTTTAGTCATTTGAGGTCTAAAGTTTACTATGTCATTCTAGTCCTTCAATGTGCCTGAACCTGTGTGATGCTTAGTCAGGGTCTGTCAGCAAGTTGTTTCCTTGTCTGTGGTTTCTCTGGTCCTCTGCAAAAAAGCTTGGTATTCTTGATGTATCATTTTGTTTCTACCTTATGGGCCTTGTAACTTAGAGGGCATGGTTTCTGTTTCTCTCCATCTATCTCATTTTTCGGGCTTCCCTGGTGGCGCAGTGGTTGAGAATCCACCTGCCAATGCAGGGCACATGGGTTCGAGCCCTGGTCCGGGAAGATCCCACATGCCGCGGAGCAGCTAAGCCCATGTGCCACAACTACTGAGCCTGTGCTCTAGAGCTCTTGAGCCACAACTACTGAAACCTGCGTGCCTAGAGCCCGTGCTCCACAACAAGGGAAGCCACCGCAATGACAAGCCCGTTGCATCTCAACGGAGAGTAACTGCTTGCCTCAACTAAAAAGAAAGCCCGTGCGCAGCAACAAAGACCCAACACACAGCCAAAAATAAATAAATAAATGTATACCAAAACTAAAGATAAAAACACTACTTACAACATATCTGTTGAATCAGAAACAAGATTCTTTGTTCAGCAGTTTCCTACAGTTTAGCTTTTGCTGGTTGCACCCCTCGTGTGTCCTTTTAACATGTTCTTTTTTCTTTGTTGGAGGAGTTTTTGAGAGGTCATGACCAGCCGTTGACCTGTGAGTTGGGCCTGGGCAATCAGAAGCTCCTCACCCCCTCCTCTGTCCTTAGAATATATGTTCCACCCACTGATCCCACAGCTGGAGCTGTTTTCAAGGCTGCAACCTTGAGAGAGTAATGTGCTGTTGAGACATCTGGACAGTGTACATGACCAGACCCAGTTAAAGCCTCTGTGTCAACTTTTAAGATTCTGGTGGGCAGGTGTGAAGATCTACTTGTCTTGAAGCTGCCCAAAACAAACCTGGTAATTAAGTCCCCTTGCTTATTAAACCTGCCACCTACCAATCTGGAGTGGTCTGCCTCTTTCTTGGATCTCTTCCATGTATAGGGGCCAGTTTCAGATTTCACCTGGTAAATTCCCAAGTTTGCAAACCAACACTCATATATATTTTTCTCTCCATTAGAACTGGAGGCTTGATGTGATTAGATTTGTTCATTTCTCTTTTTGTAGCAATGCTATTTCATAGTGTTGTGTTTATCTAAAATGAAGCACGTAATACCTGTTTTTCTTGTTTTCTGATGTTAACAGTAGTTGTTGATCAATATCTAGATTAATTAATTCATTAGAGTATATACAATGATAGTACATCTATCATATTATTTTATTATATGAAATTCTCCGATTTTTTTTTTTGCTATCTAAGGTAAAAGCTTGTTTTTCCATGCAGACATTATACAGTTCCTGCCATTTTTAAGGAACTTTGGTTCATTTTATAGGAAAATGATATATTAAGACCAAAGTCTGAGCACTGGAAATTATTCTCTGCTACCAGGTTGCCAGTGTTTTAAGAACTTTCCAATGGATGTGGATTGGAAAAGTACTTTTTAAATTTTATGTTTAGTGGTTGCATTTCAACTTAGTTGTGTTTTATTATTACTAAAATATTATATAATTAAAAATCAAGCTTGTAAGACTATATTAAAATGTGTATATATATGCTAATATATATGTATATATTTATTTGTTTCAACCTAATTCCTGGATACCTTAGGTAAACAACTAGAAACAGTCTTTCTCTATTTGTTCTATTTTGTAGTCTCTCTTTTTCTCTCTTTCTCTCCCTCTCCCCTGCTTCCTCTTACAGAATGAGGAAAGTTAGAAAACTTATTATGGCAGTATAATTGAGAAATGATGGACCAGGGTGGTAGCAGGTGTTGAAAAACAGTCACATTTGGAATATATTCGGAAGGTAGAACCAGCAGCATTTGATGACGGATAGATTGTAAGTGTAGAATGAGGGAATGAGAGAAAACAAGAGTAACTGTAGTTTTTGGCATAAGCAACAGGGTGAATGGACATGCCATTTACTGAGATAGGAAAGACTGGAGGAGAAATACATTTGAAGGGGAAAGGGACTGAGAATTTTTTGGACTTGTCAAGTTTGATATGCCCATTAGATATCCAAGACCAAATAGCAAGTACAGTTAGATAGAGCCCCCAACCAGAATGTAAGTTCCAAGAAGATAGCTATTTTTGGCTGTTTTGTTCACTACTATATCTTCAGAGCTTAAAAGAGGCACATATTAGATGTTCCATAGACATTCACTGAGTGAATAAGCAAACAAACAAGTAAGTATGAAAAAAATATATCTTAGAACTTAGCAAATATGTCTCTTCTTATTCCAAACTGATACCTCTCCAGTCCATGTAATTTTAACCTTCTATTTGATCTTTACACAGTTTCAGTTAAGAGCAATCATGATACAGTAGCCCTATTTGCTTATTTATCTCTTCTATTAATTAGAATAGAAGAGATAAATAAGCAACAGGCAATGGACCTTATCAGTCAAATTAACTATTTAGATTTCAGTCCTTTATTATTTTTATACTTGGTAGTTTGTCACCTAATATTTTTGTCTTTCCAAGGTCAAATTTGAAAGACAAAGAAAAACAAATGAAGGCTTTGTAAGGGATTAATGGGTTCTCACTTTGGTTTTGACTGTAGTTAAACATCAGTCCCTGGGTGTTTCACAGTATGTGACTAGGGCATAAGTAGCACAAAGTAGCTTTTTTACCTACTCAGATTATCTTTGGCCTTGCTCTGTTGGTGTAAGATGGTTTTCTGTGTATTGTGTCCTATTTTAAGGATTTCATGAAGCTTATACTTGGTTTGCAAATAATTTCTGAGGTGACTACAAAGATGACACATTTATTGTGCTTTAACTCTGGTTTTCTTTGGGAATTCCCTGGCAGTCCAGAGGTTAGGAATCGGTGCTTTCACTGCCGGAGTCTGGGTTCTGTCCCTGGTTGGGGAGCTAAGATCCTGCAAGCTGCGCAGCACGGCCAAATTAAAGCAAAACAAAACAAAAAAACTTTGATTTTCATTTTGGCCTCAGAATTTTTCGGAGAAGTGCCTTATTGTCTCTACTATCTTGCCAAAGCAAATGTTGGAAAAAATGAGATTGGCATTTATTCTAGATGACTCATTACATCATAAAACTGGGTTAGCCCTTGCAGACTTGGCAGTGAAGACCAAGTCATTATTTTTAAATTGTTAGCATATGGGTGGTTAGAGATGGTAACACTCAGGTATGTGTGAACAAGAGTTCTCATTTAGGAGGAGAATGTGAATTATCCTTCTAAATGAGAGAATGTGAATTACATGCTTTTATCTATCATGGTTTCTAGGTGCTTTACTATGCTATGAGTTTGAGATCCTAGGTTTCATTTGCTGTTACTTTGAATTGTTATCAGTAGAAGCTGCTGTGGTACTGACTGATTTATAACTAGTTTTATCAAAATTTGTGCAGAATCCTGCAGAATTTTTTCTAGGTACTTCTGAATGTAAACTCTACAGTCATGAATGAAGTGCTATGATAATATTATGCCACTATGATTGTATTCATTATTTAAGGGTATGCTATAATCAATACATTTTGAGCTGAATTCTGAAAAAAAGTTTTTAAAAATTGTCTATTGTATAAATTCCTTTCTCAAACATGCCAAGTTAATTCAGTAGTAATGAGCTTGCTATAAGGAAGTTTATACGGCTGGTTATTCAAAATTTCAGGAATCTTCTCTATATTTATGCTACTATCCAGTTCAGAGTATATTAAATTAATGTTTTAGGTTATAGGTGCATTTTTCAGCCCTGTGAAAGTCTTGGTAACATAACCATTTTTATGTTTTTCCCATACATATTCCTCAGAGGTATAATGTAAAATTATTTGTTAGCTACAAACCAAGTAGTCTATCCTTCTAGAAGTCTTTTTCAAGCTATTTTTTAGATCTGAGGTCAAACACCTCTCATAAGGCTTGAATCCCTAAGATCATTATACTGCATTTAAAAATTAATAATGTGCTCATTAATTACAGCCTTTTATTTTAAACATTTTTCATGTGACCTTTTTACAGTGAAGAAAAGTACAATTTTAGGTAAATTCATTAGCATATGAGGAGAATGCCCAAGGGTGGGAGGAAAATAAACATGAATATTGAGACCTAGAGAAATTTACCAAATCAAGTGGGAATTCAAAGAAGAGTAATAGTAAAAAACTGAAAAAAATCAAGAGGAGACATAAGACAAATCTGATCAGGTTGATCTTTTAAGGTGAAGGCAAGAATACTGTCTGTTGTGGTTCTCAGCAGAACATGGATTCTAGTTTTTATAGTGCAGAAATTGTTTTGTTTTTTTTTTCTGCTAATGAAGATCAACCTATGTATATTAGTGGAGACTGGGATAACGCAAACATAAATTTGCTTGTTTATTCTATCTTCTTCCCTGTCATATTGTTACAGAGAACTAAATGGGATACGTATAACATCTCATTTCATTTTATTTGCCCTCAAAGTAATTTCTAATAAAGAGTGAAATGACTAAAAACACCTAAAATTTTTTCTTGAATAATTTAAATAGATTTATAGAGCAATATTTGTACTTGTAGTTTGCAAATGGGTATTATTTTCTAAATTGTTACACGCCTGCAATGTGCTGTGTGCTTGTGTATGTTCTTTTTGTTTTTTGGCTTTTTTACCCCTAAGCCAAAGAAACAAAAACAAAATTATAGTTGTGGATGAAGTTATAACCCTGCTAATATCATATGGTTATGATATAAAGAAGCATGAATTATTGTTTTTCAACTGTTTAGGTTTATTAAGTTTATGAACTATGGAAAAGGAAGTATAGTACCCACAAACCAAGGTGGGGAAGTTAGATAAACTTAATAGTTGACTCTTCAGTGAGGCTTAACTTCATTGTTTGTTAAAATTTAAGTACAAATGCACATTTTACACATAACCATTTATGAGACACTTGATAACTCTCACCACATCTTTAGAAAATAGAATTGACAAGAAAAAAAGGATGAAAAAGAGATGAGTTTAGTAAATTAAGTTACTAGTTTAAAAGTGTTTTTGGATGTGGTTACTGACCATTTCCTATCATGAGCAATGATTAAGCTGCAGATTATATTAAAAATATCACCTTTGAAATTATTTTATTGCCTTCATATGTTCTTAGAAGTGAGTAGGATGATTAAAAACGGGTATTTCAACTGCAAGATTTTAGAATTATGTAATTATTTACAGAGACACTTAAGGTGACCTTTCACTATTGGGATGAACTGCTCTCTGATATTAATAAGTGATTTAACCTGCCAAAGAAACCTGATGAAAGAACTTCAGAAACTGTAGCTTTCTAAATTCTTCAAGGTTTATTAGTCTCTGTACCCTGACACAGCAACAATCTAATAACTATAATGGATTGCCTTCCAGTGAAGAAGGTATTTAAAAGCCAAAGAGCCACGAAAATAGCTTACAACATGTTAGGAGAATGAGAATTTTTATAGTACAGTACAAACATGTAATCCAAATGTTGCTCATTAGTTCTAATACTATTAACTAAAATTGGAACTGAATAAGCCAGATTGTGAAATCGGTGCTGATTTAAATAGAGTACTAGACAAAAGAACTCTCAATTTTGGGAAGTGATACATATCCTGATGCAGTACCAGTGTGAAGGAAGAACTTTGGTGGGGGAAATAGAATATTATATTTGAAATGTTTTGCAGATTTAAAGTATAGTCATTTCATTAGACATTTGTAAATCAAGATAGTCTTTCAATAGAAAATTGAGTCACTCTTCAGCTGAGGGAGGGACCTAATTGTAAACACAGCAGTAGGGAAATGAACCCCCTAGACTTCCTAGAGGCTCTGTATGCTTAATGGTGTCAGAGGTACCCCAGGGAGGTGACCCTCAGAGCAACTTGCACCTTGCTGCAGTTTTCAGCATAGGTCTATAGAAGAAAAACATCTTGAGGAGGGAGGTATAATGTAGTGGGTATTCATTTGGCAGAGGATTTAATCTGTCTCTTTATTGGGAGTAAGAATGCTAAGGGATTGAAATGTATGACTTGCATATGAGCCCCCCTACCTCCTTTGACAGCCTTCCCCAAACAGAACACATTGAGATTTAAAAAAATATTTTCTGACCCCAGTTTTTCATAGCATCAAAAATTAACTTGTTTACAGTAAACTCAGAGGAAAGGGTGTGGCCAGAATAGTCCAAGGTCTACTGCTCAAATTTCCTAGAGAATGGTAAATATATTATGGCAATGATAATGAAAAGTATGAACTAGGTAACATTCTTAGCACTTTACATATGCTAACTTATTCAACCCTCTCAATAACTTTCAATAGAAGAAGAAACTAAGGCATAATGTAATTAATAATATGCCTAAAGCCACAAAGCAGCAAATCCTGCAATTCAAACCTAGTAGGCTGGTACCATGTCCTCAGCCTTTAATCACTGTTCTGTACTGTCATATAAGAGCTTTCCTTCTTTTACCTTATCCTAGTTCAAAAATTCTAAAGTTAATTCATTGGCTCTTTCTCAGACTCAGCATTCTGTAATATCTTCATTGCAATGGAATATAGAAGTGCATTTAAAGCTTTAAGATGGCTTCCAATGAAGATCATATCAGTTCAATTATGTTTCTTTGAACACTACTTCCATGAAATGAACTGTGAAGATATTTAGAAACCTTTTTAGGTCATAGCCTCCTATATATTTAAAGCTTATTGAAGTAGTGTGAGAAAGAAACTTGTACAATGTTGTATAACCCAGCTGTTCACATTTCATTCGAAAAGAGACTACCCTCTGCTTTTTGGAGAACACTTCATAAGCTCTGGAAAAATTGATTTTCCCAGAAACAACAGTTGAGAAATAAATACTGGTGGCCTCTGGAAATAGATCAAGTGCTGAGTGGCGTAAGGTATCCTATGCTGAAGTCAAAGAACTTGGAAATGATCGCTGTAGAATCTCTCCTAGTTTGTCTGAGTCATACCTCATACCTTGATACTATTTTAAACATTCCCCCTCAACTTTTTTATTTGCCAATACACCTTGCTTTAATTGGAAATATTTAGGTACTTTTGGTCCCTGCTGTGTTTCACTCCATTTGCAGAGGGAAAGCCATCCGACAGCCAGAAAACACTTTGCTTTAACGCACCATCTGCAGCTTACAGCTGGGCACTGCTGGTTGTTTTGATCTGTAACAATACTAGCTGTAGAATGGAACCAAGGAATACAGTCTAAAAGGTCGTTTGGTTCTGGATCTTTTCCTCCAACTGTGAGTTCAGAACACAAGTCTATGTAAGGGTTAGAACAACAATTTGCGGTTTTTATTTTACCATCATTTACCACCCCAAATTATCTAAGGTGAGGAGCTCCTGTAAACGTTTTCCATTTTTATCTTTGGCTAGAAAGTTTTGCCTTCCAAAAGCAAGTTTTAAGAATACTAGCAACTAGTTGTTGCGTTGGAATTCTAAACGTTACTGTGTAGCAACGGAAATTATAGCATTTGGTATGTGGAAATAAACAAAACCCACCCAAATGAGGACAAAGGATATTTATTCAGAGCTTGCTATAGCAAAGGATTCAACTACCATCAATTGTTTTGGCAAAGACTCAGAGTTAGGCAGGGTAGTGGAAAAGATTTACAGTAAAAAAGAGAAGACTTCAGCCAGGCTCTGATTAAAGGGTGTTGGCATGGGGAAGAGGGGAGGTGGGCTAGCTAGAAGTGGGATATGCTATGTAACTGGGTTGAGGAACTTATTTTACTTTCTCTGGTTGGTCCTAAGTTGGACAAAAGTGGAAGTGGGAAAAATAGGGAAGCTGGCAATGACCTAGTCTTGACCTTTCTGGGATGATTGCTGCAGAGGTTGCGGGTCCGAGTTCTATTGGCATACATTCGTTTATGGTCTAGCCATTTTCCGTTTGTATATTCAGTATCTCAGGAATCACAAAAACCTAGATTTGCATGTTGACTCTGTTATTAACTGTGTAATCTTGGGTGAAGTATTGCTCTCCAAGCTTTAGTTTCATCCACATATGAAATTAAAATAGTAATACTCATTTTGTAGGGTTATTGTGAGGGAAAATTGAAATTTAAAAAGAAATCACTATATGCTTCAAACATAGTAATCGGTCAATCAATCAAAGCTCTTGTTGCTATTGCCATGCTAAAATGTCCTTTTAAAAGTTCATTTTGAGCAACTTCAGTAAGACGATTCTCCTTTTCAAGTTACTGCACTTGAAAGCAGGAGGTTGTCTCTAAAGTATTCACAAAGTTATGGATATAGATAACATAACCTTGAACATGCCTCCCCTCCCAACCTTTTCATATCCCTTCTCTGAAGCACTCAGATATTAGGAATGAAACCACCTCTTCTTTCTTTGAGGAATTTCAGTGAAACTCCTACGTCTTCCTCATTCTATTTTAGTTCTAGTAGTCTGGTTTACATTCAACTCATTTCATTAATCTTTCCACAGAGAACTTTATAGAGAACTCTTATTTTTATAGCTGCAGTTCACTCTTCTGTGATTTATTAATGTCTGAATATGAAAGTTACAAAATAAATAAACAATTTCAAATTATATTGGCACTATAAATATTTTTGCTTACTATGGAAACCATGTGCTATGATTATATTGATTTATTTATGGTTCAGTTACTCTTACTCAATGAAAAATGAGCCATGTCAAGTTCAAATAAATTTTTCTTCTTTTACACTTCCCCAATAGATTTTAGCATATTCTCAATTTTTTCCAAGCTCTCAATTGTACAAATTTTTCTATAGAATATTATTTTCCCACGCAGAGATTTCTCTTCCTGAATCCTCTATCCTCTGCCAATTCTGGGCTCGTGTAGCCTAAGCCTAGTTATTATCCTTGGGTAACTCTCTCCTCACTGTTCTCCTATGTGGTGTTTTTAGCTGCTTTTCTATTATGCCTTCTTCCTTGGTTTGTATCCCAGAGTATGCAAAAGGTGTTGGAGAGATGGCTTTCAGTTTTTCACAATTGAGTATGACGTTAGCTGTGGATTTGTCATATATGGCCTTTATTATGTTAAGGTACATTCTTTCTATACCAATTTTATTGAGAGCTTTTATCATAAATGGGTGTTGAATCCTGTCAAATGCTTTTTCTGCATCTAGTGAAATGATCATTTACTTTTAATCTTTTATTTTGTTAATATAGTGTATCATGTTAATTGATTTGTGGATGTTGGATCATCCTTGCATCTCTAGAATAAATTCCACTTGATCATGGTGTATGATCTTTTTAAAGTATTGTTTCATTTGGTTTGCTAACATTTTGTTGAGGATTTTTGCGTCTATGTTCATCAGAGGGATTGGCCTATAATTTTCTTCTCTGGGTAGTGTCCTTGTCTGGTTTTGGTATCAGGGTAATGCTGGCCTCATAAAATGAGTTTGGAAGTGTTCCCTGCTCTTGAATTCTTTGGAATAGTTTGAGAAAGATAGGTATTGAATGTTTGGTAGAATTCACCAGTGAAGCTATCTAGACTTTTTTTTTTTTTTTTTTGCTGTACTTGGGCCTCTCACTGTTGTGGCCTCTCCCGTTGCGGAGCACAGACTCCAGACGCGCAGGCTCAGCGGCCATGGCTCACGGGCCCAGCCGCTCTGAGGCATGTGGGATCTTCCCGGACCGGGGCACGAACCCGTGTCCCCTGCATCGGCAGGCAGACTCTCAACCACTGCGCCACCAGGGAAGCCCTAGACTTTTGTTTTTTGGGAGCTTTTGATTACTGTTTCAATCTCCTTACTAGTTATTGGCCTATTCAGATTTTCTATTTCTTCATGATTCAGTCCTGGAAGGTTGTATGATTCTAAGAATTTATCCATTTTTCTTCTAGGTTGTCCAATTTGTTGGCATATAGCTGTTCATAATATTCTCTTATAATCCTTTGTATTTCTGTAGTATCCATTGCTATTTCTCTTTTGTTTATTATTTTATTTATCAGTCCTCTCTCATTTTTTAGTGAATCTAGCTAAAGGTTTACAAGGATGCCCACTCTGCCCACTCTTACTCAACATACTATTGGAGGCCCTAGCCAGAACAATGAGGAAAGAAAAAGAAATAAAAGGCATTCAAATTGGAAAAGAAGAATTAAAACTGTCACTATTTATGGATTACATAACTTTATTTATAAAAACCCTAAAAATGCCACCAAAAAACTTTTAGATACAATGAACAAATGTAGTGAAGTTTCAGGGTGCAAAATCAATATACAAAAATCTGTTGCATTCCTATACACTAATAACGAACTAGCAGAAAGAGAAATTAAGAGAACAATCCCAATTACAATCACAACAAAAGAATAAAATACCTAGTAATAAATTTAACCAAGGAGGTAAAAGATCTATACACTGCAAACTATAAGACATTGTTGAAATAAATTGAAGATGACACAAAGAAATGGAAAGATATTCCATGATCATGAATTGGAAGGATTAACATTGTTAAAATGTACATGTTACCTAAAGCAATCTTCAGGTTCAGTGTGCTCCCTATCAAAATATGAATAACATTTTTCACAGAAATAGAACAAAGAAATTCTGAAATTAATACGGAACCACATAAGACCCCAAGTAGCCAAAATAATTCTAAGAAAAAAGAACAAAGATGGAGGTATCATGCTCCCTGATTTCAAATTATTACAAAGCATCATGTATTAGTAGTAATCAAAACAGTATGATACTGGCAGAAAAACAGACATATAGATCAATGGAACAGTATTTGAGAGCCCACAAATAAACCCACACATATATGGACAATTATATGACAAAGGAGCAAAGAACATACAGTAGAGAAAGTATAATCTTTTCAATAAATGGTATTGGGAAAACTGGACAGTCACATGTCAAAGAATGAAACTAGACCACTCTATCACAGAAATATACACAAAAACCACCTCAAAATGATTAGGGACTTGGATGCAAGACCTGAAACAATAAAACTCCTAGAAGAAAATATAGGCAGTACTCTTTGACATTGGTCTTAGTAATATCTTTCTAGATATGTCTTCTCAGACAAGGGAAACAAAAGCAAAGATAAATAAATGGTACTACATCAAACTAAAAAGCTTCGACACAGTAAAGGAAACCATCAGCAAAATGAAAAAAACAGCCTACCGAATGGGAGAAGATATTTGCAACTCATATATCCAATAATGTATTGATATTCCTAATATATAAATAACTTATACAACTTAACAAAAAAAAACCAAACAGCCCAATTAAAAAATGGGCAGAAGATCTGAACACATTTTTCCAAAGAAGACATACAGATGACCAATAGGCACATTAAAGAATGTTCAACATCACTAATTATTAAAGAAATGCAAATCAAAGCTACAATGATATATTACCTCATGCCCCTTAGAATGGCTGTTATCAAAAAAAGGCAAGAAATAACAAGTGTTGGCAAGGATATGGAGAAAAGAAAACTCTCATACACTGTTGATGGTAATGTAATTGGTGCAGCCACTAAGGAAAACAGTATGGAAATTCCTCAAAAAAAAAAGAATAGAGCTACCATACCATCCAACTATTACACTCTGGGTGTTTATCCAAAAAATACAAAAACACTAATTCAAAAAGATATATGTACCCCTATGTTCATTGCAGCATTATTTACAACAGCCAAGATATGGAAACAACTTAAGTGCCCATCAACTGACAAATGGATGAAGAAGATGTGGCATATGTATACAATGGAATACTACTCAGTTAAAAAAAAAAATGAAATCTTGCCATTTGCAACAACATAGATGGATTTTGAGAATATTATGCTAAGCGAAATAAGTCAGATGGTGAAAGGCAAATACCACATTATTTCACTCATAAGTGGAATATAAAAACAAAATAAATGAGCAAGCCAAACATAAAACAAACACATAGATACAAAAAAACAGAGTAATGGTTACCAGAGGGGATGGGGGGTGAGGGTATGGCAAAATGGGTAAAGGGGATCAACTGTATGGTGATGAGCAGAATCTAAACCTTTGGTGGTGAGCACACTGTAATGTATACAGAAGTTGAAATATAACACTGTACAGTGAAACTTGTATAATATTATAAACCAATAAAACAAATTTTTTAAATAACAAAAATAAACTAATATAAAAAGGTGACCTTGCATGTCTGAAAATATTTTAATTTTGTCATTGCACTTAGTTGTGATTTTTAATGAATATGAGGATGAGTTGAAACTTTAGGATGACAACAATTTAATTGAGCAACTGGAAAGCATTCCGGATTGTACCTTTCAATATCAGATATTGCTAATGAAAAGTTTGATGACAGTTGATTCTTGTTTTTCCTCTCCCACTTTCCCCTACCCTAGGAAACATGTAGGCTTTTCTCTTTATAATATAGATTTTCCTCCATTTCACTTTTCATATACACTTGGAGGGTCCTTTCAAACTGAAGATGTGTTTCCTTTTTCAGTTTTGAGAGACTTTCTTCTATTATTTCTTTGATTGTTCCATCCCTGTCTGGTTTCCCATTTTTCTTCATGAAACTATTTTCAGTCACATTTTTTTACTCTTTTGATTGATCACTAGACCAGAGGTTTGCAAAACATTTTATGTCAAGTGCCAGATAGTAAATACTTCAGGCTTTGTTAGTGAAGTGGCAACATCAAGGATATTGTGTGGAGCTTACATAGTAAGAGAGAAGCTCTGGCTCTGCCCCCTCCCATTTGCCTGTGATAGATCCCATTAAATGATAGGCCTGCTTTGCACTCAGTTGCTACTGGATACACTTTTGGGATGAAGCACAAAGAGCCACTATTCAGAGAGGGAGGAATGTGATGGATGAGGTAAGTGAGGGTGGAGCAGGAAGCCACCTGAGTTTCATTCACTGCCTCAGTGATACCTAATCCAGGTGTGCCCTTCTTTTCCTTAGGAGAGCCCAGCTATCTCAACTTGGGAAGCTGGCTGGAGATGAGGAAATTTGCTGATTCTCTGAGTCCCTAACTGAAATTCCACCATTTGGTGCTTAGTAGTTGCCAACTACAGTGTCCCCCACATGCAGGGGGTGACCAGTCCAAAGTTTGAGCACTGTTGTGCTTGCTAGCTAGGGATGAAGGCAGGAGCTGGAAGTGGAGTAGGAATGGGAGCAGAGGGAGATGCCCTGGCTTGGTTTCTGGGACTCAGAGTGCTAACCGCCTTGAACAGTGTTCAGAGGCAAACTGAAAATGGCAGTAGGCCATAGTTTGCCACCCCCTACACCAAACTTTCATTTTCTTCCTCGTATGTACAATTTCTTTGTCAGGTTCTGAAAGAATTTCTTTTTTATATTGATTTGCCCTTTATTCAGCTTTCTAGTTCCAAGTGCAATTACGTTTCCAAGATTACTTTTCTTATTCTGAAACTGTTATTTGTTTTTTGATGCTTATTTGGGATTTATGAATTAACTGTCTTCACGAGTCTCTCTAAGAATAGTAGCTTTCATGTGTCTAGGATTGTCAGATTATTAAAAAATAAGAATAAATGAAGAAAAGTTTTAAAAATACAGAATACCCAGTATTGCACGGGACATACTTATACTAAAAAACAAAACAAATAAACAAAAAAACTTGTTTATTTGAAATTAAATTTAACTGGACATTCAATATTTTATCTGGTAACCCTTCTTCTGACCCTGAGATACTTCACTTTACTTTATATCTTCAAGAAATTTATTGAAATATCTTGTTCACTGAAAGCTCTCTTCAGGTTGCCTTTATTTTTGTAGGCTTATGTTTTATTTTTATCCCTTATTATCCTTTAAATGAAATTCAGGGAAAGAGAAAAATAAATGCGTTTGTGTAGACTTTAATGTTAAAATAGAAATGCTTGCAAACCACCCCCCAAAATACTGAGTGGGACTATTCACACTACAAATATTTTTTAAATGTTTAAAATTTTCATAAGTTTTAATAATCGCTTTGTGATTTTGACAGTATTATGTACCCAAAGTCTAAATCATCTACTTAATTTACTTAAAAGAATAGATTCCATTTTGTTTTAGTCTTTTTCATATTTATCTTCAAGAAAGGAAGGCTGATATGGCTTTCATCATAATAGTGATACCTCAGGGACTGAGACCGAGTGTCTCAGGACTCAGGTATCTTCCCAGCCAAACACAGTAATTCTTACAGAAAGTATCAATAATGACATTTCTAATGTCTTAACAAAATCAACTCAACCATTGTCTCATCATACAGATCATGAACTTTCTAGAAATGTATATAATATTTTAAGATACAAAAATTATACTTTTTCTGAAATTTATATTTCTCATTATTAATATCAAGAGGAAAACTTTCCCCTTCCATAAAAGGAGTATATTTTAATATAGTCATCTTATTTGTACATGTGCACACTTAAACCATATATAAGAAATATTTTTATCCTATTAGAACCACGATTGATTTATTTTCTTGGTGATACCAAATGGTATCTCAAATTTGAATTTTTATTTTCAGGTTGAAAAAGAAAGCAATCTGTGACATTTGAAAACTGTTCTAGCACTCACAGCTAGGCCATGTTATTCTATTAGATATAAATAATTTCAAATAGTACTAATCACAGACAAAGTTACTCTGAGACCAAGATAAATGAGACAAAGCAAGATCACTTCATAATTTTGTCCAAGCACAGGCAGAAACAAAGCCACTCTGCCACCCAGAAAACACCAAATGCCTCCTCTCTTGGCCAAAATGAATAACTATTACTTATTTATCAATGACAACTTTATCCTCTTTCTAATCTTCTCTTCATATAGATAGGATTTATTGAGATAACTCATCATAGAATTGCCCCTGCTTTCTGATAGCAACCAATCTAGAGATAACATACTTCTGTAGACCGTCCCCCAAATTGCCAGCTAAAGCCTAAACCCTATAATAAGTATTTTTAATTATGTGTGTTCTGTCTCACTACAATGAGTATTAAACCCAACTTGCCTAACTGCACATGTGTTCCTGGCCATCTTTGTCTAAAGTACATTGACAATTGTTATATGAAATGTTTTTAAAACATTATATTCTGATGTAATATTCAAATACAATTATGATATTCTGGATCACTTTTTTTTTGTATCTGATTAAAGGCATTAGGAATCACTATATATCTTAGGTTAGATAATAAAATCTCTAAGGTAAGCAGTGGTTGGAGTCTTCATGCTATGCTGAAGAAACAAAGAAAGTCCAGAATCTCAGTAGCTTAATAATGTTTACTACTCTCATCCTACCTTGTAAATCAGCAAGGGGTTCTATTCAATGTAGTGATTTAGGGACCCAGGATGTTGGCAACTCATTTTTGACACATGCTTCTATGGTCACTAAGGTCAGGAAAATAGGACATTGTGAAATGTGCAGTGACCACTAAATCTTCTTCCCAGAGGTGACACTCCTTACTTATCAAGATTATGTGGCACAGTTGCACACTTAGTCTTTTTTTCTCTGAACAATTTTGTCAGACTCAGAAAACTAACTTGGAAACACCTAAACCCATTCAGAAGTTTTAAATAACACTAGGTGACTAGGTTAAAATTTTTATTTACTTTTGCTGTGAGGCTGAATTTTATTGGACTTATTTTCATTTTATTTGACTTACTGCTCAAAAATTGATCAAAAGCCTTTTTTTCCCTCCTAACTCTGTAAATTCCTACCTCTCTGGATTTTCTTCTGTTCCCTTTCAATACTGCTTGAAAACTGAGCATTTATTTTCTGAATTTACATGTATCTGTTATTATCTTGTCAAAAGAGTCCTGTAATCACCAACTTATGATGTTTAACATACTGTTTTCCAACCTCTTCACCTAAAGCTATAAGCTCATTGGTACATTATCTATCTCTTAAGTTATTATAAGTGAGAATTTTACAAAGTGTTTTGTAACTGCCTATCGCTGATTATCATCCTCCCATTCTCTAAAAACTGTTGTCTCACCAATCACCATTCCTTGTAATGGTAACATCCCATGCCTTGAACAAAGTTTTGTATCAATCAAGATAAATTTGCTATGCTTCTGGTAATGAATCTCAGTGGCTTAAAACAACAAAGCTTATTTCTCACTCCTTATCTTTACATATGAGCAAGGAGGCGCTGACTTTAGTGGCCATTTGGGTGCCCCAATAGTAGGAAAATATAATGTTGGGAAGTCTATACTTCTGTCTGGGAAAAAGTGTCTTATTTATATTCATATTTTCTTTGCCAACCCAAGTTACATTGCTATACCCGATTTCAAGTCAGTGAAGAAGTGAACTCCTACTGTGTGCTCAAAGGGGAAAGAATCAGAGTACTTATGTACAGCTCAAATGACTACTACAATGGTGAAACCAATTAGTAATCAGATTCCAAACACCTGTTAGTCAAAATCCTACTAATTTTTAAGAAGGAAAGTTTAACATTCAGAGATATATAATTAAATTAAAGGAAGAAAGTTAAAGGAACAAATGAAAGAAAGCAACAAGATTAAGAAGGAAATTCAGAAACAATTCTATTGTTTTTCCAGTTTTCTTTGAAATTATATTGTCAATTCTGATGTACTAGTGCAGGCATCATCAACCTCTTTTATAAAGGACCAGATAGAAAATATTTTAGTCTTTGTCAAGTGTACGGCTTCTGTCTTAATTCTTAACTCTGTATTAAAATGCAAAAACAGCCATAGACAATATGTTAATAAATAGATGTGGCTGTGTTCCAATAAAACTTTATTTACAAAAACCAAATGTTATGTCAGATTTGGCCCGCAGGCAGTATTTTGCTCACCTCTATAATGAGAATCTGTATGCATGCATATATTTTGACAAATGTGGTGTCCACTAATAGCCAAACATAGAATAAAATCTTTAACTGAAGTATAGTTGATGTACAATATTATATGTTACAGGTGTACAGTACACTGATTCACAGTTTTTAAAAGTTATACTCCATTTATAGTTATTATAAAATATTGACTGTATTCTTGTGCTGTACAATATATTGTTGTAGGTCATTTTATACATAATAGTTTGTACCTCTTAATCCCCTATTCTTATATTGCCCCTCCCCCTTCCGTCTCCCCAGTGGTAACCACTAGTTTGTTCACCGTATCTGTGAGTCCTCTTCTTTTTTGTTATATTCATTACTTTGCCATATTTTTAGATTCCACATATAAGTGATATCATATAGTATTTGTCTTTATCTTGCTAATTTCTTTTTTAATACAAATTTATTTATTTATTTATGGCTGCGTTGGGTCTTTGTTGCTGTGCATGGGCTTTCTCTAGTTGTGACGAACAGGGCCTACTCTTCACAGGCTTCTCATTGCGGTGACTTCTCATTGTGGAGCACGGGCTCTGGGTTCACAGGCTTCAGTAGTTGCAGTACGTGGGCTCAGTCGTTGTGGCTTGTGGGCTCTAGAGTGCAGGCTCAGTAGTGGCACATGGGCTTAGTTGCTTCTTGGCATGTGGGATCTTCCCGGACTAGGGCTTGAACCTGTGTCCCTTGCATTGGCAGGTGGATTTCTTAACCACTGCGTTACCAGGGAAGTCCCTGTCTTACTAATTTCACTTATCCAAATGCCTTCCAAGTACATCCATGTTCCTGCAAATGGCAAAATTTCATTCTTTTTTCAAAGCTGAATAGTATCTCACTGTCTCTCTATATATATATATCTCACATCTTCTTTCTTCTTTATCCATTCATCTATTGATGGACACTGATGGACACATAGGTTGCTTCCACATCTTGGCTATTGTAAATAATGCTGCTATGAACACTGGGGTGCATGTAGCATGTATCTTCTCAAATTAGTGCTTTTGTTTCTTTTGGAATTGCTGGGTCATATGGTAGTTCAATTTTTAGCTTTTTGATAAACCTCCATACTGTCTTCAGTATGGAGGCTGCACCAATTTACATTCCCACCAACAGTGTAAGAAGGTTCTCTTTGCATTCTTGCCAACATTTGTTTTTTTTCTTTTTTTTTTTTTTTTTGCGGTATGTGAGCCTCTCACTGTTGTGGCCTCTCCCGTTGCGGAGCACAGGCTCCGGACGTGCAGGCCCAACGGCCATGGCTCATGGGCCCAGCTGCTTCGCGGCATGTGGGATCTTCCCAGACCAGGGCATGAACCTGTGTCCCCTGCATCAGCAGGCGGAATCTCAACCACTGCGCCACCAGGGAAGCCCTATTTTTTAAATTAAAAAAAAAATTTTTTTTGATGATAGCCATTCTGAAATGTGTGAGGTGTTATCTCACTGTGGGTTTGATTTGCATTTCCCTGATGATTAGCTATACTAGTGCTCTGGTGGCTTGTCTTCCACTGTAGGACCGCCAGAATGAGAAGCGCTACATGGGGCTCAGAACTCTCACTCCTGTGGGAGAACCTCTGCAGTATAATTATTTTACAGTTTGCATGTCTCTTACCTTGGGTGTATGGGACTTAATTATGTCATGAGTCTGCCTCTCCTACATGTCTCCTTGTGGTTCTTTCTTCATGCCTTCACTTGTAGAAAATCTTTTCTAATGGGTTCTGGTCTTTTTCATTGATCAATGTTTTGCAAAATTCAACATCCATTTATTATAAAAGCTCTCCAGAAAGTGTACATAGAGGGAACATACCTCAACATAATAAAGGCTATATATTATAAGCCCACAGCTAATATCATACTCAATGGTGAAAAGTTGGAAGCATTTCCTCTAAGATCAGTAACAAGACAAGGATGCCCCCTCTCTCCACTTTTATTCAACATAATATTGAAAGCAATAGCCACAGCCATCAGACATGTAAAGTAAATAAAAGAATTCAATTTGGAAAGGAAGAACTAAAATTGTCACTGTTTGCTGATGACATAATACTATACATAGAAAATTGTGAGGACACCACCAGAAAACTACTGGAGCTCATCAATGAATTCAGAAAAACTGCTGGATAAAAAATTAATATACAGAAATCTGATGCATTTTCATACACTAACAACGAATTCTCAGAAAGATAAATTAAGGAAACAGTCACACTTACCATCACATCAAAAAGAATAAAAAACCTAGGAATAAACCTACATAAGGAGGCAAAAGACCTGTATTTGGAAAACTGTAAGACACTAATGAAAGAAATTGAAGACAACACAAACAGATGGAAAGATGTATTGTGTTCATGGACTAAAAGAATTAATATTGTTAAAATGACCATACTACCCAAGGCAATCTACAGATTCAATGCAATCCTTATCAAAATACCAATGGCATTTTTCACAGAACTAGAACAGATAATTTTAAAATTTGTATGGAAACACAAAAGACCCCTAATAATCAAAACAATCTTGAAAAAATAAGAATGAAGCTGGAGGAATCAGGCTCCCTTGACTTCAGACTATACTACAAAGCTACAGTAATCAAAACAGTATGGTGCTGGCTCAGAAACAGACACATAGTTCAATGGAACATAATAGAAAGCCCAGAAATAAATCCACACATTTATGGTCAATTAATCTATGACAAAGGAGGCAAGACTATACAATGCAGAAAAGACCATGTCTTCAATAAGTAGTGCTGGGAAAACTGGACAGCTACATGAAAAAAATGAAATTTTTAGAACATTCTCTAACACCATACACAAAAATAAACTGAAAATAGATTAAAGACCTAAATGTAAAACAGAAACCATAAAAATCCTAGAGGAAAACATAGGCAGAACACTCTTTGACATAAATTGTAGCAATATTTTTTTGGATCTGTCTCCTAAAGCAAAGGAAATAAAAGCAAAAATAAACAAATGGGACCTAATTAAACTTAGAAGCTTTTGTACAGCAAAGGAAACCATCAACAAAACAAAAAGATAACCTACTGAATAGGAGACAGTATTTGCAAATGATATGACCAATAGAGGTAAATATCCAACATATATGAACAGCTAATACAACTCAGCATTAGAAAAACAAACTACCCAATTTAAAATTGGGTAGAAGAACTTAATAGACATTTTCCAAAGAGGAAATGCAGATGGACAATAGGCACATGAAAAGATGTTCAGAACAATGGAATATTTATACTCTGAATGTAACCAAGGCTTACACTGAAACTTTAATTAGACTCCTGAAGAAGAAAGTAGTATGTAATTTTATGGGTAAAAATATAAAGTTTGGGGGTAGTTAAAATGTATGTACATAATTTTTGTACTCCGCATTGAAGATATTATTAATTCAGTAGTGAACCTTCAAATTAAGTGAGTTCTGTGATGAAAGAAGTATGGTATTAATATGCTATACAAATAATATTTAGACATATACATTGAGCATGTAATATAATAAGAGGAGACAAAAAGCCAAGTTTAAAGGTCTCTTAATGAGTATGTGATAATAACTTTCTCTCCCCCATAAACTCTCTGCAACTGATATCTAGGTGAAAAAGCTCTTTGGTGGCAGATATCTTCCTTCACTGTAAAAATCCATGTAAAATTATGGTCTTGTACAAATGTAAAATATTCATTCTGTTCTGCCTTACAGAGACCAGATGTCTATGAGTACGGAAGAGAAATGAAATTGAAGCACTTAGACATATTTGGGAATCTAATTTAGCTGTCTATGTTATCAGAGTCAGTGGCTCTAACTGAATAGATTGGGCAGTGAAGCATATTTGTTATAAAGAATGCTAAAATGATCAAATTAGCCATGTATTGATTTTTAGAATCAGGTCTAATTATGCAGTACTTCTCCCTGATAGAACTTTGATTTGGGAATAGCATACATGATTAACAGTGATAAGGAGTGAGTTCTGTTTTAATGATTTATTTGCCTCATTCTAGACTAAGAATAAAGACAGATGAGATGGCTTGGGAAATCAGAAGCCAATACAGAAAATCATGGAATAATTGTTTCAGTAGAGTATGAAGATAACTTATGACCTACGGGTTCTCCCTTGTGTTTGTATAGAAGACACATAGAGGAATACTTATAGTCGTATGGTCCATTTTAACAAAAGGCCAGTAACAAAGTGTCCATAAATAACAGAATAGATAAGTAAATAATATATTCATATAAGAAAACAGTCTACTTTAGTAAAAATGAGAAAAACTGCAACTGTTGCACTGATATGAATTATTAAAAATATGTTGAGCTAAGGCTGCAACTCATATAAGAATACTTACAATATGTTTTCATGAAATTAAATTGTATAAGCATCAAAATTAAACAAAATATTGCTTAGAGATGCACAAATAAGTGGAAAACTATAAAGTAATTCAAAAAAAATAATTGACACCGAAGTTAAGATACTGCTTAACACAGAGTGGATAGATGAGATAAGATTTAGAATAATAATATATGGAACAGCTAAAGAATATAATTTTCTATGTCTTAACCTGTCTGAGTAGGTGGGTGTTTTTAAAATTATTATTGTTGGGACTTCCCTGGTGGCACAGTGGATAAGAATCTGCCTGCCAATGCAGGGGACATGGGTTCGATCCCTGGTCCTGGAAGATCCCATATGCCACGGAGCAACTAAGCCTGTGCGCTACAACTACTGAGCCTGCGCTCTAGAGCGTGCATGCTGCAACCACTGAGCCCACTACTGAAGCCCACGTGCGTAGAGCCCATGCTCCGCAACAAGAGAAGCCACCGCAAGGAGAAGACTGCGCACTGCAACAAAGAGTAGCCCTCGCTCGCCACAACTAGAGAAAGCCCGTGCGTGGCAATGAAAACCCAACGAAGCGAAAAATAAATAAATTAATTAATTAAAAAAAATTATTATTGTTGAGGGAATCAGGAAGATGGCGGAAGAGTAAGACGCGGAGATCACCTTCCTCCCCACAGATACACCAGAAATACACCTACATGTGGAACAACTCCTACAGACCACCTACTGAACGCTGGCAGAAGACCTCAGACCTCCCAAAAGGCAAGAAACTCCCCACGTACCTAGGTAGGGCAAAAGAAACAAGAATAAACAGAGACAAAAGAATAGGGACGGGACTCACACCAGTGGGAGGGAGCTGTGAAGGAGGAAAGGTTTCCACACACTAGAAGCCCCTTCACGGGCGGAGACTGCTGGTGGCAGAGGGGGAAGCTTCAGAGCCATGGAAGAGAGCACATCCACAGGGGTGCGGAGGGCAAAGCGGAGAGATTCCCACACAGAGGATCGGTGCCGACCGGCACTCACCAGCCCGAGAGGCTTGTCTGCTCAACCACTGGGGCGAGCAGGGCTGGGAGCTGAGGCTCAGGCTTCGGTTGGAGGTTGGAGCACAGGGAGAGGACTGGGGTTGGCAGTGTGAACACAGCCTGAAGGGGTTAGTGCACCACAGATAGCTCGGAGGGAGGTTGGGGAACAATCTGGACCTGCCGAAGAGGCAAGAGACTTTTTCTTCCCTCTTTGTTTCCTGGTGCGCGAGGAGAGGGGATGAAGAGCGCTGCTTAAAGGAGCTCCAGAGACGGGCGCGAGCCGTGGCTAACAGCGCGGACTCCAGAGACGGGCATGAGAGGCTAAGGCTGCTGCTGCCGCCACCAAGAAGCCTGTGTGTGAGCACAGGTCACTATCCACACCTCCCTTCCGGGGAGCCTGTGCAGCCAGCCACTGCCAGGGTCCTGTGATGCAGGGACAACTTCCCTGGGAGAACGCATGGCGCGCCTCAGGCTGGTGCAACGTCCCGCCGGCCTCTGCCGCTGCAGGCTCGCTCCGCATCTGCACCCCTCCCTCCCGCTGGCATGAGTGAGCCACAGTCCCCGAAGCAGCTGCTCCTTTAACCCCGTCCTGTCTGAACTAAGAACAGACGCCCTCTGGCGACCTACATTCAAAGGCGGGGCCAAATCCAAAGCTGAGCCCCGGGAGCTGTGTGAACAAAGAAGAGAAAGGGAAATCTCTCCCAGCAGCCTCAGAAGCCACGGATTAAAGCTCCACAATCAACTTGATGTACCCTGCATCTGTGGAATACATGAATAGACAATGAATCATCCCAAATTGAGGAGGTGGACTTTGAGAGCAAGATTTATTATTTTTTCCCCTTTTCCTCTTTTTGTGAGTGTGTATGTGTATGTTTCTGTGTGAGATTCTGCCTGTATAGCTTTGCTTTCACCATTTGGCCTAGGGTTCTATCCATCTGTTTTTTCTTTTTTAAATTTTTTTTTTTTTTTTTTTTTTGCGGTACGCAGGCCTCTCACTGCTGTGGCCTCTTCTGTTGCGGAGCACAGACTCCAGACACGCAGGCCCAGCGGCCGTGGCTCACGGGCCCAGGCGCTCCGCGGCACGTGGGATCCTCCCAGACCAGGGCACGAACCCGCGTCCCCCGCATTGGCAGGCGGACTCCCAACCACTGCACCACTGGGAAGCCCCTACATGATACACCATATTAGAATTGAAGGAGAAAAACCATATGATCATCTCAATAGATGCAGAGAAAGCTTTTGACAAAATTCAACACCCATTTATGATAAAAACCCTCCAGAAAGTAGGCGTAGAGGGAACTTTCCTCAACATAATAATGGCCATATATGACAAACCCACAGCCAACATTGTCCTCAATGGTGAAAAACTGAAAACATTTCAACTAAGATCAGGAGGAATACAAGGTTGCCCACTCTCACCACTCTTATTCAACATAGTTTTGGAAGTTTTAGCCACAGCAATCAGAGAAGAAAAGAAAATAAAAGGGATCCAAATCAGAAAAGAAGAAGTAAAGCTGTCACTGTTTGCAGATGACATGATACTATACATAGAGAATCCTAAAGATGCTAACAGAAAACTACTAGAGCTAATCAATGAATTTGGTAAAGTAGCAGTATACAAAATTAATGCACAGAAATCTCTGGCATTCCTATACACTAATGATGAAAAATCTGAAAGTGAAATCAAGAAAACACTCCCATGTACCATTGCAACAAAAAGAATAAAATATCTAGGAATAAACCTACCTAAGGAGACAAAAGACCTGTATGCAGAAAATTATAAGACACTGATGAAAGAAATTAAAGATGATACAAACAGATGGAGAGATATACCATGTTCTTGGATTGGAAGAATCAACATTGAGAAAATGACTCTACTACCCAAAGCAATCTACAGATTCAATGCAATCCTTATCAAACTACCACTGGCATTTTTCACAGAACTAGAACAAAAAAATTCACAATTTGTATGGAAACACAAAAGACCCAGAATAGCCAAAGCAATCTTGAGAACGAAAAATGGAGCTGGAGGAATCAGGCTCCCTGACTTCAGACTATACTACGAAGCTACAGTAATCAAGACAGTATGGTACTGGCACAGAAACAGAAAGATAGATCAATGGAACAGGATAGAAAGCCCAGAGATAAACCCACGCACATACTGTCACCTTATCTTTGATAAAGGAGGCAGGAATGTACAGTGGAGAAAGGACAGCCTCTTCAATAAGTGGTGCTGGGAAAACTGGACAGGTACATGTAAAAGTATGAGATTAGATCACTCCCTAACACCATACAGAAAAATAAGCTCAAAATGGATTAAAGACCTAAATGTAAGGCCAGAAACTATCAAACTCTCAGAGGAAAACATAAGCAGAACACTCTGACATAAATCACAGCAAGATCCTTTTTGACCCACCTCCCAGGGAAATGGAAATAAAATCAAAAATAAACAAATGGGATTTAGTGAAACTTCAAAGCTTTTGCACAGCAAAGGAAGCCATAAACAAGACCCTCAGAATGGGAGAAAATATTTGCAAATGAAGCAACTGACAAAGGATTAATCTCCAAAATTTACAGGCAGCTCATGCAGCTCAATATCAAAAAAACAAACAACCCAATCCAAAAATGGGCAGAAGACCTAAATAGACATTTCTCCAAAGAAGATATACAGACTGCCAACAAACACATGAAAGAATGCTCAACATCATTAATCATTAGAGAAATGCAAATCAAAACTACAGTGAGATATCATCTCACACTGGTCAGAATGGCCATCATCAAAAAATCTAGAAACAATAAATGCTGGAGAGGGTGTGGATAAAAGGTAACACTCTTGCACTGCTGGTGGGAATGTGAATTGGTACAGCCACTACGGAGAACAGTATGAAAGTTCCTTAAAAAACTACAAATAGAACTACCATATGACCCAGCAATCCCACTACTGGGCATATACCCTGAGAAAACCATAATTCAAAAAGAGTCATGTACCAAAATGTTCACTGCAGCTCTATTTACAGTAGCCAGGAGATGGAAACAACCTGGGTGTCCATCATCGTATGAATGGATAAAGAAGATGTGGCAATATATACAATGGAATATTACTCAGCCATAAAAAGAAACGAAATTGAGCTATCTGTATTGAGGTGGATGGACCTAGAGTCTGTCATACAGAGTAAAGTAGGTCAGAAAGAGAAAGACAAATACCGTATGCTAACACATATATATGGAATTTAAGGAAAAAAATGCCATGAAGAACCTAGGGGTAAGACAGGAATAAAGACACAGACCTACTAGAGAATTGACTTGAGGACATGGGGAGGGGGAAGGGTAAGCTGTGACAAAGCGAGAGAGTGGCATGGACATATATACACTACCAAACGTAAGGTAGATAGCTAGTGGGAAGCAGCCACATAGCACAGGGAGATCAGCTCGGTGCTTTTTGACCACCTAGAGGGGTGGGATAGGGCGGATGGGAGGGAGAGAGACACAAGAGGGAAGAGATATGGGAACTTATGTATATGTATAACTGATTCACTTTATTATAAAGCAGAAAGTAGCACACCATTGTAAAGCAATTATACTCCAATAAAGATGTAAAAAAAAAAAAAACTAATACCAAAAAAAATATTATTGTTATAGTGTGTATGGTCTTTTTATGGCTATTTCACAGTTAACAAAAGTGTAGTTTCTGACACTCTGAGCTGTTAATATATTAGAGGCAACTATCCTTCCATAAATTAATTTCAAGGAACATCAGATATGTGAATCTTGTCTTAATCAACTGCCCTTTCCCCATACACACATATACACATACACAGACACATGAAACCTACATTTTATTCCCTGGTCCTAAATGCAGTTTTAGATAATTAACAATAAATATCAATTTTCCTCTGTTGCAAAACTCAATGTAAGCAGTCAGTTGACCTAATTGATTAAAATCACATTTTCTCTAGATAAAGTAATTCATTCCTCTATATAAGCCCAAGGGAATAAACATAGTAAATCTTGTGCTATAAAACCAGTGAGGCAAACATAATATGTGTAAAGTTTATGAAACCTAGCTTAGAAACTATGGGTTAAGCTTTCGGGAGGCTTGGATTGACTAGAAAGAGCAAGTCAGTTAGAAAAAAGAAAAATCTGAAGAAGCCCAAATCTTTGGAGAATCAAGATGAAAAGGGAACTGTATTTACTCACTGGAAAGGACTTATTATATATCTATTATATGACAGGAAATGTTCTGATTTTAGTGTAAAAATATGTAATGATAGATCTGATGCTTGCCAGGAATAAGAATTAGGATGGATACCTATTTCTTCCCCAAAAATTAATCCTAGAGAAATTATAGAAGGGAACATAGAATCTAGAAGACAACATCACAGCCAACAGAAGTTCTTCTAGGGAGAGAAAGCTCTTTTGAACTGGGATTTGAATGCTCCAGTTTGGTGCAGCAGTTTGCTCAGTAGATAATGAGAACATAAATTGCTAAAAAGCTAGTTTAGTTGTTGTTCTTCTCCAATGTGCCGTAAGAGAGTTTTCCTCTTCCACTTTATTGCAGAAACTTACTCGATTACCAACATTTTTGGACAAATCTTGCTTGGGTATGAGGTTGGTTAAACAATTAGGACTGAGTATCCCTCACTGTGCCCCAAACAACTAGAGGTGGTAAAGTTCAATCTAAGAAGACTTTGTTTTCCCAGATGCTGAATCTCTCTAATGGTTTGAAGGAATGGGGTGTATTAGAAGCAGAAACATCAGAATATATAGATCAAGAATTAAAAATAAGCAGAAAAAAATAAGCATAATAATTATGTTAAAGGAGATTTTAAAATATTGACATTATGAAACAAAAAGGGCCAGATAAAAATACTGGAATGAATATTTAATGGTAGGAATAATAAACAGAGTAGATATAGGGAATAGAGATTCAGATACACCTGAATTAGTAGTAATAATTAAAATTAGGTTGAGGAACTATCCCAGAAGGAAACAAGGAAGTAAAAGAATATTGAAAATCCAAACGAAAAGTGAAAAAAAAATTAAAAAACATTCACAGGGAGAAATAATTTAAGAAATGCAAGATAAATTTCCTGGAGTTAAAGAAAAATGAAAGATCTCAAAGTTACAGGGCCCATAATATGTCAAAAAGAAGGGAGATAAGGACATTATTTTAAAAAGAGCTAAATAGAAATGCCAGAACTAAAAAGTACACTACATTAAATAAAATTAATAGAAGGGACAAAACAAAGCATCCATTATTAACAAAGGGTCCAAAATTAAGAGATTAACAAAATTAACGACGGGTTCACAATTAACAGAACGGACCAAACAAAAGCAGATGAAAAAACTATGCAATCTGCAAGAGAGGGTAAAAATAAACAGAGCCTCTGTAACTCATGGGATGATATCACTTAGTGAACATACCTATACTGTAATTGGAATCCATAACAAAGAGAAAAAATAAGCCCAAAGAAAAATATGAAGAAATAAAACAATGTCTGAAACTTTCTCAAATTCGGTAAAACCATAAACATAAGAATCTAAGGTACTCAGTAAAGCCTAAGCAGTATAAATAAGAACATAACACCTCAGAATAACATAGGCAAATTACTGAAAGCTGACAAGGAGAGACAGAGATATAGGTGGATGACAGACAGAAAGATAGATAGATAGATAAATAGATAGATAGATAGATAGATAGATTGATCTTGAAAATAGCCAGAGTTAAAAGACATGTCACATATGGAGAACAGGGTAAAACGATGGCTGTCTTCTCATTGGTAACAGTGGAGGCTGGTAGACAATGGAATGGTATCTTTAAAGGGGATAAATAGCATAAAAACCTGTCAAAGAAGAATTTATATCCAGTAAAAATATCTTTCAAAATTGAAGCACAAATAAAGATATTTTCAGGTAAATGAAAGTTAAAAACTGCTACTAGCAGAACTGCACTATAAGAAATGACACATGAAGGTCTTCAGGAAGAAGAAAAATGACATCAAGTGGAAAATAGTATTTTGAGGATTGACCGAAAAGGACTGAGAATGGTAGATATGTGGATAAACATAAAAGACTATCTTAAAAAAATTTTTAAAACACAACTTGCTTTCTGCTGCAAAGTATGTATCAAAACAATACAAAAAACCTGGTTGAAGATTAAATGGAATTATACTGATTTAAGATTTTTACATTTTACATAATGTGGTACAATATTAACTCTAAAAAGACTGATAAGTTAAGAATTAATATTGTAATATCTAGACCAACCACTAAGAAATAATGTAATGAATGAGTGTAGCTAAAAATAAATTGATAAATTAACATGAAATATTAGATGAATACTAATATCCAATTATCCCAAAATAAGTCAAGAAAAGAGGGAGAGGAACAAAAATCAGACAAACAGAACAGAAATAAGTAGCAAAATGAAAGAACAATACACACATATACCAATAAGTAATTAAAATGTAAATGTGCCAAATATTCCAATTAAAAGGCAGAGATTTATCAGATTTGATAAGAGGAACCCAACTCTATCCTGTAAAAAACATATACTTTTTTTAAAAAAAATATTTGTTTTATACAGCAGGTTCTTATTAGTTATCTGTTTTTTTTTACATCTTTATTGGAGTATAATTGCTGTACAATGGTGTGTTAGTTTCTGCTTTTGGGTTCGTTATTGTGGGTCTTTTCCTTCTCTTGTGTTTCTTGCCTAGAGAAGTTCCTTTAGCAGTTGTTGTAAAGCTGGTTTGGTGGTGCTGAACTCTCTCAGCTTTTGCTTGTCTGTAAAGGTTTTAATTTCTCCATCAAATCTGAATAGGTTTGGTAATTACTCTGGGTAGAGTAATTTCTCCATCAAATCTGAATGGGTTTGGTAATTACTCTGGGTAGAGTAATCTTGGTTGTAGGTTTTTCTCCTTCATCACTTTAAATGTGTCCTGCCAGTCCCTTCTGGCTTGCAGAGTTTCTGCTGAAAGATCAGCTGTTAACCTCATGGGGATTCCCTTGTCTGTTACTTGTTGTTTTTCCCTTGCTGCTTTTAATATGTTTCCTTTGTATTTAGTTTTTGACAGTTTCATCAATATGTGTCTTGGCGTATTTCTCCTTGGATTTATCCTGTATGGGACTTTCTGTGCTTCCTGGACTTGATTAACTATTTCTTTTCCCATATTAGGGAAGTTTTCAACTACAATCTCTTCAAATATTTTCTCAGTCCCTTTCTTTTTCTCTTCTTCTTCTGGAACCCCTATAATTTGAATGTTGGTGCATTTAATGTTGTCCCAGAGGTCTCTGAGACTGTCCTCAGTTCTTTTCATTCTTTTTTCTTTATTCTGCTCTGCAGTAGTTATTTCCACTATTTTATCTTCCAGGTCACTTATCCGTTCTTCTGCCTCAGTTATTCTGCTATTGATCCCATCTAGAGTATTTTTAATTTCATTTATTGTGTTGTTCATCGTTGTTTGTTTCATCTTTAGTTCTTCTAGGTCCTTGTTAAATGTTTCTTGCATTTTGTCTATTCTATTTCCAAGACTTTGGATCATCTTTACTATCATTCTGAATCCTTTTTCAGGTAGACTGCCTATTTCCTCTTCATTTGTTAGGTCTGGTGGGCTTTTATCTTGCTCCTTCATCTGCTGTGTGTTTTTCTGTCTTCTCATTTTGCTTATCTTACTGTGTTTGGGGTCTCCTTTTTGCAGGCTGCAGGTTCGTAGTTCCCGTTGTTTTTGGTGTCTGTCCCCGGTGGCTAAGGTTGGTTCAGTGGGTTGTGTAGGCTTCCTAGTGGAGGGGACTAGTGCCTGTGTTCTGGTGGATGAGGCTGGATCTTGTCTTTCTGGTGGGCAGGTCCATGTTTGGTGGTGTGTTTTGGGGTGTCTGTGGACTTATTATGATTTTAGGCAGCCTCTCTGCTAATGCGTGGGGGTGTGTTCCTGTCTTGCTAGTTGTTTGGCATAGGATGTCCAGCACTGTAGCTTGCTGGTCATTGAGTGAAGCTGGGTGCCAGTATTGAGATGGAGATCTCTGTGAGATTTTCGCCGTTTGATATTGTGTGGAGCTGGGAGGTCTCTTGTGGACCAGTGTCCTCAAGTTGGCTCTCCCACCTCAGAGGCACAGCACTGACTCCTGGCTGCAGCACCAAGAGCCTTTCATCCACATGGCTCAGAATAAAAGGGAGAAAAAGTAAAAAGAATTAGTAGAAGTAGAAAGAAAGAAAGGAAGGAAGAAAGGAGGGAGGGAGGGAGGAAAGAAGGGAGGAAGGAGAGAAGGAAGGAGAGAAGGAAGGAAAAAAAGATAAAGTAAAATAAAATAAAGTAAGATAAAATATAATAAAGTTATTAAAATAAAATAATAATTATTAAGAAAAAAAAAACTGACGGATAGAACCCTAGGACAAATGGTGGAAGCAAAGCTATACGGACAAAATCTCACACAGAAGCATACACATACACACTCACAAAAAGAGGAAAAGGGGAAAAAATCATAAATGTTGCTCTCAAAGTCCACTTCCTCAATTTGGCATGATTGGTTGTCTATTCATGTATTCCACAGGTGCAGGGTACATCAAGTTGATTGTGGAGCTTAAATCCGCTGCTTCTAAGGCTGCTGGGAGAGATTTCCCTTTCTCTTCTTTGTTCTCATAGCTCCCAGGGGCTCTGCTTTGGATTTGGCCCCGCCTCTGCGTGTAGGTCGCCGGAGGGCGTCTGTTCTTCGCTCAGATAGGATGGGTTTAAAGGAGCCGCTGATTCTGGGGCTCTGGCTCACTGAGGCCGGGGGGGAGGGAGGGGCACGGAGTGTGGGGCGGGCCTGTGGCGGCAGAGGCCAGCGTGACCTTCCACCAGCCTGAGGTGCGCTGTGCGTTCTCCCGGGGGAGTTGTCCCTGGATCCCGGGACCCTGGCAGTGGCTGGCTGCACAGGCTCCCCAGAAGGGGGGAGTGGATACTCTTAATCCCCTCTCCTCGCTCACCAGGAAACAAAGAGGGAAGAAAAAGTCTCTTGCCTGTTCGGCAGGTCCAGACTTTTCCCCGGACTCCCTCCTGGCTGGCCGTGGCGCACTAACCCCCTTCAGGCTGTGTTCACGCCGCCAACCCCAGTCCTCTCCCTGCGCTCCGACCGAAGCCCGAGCTTCAACTCCCAGCCCCGCCCACCCCGGCGAGTGAGCAGACAAGCCTCTCGGCCTGGTGAGTGCTGGTCGGCACCGATCCTCTGTGCGGGAATCTCTCCCCGCTTTGCTCTCCGCACGCCTGTGGCTGCGCTCTCCTCCGCGGTTCCGAAGCTTTCCCCCTCTGACACCCACAGTCTCCGCCCGCGAAGGGGCTCCTAGTGTGTGGAAGCCTTTGCTCCTTCACAGCTCCCTCCCACTGGTGCGGGTCCATTCCCTATCCTTTTGTTTCTGTTTATTCTTTTCTCTTTTGCCTTACCCAGGTATGTGGGGGGGTTTCTTGCCTTTTGGGAGGTCTGAGGTGTTCTGCCAGCATTCAGTAGGTGTTCTGTAGGAGTTGTTCTACGTGTAGATGTATTTCTGGAGTATTTGTGGGGAGGAAGGTGATCTCCGCGTCTTACTCTTCCGCCATCTTCCCGGAAGTCTGCCTCACCATTTTAACCTAGTTACCTATTTTATATATATTAGTGTATCTGTGTCAAGGGGCGTCCAGCCCTATTTACACCTTGATTTCAGACTTCTAGGCAGCAAAACTCTAAGGGAATATATTTCTGGTGATTTAAGTCACCTAGTTTGCAGTACTTTGCCAGGAAACATATGCCAGGAGTAACATTTTAAAAATAAAATTAGAACGTTCTGTGTACACTAGTATCAGAAAATGCAAAATACTTAGAAATAAAGTTTTTAAATGTGTGAAATTTCTATATGGAAAACTACATAAATCATTACTAGGAGAAATTAAAGAAGATAAGTAAATAGATATGATATGTTTGTGGATTGGAGAACTAAATATTAAGATGCCAGTCTCTATAAATTGATCTGTTGATTCGACATAATCTCAATAAAAATCCAAACAGGCTTTTTAAAAATAGAACTTGACAAGTTATTTCTAGAATATATATAGAAGAGAAAAGAAAAAAGAGAAAACAAAATTTTATGTTCAAATTTGAAAATAATATTAAAGTTGGAGGGCTTACACTAAACAGGTAAGCTTATCCAGTGTGCTGTTGGTATAAGGATAGACAAAGTGATGAATAGAACAGAATAGAGGCTCCAGAAATAGACCAGCATGTATCCTGTTGATTGATTTTTTTTTCTAGCTAGGTGCCAAACCAATTGAAAGAGGAAGGGTAGTCTGTTCAACAGGTGTGAATGGAAAAGTTAAATAAACATAAAGGGAAAATTTTTTTAAAAATCATCATATCACAAAGAAAATTTAATTCCAGATGTATCATAGATATAAACACAAATTAAGTCTAAAACTTGTAGAAGAAAGTTTCTGTAAGAGAATATTTTTGTGACCTTGGATAGACCAAAGATTTCTTAGAAGACAAAAAACACTGTTTAGAAGAAGAAAAAAAGTATATTGGACATAAAATACCTTCTATTTAAAAGCATTGTTAAGAATATGAAAATGCAAATTACAGACAAAACTTTGCAATATTTATATCTGACAAAATACTATATATATGTTTTTTCTCCCTTTTAATAAATAATGAAAACACAAATAACTTAATTATATTGATCAAAACACTTGTGGCCCCAAAGCATGGGAAAAGGTGCTTAACATCTTTAGTCTTCGTGGGCATACAATTAAATTTTAAAATAACAAATTATTTTACATCACATAGAATAGTTAAAATGTAAAAATGTGCAACACAAAATGTTGGCAAGGACATGGAATAGTTGGAACTCTCAGTCTTTGCTTGTAGGACTATAAATTAATGCAATTACTTTGCCAACCTTTCGGTCTATTTTTTATAGTGTTAAATATATACCAACCCTATGACCCAATCGTAAGATAAATTAAAACATATATCCTTAAAAAAAGATTTGTGCAAGAAAGTTCATAGAGGGTTTTCATTTTTTAAACAGTAGCCCAAAACTGGAAATAGTCTAAGTGTCCGTCAATCAGAGAATGGTTAAACAAATTCTGATATGAAGTACTAATAAACCCAACAGTGTGCATGAATCTCAAAAGACTAAAACTGAGTGGAAGTGGCAAAACACAGAGTGTATACTGTAGGATTCCATGTATATGAAATTCTGGAACATTCCATACTGATCTGTAGAGATAGAAATAAGAACCATGGTTGCCTATGGAGAAAGAGAGATTGCTTTTAAGGGGACTCAAGAACACTTCCTAGGCTCTAGGATGATAGAAAGATAGATAGATAGACAGACAGACAGAGGCGCTAGTTATGTAGGTGTATACATGTATCAAAACTTATAAAATGGTACACTTCAAACATACACATGCATGCTCACACATGTACACACTCCAGTTTATTAGATGAATCTGACAGCAAATCCTGATATCTCATTTCTGTTCCTTTTCTCAGCAGTACTTTTTTATAAAAGTTAAAACAAATTGAAATGCAAATCTATTTCCAAGCGTGCCATACTAGTGGGTCGTATCCTTTTTTCTGGTCTAATTGAAGCTTCACACAGTTCATACCCTTTTGGAGTTACTGATCCATAATTATGCCCCAAACATCGCACATTTCAACTGATTGGCATTACTTATTTCTTAATCATTGAGGCCCAATGTGTAGAGCTCTTCATGAGGTTCCCTTTTATATTTTGTTTACCACATACCCACTTAGCTACAGGGCATATTGAACCCCACCTGTGTTTGGTTGTAGCTTCCTCTACTTCTCTCCTCCCCTGCAACTTTGGCTGATTAGTAATTCCAGCTATTTCACAGTCATTTTCTTTCTCTAGATCATTTATAGAGATTAAAATCAGCAGAAGTCCAAGGACGAATTTCAGCAGGACTCCAGATATGTTCTCAGTATATAAGTATTTGTCTATTAACAAGGAAATTGGGTAAAGGAAAATGTCTACTTGGGTAACTTGATGGGAAGTAGAGGATTATGTTCAAGAGCTGACAAAATGATATATGTTCAGAATCCATAGCAACAAAGAAGCTCTGCTGTTCAAACCCTGGGTTAAAAAGGAAGCTATTTGGGGAAGATAATTTTTAGGGTAGAGCATTCAGGTACCCAAAATTAGCAGAGGGCAGTGTGATCACTGTGCAGACAAGCGTTTTATTAAAGATGTGGGAGATTAGGCTACCACAGAGAAAAAGGTGTTAATGGAGTTATCAGGTAGATTTTAAGATGCTATTGAAGATCTTGCAGAGTATGTGCAATGGACAGCAGGGCTTATCTGATACTGGATCAGCTTTTCTTGCAGCTCAGCAGAGTTATTTAATGTCTTTAATACTTTAAGAAAGTAGAAAAAGGCTGTGCATTTTAAAAACCTCTCATATGACTCTCAGGCTGACTTATACAGGCTCTCATGTATCAGAGTGTGGCATGATTTATTAAACCATATTGCTATTTGTGAAATGTGTTCAGTTATCCAAGATAGAAGATAAAAGTCTTCCTTTTATGTTTCTATCCATTTCTAACTGCCAAAAATCTTTGATTCTTCCCTAAAGTACTTCTCAGATCATCTTCTTCTCACCAAGCCCACCACTGCTACCTTTGTTTAGAACCTAACTCATGTCTCATAAGATCTACTGAAAAAATTTGAAATTTGTCTTCTTTTACCAATGAAACATTTATTTCACAGAATGTCCAATAATGACGAAGCAGATAAAGATAATGCTACAGTTACTACTGCTTCTGCTGCCTACTGCTATATAACACCAATAGGCAAAGTGCTTCATGTACACTATTTCAATTTTCCTGGAAGACAAATGGGATAATATTCTTATCTTTTATTACAGTTGGGGAAATAGAACATTGAGTAATTTACTCAACTTTAGGTCACACATATCTAGTAGATGGCATAATATATTGTATTAGTTTCTTATTATTGATATAACAAATTACCCTAAACTTAGTGGCTAAAACAATACCACATGTGTTATAGTTTCAGAGGTTAGAAAGTCTAAAATGGGTCTCAGCGGGCTAAAATCACGATGTTGAGCTTTTCTGGAGAATCTGTAATAGAATCTATTTCATTGCCTTTCAAGTCTGCAGAGACTGCCCTCATCCCTTAGCCTTTACTCCTTTCCATCTTGAAAGGCAGTAATGGCCAGTCACATCTTTCTCACCTTGCATTTATTCTGACACTAACTCTTCTGCTTCCCTCTTCCACATTTAAAGGACCCTTGTGATTATGTTGGGCCCACCTGGGTAACACAGAATAAGCTCTCATTTTAAGGTCAGCTGATAAACAACCTTAATGACGTCTTTCCATGTAACCTAACATAGTCACAGGTTCTAGGGACTGGAACATATACATCTTTGGGAGACCATTATTTTGCCTAATGCAAATATAAATTGAGGTCTCTCAGATTCTGCATTACTAATCACTGTTCAATTTTAGCAGTACATTCTAACAGAGAAATACGATTGTGTTGTACCTTTAAGATAAAGTGTTAACACAACATGTGAGGCCCTTCATAAGTGAGACTCTACGTATTTTCCTAGATTACATTTTCCACATTCCGCACCATGTTTTATGTATAGCCACACTGACATGCTTACTTCCCACTGAAAGCACTGGTTTTTCCTACCTGCACAAATGTGCACACTCTAATTTGTGTACCTGTCATATCCTCCATTTTTTCTCCACCTAGAAACTCTTTAAGGATGGAACTCAAGCATCAATCCTTTTACAAAGGCATCTTTGATGTTGTGGGGAGAGTATACCTCCCTTCAATATGCTCTAGTAGAATTGTGTGTACTCCCTTTTTATAAAGTGTAATTTTCACCCTGATTTTTATTACATATATAGGCCCCTCAATGAAGTCTGGGGTATCGAATTAAGGGCCATGTCTTTTTGCCTTTCTTTTTTTGGAAACAGAGTTCTTAGAAGGTGGTGGGAATAAATAAAAGCTAAGTGAATAAACAAATCCATGAAATAGATAATATGTTGTGGCTCTAAAGTTTTTATTTTTAAAGTCTTAAATTTTGTTTCTACTTGTAATTTATGTAAACCCTTACAAGGGAGAGAAAAGCTAAATCAAATTTGAAAAAGCAATCCATGAACAAATAGGGTGTTTTTTTACCAAGTGACCATTTAGTACATAGATATGTACATAAAACTACATATTCTGTGTGTGTGTGTGTGTGTGTGTGTGTGTGTGTATGGCCTCAAAATACTGGTAAGGAGAGTCCAACATATGATTTATGTATGAATGTATAATATTTATAGAAAAGTATACAATTTTAAAATTTTATTTTAAAAATTTTATATAAATTTTATACAGTAAATTTCTCTAAGAAGTCCATTCAAAGAGTTAATTCTTATTTTCTGTGTCTTTTTCCAGATACAAGTTTACAATATCAGAAACTATTTTTATCCAGTTTAAATTTTGAAATTTTTAAAATAAAGATCTTATGTAATTAAACAAAGACCACTCAAATGAGGATAAGCTGGGGCTGTTTGTTCAGAGCTTGCTATAGCAAGAGAATCAGTCACTATCTTTGTGTCTGGCAGAGGTTCAAAGGTAGGCAGGGGAGTGGAAAAACTTTAGAGTGAAAAAGGGAAGGATTTAGGTATGTTCTGAAGATTGTTTGCCTGGGGAAGCTGGAAGTATTCTGCATAGAAGCAAAGCATCTGATATGATTGGTTTCGGAAGCATATTCAGTTTTCTACTTGGTCCCAAAGTAGAAATAGGGCCAAAATTTAGGGAAGCTGACAGTTACTAAACAAATTCTGAACAGTATGAGTATGAGTTAACTGCTGCAGAAGTATGGTTTGGTTTCCTGGACTGGTTGCTGCAGAAATTGTGGGTCAGAGTTCTGTTTTCATATATGATCTGAAAATTTTCCATTTGTATATTCAGTCTCTCAGTACCTTTTTTGGTCATTCTCTAGCTTGTGAGAAGTCGAGCAATTCAGGAAAAGCCAGTAATGCAGATCTTTACCACTCAGAGATTGTTCAGTCATCTCCATAGTCAACTCTGTCACAAGATGTCCTTGATCTTTTTGTTGTTGCATCATCATAGCAATCATCTGAGGAGAAACCCTCTGTGCAGAAACATTTAAGCCTCTGGATAGAATTCGCTGGACCAGCAACTTGAACAATATGAAAAAAAAAAAAGTAAGCAAACTATAATAACAATCCCTATAAGATGCCTCAGAATAAGGACCCCCAGTTGCTCAATCCAGGTGAAGAAAACAAATACCATGGGCCATGAAGATAAACCCTAGACAACCAAGTAACTTTTCCCTAAGGTGATGCATAACCTGTTCTACCTTGTCTGTTCCATTGATCCAAGCACAGCAAGAAATATTGCAAAGGCACAGATGCCACCACACCTAGCCAACAAAAAAACCTGGAGAAATATGATTGTCCATCATTACTTATGCCAATGAGTTGTGTGAGACTGATCATTTTTCGAGGTGAGGCAGAGATGATATCATTAATAACTTCCCAGAGTTAGTGATAAGTTTCTTACAGTCTTTTCTGTTTGTATTAATACTACTGATGGGAACACTGTTCTGTTTCTTCGCATAAATAATAAGGTAGTAATTACCCCAGGTAGACTGCCTGAGTAATCAAGGGTGGCCTCATTGTGGAGCTTATATCTGAACTGCAATTTCTAGGCTTGGTGATTTATAAAATTAGGATCTTAGTGTATAGACAAGCCTTAGAACATTATTCCTAATGGGCATGAGGTGTTATTATGGGCAAACCAGATAGGTGCCATGGCATCAAAGGAAATAGTATCCAATAGAGGCATGTGGAGATACAGAAAAAAAAAAAAGTATTCACAGTTCACAGACTGGAACAAAGGCCTTACATTAGCTGGCTTACATGTATGGACTTCTGTTAAATTTTTCCAGATGGCAAGTATTTGTTCATTGTTCTCTGAATGTTGTTGAATTCAGATTTAGAGCTGTTTCTTGTCTGGTCGTTAGATTGTAATAGTTTGTTTTTTTTCTGGGAGAGAGAGACACTAACAAAACAATGGTTTGATTAGTTCAACAACATTTGTTCACGTTAAGTGAAAATAGAAATACCATTGGCTATAATGGCTATATTATGGTCTCATTTGATGAGTCCAGCATTGCCCAGAGGTTTTTTTTTTTTTTTTTTTATCATTAGGGCCTTGTGAATAGATGGCAAATTCAGCTGTCAGCAAGACTGAAGTCAGTGGCGTTAGAATGAGAATGTTCTAAATTAACAGGTATAGTAAGGAGGGAAGAAAAGAGGAAAAGGGTCACTATGAGTGGATGACAAACAAGGGTCTATAGGAAATGAGAAGAATGATTATGATCAAGCATATGAAAGAGAAAAAAATAATTAGATATGAGTGTTGGTCACACATCTTGGGAAGAAGCTGTTTACTCTTTGAAGTCATTCACTTGCTCCAAAGATCTTGGATCAGCTGTCTGCCTTCAAATGTCAGCTGCTTCTAGGGGATCTCTGCCGGTTCTGAGCTTGAGGTTCCCTGTTGGAGTAGACTTCCAGCTGTGAAGAAATTGAAATTTCTTCTCAGTTGTGAAATTCAAACCCAAGGTTTGACTCCTTGGAGTTCCCCTGTATTTGTTCTTCCCAATACCTGATAAAGTCTCTCCTGAAAATGTTTAAGAACATATTTTCTCTGATCTCTCCTCCAACAGGTGAAATCTCTTAGTTGACATTCATGAAGAGTCTGTTAAGGAAGATGTGGAAAGGCAGCCTTAATGTGTACAGTACATGGATATAGTACATGAACTCCTTTCAATATTTTGCCCTGTCTGCATGCAGTAGGGCAGAGTCTAGTGTCAGAGATAACTCTCCTAAAGGCATGGCCTACCAGCTACCAATTCATTAGTGGATAACTGATATGTTCCTTCAACTGTGGCCCAAATGGCTATAAGGTGTAGTGCTAGTACCTTTGGCCAAGGGAACTCAAGGATTTCTGAAAGTTTTGCTGATTTTAATTTAAGTATGCTATTGATCCTTCCAACCTTTCCAGAAGATTTTGGGTGGTAAGGAAAGTGTAATTTTTTGAGCAAGGGCTAACACTGTGTGTGCATGTGTTTGCGTGTGTGTGTGTGTTTGTGTGTGTAGGGTCTATGATGAGTTTAAATAGTATTTAGTCTGTCAGGAGAGAGCGCTTTTCTCTCCTTAGATAAGTCATTCCCTAAATAATGAACTGTGTTTTGACAAAATTGTAATTTATCTTTTGAGACTTTATGTCCCTTTTCTGATAAGACTGAGAAAAAATAAGTGGAATCTTTTCTACAGGCTTATATGTTCTCTGAATAATGTGGAACATCTACCTATTCTATCAGAACTGAATAATAGAGGTAAAGTTAGATCTTTTAAGTCCTGATGGAGGATGTGGGGAAAATTGAAGGGACAACCACCTTTCTACTCTTTGATTCTATGAATTGGAATATTTTAGATACCTCATAAGTGGAATCATATAGTATATGTTCTTATGTGACTGACTTATAGTCACATGTGGTTTTAGTGGTGACCCACAGCAGAGTTTTTCCAAATGTGGTGAGAACAACAAACCCAACAGGAAGTGGGCTGGGCTTGAGCAACAGTTGTATAGGGCCTATGCCTGTGTTCTCCCTTGTGATTTTCCTTTATATGACAAGCAAAACTTCTGTACAACCCCCCACCCCCCAATGGATGCACAAAGGGATGACATTAAATGGCCTGATTCCTCCAAGGATGCCAGCAAATGGGAATGTATAACAAAACCCAGGAATCTTACTGTGAATAAATAGCCAAGAAACTCAACACAACTACTAGAGTATTTCCTATAGTGTCTGTCAACTGATGAATAAATAAAATGTGCTGCATAACCATAAAAGAAGGAAGTACTATACATGCTACAACAGCAATGAACCTTGAAAACATTACGATAAGTGAAAGAAGGCATCACAAATGACCACATATATTATGTAAAATATCCAGAAGAGGCAACCCTATGGAGACAGTTCATGAGTGGTTACCTAGGCCTGGGGCACATAGGATAATTGGGAGATAAAATTGGGGCTAAAGGATATGAGGTTTCTTTTTGGAGTGAAGAAATCTTCTAAAATTGATGAAGTGACAGTTGCACAACTCCATAAACATTTATTGTATACTTTAAATGGATGAATTTCATGATATGTAAATTATACCTCAAAGAGCTGAAAACCCCACAGATTTCTGGTCCTTACTCCTAGAATCTCTGAAAAGCCAAAGAAAAGATAGAATCAGTAGGCTTGACATTACACCAATAGAAATAATCAGATTTATAGAAGGGAAAAATGACTTTTTAAAAAATGGACAGATCCTCAGTAACTTGTAGGAGAATATTTTTTTTGCGGTATGCGGGCCTCTCACTGTTGTGGCCTATCCCGTTGCGGAGCACAGGCTCCGGACCCGCAGGCTCAGCGGCCATGGCTCACGGGCCCAGCCGCTCCGCAGCATGTGGGATCTTCCCGGACCGGGGCACAAACCCGTGTCCCCTGCATTGGCAGGCGGACTCTCAGCCACTGCGCCACCAGGGAAGCCCTGTGGGAGGATTTTTAAAAGCTATAAATAGGTAATTGCTGTTCCAAATGCAGAGGAGGAAAAAAAAAAAACTGAAGAAATAATGACTGAAAACTTATCAAATTAGGTGAAATACATAAATTTACAAAATTTACAGATTCAAGAAATTCAAGAAGTTGCCCAAACAGGATAAATTCTAAGAAAAAAATGCTTAGACACATAATCAAATTATAACTGTTTAAAAAACAAATACAAGAAAAAACATCATGAAAGCAGCTAGATTTTAAAAATGACATCTTAAGTATAGGGGTACAAATTACCAAATTATGGTAAAACAACCTGTTTATTTGTTTGTTTACCCCATTAGAGCAGACAATAACGGGGGCTGGGTCTTTGCTTTCTCTGAAACTCCAGGAAGTAATACAATGCCTAACACAGGGCAGATAGAGTACATAGATGCTGATTTGAAGATTTCAAGATCTATCTAGCATTACCACACTAATATAGCACTTCAAACAGGCACAATACATATTATTTACAGAGACTCAATGTGATCAACATTCTCTGCCCATGACCTATTTTAATTCTCTTAACTGTCATGCAAAGTGTCATTTGCATTTTATCAATTTCCAGAAATGGAAAGGGTTTAATAGTACACAATACTCAGTTGAGCAAAATTTATTTGCACACCTGTCTGACTCCAACATTCGTGACCCAAGTCTAAAATCATTTTCTACACCTAACTGCCTTTCAATTTCTTAATTAACTAACATTCTTGGATGGCGTTTAAGAAAAATACACTCTTTAGCATACCCTGGCTTAAGGGAACTTCTTTTAGTAATGTTCCAACGTACTTGAAAAATTGTTTCTTGGAAATCGATATGTTCTATTTAAAGCACTTTTGATTTTGATGTTTTAATGGTCCCAACAGTGGGAGATTAAAAATCTATTGTTGACTCTCCTGCCACATAATACCTAAGGCCAATAAGTGATACAATTTTCTTTTGAAGCATTAGAGCTCTCTGGATTTATAAAGGAATCAGAAAAGAAAGGGAGAAGGTAGAATTGGCAGCTGCAAATAAGGTGGCCATAGCCTCTCTGAGACTGAGAGTTGTTCCCAAAATGCTTTGCTTAAAAAAGAGTGGCTTTTTTTTTTTTTTTAAATCCTGTGGCTTTTTCTCTTCTCCTTTACTTGCAATGTCTCAAGTAGTTGCTCAGTTCAATTGCAAGTATCACGTGCATCTTCACTCTCTAGATTTTGCATCAGCTTCTTGGAGGCTGCTCATGTGTTATTGACAAAAACAACGTATGATACCCAATGTGTGCCGCTTTACAAGCAAAGGGCTTCAGGAGTCTATCTGCCCCAATAAAGAGGTGTGCCCCAAACAGGCAAACATTCTAGGAAAAAGGCACATAGGAGAGTGAAGGATTCCATAAATCAGTCTGGATAAGTACTGTTTTAACTGAGAATGTGAGCACTATTTTAACTCTGAGGTTCAAAAGACCATGCTGATTTCATCAGTATGTAACTCTTTGTTTCTTTGGATTTGGAAAGAAGCATTGAAATTGGTTTTATAAATCAAGCTAATTCATGGGAAGAAATAACTTTCATACTCCTATAGAATACCCTGGTGAGTGACAGGGTTTACGAATAGCTAATAATTACCATATCTAGAAGGTGATATCTCCCTATTCCTTGAAAAGAAAAGCTAGAACATACAATGTTTACATTTTCTTGTCTGTAAAATTTTATTCATAATGGTATCTATTACAGAGGGTTGTAAGGTTAAGCAAGTTAGAAAATGTAAATGCTAGTATTATTATATGATCGAAATAAGTAATACATGAAAAACATCAGAAAACCAATAATTTAATAAAATACTTAAAATAATAACAATTATCAAAGGGCAAGTCTCTCTAGAAAAATAATTCAGAAAACCAAATTGCACGTTGTATGAAAAAAACCTCCTGATTAAACATAAATTGTTTCAATCAGGTGTTTTAAATTTCACTAAACACAACCTTGAATCTTCATTTGGGATAAAATTTAATATACACCTAAAATACATTTTGTGTTTTCCTTCTTCAAAAATTAAACTTATCTAAATTGAATACTTGAAGATTTATAAAACAGCATACCTCTTTCTCTTCTTCTTTTGTGCACAATTTATGGCAATTCATTCCTTAGAGAAGCATAAGGATTTCTAAAAAATTAACAAATTGAGTAGAGGTGACACACCTTTACTAAAGAATTTGTCTTGCAGTTTTGGGGAGTAGCTTTCGTGTAAAATTCCTCAGTAGTTGATACTTAGGACCTACAAGTTTCCATGTACCCAAGTGCCTGAATTTCTCTTTATAAGTGAATCTTCCTAAGTTTTCAATGTCGGTTTGAATTTGCTATTTCAATTTCTGAGGCCCAGTGTTATTCTCATCATGCTATTTTTGGTACTTTAACCAAAACATATTATTTTCTTTGCCCCTGAGTCTTTCTTCCTCCTATGTCCTGCCCCAGTCTTAGCCACCTGGAAAATTTACATTCCATCAGGGATTACATCTCCACTATAACCCATTGCACTTGGTACGTATCTTCTTAATGGCAAAAATACTGTTTCTATATTTTGTTTTTATATATGATTTTTTACTTGACTATTAGCTGTTTGATGAAAGGAAGGGACCACATTTAAATTTTTTTAATATATTTTTTTCAAATCCGCCAAACCTTTCCATATATTAGGAGCTCATGGCAAAGATAGCTAATAACCTACCAAACATCCATTCTCTTTACCAGACTCCAAATTTTATCTTGGTCCATTGTTGCTAGAAATGAATGCTACATTTCCAACGATGTTGAACCTAGATGTGGTTCAGAAAACATGTGTTGGGAAGGAATTCTGGGAAGGTTCTTTCAACGGATCTGACTCAACTGAGAGGAACATCATTTTTACCCCTCTTTTTTTTTTTTTTTATTAGACTGGAAATTCAGATGTGATAACTAGAGCTTCAGCAGCTATCTTGACATTGAGAATGGATGCCACATGGTAAGAGGTGAAGTAGAAGATGAAAGAGACAGATCCAAAAGGCTGTAAAGCTAAGGTAGGAGCCCAGAGAGGGCTACATTCATTTTTCTTAATGTGAGAAATTAAATCTTTGAGTGATTAAACCATAATTTTTTGGTATTCTGTTACTCAGTCAAATTCAGTCTAAAATTGACACAGCACTACATTAAAAACAAAAAAACCCCAAAAATGTTAAATGCAACATTCATTTTTTTATGTGTTCAAGAAAAAGACATTTTGAAAATAATGGCATTTTAAGTACATAATCTTCACCTGGTTGTTTGAAAAAATAACAAAAATTAACAAATCATCCATGAAAGTATTACCATGGTGACATTGTGATACATGTGCTGTCCCTTGACAGAGTTGACTCTGAACTTTGAAAATGATCTCTTTTGGCTTTTAGAACGCTATCAGCACCAGCAGCAACTTACAGTTGTATGACTTTTTCTTAGTGTTCCTCTTTGAATCCTCTTCCTTCATACCCCTTCAAATGCTACATGGCTCCTTAGAGTTTTATTCTTGACTTTTCCTATTCTCATTTGTTATACTGTTTCTGGGTGAGCTCCTCAGCTGACAGAACATCAACTACTGAATTTATGGGTTTATGGGTCAAGACCCAAACCTGTATGTCTAATGAGCGTCCTTTAGGAATTTCAAAATGACCACTGGTACAAAGATCTCATTTATTTCTACTTTCACTCTCTATCCCAGCCTCCTCAATCTGCTTCTCCTATAATATCCCTCAGTTTGATCATTTGTACCACTGTCCTTACCTAAACTAGAATCTTAATCTCTAATTTTTTTCTTTCCCATTCATGACTAATCAATCATTAATTGCCACCTCAGAAATGGAGGCTGGATTCTTTACCTTCTTCCTACCTAACAGGCTTTTGAATTCAATTATTGGTCCTGAAGCAGCCTCATTACCAACTTCCTGACACTTATTTCTCCTTCTCATAGTTCATTCTCCACTCATAGCTCATGGTACTACTGTAAATTATCTTTTTAAAAATAAATACATAAATTTTAAGTATGGTCAGGTGTATTGGCTGCTCACTGCCTACGAGCCAATGTTCGGATTCTTTGTCTTGTCAGGGAAGGTGCATCATGGCATATCTTCAGTGATAGGTTCTATGCCCCAGCCTAACTGAACTTCCTCAAATACACTGTGTCCTTTCACACTTTCTAGAACATTCTCTTGCCTCTGCCTAAAGATTCTTCTCTTTTTTTTCCCCTTTCTTCTGTCTATTGTGCTCTTTTTCATAATTCCAAATTCATATTAAAGGTTGCTTTCCCTATAATGCCTTAATGAGTTCTACTAAAGAGTTGGTTATTTTCTTATCTGTGGTACCCTAAACGCGAGGACAACATTTAGAAAACTTTAGCATATAGTTTATGAACTATGAATTTGTGAATTTGTCTCCCATACTGAACTTGAGGTTCTTAAGGATGTAGGTGTTTTTTTAAGTATTATTTCTCATATTTTCCTGAGATTTAAAAAAAGATGCTCAACATGTTAATTAAAAAGATCCTTTTTTTCTACATGAGGGATAAAAATGAAATGTAGTCAATCTTTAGACTTACAAGACAGACACTCAGCAGTGGTTCACAGGGATGTACATTGTTCCTTAAAACAGATTTTAGAAGATTTTTGCTGGCCAACTCTAACGTATAGAGGACACATAATCATTGAGATATGTTGCAACTTTAGAATGGACCTACAGTGGGTATCTCTAGCCTTTATTAAAACAAAATTCATTCAGATTATCTCGCTTTAATGACTGCATGACTAAGCACACTACTCTTAAAACAAATATGTCAGAGTCAGTTGTACCTATGGGTAAAATTTCTATGAATAGTATGGCATTTCACTGTCCATGGAATTTAGATGGGTCTTTTCATCTTAGTTTCAAAGTTTGAAGAGGTTGATCTATGAGTTTTACTTTTGTCTGCACTGATTGTATTGCTCCTAAAAAAGACTACATTTTTAGCTTTGACGTCTAGATCCTGATTTACCCGAAGAAGAGGATAAGAGAGACTGCTTCTGTTGGGTTTTCATTTACAGAACAACCTGACCTGATTTTGAAGCTGAGTGAGTGGGAAGGAGATAATTTTCAATCCCTGTTAATGCCATTTGGATGACTAGGGCACTGTCCCCCTAAAAATGGAACCAACAAAAACTTCACAAAATCCTAATAGCAGTCATCCAGTTATCTTTTCAATCATACCATGTATCAGAGATAGATTATAAAAAAAAATGCCAGACCATTAGTAAATCTTCATGCCCCTTTCCCAAATCGGTCAGCTCCTCTATAAAATATAATGATTTCCTCAATAACAACCCCTGCTGTTTCTTCTCTAAGGAAAGTTTGCAACATCAAAATGAAAATAAGTAAGAAATCAAAATGGCTGTAATGTTCTACCAGATATGAAGTTAAACTTGTTCCTCAGCTTGATAATAATATGACTTCTTTCAAGGAAACACCAATTTTACAAGTAGATAACTTTGGCTTCTAAAAGTAACATTTATTACACCAGAATTGTCCATGTTTCTCTTTTCACAAGAGATACTACTGTGTTGGTACTACTATATATCAACACCCGTACTATACTAGCTAAGGGGCAGAATAATCATTTGTCTTAACAGCTATTTAAAATAGTTAATATCAGAGACTTCTGCCCCATAAATTGAAATATTGAAGATAAAAGAAAATAGAAAATAAATAATGTTGATAAATATATTACTTGCATTGTCCAGCCCCAGTTACAGTGCTCAGTTATGGAAATATATCTTGATTAAATTTTATTTTTAGTCACATAATAGGGTGCATTATGAATGCTAAAACTGTCTTGAGCTGTATATTTTAAGAATCAGCATTTTGGAAACACATGTAGAGTTTTAGCTTAGGAATTGTACTTATATGTACGAGCATATAAGTGATACCCTTCAGCAAATGCCAAAAATAGCAAAATAACATATTTATAATATCTTAATGTTAGATTTTATTTTTATAATATTAATTGATACGTCTTGTCATTTTAAGTATTCATCCATGGAATTACATTTCTGTCTTATATGAATAGTGTGAGCCTTCCTTAATAAATAAGAACTTATAGATTGATAGACTGAATAGGCAAATGGATGATGGTCAGACTATATATAAAAATAGAACCCTCACCCATAACCTTCAGCAACCAACCCACAAAGCCAAACCATGATCTGCAGCAACCAGTCCAGGAAGACAGACAACAACCCCTGTAGCAAGTAGCCCCAAATGGCCGGGACTTCATGAATAACTGACAGCTTCCCTAATTTCTGCCCCCACGTCCAACTTAGGACCGACTGGAAAAAGTCAAATATACTCCCCTAAACAATTACATAGGATGCCCCAATTTTAGTTAGCCTTCCTCCAGCTTCCCATGCCAACAGCTTCCAGTCAGGGCATACCTGAAGCCTTCTCTCTTCTTTTTTCTACTGTAAATCTTTCCCACTCCTCTGTCTTCCTTTGAGTCTCTGTCAGATTCAAGTAATGGTGCCTGACTTCCTTTCTATAGCAAGGTCATTTAGATCATCTTCATTTATTTACATAAAATTATTGAAATCTCTTATTTCCCACTCTGCTTCACCAGTGTTAAATATCTACTGTAATAAATTCACTGGTTGTAATTTTCATAAATGCTTTTAATAGTCTCTCTCTTTATAGTTTTATATCATATGTGCATATCTGTGAATATTACTTAGTATGGCTTGGCAGGTTTTAAAAATTTATATATTTATTATCATACAGTTATCATTCTTAATTTTTTTCAACCTTTGTTATGTTTCGCAAACTCTCCATATTAGTAAATGTAGCTGATTTAAACTACAGTATAATATTGAAACCTATAAACAAATAAAATCCATTTTTCTATTAATGGACATTTAGATTTTTCCTTTTTTTTAAATTGTTAACAATGCTGTAAAAAATTTCCTTATATGTTTCTTCTTGTCCATATTTCTCTTATATGTGTTAATATCTAAGTTTATCTCCATAATGTTAAAAAATCACCTGTACACCCAGTGCTTCCAAGTAAGCACAATCCTGACTTTCCTTTTTATGTTTTTTTTATTTTTTTGCTCTTTAGTCACTAAATCTATGATGTATTTATTCCAATGGTAGCATATTTTCTAAAAACAAAACTCGCAATTGAACAAATGTGTCCCAGTGCCTGTGCAAGTGCAGATTCCTACAGCAAGCTGAAATCTTATAAAAAACAAAAATCTCAGATATGCTTGACAAGTGAATGTCCAGCTGTCATCACCCTATTCCACTGCCATACCCATTTTTTCTTACTCCTTTTCAATTGTCAGGAGGCACTGATTTTCATCCAGTTTCAATAGGGCTTCAAGTCAATAAGGTAAAGGTTGGGAAAGATTATGTCAATGAAATCAGCTTAAAAGATTGCACTGTGTATTTCTCAAAAGAAAGCAATTTTCTGGGGACTTTATAGGTCTTTGTATCTGGTTTTCCTTTGAGGCAATAGTACTGACACATGAAAAACTCTCCATATCCCACTTTATCCTGTGAATATGAATATGCTTATAACAGAACTTATTTGTGGTATTTTATCCAGTGAAAGATTTTAAAGGCTCATACTCAGTCATGCTTTAGTCTGGGGTGGCCATACGAAGGAGCCACTGCAGAGAGCATTTTGGTTAAACATCATTCATAGTTTGCTAGAGAAGAAGAGAGAAGGGAAAAGTAGTATATAAGAGACTGAAATTGTTCAAAATTCCCATTATGGAAGTACTGAAAATTAAATTAACAAGCTTAGAAGTAAAGTTTCAATGTCATTAAGTGTAAAAAACTAGTTAATTTTTCTGTGTTAGACGTATGTATTATATACCTCAATAATATTAAAATAGTATTTTGGTTCTTTGTATCTTTTGCATATTTATATAGCTATTTCTATCTAAACATATAAAGCATGTGGAAAACAAAAATGCTATTTTAATCAATATTACCAAGGTATATAGTGTACATATATTTGTCTTAAGCATACAGTTTGATGAGTTTTTTTTTTTTTTTTTAGTTTGATGAGTTTTGACAAAAGTGTACACTCCTATAACCACCACTGCAATAGGGATATAGAATATTTTTATCACCCAAGAGAGTTTTCCTGTGCCCTTTGCTATCCCCCGAAGCCCACTTCATACCCTGCTCCTCCACCACTGGCCTCCTAGCAATCATGAATCTGCTTCGTATCACTACAGATGAGTTTCTCCATTCCTAGTCTAGCACACAAATGAAATTTTACAGTCGGGGCTCCTTTGCATCTGGCTTCTACTAGCATGCTTTAGCAACTCAAACATGTTGTGCATGTACTGTAGTTTGTGTCTTTTGATTGCTGAGTTGTGTGCCATTATATGGATATGCCAGAATTTGTTTATCCACTCACTAGTCCATGGACATTTGAGTTGTTTTCAGTTTGGGGCCAGTATGAGTAAAGGTGTTATGCTTATTTAAGTATAGGAATTTCCATGAGCATAGTTTTAATTTTATTTTATTCTCTTGAGTAAATACCCATGTGTTGAACTACTGTGTCACGTGGTAATTGTATATTGCAATTCTATGTGAAACTGCCTGTTTTATAAAGTGGTTGTACCATTTTATGTTTTGAACATCAGTGAATGAAAATTCAAGTTGCTTCACAACATTCTTGACAACACTAGGTGTTTTTGGTCTTTTTAATTTTAGCCATTATACTAGGTGTATAGTGGTTTTAACTTGCATTGTCCGAGTTGTAATTGTATTGAACATCTTTTCATGTGCTTATCGGCTTACATATCTTTTTTTGGAAGTACCTATTCAAATATATTGACAAATTTACATACAGTCAAATTTACTTGCTTTGCTGTAGTGTTCAATGAATTTTGACAAAGGTGTACAGTTGTATAATCAATACCAGAATCAATATGTAGAACAGTAGTATTGCTGTAAAAATACCCTCATAATATCCCTTGATTGTCTTTTTGACCAACTTTAATTGGGTTGCTTGCTTTCCTATGTTTGAGTGGTAGAAGATAAAAAATATATATATATATATATATATATATATATACTGTCCAAGAAACCAGTCCTTCTACTGAAATAAATATTGTAAATTCTTGCCTTTTAATTTTTTAATATTGGCTTTTACAGAGCAGAAATTTAAATTTTGATATTCAGTTTAACATTTCTTTATCCTTTACAGTTTGCACCCTATTTAACAAACTTATCTGATTTTGCAAAAATAATATCCTATGTTTTCTAAAATAAGTTTTATAGTTTTAACTTACTATACTTTTATATTATTTAGAGTTTTTGTGGGGAAGGAGGCCTAACAAGAGGTAAAATCAAAGCTGTTGTGTTTTTTTTCAAATGGATATCCAGTCCGCTTGCCTTATTCCCTGTCATTGAGAGAAAGCTTTCAGTGTTTTATCATTAAGTAGATGTTCACTGTTTTTTCTTGGTAGATGACGTTTGTTTTTCTACTTTTCTGAGACTTATCATAAATAGGTTTATAATTTTGATAAATGCTTTCTCTGCATCAATCGAGATTATCATATGGCTTTTCTCCTTTATTCTGTTAATGTGGTAAATTAAATTGACTTGGTTTTCTAACGTCAAACTGACCTTTCATTGCTAAGGTTAATTCCACATGGCTGGGTTCAATTTGCTATTATTTTGCTAAGGATATTTGAATGTATATTCATGAGTAAGTTAGTTTATAATTTTCCTTTCTTATAACGTCTTTGTCTGGTTTTGACATTAGGATAATACTAGCCTATTAAAATAAGTTAGAAGACATTTTTTTTTTTCTGAAAGAGTTTTTGGTAGGATTATTATTATCTTTTCCCTAATGTTTAACAGAATTTCTAGTAAAGCTATCTGAATTTGGAGTTAACTTTATGCCAAGGTCTTTAATTGTAATTCAGTATCTTTAATTTATTGATAGGCCATTGAGATTTGCATCTATTCTTGAATAAGTGTTACTAAAAGAATCTTTGCAAAAATGTTTCTGTTTCATATAGGTTGTCAAATCTCGTTGAATTAGACCATATTTGTTTAAAGAAATTCCTGATACGTTTGGGTTTAAGTGTATCATCTTGGTATTGTTTTCCTTGTTTCCCAGTGTTCTTTGTTACTTATATTGTTTTCCTTGTTTCTTTTGATTATTTTTAATATTTTATCATTAAATTACTTTTAATATTCTCTAAATATTCTTTTGCTATCATTATAATTTACAGTGATGTTCTGACTTTAATCTTGATATGGTCATTTGGGTCTTCTCTATTTTATTTTTCTTAGACTAGATAGATATTTCTCAATATTATTGATCTTTAAGAAACCAGCTTTTAGTTTCATTGGTTTTCCTCTTTTGTCTACTATCTTAATGATTTACCTTTTTGACTTTATTATTTCATTTCTTCCACTAACTAAAGTTTTATTTATTCTTCCTTTTCTAGTTTCATATAGCAGATGTTTAAATGATTAATTTAGACCATTATGGTTCCCAATATAAATATTCTGAGTTATGAATTTCCCTCTAATCACTGTGTTAGTTTCATCTCACAATTTTGGTATTTTGTGTTTCAGTAGTGTTCAATTCAGCATATTTTCTAATATCCGTAGTGATTTCTACTTTGATCCATGGGCTGTCTTACAAGTGCTCTTTCTGTCTCCAAATATGTGGAGATTTTCTAGGTGTCTTTTTGTTATAAATTATAATTTAATTCTATTTTGGCCTGACTATGTTGAAATTTGTTTCATGAACTAGTGTATATGTCCTATGAATGTTCCATGTTCACCTGAAAGGAATGTATATTCTGCTTACCATAAATATATTTAAATTACCATATTATCCTCTACATGGAATATAATAATATTATTTAGAGGATACTGTGATAAAATTTTAGCAACATTCTTTCTGTACTCTTTTCCATCTTTTGTACTATTATCATCATACCTTCTACTTCTACATACGTTATAAAACACGTTATGTTGTTATTTTTGCTTTAAACAGTTAGTCACCTTTGAAGGCAAATAAAGATAAAATTGTCTTCTGTTCCTCGTGTACTTACCATTTCCAGAACTCTTCATTCAGGTATAGAACCAGTTTCCATCTACTGTCATTTGCTTTCCACTAGAAGAGCTTCTTTTAACATTTCTTGTAGTACAGATCTGCTGGAGAAAATTTTTCTTTATTTTTCTCTTCAAAAGATATTCAGAAGATTAATGAACCCTTTAGAGAAGGTTTGTTGAGTTTGTGTGCCATAGTTTTATCACTTTAAAAATATTGTTGCGGGCTTCCCTGGTAGCGCAGTGGTTGAGAGTCTGCTTGCCGATGCAGGGGACACGGGTTTGTGCCCTGGTCCAGGGAGATCCCACATGCCGCAGAGCGGCTGGGCCCGTGAGCCATGGCCGCTGAGCCTGCACGTCCGGAGCCTGTGCTCCACAACGAGAGAGGCCACAACAGTGAGAGGCCCTCATACCACAAAAAAAATAATAATATATATATATTTTATATATATATATATATAGTTTCATTGACTTCTGGATTATTTTGTTCCCAAGAAGAAGTTGCAATCATAATATGTTTTTCCCTGTATGTAATGTGTCTTTTTTCCTCTCCCTGTTTTTTAAATGTTCTCTTTATCATGGATTTTTATTCAGTTGATCTGTCCTTTCTTCATATTTTGTCATTCTACTAGCATAATGTGGTGATATTATTATAATAACAGAATAAAAGTGTTCCCTCCGTTTAAAAAAATACTTCACGATATTATAGCATGACCTTGAATTCCTCAAAGAAAATTGATCTCCTTTTATTCTTTCTCAGGAGAATTATCTGCTAAAGTGGACATTTCAACAAGAGTGAGAGAGCCAAGCCAGGAAATAGCTTTTCATTTTTTGGAATTTTATTCCTTTAACTAATTTGGCTCTAATTAATGACAATCACCAGCTGGAAACCCTATGTTTTTCACTGATTTCAAATGTATTGAGGTCTCCCAAAATGCATGGGATTTTCAGTTTTAGGTTGGAAAAGAGAATGAACGCTATTATTGCAATTAATGTATTTCCAATTGCTCAGAGAATTTTAAAGCCTCTGTTTGTATAACACCAAATATAAGTAGTGTGATTCAAAAGGCCCTCCCAAAACCACTCCACCTAAATGACAGTTTTCATAGTAGTAGCTTGTCGCCATGTATTGGGTGTATCAATGACTCCCATATTTCTTATTCATGGTGCTTATTCACGGCACATAATACAAGACATACACAGTTTGTACCTACCCTTATTACTTTGGGTTCAATAGGTGGAAAACTGCCTCCTTCACAGTAGAGCAGAGAGGAAAAGCTGCCCTATCTATTAGTGGAAGGGTCCCCGGCAACAGTCCTTGGGTCCGAGGCCTGCCAGGAACCGGCCGCACAGCCAGAGGTGAGCAGCGAGCAAGCGAAGCTTCATCTGCCGCCCCCCATCACTCCCCATCGCTCGCGTTACCACCTGAACCGTCCCCTCCCACCCCCACCTCCATAAAAAAATTATCTTCCACGAAACTGACCCCTGGTGCCAAAAAGGTTGGGGACCGCTGTATTAGTGAATCATTGGAGTCAACTGACAGAAGGTTGCCTGTATTGTCTTAGACTGAAAGGGAATTATATAGGATGGGGAAAGAATCCCAGTTCAGAGAGAAGAATGTGAGAAATGATATATTTATTACTGTCCTATTGCTGTTATAACTGTTAGTGGCTTAAAACAACACAAATTTACCTTACAATTTTGCAGGTCAAAAGTCTGAAGTCAGTTCCACTGGGCTAAAGTCAACGTGTCAGCGGCACTGGCTGCTTCTGGAGGCTCTGAAGGGAGAATCTGATTTTTCCCTTTCCTAGCTTCCGGGCGATTCCTGCATTCCTGGGCTCATAACCTCTTTCTTGCACCACAGCAATCTCTTGTTCAGTTACCACATTTCCTACACCTCTTCTATAGTTAAATCTCCCTCTTCATTGCTTTTTTTTAAAATTTTTTTTGTGGTACGCGGGCCTCTCATTGTTGTGGCCTCTCCCGTTGCAGAGCACAGGCTCCGGACACGCAGGCTTAGCGGCTATGACTCACGGGCCCAGCCGCTCCGCGGCATGTGCGATCTTCCCGGACCGGGGCACGAACCCGTGTGCCCTGCATCGGCAGGCGGACTCTCAACCACTGTGCCACCAGGAAAGCCCTTCATTGCTTTTATAAGGACACTTGTGGTTACATTGAGGGCCCAACCAGATAATCCATGCTAAACTTTTCAAGATCCTTAATTTAATCATATCTGCAAAATCCCAATTGCCGGGCAAATAAAATTCATAAGCTTCAAGTTTTAGAACCTGGATAACTTTGGAGGCCATTATTCAGCCTGCCACAGTGTGGTTCTATCTTTGCCTAAATGCAGTAGGATTTTTCTCCCATGAAAAATTATTTATATAACATGACTTGTGATTATTTAGTAAAATAAGTATAATCCCCAAAACACTTTTTAAAATTTGTGCTATCTATAATTAAAGAATAGTTAAGTCATGCTTTTCATAAAACTTGATCTTAATTTATCAAAGTGGAATTGGCATTTTACTGACACGTCTCTTCTCAACACTTGATTAACTGTCCCATTTTTCAGTGCCATTTCAAATTTAAACCAGTTATATTGATCCACCCTACTCCAATATGATCTCGTCCTAACTTTAATTACATCTGCAAAGACCCTATTTTCAAGTAAGATCACATCTGAGGTAGTGAGGGTTAGTACATCATATATATATATGAATTTGGGGGGCACATAATTCAACCCATAACAGACTGTGAGATGGAAAACCATTGACTTAAACCAGCCCCTGTATTTTATAGATGAGAGAGTGGAGCCCAAGCAGGTTTGAGGCCCTAGTGAAGATCACACAGTGAGTGATACAGGTCTAGCTGATGTAATAAATCAAGACTCCTAATTCCCACTCCAGGGGTCTTTCTCTGTTATTTGAATTGACTCTGTTTTGGATAATTAGGAAGAAAATCTGACATTTCTTGTCTGATTTCAGCTGGTGCGTACTCTGGATATGCAAGTTTTAAATGAGTAGCAGAGCCTGACTTTAACATTATCTGACAAGAATTTCAGCCCAAGAGAACGCTGTGAGATTGCTTCATGAAAAGAATCTGGCAGCTCATCCCATCTCAATTGTAATTCCAAAGAAATTGCCCATCAATTTTATATATGCCCTTATTTGTGCCAAACAACTTTATCATGTCAGACGCAGCAACAATGATTAATTTACTTATGCTGCACTCAGTAAGCCATCAGGGCAGTATCTCACCCTTTTTTTCATCTACAGTATTTCTAGAGAGTGCCTTCCTCTCTAAAACTTTCCCAAGTTTAATAAAAATGTCTATTATAAAAACGATTTAGCAGCTTATAAGCATAGTCCTGAGAGCTATCTTCAGAAATTATCAGAAACCTTGGCATAGAATTCAGACAGATAATAAGGATTTAAAATACTTTTCGTGTGACTACGTATTAATTTGAAATGCCAAGTAAGTGGCACCAACATTATTTAGATTCCTTCCATCATCACTTTTCTTTCTATGTCAGTTAAAAAATCAAGAGATTTATTTATAGAGGTCAAAGTTTGTGTTGGTTTGTAATTTACAATGCTCAGTATGAAACTAGTTAATACTGTACAGAACAACTGGGATTGTGCTTCCTGGAACTTCTAAGTACTTTTCATAGAAACAGCATAGGCCTAAGCAAAATTAGATTTCAGTTGGTGTTGAGACCAAAAAAGTATCTCCTGACCCTCAGTGTAGTTCTCTCCCCACTCCATATTCATTACGAGTGAAACTGGGAACATGGAGGGTAGACAATAACTTGTCATACTCAGTGTCATGGGGAACCAAGGATGCAGTGGGATTCAGGCTCGTTTATGTGTTTATTTATTTATCTTTTCCTCTATGGTACTCAAGTTTTTCTTATCAAGCTGTGAAATTAGATTTGATTCCTATCGCTAGTCAAATACTGGGGAGTGTTAAGAAACTTGGTACAACTGCAGAACTCTTCATCATTTCAGGTTTAAATTTGGATACCCTTAGGACAACCCAAGGATAACCCATCTGAATCCATCACACCATTCATTTATTCACTGCATTGAATAAATTTACTTTCAGTTTCCAGTAGGATAGCTTACTCATTTTTTAAAAATACAAATATTACAGAGTACTATTCTCCAAGTCAGAAAAATAAGGATCTTTTTAAAAAGTTAAATATACATGTTTTTCTTACTATCTTGAATTTTGAAGTGTTGAAAATAATTAAATGTTCAAAATCAAATTTTGATCAGTTTTAGTGATGTTTTTAATGTAGAAAATTGGCATTTTCATGAAAATGGTATGTAATTATTAACAGTATTTGCTGCTTAGGAATAATAATTTGACAAACTAAAATATTTTAATCAGAGAAGATAGAGAACTGTAGGGGAACAAAATTTACCACCCCAAAATGTCTCTAGTGTGTAGATTATTTTGAGCTGAAAATAATCAAAGCCCAAAGAAAGGCTCAGGACAACACTTTGAGCTTCTCCCTAACTGCCTCAAAGAACACAGACAGAGAACGAGAGTGATCACCATAGATATAATAACTCTAATATGAACTAGATGTGTAGACAGGGAGGAACCTAGCAAAGTCTGTTTGTTAAAATTCCTCTCTGTGTCCCGTTGTCTCTGCATGGCCCAGAAAACATTTGTTACCAGACACTTGCTTTTCCTTCATGTGAATTTCCTACCCTGTGAAGTCCCAAACCATTACCCCCAACACCTTTTGTCTTTAGCTGAAGATGGTGTTTAAGGCGATGGATTCAGCCATTTTGGCAAGTTATTCAGTTCTCCTGGGTCTCTTCCATGTAAACAAGTTATTAAACTTCTGTTTGATTTTCTTCTAATAATCTGTCTCATGTCATTTTAATTCTTAGATCAGCCAGAAGAACCTAGAGGAGTAGAGGAAAATTCCTTCCTCCTTGACAGAATGTTTTCACACAAGCACCCTCAAGTCAATTAAATATCATTAAAAAATAGCTTTTATTTAAAATAATGTCTTGAATTTTTGAAATATCTGAGATTAAATTATGAGGAAGACAAATCTTTTCATACTTAAACAACATCCTTTGCTCATTATTTTGTCGACAAGTAGAACTTTTCTTTTTCTCTTCTTTTTTAAACTTTCATAGAACAACAAGTAGGTGTAAATTCCAGGCTGATAACTGTGCTTGCCAGTAAACAACATTTGCAAAATATATCACAGTTGTTCATTTTCCTCTGAGAGTCCTTTGACTGCCCTCTGTTCTTTAGGAAATCGTTTTCTTACTATCTGCCCAAAATGGGAAGTACCTAAGAAACCTGTAGAATTATTTCCCAAGGAAGTTCCTTTATATATATAGCTTGCAGAAACTGTAAAACAAAGAATATTGACCACTGTCCAGTTCTACAAGAATTGAGTCATTAGCCCCTACAGATACTGACCTGTAAGACACCCTGAAAGGAATTCAAGGCAAAGATAAGGATGAGGCACTCTATGCTCTAGGAAAACAGGCATTACTGTCCCATAGATAACTAGAAACATTTCAGGAGAAAATGTTTATGAACCTGGATTCTTATATCTTCCCATATTTAGAACAGCAGTGAAATCACTAACTGAGATATCTGATCCTCCTGACCAGCAATAACCTTCTACCAAGATGTGTGCTTGATTGCACACACCCCTTTGCCAAAATGAGACGTATATACTGGTCTGCCCCACCTCCAACACAGACACTACTTTGGAGCAGCTCCGATGCCTCCTGGGCTATCGTCCTCAGTAAGTCCCCAAATAAAACTGAAATTCACAGCTCTCACTTTGTGGGGTTGTTTTTTCAGTAGACAAAGCAAAAGTGTGAATGCTATAAGCAAGTGAAACGTGACTGAGTAGTATTCCTCAGATATTTTCTAAAAGATTTAAAAACTGCAAAGGGACATAAAATTTACTCAGAATCAATTTCTTAGGAATATATGGGAGCTAAATTTCTTTCCCAAACTCATAAATTTGAAATTTCCCCTGATGAGTTTTGAGAAATGCAAATACTGTACTGGAGAAGCAGAATAGATTTGTGGAGTGGGAAAACTTAGGGAATTTACTTAAAAAAGTATCTTGAGTGTGACCTTGACTGAGTGAAGTCATATAAAAGGAGTTAAGTCCCTTAAGAACTGTCTAGCTGGTTTGTCTCTACCAACTCTGGATGTGATATAACCCAAGCTGTTTTCAGCCTAGATATTGGAACTGCCTTATTAATGGCTGAGACATTAAAAGATCAGAATAAATGACCCCTAGGGCCTTCTAATCACCTCTCCCATCTGATCCCTACTTCTAGCCTGGAGGTGGTAGATCCATTGTCAATTTAAACCATCGTTGCCATAAGCATTTTGAGATAGCATTATAATTGTTCAAAAATGTTCAATTTTCTGTCGGCAAAATGTGGCTTATTTTTTCAAGATAACAAGGCACATTTTATTATTTCTTTCTTCCCCAGTGTAATTTCAGGAAGGCTTATATTTTAGGAAATCTTTGTATTTGTTTCTTAAAAATCTTTGCTACTTCTTCCAACATTGATATATAGATAGGCTTGTTGGAGAGAATAGAGGTTTATTAACCTTGCTGTCATCACTTGAAACTCAGACAGTCATGTAACTGTTGACGTTTGGCAAAGTGGACATAGAGTGTACAAAGGAAGTGACAAGGAAAATGATAGAAAACTGGATTAAAAGGGAAGAAAACTTCTTCCTTCAAAACAGAACGCCCTTGAAGGTGTTGGAGCTGTATCAGATTGAGAAGGTGATTTCTTAAAGTTCTATTTTTGGTTTCACCTTACCTTGGAGAATGACAAAGGCAAAAGTGGGTGTTGTCCTATACACTGAGAATTTTCTTAGTGTATTAATTGATGTTCTTTGGAGTGCAGGTATCAAAACCCATGTGAAATAATTTAAACTCATCAGAGAAATTTATTTAAACTTGCAGGGGATGTCTCACTGAACCAAAATACAGAGATATAACTAGGATTTCTTTTACTATTAAATGTTTTTGTTTACTTAACACTGCATCCAGGAAATCAATCCATATCAGATCATGTGGATCCTTGCAGTTATTTTAACAGCTGCATAATTCTTGGCTGTGTGAGACCCATCACAGTGTTTGTACCCAGCCTCCTGTGGATGGGTATTGATATTTTCCCAATATTTGCTCTTACATATAATGTCATCACAAATACCTTGTGCATGCGTATGCTATTTTATAGTATGTAGTATGAATGAATTCATTTAGGATGAATTCTTAGGAGTAGGAAAGGGTAAGTTTGCATTAATTGTCAAATCCCTTCCATAGGTATGGTCCAATTATCTACTTCTACAGGAGTAAATTAGGCTACTTCTTTCTTCGTAGCCTTGCCAACAGAGTGTGTTGTTTAGCTTTCAATATTTGGCTAATTTTAAGAGAAATTGTATCTGCACATTTTATTATGAGCAAAGTTGAATGTCTTTTCACATGTTATGACTGTAATTCTTATTTGGTGAACTGTCTTCACTATTTTGTGTGTCCGAGGGCCTACTTTTCTATAATAATTTTGGATTTGGGGAAGTTTTACCTTTATTTTTAAATGCTCATTATATATAAGGTAAATTATCCTGTTAATCTACTTTTCATGTGATATTTGTTGAAAATATTTTTCTCTCAGTTTTTCTCTTTTCCTTATTAAAAGGTTTTCTTAAGTGGTTAAATTATCCATCTTTTCTTTTATGGCTTCTAAATTCTTAAAAATACTTTATTTATTGATTTATTTGGTTGTGCCAGGTCTTAGTTGCGGCAGACTCCTTAGTTGTGGCTCACTGGCCCCTTAGTTGTGATATGCAAACTCTTAGTTGCGGCATGCATGTGGGATCTAGTTCCCTGACCAGGGATTGAACCCATGCCCCCTGCATTGGGAGTGCAGGGTCTTAACCACTGGACCACCAGGGAAGTCCCTATGGCTTCTAAATTTTAACAAAATATTAAAATGTCTTCCCCTACCCAGGTTATAAATTATAATTTTTTTTGCTTTAAATATATATATATATATATACTGTGATAAGAACACAACCTGAGATCTACCCTCCTAAAGAAACTTTAAATGTAGTACAATACACTTGTAAAATGCAAATACTGTATTTTTAACCATAGGTACAATATTGTACAGCAGATCTCTAGAGCTTACTCATCTTGCTTAACTGAAACGTTATGCCATCTTTGATTAGTAACTTCCCATTTCTCTCTCCCCCTACCTAGCCCCAGCCACCACTCTTCCTTCCACTCTTTGATTCAATGAATTTGACTATTTTAGATAGTCCATATAAGTAGAACCATGATTTACATTTATATCTCAGATCCGTTTGGAAATTGTTTGTTACTAAAAACAAGTTAATAATTTAAGCTAGACTCCACTGGGCAATTCTTCTGTACTTGGCTAGGATCACTGATGCATCTGTACCCAACTCCCTGTCCCTTGTGGGACATTTGGTCTTGTCCAAAATGTCCATAAGACATTTGGTCCATACCAAATGGTTTTGGACAGAACCAAGTATCAAGGACCTTTTGGTGTGGCTCAAATGTCTTATGGACATTTTGGACAGGCCAAATGTCTGCTAACTCATTCAACACACTCAACTGGGGTTTTTTACATGGTAACTCAGCAGAGTTCTAAAAGTATAAACAAAAATGTGTAAAGCACCTTCAGGCCGGTTTCAGAACTGATGCAATGTTGCCTCCCCTCAATTCTATTTGACTTGTCAAAGGAGGTCAAAAGGCCAGTCCAGTTTGAGGGGTGAAAAAATAGTCTCCATTTTTGGTGGAAGTAGCAGAAAAATTACATTGCAAAGAGGCATGGATTTAGGAAAGGAAATAATTTATGACCATTTAACACTTTAGTGCATAACTGGGGGTGTGGTGGACCCAGATCCTACTGTTCCCAGACCCAATTGTGCACATCTTTTTCCAATTATGTGTTCAGTAATGTCACATTGGAATTGTGTTGATTACCATAGGACTGATTGCCATAGTGGGAGTATTTACTCCGTGGTAATCAACAAGTGCTATAAGCCAAGGCTGCCCCCCATCAAGGTGGTTTACCAGCATACTTCTACAGTATAAATACTCTTCTAGAGATTTATCTGCACGTATATGTGCATATATATATTTCTTTTTACCAAAATTACATCATAAATATATGTTCTGTCTTGCAGTCTGATGATTTTGGTCAGTAATTTTCACCATTTCATTTAAATAAAATTTCAGATCATCAACCATATTAAACATTTTTAATTGACATAAAATATCTTTTTTATACCTGATTATACCTAAAAACCATATGCAGTGTGAAAAATTGTTAACTCTTCCTGAAAAAGATTTTGTTTATGATTTTTAAAATGTCATTTTCTATCATAGCACAGCAAAATTTGGCCTCAGTGTTCTCTTTCAGACATTTTGAACTCCTGACCGAGGTTTAAATTACGTTCTTTTCGTATCTGAGACAGTGTTGAGTAGTGGTTAATGTCTGAGGATCCTGTAGCTAGATTGCTGCTCTGCCACTCTCTAGCTCTGTGATATTAGACAAGTTATGTAATCCTGCTCTTTCTCGTAGAGTTACTTTATGTGTAAACTGGGAATGATAAATACCATCACTAATTGATTGTAAAATGCACATTTTTCACTTTCTAATGTCTTTGTTATAGCTCACAATCAATGTAGTAGTTTATTTATCAGCTTCATTTTCTTTCTTAGTGGCATATAGAAATGGTATATCTTAGATCTTACAATCAACGATACAATGGTATCTTAGATTAAATAAGTTATGATAAAGTTATGTACTTTCTAGAATGATGTCATCTTTAAATATTTATATTGAGAGAGAGAGAGAGAGATGAGCCTAGAACATTGATTAGCTCTATTTTTGTTATTGATAATACTGATGTAGGGATAAATGAGAGCTTTTTAATAGAAATTTTCTCAAATTGATCATTAATATCTTATGATTTGTTAAAACAATTAAAATTTTAACAGAGCTATTAAATTCAAATTAACTTGAATTTTTTGGAGAGAGATATACTATTTTGAGTCATAAAATGAACTGTTTTTAAAAAAATAAATAATTCTTATGTGGATTTCTAAAAGTTGTAGGAACAGGTCAGCAAAGGCAAAACACTTACCAAAAGAACACTCCTGCAGGTACTGTTACAGTATCACTGAGGAATTCACACTCTAATTAGTACCACTGATGATGATTTAAAATTGTAAATTGGGCACCGTTAATGAAGGTGGTAACTAAATTTAACTATAGGATATTTAGAATAAGCATTTAAAATGAAATACGATTTTTAAATTTCAATACTGAATCAATAATAAAATATCTTTTTGGCCATCAATTTAAGGGTGGTTTATTAATCTTGAAAACATGACTAATGATTCAATTATTTTATGTTTTAAATTATAAAAATATGTTGAGAATTGCAGGTTTGGTGGACTAAAATATTCAACCAATTTTAGGAAACCCATGAAAGAGTACACAGAAAGTTAAGCTAGATCATTTTCTAGATTTTAAAATAAATGATTTTATTTTATTTACAATCTTAAAAAAAGTTGATGCATTTTATTCATTTAGAGCTTTATATGATTATCTTTAAAATTATGGATAACCCAATCAATCAGTTGATTTAAGTTAAAAAAGGAAAAGTATAATCAAACTAGTACCTTGGGATCATGTTAGGCAAAATAGGAAGAGGATTAGATCCACGTAGAGGATAGTTAACTCGTCTCAAGTTTTTGGCATCCTCTAAACATGTCTCCCATTACTGGAATTATTACCCTTAATAATGAAGTATAAGTTTCCCAAGTGATTTTAATGGTAAAATGATTTCAATTGCAATGGTAAATAATAGGATCTGGAGATCCAAGCTGTATAAATGAATCTATGACAAACCATTTACTAACAGCAATGAGTTTTATGGAGCAGTTTCAAAGTAAGAAAAAAAAAAAAACCTGGCAAATGAATTGCAATAAAATCTATGACCTTTCAGAAATTTCCTGGACTCACTGACTCTCCTGGACTCAGCAGCTTCTGAGTGTCACCGACAATGTACTTTAATGCACTTACCAGGAAAAGGTCACTGAAAATAGAAAAGCACATTCAATTGCACATGTCCTAATGTTAATTTATAAATCCAGTGACTTTCTACCTAGGAAAATTAAGAAAAAAGAAACATATCAAAGGTCAAATATATGAAAGAAAAAGAAAGACATAGACTCATTACTTTTTTAGATTAATATCTGAGTGGATGCAATGAAAGAAAAAGAATCATAAGGAAAATTTGTTTTTCTTTGGTTAGCCAGGGATGTTACTTAAACAAAGAATTATGACACTACAGTTTGTGTTTATATTTCCATCACTGTAAGATGTTATTTCTTTCTCATTGATCTTTTACTAATTTGAAATGCCATCTCAAGAATACTTTAAAAACAGACAATTGGAAAGCACTTCTGGTGCAGTGCTTTTATTTTACACATGAAGTAATAAAGTTATATGAAATGAGATTACCTTCACTGGGTCATAATCATTCTTAGCTGTAAAGGCAGAATGAATAGATAACTTTTCTGAGTTCAAGTTCACTGGTATTTTTGCTCTGTGATTTTGCCCCCTATGGATACAAATTGTACTCTTTAGCATGAAGATATTTCCATTCAGCTATAAAACTTCAAAATTCTTGGAAGAGGTGATACATAGAAATGTTTTAGAAAACAAGCCCAGAAAAAATTGTTTCAAAAAATTTGATGCTGGTCCTTTTTATCATATAATTTAATCATGCTAAACCCCAGACTTCTCATTCAAACTAAAAGTGATTACTTTGAAGGCCCTATTAAAGTATAAATTTTAGGATTCTTATCGTCTTCTGGAATCTACAAAAGAGGTCATGGATGCTTGTGAACCTTATAGTTCATGCTCTATCCATATTCCTTTCGGTAAACCAAGTTTAATCCTTTCTGAGAGTGCTCTCAGACAAAGAATAAAGATTCCCTACAATGGTCTGTGAAACAATGCTATTACTATATAGTTTGTTCACTCATAGATTGTAACTTAGGGGAAAAAAATAACCTTCAGATTTAGATAATTAAATTAATATGTGTCACATGGAAAGAATCCATAACTAGAATTATAAGCAAATAATCATATTTTGTTCAATAAAGAATCATAGCATTTGCAGACACATTGAACTGCTTTTACATGAAACTTTTTAAAATGCTTTATGGATTTGTGTCAAACCATTAAAACTATAGAGACTATACAAATTCAGTGTTTGATTCTGTTTCCATGAAGTTCCAAAGTTTCCATAGTATTGATACCTAAATATATATAGTTAATTCTACTTCAAGGTATTTAACCATCCTGAAACTTAATTTTTTTCTTTGTAAAATCAAGAGAATAATCATGTAGTGAACAAATTTTGTGAGGCGAGAATCCTTCTCTGAGAATGTGGTTTGGAACTGCATGGTTTATGGAAAATGTCAACTTGTCTCTGGACCTTATTCATGTAAACTCTAGCTCTGTGAGATAATCTTAGCCCATCAAGTCTGTAAAAAGCACAAAAGCTGGGGCAGAGAGTGTAGGGGAAATATAATTAATAGCAAAATCGCTTGTCAAACAGAAAATCTCTCCAAAAAGTAGCAGAGGATGAAAACAGTTTTATTATTGAATAGACATTAAACCGAAATGTGATGCTCATCACAGGCAATCCACTAAAGAGATCGAAAAGACAAAAAGAAACCTGACCACTTCATATAGTCAAGCCGATACAACTTACTGCATACATTTTTCAAAATAAACAATAGTTAATCCTCAAGTAAGAGGTCTGGACAGCATCATCTGTCACACATAGTTCATCCTAAATTCACCTGGTAATTGGGGGACCAACCTGTGTTTGTTAATTGCCTTTATCCAAAGAAAACATAAATTTCTTATATCTCTGAAGGGGGAGGTAGGTTTGAAGCCAGGGGCCAGCTGAAGTTAGGCTCCTACTCCAGCACAGAAACTGGAAGATGGGGCACCATCTTCCTTGATGATTACATTTTTTAATTTTTAAATTAATTTTATTGGAGTAGAGTTGATGTACAATGTTGTGTTAGTTTCTGCTGTACAGCAAAGTGAATCAGCTATACATGTGCATATATCCACTCTTTCTTAGGTTCTGTTCCCATATAGGTCATTACAGAGTATTGAGTAGAGTTTCCTGTGCTATACAGTAGGTCCTTATTAGTTATCTATTTTATACACAGTAGTGCGTATATGTCAATCCCAATCTCCCAATTTATCCCTCCCTCCCTTTCCCTCTTGGTAACCATAAGTTTGTTTTCTACATTTGTGACTGTACTTCTGTTTTGTAAATAGGTTCATTTGTACCTTTTTTTTTTTTTTTAGGCAAATATCATGATATTTGCCTTTCTCTGTCTGACTTGCTTTACTTAGTATGACAATCTCTAGGTCCATCCATGTCGCTGCAAATGGCATTACTTCCTTCTTTTATATGCTGAGTAATATTCCATTGTGTGTGTGTGTGTATATATATATATGCATATATATGCCATATCTTCTTTATCCATTCATCTGTTGATGGACACTTAAGTTGCTTTCATGCTTCCATATCTTGGCAATTGGAAATAATGCTGCTATAAACTTGGGGTGCAAGTATCTTTTTGAATTAGTGTTTTCCTTTTCTTTGGATATATACCCAGGAGTGGAAATGTTGGATCATATGGTAGTTCTGTGTTTAGGTTTTTGAGGAACCTCCATAGTGGTTTCCATAGTGGCTGCACCAATTTACACCAATAATGTATATGGGTTCTGTTTATTCTACATCCTCTCCACCATTTGTTATTTGTAGACTTTTTGATGATAGCCATTCTGACAGGTGGGAAGTGATAACGCATAGTGGTTTTGATTTGCATTTCTATAATGATTAGTCATGGTGAGCATCTTTTCATGTTTTGTTTATCTTTTATCTTTTCAAAACACCAGCTCTTGGTTTCATTGATCTTTTCTTTTTCCTTCTTTCTGGTATTTTTGGTCTCTGTTTTATTTCTTTCCTCTCTGATATTTATTATTTCCTTCCTTTTGCAGACTTCTGGTTTTGTTTGTTCTTTTTCTAATTTCTTTCGATGGTAGGTTAGGTTGTTTATGTGAGATTTTTCTTTTAGAACTTCCCTTTTAGAACTGCTTTTGCTGCATCCCATAAATTTTTTTGTGTTTGCATTTTTATTTATCCTGTAGTGTATTTTGATTTTCTCTTTGATTTCTTCATTTTTCTTTTTTAGTAGTATGTTTTTTAGTCATCACATGTTTGTGTTTTTCCAATTTTTCCTCCTGTAATTAATTTCTAGCTTCATACTATTAGGGTCAGAAAAAAATGTTTGATATAATTTCTATCCTCTTAAGTTTGTTGAGACTTATTTTTGGCCTAGCATTCCACGTGTACTTGAGAGAATGTGAATTCTGCTGTTTTGGGATGGAATGTTCTGTAGATATCTATTAAGTCCAACTAGTCTACTGTGTCATTGAAGACCTCTGTTGCCTTATTGATTTTCTATCTGGGTGATCTGTCCACTGATGTCAGTGGTATGTTAAAGTCCCCTACTAGTATTGTATTATTGTCAGTTTCTCCCTTAAAGTCTGTTAAAGTTTGCTTTATATATTTAGGTGTCCCTGTATTGGATGCATATATGTTAACAAGTGTAGCATCTTCTTGTATTGATGATCCCTTCACAGTTATATTATGACCTTCTTTGTTTTTTGTTATAGACCTTGTTTTAAAGGGTATTTTGTCTAATATGAGTATTTCTACCTCCACTTTCTTGTCAGTTCGGTTTGCATAAAATATCTTCTTCCATCCTCTCACTTTGTCTGTAATGTGTCTTTAGTTCTGAAGTGTGTCTCTGGTAAGCAACATATAGACAGGTCTTACTTTTTTATCTAATCAGCCACCCTATGTCTTTTGAATGGAGCATTTAGTCCATTGATGTTTAATTATTAATAGTTATATACTTATTGCTATTTTATACTTGTTTTCTTGTTTCTGTACTTCTTTGTTCATTTCTTCTTCTTTTTGTTTCTTCCCTTGTGGTTTGGTGATTTGCTTTAGTAGTATAATTGTGTTCCTTTCTCTCTAGTTTTTGTGTATCTATTGTAGGTTTTTGGTTTGAAAACACCATGGGGTTCAAATATGTTGACCTACAAGTATATCTACATTTTTAAACTGGTAATCATTTAAGTTCAAACACATTCTAAAAGATCTACATTTTTTACTCCTTTCCACACATGTTGGAAACATGTTTGTGTTTCCAACAAAGATACATGCTGTGTCTTTGATGTCATATTTACATCTTCATCTTTATCACACATTCATTCTTGTAGTTGATTTTACTTTTTTATATTTTAATCTTTGTACTAGCTCGTTTAAGTGGTTGATCCTAGCCTTTAATACATATTTGCCTTTCCTACTTCAATTTTTCCTTTCCTATGGACTCTTACTTATTACAGCTTTTTCTTTTCCATTTAGAGAAGATCATTTAACATTTCTTTTAGGGTAAGTTTAGTAATGGTGAACTCTTAGTTTTTGCTTGTCTGAGAAGTTCTTTATCTCTCCTTCAATTCTAAAGTGTAATCTTATTGGGTAGAGTATCCTAGGTTACAGGTCTTCCCTTTCAGCACTTTGAACGTAAAATGTCACTCTCTTGTGTCCTGCCAAGTTTCTGCAGAAAAATCAGCTGATAGCCTTTTGGGAATTCCCTTGTATATGACTCTTTGTTTTTTCTCTTGCTGCCTTTAGAATTCTCTCTTTATCTTAAAATTTTGCCATTTTACTTATGGTATGTCTTGGTGTGTGTCTGTTTGGGTTCATCTTTGTTGGGACCCTCTGTGCTACCTGTACCTGGAAAACTGTTTTCTTCTTCAGGTATGGGAATTTTTTACTTATAATTTCATCAAATGCACCTTTGACACTTTATCTCCCTCTTCTCCTTCCGGGACCCCTATATTCTGAATGTTGCTATGCTTGATGTTATCCCAGAGAGCTCGTAAACTGTTATCACTTTTTAAATTTGTTTTTCTTTTTGCTGTTCTGACTGGGTGGTTTCCATTATTCCATCTTCTAGATCACTTATGCATTCTTCTGTGTCACCAAGTCTGCTATTAACTCCTTCTAGTGTGTTTTCCATTTCAGTTATTGTATTAATCAGTTCTGGTTGGTTCTGTTTCATATTTTCTATTTCATTGTTACAGTTCTCACTGTGTTCATGTATTCTTTTCCCTAACTCAGTTAGCATTCTTATTACTTATGCTTTGAATTCTTTATCTGGTAATTGTTTATTTCCATTTCATTATTTGTTTTCTCAGGGTTTTTTTCCTGTTCTTTCAATTGAGATCAATTCCTCTGTCTTTTCATTTGCTTAACTTTCTCTGTCTATGAAATAAGTGAAACAGTTACCTATTGTGGTCTTCAAGTGGTATCCTTATGTGGGAGCATCCTTATACAGTCTGCATGTGCCCAGGGGCTTTGGTGGGAGAGCTGTGTCATCTCCCTTTTCCTCTGAGTCCTCTCCCAGGGACACAGGTCCCAACCTCATTACTTCTCTTCCTATGCAATTCTGTGTGGATCTTTCTTACAGCCTTGGTTGTAAGCCTTGGTTGTACAGGAGTCTTTCTGCCAGTTTCCAATTAGTTTTCAGTGAGAATTGCTCTGCATATATATGTATTTTTGATGTGTTCGTGTGTGGAGGTGAGTTCCATGCCATCTTGATCTTCTGTCTCTCCACAAGACGTTTTAATGCTGGGGCTGATTATATTATAAACCTGTGAGTCCCCATGAAATTCAGAACATTTTTGTTTTCCCATTGTAGCTCTCTGATTACTTTGTAAAAATATTTAAGCCAGTGTAGGAATCTGAAAATAGTTTTGATCTTGCAGGGAAGCAGAAAGCTCAGCTCAGCATTAGCAAATGGGCAAAACAATTGAATATTTCTAGTTATATACAGTGACTAGGGAGAGATAAAGAGAGGAGCTTGTCTGTCAGCTTTCTCTCTGCTGGAGGAGGAAAATCTAAAGAGTTGGAAGATTAGGCTATTCTTTATTATTTGTATGCACACACACACACTCTCAAGCACACGCGTGCATGCACACACACACACACACACATACGGTGTAGCTAAGATCTGAATCCAAAAATTGCAGGATTCCAAAAATCATATTTTCAAGTGAGGTTTCAATTAACTTAGATCTTAGTAGATCAAATACATTTGCAACTCAAAATATCATTAAACTAGTTTCATTAAGACTTAGAAATATTTTGCAGCTCAGTTTGAAAAGAGATTAAACCTATGTCTCATTAATGAAAAAAATCTCACCTTGTTTGTCTTTTGATGAAGTGACATGAATCAGTTCTCTCTCCTAGTGTTGAGTTTGAAGTTTCATCCTTCATGTATCAATCAAGTCAGCCCTGAAATGGACCTACAAGCTGCATCTGGTATCTCTGCCTCAAAAACTGTTGGATACGTTGACTTCATTAAGCAATGAAAGGGGAGCTGTGTGCTTTCATTTCTATTTGTCCATCATTGTAAGGCATGTGGGAAAATAAGAAAGTTCAATAGGCATGGGATCAAAGTTGTATTTCAGAAGATGCTGAAGATGATAAGATTTCGGTTGGAGTTTGGAATACATCTAATTCACAGGAGGAATTTTAATAGTATATCCTTTTATATATGTATGTGCGAGTGTGTGTGTGCGCACGTGAGAGAGAAAGAGAGACAGGGAGGTTGAGAGAGAGAAACTGTTACTTAAAACATGTTTCCCTTGGGGAGGCCTTCAAGATGCCAGAGGAGTAAGACGTGGAGATCACCTTCCTCCCGACAAATACATCAAAAATACATCTACATGTGTAACAACTCCTACAGAACACCTACTGAACCCTGGCAGAAGACATCAGACTTCTCAAAAGGCAAGACACTCCCCACGTACCTGGGTAGGGCCAAAGAAAAAAAGAAAAAAACAGACACAAAAGAATAGGGACAGGACCTGCACCTTTGGGAGGGAGCTGTGAAGGAGGAAAAGTTTCCACACACTAGGAAGCCCCTTCACTGGCAGGGATGGGTGGTGGTGGGGGAGCTTCAGAGCCATGGAGGAGAGCGCAGCAACAGGGGTGCAGAGAGCAAAGCAGAGAGATTCCCGCAGAGATGATCGGTGCCAACCAGCACTCACCAATCTGAGACGCTTGTCTGCTCATCCGCTGGGGCGGGTGGGGGCTGGGAGTTGAGGCTCGGGATTCAGAGGTCAAACCCCAGGGAGAGGACTGGGTTGGCTGGGTGAAGACAGCCTGAAGGTGGCTAGTGCACCACAGCTAGCCGAGAGGGAGTCAGGGAAAGTCTGGACCTGCTGAAGAGGAAAGAGACCATTGTTTTGCGGTGCTCGAGGAGAGGGGATTCCTTCCCCCCGTCCACAAAAGGCAGAATACTGCCTAAGCGAGGTCCAGAGACAGGCGCGAGCCACGGTTATCCTCTTGGAGACCAGAGAAGGGCAGGAAATGAATGCTGCTGCCGCTGCTACCAAGAATCCTACGTGCGAGCACAGGTCACTACCCACACCCCACCCAGGAGCCTGTGCAGACCACCACTACCAGGGTCCCGAGATCCAGGGACAACTTCCCCAGGGAGAACACACAGTGCACCTCAGGCTATTGCAATGTCATGCTGGCCTTTGCTGCCTCAGGCTTGCCCTGCATTCCAGTTATGACTACGGTACCCCTCCCTCACCCCAGCCTGAGTGAGCAAGAGACCCCTAATTGGTTGCTGCTTTAACCCCCTCCTCTCTGGGTGGGGAACAGATACCTGAGAGAAACCTACACACATAGGCGTGGCCAAAACCACAGCTGGACCCCAGGAGCTATGTGAAAAAAGAAGGGAAAGGGAAATTTCTCCATGCAGTCTCAGGAGCAGCGGATTAAATCCCCACAATCAACTTGATAAACCCTGCATCTGTGGAATACCTGAATAGACAATGAATGTTCCCATAATTGAGGTGGTGGACTTTGGGAGCAACTGTGGACTTGGGGTTTGCTTTCTGTGACTGATTTGTTTCTGATTTTTATGTTTATCTTACTTTACTTTTTAGTGCTTGTTATCATGGGTGGATTTGTTTATTGGTTTGGTTGCTCTCTTTCTTTATTATTTTTTAAATTTTATTATTATTTTTCCTTTTTTTTTTCTTCCTCTTCTTCTGAGCCATATGGCTGGCAGGGTCTTGGTGCTCCAGCCACGTGTTAAACCTGAGCCTCCGAGGTGGGAGAGCTGAGTCTAGGACATAAAGATGTTATAAAAAATAAACAGTAAAAAAAAAGTTTCCCTAATTAGATGAGAAACCTGAAAATATAAGAAATTGTGTCTCATTTACTATTATATTCTCAAAAATTACAAATACCACAGATATAATAGATAATAAATAATATTTAATTGAACAATAGTAAATATATTATGTAAGAGCTGTGGAATATATTTAAAATTACATTAATTCTTCCATTTATACAAGGAAATTTTTTTTAAAAATCAATTAATATTATTATCCATCAGTTTCTGTTTAATTGTGGGTGGGGTTCGAATAATCCAGATCTAGTTTTGGGTAAGACGCTGCTAATTTTTCCAGTTAAAGCAGGAAACAGGCACCATGACTCATTGGTTATGTCTTGTTTTTATGCATTCTATGCTGAGACATTTTTGCTTTATCAGTAGCTCTGGTAATTCTAGAGGGCTGTTGACATCAAGCTTCCCTCATCTCTAGTTTTTCTCAACCATGTATCTAATTATTTTCCATTTTTTAATGTCTGAGTAGTATTCCATTGTGCAGATACCCCACAATGTGTTTATCCTTTCACTTGTTAATGGACATTTGCCCCATTTTCATTTTTTGTATATTGTGCATAAAGTTGCTATGACCATTCACATATCAGTCTTTTGGGGTACACATGTATTCATTTCTCTTTTGTACATAGCTAGGAGTGAAGTTGCTCCTTTGTATACTATATTTACGTTTATGTTGTGAGGAATGAAAAACTGTATTCCAAGTGTCTGTAACGTTTAATCTTGTTTTCCCACCAGCAACATATAAAATTTCTAACTGCTGCAAATCCTTGCCAACATTTGGTACTGTCTGACCTCACACTGTCAGTCTTTGTAAATTTTATTCATTCTCATGGGTGTTCAGTGGTGTATCTTTATGTATAAATAATTGCAAGTCATTCTTTTCAAGTGCACAAGAAATAATTTACAGAAATTGATGAAGCTGACACACATGAAACAAAATGTGTTTCTTTGTCTCTGGTCATACTCCCTCTCCTGAGGTCTATCTAATCTGCCATCTACAGCAGCTTTCTATGTTTACTGCATGGTACATATATTTCTAATTACTTATATATGTGTTGGTGTACATTTTTTTTTTAAATTTTGAAGTATTGGACCTGACAAAAAAAATTGCAAAAGGAGTACAGAAAATTCCCATATACTCTACACCCAACTTCCCCAATGTTAACATTTTTGCATAAGTATGGTATGATTAGCATAACCAACAAATTAATATTGCTATATAACTATTACTAAACCACATGCTTTTTTCAGATTTTGTCAGATTTTATACTAATTTTCTTTTCTGTTCCAGGATCAAGTATAATATCCATAATGCACTCATTTGTCATGTTTCCTTAGTCTCCTCCAATCTATAACAGCTCCTAAATCTTTCTCTGCCTTCCATGACCTTGATATTTTGAAAGAGTATTGATCAGTTGTTCTGTAGACTGTTCATCAATTTGGGTTTAACTAATGTTTTATCACTATTAGATTGAAGTTATGCATTTTTGGAAAGAAAGAGGTATGCCCTTCTCATGCTTTATATCAGGGGTTACATCATGACAGTACACCAGTACTAATGTTAACCTTGCTCACTTGGTTCAGATAGTGCCTTCCAGGTTTCTTCACTGTAAATGTATTATTTTCTCCTTTGTCATTAATAAATATCTTGAGGGAGAAGCATAGAGATGATGAAAATATCTTGTTTCTCCTTTAATTTTGCCAACAAATTTTAGCATTCAGATTGGATCTGGACTACAAAGTGATTACTTTGATATTTGAGTAATGATTTTCTGTTTCCCTCATTCTTTCTACATGCATTAATTGGAATTATTCTGTAACCTCAATTTATTTACTTATTTATTTATAGCAGTAGAGGTTCATAAATATTTATTTTATTTTCTGAGTCAGAACCCAATGTGATCATTATTTAATTTTTTGCTCAAAATTTTCTAGCTTTAGCCTCTGAAAGCTTTTTAGGCTGTTTTCTGTGCCATTTCAATGTCTTCATACTTTTTTGAACATTTCCTTATTTTCAGGCACTGTAATGTGCTCCAGACTCATCTCAAACTCAACCACGTCCTCAAGAATTCTTGATCCCTTTTATTAGAGAATGACTTGTCTTTTCATTCACTTAACAGGGTTTCATTCACTTATCCATGCAACAAGTGTTTGTAATTTTGGCAAAATCCCATTTCTCAGTATTTTTCTTTTATGGATCATGCTGTATGGCATAAAACAAACACAGCTTCTAACCCAAAACTACAAGATTTTTCTCTATATATTCTTCTTGATGAGTTAAAGTTTTAAATTTTAGATTTCAGTCTATGCTTCATGTTTATTTAATTTTTGCCTAAGTTCTGAGGTATATATTGAAGTTGAATTGGTCCAGGACCATATGTTGAATAAATAAATTTTTCTTTACTTAATTACCTTTGCATCTTTATAAATAAATAGCGGACTATATTTTGTATGTCTGTTTCTAGGATGTCTAATCTTTTCATTCATCTATAGGTTTTTCTTTTTGCCCATAACACCATATCTTGACTACAGCAACTTTTTAGTGAAACTTAAAATCAGAAAGTCTAAATTTTCCAAATGAATTTTTCTTGTTGCACTTGTTTTGGTAATTCTGGTTACTGTCTCTTTCTGTATAAATTTTGAATTGAAGTATAGTTGATGTGCAATGTTTCAGGTATACAGCAAAGTGATTCAGTTATACATATATGTGTATATATGGGTATATATATGTGTATGTATATATATATATTCTTTTTCAGATTCTTTTCCATTATAGGTTATTGCAAGGTATTGATTATAGTTCCCTGTGCTATATATACAGTAGGTCCTTAATGTTAATCTGTTTTATAAGTAGTAGTGTGTATCTATTAATCCCAAATTCCCAACTTATTCCTACACCCCCTTCCCCTTTAGTAAGTTTGTTTTCTATGTCTGTGAGTCTATTTCTGTATTGTAAATAAGTTCATTTGTATAATTTTTTATATTCTACATATAAATGATATCATATGATATTTGTCTTTCTCTGTCTGACTTACTTCACTTAGTATGGTAATCTCCAGGTCCATCCATGCTGCTGCAAATAGCATTATTTCATTCTTTTTTATGACTGAGTAACATTCCATTGTGTATATATACTGTCTCTTCTTTATCCATTCATCTGTCAGTGGACATTTAGGTTGCTTCCATGTCTTGGCTATTGTCAATAGTGGTCCTATGAACATTGGGGTGCATGTATCTTTTCGAATTAGAGTTTTTATATTTTCTGTATACACGCCCAGGACTGGGATTGCTGGATCGTATGTTAACTCTGTTTTCAATTTTTTAAAGAACTTCCATCTCCATAGTGGCTGCACCAATTTACATTCCCACCATCTTCCTATATAAATTTAACATAAGCTTGTCAATACTGCAGAAATGCCTACACGAAATTAAGTTGGGTTTTCATCACTCTGTAGATCCATTTGGAGATATTGACATTATAAAATGTTAATGATTGCAATCCATGAACTCAATATAGTTATTTATTTATTAGAACACCTTTGATTTCTTTTTTCAGTTTTGTGATTATCAACATGCAAATCTTATACATATTTTGTTAATACCTAGATATTTATTTTTCCAGGTGCTATTATAAATGTTACTTTAAAAAATCAATTTCCAATTGTTCACAGCCCTTATTCATAACTGAAATTGAATTTTTCATATTGACTTAGTACCCTGGGGCATTTCTAAATTCATTAAACAAATTTAGGGCTTTTTATAGATTTGGGGGATATGTAAATACCAGGCCTTACATATAGAGAGATTTATTTCATCATTTTCAATCTGTATGCTTTTATTTCTTTTTCTTGTGTTATTTCATTAGCTAGGATTTCAAAACTAGTGAGAGAAAGTTTTCTTGCCTTGTTCCTATTCTTAGGGGAAATGAGTACTGATTCTTTACTCAGTTGTGTCAAGTCTGTGATAAGCTTGTTGAATACAATTTATCAGTTTTTACTGTTTTTTATTTCTACCATTTTATTAGAGTTGTAGTTTGCATCAGGCTGATGCAATTTCACATTTGTTCTTGCATGTTGTCCATCTTTCCATCATGTTTTTTAACATGTTAATCAGAGATATTTAACAGTCCCTATGAGGTAATTCCAACTTCTGTGTCACCTGAGTCTGTTTTTATTGATCGCTTTGTCTCATGGCAGTGTGTTACATTTTTGTGTGCCTTTTAATTTTTGTTGAAAAATGGACAGCTTTTGTAAGATTGAAAGCCTGAGGTGAATCATTTTTGTTATTGGCTATGTGGATATTTTTACTTCTGGCCCAGGGCCATCCTATGTCCAGAGAGAAATTTATTTACATTATAATAATTGAATAAAATAATGAATGAGAATTTCTGCAAAATGTTAGTTGCTTCTTGGATGCCATAAGCAAATATGAGAGCTTGCATTTCTTTTAATATTTCAGTTAGACCGAGAGGAAGCTCACAAATGAAAATATAGAATATTGTTGATGTTAAGCATTATATTGTTTACTCTTTTAACTCCAGAAACTAGCTCATAGCTTGGAGTATTGTAATTGGCTAATAGGCATTGCTGAATGAACAAATGAATGAATGAATGCATGAATACATGACCACACGAAAGGAATAGATTGTTGCTAGATTTTGGAGGCACATGAGTGACAGATTCATGAATCAGGATGATTTGACATCTGGAACTGATGAATAGACTGGAACTGATTTTGATTGATATACATGGAGAGGAACTTTTATCTCCAAATTTGCATCAAATATATATGAATGAAGGAAAAATACTTCTGTTGCCACAAACATATTTTTTATATTTAATACTTGAATAAATTTATCTATTAAAATCCATCGGAGTGTAACTTCCCTATGTGCAGACATGCTTTCTTATTTGACACTTTATAGCAAATAATGAGTTCATTCATTTTAGAATGTGAATGGATAAGAAGGAATTGAAAAAACAATTTAGCTCAACCTCATAATATTCTACCAATACATTAGATTTTCTTTGTGTTTGTTATAAAATAACAATAAAACTGGTTTCTTTTTTGTTGTTGTTATTTTCTACAAATGCTTGTGCTTCTTAGGAAAAGAAAGTCAGTGGTAATACAGGTATCTGAACTTCCTAGAAAATTGCTTATTTATTAATTGATGGTTTTAAACTTAAAGATTTCCCTCTCAGTGGTGTGGACTTTAGGAAATGGATGGTAACTCTTTCTGGTTATATTATACAACAAGGAAATATAAGAAATGTGGAAACAATGTTTCTAAGGTAATTATACTTCTAATTCTTACTTAGATGCCAGGAACACAATTTTCCCTCCTTATTTTCTGGCGTAGAGACCACTCACTCCCTTCCTGAGTGAAATAAGGTTCCAGTTCTCGATGGAAGAGTCAAGATCTAATATAATACATGTAAGCATGGAGGAGGAGAGATTGAGGGAAATAGAGAAAGAATTGGGGAGAAGTAATGATGGAAAACAAATCAATCAATTAGTGTCACTCTACTCTTACTCTCTTAGAATCACAAGATGTTAAATAAGAAATAAATTTCTTATTGATGCACTTTTTATACAGTATCTCATGTAATGATAACTAACACAATGAGACCTGAGCATCTTCTTGCTAATAAAGATTTCATTAAGATGGAGAAAAAGCTAAGAGAATTAATGTAAATTGGCACAGAACCCATAGGATGCAAACCCAGGACATACAATGCAACACTGTCCTCTGCAATGCTGTTAGATTATATTAGTTGAAGGTTAAGGTAGAGTAGGTAGTAGAAATTGACTTTTCTCCACTGAATTGGTAATTTAGATTTTGTATACATTCAAGGGTTCACCTGACATCCTTTCAAGGAATGCCCTCTCCCTCAATGTGAGATATGACGAGAAACATGAATAATTTCCAAATGGAGTCCTGTCTTTAAGAAGTTAACAATCTCTATTTAAGGATACAACATTTAGACAAGTAAAACATTAAACAACAATAAAAATGCAAAGAGCAATTCAAGAAAACAGCACAACATGTAACAACAAAAGCATAATTAATTGTGAAATGTGTTGGCCAGAAGACCATGGATAAGAGATTTCAGAGGTCAGTACTGTTTGTTTCTGAGTAGTGAAATCAGGGAAACTTGTTTGGAAGGGATGGGATCTAAAATGGGCATTTAAGCCAGAACTCTCCTACACTGCTATGTCAGAGAAAAAGGGGGAATGTGCACTGTATAAAGTGATGGCCCAGTGTTTGTTCAGAAGCAGTGAAGCACTAAGGTGTTTGTGATAGAGTGAATATACACAAGTTGGTTTACTCAACAAGGAACCAATTTCTGGAGGGCTCTAACACAAGGAAGCACCTTTTGTGTGTTTTTTCATAATTATACTGTTACTGAGAAATGTAACAGTAACAAATTGCTGAGAAATGTCCCCTTGAAGCTATTTCCCATACAATAGCACAGTTAGAAACAAGAATATTTTCTGGGGGTGGGAAGGTGTGGACATTTTCTTTTTTTATTTTACTTTTTACTGAGATACGACTGACATATAGCATTGTATTAGTTTCAGGTGTACAACATAATGATTCAATATTTATACATATTATGAAATGAATACGACAATAAGTCTAGTTAACAATACTCACCATAGACAATCACATTTCTTTTCTCGTGATGAGAACTTTTAACATCTATGCTCTTAGCAACTTTCAAGTATACATTACAGTATTATTAACTATAGTCACCATGCTGTATGTTACATCCCATGACTTACTTTCTTATAGCTGAAAGTTTATACTTTTTAAACCCATTTCGCACTCCCCCCACCTGCCACCAGTCTGTTTTCTGTATCCGTGAGCTTTGTTGTTGCTGCTGCTGCTGCTGTTGTTTTTAGATTCCACGTATAAGTTAGGTCATTGATATTTGTCTTTCTCTGTCTGACTTATTTCACTTAGCATAATTCCCTCAAGGTTCCTCCATGTTGTGGCAAAAGGCAAGATTTTCTTATTTTTAATTGCTGAAAAATACTTCATTTTGTGTGTGTGTGTGTGTGTGTGTGTATATATATATAATCACATAAAATACAAATTTTGTATATTGATTTTGTATCCTGCAACTTACTGAATTTGTTTATTAGTTCTAACAATATTTTGGTGAACATTTTATTTTTAAAGTAAACTCATTGAAGTGTAACATGCAGAAAAGTCGACAAATCATAAGTTCAGCATATATAAGTTGCTTTACTCTCTAACCAGCAATTGTAAGAGTTCTAATTGTTCCACATCCTCACCAACATTTGATGTTTTTATTAGTTTTAAATTCTAACGAGTGTGTAATAGTATTTCATTGTGTTTTTGCATTTGATAATTTTTGAAGCTATTCTAAGTGGTATCATTTAATATCTCATTTTCAAAAATTTTTGATAGTTTATAGCCAATTCAGTTGATGTATTTTTGTACATTGACATTGTATTCCACAATTTTGCTCAATTATCTTCTTAACTATTATAATATATCTATAGATACTTTGAGATTTTCAATGCACAGTATCACATTATCTGCAGATAATGGTGGATTTATATTTTGCTTTTACTCTATATACATTTTATCAGACAAGTTTTCTTCATTGGAAGACTGCAGCATTTGAAACATCATCTAGAAAGCAAAAGAGTGCTTTACAATTTATTTTCCCCTTTCGTTATTTCTTTATCAGCATGGTAACATTTCTCAAAGAAAAAACACATTTAAAATGAAAAGAAAAAAGAGTAGTTGATAATGAAGAAATCTGTCTTAGGAAGGCCTGAGGGAATCACCCAATGCATAGTTCTTTGTGTCCTTAGAAGACAGGATGACAGATGGCAGACAAATCTGAGGTTTTCTTCCTGAGATCTGGGCTTCAGGGGAATCCAAGGGCTTCCCCTCCAGGAAGATGTGATGATGATTGATACTGACCAAGAGATGCACAGGGTTAAAAGAGCAACAATACAAATACCGGAAAGCTGTACTCCGAGGCTATGAGCTATCTATACTTCTTGAAAGAAACACATCTCATTTATTCTCCGGAATCAGAGCCTGTCAGAAAAACCTTGCACAGTTAATATTATAAGGAGAGACAAAACCACTGGAAACACTTGCAGGTAGGGGTTTTACCTCAGAGATTTTGTAAATCCAGAGAAAAATATTGATCAAAACATGCAAATTTGTTATAACCTATTTTTGTTGTTCTTAGAATCAAGAGGTCATATCTTTAAGGAACAACTCTGAATATTCCATCAAATTACCATGCCTTTTATAGAAAAGAGGTTTGCACTGAATGAAGGAGAGCAGCTATAAGTGCAAGTAGACAGTAGCCAAACAGACACTATTTCCCATTCACAGAGATGAGCTTTTCTTCTTACATCTGCAGATTACAGATATCTACAAGAAGTGGTCTATTGTTTAGAGATGTTGATGTCATTCACATGTTCAGAGGTGTAGAACAGAAAATTCCCACATGTACAGGACATCTAAGAGGCCATGACCATTATTCTGACTTCATATATGTTAAGACTAAAACTTGTGCACACCTACCTATTTTTAAAAATTATTGCTTGCCATGCTCTCTGTATTCAACACAAATGGCACATCAGTATATGTACTTAGTTGAGTAGTTGCCATAATGAATAATATCTATATCGCTTAAGACAAACACAAGTTATTTGCTTATAATTCTGTAACTTGGGCTGGAATCAGCTGGGTGGTACTTCTGTTGGTCTTGTCTGCAGTCTCCCTTACAGCTATTGTCATCTGATAGCTTGACTGAGGCTGGATGGTCCAAGAGAGTCTCACTCACATGGCTGGTGGTTACTTGCATCTGCTGTCTGGGGTGCCTTGTTCGCCTCCATTTAGACCCTCCAGCAGAATAGCCTGCTGGAATACATGGTGGTAGCAGCATTCTGAGAGGGCAAATACCAATGCCCAAGCACTTATCAAGCCTCTGCTTGCCTCAGGTTTGCTGATTTGTCATTGGCCAAACCAAATCACATAACCAAGGCCTGAGACTTGAAGTGTGATGTAGATACTGGGAGGTATGATTCATTGGAAGCCATTGATTTAACAGTCTAGTCTGATGGCTCAGTGTAAATAAAATCATAGGTTATTTTTCTCATTTATTCTCTTGGTTTCATTTATCTTTTAATATTTTTTGGAAATAAGTTTAGATTTACGGAAGAAGCCAAAAAATGTACATAGAGTTCCCGTGTACTTTTCACTCATTTCCCCTAATGTTGACATCTTACATAACCATAGTACAACTGAGAAAACAAGAATTAACCATTAGCACAATATTATTAACTAAATTGCAGTCTTTATTCAGCATTCATTAATTTTCCTACTAACATCATTTTTCTCTTTCTGGATCCATTCTAGGATTCTGTATTATTCCATCTCCTTAGTTTTCTCCAATCATGACAGTTCCTTAATCTTTCCTTGTCTATCACGACCTTGAAACTTTTGAAAAGGGCTGGACAGTTATTTTGTGAAATGTCTCCTGATCTGGATTTGCCTGACGCTTTTTCATGATTGAATTAAGCATGAGCGTTTTCAGCAAGTATATCACAGAAGTGAAGTTGTGCCATTCTCAATGCATCTGTTAGGAAGTACACGATGTCAGCAAGTAATGATATGCTCGTGATATGAACTTTGCTCACTTGGTTAAGATGGTGTCTTCCAGGTTTCTGAAAATATGTATCTTTTCCTAAACACAGCCCTGGAATCAACTAGTTTTCCAGGAGAAAGGAAGACTGAGTTTTAAAATATGCTATTAACCCTTTCCTTCTCAATTTCTTAGTGTTGTCTCACAAAATACGGGGTAATATAATTCATTTTCCTCAAATATTTTGTATTTTACCTAGAAGTATTGTCTTACAATACTTTTTTATATTTGACTATTTCTACTGAGTGAATTGCCCCTCATCTTAAATTTCAATAAATTTTCTCCCACCCATCTCTAAGATTTTTCATAATTAGATTCCTTCCCTCTGTAGTTTTAAACATCAGTTAAGATACTATCAAAGTTCACTCAGTTAAGTAGTACAAGATATTTATTGATGAGAAACATGCATCTACAGTTTAGTGGCATGACAGACCCTTGCAACACTCTCAGATAGCAACTCATCAAAATAATTTTTTTTGGTGTTTTGTGTCTCAACATGTCTGCCTTGCAGGCACAGGCACTGACTTGCTTGTTTGTTCTGAACTACATTTCAACTATGTTTTGGCAGATAGAAATAGTGTCAGACTTGTTAACTGACCATTTATAATAGAATTACATTGTAACCTCAGTGCTCCTTTCCTGTAATGTAACCCACTGTATGTAGAGGCATCGTTTGGCCCTCTTTGCATTTTCCAGTAAGAAGTTGGGCCTCCAGAAATGACACAAGAAAATACAAATACACTTGATAATCCTATTGTTGTGAGTAATTAAGTTCTTTTTCTCTGATCTAGGAATATCATGGCTTCTAGTAGGGTAAAATCTCAGACTCTGCACAGGTCTTTTACCTGCCTATGACTTTCTTTCCTCTCTATCTCTGGCACCCTGTTAAACTGTAGACAAACATAAATGGAGGAGATTAGTATCAGATGGGAATGCCAAACTGTGGGGAAGACTGGTTAAAATAAATGAGTGGTATATTTAAAAAATAGAGATGAAGCATTTGGATTCGTGGGGAAAAAAAGATACTTGAAAGTATGTGTTTGTGCCCAGAATGCAATAAAAACTCAGCTACCTCAGTTAAAACTCAGCTACCAATGAATATGTTATTTTATTCTCTATGAGATTATATTGGAACTTTATTTTGATTAATTATTTTTAATTCTCCAAATAGTATTAGAATAAATGCTAATGAATAAAAGTAAACAGTATACAATTTGATACTGGAAAGAGTTGTAGAACTACTTTATTCTTTCTCAGCCCAGCCTACCCCTTCAGCAGTAAACACTGCTAATGACAGTGTTTACTTTTGCATAAAAATCAATAGGAGTATAGGTGAATACATACAATTTTAGTTAACATTTTAAATACAATTGGGGTCATGCTTCATATAATTATTTTTTCTTCCTAATATAACAGATATCTGGATAATCTTTAATGTTAGTGTATTTGGAGCTACCTCATACTTATACCTCATAATTGCTGCTAACCTCTAAGTGAACTAAATATTGCTCAATATATTTAACTATTCCTCAACCTATAAGCACTTTATTGTTCACTCTTACCAATGGTGATACTATGAGTATCTCTTTTCATATGTCTTTCCACATATATGTAGGAAAATTTTCTAGAAATGTATTTGCTGCTAAAATGGTGTATACTTTTTAATTTTTATGGATACTACAACATAATTTTTCAAAGAAAATTATATCAGTTTATACTCTTACAAACAATGGTTTAGATCATCTATTTTCCTTTTTCTTTCTTACCCACAGAGGATAATAGCAAGCCCTTTCACCCATTTTAATCTGTGAAAATGTTTTAGGTGAACAGTGTATATTAACAGCTTTAAGTTATATGTCTCTGATTACTAGTGAGATTACTCATCTTTTAATATGGTTATTGGCCTTTTAATTTATTTTTCTTTTTTACACTGTCATTTGCCTTCTTTGCTTATTATTTTCTTTATTCAATATTCCCCTTTTTCCAAAAACAAGTAATTAACATTTGAGTACATTCTATTTGTAAATTGTTGTACTGAGTAGAAGAGGGAAGCGTCTGTTTAATTCCTGCCTCTCCCCAAATATGTGGACAACTGCTCTCCTTTCCAGAGTTACCCTCTATCAACTAATTTGATGTGCATCTTCTTGGAGTGTTTATATTAATTTCCCTGCACATACATATATTCATGTGTGCACACACACACACACATGAGTGCATTTGATAATGAGATGATACCCTTTGCATTATTTTGCAATGAACCAACTCATTTACTCTCTTCATTTGGTTTTACTGACCCAATATAAAATTTAATGTTACTTGCCAAGTACTCTGTTAACTAACATTTATATGTTTCTCAATTTTTCACTACTATGAACAATGCTAAAATGATAATCTTTGATCATATATTTACATGCAGACATTCAAGTACTCCTAAATAATAAAATCCTAAATAAAATAATAACTAGAATTCCTTGTACAAAAACTTTGATATTTTAAAATCAGATTGTGTATAATAATTTTATTTTTTCAAATAGTTATGATAATTTTAATTAATGTTTGCCTTAATATGATGTCTGGAACATCCAGTACAATATGTAATAAAAATAGTGCTACTGAGTGCCTTTACTACTGCCTGATTTTAAAGGTAATAATGTGTTATTTTCTATTAAGAATAATGGTTATTCTAAGCTGTTTTTCTAGATATCATATTATTGGTTTAAGGAAATTTCATTATTTACCTGGAATTTTTGTCCCAAATTCAAGTTGACATTTATTAAATGAGTTTTGTGCATCTATTTAGATGATGATATGGCTTTTATTTGTAGTTTTGCTGATGTTAAACTATCCTTGAATTTCTCAGATAAATTCAACTTGATCTGGGTTTGTTTTTTTACACATGCCATAGTTTTGTTTAGCATTTTCCATTTATTTACATGCATGAGATTGATGTGGACTTTATTTTATCTTACTTTAGTCACTGGTTTTGGTATTCTGATGTCATCAAATTAGTTGAGAAGCGTTTGCTGTTTTTCTAATATATGAAGATTTTATGATTTTGCGATGGTCTCTTCTTTGGAAAATTTGGTAGAATTCCATTGTAAGACTACCAAAAATAAAATATAAAAGCACATTAAGTTTAATGTTAAAATATAAAAAACACGTAAGGGAAAAAATGAAATACACTATATAGTTTTTTTAAAGTGATTATAAAAGGCTTATGACTTGCATTAAAATTGTGAGAAAGTGTATTCTTTAAGAAGAGACTTAGGGTTTAAAGCTACACAGTACTGAATTGGAGTCAGACTCCAGCTCTCGCTGTGACTTATTACATTATTTAGCTTCTAAGTCTTGGTTTTCCAAAGTGTAAAATAGTATTACCTTTAAGGTATTTGTGGAGGTAAAATGAAATAAACAGTAAAACATCTGTCACAGTTGTGGGCACATAGGATGTACTCAATAAATGTTAGGTTTTTCCCTCCTTTATGTTTCTTTTCCATTACAGAAGTCTGAATTAATGCTGTGTTTAGTCTCACAAGGCACTGATGATTATTTTTGAGAGGCAAATACCATGCATCAGGACTGTCTTAGGTCATTTGAATAGTTCATCCAAGGCTTCTATTGAACCTGTGAAAAAGTGAAGACACACTTGTTACCAACATGGCATGTTGAGATTTAGCGATCTGCATTTCAAAATTAAATGGGTTGGGGGCTTCCCTGGTGGTGCAGTGGTTGGGAGTCCGCCTGCCGATGCAGGGGACACGGGTTCGTGCCCCGGTCCGGGAGGATCCCACATGCCGTGGAGCGGCTGGGCCCGTGAGCCATGGCCGCTGAGCCTGCGCGTCCGGAGCCTGTGAGGCCTGCGTACTGCAAAAAAAAAAAAAAAAAAAAAAAAAAAAGCAATAATAATAATTAAAGGGATTGGGACTTCCTGGGTGGCACAGTGGTTAAGAATCCGCCTGCCAATGCAGGGGACATGGGTTCGAGCCCTAGTCCAGGAAGATTCCACATGCCGTGGAGCAACTAAGCCCATGTACCACAACTACTGAACCTGCGCTCTAGAGCCCACAAGCCACAATTACTGAAGCCCGCGTGCCTAGAGCCCGTGCTCTGCAACAAGAGAAGCCACCGCAATGAGAAGCCCGTGCACCGCAACAAAGAGTAGCCCCCGTTCGCTGCAACTAGAGCAAAAGCCCACGCGCAGCAATGAAGACCCAGTGCAACCAAAGATAAAAAAAAAAAAATTAATTAAAAATTAAAGGGATGAGTGGACCAGAGTTTATTGCTTACCCTGCAGACTTGTTCCTTATGCTCCAACCCTACAATTTTAGGAGTTTCCATTGACAATATTGTGAACTTTTGTATTGCATGTAGAGGTCATGATGACCTCCTCTAAAGGCATTCTTTGATGGAATCAATTTTGACACCCACATTGGCTCAAAACAAGACCCTAAGCAATGAAAATATATTAGTATAGGTCACTAATATAAATAGAACAGCTTCTCATATCATTTCTGCCCATAGCACAAAAGGAAGGGAAATCTTGAAATAAAATCATCATGACCAAAGAAAAAAATCGTATTTCAGAATATCATCTTATAAGTCCAGATGTAGTCAATCCTGTTTAAATGGGTGTTTGTAGAATCCACTTCTCTGCTTCCTGATTCAAATAAGAAGAATGTAGATTGCTGAAAATAAAGGGCCACCTTGAGAGATTATACCATCTAAAATTCAGCTCTGTCATGTACTTTATTAATTCTTCAGTAGTATTTAAATATACATTTGGTTTTATTTTGCATTATATATCATTATGTCATGTATTATGTATCATATATTTTTACTCCAGAACTTCTATTTGGTTCCTTACCAAATTTTTCTTATCATTTTTAATGGTTTCTTATTGGTTGTTCATCATTTCTTTCCTTTGTTGTTTCTTCAAAGATACTTAAGGTAATTTTTACCCTTTATATGTGGAAGTTATTACATCTGAAATACTCTTACTCATAATTGTTGGTTAGCTCCTGCATTTTGTAATTCTTTTTCAGTTCATATCTTATTGAATCCATTTGTGGGAGCACTAAGGAGTCTGAGCTGAGGGTACTTCCTACAGAGAGGTTCTGTATTTGTTTCTGCCAGGAGTTAGGGGGCATATTTTTCATAGTTGGGATCATGTTTTTATATTATTTTTGTTTGTTATTATTGATTTCATCATTAATACTTTCTCATAACTACTTCTACGTAAACATACTTTTTAATGGTTAACATTCATAATGTGAGTGTAACAATTAAGCATTCTCTTTCTGTTGAACGTTTTGATCGTTTTCACTATTATAACTAACTTCACAACAGATGCCTTTATTTATGAGGTTTTATTTAGAGATGTTTCCTTATGTTGGATGGAAAATTACTGGGACAAAAATAATGAGGCATTCTCAAGTCCTTGATTGTCAAATTGCTATTCAGAAAGGTTATAGCAGTCTTTTAAGGTTATAGCAGTCTTTTAAGCGGTGTATCAAAGTGCCCATGAGAGCTTATCTTTACTCTGATTCTCTGATTGCTAATTTGTAGGTGAAAAAGGGCATATCATTATACTTTAATTTTTTGTTTGTTTATTTCTAGTGATGTTGAGCATTTTTCACATTTGGTATACATTATGTATTTTTTTCTTTTGTTAGAGAATCCTTGGTCAGTTGTTATCTTATTTAACTTTATATTTTGTTTGTTTATTTATTAACCTAATCTTTTCTCATACCTTGATGAAAAGTTCAAGGAAAACCAGTTTAAGAATTTAGGAAACCCTGGGGCTTCTTTATTCCATCAGTGCACACTATGCTACTTATAAGTTTAGGCTTTGGGGATTTTAGTTTGTATTATATGTATTTAGTTTTATGTAAGTATATAGTAGCATATAAAACATATGCCTATGTAAATGTGATAGGATGTAAAAATATATGTGTGTGCATATCAATATTTTTGACTGGAAGTTACCTATTATTTTCCTGTTGTTTCAGAATTTCAGATTTCCTAAATGCTTGAAATGTAAGTGCTAAATTATCTACTTGTGGCATGGAAACAAAGTGTCAAACCAGTTTTGTAGCAGGTGGCTTATCTCATCATTTAGGGTGCTTCCTAGGTCATGAAGATGGGTCAGGAGAGGGTTAGAGAGAATTTATATAATGAGAGTTATCAGAAAGCTGAGGCTTTTTCTCTTTCTTCAACCAAGCCAAACGAAGGGGACTTCAGAGAACCATCTGAAATGTCTGACAAGTGTCGTCAGAGTTTGAGAGCCATAGGGAATATACATGACTCACATCTCAAAAAGTCTAAAGGCAAGGTATGGCTAGTGCAGCCTCTGTTGGCAGAGTAGAGATAGAATGAAAGTAAATTTTATTTTATTTTCACTAACGAGAGAGGTCAGGGACCTGGCTCTCATGGGCTAGATGTGGCTCCCATTCAGGGAGCCGTCATTAGTCATCTTGGGAGAGAACCCACCTAAATAGGTACTCGCTGGGTGGAAACAGAGAATGTCTGAGCGTGGTAGGCTGTGAAAATCTAGGGGCCAAGAGAAATCATAACATCTTCTGGAAGGGTCTTGGAGCACATAGGAGACCTGAAGGTTGAGGTCCCAATTTGAAAAATCTCAGAGGAGAAAAAGTTTTCATATGATATCTTGCCACATGAATGGGCATCAATGCCCATGAAAATCCTAGCAGTCAAGTAAGATGACACCTCTCAAAACAATAGCCTACCTTATACAGAGGCTAGACCCTCCTGGAATCACTCAGGCTGTGCTGCTTGGTTGTGGGTGGAGTCTTTGCCTGTAGAGATTTTTTAAATCACGGAAGGGGGGAAAAGCAAAGAAATAAAAGAACAAAATCAGAAATGGAAAACAAAAATAGTGAGAAGCATTTATCCTTAATTGATATTTCTCACCATGTTGTAACCACTTTGAGAGATCCATACCTTGTTCTTTTCTCTCTCTCCCTCCTTACCCACACCTGCCCCTTCTCTTTTACACAGAATCAAGTTAAAAACACACTCTGTTCAGGGCACATCATGACCTTCAATTCCTGAAAGGGTCCTCTCTGTTAATTTTGAAACATTAGGGCATCGGGGTCTTTTCAGATATTTATGTTCTTATTGATTTTTAGCTTAATTTCAATGAGGTCAGAAAACATATTCTGTATGAATTCAAAACTTTGAAATATGTTGCCACTGCTGTATGGCCCAGCAATGTATGATTAATCTTTGTAAATTCTTCATGTGAGTGTGAAATAAAGATGTACAGTCTGAAATTTCTAGATGCAGCATTCTAGTATATAAGTCCCCAGTTTCTTAAAAATATTCTGTCATTGATGATTTCTAACATTTTTATCCATTACTGAGGAGTGCATGATTATTAATTTTTATATTTCTTCTAGTAACTTTTATTTTTTTTCATACAGAGATCATATAGAGACATGTAAATTCAAAATAGTTTGTTTTCTTGATGAGGTAAACTATTTAGCATTTTGAAATGACCTTATAAATCTCTACAAGTGCTTTTCTCTGAAGGTCATTTTGCAATTATTAATGTGGGTATCTTTACCCACATGATATCTTTATCATTTATTTTACCTTTGAATGTTTTAGATGAATTTATGATAAAAAGTGAGATTTTTAAAATCCAGTCTGATGATCTTCATCTTTTGATCAGATCATCAGAACATTTACACACAATGGAATTATCAAAATATTTGGTGTATAGCTTTATCATACATCTTGTAATTTCTAGTTGCCCTCACCAGTTCCTTGCTTCCTTTTTTTGTTTCTTGCCTCATTTTAGAGTAATTATTTCTGTAATTACATTTTTTAATCTTTTTTTGTATGGAAATTACACATTCTATTTTTATTATCTCATGGCTATATATAAAATTATAATATGCATAATTATCAAATTTAAGCTTAATTGAAATATTGTTTGTGTTCTTTTTTTTCAAACTAAGCTTTCCTTCAAAAAGGAAGGCTATGAAAAATCAGTTTTGAACATCCAATACTAAGTAATTCTGTACTAATGAACCCTTCTTTAATAATCTTTTAACATCAAACTCTGTTCACCCTGGAGGTGAGTGGGGAAACTTTGGCAAAATGACTAATATAAAGAATTAGATAAATTTAATTGCAGATCTAAAAGTATAACAAAGGTGGGTATAAAAGAGTAAGAACAATACACACATGATACATGCTCTGATAAAGTGGGAAGAACACAACTTAAAAAGTGGGAGGAGAGAGGAAAGTGAAAGGGAAAGTAGAATTGCATTGTTGATTATCACACAAGTAGGAGATGGGAGTAATGCATGAGATTTTAAGTGGATGCACCGTTAGAAAATTCTAGTTAAGGCAGACTGGGACTGAGGAAATTATATAAAGATGGCCTAGGTGTGCCACTAGAACAACAACAAAAAAAATCATAAATGCCAAAAGAAATACAAAACAGCAGAACATTTAAATAAAAAAAAAATCAGACCACATAGTGGAAGACAAACAGAAAATGTCACATAATACAAAACATAAACATAATACAAAATATAAAATAATCTGACAGAACAGGGAACAAACAGATCTATTTTATCAAAACATGTAATTCTACTTATCTCACCTTTTAAAAGAAAGATGTTCTACGGCACATGAAGCAAAATCCAGCCCTCTGCTATATAAAAGGGACATACCTTAAACAAAAGCATTTTAAAAGGCTAAAATTAGAGGATAACAAAGAAGAACTAGGCAAATGAAAAGCAAACAAAAAACAAAAAACAAAAAAAACAGGGGTGGCAAACATAATATCTGATATCTGGCAGGGCTGATTCAAGCAAAGCATCATTAACCAAGACAAAGAAGTACAGTTTATAATTGTAAAGGCTAAGTTTACAATAAAGATATATAAGAGTTATGATAAGGGTGGGACTTAAGAATACCATTCTCCATCAAAACAAACAAACAGCTAAAGAACTCCTAAATATAAGTTAAATTATACCCTAAAAAATTTAAAGGTATGTATTAAAGATAATATCCCCCTTGTGCACCAATGCTAGAGAATTAAGCTTCTTTTTAAAAACACATGGAATATTCATTAAAATAGACTATTTATGAGAAAAACCCCTAAGTTTCAAAAAAAGTACAACAAAAGAAACAATGAATAAAACTAGAAATTAGTAATGAAATAAAAATAGAAAACATACATTTTAAAAGATAGTGACAAAAAAAAGGACTGGACATTATAAAAGGCACTCATCTTCAGTTTCCAGAAGTCCACAGTATCTCAAGTTTCCTGAGGTTCTGTTACCCATGCCCCATAAGTCTGTGAAACCTCAGATTAATATAAGAAGTTTGGGTAGATGCTTTTCAGGGATAGCTTCCGATGGAAGAAATTTTTATGTGTTTGAGGTATGGGGAAGTTATTCCGGCCTATCAAACGTACATTGTATATCTGCTTTAAGCATTAAAGAAAAGAGTGCATTGTCCAGAAGTAGATAATGTCTGTTTTAAAAATAGGGATAAAATAGAGAGGTAAATGCCTCCCTTCCTGGGATATCAATGCTAGTATTCCTTAGATGATAAGGCTCCCTTCCCAGGTGCTAAGGTCGTACTGACTTGCAGTGTACAGGCTGATTTTTTTTTTTTTTTGAAACTTTAAAGGAATATACCCCTGTCACATTTGATGTTCTTTGTTCTGACAAGATATATAAATGCTAAAAGTCATGCTTATTTTGAACAATTTATCATTTATCATAGCTATCTGAGAGGCTGTCTCTCAGGCTATAGTCCTCAGTCTGGCTCCAATAAAACTCTCTTCTATTCTTATCATAGGTTATTGATGATTTCCATCAACACTTCAATACTCAGCTGTCCTTTCTAGATATCTATCTTCACATATATTTTAGTCTAATAATTCCTTACTCTCTTGTCAGATTTTAAATGTTTTAAAGATTTTCAACTTTATCATTTTTAGTTGTTTTGGCAGAGAAACTGACACAAAGACCTAATTCTCTTGTATTTACTTTTTCTTTTGTATCAGTATGGACATTCAAGAAAGAGATATTTATGCATTATCATCTAGTTTCCATATGTATTAAATTTTTTCATTTTTAATATTTTTCATTATTTCCTTTTTGAGTTTATCATTCCCTATTTGACTATTTGATTTGATAGTCATCTGAATTTTTATACTTTTCAAATCAATATCTCCCATTCATTTTTATCTGCTTGTTAGTTTTTTCATGTTTTCAATTTTTCTCTTATCTTTCTCAGAATATTCATTGTCCCTTGTTTGAACTTTTGCTTTGGCTGGTCCTTTAATTCAGCCTACCCTGTGTTTTAGACTCAACTCATTTACCTAATCATATTCTCTTCGCTTCAGCATCTCTGAGACCCTTGACTAATTGCTCCATTCTCAGCTGCCTCCATGATGGCAAGTCCTTTTAGCCATGCTTCTTAGCTGTCCAAAATGGACCATATGCACACTAGTAGTTTCTGACTATTCCAGTGACTTCTTCACTCAAGTGAAATACCACATCCAAATGCATAGGGTATAGATTCTTAAGCAGTTGGTGAAAAGACCAGGTGATGGAATCTAAAAATGTGTGGGGAGTTGACTTCCTATAAGTAAATGTTTGATCAGTTGGAGATAGAAAAGAGCCAGTACCTAAATCCATGCTCCCTTCCTTTTTCTGATGAAATATTCCAACTTACAGCCCATATAAAACTTCATATGGTGGCCCAGAGAGTGAAAGTACGAAGCCTAACCCTTTCATAGTTTGTTTGTGTGAGACAGTGACCAGTGCAGAAATGCACCACCTTGTGTTTGCTTCCCACCCTTACCCACTTTATTACTCTTTTCCTTCATTCTTGCTGCATTGAAATTGCACTTCCCATTAAGAAGCTGGAGTGTAAGTCTTTTTTCAGGCTCTGTTTTCTTGGAAGCCTGAGCTGAGACAATTAGAAGTGTTTATAGAAAACAGAATCCCAGGCTGATGTTTTGGAGCCCAATTACCAACACCTGTGAGAGCAACAGGGACTCTGATATCCTAATAAGTGGGAGAGTAATCTGGCATTCAGTAACATCACAATTTCTTAAGTTTTCATAGGTGATTGATTCAAATGAGGCACAGATGGAAGGTAAGATTTTGAGGGATCACACCTATTAGAATGACCAAAATCTGCAACACTGACAACACCAAATACTGGAGTGTATGTGGAACAATTGGAACTCTTATTCATTGACGGCGAGAATGCAAAATCATACAGCCACTTTGGAGGACAGTTTTGTCCAATATTTCAGTCTTCTGAGAAAGAAAACACAATACATATGCATAGATGGGCTGTGAAATATAAATTGTGTAATTTTAGCGATTCCACATAAGAGTTAAATGTCTTATGTTTACATTTAAGACTGTGATTGCACAATATAAAGATGACTGGAAAAATTCAACCCAAAATTTAGATGTTTACTTTTCATTACTTTAAATGACATTAAATATCAAATAAAACCCTGATAAGTAGAGAGCTAGACTGCAGATGAAAGGAAAAAGCCATGTATTTAAGTATTTTTAGTGGCACTTTCCCCCTACTTTTTGAATAAAGAGCCGTGCATTTTCATTTTGCACAGGGCATTACAAATTATGCCTCTGGCCCTAACTTGTATGAGTGTCTGTTCTTTATACCTGTACTCTTACTTAACTGTCAGTATTTTTTCATCCCTTCCCCCACCAAGAACCAATTGTTGCCTCCTTAGGGATACTCTCACACCCATTGAAAATGCATGCCCTAATGCTTCCACCAGTACCTGCGGCCCTTTGCCAGAACCTGAAAACATTTTGAGGAGTGTTTGATACGGGGTCCGAGCTGTCACTGACATCAGAGACACAAACTGCCATTTTTGTCCTCTCAGTTGAGCGGGAACTTATGGAGGGTAAGTGGATATACCAAGGTCAGCGTGGTAATGCGTCACATTTATTTGCTTCCTACACTTAGCTGCCTCACTTCCCCTTGCCATCACTCTCATTGTGCTGACATTACACATTACAGTACATCGCAGGAGTGTTAGAACGTAAGTTTGCCCCAAACTCTATTTTGTAGGGCAGCGGTCCCCAAACTTTTTGACACCAGGGACCAGTTTTGTGGAAGACAGCTTTTCCATGGGGGGGGGGGGGATAGTTCAGGCGGTAATGCGAGCGATGGGGCGCGATGAGACACAGCAGGTGATGCTTCGCTCTCTTGCCTGCCCGCTCGCCTCCTGCTGTGCAACCTGATTCCTAACAGGCCGCGGACCAGTACTGGCCCACAGCCTGGGGATTGAGGACCCCTGTTGTAGGGGACCCTATTATACGTTACTTAGTTTCTTGTTTGTCTTCCACAGAGCTTGAAATTTCACTGGTGACACATTATTTTCCATCTTCACCTCATATTTCCTTGCCATTTTCAGCTTTCAAGACCAATAATGTACCTCAGGGAAGGTGCTAAACCCCATGACCTAGCTTCTCTTCCTGGTCTTAAGAAATGGAGTGACAGGAAAGCTCCAGGTAAATGATGCAGGTTGAATTTTGTTTCAAGCCATGGAGGATGTAGAAGAGCAAGTTCTCAGGTGTGAGCCAGCTTACCTACACTTGTTATAGTGATGCTAGGATCCAGGGATTCCCTGATGTTTCCCTGTCAACCTGGCTGTCTGGTCTGGCATTGCTGCTTTCTTAACCTGTAATTAGGCAATGAAGTAGGCAATGTGGAACAAAACAAGAGAGAGGAAAGGAAAGTGTTTGCATACCCTTTTCCATCAGTGACATTTTCTCCTTTTCTAAGATACTATTATCTTCCACACATTCTGCTTCGTAAGGGGATTCTCCTCCCGCCACTTTTTAAATTTTAATTGTTAGATTCTGGGATACCAGAGACTTCCTCTTACTTCTGTGGACTCACCAGGATTGGGTTATATAGGAAAGCCCACACTGGTTTTTCAAAATGAAGAGTCATTGAATTTTAAATTTGTAAATATCAAAGCAAAGAGGCAGGGCAAATTAATTTATAATGCCATGCTCACTTTCTTTTTCATTTCAAATTTTGCTTAAAAAAAGACTCATATTACAATGAGCTTACTTTTTTTTTTGACTTAGTTTTGTAGTTAGATGCTTCATGGTTAATCAACATATTTCTGCTGTCATGAAATTATAATACAATTTAATATCAACTAAAGGAAAGCAGATTGCTTCATGAATGCTTAGGAAGTTAATACTTGCTCTTTCAATATAATGTTGTAGCAGAGAGTTAAATGCCAGAGGTTCAGCACAATTCCATTTCAATGTAAAACAGTTAATTAAGAAGTAATAATAATTGACACAACATGATAACAAAAATCGAGAGCAGAAAACCAAAACATATGTATCTGTTTTAAAAAATGCCTCAAATCCCAGTATAATATCTGTTATAAACTCATTGTATGGGGATAAGCTATAATAAATCAAAACAATCTTCATTTAAAATGACAATAAACTTTAAAAGATATGTTCTAAAGAAAAGATGTTATGATAAATGAGGAAACATGAAGTATTAACTATGGAATATTTGAGATACCTTGTTTAAAAATGCCTTTATTACAAATCATTTTCTACAGAAGTATAATGCTTATCAGGAATTATACATCCTGTCTAAGATTAACATTTGTGAAAATAAATAAAGGAAGCCTCATTTAAAATAAAATTGAGAAGCCCTGAAGAAGGAGCTCTCATGCACTACCCCTCGCCCAGCTGGAGGAAGGAAGAATTTCTCTCTTGCCCAGCAACTGCCCAGCCAATGAGAAGGTGTCACCACCCTGGGCTCTGTGAAACAGCCCCTCCCAACTTGCTCTTTCCTCTATAAAAGCAAACCTGTCTCCTAGGTTCTTAGGACTTGCCTGTGGTTTGGGATAGGTTGCTTGTCCCAAATCGTAATTCTCTGCTATCCTTGACTAAACTCATTTTGCTGGTAAAATAATTGGCTCTTTTGTTTTTTTAAGGATTTCATGTCCTTGCAGAATCTCAGTATGATTTCTATCAGTCAAAATCTTATATCAGAGATCATTTTAAATCTATAAACATACATAAACATTATATAATTATAAAATTATTATGGTGGTTATTATAGTAATCAAAAAGTTCTATTCTAAATTAACTTCTCTGTGCTATGTAGCAAGGCATTCTTTATATATTTCCAGTTACCTTCCATCTATCATGTTATATTGATTAGAAATTAAATTTTTGTTTTAATACTACTTTACAGAAGCAAATTGGGAAGGCATGTCAGATTTGAAAAAATCATTCACTGCATTTCACTGACAAATCCACAGGGATTTTGGCTTATTCTTGATTTTGTGTTACCTATTCATTATTTTCCACATTTAACATGTGTAGTTGATATCGGCTTTATGAAATGCTGAGCCATCACTATATGTAGCTAAAATAACATCAATTGTAGTTAACCAATTGGTTAAATTATTTTTAACACCTTACACTGTCTTTAAACTAGTGAGCAGAGGTTTCTTTTTTTTTTTTACACCTTTATTGGAGTATAATTACTTTACAATGGTGTGTTAGTTTCTGCTTTATAACAAAGTAAATCAGTTATACATATACATGTATCCCCATATCTCTTCCCTCTTGCATTTCCCTCCCTCCAACCCTCCCTATCCCGCCCCTCTAGGTGGTCACAGAGCACTGAGCTGATCTCCCAGTGCTATGCACCTGCTTCCCACTAGCTAGCTATTTTACATTGGGTAGTGTATATATGTCCATGCCACTCTCTCACTTTGTCCCAGCTTACCCTTCCCCCTCCCCATGTCCTCAAGTCCATTCTCTATTAGGTCTGTGTCTTTATTCCCGTCTTGCCTCTAGGTTCTTCATGACCATTTTTTTTTTTTTTAGATTCCATATATATATATGTTAGCGTATGGTATTTGCTTTTCTCTTTCTGACTTACTTCACTCTGTATGACTGTTTCTAGGTCCATCCACCTAACTACAAACAACTCAGTTTCATTTCTTTTTATGGCTGAGTAATATTCCATTGCATATATATGCCACATCTTCTTTATCCATTCATCTGTCAGTGGACACATAGATTGCTTCCATGTCCTGGCTATTGTAAATAGAGCTGCAATGAACATTGTGGTACATGCCTCTTTTTGAATTATGATTTTCTCAGGGTATATGCCCAAAAGTGGGATTGCTGGGTCGTATGGTAAGTTATATTTGTAGTTTTTTAAGGAACCTCCATACTGTTCTCCATAGTGGATGTATCAATTTACATTCCCAACAACAGTGCAAGGGGGTTCTGTTTTCTCCACACCCTCTCCAGCATTTATTGGTTGTAGATTTTTTGATGATGGCTATTCTGACTGGTGTGAGATGATATCTCATTGTAGTTTTGATTTGCATTTCTCTAATGATTAACGCTGTTGAGCATTCTTTCATGTGTTTGTTGGCAATCTGTATATCTTCTTTGGAGAATTGTCTATTTAGGTCTTCTACCCACTTTTGGATTGGGTTGTTTCTTTTTTTGTTATTGAGCTGCATGAGCTGCTTGTAAATTTTGGAGATTAATCCTTTGTCAGTTGCTTCATTTGCAAATATTTTCTCCCATTCTGAGGGTTGTCTTTTGGTCTTGTTTATGGTTTCCTTTGCTGTGCAAAAGCTTTTAAGTTTCATTAGGTCCCATTTGTTTATTTTTGTTTTTATTTCCATTTCTCTAGGAGGTGGGTCAAAAAGGATCTTGCTGTGATTTATGTCATAGAGTGTTCTGCCCATATTTTCCTCTAAGAGTTTTATAGTGTCTGACGTTACATTTAGGTCTTTAAACCATTTTGAGTTTATTTTTGTGTATGGTGTTAGGGAGTGTTCTAATTTCATTCTTTTACATGTAGCTGTCTAGTTTTCCCAGCACCACTTATTGAAGAGGCTGTCTTTTCTCCATTGTATATTCTTGCCTCCTTTATCAAAGATAAGGTGACCATAGGTGTGTGGGTTTATCTCTGGGCTTTCTAACCTGTTCCATTGATCTATCTTTCTGTTTTTGTGCCAGTACCATACTGTCTTGATTACTCTAGCTTTGTAGTATAGTCTGAAGTCAGGGAGCCTGTTTCCTCCAGCTCCATTTTTCTTTCTCAAGATTGCTTTGGCTATTCGGGGTCTTTTGTGTTTCCATACAAATTGTGAATTTTTTTGTAGTTCTCTGAAATATGCCAGTGGTAGTTTGATAGGGATTGCATTGAATCTGTAGATCGCTTTGGGTAGTATAGTCATTTTCACAATGTTGATTCTTCCAATGCAAGAACATGGTATATCTCTCCATCTATTTGTATCATCTTTAATTCCTTTCATCAGTGTCTTATAATTTTCTGCATACAGGTCTTTTGTCTCCTTAGGTAGGTTTATTCCTAGATATTTTATTCTTTTTGTTGCAATGGTACATGGGAGTGTTTTCTTGATTTCACTTTCAGATTTTTCATCATTAGTGTATAGGAATGCAAGAGATTTCTGTGCATTGATTTTGTTCCCTGCTACTTTACCAAATTCATTGATTAGCTCTAGTAGTTTTCTGGTGGCATCTTTAGGATTCTCTATGTATAGTATCATGTCATTGTAAACAGTGACAGCTTTACTTCTTCTTTTCCTATTTGGATTCCTTTTATTTATTTTTCTTCTGTGATTGCTGTGGCTTAAACTTCCAAAACTATGTTGAATAATAGTGGTGAGAGTGGGCAACCTTGTCTTGTTCCTGATCTTAGTGGAAATGGTTTCAGTTTTTCACCATTGAGGGCAATGTTGGCTGTGGGTTTGTCGTATATGGTCTTTATTATGTTGAGGTCAGTTCCCTCTATGCCTACTTTCTGGAGGGTTTTTATCACGAATGGCTGTTGAATTTTGTCGAAAGCTTTCTTGTGAGCAGAGGTTTCTTAAATGGCTATCTGTGTTAAGGTCACTTGTGAAAATTATTTAATCTTTTAGAAGATAATATGAATATAGAAATAATAAGATCAGTTAAAAAATTATGCTTAACTATGATTTCATCTATATTTTATGCCTTTTTAAAATGATTCCGATTTTAGTGCCTCAAACAAATGGAGAAATAGAAACTTAGTGCTACCTGCATTTAGTATATGTTCATAAAAGATTAATGGGCCATTAATAGTTTCAGAGGACTTGGAGCTACTAACTTACCTGTGCCAACCTTAAGGCCATCAATCCTCTCGTACATTGTCTCTGTTGCTTCTTCATTAATTTCACATCAACTAATTATACCATTGAATTGATGCAATCCTAAATAATGTCTAATTGCTGTTCACATCAATTTAAAAGTTTCAGATAAGAGAGTATTCAGGTTATTAGAATAGATGAGATGGGTCAAGCATTAAAGGCATGGAACCAGGATAATTATTTTTCTTTTATTTTCAATAAATGTAAATAAACTGTTCAACGTAAATTGAATATAAGAAAAACCACCAATTTTGTACAATTTCCATTTATGTTTAGAAAGTTCTTAGAATTTGGGAACATGTCTATTATTCTTCCAATTATATAGTTACATGACTTCACCAGTGCCTTCTGTATCAGGTCTTTCCTAACTCTCTTTGGCCCATTTTGAATATCTACATTATTTGATATCTGTTAGGAGTATTTCTTAAATATGAATGTGCATAGGAGTCACCTGAGTATCTTATGAAAATACAGATTCCATTTCGGTAGATCTGGGATAAAGCCTGAGGTTGTATTTCTGACAACCTCCTAGGCAATGCTGGCATTGCTGCTCCATGGACCACAGTTTAAATACCAAGGTCCTTCAGCATTTATAGCCTGAATGACATCTTTTTTCCTTTTAAGTGTTTCAGTTATTTTTCATGTCCATTAAAAATATCTTCCAATTGAGATAGCAAATCACTCTCTTAAAATTATGAAAATTGCTTCTAAGATATTGCCACATCAACTGTATTAGTCTTGAGCATATAATATTTGCTTAGCAAAAATTTTGGAAATTTTGGAAAATATCTACAAAACTTATTTATTTCTTCATATAACCAATGGTATGTCCAGCATTGTTTGTGGTGCTAAAGATAGAGTAGTAGAGACAGAGCCTTTGTCCTCGTGGAGTTTACAGTCTGCAGTTAGACTCAAGGAAGTAAACAGGTTACTAAATGCTTTTAGATTACATCAATAACTCAGAAATCACCCATAGTGTTTTACAACGCAATAAAACAGACATGCACTTCCAATTTTCCTCAGGTTATGTTCAACTTTCTTATTAACATCCTACCAGTAGAAAAAGCAGGGTAATTTCAGTATTAAAAGGAAAAAAGGTTAATCTTGGTCAAAATTAAGAGCATAAGAGTAGAGGATTAAAATACTTGGAAAAGATTATAAAATAATGAAAAATGTATATAAGGTCACTTAAAAGATTATATACGGTAAAAACATATAACCAGCAAGAACATACAACCAGCAAAAACAAATAAAAACAAACTTTCTAGAAGCTAAAAAGAGAACAAATTTAACAGAAAAATACTATTTTTAAAAAGTAATTTTCTATTTTGAAGTGAATTGTAAGCTATGGCACTGTTAAAAACTGTGATAGCCAAAAGGATATGCAATAAAATAAGAAAAATCACTTTAGAAGGGGTTTTATTATTGTAATGTAAGATTTATATTTTACGTATTATTCTGAAGCTTGCTTTTTCCATTAACAAGAACCCCTTTCCATATATTCCATTTCTTTCTATTTATGGCAGCAACTTAATGTATCTCTTTAATTTCCAAATAAAGCATATTTGGAGTATTTTCTATTTTTAAAATTGTACACTTGGCACTCAATTGGCAATCATTAACACAGATGTCTTCTCCCATTTTTGTACTTCTATATAATAAATTCATTCAAGAAGAACATTAGTATTAATTTGTTAGGCCATAACAAGAAACCACAGACTGGGTAGCTGAAAGAGAAGAAATATATTTCTCACAGTTCTGGAAGCCAAAAGTCCAAGATCAAGGTGTTGTCAGGGTTGGTTTCTTCTCAGCCCTTGCTCCTTGGCTTGTAGATAGGCATCTTTTCCTTGTGTCTTCACATGGTCTTACCTCTGTGTATGTCTGTGTCCTAATCCCATTGTCTCATAAATATACCTGTCATACTGGATTAGGGTCCATCCTAATGACCCCATTTTAACTTGATCATCTCTTTAAAGACCCTATCATGAAATACAGTCTGAGGCACTAGAGGTTAGGACTCCAGTATGAATTAGGGTGGGGAATACAATTCAGTCTATAAATATCCTGGTCAAATGCTTTGTACATTTGATTATTTGCTAAATTTTACTTATGCTTCAGCAACATGGCACAGATTTTTGTTCCAACCAGAAGTTTTTTCTCCTCCCTCTCATCTCTGCTTTTTTAGTAGTCATTTGTTTTTCTTTTATGTTAATTGAACAGTTGTATTTTTATCCGCTACCAAGTGATGGAGATGAGACCTTCTGCTGGAGGTAATGCGGAGACACAGAACATTGGTGATCACCTCAAGTTACCGCATTAGAAAGACTACCTAGGCAGTGTGTGCAGGGTGGATTGCATTGAGGAGCAACTTGAAGTGAATAGAATCTAATTGCATAGCAGTTGTCACCATCCATGTTTTACATAATGATGGACAGAAAGAGGTGGTGGCAGTAGGAATGTGAAGGAAGATGCTAATGGAAGAGGCAGCAGGAATGGAGAACAGTAGTGCTGGGATGGGCTATGTTGGAAATGATAATTTTGTTTTCTAAAACACACCTTGGAACACAATATCACATGTTTTAAGAGAGCTCAGGGCTTCTGATTACTAGTTATAAATTATTTAACTTGATGTTCTAACATAGACTTACAATCTTACTAGTTAGGAGTCCTAAGAAGAAGGTGTCACTAGTATTCAGTGGAAAATAAATTAGGCAAGTGTGTGACATGTGAAAGAAGCATATCATGTGAAAGTGAAAACATTTGTAGGAAATGGAAGATGTTTTATAGTGTTTGCCTCAGTGTCATATTTTTTTTTAAAAAAACCAAGAATATTATCAGGAATAATAAATGAACTATAAAACAAAGAGTGGAAAACCAGAACTCTGCTCTTAATGACAGTGTATACAGAGAGAAATATACTGAATTTGAATCCAGGTTCTGCAGTTTAGTAGCTGTGTGAATTTAGGTAGCTTATTTTTATTTTTCTGAGGTCTGTTTTTCTCAGTTATAAAATGGGTATTATAATATATACTTAAATGTGTTATTGAACTGTACTAAATATTCTTTGTGAAATATTTAGAATGTACCACAAATGACAGCTTTTATTATTAATGTTACTATTATTGGCACTGCCTTTTTCTCACAGACTGTGATACATACAGTCTGTTTCCCTAAGTGTCATATAAGTTCTTTCAGAGAAGACTACCTACCTTAAATCAGTGTGCACTCTAGCCCTGATCACAGAGGTTTGTGCATGCTTATTTTAGAAATGATGATCTTGGAAGTACTACATTTAGGCTAAATGCAGACACATGATGTGCTTAGAACGCAGGAGAATGTAAGAGAAAGCCCTGCAATTAAGAACCCAATACAACTGAAGACATTATTTTTAAAAAATAACTTCCTATTTGAAATGAACTGTAAGCCATTGCAGTGTTAACAACTGTAATGACTGCTCACACACTCCAGCAATCCTTGCTTGCTGCTACTGAAACATTTTTACTTACTTTGGTGAGAAAAGATTCATCACTTTGAATGCTGGATCTCCTGTGAATTATATCACTCCCCAAATGATTGACAGTCATTATAGTTTTACCAGGTGTAACTGAAGATAGCAAATATTTTAATACCTGAATATTAATATTAATATAAATTTCCAGGGGTGTTCATACATCAAAGAAAGTAATCCTGAAAGCTGATATATTTAATTTCAGGGAACTCTGAAGATATTATGGTAACTTTTTTCAGCTCCGTGGCTTTGGAACTTTTCTATAAATGTGAGGAAATGGGGCCCACATGTGAGTGTGTGTGTGTGTGTGTGTGTGTGCGCACACGTGCACCATGGAGATATATATATACACACATACATATAGCAGCAAAGTTAGGGTCATTATTTCAAGAAATGGTAAGGGCTTAATTAAATACAACAATAATAGGAATTTTATTAATTGTAGGTAATTTTCCATACTAATTCTCGATATTAATTTAGACTAAGGAACAACTGAATCCTTCAGAGGCAAGCTCTTCTTGAGTAAACAAGTAGAAGTTGTCCGGTACCACATAGTAAAATGATTTAAAATGATGACAGGACAGGAAAGAAAATAGTAATCAACAATCATTTTTCCTATGAAAATTAATTATAAATAATTTAATATCAATACAGATGAGAGTGAAAATGTAAAAAATATGATTTCTTATGTAAAAAAGGGAGAAAAGTGAAGCCACCAAACATATCCCTTAAAATAGATTAGGAGAACACAGTTTCAGTTTCAAAACTTGACCCATCTGGATTCCTAGGAGCAAAACGCTGATAAATATCTCCTTATTCAGATTATTATTTTTTTTAATTTTAAAAAAAATTACTTATTTATTTTTGGCTGCATTGGGTTTTCATTGCTGTGCACTGGCTTTCTTTAGTTGCAGCGAGCGGGGGCTACTCTTCGTTGCAGTGTGCGGGCTTCTCATTGCGGTGGCTTCTCTTGTTGTGGAGCATGGGCTCTAGGTGTGTGGGCTTCAGTAGTTGTGGCATGCGGGCTCAGAAGTTGTGGCTCATGGGCTCTAGAGTGCAGGCTCAGTAGTTGTGGTGCATAGGCTTAGTTGCTCCATGGCACATGGGGTCTTCCCATACCGGGGCTCGAACCCGTGTCCCCTGTATTGGCAGGCGGATTCTTAACCACTGCGCCACTAGGGAAATCCCTACTCAGATTATTTTAAAATAAAAATCATCTGATATCAATTCCCCTTTTGACACCATACTATATCAGTTAATCATTTCAGATCCTCCCAGTCACTTTCTTCCAAAGAATGCTAATATAATTCTCACTAAAATATACAATCAGTAGGAAAAAGAATGCAGTCATCTTCAGAGGGAGCATTTGCCAAGCTTTTTCTCCATACTGTATTTTTTGAAAAGAAATGCCAATGGTGCTAGACATTTTATTTTAAAGTGATTATATTAAAAAAAAATCCTACTCCTCTCTTGACCACTTAGGACCAAATTTCTCAATAAATTACCTTTAAAAAAAAAACAAGGTATTTTGCAAAATTAAGGCAGGAGATAAACTAAAAAAATCTGTATTCCATATTGTATAAATATTTATTTTTTAACAATAGGAAAAAACAATTGGAGAAAATTAGGATGATAAACCAGACAAATATTTCTCTCCTTACTCTTCCCTACCACACACAATGAATTTTGGAAATTTGAATAACACTCTTAATGACTAAGCAGATCTTTCAGTATGTGATAACTTCTACATGTAAGTTTAATTAAAATAATTTTTATCCCAAAGCAAAGTAACCTGATGCTGTTTTTAGGTAGCTAAATTGATTTTGAAACATCGGAAATTGTTCCGTGACCATAACAGGATTTCAGTTTGGGAAATGCTGAACTAGGTAGATTGTTTTTAAAAAGGAGGTAGAGGGCAGGTATTATTTTATTTTAAAGTATCCAGGTAATGTATTTTTATGAAGAGCACTGATATGTATTTTGATATTGAGCAGTAGTAGTATATTCAAAACTTAATAGCTACTACTTCATGCTGTTAAATAATATACAACAAACATGACAGAACATCTCTTGGATCATGTTCAGTTATGATATTAAAGTTAAATAGACAAGGAAAATTTAACAATTTTAAGATTAAGATTTTTTTGATAGAAAAAGGTATCTAAATCACTTTTTTTTTTACAGTATTTAGTTGTATAATACCTCAATTTGCAAACAACATTTTCAATGCGTTCCTTATAGGCTTTCTGTTAGTAAAAAACTCAAAAACTTAAAAGGATTCCTAGTATGACAGAGTGAGGAGCTCTGTAGACATGCCCTCCAGCAAAACTGGAGAAAATTATTAAAAATAAAATACCAACCATTAAAATCTCTGGAAATGGTCTTAAGGGTATACAGCAAACAAAGAAACTTCTGTTCAAGAAAATCTGCTAAAACTTGGTAAGAACAATTAGGTCTGTGACTGTTGAACCAAGACATACTCCATCTCTCCCCTCTCTCAGATCAGTGAGATGAAACTCCAGCTCCAGGCTGGTACAGCCAAAAACACAAGGCCCCCTTACCACCTATAACTCCTAGTTAGAGGGATATTTTCCCAGAAGCTGGACATCAAAATTTCTCATCCTGTCCCCAGCTACTTGTTATTGAGGTTGAATTCTGGGAATGTGGAACAGTGAGATTGGAGGGTGCTTTCTCCCACTTGGTCCCCACTCGTGAGATGAAGTTTCTACCTTGGACATGACAGCACTGAAGATGCTAGGGCCTTGTTCTCTCTTGCCTTGACTTGTGGAGCAGGGATTCCATATCAGGAGTGGGAAGCAAAAGAGACCTGGGGCTGTTGCCCTCCCACTCAAACAAAATATTCTGTTCCTAAATTGGGGGTCACTTGGAGAGAAGTACACTATTGTCCCACCCCTAGCACTAGAGATATGGCCCAAAGTTTTTGCCCAAGGAAGTAGTCCATATTATAGAGAGTTCTTAATCTCTTTTCAAAGAAGTGACTTAATTTGCAACAGAGTTTGGAGAAGTTTAAATCTCAGGGCAGTCAAAAAGCAGTGGAGACTGTCATGAAAGATAAGGATGAGATAGATTCATTGAATTCATTGAAGATATAAGCTAAGCTGTTGGCAGGCTCATTTGCAAGAGATAAATGAGGAAAGAGACAGCAGAGAAGAGCCTTTCTGGGTGAAGACAAATATCAAACACTAACCATAGGAGTATCTCTTTAAAGGAGTCTAGGTTTGATTGGATCGGTCTGTGAGCAAGTTATGTACTAGAGTCTTGTTGTCAACAGTAGACAACCAGCCAGTAATTAGTGGAGCTTAATAGATGGGTATGGATAAGGAAAGAGTCTTGCTGAAGGCAGTGTTATCCAAGGTGACTGTGGGCATAACCAAGGCTGTGTCCCCTGAGAAACAATATCAAAGTTTTCATACTGCAGGGAGAAATAGACTCCACCAAGGTAATCCAGCCAACCAGTCAGCTGGATTCATTATGGAAATTGATCATCTGGTTTTAAAACTCATATAGAATTACAAGAGAATTGGAATAGTCAAAAAGATCTTGATAAAGAAGAAAATAGGAAAAGTCACATTTTCCTATTTCAAAACTTACTGCAAAGAAATATAAATCAAAACAGTGATACTTGCCAATGTGGAACTGGCATTAAAGATAGACTTAAAGATCAATGAAATAGAATTGAGAGCTCAGAAATAAATGTGTCTGTGGGTCTAATACAATTCAATGGAGAACAAAATCTTTTAAAAAATGGTAATGGGACAACTGGATAACCACATGCCAAAGAATGAAACTGTACTGTTTCTCCTCAGGCCATATACAAAAATTAATTCACAGTATATCAGAGACCCAAATGTGAGAGCTAAAATTATACAACTCTTAGAAGAAAACATAAGAATAAATCTTTTTGAACTTATATAAACAACTGGTTCCTAAAGAAGAAGAACAAAAAATAGAGAAGTTGGACTTCATCAAAATTAAAAACTTTTCTGCTTCAATGAACACTATTATGAAAACTAAAAGACCACCCACAGAATGGGAGAAAATATTTGCAAATCATGTATCTGATAAAGGACTTGCACTTTGAATATACGAAGAACTCTTACAACTAACTATTTGTGACCCAAGATATGATCTACCCTGGAGAATGTTCCATGAGCACTTGAGAAGAAAATGTATTCTGTTGTTTTTGGATGGAATGTCCTATAAATATCAATTAAGTCCATCTTCTTTAATGTATCATTTAAAGCTTGTGTTTCCTTATTTATTTTCATTTTGGATGATCTGTCCATTGGTGAAAGTGGGGTGTTAAAGTCCCCTACTATGATTGTGTTACTGTCGATTTCCCTTTTTATGGCTGTTAGCATTTGCTTATGTACTGAGGTGCTCCTATGTTGGGTGCATAAATATTTACAATTGTTACATCTTCTTCTTGGATTGATCCCTTGATCATTATGTAGTGTCCTTCTTTGTCTCTTGTAATAGTCTTTATTTTTTTTTTTTTTTAGTCTTTATTTTAAAGTCTATTTTTTCTGATATGAGAATTGCTACTCCAGCTTTCTTTTGATTTCCATTTACATGGAATATCTTTTTCCATCCCCTCACTTTCAGTCTGTATGTGTCCCTAGGTCTGAAGTGGGTCTCTTGTAGACAGCATATATATGGGTCTTGTTTCTGTATCCATTCAGCCAGTCTATGTCTTTTGGTTGGAGCATTTAATCCATTCACATTTAAGGTAATTATCAATGTGTATGTTCCTACTACCATTTTCTTAATTGTTATGTGTTCGTTTTTGTAGGTCCTTTTCTTCTCTTGTGTTTTCCACTTAGAGAAGTTCCTTTAGCATTTGTTGTAGAGCTGGTTTGGTGGTGCTGAATTTTCTTAGCGTTTGCTTGTCTGTAAAGCTTTTGATTTCTCCATCGAACAACTAACTATTAAAAAGACAATTCAATTTAAAAGTGAGCAAAGGATCTGTATAGATATCTCTTATAATGTCTGTAATAAGACACTGAGCATATGAAGAGATGCTCAACATCATTAGTCAACAGAGAAGTGCAAATCAAATTCATAATAAGATACCACTTCACACTCACTAGGATGGCTAAAATCAAAAATTCAAATAATAAATGTTAGTGAGGGTGTAGAAAAATTGGAACCCTCAGGCACTGTTGGCTGAAATATAAAATAGTGCAACCACCTTGGCAAACAGTCTGGAAGCTACTCATATGGTTAAACATAAAATTACTGTATGACCCAACAGTTCCATTCCTTTGCATATACCCAAGAGAAAGACTTATGTCCACCCCAAACTTGTACATAAATGTTTTCTGCAGCATTATTTCTAATAGCCAAAAGGTGTAAACAACCTAAATACCCATTAATTTATAAATATATTAAAAAAATGTAGATCCATTCAATGGAATATAATTTGGCCATGAAAAAGCAATGGATCACTGATACATGGTATAATGTGGATGAATTTTGTATAGATTATGCTCAGTGAAAGAATCCAGTCATGGAAGCCCGCATATCATATGATTCCATTTATATAAAATGCCCAGAAGAGGCAAATCTGTAGAGACACAGAGTAGATTAGTGGTTGCTTAGGGTTGGGCGGTATGATAGGATAAGCAGAGAGGGGTAGTAGCTACATGGTATGGATTTTGTTTCTTTAGGTGATTAAGATGTTCTGAAATTAACTGTGGTTATATTTGTGCTTATCTGTGAATATACTAACAATCACTGAATTATACAATTTACATGGGTAAATTACATGGCATGTGAATTATATCTCAACAAAGCTGTAATAATAGATTCAAAAATCTAGTCAACTTGAAATCCAGTTCAATATATGATACAATTTACTTTACTGGAGTGTTAATGGAAATATTCTTGGCTGCACACATACATAGAAAACATTGTTTTAAAATTAAACAGGCATAAATAAGTGGAGAACAAACTCTTAATACACACCTGATAATGCTGACTCTTATTTACATTTCGCTTGTAGAAGAAATCAGACTCATTTTTGAAAAGCAACATCTACATTTAGCAATGCTTTATTGGATCAAGTCCAAACTGACTTTATAAAGCGTTTTGCATAGAGAGCATATTCTCAATGAATTTAGACTCTGAACTCACACATACACAAAGAAAGAAAGAGAGAAATAATAATTTTGCCACTGATATTTGAAGCTAAATCACAAATATATTTAACTTTTTACTGGGTCAGCTTCCCTATTATTTCCAATGGAAAGCTGTAGTGTTTTGGTATTCTTAAGAGCAAAGCTTTTGAGCATAACAGCTTTAATAACAACAAGAGGTAATCATTATTGAATGACTAGTGGTTACTGTTGAAAGATAAAATAGGCACATTAAAAAAATTTTTTTAAAATTACCCTTGACTTATTTATTTATTTATTTAGGCTGTGTCGGGTCTTAGTTGTGGCACACGGGATCTTTGTTGAGGCATGCAGGATCTTTTCATTACCGTGCATGGTCTGCTCGGGTTTCTCTCTAGTTGCAGTAGGCAGGCTTCTCTCTAGTTGCGGCCCATGGGTTTTCTCTCTCTAGTTGTGGCGCGCAGCCTCCTGGGTGCGTGGGCTCTGTAGTTGTGGTGCGCGGGCTCCGGCGCACATGGGCTCTATAGTTTGCGACACGCAGGCTCTCTAGTTGAGGTACAGGAGCTCAGTAGTTGTGGCGCATGGGCTTAGTTGCCCCATGGCATGTGGAATCTTAGTTCCCCAACCAGGGATCAAACCCACATCCCCTGCATTGGAAAGCAGATTCTTTATCACAGGACCACCAGGGAAGTCCCTGGCACATTAAAATTTTGAAGAGTTTATTTCAGCAAATGTTGATTTCAGTTGGGCGGCATGGAACCAAAAGTGGTTAGTAGCACTCCACTTACAGGAGCTAGCTGCAAGGTTTTTATACAGAAGATGCAGAAGCAAAGCTATGCAAGGGAATTATCTGATTGGCTATAGCTTAAGTGGTTACACAATACTATTTGTGATTGGTTGTTCTTAAGTTTCACTTTCTCAGATTCCAGTGCTTTGCCTCTGGCTTAGGTTTTGGTTTGCTTACCTGGGATACCAGGGCATCACTCTAAAGGCCTCCTTGATTAATTACTTTAACATTACCAAGCACTGTGCTGTCACTTTTGCTTGGATCCTCTTTTTTTACTTTGACAGTGGCAGAGTTTACGGTTTAACTTTGCTCAGCTTCCCTTGTGATTTGTCATATCGGAGATACAGACTTTAATTTACTAAGGCCTAAGGTAATAAAGGAGTTAATTTAGCGCTTAGTGAGTAAAATGTGTTGGGACTTAAATGACGCCAGTGTCTTATTCCTGCTGATCCACAAATTCATGCCTTGAACTGCCTTACATTGCCCACTCTGTATTTCACTCCTAGCTTTAAATACTGATGCCACAATTTGGGATATATAATCTTCTTTTTTAGCCCCTCAGCATGCTGCCGTCTGTACCTAGAACCATGAACGGAGCTGTAACTTTCCTGTGGTAATTTAGACAGCCCATTCACAGACAACTTGTGATAATATAATTCCTGGCTTGGTCTGTGGGAAATTGTTCCATTTCCCTTCTCCTCATCCCTAACTGGTTTGTCTGCAAGCTAGATAAGAATAAAGAAAGAACGCTTGTTCTTAGGGAAATAAAAATGAAGAATAGAGTCATTACTCAGAATTTGTGTATGTTGGAAAGAAGTATTTTGAACTGAACCATCTAATTTAAAGTTCCTTTTTAGAATTGGGCAAATGAGAAATTATGGAAGTTGGACTACATCTATGGTTCATTTGTTTTCTTTATATAGATTTTTTTACTTAATATTGACTAATATTTATTGACCATTGTGTGCTCTGCACTATTATAAGCATATTAATATTAATCCTTATGAAGACTATGAAATAGATACTATTACCCCAAATTTATTTACTTTTTATCAATTAATATATTTATTTTTTGTGATTCAATAATTTTATGGATTATACTCCATTTAAAGTTATTACAGGGACTTCCCTGATGGTGCAGTGGTTAAGAATCCGCTTGCCAATGCAGGGGACACGGGTTCGATCCCTGATCTGGGAAGACCCCATGTGCCATGGAGCAACTAAGCCCGTGTGCCACAACTACTGAGCCTGCACTCTAGAGCCCACAAGCCACAACTACTTAGCCTGCATGCCACAACTACTGAAGCCCACATACCTAGAGCCTGTGCTCTGCAACAAGAGAAGCCACTGCAATGAGAAGCCCACACACTGCAATGAAGAGTAGCCCCTGCTCGCTGCAACTAGAGAAAGCCCGCGTGCAGCAATGAAGACTCAACGCAGCCAAAAATAAATAAATAGATAAATAAATTTATTTAAAAAAATAAAGTTATTACAAAATAATAGCTATATTTCACTGTACTGTAAAATATATCCTTGTTGCTTATTTAATTTATACATAGTAGTTTGTATCTTTTTAATCCCCTACCCTAACTTGCCCCTTTCCTCTCTCCACTGGCAGCCACTAGTTTGTTTTGTATATCTGTGAGTCTGTTTCTGTTTAGTTACACAAATTTGTTGTTTCTTTCCACATATAAGTGATAACATACAGTATTTTTCTCTGATTCCTTTCACTAAGCATAATACTCTCTAGGTCCATCCATTTGTTGCAAATGGCAGAATTTCATTATTTTTTATGGCTAAGTAATACTCCATCATGTGTATATACATATATATGTCTGAGAAGTTGTCTCTCTTTCTATTCTAAATGATAATCTTGCTGGGTAGAATATCCTAGGTTGCAGGTTTTTCCCTTTCAGCGCTTTGAATATAACAAACCACTCCTTTCTGGCCTGCAAAGTTTCTGCAGAAAAGTCAGCTGATATCCTTATGGGGGTTCCTTTGTATATGCTCCTTTGTTTTTCTCTTGCTGCCTTTAGAATTCTCTCTTTATCTTTAAGCTTTGCCATTTTAATTATGATATGCCTTGGTGTGGGTCTGTTTGGGTTCATCTTGTTTGGGACCCTCTGTGCTTTCTGTACCTGGATATCTGTTTCCTTCTTCAGGTTTGGGAAATTTTCAGTCATAATTTAATGAAATATATTTTCCACCCCCTTCTCTCTCTCATTCTTCTCCTGTTGTCTCACTCTCAATTGAGACCAGTTCCTCTGTCTTTTCATTTTGCTTAACTTTCCCTGTCTCTATAAATGCAGGTGAAATAGTTACCTATTACGGTCTTGAAGGGACATCATTATGTGAGAGCATCCCTATACAATCTGCATGTGCCCAGTGGCTTTTTGGATTTGATCGAACAGAAGTCGTGTCTTTCCTCAGGGTGTGCTGGCAGCTATCACCTTGCTAGGAAGTGGGGCTGGAGATGGAGGGGCTATGGCCTGAGCCAGGTGTGAGGAGGGTCTTCCACTCTGCTCAGGGGCTGTCACCCTCCTATTGAGGGAGGGGTCAGATCCCAAGTTGCTGGAGCAGAAGCCCTGAGCTTTGGGTCTGAGCTAACTCTGTTCCCCTCAAGTTTGTGCTCTCCCCTCTCCCAGCACCAGCACCCTTGACCCAGAGGGGAGCAACGCTGAAGCCTGTACAGGCTCTTGGCTCGTGACAGTGCATGGGCTGATGTGGGCTGGCCAGAGATAGAGGTCCAGTCGGCCTCCAGTATGCTTCTAGTCTGAGCTCCAGGAATGGCAGCCCCTTCTCACGTGAGGCTCTTTTGCAGGGCCAGTGTGATGTCTTGGTGTGTATCAGGGTGTGAGCTGTGGCGGTCCAGCTGCCGTCAGAGATAGGGACCTCCCATAATGTGCTGCCTGTGTAAGAGCCAGCAATGGCCGCCCTTGCTGCGCTCAGATGCAGCTCTGGTCTGAGTCATTTCTGTGTCCCGTGGCTGAACTCTCTCCTTGGTTGTGGCAGCCCTCACTCCAGTGGGGAGCTGCAAGTGGAAGTAAGCAGGGCTGGAACATTCACTCAGCTCAGGCTCAGGCTCAGGCTCATGCTCTTGTGGTCATGAGAAACCGGCAGCCACTGGGGTAGTCCTCCATCTGCCCGCTTCGCCCTGTCTCAGGAGCAACTCAGCACTCATGTGCTCCTCACAAGCGGAGTCCATGCTTCCCGTAGCCCTCCTGTTAGTCCGCACGGCTGCCCGACCAGCAAGGTGGGCTTGTCTTCTCTGTGTTGGACCCAAGGACTGGGGTACCCAATATGTGACTTGGATTGCTCGCTCCCCAGGGTGGACTCCACCCATGTTTCTCCCTTTTCCTCAGAGTCCTGCCCCAGGGGCACAGGTCCTGACCTGATTGCTTCTTTTCTCTTCCTACCTGATTCCTTTTGGATCTTTCTTACAACCTTGAATGTACTTGAGTCTTCCTGCCAGTTTCCAATTAGTTTTCAGTGAGAATTGTTCTACATATTGATGTATTTTTGATGTGTTCGTGGGGGGAGGTGAGTTACACATCCTCCTAGTTTGCCTTTTTTTTTTTTTTTTGCTATTTCAGTTGTCTCGTTTGATCATTTTTTTGTTGCTCGTTTCATTTTTAATTTTTGTTGATGTATAGATGATCTACATTTTAGGTATATAGCAAAGTGATTTAGTTATATATTTTAAATATATATAATAGTGTATATATATATTATATATATAGTTATATAATATATATATATTCTTTTTTAGATTCTTTTCCATTATAGGTTATTATAAGATATTGAATGTAGTTCCCTGTGCTATACAGTAGGTCCTTGTTTATCTATTTTATATACAGTAGTGTGTATCTGTTAATCCCAAATTCCCTACTTTGCCATCTTGTTTCTTGTTCTATCCCAATTTTATATCAAGATGTTAAGCAACTTGCCTAAGGCCACCCAGCTAGTGAACAGCAGAACCAGCTGGCTCATTGAATAAAGGGTCCTTAAATGGTAGTCATAAACCTGTACCATTTCTGGACATGGATATAGCATCATTTTCTATTTCTAGAACACAAGATAACATCCAGGGCAACATTATGTTTCCTGTTTGGAGCTCAGAAATTATATTTGAAGGAAAGCATCCATCATGGAAAGAAAATAGGCTATTTCTAGTATGTTAAAAAGTGTTGCACAAAAATGTGTTCGGTTGTTTCAATGAATGACAAAATTCAAGAACTAAAAGGGATCACAGTCATGTATCTTAAGCACTATGTGTCTAACATATATATGGAAATTAACAAATGTTACTGCCTTTAACTTTACTACTCATGTTCTGAGTTAGCATACCTTTAAGCTATTCTTTAATGATAGCTATGCATCTTTTTATTAGAAATAAATTACCTGAAAAATGATTTAGGGATACAGTTCTTTCACAAAACTGTGAAGGACAGTAAAGTTACAGAAGGTAAGGAAAATTAAAAAGCAAAAATATAAAGTGCTTGAGATTCATATTTCTGTATCTCTATTAACAGAATGAGAATTAAAAGTTTTTCTAAGTTTGATATGATAGCAATTAATAATTATGTTTGGTATATACATTAATTGTATGACTTTTTCTTTTTAAAAAGTAAGGCTGATTTTTTTCAACAATTCTTTTTCACTTATGAGACTATTAATCAAAATATGAAGTGAAGTAAAATTAGAAAATGATTATTTTAGGGAGGAGTATTACCTCTCATCTTAGAAGACTAATCTTACACAAGGAAAATGAGATTTGAGGGATGTATTTTTTACAGTTTGCTTGGAAAAATTATTTATTATTTGTTATTTAAAATTCTGAATATGTCACAGACTGGTTTATCAAAACTATTATATTCTTTTTCTAGAAAATGAATGTATTTCAGTGTAAAGCCTCTCGTCTAAAATTATATTAGAAAAGAAAAAAATGTAAATAATATCTTGGTAAATATGTTATATAAAATCAAGTAGATGTTAAAGATTTGGGAGACTCCTTAATATAACTGACTTTCTTATTTAAAGCAATTCCTTATTCTTATTTCTAAGACATACATAATATTAAATTGCTCTAAAATTATTATTCATTGGAAATATATGATGACATACATTTCAGAATATTTGTATAATAACACAAGTATTAAAAGAGCTTGAATAGAGGATTGAAATGGAATGGACTACACATAGAAGCATAAGCGGAGACTTCAAAATTCCATTTCTTTAATAAGCGCTTACTGTGATAGGCTATACTTCATGGTCATTTACAGCTGGGAATGGTTCCTTCCATTAACCAAAGGTGGAAATATACGAGAAGAAGGAGGTATGGAGGGGAAACATTTTGAATATATTGATTTCTAGATATCTATGAAACATAAGGTGGGACAGTTCAGTAGGTAAGTGAAAATATAGGTCTGGAACTCATGGGTGTAGTTTGATAAAGGGATAGATTTGAGATTTATCAGTGTGTGGAAATTGAAGTGTAGATTGTCTATTTCAGGTTTGATAATTTTCAGATGCATTGGTCAATATGTGAAAGCTAGCAGGAAGAAAATGGGCTTATAAAAAGGGATGGGCATTAGACTGAGGAAAGAGGTAGATTAGGGGACCAAGGGGCTCAATAACATGAAAGAGTAGCTATATTAAATTCACAGAAAAGAGAGTTGGGAGAGGCTCTGTCACAAGGTGAGATTAGTTAATCTTGATGATGCTAAGGTTTGAGTTGTGCCATGCCACCCCAAATATATTGAAGAATAGCTGTCAAGGGTCTTAAAGAATCTAAAATGTTGGAACTACCATCTGATTGGGACATACATGGCAATAAGGTGGCAGACATTAGGGTGAAGAGGAAGACTTTGAATTAGAAATCACAGTCTGGGTGAATTGGAGTTAGTGTATGAAAATGAGGAGGTTTCTTATATGCAAGTTCTGCAGTTACACACATCCATTCTGACTACTGAATTAGCGAGTAAACTAGCTCATATTATGTTTTTGCCCAATCTTATAAATGCAGACATTTGGAATGTTCAGTTCAACTGTGGTTAAAAAAAAAGGTTTCCAACAGTTTCTATATAACTCCTTCCTAATCTAAGCCTGTTACAGCAAGAGCAGGATTTGTTGTGCAAAACTGCTAGATTTAAACAGTGAAATGATATCTGAAAGAAACTTCCCAACTATACAGAAGACCTACTTTCAGGATATCTTCCTGATTCTAGTGAGTAAATGTATCTTGATTGAAATGAAAGTTTGATACATTTGCTGTGCCTCTGAAGTTTATTAATAAGCTACTTCATGCCAGTTAAATGCAAAGTATAAAAAGACTGGAGAAGTATAGCAAGTTTGAAAATCTCTTAACACCAGCGTCAGCAAACTGGCTTAAAGTGAAAGGGCCTGAGTCTTTATTTCAAAAGTATGTTTAACAGAAAGAAAAGTAGAGCCAAATAAGGAAAAATATTACTTAAGATAACATACCTCATTTGAGTCACTATATATTTCTTACCATCAGTTAAACATAACAATTTTAACCAGAGTAGAGCTCACCAGAAGTAAGTGCATGTTTATTTCAACAAAGAGATATTCTACCTTATATTCTTCAGATAACTGCTCACAAGTCACCTGTCCAGTTTATCATGTGGATATTGACACAACATTAGACTTCACAGATACATTGGGAATTGCTGCAGTTCTCAAACATTAGATGTGTGAGTGAGGGTGATAGGTGAGAAAATGAAGAAAAAAGAGATGTTCTAATGTATTTTGCAAATGCTCAAAAATGAGGAAGAGGATTTGAGTCATCCAACAGAGGAAGCAGATTGCCATTTATCTTTAATTTATCCCATCTACCACAGTTCACTTCAATTGGCCAAATATAGAGGCATGTCGATCAACTGTCATCAGCATTGTTAGATTGTTTTGTTACTTTGCATCAGTGAGAAAATTCTTCATCTTGAGGATCTTAGTTTGATTTCTGCTTTAGTAAATACTGGTACTATACCACTTTGGAGGCCAGTCCCTTAAAATTTGTTGTATTGAAATAAAATCTGAAAAAGATTATAGAAAACAATCACCAGATAATGGCATCATTTCTAGACTATCTAACAAACTAAATTCCTAAACTTATTTTAAAAAATCTGTCAAGATAATTTAAATTCTTAGTTGTGAAACAGGATCCGAAGTTCTGTTTATAGATATGTGGAGAGAACACTGCTTATTTCCTGACCTTCTATCAAACAGGAGAAATAGAAGTGTTTGGAAAGCTTTTTCCTAAGGCAAGGGCTATACACAAAATAAAAGAACAGCTGTACTTAGGATGACCCTGTGAGGTCCTTCCAGTTTTGTAACTCATCCCAAGCAACCCCAAGACCTAGAACGTGTATGCTAATATTATGCTATCAGTAGTGTCAGCATGACAAGGACAAAGAAGGTTGATAATCATCTGTGATTTATATGCAGAGACAGCCACCCAGAGCAATTACACTGTTTTGAGGCAATCTGCTCTTGAACAGTTTTAGCCAGATTTACTAGACATAAACATTCTATTTGTCACACTGTGTTCAACAATACTTTAAAATCATAATTCCAATGATTAAGATATTACCTCCACCTCATAATTTTCAAATTGATATGTCAGTAAATATAAGAAAAAGAAAAAGAAACATTTTTATCATTTAAGCAGACAACTGATTTTTAAAATGTATTATTTAATATTTTAGAACATAGATGAGCTCATGGGTATCTGAAAACCTTGGTTTGTTCTCTTTCCAAAATATTTTCTCCTGGTGTGATTTCTTAACTAGCTTTAGCGTTTTTTTCCAGCTTTTTTCCCCCATGTACTCAAAGCTAAAAGTGACCATTTTTCCAGTGAATCATTATTTTTAAGTCAGACTGAGCATTTATGATAGTGAAAACTTTTAAAAATTGGATAATATTCCTTCAGGCTTGATACTTTTTGAATGTCCTTTTCCACTCAAGTGAGCTGAATTGGCAGGTGGGGAAAGATCTATTTGAAACATTTTATAAAATAAAAGCATTTCTGAGAGATTTAGCTATGTAGAAATATTTGGTGCTAAAGGGAATCATCTTTTCAGTCTTGTTTACTGAGTACTTAGTTCATATGTTCTAAGCCTGTAAAAGTTATTAAAGAAGCTCTGTGAGAGTTTAGAGTCTAAAAGAGGAGCTGGGACGAAGTGAGAGAGTGGCGTGGACATATATACACTACCAAATGTAAAATAGACAGCTCGTGGGAAGCAGCTGCATAGCACAGGGAGACCAGCTCGGTGCTTTGTGACCACCTAGAGGGGTGGGATAGGGAGTGTGGGAGGGACACGCAAGAGGGAGGGGATATGGGGATATATGTATACGTATAGCTGATTCACTTTGTTATACAGCAGAAACTGACACAACAATGTAAAGCAATTATACTCCAATAAAGATGTTAAAAGAAAAAAAAAAGAGGAGCTAGTCAACATTGATAGAGTACTTACTCTATGGCAACACTAATTTAAGCACTTTACAAACATTAATGTATTTAATCCTTGTAACAACCCTAAGATGCAAGTATTATTAGTCACATTTTAGAGATAAGGACAGAGATACAGATAGTTTGAGTGACTTGCTCAAGGTCACCAACTATGTTAACATTTAGCTAAGCAATGAGGTTATTTGCAGGAATTTGAGAGAGCTAAAATATATGGCATCATTTCTTCACATTTCTGAATTGGAAACAAAGTGAGAAACAGATGTTGGAGTCAAGTGGACAGAAATCAATGTGTTATTTATAATGCCTATGTTGAAGAACATGGGCATGAATTCTGTTAGCCAAGGAGGGTTGATAATATTTTAACCCTAAATTGGACACACTTATCTAGTCACTGTCCCTGGGGGTTTAAAAATCAATGATTTCCAGGGTATCTGCCTGTAAAATATGTTATAAAAGAACAGAACAGAACATATGTCCTCTGCAGGAAGTCAGATCACAAAAGAAAAAAAAAGAGCAAGGAGAAAGAAGGGAGGGGACAAACATAACATTGATACAATCTTCCTGTATCAGTTTATTTTTTCTGTAAAAATCACCACAAACTTATTAGCTTAACACATCACCTATTTGTTATCTTACAGTTCTGGAGTTCAGAGGTCCTAGAATCAAGGTGTTGGCAAGGCTGCGTTCTTTGTGGAGCTCTAGGGAGAATACATGTCCTTGCATTTTCTAGCTTCTGCAAGCCGCCTGCATGCTTTAGCTCATGGCCCTCTCCCTTCATCTTCAGAAGTTCATCACTCCATCCTCTACCTCTGTTGTCACATTGTCTTCTCCCTCTGACACCTCTTGCGTGCCTTTTATGAGGACTCTCGTGATTACATTAAACTCACCCGGATCATCCAGGATGGTCTTGCAATCTCAAGATCCTTCATCACATCTGAAAAGTGCCTTTTGACATATAAGGGAGCATACTCACAGTTTCCAGGGATTAGAATGTGGACATGTTTGGAGGGCAATGTTATGTCTAACACATCTCCTCAAATTCACCACTGGGAAGGAGTGAATAAAAGAGAAAAAGGGTAAAAATTGTTTCTCTAGTGTGGCTCTCTTCAAATGGTATCGTAATATTAGAGGAAAGAGATTCCCTCCCTAGTCAACATTTTGTAGTGTGGATTTAACCACTAAATTCATCCTTAATCAAAGCTAGTATTGTTTCTCTCAGAACAGGAAGTCATGAGTAGCTTTTACTTTATTAACCCAGTTTCCCATTGCCAGCTAAGTTGCTTCATGTATCTTTTTGGAACCATTAGCACTTATTCCATTACTAAACGTGGGGTATTGAAGTTTTCAAGTATTATAATTGCATTGTGTATTCACCCTTTTTAATTCTATAAGTTTTTGCTTCATATATTTTGGGTTCTGTTAGGTGTACATATGCTCATGATAGCCATACTTTCTTTTTTTCTTTTTTAATTTATTTATTTATTTATTTATTTATTTATTTATTTATTTTTGGCTGCGTTGGGTCTTCGTTGCTGTGTGTGGGCTTTCTCTAGTTGGGGGCTACTCTTCGTTGTGGTGCACGGGCTTCTCATTGCGGTGGCTTCTCTTGTTGCAGAGCATGGGCTCTAGGCTCAAGGGCTTCAGTAGTTGTGGCTAGTGGGCTCTAGAGCACGGGCTAAGTAGTTGTGGCACGTGGGATTAGTTGCTCTGCGGCATGTGGGATCTTCCTGGACCAGAGCTTGAACCCGTGTCCCCTGCATTGGCAGGTGGATTCTTAATCACTGCACCACCAGGGAAGCATGATAGTCATACTTTCATGATGGATTGACCCTTTTCACATCATATAATACTTTGTCTCTCTCTAGTAACAATAGTTACAAATTGCTGAATACTTACTATGTTCCAGGCACAGTTCTAAGCAAGTAGTATTTGTGCTTCATGTACAATTGCATTGTATTGAGACTATAAAACAAATTCTATTTTTTTCTTTTGTTTCTTACTGAAAAATAATTTTCAGTAGCATTTTTATTCTTTGAGCTATTGAGGATGATACTAAACGTTTCCTTGTGCTGAAGTATTTTTCATATGTCTCATTTTGGATTATTTGTTTACTGATTGTTGAACAGTCTGAGGTCTATCCCAGACTCATGTTTTCCATCAAGTGAAGAATTGGGTTTCCCTTAAGCCTTGGTCACTGTTAACTTGTATATGGGCATTAGTCCCAATTCACCTTAAAAATATAGAAAATTTAATGATAGGATGCACTTCAAAACCAGTGCTATTAAACAGACTTCAAGATTACTTTTGCTTGTTTCAGCAAAGTTATTTTCTGATAGATTTGGTCACTAAAAAACTGCCCAATTTGCACAAACAAAAACTACATTTCCCATCAAATACTATTATCAGTTATATTTCTCTTATTCTTTCCAAACTATGAAACTTTCTTTAAAAATCAACATTTCCTGTCCCTCATCCCTTCAAAATAGGAGTAACACCACAAATCTACATTTAATTTCTAATGTGTGTGTGTGAGTGTATGTATGTTGCAACCTAAAGATGAATACCTATGTAGAGATTTTGATGGATGTGAAATGGGTGAAAGTAGAGAAAATGATATTGTTCGTACTGAATGAAAATGAAGAAGAGGGATGGTTGTTCAGTTCTCTGATTATTCTAAGACTGTAAGCTGGGAGACAGAGGTGGAGGAAGCTCTGAGTTTCCCAGTAAGACTTTTTCAATTTTGGCAATTCTGGGTCCTCTCAGGAGCAAAATAAGTGTTTCCCACTAATTGTGATTTTAAATTCAGTTCTACATATCTCCTACTTCGAGAACTGTTTGCTAATAGGTTTACTTTCAGGCTGATTTTTCCCCCAGTCTTCCGCAATTTTGTCATGTTCTGTCCTTTACAGTTATTTTAATGCACAGGTTTGTGAAGCATTTTTTGTCCTCATTTTTGAGATTCCCAAATTATTAATTTACCATGCTCAATTTTACACTTAATTTTGATTAGATCCTTTCTGTGGTAATAAATACATTTTATATATATATATATGTATATATATATATATATGATTTATATAAAGTTAATATAAATTAATTTTTTCTACATGTAGAACAGAGAGAAAAATTGTATAAATACAGTTCTATTTCACACTTCAGCTCTTTTGGCAACCAAATAGAGTAAATAATTTTAAATACAGTAGATCAAATTCATTAGGAAATTATTGTCTGTTTCACCCAGACTAAGAAGCCCTAAATTAATATTTTTGTATTTCTCAATATTCTTTACTTTTAAAAAAAAGAATGATTCTTTTCATAGTATTGCAATATGCAGCTCTCTGTCATGTATTATTTTTTTGTGTCACAGAACAATAAAGAAGCATTTATCGGCAAACATTCATATGCCTGCTGCTGCCTCTGTCTTCTTTTCAGTACTAAAATCATCCGGAGAAAATAGACTCCAGGGAGAAAGTAAACAAATTATAGAGGAATGACACAATTCCTCAGTGCAAGTTGGCAGCATGGATTCTACATGCCAGGCTTGTTGCAGTCTGGTGAGAAATCTGTAGAGGAGCCATTACTCCTTCTCAGGGATAGCATGAGCACCATGTAAAAGGTTGATAATCAGCCCTGAAAAATTGAACTTACTATTTTTTTTAAAAATAGCATTGATCATAGTAGGAGTGGATTTTCAGAGGGATAATACACAGGGTTGTCACTTTGTTCATATGGGGCAAGAATGAAAAAATGAAAGAATCTGGATTTGAATTCATAAGCTCTAGATTTGAGTCCCAGATCTTATATTACTAAGTAGATGGGCAACATAATCATTCTTGATATTCAAATCCCTTTGTTGAATAAAGAAAATATTGATACCACATCATTGTGAAGACTTAAAACTCCCAGATGATGAGGGAAATAAAGAACAAAGTACTGTTTGAGCTCCATCATGGGTGTGGTGCTATTGACAGAGAGAACATGCAAGAGTGAATATTAATATGGGGGAATTACATAGTATTGTTAGAAGAAAGTAGCCATTTAAAGTTGTTTGGATTTAAGTTACAGGAAATAGAACTATAGCAAATAAATTTGGAAAAGAACATAGATCCAGATCGTGAGCTCTTTTGAATGCTAGACTAAAGAACATTGATTTCATTCAATAGGAAATCAGAAATGGAAAGCTTTTCTGAAGAAAATGGGAAGCCAGAGACAAGTATGGTAAATAGGAGGTTAATATGACAAAAAAGGGAGTCAGTCAAAAGGTTATGTTTGAGGCAAAGAAAGTTCAAGTGATCTTAGTGCAAGTGGGAATGGATGTTTGAGAAAAATACTGAGGAGTTTGGAACTCAACTAAGATAATCATTCTCATTTATTAGGTGATTACTCAGTGCCAAGAACTCCACATACATTATTTAATCTTATCTTCATGACAAGCCTAAGAGAAGAGCTGGGGCTCTATTTCAGAGAAAGGTAACTGAGGCCCAAGCCCACACAGTGTGGGGGGGGGCCCGGGGGAGCTGAGATTTGAACCAGGTCATCTCTCTTCAAAACTGGTACTCTTAGCAATTATGCTATTCTAGAACCCCATCACTCGTAGGGAGGCATGAGAAAGGCAGAATTCTGACATCACAGCAGAAGTTTTCCAGCCTTAGTGACTGAGAAGATGCAGATGACAATCACAGAAGAATGGCATAGTAGGATAAAGGGAGACAAAGTGATTCTGCTTTTGACATTCTGAGCTTTAGTCCTTATGGATTATAAAAGTGGAGATGTCCAGCAAACAGATAGAAATGCAGGATGAACTAGGAAAGGGACATGCTTTAGGGTTTTCTAAAAGGAGGTGATGGATGATTCCAAGAAAGGGCTTGACAAAAGGGAGTGAATAGAGGAAAAGCAGGCCAAGGGCAGGTCCCTGGGAAAAATCAGAAAGGCAATTATAATTTCAGCATGAAACATAAGCATAATTTTAATCAAAGAATCTAAGGATCTTCTAAAGTAGCAATTCTCTCCTACTTGGAGAAGCCACGGCACTGCAGGGCACCATAAGTCTGTGAATCAATTAAACTCGAATTACAAAGTCAAATGGCATCTGTTCCCATCATGACATAAAACCTGCTAAGATGAAAAATCTCTGGCAAGAGTAAGCTAAATCTTTTATAAGTTGCTGTTCCACTGAATGTTTTTCTTCACATAGTTTCAATAACATACAAGTAGATTTGGGGCTTGGAAGTATCCTTAGAGATTACCTGGTCTAACATCCTTATTTTAAAAATGAAAAATCTGAGGCTCAGAGAAGTGATCCCAGGTCACGAAGCTAGCTTTTCTAGTGGGTTCATATATATTTACACTCACTAAATGTTTGGTGACCGAGCAGTTTGTGTTTCATGATACTTACCTGAGAGTATTATTGAGAAGAAGTACTTTATATAATGTGTGGGCACAGAGTTTATTGAGACTTTAATTTGTGTACATTTTTCTCTCCCTTTACGAAGAATATAGCCATCATTTTGTTTTGTTTGTTATTTTCCCCCAAGGACATTTCAGTTGCAGGGATTGAAGCAGAGACTGCCTACAAAACAAATGACTTTCATGTCTTTTCAGAATATTCTGAGGGAAAAGGGCGTGATATCTTCAGTTGAGAGAAGAGAAAAGTGAAGTAGGGTAGGGGAAAAAAAGGCTAGGAGGTGAGGTGAGAGAAAGAGGTAGGTAGGTACCTAAGTTCTGAAAGCACCTGTCCTCCACTCTCCTGAAGACCCCCACTGAGTCTCTGCCCAATAAGAAATGATTAATATTTTACAATTCTTCATTTTACCAAAGTTCCTCTCTGCTATTCTACATGGTCTCTCCAGACACCCTGCCCTCAATACCTGTTATTCCATAATCTAGGAATAGAAGTTACCTTTCCAAACCTCATTTTTTCTTCAAGAGGATTCTATATAGACCCAATAGTATTAATCAGGAAACCATAGAGTCTGAAAAAAGTGCATTCATATCAGTATTCCTTTTGTTGTTGATGCAATACTAATTTTATTTTAAATAACTCTAATTTTAATAATCTTTTATGAAATTTATTATTACCATTAATATTTCTCCCAAATATTCAGGGAAGTTTATGTTTTATGACAGTAAACCATGTACTGTGGTAACAAATATCCACACCCAGGATTGTAGGCACATCTGTTCAGGAAGAACAGGAAAGCAATCCAAGATACAAGTCACTTCTTCTAAGGTGTCAAAACAGTGTCGTAAGCAACTTCCTTTGAGTTAGGGAAGCTGAATTAATGGGTAAAAATAATAAGTAAGTATAAATTTGGAAGAGAAAGATAATACTTTTAAAAGTTTCTACAAAGAAAGTTTTGCAAAAAAGATGGGGCCAAACTGGATTTGAAAATTAATATTTTTAACCAAGGACAGATAAGAATGCTGAGTTTATGTTCGCACATTTAAGAGAGATCAACTTTTGTAAGACTGGTTAGAATAACTGAGTTATTGAGGCAAAACTGAACTATATTTGAATACACTTTATTCTTAGGAATTAAATCCATGGAAAAGAATTCGAGAATCATTCAATACTGTATAATGGACATGGCTCTTAACAGAGGGTGCCAGTGGGAATCTTTCAAAAAATATAGATCCCTGGGCCTCAACTCTAAGCCAATTAAACCAGAGCCTCTGGAGATGGGATCCAGAATGGGTAATTTTTAAAACTCCACAGATCTTTCTCACAGTTAGCCAGGTGGAATGCTACTCACCTGGAGACATTGAATGGAGAATGAGGGTGGGATCACAGGCAGAGTAATGACCTCCAAAGATGTTCACAAACTTATCTCCCAGAGCCTAGGAATGTGTTACCTTACATGGAAAAAGGAACTTTACAGATGTAATAAAGTTAAGTGTTTTGAGATGGGAAGATTATCCTGGGTAATTTAAGAGAACCCAATATAATCCAAAGGTCCTTTTAAAAAGGAGTGTCAGAGCCAGATGTGTGACCATGGAAGCAGAAGCTGGAGTGATGCAGGGCTATGAGCCAAGGAATGGCCTCTAGAGTGTATAAAAGGCAAGGACATGGATTCTCCCCTAGAGCCTCCAGAAAGATTCAGCTCTGCTGATTCATTTTAGACTTCTGAACTCCAAAACTGTAAAATTATAAATTTTGTTGTTATAAGCAACTAGCTTTGTAGAATTTGTTGTAAGTAATTAAAGGAAACTAATACCTGTGGCTGCTTAAAAGAGTGAATACCTAAATGGTCATGCTTCATGGTAAGAGAAGAATAAAGATGAACAGACATTGCTACTTTGAGTCCTTTGTATCACTGGTGCTTTACCACTTTCTCTTCCTAGTCATTCTAATTCTTTTTTCATGTATTGGTATTTTCTGTTTTAGGTAAATTGAAATAATTTCCTGTTTATTTCTAGTTTCTATAAACCCAAAGTGATTACTTGTGAAAATTTAAAAATATAAGCAACATGGATGGACCTAGAGATTGTCATACTGAGTGAAGTAAGTCAGACAGAGAAAGACGAATATCATCTGATATTGCTTATATGTGGGATCTTAAAAAATGGTACAAATAAACCTATTTACAAAACAAAAATAGTCACAAATGTAGAAAACAAACTTCTGGTTACCAAGGGGAAAAAGGGGGGTGGGATAAATTGGGAGATTTGGATTGACATATATGTGCTACTATATATAAAATAGTTAACTCATAAGAATCTACTTTATAGAACAGGGAACTCTACTCAATATTCTGTAATGACCTATATGGGAACAGAACCAAAAAAAGAGTGGATATATGTATATGTATAATTGATTCACTTTGCTGTACAGCAGAAAAAATTAAATGTATATATTAATTTTATATAAAATATTAATTATATATATAATACGTATATATATATATATAAAACAAGAATGAACCAGGAAGGAACAGAAAGTATGAAGAGGCCAATCACCAGTAAATGAAATTGATACAGTAATAAAAGACTCCCAACAAATAAAAGCCCAGGACTAGATGGCTTCACAGGTGAATTCTAGCAAATATTTTTTTTTGTGTGTGCGGTATGCGGGCCTCTCACTGTTGTGGCCTCTCCTGTTGCAGACCACAGGCTCCGGATGCGCTAGCTCAGCGGCCATGGCTCACAGGCCCAGCTGCTCCACGGCATGTGGGATCTTCCTGGACCGGGTCACGAACCCGTGTCCCCTGCATCGGCAGGCGAACTCTCAACCACTGCGCCACCAGGGAAGCCCTCTAGCAAATACTTAACGAAGAGTTAACACCTATCCATCACAAATTATTCCAAAAAATTGCAGAGGAAGAAATGTTTCCAAACTCATTCTATGAATCCAAGATCACTGTCATACCAAAACCAGACAAAGATGCCATAAAAAAAGAAAATTACAGACCAGTATCATTGATGAACATAGATGTAAAAATTCTCAACAAAATGTTAGTAAACCAACTTCAACAGTACATTTAAAGGATCATACACCATGATCAAGGGATTTATCCCAGAGATGTAAGGATGATTCAGTAATCACAAATCAATCAATGTGATACACCACGATAACAAATTGAAGAATAAGAATCATATGATCATCTCAATAGATGCAGAAAAAACTTTTGACAAAATTCAATATCTATTTATGACAAAAGTATCAAGAAAGTGGGCATAAAGGGAACATACCTCAACATAACAAAGTCCATGTATGGCAAGCCCACAACTAACATCATACTCAATGATGAAAACATTTCCTCTAAGATAAGGAACAAGACAAGGATTCTCACTCTTGCCACTTGATATTCAACACAGTATTGGAAGTCCTGGCTATGATAGTCAGACAAGAAAAGGAAATAAAATGAAGCCAAACTGGACAGGACGATGTAAAAGTGTCACTGTTTGCAGATGGCATGATACTACACACAGACAATCCCAAATAAGCTACAAAAAACTACTAGAACTCATCAATGAATTCCGCAAAGTTACAAATACAAAATTAATATGCAGAATCTGTTGAGTCTCTGTACACTAAAAACAAGCTATCAGAAAGAAGAATTAAGAAAACAATCTCATTTGCAATTGCATCAAAAAGAATAAAATACCTAGGATTAAAGACCTGTAGTCAGAAAACTATAAGAATGATCAAAGAGGGCTTCCCTGGTGGCGCAGTGGTTGAGAGTCTGCCTGCCGATGCAGGGGACGCGGGTTCATGCCCCGGTCCGGGAAGATCCCACATGCCACGGAGCGGCTGGGCCCATGAGCCATGGCCGCTGAGCCTGCGCGTCTGGAACCTGTGCTCCATAACGGGAGAGGCCACAGAAGTGAGAGGCTCACGAACCACAAAAAAAAAAAAAAAAAAAAAAGAGTGATCAAAGAAATTGAAGACTGCACTAACAAATAGAGAGATATATACCAAGTTCATGGATTGGAAGAAATAATACAGTTAAAATGACCATGCTACCCAAGGCAATCTACAGATTGAATGCAATCCCTATCAAAATGCCAATGGAATTTTTCACAGAACTAGAAAAAATAATTCTAAAATTTGTATGGAAATACAATAGACCATGAATAGCCTAAACGATCTTGAGAAAAAAGCACAAAACTTGTGGCATCACGCTCCCTGACTTCAGGCTATATTACAAAACTACAGTAAAAAAAAGCAGTGCACAACAGGGAGGGACCCAGCCCCACCCATCAGCAGACAAGCAGATTAAAGTTTTACTGAGCTCTGCCCACCAGAACAACACCCAGCTCTACCCAACACCAGTCCCTCCTATCAGGAAACTTGCACAAGCCCCTTAGATAGCCTCATCCACCAGAGAACAGATAGCAGAAGCAAGAAGAATTACAGTCCTGCAGCACGTGGAATAAAAACCACACTCACAGAAAGATAGACAAGTTGAAAAGGCAGAGAGCTATGTACCAGATGAAGGAACAAGATAAAACCTCAGAAAAACAACTAAATGAAGTGGAGATAGGCAACCTTCCAGAAAAAGAATTCAGAATAATGATAGCGAAGATGATCCAGGACCTTGGAAAAAGAATGGAGGCAAAGATCAAGAAGATGCAAGAAATGTTTAACAAAGACCTAAAAGAATTAAAGTACAAACACCTAGAAGAATTAAAGAACAAACAGAGATGAACAATACAATAACTGGAATGAAGAATACACTAGAAGGAATCGATAGCAGAATAACTGAGGCAGAACAGATAAGTGACCTGAAAGACAGAATGGTGGAATTCACTGCCATGGAACAGAATGAAGAAAAAAGAATGAAAAGAAATGAAGACAGCCTAAGAGACCTCTGAGACAACATTAAATGCAACAACATTCGCATTATAGGAGTCCCAGAAGGAGAAGAGAGAGAGAAAGGACCCGAGAAAATATTTGAAGAGATTATAGTTGAAAACTTCACTAACATAGGAAAGGAAATAGCCACCCAAGTCCAGGAAGCAGAGAGAGTCCCAGTCAGGATAAACACAAGGAGAAACATGCTGAGACACACAGTAATCAAATTGACAAAAATAAACGACAAAGAAAAATTATTGAAAGCAACAATGGAAAAATGACAAATAACATACTAGGGAACTCCAATAAGGTTAAAAGCTGATTTCTCAGCAGAAACTCTACAAGCCAGAAGGGAGTGCCATGATATATTTAAAGTGATGAAAGGGAAGAAACTACAACCAAGATTACTGTACCCAGCAAGGATCTCATTCACATTCAACAGAGAAATCAAAAGCTTTAGGACAAGCAAAAGCTAAGATAATTCAGCATCACCAAACCAGCTCTACAGCAAATGCTAAAGTAACTTCTCTAAGTGGGAAACACAAGAGAAGAAAGGGACCTACAAAAACAAACCCATAACAGTTGAGAAAATGGTAATAGGAAAATACAAATCAATAATAACTTTAAACGTAAATGGATTAAATGCTTCAACCAAAAGACACTGTCTCCCTGAATGGATACAAAAACAAGACCCATATATATGCTGTCTACAAGAGACCCACTTCACACCTAGGGACTCATACAGACTGAAAGTGAGGGGATGGAAAAAGATATTCCATGCAAATGGAAATCAAAAGAAAGCTGGAGTAGCAATACTCGTATCAGATAAAATAGACTTTAAAATAAAGAATGTAACAAGAGACAAGGAAGGACACTATATAATGTTCAATGGATCAATCCAAGGAGAAGATATAACAATTATAAATATATATGCACCCAACATAGGAACACCACAATTCATAAGGCAACTGCTAACAGCTCTAAAAGAGGAAATCGACAGTAACACAATTAACAGTGGGGGACTATAACACCTCACTTACACCAATGGGCAGATCATCCAAACAGAAAATTAATAAGGAAACACAAGCTTTAAATGACACAATACACCAGATAGATTTTATTGATATTTTTAGGACATTCCATCCGAATACAGCAGATTACCCTTTTTTCTCAAGTGCACATGGAACATTCTCCAGGATAGATCACATCTTGGGTCACAAATCAAGCCTCAGTAAATTTGAGAAAATTAAAATCATATCAAGCATCTTTTCTGATCACAGTGCTATGAGATTAGAAATCATCTACAGGGAAAAAAACGTAAAAAACACAAACACATGGAGGCTAAACAATACGATACTAAATAACCAAGAGATCACTGAAGAAATCAAACAGGAAATCAAAAAGTACCTAGAGACAAATTACAATGAAAACACGATGTTCCAAAACCTGTGGGTTGCTGCAAAAGCAATTCTAAGAGGGAAGTTAATAGCAATACAAGCCTACCTGAAGAAACAAGAAAAATCTCAAATAAACAATCGAACCTTACACCTAAAGGAACTAGAGAAAGAAGAACAAAGCCCAAAGTTAGTAGAAGGAAAGAAATCATAAAGATCAGAGCAGAAATAAAGAAATAGAAACAAAGAAAACAATAGCAAAGATCAGTAAAACTAAAAGCTGGGTCTTTGAGAAGATAAACAAAATTGATAAACCGTTAGCCAGACTCATCAAGAAAAAGAGGGAGAGGACTCAAATCAATAAAATTAGAAATGAAAATGAGAAATGAAAAATTCTAATTTGTGAAGTTACAACAGACACTGCAGAAATACAAAGCATCCAAAGAGACTACTACAAGCAACTCTATGCCAATAAAATGGACAATCTGGAAGAAATGGACAAATTCTTGGAAACGCATAACATTCCAAGACTGAACCAAGAAGAAATAGAAAATATGAACAGATCAATCGCAAGTAATGAAATTGAAACTGTGATTAAAAATCTTCCAACAAACAAAAATCCAGGCCCTGATGGCTTCACAGGTGAATTCTATCAAACATTTAGAGAAGAGCTAACACCCATCCTTCTCAAACTCTTCCAAAAAATTGCAGAGGAAGGAACACTCCCAAATGCATTCTGTGAGGCCACCATCACCCTGATACTAAAACCGGACAAAGATACTACAAAAAAAAGGAAATTACAAACCAATATCACTGATGAATATAGATGCAAAAATTCTCAACAAAATACTAGCAAACAGAATCCAACAACATACTAAAAGGATCATACACCATGATCAAGTGGGATTTATCCCAGGATGCAAGGATTCTTCAATATATGCATATCAATCAATGTGATACACCATATTAACAAATTGAAGAAGAAAAACCATATGATCATCTCAATAGATGCAGAAAAAGCTTTAGACAAAATTCAACACCATTTATGATAAAAACTCTCCGGAAAGTGGGCATAGAAGGAACCTACCTCAACATAATAAAGGCTATATATGACAAACCCACAGCAAACATCATTCTCAATGGTGAAAACTTAAAGCATTTCCTTAAGATCAGGAGCAAGACAAGGACGTCCACTTTCACCACTATCATTCAACATAGTTTTGGAACTCCTAGCCATGACAATCAGAGAAGAAAAAGAAATAAAAGGAATTCAAATTGGAAAAGAAGACGTAAACTGGCACTATTTGCAGACGACATGATACTATATATAGAGAATCCTAAAGATGCCACCAGAAAACTACTAGAGCTAATCACTGAATTTGGTAAAGTTGCAGGATATAAAATTAATGCACAGAAATCTCTTGCATTCCTATACACTAATGATGAAAAATCTGAAAGTGAAATTAAGAAAACACTTCCATTTATCATTGCAACAAAAAGAATAAAATACCTAGGAATAAACCTACCTAGAGAGACAAAAGACCTGTATGCCAAAAACTATAAGACACTGATGAAAGAAATTAAGATGATACAAACAGATGGAGAGATATACCATGTTCTTGGATTGGAAGAATCAATACTGTGAAAATGACTATACTACCCAAAGCAATCTACAGATTCAATGTGATCCCTGTCTAATTACCCATGACATTTTTTACAGAACTAGAACAAAAAATCTTACATTTGTATGGAGACACAAAAGACCCTGAATAGCCAAGCAGTCTTGAGGGAAAAAAATGGAGTTGGAGGAATCAGATTCCCTGACTTCAGACTATACTACAAAGCTACAGTAATCAAGACAGTATGGTACTGGCACAAAAACAGAAATATAGATCAATGGAACATGATAGAAAGCCCAGAGATAAACCCACGCACCTATGGTCAACTAATCTGTGACAAAGGAGGCAAGGATGTACAATGGAGAAGACAGTCTCTTCAATAAGTGGTGCTGGGAAAACTGGACAGATACATGTAAAAGAATGAAATTAGAACACTCCCTAAGACGATACACAAAAATAAACTCAAAATGGATTAGACACCTAAATGTAAGACTGGACACTATAAAACTCTTAGAGGAAAACATAGGAAAAACACTCTTTGACGTAAATCACAGCAAGATCTTTTTTGATCCACCTCCTAGAGTAATGGAAATAAAAACAAAAATAAACAAATGGGACCTAATGAAGATTAAAAGGTTTTGCACAGCAAAGGAAACCATAAAGAAGACAAAAACACAACCCTCAGAATGGGAGCAAATATTTGCAGATGAACCAACGGACAAAGGATTAATCTCCAAAATATATAAACAGCTCATGCAGCTCAATATTAAAAACAAAACAACCTAAATCCAAAAATGGGCAGAAGACCTAAATAGACATTTCTCCAAAGAAGACATACAGATGGCCAAGAAGCACATGAAAAGCTGCTCAACATTACTAATCATTAGAGAAATGCAAATCAAAACTACAATGAGGTATCATCTCTCACCAGTTATAATGGGCATCATTAGAAAATCAAACAACAGATGCTGGAGAGGGTGTGGAGAAAATGGAACCCTCCTGCACTGTCGGTGGGAATGTAAATTGATACAGCCACTATTGAGAACAGTATGGAGGTTCCTTAAAAAACTAAAAATAGAATTACCACGTGACCCAGCAGTCCCACTACTGGGCACATACCCAGAGAAAACCATAATTCAAAAAGACACATGCACCCCAATGTTCATTGCAGCACTATTTACAATAGCCAGGTCATGGAAGCCAGCTAAATGCCCATCGACAGATGAATGAATGGATAAAGAAGTTGTGGTACATATACACAATGGAACATTACTCAGCCATATAAAGGAAAGAAATTGGGTCATTTTTAGAGATATGGATGAACCTAGACTCTGTCATACAGAGTGAAGTAAGTCAGAAAGAGAAGAACAAATATCGTATATTAACGCATATATGTGGAACCTAGAAAAATGGTACAGGTGAACCGTTTTGCAGGGCAGAAGTTGAGACACAGATGTGGAGAACAAACGTATGGACACCAGGGGGAAAGTGGTGGTGGGGCGGGTGATGAATTGGGAGATTGGGATTGACATGTATACACTAATATGTATAAAATTCATAACTATTAAGAACCTGCTGTACAGCCCCTGGACGTTTTAGCTTTTGTTACTGATGTCACACTATTTAATGGGGTAAGTTTAGGCTCATGCTTTATGCTTACACAAAAACGTCAAACAGGGCTAGTTGCCCTCTGAAAAACTGAATTAAAAAAAACCATGATTGTCCTGGGCAAGACATTTGGGCCCAGTAATAGCAGGCACTCCCCTCTCCGATGTCAGAGACGGTGGAATATGAGTGCAGAAGCTGCTTCTCTCCACTCTATTCAAGACTCTTAGGCTAAAAGCAAGAGAAAAGCAAGAAGGTACAGGGATTCTTTTTTACGGTGACTTAACTTTGTTGTTGTTATAGTTGTTTAGACCATTGTTTTGCCTGTAGTAGCAAACATATAGTGTAGCTTATTTAGAACAGTGGTTCTTAACTGAATGTACAATCCCCTAGAGGTTCTTTGGGAAATGGAAATGTGTTGGGGCATTTGCTGTCATGACCAGTGGAGAGACATTGCTGTCATTTAATGAGCATTTGCTAGGGATGCTGGGTGCCCTGAGTGTGTAGAAAGTCTTGTACAATGACTGATTCTATGACTCTGCATGACCTGTTTATCAATAACCGAGCCTAGCAAAATCAAGTATTTTTGTGAATAGGTTTAGTATTTGCAGATTTTTTCCGGTAAAGCAACTACTGTGCAAATTTAGGAAAGATTGTACTTTGTTTTTGTTAAGAACTTTACCAAGGGTGACTCATCATTTCTCACAATCACACTGTGATTTCTTTGATTTTTGAGGCAACAATACGGCAAATTTGCATTTTTGTCTGTACATTCACAGTGATGATATTTATGGGAGTCAGCATCTATCCAGTTCATTATGGTTACTAGCATGGTCATGTCTAAAATGTAAATATTAATGTAGAGTATTTTGTTATAAATCAATTTCTTTATTTTCTCCTTCAAAAAAAAAAAGAACCTGCTGTATAAAAAATAAAATTAAATTTAAAAATTTAAAAAATCCAATAAAATAAAAGCAGTATAGTACTAGCACAAAAACTGACACATAGATCAATGGAACAGAATAGAGAGACCAGTAGTAAACCCACACTTATATGGTCTATTAATCTATGACAAGAGTCATAGATTGGAGGCAAGAGTATGCAATGGGGGAAAAGGCTGCCTCTTCAACAAATGGTGTTGGGAAAACTTGACAGCTACATGCAAAAGAATCAAACTGGACTACTTTCTTATACCATATACAAAAATAAACTCAAAATGGGTTAAAGACTTAAATGTAAGACCTGGAACCATAAAAATTCTAGAAGAAAACATAGGCAGTATGCTCTTTGACAATCGTCTTAGCAGTATTTTTTTTTGAATATGTCTCCACAGGCAAGGGAAACAAAAGCAAAAATAAATAAACAACTAAAAAGGTTTTGCACAGTAAAGGAGATTATCAACAAAATGAAAAAGCTGTCTACTGACTGGGAGAAGATATTTGCAAACAATATATCTAGTAAGGGGTTAATATCAAAAATATAGAAAGAACTCAAATAACCTAATATGAGAAAAACAAGCAATTAGATTTAAAAAATGGGCAGAGGACCTGAATAGACACTTTTTTCCCAAAGAAGACATGCAGGAGGCCAACAGGCACGTGAAAAGATGTTCGACATCAGTAATCGTCAGGGAAATGCAAATCAAAACCACAATGAGATATCACCTCGTACCTGTCAGAATGACTATCATGAAAAAGACAGCAATAGCAAGTATTGGCAAGGATGTGGAGAAAAGGGAACACTCATGTACAACTAGTAGGAATGTAAATTGGTGCAACCACTATCGAAAATAATATGGAGGAAATAGAGACACAGGTGTAGAGAACAAATGTATGGACACCAAGGGGGGAAAGTGGGCGGGTGGTGGTGGGATGAACTGGGAGATTGGGATTGACATATATACACTAATATGTATAAAATAGAGAACTAATTTAATAAAAAAGAAAATGGTATGGAGGTTCTTCAAAAAATTAAAAATAAAACTACTATACAATCCAGCAATTTCACTCCTGGATTCTTATCCAAAGGAAAAAAAAATGCTAATTCCAAAAGGTATATGCACCCCTATGTTCATTGCAGCATTTTTTACAGTAGGCAAGATGTAGAAGCCACCAAAGTGCCCATGGATAGGTAAACAGATAGACGTGTGTGTGTGTGTGTGTGTGTGTGTGTGTGGTGTATATGCAACAAAAATTACTCGGCCATAAAAAAGAATGAAATCTTGCCATTTGCAACAAAATGGATATTTTGTTGGACCTAGAGGATATTACATTTAGTGAAATAAGTCAGAGAAATATACATACTGTATGATTTCACTTATATGTGCAATCTAGAAAACAAAACAAATGAACAAACATAACAAAACAGAAACAGAGTCACAGATACCAAGAACAAAGAGGTGGTTGCCAGAGGGGAAGGAATGAAGAGATGAGAGAAATTGGTGAGGGAGATTAAGTGGTACACACTTTCAGTTACAAAATAAATGGGTCATGGGTATAAAATACATAGTGTGGGGAATATAGTCAATAATAATGTAGTATCTTTGTATGGTGACAGATCATAACTAGACTTACTGTGGTGATCATTTTGAAATGTGTAGAGATGTTGAATCACTATGTTGTACACCAGGAAGTGACATGGTGTTGTAGGTCAATTATACTTCAGAAACAAACAAACACATAAACTCATATGAAAAGAGATCAGGTTTGTGGTTATCAGAGGTAGGGGATGGGGGGGCATTGGATGAAGGTGGTCAGCAGGTACAAACTTCCAGTTATAAGAAAAATAAGTACTAGGGTTGTACTGTACAACATGATGAATATAATTAACACTGCTCTATGTTATAAGTGAAAACTGTTAAGAGAGTAAATCCTAAGAGTTCTCATCACTGTGTTAACAACTTCCTTTTATCACAAAATATTTTTTATTTTTTTATTTATATGGGATTATGGATATTCACTAATTTATTATGGTAATCATTTCATGATGTACATAAGTCAAACCATTATGCTGTATACCTTAAACTTATCCAGTGCTTATGTCAATTATATCTCAATAAAAGTGGAGGGAAAAAAATGTATGTATATAAAAGGAAGATCTGCTAGAAGAATAGATCCACAGAAGAAGAAATACAAATAAGAGCCATTACTTTGCTGAAAGCCTTTGAGAATTTTCTCCTCATCTGAGCTCTTAGCTTGGCAAAAACAACAAAACAAAACAAAAACAACCCTAAAACATACTAAGAGCGTGTCTGATGTGTAAAAGAACTAGAAAACGGTATTTTCTTTTATAGGAGACTCTCCAGAGATATCAGGAAAACTATCTTGGAATATTTTCACTGCCAAAGTATCTATTTCTCAAATAGTTCTATTGTAATACGGTATGGAAAAAAAAAAGATTTCAGTTTGGATAGGGCATGAGAATTATAAGTTTAAAGGTTGACGAAAAACTCTAGAATGATGTTTTTAAGTTATTTCTGTGTAATGCAAATATCTATTTGGAGGAAGAGTGTGGCTGACTGATCATTCCCACTTCTTGTGCTTTTTAGTCATTTTCTTTGCTGTATTAGGAGTTGTTTAACGCATTGTGAAAGGTAATGGGGTGAGAAAGCTTCCGCATGATGGAAAACAAACATCTCCCCTCCCCCGCATGCAGCAGGTTTCAAGAAACTGTGTTTGTAGGGAACAATCCTTCTTTGACTTAAGATAAAATAAAAGCAGAGCTAGTTCTCAGAGGTTAGTAATGGCATGAGTTCCAGATCCAGCACCAGAAGGACTGTGGAGGGAATGAAGAGTAGGTTTTTGTGTAAAGAGACAGGTGGAGATGTAGAAAAAAAAAAACACTAAGGAGAAAAGACAGATAAAATACAGAATCTCAGGGTTCACTAGCCAAGCTACTGGTCCAAAAGGTGGGGCTGTTGCATAGGAAATGGCATATATGTTGCTTGTAGAGGGACCATGTCTAAGTATCTAGGAGCTGGTTGAGCAACCGTCATCAATAGATTCATCTGGTTATCTTATGTGCAAGGCCTTCATGTACCTCGAATTCTAGGTTTTCTAATAAACCATCAGACTTTATGTTGGTGAGCACTCTGAACTAATTGCCTCTGAAGACCTCTAAAATGTTCTCAAGTGTGGGAGCAGTGGTAAACTAGAGGGGTTTTGAACTTGAATTAGGGGATTTTTATACCTTTTGTAGGGATCAGAGCCTGCTAGGTATAAAAATATAGATATGCGGGCTTCCCTGGTGGCGCAGTGTTTGAGAGTCTGCCTGCCGATGCAGGGGACATGGGTTCGTGCCCCGGTCTGGGAAGATCCCACATGCCGCGGAGCGGCTGGGCCCCTGAGCCATGGCCGCTGGGCCTGCGCGTCTGGAGCCTGTGCTCCGCAACGGGAGAGGCCACAACAGTGAGAGGCCCGCGTACCTCAAAAAAAAAAAAAAAGATATGGATGTTGGTATAGGTATAGATATTTATTTATAACTATATCTAGGTCTAGATCTGTATTTATATCAAAATATATAATGTAAATAAATTTATATTAAAATTAATATAAATTAAAAAATTTATTAAAAGTTTTATGTAGATGGCATAGGATTTCTCCAGAATCCTTAGTCTATATTGTTATTCTCATATTGGGGGTTGCCATAAACTCCACATGATATCTTTTTCTACCACAGACACTACTTATGCTTAGAATCTACTGTGTCCTATGAGTCCCATTCAAAGTTGCAAGTTTTTCATGCCACCAGTTATATATGATTTAGCTGTGGAATATGCTAACAGTATAGACGATGCTGCTTCCACAACCCAGGTAAACCTACCAACCTATCAGGAATTGAACTTCCTTCTTTATGTTGGCGTGTGAGATGAAATGATCTGTTCTATACTTTAGAAGCAATGTTCCAACATGCTCCAGACCACCAGCTCCCTACAATTTCACTGATAGCAAACCCATGAATCATCATAGGATTTATCTCCCACCTCCTGGGTCACATATGCCCTACCAAGCCTTCCTTTGTTCTCACCATTTCCTGCTTATATAGGTTTATCAGCATGATGTCTTCAACATAGTGAACTAATTTGATGTTCTACAGGATGCACACATGGTTTGGGTTTCTTCTGACCATATTATAACAGAGGATGGGAAAGTTAGCAAAGCTTTGCTGCAAAACCAAAAATGAATACTGCTGTCCACTCCATATGAATATTAACTGTTTCTGTTCTTCCTTTCTGATAGGGATGGAAAAAGAATGTGTTCAGGAGATAAGTGGCTAAATGCCATCTACATAAGATGGTATCAGTCTTCTCTAGCCAAGCTAACATATCTTCCACAGTAGCTTTAATTGGGGCTACTTCTTGGTTGAGTTTGTAGTAGTCTACAGTATTTTCCAGGCTCTGTTAGCTTTTTCAGGCCAGCCTAGTGAACCAAATGCAGATATTTTGGATATGCCACCTCTGCCTCCTTCGTGTCTTTAAGGTGGTACCAATCTCTGCCATTTCGCCTGCAATATTGTCACTATCTTGTCTAAGTTGGTAGTGGGGGGATGTATCAGAGACTTCCACTTTGCCTTTTCCACCATAATAGATTTTACCTTATTGGCTAAGGAACTAATATAGGAGTTGCTCTAATTGCCAGGAATGTTTGCTAAAATTATACATTTGCCAATTGGGGAAAAAGACCACATGTGAGTCATGGGACCAGTGGACATATTTTGAGCTGAACTTATACCAGGACTTCATTTATTACCTGGCATCCATGTGTTCCTACCCTCACAGGGGGACTATGAAGATGGTCTGTGGCCTTGGGTATCAACGTCTACTTAGCTCTTATGTGCAACAATCCTCAGAATGTTTGGGTATTCCATTTTCCCCAGTGCATGGTTATTCAAGTAAATGACTGCAGGTCTCTTTGGGAGAAGATGAGGTAATCATTACAGCTGGAATGCTACAGGACACTTCCTGTTGGGGATCAAATCTGTCCTTCATTCAGTGGGTTCATAGTTGGAAAATTGGCTCACATCTGGATACTGGAAAATAGATTGAGACATTTTATTAAGATGGCTGCCTTATGTCACCTTCCTTGATCATAACTTTCTTGATTTTTGTTGTTGTTGTTAGAGAGATTGAATGATTGGGTGTGCATCTATCCTGAACCCAAGAAAGCTGTGTTTTATTAGCCATATCTATGGTTCTGTGCTTGCCATGCTCCTCTGATTGGCATTACAACCTTGCTGCCCATGAGAGTCAGTGAGCCTACCTTACTTTAAACTGTTAAGAGCAACCATCTAGACCCCATTATTTTGAGAACTTACCATCCCCATTCTTATACATGAGACCAGTTCTCAACATCTTCTCCCCATGAATCCTAGTTTACACTTAGACTGTAGGCTGTAACACTGATGGCTCTCTCACCAACAGCACATTTTTTATTACTTTGTTAAATCAAGTATCTTCCTGGCCCTCCTGAAGAGCATATCATTCTGGTAGTTTTCCCACCCTTATATCATATAGCCCCTCTGGCATGCTGCTTTCTCTGAACCATTCTCCTTTGACTATCACTTGCCATAGCAATCCTTTCACTTATTCGGGGCCACCATTTTCTCCAAGTTTCTATAAGATATCCTAGAAAACACTAGCGTTATTTCCTTCAGTCTTTCTTTCTTTGTTTTTTTCCCAGAATATTTTCCAAAAACAATTCCCCTGTGTCAATAAACTCTCCCTTATATAATTATATATTCTCTCTGAATTTAGCTCCATATGTATTTTCCCAGTTCTTCTACAAGACTGGTTGGCTTGAAACTGCAGCTTCTTGGGACATAGTCCCTTTCTCCCTTCACAATCCTGTCACTTCCATTGCCAGATTATGGTGTGGAATAATTCTAGCTATTGACCTATTTCCTAAGAGGAGATGGAGGTTCAGATCCTGAGAAGGGCACATGATGTCTTGCAGGAGAGAGGTTTTCTTCAAGACAAATGGGAACACTAACTTCTAACAGAGAGAAGTGGGTGAGTTCTAGGGATCCAAAGAATTCAAAGGATTCTGGGGAATCAAGATTTTCAAGGGCATGAACCCAGATGATCCCATATCTCAGAATCCCGTTTTTCCCCAATCAGGGCTCTAAACTTGGCATATTAGATTTCTCTAGTTTGAGTGGTTAACCTTTCCTGGAACCATGCCATTTGGTCCTGAGCTTTCTGTGTCCTCAGTATCTGGGAATAAAGGCTATTATATGTTTCCAAGGAGCCCCTCTAGCTTTCATGGTTAGCTTCTAATTGACAGTTAAGAACCCCTAGACCTTCATTTACTTTCTTCAGAGCATCATAACCCCTAGCAATAGTCATCCAGCTCCACTATCTTTATAAATACTATTTCTCTCATATTTCTCAAACACCTGGTGTATTGCACCTGCTAGTAAATTTCCATCTACCAGTTTACCTCTCCAGTTCACTACCAATAAAATTTTTAACAGTTTCACTGATACCTTTGTTACAGAAGCTTTCCAAGTTCCATCTACCACCAGTAATTTGGATCCTCATTGTGGGCTGGCTAGTAAGTGATCCAGTCCATCTGCTTTCCTAGATACAACTGTTGCAGGTCAAGTTACCCATGAAGCAGACTCTAAGGAGATTTTCATGTAGGAGGTTTAGTGGGCAGTACTCTTGGAATTAATGCCTGAAGGGAATGGAAAGGAATCAGATTTAGGCAGAGGGAGAACTTGGACTCTGACTAGCCTCTTTCCAGCTCTGAAGCTGGCATAGATATTCAGAGTTGTCATGAGTTGGGGTAATGAGCCAACTCTTAAATCTTTGTATTAACCAGTTACTATATTTAGGCTGTCTGTGCCTGGTATGGGAACATGACCTTGAACAAGAAGGCTTTCTTCAGCAGAGGGCTATTTCTAATGGATTGACAGTTGAAGATTATTTGACAGCAGCACTCCCCAAACCTAGGTTAAAATATCCTTCAGTTCTGAAGTGTATATCTGGGCAACATAGCATAGGGTCCACAGCACAATGCTTGAGGCAATTAAATTGAAAACCACCATCATAAAGCTGTATCTGTTTGTAAACATGCGATTTCAGAACAAGGAACCAAAAATACATGTTCCTTGTCTCAAGAGAAGAACTGTTGCCATAGCAATAAAACACAAATATGCCACCACTACTACTAGCTCTCAAATGATGACTCCACTTGTGAAATGATTAGCTAGAAGAAATAAACTGGAACATCTTTCAGGTACCTTACAGTTTTCTCATGACTAAGCTTTATCGGAAGCTGAAGTCTGGAAGGAAGGACAAATACAATTACAAATATATAGGGGAGTCACTTGCCATACACACTCAGATGTATATTTTCATTTCCTGTAGCTGCAGTTTTTACCCTCACAATCCTCGCTCCCAGCCCTCTACCCTCTGGAGGTAGGTATATAAAGTTTGAAATGAACTTAAACTTGGCAAGCAGTGCCATACGGAAAGCTTCAGCAAACGAAATTTGCTAAAATATTTTAACACCTGAGCATTTTAAGAAAAAGTTAACAATGGCATTTTAATTAATGACCATCACTTCAAACAAAATATAACAGTCCCTCAACTCCAGTTATTTCTTTATGTTGGGGATGGAGCCATCCAAGCTGACAGTTACATTCTGTTTTCCTTAGAGGGATGTTTATAAGACTATATTCTCCCCTGTATAAAGTTTAAAAGGCAATAAAATCTCAGTTGCACTAATAAGAGTGAGAAACAGTGACATTTCTGGTCTCCCCTGAAAGAAAAGTGTCCATATATTTCATCAGGATGCATTTTTCACTTATTAAACGTGTATTTCACTCAACTGGAGATATTATGATCGCAGTCTCGTGAGATGACTTTTACCCACTTGAATTCTGTACCCTGACATTGTGTATAAGAAATAGGTATAATTTTCCTTATTATAAGTTTGTAGTTTGGATTGAATTTTACATCCATCAGATGTAAAATGTGTGCCCTCTAATAGATGGAAGCAGATCTCAACCCTAACTGCAATTAGCACCACTTGGAGAGTTTCTTGTTTGTTTGTTTTTAATACTTATGCACGAGCCACACACCCTAAATGATTCTAATTCATTTGGGCTAGGTGGCCTGGACACTGCATTTCTCCCAGGGTGGAGAAGCACGGTAACACAGAGTATGGGTTACCCTTATAATGTGAACGTTTAACCCCAAGCTTCAAAATATCTCTTGAATCCCCAAAGTCTGATTATCTAATATTATTTGAACTCTCAATAGATAGGATAACAAAACTGCAGATTAACTGCTACAAATTATTCATAATCATGCTTTTTGCATCATTCACTCTGACTTTCTTTGCATTTCGCAACTTGTTCCTTAACCTTGAACTTCGAAGGAAACTTTGAGATAGAAATTAAACCACAGAACAAATATCAAGGAAAGAAAGATGAGTTATCTTCTGAAACATGTTCAATTCATCTGCACAGTAATACAGAGAATAGAATTTGGTTCTAGAAATGCATATGGTATATAGTAATGGGAAACCCAGTTTGCTCTGTTTAAAGACCCTAGTCCTCAGGGACTGTCATTTAAGTTTTACTTCAGACATATGCTACTTGGATTTCATGAAGAAACATTTCATTCACATTCAATTGTAAGATTTTAGCTTGATCAAAAACTTTCAAAATAAAGAGTTGGTTTACTATTTAAAAAGACATCAGAGATGATTTAGTGCAGCTTCAGACTCAATTCTCATCTTAAATCTTGTTGTGAGAACCAAATTCATTATTCCCTCTCCTCTTTAAAATATTAATATTTTTATAGGCCAGTGAAACAAAACAAGGAATACTTAATTCCTAACTTTAAACAAGTATGTTTGGACAATGTTGTCCCATCCCTTCTTGTTCTCTGAAATCCACTTAGTGTGACAACCTGACACAACAATTGTCTTTATTGATAAAGTACATATCACCCTGGACAAACTTGTAGGTTTAAAATATGTTCTTGTCATAGGAAAATTTATCCCTGGTCTTCTAACTGTATGTTCAGTCATATTTTATGATTTTGTTTTCAAAAGCTGTGGCTGCTAAAATCGATGAGCTGTACTGGTACCCACAGCATAAGCATCCTATTTCTTCAACCAAAGATCCATCACTTTATTGAGGAGCATCACGGTGCGGGGCGTATGTGAATACAGAGTCTTTCTCACTCAGATGTGGGAAAGGAGAGAAGATGTGGAGGCTGGTAGGGATAAAGTATCTTTCTGACTTGTTCTCAAGTTTCCAGATCTGCTTTAAACAGTTTTTCTAGCTGGTCAGAAACCAAAGGAATAGAAAAGGGCAGAATGGTGAGACATTAAGTCAGTCTTCATTTTCCCAGAGAATATGAACTTCTTCACTACGCAGTGCTTCTCAAATGTTAACATGCATGTGAATCCCCAGGCAGCTTGTTGAAATGCACCTGTTTTTGTTTTTTTTTAATTTTTCAAAATGATTTTTTAACACCTTTATTGGAGTATAATTGCTTTACAATGTGTTAGTTTCTGCTTTATAACAAAGTGAATCAGCTATACGTATACATGTATCCCCATATCCCCTCCCTCTTGCGTCTCCCTCCCACCTCCCTATCCCACCCCTCTAGGTGGTCACAAAGCACCACCGAGCTGATCTCCCTGTGCTATGTGGCTGCTTCCCACTAGCTATCGATTTTACATTTGGGAGTGTATATATGTCCTATACCTGTTTTGATAGGTTAAAAATGGGGCCTATGATTTTACATTTCTAACAGGTGATGCTGAGGTTGCTGGTCCAATTACTCAGAACAGAACATCTGAATATAGTCTCTGTGCAAGTTTGCTTCCTTAACCCACCTTAGACCCATGTGCTTTTCCAAGACTAGTAGTCAAATGAAACAGGAGGGAACATTGGGCGTTTAGGGTTTGATTGTTTATTCTCTTGCCCTACGAGTGTGTGTATAAGGATCTGCCAGTCATCTTTAATTAAGCACCTCATTACTTCTGATTAGAGAAGAAAAAGCATTCTCTTCAGATTTCGCTACCCTGCTCTACGTAGCTTATGCAGACCTTTTGTCATTAAAATATCATATTTTAGCAGGAAATTTCAAAGCATGATCTTCTAATGAGCTGGCGATGAAACTACTCTCTTAGCCACTGAAACAGCTATATTCAGAGTTGAATTAAGGTTTTGTCCATGTGTAAAGAAATGGGGTAAGAGGCAAGAAGTTAACAGGTTCTGTCACTAGTGGAGCACACTAACTGCTTTTTAAAATTAACCCTGAACCTTGTCCTCAGTCAGTAGTTAATGGAAGTGACAGATTGAATACCATATATTATTTATAACATTAATAGAAAAATAAAATAATTATTTCTTGGCTTCATCCCATGCATATGTTTTAACGCTCTGCTTTCATCCTTTGCAGAGTGCATTGAATTTGAGGAAGAGACTGTCAAAGAGACTAATTAGCACCAACATTTATAGAGCGCTTTGTGTGACCAGGCAGGCACTGTTTTAGGTATTAGCTCAGTGAATCTCCATGAGGTTTGTACAATTACTTTAATTTCCATTTTCAAGATATTAAAATTGAACAGTTTAGAAACTGACCCTCTATTACACAGCTGGAAAGCGTCAGGCAAGGCTTGAAACCAAGCGTTCTGCCTATAGTGCCCATGCGAGTAACCACTCTGCGATGCTGGCTTGTTGAATTATGTGGGTGCAAGGTGTGAGTTCAGAGTTCACTACCGAAAATTACTTACCCTCTTGGGTCCAGAAAAGTAACAACCTTGTATAAATCCAACCGTTCATCTCTCCAGTCCTTGCGCCCACATTGCTAAACCCTGGAGGAAAAGATCAACTGTTTGTCCTAAAGCCACTGCACATTCATTGTTTCCAGCCTTCGTTGTATGCTCATGTTTCCTTAGAAACCTTTCACTTCAATTGATAATTTATATTACTCTCACTTCACGAGCATCCGTGTACATTTCTGCCCAATCAGCCTTTCTTTTCTTCCTTTGGGTTTTCTTGGAAATAATGCCCCTCCTTCCATCCAGACTTACCTTGTGCCTCTGTTATGGATCACAGCACCAACACTCTCCTTTCTCTGTCTCCATCGGTCTCTTTTCTCTGAAGCTTCTGTGCCTTCTATGCTCAACTCTCTCCCCACATTAAAACAACAAACAAACAAGAAACACTACACTCAATCTTATTACCCTTTGTAGCTAGGGCTCTATTTCACCCCTCACCCTCGTCAAAATTATTTTAATGAATATACACTTATTATCTACCTTTATATCTTCATCTCTTGTTTTCTTCTCAGTCTTTGGATTCATTGCTTTTGTAGTCTTCAAAATCACTAATGATATCATACTAAAGTTTAATGAACACTTGCCAGTTTTTAATTTCTTCAGCTTTTGGCATTATTACTGCTTCTTTATATTTTAAATTAACTCCTCTATTCTTTTCTACGATAGCACTCTACCTGTTTTTCTTCTGGTAAGAATGTGCAATGGTGAAATTGGGAAGTTAAAGAAAAAATGTGAGGACGTGACAGTGTCATATGTTGCTTTGGTATAGTTCTGTAGAATATGAACACATGTAGGCCGAGTGGAATAGACCATCTGTTTTAGTTTTCATTATAGACTATTGCTCTGACATCATCCTCTAAGTAACAGAGAATAAAGTGAAACACCCTTATTCTAAATCCCCCTGTTCCTACAGCTATGGTAAATACTCCATCCCTGAGAAATGGGCCCAGTGAAAAAGAACCAGAAAGAAGAATATTTCATCTTAGGCAAAGTAATGCTTTTGATCCCATGTGACCTTTGACCATGTAGCAGTCACCTTCATAAGCAAAGTCAGAGAATTTAATAGCTGTGTTTACAGGGCGGCATGTAACACCTCCACTACTAGCTATCTGAAGCCAAAGGCCTTAATGTGGAACCTAGGAGTGCCATCCCGGGAGATTTTCTTCCAATTCTGGGAAAATCTGATAAGAATGCTTTCCAGAATTTTACATGTTCCTGAAGTTGTCTGTCACTTGAAGAAGCCAGTTTGATAGGTTAAATATCTATTTCTGAAAGCTTCAAATAGTTCACTAATTTCTTTTAAATCTCCCTAATCTTTCTTGATTTCTAGGCTTAATTCTCTGCCTCAGCTTTCCCTTCAGTAAAGTGAAGAAAACATACATAGTGCATACCTCAAAGGGTAGTTGTGAATAATAAATATGTAAATCTATTGTATGTGTTTATTACTATTATTATTTTGTACTTTCTCATTTCTGTCAACTTTATTTTGAGTCTCACAGCCATAAAAAAATCATTGAGGAACATAAATTTTCTCCTACTTATTAAATGGATTCATTGAATGCACAGCCACAAACAAGCAAATAAACAGGTATCTTTAATCTTACAAAATGAGAGACTAGGAATCTTGAGAGACTAGGAATCTCAAGTTACCTCAGGTTTCTCATGACTTGAGAGCAGGTAGGAAGGCTGCCTAACAGAGTTGTTGTAGAGCCTAAATGATAAATTATGTGATGTACTCAGGGTATAGAGTGCTTCCTTGTTTTAATTATGATAATTACAATAAGAAGAATCATCATTTAGTGCTGAGATTTCATTTTATTCTGTTTACATTAACAGAAGTTAGTGGTGGTGGTGATGGGAGTAATAATAACTGAAAGAGTAGTTTAGTTTATTGCTCTACTCTATCAGATTTAGAGAAAAAAAGTCAATTCAGTCTGGCCAGTGCCCTTCTTGTGTGCTTGTATTTTTTTTTTTTCTTCTTATTGATCAGCCCTACTGTTCTTTTTCAGATGCTATCTCGGTTTCTTAGTCTTCGCCTCTATACTAAATACTAATAGGCAGATTTTTTACAAAATTCAAAGAAAACACTCAACCAACTTCATTCATCGGTTTCATTCACATATACTATGTTCGAAATCATTTTCTGTGGAAATAAACTTTTTAGCCTTTTGAATGTTTAATGTTTCAAAAAAAATTACCTTGTTAAACTTCTAGACTTTCTCTTGCTCTCTAGGTGAAGGTATATTTTCTTTTTCTCACTTTGTGAAAAGTTTCAGGTGTGTGTGAGAGAGAGAGAGAGAGAGAGAGAGAGATCGGAGTGGAGGAATAGATTCTAAGGGTTAAATACTCAACATTACAGAGAAGGAATAGGTTAACACCAATTAGTAATACTAAAGAATTAGCAAAGACTTAGAAGAAGCAGCACTTCCTTCTACTTTTTCACAATTCCTATGTAGTACTTTGATTTCTTGCAGGTATCAACATTTGTGTTACTTTTTTGAAATCAGGTCAGAGTGTTTTTTAAATAGTTACTGCTTTAATTCAATTTTAGCAATATTCATAGAGTGACAACTAGAAGCAAAATAACCGCCATAAGTAATTTCCTTTGAGATACTCTGGATAGCTTACTTCTATAAACTTTAAAAAGCTGAAAGAAAGGAGTATTAGATGGGGAAATTCATTTTCTTTAGAGCAGCATAACTTTCCCCCAATGTAAGATGTTTAACCTGCTCTGGAGCCAGGATGTATAAAAGTATTCACCCTGTAGAAAAGTGATTGAGTTTTTCCTACCAACAGGAATAAGAAAAGTTCATGCATTTCTAATTCCTTCTAATCATGTAGCATAGAATTATGTGGGGTAGAATAAATGATACCCTGCCTGATTTTATCACCTATATTTCCTTTCCAAAGTTGCTTAAACATGAATATTCATTACATGAAACATTCACTAGAACAATTAACATTCAAATCCTTCAAATGTCTTAAAAAGTATAAATTTCTTAGGGTAAATGCCACGTTATGTAGTGAGATTTTTTTTCCCTAGGTAGTTCTATGATTATTTTTTAAGAATTATTCTCCTTTTAATTTAAAGATATATTATTGTTCTTATTCCCAGTATTTCATAATCACCCCTTAATATTTGCCTGATGTTTAAATTTTACAAAACACTTCTACTGTAGTATCTCCTTATCTTCACACCATTTCCCCACTCTACTGTTTATCAAGGTAACCATGTTCTGATTTGGCCTTCCAAGTCAGTTTTGGAGGATTTTGAGGGCATAGAGATACAACCTGCAATTTTGTTAGTTATTTCTTCCTGAAGTATACTCAACAGGGAGAGCACTTTTCTTTTTACTCTTCCATTTTCTTCATTAATAAAAAGTTGGAAACCAAGATAATTACCACATTACCCTAAAGCTTATGTTCAAGAAGTAGTATAGTTTTCCCAATATATGTATGTATGATATGTGGACCACAAGTCTTATGAGATTCTTATTTAATATTGGTCTATGTTGTTTTCCTTTTCCCTCTTTTTTGTTCTCCCTCCTCTTTTGCTGATGTTTCCTGTCTTCCTCTCAACACATTACCATTACTAAATAACAGACGGACTGAATTTGTTTATCACAGCATTTCCAAATTTATGTGGTTTCTCATGATTCTATTAACATACCACAGAATTAGTGTTCCCAAACACAGAGTATAGGTCTCATGCAAGACATTGGGCTAAACCCTAAGGTGAGTGCTCCAAACATGCTTATAGAAAAGGATAAATGTACAATTAAAAGGATACATTAAAAATATCTAATGGTAAATAAATATCTTGTTTTAAAATAGCTAATGGAAAATGAATATCTAGTTTAGAGACACATCATTTTTCAGCATGGAGGTGTGTTGCTGAGCACTGAGAATTGAAGGATCAGAACATCTGGACCTCCCAACGTATCCATCTGGATACTCTTGTTTTACTTTTTTTTCTATTGCTATTTCTATTTCTATTACTTGGGCCACTTGGGTCTCTATGCCATTGTCTAGACCTCCTGAGACTTACGAGCCATACATCTTCTCCTTTAGGAAAGTGAGAAATCACTGGGTCCAGGGAAACAATCCTCTAATTCTTTCAGTATGTCTTTTCTTGAAATCCTTGAGCATATAAAGATAATTTGATTCCAACAAGTTTCATTACATAATCTCATTTTCTAACTGTATGTCTCGTTTTTAAATTTTATTTACTGACAATAAAAATAATCAACAGAAATGGGAGAAGGAAAGTAATGATTGTTCAACACTAACTTGTACCAAGCTCTACACTAGACACTTTAAGCTATTTCATTTATTCTGAAATGTAGGGATTATTGATAAGCATGCAGTTAGTACTGAAGATTTGAAAAGTAAATAATTTTATGCACACAAGAAATAAAAATCTTAAAATACTTCATACCTGTACTACAGTACCTATAATATAGGAGAATGACTATCATTCAATTATATTTCAAACTATGGCTTAAAATTTTTAATTAATGACTATTTTTCAATTATAGCCAAATTTGTATTTTCAAGAAGTTTTTAGTTAGGCTACCAGTCATTTCTTTAAGATAAAATATTTTCCTGGTGAATTTTAACCTGAGTCATTGGAGATTTTACATTGTATGTTCCTGAACACTGTGGACTGGTGATAGGACATTAATAACTTGAAGCACTGCAGCTTTACGTAGGTTTCTAACTGGGAACTGTATGATACAAATTAGCTAGTTAATATCCTTTTATATAAAGGCATCAAATTTATATATTTATAATACACTTTATATATTTTATTATGTAAGATAAACTAAGGTATCATTTTCCAGGTAAACTGATGGATGCTTGATTCTGCTGGGAAACACTGGAGGCACATACCTCAGAGTTTTCCCAACTGAGATGTAAAGAGATAGGGTCTTTACCACATAATACCCATCAGTCCTTGGTCAGGAGGCTGTTCCCAGGGAGTTTTAGTTCCCTGGTAATTCTAACCTGCCACCCATGTAGGCAGAGCTAATTCCTGGGCCAAAGAAAGTCCTCTGGCAACAAGACGCAGGTACTAGATGTTGGAAGACGTGCTAGAAGGTGGGCTGGCACGTAGGGAATAGGTAAGCACTCAGAGAATATGTTAAGGCATTGACAGATGCTATGATGTCTTCTAGAGGAAACATCCTTTTAAAAATGGGAAATAAATGAAAGACAGTATTATGTAATAAATAATATATAGCAGCTGATAGACCAGAAATAAAATATAGACTCTGAATATTCTGGCAGGCTAATCTTGGGAACATAATTTCTCTCAGGCTGGGCTTCCTTATCTATAAAACAGAGAACATTGCACTTACCTTAAAATTTGTAAAACTTAAAAGAATATCTAAGAAGTCCTTACACAGTATCTAGAAATCAATAACTAGCAAATATTAATGCATTCAGAAGGTAGTTGGTGTTTGAGATATTCTGTGTCATTTATCAACCTTATTCTAATGCAAGAAATCTCCTCTAAAACATCTTCCTCTGACAGCTGTTCAATCTGGACTTCAGCCCTTCTAGTTACAGTGCATATCAGCCTAAAGAGTTTGTCCTTTCTGGTTTGGGCAGCACTAATGGCTAACATGTTCTTTTTTATGTTGGAACTGAAATTATTTCACTAACAAATAGCCTCATAGATTATATTAAGATAAATAATTTCATTAATAAATAGCCTCAGAGCCACCTCTAACATTTTTGTGAGACCTGTGGCATGACATCACATGGAGGATCACATGCCCTTTGTCTAAAAGCTACAGTCAAACTAGCAAAATTGATACATAAAATATTTTCTATTTTCCTGTTATAAAAAATATGCCTGCATAATGGAAAATGGAAATTTATGTATTAAGATGCCATTTTTAGTGGACTGAAAGACAGCAAAATGTAAACTATAAGTAAAGTTAATTTCATTATGTTTCTCTGGATATCTAATTATTGATGATTCAGTGGTGTTTGGATGATTAATAAATTAAGGTGGATATAATTCATAAATTATAATGTTTATTCTATGGAGTCGTAACCTTCATTTTACCAACATCAACTGTTCTTATAATCACAATTTTAACATTTTTTTTTCTTGACAGTAATACCGCATTAGACAACTTTAAAAACGTTCAAATGGTCTTTAGATCATTTATTGAAATAAAGGTGTATTATAATTTTGTATTAGAGCTCAGAGAACAGATGTTGCAATCTTTTTTAAAGTCGATTTTATTAAGGTATACTTTACAAAAAGTGGTACACTTTTTAAGTGTATGCTTGATGAGTTTGACAGACGTAGAAGGTCATGAAACCACCAAGACGATTAAGTTATTTGATATTTCCATCACTCTAAGAAGTTTCTTCATGCCCCTTTTTTAGATAAATCCCTCCCACTGCCCTCAGCCCCCAAAGGCTCTTATTGAGTTATTATAGTTCTTAGTTATTTTATAATCCAATAAGGAAAATTTCAGCCTACTGAGACAGTAGTCACTGGAATTGAGAATAAAATTCTTAAATTGAAAGTTTAAAAAAGGAATTATAGATTTTAAATAATATGCTCAAACGTTGTAATGGGGCAGCAAATAGTAAAGTATCATCATCATAGAAAATATTGCAAAGCATTTAAAGTTCATCTCATAAACTGCTACCTCAGATTGCCATTTTTACCATCCTTAAAGCAGCATATAGTTTCATAGATTATTGCTTGCATTCTTCTTTCAAAATTTCAATACTAAGATATTATAAAGAAAATGAAAATAGCAGTATGGTGCCCAAGTTGTTCTAGTTTCTCTTCATATACTTTGATCTATAATTGCCAGAAAATATTATTCTCTGTAGAAATCAGTGTTGAGATTATTTGTACATTAATCTTATTCTTCATAGTCATGGGTATGCTGTTCATTTCCTTGTTCTAATTATCTTACTTTTTATTGGAACATCACGTATGTTGCATTTTTTTCCATTCAGTCTGATAACTTACCTTTTGCTAAACTTTTAATGATATTATTAAAAGTAAATGAGGATGTATACCAAATAATGCGAATAGTGCAAATTTAAACTTAAGTTTAGTTTCTGCCAAAGACCATGATTCACTCTTTATTTGCAGATCACTCTTGTTTCACTTTTTTTTTCTATTGCATCTCATATCTTGTGTAAAGTAAATCTAGTTGTTTTATTTTGAAGATTATCTCTAGAACCACAGATTGGAGAAAGAAGCAAGCAAAAAAACAAAACAACACAACAACAAAAAAATGCTTAGCACAACCAGCCAAAGGTACTTCATTCTATAAAACGTTATCACATTCTTGCTGTTGAAGAAGGAGGACTCACCGGTTAAATGTTTTTCTGCTTTTACCCAAGTGTGTCCACAGCTGAAATTCTCTTTTTAGTTTAAAGTAGTGACCTACAAAGGGGTTAGTAGCACAATCTAAACCTCCAAAACCTTCAGCCACAGTTGCCTTTTGTTTTGAAGATATAGGGCAAGAATATGGTGAAGAATTTCCTACAGACCTGAAAGAATTAGTTACAAAACAAATGTTTGGGTTATGGGTTGAGCTGTGCCAGCACTGCATGCCAGATTCTGAGTGACAGGGGTGCCTGAGTATTCTCTAATACATTTATTTTGTGTGTATGTGATATGTAGGGCCTCCTAAATCATATGACTCAGAGCAGGGAAATCCCTTGAATGGGTCTAAAGATGATCTAATCTCACTTCTTTTTGACAGACCTTTAGTTTTGAGGATGGCTATTAATGTCTTCTATTTTCATAGCTGAACATAGCTAATTTCAGCTTTTCTATTGAAAATCCTTGATTTATACCATAACCTATAATTTTAAGTAAGTAATAAACAACCATAAAGCTTCAGTGATTAGCACAAAATTTAGGAGGACTTTCCTTTTGTTCACTTTTCTCTCCACTTCCAACTTCGTTTCTGGTACCTCCCCAAATTCCTTCTAAATCTATCAAGCCTGTCCAAAGAATGTTGCCACTTAGTCAGTGTGACTTATGAGCAATGCATTGCCGCTAGCACAGTCATCCAGAAGCTCTATCTTTCAGAAGAGGAGAACCTTTCAGAAGAGTCTTACAGCTTTACAACCACAGCTCAGATGTGGCCTGGATATGGCGAGGCCAGCCTGGTGGCCCCTTCCCCACATCAACCTGGAGCTCACACGTTTTGCTGCACCCTGTGCGGGTGGTAGGCAACCACCCCCCGCCCCCGCCCCGACAGCGGGGCGAGGAGCAGAGGTGTGGGGTCGGTGGTACCACTCTCTCAGTTTACAGACGTGGCAGGCCCATCTGATTGGCAGGGCAGTAAATCGTCCTATACACCTGTTCTCTTTAAAAACAGTTATGTATCTGTGCTGTAAACTCTCCTTTTATTGCATGTCGTTGAGCCATCACACTGGAGCTCCTTGTTGGACCCTTTTTCTACCTGGTTATTATTCTCAGCCACCTTCCAATTCCTTCCTGCCCTTGATACAGTTTCTTCTTTTTTCCTAACTATTCACAGTTCTCTTTCCTACTTACATGCAGAGAAATGCGTATCTAAACTTTACAGATAGAAATATAACTAAATAGAAAAAGCATAACCCTTGAATACAACATCTTTCTTATTTGACATACTTTCTAGATATAACCACCATTCTGGTTCTCCTCCTCTCTACAGTCTTGAGGTTTTGACATCTGTTCTTTAAAATGTGGTTGCCAGGGCTTTAGCAATTTCAGACATTGAAATTCAACATAAATTGGGAGCTAAAATCTCCCCATTTCTCTACACCGTATGTCTATTTTTGCAGTCTCCAAACAAATTAGCCTTATGTAGGTAGTGATCCCATGTTGCTGCTGCTATTAAATTTGTAATAAAAAAAAGCTGTTAGAACATTTTTTCTTTTCATACAAATTGTTGTTAAAATAGATTTATTCATTGAAGTTTGGGTGTGATTAAAACAAGAATGTGGAAAGCATGGTGTAAGTGAACTAGTAGCAAAACTGGAAATTTAGATGGGCAGCAATAAAATTCTTTATTAGTTCAAAGAAGTGAACGGGATTCTTTGCATCAGAGTCCCAATGGGAAATGTTCTCAAGGGAGAAAGCCAACTATCTGTTCATGTCCAGTGACAGGTCACTTAAGGAAGAGACAGAAGATGTAGGGGAAGTTGCTGCATGATGGAGAAAGAAATCTTAGGCTGAACGGAATTTAGATTATGGTAGCATGTCTGGAAAAGGAGGAAGGTAAGACAGAGATGAAAGTTGGAGAGAAGATAGCTATTAGATGTAGTTATTAGTTTAGGCTGGCCAGGATGGGCGACTCGGTGCAGGAGACTAGGAGGGAAGTTAAACACTGTTATTATATTAACAAGAAGGGAGGAAGCTATGATCAACTAGTTTTAACAGTTTCCACAGTGCCTATGGTGATATGCAAATATATTGCACATGCAAATTTGTATCAATATTTGAGAATACGATGGGATTAAGTCCGATTTTCAAATGATATCTTACATAAGCCATTTCACCTTTCATGAAAAGACTTCACTTAAACCAGACATATCCAGAAATCCTTTTATAATGTTGAGATTTATCATGACATCATTTCAAACAGTGGAGAAACTCATAATGTTGGTTTTGCATATTATATTAACTTTTATACCATATTTCCTTATCTCATCAAGATGTTGTTGTTACATATGAATGAGGAAATGCAGGATATTAAAGGAAAGACATCAATCCAAAAGTTACTCGAATATTGGCTTGTGATAAATACCACCACATAAGCCCTGAAAACAGAACAAACCAAACTGAGTACATTGGCCTAGGTGCTCCTGGATAATAGACCAGCTCTGTTTTCCTGCTAGTGTGCCAAGGAAAAGTATATGCTAGGGCTAACGTTTCCTGCTGCACATGGAGTAATACTATAGAGATAGTTGAATAATCCATATGCAAATTAAAGGAAAGAGCAACTTGGTTATTAAATACAGACACTGGAGGTCTCTGGGATCTGTTCTCCTTGTAAAAATCAGGGAATTATCAGTGCTGGCTCCGAAGTGTATTCTTAGTCCCATCTTATATGACTGCAGTTATTCTTATTCATCTCACATTTTCAGATGTTGGGTCTCCAGAGCCTTAAATGATGCTGCACAACTGCTTTCTTGTCAGATGGCACAAAAAACTCATTCTTCAACAAAAGGAAAATTAACTGCTTCTGCTCTGCTCAGACTGCATACCAGAACATTCATCTAAATCCACTTCATAGAACATCTGTTCAGATGTACACGGTGGTGAAGACCTGGAAGCTATTAACGCATAGCCCATTGCTGACCTCTTCTGTGTTTTTAAGGACAATAGGAGTCCATAAAGTGAGCTGTTAAAGAAAAAAATCTGTCAAGCCTCTATCATGCACTTCCAAATGGCTGTTAGAGCCTTATTCATCTCATCCTGAACCTCTTTGAGAACTGTACCCTCCCTTTTGAGACTGAAATCATATAAAGAACATTTGTAGAAAAATGTTTACAGTCTGCTTCATGAGTCAACCAAAGATTTAAACTTAGAATATTGCCCAGATTGGTGTTCTCTTTTTCCTTTATCTTGCCCAGTGATCGTCAACCGGGGTGATTTTACCCATGAGAGAACATTTGCAAATGTCAGGAGACAGTTTTGATTGTCACATCCTAGTAAGCATGGGGTAACACATTTAGTGGGTAGAAGCCAAAGGTACTGCTCAGCATCCTACAGTATGTAGGACACCACTTACAGACACACACACACACACACACGACAAAAAATTATCTTATCCAAAAAGTCAATAGCATAGCTGTTGAGAAACCCTAAGCTAGCCTTTTACATTTCTGCTCATGGAGACCCACAAAACTTGTTTCTTAAGTGATGTAGCTCTTTTTTGCCCAACAATCAGTGCACTCAGTTTTCTTTACTCAGTTATGGTGATTGTTATATTTTGATTTGACAAATGAGGCTTAAACCAAAAAGATGTTTGGTAACACATTGGTATGCATCAGATTTGATTAGACTATTTGTTTGAATGGAGTGAGGAGCTGTTTTAACTGGTGAGATCTATTTGCTGCCCAGATGGTGAAGCCAGTACCTCAGTTAGTTATCACACATGGTGGGACAGAGTATAAAATGAGTTTTGGGCTTCTCTTGATACTAAGTGTGGAATCTCTGATGACCATCGAGGAAGTTTAGGATTGCTCCAGCCACATTCAAGAAAAGAAGTCCTAGATCCTGTCTAATCTCTGTGATGTCTGAGAATCAAAGCTCCACAATTACCACCTAGGCCTCCATGGGAGGCAAAACACATTATTTTTGAGACAAAACCTCTTCTTATCTTTGAATATCAGAAATACTGTAAATCCATGTGTGCCAGACTACTTTTCATCATTTTTATTTACCTGCCCCTGCCCATTTATTCCAGATCGTTACCATACCCAAAAGTTTCTTCTTGGTTTTGTTAGTTTTGTTGTTTTGTTTTTTGTTTGCCTTTTTTTCTGCAGCTAGAATGCCCTGTGCTTTAGTTTTCCATCTGTCTGATTTCTAGCCTTAAGAATTTCAGCTCAAGTACAACCAAATTCTCTAATTTGATACTTGGTCTTTTCAACATAAATGAGATTTCCCTCTTATTAAACTGTTTTTCCAGTGGCTCTCTGCTTTTGAGTAAGGGGCAGGATCAGAGTTACTTGAAGGGGAGAAGAGTTTACATACTACTGCCTTTCATCATTTACCCTGCTCTCCAACCCTGTGTACTCTGACACTACCTCAGACTCTCAGTGAAAAGCACTCCTCTTTAGAAATGATGGACTGTAGTACTCTTTTGAGAGTATGTTGTTTCGTTGTTTTTTTTTTTTTTTTTGCGGTATGCGGGCCTCTCACTGTTGTGGCCTCTCCCGTTGCGGAGCACAGGCTCCGGACGCGCAGGCTCAGCGGCCACGGCTCACGGGCCCAGCCGCTCCGCGGCATGTGGGATCTTCCCGGACCGGGGCACGAACCCGTGTCCCCTCCATCGGCAGGCGGACTCTCAACCGCTGCGCCACCAGGGAAGCCCTGTTGTTTCGTATTATTATTCTTTGTAGGTTATTGTCTCCCCAGTCATACTGTAAATGTCAGAGACTTTATTCTATACCCCTTATCTACATTCTTGCCTAGTACAAATGTGCTAGAACATAAAAGTATATCAACAATAAATACTTTGTTGTAGATCATATGGATGAGGAAGTCCCAATCCAAAAAAATCTCCTGACAATTTTAGGATGAGATTTCCAAACTTACATATAGGCAGTTAAACAGCTTGACTCATTTTAATAAAAGAACTTTACAGCCTGACCCAGGACAAGAAATAAATGTGAGAGAAAACATTTTAGGTTTGACTGCATTAATATTTTATTAGAAGCAAATAGGCAAATTATAGATGGATTTTATTAAACAGCATACAATCAGTGGCTATGAAGAATTTTGGCATCCAACAAGACTTTAGCTTCCTCAGGAAGCAGTAGCAAATTTGCAGAAAAAAATAATTCAAAATTTTAATTTCCTAATTTAAACAGTATCGCTCATTTAAGCAATTTAGCTGATTATAATTATGAATACATGCCATGTATTTAGCAGCAACTTGCAAGTTCTCCTGTGGTCCAGATTACTAATAGATTCAATGATGCTCTTTTTCAGTACTAATGTTGAGATTTTTAATACATGAAACCATTGACACTGAGATCAAACATTTTATCTCAGAAAAAAAAAATGCATTCTCCTTTTCTATCAATATGACAGGAAGCAAAATGATTATTTATGGCTATTACTTGACTATGCTGTCAAACATATTTGCTACTTTAACTAGACCATCTTGAATTAACAGATGCAAATGCAGTTGGTAACCAAAAGGGTGGCTCTTTGTGGAATGATAGTGCTTTGCTTGAGGCTCTCCTGCAGTCTGTGCTTTTATAGGGAAACAATGATTATGCCTAATTTTACTCAGCTTCGAAAACCAGGAGATCAAGGTGCAGATAGGGTACTTTCAGTTCACTTAATGTCAGTATTTACTGAAAGCCTTTTATATGTCAGGGACTATGTAAAACCAGGGAAACAAAAGATGAATGAGATGCCACTGCTCTCAAGGAGAGCATGCTTTAGAGCTGGGATAAAGCACCATCTAGAATAGACAGTAAGATAAGAATTGTTAAGCAGGCATGGAGGGGCTAGAGTTGATTCAAAGAGAGGAAAAGTCACTTTTGGACTGAGGGGAAGTATAATTTTTTTCTTAACCCCAAGTCAACTATTCCTGAGAAGTGCCCCCATTTGTATTCTCTCTCTCTCTCTCTCTTTCTCTCTCTCTCTCTCTCTCCCCCTCTGTCATAAAATTCTTACAGTTACAGGCATTAATGGGTATCAGGAACTGTTATTAGACAGTGAGCTTTTACATTCTTTTTCCCCCCTCCCCTTCAACATAAAGTAGAAGGTTATTCTTCCCTTTCCTTCTCTTCAACTCTGTACCCCCATCTCTTATTCTGAGATTGAATTGCTCAGATCCCTGAGTTCCTGCCCATCCTCCTTGACATACTCCCCACTCCTACCCACCCTGCCCACTGCTGTCAGGTACCATTTAGTACTGTCTTTGAAGTATGTCCCATATTCTGAACCTTTCTTACATCCAAACTCCCAATCCAAATATCTCCCTACTATGCCCTATTCCCTCACATTCCAGGGTTCTGCTAGATGAAAACCAAATACTGTGATGTCACAATTGGTATTGATAGCTTAATCAGTGTTTCCACATGACACATGTCTGCTCTTTGAATCTTTCTGAGAAAGTAGAAAATCTAAAATCTCCCATTTTAGAATTTTTTTTTCTTAACACAGGAAGGGCATCTAGGCCCAGATAGGTCTCAGACTCATCATATAATATTGTCATTCCTCAAGTTCATCGTTTGGTCAGCCTCATGCCCTATATGCACTTATATCTGTTGTTTAAGGACATCATAATGTTGCATACACACCAATGAGGAAGTGGATATATTTAGCCCATGAATGAAAACTACTGTAAAATCTATTAAATTAAAATCTCTTCACAAAGCTCCTCAGCCCTTGATCATATCCAAAAAACATTAGCAAAGACTATTACTATTTCATATCATTATTAACACATATATATGTATTATAGCACATCCTATCTTAGTTTCCAAAAAGTTATTTAAAATGTTCAGTAGCATAGGAAACAACTCTCTCACATATAGTGTTTCTCTTTCTCTAGGGATTTCAAAAGCCCCAGTAGGCCAAAATATAACATATTAGTCTGCCTTGTATATACCAGTTATAATCAATTACTATATATTACAGAGAAATCAGCAGGTGAACAGTTTCTAAGACAAAATAGTTTCCATCCACTTCAGTTTGTGGGGAAAACAATAGGCATCTTTCAGTAAGTTCCTGTGCTTGAAAACTGGACGTTTTATGCAAATGTAAAAAATATAATTAGTTTCTTTCAGAAATAGTAACACAGTGTCTCTCTTCCTCTGACCTTCCAGAGTCTTGTAGATTAGTGGTTCTCAATCTTTATAAGTACATTAGAATATCCTGGGGAGCTTTACAAAATTACATTGTCTAAGCCACACTCCAGACCAATGAAGTCAAAATCTAAGAGTGGGACATCAGCACTTTTTAAAGCTCCATTGAGGGCTTCCCTGGTGGCGCAGTGGTTGAGAGTCCGCCTGCCGATGCAGGGGACACGGGTTCGTGCCCCGATCCGGGAAGATCCCACATGCCGCGGAGCAGCTGGGCCTGTGAGCCATGGCCGCTGAGCCTGCGCGTCCGGAGTGTGTGCTCCGCAACGGGAGAGGCCACAGCAGTGAGAGGCCCGCGTACCGCAAAAAAAAAAAAAAAAAAAAAAAAGAAAAGGCTCCATTGAGGTCAAGAACTACTTTTCTAGAGTGACAACAAAGCAGTCATCCTAATGGACATTCTGGCCTTCGGCATGTGAGAAACACTAATAACACTGAGAAATGTGCAAGAAAAAAAATTTCATCCCCAGATAGAAATTGAAGAATAGTTGGTGTACCTGGTTTCTTAGCCCCAAGCATCTTACCATGATGTGGGGATGAGAGAACTATGAGAGGCGTGCCCAACACAAGGAAGTGGAAGCAGCATATAAGTAGCTAATTAGCTAAGGAGCAGAGAGAATGGGTGAGGTTGAATACAGTGACACAGAGAAGGGCAACCATTGCTGCTCATGGTCAAAAGCCACCTCCTTCATGACCCACAAAATGATGGGATTGAGTACTGATTTTTAGGATCAATTCACAGAGTAATAAAAGGTCAGGATCAAATGCAAAGGCTTTGACTTATTTTCAAAAGATTTGAAAATCATTATCATCCTATGAGGTAAATAGCACAGGGGCTAAAATTATGGTTAACAGTGAGGGCCTGAGAGGAGTTTGTCCAAGATTACACGAAAAGAAAAAAGCAGCATTTGAAACAGATTCACTTAATCCTACTTCCACTATATATCTGCTATGCTATTCTGACAGTGAAGGAATTGATAGACTTAATTTCACTATGTTAGAAGAAAAAATCTAATGTGTCTTACTTTAAATGTATCTAATAAATACCTAGGTGAATGTGTTTCTGGTATAAAATCTGGATTTGTCCATCTACGCTGGATGTTGGTATTGCTATAAAAGGAATACTACAAAATCATAAAGCAGGAAAATAAAGGATAAAACACCTTGTCCTTGAACTTCGGATAAATGTATCCGCAATGTATCTCTTATGTATTGGTGAAGTGAAAACACTGAGTTTATGAAAGTAAATCTAGATCTAGATTTTACACTAAAGAAACTCTAAAAGTACCTGTTTGTTTTCCTGAATTATACTTGGGAGATTGGGATTTCTAGAATACTCAGCACTGATTATTGCTAAGGGAATGCTCTAGAATTAACTGCATGATTAGGTGAGATGAATTGTGCTCAGAAGAGCAATTATATATACCCCATCCTGCCAAATTCAATTCACTCTTTAAACAGGTTTGGTCAAAGTGTGTACAGATCATCCATTTCACTTGGCATTATCTACAAGTTTCTTATGCCCTGCTAGCACTTTTTACAATAAATCTGAGCAAGAGATTGTCAGTATCAAGCATGATCTTTTATTACTCACTTGTATCTTTTAGATTTCTTTTATAGATGAACCTTCTTGATAAAGGAACAGTGGCTAGAGGCAAAATGGCACAGGCAGCACTAGTTAGATGTCTTTGCTCTACCCTTCAAGGGACAGAAATGTGTCTGTGAAGTAACTCCAAATTTACCATTCCCTATGATGTTTATTTTCATAATTTGTTTTCTGATTAGAATTTCCATGTCGTATATTCATGTATTATATTTATCCTGAACATAAGATATAATTTTTCCTTTTTTATCTATAATTAGACAAATTAGACACAGATTTTTTTCTTCTTAAAAGTGAATTAAAAAATTAAAAGGACTTTCAATTTCCAGTACAGCATGTAAGAAGCTTGGAAGTCACCACCCTATCCTAACAAATAGAAAGCTGAACAAACAGAAAACTTAATAATTCTTCTTAGATATGTAAGAGAATGAGGTAACATGGCTAACCACTGCCCTCAAAATTGGAGAGACAAACAGGCAGATACACAGCACCACAATTTACCAGAGCAGAAACCCACGAGCAAAAACTTCCATGGGAACAGGTGCCAAGATAGGGAAACCTGAACTATAATTGACAAATTGCTGGAGGCTCAGTGTGGACAAGTCTGAGATAAAAACTCCAGAGCGACCCAGTCATGGTGGAGAGGTGGCAGTGGAGGGGTACGCAAATTTTTGTATTTTACTTCCTGGAGCTCTAGCAGATTCTCAGAGCAAATAGCAGAGAAAAATCCACTTATGTTTCTGGACGAGGGAGAGTAAAATGAACCATTTTAAAATACACCAGAGCATTCTGTTCTTCTTAACAAGGTCTACCCTCAGGAGAAACTATTTAACCAGAGCCTAACCTGCTGGGATTTTATCAGAGCTTAAATGACCTCGGGGAATATAAATATACAACTCCAACTGTCTCTAGCCATCGTGTGGAGGAAAGTAAATACCCAACTCCAGCCAACTCAACCCATTCTATCCTACATGAGTAGGAGGTGGGGAAACTGAGAAGCACTTGTGAGGTTCATTGTCCAGAGTCATAGGCTCACTAAAAGACTGAGACCTAATTATAGGACTGTAGAATGCTGCCCCTTCCCCCACACCTTATCACCACATTACTAAAGGCATATATACAGTAGTTCCTTTTACCCAATGCATCATGTCCAGCTATCAAGAAAAAATTACAAGGCATACTAAAAGGTTAAAGAACACAGTTTGAAGAGACAGAGCAAACATTGAAACCAGACTCAGATATGACAGTGATGTTGGAATTATCCAACTGAGATTTTAAAACAACTGTGATTTTAAAACAACTATGATTAATATGCTAAGGGCTCTAATGGCTAAGGTAGACAGCATGTTAAGAATAGACAATGGAAGTAGAGAGATGGAAATTCTAAGAAAGAACCAAAATATACACATATATATACACTAGAGGTCAAAACACTGTATAGAAATAAAGAATGCCTTTGATGAGCTATTAGTACACAGGACACAGCTGAGGAGAGGATCTCTGAGCTTGAGAATATCTCAGTAGAAATCTACAAAGCTGAAAAGCAAAGAGAACAAAGACTGAAAAAGCCCACCACCAACAGACCAGAATATCCAAGACCTGTGGGAAAACTACAAAATGTATAGCATACATGTGATGGGAATATCAAAAGAAGAAGAAAGAGAGAAGGGAGCAGTAGATATGTTAGAAACAGTAATGACTGAGAATTTCCCCAGACTAATGCCAGAAACCAAACCACAGATCCAGGAAGCCTGAAGAATAACAAGCAGGATAAAAGCAAAAAAAAAAAAAAACAGTACACCTAGACATATATTAGAACCATAGACTATCAAAGATAAAGAACAAAAATTCCTGAAAGAAGCCAGAAAAAAAGACCTTACCTACAAAGTAGCAAAGCCAAATTGTCCCTTAGAAGCCATGCAAGCAAGAAGAGAGGAGAGTGAAATATTTAAAGTTTTGAGAGAAAAAAACACCAACCTAGAATATTTTACCCTGCAGAATTATCCTTCAAAAGTGAAGTATAAAGACTTCTTCTGACAAACCAAAATTGAGGTAATTTGTTGCCAGTTGACCTGCCTCACAAGAGATCTTCAAAGACGTATTTTAGAGAGAAGGAAAATTATATAAGTTAGAAATATGATCTATATAAAGAAAGGTGAAGGTAAAATAAAATCTCTTATTTTTCTTATTCTTAATTGATCTAACAGAGAATAGTTTGCTCAAAATAATAATAGCAACAATATATTCAACTATGTTTATATATGTTTTCTAGGTAGAAAATCTGAAGGAATTAACCAAAGAAAAGACAAAACAAACAACAACAAAAAAACCCAACCCTAATAAGTGATGATAGCAAGGTTACAGGGTACAAGGTTAATATGCAAAAGTCCATTGCTTTATTATATACCAGCAATGAACAAGTGGAATTTGAAATTAAAAGCACAAGCATTTACTTTAGCACCCTCCAAAACAAAATACTTAAGTATAAAACTAATGAAATATGTACAAGATGGACAACTGTAAAACTCTGATAAAAGACATTAAAGAAAAACTAAATAAATGGAGTGATAGTCCTTGTTCCTGGATAAAAAGACTCAGTATTGTCAAGATGTCAGTTCTTCCCAACTTGATCTATAGATTCAATGCAATCCCAGTCAAAATTCTAGCAAGTTATTTTGTAGATATTGACAAACTGATTCTAAAGTTTATATAGACAGGCCAAAAAAAACAGAATAGCAGAATAGCCAACACAATATTAAGGTATAGAGCAAAGTTGAGGGCTGACACTAGCCAACTTCAAGACTTACTCTAAAGTTGAAGTATTCAAGCCAGTATAATACTGTCAAAAGAACAGATGGATAGATCAATGGAACAGTATAGAAATCCTAGAAATGTAGTCAACTGATCTTTAATAAAAGAGCAAAGGTAGTACAATGGAGCAAAGGTAGTCTTTTCAGCAAACAGTGCTGGAAGAACTAGATGTCCACATGCACATGTTAATAAATGTAGACACAGACCTTATATTAGTCACAAAAAAAACTCAAAATGGATCACAGACCTAAATGTAAGACACAAAACTATAAAACTCCTAGAAGATAACATACAAGAAAACCTGAATGACATTAGGTATGGTGATAACTTTTTAGATATAACAGTAGGGGCATGATCTATGAAAGAAATAATTGATAAGCTTGACTTCATTAAAATTTAAGAAGTCTGCTATGCAAAAGGCATTGTCAAGAGAATGAAGAGACAGGCCACAGATTAGAAGAAATTATTTGCAAGAGACACATCTGGTAACGGACTGTTATCCAGAACACACAAAGAACGCATAGCTCAACAAAAGAAAAACAAACAACCCCTATTAAAAAGTGAGTCAAAGACCTTAACAGATATCTTACTAAAGAAGATTTAAAGATGGGAAATAAGATGCTCTCCATCAGGAGTCCCCAACCCCTGGGCCATGGACCTAGGAACTGGGCCACACAGCAGGAGGTGAGTGGCTGACAAGCAAGTGAAGCTTCATCTGCCACTCCCCATCGCTTGCACTATCACCTGAACCATCCCCCAGCCCCGTCCGTGGAAAAATTGTCTTCCACAAAACCGGTGGACCGCTGCCCTACATCACACGTCTCAAGGGAAATGCAAACAAAAGCAACAATGATATACCACTAACACCTATTAGAACCTCAAAAATCTAGAACATGGACAACACCAAATGCTAGCAAGGATGTAGAGCTATAGGAACTCAGATATATTGCTGCTGGGAATGCAGAATTGTTACAGCCAATGTGTAAGACAGTTTGAAAGTTTCTTAAAAAACTAAACTTATTCTTATCATACAGTCCAGCAATCACGCTCCTTGGTAATTACCCAAAGGAGTTGAGCACTTACGTCCACACAAAATCCTGCATGTGGATATTTACAGCAGTTTTATTCATAATTGCCAAAACTGGGAAGGAACCATGATGTCCTTCAGCAGGTGAATGGATAAACTGTGGTACGTGTAGATAATGGAATACTATTCAGTGTTAAATAGAAGTGAGCCTGTAAGCCATAAAAAGATGTGGAGGAATCATAAAGCATAATACAAAGTGAACAAAGCCAATCTGAAGAGGCTACATACAGTATGATTCCAAATATATGACATTCTGGAAAAGGTAGACAGTAACAAGAGCGGTAGTTGCCAGGATTTGAGAGGCAGGAGGGGTGAATAGGTGGAGCACAGAGGATTTTTAAGGCACTGAAACTACTCTTTATGATACTGTTATGGTGGATACATGTCCTCATATATGTGTTCAAACCCATAGAAGGTACAAAGCCAAGAATAAACCTTAATGCAGACTAGGAACTTTGGGTGTCAGTGTGGGTTCATAGATTGTAACTAATATCACACTGTGATGGGGGATGTTGATAATACCTGAGGCTATGCATTTATGAGGGCATGGGTATGGAAAATCTCTGTACAGTTGACCCTTGAGCAATGTGGCGGTTAGGGGCACCAATCTCTGCAAAGTGGAAAATCCGTGTATAACTTTATAGTTGGCCTTCCCTATCCGTGTTTCCTCCTTATCCAAGGTTCCCCAACCATGGGTTCAACCAACTGCAGATCGTGTACTACTGCTGTATTTACTACTGAAAAAAATCTGGGTATAAGTAGACCCATGCAGTTCAAACCCTTGTTGTTCAGGGTCAGCAATTAAGTACTTCTTACTTAATTTAACTGTGAACCTAAAACTACTATAAAAAATAAAGCCTATTTAAAAATGAATAAAAACTCATGGACTTGTCTGTGAAATAACATCAGCATTTTGATACAATTATACTGGCTAAGAGAAAACAATTCTCTCTTTCTCTCTGTCTCCTCTTTTATTTTTCAACTCTGCTCCCACTACCTCTTCTAAGGCAAGGGGAACTCAAATGTGGAATTTAGTACCAATGACCTTAATTAGATAACAAAAGTGCAGTTTTGTAGAGTTTTAGTTGACCTACAGACAGTACGCATAAGACTGAGCTGGGTTCTTAGAAGTGCACTGTCACGAATCAGCATGTTCCCTTGGTCCAAGGAACATATAAGGCAACAGTTTTTTAGAGAAGTGTAAATAGCCAAAACTTAAATAGAATATTTTGCCAGTCCTCATGGCTCTGAGGATTTTTCCAGCCTCACTTAATTCAGAGTTTATAAGCCTGAAATCAAGAAAACTTTTCAGGCCAGTTCTCTACTTCAGCAGTTTTAAATGTGGTTGTAGGCTGCCATTGGGTTCGTGGGCATGAAGAGCTTTAAGTAACTTAAATTCAAATATTTCAAATCCCATATGTCTCTTTCCTAAAACTGTTCTGCCTGAGAATGTACCTACTGTCAAGACATGGTATGAATTCTCCTTTCTTATGGCCTTTTTTTCAACTGCCAAAAAAGAATAATTAGAAATATTGTTGTTAGTGTTGAGAAAGTGAATAACTCTAATGATTAACAAATTATTTTGCAAGGCAGGTTGTTTCAGTGTTTTATTTTTAACAAAATTGATTCAGGGCTTAATTGAGCTCTCAGCATATAGATCATTAAAAATAATTTTTGATGATTGATCACTATGTGATATTTGGCATAGAACTTCTTTCTATTCTTATCTAATAATTTATATTGACAAGATTTTCAAAGTTTATAATAATGAAAAAAATATAAAAATTAATATTTAGCCATATGGTATTCAATTAAAAATTAACATCTGTCCACAGATACATGTAATCAGTTTTTTATAACTCTCCATCCACCTCATAAAGAGATGCTCTTCTAGTAAAATTTTCCTTTTGTGTTAAATAATTATTTTTAAATGTATATTTCTGTTATTTGATGAAATGTGTTCTAATCTTCAATGATGAAACAATTCATAAGAAAATCATAATATTTAGAACTTGTGGGTCATACAAATTAATATATTAAATCCAAGTTTATGTACATGTTTTTGTTGCAAAGGAATAGGATAGGATGATCAAGGATGACTTTCAAGCTCAAAATATGTTAGGTTGGGATAAACTTCTGTGGACTAAGTGTAAAGAAAATATGTGAAAGAAGAAAAAAGAGCAGTGTAAAATAGTTGATTATTAAAACATTTTGTTTATATATATATATTTAAATCAATAATAGCAGGCCTCAAAAACTATAGTATTTTTATGTCACAGTTTTTTTAAAGATTGATATAATATTGTTTCAAATTATATATCCATTCCTACTATATAAATTTTTAATAAAACATTTTGAGTCATCTTGAAATATATGAGTGGGTACATACATTTAAAAATTATTTTAAAAGATACACAAACAAAAAGGAGGTTTCAGATGTATAAAGTCCTGAGTAACGTGGCCTCCACAAAGATCTGTTCATGGGCCAACCAAGCCATTTGTCCCAGAAACTTCCAGAGGAAAAAGCTCAATCTGAAGATGACTAGTTGAGTTGGCTTAAAAGCAGATCTCAGTCCCACTTTCTTGAGCTAGACAGCTCTTGAGTTGCAGAGATCCAGATACATGCAAATTTGTCTAAACCCTCTGCAATGATTCGACATTAACAATAGAAGAGAATTCTGTAGGATTCTCTATTGTCCATATGTTTGATGGTTTCTGAAAGTCAGACATCAAATGAATCAAATGAGGACTCTGATTGGAATGGATTTCAAAGCCTAGGCGGCCACTAGACATTGTGTGTGTGCTTGTGAAGGAGTATGTTTAGTAGCAGGAGAGCCATTTAGTGCTCAAGAGAAATTTTTCCAGACTTCATTGAAACTCTATGCATAGGGCATAGTGTAAGAATGAAAAAGACCAGAGCTCTCATGCTCTCATTTGGAGGAGTTGCTGTGGCTTAATCACCATTTTATTAGATTATTTCCTAGCGCACTCTTAATCCAAAGTGATAATAAAAAGAGTTTTGCATAATTGCCCTATATATCAAATTTATGGAGTCATACTCTAGAATAAAGTTTAAAAAAAAATCCACTCTATGGAAATTTTATCTTATTATACTAAGGAATGTAAATATATAAAATTAATCTCTATATTCTTGTCATGAGTATTTTATATAAATAATCCTTCAGTGAAGAAGAATTCCTAATATAAAGATTAATAAATCAAATAAGAAAGCTTGAGATACATCAAAACACTTGTATTTTAAATAAGAAAAATGCATTTCAGGCTCTAAATGGCTTAAATGCTATTTTTTTCTTTCGTGGTGTTTGGATTAAGTACATTGGGAAGCTCAGTGGAAAAAAAAAAATTTTAAAGAAATCCTGGACAAGACTTTTACAAAATTTGTGTTAAACATAGATCTCCGATTTAGCTCAGATTTCTTTGGGTCAGTAGTGACACAAAGCTAATAAGGCAAGTCTTCATAAGGAGAAAATAGATGCAGATAGATGGATGACAGATTAGATGATAGATCTGATAGATGATAGATAAATTCATAGACCCAAAGAGACAGGTATGTGTGTGTGTGTATATATATATATATATATGTATATATAGTATTAATTATACCGTGCTGCACACTGAATCTTATGGCAGGGGACCCAGATAAATCTGAACTGAGATTTCGTTATAGAATTTGACATCCCCCAGATCTATTCCCAGCCTTCCCTTCCCCGCCCCCTGTGGGGACTATGGAGACTTTTATGATAAGAATCTCAGTCATGTCTGAAGATAGAAGAGTTTGCAACAGAACATTCATTTTGATGAGAGACAGAAGACATGCCCTCGGAGAGGATTTGTCCCAATGTTACAAGGAAATTGCAATGACGTGCAAAATCGACAGCATGTTTAGTGGTGATTATTCTTGATGTATCCCAAGTTTGCTATGCTGGTGGTAAACACACGCACTTGGGAATGAATGAATTAGAGTAAACTTAGAGAAGTTTGGACCTTGGGAGCTAAGCATAGATAGTGGGCTAAATGAGCATAATTTAGAGAAGTGGGAATTGCTTCTAGTCAATTCCTCCAAAGAGTGGGGAACATCAGAACTCTGGCCAAGAAAGATGGGAAGGAGCCATGAGGAAAAAAATGAGATATGAGGGTGAATATATGACTGATAGTGCCGTAGAAAGATGACGGTGTCTTCAGCGTTGGAAGGCGCTGCATGGCATAGGGTATAGGGCCCAGTCAAAATCCAGAGACAAAGCCTTGAAGAAGCTGAAGATACTCCCAAGCATACAGAGTGGAAGGAGCTTCCAAAGAGAGTGTCTGAAGTACAGCCATCTGAGAGGTGGTCATTCATGGAACTAGCAAAATTCTGCTCTAGATGTTTATGTGACCTTATTTGCTAAATGCTTGGCCCTGTAATTCTTACACTTTTACCATGATAGTGAGGAAAGGTCAGAAAAAAAGAATTACTGTGAATAGACATAGTAAATTACATTTATGTATGTACTATTCATATTATTCAGAATAACCTAGATTGTTTGCTAACCCAGAACCAATGCTGATAGGGAAAATGGGTGTTAGCTCATTTTGGTGGCTATCAAGGGAAATAGAGACAACTTCCTGAATAGTTCTAATAGTTTTAAAAGACATTCGAAAAGATTTAATATGGCTGAAGATGAAGATAATAGTATGATAATATCAAGTACTGGGTAGCCATGTGGCTGACTGCCAAGGTTCTGAAAGCTTTTTATTTAGAGGCTACAATTCAGTCGTGCCGCAGATGGTTACTTTACACCTGTGATGTGTCAGGCGCAGTGTTGTGTGCACTGGCCGTGCAGCCACCAACAAAGTGCACAACCATCTCTGCCTTAGGTCTTAGTGCACTTGAGAACATCTTGGCGGGATATTATCAATAACTCTTTAATAAAATAAACTTCCGCATTGTGAAACCCAATAAGATAAACATGTATCAAAACTAAGGGTGGGCATACGTTTTGAAAGATCTCTTATCCACAACTATATATATTGTTTACCAGTTGTGGAAAATTGAAATTCTTCTTTGGGTTTTAGAGGTTACTGTTGGAACAACAGAAACAAAGTAAGGCTTTTCTGTTTCATTGTTCTTGAATCCCACATCTCCCAAACCAGGGCTCTCATTTAAAACTGGGTACATGGCTTAAGCTTCAGGCTTAAGCCAACCGCCGCCTCCTTCCAACCCAAATTTAAACTGTGGGAATCCTATTCTCAAGGACAGAAGAGGCCTACGAGAAAATGTATCCTAAAAGTAAAAGGAGATAGATATGAAAACAGAACCATCGGCATATGTAGTGGTGACTCTTTTTAATTAGGCATTCTGATACATACAGAAAATGGTAGAGATAGAGATCGGAAGGTAGACCTTGTCCAAATTAGCTTCTCAATTAAGCTGAAAATAAATAAGAAAATGCAAAACAAGAATATTTTTAATTTTCTTTATGGTTTTTAGCTGTATAGAAGTTTTAAAATGTATGTAGTAAAAATGTCGTGCTTTCTTTCGGATTTCCTCCTCTGCTTTTAATCTTAAAAACACTTTGGTCAAGTTGAGAGAAAATATACGTCACTTATATTTTATCTGCTATTTTATTAGATACATTTTCCCACACTGTGTAGCTCTTAAATCCATAAAGTTATTTTATGACAGTGGATTGCTTTTTATTTATATAAAATAAAAGATTGCATTTGAGTTTGCTCCATCTTTAGTATCTTTCTTTAGTGTCTGTGCTGTAGAGATATGCTGACACTGCACTATTTTCCAATTTACTGAATTGTCATGATTTTTTCTTATTTATCAGATTGACTGGCTCCTTTAAATTCCCCTAAAGTTGCAATCTTGAAAGCATAATCCCACATCCTTTCTCCTGCATTTTCCTCTGCTTAGCAGAGTGTCTTGTGGAGTGGTTTTATTGATGCCTCTAGATCCGTCCAGCTGAGTGATGGAGTTGGTGGGGATTCCAGTCCTCTTCTGGGCATCTGCTTCCTGGAGCAGCCCCATCCATCACCTTGACAGGCATGTGTATAGACCTCCAAGTGTCAAATATTCTCAGCTTTTTTTTTTAAGAGTTACGTTTGTAAGGCTTTTATCACAGGAGAATAATTTTGGAGAATGTTTAGGTCCAGGTACCTATTTTGTAGGTAGAACTCTAAAAATGCACCCCCCACTAAAGATTTTCTGCCCTAAAGCCTATGACTGTGAATATGACTAGATATCACACCCATGAACACCTTATTATCTGTCAAAAGAGACTTTGAAGAGGTAATGAAGATACTAATTCATTGACTTTAAGAAAGGGGGATTATCCTGGATTATCTGGTTGGGTCTAATCTCGTTACACAAACGCTTTAAAAGTGGAGAAGTTTCTCTAGCCAGCAGTAGAAGGGAAGTCAGAGGTTTGAAACACAAAGGAGATTTGATTTGATGCACAACTGCTGACTTTGAAGATGTGGGGACCATGTGCTAAGGGATGCAAGTGGCCTTTAGGAACTAAAAGCAACCCCAACTGACTGCTAGCAAGGGAGTGCATTCGGCCAATAATCTAAATGAGCCTGGAAGTGGATTCTTTCTCATGTTCTCTAGTTAAGAGCCCAGCTTGTCTGATACCTTGATTTTGGCCTTGTGAGACGCTATGCAAGGAACCACAGAAACTGTGAGGTATTAAGCCACTGAATTTGTGATAAGTCGTTTTGGCAATAATAGAAACTTCCTACAATACCCACATTAGGGTTGTTATTTTCACAAAGGCACAGATGACATATGACAGTGGGAAGGGCGGGCAGACTGTGATTTGGAGCCCATGTCTTCTCCAAAGGAGCCCCCCAACCCACAGCATTGCAGTGCAGAGAGGTGAGTGGGACAGGAGGGCACTGACAAATGCAGCCAATGGCATCCCCTCTTTAGATTTTATTCTTTTAATAGGCAGCTCTGTAACCTAAACAGGGGCAGGCCATCTTCTGGAAACCCAGGCAATTTGCCACTTGGTGGCACTGCTGACTTTTGGAGGCTGAAAGAGTGATGCCACACACCACCAATAGCTTGCTTGGCAATACTGCTAAATAGCTTTGTCTGCAGTTAGTACCAGAGAGGAGGTTTATGAGAACAAAACAGGCTATGGTGACCCCCCCCCCCCAGGTCTGTGACTGCAGGGGGCAAAGTTGAGCTTCGTCTCCAGGTGCTGCTTTCTGAAACCCATCACAGTCTTGACAGCGGTGCCATGCTTCCTGAACTGCTCCCAGCCAATGACTGAGTGTGACAGAGATACTCAGGCAGGGGCACTCCTGTGAGAGATTGTTCTCCTTCGATGGGAGGCTGTCTTGAGCATGACCCAATGGCCACGCAACTTCCCTTAGAACTGCCCTGTAGTGTAAAACTCTTCCCACCAACCTTCCTTCCTTTCTTTGATCCTTCCTTGGAGCCAGACCTGACTGGTGTCTGCAAGTTCTCATGGCCTCTATTTATTTTTCCCCATTTTCTCTCCCAGGCATTTCCCCTAATAAATTCCTGTACATTTAGTCTTGTCTTGACATCTCTTTATTTACTGGAAGACCCAGCCTACCACACAAGGTATGAGTGAAGCAACTCCTTGAGAATGAGGCTGTAGCTCCCTTTGATTCAGCAAGGACCATGCAGGTCACATAGACACAAGGAAACTTTTAGGTCTGTGCGGAGAGGCCCCAGCTATGAACCACAGGCTTTAAAGGGCCCTGAAGAGCACACACACTGATGATAATAGTCAGTAGACCTTCATTTGTACCTTTGTCCCAGGCCCTACAAGTGTCATGCGCAGGCCTGCACAGAGCTATGACAGGTCTGACCCACTTCCTCATACCCAATTGTACATTCTCATCATATAAAAGGAAAGTCAAAACTATTCTTTTGGTTGCTATGTGTAGTTGGCCCTCAAACTTCATTTGTGAGTTTCCTCCAAAAAGACTCTAGCTAGGGTATTAGCCTTTGATTTCTGGATGTCAGGGAAGGTCTGGGAAACCAAATTAACTTAATGAGGGTAATTAGTGTTTATCAGGCTTCCTTAACTAGGCAGGGAATAGTTGTTTAAACCAATCACAGGGTAATATTTTCCAGAGAGTATTATTGTATAGTTTCTGACATTGAAGCTTTTCAGTGTGTGGTGTTCAGTCAGCTTCATTCTGGTAATGAAGGGTGTAGTTAGTGAACCATAAGATGTTTCTTGTGAAGGACATACCACAGCATCACAGAACTTTTGCACTGAAATAGAGATCACTTTACAGTTGTGGAAACTGAGACTCAGAAAGGTTTGTTGGTGTGGAATAAGTCCTACAGCTGGTTACTGATAGAGCAGGGGCTGAAGGCCATTGTCCATCAGATAATGGTTCGCTGAGCGTTCTCCCACGCTCTGGACTGAAGGCATATTTGGTTTGAAGTAACGCGAACAAATGAGCCATAGGTCAGAGGCAACGTGGAAGGGAGTGTTATTTAGAGTCTGGTGTCACTTTCCGCACGATTATTTCAGCTCTGTCACTTGGGTGGCCATAAAAACCATCCACTGATTTATTCTGGGCTCCTGGCCCTGTCTCATAAAGGCATCTTTGTAATTCTCACCAGAGATCATCCTCTGGGATGACAAATAACATCGATCATTAAAAATGACATCTGTAATTTTGCATCCAGGGAAGATGATCTTTTAAAGATGTCAGTGAAGCAAAAGGGATTTTAGGAGATGCTGATGCAGTCTCTTTAAAATCTTTGCAAGTTGTAAAGCGTGAAGATAAACTCTGCATTTTGGAATTGCAGGATGAATTGTGTGCCAAGGCATGCCCCCCACGTGCCCTGCTGTCAGTGGAGGTGAGGTTTGAGGCAACCAGGGTTCCCTGCGGCTCAATCATTAACTTGCTGAGTGACCTAGGAGTCAAAGGAGTTAATGGGCTTCATCCAGAGCTGGAGGAATGGAGGGCAGGCAGAGAGGCAGGGCAAAAACTGTCTATTGTAATAGGAAGAGGAGGTGAGAAGGAAAGCCACACAGAGAGGCAAGGGAGACACAGACACTCAAGAATACCACCTCTGCTTTGGGACTGGTGGTCATGTAAGCAATGAAAAGAACCCTGCATTACAGACCCTCGAAGTCACCCTGCATTACAGACCCCCGAAGTCACCGTAATGAATAGTCTTGTCTCCTCTCCTCTTCATTAAAATTTCCAGGACATTAAAATTGCTGCATTGTCAGCCATATCAATCTCTGCAGCTCTGCAAAAAATAAAGGGGGAGAAAAGAAAAGAAATTAGGTACATGTTTTCCAAGAAAAGGGAGCGGGAAGATGAGAGGATGGAGCCTGGTCCTCACGGCCTTTTCTCACCAGAGGCAGGGAGCTAATTAGTCTTGATAAGCAGATGCTCAGAGCACCGGGACTAATGAACAGACTTGCTCTCTCCAAGTGGAAAGCAGGAAGCCTGGAAACAGCTGCAGCTACAGAAGAGCTAAAGCTGAGGGGTGGGGGCTGCCTGTCCTGGGAGGGGTGGCGGTACATCTGAGGGACACATCTCCACTTGGAGGCAACATATCTGAGTGAACTTTCTAGGTGACTGGAGCAGCAATGCAGACTAAATGCATGTCATCCACACCAGTTTTGCATCTCCATGCCAATCCTAAATACGGTGCTTTATTTATCCCGTTGGAGAGTTTTTAGAGGAAACTCTAACTGCAGCAATTATTGCACAAGAGTCTGAGCGGCTGATGACCTACAGGGCTAGTTGCACTTGGTTTCTTGCAAGCTTTCCCCTGTTTTGTTACCTGATTTGATGGTTTTTTATCTTTGTTCTGCAGTGAATTGTGTGCTTGCTGCTGACCCCCTGCAGTCCTTGGGATTCCCAGGCTGGGGGGCAGGAAGGTGGGCAGTCAGCCTGTCAGACTCTGGCACAGAAGTCAGTACAAGGGGGTGGAATAATTTTCCTGTGCTATTGTTTGCTGAGTTGGCATTTAGTGTAAATACTTCCTGTTTCCAAGATGTCTCTTGCATAATTACCAAGCATGATTCTATTTTGGGTGCAATAGCTGAGAGGGTATAATTGGAAACCACAGAGGCAGAGTATTTTCTCTTTCTTTAAGGGGCTCTTTGTTATCATCATATAATCTTATGCTCCCACTCACTCATACCAAGTACTTCCCATGCTGAATAAGAATATGTACTTGTTCTGAGATTCTTTCTGCTTATAGGTTGTATTGCTTAAAAACTGCACAAGTGGGGAAGTATGGTTACCCAAGATGGTCTTAATGTTCCCCTCAGTTTGACTAAATTTTAGACAGTTGTCTTCCTGACCTTCCTTTTCTTAGAGCATTAACCTAAAACAACTTGCAATTGCAAATTCTTTCTCTGCCCCATAGAGATGTAAATCTTCTACAGCCCAGGAATATCTTCCTCAAGGGTCTGGGAGCCATCCCTTTTAAATGTAATCAAGAAAGACAATGTCCCTGTTTCCCAATTTCTGTGGGAGGATAGGAGTCTAACTTTGATTAGTGACAGCAAACACTGATGGCCAATCACGTTGACCATCCTCCCCCCAACATCCTCCAGTACTTTCCTACTAGCTAACTCCAGTACTTAAAAGCTCTTTTAACAGAGTTGAATTGAATCTCTTTTCCCTATTGAATTAATCCTGACCGCTACTGCAATATTCTTGAATAAAGTCCTCCTTACCTTTTTAACTTTGAGTTTAGCTGAGTTCTGTACGGAAGTGACTCTCGCCTACTGCAGTAGCTGGAATAAAATCTGTCTTGTCATTTTAAACAAGTGTCAGATGCAATTTTTCTTTATCATGGTGTACATAGAATATCACATTTTCTAAAATGGCACAATCTTAGATATTATTTGTTAGTTTATGGAGCCAGCCCTTGGCTAAGCCACCCAACTCTCATAAGTTAGGGATATTTATTTCTGATTTTTAAAAATTTATTTGCTCAAAAAATATCTGTTGAGTTCCTACCATTTACTAAGCACTGTGGATGCAGTGGTTAGCAAAGATAGACATGAGTCCTCCTCTCATAGGATTTATTGTATGAGAGGAAAACAAACATTAATTAAATAATCATACAACTAAACATAAAATTGCACATGTGAAAAGTGCTGTGAAGGGAAAGTATAGGGTTTTATAAGAACGTGTGTTAGGGTGAAGGCGATCTTGTCAGGGAGGTCAAGGGTTCCCTGAAGTATTTAGTTGAGTTTGAAAGAAAAGTGACAGGGTTGGCGTATATGCAGGCAGAGGGAATAGCGTGTGTGAAGGTCCCCTTTGAGAATTTTGAAAGGAAAATTTGAGAAGAAAAGTCAGTGAGACTAGGGTGCAGGCTCTATAGCCATGTCAGTGATGGTTAACATTATCTGGTCTGGTCAGTGATCAAATGTGCACTCTCCCCTACAGCTTCCTCCCCACTGATGTGTGTGGTTCCTTGAGGATTCTCTCCAGGCTCTACTTTTCCTTTATTTGATTAGTTCTAGACTTTGGAGTCCATTCTTGTTCTCCACTCATCTCTGATAGTTTGACGTTTTAGATGATGTGCTGGTTACTTTCCGTTTGACCTCTCATCCCGCATATTCTGTATCCTTTATCACCCTGTTCTGGGCCCCAGGAAGCTAATTTCCCAGGTCCGTGTCACCTAAGTTCCGTGTTGTTGACTTGTTGAGTTCAGCCAAGGGGAGGCACCTGATGGAAGTAAACAGGCAAGAGGAAAGAGAAGTTGGGGTTGGGTCTTGCTTTGGGCAGAATTTCTAGAAGTACTGTATCACTTCATCTATACAGCTGCTATCCTATCAGGAAGGGACCAGTTCCACTGAGCTTCTGTAGTACTGTTTCTTCCTTCCACTACTTCAAGCCTGGGTTGGTAATGGCTTCTAGCTATTGGTAGTCTGTGGGTGCCTCAACATCCTTTGAATTTTTTTTTTTTTTTTTTTGCGGTACGCGGGCCTCTCACTGTTGTGGCCTCTCCCGTTGCGGAGCACAGGCTGCGGACGCGCAGGCTCAGCGGCCACGGCTCACGGGCCCAGCCGCTCCGCGGCATGTGGGATCTTCGCAGACCGGGGCACGAACCCGTGTCCCCTGCATCGGCAGGCGGACTCTCAACCACTGTGCCACCAGGGAAGCCCGACGTCCTTTGATTTTTAGTGGTGCCCATATGTCTATGAATATTCCTTTTATTAAAGCTTCTGGTGCGATCTGAATTTGTCTTTGTTTTCTGCTGGGATCCTAACTGACAAAGCTGATCTCACTAAAGCTATTTCTGTTTATTATGGTAAGCTATTTTTCTCTTGCTCCACCTCTATGTTGAGAATTAGTCCTAATCATTCATATACTGGTCCCTGGCTCTTGGGCACCACAACCTAGGTTTCATCCTCAAGTCTTGCCTAGCCCAGGAGGAGAGATTGGGTAGTTTCATGATGTTCTCTAACACGGTGAGGCAACTTCAAAGACCTTGCTCTGGAAGAGATGGCTCCTACCATCTTCATGCGTCTCTGAAAATGCCTGGATCCTTTTGCTCTTGAGCCCAGGAACCCCCAGCAGTCCCGATAATGCATTTTAGCGTTCCCTTGAAGCAAGTTTTCTCAACACTTTATTTGTGTTTGCTCAATGTTGGTGCCTCACATGCTTAGATGTTTTTGCTTCCATCTCTCCTTAACACTGGGCCTACCAAATGGAGGCTACTAGCATACTGTATAGGATGAAAAACGACCAAAAAACACAGCCCTAGTTTCCATGATTTGGGGATATCTTGCTCTCCCCAAATCCCAGGGCTCATATGGGTTTGATAGTTGAATAATCCAGATAGATTCCATAATCCAGTACTGCTTTCCAAAGCAATGTCTCAGTTTGGGGTTTATTAATTAACTTCTCATTCTCCCCTTGCCTGTAGGGGGCAAACAAAAAGCTTACCTGTCTCAGGTTCCATTTCTAAAGAGTCTTGTCTTCAGCTGGACATCAAATTAGAAAGGCTGTGCTAGATGAATTCAGATGGAATTGTTGAGAACTATTGTTCTTGATACTTTTATGCAACAGATGGAAAGCTCTTGTACGTGACAGATGGAAAAAATGCTGTAATTTCTAATGTGTAAAATTTTCGCATTGTGACAGGTTAGTAGAAGTAATAACAGAAAGGAAGGAATAAGAATCTATATAAATAGGCCTTCTTGGTGAAGCAAATAAAATGTCTACTCTACCTGTCTGGAAAAATATTTTCTGTTGGGGGGTTAGAGGGAGACTAGGATGTTTTAGCCTTGCTGTAGATTCTTTGTTCCCAAGAATCTTCCACTTCATAATCCCAGCTAAAAAATATATTTTTTAAAAAGTAGTCAAAATATTACATAGAAGACTGAACTCCAATTCGTGTCAGTTGTGATGTTGCTGATATAATTGAAATTTAAAACTTGATAAAACAAAAATATATGTAATCAATTTATTTATATATATATATGTATGTATATTTTATCTATGAATCCATCACTCTTCCCAATGACTAGAACATAACAGGCGCTTTATAACTTTCCATGTGCTCCTCCCTCATCCCACCTCTGCTTCCCCACCAGCAGGCACCACTGTCCTTCACAGACTGTAGATCTGTCCCTGACCCAGCTGTTCTCAAGCTCTTCCTTCCTCTTCGATAGTCCCTTCTAGGACTTGTCCCTCCCTGTGCTTCCTCTCTTCCTAAGGAAAAGAGAGGTAGCACAGATAGAGGTGAAAGGAAAATAGAGATGGCCATTTTTATGGAACTGAAATAAGGTTATCTAGTTTCCTTTAAGAATGCTCTTTATCTGCTAGTCCAATTAGTCATTTCTTAATGTAATGTTTGAAAAAGAAATCCCTTCTTTGGATTGTTTGAGAAGGTTTTTTCATCAGTGTAATTTCACTTCCTTGGGAGTAACCTTGCTGCCTCTGTGATAAACTGTGCATGACTCAATTCACTCAACACAATTAGCTGCTAATGTTTGCCTGGCATGGGGAGCAAAAGTCAAAGAAAAAGTAACATTAAAGCATATGCCAAATTATATATTATATAGAATAGCTCTTACCTAAGAGACTCTCAAGAAATTAAAAATAAGTGAAATTTGTAAGTCAAAGTGGTTATAGGATGAAGGCATCATTAGCCTGATTATTTTATACAATAATTTGGATTTGCCTGCATTTGAGGATAAGAGGGGAGATGAAGAAGGTGTCTGACTGAATTATTAATCCAAGCAATTTTTCAAAATGCAGGAGAACTACCACTCCATATTGTTCTGTCCCTGTAATGTCAAAAAACAAACAAACAAGAAAAGAACACACCACTAAGCTTAAACCACAGGAGAATTAATGATAGAACAATAAACCGCTACAGTGACTTAGTATCAACTTGTTCTTCACCCATCGATGTCCTTGAAGAAACTTAAGAACAAAAGACTGTTAGGAGAAAAGATTTATCTACAGAGAACTATATATATCTCTGATGAGTTTCTAAGGTATGTGGCCAGGTGGAATATATTTTTTTAACCTCGACTTTTTCAGAGTTTACCATCTCTATGGTCCGTGTATACTGTGTGTTTGTGCGTATCAACAGAGAGACATAACACATGGCTGTCTGAGAAAGGCTTTGTATTCTAACTCCACGTCTGAATCAATTATGTAATAAGCACAGTGCCTCCTCCTGTCCTCTCATGCACCCTCATTGCTCCATTTTCCTGCCTCAAAAATGAGGACAGTGCTAGCCTGACTCCTGAGGATGGTATCAGGGTTAAATAAATAGTTGAGTGATGGGAGAAGAAGGGCTATGAAAGTATGGAAGTGTGAAATTGGACTGTAAAGCAATACATGGCTGCGAAGGCAAGAGGCAGATTTAAGTGCTGAATGAAATACGGCGACACAAACTGGAACCTGTTTGTTCATGATGTGTTCTTGAGATTCCAGGAGAAACCAAGGGTCTATGGGTTGGGATGTGAGACTCCCTTTCCCAGTGAAACAATCTGTATTTCAAGAAGCAGCACTAACATTTATAAAGAGATACTGCTTTGTTCTTGAGGAGATGGAATTTCAGGGGGTGAAGCTGAAGTTCTGTTTATGAGTGTAGACTTGTCAGGAAAAACCAGCAGCAGCTACAACGGCTTGGCATACGGCAGAGAGAAAAAAGAAAGCTAATGTAATCAAGGGTATCCTTTAGCTCAAGAGACGTAAGGGCTAAGAGGCCAGCATTGAGAAACCCTCAAGAGTTTCCCACCCAATGGGCTAATAGTGCACACATATCTTGTCGTGTGGGAAGGCCATGCCTTGAAATGTAACTCTCTAGAGGGATCTAATTCTGTCCTTGTCACATAAGCCCTTCAAAGGTTGGCACGGAATCCCTCCACAGGCTCTGGAAACAGGGAGCACATCTGCCCCACCTACACTGACTGATGCTCCATAATTGTTGAGAACCTCTGGACTGTGGCCAGCCCCTGGGTATGGCACTAGGGTGGAGAGGGCTGTCACAGTCACGCAGCTCCCACCGAGCTGTGCCTGACACTTATATTTGCTCTTCTCTAAAGGGAGAAGGTTCAAGAAGATCCGTTTTATCCTTGTCAAACATGTGCCCTCCATGGCATGGAGGATGAAGAATACAAGTTTCAGTCACTTTAGTGGGGGGAAATATAGAGGTTTTTCTAAACTCCATTAAATCCATTTATCAAGATGCTTTGACTTTGACAGTTTTGAAAATGATGATAAAGTTTTGCTGTGTACTTCATGCTTGATCTTAATCAATACAATTTTATACATTCTTTTGCTCTTCTGCGTCAGAAAATAAGACAGGAAATCACTGAAAATTTTTCCATGGTTACTTTGTTTTGAAAAATCTATTCTTTTGCCTCTGTGGAGAGGAAGAGTGGAACTTGCAGGGAGAGTGTAATAATTCTAGAATAACTTCCCACCATAAATAAGCAACCAAGAATGCATGTTTTTCATAAATAATTTTTTGAGGAACAAAATTCCCTTCACTTTGACAAAGTGATGTTATAGCAAATGATGTGAATAATAGACTATTTCTTTGTTTGCAGCCGTGTTGCCACTGTTGCGATACCACAGTGCTGGGCACAGTGGTCTCACCCCACACTTTGGGATTAGTTCAGACTTTTATTTATAGCTGAATACTATAAAATTCCTAATAGAGCCATCTTTCCTTGAAAAACGCTATGAGCTGAAGAGACCAAACTTGAGAAGGACACCAAGTCCTCAGTCCCCTTCTGATGGGATTCTCACACAGCCTGCTGAGAGAAGGATCCCTCAGGGATTCCTACAAGTAATTAACTGTCAAATTATTCTAACAAGTAATCTCTGCATCATGAGGGCACCCCAAATTCACAACAGGATAATTGCTAATATCTCCCTTTCTTCTGGAAGATGACATTAGAACTTTACTTTTCTCCTATTTTATATTTAAAAAAAAAAGACAAAACCAAGTGGTGTTATGGCTCAGTATGTTCTGAAATCAGACCACTTGCCATTGACTCCTGACCACAGGACCTATTGGTTTTGTGTGACTTGGACAAGTCACTGTGGCCACCCCTCCCTTGCTCCATTGATATTTCCAAAGGATGATCACACAGACGAGAGCCCGAGTGGAACGCCACCATTGCTGATCCCATTAAATCTTCACAGTGACTCTCAAACCAAGTCACCAGATCTTCAAGAGCCCCATTGCCATTCCTGAAGATATGGAACAGGACTCTAGTCGTTTCTGCTTAGAGAAATCACCGCTAAGTTCTCTCCGGAGAGCTTGGTGTTTTGCCTGCAAGCATAGCACACACCACAAGCTTAATCTTTTCTTGCGGTACGCGGGCCTCTGACTGTTGTGGCCTCTTCCGTTGCGGAGCACAGGCTCCGGACGCGCAGGCCCAGCGGCCATGGCTCACGGGCCCAGCCGCTCTGCGGCATGTGGGATCCTCCCGGACCGGGGCACGAACCCGCGTCCCCTGCATCGGCAGGCGGACTCTCAACCACTGTGCCACCAGGGAAGCCCAAGCTTAATCTTTTTTACTGTCCTAAAGCAAACATTAAATTCTTTGCTGAGAGGGGAGCTGAATTATAGAAAATATGAATTCTGAGTTTACTACAAGCAAATTATGGTGGTCCCCTCACACATCCTCTAGATGAGCAATTGCTTTTATTTTGTATGTATCAGAACTTCACAGTGCATTTGTCTTATGAATGTAAACTCTTGCCGTCTTCTCCTCAAAGGAGCCACCTAATAGTGATAGTGATAACAATTACAATAGCTAAATTTATTGGGCACTTACAGTGTTTAAGGGCCTCTGTAATGAACACAAATAATCTAAATTAATCTTCTCAATAATCCTATGAGGAAGATATTATCACTTCAGTTATACAGGCAAAGAAACTGAAAGAGAAATAAAGGCTCTATACAGGGCTTTTTTACCACTAGGCCATCCTGTCTCGTGAAAGTCTTCCAGCTTCCAGACGAGGAGTCTGAGGTTCTTTTCTGCAGGCTAATCTCAGGCCAAGATTCAGTGATATTGAGATGCCCCTCACCCCCACACACAAGTATTTATAGTGGATGCCATTATTCCCATTTTATAAAAGGGAAACAAAAATGCATTAAAAAGATGTCTCGTGCTTACACATTTTTCCCTAGGCCCTCAAAATGATTAGGATTCCATTTATGGCAAGGATAGAGTAAAAACTTGGATTCAGCTTTAAATCTGGAAACTCCAAATAGGGCTGTAACTAGTTTTCCTAAAAATGAAACAAACCTGGCAACCACAAAATTACATGTGTCAAATCTCGGAAATAGCACCTTAATTATGAGTGTGGCCATTCACGGAGGCTCATAAATTAAATGGAAGCTTTCCAGTCCCACCCCCTCTACACACACACACACCACACACACACACACACACACACACACACTCTAAATCTAGTAGCCGAAATAGGATAGGATTGTGCGCTTTACAGCGGCTATGCCTGCCAGCAGGAGTGAGGCCGAGGGAGCTCTGTGGTGCCCCCTGCTAGTGGTGGCTGAGGCCTCCTACCGCCTTGCTGATGCTGGTGTGGAAAGACAGGCTTTGAGACTGTTTGGGGCCTGGAAGCTCAGTTTCACCTTGAACCTTCTGCTGTGTTTATTTACTCTTACCTATGAGATGTTAAAAATCCTGGGAAGAACTTTCCTCAAGGCCATATGAAGAAGCTGTGGGGAGGGGGATGAGTGAACAATTGCATTTTCTCTTTTTCTCCTCTTCTAAGGCCCTTTTCTCCTCTTCAGAAGCCTCTTCTGTGTTCCTTTCAACTTCCGAAAGGATGACCATGTCATGGCATCATGTGGGGAATTCCACCAAACCTTACCAATCAATCCCCTTCTCCCTCCCTATGATGGTTCTATCCCTTCAGAGTAATCTGTTTAGTTTGGGTTCTGCTTCCAACCAGCCATGTGTCCTTGGTTAAATCACCGAACCTCTTTCGGTGCCTCAGTTTCCCTGTATAATGCAGACGCAAAGTACATCAGACTTGAAGTCACAGGATCTGAGCTCCTGTCCCAGGTTTACCCATTACTACCTCCCTGGCTTTGGACAAATCACTTTATCTCTTTGAGCCCCACCTTTCTAATCTGTACAAAAAGGAATAAGGAGCACTGTTTTCCACAGTTTTTATTGTTTTTATGAGGATTAAATGAGGGGTATATATATATATATATATATGTGTGTGAGTATATGTATATACACACATATATATCTACACATAAAGATATATACACACACACACGTGATACGCTTTGTGCACTGTAAAGTTCTGTGTAGCTATAAGAGATTGATATCACGATTGTTGTTTGCAGACCTAGTGATGTCCAGTCTGAGAGGCACAATGAGCTCTCCCCTTTGCTCCTACCCACTTCTTTGTTACAGCTTTGTACTAAAGCTCCTGAAGATGGATAGAGAGCCAGATTCCTTGACTGCCTATTAAGTCAACAACCACCAGATTTTATTCCTTTCTCAGCTGTTTTGCTTCTCAGGAGATTCCTGTAAGGCAGAGGCATTAATATGACATAGATGATTGTAAAAATAGCCCTCCCAGACCTCATAAAGAAACCCATGCTGGGACCCCATACAAGCTTAGTTCCCAAAGCTTAGGTCAGGATTTCTGTGTTTAACTTGTACCCAGAAATGCATTTTCATAAACAGAAACGAGAATTCTTTCTTGAAAGTTACAACACACTGTTAGAATTAAAAGAAATTAGAAGGGTGTTTTCTTCCATCATGACTAGTAGGTAAGTAACTCTTCAAACAGCACTTACCACTGAAGAAACCTCATTGAACTTCTCATCTTCTTCCTCTTCCCTCCCTGCCTTTCCTTTTTATCCTATCTCCCTCCCTTTCTCAGATACCTCTGTACTCACTTTTCAAGAAGGGCTATTGTATACTGGGGGGAAACTTGACAACTTTGCCAGAGCAAACTGATTCTTCATTTTGATCCTGTCTAGCATCTCCCAGTTGGCATGTTAAAGACAAAAGCAAAAACAAAGCTGCCTCAAGCCTTTTGCAGCAGGAATCCCAGTTGCAGGAAAGAAAAATGCATTTCCCCTCCTCTGCTGTGAATGCCTGCATGCCAGGCTACCCCTCTATCTGCTCAGCTGCTCAGGCAAAGTGGCTTCCATTTTGGGAAGAACTGGCCTTCCTGTATCTATTGTCTTTGGTCTGTTTGCAAAGAGGTTTTGCCTCTTAGGTTGACAAAGCTCTTGGGCTACTTGAGTTGCCAGTCTCCTAGTCTCCATGAAAAGAACACAAGGAGATAAATCCCCTGAAGCATTTAAAGGGATTCTGATCTTATGCACTATCTAGAATCTGGGATCAGGGATGATTGCCTACAGGCTCTCTTGAGTGTGAAAGGAACCCATTAGGTGGTTTCTAACTAGATCTAACAACCCTCCCACTTGCCCAGGAAATGCCAACGTGCCCTATGTCTGGTCTCAGCAAAGATCACCAACTTCTCTACAGAGCACTTCTTCATCTTCTTCAGAACATTCCTCTCTCTCTCTTCCCTTATCAACAGGGTTTATTACACATAACTTACACATAATAAAGCTCAGCAAAGGGCTTCCCTGGTGGAGCAGTGGTTGAGAGTCCGCCTGCCAATGCAGGGGACATGGGTTCGTGCCCCGGTCTGGGAAGATCCCACATGCCGCGGAGCGGCTGGGCCCGTGAGCCATGGCCGCTGAGCCTGCGCGTCCGGAGCCTGTGCTCCGCAACGGGAGAGGCCACAACAGTGAGAGGCCCGCATACCGAAAAAAATTAAAAACTCATCAAATATTGTTGATTTCAGAAAAAAACATTCTGATTTGTTTTTTTAAGAACATTGGGTGTAGGGTAAGAGTTGGAGGATTTTCATTCTAAGTCTCATTTCAACTATGAAATTAAAACGTCTATAGTAAATTTGTCTCTGTGAAAGTGATTTCACTAGAGAGTAGATGGAAGAAGGTTTTGAAGAGCAGAGGCATTCAGGCAGTGCCTCAGGGAAATAGTGAATGGAGGTAAAGTATGTGTCAGTCTTCTTTACTGGAAAGTAATTTGACACTGAAAGATGAGAGATCTATTATGGATAGGGGCTCTTATCTCATTTTCCCTGTTAGTCTCCGTGAGAGTTGCCCAAAGTATATTCCTTGGGGCAGTGATTCTGTGACCAGCATGAGAAACATTTTGGTCAGATGTTCTTGAGAAGCACTCAGTACTGGTTCTCCTTTCCATAGATTTGTAATGTGCTCTAGCCTATCAAAAGTCCTGTACTAAAGAAAACATTTTAGGTTAATATTTCCTCAAATGCTGTTCACAGAAAGCCTTCTTTATGTGGTAAAAAATATAATACCCCATGGATCAAGTATTGGCTAATGTTGGTTTGCATCATCTCTTTCTAGGAGAGTTAAACCATCCCCAGTTTAGGCCATCGTCAAACAACCGGTATCATAATCTGTTACAGAGGAACATGAGGCAGAATTCTGGAACAGGGTCAGATTGAGGACAGATATATAGCCTCCTCCAGGGCAGGGGCAGCCTTCCCAGTCACAGAGCTCCAGGGAAGAGGCCAAGTCAGGAAGCAGGATCTTCAGTGGTATCAGCTCAGCCCAAGAAGACACATCTGAGACAACGGCAGTGCTGACTCTGACACAGCTCCTGCGGTGGGAGATGCCTGGCCTTCTCTACGTACTGACATGCTTCATGGGAAAGTGAGGAAATGCTTGCTGGCCACAATTCCTTCTGAGGAATATGCAGGAACAATAAGACACATACCAATAGCAAACACAACCTGTTCAGATACCGTGGTAATCTTTATCACCCTTTGCACCCAGTCAAAACCTTGTAAAAGTATATGTGTCTGGGACTGTACTGCCTACCTTTTAACCTGTAAGAGTAGTATGTTTATTTGGTATGTGATTTGAGTGTTTCAGAAAGATACTAGTGAGGCTACTGACAGCCAAACAATCTAAGTCTGCACATAAGAGCAGAGGACAAATACACAAGCACATTCCATAATGGTTCATATTTAAGGAGCTGGGCCAGGATACTATTCACATATATGAATAGCAATTGGCCACCAACCCAGTGGCCTCAGGTGGGCCCTTGCCATTGCCACTGGTATCTCCTTATAGCTGAAATAGCCAAGCTACTCCTGTAACCCTGAAGCACAGGGGTTTCCCACATGAAACACCTCTTGACCAGGATCTCGGCTGATGGAGAAGAGCCCAGAGGATGGGACTTCCCTGGTGGTACAACGGTTAAGAATCCACCTTCCATTGCTGGGGACACGGGTTCAAACCCTGGTCACAGAACTAAGATCCCACATGCCGCAGGACAACTAAGCCCACGTGCTACAACTGCTGAGCCCTAGCACCACAACTTGAGAGCCCATGTGCCACAACTAGAGAGAAGCCCGCATGCCGCAACGAAGACCCTGGCACTGCAACGAAGAAGACCTGACATAGCCAAAAATAATAAATAAATAAATATTAAAAAAAAAAAAAAAGAATAACTCAGAGGAGGAGGGCTTCAGGGAATGGTCTAAGCTCAGCCCAAAGAGTTTTGTTTTTGTCTTTCAGTGTTTAGTAAGGAAATACTATTTGTTTTAAGAGGTCTATCAATGGCTTACAAGTAAAGCATGTATCACCCAATCTCCTGTCTCCTTCTGGGTCTGGTATTTTAATGAACTGTGTTTGTGTTTGTGTATGAAGAAAATGTAACTTCGCTGCTCCACATCTCATAGGCTTGTTATTATGATGAAGATACTCTAATGCTTTGTGATCTGCAGAGCTTAGGAGGAAAACCTGAGGTTGATATATTTGGATGTGTGACAGCACATTTACAGATGAATACAAAGTTGTGATGTTCTTGTGCTAGGAGTGTGAGAGAGTCGGAGTGTGGAGTAAGGGTGCTCACATTGAATATGTGCCCATAGTATATTCTAGACAGTCTATATATGTTATTTTATTTAGAACTAGTTTTATAGAGTAGAAACATAAACTTAGAAAGACTAATGGATGTACCTAAAATTAAAGGCAGTAGAAAGTAACAAAACTAGGATTTGGACCTGGACCCAGGACCACATGTTCCGAAGCCCATGCTGTTTCTCCTGCTCAATGTAACATGGACTGAATCCAGTTGGATGTTACTTTTTCATGCGTTCAGAGTCTGACTGTGATGATTTGAGGTCAGCAGGTGGTGGCTATGAGTCCTTTTCTTGCCATTCAGCGGCTCTGGTGGTTGGGCTGTTATTCATGGGCTGAATTGTCAAAAAAGCATCAAGAGTAGCCCTGGGAAACTGGGCCTGGCAGTGAGCCACCGGCCTGTTTCTGTCTTGATGGGAGTCTCCTTGTGTTCCTTCAGTACATTCTAACTTTGCTGGACTGTGTCTTTCTGCAAAACACTAATTCCTGGAGAGTCCTTGCTTCTAGACGTGGATGATACGACGATAAGAGATGATATCATTAACCATGGCTCATAATCCAGGGAAGATGCAGAACTTGAGAGACAAGGGCTCAGCCTGGAGCTTTGACCCTTTGCCTGCACCTCTTATTCTAACAGTGTAAAGTGTTTTGAAGACTAAGCTCTTTGGTCCTATGGCCTTGAGATTTTAGTGTCTGTTGATTTTCTTGGGAGAAGGATCCATGCAAGGGTAAAAGAAGATGGGGCACAGATAAGCATTTAACAAGTCATAGACCAGGAATGTCCTTTGAAGAAAGGTTCTGTTTAATTCAAAGAATTTGAGGTTGATGCTATGACGTTTGACTTTAACTTGTTTGAACAATGGACTGAAAACAAAAATTAGCTTGGAATTTGAGGTTAAAAGATAAAGGAACAAAATTTGTAATGTGAAATTATCACCTTTAAAATATCCTACTCGTCCAGTGATTTGTCTGTTGCTTTTCTCTTAAGAACAGATGTGTTTTGGGCTTTGACTCTCAGAGTTTATGATAAAATATTCACTGGACATTCTTATTCACTGAGAAGGAAACTGATCATGTCTTTCCAGATTTTCATTTTAAAAGAAACTTCTCTATCTAACATGGGTCACTTTTCACTGTGCTTACAACTCTCAGAGGAGCTAATCACTCAGGAGAGAAAAAGCATAGATGCGGTCTGAATATGGCCACTGGTCTGATTAATTTCCTGTTGTGTACACATTATTCCTGAGGACGCTGGTGGGATCACACTATCTGGATATGGGCTTTACTGTTTGGTTGGAGTGTAATAATCTCTGTAAGTTCAGGTTGATTATAAAAGGCAGGCAGAAAATGGCATGAAATACCCTGTGGCAAGTGTATAATTCCAAGAGGAAAGTGAGGCATTTACAAAATACCTGTACGTTTCCCTCCAAAGTGGATTTACAATCCTACCCTCACCTACTAGGTGAGTCCTTTGTGAAGCCACCTGGGCCTTTAGCTTACTTTGCCCTTTACCATAGATGGATCAAGACCTTTAGGTTTGAGGACTCTATTCCTCTCCCCACAGTGATTCTGATACGCAGTATGCTTTCAAAGTCCTGGCCTAACGCTGGTATGTATTGTGCCACAGAAGCAAACGATGGATGGGAAAAGATTTTGCAAGGAAAGAAATGATGCCTTTGGAGAGTTGATTTAACATTTCTCCTCTTGCTTCATTCATTCATTTGATATTCAAAGTTGTACTTTTCCATAGCCACTGTATGCCTTAGATTCTGATAAGTGCTAGAGATAAAAAGATTAATTAGACACTGATCCTAACCTCACAAGGTTAGGATAGACGAACTGTTACCATACAGTATAGAATTGTTTACACTGTGCTTAGGTAGTACAAAAGAGGGGGCCAGTAGAGATAGTAACTAAGTTGGACCTTTGTTAATATTTTATGAAAATATAAATGAAATAGAACCTGTCAGATACAATTACAGACCATTTCCCCCCTTCTCACTCTCAGTCTTCTCTCTAGTAGAGGAAACTGAGTCTGGAAGGACAAGTTAGAGTTAATCAAATACACCAATGGGAGCAAGTATTCTAGACTGAGAAAATGGTATATATCAGGCATGGAAGTGCTACTAAGGTCAATATGGCTACCAGGTATGGGAGCTTGACGGGTAGGTGGTAAGTATAGAGTCAGAGAGACAGATAATGAAGAACATCCATCTTTGGGATGTCGGTGATGGGAAGCCATGGGATCATATTAAACTTAAGAGAAAGTAACAAGCAGATTTATATTTTAGAAAGATTATTCTAGCAGAAGGGTAAAGGAGGGGGTGGAGGGACACCACTCTTATATTCTGGATAGAAATACCAAGGCTCTCAAACAGCGGTTCTCTATCCTGGCTGCATATTTGCATCACTTAGGGAGCTTTATAAAATCCTGATGCTGGCCAGGACCAGACAGTTTTACTGGTGAATTCTATCAAATATTTAAAGAAGAATTAATGCCAATTCTCCTCACACTCTTCAAAAAAATTGAAGAGGAGGGTACACTCCCAAACTCATTTTGCTAGGCCAGCATTATCCTGATACAAAAGTCAAGTAAGGACGCTATAAGAAAACAAAACTGTAGGCCAATATTCCTGACAAATATAAACTCTCAACAAAATACTAGCAAAGTGAATTAAATAGTACATTAAAAGGATCATACACCACGGACAAGTAGGAGTCATCCTTGGGATGCAAGGATGGTTTGGCATATGCAAATCAATATGTATGATACATCACATTAGTAGAATGAAAGAAAAAATCATATGAGCATATCAATAGATGCAGAAAAAGCATTTGACAAAATGCAACATCTTTCATGATCAAAACTCTCAGCAAATTGATACAGAAGGAACGTACCTCAACATAATAAAGGTCATATGTGACAAGCCGCAGCTAACATCATACTCAGTGATGAAAGGTCGAAGCTTTCCCTCTAAGATCAGGAGCAAGACAAGGGTTCCCACTCTTACCACTCCTGTTCAATATATTATTGGAAGCCCTAGCTAGAATAATCAGGCAATAAAAAGAAATAAAAGATATTCAAATCAGAGGGGAAAGAGTAAAATTGTCTCTATCAGCAGGTGGCATGATCTTATACACAGAAAATCCTGAAGATTCCACTAAAAACAGTTAGAATTAATAAATTCAGTAAAGCTGCAGGATACAGACAAATACTGTATTATCTCGCTTACATGTGTAATCTAAAAAAAAAAGTTTTGCCACTATCATTTATTGAATATACTGTCCTTTCCCCATTGAGTATGATCAGCACCATTGTCAACTATTAGTTGACCATATATATGCTGGGGATTATTTCTTGGCATCTATTCTGTTCCATTGGTCTATGTGTCTATTTTTATGCCAATATCATACTGTTTTGATTACTATATTTTCATAGTATAGTCTGAAATCAAGAAGTGTGATTCCTTCAGCTGTGTTCTTCTTTCTTAGGTTTTTTGGATTATTTCGGGGTCTCTTGTTGTTCCATATGAGTGTCAGGATTGTTTTTTTTTCTATTTCTGTGAAAAACACCATTGGAATTTTGATAGGAACTGCATTGAATCTACAATGGTTTTGGGTAGTATAGACATTTTAACAATATTAATTCTTCTGATTTATGAACACAAGATATTTTTCTAAGGAATACATAAAAATGACCAATAGGTAAATGAAAAGGTGCTCAAGATCACTACTCATCAAGGAAATGCAAATCAAAACCACAATGAGATATTAACTCACACTTGTTAGAGTGGCTATCATCAAAAAGACAAGAGATAGCAAGTATTGATGAGGATGTGGAGAAAAGAAAATCCTTGTGCACTATTGGTGGGGATGTAAATTGGTGCAGCCACTATGGAAAACAGTATGGAGATTCCTCAAAAAATTAAAAATCGAACTACCATAAGGTCCGGCAATCCCACTTGTGGGGTGTATCCAAAGGAAATGAAAAGGGATATCTAAAAGAAAAGATATCTGTACTCTCATGTTTAATGCAGCATTATTCACAATAACCAAGATATGGAAACCACCTTAACTGATTCCATTCAATGGATAAATGGATCAAGAAGATGTGGTATGTATGTAGAGAGTGGAATATTATTCAGTCACAAGAAAGAAGGAAATCCCGTCATTTGCAAAAATAGATGACACTTGAGGGCAATATGCTAAGTGAGATAAGTCAAGCCGAGAAAGACAAATATGGCATTATATCACTTAGATGTGCAATCTAAAACAGCTGAAGTCATAGAAACAGAGAGTAGATTTGTGGTTTCCAGGGACTGGGGGTTGAGGGGATTTGAGGAGATGTTGGGCAAAAGATACAAAGTTCAGTTAGAAGATGAATAAATTCTGGAGGTATAATGCACAGCATTGTGATTATTAACAATACGTAGTGTTATATAATTTAAAGTTGCTAAGAGACTAGATCTTAAATGTTCTCACCACAAAAAGAGAAATGATAATTAGGTGACATAATAGAGGTGTTAATGCTCCAGTAGTAACCATATTGCAATATATACATGTATCAAATCAGCACATTGTATACCTTAAACTTCCATAATGCTGTATGTCAATTATATTTCAATTAAAAAGGTGTACAATGTAATGATTGATACATGTATATATTGAAGGATGATTACCACATGTTAGTTAACACATCCATCAGCTGACATAGTTACAGATTATTGTGTGTGATAATAACTTTTAAAATTTACTCTCTTACATTTCAAATATACAAGACAGTATTAACTGTAGTCACCATGCTGCACATGAGATTCCCTAGGACTTATTCATCTTATAACTGGAAGTTTGTGCCATGCACAAACTTTGTCTACTTTCAACTATTTCTCCCCACCTACCCCGACGCCTCACCCCTGAAAACCACTAATCTACTCTCTGTTTCTATGAGTTCTGTTTTTTTAGATTTCAAATATAAGTGAGATCATACAGTATTTGTCTTTCTCTGTCTGATTTATTTCACTTAGCAAAATGCCCTCAGATTTCATCTGTATTGTCTCAAATGACTAGATTTTCTTCTTATAGCTGAATATCTTCTTTATCCATTAATTCATCGATATGAACACTTAGGTTATTTCCATGTCTTGGCTAAGAAGCTCCACTTTTGTGCTCTTTAGCTCAATTTGGAATATTGAGGTGAACAAATGCATCTCAAGACAAAAATCTCCCTGAAGGGCTGCAGGGAACTAGCTAGTGAGAGCTGCAGGACACAAGCTGTTCTCAGAGTGCAGTCACTCAAGCCCCAGGCTGTATGGTAACAGGATTTATTTCCTAGTAATGCAGATAACCTTTATCTGAGATGTAGGCCTTAGACTCCTCTGAGGAGCTGCTGATCTATTCTTTTATTTTTAACATCTTTATTGGAATATAGTTGCTTTACAATGGTGTGTTAGTTGCTGCTGTATAGCAAAGTGAATCAGCTGTACATATACATATATCCCCATATCTCCTCCCTCTTGCATCTCCCTCCCACCCTCCCTATCTCACCTCTCTAGGTGGACACAAAACACCAAGCTGATCTCCGTGTGCTATGTGGCTGCTTCCCACCAGCTATCTCTTTTACATTTGGTAGTTTATATATGTCCATGCCACTCTCTCACTTCATCTCAGCTTAGCCTTCCCCCTCCCCATGTCCTCAAGTCCATTCTCTATGTCTGTGTCTCTATTCCTGTCCTGCCTCTAGGTTCTTCAGAACCATTTTTTTTTTTTTTTAGATTCCATATATATATATGTGTTAGCATACAGTATTTGTTTTTCTGTTTCTGACTTACTTCACTCTGTATGACAGACTCTAGGTCCATCCACCTCAATACAAATAACTCAATTTTGTTTCCTTTTATGTCTGAGTAATATTCCATTGTATATATGTGCCACATCTTCTTGATTCATTCATCTGTTGATAGACACATAGGTTGCTTCCATGTCCTGGGTATTGTAAATAGTGCTGCAATGAACATTGGGGAACATGACTCTTTCTGAATTATGGTTTTCTCAGGGTATATGCCCAGTAGTGGGATTGCTGGATCATACGGTAGTTCTGTTTTTAGTTTTCTTTTCTTTTTTTTTTTTTTTTTGCAGTACGCGGGCCTCTCACTGTTGTGGCCTCTCCCGTTGCGGAGCCCAGGCTCTGGACGCGCAGGCTCAGCGGCCATGGCTCTCGGGCCCAGCCGCTCCACGGCATGTGGGATCTTCCTGGACCAGGGCACAAACCCATGTCCCCTGCATCGGCAGGCGGACTGTCAACCACTGCGCCACCAGGGAAGCCCTGTTTTTAGTTTTCTTGAGGAACTTCAATACTGTTCTCCATAGTGGCTGTATCAATTTACATTCCCACCAACAGTGTATGAGGATTCCCTTTTCTCCACACCCTCTCCAGCATTTATTGTTTCTAGATTTTTTGATGATGGCCATTCTGACTGGTGTGAGATGATATCTCATTGTAGTTTTGATTTGCATTTCTCTAATGATTAATGATTTGAGCATTCTTTCATGTGTTTGTTGGCAATCTGTATATCTTCTTTGGAGAAATGTCTATTTAGGTCTTCTGCCCATTTTTAGATTGGGTTGTTTGTTTCTTTTTGAAATTGAGCTGCATGAGCTGCTTGTAAATTTTGGAGATTAATCCTTTGTCAGTTGCTTCATTTGCAAATAATTTCTGAGGTTGTCTTTTCATCTTGTTTATGGTTTCCTTTGCTGTGCAAAAGCTTTTAAGTTTCATTAGGTCCCATTTGTTTATTTTTGTTTTTATTTCCATTTCTCTAGGAGGTGGGTCAAAAAAGATCTTTCTGTGATTTATGTCATAGAGTGTTCTGCCTGTGTTTTCCTCTAAGAGTTTTATAGCGTCTGGCCTTACATTTAGGTCTTTAATCCATTTTGAGTTTATTTTTGTGTATGGTGTTAGGGAGTGTTCTAATTTCATTCTTTTACAGGTAGCTGTCCAGTTTACCCAGCACTACTTATTGAAAAGGCTGTCTTTTCTCCATTGTATATTCTTGCCTCCTTCATCAAAGATAAGGTGACCATATGTGCGTGGGTTTATCTCTGGGATTTCTATCCTATTCCATTGATCTATGTTTCTGTTTTTGTGCCAGTACCATAGTGTCTTGATTACTGTAGCTTTATATTATAGTCTGAAGTCAGGGAGCCTGATTCCTCCAGCTCCATTTTTCTTTCTCAAAATTGCTTTGGCTATTCGGGGTCTTTTGTGTTCCCCTACAAATTGTGAAATGTTTTGTTCTAGTTCTGTGAAAAATGCCATTGGTAGTTTGATAGGGATTGCATTCAATCTGTAGATTGCTTTGGGTGGTAAACTCATTTTCACAATGTTGATTCTTCCAATCCAAGATCACGGTATATCTCTCCATCTGTTTGTACCATCTTTAATTTCTTTCATCAGTGTCTTATAGTTTTCTGCATACAGGTCTTTTGTCTTCTTAGGCAGGTTTATTCCTAGGTATTTTATTATTTTTGTTGCAATGATAAATGGGAGTGTTTCGTTAATTTCTCTTTCCGATTTTTCATCTTTAGCGTATAGCAATGCCAGAGATTTCTGTGCATTAATTTTGTATCCTGCTACTTTACCAAATTCATTGATTAGCTGTAGTAGTTTTCTGGTAGCACCTTTAGTATTTTCTATGTATAGTATCATGTCATCTGCAAACAGTGACAGTTTTACTTCTTATTTTCCGATTTGGATTCCTTTTATTTATTTTTCTTTGACTGCTGTGGCTAAAACTTCCAAAAGTTTGTTGAATAATAGTGGTGAGAGTGGGCAACGTTGTCTTGTTCCTGATCTTAGTGCAAATGGTTTCAGTTTTTCACCATTGAGAACAATATTGGCTGTGGGTTTGTCATATATGGCCTTTATTATGTTGAGGAAAGTTCCCTCTATGCCTACGTTCTGAAGGGTTTTTATCATAAATTGGTGTTGAATTTTGTTGAAAGCTTTTTCTGCATCTATTAAGATGATCATATGGTTTATATCCTTCAATTTGTTAATATGGTGTATCACATTGATTGATTTGCATATATTGAAGAATCCTTGCATTCCTGGGATAAACCCCACTTGATCATGGTGTAAGATCCTTTAAAGGTACTGTTGGATTCTGCTTGCTAGTATTTTGTTGAGGATTTTTGCATCTATGTTCATCAGTGACATTGGCCTGTATTTTGTTTTCTTTGTGACATCTTTGTCTGATTTTGGTATCAGGGTGATGGTGGCCTCGTAGAATGAGTTTGGGAGTGTTCCTCCCTCTGCTATATTTTGGAAGCATTTGAGAAGGATAGGTGTTAGCTCTTCTCTAAATGTTTGATAGAGTTTGCCTGTGAAGCCACCTGGTCCTGGGCTTTTGTTTGTTGGAAGATTTTTAGTCACAGTTTCAATTTCAGTGCTTATGACTGGTCTGTTTATATTTTCTGTTTCTTCCTGGTTCCGTCTCGGAAGGTTGTGCTTATCTGAGAATTTGTCCATTTCTTCCAGCTTCTCCATTTTATTGGCATATGGTTGCTTGTAGTAATCTCTCATGATCCTTTGTATTTCTGCAGTGTTAGTTGTTACTTCTCCTTTTTCATTTCTAATTTTATTGATTTGAGTCCTCTCCCTCTTTTTCTTGATGAGTCTGGCTAATGGTTTATCAATTTTGTATATCTTCTCAAAGAACCAGCTCTTAGTTTTATTGATCTTTGCTATCGTTTCCTTCATTTCTTTTTCATTTATTTCTGGTCTGATGTTTATGATTTCCTTCCTTCTGCTAACTTTGGGGGTTTTTTGTTCCTCTTTTTCTGATTGCTTTAGGTGTAAGTTTGGTTGTTTATTTGAGATGTTTCTTGTTTCTTAAGGTAGGATTGTATTGCTATAAACTTCCCTCTTAGAACTGCTTTTTCTGCATCCCATAGATTTTGGGTTGTCGTGTCTCCATTGTCATTTGTTTCTAGGTATTTTTTGATTTCCTCTTTGATTTCTTCAGTGATCTCTTATTTAGTAGTGTATTGTTTAGCCTCCATGTGTTTGTATTTTTTACAGATTTCTTTCCTCTAATTGATAACTAGCCTCATCAGAAAAGATACTTGATATGATTTCAATTTTCTTAACTTTACCAAGGCTTGATTTGTGCCCCAAGATATGATCTATCCTGGAGAATGTTCCATGAGCACTTGAGAAGAAAGTGTAATCTGCTGTGTTTGGATGGAATGTCCTATAAATATCAATTAAGTCCATCTTATCTAATGTATAATTTAAAGCTTGTGTTTCCTTATTTATTTTCATTTTGGATGATCTGTCCATTGGTGAAAGTGGGGTGTAAAAGTCCCCTACTATGATTGTGTTACTGTCAATTTCCCCTTTTATGGCTCTTAGCATTTGCCTTATGTATTGAGGTGCTCCTATGTTGGGTGCATAATACTTACAATTGTTATGTCTTCTTCTTGGATTGATTCCTTGATCATTTTGTAGTGTCCTTCTTTATCTCTTGTAATAGTCTTTATTTTAAAGTCTATTTTTTCTTATATAAGAATTGCTACTCCAGTTTTCTTTTGATTTCCATTTACATGGAATATCTGTTTCCATCCCCTCACTTTCAGTATGTGCCCCTAGGTCTGAAGTGGGTCTCTTGTATGCAGCATACATACGGGTCTTGTTTTTGTTTCCATTCAGCCAGTTTACGTCATTTGGTTAGAGCATTTAATCCATTTACATTTAAGGTAGTTATTGATATGTAGTTCCTATTTCCATTTTCTTAATTGTTTTGGTTTGTTATTGTAAGTCTTTTCCTTTTTCTTGTGTTTCCTGCCTAGAGTAGTTCCTTTAGCATTTGTTGTAGAGCTGGTTTGGTGGTGCTGAATTCTCTTAGCTTTTATATGTCTTTAAAGGTTCTAATTTCTCTGTCAAATCTGAATGAGATCCTTGCTGGGTAGAGTAATCTTGGTTGAAGGTTTTTCCCTTTCATCACTTTAAATATTTCCTGCCACTCCCTTCTGGCTTGCAGAGTTTCTGCTGAAAGATCAGCTGTTAACCTTATGGGGATTCCCTTGTATGTTACTTGTTGCTTTTCCCTTGCTGCTTTTTATACTTTTTCTTTGTATTTAATTTTTGATAGTTTGATTAATATGTGTCTTGGCATGTTTCTCCTTGGATTTATCCTGCACTTCCTGGACTTGATTGACTATTTCCTTACCCATATTAAGAAGTTTTCAATTATATCTCTTCAAATATTTTCTCAGTCCCTTTTTTTTTTCTCTTCTTCTTCTGGGACCCCTGTAATTCGAATGTTGGTGCATTTGATGTTGTCCTAGAGGTCTCTGAGATTGTCCTTGATTCTTTTCATTCTTTTTTCTTTATTTTGCCCTGCATTACTTATTTCCACTATTTTATCTTCTAGGTCACTTCTCTGTTCTTCTGCCTCAGTTATTCTGCTACTGATTCCCTGTAGAGAATTTTCTATTTCATTTACTGTGTTGTTCATCGTTGTTTGTTTGCTCTTTAATTCTTCTTGGTTGTTGTTAAACATTTCTTGTATTTTCTCCATTCTATTTCCAAGATTTTGGATCATCTCTACTATCATTACCCTGAATTCTTTTTCAGGTAGACTGCCTATTTCCTCTTTGTTTGTTTGGTCCGGTGGGTTTTTACCTTGCTCCTTCATCTGCTGTGTATTTCTCTGTCTTCTCATTTTGCTTAACTTACTGGGTTTGGGGTCTCCTTTCCACAGGCTGCAGTTTCGTAGTTCCCGTTGTTTTTGGTGTCTGCTCCCCGTGGGTAAGTTTGGTTCAGTGGGTTGTGTAGGCTTCCTGGTGGAGGGGACTGGTGCCTGTGTTCTGGTGGATGAGGCTGTTTCTGGTCTTTCTGCTGGGCAGGACCGAGTCTGATGGTGTGTTTTGGGGTGTGTGTGAACTTATTACGATTTTAGGCTGCCTCTCTGCTCATTGGTGGGGTTGTGTTCCCATCTTGTTAGTTGTTTGGCATAGGGTGTCCAGCGCTGTAGCTTGCTGGTCGTTCAGTGGAGCTGGGTCTTAGTGTTGAGATGGAGATCTCTGGGAGAGCTTTCGCTGTTTGATATTATGTGGGGCTGGGAGGTCTCTGGCGGAGCAATGTCCTGAACTCGGCTCTCCCACTTCAGAGGCTCAGGCCTGACACTGGCCAGAGCACCAAGACTGTGTCAGCCACACAGCTCAGAAGAAAAGTGAGGGAAAAAAAAGAAACAAAGAAGGAAAAAACAAAAAAATAAAATAAAATAAAGTTATTAAAATAGAAAAAAAATATTAAAAATAAAAAAATTAAAAAGTAATTTAAAAAAAGGACAGTCTGAACCCTAGGACAAATGGCCAAAGCAGAGCTATACAGACAAGATCACACAAAGAAGCATACACATACTCACTCACAAAAATAGAAAAAGGAAAAAAAAATAGTATATATAAAAGGAAGAGAGCAACCAAATCAATAAACAAATCTACCAATAACAATAAGCTCTAAATACTAAACTGAGATAAACGTAAAACCAGAATCAAATTTGATGCAGAAAGCAAACCCCAAGTCTACAGTTGCTCCCAAAGTCCACCACCTCAATTTTGGGTTGTTTCATTGTTTATTCAGGTATTCCACAGATGCAGGGTACATCAAGTTGATTGTAGAGATTTAATCTGCTGCTCCTGAGGTTGCTGGGAGAAATTTCCCTTTCTCTTCTTTGTTCGCACAGCTCCTGGGGCTCAGCTTTGGATTTCGCACCCCCTCTGCGTGTAGGTCACCTGAGGGCATCTTTTGGGATGTCTGAGGTCTTCCGCCAGCGTTCAGAAGGTGTTCTGTTGGGGTTGTTCCACATGTAGTTGTATTTTTGATGTATTTGTGGGGAGGAAAGTGATGTCCACGTCTTACTCCTCTGCCATCTTAAAGGTGCCCCTTCTGATCTATTCTTTTGAATCTTGAATCTCATACTTTAAACCATCACCAAACAATATAAATTACAGAAATATTCATATTGACACTAATACATACAAGCATTTGTTGAAAAATTATTATGTGCCAGACTCTGGGATATGTACTTTACATGCATAATCTCATTAATCATCAAAATCACTCTCTGAAGGGGATTCCCTGGCACTCCAGTGGTTAGGACTCTGTGTTTTCACTGCCGAGGGCCCTGGCTCAATCCCTGGTCAGGGAACTAAGATCCCACAAGCCACAAAGCATGACCAAAAAAAAAAAAAAAAAATCACTCTCTGAAGAATAATATTGTTATCATCATTTTATAGCACAGCAAACTGAGATGTTGAAAGGTTAGACAGTTTCTCAAGGTCAAAAAGTCAAGGAGCTAGGATTGAATCTAGGAATATGATCTCAGAGTGGATACTCTTCATGTACTGCCTTTGCAAGCATTGTGGGGTTTTCTTTCTTAGAAATCCAAATATCTGAGTTTACTTCCTTTTACTCCAGGTCAAAGTATTTAAAACTGACTAATGCCACTTGGAACTGAACTAATCAGGCTAGGTCCTCAATGCAGATCCGAGGGCACCAGGCCAGCAATGAGGGATGTCTTGGCTCCCCTTGAGAGCTTCATACACGGAAGTCAAAGATGCCTTCAGAACACAGGGAACTCCACATTGTTAGGCTGGAGTTGGACTTGGGACCAATTAGGCCTTGAAATTAACCTAACCTAGAATAACATATCTTAAGGAGGCTCATTCTAGCCCAGAATCACAATGTTGCAAGGGTATCCTAGTTCTCACTTTAGGAGGTTTAATTCTTTGAAGCAGTTTTAAAATGGTACTTTAAAGAGTCTTACAAAGCCTGGTGAAAACTCAGTGAAGAGAAGCATGCATCAGTGTAAAATTTTAGTTTGTGCTAGAATTGACCCCTCAAGTTAATCCCTGGTTCTAAGACCTGTTAAGGACCTATAAAGTAGGCTCTAGGTCATTAGGAAGACCTTCACTTTCAACCTTTTTCTTCTAACATCATTTGGGCATTTCATTACCTCTCTCCTTCACTGCTATCCAGAGTCATGAATTATTTCATTATGCATTTCATGCATGCTTAAAATAAAAGGCTCATCTAACTGGCTCATATCTGAAATTTCTCCAGCTGGAAGGGAGAAGATAAAGTAGGAGACAAAGAGGTTCTCAGGTCGAGGAAAACTCAGAGTGGGGACATTAGACAGGCTGGGAGAAGAGGAGAATAACATATTAACAATCTTGCTCATTCATGATTTCATGCCATTGACAATTTATCCTCAGATAATGAACTTTATATTGATTTTTAAGTGAAGATCTGTTTAATAGTCATAGGAGGAAAGTCTCTGAAGAAAATAAATATTACCATGACTATTGTAGGTGCAAGAGAAGCATGTATCAGTGAACTGTTTAGAGTGGGGGGAAAGAAGGCACTTTCATTTTTATCAGAATGAATCTGTAGAACCCTTGGCAGTCACTTGTCTTGCATTGACTTTGGCATCTAGCAATGATCTAAGTGACTTGATTTCTCTCTGCATCCCTTCTTCTGTCATCTCTCCTAATAATGGTGTGATATGAGAAGTGACAAACAGCACTATAGGCAAGAGCACTGGAAACAAGGCTCAACCTTCCAAATTTAAGATATATCACCAAGTTCATGACACTTAATCATTTTTAATGTGTATCCAAGCACATTATAATAGCTTATTGGTGCCAATGATGTAACTCATGAGAGTAAGTTAAAAATAGCACATGGGCAATTATGCAGCCTTCACCGGACTGTGCATATTTTCCTTAGATTGCCCTGACAGCATGCTGTCCTGGAACAATTCCAGAGAAGTCATTTCTTTGTACTCTGCCATCAGAACATCCCAGAAAAGCATGATTTCAGGTTCTGGTAACATGATGCTGCTACTATTATACAAAGCTCAGAGTTCATGGGACTTAGAGATAAGGTAATCGAAACAAGCTCACAAATCACATTTGGTTCATAAAAAGCTGAATCTCTCTAGAATATGTCAGGGATTTACTTTTACATTACTCCACTTCAAGGGAAAATACGCTGAAAACACTTATGTCCATGCTATGGATGAATAATGGTACCAAGTGATTCAAATGTCTGTTTCCAATTTCAGAAGTTCAGAGTTCTTAAGCCTCAAGTAGAATGAACGATATTCACTCCAATTTTTCAGACCAGGGAGCTGGAGTCCACAAATAGCTCAAGATTCTCTCTGCCCCAGTGAGCAGCTTGCATTTAATAAATGTTCAGTATTAAAAGCATCCAAATGTGTGCTGATCTGAAACAAATCTAGAATGCCTGCTTCTGATCTTTGCCTTTGCTTTCTGCAGTGACTTGAGTGATTCTTTTCTTGGCTTTCTCTGTTAGGTAATGCTGGCACTGACCAAAATCTCATTAGAACTTGGTGCACAAGGAATTCACCCAGAGCCTTCCTCAATTTCTCAATATGTAAAATGAGACATACATTTAAATATATGACTTTAATTATCGAAAGTCTGAAATGCCTAACCATCCCTCTTTTCTCCACCCTTAAAAATCACCAGTTATTTTGTTGTCTTTTTAATCTAAAAGGAATATTTTTATATTTGAAGACAAAACGGTTGATTGTTAAACATCTTTATCGAGTAATAATTTGCATACCAAGATATTCACTCACTTGCAATTCAATGTTCTTAGTAATGCTACAGAGTTATTCAACAATCCCCACAATTTTATAATATTTTCATTAACTTTAAAAAGAGTCTTCATGCCTATTTGAATTGTCTTTGCATCCTTGTAGGAAATCAGTTGGACATAAATGTAAGTGTTTTTTGCTGGACCCCCAGTTGTATTTCATTGATATAAGTGTCTATCCTCAGGCCAGTGCCACATAGTCTTGATTGTAATAGCTTTGTAGTAAGTTTTGAAATCAGGAGGTATGAATTCTCTAACGTTGTTTTTTATTTTTTAAGGTCGTTTAGGCTATTCTGAATCTCTTGCATGCTCATATGAATATTAGGATCAGTTTGTCAGTTTAAAAAAAAAAAGCTGAGATTTAAACAGATTGCATTGAATTTATGGATCAATTTGGGGAGAATTTTCATGTTGATATTAAGTCTAACAGTCCATGAACATTAGATGTCTTTCCATTTATTTAGGTCTTCTTTAATTTCTTTCTATGATATTTTGTACTTTTTAGTATATGCCTTATATTTCTTTTGTTACATTTATTCCTAAATATTTTATTCTTTTTGATGCTATTGTAAATGAAGTTGATTTCCTAATATTATTGCCAGATTGTTCATTGCTAGTGTACAGAAATACAATTGTGTTTGTACATTGATTTTGTATTCTGAAAGTTGCTGAACTAATTTATTAGTTAAAATATTTTTCTGCATTTCTCACATTTTTTTATATACAGATTATGTCATCTGCAAATAGAGATAGTTTTACTTCTTCCTTTTCAATATGGATTACTCTTATTTATTTTTCTTGCCTAATTGCCCTTTTTAGAACCTTCAGTACTGTGTTGAATAAACATGGCAAGAGTGGACATCTTATCTTGTTTCTGATTTTAAGGGAAAAGCTCTCAGTCTTTCACCATAAAGGATGATGTTAACTGTGGTTATTTCATAGATATCCCTTACTAGGTTGAGGATATTCCTTTCTATTTCTAGCTTTTTTAGTGTTTTTTAAATAAAGGGGTGTTGGATTTTTGTCAAATGTTTTTTTCTGCATCTGTCGAGATGATTGTGGTTTTTGCCTTTTATTCTATTAATATGTTGTAATTCACTAATGGATTTTTGTATGTTGAATCAACCTTGCATTCCTGGGATAAAACCCATTTGGTTATGGTATATAATCCTTTTTATATGTTGCTAGTTTGTAGTATTTTGTTGAAGATTTTTGCATCTATTTTTATAAGAGTTATCACTCTATTGTATTCTTTTATTCTATGTGATTCTGTCCCATGTAATGCGTTGGAAAGTGTTCCCTCCATTTCTATTTTTTGGAGGAGCTTGTGAAGCAGTAGCATTCATTCCTCTCTACATATTTGCTAGAATTCACCAGTGAAGGCTTTTGGATCTGGGTTTTCCTTTGTAATGAATTTTAAAATTACACATTTAATCTCTTTGTTATAGATCTATTCAGATTTTCTATTTCATCTTGAGTTAGTTTTGGTGCTTCATGTCTTTCAAGGAATTTTTCCATTTCATCTAAGTTATCAAATTTGTTGGCATATAGTTCTTTTCAGTATTCCTTTCTAAAGATCAGTAAATTGTTCCTTTCTAAATATCAAAGATTATTTCTGCAAGATCATGTTTCTGTTTCATTCCTGACTAGTAATATGGGTCTTCTCTCTCTTTTTTCCCTTGGTTTGTCAATTTTTTTTATCTTTTCAAAAATCCAACTTTTTATTTAATTGATTTCCTAAATTGTTTTTCTACTTCATTTTATTTCCATTTTATTTGTATTTTCTTTATTTCTGCTCTAATCCTTGTTTTTTCCTTCCTTCTTATTTCTTTGGGTTTAGTTTGCTTTTCTTTTTCTAGTTCTTAAGATGGATGTTTTGGTTATTGACTGAAATCTTTCTTCTTTTTGTAATACATGTGTTTACAACCGTAAATTTCCTTCTGAGAATTGCTTGAGTTGAATCTCATAAGTTTGGTATGTTGTGTTTCATTTTAATTTATTTAAGTTTTTTCTAATTTCCCTTGTGATTTCTTTGACCCATTAGCTATTTAATCTTGTGTTGTTTAATTTCCACATATTTTTGAACTCCCCAAATTTCCTTGTTACTGATTTCTAATTTCCATTGTGGTCAAAGAACATACTTTGTATATTACAATCCTTTTAAATTTATTGAAGCTTGTTTTATGGCCTAGCATCTGATCAATCCTGGAGAATGTTCCATGTATACTTAAGAAATATGTGAATTCTGATGTTTTGGGGTGAATTGTTCTTCAATGTCTTTTTTGTCTTTAGAATGTTGCTCTAAAGAGCAGTTGAAGTTTTATATATTCTTGTTGATCTTCTGAATAGTTGTTCTGTTGATTCTTGAAGTCTCCAACTATTATTGTTGAATTATCTATTCTTCTTTTGTCCATTTTTCCTTTATGAATTCAAAGCTCTGTTCTTAGGTGTATATATGTTTATAATTGTTATGTCTTCCTGGTGGATTGATCCTTTTATCATTATAGTATTTCATTCTTTATCTCTATTAACACTTTTTTAAAACTTTAATTTGTTTGATATTAGTACAATGACTCTTGCTCTCTGATGGTTGCTATTCACATGACATATCTTTTTCTATCACTTTACTTTCAATTTATTTGTATTTTTAAATCTAAAGATTGCTTTCAGTAGACAGCACATGGTTTTTGGTGAATTTTTAAAAAGCCAATCCAGTATTCTCTGCATTTGATCAAATTGCTTAATTCATTCACATTTAATGTTATTATTGATATGGTTGAATTTACGTCTGACACTTTGTTTTCTACATGCTTCATCTTTTTATTTCCTCCATTCCTCCTTTACTGTCTTCTTTTGAATTAAGTGAATATTTTCTAGCATAACATTTCAATTACTTTAATAATTTGTTATTTGTTGTAAGTAAAATAATGGACCCCAAAAGATGTCCATGTTCAAATCCCTGCAACCTGTGAATATGTCACCTCACATGGCAAGAGTTAAGGATCTTGAGCTCGGGAAATTATCCTAGCTTATCTGAGTGGGTTCAATGTAATCACGAGGGTCCTTGCTACACCTCTCTTATTCCTTCTGGTGGCTGAGGGGGATTTTTAAGATTGTATACCTTCTCTTGATCCTGCAAACCCAGGCTGAGTGATCCTGCAAACCCAGGCTAAGTGTTTAAAACCTCCTGTTTGTTTTTCCTAGGGCAGTGCCCTGAAATGGTTAAGTTTGTGTGTCTCCTACTGATGGCCCAGTTTGGCAGTCCACAAGTGAGGCATCCCAAATAGCTCATGGGAAGACTTCTTGGTGGAGTCTGCACCACAGTTAAGAGAATACATGGCCCTTTGTTGATTTCTAAGCCCTCCTTGCTGTAGGTCCTTGCTGCTCTTCTCTTATCCCAGCCTCTCCCAGCCACTCACTCATGCTGATCCCCCTCAGTATTCTGGATGGGGTGAGAAAGAGGTGGGCCAGTGTCCTGCACAACTGGGGAAGCTAGGCACTCAGTCACTCTGCTCTCACATTCCCCCATGGGAGGGGTTAAGATCTGAGAGGGTCTCTCCTGGCACTAAACTGTGCCACCTTGGGGGGAAGGGTGATGCAGGTAACATAAAACTGTTCATTTTACCCACTTCAGTGAGTCTATTCTGTGATCTTTTGTTCCAGTGATGTGCTGGAACTTCTCTGCTGAACTTCTGGACTCCCACAACAATACTCTCATCTTGGGATCATTATCAAAATTGGTGCTGTGGAGAGATGACAATATAAAACTCCTATTCTGCCATCTTGCTGACATTATCTATACTAGTTTTTAAGTAGTTTGATTATCAGTCTTTAGGGTGGTGAAAATATAGTCTTTGGAATTACTAATCTTTGACCCTGAGTTCAGCTTTCTTATTTCTTTTCAGCTGACAAATATTTTGCCCTCTTCCTGATATTTTAGTTATTGTGTAGTAAGTTTAGCAGTTAGATTTGATTTAATACAAAACCATGGCTGAATTTTAATAAAGTAATATTTGCTTTTTAAGCCACAGATTCTTCCTCACCACCCGAAGAGAGCCAAAGTTAGACCTTCCTCCAGCTGCTCCTATTGTGAAGGACAGTATAACTTCATAGGAGCTGTTAACAATTCTAAACATAGTGCTAAAGAAATTCATTTTACTCCTCTGTTGGGAGGTGCTGATGGGAGTAGGGAACCAATTAACAAGGAGAAAGGGGGTAATTATTAATTGCATAAAAGTTTCCCAAATCAAATTAGCACTTAAACACAGAGGTGCATGGACTTCTCATCTTTAGACATATCACATGTTCCATTTTTAAAATGATGCAATGTCCCCATACTGAGGAGATTTAATTTGTAATTGCAGAAGATTCCCATTCTTAGGAAAAAAGTAAAACCCTATTAGTAAATTCAGTAAATTTGGTAAGTCTATTAAATTCCATCCTGGAAATTACCCTTTTTTCTTTTGTTTTCTCCCCTATTCGTCTATATGCATTAAAAAAATATAGGTTCTCCTCTTGGGTATTTCATTCTTTCTCTGATTCTGGGAAATTCCTGTGTTGGTTATTGTAACATGAAGTCTCCTCTGATTATTTAGATTACTCCTTTCTCATTTGTCTCTGAGTACTATTTTATTACTACTTTATCTTGAGCCATCATTATAGAGGTCCTTGAGAATTTTCCATCTTTCCTTAAATTTCTGTTCTTTGCTGGATGTTTTTAAGCCTACATTATACAGAAACTTCTCTACCTAACCCCAGCCTGCTTTGTTGTAGCTGGAAAATGCTCCCCAAATGATTGGTATAGGGCTGTTCCTAGTGCTACAAATTTAATTAATCTCTGCTGTTGACATACTTTCTTCCATGCTAATGACTTCCTGTTGGATAAACTCATGACTAGATCTTTATTTGCTTTCTTGAGTTTTGGAAAGTAAGGGTTCTCCTCTGTGAAGTGCAATTGCTTTCTGAAGACTTTTGGGCTGTGTCAGTGACACAAAATGTGGTTATCTAGTTAAAATTCTGAAAAGCAGTTCTTGAGACCCTGTTGTCCTTTTTAAATATTTGTCATCCTGGGTGAATTTTCATCTTTGAAATAATCAATATGTGTGCATCTCTGTAATAAAAATATCTGCGAAGAATGTAGCTGTAAAGGGAACTTTTCTTACCAGCTTTCATCCACTTTACTGCCGCAGCTGCACACTTTATCCCAATGTTTGGAGAAAACCCTATTAACCCTCCCTGCAGCATACTGACTCCTGAACTAGTCCTAGTCTCCCTTCCTTGCAGTGCCAGTTTTTCTTGGGGAACCCCAGTGGGGAAAAAGGGAAAAGTGAAGAATGTATGTGCCACTGTGGGTAACTTTTCCTAGCTCCTGTTGCTCCTCTCACCTACCTCCATGTGCCATTTGGAGGCTGGATTATCACCCATTGTCCTGCTCTCCCTCCCCAAACCATCCCTGTTCTTTACCTCAACTTAAGCTCCCACCCAGTGTCTTAACAACCTGAGAGCCTCTTGTATTAATTAGGTGGGAAACTTTCAATTGCAAATTAAATGTCTTAAAGCAAACTGATAAACAGTACTGGGTATTTCATTTCCTGTCACAGAACTGAAAGGTCCAGGAGTATATGGCTTCAGGCCAGTTTGATCCAGGTGCTCATATTCTGTCATTGAAAATCTGCCCCTCTCAGCTCTATATTCTTATGACAGTAGTCTTAAATTTTGACTGTGGAACTTGGCTAAGCAGGTTGCTTTCTCCTTTTTAACACACAAAGGGAAAACAATTCACTTTCCCCTTGGTCATTGCCCTACAAGCTCATCTACCCTCACCTCTGAGCAGAAGAATACTCACTGCTTAAAAGATGGGGAAGATGTGTCTTTGGGGCATGGCTGAGTTAGATTTTTCAAAAGCATTTTCTCACAGAAATCTTTTACTTATTTACACTTACTTAAGTTCTGCCTTGTTCCAAAAATGATTTAAGGTGGAAAGGAAAGATTGTTGTAAATGGCAGTGAACCTCAAAGTGCTTCTGAAACTATATTTCACATATTTTATAAGTTAAACATATTTCTGTGGATGGTCTGCCCAATGTCCAATCACCATTTTTAACATTTCCTCTAAGGGGCATGGGTCCTAAGTGAAAAATTATTTACAGACGGAATTTTTGAGCACAATCAGGTCAGACTTACAGGGAACTGCCTTTAATTCCTTTTCATGTCAATGGCTAACTGAATTTCACTGGGCATTCTATGTTTGATTTTCTTATTATGTTTGTACAAGTGCCTTATTGAATGAGCATTTGGTCCCCTTTTTCCAAGCCAGATTCTCAGTCTAGATGAATCATATTGTCCCTTTTTTTAGCTAGCTCATTACTTCAGGATTGAAATTTCATGCGTGTACAACACTATTGACTAATTTCTGCTAATGCCCACATACTTTTTCCCCCCAAATATAAAATACATGAAATATGTATTGCCCAAGTACCCTCAACTCTCATCACTGTGTGGAAATACTGAGTTTACACTAGAATTTACTCTCAATTTCTGCTTAGACATTGTCTTCCCTACTCAAGCAGGAACTCAGCATCTCAGAAAAATCTACTACTGCCACTGCATTACTCATAAAAGTATTCTTGAAAATTCTTAGGGAATATTCTCATATGGGTTTTTAAAGTCTATGTTCCCCTAGAGATCCATTCTTTCACCAGATTTCTCTGTTTTTGTTTTTGTTTTGTTTTTTTTCGGTATGTGGGCGTCTCACTGTTGTGGCCTCTCCCGTTGCGGAGCACAGGCTCCGGATGCGCAGGTTCAGCGGCCATGGCTCACGGGCCCAGCCGCTCCGCGGCACGTGGGATCTTCCCGGACCGGGGCACGAACCCGTGTCCCCTGCATCGGCAGGTGGACTCTCAACCACTGCCCCACCAGGGAAGCCCAGATTTCTCTGTTTTAAGAGAGTGGGCTCTGAAGCTAAACTACCTGGGTTTGAATGCTAGTGCCACCATTTAGCTTGTGACCTTGGGCAAGTTGCTTAACTTCTCTAAACTTGAGCTTGTTATCTGGGAAGGAGTGATTGTTTTAAGAGAGTTATTGGAGTTATTGGAGAGTACTTGACATGTGTTAAGTGCCCCATAAACATTAATCTCTACTATTATCCACAGTATCTTCTGCTGCTTCTTCACTGTTTTAAGGTTCTTGCTGAGTATTAAATACATGATTCTCAAAATCTGCAAATCCAGGGGCCGTCAGAAGGGTCAGTACCATTGTATATTTATCCCAGAAATGGAGAGAAAGGCCCTGCTCGCATTTGGTTCACGTGCTTTCCTTGGAGCAGGTTGGGGTCAAGGTGGCTCAAGATCTCTTCTAGTTTTCATCTCTCCTCCGGGCTGTCATGTGTCAAAAGTTACCTTTTTGCAGGCACTCTTCAGCTCATGAAAATCAATCAGTAGGACCTGAAGCCTGAATGGAGATAAGGGTGGGCACTAAAATCTAGTCCAGCCATGTAACAACTTCAGTGACCTCCCTCTACCGTCCATCATGAACTCTGTACATTGGAAGGAACCATTTTGCCCATTGCACGTTCTACCCATAACTTGTCTTAATTTTAGTTGTCTGTATATTAAGTGAGTTAGTGGACTGAATTCATGTAATTCAAGTCAGAACCTCTGCACTTGTATAGACAGTTCAGTGTATTTTATTTTATCAATCCTACAATGCATTCTGCTTTTTTTTTGGCCTTCAGAAAATATTTAAAAACAATTTAGTTAAGTGAAATAACTTGATTATTTCTAGAACAAAAGTGACAATGAATGTAGTAAATACATTTTTAAAAACTATTCAAACATTTTAACTTTAGAATAACTATTTTTGACTGACTTAATATTTTATTTATTTTAAACCAGCTACAGGATATGCAACATCTTATTTTAAAATTATTTTAAGATCACCAGAACAAACTAGACCCACGTGAAATCTTTTTAATGGGTAACTAGCCACTATTGAAAATATTTGGAATCTGCTTCAATTTTTGACGTCTTATCAATTTAGAAAAGTGTAGTGTCATGATTATCTAAGAGGACTAGGGTAGTTTGCCTAGTTTGAATGCTGGTTCTACCATACAGTAGATGTGTATCTTGGGCAAGTTACTTAGCCTCTCTCTATTTTAGTTTCCCCATCTATAAAATGGGGATAATAATAGGCCAGATGTCATAGAATTGTTGTGAAGATTAAAATAGCTAATATATATTAAGTGGTTACAGTGCCTGGTACATAACAAGTACTCAAAAATGTTTGGCTATTATAGTTAACTATGCCAAAAATAATGGACAAAAAGAACATGATTTTGACTCACTTAATATTTATTAAGCATCCAACTATGTAATAGGAACTGTGCTAGATTAAGGACTAAAAGGCAACTAAGACAAGATTCCTGCCCTCAAGAAACTAATAGTATTGTGTTCTAAAATTTTTAGATGATTGTCTCCATTAAACATTTCATTTTGGAGAACATTCATGAACGAAGCTTATCAAAGAGATGAAATTTGAAAAGGAAAAAGGTATCTCTTCAATAAATGAAGAATTTTCTAAAGTAATCTTTACTGCATAAAGAATTTTTATGCAGTAATCTTTATTTTTTTGTTCAAAATATCTAGATTTCAGGCAAATATGGCTATTTAGATGAATAGCTTTAATGGGATCAAGTGTCTAGGAAGAGTTAATGCAGATGCAGAGAAAGCTCTGTGCTTTATTTCTCCTAGAATTCATTAAAATAATTTTAAAATTAGCCTTTTGAAGATAAACAATTTCCATTTTTAATGCAATCTTTTATAATTAGCATTTTCACACTTATTTAGCATTTTCTTCCTTCAAAGAATGGAAAGCGTTATTTAAACTTGAGTGATACCACTAAGTTTAAATAACTAGGAACAATATTTTCTATCTTTTGCATAAAAGGCATATCATTTTCTTAAAATTCATCATCAAGAATTCTAAAAATGGCACAAATTGGGAAATAATTTAGTTTCCCAATTATTACTGAGAATTTATGAAAAAGACTGCTAGTCAATCTCTTGGGATAAATAGAAGTGAATAGATAGAAAGGGTGCATATGTAAGTTTTGAAGAGAAACTGACCTTGTGTCAGTCTCTCAACCTTTCCTTCTTAACAGATGAATGTCATTTGCCGCGTCAGTGGTTTGAAGTCCATAACCATTGATACTCTCCTTTGGGACCTCTTGTACTTACAAAGGCAATACTTTAGAATGAGGACACAGTCTGCTGATGAGTAAGTAAGTATCTCTAATGATGATAGGAAGAAATTTTACTTTGAAGCTCTGAAATTCAAAAGAATTATTGCTGCTCTGTTCTTTTTAGTAGCTATTGAACAATAATGGGGCATAATTCCCAACTGAAGGAAAAAAAGGTTATATCCAAAAGGAATTTTAAAATGCTTGTGTTCTACAATATATTGCTCTTGCTCTGTTTGGAGAGCAATTTCAAAATGCTGACCCTGGTAAGAAACTTGGTAGAACAACACCTTTTCAAATGAGCCTGTTCATTTATGTCTAGGTCAGAAAGATGCAGAAGTTTAGTTTTCAGCCGAGATACACTCTCAGATATAAAATGTGTTTTACTCTTTCATGGTACCTTGCCTTTGGAGTCTTTACTATTTGGTTGCTTGCTTTACCTGGGCAAATTATGAACATTGGCCTCATGGTCAGTTAAAATCTGCTGCCATGTGTGGCACACAAGTGTTGGCCTTTTAATAATCACTTCTTGGGCTTCCCTGGTGGCGCAGTGGTTAAGAATCCACCTGCCAATGCAGGGGACACTGGTTCAAGCCCTGGTCCAGGAAGATCCCACATGCCATGGAGCAACTAAGTCCATGCGCCACAACTACTGAGGCTGTGCTCTAGAGCCCATGAGCCACAACTACTGAACCCGTGTTCCACAACTGCTGAAGCCCGTGTGCCCAGAGCCTGTGCTCTGCAACAAAAGAAGCTACCGTAATGAGAAGCCTGCGTGCTGCAACAAAGAGTAGCCCCCACTCGCCACAACTAGAGAAAGCCTGCATGCAGCAATGAAGACCCAATGCAGCCATACATAAATAAATAAATTTATATTTTAAAAAATCACTTCTTTATTCTTTTGTCCTCACATTTTCGTAGTGGCCATGTAGTATATAAGAAAAATGATGGAGGATTTGGATAGCTCCTCAGTCTTTGGCATTGAGGTCTTACAGTATTGCCAGACCTTGGTGTTAAAGACAGTTGGACTGGACAACTCATGAGTCTAATTCCACAGGGTAATGTTGCTTTCATCGTGAAAGTATGAATACTAGTTCCAAGTAGGGGCTATCAGAGATGGTGGTAACCCTGAGTTGGGTTACAGGGACCTGGAGATATGGCCCATTGAATATGAGCTTGTCTGCTTAAGGTCTACTTTTACCTTTGGGTTATTTTTTTTTCCCATTTATTTATTTATTTTTTGCCAAGGTGAAAGTGATTCCTGTAGCTGAATATAAAGTATGTGGCCAGGAGTTCTCCTTGCCCCTAAAAGTTCATTTTATAGTACGTGGTAGAGTTACTGTTTAGGTAGTTACACCCTTGTTCTTCATCTCTACCCCCCAAAGGATTTCCTCTTAAACTGAAACAAAATGGAATTAAAAAAAACTTGATTGGATAATACAGCTACAATATGCTCTGTAGCACCCTATCAAAGCATTTGTCACACCATATTGTAACTGAACTTTTTTTTTTTTTTTTTTTTTTTTGCGGTACGCGGGCCTCTCACTGCTGTGGCCTCTCACGTTGCGGAGCACAGGCTCCGGACGTGCAGGCTCAGCGGCCATGGCTCACGGGCCCAGCCACTCCGCGGCATGTGGGATCTTCCCATACCGGGGCACAAACCCGTGTCCCCTGCATCGTCAGGCGGATTCTCAACCACTGCGCCACCAGGGAAGCCCATGTAACTGAACTTTCTATATGTATGTCTTCCCCTCCAGACTGTGACCTTCTTAAAGCAGGGATTGTGTTTACTGCTATTTCATCAGTGCCTAGCATACATTCTGTCATATAGCAGATATTTAATGTTCAATAAGTGAATGAACCAGAAAAAAAATAAATGAATGAATGAGTACATTTGAAGTAGATCACTTCAAGAGATATTTTGCTAATGTGTACTGCAGAGATGTCTCCTAAATCCAGTGAGAAAGCATGATCTTTCTCAATCTAATCAATAAATGAACAACGTAAAACACGCATATGGATGCTGTAAGAACCAATTGCTTGAACCCAGAAGAAGCATCACGGAAGGGTATGAATGTTTTTGGTTTGCAGCCATTGTGTTTTTGAGATAGTTAAGTCCTATCCAAAGTGAATATATTTTCCCCTATTATCAGAGTTGGTTTCTGAGTTTGGTTGTTATGAATCAACGCCACAGAGTCTGACCACCTTCTGAGAAGCTGATGAAATTGAGAGCCTGGGAATACCCTGGCAGCCCAGTGGTTAGGACTCCACGCCTCCACTACTGGGGACATGGGTTTGATCCCTAGCCGGGGAACTAAGATTCCGTATGCCGCATGGTGCATACAAAAAAAAAAAGAAAGAAAGAAATTGAGAGCCTGGATCAAGAAACCTTGGCTTAAAGACATAGCCAATCAGTATCACTCAGATCCATATGTATTTCAATTCAGAGTGTTTATAAACACGTTAATTTTACACAAGCCTTGTACAGTAAGTCCCCTACATATGAACGAGTTCCATTCGGAGAGCAAGTTTATAAGTCCAGTTTGTTCATGAGTCCAACAAAGTTAGCCTAGGTACCCAACTAACACAATCGGCTATATAGTACTGTACTGTAATAGGTTTATAATACTTTTCACACAAATAATACATAACAAACAAACAAACACAAAACATAGAGAAAACTTTTTTTTTTTGCGGTACGCGGGCCTCTCACTGTTGTGGCCTCTCCCGTTGCGGAGCACAGGCTCCGGACGCGCAGGCTCAGCGGCCATGGCTCACGGGCCCAGCTGCTCTGCGGCATGTGGGATCTTCCCGGACCGGGGCACGAACCCGTGTTCCCTGCATCGGCAGGTGGACTCTCAACCACTGAGCCACCAGGGAAGCCCCGAGAAAACATTTTAATCTTACAGTTCAGTACCTTGAAAAGTACAGTAGTACAGTACAACAGCTGGCATACAGGGGCTGGCAAGTGAACAGGCAAGAAGAGTTACTGACTGGAGGAGGGAGAAGAGGTGGGAGATGGTAGAGCTGAAGGGTCTTCAGCAATAGGAGATGGAGGGCAAGCTGCAGTTTCACTCATGCCTGACGTTGATGGCACAGGTTCTGGTTCCTTGCTGGATTCAATTCTATCTACCCTCCTGAAAAATGATACAGTGATGTCTGGGTAGTAGCTCCTTTTTTCTCATTCTATATGACGCGGTAGTACTGGATTGCATTCTGAACATTTGCTGCAACCTTCGTGTACAGTTCTACGTTCGGGTCCTATGCCTCAAAAACTAACGGTGCCTCCTCAAATGAAGACAATCGCTTTGGCATTTCCTGCATCGTGACTCTTCAGTTTTTTAGTTACTTCTTCCTCTTGTCTCTCTTCATCCTTTATCTGGGCCTCCAATTCCATCAGGTCTTCATTAGTAAGTTCCTCCTGTTGCACGGCAGCAGTACTGTACAGTAAAGTACACAAAAGCACAACACTTGTAGAGGATGCACGCATGTGACGATGTACACCAGACACGTGAGCTAACCTACATGATTGGACATGTGAACACACGTACGTGTCTTTGAAAGTTTGCAACTTGAAAGTTGACATGTAGGGGACTTACTGTATAGTATTATTCAGTTCAAATCAAATGAATCCAGAGAAATTTAGCTTGAGTTCATCTATAAAATGGCATTAATCACAATTGGAAGCAAATTCCCATTAAATATGTGTGGATACCCTGATTTCATTCATTATAAGATTTAGTCATCTCATTGACTTTCCATTTTCTTAAGTGAAATGACCAGGTAATAAAACTTGATCTAATTGATTTCATTGGTTTGGCCGTTAACTTATGTATATAGTTATGAGGCTCTATAAGAGACTTGCTCGAGGTCAAAATAAAATTTGACTAGTTAGAACAGTCATTTTGAACAATTTCTTTTTATTCCCTCTTGAGTCCTATAATGAGCATATAAACACAAAACTCTCTGTTTAAGAGATAGGAGCCTCTTAAGGCCAATTCTGTTCCTTTGACTGATAGAAAGGAAACCAACATATACTAAGCAACCACTCTTCACCAAATGATATGTGAGATGAAGATATAGGCCAGGTTGTGTACTACTAGACTTTGACGGCGTCTTACCACTGGACCGCCAGGGAAGTCCCAATGTACTACTAGACTTTATATATCTGAGTAGGTGAGCAGCATGCTGTGATTTCACAATAGGTTTCTCTGTGATTTCTCATATAATCCAAGTTTATTCATTACAGAAATATATATATATATATATATATATACACACACACACATATATATATATACACAAGTATATATTGAGTATCTGCTATGTGTAATCCAGATTTCAAAGATAGCAAATCCTAAATTAAGCTATATAATTAATGCAATCCTCATAAAATACCAACAATTTGAGACATATGACAAAATGATATTAAATTTAAGTAGGAGGCATAAATATTCGAGTCTATTCTTAAATCCAATAGAGCTTATATTATTGTTGGGAGAGACACAAATGTAAGCAAACATAAAAGTAAAGTATATAAATTTTAGGTGGTGAAAAGTGCTCTGGAGAAAAGTTAAGTATAATAGGTGGATATGGAGTACTATTGGTGGGGCTTTAGTTTTAAATAAGGTCTACAGAGAATACCAATGAAGTCAGTATTATTATTTTCATTTTACCTTACACTTCCAAGATTTGTCCGTGGCTATCTGATATTCAGTAATGGTTCAGTAAGAGTTTGGTTTGGGTACTTGAGATATTTAAATTAAACTCCAGTACAACCATCCTGAAATATAAAATCAAAAATAAAACAAATGTCTCTGATAACAATTTATGAAATCTCTGTTAAATACCTCATTGGTCAAAAAGAAAATCAAAACCTTGATTGTGCAATGTTTGTAAAATAACAAAAGTAAAAACAGTAAGTTTCAGAACAAATAGGATATATCTACTGTTAATTACAGCACAATTCCCATAGTCTTAAACTCTTAATTAAGAAAGATTAAAAGGATGAATTAATTATTTAAATCAAGTTTTTGAAAACGATCAAGTGGGAACTAAGGAAAGTAGAGGAATGATTTTAAAAAATGAAAGCATAAATTTATACATAAAGCAGAACCTATAAGTGAATTCAAGACCTGGTTCTTTAAAAAAAACAGATAAAATATATTAGATTTGAAATAAAAATGAGGACATAAACAACTGCACATAAAGACAAAATCAAATTAGTTATAAATGAGTATCTTACATATTCTCTCTAATTCTATTTGAAAGCGTAGACGAAATAAAAGCTTTTCTGACTAAAAAATCCCATAAAAACCAGAGTTAACTCAAAAAGATGTAGGAAAACTAAATAGTCCCCAAATCCAAGGTAAAAATTGAGAAAACTGTTAATCCCCAGAAACATTACACTTAGAAGATTTTACATACGAAGTCTTCTAAATACTTTAAAGCTTGAAAAAGTAATAATTCTAATTATAATTTTTCTCACATAAAAAGTTTAAACTGATATCAAAATATGATTAATGATAATAGAAAGGGAAAAACAAAAATGAACCACTTTATTAACCCATGAACACAAAAATGCAAAACACATTACTGGCAAATAGAATTAGAGCTATTATGAAGGATGACTTAATTTTGGAAAAACTAGTGATATAATTTACCATATTAAAAGATGCAGAAAAATATGATCAATTTAATAGATGATAAAAATGCAGTTGCTTTAAAGCAATATTTATTTTTAATATAAAACTTTAAAAATGGAAATGGAAACTTCCTTAGCATGAGATAAATGCATGCCCAATTCAAAAGCAAGCAAGCATCAGGCTAAATAGTGAAACACTAAGATACTCCTGTTACACTCAGGAGAAATATAGATATGCTCTTTTACATCATTATCATTTATTATTTTTCTGGAAATACAGACATTAGATTCATTAGACAAAAAATAAATTTAGATTTATAAATATTGGAAAGTATGGGCTAAATTTTAATTCTGCAAATGATAACAATTTTATACTTGAAAACCCTAAAAGAATCAACTAAGAACTATTATAAAAATAATTTAGTGAAATAATAGATTAAAAATAAATAACCAAAAAGTTTTCTATATACAAAACTATAAATTCAGAAACACATAGTTTCTAAATTTCTATATGTTCTGTATAACAGGTGGAATAAGAAAAATAGTATTACAAAGGTATATTCCAAGAAGATATTCCTGTAGTGAAGAACTACACCTGCATGGTAAATGAACATGAAAATTAGGTATAGAATTCCTTACATGGATATATGTCGTTGTTAACGAATTTCAAGAATGAATAAATAATTATTCAGGCATCAGAAAAAGCTAATCACCTCCAAAAGAGACAAAAATCCAGACAGACCTCAAACTTCTGCATAGCAACACTCCATGCTCAACTATAAATGAGAATTGTCTGCACTGTGCTGTCCAATATGATAGTCACTAATTATATATGGCTTTTGAGCTCTTGAAGTGTGGCTAGTTCAAACTGAGACATGCTCTGAATATAAAATACATACTGGATTTTGAAGACAATATAAAAATTTTTTTAAATCTCATTAATCATGTTTTATGTTGATTACACATTAAAATGATATTTAGACACATTGGGTTGAATAAAATATATTATTAAAATTAAAAAATGTAATGGAATAAAATGTTTAGTGTACAATATCTGCAAATAATAATGTGTAGAACTAATGTGAAAAAAAAATAAATCTTTTCTAAGGATAGTAAAGAAGTATCAAAGAGAAAGACATACTTTGGATAAGAATAATCTATGTTAAAAATGTATATTTTTCTCAAATCTGTACATTTAATATACTCCTTTCAAAATACCAGCAAGATTGCTTTTAAGAAAATTTGTAAAATGATACTAAATTTCATTTGAAAAAAATAGTGAAATTAAAATGAAAGATTGTAAATGAGAAGAGTAATGTTGGAAAATAAGCCCTACCAGATATTAACATAAAGTATAAAGCTAGAGAACTTTAAAGAGTTGGTCACTGATTTAAGAAAAGACTGAAGAGTATGAAAGTAAAAGTCAAAATATATGAAGATTTAATACATGATAAAGGTAGGGTTCAAATAAATGGGGAAGGAATGGATTATTTAATAAACAATGTTCAATAAATTGGCTTAACATTTGAAGAACTAAAGTGAGATCTCTACCTCATTCATACACTAAAATGAATTTCAGATGAATCAAACATTATAACATAAAAAGTAAAATCATAAAAGCAATGGAGTAAAACATTAGAATATTGCTGTAGTAAAAGCCTTCTAAGCATGACACAAAATTTGGAAGTTGTAAAAGGGAGACTGACAAATTTGAGGACATAAAGATTAAATCCTTCAGTCAAAACAAAAAATTGAAGTCAGAACATGAATGACCACCATGGGAAAAAGTAATCAGAAAAGCATATGAGAAAGGGCTAATTTTATTTGTATGAAAGGATTCACAAGTTAGTAAGAAAAAGTAGCTCAACCCTATAGGGATATGAACAAAAACATAAAGAGGTAGTTTACTAGGATGACCTTCACAACACATTTGTAACAACCACACACACAAATTCTGGAAACAATCTAAATATGTGTCAATTATGATTCACACAAATCATGAAGTATACTGAAAAAAATTTCCTTTAAAAGTGAGGTATGGGCTTCCCTCGTGGCACAGTGGTTGAGAATCCGCCTGCCAATGCAGGGGACACGGGTTCGAGCTCTGGTCCGGTTAGATCCCACATGCCACGGAGCAACCAAGCCCATGCCCCGCAACTACTGAGCCTGCACTCTAGAGCCCACGAGCCACAACTACTGAGCCCATGAGCCACAACTACTGAGCCCTTGTGCCACAACTACTGAAGCCCGTGCGCCTAGAGCCCATGCTCCGCAACAAGAGAAGCCACTGCAATGAGAAGCCTGCACACCGCAATGAAGAGTAGCCCCCACTCGCCGCAACCAGAGAAAGCCTGCACACAGCAGCGAAGACCCAACACAGCCAAAAAAATGAATTAAATAAATAAATGTATTTTAAAAAATGAGGTATATTTTTTAAACTGATATGGAAAAATATCCAAACTACATTATCATATGAATAAGGGACCTAAAAATATGCCCAAATTTATTTTTACCTGTGAAAAAGCACGGAATTTCTAACAGGTATCTCTATTAACATTGCAGTAGTGTTAACTTAGTGCAAAGTGTAACAAGTCTGTTCTATGATAATAGTTGATTATTTCAAAAGTCATCTATTTAAATAGAATTTAAAGGGAAAGGAAAGGGGAAGATAAAGACTGCAATGCACATAATTAAATGCATTATATTGATTTCCTATAAAACTGATTTTGTTACTTTTTTTAAGAGTATTATGTGAATTTAACATTTTGTTTTGGAGATAGGTTTTTTTTTTTTTTTTTTTTTTTTTGCGGTACGCGGGCCTCTCACCGTTGTGGCCTCTCCCATGGCGGAGCACAGGCTCCGGACGCGCAGGCTCAGCGGCCATGGCTCACGGGCCCAGCTGCTCCGCGGCATGTGGGATCTTCCTGGACTGGGGCACAAACCCGTGTCCCCTGCATCGGCAGGCGGACTCTCAACCACTGCGCCACCAGGGAAGCCCTGGAGATAGATATTTTGAAATAATGTAATTCATTGTGTAACTTTATAATAGACCCATATAAAACATGTAAAAGCTAAATTATTCAGTTTGCTATTCCACTGGATTCCAATGCCATATTTTAATATAAGTATAAAGAGTCTAATTTAAAAACAGCGCCTTTTACAAATTACTGTGTTTTTTTAGCTTCGTGATTAATTTTTCTATAGCTGTTCTTTCAGAATAAAAGAATAGTTATCTTAAATCTCTCTGTAGTTGTACCTATTTCATCTTTGTTTCAAAATTTTAAAAAGATATGAGTAATCCTCATTCCTTCCTTCTTTGTAGAAATATTATTTAAAAAATACTCTGCCTTCAAATATAAATTAAATATAAACCAGAAGAATAAAATTTATTCATCCATGAATTAATAATAGGTTACTAAGAACTTGAAAATTAATTCAGCACCAGGCTGAATTTTATCCTTTTCCCCTTTTTTCTCAAATCACTTTTATATAGCCACACTTTAGTGAGCAAATAGGAAGTTTCACAAAAGAAATTATTGTGCTAATTCTGTTGCTAACAGCAAGGCCCTAGGTAGTTTCAACCATTTAAAGTGGCTTCTATTTTTCTACAGGTTATTTGGAATTGGTTTATTATAACCAGGTAGGATGACACTATCCTTCCATTTTCTACCTAAGGAAGTGGGAAACCAGTTTAGAAGTTGTCATCACTCTGAGGTGAATCAATTCTAGAGCAGAGTGGGTGCTGGGACCCCTTCAGTTCTTCCAGTTTTCTCTCTGGTTTCAGATTAGCATGGATGCCTCCAACTTGAATCTACCATCACAATTTTTTACTTCATTTACAAAACTCTTGGAAATTGAATAAAAACTTTTAATGGAATGAAGTGAATGTAGTTACCTGAGGAAAAAAAAAACTTTATTTTTTTGCTGTGACTAATTCTCTGTTGCCAAATTTTCTGGAGAACATGCATCTGTAAACAGATGTCTAAAAACTTGGAGAAATTAGTTTGCAAATAGCAGAGTTAAAAAGAAATTGAATACTTATACCTTTTTTTTTCACTAAAAATCTTCCCTAGAGCTAATTCATAGTCTAATTAGGATGGTGACTATCCCAGAGGGAAATGTATCCCAAACTTGTTTGACCATGGAAGCTATTTTTTTCCCCTATAGAACATCTGTTTAGTAGAACAAATTTGGGTAATACTGATAAGAGCATATCTTTGGACATTAAAAGAAAAAAAAAAGAAAGAAGAATTACCTTAATAATTTGACTTACAGCACAAATCTCCTGCTATATTAAAACAAATTTATACTTTAGCAAGTTAATCTGTAATATCACCTTTTATTGGTACAAGAATAACAGATTTTATGATTTTAGTTAGAGGCTTCATAACTGATAGAATTACTACACCTTGGAGGTGATGCTATCGAGGACTCTGTTGGCCAAGTTGCTGCTATGCATTTGTTTGAATAGAGCTTTGCTAATAATCATCGAAGGTGCTGTGCACAATGGCTGGGCCTTGTTATGGTCTGTAGGCTCTGTCCAAAATTTCAGCCACAGAGGCAGTCTGGATGTGAAGGCTGGCTCTAGAAGCCATGCAATTTACCCACCCTCAAGCAGTGATTATTTTGACTATGCAATGAGCAGATGAAAGAAAAAAGAGACATTTTCATATGTGAACACTAAGTTCTGTTCACTCTTGGAAGGCTCAGCACGAGCACAGTGATGCCTGTGATAAATTTTAAGCTCTAAGTTCCTTAGTCATTGCTCCTGGTATTGTTAGGGGATTTAAACTGTCACTGTTCTTCTGGTCTGACGTTTTCCTTAAATAGCCCATTTATTAATGCTTATTAGAGGGAAATTTTTAAATTCTTTTCTGTTTTTTCCTCCTGCATATTTAAAGTCAGCTTAACATTGTAAGGACTCTCAGCCAGTTGGGTTATTCTGCTATGTCATTTGACGGCTTAGTTTTCTGCTTTGTCTACCTACCTGCTAAATTTTGTCTAAATGATAGATCACAGTATTTTATTATTTTTTCCAACAGATAATTTCACTATGTTCTCTTCTCAATTTCTATGATCTACCACTTTCAATATATGTCTACAGAAACCTTCACTCCTTACTGTGTCTTATATGCAGCAAATGGGAGATTCGTTCATATTTGTAAAATTTCTTAGATTCTAAAAACATCTTTGATATGAAGAGGAACAGAATTCCCATTATGATTCAAATAAGCAGAAGGGATATAAATGATCTGAAGCAGGTTTGTAAGTTTAGTTGGTGACTGTCTATGTGATGTAATTTCAGGGATCTTACAACACCAAAAATAAATGACTGAAAACATTCTGTTCTACAAAATGGGATGTAGAACAGAATCTGTTCTACAGATTCTGTTTGTCTTAAGCCCTCTGATCAATGTTAAAATGTGCACAGACCTTCAGTTAGATATGTAAACATATTATATATTAAGGATTTCAAGCAAATTCATTTAAGAGGAAGATTGAGTAGGGTAAGAGACTGCAGGAGGATTTGGGACAGCTAACATCGGGAGCCGAGGAGAAGGCCATGGAAGAGAAGAGGCTGGGGACACCAGACACAAACAATTCCCTTTGATAAATGCCAGCTCTGAATACCTCACTAAATCTCCTGAAAAGGAAAATGTGGCCAGTAGTGCCAATGTGGATACACTGAAGAGCAGATGGCTCATAGTGTTGTCAATCTTTAGTCAGAAATGTGATGCATGTTTTAAATTTGGGGATAGGGTATGAGAAAGGAAAGCATCTTTGCTAACACATCGCTGAAACTCTCTCATGGGTCTTGGGCTTCTTTTTACCTGAAGCTGGGCGGAGTGATTGTGGCGTCTTCCTGAGCTGTCTGAGGGCCTTGGGTTTTGGATTCTTTGAAGCCAGAATCTCTTCTCTCATCCAGCGGTCCTTCCCCTGCCTTAATATCTATACCGCTCATCACTGAATTTCAGGGCTGTATGCTCCAGAGGGAGGTAGGCTGAGAGAAGGAGGCTGGAAGTGGTGGAAATGGAAGACTGTGACTCTGTGAGGCTGAGTGTTTTGGACGGGGCCTCGGGGAGGGGATTCTTGTGCTCTAACCCCAGGCCTTTAAGGCATAGCTGGTGGCTGCACCTCTTTGGCCTTTATCAAAAACAGTGGTGCGCTACACACCACCGGGGTCTTTCTGAGAGGAGGTCAGTAGAAACCCATGCTGTTCTTTACCAAGCTTGTGCCTTTGAACTTGTAGGTATCTACTGATTGTATCAAAATGTCATATGTCCCTCATCTTCAGTTTAATGTCCCTCATCTTCAGTTTAAATGTTCCATACCCCATGTGGTATGTTAATTCATGATCAGGTCTCCCCAAAAGAAAATCGATTAGGGTTGAATATACACAAACTAGAAATGCCCTTCTAGAAGAGGTTAGTATGCTTTTCTAGAAGGACATTTTAGTAACTTTATAGCATCACACTCCTAGTATCTTAGGGGAAGGAACCTTTGAAATCATGCAGTCCTATTCAGTTGGCTCATAGATGAAGAAGCTGGGGTCTGGATGGGTGAAGTGCCTTACCCAAGGCTTCAGAGCCAGACAGGAACACAAATCTTTGGGCCCCAGCCCCATGCTTTCCCTAGTACATCACACTGCCCTTGGTGCCTCTTTGCAGTGACTTACCCCACCTCAAATAAAAAGGAGAAAATGTTTCCCTTAAAGTACTCTAAAACGCCAAGTACTTGCTATAACTATTTGGCGTCACCAATCAAAATATGCAAAACAGTCACACTTCACTAAGGAAGATCAGCATTAGGTTCATCATTCATTACACATGAAACACTATTGTAATTTATTTGGAATCTGAAAACAAATTTTTAAATTTTACTAAAAACGTAAAAAAATTGAAAATCTACAAAATGAAAGTTGTCTTGAAGAAATATAATGTAGGAAACCAAAGAGAAGACATCTGCTTATGTTAATCCCTGCTTACTCAGCTATCTGCCTACCCACCTCTTCCACTAGTGAGCTTGTTCCTACCATGTCCCCTCCCTGCTCCTTCTTAGCTTGACAGAGGCTTATGAATTCAAGGGGTTCAATTCAGTTTGTTGTCCAACAAAGTTCTGCTCTGCATGAGCAAAATGATTCTTTAATTAAATGCACTGTCATGCATATTTCACAGATTATCTTCATTTTTCCTACTATGACTCTGATCTTCACTGCTTTCAAATCTTGAGATGGTTCTCTTGACTTTTGGTGTCTGATTCAGAAGACAGCCATTCCTCTTAAACCAGTTTACCTTGCTCAAGCCCTCACCTCAGTATTCTACCCTGAAGTGGCCTTGGGGCTTGAAGTTCCCTGGGTGAAGATGTTTTGCATAAAGAGGACAATAGATATAGCAACATACTTTAAAATTTTTTAATTTATATTTTTCTAAAGTAATACTCAATGTTGCATATTAGATTCCCTGGGGAAAATATTCAGATTGAGGTTTTGGGGGAAGGTTTATTGGGAGTGCTCTCGGGAACCACACCTGTGAGAGAATGAAGGAAATAGGATGGTCTAGGGAGAAATTGGAGGCAAGAGAGCTAGGCCTTAATACTCTCACATTAACCAATATTGGATGTGAGTTGCCTCCAGAATTTGGGGGGTGGGAGGTGTGACCTAGGACAGGGAGGCTCTCTTTAGCTTAGATAGCCTTCTTCAGCCCAGGGTGAGGCCCAGAGATAAACTCAGGTGAAAGCATGAGTGGTAGATTGAGTCCTGAGGTTGATCTATACAGGACACCCCAGCATCCACAAGAGCCCACCATTCATATTGCTCAGATATGTAAGTTTCATATAACACACTCAGGGAACAGCTCCCCCTGTATCCTCTTGAGCTCTTCCTAGGAAAATTACAAGAAAAGTTTAGTGGGATGAACTATAGCTCTAGCTCCTTCAGCTGGTCTCAAGGCTACAACGTAATGTGTCTGTCTTCCACTAACCTTCCTAAGTTCCACTTACGTTTGGCTTATACCTCATAGTCTGGATGGCTCACTTGCTAGGATGACTCAGACCCTAATCTCTGTAGGCTCTGAACCCTAGATAACATGTTCTTCACAGTATATGCCTGTGAATTTGCCCCTTTACAATCAAGATGGTACGAGAGATGCTGATAAAGTTCATCTGGGTGCCAGCATGTTCTTCCATGCCTTCATTATATAATAGCTGTCCTACTTATTCCTGATGATTGGGCCAGTTGTCCTGCCAGGATGTAACTCCTTTCCTTGCCAAGTGGTCTCAGTACAAGAAACATAAAGGGAATGGGCAGCACCCATAGCTTAAATTTCAATGGCACTCTTACTATGTACCATGATGGAAGCGTTCGTACCTGGGAACCAGAAGTTTTAAACCTGCAGAGCCCTGTGTTGAGGGGAAGAGAAGCACACATTCCTCAAGTGGGTCACTGGGAGTGAGGGTAAGCTGAGCCACTCATGTTTCCACCCCTTGTTTCCTGGACCTATTTTTCTATCTATTGGGAAGACAGCACAATTAATAGGTCATTGATTTAGAGTGTCATATAACATTCTGTAGGAAGAGCCCCCATTTTCCCAGGGTGTTACTTGTGAGCTGGAGCTTCAGCTGTACCTTCATCAGGCCATTCCATTGCTCTACCAGGTCAGCATCTTCTAGAAGGCACAGTAAGCAATAGCACCAGTGGATTGCCTGGTCATGTAACCATTCCAAAGTCTATAGGATTCTGTGTCAGTGGATCGAACACTGTGTAAGCGCTTGGAGCGTGAGCATAGATAGGCCCTGCAGGCAGGAAAAGCAAACCCATACTTGGAAAATATGCTGATGCCATTCAAGTTGAGTTGCTGCCATTCCAGTGTAAAAAAAAAAAAATCCAGTCTGATCAACTAGCCAAATCTTTATCGGAAAGACCTTTTCCATATTCCTTTACTGAAATACTGGGGTTTGTTGTTAGGAAAAGAAATTACAGCTGGGCCTCTCCTGCTTTTCTTGTGTTCTTATTTTAATTCTTCCACTTATAGCTCTGTAATTTTAGGCTAGTCACTTAACTTCTTTGACCTTAAGATTTTATATCAGTAAGTGCATAATCCTTCTCCTTCTTCTTCACACATTTATTGTGAAAAACCCAGACACTCTACTAATGTAGAAGGGATAGTTTTATAGTGATATCATGTCTAGGGATAAGAGAACAGTACAAAGGGGAGAACCAGAGAAAAAACAAAACAAAACAAAAAACCTTTTCTTTTTTTTTCTTTCAAACTGTGTCCCAATTTGCCTAGTGTCAGGATCATACACATTTTACAGAGAAATAAGGAAAACACAACTCATTGATTTTGTTTCAGAACAGACGCGGCTGTGCCTGCATAGCAACCAGCAAAAGATGGAGAAGGGCAGGTTTCAGATGATGGTCCAGATGCTTGCTGATATTCACAGTGTAAGCAAAGCAGCTGGGTGGTTGACTGAATCTCCCATTAATCACCAAGACCCTTGGCCTTGTGTGGACAAAATTGTAAGTTGATGATGGGGAGAAAAATAAATCCATATAGACAGAAAAACAGAATTATACATAATTCCAGTCTGGTATGTTTGAATGTAAATGTCTCTCTTTGTACTCTCATAATGAGTGGGAGTCTTAGGCAGTCTATTATAACAGCAGGGGCAGCCATAAAGACAGTAAGGATATAAATGATGACACGATAAATAGTCTTCTACTGCAGATCATCGGAGGGGAGCCTTTTAAAGCAGAGTATTCTATGAACATTCCCAAGTTGGTGTGTCTGTACTTATTTCATCTTACACTTTTTCAAACGATGGTCTCTCCAGAAGACATATAAATCATTGCAATTACTAGAGGAGGAACCCATAGACCCTTGCTTCTTTTCATGGTAGCTGAAAATGACGAGACTAGAAACCCCTTGAGATGTGACGCTCATGAGTGAAAAGCCCCAGGCACCTGAACTAAGACTTGAATCAATGCATCCAAATTGCAGAACGGGATGGGATGCTTAGGGGATTTGGGCTCATTTATCCCCTGCCTTCAACCATGCAGAGAGAGGAGGTAAACCAAATATTTGTCCACAGGGAGGAGGAAGTAAGCCTTCTCAGTCCCTTTTCTTTCTTTTCCTCTTCTACTTCTATAGCCTTGTGGCAACTTGGGAAATGTGATCGCTTATTTAAAAGTTAATTTATCCAGGGTTATGATTAACCATACATTTATCAGGCAATCTGTATTTTCTTATGAGGTTTTTTCTTCTGAGCTATATTTGTTAATATCAATTATTAAACACACATGAAATAACTTGACTTGAAATACAGTATAACTTTATTGTAAGTATTTGTTGATCATTCATTGTGTGCTTGTATATGTACCAGGCACCCAGGAACCTACAAACTGCCTGGAGAAATAGTTCCTGGTACTTGCTGTCTTCTTTTCTCTCATTCACTACTCAACCTCCTGCAGTACAAACTGATTGGAATTTCTCTTGGCAAGGTCAATGATGACGTCTTTGTTGATAAACTCAATAAATAATCCTTATTTGAACTCTCATCAGCATTCCACAATGTTGACCAGTTTCTCCTTTAAAAGCCTCTTCCCTGGCTTTTAGGATACCGTGCTACCTGGCTTTCCTACTACTTCTCTCTGGTGCCTCTTTTCTGGTTCTTAGCATGTGTCTCCCTCCTCTGCCAATAACTAAAATGTTGGTATTTTCAGGGTTCTTCTCTAGGTGCCCTCCTCTCCTTTTTCCTCCCTTTTCCTCTCTCCTCTCTCCTCTTTTCATTCTACTCAACTTCCCTGAGTAATCAGAGCCATTCCAATGGCTCTGCAATCCCTAATCCTATATGTACCGTACAGCCCCTTATATATCTGATTATTCATAAATTTATGTTTTCATCTGAATCTTCACACCTGGACACCATCCCGTATATCAGATTGCCCCTTGGATGGCTTGCTTTGCTGTCTTACAGGTACTTCTATTATAGTATAATCAAAGAAAAATTCATCTTCTCCCACAAATTTGACTCATCTGTTTTGCATTTTTCACTGAATGGCACTAAAATCCAACCCACAGAATAAGCCAGAAATATGGGTGGCATGGTTAACTCTTTCTTCTCCACACATTTGACCAGTTACCAAGTTCTATGAATTTTAACTAAGAAACATTTTAAAATATGTTCACATGCTTCCTTTCCTCTATTAATACCCCAGTCTGAGTCCCAACATTTCTCCCCAGATAAAGTCTTCATTTTAACATGCACAATTTGGAAGAGAGGACAGATACAGTCATTTTTAGGAAGAAAGTCTTAACGTTAGCCAAACTGGAATAAACAAGGGTTTGTAGAATGGGCCACAGCACTTCTTCACGTTTCTCTTATGAGCACCTTTCAGTTCACATAGAGTCGGCTTCACATGGAAATTTGAGAAGCTCTTCCATTTCTGATTTCCTCTTCTTTATTCCTCCAACTATTCCTTTGGTTCTTCTCTAGTACCTTCAACTCAAGTGCCTTAAATTCCTTGAGGTTCTGATAATGGCTCCTGCTTCTAATCTGTCTGAGTGGCTATAGATCCTTTTTGTGTCATAGATGGAGAAATTTTCAGGTATTTCAGATGCTTCAGACCATACTAGACCACTTTTGTTTTGTCAGCATTGAGTGCCTCTCTTGGCATAACTTTTCTCTATTACTGTACCACTCAAGTCATTCTCTCTAGGACTCAGAGGATGAGGGAAGGCAGTGTGAATTCAGTATTCTGTTCATGGTTCTGCTCACCTCCTGATTTGCTCCTGTTCAATATTCTCTTCCTTTTGCAGTCAGAATAAGCCTTCTGAAAGGTAGGTCTAATCATATCACTTCCCTACTTCACATTCCCATGGCATCCCATTACCATTAGGGTAACCATCAACTTCTTAAAATAGACTTGTCTACTTCCTTTCACGTTGTCACTTGCCACACCCTTCTTCTTCTTTCTCTCAGCACCAGCTAAACTGGATTCTTTCAAGCTCTATGTCATCTGGTTCTCTGTTAGCTCCAGTCCTTTGCACATGCTGTTCCTTCTGTCCCAACGCAGACCTTGGAATCATTGCATCTCATTCTTTGGCTCATCTCTAGATCTCCTTCTTTCTACAAGAGATAGGTGAAAATGTGAATTGCAGTCTCATTTGGGTATTTGTTTATACCCTGTTTTATGTTTTGTTTTGTCTGTTGAATCCTCCTAATAGCAGCAAGCCTGAAATTGAATTTCTGGTTTCCGGTGAATAAGAAAAGCGCCTTCTGCCTAGGGAACACTATTCTTTTCTGTGCTCTGTTGCTTGATGATTGGCTTCAGGTGGGTGGCAGGATGTAACTTCCAGCTAGGGTCTTGCCGGGAGGTCTCCCAGCTGTGGGAGTAAAGCCAAGGGTCCCTCCTGTGTACGTGCATATGAGGACAGCTATAATGAGCTAGGAACTGGTACTTTATTCTCAGTGTTTTTGTTACAGAGATGTGGATGAGGGATTGTTTTAGCAAAAGGAATTAAATACCTGTCAAGATACTCTCCAGCATTAACATGGAAAAAAGTTCACTCCTAGAAGTTTTCTGAGCTTAGATTCAATGAGTAGTTATTGGCATCATTATTTAGTAGGAGAATTTTGATCCACAGAGTTGATATATATCTCAGGTTCCTAATTTATATGTGTGTTGTTGTTTTTTTTCCTGTTCGCAAGAAGGATGTTATTATCTGTTAGATTCAATGGTGGAAGCAAAACAGAAGGAACCAGAGAATACAGCATTGTGAGTTCAAGCAGTAACACTATTTAGGAAAGAAAGCAATCTCAGGAGAAAGAATTGAGTAAACTTGATAGATTTTCTGATTTATCCTCTTCACAAACGTATTCCTACAGCCCTAACCAATTTCATTTTCTCTCTACCTTCTCTATGATATGCCTTAAAATCACTTTAATCCTTAAAGAAGCAGAGTTAGCACAAAGGACTCTATTTGGGCCAGCTTTATAAATGATTCTCATGATTTTTCCTCAAGTTATGATAGGTCTGAAGGAAATTAGCAACAGAAGACAAAATGGGAGACACCATTTTACATCTAGGAATTGGCTTATTTAATTCCTTACTTTTTTTAAAGGCCATGTTAGCTTCTTTCTTAGGAGGTGTTGGAATGTGAAAAAAAATATGAAGAGGTTTTACGCATTTTTCTTTTTTTTTTTTTTTTTTTTTTACTTAACCCTCATTTCAGAAGGTTGTAATGAACTCCGACCCCTCAGCAATGTGTATTTTTGAGCCCTGCTAGGTAGCATGGTACAGACATGGACTCTAAAAAAACCTCAGAGTGTCTGTTTACCAAGGTGACTTACGTGATTCTCGAAGCTCCCATCCAGCTCCTGAGAGTTCTGCAGTGTTGAAGTTTTATGTCCAATTTATGATTATATTACACAGAGATACTGAGCTAACACAGGCAATGAAGTCCAGAGGCATTAAGCATGTTCATTTAAGCAGTAATTTCTGTCTTATCTATTAACAACCTTTATTAGAGGGGTTAGCAAGTTGCTAAAATGAGACCGATTCTGGCTTAATTTTATTTCATTTCCCTTGTCTCCGCTTAAATGAAGGGCATTAACTAGCAATGAATTGTCCAGGCCTCTGGGAGAGGGGTGGAAGGAGAAAGAAGAAAAGCAAATGTCCGGTTTCTCCCTGAGACTGGACAGACCTCTTCTAGGTAATAGGCATTGGCTCTGTCTTTCTGGGAGAAGCCGCAGTTTTACCTGGAGAGTACAGGAAAATACATAATAAGGGAAGAATACCATATATTATTTTCATTGCAGTTGAGACAGTCTTGATTATTGTTCCTGTGCTCCTTAGGCTCGGAACTGGAGGGCGGGGAGCGCATGCAGCTTGGGAGTAGGATGGAGCATCTGGGTTGTATGTACACAGCATTATGCAAAAGTCTTGTATGCCCACACTTCAGACAGTTCTGACAGCTGCTGGGACAAACTTTTTTCCAGTATAATTATATAAAGCCAAAAGCAGTCAGCAATTGTATTTACCATTGTGAATTGTGTTCCAAATCTTATTCTCTCTGAGATATTCATTTTAATGAGCTAAAGATGCTCACTTAAAAAAATAAAAGGTTTTGCATGTAAGCATCTTCAAAAAAATGTTTTTATACTGTATGCTAGCATTACCACATTCCTTCCAGAACATATTTTGATTCCTAAGTTAAATCTAGCTATAGCCAAAACTCAGGTTTGCAATATGTCAAAATGCTCTGTTACAGGTAGCTCTCAAGACCTTGTGGCCGTGATCCACCAGGAGTAGACTGGATTTTGGAAATTATGGCAAATAGAATCTTAATCATATATGTCTTCAGCCTTCTGAAGATTATAGGTTTCCAGATGAATGAAATGACATGATGATAAAGATGTTTTTCAGCCTAAGTTTTTGAAACCAAGGATGCTACAAAGCAGAGGAAGCTCAGAGGATTGACACTCTTACTGAATCCATCTATCCATTAATTTTAGATTTTTTGCTGCCTTTAAACTTCTCATTCTTTCTGCCACCTTGTAGGAAATGCTAACCAATGGCACCAATAACTAATGACAGAAGCTAAATGAGGTATCTTTTCCCTTAGTACTCACTGAGAGTTGTGCACACCTGCACTGTAGCCGTAAGTTTGCTGTCCTGTAATTGTGTGAGTCTTCCCTCCATACCAGGGGTTGACATACTATGGTCTGCAGACCATTCCTGACTGCTCCCTGTTGTTGTTTTTTAATAACGTTTTATTGAAACACATCTCTACGCATCTGTTTATGTATTTATTGTCTATGACTGCTTTCGTGCTACAGGGGCAAAGTTGAATAGTTGCACCAGAGACTGTAGGGTGAGACCCCGGTGGGAAGGAAACAAGGAGAATAAGCATGGAATCTTCAGGGATTCAAATCTTAATGCCTGCACTGTCTGAGTGATTAAAGAAAAGTCAGTATAGTAGAGCAGAGGAGCTGAGTCACCTACAAATTTCATCAGCAGAAAGGGTTCCAGGAAAGATATATGCTTAGGGCCACCATTGCAGAGAGCTGAGCCTTTGGGAGAAGATGAAAAAAGCCTGTTTGCTTATTATACTTTTTGGTCCTCCCTTTCAGTGGTAGTAGTAATTAAAGGTCTGAGTGTGTCTTTTGCCAGGCAGGGCTTAATGGAGGGTTAACCTGGGCCAAGGTGAGGCCTTGGGGGTGGGGTGGGGATACGGTGGAAGGAAGCAAAGGAAGGCTGCTTGACTATCTCTGGATCAAGCCTCAGGGTTCTTTAAATTCTCTGCTGGTCGGCTTAGGTGGGTAGGGAGAAGGTGAATATTTAGAACAGAAGCCCTGGTTGTGGTAAGGACTGCACATTTGGTCAGTTTGGGTCCTGTGTCATCCCTTGGAAATCACATTGAGGCAGTGAGGATGTGGATTTGGGATGGTACTAATTGAGCTGAGGGAGCCCGAACATCTGCCAGAGCCAGCAATAGGAAACGTCAACAGCTGGCAAACGACCTACAAATACTGCCTGTCTGAAATTGCAGTAACAATAGCTTTTTCACATAGTGAGTAGTAAATAAAAGAAATTTATCCACTACCCTCCAAAGGTTTTTATGAGAAGAATAACAAATGACAGTGATCCAAGAAACAATCACTTATTAAAGGGGAATAATGTGCTCAGAATATATTTATAAAATGAATATATTGTAGGGTCACCGAGTATACTGACTGTGGCAAACACTCAGCCCCCTAACAAAATATTATAACTTCTGCAGCTAAACATGTACACTAGTTAGCATATATATATATATAGCAGGGTGGCTCATTGATTTAGCTCAGCATAGAATTTAATTTTCTATTATACATTTTTTTTTTATTTTTAGAGATGAACTAGAGTTCTAACATTATGAGTCTCAACCAGGAGTTTGAAGTATTATAATCAAATGATTTCATAGTCTCAAATAACCTAAAGCTGTTCCCAGATTGTTTATTGATTCTTACTGATTTATTTCCTGGTATTGTTATTCTTCTCATCTGCCACTGTTCCTCCAACCACAGAGCACTGTGGCCAATGTATATCCACAAGCAAGCACTGAGAGGAGATAGGTAACCTGGAAAGCTTCATTAAATTTCCAGGACAACAGAGTCAGAATCACTGCACCAGGTTAGTCATTTACTGAAAGGCAAAACGATTTTGCTTTGGATTCTCTGGTTACCACCTCAGGGGTCCATAGAAATCTTCTGAGCCCTTTGTTCTCACTCGTTCTGTTTTTCTTGAAGGATGAATGCACTAGGTTTGTTTTTATTACAAATTTGACGCAGTAAACTCTGAAGTTACAGTATGGAAAACATATAATTACGGAAGCAAGCAAAGCAATAATCATTTTGTATAAGACACCAAAAGCCTACAACTGTGGCAATTAGTGTGGCACTCCCAGCTGAGATTACATTTGCATAGTGTTAATGCCAAAGTGATGCTTCCATGTGGCTCAAAGAATGGAAGGAATTATCATCCCAAATTACTTGCAAATGATAAGCTACAGAAAACCAGCAGGGTCTCTTCAGTGACCTGGCAAATTTATGTATCTTCCCTTCTGAAATCGTCACTTGCTTTAGGTTGTGTGTGTGTGTGTGTCTGTGTCTGTGTCTGTGTCTACACCAGTGAAGAATGGCTTTCATAATATTTCTACCATGAGTTTTTAAAGCATTGTTCGTTCAGATAAACGTCATATACTGTTGTGTTCTCAGAACATCTCTTTAAGGTGAATATGAAGATATTTTTGCTTTCAGATGTCTTCAGTGTTCTAGATAATTCAGGCCTAAGACAGCCTGACATTGTTGTTATCGCTGAGTGACATGAACTCAGCTTCTGATTCACATTTTTTCCCTAGCGCAGGAAAAAGCACTTTTTCCCTGCCCTTGAAGTCCTCTGTTTTTTTTTCTATTTTTTATCCTAGCTCTAAATAGATACAATTTTTTAAAATACCAAATTATATTTAGTCTCACTTTTACAATATAGGTGAAGCAGTTTATATCTGAGCCCTTCTCAGCTTTGATTTAATCACTTTTTAAAGTCTTTGGAAAATAATGTGTGCATACAGTGAGAACCTTTCGTTAATGACAGCAATAGTTAACGCTTAGGAATCTACTGCATCCAGAATACTCTACTGAACGCTGTAAGGAAGCTTGTATATAAGAGGAAACTGAAACTTAAAGAAATTTAAATGATTTATTCAAGGCTACATTGCCTAGTAAGTGTCAGAGCTGGGATTCAAACCCAGGCATTTTGGCTCTAGTGCCTATATACTGAATATTGCTTTGCTAGAGCTTGGCTGCAGTTTTTGCTAGCGTTTTTTTTTTTTTTTTTGGTTTTTTGGTGTTTTGGTTTGTTTTGGGGGCTGTGCTGTGCAGAATGCAGGATCTTAATTCTGTGACCCCTGCAGTGGAAGTGTGGAGTCTAACCACTGGACAGCCAGGGAATTCCCTTGGCTGCATTTTCTACATGTAGGTGGATGGGAATTTCTGTTTAACTAAGTAGTGGTTGGCATAGCAGATAGGTAAGAGGGTGTATGGGCAGGTGGGGAGTATATGTGGGTCCTCGATGCCTTCCAGCCAGTGTGTGCAGAAGGAAGGGAGTGTCAGAGGGTTTCTACATAGTTCTACAAGGGCCTTCTAAACCTCATGATCATCCTGGAAAACTTTGAAAGAAATAACAAAGAGAAGCTCTGTAACTGCTGGATGTCTTGTTTTTGTAATCCTAATTACAAACTACTGTGCTTTTGAGGGATTGATGTTTGTCTTCCAAATTCTCCTTTCGTGTCTTCACTGAAACGTGACCAATGTGGTCTAAGGCCAGTTTGTACCTTTGGTAAGTGCACAAAGTCCACCTTCTGTTTTGACAAGGTCACGTAAGTCTTGGTGGTAGTTGTATTTCTATATAGGCTTATAACCTATTTCCTTGTCTTTTCCATTATATTCCCCTTGTGTTATTCTTATGCTTTTCCCTAGCATGTTGTCATGCAGATGTTGTGCTAAACAGTAGCAAGGGAGTGAAAAGAATCTATAGGTCCTGTGTAGCCACCAGGATAACTCAAGCAGGCTGTCATGCTAGGGGTGCTGGCCATGATGTAGCCATGCACCAGACGTATGGACATGAGACTAGTCGTGCCTATCAAAGCATGGCCCAATAATGATGACTTGAGAGGTCCCACACATGGAGGACAGTGCACTAGTGCTCCATGACACCACAGTCATTTAGACAGACCTACTTTAATGTAATTGGAAAAGGTAAACAGAAAGTATTCTAGGCTGTGGAAAAGGAATGTTGTTCTTAAAAAATGCTATTCAAGATGCCTCCTGGCCAAACCAGTATACTCATGAAAAGTTTTGTTTCCAATTTCCAGGATTACACAGCTTTTTGTATTGTCCTTGCCGTAACATTTTTCAACATGTAGTGGAACTCATATAAAAATTAAGCTATCTGATATCATGGGATCCTGTCTGAGCCCTGTAGCAATTCTGTAATTACCAGTTAGTAAATGCCTGTTCTGCTATGCACTTGTGTTTACCTGACCATAGGGCTGTAAGAGGCCAGAAAAATATAAAGTATCCTCAAAATAATCCCAGTTTGATATTTACAAAGACAAATATCATGATATGTTTGTTCCAAACAAATACACACTTTTAACCTTTTAAACTGCACCAATTTTTTTTGCCATTCCAACTGAAGCCAAGAAATGAAAATAACTATAATTTCTTATGGCAGGGAGTTCCCTGGTGGTCCAATAGTTAGGACTTGGTGCTTTCACTGCCGTGTGCCTGAGGTTCTATATATATATGTATGTGTGTATATATATATGTGTGTGTGTGTATACATATATATATATATATATACACATATATATTTCTTATGGCAGTAGACATTTATCCCTGTGAGTTTTGTATAAATTATTTTTGACAACCCCAACGAGGGAGTAAACTTATTTCAAAGAATTTGTAAACCTTGCCTCATGTTTAAAAGCTGGAAATAAGTCACTTTTTTACTTCGGCAACTGAAAAGTTTGGTTTACCTTGTACTCAATTAAAACCAGATCTTTTATACAAAAACATTGCTCTGTGATGATTTCTTACACCTGTCTGTATTAGTGGTATTGTTTTGCATTGTACTATTTTGAGGAGACAATTTGGTGTCTTACCTTTCAAACTTCTGAATATCTATTTTCATTTAGTTATCTGGCAGTCTAAAGTGGGGCCCTAGTCTAGGCAGTATGTATTTGTCACTGTAAGTTGTGTAGATCATATAATTAGTTTTAATTTTTTTTCTTTATATAGAAGTCTATTTATTTGGAAGTTTTGTGGCTCTAGTTCTGGGGCATGAAAAGGATTAGTAGAAGCAGGGCCTACTATTAACAAAATTGGAAAGGTCTAGAACTTTACAGTTAAATCCTTTAGCTTTTTCTTTCTTTTCCTATTCATTCAGTAAGGCCCCATCTTACTCATTGAGATACGTCAGTGAACAGAGATATCTGTATATCAGCTTCCTCATAAACTTTTTTTCATTTTTTGCTGTCACTCCCTGTCTCTGTCCGTCTTCTAAGTTCATCATTCACAGAACAGATATTTTTGAGTATCTATAATGTACTACCCTAGTTCCCCGGTGGTTTTGTAGCTTTCTCAGACTGCTTTTAGAGAAGGAATTGCAATAAGTCATATAGTCTCAAATGTGAATTGAAGTCAACTTTAGCTCTCTCTTTCAAGGATAATAAATCTGAAGTCTTATTTGATTATAGAGGTATTGGATTTTATTAACAGAATTTGGCATTAATTAGGAAATGGCTAAATTATTGGTCTTAGTAGCTACTGTCTAAGGGTAAGTGCATATAGCCCCTCAGATATTCACACCTAATCAGAAGCTTGAGTTAAAGGAATTTCAGGAATCTTGCTCTGTTCCACTTTTACTTAACAGGGTGGAAAAGCTGACATTTTACTTATTTATTTACAACTCTATGCCCTTTATTTTATATATTTATTTATATATATGGAATCTTAAAAAAAAAATGGTTATGAAGAACCTAGGGGCAGGACGGGAATAAAGGTGCAGACCTACTAGAGAATGGATTTGAGGACACGGGGAGGGGGAAGGGTAAGCTGGGACAAAGTGAGAGAGTGTCATGGACATATATACACTACCAAAAGCTGACATTTAAAATTGCCAAATACCTCACATCAAATTTGTATGAAAACGCCTATCAGAACCTGGCTGGTTTTTTGTTTTGTTTTTTGTTTTTTGGGGGTTTTTTTTGGCTGAGCTCCATGGCATGTGGGATCTTAGTTCTCAACCAGGGATAGAACCCATGCCCCCTGCCGTGGAAGTGCAGAGTCCCAACCACTGGACCAAGAATCTGGGTTTCCTGACTCTCAGTCTGATGAGTTTTACTCTACCATGTTGAGTATGGGGAGAACCTAAAGCAGAATGAGCCCAGAGAGAACTAAAAGGTGGAAAATTAGACCCAACCTGGAATTTGTATTTGTTCTGGACAAGAATAGGCTAATGGGAAACTTCAAAGCTAGCTGCATTTAAGGGTATAAACAGCTTTTACAGTAAGAATTGTGATGACTAACACTATTGATTGAAGGCATAAAAAGAACAAATGTATTTAAGTTGTACCATGAAGATTTGGGTGAGGTATAAAAAATTCCCTGAAATTAAATGTAAGAAGATATTTCTGGGAGAAAAGATGGACCTATATTTTTGAGAGATATTGAGATATTTTAAAAAAATAACCTAGATATCTAGGTGTGTTCGTGTGTGTGTGTTTAGCTGTAAACCTCCTGTTCAAATGGAAGGAAGTGCATTATATAAGTCAGGTGAAAGTGGAGGTGCACTTAGAATCCCACTTGCTTGTGGTTCCCTGAATTCTGCAGAGCACAGTCTGAGTGAAAAGCAATGAGCCAGATCATCATTTGGCCAGAATGGATTTACCTTAGGGCAGAGAGTAGCTTTTATGACAGTGCTGCAGCTCTGATATTCCAGGAAGGGCTCTCTGCCTGCATATCAAGAGGTAGTTTGGCAATGTACATGATATTCGGCAATCATTGACTCATGCCCTTTCATTTCAACTAAATTGAATAATCAATGCTCAACATAAGGCCTTGCACACAGTGGGTTCTCGACAAATATTTGCTGAACAAATGCTGTTCTTTGGTACAGTAGAGAGCTTTAATTCTCTAAATGATTTGGTGAGAAGCAGTGACAAGTCAGTGGCACAGAGTAAATTTTGGCTTCCTATCCTCTCTAGACAGTATATTGGATTTCACCCATGAGATGGCTGCCAAAGATACAATTTTCCCAGCTCTGTTTGTGCTTATAGCCTGGGCAGAAGCTGGGATAGCTGCCACAGCAGAAACATGAGGCACAGACCCAGGGCCAGCCTGACTCAGTCAATATCTTCCCACTCAGCACCTCAAAAATGTTTCCTGTGTGGATCTCTTTGGACAGTAATGAAGGAACGAAGGATATTTTTAAAACAGTAACTTATCAACATGAAGCAGATACCCAAGTGTGCTCTGGATTGGATGCAGTTTACACAAGAACTTTCAGAATTGATTTTTTTTCTCTTCCTGGCCTTATATAAATGTGGGGAGGTGACTCCAAGGCATTATGGATTTTTTTTTTTTGGATATTGACAAGTCAATCTACCACTGAATGTGCGGCTTTGGAGAGCAGTAAATAATTTTCCTGGGTTCACTGACTTTTAGGGGCCTGACAGATATTTTCAGAACTGCCATATAAAGAAGATTGTATCATTATGACAAAAACATTTTGCAATTCCCACACTCCCTGCTCCATCCCCATGAAGTATGTTTCTTCGTTGTGCTTTTATCAACATTTTTTCTTCTCTTTATTTTATTTATCATGTAAATAGCATAAAATAACAACCAAGACATAAAGAACAAAGAAGGACGTTATCTGAAATATCACCACTCAGTTATAGAAAATGTCTTAAATTTTCATTTTTCTTTATAGACACTGTGTTCATACAAATACTATATAGTGTTAATAAAAATGTAGATAGAATTATGTCTTCGTATGCTAAAATTGATGTTATGTATATTTTCCATGTTGAATGATTTTCATAAGTCATCAGACTAGTGGTTATATTCTTTTGGTAGATATATCTTAAGACTTTATTATTTGATGCTTATTTAGAGAGTTTCCAAGTGTTTCTATGATAAAATCACTGAAATGAGTAATTTAACATATATCATTTTTTCTTTCTTTTAAAAGCACAGCATAGAGATAATCCCTTGCCTAAAGAAATTTACATTTTAGTGACGATAGACATGAAATAGAACAAGTGGGTAACAGTTGCTATAGCAGCTGGGTACAGTGAGAGAATGACAATGGTACATTCCTAAAGGGTCAGAATGGTTTCTTTTTTTTTTTTTTTTTTTAATGTATAAAGGAAGTGATGCTGTTACTAAGTCTTGAAAATGTGTTGATTTTAACTAGTTATGTGAAAGCAGAAGGAATTACAGACATAGGGAGGAGCTTGTGCAAGGGCATGGAAGTCCGGGAAGTTCTGGGAACTGTCAGTCATTAGCAATAAGGCAGTATGAAGGAGGCTCAGCTCCACTCAGGTGAGACACAGATGATGAAGCGCCTTGTGCACCCTTCAGGAAAGGTCATGGAGGCTGAATGAAGCCTGTTTCCTGTATCGAGAAACGGGGGACACAGAAAGGCTTTTGTGCCCAGGAGCCCCACAGGGTCCTGCTCGGTATCACCTCAAATTTTGTCTATTGAGCTCTTTCTGGATTAGAATCCATATGCATTTTCCATATCATGTAGATATTAGCTCTTTGTACAGTCATACTTGACATTTATTCTTCCTAGTGCATTTAAAAAGTTATTTACTTATTTATTTTTGTCCAGTGCATTTTTTGTATCTAAAATTTTTCAGTTACATCTATCGTGAATTCAACAATTTTAAATAGTGATGCTTTTCCTTTGTGATTTTTTTTCTTCTGCATTGAAATACAGACAGATTAATTAAGAGGAATTGAAGGGCTAGTGGTAGGGAGTCCAGTTAGGAAGCTATTATGCCAAAGAGATGATGTCCTAAGGGCCTGGAATAATGAAAGGAGCAGTAGGAATAGAAAAGAGGAGATTGATGTAGGAGTTACTACAGAGGTAAAATTTATACGTTTCCATAACCAACTGTAAAATTAGGCAGGGATGTTTGGAGGCTGAGGTTTTAGACAATGGATAGAAGGAAAGAAAACCAGCATTTTAAGCTTTTACCGTATTTCAGAAAATTTATGTTTAATCATTCAAAGAATTTATTGAGTACCTGCTATGAGCCTGACATTGTTCTATGTGCTTGGGATGTATTAGTAGACAAAGCAATGATTCCTGCCCTTGTGTAGTTTACTTTTTAGGGGTGAATACGGATGATAAACAAGCAAAAAATAACAATGGCACATAAGTAAAGTATACAGTACATTAGAAGTCAATGTGATTGATATTCTCTGCTTGCTTCTCTAGATTTATTTTATCTTTTCCTCCTCCTGCCCAGAGCTCTGGAAGTCTGACTTTTACAGATGAATCTATGGGTTCTTTTGCCTTTGGGCCTCCAATTAAGTTTAACCGATGAGAGGCAACAAAAGGAGATCAGAGCCTGGGAGGAGAATGAGTGTTGTTCTCTCCTCCTGCTGGTCAAAGTGTTGATAACGGCTGGGCTCATCTGGCAACAGGCTCAACTTCTGTAAGATGCCTTCTCCTACAGGTTTCTCAAGGTTCCAGCAAACTGCTTCTCCCTTCCTCGCCGTTTTAGCCAAGATTAGCACTAGAATTCTGCTGTTTCTCACCCTGATGTGTTTCAACATTTGTAGTTAATTTCCCATTTATTTGCCCAATGGCACCTTCAATCCCCTCACCCCCCATTTGAGCATACCATTTGTTTTCTACCAACCTTGACTAGTGTAAGTGATAAGTACCAGGTGAAAAAAAAAAAAAAAATAGAGCATGGTAAGGGGGATCAGGATTGTCAGAACTGAGAGGATAATTTGCAATATGAATAGGATGGTTAGTTGGGTTTCATTAAAAATGAGACGTTTAAGCAAAACCTGGAAGGAGTTGAAGGCATTATTCAAGTGGATATCTGGGGTAGGATCATTTCAGGCTGAAAGAGCAACTATAGGTAACGTACCAAGAATGGTGTGTCCTATTATGTCAAGAAACAGCAGAAGACTGCAGGGCTGGGGCATAATGAGTGCACTGGATTGTAATAGTAGAAGATCAGAGACCATGCAGGCATTGAAAATCATTGCAAATAATTTGGCTTTTACTCTGAAACTGTGAGTCACTAAACAGTATTAAACAGAGGAGTGACATGATCTGACATACTGAAACAGGATAGCTTTGGATACCTAGTTAAGAAGAGCTGCAGGCAGGCAGAGGGATTGAAGGGAGAACTAGTTGGAGATGATCATAGTAGTTTTCTTGGAAAATGATGACGACTCTATCCCTTGTGATATCAGAGAATGTGGTGCAAATTGGTCAAAGCCTAGGTATAATTTGGGGTATGAGAGAACAGAAAGAGTAAGGGATGACTCCAGGGTTTGTGTCTGGGCCTACTGGTAAGGTGGACTTCTATCACTTCAGATAGAGTGCAAGGAGATCAGCTTGGCTTTGGACATGCAGAATTTGAGATGTATAATTGCTATCTCCAATTGGAAATCACAAGTAGACAGACAGATATGTGATCTGGAGTAATAAATTGGGAGTCATTATATAGATCTGCAATACAATAGTCCACTTGCCACATGTACTAGCACATGTAAAGTGCCCAGCAGTCTCATGTGGTTAGTGGTTGTTGTATTAGGTAGTGCACATATAGAATATTTACACCGTAGAAGAAAGTTCTGATGTACAGTGTTAATCTAGATGGTATCTCAAGTAATTAGACTGGATGAAATCACCAAGGCAGTAATAAGAGAAGAAGAGAAAAAACTGAAACCTGGGACAATAAAATATTAAGGGATCAGACAGGAGATGGAAGCAATAAAGACTTGAAAAGGAGTGGAAGTATAAGGTAAGTCAGAAGTATCTGGTTGAAGTGTATCATTTCATCCTCATTACAAAATTAAGGGGCTTCAATTATTTTCAATATTATTTAGGCAAGGAAACAGGCTCAGAGAGTAAAAGCACATGTTTTCTATCACACAGCTAGTTTTGGAAAAGTTGGGATTTGAGACCAGAAAGAATGGAAAGCCTCCTCTGGGAGGGATCTAGCTGTATGTAAATATGATGATGGTGATTTCTCTTAGACCATGACAGCTGGGGTTTTCTCACCAAAGATGTCTGTTCTGGTAGATTCAGGATGTTGACCCAGGTCTCAAGGATCCACCCAAACCTGTTGAATATATTATACTGACAACAGCTGCCTCCAATTATGACCAGATGAGAGAGAGTGTTTGCTTCCCTCCCATCCAGTTTATTGAAATATAATTGCTATATAGCATTGTTATAGTTTGAGATGTACAACATAACTATTTGATATATGTATATATTGCAAAATGATTACTACAGTAAGTTCAGTTGACATCCATAACCTCACATAGTTACAAACATTTTTTTCTTGGGACCAGCACTTTTAAGATCTACTCTCTTAGCAACTTTCAAATATATAAAACAGCACTGTTAATTATAGTCATCATGCTGTACATTACATGCCCAGAACTTATTCATCTTATAACTAGATGGTACCTTTTGACAAACTTCACCCATTTTGTCCACCTCTTACCCACCACCTCTGCAGCCACCAGTCTGTGCTCTGTGTCTGCGAGTTTGTTTTTTTTTTGATTCCACACATAAGTGAGGTTATACAGTATTTGTATTTTTCTGTTTGATTTATTTCATTTAGCACAGTACCCTCCATTATGCATAAGGTTCAATGATGTTGTCACAAATGGCAGAATTTTATTCTTTTTTATGGTTGAAAAATATTCCATGGTATATATGTATATATCATGTTTTCTTTATCCACTCATCCACTGATGGACACTTCACTTGTTTCCTGAAAACATGTCTTGGCTATTGTGAACAATGCTGCAATGAACAAGGAGGTGCAGATATCTTTTCAAGATAGTGATTTCATTCTCTTTGGATATATACCCAGAAGTGGAATTATGGGATCATATGTAGCTATACTTCAAAATTTTTGAGGAACCACTATACTTTTTCCACAGTGGCTGCATCAATTTATATTCCCACCAACAGTGCACAAATGTTCCCTTTCCTCTACATCTTCACCAACACTTTTTATCTCTTGTCTTTTTGATACTAGCCATTCCAAAAGATGTGAGGTGATCTCATAGTTTTTATTTTCATTTCCTTGATGATTAGTGATATTGAGCATCTTTTCCTGTACCTGTTGGCCATCTGTATGTCTTCTTTGGAAAAATGTCTATTCAGGCCCTCTGCCCAACTTTTAATCAGAATTTTTTTTGCTATTGAGTTGTATGAGTTCTTTATATATTTTGGATATTACCTCCTTATCAGATATATGATTTGCAAATATTTTCTCCCATTCAATAGGTTGCCTTTTCATTTTGTTGATGGTTTCCTTGGCTGTGCAGAAGCTTTTGAGTTTGACGTAATCACACTTGTTTACTTTTGCTTTTGTTGCCTTTGCTTTTGGTGTTAAATCCAAAATATTGTTGTCCAAAATATTATTTACAATGGTAAAGTGTCAGTGTTTGCTTTTGAATGGATCATCTTCCCTAGGTTTGTCACATAAGAGGGTACGTGCTTCATCTTAGTGACTCACAAAGTCCTAAGATTGCTACGTAAGGGGCTTAATGTTTTGCCTGATTTGATATTTCTTATTATAAAATCCTTAACATCATTTATGTCTTGGTTTGCATCTCCCTGAAGGCATAGACTGAAATAAGGATTTGGATGCAAGTGACCTATTTGGGAGAAGATCATTTCTGCTTCTGGGAAGCAGAAATGAGAGAGTGAGGAGAATGAAGCAGGGCAAGGAGAAAAGCTAAAAAGGGTTAGTTACCTCCATGGGCAAATGGAGCTTAATCTATGTGGGGTCAGTCTGATTCCCCTGACTCACACTACCCTTAGTCCAGAGTTGACCTTGGGGTAACTACCCATAATTCTGGGCTATGCTTATGTACAATTTAAGCTGTGTTCCCAGCTTCTCCCTGAACCAGAAAAATCAGAGATGCTGCAGCTTGTGTTTGAGGTGAGACACAGGCACTGTGCATGAAACTGTCCACTAAAGCCATACTGAAATCAGGGGGGTGGGAGGTGGCATGCAGCACCTGTAAATGTGTAATACAGTTGGGAACTAGCATAATTTAGCTGTTGGTAGTTACTAACGAATACAGAATTACATTATCCTCCCTTAAAATGATAATGTAAGTATACTGGCTGACACTATCATTTGTCTCTGAGACAAAATAATTACCAATAAAACTTAAAAAGAAACTCTCCACTATTGCAAATTAGATGCATCATTTTGGAATCAGAGAAATTGTGTTAGAGTGCTAGTTTTGCTGCTTATTTGCTCTCTGACTTTTGGGAAGCTAGTTATTATTACTGAACATCAATATTGTAATCTATACAATAGAGATAAACGTATTTACCTCATGGGATTGTTAGAAGAGTTATAGAATACATACACAAACATACACATATGCACACACATCAGGCATGGATTAGGTACTTAATGATTGTTAGTTTTCCTTTCTTTTGAAAAATTGTATTTATTTAATTCATTTTATTCCTGAGCTCCTTTCTTTTTTTTTTTTTTTTTGGTGGTACGCGGGCCTCTCACTGTTGTGGCCTCTCCCGTTGCGGAGCACAGGCTCCGGACACGCAGGCTCAGCGGCCATGGCTCACGGGCCCAGCCCCTCCGCGGCATGTGGGATCTTCCCGGACAGGGGCACAAACCCATGTCCCCTGCATTGGCAGGCGGACTCCCAACCACTGCGCCACCAGGGAAGCCCTCTTTCTTCTTTCTGAATGCAAAGTAGAGACATATGTTGATTGGTATCAATGGTGAAAAAACAGAATAAAAGTGATACAAAATTCCATTCGATTAAATGAAGAATATTGGACTTTGATGAATGATTTTGGTATTTAAGTTATGACAAAATGAAAAAAATATATGAACAAAGAAAAATATCGTCTTATCTAAAGTTTGTACTAAAAATTCATATACTGCAGCCTAATTTTTCTTTTTATGAGATTTAAAAAGAGGCAAGGAAAAAAAAAGCAAACTGTATTAGGTAGCACACATACAGAATACTTCCACCATAGAAGAACGTTCTGAGGTACAGTGCTAATCTAGATGGTATTTCAAGTAATTAGACTGGATGAAATCACCAAGGGAGTAATTTCTACTTCCATTTACTGTAATGGGAATATTGTTGATTATAAGCTTTGAATTTTCTATTAAGTGTCTTCTTATCTCTTTGCTTTATTGAACACTCATTCCTCATTTTTTGTTTATGGCCTTACTATCTAGAGATGAAGAGAGAAAATAAACGCCAACAAGTCTAAATACTGAAAGGTCAGGGTGTTCACACACACAGTATTTCACTTTTCAGAATGCATTAGCCATTACAAGTCTAGTATCTCCGTCAACTTTCCGATATCAAATTGATGTTGTGCCATTTTCTCCCCTGGAGGCAATTTTGAGATCATAAAAGTTGTGCCAAGGACAAGAAAATGGGGCCTGGATGACTCAGAATTGAGAACATGTTCAGCTCATGGGTAGTGAAAAAGAACCAAAGTGCTGGTTTCACTGGCTGCTTGTTTTTGTAGCACTTCAAGTAATAAAACCATCAACATAAATTCTGGGTTGGTTTTGTTCCCCTTTGAACTTTTGCTCTAGGGACTGAAGAATCTCTTTGCACAGCTGCGTAAATACTGTGCTGGCATTTGGCACAAATGGGAGGTTGGTCTTAGAAATCTTCACTTGTGAAAAATGAAATAAGCACAGGGGACTGGAACACGTGTGGATTAGGAAAGGAAGAGAGGAGCCGGAGCTCTGCAGTCTGAGATTTTTCTGTAATAGATATTTGCTGCTCCTCTTTGCCTAATATATTTTCAGTTGGGTACCTGCTCCTTCTCTACCTCATAATTTTGGTCAAGCTGTCAGGTACCCTGACTTCTGTCCAACAGAGTAGCTACTAGGGGTCCAACAATTGTAAAATCAGAGGCAATAAGAAAAAAAAAAAACACCTTGATAAATTTGACTATACAAAATTTTTTTAAATGCATGAAAAAATCATAAGTAAAATCAAAGACATTTGATAAATTTGGAGAAAATATTTTCAAGGTATATCATATATAAAGGGTTAATAGCCCTAATTCATAATAAACTTTTAAAATTAGAAGGGGAAAAAAATGTAGTAGAGATTAGGAAGAAGATATAAACAGATAATTCACAATAAAAATAGACGTTAAACATAAAAATGTTTCTAATTTCTTTACATCTTTGCCAACATTTACCTTTTATTGTTTCGATAACTGCTGTGAGATGGTATCTCATTGTGGCTTTGATTTGCATGTCCCTAATGACTAGTAATATTGAGTATCTTTTCACATATATATATATATATATATATATATATATATATTCATTTATATGGCTTTTTAGCCATTCCCCACCTGTTGACTCTCTATCAGCCAGGGCTCTCCATTAGCTCAGCTTGCCTGCCAGAAAATAATTAAATTCAGTAAATATGTGATCCCTTCCTGTGGACTGGTTTATCCAAGTGCCTCAAAGTCCTTTCAGAAGTACCATAAACACTATAGGTTACAAATTGTAGGCAGAATTTTATCACACTCAATAATCTCTTCTACCTTCCGTCTCAGTTAATAGCATATTCATCTTCCTATTCCTTTTAGAAACCCTAGAATCACCTTTCATTTAAACTTTTCTTAATATTCTCTATGAAGTTACCAAATGTTGTATAGTCTTAGGATTTCAGCCTTATCACTTGCCTCCAGATTCATAGTCTACGTTTTCCTCCTGCTTTGTTTATGGTTCTCCTGCTATTCAGTCAGATAATCACAATGACCCAGTCCTTCTACTGCAATATCAGTGGGGTCCAGTCCATGACATTCAAATAAAGATCTTATCATTATTCATCTATAAACAAGTTCCTGACAATTCCCTGTTCCCCTAGTGGATACAGAGAAAACTCCTTATCATGGTATACAAAGGTCTCCCCAATCTGGTATCAACTATCTTTCTAACCTTATCCTTTGCCCTGCAGTCAATGTATTCAAATTCACAATGTTGCTCTTTCCAGAGCTCCCTGTGTTTTGGTCTGCATATTGCTGTTGTCTACACCTATAATACTTTCTTTTTCTTTTCTAACTGGAAAATGCTTACTCATCTTTCATAATCCATCTTAAATAGCCCCTCTGATGTTTTTTCTCTATTCCCTCTATTCCCAACCTGAGCAGGTTAAATCATTCTCTCTTTTCTCCATAACATCGCCACACATTTTGTTATTATCAAACTCATCAATTTATATTGTGATTTTTATGTCACTTTTTCTCTAGTAGACACCTAGCAAAATTATGGGGTTCAGTAAATGTTAAGTTGAATGAATATAAATGAATGCGTGCATGAGACATAAGGGAAGTATTTTTGCTGTAGAAGAAAATCTGCTACCACTCACATGTGCACTAAAATACAAAATAGTCTACTCTGATTATGAGGATGACTGTTCTCAAGTAATTTATATGACTTCGATGTTGTAAATAAATTTACTTTCAAATCTGAGTTCATTCTTGGTATGCATTTTGCCAGGACACTTTCTAAATTCTAAACCACATTCCTCTCTATAGCAGTGATATGAAATGGCTCTAGGAAACTACACATTTAAATAATGACTTAAGTCAGATGGTAAGAATAAGAAACTATATTTTATTGGTCCAATTAATTTAATAAGCCCTTTAGTTTCCATAATAGAAAATTAGAATTGTATAGAAATAGAATTATATATATATATAGCTTTTGATAATATTATATAATATTTCACTTTAAACATGTTATGCTTTTGAATGTAAGTTACTGTGAAACTAACTGGAAAAAAACAACACCACCTCATCAGACTCTCAAGTGTTGAAAATCTTTTTCCTCTATATAGAAACTATATTCCTGTAGAAACTATATTCCTCTATTAGAAGTAGATGGCACCATTTTCCAGGCTGAAATTATAAGCCAGTACACCTCCAGGCATTTCTCAATGGAGAAACTGAAAGGTAATCACATTTGCACAACTCTGTGTGCTGTAAGCTTGACAGATTTGAGTGCACTGTATTGTTTTCTGAGAGATTATTTATACTCTTATCTTTAAGATACAGAGATCCTTACTCTGAACTGGCTTTTTAAAGGATTTGCACTGAGACAGCACCTGCATCTGTAAAATGTGCAGGGAGGAAAGCCAGGTTTGTTTAATGTCTTATATGCTCTTCAGGTACTTAGACAGAGAATGCATTTTTTCATGTTTCTTTTTATTTACAAAAGTCTCATCATTGTGACCTTATATAAGGCTGTTTATACATATTTGTGTGTGTATGTATGTGTGTGTGTGTGTGTACGTTCAAGACAACACAGATGTTTGCGTGTTGCTACAGAAATGTTTTGTTACATGCTGTCTTACATTATTAACAGCCTCTGGATTTGTATTTTGCTTTTCACAGTTGAACTTGTGATTAAGGCTAGAAAGGCATGATGAATCCTTGTGCAAAGTGATGAAATTATAAAATTGCAGCGGCTTAAACTGGTGTTCACAACACTTAATTCATTTGGCTCTAAACCAGGCTTATTCATAAATTTCTTGTACTTGAAGAGTCGGCAGACATTTAATATGCCTAACTTTTTTCTTTCCAGGTATAGTTTGATCTTGACATCGACTAAGAAATAAACCAAAATAAACTAAGGGAAAACAAATCTGTTGTTTTTTTTTTCAAAGTCTCCCTTGCATTCTCTCTCTAAGAGGGTATGAAACCTAATTATGTATTTTCTAGGAAGCAGTGATCATCCCATTGAAAAGTGAAACATCCAGACAGTCTATGAGACCTAATAGTCCAGTGATATGCTGCGAAGGGAATTTTATATATTTGACGTTTTCTTTGCATTTTGAGGACTGCATTTAAGAAAGGAGGCTTTAGTGTAGTCTCAGAGAGGAGGTGAAAAATGCCTCCAGGCCTCCTAAAAGTTTTAATGACCTGAGAAGTTTTCTTAACTTTTCCTGCTGGTATTAGTGTTTCAGCAAAGCACTTGATACTTGGGAGCTTCACTGACCCAGAGAAATAGAAGACCAGATCCAGGGATTACACGTTCCATTTTTATTAAAAGTACTCTGTTCTTTCAGAATCTATCTGAATCTTTGTGTGCTGAGAGACCTCAGCAGATTAAAGCTTTCTAGAAGGATTTCATTGAGGAAGAGGGTTGAGATACATATTTTCATAGCAAAAGGTGTTTGAAAGGATACCTATTTTCTTCTGAAGCCTTAACATGCATATTTACTTACTTAGTGTGAAGAAAATACCACCATCTCATCCCTGGTAAGATGAGATGAAATTAATTGCATATGGGATAACTTTTTCTTCTATAATGAGAAAAGAAAGTGAGATATAAATGTCTCTGGGGCAGGGGGCATTTTGATTCAAGTTCATACTAGGATATAAAAAAAAAAGTTTTCCCGAGAGCAGTTTCTGATGGATGGAAGAAGAGTAAAGAGAGCAAGAATACACTAGATGGAAGGAGGAAAAAATATCATAAAGTTGGGGGAAATAAAGAGGAATGGGCTGAGAGGCTGGAGTACTCACAAGCCAGCTATGATGACAATTTTATAGATGTGTACTCTGGCCTCTCCACACTGCTTATGCTTAAAGCTGGCTATCAACTCTGTGACTAGATCCATGGCTAGTATTTAAATATTAGCCTCATAGATGGCTAGGAGTATTTGCTAAAATAGTGCTAGACTAGGGCTGACTGTGGTAATTTTTCCCCCATATAGAATTTGGGCACATTAAAAAAAAATCATCCTTGAGGACATCCTTCTAAATACCTCTTTCTACTTGAATTTGCCATTCATAGGACAACACAATGCCTAGAAAATTCATATTTCAGCTCACTTGGCAATTAACTAATTATATTTAAAGATGGGGATCATGGTTCTTTTAGACCTCTTAGAGCCACTTGGACATAATGGAAACATCCAGGAATCAATTAATACATACGAGAAACATAAGCATATTTATATAAACATATTTTTAAATTGTAAGATAAAATACAATAGGCTTGGTCCTATTGGTGAGAAAATCATTATTAGCAAAGTGTCATTTAAATGTGATGATTTACCTTAAACTATTTACAATTCTGTTCTCATTAGAGATTTTTCACAATTGAGCGGTCTACATTTTCTTTAATATTTATTTACTTTGGGTGCGCCAGGTCTTAGTTGTGGCACGTGGACTTCTTAGTTGCAGCTTGTGGACTCTTAGTTGTGTCTTGCGGGCTCTTAGTTGCGGCAGGCATGCGGGATGTCTTTCCTTGACCAGGGATCGAACCCAGGCCCCCTGCATTGGGAGCACGGAGTCTTACCCACAGGACCACCAGGGAAGTCCCTGAGTAGTCTACTTTCTTTTCCGTTTAGGGGACTCAAAATCATGAAACCAGGAGCCTGTGCTAGGATTTCTCACCACCTTCCTTTGAATTTGCTCAGTCCCCTTAGTTCTTTCCTCTCCATTCTCCTCAACAGAGGAACTGCTGCTATCTCTACTGAGTCATAATAAGTGAATTTGAACACAGTTTAAAGTGGACAAGGCACCACTCACTAGTCAGCTTTTCTCATTTTCCTTGGTCTCCTTAGCCTGTCTTTAAAGGTGCTAATAATGAGAGCAAATCTTCATTCCACAATTTTTTTTGAAGTCTGCTATTTCCAAGGTACTATGCTAGATATCCAAAAATAGAATATTCTTGTTTTCTGAAAGCTGAAAGCTGGGAGCTGGGAGTGGGGAGGGGGGGTAGTTAAAATACATTCATAAATAACTTGGATTCATAAGCTGAACATAATACAGAACAATGAGATATTTACTGAGTATTTACTATGTGCTGTATACTCTGCTAGGTGCTGTGAGTGATTAAAAAAAGTGAGTGGAGCCCATGAATTAACTGGAGAGATGGTGCATACACACATGAAACACAGGCTGGTAGGAACCAAGATAAGTAGAATCTGATGAGAAGACATCAGAGAGCTAGATTTATGGTAAATATGTAATAAATGTTTAGAGATTGTTTAAAGAAAATTGGGACTAAGCAAGGACTATGGAATAGCTTTAGCTGGTGCTTTAAGAATGACAGTCTGGTACAGTAGGGGAGGAAGCACTCTGGGTAAGGAAGTGATGGGAGCAAAGGTAAAGAATTAGATATGTACTGGCATGACTGGAAATGAGAGAGGCTAACGGGAGAAATACAAGCAGGGGGCAAGAAGGAGACCTGGAGGTCAGGCAACTTGTCCAAGGTTGTAGAGCTAAAAATAAATGGGGTTGGGATTTGAACCTGGGATGTCTGATGCTGACTCCCCTGGGTGGGAGGTCAAAATTGAGGCAGCCTTCATTATGGAAAATGGTATGGAGTTTCCTCAAAGAGTTGCCATATGATCTAGCAATCCCACTCCTAGGCATATACCCAAACAAAACTATAATTCGAAAAGACACATGCACCCCTATGTTCATAGCAGCAATGTTCACAATAGCCAAGACATGGAAACAACCTAAATGTCCATCAACAGATGAATGGGTAAAGAGGATGTGGTACATTATATACAATGGAATACTACTCAGCCATAAAAAAGAATGAAATAATGTCCTTTGCAGCAACATGGATGGACCTAGAGATTATCATACTAAATGAAGTAAGTCAGAAAGAGAAAGACAAATACCATATGATATCTTATATATGGAAATACCATATGATATCTTATATATGGAATCTAAAATATGACACATATGAACCTATCTACAAAATAGAAATAGTCTCACAGATATAGAGAACAGACCTGTGATTGCCAAGGGGGAGAAGGGATGGGGAAGGGATGAATTAGGAGTTTTAAATTAGCAGATGCAAATTATTATAAATAGAATAGATAAACGACAAGGTCCGACTGTATGGTACGGGAAAATATATTCAGTACCTGTGATAAACTATAATGGAAAAGAATATGAAAAAAATATATATATATAACTGAATCACTTTGCTGTACAGTAGGAATTAACACAACATTGTAAATCAACTATACTTGAATAAAATAAATTTTTAAAAATTGTGGCAGCCTTGAATTTGGGCACAGGGATTTGAGTTTAATTTTGTAGATACCTGAGGATTTATTCAATGTTATTTTCTTGCCTTTCTACTATAAACATTAGCAGCTGCTTTAATATTGGAAAAGAGTACTCAGCATTGAGAGAACTCAGCTTTCTGAAATGATGGTCTTGTAAATGACCTCAAGTACTGGGAAGTAACTTTTTTAACTTTCAAAATTCTAATGTTCCAATATGTGATAAGTAACACAAAATTCTGTGATATTATTGGGTTTCTGCTGAAGACTTTCATAAAAGGAACACTTTTAAGCTGAGATGTGACTTGTTTGAGGTTCTTATTATGCGGAAAACTTATTTCTAGAATTTCAACTAAACCTAAGACGTGAGTGTTTACAGGTTGATTTGTGTCTCCTCAAAGTTCATATGTGGAAGCCCTAACTCTTAATGTGACTGTATTTGGAGAGAGCGCCTTTAAGGAGGCAAATAAGGCTAACTGAGGTTATAAGGATAGGACCCTAATCTGATAGAATTTGGTCCCTTAGAAGAAGAGGAAATAACACTCAAGCTCACTTTCTTTCTCTCTCCTCTTGCACACAGGAGAAAGGCCATGTGAGGACACAGTGAGAAGGTTTGCAATCCAAGAAGAGAGTTCTCGCCATAAACCAGCCCTGATGGTGCCTTGATCTTGGACTTGTGGCCTCTAGAACTGTGAGAAAGTAAATGTTTATTGTTTAAGCCACCCAGGTATTGATATTTTGTTATGGCAGCCCTAGCAGAATAAGACAGTGAGAAAAAAGTAGGAAAGAGAAAAAAGGAGAAATAAAACAGAATTCTCTCTCTCAAATTAATAAAAGGAAATTGAGGGGAAATACAATATACCTAGAAATATGTTATCATTTAAGGAGGCATTATTAGGTCCTAACTTAGAAAGCTCATCTTCATAGGCTGTCTGGATTGACATACTGTGAAACATCAGGAAGTAAGTTAACTGATTTTCTTGGAAAGAGAAGTCACCGTGAAAATTATGGACGGTGTCACTTGGGGTTACCTATGTTTAAAAATAAATGTAATTGTGGCCAATGAGAAATATTTGAAAACTACTGGCCATTTTTTGTTTCACTCTGCTGTAGTTTATTAACACAAGTTTTAATTAACTCCATTGGCAGTATTATTTTTCTCTTGCAGCAGCTGACTAAAATATCTAGGGCAAATTCTGGCAATAATTGTGTTGAATCTCTTCAGGTAAAAAGTGAGAGCAATAATACCTATAAAACTTTGCAATGGTTTGCGTTAGCAGATTTTTTCAAAGACTGAATATTTTCACTTTTTACTCCTTTGAAAGCAAGTAAACCTGAGTTGTCTGAACGGGAAGAAAAGTTTCACTTTTCACATGGGGAACTTCTTAAAAAGAGAGAAATTCTTTTGAGGAAGATGCAAATTCTTGGGTATCTGTGTGTCTAAGCTTACTTACTAGCTCAATGTTGGGTGATGTGGCACCTTTCCTATTCCTGTATTCACAAATACTGAAACTGTGCCTCAGCACTGCAATGAAGACGTGACAGCTTATACTCTTCTATAGTTTCAAAGACTCTGGAAAAAAACAATCTAGGCCATGCCCATATATAATAAAGGGCTTTAAAATTTTTTTCCAGGTTCATATAAAGCCATTTAAATCATTTGGTTCCTCTTATAAAAATACAGAAAATTGAATGTCTTGCTCTATAGAATAGATAATACATAAATTTGAAAGAAAGCATAAATGATTTTATGCTGATATAGTCTTTAAATATTGCTAATTTCTTCTTTTATATTTCTCCCTCTTACATTTAAGGTAAATAAAATTGCCAGTTTGGTACAGGGATTTAAACCAAGCTTCCAATTGTGAAAAAAAAGTTTTTTTAATTTGATTTCTGATACAGTTGGAGGTTTATTCATTATACATTTCTAGATTTTATGTTATTTAAAATTACTTCTCCACATAGTACTGGCTATCAGTCTGTATAATAACTTTGTCTGTCATGCTGCTGTAATCAGATTTTTTAGATTTACTCTTTTATTTTGAAACATATTTCCATTATTTCCATTCAGGTAAATTTATTGGGTACCTGATAGGTAAAGTTCAATAATGAGTTCTAATTATTTCAAGCAAAGTAGAACATTTCACATGATTTCAAAGTTTCCTGTAGGGAAAATGAGTCTCATATTAGCATGGATTGTTTTTGGCTACTCATCACCCAAGGATCCAAACATCTTTCTTACTATGGGATAGCTCTAACAGTGGTGGTAAGCAGGGCCCTACCTCTCACTATAGAAATGAAAGAGGTACATAATTCTTTGACTTCCTGGAAGCTAAAGTATAAGCAAGTATCTGCACAGGCTTGTCTAGGTAGACACTATGAACATTTAATATTAAGGGAATCATTCAAAAATAAGGGAGCTGAGTTTCCTTATAGAGTTGTCACAGTGAATTTTCAGGGGCAAGTGTCCACTGCTAAATTGGTGTTAGAGATGACAGCGTCCATCCAGACCGCTCCTGTGTGCTATCTCGGCTCCACCTTGGCTTCCTTTATTTCTTCTCATCCTTTATATCTTTCCAGTGTTTCTGTGAACTCTCTATTATCCTTTCCATAAATTTGTTTTATGTTTAATGAGAGTGGATTTCAGATATTTGCAATCAAGTAGCATGACTATTACCTTCCATCATCAGGGATTATTATTTTTTTAAACTGTAGGTGAAATTAACTAAAGTAGTGATAACTTTCATTTGTACAGTCCTCTATAATATTTTTGAAGCACTTCCACATTCTTATTTAATTCTATCCTAAGGAGATTACTATGAATTGGTCAGGAACTAGTATCTCTGAATGATAAAACAATAAGCTATGGCATGGAAATGTTAAATGACTTGCCTAAGGACACCTACTCAGGCATAGAGAAGAATTTATAAGCCAGAGTGCCTGACTCTCAACATCACCTTCTCATATTTGTTTCATATTAGCTGATATCAGGATTGTGCTAATAAAAATCTTAAAACCCTAAAAGAATAGCCTAGATAAATTTTAACTCAGCATATATTTATTGAATAAATTTCTAACCTGCATAATTTATTTTTTTTAAAGCAATAAAAACAGAGCTTCCCTGGTGGCGCAGTGGGTGAGAGTCTGACTGCCGATGCAGGGGACACAGGTTCGTGCCCCGGTCTGGGAAGATCCCACGTGCTGCGGAGCGGCTGGGCCCGTGAGCCATGGCCACTGAGCCTGCGCGTCCGGAGCCTGTGCTCCGCAACGGGAGAGGCCACAACAGTGAGAGGCCCATGTACCGCAAAAAAAAAAAAAAAAAAAAAAGCAATAAAAATAAAATTATTAACTGGTGAGTAAAGCTGTCTCTACTCTTCTAGGAACTTACTATTGAATCAAGGAGGTAGATCTACATAAATAACGTATTTCAATAGGTACTTATGGGGTCTGGAAAATTCTTGAGGCGTAACTTCTGAAATGAATGAAGGAGCTAAGTGAAGGGTGTGTGGCAGGATTTCTTCAGGGGAAATCATGGAGTTGGTTTTGTAGGAACTTAGCAAAGAGTGTGCCCTGAGAGAAGAAAATGGAGATGGGGTTTAAGACTAGGTCATAGCGAGCCTTGAAAAAGCCTTACTTTTGAAACGTATTCTCCAAGACAGCAGTTTCAAGCAATCTCCAAGGAAGTGTTGACCTGACACAAATAGACAGCCAGATATTTCTCCAGCAAAGATAGGTTTATTCAGGATCAGCAGAGAATTGCAATTTGGACTCTGCAACCATGGTCATCTACCTGTAAGTCCCTGTAGGCAAGGGATGGAGAACACTTTTATAGAGATAAAAAGTAAGTTGGGAGGGCTACAGGAAACAGAGTCCATGGCTTTCCATTGGCTGAGTCCTTGCCAGGAAAGAAGAGGCATCTCTTTTCTTCTTGTTGGGCTCTGCTGTCATTGCAGAACATGAGAGATCCTCCTCTGTCCTCCCAACTCTATTTAATTGGTGTTTCTGTTTGTCAGATTTTTACTGAAGTTTGTTAAAATGTGGTTTCCCGGACCTCCTTTGCAGAAGTTCTTATTTTTCTGCCTGGGGTAGAGCCTAGAATTTTAACCTTAACAATAACAAATTCAGGTAGTGTGCAGATGCTCCCCAGTGAGACAATCAGCTTATGTCTTGTAATACATTGTTACTGTTCATGTAACTTCTAATAGGTCTAAATGTATGAAAAAGGGGCAATGAAACAGCCTACCTTCACTCTTGCCTAATATCATTGTCAAGTAGTATTCACTCATTCAGGTGTGTAATGGGTTCTGTCCAGGAGTTGGAGGGGTGGTAGAGAACAAAACAAAGTGCCTGCAAGCTTGTGTCCTAGTTGGAGGCAGGGTAGAGACTATTTTGTATCTTATATCTTCATTACAAGAACAGGAGATGTGTCGATGGAGGGGTATTGTTTTCATAGCAGTGATCAGGAAAGGGCTCTCTCGTGTGATACTTGAGCAAAGTCCTGAAAGACTTTGACATGAGGAGGGAGTCAATCTGAGCAGGAAACTTCCAGGCTGAAAGTACAGTAAGTATGAAGACCCTGAGGAGGAATTTGTGGTGGGAAAACAAGAGTCCAGTGTGGTTAAAGAGGAGGAGAAAGGAAAGGAGCTAAAGAGAACCAGTTTAAAGATGTAAAGAATGTCTGCTCTTTTATGCTGTGGTAAGGTGGTCACTGTGTTCTCAGTATCATGGAGAGAGAATTTTGAGCAGGTGATTTATGATTTTAAACGATCACTTTTGCTGCTCTGGGGAGAAGGGACTGTTGAGAAAGCAGAGTGTTGAGAGGTGATGGTGGCCTAGACCAGGCTGACCTCGACTGGCATGGCTATAATGGTCCTTCAACCCAATTACATGATATATGTCTTCAAAACATGTTTAAAGGGTTCTGTGGTATTTTCCAACATTGACAGCCACGTCTCTGGTTCTCTGGACACCAACTATGTCCTACAATGCAATTCAGTTCTGGTAGTAACTCCTTGGATTTAGCACCAGAGTCCACAGATTTAAGGGCTCAGACCCACAAGAATGTCCTCACTTTAGATGCCAGCATAAATATTGGGTCCCCAGGTTACACACATTCTGTCCAACTTGGCTGCAAATTGGGGTTTCCACACCCCCCCAAGTTCAATAATTGGGTAGACTGGCTCATAGAACTCAGGAAAACAGTTTACTTTCTGTAACTACAAACAATAAACAGGGGACACGGAGGTGCTTTTGTACCTGGGAGGGCCCACAGATCCCTGCTCTGTTTCAATCCCTGCTTTTCTTTGATACTGTTCAATCCTGAGGGTAACAGAGGTGGGACAAGAAAAGGAAAAGTTTTGGACAGAGAGGTTTATCATAAACTCATCAGGGGAACTCAGTTTTAGTGGAACTTGGTTTCACAGGCAAATGGAAGAGATGCATAGGGCAAGTTATAGGGGAAGGGGCATAAAGTTTCCCTGCCATCTCACTGTGCAACACCATCCCAACATCTGGATGTGTTCACCAACCTGGTAGTTCTCTGAACCCCATCATTTAGGAGTTTTTATGGTGTTCCCATTACATAGGAGTGATTGATTAAATTATTGACCACTGGTGATTGAACCCAATCTCCAGCCCCAGAGGTCTGAGGGGAGGGCTGAAAGTTCCAGTCCTCTGATCATGTGATTGGTTCCTTTGGCAACCATCCCCCATCCTGAAGCTACCTAGGAACCCAGCAAGAGTCACCTCATTAACATACACTCAGGTATAGTTGAAAGCAGCTTGTTACAAATAACAAAAGGTGTTGCTATTACCACTATCACTCAGGAAATTCCAAGGATTTTAGAATGTCTGTGTTAGGAACTTAAGAGAAAGACCAAATATGTGTTTACTATAAGTACAAATAATGGTGGAATCACATGTTGGCTGAAAGCCAGCCCACTTTAGGGATACATTTCTTTAATACTGTATTGCTTTTGACACCCCAGAGTTCACACTATGTAGATGGCTATGTACGAAGGAAAAGGAACATTTTTAACATTTTTATAAAAGGACACTTCATAATTTCTATAATTTAAATTTTAAAATAACATCCATTAGGAAATATCATATTTACTCTAAATTCTTCTTGCTGAGGTCCAATCTACTGCTTTCTCTAGAACCATATGCTTGTTTTACAGGATCTAATAAAATGATCTCATAATTATGTTAGGATTTCAGCTGCTTTACATGAGATAGTTCTATTTGTGGAATTAATGTCGATTCCAGTTATATTAGAGAACATGTCTCAAAATCACGAAAGGAGATGAAGATGGCCATAACATTTATAGAGCAAGAAGGGCAATTTGACTTAACCTACAATAATAGTCACTGAATGTTAGTGTTTTTCAGTAATGATACAGGAAACAAACTTATTTATATGTTGTTAAATGCTTTGCACAAATGAGAGAATTGACGTATGTGTTAACTGTAGAAATAGGTAAGCTTTTAAGACTGAGAGAATGGATAGAAATAAAAGCGATCATGCACTTCTGTGAACAGAAATGCAGTTGCCAATGATAACGATTCCATTCAGTTTGAGAAACTGTGATACAATGTTCACCACATTGAAAACTGAAACGTCCAATCTGGCATTATCTATGGCACATATCCAGTGATATGGGCCAAAGAGGACTTAGTGTGACATCTTAGAGTATCTATGAATTTATGAAAGAAAAAAGTGGGATGGTTTTTAAGTTAGGTAAAATTGTAACAGAACATTCTCTTCCCCGGTATAATAAAACTGGAAATGAGACAGGAGGGAAGAGAGCAGGGCACAACCATCAAAAGAATGACATAGCCGTTGAAGATATGACATAAACTGGTTAGAACCAGCTAGGCCCAAGGTGGCGTAAGATTCAACTTCCAGTGGACCTTGAGCCTCATTATGCATTCATTGTAATACATTAGCTTAAACGACACACACACAGGCGCCATGATAGTTCCGAGGCTGACCATAAAAGGCCAAAAAGTGGGCTGTGGCCTAATTCCTGGAAATCCCCACCCCTTCCCCATAATAGTTGGAATAAACCTCTCACTCATCAGCCTATGAAATTACCCAGCCCTTAAAAACTACCACCCCTGCACCAGGCCACCCTCGCCTTATAAGACGGCCCACACTCTGTCTGTGTCTCTCTCTAAATAAATCTGCTTTCACTTTACTATGGCTCCCTCTTGAATTCTTTCCTGCGTGAAGCCCATCCCAGGGACTCACCTGAGAACTGACACATGTGGTCTTCTCCCCCTCCCCCATTTTTCCTTTGATTATAAAACTGTAGCCCACTTAGTTACCGGGGCAGAGCCCTCTTGTTTGTCCACGTATATCCTTCACAAGCATCCTATATTAATAAATCTACTTTTTACCTATCACTTTGTCTCTCGCTGGATTCCTTCTGCAGCGAACCATAAAGAATCTGAGCTTAAGTCCTGAGACAAGTTGCGTGGTTTCAGTTGGAAGATTGTGGGTTCAAGTCCCTATGTGAGGTGCAGTTTCAGAAGGAGAAGAAATAGCAAGATGCGGTCATGTTTAAACTGGCACGTTTAACTTTCTATCTTGGAGGTTGGGCGGTTCGGAGAGGAGGCGAGACGGCGGGGCTAGAGAGGCTGTTCTGGCGGCTGCAGGCGTGGCCGGAAGTGCTGGGTCCCGAGCTGGAGCTCGAAACCTCGTGTGCAGGTATTCCACGTCTAGTTTCTTCGCAGACTGTGTCAGAGTGGAGCTGAGCCGTCTGGACGATTCCAGGAGAGCATCTCACTGTTTTCGCAGACTTGCTGGCCTTGTGGCTATGACTGCGTGTTCTCTATCACTAAGTAGCCGTCAGCACCGCAAGAAGCAGGAATGAAAGTGGTGCTTTCTCCGGCCCAGGGTTCCAGGACACAGTCCCAGGCTGCCTATGGTTATGAGGCCGACTGAGGGTGTGAGGGGCCTTCACACCTCACTGCAAACTTTAAGCTCGTTGTAACATACAAAGAAACGACGCCTGGAAATTTCCAAACAACAGTTTTTTCCTCAATTTCTTCCTTAACTTTATGGAAGAAGAAGCTGAGTAGGGCCCAATACAGGGGCTGCTTTCTTTTCTACTCCCCTCGTATCAATATACATCTATGTGTAAGTATGTATATATATTTCCTATGGGGAAAAAACCCTATGATTAATTTTAATCTCTTTAATGCACAGTGTAAGCTTAGTTGTAAGGAGCTCAATATAAACCGGGTAATATAGTTAAGAGCTCAGGCTCTGGAGTCTGACTGCTGGGTTTTCAGCCATGGTTCTACAACTTGTTAACCGTGGGACCTTAGGGGATGTTAAGGACTGAATGTTCTTGTCTCCTCAAAATTCATATGCTGGAGTCCTAATTCCCAGTGTGGCTATGTTTGAAGATGGGACCTCTAAGGAAGTAATTAAGTTTAAATGAGATCATATGGGTGAGGCTCTGGTCCAATAGGCTTAGTGTCTATATAAGAGACACCTGAGAGTTGTTCCCTTTCCCTCTCCACCTGTTTAGGATTCAGCAAGAGGGCAGCTATCTGCAAGTCAAGAAGAAAGCCCTACCTGAAACTGAAGCAGCTGGAACCTTGATCTTGGACTTCTAGCTTCCAGAACGGTAAGAAAATAAATTTCTGCTGTTTAAGCCCCGCAGTCTAAGGTATTTTGTTATAGTAGCCTAAGAAGACTAATACAGAAAAATTATTTAATTCTCTGTGCCTTAGTTCCCTTACTGTAAAATGAAGGTAACAGATAGGCCCACTTCCTAGTGTTGCTTTGATGAGCTGAGTGTAAGAAGCTCAACTAATGTTAGTTATTCATATTATAATTATTGAGAATGCAGTTTACTGTTGTCTTTATGCAAGTAGAATAGAATGAGCTAATTTGGTGAATGAGTGTTTTTTTTTAATGAATTAAACTCATTAGGTATAAGTATTTATACATATTTTGTATGTAGAAGAATGTACATGAACCTGAGACAGATTTAAAGCTTTGTCAAAGAATGCTAAAAAGAGAGGTCTGTGGAATATAAGAAGAGTAAATTAAACAAATTTTTTTTGATATGAATTTTGACTTTTTTTGAAGGTGTGACTCAAATGTGACCAAACAGACTTAGGTGAATATCGTTTTGAAATTTTCAAGGTTCTTAAACTGTACCCTAGATAACTAAATGCAAATTGTTAGTCTGAGATCTTTTCTCAGACAATGACAAGGAGAAAAACAAAAAAGAGTATAGACTATATGGTTCATTTAAATATTTTAGCCCCAAACTTCAATCTGAAATTTTGACTGCAACGAGCTCTTTTAGTGTCCTGGAGACAGAGATTCAGTCAATTTAGCAAAGCAAAGGTCAAGTCAATTATTTGTTGTCCTAGAGAGGCAATTGAATAATTGATTTAGTTAATATTATATTTCTTGGGCTTCCCTGGTGCCACAGTGGTTAAGAATCTGCCTGCCAATGCAGGGGACACGGGTTCGAGGCCTGGTCCAGGAAGATCCCACATGCCGCGGAGCAACTAAGCCTGTGCGCCGCAACTACTGAGCCTGCGCTCTAGAGCCTGTGAGCCACAACTACTGAAGCCCGCGCTCCTAGAGCCCCTGCTCGGCAACAAGAGAAGCCACCGCAATGAGAAGCCTGTGCACCGCAACAAAGAGTAGCCCCTGCTCACTGCAACTAGAGAAAGCCCACACTCAGCAGCAAAGATCCAGTGCAGCCAAAAATAAATAAAAATAAAAAATTTAAAAGAATATATTATATTTCTTTAACCTGGTAATGCCTGTGAATTTTAGACAAAATCTCAATGAAATCAGAATTTTTCTTCCTACTAGTTAATACCTCAACACATTGACATATGTCATTTTATAGACAAATTGCTTACTGCAGTAGGTTCTTTAATAAAGCGTTTGGGACCTAGAATTGAAAGTAGATGTGCTTGTATGGGTTGGGCAGGAATGGGGGGTGGGGAGGAGTCAACTGTCTTCAGACATTTGACTGACTGATCTAACAAAGTTCCTACTATTCCTAAAAAAATTCCTAGGTTGTTGCTGATGGCTTTGAGGGCAGAATGCAATTCTTATAAGAAAATAAGAAACCCGAGGGTACAGGAAGAATATTGATAAAAAATCAGAGATAAGGTAGGTAAAGCAGATTTCTCTGAAAAAATATCTCTTTTTTAATCATGTCTCTCCCTCGTAATTACCAAATCTGGTTAGTTAGAATAAGAAGAAAGTAGGAGAGGGATGGTGAATACAGAATTTCATTGTCATCAGTAAATAAGTTGTATGTGTCTATTTATATGTTTTACTGTCATCTTATAAAACTGGGGCTTAGTAGCAGGAAATTCTATAATGAATCATAAATATAACAGTATTTTAATAGTATAGATTGTATTCTCATGATGCTTATAGTAGAATAGTCAAGTCTTTTAATAAGCTCTAGAAAAACCTTAAATGTAAAACCAAGTAATGAAAAACTATAGGTTTAAAATAAAACACTATAATAATGTAATCTGTTTGGCATCTTAAGTTATCTAACTTAGTCTTATAAGTTCAGTGTGTAATTATATAATTCCTTTGCCTAGGAAAAAGATAATTCTTTTTTTTTTAAGGAATATTTACTGTGTGCTTATTACACGTCAGACATTGCTGGCATTTTAAAAAAATTTTTATTGGAGTATAGTTGCTTTATTTATTTATTCTGTTAGTTTAGCATATATGTGGAATCTACAAAAATGGTACAGATGAGCCAGTTTGCAAGGCAGTAATAGAGATACAGATGTAGAGAACAAATGTATGGACACCAAGGGGGGAAAGTGTGTGGGGGGGTGGGGGGGGGTGGGATGAATTGAGAGATTGGGATTGACGTGTATACACTGATGTGTATAAAATAGATAACTGATAAGAACCTGCTATATAAAAAATAACTAAAACAAAATTCAAAAAATATATAAATGCAATAAATAAATAAATACTCTGTTAGTTTATACTTTACATACAACATTCTTTTTTTTTAATTTTTTAAAAATTTATTTTATTTATTTTTGGCTGTGTTGGGTCTTTGTTGCTGCGCGCAGCCTTTCTCTAGTTGTGGCAAGCGGGGGCTACTCTTCGTTGAGGTGTGCGGGTTTCTCATTGCGGTGGCTTCTCTTGTTGCGGAGCATGGGCTCTAGGCGCATGGACTTCAGTAGTTGTCGCGCACAGGCTTAGTTGCTCCACGGCATGTGGCATCCTCCCCGACCAGGGCTCAAACCTGTGTCCCCTGCATTGGCAGGCAGATTCTTAACCACTGTGCCACCAGGGAAGTCCCAGCATTCAGTTTTGAGGGGTCTTCTGGAGTCTGCAAGTCCAAGATGAAGGTGTCAGCAGCATAGTTCCACCTGAGGCCTCTCTCTTTGGTGTGCAGATGGCTGCTCTCTTAATGTGTCTTCACATGACCTTCCCTCTGTGGCCGCACTTCCCTGATGGCTCCAAAAGACAGTTCTTAAAAAGTTCTTTCTCACTTAAGTTATTATGAATAAGAAAATATTAATGTACTTTATATGCACTTTTAAGTAGTGCATAGGCAGGGACAGAGAGAAAATTAGAAAACTTAAAAAAAAATGACTGCTAAAAAGTGAAGCAAAAGCTGTTTTGTATTGAATTCCCACCCAAAGATATCTGAGAAAGAATAGAAGTAACTAATATATCCAGTTTTTAAATATTGCTTTAGGAATAGTTTCATTTGCTGGAAAATAGTGAAAAGATAAGGAACAATATATTTCTCAGTAAGCTGAGAGAGTATATTTGACTGCAAGCTTTTAGTATCTACAAATGCTGTTTAAAGAGGATATTAATATCCGTTAATGTCTCCCAAGCAAAGCAAAGCAAATCAATGGGAAAAATATTAAAGCTAAGAACATTTGGTAAAGTGGCTGTTTTCAAAATAAATATTATAAATAAATAGCTTTATCAGTAATAAACATTAAAAAGAACAAAAAATTACACTGAAGTTGTAAAATATGAAATTTCTAGGAATAATCTCAACAAAATTTGTCATACAAACAAATTTGAGACCTATGGAGGAAATAAATTTAAGACCTATGGAGGAAATAAATAAAAGATCATTTTTTCCTCTTTTGTATCCCTAATGCTTTGAATAGTGCTGGGCTCAGCCCATGAAATATTTGTCAAATAGCTAATGGATCAACCTTGTGGAATATGTAGAAAATAGTTTGGGAAATGCTTTTATGATGTAAAAATATTGCACCGTTGACATTCAATGTATATATACATATATAATGAGTATGTATGTATATATGTTTGTGTATGTTTTCTATTAAGTGAATATTATTTTTAAAATTGCACCCAGCATTCTACATAACAGAGAAGTAATAGAGGCATGTGATTCTAGTATTTAATCAGATAGTCAAGGGTTGCAGATTTATTTATTTCTTTTTTTACTTATTTTGTTCCTGAATTTTAATCCCTAGTTGTTATATACTCTAGTTTCTGGAAATATAAGGCCAGAATTCTGAATTACAATAAAAATAATCAAACACAAGCACTCGTACACACATGCATGCACACATACATAAACACACCCTACAGTCAACCAGTCAACCAGAGAACAAAACCTAGTGTCTCAGTTCAAAGTCATATCATGTTTCATCCAACTACCCATCCATTCATTGATCCATTGATCCATCAGTCCATTGATCTATTGATCCATTGGTCCATCCATCCCTACATGCGTACATAAAATTAAGTTTATTGACCTCTATAAATATAAACTAGTATTAGCAACCTGTTTCAGTAAAGGAAACATAAAAGGTAATCATAGAGTAGAAAAAATAGAGTATTGCAGTGAAAGTCTAGGAAAAGAAGTGTTTCAAGGAGCTGGGAGGAGTCTATGGGGATGATACAGAGGGATTATGTCTTGGTAGTATTCTTTTGGATTCATTGCTTAGGATGCTACTGATGAATTTCAAGATCGCAGTTTTAGTAGGTTCATTAAGTACAAGCCAAATTCAGTTAGATTGAAAGTAAGTGTGGTGAGAAGGAAGTAAGGAGTTGAATGTGTGGCATCCTTATCAGTACCACTCTTAGGACTGGGAAAGAGTGGCCCCTGCTCTCAGACCTGCATTATAAAAGGACACACGCCTCACAAGCACACAGACTCACATGTTTATTAAAGAACACATGGGCAGTACTGTTATCAGAGATCTGGAACTCAGTGCTCTTTTAATACGTGAAATGAACCTAAACATCCTCTTTTTTGACATACCATTTGGTCTTCAGGGAAATGCTCCTTTTCATTTCTTGCACCATGTCTTTGAAACAAAAAGTGACAATGTCTGAATGCCATGAAATTTGTGCATCAGGTTAATGTCAAAATCACCTATACCTTCAAAGTGCAGGAATGATCTGAGCACCAAAAGTGCTTAGGTAAAAGGAAAAAAAAAAAAAAAATATATATATATATATATATATAAATTAACTTGTCAAATTCTTCCTCTCACCATGGAAGAATGTTGTAGATTCTTGCATGACAAAGTATCCTTCCCAGCAGTTCTGAGCTTCTATTCTCTGTTCCTCTGTGTTCCAATTCCTGGTTCTGGAGCCACTCAAAAATAGTACAGAATTTGTAGCATTTGCATGGCAGCTGAGAATCAGTTTGTAATGTTAAACCACATTATTATAATGATTTTTAAATTATTTTTACTTTATGTTTTTTGATGAAATATATTCAAAATGTGGATGCTTTGAGAACAATAACATTTTAATTCTTAGATCATTCCAGTCAGTAGAACAAAAATAACACTATAATATTACTTATAAAAACAATTTGTGGGACTTCCCTGGTGGTCCAGTGGTTAAGACTTCGCCTTCCAATGCAGGGGCTGTGGGTTTGATCCCTGATGGGGGAGCTAAGATCCCACATGCCTCAGGGCCAAAAAACCAAAGCATAAAACAGAAGCAATATGGTAATAAATTCAATAAAGACTTCAAAAATGGTCCACATTAAAAAAAGAAAAATTGTGATTTTGATGAAATAAAGGCAAAAATATTTTGGAATATACTCTGGGAATTAGGTATGCCTTTGTCTGTTACACGTCCAAACATTGCAAGTGCAGCAAGAGAATGATGCCCAGACACATACAATATTTATTAAATTCAATCATCTTTGATATTTTGATAATTTCAGTTACAAAGAAACCATAGTTTTATCAGTATTTTTCCATTTAAAAAAGTCATGGAGGTAGATTTGTCAAAGAAGAGAAAAACATTTTTATTTAACAGTATGTTAGCTTGGTTTATAACTTTTAAATACTTAGACATATGGTTTGTGGGCTTCATTTTTACTCTTGCTTTGGGTCTTGTAAATTTTAGGGGTGGGTCTAGTGTGAATATATTCTTGAATATTTGTTCACTTACATAGTTTCTTAAGATAAATTTATAAAATAGAATTACAAAGTCAGAGAGACCTTTTTTGTGAACATTTAGATTTGTAATGATTTCATAGCAAAAGCCCCTTTAATAAATGAAAATATTATTTATTGAGTACTGTTTACTACCCTTTTATCAGAACATCCCTCATAATTTTGTTATTGAATGTGTAAGTCATAACAGTGTTGCAAAATTCTGCAGAACTATTGCAGAGGTCCTGAAGAGGCAGAGAGGAAATCAGAGGAGAGCTGGGGAGGTACAGGGCAACTGGAGGAGGCTTTCTTTGGGTTCAGATTTTATCCGTGATCTCTGTGCTGCAGTTTAGTTACAAACCAAGCGTCCCTCAGCCTGGAAATTTGGTGGTGGGCTCCGTGGGTCATATACATTCTTCAAAACAAATTGCATTTTGAAAGACTATACACAAATACATTTTTTGTTACAAAATATAAATCAGAAAATTTATGAAAGAATGGGGAGAATGATAATTGCCTACAATCATATATTGAGAGAAAAATTGCTATAGTATTGATACTTTTGTATATATATTTTCAGACATGTATGTGATTTTATATATATATAAATGTGTGTATATAAATATATATATATATACATTTAAAATTTATCCCCCATTTAATATACTGTGAACATCTATCCACGTCAGTACATATCTAAGGTTGCATTGCATTGGTATATGAATATACCTTAATATATTCATTTATAATTTATGTCACATTCTTAGACATCTAAGATGTTTTTGCTTCCATAAATAATCCCAAGACAAATATGTCTGTACATAAATCTTTAGAATCTTGTCCATTTATTACTTTAAAGCATGTTCTGTGAAGTGGAATTATGAATTTTAAAATAAATACACGTTAAAGCTTTTGGTAGATATTGTCAAATAACTCTCCACAAAGGGTATATGTATTTTACCCTGCTGTATATGAAAGTGATTAATTCCTCAATTCACTGTTATTTTGTTTTTACTCTTTACCGGTCTCTATGACAATGCAAATAATTTTTGTTTTATTGTGTATGGTCGCAAAATAATTTAGATAAGCTTTCATATATTTATGGACAGTGCATTTATTTGTGAATTGTTTGTTCATATAATTTCTATATTATTGTTTGATGTCTTCAAACTGTTCTTTTTTTAAAATTTATTTTTTTATATTTATTTTTGGCTGCGTTGGCTCTTCGTTGCTGCGCGGGGGCTTTCTCTAGTTGCGGTGAGGAGGGCTACTCTCCGTTGTGGTGCACGGGCTTCTCATTGCAGTGGCTCCTCTTGTTGCAGAGCATGGGTTCTAGGCACGCGGGCTTCAGTAGTTGTGGCATACAGGCTCAGTAGTTGTGGCTCGCGGGCTCCAGAGCACAGGCTCAGTAGTTGTGGCACACGGGTTTAGTTGCTCTGCGGCATGTGGGATCTTCCTGGACCAGGGCTCGAACTCGTGTCTCCTGCATTGGCAGGGGGATTCTTAACCACTGTGCCACCAGGGAAGTCCCAAAATTGTTCTTATATATACACTTTATACAGAAAAAAATACTAAAGCTTTGTCTCAATTTAACAACATTTAGAAAACTATTTATTGACCAATACTCTGTTTAGTGGAGGGCACTAAATAGACACATTGAACAAAATAAACATGACGGCTGAGCTGAGTGACTTATTTAATGATCAAGCCAAGGAAGATAGAAAAGGAAAGATGGTCTTCACACCCAGAAAGCTGTTTTAACCAAGACAGATAGTGATAGCATTCACATTGCTTCAGTGCAAGAAATCTGGCTCCATAATTCATATTGCTGTGTTTTTCATTTTTTGCTTTATATTAATTTATTACAAGTATAAATTTAATGAACACATTTTAAAAATTCAAATAGTATTAAGCAGCTTATAACTAAAAGAAACAGTATACCCTGCCCTGTTCCTCCCCATCCTCTAAACGTCTGTACAGAAGCAGCCACTTTTATCATTTTTAGTTACTGGAACATATATTTGCCTGCATATTTATAAGTAATATATTTAAACATCTATTTTTTGATCTTCAGATTTTAGATATTATAAATCAATTTCATGTTAAGAAAGGCTTTAGCTTTGTTACACTAACTCTCTCTCTTATACATGCACACACACACATTAAACACCTACATTTCTCTTCCTATATTTCTCAAAATTATAATTTTTGTTTAAGTCATTGTTCTTAGTTTCTAATATATAACTGTTACCTGAAATTTCTCAGTGTCAGCACTATTGACATTTCAGCTGGATAATCTTTATTGTGAGGGGCTGTCATGTGCATTATAGGGGGTGTTTAGCAGCATCCCTGACATCTACCCACTAGATGCCAGGAACACATCCTAGTTGTGGTAACCAAAAATATCTCCAGACATTGCCAGATATCTCCTGGAGGACAAAGTTGCCTCTGATTGAAAACCACTAATTTCATCTTATAAATGATGATCCATGTTATTATGTATTGTTCACTGCTGAAATTACATGTCTTACAATTATTTTACTGTCTTTTCATATAAATTTTGTTTTTATTGGAGTTAATAACTGCATTATGTGTGTGTCTTTGCTTCATTATATATGTAAATTCACTGACAGAATTATAAGACACCTCTTAATATGTCAAAGACATCTGTTAACCTGTCAGTTCAGTTTTCTCTGGGAGGTACCTCTATCCTCCTGCTCCAGGATGGACTGGTTGCTCTCAGTCAGATATATTATTGTCATCTTGCAACTTCTCCTTGTCATACTAAGAATTTCCTTTGCCTCACTAATCTGATAAAGCCCTGGATTCATATGTATTGGTTATAAATTGTACTTGGCTGCTTATAAAAGACACAAAACAACAGTGGCCTTCACAGCAATAAATTAACTTTTTGCTAATATAAAAGTAGTAGAGAGCTAGTTCTGTGCAGTTATGGTGGCTCCAAAAGTCATTAGGGATCCTGACTGCTTTCTCTTTCTGTTACACCATGCTCATGCATGGTCCTGATGGTCAAAAAGTGCCTGCTGGATCACTGCCATCACATCTGCACTCAAAGCAGGAAACAGGAGGAGGAGGTGGGGAGAAGATAGAAAGAGTTCTTGTATAAAATTTGGTTTGATCTTATAGAAAATTTTATGTTGGAAATCATGTTTTCTTAGATTAAAATGTTGAAACCATTCCCTCAATGTCTTCTGGCTTTCAGTGTTGCTACTGAGAAGTCACATATTATTTTGATTCCTGATTCTTTGTGGTCATTTTTTCCCCCTAGTTGCTTTTAGCATCTTTCCTTTATCTTTACTGTTTTTAAATTTCATGACAGTCATATTGGTTTGGATCTTTTTAATTCAGTTGTGCTGGACACTTGGAGGAGGTTTTCAATTTGGAAACTCAGTTTCTTTTGGACAATTTTCTTATATTTCCTTTTTAAAAAATTTATTTTTCTCATTTAAAAAATTAGAAAAATTTTATTGAAGTATAGTTGATTTACAGTATATTTCTTCGATAATTTACTCCCCTCTACTTTTTTTATGTTTTGATTCTGGATGTTAATGCTCTAATTCATTAAACGCTGGAATACTTGGATTGATCCTATAATATTCTCTTTTTCTTTTTCCTCTCTTTTATTTTTTAGTTATTTTCTTTTTGGTTCTGTGCTTCTGATAATTTTTTCAATTTTATCTTCAAACCCGTCTCTTGATTTTTTAATTTCTGCTGTCCACTTATATTTTCTTGCTTGTTCTCTGTTTCTGTTTTATAGCAATCTCTTTTTACATCCTGATTTCAATAACTTCTCTCTGAGACCATTAATGATAAAGTTTTAGTATTTTCTTCTACTTCTCCAAGGTGCCTTTTTCCTGTTTGCTTATTTTCTTCTTTATTTTTATTAAGGGATACTCCTCAAATATCTTGTAATGCTTTGATAATCTATTTCTCTTTAAGAGTGGGGTGCTTAATGGGTAATTAGAAGCTCTGTACAGAGCTCATCATCTTCGTATAGCACTGTTTGGTAGGGACTTCGCCATTTCATAGGGAAAAGTCCAAAGTTAATATCTGTAGATATGGGTTTTTTTCCAGTTTTATTGAGATATAATTGACATATAACATTGCATCAATTTAATGTGTATGACATAATGATTTCATATATATATATATTGTGTTTCCTAGTTCTGATCGAACTCCCTGTGGAAGACTATTCTAACCCACTGCCCAGGGGAGGGATTTAAACTTGACTATTAGCATTCTGGGAGTGGAGCATGAGAAGTGGAATGCAAACCTCCTTTAAGGATGTGTAATTGAATTAATTTTTCTGTTTTCAAAATGGCACTGTATCCCTGCCCTCATTTATACAGCCTCAAATCCACAGGTTCTTAAGTTCAAATTTTCCAGAAACTTTACTCCAGATGATATGATAGGGGAGCAGATCTGAGGATCTAAATTCTCTTTATAAAGACTTCCAACGAATTCTCCCTTTTTCAGACCCATCTTCTACTTCTTCCTACATACCTGCTTATTCCAGTTACTGAGCTTCTAGAGATTGTCTGGCTGGAATTGGTTTCAGATGTCTTCCTTACTAGAACAGTTACCACTCATGAATCTTATTTTCATCTTCATCTTCTTTATTGATGCATCTTGTATGCTCTAATTAACTCTTTCATTTGCTTTGCCCTTGTCTTTTATCTATTTTTATTTATGTACATTTTGGTAGTATTCTTGGAGGCTGAAGATAAGTAACTATGTTCAATATGCCATGTTTATCAGTTTCCATTCATTTGTTATAGCTACGCTAGGTAATATTTAAATAGTCTCAAATGTATAAATAAAAGGACATTTTTATGTGGCTAGGTTAGGACAACAGAAAGAAGTAGTTACCCTGAGTTGACTTGGGGGGGCTGGTCTAGCTGTTGGGGCTTTGACATTTGGTGCCATGAATTGTTTGGCCAACAGAACATAACGAGATTGTATGTTGTCGTCTCCACTTTATGTGTTCCCTATCATGATAGCTCATAAAATTGCTACTTCTATCAGGGTGAATAAGTCAGATATGCCGAGATTTGAAAGATGCTTATGTGGTTATCTGGTAAAATCTAATTTGTAGCTAATGTATTTTGTATCACTTGAACCCTTCACTTCCAAACCAATGTTCACATTAGCTGTCATGAGTAAAGAATATGTGTTATCTTACCTCATTCCTAATCTTGAGTTGAAATTCAATGAGAAACATTTGTCATCTTCCAAACAGTTCCTTTTAGTGGAGAAGTTCCAAATGAACAGGCTACACCTCAGCAGCACAGCATAGCATTGATAGGAAGAGGCAAGAGTAGGAGGAGTAGAGAGGAATAGGTCTGCAGCGATCAGAGTATTTTTCTGATTTTCTAGTATGTGACTATTGTGGAGGATTTCTTACTCAAATTATTTTTAGGAATTACATTGCCTGACTTGTGAGGCCCTATACAACATGCCTTCTGTCATAAATTTAGTGACGTGGCCTTATTATTTGGATTGTACTGAATATGTAGTGCATTTTGCATTTTTCCTCAACTTAACTCAGTATCTGCCCATTAGCTGCAAGTCACTTCTCAGGTGACACAGCATTTGAAATACCATATGGGAATAAATAGTTGCATTTGATCTTTGATTATTTCCAAAAGGCATCAGTGAAAAGCTGTGGTAAAATATAAGGCTGAGTCCCTGGGTAAAGGAAATTACTGCATTTCAGCTACCGTATCACGTGTCTTAAGGAAATGCTTACTCATATCATTAAGAGGTACGTTGCATTATATATCTCAAGAGTAGATTTTTCTGCATCCTAATTAAATAGATTGCATATCCTGGGTTAAAAGCAGAAATGAGATAACAGTGATGAGAATTGGTTTTAAGTTTTCAGATGTTAAGGAAAAGAAATAAAAGTAGAAATGCAGAGATTTATTTGTATTTTTTGACAAAAGGAAGATGTGAGGACAATTTATTTTTCTTGCAAAAAAAAGTGGAAATTTATTTCTTGCGTCTTTGTACAGAGAACATCTAGGAATAAAATCTTCAAACCTAAAGAAACATTGCCCAGCTAATGGTTCCTGTATCGACCTTCAGCAGAGACAAAGAACTTTACATTAAGTTGTGCCTTAGTGAAAGCAGTTCTTTGAAGGGCTCTGGTAATGTGGTAAATGTGCTTTACTGTCTAATGGTTTAATACAGGAATGGATCTTAGGCAATCAGACAAATGGATGTAAGCGCATCCATTAGATGCTTGCCAGTATCATGAGTAGAAGGAAGCATAAGATTCTATAGAATTTCTATAGGAAATTCAGTTCTTCGTAGGTATTCAGGAGCATGGGAGGGTTATTTATCTCTGAAGTAATCATGAGTATATCCCTGTAACTGAAATTCTTTATACCTTGTGATATAGTCTCAGATTCACTTCTCTGTTTTCCTAGGTATGAGTAAAGATGTCCATTTTTATTTGATTGCACATATAGAAAATTTTATTCTTGTTGATATCCAGGAAGCTGAATATTCAGAAAGTAGATGAATGGATCGGATACATACCTATATTCTTTTTAAATAACCTCCCAATTCAAAAACATAAATTTAAAGATTTATGGTGAGCAATTTATAGCATAATTATTATTTTCTTTCAAATTCAATGCTAAAAAATTTAGACAACTATCTTCATCTACTTGGGCTGCCATAATAAAATACTACAGACTGGGTGGCTTAAACAAAAGAAATATATTTTGTCACAGTTTTGGAGTCTAGGTCAGGGTATTATATGGTCAGATTCTGATGAGGACTCTTTTCCTGGCTTGTAGAAGGCCTCCTTCTCTCTGTGTCCACACAGGGCAGAGAGAGCAAACTCTCCAGTATCTCTTGTTATAAGAGCACTAATTCCATAATGAAGGCCCCTCTCTCGTGACCTCACTTAAACCTAATACCTCTGAGAGGACCCATCTTCAGATGCCATTATATTGCGGGTTAGGGCTTCAACTTATTAATTTGGAGGGATACAGTTCAGTCCATAGCAACAATATTACCTGGGTTTTCATGTTGAGTATTGTAGTTGACTCCTCCAGATTTCCCAGTAACCAGTGTTTTCAAACCATGATGTGTAGTCATCTGTCCATCTGACTGAAAGTACCTGGGCTCATTCAAGAGGACCTATGTCTCCTATTTTGGCTGTCCCTCCCCTTATTTTTTTCAGAAAGAACATGGTCAACAAAGACTCATTTTTGAAGAAATCGAGGAATTCTTGGTTAAATGACTGGTAGATCTGATGGAAAAGGAAGAAAAAGAGAAAGTTTAGAAACAATGCAGAAGTTTTAAACAAACCCTATATCAAACATCTTTTCTTACCCACTTTCCATTAAACATAAAAAATATTGATACATAAACTCATAATGCTAACTGCTCAGTAGAGCTTATCCATTTCTCTTTCTGACTAAACATATCCATACATATAGTACAATGTGTAGCCCCTGATCCTTTCATTTTGCAGATTTCGTGTGAATCCATACATACACTGGTATAAAATTTATCACATTTGTTTGAACAGAATCTCAATATGTTTTATTTCTTTGCCACTAACTACAGCTGGAAGCTAGAACTAAATATGTTAGGCATAGGTTATCTGTATTTGTGAATGGCCTTTTTTCCCCAGAAAAGGGACTTGAACCATGTCAACCGGATTGGCCACATGTAAATGTAATGCTTGATCCTTGAAGTAGAAAATAGAGAGTTAGCTCTAAACTAGGCTTCTATCATTTTACACACTTAAAATACATTGTTTAAGTTCTTGAGACCAAAGCAATGAAAGAATGTGAGTGGTTTCATTTCTATGTGTGCTCTCTGCAAACTAAAGGAACATTGTTTTGTGGGTGGTAATAAATATGTCTTAGAATTCATGTACTTTATTATTGTGTTTATAACATACAACTAGTTAGGTTAGAATGAAGAATTGAGCTATATTCGTATGTATGTGTCTCCTTGGACTGTGAGTTCTCTAAGGGCAGGCTCTATAACATATTTGACTCTGTGTCCCCAGAGTAGTATTTGTATAAAATAGGGGCTCCGTAAGTGCTTAATGATTGACTGACTGAATAAATATCTCCAAAATATCTGGACCACAGCATAATTAATTCAATGTTTTAGTTTGATTTAATGACCAATAGGGATAGCTCATGGTCAAATAAATTGATGTGCATCAAATTTATAATAAAAAATGGTGGGGCTTCCCTGGTGGCGCAGTGGGTGAGAGTCCGCCTGCCGATGCAGGGGACACGGGTTCGTGCCGCAGTCCGGGAAGATCCCACATGCTGCGGAGCGGCTAGGCCCATGACCCATGGCCTCTGGGCCTGCGCGTCTGGAGCCTGTGCTCCGCAACGGGAGAGGCCACAGCAGTGAGAGGCCGGCGTACTGAACAAAAAAAAAAAAAACTGGTGAAGCAACTTATTTTGTTTCAGTGATAATTATTTATAAGGCTTTCTATTCATCTGACTTAAAGATTAAACTCATATTTCAACCAAAATATTAGAGAACTTTACTTTCTTGTTGCTAGTTTATTTTCTTTCTCTTATATTACTTCGTTTTTGAAGATTACCCTGAACTAAAAAAATATTTCCAACCTCATTGAAGATTCTGGATGACAAACCCTTGACTGAAAAATGCCAATGGCTGTTAGTTTTGATTATTTTTAATGCACGTGCAGAACATTAGAAACCTCAGGTCTCTTTTTAAAAATTTCAAGTGCATTTTCACAGAAACTCTCAAAGATAGACCAAGATGATTACAAAGTCAAGGTTATTTTGCAAGGGTAAAATTCCTTACTGAATTCTAGTTAACTTGAGGATTCTGGTCAAATGCCAAGTCAGATAATCGCTTTATTCTCTGGTAAATTTCCTTCCTGGATTAGAATGCATTTACTTAATTTTATGATTTCTTCTAGGGGTGGATAATTGGTGAATATTCTTGATGCTTCATCACAGACATAGTTCCAATTTGATTATGTGGGAAATGATATGTGTGCAAAAGTTACAGAATTTTGCATCTTTTTATATTTAGTTTCTGGGAGTTAATGAATTCATGGCAGTGTGCTTTCAGCCTGGTGGAGGAGGATCCAGGAAGAAATACTTTATTGCTTTATCTTAAAATGGAGAATTGGGGCACCTTCGGATGAAATGAGACAGTATGTGATAGCAGTATCATCATAGCCATTATTTATAAACAAAACCAAACAAAGCAACCATCTATGCAGGTGTTAGTTGTGGCAGAGTCAGGAGTGGTTGAGAAGAGTTTATTAGATGACTAAAGAGTGCAGGCAACATTGCATGGTGGAGAGCATCAGCTTTGGAGTCATATAGCATTGGTTTTAATTCCCAGTTCTCCATTTTAGTAGTTTTGTTCTTTTCATCTTTTCAAGTTACTTTTCAGTGTCTGGCATGTAATAGTTTTAATATAAATCGTAGTTATTGTCATTAGCCACTAAACAACTAAGGTGTTTTTCTGGAATATTCACACTTTTTCAATCAACGTTTGTCTTAAACATTTTTGGTGATGTGAGACTGAATGTTTTGTTGCAGTGAAGTCTTTATCCTGTGATTTTCCCTACTCAGTTAACCAGATAGCCTCCACTCTTGGTTTAAAAAGCAGAAACCTCGAAGGGTTAGAGACACAAACATTTGCGTACTATATCTCATTGTTGTTAGATGTTTTAAAAGAAAAAACATTTTAAAAACTCCCTAACAGTAGGGGCATGGCCATTCCTTTTAAATTTTGGTCACATATTCAGGAAGATAGCGACGGTAGCTGATAGGGAAATTAATGGTCCCTGAAGGGCTGGTCTATGTACCTTGGGACATATTCAGATTTACCTTATAGACTGGTTAATTGTACATAATGGAGGCACAAGTGGTATTGGTTGTGAAGAGGAGGAAGATCCTGAACTTTCTCACTCATCTTTTCATTTGTTAGGGAGTAGGGAGGCCATATATAAATTAATTAAGTCTAAAAGATATGTTTGGTCTATTCCTGAGATTGTATTGAACTTAAGCCTTTGATTTTGAGGTCAGAAATCCTGGCTTTGCTATTTGTTACCACTGTGTCCTCCTATGAGTTACTGGACTTCTCTGGACTTAGTGTCTTATCTATAAAATCATAATAATATGTCCCACATCATTATAAGTTTTATCTGGAACTTTATTACCTAGATAATGCAAGGAAAGTCTTGTTTTAATTCATAGTGCAAAATATCTGTTCAGAAAATGTTTGATGGTCTGTGAACCAAGTTTTTGAGACTTAAGAATGCAAAAAGGCAATTGACAGTTGTTGAGTATGCACATTCTGTGTGCGAGATAGATGTTGGCCAATTATTATATATATTTATCTCATTTAATCCACATAGCAATCATGTTGAGTTGGTCCCCTTACCTTCATGTACAAGGTGAGGGAACCAAGTCTTAGGCTGGTTTAGTAGCTTGTTAAGTCACACAGCTAGAGGCTTATAATGCCAAAACTTTATTGAGTTTGTCTGTTGTCAGACACCAAATTCTATTCTCATGGAATGTATTATGTTCCTGGGTCTGTGTTCTTTGCTACCACCATAATATCTTCATAATTTCCTGTTGATTAGTTTATTCCTTCTTATGCTGAGCCTGTGTGCTTTACTTTAGACTACATACCTGCTTGATTTAGGGTTTGCATATATGTATCTATCCAATTTAGGTGTCAGGAAATCCATGCTGTTGATTTTCTGGTTAGCAGGTATAGTAAAGAGAAATGTGATTTACACAGGTTATTTAATAGCATTATTGTTTAACTTCAAAGGGAAACATATTCATTTTATATGTATTTAATAAGCAAAAGGCTGATGGTCTCAGATTCCTTGATATCCTCTTGAAAAAACATTAAATGTAACAGATTTACTAGTATTTTTCTCATTAAATCACATATGAATTTATTCTGTGCAAAGGCAAGGCCTGTATATCTGTGGCAAAATCAGGCATGGCTGAAAGATGAAGTCATTCATAGTTGCCAGGGAATTATATATATTAATAATATGACTCCTAAGAGTGGAAGTGCTGTTATCTCTCTGTCCACCTGCCAAAAGGATTGCAGAGAGGGAACAGAAAACCAGAAATTCTGCAGCTGCACCAATAAGACAACTCCAAAATGATATGAAAGTGGAAAAAAACAGAATTATTGATTTTGAGGTATTCTAATATGTCAGTTCCAGCCATGACCAAATCCAGTCTTTAATGAAAAATGGAGAACTCAGAAACAAAGTTAAATGAATTTACTAAATTCATAGCTAAATTTATATTTTGTATTTGAAGATGGTGGATATGTAATGCAAAGCAGATATTTCATAAACTTAAGTAGATAAACCTGTATACAGAATGCAACTAAATTTGCTGTTTAAGACAGAATTTAAGGTTGAAAACCTTGAAACTCTTTAACTTTACTTAAAGACTTAAGCAACACAAAAATAAGTTGCTTTTATTTTTCAGGTTACAGATAATATGAAAAGAAAGTTGCCAATCATTCCAGAGTTTTATTTTAATCCTTCATGGATAGTGTTTTTTAAACTTGTGCTTATCTCTCATTTAGTGGAATTTATGTAACTCTAGAGAACACAGTGGTGATCATGGCTCTTTGGATGTGGTCCTTTTGAATCCATGCCCTTTACCACTCACGTACCCTGCCCAAATCCCAGCAAATGACCCTGTGTCAGAAGGAAAGTAGGAGCTGCCTAACATAAATTCTCTCAACTTTCTATCCCACCACCCATAATATCTACTTCTATGTACTCCAGCTACAAAGGGAGAGGGTCAAGACTGGTTGTTTTCTGGTGCTCTGTAACCCATCCACTCCTGCTGTCTACCTCTAGTTTCTTATTACATTTATTTATCATTTGATCTCTTCTTTGCTATTAATCTCTCACACTTCACTGGTTCCTTTTTTCAATTTATAAATATTCATTAATTCAACAGTTATTTATTAAGAATCTGTTTGACGACAGGCTCTTTTCTAGGCACTGGAGTTACAGTGTTGATTGAAATAGACAAAAATATCTACTTCCATGGAAGTTAGATTCTGGTGAGTGGAGAAGAGATTTAAAAAATAGGTAAACATGTAGTATAGCAGATGATGGGAGGGACTAATGAGGAGTTCACTATAAAATAAGGTAGTCTGGAAAGGCTTCATTGAGGAGATGATATTTGTACAAAGGAGGTTAGAGTGTAGAACGTGTAGGTCTGGGAAAGAACATTTTAGCAGAGGAAACATGAAGTAGAAAGATCTTGAGAGAGGAGCATGCCTGCCATATGCAAAAAACAACTAGGAGGTCAAAGTGGCTGGAGCAGTCAGTGAAGGAAGATGGTGCAGATCCTGCAGAGTATTTTGTCAATTATACAAACTGAAAAATAATAAAAATGTATAATTGATAAATAAGAGGGGAGATAGAATCATAAGAATGCTCAATTAATATAAAAGAAGGCAAAAAAGGAAATAAAGAACAGATGGAATAAATAAAAACAGCTAGAAAGTTGTAGATTTTAGTACAACCTATCGATAATCACATAAATGCTCTAAACCCACCAAATAAGATATATTGTCAGACTGCATATAACAAAAAGACCCAATTCTATGCTCTTTACAAGAAGCCCACTTTAAACATAGAAAAAATAAAACGGATAAAATATTAGGATTGAGAAATATATACCATGTAAATAATAAAAAAGAAAGCTAGATTAGTTGCACTAATATCAGATAAATAAGACTTCAGAACAAGAAATAGCACCAGAAATAAAGAGGGGCGTTTCATGACACAAAGGGGTCAATTCTCCATGAAGGTCTATCAATTATAAATAAGTATGCGCCAGAAACAAGAGCAAAAACTGACAGAATTTAGGAGACAAAAGCAAATATACAATTTTAGTTGAAGACTTCAACAATCCTCTAATTAACCAATACGAGACAGAAAATGAGCACGCATATAGATGACCTGAATAATATCAACCACGTTGATCTAATTGACATTTTATAGAACACTCCCCTCCAAACACACACACATACCCACCCACACTCACACACATACACACAGCAGAATATACATTTTTTTTTGCAAATGCACAAGGAATAATCATCAAATTTACCATATTCTGGGCCATAAAATAAATCTTACAAATTTAAAATAGTAAAAATAATACAAAATGTGTTCTTAAGCTCTAGAGGAGTTAAATAATAAATTTCCAGGAAGTACCCAAACTTCACAACTCTCTGTTAACTTACCTGTGGCCCCCTCTAGGTATGCTTCTACCACCACCCTCACATCCTGTGGCTAAGAGCCAACAAAGGACTATTACTGAATTCTCTGATCCACTCCTCATTGGCTTTAGCTCTTATTTTCAGTCATGCTCCTGTATTTTTGACTTGAAATTGATCTTGATTTCCTTATCCCGACCCTTGGTATTATTTAGGACTTTGGCTAATGAGTGGGATGCCCCACACAACTATGATCCCCTAAACCCAGTTGCTGCCCACATGCCTGACCAAGGCCCATAAAGTTAACACTTGGTAGTAAGGTTTTCCCAGAAGAGTCAATCACTCTCTAGTTTACACTCTTACTGTATCTTGCCCATGATTAAATGAAATATGATATATAAAGAGTTTGTGCAATCCTTGGCATGTGGCAAGTTTGCTGTAATACTAGTTGTTAGTGTTAATGTAAAATTTTTGGTCTTTTTCTTATTATATTGATATATCTGTTTTATTTCAATTTTTAGCTTCTCTCCCCAACTTGTTTTATTCTTTGTATTTACTATTGATAAATATGATCACCAGGCCCCAAGTTACTCAAATTATAAAACTGGAGTTGTCTTCAATTTCTCTATTTTTCTCCAGTCGTTAACTACTATAGAGTTTACCTTTTGAATGCCTATCGTATTTTTTTATCATCCTCTCAGTTCCTGTTGCTCCTATCTCTTTATACCTTGCCTGAGCTAGTGCAGTATTTTCCTAACTCGATTCTTTTTCTCAAAGTCATCCCCTACCATGATTCCAGAAGTATAATTCCAAAATGCAGGTATGATCTCGTATTTAAGACACATTATTCATTGTCATTGGGAAGTCCATGGATCCCTTCATTGTATCCTTCTGAGTAACAAGTCTCATTTCTGATTATTTCATCATGTGCACTCATCAGTGCCACACTACTTGCAGTTCTTCCAAATTATTTACATCTTTTTGCTTTTGTACATATTTTTCGACAGGAAAACTCTTATACCCCCAGTTTGTTGGTGTGAACACAGTTTAAATTCCTCCTCACTTCCAAAGCCTTCACTGATAGCTAACTGCCATCCTGTCCTCTCTAGTGACAACACACCACATATCCCATCCCATGTGGTGTTCCTTTTGGTACTTAACCAGGGTGTTATCATTTTAAATTCGTATGTCTATTTTCTCCACTAGATTTTGAGTTCCTTGAATTCAGGCATGGCTGACATCTTATTAATCTGCTTCTTCAACCCTTTGTCCAACCCTGGACATGTGGAAGGTTTCATACTAGAATGGCTGGCTAAATAGAATGGACTGAGTTAGGTTCAGTAATGTCCCATGGAACTTTCCAGACTTATGATTCCATAATGCATTAAAATTGAATGAAGACAAAGATCAACTTTTAAAATTCGTTCAAATTATCCAGATGTACAAAACATACCAAATATTATGTCGTTTCTTCACTTTCAAGGCATGAAACTCATCAGTAAATTCGTTGTCTGGATTTTCTAGCGTTGTGCCACATGTAGCCTGTAGATGTATGTGGATTTAAATATTTCTGAATTTTATATACACATGATTTATTCTTTTACTTCAAAAAATGGGTAGAAATTTGAACTGGCTATCAATCCTTAGCTACAGAAAAATACCTTCTGTGTATAAAATAATTCTATATACTGTATTGAGTGTTGAAATTTGATCTACTATAAATTTATCTGAACATGTGCTGAAACATTGTCAGTGATGAAATCCTTAAGCAAGAAATCTTGAAAAAAATGAGATAAAATACCCCCAAATTGTCTGTTGCTTACAGGGGCTATTTGACCTCTTGATTTGGTCATTCCAAGATCCAAAATTGGATACAGAGTGGATTGCTATTGGGTGTATACAAATTATATTATGTAAGCAGATATCTTTTTACCCCATATTTAATGGACTGGGCTTGTAATTCTTGCTTCTGAAGAGTTACAATAGTGGTATTCCCGGACTCAGTAAATCAACATTTTTGAGTTCCTACTATGTGGAGTACATTTGAGGGAGACTGATTTAGAAAGAGTCGCTGCTTCCTCTATGCCTACAGCTTGATGTCAAGGCAATACCATTATTACTGCTCCTAATTTTGAGATTATCAATAACAATATTTTATGTTGATGTATGTGTCTAACACTGTTCCAAGGAATTTATATCTATTATTAAAATTTAATCGTTACAAAAAACCCTTTGTAGTAGGTATAGTTATTATCTCTATTTAACCACAAAATAAAGTCCTAAAGACTTTAACAGACTTATCCAAAATCACACAGTTATTAAATAATAGAGTTGGAATTACCCAGTCTTATGCTGGAGTTTGTTCTCCTTACCACTGTAGCCTACTTCCTCCCAAAGTTTCACAAGCAAAAAATATGAACAGTTAAAAAGCATATGAATTAAATTGCAGTTCTGTGTAACAACCTAGAAATATTGTGGGCAGTTCATGATTAATTGCCAAAAGAATGGTAAAGACAAAGTCTTTGGCTTTATCTTGATACTCAAGAGTACTCCAAGACCACCTTCTATCTCTTCTCTTGTATCTCCTTCTTTAAACAATCCCCTTGCAAGTCCAATTTGATAGCAAAGTCCAGAATTATGCAAGTTTACTCAATGTATTTTTCCTGTACACATTTTAAAAAAGGTACTGATTAAAGTTTTGCTTTTTTCAGAATACATACACAAATTGAACCTCTGCTTGCATCTATAAACCAGTTAGCCTACCCAGTTATGCATCAGGCTTAAAATGATGGCTTTTGTTGAATTTTTGCCAAATGAATTGGACTAAAATATTCTCAATATCTAGCAAATGTGTGCCAATCAAATAGCCATATGGTAATAATAAATGTCTGGCTGTGACCCATAAAAGACAGCTTTTTAATATATGATCTTGCACTATACCTTCATTTTTTACCTTATTTTAAAGTTCTTCTCCATGATACCTTGGATATTCACAAAATTCTGAAGTAACTGCATTCAGTCTGAATGAATAGGACTGAAGATTTATGATGTGGCCATATGACTGTATAAAAGTGAAGTCGGGCTTCCCTGGTGGCACAGTGGTTGAGAGTCCGCCTGCCGATGCAGGGGACACGGGTTCGTGCCCCGGTCTGGGAGGATCCCACATGCCGCGGAGCGGCTGGGCCCGTGAGCCATGGCCGCTGAGCCTGCGCGTCCGGGGCCTGTGCTCCGCAACGGGAGAGGCCACAGCAGTGAGAGGCCCACGTACCGCAAAAAAAAAAAAAAACAAGTGAAGTCATGTGATGATGATTTTCTTTGACTGTAGGAAAATGCCTTTTAGAAAATCAGCTGAGCAGTTTTTTACTCCCCATTTCAATGTAGATCATCACTACTTTAGTTGTAGCTTACATTAGGTTTTGTATAGAAAAAGAAAAGTTTTGTTTGAAAGTGCTTCCAGTGGTTGATTTATTGAAAGAACCACCTCAGTAGGAATAATTTTAACTCTAGATTTCCCAAAGAATCAGCAATTTTAAAATATAGGTAGCCTTCAAATAAAGGTGTATTAATTCTGAATACTTTAATTTCAAGGTAGATCTATCCTTTCAGGTGGTTTTATGTGCAGGCTTCATAAAATCTGTAATGTATATGGGGGCATAAGGCAGGGAAGGAGTAAGTCTCAGCTTCATAAAGTAACTTTTGTTTGCAACGCAAGGTTTGAATGGGGGGGGCACAAATTCCCAGGCAAAAAGTATACAGTCAAGTTTATTACTTTCTGAAACCTGCTTGACTGTTGGAGTTTATTTTGAGCATCACTGATGTGATTTTCTCTTTGCGAATCTGTTTACAGAGAAGCAAGAAGCCCTTGATGTGACCAATTTGATACTTCCCAAAATATCTTAGTATATTTTAGATATGGTGATGATTGCTTGATTGACTCCAGTATCTGCTGTAATATGTAATTTAATATCTCTACTACCCAGATTATATTAAACATTGAAAATGCCACATTGTTTCAGAGGTTTTAAATAAAACGAAGAACCTCATCCATAAGAATTTCTAGAGTGCATGTCCTTGCCTGTTAGTATATAAGTGTAGATACAGAACCACAGATTTGTGAGTCACATGGCTATGGTTCTAATCCTGAGGTCTTTGCCTCTCTGAACTTTAGTTTCTTCTTTCCTAAAATAGAAAAATATACCTATATCATGTGGTTGTTTTGAGTAAATAAATTTATGTCAAAGAACATTGCAAATTACCCTTATTATACAAGTGTTAGTTATCATAGTCATTTTACATAATATATATAATTATTAACCTGAAATTTGTTTAGCCAGAAAATCATTTCTACTTTCCTTTTAATATCCAGGTTTTCTCTTGCTTGGTACCAGAGCAAGTTTTCCAGATCTGGTTGATTCATTTGTTTTTGATTGAAGGTCGGCTCTTCACAATGGGTCACTACTTATTTAATCTTCTCTAGCAAACTCCCAAGCTTCAGTCATCTACTTCAGTAACTTCTGGTTGAGTTGAATGAAACCTATGTTTGAGACAACTGATTGTTTTAAACACACAAATTACTTACAGATTTGAAATGAATCCTAAAGCCAGAGGGAGAAAAATTAAATATTTGAGCTTGCCATCTTTCACTAGGATACCATCATTTAATATAATATTTTATGGTTTCTTATTTGATATGGTAAAAGAATCTGCAACACATCAACAGATCCTAACAATCTTTGCAACGGATTGCTGTAAGTTATGAAAACACTACCAAAAGACATTTTTTATTGAACTCTCTTTGATCTGAACATCAGTGGATATCTATAGAGACCTGATATGTCAAAAAATTATAGAAGAGTTGATTAACTCTTCACAGAAGTAAACAGATTACCTGAAGAGTAAAATCAAATTAGAGGTAGCAGCTGAATTTGATAAATTGAAAAGCAGTCGGGAAAAAACACAAGTTTACAAAAATGTAATAGTCATTTTGAGGTATCTAAAGCTGATACAATGTTTAACTGTATTATGCCTTACAGAACACAATATTTATCAATTTTCTTAATTTATCAATTAATTGATTCTAAACCAGTAAAGCAGAACCTACATGGTATTCGCTTTTGGGTCAGGAATGAAGAAAGTGCTATTTTAAAATTAGCTACATTTCATTTACATGTTTTCCAAATTTTTTCATTAGTAGCATGTACCATACAATCATAAAATGTTGATAATAATGTGTCTCAATATGAACATTTCAATGTAATCCACTTTTATGGTTTACTCATCCGAAATTCACCACCAAATAACATTGACTTATTGGGTCACATAAACAAATTCTGAAGCTTTGAACCCCTTTGTATCCAAATGAAATGGCATCTGTTGAGATGGATAGGAGAATTCTCTGGATGGTATCACTTGGTTGCCTAGCAACCAGTCACCTGATGTGTTTGGGGAATTAGGTAATGAGCAAGAAGTCTGACAAAAGAGAGAAGCCATAAGACCTTTTACAAAGGCTAGTTATATGTACATTAGCATCTGTTTTAACTTCTGCTTGAGTGTATAAAGTAATTGAAACTAGGCCAACAGTACTTTTGGATAAGCTTCACTATGGAAAAAGAGGGATCTGGTAACATATATTGAGTTGCTCATATGATTTCTTTAGAAGATAAAGGTTATAATCTTAGGATACTCCCAAGAAGATGTTCAATGTCTGTAATGTGAATTGTAATGATCTTGGGAAATATCCATTTGAAAATGTGTTCTTTGGCATTATTAGCAGTAGAAAGTTTCAATTTATGTGATTGATTACACTTAATTAAGCAAGTATAACTCATTTTATTGCACTCGCTTCGCTTTATTACAATTCACAGATATTGTGGGGTTTTTTTAATAAACTTTTTTATTAATTTAATTTTTAAAATTTATTTTTGGCTATTCTTCATTGCTGCACACAGGCTTTTCCCTAGTTGCAGTGAGCGGGGGCTACTCTTCATTGTGGTGCGCGAGCTTATTGCTGTGGCTTCTCTTGTTGCGGAGCACGGGCTCTAGAGCGCAGGCTCAGTGGTTGTGGTGCACGGGCTTAGCTGTTCCTCGGCATGTGGGATCTTCCCAGACAAGGGCTCGAACCTGTGTCTCCTGCATTGGCAGGCGGATTCTTAACCACTGCGCCACCAAGGAAGCCCCGATATTGTGGTTTTTACAAATTGAAGGTTAATTGAAGGTTTGTGGCAACCCTGGGCTGTCAGATGATGGTTAGCATTTTTTGGCAATAAAGTATTTTTTCGTTAACGTATATACATTTCTTTTTTAGGCGTAGTGCTATTGCACACAATAGACCACGGTAGAGTGTAAACATAACTTTTATGGGCACTAGGGAACCAAAAAGTTCTTGTGACTTGCTTTATTGCCATATTTGCTTTATTGCAGTGGTCTGGAACCAGGAACACAGTATCTCTGAGCTATGCATGTATTTATGTTTTCAGATTAATTCTCATCACATGGAGTCTTTTTCCAGAAATTTTGTGACTTCTTTATATAAAAAAGTTTTGTGACTACAGAAGTCATCTAATACAATGCTACTTATTATACTCTTAATTGTGTCTGAATTATGTTAATGCTACAATTCTTAGTTTCTGTAACATTCAGCATTAACTCTTCTCTACCAATGAGAGTCTGATGTGTAACTGTATCTAATACAAGAGGGTCTCCTATTCCTTATGACCTTCTTAAATCCCCTGGGGAATAAGGCAGGGTAAAATTAAAGAAATAATATAACAATTGATTAATATATTAAGTTTCTGCAAGAACTATCATATAACAATTGATTAATATATTAAGTTTCTGCAAGAACTATCATGAAAAGATATATAAGAAGTATTTAGCAAAATCTCTAATCCAGAATGTGCTACCTGTATATACTATAAAGAAGGTCTAGAACATATGTATTTCACTCTCATTAATATTAGACTTATCTGTTTATGTTTAACTTAATGTTTACTTTTTAAGTATCATGAATATTAGGACTAAAAAAATTGAGACAACATTCACATAATATAGAATTTATTATTTTAATAATTTTAAAGTATACAATTCAGTGATTTTTGGTATTTTCACAAAGTTGCACAGCCATCACCACTTATTATAGAACATTTGTATCACCCCAAAATGTAACCATTTATTTATTAGCAGTCACTCCCCATTCTTTCCTTCCTCCCAAGCCACTAGCAAGCACTAATCTACTTCCTGTATCAGTGAATTTGTTTAAGCTGAATATTTCAAATAAGTGAAATCATACAATATATGGTATTTTATGTCTGGCTTCTATCATTCAGCATAATGTTTTCAAGATTCATCCATGTTGTAGCATGTATCAGTACTTCAGTCCTTCTCAGGACTGAATAATATCAATATTTCATTGTATAGATATATCACATCTTTATTCAATCACTGGTTGATGGACATCTGGGTTATTGTCACATTGTGGCTATTATGAATAATGCTGATATATCACTCATGTACAGGTTTTTGCATGGTTATGTGCTTTCATTTCTCTTAGGTGTATACCTAGCAATGGAATTGCTGGAGTAATGTTAACCCTATGTTTAACTTATCAAGGAACTGCCGAATTGTTTTTCATAGCAGCTCCACAATTTTATATTCCCACCAGCAATGTATGAGCTTTACAGTTCATTCACATCATTGCAAATACTTTTTATTATCTGTTTGTTGTTGTTGTTGTTTATTAATAGCCATCCTAGTGGGTGTGAAGTGGTAACTTAATGTGGTTTGATTTTCATGTCCCTAATGAATAAAGATATTGAGCATCTTTTCATGTTGGCCATTTTTATGTATTCTTTGGAGAATTGTCTATTAAAACTCTGCCCATTTTTAAATTGGGTTGTCTGTCTTTTTGTTGTTGAGTTGTAAGAGTTCTTTAGGTATTCTGGGTGCTAGACTCTTATCAGATATATTATTTGCAAATATTTTATTCTATATCGTGGATTGTGTTTTCACTGACTCGATAGTGTCCTTTGCTTCACACAAGTTTTAAATTTTGGTGAAGTACAATTTATTCGTTTTTTGTTTAGGTTGCATATGCTTTTGATGTCATGTTTAAGAAACTATTATCTAATTCAAGGTCATAATATTTATACCTCTGTTTTAAGACTTTTATAGTTTTAACTCTTACCTTTAGATCTTACATTTATTTTGAGTGAATTTTAGTATTTTGTGTGATGCAGGGATATAATTCATTCTTTTGCAGGTGGATATCCAGTTATCCCAGATCCATTTTGGGAAAAAAACAAAAACTAAAAAACACCTTTTATTTTTTCTATTTGAGTGAACTTAGTCCCCTTGTTGTAAATCAGTTATATGGATTTGTCTGGACTCTCAGTTATATTCTGTTGGTCTATATATCTATTCTTATGCCAGTACTATATTGATTTGACACCAGTATATTTGTAGAAAGTGTTAAAATTGGGAAGTGTGAGTACCCCAACTTTGTTTTTTTGTTTTGTTTTATTTATTTATTTATTTTTGGCTGTGTTGGGTCTTCGTTGCTATGCGCAGGCCTTCTCTAGTTGCAGTGAGTGGGGGCTTCTCTTGTTGCGGAGCACGGGCTCTAGGCGCACAGGCTTCAGTAAGTTGTGGCTCACAGGCTCTAGAGCGCAGGCTCAGCAGTTGTGGCGCACGGGCTTAGTTGCTCCGTGGCATGTGAGATCTTCCCAGACCAGGGCTCGAACCCGTGTCCCCTGCATTGACAGGCAGATTCTTAATCACTGAGCCACCAGGGAAGCCCCCCAACTTTGTTTTTCATTTTCAAGATTGTTTTGGCCACTCTGGGTTCCTTGCAATTCCATAGGAGTTTTAGAATTGGCTTGTCCATTTCTGCAAAAAAAGGAAGTCAGACATTTAATAGGGAATGCATTGAATCTGTGCATAAATTTGGTGATTATTGCTATCTTAACAATATTAAGTCTTCAGTCCATGAACATGGGGTATCTTTTCATTATTTTAATTCTTTCAACAATGTTTTGTAGATTTTAGTGTCTAAGTCTTACACCTCTTGGTTAAATTTATTTTTTTAAATATTTTATTTCTTTTGATGCCTTAGTAAATAAAATTGTTTTCTTGTTTACATTTTAAGACTGCTCACTGCTAGCATATAGCAATACAACTGCTTTTTATGTTGATCTTGTATCCTACAATTTTGATGACTCTTTTATTAGCTATAATAATTTGTGAATTATTTAGGCTTTTCTGTATATAAGATCATGTCACCTGTGAATATAGGATACATTTTCTGCAGAGAATATGTTGGGATTTTGATTGGGATTTCATTGAATCTGTAGGTCACTTTGGGTAGTATGGACACCTTAACAGTATCAAGTTTCCGATGCATGAACACAGCCTGCCCTTCCATTATTTGTGTCTTCTTTAATTTGTTTCAGCAGTGTTCTGTAATTTTCAGTGTATGAGTTTTTCACCATCTTGGTTAAGTTATTACTAAGTTTTTGTGTTTTTTTGTCACAATTGTAAATGAAATTGTTTTCTTAATTTCCTTTCAGATTGTTCATTGTTATTATGTAACTTTTGATTCCCTTTTATAATTATTTCCTTTTGTTGACATTGTCAATTTGGTGAGTCATTCTTATGGTTTCTTTTTATTCATTGGGCATGATTTCATTTAGTTTTTGAACATATTTAGAACAGCTATTGAAAATTTTTGTCTAGTAATTCCAGTGTCTAAGCTTCCTCAGGGAGAGTTCCTCTTCATTTCTTTTTTGGTTTGGTATGGGTCATAGTTTATTGTTTTCTTATTACCTTGTAATTTTCATTGAAAAGTTGACATTTTGAATATTATGATTATGCAAATTTGTAAATCACATTCACCTTCCTCCCCTTGGCTTTTTGTTGCTGCTCGTTGTTGTATGTTTGGTGGCTTTTCTGAACTAATTTTGTAAAGCCTGTGTTCTTTATTATGTTTGGCCACTGAATTCTCTGTTCTGTCGCCTTAGTGATCAGCTGATGATTGGACAGAGATTTCCTTAAATGGCTGGAATTAAAGTAAAATCTCTCAGTTTTCAGATGGGCTTGTGTGTCATTTGGGGGGATATCTTGAGTACTCAGCCAGGCAGTTTACAGCTTTGCCTTAGCCTTCCTGGAGATCAGTCAGAGGGGAGAATTTAGGGCCTTCTCATGTCTTTTCTGAACATGCATACATGGTCTTCTAGATTCCTAGTATTATGTTGGAGCTTTTCAAAACCTTTATTCCTCAAAGCATCTCATTCTTTAGTCTTTCTTCCCAAGCTTTTTGGTTAGTCTGTTATTTGTCCCAGCTGTCTCCATTGCCCTTAGGCAGCCGTGACTAATGTCTTTGCTTGTATATTTGACCAACACCCCTCCTCAGATAGCCATCTCAACACTGCAAAAGTTCTGAATTAGGCAAAGATGAAGGCAAACACTTTGATCCAAGGAGTCACCAGACAGGTCAGCTGATCACCCACATCTCTTTGTGAATGAAGCCTCTTCTAGTCCTTCTAGTAATGCTCTCTGTATTGGGACTGTGAGCTCTTAAGTCAAGTTCACATCTGAATCCAGAATTGGGTAATGGGACCAATAAGTAAGAGCACCACCGGGGTCTCTGTTTTTACAAAATTCCACCAGTTTTTGTTGATTAAAGCATTATCTTAGTTGCTGCAAGCTTCTGTTTATTTTCCAGAATGCCAAAAAAAGTTCATTCTGATAGATTTTGCCAGTGTTTTTATTGATTTTATGGCAGGACAGAGTTTTAGATTTTCTTACTATGCCATTTTTTGTTAACAATATTCTGTTTAGGATTTTAATAAATTGTAACATTGAATATCTACTAATGAGAATCCAAACTAAAATATCAATATCTTAATGCAGTGTGTACATTTTATTATATATATGTATACACACGTGTGTGTGTATATATATATATATAACCTACATGATACTCCACACCTTGACACATTTAAATCTGTATCTATTTTTCTTTCTCAATAATTGGAAATAGAACTTGGTATAAGAAACAGGAGAGTTAAATCCTATTTGACCTACTTCATCAGTGCCCTCCCTCCTTGCCAAGACTCAGTGTTGGTGGAGTTAGTTAGCAGTTCCCATTGAGATACAGAGTTTCCATTTAGCTACAGTTACCTTCAGTATTACACATTAATAAATAACAAATATACAGTGCTTCTCTCTTCTCTTTAGGTACTTCCCCAGCATTACTGACTCTCAAATATGGCAGCCTCACATAAGACTAGGAGAATTGTGTGGGAGATGTATATTGACCTAAAATTAAGCGTTTAGCAAAAATATAATTTTTTGCAGCTATACAGGGAGATACTAAAATAGTAAATAGGGATTTTGCTACTTTGAACATTAAGTGTAGTTTGCATATTCTGTGTGTGTTGTGTATGTGTTTAAAGGAATTATTGACTGTTGTTGAAAGTAAAGTTCTAGAATACTGTTTCAACTTGTTTTATTTGAGTAAAGAAGGTTTGGAAACTTGTTCCTATCTTTACTTTAGAAAAGTATACTCTAGATATCAGTAACTAACATTGGTATAGAAATTTATGGTTTATAAGTTTATGATTATAAATTTGGATAGTTTCACCATATTACTGTCTCTTTAAGTATCATAAAAAAGATAATCACAAAGGGGAAAAATGTTTAGAAATGTTGAGGATAACCTGAGGTCAAATGTATAGTAGTTGGCCAAATTGGAACTAACTATAAATCATATAGTTTTTTTCAGTACCATCCATTTAAGAATAATGTACACAAGCTTGAGTGACAGATGCTTAGTGTGAACCATTTCTGTAACTAACTAAGCAGTTCATGGAGTTGGTTGAGTGTAATTCTGAAGTTTTACCTTAGTATATCATCTCAGGGGGACCATCATTAAAATCATTCCTTAAAGTAATGGTATAACTGGGTTCTCCAATATTTCAAGCCTGTCTCCGAGGAAGGACTTGCCTGAAACCTTTGATGTTTTATAATCAGAGAGCCTTTTTGATCTTGCTTGGTTATACCAATTTTGCATAATATTCCCCAGTCAATAATAATTCTATCATATCAAAATTACTCTGCTTTATCCTTTATGGTCATCAAAGAATATTTGTTTCAGCCAAATTAATTGCCTCTGGTATAAATGCAGCCAAGGGATTAGTTTCTGTGAGAAGTTTAAAAGTTGTTTCATTATCTAAATTTCAAATATCTATTGGGTTAAATTTATTTAAGCCTTTATTTCCAACCTTGGGGGGAGAACAAAAGTCATATCACTATTCAAAATTGCCTTTAATACATCAGAGTTTTGGAGATACCAAAGTATATAAGTCTAGAGAAGTGAAGAGAAAAGAAGTGTGCTTGATTTAAAAGTAAGCTATTGATATTTGAGTTGTACAAGAAATGAAATAACCTCTGTGTGAACCTAAAGAACATTTACTAAGAAGTCAGTGTTCTGAATCTCTATGAGAACAGTAATCAGAAGCAATATTCTGTAAAAAAGCATGTCTGGATGGATGGATGGAGGGGAAAAATGGGTTTCAAGTCAGACCCTTTTGTCTTGGTTTTCTCATCTGTGTTAACTGTTTACAGGGTTATTGTGAGTATTTTCGGGGAATAAGTATGAAAGATTTGAAAAATAAACTGAATCTTGGACATAAAGTGCTTTTATTACTTCCCATTAATAATTTTAATAATTCTTAAGAGAGTGTAGCAATGTGCCAAATCAGATATAGATGTTGGGAGGAGACTCCCTAGTTGCCCCTTCTAAAGTTGTTTGTCTGCCATCACAGCAACAATTCCAGCCCTGTCACTAGTCAGGGGAGAGGAAGTCATAATTCTTAGCTTTCCTTCTAATTCAAGTGATGTTATAGGCTCAGTTGAGACAAAGTAGACTAAAGCCGGAAAAAAAAAAAGGCTTTTGAGTCACATAGCCATATCTCAAGAACAGTGTTGTCAGTAGCTGTGGGATAACTAGAATCTGGATTTAGACAACATCATGATTTCCTTGACATTTGGCTCTTGATTCTCTCTCAGTATTGCTTTCTTCATATTGGTTCTACTCTCATGACCTCATCTAATCCTAATTACCTCCCAAAGGCTCTATCTCTTAATACCATCCCATCGGACGGTAACATATGAATTTTGGAGAATAAAAGCATGCAATCCATAGTATTTTGTTCCTGGCTCCCAAAATGTATGTCCTTCTCACATAAAAAATACCATCTCAACAACTCCCAAAGTCTCAACTCATTCCACCATAAGCTCTAAATTCTAAAATCCAAAGTTTCATTTAAATAGCATCTAAATCAGATATGGGTGAGACTCAAGGCGTGCTTCATGCTGAGGCCACTTCCTCCTCAGCTGTGAATCTGTGAAACCAAATATGTAATGTGCTTCCAAAATACAACTGTGAGATGGGCATAGGGTTGGCATCCCCATTCCAAAATCAAGAAGTAGGAAAGAAGAAAGGGGTAACGAGTCCCAAGTACGTCTAAAACATAACAGGGCAAAGAGCATTAAACCTAACGGCTCAAGAAAAATCATCTTTGGCCTGATGCTCAGCCTTCCAATCCCATTCAGGGGCAGTATCACCCCCATGACTTTGTGGGATAGTCTTAAGTGGCTTTCTGTAGGGGCCCTGCCCCCACAGCAACTTTCTGCCTGGGCTTTATGGCTCTCTAGGGTTGGGTCATGTGCCCGTGGCTCTCCTAGTCGGGGATTCCAAGCCTGTGGCTCGCCTGACCCCATCCTTTGAAATCTAGATAGAGGTAGCCCATGCCCCCCCATAGCTGTGCTGAATACAGCCCATACTAATTTCTCCGTGATGGCCCAACCTCTGAGGCACTGGGCAGGGGCATCCTGGACTGCCTGGTGACCCCCTCCTTTGAAACCATTCTTCCCCTCATCCCTCACAGGCCCCCTCCACACTGGGCCTGTGATGGGAGAAGCAGCCTTGATGATGTTCGATTCACCTTTGGGGTCATTCTTCAGTTGTCTTAAAGAATAAATCCTGGCTTCTCTTGAAATGGCTGATTCATACTAATCTTATCAAAGGGTTGCCTGGCCACATCCTTGGTGTTCTCAGTTTTTTGCAATATGGATAAGCTGAGAATTGTCCAAATCTTTACATTCTGCTTCACTTTTTGCTCAACAATTCCATCTTTAAGTCATTTCTCTCTTCTCATATTTTATTATAAGTAGTCAAGAGAACCCAAGCTGTACCTTCAACTCTTTACTTAGAAATAGTTTCAGCTTGATATCCAATTTCATAAGTTCTACCTTCCACAAAACACTGGAACATAAACACAATGCAGCCAAGGTCTTTGCCACTTTATAACAAGGATTACCAGTTTCCAACAACATGCTTCTCATTTCTGTCCGAAACCACATCAGAATGGCCTTCATCATCTATATTTCTACCAGCATTCTATTCAGAATTACTTAAGTATCCTCTAAGAAGATTAAATCTTTCTCTACAGCTTTTCTTTCTGAGTTCTCACCAGAATCTCCCTTAATGATTCATTCATGGCAATGTAGGCTTTTTCTAGCGGACCTCAAAACTTTTTCAGCTTCCACCATTACCAGTTCCAAAGCCACTTCTACATTTTTAGGTATTTGTTACAGCAGCGTATCTATTTCTCGATACTAATTTCTGTTTAGTCAATTTGGGCTACTATATCAAAAATACCATTGACTGGATGGCTAATAAATAACAGAAATTTATTACTCACAGTTATGGAGGCTGGCGGTCTGAGATCAGGGTGTAAGCATGGTCAGGTTCCAGTGAGGGCCCTCTTGTGGGTTGCAGACTGCTGACTTCTCAATGTATCCTCACATGGCAGAGAGCAGAGAAAAACCAAGCTCTCTTGTGACTCTTATAAATTCATTAATCCCATTCATGAGGCCTCTACCCTCATGATCTCCTCTAATCCTATTGCCTCCCAAAGACTCCACCTCCTAGTAGCATCCTGGTTTTTTTTTTTCCTATTGAAATGTATTTGCTTTACAAAATTATATTAATTTCAGATGTACAGCATAGTGATTCAGTACTTTTATAGATAATACCCCATTTAAAGTTATTACCAAATAATGGCTGTATTTCTCTGCTGTACAATATATCCTTGTAGCTTATCTATTTTATCCATAGTAGTTTATATCTCTTAATCCCATACACCTATTTTACCCTTCCCTCCCCCCCCACTGGTAGCCACTAGTTTGTTCTCTGTATCTGTGATCTGTTTCTGTTTTGTTATATGCATTCATATTTTTTTAGATTCCACATATAAGTGATAATATGCACTATTTGCCTTTCTCTGTCTGACTTATTTCACTAAGCATAATACTGTCTAGGTCCATCCATGTTGTTGCAAATGTCAGAATTTCATTCTTTTTTATGGCTGAGTAATATTCCATTGTGTGTGTGTGTGTGTGTGTGTGTATGTGTGTGTGTATATATCTTCTATATATAGAATATAAATATGTATATATATATGTCGTCTATATATATAGAAGATATATATATATACATATTCTATATTCATTCATCTGTTGATGGACACTTAGGTTGCTTCCATATCTTGGTATAGTAAATAATGCTGCTGTGAACGTTGGGGTACAGTATATCTTTTCTTCAGATATATACCCAGTATACAAGGGTTCCCTTTTCTCCACATCCTCACCAGCATTTATTTGTGGTCTTTTTGAGAGTCATTCTGACAGGTGTGAGGTGATTATGTCATTGCGGTTTTGATTTGCACTTCTTTGATGATTAGTAATATTGAGCATCTTTTCATGTGCCTGTTGGCCATTTGTACGTCTTCTTTGGAAAAATGTTCAGGTCTTCACCTATTTTAAAATTGGGGTTATTTTTTGATATGATAAAGTTTCAACATATGAGTTTTGGGGCAATACAAGCACTTAGTCCATAACATATGGATATACCACATTTTGTTTATTCTTTCATCCATTGATAACTACTTGGATTGTTTCTACCCTTTAGTTATTGAGAATAATACTACTATGAACATGGGTGTACAAAACCTTTTCAAGACCCTGCTTTTAATTATTTTGGATATATATACCCAGAAGTAGAATTGCTGGATCATATGGTCATTCTGTTTTTAATTTTGGGGGGAAACCTCCAGACAGTTTTAATAGTAGCTGCACCGACATCAAGCACCCGTGGGGTTGGCGGCCAGCTGGGCCAGAGCCGTGGTCTGGGCTCTAGGACCCCAGCGTGGCCTCGCGAATTACCTTGCCTCGCCGCCACCCTTCTGCCTCGGGCCCAGTCTGAGCCCTGGCACCTTCCAGGCTGGCACCAAGCCGAGGTGGGAATGCAGCCATTTTGTTGAGTGTGACTTAACTTTCTGTGAGGAACTGTGTGGAGTGTGTCACCTCAAGGTGCTCACCTTTTACTCTACCACAAGCTGTGTGGCTGACAGGGTCTTGGTGCTCCGGCCGGGTGTCAGGCCTGAACCTCTGAGGTGGGAGAGCTGAGTTCAGGATATTGGTCCACAAGAGACCTCCCAGCTCCACGTAATATCAAACAGCAAAAGCACTCCCAGAGATCTTCATCTCAACAGTAAGACCCAGCTCCATTCAACAACCAGCAAGCTACCGTGCTGGACACCCTATGTCAAACAACTGGCAAGACAGGGCACAACCCCACCCATTAGCACAGAGGCTGCCTAAAATCATAATAAGGTCACAGACCTCCAAAACACACCAACAGTGCGGCCTTGCCCTCCAGAAAGACAAGACCCAGCCTCATCCACCAGAAAACAGGCACCAGTCCCCTCTACCAGGAAGCCTACACAGCCCACTGAAACAACCTTACCCACTGGGAGCAGACACCAAAAAAAATGGGAACTAGGAACCTGCAGCCTGCGAAAAGGAGACCCCAAACACAGTAAGTTAAGCAAAATGAGAAGACAGAGAAACACACAGCAAATGAAGGAGCAAGGTAAAAACCCACCAGACCAAACAAATGAAGAGGAAATAGGCAGTCTACCCGAAAAAGAATTCAGAGTAATGATAGTAAAGATGATCCAAAATCTTGGAAATAGAATCTTGGAGAAGATACAACAAACGTTTAACAACATAGAAGTACTAAAGAGCAAACAAACAATGATGAACAACACAGTAAATGAAATTAAAACTCTCTAGAAGGAATCAATAGCAGAATAACTTAAGCAGAAGAATGGATAAGTGACCTGTAAGATAAAATGGTGGAAATAACTACCGCAGAGCAGAATAAAGAAAAAAGAATGAAAAGAATTGAGGACAGTTTCACAGACCTCTGGGACATTAAATGCACCAATATTCGAATTATAGGGGTCCCAGAAGAAGAAGAGAAAAAAAAAAAGGGACTGAGAAAATATTTGAAGATATTATAGTTGAAAACTTCCCTAATATGGGTAAGGAAATAGTCAGTCAAGTCCAGGAAGCTCAGAGAGTCCCATACAGGATAAATCCAAGGAGAAACACAAAAAGAAACATACGAATCAAACTGTCAAAAATTAAATACAAAGAAAAACTGTTAAAAGCAGCAAGGGAAAAGCAACAATTAACATACAAGGGAATCCCCGTAAGGTTAACAGGTGATCGTTCAGCACAAACTCTGCAAGCCAGAAGGGAGTGACAGGACATATTTAAAGTGATGAAAGGGAAAAAAACTTCAACCAAGATTACTCTACCCAGCAAGGATCTCATTCAGATTTGATGGAGAAATTAAAACCTTTACAGACAAGCAAAAGCTAAGAGAATTCAGCACCACCAAACCAGCTCTACAACAAATGCTAAAGAAACTACTCTAGGCAGGAAACACAAGAGAAGGAAAAGACCTACAAAAACAAACCCAAAACAATTAAGAAAATGGTAATAGAAACATGCATATCGATAACTACCTTAAATGTTAATGGATTAAATGCTCCAGCCAAGTGACATAGACTGGCTGAATGGATACAAAAACAAGACGCATATATATGCTGTCTACAGGAGACCCACTTCAGACCTAGGGACACATACAGATTGAAAGTGAGGGGGTGGAAAAAGATACTCAATGCAAATGGAAATCAAAAGAAAGCTGGAGTAGCAATTCTCATATCAGACAAAATAGACTTTAAAATAAAGACGAGACAAAGAAGGACACTACATAATGAGCAAGGGATTGATCCAAGAAGAAGATATAACAATTGTAAATATTTATGCACCCAACATAGGAGCACCTCAATACATAAGGCAAATGCTAACAGGTATAAAAGCGGAAACACAATCCTTGTAGGGGCCTTTACACCCCACTTTCACCAATGGACAGATCATCCAAAATGAAAATAAATAAGGAAACACAAGCTTTAAATGACACATTAAACAAGATGGACTTAAGTGATATTTATAGGACATTCCATCCAAAAACAACAGAATAGACTTTCTCTCAAGTGCTCATGGAACATTCTCCAAGATAGATCATATCTTGGGTCACAAATCAAAGCTTGGAAAATTTACGAAAATTGAAATCATGTAAAGTATCTTTTATGACCACAATGCTATGAGACTACATATCAGTTTCAGGAAAAAATCTGTAAAAAATACAAACGCTTGGAGACTAAACAATACACTACTTAATAACCAGGAGATCACTGAAGAAATCAAAGAGGAAAGCATAAAATACCTAGAAGCAAATGTCAATGAAAACACGACGACCCAAAACCTATGGGATGCAGCAAAAGCAGTTCTAAGAGGGAAGTGTATAGCAATACAATCCTACCTCAAGAAACAAGAAACATCTCAAACAAACAACCTAATCTTACACCTAAAGCAATTAGAGAAAGAAGAATAAAAAATAGCCCAAAGTTAGCAGAAGTAAAGAAAGCATAGAGATCAGATCAGAAATAAATGAAAAAGAAATGAAGAAAACAATAGCAAAGGTCAATAAAACTAAAAGCTGGTTCTTTGAGAAGATAAACAAAATTGGTAAACCATTAGCCAGACTCATCAAGAAAAAAAGGTAGAAGACTCAAATCAGTAGGATTAGAAATGAAAAAGGAGAAGTAACAACTGACACTGAGAAATACAAAGGATCATGAGAGATTACTACAAGCAACTATATGCCAATAAAATGGACAACCTGGAAGAAATGGACAAATTCTTAGAAAACCAAAACCTTCTGAGACTGAACAAGGAAGAAATAGAAAATATAAACAGACGAATCACAAGCACTGAAATTGAGACTGTGATTAAAAATTTTCCAACAAACAAAAGCCCAGGACCAGATGGCTTCACAGGAGAACTCTATCGAACATTTAGAGAAGAGCTAACACCCATCCTTCTCAAACTTTTCCAAATTGAAGCAGAGGGGGGAATACTCCCAAACTACTTCTACGAGGCCACCATCGCCCTGATACTAAAACCAGACATAGATGTCACAAAGAAAGAAAGCTACAGGCCAATATCACTGATGAACATAGATGCAAAAATCCTCAACAAAATACTAGCAAACAGAATCCAACAGCACACTAAAAGGATCATACACCATGATCAAGTGGGGTTTATCTGAGGAATGCAAGGATTCTTCAATATATGCAGATCAATCCATGTGATACACCATATTAACAAATTGAAGGAGAAAAACCATATGATCATCTCAATAGATGCAGAGAAAGCTTTTAACAAAATTCAACACCGATTTATGAAAAAAACCCTCCAGAAAGTAGGCATAGAGGGAGCCTACCTCAACATAATAAAGGCCATATATGACAGACCAACAACCAACATCTTTCTCAATGGTGAAAAACTGAAAACATTTCCTCTAAGATCAGGAACAAGACAAGGTTGTCCACTCTCACCACTCTTATTCAACATACTTTTGGAAATTTTAGCCACAGCAGTCAGAGAAGAAAAAGCAATAAAAGGAATACAAATCGGGAAAGAAGTAAAGTTGTTGCTGTGTGCAGATGACATGGTACTATACATAGAGAATCCTAAAGATGCTACCAGAAAACTACTAGAGCTAATCAATGAATTTTATAAAGTAGCAGGATATAAAATTAATTCATGGGAATCTCTTGCATGCCTATACACTAATGTTGAAAAATCTGAAAGAGAAATTAAGGAAACACTCCTATTTACCATTGCAACAAAAAGAATAAAATACCCAGGAATAAACCTACCTAAGGAGACAAAAGACCTGTATGCATAAAACTGTAAGACACTGATGAAAGAAATTAAAGATGATACAAACAGTTGGAGAGATATACCATGTTCTTGGATTGGAAGAATCAACATTGTGAAAATGACTATACTACCGAAAGCAATCTACAGATTCAGTGCAATCCCTATCAAACTAGCAATGGCATTTTTTACAGAACTAGAACAAAACATTGCACAATTTGTATGGAAACACAAAAAACTCCGAATAGCCAAAGCGATCTTGAGAAAGAAAAATGGAGCTAGAGGAATCAGACTCCCTGACATCAGACTATACTACAGAGCTACAGTAATCAAGTCACTATGGTACTGGCACAAAAACAGAAATATAGATCAATGGAACAGGATAGAAAGCCCAGAGATAAACCCACGCAAATATGGTCACCTTATTTTTTGATAAAGGAGTCAAGAATATAAAAAATGGAGAAAAGACAGCATCTTCAATAAGTGGTGCTGGGAAAACTGGACAGCTACATGTAAAAGAATGAAATTAGAACACTCCCTAACACCATACACAAAAATAAACTCAAAATGGATTAAAACCTAAATGTAAGGCCAGACACTATAAAACTCCTAGAGGAAAACATAGGCAGAACACTGTCTGACGTAAATCACACCAAGATCCTTTTTGACCTACCTTCTAGAGAAATGGAAATAAAAACAAAAATAAACAAATGAGACCTAATGAAACTTAAAAGCTTTTGCACAGCTAAGGAAACCATAAACAAGACAAAAAGAAAACCCTCACAATGGGAGAAAATATTTGCAAATGAAGCAATTGACAAAGTATTAATCTCCAGAATTTACAAGCAGCTCATGCAGCTCAATAAAAAAAAAAATAAATAAATAAATAAAAACTCACCCAATCCACAAATGGGCAGAAGACCTAAATAGACATTTCTCCAAAGAAGATATACAGATTGCCAACAAACACATGAAAGAATGCTCAACATCACTAATCATTAGAGAAATGCAAATCAAAACTACAATGAGTTATCACCTTACACCGGTCAGAATGGCCATCATCAAAGAATCTACAAACAATAAATGCTGGAGAGGGTATGGAGAAAAGGGAACCCTCTTGCACTGTTGGTGAGAATATAAATTGATACAGCCTCTATGGAGAACAGTATGGAGGTTCCTTAAAAAACTAAAAATAGAGCTACTGTATGACCCAGCAATGCCACTACTGGGCATATATCCTGAGAAAACCATAATTCAAAAAGAGTTGCGGCTCTATTTACAATAGCTAGGACATGGAAGCAACCTAAGTGTCCATCAACAGATGAATGGATAAAGAATATGTGGCATATATATATACAATGGAATATTATTCAGCCATGAAAAGAAATGAAGTTATTTGTAGTGAGATGGATGGACCTAGAGACTGTCATACAGAGTGAAGTAAGTCAGAAAGAGAAAAACAAATACCATATGCTAACACATATATATGGAATGTAAAAGAAAAAATAAATGTTTCTGAAGAACCTAGGGGCAGGACAGGAATAAAGACCCAGACGTAGAGAATGGACTTGAGGACACAGGGAGTAGGAAGGGTAAGCTGGGACGAAGTGAGAGAGTGGCATGGGCTTATATATACTAAGAAATACAAAATAGAAAGCTAAATGGGAAGCAGCCGCATAGCACAGGGAGATCATCTCAGTGCTTTGTGATTACCTAGAGGGGTGGGATAGGGAGAGTGGGTGGGAGACGCAAGAGGGAGGAGATATGGGGATATACGTATATGTGTAGCTGATTCACTTTGTTATAAAACAGAAACTCACCGTTGTAAAGCAATTGTGCTCCAATAAAGACGTTAAAAAAGAAAAAAAGTGGCTGCACCATTTTGCATTCCCACCAACAGTGCACAAGAGTTCTAATTTCTCCATATCCTTGCCAACACTTGTTATTTTTTGTTAATTTTTTTGATAGTAGCCATCTTGATGGATATGAGGTTATATCTCATTGTAGAAATATCTCATTCTTAAGCTGTGTCTCCACCTCATTTTCTCCCACTTAAGAATGTGTGTTATAATGTGAATGAATGAGAGTGATTTTGTTATGTCTAATCATGAATCTGTTCTAATTCATTTTTAATCTTTAACGAATTTAATGATTTTTTTATTGTTACTAACAAATAGCATGCAATGTACCTCTATCTTGTATTGTCTGAAAAGAATTACAAGTGGTGACTCTGAATTATAATAATATAATTGTAGTGTGTATAGAAGGCTCAGTTCTTAAATACACTTTTACTTCTTTGCCTGAAAGTGGGGATTCATATTCTCCTCTTTCTATTAGCAGTCCTTCTTTGCTACATGACTTTTTTATTCCATATATATTTTAGCCTGAATTCTTTAGAACTATTTAATGTGAGCAATTGAATCTATATTTCATAATGCTTACTGCCTAGTTTTGGATGTAGACATCAATACCAAATAGTTATTTAATAACAATGGTGATAAATTATATGAAGGGAAAGTGCATGATGCTGTGAGGGCTGTAATGGGGACTGGAACTAAGCAAGAAGTGGGTAGGAAAGACAGGCTTCTCTGAGAATTGACATTTGTGTTAAACTTGAAGTTAAGTGATGTTTAGTTAGATGATATGGTGTGTTGATAGACATGACTGTATGGGTGGATGGGAGTGGATTCCAGGCTAGGTTAGAAAATATTTTTAAAAGTCCTTAAGATGGAAGGACATTTGATTTAGGAATAAAATGTAGGCCCGTTTGAATGAAGCATAAAGAATAAAAGAAAAATGGGTAGGAGCATAGGATAGAGAGATAGGCAAGAGCTAAATCTTGCAGGCTATGCTAGACCGCATTTTCAAAGAATGTTTTTGGGCTTTTTTGATCAAGACTGTGCATAAGTTTATATGAAGTCTTTCAATTTTAAGCAAATAGCAATGATATATAATGTATAAAAACAGTAGCAACCCTCCCCCCCCAGATATGTAGTTGGGCTCCAGGGCAAACTAGATATTTTTGCAATCCAGAAACAGAATAGAAACTCAAGTAGTGATGAAGCTGAAGCTATGAACTTGCTGGTATCTGATACAAGACACTGTCATTGGTGGCACAAGAAATTGGCTCCGGTAGACTAATGGGCACCAAATTCCAAAAAATAGGAAAGCATGTGATAGCAAATTAGCCTATCAAATCAACAATCTTTATGTGAATTTTCCTTCGGGGAACAGAAGAAGGGAATTAGCAAATTCATTCTGATGAGTCTAGTATAATATTGAGATCAAGACTAGGCAATAAAAGTTTAAGAAAAAAGTTATAGAAAATCTCACCTATGAACTTGAATGCAAAAAGTCTCCAAAATAACTACTATATCAATATTTAAATCAGCAGTACATAAAAAAGATACATCATGACCAAGTGCAGTTGATCTGAGGAAAGCAAGAATGCTTCAGTATTTGAAAAGCTATCAAAATAATATATGATTAATGAACCAAATCTAAAAATCTATATGATTATCTTCATAGAAACAGCAAAAATAAATGTAATTCCATACTGCTTCATAGATTAAAAAATAAAATCTCTTAGCAGATGAAAGGCAAATAAAATATGTGTCCTCTGTTGTTTTTTTGTCTACCCATACTCATTCCTAAACCCTTTTTTCTTACCCACTTTTCACTATCAAGATGAAAAAGCCAACTATTCACATTCCTAGTCTCTCTTGTGTAAGGGTGGTCATATGACCCAGTTCTGGACAGTAAGGTGTAAAGAGGATTCTGAGAGGGGATACTAGGGATGACTTTCCTCCCTGATGAAAGAGATATACAATCTTTTTTTTTTTTTTTCTCACTCTAGCTACCCACTGTTTCTTCCCTATGACCATGGTTGTAAGTGAATGTGATGCTTGAAATTATGCTGTAAGAAAAGGCCAAAGATTCTCATCCCATATACTGATATCAATAAGCTGCTGCCCAAACCTGCAACTTCCTACCTTAAAATTTCTTGCTATATGAGATAATTAGCTATCTTTTTTGTAAATAGCAGTGTTAGATATTCTTACTTTCAATCCAAAGTATTTCTAACTGATAAAGAAGGAAACTTCTTTAACTTGAAAAGGGAATTCAAATTCCCCTTTCAAATTCCTATTCAAGTTCTTCAGTGAGTATCATACATATTGAAAAAGGTTAGAAGTCTCCCATTACATTCAGAACTGGAAAAGGATGCCATTTATAACTTTTTTCAGTGTTATACTGCAGATCCTAGTCAGCGCAGTAAGATAGAGACATAACATTAAAACATTAGAAAAGAAAAATACCTAATTTGCCAATGATATTGCTTTCATAGAAGACTGGAAAGCATATGTAGACAAACTGCAGAATTAGTAATAGAGTTTTGCAAGTTTACTGGATTCAAGATCAACTGAAAAAAGACTATATGGCCACTACCCACCAGTAAAAAGAAATCACATTATATAATAAAGTACTTAGGAATGTATCTAACAGAATCTGGTAGCACTTTTTAAAAGGGAATAATTTCAAAATGGTACTGAAGTGTGTAAGGTGAATAAAAGGAGAAAGTTTTGGAATTGAATCACTCATTATCTTAAAGAGACATTGATTTGCCTCAAATTAATACTAGATTCTATATTTCCTATGCAGTGTCTACTCAAACTTTAAAAGGATTTATTGGGTGTCTTAACAGCTCTTCATAAAATTAATGTGAAGTTACAAAGGACCAAGAATAGCTGAGACAATTTTAAAAAAGAAGTGCAAGATAGTTAGACCTTACGAACTTATTTAACAGCATAATGATTAAAATTATATAGTGTAGTAGTTGCTTGAGGTTGGGCAAATAGAAAGATGGGAAATTTTAGGGAAACAGAGCACCTATGTGGAAACGGTATGTTCCAGAGGTGTCATTAAACTTATAGGCAGAGAGCAACCAAGTATATAAATCGTTCTGGAGAAATTAGTTTTCCTGGTGAAAACAGTTGAATTCCTATTTCACCCTACGTAAACAATTAGGTGGATGAAACAATTAGGTTTATGATCTCAGGTTAAGAAATGAGTTAAGTTACAAAACAGCATAAATCTTAAAGGAAAAGATTAATAACTTGATCATATTAAAGTTAAAAGTTTCTGGTCATCAAGAGACACCATAAAGGACTTCCTTGGTGGTTCAGTGGTTAAGAATCCACCTGCCAATGCAGGGGACACGGGTTCGATCCCTGGTCTGGTAAGATCCCACATGCCGCGGAGCAACTAAGCCCATGTACCACAACTACTGATCCTGCACTCTAGAGCCCATGAGCCACAGCTACGGAGCCTGCATGCCACAACTACTGAAGCATATGTGCCTAGAGCCCATGCTCCACAACAAGAGAAGCCACCACAATGAGAAGCCCGCGCACCACAAGGAAGCGTAGCCCGCACTTACCCCAACTAGAGAAAGCCCACGTGCAGCCAAAAAAGAAAAAAAAAAAAAGACACCATAAAAATTAAAATATATCTAAAAATATTTGAAATACATCTAACAAAAGTTGGGATCTAGAATTAAGAAAGGATTCCTACATATAAATAAGAAAAATGTAATAATACAAGTGAATGAATAAAGGAGAGGAAGAGGGGACAGAAGCCTAACCCACACCCATAAACATATCCTCAATCTCACTGATTATTTGGGGAATTCCATTTCACAGCTATCAAGTTTGCAAAATTAAAATCTGGTTTGACAATTCAGTTAGTTGATGAGGATACAGAGCTACACGAACTCTCATTTATGTTGGTGGGAATGCCCACTGATGCTTTGGAGTAGAATTTAGCATGATTCAACAGTGTCAGTGATGGTCATACCCTTCATGCTATTTATACATCCTAGAGAAGATTTTTCTAACTCAGGATTAAAAAAGATGTTCTTGGCAATATTGCTGTCACAGGGAAGACTGAAAATGACTTAACTATCCATTAAGAAGAAAACAGGTAAATGCTATTACTTCACAGTTGAATACTTACTACACATTGCTCAAATGAATGAACTAGAGCTACATAGTTATACCTCAGAAATATAACACTAAGCAGAAAAATCAAGTTTCACAATGGTGTGCAAGTTATACTGTTTTGGTAAAGTTTGAAAGCAGGAACAACCCTTCTGTGTAATGTTTATTCATACATGTACAAGTAGTCATAGATTAAAATGTGCATGGGAATGAGGAATACCAGATTCAACATAATGTTATATCTGGGGAAAAAGAAGGGAAGAGGATGGGGGAGAAATGCATAGGGGCTTCACCTGTTCAAAATATTTTATTTCTTAAGCTGAGAGTCTGTTACATGGATGTTTATTATACGATTTCTATGTTTTTGTATGCCTTAAATGTTTCACAATAATCTATCCTATCATCCATCTATCTGTCATCTATCTATCATCTACATATCATTTATGTATCTATCATCTGTTTCTTTATCAGTCATCATCTATCTGTCATCTGCCTGTCTGAAGCATGCATGATAAAATGGATACTAGATCTATAAGTATTATGATATTCTTATTACTTTGCTGCTATTTTAAACATGTTATTTACTAAAAGGTTTTATTTGCTACTGTGTGGGTAATAGATCAGGGTAGATAAGAGGGGGTGTGAGATGCCACTGAGTTTTATTGCAGTAGCAGATGGAAGAACATAGCGAATCTGAAGACCACTTAGGAAGTTGAATGGATGTCTGTGAGACTACTTGAAAGTGAAAGTTTAGGGAAAGGCTGGTGCAAGGATGGTTCTAACGTTTCTGTCATGAACCTCCTAGTGGACAATAAAATGACTTCTATTGCTAGAAAATACATGTGGAAAGGGTGACGTTGGTGGTTGGGGCAATGTGATTTTAACATTTTTAACAAATTTTAACAAAGAATTTATGTTTCTTGTAACATTCCTTGATGTGTTGAATATCCTCAAAAGTGTATCCTGAAGCCTTTGTCAGAGTCCAAGAGAAGAAACGTTCTGATGTGGCTTTTGCCTCCTCCTGAAAAGTCCAAGTTAAAAATTTCTGTTTAATGAAGTAAATCCTTCGTATGGCATATTCACAGTTTCTATAGAACTGGCTGGCATGAGGTGGTTTAGGAGAGATCCATTACTTGGTCCCATTTGTGGCCAATATGGGCTTTGGACTATGAAAATGCTGATTGGATTGAAATAGGATTTACAGCTGAGAATCACCTGTTAGGGCAGGGATGCTGCCTAAAAATGCTGGCTGAAGATTGCAGAATGTGCTGATCTATATACTGGAGAAGGCCCTAAAAAGCACAATGTGCAAGACTTTCACTCTTACTAAGAACTCAGGTGAAAAATGTGTGTTATAGGCATTTTTTCACCCAGCATGACTTCCGTGGATGCTGCTGATTGATCAGAACTTGCTGCATATTGCTTTGTGGCCGCTTAATTTCTGTACTAGCTCTGGATGTAGCATCTTTAAAAAAATTGTTATACTTCTTCAGCCATGGTAGGAAGTCACAACAAACAGTTCATTCTCAGCTTCATAATCCAGAGTTATATAAAATTTTGCCATAGTGCTGTTTATTTGTGGCTGATCGAATTCTTGGCAAATAACAGAAACTGATGCTTCTATTCTTATTCCTGATGCTCATTTCTATATTAGGGTATGAAAAGAGCTAATGATAGTATTAAGCATTAATAAAGTGAGCAAGTGAGGTTGCTTAAGAATGAAACTGCTTATGAGATGTCCTAGATTCTACTTTGTGTTAGTTTTATTAGATAGGTGTCACTTTTCCAATGTTGATTTTCATAACCATGTCCTTTATTCTGAACCATGAAAAGTGAGTATATGTTTAAAACTAAAGTAAATACAATATTTAGGTTTTTAGCAGTTTTGTACCATCTATGAAGAAAATAAATAAGCCTGGTAACCTGAGAGTTCATTTCAGTTAAGAGTAAAAATTACTAAGATGTTCTGTTCACTGAACCAAACACAGATTATTTTTTTGTTAGCTAGGTTCCAAGAATTCACCAGGGGGAAGCTAGAGAAAAAAACAAAATTAAACAAAACAAAAATCAAATGAGATCTTGATAGTAGAAGAGGGGAAGACTCAAAGGCCTATCTATTCTTTCCTTATAAGAAAGTAAACCTTTTATAAACTTTCTACAAAGAAGTTTTGCAAAATTATAATCAGACATTTCAGGGGCAAGATGGTGTTTCTGATTTGCAGTCTCGGAAATCACAACCAGGATCCAGTTTGCTAAAGGGGAAGCTTCAAGAAGAGTTAATATTAATGTTCCAGGACTTTGATCCTAGGTTATCACATTCTGGGGGCACCTCGTAGATCATCTGTTTCTATTCTGTTTATTATTGAAGACTCCTGCTTTTATCTTCACCTGAATCTCACACATAATCAGGTACACTCAAGCAGTCTGGAGGTTGCTTATACTTTTAGAAAAAGTACAAATTTACAAAAATAATCATCCCTTGGACCCCTCTCCCTCTCCTTTCTAAAATCACAGATAGTTTCACACCTGCCAGTCTCCCTTGCTTGGTTCCTCTAGAGCAGTTTCTCAACCCTGGCACTTTGGTTCTTTGTTGTAGGGGTCTCATCTATGCACTGTAGTATGTTTAGCAGCATCCCTGGGCTCAATCTACTAGATGCCAGTAGTACTCATCCACACAACTGTGACAAACAAAAATGTCTCTAATTCTTCCCAAATGTCCCCTGGGGGCAAAAATGCTCCCAGTTGAGAACAGCTGTTCTAAAGAGAAGTTTATAAGGGTCTCCAAGAAGCAGTGGTGAAAGACTAATTCTGCAGCATCACTGATACTTGGATTGGGTTTTCATGCAGATAGATGTGTCTGGGGGTTATCCTAAAAAAAATCATGAGATGATTGTATCAACTATACTTAAATAAAATAAAGTTTTAAAAAGTCATGAGTTGGGAACCTCTTTTTACAGAAGCATTATTCTGCTACGCGATATACTTTCTGTTTTCTGACTGACAGCAGTTTCAATAAATGGATTGCTTTTCTATGTTAGGTGCTGAAAATACTAGTGTGAATGAAAATCAATTTCTCCTCTAAAGGAATAGGCACTCTAGGGACATTTGGGAAATCTTTGACCAAAACGAAACTTAATGTAAGTTAGCATTAACTGTGGACCCTATATTAGTAACAAACATTACTACTTTCTTTCATTAATGAAAGACAATTCATGTGTATATATTCATTCCTTTATGTAAGAATCTGCCTGACTCTCCTATTCTTGTATCATTATTAAAGGATGAATAATACCCAGAGAGGTAGTTAACGCCACTTAATTGGCATATGAATGAATGAAATGTTCAATTAAGAGGGCCAAATGCCAGAGATGAATTAGTTTAATGCTTTTTTATGACTTGACATGATGCATTACTGGTGACTAGCATCTATAAAATGGTCTGCCTTATAAGAGGGTTAATTACTAAACTTTAGCTTAAACCACTTCATTCTATTGTCACTTTGTTTTATATTTTCTTGTGTTGTTCATTGCTTAAATTCATGAAGAATAGTTCTTATTTTAGCAAACATATTTCCCATCTTAGGATAATCCAAGGCTTTATTGTTCACTGATGCTCTCATTTGATGCCAAGTACCATGTATTTTAATATACCATACAACTACTAGATTGAGATGGTTTCTTAATTGGCTCTTTCAGCTTTCCAGCAGCTTGCACCAATTAAGAAGATTCTACTCTGCTTATCAGAAGTGAGCTTGCTGTAGTTGGTGACATTTGTGCTGATCTTAAAAATTATCAGACATAAAATCATTTATTGTCTAATCACGTAAATTGGACAGCTTCTATCTCTGACTGAACTTTCAGGTTTTTGTGAAATAAAGTAATAATAATGAATAGTGATGAAAACCAAGTGGCCTGATGCATGATATAAATCTTTATTGCTCTCATTTGTTCTGTTGGTCATTCCTCCCACTACCTATTTCAGAAAGTCATCTAAAATAGAAACCTGGTACTCTGAATCTTATGGAAAATAGTCCTTTAAAAGAGAAGAGCCTTTCTTTATTTTGATGCATGTATATTTAGAATCCTTTGAATACTCAAATACAAGACTATAGATGGAATATTATTTAGAACAGACAGTGATATTACAGGTAATTCAGCACAATGCCTTTATTTTTTCATATAAGGACACTGAAAGTCAGATTGGCTAAGTGACTTGCCCAAGCTCTCTCAGATAGAAAGAGGCAAAGTAGGCATAATACTACAGAATTACTAATTCCTGGTCCAGTGGCATCAGTTTTCTAGCATATGGTTTTTCTATATGAACTTCAGAATTATTTTTTTCTGGTCATATGATTATATGATTTAGAAGTTAAGGAAAAAGTAAGCTAAAATAATATTTTCTCCACAGCCCCAGATTTTGTATATAAGTTTCAAGAGTTCAAATGGTTGGTATTTCATGGCCTCTGACATTTGGAGACTCACTGTGAACATCACAAGAACAGTTAGACACATGCAACTTGTATGTTCCAAATGTTCTTGGATCAGATTCTTATTTCCATAGGTGTACCTTTTGAGATTTATATTAAAAAGATACCTTTAGCATTGTTAATTTACATAAAAATAAAACGTTAAAAAGTGAATTTACATGTTTTTATATATTAAGTAGAGTTTTTTTTTTTTTTTTTACAAGTAGGAACCAAAATGTTCTAGTTGTAATAAAGCGAGTGTTGCAGAATTGAGTACTGTTTTTTTATGATAGATATTCAGTATAATTTCAGGGGATAGAAACTTGCTATAATGAGCATTCATATAGTGAGAAAAGAATTAATGTAATTAATGTAGAGATTATATATATATATGTAGATAGATAGAGATATAGTGGATGTGAGAAGTATCTCATTGTAGTTGGAAGTTGCATTTCCCTAATGACTCATTATATTGAGCATCTTTTCAGGTGCTTTTTAGCCATTTGTGTATCTTCTATTCAAATCCTTTGCCCGTATTTAAACTAGGTTAGTCTACTCCTAGGTATAGACTCAAGAGAAATGAAAACATATGTGCAAAAAAAATTTTGTGGAAGAATGTTCATGTTAACATTATCCATAATAGCCAAAGTTGGACACAATCCAAACGTCTGTCAACTGAAGAATAAGCAAATGTGGTATATCTGTACAATCAAAAACTATTTGGCAATAAAAGTGAATTATGTACTGATGTATGCTATAACACAGATGAACCTGAAAACATACTAAGTGAAAGAAGCCAATCATAAAAAAACATATATCATATAATTACATTTATATGAAATGGCTAGAAAAGAGACAGAAAGTAGGTTAGTGCTTGGCTAGGGCTAGGGAGAGAGAGAAACGGGGAATGACTGCTAATGGGTATATGCTTTCTTTTTGGGTGATGACAGGTTCTAAAACTAGATAGCAGTGGTGGTTGCACAACTCTGAATGTGCTAGAAAACACTGAATGGTAAACTTTAGTTGGGTAAATGTTATGGTATGTGAATTATATCTCAGTAAAGCTTTTGAATAAAGGAAAACATGCTTATAAAAATTACACAGTTTCACTTTCTTGTAGTTTATAAAATAATAAATTTCAAAATAAGGCTTTTAGAATCCTTTCTATAAGTTGATTACCAGCTGGTCAATAAAATAACCACTTGCACTTAAATTGTTAAAAATTAACATCTCCGTATTACAGACAAATGTTTTCACTTCTACTCAGTATATAGCACATCATCTATCTAGTTGCCCAAACCAAATACTTCAAAGTAAGCTTTCATTTTCTTTTACCTCCAACCTGTAGGAAAGCACAAAGTTCTATTGACTTCACCTTTTACCTCCTGGGTATCATTTGGCATTCTTCCTTTCCAGTCATGCTGCTTTAGCCTTAGTTGGGAATATTTGGCCTATCCTATTTTTAAAAAAAATTTATTAGAGTAGAGTTGATTTACAATGTTATGTTAGTTTCAGGTGTACAGTAAAGTGAATCAGTTATACATATACATATATCCACTCTTTTTTAGATTCTTTTCTCATATAGGTCATTACAGAGTACTGAGTAAAGTTCCCTGTGCTATACAGTAGGTCCTTATTAGTTATCTATTTTATATATAGTAGGTATATATGTCAATCCCAGTCTCCTGATTTATCCCCTGGTAACCATAAGTTTGTTTTCTACATCTGTAACTCTATTCCTGTTTTGTAGATAAGTTCATTTGTACCCTTTTTTTAGATTCCACATGTAAGTGATATCATATGATATCGGTCTTTCTCTGTCTTACTTCACTCAATATGACAGTCTCTACATCCATCTATGTTGCTGCAAATGGCATTATTTTGTTCTTTTTATGGCTGAGTAATATTCCATTGTATATATGCACCACATCTTCATCCTTTCCTCTGTTGATGGACAATTAGGTTGCTTCCATGTCCTGGCTGTTGTAAATAGCACTGCAGTGAACATTGGGGTGCATGCATCTTTTTGAATTATGGTCTTGTCCAGATATATGCCCAGGAGTGGGATTGCTGGTTCCTTAAAAACAGAGTTACCATATGGCCTACCCTATTTTTATATTGGTTTTTCTATACCTATTGGTTTGTCTATACCTCTGGTACAGATTGTTCTAAAATGCATGTATGATCTCAGTGACATCAGTGTATAATTTCACTTACAGAATAAAGATTAAACTTCTTAGTATGCTCTGGAAAGCTTTTTATATTCTGAATCCTGTCCATTTTCCAGTCCTACTTTCTATCACTCCTACACAGCAAGTTACACTAGAGTTCAATGCACTTGTCATACCATTTCAGACATTTAAAATTTTTCTCTTGTAACTTCTTTGATCCATAGGTAATTTAGAAATATGTTGTTTAGTTTCTAAATATTTGGTGATTTTCCAACTACCTTTCTGTTACTGATTTCTAGTTTAATTCCACTGAGGTCTGGAAACATACTTTTTGTTTGTTTGTTTTTATTATTTATTTATTTATTTTTGTGGTATGTGGGCCTCCCACTGTTGTGGCCTCTCCCGCCACAGAGCACAGGCTTCGGACGTGCAGGCCCAGTGGCCACGGCCCATGGGCCCAGCCACCCCGCAGCATGTGGGATCCTCCCGGACTGGGGGCACGAACCTGCGTCCCCCGCATCGGCAGTCGGACGCCCAACCACTGCACCACCAGGGAAGCCCTGGAAACATACTTTGTAAGGTTTCTATTCTTTAAAATTTGCTGGGATGTCTGCTGTGGCCCAGCATGTGGTCTCTTGGTGAACATACCATGTAAGCTTGAACAGAATGTGTTTTCTGATGTTGGATGGAGTATTCTACAAATGTCAACTAGATCAAATTGATTGATAGTACTATTCAGGTCATGTATATTCTTACTGATTTTCTGCTGGCTTGATCTATCAATAAGTCAGAGACAAGTTGAAGCCTCCAACTATAATGCTGGATTCATCTGTTTATACTTGCAGTTTTCTCAGTTTTTGTTTCATGTATTTTGCTACTCTTTAGTAAGGGGCATTCACATCTGGGATTGTTATGTCCTCTTGAAATTGGCCCCTTTATCATTATGTAATGCCCCTGATTCCTGCTTAGTCTGAAATTGATATAATCACTGCAGCTTGCTTTTGATTAGTGTTAGCATAGTAAAGATTTCTCTGTATCCCTGTACATTTTACCCATCTGAGTGGTGTATATTTAAGGTGTATTTCTTATGGACTGCACACAGTCAGATCTTGTTTTTTTTTTAATCTACTCTGATAATATCTATCATTTAATTGATATGTTCAGACCATTTATATATAAAGTGATTGATTTATTGATATAGTTAGATCATTATCTACCATGTGTGTAAATATTCACTGTATTTGTTTTTGTTTCTTTCTCCCCTAGTTTTCTGTCTTTTCTTATTTTGATTGACTATTTAAATGATTCTATTTTATCTCCTCCCTTTAGTGTATCAATTATACTTTTTAAATAGCTAGACTTTATATTTTTAGAGCAGTTTTAGATTTACAGAACAATTGAACAGAAAATACAGTTTTCATATACTCCCTTTTCCCCTGCTCCCATCATTTCTTCTGTTATTAGTATCTTGTATCAGTGTGGTATGTTTTTAACAATTGATTAACCAGTATTGATACATTGCTATTAACTGAAGTCCATTTACATTACATTTCACTCTTTGGTTGCACATTCTATGAATTTTGACAAATGCAGAATATTATGTATCCACCATTTTAGTATCATACAGAGTAGTTTCACTTCCCTAAAAATTCCCTGTGCTCCACTTATCTCTCCCTCCCTTTTCTCCCTTTCTTACCCATTCCCTTCCCCTGCTACAACTGAACTGGCAACACCAATCTGTTTACTGTCTCTGTAGTTTTGCCTTTTCTGGAATGTTATATTATTGAAATCGTACAGTGTGTAGCCTTTCATACTGGCTCCTTTCACTTAGCAATATGCATGTGAGGTTCCTCCATGTCTTTTTGTGGCTTGATAACATTTCTTTTTAATCTGTGGCTAATATTCCATTGTATGGATGTATCATAGTTTGTTTATCCATTCACTTGTTGAAGGACATCTTGGCTGCTTCTGGTTTTTCACAATTATGAATAAAGCAGCTATAAACATCCACATGCAGGTATCAAGGAGTGTGATTGCTGGATCGTATGGTAAGAGTATGTGTAGTGTTGCAAGAAACTACCAAACTGTCTTCCAAAGTGGCTGTACCATTTTGCATTCCCACCAGCAATGAATGAGGGTTCCTATGGCTCCACACCTTGTGAGCATTTGATGTTATTAGGGCTATGGATTTTGGCCATTCTAATAGGTGTGTAGTGCTATATCATTGTTGTATTAATTTTCATTTCTCTAATGACATTTGATGATGAACATATTTTCGTATGCTTAATTGCTATGTCTTCTTTGGTGAGATTTCCATTTAGAACTTTTGCCCAATTTTTAACTGAGTTGTCTGTTTTCCTATTGTTAATTTTTAAGGATCCTTTGAATATTTTGGATACAAGCAAGTCCTCTACCAGATGTGCTTTACAAAGAATTTTTCCCAGCTATGACTTGTGTTTTCATTCTTTTAACAGTGTCCTTTGCAGAGAAGCAGTTTTTAATTTTAACAAACTCCAATTTATCATTTTTTCTCTCATGGATCTTTCCTTCAGTATTATATCTAAAAACTATTGCCAAAACCAAATTCACCTAGTTTTTTTCCTATGTTATTTTCTAGTTTTTGTGGGTTTATGCATTACTCTAAGTCTGTGTTACATTTTGAGTTAATTTTTGAGAAAAGTTTAAGGTCAATGGCTTAATTCTTTTTTTTCCCTGTTTTTTTTTTGTCATACAAATATTCAGTTATTCCAGCACCATTTTTTTTAACATTTTTATTGGAGTATAATTGCTTTACATTGTTGTGTTAGTTTCTGCTGTATAACAAAGTGAATCAGCTATACGTATACATATATCCCCATATCCACTCCGTCTTGGGTCTCCCTCCCACCCTCCCTATACCACCCCTCTAGGTGGTCTCAGAGCACCGACCTGATCTCCCTGAGCTATGCGGCTGCTTCCCGATAGCTATCTATTTTACTTTTGGCAGTGTATGTATGTCAATGCCACTCTCTCACTTCTTCCCAGTTTACCCTTCCCCCTTCCCGTGTCCTCAAGTCCATTCTCTACTTCTGTGTCTTTATTCCTGTCCTACCCCTAGGTTCTTCAGAATCATTATTTTTTTTATATTCCATATATATGTGTTAGCATATGGTATTTGTTTTTCTCTTTCTGACTTAGTTCCCTCTGTATGATACACTCTAAGCCCATCCACCTCAATACAAATAACTCAATTTCATTTCTTTTTATGGCTGAGTAATATTCCACTATATATATATATATATATATATATATATATATATATATATATGCCACATCTTCTTTATCCATTCATCTGTCACTGGACACTTAGGTTGCTTCCATGTCCTGGCTGTTGTAAATAGTGCTACAATGAACATTGTGGTACATGACTCTTTTTGAATTATGGTTTTCTCAGGGTATATGCCCAGTAATGGGATTGCTGGGTCATATGGTAGTTCTATTTTTAGTTTTTTAAAGATCCTCCATACTGTTCTCCATAGTGGCTGTATCACTTTACATTCCCACCAACAGTGCAAGAGGGTTCCCTTTTCACCACACCCCCTCCAGAATTTATTGTTTATAGATTTTTTGATGATGGCCATTCTGACTGGTGTGAGGTGATACCTCATTGTAGTTTTGACTTACATTTCTCTAATGATTAGTGATGTTGGGCATCTTTTCATGTGTTCATTGGCAATTGATATTGGTCTGTAATTTTCTTTTTTTGTAGTATCTTTGCCTGGTTTTGGTATCAGGGTGATGGTGGCCTCGTAGAATGAGTTTGGGAGTTTTCCTCCCTCTGCTATATTTTGGAAGAGTTTGAGAAGGATAGGTGTTAGCTCTTCTCTAAATGTTTGGTAGAATTTGCCAGGGAATCCATGTGGTCCTGGGCTTTTGTTTGTTGGAAAATTTTTAATCACAGTTTCAGTTTCAGTGCTGGTGATTGGTCTGTTTATATTTTCTGTTTCTTCCTGGTTCAGTCTTGGAAGGTTGTGCTTTTGTAAGAATCTGTCCATTTCTTCCACGTTGTCCATTTTATTGGCATATAGTTGCTTGTAGCAGTGTCTCATGATCCTTTTGTATTTCTGCAGTGCCATTTGTTACTTCTTTTTCATTTCTAATTCTGTTGATTTCAGTCTTCTCCCTTTTTTTCTTGATGAGTGTGGCTAATGGTTTATCAATTTTGTTTATCTTTTCAAAGAACCATCTTTTAGTTTTATTGATCTATGCTATCATTTCCTTCATTTCGTTTTCATTTATTTCTGATCTGATCTTTATGATTTCTTTCCTTCTGCTAACTTTGAGGGTTTTTTCTTCTTTCTCTAATTGCCCTAGGTGTAAGGTTAGGTTGTTTATTTGAGATTTTACTTGTTTCTTTAGGTAGGATTGTATTGCTATAAACTTCCCTCTTAGAACTGCTTTTGCTGCATCCCATAGGATTTGGGCCATGGTGTTTTCATTGTCTTTTGTTTCTAGGTATTTTCTGATTTCCTCTTTGATTTCTGCAGTGATCTCTTGGTTATTTAGGAGTGTATTGTTTAGCTTCCATGTGTTTGTATTTTACTGTTTTTTTTTCCCTATAATTGGTATCTAGTCTCATAGCATTCTGGTCAGAAAAGATACTTGATATAATTTCAATTTTCTTAAATCTACCAATGCTAGATTTGTGACCCAAGATATGATCTGTCCTGGAGAATGTTCCATGAGCACTTGAGAAGGAAGTGTATTCTGTTGTTTTTGAATGGAATGTCCTATAAATATCAATTAAGTCCATCTTATTTCATGTGTCATTTAAAGCTTGTGTTCCTTTATTTATTTTCATTTTGGTTGAACTGTCCATTGGTGAAAGTGGGGTGTTAAAGTGCCCTACTATTATTGTGTTACTGTCGATTTCACCTTTTATGTCTGTTAGCATTTGTCTTATGTATTGAGGTGCTCCTATGTTGGGTGCATAAATATTTACAATTGTTATATCTTCTTTTTGGATTGATCCCTAGATCATTTTGTAGTGTCCTTCTTTATCTCTTGTAATAGTCTTTATTTTGAAGTCTATTTTTTCTTATATAAGAATTGCTACTCCAGTTTTCTTTTGATTTCCATTTACATGGAGTATCTTTTTCCATCCCCTCACTTTCAGTGTGTGTTCCTAGGTCTGAAGTGGGTCTCTTGTATGCAGCATATATATGGGTCTTGTTTTTGTATCCATTCAGCCAGTTTATGTCTGTTGGTTGGAGCATTTAATCCATTTACATTTAAGGTAATTATCAATATGTATGTTCCTATTACCACTTTCTTAGTTGTTTCTGGTTTGTTATTGTAGGTCTTTTCCTTCGCTTGTGTTTCCTGCCTAGAGAAGTTCCTTTAGCATTTGTTGTAAAGCTGGTTTGGTGGTGCTGAATTCTCCTAGCTTTTGCTTGTCTGTAAAGTTAATTTTTCCGTCGAATCTGAATGCTATCCTTGCTAGTTAGACTAATCTTGGTTGTAGGTTTTTCCCTTTCATCACTTTAAATATGTCCTGCCACTCCCTTCTGGCTTGCAGAGTTTCTGCTGAAAGATCAGCTGTTAACCTTATGGGGATTAGCTTGTATGTTATTTGTTGCTTTTCCTTTGCTGCTTTTAATATATTTTCTTTGTATTTAATTTTGATAATTTGATTAGTATGTGTCTTAACGTGTTCCTCCTTGATTTATCCCATATGGGAGTCTCTGCGCTTCCTGGACTTGACTGACTATTTCCTTACCCATATTAGGGAAGTTTTCAACTATAATATCTTCAAATATTTTCTCAGTCCCTTTCTTTTTCTCTTCTTCTTCTGGTACCCTATAATTCGAATGTTGGTGCGTTTTATGTGTCCCAGAGATCTCTGAGACTGTCCTCCATTCTTTTCTTTTTTTTTTCTTTATTCTGTTCTGCAGTAGTTATTTCTACTGTTTTATCTTCCAGGGCGCTTATCCGTTCTTCTGCCTCAGTTTTTCTGCTATTGATTCCTTCTAGACAATTTTTAAATCCATTTATTGTGTTGTTCATCATTGTTTGTTTGCTCTTTAGTTCTTCTAGGTCCTATTTAAACGTTTCTTATATTTTCTCCATTCTTTTTCCAACATTTTGGATATTCTTTACTATCATTACTCTGAATTCTTTTTCAGGTAGGCTGCCTATTTCCTCTTCATTTGGTCTGGTGGGTTTTTACCTTGCACCTTCATCTGCTGTGTTTTTCTCTGTCTTCTCATTTTGCTTAACTTACTGTGTTTGGGGTCTCCTTTTTGCAAGCTGCAGGTTCTTAGTTCCCGTTGTTTTTGGTGTCTGCCCCCAGTGTGTAAGGTTGGTTTAGTGTATTATTTAGGCTTCCTGGTGGAGGGGACTGGTGCCTGTGTTCTGGTGGATGAGGCTGGATCTTGTCTTTCTGATGGGCAGGGCCACGTCTGGTGGTGTGTTTTGGGGTTTCTGTGAACTTACTATGATTTTAGGCAGCCTCTGTGCTAATGGATGGAGTTGTGTCCCTGTCTTGCTAGTTGTTCGGCATGGGGTATCCAGCACTGGAGCTTGCTGGTCGTTGAGTGGAGCTGGGTCTTAGCGTTGAGACGGAGATCTCTGGGAGGGCTCTTGCCAGTTGATATTACGTGGGGTTAGGAGGTCTCTGGTGGTCCAGTGCCTCAGCTCCGCTCTCCCACCTCCAAGGCTCAGGCCTGACACCCAGCCAGAGCACCAAGACCCTGTCAGCCACACAGCTCAGAAGAAAAGGGAGGAAAAAAAAAGAATAAGATAAAATGAAAGTTACTAAATTAAAAAATTTTTAAATATTATTAAAAAATTTAAAAAGTGATTTAAAAAAAAGAGCCACCGAACCAATAAACACATCCACCAATTATAACAAGTGCTAAAAAGTAAACTAAGATAAGCATATAAATCAGAAACTAATCAGTCACATATGGCAAACCCCAAGTCTACAGTTGCTACCAAAACCCACTGCCTCAATTTTGGGATGATTCGTTGTCTATTCAAGTATTCCACAGATTCATTACCTCAAGTTTATTATTGAGATTTAATCTGCTTCTCCTCAGGCTGCCTGGAGAAATTTCCCTTTCTCTTCTTTGTTAGCACAGCTCCTGAGGTTCAGCTTTGGATTTGGCCCCGTCTCTGCATGTAGGTCGCCCTCTTGCATCTGTTCTTTACCCAGACAGGAGGGGTTTAAAGGGGCGGCTGATTAGGGGGCTCTGGCTCACTCAGGCCAGTGGAAGGGAGGGGTATGGTATGTGGGGCGAGCCTGAGGCTGCAGAGGCCGGCATGACGTTGCAGCAGCCTGAGGCGCACTGTGTGTTCTCCTGGGGAAGTTGTCACTGGATCACTGTACCCTGGCAGTGGCAGGCTGCACAGGCTCCCAGGAGGGGAGGTTTGGATAGTGACCTGTGCTTCCACACAGGATTCTTGGTGGCTGCGGCAGCCGCCTTAGCGTTTCATGCCCATCTCTGGTGTCCACACTCATAGCTGCGGCTCGCACCCATCTCTGGATCTCGTTTAGGCGGTTCTCTGAATCTCCTCTCCTTGTGCCCCCTGAAACAATGGTCTCTTGCCTCTTAGGAAGGTCCAGACTTTTTCCTGGACTTCCTCCTGGCTAGCTGTAGCACACTAGCCCCCTTCAGACTGTGTTCACGCAGCCAACCCCAGTCCTCTCCCTGGAATCTGACCTCCAAAGCCCGAGCCTCAGCTCCCAGCCCCCACCCACCCCAGCAGCTAAGCAGACAAGCCTCTCAGGCTGGTGAGTGCTGGTTGGCACCAATCCTCTGTGCAGAAATCTCTCTACTTTGCCCTCTGCACCTCTGTTGCTGCGCTCTCCTCCATGGCTCCGAAGCTTCTCCCCAACCACCACCTTCTCCGTCAGTGATGGGGCTTCCTAGTGTGTGGAAACTTTTCCTCCTTCACAGCTCCCTCCCAGGGATGCAGGTCCCATCCCTATTCTTTTGTCTCTGTTTTTCTTTTTTCTTTTGCCCTACCCAGATACATGGGGATTTCCTTGCCTTTTGGGAAGTCTGAGGTCTTCTGCCAGCATTCAGTAAGTGTTCTTTAGCAGTTGTTCCACATGTAGATGTATTCTTGATGTATTTGTGGGGAGGAAGGTGATCTCCACGTCTTACTCCTCCACCATCTTGAAGGTCCCTCGAGCACCATTTTTTGGAAACACTTATTCTTTCTTTGTTGAATAGCCTGTGCTCCTTTATCAAAGATCAATTGTCTATATTTATGTGGGTATATTTCTGGCCTCTTTATTCTGTTCCATTGCTCTGTTTGTCTATTTTTTTTTGTCGATACCACACTGTTTTGATCAGTGTAGCTTTATAGTAAGTGTTGAAGTCATATAGTGTTCGTCCTCTGACTTTATTCTTCTTCAATATTATATTGGCTAATCTGGGTCTTTTGCCTTTCCGTATAAACTTCAGAATAAGTCACTTGCTGAAATTTGATTTAGATTGCATTGAATTTATAGATTAAGATGGGGAGAAATGATATTTAACAATATTGAGTCTTCCTGTCCATGAACATAGAATATCTGAATATCTGTCCATGTAGTTAGATCTTTTTTCTTTGATTTTTTTTCATTAGAGTTTTACAGTTTTCCTCATATGTATCTTATACATATTTTGTTAGCTTTATACCCAAGTATTTATTTATTTTTTTGGTACTAATGTATATGATATTTTTTGATGTCAAATTTCAGTTGTTCACTGCCAGTATAAGGGAACACAATTGACTTTTGTATATTAACCTTATATTCTGCAACCTTGCTATAATTGCTTATTAGTTCCAATAATTTTTGTTGTTGTTGATTCTTTGGGCTTTTCTACATATAGCCATGTCTTCTGCAAAAAGATAATATTATTTCTTCCTTCCCAGTATACTTTTTTTTGGTCTTAAATCATTGGCCAGGACTTTCAGCACAATGGGAAGAATAGGAGTGGTGAGAGGGGACTGATCCTAGAATGCAGTTTCTAAATTAACCTTTAGAACCCACCTCAAATATCACTACCTCAATGAAATCTCCTCTAATTTCCTGCCCACCTGTACCCTTAAAGGATTAGTTGTACTTTCATGTGGCTCCCAAAATATCATCCAAAATATTAGAATATATGTACTCTAATACTTACTTTTTTATTAATGTACATGTTTGTATCTTTCATTGTGAGCTGTGTATTTAATTCATCTCTGTATTCTAAGTATTTAGAACACATGCCAGTACATATTACACTCTCAGTAAATATTTAATAGATAAATTTATCATTACAAATTACAAAGCTTATTTTTGTATGTCTCTCCATGGTTACAAAACCAGCATATCCATAATTTTTGGTCCGATTAACCATAACCTAATATGGCATGAGGAAGCTTCACTTACCTGGCTATCTATATTCCTTCCAACTAGAACCTTATAACTATATAGATAGCTGCTTTAGGTTCTGCCAGATATTTGACATGAGGACAACTGAACTTATGTTCTTGTTCTTTCTCCCACTTTAGGTGATAGTCAAAAAGATCAAAAAATTATAAAATGGAAGGTTTGATCACAAGTAGTTTAATAAAAGAAATGAATTTTTTGAAACATGACATTTAATTATAATATAATTTACAAGGAAGCTGCTTAACATCATATGGTTTTATGTAAAGCTCATTTAAAAAATATATATACATCTCTCTTTAAGTGCAGTGCAGCTTCCTGTGGTAAGGACTGTATTTTATCTCACTTTTCTCATCTAAAGCACCAAATAGAGTGACAGGTGGATATTAGGCACTCGAGTCATTTTCATAAGTAGTCATTAATCAGTTAACCTAATGTTCAAAATAAACTGTTTTCTGTCTTTTGAACAGTATCATAAAATTATTACTGTAAATGCCATCTAACATTTGAAACTCTATTAGACATCTTTATGCAAAGTAAGGCATCCCCTCTGGCCTGCTAATTACTAGCTCTTAATAGAATGTCAGTTTCTGAACCTGTACCTCAGGAACATCATTTGGGAACATGGAAGCATGACAGGCTTTATAATAAAACACTGTGGGTTTAGTCCCCATATACAGATATTCTACTATATTAAAATTCTCAATTGTTTAACAAATAAAAACAGTGCCTTTAGTGGATCGGCCAAAAGATGACAATTTGAATTATTTATGGATGATTTAGATACTGGGGTAATTTCCTGCTTGAATATTTCATGTAATTGACTGTAAATATGAAAGTAGAGAGAATTGTTAGACTGATTTTTGAAACAAATCTGTGCTTTTACATCGTATAACTTCCCTTGGGAATATCATCGAAATGAATGGGTTGGATCGCTACATACAGTGACTGGAAGCTGCAGTTGGATAATGTTTTACATTATTATTATTTTTTTTAATGTTTTCATATCTGCTTCCGTTTATCTCAGTTCCAGTCTCCATCCCTCAGAATGGTCTGTCATTCATCTGTTTCCTGCAAGTTAGTGAGACTGATCACGTAGGAAAGATTCATCCATAGTAGAGAGAACTTCATTTGAGGAACATTTATGATTGACTGCAACTTCAGAAACAAGATGACCTCAATATACCAGTCACAGTGTTATAAAATGTTCTAGCAATGAAAGATCAAAATAATATAAAGGTAAAATAAAAATACCCTGAAGGAGGGAGAAAGCTTATTTGAACATAGGAAAGCAAAAGACTAATTTAGAAGCCTTCAAATCTCCTGGATTCATTTGAGTCACAGTGTTAGGCAATAACTCTAATAATAGTAGCATTCGTTTCATCTTTATCCAGGTGTACTTCCAATCAGTCCTAGTTGTTTCTTAATAATGGCTCAGTCCAAGCCTGCATCCTCTTTCACTTTTTTGAGACAGGCCAGGTAGCTGGCTTTTTGTTTCCTTCTTTTTTCTTTTTTTTTTTTTTTTTTGCTGGGGGGCGGGGGATTGATTTAAATATTTTATTTAAAGAAGTCTTCTGAAGACTATAGTTTATTGGTAAGAAAAATATAAAACATACTTTTTTTTTTAATTTTAAGGAGTTTATTTCAAATGCAAGTAATGAACAGAACTATTTTAAAACTACTTTTGACTACTGGATTTTATTAGTTTGAATGTGACTTTTCCTGGAAATCAGGTTACACTGCATTGTTGAATTTATTTGGGTAAAATATGCAAACACCTCTTCGATACGTAAGACATAGTGGGTACTCAACAAATGATACATGTTATAATGGTCATAATTACTTCTGGCTGCCACTTCTTTTTCGTAGGCTAAATTTGATAGCTCTATTTTCAGGCACCCACGTCTTTCTTGCCTCCATTTTTGCCCGCCCCTCTTGGAGAGATACTACTTTTGCAAGGCCCAAACTAACAATCTGGGGCATTGCTGCAAGGCATTAAATTCAGGTATGTCACAAAGGAGTAATTCCATTTTCCCCCTTCTCCATGCATCATTTAAGGCCATAGATCCTGAGGAAACTGCCAAAAATACAAGCAGCACTAGCAATGAGAAAGTTCACAGCCACTGATTTTTGGGACTGCAGAACCACACACATCCTGTTCTCATTGTCATGGGTATATGAATTTACAAGGTCTCTGATCTCATATTCTTCTGTATTCTTTTGAGTGGAGTTTCCCTTTATTTTTCTATTTTGACCATGATATTTCTAGTCATCTTGGGACCATGTAAGGTAGACTTGAAAATCTTCCAGAGGTAACAATTTTCTCTTATTTACAAATGAACGTTTTAGTAGGAGTTTCTAATTTTATTTTATTTTCACTTTATCACCATATTAAATTATTTTATATAACTATTTATTCTCTCACTTACTTGCTTTTCTCAACTAGAATGTAAGCCCCATGAGGTTTTGAGCTTTATCTGTTTTTTAAAAAATTTTATTTAATATTGGAATATAATTGATTTACAGTGTTGTGTTAGTTTCAGGTGCACAGCAAAATGATTCAGTTATACATATATCTATTCTTCAAATTCTTTTCCCATTTAGCTTATTACGGAATATTGAGTAGAGTTCCCTGTGCTATACATTAGGTCCTTGTTGGTTCTGTTTTAAATATAGCAGGGTGTGTATGTTAATAGCAAAGTCCTACTTTATCCCTACCCAGCACCCTTCCCCTTTGGTAACCATAAGTTTGTTTTCTAATTCTGTGAGTCTGTTTCTGTTTTGTAAATAAGTTCATTTCTATCATTTTTTTTTGATTCCACATACAAGTGATACCATATGATATTTGTCTTTCTCTGTCTTACTTCACTTACTATGATAATCTCTAGGTCCATCCATGTTGTTGCAACTGGCATTATTTCAGTTCTTTTTTATGGCTAAGTAATATTCCATTGTAAAATTGGCGACTTCTTTTTATCCATTCATCTGTCAGTGAACATTTAGGTTGTTTCCATGTCTTGGCTATTGTAAATAGTGATGCAATGAACATTGCAGTGCATGTATCTTTTTGAATTATGGTTTTCTCCAGATATATGCCCAGGAGTGGGATAGTTGGATCATATAGTAGCTCTATTTTAGTTTTTTAAGGAACCTACATACTGTTCTCCATAGTGGCTGTACCAATTTACATTCCTGCCAACAGTGTAGGAGGGTTCCCTCTTCTCCACACCCTCGCCAGCGTTTTTTGTTTGTAGACTTTTTGATGATGGCCATTCTGACTAGTGTGAGGTGCCATCTCATTGCAGTTTTGATTTGCATTTCTCATAATAATTAGTGATGTTGAGCATCTTTTCATGTGCCTCTTGGCTATCTCTATGTCTTCTTTAGAGAAATGTCTATTTAGGTCTTCTGCCCATTTTTTTGTTTGTTTGTTTGTTTGCAATATGCAGGCCTATCACTGTTGTGGCCTCTCCCATAGCAGAGCACAGGCTCCGGACGCGCAGGCTCAGCGGCCATGGCTCACGGGCCCAGCCGCTCCGCGGCATGTGGGATCTTCCCGGACCGGGGCACGAACCCGTGTCCGCTGCATCAGCAGGTGGACTCTCAACCGCTGCGCCACCAGGGAAGCCCTCTGCCTGTTATTTGATTGGGCTGTGTGGCTTTTTGATATAGAGCTGCAAGAGCTGTTTGTATATTTTGGAGATTAATCCCTTGTCGGTCCCACCCTTTGCAAATATACTCTCCCATCCTGTGGGCTTTCTTTTCATTTTGTTTATGGTTTCCTTTGCTGTGCAAAAGCTTTTAATTTTCATTGGGTCCCCATTGTTAATTATATTTTTAAAATTTTTATTACTCTAGGAAGTGGATCAAAAAAGGTATTGCTGCAATTTACGTCAAGGAGTTCTGCCTATGTTTTCCTCTAAGAGCTTTATAATATCTGGTCTTACATTAAGGTCTTTAATGCATTTTGAGTTTAGTTTTGTATATGATGTTAAAGAATGTTCTAAGTTCTTTTTTTCCACATAGCTGTCCAGTTTTCCCAGCCCCACTTATTGAAAAGACTGTCTTTTCTCCATTGTATATTCTTGCCTCCTTTGTCATAGATTAATTGACCATAGGTGGGTGGGTTTATTTCTGGGCTTTCTGTCCTGTTCCATTGATTGATATTTCTGTCCTTGTAACAGTACCATACTGTTTTGATTACTGTAGCTTTGTAGTATAGTCTGAAGTCAGGGAGCCTGACTCCTCCAGCTCTGTTTTTCTCTCTCAAGATTGCTTTGGCTGTTTGGGATCTTTTGTGTCTCCATACAAATTTTAAAATTTTTTATTCAATTTCTGTGAAAAATGTCATTGGTAATTTGCTAGGGATTACACTGAATCTGTAGACTGCCTTGGGTAGTATAGTCATTTTAAAAATATTGATTCTTCCAATCCAAGAACGTGGTATATGTTTCCATCTGTTTGTGGCATCTTCGATTTCTTTCATCAGCATCTTAAAGTTTTCAGAGTACAGGTCTTTTGCCTCCTTAGGTAAGTTTATTCCTAGGTACTTTATTCTTTTCGATGTGATGGTAAATGGGATTGATTGTTAATTTCTCTTTCTGATCTTTTGTTGTTAGTTTATGGAAATGCAACATATTTCTGTGTGTTAATTTTGTATCCTGCAACTTTACTGAATTCATGGATGAAATCTAGTAGTTTTCTGGTAACATCTTTAGGATTTTCTATGTATAGTATCTTGTCATCTGCAAACGGTGACAGTTTTGCTTCTTCTTTTCCGATTTGGATTCCTTTTATTTCTTTTTCTTCTCTGATTGCCGTGGATAGGACTTCTAAAACTATGTTGATAAAAAGTGGTGAAAGTGGACATCCTTGTCTTGTTCTTGATCTTAGATGAAATGCTTTCAGTTTTTCACCATTGAGCATGATATTAGCTATAGGTTTGTCATATATGGCCTTTATTATGTTGAGGTGGGTTCCCTCTATGCCTATTCTCTGGAGAGTTTTTATCATAAATGGTGTTGAATTTTGTCAAAAGCTTTTCCTGCCTTTATTGAGATGATCATATGGTTTTTATTCTTTAATTTGTTAATGTGGTGTATCACACTGACTGATTTGCAGCTATTGAAAAATCCTTGCATCCTGGGGATAAATCCCACTTGATCATGGAGTATGATCCTTTTAATGTATTGTTAGATTCTGTTTGCTAGTACTTTGTTGAGGATTTTTGTGCCCATGTTCATCAGTGATATTGGCCTGTGATTTGTTTTTTTTTGTGGTATCTTTGTCTCATTTTGGTATCAGGGTGATGGTGGCCTCATAGAATTAGTTTGGGAGTGTTCTTTCCTCTGCAATTTTTTGCAATAGTTTCAGAAGTATAGGTGTTAACTTTTCTCTAAATGTTTGATAGAATTCAGCTGTGAAGCCATCTGTTCCTGGACCTTTGTTTGTAGGGAGTTTTTAAATCACAATTTCAATTTCAGTACTTGTGATTGATCTGTTCATATTTTCTATTTCTTCCTGGTTCAGTCTTGGGAGATTGTACGTTTCTGAAAATTTCCCCATTTCTTCTAGGTTGTCCTTTTGTTTTTTAAACAAATTTATTTATTTATTTTTGGCTGCATTTGGTCTTCATTGCTGCACACAGGCTTTCTGTAGTGGTGGTGAGTGGGGGCTACTCTTCATTGTGGTGCGTGGGCTTCTCATTGCAATGGCTTCTCTTGTTGTAGAGCACAGGCTCTAGGCACACAGGCTTCAGTAGTTGTGGCAGATGGGCTCAGTAGTTGTGGCTCACAGGCTCTAGAGCGCAGGCTCAGTAGTTGTGGCGCACGGTCTTTGTTGCTCCATGGCATGTGTGATCCTCCTCGACCAGGGCTCGAACCCATGTCTCCTGCACTGGCAGGCAGATTCTTAACCACTGCACCACCAGGGAAGTCCCTAGGTTGTTCATTTTATTGACATATAGTTGCTTGTAGTAGTCTCTTATGATTCTTTGTATTTCTGTGGTGTGCATTGTAACTTCTCTTTTTCATTTCTAATTTTATTGATTTGAGCCCTCTCCCTTTTTTTTCTTGATGAATCTGGCTAAAGTTTTATCAACTTTGTTTTATCTTTTCAAAGAATCAGCTTTTAGTTTCATTGATATTTTTTATTGTTTTATTTGTCTCTATTTCATTTATTTCTGCTCTAATCTTTATGATTTCTTTCCTTCTACTAACTTTGGGGTTATTTTTGTTCTTCCTCTAGTTGCTTTAGGGGTAAGGGTAGGTTGTTTATTTTAGATTGTTCTTGTTTCCTGAGGTAAGATTGTATCACTGTGAACTTCCCTCTTAGAACTGCTTTTGCTGTGTTCCATAGGTTTTGGATCGTGTTTTCATTTTCATTTGTCTCTAGGTGTTTTTTTATTTCCTCTTTGATTTCTTCAGTGATCCATTGTTTGTTGGGTAGCATATTGTTTAGCCTCCATGTGTTAATGTTTTGTTTTGTTTTTTTAAATGAAAGCTTCTTTCTTTCTTTCTTTCTTTATTTTTGGCTGTGTTGGGTCTTTGTTTCTGTGTGAGGGCTTTCTCTAGTTGCGGCGAGCGGGGGCCACTCTTCATCGCGGTGCACGGGCCTCTCACTGTCGCAGCCTCTCTTGTTGTGGAGCACAAGCTCCAGATATGCAGGCTCAGTATTTGTGGCTCACGGGCCTAGTTGCTTCATGGCATTTGGGATCTTCCCAGACAAGGGCTCGAACCGTGTTCCCTGCATTGGCAGGCAGATTCTCAACCGCTGCGCCACCAGGGAAGCCCGTTAATGTTTTTTATAGTTTTTTATTTTTTAGTTGATTTCTAATCTCATAATGTTGTGGTCGGAAAAGATGCTTGGTATGATTTCAGTTTTCTTAAATTTACTGAGGCTCTCTTTGTGGCCCATCATGTGATCAGTCCTAGAGATTGCTCCATGTGCACTTTAAAAGAATGTGTATTCTGCTGCTTTCAGATGGAATGCTCTATAAATATCAATTAAGTCCTTCTGGCCTAATGTGTCATTTAGCGCCTGTGTTTCCGTATTGATTTTCTGTCTGGATGATCGTCCATTGTTGAAAGTGGGATGTTAAAGTCCCACACTATTACTGTGTTACTGTCGATTTCTCCTTTTATGGCTGTTAGCATTTGCCGTATATTTTGAGATCCTCCTACGCTGGGTGCATATATATTTGTAATTGTTATATCTTCTTTTGGATTTTTCCCTTGATCATTATGTAGTGTCTGTCTTTGTCTCTTGTAACAGTCTTTATTTGAAAGTCTGTTTTGCCTGATATGAATATTACTTCTCCAGTTTTCTTTTGATTTCCATTTGCATGGCATACCTTTTTCCATCCCCTCACTTTCAGTCTATATGTGTCCCTAGAGATGAAGTGGGTCTCTTGTAGACTGTATATATACAGGTATTGTTTTTGTATCCATTCAGCCAGTCTATGTCTTCTGGTTGAAGCATATAATCCATTTACTTTATATTTAAGGTAATTATCGATATGTATGTTCTTATTGCCATTTTGTTAATTGTTTTGGGTTCTTTTTGTAGGTACTTTTTTCTTCCCTTCCTCTTTTGTTCCTTTCTCTTGTGATTTGATGACTGACTTTAGTGTTTGGATTGCTTTTTCTTTTTTGTGTGTGTATCTGTTGTAGATTTTTTGTTTGTGGTTACCATGAGGTTTTGATACAGCAGTCTGTATATAAACAAGATTGTTTTAAGTTGCTGGTCTTTTCATTTCAAATGCATTTCCAATATTATGCATTTGTGCTCTCCTCTTCTCATGATTGCTGGTTTTGATATCATACTTGTGTGTGGATGATTTCCTACATTTACTGTACGTTTGTTTGCCTTTACCGGTGAGCTTTCCCATTCGTAATTTTCTTGTTTCTAGTTGTGGCCTTTTCTTTTTCACCTAGAGAAGTTCCTTTAGTATTTGTTGTAAAGCTCGTTTGGTGGTGCTGAATTCTTTTAACTTTTGCTTACCTGTAAAACTTGATTTCTCTGTCGAATCTGAACTAGAGCCTTTCTGGGTAGAGTATTCCTGGTTGTAGGTTTTTCCCTTTCATCAGTTTAAATATACTGTGCCACTCCCTTCTGGCCTGCAGAGTTTTGGCTGAAAAATCAGGTCATAACTTTATGGGGATTCCCTTGTATGTTATTTGTTGCTTTTCCCTTGTTGCTTTTTTTTTTTTTTTTTTTTTTTTTTTGCGTTATGCGGCCTCTCACTGTTGTGGCCTCTCCCATTGTGGAGCACAGGCTCCGGACGTGCAGGCTCAGCGGCCATGGCTCACAGGCCCAGCCGCTCCGCGGCATGTGGAATCTTCCTCGACCGGGGCACGAACCCATGTCCCCTGCATTGGCAGGCGGACTCTCAACCACTGCGCCACCAGGGAAGCCCCCTTTGTTGCTTTTAATATTTTTTCTTTGTCTTTAATTTTTGGCAGTTTGATTACTGTGTGTCTCAGGGTGTTACTCCTTTACTCCAGGTTTATCCTGCCTGGCATTCTGCATTTCCTAGACTTGGGTGACAGTTTTCTTTCCCATGTTAGGGAAGTTTTCAGCTGTTACCTCTTCAAATATTTTCTCATGCTCTTTCTCTCTCTCTTCTTCTGGGACCTCTATAATATGAATGTTGGTGTGCTTAATGTTGTCCCTGAGGTCTCTTAAACTGTCTTCATTTCTTTTCATTCTTTGTTCTTTATTCTGTTCAACACCACTGATTGCCACCATTCTGTCCTCCAGCTCACTTATCTGTTCTTCTGCCTCATTTATTCTGCTATTGATTCCTTCTAGTGTATTTTTTTTATTTCAATTCTTCTCTGTTTGTTTGTTCTTTAGACCTTCTAATTCTTTATTAAACATTTCTTGTATCTTCTCGGTCTGTGCCTTCATTATTTTTCTGAGATCTTGGATTGTCTTTACTATCATTACTCTGAATTCTTTTTCAGGTAGATTTCCTATCTTTACCTCCCTTAGTTGTTCTTCTGGGGTTTTATCTTGTTCCTCCACCTGGAACATATTTCTCTGCCTTCATTTTGTCTAACTTTCTGTGACTGTGTTTTCCATTCCACAGGCTGCAGGGTTGTAATTCCTTTTTCTTCTGGTGTCTGACCCCTGGTGGATGAGGCTGGTCTGAGAAGTTTGTGCATACTTTCTGGTAGGAGGGACTGGTTCCTGTCCACTGGTGGGTGAAATTGGGTCTTGTTCCTCTGGTGGGCAGGGCCATGTCAAGAGGTGTGTTTACCAGGCAGCTGTTGGCTCACCAGGATTTTAGGCAGCCTGTCTGCTGGTAGCTGGGGCTGTGTTCCCACCCTGTTGATTGTTTGGCCTGAGGTGTCCCAGCACTGGGGCCTATAGGCTGTTGGGTGGGGCCAGGTCTTGGTGAGAAAATGGCAGCCTCCAAGAAGTCTCACACCAATAACTACTCCCCAGAACCACTGCCACCAGTGTCTCTGTCCCCACAGTGAGCCACAGCCACCCCCCAGCTCCTCAGGAGACTCTCCAAGACCAGCACGTAGGTCTGGCCCAGTCTTCTATGAACTCACTGCTTTTTCCTTGGGTTGTGGTGCACATGAGACCCTGTGTGCACCCTCCAAGAGTGGAGCTTCTGCTTCCCCCCCCAGTCCTGTAGATTGCTGGCGATCAAGTCCTAGTGGCTTTCAAAGCCAGATACTCTGGGAGCTCCTCTTCTCAATGCCAGACCCCCAGGCTAGGGAGCCAGACATTTGGCTCAGAACCCTCACTCCTATGGAGAACCTCTGCAATATAAGCATTCTCCAGTTTGTGGGCTGCCCACCCGGCGGGTATCGGGTTTGATTTTATAATGATTGCACCCCTCTTACAATCTCATTGTGGCTTCTTCTTTGTCTTCGGATGTAGAATATCTTTTTTGTAGCTTCCAGTCTTTTTTTTACTATGGTTGTTCGTCAGTTAGTTGTGATTTTAGTGTTTTCGTGAGAGGATGTGAGCTCACGTCCTTCTATTCTGCCATCTTGTCTCCGTCAACAAATATTATTTTTAGGGGTTCTCTTTTTTCCAGAGCTTTCCAAAGAATCATGAATTGAAATCTGAGAAAGCCAGTTCTTTAGATTGCTTGTATGAAGTAGATTTTTGGTCAATGACAATAAGGCAGAACAGAGGAAACTCCTTGCCTGATAGCAGTTTTCCAAAGATGAAACATCAAAATAGTGACAAAACTTCTGAAGCCTGTGATTCTGCAGTTTTAGATGCTCATTATATTAACAACAGCCAAATAAAGAGATATGTAGGACGTGGTCCCAAACAAAGGTATCATGGAGTTTGGCAACCTGCACAATGGTGTGCCGAAGTGTTCTGGTTCTCCAACCTGGAAGCTCTAAGCATACATGTTTAAAGATTATTTTGTACTGACATTATAGTAACTAGGTTTATCCATATAATATGATTCATTTTGTAGTGCTACTAGTGGAATTCATTCTGCAGAAATATGTTTTGTCTTCAAATCTTGCCATGTTACCCTAACATCAAAAAGAAAAAAGGATAATAAAAAAGCACAACTTGGAGGTTTCCCTGGTGGCACAGTGGTTGAGAGTCCGCCTGCCGATGCAGGGGACACGGGTTCGTGCCCCAGTCCGGGAAGATCCCACATGCCGCGGAGCGGCTGGGCCCGTGAGCCATGGCCGCTGAGCCTGCGCGTCCGGAGCCTGTGCTCCGCAACAGGAGAGGCCACAACAGTGAGAGGCCCGTGTACCGCAAAAACAACAGCAACAACAAAAAAACACAACTTGGATTAAAGTTTACTAGACCACATCTAATTTATTACAGAGTAAGTTATTTTATTTACCTCTTCAAGGATGTGCTTGAACAACATAGGAAAACAAATCTCTCTCTTTCCATATATATATATATATAACATTTTTTCATAGTCATATATTTCTTAACTTGGGTTCCAGGACTATCAGGGGGCCTTATAAATTGATCAGCACTTTAATATAATTGTCCTACTTTTTAATCCCATTGTTTGATATTATGTATTTAAAAAATCTTTTCTAAGAAGGGGTTCATAGACTTCTCTAGGCTTCCAAAGAGGTTCATTGCACAAAAAAAGGTTGTTAGCATATATTGGTGGCAAAATTAAAAATTCTTTTTTTTTTTGACTATCATGGGAGCAAGTAATACATTACTTTATTTTCTAAATAGAATCAGCTAAGCAATTGTCTCATTTATCCAGGAGATGGAGCATTATTTTGTATTGTTCTAGCCGAATATTCAAAAGCTCCATCAATAAGAAGCCATAAGCTTTTAGTCACAATACCATTAATGGAATCTTTTCTGGCATTGTTAGTTTTTTCTTAAGTGGGTGATTTCTGGTCAGCCTTTTCTGAAACTAGGCACCACACAAATTTTGTGTTTCTTTTAAATTATTAGTGAACTGATCATAGACATGTATCCCTTATTTTAATGCACAGTTCTGAATCATGAGCAGATATTTCAGAGACAGTTTTTGATAGAAGAACTTACCAGAGTCAGGAATGGATCACATTTAACTTGGATTTAGGGAATAGAAATGAATGTTTCAGTGCAAAATTGCTCCTACTTATCCATCATTTCCACACATTTCTATTAGGTAAAGTCATTTTAGGCCTCTTATAATAGGAAAATCTGTTCTTCTAGGGCTAACTCATTACTTAACATCATCCTTTAATAATATAACAGTTTATCTGATTAGCCCTTCTCTTTTATAAGATTACTTTTCAAACCATGGGCCATGATTTATTTCTAGGTTATAAGATCAATTTAATGGGTCATGACTAGCATATCTTTTTTATTTATTTATTTTTAAAATAAATTTATTTATTTTTGGCTGCGTTGGGTCTTAGTTGCTGCATGCGGGCTTTCTCTATTTGCAGCGAGTGGGGGCTACTCTTCGTTGCGGTGTGCAGGCTTCTCATTGCAGTGGCTTCTTTTGTTGTGGAGCACAGGCTCTAGTAACTCAGGCTTCAGTAGTTGTGGCACGTGGACTCAGTAGTTGTGGCTCACGGTCTCTAGAGCACAGGCTCAGTAGTTGTGGCGCACAGGCTTAGTTGCTCCACGACATGTGGGATCTTCCTGGACCAGGGCTCAAACTTGTTTCCCCTGCGTTGGCAGGCAGCTTCTTAACCACTGTGCCACCAGGGAAGTCCAGCATTTCTTTTTAAATAGAGTACACTAGACCATGTCAATTTCATAATATGAATTAAAGGTAAATATTGTTTTGTGAGAAGTTGTTTTGTGTTTGTGTGTGTGTGCGTGCGCATGCACACGAGAGAGAGAGAAAGAGAGAGAGAGTTATATGTATCTATGCGTATTGCGTTGAAATACAGGCTTTTTTTTGAAATGTCATATAAATTAGAATGGAGTCAAGAAAATTTGGAAGCAAACAGAGAACTTATGGAATGGGAACGTAGGGACATTAGCAGTTAAAGATTGGCCAAAAAAGTATTGAGAATTAATAACAATAGTAATAAGTAGTATTATTATTCCTGATGTTTCTTGAGCATTTGCCAGGCACTGCTATGAGAAATTTCCATAACTCACTTAGTGTTCCCAATGATGCTTTAAGTTATGTAGGTAGTATTACTATTTCCATTTTCCTGTTGAGAAAACGAAGATACAGATATGCTTAATGACTTGATCGATGTTGTTTAGCTTAGTGAGTGGCAAACATGGGATTCAAACACAGGCTCTCTCCAGCTATGAAGCTTATGCTTTTAAACACTACAGTAGATTACTTCCCAGGTTAAATGCAGTTGAAACATAAAGAAAAATAAGAATTGCCTGCTTCAAATTTATTTTTAGAGAGGTCTGCATACAACAGTATCCTCCTCTAAAATAAGTTTCAGACAATGGGCAGACATACAAGATCAGGGCATTCAGTACCTAACCCATTCAATATTGTAAATGAGTGTTTTGCAGAAGCCTTTAAAACTGTCTACAGGTTAATGAGCTTGATACAATAGACTTGTAGGCTTATAAAAGAACTGTACTGGCTGACTAGAGAGCCATAAATTTAGCTCCTCTCAAGTTGACGTGTTGTACAACTCGGATTTCCCAATGTCTTGAATTTTAAAATGACCATAAGATTTAGGGACATTTACTAAAATGCTTTTAACTTTCTTCACAAAGGCCCCAAGCTCATTAGAAATACAAACAAAACTAAACTCTCAGACTTCATGCAGCTGCTGCTGAAGCAACCTGAAATGAAGAGGAAGTGATTAATTTTATATTTTCCTTAATATATACACAGTACACATTATGCTTCTATCAACTTTAATGCATTTATCCCTCGGGGATCACTAACAAGCAGCCAAGGTAAGGCAAGGTGAAGTGGCCGGAAGGTTTCAGAGCCGATTTCTTCAGCCTCCTGGGAGCTGATCTTGTCCATCTCTCTGACATGTACTCTCTGCATATCAGAAAATGCTGTTGATCACATCAAAGCATTCATGAATTCAGTGATTTTTTTTTTTCCTTCACCAAATGTTCTTTCCTTTTCAGATCTTTGTCAGTGGTGTCACAGCTGAGTGAGCCATTCCTGGCTTCCTGAATTTCCCTTGAGGGCTAAACTGTCAATATCTATGTTCATCATGGAAACCTTCAACTTAAGAAAAATAATTTGATTTTAATCAGGATTTTATATGTAAAATGAAGCCTCTTTAGATCTCTTAGTTTCCTGAATTTTTCCCCTTATGATTTTAGTCCATTTAATTTTTCTAGGAGGATTGTAAATACCCCCCCACAATGAAATTTTTCTTTTGTTTTTACTTCCTCCCCTTCCCTTTCTCTTCACTCCTGTTCTTTCTTTCCAGCCTTCCTTCCTACTTCCTCATTCTTATTTTTTAAATCATTTCTTTCTTTCAACATTTATTGAAATAACTGCTATGTGCCAGACATCATGGGTGTAGTGATGGATGCAAATGTCCTTGCCTATGAGGGACTCACATTGACCACTTGACCTTCATTCTTAATCATGAAATAAGCAGCTTCCTTCATTCATTGCTTTTTCCAAGATCACCTCTCTTCACCCTGTGTTTCCTGTCCTCTCCACGTGCTTAGATGATTTATACCAAAGGGCTGGGTGTGCCTGGTTGGGTTTATCCTGCTTCACATGCCTGGAAATGACAGTTAGCTCTGTTATGACTTTGATTTGGCTTCAGAGGAATGAAAATGGAACTAGGTTTAATGGAAGATACAATGAAGAAGGAAGGAAGGGGCTTTAATTCAGTCCTGCAGGATGATGCTAGGGAGGCAAAATATCTACTCACTAACTTAGTGGGGTCCCTCATTGGCTGCCCAATTGCTTGAGATCATAAGTGTCCTGGTAGGAGTAAAAACTTTGGGTGTATATTTTTAAAATCTATTGAATACATATAACTGGTTATATTGCCCTTTTATCATGCTTCACCCCAGTTCATTCTCAACATAGTCATTAAAGGCACCTTTTTAACATACAAATCTGATTATATTGCTCCGCTACTTAAAACCTTCTTGTGGCAGCCGTTTGCCTAAAGGTGGAAGGCAGAAGTTTACCAGCTCTGTATGTTAGGCCACTTACATTGTGACCCTGCAACCTCTCCATGCTCATCTCCCCTGGTTTTTCACCACATGCACTCTGTTCAGAATATATGGATTTGCTTATAATTCCCTGAAGGTTCCATGTGATTTCATACTTTTATGCCTCCACATACCTGTTTTCTCTGTCTGGAATTACTTCTTTCCCCTCCACTATTTATCTACCTGAGAAAGCCAATCAAGTCATCAAAATCACGGCCTGGCATTCTCTCCTCCTGAGATCTTCCTTGAATATCCAAACTAGAATTAATCACTGACTTTTCTGTACTTCTTCTATATCTGGTACTTATTTTTTATTATTGCACTTCTCATTTTGCTGCTTAATCACTTGTGTGTACTTTTGCTTCCCTATTACACTGAGCTCCTTGAGTGAGAGTTTGTGTTTCTAATGTTTCTATTTCCAGCTGCCTTATCAAATACTTGAACCATCATAGGTAACGAATAAATATGTGTAGTTTTGTAATTAATTGATATGGATTTGTATATTCTGTTTACATTTTTCTTTTTTTTCTATAACAGTCTTTATTTTCCAAGGAAACTTAATAATGAGTTTAATAAATGCTCACATACCATGTTAAGTTACTTGCATCCCCTAGGACCCCAAATTGGATTTCAATATACTCTTCCTTACTGGTAGCCTAATGTACAATTAGTGTTCTGACTTAACATGTTAAGTGAAGCTGAAGTGAATTCTAATTAGATCAATGAGCTAATAGTCTACTCTTCATAGAATATCCCCATCTTTCAGCCATTCTTCAGTATTTATCAAGCTAAGAGATTTAGTTAATGATGAAAGTTAATGGTCAATACACTTCTTTATGTTTTTTATTACTATCTTTGGTAACACAAAAGGTGTTTTTCTATGTACAATCTCATTTAATTTTCAAAACTACTCTGTGGGTAAAATATGGCAAATTTCACTTACAGAATCTCTAGGATATTCTGCAACATGCAGGACAAGGTTGCAATATGCCATCCAGTTGAGACCTGGGGAATGCTGGCTTATCAGTTAGATAGTCCTTCACATGGTGACATTTGTAACCTGGGAGAATTCCCTGTATTTTAGGCTTTGGATTTTCAGGCTTTGGGCTCAGAATACTGATGTTCTGATAAATGAAGAGGAAGATCAGACTCTCATGGGCAGTCTCACATATATAAATCTTTCAGATTCTGATTATTGAAACCAGAAGGATTTTTCTTAATTTAAAATTAGAATAAGTCATCACCAGGATAAGATACTGATATCCACTAGTTGTGGACTTTCTTTGTGTAGACAAAGCTACATGAGTTTCAAAATTATAAACTGAAGTTAGCTTTAAAAACATTAATGATTCCAGACAAGGAGTGTGTAAATGCTTGCATCACCCGTTTCTCCACAGATGAAGCTGCTGTTAGGACAAGAGAGGTCACATCCCTGAACATTCAGCTATACGGTCACTCTAATGTTGATTTCTTCTGTGCCAGTCTTTCTTTTTTTTAGTTTTCAAGGCTGATTTTTTTTTTTTTAATTTCACATTCTCTGTATCAGTCAGGGTCCAGCCAGGATTTTAAAACTATGTATTTTAATGGAAGGTTATTTAAAATAATCAATAACACAGGTGATCACAGAATGGAGAACCCAAATTAAGTGTCACAGATATTAGCACTAGGAGGAAGTAGCTACCATTCCTAGGGCTAGGAGGCTACCTGTTTCCCAATTGAGATGTGAGATTCATCCTGAGAGCCCAAAGCTCAGTTGGAATGAGGTTTTGCTTATGGGAGCTGAGTCACAAAAGGTGGGACTGTCTATCAAGGAGCCATGGAAACGGTATAGTCACTGCAGAAAGATACTACAGGAGGCAAAAGAGAGAGTGGAAGAGATACTTTGACTTCCTTCCTTGCACCTTCTTGTCTTCCTCCAGTGCTTTACAACGCCTGGAACTACTTGGAAGCCAGACAGCAAGGGTGGAACTGATGACAAAATGACTTTGGCCAGCAAGTCTTCTTTCTTCGGACTTGGTCAAACATTAAATTAATCCTTTAGCAGGCAATTTGCATAATTGACTCAATTTGGGATTCTGCATTCTTTGAAAATTTGGTCAGACTGATATATCTATCACATTTTAGGGCCTCTATCAAAGAATACTTTTTAACAGACGTATAGTTGATTTACAGTATTAGTTTCAGGTATACAACATAATGATTCAAACATTTTATAGATTATACTCCATTTAAAGTTATTATAAAATATTGGCTATGTTCCCTGTGCTGAACAATATATCCTTGTACCTTATTTATTTTACACATAGTAGTTCGTACCTCTCAATTCCATACCCTTTTCTTGCCCTTCCTCCTTTCCCTCTCCCCATTTGTAGCCACTAGTTTGTTCTCTATATCCATGAGTCTGTTTCTGTTTTGTTACATTCATTTGTTTTATTTTTTAATTCCCCATATAAGTGATAATACACAGTATTTATCTTTTTCTGTCTGACTTATTTCACTAAGCATAATACCCTCCAAGTCCATTTATGTTGTTGCGAATGGCAAAATTTCATTCTTTTTTATAGCTGAGTAATATTCCATTATATATATACATATATACATATACCACCTCTTCTTTATCCATTCATCTGTTGATGGACACTTAGCTTGCTTCCATGTCTTGGCTACTGTAAATAATGCTGCCATGAATATCATCGGGGTGCATGTATCTTTTTGAATTAGTGTTTTTGTTGTCTTCAGATATATACCCAGGAGTGGGATTCCTAGGTCATATGGTAGTTCTATTATTAGTTTTTTGAGGAACTTCCATACTGTTTTCCATAGTGGCAGTACCAATTTGCATTCCTAGTAACAGTATACTAGGGTTCCTTTTTCTCCACATCCTTGCCAAAGTCTATTATTTATGGTCTTTTTGATGATAGCTATTCTGACAGGTGTGAGGTGATATCTCATTGTGGTTTTGATTTGGATTTCTCTGACGATTAGTGATGTTGAACATCTTTTCATGTGCTTCTTTACCATCTCTATATCTTCTTTTGAAAAATGCCTGTTCAGGTCTTCTGCCCATTTTTTTTTTTTTTTTTTTGCGGTACACGGGCCTCTCACTGTTGCGGCCTCTCCCGTTGCGGAGCACAGGCTCCGGACGCGCAGGCTCAGCGGCCATGGCTCACGGGCCCAGCCGCTCTGCGGCATGTGGGATCTTCCCGGACCGGGGCACGAACCCGTGTCCCCTGCATCGGCAGGCGGATTCTCAACCACTGCGCCACCAGGGAAGCCCTTCTGCCCATTTTTTAATCAGGTTGTTTGTTGTTTTGATACTGAGTTGTATGAACTATTTGCTTATTTTGAATATTAACTCCTTTTCCATTATATCACTTGCAAATATTTTCTACCATTCAGTAAGGTCGTCTTTTTTGTTGTTGATGATTTCCTTTGCTGTGCAAAACCTTTTAAGTTTAATTAGGCCCAATTTGTTAATTTTTGCTTTTGTTTTCTTTGCCTTAGGAGACAGATCCAAAAAATATTGCTATGATTTATGTCAAAGAATATTTTCCTATGTTTTTTCTAGGAGTTTTATGATTTCTAGTCTTACATTTAGGTCTTTAATCTATTTTGAGTTTATTTTTGTATATGTTGTGAGGAAATTTTCTAATTTCATTCTTTTACATGATGCTGTTCAATCTTCCCAGTACCACTTATTAAAGAGACGTCTTTTCCCCATTGTATATTCTTGCCTCCTTTGTAGTAGATTAATTGGCCATAAGTGTGTGTGGGCTTATTTCTGGGCTCTCTGTTCTGTTTCATTGATCTATGTGTCTGTTTTTGTACCAGTACCATATAGTTTTGATTATTGTAGCTTTGCAGTATAGTCTGAAGTCAGGGCTTGTGATACGTCCAGTTTTGTTCTTTTTTGTCAAGATTGCTTTGGCTATTTGGGGTCTTTGAGGATGCCATATAAATTTTAGGATTATTTGTTCTAGTTCTGTGAAAAATGTCATTGGTATTTTGATAGGGATTGCATTATATCTGTAGATTGCTTTGTGAAGTATGGACATTTTAACAGTATTAATTTTTCCAATCCATAAACCTGAGATATCTTTCTATTTCTTTGTATCCTCTTCAGTTACCTTTGTCAGAGTTTTATAGTTTAAAGTGTATAGGTCTTTCACCTCCTTGGTAGCATTTATTCCTAGCTATTTTATTCTTCTTGACGCAGTTTTGAACATGATTATCTTCTTGCTTTCTCTTTCTAATGGTTCATTATTAGTGTATAGAAAAACAACATATTTCTGTGTATTAATCTTGTATCTTGCAACTTTATTGAATTCATTTATTCTAATGGTTTTTTGGTGGAGACTTCTATATACAGTATCATGTTATCCACAAATAATGACAGTTTTACCTCTTCCTTTCCAATTTAAATGCTAAGAAATTTTAAAGGCAATATACATAAGATTATGAGATTTAAAATACTGTTTCCTTCCTAGGAGTACATGTTCCCCAAACCTGAAGTACTTTTTTTTTTTTTTTTCCTGGAGTCTGTGCATAAGTTTAGATCCAAGAAAGGACCATGCTTCTGGAATTGAGATTCTGTTATTCTGGTAGTGATAATGGATTCTGACACCTTTATTCAGGATTCTGACACCTTTATTCAAGTTCTAAGGAGGTATCAGAAGATATTAGTGGGAGGGCTGTTCAACAGTTATTGTATATCCATCCAGTCTGGCCAACTTCCCTGGCAGAGATAAGTGTTCCAGCTGTGTGGATGATAGCCTCAGTCTTCATGGATTAAAGGTGTACATTAAAGTTAATTTTTTAACAGAGCTACTGAATTCAAGGATGGAGTAGGGAGCTAACTGTATATCAGGATTTCAGGGGAATCAAAAAGCATCCCAATGCCCTAACAATGGGCACTGTCCCACTGCTGATGACTTTAACTGACATGCTTAGACATTTATTTCTTTGACAATATTTTCTTCACTGATAGAATGAAAAAAAATCCATATAATATTATAATCATGATTTTCTAATATTCTTTAGAGAGAAGGCAAAAGGATAGCTCATGTATACCATATTTTTGAGGAAGAAAATCAGTGTGCCTCTTCTGACACTTCAGCATTATGCTTTGTGGAAAAAGGGATAGAATATTTAATATTAGAAATATCTATGAAATCCTGTGTGTATACAATCACTTTGCTTATAAGAGATGGGCAACATGACTTTGAAGATTACATGCTTGAGGTTGTGGATAGAGAGAGGGAAGGAGTACAGACCTTAGAACAAGGCAGAAGTGTGGTCTCCTTTTTATCTACGAGATTGAGAGCTTTTACCAGAACGTAAATGTAGTAGGTCAATAAGCACACCACTTAGTTCAGCAGTTTTACATGTAGCAAGACTTTCTCTGTGAAGGAAGCAGCATAAGACTCTCAGTTGAGTGCAAGCTCTTAGCTCATGGTGGACATCATTTTGAGTAGCGTCATTTCAAGCAAAGGGAGAGAGCCAGGAAAAAGGGATATCTTGGGAGCCAAGGGAAAACACAGCCTGTTTCACTTTTGTTGAGTTCTAATTGAGTGGGTTTCTTTATCCAGATTGTTAGAACTACCATCTGTAACCTTCATTTATTGGTTCTTATTCTGTCCTTCAGTTGTGGGACTTCCCTAAGTCTCCCTCACCCCCGCAATTCCTTTAATAATTCTCCATAATGCTTGGTTTTCAGACCCTTCATCATCACCTTCACCGTTGTTAGAATGTACCACATTTTATCCAGGCTGAACGCAAAATGGTGAACTCATGCCTGTTCTAGACACATACTAACTGGAGCAGAGAGTGTGGGAACTATTTTGTCCTGGACACTGTGCCACCTCACCACAGCCCGTGATTTCATGTTTGCTCATGGATATGTCTCAGTTCTTAATAACATTAAGTGTACTGTTAACTGAAACCCCATGCCTTTATACTTTCTTCACATGAACTGGAGTTAACTTATATTTCCATCATCTGGTACTTGTGAAGCTGATTTTTTAAACCTACTTGCCTGATACTTCATTCGTCATTACTGACGAATGGCTTAATTTTGTCTGTTCTTCTGATCAGAAGAGCAAGATTTATTGGCCGTTCTGAGGTGCTAGTGTAGAGAGTAAATTGTTTCAAGGTGCTATCAAGGCATTTAAACAAAACATTTGGAATTATGTTACAAATACCTTATCTACTCATTCAATGCTGTAATGGGATTTATGTGATTGAAAAACTCTTGCTGAGGGACTAAAAGCTTAGACTTTTTCATTAAAAATCAGCTGCATATGTGAGCATTTATTCATTTACCCTTGTTTATAAACATCACCTAATAATTGTGGAAATTATTGTTTGCAAAAGAAGTTTCTGCATATTTTTGGAAAACGTTATTTGGCTTTACTAAAATCCCAGTTTTCTTTTATATAAAATACAAATTAAAATACACACTTTATGGGAATGTTTTGAAGATAAAATAATCTGTGATTAATAGTAATTTCAGTCCACAAATTCCCATTTGCAATAAATATTTCCTATAATTAAATTTAATTTGAAATCTGAGTCACCATTCATTGTACTAGTGAGAAAGGCAACATTTAGTCATTCTTGAGGTTTGTACAAATTAAAGAAGAGGTGGGATTTTAACATGAATTTGAAGTGGGGGGAGAACTCTACCTGGAATGATTGGACGAATTCGGGAGTGGCAGTTTAGACAATTCAAAGGGAGGGAGAGCAGGCAAAAAAGGTGTTAGGTAGGAGAAGCCAAACTGGGTTTGAAACCAGAACTCAGTCTAGTGTGCTTGTAATAGCAACTATGCATTGGAAGAAATAAGGGAGAAAAGTACTATGGGAATGGAATTACTTTCACAACTGTTTACCCAGACTGCGCTAGGCTAAGTAGATAGGTTCGAGTTCTTCTGCAATTAAATGCTTTGGGGCCATTAAATTCTTCTGAGGAAGAAAGTGACATGGTTACCTTCATGCTTTTAATGGAACATAAAGATAACTGGAACAAGTGTGGTCATATTTGGAAAGGAAGTGCTTGAAGTTAGGAAACCCCATTAGGACATATTACAGTGGTCCAGGCAAGTGATTCAGAAGGCCCAGACTAGAGGAGTGATGGAGAGAACACGAAGGAGGGAACATGGCATTGGGTTCTTTCTGACAAGGAAGCACTCTTAATAGAAATACTTGTCTTCATCATTAGAGTCTATTCCTTCTTCCACTTCAATAAACCATTGATTAGATAGTCAGAGTCATGCATTTTCTACCTCCTACCAATTCTTGGCCCTAGCCTGGGACAGCAAGTTGTTTCTTAGTGAGTGTAGCTACCAGGGAAAATTGACTTACAATCAGTGTGTAGTGGGAATTAGCAAAATAAGTTCTACTTAGAATAAAGTTATATTTGGAATATAGAAGTTATTTTTATGATCATTTTATGCCTTTATAATTTAAAAATCAGTAGCTAGATAAGGTTAAATAAGTATAAATGGCATTTATATTTGTTATAGTTGAAGGTAACTAAATAATATGATTGATTCTTATTAAGCTCTAAGACAAATTGAATATGGGTTAAATAATAAGGGTATAAGTTATGTCCTTTGGCTACTGGTATTAAAATTGATAGAAACCAGAAGAATATAAATATAATATGCCATTAATTGCTGTTTATAGATTTTTTGTCATATCTGAAATTTTAAAAAAGCGTAAGACCTTTAATGTGCAATGTGCTTTGTAGCTCACAAATCACATTCTTGGATAGTCTCATTTAATCCTCAGTACAGTTCTGCCAGGAAGGCATTTATTATTTTCCCAAACAGAGACTCTGAAGAAGTCAAATGAATTTTACAACTTTTTATCGAGCTGGCCAGTAAAAAATGAGAACTTGACACTGTGATTTTGTGTGAGTGATTCTGTATGTTTTGAATGCTACACCATGCTACCTAAGTTATTAGTCAGGATACACTAAATTTCAGTAACTCAGAACAAACTATCTATCTATCTATCTTTCTTACACTTGTCCATCAAGTGCTAGCTTCAGGCTCTGCTCTGTGCTTTCTTCAGTCCAGAACACGAAGCCAACAGAGGACATCCAATCTGGTAGTGGCTGGTCATCATGACAGAGGGAAAGAGGACATGACAAAGCTCATACATTTTGAAAGCTTCTGCCTTGGTGACTCACAGTACTAATATCTGCATGCCATTGGTCAAAGCAAATTAAACAATTACACCTAGCTTCGGGTGAGCAGAGATGTATGTCTTTCCATGTGTCCAGAAAGAGAGAGAGCTGGACTATTTATAAACATCCTAATTACTACCATAGTTGTTAAAAGTCAAAATTGAAAAACTAATAAAAATTTAGAAAAACCATATTTTTGTTTTAAATAAAACAATGTTTGCCTTTTACCCAAAGTTTACATATGAAATGTTTGCTTTGTGTAATTTTAACGAGCATAAGTTATTGACAACTCAGCATAGAAATTCTCAAAGTGAGAATTGTGTAAGACCAAACCTTTGAGATGCTCTGTGATCCAAGGTTGTATAAGTTTTGAAACTGTCTCCTATCACTTTCTTGGAGAGTCACAGTTATGTTAGCATTTAAAGCCCAAGAAATCCTGATGAAGTTCCAAACTCATCTGAAGACACTCCTTTGTGTGTGTGTGTGCATGTGTCACATCCACTAGCGTCCCGACAACACGGGACTCCTTGGGAAATTCACCCTGAATCCTTCTTTAATGTCCTCTTTTTCCTTAATCTTCACATTCAGTCTGCCAGAAAGTCCATTCAGAATTATATTTTCCTGAGTAGTAGGCAGCAAAAATTGTAAAAAGCCTATTGTAATAACCATACTAGCTATATGCCATAGCAAGTGACTTAAACTTTTGGAACCTCAGAAATGTTGTTTGTAAAATGGGTTTAATAGTTGCTGTGAGGATGAAAGTAATGACATATAAGATACCTGACCCAGTAGGTAGCTAGTTTTGATTTTCCTATCTATTCTTCCTTTCTCTTTCCACTTACATATTGGGAAAATAAAAGAATGGAAATGATTTGCCATTTTTTCTTATTTATTTAACTAAAATATTCTATTCATGTGTTTCTTAGAGATACCCTGCAAAACAGTAATAGAATAAACTACCACACACTTTAACTTTGCTAACTTCTTAGAGGGAACATTAGAAGCAGAGAGCACTGAGCCAATGGGGTATAGAAGTCATGATTTCAGGCACCAGCATGTGTCAAAGACACTAAGCTAAAAAGCTAAAGAACTTTTGTCAGCAAGGCTGACTGCCACTTTCCATAATGAAGGCACATTTCCAAAATGTGCCTTGAGTAGTTCCCCAGAGCAGGAAATAAGAAACATCCCATTTTAACGTCCTATTTAGATTTGCTCTACTCTAGTCTATCTTTTTTGGTAACAAGAAGAGAGAATTATTTGTCAGGATAAGGATTCCGTGTTAAAACTCATTTTTAAATGGATTTACCTTTCGGACATACATAATGAGAAAGAGGTTCTTTGGGACGTCATCGTAGACAAAAGCAGCCACCACAATGATGTAATGAAGCAAAATTGAAATAATAAAAAATAAATATAAGATGATGAAAATGTTAGAAAGTAAAAGCTTTTCTACTATACAATCCCAGGGGCGCTGGGCTACAAAACTATCTTATTCTGGAATCAACTATGTATTTCCAGATCTGGCCCAGATCAGAAGCAGTTTTTTCTGAGATGTAAGAAATTATGCCTAGTTTCTCTTTATGCCATATCTGGGCCACAGAGACCATGAAGAAGGAGACTGGTAGTGAAACCCATTTAAGGACTGGGTTATAAATCAGTCATCTGCAAACCTGACCAGGGAGTCTGGACTTCGTATGCTCTTGTGTAGTGAATCTTTACTAAATAATCTTCCTGTAGAACTCTCTTACCTTTAAGTGAGGTAAAGAGAGAGTGTGGTGCAGGGCAACTGGGAAGAATAATGATTTCTTATAAGGAGCACCCTACTCTGGTTCTCTGTGGCCCAGTAGACGTGGGTCCTTTTCTGTTTAACTTTTTGATTTTTATCCTTAAGTTATCCTCAGCAGTGGACTGCTACTTGTTTTTTTACGCGAGAAAGCTTTCCCCTGGCTACGGTGCCCCCTGAAAGCAGTCATCTTCATCAGTTCTACTGAGTCCAGGAGTGATTTTCTAATGCTAATTTTAGGCATGTGCCCTGGAGTTGAAGGCCTATAGAGCCAAATATAGAGCAGACATTATTTCCACTCTGTAACATCAATGAAGAGCACATCATAATAGCTTCAAATGATGAGAAAATGTGAACCTCTCCTCAACAGAAAAGACTGCAAAACTAGCATAGAAAGCACAAACTAAGAGATTTAACATCTGACTTGGTGATCTACAGATAAATTGCCCATACATTTATTGTCTCATTTATTCCCCCATTCATCAGACATTTGCTAAAATCTCTTACGTGTCCTTTTGTGTAATATACAGAGGAGTTGATCGCAAAGAAACCACACATTGCAGACCGAGGCAGTTCTGGAGCCCAAACGTGACTTTTTTAGTCCCCGCAAGTTACATATCACTCTGTGCCTTAGTTTCTCCATGTATAAATGGAAGAAATAAACATTGTAGCATACTTTTCTTAGTGGAGTAGGTGGTGTACTTAAAACCACGTAGCAAACAGTGGTATCACACAACACTGGTTAATTCCCTTTGCTTTTTGAGCTGTCTTTCCCTATGATTCTGGAAATGATGCCAATATGATGATATGGTTTCTATCCCCGAGGAACAGACTGAAACTGATGCTAGTCAAAAAACATGGAAAGCCTTTCAAATGGGTTAGACCGGACCTACTTTTAACGTAGGAACCCAAAAATTATAGCATATATATGAGGGGAACAAACATGTCTGTCTTTTATATAGCTTTGGAGTTATAGAGCCTTATCACGATTCCTGTCACTTAGTGCTTTCCAGTAAATATTAAATGGATGAGTGAGCCTGAAAGAAGTAGAGATCAAGGACTAAGTAATTTCTAATGAGGGAGAAATGATTTCTTACATATAAGGTGTTCAGGTCTGGTGCTTAGGACACAGAATCTGAGATTGAGACTTGTGTGCAGAAATGTTATTAGAGATGGTCTCAGGATTAACATGTACAGGGGTAGGTAAGGAAGCAGAATTGGGCAGAGAGAGAAGTTGGGCTGTGTGATGCACTCAAAAGAGTCAGTGAATCCACTGGGATCTCAGAGACTAGAACAGGTAGAGTTTTCCTGAGCACCCTTACTTTGAGCATACATGCAGGCTACCCTTGAGAAGTGGGTATAACCTTTAACTGAGGGAAATTCCTGGAGAGGGCTGACAACTGAGGGCTATCGGGCTGCAAGCTTCTCAGCAATATGGAAAATTGGCCTTTATTACCGAAGGGAGGGTCTGTGGGTGCAGTACACTGTCCACTGCAGTCTACCATTCCTTCTGATCAGATCTACTTCTTCCTGTATATCTGAGAACAGCTATTCCAGGATACTGGTTCAGCTCTTTTCCTGTGGACACTTACAACAGGAAGGTTAGTGAGATCACTAGAGACTCTGCTGCTATAGCTTTTCTTGAAATCACAACTAATATTCATCATCTCCTTCCCCTATTGTCCATTTAGTCTTCACCTCAACCACAGCCAACCTCTGCTGGCCTCAGTGGCATACCTGCTGATGTGATTCAGAATCTCATTTCTGAGGGGTCTGAACTTCTGGTCACCAAACTCTTCTTAGGCTGTGGCTGCTACACTTCTCTATTTAACGTCAAATTTGGACAAGCGATTACCTAGAGAGTCCTAAGAGGATCGCCTCAATGTCGGATACATTCTTCCCTTTCCCCATTACGTAACCACAGCCTAATCTCCTCTTAATAATTGATTGATAAACTCTGCCAGAATAGTGACTCTTCTTGCCTGCTGGTCCTTTGGCATAATGCGGATCCTGAAGTGCCTGTATAGCAGCCATATCTTAAAATTTAACACTTGCTCTAAACCAGCAGTGAACAGATTTGGAGGGAAGGGAAGTACAAATTTTCCAAGTGGGCCACGCTCTTGTCCCTGAACCCGTGTATTCTGTCTAGTAAAGGCATGGCACCGTGTGATGGCCACTGTTTAGAGTATATAGTGAATCCGGAGGATGGCATCCCATCTTCACAGAGTTTGATCTTTCAGTTGGTGTCTCAGCTGTGCCTTCAACAGGCCGTTATGTTGCTATGTCAGACTAGCAGCTTCAGGTTGGTAAGATTTTTTGATAGGACCAGTGGATCTCACAGTGATGTGCCCACTGCCCACCCCCTCTTCTGTAAATCGTGTTCTTTGGTCTGATATGATATTATATGGGATTCTGTGTCAGCTTACTTTGTAAGCCCTTTAATGGTGGTAAAGACAGAACACCTGATGGTAGCAAAAAGGAAATTCTTATATGGAATGTGTCTATTTCAGCCAAGTGACTCACTCTCAGGGTAGAAGAAGTTCAGTGTGGTTAAGTTGCTCTCAGGTGGATGGTTGGTTTCCTTGGAGAATGGTCCTGTATCAGGGAGTCATTGTTCTATTATGTTCTTTACCATGGTACCACATGACATACTTCATCTGAGCCCATATAGCTCCCTCAGGTTCTCTTTCTTGCTTCTGTAACTAGGAAAAAGAAGCACAGGGATATTTTCCAAGACTGGGAACACTGCTTCCAAATTTCCAGTCCCCTTAAGTATGCTATGACAAGTCATACCCTTGTCTTCAAAAATATAGGAAACATGTGCTGTCAAATAATCACTCCTCTCTCACTTCCCCCATCTAGGAAAACTTTCTTTCCTCTCTCTTGTATCTTTCTAAAATTCATTTTCTTTTATCCCTTCTCTTTGGAGATGTCCAGAATAATTCTTTCAGTGAGTTTATCTCTAGACAAATAAAAAAATAGCTCTTGACTTGAAACTGCTTCTGATGTTAGCCCTGGAAAAAAGAAGTTCCAAAGGCAAGAAACTACTAAGGGTCTGGCTACTGTACTAGAGAGGGGGGAGGAAAAATAAAGCAAACAAAATGCAAGTTAATGCACCAAAAGTGTCAAGCTAAAGTGGCCCAGTGCTATGAGTCCAACAGACAGGAGAGAGAGACTGAGGGAAAATGGTTTAGTGGGGTGAGATGACAGACGGAATGGTTATGTACCACCACAGTCAAAAAGAATTTTAGGGGCAAAAAAGACCCTGAAGATCACATAATCCAATTCTTTTCTTTGACACAAGGGTAATCTGAGGCTCAGAGCTAGAACCAGAGTCCAGGGCTCTTAATTACCAGCCCAATCTCCATTTCTAACGCTTATTTTCATGCCTTGGATGACTGATTTTTCTTGTTCAAACCTTGGTAAGGAGAGATGTGCTGAGTTCTTGGCAGGTGACTGTGAAATTCATGCTGCAACCAGTTTAAGGTTTAGATGTTTGTTTCCTGCATGCACGCTACTATGAGACCACAAGGAACTGTGAGATACGATCTGCAGCCATAAATCAAGCTAGAGATATTTAACAAAGGCAGTTTGTGTCGTGAAAATGAATGTATTGTGGTGCTATGTACTGACAAAAACCTCTCTTTTCCCTTCCCCTTCCTTGCTGAAGCTGAAGGCAGCTGCATAATAAAAAGTGACCCTTTGAAGCCAGCAATGCTAACCTTCCCAAACTTGATAAGAATATTTAATTCCTTTATCACCAGACTGGGCTTCAAGGAAAGTACAATTCAGACATAAAGAGACCAGGCAAATGGTTCCAGGGCTCTTTTCTGTTTCTGCTCTACCTGCCAGAATTTTTGGCATTGCATCAAGCAGCCCTGCATACCCCAGCCCAGACAGATGCTTGTCAAGGGAATGGATATTTTAAAGAGGTTGCCTTCTGTTTCAATTAACTGACTGATAAATGAAGTATATCTGGCAATGCCATCTTCATTCTCATGTTAAAATTATAGTGAATATATGAACACGCAAGAATAGGTATATGTAGTAAACATTTGTATTTCTCCATCCACCCAGATTCTGCCCCTGCATCTTCTAATATTAGAACTGTAATCCCCTTTGCGGAAATTATATCCTATGCATTATATATAGTCTGCATATTGTTCTCCATTGATGTGCTCTGTACAATCCTGGTAAATGGTCAATGCATACCTGAGGCTCAGTTTCTTTGAAACTCTCTCCAGATTTTTAATCTTCAGTTGCATGACGCAGGGTGGAAAAATGGAGTTGATTCATGTAAGAGGCTGATTCATTCTAGCATAGTGTTATCCAATAGATATTTCTGCAATCATGGAAATATGATACCTTTGTGCTATCTAATGCAATAGCCACTAGCCACATGAGACTACTGAGCACTGAGGCGTGGCTAGTGTAGCTCAATAACTGAATTTTTAGTTTTATTTAATTTTAATTAATTAAAATTTAAATAACCACATTTTTATGGTAACTTCTGTTTCAGACAGCACAGTTCCAGCAGAGCTCCCTGGAGAAATCATGCACTGACACATAGTATGTGTGCACATGGATTCCCAGATAGTACGGTTCTTTCTCTTTTTGAACCTCTTTCTTTAGCTATTTCTTTGACTCTCTGAGCTACCTCAATCCAGTTTGTTATGATAATTTCCTCCTTTTCCTAGTAGCTAGAATCAACTTTATTTGCTTGTAACCAAAGAACTCTAACTGAAGAGTTTAAGTGGGGAAACTCACTAATTTATTGACATATCAATAAGTTAAGTATCTATATGTGTCTGAGCTGGTCTTTGGGGATGAAAAGTTATCAACAAAAATCCTTACCTTTCAGGAGCTGAGACTAATGAAGAAGATAGAAATGTAAGCAGCAGTAATGCAATGAGAGAAATCAGATATTTACAAAGAATTCTGGGATCCCAATGGATATTTCATATTATAATACAGTGCAGTGGGTTAAATAGTGCTCTCCCAAAAAAGATAAGTCCATCTGGAACCTGTGAACATGACCTAATGAGGAAATAGGGTCTTTACAGATGTAATTAAGGATTTTTGAGATGAGATTATCTTGGATGTAGAGTGGACCCTAAATCCAATGACAGTGTACTTACAAAGGACACCCAGAGGAGAGACACAGGGAGACGAGGGGAAGGTATTTGAAGGTGGAGGAAGAGAATGGAATTATACTGCCACAAGCTAAGGAATGTCTGGAGCCACCAGAAGCTAGAAGAGGCCAGGATGGTTCTCCCCTAGAAGATCTGGAGGGAGTGTGGCCCTGCCAATACTTTGATTTTAGACTTCTGGCCTCCAGAACTGTGAACTAATATATTTAATTTGTTTTAAGCCATCAAATTTGTGGTAGTTTGTTATGACAGTTATAGGAAATTAATGTATATAGTAAGATATTCCAGTTCTACTAACAGAACACTGCCTTAAACCCAGCCTTCTGTGTTGTCCCTTGGGTAGCCGACCTAGATATCAGGAACGCTAGACCCTATTCGTTCTACCTCCAAGTGTTAAGTAGGGTTACTCTGCAACACAGATGGAACATATCCATCTTATCTTTGTATATTGTCCATTCAGCTGTAAGTTCCACAAGGGAAGGGATATTTGTCTAGCCTGTTCACTACTATATTTCCAGCACCTAGAAGAATACCTGCCGTGCATTTAGTTTTAAATAAATATTAAATTAATAAATTAATTAAATTTAAAAATAATTTAAATTTAATTAATATTAAATTAAATTAATTAATGCTGCTGGGTCCTTCCCCTGGACCTTGTCAAACTTCTTTCTCCTGCCACATCCACTTTCAGTATTAATGCTAATCTTGGTGATGTTCAAGTTCACCCTTCTTCCTTGGTGAATCATGTTGAGCTTGCTGATTCCTACTTACCCAAAAGAAACACAACCATGGAATTGACTTGGTCACCCCTACCCTAATCCCAAATTGTCACTAGATTCTGCCACCCCTCTTTCAAATCAAAATATCCTGAAAGGAGTAAGAGTAAAAAGCATCTCTGGATCATATTGGAATAATCACATCTTTGGGAAAAACTGGGGCTTTTTTCCTGGTATATTAAAGCAGATTGCTTTGATCAGTATATTGTTGAGCTACTGCCAAGTTTATTTTCTTAGACTCTACAACCTCATCCATAATTTCAGAGTTAAGTTGTATCATGCTTTAACCATCATGCCACAAAACGTATACATTGAATTCCTGGAACTGTATTCTACGAAGAGGTCTTCAGATTCTCATTAGATTTTATTGACTGTCTTTCAACATATACTTTTAGAAAATATGATTGTCTTGTTTCTCAGCTCATAAGGAATTTAAATAACTAGTGGCAGTGACTCACATGCAATGACTTCACACAGTGACAAGTTACAGACTAATACTGAGAAAAAAGGAAGTTATAAAATAGATACAAAAAATGTATTGTACAACAGACAGCAGCCATGTAATGCAGGAGATGGTTCCATCTCTCTCCCTCTCAATCTAGATCTCTCTCTCTCTCTCTCTCTCTCTCACTCACACACACACACACACACACACACACACACAAATACACATATGGAAACAATCAAGACCACATCTTTGGGGTGTGGAGGCCCTGAAGCAACCTTGTATACATCTCTCTTTATCCCAGCACAAGGGCAGCCGATCTAAAATTGAATTATGAAATCATTTGTTCTTGATTTCAGCCCCTATGGTGTCCATTGTACTTACAGGAGCCATGCTGCCTCCTTTTCTGTCTCAGGGACATCCCTCTCCTCTACTGGACTTATTATCTACAGGATTATTTCCAGTCATTCTTTCAAATACTACAATCTCTCCACCCCCAATCTAAAAATAAAAACTCTGATAGTATCAATCCACATTTACCTGAAACATATTTAGTATCGACCCCATGATGTAATACCCCTAGTATTATTATTTTTATCTCTAATTATATTGATAGATTTGTCCAATTAAAGGAACCTCAGACAGTACAGGAAGAATTTGAACTCTTGAAAGAGATGGGAGATTTAAGTGTTAAGGAATTTCATATCATCCAGCTGGCTGAGAAGCAAACAGCAGCTTTGGGGTACATACTGGGGCCTCTTGTCTTTTAACTGGATATGTTAGAGCATTGATCGTTGCTATCACTATTATTACTGTGCTTACAGTGGTAGTGACAGTAGAGTATTCACATGGTTATGGTGTTAAGGAAAATTGTGGATGCATATCTGACAAGGTAATCTTCTGCATTTGATGGTTTGGGTTCCATACTCCTTAAGAAGTTACATTCCTCTTCCAGCATGAGGAAAATACATAAATAAATATGCTTAAGTGAGAAATATTGGGAATTTTTATCTTCTTTAGTGAGGTTCCTAGTTTTAAAAACCCATTGATCAAATAACCATCTGTCGCCATTCAAGCTAATAAGTATTTGAGGTTTGCTTTCTCATGAGGATTCAGTGCTGTGTCTTGTGAGGCTGGTTTTACTTTTTGCCTGATTATTTATGTCTCTTTTTTTTTTTTTCATCTTAGAGGCATAACAAGGAAAACTGCTCTCTTCCCATAGAGTTATTTTTTAATAGTTTCAGTATATTTATTTATTTGGTTTGAACTGACCAGTCGTCTCAAATGCTTGTGGTTTGAAATAGTCTTCAATGACCTACTGTAATGTGGTAAGGAATTCCCTTCAGCTGTGATTCCTATCCTCTTGTCACGTCTTCGGTATCTGAAAGAATGTGTAGAGATACCAAGACCTTTGGAAGATTTATCAGCTGTTCCCACTACCCAAAATACAAGCGTTCTTGTAATAAATTAGAATACTATGTGATATGACTCCTGGGGCATCACTCTGTCTTTAAAAGATAAAAAGTCACTAGATTTAGTAAAAGTCAAAACTGGAGAAAAAAATGCTCTGTTTTCTTGCATTCTACCCGGGCTTTGTATATGGGTTTACAAAATTAATGTTTTTAGTTTCTTATGTTGACAGTTATCTTAAACAACAGAAGAGGGTTTAGTGGTTGAGGTTTGGTATTCACCTTTTCCTAGACTTGCCTTTCACAAAAAAATTCCATCATTGCAGCATTAAGTGGAGCAACTTATGAAAAATTTAATCAAACTTCTTTCACAGAGGAAAAAGAACAAAATCTTACTCTATCCTGTTGCACAAATGATGTATTTTCTCTTTCTAAATAATCAGGCACTAGGGATGCTCCAATGAGTTGGTTTAGTGGAATGCAGATTCTGATTAAGCTAACATTTACTGAGCAAAAACTGCATGCCAGACGCTGCCACATCTTTTAATGATACTGTTTAATCACACAGTGTAATAACTGTAGCTACAATGTATAATTGCCAACTATATGCCAGACAATTTTTGCTCATTTATTGATGTTGCCCCAAGCTATGCAGTCAGTGAGTGCTGGAGACAAGATTTGCTCTTCATTTTGTGTAGCTCCACAGCTTCTCCTCTAGTATTTCTCAGCCAATGCTGCCTGACCAAATAGGGTAATTTGGCCTTCCCTTGATTTGTACCACTCTTATCATGATATCTCTCCCTGGATGATTAAATTCTAAAACTGATTTACCCATTTAGATCATTAAAACACTCAACTGTTTAAGTGATTCTTCAGTGCACAAATGCTCCTGAGAGGCTAACCCCTTAAGTCTTTCTTGGCTCAAAGTATGGGAGAATGAGACTCGAGCCAGGCCCTGGGACAGTGGGATGCAGGCAAAGCGACTACGGGCATGTGACTGCGATTATGTACTTGGCTCAGTGATGGAGAGAATCATGGCAAAGAAAGCTGGAGGAATCCGAGACAAGTCCTTGGTGCTTCATAATTTAAAGAACAATTCCTCGTCTACCTTGTGTCCAATCAGAACTGTTCCACCAAGAAGACCTACAGGTCCTCGCTATAGGTTTATTGTAATCTCTTCCTTTATCTTTCCTTTATTCTTTTAACTGTTTGCAGTTTATATGCCGCCTTTCATCAGTTTAGTTGCTTGAGGCTAGTGTTTGAACTTGCCTTGCAGTCTTGTAGGCATCCTGCACAAACTTACACATGGCAATTTTCAATAGAATAAAATTGTTTGAAGTTAACTTCTTCCAGGGAAAGTATTTCACAGTGTCTATACAAGGTGAATGTCCATTTAATTATCCTAATTTTTATCATAGTGACTGAGGCTAGATGGGAGATATAACCCCTAGGAGATATTCATCTAGTAAAATACAAAACCAAATGAGCAAGTGTCCAAGAGTAGGAACTGGAATGTAAATTCCAGAACCTCTTTTTTTTTTTTTTACATCTTTATTGGAGTATAATTGCTTTACAATGGTGTGTTAGTTTCTGCTTTATAACAAAGTGAATCAGTTATACATATACATATGTTTCCATATCTCTTCCCTCTTGCATCTCCCTCCCTCCCAGCCTCCCTATCCCACCCCACCAGGCGGTCACAAAGCACCGAGCTGATATCCCTGTGCTATGCGGCTGCTTCCCACTAGCTATCTATTTTACATTTGGTAGTGTATATATGTCCATGCCACTCTCTCACTTTGTCACAGCTTACTTCTTTTCATTTATATAAGTTGGTGTTGCACTGGTGTCAGTTCTCTTATAATCATTCCTGGTAAGAGAGCAAAACCATGTTTGAGATGTGGTTAGGTTAAATTGCATGAAAAATACGGAGTTGGGCAAGTGAGGATGGGAACGCCAGAGCAGTGAAATCTATTGAATTAGTAAGAATTTATTCAATATTTACTGTACTCCTGGTACTGGAAATGTAGATTGAACTTAAGCTAGGGGATTTTTTTTTTTTTTTTTTTTTTTTTGCGGTACGCGGGCCTCTCACTGTTGTGGCCTCTCCCGTTGCGGAGCACAGGCTCCGGACGCGCAGGCTCAGCGGCCATGGCTTACTGGCCCCGCCGCTCCGCAGCATGCGGGATCCTCCCAGACCGGGGCACCAACCCGTGTCCCCTGCATCGGCAGGCGGACCACTGCGCCACCAGGGAAGCCCTCTAGGAGATATTTTGTAATAACTTCGAGTTTTCTTTTTTTAATTTAATGTATTTATTTATTTATTTTGGCTGTGCTGGGTCTTCATTGCTGCGCGCAGGCTTTCTGTAGTTGTGGCGAGCGGGGGCTACTCTTCATTGTGGTGTGCGGGCTTCTTATTGCTGTGGCTTCTCTTGTTGAGGAGCATGGGCTCTAGGTGCGTGGGCTTCAGTAGTTGCAGCACGCGGGCACAGTAGTTGTGGTTCGCAGGCTGTAGAGCACAGGCTCCGTAGTTGTAACGCAGGGGCTTAGTTGCTCCGTGGCATGTGGGACCTTCCCAGACCAGGGATCAAACCCATGCCCCTGCACTGGCAGGCGGATTCTTAACCACTTTGCTACCAGGGAAGTCCCTGGGTTTTCTTTAGTACCCCAATTTTCCCCTTACTGTTCCCCTTCCTCTCAGATGGTTTGCTTCAAGAATTTTGATTTTGTTGTGTTTATCCAAAATATTCTAAGTTATTATTGGTAAGAAATTGCAATTTTAAATAATCCTATAAGACCAGTTGGACAGATAGGAAGGGCACTAGGTTTGGAATAAGAGAGACATACGTTTTTATCTCTGCTTTACCACTTAATATACTTCTGTTTTTTGATAAGTCATTTATCTTCTCTAATCCCAAGTGTCTCTATCTATAAAATGGAGATAAATACCTTCTGGGTTGGTGTGAAATGTGAAGATTAAATGAGATAATGTATGTATTGTACACAATGCACAGCACCAAGTAAGTGCTCCATAAATAACCCTAACTGCTGTGCTCTTCTATTTAAATCACCCAGAACAGAGCTAAGAATATATTAAAATCACTGTAATTCTTATTTCATTTCTCTTCCCTTTAATATTCAAGACCTGAATCTAGGGGTAGAATTTCTGTCCCTGTAACTGGGAGAAGTAGATGCAAATTTGGCTTAAAGGAAAGAGGAGGAAAAGAAGAAAAGTGGTAGGAACTTTCTGAGAGTCTTCAAATCAAACCAGCTGTGACCTTAAATCCACTTTGAATTAAGCTCTGTTCCACTAGCGGAAGATTTCAGAAAGGCAGTTTGTCTTTCCTTTACTATCTCAAAGTGTGTCTGGGCAGAGAACAAACAGGCAACCTCTTGACATTCTTTATTTTGTTAGCTAAAACCCATATACCTAGATCTCCAAATTTGACTAACAATATAACTACAACATTTGGAAAAAATGTATTTTCTTTTCTTTATCAGTAACGTGTTTTCCCTCTCAACAACTATTTGTTTTTTAGTTGGAGGGTGGCAGGATCGGGGAGGGGCTCTTTTAGTCATTTCCTATTTCAAATTTCATCTCTTCCTACAATTTATACATGCAGTGCCTACAGAAAGAATGCTCAGGCTTTCAGATTTGAGTTCTTCATTACAGCTGCAGCCTCTCTCCAAGATGGTGGCTGAGCATATGGGGGTAGAAATATGACTTGCATGATGTCATGTAGGAGGGAAAGGCTTAGAGAACTTGGGGATTATGTGGTCTGCTTTTTGTGTCTCAGGCAGTGTCTTTTTTCCTCCCTGGTTGAGGCTTGCTCATCTGGTATCCCTGGCTGGAGGGTGTAGCTGATGTAAGTCACAGTCCTTTCTCCCTTCCAGGGCCTGACTCACTGACCTTTACCTGAGCCCCTCTTGGTCTATAGACCCCTTTCAGATCTGACTGTAACTCGCCTTCAGCCAGGTGCCAGGAATCTGAACTGCAGTTCTCATCCAAGCCATTTTGTCTCACTCTTGGGATCCCCTCTCTAAGTCCCCTAGCCAGATTCCCAGCTATTTCTGGGTCCTGTCTATGCCTTGTCGGGATCAGCAGGCTCATGATCATGGAACCTCAATGCCTTTTAGTGACTGACCATCCTGAGCCACCGGGTTTACTTTTTACAGCTGTGGCTGTGAGGCTTTCTCTTCTCATCATTCCAAAAGAAGAGTGGATACCCTCGATATCGCTACCACTTGTCTCATTAATGCTCCCTTTCTGAGCTGAAGACTGAAGAGGGTAAACTGAGCGCGTGCCTCTATTTTCTCTCCTGCCTTTCTTCTCCCTTTTTCCTCCCATAACCCCAGCACCCAACTGTGCAGGCTTTTCTTTACTTCAAACTCCAGCCTCGTTACTGAACCTAAATGATGATGAGTATTTCATTCACTTTACAGGGACAATTCTATAATGTGTTCTCACTTTAGCCTTTGACTTGTTAAATCATCGCTAAAAGAATGAGGTAATTTCTCTTTAAGAAGCCTGGCTTTTCTGCCTATTGCTGTGCCAAAGAGGTGAAGTACTGATTCTTTACTTCTTGAGAACAGTATAACTCATTGAAGTGGAAGTTTGCAGTGTGACCATGATAAAAGGGGAAGTTAACATGCACTTGACATATTTACAAAAAAATTATCTGTTACCTATTATGTCTTTGGTCTGAAAAATTCAATGGCTTTTCCATTGTGTGTGCAAATTAATTTTGAAAAATGAACCAATCACATATTATATCAGTATGTTAATGTAGTTTTCACTGTTAGTGCCTATCCTCATGGAGAACATGGATTGTGATGAAGTATGTGTCAGCACAGAGTTTGCTTTGTAATAGGCCCTCATTAAATATTTGTTGAGATAATTAATTCATGATAACCTGTGCTCAAGTCTATATTGGCCAAGGTCTGTGATAATATCCAAAGAGGAAACATGTAAAACATAGCAACTACTTTGATATAACATTTTCCAAGCCTTTCAAACTCCATTTGATATTCTTTTACTATTGGGCATTTCTTGTGGCTTATTTTTTTCTTTTCTTTTTTTCTACCCCGTCTTCTCTTTGGTGAAAAGAAACATGCTTTTGGCAGTTGAAACCAAAGCCAGTGCCTTTTCATTTCCTTTTCACTTTAGCCATTAAACTTTTCACAGTTTCTGAGTCTTGTCCTGATAGTCTTTTGTTTCAACAGTTAGCTTCAAGTCTGAAGGCAAACGTTTGTGCAACTCAGCTGTAGAGCAGCTAACTGGGCATCTGCATTATATGAGCAAGCCCTACCCACTAGTAACTGGATGCAAAAATGAACAAAAGACAACAGTCTTTGCCCTTACGGAGCTTATATTATAGTGGAGGCAAATACAGACCAAAAAAAAAAAACAGGTTTGTCATGTGAAATCAAATTATTAAACATTTACCAAGTATTTACTGTATCCCAGTGTTTGTGAAGTGCCATGATACTTAAAAGTTGGTATACCCATGGTGTTTTCCTTAAAACTCAAAGTCTGTCTTAACTAAACTTAAGCTAAATGTGAAGCAATTAGAAAACCAATACAGTTGGTAACATTTGTAACAAATATAAAAGGAATGAAGAGAAGAGCATAGCCACCAGAATCTTTAATAATAATAATTTAATTTATTACATTTAAATTTATTATAACTACACACATCACTAGGCCATTTGCATTAATGAGAACTCAGTAAGGTTGGGGGACACATACGATTATCCCCATTTGTAGGAAGAATATGAGACAAGACGGGGTAAAGCAACTTGCCTGTGTTTTATGACGGATTAGTAGTACCAGAGCTAGAATCAAGGTGTTGGACCCATACTGCGTCCGGGGGGAGGGGAGGGGAGGGGAATTTTTGCCAAGAGAGACAGCGGTGACAAAGGCACAGAGCTGGAAAGATACAGAGTATTAAAGGAGTCTCAAGATCTCAGGTTTTTCATGTTTCAGATTTGAAGCAGATGAAACCAAGATCATTCTTAAAGACTCTTCTAACATCAAAAATACATTATTCCTTTTTAAAGAAATATCATTTCCATTACGTACTCTTAAAGTTTGATGGAACAGATTTTTCCACTCAACAAAAGTATAACTATTTTTGGTGAGCAGTTTTCTATTTCTGCAACTCTGATCTTTCTTTGAACCTTACATGCTGCCTCTCTTACTTTTTGAAGAACAGTTTCACCTGAAGTTTTTATTTTACCTTCAAGCTATTATGTGTAAAGAATTTGTTATATTTATTTCCAAATAAATTTCCTTTCAAAGTATGTTTATAGATTTTTTTTCCCAGTAGCTAAGGATGAAAACTTCGAAGCCATCCTTGCTGCCTGCCTCTTTTTTACTTTCCCTTTTCTAAGAGCAGGCAGTCACCAGTGTTTTCTGCAATTGCTAATTCCTTTGCATTCCACTGTTCCCAAGCTAAAACGGAATTTTATTACTTCATTGTTTGCATGACTTTAATAATTTTGTAATTAATTTTCTCCATCCCTTTCAGTTCATCATGCACACTCAAGACGGCAGAGTCAGCATAAATATAAAATTATTGTCAACCAAAAGAAGTACAGGATAAAAAAAGGTTATTAATGTGTCAATGGCATTTTTTGTTGTATTTTATATTTGTCTTAAGAACAGGTATCTTGTATGTCTTATTCACTACTTTGTCCCCAACACCTGGAATAAGGCTCTTGTAGACAGACTCTAAGATGGCTCTCCTGTCTCATGATATTTTGATCTCCTCCCCATGATTATAGATAGGACTTGTGACTTGCTTCTAACCAATATATTCAATAATATGGAAGAGTGGTAGAATATCATTTCCACAACTACATTATAGAAGATTGTAACTTCCATCTTGCTAGCAGGCTTTGATTATTGACTCTTTCCCTTGCTGGCTTTTATGAAGCAGGCTGCCACATGGATAGACCCACATGGCAAGGAAATAAAGGTGATCTCTGGCTGACAGCCAACAAGTCCCTAAGGCCTTTATCTGATAGCTTATAAGCATCTGAATCCTGCTGATAACCACATAAGCTTGGAAGTAGCAGATCCTTCCCCAGTCAAGCCTCAGGTGAGACCCTAGCACTGGTCCATGCCTCAATTGCAGCCTCATGACAAACACTGAAGTAGAGGACCCAGCTAAGCCATGGTGGGATTCCTGATCTACAGGAATTGTGAGATAATAAATATGTGTAATTTAAGGCTGATAGGTTTATGGCAATTTGTTATGCAGCAATAAAAAACGTAATGCCTTGCATCTATTTTGTAGTTAATAAATATTTGTCAATTGAATACATGAATGAAATATCCTCATTGTATATTTAAGTCCATCTGTTCTAATGTGTCATTTAAGGCCTCTGTTTTCTTATTGATTTTCTACCTGGATGATCTGTCCACTGATGAAAGTGGGGTGTTAAAGTCCCCCACTATTATGTTACTGTCGATTTCTCCTTATATGGCTGTTAGCATTTGCCTTATATATTGAGGTGCTCCTATGTTGGGTACATATATATTTACAATTGTTATATCTTCTTCTTGGATTGATCCCTTGATCATTATGTAGTGTCCATCTTTGTCTCTTGTAACAGTCTTTATTTTAAAGTCCGTTTTGTCTAACATGAGTACTGTTACTCCAGCTTTCTTTTGATTTCCATTTGCATGGCATACCTTTTTCCATCCCCTCACTTTCAGTGTGTATGTGTCCCTAGGTCTGAAGTGGGTCTCTTGTAGACAGCATATATATGGGTCTTGTTTTTGTATCCATTCAGCCAGTCTACGTCTTTTGGTTGGAGCGTTTAATTAGTTTACATTTAAGATAATTATTGATATTTATGTACTTATTGCCATTTTGTTAATTGTTTTGGACTTGTTTTTGTAGATCTTTTTTCTTCCCTTCCTCCTTTCATCTCTTCTTTTGTGATTTGATGACTAACTTTAATGTTGTGTTTGGATTCCTTTTTCTTTTGTGTGTGTGTTTCTATTGTAGATTTTCGGTTTGTGGTTACCATGAGTTTTTTTTTGTTTTTTTGTTCTTTTGTTTTGCAGTACGCGGGCCTCTCACTGTTGTGGCCTCTCCCGTTGCGGAGCACAGGCTCCGGACGCACAGGCTCAGTGGCCATGGCTCACGGGCCCAGCCACTCTGCGGCATGTGGGATCTTCCCAGACCGGGACATGAACCCGTGTCCCCTGCATCAGCAGGCGGACTCTCAACCACTGCGCCACCAGGGAAGCCCCTACCATGAGGTTTTGATATAGCATTCTGTGTATAAGCAAGAGTGTTTTAAGTTGCTGGTCTTTTAATTTCAAATGTATTTCCAACATCCTGCATTTGTGCTCTCCTCTTCTCATGATTGCTGGTTTTGATATCATATTTGTGTGTGGATGATTTCCTAACTTTACTGTATGTTTGCCTTTACTAGTGAGCTTTCCCACCCATAATTTTCTTGTTTTCAGTTGTGGCCTTTCCTGCCTAGAGAAGTTCCTTAAGCATTTGTTATAAAGCTCATTTGGTGGTGTTGAATTCTTTTAGCTTTTGCTTGTCTGTAAAGCTTTTGATTTCTCCGTCGAATCTGAATGAGAGCCTTGCTGGTAGAGTATTTTTGGTTGTAGCTTTTTCTTTCATTACTCTAAATATATTATGCCACTCCCTTCTGGCCTGCAGAGTTTCTCCTGAAAAATCAGCTGATAACCTTATGGAGATTCCCTTGTAAGCTATTTGTTGCTTTTCCCTTGTTGCTTTTAATATTTTCTCTTTTCTTTAATTTTTGTCAGTTTGATTAATATATGTCTTTGTGTGTTCCTCCTTGGGTTTATCCTGTATGGGGCTCTCTGTGCTTCCTGGACTTGGGTGACTGTTGCCTTTCCCATGTTAGGGAAGTTTTCAGCTATTATCTCTTCAAATATTTTCTCAGGCCCTTTCTCTCTCTCTTCTTCTGGGACCTTGATAATGTGAATGTTGGTGTGTTTAATGTCCCAGAGGTCTCTTAAACTATCTTCATTTCTTTTCATTCTTTATTCTGTTCCACAGCAGTGATTTCCACCATTCTGTCTCGCAGTTCACTTATTCATTCTCCTGCCTCATTTATGCTGCTGTTGATTCCCTCTAGTGTATTTTTCATTTCAGTTACTGTATTGTTCATCTCAGTTTGTTTGTCCTGTAAATCTTCTAGTTTTTTGTTAAACATTTCTTGCATCTTCTCAGTCTGTGCCTCCATTCTTTTTCCAAGATCTTGGATCATCTTTACTATCAGTAGTCTTTTTAGGTGGAAGTCCTATCTCCACTTCACTTTGTTGTTTTTCTGGGGTTTTATCTTGTTCCTTCTTCTGGAACATAGTCCTTCTCATTTTGTCTAACTTTCTGTGATTGTGGTTTCCATTCCACAGGCTGCACGGTTGTCATTCCTCTTGCTTCTGGTGTCTGCCCCCTGGTGGATGAGGCCAGTCTAAGAGGTTTATGCAGGCTTCCAGGTGGGAGGGGCTTCTTCCTGCTCACTGGTGGCTGGAGCTGGATCATGTCCCTCTGATGGGCAGAGCCATGTCAAGGGATATGTTTAGAGGTGGCTGTAGGTTCAGGTAGGGCTGGGTTCCCAACCTGTTGGGTTGTTTGGCCTGAAGTGTCCCAGCACTGGAGCCTACAGGATGTTGGGTGGAGCCAGGTCAAAATGGCGGCCTCCAGGAGCGCTCACACCAATCAGTACTTCCCAGTACATCTGTCCCCAAAGTGTCTTTGACCCCACAGTGAGTCACAGCTGCCCACCTCCCCAGGAGACCCTCCAAACCAGCAGGTAGGTCTGGCCCAGGCTCCTATGAAGTCACTGCTTTTTCTCTGGGTTCCAGAGCATCTGAGACCTTGTGGGCACCCTCCAAGAGTGGAGTTTCTATTACACCCAGTCCTGTGGAGTTCCTGCGATCAAGCTCTGATGGCCTTCAGAGCCAAATGCTCAGGGGGCACTTCCTCCTGATACCAGACCCTTAGGCTGGGGACCCTGACATGGGGCTCAGAACTCTCATTCCTGCAGGAGAACCTCTGTGATATGATTATTTTCCAGTCTGTGGGTCACCCACCTGGCGGGTATGGGACTTGATTTTATTGTGATTGTGCCCCTCCTGCCATCTCATTGTGGCTTCTTCTTTGTCTTTGGATGTAGAATATCTTTTTGGGGGAGGTTCCAGTCTTTTTTTTCGATGGTTGTTCAGCAGTTAGTTGTGATTTTGGTGTTTTCGTAAGAGGAGGTGAGCTCGCATCCTTCTTCTGTGCCATCTTGTCCTCTCTCTGTTTTGTATCTTTATAAATGAATATTCTATATACATATTTCAATAAATACTACCTAAAAAGAACAAAAAATACCTCTTAAGAGTTAAGAAAACTAGATTAATTTTAAGACTGGGACCTTTAATCTCCAGGCATTTCCTTTAGTGTTGAGTAATTATGATGTGGTGAATGTGGTAGTGTCAGGTATTGCTTTTGAGTTTTTCTTGTTGTTTGATGGCTAACATCTCTGCTGTCATTGAACATGCTTAATTAAATGTGTGATCTATACTTTCACACACTAGTTAATTAAACCCATGTCTGTAGACATAAGGTGAACTCTCCTTTTATTTTCTCAGAGACTTGGACGTTCCAAAGTCATTTTTGCCATAATTCTTGAGGATACTTAATTAAATTTGTATTGTTTTCAAATATCCTCATTACCAACAGCATATTGTACCATGGTGCTGGACATGCAGACAGAAAACCAAATTATAAATTGAAATGTGGCAAATATACATTAAAAATTAAATTCTGTAGATCTTACCTCACTTGGCAAAGATTAGTGTCAGAAGATGTAACTTAATATTTCAGATCTTCAATAAAATATTCAAAAACCACAATTCTTTTATCTTGGGAAGAAGGAAAAGTTTCAGCAAACTTAACATCTACAAAATATAGTGACATATGAGGGGCACATATTTTTTATTATAAGTAGTAAAGGAAAATATCAGGAGGCAATATGTTTATTACCAGGTTGGAAGTGCTAGTTACTGTGTTTGTATCAGCTATTTCTGGAAATTTTGCAATAGGTTTAAATGTTTGCTCAGGCAATTCCTTGTTTGCTTCTTCTTCTAATCCAGTTCATTTTCACTCTGTCTCACCCCATCAGAACCCTGTCTTTTCATTCTGCCATTCTTGTGGTTGTGTTTAGAACTGATCACATTACTCAGGAAATAATTTTGAATCAATTAAATGTGCCTTGAATTAAAAAAAAATAAAACAGAGGATGAGAGTATATTTAGCAACATGCCTTGTTAAAAAAAAATTGTTAGTGGAAACCCCAATTTCAAAACATAATATGGAAAGCAATAGTAAAATTGGACAGTAAGTCATGTTTAACTGAGAATACAAATGGATAATTAAACTTGTGTGTGGGAATTCTCTGGTGGTCTAGTGGCTAAGACTTGGCACTTTCACTGCCTTGGGCCCAGATTGATCCCTGGTCAAGGAAATAAGATCCCACAAGCCATGTGACATAGGCAAAAAAAAAAAAAAGAGAAAAAGAAAAACCTTTGTGTGACCACAATCCACAATTAAAGGATAAAGGAAAGCAAATAAAAATTGCAAATTCAAATTTCAATCCAAGTAGTTGTTGATACTTTTTTTATATTTTTGTTTCAAATGAAGTGGAGGTGAAACTTGATTAAGGGTTGGCTAGTGAACAAAGTGGCCTCATGTATCATTTTATGGAGAGTATGAGTTGTATGGTCAACCAAGGACATTATATTTGACGCAGAGAAATGGGTGGATTTCAAGAAAGAAGAGGATATTTAGAAAGTGGGACCAGTAGAGGAGAGTAGAAAGTAAGAACCTAGGTCTTCCCTAGATCTTAGTCTCTGATACCTTTAAAATTTTTTTAGACAGCTTTCTTGAGGTATATTTGATATATAAAAACTGCATGTATTTATGTGTACAATTTGATGAGTTTGATATTTACAAACACCCATGATATCATCATGATGATCAGAGAATAGATATATCCAGAACCTCCAAAAGTTTCCTTGTGTCCCTGTTTTCATTTGTTTATTCTTTTGTGGTAAGAACACAACATGAGATCTATTCTCTTAAGAGATTTGAAGTGTAAATACTATATTATTAACTGTAGACATGATGTTGTCACTAGATATCTAGAACTTATTCATCTAGGATAACTGAAACTTTATACTCTTTGAAAAACAACACCCCATTTCCCCCAACCCTCAGCCCCTGGTGACCATTATTATATTCTCTGCTTCTATGAGTTTCACTATTTTAGATACCTCATGTAAATGGAATCATGCAGTATTCCACTCTGTGATTGACTTATTTCACTTAGTATAATGTCCTTTATCTATGTTGTCACAAATGAACATGGGAGTATAGATATCTCTTTAAGATCTTGATTTCATTTCTCTTGGTTTATACCCAGAAGTGGGATTGCTGGATCATATGGTAGTTATACTTTCAATATTTTTTTAATGATCCTCCATATTGTTTTCCACAGCTGCTGTACCATTTTCCATTTCTTTTAGAACTAATATGCAAATTAGAGTTACAGATATAAAATCAATATGGAAAAATCAGTTGTATTTCTGTACACTAACAATGACCGATGTCTCAATTCTTAAGAAAATAATCCCACTTACCATAGCATCAAAAAGAATAAAATACTTAGGAATAAATTTAACCAAGGAAGTGAAAGATTTGTACACTTAAAACTATAAAACATTGATGAAAGAAATAAAAGGGGTCACAAATAATTAGAAGACATCGTGCATTCATGGAATGAAGACTTAATATTGTTAAAATGGTCCACACTACACAAAGCAATGTACAGATTCAAGCTATCCCCATCAAAATCCCAATTGCATTTTTTTCTTACGGAAATAGAAAAATTACAATCCTAAAATTCATGTGGAACAACAAAAGATATAGAATAACCAAAGTGATTTTGACAAAGAAGAACATATCTAGAGGCATCACAGTTCCTGATTTTAAAATATATTATGAAGCTACAGTAATTAAAACAGTATGGTATGAGCATAAGTACAGACATAAAGAACAATGAAATAAAATAGAGAACCCAGAATAAACCCACACTAGAAGATTTACAGAACAAACAAACTGAGATGAACAGTACAGTAACTGAAATGAAAAATACACTAGAGGGAATCAACAGCCCAGGTCATAGGGATCTGTGACAAAGGCTAAGAGTTCATGAGAATCCCAGGTGTGAGGTAGATTGACAGTAGACTATGGCAAAATGAAAAATCATGTCCTGCCAACTTCCAGATCAAAGTCAGTTCACAGCCTCAGGGTTCCTTGATTGAAGGAGATCCTAAGTCCCCAACATCACCACAAATATATGTGTTAAATAGTCCATTGTTTTATTCCCCAAAAGATCTGTGGGCTTTGTCAGGGTTTCAGTGCCCTGGAAAGGCCCCTTGCCTAGACTTTTCAGCAGGGCGTCTGAACTGTGCTGACACAGAATATCTGAGACAGTATCATCGTTTTCCAGTTACAGAGGCCAATGGTGGACCAGTTGTAGCAGTGAGTACCATAGCTTGTTTCATTAACTTCCTTGCTTGAAGTCTTTTCAGATATTGTTTCTGTGACTTTTACTTCCTCTTTCGGAGAAGTGAGGGCATTTTATCTTCATAAAAATGGTGGGTCATTTTGCAGTATGAGAACTGGAAAAAATGGGAGGGCATGAATGGATCTGAGTGATGCAACGAATGGGCCGTATCAGACACCTTCTAAGTACCACTTCAAATGCTTGTGACCTCATCTACCCTAGTCTCTGGCCACTGGTTTTACCCCAGGTGCTGTGATGACTGACTTCACATGAGAGCACCTTGTCTCATGCCTGTACTCTATATCTCTTGTCTCTTGCCTGAGGTTTCCTGGTTTCCACTGAGGTGTGAAATGCCATAGAATACACTTGGCACCTATGCTTATACAGCCCTGAAGTTGAACTTTTGACTGACGGGAAGTGGGAGTTGGTGACTGTATTCTTAATTCTTCTCCACGTGGAAGGGCTCTCTTTTTTTTTTGCGGTATACGGGCCTCTCACTGCTGTGGCCTCTCCCGTTGCGGAGGACAGGCTCCGGACATGCAGGCTCAGCGGCCATGGCTCACGGGCCCAGCCGCTCCACGGCATGTGGGATCTTCCTGGACCGGGGCACGAATCCGTGTCCCCTGCATCGGCAGGTGGACTCTCAACCACTAGAAGGGCTCTCTTAAATGCAGTAGTAAATAGGCCCTCTCAGAAGATAAGCCTACTAGATCAAGCAAAATTAGTTGTGTTGGATTTTAAGCAGTGACCAGCTCCATGGTACTTTCTTTCCTATTTACTCTTCTTCCTTCAATACCTCACTCCCCATTTCCTTCCCTCCTGATTCCTTGGGATTTCTCTCACCAATAAAGTATTAACACATATATTTTTGCCTTAAGCTTTGTTTCTAGAAAAAAATATATAATATCACATGCCTCAGACCATACGTATTTACTTCTTATACCTGCACTGATTTTTTTTTTCCTTACTTGAGTAGCAAACTCCTGATCATTCTTCAAGTTTTATTTCGCTGTGTTCAATAAAGCTTGATCTACTCAAGCAGAATTAATCATTTTCTCCATTGTGTTACTATTAACTTCCTAGCACATACATCTATCATTGTATTTGCCATAATGTTTTATAGTGGTTTGTATTGCTGATTAAACCATGAACTCCTTGAGAGTCATATCTTAGGCTTCTTTGGATTTTCAACATCATTAATAGTCTCTGGAACATAGTGTGTAATCATCATTTTATTTTTTTACATCTTTATTGGAGTATAATTGCTTTACAGTGTTGTGTTACTTTGTGCTATATAACAAAGTGAGTCAGCTATATGTATACATATGTGCCCATATCCCCTCCCTCTTGTGCCTCCTTCCCACCCTGCCTACCTCACCCCTCTAGGTGGTCACAGAGCACTGAGCTGATCTCCCTGTGCTATGCAGCTGCTTCCCACTAGCTGTCTATTTTACATTTGGTAGTTTATATTGGTCAGTGCTACACTCTCAGTTCATCTCAGCTTACCTTCCCTGAACCCATGTCCTCAAGTCCATTCTCTACATCTGCATCTTTATTTCTGTCCAGCCCCTAGGTTCATCAGAACCTTTTTTTTTTTTGATTCCATATATACGTGTCAGCATATGGTATTTGTTTTTCTCTTTATGACTTACTTCACGCTGTATGACAGCCTCTAGGTCCATCCACCTCACTACAAATAACTCAATTTCCTTTCTTTTTATGGCTGAGTAATATTCCTTGTATATATGTGCCACATCTTCTTGATCCATTCATCTGGCAATGGACACTTAAGTTGATTCCATGTCCTGGTTATTGTAAATAGGGCTACAATGAATATTATGGTACATGATTCTTTTTGATTATGGTTTTCTCAGGGTGTATGAACAGTAGCGGGGTTGCTGGGTCACAGGGTAGTTCTATTTTTAGTTTTTTTGAGGAACCTCCGTACTGTTCTCCATAGTGGCTGTATCAATTTACATTCCCACCAACAGTGCAAGAGGGTTCCCTTTTCTCCACACCCACTCCAGCATTTATTGTTTGTAGATAGATTTTTTGATAGTGGGCATTCTGACTGTGTGAGGTGATACCTCACTGGTTTTGATTTGCGTTTCTCTAATGATTAGGGATGTAGAGCATCCTTTCGTGTGTTTGTTGGCAATCCTTATATTGTCTTTGCAGGAATGTGTGTTTAGGTCTTCCACCCATTTTAGGGCTGGGTTGATTGTTTTTTTGATATTGAGCTGTTTGAGCTGCTTGTATATTTTGGAGATTAATCCTTTGTCAGTTGCTTCATTTGCAAATATTTTCTCCCATTCTGAAGGTTGTTTTTTCATCTTGTCTTTGGTTTCCTTTGCTGTGCGAAAACTTTAAGTTTCATTAGGTCCCCTTTGTTTATTTTTATTTTTATTTCCATTAGTCTAGGAGGTGAGTCAAAAATAATCTTGCTGTGATTTATGTCATAGATTGTCCTGCCTATGTTTTACTCTAAGAGTTTTATAGCGTCTGATCTTACATTTAGGTCTTTAATCCATTTTGAGTTTATTTTTGTGTATGGTGTTAGGGAGTATTCTAATTTCATTCTTTTACTTGTAGCTGTCCAGTTTTCCTAGCACCAATTATTGAAGAGGCTTTCTTTTCTGCATCGTATTGTGTTGCCTCCTGTGTCAAAGATAAGATGACCATATGTGCGTGGGCTTAGCTCTGAGTTTTCTATCCTGTTCCATTGATCTATATTTCTCCTTTTGTGCCAGTACCATACTGTCTTGATTACTGTAGCTTTGTAGTATAGTCTGAAGTCAGGGAGCCAGATTCCTTCAGCTTCGTTTTTCCTTCTCAAGACTGCTTTGGCTATTCAGGGTCTTTGTGTTTCCATACAAATTGTGAATTTTTTTTGTTCTAGTCTGTGAAAAATGCCGTTGGTAGTTTGATAGGGATTACATTGAATGTGTAGATTGCTTTGGGTAGTATAGTCATTTTCACACTGTTGATTCTTCCAATCCAAGAACATGGTATATCTCTTCATCAGTTTGTAGCGTCTTTGATTTCTTTCATCAGTGTCTTATAGTTTTCTGCATACAGGTCTTTTCTCTCCTTAGGTAGGTTTATTCCTAGGTATTTTATTCTTTTTGTTGCAATGGTAAATGGGAGTGTTTCCTTAATTTCTCTTTCAGATTTTTCACCGTTAGTGTATAGGAATGCAAGAGATTTCTGTGCATTAATTTTGTATCCTGCTACTTTACCAAGTCATTGATTAGCTCTAGTTTTCTGGTAGCATGTTTAGGATTCTCTATATATGGTATCATGTCATCTGCAAACAGTGACAGTTTTACTTCTTCTTTTCCAATTTGGATTTCTTTTATTGCTTTTTCTTCTCTGATTGCTGAGGCTAAACCTTCCAAAACTATGTTGAATAATAGCAGTAAGAATGGGCAACCTTGTCTTGTTCCTGATCTTAGTGGAAATGCTTTCAGTTTTTCACCATTGAGAAAGGTGTTGGCTGTGTGTTTGTCATATATGGCCTTTATTATGTTGAGGTAAGTTCCCTCTATGCCTACTTTGTGGAGAGTTTTTATCATAAATGGGTGTTGAATTTTGTCAGAAGCTTTTTCTGAATCTATTGGGTTGATCATAAAGTTTTTCTCCTTCAGTTTGTTAATATGGTTTATCACACTGAATGATTTGCCTATATTGAAGAATCCTTGCATTCCTGGGATAAACCCCACTTGACCATGGTGTATGATCCTTTTAATGTGTTGTTGGATTCTGTTTGCTAGTATTTTGTTGAGGATCTTTGCATCTATTTCATCAGTGATATTGGCCTGTAGTTTTCTTTTTTTGTGACATCTTTGTCTGGTTTTAGTATCAGGGTGATGGTGGCCTCGTAGAATGAGTTTAGGAGTGTTCCTCCCTCTGCTGCATTTTGGAAGAGTTTCAGAACGATAGCTGTTAGCTCTTCTCTAAATGTTTGATAGAGTTTGCCTCTGAAGCCATCTGGCCCTGGACTTTTGTTTGTTGGAAGATTTTTAATCACAGTTTCAATTTCAGTGCTTGTGATTGGTCTGTTCGTATTTTCTGTTTCTTCCTGGTTCAGTCTTGGAACGTTGTACTTTTCTAAGAATTTGTCCATCTCTTCCAGCTTGTCCATTTTATTGGCATATAGCTGCTTATAGTAGTCTCTCGTGACCCTTTGTATTTCTGCAGTGGCAATTGTTACTTCTCCTTTTTCCTTTCTAATTCTGTTGATTTCAGTCTTCTTTTTTTTCTTGATGAGTCTGGCTAATGGTTTATCATTTTGTTTATCTCTCAAAGAATCAGCTTCTAGTTTTACTCATCTTTGCTATTGTTTCCTTCATTTCTTTTTCATTTATTTTTGATCTTATATTTATGATTTCTTCCTTCTGCTAACTTTGGGGTTTTTTTTATTGTTCTTTTTTCTCTAATTGCTTTAGGTGTAAAGTTAGTTTGAGATTTTTCTTGTTTCTTGAGGCAGGATTGTATTGCTATAAACTTCCCTCTTACAACTGTTTTTGCTGTATCCAGTAGTATTTGGGTTGTCGTGTTTTCATTGTCATTTGTTTCTAGGTATTTTTTGGTTTCCTCTTTGATGCCTTCAGTGATCTCTTGGTTATTTAGTAGCGTATTGTTTAGCCTCCACGTGTTTGTAATTTTTACAGTTTTTTTCCTGTAAGTGATATCTAGTCTCATAGTGTTGTGGTCATAAAAGATACTTGATACAATTTCAATTATCTTAAATTTACTAAGGCTTGATTTGTGACCCAAGATATGATCTATCCTGGAGAATGTTCCATGTGCACTTGAGAAGAAAGTGTATTCTGTTGTTTTTGGATGGAATGTCTTATAAATATCAATTAAGCCCATCTGTTGTAATGTGTCATTTAAAGCTTGTGTTTCCTTATTTATTTTCATTTTGGATGATCTGTCCGTTGGTGAAATTGGAGTGTTAAAGTCACCCACTATTATTGTGTTACTGTTGATTTCCCCTTTTATTTCTGTTAGCATTTGCCTTATGTGTTGAGGTGCTCCTATGTTGGTTGCATAAATATTTATAATTGTTACATCTTCTTCTTAGATTGATTGATCCCTTGATCATTATGTAGTGTCCTTCTTTGTCTCTTGTAATAGGCTTTATTTTAAAGTCTATTTTGTCTGATATGAGAATTGTTACTCCAGCTTTCTTTTGATTTCCATTTGCATGGAATATCTTTTTCCATCCCCTCACTTTCAGTGTGTATGTGTCCCTAGGTCTGAAGTGGGTGTCTTATAGACAGCATATACATGGGTCTTGTTTTTGTATCCATAGAGCCAGTCTGTCTCTTTTGGTTGGAGCATTTAATCCATTTACATTTAAGGTAATTATCAATACATATGTTCCAATCCCATTTTCTTAATTGTTTTGGGTTTGTTTTTGCAGGTCTTTTCTTCTCTAGTGTTTCCCACCTAGAGAAGTTCCTTTAGCCTTTGTCATAAAGCTGGTTTGGTGGTGCTGGATTCTCTTAACTCTGTTTGCGTAGCTCCTGGGGTTCAGCTTTGGTTTTGGCCCCGCTTCTGCATGTAGGCCACCCTCAGGCATCTGTTCCCCACCCAGACAGGAGGGGGTTAAAGCAGCAGCTGGGGTCTCTTGCTCACTCAGGCTGGGGAGAGGAGGGTTATGGTAGTAATAATTTGAATGCGAGGCGTGCCTGTGTTGGCAGAGGCCAGCATGACTTTGCAACAGCCTGAGGCACGCTATGTGTTCTCCCGGGGATGTTGTCCCTGGATCATGGGACCCCGGCACTGGTGGGCTGCACAGGCTCCCGGGGGCGTGTGTGTAGTGACCTGTGCCTGCACACAGGATTCTTGTTGGCAGTGGCAGCAGCAATAGTAGTCCCTACCTGCCTCTGGGGTCCGAGCTGATAGCCGCAGCTGGCACCCATCTATGGAGCTCACTTAGGCCATGCTATTCCGTCTGTGGGCACACGGAGCAGGAAGCCCTTCTCCTCGTGCACCTGGAAACAGTGGTCTCTTGCCTCTCCAGCAGGTCCAGACTTTTTCCTGGACTCCCTCCCAGCTAGCTGTGGCACACTAGCCCCCTTCAGGCTGTCTTCACACAGCTAACCCCAGTCCTCTCCCTCATGTCTGACCTCTGAAGCCAGGGCCTCAGCTCCGAGCCCCCACCCACCCTGGCGGGTGAGCAGACAAGCCTCTCAGGCTGGTGAGTGCTGGTTGGCACCAATCCTCTGTGCAGGAATCTCTCTGCTTTGCCCTCTGCACCCCTGTTCCTGCGCTCTCCTCCATGGCTCTGAAGCTTCCCCCTCCACCACCCCCATCTCCACCAGTGAAGGGGCTTCCTAGTGTGGGGAAACTTTTCCTGCTTCACAGCTCCCTCCCAGAGGCGCAAGTCCCCTCCCGATTCTTTTGTATCTGTTTTTTCTTTTTTCTTTTGCCCTACCCAGATACATGGGGATTTTCTTGCCTTTTGGGAAGTGTGAGGTCTTCTGCCAGCATTCAGTAGGTGTTCTGCAGGAGTTCTTCCACATGTAGATGTATTTTTGATGTATTTATGGGGAGGAAGGTGATCTCCACGTCTTACTCCTCCACCATCTTGAAGGTCTCCCTAATCATCATTTTTTATGGAATGAATTAATTTCTTAATTAAAATTTAATATTAAGACCATGTTCTAGTTTTGTGGCCTGTGTGAATGCAGAGAAATGTCTAATAGCTGAAGATTTATACTATTATACATAAGCACCTAGTATGTAACTATATGTACCTGTTATGTAATTATTTACATATATTGAATATCCAAAAGTATTTTATTTACCTATATATTTTATCTTCCTGTCTAGCTATCTCTCTCCCCCCTACCTATTTCTGTATTGTCAGTGTGTACTATTCCTTTGAGGATGAGAAAGAGAACAGACAAGTGCCATTGATAAAGCAATAGACCACGAGGTTACTTGTTCAAAGTCAAAACACTGTATGCTTTGGAGAAATGATTTTTATTGCTTTAGTTCAGAAGTGAGCCTGCATTGCTGCTTTGTTTCGGCCTGGTGTGTTTCGGTTCTGACAGAGATTTTGCTGTTATAATGGTCTCAATGCAGTACTTAAACTAGAAATAGCAAGCCTAAGAAATGACATAATTTTTACCAACAACTGAGGTGACAATAAAGAAATTTCATTTGCAGCTTCAGATACTTTGAGCTTCAAGTCAATACTGGATCCCTGAGCACATATTAATTTATTTGCAGATCCCTCTCTAATATATCTCTGTGCTCCAACCTCCATAACCGCCTAGTATAATTGTTATAGTTCTGATTTGCAGGTGTTGCCTCTCATTTCTATGCCACAGGCTACTTGCTCATCCAAAGCCAGTTATTTCATAATTCCCAAAGAGGGAGAGAAATGTCCTCCCACATCCAGAGCTTCATCATTGTTGGCATATTATGTTTCTAATTAATCAGCTTTCTTTCAAATTTAGCCTTTAGGCTTTTGCCTCCAAAATCACCAAAAATGGCATCAAATCCTGAGTGCTTCAGTAGTATAAGAACTTTAGTATCTGTGTCCTAGAAAACCCTTACCACTTACTATATTATATTACTATAAATATTCAGAAAATATGCAATGATAATTTGTATCCAGTTGAAAATACATTATTAGCATGTAATTATTCCCTATTGAATTTATTTCTGATCTGAATATATTATTTATGGGTGAGAATAAGGGGAGAAAATCATTCCTTTTTTGTTCAATTTACCTCTTTATGATTTATTCAAACTAATTTATTTATTACTTTTTTGTTTTGTTTTTGTTTTTGTGTTTTGAGGACAACACTTTGAGATAATGCGTCCTGGAAAGTATCTGCATTCTGGTTAGGACATTTATTTGGAATGAATTAAAGCTCTTGAAGACTCTATTATATTCTTTCTTTGTTATGCATTTAAGAGATCTCTCAGTTCCTTTCAAGGTATTTATTATTTCTTGTTCTGAGTTTGATGTAAAATGTCACAAAACAACTCTACGAGAGTGTGGGCAGTTTCCATACTGTCAAAGAGAAGTGATCCTCATTTATGATGAAATAGTTATTTACTTTAGGCTTGTAAGCCCCTTTGTCATGTGCAATTTTCCATTCAATCATGACACTTTAAACAAAAGAAATATAAATAGATGGAGACATCAAATCAATGAATATGATCACTTTATTAACTAAAACGATTTTAAAAGGGGCCAGGTAAGTTTAGGAAAACAAACCTCAGAATTTCATTTGAAATCCTACAGACTTTTGTCTGCATTTCCCATGCTCTCAGATGCTGAAACAATAACACACTTGATGGCAGTGAACAAGAAACGTTTGTTAAAGTAATCTACTTGCCAAACATGACCTAACCTTGTTTTATTTTTTACATTGTTTTTCTATCTACAAAGGTACAAGGCTTTTGTGTGCTTCTCAGACAGATTAGGCCCCAAAAGGGAAGTGCATGGTCAAGCAATGAAAAAAGTTTTGGAATTGGCTGGCTTGTTTGTGAGCGGTCCATTCTATTATTGCTCTTAGGCTCAAATCTGATACTTGTGGTGAAATGAGAGGATGTGGGTATGGGGGTTGAGTTGGTAAAATTCAGTGGCAAAAAGAGGAAAAGGAGCGCACATCCTTAAGGAGAGCATGCTACTTCTGATCTTAGGTTTAGTATTGAACATCTCCCCATTTCACAGATAGGATGAAACCAATTAAACACCATCAGGATCTAATGTGCTCACTAGATCTTGATGGTTTTCTTACCTTTTTCTCTTGTATATCTTCCTACACACCCTGTTCTGCCATGTGTTCCTTTATACTAAAATGGAGCTTCTCAAAGGTGGCACCATTGACATTTTGGGGTGAGTTGATTCTTTTTTGGGGAGTGAAGGCTGGGCTGCCTTTGGCATTATAAGCTGTTAAGCAGCAACTCTGAGTTTTATCTGCTAGATTTGAGTAACACAGTCCTCCCCTGCCCTAGTTATGACAACCAAAAATATCTCTAGACATTACCAAATATCCCTTGAGATATTTGCAAAATATCCCCCCAAGTCACCCCTTGTTAAGAACCACTGTACTAAAAGAATAATTCTAAAAACTGCGTTAAATATGGTGCTCTAGCTGCTCTCCTCAAATCTCAGTTACTCAACACATTAAAAGTTTATGTTCTCCGCACTTTACCACTATGTGCAGATATTCCTGGTCAGATGGCCTTCCATAATGTAATGAAGGAATATAAGCCCCTTACATTTCACAGATCTGCCCTTCTCAAGGGGCTTTGAGTCTTTTCTATCCAGTAAATGGAAAAAGAGAGCAGGAAAAAAACTGCCCAATTCTGAACTACTTTGGATAGGAATGGATATGCATATTGTATTTGCTTACATTCCATTGAGAAAAGTAGTCATTGGCATCACATAGATGAATATGAACTGGAAAATCTAGTCCCTAGATCGGCAGCCATTTCCAAGCAATTATTCCACCCCAAGAAAGAACAAAACAGAAGTCTTTGGGGGAAGAAGTGGTGTGTCACTTACCCTTCTTTGCTGCATAACCCTAGAATATCTTTTCTTCTCCATGGACCCCCTAAGTTGTGGCTGCTGATAGATATCTGGGAGAGGAACTAAACTGAGGTGCCACTGGACAGAAGATATTTTAAGATATTTACCCTGAAGAGAAGTAAAAAATCTTAGAAACCTACCGACACTATAGTTACACAATTAGAAGAATGATAAACATAATTTTTGAGACACTTAAATATTTACTATATTACATATTCATCTAAAAATAATTAAATGAATATTCATTTAAATAAACCATACCCTACAATATAGTGGGTTTAAAAGAACAGAAGTCTGATATTAGATTTTGAGTCTGTCCTTACTGGCTTGTGATTTGCGCAAGTCATTGAATATTCCAGCATGTTTGTTCTGCATGTGTAAAATAGACATAAAACCACTTAATGTTCTTACAGGGGATTCATAGGAGAGTTACGTTATAATTTTATTTGAAAAATTCTTCATTCTAGCTAACTTCAAAGTTATACTTATATCACACTACTTATTATGAGTTACTGTGTGGAGCTGGTAAATGATCACATATTGGTTCACTGTCCATTAGAGAGAGGGATTCTGAATTATCTAAAGAAAAGAAGGCTGAGAGGCTGCATGGCAATCTTGTGAGCCCAGTGAGCATTTGGACATATTCATGGAGACCTCAGGCTATATAAAAGGAATCTCCTTTATGTTTTAGGTACTATAAAGGCCTCTGTAACAGTAGTTGAGCAATAAGGAAGATGAATTTATAAGCCAGGGCATTCTCTGATGGGCAGTAGCCAAGAAATTAGGTCTTAATTTTTGAAGACTGGATGCATCAATGATATCTGGAGCAGAAGCAAGAAACACTACAATCCTGCAGCCTGTGGAACAAAAAACACATTCACAGAAAGATAGACAAGATGAAAAGGCAGAGGCCTATGTACCAGATGAAGGAATAAGATAAAACCCCAGAAAAACAATTAAATCAAGTGGATAGGCAACCTACCAGAAAAAGAATTCAGAATAATGATAGTGAAGATGATCCAGGACCTCAGAAAAAGAATGGAGGCAAAGATCGAGAAGATGCAAGAAATGTTTAACAAAGACCTAGAAGAATTAAAGAACAAACAAACAGAGATGAACAATACAATAACTGAAATGAAAAGTACACTAGGAGGAATCAATAGCAGAATAACTGAGGCAGAAGAACGGATAAGTGACCTGGAAGACAGAATGGTGGAATTCACTGTTGCAGAACAGAATAAGAAAAAAGAATGAAAAGAAATGAAGACAGCCAAAGAGACCTCTGGAACAAAATCAAATGCAACAACGTTCGCATTATAGGAGTCTCAGAAGGAGAAGAGAGAGAGAAAGGACCAGAGAAAATATTTGAAGAGATTATAGTCAAAAACTTCCCTAACATGGGAAAGGAAATAGCCACCCAAGTCCAGGAAGTGCAGAGAGTCCCAGGCAGGATAAACCCAAGGAGAAACATGCCGAGACACATAGTAATCAAATTGGCAAAAATTAAAGACAAAGAAAATTTACTGAAAGCAGCAAGGGAAAAATGACAACATACAAGGGAATTCCCATAAGGTTAACAGCCGATTTCTCAGCAGAAACTCTACAGGCCAGAAGGGAGTGGCATGATATACTTAAAGTGATGAAAAGGAAGAACCTACAACCAAGATTACTCTACCTGGCAAGGATCTCATTCAGATTTGATGGAGAAATCAAAAGCTTTACAGACAAGCAAAAGCTAGGAGCATTCAGCACCACCAAACCAGCTCTACAATAATTGCTAATGGAACTTCCCAAAGTGGGAAACACAAGAGAAGGAAAGGACCTACAAAAACAAACCCAAAACAATTAAGAAAATGGTAATAGGAACATACATATCGATAATTACCTTAAACGTGAATCGATTAAAGGCTCCAACCAAAAGACACAGGCTTGCAGAATGGATACAAAAACAAGACTCATATATATGCTGCCTACAGGAGATCCACTTCAGACCTAGGGACACATACAGACTGAAAGTGAGGGGATGGAAAAAGATACTCCATGTAAATGTAAATCAAAAGGAAGCTGGAGGGCTTCCCTGGTAGCGCAGTGGTTGAGAGTCCACCTGCCGATGCAGGGGACACACGTTCGTGCCCTGATACGGGAAGATCCCACATGCCGCATAGCGGCTGGGCCCGTGAGCCATGGCCGCTGAGCCTATGCATCCGGAGACTGTGCTCCACAGCAGGAGAGGCCACAGCAGTGAGAGGCCCATGTACTGCAATTAAAAAAAATAAAAACATAAAAAAGAAGGAAAGCTGGAATAGCAGTACTCATATCAGATAAAATAGACTTTAAAGTAAAGACTGTTGCAAAAGATAAGGAGGAACACTACATAATGATAAAGGGACCAATCCAAGAAGAAGATATAATAACTATAAATGTTTATGCACCCAAGATAGGAGCACCTCAATACATAAGGCAACTGCTAAAAGCTCTAAAAGAGGAAATCAACAGTAACACAATAATAGTGGGGGACTTTAACACCTCACTTACACCAATGGACAGATCATCCAAACAGAAAATTAGTAAGGAAAAACAAGGTTTAAATGACACAATAGACCAGATAGATTTAATTGATGTTTATAGGACATTCCATCCAAAAACAGCAGATTACACTTTCTTCTCAAGTATGCAGGAAAAATTCTCCAGGACAGATCACATCTTGGGTCACAAATCAAGCCTCAGTAAATTTAAGAAAATTGAAATCATATCAAGCATCTTTTCTGACCACAACGCTATGAGATCAGAAGTGAACTACAGGGCAAAAAAATGTAAAAAACACAAACACATGGAGGCTAAACAATACATTACTAAATAACCAAGAGATCACTGAAGAAATCAAAGAAATCAGTAACTACCTAGAGACAAATGACAATGAAAACATGACGATCCAAAATCTGTGGGATGCAGCAAAAGCAGTTCTAAGAGGGAAGTTTATACCTATACAAGCCTACCTCAAAAAACAAGAAAAATCTCAAACAATCTAACCTTACACCTAAAGAAACTATAAAAAGAAGAACAATCAAACCCCAAAGTTATCAGAAGGAAAGAAATCATAAATATCAAAACAGAAATAAATGAAATAGTCTCAAAGAAAACAATAGTAAAGATCAATAAAACCAAAAGCTGGTGCTTTGAGAAGATAAACAAAATTGATAAACCATTAGCCAGACTCATCAAGAAAAAGAGGGAGAGGACTCAAATCAATAAAATTAGAAATGAAAAAGGAGAAGTTACAACAGACACTGAGAAATACAAAGCATCCTAAAGCAACTCTATGCCAATAAAATGGACAACCTGAAAGAAATGGACAACTTCTTAGAAAGGTATAACCTTCCAAGACTGAACCTGGACGAAATAGAAAATATGAACAGACCAGTCACAAGTAATGAAATTGAAACTGTGATTTAAAATCTTCCAACAAACAAAAGTCCAGGACCACATGGCTTCACAGGTGAATTCTATCAAACATTTAGAGAAGAGGTAACACCCATCCTTCTCAAACTCTTCCCAAAAATTGTGGAGAAAGGAGTACTCCCAATATCATTCTATGAGGCCACCTTCACCCTGATACCAAAACCAGGCAAAGATACTACAAAAAAAGAAAATTACAGACCAATATCACTGATGAATATAGATGCAAAAATCCTCAAAAAAAATACTAGCAAACAGAATCCAATAACACATGAAAAGGGTCATACACTATAATCAGTGGGATTTATCCCAGGGATGCAAGGATTCTTCAATATATGCAAATCAATCAATTTGATACACCATATGAACAAATTGAAGAAGAAAAACCATATGATCATCTCAATAGATGCAGAAAAAGCTTTTGACAAAATTCAACACCCATTTATGATAAAAACTCTCCAGAAAGTGGGCATAGAGGGAACCTACCTCAACATAATAAATACCATATATGACAAACCCACAGCAAACATCATTCTCAGTGGTGAAAAACAAAGCATTTCCTCTAACATCAGGAACAAGACAAGGATGTCCACTCTCACCACTATTATTCAACATAGTTTTGGAGGTCCTACCCATGGCAATCAGAGAAGAAAAAGAAATGACAGGAATACAAATTGGAAAAGAAGAAGTAAAACAGTCACTGTTCGCAGATGACATGATACTATACATACAGAATCCTAAAGATGCCACCAGAAAACTACTAGAGCTAATAAGTGCATTTGGTAAAGTTGCAGGATACAAAATTAATGCTCAGTAATCTCTTGCATTCCTATATACTAATGAAGAAAAATCTGAAAGAGAAATTAAGGAATCACTCTCATTTATCACTGCAATAAAAAGAATAAAATACCTAGGAATAAACCTACTGAGGGAGACAAAAGACCTGTATGCAGAAAAGTGTAAGACACTGATGAAAGAAATTAAAGATGATACCAACAGATGGAGGGATATACCATGTTCTTGGATTGGAAGAATCAATATTGTGAAAATGACTATACTACCTAAAGCAATCTACAGATTCAATGCAATCCCTATCAAATTACCAATGGCATTTCACAGAACTAGAACAAAAAATCTTAAAATTTGTATGGAGACTCAAAAGACCCTGAATAGCCAAAGTATTCTTGAGGGAAAAAATCGGAGCTGGAGGAATCAGATTCCCTGACTTCAGACTATACTGTAAAGCTATAGTTATCAAGACAATATGGTACTGGCACAAAAACAGAAATATAGATCAATGGAACATGATAGAAAGCCCAGAGATAAACCCACCTACCTGTGGTCAACTAATCTATGACAAAGGAGGCAAGGATATCCAATGGAGAAACAACAGTCTCTTCAATAAGTGGTGCTGGGAAAACTGGACAGCTACATGTAAAAGAATAAAATTAGAACACTCCCTAACACCATACACCAAAATAAACTCAAAATGGATTAGAAACCTAAATGTAAGACTGGACAGTATAAAACTCTTAGAGGAAAACATAGGAAGAACACTCTTTGACATAAATCACAGCAAGATCTTTTTTGATACACCTTCTAGAGTAATGGAAATAAAAACAAAAATAAACAAATGGGACCTAATGTAACTTCACAACTTTTGCACAGCAAAGGAAACCATAAGCAAGACGAAAAGACAACCCTCAGAATGGGAGAAAATATTTGCAAATGAATCAGTGGACAAAGGATTAAACTCCAACATATATAAACAGCTCATGCAGCTCAATATTAAAAAAAACAAACAACCCAATCCAAAAGTGGGCAGAAGACCTAAATAGACATTTCTCCAAAGAACACATACAGATGGCCAGGAAGCACATGAAAAGCTGCTCAACATCACTAATTATCAGAGAAATGCAAACCAAAACTACAATGAGGTCTCACCTCACACCAGTTAGAATGGGCATCATCAGAAAATCTACTAACAAGGAATGCTGGAGAGGGTGTGGAGTAAAGGGATCCCTCTTGCCCTGTTGGTGGGAATGTAAATTGATACAGCCACTATGGAGAACAGTATGGAGGTTCCTTATAGAACTAAAGATAGAATTACCATATGATCCAGCAATCCCACTACTAGGCATATACCCAGAGAAAACCGTAATTCAAAAAGACACATGCACCCCAGTGTTCATTGCAGCACTTTTTACAATAGCCAGGTCATGGAAGCAACCTAAATGCCCCTTGACAGATGAGTGGATGAAGAAAATGTGGTACATATATACAGTGGAATATTACTTAGCCATAAAAGGAACGAAATTGTTGAGACGTGGATTTATCTAGAGACAGTCATACAGAGTGAAGTAAGTCAGAAAGAGAAAAACAAATATCGTATATTAACGCATATATGTGGAACCTAGAAAAATGGTACAGATGAACTAGTTTGCAGGGTAGAAATTAAGACACAGATGTAGAGAACAAATGTATGGACACCAAGGGAGGAAAGCGGCGGGGGGGTCTGGGTGGTGGTATGATGAATTGGGCAATTGGGATTGACATGTATACACTGATGTGTATAAAATTGATGACTAATATGAACCTACTGTATAAAAAAATTAAATTAAATTAAAACAAAAAAAGAGGGCTTCCCTGGTAGCACAGTGGTTGAGAGTACGCCTGCCGATGCAGGGGACATGGGTTCGTGCCCCGGTCCGGGAGGATCCCACATGCCGCGGAGCGGCTGGGCCCGTGAGCCCTGGTCGCTGAGCCTGCGCGTCTGGAGCCTGTGCTCCGCAACGGGAGAGGCCACAACAGTGAGAGGCCCGCGTACTGCAAAAGAAAAAGAAAAAAAAGTAAACACCCTTATGGCTGCTAAGGAGGAAAGGTGGGGTTGGGTGAGGCATAATCCAGGAAGTTGAAATTAGCATAGATACCTTTCCAAAGACCAATAAATAAAAAGTAAATAAATAAATAAATAAAACCTGTTACAAGGCTTTCAAAGGAGCTATCCATTGTTCTGATACTCTATTTCAGACCTTTCTGCATCAAAGGGCCAATATCCTTATTCTTGGTACAATATTTGCCTCTCAACCTTGTCCTCCTGATTGTAACTACCCTTAACATTACTGTGCTCTAGATCAAAACTGATCTGTGAAACCATTTTTATACCTTGAATGGTTTCCAGCCTAACTTCCAGTAACCTTAATAAGTTAATGAGTTACACTGCTGCCCAAGTTAATCGATACCTAGCCTGATCTTCACATTCCCCAGTTATGCCCCAGACCTACATTCTGGTTTCAAACTGGATTAATTACACAACAAAAAAATGCATATATTGTGCATGTAGCCAATGGCTGGAGAATTACTTTCATAAGGCATCAATAATTATAGTGTAAGTCAAACTAATTTTTATGGTTTGTGACATTTTTAAGTACCTGAGAAGAACCTGATTTTAGAACACAGATAAATCTTACGAATAGTTTGATATGTGAGCAGTGATTTGGTTGTAAATTAATACTTCTGCTGATTGTTCATGTTTCTTATCTCAACCAAGAATCCCCAAAGACTCAAATAATATTTTTAACAGATGATGAAATCACATGGGCAACTTTGATACTTATTATGTTATCTCACAGGATTCCATTCTCATGTAAATGCTCTACTCTGGTAATAAGAAAAGGAAAGATGGGAGGTCTGTTTGGGGCTTGAAGTTTGATTATTCTCTTCATTGACTTTTAAGAATATGAAGTGTATTATTTATGCCAAGCCCATGAGACACATTACCTGTACTAAGAAGAACAGTATTTTGCAGAGTTGATTCCTATTAAAGAGTGAGTTTTAACAGCCAAGGGCACAAATAAGCCAACTTGAGGAGTATTGATCAGGGAGAAATGTGGCATTGGCACTGACTGGAAAGTGCACGTTTGCTACTCAATTAGAGTCAAATCCAGCAGCAAGGAAACTGGGGGGGGATTCCTTAAAAAAAAAATAGGGTGCAAGGAGCTCTAACTTTCGTAAGAATTAATTTTAGTTAAATCAGGTACTCTCAAGGTAAGGAAAAATGGATGAACTGGTAGGATAATGATTTACCTGAGACACTCTATTTTCATTGCATCTGGTTGACTTTTTTTCCAATGATATAAAAATGTACATGGTTTTTAGATCACTTAATGAATATAAATATAGATATTTTAATCTGTGTTTCATTAGACTAACACAGTAGTACCACGACTAAACATTGCAAAATTTAGAAACACGTGTCTATTTCCCCTTGGTAAATTTCCCATGGCAGAATTTCTCTACTTACGTTCCTTTTTATGTGGCTAGAACCCATGGTATTTGAAGATGGGAAGGGAAGAATACTACCTAAGTGATAGTAACAAAAATATTCATTGGCAATTATTGCTTTTACGTTTACCTTTTCTATATTGGATATCATATGAACAAAGATAAAAATTATTAAGATTTCGGCCTCATTTTCAGTGATTTAAACAGAGGAATCAGCTTAAAGAAAAAAACAATATCCAGGCCCTAGGGTGATTAGTCTAGTTTGACAGTAGTCCTATATTGTTGATTTTATGCTTTGAGTTTTGTGAATGCTTTCATTTCACATTTGGCAGTTTTATTGTTTACGCATATACAATTAGTTGAAAGCCTAAGGAAAAAAAAATATTGTTAACAAAAGGCATTGTCCACTTCTTTAAGTTGGGTAACACGTGGTTGTTTTCTTTTCGGCATGTCTATGTTCTTTCTTAAATGTTCTTTAGGACAGTGCTTCCAAACTTTAATGTGCATGTGAGTCATTTATGCATCTTGTTAAAATGTGGAATCTGATAGTAGGTTTGTAATAGAGACTGAGATTCTGCATTTCTAACAAGCACCCAGGTAATGCCAATGCTGCTGGTCTGCAGACCATACTTCTAATTTCTGTTATGTAATAGCTATTAGCTATTACGTCATAGAAGTAGCTATTATAGTAAGCTATTTGACTTTCCTGTTTCAGGACCAATAGGGATGGTGAAATGTGGTGATTAAGACCATGGGCTCTAGTGTCAGGTGATCTGAGTTTGACTTCCAGCTTTCATCTTTGCTTAGCTGTGACTAAATTGTTAAATGTTTCTAAGCCTCAGTGTCCCATTATATAAAAAGTAGATAATGTCTGGTCCTACATCATGGAATTCTTATGTTGATTTCATGAGATAATGCTTATAAAGTACTTAGCCCACTGATAGGCACATAGTAGATACTCTAAAATGTTAGATACAATCATTTATATTTGCATTTATATGAAGCAGAAGGGGCTTTCAGAAATTATATAGTTTAACCCTGTTAAAGCTTGGAATATTGAGATATGTAAGATAAACTGAATTGCCTTGGATCGATCAGCAAGTGCTGGTTAATAACCTAGATAAGATGGCATATCAGAGGCAGCATCTGAGAGAAAATTTGGAAGGATTAAGACAGTTAAAACAAAATTCATTACTTTGGCAGATGCATTAATCAAAAGAATAAACCCAGCATATCCTATATTACTTAATAGATTTTCATATTTTTATGAACACACTTCTATTTTTTCAAACATCATTTTACTTGTGCTATTTCAAACACTTTATGATACAACTCATACAGTTTTTAAAGCCATTTTAGCAGAGAAAATCTTGAAGTGCAAGTAGAAATTTATAACATACTCTTCAACAGAATAATTGCTTTGCAGATATCATCACTGTTTTATGCTTAAGAAAAAATCTCCATGGAGGTCTGTCACTGTTTGGCCCTGAGAAGCAGGAGGTATGCAATTTAATTCTATTTCTGTTGCTCACTGATTGTGGATTCTTGGGTAAGTCAGTTTATCTCTGGCTCAGTTTCATCAACTATAAAAATATCCATTTTTCCTCCAAGCATCAAGTATAGTTCTGGGTGTTGAAAATTTGTTGTTGGATTATCGCCAAAATGAGTTCATTATTATAATGGCACCTTCACCTTCAGAATATGACCAAGGCTATCAATGACATAAGCCCTTTATCATAGGAAATTCTATGTCAGTGACTTCCACAATGATTGAAAGTGAGGGCCCATTTCTTTGGGTGTTAAAAGCACTGAGAAATTGGGTAGCAGCTGTTGACATTGCACAAGCTAAATTATTAACCATATATGTGTAAACCTATGCATTTCCTTTAGGAAAAAATGTACCCTACACCACTGTAAAATATGGTGGCATTAACTTTATCTCCAGCTGAATTTAAAAAAATAAACTTCAGTATTATTATAATGCAGATACAAGTTGTCTATGAGGCTTTCCAAAAGATTTTCTTGTGCTTTGAGTTGAGATCTTTTTAAAAATTTTATGCCTTTATGTTTTTTCTCTCTCACAAAATGACATCCAAATGCAAACATATGTGGACAGAAAAAGATGATCATAGTAAAGTGGATCCTCATCTTTTCATTAGAGATGGATTAATATTTATGGGTTTATCTTTACCTTAAATATGTTTTTACAGGAAATGCATTTCAAAATTCTGGATTGTCCATAAGGTTTCTTTACATTCCTGACAATGTTCTTCCCAGTGAAGATCAAGATTTATATAAGAAAAGTTTATTGTATTTGTAATTGGAAAAGCATAAAAACTGATTTCTGTCAGTTCCCTCAAGTAGAGGTGCCAAAGCTATTTAGACCTCCACTTATTTCTTTCTGGAACTTCTTCATACACACTCCTTTACCTACCGAGGATGTCATCATTTCAGCATTCCCCATGTGCCTGGTGCTGTTAGTTCGTGAAGCCCGATCCCTTTTGCTGTCATTTGTCCCCCTGTGGGTCACTTAAAAATATCAGATACAGCTGTTGCTTTTACCTATAACTTTGCCCCAAGGTGATAGTTGATGTAAGTGTAAAGAATATCTTGAGAAGAAAATTTGGCATTTAAAATAGAAAGTACAGTATCTTTCTAGGTCAATTTCTAAAGAATGCTATCATTTTGAATTAACACTTTAATTCAAAGTAAAGGGCTGAAAGATGTCTTGACCTCATTTATTAAGCTCTTTTCTTAATTTAGAAGGTTTTGATTTTTAAATATTCTATATTAAATGTGCAAAGTAAATATACCTTAATTTTCTAAGTCTTTTATTTTTTATTTTTATTTACAATGTTGTGTTAGTTTTAGGTGTACAATACAGTGATTCAGTTACGCATATACATATATTCATGGTTCTTCAGATTCTGTTCTCATATAGGTTATCACAAGAATATTGAGTAGAGTTCCCTGTGCTATAGAGTGGGTCCTTGTTCGTTATCTATCTTATATATAGTAGTGTGTGTATGTTAATCCCAAGTTCCTGATTTACCCCTTCCCCACCCACATTTCCCCTTTGGTGACCATAAGTTTGTTTTTGATACCTTTAAGTCTGTTTCTGCTTTGTAAATAATATCATTTGTGTCATTGTTTAAAGTTAGATTCCACATATGAGTGATATCATATGATATTTGTTTTTCTTTATCTGATTTACTTCACTTAGCATGATAATCTCTAGGTCCGTTGGTGTTGCTGCAAACGGCATTATTTTGTTCTTTTTTTTTCATGAATGTCATTTATTTTTTATTTTAAAAAGACACAATAAAAATATTTTGATATTTTAAAACCCAATGCATTCTTTTTTTTTAACATCTTTATTGGAGTATAATTGCTTTACAATGGTGTCTTAGTTTCTGCTTTATAACAAAGTGAATCAGTTATACATATACGTATGTTCCCATATCTCTTCCCTCTTGTGTCTCCCTCCCTCCCACCCTCCATATCCCACCCCTCTAGGTGGTCACAAAGCACCGAGCTGATCTCCCTGTGCTATGCGGCTGCTTCCCACTAGCTATCTATTTTACATTTGGTAGTGTATATATGTCCATGCCACTCTCTCACTTTGTCACAGCTTACCCTTCCCCCTCCCCATATCCTCAAGTCCATTCTCTAGTAGGCCTGTGTCTTTATTTCAGTCTTACCCCTAGGTTCTTCATGACACTTTTTTTTCTTAGATTCCATATATATGTGTTAACATACGGTATTTGTTTTTCTCTTTCTGACATACTTCACGCTGTATGACAGCTCTAGGTCCATCCACCTCAATAAAAATAACTCAATTTCATTTCTTTTTGTGGCTGAGTAATATTCCATTGTATATATGTGCCACATCTTCTTTATCCATTCATCCGGTGATGGACACTTAGGTTGCTTCCATCTCCTGGCTATTGTAAATAGAGCTGCAATGAACATTTTGGTATATGACTCTTTTTGAATTATGGTTTTCTCAGGGTATATGCCCAGTAGTGGGATTGCTGGGTCATATGGTAGTTCTATTTGTAGTTTTTTAAGGAACCTCCATACTGTTCTCCATAGTGGCTGTACCAATTCACATTCCCACCAACAGTGCAAGAGGGTTCCCTTTTCTCCACACCCTCTCCAGCATTTATTGTTTCTAGATTTTTTGATGATGGCCATTCTGACCAGTGTGAGATGATATCTCATTGTAGTTTTTATTTGCATTTCTCTAATGCTTAATGATGTTGAGTATCGATTCATGTGTTTGTTGGCAATCTGTATATCTTCTTTGGAGAAATGTCTATTTAGGTCTTATGCCCATTTTTGGATTGGGTTGTTTGTTTTTTTGTTATTGAGCTGCTTGTAAATTTTGGAGATTAATCCTTTGTCAGTTGCTTCATTTGCAAATATTTTCTCCCATTCTGAGGGTTGTCTTTTGGTCTTGTTTATGGTTTCCTTTGCTGTGCAAAAGCTTTGAAGTTTCATTAGGTCTCATTTGTTTATTTTTGTTTTTATTTCCATTTCTCTAGGAGATGGGTCAAAAAGGATCTTGCTGTGAATTATGTCATAGAGTGTTCTGCCTAGGTTTTCCTCTAAGAGTTTGATAGTTTCTCGCCTTACATTTAGGCCTTTAATCCATTTTGAGCTTATTTTTGTGTATGATGTTAGGGAGTGTTCTAATCTCATACTTTTACATGTACCTGTCCAGTTTTCCCAGCACCACTTATTGAAGAGGCTGTCCTTTCTCCACTGTACATTCCTGCCTCCTTTATCAAAGATAAGGTGACCATATGTGCGTGGCTTTATCTCTGGGCTTTCTATCCTGTTCCATTGACATATCTTTCTGTTTTTGTGCCAGTACCATACTGTCTTGATTACTGTAGGTCTGTAGTATAGTCTGAAGTCAGGGAGCCTGATTCCTCCAGCTCTGTTTTTCGTTCTCAAGATTGCTTTGGCTATTCGGGGTATTTTGTGTTTCCATACAAATTGCGAAATTTTTTGTTCTAGTTGTGTGAAAAATGCCAGTGGTCGTTTGATAGGGATTTCACTGAATCTGTACATTGCTTTGGGTAGTAGAGTCATTTTCACAATGTTGATTCTTCCAATCCAAGAACATGATATATCTCTCCATCTATTTGTATCATCTAATTTCTTTCATCAGTGTCTTATAATTTTCTGCATACAGGTCTTTTCTCTCCTTAGGTAGGTTTATTCCTAGATATTTTATTCTTTTTGTTGTAATGGTAAATGGGAGGGTTTTCTTAATTTCACTTTCAGATTTTTCATCATTAATGTATAGGAAAGCCAGAGATTCCTGAGCATTAATTTTGTATCCTGCTACTTTACCAAATTCATTGATTAGCTCTAGTAGTTTTCTGGTAGCATCTTTAGGATTCTCTATGTAGAGTATCATGTCATCTGCAAACAGTGACAGCTTTACTTCTTCTTTTCCAATTTGGATTCCTTTTATTTCCTTTTCTTCTCTGATTGTTGTGGCTAAAACTTCCAAAACTATGTTGAATAAGAGTGGTGAGAGTGGGCAACCTTGTCTTTTTCCTGATCTTAGTGGGAAGGTTTCAGTTTTTCACCATTGAGGATGATGTTGGCTGTGGGTTTGTCATTTATGGCCTTTATTATGTTGAGGAAAGTTCCCTCTATGCCTACTTTCTGCAAGGTTTTTACCATAAATGGGTTTTGAATTTGGTCGAAAGCTTTCTCTGCATCTATTGAGATGATCATACGGTTTTTCTCCTTCAATTTGTTAATATGGTGTATCACGTTGATCGATTTGCATATATTGAAGAATCCTTGCATTCCAGGAATAAACCCCACTTGATCATGGTGTATGATTCTTTTAATGTGCTGTTGGATTCTGTTTGCTAGTATTTTGTTGAGGATTTTTGCATCTATGTTCATCAGTGATATTGGCCTGTAGTTTTCTTTCTTTGTGACATCTTTGTCTCGTTTTGGTATCAGGGTGATGGTGGCCTCGTAGAATGAGTTTGGGAGTTTTCCTCCCTCTGCTATATTATGGAAGAGTTTGAGAAGGATAGGTGTTAGCTCTTCTCTAAATGTTTGATAGAATTCGCCTGTGAGCCATCTGGTCCTGGGCTTTTGTTTGTTGGAAGATTTTAAATCACAGTTTCAATTTCAGTGCTTGTGATTGGTCTCTTCGTATTTTCTATCTCTTCCTGATTCAGCCTTGGCAGGTTGTGCATTTGTAATTATTTGTCCATTTATTCCAGGTTGTCCATTTTATTGGCATAGAGTTGCTTGTAGTAATCTCTCATGATCTTTTGTATTTCTGCAGTGTCATTTGTTACTTCACCTATTTCATTTCTAAATCTGTTGATTTGAGCCTTCTCCCTTTTTTTCTTGATGATCCTGGCTAATGGTTTATCAATTTTGTTTATCTTCTCAAAGAACCAGCTTTTAGTTTTATTGATCTTTGCTATAGTTTCTTTCATTTCTTTTTCATTTATTTCTGATCTGATCTTTATGATTTATTTCCTTCTGCTAACTTTTTGGTTGATTTGTTCTTCTTCCTCTAATTGCTTTAGGTGCAAGGTTAGGTTGTTTATTTGAGATGTTTCTTGTTTCTTGAGGTAGGATTGTATTGCTATAAACTTCCCTCTTAGAACTGCTTTTGCTGCATCCCATAGGTTTTGGGTCATCATGTCTTCCTTGTCATTGTTTCTAGGTACTTTTTGATTTCCTCTTTGATTTCTTCAGTGATCACTTACTTCGGTATTAAGTACTGTATTGTTTAGCCTCCATGTGTTTGTATTTTTTACAGACCTTTTCCTGTAATTGATATCTAGTCTCATAGCATTGTGGTCGAAAAGATACTTGATACAATTTCAGTTTTCTTAAATTTACCAAGGCTTGATTTGTGACCCCAGATATGATCTATCCTGAAGAATGTTCCATGAGCCCTTGAAGAAACTGTGTATTCTGTTGTTTTTGGATGGAATGTCCTATAAATGTCAATTAAGTCCATCTTGTTTAATGTATCATTTAAAGCTTGTGTTTCCTGATTTATTGTCTTTTTGAATGATCTGTCCATTGGTGAAAGTGGGGTGTTAAAGTTCCCTAGTATGAGTGTGTTACTGTCGTTTTCCCCTTTTATGGCTGTTAGTATTTGCCTTATGTATTGAGGTGCTTCTATATTGGGTGCATAAATATTTACAATTGTTATATCTTCTTCTTGATTTGATCCCTTGATCATTATATAGTGTCCTTCTTTGTCTCTTGTAATAGTCTTTATTTTAAAGTCTATTTTGTCTGATATGAGAATTGCTACTCCAGATTTCTTTTGATTCCCATTTGCATGGAATATCTTTTTTCATCCCCTCACTTTCAGTCTGTGTGTGTCCCTAGGTCTGAAGTGGGTCTCTTGTAGCCAGCATATATATGGGTCTTGTTTTTGTATCCATTCAGCCAGTCTGTGTCTTTTCCTGGGAGCGTTTAATCCATTTACATTTAAGGTAATTATCGATATGTATGTTCCTATTCCCATTTTCTTAATTGTTTTGGGTTTGTTATTGTAGGTCTTCTCCTCCTCTTGTGTTTGTTGCCTAGAGAAGTTCCTTTAGCATTCATTGTAAAGCTGGTTTGGTGGTGCTGAACTCTCTCAGCTTTTGCTTGTCTGTAAAGGTTTTAATTTCTCCATCAAATCTGAATGAGATCCTTGCTGGGTAGAGTAATCTTGGTTGTAGGTTTTTCTCCTTCATCACTTTAAATATGTACTGCCACTCCCTTCTGGCTTGCAGAGTTTCTGCTGTAGGATCAGCTGTTAACCTTATGGGGATTCCCTCTGCAGTGGCGGGCTGCAGAGGCTCCCTGGAAGGGGAGGTGTGGATAGTGACCTGTGCTCGCACACAGGCTTCTTGCTGGCAGCAGCAGCAGCCTTAGTGTCTCTTGCCCGTCTCTGGGGTCTGTGCTGATAGCCGTGGCCCGTGCCCATCTCTGGAGCTCCTTTAGGCAACGCTCTTAATCCCCTCTCCCAGTGCACCAGGAAACAAAGAGGCAAGAAATAGTCTCTTGCCTCTTCGGCAGGTCCAGACTTTTCCCCGGACTCCCTCCCGGCTAACCGTGGTGCACTAACCCCTTTAGGCTGTGTTCACGCCGCCAACCCCAGTCCTCTCCCTGGGATCCGACCGAAGCCCGAGCCTCAGCTCCCAGCTCCCGCCCGCCCCGGCGGGTGAGCAGACAAGCCTCTCTGGCTGGCGAGTGCCGGTCGGCACCGATCCTCTGTGCGGGAATCTCTCCGCTTTGCCCTCCGCACCCCTGTTGCTGCGGTCTCATCCGCGGCTCCGAAGCTTCCCCCCTCCACCACCCACAGTCTCCACCCATGAAGGGTCTTCCTAGTGTGTGGAAACCTTTCCTCCTTCACAGCTCCCTCCCACTAGTGCAAGTCCCGTCCCTATTCTTTTGTCTCTGTTTATTCTTTTTTCTTTTGCCCTACCCAGGTACGTGGGGAGTTTCTTGCCTTTTGGGAGGTCTGTGGTCTTCTGCCAGGTTCAGTGGGTGTTCTGTAGGAATTGTTCCATGTGTAGATGTATTTCTGATGTATCTTTGGGGGGAGAAGGTGATCTCTGAGTCTTACTCTTCCACCATCTTCCCCCTCTCTCTGTTCTTTTTTTAAGGCTGAGTAATATATCTTTGTATATATGTACCACATCTTCTTTATCCATTCCTCTGTCGATGGACATTTAGGTTGCCTTCATGTTCTTGCTATTGTAAATAGTGCTGCAGTGAACATTAGGTTGCATGTATCTTTTTGAATTATGGTTTTCTCCAGGTATATGCCCAGGAGTAGGATTGCTGGATCATATGGTAGCTCTATTTTTAGTTTTCTAAGGAACCTGCATACTGTTTTCCATAGTGGCTGTACTAATTTACATTCTCATCAACAGTGTAGGAGGTTTCCCTTTTCTTCACACCCTCTCCAGCATTTATTGTTTATAGAGTTTTTGATGATAGCCATTCTGACCGGTGTGAGTTGATACCTCATTGTAGTTTTGATTTACATTTCTCTGATAATTAACGATGTTGAGCATCTTTTCATGTGCTTTTGGGTATCTGTATGTCTTCTTTGGAGAAATGTCTGTATCTTCTGCCCAGATTTTTATTGGGTTGTCTGTTTTTTGTGATACAGAGCTGCATGAGCTGTTTTTATGTTTTGGAGATTAATCCCTTGTCAGTCGCTTCATTTGCAAATATTTTCTCCCATTCTGCGGGTTGTCTTTTTGTTTTGTTTAAGGTTTCCTTTGCTGTGCAGAAGCTTTAAGTTTAATTAGGTCCTATTTGTTTATTTTTGTTTTTATTTTCATTACTCTAGGAGGTGGATCAAAGAAGATATTTATGTCTGCAGTTTATGTCAAAGTGTGTTCAGCCTATGTTTTCCTCTAAGAATTTTATAGTGTCTAGCCTTACATTTTGGTCTTTTATCTCTTTTGAATTTATTTTTGTGTATGGTTTTAGGAAATGTTCTAATTTCATTCTTTTACATGGAGCTGTGCGGTTGAATAAGCACTGCTTATTAAAGAGACTGTCTTTTCTACATTGTATATTCTTGCCTCCTTTGTCATAGATTAATTGACCATAGGTGGGTGAGTTTATTTCTGGGCTTTCTATCCTGTTCCATTGATTGGTATTTCTGTCTTTGCACCAGTACCATACTGTTTTGATTATTGTGGCTTTGTAGTATAGTCTGAAGTCAGGGAGCCTGATTCCCCCAGCTCTGTTTTTCTTTCTCAGGATAGCTTTGGTTTTTCAGGGTCTTTTGTGTTTCCATACAAATTTTAAAATTGAGTCTATTTTAAAAGTCTGTGAGAAATGATATACAGGAATCTGCCTTTTGTACAAATATTACTGTAAGCACATCAGCAGTCTATCTGGGCCCTGGATAACATTTTGGTAGATGCCTTAATCCAACCTCAGACCACATAGTCATTCAGAGGAACAGATTTTGTTTTTACAAGAGCAAATAGGCTTTGCTGATTGCTCAATATGCGGAATTGTCTGAAAAATATTCACCAAAGACACAAAGTAATATAAAAATAAAGCCCTTTTCATAAAGTATTAATTTAAAATGAATTTTGCAATGATCACGAAATGCAGTTTCTTTCTTAATATGGATATCGATCGACCTTTGATTTGAGTCATAGGGACAATCTGGGATGTTGTGAGTGATTCTGAGCAATGTCTTAGAGTATGTGCCTGAAATGTAATAAACTTAGAAATAAAGAATCTCTCCCAACAAATCACTTTTATTTGACCTCTCAGCAGTGAACGTTGAGATCTGACAGATTTGAAGTTAGCACGTGAATGTGAAACATATCAGTCTTGTAAGTGCCTAGGGAAACATTGTTTTGCTACACAGAGATGATCTATTGAAGAAAGTAACCACTGTAGCAGAAAGACTCAGTTTCTTTGATGTACATATTCACTGGGGGCGTGCTTGACAGCTGATTCATTTAGGAAAATCACCATTAATACTGCAATCCTTAAACTTAAGCTGCAGCTGGCTTTTAGAGTCAAACATGGACCCAATTTGAGCTCATATTAGTACAAATACCCTACAGCTTTCATTGCCAGACTGCTTTACATAATCCATAAAAGCAGCTGTATAATTTGAATTTATCCTGGGAGTCGGCTTTGATCAGAAATAATTTCTGTCACATAAAAAATTTGATAAGCTTCCTATGTTCCATGTTTGCACAGTCATGATAGCTCATCCCCTTGGAATTATCGACGGAATGACTGGGCCCTGAAGACCTGCTCAATTAGTGTTTTTATTTACAAGGCCCTCAATCCCGTGGAAAACAGGAACAGTTACTACTACTCAAAGCAGATCCTGAGACAAAGCATTAAAATAATCATAGCTCATAATAACAAATGCTGATATTAAGACATTATTATTTATTCTTCAAGGGGTTATGTTTCAGAGATGCTATTTTTCTTTACAGGCTTTGGTTTTCCCCTTGGTAGAGTGACAGTCTCTTCCCAGTCTGGGCTGTAACATCCTCCTGGCTGGAGAACTGGTATAAGAGATGTGGAGAAAAAGTCACACTGCTATTCCTGAGTGAGGGGACTGTGGCCTCTGTTGACTTTACATTCTCTTGGCTTGTAGCTTTTAAAAGTAAGGCCAAGTTTTCTGCCATTCTTCTCTCAGCTGGACTCTGACTTGAGATTCACAGAACAAATTGCAGGAGGTAAGCCCAGCCAGGTCTTAAATCCACCTGCAGGCCTTTGCCTGAGCCAGCCATTTTGTCAAAGTCTACATTTTATCTCTTCTGAATGCATAGGAGGGAAAAAATACAGTTGATCCTAAATGAATTCATCAAATTCAAAGGTAGTTGTCAGGAAAGGTAGTTTGTCAAAAAATAAATAAAGGAAATCTAGGATAAGAGTTTATTTGCAAAATGAAAAAGTACCTCGGTTTTCTCTTTCCAGACAAATTTGTAAAGTGCTGTTTTCTTTCACTGGTACAGCATACCTTAACCAAAAGTGGAAAATTGAAACAATTGTTTACGTATCATAGGTAGTGATATCAATTGGAGTTTTATAAGACACACACACAAACTGTTTTATTGTATATACAATACTGTATATTATATATATGTATTTCTAAAATGTATTCCTATATAATGTATATATGTGTAGCTATAATTATTTCTTTGTACCCACTTTATGTCCACTCAGATCAACAACTTAATTTTTGGCCTTTTAAATAATTAAGGTGAGAGCTGCTATTTTAATGCATTTCTGGTTTTGCTTTGCTCCTGTCTTATTATTTACTAGTGATTTGTTACCAGCTGGAAAGAAGTTTTTGTTCATTGCTTTGTTCTATTCCCTTTATAAGTCAGGCTCAAAGGAATATATTCTTTAGCAAGCAGCCAGAGCCACTCTGATTACAGATAAGCTAATTGATGCTAAAAAATGAGGGAGACACAGAATGCTGCTCTGAGACCATGCAGCTCCTAGGGCAGGCATTAGAGACAGTGGCTGCCCCACTTTTCTCTCCAAAGCTGCAGTTCCCCTGTCTGCCAAGCCTCAAGAGCAGGGGCAAGGTGAGCAAGGGACAGGGGTTATGTAAAAACATGGGAGGTTAAATTCAAAATCATAATGGGGTAGATATGTAATGGACTTGGAGTTTACGTGTCCAGCGTTTCTCACAGTGTTGTCTGAGGCCTTCCTGGTAGAATCCCCCTCCTCCTCACTGAGTCAGTCTCTGTGGGGTTGTGGGCCCAGGTTACAAGCACACCAGGTAATTTTTTACTACACACTAAGGTTTGCAAATCACTGATTCTAATCTAATAGTCCTTTTAGCAATATTGATTTACATTGGTTACATCACCATCATTCTCATCAGCATCATAATTGCTAGGATTTATTGAGAATTTACTCTTCAGGGCACTGTGCTTTTCATGCTTTATCTTCTTTAATCTTGACAAAAATCCTATAAATTAGAATCATATAAGCCTTTATAAGTAAAAAGAAACAGGCCTAGAGAACTGAGAACTTTCCCAAGTTGACAACAATTAGTAAGTGATAGAGACAGAATCCAACCCCTCTTCTGTATAACTACAGAGCCTTTACTTGAATACTTTGTAGATAAAAATTTTACAGAAAACAAATATTGCTTTTTGTAGAGACTCTAAAATAGTGGAAATGAATAGGAAATATTTTAGGGAAAAAATACAATTAACTGAAATACTTGAAAGATAGAATAGCTTCATCTTATCTGGTCTGTTGTATTAACAGAAATATTGGACTCATACACAAATTAGAAGAAATGGACATGGAGATATGGAACATTGAATAAGACCAGCATATATGCCCTAAAACTTTCCTAGGGAACTTGGAATTTGCATAGGCAAAAGTAAAACAAGGAATAGTGAAGGATCTTGTGGGTGATTAAATAAAATATCTTTAGTTCCAAATTTTAAATTCCTTTTGTTTGTTTGTATATCCATATTGCCTAGTGCAGGGTTTGCTATAATAAGATTCAAAATTATTGTTGAATAAATTGAATTGGGTGTGGAATTGGAGAATAAAAAGTAATTGTGAGAGGCCATCCTGGTAGCTTTTCAGATCTGTCGTGATGTCTTGATGGAAAAGAGACTCCTTAGGACCTGTTGTGCCAGCAGTAAGACTGCATCTTATTGAAGATTTTATTTGGGGAGTGTGTGAATGAAACATTTTAAAATATAAAGGGGGATCAGAGAGAGCATCATGACATGGTACCAAGGACTTTCAGTGCATGCTCTATGCGTAAATGCAGTATTAAAAAGTGATCTGTATGGAGATGGGCTGAGGTCATAAGTCTAAAATTTAGTGTGATTTGGATATTAATACCTCAGATGTTAAAGTCAGAAGGACCTAGTTTCAAATCATAGCTCTCCACAATGTTGTATGTGCCAGGACAACATACAGAGCCTCCTCACTTATGAAATATGGATGAGAATGCCTAGGTTATTGATATGTGGGAGGGCATGAATATCTCCTTCGTAAAACACCTCAAAAGTCAAAATTATAGAAGCAAAACTATAAAAGAAAATTGGGACCATGTGATATTTTACTAAACAAACACATTTTTCTTTTGTGTGTGTATAAAACATGTTATATGATATTAGAAATATAAGTTGTTGCTACATGATACCGAACACCAGATGAAAAATTAGAACAAAATTAACCAATCATTGCTGATTATATAAACATCCAGATGTTTGGCATCAGATAGATAAAACATCTGGCTCGTGAATTGAAATTTTTACTTTTCATATGCAAGTTGTGATAACACTACTTTGTGTTTATTTCTATAATTTTTTTTTCCTTTCTAAAGTAACAAGCTTATGAATCTCACAAGAGAAATGTATAAAGCAGGGAAAACATTTCAATTTTAGGTAGATTTTAATCTCACAATTAATTTTTACTCTCCAATTTCACACCAAATTCGGTTTATTCAACAATACTTTTGAATCTTATTAGCAAACCCCGCATTAGGCAATATGAATTTTAAGACAAACAAACAAACAAAAAAACCACCCCTGCCTAGAGATAGGTCACTTTTGAAGGAAGGGAACAAATGTTTAAAACAATAAAAATTCAGCATCAGCACTGAAGTAAACTCAGGGTGGCACATGCACACAATAAAGAGGCTGCCTTCCCGGCTCCCAGCTAGAGGAAGTGGAGAGAAGAAGGCATGTCTGTAGAGACTTCCAAGAGGAAACTGATGTTGGAGTTGAGTAATAAGGACAAATAGCTGTATGCCGGGAGGATTCAGAAGTGATGGATGTTCAAGGAGCTCATGGGTTTGCCCCTGGAGCTTAGGAGCTGCATGTAAGTTGTCTGGGAGATGAGGCAACAAGGAGAGATTCTGAATGGTTTTCCGTTAGTGGGGTGAACAGAGTGGCATTGCACAGAGTGTGAGGGGAGTAGAATGCAGGATGAATGGTGAAGGGAGACAAGAAACCAGTAAGGAGACTACTGCAATGATCTGGGGTTATGAAATCCCTACCTTAGGAAAAAAAAAATAACAGAGAAGAGGGGACAGATTGCAGAGATATAGACGAGCTAAAAGCTCATTTGGTGCTATCAGGATGGAGAGCAAAGGAAAAGGAAGTTTGCCTACAGCTTTCAGGTTTCTGTTTGAATGACAGGGAAATAATGCCATCTCTATATGGAAGAAGAAAGGAGAAGGAAAACAGCTGTATGGATAAATGTGGTGAAACTAGTTTTTGACATCCCTGTGAGATACAAGAGGGAGATGTCTAGAAGGTCATAAAAAAGTAGCCTAGATTGAAATATTGATTTTTGCGGATATTGAAATACAAGTTAGAACAAGAAGAAACACTGTAAACATTATAAACACTAATGTTAAAATACCGTCTAGATTCATTTAAATGATAACCCAGAGCATCAAGGCAACGGGTATATCTTTTGAAATTGCTTCATTATGAATTCCACGTTGGATGATCAGAAAGTTGGAAATAAAGAAATATATTATTTATGCCCTGATAGAATCTGTGAGCCATGATGTCAGTGCTGTCATATGTTGCTCTTACCCAGAACTATATGATTTTGAGAATTATCTTCTAGAACATTTTATTCAAATTCCAACACTAAAGATGTGAAAGGTATTATGTCTTTTATACTCCCGAGGGTTCATTTGTATATTTGATGGGAACTGAACTGCATTTTTAATTCAGATTTTTGTCTGTGGGTTTAAATGGCAGAAACAAAGTTTAAGTGCCCCTAAAGTTTTTGAAAAATTCAATCATATATGGCTTTGTACATAGTATCAATTATTTTGTGATTGAAATATTTCTGGCCATAATCCCCAACATTGGACTAGTCCTAACTGTTGACTCTGTTTCACCTCGCCTTGGATTTCTATCCTAATCTGTTGTTATGTGGAACCAGAGGGTAATTCCCGTTGTCAGACTTCAGAGCCCAAGCCTCACTGTCATTTGGCATGCTCTATGGAGCAAAGAAGATTTGCGTTTTGCCTAGAGCTTGTCAAGAGCCATAAACACACACCTTTGAATTAGAGGCGAAGCTAAACTTCTGAATAGCCATCCACATAGGTCTTTGTAGCCCTTCACAGCAAGATCTGAGCTATAATCTTCAATTTTATTTCACCTCTTAAGTGATAGATTCTGGAATAAACCTCATTTTCCTGATGGCCAAGGTACCTTGACTCCACTTTATACGGATACTATATGTTATTAATCTCAAAATCACCCTTGCTCTTCTTTATTGCTTAAGCAACATAAAAAATTAAAATGATAGTATTTTGTTTATAGAGGGCTAATGGTATGTTTTAATAGCCATAAAACTCTCATTGCTTTTTTTTTCCCCTCTCAATGCTTTTTTTAAAAATAACTTTCTATTATACACAAAATTCATGCTATGTGCTTCCGCACGTACTTTCAAAAAGTGAGAAATTTTCTCATATATTCATGGTCATTATAATACCAATATTAAACATAATTCCTAACTTATTTAACAGGTGGTCCATATTGAAATCCTGGGTTGCATCTCAAATGTCCTTAGCTTGCTGTTGTTTTTTGACTCAGTATTCAGATTCTACTCATTGCATTTTGTTGTTAATATCCCTTAAAGCTCTTTAAGTCTTTTTCTTTTAATTGAAGAATAGTTGACACACAATAGTATATTTATTTCAGGCATATCATATAGTGATTCAGCATTTATATACATAACAAATTGATCACCATAAGTCTAATAACCAGCTGTTACCATGTAAAATTATTATAATATTATTGACTATATTCCCTAGGCTTTACATTACATCATTGTGGCTTATTTGTTGTAACTGAAAGTTTGTATCCCTTAATCCCTTTCACCCATTTTGCTTGCCTTTCACCCTCCTCTTCTTTGGTGACCACAAGATTGTTCTCTGTATCTATGGGTCTATTTCTATTTTGTTTTGTTTTGTTTGTTTGTTTTTTAAATTCCATGTATAAGTAAAATTACATGATATTTGTCTTTCTCTTAAAATTACCTCTCAAAATGTTATATATAGAAAAACAAAGGTAAGACTGACAGCCAACTTCTTGTGAGAAATAATACAAATGAAGAGATACTTTTTGAACAGTTTTAACATATTAAAAAAAAGAAAACCCTGCCAAATTATAATTGAATAATTGGCAAAAACATTATTCAATATCAAAGGACATTTTCAGGCATATAAAAGGTGAAAAACATTACCACTAGCAAATCAATGCTGTAAGCAATGTTAAAGAAAATCATTCCATCAGAAGGAAAAGAGATAGAAATCAGTATTGACATGGAATAAATAACACTGGAAATGGTAAATATGTGAGTAAATATAAAAGGCTTTTTTTTTTCTTTTAATTCTCTTTGAAAGGTAATGGACTGTTTGATACAGTAGTTGGCAAAATACGGCCTGTGGACCTACAACCTATTTTATATATGGCTTGAGACCTAAGGATAAATTTTGCATACTGAACTATAATAAGACATAAGCAAAAACAAAAACCAAGTAACCATGTGCAACAGATCTCATGTGACCTGCAGTGTTTAAAACATTTAATGTGTGGCCCCAGAAAAATATCCTCAGTTTAAAGCAAAAATACTAATGTTGTGACATTTACACCATTTGGAAAAGCAAAATGTGTGAAAACAATAGGACAAAGTCCAGTGGAGGGAAGATGGACTAATAATGTCACAAGATTTTTCTGCTATCCTTTAAGTGATGCAATATTACTTAAAGTTAGATTGTGAAAAGTTAATTATATAAGTTAATGAGAGTTAATGATAAAGTAATAACTTAAAAAGATGAATAGTTAGTAAGCCAATAAAGAAGATACAGTGGATTGAAAAGTAACCAATTATTCCAGAAGATGGGAGTAAAGATGAAAAAGGATACAAAGATCAGAGGGGACAAATAAAAATGATAAGGAAGATGGTAGAACTAAACCTTAAAATAGTAGTAAATCATATTAAATATAATTGGTCATGTACCCCATTAAATGACAGATAAGTCAGATTGCATAAAAAAGCAAGATGCAAATAAACATATGTGGTATACAGTAAGCCCTCCTGAAACATAGAGACATAAATGGTTCAAAGTCAAATGGGAAAATATATGCAGTGCTAAGCTAATATAAAGAAAGCTGCAATGGCTATATTAATATGAGATGAAATAAATTTAAAGAAAAGAATATTGCCATTAATAAAGTGGGCCATTTTTTAATGATAAAAAGCATAAAACATTCCTAAATGTTTGTGTTCCTATTACCAAAGTTTACAGATAAATTAAACAAAAATTAATAGAATTGAAAGCAGAAATGGACAGATACCCAATTATAGTGAAAGATTTTATACTGGATAGAAACAAAACAAAAATAAGAATCAAGAAGACTCGAATATCTCCTCCCTGTTATAAAGCAGAAACTAACACACCATTGTAAAGCAATTATACTCCAATAAAGAAGTTAAAAAAAAAAGACTTGAAGGGCTTCCCTGGTGGCGCAGTGGTTGAGATTCCACCTGCCGATGCAGGGGACACGGGTTCGTGCCCCGGTCCGGGAAGATCCCACATGCCGCGGAGCGGCTGGGCCCGTGAGCCATGGCCACTGAGCCTGCGCGTCCGGAGCCTGTGCTCCGCAACAGGAGAGGCCGCAACAGTGAGGCCCGCTTACCGCAAAAAAAAAAGAAAAAAAAGAAACAGATAACCTGAAAAGCCCTATACCTATTAGAGGAATTGAATTTGTGGTTAAAAACATTTCCACACAGAAAATTTCCAGTCAAATGGCTTCACTGATGCATTCTACCAAACATTAAAGGAAGAGACAGTATCAACAATACTAGCACCTAGAACATTTGGCACATGGAAATTATGTAATAAATATTAATTTAATTGATAAACCTGTTTTTAATATCTCTCTCTTCAAATATTTATAAGCACAAAACTCTGCATGCGTGCTTCATATAGTTTTCATTTAGGGGCCAGTATTTAGTTAGAAATTTCTGCAGATGCAAAAGGGGAATACCTTAGGTTTGTTACTAAAATACACACCTACAGAGTGTGAACTTTTGAATTTCAAAAAAGGGAGATTACATAGTTAGCATCTCACTTTGCTCTCTGTATATTATGAAACTGCCCTACATTCATCATTGTACTACAAAAATAATCATTTGTTATATGTGTGTATATGACATGTATATGTGTCTATATAAAAAACGTTTTTATTCGTTACAATAAACCATATGACTTTGCAGTATTCTTACCAACTAGAGTCACATCTGACCCAAATAGGAACATTGACCCAATCCCATGGCACATTTGATAAAACCAATTTTATCACCCTGGTATATTTTTGGACTCCAGCAAAGGAGATATAATGATACTCTCATAAATAATTTGGGGGATTTGATTATTATGCTTTTTACCCCAGTCATGCTCTGCCTCAAAGTTTATCTATGTAATAGCAACTGACTTGGTGTGACAGTTTCTGAAACTTTCTTTTCTCTTCTGTTTCCTTTTCAAAGTAACTCTTGTAAGGTTATTTAAACAGATGTCAGTTTTAATAGAGCAAGGATAAGTTCTCAGGTTATATCTAAGAAATCAATTATAAATGTTCACTGACTTTTACTGATTCTAAAAGCCATGCACCTAAGTAAAAAATATTTATTCATTTAAAATAAATGATAGTAAAGTGTGAGATGGCAGGGGGTTTGTGGATGGAAATTTCAGGAGTCGTATCTTGAGAGATGTCCAATATTTACCTATTTTTATTTTTAATGTAATTTTAAAATTAAAAAACAACCTTTTATATGTATCCTTTCCAAATTTCAATAATTTAGATTCAAAATTGTAATAAGTGTAAAATTGGATCTTTATGTTTTTTAATTGTATTGGTTTGGTTAATAAGAGAATAGGAAATTATAGTCTTCAAATTGAACTTGGCTTCTATTTGTTTTTGCTTTATGCTCAAATTTCTTAAGCTTTGCTTTCAAGAAGAGAACTGTGTAACGATATAAAGTTTATCAGAAAAATCAGGTATCTTTTCCTTCTAATAAAACCTTTAAAGAATGAAATGATAGGAATATTGGCACTGATTTTTTTATCCAAGAAAAACTTAAATTTTTAAAAATTTTATATTGGAGTATAGTTGATTAACAATGTTGTGTTAGTTTCGTGTGTATAGGAAAGTAATTCAGTTATATGTATACATGTATCTATTCTTTTTCAAATTATTTTCCCATTTAGGTTATTACAGAGTACTGAGCAGAGTTCCCTGTGCTATACAGTAGGTCATTGTTGGTTATCTTATTTTATATATAGCAGTGTGTGTATGTCAATCCCAAACTTCCAATCTATCCCCCCCCACCCTACTCCTCCCCCCTGGTAACCATAAGTTTGTTCTCTAAGTCTGTGAGTCTATTTCTGTTTTGTGAGTAAGTTCAATTTATCATTTTTTTAGATTCCACATATAAGCCATATCATATGATATTTATCTTTGTCTGACCTACTTCACTGAATATGATAATCTCTAGGTCCATCCATGTTGTGGCAATTTTCATTTCATGTTGTTGCATTATTTCATCCCTTTTTATGGCTGAGTAATATTCCATTGTATTTATATACCACATCTTCTTTATCCATTCATCTGCCAATAGACATTAAGGTTGCTTCCATGTCTTGGCTATTGTAAACAGCACTGCAGTGAACACTGGAGTGTGTGTATCCTTTCGAACCATGTTTTTCTCCAGATATATGCCCAGGAGTGGGATTGCTGGATCATATGGTAGCTCAACTTTTAGTTTCTTAAGGAAACTCTATACTGTTCTCCATCATGGTTGTTCCAATTTACATTCCCACCAATAGTGTAGGAGGGCTCCTTTTTCTCCACACCATCTCCAGCATTTATTGTTTGTAGAATTTTTGATGATGGCCATTCTGACTGGTGTGAGGTGATACCTCATTGTAGTCTTGATTTGCATTTCTCTAATGATTAGTGATACTGAGCATCTTTTCATGTACCTTTTGGCCATCTGTATGTCTTCTTTAGAGAAATGTCTGTTTAGGTCTTCTGCCTATTTTTTGATTGGGTTGTTTGGGTTTTTTTTGTTACTGAGCAGCATGACTGTTTGTAAATTTTTGAGATTAATGCCTTGTGTGTTGCTTCATTTGCAAATATTTTCTCCCTTTCTGTGGGTTGTCTTTTCATTCTGTTTATGGTTTCCTTTGCTGTCAAAAAGTTTTTAGAGTTTCATTAGGTCACATTTGTTTATTTTTGTTTTTATTTCCATTACTCTAGGAGATGGATCAAAAAATATATTGCTGCATTTTATGTCAGAGTATTCTGCTTATGTTTTCCTCTAAGATGTTTATAGTTTCCGGTCTTACATTTAGGTCTTAAATCCATTTTGAGTTTATTGTGTTGTGTTAAAGAATGTTCTAGTTGCATTTTTTTTAATGTAGCTGTCCAGTTTTCCCAGCACCATTTATTGCAGAGACTGTCTTTCCTCCATTAGATAGTCTTGCTTCCTTTGTCATTGATTAATTGACCATAAGTGCATAGGCTTATTTCTGGGCTTTCTATCTTGTTCCATTGATCTATGTTTGTTTTTGTGTCAGTAGCATACTGTTTTGATTACTGTAGCTTTGTAGTATAATCTGAAGAGAGGGAGCCTGATTCCTCCAGCTCTGTTTTACTTTCTCAAGATTGCTTTGGCTATTCAGGGTCTTTTTTGTCTTCATAAAAATTAAAAAAATAATTTTGTTCTAGTTCTGTGAAAAATGCCATTGGTAATTTGATAGGGATTGCATTGAATATGTAGATTGCCTTAGATAATATAGTCATTTTGAGAATATTGATTCTTCCAATCCAAGAACATGGTATATCTTTCCATCTGTTTGTGTCATCTTCGATTTCTTTCATCAGCCCCTTACTATTTTCAGAGTACAGGTCTTTTGCCTCATTAGATAGGTTTATTCCTAGGTATGTTATTCTTTTTTTTTTTTGTTTTCATTGGAGTATAGTTGCTTTACAATGTTGTGTTAGTTTCTGCTGCACAGCAAAATGAATCAGTTATATGTATACATATATCTCCTCTTTTTTAGATTTCCTTCCCATTTAGGTCACCACATAGCATTGAGTAGAGTTTCCTGTGCTATACAGTAGGTTCTCATTAGTTATCTGTATTATACATAGTAGTGTACATATATCAGTCACAGTCTCCCAATTCATCCCACCCCATTGCCCCCCTTGCTATAGATAAGCTTCTTTTCTACATCTGTGTCTCTATTTCTGCTTTGCAAATTAGTTCATCTGTATCATTTTTCTAGATTCCTCATATGAGCAATATTATATGATATATATTTTTCCCTTTCTGACTAACTTCACTCAGTATGACAGTCTCTGGGTCTATCCATGTCTCTGCAAATGGCACTATTTTGTTCCTTTTTATGGCCGAGTAATATTCCATTGTATATATGTACCACATCTTCTTTATCCGTTCCTCTGTTAATGGACATTTAGGTTGATTCCATGTCCTGGCTGTTGTAAATAGTGCTGCAGTGAACATTGGGGTGCAGATATCTTTCTGAATTATGGTTTTCTCTGGGTGTATGCCTAGGAGTGGGATTGATGGCTCATATGGTAGTTCCATTTTTGGTTTTTTATGGAACCCCCATATTATTCTCCCTAGTGGCTGTACCAATTTACATTCCCACCAATGGTGTAGAAGGGTTCCATTTTCTCTACACCCTCTGCAGCATTTACTGTTTTTAGAATTTTTGATGATGGCCATTCTGACCAGTGTGAAATGATACCCCATTGTAGTTGTGATTTTCATTTCTCTAATAGTGTTGTTGAGCATCTTTTCATGTGTTTGTTGGCCATCTATGTCTTCTTCGGAGAAATGTCTATTTAGATCTTTCACCCATTTTGTGATTGGGTTATTTGTTTTTTTGATATTGAGCTGCATGAGCTGCTTGTATATTTCGGAGATTAATGCCTTGTCGGTTGCTTCATTTGCAAATATTTTCTCCCATTCTGAGGGTTATCTCTTTGTTTTGTTTATGGTTTCCTTTGCTGTGAAAAAGCTTTTAAGTTTAAATAGATCCCATTTGTTTATTTTTGTTTTAATTTTCATTACTCTAGCAGGTGTATCGAAAAAGATCTTGCTGCAATTTATATCAAAGAGTGTTCTGCCTATGTTTTCCTCTAAGAGTTTTATAGTGTCTGGCCTTACATTTAGATCTTTGATCCATTTTAAGTTTATTTTTCTGTATGGTGTTAGAGAATGTTCTAATTTCATTCTTTTACATGTAGCTGTCCAGTTTTCCCAGCACCAGTTATTGATGATACTGTCTTTTCTCCATTGATTATTCTTGCCTCCTTTGTCATTGATTAGGTGAGCATAGATACGTGGGTTTATCTCTGAGCTTTCTGTCCTGTTCCATCGATCTATATTTCTGTTTTTGTGCCAGTACCATACTTTCTTGATTACTGTAGCTTTGTAGTATAGTCCAAAGTAAGGGAGTCTGACTCCCCCGGCTCCATTTTTCTTTCTCAAGATTGCTTTTGTTATTCCATACAAATTGTAAAATTTTTTGTTCTAATTCTGTGAAAAATGCCATTGGTAATTTGATAGGGATTGCATTGAATCTGTAAATTGCTTTGGGTAATATAGTCATTTTCACAATACTGATTTTTCCAATCCAAGAACATGGTATATCTCTCTATCTGTTTGTGTCATCTTTGATTTCTTTCATCAGTATTTTATACTTTTCTGAGTACAGGTCTTTTGCCTCCTTAAGTAGATTTATTCCTAGGTATTTTATTCTCTTTGTTGTGATGGTAAATGGGATTGTGTCTTTAAATTCTCTTTCTGATCTTTTATTTTTAGTGTATAGGAATGCAAGAGATTTCTGTATTAATTTTGTATCCTACAGTTTTACCAAATTCATTGATTAGCTCTAGTGGTTTTCTGGAAGCATCTTTAGGATTTAGTATGTATAGTATCATGTCATTTGCAAACAGTGACAGTTTTACTTCTTCTTTACCAATTTGGATTCTTTTCATTTCTTTTTCTTCTCTGATTGCCGTGGCTAAGACTTCCAAAACTATGCTGAAAAAAAAAGTGGTGAGAATGGACATCCTTGTCTTGTTCCTGATCTTAGAGGAAATGTTTTCAGCTTTTTATTGTTGAGAATGATATTAACTATAGGTTTGTCGTACATGGCCTTTATTGTGTTGAGATGTATTCCATCTATGCCCACTTTCTAGAGAGTTTTTATCATATATGGGTGTTGAATTTTCTCACAAGCTTTTTCTGCATCTGTTGAGATGATCATATGGTTTTTATTCTTCAATTTGTTGTATCACAATGAATGATTTGCAGATATTGAATAATCCTTGCATCCCTGGAATAAATCCCACTTGATCATGGTGTATGATCCTTTTTAAGTGTTGTTGGATTCAGTTTGCCATTTTGTTGAGGTGTTTTGTGTCTGTGTTCCTCAGTGATATTGGTCTGTATTTTTCTTTTTTCGTGGTATCTTTGTCTGGTTTGTGTATCATGGTGATAGTGGTCTCATAGAATGTGTTTGCAAGTGTTCATTTCTCTGGGATTTTTTTTTTTTGAACAGTTTCAGAGGGATAAGTGTTAAGTATTCTCTAAATATTTGATAGAATTCACCTGTGAAACCATCTGGTCCTGGGATTTTGTTTGTTGGGGGTTTTTAAATCACAGTTTCAATTTCAGTACTTGTGATTGGTCTGTTCATATTTTCTATTTCTTCATGGTTCAGTCTGGGAAGGTTGTACATTCCTAAGAATTTGTCCATGTCTTCTAGGTTGTCCATTTTATTGGTATATAGTTGTTTATAGTAGTCTCTTATGATCCTTTGTATTTCCGTGGTGTCTGTTGTAACTTCTTCTATTTCATTTCTAAATTTTTTGATTTGAGCCCTCTCCCTCTTTTTCTTGGTAAATCTGGCTAAAGGTTTATCGATTTTGTTTATCTTTTCAAAGAACCAGCTTTTAGTTTCATTGATCTTTGCTATTGTTTTCTTCATCTCTACTTCATTTATTTCTGCTCTGATCATTATGATTTTTCTCCTTCTACTAACTTTGGGTTTGGTTTGTTCCTCTTTCTCTAGTTGCTTTAGGTGTAAGGGTAGGTTGTTTATTTGAGATTTTTCTTGTTTCCTGAGGTAAGGTTGTATTGCTATAAACTTCCTTCTTAGAACTGCTTTTGCTGTGTCCCATTGGTTTTGGATTGTCATACTTTCATTTTCACTTGTTTCTAGGTATTTTTTAAATTTCCTCTTTGATTTATTCAGTGATCCATTAGTTGTTTGGTAGCATATTGTTTAGCCTCCCAGTGTTTGTGTTTTTTTACATTTTTTTCTTGCAGTTGATTTCCAATTTCATAGCGTTGTGGTCAGAAAAGATACTTGATATGGTTTCAGTTTTCTTAAGTTTACTGAGGCTTGCTTTGTGACCCAGCATGCAATCAATCCTGGAGAATGTTCCGTGTGCACTTGTGGAGAACGTGTATTCTGCTGCCTTTGGATGGAATGTTCTATAAATATCAATTAAATACATCTGGTCTAATGTGTCATTTAAGACCTTTCTTTCTTTATTGATTTTTCTGTCTGGATGATCTGTAAATCAATGAATGTAGGGTGGTATATTTCCCCACTATTATTGTGTTACTATCAATTTCTTCTTTTATGCCTCTTAGCATTTGCCTTATATTTTGAGGTGCTCCTATGTTGGGTGCATATATATTTATAATTGTTATATCTTCTTCTTGGATTGATTCCTTGATCATTATGTAGTATCCTTCTTTGTCAATTATAACAGTCTTTATTTTAAAGTCTATTTTGTCTGATATGAGTATTGCTACTCCAGTTTTCTTTTGATTTCCATTTGCATGGCATACCTTTTACATCCCCTCACTTTCAGTCTGTATGTGTTCCTAGATCTGAAGTGCGTCTCTTGTAGACAGCATATATACGGGACTTGTTTTTGTATTCATTCATCTAGTCTATATCTTTTGGTTGGAACATTTAATCAATTTACATTCAAGGTAATTATCAATATTTATGCTCTTACTGCCAGTTTGTTAATTGTTTTGGATTTGTTTTTTTAGGTCTTTTTTCTTCCCTTCCTCTTTTGTTCTCTTCTCTTGTGATTTGATAACTTTTATGTTGTGTTTGAATTCCTTTTTCTTTTGCGTGTGTGTATCTATTGTAGATTTTCGGTTTGTCATTACCATGAGGTTTTGATACAGCATTCTATATATAAACAAGATTGTTTTAAGTTGCTGGTCTTTTAATTTCAAATGGATTTCCAACATCCTGCATTTGTGCTCTCCTCACAGTTGCTGATTTTGATATCATATTTGTGTGTGGTTGATTTCTTACCTTTACTGTATGCCCTTACTGGTGAGCTTTTCCATTCATAATTTTCTTGTTTCCATTTGTGCCCTTTTCTTTTCTGCCTAGAGAATTCCTTCAGCATTTGTTGCAGAGCTCCTCTGGTGGTACTAAATTCTTTTAGCTTTTTCCTACCTGTAAGCTTTGGATTTCTGCATAGAATCTGAATGAGAGCCTTGCTGGGTAGCACATTCTGGGTTGTAGGTTCTTCCCTTTCATTATTTTAAATATATCTTGCCAATCCCTTCTGGCCTGCAGAGTCTGCTGAGAAATCAGCTGATAACTTTATTGAAATTCCCTTGTATGTTATTTGTTGCTTTTCCCTCATTTCTTTTAATATTTTTTCTTTGTCTTTATTTTTTGTCAGTTTGATTACTATGTGTCTCAGCGTGTTCCTCCTTGGTTTTATCCTGCCTGAGACTCTCTGTGCTTCCTAGACTTGGGTGACTGTTTCCTTTCCCTTGTTAAGGAAGTTTTCAGTTATTACATCTTCAAATATTTTTTCATGTCCTTTATCTCTTTCTTCTCCTGCTGGGACCCCTTATGCAAATGTTGGTGTATTCAGTGTTGTCCCAGAGGTCTCTTAGACTGTCCTCATTTCTTTTTGTTCTTTTTTCTTTATTCTGTTCCACAACAGTTATTTCCACCATTCTGTCTTCCAGCTCACTAATCCATTCTTCTGCCTCAGTTATTTTGCTATTGATTCCTTCTAGTATATTTTCATTTCAGTTATTGTATTGTTCATTTCTGTTTGTTTGTTCTTTAGTTCTTCTAGGTCTTTTTTAAACATTTCTTGTATCTTCTCAATCTGCCCCTCCATTTTTTTTCCAAGATCTTGAATCATTTTTACTTTCATTACTTTGAATTCTTTTTCAGGTAGATTGCCTATCTCTACTTCACTTAGTTATTCTTCTGGGATTTTATCTTGTTCCTTTGTCTGGGACAGATTCTTTTGCTGTTTCATTTTGTCTAACTTTCTGTGATTGTGGTTTCTGTTCCACAGGCTGCAGTGTTGTAGGTTGTAGTTCTTCTTGCTTCTGCTGTCTGCCCCCTGGTGGATAAAGCTGTCTAAGAGGACCGTGTAGGCTTCCTGGTGGGAGGGACTGGTTCCTGTCCCTGGTGGGTGGAGCTGGGTCTTGTCTCTCTGGTGGGCAGGGCCATGTCAGGGGTTGTGTTTATTAGGCAGCTGTGTGCTTAGGAAGACTTTAAGCAGCCTGTCTGATGATGGGTAGGGCCATGTTCCTGTCCTGTTGGTTGTTTGGCCTGTGGCATCCCAACACTGGAACCTGTTGGATGAGGCCGGTTGTTGGTGGGAAAATGGTGGACTCCAGGAAAGCTCATGCTAATGAATACTCCCAAGACCTACCACAGCTAGTGTACATGTCCCCACAGTGAGTCACAGCCACTGCCCGCCCCCCGCCTCCACAGGAGACCCTCTAATACTAGCAGGTAAGTCTGGCCCTGGGTCCTGGTGTGCATGAAACCCTGTGTCCACCCTCTAAGAGTAGAGTTTCTGTCTCTCCCAGTCCTATGGAATTCCTGCAATCAAAGCCTGCTGGCCATCAAAGCCAGATTCTATGGAGGTTCCTCCTCCTGTTGCCAGATCCCCAGGCTTGGGATCCTGACCTGGTGCTCAGAACTTTCAATCCTGTGGGAGACCTTCTGTGGTATAATTATTTTCTTGTTTGTGGGTCACCTACTCAGTGTGTATGGGATTTGAGTTTATTGTGATTGTGCCCCACCTACCGTCTTGTTGTGGCTTCTTCCTTGTCTTTGGATGTAGGTTATCTTTTTTGGTAGGTTCCAGCATTTTTTTGTTGATCGTTGTTCATCAGTTAGTTGTGATTTTGGCATTTTTAGTGGAAGAGGTGAGCTCATGTCCTTCTACTCTGCCATCTTGTCTCCTTCCCCCAGCACTGATTTTTGTTGTTGTTGCTGTTAGCACTGAATTTATTTTGATCAACACTAGACGGTGAGATTAGAGTTGCAGTGCCTAAATTATCTCATATGCTAAAATGGAAGCCATTGCTAGTACATACATCATCAGCATATGTGATAGATTACAACAGAAACCTCATTTATTTCAACTTTTATATATCCACACCCTTTGCCAGTTGGTTTTGCTATTCCTTTAAGAAGAGGTAGCACCAATTTTCCACGCCTTGAATTGAGTGGGCTTTGTAACTTTATTTGGCTCATAATTACAGTATTCCCAGCATCAAAACAAACTGTATTTTCACTTGCCTGTTATTGATCTCTTCTGTGACCATGATAAAATGGCATGATGATGAAAGAAATGTAGGATAGTTTCATGTTGACCTTGTTGCCTTGGACAAGGCCATTATATAGATAAGCTAGTAGATAGTCCATCCCCAGGCATATGAATGAGTCAAGCTAAGATCAGCAGAACTCTCTAGCTCCTGAGTGAGCCCAGCTGAGATCAGTTAAACTTTGAGATAAAGAAAAGTTATGTGTTGTATGACACAATGACTTTTGTGAGTTCGCTACACAGCTATAATTTTTAAACTTTTTATTTTGAAACAATCATAAATTTTAAATTTACTGAAGAATTATAAAGATTGTGCAGAGTTCCTATATACTCTTCAGTAAGCTTCTCCTAATGTTAACATCTCAAATAACCATGTTACATTTACCAAAATTGGGAAATTATCATTGGCACAAACTTTATTTGGATTTCATCCATTTTTCCCCTAATGTTCTTTTGGTGTCCCAGGACCAATCCAAGATACCACATTGCATTTAGTTGTCATTTATTGTTATTTATCTAGCAGGTGACCTCTTGAATGCAGTGAATTCTACCCAGGATAAACATCTTCCTTGCACTGATTCAGTTTTCCCTCTTTATACTTTAGGTTAGGGCAGTGCTCCTCAAACTGTAATATACATATAAATTACCTGGGTATCTTGTTACAATGCAGATTTATATTCAGTAAATTAGGGTGGGATAAGAGATTCTGCTTGTCTAACAAGCTCACAGGTGATGTTAATATTGTCCATCCACGGACCATACATTGGATTACAAGGACCTGAAACACAGAAATTAGATGATTAAGGTAGTCTGAGTGCTAACTCTGTAAAGATTTAGTGCCAGGCTTAGCTTTGTAGCAGCCCAATCATGTGGCTAACAGTTTGAGGAAACAGCAACTGAGAAACTTGCAGAGCCCTATTCTGAGAAAGAAGATAAAGCAGATGTGAAGCCTCTAAGTTCACACAGCTTCTGAGAGAAATGGAAATGAAGATGGACCTTCTTAAATAATAATCAAAATTCCAGGAACCCAGCTGTTAGAAATGAGTCTCTAAACCCAACTCACACTCTCTTCTGCTCTAAATTTCAATCAGTTTTAATCCCACTTTATTTATATTATTGTTAATGGAACCCTATTTCTTCCTTCTAAACATCCTAATTTACATCCATATAAGAATAGTACCCCCAACTGTGCAAAGAATTAAAAAAAAGGAAAGAAGAAAATAAAAGATAATAACTCTGGGAGTATATGGACCTAGAAATATGTCAGTCTTTCTTTAAAGCTCATTATAGTTTCTGTTCATGAAATACCTTTCTCCAGGCGTTCAAACACCTTATATAGAAAAGAGAGATTCCTCTAAAAACAATTGGTATATTTATAATTCAAACATAAATCTTAGTAGCAAATAAAAAATAAATTTCATGTAATATTTTTTTTAGTAATTAGAATTTCTGGAACCAGTCTAGTGTATTTTTTGTTAGATCAGTATATCCTATTAAGACAATGTGTGGCTGTGGGGTTAGGACTGAAATCACAGCTATAGTTAGCCTCCAAGGTAAAAGGATAACTAGGTGGTCCCTCAGAATTTCATCTCCTGTTACTATTATATTGATACAAACTAACTGGGCAGACATTGCAACATGTTAGGTAGGCTTTGATTTTGTTTTAAATGAGGGCAACAAAACAAGATAGGATCTAAGGAACCTAGTATTTATAGCTTCTCTGGACTGTGTAATAATATTACTGAGTAGAGTGACTACTCTGTTGCTCCTTCCTACCCTGAAACTCCCTAACAATATCCACAACATTTGTTGAATTTCTTTGATTGATTCATTCATTCATTCAACAAGAAGTTATCAAGCACATATATACCTCTATGAAGTAAATGCAGAATTACACCACAACCCCATTAAAAATTTGAAAAACCTCATTTATTCCGTAAGCAATTTGGACATTTATAATTACCTTCTCTCCTGTGGTGCTATACAAAGTGAGTGTGCCTATGAACTCCTCCAAGCTAATAAACCTCTTTCTGATTCCCTTTGAGTTAATATTACCAATAATCTTATATATAAATTCTTACATGTCTTGCTACTACAATAGGAAGCAGTCAATATTTTGCATATATTATAATATATATTTATATGTATTGCTTTTAATTGTGTATGTATTTCATAATTTAAATATGTGGGTTTGTGGGACTCTTGTTTTCATATTTGTTTACCTAAGCATTTTTGGATTTGTACATACAGTTTTGTTTTCTATCGTTTTATGAGTTTATGTCTTATTCTCTGTTCCATATTGTACATCTTATCTTTTATTTCACAACACAGGCCTGGCCCTGAGGGGTCAGGTGACAATCTCTTATGACCTCTAAATGGTCAATTGGTCATTGATATGTCTATTTCTATTTGATTCTTTAGTCTCTTTCTCTTTATGATTTGGGGGATAAAGCCTTGAGCTCTTCTTTTTTTCTCAATTTTGCTCTTTATAAACCTGGAGAATTTGAATGAATGTGATTCACTTCTTAAGTATGCCTAGAATGAATTGCATTTCTTTTATTGTCAAATCTTGATCATGATCCTGTGTTGAGTTCACTGCTAATATTGTGTCTGGGTATGCAGGTGTTAAGTTGATGTGCCATATAAGCTCATCTCTGAGCCACAGGGCCAGTGCTATAAATAAGTGTAACAAGCTGCATTGTTAGAAGTCAGGGCTTCAATATGGAAAGACGATAATAGAAGCTTTTTAAATGGGGTCATGAAATAGCAGTTTAAAATGTTCTCTGTTAGGTAGGTGACACTGTTGCTGCTTTCAGTCAGAGGGAAGCATATTGACAATATTCTCTGTTTTCCATGTATGTTTTTCAAATGGGAGAGTTTGCATCAGAATCTCAGAAGGTGTTTTCCCCAGATTTAATAATTTCATTCTTCAGCCCTTGGAAAAACAATAGCAGCCACCTTTCATTGTCGACATTTATTCCAAAGCATATTTTATCAGATTGGGTCATGTTTTTGAATAAATAAGGCACTTAGTTTTTATTTATTCCATAAAGCACCTGTTAATTTTTTTCCAGTAGCATAAGGTCATAGTCTAAGATGCTCTAAGATTTCCCGAAGATATAATTGAAAATAGCTTGGCCATCAAGCAGATTACTTTCCAAGGGCAGCCTTTGCACTGCTGGTCCTTACAAAGTCAGCAAATGTGTTACTGTCTCTTTAAAGCAATGGGGCTTCTGTACTTCTACAATATGATACTCAGACTTTTTCTTTTCTTTTTTTTAATTTCAGCTTTATTGAGCCATAGTTGACAAATAAAATTTTAAGGTAATTGAAGTGTATATTGGGACAATTTGATATGCATATACATTTGAAAGAATTCCCCCCATCTAGTTAAAACACATCTATTACCTCACATATTTATCTCTTTTTTGAGAACATATTAGTTCTGCTCTCTTAGCAAATTTCAGTTGTACAATACAGTGTTATCAACTGTAGTCACCATGTTATACATTCAATCCTCAGACCTTATTCATCTTACAGCTGAAAGTTTGTGCCTTTTTATCCACCTTTTTTCCCTCTTTCCTCCAGCCTCCAACCCCTGGCAACCACTTTCCTGTTTCTATGCATTTCACTTTTTTTTTTAGATTTCATATATAAGTGATGCTGATAGTCAAGACTTTTTCAACCCTCAGCGTATACTTTGATTACCTACCTTTCCTGGCTACTTGAAACCTTATTTATTGGCGAGTTTAAATTTAATCACTTTGTAAACAACTCTGAATAAAAGCATAATTTTCACATAGTCACCTACATTAAAAAAATCATTTTTCAGTGGTCTGGCAGGTCTGGTCTGATCAGAAGTATCTGTCAGTAGTAAGCAATAATTCACTTGCTTATCTTAACTCCAATAAAGAAGCCTTCTTAGACATGGCCCAATGTTGTCTAGCTGGCCAATTCATAAAGTGTCAAAGGAGACTAAAAAGAACCTAAGAATGTCCAACCACATAGTGAAAGGAATTGTATGAAGTGGAGAAGCTCTGTCTCGGTGGCCAACAGCATTCTGTGCCTGCTCTTCCCCTCACTTCTTGGCTTCTCTATTTTTTTCATCCTCGTGTTGTGCTCAGAAACCTTCCCTTTTGTCTGAAACTAGTATAGCAAACTTTGCTTTCAGAAAGTAAAGTGTAGAAGAGGTTGTATAGAGTAGTCGTTAAGAGTGTGGGGTTTAAAGAGAGACAGTTTAGGATCAAATTCTGATGCTATCACCTGCCACGTACCCTGGGCAAGTCCATTAACCTCTCTGTTTACTCTTCATTCCTTTTTGGACTGTTTATTACTGACAAGCGCATAGGATCCTGTAATGGTTAAACCAATTATCCATTTGAGGGACTGTCATTAATAAGTATTCAATGAATAGTAGCCATTACTATTATTATGTTCAACTTTTACAAGTTACTATGATATTAACTTGTTAATTTTTGAGGGACATATGGATATTAAATATTCTCTCTAATAATGAAGTCATTTGATGTTTCTTCAAGCATTAGGAAGTCAGAAGAGGGAGTATTTCAGAGAGAGCTACCTTTCTTGGTACCCATGATATGATAATCACCACTTTTCAGGTCTCTTTTCTTAGTGAGATGATGTAACTATATATCTCATTTAATTCTTATTGGATCCAGATGAATCACTAAAGTGACGCTTGCATATCTTCAGGGCAGAAATTACCTCTACTAATTTTAGGCTCTGATCACTAGAGAAGACCTTCCATATAAGCATTTGAATTGCTTATCATTTATACATATTTATATTCCTCTTGGCTATTCTCACCATGATTACTGTCTAGATTTTCAGAATTGCCCCCTCCCCCAACACCCCTCACTTTGTAACTGACTTCCTGCTGTTCTTGACTCAGGAGTGTTTAAGTCCCATATTTAAATGGTGAAACATTTGTTTGTGACAAACACCATATGTCCAGAATTCGTGTACCTGTCGAAGAGAGGCCTTGCAGGACCTGACAGGTGGAATGTCTGCATATAGGTTGTTCTGCATGATCATTCATAATGATTCTCAAAGGGAGTATGAGTAATTTACATATCAAAGGTCCTATGTCAGGAGTGTATATTAAGCAAGAAGCTCACCAGTATTAAATTTTTGATCAGGAAACTTCTTCAGGGACCATATCTCAATTTTCAAGGCATTTCTAGTAAAGACAACTTAAGTAACTGCTTTGATTAACAGTGTCACCTTTCCTATTTGAAGGTATTGCTGACTCAGATTCATATCTCATTCAATCCTCATTATAATATTGAGTCAAGTGTTAGGGCCCACATATAATTAGGATTCATGCACTGTCCACCATGCCACTTAGCTAGTGTCCCATTATCCCACTTTGCCTCAAATATGACTCTCCTCTCAGATATTAATTTATAAAATACTCATTGTTTTACATATATATGTATAAAACCAAGTAAGAGGAGATGTTTTGTGGTGGGGAAGTGCTTTGCCAGTGGCCCTGTGATATCGTAGAGTACAGCACATCTATTCAGGTGAAGTTGGTTCTATAGACCACCTTTGTTTAAGGGTGTAGCTCAGTGTTTTCCAACATGTATTTTGGAGAACAAAACTAGTTTTGTTGTTGTTATTGTTTTTACTACTAGATTTCTCAGAACATTTATTATTACTAATGTACATTTGTGAGTCTACAAGGGAAAAAAGGCATACTTTTCAACATTGCCCAAATTTATTTAATCATAGAATATCTTTTTTTCACAGAGATACAGAAAAACTCATGGCTCCAAGGCTTTATACAAGGCATTCCAGAAAACACTAATATGACTATTTGAAAACCTGGAGAAAATCCCTATTAAATTAGGAGGGAGGAAGGTAGAGACAAAGTGTAATAGAGCCTCTACTGAGGATCTTGGTTTTGCTTAAATATTTTAGTATCTCATTGAGTGTGAAAATGAAAATAAACAAACTATCATCACTTCAACCACCATAATTGCTTTGGTAAAATAATGGTAAATAGCAGCATAGCCATTTTTAAATGTTTGTTTTTTTCACATTTGCCATGTTACTTATGGACTCAAGGCCAGCTACTACTGTAACTTCCTTTACTTCCTTATTGCTGATGTTTTAAAATGTGAACTTTCAATCCATTTCCCTTGATTTGCCCAGCTTCCCACTTTGCTTCAGGTCTAGAAGGATAGGGAGTGTTAGCCCCGGTAGACACTCCCCTGTCTCAGACATGCATTCTGCCCACCCCTGTCCAGTCCCTCTACTCCCCGAGACATAGCAGATTTTGACATCTGGTTCTTTGGTTCTTTATCACCAATTCTTTCACCTTAGTCCACTCACCTTAGTCCCAGCTTCATCAGATCAAATGCTCATATTTAAGGCTGCGTTATTTTTCTTTGTGATGTAGAGGGATCTTCTACTGTTAAAGTTTAAAAATCCACCTTTCATGTGCACTTAAAGTCCCCTGTTGAATTTAACTGCAAAGAATAAAAGAGAATGAAGTAGAAAAAATCCTGTAAATCACTGCCTATATTTTCTGATAAGCATATCGAAAGCCCACTCTTCCCCATTCTAGTAAACCTCCAAAGTGATGGATTTAGTTGAGGGACAGGAATGTGGGTGAATAGCTGTGGGGTGAGGACAGGGGGAGTAAACCCAGAGCTGTGCTGCAGCTGTGTTTCCTGGTGGCTCAGCAGAGCCAGTGGTTAGATTTCCACGAGCTGTGAAAGCTGGCCGGTAAACACAACCATTATTGAGAAGTAAATTATATAAACTTATATTTAAATAATTTACATTAAAAACAAAGGTAATACGTACTCAAAACTCACCACTTCCTAATTATTTTATTACATGTTACTATTATATATGATCAAGGTTATTTATATCCATTGTATTTGCCTTGTGGAAATAGTATACAATAATGTGCTATCGTGCACCTTCTCCCAATTCCCTGGTCAGGTTTGTAACTTGAATTTGGCCATTGGGGGAATTTTCATACCATAGAAACCAGCAACTATTACACAGCAAGGCTCATTTTATTGTTTTATTGATTATCCAGAAATTGGCAAATTTTTTCTGTACCTGTGTATCAATAAAACGATTTACCAAAACAGGAGATTGCCCAGATTTGGCCCGTCAGCCAAGGTTTGCTGATCTTTAGTCTGAAGTTAAGAAGATGATGCTGGAATGTTCATAATGCATTTAAAGTAACAGTGTATTATAACTGTATCCATTACATTGTGAATTGCACAAAAAATTCAGGAATTATTCCAGTATTTGAAAACTGTTATCTCATTTGGCAAGAAAGCCACTATCATCACTGAGGAATGAGTGCCATTCTGGCATATGTCTTCTATGTTTCACTTTCATATTACTCATTAATGTAAATGAAAATATCCGGTATTTAGGTAAGAACTACACTTGTTTGTCAACTGCAATAATAGATTGGTTATGGACACCAGAATTGGGCAAAAATCAACCAAAACGTTCTGTGAGAGTCAACTGGTTATATGGAATTGTATGTTGTATTACTTTTATTATTATTTGTAAATTGCATGCTACACATCCTTTAGATTGGTAAAGGATTTTATGTACATATATAGGTATATAAATTTTTTTTTCCTGAAGAGTCTGTTGTTAAACATTTATCAGTTTGCCACTGAGGGAAAGAAATCACATATGGGGGTAATTGGAAGTAGCCGTGGAAAAGGAAGAAGGTGGGTTCACCTCTGGAACACTCGGAGAGAAAGGAAGAGGGTGCTTAGGAGAATATGAGTTCGTCTAGTTTTTTGGACGAGGACTCAGGATTCCTCTAGATTTGGAGTGGGGGATGGGACCATTGTGCTCTTAGCAGGCCAAGGTGAAATTATTACTGTAAATATGTTAACATACAATGAAAGCACCTAATGCCACACTTTGCCTTGAGGTAACTTGTATGTTGAGTAGAAGTTGAAATCCAATATGTGTACTATGCCAGAGTTTTCAACGTGGTTTCAATGGGAAAAATAACAAACAACTTATGTATTTTGGGGAAACATATCTTTCATAAAAACAATCTGGATTTTAAATGATTAAAACAAACTCTCATGCACAGCATGCTTTGGAGATTGCACTTTTACTTTCTTTTGTTATTATTATCTTCAGAGCTGACTACTTTTTAAGAATGTACTTGTTAGACCATCGTTTTCTTTCCACAGCTTCAATTAAAATGAGGTATGGTGATTTATCAACATTGCAACAGTGACTTTAGGCTATCAGCATGCTGACAGTTCACTGTGCATACTTACCTGGAGGCCCAGATTGGATCCTGAGCCAACTTCCTTCCTTTGGTCAATTTTCCATAACAGTGTCCAGGATTGTGTCAGTTCAGGCAATGCTAATTTATGTTGGTATTACTTAAAGCCTGAATTTAGGGAATTATTCCTATGGCCTAAGGAAACCTTATCTAGCCTCAAATCAGGTATCAATGAGTTTTCATTTTTATTGGATTGCTGTTTGGATTACTCATCTGACATCTTTCCTTTCCTGTCACGCTCAGAGTTTGCCTTCGTTATAAAGATTATTCAGACTTGCCTGTGCTGCTATTCAACCATCCACCACAGTGGCTGGGCACTTTCCCAAAATCTGATTATTAACTGTCACTTTGCACAGCAGAGCTGATATATTTGTCCCTCTTCCCAAACTGCATAATAGCATCTCCGGTTCTAGAAGGAACCATTTGATATTCTCCCTGTACAGTTGTTCACCTGGTATGTTGTTGCCAGGAGGTGGCAATGGCAGCGCTCTAGCTCTTTAGTAGCTTGGTAAGAGCAGTTTAAGAAGTGTAAATGGTGTTTGTTTAAGGTGAAGAAAATGAAGGGTGCCTTCTGCCGTGTTACTTATAATGAAAATAAAAACTGTGTATACTAAATGCCTAGTTCAATAAACAGTGCATACAAATGAAACACTGTGAATCATAAAATAAATTTAAATAAAATTTAAGAAAAAGGAAATAATAATTAGAATATAATATTTAGTGAAAAAATGATGGATTTAAAATTACATAGGCACACCAGCCCTAATTTTATAAATGTATGTTATGTGTATTTGTGTATTATGAAAGCATAAAAAGATTTGAGTAATAGTATGAGTGATTTTAATTTTCTTCTTTAGTTTTTTCTGTAGTTTTCAAATTTCTATAATGGTCATGTCTATTTTTGTAGTCAGAATTTAAAACATCATTATTTACAAAAAAGAAATTTCCAAAATCAGATAACAATAACTGCCCCCCCAACCCCATCATTGCCATTTGCTGAAGATAAGAGGAAATCTGCTTCAATTACTCAGATTTCTTCATGTGGTTTCATGGAACCATGGATCCTTTACAATACATAAAACCATTTATTCTGAGTCTTGAAGAAACAGAAATGAAGCAGAGTATAAAATGTTTACAAGGCAAATGCTATTGTATCATTTTAACCCCTAAAATACCTGGAAAGATGTAGGAACTTTAGTGATCAATATGAGTCATACTCATGCAATCTAGCGTTCTGATTAAAATCTGGAAAAGAATAGGGCATAGTCCATCACCAACAAGAACCAAATCTTTCCAGCAGAGAGTCAGGAATCTTCCTGGCATCCAGAGGTTGGTGCTGTGGGCCATGATAGATTCTCTCCTGTGGACTTTCCTTTTCCTGTTCCTCTCCCATGAGTCATACTTTATCCTACACTTGTGCTCAATCTGAAAAATTAAGTTTCATGCTTTGTCTTTTGAATCTGTATCACCAAGTCAAACTCCCTGATTGTTCAAATTCTTCAGCATATACTAAAGGCCTAATGAAGCCATAAAAAGAGGAGATGTCTCTCTTACTGAAGAGATAAATCTCATCGTATAACTTGTGCTCACCATGTCAGAAAGCCTCTTCAGAATGAGGTTGAGGATGAAGAGGGATGAGGGGGATAAAGGGAAGAGAGCTCTATTCTGCCCTAATGATGAAAATGGGAAGAACACAAGGGTGAAGTAGATGATCTCACTGTGGGTGAGTGGGTGTGTCACTGTTTTGCAGTTGGGTGAGATGGAGATCTGACCCATGGTAGAAGCATTCCTTCACGAGAATGGAGATGAGAGGGGGTGATATCTACTACCCTTGGCACTGATCCTAGACTCCTTTAGCCTTAACTCCTTAGGGAGACCTGAAATTTCTTTTCTAGTCATTTCTAATTCTTTAAAGAATTATTTTGTCTTCTCTTGGTAGGCAGGGTATGCATGTATTTCTCAAAGATCTTCTCTGTGAGAAGCATTTGGTATTATTAAGAACTCATTGCTGGACTCCTTATTTCCAGAAAGTTATGATTCTTATTGACTTTATTGCTGCAGCTGGATTTATTTTAAAAATCAAAATGTCTTCTTGTTAATGCAAAGGCTATCAACGACGAGTAGGTCTAATGACTAATGATTTTTTTAGCAATCGATAGTCCTGTACACAATGGTCTTGTACACTGTTAAATCTCTAATGATAAAGGTGACTGGTGTGATAGTAATTAATGGAGGTGCTCTGTCTCTCCTTTTTATCCACATTCCATTATGGTTTTAAAACATATAAAAATAAAGGCAATCTCTGAGACAATATACAAGGAGATCCTTCTCTCTCGTCTTAGTTACTGCTCACCTGTAAGCTAAAAAAAAAAGTCTTCTCCTTTCCATTTGGTCCAGCTCAGCTCAGTGCATGTTGGGTGTTGAGTTTGTCTCCCTTGTGACTCCAGTCAGGGTTTTGAGAGGGTGTGTATCATCTTATATGCTTTAAATGATGATGTGGTCTCTGAAGTTACCATCTCACTGACATTTAGATATTTTCAGGAAGCAGATGAAAAATGGCTCAGGATGGAGAGTTTTATACTCACTGAATCATAGAAATTTGAATGATGATTTGTTTCAACTGAGGTGGAAAATCAAAAGCCAATTGATTTTTGACTAGTCCCACTCCTTCCATCAGCTCTCATATTAACATCATTTGTGATTTTATTCCATATTTTGACTTTTCCTCATATATTGTGCAAACCAATTTTATGCCTAGCTAGAGGCCCCACCTTCTCCCCCTTTTCTTGTCTAAAGACCAGTCTTTTTTTATTTAAAAATTGTTTCATTCCCATGCCTTCCTCTCTTGAATTTCTGTTGGTTTTTTTTGTTTGTTTTACAGAGGTGCCCTTTAGTAATTTTTTTTTACAAAAAGTCTAAATATTCTTAGTCCTATACATCCTTATGCATATTTTCATTCTGTTCTCATACTTGAATGCTAGCTTTAAGTTATTTTTATTAGAAGATTGAAGACATGATTCCATAGTTTTCTGGAGGCTGTTACTGACAGAAATTCTGATGGCATTTTGATGTTCACATGCCAGTAAATACGTTTTTATTTTTCTCCAGGGAAGCTGTTGAATTCTTTTCTTCTATTTAACTTTTGGAAAGTTTACCACAACATGTGTCAGTGCAGGTTTCCTTTGTACTAACACTATATTCAGTCATCAGACTTGGGTTTTTATTTGACTTTATTCATTATTATTCCTTCCTGTCCATTTCCCCTGAATTTTTCATTCTGAAACACATAATTGATGGGCCTTGAAACTTCTGGATCTAACCTTTCAGTGTCTCAGCTTTTCTCTCATATTTATCCTCTTACAGTGCCTGCCTCTGCTTGTCGTGGGGAGGGATGTAATGCAGGGGATTGATTTGTCTTCCTAGTGTGAGAGCTCTCTGTCCCTCCAGAAACTGTAAACTGCCTGGGGGTCACAGCGTTGCTTCTTTGGTGCCTGGGCTGAATTGATACTTCACAGAACAGCCTTAGTTAGCAGGCAGCCATCCTTTTTGATTTTCTGTCTTTTTAGAGACTATTCTTGTCTCAGTGCCGTGTATACTGTGAGCACTTCCTGGATAGATGGTCCACAGGCGTTCAGGCAGCAGTTTCCAGGGCATCAGTCTGGGGGCAGGAGACACTGCTCTCATCTGCTGTACAGAATGAAAAGCCAGCCCTGTGCTCAGTGTAGTTCTTCTTCACCTTGTTACCATGATGCCTGCCAGGCTTGGAATTTCTAATACTTCACTGGGCCTCTGATGTTTTAGGTCTATTTTGTTTCCTCTGCTTTTCCCTATCAATCTTGTTTCATTTGCTTTCTATCCTTAAAGGAATTTCTAAAATTTCAAAAATGTGAATGACAATTTTCTCCTTTCCCTGTGATGTTACAGGAACATATATATTTATTTTAAAGAGATTTTAAGTTGGAGAGGGGATATAGACATTTGGGCTCAGTTCAGTATTCACACCATAGAAATTCCAAGACAACAGGCTGAATGCTCAATGAGGTTTTTCAGCCACAGCTGAGGGTTTGCCCCCAACACAATCAAGGACAGTCTCTCTCCTAGAAGCTCCCTTCTCAGATCTACTACAAAACTTGGTAGCTCTCCTAGAGTAAACAGAGAAATATCCAAGTTACATTAAATACTTTCTTACAGTTTGGAACCTAACAGTGCTTTCCCATAATGCAGTTATCCTTACTATCTTATTTCACCCACATACTTCCTGAACTGTAAAGTATTGCTAAGTCTATTTTTTGGCCGGGGAAAATGAGATACAAAGTGACTAGTCATCTTGCATGTATAAGAGCCTGGACAGGACTACAATTAGAACCCAAATATCCTAGTCTATTAGGCCAGCGGCTCTTACTGCTTTTGCAGAGCAACATAGGTGACAGAGAAAGCTCACATATTCACCACATTCCTCAGGATCCTGGTGCACTAAACCCAAACTCCACTCTAATTGTATCATTTAAAGAGCTGGGTGCATCTCAAGGTCTGTTGCTACTTGGACTAATATGGATTACTCTATTTAAAAAATGATAGTAAACATTTATTGAGCACTCACTCAGGCAGAGCTACAGTGCTTCACATATATTAACTAAGTCATCCTCACCCCTGTCAATTGGGGATGCTATTATCATCTTTATTTCATAGATGAAGAAACTAAGAGATTAAGTCTCACAGCTGGTTACAGGTGTTGCCAGGATCCTGACCATCTGACTCCAGAGCCCATGCTCTAAACCAGAGACTAGCAAACTAAAGCCTGTGGGCTAAATTTGATCAGCTGCCTTTTTTTTTTTTTTTGGCTGTGTTGGGTCTTCATTGCTGCTTGTGCGGGCTTTCACTAGTTGCGGTGAGCAGGGTCTATACTTCGTTGTGGTGCGTGGGTCTCCCATTGTGGTGGCTTCTCTTGTTGCAGATCACGGGCTCTAGGCGCATGGGCTTCAGTAGTTGCAGCACGCGGGCTCAGTAGTTGCTGTGCTTGGGCACTAGAGCATGCGGGCCTTAGTAGTGGCACACAGGCTCAGTAGTTGTGGCTCGCGGGCTTAGTTGCTCCACGGCATCTTCGCGGACCGGGGCTGGAACCTGTGTCACCTGCATTGGCAGGCGGATTCTTAACCACTGCGCCACCAGGGAAGTCCCTAAATTTTACACTTTTTAATTGATTACATTTTAAATGGTTATATAAGTGCCTATGTAATATCTTCAATTTTGTTTCTTCGCCCCACAAAGCCTGAATCATTTACTCTCTGGCCCTTTAAAAAAATGTGTGCCAACTCCAGCAAGTCTAACCATCAGGCTCTAATTCACACACTCCAGTATTTTATTTTGAGTTACAATTAGTTGGGCATAGCTCACTGTTAGCAGGTTGAGACGTGTAGTTGAGAAATGCTGCACTAGTTTATACCATGGAGTCCAGACAGCATAAACAGGCAATTCGTGGCTTTTATTGCTTCTCCTGCCCATTTCTTCCTCCCTCATAAATAAGGTCTTAATAGGCTGTATTTGTTTTTTAACTATTAGAATGAATTGATAAAATTTCTCCTTCTCTCTTTACGCATTTCTAAATGTAACCAGTTTTTCCTAAGGAAATAGGAAAGGATTGTGCAGATAGAGGAAATCTGAAAATAAATCAAGAACTGTGCTTTAAGATCTCAGTTGTTGTTTTCAGGATTCATGTTAGCAATTAATCTGGCAGTAGGAAGGCCCTGGCGAAAGAATCAGACATATACCTAGCCTGAAATCTGTAACAGGCCTTCTGTGTGGGCTTTGCTTTGCAGGTAGGTAGATTCATACCAAACCCCACATTATGATCATAGGAGTCCATGTTAAGAATACAGTTAGGGAAATGTAATTGGTTTATATAAAGAATCTTTTCATATGTAACATATGTCACAGATCATAGTTTCATGGAATGCTAAAGCTGTTTGGTGTTGAGGAGTCCGGACACCCACATGGTTAAATAAATTTGAAAAATTCTTGGTTAAACAAAGTTAACAACTTTTCTTAGTCAGAAACTCTCCTAGAGGTCATAATATGGTAATGTCCAATATCAGTCCATAAGTGGAGTATGTAGTGTACAGTGTTTTCTAAAGTTACAAGATGATGAACCTTTGTTTGTTTGGTTGGTTGGTTTTAATCAAATGACTTGTGCTCCAGAGAACACAGTTTGGGGAACACTGGGAAACATATTGAATTGCTCTTTTCCTCCTTGGAAGCTTTTTATGCACACTGAATCAGTACCAGCTGATAGAGTCAGAGCACCATTCCTCCTGGATATTGCAGAACCATATTTATAAATCCCTTTTCTCCCATTCCTCTTTCTTATTTTAGATTCCATGCAAACTATCAGCCTTCTGTGCGCATTTGACATTATATCATTCTTTTCCATTCCAACATTTTTTATAACCATAAAATTTTCAAGTTGACAAATCATTCCTCATTGCTTTTCTTCTTGATTTAACTGCTTCATGCACACTTAAGGAGTTACCTTAATCTAATCAGCCAGTTCTCTCTAAATCACAATGTGAAATAACGACAGTTAATCCTTACCGAGGTGGTGAGTTTCTGCTAACTTAGATCTCAGATGCACTCTGTAAACCAGTACTTAGGTTTGTAAGTTTATAACACCTTGTAGGGAGGTGTAAAACCTTTTGGCACCTGACCACATTGTTCATCTATAACGTAAAGTGTCACCCAGCTCTTACTTTTGAAGTTCTACCTTACATTCTACCCAGGGATTGTATGAAATGGATTTTGGTGGTTTTCTTTTTTAAAACAGTCTTCAGATAGAGGAAGTTACTGAATTCTCTACATAAAGATCAGTCTCACCTGCCCTGATAACCTTTGGTAGTCCTGCCCTGTGTGGCAGAAATCAGCATTCCCTGTTTCCAGCAGGTCTCCAAAAACGATAGCAATTTCCTTGTGCACATCAGTTTCTCCTTGCGGATGGGCAGCTTGTTGCTATAATCAGATCTGTCAGCTTTTTGCAAAAGAATTGGAAAGTGGCCTTACTCATGTGGAAATCTAATAGCGACTTGTTGTCTCTCCCTCTTGGCGGCATAGCCCGGGCTGTCAACATGGTGTCCTGTGTCCTGCAGTTGCAGAGGGTTGGGTCCCTGCCTGAAGAGAGGCTGCTGAATTGGGCCACTTTGCTCGCTCTTGCAGAATTTATGATCTACCCAGTGCCTTCCCTGTCATGATTGACTTTTAGAAAATGAGATTGCCAAGTCCTGAGTATTTTAATCTGTCAGTAACTAGTACAAATTCTACCATCATAATTCACACAACAAAAACCAATTAATGAAAACAATCCAGCTATTGGTACATTATGATTTCCTAGTACCATGAAAAATGGGGTACCCCGTTGTAGCGAATTATTATCCCACATCTCTCTACGTTCTACTTAGAGATTGTATCAAATGACAGAGGTAAGATTCTTTTAAAAGAAATTTAAAATATATCCCAGGCAGTCATTCTTTTAAACATTAGATGACAACTAATTGATCTTTAAGTTTTTACTTTTCAGCTCCATTACACTTTACACCTCAGTATATTTTCATACCCTTTCACATTTGGTAGAGATATCCGATTTCTAGCTTTTAACAGAATTGTTCCATAAGTTAAGTCAATTCCTGTTAATACAACTGTTAAGTATTGAGATCATGCTGCATGTTAAATGAAATTGGTTTTCAAAGTAAATTAAATCCCTGAATAAAGGTGGGTGTATCTTTCCACATGAAGGAAGAAATCGTAAGAGAGTTGCATATATAATCAGATCTTGGGGACATAAACTGAATTGTCTACGGAAGAGTTGTATTATGATGAAACAGTCCTATCCTTCTCAAAGAGCCTTAAAAAGTAAACTATATTTAATATGAGTTTAAACATGGAGGACAAAGATACAGATTTTGAGAATATGATGGTTTTTGTCTGACTGTCAGCCGGTTGTTTTTGCTTTAAAATAGTCTAGAGTCGAATAAAGCCCAATTCCTCATTCATTTCTTCCAACCAGGAGAGAAAAGTGGGGTTGGAGTAAGTAATGTCTCAAAAGCAATTTTTACACTTTAATTAGCTGGCTCTAGCTGTAACTGGATTGACAGGGTTCGTATACCATTGTAACAATACTGAATGCTGTATTCTTCGATTAAACCCACATTTGTCTATTGCATCCTAAAAAGTAGGTTTTAACTTCAGATCCCCTATTTCTCCTCTCTTTCTCCAATCTTTTTACTATGTAGAGAAAACGGAAAGTAAGAAAAACCTTAAGCAGTGTGAAAGAATAGAATAATCCCCACCCCCGTCTTCTATTTTAGTGTAGCAATAAGTCACATGATTATGTATTATATAGTTTACAGAGTATAGGGTATATGAAAAACATCATGTATATAATTCATATGCTCATTCAACTAGGCTGAACTAAAAAGCTTTATGAGGTTTTCTTTGTTTTCTCATATTCCATAATATTATGAAATGTAAGATAAGTGCTCAGTCACTTACCAAATACTTTGTCACATGGTCTCAGGGCCATGTTCGGTAATTCAGAGGGGAGACAAGTAGAAGAGAAGTCACAGGGAGGGCTTTCATGTAACTTGTTATCTGGTTTTTGAAAGATAAAACTTCCCAAGTTAAAAATAATGGTAAACCCTTCAATCCTTTCACAGGGGAAAACTATATGAAAGATTATTCTGTGTGATTCTAAAAGAATAGATTTAAAGTTGAGGCAAGTTGAGAACTTGAGGTGGAGTGATTACAGCCAGGGGAGCAAACTGAGGGGTCACTGAGGAGATAAACTTGCTGATAAAAAGAAAAATAGGAAGGTGGACACATTGGCTTTTCCAGTGAGGGGAATGGTCTAGAGGAGAGATTGGCGGATTGTGACCTGTGGGCTAAATCTGACAAATGGACAATTTTTATACGACCACTGGGTAAGGTTAATTTTTACTTTTTAAAGCATTGTAAAAATACAAAGAGGTATATGAGATAGAGACCCTATGGCCCAGAGCCTAAAATATGTATTATCTGGCCCTTTACTGAACAAGTTTGTTGATCCTTTGTCTATAGTAACCCTCTTCAAACTTTCTGTGACAACGGAAATATCCCATCTCTGTTCTGATCAACGCAGTGGTCAGGAGCCACTTGTGACAACTTAGCACTTGAAATGTGGCCAGTGTGACTGAGAAACTGGGGTTTTAATTTACTTAATTTTAATTACTTTAAAGTTAAATGGTCACAGGTGGCTCGTGGCTACGCTACTGGACAGCACAGTTCTAGCCAGTTGTGAATGTATGGACCATTTTATATAAAAGCAAAAGTTCTAGACTAATTCCTATTCCATACCTCAGGTTGACCACTCTGTATGGTGTTAGCTCTGAAGCAAGCTGGGAGTGACAGGGCACCAAACTGAGAGTGAGGTGTAATATTGGGAAGGCTGAAAAGTCTTGGCAGGGGGAGATTGCAGGACAACCCTATGGAGAGTTCCCATGCTGGGGATACAGTCTAAGTTCTAACTGAGGTGGCCAGAATCCATCTATTTCCAAAACATATGCTAAGAATCCAGAATTAGAGATCCGATCTGGAGGAAGTCAATGTTTAGACTGCAGCGCAGAGACAATTCTAGTGTCAGACAAAGGATGAATCAAGTGGAGCAATCCGTCTGTGGTAGGAAAAGGCCAGAAATATGATCCATATCTTCAGAAATAGGGCTGGCAGAAAAATGATGGGCAAATAGGCCTGTCAAGGCAGCTAACGTATAGGGAAGTGTCCCATCTTTCCAGAGCACCAGTATTCTGGTTGGGGGAGGTGCTATGGATTGGACAGGTTTTAGTGCCTAAGGGATAGGCATAGGATACGCACATGGATTTAGAGGTGGGTGGGAGCAGCAGGTACCTTGAAACCTCTGTCCCATTCATTCATGGAGCTAGGACAGGATTGCCAGATGAAATACAGTATACCCGGTTAAATTTGAATTTCAGATAAATAACAAATACTTTAAAAAAAAGTATATCTAAAATATTATATGGGACATACTTACACTAAAAATATATTTATTATTTATCCAAAATTCAAATTTAACTAGGCATCCTATATTTTTATTTGCTCAATCCGGTAACCCTAGGAAGAGCCATTGACACAGCCTGCTGACCTTCCATGAAAGGGTGGGGTAGCTTAACGGAGGCTTCATCCAAATGTCTGGAATCAGGCTAGGTTGACACTTACTAGACATATGCTTTTGGCCACATCACTAAAACTCTCTTTGCTTTCTGTTCTCATTAGTGTGGAGCAAGGAAATTCACTCAGTGAGAGCTATGTCTGTCCTACCTTGAATGGCAAAATGTTAGAACTACATGGGACCATAGTTATCTTCTATCTAAGGCTGTTATTTTTACAGAAGAAGAAGGAGGCCTAAAAAAAATAAGGCGACTTTTAAAAGAACCCACATTTCTACCTGTGATAATATGACCATTCCTGGAATCTGGATATCTTGCTACTCAGTTCAATGCTTTTTCTCTCTCTACTGCTCTGTCATCTTCTATCTTCAAAGACCATAGGAAATAATGCACATTAAAGTGATCTGCAAATTTTAATATGTAAAATATAAATGTATAGGAGAACTGTTTCTAGGCTGATATCAGAGCATGGAAATCACCTCCCTAATTATGCTGATTCACAATTCTCTGTCTGGAAAAATGTTTGGATATCAGCACTTCAGAAGTCCAAAGTCTTAATTTTGGGGGGTTGTCTCTAGAAAGCACAACTAATAAATTAAAAACAAAGTTATCAGAACAAGTTACAATTCTAGATCTTTTAAAATCTGGCCCCATGGGAAACCAACCAAAGCTGTTTGATAAAGGTAAACATCCCTAGATGCACACCAACCAGCCTTCTGCATTTCATTGTTGACAAGTCAGGCTAGATGCATAACTTGTATGCTGCTGTCTGCCTCGTGGGAGATGGATTCTTATTGCAAGGCAAGTCACATCCCTGACCACATTTATAGCTGCTCTGTCACTATGGCAGTGACAGCCTGATACCTCCCAGATGCCTGGATTTTTCCCCCAGTGTTAATAAACGGTTGTGGTGGGAGTGTGGAAATGAGGTGAAATAATATTCCTGTCCAGGCAGTTAATGCTAAAGAAACATTTAGATAAAAGAGGAGCTGATTTGAGCATGGAAATAGATATCCAAAGGTAATGTTTAATATCCAAAGTCTAAGAACTCTTTAGAGGCACCTCCATAGCGGGGAGAGATCTGAGCCTCTTTGGTTGCTGCTGCTTTGTGTCATTGCCAAGGACTGTACCCTCTCTTTCCTGTAATTGTCTTATTTTGGCTCAATTAAGAGTTTGGGAATAAGAGTTTTAATCTTATACTGAGATATATAACTACTGGTAGTACAACTGGTTCATTGTCTTTTGAATGTGTTTAAGATTTCCTCTTCATAAATGATTCAGTGGGAGTTGGGTTTATTTTTATATTGCTAAATGTTTTATGTATGTAAATGAAATTTTGGTCAAGGAAATTAGAATGGAAATATTTTAAGACATGTAAAGCTTTTAATCCAACAAATTATTTTGGGAATAAAAAGATCTTTCCTCCTGTGTGCTTATTGTTTGGCCCAAAATTATATGTCTTCCATAAATACCATGAATATTCTCACAGAGACTTAACACTGTCCAAAAATTCTTCATTTCTTATAGATTTTTTAAAAACTCAATTACCTTGTATTCTCTTGCACATAACAAAATATTTTGTTCTTCCACAGAAGTCTAGAATGTTGTTTTCATCTGCGTTGCCTTTAAGTGGTATCTAGGTCTTTAGAATTATCAAGAATATTAGATATTGCTTTTCTTTACCTTATAACAGCAGCAGAAGAGCTTTTAATTTACAAATTAAATGATACGCATGTCTTTTCTTTTTTCTTTTCTCTCCTCTTCTCTTCTTTTCTATTCTATTCTATTCTATTCTACTCTTTTTTTCTTAACCAAACCCAGTTGACAGTGACTGTTAAGGGTTTACTTTTCAGAACCCAAGTATCTTGTTAGGAAGATGCTCCTAGATTTCTGAGCTGTACTGATGAGGTTTGAGATAGTATACTCCTTGCCTCATACTGGTGGCAGGGACAAAGGCTTTAAGCAGAACTGTCCAGTTTAGCATCTTTCATTAACATATTATAGTAAGTTTCCCTGTAGAGTGTGTTTTGCCCTTTAGAGGAAAAATCTGTTTTTAAAAACACTTGGATAAAGAACACCCATGTATGTATACACGGACAAATCTCTAGGCTTCAATCTGGTACAGAAACAGTTTGGGGCTATGTCACTTTGGGTTTATGGCTGTGAATACCTATTGTGTGCCAATCACTGTACTGAGTAACATTATTTGAACTGATGAACCGCTTGCTTGATTGATTGATTACACAAGCCTTTTATTTCAGTCTGATACCTTGGAGGCTCTATAAACTCTTGAGTTTGTAGGCTAGAATTAGTGCTTTGGGAACTTGTCAAAGTATGCAGATTAAAAATTTATTGAGAAGCGGTAAGATATTCATTCATCTTTTAAAAATAGTGTGAATGGGACTTCTGTTTGGGGTTTTTTTTTTTTTTTTTTTTTTTGACATTTTGACCCCTCTTCTACCTGGATCATTACAAGATTGTTCTGATTAAACTTCCTTCTCCATTCAGGTCCCTAAAATCAATTAAGCAAATTAAAAAAAAAATCCGTTCCTTATCATGTCTCTGAATAAGGTAAGAGGTAAGTTTTCTCACGATTGATTATGCTCAGGACTTATAAGCATTTATCCCAGATTTTTTTCAGAAGAAAATGAACTAAAATTAGCTTATAATCAACAAGCATTTAACAGAGTCCCATGGAGAATTTCTGAGTTTCATGGGGTACTGATTTTTTAAAAAGAATTTTTATTGAAGTATAGTTGAATTATAATATTGTGTTAGTTTCTGGTATACATCAAAGTGATTCAGATATATATAATATTTATATATATATACTTTTTTTTCCATTATGGTTTATTACAGGATTTGAATATAGTTCCCTGTGCTATACAGTAGGACCTTGTTGTTTATCTATTTTATATATAGTAGTTTGTATCTGCTAATCCTAAATCTAATTTATCTCTCCCCCATCCCCTTTCCCCTTTGATAGCCATAAGTTTGTTTTCTATGTCTGAGTCTGTTTCTGTTTTGTAAATAAGTTCATTTGTGTCATATTTTAGATTCCACACATAAGTGATATCATATATTTGTCTTCCTCTGTCCAACTTACTTCACTTAGTATGATAATCTCTAGGTCCATCCATGTTGCTGCAAATGGCATTATTTTGTTCTTTTTATGGCTGAGTAATATTCCATTGTATATATGTACCACTTTTTTTTTTTTTTTTTTTTTTTTTTGCGGTACGCGGACCTCTCACTGTTGTGGCCTCTCCCGTGGCAGAGCACAGGCTCCGGACGTGCAGGCTCAGTGGCCATGGCTCACAGGCCCAGCCGCTCCGTGAAATGTGGGATCCTCCCGGACCGGGGCAAGAACCCGTGTGCCCTGCATTGGCAGGCAGACTCTCAACCACTGCGCCACCAGGGAAGCCCTCTGTACCACGTCTTCTTCAACCATTCCTCTGCAACATTTAGGTTGCTTCCATGTCTTGGCTATTGTAAATAGTGCTGCAGTGAACATTGGGTTGCATGTATTTTTTCAAATTAGAGTTTTCTCCGGATATATGCCCAGGAGTAGGATCGTTGGATCATATGACAGCTCTATTTTTAGTTTTTTAAGGAACCTCCATACTCTTCTCCATAGTGGCTGTACCAACTTACATTCCCTCCAACAGTGTAAGAGGGTTCCCTTTTCTCCACATCCTCTCCAGCATTTTGTATTTGTAGACTTGTTTATGATGGCCATTCTGACCAGTGTGAGGTGATACTTCATTGTAGTTTTGATTTGCATTTTGAAGTACTGATTTCTAAATTTCGTTCCACAAACCTCCATAGAAGAGCCCCTTGAAAGCTGATATGAACATGTTGGGTGTTTTATTTGAAGCTGGGCCTGTCCTCAGGAAAGACTGGGGATCCACAGACAGAAAAAGTTATCTCTTCTAGAGCCAAGGTTGCAAAACTGTGCAGTACATGATTATGCTGTTATAGACACTCTGTCTTTATTTTGTGGATAAAGAAACTAAGAATTAGTGTTATTTAATGTAAGCCTTTGAAAGGAGGAGGGGGGGAAAGATCTTATATAATGATAACTAATGCAATCTAAAAAGTTATTTTGGTGCAATGGTGATGTGTTTTCCCCTTGCAGTTTTGTAACAGTTTCCAAGCTATTAGATTACTATGTCAGCAAAGTTGTATTGGATTTGACTTTTCAAAAAACTTAAAGTAGTTCATTATTTTTATTCCGTTTTCAAAAGAAACCTCCAATTTCTGTCTCCAATGGAAATGATTTCACCAGTAGTTAATTATTTACAGTTGTACCACCATCCTCACAGCCACCCGAGCGAACTCCTAGAGCCAGTCTAGTCTGCTTCAGCTCTCTCACACTCAAATTACTGTCCATATCTGTTACCTCCTCTGAGATTTGTTTTGTATCTGTCCCCTTCCCTCTATCATCACTGCACCCGTGTTCTCCAGTCCATCATCTTCTCTCGGCTGGACAATGCAGCAGCCCATCACTATCTCCTTGTCTTGGATCTGCCCACACTCCCATTTGTTCCCTGTAAGAGCCCTTCACTCCTCCCCATACAAACCTCCCCTTCTCCCTGTAGCCCTCAATCTGAAGCCTAAGCTTCGGAATGCCATTCAATCTTCAGTCAGTAACTCAACTCTCTACTTGCATCTTTCACTATTTATTCCTTCCTACTTTTAGATTTAGAGTTTTTGAACTACTTATAGTTGCAAGATTCTATCCATTTTCTGTGCCTTTTCTCAGGCCGTCCCCTCTTCCTGAAACACTCTTCTCCAGCCCCTTGGTTTCATGCCCCCATTGACCATGCTAACTTCTATTCATCTTTCAAAACTATTCCCAGGGAAGAGCTGAATCACTCCCTTTTCTGAACTGAGGCCCTCTAACTCGGTGCTCTGGAACCAGACTGCTTAATACCATTTTTTATTAGCTGCGTTACCTTGGATAAGTCATTTTCTTTCCCTGTGCCACAGCCAAGCCCTCATATTTGAAATAATAATGCCTCCATCATTGGGTGGTTATCAGGATTCAATTAAAAAATAAAATAGAGTGCTTGTTATACAGTAAAGGCTAATATAACTATTATTATTATTACTTGTATATTCAATTATTTTCACACTGCATTATAATTATTTCATGATACTTCAATATCTCACACACTTACCTTTAATGAGGACTTAGAAAGCAAACACAGCATTTTATTCATTTTTATATCTTCAAAAGTTTCTATAAAGCCAGGAACATAGTAGACAGTGAGTATGAAGTATGTCAAAAAGAACAAAATTCTGTGTAAGTATGTGGCAATATCATCCTATCATGGGAAAGAAAGCACAAGAAAAATTCATTAGAGGTGACTTAAGAAGAGTTAGACTCGATATGGTTTAGATTTTAACATGTACCATGTTTAGGCAAACATCAAAGTATGATTAAATTTTCAAGTTAAGTGCCTATAGTGGTGAAAAACACAAAGAGTGTTCTGTTGGGTAGCTTAGTTAAAAAAAAAAAAAATCCATAATTTACATTTTCTGTTCGCTAACACACAGAGCCCATCAACTCTCACAAGAAACTCCAACTGTTAAGTATGGATCCCCTGCTGTACGCCTAAATGCCTGCTCCCCTGCATCCCTTTTGCTAGGGCTACACCCCTGCTGTCATTGGCCCATTGCCCCATAGGTCTGCATATAAGAACCCATGGTGTCATTCCCCCAAGACCCACACACCCTTCTAAGTTTCCATCCTCCTAGCAGAATGTCCCTACCTCCTAGAAGCTTCTACGGCCCTGGTAATGGCCTCAAGCCCCAATTTTTCAGAGCCCTTCTCTCCAACCATAAATGCTGTACTTGAAGTGGGATTGTTTGGTGACAGGACCACATCTAGAATTCCAATAAACTGAGTGAAAAAGATCTTTTAAAAATAATTTGCAAGTTGAACACAGTCTAGCTTACTAAATCCATGTAAACTGGTAACTGAGAAGAGACTGTACATTTCTTCAGACTATACCTTTTTACGTACACTCATAAAAACCAGAAGAGCACACTACCTTCTTCAGATGCATTTTTGCAAACTTTGTGCACTGTCCATGGAAGAATGGAAAAATAGTTAAATGGATGATGTAGCTAAAATTCTGTTTGACAAAACAAGAAGAAGAGACATGGAATTAGGGATTGAAATTAAACTAATACAATCACAAACAGCAATCAGGAAACTACAGAAGTAATGCTCAGCTCTCTGAGCTGATATATTCCTCAATTCACATGTCTCAGTTGTCTTTTTGAGAGTGAAAATTGTCAGAGACTATGAGATTAAGAATGAAGTCACAGCCCACTTAAGGTGAAACTCCTTGTAAGTGCATTAAAGGAGGGATGCAGGGAGAATGGCTCTATGCAGCAGCTCTAAGAATAAATATTTATTGAATATTTTACAAAACAGACTGATTTTGGTGGGATTATTTGATTTTTGTGAAAGTCAAAGACTCTTTAATAATATCAATAAAAATAAAAACATCTTGACAGTGTTTTAATAGCATGTACATTTTTTCTTTAACTCCAAGAAGAAGAGCTAATGATGTGCATGTAATTTTATCATGTTAAATGAGAAAAAAAAAAAAAAACCCTGAAAATTAGCTATGGCCTGTGGCAAATTCCTGAATTTCATACTATTTTTGGACTTTGCCCCAGGGAGGGAGATATATTATTTTGGTTGTGAAAGGCCGTCCAGTGCATTAGCTGTGACAGGATTGCACAGACAGGTATTAAACCGGCCAACAGGAGTTTTTCAGACATAGTACACATTGTTTCATAGTCAGTTGCTGCAATTTTCTGGTTCTGTGATGATATGAAATTCCAGTATGAATGTGAGGCAAATGATATGAGTAGATAAAAAAATAAGAGATCCTGTTGACAGTAAGTACAAGACAACATATGATATTGGGGGTACACATACCACATGGCTGGTTAATCTTCAAGGCTCATTTCATGTCAGAAAACAGAGCCAAGTGAGAACAGCCCCTTCCAAATCCAGACAGCCACACAGAAGCCAGCAATCCAATGCAACATTATCTCATAAAGCAAAGCTGTTTCCCCTGATCAATCTTGTTGAATAAAATAAAATGTTCAATTTAAAAAATATATATATAAGACTGGTTAAATTCAAGAAGGCTGTTGGCATACATTCAGGCTACACCATGCCATTGCTTCCTCAGCATGAGCTGTTTTCAGGAAAAACAGCAATTGACACTAATTAAAACTAATTAACTCATCTTGCTCTTATTCTTTGAGTTTTTCTGGCCTTACCAATATGTACTGTTCAAGTTCAATGCTTGCTTGAGGACTGGAGAATTTTTTTCAGCTCAGCTCTAACACATGCTACTTTACTTTCCAACTAGTGTCAGGAGGAAAAGGAACTGCAAATGGGCTGTGGTCATGTAAGAATAGAAGTTTTCATAGGTCTCGGGGGAGGTTATAAGTTTACTAAAGATTTAATGTTTTATTATGGGATTTATTCCAACAATACGTTTTATATCTGTATAGTTATTACAAGTAGGCATCACTGCTACTGTCCTTATTATTGAAACTATCTTTGGTATTATCCTATTATTATTGATACTATCCTTATAGTATCTTTACTATATGGCACTCTCTGTACCATCAATGACTCTTCCTTACCCACTGAGTTAAGAATAAGTTTTCCAATTTGTACAAATAATATAGTCCCATCCTCCCTCTTCAGCCTCAGCTTGTATTATTCCCTTGTCATACCATGGGGTCTCACTAACTAGGCCAATTGTAACTCCCAACCACATTCTAACTAATGCATTTTCTTGATTTTAAATATATTTGCATAATGTAAGTACTTAGGTATGATTACAGCAGACATAATTTTTGGTTTATACCTAAGCACATATTTGAGTACATATTTGGAACCTGCATATTTAAGTCCCTCTAAATTTTGTACTTTTAGCTGGGGCTGTCTGGGAAATTTTGTCCCAGAAACTGCTATTCAGTTCCACAAGTGGCCTTTCCAATCTATATCAGTCTATAAACATGGCTTTTTGTCTGCCGTGGTCCATACCTTGTCTAGGTTGAAACTTCACAACAACTTTCACAGACAGGAATTTAATGGTAACAGAAACTTGTAATTTTGTTTTCTTACCATTTAGTGTTTGTTTGCTCCTTTTTCTCTCAGATATTTCCCCCAAGATACAGTGGATCTGTGTTTCTGTGAGGTGTTTCTTAATTAAAATCCTGTTCAAGACCTTACTCTTAATTTTACCTTCTAAGTTAATTCAGTATACTATATTCTTAACACCATCAGTACATCACAATTTTTTAATAGAATTAGTCACTGAACCTTTGTATATGCATAATGCACTCTAGTCCCTATTTAAGTTAAACCCTTGTGTGGCTAAAGGCGAATGACACCAAACCACAAATATATATGTTACAAATATCCATATGTATAATATCCTGGCAAAAAAGTCTTTGAGTCACATAGCAGATTCTGTTGAGTGACTTCTGTGGGTGGGGAGAGTAAAGGGGCAGGGGTTTATAAATGCTGATTCCTCAAGAGAGACACATAACATTGTCATACCTTGAGAACTGGTTGGTGGTACAGCAGCAGTGAATGACGTAACAGAAATGATCATCTTTTCTTTTCCTTCTTCCTGTCCTCCAAACACTTCCAGAGAAATAAGTAATCACCGTATTGAAAACTTGCAAGCACATTCTGTGTTCCTGAGGCATTTTTGCCATTCTATGATTGAACTTAGGCTATTCATCATGTACATACTTTTAAGGTGGTGGAGCTCTGTATGAATTAAGTCACCTCCAAGATGGTTAAACAGCATTTAGAACATTCCCTCTCCTAGACATAGAAAGGATTTCTCTTTGGGAATACTTATTCCCACATGACTGGTTCACTTATCTGAGCATTCAGACCTCATTGCTCTCTGAGAAAGAAATTACTCTGGAGAGAGTCAGTATGAGATGGTTGCAAGCAAGGGAATAAGCAAGGTAATAGCCTTCTTTTTCATTAGTACTTATTCAGAAAGCCATCTGGAGCGTTACAGCCATAACCCTCCAAAAACATAAAAAAGGAGGAATTATGGGATGGAGACTGCCAATTCTCTGGGGAGTTCTAGTCCTTCAAATGAGTTGTCACCAGTACAATCCAACCGCTCCCAGGACATTTCTTACAATTTCTGGGTGGTAGTTTACATTTATCAACAATTGCTATGAGACCTCAAAATTGAGAAAAGTATTAAACTAGAGCTCTAATACTTGCTAGATTGATCAATAACCTTAGGGACTATAGCTTCATGCTTTTTCTTCCCAAACACAAACAAGTTTTAGAAGAAAAGTTAATAAAACAAAAATAAAAACCATGGGGACTGGAAGAGTTCTTCAGAATAGGAACAAATCATGATTATGGAGGCAAAAGGGTGTAGGCAGTGCTGGATTAACATACAGGGATGTGTCGAAGCACGTCCCAACAAGTTAAGGATCACATTAAACAAAGCTTGGTAACCTTCTCTCAGGTGGGCTTTATTGGTATTCAGAAGGGAAGAGACTGATGCTCAGGGCAAGTCGGCCTCTTGGCAGAACCTAACAGTTTTGGAACACAGAGGAGAATCTTATTTTTAGCTTTACCGTCCCAGAAATTTAGTTTTGCCACGGCACACAGTTTGGTCACATTTAGAGAGACTGACAGAAGCTAACCAAAGTTAGAGGAAACTAACATGTAGGATAGCCCAATCAAAGGATTTATAAAAGGCACATGGAGCTTATACATTTTTAAACATCATCTCCTGCTCCTATAGAAATGCATACATTGGTCCATGCTGTGAAAGAACAACTGTGTGGAAGGACGATTTTACTAGGTGAGAAGGCAGGCCTGTTCACTGCTTTGCCATCTTTCCTAGTGTGAAATTATGGTGCCATCAGAATTCGAAGTGGGTACTTTCCTAGACCAGGAACAAATTTTCTAATAAAATTTGCTAGGAGAAGACTTAGAAAGGCAATTTTCTTTCCACTTTGATATTCAAATGAGCAATGTGCAGACTTCAGCTTTTCTCTCTCTTTCTCTAATAACATGGTAGGAAATGTGTTTGTTGATTTTCTTTTTTCACTCTTGATTATCTAAAACACTGGGATTTGCAGTCCTTTAAGTTTCCCTTTGAGCAGCCATGAAATTAACAATGTTTTGCCTGTGTATGAGGCAGTATTTTTATTGTCCATTAGCTTTGGTTTCCATCAGCAGCTATCGCTATTTGGAGGATGTGGCTCTCCCTAACCTCTGATGGGGCACAGGCCTGTGAGTGTGGAGTCTCTGAGGTGCTACTTGTACTAGGGTGAGCTGGGGGGTCTGGCAGACCTACCAGCTCACTTGCAAGGCCTCCTCCACAAGTCGCTCTTGAGAGACAGAACATTCCACGTTGGTACAAGGCCAAGGAGCCCACAGCTGTGAGTAATCAGCTGGGTGTTCCCTCAGGCTCTTCCAGAGAAACTGAGGTGGGTGGAAGTATGCACACTGAAAATTTGGGTACATATTTTGTTTCTCAGTGCCCTCTGATTTAGGATACAAGGGCAAAGTAAGAAAGCATTTTCTTTCCCTTTTCATGGGTAGCATCACTCTGGACCTAGACAGGGGAGCAAATCTTAGCCCTTTTCTTGGTTTCAGAAGTTTTATTTGTGAGTTTTTAATATTTTTGTCATTGTTTCAAACAGCTGTTTCTAGAGTTCTGTGAGGGTTTTGCTTATCTTGGCAGATTCAGTATCAAGAAGGTATATATCAAGCTTCATAGCAGCTCAAAAATAGCAAGACCCAAAATGCTTGAACTTTTTTCTAAGTGACATTTCTTAATAATGCAATACATTTGGAAATATAGTTACTAAGGGTTTCATAATCATCCTAGGAATGTAATATTTCTGTGGAATATGGAGAGCAAAAATCAAGCATGAGGATTTTAATCCTAAGATGAGGATTTATCTATAGCTTTTAAAGTAATTTTTTATCCTCAAGAAAATTTAATAGGAACAGCAGAATTGTGGGACCCCTGCAGAGGTCATGTCTGAGCAAATGGATCGTCATTTGTTAAGTTGTTTACATGTTTATAGAAGCCTCATTCTCGGCAGCAGGCCGAGAATTCCTACTCAACCAGTTTTTACCTGTGCACAGTCATTCTCAGTTTCTGAGTAAGCAAAAGGAAATTGAATATTCATTTTACATTTGTTACTTGGCTTACTGTTACTAGAGACATACTCAACTATGAATTTTTAAATCCATGGATTGTTTTAAAAAAAGCCTTGCCAATTCTTTTAGAAATGTGAAAAGAAAACAACTTGGGAAGTAGGGAAAGTATTGAGCTATGAAAGACAGGATAGGGAGAAGTAGAAGGGGAAAAATGTGAGGTTGCTTTCTGTAGTCAGTGCATTTGTCTTAGAAGAAATAATTCTGAAGGGGAAAAAAGTGTCTTTCCTTAAGCACATGAAAGGTGCCCAGATTTTATCTAATATTAAAAATCATGACGTGTCAGATGGCTGTCAGGATTCTGAGATAATATTAACTTTCATTTCATGGCAGTGCTCTGCCACTACTAATTTTACATTTAACAGAGTCCATTTCTTCATCTTGCCTTCGGAGTCTCTAAACTCAGGATTTATTGATCTGGTGTCAATCAAGTATGCTTTATTTTCTGAGTCCCTTGCCTCACCTAACTGTCTGTAGCCCCTGCAAGACAGGACACTGTTAACACTGGTGAATGTGTGTGAAGGCCTAGCAAGTGAAAGAGGAAAGGTTTAGCTGGGGTCAGTTTGGGTGGAGCATTAGTGCTAATTGAGAGAGTTCTAGGTCATGGTGCTTTACCTACAGAGAGAGTTGATGTGGCCAGAAGGAGATCCTCAAAGCAGGACTCACATCAGGAGAGGATAGAAGTAGTGATTGCAGTGCTAGGGAAAATGGAAGAACAGCTTTTTGGGGGAGAGTAGGTGATAGTGGAGTATTAGCATTTTATGAGAAAAGTAAGCATAATTTATTTAACAAAATAATCAAATCTAATTACTCAATGTTATCAAATATATTTGAACAAAATGTATCCAATGTAAAGTTATGAACAAATATAAAAGTTAGAGAAAAATATCATTAAATATAAATTACTAGCTACTAAGTGACATCTCTGGTCTCTGCCAGACGTTTGCTTGGACTCCATTCGTCTCCATCCTGGGACCAATGAGATCACTCAGAGCTGTAACCTCCGATGGCATCAGCCCAATTGGCTTTCAGTATCTTCCTGTCATGTAGCTCCCCTGAGTGGAGTTGTCACTAATACTGCCTCTGGGTAGCTCCTCTGCCTGGGCCAAAGCAGTTTTATTTTAGCAGTTTGATTTCTTTGCTTGCCATCTCCAAGGAAGTGGTCGTGCCGTAGTCACTTCATTCTCAGCTGAGGCATCTGCCTGTGCTGTGCACTCTAGCCAGGTCAATCCTGGGCTTTTTGTGGTGGGCTGCGATGAAGCTGGGGGAAGGATATCAGAGGCAGCAGGAGATCAGTGACAAAGAACAGGAGGAATGGCTTGCAGTAAGGATGTCAGGAAAGGGGATTGGGCAGGAAGTGGAAGAGGAGGCTATTAGAGATAAAAATGGCCAACTAAGCTACTGACCAGTGTCTCTAACATTTGCATGACCACAACGAAAGTACCAGTGTTTCAGTTTTTAAAAATAGAAAGGTAAAAGGTAGTGGTTTTCCATCTTGGCTGCACGTTGGCAAGTTTATTTTTTAAAATACTGAGGTTTGGGTCACACCCTGAACTTCCCCACCAGAGACACTGATTGAATTGTTCTGGGGTGTGGCTTTCTCATCAAAAGTTTAAAAATCTTACCAAGAGAGTTCCAACATGCAGCCAATGTTAGGAACTGCAGTTGTAAGTTAATGCTAGGAGTTTGAAAATCAGTATTAAATCCATAAATGGAACATGCAGCTGTTACCTTTATTTTTAACCAAAGGGAAACAGGTTCATTTTTAAGGAGCGTCTTCAGGTGCCAGGTATGGTGCTGAGTACTATTACCTTTTTTATTTTTATAGTAATACTGTGAAGTGAGAAGAGTAAACCTAATTTAAAAGGTGAAGAAAGTGAGGCTAAGGGAAGAGAAGTAATTTGCTCAAGGTGACAGTGTTTGTGGAGGTGAAGCTAGCAACTGGGACTCAATCCCAGGCTTATATGATTCATCTTTTTTCTTACCTTTCCTTTAAGACACAGTTGTAAAGGGTAGCTTATCATGGCTTGCTTGAAGACCTACATTCTTTTGTGCCTTATATCTAGAGATAAGAAATGAAATCTGTATGTTCTAATCACCATAACCTATAAGATTGCTCAAAATCAGGGTTCAACAAATTATAACCCACTGTCAGTTTTTGGGTGGCTTATGAGGTAGAATGGTTTTTACATTTGTAAATGGTTGAAACAAAATTAAGGAAGGCTATTTCATGGCCCATGAAAATGATACGAGATTCAAAATTTGGTGACCACAGATAAAGTTTTATTGGAACATGCTACACTTATTTGTTATGTTTTATCTGGGGCTGCTTTCCCACCACAGCAGCAGGGTTGAGTACTGGCAGCAGGGAACATATGGCCAGCATAGCCTAGAATATTTACTATTTAGCCCTTTACAAAATAAAGTTTGTTGACTTCTGCTCTAAAGTAAAACCTGATAGAGAAATCTTAATGTACAAAACTGACATATGGTATAGAGAATGCTTGTTCACATTAACAAATATATAACAATACAAAACAATTTTCAAGGTTCTTTGCAGGTATAAGCTACCCTAGTGCATTTAGGTGTTGGTTTAAAAATCATTAGGTGCCCCTGGGGATTGATGATTATATAAATGTAAAGCAAAAGCACCATGAACCATTATTCACAGAAGATTAGTCACAGAAAAAGGTAAGAACCCTTACAAATGAAGTCACTAGCAACTCAGGATTAATTGTAATAACTCCATTTATTTTTAGCTTTACTTGTAAATTAAGTAGATCAGTGCATGATTCTGTTTCTATTTTTGCACAAAGTTTCTTTTTCCAAAATTTCTACTTTTTAAAATACTGGTATATACATCAATGTTTTCAGAAATGTACTAATTCAGTAATATGCTATCTTTGCTGTAGCAACTGTACCAGAGTCTCTCAAAATGTGTTCCTTGGATCACATGCATCAGAATCATCTAGGATGCTTGTTTTAAATACAGATTCTAGGGCCTCAGACCAGACCTACTGATTCAGAGCCTCTGAGGGCAGGATTCTGCCTTTCTCTAAGCTCCCAAGGTGAATCTCATGTATCTTGTAGAGTGAAAAAACCATGCTACATCATGGGTGGTTCTATTGCCAGTTATACTAGGAATATAGATTTAGAGGAGCAGCAAGCAGGGTGTAGAGATTCCTGCAGAGAAGTGGAGGAATATCAGGATTCTGTATTCCCGGGGTGTATGAGTGAAAGCAAATAGGGAAACCATCTTGCTAGTAAGAAGCAGATTCATCCAAGTGGACAGAGAAATAATAGAAATGAGGAAACATTAAAAGAATGAAAGCTGGGACGGATTGCTGCTAGTTTTTTTCTGCTTATCAGAATATGATTGGTCTAAGAGCCATTTCCCTTCCTGGCATCCTTTCTTCATCCTAGAAATGACCAAGTGTGCCAGGCATTTATGTTTGCTCTTTCAGATCCACTCTCCATCCCTTTCCATCTACCCTGTTCTCTCTCTGGAGAGGCTAAACTGTATGGACTCCCCTGCCATGTGGCTTCTAGTTGGGGTGATCAGTGGGGTGCCCAAGAAGATCAGAGAGAGGCAGGGGAGTGAGGCCCCCTCACTGTGGAACCAATCTGGCTACCTGTCTCTTTAGACTGATAGTCATTGCTCTGTTCAAGATGGCCTTTTCTACATAATACTCCACTGCCAGGTTCTGTTACATGCTTTTGCCTTGTCCCTTTGGGTCTGAGGGCAGTAATATCTCCATGGTTGCAAACCCCAGGTTAACTACAAAATCCTTTACGTTTCTACAACCTGCCCACATGTTTATATATATTTAAACACTCTTTGAGTTTTTCTAATTTGACTATAGCATCTGTTTCCTGTTTGGACCCTACTGTAACAGCAACCAAATGTCTACAGGTGGAATCCAAAAGGAAAGGGGGCATCATCTCTTTGGTGAGAAAAGTTGTAGTTCATCAAACATGACAAGAGACCTCACATGCACTGTTATCCCGCCTAAGACCCTCTTCTCTCCACCTCTTTATCTGGCTAACTCCTGGTCATTTTAAAAGTCTCACCTTGAATGGCAGCTTCTAAGAAATTCCTCAAATGGTTCCACCAAACTAAATTAGTTTCCCCTGCTATACCTTCTCATAATATGCTTTATTTTTTTCCTTAATTGTTCTCATGCATATTATAAGTCATTTATCTTATATTATCTTTGGTCATCTCTCACACTAGACTGTGATCTCTAGGAGGGCTCTATTTTGTGTTTAACACCTGCCCTTTGCAAGTGCTCATTCAGTTTTTGTTGAATATGTGCATGAATAAAATATATCTATCTTAGCCAATTTCACTGTTATCCTTTTCCCTGGGAAAAACTATGATATATATAAACCATACCTATATAGCATTCTATATTCTGTACTTCCATAAACCCAATAATATGGACCAGTTATGCTAGTGCCCACACAGAACTCTAAATCTCAGGTGAATGGTTCTACTTGTTTCCCAGAAACTTGTCTATTTTATGAAACATTTACTGTAAGAAAGGAGGCAGAAACCTATCAAACAAATTGTCAGTACTTGATAAAGTAACAACAAATCATACAAAGCAAGAACAATTGCATGGTAAGTGTAGGACTGGTGCTAGGTTAAACTCGGTGAGTGGGCATTTAATTTACCTTTTCCTAACAAATGGGAAAAGACCCACTGGATCCCCACACTCTTCTTTCCTTGTCTCCAGAGTATTTCTAATCAGAGACACTAGCAGACATCTACTTAAAATAAAAGGCTTCTCCTTAGAGAATCAAAGTGACAGAAACTTTTAGGTAGTAAATTTGACAAAGCGGCAGGTTTTCATTTACTGCATTCTCTTTCTGAGAACTTAGTTACATTTCCTAAATAAGTAGCCTGGATTAGATGAAGAGAAAAAAAAAATTTAATCACTCCAAATATTTGGAGATAGAGTAACTAGTGAGAACTCTTCATAATTTGTTTTCTCCATTCCAGTGCCTCATCCTGTGTGGATTTCGGTTTCTTTGTAGCCTAAGTCTTTGGGGGATACAGATGTGAATAAGTAAGGTACCCCTACAGATCCACATCTGCCTGTGTTTAATTTGCATTCCACATTTCATCCATTCACAGTCCCAAGCCCATTTCAGTTTTTCTCTTCATGGAACAAAATATCCCAACCCCAAGGACTCATCTCTTTCTCTTCTTGAAGGACTGCAGTCAGTGCAGGTTCTCTTGCCAGCTGCCACCTCGTGCTGAGAAATCATGCAGATAGACCACCCTTCTCCAAGTCATCACAAGCCCAGAGATGCTCTTTGTGCATTGCACCAAATGCCACAGTGAAGAAAAGAAAATCAATCAGAATCTTCCTGCATTTCAGTATGGGCTGACCTTCCTCCTTTGTGAGTGATTTCAGGGATCAAGAGAAAACTATTTAGGTCCTGTCCACTAATTTGCTAATGTTTGAAATTCCTTTGTTAAAGACTTAACTTAAGCTTAATATTATAGGCCCTGTTTAAAAACAATTTCCCTGTGTGAGGTAACACATAGTACATTGTTAATCATTGACATTTCAGTTTGAATAAGATCACCAGATGCATTTTGAAAGTAGATTTCTATAACGAGTAGGGGGCGAGAAAACATGAGGACCCCGAATTAAGCACAGAGGAGAGCAGAAAGGGGACACTTGGCTCTCAGTATAAACAGCATCTACTTTTGCTTCCATACTTCCCTTACCTCAGTCCCAATTTCAACTAACATTGTTAAATTTTGTCAGGTATTGAAGGCATTCCAAATAAAGTAATATGCAGTGAATTTTCTCTGATTATTGCCAAGCCAGATAAGTATTGACTTCATTATTAAAGTATGCATATATTACAGAATTAATATAAAAGTGCACATTTTAGACTTGTCATTATTCATGTATATATATGTGTGTGTGTATATATATATATATATATTTGTATGTGTGTGTCTATTTCTTAACATGAGTTAAAACAGTATATGGATTCAGCATTACGCAAGGCAGTGGAATTTAAAGATGTGAAAATACAGCAATCATATATACATTATTTTGTACAATTACCCTTCAGTAAATGCAAACAGGGACATTTATTAAGCGCTTCAAAATTTGTATCTCCACCTAGTGGTAACTGATGGAAATAACATGTTTTTAAATTAATATTTTAAGCACCGGGAGTGGATAAATTGAGATGTTCTTGGTCAATCAGCATTCGTTATCAATTCAGTTATATTTTTATATGGAATGGAAAGTACAAAGTAAAGCTAGACGTGCAGTTGGAAAAGGGAAGCCAAGTACTGTTCAACTAACTGTGAACAATATAGAGTAGGCGTAAATTATTCAATATGGAGCAAGCCAGGATTTCAAGCAGTATTTATATAGCAGAAATCTCATAGGACTAAAAGATAAGGATGGACGGTTTATTTTGAACATCAAGAAGGGAGCCAGGAAATTACCTCCATTTGCTCTTTTTTTTCTGAGAACATCACCTAATGGCCATCCTTCTCCATGGCTTCCCAGAGTCAGTCTTCTTGATGACAAAGAATGTTTGCGAGAGAAGTCATTTTGGGATATGAAAGAACCCCTTGGTTTCCTCAAGTGTCTCATTTAAAATCCTACTGAGTGGTAATATCAATAAAAATTTATCTTAAACTGATATAGGCACAAAGCATATCTGCCTCCAGACTCTGAGGCTGCCAAAGAGAAACACTTAGTTGAGGGAACAACTTGTTAAAAATGTATAAGTTCCCTGTTCCAAATTTTCTCAGAGCCTTTCTTACATGAATTCTTTACCAGATAAGGTAGAATAAGTCCCTGAGAGAGATACCTAGGATTTTTTTTTTTAATATATAAAAGAAAGACAAACCTGGTTCCATTTTATCTTTTTTTATGTGATAAAAGAAAGGATTGCTTAGATTTATCAACTACCATAGAGCTTTCATCCTGCTATGGATGGGACAAAATAATAAGTCTAATAAACCGACCATAACATTTATAGATTCACATAATTTACATAAAATTTCATACTATTTATTGTTTGTTGCCTCAGTGCTGGAAGAATCTAATAGACACCTTATGTATGCAGTTCCTTAGGCTTCGCCTGTGCTTGCAAAGGACAATGACCTGAGAATTTATTCCAAATTCCATGGACAACTAGGACACTTTATATTTTTTAATTTAGTCTTGAATTTCTGGCTTGAATCACAAGAATTTTGATTCTTCACTTGAGCTTGCTTATTTATTCACTCACAATACAGTGGTGATAGTGACAATACCCTGATTTTCCCTTGAATAATATTTTATTCATTCATTCATTCATTCATTTATTCTGATTTGATTAAAAGAATTCTTTCTGGATTCAATGGCTTTTGGCTGTAGCACATAGTTTTCTGTCTATGTATTTATTTAACGAATGCTTATTCATCATGTTATATGTCGTGTGTGGAGTTAGGTGCTGGGAATACAATCATAATTTGGGACTAGATGTTTGTAGGAGTTGTTTCTTCAAAAAATATTTACGCCAAGTGCCAAAGCTATAACAAACCACGACATAATTAATGTTTACCTCTGGTGACTTTTTACCTTCCTTTTAGTTTTGCAAAGATTTCTGCAAGGAACTGCTCTCTACCTTTTAGCAGTCATAACTTAATCCTCCCTGCAGGATGCTGCCTGCTATAGAAGCAACGTCCTTCTGTTGTCTCTTACCTACAGAATTCTGTCCTTCTGCGGCTGAATCACATTGTCACAAAGCACACCCGTAGGCCTGAGCATAAGCAGAACTGTTGGCGGCGGTTATAGAGGGAGCTTGGGCACTTAGGCTGGGGTATCCACCAGCCTAAGGCATCTGAGACACCACCTGCAGTGCTGGACAGAGCCTGGTCAGGAAGTAAAAGGGTATGAGCTACAGGCCTCCAGCCAGCGGTGACCAAGAGCTCCCAGTGCTGTCAAGTAGAGGATCATATGAAGGTAGGGGGATAGAAGAGATTTTATTTGTCATTCTAGTAGCTCTATTTACAACTTGTAAATACTTAGATATACGTTATGTTGACTCCATTTATTCTCCTGCCCCCAGCCCCGCAGAGGTTTAGGATAGGCCTGATAATTCCTTCCCACCCGCTGCCTCTGCTCTCCGCCCGCCCTGCTGGGCATCACTGCCTCTCACCAGCTCCCCTGGCACTGCTGCTCCTCCCCAGCTGCTCTGCCACTGCTTCTCTGGCACCGGGGCCTTTGCTGCTATTCCTCTTAGGAGGTGTGAGAACCCTCCTGGTACGAAAGCTGTTTGGAAAGCACGCTTTGCTCCAGGTTTGTCTTTAATGTTACCCTCTCTCAGAGGTGAACCCAGACTGTACTGCATGTGCTCTTGTTTTGAAAGAGACACTAAGTAAAATGCATCTTTCTGTTTTTATATACAGACTTCACAGGACTCAGATATGAGTCCAGTAAAGATAAGAGACATATTCCCATGACAAAGAATATTATCCTGTGAGGAGATCAAAGTTAATTAATTTGCCTAATGATGTACAGAAATAAGTGACAGAACTATGCTTGTATCTGTGTTTCTGGTTTCAAATCTAGGGCTCTGCATGTGATACCAAGCTGGCACTTGGTTTCATTTTATCAGCACTTAATTACTTCCTTTTGAATTGTTCTCTAATTGCTTCATTCATGTTTATTTTCCTTGTCTCTTAGGACTGTAAACATCTGAAGGCAAAGTCAAACGTTGCCAGGGCACTAAAGGATAATGCTGAGAAAATAGTAGCTGCTCCGAATAAATTATTGGATAGCATAAGCTTGGTCTTTGAGATAATAATCTGCTCTATCAAAGACAAAAAGTCTTCAGAGACAGGAAAACCTAATTCAGGTCTCAGCAATACCACTTACTATTCGTGAGATCTTGGACACATTGCTTAATCTAAGACTTCGTTTCTTCATCTGTAAAATGAGCATGTTAAAAAAATTTACCTCATGGAATGATGATGATAATTCAATTATATAACATAGGTAAAGCACAGAGAACATAATACACTCTTAATAAATATACTGTCTAGCTTCATCCTCATCATCATTTTCTAATGAAATTTCAGAAATCACATGGCGGATAATATTTTGCCATTTTACTAAGGAGTCAATTTGCTTAATAATCAGGGAAAAGAGCCCACTTTAAGACTGGTAGATGTGTTAGCAACCAGCTGTCCCATTAACTCCATGAATATTTTAATGAGGTTTACAGCTCCGATGGATCTATTTCTTCATGAACATCAGCAATAAAACTTAGTAGATACCAAGGATATGTTACAGAGAGTCCAATGGATCATGAAGAGCTGACGCATATTCATTTCTGGATGTAGTGGGCATGGGTCTCAGGTGGGCTGAGCTGGCATGAAAAGGAGCATCATAGCCACTACTTCTGCTCAGCCCACTTGATTTTGCAGAGAAAATATTCGGCAACACTGAGAGGCATTGTGCAGCACTGGGCCACGCACTTAACTGTTCTTGAGTGAGCTCATTTTCATACTATGAAAAAGAAAACCTTCCTCCTCTCTTATCTAAGAACTAGTCCTTGTTTTCTCTGTTTCGAGGGAAAAGTTATAAAAGCTCTTTTTGTTATAAATGGGGTCCATTTTACTACCTCATCATAACTCTAGAAATTAACACTTGCATAGCACCTGAAAGTCTTAAAAAGAAAGCACTGTCTAAAGAGAAGTTGTCCCACATTTCTCCTGTGTCATATGTATTAGACTCATTTGAAAGTTCCTTGAGGACAGAAACGCTGCTGTTTTCTCCACTGTATACAGCCCAGTGCGAAATACATGCTGTGAAAACCAGGGCAGGCAAATCTTTCCTCGGACCCCACCCCATCATATTTGCTTATCCCCGCATTCCTTAGGTTTGATACAGGCCTCAGGCCACCTGCCAGTTGAAGAAACCTCTTTAAAGAATTGACTGTGGGCGGCTTCCCTGGTGGCGCAGTGGTTGAGAGTCCACCTGCCGATGCAGGGGACATGGGTTCGTGCCCCGGTCCGGGAATATCCCACATGCCGTGGAGTGGCTGGGCCCGTGAGCCATGGCCGCTGAGCCTGCGCGTCGGGAGAAGCCACAACAGTGAGAGGCCCGCATACCGCAAAAAAAAAAAAAAAAAAAGAAAATTGACCGTGGCTCAACATCTGTCTTTCAGCTCCAGACATGGATGGTTTATTGTGCAAAATAAAAGGCTTGGGTATTCAGTTGACAGAGAAAGCAGAAACCTCTTTGTTTGTTGACAGAAATAAAATGTGTCTTGTCATAATGTTGATATCACATATTAATCGCCCCTGCTGGGGAACGTGGGCCCCCTGGTGCGGTGTGCTATAAATATTGATGTGCTCACCCTGAACTGGCAGGATGCCTGGGAAGCCATGAGAGGTATAGATGAAAGGATTTTCATAAAGGTGTGCTCAGTTGCTCTCCATCCTTTTTTTTTCTGCTTTGGAATCTATGCATCTCCAACTAATTGCTTCCCCATCCAACCCCACAAAGTTTGAAAAAACCTTTCCAGATATTCCAGGAATATGGTGGACTCTCCTTTCTCGTTTCAAACAGAATACCTAATCCTTGTATCTTTTACATTTTATATGGTTTTGGACAGAAGTCACATCATCCCCAGCTGGCTGCCTATCCAGTAGAGTGAAAAGTTGTCTGGCATCGGCTGCTGGTGAGGAAACATTCAGGCCATTTCAGCTGCAGGGGCAGAATTTTATGCTGTGATGTTATTTTCAGTTCAGGGGACACTTTCCAGTAATCAAGTTGACAGTCTTTCTTAAAGTTACATGCCAACCAGAAGAAAATTGTTGTTTCTGAAGACTGAGCAAATGCTGATGCTCACAATTGCAAAATGCCAGCTATCTTTTGGCACACTTGCTGTTGTTTCACTGCTGTTTACAAATCCTTGCCAACCATAAGATATAGTTAATTGTGACCACACTGAAGTCAAAAATAGGGTCCCTTCATTGAATTATAGGGACATATTCCTTCAGTAGACTGCATTATAGATGATTTCTGCAATAATATATTTTATTTTTTTCATCTAACAGATATTTATTGAGCCTCCAGTATTATGTCAGGCACTGTTCTAGGTACTGTGGATATAGGGATAAACAAGTGGGGCAGACAGACAAGGTTCTCTGCTGTCACTTTATGGTCTCGTAATAGGACCTCCAAAAAGAAAAATAAACAAGGAACACATCAGTTATATATTCCGAACATTAAAACCGAATAGGAGACCTGGTGGTTACTGTGGATTGGGTAGTCAAATAGTATGAAGTGTACATTTTTTAAAGTTACGAGCAGATTACAGATGGGGTAAGAGATTGTGCCAAGCAGCATGTATTCCTCACGCAAAGGTGTTTAATGTGGGAGCGTTAGGCATTTTTAAGGAACAGTTGGTCAGTGCCTTTGAATATTTTTTAATTTTAAATGACAAGAGAGGCAAATTTGACTGAGGGTATGTGAAAAGAGAGTGCAGGAAGCAATTCTTTAAGTATATTTCACAAAAAAATTACTTTAAGGGCTTCCAACAAAGGTCTGGACAACTAGGACCGAGAGCAGATGGCAAGATCACCCAGTCTTATCCAAGATGAGAAATTTGTTGGTGAGAGAGATTCTAATGGGTCCTCTATCTCAAAAGGCTATCCTGGCACCCTTAGTTTGGAGGAAAGCCCATCTGCCTTGGGAAGCAATGACAATTCCTCTCTTTTGTATCTGTTCTTAGCGCTTGGCACAGAAGTTAATAAATGTTGCGTGCTCACGTTTTATAGACGATATCAGTGAGTAAGCAAATGTGAAAAATCTGACTCCTTACCCCAATTTGGAAATCTAGACTAGCCGGAAAGCTATGTAGAATGTCCTGTCCTAACCTCTACCATTCTGAAGCACTTGGAGAGAGAACTTTAAGGTAGAAAGCAGCATATGATTCAGAATATTGCTTAAAATTGCTCTAGACCTTTATTTTTCAATATTTGCAAATGAACATCTTACGAGAAATGCCAGTGAATTGTAGTTACTGGCCTAACTTAATTTGACTTCTTTTTGCAATCTCATAAGTATGCTTAGTGCAGGAAAGCGAAGTTTTTTTGTAATGTAGAGTAAAGCGTGCTTCAGATTATTCTCTCAGGGAAACATGCATTTAAAAATAGGTCACATTGACTAAATTTGTCTGACTTTTTTTTCATACGGAAGATTTTTTTCAAAGCAGTTTTTTCGGTTTAGATGTTTTCCCAGAACCTAAACTATCACATTCACCTCAAATTTCCGCATGGGAAGTTTCTTTTTAGAAATGGTCTGAGAAATGCAATTAGAATTTTTTAGGTGGGGAAGTAGCTCAGGGAAGTTTCTTTTTAGAAATGGTCTGAGAAATGCAATTAGACTCTCTTAGGTGGGGAAGTAGCTCAGGGAATTTTCTGTATCCAAGGTTTGATAATGACTACTAAAAAAAGTTCTCATATTTAAATGACAATTGACAGCTTAAGAAAGGTTGGATCCCTGTGCCTACCTTCAGAAGCTTAAAGTTAAAGAGATCAAATAATTCTGACTGAAAGCCATGTTAAAGAGCCCAACCAATGTGGGAAATAGATTGTAGAGTCTGATCGCAGGTTTTATGCAGAAATTGGATTTCACAGATATAATGTGAATCGCACAAAGCAATCTATCCAACAGGGGAAAGACCTGACAGTGCTTAGAGATTTTATTTTGGAAGGGTTTGAAAACACTGGGTATTTCAGTTTATTTTAATGACAGATGAATAGGAGATGCTAAATATTTGATATCAAGAATTTTTTATTGAAATAAAATTGTATTAAATTATTTTCAAAACTGTTTCAAGCAACTTTACCAAAACTGTAGGGCTTGAATCAGTTCTATTCTTTGCAAAGCATTCTATTTCTGTTCTGGATTGGTGAGACAGTAAACATTTGTGAATGTTTCTGGTCCCTACTGAATTTTGATTGAAAAGAGAAGAATAGGTATTTTGATACTTACTATGTTCTTTTTCTTGGGCTTTCTGACCTTCCCAAAATAGAACTGTCAATTGAATTAAATCTTGTATTGAATACTTTCCAGTGCAAGGCTTGTACTTGAAGAAAAATGAGTGAAAAAAGCTATTCAATCTAGGGTTACAGGCATCTTTTTATTGCCCGTTGGTTATCACTGTCTGAAATTTCTGTATCATCTTAAATTCGTCCCCTAAGCTGAATTTAATTCTCACCTTGGTTAATGTTAGTGGTGAAATACAGCCTGAAATATGGAAGACATTCTGGAAGCCTCTCTTTATTTACCCTTCACACTCAATCAGTTATCAAGTTCTTTCAAATATATCTCTTTAATATGTCTTAAACTGAGTTTATATTCTCATGTCTAAGGACATAATTATTGTTCCTGAATTACTAAAATAGTCTCCTAAATTCTGTATACATGTCTATAAGTATAAAGTCATCAATTTTCTTGAAAGGTCTGTCCTTCTCATTTTAACTAAATTTTATTATTGTTCATTTGAAAAATAATGCTTGATTAGGAATCAATTTAAGAATACAAATAATTATTACTACAATTTAATGGATGGTTCTGATGGCTCTTGTGGTGTTCCCAGGGCTTTATGCATATTCTTTCATTTATTCTCAAAATAACCATATCAGGTGAGTATTATTAGAATCTGCATTGCAAAGTTAAGCATATAGTATTTAAAAGTTTACTTTTTATAATAAAATGTATATTCTTTTTATGAAAATAGTCTTTATTTTTCTTAGTTGGCTAAGTAAAATATTTGGCTCTTCTAGAGTAATTCTAATGTGTTGATTGATTGAAAGTTAGCTGAAATGCAAAGTACACAACCTCTGTTCGATTGTGGATTGGCTTTGATAGATTATTTTCCTTGATTAGGCCTGTCATTTAGAAAGATACTCTGACAACAGTTTATACGATGTTTTATTGGATATTCTACCACATGGCAGGTATTCCCTAAATTCTTGTTCAATAAATAAGGTTTAAAGACTAGTTGATATGTTGTTATATAGATCAGGAGAGATGAGAACTCAGAGAGAGTGGAATTCATATGAAAAGGAGAGGTCAGATGTTACGTGCCCATAGAGATAAAGTGATCAGAATTTGGTGATAAAAGGAAGTGTCCAGGAGAGCTCTGGAACTTTAAAAGCAACCAGGAGCATAGTGATGTTGCATTGGTACAGAAGGATGAGAATTTTCATGGGGGTGCTGGAATTGATCGAAGCTTTGAACATTTGAGTACAATTACACAATAGTTTTGTCTGTTTATTTTGTTCATTTTTAAGATGATTATTCTTATTTCAAGCAATTAAAGCAAGTTTCTTCTAGTTCTGTCATACTTTCTAAATAATTTCCAGTCCCCATCCCACTATCAGTATCTATTAAAGGAAAATCTCTCATAAAAATAATTTAGACTGGCATACTTTTCTTATGGGCATTTATATTTTAAACCAACTTTTTGATTGTGGAATTGTATTCGTGTGTACAGCAAATTACCACAGCATAAAACAACCTGCATTTTATTATCTCAGAAGTTTTGTGGGTCCGGTATCTGGGCACAGCTTAACTGGGTCCTCTGCTTAGGGTATCATAGCTTACAATCAAGGTGTCCTCCAGGGCTGGGTTCTCAGCTGGAGACTCAAGTGGGGAAATATGCTCTTCCCCTCTAGCATTGTTGTTGGCAACATTCAGTCCCTTGTGATTTTAAGTTTCATGGAAACTTGCCTTCTCAAAGCCCACAAAGGGAGAAGTAGGCTAACATGATTGAGTCTTTTATAATGTAACATAATCATGGGAGTGAAAGCCTATTACCTCTGCTATATTCTATTGGTTAGAAATGAGGCATAGTTCCTGCTAACTCTCAAGGTGAGGGAATTTACAAGGATATGAACCCCAGAAGGCAGAAATCATGGGGCCACTTAAAGTATGTCCGTTACAGGAATAGAAGAATTGGCTTATGGTGAAAATTTTACTGTAGTTTAATTTCTTGTTTTCCAAATCTCTTCTCAACATATCAACTTTGGTTAATGAGGAATTAATGCTGTTACCAACATCCTACTATGGCAAAATGTACTCTATGATGAAATATCTGCTCTATTTTTTCCAACTTTATTGAGATATTATTGACATGTATGTAAGTTTAAGGTGTACAGTGTGATGTTTTGATACACATATGTATTGTGAAATGAGTACCACAATAAGGTTAGTTAACATACCCACCCCTTCACATAATTGCCTTTTTATTTTTTTGATGATAACATTTAAGATCTATTTTCTTAACAAATTTCAAGTATAAAATACACTATTGTTAATTGGAGTCACCATACTATAAATTAGATCCCCAGAACTTATTTATCTTATCACTGGAAATTTGTACCCTTTGACCAATATCTCCCCTTTTCCCCCATTGTCTCTGGCAATCACCATTGTACTTTCTATTTCTATGATTATGGCTTTTTCAGATTCCACATATAAATAAGAGAATGCAGTATTTTTCTTCCTCTGTTTGACCTATTTCATGTAGCATAATGCTCTCAAGGTCCATCCATGTTGTATAAATGGCAGGTTTTCCTTTTTTATAGCCGAATAATATTCCATTGTATGTATAGACCACATTTTTTTTGCTCATTCATCCTTCCATGGAGACTTAGGTTGTTTCTATTTCTTGGCTATTGTAGATATTGCTGCAATGGATATTGAGATGCAGATATCTTTTCAAGATAATGATTTCATTTCCTTTGGATATATACCTAGAAGTGGGATTGCTGGGTCATATAGTAGTTCTATTTTGTAATTTTCTGAGGAACCTCCGTACAGTTTTCCATAGTGGTTGTACTAATTTACATTTACACCAACAGTGCACAAAAGTTTTCTCTTCTCCCATCCTCACCAACTCTTGTTTTCTTTTGTCTTTTTGATAATAGCCATTCTAACAGGTGTAAGGTGATTTCTCATAGTGGGTTTGATCTGCATTTCCCTCCTGATTAGTGATTTTGAGCATCTTTTCATGTATTTTATGGCCATTCGTATGTCTTCTTTTGAAAAATGTCTATTTAATAAATCCTTGTTCATTTTTCAATCAGATTGTTTGCTCTTTTTGATGTTGAGTTTCTTTTTTATATTAACCCCTTATTAGATAGATAGATTGAAAATATTTTTTTCCCATTCTATACTTTGCCTTTTCATTCTGCTGATTGTTTCTTTTGTTGTGCAGAAGCTTTTTGTTTGGTATAGTTCCAGTTTATTTTTGTTCTTTTTTGCTTGCACATTTGGTATCATAGCGAAGAAATCATTACCAGTACCAATGCCAAGGAGATTTTCTCTATGTTTTCTTCCAGGAATTTTAGTTTTGAATCTTATATTTAAATCTTTAATACATATTGAGTTAATTTTTGTGAGTAGTGTTAGAAAGGGATCCAATTTCATTCTTTTGCATGTGACAATTCAGTTTTCCCAACACCATTTATTGAAAGGATTATCCTTTCCCCATTTAATATTCTTGACTCTCTTATCAAATATTAGTTAACTGTATATGCATGCATTTATTTCTGAACTCTCATTTCTGTTTTATAGGTCTGTGTTTCTGTTTTGATGCCAGTACTATACTGTTTTGATTCTATAGCTTTGTAATAAAGTTTTGAGATCAGAAATTGTGATGTCTCCAAAGTCAGAATTACGTTGGCTATTTGCAGTCTTTTGTGGTTCCAAATAAATTTTAAAATTGATTTTTCTACTTCTGTGAAAAATTGCTATTGGAATATTGATAGGGATTGCATTGAATCTATAGATGGCTTTGGTGGTATGGACATTTTAACAATATTAATTTTTCCACTCCATGAGCATGAGATATCTTTCCATTTATTTGTTTTTCTTCAGTTCCTTTCAACAAAGTTGTAATTCTCAGTACACACATCTTTCACCACCTTTGTTAAATTTAGGCTTAAGTATATTTTTATTTTTGCTGCTATTATAAATGTTTTCTTTATTTCTTTTTCAGATAGTCCATTGTTAGTATATAGAAACATGGCTGATTTTTGGATGTTGATTTTATATCCTGCAACTTTACTGAATTTGTGTATTAGTTCTAATGATTTTTTTGGTAGAGTGGTAGAGTCTTTAGAGCTTTCTATATATAAGGTCATATCATCTGCAGAAAGATAATTTTACTTCTTTTTGTCTGATTAAAGATTCTTTTTTTCTTACCTAATTGATATGGCTAGGACTTCCAGTACTGAACTGGGTTAAAATGGTGAGAATGGGTAACATTGTCTTGTTACTGATCTTATAAGAAAACCTTTCAAGTTTTCACTATTAAGTATGTTAGCTGTGGGCTCAGCATATATGGACTTTATTATATTGAAGTACCTTCCTTGTATACTCAATTTGTTGAGAGTTTTTATCTTGAATGGATGTTGAATTTTGTCAAATGTTTTTTCTACATCTGTTGAGATAATCACATAATTTTTTATCATTAATTCTATTAGTATGATATATCACATTTATTGTCTTGCCTGTGTCGAACTATCTTAGCATCCCAGGAATGAATCCCAGTTAATCATGGTGTATGGTCCTTTTAATGTGCTGTTGAATTCAGTTTGCTAGTATTATGTTGAGAATTTTTGCATCTATATTTATTAAGGATATTAGCCTGTAGTTTTCTTTTATTGTAGTGTCTTTCTCTGTCTTTGTATCAGGGTAATGTTGGGCCTTGTAAAATGAGTTTGGGATTGTTCTCATCTTTAGTTTTTTGGAAGAGTTTGAGAAGAATTGGTGTCAGTTCTTTAATTGTTTGGTAGAATTCACCAGTGAAGCCATCTGCTTCTGGGCTCTTTTAGTTGGCTGGTTTTTGTTTACTGTTTCAATCTTCTTACTCATTATTGGTCTGTTCAAATTTTCTGTTTCTTCATGATTCAGTCTTGGCTGATTTTATGTTTCTAGGAATTTATCTATTTGTTCTAGGTTACCCAATTTGTTGGATGTTTATAACTGTTTATAGTAGTCTCTTATGATCGTTTGTATTTCTGTGGTGTCAGTTGTAATGTCTCCACTTTCATTTCTGATTATTTATTTCAGTGTTCTCTCGTTTTCTCTTGGCTGGTCTAGCTAAAGGTTTGTCAATTTTGGTTATCTTTTCAAAAAATCAGATCTTAGTTTGCTGGTCTTTTCTACTGATTTTCTATTCTCTGTTTCATTTATTTCTTCTTGAAGTGTAAAAGTTAGGTTGTTTATATGAGATTTTTCTTTTTTCTTTTTCTCTTCTTTTTTCTTAATGTGTAGGCATTTATCACCATGAACTTCCTTCTTAGAATTGCTTTTGCTTATACCATTAGTTTTGGTATGTTGTGTTTCCCTTTTCATTTGTTTCAAGATATCTTTTGATTTTCCCTTTTGATTTCTTCTTTGACCTGTTGTTTAGGAGTGTGTTGTTTAGTTTCCACACATTTATGAATTTCCCACTTTTCCTTCTGTGTTTGAATTTATAGTTTCATACCACTGTGTTCAGAAAAGATACTTGATATTATTTCAGTCTTTTACATTTGCTAAGGCTTGTTTTGTGACCTAATATAATATCTATACTGGAGAATGTTCTGCATGCTCTTGAGAGGAATCTATATTCTGCTGCTGTTGGGTGGAATGTTCTGTATGTGTCTGTTACATCTATTTGGTCTAAGATATAGTTCAAGTCTAGTGTAATGATTTTCTGTCTGGATGATCTATCCAGGGCCAAAAGTGAGGTATTGAAGTACCCTACTGTTTTTGTATTGCTGTCTACTTGTCCCTTCAGATCTGTTAGTATTTGCTTAATATATTTAGGTGCTCTGATGTTGGGTGCCTGTTTATTTATGCTTGATATATCCTCTCGATGAATGTACCCCTTTATCATTATATAATCACCATATTTGCCTCTCATGACAGTTTTAACTTAAAGTCTATTTTGTGTGATATAAATTTAGCTTCCCCTACTCACTTTTGCTTTTACTATCCCTTCACTTTGAACTTATGTATGTCCTTAAAGCTGAAGTGAGTGTCTTGTAGGCAGCACTTAGCTGGGTTTTGTCTTCTTGTTTTTTAATCCATTTGACCACTCTATGCCTTTTGATTTGAGGATTTAATACATTTACATTTAAAGTAATTATTGATAGGTAAGAACTTACTAATTCCATCTTATTAATTATTGTATGCTGTTTTGCAGTTTTCTTGTTCCTTTCTTCTTCTTTTGTCATCTTTCTTTGTGAATTGATGATTTTCCATAGTGAAATGCTTTGATTCCCATCTCTTTATCTTTTATCTATCAACTGTAAGTTTTTGCCTTGTGCTTACCACAAGACTTACATAAAACATCTCATATAGAGATATAATAGTCTTTTAAGCTGATAACTACTCAACTTTAATCACATATAAAAATTCGACCCTTATACTCTCTCCCCATATTTTTGATGTCTTATTTTACCTCTTCTTATATTATCTATCCATTAAAATTATTATAGCTCTATTTATTTTTAATACTTTTATCCTTTAAACCTTTTTTATTTGAATTAAGTGATTTACACACCACCAAATTACTGTATTAGAGTATTTGAATTTGACTGTATACTTACCTTTACAAGTATGTTTTGTATTTTCACATCATTTCATGTTACTAATTAGAGTCCTTTCATTTCAGCTTGAAGAACACCTTTCAGCATCTTGTAAGACAGGTCTAATGGTGATGAACTCCTTCATTCCTGAAAAACAGCTTTGCCAGGTAAAATATTCTTGTTTGGCAATTTTCTCTTTCAAGAGTTTGACTCTATCATCTCATTCTCTCCTGGCCTGCAAGGTTTCTGCTGCAAAATCCACTGATAGCCTTACGGGGATTCCCTTATATATGAATTAATTTTTCTCTTGTTTTTTATTGCTGTTAAAATTTTTCTCATTGTCTTTTATTTTATTTTATGTTTTTAACATCTTTATTGGAGTATAATTGCTTTACAATAGTGTGTTAGTTTCTGCTTTATAACAAAGTGAATCAGCTATACTTATACATATATCCCCATATCTCCTCCCTCTTGCATCTCCCTCCCACCCTCTCTATCCCACCCCTCTAGGTGGTCACAAAGCACCGAGCTGACCTCCCCGTGCTATGCGGCTGCTTCCCACTAGCTATCTATTTTACATTTGGTAGTGTATATATGTCCATGCCATATGTCAGCAAGTGGGCAGGCCTGTTGTTTATGTACACAGGGGCCATCCTGGTGCCTGGGTCCATGTGGATAGGCCTAGCGCTGGAGTCTGCAGTGATGGGCCTGGGACCTGGGTCTGCATGGGCAGGCTTGGATCATGGGTCCAGAGGGCCAATCAGGACCCAGGGACCACTGGGGTGGGCCTCAATTTGGGCTCACCTCACTCTCCTTCTCCCATGGGGAGAGGGTATCTCTCTGTGTGTTGGGCTGCCTGGGCTTGGGGAGGAGTGATGAAAGTAGTATGAATCTGTCTTTCCTACTGCCTTCATGCATCTTTTCTAATTTCAGTGCTTCACCCAGGTGCTATAATTCTTTACCTGGAATTCTTGACTCTTATAAAATTATTTTTGCATGTGGATAGTTGTTCAAATTGATGTTTCTGGGGAGGGGACAAGCTCTGAAGTTCCTATGCCACCATTTTTGCTGATATTACTCTCCCCATATTTTAGTTGTTGTTCTTTAATCTCAGATATTAGTTCCAAGTATGGTAAAAACAAAGGAAAAAACCAATACGCTAGCAAACCAGAGCCAAAATAAATAAGCAAGGAAGCAAAAAAGCAAATAAACACAACAGAATCTTCAGCCATCTTGAGAGTCAAATCCAGAAGGAGGAGAAGTTTAGTTTCTAAAGGCAACAGGTCCCAGAGAAGTATTTATCAACCCAAAGTCTCTTGGTGCTTTCCTGAAATCTCCAGTTTATTCACAGATATGATTTTTATTAAAGCAACTTGGCCCATATAATAGGAAAAAGCAAAACTGTTCCTTAGAAAGATAATTATCTGCTCATTAGGTGTTTATTTTAAAAAATGAGCTATATTCTCTTTCCTTTGCATTTGACTGCTGAGTCATTGAGTTGTAGGGGATATATTGTGGGTGAAGAGGAGAATCATGTTAAGAACAATAGCAAATCCTTTGCCTGGAATTTGTTTTTCAGTTTTTGACTTATGCCTTCAGTCCTCATAAAGATTCTTATAGTGGTGAATTTCAGAATTTATACTTGTGCTTTGATTTATTAAGATAGTAACACAAGGAAAATAAAGTTGTAAAGATTTTGTAGAAAAGTTTACTAATTTGGTTTTGGTTAAGATTTTGTTTACTTGTTTAGAAGAAAGATTTGTGAATATTTAATTATCAACGGTTTTTTTTTAACATCTTTATTGGAGTATAAATGCTTTACAATGGTGGGTTAGTTTCTGCTGTATAACAAAGTGAATCGGCTATACATAAACATATATCCCCATGTCTCCTCCCTCTTGCGCCTCCCTCCCAAATGATATATACTGATCCATCCGTTAGACATGAAGCTCTCACCCTTTATATCAAGTTTAAATAAAGCTTTTAGACCTAAAGTATTTTTATTTGATCTGAAAAACAGTATTGCAAATCCTGCCTGGAATCTTTGAAAACTGATTGAGCCTGTACTTATGTAACTCATGGTGTACACAAAGATCATGGGCTTGTACAGACAGTCACTTTGGAAGCATTATTTTAATGTAGAATTGTCACACCTCCAAATGAATTACTTGATGGCTGAACTTATGGTGTGACTAACACATGCTTTGCTAGTTAACTTCTGTGTGTGTGTTTGAATAGATAGATAGATAAATTAGAATTTTATTTAATAGTGAAAATAATTGTTTGGATAATATATTCAATCCCTCCTTACTAAGGACTTGGTGATACCCTTCGATGCATCAGATCCAGAGAGTGTTTCTGTCATGGTCCTGATTGTATCATGTTTTGATGTCCTGATTTGATGTCATCTCAAGAAAGTTATTCTGAGTTTCACCCTGATAGAGGTTAGGTTAAGAGAGCCATTGCAGATTGTATGCAGTCTCTTTTTGTAGTTTCTCAGCTATATTTCTATGGTTCTACCTACTATTTGGCTTAATTTTCTTTTATAGGTATTTGAGATGCTTGAAGTTGAGGAATTTTCTCATGTTCAGTGTATTTCTGGTAAAAGGCTATGTATGCCCTAGAAAGTAAACATTTTTCTGTGCTATTCAGACAGATATTCCAAGTTAAAGTCATGCTCTCATTTTTTTGCAGGAAAGGAATGATCTCTAGGTTGAATATTCGGAAAACAATGGGGTACAATATTCATAAAGAATTAAATCAGTGTTCCCTCCAGTTTTACTATTAAATTATCAGGGCTTGGTATTTACCTGGTTCATTCCAATGTGTTTGTGAGATGACATCTACAGAGATTGGTAAGTTTTTCAAACCAGAGAGCAAAATTACATCAATATTCTTAAGTGCCTTGAAATGAGGCAGTGTGAAAATCAGATCGAAGAGCTTGACTATCAGAATTCATTCCTTCTTTTTACTCTGTTCTTTTCCCTATACCTAGAACTCCATCTTTCCTTTGTACATGGTGCCTTTTCTTTTATCCTAACTCTTCTCCCTTCCACCTCTTGCAATAATTATATAACATGTAGCTCTTTGGCCCCAGACTTAAATTTTAATAATTTTATAATTTTCACCTCTTACATTCTGTTCAGTCATTTTGCCTTAGGAGACAGTACTGAAAATAATCCCTTCAAGGTGATGTGCTAAGAATATGAGCATACAGTACTTTTAAGGTTTTTATTTTTTTTTATTGTTGACTTTTAAAACTAAAATGTGTTATTTTGATTTAAGTGATATATTTTGGAAGAGGGAAGTCATATTGACTCTAAGTAAGTCAGATGTAGATAATGACAGTAAGTTAACAATCCTTTATCTGTAGAACATCTGCTTAATGTATAGTTGACCAGGAAAGTATCTCAATGCAGCCTCGTAGAATGAGTGTGTTCCTCCCTCTGCTATATCTCAATGCCTTAGTTTTCCTCTTTTTAAATAGTCGCTTGGCCTCATATTTCATTAAACCCCTGCAGTAGGAAATTTGAGCTCTAATAATAAATTAGATAAAAACAACACTGAGATATAGATAAAATCTTGCTATTTTAGCAAAGATACTCTACATGTTCTTCCAAATGTTCATATTTTACAAGGAATGTACTCCATATTGAACTTATACTGGATGCTTTTAATTATATAGAATGGATCCTGAGGTTAAATGTGAGACCGTAGAGATAGCATTGCGTGGTTAGTTATTAATGTTAATTGAACTTTCATTTTGTGAGGTGCACAGTACAAAAGAAATAGAAGTTCAGATGCAGACTTCCTTGCAAACTGATCATCTAATGGGGAGATAGAATTCATTAAAAAGCGGCACCCAATCCTGAATTTCCATGCCTAGACATCAAAAGGGCTAATGTTATTAAACTCTGTATTTGTATAACACTTTGAAATGTACAATCTGTCCTCATATATGATATCTCTTAAGATCTCTTAGGATACTGTGAAAACTACAAGGTGTGGTGAAAGAGCATGACTTTGGTTTCAAATAGAGCTGGTTCTAAATCCTGTTCTGCCTCTTAAGTTGAAGATTTCAAGATCTCTTGCACCTCAGTTTCCTCAGTTGTATAATGAGGATAATAACATGCCTTTTAGTGCAGATTTGAGATTTATAGGAAATGACATGTTGTAGGATGGTCACTTACTTCGTATAGTAAGTGACCAATAAATGTGTGCTCCTCTCATTATCCTTTTGCAGATGAGGGAACTGAAGCCTTTGCTTGGGACTAGGTCCTAGGCCTCCTAAACAAGATCAAAGCTCTGTTCATTATGCCACACTGTTGGGGTTATCGTGTGTGCTTAGTAGTCTGAAGGCTTACCATAGAGAACATCTTAATTTCAAGCCTATGCTAAAGACTTACCAGTTCTTATTATAGTTTTTCCCCAGAGATTTTGCATCCCTATGCTCCCTTTGATTTGGTAAAGGTTACTTTGTCTGATAGAAGAAAATAGTATGTATCTATTGTTCCTTATCCACAGATCAGCTTTTTTGTACTTGATAAAATGTTTGATCCTTTCAGAGATGCTATGAGCTCCACAGATTTCATCATATCTTGCATATCTTATACTAATTCATAAATTTTATTGTCCTTTCTCTGCCATGTATCAAAGGGGGTTGGCAGGGAGTAGAAGTTACTAGATAAAAATATATAATCAGGGCTTCTCTGGTGGCGCAGTGGTTGAGAGTCCGCCTGCCGATGCAGGAGACACGGGTTCGTGCCCCGGTCCGGGAAGATCCCACATGCCACGTAGCGGCTGGGCCCGTGAGCCATGGCCGCTGAGCCTGCACGTCCAGAGCCTGTGCTCCGCAACGGGAGAGGCCACAACAGTGAGAGACCTGTGTACCGGAAAAAAAAAAAAAAATATATATATATATATATATAATCAATGGGAAGATGGTAGGACCTTACAAAGGTCAAACAGAGAAAACAATAACAAGAGAAATATGTGGGCATGTGTATTAGCCAAGGCCATGGATATGCCCAGGGTGTTCTAAGAAACACGCCAACTTAATGGAAAGAGTGAAGCTAACCATGCAGAGAGGAAGTGTGGGCATGTGACCTGCCTGTGCACACTCCCTAATTTGATATTTCTTGGAAGACCCAAGGCAGTACTGATGTAGAAGCATGCTTATTGACCTTAAAAGGAGTTTTAAAAAATATAACATTAGCTTTATATAACTTCATTACCGTTACCAAATATGTTTTGTGTAGATATACTGGCTACCTTTTTCCTGGGTATCTGTGGTACAGATACATTGCATAACATTGAGATGAGATTTGTACACGTCCTCTAGGTTTCAAGAAGACGGTGTCTATCTCTAAAGTTATTAGAAAAGTGATCACTTTTGTTCATGCCTGATTAGTGTTGTATGGGAACTAGAAAGAAAAAAAAACTTTTTCTTGAAATAAATTTGTCTTCCTACATAGCTAGTTGGAAGGGGTACTTCCCATCTACAAATATCTTCTGTAGAATACTTAGAAGACTTTTTCTCAAATGTAATACAGCAACATCTACTCAGAGTTTTCCATTGGCTTTTAAGTGAATAGAAATCAGGGCACTATTGAAGAATAAACAGATTTTTCTCCTTAAAGTGAATATGATTTCCATTGTTTTGGCTTGTCTCCATTTATGGGCTATGAGGTTTATAGTTCTAGCTTCTTAACAAACTAGTTCCAAAGTCTCTCAGTATGTGCAATGGGTATTCAGCTGTATGTTTCTCCTGATGACCAGTGCTTTGAAGGAAGCTAAAATATTTTTAAAGCTCAAGTGCTCAACTAGGAATATTTGAGATTCTACAGATTTAATAGCAATGCAATATTCCCCAAAACTGTAAAAGTAGAAAAGCTGGAAACAGAGTGGAAATAGTGGAAAAGTAGAGCTTTTTTTTAGGTAGTTGCTGAGCTTATGATAATAAATATACTTTTCTTCAGTTATAGCAGTCATATCTAAACATCATAGGATATTAGAGTTAGAATAACCTACAGATCATTTATTTTAACTCCTGGTATCACAAATGATGAAGGTGAGACTCAAAAAGGTGAAGGTGAAGGTGCAGGTTATGTAACTAGTTATTGGTCAAATGAGTCATAGCCATATCTCTTGATGTTTCTTTTTCATTGTATGATGCATAATGCACCACTCTCTTTGAAAACAGGTCTTTTGCCCAGAAGAACTTCCTTAGAAATCTAATTCAAGGCTGAGAAATAGTGATAGCTCAATGTCAACTCATTGATCTGGTGCATATTCACAATGAATGTAATTGATACACAATTACAGAATCATCAGATACCAATATTAGGTTCTTTCATCTTAATTACTTATAGAAAAGATATTTTATTTTCCTTTTTGTATATAGAGATGACCCAACAAATCTCACTTCTTATACCTCTTTTTAAAATTCCAGACAGAGATTCAGTTTCCTCACTGGCATCATTCTATAGAGAGCTCATTTTAGCCAATGAGAAATAAAGTGGCTTTATTCTAACCTTCTTGATGTCCTCTGCCTGGACCTCCCCAAATACCAGAATCACCTAAGACTTAAAATCAATTACAGTTGACATAGGTACCATGTTGTAATCCTCCTATATAATTAAACAGTTTAATTGTCATTGTTTCATAATGTTTGCTAACAGCAGAAACCATCCAGCTGGTGGCTGTGTTCTTTCAAGAGGCGTTTAGTACAATTCTCATAAACCGAAGAGAACTTAGATGCAGATAAAAATCACAACCTCTTCACTTTGCATTTTTAGCACATGCCACCTTTTAGTATATTCACCTTATGCATTTTTGTTGAAAGTTACAAGGATATGAAAATAAAGAAATTAGTTACAGACTGGGCTGTAAAGAAAAGAATGTAGAATGGAAATATAAACTAATGTGAAAAACTTGCTTCAGAACTCGTCCTTTATATATTCATATTCAAGTTCTTTAATGGAATGAGTTTTGTTTTATATGCAAATTAGTGTTTCTATTTGACAATTTGATTTTATAATTGTGATATGATTGCACCTCTTTGAGTCTTAGTTTTCATATCTATAACATGGAGATGGTGATAGTTCCAACATCTCTGGAGTTTTAGATTAAAAAATATACTATATACTTGAAAACACTGTATATGTTTCCAAAATACCTAGGCATGTGTTTATGATTGTATACTGTTAAGGAAGCAATTTGATGAAATGACATCTAGTTTCATTTCCAACTCCCAAATTCTACAGTACCCACTCCGTATCATCTAACACATCAATACTTCCATAAAGAGCCAGTCCATTTCTCTCAGACCATTGGAAATGCTGCCTTTCTCTTCTTCTTCTACCCCCTGTAGCATGTTAATTACAACACTGATCATTATTCATTTTTGCAACTCCCAGAAAGTACAGGTTGATTATTGGAAACCTTTCTTCCCTCTACTCCTGAAGGTGTAACTCAGCAGCAGCTCTCAGTTCTTACTGTGTATTGCCCAAGTGTTGAAATGTCTCTATTGTTGAATTTATGAACTAATCTTGGTTTTCATCTCTCTACACCTGATCACCCACACCCACTAAATAGAATGACAGTAGTTACCATGTATCTGCCTTCTTGTAAGAACCTTTGAAATTATCTTTGCAAAGTATTCTGAGGCCAATAAGAAAGAGACACCCCAAATATATACTGGTATTTTCTTTTCCTAAATTTCAATGCTCATCTTAAAAGTTAATATTTTCTCTTGGGAATTCTTGAAGATAGTTTTATAAACTGGCAGAAAAGTTTTCAGTACCATGTTATCAAGCCCCATGCTCCTTTTTTAAAATTTATTTTATTTATTTATTTTTGGCTGTATTGGGTCTTTGTTGTTTCTGTGCTGGCTTTCTCTAGTTGTGGCGAGCAGGGGCTACTCTTCGTTGCAGTGCGCGGGCTTCACTAGTTGTGGCATGCAGACTCAGTAGTTGCTGCTCGCAGGCTCCAGAGCTAGATAAGCATGTAAATTTGTTGAAATATTGACCTTATTCTCAATAAAGGGCAGATATCTAAGATGTTGTCTCTGAAAGCATAATAGGGAGACAATACAACACTCTCTAGAAGATGAAGTCATACAAAGCAGTAGTTCACAGGAATCAATGGCATTCTCCTCTCAGAGCTCAGATGCTCCTTTACTCTATCATTAACATGGAGGTCCTTGCTCTCAGCCTAACCATTTTCCTCTGGGGCTCTTTGGAATAGAATGTAAAGTTTCTCACGTACTTTGCTAACCTGAGTTCAGCCAGGTGAAAAGGGAAACACAGGCAATTTTGCTGTCACCATTCTTGTTATCTCAATTTTGATGTAGATATTTATGCTTTAGGTGGTCTCAGTGCCTCCTGGCTTTCTAACAGCACCCCTCACTATGTTTCCCTCCTCCAACTTTTCCTTCCAGTGAGAAGCCTTATCTTTTAAAACAACTTGTCAAAAACTATCACTGACATCCACTGCCTGCACATAAAATCCAGACATCTTAGCCTAACGTCCGAAACCTTCCGTGATATGACCCTAACCTGCTTCCTAGCCATAAATCTGATTTTTCCCTTGGTTGAACTGGTATTCCACACAAACTGTTCTACTCAGTGCTGATTTAACCTGTTGTTTAATGTTCCATGTCCTATATTTTTGCTGTTTCCTAGCCCCCGTTTTTCCTTCCACCAGAACTGTAGGCCATGTTAAAATCCCTCTTTTTTTAGCCATCCTGGGGGGGAAGTAGCACCTATATTTGGGACAGTTCAGTACTACCCTTAGGTATAACCTCTGTTGTTAGTATTGTTATTGTTTTTATATGTTTTACATCTGTCACTGTACCAAAAGCTCCATAGGACAGAGTTTATGGATCAGCTATCCTTATCATCCTCACAAGATCATATTCCTAGTCTGCACTCAAATATGTATTTGCTCGAAGATACCTAACAATTTATCATACCACTATGGTTAGTGTTGCAGGCCCTGCCACAGAAATTTTAAATATATACTTTTATTAAGTTAATAAATCTTCACAATGATATTGCAAGATAGCTACCTTTACTATTAATTTTTTAAAAAGGCGTATCAAACTAAGATCCAAGAAAAAATGAAGTGACTTGCCGAGACCATAGAGTCAAAGTGTCTGCGGCAGAGTTTTTGAACAGGTTTATTTCACTCAAGGAACATCATCCCAGTAAGGCTGAGGCAAGGATTCTAATATTAAAAACAAAAACAAAAGCAAAATCATTTGTGCAAAGCGTGTCAGACTGGTTTGTGAGACAAGAGCCCCCCAAGCTCCTGAAACAACATGAGTAGGAGAAATATCCAGAGATTGAAACACTTTAGGAAAAATCCCTTACCACAGATTGTATGCATGTACTATGTTTACTGTCAGATTTGAGTTATGCTTCAGACAGTGAGATTCTGTGTTCACTATGCTGCTTGAAGCTGATGTATTTAGGGTTAGCTGTAAACCAATTTGTGAGGGAGAAAAAGCTGTGTTATATATGCTTGTGTGTCATTTGCTGGGGCATAGCCTGACCTACATGAGTCCCTCCAAAATTTCTCAGTCTGCCTTATGTGTTCCACTGACAGCCCATGTTTAGATCCAATTTCTGAGCCAATGTCAATCAAAGCTGGCCTTCTGGGGCTTAGAATTATGTCACCTGTCTTAGATCTGGTAACTGGGTTGTGATTGCTAACTCTGAAATTATTTCCATGTTCCTTTTGTTTTCAGGCTATGTCTTGGTACATCTGGAACTGATTTCCCTAGGGAGAGAGTTTAGATGTGGACATGGGAAGTGCAAACTGAAGCACAGTGTCAAGATTTACCAAGGATGTAAGCAGCCAAGTTGTATTAGAGCAAAAATGTTGCCCAAAACATTTTACCAAACAAATAGGATGAAAAAAGAGTTCTAGGATATAGAAGTCAGAGTTGGTGCTAAATGATCTAAAGCAAAGGAGTAAGCGGATGAGAAGCACTGAGTCAGAGAAGTCCATGACTGGGGAATAGGATGAGACCCTGGGAGGATCAATGCAAGAATGATCTTTGGGGGCTCAGGACATGTTCTGAGGTCAGTAAGATGATGCCATAGGCAAAGCTTGCTTTATTAAAATTTTTTTAAAAAATTTTATTAGAGTATAGTTGATTTAAAATGTTGTATTTATTCATTCAAAACATATCCATGTGATGACTTCCATTCTTCCATTTAGCAGAAGGGATACAGTGCCGGTTCAAAAGGGAGTTTTCAGTTAAGCAAGTAATACAGACAGAAATCAAATAATTATACAAGTAGTTGAGAAATTATAATTTTGAAAACTCCTGTGAAGGAAAAGACTTCCATGGGGAAGAATCATGATGAGACTGACGGTGAAATATTAACCACCTGTAGGATGGAGGGTGCACATCAGGCAAAGGAAACAGGAAAAAACATGGTATATTTGAGGAGCAAAGAGAAGTCTGGTATCACTGGAACATAGCAAGAGATAAGTGAGTGGCATGGGAAAAGATTAGAAAGGTAAACAGGAGCCAAATCCATAAGGCAGATATTGCTACTGTTATCCCAATTTCCAGATGAAACATCTGAGACTCAGATAACTTAACTCCTTAACTCACCAGCTAGGAAGGGGTCAAACCAAAATATGAATCAGGGCTATTTAAGTGCATAGGCTATTTCCATAACCTATGTAACAAATGCCTTTATATAGTTCCTGCAGACTAAATTAAGGTTTTAAACTTAATCCTAAAAGCAATGGTAAGTACACTGAGAGATATTAATAGCAAAAGTGGGATAAAAGATAATTTGGGCTGGTCGATGGAGGATGGATTGGAAAATGACACTGGCTAGCAGCCTATTGGAGTGGATAGAATACTGTGCTATCTAACACATTCTTAAATTTCCTCATCACCTAACTGGATGGGAACCTTGAGATCAGCTGATCATTCACCTCCACTATCTATCCAAGAAGGTGCTGAGGTCTAGAGTTATTTCCTCTGAGCCACAATTTTATGCTGCTGTTCATTTCATGTAACTGTAAGCAGTTTGGAGGACTGGCAAATCATTCAATACTCCAATATTTCTTACTGCAAGCTGAGTAGTTGCCAGTAAGGGTCAGGTCAATTTTATCAGTCATTCTTCCCTGAAATCAGCAGACACTTACCTAACTCAAACCAGTTTTAACTCTACGGTACAGACAGGGGCTCAAATTAGTGTAAATTCAGAAGGTAATAATAATGTTATTTTAACATTTACCAAACCTTTCTATATGTACTAGAAATATACCTTTGAAAAACATCTAAACCATTTCATTTATTTATTCCTATGTCTAATCCTCTATATCTATGTCAAGAATATTCTGTGTATCAGGCTTTATGCCCTAGGTACTGGGTATATAGTGGTGAACAAAACAGAGTCCTTGTCCACATGAAGTTTAAAATATGATGGAGGGCTTCCCTGGTGGCGCTGTGGTTGAGAGTCTGCCTGCCGATGCAGGGGACACGGGTTCGTGCCCCGGTCTGGGAAGATCCCACATGCTGCAGAGCGACTGGGCCCGTGAGCCATGGCCGCTGAGCCTGCACGTCCGGAGCCTGTGCTCCACAATGGGAGAAGCCACAGCAGTGAGAGGCCTGCGTACTGCAAAAAATAAATAAATAAAAAAAATAAAATATGATGGACACATACTGATGATATGAATATAAAATGGCTTAATTGCTGGGAAAAACAGTTTGGTGGTTTCTCAAAAAGTAAAACAAAGTTACTGGATGATCCAGTGATTCCATTTTTAGGTAGATACTCAACTTTAATTAAAGTTAGGAATATATAAAAAGAATACTGCACGATGATGTGTGATTTAATCTAGGAAGGCAAGGTTTTTTTAACATACAAAAGTCAGTCGATGTAATTATCACATTTATATACTAAAGAAAAATCATTTTTAATAAATGCATAAATATTTGACAAAATGTAATATCTATTTATGATTTTAAAAATCTCTCAGTGAACTAGGAATAGATGAAAAGCCTGATAGAGCAATTCAGTATGGAAGGAAAATATTTTCCAAATATTCATATGGAAAAAGAAACCTGACTTCTACTTCATGTCATGCCAAATAGGAATTAAAGGTAGATCAGAGATCTAAGTATAAAAACTAAAATAATGAAGCCACTAGGAAACATCATAGGAGAATATCTGTGCAACTTTGAGGCTGACAAGTTTTCTTAGAGAGGACATGGAATGAACCATAAAATATAAATTAATAATATAAATTTCCTGAAAGTTAAAAACTTGCTCATCAAAATACACCATCCAGAAATTATACAGCCAGTAAGATTAAACAGAAAGGAATAATATATTTACAACACACATATCTGACAAAGGATTTCTATTAAGAATATTTTAAAACTCTCACAACTCAGTAAGGAGATATAAAATGTGGAAAAGACTTAAACATCTCACAAAATAAAATACACAAAACATCTAAAAAGCAGAGGAAGAAGTGCCAAATCTTATTGATTGTCATGGAAATACAAATCAGAACCACAATGAGATATCACTATGAATCCGAAAGAATGGTCAATATAACAAAAGGTTATATATATAATGTTGTACAGGCTATAAAGCAAACAGAACTTTCATGCATTGCTCTTTGAAGTGCAAAAGGGTACAACTACTTTGGAAAATAGTTGGGTAGTTTCTCTAAAAATAAACACCTACTTATCATATGACCCAACAATTCCACTTCTAGATTTTAAGCCAAAAGAAAAAATGCCTCAAAAGGCACACTACAAAGAATGTTTATAGAAGCTTTATTCAATATAGCCAAAAGCAGGAGACAACCTAAATTCTATCAATAGGGAAATGTGTAAACAAATGATAGTCTGTGTATATAATGGACTACTCAATATTAAAATAAAATGAACTGATGGATCCAGCAATGGTATTCTGGTAAAAGAAGCCAGACTCAATCATGCTATATGATTCCAATGACATGGAATTCTAGAATAATTAAGTAAACCTATAGAAATAGAAATGAAATTAGTGACTATTTCAGGAGGGGTTACTGACTAAGAAAGGCCATGAGGGAATATTCTGTAGTGATTAAAATGTTCTGTGGTTTGATAATGCGTTTGTCAAAACTTATTGAATATCATATTCAGTATCTGAGCATCTCACTATATGTAACTCTAACCTCTATTAAAAAAATATTTGTGCGAGAAACAGTGAAAAATAGAAGTCTAGGAGACCTATAATGCTTATACTAGAAAAGAAGAAAAGGTGAAAAGTTAAGATGAGTATTTAACTTAAAAGTAAAGGGGGAAAGAATATTATTTTTTACCTTAAATAGAAGAGAAGAAAAAGTAAAAGTAATAAGCTAAGTATCTTACTTAAAATAGAGGGGAGAAGGAATAGACTCAAGGAAAAAGGAACTCAAAAAGAAAATAAATAAAAATGTAGAAATTAATGGAATGAAGTAGTGATGAAAACAAAATCAAATATATGTAATATCTGTTGTGTGCCAAGAACAGTTCTGAGAGCTTTACTTACATTCCTTGCGTCCCAAACATCCTATGATTTAATTATTATTTTATTTTATAGGTGGGAAAACTGAATTTAAAGAGGTTTACTAACTTACAAAAAAATCACATAAAATGAAATAAGTAACCGGGAATTCCCTGGCCATCCAGTGGTTAGGACTCCAAGCTCTCACTGCCAAGGGGCCGAGTTCAATCCCTGGCCAGGGAACTAAGATCCCATAAGCCGCACAGCACAGCCAAAACCAAAAAACAACAAGAACAACAAAGAAATAAGTAACCTACTCAAGATCACTTTGACAATGTATAATAGGGATGGAATTTGAACTCTAGAGATTTGTCTCAAAGTCTGTGGTCTTCAACCTGTTTGATTTTCAGTCTTTATGGGAAGAAGCATAAAACTTTAACTTAAGACAAATTCTTAGAAAAATGTAATTTGCAAACAAGAAATAAATAGCCTGTGAATAGCCCTATGCATATTAAGTAAATTGAATAAATGGTATAAAATGTTCTACAAAAATTACAGGCCCATGTGTTTTAGAAATTATTCATATAAAACTTTCAGTTAAAATATCCTTTAGTGTAATAAATACTCTTTCATAGAATTGAAATGTGTAAATACTACCCAACATATTCCTCATAGCGATAATAACCAGAATACCCAAGTCTAATATAGGCAAAGGAACAATAAAAGAACAAAAATCGATAGGCCAGTATTACTAAGGAACATTGATGTAAGTATATTAAACCAAATAGTAAAGAACCAAATCCAGTATTTAAAAAAAGGTGTTACATCATGAACAAGTCAAAATTTGTCATAAAATTCAAGGATAGTTTAACATTATAAAATCTATAAATGTTATTCAGTACATTAATATTTAAAAGAGTAAAATGAATGATTATTTTAATAGATATGGAAGATATTTAACAATCATTCTTGGGTTAAAAAAAACTCAGGACAAATTGTCAATCAAAAAAATTTCCTTAACGTAATCAAGAGTAACTATACAAAACGTATGGCAAACACCTGTAAAAATATGAAATGTCAAAGTATTATTCATTAAATATGGAGTAAGGCAAGATTATCCACTGTCATTATTTCTATTCAACATTGAGTACTATATTGTTCTAGCCAGCACAGCAAGCAGAAAATAAGTAGGTAAACAAATAAATGATAGTGCAAGAATGTAAATAGAAGGACCAAAGGTCTTACTTAAAAATAATATCATTGTCTACAAAGAAGTAATATGCTGACAAGTCTTTAGAATAAATAAGAGAAATTTTTTAATTGGCTAGTCATAAGATAAACATATAAAATATCAATTTATATATGTCACCAAAATAAGTTATAAACATAATTAAAATAGAAAAGATTTACTACATCAAGAAGAAGTGAGGTAACAAGAAATACAAAATGTGTGCCATATCTGTCAAAAAACTTGATTACAGAGGCTTCAGTATAATGAGTCACATATGGTTCTAGATTAGAGGACTCAGTATTCTAAAGTTGATTCTCTCCAGATTGATTCATAGGTTCAATAGAATTCTGATAAATTGGTGACATAGATTTTAAGAGATTTGAAAAATAACTTATTACATCTATATGAATCAATCTGATTTTAACATTAGTGGAATTCTAACCAGAATTTCACCGTAGGTTTTTGAGAAATTTGAATGACTACTTACTACATTTTTCTGGGTTATCCTGATTCTGAAATTTACCTGAAGAGCAGAAACTCATTAACCAAATCACTTCAGAAGGGAAAAATCAGATGAGGATACTTGCCCTACTGGGTGTAAGAATATCTTCTAAATCTCAAATAGACATAACATTGTCTTATCAGTTCTGGGGAAAATATTCAACAATAGAACCAAGTAGCAAACCTAGATTCAAAACCACAAATATTTGTAAACTTGATACAAGGGAAAGCATTAGAGACCAGGAGCAATGGGAGAAGGATGGTCTATTCAGTAAGTGGTAGTGGGACAGAGTTATCTCTGGAAATAAGTAAAATTCATTCCACTCCATGTACCATACACAAAGTTCATCCAGTATAGATTGAAGAACTAAGTGTGAAAGTAAAACTTTAAAACATTTAGATAAAATCATTAGATCATAATTTTATGTCTTCTGGTTGGGAAATACTTTCTTAATCAAGGTATTGAGCATAAAAGAAATGATTAACCATAAACAAGGTATGAAACATGATTGATGAAGTTGACTACCTTAAACTTTAGCACTTCTGTTAATCAAAATACACCATAATGAAAGTGAAAATAAGTCATAAACTATGGCAACACATATAACACGTGAAGTACTCATGTCAAAATTAAAGAACTCCTACAAATCAATCAGAGAAAACCTAATAGAAAATATACAGAATCATGAAGCAATGTCTTTTACAGGAGTACAGCAAATGCCTAATAAATATATACTAAATCTCATGGTCATCAGAAAATGCAAATTAAAAACCAAAATAAGAGACCATTTCAACTAAGTGTTAGTGAGGATACAGAAAATGTGTACATTCTTGGACAGAGCAAGTAAGTGTGTATATTGCTATAAGCAATTTGAAAACATGTTGGCCTTAATGTGTAAAACATTCTTGGACAGAGCAAGTAAGTCTGCATATTGCTATAAGCAATTTGAAAACATGTTGGCCTTAATGTGTAAAACTAAGTATGAACGTATTGTAACACAGCAATTTCACTTGTTGTTATACGGCTTTTTCAAACTTTTAGGAGCCAGACCCACATTACATTACATTGTACACTTTGATCCCACTACTATCATAAATATATAAATATATATGTGTATACGTATATAGAAATAACTGGAACCAAGTTTCATGAAACAATATTTCTATTCTATTCTTTTTAAAAACATGAAAAACTGTTTATAGTAACTACGTTGATTTCATTACGATGTGACTCACAATATGAAAAGCCTCACCCTGCAGAAACTCTTGCACATATACATAAGTAGGAATCAAAAATTTTTCCAAAGAAATTCGCTGAAGCAAGTATTATAAAAACAAAATTTTGGAAACAATTCATATGTTTATTGACAGGAGAATACATAAATACATTGTTGTATAGAATTGTGAAATAAATTCGTCAGTAAAAATGAACAAACTACTCCTATGTATATTAACCTGTATGAATCTTAGAAATATATTTTGTGAAATGAGTGATTTCAGATTACTACATACAGTATTACTACTTTTGTTAACTGCACAAACAGCAAAATAAAAGAATACATAGTTTACAGATAAATACACTGAAGGTAAATCTCTTAAAAACTGAAAACCAATTGCCTCTAGTAGAAATGGAGTTCTGGGAGAGTAGATGAACTGAATTTGGAGAAAGCACACAGGAGTTTCAATAGTATTTTTAATATTCTAGATGTTCAGCTAAGTAACGAGTTGACCAGTTTTTATCCTATAGTATATAACGTATATGTGCGTGTGTGTTTCTGTGTGTATGTTTGTATTTTGTATGTATCAACATTACATAATACAAACTTAACACATAAAAAAGTATTTCATGTTGCACATTGCGACAGCAGATACACCCCAAAGAAAATGTGAAGTAGAGGTATTTTCTTCATTTTTAGTTATTGACTTAGTTGTGTAATGGTCAGAGCAGGCCACCTAATTGAAAATTACACAAACCGCTGCTCCCGTAGGAATGCTGCATATCTATATTAAAATGAGGGAATACATTTTCTTTGTTGTATTTTGATTTTTACCTGCTTTAGAATACTTTTAATAAAATGCTACTACAAGAAGAAAATCTCATATCTCAAGTGCTCTGAAGTTCTTTACATTTTACAATTAAAACAATATTTATTGTTTTTTACTAACTCTTGGTGGGAACTATTAGGCAGTTGGCAGATACTCTGTTAAGACTGACCTTTACTTGCTTCCTAGCTGAAGCTGAGTTGAGAACCTCTGGGTTATTAATTATTAGTAAAGATTTTGCATTTCAATAGGTTCATCCTGTTCTCAAAAGCCTTTTACTTCAGAAAATCAATTGTTCTCTCTTTTGAACTGTAATGTTTGTATGATTAGGTAAGTTTTGTGGACATCTGTGATATATTTCATCTTCATACCCAACTGTGGTATCTTGAGAACTAATGCTGTTACATATGACATTTGAGGCTAATTTTCCTCTCCTTCAATAAGTGATTTTTTGGTATGAATTAGTAATGTAGTTCTACCTAAACTGCACCAAGTAAAGAAGAGATTTAGCAATCTTCTCACTAATTCAGTCTATGTAGAGTACCTATAAAATAAAATGAAACCTACTTTCCTTGTAGAAATTCACTTTGCATAACCTTGGGTATTTTCCTAACAGTTGTTACTTGAAATTTATGTGTATGATGTATGAAACAGGATGCGTATGGATTATTTAGAATTTGAAACAGCAAAGTTATCATCTTAAATGTATATGCCATTTTATACTTTCCGAAGTTATTTTTTCTTTATCTCATATGTTACTTGAAGGAAGGGTGCAAATAATGCTAAAATTGTTGGTTAGTTTTCAGTGTTACCCTTACAAAGACTTTTTAACTTACAATGGAATTACTTTGTGAGGAAGTTTTACCCTGGTGAGTAGTATACGATAATTGTAGATTACCAAGTGGAATGATGTGTAATTCAGTGACATTAAATGGTAATTAGCTTTTGTTTTATAGTTTTAATGGGAAATTGCAGCATGAATTTGTTTCTATCTTGCTAGGAATGTAACTGGCTAATATGAAAAATGAAAAATTCCCCTGCATCACATTTTCACTCCTAGAGATGAAGAAAGCTGGGCATGGCTTTAATACCTTGGGATATATCCTTTTTATTTTTAAGGCATTAGTAAAGAGAGTTGATCCACAATTTGGAATAAGCTGGTTGTAGAATATCTTAAAATAAGTAATACTTGTTTATTCTTCCATCTTCCCCCTTGAAACTATACTTCAACATTACTTTTTGGATAAAAAGCAATCACTTTTGTTTCATGGTTGTTTAAATAGTGAGTGTGGCTACTGCTTAAGATGTATAAAGCAGGAAAATAATGGAAGACATTACTCAAAAATATCCAAGAGGCTCAGTGAGCTTTGTACAGGATAAATACTAAAAGAAAGGCAAACAAAAAAAGAAATAAGGAAAAAAACCACAAAACCCACAACCAAGTACATCATAGTCAAACTGCTAAAGACCAACAATAAAGAGAAAATCTTGAAGGTATCCAGGGAAAAATCAAATTACATAGAGAATAACAAAGGAAGCAGTGGAAATGATAGAAAATAAAATAGACAGGAAGAGGTGACTGGGAAAAAATGATGAAAGCGTCAGTGAGTTGTGGGACAACTTAAAGAAACCTAAAAAATGTATAATTGGAGCTTCAAAGGAGGTTGGGGTGGGGGACAAAAATTATTTGAAGAAAAAATGGCTAGAATTTTTTCTAAATTTGATGAAAATTATAAAACCACAGGTCCAAGATTAACAAACACTAGAAACATGAATAAAATTGCATAAGACTATTCATAATCACATTAATTAAAACCAGTTATAAACAGAAAATCTTAACAGAAACCAGAGAGGGAAAAAGATAATTATATACAAAGGAACAAAGAGATGAATGACTGTAGACTTCTCATTGGAAACAATGCAAGGGAAAGGACAGTGGAGCAACATCTATATGTACCAAAAGAAATAATCCTGTCATCATGCTTTTATATGAAGTAATATTACTCTTAAAACTGAGGTGAGTGATTTTATCAGGGATGGCAGAGAAAGGACTTCCAAAAATCCACCTCTCATAAAAGAAACGAGAATATTGGCAAAATTTGTCAAAATCAACTTTTTCAGATCTCTGGAAATTAATCTCAGTCTTTGGACAATCTGAGAAGTGTTTATTCAAGAAAAATGGCTAAATCTTGGAAAGAACAGTTAAATTTGTGGCACTTAAACTTGCCCTATTACCATATCCCTCTCCCTGCTCCAAAGCAGTTTTGAACAGCAGCAGTCCCATGGTCTTGGGTAAAAGCAGAAACCTACCAGGCACTAGAGAGGTCGGAGAAGGTTTGGAGCTTCCAAAATCATCTTTCTTAGAGAATTGTCATTATTTATGTTGTCTGACAGTTCTCTGGAATCATTCATGTACAGGATTTATCCCTTTTTGACCATATTTAGACCTGCTCTGAGTGAAGAGTCTTTTCCCTGGCATTTGTCAGTGACAGTTGTTGAATATCACAGCTGCCTGAGGTAGTCATAATAGTTGGGGCAAATGATAGCTCAAAAGAAACCAAAAAAACAAAAACAAAACAAAACAACCTTTGAAAGAGGACCTGGACAGTGGGAATCTAGAGGACCACAAACATAAACAGGGCAGCATGCCTGGCCAGGGCTATATGTATGCCTAGAGAAAACTGGAGAAGACCCTAAACTCCTCTCTGGCTGACCTTGAGATTTCCTGCAGAAGCAGATACCCCAACACACACACACAGAGTCTATCAGCAAAGGCCGTGAGACCTGCTAGTTCCAGTCATTTAAAAAAAGCTATTTGCAATGATTAGCTGACCCCTGAGCAAAGCTAGAAGAAACCTCAAGGGCCACACACAACAACAAAATATACAGACTTTATAGAATTGCTTCAAGAAAGTCATTAAAACAAAACAAACAAACAAAAGAGCAGCAAAGTCGATGCAACACGCAGCAACAACAAGAGACCTTGGTGGTTGTGGGGAGGCAGTCTGATTTCCAGAGCTGCCCATTTTATTATTTAAAGTGTCCAGTTTTCAGCAAGGATTAGGCTACATGCAGAGACACAAGGAATATACCCCATTCACAGAAAAAACTATAATCAATAGAAACTGTCCTTAAGGAAACCCAGAAGTTGAAATTACTAGAGAAATCACTTAAATTAGCCATTCTAGGGCTTCCCTGCTGGCACAGTGGTTGAGAGTCCGCCTGCCAGTGCAGGGGACACGGGTTCGTGACCCGGTCCGGGAAGATCCCACATGCCGCGGAGCGGCTGGGCCCGTGAGCCATGGCCACTGAGCCTGCACGTCCGGAGCCTGTGCTCCACAACGGGAGAGGCCACAGCAGTGAGAGGCCCGCGTACCACAAAAAAAAAAAAAAAAAATTAGCCATTCTAAATATGACTAAGCAACTGAAGGAAGTCATATTTAAAAACTAAAGGAGAGACTTCCCCAGTGATCCAGTGGTAAAGAGTCTACCTTCCAATGCAGGGGACGTGGGTTCCATCCCTGGTTGGAGAACTAAGATCCCACATGCCGCGAGGCAACTAAGCCCGCACGCCAGAACAGCAGAGTCCATGCGCTCTGGAGCCTGCACGTCACAACTAGAGAAAAGCCTGCGTGCTGCAATGAAGATCCCGCGTACCTCAACTAAGACCCAAAACAGCCTAAATAAATAAATAAATAAATAAATAAAATATTTTAAAAAACATAAAAACTAAAGGAAAGTATGAGATTGATGTCTCAAAAAATAGAATTTTAATAAAGAGATAAAATTCATGAAAAATAACCAAATAAAAATTCTAGATTTAAAAGGTATAATAACTGAAATAAAAGACTTAACCAGGGAGGCTCAACATTTGATCTGGCAGGAAAAAAAAAAATCAGCAAACTTTAAATTTGGTCAATTGAGATGATCTAATCTGAGGAACAGAAAGAATAAAAAAATGAGGAAAATGAACAGTGACCTGCGGGACACCAAGTGTCCCAACATACACATAATTAAGAGTATGTATATGAGAAGAAGAGGGAAAACAGGCAGAAAGAATATTTGAAGAAATAATGCCTGCAAGCTTTTCAACTTTCATGAAAAATACTGGTATACATATCCCAGAGGCTTAACACACTCTGTGCTCAAAAACTTCAAGTAAATCTACACTAGAAACATCAAAATAAAACTTTTGAAGATAAATACAAAGAAAGAGTCTTGCAAGCAGCAAGAGAGGAGTAGCTCAACATGTATAAGGGATTTTCAATAAGACTAACTGCTAATTTCTCACCAGAATCCATGGAAGACTGAAAGCAGTGGATGGGCATGTTCAGAGTGCTGGGGAAAAAAGGATGCTTAAAGATGTCAATGAAAGATGTTTTAAGCAGAAAACTATCCTTCAAAAATGAAGGAAAAATTAACACATTCCCAGGCTAATGACAACTGAGAGACTTTGATGCTAGAAGGTCTTTGATGCTGACCTACAAGAAATACAAAATTAAAAATTTTTGTGCTTCAAAGGATACCATCAAAAGAGTAAAAAGACAACCCACAGAATGGGAGAAAATAGCACATATATGGTAAGGGACTAGTCTCAAAAATATTTAACAAACTCTTAAAATTCAACAATAAAAACAGGAATAACCCGGGCTTCCCTGGTGGCACAGTGGTTGAGAGTCCGCCTGCCGATGCAGGGGACGCGGGTTCGAGCCCCGGTCCGGGAGGATCCTACATGCTGCGGAGCGGCTGGGCCCGTGAGTCATGGCCGCTGAGCCTGCGCGTCCAGAGCCTGTGCTCCACAACGGGAGAGACCACAACAGTGAGAGGCCCGCGTACCGCAAAAACAAACAAACAAACAAAAACAGAAGTAACCCCATTTAAAAATGGACAAAGGATTTGAGTAGCTATTTCTCCAAATAAGGTAAAAAATGTCCAGTAAGCACACAAAATAAAAAGTGTGATTTGTCATTAGGGAAATGCAAATCAAAACCCCAATGAAATACTACTTCACACCCACTAGGATGACTATAATAAAAAAGATAGACAATAACAAGTATGGTGACTATATAGAGAAATTGCTCATACATTGCTGATGGAAATAAACAATGATACAACTGCTTTGAATAATAGTTAAGGAGTTCTCTCAAATGTAATACTTAGAATTACCATATGACCCGGCACTTCCACACCTAGTTGTATACTCAAAAGAATTGAAAACATGTCCTCACAAATACTTTTACAGGAGTGTCCATAATAGCATTATTCATAATAGCCAAAAAGTGGAAATAACGCAAATGCCCATTAATTGGTGAATGGATAAACAATATGTGGTGTATCCATACACTGGAATAACATTTGACAATGAAAGTTAATGATAAATGCTACAAAAAGGATAAAACTTGAGACTATTATGCTGAGTGAAATAAATCAAACACAAAATGCCACATATTGTATGATTCTATTTATATGAAATGTCCAAATAGACAAAATCATAGTAGCAAAAAGTAGGTTAGTGGTTATAGGGCTGGGAGTAAAGAATGGGGAAAACTGCTAATAAATATGAGTTTCTTTTGGGTGTGATGAAAATGTTCTGGAATTAGATAGTGGCAAGGGTCATACTAAAAACCATTCAATTTTATGCCTTAAGAGGTAACTTTTATGGTATGTGAATTATATCTCAAGTTTAAAAATTGAAGTCAAAATCAACTTTTAAAGGCATAAAAAAAACCGGCAAGAATTCATTATTAGTAGACATTCATTTAAAGGCATTTTAAGGGCAGTCCTTCAGTCAGAAGGAATATGAGAGCATATAGAAATCTGCATTTAAACAATGGAATGAAAAGCACCAAAATAGTTACTACATGGATATATATATTAGAATGTTCTTTTTATTGCTGGATCTAATAGTTAAAAGGTAGTTGAGAGGTTGAGAAGAGATTTCCATTGCCTGCCAAGATGGAGTAACAGGGATTGGATTTACACTTCTGCCTGAAACAACTGAAAAAATATGGACAAAATGTATGAAACAGTGGTTGTCGAGACACATGACTTCAGGTGAGAAAGGCAGTATTCCCTGAGATACAGGAAATGATGAGGTGATCACTTTTGTTGCCCCCTTATACCTTGAGAGAATATCCTGGCTGTGACAGAGAGGACGGACTCAAGTGTACCTTGGCAGACTCCCTGAGAATTTGGGAATATTCAAGGCTTGACTTCATAAGACAGAGCCCCAGAGAGGAGAGATCTTTATAAAGAGATAACTCTGTATGTATGCACAGGGTTCCTGTGGAGTATTCAGCTGAGTACTGATTAGCACTTATGTGTGCATAACCTCCCCAAGGGGATACTGAGAGCTCTTAGGGAAATGACCTTGTGCTTATGCAGGACCAGAAATAACGTCTGTTCCTGCAACCAGACTGGAAAAACCTCATGATTCAAAAGACATTTGGTACTCAGAAGGGTTTTGCCTCTTTAGTAGTGACTAATTTGTCCTAGGTCAAACATGGCTGTGGGCCTGTATAATTGTTAATTTTATGTGTCATCTTGACTGGATCACAGGGTGCCCAGATATTTGGCTAAACATTATTTCTGGGTGTTCCATGAGGATATTTCTGGATGAAATCAGCATTTGCATTGGTGGACCCAGTAAAGCAGTTTGCCCTCTTCAGCATGGGTGGGTGTCTCCCAGTCCAATCAATCGTGGGCCTGAATAGAACAGAAAAACAGAGGAAGGAAGAATTTGACCTTTCCTATGTGATTGCTTAACGTTGATATTCTGCCCTTGGAGCTCGTGGTTCTCAGGCCTTTAGACTCTCACTGAATTACGTCACTAGCTTTCCTGTGTCTCCAGCTCGCAGGTGGCAGGTTGTGGGACTCCTTTGCCTCCATGATTGCATGAGCCAATTCCTTATACTAAATACCTCTCTGTCTCTTTCTCTCTCTCTCTCTCTCTCTCCACACACACACACACACACACACACACACACACACACACAGACTCACACAGACATATACACACATATATCCTATTGATTCTATTTCTCTGGAGAACTAATACAGCCTGCTTCACAAAACTAAAAAGCAAGACCCTAAATGATCAAACTATAAGTAACTTAACTGTATCTCTGATAAAAGCATAAGAATATTTATAGAAATATAAAATATCTATCAATAAACAACATGAAATCTTTAATATCACCATACAACAAAAAGGTTACCAGTATGAAAAGAAGCAGCAAATATGACCAATAATGAAGAGAAAAATAAACCAATGGAAAACAATCCTAGACTGACAGGAGACAAGGGCATTAAAACTTTTATTATAAATGCGTTTAAAAACTAAAGACATGGAAGATATAAAAAAGACCCAAATCAGACTTCTAGAGATGAGAAATAGAATGTATAAAATGTATAATACACTAAATTTGATTAATTACAGATTAGACAACTTAGAGAAAAGATTAGTGAACTTAAAGATGTAGCAATAGAAACTATCTAAAATGAAACACTAAGGGAAAACAGGATTTTTTTTTTAAATAAGCACTAATGACTTGTGGGACAATTTTAAGTGACCTATTGTATGTGTAATTGGATCCCCTGAAGGAAGTGGGGGAGAGCAATTACAATATTTTAAGAAATTATGACTGATAGTTTTCCAAATTTGATGGCAACTCCAAACCCAGAGGTTCTAAGAGGCTCAGGAAGTTTCAACAACAACTAGAAACATGAAGAAAACTAAACGAAGGCAAATGCAGTGATAAAGAGATTATCTGAGATGCAGCCAGAGGAAAAGGACACAGTATATAGAGAGGAAGAAAAAGATAACTCATCAGGAACAGTGTTAATGAGAATGACCAATATATTGAAATTACTGAAAGAAAAATCTATCAACCTAGAATTTTATTCAAGTAAAGATATCTTTTATTAAGAAATGACTAATGGCCTGAAGAGATGAACACTTTACTGAATGAACTGTACGGAAGGCAAATAAATGCATGAAATCATTCTCAACATCTTTAGTCATTAAATAAATATAAACTACAATCACAAAGATATATATCTAATTTTAAAAGCCAATGTAAAGTGCTTTTAAAAACTGCCAATGTAAAGTGTTGAGAATGCAGAGCAATTGGAAATCTCAGACATGGCTGGTGAAAATTAAAATATGGTTTGGCTACTTTGAAAATCAGTTTTCAGTTTCTCTTATAGTTGAACATGCACTTACATTCCAATCCAGCCATCCTACTCCTAGGTATTTGTACAAGTGAATCGAAAACTTATGTTCACACAAGAATCATTATATGAATATATGAATATATATGACCTTATTCATTCATTATTGAATTCATATAATGAATTCATATAATGAATTCATTCATATAATGAATGAATATATATTCATTATATGAATATATATGACCTTATTTATAATAACCAAAAACTAGAAACAACACAAATTTCCTTCAACAGGTGAATGGATAAGCAAAATGTAACACATCCATATGATTGAATAATACTCAACAATTATAAAGGAATGAACTACCCGTACAGACAAGAACATTAATTAATCTAAAATGCATGTTTAGAAACTGAAAAAAACCACATCTAAAAGGCTACATGTGTATACTCTATTTTTATGACATTCTTTGAAGGAAAAGGCAAAACTAAAGGGGAGGAAACAAATCAGCAAATTCCAGGGGTTTATGGTGGTGGAAGGTGTTGTCTACAGTGACATGCAAGAGGGTTTTAGGGAGTTGATGATATTCATCGTCTCTTTGTTGGTGGTGATGTTGTTATATGATGGTTATGTGATTGCCAAACTCACAGAATTGCATACCAAAAAAGTGATTTTTACTGTAGCATATAAATTATACTTGAATAAAATTATGATAAAAAGAATGGGAAAATTTCTGAGGACAAATGGGAAGCTAGAATAGAGAGAATCTCTAAAATGCTCATACATTCAGGCAACAGGTTATTTATTAGGTGCCTGTAGTTTGGAGGGATGGTAAAATGTGGCGAGCCAATATAGAGATAAAAGTAAGGCTATGTGTTAACTATCGGGGATTCTAAAATAAATATATTTCCACCCTTAAGGAGCCCATGGTTTACTGAGGGGAACAATCCTTTTAACTGAAAGCCATGAAATAATGTGGTAAGAGCTATGAAACAGCCAATGTAAGATATTCTTGGATCCTGCAAGTGGGATAGATGACCAGACATAGGTGATAGGGCAAAAGACTGCCTGGAAGAGAAATCATCAAAGACATGAACAGATAGCTAGTGGGAAGCAGCTGCGTAGCACAGGGAGATCAGCTCAGTGCTTTGTGACCACCCAGAGGGGTGCGATAGGGAGGGTGGGAGGGAGACGCAGGAGGGAGGGGATATGGCGACATATGTATGCATATAGCTGATTCACTTTGTGATACAGCAGAAACTAACACAACATTGTAAAGCAATTATACTCCAATAAAGATGTTAAAAAGAAAAAAAGATATGACCAGAAATAAGCTTTCCAAGAAGGGAAGCGGCTGTTTTGTAAAACAAAATAGGTTCTCATTTACCTAAAAATTTTTAAAAAGCTAACACATGCATATTGGAACACATGCCTATAGTACTAAATTCAAAAGATTATGAAGATTTTTACCCAGAAGGATCCTATCTTATCAATACTTGCATGTATTTATAGAAATATCCTTTGCATCTAATAAGCATGTATATATGGATTTTTTTAAACAGCCGTATAGCATATTATATACACTCTAAATTTTACTGTTTTCAGCTAAAATGCATCTTGGAGATTATTACCTATCAGTGTAAAACTAACCATAATAAAACCATTACAGTTCCATTTGTATTTGGGGGTTTTCTTACTGATAATTATAAGGTTTGTAGTTATTCTGCTTATCTTTATCGTGAGTCCTTTGTGAAATACATTCACATTTCTGTTTCTTTTCATAGCATGAGACTTTCATACGAATGATGATGCATTCATCCACTTTTTCTCACCACCATTCCTTCCCTTCCAAATCTAACTTTAATAGCTCGTATTCTTAGATCTTGTTTGCCTTCCCCTCCTTGCCTAGAATCTCCATGTTCTAGTTGCTGGAGATACAGCAGTGAACAAAGCAAAGCAAACAAATAAACAAACATGTCATAGAGTTTATAGTCTAGTGGGAGGGTACAGGCAACATAAAAATGTTATGTACATATAATGCCGTAAGACCTATGGGGGGAAGCAAAAGTAAGTTCGAGTAATATAGTGTGCCAGAGGGAAGAGGGTAGATTGCAATTTTAAGTAGATTCACCAGAGAAGGACTCACTAATCATGTACCATTTCATAAAGGCATGAGAATGTAAAGGATTGAGCTGTCTGATGTGCATTTCTCAAGGAGGAGCACTCCTATTATCTTTCTCTTTGTTATTTTTTTTTCATTTACTTATAGGTTAATTTCTCAACTTTTAACACCCCATATTTCTTTGGACTTCTTCTTTCTGTCATAATGTTCTATTGTTTCTAAGAACTCTTTCAAGAAGTGTTCCGTTTACCTAACACTCTATTCTTATTTCATGTGTACAATATCTTCTCCTCTCTGAGAATATTACTTATATCTTTTAAAGATTTCTTATCTTTCTTGCATTGCATATATTTTAATCTCACTTCCTTTTGTCTTTCATTTTGCAGTGTCTTCTTGAACATTATCTGTTTCTATTTCAGACCAAGGTATTAAAAGCTAAATGGAAGTTATGTCAGCTGATAAAATTATTTGTGTAGACTGATCACATTAGGATCAGGGCTTTTGACTGGGACAGTCCCAAATATTAGAATTTACAAGTATTTTTTTCTGTGACTTCTTTATTTGTTCAGAGAGGAACCTTCTGCTCTCCTGCTTAGGGGGATATATGCCTGAATGACAACCCTCTTGGGTCAGAGTTACATAAAGGGGCAAGAAGCCTACATATTCAGTACACAGACTTCCACTTATTCACAGTGTTTTTAATAGAGCATATCTCCCTCACTCTTCCCTTTCCTCTTCCTGAGTCTGGAACCTGTAGATTAATTTCTCCAAAGAATACATTTATAGTCTCTTAAGGATGGTCACCTGGCCAACAGATGTAGAGGAGAAGGTCTGACTCGTTTAACTTCTTGCGTGCACTTTGTTCACCAGCATCTTTTAAGCTCAGAAGTTCATCCTCAAGAGATTCTGCAGTGAGGTGCAGCTTGCTCCTGGCTGGATTCCTTCTCAGCAAGCATTTTTAAATTTTTTCAGCTCTGCTAAAGATTCCATCCACCTTTTCCCCTTCTTTTACTTCTATTTCTTCATCTGCAATACATGAAGAATAACACCCAAATGGAATTCTTCCCAGGAGGGTTATGGACATGAAATAACATAATGAACTTGAAAGCATCTTCTAACCTCTTCAGCCCATTCTGGTCCCTCCTCTCTCTGCTCCTGGCTGTCCAGTTGCCTTCTTCTAATTCTTTTTTTTTTTGCGGTACGCGGACCTCTCACTGTTGTGGTCTCTCCCGTTGCGGAGCACAGGCTCTGGACGCGCAGGCTCAGCGGCCATGGCTCACGGGCCCAGCCGCTCCGCGGCATGTGGGATCCTCCTGGACCGGGGCACGAACCCGCGTCCCCTGCATCAGCAGGTGGACTCTCAACCACTGCGCCACCAGGGAAGCCCCCTTTAATGATTTTGAGCTTGTTTTCCATATTTTTATTGACCATTTGTATATATCTTTTGGGAAGTGTATGTTCAAGTCTTCAGCCCATTTTTATATTGAATTTTCTGTATTTTCCTTTGGATTCGTAAGAGTTTCTCAAAATTATATATTCTGGATACAAATTCTTTGTCAGTTGTTTATTGCAAATATCCTCTTCCAATGTGTGGCTTACCTCTTTATTCCTCCAAAGGAATATTTTCATGGACTTTCAATGTAGCCCTATTTATCTATTTTTGCCATATGGCTAGGGCATTTTTAGTATATCTAAGAGCTCTTTTCCTAATTCAATTTTATGAAGTTATTCTCCTGTGTTATCTTCTAGAAATTGTTATTGTTTTGACTCTCACATCACTTGGAATATAATTTTTGGTATAATATGAAGTCATACAACATTTTTTCCCCATATCTAATGTCCAGTTGCCCAGAAACAGCTTTACCATATGTTTGTTGTACCTTCTTTTTCATAAATTAACCATTTTTGTATATAGGCTTTCTATTCTTTTCCATTTGTCTCTTTATATATCTTTACATCTTTACACTGCCTTTACTTCTAAATTTTTTTAAAAATACTGATTTCCCTGAAGCAAGGTTGAGCAGACCTTAGCCAGTGGATCAAGTTCATCTGATAGGAAAGTTTTCCTGGAACAATACATGTTTGGTAAGATTGAGAGCCACCAAGAAGCCAAAATTATAGTGATGGGACCATGAAATACTGCCCTTATGGAGTGAGACATGTAAACCCAGGAGAACTATAGAAATCACATAAAAAGAAGAGACAGATATCAATTGTGCTTATCTTTCCATGTGAAGTTAATGCTCCCATTTATCAAGACACAGACTTTGTTTTGAAATATGGACTTGGGCTAATGTACCCTTGGAACCTTGCTGCTTCCACTTTGCATACCCTTGGAAAGGGGCTGGTTGTGGTTCCAGTGAACCCTATAGCCATGAAATAGAGACAGTCTAATTGCCTCCAGCTGCCATTTGTTCCTCAGTAGCAGGGAGTTCTAACAGTATGAGCTAACTGCAAGAGTAAGTCCATCTTGGTTCACTGGACTATATACTTTACAAAGAACCTCTAGAGCTGATGACTTAAGGTACAGATGACTATGGATATGTGTATTTCAATTACAGATGCAGCTTTTTTCCTGAGCATTTTCATTTGGTCTATTAGATGTCTTAGGGGAAATTCCTGGTGCTGAGCTCCTGTCCTGCTGCTAGGTGTTGAATTTAGAAATAGTAGTGGTGACCTTGACCTTGATTCAACATTGTTGGAAAGTGCCAACATCAAAGAGTTCAGTTTCAGACTTCCCTGGTGGCGCAGTGGTTAAGAATCCACCTGCCAGTGCGGGGACATGGGTTCAAGCCCTGGTCTGGGAAGATGCCGCGGAGCAACTAAGCCCGTACGCCACAACTACTGAGCCCACACACCACAGCTACTGAAGCCTGTGCGCCTAGAGCCCGTGCTCCACAACAAGAGAAGCCACCACAATGAGAAGCCCATGCACCACAATGAAGAGTAGCCCCCGCTTGCCGCAACTAGAGAAAGCCTGCGCGCAGCAACAAAGACCCAACGCAGCCAAAAAATAAATAAATGAATTAAATAAAGAAAAAAAAAGAGTTCAGTTTCAAAGTGATTTTTTCCAACCATCCTTTACCCTGGTAGGCAGGACCAAAGGTAGGCTCTGTATATGAGACAACAGTGCCCCAGCAATCCTTTGAAGTCTTTTGGCAGCTGAAAACTAGATCTAGAATTAAGAATTCTCGTTAGTCAAACAGGGAGCTTTCAAAGTTAAAATTTGCAATGTAATTTAAGGAAAAAAATCACCTTAAATCTGGTTCACAGGATATAATCTCTCCAATGCTGTTGAATTTATTTGTTAATGATATGGCATATCAAGACTAATTACATCAATAAAAATAGAGTATACTTAATATCAATTTGAATGATAAAATTAAAATACAATTTCAGGTTCGATGTTCAAAAGTCATTTTACTTTTAAACATTTAAGGAGAATATGGACATCAGAGTGAGAAAACAGGGATACCTCTTGGGAATAGTCACTCTGCAATACTTTTTCTGGAGAATCATTGCTGAAAATTCTATTTTTATAATGTGATTAAATGCATGTTCGTGAATGTGGCTCAGAATTAAGACTGCTTGACTTTTTCATTTTTCTTGTTGGCTACCTTTTGGGTAGTAGTTTCCTCTTCTCGTCCACTGGGGGGTCATTTTACAGTAACCATATATAGAAGTGAAAATATTATAACCAAATAGTATATAGTAATGGCCTCATTATACTGATATAAGTTTGGCAATGGCAAAGTGTAATTGGTTTCTCAAATTGCTTGACCACAGATCAGCCATGTGCCTTTATTCTCTAGTTCTACCTGTAGAGTGCTGTTAAGTCTATATTGGTTCCCTCACCACCCCAACTCAAAGCCTTCTATATTAAACCTGGAGAGAAGGTGTAGTGGTGTTTGTCATGCTCTTTGACCACCCAAAATCTTTTTCTTTTATTAGATATAATACATAAAGAAAAACAACACAGTAAGTATACAGCTCAATAAATTATCACGTGAAAATGCCTGTGTGATCACCACTGTTGGCAGTAAAGTGAACATTGTAAATACTCAAAGAGCCCCTAACATACTTCCTCCCAGTTATTAAACTCACTGTTCCACCAGCAATGTATGAAATTTCTGATTGCTCTACATCTTCAGCAATATTGTTGTCAATCTTTTTTATGTTAGCCATTCAGGTGGGTATGTGGTGGCATGATATTGTGATATTAATTTAGAGAAATTCCATAGTGAAATTAAACTTCACAACTGCCTAGGTACTTCAAGCCTAATTCTCTGGATATCCCAGAGATTTTGAGAATGAGCAAATATCATGAATATATTTAATTTATACTTAAACTATTTAAAGTGTATTCTTTTGTTTGCAGCTAAGAATCCTGCTGATATCCAGGAGAAATATAACATATGATGCTGGGAGTTAATTGATTAATAAAGAAAGATATTTACAGAGAAAAGATGGCAGAGAAAGAGGAGGTATACAAGGAGAAATAAACAGTTGTGTGATGGGTTATTGAAAGTAGATAAGTCTAGGCAGGTCTATTTTCTATGCCACACTGCCCTTTTACAGTGATTAAAATAGAACTATTAAATACCATTCTGTATGCTGGGATTTTGAGAAATACATAGAGACAATTTTGGAAAAGTGAGTAATGGATGCAACAGTTGGAAAATGGACAGAGTTTGCTCAAAATATAGTGTTAAGGAGATGTATCACTGACCAACTGAAAGCAGAAAGAAATTGTAAGGATAATTTTTAAAACTCAGCTTCGCCTCACGAAATACAGGTGCTTCTTGGTACCTTACATAATCTTTTGCATTTTCGTAAGTAGTGCTCATATCATCAGCATGCTTCCCGTTTAATTTTGTCAACCAAACCTAGCTTATCATCAAAATCACCAATTCTGACCCCAAACTCAGGTATAGTAAATCAGAATTTCTATAGATGGCATCTGGAGAAGATGTTTTTTGAATGCTTAGGTGGTTTGTTTTGGTGATCATAAAGCTTTGAAAGTTATTGGTATAAACTTTAGTTCACAGAAATTAGGTATTTTATTTCCTAACGAAGTTTGGGAAATTTAATATACTTACCTTATCTAAAGCCTTAAGGCAAATCCCATTTATGTATAAAGAGTGTTTAACAAACTAGCTTGATTCAAATGATTATCGAGTATTAGTATTAACCTGCCCTTCTTCATTTCTCTCAGAATTTTTATTATATATGACTTTTCCAATTTCAAGTTTAAAGTCAAAATTAAAAACTGGAAATGAAGCAAGAGGCATTGGACTTGGGTATTATCTCATCTAGTTTTTAGCTTTGGGAAATTATTTAATATCTTAAGCATCGTTTTTACTAATGTATTAAACAAAAATATTGCCAGACTTTGTGTGAACTTTATTTGAGGGGTGTGGTGTGTGTGTGTGTCTGTGTGTGTATGTATGTATGTGCCTACTCGGTTTTAGCTGCACAGAAGTCATACACTAAGTGTTTTACTTTCTTAGTTGACATTTTATTAAAAGAATGATTAGCATCACACTTTTTACTCCTCAGTACCCTCTTTGCATGACAGGTTGCCTGGTGGCACTGTGTTTAGTATTTAATTAGTGGTGCATAACTGTTTACAATTTCTTTCTATAAACTAATAAAATACTTGTGTTAATGTATCTTGAGTTTCTATCAGATTATCCATACAATGGTAGCACTTTCTTGAATTCTTCTAAAAAACATACCTAGATGTGTAATGGTGTTCATTCATTTGACAAATACTCATTAAATGCGTACTATGTCTCAGGCACCGTTCTTGTTTCTGGAGAGTATAGTAGTAAATAAAAGAGCCAAGTCCCTGATTTTTGAGAGATTAAATTCCAGTAGTTGGAGATAGTGTGAATAGAAAACTTATTCACATAAGACTCATGGACTCTAAGCTCAAGCCTACTACAAGTATCTTAAATTTGGCCATTGACTTGCCTTTTAATTAAACTAATATTTCTAGCATCAGAAAAGAATTATGTAAATGTATTCACTTTGGTTCTGTTCAGCACAGCACTGGATAAACAAATAGAAAGTAAATCTGTCCAATCAGGCTACATTGACATTGAAGGTGTATTGTTTACAAAATAGTAGGTGGGAGAAAGAGCAAAGCTTTTTAGGGGGCTGCTTGAAATAATGGGAAGAGGTAGAAAGATTTTCCAGTCTCCAGCCCTGCAACCCTAGAGCCAAAGGTGAGGAGGGGGGGTTAGATTCTGTGAAGGTCCAGCATTACTATGAAGGATCCTATGGGGACAAGACCATTATAACATGGGAATAATATCTAAGTTGTCACCAAAGGAGACCCACTACAGCAAGTCAGAAAAACAGTCATGAAATGAGAAATAAATTGCCAAGCTTTTTAGCTGAAAATACAAATAAACCAAAATTTAACAAATGAAGAAGTGAGGCCTAGAAGAAAAGCGGAGAATTAGATTTAGGCGTGAAATGTGGTGGCTAGGAATAACTCTGGCAAATATTGCTTCAGATTGCTGCGTCCTTTTGAGCCGCTCACGCCTGACTGGGGCAAGGCTTTAAGAAGAATTTCTAGCTGGATAAGGAAGGGGAAGGGAATTGTTATTCAAGGCTGTTCAGTAATATGTGTTTTTATACATGTCATTTTAGTCAATCTGTATCCCTTATTTTAAGTGGAAAACCAAGTTTATAAAGACTGACTTAGCCAAAGTCCTACCAAGTTAGTAGTAGAAACTATTAACAAAATGATCTTCTGACTTGCAGCCAAGTATTATTTTACCGCCTCCTCTGTAAGTCACCTAGCTCCCTTTCAGAAGGATTCCACGATCCACTGTATTCTTCTTCCAGGTGAGGCCATGAATCATTTCAATTCCATTTTATTTTATTTTTATTTTATTTTATTTTTCTTTTCTATGCTAACACCAAGTCCTGCTTAGAAAAAAAAATGCAAAACATACATGACTCATCTATACCCAGTGTGTAACTGTATTATTACAAATGTAAGCTTTTCATCTATATTAAAATACTTATTAACAAACCACTAGAGTCAAAGCAAAGTATTTGTATCTAATAAGATGTGCAGTTATGCGCAAGAACAGACACATTTCCTAAGCTTAATTTTCGGAACTGGAAAAACTAAACTCATAATGGCAATGTGTTGAATATAAGTATTGCAATCTTTATTTCTCACCCTTGTTTCAGCAAAGAATTTGATGGTGTTTCTCCCTTATGAAAAGAAAGACTTCTCTGATAGGATTATTAATGAGTTGTTATGTGAGGGAAGACATGGTGGGGGTGGGTGGGAGGAGAATTCTAGGAAAAGTGAACAAAGGTCAGTGCCTGTGCAAAGATTCTGTGGTGTAAGGCAGCGGTCCCCAACCTTTTTGGCATCAGGGACCGGTTTTGTGGAAGATAGTTTTTCCACGGCCGGGGAGAGGGGAGGGTGGGTGATGATTCAAACAGTAATGCGAGCGACGGGGGGTGGGGGGGGATGGTTCAGGCGGTAATGCGAGCGATGGGGAGTGATGGGAGTGGCAGATGAAGCTTCGCTTGCTCGCCTCCTGCTGTGCGGCCCGGTTCCTAGCTTGCTCGCCTCCTGCTGTGCTGCCCGGTTCCTAACAGTCTGCGGACCGCTACCGGTCCGCGGCCTGGGGGTTGGGGACCCCCGGTGTAAGGGACATCAATTATTTAAGAACTTAAAATAGCCAGAGTGACTAGAACGCAGAGAACTGAGAGGACCATGATGTTAAGATGAGGAATGGTAGCATGACCTTATAGGACCTGGAAGACCATGGAAAGACTTGTGGTCTTCCTTGGAAACTCAGTAGGAAGCCAGTGGATTATTTTAATAAAGAGGTGATTGTAAGATCTCATAAAGTTAGGTTCATAATTTTTAAATGACTGTCTATAGGTGGAACTGTCTATAGTTTCTGGAAGGGGATAAGAGTAGACATAGGAAGGCAAGTTAAACGTAAATTGGTCCAAAAAAATGTTTAAATTAAAAAAAATTAAAAATAAAAGGCTGTGCAGTAGGGTAGGTGAGGGATTGTGGTGGCTTTCAATAGGGTGGTAGAAGTGGAAGAAGAAAGGAACAGAGGTGGCATAAATTCTGGAGCAAGAGCCATCAGGATGGGCTACTGGATTGGACTTGAAGGGGAAGAAGAACTACAAAATACCTTGTGGGTTTCTGACTTGTATAATTGATAGTTGTTGATTGAAGTTGATAGTATTCACTGATGTAGAGAACACTAAGAAAGAGAAGAGCGGTTTTGGATATGGGTCATTAACTTATCCCAGAGATTGGAATGTATAGTCCTAGAGTTCTGAAGAATGGTCTAGCATGGAGATAAAATTTTGAGACTCATCAGTGCATGAGTGGTAATCAGAGCCTTCAGTGAGGATGAGATTCCATGGAGAGAAAAGTTTTGAATGGTAAAAGAGGAGGGCTAAGTCTGAGTTTTTAATTACCCAGAGAGTACAAGGGGACGAGTCTGTAAAACTGATAAAGGAGAGCATAACATCATCTATATCAATGAAAGAGAATCTTATAAGTGACAAAGGTTAGCAGTATTGAATCCTACCGAGAAGTCAAGAAAAATAAAGACTGTAAAATGGCAACTTCCTACAAATAGTGTATGTAATTAAGCAGGCAGCCAAAATGATCTGTCGTTCATGTCAGAGTGTTAGAGTGCTTTATTCCACACTTGTTTAATGGTAAAGAGAGGGTAAGTATATTTGTGTGCAGAACATTCTGAAGCGTCATCAATTTTCTGGGGCAAGTGTGGGGACACAACTGGTGACCCTGAGAAACAATTCCAAGGAAAAGAGACTAGAAAGTAGCCATGGAGGTACTGACTGGCCCTAGCACTAAATTAGATTTCTCCTGCTGTTTCCTCTCAGCATGGTTTTCCATGGCAACCAAGTTTAAATGGTTCTGTTAGGTGAACAGGTCAATACCATTATAGCCATTTGTCTTATTACTCTTATTTGTCACTTTAGAAAGCCCACATTTTTGTTTGGGAGCCTATTAAGATTTGGTCAAACTTCTTGTAATTGTTTCAATTCAAAGCTTTTAAAAGTTCTTTGGCAAGCAAGGAAAAAAATATATCTTAAAACTAAATTTAAATGATGAACAATTTTCACTATATATTGATAAGTTAGGGATCAAGTTTTGAATAGAAGAATATAATGAATTTTAAGCATAAAAACATATCCTGCTGGAGAATACAAAGGGCTCGATTAAAAAGCTTTACAAATCAAATAATAATTAGAAGTAAAATACATGACTTTTTGAAGCTCAGCACACTCTTCTAAGTTTATTTTTCTTATTGAAGACAGTAGATATAAAATAATCAATGAATCATTAAACTCAAAATATAAACATGATTTTTTTTATTTATGAAAGATAGTAGTGCATTGATTTTAATCTTCACATGTACTACCTAATGCTTAAGAAAAAAACCCCGAAGTAATACTTTGACAATGTGGAGGTGGTTTTCCTAAAGTGACTTTAAACAGTGGAGATGCAAATTACATGATTGTTCATGCAAGCCTATAATAGGGCACTAAAAACTGGCACAGGTCCTTTTAGCCCATGTTCTTTGCTTTGTGTTCTGTGGCGTGAGACATATTTTTTGCTGTCACTATTCACGTGCCAACAATTTGGGCTGAGTATTAAAATGATTTGGTTTTGAATTCTAGGTACGAAATAATTGTAAGGGTCCAAAAGTTGTTAATTTATAGTTGGAAAAAAATGCCTTTTTGACATCGTTTATAGTTCTATTTGAAATGAAAATGTCAATTTCAAAACCTCAGTTTAATTTTTAGTCTCAAGAAAAAAAAAACAGGCTGAAATTACAACCTTTAGAAATCACATGCAATTAATACATCACAAAACTGAAAAATAATTAAAGCCTAATGATTCATTAAATATTTACTTCAGTTCAGGGTTTCCTTTGATTAGCTTATGTTGATTTCTGGGAAAGATTATACAACTTGGATTTATCTGTGCCCTGAGCTACGGATTATTGTGGATCACTTGTTCTGAGCATCATCTGAATTTGCAGATGATGCTCTTCTAGCATTTATGCTCTTCTAGCATTTATGACTAAACAAGGTAGGATTGCTTGCTCACAGAAGCAAGCAATTTGGCACAAAATTTCTATTTTAAGCTAATGAATTCCACTTGGGACAACAGTGCTCTAAGTTTTACGGAGACCCAAACACTTGACCCATGAAAGATGTTTACATATTTTTTGGGTATATAAAATTTTATTCAATGAAAGATTCATTAAGTTCTGTAGTGCTTTACAATTTTCAAAAGTATGACACACATGATTTCTATAATCCCATAGTAACCCCTTTTTCCTTCTACCTCAATATTTCCGCTCCCCCTCCCCTCTTCCCACTGGTAACCACTAGTTTGTTCTCAATATCTGTGAGTCGGCTTCAGTTTTTCTTTTAATGTTTATTTTTTATTTATTTTTCTTTCTTATTAGTCATCAACCTTATACACATCAGTGTATACATGTCAATCCCAATCTCCCAATTCATCCCACCACCACCACCACCTGCCGCTTTCCCCCTGTGGTGTCCATACGTTTTTTTCTCTACTTCTCTCAGTTTCAGCTCTAGAAACCAGTTCATCTGAACCACATCTAAGTTCCACATATATGCATTAATAGACAATATTTGTTTTTCTCTTTCTGACTTACTTCACTCTGTATGACAGTCTCCAGATCCATCCACGTCTCTACAAATGATGCAATTTTGTTCCTTTTTATGGCTGAGTAATATTCCATTGTATATATGTACCACATCTTCTTTATTCATTCGTCTGTCGATGGGCATTTAGGTTGCTTCCATGACCTGGCTGTTGTAAAGAGTGCTGCAGTGAACTTTGGCGTGCATGTGTCTTTTTGAATTATGGTTTTCTCTGGGCATATGCCCAGTAGTGGGATTGTTGGGTCATATGGTAATTCTATTTTTGGTTCTTTAAGGAACCTCCATACTGTTCTCCATAGTGGCTGTATCAATTTACATTCCCACCAACAGTGCTAGAGGGTTCTCTTTTCTCCACATCCTCTCCAGCATTTGTTGTTTGTATATTTTCTGATGATGCCCATTCTAACTGGTATGAGGTGAGACCTCATTGTAGTTTTGATTTGCATTTCTCTGATAATTAGTGATGTTGAGCAGGTTTTCATGTGCTTCTTGGCCATCTGTATGTCTTCTTTGGACGAATGTCTATTTAGGTCTTCTGCCCATTTTTGGATTGGGTTGTTTGCTTTTTTAATACTGAGCTGCCTGAGCTGTTTATATATTTTGGAGATTAATCCTTTGTCCGATGATTCATTTGCAAATATTTTCTCCCATTCTAAGGGCTGTCTTTTCATCTTGCTTATGGTTCCCTTTGCTGTGCAAAAGCTTTTAATCTTCATTAGGTCCCATTTGTTTGTTTTTATTTCCATTACTCTAGGGGGTGGATCAAAAAAGATCTTGCTGTGATTTATGTCAAAGCGTGTTCTTCTTATGTTTTCCTTTAAGAGTTTTATAGTGCCCAGTCTTACATTTAGGTCTCTAATCCATTTCGAGTTTATTTTTGTGTATGGTGTTAGGGAGTGTTCTAATTTCATTCTTTTACATGTAGCTGTCCAGTTTTCCCAGCACCACTTATTGAAGAGACTGTCTTTTCTCCATTGTATATCCTTGCCTCCTTTGTCATAGATTAGTTGACCATAGGTGCGTGGGTTTATCTCTGGGCTTTCTATCCTGTTCCATTGATCTATATTTCTGTTTTTGTGCCAGTACCATATTGTCTTGAATACTGTAGTTTTGTAGTATAGTCTGGAGTCAGGGAGTCTGATTCCTCCAGTTCCGTTTTTTTCCCTTAACACTGCTTTGGCTATTTGGGGTCTTTTGTGTCTCCATGCATATTTTAAGATTTTTCGTTCTAGTTCTGTAAAAAAATGCCCTTGGTAATAGGATAGGGATTGCATTGAATCTGTAGATTGCTTTAGGTAGTATAGTCATTTTCACAATACTGATTCTTCCAATCTGAGAACATGGAATATCTCTCCATCTGTTGGTATCATCTTTAATTTCTTTCATCAGTGTCTTATAGTTTTCTGCACACAGGTTTTTTGTCTCCCTAGGTAGGTTTATTCCTAGGTATTTTATTCCTTTTGTTGCAGTGGTAAATGGGAGTGTTTCCTTACTTTCTCTTTCAGATGTTTCATCATTAGTGTATAGGAATGCAGGATATTTCTGTGCATTAATTTTGTATCCTGCAACTTTACCAAATTCATTGATTAGCTCTAGTAGTTTTCTGGTGGCACCTTTAGGATTCTCTATGTATAATATCATGTCATCTGCCAACAGTGACAGTTTTACTTCTTCTTTTCCAGTTTGTATTCCTTTTATTTCTTTTTCTTCTCTGATTGTCGTGGCTAGGACTTCCAAAACTATGTTGAATAATAGTGGTGAGAGTGGACATCCTTGTCTTGTTCCTGATCTTAGAGGAAATGCTTTCAGTTTTTCACCATTGAGAATGATGTTTGCTGTGGATTTGTCATATATGGCCTTTATTATGTTGGCGTAGGTTCCCTCTATGCCCACTTTCTGGAGTGTTTTTATCATAAATGGGTGTTGAATGTTGTCAAAAGCTTTTTCTGCATCTATGGATATGATCCTATGGTTTTTATTCTTCACTTTGTTAACATGGTGTATCACATTGATTGATTTGCATATATTGAAGAATCCTTGCATCTCTGGGATAAATCCCATTTGATCATGGTGTATGATCCTTTTAATGTGTTGTTGGATTCTGTTTGCTAGTATTTTGTTGAGGATTTTTGCATCTATATTCATCAGTGATACTGGTCTCTAATTTTCTGTTTTTGTAGTATCTTTGTCTGGTTTTGGTATCAGGGTGACGGTGGCCTCATAGAATGAGTTTGGGAGTTTTCCTTCCTCTGCAATTTTTTGGAAGACTTTGAGAAGAATGGGTGTTAGATCTTCTCTAAATGTTTTATAGAATTTCCCTGTGAAGCCATCTGGTCCTGGACTTCTCTTTGTTTTGGAAGATTTTTTAATCACAGTTTCAATTTCATCACTTGTGATTGGTCTGTTTATATTTTCTATTTCTTCCTGGTTCAGTCTTGGAAGGTTATATCTTTCTAAGAATTTCTCCATTTCTTCCACGTTGTCCATTTTATTGGCATAAAGTTGCTTGTAGTAGTCTCTTAGGATGCTTTGTATTTCTGCGGTGTCTGTTTGTAACTTCTCCTTTTTCATTTCTAATTTTATTGATTTGAGTCCTCTCCCTCTTTTTCTTGATGAATCTGGCTAATGGTTTATCAATTTTATTTGTCTTCTCAAAGAACCAGCTTTTAGTTTTATTGCTCTTTGCTATTGTTTTCTTTGTGTCTATTTCATTTATTTCTGCTCTGATCTTTATGATTACTTTCCTTCTGCTAACTTTGGGTTTTGTTTGTTCTTCTTTCTCTAGTTCCTTTAGGTGTAAGGTTAGATTTTTTATTTGAGATTTTTCTTGTTTCTTGAGGTGGGCTTGTATAGCTATAAACTTCCTTCTTAGAACTGCTTTTGCTGCATCCATAGGTTGTGGATCATCATGTTTTCATTGTCATTTGTCTCTAGGTATTTATTGACTTCCTCTTTGATTTCTTCAGTGATCTCTTGGTTATTTAGTAACGTATTGTTTAGCCTCCATGTGTTTGTGTTTTTTGCCCTGTAATTCACTTCTAACCTCATAGCGTGTGGTCAGAAAAGATGTTTGTTATGATTTCAATTTTCTTAAATTTACTGTGGCTTGATTTGTGACCCAAGATGTGATCTATCCTGGAGAATGTTCCATGCGCACTTGAGAAGAAAGTGTAATCTGCTGTTTTTGGATGGAATGTTCTATAAATATCAATTAAAGCTATCTGTTCTATTGTGTCATTTAAAGCTGTGTTTCCTTATTAATTTTCTGTTTGGATGATCTGTCCATTTGTGTAAGTGAGGTGTTAAAGTCCCCCACTATTATTGTGTCACTGTCAATTTCCTCTTTTAGAGCTATTAACAGTTGCCTTATGTATTGAGGTGCTCCTATGTTGGGTGCATATATATTTATAATTTTTATATATTCTTCTTGGATTGATCTCTTGATCATTATGTAGTGTCCTTCCTTGTCCCTTGTAACAGTCTTTATTTTAAAGTCTATTTTATCTGATATGAGAATTGCTATTCCAGCTTTCTTTTGATTTCCATTTTCATGGAATGTCTTTTTCCATCCCCTCACTTTCAGTCTGTATGTGTCCCTAGGTCTGAACTGGGTCTCTTGTAGACAGCATATATATGGGTCTTGTTTTTGTATCCATTCAGCAAGCCTTTGTGTTTTGGTTGGAGCATTTAATCCATTCACGTTTAAGGTAATTATCAATATGTATGTTCCTATTACCATTTTCTTAATTGTTTTGGGTTTGTTTTTATAAGTCCTCTTCTTCTGTTGTGTTTCCCACTTAGAGAAGTTCCTTTAGCATTTGTTGTAGAGCTGGTTTGGTGGTGCTGAATTCTCTTAGCTTTTGCTTGTCTGTAAAGTTTTTGATTTCTCCATGGAATCTGAATGAGATCCTTGCTGGGTAGAGTAATCTTGGTTGTAGGTTCTTCCCTTTCATCACTTTAAGTATATCATGCCACTCCCTTCTGGCTTGTAGAGTTTCTGCTGAGAAATCAGCTGTTAACCTTATGGTAGTTCCCTTGTATGTTATTTTTTGTTTTTCCCTTGCTACTTTCAGTAATTTTTCTTTGTCTTTAATTTTTGCCAATTTGATTCCTACGTGTCTTGGTGTGTTTCTCCTTGGGTTTATCCTGCCGTTGACTCTGTGCGCTTCCTGGACTTGGGTGGCTATTTCCTTTCCCATGTTAGGGAAGTTTTCGACTATAATCTCTTCAGATATTTTCTCGGGTCCTTTCTCTCTCTCTTCTCCTTTTGGGACCCCTATAATGTGAATGTTGTTGCATTTAATGTTGTCCCAGAGGTATCTTAGGCTCTCTTCATTTCTTTTCATTCTTTTTTCTTTATTCTGTTCCTCAGCAGTGAATTCCACCATTCTGTCTTCCAGGTCGCTTATCCGTTCTTCTGCCTCAGTTATTCTGCTATTGATTCCTTCTTTTGTATTTTTCATTTCAGTTATTGTATTGCTCATCTCTGTTTGTTTGTTCTTTAATTCTTCTGGATCTTTGTTAAACGTTTCTTGCATCTTCTCGATCTTTGCCTCCATTCTTTTTCAGAGGTTCTGGGTCATATTCACTATCATTATTTGAATCCTTTTTCTGGAAGATTGCCCATCTCCATTTCATTTAGTTGTTTTTCTGGGGTTTTATCTTGTTCCTTCATCTGGTACATAGCCCTCTGCCTTTTCATCTTGTCTATATTTCTGTGAATGTGGTTTTTGTTCCACAGGCTGCAGGATTGTAGTTCTTCTTGCTTCTCCTGTCTGCCCTCTGGTGGATGAGGCTATGTTCCATTTTTGTTTTATTCACTAGTTTGTTGTGTTTTTTAGATTCCACATATAAGCGATATCATGCAGTATATCCGAAAAAAACAAAAACAGTAATTCGAGAAGATATGTGTACCCCAATGTTCATTGCACCGTTATTTACAATTGTCAAGGTATGAACAGAACCTAAAGGTCCATCAACAGGTGAATGAATAAAGAATATGTGGTGTGTGTGTGTGTGTATATATATATATATATATATATATATATATATATAATGGAATACTACTCAGCCATAAAAAAGAATGAAAATTTGCCATTTGCAGCAACATGGATGGACTTGGAGGGCATTATGCTAAGTGAAATAAGTCAGACAAAGAAAGACAGATACTGTAAGATGTTAATGTTTTGCAAATCCTACCAGGGAGGGATTTCAGTGTTTCTGGAAGACTGTGAAGATGGCCAGCCAGCCTTAATAGCTACTCCTTTATTTCATTACATCCCACTGTTTCAAAGCATGCTGTTAACACAAACCAAAAACTCACAACATCATGACTTGGTGAAAGTTTTTTGGTTGTGAAGTATCTCTCTCTGCCTCTCTCTCTTCCTCTCTGTCACATACACACACACACACACACACACACACATACACAGGCACTGTGCATGTGTGCCATAAATTCTTTGAGTTTTATTCTACCACCAATTTGGGCACATTAACACAAAGTATTTTTGCTATATACCCTTTCATGTACAGAATAAAAAAAAGTTAGAATGCTTGGAACTAACAATAGCAAGTGAAGAGAGAAGGGGTAGAACCTTGTTCATCTTGTATGTTTTCTTTTTATATTTCTTCATGGTCTGTAATTAGGCAAAGCAGAATGAAATATATTTGATAAATTGAATCATTTGATAAAATTTACATGCTTTAATCCACAAGGCAATATAATGGTATTAATTTTAATCTAATTACATTATGGAACATGAAAGTGAGGCTCTTGATAGGGTGGATGAAAGGGTTACTCTCCACCCAGCAAACATTTTTTGCACATATTGTCCATAGGCAGGTTTTCAATCATGAAGATGTTTTGAAATAGCTGGGAAACCATTATTTTAATGTTTTGCTTGGCTTTTCCTCTTCCTGGATTCAACATTTCACAGCAAGTTTTATGCTTCTGAAAAATTTTAATAATTATGTTAACTCATGTTTTAATTTTGGCAACTAGGAAAAGAGCTGGAAAACAAAGGAACAAAAGGGGACTCTTGCTATTTGCATGTCAGGAAGATTGACAGTCTGTTTGTGTCTACTTTGCTGGTTATAACCTAATGGAATATAGGTCATAGGGCAGTGTAAGTTAGCTGTTCCCAATAATGGAATTGAGTCTCACTGTCCAACTCTGTATTACAAGAAATAAATTACTTATAACATATAAACTACTAAAAATGCACAATCAAATCAAACTGTAATAATTTACTAGATTATTGTTCTAATTTTACCATTTTCCCTTGCATTCCGATATCAGTTTTTGAGCTGGAAACATTGTATTGAAATAGTAGTGCAAACACAAGGAATTGGTCATAATCCTGGGTAAGCACTTGAGCAAAAGTGTTGTATAGTTAATATCATATGTGTGTGTTCTGGTGTAAGATTATAGAATCACTGATACAGGTTATGGGTCGGTGATTCTAAAATTATATATATGTGTGTGCATATGTATGTATATATCACAGAAAAAATAGAAAAATCAACATTTCTCTTGATCATAGTACTTTCACTACTAGCACTACTGACATACTGTATAAATCTTCTGTTAACTTAATGAATTTCTTATTAGTATAAGTAATCAGCTTGAAAGTAAGGGCCATGCATAAGTTTTCAGTGACTTGTGGAGTGGCTGGCATTTTGCAAGCTTGTTTAAGTAAATGAATAATGATTTGACACTTAGGTATTTATTTACTCAGTACCATAAGCAGATAATGCAAATTCTAATTGTATTTGATTGCTTGTATATGACACAACTATTCCATTTGTTCTTTTTTTAAAATTATTTATTTATTTATTTAGTTTTGCCTGCATTGGGTCTTCATTGCTGTGCATGGGCTTTCTCTTGTTGTGGTGCGTGGGCTTCTCATTGCGGTGGCTTCTCTTGCAGCAAGAGAGCACGGGCTCTAGGCACGCGGGCTTCAGTAATTGTGGCTTGTAGGCTCACTAGTTGTGGCTCGTGGGCTGTAGAGTGCAGGCTCAGTAGTTGTGGCACATGGGCTTAGTTGCTCCGTGGCATGTGGGATCTTCTCGGACCAGGGCTCAAACCCGTGTTCCCTACATTGGCAGGCAGATTCTTAACCACTATGCCACCAGAGAAGTCCCCCATTTGTTCTTCCAAACTCAGTCTCCACCTTTCTCCCCTCTGTGCTATGCTCCAAGACTTTGAGCTCTCTGGACTATGTCAGCTTTGGTCTGTGGGTAACTCTGGCAAGAGATCTGAAGGAAGAAGGGAAGAGAGTGAGGTCAGGACATTTGTTCCCCCAGCTCACTCTAGTAGCTCTGTCATTGGCTGAATCCTTAAGTGAAGATCACAGCTCTGTCGGGTAGCCATCTACACAATGAGCTTATTCTATCACTCCCCATCTCTCCCCAACTGCCCAGGTTCCAATAGCAGGTCTCTCCTCCCCCTCATCAGGACTAAAGATGATGATGGTGTCCAGCTCCCTGATATGACTAGGCTGGGATCCTTCAGTCTCTTGAGGTCTCCCTTAACCCTACCCACACTTTTAAAAACAGCTCCTTTACTAAATGTCCCTTAAATTATGCAATCTGATGTGCCTTCTCTTTCCTGCTGGTGCCTTATCTGATACACTAATCTCAGTGGAGTAAATTCTGAAAATAGAAAATGTTCTTGACATCACCAAATCATGTTGATTTAATTTTTAACTATTATTTTAATGTTATTCATGGAATTGTAACTTTTATTCCCACTAGAGAGTGATGCTTTTATGAAAACCCATTCCCTAATGCCATCCAAAATCAAAACTCTTTGAGAGATTTCACAGTTAACTTAAAGAAGCAAACAAGACATGAATTCAGCTGAACTACCATACTATGAAATGATACTGTTAAGCATTTAATATGACTTTTCACTCTTAGATATCTCTAATAAAAATGTTTGAGATGAACAAGGTATGCCTCCTCTGCCTACCTCCGTTTGTGATGTCCACGCTTCATTCCTTTCCTTAACCCCAAGTGGTTCCCTGTGGTTCTTTGAGTGTATGCCAAGCTTATTTTGTACTCAGGGCCTTTATACGTGTATGGACCACCTTCCTCCTACACCTTTCTATGTTTTACTCCTTCACGTTACTCAGGTTTTAATGCAATTGTGACCTTTCCAGGGGCTTCCTCTATCCTCTCTAAAATATCTGTCTACCACCCACCAAACTCTGTACCTTTACTCTGATTCATTTGCTCTCTAGCATTTTTATTATCTAAAAACATATTATGTTTTGCTATGTAAGGTTATATTTGTATTTATTATTGGTCTTTACCCTCACCCCACGTAAGCTCCATGGAAACAAAGATGGCATTTTCTTCAGGAATAGCATAAGCAATATTTTTAGCAGCTCAATTGATATATTTCATATCAAATATATGTATGTATCCAAAAAGTTTATAAAAGTATATATCAACAAATATAAATAATATAAATATATAATATAATATGAATATATAAAATATATACTATGAACATATATAAATATATCTACTATAAATATAGGTGTATATAAAATTATATAAAACATACATCAATAAACTTATGTAAAATTTCAATACATAGATAGTTTATTTAAAACACACCTTTTAAAGTGTGCAGCTTAGGGAATTCCCAGGCAGTCCAGTGGTTAAGACTCCGAGCTTTCACTGTCGAGGGCAAGGGTTCAGTCCCTGGTCAGGGAGCTAAGATCCTACAAGTGGCGCAGTGAGGCCAAATAAATAATCAAGTGTGCAGCTTATTGCATAGAGTTGTACATCTGTCACCACAACCATTGTTAAAACATTTCATTACTCCAGAAAGAAACCCTGTGTCCTTAGCGATTCCCTCTCCCTCCATCTTCCCAGTCTCCTGACAGCCACTAAGCTTTATATCCTATAGATTTTCCACTTCTAGATATTTCATATAAATGGAATCATACTATATGTGGTCTGGTGTTTTATGACTGGCTTCTTTCACTTAGCATAGTGTTTTCAAGGTTCATTCATGTTGTAGCTCTTACTAGTATTCCATTCCTTCTGATGGCTGAAAAACATTCTACTGTATGGATAAACCACATTTTATTTATTCATTCATCAGTTGATGGACATTTAAGTTTTTCTCATCTTTTTGGCTATTATGAAAAATGCAGCTATGAACATTCACATATAAGATTTTACATGGACGTATGTTTTCATTTCTCTTGAATATATATACCTGAAAGTGGGATTGCTGGATCATATGGTAGCTTTAGGTTTAATTGTTGGAGGAACTGCCAGACTCCTTTCCAAAGTGGCTGCAACATTTTACATTCCTGTTAGGAGGGTCAAAGTCTTCAATTTCTCCACTTCCTCCCCAGATAACACGTTGTATTATCTGTCTGTTTGATTAGAGCCATCCTGGTAGGTGTGAAGGCAATCATTATTTTTGATTGTATATACAACCCTGCTTATTCTAATTTGGGTCAAAGTTAAAGTCTTAAATATTAAATACAATCCTATAGTATTTTTTCTTTTTTTTCTTTTTATTTTTAACTAGTGCCGTGAGTTTAGAGACTAATATTTTTTAAATGTTTGTGTAAATATTTTTTGCTTTATTCTATTATGGGGAATCTTCAGTGGACTTCTATGAATTGCATGTTTGTGTACACCCCAAATTCATATGTTGAAACCCTGATCCCCAGTATGATCATATTTGGAGATGGGATCTTTGGGAGATAATTAGGTCATAATGGTGGACCCCTCATAATTGGATTAGAGCCTTTATAAGAAGAGACACCAGAGTGCTCTCTCTGTCTCTCTCTCTTTCTCTCCCTCTCTCCCTCCCTCTCCACCATGTGAGGACATAGCCTGGAAGAGAGCTCTCCCCAGGAAACAAATCACCTGACCCCCTTGATCTTGAATTTCCCAGCCTCCAGAACTGTGAGAAATAAATTTATGTGTTTAATCCACCCAGTTGTTGATATTTTTTTATAGCAGCCTGAACCAACTGTGAAGACTACAGTGAATTTATTTTTTCTAGAATAATAGTAGTTATAGAATGGTGTTACTCCCCATGCTCTATATAACATGACAGTGGATCTCAATTTGACAATGGGTAAGATTTTACCCATTTTAGAATTTTAGAATCTCCTTAAAGTTTAAAAATAACAGTGGACTTAAAGACAGACAGAAGTTTAGCTGGAGAAAGACTTGTGTATGTGTGTCTAGGGGTAAGGACAGGGTGAGTATTTTCTTGTTGTTAGGAATTATCCCCAAGAATAAATAAATATATCTATTGTAACACATTCTGCTTAGAACCCTATTTTTATCCATTCAAGTACATGCCATTTGAAGGTGAGAGGAGACCAATTTCTTTCATAAGGCAATAAGGAGTGCAGATGGCATCCTGACAATAACAAATTGTCAAATAAGGAGAGGCGTAGGTTTAGAAGAGGGATTTCAACAACAGGCTGCAATCCCAGGTCCAACTCTTTTATGATAATATAAAAATAAATTTTAGTGAAGAATTCCAGTGAAGATCGATAATAAAAAGTCTGACAGTTTATAAGAAGGAAATAAGTTGGTATTTTTTCTTTTATACTTCATGTTAATCAAAAGGATGACAAATTTCAAATGCTAGTGATATTTTCTAGTCAATTAAAACAACTATTTACCTTAAACTATTTTCTATAGCATGCACTGGAAATATGTATTGTCTTTTTCTCTTTTCTTCTGACAGTGATCGTAAACTACTTAAGAGATAACTTCTTTATGTGATACAACTCCCACAGTAACAAGAAAAATATGCTTTCCACTAAAGTTCAGTATTTACTGATAATAATTAACATCAAAATGACCACAGAAAAACTTTACACATCGTTTATTTTACTTACTCTTTAAAATCACCTTAGTAATTTCATCCACAGTATTTGAATTATAGTTGCAGCATATTTGAATATTTTAATGTAATCTACATTGCAAATGAATGAGAAATTCTGCTGTGTGGTCTTATGTGTAGATATCTAATAAATTAAAGGCAATTTTTCTACCCCACCTTCCCTTTCCTTTCCTGCATCCCAACTTTCCTTATTCCTATTGAGTTTATTCTAGTTGATAGAAAGGGTCATTAAAATATATAACAAATAAATATGAACATATAGATAAAATAAGGAAGGGGGTGAAGGCTGTGGGAGGATTTTGAACTGATTAATAACAACCTCTAGTCTGTTTGAAAGGTATCGCTGTAGCTGCTGTGTGCAGCGTAGACTGTGGTGGGGATAATTGTGGAAGCAAGGTGACTGCTAGGAGGCTATTGCAATAATCCAATTGAGAAATGATGGTGTTCGGGACTGGAATGTAGGCAGTAGGGTTAATGGGAACAGTATATAGAACAGTATATTTTGGATATAGGAAAAGAGAAAATGAGGAGTCAAAGATGGCCTACACATTGGTGAGGTGATGTTACGAGTTTTAGTGTGAGGGCAAACAAAATAAAACCAAAAACCTGATGCTATATCTACTATGTGGACCAAGAAAAGAATATGGGTAATTTCCCAGTTGTAAAACATAATCACAAAAACTAATTCAATGGGTATGTGATAAATATCAGGTGATGGCCAATGGTTGTATGATTGTTGTCAAATCACATTAATTTTCACATTTCCCTATATGTTTTCATAGTTTTCTGAAGGAAAAATAGAAAGCAGATGAAGCAGGAACTTTGTAGAAATTCTATTCTTTCTCATGTTTGGTATTTCTGTAGTGGACATTAGAACACCCTCTGCCAAAACCATAAAGGATCCAACACATTGAGTTCAAGGTGTTGGAAACCATTTCATTATGTCCCAGAACAATAGCTTTCTGGAAACAGAATTGAATGGAAGTATCTTAAAATGACCTGTGTTTTTTAAAAAGTGAAAGAAATGTGCTATTACATGTAACTGTGTCCCTCTTTTCAGTTTATAATGTAATGAACTTTTAACTAATGGTTAAATTGTCAGATATAAAAACCTTCAAGATTTATACAAATTCCATTGTTCATGGAATATTTTACTGGAACAAAACTTTGCTTTTAATGAATTTGTAATTTAAAAATTAGTGCGAAATCCGGAGTGCTTTCCTTAAGCAATGTTGCTAAGTATAACAGAAATAGTCTTGCTTCTAGACATTTGCAGTCTCTTCCTGCTGACTACAGCGTTATTTTGAAAGAAACTAGACTAATGATAGAAATAAGCAAAAATAAGCTATAAGGCCTAAGTTATCCTGCTTTGAGGAGTCAGATAACAAATGTCTGAGTTAACTGCCTTTTATTTAGAGTGAGGTACAAGATTTTAAAGGTTCCCCTCCTGAAGTATTTCTGATGTTTTCACGCAATATCCCACATTCCACAGATACTGCTTCTCTATACCAGGGGTCAACAAAGTACAAAAACATTGCCTGTTTTCATAAATAAAGTTTTATTGGAACACAGCCACTGATATTCATTTAGAGTTTTAACAAAGATGTTATGACCCAGAAAGCCAGTAATGTTCCTTATCTGGCCCTTTACCGAACAAGTTTGCTGACCTATGGTCTATACAATGGCTCCAGGCCCCCCTGCTTTGCCTCTGGTGTTGTCCCCTCACCAGATCCTCCAGAACTGAGCAGTTGTCTGGACTTCTCCCCATTGGAAGCATGATCCCCATACCCAAGACCCAGAAATATGGCTAAGACCAAATAGTGATATTCAACAAAGATGCACGAAGCCAAGCTTAGGATGGTGGCTTACAGGAAGGACAGTGGTGGCAGCTAATGTTCTCTTCCCTGATCTGAGTGTTGGCTACAGAGGTATGTTTGGTTTGTGAGAATTCATTGAGTTGCACAATTATAAGATACACACATATCACAATTTAACAAAAAGTAAAAACCATGTATTGAGAGCTTGTGCATAAGGTAAAGAATCATAGAACTGACAGAAATACAAATTTCAAGTAGGGTTCTATTTCACTTAGTCATGAGCCATGCATTTCTGGTTAGGATGCCCCTGCTACTTTTTTACTTAGAAGCACCTTTTTATACTTGGCATATTAAAAATTTTATCAATTTAAGTGTGGTTTTGCCGATATAATAATCTCCTTAGGCACAGGCCATGCTGCTCTGTCTGAGATGTCCTTCTTCCTCACTCTCCTTAGCTTAGAGCTGGGAGCCTCACTCAACTGTACAGATGCTCCCATGCATCTTCCCTTTACTCAAATCCAGAATCCTCACACCCTGCTTTTTCCAAAGAAAGGAAGAAATGTTTGCACCTCCATTCAACCTCATAATAATCCCTATAATGATACAAGGGTAATCACAATGAAGACAGGCTCTCACAGCATTATGCAGAATTTTCTGTTTGTCTTGAAGGTGCATTCTGAATAAAATGTACCTTTACCATGAAATAACTAAAACGCCGATAAAAGCGCTTCCCCCCACCCCAGGAAAGGAAAAAGCAAGAGTGTTACTTATCTTTATGACGATTTCTCATACATGCCCTGCGCATTTATTATCTAATGCACACTTTGACAGCTTTAAAATACCAGTTTACTCCTCATGAGATGCTCACAGATCTTTTGAAAAATGGTCAGTGGGGTGCTAACACAAATTTAGAAATCAACATTCCATCTTTTATGATGCATGCTTCTTGCTTTGGGTGTGAACCTGTGCCTAGGTATCTTATAGAAAAGTTATTCTAGGCAGGTACCTATTCTAGAGTACAGTACCTAAAACCATTTTTAACAAGTACCACTGTGTTTGGGTGTAAATTAGTTACTTAAAAGCATACACACCGATGAAAGCAACACTTGGCAACTGTGTCCAAAGTTTAAACTGAGATAGTTTTCCAGCTGCTACCAGTGAAAAATGGAAATTAAATTACCCTGACAAAGAAACAAACACAAATACTTTGGTTTACTTAAAATGATAACTATTCACTTCCACGCTGTCTCCCTCAAGCATCTCCTGGTTCACCCAAACTTTAACCTGTGGAAATTGGATCCTGAACCTTCACTGACCCTTGGTCAGGAATTGCTCCAGGTAGCTCTGTCTTTTCCCTCCTCCACAACTCCCTCCCCCAACACATACTATTTATTAAGAACTTGTCCTCTCTTAATCCCTCCTAACTTTTCATCGGCCTGGCTTTGCATGGGTTATCCTGGATTTACAGGCTTTATCTGGGGTTATTCCCTAGGATGCTGCTTCCAGTAATTGTTAGCTGCCCTCACACTTGGGCCCACAGACCTGAGCTGAATCACAGGCCTAGAGTTTTTTTTTGTGTTTTTTTTTTTTTAACCCCAAGTAGTGTTTTATTTGTTTAATTGTTTGGTTTTGTTTTGTTTTATTTTTTAAGGGAGTTGGGAAAGCGGCATTGCTTCTGTAATCTTCATCTCATATCACCTCTAACAAAGCTGTTAATTGTTGCCTTTGTAAATGAGTTTTCTTCCAGGCAGGCAGTTTGAGAAGTAGAAATAATACTGTTAAATAAAATGCTTTTACATTTATGGATACGATCCTCATAATCTGAAGAGCCCTGTTCCATGGGGACTTAGATTTGGGGCCAGATCGGCAGATGATATATCATTCCATAATTGATATGAAGGCATTGCTGGAGTTCTCCTAATTATTAGCACCTGTGGTAGAGATAGGTGTGGGGATGCAACTAAAAGTATGCAGAAAACACAGTCTTCACTCACAAAGGTCTCAGGGTAAGTTGCTGCCTGGTTGGAATTCTAGGTGGGATGTCATAAAGCAAATAACTGTCCTGGTTTTCCCAGGACTGAGGGATTTCCTAGGACATGGACTTTCAATGGTAAAACCAGGAGTCCCAGGGAAACAGAAACAGTTGGTCACCCTACTGGAGAGATTTGTTTACTTTCTTGAAAACTGTCTGCCAAAGGAGGTTCTAAAATCCTTGGAAAAATGTAATATAGAGGATGTTTTAGCATGGAGTCAAACTAACTCTGGCTGTAATCACAATAGGGACCAACTTTTTCTATAAAGGACTTTGAGGGCAATATGGTTTTTATTGCAACCACTCAACTCTGACAAGGTAGCATGAAAGCAGCCATAGACAATTAAATTAATGCATGTGGCTCTGTTCAAAGAAAACGTTATTTACAAAAATAGGCCATGGCTGGATTGGGCCAACTGGCTATAGTTTGCTTACCCTGGAACCAAACTTTTCTTATTTTAAAATTGTTTTCTATAGTCTCCATTTATGGTCATATATATTTAGATATGTACAAACAAATGTTACCATTTGGTTCACAAGTTTTATCACAAGGTTTTTCCTATCTATTTATAGAAGATGTATCATAGAATTTAAATTATTGCAAAGAAAGTATAGGAAAATGTAGAACATAGAGTTACTATATTAAAAATATGTTGTACTAGTCTAATCCCTAGGATATGATTATTATTGTACTAGTCTAATCCCTAGGATAATTATTGTACTAGTCTAATCCCTAGGGTAATTTTAACGTCACCTCTTATAATATTCTAATATATTTATTGATGTAGAAGTGTGAGAAGGAAGAACTCTAAATTGGAGGCTATATTTACAATATACAGTTGACCTTTGAACAACATGAGTTTGAACTGCATGGGTCCACTTATACGTGGATTTTTTTCAATAGTAAATACTACAGTACTACATGATCTGCGGTTGATTGAATCCGCAGATGCAGAACCACGTATATGGAGGAAACATGGCTATAGAGGAACTGCATATATGGAAGGCCAAATATAAGTTTTACTTGGATTTTCCACTTCATGGAGGGTCAGTGTTCCTATCCCCTGTAGGAACAGCTGTACTTCTACATAGTTTATAGCGTTTGACTGTTTTAATTGTACTCTGCAACTTTCACCTCCCTAATCAAAGTGTACATAATCATCGTGAGAAACGTCTCCCAAATCCAAGAAGCAGGTAGTGGCACCATTTAGAACAACAGCTTAGCTGCACACCATACTTCCTTCCCTCTTTGCTCCAGCCAGAGCCTCGGTGGTCCCATTCTGTTCCTCCTACCTGCAATGCTTCCTTCTGCCATATCATCTTTGTCCAAGCTCTTCCCTCTACTTGGAATGTTCTTCTAGTTCCTTTTCATCAAGTTAACATGGACCATCCTTGATGTAGTCCCACTTGTCTATTTATGCCTTTAGCGTCATATCCAATAAATCATCACCAAGAACAATGTCAAAAACTATTTGTTAGTTTTCTTTTAAAAATGTCACAGTTTCACAGCTTATTGAGTTATTTTTTTGTATGGTGTAAGGTAGGGTCCAATTTCATGTTTCTTTGTGTGGCTATCCAGTTTTCCCAGTACCATTTTATTGAAGAGACTATCCTCTACCCATTGGTTGTCTTCTTGGTACTCAATTGAGCATATATGTGTGAGTTTATTTCTGGGCTCTCTATTCTATTCCATTAATCATTAGATCTGTCTTTATGCTAGTACTATATTGTTTTAATTATTATAGTTATTAATATAGTTATATATTTCAAAATCAGGATGTGTGGTGCCTCCAGCGTTGTTTTTCTTGCTCAAAATTGCTTTGACTATTTAGGGTCTTTTGTGGTTCCATATGAGTTTTAGAATTGTTTTTTTCTATTTCTGTAAGCATGCCTTTAATATCCTTACTCATTATTGAAATATCTGTTCAGATTTTCTGTTTCTTCATGACTCAACCTTGGTAGGCAAAGGAAAAAATGAACAGAATGAAAAGGCAACCTCTGGAATGCAAGAATATATTTGTAAACCATATTTCTGATAACAGGTTAAATTTCCAACATATATAAGGAACTACTGCAACTCAATGGCAATAAATAGACAGACAGACAGATAGATAAAATGGCAAAGGACTTGAACAGACATTTCTCCAAAGAAGGCATACAAATGGCCAACAGGTATATGAAAAGATGCTCAATGTCATTAATTATCAGGGAAATGCAAACAAAAGCTGCAGTATCACCTCATACCTGTTAGATAACAAGTGTTGGTAAAGTTATGGAAAAATGCAAAATGGTGTAGCAGCTATGGAAAACAGTATGGAGGTTCCTCAAAAAATTAAAACAGTATTATCATATGATCAAGCAATCTTACCTCTGGGTATATATCCAAAATAATTGAAATAAAAATCTCAAAGATAGCTGTATTTGCATATTTTCTGCAGCACTAATCATAGTAGTCAAGATGTGGAAATAACCTAAGTGTGCATTTACAGATATATGGATAAAGAAAAAAAGTGGTATATACATACAATGGAATATTATTCAGCCTTAAAAATGGAAATCCTGTCCTTGTAACAATCTGGATAAACCTTGAGGGTATTATGCTAAGTGAAATAAGCCAGTTACAGTAAGACAAATACTGTATGATTCCACTTAGATTCCACTTATATGAGGTACCTAAAATAGTCAAACTCATAGAATGTAATAGTGGTTCCAAGGGCTGGAGGATGAGGAATTGAGGGGTTGTTATTTAAAGGGTACAAAGTTTCAGTTATGTCAGATAAGTTCTTGAGGTGGCCTGTACAACACAGTGCCTATAGTTAACAATACCATATTGTGCCCTTCAAAATTTGTGAAGAGGGTAGATCTCATGTTAAGTGCTCTTACCACAAAACAAAACAAAACAAAATGAAACAAAACAAAATGACAAAACAAAGGGACAAAGGAAACTCTAGGAGGTGTTGGATATGTCTGTTACCTTGATTGTGGTGATAGTATCATAAATGTTTGCCCATGTTCAAATGCATCAAATTGTACACATTAAATCTGTGCAATTTTATATATATCAATTATACTTCAATAGAGCTTTTTAAAAAAAGTTAAAAAACTGACCATCTTTCAGATTACAGTTCAAATGTTGCTTCTTCAGGACATTCTTCCCTGACCTCCCTAAATAGGTCAAACTCTCTATTTTAGAGTCCCATATCACAGTGTTCCTTGCTTTTTTAAAAGCATTTGTCATAGCTGCAGTTTTATGATTTTTTACTTGATTCTGTATTTTTTTTCTTTTTTATGAGCCTGTATGCTTCATACCTTTAAAAAAAAATTAAGTATAGTTGCTTTGCAGTATTGTGTTAGTTTAAGGTGAACAACATAGTGGTTCAGTATTTTTGCAGATTCTGTTCCATTATAGGTTCTTGCAAGATAATGGGTATAATTCCCTATGTTATACAGTAAATCCATGTTGCTTATCTATTTTATACACAGTGGTTTGTGATACTGTAATTTTTTAAGGGATGTCTATCTGCCCTTCTATGTTATAAACTCTGACAAGACAGGGACTATATGTGGTTTTGCTCATCACCTTATACCCACAGTGTAGCATAGTATACTAGCATTTAATTAGTCAGTTGAATAAAGGGATATTGAATGAAGGAATAAAGACATGAATTAAATTTTAATTTGAAAGAAGTAAGAGACCAAATACTTAGGATATGGGAGGATTTTTTCTGGAACAATCAATATTAGGAGGAATTTTGAAAGAAGGGATTTTGACCTGTGGTTGATATGTAAACATTTAAAAATTTGTGTTGGAGACGCCACTGGTCAAGATTATCTTTACTTTATTAATTATCATATACATTTATAGAGGAATGTGCATTCTTATGTAAAATGTTTCAGATCCATAATGAGTTTTTATTGTGATAATGGTGTGGAGAATTTAAGCCCAACTGAAGTTTATTTCCATGGTACTGCATTACTTGCAGATCAAGATATTGACAACCAATATCATAATTAAAACTTAATCTTGTTTTCATTTGCTGCAGCTGCTATCAGCATCTTTTTCCTTTACAGATATGGATGTTATATAAAGTATTACTTTTCTGTACTAATGGGGAGATTGAAGCTGTTTCCATATTCAGCATGAAGCTGAAGTTGGGATTCACTATGAATTATCAATCAATGTGTGCATGTGTGAATTAAAGAAAATTTATATTCAGCAAGTTGTGTTTTTCCTTCCTTAAGACTATAGTGAAATAGGACCAGCAAAATGTGCATCCAACTAAGAGAAAAGATGAGAGGGCATCTATGGACCTTATTCTAAAAAGTCCTCACAAATTTGCCTAAAGAACCCCAGTGGAAAATAATCAAAACAGCTAAGGGTTTTGCTTGATCTTCTTGTGTGGATGTTTTTAGCAATCATGACATCTGTTCAAGTGCTTGCTTACTGAGCTAAAGTTAGGAAGAGCTGAGCTTAAATTTTGTTTGTTAAGTCATTAAAAGTCAATCTAGGCCAATGTTTCTCACTCTTGGTTACACATTGGAATCACCTGGGGACCTTCAACAACCACGGGTACTGGGCACTACCCCTCAAGATTCTGACGTAATTGATTTGGGATGTGACCTGGGCAGCAGGAGTTTTGAAAACTCCCCAGGTGATTCTAATGTGCAGCCAAGTTAAAAACCATTGATGTAGGATAGTTCAGACTAAGAGGGACTTTAGAGAAATCTGACAAAGCAAGCTCCTCTCTGTATGATGCTGACTTACCTTTATTTCTTCGTAACCATCTTTCAAGGAGTGTTCCCCAGACTAGAAGCATAGATATCACATGGTAACATTTAGAAATGTAGACTCTCAGACCTACCAAATCAGAATCTGCATTCCCATATGATGCTCAAGTGTTTAAAATGAACATTAAAGTTTGAGAAATGTGTGTTTATAGCACTTATTTTTCTTTTGCTTTGCTCCTTCCAGTGTTTTCCCAGCCTGCTTGTCTTGTGCTATTAAATGGACATCAGATATCACTGGAACGGATGGCCATTCTCTTTTTCCAAAAATAGCTGATCATTTGTACAGTATTAAGTCCCCCAAACTGGAAGCTTCTAAGTCAGAAATTCATGTCCACTCTGCATATTCTTAATTTCTTTGAATGTGGAAATATACTTCTAATTATGAAAAAAATATCCTTTTATGTGTAATTTTTAAAAATACCTACTGGTTTTTCTTAGGCATAGTTGCCCTGCTGGTGAGTATTGGATCATTCTGGTCCGTTTTTTTGCTGAAAAATATTTTAGAAATTCAATAACTTTTTGTTCTGAAGACTGATGTTTAAAAGATAAGATGCTTTTGAATGCTTCTAATATTTTCTCTTGTTTTGAACTTATGACAAAGAACATTCTCTAAGAGCTCAATGTTACCTGTGAAGAATGCTTTGGAGCTTTCAGTTACCCTTCTATTATAGAAATAGGGAAATTTGCATCTGTCTGAGTGGATGATTTTGTTATTGAAGTTAATCCTGTAGTGGAACCATTGTGATGCTGCTTTATCCAGCATTACAAATTCTAGTTTAATGGACTAGAAATACATTTACTACAGGAAAGAGTAGTTCTGTCTCTTTGATCCTGAATTAATCATAGAGCAGTTTCTTGTGTGCTGAATCGGCACTTGTTACTAGTACGGATCCCCATCTAAGTTGGCATTTCGTCTACTCCACTCCCTTCCCTTGACAGAATACTATGACTGTACTCCATAGTGTAAATTGATAAGAATAACGGGGAATGAGCTTGCCTGGTATGTTACAATGACAAAGATGAATTGGTTCATCATCAGGAATGATGATGTGGTGTCGAGTTCCCAACCATGTGTTTTTCTTGTGACATTTTGCAACAGTTGGTTTATCGCTAAGTTGTATTTTTTATAATGTAGTGCTACTGGAAATTATTTTCTGTAATTCAAATTTGCCATGCATGGTAAGGAGACAGAGGGACCTTTTGGAAAAGGGAAACTTTTGGCAGAAGTGGGAAACTTGTTTTGACTTTCACACTAAGCTTTTTTAGTGTGAAATAAAGTCAGCATGGACATGGTAAGATTGACTAGTCAGCATGGACATGAGTAAGGATCGAATCCCCTCATTAGAAGGGATTTTTCACATAACTGTGAACCACAATACCACCTTTCCTGCCTATGTTATGCCACACTGGAAACAAAACCCTCACTCAGTTTCATGATTTGTGAAACATGGTGTTCATGCTTCCCAACACTTTTAACAAGTCCCTTTTTATCATACTTTAGAACCTTCACTCTCTTCTGTTTTCCACCTTTCACTCTCTTCTGATTTCCACCCTTAAAGTCACACATGAATTCTTGCTCTCTGCCTGGTCTGTTTGGACTGGTGATGCATTTGGATGTTGGACCTAGGCTTTTAAATTTTGGCATTCAGTTTATCTAAGTCAGCTTGTTGCATTACAACTCCTGACTGTAATGAATCCCCCAGGCTAGAACTTCTTGACCTCAGATTCCTGTTAGTCTTGGAGGAGGAATTGGACACAATCTGATCTCTACAGACCTCAGATTCCTGTTAGTCTTGGAGGAGGAACTGGACACAGTCTGATCTCTAGAGACTTTTGACCTTTTGCTTGTCTTGAGTTAATGGCTAAAGCTCAAGAAATGAAGCACTTACATTTGATCTTGGTATGATCTCCTCTTTAGGTAGAGTTCTACCAGGAGCTTTAGGTTGCATTCCTGGCCCTACTGATGTGAAACCCAGTGAGATGAACTACTTTTCAGAGCCTGTCTAGGCCTCCTGAAAATGAAAAGCAATGTGTGTGATGAAAAGATGAGCATGACCTCTGGGGATTTTAAGCTTCATGATGATTTAATAGCAAATCATTGTAAATTCACCAGACTTGACTTTCCCAATAAACATTTACTTTAAAGGAGAGAACTGTTTCTAAATGTTGTAGGTGGCTGCTCTTTTCCAGTTGCTAAAGTCTTAGTTTACTATCTCACCCTGCCCCAGTCCAAACTTAGAGCTAGGAGCAGGGATATAGGGTGTTCCTATTCAAGTGTGTGAACCTAGTGGGTCTCAAAGTCACGTCTACTTGGAAGCTGGCTCTCGAAGCGAGAGTGGGAAAGGGAATTCTTACTATCACATCCACCTTTAATTTTGGAGATGCTACCTCCAAAAAAGCCAGATACCTCATGAGAGTGAGATCTGGCCTAGAATAATCGCGGTGAGCCAAAAGCTTAGCTCACACCGGGTCCTGCTGCCTAGGCTTAAGCCAACAGAAGCACTTCATGTGGTTAGCAGGTACATCAGTGCCTATAATTATAGGACCTAAAAATTCACAGCACCTGAGGTCAATTTTCATTTGTTTGTTTTAAATCTAATATTTTAACTGAGCACTTAACTATGCCAGGTACTGTCTTAGTCTCTTTGCATATATTATCATGTTTAATCTTTACAGCTGAGTTGCTATGTTTGCTTTATCCTCTTTACATATGAGGAGATCCAGGCTTAGAAATGTCACATAACCAGTTAAAAGTTCATCTGAGTATTACCTGATGGAACTAGTATTTGATCCAAGGGTTGTCTGACTTCAGAGGCCAGGTTCTTAACCATTGTGTGATTCTGTACACCAGGAAGAGCTAAGGAGGCCTCCTCTAAAATGGCATGTGAAAAAAAAAAGAGCTCACTTGGAAAAGCTGGCATTGAAGTATTTCAGTTATCCTTTAGAACATGTTTAAAACATTGAAGACTACCTTCAGAGATTTCTGGTGACAATATACCATCACCTATGGTGTTGGTCCTTAGTCACAGTTTCAGGGAACTTGAGAGGCTGTGTCCCATCCTTTCATCCTTTACGTGTTCCTGGAATATTCTTCATCCAAACCTAATCTCCAAGCTATCTGGCTCAAATATTGGCAACATTGCCCTAGTGATGGTTGGCACTCCACTGAATATAGCACATTTTATCTTCTACGTTGACCCACCAAACTCTGTCATTCTATTGATCAATAAGACCTTCTCTTACCACATGCTATCAAGATATCAGGTATCTAGATTCAGTTATTCTGGTTTTGACCTTCTGAGTGATCAGTGACTGGAAGTATACAAACTGGGCACTTGCTAATGAGAGAGCCTTGGGTAATAGCATGGAGTTTCTATAAGATTTACTCATTATTTCTCACTGTGCCTCCATTCAGAAAACTTACTTTCAAGGAAATTCAACCTTTTATTCCTGATATCTCTGGATTGATACCTCATCAGCCTGTTAGTATGTGGGAAACTATTGCTTGATCAGAAGTTATTTCCAGTATGCAAAAAGGAAGCTGCAAGTGTAAACTAGCGGGTAAGATGACTTGTGTCCATGGCTTCTCAGTGGGATGCTCTGCAACCAAGTAGAGACTCTGTTTTTAATGTAGGCACAAATACTGCCCACCCATGTAGAAAGCTGAAGGTTCCTTTGTCTCCATCACATATTCTCTCCTTGTTTAGGTAAGAGAACACAAGCATTTGGCACATTTGTCATGGCTCTCTCTACTTATATCCATGAGGGTGATGGCTAATCAATCGTAGTACTGTATCACCCTGAACTTGGCTGTAACCTCTCATTCTTCACCACCGCACATTCTTCATCTATCGCTTCTAGCAAACGATAGGCATTAGCATGTAAGATGAAACCTCCTTGCCATTGCTTGCTGTGTTAGGTCGATGACATAGATGTGGCTGTCTGCCTTGGTCTTTATTTCAGTTTTGCTATCTCAGTCTAGCTCTCTGTTTCACTTGCGGCAGCTCCATCTCGTTTCCCTTCCAGACTCCGGCTATACTCTTCATCAAGTGGATTTGGGTGGCCAGGCCCCTTTCTCCCAATTATCTGGAGTTGTAATCAGAGGTCTGGTAACCACTACACATGTCTCCCGGACTAAATACATTTTATAGTAAAAAAATTATTTTCATCAACTCATAGTGTGACTAAAACTATAAATAAAATGAAAGAGAAAAAGATATTTCATGAATTTAGAATGAGAGCAAAATAAGAGTGAACATCAAAGCTAATCAAGAGAAAAATGAATGAGAATGTCATGATGGGCTATTGCTAATGTGTCTTCTTTCTTTTATTCATAAAATAATAATTATTATATAGTATAATTAATCCCTAACCAAAAAGAATCTTCCATTAAACAATAAACTTTTTCCCAAGTAGCTTTATTCCCTCTCTATCTCACTGGAAGAAATGGTTAGGAGAGAGAGTGTAAAGGCTGAAGTAATAAAAAGATTTAAATTTCCTTTAGTAAGTTACTCTGTGATTGTTTTCACTGTTTCGCTCAAATAAATAGGCTCAGGCATTCTATCCAAATCTTTTCACTATGCAGGTAGGCCCCCAAACATCTATGTTGCCTAAACTTTACTTTCAATATTTCTTGTTTTCATAGATACAAAGGAAATCAAAAGAAGTCTTTCACGGAATCTTTCAATGTATTTTTTTAGGAAATTTCTTTAGAAAAATATACTATCTCAGTGATGTTTCATGTCTTGGCTGTTTGGATGAAAAGTCAAATGGAAAAAAAACTATTTTGTTGTGATCTTTTAGAAGTACATATTGTTGTGCACTCCTCCTGGCAGATTCTTTCTGTTTCAATGAATTTAATTTGTGCATTAGAAAATATTTCTCAAAATTAGGCTCAAAACCAGTCAGACCAAAATGATTGGATCTTAGACTTGAGACATGTGAAAATTTGCTTGAAAGAAACACTATAAAAATGTATGCCTATTTCAAATCTAATGGCTTTTACATAAACAGATATGTTATTTATCAAGTAAAAATTATCTAAATTCTTTTTTCATAAAGTGACTTTAAAAATGGTGTACATAGGTTATGATTTAGGTTACAGGAACTCAAGTCTGTTTTTTGTTTCATTCTATCATTTTATTTATAGTCTATAAACAAAGACTAATTTGACTTTGATGAAATCTAAGAATGCTAAAAGTGTCAGATGAAGGCTACTCCTTAATCACTTGATTAAATTATTGAAGAAACATTCTGGTGTCTCTTTAATCACAAAAGAAACACATCACTCATTAAGAAGCCAAAGAAGGCAGAAACAAGGTTGGGAAGTAGAATAAATTTTTCTTGTGGCAATAACAATTTTAGCAGGTTAAAACTGCATTGTATAAATTTACTACTTGTATTATGCCACTGATGTAATGTTTGTGTATGTATATGTTCATGTTATGCATTATTTAGTTAACATATAAAGCTCTAATTGAGCCTATTTACAGGAACTTTTGTTCTTTTCATTACTTATTTTTATGGAAAAAGAACAGTAGTTTCAAAAGAAGTGAAAAATAATATCATGGCTCTTAGTAACCTAAATATACCCATTTTTTCGGCTCTCTCTGCTTATTAGGATTCTAACAAGGTTAAAATGTAACCTGTTAAGCAACCAAGATGTCTTTCAGTAGATGAATGGATAGATAAACTGTGGTACTTCCAGACAACGGAATATTATTTGCACTAAAAGAAAATGAGCTAAATAAAAAGCCATGAAAAGGCATGGAAGAATCTTAAATGCATATTATTAAGTGAAAGAAGTCAATCTTTATAGGCTGCATACTGTGTGATTCCAACTATAGGACATTCTGCAAAAGGCAAAACTCTGGAGATAGTAAAAAGATCCGAGGTTGACAGAGGTCAGGAAGGAGGGAGAGATGAATAGACATAGCACAGAGGATTTTTAGAGCAGTGAAACTATTCTGCATGATATGACAATGGTAGATTAATGTCATTATACTTTTGTCTAAAGCTATAGAGTGTACACCAAGAATGAACCTTAATGTAAACTATGGATTTTGAGTGATAATGATGTGTCAGTGTAGGTTCATCAATTGCAGCAGATGTACATTTCTTGTGGGTTATGTTGATAGTGGGGTGGACTGTGCATGTGCGGGATCAGGGAGTATATGGGAACTCTCTGTACTTTCTGCTCAATTTTTCTGGGAACCTAAAACTGTTCTAAAAAATGAAGTCTAAAAGAAAAAAATATACATAATCAGTTAATATTGTTATACTTAGGAAGGCTAGGTATAACAATGTAACAATGTATATAATAGTTACATTGATTATATTTTTAGAAACAATTGTCTGGACCTGTGGTTCATCAAAGAATTGTTTCCTCATTTGTGAACTCATTTATGGACAAAGAAAAAACATTGTTACATTATTTGTAACTTAATAAGCCATTTATGTAGAAATGAATACTATTTCCGAAACTAGCTATACACCTATGTATACTTATAGATCAGTTAACACAAAATTTCCGTTATTATTTTATAATTCATATGCTATAAATATGGGTATATTGTCTTACTATTATCTGAAGAGCTCAATTTGCCCAGAACTGTTATGCTTATTTCCTTCAATATATATTTGTATTTCAGTTGAATTTCCTAGAGAGACTTTATAGTCTCAATGGCCATTGCCTTTTCTGATTCATCCAAACTGTTTTAGTTAATTAAATATAGGTTTTAAATTTCCATGATTGTACTTAAGCAAAAGTACAAGCATGATTGTAGTTAAAGAAAAATGTGTACATTTTTCACTATCAGTGAGACGGATTTTCATGATAATGAATAAAACACTTAAATACTTTCTACTATCTTTGATCTATAGATGAATTCTTTGACTTAATTGGTTACCAAGTTCTCATCAAGCTATCATTAAGGAAATTATAAATATTTTTACAGTATACAATGGTCACTTTGGAAAAAACATAATGTCTTGTTCATGTCATTCCATTAAGAATTTCTCCTCCATAACTCACCCTAAATCCATCCAAGATGATTAATCATTAACAATCAGGTTTTATCTCCTAAACACTAGTGTGTCCTGAAGTGTGTTCTGTGGGCCTCAGATGTTAATAGATAGTATATGGAAATATTTTGTCATCAAATGTATCTAGGAAATGCTGAATTAGGTAGGTTTCTTTTTTGCAGAATTTTTCAGATCCTTTAATTTGCTAATGTGCAAAATGAATCTCCAAGCCAGAGTAGTATAATGTACTTTACTGCAGGGTCATTTTTCTTTTTGGAAGAGCATTCTGCAGGATGAGTGTACCATGGATGCACTTTAGAAAATGTTCGTCTAGAATATTCAGACAACGCAGATGTCACTTAACTGTTGTACCATTTCTACGTTATAATGAACTATCTTTGACAATTTTCCATCTGTAATTCTGAGTAGTAATGTCCCATAGAAGTTTTCTTCTTCTAAATCATAATACAAGTAGAATAGTTCCCAAATCACTTTTTTTTTACTGATTTGTTCTGTACTTCTGTTTTATAAATTATGAATCATGATAGAAACCTGGCTTATGAAACATAACATATATTATACCCTAATGTTTCCAGAAATTTTCACAAGAGTTGACATTCTCAACTAACAAAAAATAAACTCACAGAGGGTGGAACATTATAAGCATTCTCTCAGGAAGAGGCTTTTAGCTTTAGAAATGACGTCCAATTCAACATAATTGGTTTGCCCTTTTCTTCTACAAAAGGGAGATTTTAGTGTCATCACCAATATCCTAAAAGCTTGAAAAATGTAAGTTTATGATAATTTTTAACTGAAACAATAGCAGATGCATTATTAATACTATTATGGGGAACTCTATCTAATCTTTTACACTCCAGATTTGGAGAAAGGGATTCTGAAGTTCAACTATTAAAATCTATCCACAAGTGATGTTATCAACTGTATATGAGAGGGAAATAGGAAAATTTAAATAAGTGATCAAAGTGTCTAGAAACTATCAGTACTTTTTATTACCACCAGTACCAAGGTGAGGTGACTTAGTTATAACCTCAGTAAAGACACACTGGCATACCATTTAAATGTACTATATGGAAAAATATCCAATTTCTCACCAGTTTCTCTGGTGAAAAACTGTATGTTTGCATTTGGATTTTAGCCTAGAGAGTGGCCCACAGTAAACTACTTATCAGAGTGTTCTGGGAAGATTATGAAAGTTAAAAATACCAGTGCCCCACATTGGGAGATTCTATTTTAGTAGGTTTGGAATGGGTCCCCCAAATTTATATTTTTAACCAGATCCTTAATGGACCCTTATGTAGCCAGCCTTGTGCCTTGTTAATGAACCTGCATTTGGAGCCACTGATGTAGAGTATGAAAGCCCAAAGAGCCAGAAGTGAGCAGCATTATTCTATCAGTAACAGGAGGAGAGACCATGCGTCTGGTGAACATGGATATAGTCACAAGAAAATAATAATCTGTGTGGGTTGGGAATAATCAATCAGGTTGCCAGAGAACTCACCTCTCCTTTATTAAAGCCTTCAGTTTACTAATTCAATATACTAAATTGTCAGAAAACAGGAAAGTTTCATTCTGCTTGTCACATGAGTACTATGATTTAGTACTTTTAGTTAAAGTCATATTATCCATTACAAATTAATAAACTTGGTTAACTTGATTCATCAACTCTAGGCCTGTCAACAATAGAACCCTGCACAATCAGAGAGCCGAACCCTGGGTGATAACAAATCCATCAAGAAAATGACACTTTGGGGGTAGATGTTGGATTTCCTCCTGCTCAGTCGTGAGGGGAGGAGAAATTTCAGCCCCCTCACCCCATCTTAATCCTTTGTGTGCTGCCCTCTCCTAGATATCCCATCACAGCTTGGGTTCCCTGAAAAGCAGAATAAGATGAAGAAATTTGAAGAAAAAGTAATAATAATTGGAAAAATTATTTCTATTATTTGAGCAGTTATTATTATTACAGATTTTTCCTAATTGTTGACTAGGCACACCTTGGCCTTTTGTTCTTTGTAGCTGTACATAAGCACCGAAGGATATAGAATGCAGTAAAAAGTGGCCTAGTTTATAAATTTTGTCATCTCCTTTTTGTATTAGCCACTGGGCCAGATTATTGATCCTGAGTAATAAATCATAACAGATTAGTTTGCTCTTGAATATTAAGAGCCTTCTCTGGTGGTCTGTAGTATTTCACAGAGACACATCACAAGCTGTGACGGACCTCCAAAGCCCTGTTTCAATTCAGTGCTCATTTTTGTTGCCCTCTTCCTCTTTCTCCACATCTACTGCTAAGTCTCATTTCCCCAGTCTATTGCCATAGATTGTTTGTCTGTAATGAAGCCCTGCCTTAGAAATGTCAAACATAATGAAAAAAGGGGAAAAAACATGGCCGAGTTGGCCATTGAAATTCCTGGGGGTCTCACATTCATAAAACACACCAGTTTTGCAAATTCATCAACTAAAGTTTGAAGTGAAGGTACTATGGTCTTTTGGCCCTTGTCTCTGGGCAACACTATGTCTTATTTTTCTGCCCGTGCACTACAATGAGATATTTCACGGTAAACTACAATAGTGAACATTTGGAGAGTTTCATATATTCCTATAAGATAAACAATCCAAATCAAGTTTTAACTTTTAAAATTTTAGTTGGAAAATAGGAAATGAATCATTAAGAGAGAATATTTTAAGGTAAATTTTTTTTGTTGTTGATATATTATCAAATTTCCTAGAAAAGATTTTACGTCTTCTAAAAAATGGGTTAAATATGCTGACTACCCACCAAATGTTCTGCTTTATACTTGTCTCTTGTCATAATTCGATAATGAATAAATGTTGAGGCATTTAACCACATAATTAATAGATATATTTTATTTTTACTCCAATTCTATCATCTTATCAGAAGATAAAGTGAACAATATTCTTAATTCCAGACTTTTCCTGAGGAAAAAATTGGTGCCAGAATATGTTTGAAAGTAAAACAATGAAATGAAAGTAATCTGAAGACAAGAGTTCTGTTAACTGTTCACTTCTATCCCTGCATAAAGATGGTCTCTACTTATGTTTTTAGAAACATTATAAAACAAAAGCAAAACCAAAGAAAAAGACCACTCTGGATAATTTATTTTTAGCTTGTAAATGACTTGAGAAGAATACTAATTGTTTCATTTAAGTATCAATTAAGCATACTTCAACCACCTGCTTATGTGAATTACAAGGCATTGAACTAAATATATGTTATCCCATTTAATCCTATGTTAAGTCAATATTTATAATATTCCTCTTAAAGGTAAGAAAATCAAAGACAAGAGATACTCAGTAAATTCCCCCTTTTTACACAGCTAGTTATGTAGCTGTGTAGACATACCCTTTTCTGCCCAGGTGTGGTGGATGAGGCCTCATGGCCAGAATTTTTTGCTTCCAGAATCCATGCTTTTTCCTCTGTACCACACCTTTCAATTATATTGTAATACAGTTGGTATGAAAGAGCAAATAATTCATTTATTCATCAAACATTTATGAATTATTCCCCCAAAGCTTAGCACTATGCTGGGTGATTTTGGGGAAATCACAAAATAAGACAATGAGGACCTATCTCCAAGATACTTACAAAAATAGAAGGAGCAATGAAATATAAGTAAATAGGTGCCTATTTTATTTACCAGTGATACCCAACTGCTTTTGATATCTTCCTGATGATTGTTTCCCAGAATGTTAAGAGATCCATCTCACCTCTTTCCACTTGCCCCTAATTTTTTTAGTTTTGTTGGCAATAACCAAGTACAGTACTTGATTAGTCAGGGTGGCTAACTGTTGTAACAAACAACTCCAAACTCTTGTGGTTTAACACAACACAATACAAATTCCTTTCTTACGTGTGGCACATGTAAAACAAGTTGAGGGGATTATGGGGAGAGGAGAGCATGGGAAACACTCTGCTTCAATCACTCAGGGACTCAGTATCTTTCTATTTGTGGTGTTATCTTCTATATATAACCCATAAGATTAAACCTGAATGAGGAGAAAGGATGACGCAAAAAAGATTTTTATGGGGCCACTTTTTATCCACATACCATTTGTTGGAATGTAGTTGCATGACCCTGAAATAAATGCAACAGGGTTGGAAAATGTACATTAACTGTGTTCCCAGTTGGAAAATAGGATAATTCTGTGAATAAAAAATAGTGTCTCTGCCACACTTTTGACCCATTGTTAATTTAAGAGGCTTGATTATCAGAAAGTAATACCTAAAATGATCAAAAATTAGTTTTCTAGGGTGTATATGGGCATGGAGAAATCCTGGGCTTCTGATCTGTAAAAAATCCATACACCCAAATTCTAATGTCTCACATCCCCCAGTCCTCTGATACTTCATTTCTCACATAATCTGAGCAGGTATGGGGGAGAATTTGCATCTATGTTCAGCCTTTCATCATTCCCTGAAATTCACTTCAAGACTGAGTTTCAGAATTCTTCAGGGATCCTCTTTCATCTCTGTCTCAGAGAAAGTGACAGATCTGTCCAGTGATACTGTCTGTGTGTCATGTACTCATTCATTTTTTTCAAAAGTATGTGTTCAGTGTCTACTATGTACTAAGAATTAAGGCTGAAGAGAGTATATACACATACACACACGTATACACACACACAGATATTCCTCTTTAGAGGCAATACTCTCCTGATTCCCATTCCCAGTACAAATGGCACCTCCACTTAGAACCTTCTGAGAAGCCACAGAGCAATTGTGTGTCTAGATTTTCTGCCAGTTTCACAGGATAGAGAAAATCATATGACCTCTCTCTGAAGTCTCTGGGGAGAGAAAAAATATCTGTTGATGAATAGGAATCTTTTTTTTCTCCTCTGCGTCTAACACTTTTACTGTCTTGATCAGAAAGTTAAATCCTTTTAGGTTGGGCTTCCGCATGGCTTTTCTGATGACATAAATCTCTAGTGGCCCTTTCTATTCATTCCTAAATAAAACTTATCCATTTTATAAGAAATGGCATGAGTAAAAGTAATATAGTTCTATTGACATTCAACTATGAAATCATTCTAGAAATAAATGGGTATGTGTTCATTTAAGTGTCCTAAGGTGCTTCAAACAATGAAGAAGGAAATAAACTGCAGATTAAGTACATCAATCCTATAGTAACCAAGGCCAGCACTTTACAGAGAAAATTATAATTATGTTTCAGGAGAGCTATAGCCAATTGGTGTGGAGCTGGCTATATTGATGCCAACTGGAAGTCAAGTATTGATTAGCAATTTGAAGAATTACTTTTAATTTTTGTTTTATGCCTAGAAAATTAAAAGTTTATATTTTTCAAGCAATGGTTAACTTGATTAAGGTATTAATAGCCAAAATACCACATTATTTTATTTTTAGCTCTGAAATATAAGGATGTAATTTTCTAGCAGACTTATGAATTATGAAATTCAAGCACAGTTGAAGTCATAATGGACACTAATGATATGTAATCAAGGCTGAGCCTGTTAGCTAAATAAACAATTTTAATCCATGTTTGAAGTGTAAACACAGTGTAATTCATGAATTTAATTTGGTCCCTACTTGGATTCTAGCTGACATTTGGTCTTTATCCTAGACATTAGCATGGTGAAAATGTTTCCAAATTTTTTGAATTTTGTTTTGTTTGGAGATTTGTTTTTTTTTTTTTTGGTTGTTGAAGGGATCTTTCTTTAAAATTATTCACAAGTCATTGAAGTATTTTATTTGACAGGATAGTTGTGACCCACATTCCAAGCAGTGTTTTTAAAACCTTCAAAGTCAAAGATGTTCCATTCAGCAAATTTAACATCAAACACAGAGATTAGAAAAATCTGCTTCACCCACTGTGTTTTGGGGTAGAGCATGAATAACCCATCGTTCAACAGATTTAAAAAACATATTTTCGGGCTTCCCTGGTGGCGCAGTAGCTGAGAGTCCGCCTGCCGATTCAGGGGACACGGGTTCGTGCCCCGGTCCGGGAAGATCCCACATGCCGCGGAGCGGCTGGGCCCGTGAGACATGGCCGCTGAGCCTGCGTGTCTGGAGCCTGTGCTCCGCAACGGGAGAGGCCACAACAGTGAGAGTTCCGCGTAAAAAAACAGAACAAAACAAAAAACATATTTTCCTCTGGAATGACTGTCTTTTTCTATCACAGTATATTAAATCTTTCCTGCAACTGCAACACCAGATGAACTTCCTTTGTTGTACCAAATATCAAGAATTTGATTTACTGTCCTTCTAAGGAATATTCTGTATGAATATGATTCTTTATCTTGTAAATAATAAAAAAAAAAACCTACCCAAGGTGGCATAAACAATAACTATTTTATTGGCTCACATAACTGAACCATCCAGAGATAAATCATCGGTTTTAATTTGTTTAACATGTTTGCAAGCCTGAGACCCCATTTTTCTATGCTCTTTCCTCCTAGGGGTACTGGCTTTGTCCTATAGGGGGTTTGTGTCAAAGTACCTAGATGGCTGCTGCTAGTTTTAGGGCAACAGGATTTTGTGTTTATATTCACTGGGAGAGAAAGAGGGGTTCTTTCACTCAACCGCCCAATTTGGACCAAATTAAGAAACTTCCGTGAATGTAGGCTCCTATTTATTATCCATCCCTAAAGCAGTAACTGTTAAGAGGAGTAATTGGGTCACCTTGAGTTCTGGGTGATCAGTTCTTAAATGGTAAAAGAGGGGCTAGACTGAGTAGAATGTCAAGAAAACAAGCAAACTATCTAACAAGTGCTTCTTTTTTCTTGCTAGTCCTGAATTTGATACATTCAATTCTTATAACAGCATTGCTAGACTTCTGTCTGTAATGTTGAAAGTAATTTTAGTATAAATCCTAACCTGCACAGAGCCTCCAGATTAGTCTGGTATCCCCTAAACTTCACTAACTTTATTACTTTTCAAGGTACACAGTTTGTGTGGCTTTCAGGTTGAAGAATGATATCATAACACCAAAGATACACATCTTTCCTCTTTATAAAGTAAGAGAAATTAAAAGAAATCAGATGTTAAATGAAGCTTTGGAAATTTTTAGAAGCCTATGTTCTTGTCCCTCAGGGGAGTACAGTGGGAAGAGCCAGAAGTATTTGTTTGCTGGAAAGCAAACCCGTCCTAGTATTAAAGTGGCATAACTTTCTCGTATTTTTGGAATTTATTTTATCTTGCCTTGAAAAATAAGATCTTTTAAATTTTTAATGCATTTTTAAACTTTTATGTTGTGGGTATGCTAGAATCAAATCTTAAGAGGCATTTAAAAGAAAATTAAAGTTTATGGAAAACTATTAAAATTATGGCATTTGATCCTATTTAAGACTCTGCAACACATAGAGACCAGGGGATAAATGTGAAAAGAAAAGTGTGATTTCTGGCAAACAAAATGGGAGGCCATAATAATCATGAGGAAAACATGAATGTGCTGTTACCATGTAAATCACAGACATTCCCAAAATACTTACATTTTGCAAGGACTACATGAAAGTCCAGAGAAGCAGACATTCCTTGGAGTACAATTAATCACATATGACATGACTTCTTTGTTGGTATTCCCTAAGTATAGGTACACACAGTGAATTTATACTACCCACTTCTATCATTCCTTACTTATCATGTGGATAAATATGTAAAATATTGCTAATATTCAAAGTGTTCAGGGGGTATAGGAAACATGCATCATTATAAATTGCTAGTGTGAGTGTAACTCTATACAAATTTTCCTGGGAATAATTTTAATACTTATAAAGGTTTAAAAATGCATGTACCATGCGGTTTCACTTCCAGAGATTCCTGGAGTGGTAATTGGAAAATAAGTATGAAAAATATAGGGAAGATGTTCAGGAAAGCATGCCTTATAAGCATGAAGAACTGAAAATAACCCATGTAATAAAATACTATGATACAGTTAAAGATGATATAGTTCAATATTTATTAGAATAGAAAGGTGCTAAGTGTTTTATCTACATTTATGAATAAATTTAATGGGATTTCCAACCAAAAATGCCAACAAAAGTAAAAATATGAAGTGAGCTAATTTTTTTTAAATGAAGAATAATTAGAGGGTACTAATTTTGCCACATGTAAGTACAGGAAAGAAAGAGACAGAAAGGGAAAAGGGAAAGAGGAAGGGAGGGAAGAAAGAAAGGAAAAGAGAAAAAAGGGAAGAAAGGAAGGGAAGGGAAAAAAGAGAGCTGAAACATTGAGGACTTATTTGACCATTGAGTTAGTTTCATGTTGCTGCGTAACAAACCACCCCGAGATTCGGAGGGTTAAAACCACAATCATTTATTATGGCTCCTGGGTCATGAAAATGGGCTCGTCTCCACGGTCTCTCTAAAGAGACTGTAGGTTGGATGGTTCTAGAATTATCTAGACTGACCTCATCTGAGACAACTGGGTTGGTTTGGGTGTATTCCACCTGACATTCATCCTCTGCTGGGACTGGTGGGCTAGTCTGGCCATGTCCTTCTTGTGACAATGATAGAGTACAGTACAACAACAGAAACACAGAAGTCGTCTTGAGACCAAGATGCAGAATTTGCACACCATAGCTTCTGCCACTTACTAATAGCCAAAGCAAGTCACAAAGGCTGCTCAGATTTAGAAAATGAGGAAATAATATAGGATTACAGAGTTACAAGATGAAAGGCATGGATAAAGGGTGAAGATAAAGGGGTCTTAATACAATCTATGAAAATACCCATTTAATAAATTACACATTTTTTTAATGTATGGAGAGTTCTTACTCATCAGTCAAGGATTAATTATTCAGAAGGAAAAAATGTGCAAAGAATAAGAAAATACAGTCACACAAAAAGGAATACAAAAGTCTTATAAACATATAAACTTCACTAATAAATCTCAACCTTATTTATAATTAAAATAATACATATTAAGATATTGAAATACTTTTTCTTACATCCAAGAGACTGACAAAGTTTAAAATTTTGGTAGTAGATTACAGTGGTCAGGGTGTAGTAGATTACAGTTGTCAGGGTGTGAAGGTGCATACACATGCCTCTTTGTAGAAACCTAATTGTTTAGACTTCATTGAAAGATAATTTGGTAATATCCATCATAATATGAAATGAGTGTGTTTTTTAAAAAAACAGTTTTACTTCTAACATGACCTCTGAATATACATGTCTATATGAATATCTATTCATATAGATAGGGGAACATTAATTTTCTAAGAGCAAAACACTTGAAACAATTCAAATATCCATCAGTATGCATATTTTTACATAATTTATGGTGCATACATTTAGTAGTATATTTTGCAAGCATTGAAAAAATGAAGTGAATCTATATATTGTTTTCTGTATTCTTTGTGTGTTTTAAAAAAGAATTTCAATTTGAATAGTACAAGATGTCTGAAGTTGGAAATAGTTTCCATTTTATTATGTAAATGTTTATACTGTTGATGTTTTACCATGCATAATTACAAATGACCATAAAGAAGCAAAGTGTGCATGGCATATTACTTAGTAAAGCTGTGAGTGAACAAAACATTATTTAACTATCAGCCTTTTTCTACAAAATTATACACACAAAGACATATGCACATAGAAAAAGCTGGAAGGTTGTTCACCAAATTATTAAAAGCAGTTTTAATGAAATGTCACATGGTATTTATATTTATTTTCATATATCATGTTTTTTTTTTTTAATTTTTCAAGTAGCATGTCTTATCCTTCTAGTGAAAAGCTACTTTTGTTTTTTAAGGACATCTTCTTAATCTAAATCCACAAATGGGCAACCTTTTAATATATTCCTTTAACGATCATTTAGCAAATTTTCAGTGCCTGATCACTCTGTACCAGGAAGTGTTCTGGATGTTGCCACTGCATCCATATTAAGGAACTAATAGTCTAGTAAGGGAGTCGGACAGTGAACAACGTTTAAGAAAATGAATGACAAATGGAGTTTCACATAGTGATTAATATATTTAAACACTTAAGAAACCACCCAGTTGGCTTCCTGCTCAGAGGAGCTTCATTCTGCCTTCACCCAAATTTTGGAGACAAATGTCTGCTTCTCTCAGCCATTTGAACATACTGCTTTAACATAATTTTTTTAATTGACTGTCTGCTTCGTGAAAGGCATTGTGCTGAATGCTGAGGATATGATATTTAATGAAATATGTATTACCTCATTGTGTTTATAGTCCTTGACAGAGCAGGCTGTTTTTTCTGTTATACTTGTATTTCTCAAAAGAGGAATTTGACCGGATCAGTGGTTCTCAAGTTGGGGAAATAGGAGTATTTAAGCATAATTTGGGACTTTTACCAAAGTACACATGACAGACTTATACCTCCTTACTTCTCTGAACCCACAGCTTTCTTTTGGGTCTGTATCTATGGAGGAGTATGTGTGGGTGGTTCCTGAATTTTAAACACTCCCCTGATGATCGTGATAGACGTCCCTAATTGTGAATCAATGAGTGTGATCATCAATACGGCCAATTCCAGCTCTAAAACAGAACATCGCTTTAGCTTATTTAGGCAGCCAGTGGGGAAAAAAAGGAAGAAAATAAGTATAAAATTTACGTCTATGTCTCGGTTAGATAATAAATAATTTCTGTGAAAATACTAGTTGGAATTACTCCCCCCGCAAGAATTGTCAGGCATGTTTCTTTATGTTCAGAAATGATGCTACTGACTGCTATAAGCAAATGTGACTTCAAAGTCCTTGAGCACAGGGAACATGACTGTCTCCCACTTATAAAGCTAATGCCCAAACAACTTCCTGAGTCAGAAGAGTCAGTGGGAAGACAAGTCATTTTCATCATTTGTGTCAAGAAGATAAAGCTACCAATTGAGTTACTGGTTTACTGAAGCACAGTTTTGGTAACAACTGTGGAAAGTTTTGGAGTTTCACTTTTCCAGACATGGGGGGTGGGGAAGGGAGACGGAGAGGAAAGAAGTGGGGGTGGGGAGGGGAATGGGAGGAAGAGAGAAGAGGGGAGTCATGGACTAAACACACTTCTTTGTCTAATTTCATGGGTTATCTTCCATCCATCTGCAAACATTGAATATCTATTGTGTATTCAATGTTTAATTCACTCCTTTGCCCCTTTTTCTTTGCCCTTCCTCCATCCTGCTGCCTGAATGTGGCAGCACCTTGGATCCTGAGTCCTAGGCCACCTTGGTGATGTCAGGGAGAGTGGTGACCTGAAAGATGCCTGGGACCCTGAAAACTGTGTAGCCATGTCTAATTCCAGAATACTTATCGTTGGGCTTTCGTTTTTTTGTTTTTTTTTTTTTCTTTTCTTTTTTTTACATCTTTATTAGAATATAATTGCTTTACAATGGTGTTTTAGTTTCTGCTTTATAACAAAGTGAATCAGTTATACATATACATATGTTCCCATATTTCTTCCCTCTTGCGTCTCCCTCCCTCCCACCCTCCCTATCCCACCCCTCCAGGCGGTCACAAAGCACCATGATATCCCTGTGCTATGCACCTGCTTCCCACTAGCAATCAACCTTAGGTTTGGTAGTGTATATATGTCCATGCCTCTCTTTCGCTTTGTCACAGCTTACCCTTCCCCCTCCCCATATCCTCAAGTCCATTCTCTAGTAGGTCTGTGTCTTTATTTCTGTCTTACCCCTAGGTTCTTCATGACATTTATTTTTCTTAAATTCCATATATATGAGTTAGCATACGGTATTTGTCTTTCTCTTTCTGACTTACTTCACTCTGTATGACAGACTCTAGGTCCATCCACCTCATTACAAATAGCTCACTTTCGTTTCTTTTTATGGCTGAGTAATATTCCATTGTATATACGTGCCACATCTTCTTTATACATTCATCCGATAATGTACACTTACGTTGTTTCCACCTCTGGGCTATTGTAAATAGAGCTACAATGAACATTTTGGTACATGACTCTTTTTGAATTATGGTTTTCTCAGGGTATATGCCCAGTAGTGGGATTGCTGGGTCATATGGTAGTTCTATTTGTAGTTTATTAAGGAACCTCAATACTGTTCTCCACAGTGCCTGTATCAATTTACATTCCCACCAATAGTGCAAGAGGATTCCCTTTCCTCCACACCCTCTCCAGCATTTATTGTTTCTAGATTTTTTGATGATGGCCATTCTGACTGGTGTGAGATGATATCTCATTGTAGTTTTGATTTGCATTTCTCTAATGATTAATGATGTTGAGCATTCTTTCATGTGTTTTGTGGCAGTCTGTATATCTTCTTTGGAGAAATGTCTACTTAGGACTTCTGTCCATTTTTGGATTGGGTTGGTTTTTTGTTATTGAGCTACATGAGCTGCTTATAAATTTTGGAGATTAATCCTTTGTCAGTTGCTTCATTTGCAAATATTTTCTCCCATTCTGAGGGTTGTCTTTTGGTCTTGTTTATGGTTTCCTTGCTGTGCAAAAGCTTTGAAGTTTCATTAGGTCCCATGTGTTTATTTTTGTTTTTATTTCCATTTCTCTAGGAGGTGGGTCAAAAAGGATCTTGCTGTGATTTATGTCATAGAGTGTTCTGCCTATATTTTCCTCTAAGAGTTTGATAGTTTCTGGCCTTACATTTAGGTCTTTAATCCATTTTGAGCTTATTTTTGTGTATGGTGTTAGGGAGTGATCTAATCTCATACTTTTACATGTACCTGTCCAGTTTTCCCAGCACCACTTATTGAAGAGGCTGTCCTTTCTCCACTGTACGTTCCTGCCTCCTTTATCAAAGATAAGCTGACCATATGTGCGTGGGTTTATCTCTGGGCTTTCTATCCTGTTCCATTGATCTATCTTTCCATTTTTGTGCCAGTACCATACTATCTTGATTACTGTAGCTTTGTAGTATAGTCTGAAGTCAGGGAGCCTGATTCCTCCAGCTCCGTTTTTCGTTCTCAAGATTGCTTTGGCTATTCGGGGTCTTTTGTGTTTCCATACAAATTGTGAAAGTTTTGGTTCTAGTTCTGTGAAAAATGCCAGTGGTAGTTTGATAGGGATTGCACTGAACCTGTAGATTGCTTTGGGTAGTAGAGTCATTTTCACAATGTTGATTCTTCCAATCCAAGAACATGGTATATCTCTCCATCTATTTCTATCATTTTTAATTTCTTTCATCAGTGTCTTATAATTTTCTGCATACAGGTCTTTCGTCTCCTAAGGTAGGTTTATTCCTAGATATTTTATTCTTTCTGTTGCAATGGTAAATGGGAGTGTTTTCTTGATTTCACTTTCAGATTTTTCATCGTTAGTGTTTAGGAATGCCAGCGATTACTGTGCATTAATTTTGTATCCTGCTACTTTACCAAATTCATTGATTAGCTCTAGTAGTTTTCTGGTAGCATCTTTAGGATTCTCTATGTAGAGTATCATGTCATCTGCAAACAGTGACAGCTTTACTTCTTCTTTTCCAATTTGGATTCCTTTTATTTCCTTTTCTTCTCTGATTGTTGTGGCTAAAACTTCCAAAACTATGTTGAATAAGAGTGGTGAGAGTGGGCAACCTTGTCTTGTTCCTGATCTTAGTGGGAAGGTTTCAGTTTTTCACCATTGAGGATGATGTTGGCTGTGGGTTTGTCATTTATGGCCTTTATTATGTTGAGGAAAGTTCCCTCTATGCCTACTTTCTGCAAGGTTTTTACCATAAATGGGTTTTGAATTTGGTCGAAAGCTTTCTCTGCATCTATTGAGATGATCATATGGTTTTTCTCCTTCAATTTGTTAATATGGTGTATCATGTTGATCGATTTGCATATATTGAAGAATCCTTGCATTCCAGGAATAAACCCCACTTGATCATGGTGTATGATTCTTTTAATGTGCTGTTGGATTCTGTTTGCTAGTATTTTGTTGAGGATTTTTGCATCTATGTTCATCAGTGATATTGGCCTGTAGTTTTCTTTCTTTGTGACATCTTTGTCTGGTTTTGGTATCAGGGTGATGGTGGCCTTGTAGAATGAGTTTGGGAGTTTTCCTCCCTCTGCTATATTTTGGAAGAGTTTGAGAAGGATAGGTGTTAGCTCTTCTCTAAATGTTTGATAGAAGTCGCCTGTGAGCCATCTGGTCCTGGGCTTTTGTTTGTTGGAAGATTTTAAATCACAGTTTCAATTTCAGTGCTTGTGACTGGTCTCTTCGTATTTTCTATCTCTTCCTGATTCAGCCTTGGCAGGTTGTGCATTTGTAATTATTTGTCCATTTATTCCAGGTTGTCCATTTTATTGGCATAGAGTTGCTTGTAGTAATCTCTCATGATCTTTTGTATTTCTGCAGTGTCATTTGTTACTTCTCCTATTTCATTTCTAAATCTGTTGATTTGAGCCTTCTCCCTTTTTTTCTTGATGATCCTGGCTAATGGTTTATCAATTTTGTTTATCTTCTCAAAGAACCAGCTTTTAGTTTTATCGATCTTTGCTATAGTTTCTTTCATTTCTTTTTCATTTATTTCTGATCTGATCTTTATGATTTATTTCCTTCTGCTAACTTTTTGGTTGATTTGTTCTTCTTTCTCTAATTGCTTTAGGTGCAAGGTTAGGTTGTTTATTTGAGATGTTTCCTGTTTCTTAAGGTAGTATTGTATTGCTATAAACTTCCCTCTTAGAACTGCTTTTGCTGCATCCCATAGATTTTGGGTCGTCGTGTCTCCATTGTCATTTGTTTCTAGGTATTTTTTTTCCTCTTTGACATCTTCAGTGATAACTTCGTTATTAAGTAGCGTATTGTTTAGCCTCCATGTGTTTGTATTTTTTACAGATCTTTTCCTGTAATTGATATCTAGTCTCATAGTGTTGTGGTCGGAAAAGATACTTGATACAATTTCAGTTTTCTTAAATTTACCAAGGCTTGATTTGTGACCCAAGATATGATCTATCCTGGAGAATGTTCCATGAGCACTTGAGATAAATGTGTATTCTGTTGTTTTTGGATGGAATGTCCTATAAGTATCTATTAAGTCCATCTTGTTTAATGTATCATTTAAAGCTTGTGTCTCCTTATTTATTTTCATTTTGGATGATCTGTCCATTGGTGAAAGTGAGGTGTTAAAGTCCCCTACTATGAATGTGTTACTGTTGATTTCCCCTTTTATGGCTGTTAGTATTTGCCTTACGTATTGAGGTGCTCCTATTTTGGGTGAATGAATATTTACAATTGTTATATCATCTTCTTGGATTGATCCCTTGATCATTGTAGTGTCCTTCTTTGTCTCTTCTAATAGTCTTTATTTTAAAGTCTATTTTGTCTGATATGAGAATTGCTGCTTCATCTTTCTTTTGGTTTCCATTTGCATGAAATATCTTTTTCCATCCCCTCACTTTCAGTCTGTATGTGTCTCTAGGTCTGAAGTGGGTCTCTTGTAGAGAGCATATAAATGGGTCTTGTTTTTATATCCATTCAGCCAATCTGTGTCTTTTGGTGGGAGCATTTAGTCCATTTACATTTAAGGTAATTATCGCTATGTATGTTCCTATTCCCATTTTCTTAATTGTTTTGGGCTCATTATTGTAGGTCTTTTCCTTCTTTTGTGTTTCTTGCCTAGAGAAGTTCCTTTAGCAGTTGTTGTAAAGCTGTTTTGGTGGTGCTGAACTCTCTCAGCATTTGCTTGTCTGTAAAGGTTTTAATTTCTCCATCAAATCTGAATGAGATCCTTGCTGGGTAGAATAATCTTGGTTGCAGGTTTTTCTCCTTCATCACTTTAAACATGTCCTGCCAGTCCCTTCTGGCTTGCAGAGTTTCTGCTGAAAGATCAGCTGTTAACCTTATGGGGATTCCCTTGTGTGTTTGTTGTTTTTCTCTTTCTGCTTTTAATATGTTTTCTTTGTATTTAATTTTTGACAGTTTGATTAATATGTGTCTTGGCGTATTTCTCCTTGGATTTATCCTGTATGGGACTCTCTGTGCTTCCTGGACTTGATTAACTATTTCCTTTCCCATATTAGGGAAGTTTTCAACTATAATCTCTTCAAATATTTTCTCAGTCCCTTTCTTTTTCTCTTCTTCTTCTGGAACCCCTATAATTCGAATGTTGGTGTGTTTGATGTTGTCCCAGAGGTCTCTGAGACTGTCCTCAGTCCTTTTTATTTTTTTTTCTTTATTCTGCTCTGCAGTAGTTATTTCCAGTATTTTATCTTCCAGGTCACTTATCCATTCTTCTGCCTCAGTTATTCTGCTATTGATCCCATCTAGAGTATTTTAAATTTCATTTATTGTGTTGTTCATCATTGTTTGTTTCATCTTTAGTTCTTCTAGGTCCTTGTTAAATGTTTCTTGCATTTTCTCTATTCTGTTTCCAAGATTTTGGATCATCTTTACTATCATTATTCTGAATTCTTTTTCAGGTAGACTGCCTATCTCCTCTTCATTTGTTTGGTCTGGTGTGTTTTTATCTTGCTCCTTCATTTGCTGTGTGTTTCTCTGTCTTCTCATTTTGCTTAGCTTACTGTGTTTGGGGTCTCCTTTTTGCAGACTGCAGATTCGTAGTTCCCGTTGGTTTTGGTGTCTGTCCCCAGTGGCTAAGGTTGGTTCAGTGGGTTGTGTAGGCTTTCTGGTGGAGGGGACTAGTGCCTGTGTTCTGGTGGATGAGGCTGGATCTTGTCTTTCCTTGGGCAGGTCCACGTCTGGTGGTGTGTTTTGGGGTGTCTGTGGACTTCTTATGATTTTAGGCAGCCTCTCTGCTAATGGGTGGGGTTGTGTTTCTGTCTTGCTAGTTGTTTGGCATAGGGTGTCCAGCACTGTAGCTTGCTGGTTGTTGAGTGAAGCTGGGTGCTGGTGTTGAGATGGATATCTCTGGGAGATTTTCGCCATTTAGTATTATGTGGAGCTGGGAGGGCTCTTGTGGACCAGTGTCCTGAAGTTGGCTCTCACTCCTCAGAGGCACAGCACTGACTCCTGGCTGCAGCGCCAAGAGCCTTTCATCCACACAGCTCAGAATAAAAGGGAGAAAAAGTAGAAAGAAAGAATTAGTAGAAGTAGAAAGAGAGAAAGAAAGAAAGAAAGAAATTCGGGAGGGAGGGAGGGAGTGAAGGAAGGAAAAAAAGAAAGGAGATAAAGTAAAATAAAGTAAGATTAAATATAATAAAGTTATTAAAATTAAAAAATAATTATTAAGAGGAAAAAAAAGAAAAAAAAACAAACAAAAAAAACGGATGGATAGAACCCTAGGACAAATGGTGGAAGCAAAGCTATACTGACAAAATCCCACACAAACATACACACTCACAAAAAGAGGAAAAGATGAAAAAATCATAAATCTTGCTCTCAAAGTCCACCTCCTCAGTTTGGGATGATTCATTGTCTAAAGGAGGAAAGGAAGGGAGGGAGGGAGAGAGGGAGGGATGGAGGGAGGGAGGGAGGGAGGAAGGAAGGAAAGAAGATAAAGTAAAATAAAGTTATTAAAATAAAAAATGATTATTAAGGAAAGAAATTTTTTTTTTAAATGGACGGATAGAACCCTAGGACAAATGGTGGAAGCAAAGCTATACAGACAAAATCTCACACAGAAGCATACACATGCACACTCACAAAAAGAGGAAAAGGGGAAAAAATAGTAATTCTTGCTCTCAAAGTCCACCTCCTCAAGTTGGGATGATTGGTTGTCTATTCATGTATTCCACAGATGCAGGGTACATCAAGTTGATTGTGGAGCTTTAATCCGCTGCTTCTGAGGCTGCTGGGAGAGATTTCCCTTTCTCTTCTTTGTTCTCACAGCTCCCAGGGGCTCAGCTTTGGATTTGGCCCCGCCTCTGCGTGTAGGTCACCGGAGGGCATCTGTTCTTCGCTCAGACAGGACGGGGTTAAAGGAGCCGCTGATTTGGGGGCTCTGGCTCAGTCAGGCCGGGGGGGGGAGGGAGGAGCATGGAGTGCGGGACGAGCCTGCGGAAGCAGAGGCCAGCATGACCTTGCACCATCCTGAGGCACGCTGTGCGTTCTCCTGGAGGAGTTGACCCTGGATCCTGGGACCCTGGCAGTGGCGGGCTGCAGAGGCTCCCTGGAAGGGGGGGTGTGGATAGTGCCCTGTGCTTGCACACAGGCTTCTTGCTGGCAGCAGCAACAGCCTTAGCGTCTCTTGCCCGTCTCTGGGGTCCGTGCTTTTAGCCGCGGCTCGCGCCTGTCTCTGGAGCTCCTTTAAGCAGCGTTCTTAATCCCCTCTCCTCACGCACCAGGAAACAAAGAGGGAAGAAAAAGTCTCTTGCCTCTTCGGCAGGTCCAGACTTTTCCCCGGACTCCCTCCTGGCTAGCCGTGGCGCACTAACCCCCTGCAGGCTGTGTTCACGCCACCAACCCCAGTCCTCTCCCGGCGCTCCAACAGAGGCCCGAGCCTTAGCTCCCAGCCCTGCCCGCCCCGGCGGGTGAGCAGACAAGCCACTCGGGCTGGTGAGTGCCGGTCGGCCCTGATCCTCTGTGCGGGAGTCTCGCCGCTTTGACCTCTGCACCCCTGTTGCTCTGCACTCCTCCGCGGCTCCGAAGCTTTCCCCCTCCGCCACCCGCAGTCTGCGCCCTGCGAACGGGCTTCCTAGTGTGTGGAAACCTTTCCTCCTTCACAGCTCCCTCCCACTGGTGCAGGTCCCGTCCCTATTCTTTTGTCTCTGTTTATTCTTTTTTCTTTTGCCCTACCCAGGTACGTGGCGGGTTTCTTGCCTTTTGGGAGGTCTGAGGTCTTCTCCCAGCTTTCAGTAGATGTTCTGTAGGAGTTGTTCCATGTGTAGATGTATTTCTGGTGTATCTGTGGGGAGGAAGGTGATCTCCGCATCTTACTCTTCTGCCATCTTTCCGGAAGCCCTGGGCTTTTATTTAAGAGAGAAATGCATTCCTATTTGCTAATTTGGTGTTATTCAGGTTTTCTTTTGTATATAATCATACTGAATCCTCAGTGATAGGAGTGCTCATATGTGTACATGAAGGAACCATGACAGTTTTTGGTTTGTAAATCTAATCAGCATTTTCATAGGAAACTCTTCTTATCCAACAGAGCGTCTCAAATTTTATAGTTAAATTTAAAAAACCCACACACCTTTAGTAATGATTAAACAATAACAAAAATATTTGCATATGGAGATGAGGCTAAAGATATAAAATTCAAGACATAGAAAGGTCTATAAAACTTTATTACGTACTAATAAAAATAGCAATGGTAATTCTGATATTAAAATTATAAAGCAGAGTATTTACAGTTGTGTTAAATATTTGTATCACTAAAATAAACAATGCAGAGTTGCAGAAGTATATTAGCAACATTTGATTTCTGAATGATTTTAGTGGTGGATTAGGGAAGAGATTTTTCCACCTAATGTTTTTTGTCATCCTTAGGTAACTATTAGGAGGTCACCTTTCTAATAGAATGGTCCTGGTTGTCTACTAGATATTTTAGTGTATTGTGATTAATTTGCTTGGACAGAGAAGTAGATAGAGTAAAAAAAAAATCCCAGCCTTGAAATGGGATGAGATCCTGCAGAGACATGGGATTGTTAGTCAGATGCAGAGGTGTCTGTTATTTTGACACAAAACTTTTCTGTCTAAGAATTTTGAAGGGATGATAAAGCACAAAGCATGTGGCCTATAGAGTCCTTGACAGGAGAGACACCATTTGATTAATGAGGTGTGATGTATAGTTGATTGATTTTAGAGCACATTTGCTGATTTTCACAAATGATCCATCTTAATTTTGGATATATTATCAATGTATTCAGCAACTGTCATTGGTAATGCCTGTTAACAGCAGACATGGTTTTCTACGAAAAGTCTAATTTTTCCCGTAATTCATCATTTGTGTTTAGTTCCGGCCCAGTTTTATGTAGCTTCCCATAAATATTGATCTTGATGGAAAAACAGAGGAAAAGCTGTTTTACTCCTATCCTATATTTTGTTAATATTAAATCTAAATACTGCTATATTATAACAGTACATCATTGAATCCATCACATACAATGTTAGATTAGTTACAAATTAATGTTTTTTGTATATCTGTGGGCTTGATTCCAGACTTTTCTGTTCCTTTAGTCAATTCTTGCATCAATACAATGCTAAGTTAATACAGTGTAATAATAATAATTGATATCTGATAAGACAAGGACCCTACTTGCTTTGCTTTCTGTTAAGCACTCAGACTTCTTTAGAAGGGTTGATTTCTCACATTAATTATACAACCAGCTTTTAAAATTCCTCCCCCAAAAGTGATTTGTTGAAAAATTAGAATAATCACTAATTTGTAGATCCATTTTTAGGGAGTGGTATCTTTGTAATCATAAATCTTCTAATCCACATATAAAATACCTAGATGCATTGATTTAGGTGTTCTTTAATGGTTTTCAATAAGATTTGATCTGTAAAATCCTTGGGTATTTTTTTCCAGATTTATTTCTAGGTATGTTATATTTTGGTTGCTAAAGTTATATTTTCTATTTATTCCTAGTGTAGAGGGATACAATTATTTTTGTATTTTCATTTTATATTCAAAATTTGTTAATCTCTCTTACTAATTCTAATAATACATCTGTAAAATTTTGGGGGTCCACCTGTGTAGAGCAAGGGTTACAGACTCCAGCCTGTAGACCAAATTTGGCCTGCTCTTTTTTTTGTAAGTGAAGTTTTATTGAAACCCAGCCATACTCATTTGTTTATGTATTGTGTGTGGCTGCCTCCATGATACAGATTTGAATAGTTGTAACAGAGACCACTAATTTTTTAAATTAATTTAAAAAAAAAAAAGATTAGCGTTATTTCCTCCATGTTTGTTAAAATTGACTGTTAAACTGTCTGAGACTGGAGGTTTGTTTTTTGGGGGTTGTTTTCTTTTGTGGTAAGCGGGCCTCTCACTGTTGTGGCCTCTCCCGTTGCGGAGCACAGGCTCCGGACACGCAGGCTCAGCGGCCATGGCTCATGGGCCCAGCCGCTCCGCGGCATGTGGGATCCTCCCGGACCGGGGCACGAACCCGCGTCCCCTGCATCGGCAGGCGGACTCTCAACTACTGCGCCACCAGGGAAGCCCGTTTTTTTTTTGTTTTTTTTTTTAAGATAAGATGTTTTAATTACCTTTTCAGTAATTCTAGTGACTATAGAACTATCTAGGATTTTTGTTAATTTTTTTAAAAAAATTATTGTGCTAAAAAGACAGTGTGAGATCTGCCCTCTTAACAAATGTTTACGTGTACAATACAGTAATGTTGAATGTAAGTATAATGTTGTACAGCAGATCTCTAAAACTTATTTATCTTGCTTAACTGAAACTTATGCCCATTGATTAGTAACTCCCCATTTGCCCTTCCCTCACAACCCCTGACAGCTGACATTTAACTCTTCGATTCTATGAATTTGACTATTTTAGATACCTCATATAAGTAGAATCATGCAGTATTTGTCTGTCTGTGATGGTTTATTTCACTTCGTATAATGTCCTCAGGGTTCATCCGTGTTGTCACATATTGTAAAACTTTCTTCTTTTTATAAGGCTGAATAATATTCCATTTTATCATTTTCTTTATTCATCTGTCCATGGACTTTTAGGTTGTTTCCATATCTTGGCAATTGTGAATAGTGCTGCAGTGAACATGGGTGTGCAAATATCTCTTTGAGATCTTGATCTCAGTACTTTTAGTTAAATACTTAGAAGTAGGATTGCTGGATCATATAATAGTTCTATTTTTAATTTCTTGAGGACCTTCATGCTGTTTTCCATTGCAGCTGTACCATTTTGCATTCCTACCACAATGTACAAGGGTTCTAAATCTTCCACATCCTCACCAGCATTTGTCATCTTTTATTTTTTGATAATATCCATCCTGACAGGTGTGAGGTAACATTTTGCAGTGGTTTAGATGTACAGTCCCCTGATGATTAGTTATGAGCATTTTTTTATATGCCTGTTGGCTATTTGTATATCTTCTTTGGAGAAATGTCAAGTCCTTAGCCCGTATTTTAATTGGATTATTTGGATGCTCAGATGGATGACTTTAGTATTTTATCTTTAATTTGAAATAAATTTAGTTTGAATTATTATTTTAGTTATACCCCACAATTCTAATATTTAGTATTTTTTATTATTTTATAATTCTTAATGTTTTCCCTGGTTTGCTTTCAATTTTGCTTTCTGTATTTTGAGATCATGTTTTATATACTTATATTAACAATTGTACTTCTATATTTCTGGTGAATTAAAATGTTGATCATTCTGAGTTACCTCCCTTTATCTCTTGTAATGATTTTTTCCGTAATGTCTACTTTGTCTAGTATTAATATAGCACGCTTCCCCCGCCTTCTCATTTATCTATCAAACCAACTCTCAGTCATGGTTTCTTGCTGTATCTTTTTTCCATTGCTTTACTTTCAATTGTTTTGTATCTTTATGTGGTAAACACGACTCTGAATTTTAAATATAATATTTACTCCATTTCATTTACTGTAGTTATTGATATATGTGAGTTTCTACCATTTGTGTAAGTTTATTTTTGCCCTACCTGTATTATATATTTATTTTTCTTCATTTTTGTCTTTATTTGAACTGGTTATGATTCCTTTTTCACTGATTTTTCCCCCCTTTACTAGCTTTAAAGCCATACACCCTTTTTCTTTTCCTCTAGTGTTCACATTGGAGGGCTTTTACAGTGTGCATCATTGATTTATCAAAATCTAATGTCATTTGATTATTGTTACCTAACTCTCCTCATGGGAAATGCAAGGAACTTAGAAAATTTATTTTTAACCTCCTGCTGGCTTATATGCTTTTGTTTTTATGCATTCGTATATATAAATGTATGTGTGCATATGCATATTTACCCCAAATCATTGTTTATACAATACATATTTATATTTATCTATATATTTACCATTAATTTGCTCTTCTTACCTTCTTACTTCTTTAACCTTCTATCTGATATCATATTACCTTCAGCCTAAAGTACACATTTTATAATTTCTTTTAGTGTATATCTGCTGTTTGGAAATTCTCCCAGTTTTATGGCTTTTATTTACCTTCATTCTTTAAAAGTATTTTGAGGCTTATAGAATTATGATTTCACAATTACTTTCTTTCAAACCATTTATGATGTCATTCCCCTAACTACTACTACCTTCCAATATTACAGTTAACAAACCTGCAGTCAGTCTTTCACTCTTTTGATTTTCTCTTTTTCTTCTCTCTTCTTTATAGCTCTCCCATGACATTTGTAAGAGTAGATTCCTGTTTAACTAAACTAATTTGGATGTATTAATGTATTTCATTTGTTTTGAAAATCCCTGAGGCATTAATTACCTCTTCAGGCCTTCCTTTGCTTCATTTCTTCTCTCTTCATCTTCAATTAAATAAATGTTATATATTATCACTTTATTCACTGTCTGCTATCCTCTCTTTTCGAATTTTTAACTTTTAGTCTCTCTGAACTTCATTGTAAATAGTTTTTTATCTATGTCTCAGTTTACTACTTTTCTCTCAGCTATTTTTAATACAGTAGTAAACTTATCTAAGGAATTCTGTTCATTTTTTCCAGCCTATTATTTCTCTTTTTCAGATTCTATAAATTATATATTAATCTCTCCTCAAGTTTACTGATTCCATTCTTTCTCATCTCCACTTGACTCTTGAAACAATTCAGTAAGTTTTTCATTTAGGTTATTATATTTTTCAGTTCTATACTTTCAATTACACTTCATATTTTAGAATGGACTTAGATTTCCCCCAAAAAATTGTGAAAATAGCACAGAGAGTCCTATATACCCCACATCCAGTCTCTCCTAATATTAACATTAAACATTAGTGTGGTACTTAAAAAATGAACCATTTAATGAACCAATATTGATACATTATTATTAACTAAATGCTGTACCTCATTCAGAATTCCTTACTCTTTACCTAATTTCATGTTTCTGTTCTAGGATCCCCTCTAGGCTACTACTTCATTTTATTGCTTAGATTTTTCTAGCTTTGCATATTGGGAACTCTGTCAGTTCTCTGTGTCCCACTGACATAGTCTCATCATCAGAGAGTTATTTTTAAAACTTTACTATTTCCTGAAAGATTAACTCCATGTTCAGAACTGCTAGACACCACTCAGCAGATGACTCTTTGCCCCTAGTGAAACCATGAACCACGGCAGGGCGTGTGTGTGTGTGTGTGTGTGTCTGCGTGTGTCTGCAGTTTTCCCATTGGTGTTTCACAGCAGTATAGCTGGTCTTTTCCAGTTTTGTTTTGTTTTTTTTGGGGGGGGGGCGGGCAGTGGGTAGAACAGGCTTTTCATGGAGCTTCTTTTATCTATATCTCTTGGCTGTTCTGTGTCAAAGGCTTCTCTAGTGCCCTGTCTAGGATATATGTGGGGCAGTGAGGAATCTCAGGATCTCAACAGGAGGTGTATGTAGTTAGTTTATAGTCGTGTCTGATCATTTTAATATCTGAAGGGCTATGTATGTGTTTGTCTGTTGTTTTTGCTATTTGAGTCATAGTGTTTTTTCTTCTCGTGTCTTTTTCTTTGGTTTTGTACTGTTTATTAGGTTTGACAGGAATGTTTGTTTAAATATTTTGAAGACTAGGATGATGTTGCTCAAGTAGTTAAAGTGTTTTTTTGCTGAAATTTGTTGGCTTTGTTAGGAAAAAATATGCTTGGCCAAATTTATAAGTCAAAGACTGCTGTTGCTCTATATAGAAATAGAAAATACTACAAAAATTAAATTATCTTAACTTTATGCTAAACCCAGCACATTCAGCAGATAAATTTGAACATCTGAGTAAAAAGTCTGAGGTTTCAAAGGACAAATTCTAATATTTCTTATCTTCTGAATAGTTTGAGCACAAATCTTGCTATAGATATTATGAATTGTAGCTAAAGATAAGTTATCTAATTTTTACTCAATTATGCTCTTAAGGAAAAGTACTCTTTTTAATCGTTTTCATAAGGCAAATCAAGTATTACATTCTTGTGTAGAATATGTATTCAAGCTTTAGTTTGACCTCGTGTTTGAAAATATCCTTGGAAGCTTGGAAGAAATCTTTTTTTTTTTTATGATATTTAACAAAAGGTTCTCAAGAGGAATTTAGGAACTAAAATGTGACTCAGTAGCCAAATGTAAGTTGCAAAATATATCACTTTGCACCACAGAGTATATTCCTTTTATCCCCAATAAATGCACATGGTTTTTGTTTGTTTGTTTTGGCTATTATTCGCCCCCATACCTTGTTTATGGTAACATGAAATAACAAAACTTCTTTTATGGATTTTTCACTTTGAAAACAAAGCAGACCTAGAAAGTTAACAGAGAAATTGACCCATTTAATATGAAATTAGGAGAGAAAACTTGAGTCACAATAATATCAAGACATTATTATCATATGATTGACATTTAAAGAAATAACTTGCCACATAAAAATGATCATTTCACTTTATTATTTTTATTTGTATTTAATCACAATATTTAATTCATTTTAAAATGCTTTTAAATGAGATTATGAGTTTTTACATTTTTTTAAGAGGAGGCACAAGTTCTCAAATCTTAATTGCTTTGACTAAAACTTTTATAATTTTTAACTTAGTAGATACTGTAAGGCAATTCAATAGTTTTGAATTCTTGTAGAAAAATTACCAAATGGGGTTTCCCTGGTGGCACAGTGGTTGAGAGTCCACCTGCCGATGTAGGGGACACGGGTTCGTGCCCCGGTCTGGGAAGATCCCACATGCCGCGGAGCAGCTGGGCCTGTGAGCCATGGCCGCTGAGCCTGCACGTCCGGGGCCTGTGCTCCACAACCGGAGAGGCCACGACAGTGAGAGGCCCACGTACCGCAAAAAAAAAAAAAAAAAATCATTAAAGGAATGTAAGTTAAAACTATATGAGGTATTACTACTACAAACAAGAATTATTAGAAATAGACAGATGGCCAAAAACAAGTCTTTGAAACAATGTGGATCAATATATACAATTAAACATTAATTTGGTAGTTGACTCTAGAAGAGAACAGTGACAAGCCATAAGTGAATTTGGAGGAAGATATCCAACTTGCATTCCCAGGAAAACTTTAGGAAGTAAGAATTTCAGGGCAGAAGCATCAACAGGATAAAATGCTGTTGAGAGTTCAAGAAATATCAGGATGAAAATGTCCACTGGGTTTAGCTCTGTAGAGATAGTTGTGGACAGCAGCAAGAGCTATATTGGAGGAATGACGAGGCTGAAGCCTCATTGTAGTAGGCCTTCGAATGAGGGTAAGATTTGGAAACAGGGAGGTGAGGAAACAGAATGTAGGTTACTTCTTTCAAGGTATTTTCTTATGGAAGTCAACATGTTACATCATAGCTAGGAAAATGTGACATCAAATTATTACTGGTTTGTTTAGTTTTATGTTATGATTTTTGAGAGAGAGGAAGTTGAACTTAAGCATGTTTAAAAGTCAGTGGGAATGTATTAGATGTTGATTATACAAGAGAGTTAGTACAGAATTTTTTTTTTTAACTATAGGAAAGAGCAGGACCTAATATATAGGTGGAAAGATTAGCCTTAGATGAAAGGTAGAAAGCTTTTTTATTTCTGAGGGTTAAAGGACTTAGAATGAGTACAGATATGAGTAATTCTGTGATTTCGTAGCAGAAAGATGAAAAGATGCAGCCAGAGCTTGAAGCAAAAGGCTAGGTCATCTGCTCAGAGTGAGAGCGCATCCAGTGGCTGACGGCCATAGCCATATATTCTGAATAATTGTGATAATACTTTTTGTACTCATTTGGGGTTTGTAATTATTGAAAGCTGTTTTGGCCTCTTGGGTGACAGTTTCCACAATTTCTAATCTGATTGTAGTTTTTCTATGTGGAATGGGCAAAAAAACCAAAAGGACCAGAGATTTTATGTTATTAATAAAATAATTTATTAATCAATGGACCATGAATTTTAAGAAAAAAGTGTGAAGAATAAGAGTCTGGTTCATTGGGAAAAGTAGGGATAGTAATTGACTGAATAGTCTAAAACAATTAAAGCATACTGCTAGTAGGTGGAATAGAACCAGAAAGACTGATGGAGAGAAGATTGTGTGTAGACAGAAGGATGACCAAATTAGTAATCTCAGAGGCCATTAGAAATTCCAATAAGTGACAATGGAATTGACTGTCTGAAGTAGGGAAAACATTTTGGTAAAGATGAGAAGGTCAAGAAATGTAGTAGCTAGAGTGTTGGGAGAAGATATATTTTAGATGCTGAAGATAACAAGGAAGAAAACAAAGTGGAGAAGGATTGGAAATCTGTAAACCAGAAGCCAAGTCTTCAATAAATGAAAATTTACCCAAAAGTAATAGCAAGAGGAGCAATTGATATAGCCAAATACTTTAAACATTAAAGAGAAATATATTTTCCAGAAGACAGGTGGAGAAAACATCTGGAATAAGCAAAAGGGAGCAGAGAGAATACCCATAATACCTCTTGAACCGGAGATGTTTTAGGATGGGAGAGGAAAGTAATCCTGCCAATTGAGAAGGCTGTCAGGAATAAAACAGGGAATCCTGTGTCAGTTCAGGAAAGAAGAGAATAAGGTTTTTGAGAACAACTTGAGTATATAGACATGTACAGTTTACAAGGTGAAAGTTCTAGAGGAAACCAGAGTGAAATGTTTGTGAAAGAGAGCTAAGGAAAATTAGGGCCAATCTAAGGAAGTAAGGGAAGGAGAATGCAAAGATAAGCGTTGGCTGGATAGCCTGAGATTCTGTAGAGTAACTGAGGAGAATAAGGACATTAGGCTTAATGAAAAGCATTTTGATAATCTTTGAAAAGACAATAGAAATATAATGCATTACAGTCCCAAAAGCTTAGCTCAGGGATGTGAGAGTTTGGAGTAGGCAATATTCTCCTCTCTTATCTGCAGCATATGGTGATACAGCAGGTAACTCCCATGCTTTACTTGCCTGTAGACTGTAATTTAGCCTTGGTATGTAAACATTAGGCATTCAGAGATTCTGTTAAAATATGCATGCTAGGCTTTAAAGATAAACATGCCTGGTAAGATCCATCTTTATTTTTTAACGTAAGTATGTATAGTTAAAAGAATGTGTGTGCTGAGAACATAGAGATAGTGAAGTGGCTTGGAAAAGTAGTGTTTTAGACCATTTTTTCAAAGTCTGGTGTCTGAATGTTGCTCAATTAGAAGAAATGTCAGTGACCCTGGATGCTCAATAATTGGCTCCTATGTGACCTTTACTGGAACAGAATATATATTTTTTCTCACTTTTCCAATTTAGAGCTCAACAAGAGTAGGTAAGTGACAAGTTTTAGACTTTGACGTAATGAGATTAGACTTCTGAGTATAAATGCTTTGGGCCTTATATGTGAAACCATTGTTTGTTTTCTATGATGTGGTGTTTGAACACCTATGGTACGTCCCAATTATCATTGAAAATGGGCTCCATAACACACTAAATTTAGCTGCCAGAATTGGTAGTTCTTTTCTGGCTCAGTCAGTTTTATTTCTTGCCTAATAACAAGAAGAAAACAGCTTAGGTCTTGCTTTTAACAATAACTTGATTTTTTATTTCATGTGCCTTTGAACAAGTTTAACATCACTGTACCCACCTCTAAAAAGAAGGTAGTTATTCTTTTCTCAAAGTTTCTTTTAACAGTTTTCGATAAAAAATGTAAAGCACCCAGGAAAAGTGCTAGGTCGTATTGAAAACTCATTCAGTGTTAGTCTTTCTAACATGGATATTTCTATGCCAATTCCATAATTTTTAAATTAAAAGAGCTAAATCTATATGATAACATATTTAATAAAGCAACAGGTAATTTTATGGTCCCATTTCCAGTGAGTTATGCCTTCCCCATACACAAATATTCCGATTTTGACCATTCAATAATAATATTGTAGTAATGATATTCTGATTTTAGAATATATAAAGGGAGAAGCAGAGTAATGTCTGTGGCTTTTCTCAGATTGCATAAACCAATAAAATTATTTTAATAGTTAGGCTAGTTAGAAATATAAAGGATTAACAAAAATCATTAGTATTATTTATTGTCATTGCCTCTATGAAAATTAGATACTATAGATTCTCATATTTTAATGTAGCAGTTTGTAACATGGGTTAGTAATGAAAGATCATTCAGTTTAAGTGTCATTGCTACTTGTATGATAATTAACCTCACAAGGACCAAAGCTAATATGTAATATGCATAACAAACAGAAACATTAGGGTGATAAACAAATTTAAAAGGTCTTATTATTCATTAGTGTACATATTTTGACTTGGAAATGTCAAAGGTAACAATGGAATTACATTGTTAACTATCTTAATACCAGGTAGTAGAGTTAATTTCACACATGAACTCAGTGTTTCGAATAATTTTATTAGCAAACATTTGATTCCACATTGTCTGTTTGTAAGGCGAGTTTGTTTTAAACAAAAAGCACCATTTTTAAAATTTTCCATCACTTATTCTTTTAATCAAGAAGTATTTTATGTATATCCTCAACCAAGTACTATACTGGATACCAGGGCTGCAACGCTGACCCTACAGTTAAGACCCTAAGTAAAGCCTATGGCTAACCCTGTCCTGTGTGTGGCTAGTAGGAAGGTAAACAAAGAAACAAAAAATACAAAATCATATGATAATTGGAAATGTATGTTAAATCAGATGAGGGGCTGGAATGAGGAATATCTGAAATTTCCTTGGAAATTCTAGAAAGGTTTCACATAAGAAGCAGTAATCAAGATGAGACTTAGTAGTTTAAATTGTTAGAGAAAATAGGGGAGTATTGACGGAGAGGACAAAAGGTACCTGGGATATAGAGGCAGGAGAGAACATGATGTTTTCTGTTTTGTTATAATTTAAGTTTAGGCTTCATAGGGGAGAATATCAGAAGATGGTTAAGCAGAAGAAAGATGGTAAATAATTGTGTAACTCGTGCTAAAGTATATTGATCTTATTTTACTATATCTAGCTATCTATGATGGTTATTTTCATATGTCAACTTGCCTAGGCTATCGTGCCCAACAGCTTGGTCAAACATCAGTCTAGATGTTGTCATGAAGGTATTTTTTTATATGTGTTTAATATTTAAATTAGTAAACTTTTAGTAAAGCAGACTACCTTACTTAATGTGGATGGGTTTCATGCAATTAGTCAAAAGCCTTGAGAAAACACTGAGGTCTCCTGAGGAAGGAATTCTGCCTCCGGAGGCTTTGACACTCAAGATTGCAACGGTTCCTCCCAGGATTTCCAGCCTGCTTACCAGCCCTGCAGATTTCAGACTTGCCAGTAACCACAACTGCATGAGCCATTTTCTTGAAATCTCTCTATATAGACAGATATAAAATACAGACATAGATATAGATACATCCTACTGGTTTATTTCTCTGGAGAACCCTAATTCTTTCTTTCTTTTCTTTTCTTTTCTCTCTCTCTTTCCCTCCCTCCCTCCCTCCTTCCCTCCCTCCCTCCCTCCTTCCCTCCCTCCCTCCCTCCCTCCCTGCCTCCCTCCCTCCCTCCCTGCCTCCCTCCCTCCCTCCCTCCCTCCCTCCCTCTCTCTCTCTCTCTCCCTCCCTCCCTCTCTCTCGCTCTCTCTCTCCCCCCCCTTTCCTTCCCTCCCTTCCTTCCTGCCTTTCTTCTTCCCTCCTTCCCTCCTTCCACCTACCGACCTACTGACCTATCTGTCATTGAGAGGAAATGAGATGAGAGAGGGACATGGAAGAGAAATACCAAGAGAGAGAAACACCAGAAGATTATTGGAGAGTGGCCATGAATATGTGAAATCCTATAATCTTGCTGCAGCTCTCCTAAGGTAGTTTGGGGGACAGATACTCTGGTGTCTGATCTTGCAATGATAAACTTTTGGTTCTGTTGAATATAACTGACTTAAAATCCTTTATTTGACCCTTCAAGCTTGTTTGAAATTGCTTTCTCTCTGACATGAGGTTTTGGAAACTGATCTCTCTGACATGTGGTCTCGGCTCTCTGTAGACTCACCTTGGAATTGTATTTTCTGACTTTTTCCTCTCCGTATCACTTTGTAGCCACATCTTATACGAGTTTTTAGCCTCAAGCCCAGTTCTCTTATTTGGACAGTCAAGACTGTCAGATGAAGCAGAGTACAACAATAATTGAGAATGATTTTGGAAGTGGTTCAAGTAATGAATTCAAGTGAGTAATTCAAAATGGAGCATGCTGGCTCATTTTGAAATTTCAGCTGTGAAAGAACAAAGAGAAAGTGATAGGTAGCTGGAAGATTTTTTTTCTAATTGTGAATTACTTTACCATGATTATATGCAGAAGGAAAAATGACTCCAGAAATAGGGGTAATTGATAGCCTCAGGTTTCAGAGATGATGGCAGTGGCTAAGATACTAAGAACAGTTGAATGTGTTAATCTTTGATGGGAAGAAAGACACTTTTTCCTCTACAATGATGGGAAAATGGGTTGGGTGGGATGCAAATACAGCTAAATCTGTTAAGTGGAAAGGCAAAAAAAAAATGTCTTATGGCCCCTATTTCCTTCATTAAATAAAAGTTTTCTATGACTAAATGTATAACAGAAAGGTAGAAAGCTTAAAAAGACTGGAATATTTGGGATAGCTTCTGAGAGGAATCACAAAAGTCTAGAATATAGATACAGAAGTACACCTAGAAGAGGGATGATAGAATGAGAGAAGAGGGCAGGGTCAAGAGCTATATATAACAGTAGATTAAGAGAGTAGGTATAGGGGAAACAAGAGAATGAAAGGACAGGATATTATAGTAGAACATGTAGCACCAGTACCTGAGATTTTTAGATGGGAAACAATCTCAGATGATGACTAGGTCAAAAGTGTGTTCATGGTTCCTAAAATGGACAATGAATGACAGTCACTGAAATCAAGCAGCTCCAGGTGTAGAATGGGTCCTACTAAAATGCTCAGGTGACAATGACATTTAGGATGGTGGGGAGCTGCTGAGATGGATGTTTAAAACTTGGCTAGATGTGAGTACCCAGGAGGTCTGTAGATAATATGGACAAGAATGCATATGGAATAGTAAAGGTGGATGCTTTGTGCCTAAAAGAATGAGTGAACAGTGCATAATAGTGGAGTGAAAAGGTCTAAAAGTGATGAAGGATATATTTGCGTATCTAAGTCTCTTTTCCAAATTTTGTGCTCAAGAGATGTATAGAGGAAAATTATTCTTAAGAAAGAATCATGCTGAAGCAAAGGTGGGTGTGGGGAATTTATGTAAACATTTGAGCATGTAGAAGAGGGTACGATGAAATGGGGATTGCAGACAGTGGTCAGCAGTTGAGGATGGAACAACAGAGCAGGAGTACCCATAAGCATGCATGTGACAGTATGGATGATGAGAAAGCTGGGGCTTGGGGGTAAAGAAGAAGGCTTACATTAAGGACCATCATCAAGAAAAACGTAACCTACCATTCATTCATAGAATTAACAGGATGAAAGATTCCAAAATTAATTTTATCAGGTAATCTAATGCAGTTCTTTAAAACTGGCTTTGGGGGAGAAGGCATTGTCGATAATTCTGTGCAGATGTCGTTGGGTCTTACATAAGGAAGAGAAACAGGACTCCAGGTGCTGAAGAGATTGTGGGGAAGTTATTACTGCTTGATGCTCCAGTACACTTAGGTGAAATAAATTGGGTAATACGTTTAATTCATAATGGACAGCTTGGTCCTATATTATTTTATGTCTACAAAACACTAAAACACCTACCTGAAAAGTAAAAAAAAAAAAAAAAAAATTCAGCCAATCTTCCTAAAAATAAATAAGTTCCTTACCTGATGTTGTAATTGTTGTTGTTTTTTAAATTTGGATACAACTGGTTGGCTTAGAATTGTTTTCACAAGCCTCACTATCAACCTTGGAGAGGACTTCTAAGGAACAAACCAAATAATATTCTGAAGTTTACAAATAAATGATATGTGAACATTTGCAAATTTGAAACCAAACGCTTTTTTGGAGGACAGAGTTCAGCCCGTAATATGAATGCATACAAAATCTGGTTATTTGGAGGGTGAAGTAATAGGAAAGATATAAATAGTTTAATACATAAAAACACAAATTGAAAAATAATAATAGAAAAGATAATGTAGTACAGATATAGTAGTTATTAAGGTATGTGGTAATGGCATGCCATTTAATGAAGTGTATATATTTTGATAAAAATTTTTAAAATATAAGAAAAATAATTAAAACATTTAGAAGTATAAGCTCAAATACATTTATTAAAACAAATATAACCAAAAAATGCAGTATAGGGGCTTCCCTGGTGGCTCAGTGGTTGAGAGTCCGCCTGCCGATGCAGGGGACACGGGTTTGTGCCCCGGTCCGGGAAGATCCCACATGCCGCGGAGCGGCTGGGCCCGTGAGCTGTGGCCTCTGAGCCTGCGCGTCCAGAGTCTGTGCTCCGCAACGGGAGAGGCCACGGCAGTGAGAGGCCCGCGTACCGCAAAAAAAAAAAAAAAAGTATAAAATGTAACAGAGTTATAGTCATTGCATAATAATGTAGAAGACAATCATCCCTTATTCCTAACAAAAGACAGTGGATCCAGACAGTAATATGGTGAGTTCTTTCCCATTATTTATCTCAATTGTTTTTATAACTCCACAAAATTTACATTTGCAATACATTCTTACTACTGCTATCTCTTGATATATTCAGTAATTCACAAGTATTATGAGACATATGTAGTTTTAAATGTTGGGTGAGGAACTTCTGGTATTCACCCCTCTACACACACACACTTTAAATATTTCTATTTTTAAAGATGAGATGATTTACATTCCATATACTCTGTTACCAACATAAAATGATGGAAAACTTTCCAGTTCTTTTAAAAATTATTTCACAACATTAATAGTAAAAACCAAAAGAATTAATAGCAAGAATAAAAACAGTACAACAACAGAGATCAATCTCACAAAGACAGGTGCAGAAATCCTAAATAAAATGTAACCCAAATTCTGCTTTATATTAAAAAATAAAAATGGCACAACATAGTAATTGCATCTATATCAAGTAGTCTTAAGATATAAAAAAAACAAAGTAAAATCTTCACATCTATTTAGATGTTTAAAAAGTATTTACAAATTCATCTGTTCTTAGTAAAATAAGCTTATTAAAATGATAAATCATATTTATCTAGAATAATAACAACCAAATGTTAAATAGACTATACTAGAAGCATTCTCATTAATATCAGGATCAGAGTAAGTACATCACTAGTTAAAAGAATAGGTCATTTCTATAGGCAAACACATTGTATGATCATCTGCCTGGAAAATCTACAAGATCAACTGAGAAACTCAGGTCGTTTCCAAGAGAGCTTACTAAATTAGCTGATACAAAATTAACACACAATTATAGGATTTTTCTTCATATCAGCAATGGTAAGTTAGAATTTTAATAAAATTAAAGTATTTAAATAAATTTGATTAAATAAATTTAAGTTAAAAAGTAGAATAAACTAAAAAAGAACAATTAGCTTACTAACACTATTCAATGATGGATGATAGTTTTTCAAATAGTTTTTTTTTTTGGCGGTACGCGGGCCTCTCACTGTTTTGGCCTCTCCCAGTGCGAAGCACAGGCTCCGGACGTGCAGGCTCAGCGGCCATGGCTCAAGGGCCCAGCCGCTCCGCGGCATGTGGGATCTTCCCGGACCAGGGCACGAACCCGTGTCCCCTGCATCGGCAGGCGGACTCTCAACCACTGCGCCACCAGGGAAGCCCTCAAATAGTATTTTGATTATGCTTGATTTGACTATTTACAAATAGTCTCAGAAGTTTGGGATTAAATAAAATATGCTTATGTAGTAGAATTCTGGGTAAATTTTTAGTGGTAAAACTTATTTTGAAATTTAAAGGTTTCCAGAGTAATTATAAGAATTATTATGAAAATATAATTTAAAAGATTAAAAGCAAGAATAGTGCCTGGATAGATTGGTCAAAAAGCAAGTAAATTTCAAATTAAATTCCACTGGACACATAAAAAGATCATGGAATATGCTAAAATCCTGATTTATAGATAGGTTGCTTTGGAGTAATTAATGGAAGTTCCAGAAATGGCAGAAGGATACCTGATATTTGTACATGTGGGTATAAAACAGGAATTATCCAAAGACTGCTTTGCCTTGGACAGCCTCTGAGTCAGTTTGTTGTAAGAGATAGCAGTTAGCGAGACCACCATCTTTCTACTGTGAAAGCAGTACTAGTCCAGAAAGATGTAAATTTCCAAGTACCCTGGTATCCTTAGAACAGTTTCTGGAAAAGAGAAAGAAACAGATATTCAAATCTTTATAACAACTCCAGAGAAGAAATTTTCCATATCCTTTTTGTCTTTTTCTTATTTCACAGTCGTTAGTTCAACTTCTAGTTAAGGGAATATTTTAAACCTCTAACTAGAAAAATTTGAGAGGCCTATTTTTTTTTTTTTCTGAAGTATGCCATGGTTGGCTGAGAAATCACAGAGAAATACTGCTTCTCAGCAGGTATTAAGAGAACTTAAAACTGCTTACTAGTTTGTAGAGGAATAAACTTTGTAGCAAAAATTCCAATCCTGTCATACTCAGGAACATATTTTAATGAATTGAAAAAATGTGTATCATTTATTCTTCCACTTATTTTTTTCCTAAAATTTCACTCATCTGATCTAAAAAGGAACTTCTTCAAAGTATGTTAAGAATTCACAGGAAAAATATGTTTCTGGAATATGGATTTCTTAAATGAAGAATTCAATATATATTTTTTCAATATGGACTACTGTCACAAATGAGTGTTTCTCCTGCATTTTTTTAAACTATTTATTTATTATTATTTTTTGACTTTGTTGGGTCTTCATTGCTGTGTGCGGGCTTTCTCTAGTTGTGGCAAGCAGGGGCTACTCTTTTTGCGGTGTGAGGGCTTCTCATTGCGGCGGCTTCTCTTGTTGCAGAGCACGGGCTCTAGGCACACGGGCTTCAGTAGTTGCAGCACGTGGTCTCTAGGGCATTCAGGCTTCAGTAATTGTGGCGCTCAGGCTCAGTAGCTGTGGCTCACAGGCTCTAGAGCACAGGCGCAGTAGTTGTAGTGCACAGACTTAGTTGCTCCACGGCATGTGGGATCTTCCCGGACAAGGGTTAGAACCCGTGTTCCCTGCATTGACAGGCAGATTCTTAACCACTGCACCACCAGGGAAGTCCAAGGATTCAATATTTTTGAGTCTAGTAATTATACACGATAAGTCTCTTATGGGACAAGTCTCCCAGCAAGGACTTAGTCTGGTTACATATTCAGAGGAGGAGTGATGAGAGGTGGGCAGTGGGGGTGAAAGATAGAGGATGAGGGAAAAGCATTGGAATGAGATGGGTAGAAAATAACACTTTAGCTAATTTCATGGAGAAGGGAATTATAAAAGTAGTTGCCTTGCCATGACTATTTTTCCTTTTTAATCCTTTCATGGAAATTTTTTCCAAAAATAAGATAAATTCTAAATACATGAATTTTTTTTTTTCTGGCAATGGCTTTCATTTACTGGGCATTTAGTTTGCTTTTAAGTCTTAATTCAATAATATAGATTAACCCAATGAAAATGTTCTTAACTATTTTAACACTTTGATATTAGGTCAGAAGATTTTCTAATACTATAATTCAGAGTCAGAGACTATATTTTACTACTTTACCTTTTAACATTTCCATATGATTAATTGTCTTGAAAATTTGGAGCACCCACCAGTTATAAAGAGACAAATGAACCATAGGCCAACTGCTTTAATTTGTTTCTCCCAAGCTCTTATCCAGTCTAGGACATATTAAAATATGTTTGAGAGTTTGAGAGTTTTCATTGAAAATGTTTTGTTCTTGTTGTTTTGTTAATAGAAAAACTTGGCCATGTAAATTTAGCATGTTTTAGTAAGTTAGATAATTTTATATTTATTGCATAAGTTGCTTATTTTGAGCTGCATTATTCAGAATGCAGATGGAGAAAAATCAGTACACAAAAGGAAATATGGTATTAATTGCTGACAATAGATTTTAACACACCAAAACCATGTTAATTTGCAATTAAAAATCCTTTTTAATGAGAAATTAATGTCTAATGATTTTGACCAGCAAATCTGGACAGGAATTATTTAATTACTCCTTCTGTTCTCAACTGTATCCCTTTCTGTTCAGGCAGATAAATTTTTGAAAAAAAACAGAAGTGTGAAAGGTACAAACTTCCTATTTTTTTATCAATATGTTCATGCCAACTTAAACTTACAGTATACTCACTAGCATGAGATAGAGGGAAAAATGTCTTTGAAAACATGTTTTTATTGAGTTAGTTACATTTATTCATATTTTATACATAATTAGGTGACTCCATACACTAAGATTTTTTAAAACTAAATCTCTAATGTCTGGCTTTATTTTTATAATATTATTGGAAAAATACTACCAGGCACAAAGAAACTAGATTAGTAAAATATGATTAAAATCTGTCATTGACTCTCTTATTCTCTTTATCACCATTTGAGGCATCTTCTCTCCTAAAACCCTTCCTGTGTGGATATTTATGGAATTTATAACTGTAACTGTTTTCTTAGATATAAAAATTATCCTTTATAATTCAACTCTTTAAGACAAGTGTCTTCCTTCTTTCAAACTGGTAAATTCTGGGACCCTGTTCTGTTTTCTGTTTTGTTCTTTTCAAATGAGACTTGGCAAAGTATTTTGGCCTTTTTAACCAGATTATAATTAACTTCTGTTTTCTGTCTAGGATTCTTTCTATTCAGACATTTTGCCCTTCTGAATTTCTATAATCAACCCATATCAAATGAACTTAAAATGTTGACAGTAGAAATTACTATGCGATTTTCTTCAAGATTCAACGTTGTGATAAAAGACATCTGTCATTCTTTAGTAGGTCTGTGTCTTTATTCCTGTCTTACCCCTAGGTTCTTCATGACATTTATTTTTCTTAGATTCCGTATATATGTGTTAGCATATGGTATTTCTCTTTCTCTTTCTGACTTACTTCACTCTGTATGACAGACTCTAGGTCTATCCACCTCATTACAAATAGCTCAATTTTGTTTCTTTTTATGGCTGAGTAATATTCCATTGTATATATGTGCCACATCTTCTTTATCGATTCATCCGATGATGGACACTTACGTTGTTTCCATCTCCGGGCTATTGTAATGGGGAGGGGGAAGGGTAAGCTGTGACAAAGCGAGAGAGAGGCATGGACATATATACACACCAAACGTAAGGTAGATAGCTAGTGGGAAGCAGCCACATAGCACAGGGAGATCAGCTCGGTGCTTTGTGACCGCCTGGAGGGGTGGGATAGGGAGGGTGGGAGGGAGGGAGACGCAAGAGGGAAGAGATATGGGAACATATGTATATGTATAACTGATTCACTTTGTTATAAAGCAGAAACTTAACACACCATTGTAAAGCAATTATACTCCAATAAAGATGTGGAAAAAAAGAAAAAGACGTCTGTCAATGTGCCTCAGGCTTCCAGAAGGGATATAGACATAGGACAACATTATCTGAAGCAATTTAGGACTGAAGCCCTTTTTTTTTATCTTAAAGAATAATATGGATGAACGGGATCTCAACGATTACCTAATCAAAATCTCTAATTCTGGGAAGAAGGAAATAGAGGTTCAGACAGATTTTGCAAGTTGGAGAACATATCAGCTCTCTAGCGTCCTGTCCTGAAACTGCTGCTTTATAGAGTCTTAGTAAGTATTTAGCTTCCCATGGGAGACACAGATCCCCTAATTGTCTTCCTTGTCCAAACAGATGTGGACCTTCTCAGGGAAACTAGAGTATTTCCAATGATTTTTAATTAGCTGTCTCTACAGATCCAAGTTACAGTTTCATACTGTAATATTTCCCAGGTAGGATGCCAGTATCAGAAAAATAAACAATGTCTTCATTATATACGACAGGGAACTACAGAAGTAACAATGACAGCTTAGAAAGAGTAAATACCTGCATACATAGAAGCAATGGCATGGAATACATTGAACATGTTTTTTTTTTTCTACATTTCAAACAATTACTTTTCAGAGTGGCATTTTGTCTTTTCTTCCTTAAAAAATGGAGATACAATTCTCAATGGCTCCAGAAAGGTTTATGCCATTCAATTGTTATTGAACAGGTTAATTTTTATCCAATGAGGAGCAAGTCTACATAAGTATCAATTTTATTGCACAGATATATGACTACAACAGAAGAATTCAGACATTTTATTCAAGGCAAACATCTGGGGCTATTTGAATTCTAATTGTAAGAGTTATACATGCCAGACAACAGTTACAGTATTAGAAATAATTCATTATAGTTAAATTTTCTTCCTCTACTTTTCAATTTAACTTATAGGATAGAGCACAAAAATTAATATTGTTACAAATGTAGCATCTTCAATAAGTCAAAGGTTCAAAAAATATTGGCAATAAAAATAAACATGTGCAAAAGTGCAATAGGTAAAGAATCCCTCTCCAACTATATGTTTGGAGATCATGCTGTTTACCTCGTGAAAAATAGCTATTTACTAATTTGAGGAGTACAAAATCTGTCTAAAGCATAGAGAACTATACACTTTATAAAATAAAATAACTGGTCAATCATTTAAGCCCCACATAATAGTTTTTTGTATCATAATATTTCTCCCAAATCATAAAACAAAAAATAGAGTGTTATAAAATGTTATTCAGAAGACATAGTTCTTTCCAGGGCAATAATTTAATTTTCTTAAATCAGTTGCTGTGCTCTGAAACTATTATTCTAAATGAAAAAGTGAGATCATATAAACCTTAGAAGTAGATCATTGGTGTCCCCATTTATTTTTTCATGATTTCATCGTTGGAATGCATTTCACAGCTGTAATATGTAATACATGTATATGTATAGAGCACTGCATTTGTTATTATTTCTTCCACTCTACATGACAGATTCATTTCTCCATTTTTCAACTAGTATAAGTGTTCTTATAAACTGTAAAAAAAAATGAGTGAAAATAATTTTGAGAGCTTGAGCATGGTTTCCATGGCGATACAAAACACTTTACTGGTGTAGATTTACCATGATCTAGAAAAATTCAGTTGCTGACTTTTATGCACGTTATTTATTTGACTTGAATTACCAAGAACTATACTCTCATTGTTTAACAGGACATGGTTTAATAAGTCCATGTAATCCAGGTATCATATCCTTTTGGATACTTTAAAATCTGTAAAATTTTTCTTTCTTTTTCTTTTCCTTTCTTTTCTCCTTCCTTCCTTCCTTCCCCCCTTCCTTCCTTCTTCCCTCCTTCCCTTCCGCCCATCCTTCCTTCCTTCCTTCCATCTGGCAATTGCATTGTGAAATGTTGGGGAAAGTCAGACTTTAAATGCTTGGTTTCTACAACTGATGTCTTGAAAGTGTGGTAACAGTATTTCTGTTATAGATCTGGTCTGTTTATTACAGAACCATTTAGCAGTTGTATATAAAAAACTCTATTCTACCCTGAGATCATTTCCAGTCTTCTCTTTTTTTTCACATATATTCTCAGAGATTTATGCGTATATGCTTGAAGAAAAAGAAAAGAGCACCTAAATTAGTATGGAATAAATGGTGTCTTACTGTTGCCAGTACCTCAGGAGCAGAGTGGCCAGTCTGGTACTACAGGCCAAGTTAAGGAAGCAGAAAGAATAAAAGCTCATTGGTGCAAATTAATTTTGTTGGATATGTCAATAATTCAACAAATATTTTTCTTATCCAGGGCAAGGTGTGTGGATTGGGACAGGGGCCTTCCTTTGGTAGGATGTAGTACCCTGCAGCACCCTAACAAACTACTTGGCCTGGAGGAATTATATGTCTGCCAGTACTTAGGATATTGAGAAAAAGAGAAGCCACCATACTGCACAGTTACGAAGCATGTCACTGAACATGAAGAAGGTATCCTGAAGCCACAGTGGCTGAAACATTGCAGGAAAAAAGAGATATGAGACTATCCAGTTGTTTCCTGGTAGAGACAGAAAGAGAGGAGAACAGAAAAGTCAAAGGCAGTGGTTCTCAAACATTGTTACCTGTTAGCATCACCTGGGAAACTTTATACATATTCCCAAGTCTCACACCAGACCAATTCAGTTATAATTTCTGGGGTGAGTCCCTGAAACTAGTCTTTTAAAAAGATCTACATAAATGTTTGCAATGTGCAACAAAAGCTAAAAGACACCTTTGAGACCATCGGTCAAAAGTGATATCACATTGATTCATGGTATGGGATGTACATTTTGGTCATTACTAAATTTGACATTGCTTATTAGTGCATTTCATTTGGTTTGTTATGCTGTGTTGTTTCTTCATGTGACTTGGTTTCTTTGAACATCTGGATGGATCAGGGTATATTTGACTCTAAGTAACTAAACTTTATATAATTTGTTGACTTTGCTACCCTACTATAATAGTTGTATTTAATTGAATTACAGTGGTTTGATGATATCTTACAAGTATCATATGTCTGGATTACCCACAGGGTTTTCCTCACTATTATAATCAATGGAGTCCAGAAAAATAGTTTATTTAGGATGCAATGTAATTTCTGCCACTGAGTAATTCAGATCTTCCTTATGGGGGTACCAGGAAGGGGTTGCAGGTATGTGACAAGACATTGATCCCCTCTGTTCCCATAGAGACAAGGTCGAGCTTAGGTGCCTAGAGATGCCTTGTCTTATATCTCTGTCTGTAAATAACTTTAAATTTCTTTCAAAGACAGTCTGATCAGAGAAGTCTAAAAACAAAACCCATAGTCAACAACAGGTACAAAGAGAATGAACGAATTTGCTGCCCTCCTGTACTGTTAGTGAGGCGAAAGAGAAGCTCTCCCATCTGGACATCTAATATAGCTGCAACTACCTAGGGCTCAACTGCCCAGTGAGTATAAGGGGCCTGATGAGATGCTGGAATAGCAATCCAAGAACCCAGGTAACACTGTGAGCAAGCCAAGCTAAGGCTGATGGGGGAGGTGACAGTGAGGCAGGGGGAGCTCCTGGCAGGTACAGATCTTGGCAGCAGCCAAATTTAATCTCACTTCACGCATGTTAAATGTGTGTGTGTGCATGTGTTTGTGCGTGCACGTGCGTGTGTGTGTGTAAGAAAATATACTATTTTTCCCCCACTGTTGCCCCTATAGAAACCTCCAGATTCCCTTCAGTTTGCATCAGTTTACCATAAGAATACTATCACTTTCTGTGTGCCATGACAAGAAAAAAGTTGGGAAGCACTAATAAAGTTTAATTTTGAATATATCAGTGGCACTATGAACAACACAAATTGGCACAGTCAAGGTGATAGGGTTATTGTATTACTTGGCTATAATTCCAAAGAGTATGTTTCCAACTTACTTCATCTTCTTTCTAGTATGAAACCACTACATCATTGACTTTTTGGAGGATCAATAAACTCAGCACCTTACAGATCCTTGGTTTTAATAGGGATCCAGTTTAAATGGAGCTTACTAAATTTATCTAGAGAGACATAGATTTAAGTATTATATGATAACATATATATTATACTATAATATAGCATATAATATAAATAAATTATATAATGGATTGGAAAGAGTATTCTGGAGTGACTAGATATTTGAAGACAAGACAGTAAGCAACCAGAAATAAGAGTACTACATGCAGTGATCTTTGTGGATTCATTTACTCTCAACATCATCTAAGTTTTAAATGACAAGTATAGAAAACTTTTCTGAACCAACTTTGGAATAGACTAATGATCAATGTTTGTCTTAGAAGATTTTTGTAATAATCTGCAAAAAAAAAAAACTATAAAAGGAATAACTAAGAGAACTCCATTCACTGGAACAATTCAGTTCAACTCAATTGAACAGCTATTTATTGAGTGTCTATTAAGGGAACAGAACATGAAATGTTCAAAAGCCTTGATAACCTCATTTGCCAAACATGTTATGAATTTTATTATACAGGGAGTTGTACAATAGGTAAGACAATGCTTATTTTTCCCAGATACGTTGCCCTTGATAGGCAGAAATATGTCTAGTAAAATAAAGTTGAAACCAGATAAAACCCTTTATTGCCTTCTAAATGTATTCTTGTGTGCATTTTATTTCTCTACAGAAATTGGCCTGTTATTGTTTACACAATCTGAGGTTTCTTCAGTTATGTCAGTTAAGACCTAAGCCTCCACAAAATGAATATATGTTTAAGTTCGGCTTTGCACTTGCTCTTTTTGTGCGTAATTTCCGTCTTCTCGGACTCCTCCAACAATTATGAACTGAGTAATATTCCATTGTATATACGTGCCACATCTTCTTGATCCATTCCTCTGTTGATGGGCACTTAGGTTGCTTCCATATCTTGGCTATTGTAAATAGTGCTGCAGTGAACAATGTGGTACATGACTCTTTTTGAATTATGGTTTTCTCAGGGTATATGACCAGTAGTGGGATTGCTGGATCATATGGTAGTTCTGTTTTTAATTTTTTAAGGAACCTCCATAATGTTCTCCGTAGTGGCTGTATCAGTTTACATTCCCACCAACAGTGCAAGAGGGTTTCCTTTTCTCCACACCCTCTCAGCATTTATTGTTTGTAGATATTTTGATGATGGCCATCCTGACCGATGTGAGGTGATACCTCATTGTGGTTTTGATTTGCATTTCTCTAATAATTAGTGATGTTGAGCATCCTTTCATGTGTTTGTTGGCAGTCTGTATATCTTCTTTGGAGAAAAATGTCTATTTAGGTCTTCCATCCATTTTTGGATTGGGTTGTTTGTTTTTTTCATGTTGAGCTGCATGAACTGCTTGTATATTTTGGGTATTAATCCTTTGTCAGTTGCTTCATTTGCAAATATTTTCTCCCATTCTGAGAGTTGTCTTTTTGTCTTGTTTATGGTTTCCCTTGCTGTGTAAAAGCTTTGAAGTTTCATTAGGTCCCATTTGTTTATTTTTGTGTTTATTTCCATTTCTCAAGGAGGTGGGTCAGAAAGTATCTTGCGGTGATTTATGTCATAGAGTATACTGCCTATGTTTTCCTCTAAGAGTTTTACAGTGTCTGGCCTTAGATTTATGTCTTTAATCCATTTTGAGTGTATTTTTGTGTACAGTGTTAGGAAGTGTCCTAATTTCATTCTTGTCCATGTAGCTGGCCAGTTTTCCCTGCACCACTTATTGAAGAGGCTGTCTTTTCTCCATCATATATTTTTGCCTCCTTTATCAAAGATAAGGTGACCATATGTGCGTGGGTTTATCTCTGGGCTTTCTATCCTGTTCCATTGATCTATATTTCTTTTTTTTTGTGCCAGTACCATACTGTCTTAATTACTGTAGCTTTATAGTATAGTCTGAAGTCAGGGAGCCTGATTCCTCCAGCTCCGTTTTTCTTTCTCAAGATGCCTTTGGCTATTCGGGATCTTCTGTGTTTCCATACAAATTGTAAAATTTTTTGTTCTAGTTCCGTGAAAATGTCATTGGTAGTTTGATAGGGATTGCACTGAACCTGTAGATTGCTTTGGGTAATAGTAATATAGTCATTTTCACAATTTAGATTCTTCCAATCCAGGAGCATGGTATATCTCTCCATTTGTTTGTATTGTCTTTAATTTCTTTCCTCAGTGTCTTATAGTTTTCTGCATACAGGTCTTTTGTCTCCTTAGGTAGGTTTATTCCTAGGTATTTTATTCTTTTTGTTGCAGTGGTAACTGGGAGTGTTTCCTTAATTTATCTTTCAGATTTTTCATCATTAGTGTATAGGAATTCAAGAGATTTCTGTGCATTAATTTTGTATCCTCTACTTTACGAAATTCATTGATTAGCTCTAGTAGTTTTCTGGTAGCATCTTTAGGATCTCTATGTATAGTATCATGTCATCTGCAAACAGTGACAGTTTTACTTCTTCTTTTCCGATTTGGATTCCTTTTATTTCTTTTTCTTCTCTGACTGCCATGCTAAAACTTCTAAAACTCTGTTGAATAATAGCAGTGAGAGTGGGCACCCTTGTCTTGTTCCTGATCTCAGTGGAAATGGTTTCAGTTTTTCACCATTGAGAACGATGTTTGTTGTGGGTTTGTCATATATGGCCTTTATTATGTTGAGGTAGGTTCCCTCTATGCACACTTTCTGGAGAGTTTTTATCATAAATGGATGTTGAATTTTTTCAAAAGCTTTTTCTCCATCTATTGAGATGATCATATGTTTTTTATTCTTCATTTTGTTAGTATGGTGTATCACATTTATAGATTTGCATATATTGAAAAATCCTTGCATTCCTGGGATAAACCCCACTTGATCATGGTGTATGATCCTTTTAATGTGCTGTTGAATTCTGTTTGCTAGTATTTTGTTGAGAATTTTTGCATCTATGTTCATCTGTGATATTGGCCTGTAGTTTTCTTTTTTTGTGACATCTTTGTCTGGTTTTGGTATCAGTGTGATGGTGGCCTCATAGAATGAGTTTGGGAGTGTTCCTTCCTTTACATTTTTTGGAATAGTTTGAGAAGGATGGGTGTTAGCTCTTCTCTAAATGTTTGATAGTATTCACCTGGTGAAGCCATCTGGTCCTGGGCTTTTGTTTGTTGGAAGATTTTTAATCACAGTTACAATTTCATTACTTGTGATTGGTCTGTTCATATGTTCTATTTCTTCCTGGTTCAGTCTTGGAAGGTTGCGCTTTCCTAAGAATTTGTCCATTTCTTCCAGGATGTCCATTTTATTGGCATATATTTGCTTGTAATAGTCTCTCATGATCCTTTGTATTTCTGGAGTGTCAGTTGTTACTTCTCCTTTTTCATTTCTAATTCTGTTGATTTGAGTCTTCTCCCTTTTTTTCTTGATGAGTCTGGCTAATGGTTTATCAATTTTGTTTATCTTCTCAAAGAACCAGCTTCTATTTTATTTATTTATTTTTTATATTAAATTATAATTATGGTTTGAATTTTTTTTTAATTTTATTTATTTGTTGTATTTTTGGCTGCATTGTGTTTTCATTGCTGCGTGCAGGCTTTCTCTAGTTGCAGCGAGCGGGGGCTACTCTTCATTGCGGTGTGCGGGCTTCTCATTGTGGTGTCTTATCTTGTTGCCGAGCATGTGCTCTAGGCATGCGGGCTTCAGTAGTTGGGGCACATGGGCTCAGTCTTTGTGGCTCGCGAGCTCTAGAGCGCCAGCTCAGTAGTTGTGGTGCACAGGCTTAGTTGCTCCGTGGCATGTGGGATCTTCCCAGACCAGGGCTCAAACCCATGTCCCCTGCACTGGCAGGTGGATTCTTAACTACTGTGCTACCAGGGAAGCCCCAAGAACCAGCTTTTAGTTTTATTGATCTTTGCTTTTGTTTCCTTCATTTCTTTTCCATTTATTTCTGATCTGATCTTTATGATTTCTTTCCTTCTGCTAACTTTGGGGTTTTTTTGCTCTTCTTTCTCTAATTGCTTTAGGTGTAAGGTTAGGTTGTTTATTTGAGATTTTTCTTATTTCTTGAGGTAGGATCGTATTGCTATAAACTTCCCTCTTAGAACTGCTCTTGCTGCATCCCATAGGTTTTGGGTCATCGTGTTTTCATTGTCATTTTTTCTAGGTATTTTTTAAATTTCCTCTTTGATTTCTACAGTGATTGATCATTTTAATATGTATAGAAATATTGATTCACAGTGTTGTACACCAAGGACTAACATAGAATTGTAGGTCAATTATAATTCATAAACAAACAAACTAACTCATGGAGAAAGAGACCAGTTTTGTGGTTACCAGAAGTGGTGGGTGGGGGAGGTGGAACTGAATGAAGGTAGTCAACAGATGCAAACTTCCAGTTAGAAGATAAATAAATACTAGGGATGTAATACACAACATGATAAATATAATTAACACTGCTATATATATATGAAAGTTGTTAAGAGAATGTCTCCTGGGAATTCTCATCACAAGGAAAACATTTTTTTTCTTTTTCTTCTTTTTCTTCGTATCTGTATGAGATCATGGATGTTCACTAAACTTATGTGGTGATCATTTCATGACGTATGTAACTCACATCATGATACTGTATATCTTAAACTTATACAGAGCTATATGTCAATTATATTGCAATGAAGCTAGAAGGAAAAAATTAAATAATGTAGTCTTTAAAGTACTTACACCTAGTCAAAAAATTGAATTAAAAATTCTCATAAAGAGCTTTCTTTGAGTTTAAATTCATGGTTATCTTGGCTCAACAATTCAGAAAAATAGAAAAGCATATATTTATCCAAGAAATATCTGGTCACAAGTTATTATTTAAGAGTAAAATATTAGAATCTACAAGCCTAAGCAGTATGTAACTTAGAATCAGTTTAAATTACATATTTCAATCAATAGTATTTTGTAATCTTCACAATTGGTAACTGATTTAGTTAAAAATAAAACATATTGCTCATTTAAAAACTCTTTATTTTGTAAAGAAGTGTCAAATGTTCTTCCTGCCAAAAATTATTTTAAAACAAGAACCGTCCATTTTCAAACTGCTTTAGAACAGTCCATTTTGCTAATGCAAAGAAAATTATTCTTCCAGTAAATACATTTTGATGAGACAGGCACCAGATGTAGACATTGTTATTTCCTAAAGCAAAATATTTCCAGACTCTTAAAAAGATCCATGAGTTCTTGATACATGGTAAGCTACTTATTTATACTAAAGACCTCAAGAACATTATATAGTACTTCATAATTTTCAGCTTTGCAAATAAAATTTACTTGCTAATAGTTACCTACTAATCATGTTGTCTCTACAAAAGTGTTATACAGTGAATAGCGTGTAAGTACTCGGCTTCTTGGTAGGAGAAATAAAAGATACAATTAGAGAATCTAAAATGTAGCAGCACTATCATTCTATTAGTTTGCTACTTAAAAAAAATCAAATGCAAAGTAAATCTTCAGTATTCCTGAAGACTCAGAAGTAGCTTTGATAATGTATAGAGTTTTAAAATTTGTTTTGTTTTTGTCTTCATAGTGATTATAAATCTAGTGATCTGTTAAATTCATATACAGTTGAGCCAGTCAGTAGTTCTCCTCAGATAGCTGGGAAATACTATTACTCATTGATCAGAGATCTCAGCAAATCTTAACTGCATGTCAACTATTCAACAAAGGATTTCATCAGTTACTTTTCATTTGAAGAGAAATGTGCATTCCATATGCATTAGTTATCCAGTTAAGAATACATTTTTTATTTCATTTTTAAAGTTCACTTTTTTAGATGTGAGATATACAATTCAGTCATTGAAGGTCTATTGCCTTTTCAATTCATTGGAAATAATAGCCTTTAATTATTTACAAATACTTTATCTAGATTTCAAAATAATTTTCCCAATAGATTTTTAAGAAGATGCAAAAGCATGATTTTCCTTAATGTTTTTTAAAATATTTATTCTGAGCACAATGGAGAGATTCAAAAATTATCCATGTGATTAAAATATGTAGAGCATTTTTTATTTGGATACTTGAGGCCAAAGTAGTATTTTGGCCTGAATTATCTAGATCGTAACATTAATTCTTTATTCTTATCTAGCTATATCTCCCCTCATGATGGGGATAAGTTATCTATTACACAGATGAACATGTGCATATTTTTCTATACAGTTTGTCTAAATCTAACAAGTAGTATAGTCATTCTTTTCATAATGCCAAGCATGCTTTTAAAATGTTTATAGTTCCCCAATGCAATAAATGAATTAGTTCTTTTATCTGTAGCCACAGGGGTAAGACATATAGAGTAATGATGCTTTATGCAGTATACATGCACACATACTATCAAATGAAGCAGATTAAGAAATAAAATTCCTGGGCTTCCCTGGTGGTGCAGTGGTTGAGAGTCTGCCTGCCGATGCAGGGGACACGGGTTCGTGCCCCAGTCCGGGAAGATCCCACATGCCACGGAGCGGCTGGGCCCGTGAGCCATGGCCGCTGAGCGTGCGCGTCCGGAGCCTGTGCTCCACAACGGGAGAGGCCACAACAGTGAGAGGCCCACGTACCACAGAAGAAAAAAAAAGAAATAAAATTCCTTAAGAGACCATGCCCCCATGGCATATGATCTTTCTTTAAATATGGTGTAGATGTATTTCTGTCACCATTTCAATGACACATTGAGTTTAACATCATCCAATGGGCAGGGGAGTTTTTTTGTCCTGACATGGTCAAGCCAGGACTGTAAAACTCATTTCAGTTCTCTGTACAATGAGCACCTTTCCATAAATTATTGTTTCTTATGTGCGCAGAGAGCATGTCCTAGGGATCATTAATTACTGAGCTCGCTGGGCAGGATGTGGGTCTCATGCCACCATTGTTTTATTGTTTTGGGGCATGTCTCATGCTTCTGTCGCATGGTTTTGTTGCTAGGCAAGACTGTTTGGTTTTGTGGTTAAGTAAACCTGCTTTCTTGAGTAATCATTAACTTACAGGGGTCTCCCATATTTTTTCTATTTACCATCCCCCAGTGGGTTTAACTATTTAATCACCTACATTGTCCCTTTACTCTGTCCCTATCATCCCTATGACCCAGAATCTGTCTATCCTAAACGTCTGAAAGGTATCTGGTTCTGGACCACATCATTCAATTAAATTTCATAAAAACAACAAGTAAGCACCTTAATATGTGCCCATTTATATGAATCAGATGGAATCTTTGGCCTCAAACTGTCATAATCAAGAATGAGACAGAAAATTGATTTTACTTAGCAATTATACTTATGGCACATGCTATATGATTCACTCATTTAATTTTCAAATGAATGCCATAAGAAAGGTAATAACATTATAATTTTATAGGTTATTTTAAGTAAAATTTATACTATAGAGACCGGTAAGTAGGGCTTCCCTGGTGGCACAGTGGTTAAGAATCTGCCTGCCAATGCAGGGGACAGAGGTTTGAGCCCTGGTCCGGGAAAATCCCACATGCTGCGGAGCAACTAAGCCCGTGCACCACAACTACTGAGCCTGCGCTCTAGAGCCCACGAGCCACAACTACTGAAGCCTGCGCGCCTAGAGCCTGTGCTCCACAACAAGAGAAGCCACCGCAATGAGAAGCCCGCGCACCACAACAAGAGTAGCCCCCGCTCACCGCCACTAGAGAAAGCCCACGCGCAGTAATAAAGACCCAGTGCAGCCAAAAATAAATAAATAAATAATTTTTTAATAAAGGCTGGTAAGTAGCAGAGCTAGAATGTGAATCCAGGTTGTGGCAACTCGAGTTCAGCTTGTAGCCGCTGTGCTCTGCTACCTCAATGATATATACCAAGTGTGAAATAAGCCAGAGCTTACATGGAGCAACTTAATTTTGCTTGAATTGCCACAGGAGAGATGAGCATTTTCTTCTCAGAGGATGCTCACTCTCTCCTCCTCAGTGTAAGCACTTGGAAGAATCATTAAGGAGAGTGGAAGGTGGAGTAAAGATAACAATTCTAAAGGACGATCATATTCACTGTAATAAGGTGTTTATTTCCAGTAGAGCATATTTACTTGTGTGAATTGCATTCTTATTGGCTACATTTAAAGCATATAGGCACAAGGTAAATTCTGACCACATGTGTGTTGTCATCATATTCTTTTAGATACAGGCTGAAAATATTGAATGAGTCTGTACAGGTGATAAGAATTGCAGTCTTCATTTGGACAAGGTATGACCCAGAGCCCTGAAGTATAAAGTAATAAAAAGTAAAGTATGTCTCTTTAACACGTTTACAGTTGCAGGCACCCATCAATTTGACATATAATCCCAGTGTCGTTTAATCAACAAACTAGGAGTAGGATTTATGTATCCAGCACAAAGATACCTCAGGCCCTTCTACAAGTTCTTCAATTTCTTTTCCATCTGTAAAATGAAAAGTATATATGTAGCTATCTATTTTCCATAGACTCTGAGAAAATGAAATGAGACTCCAGATTTAAGATATTGTGAATATACACCTGGTATGCTTCCTTACAACTGATTACCATAATAGCTTTTGACAAAAAACAAAAAGCTTATTTGCAAAGAGTACAGGTATGTCAGATTCTAGAAGAATCACTAAGTACAAACATAAATACATAAAGGAGGAAAAAACACTATTACAAAGCGTGCCAACTCTATATTAATCTGTTCACAGTGGAAGAACTGAATTTTTTTTCTGTTAGTATATTGTATCTATGAACGTTGTGATTTATCTTCAATCGTCAGTACTGAAAAAGTTGAGAATGAAGTGGCCTGACTAGTATAGTTCAGGCTTACAGGAAATGTTCAAATTTTTATTTATTTAGGGACCAGAACCACATATAGTGGCTCTGTTATTTTGGTGTTTATCTTTTAATATGCTGTTGGATTTGGCTTTCGAGTATTTTGTTGAGGATTTTTGCATCTATATTCATAAGGGATATTGGTCTGTAGTTTTCTCTTAGAATAGTGTCATTGTCTGACTTTGGTATCAGAGTAATGCTGGCCGCATAGAATGAATTAGGGAGTATTCCCTGCTCTTCTGTTTTTTGGAAGAGTTTGAAAAGCATTAGTGTTCATTATTCTTTAATAATTTGTCAGAATTCACCAGTGAAGCCATCTGGTTCTGTTTGTTTTTTTTGTTGTTGGGAGGTTTTTGATTACTGACTCAAACTCTTTACTTGGTATAGGTTTGTTGAGAGTTTCTATTTCTTCTTGAGTCAGCTCAGAGGACGTGTGTGTTTCTAGGATTTTTTCCAGTCTGTCTAGGTTATTTGTTGACATACAGTTATTTAATTGCTTACTAAAATATGCTACTGAACCCCTCTACTGAATTTTTCATTTCAATTATTATACTTTTCAGCTGCAGTATTTTACTTGGTTTCTTTTTATAATTCTATTTATTGATATTCTCATTTTGTTCACACATTGTTTTCCTGACTTTCGTTCTTTGTCCATGGTTTCCTTCAACTCTTTGAGCGTATTGTATATTTAAGATAATTGAGTTGAAGTCTTTGTCATGTAAGTCCAATGTCTGGGCTTTCATAGAGATGGTTTCTATCAATTTGCTTATTTCCTTTGAATTGACCATACTTTGTTATTATTTGTATGCTTTGTATTTTTTTGTTGTTGTTGAAAACTAGCATTCAAGCATTACAGTTTGGTAACTTGTCAAATCAGATTCCCCCCTTCCTCAGGGTTAGCAGTTCTTGACTGCTGAATGTTTAGCTTGTGTTTTGCCAGGATTTTGAATGAGATTTCCTTGAATCCTGGGAGTCTTAAATAATAGCAGCAGTGACAACTAAACCACCTCTTCTATGCTTTGTGAGTAGACTTTGGGCTAGGACACTCCTTTAACACTTAGCCAGGCCATTTGCGATTCTGCCTCAGCCTTCACTTCTTTCTGCAGTAAGACTATAGATTAGCCAGTAGTGAGATCTTAGGGTCTTTTCAGTTCTTTCTAAGCTTATACCTTGTCCTGAGCATGCACTGTGGCTCTCTTTTTTTCCCAGTGTACTCAAGTACTTTGAATGTCCTCCCCTATTTCCCAAAGAAATTCTCTCCTGGACTCTTCCAGGATTTAGAAGGACTTTTGTGTAACTCAACCATAATCTTTTGCCAAGCAAATGTGGATATTTTGATGGCTTACAATGTTTTTGTGCAATACCCACAACATATCCTTCCTGAGTGGATATTCCTGAGTATCCACTTAGTGGATTCCGAGGTAGATGAAACAGTGACAAGAAACTTGCATCAATCCTTCAGGTCCCCAGACAGCTTATAACAAACACCATAATTTACAAATAAGATTTGTAATATAAACAGGAGGTAAGACTTTGTAGCAGCTGTGATTTTAATGTTTAAGCGAAAACTGGTATAAAACAATGAACAGGAATAGAGTAGATAGAGTGACTCACAAAGACCATCCAATGGTTTGGGGGTTACAATGACCAGTTGTCCCTGAAGCCCTTATTATTGTTCACTTATATGAGTTGATAATTCTCCCATTAGGCTAATTTTTTCTTATTTTAATTTCAAACATTTTGCAACAAAAGGTCCTGAACTACAAGTTGACTTACGTGTCTTTATTAAAATAGTTCAATTGATCTTGTGATGTTTGACATTAGACAACCAAAACATATATAGCTTCTTGTGTGACTGTTTCATTAACCCTTTGTAAACAGTCTTTACCTACTCCTAAGACAAGCTTGAGACCTACACACCCTCAAGATATGAATTAGGTACATTCATATCAAACATTTCAAGATTTCAAAAAAAAATTATACCTTGTTGTTGGAAGAGTATAAAAAAAGACAGCTTCCTATTTGAATGAAAAAAAATATTAGAATCATGTATGCTGTCAAGAAATTTATAGAGTACATAAAGTGATGTACCAGATAAGAACACATCAGTACTTTTTCTCAGGAAGGAAAAGAAAGCTCAGGATTACCAGGATTTAAATTGTTTATTGGCAAACAATCCCTTTTTTCAGACTTCTTTCTGAAACTTAAAGATTTGGTGGAATAACATATTTATTACTCTTAAAACTCCAGAAAGTAATCTCTGTTCTTCTAGACTCTCTGTGTAGCTAGGGACTGGAAAAAGAATGTCCTCTCTGTTTATGTGAGTAATTCCTCAGAAGCATTAATTATTAGATCCCATTTACCAGAATTTTGCACTGAAAAAATGAGAGTGGAAATTGAGTAATTATCTTCTTCCCATATTGCGTATTATATATTTTCTTTCTCCTTTTTATTTTTCACCAATATACCAGGTAAGATGCAATACTTTTTTTCTTAAAGATGTTTTTGATGTGGACCATTTTTCCAGTCTTTACTGAGTTTGTTACAATATTGCTTCTGTTTTATGTTTTTGGGGTTTGTTTTGGCCCCGCGGCATGTGGGATCTTAGCTCCCCAACCAGGGATCGAACCCACACCACCTGCGTTGGAAAGAGAAGTCTTAACCACTGGATGGCCAGGGAAGTCCAAGATGCAATACTTTTATGATGAGATATTTTAAGTGTGGTTTTGGTACACATACCTGTTCAACAGAAGCAAACATTTTAAGGTTTTAATTAGGTTTATTTTAAGTTAGATCAGATTATTTTTTGGTTTATATACTTTATAGTTTATGTCCCACTTTATTTTATATATTCATTCCAATTTATGTCCTTCTTTATTTTAAAAAGGATACAAATGACTTACAAATACGTACAAAATGTAACAACATAAAGTAAGTTTAAATAAGTAGGAAAACGAATGAAGAATAAATTAGATTAAACAAGGGCCCAGGAACCAGAGCATGCCTAGTTCCCAATATCCATGCCATCAACTCAAATGCACTTAAAGGGAGCAACTTGTGTTTGACATACATTCTTGAAAATCCAATAGAAAGAGGAAAAAATAATTAATTATTAAATATTTAGTATCTATGTTCATGTTGTCCAATAAAGTAGCCACTAACCACATGTGACTTAGCCACTTGAAATGTGGCTATTCCAAATTGAAAAGTCCTATGTATAAAATGCACTCTGAATTTCAGACCTAGAATAAAAAAAGAATGTAAATATCTCAATAAGTTTTATAGAGATTACATATTTAATGATAACATTTTTGATATATTGTGTTAAGTAAAATATATTATTAAAATTAATTTTACCTGTGTCTTTTCACTTTCAGAGTGGCTACTAAAGTATTTAAAATTACATAGGTGGCTTGCAATTGTAATTCATTATATTTCTTTAGGACACCACTGGCCCATATGGTAAAACAATTTCATTACTCTAGGAAATCACTACTATTCCTAATGCAGGCAGTTCTCACTTTGCATAGTTCTGATATGCATGGATTTCAGTTTCTATTAGTTTAGTTAGCTAACACTAGTCCTCCAACACATGATCCAAATTTTAGTTACCATGGCATATTAACTATGAGTTATTGTATAAAGTGTAAATTTCACTGCTAGCTATTCATTCCACAAATATCTAGTACATCATGTTCAGTGACCAAACATGACACTTCCTTCTCAGTCTCTTGATCATTGGTTACTGCATATCTGTTTTCAGACAGCATGCACAGACAGTAAAGCATGTACTTGTATTGCCTTCTTGTCTCCAAGTGATAACCCATGTGACACTTTACAAAATGAATAATCAAAAGAGAGTATAGGCCAACAAAGATAAAATGCAATAAATAAACAAAAAACCATAACAATGGAACTGAAATTTTAATTATATATGGAGTTATAAAAGAAATAGTTGATTTTGAAGATGTTGGCACTGCCATCATTTGAGAAACCTAGATATGCAGTCAGGGGAACTTAGTGAAAGCCAATTTATAGACATAAATGAGGAAAGTGGTTGTGTTAAAAAAGATGCAGAGGAAGTGATGCTGGCAAAACTTCACATTAATGGAAACTTCTGAAATTATTTTACGTCACTGAAAGCATAAAGAGGAAAATGTGTTGGAAGCTGATGCAAACTTAGAAAGTAATATATAACAATTTGTCAAGGCATGTAAAAGGTGCTTGCTCCCTATCCTAAGTTATAAGGCAAGAGGAAGGCAAGCACTGTTCAAACTACTCTTCATAAGTTTGTTTTTTTTTAACTAAGAGATAAAACACTTTAATTCTCAATGTTTCTTATGGTTTAAACTATAGTACACTTAATCAATATTAGTTTTGCTATTTTTAATTCCCTATACGTTTATTCCTAAGTCTAAGAGAATATTAATGTTTTGAGAAAATTTTTTTAATTTTATAGAACAGTAGAAAAACATTTTCTATTGATTATTAGAGCTTTGCACAGTTCTAGCTTTAATAGTCATTTTTACAATCCTGCATGGAGGCAAAGTGAGGACTACTTGTATTAAGTTCAGGGAGAAATATTTTCTGAGGTTTCTCATAGAAAGGTTATTGTTTAATGTTATGGAAAGCATCTTAATTCCTTACAGCAAAGTCAGTGATGATATCTACTGGACTGTTTTTTGTAACCTCACCAATGTACTTGATGGCCTCTATAGAACAAGGGAGTTCCGTGATGGGACAGTGTGATGAGATCTAGGGATAACTAGCTCACTGATCATTTCTCTTTATTCACTGATAGATTTGATAACGGACTATCAATTCTTAAGGCAAATTTTTATGAACATAGTTTCTTTCTAATCTTAAAAAAGGGAGCAGTGGACAGTTTGGGATTACATTCTAGAAGATATACCACTAATGGGAATATTCTATTATCAGTTAAGTACAAAGGGCCTTATGTTTAAACAAGCAGCAGAATAATATAATTATTAAATTAAATTAGCTATTAAATCAGTTAGAAGAATACTGATGTTTTAAAAGGTATGCATATTCTGAGAACTGACCTTTTATGTCAGTTTTTCTTTCTTGGTTTGAGATGCTGAGCCAGCCAAGTGAGATTTGGTATCAAGACCAAGGTGTAGATCTGTGGGTACTGCTCCTATTTGCCTTTGTTTGTTTGTTTGTTTGTTTCGGATCCTGGTGAGTATCTCTTAATACTGGTAAAACTGAACACTGTCTGGAGTACTAATTGGTTTCATATTTCTTTTTTCCATAGAGAATTGCTTTACCACAGCATGTTAGATCATATCTGAAAGGTATCCCTTCTCCCTTTCCATTAATTCTTCCCTTTATCTTCCCTTTATTGACTATGGAACATTTTCCATTTTCAATATTTTGATGTGAATTCACTTGTAGGATCCTCACAGGGGCCCTATGAGATAGGGTAGGTATTTTTATTTCCCTTTGTCAAATGAAAACAAAGAGACTACAGGGAGTTGGGTGACTATTTGTGACGACCATGAGAATGCACCTGGCATATTTCCAACTGCTGGGAGCTTAATTGACTGAGGACCCCAGCTGCTTCCTCTGAAATCCATCATGGGAACGTGAAGGAAGCCTCCTTCCTAGGTATCAGGAGACCCCTCAGAGTAGCTGGCTTGGTTTGAGGACTCTCAATGGCTATGTTTAATCTTTCCTGGACTAGGGCACTTTCACCCACCCTTACTTCCCTCTCCTTAACTCTGGTTCACAGTTGTGTCATGGTCTAATGACTTTCTCAGCCTTTCCAGTCCCTGCTCAATTTTCTTTCCTGCAGGTATTTCCACTAAGAAAATTAGATCAGGAAGAGCTACTGCTGACTTTCAGAAAGTGAACTATTGCTGGCCTTCCAAAACACAAAATATGCAAACAAAGAAACTTGATGCTGGAGATTACAGCTTGCTGTATCAGCACAATATAGCATTTGCAGGAGCTCACAGGGAAGCCACTGCAGCTATCATACTCTATCTACCAGCACATCTACCTGGTGGAGGAGAATAAGGGCTTCTTTCCCTCTTGCACATTTCAAATTTCTTAAGAGTACCGCTCATTGGTATAACTTAACTAGAACCCATCAGGCAAAGGAGCCTAGGAAAGGGGTCCAGCTCCTGACATGTAGGAGAAGTATAGAAGGTGGGGACATATACATGATGTCTGTCATTGATAGTTAGAAACAATTCAAGGAACAAGGGCTGCTAAAGACTATTTTTTAGGTAACCATTTTTCTGAACCCATTCAGTTTCTTCGGTGCCGTTTCATTGTAGATTTGGTTCTTTAAACTTGACTCAGGTTGGGTCACTGAAATTCCTTAAAATATGATTAATCTAAGGTTCACCATCACTTCTTCCATTACCCAGATGTTTATTTTTCAATCATTTACATACATTCTTTGCCAGCTTCCTTGTCCTCTGCAAGTGACTACTATGCTAATATAGGATTAGATGGGGTTAGAGAGAGCAAAACATATCTCTGCTTCTTCAGCAATTTCAAGACAAGGGTTTCATTTATTTTTCTAACTTATCTTTGTGTTTTATTAACCTTTTTGGGGATGTGTGAAATGGTGGTAATAAATACTTGAACATTTAATCTTCTACTGAGCTTACTTCTTCAAGGGAAAAAAAAAATCAGAGCATGGTCCTTATCTTTAAAGCTACAATATTTTGCATTTTCTCTTTTTATTAAATCCCCCACCTGACTCTCCTATTGAAGGATTCATTTAATTATAGAACATGTGCCATCTTAAGTCACTTATTATTCTAGACTCTGAAAATATAGTAGTGAATAAGACGAAAATGTCCCCTGCTCTTGTGGAACTTTCATTTCTAGTGACAAGAACTATCAATAGTTAAATCAACTGAATGAAAAAAGAAAGATGATTCCAGACAACAGTAAAGTCTGAGAATAAAATAAAACAATACAACATGAAAGAGAGAACAGCTGAGTCTGAGCACAGCATAGTTAGGAATGTTTTGCTGAAGAATTGCATTTATTTGGAACCTGGAAGAAAAGAAGTTTCCAACTACCAAGGGGTGGAACATTCTAGGCAAAGGAAACGATATATGCAAACATCTTAATGCAAATTTTCTGGCAGAAAAGAACATACATTCAGGAATGCAAAAGGTTAATATGGCTGTATCATAAAGGAACAAGAGGGAGTTAAGAGAGTTATGAAAAATGAATTTGGACAACCAAATCAGAACCTAGAGGGTTCTGTAGCCACGTTAAATAATAAAATTCTAAGAGCAAGTTCACATCATTGTAACAGTGAAAACACAAGTGTTACATGTTCTGATTTGCAGTTTTAAATAAACAATAGGACTAAAATAAGTAAACCATGTTCTTATCAAGCCTTTATTCTATATAACTGCTACATTTAAAAACATTAGTTATCTTTAAAGTAATATAATGAGCATTTTATAATGGGTTTTGGTTTCATTATTTTCACTAATACATACAATACTTTTACACATAAGTATTTTAAAAATCTGACAGTTTTTTTTCTCTGATTTGCAAAACAGTGTGCTAAAATTAGAAGATTTTGACAACAATGACAATTTCATTGTTGCCTGTAAACTGCTTAAATATTAAAGATGTATTGATTACTTGTCCTGGAAGTCTCAATAGAGATCCATACTGATACAAGCCCTGTATGAATAATCTTTGTGAGAAAAAAATTACAAAGTGATAAGAGGTAGAGAAAGGGGAAAGTGTTATAGCAGTGAAGGGAAGGGAGTCAGCATTTTGTGAAGAAATCCATCAGATAACAGTACAGAGTTTAGCACCGGATATTACTTGTATTAGCCTGCTGGAGCATCCCCACAGAAGAAAGGAATGTTAGCTTTATTTTCAGCCTCACAATTCTAATGAAAGGCCCTCTCTTCCCCCTCAGAATGAACCCCAGCCCAGTGCATGAGACAAGCTCTTCCAAAAGCCTTTGTGCCAGTGACTTAAGTGAAGGACTTTGATCTCTGTCCCCCACTATAGACAGCATAGTCTTGAACAGTTCATCTCACTGTACTTATGTCCACTCAGCAATACAGTTTTTGTGCTGAAAGTACTTCTTTCTAGCACATTATACAAAATAAATATTCAAGAAAATTGTTAAGTTCCTCTAGGGGAAGATAAATAACAACAAATATGAACATTCTTTTTTCCAGACTTGGGTTTAAGAAGCAAGGTTGACAGGCAGACCACTGCAGTGCTGTGACTTCAGAAGCATTTTCTGCCTGAGCAGAATGAGACTTCCATTTAATGACTTCATTTTCAAACTTCCTTTTCCTGTACTCCTTCAGAATATGTTTTAATTCATTCAGTCAGTCAGAATTGCTGAGTGTCTACTTTATGTGGGGCAGTTTGTTTTCAACATTGAGCTGTGTATACAGTAAGCTGAAGTTAAGTGTGTGTGTGAGTTTCTGAGTGCCAGTATATGTGTTACCTACTAACTTATTATTTTCTCTTCTGCAACAATTTATTTTTCTTTTCTACAACAGTTTGTTTAAAAAAGGTGAAATGTTGCATTACTAGAACTATTTTATGAGAAATAATAAACAGCTTATACAAATTGCATTTTGATTTGGAGCAAGAATAAAATTCTACCTAAATAGTTTTATTTCTCTTTAAAATGATTATTATATGGACTAAAAAACTTACCTTTTTTACTTAGCATTTTATTAAAGGTAAGTGCACATTAAGTTTTTTCTTTCAAATGTGTAACTTCCCCATTCCAGTATCATGTTTTATCTCATTGAACACCTAGAGAATAAATACGAGATTACCACTGATTTCATTACCAGACACAGCATGCACACAAGTGGATAGAAACCTTAGATCATTAAACCATTTCTCACTGAAAACATAACTTAAAATCCTTACACTGCTTATAGCCCCTAAACATCTGTATGATGATCTTTCTATTCTTTATTGCCAAAAGTCATACTTCTGTTACTGAATATTTAACCATGGGTCATCTCTGCTTTTGAGATATAATCTCTCAGACTAGTTATTTGATTTCCTTTGTCAGTCTTGCTTCTTCCTTTAGAATAGAAATCATAATGCTTGCCATCAATCTGTCTTAGCTGTGTAGGTTGTCTCATAAAAAAGGATTAAGAGCATACTTTACTTTGGGGATTTATAAAAAATTTTACCCCCCACCCTATCCAAATCCCACTTGGAACTCTAGGTTTCTGCCAAAAGTATGCTTGCTAAGTGCATTCATATTCTCCATGTCATGGAAGCGGTTCAGTCTTCATTCGGAGGCTGCATAGTCCAGCCACTAAATTGGGGGTCTTTGAAGCCCTCTCAGCAGCACACATGGATGGATACCATCTCATATTCTCTGATTACAGTCACTCTTCTCAGGAGGAAGTGTCCATCTGTGCCCTTCAAAATCTTAAACCTTTAAATGATGACGGTCATAAGCATTAGGGCTATATGCTCATGACTTCCCCGTGATCTCTTCCCTCCTAGCATAATCACACGCACACTCTGGGCTTCCTACATATGCACTACTGGCTTCCACTTGGGGCAAAATTCATATGTAAACTCTTTTAGCCATACCATCATCCAGTTGTTCCTTCAGATAAACTCAAATAGCTATTTTTTTAGGACTTTTTTCCCCCTACTTAACTATAAGAAAGATAGTTGGCATTTGTTTAAAACATAGAACCTTTAAAAATTAGCATGACTTACTAATGAAAACAGGAGAACTCCATTTAAACATTTAAAATTTTTGGTGGCTAGCATTGGTGTTTGAATTTTATCTCAAAACACTAATCAGACTAAGCTTGAAAGCAGCTTTCATGGAGCGATGGATTAAAAGGCCCAATTCTGAGAGGAAAACATTGGCAACTTTTTAACGATGGCTATAAAAGAAAGTACAACAAATTTTTTCTAACCAAAATTTAAGATTCTTATTTATACATGTTCTACATATAGGCAGGATTTCTAGAATTTAGTGTGTGTGTACGTGAAACACACAAATATGATTTTTAAATGATTTTTAAAAATGATATGTATAACAGTTGTCAAACTTTAAATGACAAGCGTTGTTCTGGTGTCATTAAAAGAACTGCAGAGCCAGAGTGGGTAAAAAGCCTTTGATAGCTCCTGCAATGGTTTCATTTTAAATACATGTGCCATTAAATTAAGTTATGAAGAACAAGAGTAGGGTGTTAGTGGAGGGGGGTTTAGAATGGCGTGGTACGTTCATCTTTGATGCTCTCCTCTGATACAAATACAAAGCAATCTTGGATAGAAATAAAGGGGAAAATTAAGAAAACATAGCTGAGCTCAAAACAAGGATAAACATCTCCAGAGATCAGAAATGGAAAAGAGAAACAAAGCAGTGTGTGATGCTGAAGCCACACCCAGCTTAGCAGGAGCTATCCTCTGTAGGAAATGGGGACTAAACGTGCTCTAGGTCAAGTCTCACACAGGACCAAGCTCCTTGCTTGCATCCAGAGCCAAGATCAATTTCCCCAGATGTATGAAATAATAAAAACAATAGTGTTTTTTTTACCCAATTCCCTGATCTGCAAATTTAGAAAAAGCAGTAGGTATAGGGAAGTGGAGGATAAGGATGCTTCTGGCAATCAGGAACAAAATCAAGCCACTCTCTGGCTCATCAGATTGACCAATGACTTCTTCAATGAAATGACAAGGATGAAGTTTTGAAATACCATCATAAGAACTGGGGACGCTGGGGGCTGAATGTAGGGGTAGGCAACTCTATAGTTACTAGGTAATGGTAGGTGAACATAGAAGAAGAGAAGAAGTCAAGGAAGAAAGAGAGAACAATGAAATCTTACTACTCAGAATGAACCTGCACACCAAGGTTAGAGAGTAAATGAAAAATAAATATATTTCAAAATGAAAGACCACCAGCAAAATCAACAATCTGAATTTGAATTTACTCAAGATTAATTTTAGGAGACAGCATGTTTAAAAAAAAAACTTAGCATACTTAAGATGTTCATGTATGAAGGAATAATCTCTAATTAAAATTTAAAAGGTAATAAAATAAGATAACCATTAGACCAGTCACAGCTGAAGAATGAATAAATTACAAGATAATATGAGTTAATCACCCAGAATGAAGAAAATATAAAAATGTGAAAGAGCAGTTCAGAAACATGCTAATAAGAGTAACAAGAGGCAGAATTGAATAAATAGAAAATGGTATTTGCCTAACATGAAGTCTCAATAGTATAAATACTAAAATTGAATAGTGACAATTCAAGAAAATAAATTACATCTGAACTTCATTTATAAGCATGGATTTAGCCCTTTAAGTAAACTACCATACCGTTCTACTTTTAAGGGAGAAAGCAGTTTAGGAGAGAAAATGTATTGTCTGTCACAATTTATTCAAAGTTTGGAAACTTCAGACAGTATTGTATATAGGTTATATATAGATACATTTTATTGTTATAGTATAAAAACCTACATGGGATGGAGGCAGAGGAATGGGATTAGAGAGGTGGTTTACCTGTGTCTATAATGTTTTATTGCTTTTCAAATGACAAAAAGCCCATGTGACATATTATGATTTGAAAAAGCTCAGTGCTCCTTACATTGTCTTCTGTATTTTTCTGTATGATCGAATTATTTCATTTATTTTAAAGGTATGTGAGTTGAGGGAAAAAATCAGATTTTAATGAAAAATGAATAAAATGTAAAAATAAATGAAGACTGGAAAATCAATTTCTGCCAAGTTAGAGTAGCCTCATTCCTCCAGTTCCATGCTTTATAGCTGAATATCCTTTTATTTCTTCTTCTTGCCTTATTGCAGTAGCTAGAAATTCTAGTCCTATGATGAATTAGAGTAGTGAGAGTACTCATTACTCTTGCATTGGTCCTGATGTTAGAAAGAAAGTCTATGTTAGCTCTTTTGTTATGGTCCCACAGGTCCCTGAGACTCTGTTGTTGGTGGTGGGGTTTTTTTGTTTTTCTATTTTATTTTCTCTTTGTTGTTCAAATTGGGTAAATTTTATTTATCTGTCCTTCAGGTCACTGATTCTGTCCTCTGTAATCTCTACTCTACTATATATTAAGCCCATCCATTGAGTTTTTATTTTGGTTATTGTATTTTTAAGTTTTATAATTTCCATTTGCCAAAAACTGGAAACTTCTTCAACAGGCAAATGGTTAAACAGGTTGTGATACACCAATATCATGAAACATTAGTCATCAATTACAAAGAACAAACTATTGATACGTGTAACAATTTGATGTATCTCCAGGGAATTATGCTGAGTGAAAAAAGCCAATCTCAAAAGGTTGTATGCTATATGTAGACATGAATATAGCATTGTTGAAAAGTATAGGCATGGATAATAGATTCAGTGGTTGCCAGAGTTAGGGACGTATGATGGTAAATATATAAATATATGCTCCCCACTTAATTTAAAGTTGTTTCCTGGCTATCTCTCTACCCACTGACCCCCTACCCACCCTGCCCTGCCAGTGCCTCTTGCCTTTACTCTGCACTGAGTGACTAGTGTTTGGGGCAGGGGCAGGATCAAGAAAAGTAATCTAATCTATAAATGGGTTCATCCAGTATACTGAACAAAGAGGTCAGAAAACACACACACACACACACACACACACACACACACACACAATTCAGTGGAAGGAGTAAATCAACCAGACAACCAACTAGAGAATCTTCAAGTATTTTGGTTTCATTACGTATGTGTATCTAAGTGTGAAAAAAGAATTTTAGCAAGGAATTTTAATTTTAATATTATGGAGCAGGGTGATTCCAGTAGGCTGAAAGAATCCGTATATTTGATGATTCAATAGAGTCACATCCTGCAGATTTTCACAGGAATCTTCCAGTTCCAGCCCTCCCACTTCCCTCTCCCAGTGTACTGTTAACTAGCAGGACACATGCTGGAAAGATGGAAAAAACAGGGCTTTCCAGTGTGATTGACTCCAACTCAGCCTTGTGAATTCTAGTTAGCTTTTGAAATAGAATACACCACCATGAGCACCGAACCTTTTCTAGTGGATTCTGGCTTATTAGCTATCTGGACATCAAAAATATCACTTAAATCCTTATTTGTCATCTAGGAAAAAGGTAAAGGTCAGCAGGAATTGAAAATTTTACTAGGTGGCCCTCTTCAATAGATTTGCAAGTGCAAATCTCAAAAAACTCTCAGGATATTTTATGCTAGAGAATTAAAGGGAAAGGGGGATATGGCTCTATCTTGGTACTATATAAGTAAGGGCCTACTGAAAATCTCCCTCTTTGGATCTACTCTTTCCTCAGTGGAAATACTGGTTAAGGTATAGATAAAATAAAGGTGACAAGGAAGAATGACTTGTTTTTGAAAATTTTAGGGAAGCTGAAAGAGATAGCTTAAATAGTAGCTAAGTGAAAATTAGAATTGCTTGACATACACAGCGTCTTTTACCTCTGACAGAAAAAGCCTTGTGTTACAAATATAAACCACTTGGGGGAAGGATGTTAAGACATTTGAAAGAATTCTTGTGTAAGGTGGATGTGTACTTCATGGTTTAAAAAGAATACTCTCAGTTTAGTTAGAAAGTCTCTCAGAAGTCTTTAAGTTTCCCACTCTGCCTCTCATCCTCATTTTTGAGTCTCCAAAAGTTTGCTGCTGTATCATTTTTCTCTCTCTACTACTTAAAGACAATAGCTTTAAAACTGTTCTTTGAAGAGCTCTAGGAATTCTATACAAGTCCCTCATTGATGAGCACCCACAGCAAAAGAGAGAGATGGTAAGCATCATACCATTCTACCACAGCAGGTCTGCTCTATTAGTTTTATTTGTTTATGCTTCTAGGCATCATTTTCTTTTGAGCAAAAAAAAAAAAAGTTTGAGAACAAATGTGTTGGCAAATCCCTAGATCTTTGACTATAACATTAGAAAAACTGTGTCAACATGCTTTGCTATAAAAATGATATCCATCTATAAAGTTTCCTGCTGAAATCCATACAGTAAGATGAAAATCCACATTTTAAAATGTAAGGAGAATAATGATTTTGTAAGTAAGCTGATAAAATCAAATATTAGGTCTGAATCTTAGTGTAGAATTTGTGTTTCTTATGGCTTCTCAGATTTTGATTCAACTAATGGAAGACTAGAGAAATAACACATAGGTCCTATATAACAGTTAATAAACCCTCAAATCCAATCAAGGCCCATACTGAAATAGTAGTCGTTTTATTAGTAATACTATAACGATACTAATTAATAGTGTTTTGGGTATATTTAAAACTGTGTTAGTCTTCTTAACATTATTCCTGTATATGAATGTGAGGACCCCGTCAGGGCACATGGTCTGCATCAGGGATGTTTATCATGATTGTAGCTTTGAATCCAGTGAAAGGAGCTCTAAAATTTGGATAGATCTTTTGAAGTGAATATTTTCAAGATGTCAAAGAAGAAGAATTGTTTCCAGAATATAAGGATTATAATCCCATTGTACTCCAGGCTAGCCAGAACACTACCGAAATATTGTATATTGGTTTTGATAACATAATTTAAGAAGATCATTGACAAACTGATGCAGGATCAGTGGATATTGACAAGTTCATAAAGCATCTGCGTACAGTGGAATACCATGTCATCTGATGGGCATTAGAAAGGTTTCTGTGGAAAGTTTAGTCAAGAGAAGCCCTGGAAGATGGTGGTAGAAATTTTCTCTCTTTTCAGTCAAAATAGAAGACTATAAGACAACTGAAACATGTTAGCCGAAAGGCAAAGTAAGACTAACAATTGGAAGTTGTATGAAGCAAATTATACTGATAGAAACAAAATTTATGAACCGATATGTTAAAAAATAGAGTGTGCTTCCTTCTGAAGTCCTACATTTCTTTTCATAGATACACACAGAGTACTAAATTTGGGATTTTATCTGGCCAGAATGTTGGAGAGGAATTCCTATCTTGGAAATGTTTTGTCCTAGATAAACTCAAAGTCCTTTCTAACTCTAAATTGACATGAACTGTCACCGTCATCCTTTGGGAAGTGCTCTTTGAATATTTTGGGACTCTTTACAACTCAAGTATTTAAAAAGCCTTTGTTATGTTACATGCATTAAGCATACATTTTATATACATTATCCTATCTCATGACATTCCTTTGTTCATTCATTCAGTAAATATTTCCCGAACACCATCTGCCTGATAACTATGCTAGGCACTTAGGCTGATACAGGTGGAGCTTAGGTTTCGGTTATTTGGGAAAGATTTGATGGGGAATAGTAATTTTGGACTAAGGAAGAGTGAAGTAAAAGAAGACTAGGTCTACACAGCATACACAGTGTGTTCTCCAGGTAGTCACCTGGGACTTCATCCACTGGGACCTTCTGTAAAACCCCAAAGAATGCATTTCAGAATCATCTGCCCAAGAGACAGAAGAGCAGAGACTTTATCCACGGGGTCCATTGGTCAGGTGTTGCTCCATGAGGTGTTCACTCTCATGCATATGCAGGCCATACCTGCATGAGAGCCTGGCAGGATTTCACAAGCATTTTAGTCAGGTAGTCAGAGAAACCTCATGGCAGAAAGTGAGAGCTCCACAGTGCAGTTGAAGTGAGATGCTTTCAGGTACACCTGTGTGAAGCTAGTTGCTATGGCCATGGCTGGATAAAATGCAGGCCCAGAAGACAGTGAGGTGATCTACAAGAGGAATCTGAGTCCGCTTTTATCCCTGATTCAGATCTTATCCATTACGAGAATTTAGTCCTTTTACTTTACTCTTTCTCTGCTCCATCCTTCTCTCTTTCATATCTCTTAAGAGGAAAATATCCTCAAATTTTCTTTACGAAAAAAATTTGTATGAACTTTGTATATCCCCTGTCTACAAATGGAGCTCAGGACCACTTTTGCACATCTAAGGCCCATGCAGAACTTTGAAATTACTAACTTAAAGCCCACTACATTAAGCTTTAAGCAAGACATCTCGCTTCTCGGTTGTTATTTGGGGTGTGCAGCCCAGATGTGTGTGTGTGTGTGGTGGTGATGTTTGTTTTTTTTATTTCCATGAAAATGAAATAAGAATACTGGAGGTTGGTAGAAGAAAAAATTTGACATTATAGATTCAGTATGGGTGGGCACTTCTAGATATCTTGAAAGAAAATAGATCTTATTAGAAACATAAGCACATGTAGAAATTGCCAATCCTTCTGTGCCATTGGAATGTTCTATTCCCAACTCCGACTCTTAAAAATATAAATAAACATGATCTTCTTTTGTTTTATTTTGGTTGAAGAGAAGTTTAGATGTCTTTGTGGAAACTATATGTGGATTCTGAGGGAGAAAAATGTGTACCCGTTTGTCTCGCTGGTATTCTGCAGTTTGAAGTAGTTTGCAATAATTGAAAAAGAAGGGGAGAAAAAACTAAATTACTATCACTTACTACCTGTTAGGGATTTGTTATTTTTTAAAAAAATAAACTCTCAACTATATAATCAGAAATTCCCTTCACTTATGAAAAAAATTAAAACAAGATGACTTCTGGAATTTAAAAAAAAATTTAGCTTCCACGTGTCATGTTAATCACAGATGACCTTTCAGAGCCTACAAATATATCAGTGACATTCATACAAACATCTCTCACGAAAGGTCAGGACAGAATTCCTTTTTCTGCTCACTTTTGAATAGAAGGATAATAATTTCTAAGAACCACTATCAGAACTGTTATTTCTAGCAAAATCCATTAAAGAATCACTCAGTTGTTTTCATTTTTAAAGTATATGTGAGTTGGTACAGGAAAGAAGCAAACGTTTTGTGAAATCGGGAGACAGGTCCATGAGGTAAAGGAAGAAAGAGAGGAAAAGCATGAGTAGGAGTGAGCATAAGAATGATGGAAAGTGCTGAATCTGCACAGAAAAAGGTCACTATCAGAAAGAGGAGAAATTAGAATTTAATTCAGGTATAGTTCTTGTGTGTGTTCATTGAGCTCCGTATCTGAATAGGCATCATATTCTTTTTAAATTCTTGGATTAATTTTCAGAATTTCAGACTGTATTGTTAGCTGTGAGACACTGGAGGGAAGGGAAAACGGCTTATTCATTCCTCTGTCACAGTATATGATAATTGTCTGTTGGACATAAGTAAACTGAGATGCCTTTGGCTATTTTTGAGGCATGAAGAATAAGCATGAAGTCATCAAACGTATTTTAAAAAGCCTCCCAAAATAGAGTATGGAAAAATAATAAAGCCGATTTTCAACACTGCCTGGAAGATCACTTATGTCTCAAATGAATAATGTCAGACTGATCTGTTTCCATTTTGTGAAAAAGAAAAAAAATCTTGCTTTTTAATGTGGAAAAAAACTTGTTGAAAGTTTGTTATTATGGACAGAATTCTTTTCTAGACATTTGGGTTTTTATGGAGGAGGGGGAGTGCAGCATATGTGGTGAGAGTAGTATTGGGTGGTGTTTTCTAAATGTTATTTTTATAAACTGGTTATGTTTTTTTTAATCAAAAGCACTAATAATTCAATAGAGAGCATACATATTAAATATATTGATAACACCAGGTGAAGAAGCCTAAGTTAAGTCCTAGAGGAAAAAAAAAAAAAAATATTTAATTGACATTGACAGAAGTATATAAAGAGGTTATGTTTCAATAGAATAAAGCACAGGGGAGTGAGACTATTTGCCTAAGGACAAGTAGACAAATAAAAAATGAAAACTAATTCCTACAGCCTGGTACAGCAAGAACAGTTTCTATGGAAATAGAACAAAAGGTGAAATATCACAAACACAGAACCTTGTATGCCAAGATAATTAAAGAGGGTGCAGAAATCCATTTGACCTGGCATATTAAATACCTTTAAATATCCTTCTTCTCACAGCAGCCAGAGAGATAATATTAAAATCCTCTAATAAATGTCTGTGGAACTTAAAGTAACACCTTCACGTCACAGGCTGCCCTACCAAGCCCTGCAAGATCTGCTCCTGCCAGCCTGTCTCATAAACACCTTCACCTTCGTTGCTTATACAGCTCCAATCTCACCAGCCTCTTGGCTGTTTAGAAAACAGTCTTTTCAACTTAGGGCTTTTCCTCTTGATACTTCCTCTCCTTGATAAGCTCTTTATCTAGAGTTTTGCTCCTTCTCTGTGTCCTGGTCTGTGTCTAAATGTTACTGTCTTAGAAAACCTTTCCTAACCATGTGTTTGACCACCCTCCCCACTCCTACCCCATCCCACCCCCAGCCGATTACCCTGTTTTATTTTCTTCATTATATGTATCAGTATCTAATGCTATATTAAGTGGTTTATGTAGTTGTTTATGGCTTGAATTTTCCAGTGAAATCTAAGCTCCATAAACACCAAGAACTTTACCATCTTGTTCTCCTCTCTTTTCTTATCCTTGCGAATGTGATTGACATCATTATAGGACAAAATAAATATTTGTTGAAGGCATAAGCATTTGTAAATTAGCCATTTCGAGAAAAAGAAAGCTGAAGAAGAGAAATCTCCCTTCCTGCCATGAAACTATCTCTATGGGTTTTAATGTACTAAAATAACTTCTTGAGGGACGTTAAGGAAACATAATGAACTCTGAGTTTATTTAAGGAGATTTATTAAATGTTAAGGTATAGATTAGGTGCACATTGAAGAAATATACACTGTTCAGTTAGTAAATTGGAAAAAGCTTCTTTTCAGTATCAGGTTACCAAGAATTCTAGCTCTCTATTGATTGCACTATTTGTTGGAAAATAACATTAAAAAAAAAATCCCTGCACTGTTATACCACTGTGAATATGGACATTCGTGGTATGCCAGAATTTGTTAAAGCTAATTTAGTCCAGAATGTATTCTGTTTGAGGGCAAGATTGTACCTTCTACTGGGGGAATCTGCATGAAACTTAGTAAATCTATTCTGTAATTTATTTATGTAAGGATATATATTTCAATATATTGATTGCTTAAAAATCTAATAAATGTTCCTTAAACAGAATTTATGTTCTGGATTAAAGTAGGTATTACTTGCTGTTGCAACCTTTACTACTAGTAAAAGTGAATATAAGTGACACATCATAGTTCATTTTAGTATGGTAGTAATTTACACTTCAATTCTCAGTAAGCTTGTATGTAATAACCACCAAGGACATTTAAAATAATGAGAGATTCAGTGAAATCATATATAAGAATTATTATTGAAGGGCCTGAAAAGCTTCTCATCCTGTCAGTGATGCATAAAGGAGATGTCTGCCTTCCTTTTACAATTTCAAAGTGGAATCTTTTACCTAATGTTTCTTTCATCCTTTTAGGCCTTGCAACCTTCATGCATTTATTTTTCAACTTTTACATGAATATAAACCATCTCTTCCATAATACATGACTTTGGTACCATTTGACTTTAGCTTATTTTGTTCTTTTTCTTTTTTCTTTTCTTTCTTTTCTTTTTTTTTTTTTTCTAATGGCAAAGTACCTTCAAAAGCAGCAAGCATGCCTTGATTATTTCCAGCTATCCATGCAGATTTCTCTGGTCACACGCTGAGAAAACCCCATAGTTACAGGATATTTATGGTAGCAGCACTGCTATTTCAGGGAATTACATTATAGTTCACACTAAAAATAAAAGGGCAACACATTTTACATGCTGGTAGCTGGTTTCCCTTGATAGACACAGTTGCTTTTTCTATAGAATTAAATTTATCCTTCACCATCTGCTCTTCAAGTATTCCAGAAAATACAATATTGCATCTGAATTGCCCTGAAAATAAGTTATTCTTCCTCCCTACAGACTTCCTTGTCAGATTCATAGTCTTACCTGCAAACAAATGCCCAATATTTGGGGAGCTCCACTAATTTTGTACTTCAGTTTGGAGACAACTTGGGAGAGCATTGTCAGTCACTCCCGTAATATATGGGTGTGATTGACGAGATGATAGAGGCATTTTTTTTTAAACATCTTTATTGGAGTATCATTGCTTTACAATGGTGTGTTAGTTTCTGCTTTATAACAAAGTTAATCAGCTGTACATATACATATATCCCCATATTTCTTCCCTTTTGCATCTTCCTCCCTTCCACCCTCCCCTATCCCACCCCTCTAGGTGGTCACAAAGCACCAAGCAGATCTCCCTGTGCTATGGGGCTGCTTTTCACTAGCTAGCTATTTTACATTTGGTAGTGTATATATGTCCATGCCACTCGCTCACTTTGTCCCAGATTACCCTTCCCCCTCCCCGTGTCGTCAAGTCCGTGCTCTACTAGGTCTGAGTTTTTATTCCCATCCTGTGCCTAGGTTCTTCATGACCTTTTTTTTTTTTTTAAGATTCCATATATATGTGTTAGCATACGGTATTTGTTTTTCCCTTTCTGACTTACTTCACACCGTATGACAGTCTCTAGGTCTATCCACCTCATTACAAATAACTCAATTTTGTTTCTTTTTATGGCTGAGTAATATTCCATTGTATATATGTGCCACATCCTCTTTATCCATTCATCTGTTGATGGACACTTAGGTTGCTTCCATGTCCTGACTATTGTAAATAGAGCTGCAATGAACATTGTGGAACATGACACTTTTTGAATTATGGTTTTTGCAGGGTATATGCCCAGTAGTGGGATTGCTGGGTCATATGGTAGTTCTATTTTTAGTTTTTAAAGGAACCTCCGTACTGTTCTCCATAGTGGCTGTATCAATTTACATTCCCACCAACACTGCAAGAAGTACCTTTTTCTCCAGACCCTCTCCAGCATTTATAGTTTCTAGATTTTTTGATGATGGCCATTCTGACTGGTGTGAGATGATATCTCATTGTAGTTTTGATTTGCATTTCTCAAATGATTAGTGATGTTGAGCATCCTTTCATGTGTTTGTTGGCAATCCATGTATCTTTGTTGGAGAAATGTCTATTTAGGTCTTCTGCCCATTTTTGGATTGGGTTCTTTGTGTTTTTGATATTGAGCTGCATGAGCTGCTTGTAAATTTTGGATGTTAATCCTTTGTCAGTTGCTTCATTTGCAAATATTTTCTTGCATTCTGAGGGTTGTCTTTTCATCTTGTTTATGGTTTCCTTTGCTGTGCAAAAGCTTTTAAGTTTTATTGGGTCCCATTTGTTTATTTTTGTTTTTATTTCCATTTCTCTAGGAGGTGGGTCAAAAAGGATCTTGCTGTGATTTACGTCGTAGAGTGTTCTGCCGATGTTTTTCTCTTAAGATTTTCATAGTGTCTAGGATTACATTTAGACCTTTAATCCATTTTGAATTTATTTTTGTGTATGGTGTGAGGGAGTGTTCTAATTTCATTCTTTTACATGTAGCTATCCAGTTTTCCCAGCAACACTTATTGAACAGATTGTCTTTTCTCCATGGTATATCCTTGCCTCCTTTATCAAAGAAAAGGTGACCATATGTGTGTGGGTTTATCTCTGGGCTTTATATCCTGTTCCATTGATCTATATTTCTGTTTTTGTGCCAGTCCCATGCTCTCTTGATTACTGTAGCTTTGTAGTATAGTCTTAAGTCAGGGATTCTGATTCCTTCAGCTCCATTTTTTCCCCTCAAGATTGCTTTGGCTATTTGGGGCCTTTTGTGTCTCTATACAAATTTTAAGACGTTTTGTTCTAGTTCTGTAAAAAAAAAAAAAAAAAAAAAAAAAACACTGCCATTGGTAATTTGATAGGGCTTGCATTGATTCTGTAGATTGCTTTGGGTAGTAGCGTCATTTTCACAATTTAGATTCTTCCAATCCAATAACATGGTATATCTCTCCATCTATTTGTATCATCTTTAATTTCTTTCATCAGTGTCTTATACTTCTCTGCATACAGGTCTTTTGTCTCCTTAGGTAGGTTTATTCCTAGATATTTTTTGTTGCAATGGTAAATGGGAGTGTTTTCTTGATTTCACTTTCAGATTTTTCATCATTGGTGTATAGGAATGCCAGAGATTTCTGTGCATTAATTTTGTATCCTGCTACTTTACCAAATTCATTGATTAGCTCTAGTAGTTTTCTGGTAGCATCTCTAGGATTCTCTATGTATAGTATCATGTCATCTGCAAACAGTGACAGCTTTACTTCTTTTCCGATTTGGATTCCTTTATTCCCTTTTCTTCTCTGATTGCTGTGGCTAAAACTTCCAAAGTTATGTTGAATAAGAGTGGTGAGAGTGGGCAACCTTGTCTTGTTCCTGATCTTAGTGGAAACGCTTTCAGTTTTTCACCACTGAGGACGATGTTGGCTGTGGGTTTTTCATATATGGCCTTTATTATGTTAAGTTCCCTCTATGCCTACTTTCTGCAGGGTTTTTATCATAAATGGGTGTTGAATTTTGTTGAAAGCTTTTTCTGCATCTATTGAGATGATCATATGGTTTTTCTCCTTCAGTTTGTTAAGATGGTGTATCACATTGATTGATATGCATATATTGAAGAATCCTTGTATTCCTGGGATAAACGCCACTTGATCATGGTGTACAACCCTTTTACTGTGCTGTTGGATTCTGTTTGCTAGTATTTTGTTGAGGATTTTCGCATCTATGTTCATCAGTGATATTAGCCTATAGTTTTCTTTCTTTGTGATATCTTTGTCTGGTTTTGGCATCAGAGTGATGGTGGCCTCGTAGAATGAGTTTGGGAGTGTTCCTCCCTCTGCTATATTTTGGAAGAGTTTGAGAAGGATATGTATTAACTCTTCTCTAAACGTTTGATAGAATTCGCCTGTGAAGCCATCTGGTCCTGGGCTTTTGTTTGTTGCAAGACTTTTAATCACAGTTTTAATTTCAGTGCTTGGGATTGCTCTGTTTATAGTTTCTATTTCTTCCTGGTTCAGTCTTGGAAGGTTGTGCTTTTCTAAGAATTTCTCCATTTCTTCCAGGTTGTCCATTTTATTGACATAGAGTGTTTGTAGTAATCTCTCATGATCTTTTGTATCTCTGCAGTGTCAGTTATTACTTCGCCTTTTTCATTTCTAATTCTGTTGATTTGAGTCTTCTCCCTTTTTTCTTGATGAGGCTGGCTAATGGTGTACCAATTTTGTTTATCTTCTCAAAGAACAAGCTTTTAGTTTTATTGATCTTTGCTATCGTTTTCTTTGTTTCTCTTTCATTTATTTCTGCTCTGCTCTCTATGATTTCTTTCATTCTGTTAACTGGGTTTTGTTTGTTCTTCTTTCTCTAACTGCTTTAGGTGTAAGGTTAGGTTGTTTATATGAGATGTTTCTTGTTTCTTAAGGTACGATTGTATTGCTATAAACTTTCCTCTTAGAACTGCTTTTGCTGCATCCTATAGGTTTTGGGTTGTCATGTTTTCATTGTCATTTGTTTCTAGGTATTTTTTGATTTCCTCTTTGATTTCTACAGTGATCTCTTGGTTATTAAATAGCGTATTGTTTAGCCTCCATGTGTTTGTATTTTTTACAGATCTTTTCCTGTAATTGATATCTAGTCTCATAGTGTTGTGGTCAGAAAAGATACTTGATACAATTTCAATTTTCTTAAATTGAGCAAGGCTCGATTTGTGACCCAAGATATGATCTATCCTGGAGAATGTTCCATGAGCACTTGAGAAGATAGTGTATTCTGTTATTTTTGGATGGAATGTCCTATAAATATCAATTAAGTCCATCTTATTTAATATATCATTTAAAACTTGTGTTTCCATGTTTATTTTCATTTTGGATGATCTGTCCATTGGTGCAAGTGGGGAGTTAAAGTCCCCTACTATGATTGTGTTACTGTCGATTTCCCTTTTTATGGCTATTAGTGTTTGCCTTATGTATTGAGGTACTCCTATGTTGGTGCATAAATATTTACAATTGTTACATCTTCTTCTTGGATTGATCCCTTGATCATTACGTAGTGTCCTTCTTTGTCTCTTGTAATATTCTTTGTTTTAAAGTTTATTTTGTATGATATGAGAATTGCTACTCCAGATTTCTTTTGATTTCCATTTGCATAGAATATCTTTTTCCATCCCCTCACTTTCAGTCTGTATGTGTCTCTAGGTCTGAAGTGAGTTTCTTACAGACCGCTTATGTATGGGTCTTGTTTTTGTATCCATTCAGGCAATCTATGTCTTTTGGTTGGAGCATTTATTCCATTTACATTTAAGGTAGTTATCGATATGTGTGTTCCTATTACCATTTTCTTAATTGGTTTGGGTTTGTTATTGTAGGTCTTTTCCTTCTCTTGTGTTTCCTGCCCAGAGAAGTTCCTTTAGCATTTATTGTAAAACTGGTTTGGTGGTGCTGAATTCTCTTACTTTTGCTTGTCTCTAAAGGTTTTAATTTCCCTGTCTAATCTGAATGAGATCCTTGCTGGGTAGAGTAATCTTGATTGTAGGCTTTTCCCTTTCATCACTTTAAATATGTCCTGTTACTCCCTCGTGGCTTGCAGAGTTTCTGCTGAAAGATCAGATGTTAATCTTATGGGGATTCCCTTGTATGTTATTTGTTGTTTTTCCCTTGCTGCTTTTACTATTTTTTCTTTGCATTTAATTTTTGATAGTTTGATTCATATATTTCTTGGCATGTTTCTCCTTGGATTTGTCCTGCATGGGACTCTCTGTGCTTGCTGGACTTGGGTGGCTATTTCCTTTCCCATATTAGGGAAGTTTTCAACTATAATCTCTTCAAATATTTTCTCAGTCCCTTTCTTTTTCTCTTCTTCTTCTGGGACCCCTATAATTCCAATGTTGGTGTGTTTAATGTTGTCCCAGCAGTCTCTGAGACTGTCCTCCATTCTTTTCATTTTTTTTTTTCTTTATTCTGCTCTGCTGTAGTTATTTCCACTATTTTATCTTCCAGGTCACTTATCCGTTCTTCTGCCTCAGTTATTCTGCTATTGATTCCTTCTAGAGAATTTTTAATTTCATATATTGTGTTGTTCATCATGGTTTGTTTGCTCTTTAGTTCTTCTAGCTCCTTGTTAAACATTTCTTGTATTTTCCGCATTCTATTTCTAAGATTTTGGATCATCTTTACTGTCATTACTTTGAATTCTTTTTCAGGTCGACTGTCCGTTTCCTCTTCATTTGTTTGGTCTCGTGGGTTTTTATCTTGCTCCTTAATCTGCTGTGTGTTTCTCTGTTTTCTCATTTTGCTTAACTTACTGTGTTTGGGGTCTCCTTTTCGCAGGCTGCAGGTTCGTATTTCCTGGGTTTTTTTGGTGTCTGTCCCCAGTGGCTAAGGTTGGTTCAGTGGGTTGTGTAGGCTTCCTGGTGGAGGCGACTGGTGCCTGTGTTCTGGTGGATGAGACTGGATCTTGTCTTTCTGGTGGTCAGGTTCACGTCTGGTGCTGTGTTTTGGGATGTCTCTGACCGTATTATGATTTTAGGCAGCCTCTGTGCTAATGGTTGGGATTGTGTTCCTGTCTTGCTAGTTGTTTGGCATAGGGTGTCCAGCACTGTAGCTTGCTGGTCATTGAGTGGAGCTGGGTCTTGGTGTTGAGATGGAGATCTCTGGGAGATCTTTGCCTTTTGATATTATGTGGATCTGGGAGGCTGGTGGTCCAATGTCCTGAAGTTGGCTCTCCCATGTCAGAATCACAGGCCTGATACCCAGCCAGAGCACCAAGAGCAAAAAGAGAAAAAGGGAAAAACTATATATATATCGTTGCTCCCAAAGTCCACCTCCTCAATTTGGGACGATTCGTTGTCTATTCAGGTAGTCCACAGGTGCAGGGTACATCAAGTTGATTGTGGAGATCTGCTGCCCCTGAGGCTGCTGGGAGAGATTTCCCTTTCTCTTCTTTGTTTGCACAGCCCAGGGGTTCAGCTTTGGACTTGGCCCCGCCTCTGCGTGTAATTCTCCTGAGGGCGTCTGTTCCTGCCCAGACAGGACAGGGTTAAAGGAGCAGCTGATTCGGGGGCTCTGGTTCACTCAGCACGGGGGGAGGGAGGGGTACGGCTGAGGGGCGAGTCTGTGGCGGCAGAGGCCGGCGTGATGTTGCACAAGCCTGCGGCGCGCCGTGCGTTCTCCCGGGTAAGTTGTCCCTGGATCACGGGACCCTGGCAGTGTCGGGCTGCACAGGCTCCCGGGAGGGGAGGTGTGGATAGTGACCTGTGCTCGCACACAGGCTTCTTGGTGGCTGCAGTAGCAGCCTTAGCATCTCATGCCCGTCTCTGGGGTCCGTGCTGGTAGCCGCAGCTTGTGCCTGTCTCTCGTTTAGGTGGCGCTTTTAATATTCTCTCTTCACATGCCGCCAGATAAGTCTCTTGCCTCTTAGGCAGCTCCAGACATTTTCCCGGACTCCCTTCCAGCTAGCCGTGGTGCACTAACCCCCTGCAGGCTGCGTTCATGCCACCAACACCACTCCTCTCCTGGCGCTACGACCGAAGCCCGAGCCTCAGCTCCCAGCCCCGCCCGCCCCAGCAGGTGAGCAGACGAGCCTCTCGGGCTGATGAGTGCTGGTCGGCACCAGTCCTCTGTGCGGGAATCTCTCCGCTTTGCCCTCCGCACCCCTGTGGCTGCGCTCTCCTCTGCAGCTCCGAAGCTTCCCCCTCCGCCACCCGCCGTCTCCGCCCACGAAGGGGCTTCTAGTGTGTGGAAACCTTTCCTCCTTCACAGCTCCCTCCCACTGGTGCAGGTCCCGTCCCTATTCTTTTGTCTCTGTTTATTCCTTTTTCTTTTGCCCTACCCAGGTACGTGCGGAGCTTCTTGCCTTTTGGGAGGTTTGAGTTCTTCTGTCAGCGTTCAATAGGTGTTCCTTAGGAGCTGCTCCACATGTAGATGTATTTCTGATGTAACTTGTGGGGAGGAAGGTGATCTCCGCATCCCACTCTTCCACCATCTTGAAGCTCCTCTCCAATTTTGTTTTAATGATGGTTTTAAGAAAAAGTTATTGCTGAAGAAGCTATATGGTTTTTGTTTGTTTTTCTTTATTCATTCTTTCTTTCAACAAAAATTTATTAAAGTAACTTTTCTTAAAACAGTTTTGGAAAGAATTGTACTAACCCTATTTATACAGAATAACTCAGAGTTGTATGTTGCCATCATTTAGGGGAGTCTGAAAGGACATTTATACCCTCTCGACCTAATACAGTTTCCCAGTACAGGTAGTCCAAACTAAAACTTAGGTCCTTTGGTGTCTTTTGGAAGCGCCCTTTAAGAAAAACCCAAACCTGCAAGTAGCCATGTTAATTATTTCTGTGTGACTAATTTCTTAAATAGCAGGGCTTTAAGGAAATCTCAAGGTCCTTGTCTTTGGACAGGAGGAGAAAGGCAGAATTAGGTTCTGAATACTGGGAGGACTTGGCCTTTTATGTAGTCTATGGTCAATAGATATTTGTTGAGTGAATATGAGAGGGTGAATAGAAAACCCTAAAATAAATCTGCCCTATTGTAAGATATTGCCCTGAGCCAGTCTTTTTTCTAGGCTTTCAGATTTTGCCTTTGACTTTCAAATTCAACTGAAGTCCTACTTCTCTTCAGCCCCTGGATTCTATCTTATAACAGGGAAAGAAGATGCTTCATCCACATTTGATACTGTTAGTTTCCCAGAGGTCTCAAAGCATTATCATGTCAATCTTGATGTGAACACAACCAAGGAATTCCTTGCCTATACTTAATTAGTCCTAAAACACTCTCACATTAAAAAATTTAACCGGTCCCTGAAAAGTTTGTAGCCACTTAGAAATGGTGCGATTGATGTGTCACAAATTGGTGAATGGCTGAGAAAGTGAAGAATATATGAAAGTTTGTACGTGAGCTGATTATCTAGGGATCAGATGAACCTGTTAAACTTCCCTGATTGTTCATTTGTGAAACAGTAAGTTCAGAATTGATGTTGCTGGAGTCACCTTTCTTGCACTGTGACTGATTGCACCTCTCTTCTTCTCTGTGGGCATAGAACAGGCAAGTGTGCAGCGCCAGAAGAGAGGACGATGCATGAGCTCCCCACCATGACTTTTGGCCTAAACTCATGTGAGAGAGATTCCAACTGACCCTTATTGTTGACCTTACTTCCTTGAAAGTACATCACAGAGAGAATCTTACTTTGCCAAGGGCATTGTTTTAGTTGAGAACAATTGCCATGTTTGGCACTTAGTGTTTTTCTTTTCTTTGCTTGTTTTTGTATAGCAAATTAGGAAAAACACACACACACAATTTCATTTTCACATTATTATTTTTTTAAAGGATCTCTTCAGAATCATATAATTTTAAGGCTGAAAGAGACCTCAAAAACAATCTAGTCTTTCTCTAATACATAAATCCCTTTATTTCATCCACTAAAATGATTTATAAGCTCAAGCACTTTAAATGACTTGGAACTTACTGTTTCATCAAACATCTCATTCCACTTTAGCAGCTTTGAGTGTGAGAAAGTTGTTTTTTTTTTTATATTGTGTTGAAATCCGTACCCCTCACCTGTCTGTAACCTGAACCCATTAGTCCTAATTTTGCTTTCTAGAAGTACACAGAAACAATAAGCTCTCATTTACTTCGTAACCTCTCACATATTTTAAACTATCTACTCTATACTCACAAGGTCCTTTTAAAATAATGAATCACTCCAAGTTTCTTCAAGCATTTTTTAAAAATTCACAGATATGCAGGTTTTTAAGAAATGGAAGAAATTTTGGAAATCATCTAGTCTATTTTTTTTTTCTACAAAATACTAATGCTGGAGATACTAATAGTAAAAAGTACACAGTAAGATCCTGATCTTTAGTCTCCTTATGCCTGTGATTCTTGAACTTGGGACTCCTCTTCCTGGAGTTATATGAAGGGAGCCCCAGGGTAATCTTACTTTTCCTTAAAGATTTTATCAAAGAATCCTCATTTTTATGTTAGAAAGAAAAATTGACAGAATAAGAATTGTAATATCAACTTGACATGAAATATGAGGTTTCAAATACTTTCAAACTTTCCAAGGGCAGCTGCTATGGACTGAATTATGTCACCTCGAATTTATATATGTTGAAGCCCTAACATACAATGTGATAGTATTAGTATTCGAAGATGGGGACTTTGTAAGGTAAGTATGTTGTGATGATGTCATGAGAGTGGGCACATTGTGCGATTATTTTCCTCATTAGAAGAGACACCAGAACTTTCTCTCATATTCTCTTCCTCTCTCTCTCTCTCTCTCTTTCTTTCTCCACTGTTTGAGAACAACCAGAAACTGACCATACTGGCACCCTGATCTAGGACTTCAAGCATGCAGAACTATGAGAATATTCATTTCTGTTGTCTATGCCACCCACACTGTGGTATTTATTTATGGAAGCCTGAGCAGACTAAGATAGCAGCTTTGGTGTAGGCCTGTTCCTCTCAGCCAAAGGCAATTTGTCAATATCTGGAAATGCTACTGGGATCTATTGGTGAGGGGCCAGGGATGCTGTTAAACATTCTATAATGCACGGGAGGGGTACCCACAACAAAGAATTATCTGGTCCAAAATGTCAAGTTGGGGTTGAAAAACTCTGGACTTGGTTACCAGTAGGGTACCATTGGGTAACTTAGTGGAATGTTTATTATTCATCACTATTTGTTATTCATCTTTTAAGTGCAGAATATGAAAAACTGTCATAAGAGGAATGGTTTTTCTAAAATAAAGGAGGCTAGATGATTTTTCTCTTTTCACCAGCTCTGGATGAATTTATAATGATCTCCAAGCAGATTTCTTGTTCTTATTCCAACAGGATCTTTGTTGTCCTGTGAAGAATGTTGATCACCTCATATCTCAAATAACCTCAAATAACAGGGCCCTTAATGTTGAGGCTGCATTTCAGATATAGCTTTTATTACTCAGGGTTATTCAGAAGCAGAACCAATAGGCCGTGTGTGTGTGTGTGTGTGTCTGTGTGTCTGTGTGTCTGTGTGTCTGTGTGTCTGTATGTGTAAAGAGATTTATTTTAAAGGAAGTAGCTCATAACAGTTATGGAGGCTGGCAAGTCTAACAAATTATGGAGATCCAGCCAAGAGCTGATGTTGCAGTTCAAGTCTAAAGGCTATCAAGCTGCAGAATTCCTTCTCGCTGAGGTCCAGTCTTTTGTTCTATACAGGGCTTCGACTGGCCGCCCACATTATGGAGAGCAGTCTGCTTTACTCAAAGCCTACCCATTTTAATGTGAATCTTACCCAAATCACCCTCACAGAATTATCCAGAATAATGTTTGAGTAAATATCTGGGCACTGTGGCCCAGCCAAGTTGACACACAAAATTAACCATCACAGTGCTTCTTTCCTAATCATGTTGTGTGTTAAACCCCATATTTTCTCACTCTACACCTCTTTAAAAGTGCATAGAATATTGTTTTAAAGTTATCGTATAATAGTGAAAAAGTAGTAACTTTAAAAAATGTAAGTAAATCTTGTTATATTTATTTATGTATTTTTCATTTTAAGCCTACCTTACTATGAGTTTAATTTGGAGTATTCCAAAATTGAAAGCAATTTATTTGAGTAAATGTAAGAAGCACAGCCCATAAGTAAAAATTGGACTATCTCCTCTGCTTAGAACTGGATGTCCTTCAAATCCAGCTTAGTAAAAATTGGTTTATTCCCTGTGTAAATGAGAAAGAAAATAAACGGTAGCAAAACAGTTTCAGAAACTTCCTAGCACCGAGGACATGCCATATTTATGTAACAGTTTAAAAATAATTTACCAGTATAGTCCCAAGTCATATCCCAGAGTAATTCCTTTTTAAACACTGGACACCATCTTTTCTTGAACATCACTTTCATAGCATCCAGTCTTGGTGCTATGCAGTATTTGTTTTGCAAAGTTGCCAAAGTTCTCAGGCATTTCAGTGGATTTTTAATTTTTTAAAACAAATTTGCTTGTTCTCAACTTGCTTCTGTACTTAAGAGAGCCACAGTAGTTTATCTGGAGAAGTCATAAGTATTATTTATTACTCATTTTAGCATTGGAAGTCTTTTTCCATTAACACCATTAGTGTTTGAATAATATGCATAAAGCACCATAGAAATCTAGAAAAATTCTATGAGTATTTAATGTTTTTTTCAAATAAATTTATTTATATATATTTTTTGGCTGCCTTGGGTCTTCGTTGCTGTATGCGGGCTTTCTCTAGTTACAGCGAGTGAGGGGCTCCTCTTGGTTGCAGTGCGTGGGCTTCTCATTGCGGTGGCTTCTCTTGTTGCAGAGCATGGACTCTAGGTGCACGGGCTTCAGTAGTTGTGGCACGCGGGCTCAGTAGTTGTGGCTCACGGGCTCTAGAGCACAGGCTCAGTAGTTGTGGTGCACGGGCTTAGTTGCTCCACGGCATGTGGGATCTTCCTGGACCAGGGCTCGAACCCGTGTCCCCTGCATTGGCAGGTGGATACTTAAACCAGTGCACCACCAGGGAAGCCCGAGTATTTAATGCTTAATGTGTGTGTTGGTATTATGAAGTCACTTGTTTACTGCAAGGCATTTGATGTTAAGATAAGACTTTGGTACTGCCCCGCCCTCCTCCCTCTCTCCCTTCCTCCCTCCCACATATTAGCCCAGAGGTGATATGACTCTCTATACTTTTCTGGGTTCAGGATTTATGTACATCATTTTCCTTTCATGGAAGTGTAATCTGTCCTATAAATCACCACAAGGCCTTCAGAATTAACAAATCTGAGGAACAAATCTGCGCTGAAGATAGTCCTCTGTTTGGATACAATGAGTCATCTACAATTCTCTTTTGGTTGTCCTAACTGGGAAAGTTCATATGAATTTTCATTCTATCTTCATGGAACAGAATGGGTTAATTGACCTACGTTCCAGTTTTGTTCAATGAACCATGTCAGGAGAGAGTTTCTGTTCTCACTAACTGTATGGAGAACTGCCTTTTCATAAAGTTTCAAACTGAGAAAAATCTCAAGGATATTTTCAAACTAGACACAAAATTGTCTTTAGTGCTCTATAATTTGAATGAATTTTTTAAAACTAATAAGTGGATTCTAATATATTAGTGAAAACCAAGGTAAGTAATTCCTCAAATTCTCATGTGGCATTTGCTATGATACTAATTATCATGAGGAAATAGAAGTGATTAAGACATGGGGCTGCTCTCAAGAAACTTACATTCTAGATATCTAGAGAAGATAAGTTCATAAATAATGAGACTTCAAAGCAATATTTGAAACATGGTACAGTAGAGGTAAACTGTATGAACAAAGTTTAGAGAAGGTTGTGATCATTTTTAACTCACATGGGTAGGTCTTGGGGTAATGATGAAAATATTGAGAAATAGGGTAGGTTTGCTCTCAGAGGCACTTGGTCGAGACAGGATGTATTTTCAGGACTACAGCTGCTCCCCTTGAAGGTAGTAACTTTCTCAGGCAGATCTTCACTGACTTATTCAGAATCTACTTGCTCCTTTGTTTGTTGAACAGTTGGACACACCTGACTTCAGGGGTTTCCTAGTCAGGCTAAAGCTTCATTTTGAAAGCATTAATTTTTGACCAGTAATATAAAATGTTTTTGTTCTCTAGGGAATAACAAATTCCACCAACTTTACAGCCATTTCATTTTATGTGTGTGTGGAGAGGGTCAGTGAGGAGAGGGTAGGGGGTGGGGAACTCAAGGATGTTACAAAGGTGTCGTGTTTTAGAGGTCGAAGTCTGAGATATTTATCAGTCTGAGGAGCAGCTTGCTCCTCCAAAGTAGGATCAGCAATAAAGCAACAGGTAAAGCTTTCTGCTTCTCAGAAAAATAAGATTGGCCATTCTTCCATTCTACAAATGCTGCATAGTTTTAGAATGGGAAATAGGGAAATACTAAATTGAAGGATGAGCTGGGAAAAAGATGTGCTGTAAATGCTTTGAGGATCCAGAGGGGAGATTGTTAGATCCTAGATCGTTCTGTTATTATTAAAAAAAATTTTTTTGGAAATAATTGTTTTTACTCTTTTTTTTAAATTAGTTTTTATTGCTTTACAATGTTGTGTTTAGTTTCTACCGTACAGCAAAGTGAATCAGCTATACTTATGCATATATCCCCTCTTTTTTGGATTTCCCTCCCATTTAGGTCACCGCAGAGCACTGAGTAGAGTTCTCTGAGCTATACAGTAGTTTCTCATTAGTTATCTATTTAATACACAGCATCAATAGTGTATATATGTCAATCCCAATCTCCCAATTCATCCCATCCAACCCCTCCCCCTTGGTATCCATGCATTTGTTCTCTACGTCTGTGTCTCTTTTTCTGCTTTGCAAATAAGATCATCTGTATCATTTTTCTAGATTCCACATATATATGTTAATGTGCAATATTTGTTTTTCTCTTTCTGACTTACTTCACTCTGTATGACAGTCTCTAGGTCCATCCACATCTCTAAAAATGACCCAATTTGTTTCCTTTTTATGGTTGAGTAATATTCCATTGTATATATGTACAGCATCTTCTTTATCCATTCCTCTTTTGATGGACATTTAGGTTAGTTCCGTGTCCTGGCTATTGTAAATAGTGCTGCAGTGAACACTGGGGTACATGTGTCTTTGTGAATTATGGTCTTCTTTGAGTATATGCCCAGTAGTGGGATTGCTGGGTCATATGATAGTTATATTTTTAGTTTTTTTAAGGATGGAAATAATTTTAAATTTACAAAAATTTCACAAAAATACTTCAGAGCATTCATGTATATATACCCTTCACCCAGTTTCTTACAAATGTTAACAACGTACTTAACCACGTTACAAATATTACAATCAGGAAATTAACATTGATACAATATCATTAACTATTAACTAAACATTGATACAACATTATTAACTTAAAAGACCTTATTAGCATTTCACTAATGACATCCCATAAGGCTGTTTTTCTGTTCTAAGATCCAATCAAAAATCCTGCATTGTATTTAGTTGTGTCACCTTAGTCTCCCCGAATCTGTGAAAGTTCTTCAGCCTTTTAATTTGGAATTAAATGGAATCATACAATATATACTCTTTTTGTCTGTCTGCTTTTGCTCAGCATAAATTTTATATTCATCTGTGTTACTGCAAATAACACTAATTCTTCCCTTTTTATTTTTGGATATTATTCTGTTTTAAGAAAATAACTCAATTTTTTATATTCATTCTTCTGTTCATGGACATTTGAGTTGTATCCATCTTGGGCCTATTATGAATAGTCTCTACAGACATTCAAATCTAAGTTTGTTTATTTGTTTTTGTCTTTATGGACACAATTTTTAATTTTCTTAGGAATGGAATTTTGGGATCATATTGTAGGTGTATGTTTACAATGACAAGAAACTGCCAAACACCCTGACGAAGTGATTTTACTCTTTTTTTACATATTTGCAATCGTATCAGAGTTCCAATTGCTATACTTTTTGCCAACATACATAATTGACAGTCATTTTAAATTTAGCTTTTCTTTCTGATGTGTAATGGTATCACACTATGGTTTAATTTGCATTTCCCTGATAACTAAAGAGATTATGCATCTTTATGTGCTTTTTGACTATTCATATGTCTTCTTTTGAATTGTCTATTTAATTCTTTGCCCATTTTTATGGTTTTTTTTTTCAGTTGTAGGAGAACTTTATATATTCTTGATTCAAGTTCTTTGTCAGATGTATTCTTTCCAAACGCTTTCCTCCCAGTTAGTGATTTACACGTTTATGTTCTTGTTTTTTTCTCTAGATCATGTTAAAAATTCAGACTTATTTGGAATCATATAACAGAACTCTACTTGAGCTCTCTGAAGCAAAAGTAGGTGAGTTTGGGGGATTTACTGTAAGAATATAACAATATATCACAAATTAGAAAAGAGAGATACTATCAGACCTCAGAAAAGAATTAGAACAATAGAATTTATGCCAAATAGAAAATTGTTCTCCCTGTTTCTGTCATCACATTCTCTTTTTCAGCCTCCCTCTTCCACTTTTAAGAATCATTGTGATTACCTTGGGCATACCCAGATATTCTAGGTTAACATTTTTTACTTAAAGTTAGCTGGTTACACCCTTAATCCTATCTGCGAACATAATTCCCTTTTGCTGTGTAACGTAACATATTCATATGTTCCAGGAATTAAGATATGGACATCTTTGGGGGAGCCATTATTCTACATATCTCAAATGAATTTCTCTTCTTTAAGACAAGAGTGCTAATAATTAAATGCCTCAAAGTTATGTAGTTGACAGTAGTAATATTTGTATTTGGTCTTAATGAACTTTGATACTGCCTTTAGGTCAGTGTACATATGAAAATCATATAGATTCTATATGGGCCACTAATGAGGACCTATTTCACGTACAATGCCTTGAGACATCCTTCACATGTGAACATGGACTTTTATCATTTTTCTATTTAATTTTGCCATTGAATGAGTTGGAAGACTAATATATTTGTATGATCCATGGTTCCTCAGTTTGTGGCAAATGAGCAGAGTACTGAAGGAATATTAGGATTTATATAGAAAAGAGGGATTAGGGTGATGATATTTCTAGAAGAGAAAACTCCACCTGCTCCAGGAAATATGAGTGATTCAGTGTCATTAAGTGTAAGCTATAAACTTAGGTACCCAGAGACGAAGGTACAAAGATAAATAAGGTCCAGATAGGGGTCATAAAAAATAATTTTAATTTTATCCTAAAGTAACTGTGAGTATTAATAATTTTAAACAAGGAATTATTTGACTAGGATTTGTATGGTAGATCGATTTATAAACCCCTTAAATTATATTATTTTTTCTCTTTTTTTCCACCCAAATTTGTGGTGGAGATTTTAAGATGTGGTTGGATACAGGGTATATCTAAGATATAGCCAAAAGCATCCCTCAGTGTCCTGAATGTGGTATGAGAGAAAAAGAAGTGTCAGTGATGATTCCATGGGTTTGGACCTAAGCAATTTGAATACTGAACTTAAAATTCACTGAGTTGAGGAATAGAGAAAACATTGAGAACTGAGATAACTAAGACATTGCTTTTGGTCAGTTTATTAATTAATACTTTTTAGAAAGAAATCTAAATGAAAATGGTAAGTGGAAGCAAGATATAAGAATCTGGATTTCAAGAGAAAGGTCAAAAATGGAGGCATCTATTTGGGAGTCATCAACATATAGAGATTCTTTAAAACCATGACATCAGATGAAGTTTTTAAGAACATGAGTGCAGGGCTTCCCTGGTGGCGCAGTGGTTGAGAGTTCGCCTGCCGATGCAGGGGACACGGGTTCGTGCCCCGGTCCGGGAGGATCCCACATGCCGCGGAGCGGCTGGGCCCGTGAGCCATGGCCGCTGAGCCTGCGCGTCCGGAGCCTGTGCTCCGCAACGGGAGAGGCCACAACAGTGAGAGGCCCGCGTACCGCAAAAAAAAAAAAACCAAAACCAAAAACAAGAACATGAGTGCGGATTAGAAGGACGAGGCCCAGAGTTACTGTAACATTTAAGGGTTTTGTGGAGAGAATCAAGAACCAGTCAAGAGAGTGAGGAGGAACACACAGTGAGATAGGAGGAAACCCAGGAGAATGTGACGCCTTGAAATCTAAATGAAGAAAGTGTTTCAAGAAGGAGAACATGATTAAATATGTCAAATGCTGAAGGTAAGTAAAGTAAAATGAGGATTCAACTGACCAATAGAATTAGTAGCATGAATATCATAGATAACTCTTACAGGAGTCAATTTAATGGAGTGGTATGGATGAAAGCCTATTTAGAGAGGAGTCAAGGCTAAGTGAATTGGTGACAAATAAATTGGTATAGACCAGTCCTTAAAAGAATTTTACGTCAAAGGTGTGGTAGATAAAATTCAGAAATCATCCTTGAAACATCTGAGTTCACCCACGCTCAGTGTACATGCCCTGTGTCACCTCTCCTTGAGTGTAGATGTAACTGCATCTGTATTTCACCCCATGATTCGTTTACATTACAAAGGTGAAGAAATTTTTGCATTTGCAATTAAGGTACCAAATCAGTTGACTTTGAGATAATCAAAAAGAAAATTATTCAGGTGGCCCTGGCATAATCAAATGAGCTCTAAAAGGGACAAGGCATCTCCAGAAATCAGAGATTCAACGTGTGAGGTCAGTTCGTCTCCTGTCCTTGAAAAAAAAGCAAACCGCTATGTTCTGAGAGAGTCTGTGAGCTGGAGTCTTATCTAGGAGCTTAGAGGGGCCTCCAGCAAATAGCCAGCAAGAAAACATGGAACTCAGTCCTACAACTCCATGGAAATGAATTCTGACAGGAACTAGTAAGCTTAGAAGAGGATCCCTATGAACCCCTCATTTGAAATCACAGTCTCAGCTGACTTTTTTTTTTGTGGTACGTGGGCCTCTCAGTGTTGTGGCCTCTCCCGCTGCGGAGCACAGGCTCCGGACGCGCAGGCTCAGCGGCCATGGCTCACGGGCCCAGCCGCTCCACGGCATGTGGGATCTTCCCGGACCGGGGCACGAACCCGCGTCCCCTGCATCAGCAGGCGGACTCTCAACCACTGCACCACCAGGGAAGCCCCCCAGCTGACTTCTTGATTCAACCCACTGAGCGCCTGAGTAGAGAACCCAGCTAACCTATGCTTGACTCCTGACCCATAGAAATTGTGAGATAATTATTTGTCTTGTTTTACACCACTAAGTTTATGATATTTTAAGGCACACTTTTAAAATAGGCAATTATGTTTTAATAGACAATTAATACAAAAGGGGTTCAGGAAAATAAAGCATTAGCTAAAGGAGATGTAGAGGTCATGAGGGCTTTTCTTTTTAAGATGTCTGTATGCTGATGGGAAAAAATGTTGCAGGAAAAAAATGATTGGATATAGTGCATGAATGGATGGCTTTACATGGACAACTTATACAGTAGCAGAAGAGAAGGCAGAATATATTGGTACAAATGATGGCAAATTGGTTGATGTGATAAGGATATGATAAAGTTCTTTGCAGATTTTATTATTTCTCAGTGAAACAGGGGCTAAAGTAATGAGCTGAGTGTGAAAATAGTTGAAGCTTGGGGAGAGGGAATAAAGTGTGAAAATATCCTTTAGGAGAGTAAGCAATTAATTGGAATACAGATACATAGAATTGCTACTAATTGATTAACAGAATTGCAGTGAGAATTGATAAGTGAATTTAAATTAACTAGTTGCAAAGATTGCATGTTTTCTCTAGTCAGGTTGAGTGGCCTTAGTGAAGGGAGAATAGAGGGAGAGTGGGGCTTTTGCGTATGAGTGCTAAGGAGGGATAGGGAGGTGAAGGTGGATGAAAGGGAATTATTGCAGTGATGGAACATTTTCCAGGTTGACATGTGTAGCTCAGATTTATTTTTTAACTGATGTATCATTCCATTTTGAGGTATACCACTATTTATCTCTTCAGGTGGACATTTAGATTGCTACCACGTTTTTTGTTATAGCAAATAATGCCACAGTGAGCATACTTGTGCCTAATTTATTGTGCATATGTGTAAATATACTTCTAATGTATGTATCTAGAAGAAAACTGTATGGGAAATAGGTAATTTTCCATTTTAGTAGTACTGCAAATTGTTCTCAGGAGTAGCTGTAATTTACATATTCCCACCAATGATATATTGATACTAGCCTATTCTACCTTTCCTCATGCCCTGGCCAACTGTTTTTTTTTATTATTATTATTAAAAATTTTTATTTATTTAATTTTTTATTTTTGGCTGTGTTGGGTCTCCGTTGCTGTGCGTGGGCTTTCTCTAGTTACGGTGAGCCAGGGCTACTCTTCATTGCAGTGCGCAGGCTTCTCATTGTCGCGGCTTCTCTTGTTGCAGAGCATGCGCTCTAGGCACACGGGCTTCAGTAGTTGTGGCACGTGGGCTCAGTAGTGTGGCGCATGGGCTTAGTTGCTCTGCAGCATGTGGGATCTTCCCGGGCGAGGACTCGAACCCGTGTCCCTTGCATTGACAGGCAGATTCTTAACCACTGTGCCACCAGGGAAGCCCCCTGGCCAACTCTTGATAATGTGGAACGTTTTAGCCAACATATTTGTATTTTCTGTTTAATTTATTGCTTTTACCTTACTGTTTTTCCTACTTTATTTCTATTTTTAAAAAATAACATTTTTAAAGCATATAAATTTTCAATAATATAATCATGTTGCCCACTTAATGTGGAAGTTGAGCATTGCAAAATTTAAAATCTTCTGCAATGTGTCTTTTCCCGGTTTTGTTTTCACGTGAACACTTCTTATAGCCTTAGCACATAACTATCACTACTGGCTTATTGTTTATCCTTCCAGGTAATTATATTCATTTCAAATCAATGCAAATACATGTTACTTTTTTTTTTGCTTTTTTACGTAATGGGTTACACATACATACTATTATTCACTGTTTTCACATAGCAATATATCTTGGAAATCTTTATGTCAGTTCATAAAGGACTTCTTATCTTTTACGTCTATATAACATTCCATTGTCTGAATATAATATAATTTCTTCACTGAATTCTTTTTTCTTTCTCATTTAGATTGTTTCCATTCTTTTGCTCTTCCAAAGAATGTGACAGTAAATAACTTTGAGCATAAATCATTTCATATAGCATGGATGTGTCTGTAGGGGAATTTATTACAAGTGGAATAGCTGGGTTAAAGATACATGAAATTGTTTGCACACAGATTCTCCAATGGAATTTGATTATGTTATCAAATTTAAGAATTTTGCTGATTTGATAAATGCAAAGGATAATTTATATATAGTTTAATTGTGTTTCTTATTTTATGAGCTAAATTAGAAATATTTCATATGTTTAAGAGCCATTTATATTTCTCTTTCTTTGAAATGAGTGTGTTCATATCCTTTGCCCATTTTTTTGGTAGTTGATCTTTTTTTAACTTTAGGTAGATTAACCTTTTTGAAAGACGAATTAAGGCATTTTTCCTAGATCATAATTTTTGAATTTATCATTATTATTACTATAATTTTTATGTTTTAAGAGATTGAATTTTTCATATTTGATTTTGTTAGGATTTCTGAATTATGCTATAGTTTAGAAAGATTGCCTCACTCTTAGATTATAAAAATACCCCCATGTTTTCATATAGGTTATTAAAAGTTAGATTATTTTTTATTTATGTATTTTATCCATATAGAATTCTTCTTGGTGTATGGGAAGAGATACGAACAGTTTTTTTTTAATTATTTTTATAATGTTTTTCCAACACCATTTACTGTCTAGTTCATCTTTTCAACCACTGTTTAATGGCTCAACATTCTTTCCTATTTCATTGATTTTTTACCTTTTTTACTTTTTCTCCTCAATTTTCTTTAGTTGTTTTGCATTTTCTATCTTTTTGAGTTTAATATTTAGCTGATTTATTCTAATTTTGCACATTTTGAAAAATTTTTCCCTGCTACTGCTTTGGCTATATCCACAATTTTAGATATGTAATGTTCTTGTTGTCATTCAGTCATAAATAATTTATATTTTCTACTTTTATTTTCTCTTAAACCATTGTAGCAGGAAGCCTCTAAGATGGACCCAAAGACTCTTGCCTCCTAGTATTATGCCCATGTGTATTCTCCTTTCATTGAGTGACATCCTTCAAATAAATAGTAATTCTGACATTATAGATGCCACTTCTGAGATTATGTTACAAAGAGACTGGCCTGTGTCTCACTCTCTCTCGTTGCCTTATTCTGTGGGAAAGCTAGCTGCCATGTTGTGAGCTTCCCCATATAGAAACCCCCATGGCAGGGGCAGGAACTGATGTCTCTGGCAAACAGTGAGAAGCTTAGGATTGCCGTAGTCACAAGAATGGACTTGAAAGTGGATTCTCTGAGGACTGGGAACAACCACTTGTGTGAACTTGAAAGTAGATTCTCCCTAAATTGAGCCTTCAGATAACTATAACCCCAGATGATACCTTGATTATAGCCTTATGGGAGACTCCAACCCAGAGGCACCCAGCTAAGAAGCACCTGAATGCTGGACCCAGAGAAACCATAATATAACAAGTATTTATTTTTTGAGCTATTAAATATTGGGGTAATTTGTTACACAGCAGTATATAACTAATATAATCATGAATTAAAGAAACATATGTATTCCAATATCTCAAATAAGTGGGGCAGATGAATTTATGTGATTTCTAAATTTATTTAATTTTAGTTAGGGAATATGTTTTTTGTAATATTGATTGAAGATTATTTTATGTTCTAGTAGCTGGTCAGTATTGATATAGGATTGATAATATTTAATATGGGATTGAAGATAATAAGTGTTTTCTCTTTGTATGGTACAGATATGCAGCTTATTTGTTCTGTTTGTTTATTCCCATGGTTGATATTCAGCTGATTCAGACTTTGCACTTCAAACTGATTGTTAAAGTCCAACATCTCTTCTACTTTGTTGACACCTTCATATGCTTAATCAGTGCCTTTGTTACTTTGGCTATTAAATATTTTTTAGTAATAAACCTGGTTATTTCAGTCCTATATGTTCTTATTTATTTTTTGTTGCTTGAAATGTAAGTATATGAGAACACCATATTAAAGTTCCCCACTAGGAACTGGGAATTTTTCAACTTCTCCTTGTTTTTCATTATTTGGATTGATTTATTTTAAGACTCTATTGTTAGCTACATCCAAGTTCATGAGTATTATTGTCTTTGTGGATCAATCCTTTTATAAGCGAGGAATAGGCACTTTATCTGCTTTAATATCTCATAGTATATATTGGTTACAAGAATATTTAGCATCCAGTGATAAAAATGAAATAAAACAATAATAACTGTGGCTTAAGCAAGACACATTTATTTCTCTCTCTTCAAAACCTAGGCCATCTAGGGCTGGGAGGGTCTTCACAGCCGTCAGACACTCAGGCTCCTTTAAAGTAATTACTGAGCCGTTTTCAAATCATTACATGTTTATATTCTTTGGTTGCAACTTTTTTTTTTCTTTTAAGCTTCTCCTGTATGAACAGATACTAGCTACATTTTAAAAATCCATTTATAACTTATGCTTTCTAATAATAGTTTCAACTCAAATATGCCTATTTTGATTAATGGTATACTTTAAATTATTTCTGCCATCTTAGCACGTGTTTTATTTTTTTTTAATGTTTATCAAACTTTTTCTTTTTTTTCCTGTCCCTCCCTTTTTTTTTAAGTATAATTTCTTTGATGTTCTTGTTTATTCCATTTTTTTCTCTATAGGTTTATAAGTTTTACAGTCTAATTTTTTTTTTTGCGGTATGCGGGCCTCTCACTGCTGTGGCCCCTCCCGCTATGGAGCACAGGCTCTGGACGCACAGGCCCAGCGGCCACGGCTCACGGGCCCTGGACTGGGGCACGAACATGCATCCCCTGCATCGGCAGGCGGACTCTCAACCACTGTGCCACCAGGGAAGCCCTACAGTCTAATTCTTAATATTTCTTCCTCTTCCTCCTCCTCCTCCTCCTCCTCCTGGGCCGTCTCTTTTCCTTCCCCTTTCTCTTCTCCTTCCCCTTCTTCCTCATCTTCTTCTTCTTCTTGTTTGGGATTTCTTTAAATTTTTATTCACAAAACATCAACTTTTTTTTTAAACAAGTATATCACGTAGTTCTGCCTTTCTTTGGGACAAGACAAAGTTTTTTAGCATACTTATACTTTCCTTTGTACCATTTCACCTCTCAACTGTTACTACTGTTTCCAATTTATTTATTTTATTAAACTACTATCTTTAATGTATTTTAACTTTGTTTTATATTTTGTATTTTTTTTTAATCCTTTGCTCTATATTCAAGGAAGTTTTCACTGATTTTACAACTCACTATTTCATTTTTCAAGTCTCTCCAGTTGGGTGGGTAGTAAACCTATTCAAGTATTTCTCATTTAATAACCATCAACTTCTGTGTCATAATTTTTTATTCTTGTTTTGGTTGCTTTCACTTTTATTTTTCTGTAGAAAACATTAAATTGATTACTTTAAAGTTCTTTTCAGATTGCTGTACTTTTCTCTATGTTCTGAGTTACAACTCTGTTTTGCTCAGTTGTGCAACCCTTTCATTGTTTTGGTTTTCCTCTAGCACTTTGTGATTCTTATTTGTAAGGCTGTCTTTGGACAGATATTACTTTATTACACATCCAGGGAATACATAACTGTCTTTAAGATGCTTAGTCTTGGCCTTCCATGACACAAGGCTCCCACAACAGGCTTTGCATGTTTCACCTATTATTGGATTCAGATCCCATGTGGTTAGTTTATTTCTGGATTTATTTCATTAAATACATTACAGAATTCTAGATTGGCTTCACATGTATAAGAGATCCTGCTTGAGTTTTCAGTCAATAAAAATGTATTCCTCTTCTTGTATTATGTTATATTTTCTGATTCTTTACTGTTATGCATGTTTTATGAGCACCACCCAAGTTACACTGACCCTCCTCCCCAGACCTTTGATGTTCTTGACTTAGCCCAGAATGTTTAGTAAATATATGCTTTATTTCTAGTCTATGAAGAAAATCTCTTTTTTAATTATGGCAATTTTGTTTGGCAGTGCTTGTTCTTTCATTTATACGTGTTCAGATGACATTGTGGGAGGTTTGAGCAGTTGTAAATTTGCAAAATTGATCAGGAGTTGTGAATTTGCAAAATTGATCTGCTATAATTTTAGAGAGCTCTTCTTTCTGTATTTTAAAGTATTACTGTTTCCTCCATTGCTCCCAGGCTGTTAACTTCCTTCTGTCATCACTGTGACTAACTCTAGAGCTCCTTAGTTCTGATTAATTTTAATTCATTGATAGTCAGAAAGCTAGGTGGGCTTTATAAAAGTATTACTATAGCAGTAAAAAAAATTGTATATCAAGTGCTTTCTTGGTGAATGGCCAAATCAAGTGTTTTGTTAAATCAAGTCAAATCAAAAAATGTACAGACATCTTTTTCTTTTCTCTTGGGCCTTTCTTCATTATTACCAAGTTCTCATTGATGTTCCAAACTGCTGATTTGTAGGATAAGTGACCTTCAGATAAATGACATGTTACTGCTTTATTTTCTCTTCATAGGACACTTGAGACATGATCAAGCCATGAATGAAAAGTCAGTGTATTTTCTGATATAGAAAAAAAAAAGCTGGCATCTTTCCGTTTTAGTTTTTATTCTGGTTATATAAAATGAAGGTTGTTTTCAATTCATGTATATGTACTTATATTTTTACATAACACACCAAAAAACAAAGTTTATTTTATTTCAGGCACTGCATTGCAGCCAAATTCATCCAAGTTGCTTGAAATTCTCCTGAGCTAACTCAAATATTGGCTGAGATGATAATATGTCCTCATTTGTTCAGTACAAATTAAATCATAATGTGGCAATTTCGCTATTAAAAACCTATTTGCAAAGGTATGCAATGACTACAGAAATATTTGAGGACCAGTTCAAGCACTTCATTTTAGTCACTTTTTTACTGAATCAATCCCAAATGATGCAAGGACCTTGAGGCCTGGTGATGAATGCTTAAGTGAGAACTGTGGAGTACATTTTGTCCTTAAAGTGAGGAAACATTACCACTTAGTTACATGAGTTTAAATCAGTAAAGGAACAGAAATAAAGAGTAGCTATCTTCTGCTTTTTTGCCATTTGTGAGCAATAATAGTCAACTATTATTGCATCGTTCTATTTTAAGTTGCTTGGGATCCTTTTATAGTCATAAACTAATATGATATAAGTTGAACATTGGAAGAAAATAGCTTACCTGGCTAAGATAAAATACAGAATGCATTGTTTACCAGAGAAGAAGGCAGGAGAATCTCTTGGTGGAAAAAAGGAGCTCCTCAATTGGTCTCCTTAAGTCATTTTCTCTTTTCTTGGCCTATTTATTTCCTAGGGCTGCAATAATAAACTACTACCAACTTGGTGGTTACAAGACAACAGAAATCTATTCTCTCACAGTTCATGAAGCCAGAAGTGTGAAATCAAGGAATCAACAGGGCTGGCTCCCTCTGTCATTATTTCATACTGTCAGAATGTTGTAATTTTGCCATTACATGCTCTTTGTCTTGCCATCTCTGAGGAGAACTTTCCCATGCCTCTCTCCTAACTTCTGGAGGTTACACAATATCCTTAACATTTTTTGGCTTATGGACACATCACTAATCTCTGCTTCCATCTTCATATCACTTTCTTCTCTGTGCCTCTCTCCTTGTGTCCTTTCTGTTTCTTAAAAAGAAGGTTACTATCATTGGGTTGTTTTTTTATTTTAGCAATATTTATCATTTATTTATTTACAAGTCATTTTCTTAAATTAATTACGTTATTTATTTATTTTTGGCTGCATTGGGTCTTTGTTGCTGTGCGCGAGCTTCATTCTAGTTGCAGCAAGCGGGGGCTACTCTTCTTTGCGGTGCACAGTCTTCTCATTGTGGTGGCTTCTCTTGTTGTGGAGCACGGGCTCTAGGCTTGCGGGCTTCAGTAGTTGTGGCACGTGGGCTCTAGAGTGCAGGTGCAGTAGTTGCTCCGCAGCATGTGGGATCTTCCCGGACCAGGGCTCAAACCCGTGTCCCCTGCATTGGCAGGCGGATTCTTAACCACTGTGCCACCAGGGAAGCCCTATCATTGGGTTTTGATCTAAGCCTAATTCAGCATAATTTCTTATCTCGTTCCTGACGATAATTACACTTGGAAAGAACGTATTTCCAAATAAGGTCACATTCTGAGGTTTCCAGTAGATTTGGATATTGAGGGTGACATCATAAAACTCACTATACTTGAGAGTCTATCATTGCTGTTATCATCAAAATCAGATACATATTGTGTGTGTGTGCGTGTGTGTGTGTGTGTGTGTGTGTGAATCTAGCCATGCTGTTTTAGCATAACTCTGCCTCCTTAACCATAATTGATTGACTGGCTTATTTTGAGAATCTAGTCTCTGCCAATAAGCCATCCCTCTCGAATTTAAAATTGGGAATTTAAAATTGAATTTAGAAACCCCAACTCCATTGTAAGTGGAGTTGTAAGTAAAACTATGAATGATTACTTTCTGCCTTGTGGACTAAAGTAAAGAAAACTTGACACACAAAAAGAAGAATGAAGCCAAGAATCATGAGAGGGCAAGAGTAAAAGAAGGAAGAAGGATATTTTGTGTAAATTTGATTATTCTGATTCTTCCCCTAGGCCTGATCGTATCTTCCTTTTTTAAGTCTCTAAAATATATTGTTATATTCTTAAAATCAACCCATGAAACCACCATCTTTTGTTATGGAGAGCTCAAATGGAGTTCTCTTTTATGACCCTGAATGAGTCTGAACTTTGATACCACCTTTGTATAGACATGAGCAAATATTTTATGGGGGAAGCTTATGCCCTGTAGCCAGGGGTGGAGAAAATCAAAGTGAGCGAAACGTAAAGGAAGGTGCAAACTGAGAACAGGGTCTGATTCACTTAGACTGGTGACGTCTCATTCAGAACTCTTCTTTGCTTGATGTCTGGATGGTTTTGTCCTTTTGTCATTCTTTGTAAAAAGAGGTCATTCTTTGAGACATACTTACCAGTAAGCCCACAGACAGCTAGTGGAACTCTGGGGAAATGAGTACTTACTCGTTTGATATAACATTCAAAGAACTTAGAAATATCAATAGAGTTATAATGAAAATGACGTTTAGCATAACTAAAATACTTGTTAATATTTAAGCCCCCTCAAATTTGTCGAGAGGCTCATAATCATTATCATAAGTCTGTATTAAACAATTGGCTAATAAAGGGATTCAGTTCAAATCGTGAAATACTGAGTACCTCACGTATGCCAGGTGCTGTACATGGTGCAAGGCCTACAGGATATAGTAAAGACAAAATTGGGAATCTTAGGGAACTTAGCAGTGGCCGAATTATGGAACACTAAAAGCTGTGATTCAAAAACAATGTTTAAGATTTAATGAGGAGGAGCTTCAAGATGGCGAAAGAGTAAGACGCGGAGATCACCTTCCTCCCCACAGATACACCAGAAATATATCTACATGTGGAACAACTCCTGCAGAACACCTACTGAACGCTGGCAGAAGACCTCAGACCTCCCAAAAGGCAAGGAACTCCCCACGTACCTGGGTAGGGCAAAAGGAAAAAGAATAAACATAGACAAAAGGATAGGGAACGGACCGGCACCAGTGGGAGGGAGCAGTGAAGGAGTAAAGGTTTCCACACACTAGAAGCCCCTTCACGGGCGGAGACTGTGGGTGGCGGAGGGGGAAAGCTTCGGAGCCACAGAGGAGAGCGCAGCAACAGCGGTGCAGAGGGCAAAGCGGAGAGATTCCCGCACAGAGGATCGGTGCCGATCAGCAGTCCCCAGCCCGAGAGGCTTGTCTGCTCACCCACGAGGACGGGCGGGGGCTGGGAGCTGAGACTCGGGCTTCGGTTGGAGCGCAGGGAAAGGACTGGGGTTGGCGGCGTGAACATAGCCTGCAGGGGCTTAGTGCACCATGGCTAGCCAGGAGTGAGTCCGGGAAAAGGTCTGGACCTGCGGAAGAGACAAGAGACTCTTTCTTGCCTCTTTGTTTCCTGATGCATGAGGAGAGGGGATTAAGAGTGCCGCTTAAAGGAGCTGCAGAGACGGGTGCGAGCCGTGGCTATCAGCACGGACCCCATAGATGGGCATGAGACGCTAGGGCTGCTGCTGCCACCACCAAGAAGCCTGTGTGCGAGCACAGGTCACTCTCCACACCTCCCCTCCCGGGAGCCTGTGCAGCCTGCCACTGCCAGGGTCCCATGATCCAGGGACAACTTCCCCGGGAGAACGCAAGGCGCGCCTCAGGCTGGTGCAACGTCACGCTGGCCTCTGCCGCTGCAGGCTCACCCCGCATCCGTACCCCTCCCTCCCCCGGCCTGAGTGAGCCAGAGCCCCCTAATCAGCTGTTTCTTTAACCCCGTCCTCTCTGAGCAAAGAACAGATGCCCTCAGGCGACCTATTATCAGAGGCGGGTCCAAATCCAAAGCTGAAACCCAGGAGCTGTGCGAAAAAAGAAGAGAAAGGGAAATTTCTCCCAGCAGCCTCAGGAGCAGTGGATTAAATCTCAAAAATCAACATGAGGTACCCTGCATCTGTGGAATACCTGAATACACAACAAATCATCCCAAATTGAGGAGGTGGACTTTGGGAGCAAGATATATATTATTTTTTCCCCTTTTCCTCTTTTTGTGAGTGTGTATGTGTATGCTTCTGTGTGTAATTTTGTCTCTGTAGCTTTGCTTTTACCATTTATCCTAAGGTTCTGTCTGTCCTTTTTTTATTACTTAAAAAAATTTTCTCTTAATAATTATATTTTATTTTTTACTTTAATAACTTTATTTTATTTTATCTTCTTCTTTCTTTCTTTTTTCTCTCCCTTTTATTCTGAGCCGTGTGAATGACAGGCTCTTGATGCTCCAGCCAGGCATCAGGGCTGTGCCTCTGAGGTGGGACAGCCAAGTTCAGGACACTGGTCCACAAGAGCCCTCCCAGCTCCATGTAATATCACATGGCGAAAATCTCCCAGACATCTCCATTTCAACGCCAAGACCCAGCTCCACTCAATGACCAGCAAGCTACACTGCTGGACACCATGCCAAACAACTATAAAGAGAGGAACACAACCCCATCCATTAGCAGAGAGGCTACCTAAAATCATAATAAGGCCACAGACACCCCAAAACACGCAACCAGACGTGGACCTGCCCACCAGAAAGACAAGATCCAGCCTCACCCACCAGAACACAGGCACTAGTACCCTCCACCAGGAAGCCTACAAAACCCACTAAACTAACCATAGCCACTGGGGACAGACACCAAAAACAACAGGAACTACGAATCTGCAGCTGGCGAAAAGGAGACCCCAGACACAGTAAGTTGAGCAAAACGAGAAGACAGAAAAATACACAGCAGATGAAGGAGCAAGGCAAAAACCCACCAGACCTAACAAATGAAGAAGAAATAATTTCGGCAGTCTACCTGAAAAAGAATTCAGAATAATGATAGTAAGGATGATCCAAAATCTTGGAAATAGAATAGAGAAACTACAAGAAATGTTTAACAAGGACCTAGAAGAACTAAAGAGCAAACAAACAGTGATGAACAACACAATAAATGAAATTAAAAATTCTCTAGAACTGATCAATAGTAGAATAACTGAGGCAGAAGAATGGATAAGTGACCTGGAAGATAAAATAGTGGAAATAACTATGGCAGAGCAGAATAAAAAAAAAAAGAATGAAAATAATTGAGGACAGTCTCAAGAGACTTCTGGGACAACATTAAATGCACCAGTATTCGAATTGTAGGGGTCCCAGAAGAAAAAGAGAAAAAGAAAGGGACTGAGAAAATATTTGAAGAGGTTATAATTGAAAATTTCCCTAATATGGTAAAGGAAATAGTTAATCAAGTCCAGGGAGCACAGAGAGTCCCATACAGTATAAACACGCCAAGACACATATGAATCAAACTATCAAAAATTAAAAACAAAGAAAAAATATTAAAAGCAGCAAGGGAAAAACAACAAGGAACACACAAGGGAATCCCCATAAGGTTAACAGCTGATCTTTCAACAGAAACATTGCAAGCCAGAAGGGAGTGGCAGGACATATTTAAAGTGATGAAGGAGGAAAACCTAAAACCAAGATTACTCTACCCAGCAAGGATCTCATTCAGATTTGATGGAGAAATTAGAACCTTTACAGACAAGCAAAAGTTAAGAGAATTCAGCACCACCAAACCAGCTTTACAACAAATGCTAAAGGAACTTCTCTAGGCAGGAAACACAAGAGAAGGAAAAGACCTACAATAACAAACCCAAAACAATTACGAAAATGGGAATAGGAACATACATATCTGTAATTACCTTAAGTGTAAGTGGTTTAAATTTTCCAACCAGAAGACAAAGACTGGCTGAATGGATACAAAAACAAGACCCGTATATATGCTGTCTACAAGAGACCCACCTCAGACCTAGGGACACATACAGACTGAAAGTGAGGGGATGGAAAAAGATATTCCATGCAAATGGAAACCAAAAGAAAGCTGGAGTCGCAATTCTCATATCAGATAAAATAGACTTTAAAATAAAGACTATTACAAGAGACAAAGAAGGACACTACATAATGATCAAGGGATCAATCCAAGAAGAAGATATAACAATTGTAAATATTTATGCACCCAACATAGGAGCATCTCAATACATAAGGCAAACACTAATATCCATAAAAGGGGAAATTGACAGTAACACAATTATACTAGGGGACTTTAACACCCCACTTTAACCAATGGACAGATCATCCAAAATGAAAATAAATCAGGAAACACAAGCTTTAAATGATACATTAAACAAGATGGACTTAATTGATATTTATAGGACATTCCATCCAAAAACAACAGAATACACATTCTTCTCAAGTGCTCATGGAACATTCTCCAGGATAGATCATATCTTGGGTCACAAATCAAGCCTTGGTAAATTTAAGAAAATTGAGATCATATCAAGTATCTTTTCTGACCACAGTGCTATGAGGCTATCAATTACAGGAAAAAATCTGTAAAAAATACAAACACATGGAGGCTAAACAATACAGTACTTAATAACCAAGAGATCACTGAAGAAATCAAGGAGGAAATCAAAAAATACCTAGAACCAAATGACAATGAAAACACGATGACCCAAAACCTAAGGGATCCAGCAAAAGCAGTTCTAAGAGGGAAGTTTATAACAATAATATCCTACCTTAAGAAGCAAGAAACATCTCAAATTAACAAACTAACCTTACACCATAGCAATTAGAGAAAGAAGAAAAAAAAGAACCCAAAGTTAGCAGAAGGAAAGAAATCATAAACATCAGATCAGAAATAAATGAAAAAGAAATAAAGGAAATGATAGCAAAGATAAAAAAACTAAAAGCTTGTTCTTTGAGAAGATAAACACAGTTGATAAACCATTAGCCAGACTCCTCAAGAAAAACGGGAGAAGACTCATGTCAGTAGAATTAGAAATGAAAAGGGCGAAGTAACACCTGACACTGCAGAAATACAAAGGGTCATGAGAGATTACTACAAGCAACTATATGCCAATAAAGTGGACAACCTGGAAGAAATGGACAGATTCTTAGAAATGCACAACCTTCTGAGACTGAACCAGGAAGAAATAGAAAATATGAACAGACCAATCATAAGCACTGAAATTGAAACTGTGATTAAAAATCTTCCAACAAACAAAAGCCCAGGAACAGATGGCTTCACAGGTGAATTCTATCAAACATTTAGAGAAGAGCTAACACCTACCCTTCCCAAACTCTTCCAAATTATACCAGAGGGTGGAACACTCCCAAACTCATTCTACGAGGCCACCATCACCCTGATACCAAAACCAGAAAAAGATGTCACAAAGAAAGAGAACTACAGGCCAATATCACTGATGAACATAGATGCAAAAATCCTCAACAAAATACTAGCAAACAGAATCCAACAGTACATTAAACGGATCATACACCATGATCAAGTGGTGTTTATCCCAGGAATGCAAGGATTCTTCAATATATGCAAATCAATCAATGTGATACACCATATTAACAAATTGAAAGAGGAAAACCATATGATCATCTCAATAGATGCAGAGAAAGGTTTCGAAAAAATTCAACACCCATCTATGATAAAAACCCTCCAGAAAGTAGGCACAGAGGGAACTTTCCTCAACATAATATATGACAAACCCACAGCCAACATCATCCTCAGTGGTGAAAAACTGAAAGCATTTCCACTAAGATCAGGAACAAGACAAGGTTGCCCACTCTCACCACTCTTATTCAACATAGTTATGGAAGTTTTAGCCACAGCAATCAGAGAAGAAAAAGAAATCAAAGGAATCTAAATTGGAAAAGAAGTAAAACTGTCACTCTTTGCAGATGACATGATACTATACATAGAGAATCCTGATGATGCTACCAGAAAACTACCAGAGCTAATCAATGAATTTGGTAAAGTAGCAGGATACTACTAATTAATGCACAAATATCTCTTGCATTTCTCTACACTAATGAAAAATCTGAAAGTGAAATTAAGAAAACACTCCCATTTACCATTGAAACAAAAAGAATGAAATATCTACGAATGAACCTACCTAAGGAGACAAAAGACCTGTATGCAGAAAATTATAAGACACTGATGAAAGAAATTAAAGATGATACAAAAAGATGGAGAGGTATACCATGTTGGCATTTTTCACAGAACTAGAACAAAAAACTTCACAATTTGTATGAAAACATAGATGATCCTGAATAGCCAAAGCAATCTTGAGAAAGAAAAACGGAGCTGGAGGAATCAAGCTCCCTGACTCCAGACTATACTACAGACCTACAGTAATCAAGACAGTCTGGTACTGGCACAAAAACTGAACTATAGATCAATGGAAGATGATAGAAAGCCTAGAGATAAACCCATGCACATATGGTCACCTTAACTTTGATAAAGGATGCAAGAATATACTGTGGAGAAAAGACAGCCTCTTCATTAAGTGGTGCTGGAAAAACTGGATAGCTACATGTAAAAGAATGAAATTAGAACACTCCCTAACATATACACAAAAATAAACTCAAAATGGATTAAAGACCTAAATGTAAGGCCAGACACTATCAAACTCTTAGAGGAAAACATAGGCAGAACACTCTGACATAAATCACAGCAAGATCCTTTTTGAACCTCTTGAGAAATTGAAATAAAAACAAAAATAAATGTCACCTAATGAAACGTAACAGCTTTTGCACAGCAAAGGAAACCATAAACAAGATGAAAAATCAACCCTCAGAATGGGAGAAAATATTTCCAAATGAAGCAACTGACAAAGGATTAATCTCCAGAATATACAAGCAGCTCATGCAGCTCAATATCAAAAAAACCAACAACCCAATCCAAAAATGGCAGAAGACCTAAATAGACATTTCTCCAAAGAAGATATACAGATTGCCAACAAACACATGAAAGAATGCTCAACATCATTAATCATTAGAGAAATGCAAATCAAAACTACAATGAGATATCTCACAGTGGTCAGAATGGCCATCATCAAACTATCTACAATCAATAAATGCTGGAGAGGGTGTGGAGGAAAGGGAATCCTCATACACTGTTGGTGGGAATGTAAATTGATACAGCCACTATGGAGAACAGTATGGAGGTTCCTTAGAAAACTAAAAATAGAACTACCATACAACCCTGCAATCCCACTACTGGGCATATACACTGAGATAACCATAACTCAAAAAGAGTCATGTACCAAAATGTTCATTGCAGCTCTATTTACAATTCCCAGGACATGGAAGCAAGCTAAGTGTCCATCAACAGATGAGTGGATAAACAAGATGTGGCACATATATACAATGGACTATTACTCAGCCATAATAAGAAACAAAATTGAGTTACTTGTAGTGAGGTGGATGGACCTAGAGTCTGTCATACAGACTGAAGTAAGTCAGGAAGAGGAAAACAAATACCGAATGCTAACACATATATATGGAATCTAAAAAAAAAAAAAAGAAAGAAAAAATGGTCATGAAGAACCCAGGGGCAAGACGGGAATAAAGGCGCAGACCTATTAGAGAATGGACTTGAGGATACAGGGAGAGGGAAGGGTAAGCTGGGACAAAGTGAGCGAGTGGAATGGACATATATACACTACTAAATGTAAAATAGGTAGCTACTGGGAAGCAGCCGCATAGCACAGGGAGATCAGCTTGGTGCTTTGTGACCACCTTGAGGGGTGGGATAAGGAGGGTGGGAGGGAGACGCAAGAGGATGGAGATATGGGGATATATGTATATGTGTGGCTGATTCACTTCGTTATAAAGCAGAAACTAACACAGCATTGTAAAGCAATTATACTCCAATAAAGATGTTTAAAAAAATTTAATGAACACATAGTATGTGTCAGATACTATTCTATGAATTTGTGCTGTAATTTATTTAATCATTAAGACAATCCTAAGAAGAAGGTTGTATTTTATTTCCATTTTACTGACAAGAAAACTGAAACATGGAGAGGTTAGATGAATCATCAGTATCATAAAATCAGCAAGTAGTGGGAAAGATGTTAGAACCCAGGCAGTATCTCTCCTAAACCTGAGTGTATAACTTGTCTAATGATATCACATGTCTGAGAAGAGGTTCTAAAATGACAGCTAACACTGGTCATAGGCAAGAGATGAGACTTCCCAGAGAAGGTAGCAGTCCAACTTAGTCTTTTTTTAAGCAGCTTTATTGAAGTATAATTGATAATAAAATAAACAGTGCATGTTTAATGTATACAATTTGATGAGTTTGGATCTATGCATACACCATCCATGAAACCATCCCAACTTAGTTTATAAGGAAGGAATTTATCAAGATTAAAAATGTGAGTGAGAATATTCTGAGAAGAGAAAATAGCAAATGCAAAAGTGCAAATAAGTGACGAAAAAAATAGCATATTTTGAATAAGAAAACAATGGGTAAGAACATTTAAACCAGAAGTCAGGAAAGACTTTTTGCATGTTTTTGCACTTTTTATAATTGGAATCATACGTTATATACTCTTGTAAGTGGTTTATTTTGTTCATCATTGTGTCTGAGATTAATCCATACTGTTGTTTATTGTATTTATCACTTTTAATTTATGATCATCCCTCATTTATCTCTTTTAGCAACTTAAACATATTTATTTTAAAATTTCTGTCAGGCTATTCCATAGCATTCATTTTATCAGGAATGAGTACATAATTCGGTTATCAATTTGGTTAAATTGCTTAACATTAGATTTCTTCACGTGTTTGAGAATTCTGTTTCATGGTTATTTTGATAGAGAAATTTTCTAAGTGTGTTCTTCTTTCCTTTCCTATTTAAGGATGAGTTGGTTATAAGGGGTCCTTAACTTCCTCAGATCTTTAGGCCTCCAGTCTGAACCTAAATCTCCCATAATGTTTCAGCACTCCTGCTCAGTGGAGTGGTGGTTTTTTATTAGTGATTTTGATCTTACAAAATTAATTGTTTCATAACTTTGCATAAGCTTATCGGTCTCTAAGTGCTTTTGGTCTCAGTTAATAGCATTGTTTTCCAGGCATGCAGTCATTTTATGAAACTAAACAATAACTCCAAATAGATTTTCTAATCAAGTAAAACTAAAACATAAATGATTTTTTTTTCAATTCTGATTCCTTGGTGCTATCTCAGTAAAGGGGATGAAGTAGATGTTCCAAGTAAATAATACCTTGTGCTTTGAGTTGTCTATGTTATTTTAGTGGGCAGGAAATAATTATCAGAAGAGCTAAAAAAATGTACTTGGGGCAGAGTGCATTCCTGCCGAATTGATTTCTAGTAGTATAGAGCCAAGAGTTTAAATACTAAGCACTAAGGTGAACAGCTATTTGATCTATTGTCAGGTAAACCCAATCAATTTTACCCATCACTGTGACTGCAAATAATTATAACTCTAGGGAAGTCCCCATTTTCAATTCACAAAATACTTAAGGCTCTGAAGTGATATATTCTAACTCAGCCCAGGGGAATTGACTCTCTTATCATTAGAAGGTCTGAGTCAAAACACCATAGGCATTGTGCCTTCTGGCTAGAGGGGCTTCCTCATTCAGTGCATCATCCCAAAGCTGACTTCTTCCAGAAGTTGAACATAAATCTTAGCAGAGTAGATCTGAAGTCAGAGCATCCTGAATTATTAGGGTTCATTTGTTTGGGGTTCACTTGGAGGTGAATGCTCACCCACATCTTTCATGTCCATAGTAACAGTATTTTCATTATGAGAGGATTTGTGATGAGTGGGAACCACAGTAAGATTCCCCTCTAGGTCCAGGATTTTTTATTATTATTTGCATTATATCTCTAAGAAAGAAGCTTCTTTTATATAGTCAAACTTCTTACGAGAAGCCAAATGATGTACTTGAAGATTTACATTTAAAAAGAGAATTTTGTGGGGTGGCAACCAATCTCATACACATACGGTTCAGTGCTCCATTGTTCTGAGTCCAGTGCCTGAAACAATGCTTGCCAATGACCATTTTGAAAGACAAAAACAATTATACTGTGGGCAACAGCTGTGGAAATTAGAAAGTTTCTAAGACTGGAGAATTTTATGTAGCCTTTGAATATGATTGTTTTTAGCATGTGACAATATGATATTAAAAATTATTCTAGTAGACTCAAAGATAAGAAGAGTATAACGAAAGGAAAAAGAGAAGTTAGCAAACACCTTCATGTAGCCAGGTATGTCTGTATAGCTCTCAGGTAAGCAATTCGGATACAACACATCCAAAATAAAATTTTCTTTTATTTCAAATATGCTTCTCTCCTATGTTTCCCATTTCTGAGAATACATCGTGCACAATTCACCAAGTGAAACAGCAGAGTATTATTAGATATTTCCCTTTCTTTCACCTCGTCCATAAACTAACTCCTGTCCATTCTAATCTTAGTTCATTTCTTCCCCCTCTATCGTCACTGCTACTCTCTCAGATCAGAACCGAATCCTTTCAGGCAAGCGTCTCAGCCTCCCAACTGGCTTCCCTGTTCCCTCCTCTCTTCTCCCATGCATCACCCATACCATCATCAGAGGTGTTTCTGAAGCCCACCTTGATCACCTAAACGTTCAGTGGCTTCTCCATGCCTACAGAATGCATGTTCTTCTTAGAACACATATTATCTTTCATAGTGAGACCCCACATATTTCTCTTTCAGCCACATTTCATACATTCCCCAAAAGCCCTCTATGTTAAGTCATACCAAATTAGTCTATAATTTCTTGAATTCTCCATAGTCTTTCATGTAGGTTGCTGTGTCTATTCTCTGTGTAGACCATCTATCCATAGCATCCTACTGATTAGCTCTTGGTGTCCATTAAAACCCCTTACTGTCTTTTTTCACATACCTCTATTACAACACAAGTAATGCTGAATTTAGTTGTATGTTTACTCTTCTTTTGCTCTCCCACTAGACAGTGAACTATTAAAAACAGCCTTTTTTAAACTTTTATCCTCCCTTTGTTCCCACCACCCTCAGGATTCTAGCAAAATCTATGGTAAATTATATATGTTAATATATATTTAAATGAAAAAATGACTAAACTTAGACATATAGAAAAGGAAATAAAGCAAAGATGGAGAAAAGTTTTTATAGCAATAGAATTTAAATGTTGAGTGAGATGATAGTTCAGTTGATTTTAGATAGTTAAGGAAAAATAATTTTAGGATATTTGTGATTGCTTTTAATGTAAACATATATTATTCCATATTTAAAACAACCCCTGGTAAATTAGTGCCACTCAATTGGACAAAGACGCAAGGGAGATATTAAAAGATAATTGTTATCATCTCTCCTCTACATCTTTTAAGCTTGCTATATCTCTAAAGAATTCATGGACAAAATTGCCCAACAAATTAAGAGGTTGATGTTCTGTATATTTAAATAAAAATGCTCAACTATACTTAGTTTTCCCCCTTTGTGTTAGAAAAGACCTCAAGATCAACAAGCACAAGTTAGGAAATGGTGAGTTTCAATATCACACTAAAAAGATAAACACCCTTCCTAACCTGTGTGATTAGCTCAGTTAGTAGGACATAAATATCTGCATGGCATTCATATTTATCGTTAATTTTTTTTTTTGCGGTGCGTGGGCCTCTCACTGTTGTGGCCTCTCCCGTTGCGGAGCACAGGCTCCGGACGTGCAGGCTCAGCGGCGATGGCTCACGGGCCCAGCCGCTCCGCGGCATGTGGGATCTTCCCGGACCGGGGCACGAACCCGTGTCCCCTGCATCGGCAGGCGGACTCCCAACTACTGCGCCACCAGGGAAGCCCTATCATTAATTTTTAAATGCACTGGGTGGGAGGGTAACATTTCCAAAGATTTTGGCCCTGATCTATATATATATGTCTTAATTTTATTCATCTAATATTGTTCTTTTGAATCAAATAATCAAAATTAATGAGCAACTAATTTCATGTTTATGAACAGAATTCTCACTTTTTTCCTCAAGTTAAAATCCCTAGCCGTTTGATTCTTTTTTTCTTGCCTAATTAGTGTCGAGCAGTAGAGTAGTGGCGGAGGGGGGTAAGACACAAGTTTACACATGACTGTTTAGGATTTTTCACCCGCTTATTACAGTATCAACTCATCTTTTATGTATCTAGGCTGAAATTGTATTGGTATGCAGCATTTCTGGCTGTGTTATTGTTCCCACATTATTTGTGGGGTACACGTTTGTCTTATCAGCTAGAATGTATATTCCCCTATAGTTACAGTGTTTTTTCTGCTTCAGATGATTATCATATGGCTGGCAGTAATGGGTATGTATGCATGTGTTTGCACTTTTATGTGTGCTTCATGTAAACTTATTAATTAATTAACTTTTAATGTTTTAATGGGAAAAGATAAACTGGGGTAGAAAGAGTTCAGTTGAATGCTGTCTTGATTTTCCAAAAACTGAAGAATCTGCACTTAGGAAACTTGGTCATTGAGAGGCATTGCAAAATGGGATAGGACGTATGTTCAGCCAGACTCTGTCCAGAAAAGTGAATAGAAAGATTATCACAAGTTTATTTTATTTCTAGTTTCTGTGTTGCTGGAGAGCTCAGTCAAGGAGAAACACCATGTGCATGGAAGGCAAATCCTTCCCTCTTAAGTCCATCTCACCTGTGCCATGAAGAAGAGGTTGTGGTACCTCCAAGGATGGGCTTATCCTCTTTCCATCCACAGTTCCGTAGATAGCAGATGAATGTAGTAAAAAAGGTAAAGACCAGATCATTGGTTTCTCCCATTTCCAACAGAGTACAAAGGGACATTCAGATTTTAGAGGATGGAACTGGGTAAATTCAAGACACATCCGTTTTTATATTTAACTCTACTTGTCTTGGTGGATAATTTCTTAATTAAATCAAAGTAGGTGATAATGAAATGTAAAGGTGACCTTGAGATAGAATGAATTCACCAAGTGAAATACTCACTTGGGGAATTCACTGAAAGCCAAATCTCTCCCCTATTATGATTACATTTTTCTAAAATTAAAAGCAAAGCTTATAATTAAAGCAAGGTTTGAGACTCAAATAATTTCAAAAGTATTGCTTCTTGAATCACTTTTATAAATTTCCCTTTCTAAAAGCAAAGCAGTAAAATTCAATAATGTAAAATTTGTAACTGTTCAGATCATACTGTGTACCACAAACTGTCACTGCTATACCCTAACCTGATACTTACTTCTCTTCATACTTATTTTAAATTTACCTTAACTTTTTCTTTTTTCATTTTTATATTCCCACAATTATTCTATCTTTTTGAAGAAATTTTGCTTTTAATTAAACAGTAATGAAAAGTCTGACTAAATTTAAAAAAAAACACTTTTTTTGACTGATGACAGCTTGTAACATTATTCCTCACTTTTCCTCTTCTGATCTACATCTAAGCAAGCAGGTAAGAAAGCCAGGTGTATGCTGACCTTTGATACCAGCAACGAGTTCAAACAATTTGCAGCAACCTTCAGCTAGGTCTTATTCCCTAACCACCATAAAAACCCAAGCCATTTTCACTTCAGTTTGGGAAATCTACCCTGCTCTCCCCCCCAAAATCTCATAGCATGTGTGTGTCATCCTCACTCTCAATATCCGAGCCAATTTTTGGAGAGGAGTCAATTTTGCTTCTTCAGGGGTAGCCATAAAGTAACCAACCCGTATATCAGACCCTCTGTGCTCACTGCTATGTATGTGATAAATTATCACTAAATGGGAAAAAGCTCTTCTTTTCTTATTCTGGAGCATATAATTTTGGTCTAGTGAGTTCAGAAATAAATTTAGTTATTTAATTAATTCATACCAAGCACTTTAATGGGAGGGGAGGTGTTATGTGCTTTCAGCCACACTGCCCTGATACTGAGTATTTTTTAAAATGTTATTTGATTGTGGTGAGAACACTTAACATTAGATCTTAACACATTTTTAAGTGTACAGGGCAGTATTTTTGACTATAGATACAATGCTTTACAGTAGATCACTGGAGCTTATTTATCTTGCTAACTGAAACTTTATGCCCATTGATTAGTAACTCCCCATTTCTCCCTCCTGTCAGCCCCCAGCAACCACCATTCCACAATCTGATTCTATAAAATTTATTATTTAATTATCTTACATAAGTAGAATCATGTGCAGTCTTTGTCTTTCTGTTATTGGCTTGTTTCACTTAGCGTAATGTCTTCAAGTTTCATTTGTGTTGTTGCATATGGCAGAATGTTCCTTTTTTTTAAAGGTTGACTAGTATTCTATTGTATGTATATACCACATTTTCTTTATCATTCCATCTATCAATGGACATTTAGGTTGTTTCCACATTTTAACTATTGTAAATAGTGCTTCAGTGAACAAGGGAGTGTTAATATCTCTTTGAGATCCCAATTTCAATTATTTTGGATAAATACCCGGAAGTGGGATTGTTGGATCACATGGTGGTTCTGTTTTTAATTTTTTGAGTGAACTTCATACTATTTTCTGTAGCTGCTGCACCATTTTGCTTTCCCATCAACAGTGAAAAAGATTTCTAATTTTTTCACATACTCATCAACACTTGTTATTTTCTGTACTTTTAAAATAATGACCATCCTAACAGGTATGAGGTGATATCTCCTTGTTGTTTTGATTTGCATTTCCCTGATGATTAGTGGTGTTGAGAATCTGTTCCTATACCAGTTGGCCATTTGTATGTCTTCCTTGGAGAAGTGTCTATCCAAGTGCTTAGTCCATTTTTAAAATGGGTTATTAGGTTTTGTGGTGTTGAGTTGTAGCAGTTCCTTATGTATTTCGGGGACTAACCCCTTATCAGATATATGGTTTGCAAATATTTTCTTCCATTCCATAGGTTCCCTTCTCATGTGGTGTTTTCTTAGCTATGCAGAAGCTTTTTGGTTTGATGTAGTTCCACTTATTTATTTTTGTTTTTGTTGCCTATGTTTTTTGGTGTCATATCTATCAAATTATTGCTAAGATCAATGTCATGAAGCTTTTCCCCTATATTTTCTTCTAGGAGTTTTAAGTGTTTAATCCACTTTGTGTTGATTTTTGTGGTTAGTGTATAATAAGGTTCCAATTTCATTCTTTTGCATGTTGATATCCACTTTTCCCAGCACCATTTGTCAAAGAGACTATCCTTTCCCAAGAATTGTATATTCTTGGCAATGAATGTGAATATTTATATGCCTAGTTTTAGCTCTGGCTTTGAAAAGGTTTTGACTGTCAGCATTCTTGTCTGTCAAATGGAGATAGTAATATCCCTCTCAAAGGTTCCTGGGAGGATTCAGTGGCCAAATATAAGTAAATCACCCAGGATAGGACTGCGCATATAGACAACACAAATGTTGTTTTGCTACCCCACTGTTCCCTTCTGGCTACAAAGGATGTATAAGATATGGTGCTTAAATATTAGCTAAGAAATAATATTTGCAATCATAAGATAAATACTTAGTTAAGAGATAACATTTGCAATCATAAAATAAGATTCAGGTATGTGTGTATAGATAGATAGATAGATAGATAGATATACACACACACACCAAAATGTGTTTAACCTTTTTATGCACAGCGTTGGAGACAAGACTCAAACATGCATAAAATAAGGACAGAACCAACTCCTTTATCAAGTCAGCCAAACAGACCCTTCCCCCAATAGACCAAACCATATATAGGCACATTTAATATGCCAGACACTGGGGTAAATAGTTTATATTCCTTTTGTCATTTAATTATCACAGCTTTGTGAAGTTGATGATGATGGTCATAATGATAATATCATTCACTGACATGTTTAGGGTACTTTTACATATTTTACATATCCTCATGATTTTCATGATTTTTGGGGTTAGTGATGTTATTCATCTTACTTTGTGGTTGTGAAAGCTGAGACACAGTCAAATTACTTTTATAAGCTGGCATAAATAGTAACTGCCCAACAGGAGTGGGATTTGAGCCCAGGTTGCGTTATCTTTTGGGCCCATAAGCAGCAAGATAGTTCAGAAATTCATTCGGTTCATCTTCTGAATCACTTGAGAAATTAAAATTCCAACAAGTGTTTAAGTAAAATGAAACTAGAAGTGTAAGACATATGTGAAAAAAAGGTGTGAATTGGCTGTCCTGTGACTTTGTGGGAAGAGCTAGTCTTACACAGTGGGGAAATATTACGGCTGCTGCTCTTGTATCTGGACTCTGGTAAGATCTTCCACCTTTAAAATTTCTCCTATAAGAAGCAAAGTCTGTGAGGATAGAGAAAGTTTAAACTGTAAACCACCTGGGAAGGAGAAAAAATCCATGTTCTAGAATAGAAATGCCTCATTCCAAACCTCTTCTGACAGCTATTGTGGAAAGCCTCAGGCAGGAGTCAGGTTCCTGGTTAGGAGCTGGAAGGGAATCCCTTGAGGGGTACAAAGGTGTTGACTGGTAAGTTCATCAAAACTCAAAGAAAATGTCACAGGTTTTACATTTTTTTGCTATTGTTGAACTTATATATCTGTTTTATCTAATGGATCATTTACGATCTTCTGCCTTTTATTTAGAATAGATATAAAAGATTTGATAATATTTACTCAATGTAAAACAGCACTAAAATTCTTCAAGCTGTATGAACCATTTCTTTTTTTTTTAAACATCTTTATTGGACCATAATTGCTTTACAATGTTGTGTTAGTTGCGGCTCTATAACAAAGTGAGTCAGCTATATGTTTACATACATCCCCCTATCTCCTCCCTCTTGCGTCTCCCTCCCATCCTCCCTATCCCACCACTGTAAGTGGACAGAAAGCACCGAGCTCATCTCCCTGTGCTATGCTGCTGTTTCCCACTAGCTATTTTACATTTGGTAGTGTATATATGTCCATGCCACTCTCTCACTTCATCCCAGCTTACCCTTCCCCCTCCCCCTGTCCTCAAGTCCATTCTCTACGTCTGCGTCTTTATTCCTGTCCTGCCCCTAGGTTCTTCAGAACCCTTTTTTTTTTTTTTAGAGACTATATATATGTGTTAGCATACGGTATTTGTTTTTTCTCTTTCTGACTTACTTCACTCTGTATGACAGTCTCTAGGTCCATCCAACTCACTACAAACAACTCAATTTCATTTCATTTTATGGCTGAGTAATATTCCATTGTATATATGTGCCACACCTTGATCCATTCATCTGTCGATGGACACGTAGGTTGCTTGCATGTCCTGGCTATTGTAACCAGAGCCGCAATGAACATTTTGGTACATGACTCTTTTTGAATTATGGTTATCTCAGGGTATATGCCCAGTAGTGGGATTGCTGGGTCATATGGTAGTTCTATTTTTAGCTTTTTAAAGAATCTCCATACTGTTCTCCATAGTGGCTGTATCAATTTACATTCCCACCAACAGTGCAAGAGGGTTTCCTTTTCTCCACACCCTCTCCAGCATTTACTGTTTGCAGCTTTATTGATGACAGCCATTCTGACCAGTGTGAGGTGATACCTCTTTGTGGTTTTGATTTGCATTTCTCTAATGATTAGTGATGTTGAGCATTCTTTCATGTGTTTGTTGGCAATCTGTATATCTTCTTTGGAAAAATGCCTATTTAGATCTTCTGCCCATTTTTGGATTGGGTTCATTGTGTTGTTGATATTGAGCTGCATGATCTGCTTGTATATTTTGGAGATTAATCCTTTGTCAGTTGCTTTGTTTGCAAATATTTTCTCCCATTCTGAGGGTTGTCTTTTCGTCTTATTTATAGTTTCCTTTGCTGTTCAAAAGCTTTTAAGTTTCATTAGGTCGCATATGTTTATCCTTGTTTTTATGTGCATTTCTCTAGGAGGTGGGTCAAAAAGGGTCTTGCTGTGATTTATGTCATAGAGTGTTTTGCCTATGTTTTCCTCTAAGAGTTTGATAGTGTCTGGCCTTACATTTAGGTCTTTAATCCATTTTGAGTTTATTTTTGTGTATGGTCTTAGGGCATGTTCTAATTTCATTCTTTTATATGTAGCTGTCCAGTTTTCCCAGCACCACTTATTGAAGATGCTGTCTTTTCTCCATTGTATATTCTTGCCCCATTTATCAAAGATAAGGTGACCATATGTGTGTGGGTTTATCTCTGGGCTTTCTTTCCTGTTCAGTTGATCTGTCTTGCTGTTTTTATGCCAGTAACATACTGTCTTGATTACTGTAGGTCTGTAGTATAGTCTGAAGTCAGGGAGCCTGATTCCTCCAGCTCCATTTTTCTTTCTTAAGATTGCTTTGGCTATTCGGGGTCTTTTGTGTTTCCATACAAATTGTGAATTTTTTTGTTCTAGTTCTGTGAAAAATGTCATTGGTAGTTTGATAGGGATTGCGTGGAATCTGTAGATTGCTTTGGGTAGCATAGTCATTTTCACAATGTTGATTCTTCCAATTCAAGAATATGGTATATCTCTCCATCTGTTTGTATCATCTTTAATTTCTTTCATCAGTGTCTTTTAGTTTTCTGCATACAGGTCTTTTGTCTCCTTAGGTAGGTTTATTCCTAGGTATATTGTTCTTTTTGTTGCAGTGGTAAATGGGAGTGTTTCTTTAATTTCTCTTTCAGATTTTTCATCATTAGTGTATAGGAATGCAAGAGATTTCTCTGCATTAATTTTGTATCCTGCTACTTTACCAAATCCATCGATTAGCTCTACTAGTTTTCTGGTAGCACTCTTTAGGATTCTCTATGTATAGTATCATGTCATCTGTAAACAGTGACAGTTTTACTCCTTCTTTTCTGATTTGGATTGCTTTTATTTCTTTTTCTTCTCTGATTGCTGTGGCTAAAACTTCCTAAACTATGTTGAATAATAGTAGCAGAGTGGGCAACCTTGTCTTGTTCCTGATCTTAGTGGAAATGCTTTCAGTTTTTCACCATTGAGAATGATGTCGGCTGTGGGTTTGTCATATATGGCCTTTATTATGTTGAGGAAAGTTCCCTCTATGCCTACTTTCTGGAGGATTTTTATCATAAATGGGTGTTGAATTTTTTTGAAAGCTTTTTCTACATCTATTGAGATGATCATATGGTTTTTCTCTTTCAGTTTGTTAATATGGTTTATCACATTGCTAATTTCCATATATCAAAGAATCCTTGCATTCCTGGGATAAACCCCACTTGATCATGGTGTATGATCCCTTTAATGGGCTGTTGGATTCTGTTTGCTAGTATTCTGTTGAGGATTTTTGCATCTATGCTCATCAGTGACATTGGCCTGTAGTTTTCTTTCTTTGTGACATATTTTTCTGGTTTTGGTATCAGGGTGTTAGTGGCCTCGTAGAATGAGTTTGGGAGTGTTCCTCCCTCTGCTATATTTTGGAAGAGTTTTGAGAAGGATAGGTGTTAGCTCTTCTCTAAATGTTTGATAGAATTCGCCTGTGAAGCCATCTGGTCCTGGGCTTTTGTTTGTTGGAAGATTTTTAATCACAGTTTCAATTTCAGTGCCTGTGATTGGTCTGTTTATATTTTCTATTTCTTTTTGGTTCAGTCTTGGAAGGTTGTGCTTTTCTAAGAATTTGTCCATTTGTTCCAGGTTGTCCATTTTATTGGCATATTGTTTCTTGTAGTAAGCTCTCATGATCCTTTGTATTTCTGCAGTAACAGTTGTAACTTCTATTTCATTTCTAATTCTATTGATTTGAGTCTTCTCCCTTTTTTTCTTGATGATTCTGGCTAATGGTTTATCAATTTTGTTTATCTTCTCAAAGAACCAGCTTTTAGTAACCCTATCTTTTTAAAAAGTCATAAAGATCAAATTTCTCTGACACATGCCCAATGATGTAAAAATCACAAAATGATTCAAAAGATAGTAATTTTTTATTTTTATCCAAAAATGTTCTCCTTGTGAAGCAAGAATGTAAAACAATTCTAAATCTAGATTTCAACAATCCATTTAATTTTATTTAGACTTGTATTTACTATAGGTGTTTTTCATATGGTACATTTATCTTAGTTCAGTCTTTAAATTTGTGCAACTCAGGATATCCCTTTATATTGACACTACAATGTCATATATCTTTTATTCACAATTTCCTTAAGCATCTTAATCACAGTACATTCACTGTAATGTAAAGAAGTGTTCTGATCTGAAGGTTTTAGAAAACATAAGACATACAGAAGATATATTCACTTTATTATAGCTACTCATCACTATCATATGTGCCTTCTGGGTCACTTTGGTAGTTCATGATACATTTTTCCACATGTAAATTATTTTTATCATTTTACATGATAGAGAAGAAAATACACAGATGTGTATCCATTCAGAAAAATAATTCATAATGCACAGATTATAAGAGCAGGCAGAATTGAAATTAAAATTCCTTATACAATACAGATGTAGATTTCCTTTTTAGGTGATGTCTAATTATAATAAAATATGTCAACAAAAGTAAGATTAATCCAAATTTCTTTTCCAGAGGCAACTCTTGATTTTCTAATTACCTGTCTCCTTGTCTAGTGTTTTAATTTAAATCTCCAAACATCCCATTATTTCGCTTTTAAATAAGGTCTCTTCTGCTACTGAGTCAGCTCTGCCTCCTTCAAAATTAGATCTGATTAGTTTGCCATTTTTTATTTTGGGGTCATAGTAGGAACTTTAAACTGAATTTTAACCATATTCTGAATTATTCAGAGCTTACTTTGAGAATTTGGGTAAAGACATTTTCACAGGATAATTCTGGAAATAGTGTTTCTGTGTGATGTTAATATTTTAGAATATAAATTAGACTTCAGAGGACTCTCTTGAATGTTTGGTAGCTTGAGTTTGCATTTTTCTTTCACAGAGATGGATAACCACACCAATATCATAAACCATCTCAGAGACAATAACATTATTTAGCTGGAAGTGGCAGTCTTTTTACATTTTACATATGTTTTGTGTCTCATTATGAGGTAGGCAGGTTTTTAGTTGTAAGTTGTGACAGTCATCATGTTTGTCTCCATGATATGTCAGGATTTCAAAAAATAGAGCTTTAAATAAGAATGAATATCATTTATTTTGATAAATGTACACAGATTGGAGATAGCCAGACCTGAGGACTATACATTCTGGATATAATGGCAGGATTTGCTTTTTGCCAAGGCAGATTATATTTCACAGAGAAGCCTAAACGTTTTAATAAATTGATGTTTGAACCTCACTCTTAAATTTTCTGTGAAGATAATTGAATTAATATTTTAGTACCCAAACAGGCAAATGCTAATGCAAGTCTCTCCTGTTCAAACAGGATTGTATGCAGAATAAGGGTATAAGGTAACAGTTTTTGCTTCTATTGAGAGAAGATAAAGAACTCTATCTGAGAGTGGATAAGGAACTTAAATGGTCACAAGCCCAACCTATCTCTTTATTGAGATAGGGCAATAAGTACCCACCAAAGACCATTGTTCTTTTTAAATCAAAACAGAGCAATAGCCAAGGTTCTTGACCGACCTTACTGGGAATCCTTGCCTACTGGGCATGTAACTTTTCATACAGATTCCATCCAACTGTAGGCTCTGCATCTGAATCTGCCCTAGAGCCCTAGGAACAGTGACTCACTAGTTCCATGTGCTGCTAGCCTAAGTGTTGTCTCACTTGATATTTACTGGCTTTCCAATTTCAGGCTTATATATTCATGTTTATTAACTCTTTTACTGAGCGAAGAACACTTTTGGAAGAGAAACATAGGAATCAAGTGTATATTTAAAGTACAAGACAAGCAGAAATTATTAGTAGCAGCTAAACAAGTGAGAAACCCAAGAGTAGGGAAATTTAAAGAACTTGCTCAAAATCACAGATTATGGAAATATGAACTTAAATTCAGTTGTATATATCATCAAGGAACAGATATTCCTTACACACCAGCATACCCAGAGAAACTTAATTGTGACCCTGAAAAAATCATAACCTGCTCAAATCTTCAGTTTATGGCATTCACCATGCAATTTTGTTATGTGATCAAATTTCAGAAACATACGGACTAAAAGAGAAAGGTACTTTAAGTTCACAACAGCACCCTATGGTTTTCTATGAAGAAAAGCAATGCTGTGTTACTGAGGGTAATGTAAGTTTGTGAATAACAGATAGTAATGGTTTTAGAAGATTGTGAATTCTTTGAAATCTCCCCTGCAACCCAATAGTAAGCCTAAATTCTTCAGTGACCGAATAAAAAAATTTTTAAAGCATTCATATTTTAATAAAATAGTATAAGGTTTTCATTGTGATTTACTCATAACATCATCCAATTGATATGAGTGTGCAAGATAGCAAGTTTTTATTAATTCAATATGTAAGGTGATTAATAAGCCACTGAACTATTTCCAAAGGCTCCCCTTTGAAGGCATATCAACCTACAATATATTTTCCCATTAGTGGTCATATTATGTTAAGTCAATCATTAATACATCTATGAAAGTAACATATTATAAAGATTTTGTTACTACTATGGATGAATTACAATATATAAAACTCTTCTCAAGGGTTTTAGTCGTATTAAAATTTTCAGGTTTTGTTCTCATGAACCAATGTATGTAAATGCATTTTTGTTAGTGATTCTTGCATTTAGTCCTGTTGAGAACTGACCTAAGCTATCCATGAAATTATGTCTCATGCTGAATTTTACCTCACATATAAATATTTACTAGCAAAAAGGTGTTAAATAGTTTCTTGTTAGTTTGTTACATTTCCAACTCTACTTCGAATAGTTTTCAACTGTTAGAATTGCCATATCTATATGCCTTCTTTGTGTCTCTGTATCCCTGGAAAATCCTCATATTTTTTAACACACCTTCCCCCAGTAAAATCATTTTTATCATCCTTGTGCATTTATTCAGTTATCTACGGTTGATATTTATTTTGGGTGTCCATAGACTCCTAACTATGCTCTTTAAACTACTCTTCACCCTTGAAGTGTGTATTTTGAGTAGATTACCTCAAATGTTAATTAGCCAGCAGTAAGGCATTCATTAAAGTGGATTGATAAAGGCGCATACATATACACACCCCAAAATGTACGTGCTTAAAATATTACAGGTAATATAAAACACCTTGTGAAGAAGTCTTTTCTTTTAAAATGAGAAAAAGTTGTGGGTATCCTTTTAAGCTACATATTTTGGAAATTTCTAGGTTTCAAAAATAAGTATGCAGCTTTCTCTGGTTTCCTGATGTGCTACAAGTTTTTTCTATCATATACCTTTGGATATTTCAAGTTATCCTGTTACATAATTTCAATTTCCTTGATCTTTGAAGATAACCTACTAATATTGAGTATCTACTGTGTGTCTATGAGTTTACATTCATGTCACTATGCACATTTTCAAAATGATTAAATTCAGATTAATTTAAAATTTCTACATCAAAGCATTTATTTTGAACCATCTTATTCCTACAAAGATGATGCACATGCACACACAAATATATATATACACACAAAATGATAACTAATGAAATATTTATAAAATGTCTTAGGGACATTTATGTCATACTTAACATTTTAGATAGATATTTACATATTTTGTATAATTATAAATTATATCCTTACAAATTATATATATACTTTAAATATTCAAAAATGCTAAAATTCAGGAACTCCATACTGTTCTCCATAGTGGCTGTATCAATTTACATTCCCACCAACAGTGCAAGAGGGTTCCCTTTTCTCCACACCCTCTCCAGCAATTAGTGTTTGTAGATTTTTTGATCATGGCCATTCTGACAGGTGTGAGATGATATCTCATTGTAGTTTTGATTTGCATTTCTCTAATGATTAATGACGTTGAGTGTTCTTTCATGTGTTTGTTGGCAATCTGTATATCTTCTTTGGAGAAATGTCTATTTAGGTCTTCTGCCCATTTGGGGATTGGGTTGTTTGTTCCTTAAAAAACTAAAAATAGAGCTACCATACGACCCAGCAATCCCACTACTGGGCATATACCCTGAGAAAACCATAATTCAAAAAGAGTCATGTACCAAACTGTTCATTGTAGCTCTGTTTACAATAGCCAGGACATGGAAACAACCTAAGTGTCCATCAACAGATGAATGGATAAAGAAGATGTGGCACATATATACGATGGAATATTACTCAGCCATAAAAAGAAACGAAATTGAGTTATTTGTAGTGAGGTGGATGGACCTAGAGTCTGTCATACAGAGTGAAGTAAGTCAGAAAGAGAAAAACAAATACCATATGCTAACACATATATATGGAACCCAAAATAAAAGAAAAATGGTCATGAAGAACCTAGGGGCAAGACGGGAATAAAGACACAGACCTACTAGAGAATGGACTTGAGGATACGGGGAGGGGGAAGGGTAAGCTGGGACAACGTGAGAGAGTGACATGGACATATATACACTACCAAACGTAAAATAGATAGCTAGTGGGAAGCAGCCGCATAGCACAGGGAGATCGGCTTGGTGCTTTGTGACCACCAAGAGGGGTGAGACAGGGAGGGTGGGAGGGAGGGAGACGCAAGAGGGAAGAGAAATGGGGACATATGTATATGTATAACTGATTCACTTTGTTATAAAGCAGAAAACTAACACACCATTGTAAAGCAATTATACTCCAATAAAGGTGTTAAAAATGTTAAAATTCAGTTAGGCTTATATAATGTTTTATAATTATATATAACCATTTTTTAAATGCCTGTGTGATCTTTTTAATTTAATAAACAAATGTGAATACTAAGTCTATCCAACTTAAAGTCTGTGTGATAGAAAAGTAATGTAGTATATATTGTCTAATTTATAAAAACAGTATTGCTGCTGTAATGGTCAACAGTGAAAAGATAATTCAAAATATTGGGGAGAAAGCAGAATGATATTTTTGTCTCACATAGAAAATATTAAAGCAGATATAATCCATATGTGTCCATATGTATATATGTATGTATGTATGCATGTATGTATGTATCTATCATGTCTGTCTCTCAGTCATTTCTGTTAATGGATAATTCACTGACTGCTCCTTAACCCTTTCTCTATTCCCCGTATTTCACTGAAGATGCTGAGTGAGATGTTTTCTTTCCCAGTTATGGGTGACCATGTAATTCAGTTCTAGCTGATGTGACATAGAAGATTTCCAAGGAGCATCTGGAAAACCTTTTGCTTATTTGATAAAAAATAATAGATGGATCTTGTACTGCCCTTCCTCCTTTTTACTCACCAACTTTAATGAATGTGTTATATTAGAGGCTACACCAGGCATCTTACTAAAATGAAGAGAAAAAGCATAGGGCAAGAAAAAGTCAATATGCTAGTAACAGTGGTACAGAAAGATAGAAGCCAAGACCTTGATGATGTTAAGTAGCTGAACAGATGCCAGTAACTCCCTGCCTCTGGGCTTCTTGCTTTGAGTTTGTCATTCTCAGTTGGTTTCTTTAATTAAAACTTAGTTTTCATTGAGCAGTCTTATGTTTGGAGAAAAATTGAACAGAAGTACAGAGATTTCCCACATACCACCTGCCCCCATGCATGCATAGACTCTCCAATTATCCAAATCCCCTACCAGAGTGGTACATTTGTTACAAGCAATGAATCTACACTGACACATCATAATAACCCAACGTCCATATTTTACATTATGGTTCACCTTTAGTATTGAACATTCTATGGTTTTGGACAACTGTTTAATGACATTTATCTACCATTATATCATACAGAGTATTTTCACTGCCCTAAAAATACTCTGTGTTCTGCCTAATCATCTCTCTCCCCCAATATCAACGCTTGGGAATCACTGATATTTTTATTATATCCACAGTTTTGCCTTTTCCAGAATGTTATATAATTGGAATCACAGTGTATGTTACCTTTTCAGATTGGCTTCTTTCACTTAGTTATATACATTTAAGGTTCTTCTATGTCTTTTCACAGCTTGATATCTCATTTCTTTTCAGCACTGAATAATATTCCATTGTCTGGAGGTACAGTTTATTAATCCATTCATCTACTGAAGAACATCATAGTTGCTTTTAAGTATTGATAATTATGAGTAAAGCTGCTCTAAACATCCATGTGTAAGTTTTTATGTGGACATAACATTTCAGCTCCTTTGGGTAAATACTAAGGAGCATGATTTCTGGATCGTATGGTAAGAGTAAATTTAGTTTTGTTAAAAACTGCCAAACTGTTTTACACCGTGGCTGTAATAATGTTGCATTCCCATCAGCAAAGTTTCACAGTTCATGTTGCTCTACATCCTCATCAGCATTTGGTGTTATCAGTGCTCCATAGTTTAGAGATTCTAATAAGTGTACATGTGAAGCATGTTTATTTGCCATGTGTATATCTTCTTTGATGATGTGTGTTAAGGTCTTTGGCCTATTTTTAATATGATTAGTTGTTTTCTTATTGTTGAGTTTTAAAAGTTCTTTGTATATTTTATCTAACAGTCATTTATCAGCTGTGTCTTCTGCAAATATTTTTTTCCAGTCTGTGACTTGTCTTCTCATTCTCTTTTCTTTTGTATAGCAGAGATTTTTATTTTAATGAAGTCTAGCTTGTCAATTCTTTCATGGAATGTGTCTTTGGTGTCGCATCTAAAAAATCATCACCATGCATCATGTCATCTAGGTTTTCTCCTATGTTATAGTCTAGGAGTTTTATAGTTATGCAATCTACATTTAGGTCTGTGATGCACTTTGAGATAATTTTAATGAAGGGTATAAGGTCTGTGTCTAGATTTATTTATTTTTGCATGTGAAGGTCCAGTTCTTCCAGCACCTTCTGTTAAAAAGACTATTTTTGCTCCATTGTATTGCCTTTGCTTCTTTGTCAAAGATCAGTTCACTTTATTTATGGAGGTCTTTTTATGGGTCCTCTTTTCTGTTTCATTGATCTATTTGTCTTTTCTTTCACCAATACCCCACTGTCTTGATTACTGTATCTTTATAGTGAGTCTTGAAGTCAAGTAGTGTTAGCCCTCCAACTTTGTTCTCATCCTTCTACATTGTGTTGCCTATTCTGAGTGTTTTGCCTTTCTCTATGAACTTTAGAATTAGTTTGTCAATATCCACAAAATAATTTGCTGGGCTCTTTTGATTGGAATTGCATTGAATCTATAAATTAAATTGGGAAGAATTCACATCTTGACAATATTAGTTTTTCTATCTATGGACATGGAATAGCTCTGTTAATTGAGTTCTTTGATTACATGCATCAGAGTTTTGTAGATTTCTTCATTTTGATCTTGTACATATTTTGTTAGATTTATACTTAGTATTTCATTTTGGGGGGTGCTAATGCAAATGGTACTCTGTTGTTAATTTTTAATTTCATTTGTTCATTATTGGTATATAGGAAAGCAATTGACCTTTGTATATTTATCTTATATTCTGCAACCTTGCTATAATTGCTGATTAATTCCACAAGTTCTTTTGTCAGCTCATTCAGATTTTCTACAGACACTCATGTCATCTATGAATGAAGACAGTTTTATGTCTTCATTCCCAATCTCTAAACATTTTCCTTTCTTTTCTCTTTTCTTTTATTTTCTTTCCTTATTGCTTTAACAAGAACTTCCAGTACAATATTGAAAAGGAATGGTGAGAGGAGATATCCTTGTCTTGTATTTGATCTTAGTGGGAAAACTTCGAGTTTCTCACCATTAAGTGTGATGTTAGTTGTAGATAGACTTAATCAAGCTGAGGCAGTTCCTCTCTATTTCTAGTTTACTGAGAGGTTTTATTATGAATGGGTGTTGGATTTTGTCAGATGTTTTAGCTGCATCTTGATATGATCATGTGATTTTTTTTATATTTTGGTGTGATGGGTTACATTAATTGATATTTGAATATTGAATCAGCCTTACATATCTGGGATAAATCCCAGTTGGTCATGGTGTGTAATTCTTTCTTATACTTTTTAAATTCAATTTTCTAATATTTTGTTAAGGATTTTTGCATCTATGTTCATGAGAGATACTGGTCTGTATTTTTCTTTTCTTGTAATGTCTTTATCTTGTTTTGGTATTAGGGTAATGCTGTTTCATAGAATGAGTTAGGAAATATTCTCTCTGCTTCTGTCTTTTATAGAGATTGTAGATAATTGACATAATTTCGTCTTTAAACATTTGGTAGAATTCACCAGTGAACTTATCTGGGCCTGGTGCTTTCTGTTTGGAAGGTCTGTTCAGACTTTTACTTGTTGTTAGGATGGAGTGGAGACCTCAGGTTTATTTCTAGTGGATCTGGAAACTGGAAGTCATAAATTTGGTTTTAATATCATTAGTTTTTGGAAGAGTTTTGACTGACATTTGAATGACCATGAGACTAATTTATACTGGGTATTATAGCTTAATATTATCTTATGGTTTTGTTCTATTTCTGGACATAAGTCCTTTTCACTAAATTTCTGACAACTGGTGCCTAAGTAGTAATTGCAAAGCTGTCCCTCTACTCCAAATTTAAATATCTGTTGGCTGCATAAGTTGAATCAAATTTTGGTTTTACTGAAAGAACAAATTAGCCCACTAAAGAATTAGTCTTGGACAGAAAAAAAGTAATGAGGATATTTTTTTCCCCAACAATCATAGAATTTTTGTACTCTTCTATAAAACTGATTAGTGGGCATCATTAGATAACTTCAGTTGGCTTAGATATACAGACTAATGAGGAAATACCTGTATTGACTATATCCATTAAAAAAAACTTAAAATCAGAGCATGCAAAATGATGTCCAGTGAGTGATTCTTCTGGACTTAATGTATGGGCCTTTTTTTCACTGAAAACGATGGAGAAACATTCTTTTCCACTGTTCTTCATGTTCTTTCAAACCCTTTCACCTCCTCTTTATTGTAAATATCCATCCAGCTAGGAAACAAAAGTTTACATAGGCTCACAAACATCAAAATCAAGGAGACTGTAAAATTCCCAACTACCTTTTCAACTCTCCTGATGATGCACTAAGAAATAAATAGAGCTTCTAATGTACAATTTCTATTGTAACTTTCATCTCTCTAACAAAAGTTATAGATGACTGAATGAAAAATATTAAATGGCCTTTGAGTTCTTTGCCAAGATCCTTTATATCATTGATTAAACCCTTTGGGAAGGTTGATCCTAACAGAGCTTTGTACTCAGTATTTAAGGGAGTAAAGTGCAGAACAGTGATTAGTTTTCTAATGTTCTATAAAAAATTACCATAAGTTACACTAGAAACAGTTATTGCTTCTGTCTCACCCTAAAGGGACAAGTTACTTGTTGTAATAAGTAGTTCAGTTCTCTATTTGAGACACATTGTAAATTGGTACTTATGATTTTTTTAAATTATCATCAGTTCAAATTGTCTCAACAGCTGTCTTCACAGACTTGGCTATTGCAAAGGCAATGATTCATGCTCAGTTATGAAGCTCAAACACATTTCATTTACTACCTAAAATACTTCTTTGCCAAACCGAGGCTGATGTATTGAGGCTGATGTTATTGTCAGGGTAATAACAGTCAAATAAAACATGAGTAAGGAATGGAGGAGTTCTGTTTGTTTGTTTGCTTTGACTTAAAAATCATTTAGCTTCTTTTTTTTTTTCTCATAGAAAAGCCCTTCTGTTGTCTTTACCTTGCAGTCATCTTTTCCAGGATTATCATAAAACAAACCCTAATGTATTATTGATTACCTGCTTCCTTTTTTTGTTGGCATGCATTGGCTGCAAAAATGAACCTTAATTCCATGTAGTGCAGTCACTAACTTAATTAATTAAGGCACTAATTAAGGATTCTGAGGAGGAATTAAAGTATTACATTTTAGTAATATGTGTTCCTGTTTTTAGTGTTCATGTTTATGTCAATGTTAGAAGCTGAAAAAGAAATATATATGTATATATTTATGATAAGTTTATTTTAGCCACAGACTCATATTAATTATCAATTGGTATTGTAAATTATAAAAGTAAATCACTTTAACTGCATGCTTCCAATAGCAATTTCATGGATTCACATTGTGAATATAGACAGCCTTGCAAATCAGTATGATATGCTTTGGAATTCCATATATTCATCCAACAGAGCAGCTTACTTCTAATTAAATTACAAGCTCCTTATTTATACTTCTTGTTATCCTATGAAGTATTTTTAGGTAAGTTCATGGATTAATCGATTAACACAGTTTTTCTCTTATTTCAAATACATCATTAGTTCTTTAGCTTAGTTTAAGAAGCACTATCAAAGTAAATCCATAGAATTAAACATGACTTTACATAACTAAGCAAACTGAATCATGTTCGATGAATTCAGTTACGTAGCTACCTAATGATGAGAACTGGGCCAAGTCCTATGGTGGAAATTAAGAAAAGTGAAACCTGTTCTTGGTAATTTATTTGTTAATTGAAGAGAGCAGAAATGCACCCAAATTATCTAAGAATCTGTATGATAAGTTGTACAATATAGTGCCAAATGAGAAGAGATATTTAGCAGCACTGATCTCCAGCTACTGATGTAGGAATAACCTCTCTGTTGACAAGGAAGGCACCATTTGTCTTGAAGGTTTTAATTTTCAATTCGTGCCCCTCACCAGGCACGATCAAAGGCAGCTTGGAGATTATATTATAAACTTTTCACCTCTCTCCAATCTTTAAAAACCAACACACAAACACACATAAGCTGTATATACAGCACAGATAGGAAATGAATCACATGGGCATAAAGAATTTGTTTACTAAAGTGATGGCCTAATAATAACTGGGCCAGCTCAAGGCAGGTCAAAAAGGAATAGAGAGGGAAGCTCATAAATATGGATTTGTGTTACCTGTCCAGTGCTAGCCAAGTTTCTAGTATATGCTCCCCTAGACCCTCTAACAGCATTTGTTTTTGTTTTCAAAAAGACTAGCAGTAACTGATTTTCACATCCCTTCAATCAAGAATTTCCTCTTCTGTTTCGATGACTGTGTCACATCTGACTTTTTACAATATGATGTTCTCTTTCCCTGAGAACTTCTGCTTCTAGTCATTTAATCAACAGTTATGCATATACTATCTATTGTTTGAAATGTATTATATTATGTACTGCAAACATTTATGAAAGATCTATGTACCAGGAAATACACAACAAATGGAGATCTTGTAAGATAGAAGGAACAAAATAAAAATTAATAGAAGGTATCAGTATGTTACAACACATATTTACTTAAAGTGCTAAGTGAGCACCTAATTCCTGGCAGAGAGAAGGTCCAAAGGGGGTAGTGGGGTTGGAGTTGAATTCTGAAAAATCAGCAGTGTGTTAGGCAGAATAGAGGTGCTGGCCACTCTAAGTAGAGACATACAGTTCAGTATCAATGACTATAACATAAACTGGGGGTGCGGTAGGAAATGAGGCTTCATATCATGATAAGTAGCCAGCTCTATAACTCTTAGAAAATGCAGAATCACTGAAATGTTTTATAAATGAGAGTGATATGATAGATATGCATTTTAGTAAGATAGGCCTATAAAAACTGGATAGGAAATGAAAAAATGCAGGGCACATATAGGGACCAGTGGATATTTGAGTTGAATAGCAGCATCAGGTTGGAATAAGTTAACCTCATCCAGGTAGGTTGGACAGAATAATGTGGGTCTTTGCCATATTTTTATATGGAGTTGAGGCATCACTGAAGAATTTAAAGCAGGGGACAGAGTGTATTAATACCTGGATTAGTATTTAGAGAGATATCTCTAGCAAATCTATGCAGGGCTAATTGGAAAATAGTGAGAGTGGAGATGGGAAACTGTTTAGGAGCCACCTACAATAGACTGAATCATAAAAGAACATGTGGCTAAAGTTGGGTAAGGTCAGTGCTTATGTAGAAAAGAGAATAACTAACAGATTTCCAACTCAAAGACTGTCTTCCTTATTTAGAATTTCTCACTTATGACTCACTTATGACTCTCGTATATACTATACAGATTTACTAATTTATTTTGCTTACTGTGTCTCTCTAGAACTGGAATATTAGCTCTGCAAAGACAATTTGTTTGTCTATTTTTTGCTCAGTGTTGTATCCCAAGAACAGTACTTAATGCAAATTTGTTGATTGAATGAAAAAAAGTATCAAGTTACAGAGATTTAAAGAGCTTTATATCCTATCACATATCACATATAGTACCCTCCCAAAATCTCTGAAAATTAGGAAAAAACTCTCATAGTTGCTGGTCTGATTCTTATGGGGATATTTTTGTAGTTTAAAAAAATAATAACTTTTAATTATTATTTTTTTAATCCAGTTGATTATCTTTATTTGCAGTAGTTATGTTCTATCAATATAAAGTCACTATAAATACTGTATTAGCAAATTCTGAACCATTTCTCTAAGGGGAAATACATATACATATCACATAATTTATAACCCTAAATCATAAAAGTACCTCATTCTGGTAGATTCCTCTTTTTTCTTTCACGAGGTTCAGAACTGTTAACTAAGTGACTTGCCTGAGGCTGCCCAACTAATAGGTACCAGAGATGAGATTTAAACACTGTGTAAATGGCCCCAAAATGGGAGCTTTTTACACTACCCTGCATTGCCCCTGCCGTCTCCATCCTCTGGTCATCTCTGTGTGGGAGCTAAAACAAGAAGGCCTACCACTGTCCTCTTCAACCTTAGCTAGGAATATGCATCAAGCAACTCGAATTTTTCACACCTCTGAGCATGCCCACGAATGACCATGAAAATGCACTAGGACTATTGATTTTGGGGTTATAAATATATTTTAGTGAGTAGGAGAATTTATAAATATGGACTCTCCAAATACTGAATCTATGAATAAAGAGAACAGGCTGTACTTAATAATCAGATTATTTTGTGTTCTAGAATATTGTGTCTCAAACTCAGGTATTTGGTCTTATTAATATAAAAATCAAATGTTAGCCCTAGTTATTACTGTACATTACCTGATATTTGATCGACTTAACTTGTGATTTGGGTTGCATATAGAAGCATCTAAAGTGTTCTAATCTTCTAACTTTATTTTCTTAATGGATTCACTGTTTAAAAAAATATCTCTGTGCCTGTCCTTGTATAAATTTGCCTTAGACTCTTTAATATATGGTCTCAAGTGTAATCCATAACACCTGCCCTCAATTATTATCTTTTTAAAGTTCATATATTTACCACATTATTAAAGTTCCAGGTAATTATGAAATTTCAAATGTAATTTCAGCTGTCAGAACTTTTGATGTTAAAACATACTCTAAGGTAATCACTCTATAGTCTACACAAAATCAAATACAAGACATATGTGCAGGGACTACTCAGAATCTTTTCAAGTGCTTTTTAAAATACTCTTCTGGAAAATCTTGATTTTGGAGAAGTATTCCACTTTCCTATAAAGAATAATCGGAATTTTACCCATTTTTAAAAAATTTACCTTTAACAACACATTACAGGTAATTTTCAACACTGGGAATTAGGAGAGAAAATTTGGGGTAGGTAGTGGTATGTACCATTCATTGGCATGAAGCCAAGATTAATTGTATTTAAAATTTAACCTTGTCTGCCATGGATCAGCTGGAGCTTTTAGGGACAGGTACAGTGTCTGTCAATAGCACATCACTCTTAATCTTCAATTGTTGTTTTCAGAGAAAATAATGAGGATACGTTGCCTTTTATGCAAGACAGATGAACTGAGGGATAATAAAATTGAACCTAACTTTCCTGTTTCCTTGATACCTCTGGGTCTCCTGCAACAGAAGTCTCTTTTGAAACAAACAGAAGCCCACCTGCTGCTGATATACACAGGGTCAAAAAGAGGGGTATTAACAGTATACCTCTTTAGTTTGTAATAGCTGACTTTCTTGTTGCTTCACATAAAAATGTTTTTCATCTTCTTGTGTTCAGCTTACAATTAGAATAAAAGAACAATGGGATTCATCACCACCATCTTTATTGTGATAAATATATAACCTATGTTGGTCCACCCCAGGTTCAATCGGTAATTGTGGTTTTCTAACCACACATCCTTTGTCTGGTTTCAAGTTGGGAAACATCTTGGCAGTAAAAAAAGACTGGCCTTAAAATTGTGGCAGTAACTGATCTGCCATGACCTATTACAGACTGAACATTTGTGTCCTCCCAAATTTATATGTTGAAACCTCCCAGTGTAACTATATTTGGACATACGGCCTGTGAGGATGTGATGAAGGCTAAATGAGATCACAAGAGGAGAGCTCTAATCTGATAGGCCTGCTGACATTATAAGAAGGGAAAATACACCAGAGTCCTTTCTCTCAGAGCACATGAAAGAAGGGCCATGTGAAGAAAGGGTGGCCATCCACAAGCCAGGAAGAGAGTTCTTACCAGAAACGGAACCCTACTGGAACCGTGATCTTGGAATTTCCAGCTTCCAGAAGTGTAAGAAAATAAATTTCTGTTGTTTAAACAATCCAGTCTATGGTATTTTGTTATGGCAGCCCAAGTGGACCACTGTGATCCTCTTCATATTCCCACCTGGATTATGAAATTCAATTACTTCTTACATTTCCTCTCTGAATTTAGAATCACATAGGTTATATGTGTGTCTTCCTTTCATCCTTTCCTTCCTCCCTTCCTCCCTCTCTGCTCTTTCTCTCTCCCTCCTCTCTCTCTTTCTTTCTTTCCCCCAAATGACTTTTTAGACTCTCTTTCAAAGAGAAAAATCAACATTTCCTTCCAGTGTCTTCTTTTTATAATATTTTTATGTTAAAATATTCTTGTTGTAAATAGGTCAAATAGTGCAAAAAATATGAAGTATGAAAGTTCTCCTTCGTCGTATGTCATTCTCATTACTCTCAACAGATATAATAAGTGATACATTTTTCCAGACCCATATTTATACATGTATACACATAAGTCATACCTAAAACACTTATATATGTTCAAGTTAAAATTAGGTCACTAGGGCCGGCCACAATCCAGTATGACTGGTGCTTTTATATAAAGGGGAATTTGGACACACAGGTGTGCACGGAAGGAAGACTATGTGAAGACACACAGGGAGAATACCATGTGAAGACGGAGGATTAGAGTGATGCATCTACAAGCCAAGGTGTGCCAGAGATGCTGACAAACCACCAGAAGCTAGGAAGATACAAGGAAGGATTCCCTTTAGGTTTCAAAGGGAGCATGGCCCTGCAACATCTTGATTTCAGACTGCCAGCCTCCAGAACTGTGAGACAGTAAATTTCTGTTGTTTTAAGCCACTCACTTTGTGGTATTTTGATATAGCAGTCCTAGGAATCTAAAATAATGACATATTTGAATAATTTTTTTTTTGAAAAGAAAACATAATTTTATAGATATCTGTTATTTCCTGCTCAATCCTGGCTACTGAGAAGAAATAGTGAAATGAAATTAAATATTGCGATTTAGGAAGTAAACCACACCATATATATTTTGAAGACCCACATTTATAATATAGCTTTTATTGATAATTTCTTTCTTATTAAAATTCTTTACTTTCAAAATCACTTGGGATTTCCTTAAAATAAAAACAAACAGTATACTATGATACTTTCAGTTCTTTAATTTCTTGAAAGGAAAAGTTGAGAAATGGCAATGGAGGAACGTTCCAATATTCCACTAAATATTAAAGAGTATCTACCAATCAAAAGTAACAGGAAATTAAGATAAAGCATCTCTACAGTGAAAGTGGATATCAAAAGTAAACCAAGATGGTAGTGCATTGGCTTATATATTTGTTGTTTAAATGGAGAATTTCAGTAAGCACTCTGTTTCATAAATAAGTTACATCTATTTTCAGCTGACATTTTACATTCTCATGGGTAGATTTGTTTTTCCTTGAGAAACCATTAAGGATATTTACAATGTTGTTTTTATCGATCAATGAATTATTATACACCAGGTATGTCCCAAACAGTATTCTGGATACCACAACAGAATTTTTCAAAGAAATGCTATTTTCTTAGAAATGGTATTTTTTTAAGTTAATGCTACTATTCTACTTATGAACTAATAGGAAATACAATAAAGAATTATGACTTTGCCCATAATTTAACCATTCAATTATTTTATCCTTCATCTCACCTACAGTTCTATGATATTGATATGTTCAATTGACAAAGAAATTCCTTGCTTCCTCCTAAATGCCTGCTTCCTCATTTTGACATCTTGTCAACAAATGTCTGTTTTTCACAGCATATATAGTTATGTATATATTTTTATATTTACTAGTATAGTTGCTTGTTCCACATGCAGTTTTGCAGGTTCCACTCTTAAGTCACAGCTTTGCACACCCTCCCTCACCTGTGAAATGGCACCACTGACAACTGTGAGATATACCTTGTTTATTGATGTATCAGAGAGAAAAGCATACAATTATTTTCTGAGTGTCCTTTAAAGTATTGGATTCAGAGCCTCAACTCATCAGTAGTTTTTCTTGGTATTAAAAGTAGCAAGTATTAAAAGGGCTACATATGTGTCAATCCAAGAGCAGGAATATGGGAGTGAGCCTTCCAGAATGAAGGCAATGATTTAAATCTGAAGAGAATAATAATATTAATGAAACTGATCGAGATTAGTCAGCCTTTTATCACCATGACCCTGCAATATTAGCCTTTATTAATGATAAAATATTCCACCCTCAAAAAAATTGGGGGTCTAAATTCTAAACAATTGTGGTTACTGTTATACACACACACATACACACAAACACATTTTTTGTTATCCTTTAGTAAATATTTTTTTCTACATAGAAATTCATTTGAGGAATTTCTAGTTAAACAGGTGGCTGTGCTACATACATGGCTTTGGAAATTAGGATCAGGCTCTGGGCAAAGTTCTTTTCGCTGACTTCTGTGGAGCTACACATTTCTTTGTTTAAACAGCCAATCTGAAATAAACAGTGATAACACAGAGATTGCATGATGAAGAAAGAGAAAATACATTACTGCATATTATTTTATGTGAGCACTTGGACAGTTTTATTTTTAAAACTTAAAAGATTGAAACATAGATAGCCTCATCCACCAGAGGGCAGACAGCAGAAGCAAGAAGAACTACAATCCTGCAGCCTGTGGAACAAAAACCACATTCACAGAAAGATAGACAAGATGAAAAGGCAGAGGGCTATGTACCAGATGAAGGAACAAGATAAAACCCCAGAAAAACAACTAAATGAAGTGGAGATAGGCAACCTTCCAGAAAAAGAATTCAGAATAATGATAGTGAAGATGATCCAGGACCTCGGAAAAAGAATGGAGGCAAAGATCAAGAAGGTGCAAGAAATGTTTAACAAAGACCTAGAAGAGTTAAAGAACAAACAAACAGAGATGAACAATACAATAACTGAAATGAAAAGTACACTAGAAGGAATCAATAGCAGAATAACTGAGGCAGAAGAATGGATAAGTGACCTGGAAGACAGAATGTTGGAATTCACTGCTGCAGAACAGAATAAAGAAAAAAGAATGAAAACAAGTGAAGACAGCCTAAGAGACCTCTAGGACAACATTAAACACAACAACATCCACATTATACGGGTCCCAGAAGGAAAAGAGAGAGAGAAACGACCAGAGAAAATATTTGAAGAGATTATAGTCAAGAATTTCCCTAACATGGGAAAGGAAATAGCCACCCAAGTCCAGGAAGTGCAGGGAGTCCCATACAGGATAAACCCAAGGAGAAACAGGCCGAGACACATAGTAATCAAATTGGCAAAAATTAAAGACAAAGAAAAATTATTGAAAGCAGCAAGGGAAAAACAAAAAATAACATACAAGGGAACTATCATAAGGTTAAGAGCTGATTTCTCAGCAGAAACTCTACAAGCCAGAAGGGAGTGGCATGATATACTTAAAGTGATGAAAGGTAAGAACGTACAACCAAGATTACTCTACCCAGCAAAGATTTCATTCAGATTCGAAGGAGAAATCAAAAGATTTACAGACAAGCAAAAGCTAAGAGAATTCAGCACCACCAAAGCAGCTCTACAACAAATGCTAAAGTAACTTCTCTAAGTGGGAAACACAAGAGAAGAAAAGGACCTACAAAAACAAACCCAGAACAATTTAAGAAAATGGTCTTAGGAACATACATATCGATAATTACCTTAAACGTGAATGGATTTAATGCTCCAACCAAAAGACGCTGGCTTGCTGAATGGATACAAAAACAAGACCCATATATATGCTGTCTACAAGAGACCCACTTCAGACCTAAGGACGCATACAGACTGAAAGTGAGGGGATGGAAAAAGATCTTCCATGCAAATGGGAATCAAAAGAAAGTTGGAGTAGCAATACTCATATCGGATAAAATAGACTTCAGAATAAAGAATGTTACAAGAGACAAGGAAGGACCACTACATTATGATCAAGGGATCAATCCAAGAAGAAGATATAACAATTATAAATATACATGCACCCAACATAGGAACACCTCAATACATAAAGGAACTGCTAATAGCTAAAAAACAGGAAATCGACAGTAACACAATAATAGTGGGGGACTTTAACACCTCACTTACACCAATGGACAGCTCATCCACAATTAAAATAAATAAGGAAACAGAAGCTTTAAATGACACAATAGACCAGATAGACACTGTGACAATGTCAGAATAACCATGGTAATACAGTGTAGAGCCATGATTTTAGATGGTCCTAGGGGTTTGGTATTGGATTCTAGCCAGGTTTGGTATTGGATTCTAGCTGAAAACTGGAGGTAAAAACAGAATCAAAATTTACAAGGATAATAATAAATTAGAGCTATACAGTGGGTCCTGGTGAAGTGGGTAGGGTTCAGGACCAATAAAAGACCCTGGGACCTAAAATTAAACTAAGAAAACTCATTCTATGGACTGGGAAAATATGTTGAAGCTTAGCAAACAAAACAACAAATCCTTTGGCACACAGATGCTAAAGGCACACAGCAGCTAGTTTGGATAACTGCCTTAGGGCAGCAAGATTAATTTTGGGCTGCTGATTAATTTTGGCTAGTGAGTCTGAGTTCTTGGAAATAATTGTTCAGCTTTGTGCCAGGACTGTGCACAGTGACCCTATTGATGGTTCCATGTCTCCACTGTTAAACGTACCTTGGGGAAGGCAGGGTTACATATTATGAAAAGGAAAGAATCAGTGAAAACAAGATACATAAATGATAGCTGGATTCAATGCACTGAAATAAAGTGTCTATATTTTTAGTTCAGATTTTCTGAGTTGCTGAACCTAAAAATTAAATTTTTCACTTACTTACCCTGTTAAAATCACAGATTTTGAATCCAGTGAGCAAGTGCCCTGACTGGTTAAGAATTCAGAAAGATTAATAAGAGAGACGTATATTCAGAATGAGGATGTTTGTATGGTGCCCTGAGGGAAGAAGAGACCACATTGTGTTGTAAAGGGCAAAGAGGCTGTTTGTAATTATAGAAGGAATATGGTGTGAATGGAAGGCTTCTATGCAAATAGTTATAGTTGCATAAAAGGAGTGCTTGTGACATAAATAAATAAATAACACTACAAATGCTGTAACAATGTAAAGCAAGAGAATAAAAAGGAGTGGAGGGGGCTTACATACAATCATTTCTCTAGGCATTGCTCCTTTTATGTTTGGTATCTTTCCTGCACTCCAAAACACTGTCAAACTAGGAAAGAACTCAAATGTGAATTAGTGAAAAGACCTCTTAATTTCAGCCACTCCTGTCTTATTTTACAGATGAAGAGACTGAAGCTATAGACATGGATTAACCTGCTAAATGTCCAACCCCTATCTCCAAGTACAATATTGTTTTCACTGGAAGGTATGATCTCACTGCCCCAATTATTCACAGGTTTCTTCTCTAGGTTTTTTCACATTTCAAGTGTCAACTGCCATTTTTACAGGTTACGAAGAAAAAGTCAGAGTAGCTGCTGGCTTTTGGTTTGTAAATTTCCACAAACCCAGTCCGACTCCTTTAATTCACTGGTCTCCCACATTGCCATATGTCTTTGCCTTTGTTCCATGATTTTTGCTTTCCTGTCTGAACCCAGTGCTACCTAGCTTTGTTGGCATCACTTGGGACATGGTAACGTAGTGTACTTGGCTCTTCTTTCAACTAACCCTTCGAATGTGGCAATTGAGAATTTTTTTTATTGATTCTAGCCATTGATTACTCCTGCCTTTGGTATATATCTCTTGGATCATTTATCATAATGGGAGTCCTGTCCCCACATTGAATTTGAAAGATCCCAATGGCAAAGATTGGGACCAGGTTTGAGTGTGGAGCAGGGCCTAGGTGAGGCAACGTTCAAGGGTGGGGTGCGGCCTCTGTTTAGGACCTGCACAGAAGGGGAGAGGCCGCACGTCGAAAGGAGGGCCTCTGGAGTGTGGAGTTCCAGAGTTTGGAGGTATTTTGATGTTGGACTGCATGATTTCTTAGCCACGTGGCTGACAGGGTCTTGGTACTCCAGCTGGGTGTCAGGGCTGAGCCTCTGAGGTGGGAGAGCCGAGTTCAGGACATTGGTCCACCAGAGACCTCCTGGCCCTACATAATATCAAACAGCGAAAGCTCTCCTAGAGATTTCCATCTCAATGCTAAGACACATCTTCACTCAATGACCAGCAGGCTCCAGTGCTGGACATCCTATGCCAAACAACTAGCAGGACAGGAACACAACCCCACCCATTAGCAGAGAGGCTGCCTAAAATAATAATAAGGTCACAGACACCCCAAAACACACCACCGGACATGGTCCTGCCCACCAGAAGGACAAGATCCAGCCTCATCCACCAGAACACAGACACCAGTCGCCTCCACCAGGAAACCTACACAACCCACTGAACCAACTTACCCACTGGGGGCAGACACGAAAAACAACAGGAACTACGAACCTGCAGCCTGTGAAAAGGAGACCCCAAACACAGTCAGTTAAGCAAATGAGAAGACAGAGAAATACACAGCAGATGGAGCAAGGTAGAACCCCACCGGACCAAACAAATGAAGAGGAAATAGGCAGTCTACCTGAAAAAGAATTCAGAGTAATGATAGCAAAGATGATCCAAAATCTTGGAAACAGAATGGAGAAAATACAAGAAACGTTTAATAAGGACCAAGAATAACTAAAGAGCAGACAAACCATGAAGAGCAACACAATAAATGAAATTAAAAATTGTGTAGAAGGAATCAGTAGCAGAATAACTGAGGCAGAAGAATGGATAAGTGACCTGGAAGATAAAATACTGGAAATAACTACTGCAGAGCAGAATAAAGAAAAAACAATGAAAAGAATTGAGGACAGCCTCAGAGACCTCTGAGACAACATTAAATGCACCAACATTGGAATTGTAGGGGTCCAGGAGAAGAAGAGAAAAAAAAAAGGGACTAAGAAAATATTTGAAGAGATTATAGTTGGAAACTTCCCTAATATGGGAAAAGAAATAGTCATTCAAGTCCAGGAAGCACAGAGAGTCCCATACAGGATAAATCCAAGGAGAAACATGCCAAGATACATATTAATCAAACTATCAAAAATTAAATACAAAAAAAATATTAAAGCAGCAAGGGAAAAACAACAAATAACATACAGGTGTATCCCCATAAGGTTAACAGCTGACCTTTCAGCAGAAACTCTGCAAGCCAGAAGGGAGTGGCAGGACATATTTAAACTGATGAAAGGGAAAAACCTACAACCAAGATTACTCTACCCAGCAAGGATCTCATTCAGATTAGACAGGGAAATTAAAACCTTTACAGATAAGCAAAAGCTAAGACAATTCAGCACCACCAAACCAGCTTTACAACAAATGCTAAAGGAACTTCTTTAGGCAGAAAATACAAGAAGGAAAAGACCTACAAAAACAAACCCAAAACATTTAAGAAAATGGTAATAGGAACATGCACATCGATAACTACCTTAAATATAAATGGATTAAATTTTCCAAACAAAAGACATAGACTGGCTGAATGGATACAAAAATAAGACCTGTATATATGTTGTCTACAAGAAACCCACTTCAGACCTAGGGACACATACAGACTGAAGGTGAGGGGATGGAAAAACATATTCCATACAAATGGAAATCAAAAAACAGCTGGAGTAGCAATTCTCATATCAGACAAAGTAGACTTTAAAACAAAGACTATTAAAAGAGACAAAGAGCGGCTTCCCTGGTGGCGCATTGGTTGAGGATCTGCCTGCCAGTGCAGGGGACACAGGTTCGAGCCCTGGTCTGGGTTGATCCCACATGCCACGGAGCAACTAGGCCCATGAGCCACAACTACTGAGCCTGCACGTCTGGAGCATGTGCTCCGCAACAAGAGAGGCCACGACAGTGAGAGGTCCAGGCACCGCAGTGAAGAGTGGCTCCCACTCACCGCAACTAGAGAAAGCCCTCGCACAGAAACAAAGACCCAACACAGCCAAAAATTAATTAATTAAAAAAAAAAAAGAGACAAAGAAGGACACTACACAATGATCAAGGGGTCAAATCAAGAAGAAGATAAAGCACTTGTAAATATTTATGCACCCAACATAGGAGCACCTCAATACCTAAGGCAAATGCTCACAGCCATAAAGGGGAAATTGACAGTAACACAATCATAGTAGGGGACTTTAACACCCGACTTTCACCAATGAACAGATCATTCAAAATGAAAATAGGTAACAAAAAACAAGCTTTAAATGATACATTAAACAAGATGGACTTAATTGACATTTATAGGACATTCCATCCAAAAACAACAGACTACACTTTCTTCTCAAGTGCTCATGGAACATTCTCCAGGATAGATCATATCTTGGGTCACAAATCAAGCCTTGGTAAAGTTAAGAAAATTGAAATCATATCAACTATCTTTTCCAACCACAACGCTATAAGACTAGATATCAGTTACAGGAAAAAATCTGTAAAACATACAAACACATGGAAGCTAAACAATACACTACTTAATAACCAAGAGATCACTGAAGAAATCAAAGAGGAAATCAAAAAATACCTAGAAACAAATGACAATGAAAACACGAAGACCCAAAACCTATGGGATGCAGCAAAAGCAGTTCTAAGAGGGAAGTTTATAGCAATACAATCCTACCTCAAGAAACAAGAAACATCTCAATTAAACAACCTAACCTTACACCTAAATCAATTAGAGAAAGAAGAACAAAAAACCCCAAAGTTAGCAGAAGGAAAGAAACCATAAAGATCAGATCAGAAATAAATGAAAAAAATGTAGGAAACAATAGCAAAGATCAATAAAACTAAAAGCTGGTTCTTTGAGGAGATAAACAAAACTGATAAACCATTGGACAGACTCATCAAGAAAAAAAGGGAGAAGACTCAAATGAATTAGAAATGAAAAAGGAGAAGTAACAACTGACACTGCAGAAATACAAAGGATCATGAGAGATTACTGCAAGCAACTATATGCCAATAAATTGGACAACCTGGAAGAAATGGACAAATTCTTAGAAAAGCACAACCTTCTGAGACTGAACCAGGAAGAAACAGAAAATATAAACAGACCACTCACAAGCACTGAAATTGAAACTGTGATTAAAAAATCTTCCAACAAACAAAAACCCAGGACCAGATCGTTCACAGATGAATTCTATCAAACCTTTAGAGAAGAGCTAATACCTACCCTTCTCAAAACTCTTCCAAAATATAGCAGAGGGAGGAACACTCCCAAACTCATTCTACGAGGCCACCATCACCCTGATACCAAAACCAGACAGAGATGTCACAAAAAAAGAAAACTACAGGCCAATATCACTGATGAACATAGATGCAGAAATCCTCAACAAAATACTAGCAAACAGAATCCAACAACACATTAAAAGGATCATACACCATGATTAAGTGGCGTTTATCCCAGGAATGCAAGGATTCTTTGATATATGCAAATCATTGTGATAAACCATATTAACAAATTGAAGGAGAAAAACCATGTGATCATCTCAATAGATGCAGAAAAAGCTTTTGACAAAGTTCAACACACATTTATGATAAAAACCCTCCAGAAAGTAGGCATAGAGGGAACTTGCCTCAACATAATAAAGGCCATATATGACAAAACCCACAGTCAACATTGTTTTCAGTGGTGGAAAACGGAAACCATTTTCACTAAGATCAGGAACAAGGCAAGGTTGCCCATTCTCACCACTGTTATTCAACATAGTTTAGGAAGTTTTAGGCACAGAAAACAGAGAAGAAAAAGAAATAAAAGGAATCCAAATCGCAAAAGGATTAAAACTGTCACTGTTAACAGATGACATGTTACTATACATAGAGAATCCTAAAGATGCCACCAGAAAAGTACTAGAGCTAATCAATGAATTTGGTAAATTAGCAGGATACAAAATTAATGCAGAGAAATCTCGTGCATTCCTATGCACTAATGATGAAAAATCTGAAAGAGAAATTAAGGAAACGCTGCCATTTACTACTGCAACAAAAAGAAGAAAACACCTAGGAATAAACATACCTAAGGAGACAAAAGACCTGTATGCAGAAAACTATAAGACAGTGATGAAAGAAATTAAAGATGATACAAACAGATGGAGAGATATACCATGTTCTTGGATTGGAAGAATCAACATTGTGAAAATGACTATACTACCCAAAGCAATCTACAGATTCAGTGCAATCCCTATCAAACTACCAATGGCATTTTTCACAGAACTAGAACAAAAAAATTCACAGTTTGTATGGAAACACAAAAGACCCCGAATAGCCAAAGCAATCTTTAGAAAGAAAAATGGAGCTGGTAGAATCAGGCTCCCTGACTTCAGACTATACTATAAAGCTACAGTAATCAACACAGTATGGTACTGGCACAAAAACAGAAATACAGATTAATGGAACAGAATAGAAAGTCCAGAGATAAACCCATGCACATATGGTTACCTTATCTTTGATAAAGGAGGCAAGAATATACAGTGGAGAAAAGATAGCCTCTTCAGTAAGTGGTGCTGGGAACACTGGACAGCTACATGTAAAAGAATGAAATTAGGACACTCCCTAACACCACACACAAAAATAAACTCAATATGGATTAAAGACCTAAATGTAAGGCCAGTCACTGTAAAATTCCTAGATGAAAACATAGGCAAAACACTCTATGACACAAATCACAGCAAGATCCTTTTTGACCCACCTCCTAGAGAAATGCACATAAAAACAAAAATAAACAAATGGGATCTAATGAAACTTAAAAGCTTTTACACAGCAAAGGAAACTGTAAACAAGACAAAAAGACAACCCTCAGAATGGGAGAAAATATTTGCAAGTGAGGCAACTGACAAAGGATAAATCTCCAAAATATACAAGCAGCTCATGCAGCTCTGTATCAACAAAACAAACAACCCAATCCAAAAATGGGCAGAAGGCCTAAATAGACATTTCTCCAAAGAAGATATACTGATTGCCAACAAACACATGAAAGGATACTCAACATCAGTAATCATTAGAGAAATGGAAATCAAAACCACAAACAGGTATCACCTCACACTGGTCAGAATGGCCGTCCTCAATAAAGCTGCAAACAGTAAATGCTGGAGAGGGTCAGGAGAAAAGGGAACCCTCTTGCACTGTTGGTGTGAATGTAAATTGATACAGCCACTATGGAGAACAGTATGGAGATTCCTTAAAAAACTAAAAAGAGACCTACCATATGACCCAGCAGTCCCACTACTGGGCATATACCCTGCAAAAACCATAATTCAAAAAGAGTCACATACCACAATGCTCATTGCAGCTCTATTTACAATAGCCATGACATGGAAGCAATCTAAGTGTCCATCGACAGATGAATGGATAAAGAACATGTGGCACATATATACAATGGAATATTACTCAGCCGCAAAAAGAAACGAAATTGAGTTCTTTGTAGTGAGGTGAATGGACCTAGAGACTGTCATACAGAGTGAAGTAAGTCAGAAAGAGACAAACAAATACCGTATGCTAACACATCTATATGGAATCTAAAAAAGATAACATGGTTCTGAACAACCTAGGGGCAGAATAGGAATAAAGATGCAGATGTAGAGAATGGACTTGATGACACGGGGAGGGGTAAGGGTAAGCTGGAACAAAGTGAGAGAGTGGCATGGACATATATACACTACCAAATGTAAAATAGATAGCTAGTGGGAAGCAGCCGCATAGGGAGATCAGCTTGGTGCTTTGTGTCCCTGTAGAGGGGTGAGATAGGGAGGGTGGGAGGTAGGCACAAGAGGGAGGAGATATGGGGATATATGTATATATATAGCCGATTCACTTTTATACAGCAGAAACTAACACACCATTGTAAAGCAATTATACTCCAATAAAGATGTTAAAAAAAAAAACAACTATTGGGTTCAACCAAAAATGACCTATTCTTCTAAATTTGGATCTAGCTTTCCTACTCTGTGAAACATTGCAGTGCTGATATGTTCTTAAAAGAGCTGCATGTGATTGGCCAAAATGACCAGCTAACATTATCCTATGATTTCTTTAGAACACTTTAGAAATGATCTAATTTATATAAATTGCTTGGTATTTAGAAGGTTTTCTCAACCTTAGCACTATTGACATTTGGATCCATACAATCCTTTGATGTGGAATGATGCCCTGTGTTTAGCAGCCTCTCTAGCTTCTACCTGCTAGATGCCCATGGCACCCCACCAATTCATGACAATAAACATGACTCCAGATTGTTAAATGACCCCTAGGGAGAAATTGTAGCCAGTTGAGAGCTACTGGTGTAGAGTACGACACATAGCAAACAACTCAAAATAATTTGGTAAAATTTATATATACAGTGACATATAAAATGTGATATGCAGATTTTAAGAATATAATTTAATGAATTTTTTAAAATAAGTTTATACAGCAGTGTAACCAGAATCTCAAGACAAAAACATTTTCATCTCCACAGAAAGGGCCCTTATTCCCATTCCAGTCCATTTCTACCCTTCATAGGTAACCATTTTTCTCATTTCTATTGCCAGAAATTGTTTTTGCCTCTTCTTGAGATTCATATAATTGGAATTGTTATATATAATATTATATATAAATATATAAATTATAAAATGTATATAATTATAATCATAAATTTTATATATAAATATATTCTTCTAAATCACAGCTTTCAATTTCTTATTTGTCATTTGATGTGAAGACTCTTTTTTGATGAAGTCAGGTTTTTTTTCTTTTATGATTAGTGCTTTTTGTGTTCTAAGAAATACTTGCGTTCCCAAGGCCCCAAATATATTCCCCTAAATATTATTCTAGAAGCTTTATAATTTTGACTCTAAGGTTTTGACTCTATGATACATCTCAGATTAATCTTGGTGTGAGGTAAATGTTCATTTTTCCCATATATTTGTCAAATTGTTTTTTCAACATTTATTGAAAGGACATTTATACCCCCCATTTAATTTGATGCCTTTGTAAAAAATAAATTGACACTATATGTCTGTCTATCTCTAGATTCTCTATACTACTCCCAGCTGCTGTTAAGCCCTTTCAGTAAATTTTTCATCTTAGATATTTTACTTTTCAGTTTTCAAGTTTATTTTTGCTTTCTTCTTTTTAATCATTTTTAGTTCTCTGCTGAGATTTTCCATCTCACGATTATGTCCATATTTTCCTTCACATCTTTGAATATATTTACATATGTTTTTTTTGTTTTTTTGTTTTTTTTGCGGTACGCAGGCCTGTCACTGTTGTGGCCTCTCCCATTGCGGAGCACAGGCTCCAGACGCGCAGGCTCAGCGGCCACGGCCCACGCGTGCAGCCGCTCCACGGCATGTGGGATCTTCCCGGACCGGGGCACGAACCCGTGTCCCCTGCATCGGCAGGCGGACTCCCAACCACTGCACCACCAGGGAAGCCCTACATATGTTTTAATCACCTTCTATAATTCTAACATCTCAGTCATCTTGAGGTATTTTTCTATTTCTACTGACATTTTTAAAAATATGGGTTACATGTTTACCATTTTTTCAAGTGTCTAGTAAAGTTTATTGTATATTTGGCATTTTGAGGTACTACATTTTAGGAATATGGGCTATTCTGTCTTCCTTTAAATGGTGTTGAGATTTATGCTGGCAAACAGTTAAATTTATAGTGGTTCTGAATGGTCCTATCAGGCTTGGTTTTAGGAGGTGGTGTATTTTGTTCATAGTTTTAGGGCTTGGCCCTTAATCTAGAGCATTATACTTAATCCTACAGGGTGTTTTTTTTCTGGGATTTCAGTAAGTTGTTCAAAGCATTTAATAACACTTTTCCAGTCTAAGAAGACCAGAACTCCAAACTCTCCAATCACTGCATGATTTTTAGTATCTTCTTTAGCTCTCACACCTATTATACTTCCTCCTTACAAAGACTGTTGTATAGCCCAACCTTCCAACAAGACCTCATGGAGCCCCTATGCAGATTTCTTATTCACCAGTACTGTGATCTGTGATCTGTAAATTCCAGTCACTTCAGCAGCCCCCAAATCCAATCTCTGCCTCTTCAGCTTAGTGAGATCATCATGCTCTACTTAGGCTGAATATCACTGCATTGCAGAGGAAATGTGGGATTCAATTCATGGGTTCCTCTTCTCTTAGGAATAACAGTCCTGCACTACCTGTTGACCAATTCTTGAAAATATTTGCCTCATATATCTTATGGTGGTTTATGGCATAAAGGTAAATCCAGTAGCAGTTGATCTGTCCTGGGCAGAAATGGAAGTCCCCTGATCTTTAAAAAATATGTTTTACTTATTTTGAAAACAATAAACATTTATTGTAGAATCACTAGAAAATATAGAAAATTGTAAGTCTGTGATTTAAAATATTTATAGAAACGCTACTTAGAAAACAGCAGTTAACATTTTGGTATCCAAAGGTTTTTTTTCCTTCTTCCTTCTTTTCTTTAAAAAAAATTTAAATAGTTTGGATCCCTAAGACTTCAGTTGTGGAGGTTGCTTCTTAATATTCAAGGTCCAATGCAATCTTATTGACTCAAAGTAGAAGTCATTCATTGCTTTTGCCTGTATATCTTACATTCCTGCATTTTTGTAGTATCTCAATTTTTGTTTTAGCAATTATCTCATTGATATCTTAATGGAATTGTCACTTAAGTAGCTCTCTACTCCCTTGATCAAGGAGTAAGCTTTTGATCTGAGTTTCATCAATAAGCTTTACTCTCTTGGGAAGTGATAAATACAGAAAATGCTTGGTGTGGATTTATCCAATTTCAAAGTATGGACTACTGTTTATCAGTCCTGCTACCTAGATCCTGGAGCTGCTCCGTTTTGATGTATGTTGCAATGTCAATTTTTTTCCTTTGATTTTGTTTAACTGATCCATGCTTTTACTATAAAATAATTTTTGGCTTATTTTGGCCCAATTGTTATCATCTATGTCTTGCAAGCAAAGAACCCTAACTAATACAAAAGTTGGCCCTGGAGCGGGCAAGAGGTCTTCAAGAAAATGGACTACTGGACTGCAACATGGTGAAAGGCACCATCTTGGATTGTAAGCCATAAGGAAGATAGCCTGTGATGGTGTAAAATAGTGAGACGGGATGAGAGAACAGCAAACTAAAACCACATAAATTCTTTTGTCAAGATCCATAATGAAATTCACATACTTTCTGAGGATTAATTTGAAAATACTGAATTTCTTGGGTTTTCTAACCCTTGGCTAAGATAAGTAAACAATGACAACAACAGAAACAAAATAACAAAACTTTCAGAGAATGATTTTTTGAGATCTGAATTGAATCTCATTTGAATTTATCAGGGCTGACATGAACGTTAGTGCATCCGTCAGCAAAGAAGCAAATTCCAGCAATCAGATCTAGGGTTCTGGGGAGATCCGTGGATTTGGATTACCTCAAACTCATAAACCTCAAAGAAAGCCTTGATGAGTACCCATCTGAATAAGCTGTTCCTCATTTGCAGGAGAAAACTGATGTGTTCTCTCTTACCCCAATTCTTGCTATTAAGTTAATAATCAGATTGCAAGATCAACATGTTCCGAAGGCTGAAATGCTAAGTGAGAATGAGAAATAGAGAAAACACATAGGAAGACTACAAGAATTTGATAATTCTATCACTCAGAGCATTCAGAATATTTATAGAAATGGCTTTTCAGTTTGGTGAAATGTGGAAGTGAAAATTAAATTTTAACTCAGGCTGAATTAATTCATAATGGTGGACTAACCAGAAATTCTGGCCACCATATACTCATGCAAATCTTAATCCAAAATTGATGGATTTTATTTATCATGTGGGTCTATCCCACTTATGCCTTCACTACATTCCTCCAAGAGATTTCAGAAGTCTATCCCTTATAAAGGTTTTAGGGGGCAGATTAATTAGGATTAGGATTATTTGAAAAGAAGGGTAAAAGGATGGAAAAAAACCCACTTTATTGGTTGTTCTCTTTACACTAAGAGTGTACTTGGGAGGGAATTGAAATCTCAGTGTAGGTGGGAGGATTCTAGCTGGCTCATCTCAGGAGGTGAAAACAGTGGATGTGACTATAAGAGTAGGCAACAGGACAGGTGGGATAGTTATAACTCTGTTGAACCAGTAAAGATCTCTGCCCAGGTTAATTATTCATGGGGTTCCTAAGAATGAAATCGTTATATCTCTAAGGTCTTACCTGATTTACATAACCAGAACATTCCAGATATGGCAAACTACAGAATAGACCTGAGGTAGCAAACCTGAGAATTATGGACCCTCAGCCATTTTTAGACCTGAGGCAATTCATCAACCGAGCCTTGTATGGAGACAGAACTACCTATTTTGGAAGATGGATCTCAATAGAGAGATACATACAAATGCATATGGTGAATTTCTCCCTAGCCTTCCTCAAAGGAGCCTAGAGCCATTTTCCTGGGAAACTGGGCCCCTGATAAGCTGTGCCTTGTTTTCTTCACAAGTAAAAGGAGTTAATTATTGTAACTGTCATACAAATTGCTTTGAGGAATAAGGAAAACGTAATACCTGTGAAGTACATAGAATAGGACCTGGTTCATAATAAAAACTTAATGATGTTGGCTATCATCATTATTAAAATACAACTTTTTACAACCCTTCTTCTCCCTAGGAAATGTGCCATATTTGTATTTTGTGGAATCTTTGCTGTTAGCTATAAAAAGAACGATTATTTAAAGGCAGTTTGAAGCACCAACATGGGCCAATGTGAAAGTTGTGTCATGGACATTTTTAAAAGTCCCTCAAGCTGTCTCATGCTTAATTAGAAATCTGCTTTCCTTGAACTTGTGGTTGGCCCTGTAGGTAAAGCTTTGTCTCATATCCCTGACTCCCAGAGGATGTAATCTCCCTCCTCTAAAATCCAGTAGAGTAGCACTTCTTTTGTATCTCTGATTGCATTGCATTATTAGTTGCTTCTGTGTGTGTTTCCCCTGATGAGCTCCTTATGATCCAAAGGAAAATGTTATGTAAGTTTGGGGTCAGGAAATCAAAACTAAAGTCCACACTCCTCCATTTAATAGCCTTTATATTTTACTCCTAAAAGTGCCACTTTCCTTATTTTTCAAGTGGTGATAACAATATAAGCCTAATTCCTGTCTATTAGCCTTACATTGTTATGTGGTGAAATGGTAAGAGCATGAGATACAGAGTCAGCCTTCCCGAGTTTGAACTCAGCTCCACTACCATCACCAGCAGGGTGACCTAGCTGAGTTATCCACACTCCCAGTGTTTCTGCTTCCTCCTCTCTAATGCAAAGTTGAGATGAGGATTAAGAGGGCCAACTCATACAAAGCACTGAGAGCAATGCCTAGCATGTAGTAATTGTTCAATATATGTTAAATTACTATTGAAAAAATCAATTAATATACACATAAATATTTCATAAACTGCTAATACAGATATTCATTACTAAGATGAATTGCTTTAAAATGTGAATAAATTAATGAGTTAATTAATGAACTTTTTAAACTTTATGGCGTGTATTAATTTGTGAATATATATATATATATATATTTTTTTTTTTTTTTTTTTTAACCAGAGCAGATTGGTGTATTTAAAGGTCAGTTCTGCTTTCAGGACTCTTTATTTTTAAGACTGAAATGGTGAGCTACAACTTCACATTTGGAAATAATTAAAGATTGTTACATCTAGCCTTTAAAGACTGCTACCCCTCAAGGTATCCTTGACTTGGACATTCAGGGTCTATCTTTACAACAGGAGAGAACCGGTCCTCTCCTCACCATATGCTTTCTTGCCATAGTTGTTATAACAACCACTACTGCCCCTTCCCATCGTTCTGAGGTGGGAAACATTATCTCTCTGTGTTTTTATATAGTTGAATGCAATGGCTTTTCTTCCTTAAAAAATAACATTTGTTTAACATGCCTGATGTTTTGAAAAGAAATTTAACATAACAGTAAAAATGTCCTTACATGTTAATATTTAAAATTTTAAAAATCATTCCTTTATAAAAGCACAACATTTTTCTGTTCTTGAAGACTGCATAGTGTTTAAGTAATTTCTAGGATAACCCTGAAGTGGTGTTTTATATGCAACTTAAATAACTTTTTATGTTTTATTCCATGTTTTTATATAGTGTCCTACTGACATTTGCTGTCCATATTTGAAATCCCATATTATTGCTGGTTTCATGGATTGCAGCTATAAAATAGTATGCAAGATTGAACATTTACCACAAATCTCAAAAAGCTGTAGCAGGAAATAGGCTCCAAAATATAATGTTTTAAATGACTCAGTAAAGCAGGGATTTCAGCAAATTTCTTTTGTTCGAAAACTGCTGCTAAAATTGCCCAGCATTTAGAATAACAAGTAGAACTAGACTTGTAATTAATAGCCAATTTTGAAATAATTCAGAGCACCGTTGTTTTAGGTAAAGTCTTTTGAAATATAAATGTATCTTGTTCTAATGGAGCTTATTTTTTAAAAATCCAATTTAATTTTCTTGATATTTACTTATATTAAAAATTTTCAGAAATATAATGAATTACATTATCAATTAACTTAATATAATCATGAGGCTGTATTATATATCTGTATTCTCTATCTCTCTTAAATGCTTCCTTAACAATACTTTTTGTCAGTCTGCTGAAATATTCTTATGGGTCATACCAGTAAAACGCAGAAAGATCTCTAAAAATTCCATAAAGTGCAACAAGCTAAACTGAATTGATTTATTCTGAATCCTTCAGAAAGATGGTTTCTAGGTTTTCAGTTGGATTTGCATTTACTGCAAACATTTATTTTGAATTTTAATAGTCTTTGTGTGTATTTTTTTTTCTTGAATAGACCATTTTAAAAAACAAATTCTTATCTCCATAGCCAGAATATTAAGTTAAACAGAGGAATAGGAGGTCCTCAAGAGTAATAATGCAAAAGTTGCTTTTTGAGATAAATGTTTTGTCTGGAATTCTTTTTGGAGCAGGCAAAGTAAAAATAACTAAAGCATAGATGAAAGTAAATAACAAAAATATACAAGTGGTGTTTTAAACTAAATATGAGTCTTTATTTACTTGTTCTTACCTCCCCTCTGATGATAACTGGATCATATTCAAAGTGCCTTTCAATTTTAAAATGAAAAGCATCACAATAAAAAGCAGCTTGCATTACAGACTGTTTAAATTAGACTATGGGGCCTGGTGGTATTAAAGATCTGATTTGACTCATGTGTTGACCAGCTTCCAAGATGGCCCCCAGTGATTTACACATCTTGGTAGTCACATCTCTGTGTATCCCTTACCACGTTGTATCAGCTTCAGTCTGTGTGACCAACAGAGTACAGCAGAAGTGATGGTATGGCACTTCTGAGATTAGATTATTAAAGTATGGTGCCTTCTATCTTTGGCATGCTCTCTGATTTTTTCTCTTAGATCACTCAGTCTGGAGGGAGTGAGCTAACAGACCATAAGTGATACTTAGAAGAGACCCATAAGGTGTGTAACTAAACTTTCCTGCGAAAGGCCACGTGAGTGGATTTAGAAACAAATTCTCTAGCCCTAACCAACTATAGCCCTAGCTGTTAGTTGTCTATAACCTCATGAGAGCTTCTGGGCCAGAACCACTGACTTGAGCCATTTCCAGATTCCTGACCTTCAGAAAATTTGTGAGATAATAAATTTTTTTAAGTGGCTATGTTTAGGGTAATTTGTTATAAAGCAATAGGTAAGTAATACAACTCACAAACAAAAGAACAAGGCCCCAAATTTCACAGCTTTCATAGCAAATCGGGATCAGTGAATTGGCCATAGATAATTAAATGGCTTGAGGCCCACAAACAAATCCTTTTGGTCTAAAAGGAAATTTTTCTCTTACGCATATAAAAGTAACTGAATTATATTATTAATCTCATGCAACACTCCCCTGGGAAGGCCTCTCTGAGGGGCTCCCAGCCTCTCCTGCTTTCCCTAGTCCCATTATATACACATTTATCTCAATTATATTATAATTATTATTTGTTTATCTTCATTTCTAGATTGAGATTTCTTGAGGGTAGGGACTTTCTTTTTACTCATTGTAATTCCTGGTATTTGCTAGTTGCTTAATATACATCAGCCAAACACATGTCTAAATCCTAAGATCCAAGCAAGAAAAAAAATTTTTTTTTTAAAGTAAAAGGAAAGTGTCATCACAAGCACAGTTTAGACAAAAAGAAATCAGGCAGCCTTGAAGGATATTTTCCAGACCCAGTGTCTGTTGATAGTCACAGCCCCCAGTTTCCATGTCTCCCTGCTTCAGGTGGTCCTGAATGCATGCTGACAAAATTTACTTGTTTATTTCTTGTTTATCCCTCCCTACCACTCTTCTTCTCCTGATATATTTCCTTAGCTCTAAACATGTGATTCAAGAATGCATTTAAAGGACCCCCCTTGTGCCAATGCACCTTTTAAAAGGAAATACTTTAGAAGCAAAACCACATACACACATCCCTACCTGGGCCACCTAGCAGTGTTGCTGTGAACCATTCATAAATCACTTTTGCTTCTCATCCTGGAACACCTGGATTACACATCTGTTGCCAGGTACCTTGGTGCATGCCACATTCGAAGCCACTGCACCAGGAAATGGAACTATCCCAATTACCCTCCACATCTGCCAGATATGTGGCCAGAAAAATCATTTTGCTTGATATTCTAATGAAATGGCAGAAAAAATAGGTGGAAAGTTCAAAATAAATTGAAATTTTATTTTATTTAGATAGAAATGCCCTTTCTGGTATCTCAGATTGAGTCATCATTGACTATTTACAAGACTGGGTATTAATATCTGTTTGATCTAATAATTGATCAAATACTTGGGTTTATATTCTTCCATCTTCTTTTCCTGAAGAGTTGCAGGTTTCCTAACTTAAACTGAGCAGATAACATTTGTGTCCCAGTTAATGGCTGATGTGTGTTAGATGCAAAGATTCCAGCAGTGATTGATTTCATTAATTTAATAATCATTTCAGCTGCAATAATCTTCAATCACAGGCAGCAGTGATGGTTTCTGAGAGAAGCAAATGCTAGAAGCCTCTAGCCATATTTGCAAATAAGTTCATGTATCATGACATTCAAAGATTGATCCAGGGAAGCACATTTGGTGATTTTTGTGGCATAGCTTGCAGACAGTAATTTTTAGAGAGCATAAAGATTGATTAAGAAGAAGAGAAACTAATCACAGCTTCCTCCAGTCTTATAGTTTTAGAAGACTTTGAAAGATGATGGTCTGCATACCATACAACTACAGTTATCCTAAATTAGCTCATCTAAAGTAGTAATATCAAGTATCAGGTTTTATTTTTATTTCCCATGATATCTAAAATCAGTATTGGGGAAGCAGGTCACTCATTCTGAAAGAAAAATGGAAGCCAGAAAATTACATAGAAATTATTTTCAAAGTATTTCAGACTCATTGGCATAATATGTGTAAAAATTCCTCTCCAATCAATTAACTGATAATGACATGGATAAGCATTTGGCTAAAGGTAGAATGAGTGCCTCTTTAAAGAAAAATATAAATAAGCCTGCATTTTCCAGACTCTCTTTGCTTTAAATAATGACCAAAGTATGTTAGTACTCCTAAAAGTCACAAATTTTTCTTCATAGCTCAATTACTTATCAGCATCCTTTATTATTAATATCTTGAATACTATGATATTAAACACTTTTTCCCCTTAGTTTAACAAAAACCAAGGCTTGTAAATTAAGGAAAATGAAGGTCTGTTTCAGTGGATTTTTGAGATCAGCTTTGATGTCTCAGCCCGTTTTTGTGTTTGTGTCTATGTATGTTTTTATGATCATAGTTTTTCACTTTAAAGTGGAAAATTGCTTCATTTGAACACTTTTATAGCATTGAGAATGAATCCATGGTATTGAAAAAATGAGGGCATCTGGATGCCAATGACCTGCAAATTCATATTTGTTTCAAAACTGTTCTCTGAACTTCATACAAGAAAATACCTATTTGGCATTTCCACTCTGATGCTTAAAGCCATTTCAGACTCAAACTATCCAAAATAAAACACATGTTCTCCCTGCCCACCTCTCTCCTTCTCTCATCAATGCTGCCAGACAACTATTATGGCCTGTTAAATATTCCTTCAGCATATACTGATGCTCCCTTCCAATTTTTCTGCTTCTTGCTGCCTGAGCCATCTTTTAAAGATGCAAATCTGATGATGCAATTGGTTCTGAAAACTGTCACTCAAGTTTGAGATCTGTTTCTTGATTATTCTTAGGTTCTTTTAATTTTGATTGGTGCCTAGAGATAAAGAACTCATGTATACAAGTTCAGGAAAGCAAGCTTACCTTTTATTCTCCTTCTTTCTTCATCCTTTAGTTCATAAAGGAGAGTCAGTGATGGGTGGGAAGGACCTTGCTCTTTGATGACAGCAGGCCTCACAATCTCCCTCTCTGGCAGAGGCTAGTATATCTTAAGGAGGGTAAGGAAAATGAGAGCTAGCCTCATAGCGTGATGGTCCTCAAGACTTTGGATTGTCTTCCAATCAAGGGAGAAATAACCTGGCTTTAACCTGGTCCTAGTGTTGTCAGCAGAGACCAGGGTACAATGGGACAAGGTTCTCCATAGATGAGGTACAGTGTTTCTTTGTATGTGAGGTAATTTGCTATAGCCAAAATTCAAGATGTTTTTGCTGAATATTCCCAACTTCTTGACTCTTTATCTTCATTATGAGTAATTAGTGATAATTCTCACTTCCTCAATTTTATGCCCAAAGGCTTCTATTAATTAGTTAATAATCTGGGGATAAGTTTAAGGGGGTCTTTTTACCTGATGTAAAATAAAAGCCAGTCAAGCCAGTACTAGTGTTTCCTCCATTGATCATTATTATACTCAATACCTCAAATTGCCTTTAGGACAAGGAGAAAAGAAAATCCTACCATGGCTTATAATTCCCCTGGCCTTTTAAAGTTTCTAAACAGTTTTATGTTTCCTTTAGTCTTAGAGCTTGTAAATGTCATTGTACTATGCACGAGATAGCCCCCTCTGCCTGCATCTAGTTAATGCATTCTTCAGGTCTCAGGTTTAGTAACATTTCTTCATTGAAGATGAGGTCATATTTCCATATTGCCTGTGTCATTGCATTCTTCTACTGCAAATCATTCACTGCTATGTTTATACTTGTGATTTTTTAGTTGACATCCATCTCTATCGTTAGAATGTAAGCTCCATATGGCCAAAGGCCACATATATTATGTGTGTGGTGCCTTGTACAAAATGTGCTCACTGAGTATTTTTTATGTGGATCAATTCACTTAAATAAGAGAATGAAAAATAACTGGATCTTATAAATCTTTTTTTTTTTTTTTCGGTACACGGGCCTCTCACTGTTGTGGCCTCTCCCGTTGCGGAGCACAGGCTCCGGACGCGCAGGCTCAGCGGCCATGGCTCATGGGCTTAGCCGCTCCGCGGCATGTGGGATCTTCCCAGACCGGGGCACAAACCCGTGTCCCCTGCATCGGCAGGCAGACTCAACCACTGCGCCACCAGGGAAGCCCTGGATCTTATAAATCTTTAAACACACATATCAAATGCAAAAATATCATTTCTACCTAGGTATTCCTTATAGGCAGTTAGATACTGGAAAAATAAATGCCCTTGTTATATGCCATTTAAAAAATATAACTTAATAGAATATACGAAAAAAAGAAATGGGAATTATCAGAATTGTGCACCCTAATATTCATTTTAATCTATAGGGTTAATATTATTTTCATGTCTGGAAATTAAATATATTATAAGAATAAAACAAAATCAACTGTTTTCAAAATGTGTGTGATTACAGTGTCTCCATTACACAGGTTTCTCCAGGGACTGAAGTGAGTTAAGGCATTTATGGCATTTCAAGTGTATTGATAGAGGACACCAGTCAGGACTCGTCTTCACATTAAAATATTGCTAAGAAAAATATTTTTTTAAAGTGCATACATCCATATTAGAGGGGCATATACTACTCACTATAAATAGTCCAGTTAAAGCATCAGTTAAAAAAAACAAAGAGCTGTGCCCTTATGAAAGACAGTTTTGAGTACTATTTCTCCTTCCCTCCAATGAGGAAAAAAAAAGTAAAGATATATAGAGTTTGGGGAAAGCTAATCCATTTGCATTGTTTCAATTGTATGATAGCTGAAAACAAAAGGGATTTTGACAAATAACATGATTTTCCCTGCTTTTCTCTGTTGTGTTAAGCAGAATTTTCTTTCACAACACAATTAAAGCCTATTTCACTACATAACCAAATGCTCACATGGATTCTGAGGTAAAATTTAATGTCAAAGAAAGCCATTGTCCAGTGAAAAATCAATGACCTGGTCAAGTTAAAGACATATTTTAAACCCGATTACGTTGGATGGCAAGTCTAATGAGAACATTCAACAACTATTATCATATTAGACATAAATTCAACCACCAAGTCAAACATCATTAGTTTTGATTGCTTGGGGATTTAGAAATTCATTTTTATGAAATATTGTTTTGTGGAACACTGGGAAGAGTTTTTCACTTCTTTTCCATAATTACCAATAGGAAGAGGATAACACTGTTTCATTTGCTAGATAATAGAAAATTTTTTAAAAACATGGCACAACTGTGCCAAGAAATTAAACTCTAAAAAGATATAAAATGAACTTGAAGAAGAAGTTGAGTGCTCTACTATAGGTGAAGAAGTTATTCGGTGATCGTATAAATGAGAGAAAACATTTAGATTCAACAATATAACCTGGATTAATAGATTTAGGATGACGCCTGTCTTTTGGCAGATGTTCAGTCATAGATGAATGAAATGAACATTACAGGTTATAATATTTGTTTCTTTTAATCTTAAAACTATATTAATTTTGCCTAGCCTAAGCATAGCACCTTTGTGTTTTATCAAGAAAATAATTTCTTATATTATTATATCATTTTAGAATCTGACCAAAACATTTAAACCTGGAATATCCTGGTAATTTAAAGGTGTTTATTCTTTGCCTGTGTTACTTATTTTGCCTGTGATATACTATGCCTATATAAAGTTAGAGAACTTTGGGTTTTTCATTTCTGACATTTTGAGTTTGCATAATACTCAAATCTACTGGTCTCTTCCCTCTTTTCTCACTCATTTCTAGGTACTTTATTGGTAATAGTATTTAATTTATTTTTAGGAAGAGCTATAAATTGTCTAACAATTCGTGCCCATCTTATTTTTATTACTAAACTAGACCCTTTTTCACCTCAGCAGAAAAAGATATTGTGTTATGACAAAGTGGTGTGTGAAACAAAATATATGGATATTGATTTCTAAACTAAAAACCCTCCGTTTTAGAACGGTAAAGAGGTTGACATCTGAACACAATATATTCCCTCATTGCGGGTGACCATTACCTCCCATTACGAAATGTGGTTGTCCCAGGTTCCATTATAAATATCCTTCAGTGTTTGTAACTGAGCTATAAAACAGGCTCTTAGACGGAAACTCAGCACATGGGGATTCAGTTTGGGGGTACTTTATTTTTTGATTCAAGTTTAGTTTAAATTGGTTCAGCTATTTCTAAATGACAGGAGAGTAGTAAAAATAAGTAAATATGGGAGTGCAGCATGTACGGTTTTGCATTACTGTAACTAGGAAATTAATTACTTTTCTAAAATAAAATTTTTCGATTGTTGGTTAGAGACACAATTTTATTGTTTAAGGGAGAAATATTAAAAATTGTTGAATAGGCAAGAAACTAACAGTTCAATACATTTTGATGAAAAATAAGAATTAGCGTTTCCCTGTAGGCATTTTTTTTTTTTTTTAAGATTAACAAGTCCTTATATGGCCACTGTCAATTTATCAGGTAGGTAAGTACTTTTTCTATTAAAATAATTTTGCATAAAGTTGGTGACAGACCTAGGAGGAGAAATGGAAAATGTTCATTTACATACATTTTCAGTTTTTTTAAAGATAATTTAAAGTCAATTCAGTATTTACTAAGATTATCCAAACTCTGTAACCCAGCACCAATTTCAGTAAATAATTAACCAGAAAATGCTATATATATAATAATACTATATACTAATATATAATATAATGTTATATTTATGGATTTATTTCTCTCCAACTTTACATCTGTACTGGAGTTTGGAGAGAACAGTTATACAAATTACAAGAATGAAAATGCAAATCATAATATAATTTCTCTTTCATCATGAGGTTGCATACTGATAGGTCATTTAATCTCTTCTAGACCCAAGCTTAGTAGGGGAACTGTTTTGTACTATTTATCCAGCAGTTGGGGGCAATTTAACTGTGCCATTCACTCTTTCCCTCCTATAGTTACTTGTGTCTAGTCCTGTTGGGTAAGATCATAATCATTGACTCTGGAACACAGAAGAATTCAAGGACTAACATAAGAATCAGACTCATCTGTTTGGTCTCGAAATCCTAAATTTGCTACCTATAATCCCTGTAGACACCAACTTCAATACCTTTAAAAGTCTGGGATTAAAAGCCTGTATGGGAGGAATGGAAGAAAGGGCGGCCAAACAAAATTCTCACACTTAGGTTTGACCTGGGTCTTTGTGGATCCACACTTTTGCTGCCTTTGCTTTCCCTCTACCAGTCTGTATCTGATTTTCTGATATCTGATATTACACACAGCCTGCAATGTATTTAATTTGACTTTGATAACCTCTGCTACTTGATCATTGCCTCTGGTGCATTAGTTATAATCTCTGCCCTTGAACTTTCAGTCTCAGGAGTATCTCCTCACTTCCTTTCTTCCTTTTCATTCTTTTCTCCTTTGGTTCTGTAGCTTTAACAACAACAAATATCAGTATAGCACCTGACCCAAACAGACTTTTGACTCTTCTCATTAAACCCAACTTTGGGTCTACCCAGTAAAGCTGATATGTTGAGAGAAAGCAGAAGAAAAATACTCACACTGGTGTTTCAGTTTTGAAGTGCAAAAGTAAAGTCCTGGACCTTTTCAAACCTTGATTAATACTTTATATGGCATTTTTCATCTATGCTTTTGAGTGAAAGTGACCTGTAATTATTCTTTCCCATAATCTCTTTGTCCAATTTTGTAAGCAAGATAAATAAGTTGTAAGACAAGTTGTTGACTTTTCCCTTTCTGTTCTCTTGAAAGAGTTTATGTAAGATTGATATTTATTCATAAGTGGTAAGACTTTTTGTAAAGCCATCCGCTTTGAAGTTTTCTTTGCACAGAGTTTTGTTTGTTTAATTGATTGGTTTCTTTGTTTTTATTAAGGATTCAGTTTCCTTAATGGTTAGGAGAGAATTAAGATGACCTACTTTTGCTGAATTTGTTAAATGTACTTTTGTTGGATTGATGAAAAAAAATTAACAAGGAGATTAATTAAATTGATTTTCGGTCAAGAAAATATTCCATTGTGAATCACAGTTTCAGCAGGCAAACATGTCCAATTAAATTGTAAGACACTATTCTCAGTGCCAACTAGGAATTATTACCCTAAATCAGTAATTTATAGTAAAGATTTGTGTAAGCAAAAAGAAATGTTATGTATAGACCTAAGATAACTATATAGAGGGAAGGAAGCTATGTAGAGACAAGTTGGAGCTAGTTTATATGATTTCTTACAAGCCATATATTTTAGATATTATAGGTATTCTGTAATAAATATGATGTGTAGGTATTTAAAATTCTTTATAAATGATAACTGTAGATCAAAAGTTCTCATCCATAAATGAACAGTAGAGTCACCTATGGATACTTTTAAAAAATACTGATGCACAGTCCAAACCAAGTAAATGAGCAGCTTGGGAGTTGAGCCCTGCCATCTGTGTTTTGTAGAAGCTCCAAAGGATAATAAAATAAAGCCAAGTCTGAGCACTACTGGTATAGATGGATTCGTAAGTGATTGCTGTCAATACAAAATATGTGGGTTTGAAGTATCATATTTTTGTTACTGAACTATGATACATTCACAGTAAAGTATGGGGCTGAAATATGATTTTTATGTTTCATTAATACTGTTACTGAGTACCTTCTATTACCTGAGACTATTCAAGACACTAGGAACAAAGCAGTAAACATTGTCTAACTCCCTGGTCTTACGGAGTATATATTCGGGATGTGGCAAAGGAGGAGTAACAAATAAACAAGAAAACTCAAGTACTGATAAGTGCTGTTTGGGTCAAGGGGTAGATATTGTAGATGGAAGATCAGGAGAGTCCTCTTTGGGAGTTAATAACTTACATTTAAGTAATGGGAAAGAGAAGGCTGTGATGGGATTGTAGCAAGGAAAGATGGCACAATAGTAGGTAGAAGTCACCTCATAGCAAGTCTTGTAGTTGAAGCCAATGTGTTTAGGTTGTGTTCAGAGCTTTTAACTCAGGGAAGTATATAGTTTGATTTACAGTAAAATAATGGGTCCATTCTGGGTATAATGTGAAGAAGAAACTGAAGAGGAATCAGAGAGGAAGCAAGGAGACTAGGTGAGAAGGTGGTCATGTGCTCACATGATAGGTGGTTTTGACTTGGGTTGGGGGTGAAAGCATGAGATAAGGTGGGTGGATACAGAATATATTTTGGAGTTTGACCTGACAGGACTTGGTGAAGAGAGTCTGAGAGAAAGAAAGGAATAAAGATGACTTCTAAATTTTTGGCTTCAGCAACAGGATAGGCACTAAGATGGTGAAAACTAAAGGGGAGGAGAATTATGTGAAGAAGATGAAGTCAGGAGTGGAATTTTGTTTTACCAGGTGTCAAGTCTGAGATTCCTAATAGAAATCCAAACAAAGGTTTCCAATGGGCATTAGAAATACAGGTCTAGAGTTCAAGTAGCAGATACAAGCCTGAAGTAGAAGTTTTTGAATCAAATATTTTGTGATAATTGAGACAGACCCCCACTGAGTAAAAGAATGAAAGTCATGGGGAAACTGTGAGCCACAGGGACTGTACTGATAGGGTTGCTGCCCAGAGAATAAAAAGACAAGGGAAAACTGAGAGTCTGATTGGCCTAGCAGAAAACCAGTTATTAGGAAGAGTTTGGATATACATAGCAGTCAGAAGTCAGGAAAAGTGTGGAGAGAGTTATGAAGAAGAAAAAGATCACATAAAACACTGAGTCCTAACTCAGCAAACAGAAAGACTGAGTAACTCTGCATAGAGTCTGGACAGCATTTATTTTGCAGTGTCTTTCTTTCTGATGAGGCTAGGGTCAGTTCTGGAAGTGCATGGCCCAAAAGTGAGATAGGGAAGCTGAACAAATGGATTATTAACTAAATTAATGTAGCCAGAAATAAGGATATATATTGACAAGATACTTAGGAACCTGAAAGATGTGGGCTGATCAGATATTCCCAATAAATATTTAACTTTCCACTTCACAAAATTCTGTAGACTTAGTTAAATCCATTAATATAGCTGATTTTGCTCACCAACCAAAAAAGTGCTTTCTTTGGAGGGAAAGTGTTTACTAAACTTAGAAATATACATACATACACACATATACAATATATAGACACATACATATAGGTATATCAGCAAAGGTAGTGATCTTAGAACTAGTAAACAATGCAATAAAAAACAGAGGAATTAAGTAAAATTAAATTTTCTATGCTATTTGAAGTCATTGGTATGTAAAATCAATGTTCCTCAAGATGTGTTTATTATGTCACTAAAGTGAACAAAGAAGATTATATTACAGAGTATGTTTGTGATACTAAAGGGAGTAAAATGTTTTATAAAAGTATATATGTGGATTGGTTCAAGATGGCGGAGTAGGACTTGAACCCACTCCCTCTTGCGAGGACACCAGAATAACAATTAACTGCTGAACAGTCATCAACAAGAAGACACTGGAACTCACCAAAAAAGATACCCCACATCCAAAGACAAAGGAGAAGCCACAGTGAGATGGTAGGAGGGACACAATTACAATAAAATCAAATCCCATAACCACTGGGTGGGTGACTCACAAACTGGAGAATAATTATACCACAGAAGTCCACCCACTGGAGGGAAGGTTCTGAGCCCCATGTCAGGCTTCCCAACCTGGGGGTCCGGCAACGGGAGGAGGAATTCCCAGAGAACCAGACTTTGAAGGCTAGTGGAATTTGATTGCAGCACTTCAACAGGACTGGGAAGAACAGAGACTCTACTCTTGGAGGGCACAAACAAAGTAGTGTGCACATCAGGACCCAGGGGGAAGGAGCAGTGACCCCATAGGAGACTGAACCAGACCTACCTGCTAGTGTTGGAGGGTCCTGCAGAGGCAGGGGGTGGCAGTGGCTCACCATAAGGACAAGGACACTGGAAGCAGAAGTTCTGGGAAGTACTCCTTGGCGTGAGCCCTCCCAGAGTCTGCCGTTAGCCCCACCAAAGAGCCTGTAGGCTCCAGTGCTGGGTTGCCTCAGGCCAAATAACCAACGTGGAGGGGACTCAGTCCCACCCATCAGCAGACAAGCGGATTAAAGTTTTACATAGCTCTGCCCACCAGAGCAACACCTAGCTCTACCCACCACCAATCTCTCCCATCAGGAAGCTTGCACAAGCCTCTTAGATAGCCTCATCCACCAGAGGGCAGACAGCAGAAGCAAGAAGAACTACAATTCTGCAGCCTGTGGAATGAAAAACACATTCACAGAAAGATAGACAAAATGAAAAGACAGAGGGCTCTGTACCAGATGAAGGAACAAGATAAAACCCCAGAAAAACAGCTAAATGAAGGGGAGACAGGAAGCCTTCCAGAAAAAGAATTCAGAATAATGGTAGTGAAGATAATCCAGGACTTCGGAAAAATAATGGAGGCAAAGATTGAGGAGATGCAAGAAATGTTTAACAAAGACCTAGAAGAATTAAGGAACAAACAAACAGAGATGAACAATAAAATAACTGAAGTGAAAAAAACACTAAAAAGAATCAATAGCGGAATAACTATTGAGGCGGAGGAACGGATAAGTGACCTGGAAGACAGAATGGTGGAAATCACTACCATAGAACAGAATAAAGAAAAAAAAAATGAAAAGAAATGAAGACAACCTAAGAGACCCCTGGGACAACATTAAATGCACCAATATTCACATGATAGGGGTCCCAGAAGGAGAAGAGAGAGAGAAAGGACCTGAGAAAATATTTGAAGAGATTATAGTCGAAAACTTCCCTAATATGGGAAAGGAAACAGCCACCCAAGTCCAGGAAGCTCAGAGAGTCCCAGGCAGGATAAACCCAAGTAGAAACACGCTGAGACAAATAGTAATCAAATTGACAAAAATTGAAGACAAAAATTATTTAAAACAACAAGAGAAAAATGACAAATAACGTACAAGGGAACTCCCATAAGCTTAACAGCTAATTTTTCAGCAGAAACTCTACAAGCCAGAAGATAGTGGCACCATGTATTTAAATTGGTGAAAGGGAAGACACTACCACCAACATTATTCTACCTGGCAAGGATCTCATTCAGACTTCTCTGGAGAAATCAAAAGCTTTACAGACAAGCAAAAGCTAAGAGACATCAGCACCACCAAACCAGCTCTACAGCAAATGCTAAAGGAACTTTTCTAAGTGGGAAACACAAGAGAAGAAAAGGACCTACAAAAACAGACACAAAACAATGAAGAAAATGGTAATAGGAACATACATATCAATAATTACCTTAAATGTGAGTGGATTACATGCTCCAACCAAAAGACACAGGCTCGCTGCATGGATACAAAAACAAGACTCATCTATATACTGTCTACAAGAGACCCACTTCAGACTTAGGGACACATACAGACTGAAAGTGAGGGGATGGAAAGAGATATTCCATGCAAATGGAAATCAAAAGAAAGCTGGAATAGCAATACTCATATCAGATAAAGTAGACTTTAAAATAAAAAATGTTACAAGAGACAGGGAAGGACACTATATAATGATCAAGGGATCAATCCAAGAAGAAGATATAACAATTATAAATATTTATGCACCCAACATAGGAGCACCTCAATACATAAGGCAAATGCTAACATATGTAAAAGAGGAAATTGACAGTAACACAATTAACAGTGGGGGACTCTTTAACACCTCACTTACACCAATGGACAGATCATCCAGACAGAAAATTAATAAGGAAACACAAGCTTTAAATGACATAATAGACCAGATAGATTAAAGTGATATTTATAGTACATTCCATCTGAAAAGAGCAGATTACACTTTCTTCTCAAGTGCACAGGGAACATTCTCCAGGATAGATCACATCTTGGGTCACAAATCAAGCCTTGGAAAATTTAAGGAAATTGAAATCATATCAAGCATGTGTTCTGACCACAATGCTATAAGCTTAGAAGTAAATTACAGGGGGAAGAAAACGTAAAAAACACAAACACGTGGAAGCTAAAGAATACTTTACTAAATAGCCAAGAGATCACTGAAGAAATCAAAGAGGAAATCAAAAAATACCTAGAGACAAATGAAAACGAGCATATGATAATCCAAAACCTATGGGATGCAGCAAAAGCACATCTAAGAGGGAAGTTTATGGCAATACAATCCTACCTCAAGAAACAACAAAAATCTCAAATAAACAATCTAACCTTACACCTAAAGGAACTAGAGAAAGAAGAACGAACAAAACCCAAAGTTAGTAGAAGGAAAGAAATCATAAAGATCAGGGCAGAAATAAATGAAATAGAAACAAAGAAAACAATAAGATCAATAAAACTAAAAGCTAGTTCTTTGAGAACATAAACAAAATTGATAAACCATTAGCCAGACTCATCAAGAAAAAGACCGAGAGTACTCAAATCAATAAAATTAGAAATGAAAAAGGAGAAGTTACAACAGACAGCGCAGAATACAAAGCATCATAAGAGACTACTACAAGCAACTCCATGCCAATAAAATAGAAAACGTGGAAGAAATAGACAAATTCCTAGAAAGGTATAACCTTCCAAGACTGAACCAGGAAGAAATAGAAAATATGAACAGTCCAATCACAAGCACTGTAATTGGAACTGTGATTAAAAATCTTCCAACAAACGAATGTCCAGGACCAGATGGCTTCACAGGTGAATTCTATCAAACATTTAGAAAAGAGCTAACACCTATTCTTCTCAAACTCTTCCAAAAAATTGCAGAGGAAGGAACACTCCCAAACTCATTCTACAAGGCCACCATCACCCTGATACCAAAACCAAAGATACTACAAAAAGATAAAATTACAGACCAGTATCACTGATGAATATAGATGCAAAAATCTTCAACACAATACTAGCAAAAAGAATCCAACAACACATTAAAAGGATCATTCACCATGATCAAATGGGATTTATCCCAGGGATGCAAGGATTCTTCAATATATGCAAATCAATCAATGTGATACACCATATTAACAAACTGAAGAATAAAGGTCATATGATCATCTAAATAGATGCAGAAAAAGCTTTGGACAAAATTCAACACAAATTTGGGCTTCGCTGGTGGTGCAGTGGTTGAGAGTCCGCCTGCCGATAGAGGGGACACGGGTTCGTGTCCCGGTCTGGGAAGATCCCACATGCCGTGGAGCGGCTAGGCCCATGAGCCATGGACGCTGAACCTGCGGTTCCGGAGCCTGTGCTCAGCAACGGGAGAGGCCGCAACATTGAGAGATGCAAGTACCGCAAAAAAAAAAAAAAAAAAAAAAAATTCAACACAAATTTATGATAAAAACTCTCCATAAAGTGGGCAATGAGGGAACCTCCCTCAACATAATAAAGGCCATCTCTGACAAACCCACAGCAAACATCATTCTCAATGGTGAAAAACTGAAAGCATTTCCTCTAAGATCAGTAAAAAGACAAGGATGTCTACTCTCGCCGCTATTATACAACATAGTTTTGGAAGTCCTAGCCACAGCAATCAGAGAAGAAAAAGAAATTTAAAAAATACAAATTGGAAAAGAAGAAGTAAAACTGTCACTGTTTGCAGATGACATGATACTATACATAGAAAATCCTAAAGGTGCCACCAGAAAACTGCTAGAGCTAATCAATGAATTTGGTAAGGTTGCAAGTTACAAAATCAATGCACAAAAATCTCTTGCATCCCTATACACTAACAATGAAAGATCAGAGAACTTAAGGAAACACTCCCATTTACCACTGCAACAAAAAGAATAAAATACCTAGGAATAGACCTACCTAAGGAGATAAAAGACCTGTATGCCAAAAACTATAAGACACTGATGAAAGAAATCAAAGATGACACAAACAGATGGAGAGATATACCATCTTCTTGGATTGGAAGAATCAACATTGTGAAAATGACTATACTACCCAAAGCAATCTACAAATTCAGTGCAATCCCTATCAAATTACCAATGGCAGGTTTTGCTTTTTTGTTTTTTTATTTTATTTTTTTACAGAACTAGAACAAAAAATCTTAAAATTTGTATGGAGACACAAAAGACCCCAAATAGCCAAAGCAATCTTGAGGGGAATAAATGGAGCTGGAGGAATCAGACTCCCTGACTTCAGACTATACTACAAAGCTACAGTAATCAGGACAGCATGGGACTGGCACAAAAACAGAAATATCGATCAATGGAAGAGGACAGAAAGCCCAGAGATAAACCCACGCACATATGGTCACCTTATCTTTGTTAAAGGGGGCAAGGATATACAATGGAGAAAAGACAGTCTCTTCAATAAGTGGTGCTGGGAAAACTGGACAGCTACATGTAAAAGAATGAAATTAGAACACTCCCTAACTCCATACACAAAAGTAAACTCAAAATGGATTAAAGACCTAAATGTAAGACTGGACACTGTAAAACTCTTAGAGGAAAACATAGGAAGAACACTCTTTGACATAAATCACAGCAAGATCCTTTTTGACCCTCCTCCTAGAGAAATGGAAATAAAAACAAAAATAAAGATGGGACCTAGTTAAATTTAAAAGCTTTTGCAGAGCAAAGGAAACTATAAACAAGATGAAAAGACAACCCTCAGAATGGGAGAAAATATTTGCAAACAAATCAATGGACAAAGGATTAATCTCCAAAATATATAAACAGCTCATGTAGCTCAATATTAAGAAAAACAACCCAATCCAAAAATGGGCAGACGACCTAAATAGACATTTCTCCAAAGAAGACATACAGATGTCCAAGAGGCACATGAAAAGATGCCCAACGTCACTAATTATTAGAGAAATGCAAATCAAAACTACAGTGAGGTATCACCTCACACTGGTTAGAATGGGCATCACCAGAAAATCTACAAACAACAAATGCTGGAGAGGGTGTTGAGAAAAGGGAACCCTCTTGCACTGTTGGTGGGAATATAAATTGATACAGCCATTATAAAGAACAGTATGGAGGTTCCTTAAAAAACCAAAAATAGAATTACCATATGACCCCACAATCCCACTACTGGGCATATACCCAGAGAAAATCATAATTCAAAAAGACGTGTGCACACCAATGTTCATTGCAGCACTATTTACAGTAGCCAGGTCATGGAAGCAATCTAAATGCCCATCGACAGACGAATGGATAAAGAAGATATGGTACATATATACAATGTACTATTACTCAGCCATAAAAAGGAACAAAATTGGGTCATTTGTAGAGATGTGCATGGACCTAGAGACTGTCATACAGCGTGAACTAAGCCAGAAAGAGAAAAACACATATCGTATATTAACGCATATATGTGGAATCTAGAAAAATGGTACAGATCAACTGGTATGCAAGGCAGAAATTGAGACACAGATGTAGAGAACAAACGTATGGACACCAAAGGGAGAAAGCTGGCAGGAGGGGGATGTGTTGGTGGGAAGAACTGGAAGATTGGGATTGACATATATATACTAATATGTATAAAATAGGTAACTAATAAGAACCTGCTGTATAAATAAATTAATTAAAAAATTTAAAATACCCGAAGTAGTGAGACAAAAACAAGCTTCCAGGATTAAAATAGGTAAGGGTTTACAGAAAAAAAGCAGTGTGATGAACACCAAAGCTATGATTTCTCAGCCAGGTTTTCTCCAAAATGAGAATTTTTTTAAAAGACTTTATGTTTTTCAGCAGTTTTATGTTCACAGCAAAACTGAGAGAAAGGTAATGCAGAATTTTCCCATATCCCTCCTTCCTTCACATGTGCACAGCCTCCCTCATTATCAACATCCTTTTCCTTTTACCTATAGCACAAGAATCCAAACTATAACCCAAAGTTGGGAAGAGTTGAGGTCGTGACGCTCTTTGATGGTATGTTGGGGAATGTCTTCCAACAAACACCATTCAAATTCTAATCCCCACACTTGAGAAATGGTTCCCCTTATACAGACTTGATAATTTGCACTGTATAATACATGCTGAGCCATGTTCTTTGGAATCCCCTTATGAATTCCACAGACAACATTGCTACTGGACTCTCAGCCATAGTGTGAATTCCTAGACTTTGTCCTTTATTTTCCTACTGACCAGCTCCTATAGTTTTATCCAGGTTTTGTTTTTCGTTTTTGGAGTTTTTTCGGGGGGCCAGGGATGTTCTATTGTCTTTACTTATAAATAATTTCCCCAATTTTAGAAATATGATTCTGTTCACATAAATTTAACTTATCTGTACATCTTGATTTATTTATTGATTTTAAACCTTAATTGTATGTCTTTTTTAGACCACTCTGCTAAATTTTAATGTATAATTTCATATTTAAATTTTAATAAATACATTTAAAAATAAATAAGTAAATATGTAAGGGAAATCCTTTGGATCTAAAATTTTGTATTGTTTCTGGCATGATTTCCTTATATAACGAAGCCATCTGTAGACATCTGATTGATTTCTACATTTTTCTTAACAAAATAAAATCTTAAGAATATTTTTTGCACATCTGCAGAGTTCTTGTATTTCAGATTCAACTCTTCTGAATTGCAGAGAATTTGGTGCATCATCAGAAAATATTCAAAGTGGGTAAAATTACTGCTTTGCAAGTAGGTGACTATAGTTTTGAAGAAATGTTGGTATTTGCATATCGGGCCAGTTTGGAAGATCAAATTTTACCTGTTTTTTCTGTTTAATTTTTAGAAAATACAATATAAGTATTCAATTATTATTTACATATTGTATGCACAGTTAAATAATTAAATTAATTGTTATGTGTCAGCATACACAAGAAAAGTAAAAAATAAGTGCTTATTTTGTGTAACATAACCTCAGCGGTCAGAGGGTAGAGTGTCTATGTCGAAAACAGGTAAACTGTAAGGTTTCTTACCTTCTGCGCCTTGGTCATTAGGACTGCCATTACAGGCAAGGAAGAAGAAAATGAGATATGAAATTCATATTACTCAGCTTTTCTTCTAGCTCAGAGTTACAGTAGAAGGTGTAAGGGCCAAAAGAAAACTTGGTAACAAAAACTTCCCATCTGAGATTAGAGTTGCCTTAGACTTCTCTTAGCCTGTTTCATGACCCCGTGTCTAACAATTCATCTGTATGATCTCTTGTATCCTATTACTAACATAATTTAAATATGGGTCTTTTGACAAATGGAGAAGTATCTGTTTTCTTCATCCCAGTGTGAGTGAGTTCAAAAGTCAAATGTAACTGGCGTAGCATCTGGTAAGAAACAGGGCTGCAAAGTAAGCAGTGTACTGAAAGGTGGGTACCAGATAACCATATGCAGGTTCTAGGTAACCTGATTCAGGAAGTGACTGGAGGCATTATAGAAAACTAATGGAGGACTGATCTATGTGGGATATCCCGTACCTACTCAAAAAGGAAGGAAGGAAAGAAGGGAAGAAGAAATGACTATTTCTAACTATTTCGATATTTTGGCTAGAGTATCTCCAGATCATTAGGGATTGTATTATTTCTTCAATAAGGACATTTGAGTTGTGTGTAGTAAGCACTATTAGTCACTTTCCCTTTAGCTGCTACTCCATTACCTCCTTCTAACAGAACCTAATTATAATGTGCCCAGCCCCAGGCAATGTATAACAGTTGGGCAAAGACAATCACGTTGCTCTGATCCTTTGACAGTCGATTTTCCAGGCTCCCTTTCTGCTATTGCTAGCCATGTGAACCATTCTCTGCAATGGGATGTTGCATGATCTCCTTGGATAGGGGTTTTCTTTAAGAGATGTTGTGTTCCTGAGAAAGAGACAGATAGGATAGGTACCTTTCTTCAATTTCTTACTGCTTTGATTGTAGAAATAATGCCTGTATATTCAGTAGCCATCCTGCACACACAAGGTAACAGATAGCAGACAAGTAGATAATGAGCTAAGTCCAGTGAAGCAGAAAAAGGAGCCCTGACACATAAACTAGTGCTTGCAGCCTTTTATCTCAAGACTTTCATTGTAAGTGAAGTATTATTCAAGCACTGTGAGTTGCATATTCTGTCAACATATCCAGTTGTATTCCTAACATATATTCTGGCAGAATTATTTTTAAGTATATATGTAGAACTCTTTGATTCCAAAATTTTACCCAGTTCTTCTTGGGTATTGTTGAGAGAAAATAGTCATCGTCTATCTCTATTTGATTTACTTTGATTCATAATATCCAGTGAAGTCATGAGACACTAATCAGTTTCTGGTCCTGTGCTTATGTCAAGTTCAGTTTAATTAAACATAGCTGTTTCCTCTGCACTATAAACTAGAATCTAGAATTGGTCTATTTAGTTGCCAAGAGAAACTTTTATTTTGATCTTTTTTATTAGAAAAAATAATAGTTTTGGTCTGTGAAAAATATTGAACATTACTTTTCTTGTGTCATGTGATTATAGTAATGCCTTTGTTAATACTGATGTAAATATTGCTTTGGAATTTTAAAAATATCATATCAATATTTTTTTCAGAAGAGGTATAATCAGGAATGCACCCTTAAATTTTGGCTGGCATCATAGATAATCAGAGAACCCCTTTAGAGATGGGCCCAGAAACGTCATAAAACAAAGGAATAAACATGTATTCCAGCTCCATCCATGTTACCACAAATGGTAGGATTTCCCCAAGGTTGAATAATATTCCACTGTATGTGTGTGTATATGTGTGTGTGTGTGTGTGTGTGTGTGTATATATATATATACATATATATATACATACATATATATGTGTATGTACCATATATTGCATTTCTTCATTCATTCATTTGTTCATGGACACTTAGATTGTTTCCATACTTTAGCTATTGTAAGTAATGCTGCAGTGAATATGGGAGTACAAATACGTTTTTGAGATAATGATTTTTTTTGTCCTTTGGGTGTATACCCAGAAGTGGGAATGCTGATTCATATGGTAGTTCTATTTTTAATTTCTTGAGGAACCTCCATACTCATTCCTGAGGTAGCTATACCAGTTTACATTCCCACCAACAGTGTTCAAAGTTTCTCTTTTCTCCAGTCCTTGCCAGAATTTGATATCTCTTGTCTTTTTGGTAATAGCCATTTTAACAGGTATGAGGTGATATCTCACTGTGGTTTTGATTTGCATTCTCCTCATAATTAGTGAGGTTGAGCATCTTTTCATGTACCTCTTGGCCATCTGTATGTCTTCTTTGGGAAAATGTCTATTTAGATCTTTTGCCCATTTTTAATCAGGGTATTTGTTGGTTTGCTACTGAGTTGAATGTAATCTTTGTGTATTTTGAATGTTAACTCCTTTTTGTATATGTGGTGTGCAAATATTTTTCCCATTCGATAGGTTGCCTTTTCATTTTGTTGATGGTTTCCTTCACTATGCAGAGGCCTTTTAGTTTGATGTAATTTCACGTGCTTATTTTTGCTTTTATTACCTTTGCTTTTGGTGTTAAATTCAAGACCAATGTCAAGGATTTATCCGTAGGGTTTTTTTTCTAGGAGATTTATGGTTTCAAATCCTCAGGAAGAAGTTGAGAGTTGGGGGTTCCCTCCCAATCATATGGCACTACGCTGGGAGTGGGTTTTATGGCAAGAGTGTGTCTCAGCCTTTCCTACCTGTTTCAATGTGGATATTTTCTCATTCACCCTGTTAAAAGATCAACTGAAGTATATACAAAATTTTAAGAGTTTATTTGAGCAAACATTGATTCAAGTTAGCACCAAATGGGAAGTGATTAGGAATGCTCCACTTATAGGAGCTAGCTGCAAGACTTTTTATAGCGAAAACTCAGAAGCAAAACAAGGAAATTGATTGGCTGTAGCATAAGTGATCATCTTTTTTGTGTGAAAGCTTAGTTGGCTGTTTGTGAATGGTTGTCCTTAGGTTTTGATTTCTTAACCTTGTGGTATTGACAGGCTTAGGTTTTGTTGTGCTTAAGTAGGCTGCTAAGGCATTAAAGCCACCTCAGTCTAAATATCTCTCTGTTAATTAAACAACCCAGTGTGTAGAGTCCCTCAGCTAGCTTCTGGATCTCTTTCAGAGAGAATTACTCCTTGTGTAGCTGCATATTCCATGTGTCTGTGGAGCCTCCTAGGTCACTATTTTAGCTGACCTCCACTCTAATTATTTTTTTACTTATAATGTTGCTGCTTTTGGTTTGCTATACTTATTTGTTTCTGTTTTTGTCAATAATCATAAGAGATATTGGTCTACAGTTTTCTTGTGATACCTTTGTCTAAGTTTTGTATCAGAGTAATATTGACATTATAGAATGAATGAGTCATAATGTGTCCCCTCTTCTTCTATTTTTTGGAAGAGTTTGTAAGGAATAGATATTCATTCTTCTTTATACTTTTTTTTTTTTAATATTTGGTAGAATTCAGTGGTGAAGCCATCTGGCCCTGAGGTTTTCTTTATGGGTAGCTGTTTTTTATTACTAACCTATTTCCTTAATTGTTACACATCCATTCAGATTTTCTATATTTTTCTTGAGTCAGTTATAGTAGTTTGTGTCTAAGAATTCTTTTTGTTTGTTTCATTCAGGTTGTAGAACATATTGTAGACATATAATTGTTCTTAGTATTCCTTCATAATCCTGTTTATTTCTGTGAGGTCAGCGGTAACAGACCCTCCTTTATTTCTGATTGTAGTAATTTGTGTCTTAGCTCTTTTTTTTTTTCTTGGTCAATCTAGTAAAGGTTTGTTAATTTTGTTGGTGTTTTCAAAGAGTCTGTTCTTGGGGCTTCCCTGGTGGTCCAGTGGTTAAGACTCCATGCTCCCAATGCAGGGAGTGCTGTTTCGATCCCTGATCGGGGAACTAAAATCCCACATGCCACGTGGCGCGGCCTAAAACAAAAACAAAAACAAAACAAACAAACAAGCAAAGAGTCAGTTCTTGGTCTTATTGATCTGTATTGCTTTTCTCTTCTCCATTTCCTTAATTTCCACTCTAATCTTTCCTCTCTCTTTCTGCATGCTTCATGTTTAGTTTTCTCTTCTTTTACCAATATCTTTTACCAATGCCTTATTGGAAGGTTAAGTTAGTAATTTGAAATATCTCATCTTCTTTTAAAATAGCCATTTAGAAGCTAAAAATTTCCCTCTAAGCACTGCTATAGCTGTGTCCCATAAGTTTTGATATATTGTGTTTTCATTTTCATTCCTCTCAAGGTATTTTTAAATTTCTTTTTTGATTTTTTTTTTAACAGATCATGTTTTTGGTGTCAGTTCTTTGCCTAGATCTCAAAGATTTCACTTTTAATGATGAAATCACTATATTTAAAGTCAGTTTCTTGCATATAGTTGGGTCACGTGCTTTAGTTCGTTTTGCCAGTCTGTTTTTTAACTGGTGTATTTAGACCATATACGTTTTATTGTATGTATTGATGTGTTTGAATTTGTCCGGTTTTGTTTATTTTTATGTTTACTGTTCTCTATATATTCCTTTATCTTTTTTATTTTTCCTGCCTTGTGTGCGTTATTTGAATATTGTTTACAATCCTATTTTTATCTATTTATAGTGTTTCTAAATGAATATCTTTATGTGGTTTTTCAGTGGTTGTTCTAGGAATTAAGTAATACATACATTATTCTTTACAGTGTACTGGTGTCATAATTTTATGAGTTTGAGCAAAATACCTCCCTTTATGACTCTTTATCCTTTCTCATATATAATATAATTATCTTAACTGTTTCCTCTACATTTATTTAGAACCACATCAGACTGTTATACTTAAAACCCAGTCTTGGATATGTAAGGCAAAAACCAACCAACCAACCAACCATACAAGCAAACAAAAAACAAAACTAGAGAACACACCATTATGCTGTCCTTGGCTCTTGAGGTCTTTAGCCTGTTGGTCTTCTCTCTGCTTTGTCTTCTTAGAATTGTTTTACATATAATATCCAGAGTTTGTAGTTGTACTTAGCAAAGGAAAAAGGGAAAAGTACATACACTGTATCTTCTCATAAGCAGAAGTCTCAGTTCATTTATTTTTAATCACAGCAGTGCTCTGTTATACAGACAGACCACCATTTGGTTATTACCCAGTTGATTTTTGTTGCTTCCAGTTTTTGACATATGTGAATATAGCCATATTAAACATATGATACAAGTTTTTTTATGAAAATAATAAGTTTTTATTCTATTTTGGTAAATACCTCAGAATAAAATTGCTGGTTTCGATGGTAAGTATATTTTTAACAGCAAGAGACTACCAAACTATTTTTCTTAAGTAACAGTACCATTTTTTGCTCCCATCAACAATGTATTATAGTTCCAGTTGTTACATACTCTTATTTTTAGCACTTCCTACTTTCAGTTTTATTAATAGAACTTTTCCTGTACAATAGATGTGGCAAATTGCTTATCAAAGATATTTACACATACATATGCATCCTGGAAAGAAAATTTGAAATTGGGTATTAATTCCCCCCTCCAAGATTATGATATGGCTTTATATTTGTTTAGATCATATACTGTTATCTATTTAGAGTACTACAATTTTCATTATAGGGACTCTATAATTTTTTTTACAAATTTATTCCCATTTCCACTTATAGGAATTTATACTTAGAGTAGAATAGAACTATATGTTATTAACACCTCTTGTATTTAGCTGTTTTAACTGGATTATTAATTCTGATAGGTGTATTTTACTAGGGTCTTGAATTTTATAAATTATATTCATATTACAGCAAAAAGATATCTTAAAATTATTTTTTATGTTATGTCAATCTTTTTTCTCATTTCTTTTTCCAAAGTCTTCCAGCACATCTTTAACAATAACATGAGTGGACAGCTCTGTATGTTACTGATTTCAATTTAAAGAATGTTGAGGGTTAGAATAATATTTACTGTTTTTTTAAATTATATGTATTTTGTTTTCTCTTATTTCTATTTTACCTACACTTTCAAAAATCAACTTTATTAAGGTATAACTTATGTATAATAAATTGTACCCATATAAGGTTACAATGTGACGAGTTTTGACAGATATACATACAGACATAAGACCACATAAAACCACCACAGTAAATGTGCAGAATTTTTCCTGGGCCCTCAAAAATGTCTTCTTGCCTCTGCAGGCAATCCTGCCCTCTCTGTGCAGCACCCAGGCAATTATATATCTGACTTCTGTCACTTTAGATTACTTTGTATTTCCTGAAGATGTGCATTGAAATATGAAGTGCTCATTTGTATCTAGCTTTTTTCACTAGCATAGTGTTTTGAGCAACATCGATATTGTTTCATGTACCATTGGTTTATTAATTTTTGTTGTTAATAAGTATTCAAGTGCATTATCCATTAACCTGTTGATGTGCTTTCATCTTGATTCCTATTTCTGAATATTACAAATAAAATTGCTGTAAACATTTGTGTACAAGTCTTCTTACACATATTTTGTGACATGTATCCTTAAGTGTCTCATGGTTTTGAGGCTTCTAAAATAATATAACTTTTTTTGATAGTACATAGAGATACAATCAATTTTTGAAGAATTATTTTATTTTACATGTTTATTGGAGTATAATTGCTTTATAATGTTATGTTAGTTTCTGCTGTATAACAAAGTGAATCAGCTATATGTATACATATATCCCCGTATCCCCTCCCTCTTGAGCCTCCCTTCCACCCTCCCTATCCCACCCATCTAGGTGGTCACAAAGCACCGAGAGCTGATCTCCCTGTGCTATGTGGCTACTTCCCACTAGCTATCTATTTTACATTTGATAGTGTATATATGTCAATGCTACTCTCTCACTTCATCCCAGCTTCCCCTCTCTCCAACCCCGGCCATGACCTCAAGTCCATTCTCTACATCTGTGTCTTGTGTCTTTATTCCTGTCCTGCCACTAGGTTCATCAGAACTTTTTTTTTTTTTTAGATTCCATATATATGTGTTAGCATATGGTATTTGTTTTTCTCTTTCTTACTTCACTATGTATGATAGACTCTATGTCCATCCACCTCTCTACAAATAACTCAATTTCATTTTGAAGAATGATTTTAAATATTGCTATCTTGTTCAACAAGCTTAAGAATAATTCTAGTAGTTTTTTGGTAATAGAGTCCTTAAAATTTTCAACTTATACAAATTTACTACTACCACAAAAAAAGAAAATTTACTTCTTCTTTTCCCAATTGACATGTCTTTTACTTGTTTTTTGTTTTTTCTTTTGTGCTTTACTGCACTGTTTAGAATCCATACAATGATGTTGAACATCAGTGGCAAGTATTGAAATCTTTACCTTGTTTAAGACATTGGATAGAAAGCATTCAATATTTTGCCATTACAATGCTAGTTTGGGGTTTTACTTAGATGATCTTTTTAGCTTGATGAAGTTTCTATTCTTAGTTTGCAGGAATGAGTGTTGAATTTTATAAAATGCTCTTTGTGCATAAAGGAAATAATTATTCATTCACCTTGATTCTGTTTATATGGTGAAATGTTAAATAAATCTTTGATTCTCAGAATTGACCTCATCTGGTCCAGAGGTAGTATAATTTTTATATTATAGGATTTAATTTGCTATCCAACAATATAAAAAATATACTACCTCTATCCCAAATGAGGTCTATCCTGAGAATCAAAGGTTTATTTAACTTTATTAAGGATATCTACATGTATGCTCTTGAGGGATATTTGTCTTTAATATATTTAGATTTTTAGTTTATTTAACTTTATTAAGGATTTATTTATTTAACTTTAGGTTTATTTAACTTTATTAAGGATATCTACATGTATGCTCTTGAGGGATATTTGTCTTTAATATATTTAGATTTTTAGTTTAGAATGGGTGCTAGGTTTTACTTGTCCTTTTGACATATTTCAGTATGAGTTTTTTTCTTTTGGCATAAATTACATCATAGTTTTTTGGTGTCACTTTATTACTTCTTTCTTACATCACCAGATTCTGTTTGCTAACCATTTCTTTCTAATTAAGATTAAAAATGAGTGTCCTTTTGTGACCTTAATTTTGTCAGGTTTTGATATTAAAGGTAATTTTGCTATGTAACTTAACTGAAGGGATTTTTTTCTTCTTTAGTAATTGAGATATTTAAAGCTAAAATTTTGTTATCTAAATATAATTTGCTATGTCACATAGATTTAGTTACTACCTCTTTTCTTTTTTTCATTTTCTTATCATTGTAAATTTTTCTTTTGATTTCCCCTTTGTTGCAAAAGTAATTGTGTAGTGTCTTTCTAAATAATTAGTTGTAAATTAATTGAATTGATTACATTTTATTCATAATTTCTAAATATATTTTCTCACAACTACACTGTGTTGCTTATAAAATTGCACACATTTGAACTTTATAAATATGTGCTTTATGTTTAATACAGCTCATTTTTTGCAGGAGTTTTATGTACACATAACAAAGAATGTATATTTCCTCTTTAAATGATAAAAGATTTCCTTATATGTATATGTTAAATTAAGATTATTGATTATATTATTCACCCTATCTGCATTTCAACTCTTTTTTTTTTCATTGACCAGATGTATTGAAATTTCAGCAGGGAATTTAGAAGTTACAGAATTTTTACCAAGTCGTGTTCAGGTAATGTGCATTTTCTAATCAATCCAGCCTGGAACTTGATAAACCCCTTCAGTATGCAGGCTCAAATCTGTATTCAGAGAGGGGAAATTTTCTTCTATACCATGTCTAAATATTGGCTCTTCTTCACCTGTTTCTATTTATTCTGACGTTATACATGCATTTTCGTTCGTTTGTGCCTTTTACTCATATGTCTCACCATTTCTTTCATGATTTTCATTTCATTGCTTTGCTTTGAAATATTTCTTGCTCTTGATCTTCCTGGTCCCTAGTGAAGGACTCATTTTCTTGAATTCATGTAATCACTTTGTTTTATTTTTCAAAAATATTTTATCTTCAGAAAGTCTGAAAAACTGGGTCACTTAGTCACAAGGAGAATATGGTTTTTGCTTTATTCAATAATTTTAAAGCAGTTTTTATACATAAATGTTCTTCTAAGAGCTAAGGATAAAAATATAATAGGTAATGAAATACTGATAGATTTTTGTGAGTGCCTAGATAAATGAGGAGGCTGTACATATCTCAGGACTTAAAATACTTAAAAGGCAAAAAGAAACAATCCATGTAAAAATCTACAGAAATTTTGTGAAATCTGGCATTTTGTGATGAGATAACAAAATGCAAAAAGCCTAGAGGCTTTTTGTTCATAAATTTCTACAAGGCCAAGTTTGGGAATGATGGCTTGTCATCACATGGAATAGGGCTGAGTTTCCCTCACTTATTCTTTAAGGGTCATTGGAAAGAAAAGTTTCCAGAGCATGCTCATACCACTATCTAATGCTATGATTATTAGACTTTAGTCTGGATATATATTTTTTTCACATTTGAATATCCTCAGTGTCATCATTAGTCTATGTCAGTGCTGTTTAGTGCATGGGTTGGTTACTGAGAAATGTATTTATTTTGAAAAAGAAATTTCGGCCTACAAAATTACCAGTGCTCATGAAAGAGTAATGTACTTTTTCTTATTAATGATTTTTTAAAGACCTTTAAAATAGTTTTATCTGCTCAATAATGTGGAGAAATATTTGTTTAATTTTTCAGAGATTATGATATTTAAAACCTTACTGCACATAAACTCCTTGTCAGAATGGTATTAAAGCACATAGTATAAGAGAAACATTATTGAAGTGAACATTAGGAAGAAAATAACAAAAATGACACATTGAGAACTCAAACATTCTATTCTCACACAAATCACACCTGACATCAAAACTTTTCTTTAATTAGTTAAATTTATCTAATTCCGCACACAAAAGAGACTGAAGCACTGAATTTAATATATATTTACTTGTTTCAGCAATATGATATGATATAACTTTGTGATTAAAACAGAGCCTCCAGTCATACAGTGGAAATCAATAATGTGGAATTAAAGATATTGAAAAATCTGGTACAATTTCCCATCTCTTTAAAGAAAAACCTTTTTATTCCCCAGTGAGTCATGAACAACACAGACTAAGTCTACTGACACATTCTGATACACAAGATATAGAAAAGTATCTAGAGCTCATTTAAACAGAACAGATTACTAGTTTATTCAGACTATCCATTTTTACATTTTTATCACTTGTAGCCAAGTGAGCTTTGTGCAATTTTTGTCCAAAGACCTCGTTATAAAATCTTTCCTGCCCTTTCTCTGCCAACTAGGCATTGAATGTTACTGAGGACATTAAGATAATCCCTGTATTATATGTTCCTTTGATGGTTTAGGACCATCCCACATAAAATATTCAATATATATTCTAATATACTAAATTATATAGATGATAAAATGAAACAGAAGTGGGTAGCATTTGGCTTTGCTCTACTTTTGTGTGAAAATATCTTGAAGAATTTATCTTCTATTTTATTACTACCTTTTGGCTGTATACCACTTAATTTGGAGAAGTTTACAGTTAAAATATCCCTGGGAATTATATACTCTAACCTACTCAAAGTACTCAAAGTAGTCTTACCAATAAGAGAGTCTTTCTATAGAGGATCATCCATCTTATGCTTGATTACATCACAGAACAGGTCATTTCTGCAAGAAGCAGCTCAAGTTTTAGATAAATCATTCTTATAATCAACTGTAGTATTTTTTACTGGAACTTTTTTTTTATCACAATTCTGTTCTCTTGATCAATAGAAAACAAATTAATGTAGTCCTTTTTCTTCATGGCATCCTTACAGGTCTTTGTAGACAGATACCAGTTCTTTCAAAGTTCACCTATAATGGTAATTCTTCCTTGTCCTTTTAGTTATCTCACTTGATGTTAAGAACACTCCCTGTTTTGTTAACTTTCTGTGAATGCAATCTATCATATGAAAGCCTCACTTAAAATATTGTATCAGAACTGAGCATATTATTCCATATAATTTAGTCAAGACAGGAATTATTTCCAGTAATTTGAACAATTTGCCACTTTTAATACAGTTTATCATACTGTTTGCATTTTGAACATTTTTGCAGTCATGGAAGACTTGGCGCTTATAGTGAGTGACGGCATGGTTGTTAATACTACCATGTTCTTTGCACACGAAACGCTATTTAGAAAAATTTCCTGACTTCTTTTAGACTCAACTAAAAAAATCACCGGTTATTATTGCCACTTTTTTTCTTGAGTCTGTTTACCATTTCAAGCCAATCTGTGAGCAAATCATGTAATATACTTCTCTTAATTTCTATCTTCCTATCCTCTTCTTTCCCCCTTCACATTCTAAGTGGTTTTACTGGGGCTGTCAATCACACAGTCACACTCTTCTGCCATAGAAGTCTTTGTTTCTTAGAATTCTGAGTCTTGAGCTGAGACAAAAAGGCATATAAAGCTGTTGGAACCTTGTTATCTGGTGACAGGAACACATAAGATTGTCTCAGAGCTCCATCTTCTGTGATCTCCTTTGCCTCCTGGTTGCAATTCCTCTTACTCAGCTGTTCTTGCAGTTCTGTGAGATAGCACGTGTTCCTCCAATCATTTCATTCCTTGCTCAACTTTATTCAGTGCTGATCTAATTGCTTATGATCAAGCATTCTAATTGTTTCATACAATTCTCAATTTTGCATCCACCATAATTTTGATGATTAAAATTAGATTATTAAAAATGTTTAAGCTTTGCATCCATCATAGATTAGAGCATATTCATTAGCTGTTTATGTAGGCTTTTTTTTTCTTTTTTCTGAGAACTGCATAGTCATTTATACAAACAAGGTGGTTTGCTTCCTGGGAATAAAATCTAAGGGATAATGATTAGGAAAACTCCTTCAAAAATGTGCAGACAATAAGAAAGATGTGAAAAAATATTTAAAGAATAGATTTCTTATACTTACATTTAAAACTCTCAGCATTTTATAAATTTACATTTTAAAACCTAATAGGCACAAACAGTTTGGCATGTGTATATGTATGCACATATGTGCATGCATATATTCTTTATTATACTACATATAATTTACTTTATATTATTTATTTTCTTTTAAGGACTTTTAGAAGATAGTTTTCTATGCTTAATAACATGGATAAGTATTTGTTTAATAAATTGTTCAACGATTATGACACTTAAAACCTTACTGAACATGAACTCCCTGTCAGAATTACATTAAAACACATGCTATTAGAGCAAATATTATTAAAGAAAATGAACATAAGGAAGAAATATGACAAGAATAACACATTGCAGAGTGAGAATATATTCTATCAACATTTTGGAGTGAGTGAAAATTATATGAATTTAATAAATAAAATAAATAAAAATGTGTAGAAAATCAATTTCTATTGTGCTTATGTATGCAACCATGCATTTTAAAACCTATATAATCATATCTTTAGAAGTCTTGGGAAAAAAATGAGTAATGAATGAATAAACAGATATGTAGAGAGCATATTTCTCTTGTCCTTCAAGTGGAAGTTTAAACCTACCTTTTGTTTTTTGGTATAAAAGAGAATTTGCTCTACTCTACATCCCTTTACACAGATGTTTTGAAAATATGCAAGACCATGAACATTTAATTCACTTTTCAATAGTGAATGCTGAAATAAAACAAATGGCAGTGAGTTCATGTTTCCCTCATTTAGCAAAATTTTTTATTAAAGTTAAGTTACAGATATTTGTAAAAACTTTAAGGTAATTTCCAAACTTAAGCTTCTATGATCTGGAAGCTTACAAATATTGGAACAAATTCTCGAATACTACTTATGGTATTAAGGCACATTGCAACTTAGTCTCTAACATTCTCGGTGGAAAACTGAGTCAAAATACAGCATTTTATTTTTCTTTTAAAGTAATGTCTGAGTTTTTGTAATATTAAAAATTAAAGCATCTTAAAATAATTTTTTCATAGTAGTCCTGACAGTGCTGTTCAAGAGAAAAAAGAACTTAGACAACTATGAATCCTGTGTTCCCTTTAAAAATAGAAGGCTTTGATTGAAAAACCCCTTAAGGTACATTAAAATAAATTTTACAATCAGTCCTACATATTTTAAAAATTATGCCATTTAAAAATAAATTACCATCTTTTCAGAGAGACAGTTACTCATTTTTTCCAGGAAAGCAAACACAGGATTTCTGGATAAGAGATCCAGCTTATTATTTATAGCAGTAACAGCAATTTTCCTTGACTAATCCTGCTCGAGGGAATGTGTCAAGTGCAGATATCAGTTGCGTATACATAGATTTGTACTCCATAAGAGGAATCCCATAATCATGAATCCGGAAACTTACATAGGAGCTTGACAGCAACACAATTCCTTTCACACCCTGAGAGAAGGAGAGAAATCTTGCACCGTTGAACAATGTAGGGGTTAGGAGCACGACCCCTCCCATAGTCAAAAATCCTTGTATAACTTTACAGTTGTCCCTGTGTATCTGAGATTCCACATCAGCAGATTCAACCAACCACAGATTGTGTAGTACATATTTATTGAAAACAGTCCACACATAAGTGGACCCACGCAGTTCAAACCCACACTCTTGAGTCAACTGTATTTCTAGTGCAAATAAATTCTATCTGGTCAGAAAGGGAGGAAGGCTCATATGAAGAATACAAGCATTTGACTCAGGAGAAAATAAGTTTTCTTACTCTTTGAATGGAGACAGGAGACTACCATAAAAGAGACCAGCTGTCTATTTATAATGTTATAACTGTTCATTATAATGTTATCTATATGTTTTAGTTTTTGTAAATGTTTTTACATTTTATTAGACTAAAAAAGCATCATTATGAATATTTTGGTAAGAGAATTTTATTAAGTTTTATCAAATTATTCTTTTTTGCTTGAGATATTTAAGTAATATTTATATTACATAAATATAAAATAAATATCAAGTGAAAGAAATTAGAATATATAACTGAGGTAAGGATGTGAAAAGGCATTGTTATGAGACTATAAAAACCAGTATATCTATGTATTGTTTCTTCTTTCTTTCTTTTGTTTTTCACTTTAGTACAGTGACACTTAACACTAAATTTCATTTTTCACTATATTATAGTTCATTGGCTTCAGGATTCCTTTCTTGTAATCACAGAAATTACATCCTGTTTCCACAGTGGACAATTTTATTAGGCATGATTAATACAAATTTGAGTTGTAATTTTGAGATTGCATATAAATACAAGAGGAATAATTAACTTATTAAAAGCAAGCTTAATATCAGTTGTGTTTTTCCTTACAAGTCTAGGTATAGAATATATCATCTTTTATAAAATTACTATGCATTCAATAAAATGACTGTTCATTCTGGTAAAGTAGTAATGACTTCTTGCATGAAATAAGCTCAGGTGAAAATTTACCATAATCAAGAATTTAATGCTGTATCATCATTTCCACAGAAAAAATATATTAAAATATCTTCCATCAGGTTAAGAAAACATATGGTTTTCTATTTACAACAATTGGTGCAATTTATAGAGAAAATTGAAATGTACAAGCAGATAATATAAGGTCACAAAGCATGTTATTGAATTAGAAGTAAAAAACTATGCTTTAGAAAAACAGCTACCTCAAAATTTAGAATAATGAAGTTATATTTCAAAGTAACTTAAATTGAGGCCCGATATACTATGTAAATAATTAAAAATATATAAATGGTAGTATTTCTAAGATCTCTGAGGTTATAGACTGAAGTGTAAATATCTATCACTATCGATAAATTTATTACTGCTGTGGAAAATTTTTTTAACTCATAATTCATAGTCTTTTCACATTATGCTTTTTTTTCTTCACATCTTTATTGGAGTATAAATGCTTTACAATGTGGCGTTAGTTTCTGCTGTATAACAAAGTGAATCAGCTCTATGTATATATATATACCCATATCCCCTCCCTCCCTCCCACTCCCATCCATCTAGGTCGTCACAAAGCATCGAGTTGATCTAGCAGCTTCCCACTAGCCATTCATTTTACATTTAGTAGTGTGTATATGTTAATGCGACTCTCTCACTTCATCTCAGCTTTCCCTTCCCCCCTGTGCCCTCAAGTCCATTCTCTATGTCTGTGTCTTTATTCCTGCCCTGCCACTAGATTCATCAGTACTGCTTTTTAAAATTCTATATATATGTATGCATTAGCATACGGTATTTGTTTTTCTCTTTCTGACTTACTTCACTCTGTATGACAAACTCTAGGTCCATCCACCTCACTACAAATAACTCAATTTCAAGTCTTCTTATGGCTGAGTCATTTTCCATTGTATATATGTGCCACATCTTCTTTATCCATTCATCTGTTGATGGACACTTAGGTTGCTTCCATGTCCTGGCTATTGTAAATAGTGCTGCAATGAACATTGTGGTACATGTATATTTTGACTTATGGTTCTCAGGGTATATGCCCACTAGTGGGATTGCTGGGTCATATGGTAGGTCTCTTTTTAGTTTTTTAAGGAACCTCCATACTGTTCTACATACTGGCTGTATCAATTTACATTCCCACCAACAGTGCAAGAGGGTTCCCTTTTCTTCACACCCTCTCCAGCATTTATTGTTTGTAGATTTTTTGATGATGGCCATCCTGACGGGTGTGAGGTGATAGCTCATTGTGGTTTTGACTTGCATTTCTCTAATGATTAGTGATGTTGAGCATCTTTTGATGTATTTGTTCGCCATCTATATGTCTTCTTTGGAGAAATGTCTATTTATGTCTTCCACCATTTTTGGATTGGGTCGTTTGTTTTTGTGATATTGAGCTGCATGAGCTGCTTGTATATTTTGAAGATTAATCCTTTGTCAGTTGCTTTGTTTGCAAATATTTTCTCCCATTCTGAGGGTGGTCTTTTTGTCTTGTTTATGGTTTCCTTTGCTGCGCAAAAGCTTTTAAGTTTCATTAGGTCCCATGTGTTTATTTTTGTTTTTATTTCCCTTATTCTAGGAGGTGGGTCAAAAAGGATCTTGCTGTGATTTATGTCAGAGAGTGTTCTGCCTGTGTTTTCCTCTAAGAGTTTTATACTGTCTGGCCTTACATTTAGGTCTTTAATCCAGTTTGAGTTTATTTTTGTGTATGGTGTTAGGGTGTGTTCTAATTTCATTCTTTTACATGTATCTATCCATTCTTCCCAGCACCACCTATTGAAGAGGCTGTCTTTTCTCAATTGTATATTCTTGCCTCCTTTGTCAAAGATAAGGTGGCCATATGTGCGTGAGTTTATCTCTGGGCTTTCTATCCTGTTCCATTGATCTATCTTTCTGTTTTTGTACCAGTACCATACTATCTTGATTACTGTAGCTTTATAGTATAGTCTGAAGTCAGGGAGCCTGATTTCTCCAGCTCCATTTTTCTTTCTTAAGATTGCTTTGTCTATTCGGGGTCTTTTGTGTTTCCATACAAATTGTGAAATTTTTTGTTCTAGTTCTGTGAAAAATGCCATTGGTAGTTTGATAGGGATTGCATTGAATCTGTAGATTGCTTTGGGTAGTATAGTCGTTTTCACAGTGTAGATTCTTCCAATCCAAGAAGCTGGTATATCTCTCCATCTGTTTGTATCATCTTTAATTTCTTTCATCAGTGTCTTATAGTTTTCTGCATAAAAGTCTTTTGTCTCCTTAGGTAGGTTTACTCCTAGGTATTTTGTTCTTTTTGTTGCAGCGGTAAATGGGAGTGTTTCCTTAATTTCTCTTTCTGATTTTTAGTTGTTGGTGTATACAAATGCCAGAAATTTCTGTGTATTAATTTTGTATCCTACAACTTTACCAAATACATTGATTAGTTCTAGTAGTTTACTGGTGGCATCTTTAGCATTTTCTATGTACACTATCGTGTCATCTCCAAACAGTTGACAGTTTTACTTCTTTTCCAATTTGTATTCCTTTTATTTCTTTTTCTTCTCTGATTAATGTGACAAGGACTTCAAAAACTATGTTGAATAATAGTGGTGAGAGTGGACATCCTTGTCTTGTTCCTGATCTTAGCGGAAATGCTTTCAGTTTTTCACCATTGAGAATGATGTTTGCTGTAGGTTTGTCATATATGGCTTTTATTTTGTTGAGGTAGGTTCCCTCTATGCCCACTTTATGGAGAATTTTTATCATAAATTTGTGTTGAATTTTGTCCAAAGTTTTTCTGCATGTATTGAGATGATCATATTGTTTTTATTCTTTAATTTGTTAATATGTTATATCACATTGATTGTTTTGAGTTTATTGAAGAATCCTTGCATCCCTGGGATAAATCCCACTTGATCATGGTGTATGATCCTTTAATGTGTTGTTGGATTCTGTTTGCTAGTACTTTGTTGAGGATTTTTGCATCTATGTTTATCAGTGATATTGGTCTATAATTTTCTTTTTTTGTGATATCTTTGTTTGGTTTTGGTATCAGGGTGATGCTGGCCTCACCAAGTAGAACAAGTCTGGGAGTGTTCCTCCTAACACAAATTTTTGGAAGAGTTTGAGAAGGATAAGTGTTAACTCTTCTCTAAATGTTTGATAGAATTCCCCTGTGTAGCCAACTGGTCCTGGACTTTTGTTCGTTGGAAGATTTTTAATTACAATTTCATTACCTGTGATTGGTCTGTTTATATTTTCTAATTCTTCCTGATTCAATCTTGGAAAGTTGTACTTTTCCAAGAATTCGTCCATTTCTTCCAAGTCATCCATTTTATTGGCATATAGCTTGTAGTAGGCTCTAATGATCTTTTTTATTTCTGTGGTGTCAGTTGTTATCTCTCCTTTTTCATTTCTAATTTTATTGATTTGAGTCCTCTCCCTTTATTTCTTGATGAGTCTGGCTAAAGGTTTATCAATTTTGTTTATCTTCTCAAAGAACCAACTTTTAGTTTTATTGATCTTTGCTATTGTTTTCCTTGTTTCTATTTCATTTATCTCTGCTCTGATCTTTATGATTTCTTTCTTTCCTTCTACTAACTTTGGGTTTTCTTTGTTCTTCTTTTTCTAGTTGCTTTAGGTGTAAGGTTTGATTTTTTATTTGAGATTTTTCTTGTTTCTTGAGGTGAGCTTGAATTGCTATGAACTTCCTTCTTAGAGCTGCTTTTGCTATGTTCCATAGGTTTTGGATCATCATGCTTTCATTGTCATTTGCTTCTAGGTATTTTTTGATTTCTTCTTTGATTTCTTCAGTGATCTCTTGGTTATTTAGTAATGTATTGTTTAGCCTCCATGTTTTTGTGTTTTTTACATTTTTTTCCTGTAACTGATTTCTAATCTCCTAACTTTGTGGTTAGAAAAGATGCTTGATATGATTTCAATTTTCTTAAATTCTCCAAGGCTTGATTTGTGACCCAAGTTGTGATCTATTCTGGAGAATGTTCCATGTGCGCTTGAGAAGAAAGTGTATTCTTCTGCTTTCAGGTGGAATATCCTAAAAATATCAATAAAGTCTATCTGGTCTATTGTGTCATTTAAAGCTTCTTTTTCCGTATTTATTTTCTATCTGGATGATCTGTCTATTGGTTTAAGTGGGGTGTTAATGTCCCCTACTATTATTGTGTTAGTGTTGATTTCTCCTTTTATGGCTGTTAGCATTTGCCTTATGTCTTGAGGTGCTCCTATGTTGGGTGCATAAATATTTATAACTGTTATGTTTTCTTCTTGGATTGATCCCTTGATCATTATGTAGTGTCCTTCCTTATCTCTTGTAGCAGTCTTTATTTTAAAGTCTATTTTATCTGATATGAGCATTGCTACTCCAGCTTTCTTTTCATTTCCATTTGCATGGAATATCTTTTTCCATCCCCTCACTTTCAGTCTGTATGTGTCCCTAGATCTGAAGTGTGTTTCTTGTAGACAACTTATATAAGGGTCTTGTTTTTGTATCCATTCAGCCAGTCTGTGTCTTTTGGTTAGAGCATCTAATCCATTTACATTCATGGTGATTATCGATATGTATTATCAATACGTATTGATAATAATGTTCCTATTATCATTTTCTTAATTGATTTGGGTGTGTTTTTGTGGGTCTTTTTCTTCTCTTATGTTTTCCGCTTAGAGAAGTTCCATTAGCATTTGTTGTAAAGCTGGTTTGGTGGTGCTGAATTCTCGTAGCTTTTGCTTGTCTGTAAAGCTTTTGATTTCTCCATCAAATCTGAATAAGATCCATGCTGGATAGAGTAATCTTGGTTGTAGGTTTTTCTCTTTCATCATTTTAAATATGTCCTGCCATTCCCTTCTGGCTTGCAGAGTTTCTGCTGAAAGATCAGCTGTTAACCTTATGGGAATCCCTTTTATATTATTTGCTGCTTTTCCCTTGCTGCTTTTAATACAGTTTATTTGTATTTAATTTTTGATAGTTTGATTAATATGTGTCTTGGAGTGTTTCTCTTTGGGTTTATCCTGTATAGGACTCTATGCACTTACTGGACTTGATTGACTATTTCCTTTTGCATGTTAGGGAAGCTTTTGACTATAATCTCTTCAAATATTTTCTCAGACCCTTTCTTTTTCTCTTCTTCTTCTGGGACCCTTATAATTTGAATGTTGGTGCGTTTACTGTTGTCCCAGAGGTCTCTGAGACTGTCCTCGGTTCTTTTCATTCTTTTTTCTTTATTCTGCTCCCTGGCGGTTATTTCCACCATTTTATCTTCCAGCTCACTTATCCGTCCTTCTGCCTCAGCTTTTCTGCTATTGATTCCTTCTACAGTATTTTTAATATCAGCTATTGTGTTGTTCATCACTGTTTGTTTGCTCTTTAGTTCTTCTAGATCCTTGTTAAACATTTCTTGTATTTTCTCCATTCTGTTTCTGAGATTTTGAATCATCTTTACTATCATTACTCTGAATTCTTTTTCAGGTAGGTTGCCTATTTTGTCTTCATTTCTTTGATATTGTAGGTTTTTACCTTGCTCCTTCATCTGTAACATAATTTTTGTCCTTTCTTTTTTTTTTTTTTTTTGATGGGTGGGGCTGTATTCCTGTCTTACTGGTTGTTTGGCCTGAGGCATCCAGCCCTGGACTTTGCAGGCAGTTGAGTAAAGCTTGGTCTTGGTACTGAGATGAGCACCTCCGGGAGGCCTGACTCTGATTAATATTCCCTGGGGTCTGAGGATGTCTATTATTCCAGTGGTTTGAACTCAGTGCTCCCACCACAGGAGCATGGACCCAACCTCTGGCCTGGGAACCAAGATCCCATAAGCCATGTGGCACAGCAAAAAAATAAAGGAGCAGTACAATAACAAAGAATAAAAAATTAAATTAAATTAAAAAGATAAAAAATATATTAGGAAAAATAAAAATATAATTGAAACAACTCCAAGAAGGTAAAACAAAACCATAACAGAAAAAAAGGGGGTAACAAGCAAAAAGGAGCAGAACAATAACAAAGTATAAAGAATAAAATAAAATTAGAAAAATACAAGATCTATTTGAAAAATTAAAATATAAATGAATCAACAACAACAAGGTATAACAGAACCCCAACCTAAAAGAAGAAAAAAGGAGAAAAAAACAAAGGCCTTGGCTATGGGGGGCAGAGTTTAAGTGGGGGGTGGAAGTTAGTCAGGGGCAGTGATTAGGGTGGGGCAGGGCCTAGCCTCAGAACCCACGCAGCTGGAAAAGGCCTTGGGGGCGGGCCCTCTGCCTAGGACCTGCGCAGAAGGGGAGAGGCATGTCAAAGGAGGGCCTCTGGAGTGTGGCGTTCCGGAGTTTGGGGGTAAGGCCCTGGGTGAGGGTGTGTGGATGGGGTTTAGGCCCAGCACTGTTGGAGGGGGTCTCAGAAGGGGCCTCTGAGTGTAGAGGTAGGACCCTGGGTAGGGGTATAGGGGCAGGGTTTGGGCTCTGCACGGTAGGAGGGAGGCTGCGAGGACAGAGAATTAGGACCGGGCACCCAACAGGCTCCCGGGTGCCTAAGTGGACAGGGAAAGTGCTGGCTGCATTCCCTTCCATTCCTCTGTGCCCACCCCCCAGGGTCTGCCCCGTCACCGTCAGACCCCTAACCGTGTTTGGGTCCTGTTGGGTGTAGAAACTCCTCCTCTCTCCCAGCAGCCCCTCAGGGGTGCCGTCCGTAGGTCCGGTTTTTACCTTTGCTCCCCCTTCCCTCCCTCCCACTCCCTCAGGACCCACGTGGCTGGAGGGGGCCTTGGTGGGCAGAGGATCAGGCCCGGGATCTCAGCAGGCTCCCGGGGGCGCAGGTGGGCAGGGGAAACCTGGCCATGCTCCCTTTTGATCGTCTGCCCTCCCAAGGGTCCCCCCAATTTCCCCCTTTGGGCACAGGATCCCTTCCCCTCCCCCAGCTGCCCCTCAGGGGCACTGGTCCCATCCCGCCTCCACTTCTCCTCCCCCCTCACTCCCCTCCATGTCCTACCCAGTCACTGGGGGTTCCTCCCATCCCCTTAGGTGTCCATGGTCCCCCACTGGTGCTTGGTAGGTGCCCTAGTTGTGCAGAGATGCGAATTCCTTGTCCTCCTAGTCCGCCAACTTCCACATTATGCTTTAATTTACTTCCTTTAGATCCTTTGGTCTTCACTTACTGAAGTTTATCTTCTGTGCATATGTATGTCAACAAAAAAATTTCTATGATTTCTACTTAATTAAAATTGTAATAATTATTTAACTAGTATGGTAGGCAGAATTGTAAGATGATCCCAATGATTTTTGTACCTTCAAATTAAGCCCCTGACTATGTTATATTACACGGCAAAGGGATCTTGAAGATGTAATTAAAGTTTTTAATCAGTTGACTTTGAGTTAATCAAAAGGCAGATTATCCAGGCCAGCCTAACCTAACCACCTGAGCCCTTTAAAAGTAGGTTTTGTTTGGCTGTTTATAGAAATCAGACAGATTCAAAAAATGGGAGAGATTCAAGGAAGGTTCGCCACTGTTCTGATGGAGGGGAGGGCACAGGGCAAAGACAAAAAGTATCCAATTAGCTCTCTCCAGCTCTACCTAAGCACAATCATCTATAGTATGTCTCCTTCTAAAGAGCTTTCTCTACTGCCCAAGAATTGTCCCTGATTGATTATTTCAATTCCTGGATCCAAACAATGTCAGCCCTGGGTTCCTGTGGAGAGGAAGTAGGGCAGGCCAGGGAGGGCTTCTCATCATTAGATGCACTGACTGGTCCAGTCCTGATTCTGCTCTCCTCCACCTTCTATACAAGCATCACGTACGAGGCAGCATTTGACTGAGGGAGCTGCCTCAGCTGAAAAGAATGAGAGGGGGTAGGAACAGGCCTCGGTCAGACCCTGAGTTGAGATGTTCTGTGTCTAAATCCGGAATGCAACTGAGGAGCTTTCAGTCCACCAGGGGCAGGACAAATGTGAGGAACAGATCATAGAAAAATGCCTGCAAAGCAAATAGTTCTGGATGAACTGTATGCTCCAGGACTTTTCTGTTAGGAGAAGCAGCCTATTCAAGATAACTGAGGAAAGAAATCTATAGTTACTGCCCTGTGGAGGGCCAGTTCTTATCAAAATTGTGAAATGGATTGAACTGGAACTTGCTGTGATAGAAACTCTGTTCACTTTTCTTGGGCTAAAAAGGGAACTGGCCGGCTCACATTGTTGGAAAGAACAGGGGTTGGGCCAGGTTCAGGCACAGAGGAATCCTCAGGTCTCTCTCTCCCTCTCTCTCCTCTTGACTTCTGTGTTTGTTCCCTTTTAAGGCATACTCTCTCCTTGTGGTGAGAGAGGGTCACCATTAGTATCTGGTCTTCCCTGGACTCCGATAGGCCCTCCTTGAGTTACATCTGTATCTCCAGAGCCATCACTGTGTCAAGTTTTGGCAGTGGCGACAGGTTTGCTAGCACTATTTGATTTGGGATGTCAGAGGACGGAAAGGGCTGCTAGGAAGGGAAAAGAGAGAGGTCCACCTGACAGCGAAGCAGCTTTATGGCTCCACTCTACCTCTTCCTCCACCTGCCCCTGCGAGGCACTTAATGTCCTCTCACTGCCCGTCCTCTGTCCAACACTCACTTCAGCTCTCCCTATATCCATAAGTACCCAATTTCCCTCCGCTCCATACTTTGTAGCCTTCAAATTCCAGTCCCCAATGAGGATGGAATGCATACATTTAGAGCCTGTGACAGAAATGTTTGGAGTCTCCTCTGGTGACAGAGGAAGGTCAGAGCCCATCAGAGTATACTATGTAGGCAGTTGTCTTAGAGAATAAAAAGGTATTATTTCATTTATTTGAATTCATATCAGAGCTTCAGGATCCTCTCTAAGGTGCAAAGAATAGCTGCCAAGTCTTAGAAAGCTTCTAGAGAAGTCTGGAATTTGCCTTACCCATTCAGACAAACCCAAGCTTAAGCATCTGTTAGGATCTAAGCAGTAGAGGTCTGAGCCTGGAAGCAGAGCTTTCTGCAGGTCTAGGGCTGCCAAAGTGACCCCTCATGTCCCTCACTTGTGAGAAAATCCGTCAGGATCAAATCAACATTGCTGGGCCTGTTCTGTGCTCAGAGTTGGACCGTAGAACCAATGAACAGTGAAAAACCATACTGAACCCCCAAGAGGCCCCAACTCATCTTTCCTCACACTCAGAAAATGTCACCTTCCTTATATAACTCTCACAGCTTCGATAGATTATTTTTTTTTGTGCTGTTTTTTTAATAGTAATTGGACCAGAAGGATCACGAAAAATCCTCTCAAACCCGGAGATCATAAAATTCAGAACAGGGCTTCCCTGGTGGCGCAGTGGTTGGGGGTCCGCCTGCTGATGCAGGGGACGCGGGTTCGTGCCCCGGTCCGGGAAGATCCCACATGCCGTGGAGCGGCTGGGCCCGTGAGCCATGGCCGCTGAGCCTGCGCGTCCGGAGCCTGTGCTCCGCAGCGGGAGGGGCCGCAGCGGTGAGAGGCCCACGTACTGCCAAAAAAAAAAAAAATTCAGAACAGTATGTTGCGCTCTACAGGCTAAAATAGACTCTCCAACATGTCTTGTTTTCTTGCTACCACACAACAGCCTTGGTCTCTGGGGCTCCAGCCGTAGTTAAGGGCTAACACTGTAGTGATTACCAAAGACCTCTCTCCTCTCTCTTTGGGGAGATCTGTATCGGCTGTGTTGACTGTATTTAATAGTCATATGTACATGAGAGGCCAAAAGAATCATCTCTCTGATTTCTATATTTCACTGGCAAATACCAGAAGTTCTCAACCATTACCACACATAGAATTGCCTGGGAAGCTTTCAAAATAGACCTGACTTCATCCTCGGAAGTACTGGTTTAATTAGTCTCAGGTGGAACATAGACATTGAAATGTATTAAAAACTTCCCAGGTGATTCTACTGCACAGCAAGAGTTGGGAACCTCTTGTATATATCAAAAAAAAAAATTTCATTTATTGAGCTCTTGCTATACGCCAAGCATTGCACTAAATTATTTAGAGGCATTATCTTGTTCAAGTCTCAAAACAACTCTACTTGTTAGTTACATTATACCCATTTTATAGATGAAGCAATTGAACTCAGAGGAGTTAGTTGTTTAAATAGCCATTAAGAAACAGGAATATGTACCTGGTATTTATGGCCAAAGAGTCCATATGTTTAGCAACTATGTTATACTGTTTCCTACTATATTCTGCTACCTTCTGAATACATAGGATTATGTATGTGACCAAATGGGAGTAGAGGAAGAAAATGTCAAAGAGGTAATGAGGATTTGCTAAATATAGAATAAATATTTTGTTGCCCTCCCAGCTGTAAGGTCACTTTCTTGACCTCTTAAGCACCATACAATTTATTTTTGGGGGAAGAAAATGATGATGGTGACAAGAATGACATGGCAATAATGTAGGAATATTAGTGCCCTCACTCTTTCTTTTAGATACTCAGAAACATTCATTAAAAGAAGATACACACACTCACACACATATGACACAAGGTTTAAAAGAACCTTAAAATGATCTACACCAACCTTTTAATTCTACATATGAGGAAATTAGGACTCAGAAAAGTGAAATGATTTGCTCAATTTCACATATTTGAAGAACCTGACTCTGAGTCTCCTGACTCCTAGTTTGGGCCACTTTTCCATATCCAGTGATGGAGAGCTCCTCAGGAAGATGGATCAGTGCCAGAAAATACACAACATACGATAATTGCATTCCTCCAACCTATGGCCATGACATTCCCAACCAAGCCACACTCATGTGCGTATTCTGAGAGTTGAAAATAGTTTGCAGTTAGAGGGCTTCTTGGGAGAGTCTCAGAGCTTTGTCTTCCATTATCTCTTCCTGAAAAAAAATTTATCTTTTCCAGAAAGGCTACCTAAACCATGTGAAATGAGTCCACCAAACCCATAAGCATTTAGGTTTCACTTTCTCAGTGTTTTCCAAACTGGTTCTAGACTGTCAGGTCAGAATTACTCAGAATACTTATATCAAAATACATTATAATTATGGGCCATGAGCCAGAGCTACCATATCAGAATTTCTGGAAGTGAGGCCCATTTTGAAAAAGTACTCAGGTGATTCTTCTGCACATGAACATTTAAGAACCACTGATTTTAGGCAACAGCCTTTCCTGCTACAGGTGTGTTCCCAGAAGAACCGGAATAAAATCAGCAACTTCACGACCAAAGAAGCTTTCTGCTTTCTCAGTTCTGATTCTTAACTCGTGCTGAGAGCCATAATACTCCACTAGGAAATCCCTGAGACTCTCTAGATATACTGTAAGCCAGGCTGGAAGGCCTAGATAAAGAGTTCTGATTCCCCTAACTTTTGATCTTGGGTGTTGGAACCAACAGAGCATGACAGCTTGTGTTCTCCAAGTCCCTAGAATCCCTCAGCTCACTGGTGCCTCATCTGCTGCCAAAAGGACCATCTGAAGAGGCAGACGGCAGGGCTATGGCTCACCTCCTGCCCTGCTCTGTGGTGCTTCCCTCAACCAGTGGCTTTCCACAGAGTGACACTCCTGCAGTCAACTGCCATGTTTATACTTTTTATTGTTTCTGGGGGATGCAGCCTTTCCATTTATGCTAACATTGGAAGTATGAGTGGAACCCTCTGATGCACATCAAAAGGTCTTACCTCTTCTTCTAATGTTTAACCAAAAAAGCAAAAATTTATGAAGAGTACCAGGTGCTTGCCCTTTGAAAGGAAGGCAACGCTCCATATAAAAGACATCTATTTCCTGTTGTTCCAAGACTTATTTTTCAAGACATAGGTGTGCCTTCTCTGACTTCACAGCTTGTAGTACCAGGCCTGCCTGATCAGGAAAGTGAGACATCCTGACAATTTGATGTCATGTATCTGTGATGTAGGTGGAGGCCAGAGAACAAGGAGGATAGAAGGGAGTTATTTCTAACCATTTGTATTAAAAGTCCCCATCCAGCTATTTGAACTACACTGAACCATGTAGTATTATCAGGACCATTATATATTACCTAATCAAAATCTTTAGTCAATCTCTTCAAACAGAATCAAACCCATATATAATTGGTAAATTTACTAAAATAGAAGGAAACTGGAAAATCCTTATTCTCCAGTCTCCTGAATAAACAGAATCTGAAGTTTAATCTGATTTATATCCCTCGTCCAAATCCAACCCAACATGCTCAAAATCTCTACAACATAATATCAAAATATGTTGCAATGAAAACCTATTTTAGGCAAACTATTAAACTAGAATCCAATCATCAATTATAGCATTCGGTTCTAGAGGGATACATGGTAGCAAATATGGGAGATCTAAGCAAAAGTGTGGCCCTATGGAACAGGTCCAGAGGCATGGCCCTGTTTTATGAAACTCTGGATCTGACTGCTGCAGCGTCGCATGACTCAAGTAGTTAAGGCTGGGCCCAAGTAAGACAGGACTGATGTATTACCCCTCAGTTAGGAACTGGGATTGAGCTCATCTGTGGGTTTGTCCGTAGAGACAGCTGTAAGGATCTGGGAAAGACAAATGTATAGACTAAGAAAGAAGTAATCTAAAAAGACATTTCTCCAAAGAAGATATACAGATTGTCAACAAAGACGTGAAAGGATGCTCAACATCACTAATCATTAGAGAAATGCAAATCAAAACTACAATGAGGTCCATCCACCTAACTACAAACAACTCAATTTCGTTTCTTTTTATGGCTGAGTAATGTTCCATTGTGTATATGTGCCACATCTTCTTTGTCCATTTATCGGTCGATGGACACTTAGGTTGCTTCCATGTCCTGGCTATTGTAAATAGTGCTGCAATGAACACTGTGGTACGTGACTCTTAGAATCTGTCATACAGAGTGAAGTAAGTCAGAAAGAAAAACAAATACCATATGCTAACACATATATATGGAATCTAAAAAAAAATGTTTCTGAAGAACCTAGGAGAAGGACAGGAATAAAGATGCAGACGTAGAGAATGGACTTAAGGACACGGGAAGGGGGAAGGGTAAGCTGGGACGAAGTGAGAGAGTGGCATGGACATATATACACTACCAAATGTATCCTATCCCCTAGAGGGGTGGGATAGGGAGGGTAGGAGGGAGACGCAAGAGGGAGGGGATATGGGGGTATATGTATACGTATAGCCGATTCACTTTGTTATACAGCAGCAACTAACACAACATTGTAAAGCAATTATACTGCAATAAAGATGTTAAAAAAAAAAAGAAGTAGATGGTAACAAAGGAGTCAACTTGGAGGATGCAGTCATACACAGCCTGCTGGTGGAATCAGTCAGGTGGAATAAAGTCTCCCAGTTCATTCCCACTGGAAAATAATTTTCTTCCTTAATCACAAGACTTGTCATTTTACTCTGAGCCAACTATCTGTAAATCAAGTTTTCCCAGAACCGAGGGTGCGATGGTATTCTGTGGCTAGGGTAAGACACCTGCTACTGGCACCAGCATAAGGACATTTAGCATTTGGCCTGAAGAGCTGCCCATTAAATAGTTGAATATGGAAGCCAGGACCATCCAGGTGGAAAGCTTCATCTCCTTCCAATTCTCTTAAACATGGAGACACCTGGATTCCCCAACAATGCTGACATTTAAAGGAGATCCTGTTTTTAAAAGGCAGTGACTATTAACCATCAAAATGATCCCATTCACTTTTGTTCTAGAAGTATTTTAACACTTATTAACATTTAATAATATTTAATATTTACATGTGCCTCCCACATTATCAACTCAGTAAGTATTACTTAAATCTTAATAGAATATAAGGTGCTTTGTGGCAAAAAAAGATGAGTAAAACTCTATATTTGCCCTAAATGGGTTTACAATCTAGTATTAGTAATATCTTACACATACAAAGTGGTGAAGTAAAGAGAAGCCTCATCTAGGAGAATCTGAATTTGTCAAAGGCAGACAAAACCTGAATATATATTTCTAAAGATCTAGTGCTCAGTTCTCAGAGGGTCTTTTTTGGCTTGATGGAGGGGGACTGGAAAGCTTTGTAGGTACCGGGGGATATTTTGTATCTGGATCCAGCCCTTGGCCGTTGTTTCCTCTCTGCCTTTTGAGTATTACTGGACATATGTAAGAGGCAGGGAAGAGATAAAATGGGTGAGTCAGTCAATCAGTCCATCAACATATTTTTAAGTACTTATTTTATCCTGAAGCATGAACTTTACCCTGCATTCCAAGCATGTACTTTTCCATACATTTTCCACATTCTTCACAACCACCCTATGAGATAAGTATACTTCTTATATCCACTTTATAACTTAGGCTTAGATATGCTATGTAACTTGCCCAAAGCTAGTTAAAAAATAGTAGAGTTGGGACTTAAGTTCAGCTCTGCCTATCTTCAAAGCAGTTCTCCTAAAATACTATCAGATAGTACCTCCTGCTGTAACTAGCTATCTACCAAGTACTTTGTGTTGATATCGTGTTAGGGTTGGGAGTAGAAGTGGAAAATTGTTCTAGTTTGAACCAAAAATTGTAGAATTCAGATATTTCCCAGCATGTCTGCAAAACTGAGGGGATGCGCAAACTAGACATATTTTCATGAGGTGACAGAAAGCTAATTTGTTATGATTATTGACCTTTGGGGGATATTGAAATACCCCTAGTTAAATTCACATACCCACAAAATGTTTGTACATATTGACAAAGCTCGTATAACCACTGCAGTCCATTCAGACGTAGGCAGGGCCCATGACTCAGGTTACGAACATCATTTCTAAGGGAAGAAGCAACCAGTCACAGCAAGCTTGACACATCACCAAGTCTCAAGCATAGTGTGGTGTCTCCTGCTCACCTTTGCCTGCTGCCCCAGATGCCGTCCACTCTAATCCTAGGTTAGTGAAAGCTGAGGAGGAGACTAGAAGAAAGAGTAAACCCTTAGGAGGAATTGAAATTCAACGCAGGCTGCTTTGGCGTAGCAGAGAAACCACACCCATACAAAAGAGAGTGCCAGATTCCACCTAAAGTATGGGATTTAGTCCTAAACCCCATACAGCTTTGGTACATTGAGAAGTAGCAATGGGATCTGTCATCATGTAATTGATGTGATCTACTAGGGACTTCCAAAACAATTTTCAGAGCTGCTTCTAAATGAGATGAGAGAGAGGAGAGCCTTAACAACAATAGTTGCTCCAAAATACACACATATACACACACATCAGAAATAATAATAATAATTGTTATTATTATTATTAGGAAAACTTTGCAGAAGGAATTCAAAAGTGAAGAATGTTTCATTTACCAGTGAAAAATGAAGTGATTCATTCCCAGTGAGAAGACTGGAATGTGAAGAGGTGAGTCCCCAGTGTGATCGACCAGCAAAAGCATTACCTTAAAAATCAAATGACTTTCATACCTTCTAATAATTCCCCTTTTTTTGTAGTGGCCCCACTGAATTCTACTAAAACTATACAAAATGTACTTCTCAACAGATTACTTCTCCAAAACCATAAACGTATTGTGTTGAACCTCCTACTCTCTATTATTATTCAAATAACCGTCAAAATAAAATGTTAGTTGCTTCTCCAGTCAGAAGAGTCCCTTTAGACCATGAAAGAAATAGTAATTAGAGGGAATTCCTGCTGGATGCCATTGATCTTTCACTCGGGATTGAAATCTTTCTGTAGAAGATTAGAACCGACATAAGTTAACATTTGAATATCAAGTGTCAGTATACTTTGGGAATTTAATTTCAAATGCTGATTGCAACATATTAGACAGCTGTGTATTTTTGAAAGCATTAGTACTTAATAATTTGTACTTACTTTGCTCTAAATTGCTTAATTTTAAAATGAGAATAATGTATAGCTTCATATGAACTACTTTCTTATTTATAGTAATATATGAATTATATGCATCCTACAATGTTTTATTTTTTATGTTTTTCTGTGGTTTGGGGGAATATTTCTGATGTTGTTTTTATGGGTTCATGAGAGCTAGAAATTGGACATATTGCCATGGAAATCACTTTCTGCAGGAGAGTTTACAGTATAAATCAACAATTGTGCTGAAACACACTGTGGCAGCATATGGGTGGATTTTTGTTGTCCCTGGTTGTTGATGTTTTTCGGTTTTATGGGGTTTTATTTTTGTTATTGTTTATCACGTTAGTTTCTTTGCTTTTGGACACCAGAAAGGTTTTACCTAATTTCAATCCCATTGATTTTTTTAGACATACCTCACTCCTTAGTCTGCTATATTAAATAACTTGAACTGTTATTTTACAGTTGAGATTTTTAGAGATCTATCTGAAGATACCAATGATCAATTAATTCATCTGAAAAAAAAATCTATTGGGCACCTACTACATTCCAGGTACAGTTCTGGGCACTTGGGACACATTGATAAACTGCAAAAGGCCACTGACTCTATGAGCTTGTATTTTACATACAACCTAATAAATAAAAAGTAAATGCTATGGAAGTATGTAAAAAGGTGGTTAGTGCTAAGGAAAAAGAAAACAATGAAGCATAGGAAGAGGGACCAAAAGGGGGGGCTGTGTCGCAATCTTACACAGGGTTGTAGGGGAGGCCTCGTTGAGATGACATTTGACGAAAGATTTAAATGAGTTGAAGAGGTTAGCTGTGGACATCTGGGAAAAGAGCATTCTCAAGAGAGAGAGACAGCTAGTGCAAATAACATAAACTGGAACTGTACCTCACATGTTCAAGGAATAGCAAGAAGGCCAGTGTGCCTATAATGGAGTGAGTGAGGGGAAGGGTAACAGGAGAAAAGATCAGAAGATAATAGGGAGACTTGTAAGTGTCTACAAGTACTTGTGATCTTACCCTAAGTATCATGGAAAGCCGTTGGAAGGTTTTTGAAGTAAGGAGTGTCATAATCTAACTTAAGTTGTAGCTGCTCTGTTGTGACTAGACTGTAGAAAGTCAGGCCAAGGCTAGAAGAAAGATCAGATAGGAAGCTGTTGCACTTATTCAATAGGTGAGAGAACGTGGTGGCACAGACCAGAAAAGTAGCTGTGGAGCTGCTAAGTGGTGGGATAATAGATACGGTTTAAAGGTAACGCCATAGGATTTGCTGAGGGATTAGGGAGTGAGGGAAAGAGTGAGAGGGGTCAAAGATGGCTCTCAGGGTTCGGCATAAGCAACCAGAAAGATGGAGATGCACCACTTGGAAAACACATAGCCAAAGAGTTGACTTCAGTAGATCAAGAACTCTAATTAAAAAGTGGAGTTTGGACTTCTGCTTTCTTGTCTGGCCTGTAAGAAGCTTAGAAGTCATCACTCCGCTCTAACAAGTAAAATACTGAACAGACTGAAAAACCAACAACTCTTCTTAGCTCCGTCAGAGAAGTGAGGTCACAGGGCACACTACTGCCCCCAAAACTGAGGAGACAGGCAAATACATAGGATCACAGTTTACTGGAGAAGGAACCCATGAACAGTAACCTCCACAGGAACCAGCGCAGTGTAGGAAAACTTGACCTGTAATTGATGAATTGCTGGAGGCTCAGCGTGGGCAAGTTTGAGAGTTTAAAACTCCAGGGACCCCAGTCATAGGGGTAGCCCCACACCTTTGTAAGTTTTCCCTCCAGGAGCCCTACAGGTCCTCACAGTGAAGAGCAGAGAAAAATCTCTTCACGCTCCCAGCGGGGGAGTAAAAAAGAAACCATTTAAAGATATGCCGAAGAATTCTGATTTTCTTAAGCCCTGCCCTCAGGTGAAACTGTTTTACCAGAGCCTAATTTGCTGGGGTTTTATCCGAGTCCAACCTACCTGGGGGAAGGGAGATACCCAACTTCAGCCCATCCTGTCTCATGTAAGGAAAGAAAAAAATTGAGAAGCACTGGTAAAATTCCCAGTCCAGGGGCTTCCCTGGTGGCACAGTGGTTGGGAGTCCGCCTGCCGATGCAGGGGACACGGGTTCGGGCCCTGTGGAAGATCCCACATGCCGCGGAGCAATTAGGCCCGTGAGCCACGGCTGCTGAGCCTGCGCGTCCGGAGCCTGTGCTCTGCAGCGGGAGAGGCCACAACAGTGAGAGGCCCGTGTACTGCAAAAAAAAAAAAAAGAGAGGGAAGACAGAAGCAAGAAAGGGGCTAAGTAGGTACCAATCACACTGGGTATGTGGTTATCCTAGTTCTTCTTCCCCTTAGGTTCCATCATCATAGCTATGATGAATTGAACGATATTCAGAATATCAGATTCTTTGAACAACATCAGCAAGACGCAACAAGTGGTTCAAGCCCTAGTCACCACCACTGCTGCTCAGGCCTGCTAAGCGAGGCCTCAGCAAATGGTTCCGGTCATTAGAGCAATAAATCCGGGAGAGAAAATGGGTACATTAATCCACCTCTTCATCGGAAGGAAGAGGATCTGACTGGCTCAGTGCATGTTCTCAGTCACTTAAGACTGCAAATCGCTGCAAGTATTTCCTGAATAATAAGGCAAAGAATACAGAAGAGGAGTACACGTGAAAAAAAAATCAGAGTTTGTTCTTTCTGCTATCCTGCCTAGAATTTCAACTACCAAACTGAATTAATTTGAATTCTTTGTTTTTTTCATCTTTTTTAAGCCGTCTTCTTCCTCTGTGATTTGAATATACTTCATCCAATATAAATGCCAATTTTGAGTTGTAACATGGAAAAAGATGTGTTCGTTAGTCATGAAACCTTGGCTCCAGCTTGCACCATCTTTCTTTGGGGAGCTAAGGAAGGAAATTAGGGTCCTGCTGTTAGTTGAAGAGAGTCCCGGGTAGGAAAAAGTCAATGTACATTGTCTGCAAAGATGTCTTCTTCATAAAAGCCTCATGCTAACAATTTAGAAATAGTTATACCATCTCAGAAAAGAATGAGAATGATGTTTCACTTTACCCACTAAAGGAAGAGATAATTCAAGTGATTTTTAACTCAATAACTAAATGTCTGTTTCACCATAAATGCAAATTAACTTATTAAAATACATATAATTTATTTACTCCAAACGTTAGATGAAAAGTTTATTCACATAAGTAAATATAAAAAAGAAATAAAACCCCTTAGTTCATGGCAGTGTTGCTTTATTTTTGTTTTGCTTTTACTGTAGTTGATTTAGAATTTCCTTAATGCTGTTCCTGTGACTTTGGTAGACCGTCGATAAAGATAGCCTGATGGCTACAGTTTTAAATTCCTGAATTTACATTATGGTTCTTTCAAAAATAGTCAATGCACTTACAAAAAGAAGAGACTGGAATGGTTATTGGAGATGAATAACTCAGGAATGGAAAATAAGGACTGAGAAAAAATAGGAATTCAAAGATGCTAGTCATGGCGTTTATATGACTGAACTTCTAAACTTGGCTCTCGACCTCCTGTCAGCCAACAAAAGGCCAAGCACGGGAAGTTTAAACACTCCAAATAAAAGAAGATGGGGAAAAAAACCCTCACTGCTTCATTATATGAGGCAAACATTTTCCAATGACAAATTTTAGACTGAAATTTTCACTTCGGATTGTCTATGAGAAAGAGATCCTGTTTGTTCATTAGACATACTTGATAACATTTTTACAGCAAACACATGGTCATTTTATGAAATAGTACTTGGTTAAATATTTAATGCAACTGAGTAAAGATGATTCTATGAGCCAAGCTTATATGGCAAATTCTGATGATCTGATTTGTGTTAATGACAATTTTAATTTACCGAAAGTAGAGAGTACTTTATTTTTCCTAAATGGAACTTTTTTCAGCCAGGCTTTTGTTAAGAGCTAGATGGTAGAAAAATTAGATTGTACTCTCCAACCAGTATTTGAGAAGCAAATGTCTGTACTGACTGATGGTGCACTGAAGAAAGCTCCACATGCTTTGGAAACCAAATGAGCAGGTAGGTAGACTGATCTTTTCTCATAAAAGTTGATGAACAATCTACCATTCTCCTTTGGATTATCTGATGATCCATTGATGCCCACACGTAAGCGTTTGTTAGAAAGCCAATAAGTGTTATTACAAAAAGATTTTAGATGTGATCCAACACTTAAGTCATAGAATTTACACTCTCACGTGGCAAAAAAATGGATTTAGCTTAACAGCACTTTTTCTTTTGGAAAAAATGCAATGATGTTGGTGATGACAGCTTCCATTTCTTCACGACACTGTAAGCTTTAGTCATAACAACGACAACAATGATAGTAATGATAAGAGTATTATTTATTGCAAGCTTATTTGTGTATGAAGCACAGTTTCCAGTGATTTATACATAATAACGTGTAACCTTCACAAAAAATGTAAATTAGATATTATTAGCCCCATTATACAGAGGAAAATACTAAAATATGAATATCACACAGCAACTAAGGGTTGGAGCCCAGGCAGTCTAATTTCAAAGACTGAGTTCTTAACCACTATGCTAAAAGAGATCAACTGTAAGAATTATAAAGGGAGAAACAAACTTATCAGTAGATAATCACATGATTGTCTACATTGGAAACTCAACAGGATATCACAAATTAACCATTCTCCAGGGTTATTTGATAAAAGATCAACAAAGGAAAATAAGCAGAGTGCTCATACATCTGTAATAACCAACTAGGGGAAAAAAATAATATAAAAAAGATCCCATTCACAAAATCAACAAAAACTGTAGAGCATCTAGGAATAAATGTAACAAAAGATGTGCGAGACCTTCATGAATAAAACTGCAAAGCATTATGAAAGGATATAAATAAATCTGAATAAGTTTGAAGATTAATGGGTGGAAAAACAACAATCTATTCTAGATATAGATATAGATGTAGATACAGATATAGATGGAACCAATTCAATTCCAATTAAACTCCCAAGCAGGACTTTTATGAAAATTGATAAATTAATTTCTAAAACTAATATGGAAAAGAGAGTCAAGACTAAAGAAGAACAAGATATGAAGATATAAAGAAGACATAGTAATTAAGTAATTAAGACAGTGAGCATTGGAGGAGCACACGGAGAGGACGTGACCAGCCATTGATCCATGAGCTGGAAGCAGACAATCAGAAGCCCCTTCGCCTACCTCCCTGTCCTTTGGATATACTTTCTCCCCACCATTCCCCCAGCTGGAGCCATTTTCAAGGATGCAGTATTAAGAGAGTGATGTTTTATTGAAATCATCTGGACCTAATACAGGATTGAAAGCCAGTTAAGGCCTCTATATAAATTCAAAATGGCTGACGGTAGGCGTCGGGATTCAGTCGTCTGGTGGCCTCTCGAGACAAGCCTCGTAAGTAAGTGTTTTTGCTTATTAAACCTACCACCTCCTAGTCTGGAGTGGTCTGCCTCTTTCTTCAGTCTCTCTATGCCCTCTGTGTACAGGAGCCAATCTGTGAAGCAACAGTTGGCATACCAGCTAGGAAACGGGAGAAGTGGGTCTTGGGAAAGGGGTATCCACGGAGGAAATCCCGAGTTGGCCTTTGGCATCTATGTGGGAAAGGGTGGCCTGTATTGAGATGCTTGTGTACTGCTGTGTGAGTACAGGGACTCCCCGAAAATGCTAGCTGGTCAAATGCGCTTCTTCGAAGAACTGCACAGAGTGCACTGCGGCAAAGAAGGAAAACTTACGGCTGCGCAGTGGGCTGGGCTCTGATATGGGCGGTTCTGTGGTCACTGATGCCCAAATAGAGGCAGAAGTTCGGGTTAGAACGTTGGAAGGAGGGCTGTAGTTAGAGAAGGATGTGTGGGTGTCCACCACTGTGGCAGCTCAGGGCTGGCAGACAAGGTGGGAGAGCAGGGTAAGTGGGAGACGTCTGTGCGCCGTTTTGCAAAGCTAGAAGGAAAAAGCTGCGGTAGATTAAGGTCTAAGTGCTTGTGACAAAACCTGGTTGGGACGCCAAGAGGTGGAATCTCTGGGAAAGTGAACGGAGTCAAGAGGAGGATTGACAGAAACAGATGAAACGCCCTGTACCTTCAGACCACTAATAGGAAAGCGAAAGCACAGCACGCAAAGACCACCCCAGCCAGCGGGGCAGCCCCCAATTCCGGAAACGTTCATTGTAAGAGAATATACTCTCACTGAGCTTATGGATATAGCTGCCAAGTTACAGCGAAAACCAGGGAAAGCATCCAGGTGTGGTTAATACAGCTATGGGATACAGGGGCGATGGCATTTCTCTGGCCCAGCAGGAGGCAGAGAAAAAGCAACATCACCACACACCCTGCCCTCCAACGGGGTGGGGTGGGGGGATTAGCGGGGGGGCGGGGGACAAGAGCGGGGGGTGGAGTTTCAAGATATTCACTCCCTTAGAGACTGGATTATTGTAGCCTGCAGGGAGGCTTGACCCACTGAGGGGATCTCCCTGGGCATGTGGGACTCTGGAAGTCTGTAGAGGAGGTACAACAAATTCTTAGGGAGTTGGAAATGAGACAGTGCCATAGATGGCCTTGTCTTTGAAAACCCTGATCTGATTGGGCCTCATTCACTGCTGGAATGACAGCCTAGCATGGAACACTGATACCATGTCTAGCTCAGTCATGGGCAAGACATTTATGATGTTGGGCAATCAGTTGCTGATCTGGGAGAAACTGACAAATCCTGGGAATGGGGACAGGCTGTGGGAAAGACCCAAGACAGGGAGCTCAAAAGCCAAAAGGCTGTCCCAAACTGCTGTAAAGGGTCCTGTAAAAGTAACCTGGAAGCAAATGTGCTTTGACCTTATGGCTGCAGAATCGCACCTGAAAAGATAGACTGGCCACCCAGTGCTGTATTGGTCAGCCTGTGGCTAATCTTAAAACCTGAACAACCGTTCAGACCTGCCCCACCTGCCCTACCACCCCTGATACCTCACCTGCTCCAGCTGAGGCTTCCGAGATAGTGCCCTATTCAGGGTGGGTGCCTGCCATGCCCCAGTTACAGGATGCAAGCCAGGATTGCCCCCAGGTGAGGGCCATTGGAGGCAACTGGAGACCTCATGTTGAGCTTACAATTTGTTGGCCTCCCCAGAATAAACAAAAGGTGACTGCTCTGGTTGATAGTAGGAGCTGAATGCACTCTAGTACATAGTAGCTCTCAGATTTTTAGCCCTGTCATTGCCATCCATGATTAGAGAGGGCAAACGGTTATTGTCAGGAGGGTCCCTTTGACACTGAAAATTGGGTGTTCTCCCCCATGAGAAGAGGAGGTACCAGAGAACATATGGGGCATTAAAACCCCACAAGGTCAAACAAACTCCGCAAACTGCTATAGGTGAATTCTGTTTCTGGGTTAGAATAATTAAACCAGTGCTGAGGGAAAATGCGAAGAGGGAACCAGTAAGTCTACTGCCCTCATGAAAAATCTGAACTGTCAAACCATATAAATTGCCTGAGGAGCATAAGGAAATAGGAGAAACTACCCAAGAACTGCACCAAGTGTGTAGGTATTACACACCCTGCCTGTATTGCCTTTAATAGCCTGGTATAGCTGGTCAGAAAGTCAGATGGCTTGTGGCAGATGACCATGGACTGCCTAGAATTGAGCATGGGGCTGTGCCCAACATGGTCTCCATCTTAGATACTTTGGCCACGGTGCTAGGAGTGCACCATGCTATACTGGTTTTTCAGTATACCTCTGGTGGCTGAATCATAAGATCAATTTGCCTTCATGTGGGAGGGGCAACAATGGACTTTTCAAGTGCTTCCCCAAGGCAACATGCACAACCCCACAGCATGTCACAGGATGGTAGCCCAAGATCTGTCCCTGTTCTCCTTACATCAGTAAAGTGGCTCACTACGTCAATAATGTAAGGTTAACGTGAAGACTTTCTTCTGATGCAGGACTGTCTGCAGACTTTGCTGGCACACCTGCAAGGGAGGGGGTAAACCCATGGAAAATTCAAGGTCCAGGCAGCAACATCAGGTTTTGGGGAGTCATTTAGTTGGGTAAGATGCACATTGTCCCAGAAGCTGTAATTGACAAGGTACAAGCCTATCCGACCCCTAAAAACGTGAAAGAAGTACAAGTTTTTGTAGGGATGTGGAGGGTTCAGGGGACTCTTATTCCCCACCTGGCACAGCACCTTCCTCCCTTACACCACATGCTAAAGAAAGGGCATGTGTAGGACTAGGGATCTGAACAGGAAGTCATCTTTGAGAAGGCAGAAGTACTAGAGAAAGCAGATTAAAGCTCTGGGTATCTCCCGAGCAGCGCTACCCTTTGAGTTAGATGTATCTTTGTGAACTGGGCACTGTGGCAGAGACAACAGGAGAGTGTACCCCTAGAATTTTGTGGTCCCAGTTCTAGGAGGGGGCAGGAACCTGATATACCCCCATAGAACAACAGCTTCTGGCAGTGTACACAGCTTTCCTGCAGGTAGAGCCTCTCACAAAGGAACAGCATATCATGGTAAGAACTTCTTATCAAGGTGTAGGTTGAGAATATGTTCTATCAACCCACCTCTGCCATGGCTCAGACTTCCATGCTAAGCAGTATGTGTATTTATAGCAGAAGAGCACTCTGTCCAAGCCCACTGTCCCAAGAAATGGTGCTGCTAGGCCCTGAAGTCTGTAGATCCTCCAGATGTTCCTGTGGCAGCCCCTGCAGCCTGTATAGAGAGTAGGGAAATTTCTGCTGATGCCCCATATACAGATGGGTCTAGTTGGGGCAACCCACCCACATAGACTGCAGTCACTATTCTGCCCATTGCTGACACCATCTGGATTGAAACAGGAACAAACCACAGCAGCCAATGGGCTGAACTCTGAGCAGTTTGACTGATGATCACTCATAGGCCCTGGCCATTAACCCACTGCACTGACAGTGGGCTGTTTCATAGAGATTAACCCTATAGCTTGGGCCATGGGAGGATGAGGGGTGAATGATCAGGGGTAAGCCCTTGTGGGGTCAGGATATGTGGACAGACATTTGGGCAAGAGCCTGAGGCTGTCCTCACTGTCCTCCATGTTGCAGCTCATAAGGCACTGCACCCCTGGCAATCAAGAAACTGATACCCTAGACTGGATACTCTAGCAACTGACCCTTCAGTAGATACAGCAGACTGGATGCATAGAAAAAGCACCCAGCATAGCACCTGGGTGGATGGCATATTGCCAAGAATGTGAGGTTGCCCTTGAAATACAATGACTTGGTTAATGCACTAATAGCATATCCTGTGTGTTCTAAACAACAGCCAAGGCAACTACCAAAGGAGCCTGGGGCCACCCACCGAAGTTCCCAACAGGCGAGGGATTGGCAGATTATAATGGCCCCCTCCCTTTGAGCAAAGTTTCTAAATCTTAGTCTGTGTGAACACTGTGTCTGGCCTAGCCCAGGCTGCCACGGCTGGGGACTAGAGAAGCTGAGTACCATATATGAATCCCCTCATCAAGTAGATGGTGATTGGGGGTCACATTTCAAAGGTCATGATGTGAACTGGACAAAAAAAAAAAAAAACATGACATTGAATTAGGGTTCCACAAACAGCAGCATTGGTAGAAAGGAAGAATGAAATATGAAAGCAACAGATTAAATTTCTAACAGAGGAAACTATCTTGGTGGGGTATTCTAAAGTACTATCCCAGGTTTTAATACATTTGAATGATCAGCCAGTAGGGCCTGTTGCCCCAAATGCCAGACTGGGTACCCCTACCCACGTCGAGACAGCCAATACCACAAAGGTATGGAAGTCATGGGAAACAGTCCCAACCCTCACCATGGATCAACATGCTATGTTGCTAAGAACACTAAGTCCCATTATGCCTGGTAAAGGTGTTATCTACTGGAATGTGCATATGGGACCTCCCACCAGGGTGGGTGAATTACTCCAAAGCCCTGGGTGAGGGGGAACGAATCAACCTCTATTGGGATACCATTGTCCTGCTGCAAGCCAGAGCTGTTGAAATGCACTATACCTGAAGTGGAACACACACCACTGGAAGAGGGGAGAGAGTGGGGTCCTGGTCTGGCATATCCCACCCCAGTCCATCTCCTCACGCCTGACAGTGTTGCCTCCCCTGGCCATGTATGATACGCACCACAAGGTCAAGTTCCTAAAGCTGCCAACCTTCTTCTCAAGGTTAGGTGGACACATTCTGTTTTCCACTGGTGTGATCATCTGGCTGCTGTCTTTGTTCCCTCCACTGGTCTGGAAGACAGCATAGCACACATAGAAGTTCTTACTAATTCACCCAGCAAGCCTTAAAAGATAGCCAACCAAGCCTGTCCTTAACACTGAAATGTGTCTCATGAGAAAAGTTGTCCTCCAAAGTAGGATGGGCTTGGACATTATTACTGCTTTGCAAAGAGTCACCTGTGCCTTTATCCAAACAGATTCATATTTGAGTCTGCTATAGGTGTCATCTTTTATTAAATTACATAGGAACATAAGCAAACGCCTTGACTGATGCAACCCCCAGTCCAAGGGGGGTTGGATTAATAAATTAGTGGTTTGGACCATGGGGCTCCTGGTGGAAAAAATTGTTACTTCTTCTAGGTATCAGTATCTTCATTTGCGTTTTCTCTTGCGTTTTGCCTCTGTTACTATTGTGGTATCTGCTTCCAGGGCAGCCAGATAGCCACTGAACAAGCCACCTCCATGCTAGTGGAACTCCTTGCTGACCTCTCAGGGCACATTGAGGAAGAGGGGGGTGTGTAGGATTGTAGGAGCCAATCATGAGGTGTGGAGTCTTGGAGGAGGTCATCCAGAGGATGTGACTGCTGGTTGACCCACAAGTTGGACCTGGGTGATTGGAGGCTCCTTACCCCCTCCCCTGTCCTTAGAATGAACATTCTGCTCATTGTTCCCACAGTGGAAGCTGTTTTCAGAGCTGCAGTCTTGAGAGAGCAATGTGTTGTTGAGACCATATGGAAAGTATACTTGACTGAACCCTGTTAGGGCCTCTATATAAACTTTTAAGATTAAGGTGAGCTGGTGCAGAGATCTATTCATCTTGCAGCTGCCCAAAACAAGCCTCGTAAGTTCCTGTAATTATTAAAACTACCACCTACCAATCTGGAGTGGCCTTCCTCTTTCTTTGGTCTTTCCATTCCCTTCTTGTGCAGGGAGCAGTATTCAAACCAACAGTGAAATATTAACCTGAACAAATCAATGAACCAGAAGAGATCTAAAAACACAGATGCATGTGTGTACACATGTGTATGTATATAAACTTGATAAATAGCAGGTGAAACTATGAATAATTGCAGAAGGATGGGCTATTCAATAAATAATTCTGGAATGTAATGGAAAAAAATTTGATTCCTACCTTATAAAACACAAAAAGATATAGCTGATTAGATACACATAAATAATACAATTTAAAAATGTTTAGAATAAATAGAAGATTATAGTTTGAGGGTAAAAAGACTTGAGGTATAGTTGATATACAATATTAAGTTTCAGGTGAACAACATAGGGATTCACAATTTTTAAAGGTTCTAGTCCATTTCTAGTTGTTATAAAATACTGGCTACATTCCCTGTATTGTATAATATAATCACTGAAGCTTATTTATGTCAGAGAGTGTTCTGCCTATGTTTGCCTCTAAGAGTTTTATAGTAACCGGCCTTACATTTAGGTCTTTAATCCATTTTGAGTTAATTTTTGTCTATGGTGTTAGAGGGTGTTGTAATTTCATTCTTTTACATGTACCTGTCCAGTTTTCCCAGCACCAATTATTGAAGAGACTGTCATTTCTTCATTGTATATTCTTCCCTCCTTTGTCATAGATTAATTGACCATAATTGCATGGGTTTATTTCTGGGCTCTCTATTCCATTGATCTATGTGTCTATTTTTATGCCAATATAATACTGTTTTGATTACTGTAGCTTTCTAATATAGTCTAAAGCCAGGAAGCATAATTCCTCCAGCCCTGTTCTTCTTTCTCAAGATTTTATTGACTATTAGAGGTCTTTTGTGTTTGCATACAAATTTTAAAATTACTTGTTCTAGTTCGGTGAAAAATGCCACTGATGTTTTGATAGAGATTGCATTAAATCTATAGATTGCCTTGGATTGGATGGTCAGTATTGACACTATTAATTCTTCTAATCCATGAACACAGTATACTTTTCCATCTGTTTGTGTCATCTTCAATTTCTTTCTTTAATGTCTTATAGTTTTTGGAGTACAGGACCTTTGCCTCCTAAGGTATGTTTCTTCCAAGGTATTTTAGTATTCGTAATGCAATTATAAATGAGATTGTCTCCTTAATTTCTCCTTCTGCCAATTCATTGCTAGCATATAGAAATTTAACAGATCTTTGTATATTTTGTGTCCTGTGAATTTACTGAATTTATTGATGAGTTCTAGTCGTTTTTTGTTGGCACCTTGAGGAGTTTCCCTGTATAGTATCATGTCTTCTGCAAACAATGACAGCCTTACTTCTTCCTTTCCAATTTGGATTCTTTTTATTTCTTTTTCTTATCTCTTTGCTGTGATGAGGACTGCCAATACTATGTTGAATTAAAGTGGTGAGAGTGGGCATCCTGGTCTTGTTCCTGATCTTAGAGGAAATGCTTCCAGCTTTTTGCCATTGAGTATGAAGTCAGCAGAGAGTTTCTCAGATGTGGCCTTTATCATGTTGAGGTATGTTCCCTCTATTCCCACTTCCTAGAGAGTTTTTATCATAAAAGGATGTTAAATTTTGTCAAAAGTTTTTTCTGCATCTATTGATCATTATTTGGTTTTCATTCTTCAATTTGTTAATGTGGTGTATCACATAGATTTTATGAATATTGAAAAACCCTTGCACCCCTAGGATGAATCCCACCTAATCATGGCATATGATTTTTTAAAACATATTATTGTATTTAGTTTGCTAATATTTTGAGGATTTTTGCATCTATGTTCATCTGTGATATTGGCCTGTAATTTTCTTTTTTGTGTTATCTTTGTCTGGTTTGGTATCAGGGTGACACTGGCCTCATAGAATGAATTTGGAAGACTTCCTACCTCTGCAAATTTTTGGAATAGTTTGAGAAAGATAAGTGTTAACTCTTCCCTAAATGTTTGGTGGGATTCACCTGTGAAGCCATGTGGCCCTGGACTTTTGTTTCTTTGGAGATTTTTTTAAATTTTTGATTCAGTTTCATTACTGGTAATTAGTGTGTTCATATTCCCTGTTTCTTACTGGTTCAGTCTCCAAAGATTGTTCATTTCTAGGAATTTGTCCACTTCTTCTAGATTGTCCATTTTATTTACATGTAATTGTTTGTAGTTTCTTACGATCTTCTGTATTTCTGTGATGTCAGTTGTAACTTTTTTTTCATTTTTGATTTCATTGATTTGAGCCCTCTTCCTTTTTTTCTTGATGAGTCTGGCTGAAGATTTATCAATTTTGTTTATCTTTTCACAGAATCCACTCTTAGTTTCATTGATTTTTTTTTAGTCTCTTTCATTTATTTCTGCTCTCATCTTTTTTCTTTCTTTCCTTCTACGAACTCTGGGTTTTGTTATTTTTCTAGCTCCTTTATGTGTAAAGTTAGGTTGTTTATTTGAGATTTTCCTTATTTTCTTGAGGTAAGCTTGCATAACTATAAACTTCCCTCTTAAAACTACTTTTGCAGCATCTCATAGATTTTGAATCATTGTGTTTTCATTTTCATTTGTCTCTAGGTGTTTTTTGATTTCCTCCTTGATTTCTTCAATGATCCATTGGTTGTTTAGGAGCATATTGTTTAGCCTCTACATTTTTTGCAGTTTTTTTGATAGTTGATTTCTAGTCTCATAGCATCGTGATCAGAAAAGATGCTTGATATGATTTCAATTTTCTTACCGACTCTTCCTTTGTGGCCTAGCATGTGATCTCCCTGGAGAATACTCCATGTGCATTTTAAAAGAATGTATATTCTGCCGGTTTTGGATGGAGTGTTTTATCTATATATCTTTTAAGTCCATATGGTCTAAAGTATCATTTAAGGCCAGTGTTTCCATATTGATTTTCTGTCAGGATGATCTGTCCATTGATGTAAGTAGGGTGTACCCTACTATTATTGTGTTACTATTGATTTCTTCCTTTATGTTTGTTAATATTTGCTTTATGTATTTAGGTGCTCTTATATTGGGTGCATATATATTTACGGTTGTTATATCTTCTTCTTGGATTGATCCTTGATCATTATGTAATGTACTTCTTTGTCTCTTGTAACACTCTTTATTTTAAAGTCTATTTTGTCTGATATAAGTATTGCTACCACAGGTTTCTGTTGATTTCCATTTGCCTGAGATATATTTTTCCATCCTCTCACTTTTAGTCTGTGTGTGTCTTTAGATGAAGTGAGTCTGTTGTAGGCAGCATATATATGGGTCTTGTTTTTATATCCATTCAGCCTCTCTATCTCTTTTGATTGGAGCCTTTAGTCATTTACATTTAAAGTAATTATTGACATGTATGTTCTTATTGCCATTTTGTTAATTGTTTTGGGGTTTTGTGTAGGTCTTTTTTAGTAGATTCCCTCTTTTGTTCTCTTGTGATTGGATGTCTTTATGTTTGGATTCCTTTTAGTTTGTTGTGTGTATGATCTATTATAGATTATTGATTTGCAGTTACCATGAGATTTATATATAGCCATATATATATATATATATATATATATATGAAGTTGCTGATCTCTTAATTTCAAATGCGTTTTAACAACCCTGCGTTTGCACCCTCCTCTCCTCACAATTACTGTTTCTTATATTTTACATCTAATTGTTTTATGTATCCCTTAACTGCTTATTGTGGATATAGATGATTCTACTCTTTTGTCTTTTAACTGTCCTACTAGCTTTGTGCATGGATGGTTTCCTACCTTTACTATATGTTTACCTTTACTGATGAGCTTTTTCCTTTCATAATTTTCACATTTCTCATTGTGCCCCTTTCTTTTTCTCTTAGAGAAGTTCCTTTAACATTTCTTGTAAAGCTGGTTAGGTGGTGCTGAACTCTTATCTTTTGCTTGTTTGTAAAACTTTTGATCTCTCAGTCAAATCTGAGAGACTTGCCAGGTATAATATTCTTGGTTGTAGGTTTGTTCTATTGATCACTTTCAGTATATTGTGCCACTCCCTTCTGGCCTGTGATTTCTGCTGAAAAGTCAGCCAATAGCCTTATGGGAGTTCCCTTGTACCTAATGTGTTGCTTTTCCCTTGCTGCTTTTAATAATTATCTTTAATTTTTGCCATTTTAATTATACTATGTCTTGGTGGGTTCCTCTTTGGGTTTCTCTGTATTTCCTGGACTTGGATGTCTGTTTCCTTTCCCAGGTTAGGGAAGTTTTCAGCCATTATGTCTTCAATTATGTTTTCAGCTCCTTTCTCTCTCTCTTTTCCTTCTAGGACCTTTATAATGCAAATATTAGTGAGATTGATGTTTTCCTAAAGGTCTCCTTAACTGTATTCATTTCTTTTCACTATTTTTTCTTCTGTTCAATATCAGTGATTTTCACTGCTTTCTTCCAGCTCACTGACTGTTCCTCTGTATCATTTAGTCTACTGTTGATTCCTTCTAGTGTACTTTTCATTTCTATCCCTGTACATCCATTCTACTCCCAAGTTTTTTGATCATCTTTACAATCACTACCCTAAACTCTTTCTCTGGTAAATTGCCTACCTCCACTTCACTTAATTCTTCTTTTGGGGTTTTATGTTGTTCTTTCATTTGGAACATGCTCCTCTGTCTCCTCATTTTCCCTAAATTCTTGTTTCTATTTATCTGGTACACTGGTTACATTTCTCAACCTTGGAGAAGTGGCTTTTTGTAGGAGGCGTCCTAGGGGTCCCAGCAGCCTACTCCCTCATTACCAGAATTGTATGCTCTGGGGGTTCCCCCTATGAGGGCTGTGTGGGTCTGCTGTCTATTGTGAAAGACTGTATGTGCAGTGTGGTAAGCCTTTTTGGCCCCCAATCTGGTTGGTTGCCAGGTCCTAACTTGTGGGAAGGCTGCTGGTTGGTAGGTCAGGAGGCAGCTGACTATGGAACCCCAGGATCCCTGGGGCTAGTGCTAGGTTACTTTTGGGCAAAGTCAGGGTCCAGGAGATCCCAGGGCTACTGCCCACACACTGGTGGATGAAGCCAGTTCTGGGGCTAGCGCCAGCCTACTGGCAGGCAGAACCATGTCCTGAGGTGTGGTTGCAGAGCACAGGGGTCCCAGAGCTGGTGTCAGATCACTGGTGTGTGGGGCTGGTTCCTGAAACAGCTGGCTGTGTGATTCGGGTGTCCTAAAGCTTATATTAGCTTGCTGGTGGACAGGGCCATAGCCCAGTAGGTCACAGGGCAGGGTCTGGCCTGCTGCTGGGAGGGCTTGGTCCACAGGCTGTAGGGCTACAGTTTTGTTGCAACTGGCATCTGCTCACTGGTGGGTAAGGCTGGGCCCAAGGCTAGAGCAGGCTTCCTGGAGGACAGGGCCAGGACCCAGGAGATTCTGGGGCTGATGCCTGTGCACTGGTGGGTGGAGCTAGGTCCCAGATTGTCTGGTTGGAAGTCCCTGGAGGTTTATACTGTTTATACTGTTGTGTGTGGCTGTGTCCTGGGCCTTTTGGTGGGCAGGGCTGTTTCCAGGGGTAGCTTTAGGCTCAGGGAGTCTTAAGGAAGCCTGTCTGCTGGTAGTGGGGCTGGGTCCATGGCCTGAGGCGTCCCAGCACTGGCACTTATCGGTTGTTGGTCCAGGGTGTGGCTGGGTTCTGGGGCTAGTAAGCTAGAGGGAGTATTCTAAAATGGCGCTTGCCAGCACCTGTGTCCATGTGGTAGAACGAGCTTCCCAAAATAGCTGCCACTGGTATCTATGTCCCCAGGGTGAGCTGCAGTTGCCTCCTGCCTCTCCAGGAAACTAAGATAAGCAGGTAGGTCTGACCTAGGTTCAGATCAAATTACTGCCTTTGCCCTGGGTCCCAGAGTGTGTGAGATTCTGCCTGTGCCCTTTGAGATTGAAGTCTCTATTTCCTCCAGCCCTCTGGGACTCCTAAAAGTAAGCCCCACTGGCCTTCAGAGACAAATGCTCTGGGGTCTTGTCTTCACAGTGCAGGAACCTCAGTCTGGAGAGCCCAACGTGGGTCTCAGATCTTTCACCCCTTTGGGAGAACCTCTGCAATTGTAGATATTCTCCCATTTTGTGAGTTGCCTACCCAGGGGCCTTTGGGACTTGACTATTGTGACTCCACCCCTCCTACCTATTTCACTGTGGTTTCTTCTTTATATCTTTAGTTGTAGAAGATCTTTTCTGGTAGGTTCTGTTCTTTTTCACCTATGGTTATTCTGCAAATACATGATTTTGATGTGCCTGTGAGAAGAGGTGAACTCAGGGCCTTTCTACTCCATCTTGGCCAATCTCCTTAAGATTTTCTTAAAATGTAAAAAAGCAAAAGTCATAAAGGAATACTAAAATTTTTACTACATAAACATTAAAAGCTTCTCTACAAGAAATAATACAATGAAAATAATTAGAGAAGATATGTGCAATGCATAAAACCCTCAAAGACATAATAAACAGAATATACAAAGCTCTTAAAAATCAAAGACAACCTCGTAGACAAATGATTAAAGTACGTGGCCTTCAAGAGGAAAACCTACAGGCCAATAAACATTATGATGGTTAATCTCACTAACAATAGGGGTAAAGCAGACTGAAACAACGATGAGATACTATTTTGTGCCTATCAGATCAGCAAAAACTGTAAAAGGTAGTATGTACCAAATGTTAAGTACATGGGGAACTAGGTCTCCTGGATACTCTACTGATAAGCAGACACAACCACTCCAGAGGACGTCTGGCAATATCTTGTAGTTGAAGACATTCACACCCTGGAAACAAGTTATTCTACTTCCAAGTGTATACTCTAGAAACTCTGGCACAGGTGCACAAAGAGAATTGCACACAGGTTTTCACTGAACATTGTTTATTTTGCTACTATAGATTATTTTGCTATTATAATCTAAAATAATCTAATTTTGGGTAATAATTTCTTTCAATGAAAATTATGCAGCAATTTAAAAATATGAATTAGATCCTCATGAATTAATATGTACACATCTCAAATGTTGCATGAAAAAGTTGCAGGATGACATTTATGTAAATGCATAAAACCCAAGAATAATTTTCTATATGTATGAACATATTTATGTTATAAATCTATGAGTGGAAAGGACACGTATCAACTCTGGAACAGATTTTGCTTCTAGAATGGGCAGAAGGAGATGAATAAGGAGAGTTCAAAAGAGACTTGAAAAAATGTTTTCTGTTAAGAGTGACTCAAATATTAGCAAAATGTCATCATTTGTTAAAACATTTTTCACTAAATCTTTGAAATATTTTATAATTTGGAAAAATGGGCAAACTCCAAGTCCAGAGTTTTATTAACATCTCTGGTCCACTTTTATTCTTGGAAACTCTAAAACTTCTAGGATTTCTTCAGTTTCTTCAGGGGCCCTCTCTCATCCACCATCCTGGCCCCTCCATCTCCTCTCCCCGTCTCCTCAGCCCCCAGCATAGGGGCTGAAAATACTGCTTCTCACTCTCCCCACTGCATTGCTACAAGTAGTCTTCATTTACTGTTGAGACTCTGCCTCAGCACTGTTTTACTTTTTTCTCCCAGATGCATTGGAGGAGGGGAGGGGTCAGGAGAGGAGTGACAAAATAGATGAAAATAAGGAAAAGGAATGAGGAAGGCCATGAAGCCCCACATGTAATTTTTTTTTTTTTTTTTTTGCCATACGTGGGCCTCTCACTGCTGTGGCCTCTCCTGTTGCGGAGCACAGGCTCTGGACGCGCAGGCTCAGCGGCCATGGCTCACGGGCCCAGCCGCTCCGCGGCATGTGGGATGTTCCCAGACTGGGGCACGAACCCGTGTCCCCTGCATCAGCAGGAGGACTCTCAACCACTGTGCCACCAGGGAAGCCCTGTAATTTTTTTTAAATCAAAGTATAGTTGACACTTTCAGGTGTGGAACATAGTGATTCAGTATTTTTGCAGATTATACTTACAAGATAATGGCCCTAATATCCAGTGCTATACAGTAAATCTTTGTTGCTTATCAATTTTATACATAGTAATTTGTATCTGTTAATCCCATACCCCTATCTGGCCCCTCCCCACTTCCTCTCCTGTTTGATGACCATAAGTTTGTTTTCTATATCTATGCGTCTTCCTGTTTTACATATACATTCATTTGTATTTTTGAGATTCCACATATAAGTGATATCATACAGAATTTGTCACTCTCTGATTGATTTCACTAAGCATCCTAAGCATAATATTCTCTAGGTCCATCCAAGTTGCTGCAAATGGCAATATTTCATTCCGTTTACGGCTGATATACCATTGTGTATGTATATATGTATGTATGTACCACATCTTCTTAATCCAAATGTCTGTTGTTGGGCAGTTGGGTTTATTTCATGTCTTGGCTGTTGTAAATAGTGCTGCTATGAACTTTGGGGTGCAAGTATCTTTTCAAATTACTGTTTTCATATTTTCTGGGCATATACCCAGGAGTGGAATTGCTGGATCAGATGGTAGTTCAATTTTTAGTTTCTTGAGAAACCTTCATACTGTTTCAATAGTGGCTGCAGCAATTTACATTCCCACAAACAGTGTGCAAGGGTTCTCATTTCTCCACGTCCTCATCAGCATTTGTTATTTATAGACGTTTTGATGATGGCCATTCTGATAGATGTGAGGTGATAGCCCATTGTTGTCTTGATTTGCCTTTCTCTAATAATTAGTGATGTTGAGCATCTTTTTATGTGCCTGTTAGCCATTTGTATGTATTCTTTGAAAAAAGGTCTATTCACGTTTTCTGGACATTTAATGATTGGGTTATTTTTTCTTTATTGAATTCTGGTTGACTTACAATATTGTATTAGTTTCAAGTGTATAGCATAGTGATTCCTTTTTTTTTTTTGCAGAGTATATTCCATTATAGGTTATTACAAGATATTGGATATAATTCCCTGTGCTGTATGGTAACTTCTTGTTGCTTATATATTGTATGTATAGTAGTTTGTATCTCTTAATCCTATACTCCTAAATTTGTCCATCGCCCCCCTCCCCTTTAGTAACCATAAGTTTGTTTTCTTGTCAGTGAGTCTGTTTTTGTATATAGATTCATTTGGATTATTTTTGAGATTCCACATATCAGTGATATAGTGTTTGTCTTTCTCTATTTCACTAAGCATAATATTCTCTAGGTCTATCCATGTTGCTGCAAATGGTAATATTTTACTGTTTTCTATGGCTGAGCAATATTCCATTGTATATTTACTGAATATATACCAGTTCTTCTTAGGCCAATCATCTATTGATGGGCACTTGGGTTGTTTCCATATCCTGGTTATTGTAAACAGTGCTGCTGTAAATATTGGGGTGCATGTATCTTTTCGAATTAGAATTTTCATTTTTTCCCAGATCTATGCACAGGAGTGGGATTGCTGGATAATATGGTAGCTCTATTTTTAGTTTTTTAAGGAACCTTCATACTATATTTTCCACAGCAGCTGCACCAAGTTACATTCCAACCGGCAGTGTATGAGGGTACTCTTTCCTCCATACCCTTTCAGCATTTTTATTTGTAGACTTTTTGATGATTGCCATTCTGAGTGGTGTGAGGTGATTGTGGTTTTCATTTGCATTTCTATAAAAATTAACAATGCTGAGTATCTTTTCATGTGCTTGTTAGCCATCTGTATGTGTTCTCTGGGGGGAAAAAATGTCTTTTAAGTCTTCTGTCCATTTCTTGATTGGGTTGTTGATTTATTATTTTTTTTTATATTGGGTTGAATGAGCTGTTTTTATATTTTGGATATTAATCCTTTGTCGGTTGCAAATATTTTCTCCCATTGCATATGTTGCCTTTTCATTTTGTTGATGGTTTCCTTTGCTGTGCAAAGGCTTTTAAATTTGATGAGGCCCCATTTGTTTATTTTTGCTTTTATTTCTTTTGCTTTAGGAGTCTGATCTAAGAAAATATTGCTACGATTTATGTCACAGAATGTTTTGCCTATGTTTTCTTTTAGGAATTTTATGATGTCATGTCTTATATTTAGGTCTTTAAACCATTTTGAGTTTGAGTATATAGTGTAAGGGAGTGTTTATTGATTTACATGTAGATGCCCAGCTTTCTTAACAATATTTGTTGAAGAGACTGTCTTTTCTTCATTGTATATTCTTGCCTCCTTTGTCATAGATTAATTGCCCGTATGTGCATGGGTTTATTTCTGGTCTCTCTGTTCTCTTCCATTGATCTATATGTCTGTTTTTGTGCCACTATCACTGTTTTAGTTACTGTAGCTTTGTAGCATAATCTGAAGTCTGGAAGGGTTATACATCCAGCTTTCTTTTTTCTTGGAATTGCTTTGACAAGTCTCAGTCTTTTATGGTTCCATATGAATTTTGAAATTATTTGTTCTAGCTCTGAGAAAAGTGTCATTGATATTTTGATAGGGATTGCATTAAATCTGTAGATTGATTTGGGTAGTATGGCCATTTTAACAATATTAATTCTTCCAATCCAAGAGCATGGAATATCTTTCCTTTTCTTCTAGGTTATCCAATTTGTTGGCATATAACTGTTGATGGTATTCTGTTAGGATTTTTTTGAATTTCTATGTTATGGGTTGTTATTTCTCCTGTTTCATTTCCTATTTTGTTTATTTGCATCCTCTCTCTTCTTCCTGGTGAGCCTAGAGGTTTGTTGATTTTGTTTATCTCTTTGAAAAACCAGCTCTTGTTTTTATTGATCATTTCTGTTGTTTTTTGATATTTGTTTTATTTATTTCCTCTCTGATCTTTATTATTTCCTTCCTTCTGCTGACTTTGGGCTTTGTTTGTTCTTATTTTTCTAACTCTTTTAGGTGATAGATTAGGTTGTTACTTAAGATTTTTCTTGTTTCTTCAGGGAGGCCTGTATTGCTATGAACCTCTTACAACTGCTTTTGCTTCATCCCATAGATTGTGTAAAGTTGTATTTTCATTTTCTTTTGTCTCACGGTATTTTATAATTTCTTTTATTTTTATTTCATCATTGACCGATTGGCTTTTTGGTAGCATGTTGTTTAGTCTTCATGTGTTCATTCTATTCCCATTTTTCTTTCTGTGTTGACTTCTACTTTCAAATATCTTGGTCAGGAATTATGCTTGAAATAATTTCTAGCCTCTTAAATTTCTTGAGCCTTGTTTTTTGACCTAGTATGTGGTCTTTCCTAGAGAACGTTCCATGCACACTTGAAAATAATATATATTCTCCTGTTTTGGGATGTAACGTTCTATAGATATCAATTAAGTCCAACTGGTCTATTTTGTCATTTAGGAGTTCTGCCTTATTGATTTTCTGTCAGGATGATCTGTCCATTGATTTCACTGCAGTGTTAAAATCTCTTATTATTACTGTATTACTGTCAGTTTCTCCCTTTGTTAGTATTTGCTTCATTTAGGTGCCTCTCTATTTGGTGTATATAGGTGAACCAGTATAATATTCTCAATGAATTGATACCTATATTGTTATATACTGCCCTTCTTTCTCTTTATGGCCTTTGTTTTAAAGTTTATTTTGTCTGATATGGGTATTGCTACCCCCACTTTCTTGTCAGTTCCCTTTGCAAGAAATATTTTTTTCCACCCCCTCACTGTAGTCTGTCTTTCACCCTGTAGAGAGTCTCTTGTACGCAATGTATTGCACGTTCTTTTTTAATCCAATTTGCCACTCAGTCTTTTTATTGGATCATTTAGTCCTTTGTTATTTAAAGGTATATACTTACTGCCATTTTGATCCTTGTTTTCTAGTTGTTATTGTAGTTCTTCTTTGTTCATTTTTTTCTTCTTTTTGTTTTTTCCTGTTGTGGTTTGATGATTTTCTTTTGTAGAATGCTTGAGTTCCTTTCTTTTTGGTTTTTATAAATCTATTGTGTGTATATATATATATATATATATATTTTTTTTTTTTTTGGCGGTACGTGGGCCTCTCACTGTTGTGGCCTCTCCCATTGTGGAGCTCAGGCTCCAGACGCGCAGGCTCAGCGGCCATGGCTCACGGGCCTAGCTGCTCCGCGGCATGTGGGATCTTCCCAGACCGGGGCACGAACCCGTGTCCCCTGCATCAGCAGGTGGACTCTCAACCACTGTGCCACCAGGGAAGCCCTACTGTATATTTTTGATTTGTGGTTACCATGGAGTTCAAGAATGTTGACCCATAACTATATCTATTTGCTTTAAATTGATAGTCATTCAATTTCAAACACACTCTAAAAGATCTACATATTTATACTCCCCTCCCTCACATTTTGTGATTCTGATGTTCTATTTTACATCTTAATGCATATCCTTTTACTTCTTATTGTAGTTATAAATACTTTTACAACTTTGACTGTTTTTAATCCACATATTGGCTTATTTAAATGATTTTCAATCCTTACAATATATGATATTTGCCTTTTGTATTGGGATTTTCCCTTTCCTTTAGATTCTTGCTTCTTTTCTATTTAGAGAAGACCCTTCAGTATTCCTTTTAGGGTAGGTTTAGTATCGCTGAATTCTTTTAGCTTTTGCTTGTCTGAGAAGTTCTTTATCTCTTCTTCTATTCTAAATAATAATCTTCTTGGGTAGTGTATCCTGGATTGTAGGTTTTTCCCTTTCAGGACTTTGAATACACGATGCCACTCCCTTCTGACCTGTATAGTTTCTGTAGAGAAATCAGCTGGTAGCTTTATGGGGATTCCCTTGTATATGACTTTTTCTCTTGTTGCTTTTAGAATTCTCTTTTTATATTTAACTTTTGCCATTTAAATTACAATATGACTTGGTGTGAGTCTGTTTGGGTTCATCTTGTTTGGCACCCTCTGTGCTTCCTATCCTTGGATATCTATTTCCTTCTTTAGGTTTGGGAAGTTTTCAGTCATAATTTCTTCAATCCCCTTCTTTCTCTTCTGGAACACGTATTATGTATAAGTTTCATGCTTTATGTTATCCCATAGATCTTGTGTGTTACTTTTTTTTTTCATTTGTCTTTCTGCTGTTCTAATTGGGTGATTTCCATTATTCTATATTCCAGAACACTTAAGCATTTTTTTGGGTCATTTATTTGACTGTTCATTGCTTCTAGATTGCTTTTTATCTCAATTGAATTTTCTGTTATTGATTGGGTCATCTTTATACTTTCTAGTTCCTTGTTACAGTGATCTGCATTTCTATCGATAATTTTTCTTAATTCAGTTAGCATTTTTATTATGACCTTTTTGAACTCAGGGTCTGTTCATTATTTGTTCTTACAGGGAATTTCTCTTGCTCCTTTAGTTGGGAGTAATTCTTCTGCCTTTTTATTTTCCTTAACTTTACTGTGGTCTTGAAGGGATGTTTTTACGTGGGAGCATCCTTGTGTACACTGTGTGTGTTCAATGTCTTTGGTGTGAGGGCTGGTTTTGATATAGACTCCAGCCACGTCTTTCCTCAGGGTGTGCTGGACTTTATCCCCTTGATAGGGGGTGTGGTTGGTGTGGGAGGAGATAAAGCCTGTACAGGGTGTGATGTAAGACTTGCTCTCTGCTCTGCAGCTGTCACTGCTCTGTCAGGAGTGGAGTCTGCTCCCCAGTTATTGGAGTAGAAGCCCTGAAGGTCATGTTCAATCAGGCTTCATTGCCCTTGAGTGCATGTCCTGCCCCAAAGGAGGTGATTGCTGTAGTGATACCCATGAGGTCACAGAGGACATAGGCACTTCCTGTGTAGGTGTCTGCAACTCTGCTCAGAAGCAGACCAAAGACACATCCCTTCCCCTCTTGTGTTCATCCCAGATCTAGTGCAAGGCTGTGGTGTGGAGTAGGCTGGGGCTGAGGTTAGGGCATTCTGAATGCAGGAATTGAGGTGGCTGCAATGCTGCCTAAGACCTGGGCTGCTTCTGTGGTAGTCTTCTCCCAGGACCTGTCTGCCCCAGACCCAGCACTAAGCTTTGGTGTAGAGTGGGCAGGACCAGGGTGGTCTCACTATGAGATGAACCATTGCATGCTCCTGCACTGCATGGCTGATGCTGCCCTGCCTGAACCACACCCAAGTCCCCCAGGCTATCTCTGCACAGCTAGATTCTGAGTCCCGTCTCAGGGCTTGTCTGCCAGTGTTCCAGGTCTAAGCTGCAGTGTGCCCCTGTGCCATTGCCTCTTGTGTGTGCTGACAATGGTCCCCACTGCCCCACTCAGATCACATCCCAGATACCCATCTGTGTCTGCGTACCTAGACTAAGTCTTTTCCCAGGGCCATACCAAGGTTTGGTGTGGAGTGCGCAGAGCCGGGGTGTTTGCCCTGTTTGGATTGGGGAGTGTGGCAGTGAGGTGAGAGCCCACAGTACAAGGCTCTCTCCACCATGATTGTTGGCAAACCAGCACACATTCACTCCTCGTGAGTAGAGTCTAGGTTTCTCCAGCCCTTCTGTCTGTCCCAGTGGTTCTCCCATCAGCTAAGGTGGCTTGTCTCCTCCATGTAGGCCCCCAGGACTGGGATGCCCAGATTGTGGCTTGGGTGAGGGTGAGGGTTCTCCAGAGCAGACCTTCCCTTCCTTTCAGATCCTTCGCAGGGGTGCAGGTCCTAACCCAATGACTTTCTTCTGTCCTACCCTCTTACATGGAGATCTTTCTTGCAGCTTTGGTTATATAGGAGTTCTGCCTGTTTCCAGTCAGTTTTCTGTAAGAATTGTCCTATATATAGATATATTCTTGATGTTTGTGGGGGGAGATGAACTCCTTGTCCTGCTAGTTCACCATCTTGATCCTGCTCTCTCTGGGTTATTTGTTTTTTGGATGTTGAGTTGTGTGAGCTGCTTGTATATTTTGGATATTAATCCCCTGTTGGTTGCATCATTTGCAAATATTTTCTCCCATTCTTTAGGTTGTCTTTTTTTTAGATGGTTTCCTTTGCTGTGTGAAAGCTTTTAAATTTAATTAGGCCACATTTATTTATTTTTGCTTTTGTTTCTCTTGACTTCAGAGATCGGGCCAAGAAAATACTGCTACAGTTTATGTCAGAGTGTTGTGCATATGTGCTCTTCTAGGAGTTGTATGCTTTCCATTCTTACATTTAGGTCTTTCAACCATTTTGAGTTTATTTTTGTACGAGGCACGAGGGAATATTCTAATCACGTGGCTGTCCAGTATTCCTAGCACCACTTGTTGAATCAACTGTCTTTTCTGCATTGTTTTCTGCATTATTCTGGCCTCTTTTGTCATAGGTTAATTGACTGTGTGTGGGGGGGTTTATTTCTGAGCTGTCTATTCTGGTCCATTGATCTATATGTCTTTTTTTATGCCAGTACCATGCTGTTTTGATTACTGTAGCTTTGTTGTCTGATGTCTGGAATGGTTATAACTCCAGATTTCTTCTTTTCTCTCAAGATTGCTTTGGAAATTTGAGGTCTTTTGTGGTTCTGTATGAATTTAAACATTATTTGTTGTGGTTCTGTGAAAAATGTCAAGGGTATTTTGATAGGGATTGCACTAAATCTATAGATTGCTTTCAGTAGTATGGCCATTTTAACAATATTAATTCTTCCAATCCAAGAGCATAGGGTATCTTTCCATTTCTTTGTATCATCTTCAATTTCCTTCCTCAGTGTTTTATAGTTTTCAGAGTATAGGTATTTCACTTCCATGGTTAAGTTTACTCCTAGGTATTTTATTCTTTTTGATGTGTTTTAAAAAGGATTTTTTTTTTTACTTTCTGATAATTTATTACTAGTGTATAAAAACACAGCAGATTTCTGTATATTAATCTTGTATCCTGCACCCTTGCTGAATTCATTTATTAGTTCTAATAGATTTTTGTTAGAGACTTTAGAGTTCTCCATATAAAGTATTATGTCAACTACAAATACTGACAGTTCTACCTCTTCCTTTCCAATTTGGATAACTTTTATTTCTATTGCTGTGACTAAAACTTCTTTTACTATGTTTAATGAAGTGGTGAGAGTAGAAATCCTTGTCTTGTTTCTAAATATAGCAGGAATATTTTAAGCTTTTTCACTTTTAAGTATGATGTTGGCTGTGGGTTTCTCAAAAATGGCCTTTATATGTTGAGATTTGTTCCCTCTCTACCTACCTTGGTGAGAGTTTTTATCATGAATAGATGTTGAATTTTGTCAAATGCTTTTTCTGCATCTATTGAGATGATCAGGTGGTTTTTGTCTTTCCTTTTGTTAATGTGGTGTATCACATTGATTTGCCTTATGGGGATTCCCTTGGATATGACTTTTTCTCTTGCTGCTTTTAGAATTCTCTTTCTATCTTTAACTTTTGCCATTTTAATTATGTCTTGGTATAGGTCTATTTGGGTTCATCTTGATTTGGGACCTCTGTGCTTCCTATACCCAGATATTTTTTTCCTTCTTTAGGTTGGAGAAGTTTTCAGCCATAATTTCTTCAATCAGTTTTTCAGAACCCTTCTTTCTTTCTTTTCCTTCTGGAACCCCTATAATGCAAATGTTGGCACATTTGATGTTATACCAGAGATCTCATATGTTGTACTCATATTGTTTCATTTGTTTGTCTGCTGTTCTGATTGGATGATTTCCATTATTATTCTATCTTCCAGATCACTTATGCATTCTTCTGTGTCATTTAGTATGCTATTCATTGTTCCTGGTATGCTTTTTATCTCACACATTGAATTATCTATTCTTGTTTGCTGCTTCTTTATAATTTCTAGTTCCTCATGAAAATAATCTGTGTTTAGATCAACCTTCTTCCCTAATTCAGTTAGCTGTATTATTACCAGTATTTTGAATTATCTGTTTGGTAAATTGCCTATTTCTGTTTCATTATTTTTTCAGAGGTTTTCTCTTGCTCTTTCAATTAAGCTTAGTTCCTTTCCCTTTTCATTTTATTTAACTTTCTCTGTCTCTACGAATTTAGGTGAAATAGTTACCTACTTTGGTCTTGAAGGGGTGTTCTTATGTGGGAGTGTACCTATGTAAACTGCATGTGCTCAGTGCCTTGGTGATAGGGCTGAATTTGATGTGGATGCCAGTCATGTCTTTTCTCAGGGAGTGCTGGCAGCTATCACCTTGGTAGGGGGTGTGGCTGGTGATAGAAGAGCTAGAGTCTGAGAGGGGTGTGAGGCGGGACTTCCTTTCTGCTCAGTGGCCATCACTGCCCTGTCAGGGGTGTGGGTCTTCTCGCAAGTTGCTACAATAGAAGACCTGAGAGTTGGGCTCAAGCTAGCTCTGTTCGCTTTAATTGTGTGTTTTTCCTTCTCCCCACACTGGGACCTTTGCCCCAAAGGAGGGGAGTGCTGAAGCAAGGAGAGCTTGCGTGCTTTACAGAGGTCCAATGCTCTGCCTGTGTAGGCATCCGGGGCTCTGCTCATACAAAGCCCATGGTGGCATTTTTCCCCTGCTGTGGCCACCCTGGATCTAATGCTAGACTATGGCAGGGAGTGGGCAGGGCCAGAGCGTTCACTTGGCTTGGGCTAGGGACCTTTCTCTGCCATGCCGGGGGGCAAACCAGCACATGCACACTCCTCAGGAGTGGAGTCTAGACTTCTCCAGTCTATCTGTCCCAATGCTTTTCCAATTAGCCAAATGGGCTTGTCTCCTATACATAGGACCCCAGGACTGGGATACCCAGTCTGTGGCTCGACCCATTCACTACCCAGAGTGACTGTCTGCCTGTGCAATCTCCCTTTTCCTCTTGGTCCCCTCCAAGGGGCACAGATCCTGACCCAATGCTTCTCTTCCTATCCTACCCAAATACATGTGTATCTTTCTTGCAGCATTGTTGGTTTTTTTAAATTTTATTTATTTATTATTCATTTTTGTCCATGCCATGCAGTGTGTGGGATCTTAGTTCCCCGACCAGGGATCGAATCCATGCCCCCTGCCTTGGAAGCACAGAGTCTTAACCACTGAACCGCCAGGGAAGTCCCCTCAGCATTGGTTTTATAGGAGTCTTTCTGCCAGTTTCCAGTTAGTTTTCCATGGGAATTGTTCTACCTGCAGATATATTTTTGAGGTGTCTGTGGGGAGAAATAAGCTCCACATCATCCACCATCTTGATCTCCCTTCTTACTAATTTCTTTTTATTCGACTACATAAAGATAACATAGAACCTCTCTTTTGTGACAGTAGTTAGAGGAATCAGTTGTTTGAACACACTCCTTGTTCTTCCCAATACAACTAAGCCATCATCATAGAATATCCTGCAGTTTTCTACATCAGGAGACCAGATATTCAATTCATAACATTTAAAGTGTACAATATTAGTAAAAGAATCCCAAATCAAAAACAGTAAGGAAAATTTGAATCTCTCTGAGAGTTCAGAAGTAGGGTGGACTCCAGACAAGGTATAATCAAAGTTCAGCTCCCTTTCTCCCCAGTTCTCTTGGCCCTCCCCTTAACTGTATGCATGTTTTCTCCTCTGGATGACTTCTCAATAACAGCCAACATAGCTTTTTGCAACAGACAACTCTTCCTTATATATCCAACAAGAGGAAAAAAAGCCTCTCCCCTACCCACAAAATAAACTTTCTTCCCCAAGAATTTAGATGAGCCTTGTTAGGCCATGTTGCCACAGTTGGGCCATAGGAATGCTGTGTGCTGATTGGCTGAAGATTGGCTTCCTGAATCAATTACTAGCAAGTAGGATGAGATTACCAAGATGGACTTTGTGAGTCTAGGCCTTAAAATAATCAAGATTCAGCTATGGAGTTGGAAACGCTTCTCCTGATTCTCTTGGACAGTGTAGAAGAGCATTGTCTTTCTACACCAAAGGAGAACTGTCTTAGGAAAAAGAGAAAACTGAATCTTGGGTAGCCAATCAATGTGTTCAATATTGAGTGGTAGGGCTAGACTGAGCCTGGGGAATGGTGATGGTTATTAAAAAAAAAAAAAAGAAAGAAAAAGCCCCAGAGACTGTTATCTGGACTGTCAGAAACCCATTCATATCTAATCCAGATTTTTGCAAAGGGAAAACAGATTTTGTATAATGCTGTATTAAGCCCATCCAGCTTGGCCCACACCCAACAATGGCCCATAGAATCAAAGGCCAATTTTAGAGGCCTTTGTGCTTCTATAAAACACAAATGTGCTGCATTCCTGATTAGCATATGAATCTGTTGTTGCCATGGCAAGTATGATGTTGTATATCGTATGCTATCACTTTAGAACAGGATCTAGAAAACTAAAGGTCCTGGGATAGGAAATGAAAACCTTCTTGGTAATAAGACCAAATGGAATTATAACTTGGGCATCAAAACTCTGAGAAACATTTATGCAAAATGAGAGGATATTGCTTTTTAAAGAGATTCTTAAATTTCAGTTAAATGAGACTGTGCTTCACTTATGATTTATTCTTACTTCCAGATGGTTTTGAAGTACCTTTAACGTTTAAAATCATAAAATACAGCAGTTAGAAAACAACTAGGAAAGAGAAGGAAGGATCGATGAAGGAAATGGAAGACAGTGAGAGAAATGTTGGGTGATGTTTGGTTATATACTCATGTTAGTATTGAAATTTCGTATTAGCCTGCTGGGTTTATTCTACCACTTGCCTAAAGAAGCAGGTCAGGACGCTGGGTTTTGGAGATACTTCAGCCTCTCTAAATTAAGTGCAAAGGAGGTGGTGGGACAAACCTCTAGGCAGGGTGTATCAGTAGCTAAGGATCTGAGTACAGAGGGTCCCTTTTCCTCTGGGTGTTACCAATCCAAAGACTTTGCACTGTGTCTCTGATTCCGTCCTACTTACTACTCTCTATTCCAGCCTGTGAGTAATTATCTGTGTGTTCTATGTCTGACCCAGGGAGAGAAAGGTTATATGCAGGAGTAAAAACGTCTGGCTATTGTCAATTATCCCAGAATCTCCATGCAATGTGTGTATCAAACTCTTCCTTGTTTGAAACATCCTTGCAGCCACGCCTCCTTTTTAAACAATACCCTCCATCATGTACTTTGAATTATGGATCCATTCTTCAACAAGATACTGTTTGTCTCCCTTCTTTCAAGAATTCATCATAATTGCTGGTCCACAGAGTACAGTACTTTTTATGTTCTACTGGAATTATGAGTTTATTAAGTATCTTTTCGATCATTTTTAGGGTTCAAGGCAAGAGGGGAAAGCTGCAGCAGGTACTCATTCTGCCATTTTGAATTGAAAGTATTATGCCTACAGTGACATGAAAAACAAATTCAGAATTACATGGTTGTAGAAATTGTTTTTCAAACATACTGTTCCTGTATGAGAATCAGACACATGTCCTTTTTCTCCATTTCCAGAATCACAATATGTGATTGGTCATAGCAAGGCCTGTGGTAGGCTGATCATACGTAAAGAACAGAGCTTGAAAGTACGAATGTGCAGCTAGAATCTGTGTGGTAGATAAGAGTCCCTTCAGTGTTGTGGTTCCTTCCCTTAGCCTAATGGTATAAACTGCCACAGCTCACGGGTCTAGGCTCCTATGTCTTAAACGATCACCATTGTTTCTTGTGGACTGTCAAGATCATTGAACTTTGGAACTAGGAAGGCTACTAAGAACCTTACAGTAACTCAGCAAGATAGATGTTATCTCCACTCAGCGCATCAGGACACTGAGGCTCAATGAGAATAAGTCTCAAATGCACAGAGCTAATTATAGTCACATGCTGAACTTGCCGCCCCAAAGTCAGCCTCGCTAAGCCAAAGGCCTTTATTCAATGCTGCATGTAGTAAAGCATACTTTATATTGCTCCAGCTCAATATGCTGACGCAAACTTCTATTGTTTATTCCCACCAAAAATCTCTTAATCATATGAAGTTGTACCGTATGCTGTTTTGGTAATCCAAAGATGGACAAATATTGGCAATCTCATATGGTTCAATCTGATATATTGTCCTTTAATTGTGTAATGAGATGGAGAAATTTTTCTTTTAGAAGTCAATGTATGAATTCCTCATAGAAGTGTCTTGAGCTTGTTGGGAATTTACTTTGATAAGACAGCTTGAAGTAGGCAGACCCTTCCAAGAACGGGTGACAAGATTTCTAATGGAGAATCAGTTTGCACTTGAGGTGAAGCAGAATGAGGCAACAGGATGCTTACATAGAGTGAAAACTCTGGAAATGAGTGGAAGGCACTAGGAGACTTAGCACTTCCTCAAGATGAGGAAAATAGATGTCTGAGGCAACCTTATCTAGATCTCAGGACAAAGGAAGCTTCTGCTGGTATCCAAGATACTACGGTTCCATATTATTTCTTGAACAGTCAGCATCCTGAGTGAGGAACCAAAGTGTGTTTACTCATATGGTAGTGGTAGGCATTCATTAAAAGTTAACTGTCGAACAGTCATCCCAATTAGACTGTCCGCATTTTGCTGGATGTCACATATGATCTAAATTTTCTGTAGTGCCTTGAGCATGTGCTAGGAACTTACAAAGCGTTAATTTAAAAAGCTTAGATTCTGATAGACTGACAGTCAACTTCAAGGCTGGTAAAGATATGTAAATTAACCTTTGTTCCAGGGAAAATGAAATCATAAGCTAATAAACTGGTCATGTAACAGAAGGGTGCCACTCACTCTTATTGATAAACATATTGGGCAGTAGCAAGATTCAGGCCCTGGGCTGTCCATCTACTATGTCATTTAAAGTACAGACTAATGCTAAGTGTAGGGTGTGAGTGATTTCCAAGTTCTCTACCTGAGCGTGTGTGTGTTCTCTAATTTACGTCTTGGTCATATGTGTATATTATCTTTCCCCAATAATGTATAAGCTTCTTAAATTAAATACAGATGCCGAGTTTTCCATTTCTTTAATATTTTCTCTCTGATGTATTTTCTTGTGATTACTAATATTTTAATAATAAATAATTGAAGTTTAATCTTATTCTATATGAATTAGAAGAACAAGGGAAAGAGTTTATAACTAATTTTTAAATATTCTTAAATATTCTAAATTTTTAACTACATTATACTAGAAAATAATGAATTGAGGAATCTCAATATTAAATCCCTCATTAAGCGCATATTTAAACATGCCTTTGTCTTGTATTTAAGATAATGAATCATCTGTATTACTACATTACTGTCATCATACAGGAGTAATATGATATTTAGTGACTATTAAAAATCTCCATTTAGGAAAAACATTTTGAAGAAAAAAACCACTGAGATTAAATAATTTATTATCATTGCTAAGATGAACACATATACTTGATACTCAATTTTATGCAGAACTTTAAAAAAATAGTTTTAATACAGTATCAAAATTTACACAAGTATTTTGTCAAAAGACCAGTGTTCCTTGTATTAGCTTCTGCAGGCTCTACTGCAGGCACAGAAACTTGTTTTAAATGTCTTCAGAGTGTAGGAATACAACAATTTAAAGATGAAGGCTTTTCAAGAGAAGGTGTAAATATAGCAATTTTCTTTTATAGAGTAATAATATTCTTAAAATATATAACATTTTAAAAGAAAAGCTTAAATGGTAACCCAATTACAATAATTAGAGAATTCTATATAGCAAATTAATTCATAAATATTTTCTGAGACCAGAGGGGCTGCTTTTTCATCACAATAACATTCAAAAAAGTGTAACAATTCCTTCACCAATGACAATTAATACATGTGTAATGAGCCTGTTTAAAAACAAGAGCAACAACAGAATATCTGCTATGAATCGAATCTAAGTAATTTAGAAGAAAACTGGGAATTGTTGCATTCCTACCTTTATAATCTTAAACTACAATATAAAGTTAGCATTCGTTCACAGGCCTCTTGCACATTCATACAAGAAACTATCGTTGCATTTGGATAAACACAAAATACCTATCATAGCATTTCCAATACACACAGTCTATTTTATATATATATATATATATATATTATATATATATACACCAAAAATAAGGAAAGCAAAGCAAAGCTAGCACACCTCCTTTTCAAACCTCAAGCAATCTGAACAAGAGCTTTTAGCTTCAATAATGAAGGACATGCGTCAGTTTCATAAAATGTTAGATAACTGCTGTAGGCTAAGAAAGCTTTTTTCATAAATGCAGTGCAATATTTTAAAGTTTACAGAAAGTTTATTAAGTATAACAGCATGTCTAGAAATTAAATTGTAGAAATTAACATCTCACAGCTGGAAACACTTAGAAAAATTGTTTGCTTGTTCTTTAATTGAAACTGTTAATATTAACATTAATGAATACACTGAAGATGGAGGTTGATATGTTCCCAAGATGTGTCTTCATGAGCAATACATTAAGATGAAAAGAAAAGATATATTTACTTTGATCAATTAAAATAAATGGTACTCGCTGATAAGCACTTGACAAAGTCCTGCTACCCTCCTAGCCGGTAAGGAAAATTCTATGTGGTATTTTTAGCACCTCAAAAGTCAAAACGAAATCCCAGAAACCTAATCTTATCTTGCGTTCAAATCAATTATGCATCAGGAACTAGTATTTTATTAACTAAAATATAATAGGTGACCAACTCTCCAACTTGGGAAGCTGGAAACCACCTCTTATCTTGAACAATATGGTAGAACACTCCCACCATTATATGCAATGATTCAATTCTATCAAAACCACAGAGGCTCTACTGGACTCTTCCAATCATGCAGGTTTCCCAATTACAATTTTCCATCTGAAGAGTCAAAAACTTTTAGTTCTAATGAAAATATTGGTACCAAAATGGTGATTTTCAAAGCTACCTTGTTTGAGATTGACTGTCGTGAACATTGAAGTGAGAGACAAAATACAACTTCAGTTATACTAAAGATTTTAGAGGGAAAATATGTGCAATGTACAATCACTCCATGTTATTCCATGAGTCCAGGTTTGTGAAAATCCACTCTTTTCTTCTGTCTCTCTGGCAGTGGTGATGTCATGTTTGAAAGAGAGTCCTTCTCACATGGGTCCTTTGTACTGGTTTCCAGACAAATGCTGCCTAATTCCAGGACACGAACCTGCAGCATCTCCAAGTTTCCTCCATACAACCTTAAGAAGAAAAAAAAGTAAGCATCTTAATTGTCCTCTTCCACAAAGACATGTATATGTTTTTTTGTTCTAAGCGGGAATCTATGAGAGGGACAAAAAGGAATATAAGACAAGAGACAAAATATTCACATATTTTGTCAAACACAAACACAAAATGAAATGTGATACAAGTTTCTAAATCACAAGAACTGCTCAACAGATGGGACTACTACGCTTTGTTAGCAACCAGGGTCAGAATTAAAGAATGATGTGCCAGCTTACACTAGCTGTGAGAGTGGTCTTCAACTCTAGCTGCACACTGCACACTGGGAGTTACTCTCAAACAGGTATGGTCATCTATTTTTTGTTTTAAAAGCTTTCAACATGATTCTAATATCTAGCCAGAATTAAGAGCACATGAGCAAAATCATCCTGGTTCCTATATTATACCTCTAAAATAAGGGATACCAAAATGTTAAATAGCTAAGAACAAACACTCCTTCATTGTCCTCAGTGGTTTAAAGTCCTGAGGTGGTAGCATTAAGGGTCAGTGGTAGAGTTCCCTGGTTTCCCCTGCGAAATGGGGGCCTCAGTTATCGTAAATCTTAGCTACCCAATATGGTATCTCGGATTACCACAACAGAAAGCATACAGATGCAGGGAAAAGATAAGAATAAATTCAAGAGTCACTAAAATAGATACAATATGCTAAAAACTGGTCCATTTTAAAGGGACAGTAGCAAAAGGTGAGATTAATAAGTAATTGTTACTGAATTCAACAACGACATACCAATATACTAACATTACTTAGGAAGCACACACAGTAAGTCATAACCCTCTTAGAGTGTTTCACTATTAGGATTATGATCAGATTGATTAATTCCACAAAAATTTACATTGCTCTAACATGAATACAAACCCATTGGCTCATTAATTATTCATAGATTGTGTTTCTCTGTTTTCTCTTTTAAAAAGAGCAGATACTCCAGGGAAGCCAAGTACTATTCACAGTACTACATAAGAATATATAGGGTTCCGTCTACCTTCATTTCGAAGCCCATGTAACTATTAGTCTCTCTGTTTTAGCAGGCACAACTATGTGATGGAGATATTGTCATATTTGAAGGGAACCCTAGTATGGTCCTTAACTATTTGGAAAGGAATGATATAGAAATGGATGGCTCAAATTGTACCCAAGGGAGCTAGGAAAGTGTCATTTCTCAGTACACTGACTGAAGAGGCACAAATTCGGAATCAGGAAGCCAAGGAGTGCTATGGACTTTGCCTTTCTAGCCCTTAAATGGTATACATAATTACATCTACCCAGAACGCTTGGATGTCTTGGTTAGAAGCAGAGGATAGAGCCAAATGATCAGGGACGTAAGGCAGTAGATGATTACAACTCAAAAGTGCAACCCCTCTTCAAGTATTCAAATGTAGAATGCAATGGGCCTTAACCCTGAAATTACTATGTGGTGAAAGGAAACTCAGAGAAGGCAGAACTCTGAAATAAGCCAAGGATACAGAATATTAAGGCAGACACAGAGTAGTGACTCATTAACTGAAAGCAGAACAGGTGGGTATCTGAGATGACCAGTCAAGTATTTCAGATGTTCTCAGGGAATTGACAAGAGCCAAACAGACAAACCTAAGATAACTAAGATAAAACCATTACTACAAGATAGATTGACTATTTCTTAGAGGGCAGTGTATGTTTGGGGTATAGCTTGGGAAGAGAATAAAAGCACTTGCTGCTGTGAAGAAGAGTCTTTCCATTGTATAGATGTTAACAACTTATCTCCAGAAAGAATACCAGAGACTGAGATAAAGCAAGTGCTGAGTCTTTTAACGGCTATCACATTCTGAGAAAGCTTTACATTTCTGAGACGTTACTGTAAAAGCACATAGTTCCTCTAATAGGTTTCATAATCTTATGTAAGTTATTTCTTACAAACTATGAAACTGTCTCACAATCTGTATTTTTCTTTAATCTCCAATATTTGCTATGTGTTTTTGATATATAACTTACCACGGTGACACAAATATTTTATTTTTTTACATCTTTATTGGAGTATAATTGCTTTACAATGGTGTGTTAGTTTCTGCTTTATAACAAAGTGAATCAGTCATACATATACATATGTCCCCATATCTCTTCCCTCTTGCGTCTCCCTCCCACCCTCCCTATCCCAGCCTTCTAGGTGGTCACAAAGCACCAAGCTGATCTCCCTGTGCTATGCGGCTGCTTCCCACTAGCTATCTATTTTACATTTGGTAGTGTATATATGTCCATGCCACTCTCTCACTTTGTCAGAGCTTAACCTTCCCTCTCCCCATATCCTAAAGTCCATTCTCTAGTATGTCCGTGTGTTTATTCCTGTCTTACCCCTAGGTTCTTCATGACATTTTTTCCCTTAAATTCCATATATATGTGTTAGCATACGGTATTTGTCTTTCTCTTTCTGACTTACTTCACTCTGTATGACAGACTCTAGGTCCATCCACCTCATTACAAATAGCTCAATTTCATTTCTTTTTATGGCTGAGTAATATTCCATTGTATATATGTGCCACATCTTAATCCATTCATCTGATGATGGACACTTAGGTTGTTTCCATCTCCTGGCTATTGTAAATAGAGCTGCAGTGAACATTTTGGTACATGACTCATTTTGAATTATGGTTTTCTTAGGGTATATGCCCAGTAGTGGAATTGCTGGGTCATATGGTAGTTCTATTTTTAGTTTTTTAAGGAACCTCCATACTGTTCTCCATAGTGGCTATTCACATTCCCACCAGCAGTGCAAGAGTGTTCCCTTTTCTCCACACCCTCTCCAGCATTTATCGTTTCTAGATGTTTTGATGATGGCCATTCTGACTGGTGTGAGATGATATCTCATTGTAGTTTTGAGTTGCACTGCTCTAATGATTAATGATGTTGAGCATTCTTTCATGTGTTTGTTGGCAGTCTGTATATCTTCTTTGGAGAAATGTCTATTTAGGTCTTCTGCCCATTTTTGGATTGGGTTGTTTGTTGTTTTGTTATTGAGCTGCATGAGCTGCTTGTAAATTTTGGAGATTAATCCTTTGTCAGTTGCTTCATTTGCAAATATGTTCTCCCATCCTGAGGGTTGTCTTTTGGTCTTGTTTATGGTTTCCTTTGCTGTGCAAAAGCTTTGAAGTTTCATTAGGTCCAATTGTTTATTTTTGTTTTTGTTTTCATTTCTCTAAGAGGTGGGTCAAAAAGGATCTTGCTGTGATTTATGTCATAGAGTGTTCTGCCTATGTTTTCCTCTAAGAGTTTGATAGTTTCTGGCCTTACATTTAGGTCTTTAATCCATTTTGAGCTTATTTTTGTGTATGGTGTTAGGGAGTGATCTAATCTCATACTTTTACATGTACCTGTCCAGTTTTCCCAGCACCACTTATTGAAGAGGCTGTCCTTTCTCCACTGTACATTCCTGCCACCTTTGTCAAGGTAAGGTGTCCATATGTGCGTGGGTTTACCTCTGGGCTTTCTATCCTGTTCCATTGATCTGTCTTTCTGTTTTTGTGCCAGTACCATACTGTCTTGATTATTGTAGCTTTGTAATATAGTATGAAGTCAGGGAGCCTGATTCCTCCAGCTCCGTTTTTTGTTCTCAAGATTGCTTTGGCTATTCGGGGTCTTTTGTGTTTCCATACAAATTGTGAAATTTCTTGTTCTACTTCTGTGAAAAATGCCAGTGGTAGTTTGATAGGGATTGCATTGAATCTGTAGATTGCTTTGGGTGTAGTACAGTCATTTTCACAATGTTGATTCTTCCAATCCAAGAACATGGTATATCTCTCCATCTATTTGTATCATCTTTAATTTCTTTCATCAGTGTCTTATAATTTTCTGCATACAGGTCTCTTGTCTCCTTAGGTAGGTTTATTCCTAGATATTTTTGGTTGCAATGGTAAATGGGAGTGTTTTCTTGATTTCACTTTCAGATTTTTCATCATTGGTGTATAGGAATGCCAGAGATTTCTGTGCATTAATTTTGTATCCTGCTACTTTACCAAATTCATTGATTAGCTCTAGTAGTTTTCTGGTAGCATCTTTAGGATTCTCTATGTATAGTATCATGTCATCTGCAAACAGTGACAGCTTTACTTCTTTTCCAATTTGGATTCCTTTTATTTCCTTTTCTTCTCTGATTGCTGTGGTTAAAACTTCCAAAACTATGTTGAATAAGAGTGGTGAGAGTGGGCAACCTTGTCTTGTTCCTGATCTTAGAGGAAATGGTTTCAGTTTTTCACCATTGAGGATGATGTTGGCTGTGGGTTTGTCATACATGGCCTTTATTATGTTGAGGAAAGTTCCCTCTATGCCTACTTTCTGCAGGGTTTTTATCATAAATGGGTGGGTGTTGAATTTTGTCGAAAGATTTCACTGCATTCATTGAGAGAATCATATGGTTTTTCTCCTTCAATTTGTTAACATGGTGTATCACATTGATTCATTTGTGTATATTGAAGAATCCTTGCATTCCTGGAATAAACCCCACTTGATCATGGTGTATGATCCTTTTAATGTGCTGTTGGATTCTGTTTGCTAGTATTTTGTTGAGGATTCTTGCATCCATGTTCATCAGTGATATTGGCCTGTAGTTTTCTTTCTTTGTGACATCCTTGTCTGGTTTTGGTATCAAGGTGATGGTGGCCTCGTAGAATGAGTTTGGGAGTGTTCCTCCCTCTGCTATATTTTGGAAGAGTTTGAGAAGGATAGGTGTTAGCTCTTCTCTAAATGTTTGATAGAATTTGCCTGTGAAGCTATCTGGTCCTGGGCTTTTGTTTGTTGGAAGATTTTAAATCACAGTTTCAATTTCAGTGCTTGTGATTGGTCTGTTCATATTTTCTATTTCTTCCTGATTCAGTCTCGGCAGGTTGTGCATTTCTAAGAATTTGTCCATTTCTTCCAGGTTGTCCATTTTATTGCCATAGAGTTGCTTGTAGTAATCTCTCATGACCTTTTGTATTTCTGCAGTATCAGTTGTTACTTCTCCTTTTTCATTTCTAATTCTATTGATATGAGTCTTCTCCCTTTTTTTCTTGATGAGTCTGGCTAATGGTTTATAATTTTGTTTATCTTCTCAAAGAACCAGCTTTTAGTTTTACTGATCTTTGCTATCGTTTCCTTCATTTCTTTTTCATTTATTTCTGATCTGATCTTTATGATTTCTTTCCTTCTGTTAACTTTGGGGTTGTTTTGTTCTTCTTTCTCTAATTGCTTTAGGTGCAAAGTTAGGTTGTTTATTCGAGATGTTTCCTGTTTCTTAAGGTAGTATTGTATTGCTTGAAACTTCCCTCTTAGAACTGCTTTTGCTGCATCCCATAGGTTTTGGGTTGTCGTGTCTCCATTGTCATTTGTTTCCAGGTATTTTTTAATTTCCTCATTGATTTCTTCAGTGATCACTTCAGTATTAAGTAGTGTATTGTTTAGCCTCCATGTGTTTGTATTTTTTACAGATCTTTTCCTGTAATTGATATCTAGTCTCATAGTGTTGTGGTCGGAAAAGATACATGATACAATTTCAGTTTTCTTAAATTTACCAAGGCTTGATTTGTGACCCAAGATATGATCTATCCTGGAGAATGTTCCATGAGCACTTGAGAAAATGTATATTCTGTTGTTTTTGGATGGAATGTCCTATAAATATCAATTAAGTCCATCTTGTTTAATGTATCATTTAAAACTTGTGTTTCCTTATTTATTTTTATTTTCATTTTGGATGATGTGTCCGTTGGTGAAAGTGGGGTGTTAAAGTCCCCTACTATGAATGTGTTCCTGTCGCTTTCCCCTTTTATGGCTGTTAGTATTTGCCTTATGTATTGAGGTGCTCCTATGGTGGGTACATAAATATTTACAATTGTTTTATCTTCTTCTTGGATCGATCCCTTGATCATTATGTAGTGTCCTTCTTTGTCTCTTCTAATAGTCTTCATTTTAAAGTCTATCTTTGTCTGATATGAGAATTGCTACTCCAGCTTTCGTTTTCCATTTGCATGGAATATCTTTTTCCATCCCCTCACTTTCAGTCTCTTTCAGTCTGTATGTGGCTCTAGGACTGAAGTGGGTCTCTTGTAGACAGCATATAAATGGGTCTTGTTTTTGTATCCATTCAGCCAATCTGTGTCTTTTGGTGGGAGCATTTAGACCATTTGCATTTAAGGTAATTATTGATATGTATGTTCCTATTACCATTTTCTTAATTGTTTTGGGTCTGTTATTGTAGGTCTTTTTCTTCTCTTGTGTTTCTTGCCTAGAGAAGTTCCTTTAGCATTTGTTGTAAAGCTGGTTTGTTGGTGCTGAACTCTCTTAGCTTTTGCTTGTCTGTAAACGTTTTAATTGCTCCATCAAATCTGAATGAGATCCTTGCTGGGTAGAGTAATCTTGGTTGCAGGTTTTTCTCCTTCATCACTTTAAATATGTCCTGCCAGCCCCTTCTGGCTTGCAGAGTTTCTGCTGAAAGATCAGCTGTTAACCTTATGACGATTCCCTTGTGTGTTATTTGTTGTTTTTCCCTTGCTGCTTTTAATATGTTTTCTTTGTATTTAATTTTTGACAGTTTGATTAACATGTGTCTTGGCGTGTTTCTCCTTGGATGTATCCTGTATGGGACTCTCTGTGCTTCCTGGACTTGATTAACTATTTCCTTTCCCATATTAGGGAAGTTTTCAACTATAATCTCTTCAAATATTTTCTCAGTCCCTTTCTTTTTCTCTTCTTCTTCTTCTGGAACCCCTATAATTCGAATGTTGGTGCATTTAATGTTGTCCCAGAGGTCTCTGAGACTGTCCTCAGTTCTTTTCATTCTTTATTCTGCTCTGCAGTAGTTATTTCCACTATTTTATCTTCCAGGTCACTTATCTGTTCTTCTGCCTCAGTTATTCTGCTATTGATCCCATCTAGAGTATTTTTAATTTCATTTATTGTGTTGTTCATCATTGCTTGTTTCATCTTTAGTTCTTCTAGGTCCTTGTTAAATGTTTCTTGTGTTTTCTCTATTCTGTTTTCAAGATTTTGGATCATCTTTACTATCATTATTCTGAATTCTTTTTCAGATAGACTGTCTGAGTGGGGTTTTATCTTGCTCCTTCATCTGCTGTGTGTTTTTCTGTCTTCTCATTTTGCTTAGCTTACTGTGTTTGGGGTCTCCTTTTTGCAGGCTGCATGTTCATAGTTCCCGTTGTTTTTGGTGTCTGTCCCCAGTGGCTAAGGTTGGTTCAGTGGGTTGTGTAGGCTTCCTGGTGGAGGGGACTAATGCCTGTGTTCTGGTGGGTGAGGCTGGATCTTGTCTTTCCTTGGGCAGGTCCACGTCTGGTGGTGTGTTTTGGGGTGTCTGTGGACTTCTTATGATTTTAGGCAGCCTCTCTGCTAATGGGTGGGGTTGTGTTCCTGTCTTGCTAGTTGTTTGGCATAGGATGTCCAGCACTGTAGCTTGCTGGTCGTTGAGTGAAGCTGGGTGCTGGTGTTGAGATGGAGATCTCTGGGAGATTTTCGCTGTTTGGTATTATGTGGAGCTGGGAGGTCTCTTGTAGACCAGAGTCCTGAAGTTGGCTCTCCCACCTCCGAGGCCCAGCACTGACTCCTGGCTGCAGCACCAAGAGCCTTTCATCCACACGGCTCAGAATAAAAGGGAGAAAAAGTAGAAAGAAAGAAAGGAAGGAAGGAAAGAAAGGAAGAAAGAATATAAAATAAATTTATTAAAATAAATAATTATTAAGATAATTTTTTTAAAAAAATGAAAAAAAACAAAACCAAAAATAAACAGACGGATAGAACCCTAGGACAAATGGTGGAAGCAAAGCTATACAGACAAAATCTCACACAGAAGCATACACATACACAGTCACAAAAAGAGGAAAAGGGGAGAAAATCATATAAATCTTGCTCTCAAAGTCCACCTCCTCAATTTGGGATGATTCCACAGATGCAGGTACATCAAGTTGATTGTGGAGCTTTAATCTGCTGCTTCAGAGGCTGCTGGGAGGGATTTTCCTTTCTCTTCTTTGTTCTCACAGCTCCCGGGGCTCAGCTTTGGATTTGGCCCTGCCTCTGCGTGTAGGTTGCCGGAGGGCGTCTGTTATTTGCTCAGACAGGACGGGGTTAAAGGAGCAGCTGCTTCGGGGACTGCGGCTCACTCAGGCCAGGGGGAGGGAGGGGTACGGAGTGCAGGGCAAGCCTGTGGCAGCAGAGGGCAGCGTGACGTTGCACCAGCCTGAGGTGTGCTGTGTGTTCTCCTGGGAAAGTTGTCCCTGGAACCTGGGACCCTGGCAGTGGCGGGCTGCACAGGCTCCCTGGAAGGGGGGGTGCTGTGCTCACACACAGGCTTCTTGACGGCAGTAGCAGCCTTAGCGTCTCCTGCCCGTCTCTGGGGTCCGCGCTGATAGCCCTGGCTTGCACCCGTCTCTGGAGCTCCTTTAAGCAGCGCTCTTAATCCCCTCTCCTCGTGCACCAGAAAACAAAGAGGGAAGAAAGGAGGTCCAGAATTTTCCCCGGACTCCCTCCTGGCTAGCTGTGGTGCACTAACCCCTTCAGGCTGTGTTCATGCCGCCAACACCAGTCCTCTCCCAGAGCTCCGACCGAAGCCCGAGCCTCAGCTCCCAGCCCTGCCTGCCCTAGCGGGGGAGCAGACAAGCCTATCGGGGCTGGTGAGTGCCGGTCGGCACTGATCCTCTGTGCGGGAATTTCTCCTCTTTGCTCGCCGCACCCCTGTGGCTGTGCACTCCTCCGCGGCTCCGAAGCTTTCCCCCTCCGCCACCCGCGGTCTCCGCCCAGGAAGGGCTTCCTAGTGTGTGGAAACCTTGCCTCCTTCACAGCTCCCTCCCACTGGTACAGGTCCCGTCCCTATTCTTTGGTCCTCTGTTTATTCTTTATTCTTTTGCCCTGCCCAGGTATGTGGGGAGTTTCTTGCCTTTTGGGAGGTCTGAGGCCTTCTGCCAGCGTTCAGTAGGTGTTCTGTAGGAGTTGTTCCACGTGTAGATGTATTTCTGGAGTATCTGTGGGGAGGAAGGTGATCTCTGCGTCTTACTCTTCCACCTTCTTCCCCTCGTCTTGACACAAATATTTTAAATCAACAATTTTTTCTCTTAGCTTTTAAATAGTTTCCAAACATAAGAGTGCTAATAATCAGATTTGAACTACATTTTTTTCTCAAATTTCGGTGATAAAAGATGCCCTAGAAAACTTCTGAAGGTACATGAAGAGGACAATGAAGGATTTTTTGGAAATACAGGCGAGCAAAAATCATTGCAGAACTAATCAAGATCCAATTCATTAGTGGGTCGCTTCTACGACTCAGAAATAACTTTTCTAATATCTAAAAATCTTTCCTCAAAAAACAGTCCTGTTTCTTTACAGAAGTTCTGCCATTAAGCACAATGGACATGGCCTCCTCTGCAAGCTATTGGGTTGGCCAAAAAGTTCATTCTGGTTTTTTCTGACCGGATGTTACAGAAAAACCCAAACGAAATTTTCGGGGCGCCCAATACGTTGATTTTCATTATTGAGGAAAGAAAATGGCAGTGCCTGGATTAACTAACTACACTTGGCAAAGTGGAAAGGGCTGGTCCTCAGAGAAAATCTGGGTATACATCTGACTTCATTGTTCATTAGAGAACAATTTGGGCAAGTAACTTAGTTTCGGAATCTTAGTTTCTTCAAATATGAAATGCAAGTATGGGGTTCTTACTGAGCAGTTCCTAACCCAACTGCCCATGATCTGGGGTGAAACCCAGACCTCTGAATTATGAAGGAGCCTCATATGACTCTTTGAGAACCACTGGAGGTGTGACCTTCTATGGTCCCTTCTAGTTTTACAATTCCTCATGTCTGAACTTTAAAATTTATCTGAGGGAAATGTTCAAATTGAAAACCTTAAGGACAGGCAAAAAGCTACAGAAGATGAACAGTGATGCATTTAGGAAATTATGACATCTAGAACCAACGACCTTTTGAAAACAGACAAAAACAGATATGTAGGAAAGAAAAACAGCCACAACACAAGCAAGCAGGAGCCTATATGTGCTGGGGCAAGAGTGTTAAAATGCCCATGGGACCTAATTTAACATTCACTGGATTCCAGGAACACCTTAGGGAGGTACATAAATGAGATATCTGGTCCTAATAGCCTAAAGCTGAAGGGTGTTTCCAAACAATTTTGATACCCTAATGAACAAAGACTATAGGGATAAAGTACAGTATAAAGCCAATTCAAATCAGTGCTTAAAATAATCGGCCATGAATTTTTGCTTTTAAGAAATGTCTTCCCTTATCATATTCTACTTAGCTTTTTAACAAGCTTCACAAATTATATTCTTGATCAAATGATATATCCAAGCATATTACTAAACTAAAATTCAGTTAATCAAATCCAAACCGCAATAATGATTACATAGGCTGTGCACTGTGAAAATAGCATGTCTTTTTTTCTTTTTAAACTGTGCTTTTCTATGACTTCATAAGGTAGATTTCTGTGTAGCTAACTATCTCTTAAGTTCGTATCTATCTACCTCTTACTATTTTGAGCTTGCATCAACCACTGAGAGGTAAAGATACTGCTTGGCATGACAGGAGCACACATATCATATGCATGAAGAGCTAAGCAAATATTACCTATTAAGATAGTGATTTTTTTCCCCCTAGTTACAAATAATCTGAAGAAGGTTGTGTTTTCTTTATCACAGGTTTTTAAACATAATTAAGGAAAATTATGAAATGGAAGCTTATTTTATCAAAACTAGTAACATTTTAGAAAATTTATTCAAAATCTTTCACAATTCATTCTGTAACACAGAATTGGCTGATTCTTGCTTACCTGAATATTTTACAACATGATTACTGTGTTAATAAAACTGCAATAAAATTTACTAAAGAAAATCAAGGGAAGGTTGGTTTTACTTTCACATAAAAATATAAAGGCATTTGGCCAGCATTTTAAAAAGAATGTATTCACGAAGCAATAACTAAACTATGATGAGGTTTTCGACATAGAATACACAATAAAGCACATTAAACTTACATTGCACATTTCTCTGACTATAGCTTTTTCTGTCTCACTAAGGTCATGTTCATACTCTTTACCCTGTTGACGATCTATAGTTTCCTGAACATCCAAGACCTGGATTTGTTGAAAAAGAAAAGCAAATTTCACATGGAAAAAAACTTGTTAGTTATGAATAAAAATCAAGGAGCTCCACTTTGTAAAAACCTTTAGTTTTCTCCATGTCTGCATATCAGAGTGGATTAACACATGGCAAAATCTTTTAAAAGAGTTGATTGCTCTGAAAGCTATCTGAATCCTACTTGATTTTCAAATGGCCATTAAGAGCCATCTATTGCATCACTAATAGTCAATTGAATTCATTAACAATTAGATGCATTTAGTTACTTTGGTCATTAAGATAAACTTGATTGTCAACCATTTGGAGACAGTCAATAATTCTTGCTCCATTGTAAAGACTGGCATGTAATTAATTATATTGCTCAACAGTCCAAATGATATGTAGACAAGGCCTAAAGAAAAAAATGACTAAAAAAGGTAATAGTCACAGCTGAAACTGGTCAGAACCCAGAAATATGTAGCATAAGAACTTTTTGTTAACATTAACACTAGTGACCTCACAGTTCTTTCCTAGACATGTTTCTGGTGCCTAGGAAAGGACTAGGCCACAGCTCTTTGACAGAAGCAAAGAGAGGCAATGGCTCCCCAGTTGTGAAAATATTTGAGCAACACTAAATATTTTTCATTTTTTCATCTGGGAATGAGATGCTTTTAAACAATTTTAGGTTCTACTTCTCTAAATTATCACTAAATGGATTGAGAATAAAATTCTATTCAAAATGTCTTTAAAATTTTCATGTCAATACTTTCTGTAGTAAAAAAGAGGGCAAAACTTTCGCTTTGAGTGCTGTTTAGTTTTCTCTACATCAGCTTATAAATCAAATCACTGATGTAGCAAAAAAAAAAAGCTTTTTCTAAAAGCTCCTGTAGAATCCACACTGAACTGTAACACTGCTAAACTCCCTGGTTCTGCTGTTATCATGGTCAGTGCTGACAGCCACACCTAAAGATGTCACCTGAGAATTTGCACCAATGAACAAACAGGTGGACCAAAATAAATAACTCAGGCCCGAAGTGGGACCTTCATGTCGAGTTCATGGATACTGAGACTACAACGATATTTACCCGAGTTCAAATCTGTAATAAATAATCTCACAAACTACTTTCTCGTTAACTCAAAACTTCTGGCCATTATTACTGTGTAGGTACCACTTCTTTAAAGAAGGATATGACGGTGGTAAATGAAAGCCTCACTCTGGTACTCAACTCATATTAGAGTCATTTCACATTTTTTTTTATACTTAGAGCAAATCACTGATGATGCTCAGTGAATATTCACAGAAAACTTAAAGAACTCCTGGAACAAGCTCATTTGCCTACAAATTCGATTTATAATGTACCTCAGAGAAGTGTACTTAAATTCAGTTAATTTCTACTCATTGAAGTGAAGCTCTAGTTAATAGTTAGGAATTTTAAAGCAAGAAAAACGTGGTGTTATCACAAGTGGGCTAACTCCTCACACTGGCTTACAACAACACTTTCCCCACAGCTATGACCATGGAGTTTATTAAAGCCCAGACATTTTAAAAAACTTATCAGAAAAGGAGCCATTGTCCTGACTATTCCTTTCAGAACAGAACAATCTTATGATATAAATCAGCTCTACAGTGGTAGCTTTTAAAAACAAAACGTTGAGTGGCTACATTTCTTTTTTTACACTGAGATGTTCTGAAGATGCATTTCCCAGAGGCTATGTTTGCACATATTTCTGTTTCAACTCGTGGAAGCGAACGTATTCTATATTCAAGAGCTTCCAGTTACCCAATCAAGATGCTTCAGTTGCTTGGCATTACCCATTGGCCAAGTGAGGACACTTAACGTGTTCTGATTATAACATAGTATCTTCCTCTTGAGATAAAATTTTAGATGAAAATTAGAGAATGAATTCAGAGAAAATTGAATAGCTCTTCCTTGCCCTCCCCTTCCTTTTAGGCCATACTAACACAGCTGCCTTGAGAAATTTGGGAATGGTGGCAATGTGACCCACTGCACTGATCTGATTCCAGCTGCACTTGCCATTGAATAAGGCAATAGGCTGAAACAGGTTTCAGACAGTTTGGAAAGCAGGGCAGCGTGTTGCCTTTGGAGTATGTGCAGATACTAATACTACAGGATTGAAGCCACTCCTTCATTTTCCCATTTCGGAAATGCTTTTCAGATCGCTAGTGCCTGATTTACGCTAAAGCAACAGCTTCCTTAGCATGCTGTTCGTACTAAACAGTATCCACATGCTCTCGCAGAGAGCAAGCCAGTTGATAAACCAGCAGCCCAGACACAGGGCGGTGCCCAATCAGTATGTGCTTGAGAGAAGCAAACTCATTTCATCTAAGTTCCAGCAAAATGTAACAAGGGAGCTAAAGCGACTGCTAAAACAGTCATCCTCAAGTAAATATTCTGCAGTTCTCATCTACTTCTTTGCTTTCTGCATGCCAAGGAAAGTGTGGACCCCTTCACAAGAGTGCATCATCAGGCTGTTTGATAAGTCATTCTGAAACCAAAACAATTTTAGAAAAGTCGTTGAAACCCATGTGGCAAAAGCAGGACTGAAGCACTCTACTTACTTTATGGCTCAGAAAGGTTTGATCAAGGCTACATGTTAGGAATTATAGGTAATTTGGAGGACAGTGTTTTATACTTTGGAACTGATGAAACTTAACTGCTGTCTCAGTTTTTAAGATTTTTATTGCCTGCCGTTTCTTCTCAGAGAGGTAAATATTTACACTGCTTATTATTAATTTTACTTATTGGAAAGCTCATTACTGGTAAAGAAAAATAAATGATAAATTTCAGCCAAATCTTTTTTTAAGTCATTGCTGAAGCTGAAGTATAAGCAAAAAATAAAATATCTTCATGAATAAGACCATATATCTATTTTCTAATACTCTATAAAGAAGCATTAAAGCATTAACTAGAGTTTGAAGACTTAATTTCTATTTAATGGTGAACAGAGTAGGTTTTTGTTTATTTGAAAACTTTCAGTACTTCAGTTGCAAAAAGAAAGAAAAATATGGTATCTTTCCTTATTTTGGCCAACTATTAACTTCCTATATTTGAAGACATCCATGCTACAAACATTGCACAGAAAATACCTGTAACAGTATTTTACACATATGAATATACATGCACATCAGACTTCAACTTCAATGCAGATAGATATGAATCACATTACTCAAAACAAAATGATAAAACTAGAGATTCAATTCAACCATAAGTATTCAAACCCACTATTTAAAAAAATTAAAATCATACTTTAAAACTGAAGATAGAAAAAAAAGTTACACCATAAGGGCTCAAAAAATAAAGTATCTATGGTTAAAACGAGACCGTGAGGATTACCAGACTATAGCGAACAAGCCACAACACAACTGAAGTACTGGATGAATGGCTGTACACAGTTGGTTACCTTAAGAGAGTGTACCACGGGTTCAGGCTGCTGAGAAGGTGTGGTATGTCCACTGAAGCTAGCTGGAGAGTTGGGTGAACTGTTACTCCCATCAGCCCCTGATGACAACCTAAAAGAACCCTTAGTAGAAAATCAACAACTTTGTTATTAAAACAAAGGTCGTTTATAACTGCAGAGATGTCATTCAATATTCAATTTCACTGCCAAACAAGAATTAGCCATTTTGTTAATTTTCTCTAGCCTGTCCAAAGATGCTATCAACCTGTTAATTGGAAGACACTCGCTGCTTGACCAGCAGAAAAAAAAAAAAAAAGTAACCAAGAGCCATCTCTATGCATTTCCAGATGTCACTTCTGATTTACCAAAGAGAGCAGTGCCCCCTAAGGAATGCCCATTAAGAACATTTCAAGAATGATTTTTGAAACTTAAAGATACTCAAGAGTAGGGAATTTGTGAGTTACTCCACAGCTGAGTTAAACATGCTCACTCAGCAAGACAAATGCCATATTCCATATGTCTCAGAAAATGCAGACACATCACCATTTCTCAAAGGCATATTGCTGCATTCGAGAAATGGTGTCCCTTATAAAACCCTTCTTTGAGGGAAAGACCTATGGTGGAACATTTCCCAAAGAGATTTAACCATATTCAACATTTTCTTCAAGAATTCTCTTATTTTATGAACTTTTAAAAACTGAAAAACAAAACAGATCACAAATTACATATTTGTAGTGTAATGACTCTTCAACTGAACTGCCGAGAAGTCAGAACTTGGGCATTATTAATTTGACCTGTGAGAGTCACAGTCACCCATACAGGAACTGGGAAAAAGTAAAAAACGTCACTTTTTCTAGGGGTTCCTTGGGAAAAAGACTAATGGATCAGGAAAGAAAAAGAACAGCAGTGATCTATCCTCCTAGCAAAAACAGTCTAATGGGAATTGCCCAAACCTGTTTTTAGGGCCTGAGAGATTTTAATTTCTGTCCATCAACAAATCTACAGATTTTTTTCATAATAGATTAATAACTGTTCCCTTTAACTTGATCCTATGAATCTAACCCCCGGAGAAGGAGCCAGGGAAGGTGCACCATGTGTGAAATCATGAAAGGAAGAAACAACAGTGATCTGGGACGTTAATTTTCCAGCACCTACAGGAGAGCTTCTATGTTGTGCATTTTGGGGACGGGAGGGAGAAGCTGAGCACAGGTTACAGGTATGGGTTTTACACAAACAACACTATTTGTAGAGAAATTAACTCTTCCTGTTGAGTTTTACAAAGGTGATTATTTATATGCAACTTGGAAAATCTCTCTTCCCTTGTCACTGTCCTTTCTTCCTATGTCCTTGAAGGCTATCCTTGCCACCTCACAAGCCAACTTAGGCCATGTTCTTTTCCTAATGCAATCAGGTCAGGTCCTGCCCCCGCCGTCACTAGCCAACAGGGAGAGGAAGCCATGGAATCTGACATTTAGGTGACCTCTCCGGCTTCTGTCTGCCGTTGCAACTAATGAAATTAACAGGAGGTGATGAACAGAACATACAATTATTATAGCCCCAACCCCCTCTGGGAAAAAAATGTTTATAATATTTGTTTTGCTGTATTTGTAATTTGGATCAAATCAGACATAATAGTACCCAAAACAAATAATACAAAGGAAACTGTTTGAAGTTTAAAGATGGTTAATAATAGGCACACACTCCCCCCACCAAATTTGGGCATCCTCTTCCTTTGTAGAGATCAAATATTTCCAAAGCGAAGGAGTTATAAAGGAAGCTCTTCTTCCCTGAAAAGCCCTGATCCTCTACTAGTCTCTTTCCTGACTGGTATCACCCTTATGAACTCTTTGGAAAAGGCTTCTGAGGTTATACAGAGTTCACGTGGACCCTCTCATTTAGACTCCACCACTGCAGTGCTGTTTCCTCTGACTGGTAATCTAACTTGGCAACAATCCTTCCCCCTCTGGGATACACTCCCTTCCAGTTCTCCCTTTCAAATCCTTTTCTGCCCAGCCCTTCTGTTTCAAAGGTTCCCTTCCCAGACCTGGCAAAATGGTAGGCATGTCAAATTCTAGCTTGCTATTCCTTGGGCACGGGACCTCTATCTTTCAGGGTATTTTGGTTTAAGAGTATTTCTGAAATCAATGATAAGTAGCTTCCCTAAACCAAATCCTCTGGGCAATTAAGCATTGTTTAAACTTAAGGAGAGTCCTGTCTGTTCAGAAAAACATACTTTTTTATTAAAGAAGTTTCATCAACATCATGAAGGCTACAATGGAAACTACCCAGTGGAGAAAAACTTATCATTCAGGGATTAAAGTTCTACTTAAAACTTGTTTTGCGAGCCATAGACTGGTAATCACTAGAAAGGTCAAGGTTTATATTGTATGTAGTTTTTGTGAAGCCGCAAAGGTTACTGAATGCTGGTTAAGTTGTACACTAACAGGTGCTAAAGAGTTTTCTAGATTATAGCAGAAACAAGCACCTCATTCTATCACATCTTATTTAGTTACTATGAAATAAAAGCTTAGATTTCTATGTGCTTATTAGTAGAATCAGACCAATACCTGGAGTTTTCTCTGGGCTCCATCAATACATATTCTCCATCGAATAATACATTTTTCACTGAAGTATTTTTTAAAATATGCTACTCGGTGAAATACTAGCCCAACAAATAATTTTAAACAGTCCCTTGGAGTTTATTTCAATAAGATTTAGCCTGTTTATTTAAATCGTATCTTGGCTGGCTCAGGAGACAGGGAATTTAAAAAGAAAAAAATCTTACTCAAATGGGAAATGTGACTCCCAGCTTTGGGGTTGCTTATTTTCAGGCTACACATGATGACACAGTGCATGCACCACCTCTTGGGTCAGCAGTCAATTTGAAAAGGCAAGGAATAATTTTCTGGGCTGGTCGTGAGACATCTGATGGTGTCTAACAATTCATTTCCATGGCCACTGACCTTTAAACTCCTTTTCACAAAAGGTGCAGGTACTTTCCTCCTCCACCAGTGTTTGGGGTTATTCAACTTTCACCCCCACGTTCAGGGAAAAAAAAAACAAACACTGAAGGCGACCATTTAGGAGGTGAAATAGACTCTACTCCCGCCTTCCCTCCCTGATTTGGACACACAGTGACTTTCTTTCATGTGTACAGACTTCTTCTTTCCCCCCCGCCCAGTATGCCTTTTCCTCTAGCAACAGAAGCCGTCTGGTTATGCACAAGCAAGTCAGCAGCTGACTCATCTTCACTCACCGGGAGAGTGGGCAGGCATCGTCCTATTCCTCGGCACCCTTGCCACCACTGCAAGACCCGCCGGGCTCTGGGCCCCCAGCCTTTCTCCATATTTGAGCTGTTTCTAGTTGGAGGTTGCCTTCTATTCTGGGTAGCCTTATATTTGGAACAATATAGTACAATCACTCAGAAAAATCCTGTTTCCCAAGTCTCAAGAAAGCATATAGAATAAGAAGCTTAATGAAATGAACCACAGTGACCACAATGGCAAGCTGTAACATGCACCTCTAACTAGGGAAAAAATTAAAAACTCACTGAAGTCCTGTGTATGAGAGCTAATACTGATTTTTTTTTAAAGTTTTGGGCAAAGGTATAACTAATTCTCAAGCTATCAAAAAGAGACATGATAATGCCAAAATTCCAGAAAAAAAGAAAAAGGAAGCTATTTATACAACTTAATTTTGTTGGTTTTATTTGTGAGAAACAGAATTAACATAAATCTTACAAGTATTTAAAACTGCAGCTTAGAAATTATTTAAATGCAATTGGGAGCACTCTGACCTTATGTTAAGAAACACAAGTTGGGTAGATATATTCAACACTCAGAAAAACTGACACTGCATCAAATTCTCAGCAAAATTTCTGCACACTGAAGAGTATATAATGAACCAAGAGATCACCATTGCATTAAAGTAACTATTTTAAATGGGACATATACACAATTATCAACATTTCTAATTAATTGGTTAATTCCCAAATTTCTGTACTGGTTGGAACTAGAGACATCACAACTGACATAAAAAGAAAATACAAAATTTTTTTTCCCCTGAATGTCAGGTTTTTGCCATGACCAAACTGTGTAATTTTATTAAAATGATCAGAAGCAAAATGAACTAATTTGAACATAATTTCCTTTCCCTGCCAACTTTCACTAAGACCTGTATCTAAGAATGCTATATCCTAAGGAATAAGAAACAATTTTTAAAATATAGAAAATTCGCAAATATAGTCCAAAAATTCCAGTGTCCAAATGTTTAAGTTAATTTTAGGAGATTGAAAATGAGAATATAATTTTTTCGTTCTCATTAATCTATTATCCTAGAAGTACGTGCTTTACTGTGAATAGTACTGGTCTAATTTTGACTTTTCTCTAACTTTTCGAGGCTGAACCATAAAGGAAATGTACCATGGTCTTAAGCAAAGTAAAAAAGGGGAGCAGTCTTGACCAGCAGTTGGTACTCACAAAACTTTTTCCTGAATCTACAAAATCAATACCAGTTACCTATTAAATAAGTAAGTCACACATAATCCTCACATATAACAGAGAAAATTATAGATTTACACTTGGACCATAATGATCATTTCATCAAAGCAACACTTTGCTCTTTTAGTAATCATTTCATATGTCAGTGTCTAATTTATTTCCATCATCAAAAGAGTTATATCCAGGGCTTCCCTGGTGGCGCAGTGGTTGAGAGTCCACCTGCGGATGCAGGGGACATGGGTTCGTGCCCCAGTCCGGGAAGATCCCACATGCCGCGGAGCGGCTAGGCCCGTGAGCCATGGCCGCTGAGCCTGCGCGTCCAGAGCCTGTGCTCCGCAACGGGAGAGGCCACAACAGTGAGAGGCCCGTGTACCGCAAAAAAAAAAAAAAAAAATCCAATAATTTATAATATGGTTGATGGCTTAAAATTCACCTCCCATCCCAATCTGCATAGTTCTATTTCTGAGATGATCATTAACAACTAATGCAGACTTTTTACAAGTGAGTTCTATCTTCTAAATTTGGTTCTCTCCAAGTCTTACACATCTCTCAGATCTCATGTGTTTTTGGATTCAACCAAGTAAAACATAAGAACATCTTTCATTCTTCCTTAGTGTGTAGCAAGATTAAATCCCAATGCCTCTCCACTGTAACAAAGCTTATTATCATAACCATGAATCTAAGGTAACATCTATAACCATTTAGAGGCCTGCTGAAAAGAGCAGTCATTTATTTTCCCACTTTCAGAAAGTTGATACAACATGCAATAGCTACGCCTTTCAGTATCTTGTAACAGGTTCTTTTTAAACATATTAAATATAGATTGTATAGTATTATTAATCCCATAAGAGGGGGTGATATATGGGCCAGTTTTTTATGGAAGAATAAACTACTTGATGATATCATTTTAAAGGAATAGGTCCTCTTTTAGAATCAGGATTATTGACTCTCTACTCATGTCAGCAATTTTCTTGTTTTAATTCAGGTCATGGAAAAATGTGTCTAGACCAGCCATCATTTTTGACCTTCAAGTAAAATATATCTGAATAATACTTATATACCAATGAAGGCTTAGCTCTCTGCTAGCTCTACAATTGTCAATCATGACATTTTTTGAAGACAGTTTCATAAAACATAAGCCTTCAATAACTCAGTGGTTGGAGTTATTTCTGGCAACTTCAGAGCGTAAAGTGGGGAAACCCAGATTCCAGCCATCTATTGGGAGAACAGTTCCCAACAACCTTAAGAAAGTCACTTCCTACTCTCTGAGGAATTCTATTTTGCTTTGTTTTCTGGAGTTTTCCAAAGATCCAGACTCATTTTAAAAAAAAAAGCATGTGTGAATGACCCTACTACTCCAAGAGAAATCTGTGTATTCATCGGCTACTTTATATACAGTTACTTAGAGTACTCTGCAAATTATCTAGTACTCTGCAAATTATTTTACTTTGCTATATAGCAAAGTAATGCTCTGCATCAAGACTGTGTGGGAGGCGACTTACAGATCACTTACTGTGTGCTAAGTACTCATTATAGAAATCACAAATTCTAATACTCTAAGCAAACACCATAGATAAGGAAATAAAAGCACACCTCAACATAACATAGGCCATATATGATAAGCCCACAGCTAACATCATAACCAGGGGTTGAAAGCTAAAAGCACTTCCCCTAAGCCGAGAAACAAGACAAGGATGTCCTCTCTTGCCAGTTTTATTCAACATGGTGTTGGAAGTCCTAGTCATAGCAATCAGACAAGAAATAAAAGGAATACAAGTTGGAAAGGAAGAAGTAAAAGTGTCACTGTTTGCAGATGACATGATACATACAGAGAAACTCCTAAACACACCACCAAAAAACTACTAAAGCTCATCAGTAAATTCAGGAGAGTTGCAGGATACAAGATTAATATACAGAAATCTGTTGCTTTTCTATACACTGATAATGAACTATCAGAAAGAGAAAGCAAGAAAACAATCCCATTTAAAATTGCATCAAAAAGAATAAAATACCCAGGAATAAACTTAACCAAGGAGGTGAAAGACCTATACTCTATAAAGTATAAAACTCTGATGAAGGAAATTGAAGGTGATACAAATAAATGGAGAGATATCCTGTGTTCATAGACTGGAAAAAATAATACTGTTAAAATGTCCACGCTACCCAAAGCAATCTACAGTCAATGCAGTCCCTATCAAAACACCTGTGACATTTTTCACAGAACTAGAACAAATAACCCTAAAATTTATATGGAATCACAAATGACCCCGAATAGCCAAAGCAATCTTGACAAAAAAGAACAAAGCTGGAGGTATCATGCTCCTTGAAATCAGACTATACTACAAAGCCACGATAATCAAAACAGTATGGTACTGGCACAAAAACAGACACATAGATTAATGGAACAGAACAGAGAGCCCAGAAGTAAACCCACGCACTTACGGTCAATCAAGCTATGACAAAGGAGTTAACAATACACAATGGGAAAAAGTCTCTTCAATAAGTGGTGCTGGGAAAACTGAACAGCTACATGTGAAATAATCAAATTAGAACATTCCTTCACACCATATACAAAAATAAACTCAAAATGGATTGAAAGCCTAAATGTAAGACCAAAAACCATAAACTAGATGAAAACATAGGCAGAACACTCTTTGACATGAATTGTAGCAGTATTTTTTTGGATCTGTCTCCTAAGGCAAAGGAAACTAAAGCAAACAAACAAACAAACGTGACCTAATAAACTTAAAAGCTTTTGCACAACAAAGGAAACCACTGACGAAAACGAAAAGACAACGTACTTAATGGGAAAAAATACTTGCAAATGGTATGACCAATAAGGGGTTAATATTCAAAATATATAAAACAGCTCATAAAAGTCAATATAAAAAAAAAAACCTGATTAAAAAACAGAACACCTGAATAGATATTTTTCCAAAGAAGACATACTGATGGCTAACAAGCACATGAAAAGATGCTCAACACCACTAATCATCAGAGAAATGCAAATCAAAACCACAAAGAGGTCAACCCCCTCACACCTGTTAGAATGGCTATCATCAAAAAGACCACAAATAACAAACGTTGGCAAGAATGTGGAGAAAAGGGAACCAGTGTACACTGTTGGTGGGAATGTAAATTGATGCAGCCACTATGGACAATTGTATGGAGGTTCTTCAAAAAACTAAAAACCGAACTACCATATGATCCAGGAATTCCACTACTGAGAATATATCTGAAGAAAACAAAAACAAATTCAGACGGATACACACACCCCAGTGTTCACAGCAGCATTATTTACAATAGCCAAGATACAGAAGCAACCTAAGTGTCAATTGATAGATGAATGGATAAAAAAGATGTGGTGTCTATACACACACACACACACACACACACACACAATGTAATACTACTCAGCCATAAAAAAGAATTAAATTTTTACATGTGCAACAACATGGATGGGCTGGAGGGTATTATGCTTAGTGAAATAAGTCAGAAAGAGAAAGAAAAATACTGTATGTTACCATTTATATGAGAAATCTAAAAAATAAAGGAATGAATATATAACAAAACAAACAGATTCATGCATCTAGAGAACCAACTAGCTGCTACCAGTGAGAAGAGGGAAGTGGGAAGGGGCAAGACAGGGGTAGGGAGTTAAGAGGTACAAAGTACTAGGTATAAAATAAGCTAAAAGAATATATTGTACAGCACAGGGAATATAGTCAATAATTTATAATAACTTTAAGTGGAGTATAATATATAAAAGCTTTGAATCACTATGTTCTACACCTGAAACTAATATTGTAAATCAACTAAACTTCAATTTTAAAAAAACCAAAAAATTAAAAAAAATTTTTAGTATTAGAATTATTATATAATGTAAAAATGAAATGAAATAAAATAAATCATGAATTCTAATATTATAAGCAAATACCCTAGATGAGGAAACAAAAGCGTCCCTTCAAATCACTGACGAAGATAAAACATATTGGTACTACTATTCCTCTTTAATGACATGATATCTGGAATATCTTTTTCCATGAAAATTGAGATTTGGAATACTTTCTAGTATTGTCCTTAAAATAACTGACTTCTCCTTCAAAATTAAGGAAAAAATATGAAGCCATTCAAATTTTTAAAAGATCATCTAAACGAAAAGAGAATACTTATATTACTTATGGTCTCACTGAGGAAAATTCACAATGTGAGTTTTAAGAGAACTAGCAAGATGAAGCTATTGTGATTATTTTCTTGCTACTTTATGGTTATATTTTATTTATTACTCTTAGTAAAATTATTTTAATTGACACTCTGGAAGCTTCCATTCTTTTGCCTTATAGAAAAACATTTTAAAAACATCTTTAACAAGAATAAAAGAATACTATGTTTTTATATTTTATTATATAAAATACGGGCTTCCCACTTAGATATAAATCAGATGTAATGCATTTGTAACAAACATTAGAGCTCAGCCCCTCATCTATTATAGGAAGCCAACTATGAAAGCCTGAAGATTGATCGACTAAAGTGACTTCCTGTTAGTTAAAGATGTTTAATATTTTATAAGTCCTGAAGCTAGGTCAAACTATCTAACAGTGCATCATACCTCATGAGAATGCATACCTAGTTTAGGAGGGAGGATGAATCCTCTCTTTCCCTATTATATGGCAAGAGCAGGTGCTTTGCTTAATCTCATCAGGAAAAAAATATTTTGTTCAGTTTGATCAGTCTTCATTCTGAAATGTTGCAATACTGCACCAGCACACAAATAAATGCTCAGATCAGAAGAGATTTTAAAGGTCACCTTAACAAATCTTTTCCAAAAGATTCCTGTCAATGGGCTTAGAAATGCTAAGAGACCCTCTGCTTTGCTCTAATAGATAATAGTTGACTGTACTCAGGGAAAAGTACTTTTTTATTTAAGTTAACTAAAGAATCTATTCAATACTAATTTAAAATATTAGATGATCTACAGATACTCGTTTATTCACTTAACAAAGTATTTACTAAGCACGTACCAAAGATAATATTCCGTATGATGCCAAGTAGGTCTCTATTCCAATAAATTTTTGTTGAAAGAAAAGCAGAGTGAGTTCAGATCATTGACTATAGGGTCACAATCAGGCCTAGGTTCAGATTCTTTCTTTTTTTTTGATGTGAACCATTTTTAAAGTCTTTATTGAATTTGTTACAGTATTGCTTCTGTTTTATGTTTTGGCTTTTTGGTCGCAAGGCATGTGGGATCTTAGCTCCCTGATGAGGGGTGGAGCCAGCACCCCACTTCATAGGAAGGCAAAGTCTTAACCACTGGACTGCCAGGGAAGTCCCTAGGTTCAGATTCTTGATCTGACACTTAGCCCCTGCATGACCTCTCTGTGTCTCAGTGTCCTCGTCTATAAGATGTGTATAAATAATGGTACAATGGTACCTCAGTCTATGGGTTTGGTTTACTTACATGAAAAGAGCTTTTCCAGCAGTACCTGGCCCACATTAAGTGCTAAGTATTTGCTGTCATTACCACGAATGTTTTTGCTTTGCCTGCCAACACATTTATAACTTGTTTGCCAATCTACTTTCATGTGTTCATTATTTAGAGCAGTTCTCAACCTGAAGTGATTTGGCCCCCAGCAGGGGTATTTGACAAAAATGCCTTGCAGACATTTTTAGTGGTCAAAACTGGGCAGTTTCTATGGGAATCTAGTTGGTAGAGGACAAGGATGGTTCTGAATGTCTGACAACGTACAGGATAGCCCCCTACAATTTTCCAGGCCCAAACGTCAATAGTGCTCAAGTTGAGAAATCCTGAGTTGGAGAAAGAAGTGTGCCGGGAAACTGCAAAACAAAATTTCTGGTGATAGCTCCATAGCAGATTTTGCGTATGAAGGCAAGTCGCCCACAAGATTTGGAGCTTGTGATGATTTTAAAGGAAACTCTCTGGGCTTCAGCCCTCAAGTGGTCTAAGTATAAAGACATCTTTATTTCCACCCCCAAAAAGGAAATTACTCTTTCTAACAAAAGGAATAGAATTAAAAATACCTGCTATATCCTACTGCAGCAACAGATAGCAGAAACAGAATACTGAATGGGCAGGCTCAGGGCAGCACTCCAAAGAACAAAGAGCTCTTAGAGTGGAGAGAGAGAGCATGCTGTAGCGCCATGAAAATGGAGACACCAATCCCACAGAGAATAAAACTGGCAGAAGATGCTTTGTGGACATTATGGAAGAAAATGAAACTTCCTTAGCAATACAACAGGTAAAGATCCTGCACTTAACCTTAAGTAGTCGCACTAGGAAAGAATTAAACTGCCATCAAATAGAAATGAGGGCCCTGACACATGAAACAACATCCCAGTGCAGGTGAGAGCATCCTGTGATACGCAGAGGGGAATCAGAGTGAGAGAACACTGGACCAGGACAGGGACCATTCTCTCCTTCACGTAGCTAAGGGCTGTGGTCTATTTACATACGTCTCCTCAGTAGAAAGAAGACTCCTTGAGGGTGTGTCTTAGTAATAACAGCTCTCAATTACTAAGCCCCTACTACATGTTAGGTCTCTCCTAAGTGCTGTCAGTTAAAAGATTATCAAGACTATAGCTCTTATGAGCTCCTACTATTTATTAAGACATGAACTGTTGGCCTGGCGCTTGTTCTCAATAATTTATACTCCGTAGTGATTTTTTTCTTTTTGGTTGGGGGCCCTGATGGTCTTCTTCTGTTCCATGTACTCACTACTTAGCTCCTGGGCTGCAAGGAGATCCCGTAGATCCTGGGGAGGATCAGGACATTTCAGAATGGTCCAGGGGCTTGGGGAGGTCAGAATAGAAGTGTGTTCATATTAATAACTGATGCAGAAGAACTGGTACACACCAGCTAAACATCACCTCTGGGCCCTTCTGACTTCGTCCACTCCAGACCCAGAACTGTGGCCACAAGACTTACTTAAAGCCTGCAGCTATAATAACCCAAAGATTTTGAGACTTGAGATTTGATAAAGTTGCCTAAAGAATTTGTTGAGAATTGCTAACAACTCACTTTGGAATACTATGTGAGTCACGGTATTGATATAAACGAAATACAGTAGGGTTCCAGCTAAATACAGTTACCAAGAGAATAGTCTATTTCCTGTTCTTTCTTCTCTTTGGGTTTGGGGTTCCAGTGATACTTTTCTGGATCCCATGCTTTTCTTGTCCCACACTGGTGTAACCCAGGATGTCATTCTCTTGATTCTCGTTCCTTATTCATTCATATTCTTTCTCTTAATCTGGAATAGGTATTGAAAAAGCCTGCTTCCATCTTGGCTCTGATGAGCAAATCACGATCATGTGGACTCTACTTTCATGGTTTGACAGAGGGTGTAATTACCCTGACCACTCACTGTAAGGTGAGCTGGTAAGACTCTTGTTTATAGCCCTATCCTGTTTTACAGTAATATTTCATGTATCTTGGAGCTCCCTGAGGTCACCACACTTGACTTTTATTATCTCTGTAATCACAATGACTAGCACCCTATCTACATGTAGTAGTTGCTCAATAAACTTAATATATTAATGGATAATCAAAATCTATGTGTGAGACTGTGGCTTTTCCTCTGTCGTCTCAGAAATAGTTGTGTAAATGCTTTACTTGTGTGCCTATGTACTTGGTAATTAGTAGGTACTCAGCTATTTGTTAAGTAACTAAAGCACACTTCTAGAGTGCTAAAATGGCCTGAAGTAAGTGAAACTGACGTTACTATGATGGTCCATATAGACTTTTTTGGCAAGTCTACAGAATTTAAACAGACTAAATTCCCACTATTTTTCCTTCTCATTAGCCAGTTATTATTTGAGCAAAATAAATTTATTCTGAAAATCTGGAATCACTTCCATCTATTTCTAAAGCTGCAGTGAAGTTCAAATACGTTAAAAAAAAAAAAACAGAAAAACCAAAGAAACAGTAACTGAAAAGATCACTAGGAATGGTTAGCAGACCAAAAGTAGAAATAAGACCTTATTACTGAGGCATCCAGAGTATATGCTGATTTCCATCAAAATCATTATGTAATTTCCATACAAAATGATTATATAATCATTAGGTAATTACAAAATCATTATGTAATGTGAATATTAAAAAAGTTATCATCAAGAGAAATATTATTCTCAACTTAATTACGTGTAGGCCAATCAATCTGTAAGTATCCAGGCGTTCCCAGCTAAGGAAGCCAGAAGGTAGTATTTATTCATTCACTCCTCATTTATTATGCCAAATAATGGCTAAGATTGAGGTCTGTGGAGTTGCAGTTGAGGCTGTGAGGAACTTCAATTCAGAGAACCTGAAATATTAAACAGTTGTCACAGTCAGGGAAACAGAAGTTGTTCAGAACGATGTGAGCCTAGGACACGAGGGACAGAATACCAAGAACTGAGGCTGACATGAAAGGCAGGAGGTCAGATGATGGAGAACCTTCTATACCATATGAAGGATTTGAAATTTATTCTATGCTGAGGGATGAGCTACGTGACAAGACCTGATTTGGTTTGATAGATTGCTCTAGGAATAATGTGGAGAATGATCTGGGTGGGACAAGACTAGGTAGGATCAAGTCTAATTAGGAGATTAACAAAGAAGTTCAAGTAAAAAATGATTACCCATCACCTACACTGGACAATAGCAGAAGGAATAAAAAGGATATTGATGGATTACAGGGCAGGACCTTTTGAGCCTTAATATTTACTTCAGTGGAGGCAGGGAGGCTGAAAGAGGACTCTGGGATGGGTACCAGCTAAATGGTCATGCCATTAACCAGGATAGGAAATGCCAGGGGAAGTAATATATCTCGTTCATCAGATTTTAGAATGAAGATCAAAGAGGGAACTAACAATATTAAACACAAAAGCATCTTTCTCACAAATACCCCCAACAAATGGTTTTCTTCTGACATGTAAAATAGGAGTTTGCAAAATAATTAAATTGTAAATGACTTTAACTTCATGCCATAATGAAAATATGTTCTTGGAAAAGAAAATAATTCTGAAATATCTATCACTCCAGGTGAAACTTGAAGATATTTAAATACAGTTTCCAGAAAAAAATAAAATAAATGAAAGTAATTACGGAGGTTAGCAGGATGCCTTTTTACAAGAATGAGAGAGGGCAAACCCCAGGAAGAAAAGAATTAATATCTTGAAAGGGCCAAAACAGCCAAAACCCTGTATCTCTGTAGCCAGAGCAATAACAGACAAAGAATAACCATGAAGGCCTGGTAAAAAAAAAAAAAAAAAAAAATAGCTGTTAAACAATAGGTAGGAAATGTGGACAATTAGATTTACGTGCATTCTGCTTGTAAGTAAAGAGTTTATGTGCTTAATTCTTGTCTTTTATTAACCATACACCTCCCTGTGAGAAAGACTGAAATTTCTAGAAAAAAAAGGAAGATCATACATCTAAATGAGTTTCCAATCAGGTTGACATTAAACAGTAAAAGTTTTTGGCATTCTTGCTGAGACAAACATATCTGAACACTTTTAGGTCTTGAGCTTATAAAAAATGGGGCAGGAGAGGGGCATGAGAAGGAGTGAGAGTCAGGGCATAGAAACGAAATGCCAGTGTAGATGCAAAAGCAAAAAAGTAATTCTAGCTCTTTTCGCTTTCAGACATGGGCACACTGCAGAAGGATGTTATTATCAAGTCAGATGCACCTGACACCCTATTACTGGAGAAGCATGCGGATTATATAGCATCCTATGGCTCAGAGAAAGATGATTACATTCTTACTCCCTCTGATGGTATTAATGTTATTGACGGAAATAAAGTTGTGGAATGTGTTCAGAGTCTACAGAAAGAAGATGGTTCTTTCGTTGGAGATATTTGGGGTCCCACTAAGCAGCTGGTCTAACTGGAGTTAATGGTCTGCTGGAAGTTCCAGCAGGCACTGTGCTAGTTATATCAGCATACAGGAGCACTAGAACAGAGGGGGCCAGCCTAAAAGATAAGGGCTGTGAATACAGTGCAGGCCGGAGAGACCAGCTGCTTTGTGGGATGTGAAAATCTACTTTTATGTAATAGGGAGAAATCGATACAAGATTCTCTTTTTGTGCGGTGGCAGTTTGGCTCTGTTGGGGAAGCTTGGAGCTATTAATGTGGAAAAGGCAATCGAATTTGTTTTATCATGTAGGAACTTTGATGGTGGGTTTGGTTGCAGGCCAGGTTCTGAATCCCACGCTGGGTAGATCTATTGGTACACAGGATTCCTGGCTATTACCAGTCAGTTGCATCGAGTACATTCTGATTTACTTGGCCGGTGGCTTTGTGAACGCCAGCCTGCGTCAGGTGGACTCCGTGGAAGGCCACAGAAGTTACCAGATGTACGCTATTCTTGGTGGGTGTTGGCTTCCCTAAAGATAATTGGAAGGCTTCACTGGATTGACAGAGAGAAACTGCGCAGTTTCACCTTAGCATGTCAAGATGAAGAAACGGGAGGATTTGCGGACAGGCCAGGAGATATGGTAGATCCTTTTCATACTGTATTTGGAATTGCTGGATTGTCACCTTTGGGAGAAGAACAGATTAAACCTGTTAGCCCTGTTTTTTGCATGCCTGAAGAAGTACTTCGGAGTGAATGTTCAGCCTGAACCAGTGAGCTAGATCAGATCCCTTGATGCAAAAGTTGCTTAGTGTCCTTTTACTGTTTTAACATTTCAGTATTTGAAGTGCTTAACAAACTTAATGACTGCCATTTAAATATTTTGTATATGAATTGTGTTGATTTTAATAAATTATATAATTACACATTTTTAAAAAAGCAATTCTAATTAACATTGCATTTGGCTTACAGAGCAGAGCTGAGTAATGATTGTGTTAAATACCTCAGCCCTTCAGAACCCAGTGGAAGACGTGTAGCTAGAGCCCCAGGGACCAAACAGATATTTAGCACAAATCCTTGCTGAGGTTACTGAGAAATATTACACTGTGAGGTGGTGTTCACTGGCCTGGCTTTGGCAAAAGGAAGGGTCTACGGTATCTTCAAGGGTCTTCCAGTCCCCGAAGCTCCCACACAAAATGGGGAGGTCAAGATATGAGAGAGGTCAACAGAGAGGCGGGAAGAGTCAGCTTCATCCAAAGGCAGCTACCACCCTAGGACACGCGTTCCTAACACAAATAACAACGGCTACCTGTCGGACTGCAGTTCACCCGTGCCATTTTGTGGAAAGCTCTACCTCAGAGCAATTCACAGTGATCTGACTGTTAAAGGCTTACAAAAGCAAGAGTGGTCCAAATGAATCTAGGCCCCATAAGCTCTGCACACATGGTAGTAATAAAATCACCAGCAGGGAGAAATGAGATCTCCCATTAGTGACAACACCGTTAAAGCACAAAAGGAAACATCATGGGGACATGAGCTCAATTTTCACAAACGGCTCTTACTAGGGGAGGAAGAAAATAAGTGATTTAAAAATATGTTTATTTGTGCGCTACTTCCTAACATAAATAATTTAGGATGCACTGCATGCCTCTCTCATTCCCTACCTTGAAATCTTGCAAGTGTCCCAGGGCACAGTCCACAAACCACTTTTTTTTTTCTCAACACTCATTCACAAAAATTTCTAATTCAGTCGCATAGCCATGTATTCTTTCAAATATTTATATCCAGCCCTGCCCTTTCCCCTGAGTCCCATATGTATACATCTAACTCTGCATCTGACATCTCCTCGTCGATGTCCAACATCTCAACTTTACCACGCCCCCAAAGAACTTGATTCCCCTGCACCCCTTAACCTGTTCCCCCCAATCTTCCCCATCTCAGTAAAAAGCACCACCAATCATACGGTTGCTTAGATCAAAATCCAAGGATCATCCTTGACTCTTCCCTGGGCTGCCATTCACTGCACAGTCTCTGTAAACAGTTCTTCCTGGGGTTGTCAGTACCCAACCGGTGAAGCCATATGTGGTCTCTTTCCCTTATATTCCACATCTAATCTGTCATAAAGCACTCCCAGCTCTACTCCAATATATAGCGTTGTGAATCCATACCTCCTCACCATTTCCACCCCTAGTTCAAGCTACCATCAGCCCTCTCAGTCTACCAAAGTAGCTCCCTATTGAGTGTCCTTATGTCCCCTCTCCCTGCCTCTACTATCTTTAGTCTGGTTTCAACCCAATATTCGCAGAGACCTTTAGGAAATGTAAATAGATACTATCATACCCTCACCCAATTCCTCCAATGGCTTTCCGTCAACTCAGACCCCAAGTCCACACGCTCGACCTTGGTCAACAAAGCCCACAGGGTCTGTTCCCTGCCCGTCTCTGACTTCACATCCTGTTACTCTCTGTCTCACTCATTATGTTCCAGCCACTCTAGCCTTCTAGCTCCTGTTTCCTCAAACACGCCTATCTCATTCCTACCCAAGGCTTTTGTCTTCGCTGTTCTCACTTCTTGCAATGCTCTATCCTAGCCACAATCTTTTCCTTCCTTCGGGTCTCTTTAGATTTCACATCCTCAGAGAGACTTTTTCTAACTCCATGTAAAATACCCCTCACTCCAGTCACTGTACAATTCTGTACCCTGCTTTTGTTTTGTTAACAGTGATTATCACTTCCCAATAATACGTATTTATGGTTTTAAAAGAATAATCCACCTACTAAGATGTAAGCTGCATGAATTTCTTATTCAGGGCTGTATCCCCATTGTCTAAAACAGTATCTCTATATAAGGGATGCTCAAAAAATACTTGAGGGGTAAAATATTGAATGAATGGTCAATACAAGTCATCAGCCTTACATGACCTATAGAAATCCCATTCCCTATTTGTTAGGGGTTGTTTTGGTTATATTAAGAAAAGCAGAGAAAGCCCACTAGTCACTCATCATTGAATGACTATCCCTGTACTAACTGAACAATAAATGTCAACATCTCTCATTCCAAAAAGCGAGGTTACTGCTTTTGTCTAGCCTCTATGAGATTCTGGGAATAAAGGACAGAATAATTGAGGGACTCCCCTGGTGGTCCAGTGGTAAAGAATCCACCTTACAATTCAGGGGACGTGGGTTCCATCCCTGGTCAGGAAACTAAGATCCCACATGCCGCGGGGCAACTAAGCCCACACGCCACAACTACTGAGCTCGCACACCTCAACTAGAGAGCCTGCATGCCACAAACTACAGAGTCCCATGTGCTCTGGAGCCTGCATGCCACAACTAGAGAGAGAAAACCCACAAGCCACAACTAGAGAGAAGCCTGTGCGCCGCAACTAAGACCCGACGCAGCCAAAAAAAAAGAACTGAAATAAAGAAGTTTCACCTCATCCCTCCACACAAATTTTGACCACAGCTAATGCCACAAACAAAGTCTGCCTAGTTAAAAATTTTATCTCTCCTGAAGTCTCTGGTTGAAGAACTTAAGAGGAATAAAAGGGCCAAAATTCTGAGATCATCACTAAATAAAGGACTTGGCTGAAGTTTAAAATGCACAGCTAAATTTTTCTGAAAAGTGACATTATGAAGCTTTAAGAAAGGCAAATCTTAAAAAAATATTATTAAGTTAGAATTTTTACAGTAGTATCATCCTGGAAAACAATCAGGTGTACCAGTAGTAATAAGTTTTCCAAGGCTGGCTAGAGCTGTTTTTAGAAAAAAGAAGGAAATAATATTTTGCTAACCCACAAGACTGATGACCCAGGGACTAATGAGCTCCATAATCAACTCACTGCCTGACCCTCAGCAAGTCACTTGTCCTCAGTGCTAAACGGGAGAGGCCTATCAATTAGCTTCATGTGGTGGCTGTGAAGGGGGACTAAGAAACCTGATTGCAAAGCACTCTGAAAACACTGAACACTATAGAGACAGGCTTGCTAATAGCCAGGTTGCCACCAGTCACCATCTAAGCATTGCGAATGCCCTTGGCTTCTCCCTCTTGGCTCTTCTGATATCAATCGATTGCTCCTGGTGACAAAGACAAAAAGACAAGTGAGGATTCTTCTCACCTGCCTAGTCCTCTCACTCACTCCTCACTTCCTGATCCACAGGAAACATGCTGGAGACTTGAACTAGCCTCAGTGTTCCTGTTGTTTCCAAAGCAACTGCAGAGCCCCTATGAAGGAAGAGACACTGTACAAACGGCCAACTGAAGGCCTTTCTTTTCTTTTCTTTCCTTTCCTTTCCAGGTGCACACAGACCACAATTAAAACCACATATTTAACAAAGATGATGAGAGAGGAGAAGATTAATATGAAGGACTTGAAAACACAGAATTCACTTAATTCTTATCAGTGATCTCCCTATTTCTTATTCTTTCATGAAATGCCCTCACTTAAGGGAAAAGGGAGATTAATTGATTTCTGACCTCCTCCCAAGCCAGACATGGTTTTCCTCATTCATTGATAAAACACTGATTTAGAATTTTGTTTGTCTGTGAGGGACTATATAGAAATTCACGTTCTTCCCAAGCCACCAGCTGTACGGTATCTATTTTAAAGACAAGCCTGCCCCATGTTGTCTTCCCAGCAATTTCTTGAAGGCGTGCAAGAATAGCCAGGACACAAAAGCAATATAATCACTCGCTCACTAAAGTACAGATTCAGTCACCATACACTTGCGTTTCAGAAAAGTACAGATTTCCTATCTGTTAGCACCACAATTGTCCTTCCTGTATGGGAGGACTTGCCTTTTCAAGTCAAATGCAAGCATGTGGATCCCCAGCAAAATCATTCCAAAGCTAAGTGGTTTGCTAGGAATCTCTTGCTCAACTACTCCTCTGGTTCAACTGCAGCACTTTTCAAATACCAGATACTGATTGCTCAGGGCAGGTTTGGGGATGATAAGACAAAGGAACTTAAACCAATGAAAAAATAAATAATACTTTTTGAGAAGAGTATTTGCATACAATAAATTCTCTATGTACAAATGCAAATTTATGTAACAATATGAGACCAATTTTTTTAAAATAATATTAACAGATAACCCAAGCAATTGACACATAAATATTTTTAGTGTAGGACAAGGGTCAGCAAACTACTGCCAGAGTTAAATCCAGCCTCTTTCTCCTGTGTTAGAAACAAAGTTTTATCAGAACACAGCCAAGCCCATTCATTTAGACTCTGCATTTGTTTTCAGCTGTTTTGGTGCCACAGTGACAGACGTGTTGTTGCAACACACCATATGGCTCACAAACTTGAAAATGTTTACTATCTGCCCCTTTACTAAAAAAGCACCAAACCCTGGTTTAGAAGATAACAAGGTCACTGCAGATTGGAATAGTCTGGGAAGTTTCTAGAGAAGGAGGCAAGCAGCTTAAAGAGAAACTACAATTGAACCAGAAGATAAGTGATAAGTGGACAAATATTTTTTTCCTGAGTAATTATTTATCTACAGACTAGAAATGTCCTTAAGATTGAGAAAAGGATGAGATCTTCCTATGCTGAGAAAATCATTATTAGAGTGATGAAACTCTCAGTGAACAGCAAAACAGATGGACTAGAAAATAAACTGGGTTTCTTGGCTAATTCCCAATTCACACCCCAGTGATACCACACCAGAGGTTTGTCGTGGATGGAGGTGGTGGTGATGGTGCTGGTCGTGGTGTTTTCAAACCTAACTTGCTTCAAGAGAAACATACTTGCCACGTGACAAGTTTCAGCAAAATGGGGAGAATGCTAGACTAGTGGTAACAGAAAATCTGGACACGAACCCTGCCTCTGCCCGTTAGTGAACACACTCTCACCTGCAATAGAGATAATCATAGGGACCAAGGTCAGAATGGGAATCAGTATCCCAAGATGGACTCAGTGTTGGTCCAATACCCAGGACCTCAGCTGATACTCAGGCTGTGGTTAGTGCTTGTGTCCTAAACAAGCCTCCAGGGCAGAATGGGTGATTCAACCATCACATCCTGTGCCCTGAGGCAGACCCAGCTGCAAAGGTCACAGGTTTTTCTAAATCATCCATCCTGCTGTGGTCCAAGCTGTTTCTCACAGAAAGAAAGGTCCATTTTAGGTTACAACCTCATCATTTAAAAGAAGAAAGGACATATACAAATAAAAGAATTAGACACTATCCTTTTCATGACCTATAATGGGGTCTCTCCTGGAGCCCTGAAGACTTAAGATTCTGAACAAACGCTTAAAACCAGTAGGATTGATGCCTTCAAACAGAATTACCATAAAGATACATCTAAAATAAAAAGCACAGTTTAATAAGGCAATAAGGTATTAAAAATCAATGTGATAACAAAATCGAACATTTTCTACTGGTTAAAAGACTAGTTAAGGTCTACTGACTCACTCACAAATTACGCTGGCATCATTTATAGCCCTGAAGCCCTGAGAAACCACCTAGAATCCAGAGATGTCTTATCACATTCTGGTAACTGACTCTGAAGAACCTTGTCAACATCAAGATCCTGAGCAGGGCGCTTATTTTAAGTGAAAAGCATTGGAAGGGCAGCTGCCCTTACCTGCTCTCATGCCCACTTTGATCTTGTTCTCAAGTGTCAAAGACTCAATATAACTGGTTTCCCTAAGAGAATCCTTTTTAATAAAACGAATGCTGTGAGGCCACATAAGCCACCTTCTTTAAAAATTACCGTCTAGTAGAGGGTCCAGTCTTAAATGGACCTCTCCAAAGTCCTTTTCAATTGGCAATGAATGTGAGCTGCCATCACTAACTACCTTACCATTTGCGGAAGTCATCAACAAACGCATGTGAGTTTCGCTGGTTAAGGAATTGTGCATTAAAATAGGAGTGAGATGAGAACAGGGGCTGAAAAGTGAATGGAATTTGTCCCAAACAATATAACAAATTTCCAAACGCAGTTGCTAAAGTCCCCTCTGTCTAACTCTGTCGGAAAGAAAGCATTCAAGTTCTAACTAGCTTCTGTTAACTTCCGGCACTCAATACATGCCTGGCATCCAAAAGGATGAAGACCCGTCATTCCCACACAATTTATTTGTGATCAGATTTACTGGAGTTGTGATTTATTTCTGAGTGTGTATTTTATGTTTTACTTTTATGATATTTCTGTAGTTAGGGTTATTAAATTTCCTAGCATATGAAAATGTTTAAATAAAAAAATTCTTTTTGACATTAAGACACACCAGTCTTGAATGGCAAAAACAGCTGAAATATGTTGACTATTAAAAAGCCTTTCTTAGAGCCAGCTTTTATGTAAGTCCAGGATGGCTCCCATCTGCGCCTGGGTTTATTAGTTTTTTGTTATCTGTCAAACATTAGAACTTCTGCTTCACATGTTGTTCTGTTGCAAATGAGAGGCATCTTAGGTCAAGAAAAGACAGTATCAAATTCCTTTATTTGCTATACTACATTTACATCAGATTTACATTTCCTCCATGATCCTTACATTTTTGTATCCAATCTTTGTTCTAATAAACTGCTAAGAGCAATAGCTGGATGAATAGAACTACCAAAATACTAATTAGTCCAAGGGTTTTAAAGCAAGGTTAGCTGTCTCCTTGTGTTTTATTTTTCTCTTTTTTAAAAAAATAATAATTCAAAAGTTGCTTCTACTTCTCCAAACTATATTACGGAAGTTACAAAAATCTGAAAGAGGATAAAAATTCTGAAAGAGGGCTCGATGATCCGTGTGCCTCAACTAAGCACTCCTGAGATCACAAGTATCTGAGATGAGTGGATTTTTGTGAGATATCGAAAAGTTTGAGGACAAGACGTTCTCCCAAAGGAAAGAATTAGACCAGGGAGAGACACTTGAAACAAGGATAATGAAACACTTTCAGAAGGGAGGAACGATCTTCGAATAGGCTGTCCCTTCACTACTAGTACCTCTTCCTTCCCACCTGTGATTCTGGGCTTCACACTAGGACCTGTGGTAAGAAGTACTTTTCCTATAGGCTTTGGGCCTGGAACAAGGTGGATCGCAAGCAGGAGTTGGGGAATTTTCTCAGCCCAGGGAATGTTGGGAGACCTGATCATAGGAGCCTTGGGGAAGGGCCAGGGCCTCACTATAGCAGCCAAAGTCAGGACCAGACTATGGAGGCCAGGGAAACCTGTACACCTGAGGAGGGAGCAGCTCCCAAAGGCAGGCTCCCAGGGGCTGAGTGCACAGATCCCATCCCCCCACCCAACCTGTGCTGGCCTGGCTTGAGCAAACACAGTCTACCGTGACTTTCAGGAATGCCACATTTACACGTGTGGGTGGGTTGTTTTTTCCAAGTACCCCATTGCTTAGCAATACAGAAACTACGTTGTAGAATTTCTAGATTAAGCTCTAAAATAACCCTAAATCTACTAAGAATTATTTACCCAGCCAGTAAAGGCCCTTAAGTCGTAAAACAATTAAGGGGAAGCCTGTCATTTATTTCATACGCTCTCTTTCTTCATTCTGCTTCTCTACCCATGCTTTAATTAGCTTCGTGTGTCAACATGACACCAGTTTATACAGGCTCCGTGGCACACGATCTAAAAGATAATAAAGAAAAGTTCCATGTGAACTGTAAAAGTGACACTGATAACTGTCTCGCGATGCACCTCCTACCATTTTTCTTTCATTTTCTACGACAACCACAGAATCTAAAGAAAGGCCCGGTCCACTTCTTGCTGGCTTTTATTTCAGGTGCTTTAGTCTACAGTCTACAGTTGTCCACAACAAATAAGTTTCCTTTGAAAGAACATTGTCTTCTTTCTGTGGATCCCAGTATAGCTGCCATTTGATCCATATGCAGGGAGTCATGTTATTCTCCTCAGTCTAGTCACACTGCAAAAGACTAATATCTGGTATCTCGTATCTCTGTCATCTCTTTTTCACAGTAATCTATTTTGGCTTCTTTCATAATTGAATTCCTGAAAAGTATGTTACATTTTAAAATAAAGAATATATATTGTTTTGGTATAAATTAGAGGTAAATAAAAGTTGATTTTCTAACATTTCCTATATTGATGATCTCTTTCATCATAATTTTAAAAATTTTGTGAAATAACATTCTCCATTTATTATATGAAATCCTTTGAAATCGTTTTTAAGACTTTATTTATGGCTGCATCAGGTCTTTAGTTGCGGCACGCAGGATCTTCGTTGAGGCATGCGGCATCTTTCATTGCGGCGCACAGACTTCTCCCTAGTTCTGGCGTGTGGGTTTTCTCTTCTCTGGTTGTGGCGTGCTGGCTCCAGGCTGCATGGGCTCGGTAGTTGTGGCGCTCAGGTTCCAGAGCGCGTGGTCTCTGTAGTTTGTGGTATGTGGGCTCTCTCACTGAGGCGCGCGAGCTCAGTAGTTGTGACCCGCGGGCTTAGTTGCCCCGCAGCATGTGGGACCTTAGTTCCCTGACCAGGGATCGAACCCACGTCCCCTGCATTGTAAGGCGGATTCTTTATCACTGGACCACCAGGGAAGTCCCCCTTTGAAATATTTTTAACAGTGATTTGTAAAAAACGTTTACATTGGTTTATGTGCTTAGAGAATATCTTAAGTTCTGGGGATCTTTATCATTGGTACCAACTTTGAAAAGGCATTTCTTTCTCAAATGATAATACCTAATAGGTAATACTGAATTTTTAAAAAGTAATAGGACCATTCACACTTTTGGGCTCCCTTTGAAATACTGTGTTCACAAACTGGGTGTAGAGTACAGCGCTCGACGATACTTGTGGAGTACCACGGAGACCATGGCAGATCGAAGAGCCTGTGCTTGCCAGGTGATGAGTGACACCCATGCATACTTCCTGAGCGCTCCTCTTGATCACTGGAGAGAACGAACTCAATCTTCACTGCGTTTCTATATCTGTTCTCGACTACAGACCCCTTCATTCTGGGACTTGGTAACTTTGCATGGGTATAAGATGGACACACACGCTTTTACTTATCCTTGGGCTCAGAATGTTCAGGGCTGAAAGAAACCACACTTCCCAATGAAGAAACAGAGGCCTTTGTATCTGACCAGAGAGAAATCCGTAAGGATTCACTACACTCATCTTGGTTATTTTAAAATGTGTATGTTGTTAGGGAAAACTAGTGCCTTTATGTTCATTACATATAATTTTATATAAATAAGGGGACTGCACATTATCTCTCAAAATATACATAAGCTAACACTGCCCAGACTAGTATGTAAGCCCCGTTACATGCATACTTGATATGATATGAGCCTCAAAGATTTACACATAAGACTGTACATTACTTAAATTTAATAGCTGTCTGATGAAATTTTATTAACTTTAGAACACAATGAGGAAGAATAACCCACAATGACATAAATACACACTAAATACACACCTGTAAATAAAAGATCCAATATGGTGCCAACCTGTAGTTTTAGGGAACTTTATATCAAAATTAAAAGAGGCACGCCTCTTTTGTGTATACATTACACATATACACAAACTTTCTCTGGGTAAAGAGTCATGGATTCGCAGAGCTGAGCAGAACCTTCCACCTCACCTTTGACAATCCTCTTTTCTAGTCAAGACATTTACGGTTCACAGAGGTTAGGGTATCATCCTGGTCCAGCAGCTCTTTAGACCAAGTCCTAGTTCTTGTAATTCCCATTCAGTGCTTGTTCTAGCATATTCACAGTGACTCCTTTAATTACTTGATTGTTAACAGAGTCCACAGTCACGGCTGACCATGTCTCAGCTTTCTAAAAACGACTTAGTTATGTTTTGCTTAGTTTTCACACAATGATAGCTTTTTAAGTATAATTTAGGAAAGTCTCAAATCACTTAGAAATTTGTTTACTTAAACTGTCTTACTTTGTCAAAGAATATAATTATTTGCCTACACTACATTTATTATCTATATTGTATTTATACTTAGGCAATATATAGGCATTGCCTATATTACATTTATACTTGCCTACTTTACATTTTGATATAGTAACTATCAGTTATTAAGAGGCACCAATTTTAATTTTTATTGTGTTATAAATGTGATCCTTTTCCTCAGGCTACAGCGAAGAAAGAAACTAGACGTTTAGACCCTTACATGAAAAATGCCTAAACTCCACTGTAGGAAAGATTTGAACCAGAAAGAATAGGAGGACAGCACAGTTCAGATGCCTCTTTTCCATCAGTCAGAGAGGTAGTGACCTCCAGTGGGAAATGGAGACCAAAGTGAGACTGTGCTCCAACGGGAGTCTCCGCACCTTTACGAGTGTCAACTAAGCCAGGTTTTCATCGTTTACATTTTTTGATATCCATATTTCAATAGTATTTACATTTAGTTTGCTTAATTTAATCCCCAAGTCAAACATTACACAGTACTTTCCACCACTTTCTCTGAGACTGTTTTCTTACCCTTAGAAAAAGCAAGAAAAGGGAAGACTGTTTCATCTTTACCTCATAAAACATTTTTGACTCCACTCTGGATTAAAAAAATAATAATAATAAGCGTAGAGTGCCATTTCTACAGGACAAGGCAACATTAATTTCTCTTGTCGTTCCATCCCAAATTTTCCCCAAATATTCCTCCATATTGCTTACCATTCAAATACCTATGATTCTAGTTGATATTACTACACAGCAAAACTTTGTGCTGAGAGAGTCCCATTGTTTTTGGTGACAAATTCTGCCAAGGACAGGTAGCAAAAATGCTACTATTTTTTATGGCTACTACTAATCAAAACAACATTTTTAAAAATATGCCCTAGCGATAGAATTACTAACATACCAGTATAGCTATAAAAAGGCAACACTGTTAAATATGAATTATTGATACCACAGTCCCTAACAGTGGAGTACCTTTTAAATTCAATAATTCTATTAATAAGTTTAATAAGTAGTATAGCTATGTTGCTTGTTGCATTTCTATTTCACCTATTTTCCCTCATGAGAAATAAGATTTCTCATCATGTAGCAGATTCTCAAACAAGAATCCTTAAGCATGAGGGGGTGACAGAATAATGTTGCAAATCCCTTCACTCTGAGAGACTCCATGTTGCTTTAGACATTTTTGCTGTGAGCTTTACTCTCTTTGATATTTTCTCTGATAGATTTTCGCTTTTCCCTTAATCCAGTCTCCATGTATTTAGGTTCTCCAGCATGACTTTCCCCCATCAACTTACTTCCCATATCTGTCTCTTTTATTCCAATACACCCACACCACTTGTGTAGTACCCATCTCCTTTGAAAACTCTATACAGAAAAAGCCTTTTTCCTTTTCTTTAATTATATAAATCATGGTGATTTAGAGAAAATTGTAATCCACAATCACTATTTCTCTGGTGGAGTCCATTTTTTCCCCAAATATGGCTCTAGCAGCAACCAACCCTTAATGGATGTAACTAATTTCTTCTATCAGTAGCATCCAGCTTCTACTCAGGTTGTGCAACATAATTAGAGTTGCTATCCATGAAAAACTTTTTTGCGCAAGTTGCCCTTCATGAGTGCCACAAAGGTAATTTCCATGCAAATAACAACTGAAAGATACCACCACTCGCTCTTAGCATCCTCGAAAGCACTACTCCGTGTCTGCTTTTGTGCTATAGTTACTGAATTTTTCTTCCAGAGCAGTTCCAACCGTAGAAGAGCCATATATTTATGACCCGATAAGGCAAAAATGACTTGCAAAACATAAAGTCAGAAAATGTGGAAAGGAGAAAGAGTGACACAATAAATAAATACTTCCATAGCAAAACAGGAAAAGCACAGGAGGGAAATCTACACATCATAGAGAAACGACCCTCCCCGCCCCCCCCAATCTCTCCCCAGCACGCCGGCAATCTGCATAAGCACACAGGTGAGGGAGCTTTTCCGAGATGAGATGCTGGACCTGGGGTGTGTTGCCATGGAAGTGAGGGGCTGGATTTCTTCAGCTCCTGGGTACCCTCCCTCAGCACTTCTGGCAATGGTGACAGCTTCTTTCCTTTGTTCAGGAACTGCTCTGAAAACGGCTCTGCCTCTTTTCCCAGTGCACTGAAAGACTGCATTGTTGAGGCCACCTTGCAACCGAATTGCACGAGAGGGAGATTTTTCATTTCCACTCCTAAAATTAGACTCTTGTGTGTGTGCTAGCACAACAGACAGAGAAACACTTGCTGAAAAGGGCCCACTCAGTGGTGCTCCAAGTTGCCAGTGCCTTTCTAAGACATTTGCTGAACCCACAGCACAGGGCAGGCATAGGACACCAGGCACCTACGCTGATGCTGGAAAACTTGCTCTAAAATCCTGGTCTCAGGAGGTGGGTGGTTTGTTCTGGAGAGGGTCTCTGAGGCATAAAGGACACACAGTGCTTTCCAAGCAGGTGTTGGTGCCAGAGTATTAGAGGAAAAGACAGGTTTCCCAGTAAGACTTGTAGCAAATGTACTTAATTGGCTTTGGATTTACAGCAAACTGCTTGCTTCTTGTCTTTAGCCCTCTCCATAATGCAAACTCCAAACTCAAAACAAGATAGGTGAAAATAGCTTTAAAAATATTAGTTTTTACCTTATGGTTGTATCTGAAAAGTAACTGATGTCTTCAAAGGATAGTATTATTTATAATAAAATCATCAGATAGGTATTCTTCACTATCCACTTTAAGATATTTTCTCCTTGAACAGACTGCATTGCAGACATAGCACATAAACATATTGGCTAGGTCTAGATTAAAAAACCTTTGTGACCATCAAGAAAAGGACAATGGAATGAGCAGAGAGATCCAAGCAAGGGTTTTGAGTTTAGGCTAAAATATCAAATGTCACTGGGAAACGCCTTGAAAGCCACTACCGTATCTATGTTTCCCTACCCACCTACCTCCAAATCATCTGAACGGAAAGACCTTCTCTGACCACATTCTGTTAAGTATGAATTTTTCATGCAGATATGGGTCTGTGGGTTTGTACAATAAAACTTTATGATTCTGAAGTATCTGGGAAATATGTCAGGGGGGAGAAGGCTCTAAAATGCATTTTTCTTTCACTTATGATACTGTGGCTTGAAGAACAATACTTCCCTTAAAAGCAGGAATAGAATAAACGTCTAACAAATCTTAGATGGCTAAGCAGATCCAATGTTAATTTTTAAGGTAAGGGTTAAAAAAACAATTTGACAATGAGATAAAAAGATTTAGCAGCTTAATTGCAGTGAAATAAGTTAATGGTATGAAATGATTGATGGAGGCACTGTGGTGCACTAGAAGGAACACTGAATAGGCCTGTGTCTTAGCCTGAGTCTGTCTGTAATCAGCTATCTGCCCAGGACTATATTCCCAGACTCTGTGAACCTTATATGCTTTTTCTAAAGGAGGGGATTGTCCAATCTCATATGTCAGGTTCTAGTCAGATTTGAAAATTAATGCCTTTTTATCCAGAGCAATCTTGTGAATACCTGAGATAGAAATGTTGCTTTTAAATTTGATAAGAAATTCCTTTACAACTACAACTTTACACCATCTCAGGTCTGTAATTTATAAATGCTTACTTATGACATTGTGGGTGACTTTACCTCATTGGATTTGAAAGTTAACAAAATTTCATAGCTAGCAGCTACATTTATTTAAGTAACACACAATCTTCATTTAGGGTTCATATTGTATTAAATATGTACACAGTGGAGCTGACAGACCAGTCTGAGCAGTTTTAGCATTACAGGTATATATTATGAGAGGGTAGACGCAATCGTGTGAAATATTTTTAAACATAATCTGTAAAAAATGTTCATGTTAGTTTATGTGTTCAAGGAAGATAATATCCCAGGTCCAGGTTATCTTCAGTGATCACTTATACCAACTTTCAAAAAAGCATCTTCAAGGTTAATCCTTGTTGCCTCATATGGCAGGATTTCCTTCTTTTTCAAAAGGCTGAATAATGATCCATTATATGTTTATGCCACATTTTCATTATCTATACATCTGTTGATGTACCTTTAAAGTTGCTTCCACATCTTGGCTATGGTTAATAGTGCTGCAATAGACACAGGAGTTTCAATGTCTCTTTGAGATCCTGACTGCAGTTCTTCTGGGTGACTATCTGGAAGTGGGATTGCTGGATCAAACGGCAATATTATGGCAAGAGAAATAAGCCAGCCACAGAAGGACAAATACCCCATGATTCCACTTATATATATGAGGTGTCTGACACAGTCAAACTCACAGAAGCCAAGAGCAGAGTGGTGGTCGCCAGGGGCTAGGAGAGGGGCAGGGAGAGATGGGGAGTCACTCATCAGCACGTATAAACTTTCCGTTACGCGAGATGAGTAAGTTCTGGAGATCGGAAGTACAACATCATGCCTGTAGATAACAATACTGTATTAAACGCTTAAAAATCGGTTAAGAGGGTAGACCTCATGTTGTCTTCCTCGCAAAATAAAAACAAAAGTAAAAAGGCATTTTCTTTTCAAATAATACCTAGCAAATAATACTGCATTTTCTGAAATTAAGGAGACTGTTCTGACTTCAAGACACCTTGAAATATTGCGTTTCCTAACTGGACGTACAGCGTAGCTCAGTGATCCTTGGAGGATGTTACAAAGGCTGCGGCAGAGCCGAGAGCTCTGTGCTTACTAGGTGCTGATCGGCCATGGCATCCATACTGACATTTCATCCATGCCTTCTGTGAGCTCCTCTTCCCCACCAGATAGAACCAAACTCAATCTTCACTGCACTTTCCTATCTATTTTCTAAAAAAAAACCCTTCTTTCTGGGACCTGGTAACTTCGCATGGGTATAAGACTGGACCCAAGCTTTAATTACACTTAGGCCTATGAAATACAAGAGCTGGGAGGAACCTTGTCATTTACACATCAAGAAATGGAAGCCTTTGCACCTAACCAGAAGGATATCCACAAGCATTTATGACACTCATCGTGTTTATCTTTAAATATGTATTTCTAGAGCAAAGTTGTGACTTTCTGTTCATTATACACAGTTTTATATAAGGAATGAAAGTAAGCATTAAGGAAATTTCTTCATCCAGGAAAAGGTTTTATGTAATTAGTCTAAATACTAAACTAACAGCAAAGGACCTTGCTACAGATATCACAAAAGATATCTGATATACTTGGAATTCCAATTGCCAACTATATTCTTATTACTGTTTATCCAAAGAAGTGGACATATTTTTATAAACTTGGGAGTAAAAAATAATACCTTCTAATCAAGGCACAGTGAACAAGCTCTTATAATTGGAAATCAAGTGTTCAGATACCGATACTAATTTATGCAAGGATGTCAACTTGTCACATTGAACTGACCTTGCAAATCAGCTCACATCATGCAGTCATAAATCCTTTCTGCAGGGAAATCTCACAATTATTTTAGTACCAATAAACATCTAAGAATAAATTACATATGTCTTTGTGCTAGTCGACCCAAGTCTCAGAGTTCCACGAGGATTCACCTGACATGATTCCCACTCCTCTAAGATCCATTTACTGTTTTCCATCCTCGGATCTCACCTACTGTCCCTGTTCGTTTCAGTTGTGTTTATACAAGTAGTTGCAAATTGTGGTTCTATCATATCTATCTTAGCTATAAACGAAGGCAATGCTCTCAAATACAGAAATTTAACAGAAATAATGTTTATGAACTGAGATAGATATTCGTTGCATAAGTCCAACAGCATATTTCAAACAACAGATTTTCTTTGCATTAAAGTACTTTGGACACGTAAAGAGCTGTTTAATTCTAAAACATTGTTTTTCCATTTTATCATCACTGAAATCAGCAAGAATTGGACACGGTATAATTGACAACATTTTTTTCTTTCTGAATAGCACACATGATAATGGTGCTTCTCACATCAATAACATCTTAGGTTCAATAAAACATGGTCTTTCTTAGCCATTTCTTGTGGGGAAAAACAAAAACAACAACAGCAATCTTCTTAGATAAAAAATAGCAATGCATTTAAAATTATATGAATTTGGAGAAAACAGTTTAATTTGTAAAGCGGTTTAATCTCTTCTACTCTTAACTACGCAAGCATTTAAATATGCACACACATATCAAGTATAGTTGAGGACTCTTCTGATTTCCCTTCAACACTCACTTTCACAGATTTTTAAAAATCAATTCTTGTAATTATTTTTGTGCCTCTTTTTCAGTAAGACAGCACACATGCACTCATTCAATACTCGGTATGAGTTTCAATTCTCACTCAGAGAAAAACCAAGAAACATTATCTCTTTTTTCCCTCCTTCTTGTCACTTACATTCCCAGTTGCCCGAGAGATGGTATAACCGTATATAAAATAATTACATCTTTTAGGTTTCTTGGAACAGAGACGTTAGATGTTGTCCGTTAAGGGTATTAGCACAGTCATACTCTGAATCCAATATAAAAGGGAAAATGGCAAAGAAATTTAAAAAGTGAAAAGTGTAGAAGAGCACAGGAAAATACTCTACCAGTAGTATTTTATTTCATAATGCAAACAATCCTTTCTGTCGTCATGAGCATTGACATATGTAAAGTTTGAGAAGGGTGAGAAATAGACTAATTTCATTTAATCTCGTGATTTCTATCTGGATGGCTGGCCAGTGGAAGAAAGAGAGAGGCATTCCCACATGCAGTACCTGACAGCTCAAATCATCCTCAGTGGGCAAAACTAGTTTAAAAGCGAAACAAGATTAAAAAGACCTAAAATATCTTTCCAAAGCCTTTGCATTAATGAAGTCTTTGTAATAATGTTTATATGTCTTCTCCTGAATTATAAACAGTCTTTGTCTTGACACTTAAACTGTTTACTAGCTGTTTGAGGTTTAATTTTCTCTTAGTCACTTATGAAATAGAAATAGTCACCAGAATGTAGAAAGAACACTAGCGACTAAATGCTGAGAAGACTCCTTTTTATGACATATTAAAAGACATTACTGTTTACCCGGCTGTCAAGGAAACCAAGCTAGAATGAGTAGATTTGTTCAACTCTTCAACAAAACATTTCCCAAGAACCACGACCTCAACCAACATCATTCTCACCAAGGTATCAGCCCGTGGAAAAAGTTTTTACAGTAAAATGTATGGCAAGGCGTTAAATCCCAGAAAAAGTGCCATTTTACATTCATCGGGGGAAAAAAAATTAAGCCCCAAAGTAAAAACTGTCAATTACTGTGATTGCTTTGTTGCACTGAAAGAGTTCAATTACATCACAAAGAATTTTAGAAAGTACTCATCTAATTAAAATATGAACTCCTCAAACTACCTGCAGCTTTCCCTAGCTCATAAATGAGCACATTTTCCATTTAAATAGGAGTCCGTTCCCTATATTCACCAACAACATGCATGACGGATGTGAGCAGTACCATCAAAGCACTTTCTACTTCTCTTCATTTTCTCTTTCTTCTTCCTTTCAAAATGATTTTACATTCATGTTTTAGACATCTGTGCCCTTTAGTATCACACTTAAGAATCTGGACAATATGATGGGTAAGTGGTTGATTACGGAAAGTAATCACGCTCTACATTGGTGAATGGCTGTTGACAAAATGATTTCTATCATGTAACTGAGACTTTAAATTCCACATAAAATGCTACAACTCAAATGACACTGACTAGCTATGAGCTTCTGGAAGTCACCCACCTGGGGCAGCATGCGATTTTCCTCCTCCAGCTGTCTTACTCTTGCCTCCAGCTGCCTAACATAGGACAAGGTTGATTCTAAAATTGAAAAGAAAGAACTCACATTATACACACAGGTCTTGTTTGGTACACTGTCAGGATGTTTCTGGCTCCATTTATTCAAATCAGGTAGTGACTACTTAATCTGATATTTAGAAAAAAAGATTTCTCCCCAGAAGAACAATAACAGAAGCCATTAAAACCATAGGCAGTCTGAACAACTGCACAGTGTTAAGGAGAATCAGAGAAATTTACAGGTGGTTAAGACTGCAGGTGTCTGTACACCATGCAGCCTTCAGAACATTAGACACGTTGAAGACAGTTATTCCCTCTTTTCTACTTATTTTGCGTATGTATTTTAAGCTTTCCCACACACAAGACTTCTTGTAACATTCATTATAACAGAGAAATTACAAGGTCTTTTAAAAAAATAGAAAATAAGAAGATATTTAAAATATCCAGCTCCCTTCATTTTCTCAATAACCTTTTCAAGTCTTAAAAGCAACATTTTGTTCTTCTCACAAATCTATAGATAGTATGACTATACCTAGAGAACAGCTACAAAGGGGCTAAATAATGTTAGTCTGAATTTTGACTTTGGCTGAGCATGACAGAGACTCAAGCTTTTCCCTTTTTAGGTAAACCAGGGCAGACTTGAAATTTGTTGTTTTCATTTCTTCAACAAGCTCAGGTGTGTGCTGACAGCTCAGAATCAGCATCATGCTTAGTATCTGTTCCATAGCAAAACTCTCGATTTTATAGCTTTACATTATGAAAAAGTTCACACGTGGAGCAAAGTGGAGTTTTCACTTTCAGGAACCATCTGACAGTGACTCTTCTTCATTAAATCCAAAATAATCAACTGCACAGCATCATACTGCAACATAGTTGCAATTCATTCATTACCCAAGAGCAAACGTATTTCAGGTATGGTGAAATGTACATGACCAAAGAATCCCTCCAGAGCATATTTCCACAGTTAATTTTAAAGCAGCAGATCATGTGCATGTTCCTCAGCCTCCAAAACACAAAACAGCAAGAGGCAAGGCCAAGAAGGTAGTGCATTTCAGAAGGAAACATTTGGAGCCCCTGATAATCTGCAGTTAGGATGGATATGTATGCAAATTAATACCTTGATCTGAAATTCATCACGGAAACTCTTAATTTTTATATAGAAATTGGTTATATGAACCCAATTCCATTTTGTGACCTCCAAAGCAACAAGGTAACATTTATATTTTCTTAAAATACATAAGAAACTTCAGTCCTTAATTCACAAATGTAAAAATTAAACTCATCCCTAACCGGTTTACAGCATGCCTGTTTTCACAAATGTTTGCAGAAAGTCCCCATCACTAACATTAATATAACCATCCACTAGATCTCACACCAATGGTGACGACTCGCCTTGAGCATTTCTCAACAAGACAGAAACACAAGGTAAAGGAAGCTGAAGACGTTTGCTAGAAATATGCTCTCATTTTTTTAGCTCAGTGAAATGTTAAGTGTTTGCTCTATGGACTCTTCAAAAGGGGGGAAAAAAAAGTATCGCATAAATGAATAACCAGCTTATTGATTTCATGAATCCGCTTTACTCTAGCAAATGAATAAGTGATTTGCTGATCATCAAAATGTGAATGTAGATTGCCTGATTTACACAGTTTTGCAAGTTCCCCTCTCTAATCTAAAAAAACAACCACTTGATAAGGGTCATTCGAGTGAAAAGTTGCTCAGAAAGAGTCTATTTAAATCATAAGCAAATAAAATTCTTTTTTCCTTTGTTCACAATTTACACCGTATCTTTATTGTCCCTATACTGCATCATCCTTAAGGCTGTGATACTGAAAGCAGCCGAAATGACTCTATACAGAGTGATTCAGGTGACATTTGAAAAATGCCACTGAATGGATTTTAATTCAGTAACTATTTCAGTCACTTTAATCTATTTCTCTTCTTTAAATCTTTGCAGTTTACATATTTGATGCAGTTTACATATTTGATGCTTTCATTAAGTTTCTACTTACATTAGGAAAGTCACATCATGTCAGTTCCCAAAAAGGGTAAATTCTTGAATTTGGAAAACATTCCTTAACTCCAATTTTTAATGTCAAGCTACAACAGATGAAGTCCAAATCTCTGTTTCAAAGCATTCACTGCAAATATGGGCAGGGACAGGAAATGATAGGGAAGATTTTTAGACAGGTAACGTAAAAAAACAAATTAGCTCTAAGGTAAAGGCAAAGCCAAGGAAAGTTTTGAGTTCATTTGCTCCACAAATATTGATTGCGTCACTGACGCGTGTTGGGCACTACGAGGGTTGGAATGAAGAAAAGGCCAGTTATTGCAAGTCTTAAGTTTCTCAGAATGCAAATTTCATTTTAGGATTACACACGCATGTGCTATGTTCCAGAAGTCCTGTTGTTCCAAGCTCACTCTCTTTTGCAATTATTATTTAACAATGAACAGATACGATGAATGAAAACACTCGTGTGTGTATGTGGGTGGGTGGGGTTTGGGGGACAGGAAGTATAGTTAATCTGCATGAATAAAAGAGAATTCACGCTGTTAGTTGTTTAATTCATCAAAAAACTTTTTATATACTCCTTTTATATTGGAGCGGAGCAGGCAGACTTTTTTCTGGAATATACTGGAAGATCATCACTGGCTCCCCAAGTCCCTATATGAAGAGCCATTGAGGAAAGCATCCAATCCTTCAATTGTGACATGAGAGAAAAATAAACATTTGTTTTGTTAAACCCTCATGATTTCAAGACTTATTTGTTATTGCATCATAGGCTAGCCAAGCCCAACTACTAGTATATAACCAATAATGGGACAGAAAATATGTAAACATTTTAATAAAACATAATAAAGTATAAGAAATTCCACTTTAAAAAATACACCTCAATCCACACCCCAGTCCTAGTTGATCATTAGAAAAAAAAAAAAGATAAAATCTTCTGTGTAAGAAAGAAAAGGAGCCCCTTGTGTGCTGGAATATATTTGACCATGTCTCCTACAATCCCTTCCCCAAGCTGCTGCTTCCTTTTTGTTCCTTACACAAGGACCTTCCAGAGTGGTGTCAACTATAAGATACACACTTCCATTACACCCAGGAAGTGTGGAGTACCACTGTGCTCCCAAGAGAAGTACATGACAAAAATTGGTGCTTTTATTATAAAGTGATACATACATGCACGTGCATGCACACACACAACTGCATTAGAACGTACTATCATTTGAACTGATCATTACATTTATACCAGTGGCTGACAGCTGTTAAAACATTTCAGAATGTCATTTTGGCTTTCAGAACTCTGAGAATGAGGTTCCAAAAGAAAATCAAGGCTCCTGCAGAAAACAGCCAAATACGAGGCTATACTCTACATCAGGGGTACCTAGGAACCACGAGCCAGGCCTCACAGCAGGAGGTGAGCAGTGGGTGACCGAGCGAGCGTCATCTGTACTTAGCCCTTACAGCCGCCCCCCATCACTCGCATTACCACCTGACCTCCGCCTCCTGTCAGATCAGCGGCGGCATTAGATTCTCATAGGAGCGTGAACCCTACTGTGAACTGCGCATACGAGGGATCTAGGTTGTGCTCTCCTTATGAGAATCTAATGCCTGATGATCTGAGGTGGAGCTAAGGAGGTGATGCTAGCGCTGGGGAGGGGCTGCAAATACAGATTATCATTAGCAGAGAGGTTTGACTGCACAGAGACCATAATAAATCGCTTGCAGACTCATATCAAAACCCTATCAGTGGGACTTCCCTGGTGGCGCAGTGGTTAAGAATCCACCTGCCAATGCAGGGGACATGGGTTCGAGCCCTGGTCCGGGAAGATCCCATGTGCTGCGGAGCAACTAAGCCCATGCACCACAACTACTGAGCCTGCGCTCTAGAGCCCATGAGCCACAACTACTGAGCCTGTGTGCCACAACTACTGAAGCCTGCGTGCCTAGAGCCTGTGCTCTGCAACATGAGAAGCCACTGCAACGAGAAGCCCGCGTACCACAAGGAAGAATAGTCCCTGCTCGCCACAACTAGAGAAAGCCCACGTGCAGCAACAAAGACCCAATGCAGCCAAAAAATAAATCTATCAATAAATTTATAACAAAACAAAACAAAACACCCTATCAGTGAGTGGCAAGTGAAAACAAGCTCAGGGCTCCCACTGATTCTGCATTATGGCGAGTTGTATCATTATTTCATTATATATTACAATGTAATAATAATAGAAATAAAGTGCACAATAAATGTAATGTGCTTGAATCATCCCGAAACCATACCCCCAACCCAGCTCCCGTCCGTGGAAAAATTGTCTCCCATGAAACGGGTCCCTGGTGCCAAAAAGGTTGGGGACCACCGCTCTATGTAGATATACAATATATTAAAGAAGGATCCTATCTTCAAGAAGTATATAACCAGTTGAGGGGCGATAAGGAGGGAAAAAAATAAAGCAATAGGTAATATGATATTCAGAGCTAAATCATGTGAAACCGGAGTACAAAAAGATCAATATTGGCTGCAGTTCTTCTGAAGGAGAAACTTGACTAATGGATCAACAGAAGCTTGAGAGACAGAGAGATGCTAGTAGAGCCACAGGACGGACAAGAATGATCCTCTTGTAAACAGGGAAGAGAGAAGGAATTCACATGAAGGAAGAGAGAGGGACATACTGGAAGCAGAAGGAGGAAAAGCCAAGTTGCGTCCCACATTCAGGGATCTAAAGAAGCCAGTGTCAAATCACAGCCATGCAAATGGTGAGATTTGCTTTTAACTTCCCCCAAGGGCATTTTATTTCTCTTTCTTGAGAAATCTATGGACATCTGCACATTAGAAAAGCCAGGTTAAGCAAACAATACCAATGTGAAAATCCAATGACATTCTCAAGAGGTTCTTTGGGTAAATCTTGGGCAAGTTTTCAAAGCAGAAACCATTTTCTCCATGTATCTCACTTTTCTCTGAACCTACACGTAGAAGTTCACAGGACCTCTTGTAATAAAACAAGTACGAGAAACAGTCATAAGAATTGCACTAACACACATCTAATTGATTCCAATTTGAGAACTGGAATGTACCTAAGAGATTCCCTAATCCAAACTGTCCCCCATCCTGACTCATTTGGCAGATAAGAGAATAAAGCCCAGAAGGTAGTGAACTTGGCCTCTAACACTGGGGATTAGTTATACATATACATTCAAAAGATTGTTTCATTCCTGGGGCATCACAGGGATTCCCATCCTGGATCTTCTAATCACTAAGATGTCAAGCTTCTCACGTAGACAGTTAAATTCTAACTTCTCCTTTTTTCTTCCTGATTGTAGATATTCTGGATGGACTTTTACCTTTAAAATAACTTGATATTCTCCTTGGACAATATCCTGGATTTGATTTCACTTCGATTTACCTGGAATGCATTCAATCATAAAAAGTAGCTCGACTTTCTTCTCTGCTAGTTTGAAAATACTCTGGTTGAAATATTAAACCCTCTAATTTCCCCCTTGATTTCTAAAGCAGTGTTTCTCTCCCTAGGGGAATCCTATCCTTGAAATCAGCCAAGGATTACTCTGATTATTGTACATGAATGGTTTACTGTTGATATTTGCAACTGTCTAAGGTTGGTCAAACTTCTGAGTAGTTTTGATTAGATCAAGTGCCGTCTGGTCTTCAAATTTTCAGGGCGAAAAATAAAACCTGGTAATGGTCCATTCTAAAACAAGTTACAGCATTTGGAAGAATATAAAGGAGGACAGTCATCTGGAAGACTATTGCTGCTGTGGGTTCATAGATGTTAGCTTTTCTGTGACTGAGTTAGTCTCCCTCGGCCAGAGAGAGTCCAACAGTCACATGACTTCAAATCTGGAGGCAAATCTCTTTAATAAACCCCAACCTCTAAAGACACTGCTTGAATTAGTTCCAAATTAATCCCACCATCCACAGGCTTTTACACATTCCGAAGGAAATGACTTCAGAACTATATATTTAAAAAATTATTACTGTTCTAAAAGTGTTTCTCTTTCTTCCTCAGGCAAGCAAAGTTCAGCCTCCTACTTAGAATTCGTATGAGCTCCAGAAGTATAAGTGATTACATTTCTCACTATAATTTGATGCTTTACTTATTAAAAAAAAAATCTTGTTGGCATCAGCAGTTTCGGATTTGCCTGGATATTTAACTCAGGCTGCTTTATTGGCAGAGGTAGAATTTTTAAATTTTTAATGGGAGCTTTAATTGTCCTAAGTAGGTAAAAAAATGATGTCAGGTCTTGCTCTGGTCCCTCATCTATGAAGCTAATTCTACTCTTGTCAGACCCTTCTCTCTGTGGCAATCTGAAAGAAATAGGAGATAGTTATTTTCTACCCGGTCCTCCCATGTAGAGACCTGTTCACTGTTATTCACTGGCCCCAACTTAGCTCTGGGTCTCTGCCCACACCTTCCCCTGCCAAATAATCATTCCCAGCCCAGTCCATACTCCTTATTTCTCTATGCATGTTACGAAAAACAGCCTTCTAATAATTAGAATATCCAAAGATTAGAATATACTGCTTCAGATGATAACGTGATTCGTGTTCTTGGAAATGCTTGGAGAACGCTCAATGAGATGCTGCAAAGACTTCTACCTGTGTGTGCTGCTGGGCTAGTCCCTTTACCTCTGAAGATCAATAATTCTACAGTTTTAAATTCTGCTCCCTCCATAAATCTCGTTCATTTTCCTTCTTATCATTTGCCAAGAAATCATATATTAGAGTGCCTTGTGGTGTTCCTTTACCTAGTTGTCTGTATGTTATTTATTTTCATGTTTTCATTTTTTGCCCAAATATGCTACTTGCAAATATTCCCTTAAACCCTACCCAGTGACTGTTGGTGTTTCCTGTACGGATTTAATACATATTTATTGACTTCCTGTAATATCAAGACTTGGTCTTCACCCAATACTGATTATCTGCTGTGTGGCAGACACTGTTCTAGATAACGGAGATACAGCACCAAGCAAAAGTGATAAGCTCTGTGCATTCACAGACTGCACGTTCCAGAGAGGAAGACCGACAGTGGAGAGCAAATACTCTCCCCTTTGTAGAGGCAACGTGCGCAATAAAGGCAACGAAACAGAGAACTAGCAGAGTTGAGCGGAAGTACAGCTACAGTAGGGAGCGTGGCCTAGAAGAGCTCTCTGGGGACTACAGCCTGCAAATGAGCCAACTATGCAAAGAGCTTGGAGAAGAGAGTTCTAGGCATCAGGAAAGGGGGGTGCACAGGCCCTGGCTGGGAAGACTCCTCTGCTGGAATCCAGCTGTGAAGGGGGAAGGGACAGCAGCTTGAAACCGGGATCCGTCTTGTCCCCTTCCTCCGCTACTTAAATTTTTAAAAACCTTGTGCTCCCTTTGGCTGTTTACACTTAAACCTAGACTTGAACCCTTTGACTATTAGGTTTTCTTTGTGACAAAAACCTTAGCGTTACATTTGGTTCCACCCTCTCACACGCCCCACTTCCCATCCATTGGGAAATTCTGTTGACCCTGCCGCCAAGATATCCTAAAAATCCAACCTCCCACTAGTCTCCCAACAGGTGTCCTCACTTCTATCTTTGCCTCCTCTCCCAGGTCTACTATCATTCAAAGTCTATTTCAAACCCACGGCAGCCAGGGTTTTCCTTCTAAAATGCTAAGTCTGATCACGTTCTCCAGAACCATGCAGGAGCTCACCATTTTGCTCCATATAAAAGTCAAGGTCCTTAAAAAGGCCAGCAGGGCCCCATGTAATCTGGGGACCTGGTGCCTTTCTGGCTTCATGACGTCACACCTCTGCTCCAGCTACAAGGCCTCCTTTCTGCTCCTGGACACCCCAGGCATACACTAGCTTTAGTCGTCCACACTCTCTGGACTGCTCTTCCCCCAGGGAGCTGCTTGGCCAATTTCCTCACTCTTACAAGTCTTTGTTCAGATCTCAGCTTCTCAGTGAGACTTACCAAGTCCTCTTCGTTTAATCCTGTAAACTACTCCCACCTCCGCCCCACATTCTCCTGATCTTCTTTGGCCTGTTGTACTTCTTTATTTTTCTTCAAAATACTTGATCACTTTCTATCATATAAATTAGCTTGTTCATATGTTACGTTTATTGTATAAGCCCTGCCTCTCTCCATCAGAACGTCAACTCCACAAGGCAGGGATCTTTATCTGTTGTGTTGAGTGATGTACTCCAAGCGCCTAGAATAGTGTCTGCACATTAAAAAGTTATTGAATGAGTCAATCAACCCATTACACAGATAGTGCCCTGAAAAGAAATTATTTCATAGTACAGGTCTACAATTGTCAATCACTCCAGGTAAGCCTGTGTTTGTATCTGAATGGAGCCTAATATCAATTCTGTTGTGCCACTGAACATGAAGAACATTCTAGAGAACATTAAACTTTGGATGGAAACATTGGGGAGGTTCTCAAATTATGTCAGATCTAATCACTGGTGGGTAATTTCAATAAAAAAATCTGGGGACTTCCCTGGTGGTCCAGTGGTTAAGAATCCACCTTCCAATGCTGGGGACGTGGGTTCGATCCCTGGTCGGGGAACTAAGATCCCACATGCCGCAGGGCAACTAAGCCTGCACACCGCAATGAAAGATCCCACATGCTGCAATGAAGATCCTGTGTGCCACAACTAAGACCCGACGTAACCAAATAAAAAGAAAAAAGTAAATGAATAAATAAAATCTGAAATGTGTTTTCACCAGGCTCAAAAAAAATGTCTTATGGGGGGGATGGCACATGGTGGGGATGGCACATGGTGGGGGGGAAGGCGAGGAGGAAAGAGAAGGAAGAGTACAAAGAGGGATAAAGAGAAAGAGACAGACATAAAAACAGTTATGGGAAATGTGCAAAACATGAACCATTTCTGCCAGTAACATCTTGGAATACAATATAAATGCCTTCATCTGGACATCTGCTTAAGTTGATAAGGTTACCCCTTTTGGTTAGAAATACCACTGGAAGGAACTTAAACTTCACCTGGACATTCTCCTTCCAGACACTCCCTGCGAGGGAGTGGTGTACCGAGGGGGAGGGCACAGGAGCAAGCATAGCTGTGGGGCACAGGGCAGGTGCCAGCTGGGCCCTGAGTGAGGGTCTCTGAGCTGTGAGAGAGCAGCCTGAGGAGGCCGGAGAGCAGTGGTCCATTCAAAACAGGTATGTTTCTTCGTGAAGAGAAAAACCTGTCATTTCAAAGGAAAAGGGAACAGAGCAATGTGCTGTCCTGTTTATTAGAATGAAAGCTGGAAATACTGTATCCTTTGCCAAGAATGCTTTGTCAGAAAAAAATCACGAGTGTTATCCCTCTAGTGCCATGCAAGTGGTATGTTTTTGGAAGCGGTCCAGATTGTTTTCACTTATTATTTTCTATAAAAGAGTAAATATAATAGTTAAATGGATATTGAAATCCAATGATTTGCACATAAACCAATTTAGAAAACAGAAAAGAAAATCAGGGTCTATGTCCTAACTTTGTTCCAGAAAATAATCACCAAAAATTTTTCAAGTTTCTCCTCTTTCCAAATGAGAGTGTTTTTAAAATGGGAGAGAATGGCATTCTGTTGCCTATTTGCTATCATCCACCTGTACCTCTTCCTGGGAATTGGCACCTGGTTGTTTCAGCTTCCATTTCTCTCTAGAAGCTAGAGGCTCCACGTGGCAAGGCCTTGCCTTATAATTACTTTCCGAGCTGTCCTATGATTCGCATTAGCGCTATGTGCTAGAAGGTGTCCTGTGAATTTCTGATGAACGAATGTCCTCATCGTTCTGTTCCCAACTGCTCTGGCAGCTAACCCAAGTTTGTTGCTCCCCGAACAGCTTCAAGCAGTTAACTCAAAATGCAGTCAGATTTCCACCAAAAAATCACACAATAGCAAGCCATCGAAACTGAAGTCTGGCTTACAGGAAGTTTGTGTGCCCTAAAATTGCCTTCACTTTGACTTTTCCCTTTGAAAGCATCAACTCCATGAAGGAGACACTAGGTAAGTAGCACTGAACTGGCCTAAAGGACTGGAGACTCTATGGAAAATATTTGAAACTCTGAAGAGCTGTTTAGCATGAGTACCATTTTAACAGCTATTCAGGGTTAAAATGTGGCTTACTTTCCATTGTTATGTTGCTGCTGCTGCTGTTGTCATTTCCCAGAGAAAATGCTGCCTTTTCCCAATGCCAGAGGATAAAAATTGATGAAATGTAACAATTTCCTTCAGTGTATGCGGCCCCCTTGTAAGTGCATCTTGTCAGCATTGTCAATGAACGAACAAGGAAGCAAATCTATAAGAAAACAAATTTTCAAAAGACTTACTTTCAAAAGTAAGTCTATAAAAATTTTATTTTCTCTTAGGATAATTACTTTGACGTTTTATGTACATTTAGATATTTTAGATATGCACAGTTGTTTTTTTACTGTCATACATTGCAGCAAAATAAAAATATTTTTTATCATATTGTACAGCAAAGCATCATTAATCTGGATTCTATCAATTGGGAATTCATAAAAATGTTGTTCAATTCAGCCTATATATACTCTCTGCAGTGGCTACGAAACAGTAGCTGGTCAAACAAACTCACAGTGTAACAATTAAGGAATAGTTGCCTTACACAAGAAAAGCAAAGTTTTCACAATGTTTTAGCATTATCTATCCATACACAAAGTGATATGAACACATAATGGATGAATGCAATTAGATAATGGATAAGTATAGTTAGTTTAGATAAACAAAATTGGAAAGACCACATACTGTGGAACTTTTTTTGTTGTTAGCTATTTTAGCATGTATTAACAAGCCCTTTGTAATCAGTCAGTTCACATACATTCATTGAGCACTTACTATGTGTTAGACACTCTTTCATGTGCTATAGACAGTCCACTGAAAACAAACAAAAAGGGCTCCTCTGCTCATGGAACACTCTAATACGGAAGACAGACAAGACAGACAGACACGCAGACACACCCATAAATAAGCACACTGCTCCCCCGTACACCCTCCACCACTTTAGCTTAGATCGAGATCATCTGAGGCATTCAACTTCACACTTGAATGCAAAGATTCTGGGAATGAACTCTCCAAAGAGCAAGAACAGAATTTGCAAAGTCCCCGAGATGGGAATGAGCCACAGGCACTCAAAGAAAAGAAAGAAGACAGAAGTGGCCAGAAAGAAGTGAGGAAAGTGAGGGGAGATGAAGTTGGAGCAGCAGAGACAAGACCCACGGTGTCAGCGAACCCGTGTAAGGAGCTGGGATTTTGTACTGTTTGGAATGGGGAGCGATTGGGGAAAAGGGGGATTGGTACGTTCCACTGGCACCATCTGATGTATACTTTAAAAGGATCGTCTTGGCTGCTCTGTGAAAGACAGAGAAAAAATAGGATGAGAGTGAAGTTTGGGGGATGATTGAGGGGACCTCTGAGAGGTGACTGTGGGTTGTGAAGGAGCCATAGCCGTGGTGCACAGAGAAGTGGTCACATTCAACAAGCCTCCTGGAGAAAGAGACTAAGGACAAAGCATAGCTATGGAGCAAATGTGAGGTCTTACGAAGAAAAGGAATCGAAGGTAATGGCTACCTTTCCGGCAAGGGCAACCAGGGGATGGGGCGATGGCTTGGAGATGGATTAGAAGTGGGGTTTGAAATCAAGAATTCTGTTTTGGGGCTTCCCTGGTGGCGGTGGTTGGGAGTCCGGCTGCCGATGCAGGGGACACGGGTTCGTGCCCTGGTCTGGGAGGATCCCACATGCCGCGGAGCGGCTGGGCCCGTGAGCCATGGCCGCTGAGCCTGCGCGTCTGGAGCCTGTGCTCCGCAACGGGAGAGGCCACGCCAGTGAGAGGCCCGCGTACCACAAAAAAAAAAAAAAAAAAAGAATTCTCTTTTGTTCATGTTAGGCTTAATATTTCTACTGGACATCTAAGGCAAGATCCAGAGGAGGCAGTTAAATATATGACTGCAGCTCCGAGAAGGGATATGAGGTAGTTTAAATGTGGAAGTCCCCAGTAGAGAGCTGCTGTCAAAAGCCTGCGGTTTGGAGAAGGGTCTGAATAGAGAAGCCTGGTGGAGGGGAAGAGCCACCGGGCAGGTGCACAGCCACAACCCCCGCCTCCCCAGCCCCGAGCCTCAGAAAGCTAAGCAAGCACCCGGCTGCCTTTGTAGACACGACCACAGAGCTTGTGTATCTTCTGCTCAGGTACCTTTTAATTAGATCTCTCTCTCTCTCCTTTACTCTCACTGTGTTTCATTCCCAAATCCAATCCTCCCACTTCGCTTTCCTCCTGCTGCCTCCCTTTCAGCATGCCTCTCTTTCTCCTCCTCTTGGGGCCCCTTGCCCTCCCACAGTAATTTTGGAAGGAGTAAAGCAAAGCACAGTGGCTAAGTGCTAGCTCTGTGGGTTTCAGTTTTCACGCAAATACGCACATAGAAATGGATGATCTTTAAGACCCACAATTCCTGGGTTACGATTATCATGTGTTTTACCATAATCCATATTAGTGGCTTAACCGCTAAAGGCAGCTAAGATAAAGGTTTCTAACAGTATATGTAAGTTATGTTGCTGTTCTTTCATTTATTCATTAAACATTTATAGACTATCTACCATGCACAAAGCCTTGGAGAAGCAGAGAATATTTAAGGTGATGTTGTTATGTTCTGAGAAGGGGAATAAAGCATACTCATGTGACAGATGTATACCAGTTCTGATTAGGGCAGTTAAACATGTTTAAGTGAAGCTTATAAACATTTAAAAATTCTATTCTTTAAGAACACCTACCCTTACAGATTTCTTTCCTCAACTGTGTACTTAAAAACTCCTTCCACTAAAGGAAGTTACAAGGCTGAGGAAAAGAAGACTTATCTCACTACAACAGAATATTACTTGATGACATTGTTGAGAACAAATTACTGAATGTTTGCAAAAACAAGGAGCCAGAAAACTATAAAAGCACTACTTAATCTAAGTATTTTATTTGACAATGGTATTCTAAACTTAAGATATCAAGCTTTTTTTTTCCACCACTGGAAAAACTATAATGGGAAATAAATCTCAAAAGTCCTATTAAATACAGCCAACACAGGGCACCCTGGATGTGTTCACATTGGTTTTCATGCCCTTTGATTTTAGAGACACTTGACCGTAGTGCAGGAGGGAGGGCAAGTTCTGACCAGGAAAACTCCTGCTGACCTCAAAGTTCCCTTGGGCTCTTCTCCATTCCCAAGGATTCGATCATTTTGTCTTCACTAAACGGTTATTAGGCAACAACAGACTAATCAATGTGGTCAAGCAAGTATGTCAGATGACACACATAATGGCTAATAACTTTAATTTGACTTAGCATGTATCAAGCACTTCGTTAAAAAGGCATAGGCATTTTTTCACGTGCACTAATGCATTTGATCCTCACTGCCAAACTAAGAAGCAGGTATTATTATTCCCATTTTAGAGATGAAAGATGGAGGCTTAGAGGTGTTGAGTAACTCCTCAAAGTAACAAAGCTAGTAGAGTGCAATTCTGGACCTCAAAGCCCACTCCTCACTGCTGGAGAACACAGACCCTGTGAAGAGGCAGAGGCAAGGCCAAATTAAACAATGGCCAAGGAGGGTGATCAGCACCGATAGAGTCTGATTGATTTAAAGTCTCTTCCTCGTCATTACACTTGAACGCTACACCATCACTCGATGAACGCATCTGTTGAAAGAAAACTCTGTTTTCCCTAAGATACAAAACAAGTACATCACCCCTTCGATTCATACGGTTGTTCCTTCAAGTAAACAAGAGTCAGCCAAAGTGAAGGCAGCAAGTTTCACGGTCAGCAACCACCAAACCATCCCCAGCTAAGTACCTGGATCTGCAAAGTCATTAGTGGGCTTCATAAATATAGATGCCATTCACAATGCAATCGTTGGACAATTTCACAAACTTCTTACAATTCAGAAACCTACAGGCTTAGAAGAAACTACTGGACAAAGGCAAAGGGCAGATTCTTCTGGCTAATGTCTAACCTGAGTTGTTTTCAAAGCAGCGGCTTTCCTGAATTCTCTTCTGAACAGTTGGGGAACCCAATGAAAGGTTCACTCTGCTTAATTTAATGTCACGGCTACCAATGCTGTTTAACCTTCTTCCTGGTGATAATAAAAGAGAATTTGATGTATTGTATAGCACTTAACAGAAGCACCCGGGAACATTAAGGTAGAATAAAACAACAGGCCCACGGCCCATGTAAATTCAAATCCATGGAAAATGACGGACGCCTCTTACATCTACAAATGTATGTATCTTTCCATAATGCCCATTTTAATGAACTGGCTTATAAAGAGATTAACTTTCTTAGTCTGAATAGCAACTCACTCGAAATTTATTTTCCTGTTGCTGTCTGTGCAGGGGTAACTGAGAGAGAATTCAGTCTATCATCAAGAGACACCAACTTCTCTTATCCTATCCCTGCTATCAAGCTAAGAATCTAGCTCCTAATATACATGGAGAAAAATGAATTACTCAGAAGTGCACATAATTCTGAAGACAGTGCTCTATTCTGTGTAAATAAATTCCAATCGGCTTTATTTTTTTTTTAGCGGCCTAGAAAAAATACTTGCTTTGTAATCACCACCATCACTAGGTATTTGATACATACGCAAGGAGGAAAAAATTTTTAGAAGTTTAGTCAAGTCTTCCACATCAGAGCAGACAAGCTTCTAGCCCAGGAAGGAAATACCAAATGGAACCTTCTCATACCCACAGAATCAGGATACTTTACCACCATCTGCTCACTCAGATCTAAACAGCAAGCAGATGGTACAGTAGTTTGAAAGTTAACTTCAACAGGGCATCTCCCTGGAGCTCTAACCAGAATCCTTGACAGTGGAAGGATTCGGCCTCAGCTTTTTACACTTTCAGAAGCTAAGGTCTGTCTTCCGTTCAGTTCTCAGCACCTGGGCTCTACACTCACTGTCCAGTCACTTTGTGTGTGGGGTCCAGTGACCTCCCTAACCACTCTCCAGGACATTCCACAAGGTCCTGGTCTCTGGTACTTGAGTCTTCTGCATGCTTATTGTTTCTTTTATCATGTTGTCTTTTCCACATATTTTATTCCACTTTCATCAGCACCTGAAAATATGCAATCTTTGTTTACTTCAAAAACAACCTTTGTCAAGAGTTCATGTGGTCTTTTAAAAACTTGTCTGGCTCTTAAAAGTTACCCTTAAATAAAAGGTTTTTAACTTGTTTAAAAAGCTCTTAATTTAGCCTACTGGTTTATATATTTGTATGCAATGTTTTTTACAGTAAAATGGAGCATGTTGGATCCAAAGTCTTAGGATATTCTTTCCTGGACAAAGGATTGTGGTCTACGGGTTAGAAGACTCTGCCTGACTCTGCCCAACCTGCAGGACTCTTGAGAAGCTGCACACTTTGGATGCTTTTAATCTGCTCTGACAATCAAGACTCTAAACCCAGGACCTGCACCCAGACTTAAGCCACAAATCCAATGTCAGGCTGGGGACTGGAGCACGGCACCTTGAAGGAAAGCAGAGGCCAGGAAGGAAGGCAAGCAGTAGACCTTTCAAGGACATTTCTTAGGAACAAAGCTCAGGCAAGGAGATGACTGGGATTGCCCTGTGCCTGATTTCCAGGACCAGGCCTCTTTCCTGTTCATTGGCTTCCGCTAAATTTAGCTGGAAATATTCCAGACAGTTCCGACCTTTATCCGACCCCACTCTATCTGTGCAATATTCTCTTTATGCTACTGTTAGAACCGAAGACACTCATCTGGGGTCTGGCTTAGACTAGTAGTTAAGAGCCTGGAGCCAGACTGCCTGAGTTTGAATGCTGACTCAACTACCTCCTCTGTGGCCTTGAGCGGTTTATTAAACTCCTGCGTCTCCGTTTCCTCATTTGCAAAGTGGATGAATAACAACCTTCCACTCAGCGGTAGGTACTGAGTGAGTTACTCCGTGTAGGCACTGGACAGTGGCCGGCACACAGTAAGCCCCAGCTATTACTAACACCTGCCTCCCTTCTAGTGCTAAGTGTCGTTGTGAGACCACCACCGCCGGCCCATGTCTCTGGCCCTCTGCAGTGGAGCAGAGTGGTCGCTCTGCCCCCTGCCTCCAGCACTGCCATGGCAGACAGGGCTGCGCTCCACATTTGTGCTGTCTCCCCTGGTCCTATGCATACGCAGTTCACAGGCTCTTCAGCCTCGCTTTACGGGCTGCTCTGCTCTCAGCCATACACACTAACACTGGTAAGTCACAGCTTCCACTGAGTGAAGCCTGACTACTGCATCAAGCACTGAATGCCAGCAAAGAGAATCTGTGAAATGGGAGTAAAAATCAGCCGAATACAAATGGGTAAGACGATTCAAAGGAAAGGGAATGCCTGTGATTCGGAACGGCACTGACTCAGTGTGTACACACTTTGACGACTCTTTGTAAAGTGACTAGTGACCCTCTGGCCGCTAATAAACACTGAATTTAGGCCAAAACAGCATATTTATTTCTTCAGCAAATATTTGAATGTTTCAGACACTGAGCTATAATGGAGAACAAACAATAGATAAGAAGAAAATAAATAAAATCATTTCAAATGTGTTAAGGGTGATGAAGGAATGATTGGATGGTTAGGGAAGGCCTCTCTGAAGAATAGGTGTTTAATTAATAATGAATGAGGGCCAGCCATGGTTAGAGGATGAGCATTCTAGAAAAAGGGGACGTGCATGCAAAGGCCCTGTGGTAGAGATGAGAAAAATATTTTTTGAAAAATAGAGTACAGTTAGAAAGAAGAGTGTTAGGCATCAAGTCTGTATCTACCTCAAACCAGCTTGGTGATTAGGTTCATGTGATCCCTTCCAGCTCTAAAATTCCACAAATGTCTCTAGGAAGTGATGTACTGATTGGTACCGATAAGGCAGATTATGCTGGCTCTAGCACTCTGGACTGACTATAAAAAATGCCAGAGGAAGTCATCTCAGTAGATGACATGCATAAGCAAGCATCTGCTTTCATCACAAGAATAAATAAGCTGAACTGGATTTCAGAAGCTTTGTTGTGTTCTGGTTAGTCAAAGAAAGAGTAAAGTGGTCACAGACAATCCCCCACCTCCACAATGTAAAAGACCACAGGACTTGAGGATGGAGGTGATGTGGAGAGAGAAAGTGGGACCTGGAGATGACACCACAGACAAGCAGATCCATGAATGACCTGGCGTTTAAAAAATCATTTAAGAAAGTTTAAACTCCAAAGGCTGTTCAAGAGTATCAGTCAAACTGCTCTGCAGGGGCTTTGAAACAAACACCCTTTTCAAGTCCCTTCTGAAAAATTCATTTCCAATTATGAAGACAACTCCAATATTTCAAGTAAAATTTCCTCTTAATGAGGGAAGAGAAAGAGTCTGGGGACAGATGAACTCAGTTGCCTGGCTAAGTATTTAATTTCTCACTTAGGCTGGCAAGTCAAGACAGACAGCCTTAGTTCATACATTAATATTTATGAAAAATGGCACAACGTTCCATTTGGAAAGAAGATCTGGGGGAAATGCTATATCCAGCAATGGCAGCCCAGACTCTCTAGGCTGCTACATGCTGGAGTAGGTGTGCCCCTCAACACAGAAGGTAAAACTCCCAATTAATGTGGAATTTATGTTGTGAAAATATCTTTACAGATAAATTGCTCAAATGGAGGCCTCGGAAACCATAGCAACTATACATTTTAATTAAAGTTTGCAGCTTGAAAGGAAAACCTTAAATAATTGGTGCCTCCCAGTCTTTGCTGAATTGGCTTAGCTACGGGATACACAGGCTTTTAATAACAGGAAAAGAAAAATCTTCCACTTTACCATCTTCCAATTACTACGTGCATCTCTTAGAATGTGAGACAGCCTGAGTTAATTCTCCAATATATGAAGGTAAAATATGCCCTCTGAATAGAAAGTCCGTTGGAACACAAAATAGAAAAAAAAAATTACAACTCTGGCTTAGGAATCTTTTTCCAGCCACGGGTAAGACACACACAAAAGACATTTTAAAAACCTTTTGACAACTACCATTAATACTTTCAATTTATTGAATGCCACTGACATATGTTTATCATAGAAAAGTGACATTTTGCTATTTTGTGAATAACTGCCTGAAACAGAAGTGGAAATCTTTAACCACACACTCATTCAACAAATATTTATGGACAGTCAACCATGTGTCTGTACTGAAGACAAATATCCTAATAGAATATATTTAATAGAACATTCCTGTACTACGTGCTTTCTGGACACTTTGTTTTATTCTCACAATAGTATCGTAACTATTCAACAGAGAGGGTGATAGGGATCTAGCAAAGGTTAGTGACTTTTTCCAAGTCAGGTACTAAGATTGGGTCTACAATTGCAAACCAGTTCAAGGCTTCAAGAGAACTGATCAGTTAGCTTCATCAACAGCCTATCAATTTCTGTCAGTAGTAACAACGCCAAAAATAAAACTCAGGTAGATCACTGGAGTGATCTATCTGGGCACTCAGCAGGAGAAAAAGGTCCTTTGTGTGGGTCCTCGAGCCCAGTCAAAAGCAGAAATAAAATTCTGTGGCTCTAAATATACAAAAAAAAAAAAAAAAAAAAAATCCAAGATGGGATCAGGTTGGTTTTGTCCCTAATATGCAAGAACAGGTTATAGGAGAACAATATAAATGCCCATATGATCATATAAGCGTCCTGGCAAAGGTTAACAGTTAAATGCCATCCAAACCATATTTGGCACTGGGGCAGTTCTTGGAATGATTCCAAAAGGAAACAGGCAACATTTTATTTGAAATTTATCGTCTCCTTGGCTATCAACTGATCCAAATATCTCTCTAAGTTCTTTTAACAAATGTCTCAGGAATGTATTGCTATTATTTATTATTAGCATTGTGCTCCCCTGTCACCACTCTATCTGGTCCCCGGTCTGCCAACACCAAGCCCAGCACCGAGCCGACTCCTTCTAGGTGGTCTGTGCACCGCCAACAAGCTGGGAAAGTTCCAACTTTCAACTAAGCAGGGAAGCTGGGATTTGTTATTTTTTTCTGTCTGAGGTGGCTCTGTTTACACATTCATTGTCTCAGGTCCTACACATCCACTTGCCACCTCAGAGAGGAAGTTCGCATGATCACCCCCTGCTACAAAACACACAGCCTAGCACTCAACAGGGTTTCAAAAGTCTTTTCTTTGAAGGTGGTTTGATTTACTTATGCTTTTGCCCATTTAAACATTGGCCCTTTTCTTTGTAAACTCTATAAATCCCACCTACCTTACAGTAGCTGGCCCTCAAGTCCTTCCATCTCGGCAGTCCTTCCAACTCCCTTGACTAAGTTAGTCTGTCATGGTCACTCCTGTCTCTGAATTCATACCATACACTGCCTTAACTCAATGAAATGCTATGTAGAATAACACTGGATTCCATTCTCATGTATCCGTATGGTGGTTTTACTTCCCCAGTTGTGTAAGTTCCTTGAGGGCAGGAGCTTGGTTGATATCCCACTATGTCAGGCACAATGATAAAGACACGTGGTATAAGCTGCATAAATACTTGCTATGGGGGTAAATATTTTCAGTCTCAAAGTCATTTCCATAGCTTGATTCAATCACTAAAAAAATAGTCACTTTTACTTCCACCGAGTTGTTTTATGAAATTTCCCCATTCTCAAAAGGCCACTGGGAAAAAAGTTATTTATGCAAAGTGCAGCCTGAGAAAACAATTAGTATTTTTTTCCTATTCTTGATTAGAAAATATTTAAACATATTGCATTGAAGAAACTACCTCAGCCAACCCCATGGGAGGTGGGGTGAGCGGGCAGAATTCCAAAAGTTTATTTGTAAATCACTTGTTGGGAAAGAGGAAAACACGTTCCCAGTGACTGAAATAATGCCCTGTGTCAGGGGTTCATTTTCCAGAAGATGTAACAGATGCAGCAAAAGGGGCTGAGAGGAAGAGAAGCGGCTTTGGGGAGGCTGACTTGACTCCCAACACCAGGGCTCTGGGAAAGGAAGGAGGAACAATCACAGGCACCCTCCACACCCCTTCCTCTAAATCATGATTGGGAATCAGGGACCAGTGCTCCGGAGCTGGGGGACAGGAAATTCCAAACAGCAGCGAGTCTCCACTACAACTTTCAAGACGGAAGGGACACCAAGTTAAAGTAGAAAGGAAAGGACCCCTTGTGGCTCCACAACTGGACAAGCCATTTGTGTATCTGCAGCCTCATAAATGAGCAGTAGATATACTCAGGGTATCCTCTACTGGCAGGCATCTGGGAGATCACTGAACCCAGTCTTCCTCAGACTGTGCGCTTCCAAGCTCGAGATTCCCTCACCAAGTCAACAGCTGTCCGGGGGAAAAGACACGCTATGGTCAATCAGTCTGAGAACCACTAGGTTAAATAAAAGTCATCACAGGTCACCACTGGCTACTTGAAGATAATAACAAATACTGTAAATCTTGTCAATGTTGAAGGTAGACCATGCAGCATTTCCCAAACTATTGTAACACAGAACGCTTTTCCCAAAGGACAACACCATGCAGGTCACAGGTTGGAAAATGCACCTCAAACCATCCTCTGCATTTTACAGATGAGACAACTGAGGCCTAGAGAAGCAAAATAATTTCTGGAGACAGCAGGGTTAATATGTGGAAGAACAGGGATGAGACTCAGCATTTTCCTACTCCAGGTCAGCACTCTGTCTTCAGAGCACCTCTCAGCTCCCAACTCCAGGTTCCGTTTTGTTAGGCAGCCCCACCTTCTCTCTGCACCATCCCGAGGCTCTGCCTTCCCCACTCCCTCCATAGCTAAGTGTCCAAGCTCATTTAAGAGCTTGCCTCCAGGGCTTCCCTCGTGGCGCAGTGGTTGAGAGTCCGCCTGCCGATGCAGGGGACGCGGGTTTGTGCCCAGGTCCGGGTAGATCCTACATGCTGCGGAGTGGCTGGGCCCGTGAGCCATGGCCGCTGAGCCTGCGCGTCCGGAGCCTGTGCTTCGCAAGGGGAGAGGGGCCACAACAGTGAGAGGCCCGCGTACCACAAAAAAAAAAAAAGAGCTTGCCTCCTGGCCCTCATCTCTCCTACTTAATATCAGATCTAATCTCAACTGCCAGCTCACCTGGATCTCTGCAGATTACCTGCCGCCAGAATCCCCATTGCAAGGTGGCTGATCACCAGCCAAAACACACCTGCTGCCCTAAACAAACCTTTTCAGTGATGGTTACTGCCTGCAGCAACACCATCTCCTGACACCACACGCTGGGTCCCTCCACAGGCCCAGCGCTGACTATCCAACGAGAAGGCTCCCCAGCCCCTGCTGGGTGCAAGCAAAGTCCCTGCCCTCCCTGTGAATACCTAGTACTCACGTCCCATTCCTGTTCCTCTGCCACCCAGCTAGCTATTTGTTGCCACAGGCAACATCATGTACCGGTGCCTGTAGGACAACCTTCTGCCACGGCAAGTATCCATGGCAACCAGATGAGGCCAGCAAATAGAATTAAACTCCACAGATAATTCCCCAAAGTTAGCTTGGCCAATAGATGATTTATCAGAGCAGTGAACATTTGGCAAAACTGAGTCTATTGGGCTCCAAATCCTCTTTGTTGTATCATGGTCTGCTGGGCAAAGACATGGCTTAAAGCGAGAACCTGGAAAAGGGAAACAGTAGTCCCAGGCTTGACTGACCTAGAGAAAAAAACACTGCGTAGGAAATGAAACAAGTGAGGGCAGGATGCAAATCATTTTCCATGGCAGGATATTAGTTCTCCTTATTCCCACTTAAAATTCAACTAAAGTTATCGAGGGCCTATGATGCACCAGGTAATACAAGGAACATAAAGAAATACAACACACATGAGATTTGCACAGGCTATTAGGAAAGTAAAACTGAAATGTATACAAAGATAAATATGATATAAATGACTATCAAGATGAAAACAGAAATGACTATCAAGATGAAAACAGAAATGACTATCAAGATGAAAACAAAAAAGAACATGACTAGCGGCCAACTGGTTGGTACAAACAATAACAGCCACGAACAGTCAGGCGATAAAATGACAACTGCTCATCTCTGCTCACAACAAAAGACTTTGTCAGGATACAAAAGACAGTAAGACCATCCGACTCATCAATCCTTCGATCAAATGAGCATGTTAAACCCTGACCCACATGAGGGTTAAACAGCATGGTGTATATGAAGCATTTTGGAAGCATAAAGAACTCTACAAACTTAGTCATCATGCTCTTGTATTTCAGGATCAAAACCTAGACCACCAAGTCTATTCTCTTCATGTGAAACTCCAGAAACATTATATCAAGTCAGCTTCAGGACTGGTGAATACTGTCAGATTTTCAAAATTAGAGATGAAAGTGATTAGCACAGAGTAGGCACTCAATAAATATCAAATAAATGAATGTTAAAATGAAAGTGCTGTGCAGACAGTACTTCCTTTTCACCAAGTTAAAATCCTTAAAATCACTTTATGAAGTGGTATCACATAAAGCAATCATGTTTTCCCGCTGAGACTGTACAGTAATTGGATGCTTATTTCTGACCAAGGATTCGGTATTACAGCTGTCACAAATACGATCTACAATGTCATAAAAGCAAAGATAGAATAATCATAAATCTTCATAATCATGGAAAGCACTAAGGTTCTTCTTCAAAGTCTATAATAGGGGCAGCATGCATGGTACACATTGATTACACAAAGGGCCCAATTCATCATAAATTGTACCTACATCAGAATACAACCCCATTACGTTATAAATGTAAACCCAAACCACTGTGGTAACTATAATAAACATGTAATTAAAAATGATTTCCTTGCTTTTTTAGCACTGTCTCCAGGTACTCAAACTCAGTCCAAGAAATTCTGATTTAGGCTCCCATTTTCTCCCGATAAATGTCTCGTAACAGACAGAGTCATTCTAAATCATTCCATCAACTGAGAACTGCCATTTAAAGAAGGTTTTAATGGATGTTTACTAGTGATAATGACAGTGATGATGGTGCTTCCACACCCCAAAATTTACTCTTTAGGTTACCATTACCCCAATGCTTCTCTTTATTTGCTCCTACCTCCTGCTTTAGACACAGTTCGAAAAGCAAATGCCCAACATCACACCTCAACAGCGCCACCAGGAAGCAAGTGTCCCGACCCTCCTGTCTACTGCAGTCTCCACTTTATCAGATTTCTAAGTGCAGCAGCGCTTCTCAAGTATTAATGTGCATTCAAGTCACCTTTGGATTGCCTTAAAGTGTAGATTTTTGGTTCAGTAGTTCCAGGCTGAGATGACAGTCTTGTTGCTAGTCCGGGGACTGCCCCCGAGATATAAGGTATTATAGCGCTATGGATGATTGAATCCTTGCTCTGCCCTCTACCAGCTGTGAGACCTTGAGCAAGTCATTCAGCCTTTAGAGCTGGTTTCACAACTGCAAAGGGGAATTTCTACCGCTCCACTCTTAGAATTATTGTAAAGGTGAACTGAACTCACATAGAAGCTCTTAGCATGGTGCCTGACACATGGTTAGATTCTCATTAAATATTAGTCACCATCACTTTATTGCAAAGTCATCGAAACCAACCAAACCAGGACAATCCTTAACAGATCATTAGCTTGAGCTCTCCGAAGCAATCTGTAAACAATTCTTACCAGAATTTCTAGAAGCCAGCAAAAGCCAAAATCCTATGTTTAAGTATTGATGGAAAAAGGCACTGGGACCTGAGGGATGGTGTGAATGCTGCAGCGTGATGAGGGCAGGAGGGAAATGGGAAACAGTCAAAGAAGGCTGCCCCTGATGACTAACCCTAGAGTTTGAGACATTAAAGTTTGTACTCTCTTCCTCTGTCTCTTCCCCTGAGCCTTATCACCAGAGAGGACCAAGAATTCTGAAGAATTTAAAAAACTGGAACAAAATACAAATCAAAATTATTCTCTCCCTCCTATATTTCAAGTCAAACATACCAGCAAGTAAGAATAACATATCCATGGAAATGTCTAAGGACACTACCACTGAACTTACAGGAAATCTGGGTAGAAAATGTCATAGTTGACATTCTCTCCCTAAATTAAAAGTTGCCAGCATTGCAAGGATCAAGAGTTCCTTGAAGGTATGAATTCAAGAGAGAGACAAACGGCTCAAGCTGTAGGATGAATAGGGATTCAACAGTCTTCATTTTCTGTCTACTCACACCTGTAAACCTCACGTGAAAAATTCGACGGGACTAATCCTTCCTTCCTAAGAAGCACGTGCCGTTTTCCATATGACCTGGCTTCCATCTTGCTTCCTGGAAGAATTCCTGGCTGCTGCTTTTTCTCAGCGGTACACAGTGCTGCAGACCTCACACACTTAGATGTGAAGGGAACAGCCTTAACAGTAGGAATCTCATTTTTCTTTTTCCACTTTTGGGGCATTCTTAAATGAGCATTCTCAGATGTAGCCATATAAAAACTTAAAAAAAAACTTCTAATAATCAGTCAGAGTAATACTAAACCCAGGGAACATGAAATCAATTAAGAATGTGCTCAGATAATCCAATAAAGTGAAGCGGAAACAGATCAATTTTTTGTTTTCTTTGCTTGATTGGTCTGGTCGGATTGATTTGGTTCTTAATATAAGATCATCATCGTGGTCCAACTTTGTAAGGGCCTTGTTATAAGTTAGAATAAAAGAAATCCATTTTATCTAAACAGAATTGCCCTGATTCCTGTTGTGTCCCACATGAACCCTGGGACTTCTTGTTGCTTCTGGCAGCTGCAGTTATCAGGAGTAACAGAAAGGTAGATTCCAGCAAAGATAATACTAACCTCGACAGCATCCTAAACTGGTCTTTGATCCACTAGAAACTGCTTCCTGTATTTGGGGGCAACCCTCCTCTCTGGACTTGTCCCCCCACTGTCAAAATAAGCAAACATCTGCTCAACAATCAGTTGCATCAGTGAACATGGCCATGACATTTCATCCAAGGCATGTCCCTGTCTCCCCTGAGACTATAAGTATGTAGGTTAAACAGTAGTTGGAACCGGAGACAGCAAATGACTCCAGCCCTGCCACAGTTGGATGGGACCAGGAATATGCCACTTCTTTAAGCCTCTTGTTCTTCATATGTCATACGGGGTAAACTGAGGTTCTTGGTGCGAACAGTATGACTCCTCCAGGGCCTTGTACAAATATACAAGGAGGGAAAAAACCCACCCTTTTTCTCTATCAGGCAAAGTGTACATTATATTATAAAAACTCAAGAAGCAACCCTAATGTCTAGACATGGAGCTAGACTTACATTCAGCCAACCGTGCTGTGATGAAGCCAACCTCAATCCCCACTGCCAAAACCCCAGGTCTTCTCGGAAGCATTCAGCTTTCCAGTTAACATCCTTTCCTGCCTTCAGCTAACACAATAGTCAAAGTCAGTGACAGCTTTCCCAAGGGGATACATGACGGCTTATTTGTTCAAATCCTTCCTAAAGCTATTTAACAAATGTTGACAGTCAAAACATGAACCAATAACAAGTAGGCTCATTTCCCCAGTTCAAACTGCCCCAAAGTTTCTTTTTTCTTCCTAACATCTTTATTGGAGGATAAATGCTTTACAATGGTGTGTTAGTTTCTGCTGTATAACAAAGTGAATCAGTTCTACATATACATATATCCTCATACCCCCTCCCTCTTGCGTCTCCCTCCCACCCTCCCTATCCCACCCCTCTAGATGGTCACAAAGCATCGAGCTGATCTCCCTATGCTATGTGGCTGCTTCCCACTAGCTATCTATTTTACATGTGGTAGTGTATATATGTCCATGCCACTCTCTTACTTCGTCCCAGCTTACCCCTCCCCCTTCCCATGTCAAGTCCATTCCCCATGTCTGCATCTTTATTCCTGTCCTGCCCCTAGGTTCTTCAGAACCTTTTTTTTTTTAGATTCCATATATATGCATTAGCATATGGTATTCGTTTTTCTCTTTCTGACTTACTTCACTCTGTATGACAGACTCTAGGTCCATCCACCTCAGATGAGTATCCACCTACAGATAACTCAATTTCGTTTCTTTTTATGGCTGAGTAATATCCCATTGTATATATGTACCACATCTTCTTTATCCATTCATCTGTCGATGGACACTTAAGTTGCTTCCATGTCCTGGCTACTGTAAATAGAGCTGCAATGAACATTTTGGTACATGACTCTTCTTGAATTATGGCTTTCTCAGGGTATATGCCCAGTAGTGGGATTGCTGGGTTGTATGGTAGTTCTATTTTTAGTTTTTTAAGGAACCTCCATACTGTTCTCCATAGTGGCTGTATCAATTTACATTCAAAGTTTATTTTCAAAATCACTTTTATTATTAACCAAATGTTACATACAATCTTGTCACCTCTCCCATCAGCATCACCATTACTTTCTGAGCAATATTTTATACAGTGCCATTAGATAAGTTAACACTATACCATAAAACATTTTAGAAACTGAGCCTGTGATACCAACTAGGGTCTGTGAAGCTTTTATGATTAAGCTGGCGGTCTCACTATGTTGCAAGCTGAAGTTCATAAAACTTATTTACAAAACAGCTGTATTTGCGTAGTTGCCTATCAGATTTAAGAGCTGGTTCTGAAGTCAAGAAAGAAATTTAATTTTAACCATTACAAGGACTCATGTCATAAGCCACGTATTTTCTTTCTTCTAAAGTCTTCAAACAAGAAATAAGATCTAAAATTTTACTCTGTAGTTACCTTCTTATGAAAAAACTTTGACACAGGGACTTCCCTGGTGGCACAGTGGTTTTAAGAATCCACCTGCCAGTGCAGGAGACACAGGTTCGAGCCCTGGTCTGGGAAGGTCCCACATACCGCACAGCAGCTAAGCCTGTGCGCCACAACTACTGAGCCTGAGCTCTAGAGCCCTCGAGCTACAACTACTGAAACCCGCATGCTAGAGCCCGTGCTCCGCAACAAGAGAAGCCACCGCAATGAGAAGCCCACGCACCGCAACGAAGAGTAGCCCCCGCTCGGCACAACTAGAGAAAGCCCGCGCGCAGCAACGAAGACCCAACACAGCTAAAAAATAAATAAATAAAAATTTTAAAACAGTTTTGACACATAAATTCATATTCTACGTTCTTTTCTCTTTTTTCCCCACAGAAGGAATGCCTAGGTTTCCATCTAAGCAAAATAAATCTTAACTCTCAACACAGAATTACCGTATTAATAGTATTTTCAGGTTATTTCTATAGGAAGCATTCTCAAGGTCTAGTTTAGAGTCTAGAACTTTGGGATCTAGGGAAGCCACCTCTCCTTTCCACCTCCAAAAGGGAATTCTGGTTTGTAAAGGAGAAGACTCCCCTAGCTTTCCCAAAGGTACAGCCTTCTCTCTCTCCAGGCAATAGCCTGTAAGTTGCAAGGCTAGGACTGCATTGACTCCAAGGCCAAAGAAACTTGCTTTGGACTGTACAGTGCACCGTGAACAGATTCAATGAGACTACAGATCTGCCAAAGGCCTGGACTCAGTGGACATCTAATAAATACCAGTTCTCTTTCCTTCCACTCACAAATAATTGCCTTTCTGGCTGAAGCCCCCTCCTTGCTTTCAGTGAATGGTAGTATCAACAGTGAATAAACCCGACATAAAACATCCACAGTAGGTATTATTAGGTTCAGTTTTCCAGTTGAGGGAAAGTGACGTTCAGGGAAATTAAGTCTCCCCAACCCTCACTAACATTCAGATAACTAGAAGATAGCAGTCAGGATTTGAACCCAGATCTTTCCGAGTCCAAAAGAAAGTTCAATCTTGTTAACTCCTATCTTAAGTGGATCTTCACAGTTGCACAGTGCCCTAAGGAAATCCCTGTTCCTGAGATGACACTGGCTGAACCCAGAACCCTTGCATGTATCAACTGATGAGAGCTCCCCCAACACTGTCTTCCATTTTAGTACAAAATAGTTTAGGCGGGAGCAAGGAGTTCTTCCTACAGAGGTATAGACAGCCCAAAGAGTGAGTTTCAGAACAGAAACATTCTAATGAACATCAATTAAATCTCTCTCTTGTGGAAGCAGCTCAGATGTTCTTCTTTGGTAGAATGGATGAACAAATTGTGGCACATCCAGACAATGAAATATTACTCAATGCTAAAAAGAAATGAGCTATCAAACCGTGAAAAGACATGGAGGAATCTGAAATCCATATTATTAAGTGAGAAAAGCCAATCTGAAAAGGCTACATACTGTATGATTCCAACTATATGACGTTCTGGAAAAGGCAAAACAATGGAGACAGTAAAGAGATCAGTGGTTGCCAGGAGAGGGGTGGGGGGATGAACAGGCAGCACACAGAGGATTTTTAGGGTGGTGAAAGTAACCTACGTGATATTAAAATGACGGATATCTGCTATTACACTTTTGTCCAAACCCACAGAATGTACAACACGAAGAATGGACCCCAAGGTAAACTATGGACTTGGGGTGATTATGATGTATCAATGTAGGTTCATCAGTTGTAACCAAGGTACCCCTCTGATGAGAGATGTTGGTAGTGCGGAAGGCTATGCATGTGTGGGGCAGGGGGTAGATGGGAAAACTCTGTACCTTTCTCTCAATTTTGTTGTTAAGTCTAAAACTCCTCCAAAATATAAAGTCTTGGGGGGAAAAATGTCTCATTTGAAAAAATGTCTGAAAATGGTGAACTACACGGGCTTCTCATGATTAGCTCGAGGAAATGTCGAGATTTGCCCACAATGGTTTGGGCTGCTGTCAAACCACCAGGTCATGTCCTTAAACGTCTAGTCACGCTATGAGAGTAAAAACAGGACGCTCTTGGAGTGAATGAACTTCAGAATGGGAGTGACTCACGTAAAATGTGCTTCCTGAAGACATTTAAGTGTTTGCTACTGACAATGACGTCATGAGGGCTGTGTTAAGAAAGGCCTTTCTTCCCTGCATTGTCACTCACACGAAGCTTACCTCAACTGTCAATTGCCGCTGCTCAAAGCACTCAAGAAGTCAATCCTATATATGAGTCATATCCACCTTTCTGTACATAACAGATGTATCTGGAAAAGATGTTTTTTGCTCTGGGTAAATCAAAGTTTCTTTATGTCAAATCATTTTATATCATGTTTGCTTTAGTCAAAGGTACTATTACATCTTCTGCAGCAAAGCCGGAAGCAGGCAGGAACATCTTGACATTGGAAGGAACAGAACTACAAAACAACCATTACCGGCTATTCTATCAACTTTGCTTCACTGCAGGCCAGTGCTGGGATGCACTTGGGCTGTGTGTGCGTCCTGCTCTTTCCACTTGAGCCATCACTGGATCCACCATCTTGCTTGCTAAGTAAAACAGCCCAGATACGGACAAGGCCTGGGCCCTGAAGCCACAGAAACATTTGTTCTGATCGTGGTGCTGCCAATTATTAGGTACACTACTTTTAATCTCCCCGACTCTCAGTTTCCTCACCTGTAAGATGAAGGTAACAATATTTTGTAGAACTGCTGTAAGCATAAGAAATAACTGGTACAAAATAATCAACGATAGGCTAAGTATTATTACTTTTACGTGCATACATCAACAAAGAAGAGCAAACCCGAAGTCTCCACGCATCAGTGTCACTCAGTAGAAGAAAAAGGGCCATTTATTCAACAGATGTTGGTTCATTAAGTTTCTAGACCACCTCTTATCATTGGGCAAGGCACCAGGGTCACTCCGACGAATGAGTGAGGCCTGCATGGAGCTTGACTCCACTGAAAAGCTGATCTGATTACACTGGGCTTAAACCCAGCTTTTTTAAAGCACAGATGATAATTTCTGTGTTATGGAATTAATATATTTCATCATGGTGAATTTCGTTATTTACTACTTTTCTTGTTTTGCATACTTAAAAGCAGGCAATCCCTTTCACTGGTAAGACTACAACATGCAAGGAAGTGAAGAAAAATGAGTTTAAAAACATTTATAATAAACTACTCAAAAAGACTCCAATTTCAACTATTCAAGGCACAGGAAGTAAATTATGAAGATGACCCCCTTAGATTTCTTTGGTTTGGGCTGAAGTTCTAGAAATTCTTTAAATGTTTAACCTTATCTCCAGCTTAAATATCTAAATTATTAAGAAAGTCACATAAATTTTGAATCTAGCAAAACCACTCATTCTGAATTTTCAATCAACCTGAATTAGGCAAAATGCCTTTCTAAGATAACAACAGCTAGGAAAGAGAAAAATGTAACCCACTTTGGATGATAATCACATTGAGTCTGGCAGTATCTTACTAGATCATCTTGTCTGGAAGGACAGGTGCTGCATCTTGCTCACTGCTATAACTCAGCAGCCAGCCCGGCCCTGGCACATAGTAGGTGTTCAATAAATATCTATTGCCTAACCAAGTGTCAAACATGCTCACTTGAAATTTTATTACAGATGGCAGCTCTCCAGCTAGAAACAGTATGGACTATGCTATGGACTGAATGTCCTCAAATCCCTAGGGTGAAGCCCTAATCGGGCCCCCCATGTGATGGTATTTGGAGGTGGAGCTTTTGAAAGGTAATTAGGTCATGAGGGTGGAGCCCTCATGAATGGGAGTAGTGCCCTTAAACGAAAAACACGAGAGATGATCTCTTTTCTCTCTCTAGCACGTGTGGATACAACAGCCAGAAAGAGGACTCTCACCAGAATCCTATCATGCTGGCACACTGATCTTAGACTTCCAGTCTCTAGAACTGTGAGAAATAAAATTCTATTGTTAAGCTACTTAGTCTGTGATATTTTTGTTATAGCAGCCCAAGCTATGACAGGGGGTTACTACATGCAATAAACACAGTAAATAAAACATTTCTAAGTCATTATTTTCACTAACTTAAACTCACACCACCACAATTTCTCTGACCTTATTAGACATATGATTGTGTAAGTGGTCATACAATGAGTTAAAATTTGAATATTTCTATAAAACATTTTCATTCCAACTCAAAAATTGCCATTAAGAGAGACAAGTTTTTCTGTGCTGAAGTGTCACAGAACTTATAGTATAGAAGGAGAGGCCATGACCATCCTGTTCATAACCATATCATTTAGCACAGACTGGCACATAAGAATTTAATACAATTTTTGTGAAGAAAGTGAAAGAAGAAAAAAAGAGCATGAGAAAGGAGGGAATCTCTTCTTGGAACAAGTTTATAGTTCGACTGAAAAGAAATGTGTCAATCTTCAAATTGTCATTTTTGGTACCTAATGTCTTTATCTTGGAAACAGGGGTACTTGATTATTAAATCAGCAATGCTCATTAGAGAACAAGAAGCACTCTACACAGAATTAAATTCAGTAATTAATCAAAGCCAATGTGCCCACTTGTAAATATCAATATTGAATTTTAAGCATATAAACCAGCCAATCAATTAAAACTGAGACCATGGCTTTAATCAGTGAATGCTGAGATGCAATTTGCTGAATTCTGCAAGTAATGAAACTTAAGTCATTGTTGAAACCTGTTAAAAGGTAAACTAAGGCACATCAAAATTGTGAAAAGTAGGGGCTTCCCTGGTGGCGCACTGTCCGCCTGCCGATGCAGGGGACCCGTGTTCGTGCCCCGGTCCGGAAAGTTCCCACATGCCGCAGAGCGGCTAGGCCCGTGAGCCATGGCCGCTGAAACTGCACGTCCGGAGCCTGTGCTCCACAATGAGAGAGGCCACAACAGTTAGAGGCCCGCGTACCGCAAAAAAAAAAAAAATTGTGAAAAGTCTATGAGCAAACATGTACTGGCATTGAGCAGTACCAAACCAAAAGTGGTTGGAGCACCTCCACCTAGAGGAGCTAGGGGCAATGTTTTCATTGTGAAAATGTGAAAGCAAAGAATTTATAGCCTTCCGTCGGTATCCACAGGAATACTGTGGACTGGTTCCAGGACCCCTGCAGATACCAATATCCATGGATGCTCACGTCTCTTATATAAAATGATGTAGTATTTGCATATAACCTACGCACATCCTCCAAATCACCTCTAGATTATTTGTGATACCTAATACAACGTAAATGCTAGGTAAATAGTTGCAAAAAATTCAAGCTTTGCTTTTTGGAACTTTCTGGAATTTTTTTAAAATTTATTTATTTATTTATTTATATTTTTGGCTGTGTTGGGTCTTCGTTTCTGTGTGAGGGCTCTCTCTAGTTGCGGCGAGCGGGGGCCACTCTTCATTGCGGTGCGCGGGCCTCTCACTGTGGCAGCCTCTCGTTGTGGAGCACAAGCTCCAAACGCACAGGCTCAGGAGTTGTGGCTCACAGGCCTAGTTGCTACGTGGCATGTGGGATCTTCCCAGACCAGGGCTCGAACCCGTGTCCCCTGCATTAGCAGGCAGATTCTCAACCACTGCGCCACCAGGGAAGCCCCTTTCTGGAATTTTTAAAATATTTTCTATCACAGTTGGTTGAATCTGAGGATGCAAAACCCACAGATAGGAAGGACCAACTGTACTTGACTGCTTATAGCGTTAAGTGGTTGCCTTATTTGAAAAAGTCTTGTTGGCTGTTTGTGATTGGGTGTCCTTAAGTTTCACTTTCTTGGATTCAAGTGTATTGACTCTGGCTTAAGTTTTGGTTTGCTCACCTAGGTGACCTGAGTCTAATGACCTCCTTACTGAAATACTTCAACAACCCTGATCTTACTGCCTTTGAGGCAGATACACAAGTTACAGAATTTCTCGGTGTTGTTATCTACTGGTTGTGCCCTTGCCTTTTGAATAAATCTGGAAGTAGAGGTTGTGTAGTACAAAGAGAACTCCCACAACTGCAAACACAGAGCAGTATGTTTTAATGTTTAAAAGCACAGGAACTAGATATTGTCCAAGTTCAAGTCCCAATTCCACTACTTAACAGCTGTGTGACCTAGGGCAGGTTACTTGACATCTCTGTGCTTCAATAAATTGGGGGATAATAATAATACCTACCTCACATACTACTTATTGGAAGATCAAGTTAACACCTGTGAAACACTTAAAACAGTATCTGCTAAACTGTTAGCTGTTCAGTAAATGTTAGCTATTACTAATAAATGTACGTATTCGCCCTCCATTCCTTAAAGTGACAATGTGTCAGTAGCATTATATTCTAAATATATCCATACTCTTTTTAAAAATTTTCCTAATAATCCTGAGGATAATCTTCCATGGATTATTAAAATATTTAAAATTTTTTAAACATTTAAAAATAAACTTTCTAAAGGAAGTTTACTAAAGTCAGACATTTTCTTTAAAATATCTGAGACATGTTTCTAACTCCCAGATTCCCCCCTGAATAAAACTGAGAGTGAGCATGTGGTGAATCTTATTTTTTTGTACATTTGCTATTTCAACATTTCTGAGTTTCACGTTCATCACAATATTATTGCGGGTGGCCCAACAGTTCTTCCCATAATTTGAATTTCCTATTCTGCCACCAGCACAGATGCAAATGAAGTCAAAGAGTGTGTTATTTCACTTCATAATTAAGTCTACTTGGCCCGGTGAACTCTAGTATAAATGCACCAGTCCTAGAGGAAATTATCATTGCCACTGCACAAAAGTCAAACTTGCATGCATATCGTCTTCCTCAGGATTAAAATTCTACCCAGAACCCATCTTCAGCGCCATTGTTTAGTGTGAGCATGACAGTGTTTCGAAAACGTTATTTATTTGAAATGTCAGTTCTGTGAATTTCCCCTTAAGTCCAGAAAGCCCAAATAAGAGGTGCTATCGTCAATAAAAACTACAAAGTCCAAGGTGCACTTTATTGTCAGTGGCACTGGTCATGAAATGGGGTGGGATTTCAGATAACGTGTCATATTTCCCAACAAGAATGCACTTACAACAGCCCGGTTCATAGCAATGCAAGGAACCATCACAATTGCTACCTAATTGAAGTAACTTATGTAATTGCTGCTTTCATTTGATGAAAATAAGTAGAACAAAGAGATCTAACATCCACTCTTTCCTCTGTTTGTTCTGACCTTTACCTCGTTCACAGCTCCTCCTGGCTTTCCTTGATATGATGAACCCCCTCAATTCTTAGGGTCAGTTCCCAAAAATGCCCTTGCAGACTCTTAGCTTCCAAGCAACCTTCACAGGAGATAGATCGGCCAACATATTACTTGTCCATTAATGATGCCAGAACATAACAGTCTAAACCATACGTTATACTTATCAAATAATTGCTCTTTCCATTCACCGAAGACAGTTCAAAACTTTTATGGGTATAGTCATTTTCTTCCTGCAATCAGTCAATCAGAAAAACAAACAAACAAACAAAAAAAACACCTGGTAGTTTTTCATCTGCACCATAAACACAGCAACCCTTCAGAGAGGAAAAATAATGATCCAGCTCCCATAAAGGCAAACTCCTCTTCTTCCCAAGTTTTTTGCTCACAGTAATTACCAGCTTTAGAATGCCTTCACTGGTTGCTGCCTTTCAAGAAAACCTACTTATTCTTCCAGATCCAGGGTTCAAATCAAGTTCTTTCCTACTCATGATACTCCTTGCTGATCTTCATCCAGTTCTTTATGCAACAAATACTGATTAAGCACTTACTCTGTGCCAGCTCTCCGGCCAAGGACTGAGGGCCCAGCAGAGAGGAGAATAACAGTTGATGCCCTCTGGCTTCCTAAAGTCCAGTATTATGTCTTTTGAACTATTTTAGTTTGAACCATAAAAGCACGCCCATTCTTTCATTTAAACGTTGCATAGTGATTACTTACTACGTGCATGGGGGCCGTAAAGTATAGAGAGGACATAACTGTAGGCCTTAAGCAGCTTACTCTTGAGTCCAGCACAGGGGACAGACAGACAAGTAAAAAGTTGCAATGCAATGGGATAGGTTTGTGAAAGACTGGTATAAGGGGATATGAAAACATGGAGAAGGATTATTTTTGGGTTGAGGAGGAAGCTGGAGGTGCTTTCACAGTGGTAGCACACAAAGGGCAAGAATGTTATATCCTAATGCAAGAACAATGCAGAGAGACACAGGGGGCAAAAGCACTGCCAGGGAACTGGCAGAGAGGCCAGGAAAGTGGGCAGAGGCCAGGGGATGAAGAACCTCTGCCTGTCTTCACCATGCCCTTTGGCCAGGCCATTGGAGAGCCACTGGAAAGTGATAAATAGAAGAAGACTAGACCAGATTTGTATAACAGGAGGATAGGAATACAACAAGTTAAGAAACTAGTACGGCTTAAGAGGCAGTATAATTCTATAAGTAGGTAATGGGGTAGAAGGGAAAATTTAAAAATATTCAGAAAACTAATGGAAATTAGGACACAGTCCATATTATGAAGGGTGAAGGAGGAAGGTAATGGATGAGAGAGACACCTATGCTCCTTGATGGTGGGTGCTATGTTTCAAATTTCTTTTTGTATCATGGTGTTCACCCACTACACAGCACATAGGAGAGAGCTTCAATAAAATTTAGCCGTTTGATCATTTAAGAAAACAAACCAGCAAAACATTTATTTTAATGGGTCAAAGTCCAGATTAAAACAAAAGAAGAACTAAGATATGGTGAAATTAAAATAATGAGGAAAAGTCATGTCTACTAATAAGATATTGAATAGTAACATCACTTCCAAATGGCTGAAATTTTATTTTAAATGGGAAAGAAATTATTCCCTGGGAAGTTTAAACCTCATCCTTTATCTTCAGCCCTACAACATACATTCAAAAATGTTATGGTAGGCTTTGGGGGACCTGTGATCTACAATCCTACATAAGCCCCAAAATGCCTTGTATGTGGAAGTGACTAAATTAAAAAATGAAGGATTTCTGTGAAACTTCAATTATCAGAAGTATATTCAATCAGAAATCTCTAAACCCACTAAAGAGCATCCAATTGGCAGCTACCAGCATGTCCTATGAGTGAGATGCTATAGTCAGCATCTCAGAAGACAGTACACTACAGAGTCACGCAAGAGGAATGATGGCCATCGAGCACTCACATCAGCAACATTTTATCCCAGCCTGGAGAGCCCCAAAGAAACTTTGTTTTTCTTTTCTCTCCATCCTCCCTGTGCAATCTTACTCCAGTACTTATCAGTTCTGGGCCTTGGTTTCTTTATCTCTAAAATAGCCATAGAAATAGTTCTTACGTTAAGGTAAGGATGAAATAAGTCAATATGTATCAAGTGTTTTGAAAAAGAATATAAGTGTCCAGTATTTCCTATTATGTTTTCTTTTAAATGATAAACCTAATCCTATGACAAAAGTCCAAAGAATGTTAATAAGTCTCTGAATTTTGTAAGAAATCTGTGACTGGAAAACGATGATTTCCAGCAGGCTCTTGACTTGTGTCAAGGAGAGAATATCCCTAGAGTTCCAGAAACGAAATCAGCGGGTCCATTCAAAGGAGACATGGCAAGTGGAGACGAAAGGCACTGGCCTGGCTCCTCCCTCACTTAGCTCTGCAAGCCACAGAGCACAAATCTTAGCTTCTCCCCCACTCAGGTTCTCAGCTTAAACGGGCTAACAAAGCCTGTCAATTTCATGTGCCTCACAGGGTTCATATGAGCATCAAATGAAGGAAAAAGAGGGAAATGTAATTTACTAAGACCCCTATTCTCAATTCTTATACTAGGCTGGCTGCAGAGAAAGGAACAAAAGGCTTAGAAGAGCTGTATACTAATAAACACAGTACACACGCTCACAGTGAGTATGACGGATATATTTGTAAAAATGAGCTTTACGTTGAAATTATGATGTTAGTCTAAGATTAGGTTCATGGCAGATAACAGTGGAAACAAAGATATCTCTGTATTGGGAAGATGTTATCTGAACATATTCATCTCTGTCCAGATCTTTTCGTCTTAAGCAAATAGCTCAAAACCAAATGCTTTTCTCCCCAACAGTGTTCCTCCTGTAATTATGTGGTTAGTTTTTCTGGTCCAAAATTCTGGAGGCCATGCCTATTTCACTTTCTGACAGGTGAGAAGCAGGAAGGAAACTTATGGGGGGTCAAAGCATCACATGTTACTCTCAGTGGTTTTACAGCCCAGTCTCATTCCTGCCTCTCAATGCCCCATCCCAGTATCTTCTACTGCACCTAGGGTAAACAAAGCCTTCACTCTGATGGTGCAGGTCTATTACCTTCTTTTAAACTCTACCTTTTGCTTAAGCCATTCTTTGTACATAAAATGTCTATCTTTTGTCTCAGAACCTAAAAAACATTTCAGATTCCCCATTGTCTATAAAGTTTTTCCCAACACCTCAAACACCATCTCCAATGACCTTTCCCTTTCTTACTTGCTATTCACTTCATGTTAATCACATATGGTCCAAAAAAATCACTCAACCTGATATCCCCTATGTGTCAGAATCATGGGAGGTGGGGTGCACTTGTTTAGAGATTCCCAGACTCTGGCCTCAATAAATTCTGATTGGGAAAGTAGGGCCAAAGAAGCTATATTTTAATGGCACTCCAGGTGATTCTGTCTCTGGTGCTAGGAAGGCCACACTCAGAGAGTGTCCTGCCACAAATTCATCCCATGACAGAACTCTGCACACTCATGGGTGTACACACACTCACACACAAATACATTTATCAACCACTGAGTAATTTGATTTGCCTCACAAATACTTTGTACGACATGTTATTATTTCAGTAAAAGAATCCAAAGTCTAGAGGTTGACTTTTACAATTTCTACTGCAAAAACTTACTTTATGTGGCTTGGACTGATTAAAAAAGAGGGAGTTGAATATTATTCTTTCCATTCACTGTTGCTTATAAAGTAAAACCAGGGTTTCAAAACCTGTATTACTTAGATGATAATCTAGACTAAACTTCACAGTTTGTGTTTATAGAAAAAACTTAATGTGATTAAATGTGACTCAAAACATGGACTCGTAGTGCAAGATTAACTGACCTTCCAGGGCAAAGGTCACAAATGCAGTCACACACAGAGAAAACACCATCCCCAGATGGGAGATGACAAGAGTGGGCCAGCCCGTGCACATGGACTGGAGTGCCCAATACTGTCACCTGTTTTTGCCATGTCAGGTTACATGTAAGTACTCTGGAATGCTTCCTTAAATCCTCTGGAAAAACAGAAAGAGTATAAATTCACTGAGTTTGCAAACCGAAATGTAGTCCATCCTTGAAAATCAGGCAGTGGTGTGCTAGAGTAACCCGTGCTCTCTGCGTCTACAGTTCTCTTCCACTCAACTAGAACACCTTGATCAGGCTCTAGCGAGCTCCCTTTCCCCCAGCCAGGCTCAGCCTGTCCTGAGCTGACTAAAGCTGCCCTTACGGTAGAGGGTTGCTGGTGACCTCTAAGTCAGCTCACTAGCAGATCCAGCGTTATATTACACTTGCCGATAGACTATCTCTGAGTCTATTTTCAACATCAAGAAACAGTTTTTTCCATGTTTACCAATTCAACAAATATTTAGAACCTTCTTTGTATAATATATGGTATTTACCTTCAAGTGTCTCATAGATCTAGACACTAAAGTCAAACTCCACCCATCTCTTCCCCATAGAAGAACCATGTCCTATATATATATTTTTTATTTGTTTGTTTTGTTTGCGGTACGCGGGCCTCTCACTGCCGTGGCCTCTCCCGTTGCGGAGCACAGGCTCCGGATGCGCAGGCTCGGTGGCCATGGCTCACGGGCCCAGCCGCTCCACGGCATGTGGGATCTTCCCAGACCGGGGCTCGAACCCGTGTCCCCTGAATCAGCAGGCGGACTCTCAGCCACTGCACCACGAGGGAAGCCCCCAGGGAAGCTCCCTGCTGTGTCTTGATAACTTGTCCGGCAGCCAGTTCCTTTAGGTCTGGGAGCCATGGAATCCTTTCTGTGAACCTCAGTCACCTTGGAGGAGCCTGGTCTGCCTGGATCTATGTGTAGTGTCTCGGAATGCTGGCTGCTCCTAGGGTCACCAGTAGGATACACCTTTATGTCACCCAGGTGCCTCTTACCTGCCACCATTCTTTTCAGACACTATGGTCCTTTCTTCCCCAGAATAGGGCCTACTGAATGTGCCAAAGGTCAAGTCTCCTGGCCAGCTGCTCACCTCTTCCGGTTTCTCCCAACCTGGTCAAGTTCAGTCTTCTATTTCCCATTACGCCCTTTGAGTCACTGCACCTGGGACCACTAAAATGTGTCCTCCTTGTACTTGTATTTGAAATGAATCACCGTAGACCTTTAGTTAGTAAAAACCCACTCCCCAGCCCCATGTCAAACACGTTAATTCCGCTGTAAAAAGCAATGGGGTGGGGCAGGGAAGCATCTGTTGATTTCATGAAGACAACAGCAGGCATTCGCAGCTAGTGTTCCTTCAGGGAGCTAATTTACTCTGTCTTTTTGCTTATAATGATCTGTTCCTCACCCTGCCCAGTTTCTTGATTCAGGACACTGTCCTTTCTAATCCACAGCAGCTGGAATCTCCTCTTCTGAGTCAGACAGACTGTAACTGACCAACCTCCATTCCCAGCATTTTCTTTCTCATGTTCATGCTGCTCATCCAACGACCAGCCAACTTGCCAGGATTATTTGTTTCCAGTGGCAAAGCTAGGAAAGAAAAGACGTCTGGGCTCCAGAACAGAGTACAGCCTCAGGATCCCAAACAGAGATTATGAATTTTAAATTCTCTATTGCAGCACAGACGCACCCAGGCAAGAACATTAGAAAAGACTAATCAAGGAAGAAATCAGCAGGGGGCATCCGTGCAGTGGATCGCTGACAGCACTCTAAGCTCAGCACAGCCAAGGCTAATAGCCTCCTTGTATCCTCTCCACCCATTAAAGATGCCCTGAAAGCAAGCTACCCAAGAATACTGCTGCAGTTATCACAGTTACCAAACTGGCAGGCCATCTTCTCTAAGTGCACAAGGCCAAGAGCTGACGATTTCCTGTGCACCCTTCACTCTTCCAGATGGAGTGCAGTTATAAGCGGAGTAAGAGCAGAGGTACAAGCGATAAATAATGCATGAGAACTACAGGTGCACAAAGCTTTATTCAGACCTGCCAGGCTAATGCACGCCTAAGCCTGGCATTTGCTACAATGTGACTGGATTTGCTACTCTGTGTGCCGGAAATGGTAATGAGAATGGCAGAGTTGAGGAAGGATCTGTACCTTTGATCTGGTCCTTAGCCTCTCTCCAGCTGGTCTGTCCGCTCTGCATTGCAATCCCTTCCCAGGTCTCTCCCCTCCAGACCTTTGCAATTTGCCTAGCTGATAAAATCACATCATTTCAAGGCCCATGAAAGTAAACAGAACTGATGTGTGTGTTTAAATACACTTTATTAATAAGACCACAAATTTCTAACCTTGTAAAGCTTTATTTGCAATTAAACTAGTGCCTCTCCTAATTTCCCGTTGTTCTCTACTCTTTAGATTGGTGATGTCACCACAAACCATTCAAGAGATTGCTTGGACTTCAGTTGTCCTAGAAAGCAGTGAAGAAAATCTAAAAATGGAAAAGGGAGAGTAGGCTTAAAAGATTCCTTAGGGGCTTCCCTGGTGGTGCAGTGGTTGAGAGTCTGCCTGCAGATGCAGGGGACGCGGGTTCGTGCCGCGGTCCGGGAGGATCCCACGTGCCGCGGAGCGGCTGGGCCCGTGAGCCATGGCCGCTGAGCCTGCGCGTCCGGAGCCTGTGCTCCGCAACGGGAGAGGCCACGACACTGAGAGGCACGCGTACAGCAAAAAAAAAAAAAAGATTCCTTAAACTCATCAAGTCCTCGGGGAAGGCATGATATCACATATATTAGAAAGATTTTCCTCAAACATTTCTGAGTTAAGAAATTCATTTGGGCAGAAACAGAAGTAAGGATCTAAATACTTACTGAAAGCATTAATACGTGCCTTTAACCAACTGTGGAACAAAATCACTTTTTCTCCATAATGCAGCCTATCATGTGGTTGAAATGAAGGCTCTCCTGCATTTACGTTGCTTCAAGATCTGAAATTCCATGATGCTTCCTAAGCAATGGAGGCATCTGACTGGAACTTTTTCACACACCAGAACCCTCACTTCTGCAATTACCTCTGCATCAAACTCACAGCACTGGATATCATTTCAGTCTAGCATATTCTCTCTCTTGCTGTCATTTCTCAACCAGGACTCTTCAGTCAGCTTCAAATTATCCCCAAATAGCAAAAGCTGTCATTCAGCGAGTGCACCCACAAACAAGGAATCATCATTTTTCAACATAACATCAACCCCAGGAAGGTTCCATGGCTATGCAAGATGGCTCTAGTGCCTGAAGCATGACCTTGTAAATTTCTGCAGCCTGGATGGAATGGCACAGCCCAGGAATCATAGCTAAAACCTTTCCCAGAGATGAATATGTAGTTGATAGCAGATCACAGTGTTTCAAGCATGGAACAGGTTGAAAGGTTTTCACAGCCTTTTTTTTTTTTTCCCCTAAACAGCCCTAAACACTGCCAATGGTTGGTGCCAAGCTCCATCTACCAAGTGTCACTCAGTTTGGCCAAATGGCTGAGGGAGAATGCAGCTATGGACCCAATTCCATGCACCAACATCCAAGGCTCCCAAATCATCTCAAGTAGCAAGCTCTGACACACACCTGAATTTAGTGAGAAAATATTTTTCCCACCGTCTACGCTATTGGAACTGACTGTGAATAGGGCATACCCTGTCCTTGAGGACTTCACAGTTTAACACAGAAAACCTACCAATGAGGAGCCACTTTCCTTGGCCCTGCACTGTGATTCCATTTGAAATAAATTATCAGTCAGTTGATTAACTCTTGCTTATTAAGTAGCTACATCACAAATGCCATAACTCTTGGCCCTAAAACTTGAGCAACCGCATATGCATGCTTTGGAAACAGAAAAACATACATACATCACACAAAGGTCACACAATGGAAAACACAGACCAGTACAAAGACTGGTGTCCAAAAACACCTAAGAGAAGGATGTGTTTTTCTAAACACAGAGCTAGCGGAGAGGCACTGGCTCTCTGTTGTCCTGAATAAGTTTCCCCAACTCATCCATACTTCACTTAACACACTGATAAGAATCCATTTCAATGAAGCAACATGGCCCGGCTTGCTTCTCACTTCCCCAGATCATTTCAGTGCCACTGTGGGAAGCATCCGTAATGTGCTCACAAACACATGCCCCCGACTCTCAACAAATACGTATTTCCTCAGTAAATCCCACTGAGAATGCACTCCAGGAAAAGCAGTGCTTGCAAAACATCTCATGTTCATTTTTCAGAATCCAAAATGAAGTGACTAACCCCTGATATACAATAAAAATGATTAAATGAAAACACTACTGAGCCTCTGTAATAAATATTTTATATATTAATATATTTTCAAAAGTCTTATTTCATTTTTACAGCTTTTTGGTATGCAATTTTCTATTTTTCTATTTTAGTACATGCAACAAAATAACCTTCCATGAAAAAAGTAGGCTTTTCTGGACCATTTTAAATAAGCAAATGGATAATTATTGTGCTATTAATTTGCTATGTAAATTGTTTAAATTGCTAACTCTTTCCTCTTTCCATTATTAAAGATGGTTCAATCCTTCCCAAGGAAAATGGAAAATTCCTTTCCAAGGTACACTGTTTCCTCCCTCATGTCCAAGATAAATAATCCAGGTGCTCTCTCCTATGATTCTTTTTCAAAAGAAGTCATAAACTCGTTATGCCTGCTTAATGTTCACTCAATGTCAAAATCCACCAAAATTCCCTTCCCTACTCTAGAAGCTACCACCTTGCTTTAGGAGAAAACACTGGCTAGGGACCACCTGATGCCTCCATAGAGTAATAACAGGTGCCTGGTGATGCTGCCTTCTCCTCTGACAGGCTTAATTGTGCTTTAATAGTCTCTGTTCCTTGGACCTAGAGATTATTATGCTAAGCGAAGTAGGCCAGACAGAGAAAAAAAAATATCATATGATATCGCCTATATGTGGAATCTAAAAAAAAAAAGAATAATATAAATGAACTTATTATATAAAAAGTAGAAATAGACCCACAGACAGGGACTTCCTTGATGGCCCAGTGGGTAGGGCTCCATGGTCCCAATGCAAGGGGGCCCAGGTTTGGTCCCTGGTCAGGGAACTAGATCCCACACATATGCCACAACTAGGAGTTCGCATGCCACAACTAAGAAGTCCACATGCCGCAACGAATATCCTGCGTGCCGCAACTAAGACCCGGCGCAGCCCAAATAAATAAATAAATATTTAAAAAATAGACCCACAGACATAGAAAACAAACTTTGCCAAGGGGGAAAGGTGGGGGAGGGATAAATAAGGAGTTTGGGATTAACAGATACACATGCTATATATAAAATAGATAACCAACAAGGACCTACTGTTTAGCACAGGGAACTCTACTCAAATATTTTGTAATAACTTATAAGGGAAAAGAATATGAAAAAGAAAATTTATATATATATATAAAACTGAATCACTATGCTGTACACCTGAAACTAAACATTGTAAATCAACTATACTTCAATAATAACAAAAAAATAATCTCCATTCCTTGTTTTCATTTGCTGTTATGGAAAAGGGAAAGAAGAAAACTACCACATTCCAGGGACTCCTCAGTAGGTATGTTATAAACAGTTTTTATAACATCCTGGCACAGTTCAGCAAAAAATCCTTTTTAAACTACGAATGACTCTTTGCAACAAACCTTTTATACAGGTGCTGTGATGGTAGCCAAGGAGGCACACATGGCCGTTAGACACATTTAAAAGCTTCTGTTAAGGACTTCCCTGATGGCGCAGTGGTTAAGAATCCGCCTGCCAATGCAGGGGACATAGGTTCGAGCCCTGGTCCGGGAGGATCCCACACGCCGCCGAGCAACTAAGCCCGTGCGCCACAACTACTGAGCCTGCGAGCCACAACTACTGAGCCCACGTTCCACACTACTGAAGTCCAGGCGCCTAGAGCCCACACTCCGCAACAAGAGTAGCCCCTGCTCGTCGCAACTGGAGAAAGCCTACACGCAGCAACAAAGACCCAATGCAGCCAAAAATAAATAAAGAAAAGAAAGAAAGAAGAAGCTTCTGTTAAGTGGGAAATATTAAGGAAGAAAATAAAAAGAGGCAGTGAAAGCTATACCCATGAGATGCTGCCAGTGTGCTAAAGTTCCTGATGTTATTTTCACATACAGGAAAGGAAAGTTTCTGCCTGTAGATTTCACATTTTAAAGACTGCCTTCTTTTTCATTTTCAGGACTGCTTGTCTCCCTTCTCCTTATCATATATGTAAGAAAGATGTCAACACTTTACCGACTTAACTGAAAAGTAGTAGAAAACCCTGTCAGCTACATCTGCAGAACCCTGACCCAGAAATCCTCAGGCTCACAGCACCTGGGCAGTGACACTGGTGGTGTGGCACCTCCCCCCTCTCACCAGGCCTTTGCCTGAAGCCAAAAGCTAGTAGGTGTGGGCGGGAGAGGGATTCCCCCAGGCACAGGCTTCTCATTCTATCCCCCAAAGAGTTTCCCGACATGAGATAATGAGGCTAAAACTCACAGGAAGAAGTCACTACACAGACAGAAATGATCTGGACCAAGAGTGAGTGGCAGCAGAGTCCCAGTCCTCAGAGAGAGGGGTCATTTCTCTTTACTGGAGCCAGGCACTTGTCACCCACTCCGAATGCCACCCTCTGAGGGCCCTTAGGGTGGACTCCAGCAGCATCCTTTCAGAAAGAGGTCAACCTCCTTTCCATTAACCATGTGTAAGCTGAGTTTCTGCATCAGAAGGAGAGAAAGGTTATCAGCGTGCAATCAATCAGTTATGCTTATGGCACAGCCCATATGCAAAATCTAGCCCTCTGTAAAGAAACCAACCCATCTTGGAAGATCACAGGTTAATAAACACAAAGGAAACCTTGATTTATGTCTCCCTACACAAAAGAAAACAAAATTTAGGATAAAGTTCAGAAATAATGATCTAATGGTCTTAAAAAACAATTGTGAGGAAAAATAAATAATAACTCAATAAATATGCTTGTCAAACTGACTTCTTCCTTTGAAGCTGTGAGACTATATTTAAGGGGTGGCACTTAGGGAGGTGTTTGACTTATTTATGAAAAAAAACAGAAATACAACTGGTCAGTTAAAAAAATCTGGGCAGAAAAAAATGTAATATCTGGCATATTCCTTCAGCAATCTGGATGTTATAAATACAATGTTTTGAATCCTACACTCTCATCAGGTAGATACATACAATTATATACAATTCAATGACTCAAGTCTCTGCTATCACGTGTTTAGTCCTCACGACTACCAAAATCACTGCTTAATTATTATTACTGTTAACAACACCAACCCATCTGGGGTATTTGGGGTACCTAGCAATGGGAGGTACTGGCCTTGGGAAGCACCACGTATTCTTCACAGCTAAAGCTCTCTTCAAAGCAGCAAGTCTTATATTAGACTCAGGATCCCTCTCTCTCTCTTTTTTTTTTTTTTTTTTTACTTGAAGTGTAGTTGATTTACAACATTGTGTTAGTTTCTAGGTACAGCAAAGTGATTCAGTTATATAGATATATTCTTTTTCAAATTCTTTTACATTATAGGTTATCACAGATATTGAATATTATTCCCTGTGCTATACAGTAGGACCTTGCTGTTTATCTATTTTATACATAGTAGTTCGTATCTGCTAATCCCAAACTCTTAATTTATCCCTCGGCCGTCCTCTTTCTTCTTTGGTAACCATAAGTTTGTTTTCTATGTCTGTGAAGACTTAGGATCTTAGATGTGTGATGTTCCAGAAGTTCTCCCCTCCAGCCCAGCAATCTGGAAACACTGTCCCCTTTTCATATATAAATCCCCAAGTTCTGACACTACTTAGGTAAATGTTTTATCTGTCACCACCAGTCAGTCCCTACATGATCATAGATCAAGTGATCGAAAAAGATGTGAATCCTCAGTTCTGAATAGAGTTATCTGGTTGGGATGAACAAGAAGATAAACTAATTCCAAGAGGCCACTCCCAAACCAAGAATGTCAGTGATGAGATAACACTGGCTGTAACCATTCCTACAGAATGCAAAGCATACTCCGTGACCTGGGAAACCGACTTGTAAAAGTCCCATTTCTGCTATGCCTCTGGCTTCCTCTTCATGCAGTCCTCCAGCCTAGAACATTCCAACCGGGACATCTAGTGGGCAGCAAATAGGTCACTAATAGGCCACAGACACTGATCCCCTTCCCCACTGGAGCAGCCATCCAGTGCCCAAGGGGCTTGAGCCCTGACCCTGGTCTTCTCCAGCCTGGTCCACTCACTCCACTATGCTGTACAAATGCTATCATTTTCTACGTGTGCCATGACATGAAAGGCTGAGTGCTGTTCTATTCCTCCATCTGGGCTTCACAGGATTATTTACTTCTAAAATATCTGGAAAAACTTACACCTATATAGGTTTGCACACTACCTCATTTTCAGCTTCTTTTTACAGATGATCTCATCAATGTTTGCCATGATGGGATGCGCTGGGAAAGAACTAAGCCAGGGACCAAAATCCACAATGCCTTTGTGGCCCCTTTGGAGGATACAGGTATAAATGCCATGTCCAAGGGAACTGTGTACCCCCGTCGACCCCTGGTAAACCAGATCACATGGAGTATTTTTCATTTTTTTGCCTCGGTTTGAAACAGGTACAAATGACCTACAACACTAAAAGCAGGCCAGACTAATTTCTTGTCCTGCATCCTACCTTAAATCCAACTGTTTATTCCTATCACCCTTGTCTTCTCAGGGCACTGAGAAGAGGGTTGGGGATGGCAGAGGGGTCTGGAGCTCCCTGAGAAAGCCAAAACAGAATGGTTTAGACCAGAAGGAAATAAAGGAAGATGCGTAGCCTTTCTCAAGTTTAGAATCATGCTGCAACTCAAAATGTGCCTTTGCTGCAAAAATAAATGTTGATAATGAGGCACTGGTTTTACTAAAGAGTATGTCTCAAATTTGCCTAATCCTCTGCATCTCCACAGACATCCCCCTAGTGCAAGGGTGATGGACTCTGCCATCTCTCACCTGGGCCCAGCACCAGCCTCCACTGGCCTCCAAGCTTCCACTCCTTCTCCAATTCTCTGTACTCAGGAATCAGCATGAGCTTTCCAAAAATGTCATTCAGGTTATGTCATCCCCCTCCTTAAAACTCTACTTCCCATTTTTCTTTGAATAAAAGTTAAACATGGAACCCATCCATGGTTATGTCTGAATGTCTGCTTGGCCTGACACAGTCTATCAATTATTTCCAAGCTCATTTCATGCTATGCACCCATTATCCTGCAAAGCTCCAACCACAATGGACTCTGACATCTCAAATGTTCTTTTCTACTTCAAGGCTTTTGTATATACTGGTCCCTCTGGTCTTCTCCCAAATTTTCAAGGGGACAGCATCTTTTCATCCTTTTAAGTCTCAGCTTAAACTTTACCTACTCAGGGAGGCCTTCTCTGAGCACCCTAGCCAGGGCAGCCCCCATCCTTGTATTCCCTCACAGCCACTGTCCCTTACCTCACATCTCTTACTACCTGCTGTTCTCATTGTCTATTGTCTACTGATGTGTTCTTTCAACCTTTATCTCACTCATTAATGCTGTGTGTTCACTACTGTGTCCTTAGTGCCCAGCATAGTGACTGTCTCATAGTGGAGGGTCCACCAGCACTTCAATGACTAATAAGTGAAGAGATGAGCCACGACAAGGCTGGACCCATCTGTGCATATTTGGTTGTCACTGAGCCTCTACTCAAAGATTAAGACATCAAGATTTCCTTAATTCTCTCACTGCTCTATTTGTATTCTTCAATATTTCTCTCTGAAATACATTTTAAGTTTTCCACGATCAGAGTTTCCCAATCTATCATCGGTTGTGCTAATAATGTCTACCATACAACCTACACAACAATTTGACTTCTGAAAATCTTCCCTCCCCACCCCCCCAAAAAAAGAATTACATGATGAAATCAATCTGGAAAACACTCCACATTTTTTTTTTGGCCTTGGAAATTCACAATGCATATTAACTTATTAAAGCCTCCAAAAGAATTTCAGTGAAGAAGACTGATTATCCATGTTTAACCCAAGACTTTCCATACTTATTTGACAACAGAACTAGTTTTTCTACCAGTACCAATTAACATCCTTAAGAACTAGTATTTCACAGGATACACTTTGGAAACAATTTTCTAGATGAATATATAGAAGATGCCAAATGTAGTTTTCTTAAGAGACATTTGCTGAGTTCAAGGTAAATATGCTGGTGATATAAATTTGAAACACTAACAAAGACAGTTAAAAGTCAATGATCTATAGACCAGAGGTTAATTATGTGATTGCAGAATTATCTACACTATTTCCTTCTTCTGTTTGTTTTCTGGACAGTTAAATGATCGCCATAAGTTATGTTAACTAACTCAAGCCAAAGCTAAGTCTGGAAGAATTAAGGAGCAAAATTTCACCACAGACACAAACATAATTCATTTACTCTCATTTGCCATAGCGGCGAGGCAAAGAGTCAGGTGTACTGAATCATAAGCACGGAAAATGGCAAAAAGCTATTCTCTCCCCCTCCCCACCACAAATGATGAATCTTCCTAGGGTCCCCTTTTAGCAAAACCAGGAAAAAAGCACACTGAAAAATACAGAGATGTCACGTTAGTATTAGCAAAAAGTTACAACTTCAGCATCTACTTGGATTATATAGTTAATAATTAAGAACCAAAATAGCTAGAATGACAGATAATGGATTCAATTTCAGACTGATCTTTGAGTGATTATAGACAGAGAGATTGAGAACTCACTATAATTGATGTGTCAGCACCGATGCAATAAGAGAAGGCAATTGGAGAAGGATGTGGCCCACAGTAGGGCAAAGAACCAGATCACAGCAGGAAAAGAAGGTCTGGGTCAGAACCAGGATGATCACTACGCCAACCCCTCTGGGATCATGTCTGACTGAGGCCCTAGAGCCAGAATAAGCTCTTCAACTTGATCTGTGGAAAGAAGATGGCAGAGGTGACTACTGAGAGGGCCCTTTAAGATCTGATGTGTGTCTACGTCTCCAGCTCCATCTTTCACGGTCCCCTACTGTCACCTCTGCCTTAACTGTTTTGGATTCTATATTCCAAGCATCTCAACGACGTAGCTTCCCAAGCATGCCACAATCTCTCAGGCTGCTCCCTCTGCTTAGAATACCTTCCTACCACACACATCACCCCCTCTTTGCCCAGCTAAATCCTGTTTATCTTTCCAGACTTCGCTCAGATGCCTTCCATGAGCTCCCTTCCGTTTCAGTCTAAGTTAATTGCATCTCCCAGGGCTCACACAACTGTATCAGAATATCTATACTATGCTGCCTGGTCTATTTACTTGACAATTTGTTGTCATGCCCATAACCCCAGTGTCTGTCACACTGAACAGTAAACAGCGACACCTATAGGTGGAATGAATAAATACATGAAAAAAATCCATGCAAAAAGAGAGACAAAGGAGTGATAACGTGAAACTGAATTCAGCCACTAATCAGAAATCATGGGTCCTGGTGCTTACTGACTTACGAATCTATGTACTTTCATTGGACATGCTAATTGCAGCTTAAGCAGCTCTGCCTATACTATAACCTTGGTCTGCCTCCCAGGCCCCAATCCCCTCCCAGTACTACTACTTTTATGCCACCTCTGCTTACACTGCTGAGCCACTTATTGCCATGTCAGTGAATCCCTCAGCAACTAAAGGGTCACTGTATATGGGCACAAGGTTCTCTGCACACCGACCTTTAGAAATAATTATCACTTTTCCACTACGGAGAGCAAATGCCATGCCCACTTCCCCAAGCCATCTGAACTATTAATGAAGACAATGAATTACAAATTTGTAAGGTTCATCGATTAGGAAAATGGTGTTAATTGTGGTGCTCTGGTCTTAGGATCTACAATTTTGTCATAACCAAATCTGATTTTTTTAAAAAATATTGATTTGAATTCATTGATGGTAGGGAGAAGCAGAAACAGGGGCCCAGGAGATGAGATGTATTTCTCTAGTGGTGTGTTCTAAAATACACCACTAGGGCTTCCCTGGTGGCGCAGTGGTTGAGAGACCGCCTGCCGATGCAGGGGACACGGGTTCGTGCCCCGGTCCGGGAAGATCCCACATGCCGCAGAGGGAATGGCTGGGCCCGTGAGCCATGGTCGCTGAGCCTGCGCGTCCGGAGCCTGTGCTCCACAACAGGAGAGGCCACAACAGTGAAAGGCCCGCGTACTGCAAAAAAAAACCCCCAAAAACAAAAAAAAAAACACCACTAAACTTAGTTCTAGAAATATCATTTTCATGCCAAATTAAAGGTAAACATAATTATGTGTAATACATCAAGTGCCTAATTAAAACACTCTTTGAGGCTAAAATATGCAGACAAACATAACTAATTCTAACTTATTTCATGATAACTTCATTATTGAAAAGTGTCAGTCAAAAGCATTAAACTGGATTGTGTTTATAAGAAGAGCTTAAGAACTGGCAGCGATTTTCATTGTAATTCATTCCTGGTTTCCTGCTTTGGGAAATCTATAAACATCTGATTATTTTGATGTAAAAGGGGAAAAAAAGAACAAAAGGAAATTTTAAATATGGAGAGGTAGTGAGTAAAGATAAAGCCTGGTGAGTAACATGGAGCTTGCTTCAAATAAAAATGCTGGGATTGTAACCAGATATAAAACTATTCATCACACTAATATAAAGACCTCAGTCTCCCTCAGTCCACTCCATCCCTCTGTGATGAATAATGACCATGGCATTAGTACTACCTCTCAGCACTGGGGAGTGAATTGCCAATCAGCCCCAAAGCATTGTATTCGGAGATGAGGCTGTTACCAGGCTCTGTAAAGGAGGGAGATAGGTCCCAAAGCTTCCCCAGAGAGCCTCTTCCATGATTCATGGCAGCTCTCTGGGGAAGAGGAAAACCCAAAGATAACAGGGAAGGAACTTAAGAGGCCTAAAGCCCTGCGCCAAATTGGGAAGAAAAGGCCACACTCCCTAAAGCAGTTCACACTTATATGCACAGAACGTTGTGTGCTGGGTGCTACAATGTCCCATTTCTTAAAATCAGGCCTCACTACACACCTTAGCCTTCAGTTAACACCACAGAATGGCTACACTTTGGAAAAGCACCACTCCCTAAAGAAGAGTCATGCCCTAGCACTAAGAACAAAACCTAAAATTGAGCAATCCTAACAGAATAAAACCAAGTCTGACAGGATCAAGAGGATCCACTGATAATTTAACTACAGGCCAGAAGAAAATCCAATCTCCTTCAAAGATGAAAACATAATCCAGACTCCCTACAAGGATTGTCCCAGATGACTTATAATACAAAAATTATAAGTCATAAAAAGTAGGAAGATGTGACGCATAATAAAGAAAAATAAGCATTCAATATAAAGACACCAAGAGATGATGATGTAGGAATGAGTAGACGAGATTTTAAAGCAGTTTTTATAAATATGTTCAAGGGTTTAGAGGAAAATACAGACACATAACTAAACCAAATGATAAAGAGAACCAGTTCTAGTACTATAAAGTAATAAATTTAAAATAAAAAATTCACCGTATAGGCTTAATAGTCAGTTGGAGACTAAAGAGTAGAGGATCTGTAAGCTTGAAGATAGATCAATAGAAATTATCTAATTTGAATAACACAGATGAAAGTATTTTAAAAAATAAAAAGAGCCTCAGTGAAGACAGTCTTAATCATACCAATGGTCTAACATATGCAATTGTTGGAAGAGAAAAGAGAGAATAGGACAGAAAAATATTTAAAGAAATAATGGCTGAATATTTTCCAATTTGATTTAAAACATCTCCCTACATATCCAAGAAGCTCAGTGAACCACGAACAGATAAATAGAAAGAAAAATCACAACTAGCCACATGTCAAACTGCTAAAACCCAAGATACAGAGAAAACTGCAAAAGCAGTCAAAGAAAAACAAAGATACTACCTACAGAGGAACAATGATTCAAATTACAGTTGACTTCTCATCAGAAACAAAGACCACCAACCAACAATAAACTAACTATTTATACTGCTGGGTGGTGGGGGAAACCTGTCAAGTCATAATTCTATACCTAGTGAATATATCCTTCAAAATTGAGGGTGAAAACAAAATACACCTGCAGAGAGACAAAACCTAACAAGATTCACTTCCAGCAGACCGGCACTACAAAAAGGTAGTTCTGCAGGCTGAAGGAAAAACATAACCAGCTCAATACTCACAGTACAGGAATGGAAGAAGAGCACTACAAATGGTAAGTTAGGTGGGTAAATTTAAAAGATATTAAGTTTTATTTTAACAAAGTTAAGGAAAAAAATTATTTAAAGGCAAAGTAATGTCATTTCCTTGTATGGTTTATAAAGCATACAGAAGTAAAATATATGATACAACACATAAGGACAAAGAGAGTAAATGTAATTATATAATTATAATTCTTACACTGTACAATGTACAGTATAAATTCTGAGAATACTGATGAATTCAACATGCATAGTGTAACTATCACAGCAATGATTTAAAAATATAAAGGATTATAGCTAAAATTTTGATCAATCTAACAGTAAATTAATCTAAATACTACATGAAATAAAAATGAAGCAAAGGGAAAAAAAGGGAGGGGGAAGGAAAACAAGATAAAAAGATAGGACAAATAGAAAACAAATTGTACAAAGTTAGACCTCAACTCAACCAGATCAAAAAAAGTACATTAAATGGAAGAGGACTAAATACTCTATAACTGAAAAGCAGAGACTACCAGACTGGATGAAGAGGCAAAGTCCAACTATATGCTGCCTACAAGGTATGAGAACAAAAAAATATATACCATGCAAATGATATGCATAAGAAAACTGGTGTGACTATATTAACAACAAAAATATAGACTTTAAGACAAGCAGTAATACTGCAGATAAAGAATAATTCATAATGATTAAAAGGTTGACTTTTCAGGAAGATATAACAGTTATAAATACTTACATGCATAATAACAGCACTTCAAAATGAAGCAAGAAAAAGCTAATAGAACTAAAGGAAGAAAGACAAACCCATAATCATAGTTGAACATTCAAATATACCTCTCTCAATAATAGAACAGTAAACCAAAAATTAGTAAGGATTTAGGAGATCTGAACACTATCAACTAATGAACATTTAGAAACAGCTATATCCAGAAATGTCAGAATTCACATTCTTTTCAATTACAAATGGGTTACTCAAGAAAAAGCAATGTAAGTCGTAATAAATTTCAAATGCTGAAATATTAAAGAGTATGATATATAAAAACAATGGAATCATTATAAATCAGTAAGAATCCTATCTAGAAATACCCAAGTATTTAAAAGTTAAACACTTGTAAATAACTTTTTTATCTAAAAAAAAAAAAAAAAATCACCAGGGAATTTGAAATTGATGAGCAACAAAAACACAATATATCAGAATGTATGGGATGCAGATAAAGCAGTGCTTGGAGGAAAATGCAGAGTTTTAAATACTTAGAAAAGATAAAAAGGCTTAAGACCAATTATCTAAGTTTCCTTTTTAAGGAGTTAGGGAAAGTGAAAAAAATATTAGGCCCAAAATAATTAGAAGGAAATGATAAAGAAAAACTAACGAAGTAGACAACACTAGTAAAAAATTAACAAAGCTAAAGGTAACTCACTTAAAAGATCAGTACAATTGATTAAACCCCTAACAATGCTGATTTAAAAAAAAGAAAAATATAAATTGCAAATATCATAAAGGAAAGATGTTATATCGCTATAGATCCTACAGATACAGCAGCCACATAACAGAAACTTTAAAAACTTAGATGAAAGACACATTCCATGAAAAATGCAAATTACCAATATTTATTCAATAAAAACTAGCATAACTCTGATACCAAAACCAACCAAAAAATGATTTTTAATTACATATCAAAATTCTTCATAAAGATAGACTGAAAAAATAATCTTAAAAAATCTAAAAACAGCAAAATACAAAAAAAAAAAAAAATTTCATGACCAATTAGAGTTTGTTCCAAACACCAATTTGGTTTAACAGTCAAAAAATCAATGTAATTCACTCTAACAGAATAAAGAAAAACCATATCGTAACAAGAGACACACAAAACTTATTTGACAAAACACCCATACCTGAAGAAAACTCACGAAACTGGAATAGAAGGGCACATCATTATAAAGACATCTACAAAAAAGTGACGGGGTGTGGGAACAACTGGACATGCAAATACAAAAAAGGAAAGTGAGTCTAGACCTTACACACTTCATAAAAATTAACTCAGAATGGTGCATATAGAAGAAAAACTTAATCACATTTTTAAAAAACCAAAAAACACCCCCAAAACCTGACAGTTAAACATTGTGAAACATCAAAGGCTTTCCCTCTAAGATCAAAAAGGACTCTCTCATCACTTCTATTCAACATATTATTTGAGTTCCTAGCATGGATATTAAGGCAATAAAAATAAATAATATAGATTGGAAAGTGAGATAAAAAGGTCTTCATTTGTAGACAACATGATTCTTTCTTTATACAGAAAATCTTAAATATTTTACTAAATACTACTATAAAAAAGAGAACCTAATACTGTCACAGGATACAAGGTTAATATACAAATATCAACTGTATTTCTACAAACAAGCAGAAAAAATGGAAAATATTTTAATACCTTTAACAATTCAATAAAAAATAAAACCTTTAGGAATACATTTTTTAAAAGATATGCAAGGCCGCTATTCTGAAAATTACAAAAAAGAGAAAAAAAACTGCTAAGAGAAATGAAAGAAGCCTAAATAAATGGGGGATAAATTGAAAGACTCCGTATTATTAAGATATATAGATTCAACACAACCCAAATCGAAATCCCATCTGGCATTTTCTTTTGTAGAAACTAAAAAGTTGTTCTGAGATATATTTGATCTCAAATGATGGAAATAATCTTAACAACAAGGACTTAGGCTATCTGCTTCCAGGACTTTCGAAAGCTACAGTTATCAAGACAGTGTTGTATCAATATAAGAATAGACAAATATAACAGAATAGATCCACAAAAACATCCACACGTATATGGTCAACAGATCTTTAACAAAGGTGCCAGTGTAAGGTGTTCAATGAAGAAAGAATACTCTTTTCAACAAATTGTGCTGGAACCAGGATATTTATATGGGGTAGGAAGGATCTTAAATTCATTACATGACCAAAAACAAAAAACACAACATTATGACTTTAAATGGATATTAGATCTAAAAAGGTAAAACCTAAAATGATAAAAGTTCTAGTTAAAAGGAAGATAACATAGAGGTCAACATTTACAATACTGGAGTAGGCAAAGATTTCTTCAAAAGGATACAGCAAGTACAAACCCCAAATTTTTTTAGTTGGTACACTGAACTTCAAAGTTAAGAACTCTGTTCATCTAGAAAATGACAAGCTAAAGATTGAAAAACAACTATCCACTATATATGTATCAAATATGTATATGTGACAAATGACTTGATTGCAAAATATATAAAGAACTCCAACAACTCAATAAAAAGACGAACAATCCAACTTAAAAAACCCAAAATATATGAACACACACTTCATTAAAAAGAAATACAAATAGCCAACACACACAACAGAAAGTGCTCACCATCATTATTCATTAGAACACAAATGAAAACCACAAGGTACCATTATATACTCACCAGAATGCCTGAAATTAAAAAGCCTGAAAATACTGTTTGAGTATGTGGAGCAACTGGAACTCTCATACACTTGATGATGTGAGTGTAAAATCATACAACCACTTTCAGATATTATCTGGCAGTATTGATTAAAAAAAAAAATTCAACATACGCCTATCCTATGACCTGTAATTCCACTCCTAGGTATTACCCAGAACACATGAAAATATATCTATACACACACAACACACACTCATATATGGCTTTATTTAAAATAATCCCGGGACTTCCCTGGTGGGGCAGTGGTTAAGAACCCGCCTGCCAATGCAGGGGACACGGGTTCGAGCACTGGTCCGGCAAGTTCCCACATACCGCAGAGCAACTAAACCCATGCGCCACAACTACTGAGCCTGAGCTCTAGAGCTCGTGAGCCACAACTACTGAGCCCTTGTGCCACAGCTACCGAAGCCTTCACGCCTAGAGCCCGTGCTCCAGAACAAGAGAAGCCACCGTAATGAGAAGCCCACGCACCGCAACGAAGAGTAGCCCCCGCTTACCACAACCAGAGAAAGCCTGCACGCAGCAACGAAGACCCAATGCAGCCAAAAATAAATACCTAAATTAATTAAAATATAAATAAAATAGTCCCAATACTAGAAGCAACCCAAATGCCCACCAACACCATCATGTATAAACAAGTTGTGCTATATTCATACAACTGAACACACATTTTAGAAAATTAACTTGTGATACACATAACATGGCTTAATTTCAAAAACACTACGTTCCGTGAAAGAATCCAGACACAAGAAGTAATACCATATGATTCTATTTATTTGAAGCTAAGAAAAGGCAAAACTAATCTATGGTGATGTAAATAAGAACAGTAGTTGGCAAAGTGGTTTAGGGGTTGACTGTAAAGGGATACAAGGTTACTTTCTGGGATGATGGAAATGTCCTACATCTTCATTGAAGTATTGGTTACATGGACACAACGTCTGTCAAAATTCATTAACCTGTACACTCAAGATACATGCATTTTACTCTATTTAAAATTTTACCCCCAAGGGTATTGACCCTCATCAGTGATGTCAGCAGTTGTATTAGTTAAGACAAAAATGATCTCGCCCCTTTTCCCCTAAGCCTCCTGCTTGTCCTAACACATACACTAGAGGAAAAAGGAGCCTGGAAGAGGTGAGAATAAAAAAGTAGACACTGCCTATCCCATGCCAAGCCCCTCTGACTGAATGCTGGGCACTGCTTAGAAGGACAGGAGGAAAAGGTAAGCCTAATTATTCAGTTGGACCAGACTGCACTAGACTGTCTTATGTACCTAGAAGTGACCAGAAACCTCATATTATCAAAGACAGCAAAGAGCCATTCAACATAACATGATTGAAGGCTGTGACTGGAGAAAAATGAGATCATTTCATTTATGAATCCAGTCCTGCTCAGACTCAAAAAAAGTGTTTATGAGGAAATCATTTTCTTGATTTTCTTCCCAAAAAAGGGGAAGAGAAGAGAGTAAATACTCAAGCCATTACAGAGGATCTAGAAACTCTGGCATGGGGGAAAGGCACTACAGACACACAGGTTCTAATGACACATCTACACTGACCATTGCCTGCCCATTCCCCTACCTAGCCAGGACTGATGTCCTGAGCTCCTGACAAAAAAAAAAAAAACAGTTGCCCACTGGACATCTCACTTAGGTGTTTAAGTTCCCCACACTCAGCAAGTTCAAGACTGAAACTGTAATCATCTACCCCCACCTCAGTTTCTCCTCCTATATCCTCAGTTGATCCAACCGTGCAGCTCCAGAGTCCTTACTAACCTTCCTGGACTGTTGCTTTCCCCAAATCACGCCCAGCCCTGAGCTGCTGCTCTCCTAGAGACCTAGAGTCTCCATGCTACTGTCACCTTGATCCTTCCAAAAAGCAAATATGATTACATATTATTCCCCATCTATGATCCTTCCAAAGTGTCCTGGGACTTCCTTCAGCATCCAAAGTCCTTGAAGATATGGGTCCTGCCTACTTCCCCAGCTGCACCTCCCATGCCTTCACACACTTCCCTAACCCCAGCCAGGCCAAGCTGTTGGAACCCGTGACCTCTCCTGAGTTACTCTCCTTGCACGTTACTCTGTCAGGTATGTCCTTTCCTAAGACCTTTGTCGGAGATACTCCTACTCATCCTTCCTAAACTCAGAGCAAGAGTCACCCCCTCTTAGAAACCCAGCAGAGGTAAGTGCCACTCCCACTACATTATGGTGTTTCCTAAGAAGAAAACACTAAACGGCAGCTCCTTAGGACACGGGTCCCCAACCCCCGGGCCACGGACTGGTACCGGTCTGTGACCTGTTAAGAACTGGGTCGCACAGCAGGAGGTGAGGAGTGGGTGAGTGAAGCTTCTTCTGTATTTATAGCCGCCCCCCATCACTCGCATTACCGCCTGAGCTCCGCCTCCTGTCAGATCAGCGGCGGCATTAGATGCTCATAGGAGCGTGAGCCCTACTGTGAACTGCGCATGCCAGGGATCTAGTTGTGATCTCCTTATGAGAATCTAATGCCTGATGGTCTGAGGTGGAGCTGAGGCGGTGATGCTAGCGCTGGGGAGCGGCTGCAAATACAGATTATCATTAGCAGAGAGGTTTGACTGCACAGAGACCGTAATAAATCAGTTGCTTGCAGACTCATACCAAAACCCTATCCGTGAGTGGCAAGTGATAATCAAGCTGCATCTCACGGAGTAGACTGGACATAAGCAACACACTTCGGGGGTCACCGTCTCCCATCACCCCCATCTGGTTGCAGGAAAACAAGCTCAGGGCTCCCACTGATTCTGCATTATAGCGAGTTGTATAATTATTTCATTATATATTACAATGTAATAATAATAGAAATAAAGTGCACAATAAATGTAATGTGCTTGAATCATCCCGAAACCATCCCCCCCCCCCGGCCCCGCCCAATCCTTGGAAAAACGGTCTTCCACGAAACCTTTTTGGTGCCGAAAAGGTTGGGAACCGCTGCCTTAGGAGACTGAGCCCACAGTCTAGAGCCTTATCTTACTCATGTTTGCATTCCCTATGCTGAGCAGAGTGTCTTGTACATAGAAAGGGCTAAAATTTTTTATCTGAGAGAATAAATGAGAGAACCACTGAAGATATGAATTCTGTCAGGGATTTCTTCCAGAGAATGCTAAAATGTAATATAGGAAGCAATCATTACGGAGCAAATCAAACTTTGAGTACTGCCCTATGACTTTAAAGTCAGGTGAATTTTCTTATGCTTCCATGTCTCCAGTGTCAAATGGAGAGATTGGTTACATAATCTCTAAAGAATTCTTCTCAGCTCTAAAAGTCGATGGTGCTATGATTCTGTGTTAACGCAGAATCAGGAAGGAAATGGGCTTAAATGAAAGCAGGAAAGATTCTAGATGGACATAAGAAAGAACCTCTTAACAAGGAAGAAAATGAGGGACATTTTGGGTTTTCCATTCCCAGAGTTTTCAGGAGAAAAACAACCAACCATCTGCTTTAAACGGGTCCATCATGCCCTGAACATGAGGGGCCATACAAGATAGTTAAATTTTACCTATTTTCCTACTTCCTAATTATTACAGAATGCAAACATCAAAGGCACAAGTAGAAATTCCCCTTTGGGAAAGACAGGGGAAAGTTAATCAAAGAACTGCCAACTTGGCACTAGGATCCAGCTTCCTTGTTTAAGCTGCTGAGCCACTGTGAAAGAATCAGTCACTGAAGGCACCGTCTGCCACCCAGGGAGAGAGCCCTCACCAGACACCAGACCCTGCTGATATCCTGATCAGGGATTCCAGTCTCCACAAATGGGAGAAATAGATTCCAGTTGTTTAAGCCACTCAGCCTACGGTATTTTGTTATGGTAGCCCAAACAGACTGAGATACAGGTTATGCTAAACAGAATTTGATGGTTAACTTCATATGTCAACTTGGCTAGGCTATGGCACCCAGCTGTTTGGTCAAACACTAGTCTAGATGTTTCTATGAAGGTATTTGTGAATGTGATTAATATTTACAATCAGTAGACCAGATTATCCTCCATAACGTGGATCCAATCATTTGAAGGCCCTAAGAACAAAGAGTGTGGTTTCCCTAAAAAAAAAGCAAGTCTGCCTCAAGACTACAACATAGAAACTCTGCTGGCCTGCCCTACAGATTTTGGACTCAAAAGAGCAACATCAACCTTTAACTAAATTTCTGGCCTGCTGGCCAGCCCTACAAACTTCAGACATGCCACCCCTCCCTGACTGTCCCTTAAAATAAACCTCTATTTCTCTCTTTCTCTGTGTGTGTGGGGGGGGGACATATTTATATATTTATATATGTCTGTGTGTATGTGGGGGGACATATTTATATCTATTTCTCTCTTTCTGTGTGTGTGGGGGGAGGGAACAGCTCTTTGGTTCTGTTTTTCCCTAAAACTCTGCCTAGTACACAAGTTTAGCAAAACAGTATAACACAGACATGGGATATATCAAACAATATACCAAATAATCATAACTAGGAGAGAGGGGACAACGAGAAAGAAAACAGCACATTTTTCCCAAGTTTTCTACAAGGGTTGGGGGTAATTTACAGAGGTACAGGACAGCTATTTTAGACTTAACTAACTTGGTTGATAAGTCTAAGTAAATAGAGTTAAATTAAACCTTTTAGCATTGTCTACTATGATCATGTTTACTTTAACCAATTTTGTGTTTTCCTTAGAGATAATAATGGCCTTAGAGATTAAAAAAATGGGGTTTTCTCATTTGCACAGTTTTCAATTCATTCATCTTTAATACTTGCCATCAGATATGCTGTCTTATGCCTGACAAAAGATTTTTTCCCCACAATGAACAAACGTCAGATATCCTATCAACTCTTTTTTCTCTGGCGTCCTCTCTTGCAGTTACCTCCCAGTCATCCTACTTCTCACACCCAGCTCTGCTGTACAGCTGTCCTCCTGGGACTTCCCTTCTCCTTTCTCTTGTGTTGCACTGTCTTTTTTCTGGAACGCATGTCCTCCTCTTTCTTGGTTTATTTATTCATTTTGTTGGAGCACATCTTTCAGTAACTTTCCAAGAAAGATTAGATGAAAGGTACATTTTAAAAACACTTTTATCCCTGAAAATATCATTATTTTACTTCACAGATGTTTGATCATTTGAGTATGAAATATTAAGTTGAAGGTAACTCCCCCTCAATTTCAAAGGCATTGTTCCTTTGTTTTCTAGAACCCAGCTAGCATTGTTATTGTAAAGTCTGACTCCAATTCTATCCTGTTTCTTGTTGTAGAATCCTACAGTGGTTTTCTTTGGTCTAGGTTTTACCCCATGTACTAAAGTATTCAATGTACCTTTCAGAAATACATGTCTTTCTGAATTTTGATTTGTCCAAAAAACAATGTCTTTCATTTAATTAATTAATTTTTTTATTGCTTCTATGTTAATTTCCTATCCTTTTTTGGTGATCTCTCGAACTCATACTGGATGTGAACCTCACAAATTGATCTACTTTTCTTACCTTTCAACTCCTTTTTGCCATGTTTGCTTTTTATTTACTTTCTAGGGGAGTTATTTTCCAAGTTGTCCTTTGAATTTATTTTGGCTAAGTAAGTTTTTATTTACAAAACCTCTGTGTATTCCTTAATTGTTCCTTTATCATAGTATACTGTTCTTAATTCATAAATAAAGTACCATCCCAAATCTCTTTAAGAATATTAAATAGTTATTTTGATATTTTCTTGTTTCTATTTTCTATATTTTTTTTTCTTTCAATTTGTTCATATCAGTGCTTCTTCCACGTTGCCTCTAATGCTTGTGATCATTGCTTGCATATTCATATTTACAAGTAGAAGCTTGGAATATATGGGCCGGGCATGTTGCCTGGAGGCTTCACTGAAGAGGAATCAGAGAGAAGACTTTTTTTCTTCTTTGTAGAGAGACTCTCAAATGTAAGGATCTGGAAATCTTTCCATCCAGGAGTCATTCTGTTTCTCAAGACACCAGTTTTCTGCTCTCCTGCCTCAGGAGTACCTACTGTATAGATTTACTGAATCTCCTTGTTTTCAACCCTGTGATTTATCTTTGCCCTCTGCTGTATACATGATACCCCTGAGTACAGAGCTTCCCAGTTAACTTCTCAAAAGAAGAACCTCAGTTCTATGAAAGAGAGATGGGAGGCTGGTGAGAAGAGTATCACATGACCATGTTATGTAGAACGGGGCCAAGGATCCCAAAACTCCCTCTTCCTTATGAGCCTTTTCCTGCTTTTAAAATTCAATTTTATTTCTACATATAGCAACAAACATGTCAATAAAAATTTAATAAAAATTTTAAATGAAACCATTTACAATAGAATCAAACAAAATCAAATATCTAGGAGGACATCTAACAAAATATGAACACAACTTCTCTATGGAAAAACACAAAGAGAAAACAAACCCTGAGAAAAATTAAGGAAAGCTAAATAATTCGACTGATACACCTTTGATCATGGATTGGAAAGCTCAGTAATAGTAAATATATCACTTTCCCCAAACTGAAGTACAGCTTTATTTCAATTCCCCAAGAAAGAAAGAAGCAGGTCCTAGCATCTGGGTGCTTGTCAAGTCCTATCAGCTAGACTGGTGTTGCTACAAGCTGGCTTAGTCCTCACATACAGGCCTTACTGTTCTCCTGATAAACATAAACAATTCCACTGAACATTAATAGTGGACAAGAACACCCAGTGCCCATGGTAGATCAAAACATTCTACTCTGTAATCAAGTCTGGAAAGAGACAGGACATGAATATTGTCCAAGCCGCAAAGTACCAAAGAGTCCCCTGTCCTGGCAAAGATGAAATTGTTGCTTCTTTACCAATTATAGCTTTAGTCTTAGTCTAGTCTTGCATCTTAGGTAAGATTTATTAAGATACCCAATAATAGAATTAGCTCCATTTTCTGACAGCGTCTGGATCCAGAGCAAGCACATACTTCCTTAAACGTCCCATAAAATCATGTAATACAACCCTAAATTCTGCAATAAATCTTTTTTAATATCGCCTAACTGAGATATCCTATGGTTCCCCGTGAGGTACATTCTCTCTCGCTACAGTGGGTAATAAATTCGACTTATTCAACTACAAGTATATTCCTGGTGTACTTTGGCTGGAGGACATTGCATTTGGTAATCTTATTCCAAAAGCTGAAATATTACTGTCTAATGTCAAAATTATTTGGGTGTTTTCTAGTTTAAAGATATTCTTGGCCTTATTCAATGATTCACGAATTAGGCAGCATCCCATCTAGCAGATAAAAAGGAGCTGAGGAGCTGTACAGAATGTAAGGTTTTTATAGGCAGAAGGGAGTGGGACAAGGAAGTTATACTAGCAGAAAGGGGACTGGCTGTGGCAAGGTCATTTTCCTTTAGGGGATGACCAGGGTCTGCCAGGCAGACTACCTCAGTAGGAATGATCAGGGAGCTCCTGACAGATTGGTCCAAAATTCCACTTCTGGGAAAGGCCAAAAGTGTAATTAAGTCAACTCTCGGTTTGGTAACATGGGGAGTAGCATAAGTGACTCCACTTTCGGCCTGTTGTCTTGTTCTGACAGGCATTTTGGGCCTGTGGATTTCAATGGCTTCAATGTAATAAGAAATCTGTTCTCATTTTGGTAAATGTTCCATGTTCATTTGTATATAACACTGTATATGAGGAGTATAATAAAGAATGCATATTCTTTAGTTGCACATTTTAATATTCTATCTATGTCAATGAGGCTAAGTTTAACAGTCATTTTGTTCAAATTTTTCTTATCAACTGGATTTTTCTAACAGCTACCAGGACACATATTAATGCCGTGCACTTTTTTTTTTTGCATTGGTCCTTCTAGTTCAACCTTATGAACCTTCTAAACAACAGTACTTTGGCAGTTTTCAGACCTATCACTCTGCAACCATCTGTAGTTTCTACTACTTCTAAGACCCTTAGGTTTTATAAGATGAATCTACTTGCTTCTGGTCAGTATACCCCTTTGTAAGATGGGAGGTGGTAACTTCCTCAGTTTGGCTAAGTTGGTTACCACTCCTCTTTCTGCCTCTGATCTTGCTAAACTTTATTAATGTCTACTATCCACTGATGCCCCCATCCCATTTTCTTTAGCTTTTGCACAGCCAAGGAAGCCATAAACAGGACGAAAAGATAACCCTCAAAATGGGAGAAAATATTCCTTAGCCTTGGGGATTAATATCATTTAATAACTTTACTAGTGTTTGGTAGTAGTTTGGGTGGAGAAGGTGAGAAGAGAAAAAAGCAAGTGGTCAACTTGTCATATTAAATTGTGTCCAAAGCCCAGGACTGTCTTATTAGCCTTACACACACAGCCTGGCTAACATATTTAGAAATGAAACCCCACCGCACCCACTCCTCTTAGCTTCCAACCAGGTTCAGGCAGAAATTGGAAGAAGGCCTGAAGGAAGTTCACAAATCTAAATGGTGCATTAACTTGCACCTTTTCCTCCATGTCATCAGTGCCATCATTTGTCAAAGACAGCAGGGACCCGGCCAGGGATGGCCTGCCACTGACAGAAATAGCCCAGGTCTGATATATTTATGCCCCTGAGCACACTGTCTTTATGCTGTATCTGAAGCTTCCTGATCTGAGGCTTCTCACCCTCCCAGATAGAGGAAATGCCTGCCCTTGTCTCTGTGCCTCACCTCCCATCAGACACAGAGTTGTTCAGCAACAGAGACCCCCTAACCGGTCCAAACGTTGGGACAGAATGATGGACCAAGAGAAGTTTTTTCCAGGAGGAAGAAACTGAAGGACGTACTATCACTTGCTTTTCTCTTTATAAGGCAACGCCCAGCATCTCTGCCCTGAACCTCACCTGCATACCTCTGACACCGGCTGTGTAGGGTCTGTGGACCCAAAGCAAATAGGCTGTATAAAGTAGGGCAGAAAGAAGCTCTGGTTCAAATACAATGCCTCCCACTTCTAGTTAGCACTCTTGCCTTCTTGGTGTCTGAGTCCGGCCAGCCGAGCCAGTGATACCTGTCTGCTCCTCTCCACTACAGCTTCGCTGTCTGGTCCAATCCTGTGCTTGCCTTAGCACACACAGAATCTACCAATTCTCCCGCTGTGCTCTGTCCAACAGTCATTCACTACTCAAATTATTCTTATCTTTACTGAAGACCAGTTCCTGATCAAAATGTACAGCTCCTCAAAAGTGACCCATATCTGACCCAAATCTGATTCTAGCCTCACAACTCCAGTTGAGTAAATCCTACTGAAGAGGTGATGTAGTGTACTAGTAATGGATTACACACTGGAGCCAGATAGACCTGGATTCAATTCCAGCCCTGCCACTTAATAGCTGTGGGATTTTGAGTGAATTATTGCAACTCCTTAAGCCTATTTCCTCATCTGGAAAATGGAGATAATAAATCCTAATTCAAAGAGTTGTGAGGATTCAAAGAAATAATACAGCAATTATCAATTAGAATACGTAAAACAGAACAAGCACTCCATCACATCAAAGCCGACTTGAACCAGTAATAAATCAGTAGTTTCCCCTGGTGGACTACTTAGACTGTCTGGGACGCATCATATGGACCCTGCCTGCCTTGAGTTCCTAAATTAATCACCTTTATATCTTTAGTGTTGATTTCTGAATGCTTCTAAATCCCTCAACCTCCATCTAAACACAACGCAAAGCCAATCTCTCGGAGCCGTTACAGTACGCAATGCACATTAAAATAGCAAAAAAAAAATTAAAGCGGGAAGTTGTTAAAATTAATTTGAACTTGTAAAAATAACTACAAAAATAAGTCCTCTCGGTTTAACAGTTCTTGACTTAAGTGGAAAATCAACTATGCTCATGGGTACACAGTAATTGACATAATATTGCAGATATCTACAAAGTATAGGTTACTTTTCATCCCAGGTGTTTAAATGGAAATGGTAGGATACTATTGCATTCAAAGCTTTTCTTGCTCTCTGGTATTTTATGATCACATTTTCTTTGGAAATCTGAGTGGCAGCTAACATTCTACTCAATTACCCGGGACTCTTAAAAATCAGCCTTCAAAGATACCTAGTGAATTAATAGGATAATAAACTTTTTTTTTTTTGCAGTACGCGGGCCTCTCACTGTTGTGGCCTCTCCCGTTGCGGAACACAGGCTCCGGATGCGCAGGCTCAGCAGCCATAGCTCACGGGCCCAGCCGCTCCGCAGCATGTGGGATCCTCCCAGACCAGGGCACGAACCCATGTCCCCTGCATTGGCAGGCGGACTCTCAACCACTGCGCCACCAGGGAAGCCCAAGAATAAACTATTTTTAAGGTATTGTTCTTTGCTATCAAATTATGACATTACATGAATACTACTTATAAAAACAGTGCTAATTCCTCCACAATTCTTGAAATTTTGTCAATTTCCAATCACTAAGAAATCAAACCTTTCTGTATTCTACCACTAATTAATGCAATGGAAAGGGGCAAATTAGCCAGTCCCAACGGACACAAACACATGTATACATTCACCCACCAAGATCTTAATTCCTGCAGTGGAATGAAAACAGGTGGGGTATACTTGACAGACTATTTCTGCACAAAATGAATCTGACACTCACTTAGCCTGACAATGCCATTACTGTGAGAAATCATTTAGCAGACGAGACTCCTAACAGCAGTCCAACTGACAGATATGCATACCCCATGTTGAGAATAAAATAAAAATCACCAGCAAAGCTAATGTGGAAGGAAAAATCTATAGTGCTGTTTCTGGTAATGGATCATCTGAGATAACCCAAGAGAATGATGGGTGTTAACTCCATCTTATCCTCACTTAAAAAATATATATTATATATATATATATCTCCTCAATTAAAAAAAAGGCTTTCTTTCTTGGTACTTTTTTAGTGGGGTGGTGCTAATGGGAGGAGTAAGACAGCACCAATTAAATACTAGGAGATTTTCAATCACACGCTTAAATTATGAGGACTGAATGTGACCCTGGGGATTGGTGTTGCTGGTGAGGCAAAGTGCCATACTCTTCCTCTGGGGAGCACTCTTGGTGATGGATCTGATGAACCATCAATATATATTAGCAAAGGCAAATTTCCTGTGACGATAATGAAGCTTAAGCTTTAGGACTCTCACTCACATAGGCCTCTGCCAAGGACTTGGGAGGAGCCCTAGCAATGTGTTCATAACAGACTTAGGTTTTTGTCAGTTCTGCAAAAGTGCGATCTGTTACCACTACCACTGAGATTGCTTCCTTGTACTCCAACTTTTCCTCCTTCACACACCCTGTCAAACACAAACACCCTGACAGGTGGTGTAGTAACATCTATGGGCATGTTGGGATCCAGATAAGGAGAAACTGAGTTGGGAGTACATTTAGCTGGGATTTAGGAGGATCCATTTATGTGCTTCCGTGTGAGGTAAGTTATTACTAGGGGTCTTGGTGGAAAAATGGCTTCCAGGCACGCTCCTGCCATACAGGGTCCCAGTTCCCCCTGCGTCATGACCCAAAGGTGCAGCGCCAGGGATTGCAAAGTAAATGTGGCCTACGTTGCCCAGCACCAAAAAGAAACGGGGTGTGGAAGGAGAAAACAAAGCTTAAAATAAGTGTTCAGAGCCAGAAATCAGTCTACGGAAAAGTCTTCCGAATCTTAGAGAAAGAGATCTTCTGTGAAAGAAACTTGAGTTTCCCAAATTTGACAGCTGTGCTAGAAGATATATGACATTGCTAATAAAATCTACAATTTTTCTAAACTAACAATAAAAAGCAAAGTCCAATCAACCCTGATAAAGGGAAGACAATTATCTAAGTTCTCTGTAGAAAATATTACAAAAATCATTATTGTATGAAGTGATCAAAGACCATGCAGCCAAAATAGTTTTTTCGAAAATCAGACAATAGGCAATTAAAATATTACATAATTTTTCTGGATATTATATGATAATGGTGGTATTTGTCTTTTTTTTTTTTTTTTTTTGCGGTACGCGGGCCTCTCACGTTGCGGAGCACAGGCTCCGGACACGCAGGCTCAGCAGCCATGGCTCACGGGCCCAGCCGCTCCACGGCATGTGGGATCTTCCCGGACCGGGGCACGAACCCGCGTCCCCTGCATCGGCAGGCGGACTCTCAACCACTGCGCCACCAGGGAAGCCCTGTCTTTTTTTTTTAGTTTGTAATTTGCTGTGATTTCTTTTCTCATTCTAAATAGTTCATTTGTACTCAATCTGTTGTTCTTCCTTTAAGAGGTCCTCCAAAATTGTGTGTTTCAGGTCCCATAAAACCTGGATCTGCCTCAGCATGGTAGATCCTTGTTTTCAACATTCCATAGGACAACTGAATGTCATTCCTGATATATATGTGAAAACCCCCAAAACTTCGAAATTTGACTTAATGTTAACCTGAAGAGCTCATGTAAATCTTCCAAAAAATAATGAATACATGAACCCAACTTGTATGAAAAGCATAATTGGATCTAACATTTCCTTTAATTTGTATCTAAAGCTTCAAGGGCACCGTTTAACCATCATACAGAAGAGTCAGCGTATAAAGTCTATGAGATTTATCCTTGAAATTTATTTTTAGGAAAAATCATTGATGTAAGACTTCTGAGGCTACCAAACTTCACACCAAACGGCACTGGCTCTAATACCACGACCATTTAGCCTGTTTCTCTGAAGTATGTTCGAGGAGAAAGTCCAGATATTTCTAAACCCTGATAGTTCGATTTTGGGCTAATTAAGTTTATTGTAAGTGTAATTCGGGGGGGGGGAGTTCAAAATAGTCCTTAATTACACTGAATCCCACTCCCTAGTGATTTCCAGTGAAATATGGGTCTACTTGATCGTCTTGTGAGGTTAGCTGTGTAAGACACAGCAAGTTTTATGTTCCATGAGATCTGTGAGCGCTCAGTAAACCTACCCCAAAGGCCCCCAGGCTCTCCCTGGGTGCCAGCACACCCAAGCCATACTGACATCTCACATCCGTCCCCTCGGGTCCCAGTCAGAGTGAAGGTGAGGGTCTGTGCACTGGGATGAATACACCAATTACCTTTTTGAGGAAGAATCAAAAATCACGTGGATCAAAATATCGTTCAAATTATTTAGGTGTGCACCATATGTAAAAAGACCATAAGCATTTGAAACACTATCATTCCTAAGAGGTTTAATCCATCTTTTCAAAGATCTGCATTTTTTGTTTAAAAAAAAAAAGAGCAGAAATAGTAGTTGTGGTTGTTAAAGAGATCTGCCCAGGGAGCTGGCTGCTTGAATCCTATTCTGTAGCCTTGGCTGGGGATGGTGCGAACTGGCAGGAAAATGGGTCTGGGGGATGGTAGAGGAGGAGTTCATCTCTATATTTAGGGTCGGTGAAAACTGTTCCATTTTAGAACAGCTTCTACTTCGCAGTTGGAAATACCACCAACCAAGCCCATGAACATATTTCATTGTCCATAATTACACTATCTCTACGTAGTATATTTTTAAAAAGAGCTAAGGCTGTCTTCATGTGTGCAAGCACATGGAGAGTCACAAACAGAAAAATCTTCAAAGATCTTGTTCTCAGATACTCACTTTTTATTTATTTAAAGCAAACCATACTCCACCCCCATTTGATGTAAATGGTCTTTATCCTATTTTTCATATAACAGTAGAGAAGGCTTAACTAACTGCTAATGTATCTTAAACATCCTCATTTGGACAACTTGCTAATAGTCCTTCTTAAAGAAGAGGATGTAACTAAGGGTCGGGGCTGTAAGTGGTGACAACAGCAACCACAGTAAGGCAAAGGGACAGAGAAACGTGAACAACAACAGGATTCAGGAAGCTGCTGAGCCCAGGAAGACCCTCAGTGAAAATGTTAAGTCATGAACCCTAAATTATAAATGTCAAGACTTTCTTCAATTCATTTCATATACATTATGGTTAATCTTCTTTGGCAGCTGTGTTAGTAGAACTGTTCTCACAGAAGGGACTACTCTAGGAAGTTGATTCAAGTATGGGCAACTTTGACACTGCTGGCAAAGTGGCATCACAAGGCCAGCTTTTCTTTCTAGAGCTTGTCCTTTCCTTCCAATACCTCTTCTTTTCTCCCTTTCCCTCTTCCTACTCCTTGAGTAAGACCTGGGAGTGCCAGCAGCACTCATAAGCAATGCCCCCCCCACTGCCGCTGCCCCAACTGGCATTCTGATCGATTAAGCTCACACAGTGGTATGCACGATGGAGAAAAATAAAGGAAGGTAAGGGACAGAAACAACACCAGGATGAGGAAGCCACTGTGTCATAGGCAAGTCCAGGAAGGCCTCTTTGAAGAGGTGACATTTTACCAGACATCTAAACAAGGGCCTAAATCATGCAAAACACCTAAAGGTAAAAGGCAGAGGGAATAAATAGTACATGCAAAGGTCCTGAGGCAAAAGCATACTGGGTGTGACTGAAGAGCAAGAATGCAAGGATGGCCTGGAGGGAAGTAAGTGAGGTGAAGTGGGTTGGGAGGTGAGATCAGAGCAAAAGCCGGCCCAGATCACAGAGGGGCTGCCTTTTTAGTTCTTTAAGGACTGCTTTCAGACTGTAAGAAGGGAAGCAATTAGGAGGGTTGCAAACAGAAGAGTGATATAATGGCAGGCTCACTCTGGGTTCTGTGTGAAGAATAGACAGTGGGGAGCAAGGTTACATGCAGGGAGACCAGTTAGGAAGCCACTGCAATACTCCAGGAGAGAAATCATGGTGGCTCAGACCAGGGTGCTGTTAGGGTAGGCAGGGAAAGTGGATGGATTCTGGGTATGTTTTGAAAACAGAGCTGATAAGATTTGCTGGTAGTTTGGATATGAAATTTCAGAGGAAGATAGGATGTGAAAGTCAAAGGTGACTCGTGGGTTCCTGGTGTAAGAAACAGAAAAAATAGTGTTGCTTTCTATGAAGACGGGTCAGGCAGCCCAAGGGGCGGGTTCTGGGGAGATGAGGACATCAGAACTTTGGTTCTGGACAAGTTTGAAAACCTACTGTATGTTCAAGAAGAAATATCAAATAGGCAGTTAGATACAGGAACCTGGAATTCCGGAAGGGAGGTTCAAGCTGTAGATAAAATTTGAAAGTTGAAAGCATAGAAATGATCTAAAGACTGTATGAGTGACACGAGATGGGATGAAATCATCTACGGAATGAGGGGAAATGCAAAAGGGAAGAGGCTAAAGTATTGAAACTCAGGGCAGTCCAGTGTTTCAGTTTGTAAACTGGGGGAGATGAAAAGAAATCAGGAAAAAGGGGCTGAAAAGGCGTCCCTCATAAATCATCCTGTGTGCCCCACTGTAAAAGGAGAATGAACCAGTTCACATTTCCCAAGAGCCATGCTCTCCACTGCAGGAAGAAAGCTGCTAAGGTGTCTACACTGTCCTACTCATCTCTCGCCAACACACATTCTATGCCATACACACAGACATAAACTCTCTCTCTCACACTCGCAAGAACACACACTCACACACCTTCACATCCAGGATGCTCATCCATGGGACCACCCAATATACAGCTCGAGTGCAAACTTCGGAACGCACTTGGGATTCTCCCAGCCAGGGCTCCATGGAGACAGGAACCACCTTGGAGCATCACTCTACTCACCTGAGAAGGCAGGCGTAGAGGGAGAAGGGATTGGGAGCTCTCAATTTCAAGGTTGTGTCCTGATTCAATTACATAGAATATTCTCCCAAAGGAAACAAAACCCCAAGAGTAAATTATTCTGCTCGTCTCCAAACATTCATTCAAGCATTAAGGAAGAATTTCTTACTAAAACTTACAGAGACTAACACTATCTAGAAGCTCTCTGAGTGTGCAAGGCAGTGAAGACAAAGAGCCCCGGGTCATCAACTCCTCTCATGCGCCAGGACTAAGCAATCCCAAGGCTGCTGGGCTCTCTATGGAAACTCTGTGCCTCTGGATTATGCTGCATTTCTACAAAATGTCATAGTGCCCAGCAAAGGTCAAGTTTTACACACTCTAATTAAGTACTTTCACTTGCTTTGTGCTGCTTGCAGTATCTCTAGGGCTATTCTGAACTAAGTATTCATTTGGTCTCTGCTGGTCTCTTTGTTAATCAACGCTTCAAGTGGTCTTGAAAAAAAAATGTTCTCTGAGGCATCTCTTATTTTCCAAGCATTATAATTGAAGCTCTAGTTATACTTTGCCAAAGTAATGGAATGATCTAGTCAGGGGAGAAGTGGGCAAACCAAATGTCCCATTTAGAGACATGTGGCCGAGTCCTTCAATTTTCTATTTGTAAGCGGTTGTGCTGGCATCACGTGGACATTCTCTGTGCCATGGATCTTGCCTGTGATGACTCTACTGGAAAGCAGAATACTGAGAAGCAAGAGACAGCAATGCCCTGCCTTAATCCTACTTTGAACACAAGGTCTGAATCTGCTGCAGTCTCTCACAAAGCTCACACGTCTCTCTGCCACTGGGTACCAGATACCACAGAGAATTTAATGAACCCTTAACAATGTGTGGACTGTTTATTGATGGCCACTATTGGGGATGAGCATCTCCTAGGGAGGTGAAGGCAACCCTTGATTACCTGGGGGTATATGAGTTACACCAGTTTATCCAACAGCACCTAACTGCCCAATCCTGGGCTTTGCACGCAGAAAAACCCTTAGAAACTAAGGAAATCTGGGTGAAAGCCAATTTTGTATTGGACTGAGAGAGGCATTTCTAGCAATTAGTTACAGAAAAAAGTGAAGCAAGTCTTTATGAGCAAAGCCTGTCATTTGGCTTGAAATGAATCCTCAGAATATCCAACGCACTCCTGTTCATACCAAATTCTTTGAAAAATCCAAAACCAATATATTAAGTTAGTCCTGAATAACCCACCCTTCAGTTATCCAAACCACAATCAAGGCTTAAGTAAAAAAGACTGAAATCTTGCCATTCGCGACAACATGGATGGACCTTGAGGGTATTATGCTAAGTGACGTAAGACGGAGAAAGACAAAATACTGTATGATCTAACTTGTATGTGAAATATTAAAAAACAAACAAACCCCAAGTTCCCAGATACAGACAACAGATCAGTGGTTGCCAGAGGCTGGAGTTGGGGAGCAGGTGAAATGGGTAAAGGGGATCCAAAGATACAAACTTCTGCCTACAAAATAAGTCATGGGGATGTAATGTAGAGCGTGGCACTATAGTTAATAACACTTGGTTCCATATTTGAAAGTTGCTAAGAGAGTAGATCTTGAAATTTCTCATCACAAGAAAAAAAGTTTGTAACTACATATAGTGACACTAGACTAGACTCGTGCTGATCACTTAGCAATATATACAAATACTAAATCATCATGCTGTACACCTGAAACTAAGTAATGTTGTATATTAATTATACCTCAGTGGTAAAAAATTAAAAGTGGAAAAATGATTTTTTCAAAAATCTTAAACAGAAATATTAAAACTAAAGTTATGTTGACTTTAGGCATATGTCATAACAGTAAATTCGCTACAAATCAGTGAAGTTAAACAACAACGAAAAGAAGACTAAAAGAGTTCAGTTTAACATGTAAGAGGGGTGGGTAATTGAACAGCTATAGGAGACTAGCCCATACCTTCGCTGACCCTCTCAAATTTCCTCTACAATCCTATTCCTGGCATGGAAATTTCACCATTAGAGTAAAACTGGGTTCATGCAGTTGTCTCTTCTTAGCTTCAAAATACTCCAAAATCCTATAACACAGTATATGGCAGATGTTCACTGAGTATATCCTGAGTGAGTGTACGGTTAATTACTTTCATTAGCTCTTTCCTAGTTGCCAGGAAAGTAGATGCCAGAGTAGCTAGGACAGTAGATGCTAAGAAGGGGTTAAGGGGGAAGGGCCAGCATGTGACTTGGGTTGAATCTCTGGGCAACTGAAAGCTACAGTACATGAGTCAAGGGCACCGTTAAAGGGTATACGAAGACTGCTCCAAAAATTCATTTCACCTACAACACAAATTTGCCCCAAGTCATTAGCACTGTTTCTACTTTTCAAACAGCAAATTTATAGCTAGCTTATCCTCATTTCACCAGATGGGAAGTCCTTGGGAACTGGGGCCAGGTCATATACCATACCTTATATATATTTGATGCTCACTCAGTAAACGCTGGCTAAAAGGGACTAACTAAAATGAGGCACAGACTGTGTGAATACAACCGAAGTGATCCCACTGGGCTGTAATGAATGCATGTAGAATTTCAGACTGGCTTAAATGTGATCAATCTTAGCATATGAATTTGGTTAAGTGATATATGAAGGTTCAGAATGGCAGCAGGGCTTTGCCTGAGTCACTTTGGATGCAGGAGGATGTGCACACAACATCCATAAAGGAAGGAAAGAGGATGGAATACCTGAGCTTATAAACTACCAATCTTGCTGCCCTATTTCCCTCTGCAAGGCTCAGGGTTTCAGTTCTAGCCCAAGAATAGCACCGTATGTTTATACAGCCCTGTGGTTTTCAAAGTGCTACCGCAGGTTTCTTCACAATCTCCCTGATGGAGGAGGTTTCATTATCCTCATTTAAGAGATGAGAAAACTGCATTTCCAAGAGGCTTTGCAAATTTCCCTAGATCACTCAAGGACAGGACTGATCTAAGATGCAAGCCCAGGGTACTGATTCATGACTATTCAGGGCTGTGTCAACTTCATCCCTAAAGCAGATTTTTTTTTTTTTTAAGAGATGAAAACAAAAAAACTAAATTGTATAAGATGGTTTTGTAACACCAAGGTGCATTTTAAAATTTTTGTTACTTTTTATTTTGCAAAGCTCTATGAGAAACAGATCTAATAATCAAAGGCTGAATGCCCTGGAACAGTACAGAGACTATTCAGGCTAAATAAGATATTCAGCCAACGAATTCAATCACTAGGAATGTGTTTTTAAAATGACACTGTTTTATACATCAGATCGACCTTTTCCTTATACTACAGTAATTACCTGCCAGGTACAGTAAATATACTTACTTCCAGAGCCAGTAGACTTCATGCTAACTCCAGGCAACCTAACCCCCAAAAGACGCTTCCTGACAGGCACCTAGTGAAGAGATTACCCAGGTCATGAATGCAACACGATTACTAACACAGCTGTGTCCTGCTCATTATGCTCAACTACAGAACCACGGCACATTGCTACTCCTGCTGGCAGATAAGTAGCCAAGACATGAGAGCAGCTCAAGAAAAATTGGACAAATGTATCAAGTTCATGTAAGCTCAGGTTTGAATAAACACGTTCCAGTAAAGTTTTATTTCAACCATGACTTCTCCCATTATGGGCAGTGGCAAACACCTTCTTGAAAGCACTGATGAAAGGAAAGATTCTTGTGATTCTTTGTCAGAATCTACCTTTATTTATTTTTTTTAACCACTTCCCCTAGCCTGATTCAAGCTGAAATCACTAGGAAAGCCAAGCTCCAGGAAATCTCTTCTCCAGCAGAAGGCCAAATGGCGTTTTGGGAAGAGCAAGTGTTACTGATTATCTTGTCTGTTGCCCTGTCCATTTTTTTCATTTTTATTTGTTTTTGGTTCCATACTATCTTTCTCGACTTCAAGATGCATGCCGATTTTCACATTGGTATTTCTCTGATCATCAGTCTTCCTGTTCTTTGACCCTCTGGGGTTCCCTTTACATCCTACTTTTCTTGTCTTAAATGCTAGTTTGGTTGCTAACCCACCACCTTAAATTTCCCAACTCAATATGGACATTTGAGCAGGTTTGGCCAAGGGAGTACTGAGGTCTCCATAGCATAGATTTGTGAGGAAGCAGGTCTACTGGGGTTGGTGGAGATGATCCAGCTATCAGGCTGTCCCCCAAGATGAGTCATGGGACTTCAGCATTCAGTGTCCAAAGAGACAAGGAGAAATCAGATCTGACCTGGGCCATCAGCAGTATACCTGAAGAAGCCCCATATGGCAAAAAGGATAAAGGAGCTTCGTGGTTTTCAGTCCATTAAAGGCAGAACTTCAGCCAACAGCTAGGTCTCTAGTACCTGGAGAATAGGCTCCAGGAAGACGTAGGAAGGTGACAGAGGGCCAGCCATGCAGGTAGAGTTCCGGGCGATCCAAAACTCAGAGAGGAACACTAGGCAGAAATAGAGGCAGATGCCCAGACTGCAAATGCCAAGGGGATCAAGGGAAGGCCACAAGTCCGTGGATACCCAAAGGCCAGGATCTACCACATCCGTATCAGACATGGGAGTACAGAAGCAGAACTAAATCCACCTCCACCCACCAGCAGACCGGAAGCTCCCAGTATGCACATACCCTGTCCTGCTCAAGGTGGTCAGGGATTGGATGGGCCTGAATTAGAAGTGGGAGGCCTGGGAGGCAAGCGCCAGGAAGTGGTACTGGGGACAACAGGGCCCACTGGCTCTATAGCCATAGCTTTCTCCCATGTCGCCTTTGTTCTCTACCATCTCATGACATTAATTCCGATATGCCAGCCTCTAGGAGTATGGAGGAAAAAAGCAATCAGTGCCTATGATCCTGTCTATAGAAAATGAGCCACAGCCAAAAACAGCATCACTGTACCCCAATGCTCATTGCAGCACTATTTACAATAGCTAAGACATGGAAGCAACCTAAATGTCCAGCGACAGAAAAACGGATAAAGACGACGTGGGGTGTGTGTATGTACACACACACACACACACACACACACACAATGGAATATTACTCAGCCATAAAAAAGAATGAAATAATGCTATTTGCAGCAACATGGATGCACCTAGAGGTTAAATTACTAAGTGAAGTAAGCCAGAGAAAGACAAATATATGATATTGCTTACATGTGGTATCTAAAAGAAAAAAAAAGACACAAATGAACTTACTTACAAAACAGAAACAGACCCACAGACACAGAAAACAAACTTGTGGTTATCAAAGGGGAAAGGTAGGGGACAGACAAATTAGGAGTTTGGGATGAACATATACATACTGCTATGTATAAAACAGATAATCAGCAAGGACCTACTGTATAGCACCGGGAACTATACTCAGTATTTTGTAATAACCTGTAAGGGAAAGGAATCTGAAAAATAATATATTTCAGGTTCTGCTTCTTTGTTATCAATGCATGAATCATTATACTTGTAAATAATTATAAATTTCTTTAAAAAAAAAAAAAGAAACAAAAACTAAAACAATGTCAATAATGTATCCCTACCACCTCCGGCTCCCAGGTCCCTATCCACCAACTTCCCTGCTCTGTTCATCCTCAGTACTAGGTAACCTCACTGGTAAGCCCAGCACTGCCCTCAGTTGAAGGAGAAAGCTATAACCTAGGTCAGTATAACTATATGGCATTCCACCACACTTGGCCCTCAAGGTTGCCTAATCCTTATTTTATTCATCTCACATTGACCCTGAATCACCCAACCTTCAGCAATTATTCTGAACTTTCTCAAAGGCCTCAGCTCTACATCTTACCCACCCATTTACTCTCACAGAGGACTTTATTTCACGTTTTACTGAGAAGACTAAAGAAATCCAACTTAAAGTGCTCCGAATTTCCTTCCAGATGTTTCAAAATCATTCTATTTACCGTCTCCCTCATATCTCAGGAAGAAATGTCCCCTCTTCTTGCCAAGCCAAACCCAGACCCAATCTCTTCCCCTCTTGACTTTGCAAAGACGCAACTTAATCAGTTCTCTTCTCTCATAATTCAACCTCATTTTTCTACTGACTCCATCCTTGTCACAATCATATTCAGGTCTCTCCTGTCCTAGGTCTCATTTTCCCTTTTAAACTACAACCTTATTCTACCAAAACTCTAGATGGAAGAGTCTATACCAGGATGCCAAACAGTATCATCCCACGGCTACCTTTGTTTGGCACAATTCTCTGTGGAGAAGGACTCAAGCCAAGGCCAGGCCATGGCTGATGGTGGAGTACGATGGGGAAGGGAAGCAGTGCTCAACACACTGGCTGTATCTTCCTAACACCCACTCGGCCCTGAATTTCTTGCATCCTGGCTTTCAGTGAGATCCTAATGGATAAATCCACAGACATTTTTTCATTCTTCATTTTTCTTGGTACCCTCCTTCTGCAAACCTTCTTCCACTGGATTCATCCTTCTTCTCCCTCCCTGGCGGTTCCTCCCCATCTCCTCCCACAGCCACGCTTGCCCCCTCACTTCTCAACTGCAGAGGTGCTCCTAGACCCCGCTCTCTACTTTCTTCTACATCCTCACATTCCCTCCTCAGAAGCTGATTTACTCCTTCAATGCCATGTCCATGGGTCCCAAGTTGACATCTCAAGGAAGAACATCTCTGATAAATTCTAACATGTCTAGGATTTAAGAAGTAGAAATCCAAACTTGTCACATTAGCTGATCCCAAATAAAAAATAGCCCTTCCTCCTGTCTTACCTACTTCTGTTGATGAAAAGGATGTCAACATCTTATCACCATCTTCAATCCCTGTTTCTTCCCTGCCATCAGTAGCTAATGCACAAAAATTTGACATCGGTAGCATTTTTGTTTCTTCTCCTCATGTCAATTCAAAGAGCAACTATCCTTTAGATCTTTGTGATTTCTCATTTAGACCATCAAAATAACTTCCAAACTCTTCTCCCTGCCTCTAACCCATCTTATACATACCTGAATACACACCTGGTTAAACTTCTTAAATATGTTTTATCCCACTCCTCAACTCAAAAAACTTAACTCCTCGTTCTGGCATCTAAGAGCCTCCAAATTAGGCCCAACCCTACTGCCTCCCAGATGTTTTTTTTATGTGACTCCCTACCCCTACCCCTTGCTTCTGCCGGACGGAGTGACTGCATACCCCTCACCTCTTCCCACCTCGTGCTTCACTCCCATTGCCAGCTGCCGTTCACTGTAACTTCACCCCATCTCCCCCTTTCACTAACCCACCATAATTTGGGTTCACCTTGTAACTTAGGGTTTACTTTAAATACTATCTCCTTCATAAAAACTTTCCTGATCCCCTGATTGAAGACATTACCTTCCCTTTTTGAACTTCTAAGTACTCTGGGCCTCATTTGTGTCATCCATTACACTCTGGGTTGCATTAAGATTATTTATGCCTTGTCACTACCTCCAATACACATATGTGATAATATGACACTATAAAGTTCTCTGAAGTCAAGAACTGAGTCTTATTTAAGTTTGTGCTTCCAGAATGTACATACCACAAGACTTTGCTCATGGAGGGTATTTGTTAAATGTTTTACAAAATTGATTAAAAGTAAACTGAGGGGGCTTCACAGTGGTTGAGAGTCCGCCTGCCGATGCAGGGGACACGGGTTCGTGCCCCAGTCCAGGAGGATCCCACATGCCGCGGAGCGGCTGGGCCCGTGAGCCATGGCCGCTGAGCCTGCGCATCCGGAGCCTGTGCTCCGCAACGGGAGAGGCCACAGCAGTGAGAGGCCCATGTACCACAAAATAAAAAAAAAAAAAAAAAGGTAAACTGAGGTCTATAATATGGTAACTTATAAGGTCATGGGTCATTTGAGTTATTTTACATTCATGGCATTGGAAGGGTGGACTTAGGTCAATGCTCCCCATGTGAGTGAACTCTCTCCTTTTCCTTCTCAAATATTTTGACAAGCTGAATCTGTTACTACCAGTTATTTTTAAAACTCTCAAGCACAAGATGAAAAATAAATGGCATTCATCCAGCAACACTTTACAACTGGTGCCTGGTTTTTTGTTTTTGTTTCGTTTTTAATACCTTCTCAGATGAGTCTGCAGGACTGTTCACTCTTTTCCCAACTTCTCAAGTCACAGGGAGCTTACCAAATGCACGTGGCAGTCATTCACACAGCTTAGGCACTGGGCCAGGGGGTCTATATTTATCTGGCTGGGCAAGAAAGTCTAATCCAGACAATACCTGAGTCACCTGTGTGGCTCTTAAATTAGGATAAAAACGGCTTGCCCTACTTTGAAATTTTAAAGTGAACACTGAAGACCTAATCCTCTAAAAAAAATAATATCTGACTTAATACTGCAAATGAATTCTGACGGGTGTAATTCATTCCCTCCTCATGCATGAGTTATTTTAGTCAACCACTGTACAATTAAATTTTCTTTAGGCAATTCACAGCTAGGCTGACTGACAGGTTTTAAAGTGATAACACTGATCAATAGGCCACCAAGGACATGTTGTGCCCACTTAATAAATAGTGATAATAAGGTGCCTGACACCTGAAAGACAGTGTCATTAATTAATTCTCATACACAGTCCTACAAGGTACCTTGACTCTGCTTAAAAAGATCTGTAGTCCATTACGGCCAGAAGATTGGTTTTATGTTCCCAGAAAAAAACAAACAAACCAAAAAAACAACACAATAATAAATGTACAATTATTCAAAATGCAACACTTACTATTATTTTTAATTTCCCAATAATACCCCTTTCATAGAGTCCTCAGTATTTCAGCCTGTAATCAAGATATTTTGGAATTCTGATCTTTGTGAGCTAACTTGAATATTCACCATGCAATTTACTGTAGTTTTCAGGATCATGAACAGGAAACCTCTAAGGACCTTGAATTCTACATAGGCTGTGGTGTACCTCTTCTCATCTCTCCTATCAATCCTTTCATCGCCTCACATGTTTCTCGGATTTTCAAACTCTCCTCCCTTTGACTGTTCTTATCTCTAAGAAAGAAATGCCCCTCCTTACTACTGAGGCTAACTGTACTGTCTGCTCTAGTCTCCTGTAAATCCTATTCTTCCTGTGTTTTCATTTTCTCTTTCTCTACGTAATCTCTATGCTATGCCTATCATAATGTTCAGAATTTACTCCCTCCCAGCAAAAAATCCTTGACCCATGACTTTAATAACGGCCCATGGTTCCAACATTTCTTCCTCCTTCCAAGCAGATCAACAACCTTCTCAGTTCCCTGGACCCGATGACTAGTCTCGTTTTCCCTGTTCTTTAATGTCCACAGCATTTGACAGTGCTGGTTGCTCCTTCCTTCTGCAAGTTCCCTTACCGGCTACCATAACTCCGTGTGCTATTCTCCTGGTACCGGCTGCAGGAAAATGCTCTCCAGGACAGTTCTTACCACCTTCATTCTCTGCTTTAGTTTCACCTATCGCTCCCTATTTGTACTTCTCTCAAAATGCCCTCTCCACCCTCTCCCACCCCCACTGCGCTCCTGCAAGGTCTAGCCCTGCACTCCCAACTGCCTGTGGGCAGCTTCTCCTACCTAATACGCCAGACTAAACATGACCTCAGCCAGGCTACCCCCTTCCCCCCCAGAAGCCTCTATCACTGCCTTAACCTTACGAATTATACTTTAACTCTACATTCATCCAGGAGCTAAAGGTCACTCCTCCTCCCTGACTCCTTCCCCTCCTTTACCACCCACAATTTTTTTTTTTTTTTGCGGTACGCGGGCCTCTCACTGTTGTGGCCTCTCCCGTTGCGGAGCACAGGCTCCGGACGCGCAGGCTCAGCGGCCATGGCTCACGGGCCCAGCCGCTCTGCGGCATGTGGGATCTTCCCAGACCGGGGCACGAACCCGTGTCCCCTGCATCGGCAGGCGGACTCTCAACCACTGCGCTACCAGGGAAGCCCTACCACCCACATTTTATTAGCCACCGAATCACTGAGACATCGTTTTCATGGTCATTGATAAGCTTTCCTCCTCTGATGTATGCATCATCACTCCTTCAGTAAATGTCATCTGTATCTCCCAGTCCCTAGCAGTTAGTTGGGGTCAAGCGATCAGTCTGGTTAATGGGCGGTGAGCAGAAGTAGGATACTTCTGGATGGGAATAAAGAAAAGCAAGGCATGGGAACTCCATGTGTTCTCTTCTCATTCCTCAGCAACCAGCAATGCTCTAGAAGAGGAAGCCTCCATCAGCTGGGGTCCCCCAGTACCTAGGAAGGACAGAGTCTCCTCACCAAGGTACATCATTCAGGTAGGGAAAGGAAGAAATGAGCCTCTTTAATGCTAAGCCCCTAGAATCTGGGGGTTGTGTTCTTCATACATAACCTAGCCTGCTTTCTCTCTCGCCTCTTCAAACTGCCCTATTAGACAGAATGCTTTTCTCACCACCCTCTCCTGTCCGGATGACTACTATCCTTCTTGCAACTTAATCTTCAACTTCCCCAGAGAAGCCTTTGCCGAGATCCCTAGCTAGATCCAATTCCTATTTGTAAGCTCTCATAATACCATGTATTTCTCCCTTATGGGATACATCACTAGCCTACAAGTGCCATGAGAACAGAGATGCCGTGCTTGTTTTAAAAGGTCACCATGGAAACCCAATGTCCGGCACAGCATAAAGATTTTAATAAGCACTTGTGAACTGAGTCCATGTTGCTCATCTTTCCATCTACAGTGTCTAACACAGCGTTTGGTACAATACTTGGCTTTTTATATGAATTAATTGATAAGGCACTATCATACACAACAGACATTGAGTAAATGACTTAATCACCTCTATTCAATTGTTTCAGGGCAGGATCCACATTTTTATCCTTGATATCACTGCTACCACGACCACCACAAGTACTGGGACATAGCATCAATAAATATGATGTGCAGTGTCACCAAAGGGACTGCAGGGCCCCTCTGTGAGCCTGCTGAGACTGCTTCATGAGCTGCGAACAGGAGGTGGGTATTCATCCCTTCATATTCATCAAATTCAACAGACCTCATCATCCCTCTAAATACCTGCTCTAACTCCTGGCTGCTAAAAGGAAAAATATTTACAAACTTCACGTTAACATACGTACATTCATCTATCCACACACATATATTTGTGTATATGTAGACGCATGTATAGATGTGTGTGGGTATGCAGGTATGCGTGCTTGTGTATCTCTTCCTCAAGAGTAGAGGGGAATAAGTTAGGCGATATATGAGGAAATGTAACACATTCTTTTACATTTTAATACCCAAATGTACCAATCTATGACTTAAAGCCACCACTGCCGACAACAGCTTGGATGAGCACAAAACTAATCACACCTGTCCTTGGTTTTGCCCACTACGTCCCAAATCTGCATTCTGCAGAGCCATTGTAGTCGAGCTGGCAGATAACCTCAGTGACTGACATCACCCTTCCTCCACTCTTCCAACCAGAAACCTCGAAGTCATCCTTGACACCTTCCTCTTCCAGCCCCTGTAGCTGATCCATCAACAAGTGGGGTCAATCTTTGCTCTGAAACATCTCTCAAATACACCTACTTCTCTGCATTGCTCGCACTACCCTTGAACAAGCCACCTCCTCTCCAGCTTAGAATATTGAAATATTCTAGCTCCTAACTGGTCTCCCCTTATTCTCTCTGACTCTTCTCCAATCCAATCTTCAGGCTCTTCATAAAAAGAAATCTGATACCCTCCTCTCTCCTACTCCACTGCTTTTAGGATGAGACACAACCGCACAAAGGTCCGCAAGACCCAGCACGGTCCAGCCTTAACCTTCCTCCTCTCCAGCCTCAGTCTGCACCAGCCTCTCTCTGCCCATCCCATGCCAGTCTTCTCTCAGTTCCTCAGATGCTTCCTGCTCTCTCTTTCCACAGGTCCCCCCACCTGGAAAGTCTTCCCTCAATCTTCACCTGGACTCCTGTCCACCTCACCCTTCAGTTCTCAGCTCAATCACACTTCCTGAAGGAGGCCTTCCCTGGCTTCCTATTTGATCCATTCTCCAAACCAACCCACACTTTTGCAAGTTGCCAGCGTAGTTCACCCTCCAACAAGGAGCAGGAACTGGAAGAGGATGTGAGGGGAGCACTTCTGGATGCTGGTAAAGTTCTGTGTTCTTGATCTGGTGCAACACAGGAATGTTGCGGTTCTGAGAATCCATCAAGCCATATAGGTATAGCATGTGCCCTCTTCTATATGTATATCATACCTCAACAAAAAGCTTTTAAAAATACCCAGGGCAGGGCTTCCCTGGTGGTGCAGTGGTTGAGAGTCCACCTGCCGATGCAGGGGACACGGGTTCGTGCCCCGGTCCGGGAAGATCCCACATGCCGCAGAGCGGCTGGGCCCGTGAGCCATGGCCGCTGAGCCTGCGCGTCCGGAGCCTGTGCTCCGCAACGGGAGAGGCCACGGCAGTGAGAGGCCCGCGTACCCCCAAAAAAAAAAAAAAAAAAAAAAATACGCAGGGCACCCTGATCCTACGGTATTTCTTCATTTGCATATCGTGCCTTTGGACAGCTGCAATTTTACATCATTAGATTACCGTCTAGCGCTCTCCCATGAGACTGTCAGCTCCGCGGAAGCAGGCTGGGTGTGCTCACCAGTAACCCCACAGGGCCCGGCCTAGGTAAGTACTCAAGAAATACTGGGTGCTTTGGCCAGTGAGACTCTGGGGAAATGAATCTCACAGAAGAATATAAGAACAGGTCGAACTGAATGGCACAGACTGTGTGACAGGAGAAGTGACGGTCGCTTTCCCTCCAGCCGGACGTTCTACTCTCTCAGGGTCCCTTCCCACATCCAGTGCTCATCTGGTGTGATGAAGCCCAAGCTCCCCATCCTAGAGACACCAAGACCCCTGTCGTTCAGGAAGGCAGAATGAAGAATCCATAAAGGCACTAAAGCAGGGAGGGAAGTGAAGGCATCTCAATGACGAGGACAGGAACAGCAGGACGAGGCCGTGCAGGCAAAGAGGAAGCAGGGAGCTGGTGCCGAGCCAGCCGTGGAAGGAGGCTAAGCTAAGAGGAAGGTGCAGCTTGGTATAAAAAAAAAACATTAAGAATAGAGGAGGGAAAAGAAACAGCAGAACCCACCGAAAATAAACCACTGTGAAAGAGAGTCCAAGACTAAACAACAGCCCAAATGGCAAAGCCACCATTCACAGAGGCAAATCCAAAGGAAACCCACCAACATTTTTCCAAAGAGCAACCCTTATCTTCCGCTCTCACTGGCCCACCTTTTTCAGAGACTACAGCCGCTTGTTCAGACGTTCACGAAGCCCCTAATATGTGCCTGGCAATGGGCCGACGTGGACTCACTAAGCATTTGCTTCCTACCAGGAGGAGGCAGAGCCATGCCGAGGCAGAACTGCCTCAGGACCACCCGAAAAGAAAGACAAGACAAGACAACAACAACAACACAGAAGACGGGAGAGAATTAAAGTAAAGTGGAAAGAGAATAAACAGGAATCAGAGTGAAAAACCAAACAGGGGAGAAGGGCGGTCAGGTAGGCGTAATGGAAATCTGGTAAGAAAAGAAAGGAGAAAAGATGACATTTACAGTGAGAGGCCTCTGCCCCTAAAATCCTTCACATATTCCTGTTTGTTCCAGACTATCTCTGGAAACAACTGGTCAATGAACAGAGAACTGACCACTAAAATTAACCAAATGCCTCCATTTTTCCAGAGATTTCGGTATCTTTAAAAGAAGCATACATTAGCAATTTGAAACACATTATAATCTTTCCTCTGACGTATTCACTTCTCAAAACCCAGGAAAGAAATCCCTCCTCACTGCTTCTCAGGAGACCTGAGAATTCTCTGTCCTCAGCCTGAATGCCCTGGCCCTTGACTCCCTCTGCTTCCCTCCTGGTTTCTTCCTCATTCATCCACCCTGCCAGGGGCCCAAGGAGAGCTTTTCCTCGCTTTTATCCAGGCCAGGTCTGAATCATCTGATTCTCGATACACAGTGCAATAGGCCTCTCAACAATGTACCCTACAGAAAGTGTGCGTGTTTTCTAACTTCAATCTAAGAACACTTTTCAAAGTGCTCATGCGTAAGCCTGGGCGCATAGGAATAATTGCAGAACTCCACTGCAGTCTCTACACCAATTTCAGAATAGGATCTAGGGGACATTTCCATTGCTGATGCTTAGAAGAGCAACCTAACTTAAAATCTTACTGTATTTTGAGCAGGCTTCCCCCAAATGAAACAAGTACCAAGCCCTTAAGTGAATTAATACTTGCTTCCAGATGCTTCCTGCTGTCCCACAAGGCCCTGGCCATCCACTGCACTCTCCAATAACCCCATAGTCCTTGCCTGTGTACGGTAGGGAAGGGAAACCTGTGAACACACAGATTTCATGGACAAGGCCCCACCTGCCCTTCACGGCTGCTGGCTGAAGGCATTTACTGCCTCAAGATCTTCAGAAGCAGAGGCAATGCAAAGAATGAGGCAACGAAGCCATTTAAACAAAGCTATGGCTGGGCTTGGCAGTGTTACAGCAAATTAAATTTTAATGAGACACGGAAAACGCTGAACCTTTGGAAAGTTTATCAGATGAAGGGGCATCTGAAGGACACAAATGCCCCAGGGCCCAGGCATAGACACAGAGGGATAACTACAAGCCAACGCCACTCAAGGTCAAGAATTTGCGAACTACAAAGACATCCAGAAGGGGGGAGACGAGCCCTCTGCGAATATGCTGGCTTTTACTCAGAAGGCAAAGCAAGTTGATGCAAGCTTCCTCTTAAAGGCTCAGAGAAAACTGATATGTAACAAGGTCAAGTGAAAGATGCTGTACGTACAAAGGTAACTGACCTAAATACAGCTGCTGACCAATGACCCAGTGACCTCCTCATCTGAGGTTGCACTTCAGGGACGGGCTCACAGATAGGCTATAAGCAAAGACTTTTTCAGCGTCCCCACCCAGATTCACTCCCCCCTCCTCCACCCTGCTCTGTGCCCCAGAAAGCTGCATCACCCCAGCTTCCCTGCCTTTCAGTGCTGGGCTCAGCCAGTAAGAAGCCCTAGCAAGAGATGGGAGTAAAGAAAGAGAAAAGCGGGGGTTCTCTCCCAGCCAGGCCGTGGTTTGGCAGTGGCTACATCCCTCTACCTAAGGCAGCGCTCGTATCTGGTGACCCCTCTCCCACGGTGACAGCCAACTCTTCCCCTTGCCCCCTTGTCCTTGAGGGTCTGATCTATATGGATTGCAGCCGTGGGTTCTCCAGGCCTCTGGCTTCCTCCTGGGCTGTCACTGAGCAACGTCTGCAGGACACTGGACAGAAGACAGAGAGTGAGGCCCTGACAATTCATTCTCCCGACAACTCCGTCCATGGGCACCGTGCGCTGCCGCATCTGACTCTTCACTGAAGGTTACAACACTTGCCTTTACCTTTACCGAGGAGTCCCACTTGTTCTTACCAGAGCCCTGACACAGCCAGCCACCTGATTCGATCTTCAGGACAACTAAGATAGCTATGAGTGTGGGCTTTGGGGTTCAACACGCTGATAACACTTTTGAATTTTGCCAGTTAATATCTATGCGACCTTGGACCAGTGACCTGCCCTCTCCAAGCTTCCTCACCTTGAGGATCCTAATGGAACCCAGATCAGAGTGTTGTCATGACCATTACGTCAGGCATGTGGCATGGAGCTTACCCTCACCATGTAAAAGTGCTTGTAAATGTTAGTCATTATTATCATTATTATTTACAATGATTCCTCCCTATCTCTTCCCTCGCTGACTGGTACCTGCCTGAAACCCTCACTTTTGTGATGAGCCTCTGCATTGCTAGAAGGCACTTGTTAAAACAGAAACACCTTGAGAGTACAGGGGAAATCTCTGTACTTTCTGCTCAACTTTGGTACCCAAAACTGCTCTAAAAGATGAAGTCTATTAGAGAAAAAAAGTAACAACACCTCAGGGAGACATGACACATTCAGCAGCTATAACCACCTATCATTTTAAGCAGTTATGCACCCAGAAAGGACCGGCACGTTAGGCAGGGCTGAGTGGACTGCCACAAGAGCCCTGGGAGGCCAGGGCCTTCGAGCAGAAACTGAGGTCTCGAGAGACAGGCCGCCCACAAGGCAGATCAGCCGGCACCGGAAGGGAGGTGGACAGCCACCAAGGGCCTGTGTCGCCTGCTTCCCTGTTTTCCCAAGGGCAAGCCAGCCTGGACCAAGCAGCATGTGACTCTCCTGTGAGTACCACCCTATCCTAGCACCTGCTCAGGAGACCAGGGCTGTCCCCAACCAGAAGCCACCAAGGCTGGAGACCCGAGCAACGGAACCCCTTCCAGAGCCAGCCAGGCCCAGAATAGACCCTTCACCCTAAATCCATCATCCTTCCTGCCAGCTGGCAGGACATTTTCCCTCTAGAGCCGATGTTTCTGTGAAATATTCAGAGAGCAAAAGCATTTATCACAGTGATATATCCTGCATTCCAGGAATGGAGATATCTAGAAACAGCCATCTGGGTAATATCACTTACATCCCCTGTCACTTTCTGAAATGATCCAGGAGAGAGAAAGATAAAGTTGCTGTAACTTTCCGCCAAGCAGATAAAGCATGAGTGCACCTGACGTGTCTCCCTGCTCCCCGGCGTGGAGCATTTCCGAAGCACTCTCCTTTCCCTCTCTAAATAGCTTCTGGTACCAGCAAAACATTGGTCCCAATTCCAATATCCCCAGATTTCCCACTTGTTTATTGAATCAATGCATTCCTTCCTTTCTTTTATGATCTAAAGGAGAGAATTAAACAGGGCCATATTCCACAGAACTGTATTAGAAGGGAAAATACATCTTCTATCTTCTGTGTCCTTCAAATCCTTTATGATGTCTTTTGTTTATATTTTTAACGGTCTAGTCTTTTCCATTTCACATTTTTATCAAAGTATAAAAGGAGACACTTAGCAGTCCCCATCAAGACAAGACAGTTTGGAAATACCCAAACAAAACACTTCAAATTTAAACAAAGTGACTTCAAGGACCCTATTTCTTTTTGTGGCCTCCTACTGCATTAAAAGCCTCAACACTCTCAATGAGAAAAAGCAGGAGAACACTCCAACTACTTTAAAATTGTAGAGGAACACACCAGGTGTGTGATCTATGCAAGGCAGAATTGCAGGAAAAAAAATGTATCTTCCAAGTTTCTTTCCTCTTCCTCCCAGGGACAAAAAATTTTACCTGTCACATTCCATGTCTATAATTCCCAGGTAAGTATTAAAATAACGTTTAAATTTCTCAGTTCCCACTCTCACTAGATACCAGTGGGTTACTGTTACTCTCCCAAGCAACTTATTTTCACGGCAACCCAATGTCAGAGCGCCTCAGTGCCAACCCAAATGAGGGATCGTGACAAAACAGGACAAGTTCTGGAAATCCACTACGTTCTGGTCACCTTCAAATTCCCACATATTAGGCGGTCACACACCCTGGTCAGTCATGGTTCCTAGGCAGAACCTGTACCCATGGCATAATCATGTTTTGAAAGGACATCATTTAGCATGTATCTTATCTGAATCCTCAAAATAAAAATATTATAGAGTGGAGCTTCATTGAATTTTTATGGGAAAAAATAGTTGAAGATTATTCTAATCACAACTCCTTCAAATCCTTCACACATACTTCAGTTGCAAGGATGACTGGGATGAATTGTTCTTTCTCAAAAATAAATACTTTCAAACCATGAAGTCAGAAGTAAAAGGTCCTGAAACCATCAACCTTCAAAAATAAAACAGGGCAGAAACAAATACAAGTAAATTTTTAGCTTTTTTAAAAAGAAAAAAAACTCAAAGAAATCGATGCATTAAAAACTATAATGTTCCAATCTAAGCTAACTATCCTCTCACGTTCTGAATCCCCTCTTCCTCTTACGTGTTCTCCTTCATTACTTTACAGACTCTTCCAAGAAGTTGTTTTAAAACAAGTTGTCCTTTTTCCAAAGGTCACCATTTAAAGACATCAAAGATGGCTGCAGATCAGGAAAGAAGAACACACACACATACTAGGGAAGTGTCTCTTGGCAAGAGCACAGTTCCCCTCTACTCTCAGGATAGTCTGGCCCTCCAGTGACTCACATTGAATGTCTAAAACCAAATGAAGCAATGATCCTCTAATGGATACCCAATGTGGATGCCATGATCTGCCTTCAAATGCCAAATCAGATCATACTCCTCCATCATCTCTCCTTGGGACAAAAATTTCACTGAATTATGTTAAAAATTATAGAAGGCATTCCAGCATAAAACCTCTTCCTCTCCAGACAGTAGCCTGAACATCAAGTTAAATTTAAATTATACACCATGACCAAGTGAGATTTATCTCAGGAATGCACAGCTAGTAATACCCCATGTTAATAAAGAACAAGAAACACATGTGATAAAATCCAATACCTTTTCATAATAAAAACACACAACAAGCTAGCAATAAAAGGAAATTTTCTCAAGCTGATGGACAGCATCTACATACCCACAGCTATCATCACATTTAATAGTTAAAAGACTAAACTTTTCCTCCTAAGATCAAGAACAAAATAAGGATGTCCCCTTCTCACTACTTCTATTCAACACTGTACTGGAGGTTTTAGGTATGGAAATTGGGCAAGAAAGTAAAATAAAAAACATCCAAATTGGAAAAAAAGTGAAACTCTCTCTTTCTGAAGATGACATGATCTTGTACATAGAATCCACAAATAAACTACTAGAGCTAATTAATGAATTCAGGAAGGTTTTAGGATACAAAAATCAACTGTATTTCTACACACTAGCAATGAACAATCCAAAATGAAATTAAGAAAAGAATTTACAAAGGCATCAAAAGAATACAATACTTGGGAATACATTTTACAAAAGAAGTGCAAAATATGTACACTGAAAACTACAAAACACCGTTGAAAGAAATTAAAGAAGACCTAAACAAATGGAAAGAGTTCCCAATTCACTGATTGGGATTGCTCACAAGATTGTTAAGATGTTCAGAAGATCCCCATACAAAAATACTCCCCCAATACAATCCCTATCAAAATCCCAGCTTGCTTCTTTGCAGAAATTGCCAAACTCACACTAAAATACACATAGAAATTCAAGGGACCCAGACCAACCAAAATAATCTTGAAACAAAAAAGTTGCAAGACTCATACTTCCCAACCTCAAGACTTACTACAAGCTGCAGTCATTAAGACAGTGGGGTACTGGCATAAGAACATATAGATCAGTGGAATAAAACAGGGTCCAGAAATAAACTCTCACATTTACAGTCAACTGATTTTCAACAAGGGTGCCAAGACAATTCAATGGAGAAAGAACAGTCTTTTCAACAAATGGTTCTGGGACAGGTGTATATCCACATTCAAAAGAATGACGTTAGAATTCTACCCCATATCATATACAAAAACTAACTCAAAATGGATCAAAGACCTAAAAGTAAGAGGCAAAACTACAAATCCCTTAGAAGAAAGCATAGGCATAAATCTTCAGGACTATGGATTAGACAGTGGTTTCTTAGCTATGACACCAAAAGCCCAGGCAATCAAAGAACAGGTAAACATGACTTCATCAAAATTAAATTTTGTTGTGCTTCAAATGACACTACCAAAAAGAGAAAAACAGACCCTAGAAAGAGTAAAAGTATTTGCAAATCATATCTGATAAGCAACTTGTATCCAGATTATATAAAAAACTCATAATCCAAATAAAAAGACAACCCAATAAAAAAAAATGGGCAAAGTATTTATCCAAACAATATATGCAAAAGGCCAATAAGACATGAAAAGATGTTTATTAGTCATTAGGGAAATACAAATCAAAACTTTGATAGCATTTATACCTACTAGGATGGCAATGATCCAAGGGACAGACAATAACAAGTGTTGGCAAAGATGTGGAAGAAACTGGAACCCTCATATATTGCCAGTGGGAATGTAAAATAGTACAGCCACTTTGGAGAACAGTTTGGCAGTTGTTCAAGAAGTTACACAGAGTCACCATATGGTGCAGCCATTTCCACTCCCAAGAGAATTCAAAACATATGTCCACACAAACACCTGTGCACAAATATTCATAGGAGCATTATTCATTATAGTCAAAAAATTGAAATAATCCAAATACCTATCAATTGACGAATGGATAAATGTGGTACAAACCCACACAATAGGCTTAATAAGGACTAAAGTACTGATACATGCTACAATGTGAATGAACCCTGAAAACATTTTGCTAAGTAAAAGATGCAGACACAAAAGATCACATATCATATGACTCCATTTGCATGAAATGTCCAGAATAGGCAAATTCACAGATACAGAAAGTATGTTAAGTGCCTCCTCAAGACTGAAGAAGGAAGGAATGGGGAGCAACTGGTGATAAGTATGATGTTTCTTTCTGGAGTGATGAGAAGGATTAGACCTGGGATTAGATAGCGTTAGTGGGTCCACAAGTCTGTGAATTTACTTAGCATCACTGAATTGTACACTTTGACCATTGTACACTTCAAAGGGGCATATTTTATGATACATGAATTATACCTCAAAACTTTGAACTTTAGTGGCATGTAGACATTAAGAGTATGCAAATCTTGGTTAAAAAAAAAATCAAGCAATTCCATTAAAAACTTACCGTGAAACATATAAATATATAAAATGACAAACTAATAAAAATATCTAAAGTTACGATAGTCCTTAAAAGTATGATTCCAGAGAACTCCCAAGGGAATTCTCCAACCAATTATCACATCATATTACCATTAGCTGTCACTGAAGGGTCAGGACAATGTGCTCGCTGAATGGGGCCAGACCAGGCCCTTTCCAAAATCAAAACCTGGAAAGAGTCTTTAACTTGGTCTGAAGAATCAAACTCAGTAACTGTTGAAGAAAACCCTTAGCAAAACAAAGTTAACCCCCCCCCAATTTTTTCTTTTTAACAAATCTTCATCATAAAAATGAATACTGCCCATTTATTTCTCAAACAAGTAATGTGCCTCAGTGAGTTTTACAAGGCTCCAGACCCTAACCTAGTTGGTGATTCCAACTGAAATGTGCTTGGCTATCTCCTATCATGTAGCTTCCTACAAAGTTACTTTGAAGAGGGAACAGTCACACACCAGATAAAACCTACACAGAGTAATTTGTCAGCCAATACAAGGCATTAGTCAGCCTGGCTTCATAAGTCTATCACTTCATGCCATTTCTCTTTTGGGCTTTACCATCAAGAAGTTTCTTGGGCTTCCCTGGTGGCGCAGTGGTTGAGAGTCCATCTGCCGATGCAGGGGACATGGGTTCGTGCCCCGGTCCGGGAAGATCCCACATGCCGTGGAGCGGCTGGGCCCGTGAGCCATGGCCGCTGAGCCTGCACATCTGGAGCCGGTGCTCCACAACGGGAGAGGCCACAACAGTGAGAGGCCCGTGTACCGCAAAAAATAAATAAAAAAGTTTCTCTCTTTTAAACAAAGAATAGTATGGCACATACCTTGAGTACAAGGACATTTAATTATCTCTTTTTCTAACGCAAACAGGCTGTCTGTGCATACTCCACAGTCTTATAGTGACCTTGACAACTGGCTCAATAAAAAGACAGTGAAATGTCTACTCGGGGAACCTCAAAAGGCACACTCTTCTCTCTTCAGGATTTTAAATTTTAGCACACTTTATACAGGAAATCTGTCTCTCTTTTAAAGCTGCTTTGCTTTTTTTTTTTCAGCCACCACGTGAATTCTTAAGTATAAGGATCCATTTTTCTCTTAGAGAAGTACCAAGTATATGAATGTGATGCTCCATCTCACGGGGAAAAACATAACATAAAAAGATAAAAAGTAGTTAAGTAACTTTTAGCTAACATCCATTTCACGTGTAAGGTTACACGTGTACATGATGCTTATCAAATGAATCAATCCTCTGTGGAAAGGACTGGTTTTTTGTAGACTGAACCCATGATTCAAAACAGTACAAGTTAATCACTCTTGCACAGAACTTAATACATGCTCGTGTGTTAAGAAAATGATCAATTCTTTGAAGGGAAAACAAATCTCTGATTATATGAACAAACTGCACAATTTGGTCAATCCAGTTAACCAAGTGTCCCTATAGAAACAAAGCCTCCAAATAATTTTCAAAGGTTTTTCATGTTCTCAAGGTACGTGTACAATGTTCAACAAGCAAGAATATGGGCTACAGGACTTCCCTGGTGGTGCAGTGGTTAAGAATCCGCCTGCCAATGCAGCAGACACGGGTTCGAGCCCTGGTCTGGGAAGATCCCACATGCTGCGGAGCAACTAAGCCTGTGCGCCACAACTACTGAGCTGGCGCTCTAGAGCCTGCGAACCACAACTACTGAGCCCACGTGCCACAACTACTGAAGCCTGCGTGCCTAGAGCCCGTGCTCCGCAACAAGAGAAGCCACCGCAATGAGAAGCCCGTGCACCGCAACGCAGAGTAGCCCCCGCTCACCGCAACCAGAGAAAGCCTGCGTGCAGCAGCAACGAAGACCCAACACAGCAAGAAAAAAAAAGAAAAAAACTGAAAAAAAAATATGGGCTAAACAGACGTACCAGAAATGAGTCGTAAATAATGAGCCCTATTTTTAACAAAAGGATGTGTTAAAAATAAAGGGTATGTTTGTAATTTTACAAAGAAGAAGTTGAATGCTGAGTGCTGTTTTTATATGAACCTGCTACCTCGTGGCAGCACACCACAGCAGAAAGAGCAGAGATAAACAGGACAGTCAGGCAGACCTGGGTTCAAAGCCCAGCTCTGCCACAAATTGGCTGTGGGTGTACTTGAGGAAGTCGCTTTACCTTCTCAAACCTCAGCTCTTAACTCCGTAAAATGGAGATAATAATATCTACCTTTTATGGTTGCCATTAGATGGAACGATCAGTATCTCACGTAACACAGCATGTGGCACTAGAGCCCCCATCCATCTCTATTAGGTCACCTGTAATAGGCACCCAACCAATATTCTTGCTTTCATTTACAAAAGAAATGGCACTTTATTAAGCATTTATTACAGCAAACTTGTTTTATTATTATTATTCAATGGTTAGAGGTAGTATAGCATCACAGTTAAGAGTTCCAGCCAACCAATGATGAGGCTTAACTTTGAATCTTAGTTCCACTGCACACTGGTAAGTAGACTTGTACCAAATTTCTTAACCTCCCAAATGCAGTGCCTTTGTCTCTAAAATAGGGATGAGACATTCACGTAAACTGCTTAACGAAGTGCTTGATACACATTAGGGATTACTGTTACTACTTATCAAGATTCTTACATGAATATTTTTTCTACTAAATTACTTTAGGTATAAATCTGCTGAATCTCCATCATGGCAGCAAAAGCAACATCACCACAGAAACACCTGCAGACACCTGCTTTCTACCTCCTGCACCCAAGCTTCCCACACAAATGAGCTAAGCCTGCCTGTTATTTGGATTATCTTTATAATTGTAACAAAAATAAGCTTGAAGAACTAATGGTAGATTATGTGTGCTAAGTCATGCCAGGAATCTAGAGAGGACATCCGGCTTTGGCAAAGTGCACAAGCCATATCTGAGCATGCGACTCTCCATACTGGCAAGGTCTGGGTTAGCCCGCTTGGTGAGGCTATAGATTCCAGGTCTATCCCCAGTGAGAATCCTCATAGAACAGAAATGCTGAATTAAGCACCATGTAGAAATGCCCCGTTGCATCAAAGCAGCATTTTGCATGGATTAGCAGCCAGCTAAAATACATTTTGATGAGCCATGTAAGTAAGTTCTAGGAAAGCTGCACAAGACAGAAGAATATGATAGAATCCATATTCTTGCAGGGGAGGGGCCTCACTTTACTACTTCCCTGAAAGACTTTGCATCATTCACACATTTGGGCACGAGAATGAGAATGAGACTGATGCGGACATAAGAAGCCTGACAAATCTGCACAAACGTGAGGCTGAAATGCTGAAGCAGCCATTTACAGAGAAAAGAACATACTCAGGACACCTGGGTTCTCTTCACTCTTCCTCTGGGTAGACATGATGCTTGTTTTATCTCATCTGCCCTAAGTCATCACCCCTTGTCCTGACACGATGCAGAATATTTTTAGATTCTGAAATGGAATGTGTAAAGTGTGGGAGCAGAGTTAAAGATATAAAAATGAATTTCTCGGGCTTCCCTGGTGGTGCAGTGGTTGAGAGTCCACCTGCCGATGCAGGGGACACGGGTTCGTGCCCCGGTCCGGGAGGATCCCACATGCCGCAGAGCGGCTGGGCCCATGAGCCATGGCCGCTGAGCCTGCGCGTCCGGAGCCTGCGCTCCGCAACGGGAGAGGCCACGACAGTTAGAGGCCCGCGTACCGCAAAAAAAAAGAATTTCTCATAAAGTGTGAGGGCTCACACCTCCTCTGTCCTTCCATTCACTGCTCTTCCTCTTCCCTCCACAGAGAATCTTCTTTTCCCCTGCTCTCTCCTTATCGTCTGCACCTAACCCCAACTCCAGAGAGAAGCCACGTCTGGAAATGGATTACAGAAGTCCACACAGGCCACACCTGGTTCTCTCGCCTGGTCTCCCAGCTACAGGTCCCTCCCCACTCCATCAGACACACAATTGTGTCACTTCTCTGCTCAAACACGGGGACAGCTTCCGACTGCCCTCCTAACACCAGCCGTAGGAACTCAGCGCACTCGAGGTACCAGGACTGTACGAGGCTTTCCTTCATTATTCTTGGCACTCACAATGATCTTGGAAGAAAGTTATTATTCTGTTATTATTATTACCCCTAATATTATTCCAACTCTGTATCTGGTCACATCTGTACTTTCAGCATCATTCCCTGAACCCCCAACCACCTGAACTTCTCACCGCTTCTTATTCAATCCTTTGGTTCTTCCCCTTTGGTTCTTGCTTGTGGATTTCCCTCTAACAGAAATGTTCTCCTATTTACCAGGCACCTCTCTTCAAAGGGGATCCAGACACACCTCCTCCACATGGACTTCTCATGCCTCTGAGCCAAAAATAATGTTGTCTCTTCATTATCAGAGATACTTTTGTACCACCTTTATGGAACTTCCATTTGACTTTCTGCATCTCTCTTCCCTCTGCTAGACTGTACATTTTTCGAGAGACTGAGCATCATGACATCGACTCCTGTGCTCAGCACTGGGTGCACAAAACACATTTGCTCAAGGAATGTCTTAAGGAAAAATACAAACTCTGAGAATAAAACCTAATCTCTCTTTAGTGTCATATATTCTGCTTCTCTCATTGACGAGTTTTATCTTTTCTCTGATGTACCTTTTTAATTTATTGGTAAAAACCAGTAACAAAATAAGCCTCCTAAAGTATTATATTATTTTCCCAAGTATATCTATTAATAATGTTTAATCAAGGCTCCGGCTGGCTCTACAGTAAGTGGACCTAAAGAAATTAAGGGAGGAGGCTGTGCAGAAAACCTCCTGTGCCTACTCTATCAACTAGTCCAAGGGATGAGATTATCCACATTTACATTTGGACAAGCTTGCAGATTAGGGGTGTAATAAGTTAATATTTAGCTTCACACCTTTCCTCCATCACATTGCACACCACGGGAGATGGTATTTCAAGTAATTCACTGAAGGTATTTTTAGCTTATTCAGAGGTCTCCATGGAACTTTAGTAGAAATCAATGACCCCAAAATCTTACATCTGTTTTGATTTGTTTCTGATTTTAGTAAACTGTTTTTCACAACTTGAGATCAACTCATTTACGCCCAGGCTTACAGGTATTTGGGAACATCTACTAAGCTATTTCTCTCAGCAGAGATGACAGAACTGTTCAACTTCTCATAATGCGGTAATTATTATTCAACAAATAGTTAGGACATAGTGTCTTCCCTAAGTCAGCAAACAGGCAGGACAAGAAAAGAATGTGTAAACACTCAGGTAAAGGAAAATGAATACATAATCAAGGGGTTAGAAAGATTAGATCAATTCTGAATATCTTTAAGAAAGGTCTAAGCTGGCTCTGGGAAAACATGCATATTTGAAAGGGAAATGAAACCCAGAGAGGAGAAAAAGTAGATGATAAATAATGAGTGACTGACATGAAACAGGCAAATTTGAGAAAAAGACTGAGGAGTTACAAAATGAACCAAGATGGGAATAAGCATGAAACACAAGGGAAAACAAAAATGCACGGAGGTCTAATCAAAAAAAAATCAGAAAAACAATTGGAGCCAAGACATTCTGAAATGGTTAGAGCAGCAGTTGGAAATGGAAGCTAAGCAAGCTCAGAAGGGGGCCAGTTCAATTCAGCAGCTATTTACTGAGGTCCTACTATGGATAAGATGCCATGCTAAGAGCTGCGGAGCCCACAAAGGCAAAAAAGAGAAAGACCCTGCCCTCCAGAAGTGTAGCAAAAACAAAGCTAGCACCATACCTAAAAACCGCGATACAGGGGCTTCCCTGGTGGCGCAGCGGTTGAGAGTCCGCCTGCCGATGCAGGGGACACGGGTTCGTGCCCTGGTCCGGGAAGATCCCACATGCCGCGGAGCGGCTGGGCCCGTGAGCCATGGCCGCTGAGCCTGCGCGTCCGGAGCCTGTGCTCCGCAACGGGAGAGGCCACAACAGTGAGAGGCCTGCGTTCCGCAAAAAAAAACAAATAAAAAAACCCCACGATACATGGCCGATGGAGACGACTGCCAGGAGAGAAGCACTCAGAGATGAGGAGGAAAAGGAGTAAGCTCCCTAGTGAAGGAAGTGACCATCATGACCAACACACTTGACCATGAGCCCTAGTCTCATTCATGGAGAACAGAGAGTTCAGTAAACACACAAAAAAACCTTGTATTAACAAGCGAGATATAGACTTTCTCATTTTAATGGGGTTAGGCTGGGAAGAAAGAATTCAGAAATAAAAGGAAGACCAGAACAAACACTATTTATCTATATAGTGTTAACACTCTATAAACCGATAAGCCTCCGTTTCAAATGCTGATGAACACCAGCAGATGAAGGATGTTCTAGCTAGCCTCCTAGTGGACAGAGCATTTTCCCGGTGTTCTGCCACTGAACCATTAAAGTTTACACTACCCCTGGGCTTCCCTGGTGGCGCGGTGGTTAGGAATCCGCCTGCCAATGCAGGGGACACGGGTTTGAGCCCTGGTCCAGGAAGATCCCACATGCCACGGAGCAACTAAACCCGTGCGCCACAACTACTGAGCCTGCACTCTACAGCCTGGAAGCCACAACTGCTGAGCCTGCAAGCCACAACTACTGAGCCTGTGAGCCACAACTACTGAGCCTGCGCACCTAGAGCCCGTGCTCCGCAACAAGAGAAGCCACCACAATGAGAAGCCTGCAAACCGCAATGAAGAGTAGCCCCTGCTCGCCACAACTAGAGAAAGCCCGTGCACAGCAACTAAGACCCAACATAGCCAAAAGTAAATAAATAAAGTTTTTAAAAAATTTACACTATCCCTCAAGATCTTAGCTCAGAAGTTAGAAAATAATACTCGAAAAACAATTCAGCCCTTGGTGCATTTCCAATTTGAGTATGCCATCAGATGACTATTCACCCCTTTTTTTTTTTGACCTAAAATGTAAGGAGGGTCTTTTTTCCATGCAGACTGCCAAACAGGACTCAACAAAATGGGATCAACTCAAGCAAGCATCAGTAAAGAGAAATACATCACAAGGGCCTTCCCTGAAGGAGCTTAGAGTAGCTGCAATTCAGTTCAGGGGTTAGTCATGAGGCCATTCTCAGACTCACAAATATAGTATATAAGAACTCTGATAACATCCCTTAGAGCAGGGGTCAGCAAACTGTGGCCCCTACGCTAAATCCAGGCCACTACCTGTTTTTACGTGGCCCACAAGTTATGAATGAGTTTTATATTTTTAAATGGTTAAAAAGAAAGTTTTTAAAACATATTTTGTGATGTGTGAGAATTATATAAAATTCAAATTTCAGTGTCCATAAATAAAGTTTTATTGGAACATAGCCACTTCCATTTGTTTACAGATTGTCTATGGTTTCATTGGCATTATAAAAGCAGTTGAGTAGTTATGACAGAGACCTTTTGGCCCAGAAACCCAGCCTAAATATTTACCATCTAGTTGACAGAAAAAGTTGGCTGACTCCTGCTTTAGAGCGTGCCAGGACTCCTCAACACAAATGTTGAGCATGAATTCTCTCTGCTATTTTTCAAAGGATGAGACAAGAAAGCTGTGTAGTTTTGCCGTTACACAACAGGCTCTGTCATCACAAAAACAGGGCTCTAGTCCTGGTCCCTCAGTCACCAGCCATGTAACCTGCCAAGTGCTTTAACTTCTCAGAGCCTCTGTTCCCTCTCCTGCCCAGAAGAGCACTGTCAATCCACACCAACCAACCAGCAGCCTAGGTCTACCAGGAGCTGGACAGGCTGTGAGTTCTCGGCCTTCCGCTCTTAGCTCACCTACAAGTCCTTCTTCTTTCACGTGCACATCTGAGACGTTTATACGTACACAACACAAAGGCATTAGCTATACAGTGGTACAAAAGACAAATCCTGAACCACAAATCTATTGTTTTGATGAGATTTCTGTCAATTTTAATGCCTTTTCAAATCACAATCCCTTTGAGTATAATCATGCATTCACTCATCCAACAAATAACTGAGCTCTGTGACTGCCAACTGATATTCTGTTGGGGAAACAGACAACAAACACAAATCTGTACCCTTGTATACATTCATATATACATATATTATATATATTATTATATATACATATACGTACACAATCTTATTATATACAGATATATGGAGACAGAGTCAACAAACTGGATGTGGAGGGTGAGGAAATGCAAGAAATCAAAACAAGTAGTAGATTTTTGGTGTGAGCAACTGGGGCCATTTTCTAAAATCAGCAATTCCATGGAAGGAGCAGCTATAGGGAAGAAATCCAGAGTCCGCTTCGGGGCAAGATTCAAATACCAATTAAACATCCTAGTTATAATGCTGAATAGGGATTTAGAGAGTAGAATCTGATGTCCTTCAGCAAAGTCATGGCTACAGACACAGATTTGGGAGTCATCTGTATTAGGTTCGCATTTAAAGCCCTGGGACCAGATGAAATGACCTAAATATGCAGGTAGAAAAGGGAGGTACACAGGAGAGCACCCTGGGGCCCTCCAACACTGAGAGGTCAAGCAGAGGAGTGAGGAAGGTCTAAGAGAACGAAGAGGCAGAGAAGTAGGCAAGGGGAACACAATGTCATAAACGCCAAGAGATGAAGTATTACAAGGAGGAATGGCCCTCCTTATCCACTGCTGCTGAGTGGCCAGCAGCACAGCATCCCCTGGGATCACCAGTATGGAGGTGACTGGTGACTCCCGTGGAGCCATCTCATTGAAGTGGTGGGAAGTGAAGAGCTACTGGAGTGGGATCAAAAAAGAATATGAATTGAGGAAGTGAAAAAAGTGACTAAACATCTCTGATGAACCAAGAACCTTTTTCCCAGACCAAAAAAAAAGCACACTAGCACATGAAGCATCAAATATCAGGGGGGATTACATGGCAGACCCCTCCCTAGAGCCATGAACCCCCTAAGGTTCTAGGCACCCCATTAAAAACCCTTGCTCTACAATAGAAACACACTGCCAAGGTGAACTCCCTTCCCCCAACAGAAACCTAGAATCATGAAGCCACGGACAACTCCAGGTATGTGGAGGTCTGACCTGTCTTTCCCATGAAGCTCCTTCCCTTTAGAATGTGTCTCTTTTTCATAAAATGAGTCACTGGGATTCAGAAAGAACTCACAGGCTCAGTTACGGCAGGTTGAGTCAGATTTACTCCAGCTCTTTCACTGACTTGTCTAAGAGACACTTTTAGACTGAGGGGCGGGCCATGCAGAAGCCAAGGCCCCCAAGAGACTGTCTACTTCGGGGCTCAGCTACCTTATCCTGTTACCTAACTTGCTTTTCCTCCCATCTCAGGTTGGGGAGACTATGGCTAGCATGAGGGATTTTACCAAGAAGGCAGCTGAAATATTCTTATTTTTCCAGAAGAGACTCTAGCGCCATGTTAATTGAATGAGCAGCCAGCACATCACACCATCAGACTCTACAGAGTGAGAATTTTTAAAAGATAAAGTAGCATTCATGGAACGAATTTTCTTTTACACCCTCTCATTTGCTCCTAAATCTCAGCTTTGGCTGGCATGTTACCCTTTTGTATGAGGGAAAGATACCACACTGTGTATGACAGGTTTACAGAATTTCTTAACAGCCATGCCGAGATGTAAGAAACAGATAAGCAGGGCGTGTCTGGATCATGCTTTGCAACTCACTTAAGCACTGAAGCAGACTTTCAGTAGCAAAAGAACCTGAACCAGAAACAGTTCATTCTTGTTCTTTCATCTCCTTCAGCAATCGTCTACCGAGCACTTCCTATGCCCTTTTCAGAAGGCCAGCACCGGGGCTGGGACCAAACACCAAGAGCCCAGTGACAGCCAAGGTCCTTCCACTCATGGAGCTCACATTTTAGTGATGGCAGAAAACAATAACAAGTTATTAAAAATATATATATATATATATATTTATATATATATTATATACACGAAATTTTCAAATGAGGATATATATACACACACACATATATACATATATATACAAAAATTTTCAAATTGGATTATTGCTTTGAAAAAAGTAAGTCAGAACAGGGTGGTCAGGGAAGGACTCTCTCAGAAGAGACCTCTTCTTCTGAGACCTACATGACAAGGAGGTGTCAGCTGTGGAAAGCTGAAGACGAGTGTCCTGCTTATGCTTTTAAAATCTTGTTTCCAATATCAAACCTAAAACCACTGGAAAATTATCTAGACTTTGCCATTTAGCAGCAGTATTTCTAACAGCAGAAAAATAAATACAGACTCCTGGGATCGCCTATAAAAAGGAGTGAGTCATTACTACTTTTATGAGGTTTTCGATGACTAATTAAGAGAACAGAGAGCCCAGAAAAATTACAACTGCTTGTACTTTTACTGCCTGTATCCAGGAATTACATCATCTGCCTGAGGTATCTATCCCCAGAGCAAGTCTATGTTCCTCAATTATCAGTCATGAGTTACGAGTATCATAAGCTGGGAAGGGTTCAGTTCAATTAGTCTAAGTAATTGTACAAATTTTATCCAGACTCAAGAAAAGGTTTGAAACACAGGAAATGAACCATGAGATACAGAAAGTAGAATGTTCAATATGCTGGGCTCATATCCTGTGAGCTGTTTCGCAGATACTGAAAACCCCACCAGGTGGAAGAAGGTAACCAAATTAACCACGTTACCCACAGCACGTAGACCACAGACTGGTTGGAACAAAAAGGTTGATGATGTTGACTCCTGCTTACCTTACCACCAACCAACCAGAAGAACACCCACGAGCTTATCACATACCCCACCAATCTCCCTCCCTCACTCTGGTCTTTTAAAACCTTTCCCCGAAAGCCATCACAGAGTTCAGGTCTTTTAAGCACTAGCTACCTGGATTCCTTGCTTGGCTCCATGCAATAAACACTGTACTTTGCCTCACCACAACCCAGTGTCAGTAGATGGGCTTTACTGCGCACGGACGAGCAGACCCAAGTAAAAAAAAAAAAAATTCTGGGCTCAATGTTGCCCAATACCTTGATAAATTTCACTGGCTGACTCTGATAATGACAGGGTCCAGTATTAAAAAAATTTTTTGGCCCAGCAATACTTACTCAAGCATAATTTTACTGACAACATCAATATCTATATCAACCTCACCAACATTCTCTGACAATAAAGAAACAAATTGTCAGAGTCAAAATTCAGATACATCTTGCTGCTAAAGTAAAGTTAGCTCAAGGTGAAAGTCATTGATTCCCCAGTGAAAACCCATTTGCTGGGACTGATTAATTTTTGCCTCAGATAAAACACAAAGATAGTGTAGGCTATTTAAGCCTGATTTGTACCACATACTGCTTTGAAAAATTGATCACTCTCATGTTTCATTTAGGGAAAAGAAAAAAATCAAGACTTACAGATTTAGCTCTTTGTAACTGTGCTTCAACATGGCTCTTCTATCTTTAAGATTAAACAAGTTTATGATGACCTAGAGCACAAATCAGAGGTCTATGACACCAGCAATATGCTGCTCCTTTTTCTTTCTCCTATCCTCCTCGCCTTTTCCTCTCTCTTACTTTTTCCTCTTCTCTCCTCTATAGTCCAGGCTTGCCACCAATACCCAAGTCTTAGCAAATATTGCAGAACCAAGGTCTAAAATGACTGGCAATCACTCACTGGTAGCTTTTACCACAATTACTAGCCACAATGTTAACAATCTTACCTAAATAATGCTTCTTTAAGGTCCTCTATTAAAAACTAGAGAAACATTACACATGTCCAAAACAGCCAATCAAAAGCAGGAAATAAAATGGATGAGCAATAGAATATTCAGAGATATAAGTCTGTCTTGATCATGTAGGATTAAGCTCCTTATAAGCTAATACTAGGAGATTTAAAAAAAACCCACTGGGTATGAAATGACAAGTGAAGCTTTAGCTACATCCATCCAAAGAAAAGAAAATTTCCAAACAGAGGGGATATAGGTCATAATTCTGCTGATAAAAGTAATCGTGTCACAGCAATCCTGGACTATGTAGGAAAATCCTGTCATAGGCTGGGTTTTTTTCATTGGTTCTTGCACCAAAAAGAGACTCCTAAACAGGAAGAGGTTCAGGGTCTTCAGAACCATCACTAGCATCCAGGTCTCTCTTTATTTCAGTTGTGCAATGGGAGAGCCTTAATGTGAAACCTCATTATTTAAACATATTATTGTCCAATGAATATAAAGTTTACAAGTTAGATAAAAACATACCTTCTCTCAACTTGATTCTGAATCTTAATATGGTCACATAGAGTGGAATTAAAGAAGCAGAAGGAGGGGGGACAGAAAATGTGTAGACTTCTATATTGTTGCCTTTTGACACTTATATCAAATAATAAAGGCAAACATATACTGTACACTTAGTATGTGCCAGGTAGTGTGTTGTCTCATTTAATTTGAGAAGCACTTTATAAAAGGTGGGTACTATTATTATCCTCAGTTTACAGATAAGGAAACTAGGGCACAAATAAGTTAAGAAACCGTATCACAGAGCTTGTAAGTGGCAGAGCCAGAAAGTAATATCAGACTGGCTGGCTTCACAAAGGAAGTTCATAGTTTCATAGTTATTCCTTGATGCTCAGTGGGAGAACTTTAGTCCTCAGCTCTGCTCTGTGCCATGTCCTTGGAAAAAGCTTCTATTAATCTCTCCAAAACTCAGTCATTTCTGTGATTCTGAAATAGAACAGATCTACCCTATAAGTCACAGTGAAAGCTCACAACAGAGTGAAAAATTCTATGGGGAGAGCACTGGTGTCCAAATTACTGAGTCTGTCATACCTCTTGAAACCTAGGTAAGCATATTTCAAAAAGGGCACTCAGACCATCAACAAACCTCATAACAAGCCCACAGAGAGTTCTGAAAAAGACCTTCAGGGACCTTGAACTCTGACAGGGGAGACAGGTTAAACCAATATATAGTTATCATAAATACACAACCATTACAATACACCAAGAAGATGGGGCAGGTCCCAACGAGTTAGGCAATGGGTAGGGTTAGTTTCAGGAGGGCTTCCTGGAGAAAGAGGGCCTGCGGGCTGTAATTTTTTGGAAGGAAACAATGAAAAGAAAAAGCAAAAAATGAATATTCCTCCATACATAATAGGTAGACTGGGCAAATCTTCAGATCATGAGCCTGAGTCCCAGCCAGAGTATCTATACAGCTCAAATGGACAAAAATTGATTCCTACTTAAAACATTTCTTAGAAGACAAATGCAAGAAAGATATTGCTGCTATGCTATGTTTTCTTCTCCCTCCAGGCTATTTTCCCCCAAATAATGAAATCATTTTAATAAAAAAATGAATAATAAAACCCTGAACTATTTTTAAAATCTGAGAACATTATATCTTTCCTTCTGTTGCCAAGCAACACACTTTTGCTATGGTACAATCTGAGACCTTGATTAACATTCCCAGTTGTATAGAAAGGATACAGAAACAGGATATCTTGATTACAGAATGAATTTTTTTAAATAAAGAAATAAAAGAGAAGAGAAAGAAATGAAATAGGACTCATATCAAAATATTGCATTTTTGGGCTTCCCTGGTGGCTCAGTGGTTGAGAGTCCGCCTGCCGATGCAGGGGACACGGGTTCGTGCCCTGGTCTGAGAAGATCCCACATGTCACAGAGCGGCTAGGCCCGTGAGCCATGGCCACAGAGCCTGCGTGTCCGGAGCCTGTGCTCCGCAACGGGAGAGGCCACAACAGTGAGAGGCCCGCGTACAGCCAAAAAAAAAAAAAAAAATTGCATTTTTACACTGGAAACAGCAAGCCATGAATTCTTCAATTTGAGAAAACTCAATGTACAGAGCTAATAATAAAGAGGGATTCTCTGCAGATACTCAAATTGCTGCAGCCATGTGAAAACGCAGCAATGTCACTGCTACTACATTAGCTATGATTATGCGTTTTCAGTGACTGAATGGTTATTTGTTAACTTTTGCACCTTTCAGTGCTAGAACTCGCCTAGCTGATGGTAACTTAACCGGGTAACTGATGCTAAGCAGAGCAAAATGAATACAATTCCTGCCCTCATGAAATCCACAGCCTAGAGGAGCTTCCGGTGCTTATCATTCTCGTTTTACAGATGAGGAAATTAAGCAACTTCCCCACAGAGCTAGTGAGTGGTAGGCTTGGAAGTATAACTCAAGTCTGTTTGACTCCAAAGACTACGGTCTTCTCCCTCTTGCGAGAGCACTGGAATCACAACTAACTGCTGAACAATCATCGACAGGAAGACACTGGAAATCACCAAAACAGACATCCCACATCCAAAGACAAAGGAGAGGCTGCAGTGAGATGGTAGGAGGGGCGCAATCACAATACAATCAAATCCCATAACCACTGGGTGGGTGACTCACAAACTGGAGAGCACTTATACCACAGAAGTCCACCCACTGGGGTGACGGTTCTGAGCCCCACATCAGGCTTCCAGGCCGGGGAGTTCCGGCAACAGGAGGAGGCATTCCCAGAGAATCGGACTTTGAAGGCTAGTGGGATTTGATTGCAGGACTTCGACAGGACTGGGGGAAACAGACTCCACTCCTGGAGGGCACACACAAAGTAGTGTGTGCATCAGGACACAGGAGGAAGGAGCAATGACCCCATAGGAGACTGAACCAGACCTACCTGCTAGTGTTGGAGGGTCTACTGTAGAGGCGGGGGGCAGCTGTGGCTCACCACAGGGACAAGGACACTGGCAGCAGAAGTACTGGGAAGTACTCCTTGGCGTGAGCCTTCCCGGAGTCTGCCATTAGCCCCACCAAAGAGCCTGCAGGCTACAGGGCTGGGTCGCCTCAGGCCAAACAACCAACAGAGAGGGGACTCACCCCCTCCCATCAGCAGACAAGCGGATTAAAGTTTTACTGAGTTCTGGCCACCAGAGCAACACCCAGTTCTACCCACCACCAATCCCTCCTATCAGGAAGCTTGCATAAGCCTCTTAGATAGCCTCATCCACCAGAGGGCAGACAGCAGAAGCAAGAAGAACTACAATCCTGCAGTCTGTGGAACAAAAACGACATTCACAGAAAGACAGACAAAATGAAAAGGCAGAGGACTATGTACCAGATGAAGGAACAAGATAAAACCCCAGAAAAACAACTAAATGAAGTGGAGATAGGAAACCTTCCAGAAAAAGAATTCAGAATAATGATAGTGAAAATGATACGGAACCTCAGAAAAAGAATGGAGGCAAAGATCAAGCAGATGCAAGAAATGTTTAACAAAGATCTAGAAGAATTAAAGAACAAACAGAGATGAACAATACAATAACTGAAATGAAAAATACACTAGAAGGAATCAATAGCAGAATAACTGAGGCAGAAGAATGGGTAAGTGACCTGGAAGACAGAATGGTGGAATTCACTGCTGCAGAACAGAATAACAAAAAAAGAGTGAAATGAAGACAGCCTAAGAGACCTCAGGGACAACATTAAATCCACCAACATTCACATTATAAGGGTCCCAGAAGGAGAAGAGAGAGAGAAAGGACCCGAGAAAATATTTGAAGAGATTATAGTCGAAAACTTCCCTGATATGGGAAAGGAAATAGCCACCCAAGTCCAGGGAGCACAGAGAGTCCCGGGCAGGATAAACCCAAGGAGAAACACACTGAGACACATAGTAATCAAACTGACAAAGATTAAAGACAAAGAAAAATTATTAAAAGCAGCAAGGAAAAAACGACAAATAACATACAAGGGAACTCCCATAAGATTAGCAGATGATTTCTCAACAGAAACTCTACAGGTCAGAAGGGAGTGGCATGATATATTTAAAGTGATGAAAGAGAAGAACCTACAACCAAGATTACTCTGCCTGGCAAGGATCTCATTCAGATTCAACAGAGAAATCAAAAGCTTTACAGACAAGCAAAAGCCAAGAGACTTCAGCACCACCAAACCAGCTTTACAACAAATGCTACAGGAACTTCTCTAAGTGGGAAACACAAGAGAAGAAAAGGGCCTACAAAAACAAACCCAAAACATTTTAGAAAATGGTAATAGGAACATACATATCAATAATTACCTTAAACGTGAATGGATTAAATGCTCCAACCAAAAGACACAGGCTCGCTAAATGGATACAAAAACAAGAGCCATATATATGCTGTCTACAACAGACCAACTTCAGACCTTGGGGCACATACATTCTGAAAGTGAAGGAATGGAAAAAGATATTCCATGCAAATGGAAATGAAAAGAAAGCTGGAGTAGTAATACGCATATCAGATAAAACAGACTTTAAAATAAAGAATGTTACAAGAGACAAGGAAGGACACTTCATAATAATCAAGGGATCAATCCAAGAAGAAGATATCACAATTATAAATATATATGCACCCAACATAGGAGCACCTCAATACATAAGGCAAATGCTAACATATGTAAAAGAGGAAATTGACAGTAACACAATTAACAGTGGGGGACTCTTTAACACCTCACTTACACCAATGGACAGATCATCCAGACAGAAAATTAATAAGGAAACACAAGCTTTAAATGACACAACAGACCAGATAGATTTAATTGATATTTATAGGACATTCCATTCAAAAAGAGCAGATTACACTTTCTTCTCAAGTGCACAGGGAACATTCTCCAGGATAGATCACATCTTGGGTCACAAATCAAGCCTCAGTAAACTTAAGAAAACTGAAATCATGCCAAGCATCTGTTCCGACCACAAGGCTATGAGATTAGAAATCAATTACAGTGAAAAAAATGTAAAAAACACAAACACATGGAGGCTAAACAATACGTTACTAAATAACCAAGAGATCACTGAAGAAATCAAAAAATACCTAGAGACAAATGACAATGAAAACACGATGATCCAAAACCTTTGGGATGCAGCAAAAGCAGTTCTAAGAGGGAAGTTGACAGCAATACAATCCTACCTCAAGAAACAAGAAATAAACAATCTAACCTTACACCTAAAGGAACTAGAGAAAGAAGAACAAACAAAACCCAAAGGTAGTAGAAGGAAAGAAATCATAAAGAGCAGAAATAAATGAAATGGAAACAAAGAAAACAATAGCAAAGATCAATAAAACTAAAAGCTGGTTCTTTGAGAAGATAAACAAAACTGATAAACCTTTAGCCAGACTCATCAAGAAAGAGAGAGAGAGGCCTCAAAGCAATAAAATTAGAAATGAAAACGGAGAAGTTACAACAGGCACCACAGAAATACAAAGCATCATTAAGAGACTACTACAAACAACTCTATGCCAATAAAATGGACAACCTGCAAGAAATGCACAAGTTCTTAGAAAGTATAACCTTCAAAGACTGAACCAGGAAGAAATAGAAAATATGAACACACTAATCACAAGTAATGAAATTGAAACTGTGATTAAAAATCTTTCAACAAACAAAAGTCCAGGACCAGATGGATTCACAGGTGACATCTATCAAACATTTAGAGAAGAGCTAACACCCATCCTTCTCAAACTCTTCCAAAAAACTGCAGAGGAAGGAACACTCCCAAACTCATTCTATGAGGCCACCATCACCCTGATACCAAAACCAGACAAGATACTACAGAAAAAGAAAATTACAGACCAATATCACTGATGAACACAGATGCAAAAATCCTCAACGAAACACTAGCAAACAGAATCCAGCAACACATTAAAAGGATCATACACCATGACCAATGGGATTTTCCCCAGGGGTGCAAGGATGCTTCAATATACACAAATCAATGTGATACACCATATTAACAAATTGAAGAATAAAAACCATATGATAAAAAAAAACCATATGATCATCTCAATAGATGCAGAAAAAGCTTTCGACAAAATTCAACACCCACTGTTGATAAAAACTCTCCAGAAAGTGGGCATACAGGGAACCTACCTCAACATAATAAAGGCCATATACGACAAACCCACAGCAAATATCATTCTCAATGGTGAAAAACTGAAAGCATTTCTTCTAAGATCAGCAACAAGACAAGGATGCCGTTCTCGCCACTATTATTCAACATAGTTTTGAAAGTCCTAGCCACTGCAATCAGAGAAGAAAAAGAAATAAAAGGAATTACACATTGGAAAAGAAGAAGTAGAACTGTCACTGTTTGGAGATGACATTAGACTATACATAGATCATCCTAATGATGCCACCAGAAAACTACTAGAGCTAATCAATGAATTTGTTAAAGCTGCAGGGTACAAAATTAATGCACAGAAATCTCTTGCATTCCTATACACTAACAGCAAAAGATCAGAAAGAGAAATTAAGGAAACAATCCCATTCACCATTGCAACAAAAAGAATAAAATACCTAGGAATAAACCTACCTAAGGAGGTAAACTACCTGTACTCAGAAAACTATAAGACACTGATGAAAGAAATCAAAGATGACACAAACAGATGGAGAGAGATAGCATGTTCTTGGATTGGAAGTATCAATATTGTGAAAATGACTATACTACCCAAAGCAATCTACAGATTCAATGCAACCCCTATCAAATTACCAATAGCAATTTTTTTTTTTTTTTTTTTTTTTTACAGAACCAGAACAAAAAATTTTTAAATTTGTATGGAGACACAAAAGACCCCTAGAAGCCAAAGCAATATTCAGGGGAAAAAATGGAGCCCGAGGAATCAGACTCCCTGACTTCAGACTATACTTAAAAGCTATAGTAATCAACACAATAGGGTACTGGCAAAAAAACAGAAATATAGATCAATGGAACAGGATAGAAAGCCCAGAGATAAACCCATGCACCTTTTGTCAACTAATCTATGACAAAGGAGGCAAGGATATACAGTGGAGAAAAGACAGTGTCTTCAATAAGTGGTGCTGGGAAAATTGGACAGCTACATATAAAAGAATGAAATTAGAACACTCCCTAATACCATACACAAAAATAAACTCAAAATGGATTAAAGACCTAAATGTAAGACCAGACACTATAAAACTCTTAGAGGAAAACATAAGAAGAACACTCTGACATAAATCACAGCAATATCTTTTTTGACCCACCTTCTAGAGTAATGAAAATAAAAACAAAAACAAAGGGACCTAATGAAACTTAAAAGCTTTTGCACAGCAAAGGAAACTATAAAGAAGATGAAAAGACAACCCTCAGAATTGGAGAAAATATTTGCAAACAAATCAACAAAGGATTAATCTCCAAAATACATAAACAGCTCATGCAGGTCAATATTAAAACAAACACCCAATGAAAAAATGGGCATAAGACCTAAATAGACATTTCTCCAAAGAAGATATACAGATGGCCAAGAGGCATATGAAAAGCTGCTCAACATTACTAATTATTAGAGAAATTCAAATCAAAAGAACAATAAGATACCACTTCACACCAGTTAGAATGGGCATCATCAGAAAATCTAGAAACAACAAATGCTGGAGAGGGTGTGGAGAAAAGGGAACCCTCTTGCACTACCAGTGGGAATGTAAATTGATACAGCCACTATGGAGAACAGTATGGAGGTTCCCTAAAAATAGAATTACCATATGATCCAGCAATCCCACTACTGGGCATATACCCAGAGAAAAACATAATTCAAAAAGACACATGCACCCCAATATTCATTGCAGCACTATTTACAATAGCCAGGTCATGGAAGCAACCTAAATGCCCATTGACGGATGAACGGATAAAGATGTGGTACACATATACAACGGAATATTACTCAGCCATAAAAAGGAACGAAATTGGGTCATTTGTAGAGACGTGGATGGATCTAGAGACTGTCATATAGAGTGAAGTAAGTCAGAAAGAGAAAAACAAATATCGTATAGTAATGCATATATGTGGAATCCAGAAAAATGGTACCGATGAACCAGTTTGCAAGGCAGAAATAGAGATAGAGATGTAGAGAAGAAACATATGGACCCCAAGGGGGGAAAGCAGGGGGTGGGGGTGGGATGAACTGGGAGACTGGGATTGACATATATACACTGATGTGTATAATATAGATAACTAATACGAAACTGCTGTTTAAAAAAATAAGTAAATAAATAAAATTCAAAGGCTACGTCTTTACCACAGTTTCTTGCATGTGCCCTGACTTGAGAGGTGACAATTCTATTGTACCCTGCAATGATATCATACCTGGAAAACAGTAGTTTTCTGTTCTATGTGACTCATTTTAAGAGGAGTTTTGAGTTCCTCTAGATACATTCTAGTTTGTCCATCAGGATAATGGAATATCTGGAAAATATATTAGGAATACCCTCCAGGTTGTTTGACCAGGAGAGAAGATTTAGGTGAAGATGTGATAAACATCTACATAATGGAAAATTCTTAAATAGAAAAAGTATAAGATTTACTCTATAAAGCCTTGAAACAAGAGTAGAGTAAAAGAGAAAATAATGGGTGGAGGATAACGAGGGACAGATTTCAGTTCAACAAAAGGAAGAGCTTTTTTGACACAAAATCTGTCCAAAATGGATTATAGGTGGTTTTAAAACAAAATGAAGTCCCAGAAACTAAAATTCCTCAAGTGGAGAATGACCAATAAACCATGGATGGTGACAGGGATGATGTATGTGAACTGGAGATTGAATCAAATAGTTTCTAAAAATCCATCCACTTTAATATACTGTCATTCTAGAAGAAAGTAATATACTTTACTTTTTGACACATACATACATACAAAATTCAGGTAACTAGATAGATTTCTATATACAGAAGAAAAAACTCTTAGTTTTAATTTTCTTTTAAAATTATGTTGACTACATCAGGAGAAAAGGTTCAATTAGGTGCCTATTTATCTTTAACAGCTCCCTTTAATGCTTGCTGAGAAAACCAAAACAATAACAGTCAAAATATAGCAGGAGTGGGCTGAAGCCAACCCAAGAACTAGGAATCAAAGATGGGTTAACGAATATAAATGAATATTCAAAACTGAATTCTCTACCAGCAAATCTAAAAGGTTTCCAATTCTGACAATATATGTAATCCTATCACAGGACCACTGAGCATAATTGTGCACTTTATAGTCTCTGTGAATTGCACTCCGTGGAGTTGTTCAATGCATAATTTGCCAGCCCATATGCCCCAACACTGCATATCTTTCATAAGCCAAGAGAACATAACTGACTCTCTTCTAGTTAAAGGAAACATGCTGAGTTCCATGTCCACTGGTGCCCAGGGCCTTGTAAGTTCGATTTACCTTTTCACCAGCCCCTCATGACAGAGGATGGTACGTATTTACGAGACTTGCTAACACAGTGGTCAAATTAATGATCCTGTTCTCACTGGCCCACTGCTCCAAGTAAATAACCTAAGCAAGCACCAAAAACAAAAATCAAAACCAGCTCACCATTAATAAAAACAATAATAATTTCTTTTAAAAAGCTCACTACTATTCTGACCTTGGAAGATTTTTCTGGAGTTTTTTTTTTTACAAATCAGTTACAAAAGATAGAATTTTTATTTTTCAGCCTGTCCTTGACTTGCAGTTAAGGTCTGATAATACAAAATTTCTTGAGGTTCCCCCCATATAATATACAGTATTATTTAGCTCTCTGCCTTTTTGTCATCCTAAGAGATCTCCTTCTGAGAGCAGAGGGTACAGCTACTGGAAAGGAGACTTAACTATGGTGTTAAAGGACTGAAACAGTTACAGAGGGGGACAAAAAAAGATGTTAACTGAGTCCAATATATTTTTTTAATGCCTAACTTGCAGATATGATGTTATACACAGAAAGTTCTAAGGAATTCACTGGACTATCAAAACTAATAAATGAATTCAGCAAGACTGCAGGATAAAGAAATCAATTCTAATTCTATACAGAAGCAATAACCGATCAAAAATAAAATTAAGAAAAACCAATTCTATTGACATGGGCATCAAGAAGAATAAAGCACATATAAATAAAGTTAGTAACAGAAGTGTAAGACCTATACACCGAAAACTCCAAAACATTACTGAAAGACATTAAAGATCTAAATAAATGGAAAGACATCCAATGTTAATGAATCAGAAGACTTGATATTGTTAAGCTGACAGTATTCCCCAAATCGGTCTACTGATTCACTGTAATCCGTATCAAAATCTCAGCTGCTTTTTTTTGAAGAAATTAACAAACTGATACTAAAATGCATACAGAAATTCAAGGGACCCAGGAAAGCCAAAATAATGAAAAAAAAAAAAAAGTTGGATGACTCACATTTCCTGATTTCAAACTTACTACACAGCTGCGGTAATCAAGACAGTGTGGTAGTGGCATAAGGACAGACATATAGATCAGTGAAAGAGAGCTTTCATAAACCTAAGGGTTTATTTTTGACACAGGTCCCAAATCCATTCAATGGGGAATAGTCTTCAACAAATAGTGCTAGAAAAACTGAATATCCACATGCAAAGCAAAGACTTTGTACTCCCAACCTCACCCCATGCACAAAGATAAACACAAAATGGATCCTAGACCTAAATATAAGAGCTAAAACTATAAGACTCCTAGAAAAAAAAAAAAAAAAAAAAGGTGTAAAACCTTCAAGAGCTTGGGCTAAGCAGTGGTTTCTTAGACATGACCCTAAAAGCACAAGCAACAAAAGAATAAATTGGACTTCAACAAAATTAACACCTTTTATGCTTCAAAGGACACTATCAAGGAAAAGAAAACCAACAGAATGGGGGAAAATATTTGTAAATCTGATAAATATATGTATACTTGATAAAGGACTTGCATATAGAACTTTTATCTAGAACATATAAAGAAGATATACAACTAATAAAAAGACAAACCAATTTAAAAATGGGCAAAAGACTTGAACAGAAATATCTCCAAAGATGACATACAAATGGTCAATAAGCACATGGAAAGATGCTCAACATCATTAGAAATCAAGGAAATAAAAATCAAAACTGAGATACTACTTCATATCAAGGATTATAATAAAAAAAGACAATAACAAATGTTCGCAAGAATGGAGAGAACTGGAACCCTCATACATTGTTAGTGGGAATATAAAATGGTGCAACCCCTTTGCAAAACAGCTGTAAGTTCCTCAAAGTGTTCAACATATATCATACGGATGCCATGTAACCTAGAATCCCACTCCTAGGTATTTATTCAACGAATAGGAAAACATGTCCACACAAAACCTTTTATACGAACGTCCATAGCAGGTTTATATTAGCCAAGATAAGGAAACCTAAATGTCCATTCAATGGATGAAGGGATCAAAAAATGTGGAATATGCACACAGTGATGTATTCTTTGGCAATAAAGGCAATAAAAAGGAATGATGTACTGATATGTGCTAAAAGATCGACAAACCTTGAAAACATTTTGTTAACTGAATGAAGCCAGTCACAAAAGAATGATATGATTCTATTTATATAAAACCCATTATAGGCAAATCTATAGAAACAAAGTATACTAGTGATTTCTTTGGGGTTGTGAGGGAAGATAGGGATGGACTACTAATGGGCATGGGGTTAAATACTAATTCTTTTAGGGAAAATTAAAATGTTCTAAAGTCTGTGGTGATGGTTGTACAACTGAACATACTAAAAGCCATTGAACTGTACACTTTATATTAGTGAATTTTATGATATAGGTTAAATATGTTTAAAGATATGAAAGGAGAAGAGGTAAGGCAGATAGGAGGGGAGAAGGGGAGAAGAAACAAAAAGCCCCACTAGACAGCTGAAGAGGATTCTAAAGGATTATTTAGGGATATGGAAAGATCCATCTCATCACATCTTTGGTGAATCCCTGATGTAGCCATTCCAGATATTTGTATGGCCAGACTTTGGGGCAGCAACAATGACAGCCAGAATAACACAGTGGTAGTGAGCACGTTTAGCTGATGAGATACAGAGGTAAATTCCCCTTTAGGCTTCTGCTAAGGCTACTGGCTAAGAGTATCAGATTTTAATTTATGGTCAATTTTGTTTCATCTTTGATGTAACTTACTGTCCATTAAAGTGATAGTTATTGTATCAAAGATGGGAGCAATAATTTCAATTTATATTTTTGGTGGATGAGACCAAGATAGAACTATTGAGGGTCATTCATTTTTCGGGACGCTGTGAGAGCAAAGGTTGACAAACTATGGCTCAGGGGCCAAATTCAACCTGTTGCCTGTGTTTGTAAACAAAGTTTTAATGGAAGAGAACCATGCCCATTCATTTACGTATTGTGTATGACTGCTTCTGTACATAGTTGAATAGCTGTGACAGAGACCTATGACCTGCGAAGTCTAAATTATTTACACTCTGGCCCTTTACAGAAAAAGTTTGCTGATTCCTGCTCTAGAGCAATACAACTATTTTGACTTTTTAGCAAATAATTTATACATCCAAATTAACAGCTTCCTCTTGAAAATATTCACCTCATTAAACGGTTTATATTTATTTCAGTGATGCCACCATTGCTCAAAGCTTTTCTGAAACTCCCCTTTTGGGCTGTCTTTCAAGACCTGAAATGCATGCTCTTTAATATCCTAGCAATGGAAAACCGAGGTAAGTAGCTCTTTGGAAACAAGACGGCAAATCAAGACAGGTAAAACTATCGCTGGTTTAAAATCAGGTATGACTCTATTGAAATAATTCAGCTGGCATTCCCATGAAGCATGTAAATTGTCTCCAAAAGCAATTTCGAATGAGTTCCAAAGATGATTTGAGTAGCGACAGCATCTTTTGAATAACTGTTGAACCTCCTGTCACTATTTTGAAGAAAGCTCATTTGAATGGATAAATCCTGGTACATTGGTTAAATCTGTCTCTTTACTTCCCAGTCACATCTCATATTGGGGTCTTCGGATACATTTATTATCAACGGGTGGGAAAAGGTGTCTGATATGCCTCTGAATATTATGTGTCAAGAAAACAGATTTACAAGTCATTAACTCTCCATGGTTCAATTATCCTTGATGGGCTCTTTGATAGGCTGCACATCTCCTTCCCTGCTTAGGTCCAGAAATTCATTCTTCTATAAAAGGGAAGTGTTCCAGCCCAGCGGTTCTAACAGAGGATACTCCTCTTTGCATGACTGTACATAAAAGGGGGGGGCGGTCCCTGCATTTCAAATACTTCCCAAGTTTTTTGCCTAAGATATGGCCTAATAGGGGTCATTCCATTAATTTCAAAAGTTGGGAGTCATTTTTAAAAGGATAAATATAGGCAAGGACCTGTTCTCAGACTCTATACTGCTCACAAAAGCCAATGCAAAATGCATCACCTAGATTTTCTAGTTTTGCTTTCTTCTTTCAAGTGGACTGAGAAATTCACACTTAAACATTTAAAAGTGGAGTGAGAAATATGTTACCTAGCAAAATCTTTCTAAATTTTTATGATTCTGTTTCCAAATATTTTACCACTTTCTTGCCCAATTTCTAATTTGACATCAATTTTCATTAAACAAGTTACCTTCACTGAATCTTTCCATAGCATCTGATTTACCTTTCATAGAAAAATAACTCATTTTACAGTTAGAGTTCAATCTATGCAATATTTTAACCAAACTTTAAGATTACAATAACAAATGCAACTGACAATAAAAAGGTTTGGGAATGCCCACAACTAACTCCTGGGTAAGCAAACAGTTCGACTAGAGCGAGTATCCTTCTAACTGCAAATGCTGTGGGCCCCAGTCAGTACGTTTTACAGGACAAATGAAAGTTAAGTGCACATCTCCTACATTGTAAGTGTATATCAGGTTCACAACTTCATGAGGTTGACAGCTTAAAAAGCCTTGCACACAGGCTGATTCTATCTGAGTAGCTGTCTATGGGCCCAAACCTATCAAAGACATTTCTATGAAACGATCTGTGGTTCATCTCTTATTCATAAGCTAGCGCTTGTTATTTGTGTACCAGGAAAGCAAAAAACCCCAAAGAAAACACGAAGAGAGTTAGGACCTTAAATGGGGATGTTTTCACAAAATGGGAATTTATTTTAAAAAGAGAGGGAGATGTAGTCCGATCCAATGGGCCAGGTGTCAGAGGGTGGGGAAGGTAGGGGTGTAGAGAAGGCTTTGGTGGGAATGCAGAAGCCATACTAGAGCCAATCAAGAGACCCTACATCCTTGGCCACCTGTATATTTCTTTCCTTCTAGATTCATGGAAAAAGTTATTATATGCTATTTTTGGTAGCCAGGAGACAAAAGAGAAGAGGTTATCAATGGAGACCAACTTTTACTGCTATTTTGTTAGGTAAAGCCAGTCTTACTTAGCTTTTAGACAATCCATTTTTCATTGGTCCTATCATTAAGCACAGACATTGCTGAACAGTGATCTTCCGGAACGCCACTTAGCTACTGAGAAGAAACGACGAAGTGCAAGCTGCCTTCTCAGAAATGTCTGACCTGCTAAACTGTCTGCAATAAAAGGAATACTAAGTGAGAGAGTTTCTGGAAAGCAAAGCACCACTCCCTCTATGTGGTTCTTTGGTCCTAGTTTATTCTTTGAAACTAATGTGTCTTTCTTCAGAATCATTATTATAAAAGGTAAGCTGTTTTCAAAAGCTTAGTGATAGCTTCCTGACTTACTATAAATAATCACATCTTATTCTCTGATATGTCAATAGTATTTTGTCTTTATAGCCTACAAAGCTTGGTTTCATAAAAACAAAATCCCTAAAATATTTATTCAGCATGTGGAAGGTATCTGATTTAGCAGCCTTTTAAGGAAAAAAGTATAATGGTGGAGTGGTGGAGCTCTAGATTAAATAGAAAACGAAATCAAAAGGGACTACAGAGGGAGTATTTGTGCCTATAGTGACAAGAAAAGCTCTTCCAAGAACACTAGCGTCTCTCAGGATTCCCCGACTGTGTCTTGACTTCAGAACACCATGCTTTTATACACACTGTTGCCTATATTACACTGGCCCTCCTCTTCTCTATGTAGCAAATCTCAGAATCTTTAAATCTTTAGAATTAACCTCAGTGAAGCTCTCCCCCTTCCCCACATGGTTGATCACCCCCTACTCCTTGCTCCCATAGATCACCACACTCGTGTCTATTACATTTATCACACCGTGATAACAGTCACATTGTGACCGTTTCTGGCCATCACTCCTACTACATGTCAGTCCCACGAAGAAAGGGACAAAGTCTTACTCTCAGTTTTATCTACCCCACGGTCTAGCATTAAGCCTGATACATAAGGAACACTAGAAACATATTTACAAAATGGATGAAACTGAAAATGGAAAATGTTTGCTAGTAGGGGGCAAAACGAAGATATTGTTTGAGTGGAACAAAAGAATATTAAGCTGACACTTTCTTTAGTAAATGGTGTTATACACAAGGGTTTCTGAGAGCACAGAGCAGGGTGAACAGCCAGGTGTGAGACTAAAGCTGAGGAGTAAAACTTGCAAAGGGAGTGAGGTGGAGGGCATTCCAGACAAAGGAAAGAAGCAAAGGCACAAAAATACTGAACAGTGGGAAGGGCAAGAAGAGGGTGGGATCTGCGGTAGACTTCATGGGCAGTTGTTAATGAGCAGGATGAAGCAGAGGGTGGTCAAAAAAAGAAGCTACTTAACATGGGCACATTTTATTGTATGTAAATGACACCTCAAGAGAGGATTTTAAAACGTGAGATCATGGAGTATTTTATTTAACTATAGTTGATTGACAGAATTGTGTTCGTTTCGGGTATACAGGATCATAGAGTATTTTTAATGCCATCTTGTTTATTGTTGAGGGTATCCTCTAACACTGCATTTAGTTATTTCTTTATATAATGGTAGATCTTTTCTCCACAATTATTCTACAGAGATTCCCTAGGGAAGAGACTGCGTAGCTTATCTTAAGGTTACCCGTTTTCAGCTCCATAACATCTAACACAAGGCATGACACACTGTAAGTGTGCTATACTACTGTTTCTGGCAGGGGACCTAAGGGCCCAGAAAAAATATCTGTGTGTGTGTGTGTGTGTGTGTGTATACAGGTGCACACACACACACATATATAAAGTCAGTGTGAAGGCAAACTACAGGCTAAACAAAATTCAACAAAGGCGCCCCTGTATCACTACCAACCTCTTTAGTATACTGATGACCATGACTGTCCTAGCTAATATAGTAAAACATGGAGAAGTCAGAGCTTCACAGTTTGGGAGACATCTCATAAACCAGGTATGTAAATAATAAGTAATTAGCACACCCTTGCAAATGAAAGCATTTTCTCAGTTCAGTAATACATTTATATCTACCTTCCCTCCACTCCTACCTCTGGTCCTCCTTAAACCTCCTAAGAGTGAATTTTTTTTTTTTTTTTTTTGCGGTACGCGGGCCTCTCACTGTTGTGGCCTCTCCCTTTGCGGAGCACAGGCTCCGGACGCGCAGGGTCAGAGGCCATGGCTCACCGGCCCAGCCGCTCCGCGGCATGTGGGATCTTCCCGGACCGGGGCACGAACCCGTGTCCCCTGCATCGGCAGGCAGACTCTCAACCACTGCACCACCAGGGAAGCCCAAGAGTGAATTTTTAAAGATTCAAGATGTTAAATGCTATCTCCCAAAATTTTAATATTAATAATCTATGAGAACATGACAGTTCCTTCTGGTCCAGGCTCTTCAGCAAGCCAGCACCACAGGAAAAAGGTGAGGACTGTGCTAGATGAAAGAAGCATAAAGGGACATAACAACCAGATGCAAAGAGTGAACTGGGATAGAATCTAGGCTGGACTAACAAGCTCTAAAGGATATTTTGGGGAAATTTTTTCAATTTTGAATATGGAGCAGGTTAATATATAATATGTAAATTTATTGACAGGAAAAGCTGGTGATCACTAACTGGAAAAAAAAGCAGTTTAAAAAACAGCATGTAGAGTACAATCTTTTCGTTATAAAAAAACATGTGCACAGAAATGGATTTGAAAGAACTGTACAGAGTATTAACAGTGGTAATCTCTGGTAGAAGAAGGTGTTTATTTTCTTATATTTTCTGTTTTTCTACAATGTACATCTATTGCTATTGTAATAATAAGTTATTTTTAATTTTAAAAAAGTAGGTGACTGACCTAGCTTCTTTAACAAGCATAGTTTTGCTTTAAAATAACTTCAACTACTGTATTAGGACTCTAGTTTCCTTTTTTGTTTGTTTTTGAACGCTTCTTTCTCACAAAGATATTTAGCACTGTATCCACAGTCACAATGTACAATATATTTGCTGAAATTACTTAAAGAGTATTTCGACTGGGGAAAAATTTTACGCTGAGGTTTATTATTCTTTTTTGCTGCTTTTGTTTTGGTTTCTAAGCAAGATTTTTCACACAAGATGCTGTATCAGACAAGATGCCATATGTCCTCAAAACTCAGCAGGAACAACTCAAGAGTCTGTAAAACAGATTTAATGATGCTTTTCCATAAACTGACTTCCCTATGATCCTTAAAATATGCACATATTTTAAGAAACCAATAATCAGGCAAATCTAATTAAGATAGATAATTATGACTAACCAAAACGGTCGGCAAATCACGTTCAGAGATGTATATTCAGATGTTTGCCATGATTTTCATGTTCAATAAATATAATCCTCGGATAATTAAGATACATTACATTAAGCTTTTAGAAAGAACATCATTATTTTGAGCATTTTGCTTTCATTCCATAGAAATATTTTTCCCTTCCATTCTAGATGTTTATGCCTTTGGGAAGAAAACACCTTACAAATGCTGGCTCTGTTTACATGGCATCAGCCCATCAGGATAAAAAAGTGAAAATTATCCACTTATTTTGTCTAACACCACACATTTATATTTTAAAGCACCAAAAAGATATTTCGTGACTTCCAGTAAAAAAAAAAAAAAAAAAAAGGCTAAGTAAAGGAATTCTCCTCCTTCAAAACCATCCAAAAAATTAAATATAGAGGAAACTTCTTTGGAACAAGGACATAGTGACAACTCACAATGAAAACTATGAAGCACACCTCGACCACAGAGGGTAATGTTACTACCAATACCCTCCTCATACATCAGTAGAAGCAGGTTTTCCTGAAAGCTCAAGTCAGACTAGGCCTACAGGTACAGGAGGCCTATCCAATGACTAGGGCAACCAGATGAAGAGGTTGGTGTCTGGGCAAAGGGGGAGTTGGGGAATTGGGAGGGTTATAGGGAATATATCTGGAGGCAGTAAAGATACAGAACAAGCCACAGAATGTCATGGGAGATAAAGCTAAAACAGAAACCTCGGGGGTTTTTGTTTTTGTTTTTTAATCTGCATTTCTGTTACCTCTGACCTAAACTTAGAAGAGGGAGACTTCCAGGGGAAAAGCATCCAGGCCAGGAGATCACGCGGTCTCTTACTTTGGTGGTATTGCCATGAGTCACATCACCTGTTAAAGGCTAAAATCTCAGACAAGACAAACCCAAAGGGCAAAAAAATAGCCCATTTGATGAGAGGACTTTTGAAACAAAAACCAAAACTGAAACTAAAGCTTTTCCCAGTTCACATCCCCCTTGTCCCATAAGCAAAGATGAAGGACATAAAAAGAAAAACAATGAAACAGAGAAAAATTGCAAGCGAACAGTTCCCCGTATCTGCAGAGATATTTTAGATAAAAGAGCTCATAAAAAAGGAACAAGTTTCAAAGAAATAAGATGGCAAAGTCCACATTAAAAAAGGAAAGAGAGAAATGAAAATATTACTGAGATGAAAAACATCAGGAGGAAAAATAGATGGAATGAATACAACTAAAATCACAGTCAAAAACAAGGTGGACAGGATGGAGTAAGTCACCTTAAAAGGGAGGTGGGGGAAAAACGCAACACACGTATAACTGGTGTTCTGGAAGAAGAGAAAGGAATTAATTCAGAAAAATACCCCCAAACATAATGGGCCTCATTGGTGGTCAGGAAGGAACAAATAAACACCTAAATGAAAGACTAGGTTTCACCTATCAGACTGATAAATTTTAAATAATACAAATAGCCATTATTGGTGAGCCTATGGAGCAATGAGTTTCATTTTCTGCTGGTCAAACTCAAATTAGAAATATCCACTCTGGAGCAAGTGGCATTATCTAGTAAAGCTACAGACAGACCCACTCCATGACTCCACACTGCCGCTCCAAAGTATGTACCCAGCAGTGGTACACACGCTTACATGCACCAGTACACAATTATAGAGATGTTCATGATGACTTTTTTCATAATTGCCAAAAACCAGTAACATCCTTAAGTCCATCAGTAGGAGAACGGATCCACATTTTGTGGACTATGTATGCAGTAGACTACTACACAGCAGGGGTCAGCAAACTTCCTCCTGTAAAGTGCTAGATAGTAAACGTTTTCTACTTTGCGAACCTATGATCTCTGCTGCAGCTACTCAACTCTCAAAAGAAGCCATAGACACTCCAGAAACAAATCAACTGCTGTGTTCCAATTAAACTTTACTTATGGACAGTAAAATCTGCATGTCACAACTGTCATGTCAAAAATATTTTTTTTTTAGATCTTTTTCAATCATCAAAAAATTTTAAAACCATTCTCAGCTTGCAGGTCATAAAAACAGGCAGCTGGCTAGACATGGCCTGCAGGTCAGAGCTCAGCAACCCCCGCTACACAGCAAGAAAAATGTAGAAAGTACAACCACCTGCACAAGACTGACGAATCGTCAAACATAAGACTGAGTTTTTTAAAAGTGAGCAAATTCCACATGTAAGTGAGATTGTTAAAAAGTTTTTTTAATTTAAAAAGTGAGCAAGTTCAAAAAGAAGAAGAATCATGATTATATCAATACAGAAAAAAAAGCATTTAACAAATTCCAACACTCATTCTTGACAGAAACTCTGAACCCAGGAACAGAGGGGAACTTCCTTAACTTGATAAAGAACATCTACAAAAAGCCTACAGCCAACTTCATACTGGATCATTTGCCTCTAACATCCAGGACAAGGCAAGAATGTCCTGTCTCACTATTCCTATTCAACATCATACTGGAAGTCCTAGCTAGTACAATAAGGAAATAAGTAATATACAAATTGGAAAGGAAGAAATAACACTATCTTTGCTCACAGATGACATGATTGTCTATGTAGAAAATGCCAAGGGTTGGGGAGGGGGTGGAGGGGAATACCTCCTGGAACTAACTAATAAGCCAGTATGGCAAGGTTGCATGATACAAGGTTAATACATAAAAGTCTATTGCCTTCCTATATACCAGAAATGGATAAATGGAATTTAAAGCATAAAAAAAATGCAATTTACAATAAATGGAGAGAGATTCTGTGTTCATAGATTAGAAGACAATATTGTCAAGACATCAATTTTCCCAATCTGATCTAATGGAATCCCAATCAAAATCTCAGAAAACATTTTGTGAATAACAACAAACTGATACTTAAGTTTACATGAACAGATTAAGTCCCAGAATAGTCACCACAATGCTGAAGAACAAATTTTGAGGACTCACACAACCCAATTTCTATAATTACAAAGCTACAGAAATCAACACAGTGCAGAATTAGCAAAAGGACACATACATCAATGAAACAGAATGGAGCTCAGAAATAGACCCACACACATAGAGGCAACTGATCTTTGACAAAGAAGCAAAGGTAATCCAATAAAATATAGTGCTTTTAACAAATGGTGCTGTCCATACACAAAAATTGACACTGACCTTACATCCTTCACAAAAATTAACTCAAAGTGGATCACAGACCTAAATGTAAAACATAAAAATAAACAACTCCTAGAAGATAACATAAATACTGTACAATTTAGTTTCATTCCACTTTCTGTTATGTTACAACGAGAATGTTAAATATTTTAAAGATATAATGGAAGAATATTCTGAAATTTAAAAATAACTGCATCAATGGGCCTCCTCCATCCCAGGAAAAACAATTCTGAAGCATCAACATCAAGACATATTCAGGGAAAGTTTACTGAAAACCTTAGGCAGGAAAAGTCACATTCGTGGGAAGGAAAAACTTAACTTGGCCTTATATTTCTCTACAGCAACCTTCAAAAAGAGGGGTGGGGGAACAGACTTATCTCAGTTTATATAACAATTTCTGTCTACCCTTCATCCATATTATGCATGGGAAGCTGTGCAGCAGGTTCACAAATGTGGATGATGTTTATATCTGGATGATACAATTTTTGCTTTTTTCTAATTTTTCTGGGTTGCTTAAATTTTTTTATTATAATTATAGGCCATTTTTACAAAAACAATAAAGTCATTATTCTTGGGGGTGGGGAGGTGGTACATCACTTATTGTTTGAAAGTCCAGACTCTAGGCTCAAACCGCTCAAGTTTGAATTCAGATCTGCTAGTAAATAAAGTTAACTGTTAACCATGATTAACACATGCCCTTCATTTCTATTTTTTTTTAATTGTACTCTCTTTAGCTCATCTTAGATACTAGCATTTATTTAGGAAAAGAATATAGGAATTTGGCTAACAAGATGAAAGAAAATTCACCCACTGGGTAATTAGCCTCCAGGTAAAGGTTTTCACCCACGTTGCCACTGATCCTGACAGTCTCTAAGTAGCATGGCAGTCAGTGGAAAATCCTAACCCACCTTAGACATTTATGCAGCCCCTACTATGTGCACGTATCGATCTAAACGCTTTACATTCGTTGATTCTCCTACTATTCACAACATCCCTGTAAGGTAGAAATTTTTACCATCTTCCTTCTTTCTCATTCCTATGAATGAGAAAACTAGGCCCAAAGAGGTCATGTAACTTATCAGAGGTCATACAAGTAGCAAGTGGATAAGACTCAAAAATCCCGTGTGGCCTCAGAGTCCAGCCACATGTTAACATACTATATATACACTAACAATGACCTCTTCCCTAGGAAACTGTGCTTATCTGCGTAGCCTCGTCTCAGGAGAATGTTCAACATCACCACGGACCATCAGCCAAGCTGAGTCCCTGACGCCTGTCCAGCCTTACTGGACACATCTGGTGCCACATCCTGTGGCTGACTGTGCAGCCTCCCCACCAAAACTTCAGTTCAGTAGTGAGGCTTGCCCTTCCCAAACCAGGCCACATAAATGTGATCAGGCTGCATTTATGAAAAGAGACTATTTTGGGTGGTTCTATTTTCAGTTATTAGACTTTGCTCCCTTCTATGCCTGAGTTAAGGCAAGGGAGAAAAGAAAATCACTTCAACGGCAACTTTTTCACACTTTAAATAAATACTCCTTAATATCCAGTCATTAGAAGTGCATTAGTCTCTTTCCAAGGGGTTCCTAGAGTGCATAATAATAAAAATTTTAAGAGGCAGCTCAATCCTGTTTGGCCTAGATCCTAAAGTCTCGGTATTCAGTCAAAAGTCATCTATCTCCCCTCTTCCTCCAACTTCCTAGAAAAGGGCAGTTCCTAGAAGAACTCCTTTTGTTTGAAACCCAGGTAATTTTAGCCTCGGCTCTTGGCAACACAAAGAACCTGCTGCCAATTACAGCCAAGTCTTAACTCTTGGTAAAACAAGATTGTGGACCTCAGTTGCTCCCCTACTGCCTTGCTATCCAAGCCATTCTGAGCTTCGGTCTACAAGAGGTGGGAACGAAATACAGGCCCATGTGAAATATTGACCTAATACCCTAGGAGCAGGCAACAGAGGCCCAGGACCAAGCAGTGAGTTTGAAACTGCGAAATTTTGGACACACTCAGAGCACATCTCAGTGCTTCTTTCTTATATAAAGTAAGAGTGACCACAGTGAATCATTTGAAAGCTGTCAGCTGACGCAGAAGCGTAGAGCCCTGGAGTGTAGGGTCAGTTGAGAGCTCTTCACCTTTCATTCTCTTTATTCTGTGATGTTATATCCCCTTTACACATCATTAGTGACAATTCGCTTGCAATATGAAGTTTACTCGCTTCTAAGTTACTGCGATTAAAGTGACAAAATAAGGAGCTAAGAGGTGAAGGAAACGGCTCTCCGACTGTCAAGCAAATATGAAAAATAGGTGCACTATTATTTTCCCTCTGGAGGAAGGAAGGGACCTAACATTTATCAACTGCCACTATGATCTGCTGTTTACATTTTATAAATAAGGTGAGACTCTGAGAAATGATGTAAGCTGTCCCCAAGGATGCGTAGTTTAAGAAGGACTAGACCCAGAACTTGCAGAGACTGTGTGTGGCTCCAACTCCACGTCCTGCCCACTATACCAGGATGCTTCCGAGAGAATTTTTGTGAAAATTCGAGCTGCTCACTGAGGGAACTAAGAAATGGGTCACAGGTGTAGGTACACACAAAGGAAGGTTCTTCTTGACATTTACCAGGAAGGACTAGATTTCATACTTTCTTTTGTAATGTACACAAACATATTATCAGAATAAACAGATTTTAGAAAAAGATCTTTCATCCTTCAGTGTGAAGAGCACAGAGAATGATGCCTTCCCCCTACCAAACAAGAACTTGGAATACGATCCTCTCTCCCATCGTAAGTACTCTCTACCGCAAGGGTAATTTGGGAATGGAATCACTGGTGGGCTTCAACCAGTCAGCCATTCCATGAACATTTACCAACAGCCCTACTTATGCCAGGCATTGATATACAGAGAAAAAAGATGGTTTCTGCCTTCAAGAAATCTAAATGAGAATTGGGAAGGCAGATGGTAAACAAATTATTATACTGGATAAACACTCTGGGACGTTACCGAAATCCAAAGATGAGGTCTTTAGCACAGAATGGGAAAGACAGAACACCAGCAAAGGCTTCCAGTGTAGCACATGGCCAGGTGTACCTGGCAAGTACTTGGGAGCAAGTGGCCAGTTATGACCAGAGTAACTTAGGGTGTGAAGGTCCTGGAGGGGGTAAGAGCAATTCGGATATGAGGTCTAAGAGCTAAGCTGGGTTCAGATTCTGTTAAGATCTCCTATACCGTTTACAAAAGGAGGCTGAGTTTTATCCAGAGGCATAGAGATGCCACTGTCAGCTTGGTAGCAGAGAATTAACATGATCTGATAGAGATTTTTGGAAGATCACTCTGAAACAGAGGACAGTTTGGAATGGGAGATATTAGAGATGAGAAGGACATCCAGGGAGGTGGTCTACTACCAGAAGTCCCAGTGATGAGAGGCTGAGCTAAGGGAGTGACAGTGGGGACAGGGGACACAGAGAAGGAATATTGAGAAGAATAAATAAATTTGACAGTCTAGGACGGTGGCCAAGGAAGAGACTGGATAACACCCAGTATTCCCACTAGGACAACTGTGATACCTTCACTGGAAGAAGAGAGGTTGGTGAAACTGAGAAGGAAGACAATAATACTGGTTTTAGATGCTTTTCTTTAATTTTTTAAACCTGTGGTTGCTTTATTTCTAACATTCCTACCACTGTAGCACCAATAAACAAGACTTCACTATTTACAATGAAAGTGCTAACACCCACAGGGTATTTTAAAAAGAATAAACAAATAAATGGCTTGGCCCATTTTCCCCAGAATAAGGAAATGCAGGAGGAAATGCACCAGCCAAGAATAAGAAATAAGGAAATGAATACATGAGTAAGATAACACATTTCTACAAGTGTAAATAAAGAACACGGCCAACAAAAGCATGAATCACAGCTCCACGGATTACCTCCCCCAGCCAAACATCATACACCCCTTCCCAAAAGGAGTTTGCAATCTGAGTACATGTTGCCTTCCACTCCCTTCCCCAACGGGCACACTTAGATTTATCATTATGAATGTTGACAAAAGAAACTCTACCTAGAATTTGTGGTTCATCAAAAATTTGGAAGTGCCAAGGAAGAGCAGTAATCGCTTACTCAAGTGCCCTCAGGGGCAGTCGGATGATAGAAATGGGTAAAGCAGCCTGGATGTAATGTAACAGGGGGTGGCGAGGACTACAACGAATGGAAACGTGTCTTCCCCCTTGGGTGGTTTTAAAACAAAGTTGAAAATTCCTTGACACTTAGCCCATGGAGAGGAGGGGTCTATGACTTTTCTCTTTACATCTTGGTGGGCTGGAGACTCAACCAATAGAGTACAAGGAAAGTGGCACAGTATGACCTCTGAGGATAGGTCCTAAAAGGCCAGGTGGCTCTTGCCTTGTTCTGCTGGAACACCTGCTCTTGGATCACTGTGCCGCCACGCAGCAAGCCCGACTCTCCTGAGGCTGCCAAGGCACAGAAGACACTCAGAAAGACCACATGGAAAGAAAGGGAGCTGCATACAGACTTGGGGATACCCAAGGAGCCAAGTTATCCCAGTCCAAGCACAAGATATGTGAATAAGGACACCTCCAGATGACTTCGGCTCCCCGAAGTCTCCCCAGCTGAAGACCCAGACACAGTGGAATAAAAGCAAACCATCCCCACTATGCCTCGTCCAAATATCTGACTCACAGAATCCATGAGCATGATGAAAGGGTCACGTGCGGTTTTAGAACACTAGGTGCTGAGAAGGTTTGTTACGCAGCAGTAGAAAACTAGAACACCTCCACTAAAGAGGCAGCCACTACTTTGTCCCGCTGACTGGCGCCATGTCGGGGTACAGGACCAGTGTCAGAAGACCCTCGCTGAAGTCAGAAACCTAGATTTGTACATGACTTTTCCAATTGTTAGAAGAATGTGTGGGCCAAATAAAACATGATTGTCACTGGATTTGGTCCTAAGACCATTAGTTTGCAACTCCTCATGTAGTATGTAGATTCTTTGGAGGCAAAGGGATGTCCGCTTGGTGATGGCCACTTTCAAAGAGCACAGTCAGAGGTTCAGACCACCTTGCCATCGCCACCCTGCACCACACTAGCTTTCGTTGCTGCTTTTCCTTAGATGATATTAGGCAAGAGTCAACTCTAGATAAGTCTGAGAAACCCTCCCCAAAATTCCTGAAGAACACTCTAGGATTTGCTTTAGTTTTAAATCTCCAATGGATTTTAAGGTCCACATTCTAACACCCAAAGCCATGGTGATAACATTCAAAGTCAAGGGCCAGTAAGTATGGAAGTCACAAATATGAGTTCAAGCAGCGGGCCTGGAATCCATGGTCTATAAAGCAGAGCAGGAACTCAGTTGGGGAATAAAAGGTGAGCACACAGTCTAGTACATAATAGTAGCTCAATAAAAGATAAGTGTATAAATGAATGGATGGATAAACAACCATTTCAATAGATGATTTGTCTAATCTTCCTTTAAACTGTATTTTGGCATCTCCACAAAGACAAAACCACAACCTAAATTCACTTAGGTCTTAAAACTAATGTAAATTGTTAAGTCTCTAAAACAGAAATGACAAATTCTCCCAAGTTTCTATCTCTGCTGGAGACTGACCAGTACAGCTAGTTCATTATAATCCACTATAGAATAAAACCTTTGCCAAAAATGAAAGTATTAAACAGACGAACAAAAAAGCCCACTCATTTAAACTACGAAGTAGGAAGTTTTGCATACAAGTCAACATTTACTTCTGGAAGAAAAAAAAAGACTCCTATTTGCATCTCTAATTTTTACCAAATAGCACCCATGCCTAAATTAATCTTTTTGTAAGTGACTAGGGTTTTGTTTGTCTGTTGTTTTCATTCTCTTTATAAGGAGCAGAGAAAGGAAGGCACATGAGACTCCACAAGAATGTTTACTTTCAAATAGGTTGCCTTCAACAAATTAGCATTCTATTTACTTTCTGTGAAATCACTGCACCACAGCCATCTGTAGAGGAAGCTATGATATAAATGATCATATCAAGACTGAGTATATGAAAGACGACTTGAATATGAACTCCGAGAGCAAATTCAAATCTGCCACCATTCTGTGATCTGCTCAGAGAAGGATGGCTCAGAATGGGCAGACATTGACACCACAGCCAAAGGATTCCTTCCATTCCTTTCCTTTCTGCCTGAGTTTGGCCCCAGGCCTGCACACACAGGAAGTCCTTGAGACAGGTGAAGAAGGCCTGCTGTCTCCTGTCCACATTATAAACGGGCATTTCTGAGATTCCATACAGGGTACAGAAGGAAATTCTGATTTCTTTGGTATTTATGAGAAAATGCTGAAGACGTGCCAAGAGTTTACAAGGAGATGGGAGGAAACATCCTTACCACCAGCTCTCCTGATAATATCCCCTCCTCCCCCACCTCCGTTTTATCACATGTACTGGGCGAGCCTGGAGGAGGAGAATGAGGTGGAAGCTTGAAATTATTATCCTGAAGCGTATAAAGTCACTCTGAAAGCTTCTCTGAGTCAAGCTGGGTTCAAGACATTGCTTGACCCCATGGCAAGTGGCTCATGACGGGCCCAATAAATTCTGAGTTTCCAGTCATCACACCGGGCTCTTCTTGATTTATATGAACCCAGGATTCCACAAGTCATGACTACAGGGAAGCCAAGGATCCTGTGTCGCTGTAACATATTCCGCTGTTTCAAAATGCCCCGCTGCAGTGAGGCTGCATCTTCAGTGAGTTAACGGTATTGGTGTTGGTGCAGGTCAGGTATATGTGTGGGAGAAAGCATGCGCGTGTGAGAGCGAGCAGAGACCTAGAACAAAGCTTCATTTTATAGATAAAATTAGCCATTTATCTTTTCTTTCTGAGCTAACATCATGTAGTATCCTGAATACTACTAAAAGCTGGCTTTTAAATAAATCAATCTTCCGATCAGACCTCAGAATTGAGGCAGACGGGCAACTAAACGACCCCCAAACTCAAATTCAACCCACTGATGTAACAATAAAGATCACATTTATCTAATTAAGCTAGCAAATCATAAATTCTGCCCAAATAGTTCCACAGTAAAGAAAGGAAAAAGGGGAGATTCACACTGAAGAAAGCTGTGTGTTGATGGATTCAAGGATAACCATTAAGCTAAATTTCTCTAGAAAAGTTTGTCACTTCTATGAAAACCATTCAAAATGATCAGTACCTTAGCAGCTCTAAGCAGAGGTTAACAAAAGCTTGGTTTCCTTTAAAGAATTTATCTTTTGTTTGCTCTCCAGTCCCAGACGGCATCACAAAATAAAGAACAGATGGTGGAGACTAAACAAGGAGACCCTGAAGGTGAAAGTTTTCAAAGATGCACGAATTTAAAACGTCTACCTCTGAAAAAGACAATCCCCACGCCTATGAATTAAGCTGATTGTGTGTTTTCACAACATGCCTATCATCACAGCTGAGGCCAAGTACACATCCTCGGTGACAAGAAGAATCAAGAAACGGTGTTATCTGGGACCATCTATTCACTGGTCCAGAAACCCAGCTCATGTATCCAAATGTTTGCTTCTTTTGGCATCTCTGGGTTAGAGCAGGGTTTTTCAAACTTTGTAAAAAGTCACCTTTGTGGCAGTAGAAGCTTAAACAGAAGTGTGAACAAATCAGTTAAATGCAGAGCTGCCCCAGCTGAAGGGTGCCTGTGGTGGTCTGAAGGGGGTGACAGAGCCTGCCCTGTGCCCCGCACCCACCCTCCCCTAGGGCTCAGTGGAGCACAGTTTGAAAAACCATCTGAGACTTCATCTACAGCACCATGGGCTAAAATGAGACCAAAACACTAAAGCAGAAAAACATCAGAATGAATGAAATGTAAAGGACAAACTAGGTTAATTTTTCTACATTAGACCAACCCAAAGGTCAACAGGTTCCAACATTATTTTTCTCACTTTAGTGTTTTAACAGAATTAATTTACTGATTTCCACTTGGCAGGATATTATGTCTGCCTTCTGGGCAACTAAGCCATGTTTTCCCCAAAACCTTATAACATCTTTATTACTGACCCAAAAGATATTAGTCAGAAGAGGGGTTTTCTTAACTGATGACCCTCGTTGTAAAACTCTCCCACTAAAGAAGAACAGTAATTCACCATAGCCTTTGCTAGAAAAATAAAATAACTGGAGAATTAAATGACAGTATAAATCTGGGCACATAAAGCCCTGAAACCCGGATCACTGTAAAAATTCTTAGTTCAGGAACCCTTAAGAAAAGGAACAAACCATTAAAATTAAACTGAGTTATAAAATCCTAACAAGGGATTTTTTTCTTTTTAAATGCTCAGGAACTACCTTCCCTAGTCCACTTAGTTTAACCACAAGGTCTAAGCAATTGAAAACATTTTACCTTCCTCCCCATATGAGAAATTAATGTCGCTATTAGGAAACACTCTTGGAAAGCATTTAGTATCCTATGTAATCTAGCCTCTACCCGCTTTGCAAAATCATCTACCACGACCTAACAAAGATATCCAGCACAGACCTACTCACATCCTCATGGCCCCTCAATACTGTCTGCTCATTTCCATCTCATGCCATCTCCCCCAGACATCCTCACCCCTCCTGCCAACGAATCCAAATCCAACTCTTCCCCAGACTCAACCTGACAACAGGGCTCCCTTGAACGGCCATCCCTGACGTGAAGGTGCGTGAGCCATCTCCCAGGCCCACAAAGGCCCAGAGCACCAATAGCTCATTCCGTCCCTTTGGCTGTTAACTGTACACCTTCTCGGTCACCCACCTCCTCCCACGGATACAGCGGACCGTGAACTAGTATGAAGGGCCTGTGGCTCACTTTTCTGCTCTACCTTATAGAGGGTATCCCCAGGCTGCACCCCCATGGGACACACAAACACTTGTCGAATAAATACGTATGTTTATACATGTATTATTCTCAATAATCACTCATCTACATGAGACAGTACAGACATTTATACGAAGCAAGTGAAACACAAGCAGAATTTTGTTTTCTACTACCACCTACATACACCCTTGAGTCTTTTACCAGCTCATGCTTCTCCCAACTATCATTTTTGTTTGTTTTACTATGTTGTTTATCTCAGGACACACGCTGATTAACCTTTGTCGTAATAAATCTCTAATATCCCCGATGTTGTTTAGAATGCGTGGCTGCCTGATGAGTCAAGGCAAAGATTCACAAGGAAATTGTGCCTTCCCTTCGGTTAACGGTGCTGTACCCTCCCAGTTTCACTGAAGAGCCTCACTCCAAAGTAGTTCAAGCGCAAGCTATAAAGTTATAGGATTAAAGGGCCAAAGAACGGAGAAAATGGCTCTTCTTCTGCCCCAAGGTTCCTGGAAAAGATGACCAAAATCTGGTTGGATGGGACATAACAAAAGTGCACGAACAGCCTGGTGACACTGCCTTACTGTCTACCGAACTTGAGTTGATAAGCCACACTCTCCCATTCGGTTCAAAGGTGGCAAAGAGACTTGAGAAAATCTAGTCTGCAATGGAGTAGAAAGTAAAATCCTTCGCTCTGATTTTCCAGAGCACTGTCCCACTAAGACAGGGGAAAATAAGAAACTAGATGCAGGATGCACGTTTCACACGTGGCCAGCCCACCTGTAGCCTGCCATCTGAGACCTGCCCAAATAGAAGAAATCACACTTCAGGACTCCACAAATCCCAAGTCACCTCCGCTATAGCCTCTTTAGCTCCCTTGTCACCCATGAGGTGTTCAATCATCACTGTGTCTACGTCAAAGGGGACTGGGTCTATTTGGACATCGCTAGGTGAACTGCTGCAACCCCGACAAGTTCCCAAGAAAGCACAGTAGTGCAGGGAAGCATTTAGCGCCATGGTTCTCAGGTCGTGCCATGCACAGTGAACCCTCCACCTGAGCCCAGAATCCCTCCCGGATAACATCCTCACTGCTCTGTTAGGAGCTCAGGCCCAGCTGCACAAACTCTGGAGGAAGGCAGGTGGGGTGGCAAGCAGGGAGAGGAGCCCCCAGTCCAAGCTGATCAGACCTCCAGGCTGTCCTTGTGAGAGGAGGGGCAAGAAGCTGGAAGTGGTACGTGGGTTGTGGTTCCTGGTTTCCATCGGTTCGTCCAGACCCTGCCTAAGTGTAATGAACACTGCGGGTTCTATGTTTATCAACACGTCAAGCTGTGTGGAACTAGATTTTCTCTGATGTCTGGGATAAAAATTAAGTCCCAAAACATGCTGGACACACAGAAACGCACTTTGCATTGCGCTGTGGAATCTGAACCCTGGGCTGTATGTTATTATTCAAAAAAAGTTTATTAGAGATATAGAGCTGTATCAGCACAATGTGAGGGAGAAAAACTGCCCTTTAGTAAATACATATTTTTTTGTTTCTAAATATTCAAACGATGTTTTAGGAAATGATGGTGTTAATAGATGATTATTTAACAGTCCATACCTAACAAAAGTAAAAAGTTGGCAATTCCACATTTATTCTCAGGTTTTATATATCTGTGAAATCCAAATTCTGAGACTACTGACTTAGAAAACCTCTATTCCAAGCCCCTTACTTGAGGGATAAATTATTTTGCCTGCAGAAGTGGGTGGTGTGCTAAAGGTCACACAGCAAAGTATGACCTCGAAAGTGGCAGAGCCAATTCTGTACCCAAATCTCCAGCTGGGCAAGTGGGCCATGATGCCCTTTATGAAGTTAGGGCAACACACTGTAACTCCATGAAACAAATGTGATTATTTTTTAACTGTTTTGAAATACGTGTTAAATAAATACCACTTTTACTCACAATTAAAACAGAATTTGGCTAAAGGATGTTTATAAAATTGTTTCATTGTTTTAAAGCTATAAATAAAGCTTAGATGCCATATGCCGACTTAAGGATGGGTATCTACATATTACTTTAACATACGGGTGAAATTCCACAGATACCTACAAATGTAAAAATAACTAGCTATGCTTTGTGAATAGGTGTAATAGTACTAGCCTAGCTTTCTTTTTTCAATGAATGCCTGTTGTACACATGGCTGTATAGAACTCTGGCAAGAACAACGTTTCCATCAAAGACAGATTCACGTGCTAGGCCAATAAAATCCGAAGTGGGCAATTCTGAGATTGCAACAGGAAAAAGCCAAATAAATTAAGGGTGAAAACCATGTGGCATATAGTTTGAGAGTTAAGAAGGACTAAGTATTGGTCTTCATTTAAGAGCTAAAGGGATACTATAAAAATAAGCAATTTTCAAACCTGTTCTTCCACAGATTTTGAAAAGCTTGGTTCCTGTTTCTCATGAAAGTCACTATACTGAGGGGCTATTCATGGCAAACCACCTGGATAATGTTTATTTCTAGACCCCTAACTGATCATAACTGTAAACGTACTCTCTTCCGAAGTACTCTCATACGTACAATAAGCAGCTAAGCTCAGCCAGTTCTCCCCCGACGACTCCATAACCAGGGCGATTCTGGTTGGGCCCTGTAACAATGAGGCAGCTGGCCCTGCCAGTCGACATAAGACAAGTGCCCATTGGCAACAAGGGGCACTACCAAATAGACCCTTTGAAATTCTTTATGGCATCCCCCTCACACAGCCTCTGTCTGCTATTTTCACCCTCTCTCCTCCTTGCCGTAAGTTGACTCTCACCTCACTTTCCTGTGAGTCACGTGGAATCCATCATTGGCAGATATGACTAAATGACTTGTCTTTCAGGGTCTTATTACTCTGTTTAGGTGAACGGGTGAGCTGGCGCTTGCTGTCTAGGAAAATCGAAAAGATGCTGAATTCATGAGCGTGGTTAATTTGAATTCTCAAGAGTGGTTCAAACAGAGCAGGCTGCTTGGAACAGAAATTTGCAACTCAGATAATCTGACCTTTTAAATGCCATCAAAAGTGTAACGTAAGTGTACTTTACTTTTGCCTATAGTAGCATAAATCAGAATAACGGGCTTAATTAGTTTTGTTTGCAGTAAGCTGAGTTATTAAAAAAACACAACTCCTTGAGAGCAGTTGGTGTTGCCATCTGGCACATCCCCTTGCTCCTGGTCTTTCCTTTTGTTTCTTGTGCTCCAGAAGCTGACACTTCTCCAGACAGAACCTTTTGGCTATGAAGACAAGCGGATGGGTGAGAATGCGAATAAGGTCAACCCATGGTCACAAGGCTGTTTGTCTGGAGGAGTGCGGTCTTGGGGTGGGGAGAGTCCGTGTGGAAGGAAGAAGGGTAGGAAGGCTGTTGGCCTCTCAGGCCAAGAGCAGGAATACTCCTTCCACCAAGAGTGCATCTCAAGACTTGATCATCCAGCTGTGAACAAGTGGACCCCGTCTAACCGAATGAGAGACTCCCAGGCAACAGATCCCAGCTCCCCGCCTGCACCTCCAGCTCTTCTCTGGAACCTCTCTAAGCCCGAGTCTACTGACATGCACCTTGTCTCACTCATCATTGCAGGTCACTGGTTTTCTGGAATTTCCAACAGGAATGGGGCAAGACCGGGTCCCTATTCCATTTAGGGTTTTTATTGTTAACATTACCCCTACATCAAGTGCCTTGAAAGTCTGGAAGATTAAATGTCTTCTGTATAAAAATGACACCTTGCCCTGGGAGTCAGCGGGACTCTAGTCCTCTACTAACTGGCAATTGGCCTTGGGTAATTCACTGAACATCTCTGGAAGTCAATGTTCTCAATCAGAAAATGGGAAGGTTGAAGTGCATAAAATGTAGAGGACTTTACAGCTCCAAGTGTTATGATTGAAAGCGCCCTGATTTCTTAGCATTAAAATAGACATTCTCGGGCTTCCCTGGTGGCGCAGTGCTTGAGAGTCTGCCTGCCGATGCAGGGGACACGGGTTCGTGCCCCGGTCCGGAAAGATCCCACATGCCGCGGAGCAGCTGGGCCCGTGAGCCATGGCCGCTGAGCCTGTGCGTCCGGAGCCTGTGCTCCGCAACGGGAGAGGCTACAGCAGTGAGAGGCCCGCATACCGCAAAAAAAATAAAAAATAATAAAATTAAAAAATAGACATTCTCAATTAACCAAATAAAATAAATATATACATACTCATGTATCTATGCCCCCAAATGCAATTCATGCTTTTTAACCTTTTTGAAACAACTAGCAATTATGGACACTCAGGAAGCTGTAGCTGCACACCATCCAGATCAGGGGTTGCCCCTAAAAACCAAAAGACCCCTCAGTAATTGGAAGAAAGATGAGAAGATCAGAAGACCTTTCTTTATCATCAAGAAGGAATGTACCTGACTAGAAAAACCAACTCACTCAGGAAGCATCAGAGACTGCCTTTGAAGTTCTGATCATCAAAAGGTAACCAGAACATTCTATCCCTCAACCATAGCAGTAGGCAAAAATGGGGCTATAAATATTTTGTCTGCAAGATTTTTAAATGTAAGGATCCACTTTGCTTTATATAGCTGAAATTGAAATGAAGTCATTCAATGTCTTCAATGCATTTAATAATTGATGAAATATGCATACAAGAAAACTCAGTACGTGAGAGAGAGAAGCAAATAACTGAAATACAGATTTAGAGCAATCACCCAACCCAACCTTTCTCCATAATATATCCTGTCTCATAGAAAAGCCCACAGAAGGGCTAAATAACTAAGGATCTGAAGAAGGAAAAAACTAAAATATCATTCCCGAAGTTTTCGTTTATCTGTAATTGAACATGTGCCTAATTTCAATCCAGGGCCAAGACCAAATCCCAAGACTTTTTGTACCCTTCCATAATGATTCAAGTACAGTAGCTCTATAATACATTTAACTCTTTGTTACATGAAAACTGTAAAGGACCCAACTGTGTGTGAATAACCCAGTCATTGTCTTATCTTAAGGACAAACTAGTATTGCCTTTATAAAGATGATGAAGCAAGCTACTGTTCCTCTGCCATTTTGTCATTTCTAAACACCTCTTCTGCTTCTCTGCTGTTGAGGAATCCCTGGTCTCAGAAAGAGGAGCTACTCTTTCTATTGGAAACTCTTGAATGACACTCTAAAGAGAAGGCAGTTTATGTCAGGAACAGCAGTAACTTGAACCTCACCCTTTTGCAGATTAGACACGTATAAACTAGAGCTGAGATTTCATGTCTGTATTCTCAAGTGCCCCATGGCCTACTCTCGATGCTGAATCTGTAATTTCCTAGAACTCCTGAAAATCAGCCCATTTCAGAAAATGAAGCTATTCTTAATATCTCCCAGAATCAAATTCAAAAATAAGTATTTTTCTTCAAATGTACACAAAGTTTACCATAAACATTATGCATTAAAGTAGTATTAAGGCCAAGCTGATTGTTCCAAAGTACCCAAGAAGCAAAAATAGCTGAGTTGTTCCACAGGTTCCCCAGTGCACCGGAAGGAGAGCGTTCCTATGAAACCGTTCGTAAGCCAAAATGGGATAAAGTGAAGCAGCAATTACCTTAGGACACATCTTGCTAACAGATGCACAAAGGAAATCGAGATAAAGCACAGATGCTCATAGACAGTTTGAAGCTAAGTGTGGTTCCCGGGGAAGGAGCTTGGCGGTGCCACTCTCACTGCCTGGGGGGACCCACCGCCTCTGCAGGGGCTCACTGCAAAACAAATGCTGAACGCTATTTTTTGCTTTTCACCTTTTTCATAAAATTGAAAATCTGCTTTAGATTTCTTTCAGTTAGTGAAAACAGGTACAAAGGTAGGTCCTTGGTAAAGCAAACTTTTGTAAAGCAGGGGACACCTGTATTACAGAAATACTTCAATTATCTGAAATACAGTCAAGACCCAGAAAACAAGCAAAAACCTTTTCAGCCCAAATAACTGATAGATGCATGACACATGTACCGTGCGCTAAAGCTCATGCACTTTACTCACAGAAGGATACTTCAAGGTCACTTACTCTTATTTTCAACACAGTTCTAATCAGTGTGATTATACATTTTCCCAAGGGAAATGGATAATCACATTAGATTATCCATTAGAAAGAGCAAAGCAGAAATTAGAAACGATAAGGATATGATGTTAAAAACCAGGCCGGGTGAGGGCAGCAAGGAATATTGCTGAAGCATGCTGGTACTAGAAGTGACTGAAAATCTATTAAAAGTAGATACTGAAAAAAAAAAAAAAAAAAAAAGAAAAGAAAAGCCATCTGGGGCCATTTAATGTAGGGACTCAGTTCTATCTAGTTTCAGAGTTTCTCAACATCAGAAGTGGCTAAAATGAGAAATTTTAGAGCCTAGGGCCATAAACTGCAACACACTGGCCCAATGGTGCTATGCAAGTAAAACTTTTTTTTCAAGCTTTTGCAAAGTTTGGCTTCACGTTCTTATTTCTGAGCAGTGGAGCTTGACTACACTGATGCCTCCAGAATAATCTATCATTACTATGAGTAAACGTAGAGGCTTAGAGCAAATCACCGCTTCTGAACTCACTTGACACTTGTGAAAATGAGTTATCTGACGAAATGGAATACTCACCCTAATTCTGTTCTAAGTTAGGTTTTTTCTGAATTATTTCAGTTGAAAAGATAAAGGCATTACTAACTCAATGGTATTTTTTCTATTATGTGTATCTTCTGAAACGCTGCAATGGATCCCCAAATACAAATGTTTAATTGATTTCAACTGGGTCTAAAGGGCACAACCATAATTAGCGGAATGGGATTCCTCTGGCTTCACAGCATCAACTGGCTTATGTGACTGAATTCCAAGGCACTTGAAGATTTGTTTGCGAAACAGAATCAACTGAATAGTTGGCATTGTTCGCATGCAATATTAAAGTTACTGAAATATATATATACACACACACAGCATATAGATGATAGCGATAATCTCCTTAGACGATTAACGTTGTCCCCTAGATTTAAAGAATGTTTATAGCTTTGTACTATTATTACCAGTGCAGTTGAAAACCTTACATTCTACTAGAAATTACCTTTCTAAGCCATCTAGGTTTTGCAATAATAGTTCACCTCTCAGATATTTTGCAATATCTCAAACTATATTTTCAACATTAAGCATTCTATGTCTTTAAATCAAAATGTATTCTTACGACGAATGCAACATGCTTTGCACAAACAGGTATAGTACAATCGATTTTTTCCAAAACGTCTTAAAATTGATGTCCTATCAAAGTGAATATAAGGCTACCAAATTACCATACTGAAGCTTGAAGACCAAAAACTACTGTCTAGTTCTTTAACCATCTACGTGTCAGCACACACAACAGAAAATACACTCAGAGGACCTCAGTTAAAATCAGTTCTGTAGTATTTCCATAACTGTTAACTGCTGACATTTTTCTCCCAAGAGACATTCAATTTCTATTGTCCAAATTCATTCATAAGTGATGGTCTGACTTTTCTCTAAGCAAAGTAAAAGATTTATGAGCGCAATCACTCATGCCGTAGTGCACCACTACTTAATTCACAGACAGCCTTGCTTCAGAGAAACTCTGCTGGGCTCTTCCACACATAGGTTATCTCACCCCTAGCAGACAAGGCCATTTTTGTGTTATCAGTGTCTTTCGTTTACTCATTAACAGAGAATAACAAGCCGTCTTAAAACTCAAGGTAAAACCTATAAACTGAGAGATTTGAAATGCAGGTTCTCTTGTGGGAAATATTCGTTAGGATTGCAGGTGCCGCGTGATCTACATTCACCAAAAACATCCACTGGAAATAGGTTACAAACCCCTAGTGCTTCTTTGTCCAGCGGTATGTGAAGGCTTGAAAAGGTCGTCTTAAATGACTCATATGCCAGAGTTTCCCCGAATTAACCTAATAATGCCACCCACCAAAAACTCAAATTTTCAATCCATACCCCTGAAGAAGTACATTATCAGATAGCCTTGGTCTGGGGTTGAGAGGGGTGACGTTTTCCAGTACCTGCTGGCGTCAGTCCTTCTCAGTCCTGGAGTTCAGCAAAGGAGAGGAAGAACTTTCTTCTTCGGAGGAAGCTTGGGTGTTTGAGAGCTTCACTCACACCAGCCCATCTTATCCAACAATCACGCACCTCGGCCAATGGTTTCCACCTGGTCTGCTCATTAGAATCACCTGAAGGGTTCTTTTTACAACGTGCCCAGGCCCAGTGCCAGACCAATTCAATGTGCATCTGAGTGTGGGATCCAGGCACCAGTGTTTTTTCAAAGTCAGCCCAGTGATTTTAGCCTGCAGCCAAACTGAAAAACACTGCTCTAGAGCAGTGATTTTGAATCAGAGTCAATTTTGCCCACTCCCTACCCCAGGAACATTTGGTAGCATCTGGAGACATTTTTAATTGTCACAACTGGGGGTTGCTTATGGGTAGAGCCCGGGATGCTGCTACACCTCCCAAAATGCACAAGACAGCCCCTCACAACTTTCACCTGCTTTTTGTTAATGCAGAAACATTCAAGGGCTCATCCAAAACACTCACCTCTCACACCAACCCCACACAGAAGGATTCTGTAAATGACTCAGCAAATTTGCAGTTTGAGATTTACCTTGCTGCTGGTTCCTATCTGTTTATAAGACAATAATTCAACCAAAGTGTGTGGGGATTTAAAAATATGAAAAAATCATGTCTCACTATCCATATCAAAAATTAATTTGTAACAGCAGGAGAAATACAAGCTACCAGTGCCCAAGTTTATAGGCTGATGATCCATAAACATCTCATCGTGCCTCTTCATTTTCCAATTAATTACTGAAATAAAAATGCAATGCAAATGGACTACAAATACACTTTGGTGAGGATATCCACTGTCAGAAGATCTGTCACTTAAGAATGAGAAAACCTGAAGTAAACACAAGAATTAAACTACAGTGTCATTCTAAACAATGCATCTATGTTACATCAAATTTTAACCGAATAAAATTGTTAAATTTAAAAAAACCATTTGCCTGACCATGAAATTTATCTGAACTCAGGCAATAAGATTCAATGATTAACGCCATCCCTATCTAGAGACAGGCCTTACTTTACACAAAGAGTTGCTTAAAAATTGCACCTAAAATCCCTTCTTATAAGTTAAATCACACATTAAATTAGAGAAGTTCTTTATTTAAGTAAGCCTTTTTGTAAGGAGAAGAACCGTTCTGTAAGTGAACCACCTGCCCTTAAGTAATCTTTATTTTGGTTCAAGATAAAAAGTTTCCTCAAAATAGTGCACATTTACTTCTCATGCTCATTAAAAAGCAATCAAGAAGTGGAAAAGTCATTAACTTTACCTTCCTGTTAACACATTACCCCCTGAAGACAAGTTTCATGGCCGATGACACATCTTGTGATAGTAACACAACCAAAATATCTTTTTTAATGACTTTCATCTCTTGTGAGAACTGCACGGCCGAGGCTGCCCACAGCAATCAGGGCAGCATCTCCTGGAAAGAGTGAGGGAAGGGTGCAATCAACAAAGTAAAAGCCCCAGCCAGCCCGGTGGCTTCAACACAACAGGTGAATCGGCTTCTCCCAGTTTTCACCTCCCAGCACGTAACAGAGAAAGCAACAGCGTCCGATCTTTCCCATTCTTTCTAGTTCCATCTGTGCTTAAAACATTGGACGTATTAGAAGCCAAGCTTCAGGAGTCAATTTTCAGCACTACGAGAAAAGGATGAGGATGAAATGGAATCCAACAGGTAAATCCCCAACTACAATATTGAAAATTTACCCCTTCGTGTCACTGCTAAAATTGGCGGCCTCCAGCACTGCTCAGAGCTGACTGCACAAAGCCTCCGGAGCAGCTTTCAAATAAAGTGAAAAACCCCAGATATTTTGGATGCAGAAACCCCACTTCATAAAACCAATCATTTTAGTTCTAACTCGGCCACAGATGACATAAAAAAAGACCCTCACAATTCTTTTAAGTTTTTTTTTTTCCTCTCTTGAGTTTCAAGTGGTTTCATAACAAAGATGCAAAAAAGTAAACCTCTTCCAAACGGTTTAGAGCTGCCTCAGCCAATGCAGTGGATGTTGCACTTTGGAAACCAAAGGAGTGTCCAAACACATCTGTACATTTAAAGGGGAATATTTAAACAACCAGAAAGATGACTCACCATGTAGGAAGGCATGCTACTCAAGCATTGACATATATCCACTACCAAATGTAAAATAGATGGCTAGTGGGAAGCAGCTACATAGCACAGGGAGATCAGCTCGGTGCTTTGTGACCACCTAGAGGGGTGGGATAGGGAGGGTGGGAGGGAGACGCAAGAGGGAGGGGATATGGGGATATATGTATATGTATAGCTGATTCACTTTGTTATAATGCAGAAACTAACACACCATTGTAAAGCAATTATACTCCAATAAAGATATTTAAGAAAAGGGAAAGAAATCATCTGATGCATTTCAGATGCAAAGGAAAGTCACAGAGTCATGCTAAGGCCCCCAACACAATGGAGAACATCCTCAAGGAAAAGTAAGGCTTATTTACAGGCATTCAGACAACCCAGCGTCAAGCCTGTTTAAGGACACCCTAGTTCTTTTTTAATGTTATTCTTTTTCATAATAAATACTCATTTCTTTCTGCACATAAGCTGTTAGCTGGACTCAAAAACCTTTGGTCACCTGTTCCAAGAGAGCCCTTGTAGGAAAGTGCACACAAGCAGGAAAATGTTCAAGATAGAGAAATCTTAGATTGGTTCTGTTTTTATCTTCAATGTCCACAAATCTCACCCTGACTACTCAGGGTCCCACGGAATTATCGTTCCTCTCCTTCCCCTGCCCCCTCCTCCCCAATATTCTCCAGGCCACCTGGTAACTGCATAAAATAGAACAAATGGAGGGGGAGAAAAACACATAATGATTTGGGGGCAAACGTGTGTTCCTCTCCCCAACCCGCCTCCGCACTAGCGCCTGCAGCTTCTAACATGGCCGCAAAGCCTTGCATCATTCATAACTCTCTACCCAGTGGCCCCAGCAACGCGGTTCCCCAGCACGTACTGACCCACCGTTCATGCCACTGTAGACATTCCGGTGATGGGGTGACAGATCCTCTTGCGCCTGCCTTCGGAGGGTGCCCTCCCTGCTGCCACCGCCGCTGCCGCCGCCGCCGCCGCCGCCACCGCCGCCGCCGCTGCCTCCGCCCACGTGTTTGTGATCGGGGCTCCCCCCGTAATGCTGTTTGAGGTGCTCCGGGCTGGTGCCCCGGGCTCTGGGTAGTTGCTCCAGGCTCCCACCGACGGCGTGTTTCTGAAGATGCTCAGGGCTCCCTCCGCTGTGCCTGGCGTGCTCAGGGCTGCCCCCGGGCCTGTGCTTCTGTAAGTGCTCCGGGCTCCCGCTCAGCACGTGCTTGGGCAGCGTTTCGGGGCTGCTCCCCGCGTGCGGGTGCCTTTGCTGTTCGGGGCTGCCCTTGCACAAGGGTTTGTGGTGCTCGGGGCTGGGTCCTTTGAGGGCTTTGGGGTGATCTGGGGTCGCGGAGGCCTTGGGCTTCTGCAGATGCTCAGGGCTGGCGCTCCTGTGCTTGGAGTGCTCCGGGCTGCCCTCGGCCCGGGGCTTCTGCAGGTGCTCTGGGCTGCCGCCGCTCGCGTGATGCTTGTGGTCCGGGCTGTCGGTGCTGCCTGTACTGGAAGTGCTGCTGCCGTCGCCCACGTCCCGCACGTAGGGCGCCGTGGTGGCGGCAAGCTGGCAGAGGCTGGCCTGGCTGTCGATGGAGCAGCGGCTGCCCGCGCAGCCCGCGCCCTTCTCCTCGTCCAGCAGCACGCAGAGCTCCTTGAGCTCCATGTTCTCCTTCACCACCTCCTCCTGCTTCACCTCCAGCTCCTTCAGCTTCTGCAGGTATAAGGCCACTTCCTTGTGCATCACCCCCGCCGTGTAGCGGCCCAGTCTCTGCCACTCCCGGGACACCCTCTTGCCCTTCTGCCGGTCGTCATCCAGGAAACAGCAGAGGTCCCTCAGTTCCTGGTTGTCCTCCTGGAGTTTCTGGTTAATATCCTGAAAAGAGACACACAGCCATTCAAGCCAGGTATGCGTGGGAGGCGACACCAGGCTCAGACTTCTGGGAGCCAGGGAGCCTGGAATGGGTGAATTCTCTGTGATGATAGGGGAGGGAGGGAGAAGGTGAGAGGAAGCTACAGATGTGTAGCTGTCCAAAAAAATAACAATAATGGGTATTGATTCTGCTCCCTGCCCCATGCTTTACTTGTATTATCTCATCTACTTCTCACCAAACCCTCAGGGGATATTATGGTTCTTTTACAGACAGGGAAACGGGACCTCGCAAAGCTTCACTTGTCCAAGGTCATCCAGTCAGTCTTTAGGGAGCAGCCAGTTCATTAACAGGAAATCAGTAGGCTCCCTGCCCCACCTTCAAGGAAGAAAGATGGCTGCTTGTGATCTGTGAAAGGCTTAACAAGCTCTGAGGCAACAGGCCTTTCGTCAGCGCAAAGGACAAACACCGCCTAGGTGTTCAGCCCACGACCCGGAGAAGCAGCCCCAACCCCCGCATGAGCGAGCAGCAAACTGTCCTCTGGTGGCGTTTCAGTCCTGCCCATCCAACCCTACTTGCCATCCTCCCTGCACGGCTCCCAGGCAGCTCACCTGGAACTCAGGTTCTTGTGTGATATTCAAACTCCCCCCCTCCCCCCAAATCGCACCTCTCAGCAAATGCCACCTCCACCCATCCTGTCGCCCTTTATAAGGACCTGTGGTTATGCCTGGCACCTCCTTCTCCCTTACCTCCCAGTTCTGAGCCAAACACGTCTCCTGAACTCTACCTCCGAAATTTACCTTGTCACTCCCATGCTTCAAACCTTAAAAGGGTCTCACTGCCCTTAGGATAAAGTACAAAATCCTTTAAGTCTCCAAAGGCCCCCAATCCTCTTAACTGGCCTACTTCTCCAGCATGAACGGTGATTCATTCATGAATATTTAGTAAGCATCTATTATGTGCCAGGTACCTGTCCAGGTGCTAGGGACAGATCAGAGGACGCAGCAAAGCCCTTGCCATCCTATGGCTTTCATTCTGGTGGGGAAGACTAACAAAAAAGCAAGTGTACAACATAATGTCATACAGTGAAAAGTGCTGGGAGAAAGACTAAAGCAGGCTTAAAAATACTATCTTTTAAGAGAAGGCACCTCTGCAGAGAAAGAAAACATTTGAGCAAAGACCTGGGTGAAATAAAGGCGCAAACATTTGCTGGAAGATGATGCCAGGCAGAGCGAAAGGCAAGTGTAAAAGCCCCAAGACAAATGTGGCTCAAGCTGCAGCAAGGCCAGTGGGCCTAAAGCGGAGTGAGCAAGGGTGGGGAGGGTGGGCAGAGCTGGGAAGGAGGTCTGGGAGGTGAGGTGCAGGTGGGTGGGCAGCAGGGCTAGGTAGATAATGTGGGCCTCATCAGCCACATGAAGGCCTTGCCAGCCACAGGAAGACTTTGGACTGTTGGCAAGCTGAGGATAGAGGACTAGACATGATGTGATTCATTCTGCAACATCATTCTGTGCAGAAAATAGACGGCTGGGGGATGGAAGGAGGCGGGTGACTGGAAGAGAGAGAGACAGGATAAGGTGGAAGCTGGAAGACCAGGTAGGAGGCTACAAGGTTAGTCCAGGTAGAGGGAGATGATGGTGGCTGCTACCCATGGTGGCAGTGGACAAGGTGAGACCATCCCTCCCCATCATGCACAGAGCCCCACCCATGCTGGCCTGGTCTCAGGGCCCAAGGGACAAGCCCTTCCCCTCTTTCACTCGGAAAGCTTCCCCCAGCCTCTACACAATATTTGTTTCTCACTTTATGGCACTTCCCCATAGAAGCCATCCCTGACCACTAATCTAAAGGACGTCCCCTTCTATGCTCTGCGAGGAGCCCTTCAACTTCCCCTCTGTTGCATTACAACTTCTAATCACATATGGTTGAGTCTGACTATGAGTCAAGTCCCCATCCTCACTAGACCAGAGTCATGAGAATGGAGACCCGTCTCTTCTGTTCACCGCTGTGCACCCAGAACACAGCACCCCTACTGTAGAAACCTGAAACCAAGGAATTCAGAATTAACTGTGAAATCCCCACTTAGTCTCCATTCACACATATAGTAAAGGGGGGAGCTGTTTCTTGAAGCACCATAGTTTGGTGGGGGGTGAAAAGGGGACAGCTACCTAAGATTTCCCTTACTCCACAAAGCCTGAAAATCTCTGATCTTGTGACTGTCATCCAATCCAGACCTAGAGGTACTCAGAGAGGGGAATTGATTCTCCCAAACTCAGGTTGATTCCAACACTTCCCCCTGATATTGACTAGGAAATAAACCATAAAACAGCTGCCAACCTGGAATCTGCCAAGCTGGAATCTCCTGGCAGTCATGAGGCCTAACGTGGGAGTGATTCTCAAGGCCTGAGGAGAAAGAGGCTCTGTGCAGCTTAGTTTTCAACTCAATTCTAACTCTTAGCATCACCAATCCTTGTGTCTAATGCCCATCTAGTCCTTTTGCTTCTCAGTGCCACTCTCTGACCTCAGGCCCGGCTGTTTCCAAAAGCCTCGAGCGGGCCTCCCTGCCTTGGTCTACCCCAGCCCCTAACTTCCCTTGCTCACTCCAATCCAAGCTCTCTCTGGCCAGACTGATCGTCAAAAACTCTCCCTGCAGGTAGTGTCTCTCCTGCCCCTAAACCCCCATTGCCTCCCCTTTGCCAAGGAAAATGAATAAACCCTTGGGCCAGGCCTACAAGGCTTTCTTCCTGCCTTTCTACCTTTAGCTCCCTCTAATTGTGAACCAGCTAATTATGAACCCTGATTAGGTCTAACTTTCCAACTAGAAAATACTATCTTCTGCCTTCTATAGACTTACCTAAGAGGACAGATTGCTCTGATAAGACTCCACCAGCCCTAGAACAGCATCTGGTGTGCAGCAGCGCCAGGCCTGAATGAATGACTAAAGTATCCCATTCACTGCTCAATGCCTGTAAGACACACTCCTTAGAGCACTCATTGGGCATCTTTTTTTTTCTTTCTTTCTTTTCTAGTGTAGATTACCTTAGCTTCTGGAGGGCAGACATTCCAATGTCTTTCTTTGCATAACTGACACACTTGACTTGGTGTGTTGCATACAATGAATGCTTAATATGTGTTTATGGACTGACCAGCCCTTTAAAGCGCTAGGCCTATGGCCAAAACAGGATACAGCTCTAGCCACTGAGAAAAGATTTCTTATTGTTGTTTTCAGCTAGCCCTGCTGTGTTGGAGTCTGTAGTAATAAGAGAATAAATTGTTCCTTGACACTGGTGCTTTATGGGAAATCAGAAGCTGTAGATATTCCGAGAAAATAATGCTAAACAAAATGAATCATTCTCAGCTTCACAGCTCATGCAGCTCAGTATCAAAAAAACAAACAACCCAATCCAAAAATGGGCAGGAGACCTAACCAGACATTTCTTCAAAGAAGACATACAGACTGCCGACAAACACATGAAAGGATGCTCAACATCACTAATCATTAGAGAAATGCAAATCAAAACTACAATGTGGTATCACCTCACACTGGTCAGAATGGCCATCATCAAAAAATCTACACCAATAAATGCTGGAGAGGGTGTGGAGAAAAGGGAACCCTCTTGCACTGTTGGTGGGGATGTAAATTGATACAGCCACTAGGGAGAACAGTATGGTGGTTCCTTAAAACACTAAAAATGGAACTACCATATGACCCAGCAATCCCACTACTGGGCATATACCCTGAGAAAACCATAATTCAAAAAGAGTCATGTGCCACAATGTTCACTGCAGCACTGTTTACAATAGCCAAGATATGGAAGCAACCTAAGTGCCCATCGACAGATGAATGGGTAAAGAAGATGTGGCATATATACAATGGGATATTACTCAGCCATAAAAAGAAATGAAATTGTTATTTGTAGTGAGGTGGATGGACCTAGAATCCATCATACAGAGTGAAGTAAGTCAGAAAGAGAAAAATACCGTATGCTAACACTTATATATGGAATTTTAAAAACAATGGTTCTGAAGAAACTAAGGGCAGGACAGGAATAAAGACGCAGATGTAGAGAATGGACTTGAGGACACGGGGAGGGGGAAGGGTAAGCTGGGACAAAGTGAGAGAGTGGCATGGACATATATACACTTACCAAATGTAAAACAGATAGCTAGTGGGAAGCAGCTGCATAGCACAGGGAGATCAGCTTGGTGCTTTGTGACCACCTAGAGGGGTGCCACAGGGAGGGTGCGAGGGAGACACAAGAGAGAGGGGATATGGGGATATATGTATACATAGAGCTGATTCACTTTGTTATAATGCAGAAACTAACACACCATTGTAAAGCAATTATACTCCAATAAAGATGTTAGGGCTTCCCTGGTGGCGCAGCGGTTGAGAGTCCGCCTGCCGATGCCGGGGACACGGGTTTGTGCCTCGGTCCGGGAAAATCCCACACGCCGCAGAGCGGCTGGGTCCATGAGCCATGGCCGCTGAGCCTGCGCGTCCGGAGCCTGTGCTCCGCAACGGGAGAGGCCACAACAGTGAGAGGCCCGCGTACCGCAAAAATAAAAAAAAAGAAAGATGTTAAAAGAAAAATCATTCTCAGCTTCAAAAATTCTTCCACATTTAGCTGAATCCTCCCATTTCATAGAAAGTTCGTCATGTTCTTCTTCATCTAACTGAATTTCCATGTGAAAATATTCCCCCCTTTGAGTATCCTACAACTATTCCTGTTTTCTCCAGAACTGGGAAGTAAATAGGACTTGTGCCACCATGGGCTCCTTCCCAAATGGAGTGAAATATATACAGTTGACCCCTGAGCAAACTGGGGATTAGTGGTGCTGACACTTGGCCAAGTTGAAAAGCCATGTAACTTATAGTCGGACCTCCGTACACCAGATCCACAATCATGGATTCAACCACCAGCGGATAGTAGCACTGCAGTATTTAGTAGTGAAAATATCCCTGTAAAAGTGGACCTGTGCAGTTCAAACCTGTGTTTTCAAGTGTCAACTGTACTTCTCAGAACTCTAGTTGGGGTAGAAGGGGCGTGTATTAGCCCATTCAGTTTTATCACAGTTCCTTTTTTTCCGTTATTATTCTTGCAAATATTATTTACTCTCCAATTATGAGCTATTTCCTCTGCCTTCTAATGAACAGCTAAGCAACCAGCTTGATAATAACCTTGTGAGCTAGTGTTTTCAAATCTATCACTTTAGGACTTGGGCCGTCTTTTTCAAAACAGTGTCTTTTTTAACATTGCAGCAGGCTACTAGATGTTGCCCATCTGTCTAAAGGGGGCTTTTAAAAGATTAAATCCATAATCACCGGAAATTCATATCATCCCAAATTTCATACATAAGGTTCTCAAGTACTATAACTGTGGTTAAAGAATTGTTTCAATTTGTTACGTTTCCATCATTGCAGGATGGGGAATTGGTGTGTTGGCGAGTGAGGAAGAAAATTAATGTGCTGCAGATAAAAAATCTATAGAGATTGAATTGCCCCCAATTCCCGCCCCCGCCCCCAGAAAATTCCAGGCCAGAGCAGTCTGAGTGTTGGTATATGCTCAGAAGTGCACGAACATGGTTCTCAGGAATCCATCCCTTTCAACAGCAGCACCCTAACCGGAATCTCCTCTCTCCAACCCCTTTTAGGATGACACATTCTAACCAGAGAATGTCAACTAGCCAAAAGAAAAGAAAATCAGCTTATTTGGAACATTTCATATCTGTGTGACCTTAAGAAAGCTATTTAACCTCACTGGGGTTTCTTTATCTATGTATCATTTAATCTTCACACCTCAAGTGGAAATAATATCCCCATTTAGCAGATGAGAAAACGGAGGCTCAAAAAGGTTATTTGCCCAAGCTACCCAAATTGTCAGACTCCAAAACCTTTCTTTTTCCCACCCTGCACTACCTCCTAAATGTTTAAACACAAACAAGTCAGCCAGTGCTGGGACAGAGTCACAGGCCCCTCAAAGGAAAAGAACGATGCTCCCATTCCCCAGTGTCCACAGCCACAGTACCACCTAGAAGCCTTGAAAATATTTAGATGCAATTTCAAAGGCAGCTCACAGAAAGAGGCATAAGAAAGAAAAGTGTTATGGCCTTAATTACCCTAAATTTACAGTCTTCAGCTGAGAGTCCCAAACCAACAGAGGCAAAAAAAAAAAAAAAAAAAAGAAAGAAAGAAAGAAAATCCCTTCCTTCCAATTAAATGAAAATAAATTTTAAATGTACTATCGTTATCTCCCATTTCCTCCCACCCCTTTCCTTTTCCCCCTTGGTATCCATACATTTGTTCTCTAAGTCTCACTACTGATACTATGTATAAAACAGACAACTGATGGGAACATACTGTATAGAGGAAACTCTACTTAATTCACTGTGGTGTCCTAAATGGGAGGGAAATCCAAAAGGGAGGGAATATATGTACACGTATGGCTGATCCATTTGGCTGTGCAGTAGAAACTAACACAACATTGTAAAGCAACTATACCCTAATAAAAATTAATAAAAAAATAAAGTGAAATGTACTATCACTTATTCAGTCAACCACATTTATGGATCACTATGGTGTCTAGGGAAGCTCTGAGCCGATATGTGGAAGGGAAGGAAGAAGGCTTGCCCCTCAGAGTTGGCCAGAGGCTTAGGAGGGGCCACCATGTGGCTGCCCCAGGATGATGGGAATGAGGAGAAGGGGCTGCATCAGAAAGTAACCAACCCCCATCATTTCTGAACTTGATAAGGAAGTGGACTGGAAAGTCTTTTAATGCCAGGTCACGAATCTAGACCACAAGGAGACTCTTACTTGAGGTGTAACCACTCTTAACTGGCCTGATAGGTACTTCCCTAAATGAGGTTACTGGAATGAAGACCCGGTCCTCCCCTCCCCCACACCACTCACACACAGACCCCCACAGGCAATCCACACAACCTAAAAGAACTTCCAAGTATTTCTAAGCTCTTATGTCAATGCTCCATACTATCAAAATCTCTAGGAAATTAATTACAAACTCTTCCAAGTTGCAGTATAGTTCAAGCCATGAAAGAAGATTAAATTGGAGGGTTACGAACTATATTTGTGTCCAGCTTTGCCACGGAAACCCAGATCCAGGAGATGCATGGCTTTACGTACACTTACGCATCATCTCCTGGAGACAATAACTACCATTTTTTGCAGTCAAGTCCAGAATTAAACCTTCACCTAAATTATAATTTATTGTCACACCCCCCTAGGAGGTGGTTATTATGATTTGCATTTTATTGATGAGTAAAATAAGGCTCTGAGAAATTACCCAGGCTCACCCTCCTGGCCAAATGAGGATTCTAGATGCAGACCCACCTCTGAGATGATCTTCCCCCTACACGGTCCTGCCTCTAATCCAAGAGTCTGGTACTTAATAGTCTGTTAGTAACGAATTAAGCCAAAGGAGAGAGTAAGGCTTGGGATTTTTCTAAGAGATCCTCCTAACTGCATCTGCTCTAGGGACTATATATGACAGTCAACTGGAGCCTCAGGGGAGGGCCTTCTCCACCTGCACTGGGCCCAGCACCCAGGTGAGCATCTAGCAGTTCTCCCCCTCCCACTCCCCTTTGCCCCTGAATCCAAGGGCTGGAGCCGCTGAGGCAATTAAGAAAGTGTCTACTGCCTGAGAAGTGGGGTGGGAGTGGAAAGGGGACAAGAACAGCATGTGCCTGCGGGAATTTGCTCCCCGAGGTCCCTGCAGCGATTTCGTTTGTGTCTGGCTTCCTATAAACAAAAAAAGAACAATGAGAGGAAGGCATACCAGGAGGCACCAGTGCAAGCGGTGAGGAGAGGAAGTTTTGCGGTACACTCGCGCAGGGCGGTTCCCCTCCACCCATCTGCTGCAGCCAGCCGGGCTGGCACATTGCTGGCACACTCAGAACACTCCAAGGGGAAAAGAAAGTTGGTGGGGGGTTGGGGTTTTATTGTTTTGTTTTTCTTTTGTTCTTTTTTTCCCCCTAAGAGCAAAGAGGGAGGATTGGCTCCAAAGGAAAGCATGACTGGATGACACTTAAGGTACACTTTCAAAACCCTGTGCTTCCTAAACTGAGACCCTCTGTCCTTCCCCTCCCAGCTAGACGAAATTATAATCAAATTGGGGGTAAATGGGACGGTCAGGCCACCCCAGACGACGCCAGACGACGCCAGCCGAACTCGAGGAAAAGGAAAGCATCGGAGCAGGTAGAAAACAGAATGTGAAAGAAGAGGTAAGCTCCTCTGCACCATGCGACATAGCCAAGTTACGAGGGTGGCGCCGCGGCTTCACCCTGGGCGCCCCGCCAGCACCACTTCCCTGCATCGGCGCCCTTTCCTCACCCTCTGCCCCACGGAGAAGTCGTGGCGCCAGAGCAGCCATATCGTATCACGGATCCCCAAGGGCAAAGATGCTCTGGACTCGCTCCTTCGCTCGTTTTTTCCCCTGCCTGGCCGTAACCCGGCTCCCCAAAGCACTGATTTTCCCGGCTTCCTGGAAAATTAAAGCTTCCGCGTACCCATCGCTCCCCTCCCAGCCTTTCAGCATCCTTGGCGCCCGCTCCTCCGGCCACGGAGGACCACGAGCTCGACGCTAGTGCGCCCCATAGGGGGAAGAGGAGGGAACCAAACGTCTACAAAGTTTGGAAAAGTTTCCAAAGGGCTGGGAAAGGGGAGCAGGGGATGCTGACAGGGAGAATGGGGGGGGGGAATAACCTGTTGACGGAAGGGGGGAAAGTTTGCCTGGTCCCACCTCCCCAGGGCGCCCGGCTCCCCGCCCCGCCGAGCCCGGCGCTCACCTTGAGCCCGCGGATCTCGCCGAGGTGCAGCTGCAGGCGGCGGTTGACCTCGCGGATGAGGTTGCTGTGGTCCAGCATCGCGCTCACCTTCTCCGCCTCCGCGCGCCGCAGGCAGCGGATCAGCTCCTCCTTGCTCCACTGCAGCAGCTCCTCGTCCGACACTTTGGACAGGTCCTCCACGGCAGTGGCCGCAGACGGGCTGGCAGAGGTTGGGGGACAACTTTCCGCCGCCGCAGCCGCCGCCGATGAGCCTCCGGCCGCCTTCGACATGGTATCCGCGAGACGGCAGGTGCGAGTGGGTGGAAGAGGCAAAGCAACTCCCGAAGGCGCGGGCACGGCTGGGCCGCCTCCGCCCACACCCCAGTGCGCTCCAACGAGTCAGCTGCACCGCCCGGGGGCCACTGGGTTGGGGCGGCAGGGGTCGCGCTGGACCGCCATCCTACCTCGCCATCCCTGTGCGCGCGCCCGCGCACCCCCAGGGCCGGGCAGCCACCCGCGCGCTGCGGCCAAGACACATCCCAACTCCGCGCAAGTCCATGGTGAGGGGCGCCGTGAAGCTGGCGCCGCCGCGGGAGACCCTAGGGGACCGCACCCCGGTTCCCCTGCCCTCTCTGCCGCCCTAATTCGAGCCTGTCGCCCCCCACACTCTGGCACACACGCACTCACACACGCTCACTTTCCTCCCCCTTGCCCAGCTGCAGCCCCCGCTTCTCTCCTCTCCTAGCCCCGCCGGGGAGCGCCGGGCTCCGCGGCACCTCGGGAGCTAATCCAGCGCCGCCGCCGCCGCTGCCCGAGGGACTGGCGCGGCCGGCCGGCTGCGCTCCTCCTGCCGCCTTTGCTGCGCCCGCTACCGCTCCCAGGCTGCTAGGGGAAGCCTAGGATTTGCAGCGCCGAGCGGTGGGGGCGGGGGGCGGGCGTTTAAAGGCTGAACCGGCAAGAGGAGGAGCCTGAAGCCGGGGCAGCCCGCAGCCGGCCACACCTCCCACGCGGGCTGCAAGCTGCTGCAGCCGCTCGCCCGCCCGCTGGGATCACGAAGCGCGCTGTGCGCTGTCCCGCAGGGCAAGGCCGTGGGCGCGGCTTCTTCAGCGCCCGGGCGGGGGTCGGGGTAGGGGGTGGGGGGTGGGAGGGGGAGAAGTATAAGAAGCTGTGACACTCGGTCTTTGGGAGGCGCGCGCGCGCCACCGTGTGGCAGAAGCAGCTCCCTCCGCCCCCTGCACGCCAGGCTCGTCACCGGGCAGGGGAAACAGCTGCGAGCAAAATGAAAGATACCTGGTATTTTGAGAAATTGAGGTTCAGGAAAGATGCGTAGCAGGACCTGAAGGGTAACCGTCTGACTGTACTTTGGAGAATGGAAGAAGAGGTCGATGGCAGAAGCAACGGGGGAGGGCTTTGGGGAAGAAACGTTTAAGAAAACCCCTATACTCTAAGAAGGGGAAAAAGAGGCTTCTGGGCAATACTCTTTAGGGACCATCCACCCCTACCCTCACCCAAGGCCTTTATCTTTTCTAAAACTCAACGACTTTGTAACGAAGCTTAAGGGGAGGTTCTGAATCTTTTCTATTTTTGTTTGAAAAACGCCAAAGCCTTAATTAAGGGAAAAACAAAAACCTTCATCTCTTGCTTCCCGAAACCTGGATTTTAAGGTCAGCACAGTCATCTCCCCTCTGAGCAAAGCACGGCCCCTTAGACAAGCTGAAATGCCAGCCAAGGAGATTTTCATTTTCCTCTGTGCCGCAGGCTGCCCTGTATTACTACTGCCTTGGCTGTTTATGATGGTAATTTCTGGAAAGGGTACTCTGTGTCCCTGAGTACTAACTTTGGGCTACAAGAGTCCCTTCCCCTGGGCTTCCCTGGTGGCGCAGCGGTTGAGAGTCCGCCTGCCGATGCAGGGGACACGGGTTCGTGCCCCGGTCCGGGAGGATCCCACATGCCGCGGAGCAGCTGGGCCCGTGAGCCATGGCTGCTGAGCCTGCGCGTCCGGAGCCTGTGCTCCGCAACGGGAGAGGCCACAACAGCGAGAGGCCCGCGTACCGGGAAAAAAAAAAAAAAAAGAGTCCCTTCCCCTCCCCAGTTCTACTCTCACACGAAGTCGCATGGAATCATCTCTTAGCTGAAAACATGTTTTTTTGCCTGAAGAATTGGATGTATTTGGTCCTGGCATGTCACTTAGGTGAATTCTCTCCTCTCCAGGATGGAGACAGGGTCAGAAAACTGCAGGGATTTGCCCCCAGGGGGCTTCAGAAAACCGGAGTGCAGAGGTAGTCATCTCCATCCAGTAGGATGAGAATCTAAGTCAGAGACCCTTACCAGCTGGTCAGTGTGTGTCCCCTGATAAAGCTGCCACCTGTTAAGAAATGATCACTTGAGGACTTCTGAGACCAGACTTCCTGGACAGCCTGCAAGGTGGTGTTGCCCTCTGACCTAGATGGCCTTCAAGTTCCCCTCAGCTTGACTACACTTCAGACAGGTTTCTTCCTGACCAAAGGTCCCTGACCTCCCTTTACGTAGAACATTTACTTTAGAAAACTTTCCATTGTAAATTCTTTCTCTGCACCCTTGAACTGTCGATCATCTCCCAGCTTCTCACCAGTTTTACCACCCAGGAATTCTTTCTCAAGGACCTGGGAGCCATCCCTTTGAAATGTGATCATCAAGGATGATGATCCTTAGATCCAAGGATGATCGATCATCAGGGATGATATATCTCTCTGGGAGGGAGAAGCCTAACTTCAATAAGTACCAGTTAGCAGACAGATGGCCTCATCACATTGACCCACGGTCCCCCGCACCCAGCATCCTCTAGTACTGTTGACCCTTGAACAATAAGAGTTTGAACTGTGGGTGTCTGCTTATACATGGAGCTCCAGCCATCCATCTACATTTGAGGCAGGAAGAAGGTAGAAGCAAATGGCACAAGTTCACCTGGTAATATGACCCTCACTTATATCCTAATAGCCCGGGTTTGCCATCTGACCACCTCGCAGCTTCAAGTGAAGCTAGGTAATTTTTTTAAGTTAACCATATCAATGCCACGAGTAAAATCAAAGTTGTTTTAATAAGAAATAAGAAAACAAATATTGGATAGGCAACTAACAATTTCATATGCAAACCTTAGCAGTGGACTCTGTATACAGTAAATGGAGGTAGCTCAAAACCAGCCATAAATGACTCTAAGTCATTAGGTCCTGATGGTTTTACCTCATTTGTTGTTTTGAACTAACTGTTCCATCACAGCTCACGAATCGTCCAACCCAGATTCTCACTAGGTCTCACCTGATCATCCTCACGGGTCCATCTGACTTCAGTATCACCTGTCTCGAATTTGGTTTCCACAGAACTGCCCAAGTGAACTACCTAAAAAGTCAAGTCCAGCTGCGTCTCCCCTAAGGTAGATTGAATCATTGTCCATAATTCTTCACAACCTCCCTGTATAATTCATACCATCTCTGCCATGCAACTTTGCAGTAGCTCCCACTGAGGGGGGCAGAGTTTATCCTCTCTTGATGATATTGTGCTTGGCCACAGGACTTGCTTTGCTACTGGAGAGTGGGTGCACCTGAGGGTGTACCCCTTCTCTGGTGAGAACTCACCCTCCTGTACTTCCACACTTCACGGGGAAAAGAGCTAACTTTGGGTGGCTGTTTGGCTTCAGTCTGGGCCTCACAGAGGGCCACCCTGAAGCACGGCCACCCTCCCCTCACAGACTCAGATCTGTGTGCAGGAATGTGTGATTGTTATTAGGCCACCGAGTTTGGGGGAGATTCATTGTGCAGCATGAATGCTATCGATAGCAGATACAACTCCCCTGCCTAAATCTCTTCAGTGGCATCTCCACAGAGCAAAGCCACATTCCTTACCAGAGCACAGAAGACGGGCACAGTCTGCCCTTGCCTGCTTCTCCAGCCCTCCCCCCCACCCTACGTTGCCTCATATTTCATACTTATCCAGTGCCAAGCTGCCCGTAGCTATGGGCACTTTCTATACCTCTGTGCCCCACTGACGCTGTTCTCTCAATGCCTTCCCCGCCTTTTTCCCCTGGACAACTCACAGTGTATCCTTCCATGGGCAACATCTCCTCCAGGTCTCTGGCATCAGCCCACACTTCTCCAGTGGAGGCAGAAGTGAGTACCCCTCTCCACTCCCATAACCTCCAGTGCATACCCCTAGCTCAGCATTTAAAATAGAATATCAAACTACAGAAAATTATAGGTAGAGACTCAGACTAACCCAGCTCAATCCTAGCAGAAAGTTTAGCTCCAGCCAGAATTTAATATTCTATCTTTTCTGTTTTCTCCAAACCCTACAGGCTCCCATCATGCCCTACAGAACTCCTCGGTGCAATGGGAGATGTTTTTGAGGACATTGCTGAGTATATCCCACAATGCCTTGTCATGACACTGCACCCTAATCCATGAGGTTTCTTGGCAACTCATTAGTTTTAATCTTCCAAAGACTGAATTATGCAACTGGTGTGTATTCCTCTTTGCACTGGGTGCTGGGAAGTCAGATCCAAACTTGTGGCCCACATTCAGTTACTTAGACAAGACTTCAGGAGTATAATGTTTTTGACTAATTCTGACTTCCATCATGTCTTTACTTTCAAATTTCCTTCTCCAAATTTCCACATTTCTTTTTTACCTTGCTCTGTATGTATCTTTGTAAGTTACCAGATACATACATCTATAAGCACATATACGTGTGTACACACACACACACACCACACACGGCAATAAAGAAAGGAAGAGGGGGCTTCCCTGGTGGCGCAGTGGTTGAGAGTCTGCCTGCCATTGTAGGGGACACGGGTTCGTGCCCCGGTCCGGGAAGATCCCACATGCTGCGGAGCGGCTAGGCCCGTGAGCCATGGCCGCTGAGCCTGCGTGTCCGGAGCCTGTGCTCCGCAACGGGAGAGGCCAACAGTGAGAGGCCCACGTACCGCAAACAAAAAAATTTTACAAAAACAAAAAAAAGAAAGGAAGAAAGGGACAAAAGGGAAAGAGAGGTCTTGTCTTCAATCATAGACCCTATATGTTTTCTCTCCCATTTACTTTGACGTCTTCTCCCTCTATTAGCCCCTAAATTCTGTGAAGACAAGGCCTGCTTCCTACCTAGAGTCCGCACTCAATAAGGAAAGGAGAGAAGGAGGGAGGGAACAAGTTTGCTAGAGGCTTTTGTTCAGAATTTTTTATCCCCCTGGTTTGGAATGCCTCTTCCTTTTAAAATATTAATTACTATTTGGTATTTGCTATCTTAGAAGTCAAAGGAGTGATCTGCAGTTTAGAAAAGTTTTCAAAATTGTTTAAACGTAGGGTAATATGGTGCTTTGATGAGCTCGTCTCAAATGGCTACAAAATGCACTCAGGTGACAGGTTTATTCTCTGATGATGCCAGAGTGAGTTATGGCACTGCATGAACAAGGCTGCGGCTCATCTCACTGTATCTGTGTTGTGTCAAGTAACACAAGCAGCCATTGAAACCTCCTATCTTGTTCCACCAAGAACCACTTTCCCAAACAACACTTCAAAACTCAGTGGAAGTGCAACGGATCTTGGCTTTGCTCCCTAATTCTGAGTCCAGAGCCAGAGAACACGGCCATGTGTGGAGCCACGAAGTAGCTGGGAATCCCAGCTCCGGTGAGGAACCTCTGGAGGTGGTGGATGTTACTGCTAGATGCCTCCAAAACATGTTTCCACTGCAAGCCACTGCGGAAGTGCTTTGCCTTGATCCAGCCCCACAAGTGGAATATTTAGGAGCTTGCTAGGTTTTATTGCACTTTGTTCTACCAAGTACTAGGGCAGAAACTGCGAAAGGAAGAGAGGTCCAGCCAGCCTGACCCCCAGTGTTGAGATCCCTAGTGTCTTCTGGCTCAGGGGAGGGAACAGCTCCTCTGTCCTCCTCCCACACCTCCAGGCTCACAGCTGCGCTCTGTGGGTGGGGGAGGTGTGCATCTCAGTGAAAGCAGAGGGTACTTCAAGGAGCCCCTATTTTCTGTCATTTGTAAAGGAAATGGGCATACCCATTTGTGGTAATTCCTGGACCTTTAGTGCTATTTTCACTATTAACCCTCCTCCGGGTCTCTACTCCATGGATTCTCAGCCTTGGTTACATACTGGAATGACCTGGGGTGTTTAAAACATGCTGATGCCTGGCCCTCTCTCCCTAGAGATTTCTGATTTAATAAGTCTGGGGTGCAGCGTGCACATTGGTTTTTTTTTTAAACTCCCCACATGATTCTGCTGTGCGGCAGTTTGAAAATTGCTGTTGTAGATTGTGTAGAACACTGTCCAATAGAAATACAGTACAAACCACAAATGCAAGCCACAAATGCAATTTTAAATTTTCTAATAGTTGCTTTTAGAAGTGAAAACAAACAGGTGACACTAATTTTAATAATAGAGTTCATTTACCCTAAATATCCAAAATATTAGTTCAACAGGTAACCAACATAACCAACATAAACAATTATTAATGAGATGCTTTGCATTTTTGTAGTAAGTTATCAAAATCTAGCATGTATTTTACCTTAGCCACATGTGACTAGTGGCTTCCAAATTGGACAGCACAGCTGTAGACCATTTGGTTGGGGGGAGGGAGTGGAATAAAGAGTGGTACCTGTGGTGGGCTGAATAATGACACCCCAAAAGATATCCATGTGCTAATCCCTGGAACCTGTGAATGTTACCTTACATGGAAATAAAAGGACTTTGCAGATAGGATTACATTAAGAATCTTGAGATAGGGTCCTAGCTTATCCCAGGGGGCCCTACATGCAATTACATGTATCCTTGTAGGCGGGCGGCAGAGGCAGATTTCACAGAAGAGGGGAGGGCTATATAACCACACCAGCTGGGACTGGAATGATGAGGCCACAAGTAAGGGAATGCTGGCAGAGTCAGCATAGAAACAGGAAGAGTCAAGGAGCAGATTCTTCCTAGAGCCTCTGGAGGAAACACAGCCCTTCCGATACTTTGATTTCAGTCCCTAAGACTCATTTCAGATTCCTGGCTTCCTGTGAGAGAATAAATTTCTGTTGTTTAAAGACACTAAGTTTTGAGGCCACAATAGGAAACTAATACAGCACCAATTATAACAGAGCACTTCCTTTTTATCTGTATTATCACAGCCTGTCTTCTTTTATAGCTAGTTGGATACCTATTGATTTTTTCTTTTTGAGGCAGGGACATGTCTATTCATTGATGAACCCTCCACCACACCTGGCAGGTAAAGTGTTGGTTGTGGGAGCATCAGCAAAGGTCGCTCAGATGCACCTGAAGCACAGTCTTCAGGGTGCCCAGACTGTGGTGTGCACTCAGGAACAGCATGAAAGGAAGGCCTCCTCCAGGAGACATCTCTATCTGGGGAAGTGACAGATCACAAACATCCAGACGCCCACTGGTCCACTGTACCGCCTGCCCGCCCTAGTACCTTGACGTGTCTTTGAGAAGCAGTAACCCCAGGAGTAGAAAAAAGGAAGAAAGTGCTAAAAGCAGGAACTGCCTACCGGGTCTGACCTGCGAGGCAAACTCCAGCAGACTGGCCCACCCCTGTCTGTCCCAGAGCAGACCCACACCCACACAATCAGGAAGTTTTCAGTCCCTTTGCTCAGCTGCCTGAAATAGACATAGTTAAGAGTCTCACAAGTGAAAATTCCTCTTCACACTTTTGCTCAATAAAATTGCTTTTCTCCTAACACAGAGATCAGCTGCCCTGAGGGTGTGCAAGTTTGATTAGGAAGTCTGCTCTTAGGCAGACAGACAGTCTCCTGCCAGCATCAGTACAACCTGGAATGTTGGCTTATAATTGCCCCCATATAGTTAAAAACGATAAATGACAGAGCAAAAGTTGAGGTACACTCATTGCCTTTCAGAACAGCACCTTCCAAAGTGCCGTGGTCACACTGTACTGGAGAACTCTTATGGACGAGGCACACAATCTTATTGAATCAACTATGGGACAGGCATTTTATCCCATTTTACAGATGAGGAGTCCAAGGCTCAGGCCAGACTCACACAGTTAATGTAGAGTGTCATTCTAATGATCATTTTCACCAAAAGAAACAGGAGGAGTTTGAAGACTCTGCAGGTGACTCTCTGGGCCCCCAACCTTAGATACAGCTTTCAAGAAGTGGAATAGGGGTCTTCAGCAGTGTATTCAGTGAGACCCAGGTTTTTGGAAACAGCAGTCCAGCAAGCAAAGAATGAGAACAGGCTCTGAAGGTGACAGAAAGAGAGTCCTTATGCCTTTGCCATATTAATTTGCCAATTAGGACTTGTAAAGAAGTCCTAATTGCAGAACAGTTTGCAAGGAAGGGAGTTGTAACTTGTTTTCTTTGGTTTGTCTGGTAGCATCTACAGAAGTTGCTAAGGCATGTGCTTTCCCATGGAGACGTTTGCATACGATGCTCTGTGCCTCAGCACCACTGTGCTGCTGGTAATTCCTACCCCTTCATGTCGCAGCCTTAATGTCACTGCCCCAGAGACACCATCACTAATCAGGTCATCAAAAGGACCTACTCCTTCATCGTGGATTCATCGCCTTATTAGTTTCCTTTATAACACTTTTCATTTGCAATTATTTCTATTTTGTTTGTTTACTCTCCATTTTGCAGCTGGGAAAGGCGTGAAGGGGAACTGTGTTTGTGTTGTGCCTGACCCATGGTACGTACTCAGGAACTCTTTTAGTAACGGGATAAATTGCAGGTGTTAAATACTTGCTCAGCAGCACAGCAAGCCGCTAATCACTCTGTGCTTTGTAACAGTGCAAATCCCCCAACACCGGAATGCTGATTCAGTTGGTCTGGGGTGAGGTCCTGGAAATGTGTATTCAAAGGCTGCTTCTTGGCTGACTCTGACGTGATCAATCATTAGAACGGCATGTGGGAGCCCCTGACTGCCTCCTCACACAATTTTTATTTGTTGTCTTTGCAGTGAGAGTCATGGCAACCACCTAATTCACACACTCATTTCTGGGCCTTTGGGATGCCTGAGAGTATCTTGTGAATCCTATTTGCATATGTACCCTTGTCTATCCACAAGAAGCCATGAATAAGATTCAGGGCTAATGTTACCTCTTATACACCGTGAGTTAACACTCCCCAGCAAGACGGAGAGACAAAGACCACCACCATGGTGGGAATCTGGGGGAATATTCAGGGCAGCCAAAGAATTCTACTTTCTGGAAAATGCATTCCAAGTTCCTTGGAACCTGAAAGTGACATATATCTTTTGGGGGCTTGTAAAAGAACCAGAAGCTAGACCACCTAAGGATGGCCAAGTGAATTCTACGCAGGCTTGAGGGATAGGAGACCAACTTTAAATCCTCTCTTAGCAATAGTTGGGGAATGAGGCCAGAAATGGCAGCAACAGGGAGCAGAGGCCACAGCCACACAGTGGTGACATCAAAAGAAAAAGCTGGAGAGGAATCAAGTACCTGATAAATTAACTTCACTCTGGGCCTTTACTATTGTCCATGGACCAGCAGCATTGTCTTCACCAAAGACCTCGCTAGGAATTCAGAATTTCTGTCCCCACTCCACAAGTACTGAATGGGAATCTGCCTTTTGACAAGCTCGCCAGGCAGTTCATAAGAACTTCAAAGTTTGAGAAGGGCTGACCTAAACCAATGGCATTTGGTGAACTACAGGAAATTCCTTAGAATTTTGGAATTCCTTAGCTTAGAGGAAATTCCATTGTGGGCTTATTCAAGCCTCAATGACATCTAAGGGTGGTGGGACCAGGGAAATAGGGCTTAACCTCTCTTTCCTTCCTGGATGTCTCATTTGATCAAGGAGGATGTGAGCTCACTGGAGCCAAGGAGAGTTCACTAAACTCCCTCCTGACCCTCCCAGGGTGTAGCCTTGGGAACTGGAATTGGATTTGTGATAAGCAGAGACGTCAGGTAAAGATGATTCTGAAGGGTTGACTGGGATCTGCTTCTACCATTTTCTCTTAAAGATTCTTGGCCTAGAACTTTAGCCTCCTAGGATGGTGTGAAAATGAAGATCACAAAACTTTAGAAAATGGTTTATTAATGTTATTAATGCTCCTAAGTAGACTGTACCATTCCTCAAAAGGGGGTCTTTCCAGAGTTGGAGGTGTGGTTGACTGTTGCTTTAATCTGCATTAAATGGCCCAAAGGGAAGGTTACATAAAAGTGCAAGAAATTATGAAACCAATTTAGGTAGCAGCTGAAAACAAAACAAAAACAAAACATTGGTTCTCTGGTTCATTGCCTTTCATCTTCTCCCTGGGGCACAAAGAACTCTCAACGGCATCATAATATCATTGCCACTCATTTAGCCCCTGCTGGGGATGGGCACCAACAATAATTCTTATTTTGAGGCCAATGTGTCAGATACTGCAAGCACGACCTCATATTCACCCTCTTTTGTGGTGATCTGTGTGATACCCCAGTGCCTTGAGTAAGGGCAGTTTGAGGACTTTTTAGAAAATTGCTGAATTAAACAGTGTGTGTGTGTGTGTGTGTGTGTGTGTGTGTGTGTGCGTGCATTTGTGTATGTGTGGATTCTTGCCTTTAGAGCAGTTAGAAGAGAAGAGACTTTGGACAGTGAGAGTAGAAAACTAGATTAAAATATATAATTATAATCCAAATAAATGTGGTCATTTTCTCAAAAAAATAAAAGAAAATAAAATCTGCTCTAGCCAGGATCTCCTGTTTGTTCTTTAAGGAAATTATGCTCCTAATTATCATATTCAAATTTTTCTAAGAAATGAAATGCTTCCACGGACATATGTTTTAAAAAATTTTAGTAGAGGGCCTCCCTGGTGGCACAGTGGTTGAGAGTCCGCCTGCCGATGCAGGGGACACGGGTTCGTGCCCCGGTCCGGGAAGATCCCACATGCCGCAGAGCGGCTGGGCCCGTGAGCCATGGCCGCTGAGCCTGCGCGTCCGGAGCCTGTGCTACGCAACGGGAGAGGCCACAACAGTGAGAGGCCCGCATACCACAAAAAAAAAAAAAAAAAAAAAAAAAAAAAAAATTTAGTAGAATTCTTTGCAGATATGTAAAACATTCAATAAACAGTAGCTGTTGGTTTAATTACTGTAATATCCAAGAATGACAATCGTGCATATTGTGAATGTTTAATGCTCAATTGATTATCTGAGCGTTAACTTTGAATATTTGTGTCCATATCTTATCACCTGTTGCTATGAGACAAAGTTACAATTCTACAATAAAAATTTCAAAGTCAGGCAGAGAGGAAATTTCCCCTTATTCCACCTTTGTGTTCTATTGTGGCATTTAGTGGATTGGATGAGGGCCACCCACACTGGGGAGAGAGATCTGCTTTACTGAGTCTACCTATTCAGATATTAATTTCGTCCAGAAACACTCTCACAGACACAGGTAGAATAATGTGTGGCCAAATATCTGGGCACGCTATGGCCCAGTCAAGTTGACACATAAAATTAAGTTAGGTGCATGGTGGAGCACAGGCTACACTCCAGCCCCCATCTGCCCATCAGCTGGGTAAAGTAGTGTAGAACACAATCTATACAAGCACACGCCGTGACCCTGCCCACCATGTTAAGAACTGCTCTAAGAAATGGCCTCCTCTTCTCCAGATCCAGGGACCTCGAAGTCTTACCTTTGCGGCTCCCTCAGTCCCACAATTTCTGGACTGATCACGGTTTAAGCTCCATATAATACCCCAACAATGGGTACTTCATTTTAGGAGCTATTCAAATGAAGCCTCCTTTTATTTTTTTACCCAGGGCACGCAGACATGCATCTGAGTTACATGACTTACATAGGTCAAGGGTGCAATGTTGAACCCTTCCTTTCAGTGGGAGAAGCACAGCTTTCCCCTGGACTGGCAGGTCTGTGAGACACATTCAGTTTCCCCTCAGCGAGGAATCAGAGAACAGAGGAAATCAAAAAAGAAAACATCAGGAGGAAGACAAAAACCAAAATGAGTCCACAAAATAAGGAATCATGTAAATGAACAGGGAGGTAAACAGAAATAACAACTGGCAAAGCATTCAGTGAGTACTGAGTCCCAGAAATGACATTTGTGCAGAGCAGTGGCACACAGAATGACTCACTGTTTACCAGCCACGGACAGGGTGCTGTCAAGTTCGACACACGTGAGAAAATTAGGAGCAGAAAGTGTGATGCCTGGAGAGCAGTGGTGCAGGGCTGGCATCAGAAAGCACACAAAACCTACCTCTATCAGGTCTTCAAAAGGTGGGAGAGTGGCGTGTAAAATTCCCCCACATAAGGTTCACACATACGGAATATAAATGTTTCAAAAAGCAAAGGGCCGGAATAAATCTCAGTTCCAAGTGAGTAAAAAAGAAAAAAATAAAGGTTTAGATGTTGCTGGCTAAGAAATACAAACATTGCAACCAGGGAAAACTGGAGAATATAGTTCTTGCTGTGGTGACAGGTTTAGAAACCAAACATGACTCTGATGTGGAAATGCAATTATTTATGCTGGAAGAATAAGCATAACGTGGTTTGCCTTAAAATATACTTTCTGTGTTCATCCCTGAGATCTGAAAACCCGGAAAGGAATTTCAGACCCAAGAAGGCAGGAGCTTTGAGGACGGGGATTTTAGGTGATTTTCCACACATAGAGTGTGAAATTCTGGCCTTTTGCCTGCCGTGTAGAGATGTGTTTACAGCTAGTCTTGATTAAGTCTTTGCTTAATCATAGTGAGTGGAAAACAGTTCCAGGTCAGCCTACCCTCCAGAAATCAAGGACTGGGCTTCCAAATGCCCTTTGTAATTGAGTCTCCACTCAGACAACCTGGACCTCAACCTCCTAGGGAAGAAGCGTCATCATCCCTGTTGTTCTCGCCCGTCCATCTCCTTGCCAGCGTAGCCTGGTGTACTCTCCCTCCATCGATAGTTGCACATTCAGTGGGTTTCTCAACCTAACCCATCCAAACCCGAACTCAGAATAATCTTCTAAAACTGCTCTCCCTGCAGCCTTCCCCAGCCTTCCCCTGCAGCAAATGACCACTCCATTCTCCCTGTTACACAGACAAAAACCATGGAGTCATCCTTGACTTTCTCTCCCATAGCCTCGTCTAATCATCTGTAATCCGATTGTTCTACCTTCAAACTATATTCGGAATCTGACTGCTTCACACAACTTCTGTTGTTGTCACCCTAACCCAAGCCGCCACCACGCCTTGCCTGGATTATTGCTGTAGCCTCCTAATTGCACACCCTGCCTCTTCCTTTGTCACCCTTGTTCTGTTCTCAACAGAGGTTAATATAAGTCAGATCATGTCACTCCAATGTGCAAAGCTCTCCAGTGCCCCGCCCCCATGAAAGCCAAAGTCCTTAAAATGACCTAGAAGGCCTTGCACATCTGTTCTCCCCTCCCTCCGGTCGGTTGTCTGGCCTGATCTCTGTGACTTTCCCCCTTGTTCACTCTGCTTCAGCCACACTGACTTTATCTGCTTCATTTAACACACCGAAGTCAGTCCCATGTTAGGACCTTTGCACATGCTTCTCCCTCAGCTCAGGCCCCTGTGCCAAGTGCCTCTCATTCCCTCACTGCCCTCAAGCTTTCAGGTCTCAACTGAAACATCTCCCTAAGGGCTTCCCTGGCCACATTGCTTAAATGTGCTTAAAATGTAACCCACTCCTTCAACACTTCCAAACACCTCCCAATGTGGATTGGCAGAGAAGGAAGGGTGGGATCTCTCTCTACACAGCTGCAGGGCCGAGGCTGTTTAATATTGCCATCTTGTAGCTGCAGTCTGGAACGTGTGACCTCCTAGGTTGCCAGAGAAGGGAAGAGAGAGCTCGGAGGTGGCACACTGCCCCTTACCTCCCTGGACATAGGAATGGCACAGGTCATTTTCATGTATATTTCATTGGCTTCAACTAGTCAGTTTCACCCAGTTGCAAAGAGGCTAAGAAGTGTGGTAGTACTCTAAGTGCTCAAGAAGGAAAGGAGAACAAGACACAGGTAGATTCTATACCGTGAACTAAAACCTGTTTCCTTGGAAACCCTTCACAACTTGGGCAGTAGGAATCCTTGTCTCCTTATCTTATTGCTCTAAGAGTCATCATAGATTGATTCCTTTTCACTCATCCCATTCAACAAACATTTTTTAGTGTCTCCTATGTGCCAGATATTGTGGGTGACACTGAAGAAACAAGACAGCGGGTAGTGTTGTATTCCTGGCTGCAGCACCCCATGGCAGGGTGGGCTAGGCACACCACAATATGTGACACCAAATTCCCCCACCCAAGGTCAGTGGCATGATGCACATGCCCCACTGGATGGGTGTGCAAGATGGACACAAGAGTCTTACTTTCACCAGGAGTGTTGATATTCTAAAGGGATGCTACCAATGTAAGTTTCCTGAAAGATCTTGCAGCCTTCTCAGAAACTTATAGATCCTGTATACATATGTAACCACATAACTTACTATGATCTCCTTTATTCAAGAAATAACACATAAATGTTCATTTGATCTTCCCAGAATGATGAATTAATCACAAACATTTTCCTCCTTCTTTGAACCACAGGTGTACACCATAGAATTTTTTGCAGCACTTAGAAGCAGAAATCTAAACATGCTCACAACAACAAGGGTAGAGTTTATTTTTTTTAATTTGCTGTCTAGTAGTGGAAAATATACAATATTTATAAATACAGTTTATGTAAGTTAAAAATGCATATACTTGAAACCACAAAACACTATATATTCTTCAAGAAAAATGTATATCCTATATATATGTTAAACACACTAGAATGGCTGCTTATAGAAGAGAAAGAAAATGAAGTGGGGATCAGGAGGAAAGGAGAGGAAATAATAAAGTAAAACAAGAAAGCTTCCTGGCATGGACCATAGTCATAACGTGCCATCAACTGAGAAGTATGACTAACGTGTCAAATATAAAGTTTTACATTCTAAATTCTTTTTCTTTTTTGAAGAGGCACTCAGAAAACATTTGTTGAATGGATTAATGAAAAGATATCAATCTAAAATTAGTATTTAGAGCAGTAAGACAGACTGACAATACTTCCTTCTGTACTTCCGTATTCTGATCTAAGCCCAGAATTAAGCCTATAAGTAAATAAAAATAATATATCATACTATCATACTTTTTTCTTTCAAATTGACAAGCATAAAAAGTTGTAACACACTTTGCTAGCCAGGGTATAGAGAAAAGAGCACTTTCAAATTACTGATAAGAATATAAAATGGTACATCTTTCTGAAAAGCAATAGTTGTCGAGATCCATAAAAATATTTAGAGTCTTTAACCCAAAACTTCCACTTTTAGGAATTTATCATAATAAAAATAATTTAGGTACAATCATCGTATTTGTATAAAATGATTTTTGAGGCAATGCTACTTGAAATAACAGAAAATTGCAAATAATGTAAATGTTCAGAAATAGGGGATTGGTTAAATAAATTTTGATATATCTATATGATAGAATTATATTTAATTAATATATAGTGATATAAGAATATGTTTATGATATATTACTAAGCAAATGTAGCACTCCAAAATATGCCATGTAATTCCAATTTTAAAAACAGGAGGATTGTACATTAAAATAATGTTAGATATCTCTGCCTTAAATATATTAATTCAATGAATATTGAGTGGTGGAATTACATATGATTTTTATATTCTTTGCTCTGATCTATAGAGGATATGTATTTTAACTGGAAAAATACTATACTTATTATAACATAGTATAATAGTTATAATATAGTAGTTACAGTATTTATACGTAACATAATAGTACAGTATTTATATACAGTATAGTATTTATATATAACATATATAATAGTAGCTATATATGACAAACATCAGTGAATATATCAGATAATTCCACCTATTATACTATGTTATGTCTCAAAGCCATGAAAAAGCTGATTATCTTTAAATTATTTTTAAATGAAATGCTTCTGTTTACAGAATTCTCAGATCTTTGTCACATGTACATTTCAAACATTACTCAGTCATACATTGCTGTGTCACCTAGAATCACTGCATCATTCCCATGTTAATAATTAAAGAGAAAGTCATTCTGAGATAAGAATATGGATTAATAAAATATTCCCTGTAATTTTCTAGACCTTAACCAAGAATTCATTAAAACATTTTATGAAGGTTCTATTTGTGATTAAAATCAAGGGAATCCATTTTATCCTCAGCATGGGTGTTCTTCCAGTTCAATCATGTCAGGACAAAAGAAATGACAAAGCATTATGGCCCATTTGAAGCTAAGAGCTCTATTAAAACCCACGTTGGCTTTTACTTTAATAATAAAGAATAAATGTTATTTAAATTTTTTTACGCTGCAATATAAAATCCTAGAGGGGTAGAGAGATAAGCAAGGGCTGGATGGAGTCAAAATTCAAACATATATATTTTCTATTCTTCTATGGGTAATGACTAACTCTAGTATATTATCACTTTAATAAATAAATCTTCTTGGGAGAAAATTTAAAAAACACACACATAAACCAAAAACTAGCCTGGATCAAGATTTAAATTTCACTGAGAGCAAATGTTACCATAAATTAAATTTTTTAATTCCACTGTGATGGGTATAGCCATAAAAACAAATATGATATTTTCAGTCTATTAAGGACACACCAATACAAAAATGAGGTTTGTTGGCAGTTAGAGGAAGAGTGACATATTCCAGGGCAAAATGTTTGCAGTTAATATCATCTGATGGATAGTATTTTTTTAGTGGTTAGTTACTAGGTGTTGCTAAGATTTAGAAAAGTGTACAAGCTTTTGTTAAGTATACATTTACAAATCTGCTTACCACCTGTTACTTTGAACTACTGGCTTCTTTAATATAATTTTTTAAATTGCACTATGCAGATGACTTAAGTTATTATGAACAACCCATAAGATCAGATGTGTTTAAAACTCATAAATGCAGCTAATGTGAAAAACATTAAGAAATTGACCTTGATGTCTGCTTTTTTCAAAAATGATAACCCTGTCTAGATCTGTAACTCCTATGATATCCCCTTCTCCAAATAGGAGACATACACCTATCTTTTCTATCACATTTTGTTAAGGACTTAATATGTTCTCCCAAAATTCGTATGTCGAAGCCCTAACCACCTCCCCACCATGTGGCTGTATTTGGAGATAGGGCCTCTAAGGAAGTAATTAAGGTTAAATGAGGTTATAAAGCTGGGGCCCTGATCCCACAGGGCCTTATCACTCTCTTTCCTAAAGAACACAGAAAAGAGGTCATCTGTGTATAAAAGGCAGCCATCCATAAGTCAGAAAGAGAGCTCTCACAGGAACTGAATTGACCAAAACCTTGATCTTGGACTTCTGGCCTCCAGAACTGTGAGAAAATTAATTTCTGTTGTGTAAGCCACCAAGTCTATGGTATTTTGTTATGGCAGCCAAGAGCAGACAAATACATAATTATTTCATATAATTTGTATATTTGTTTGGTACTTACTTTGTACCAAAACAAATGTTAAGTTATTGACTGATTGGATTCTACTAAATACAAGCTTCTTCTACTATCTGGACTTTGTATTCATTCTGCAAATTGGGGATTGTGAATGTGTAGTACCCATGCTACCATTCTCCATTCCTAAATAAAATGGTAGACATTGCTAATTAATCATAGCATTATTTCCTACTGAGTCTAGACCGGGTCAGCAATCCAAGCAGCCATCATCAAATGATGACGAGGTGGACATTTAAGTTGAAATCTATGCATGGTTCATGGATTAGACTATAAGCTCACTGAGTGCTTGGATATTATCTTATTTCTTTGTTATAGCCTATAACCCTTCACATGATAGAAGCTCAGTAAATATTCACTGAATTAAATAAATTGTATCCTGAGTATAAACCTTCTATAAAGAAAGATCCCCATACAAGAGCTCTGGGCCTTGAGTCAAGATAAGCTTGTCTTGATTCTACATGAATGCATGAGAAAGAAAGCATCGTGTGTACTTTTAACTTTGACTGAATTTTCATCAGGTATGAATGATGAGTCATAATAAGGATCATACGAATAATTCATAACAATAATACATAATTCATAACAATGAATGGTGCATTACGCATCATTATATACGAAGTTCAAAGCTGGAAGATACAAGGACACAAAGGAGTAGAAAGCTCAGCCCCTTGCCTTGAAGAACTCCCCATCCAGTTGAGATATTAGACTCTTACACATGACATTTCACTCGCAATATGAACAGAATGTGACAAGTGCAACTGCCAAGTGAATGGTTTTGACAATAGAAGCATAAATGCTAAGAGGAAGATGGTTGCATGTTCCCCAAAGAGGTGCATACTCTCTACACTGCCCTGCCCCATCATATGCAAAGCAGATGGAGGGGAATGATTTTCTCAATTCTTGAGCAGCCTGGGAGATGCAGTATATCCTCCCTTTGATGACTCAGTAACCCATGGTCAAAGTCTTGTCATCCTGATCTAAGATGTTCTTACCTTCAATAGCAATTCACAGCAACAGAAAACACATGAGGCTCCAAACCCATCTTTGGGACAAAAATTCTAAAAGCTAACAAATTGGTGGCTTTCTTACCCTCTGACAGACACTTCCTAGGGCTACACATACCTTACTGAGTTAAGTCAGGAGAGCAGCATTTCAATTTTTAACTAAGAATGAATTCGGCCTTGCTGGACTAGTGGTAGTGAATCACTATTATTCTTAAAATCACCGAGAAAATAGCCCGTCACCCATCACATGTTAAGCAATAAGCAAATCAGCAATACATATTTATTAGCATTTGATTACAGAGAAACTCTAAATCATTCTGTGAGTCTGGTAATTTTCTTTCTTTTTTTTTTTTTTTTTTTTTACTGTACGCGGGCCTCTCACTGTTGTGGCCTCTCCCATTGCAGAGCACAGGCTCCGGATGTGCAGGCTCAGAGGCCATGGCTCACGGGCCCAGCCGCTCCGCGGCATGCAGGATCCTCCCGGACCGGGGCACAAGCCCGTGTCCCCTGCATCGGCAGGCGGACTCTCAACCACTGCGCCACCAGTGAAGCCCTGATAATTTTCTTTTTAAGTGGAAACTAGATGAAGAAAAAGTATCGAGTTTCCCATGCATGAGGACTCAAAATACCCTTTAAAGACACTGAAACTTGTACCAAGTGGCAGCCGGAGTTCTCAGAGCAGTTCACTATAGTAGACACTAAGAATCATGTCCCAGATTACTTTTTCCCTGGCAGTCATCCAGTTTACTTATAGAATGAGATAAAAGGAAAGAAATATCCCCAGGCTCCATGCTGGGTGCCATAAAGAGGCATCCCCTGTTCTCCTCTAAATTAAAAAAACAAAACAACGCAGAGTCTTGCTCTCAAGATGTAGAACCACATCCTCCCACCTTCAACCTTTCACCTTCAACCCCACTTCCCTAGGACATCTGGATCTCAGGATAAAACGAACCCAGACTCTGGTTGATGGAGCTACATATTTTTAAGAATAAGGTTAAAATGACCTCATGTTTGAGAAGAGCTGGCAATTGGTAGAGCTTTCCCTGTTTAAAAAGGAGAAAAGTTTTGTGTTACCAAGTGAATCACTTTCTCCAGCTGTAAACAAATAACTGAAAGAGCATGAAGGACAGAAATACTGAAAAAGGAGAGAAGGAAGGGGTGAAGGCTACCACTCTTATTCTTATTTTTGAGGAGGTAAATAGGCACAGGACTCTTTCTGGTCCTACCTCTCCCAGACCAACAGTGGACAGAGGGGGAGAAGGGGGGTGGCAAGGGCATGCATTCAGTCCCCCACACCACCTGCTCTCCCTCCCATCACCTGCTCAGTTGGAGAAATCATTGTGTAAGTGGTTTTCTGGCTCTTCTCAGAAGAGAAATCCCCAAAGGAATCCCCCAAAAGTGATGAGTTATTTGGCTGGGATCCCGGGGATGAGAGGGAAGAAGGAAAAACAGAGGAAGAAAATCAACATTATTGAGCTCCTAGTTAAAGCCAGATACGTTTAATCTATTTAATTCTAGCAATCAGATATGAGACATTGAATTCAGATGAGACCTAGATTTGAATCCCAACTCTGCCACTTACTAGCTATATAACTAAACCTCTCTGAAAATCATAGTCTTGTCTGTAAAGTGGGGTTGTTAATAATAATCTTCTAGGATTATGGACAAGATTATGTGAGGTCATGCCTGAATACTACTTAATGTAATAAATAGTAGTAACAATTTCTCAAAAATGAGCTCTGTTTTATGTATGAAATATATGACTCAGAGGTATAGGCAGCTCTCCCACCAAGTGATACCCAAAAGACAGCACATTTCCCCCTGGGATGATGCCTGACTAGTTCAAAACATTATACAAGTATGCACATGTCTTTAAAAGGCACATACATTCTATACATTCAGGAGTCACTTACTAAAATCCCTTCATAATAATGTGAAACAAAGATCTTTGAAAGTGACCTTGAGATACTGCGTGTCAGTCCCTTCCCCAGGCCATCCTATTGGTCAGAGTGAGAACTCAGCTAGCCGAGGACTCCTTGGAGCTCCTTCCTGACAAACCAGGCTCTCCTGTTGCCTTCCTCCACCTCTCTTTTGGATGGGTTCCCTTGCACTTAATTCCCTAAACTTCAGTGGCAGCACCCCTGCGCACTCCTGATGGGATTCTTACCCATGGATCTTGTGGTAGAAATCGAATTCTCACCAAATATTATACTTTCTCTCCTACATTTCCTGAGCCCCTTAAATTTACAGGGCCATCTGATTAGTTCTAACCAGTAAAATGTGACCGGATTTTACATATATCACTTTTGCACCAAGGAAGTGAAAAGCCCATGTCAGATTCCCCAGTCCTATTTCTCCTGTTGTGGAGCATAAAGTCTAGAGGACCCAAATGATGCAGAGAGTAAAGTAGCAGAGACTTGGTTAGCTTGGGTCCCTGAGTGACTGTGTGGAACAGATCATCACACCGTACCACACTGGATACCTTGTATAAGAAGTCAACTTTCATTCCGTTAAAACACTAGTTTGGGGGCTGTGTGTTATTACAGCACAATTTAGCATACTCTAATTTATACAAAATGCAATTCCTGCCTATAAATTAGAAGTGGATCTCTTGTTCTTGGCCACCTGTCCATGACTCCCATGTTGGTTCTCATTTTGCCTTTTTGATCCTAGCATGCTTTGCAGCAAGTGCAGAACCTGAAGCTCTAGTCACCCAGGAGATAATTATCTGAATTCCTCCTTCTCTTTTCTACCCAAATCCTACTTCAACCCCGAGTTGGTCAGGAGCTGAGCCAGCTGGAGATTAGTTAAGTCACCAGAATAGAGAATGGAACAGGGAGTTTTCAGCTGAAGCAGAGAGTCATTAGAGCACGGGAGGTGAAAGAAGAGAGAATTGGCTTCGCAGAGATCGGGGGTAAATGTGCTCAATCAGATGGGGTTGCTCAGAAGTGGGAATTAAAGTCAGAGTCTTGGATCCAAGAGCTTCAGGATGGGAAGATGAGGCCAAAGGGAAAGTGAGTCATGATCAAAGTTTTGATGGTCCTGGGCAATTCCCTCTAGCACTGGTTGGTGTACATGGCTTACCCCTACTGGGCTCAGCAAGTGAGTATGCAGAGGTAATTCTGATTGGCTTCAAGGATCAGGTGTCTACTAGCACAGAAGCCCTGACCAATCTGCTGTGCTAGGTGATCTGTTAAATCCTATTGTGCATGTTAATGCACTGGGAAACATGGTTCATTCCGTGCTCCTTGGTGCAGGGTCTCTCTTTTCCTCCAGATGCAGCAATTCATACATCTCTTACCAGTGGTCTCCAACCTAACATGCTTAATAACTTGCTTCATATTGTAAAAGCTTACAACCTTATTCACTTGCGTAATGCAATTTCCCCAGAATAAGCACAGAGCTAATTGAGGAAGTTAATGACTAATTTCTCAAGCCAAACAAGATGTTCACATTACCTTCTGACATTCAGGTTTGTGACCAGATTATCTGATTTGGCTATGAAAGCAATAATCACACCTTACACCCCAAATAACATTAAAGATTAATGTGCAGTGGAAAAGTTAATTAAGATTATGAAATATTAATTATCCTTTTTGATCGTTTCATTAAAAAATCCATTCTTCCTTCATTTGCTCTATATTCAAAGCCGAACTGTAGATGATGTATCTGAATTTACAAGGCTATAACCAGTGATATTTACAAGATAAATCTTCATATCACACACTGAATATTCAATGAGAAGCAGCACACTGCCCAGTAGCTCCTCTATTATTGATACTCTGCATATCTGGAGAAACTGTACATCTTTTCATATAGACCAAATTAAGTTTGTGATTAAAGGAAAAGTCAAAAAATCCATCTACTTCAGGCCTCCAGATATAGTGAGAGGAAATGTTGTCATCAACGAGTTTTATAAAATGATCCAATTTAAACTGAGCCAAATGCTTTTACTGTGAAGGAACACTGAGTTCACTTCTAGAGTGGTTCCCACATCATTAAATTCCACCTGACTATATTTAAGAACAGATTCCATTGTTCAATTCTTTTACCTTTCAGAAATTGTTTTTTCACTTTGTGCTTATGGGACCTCATATATCTTATTCACCTTCTGCCAATGTAATAATCCCCATCCCTGTTGAAACTGAAGAAAGAAAGAGTTCATGAAAATGTGTGCATTTAAAATCTGAAATTTTAAGATATTTTCAAATTCTAAACCCCTTTCTTTTATACAAAGCTGGTGCTACTGTTAGAACCTGTGGAGATGGTATCAATTTAATTTTTGTTGTGCTTTTCAAACCACATAAAAGTTTTATTTGATGTTCTTGGCATGTTGGTTAGTATATTACTAAACAGACAAACCAAGTTGAAATGGGGTAGCTTACCAGAGGCACACCCCCTTCCCCAGATTTTACAATTGTAGTAGAGCTCTTGTCAGAAACTTCTGGGGCTTCTGTTCCTAGATGGGGAGGTTTGGAGCACCCCAGAACCAGTTAAAACTGCCAATATTATAAAAGGAAGTATGACTGGTCCACTGACCAGGACTTCTGAGTGGGCATCGTTGCTCGCCTGCTCACCTCTACACTCCAGGGACTTCTTGGAACTCTGTCTAAGGGCTTTCCTCTAGCAGTGAGAGCATACTTGGCCACCCTTAGAGCCAGCAAGAGTGCTGAAGAGTTAAAGTCTCCAGGAGAAGCCCTTCGCCAATGACTGACAGGAATTTGGTGTATAGATACCTTCTTACTTGCCTTTCAGCTGGGATCATTCTGAAGCATTCTACACTACCTCCTAGAGTTCCCCAACAGGGTAACTCTTTGATACATTATCTTTCACCAGCCTCCTTCACCTACTTACTTTACTTCTTAATTCCTTTACTAATATTTCCTAGGATCATCTCCTAAATAAACTACTTACACTTGAATCTTTGTCTAAAGGTCTATTTCTTAGAGGAAACCAAAGGCAGCTTCCTTGTGCTTTTGAGTGTTCAAAAGAAAAAGTCATCTGAATGCCTTGATGGATAACTGAACAGAGAAGGGGTGATCCTGGGTCCTTGAGGTGATTAACCACAGAATTGGCTCTGATCCTGACTCAATTACTGTAGTAGTTCTGGATCGTAGTTGTGCATGGAAACGAATAAGAAAACTTCCAGCCTTGGAGTCCAAGCATGGGCAGCTTGGCTAAGGTTAGCTGAAGGAGTGGAATCATATCCCCCAAGAGTTGTAGTAGGAAGAGCAGGGCTCTATCACCTCCTCTTCCAAGGAGGGGACCAGCAACTGTGTGCAGGCAGTGCGGCACTGAACTTCTCTAAGCAACATTATTTGGTGGTGGGAACGTCAGCTACTGTGGTTACTGAACCCAGTGATATTCAACTTGGGTGCAGAGGTTGGTGTAAAATTTTTGGATTGTGGAAGCTCCTAGAGCTATGGTAACAAATATGGTAGTCGCTAGCTGCATGGGGCTATTTAAATTTTAATCTAAATTAATTAAAATTAAATGAAGTTAAAAGTTCAGTTCTTCATTTGCACAAGCTACATTTCAAGCATTCAATAATCACATGTGAGTAGCATCATGGCAGAAAGTTCTATTTGACAGTGTCTCCCTAGAGTTATTGAGCAGTTCAGGAAGAGGGGAAATCTCAAGGAAAAAAGACATACTAAACTCTTGACAATGGGGATCTAACACATAGCACGGTGACTATAGCTAACAACATTCTACTGTATACTCAAAGTTTGCTAAAAGAGTAAATCTTAAATTTTCTCACCACAAAAACGAAACAGTAATTATGTGAGGTGATGGAGGTATTAGTTAACACTACAGTGGTAATCTTTTTGCAATATGTAAGTGCATCAAATCAACATATTATACACCTTAAGCTTATACAGTGCTATAAGTCAATTATATCTCAGTAAAACTGGGAAAAAAACGCAGAAATAAGTAGTAAGATAGCCATTCTAAAAATAAAAAGATGTGCCTTTATGTGCACCCTAAGTTTGTGAACAGTTCATATTAGTTACAGAATTATAGAAGTTACAAAATTACAGAATTACTGCAAGAAAGTTTAGAAATTATACAGGCCAACCTCCTGAACTAATGCATGAAAATAAGATGAGTGTACCTATGAATACTGGAAGAAGTAATGCATAAATGCTAAGGGAGCTATAACATCTCTATTGCAGTTAAAGAAGCAAGGGTTAATTTTAGTTGGGGTCAATAAAGGTAGGCTTCGTGGAGGAGGTGGCATCTTCAATAAGCCTTGAAGTATATGTAAGATTTCAGTAGGTGAAAAAATGAGGATAGGAGGGGCACTTAGACTGAAGTCAGAGGCAAGAAAGCAGAAGGCAAGTTCAGGGAAGTTTTATTTGTCAGATTGTCTCTGTAGTAGACAATAAAGATGGACCCGTGAGCTGCGGCCACTTAAAGGAGAATGAAGTCTCCCTCCTAGCACAAAGCCAGACCTAAAGACCCTTTCTGGGAAGACAGACTTCATATCTTTTTTCCCATTTATCCCTCCTTAGCTAGCTATTGTTAGGGCAACAAAGAGTGATTTCTCACCACAAGACCACCTCAGGTGTTCTAATGATCTACACCCTCAGGGTCAGCCTCTGTCTACAGTTCTGCAGGTCTTGAGGCTAATTCTTAGTGGTGCCTTTACTCCTTTGCTCAGAGCAAACAGAACAGACTGCTGTTTCCATGGGGTGATTTCAGGAGAACATTCTATTATGATGCTCTGTCCTAATTCCCACCCTAAAACCTTATAAAATGGCCAATGAAAGAACTCTAAGTAGCTTAAGGATTCTGGAGGAGCTCAGACAATCAGAGAGAGCTTATCTCCCAAGCTCTTAGCAGGACAGGGAGGGCAGCGCTGAAGCTCTCAGAAGAAAACAGACTTGCACGTCACCTGGGCTTTCCCTGTCCCACTTCTGTGCTTTTCCCCCTGGGGTGGTCCTCATCTTTTCTATCTGCAGACAGGCTCTGTCACCCAGCTGTTGACATGGCACCACAGCTGCAAACTTGCATCCTCATGATTCTGTCATCAGAGAGGGCAGCTCCCACTTAAGTACTCACAAGGGAGAACTCATAGGGCATCTCTGGATCCATCACTGTGGCCAGGGAACTAGGGACATGTAAAATGATGACAGTCCTCATTTAGACCACATAACCAGGGGTCAGGAGACAAGAGGAGTTTCCCTCAAAAGAAGTGGGCAAGAAGGGTAAGACAGAATCTGGCTCAGATATAACCACTAGAAAAATTGTTGTGGTCAGTCACTCAAAATATCAGGTACAGGGAGCACCAAGAACAGAATTTTGAGGAAAACAGGGGCAAGAGTTTGCAAAAGGATCCCCAGTGCCAAGTCCCACTGTGCCAGACTACCATCCCAAGAGGTACAGGAGGCCTGATGTTAGCCAAACCATGGCCTTCTCCTACTCAACTCCAGTCTTGTAACCCTAAGGCTACAGTCAAGAGTACAGGGCAATTGCCCCCAGTTTGCCAAACACACCCATAAATTCCCAAAGCACAGAACTTTTCCAAAAGAACCTTGCTGCCATCCAAAGCAACGCTAAGCCCTGATTTCCAACCTCTCCTCTATCAGCTTCAGGATATTTCTTAGGCATACTTTGCTTCTTTCATTAAACAAATACATTTTCTAGGATTTGAATAATAAACAAATGCAAAATGTATCAGTCTGATGGATGACAATATATTTTAAGACACAAGAATGCTAAAATTAAGGGTGACCCCCAAATGGGAAATCTACTCACGGAGACAGTGTTCTTGGCTGGAAACAGGTGTCCACATCATGGTACTCACTGCATAGAGAGCTGGAGGCATTACTGGCCTGCAACTGGCCCCTGCAACAGTTTACTACATTCACTCAAATGCAAATGTATCCCTGCAGAGAGAATAAAACTTTCAAAGTCTTTTGGAGAAAAGAGCCTGTCAAGCTGGAGCTGCAGCTTCCAGAAGGTGCTCATTTTAGAGGAAGGGGCAGCAGTCTTGTGGGCCAGATCAGATAAATCACCCAGCCTTCAAACAGAGACAAGGGATCCCAAACACTGATTGTTCACAGCCTATATGAGCCTTGAATATCATTGCTGACTGCCAGTTTTATGGATATTTCCACATTGGCCAAATCCAACTGAAAATGTGGTATAAACTGTGAAAACTAAAAGCAAATGCATTGTTTGCCTCCAAAATCAGCTTCTCTTCCTGACTTCCATATAGTTCTCAATGAAAATACTGTTCTCTCTGTATCCCAGGCTTTGAAACCCACCTCCTGATACCTTCTTTCTCAGTCTCTGCAGGTAGCCACAAAGCCTAGCAGTCCTTCATCCTTGGTCTTTCCTAGCCCATCCTTTGTGCTCCAGCCCACTGGACTGAGACCCAAATCTGACCTACCACCTGTTCTTGATAAATAAAGCTTTACTGATACACAGCCATTCTCACATTTCCATATTATCTGTGGCTGCTTTCACACTACAATAGCAAGGCTGAATGGTTGAGACAGAGACTGTTGCCTCTCAAAGCCTGAAATATTTACTATCAGGCCCTTAACAGGAAATATTTGCCAACAGCAATATTATTGCAACAGGTCTGCCCCACTCTAATTGCTTTCCTGTTCTTCCTACTTTTTAAAATGTCCCTTAACCAATATCCTGTACTCAATTACTAATGGATATTATCACACACACACACAAAAACACACTGTTTAAAACTTATTAAAAGCACCTCATTGCCCTTAGAACAATGCTATGTCCTACATGATGGGGCGTGGCTTACCTCTCCAACTTGCCTCCCTCCTCCACACTCCAGCCACTAGCTGTTCTCATTTTCTTCAGGCATCAAGCCCTTCCTGTTCCAGGGCCTTTGCACCTGCTGTTCCCCTGAGTGAAACCCTCTTCCCCACCCACTTTCATCTGGACAATACCTCTCACCCTTCAGGTCTCTGAGTCAACGTCAACTCCTCAGAAATGAGTTCACCCTTTCTGATGATTTCTCTCACTCTGTTCTCTCCCAGTACCCTCTCCTTTTTGTCCATGGAGAGAAATGAAGCATTTATTTGTTTGCTTATTGGATTATTATCTGTCTCACTGATCACAATAGCTCTAGGAGGCCAAGAGTTGTGTCCATTTTACTTAACATTCCACATCCAGCAGCTGTCAAATAGTAAGCTCTCAACTCATATTTTTTATGAATGAATGACCTTCTGTTCATTCTCAAATATTATTCACTCTTTGGCCTGGCACAATCTGGCTCTATTCTACTTTGCAGTCCTACTTGTATGCCTCACTCTAGATGAACTGAGATAACCAGCATTTCCTACATACACACTGCACTTTTTCACCTCTGAACCTTCCTCATCCCTCTCCCCCACTGCCTCTTCTATCATTTTTGCTTAGGAAAATCTTTCTCTTCCAGGCTTAATTCAAGCAATTATCCTAGGAAGCTGTGTAATAATGAATAGTTTGAATAATGTAAAATCAAAGACATATTTCAAAAGGATGTTTCCTGAAACAATCTTTAATATAGTATCATACCTTCATGCCAAAGTATACAGTTCAATAAAAGTGACTCTCTGTGGGCAGGCTGTGATGCATTCCTGATTCTTCGATAGGCTTTATTCAGGGACAAAGTTTAGAGTGTGGATGGATGGCTTGCATAACCTTCAGGTTGTTTTCCATTAATATTCTTTCTCTCAGCTCCAGTTTTGAAAGTAATTGCATAATAATGAGTACTGACAGGTACCTTTACTCTATGTTTCAGTTAAACTGAGCTGGGAATAGAATTGATAACTTTGTGTGAAATCTGGGGATCCTGACTAAAACTCATGCCAAAGAACACCAACCCCCATTCAGTGATAATTCGGTGATAAGGAAGTACATCCTTATATCAACCTTGATGAGGTACTGTACCTAGGATATAGCAACCTGTCTACTGAACATTTTTAACTCATCATAATAAAACTTTATCATTTGCATAAAAGAGAATACTTCAGTATCTATTGCCTATCGTCTATGTCCAGTTTATTAGAAGAGATATCAAAGTATCCCCCCAAAAGTTAAAAAGGAGTGAGCCTATAATACATTTCTGTTGTGTGTGTACCTGTCCTCTCCCTTGTTTCACACATAAAGAGTGTAACTTTTTATTTCTCTTGCTTCTGAACTGTTTACTCATAGTAAGTTTATTTTTGACAAGAACCCAAATAATTTTTTTATGTTGCTGCTAATCTACAGCTTCCTGTTACTTATGCAGTTGTAACTGTAGGACTCAAGTATAGGAATGTATACACACAAATACATGCGTACCTAAATTTTGTTCTCCCTCACAGTCTCTTTATGTCAAGTGTGAATTTCATAGGTATGGACTCCATGGCTTTGTTCAAGACATTTATGACTCTTGAATCCAACAAGGGACACAATAGCTTCAGCACACCTCTAGTCTCTTCCAGTTGACATTTACTATCAATCAGTACCCTAATTGGTACCTCAACAAGCTCTTTGCCTTCATGTCCAGTCGTTTGACATGAAAACATTAAACAAACAATATTGAGCTCCTACTGTGTAGCAGGCATCTCGCTGGGTACTAAAGTTTCAGCAGTTTAAAAAAAGAGACCATTTCTGACCTCATGACGCTTATAGGTGGGCCATAAGGCTATCTAACAAGAAGTAACATTTATTGAATCAGCCGCTATTCTAAGCACTTTAGATGTATTGTGTCATTTAATCTTAAAAAGAATCCCTGAGGAAGGTGACATTACTTATTATTTATACAGAGGAAACTGAAGTTAAAGGAGATACTGTACGTGGGACTATAACGTAGTGCAGCCACTTCGGAAAACGCTCTGGCAGTTCCTCAAAGTTTAAATATAGAGTCAACCCGACAATTCCAGTCCTGATTATATACTCAAGAAAAATGAAAGCATACGTTTATACACAAACATAGCATTATCCATAATGGCCAGAAAGTGGAAACAACCCAAATGTCCATCAACTGATAAATACACTGTGGTATACCCAGATGTTGGAATGTTATTTGTTGATAAAAAGAAATGAAATATTGATACATGCTACAACATGGATGAATCTTTTAAACATTATGCTAAGTCAAAGAAGCCAGTCACAGAGGACCATATATTGTAAAGATTTCATTACGTGAAATGCCCAGATTAGGCAAATTCACGGTGACAGAAAGTAGACTGGTGGTTGCCTAAGGCTGGTGGGATTGGGGGAAAATAGGCAGTGATTGCTAATGGGTACAGGTTTCTTTCTGGGTTGACGAAAAGATTCTAAAATTGATTGTGGTGATGGTTGCACAACTGTGTGAACATACCAAAATCAACTGAATTGTACACTTTAAGTGGGTGACTTGTATGATCTGTGAATTATAATTTAATAAAGTTGTTACTAAAAATTGATGGAGAAAGAAAAGAGTGCGAGGAATGGGGAACAGAGTTCTTTAAATATGGAACACTAAACACATTCATTTATCTCTCCCAAAATACCAGTAGAATACTGTGAAAAGAATTTTTAAAAAGGCATAACCCCACACGGACAAATGATATGGGAAAATAATACTGCAAAATGCCCATCATTGTGAAATTTCATAACACCAGAATTCTGGAAGAGCAGTTCCTTCAAAGTTCCAAGGGAAATTCTGTCTAACACAGAATTCTATACTTAGCAAAATTACTAGTCAAGTGTGAGGGTAGAATGTAGACCAAGGAAGAGGAAGTCATGTAATCCGAAAGATCAGGATTCAACACGGGAGAGAAACAAGCAAAACTCCCAGGTTGATGGTGAAGGGGAGCCTCTGGGTGACAGCTGGGCTGCAGGCCCGGAGAACAGCCAGAGCAGATGGGAACAGAGGGTAAGAGGATTCCGAAATGCTTGTCTCCAAGGTGAGGGAGGTTGGGAGGTAGGGAGAACAAGAGATTACTGGAAGTGAAGACCTTGTAGAAAGAAGCGTTCAGCCTTCAGGAGTTTAGGGGTGAGCTAAGTAGATTAAAAAACTAACAGAGCAAGTTAATAGCTCTAGAGAAAACAAAAGGTGCTATAAGAAAAGAAGGGTCAAATTGTAGCTGCTGAATCCTTCCAAGATACCTGGTAAATCAATTTCCTCTTCCCCGTGTAAGTTTCTAACAATTTGTTAAATAAAACTAAGAAATTCAGAGGAAAGATAAAATATCACTTTTTCTTCATGATAAGGTTGATTTGGATAATGTAGGTTAGTTGGGAAAGACAAAGGGCCTTTGAACCCCAGAACTGGGCATATTTTCTCACCCACTCCAAGGAAAGCTTGTTCCTTGGTAACAAACAGCTTCCAGTGGGGCAGAAGGAAAAAGGGCTGATGAAAATTTACCAACCAAATTAAGCCACACCTTCTCCCCTAGAGAGAAGGGAATGACTAAATGAGTAAAGGGGCAGAAAGAACAGAGAAATCCCACCTCATGGAAGAAAACATCAGGAGTGTGGAATACGCCTCCTTCCTGACATTTATGATGCCGTCGTGAAACGTGATTTCACCAGAAATGAGAATAGAGCAATGTAAGAAGCGTCAGGGAATGTGGGTATTTATGACAGTGGTGGCGTAAGACAGCTAAATCTCCATCCTCAAAACAGAAATGCAACAGATAGTGCGAAAATGGAAAGTCAAGAAATGACAGTAAAACATATTATGAGGCAGCAAGTAGCCAAAGAAATAGCTGAAAACAGCTCTAAGAGTGGAACGTGGCGGACTTGGGGAGGAAGGGCTGGGTGGGGTGACGGAGAGCAGAGAACTCCTGCCCTTTCAACATGGACTTGTCTGTACTGCTGTTGAACTTTAAGACTTCGGGTTACGTTGGATCAGTGAATTTGACAATATTTGACTATTTATGGCCTAAAAAGTGGCAATTCCATATATACGAACATATGTTCATACAGTTCAACCTAAAATTTTAAAAGAAATTCCATTTTAAAAACCTTTTTAATGGAAGGAAAAGGAACACGATCCCTGGAGAACTTTTCTCTGCCCTTTTCTCTAGCCCGGTCTGCGTGCCTCCCTGGGCACCCCTCCCCCACCCCCCCAGCACCCGTTGATATACTTCTACTTACGTGGGTGGTTCCACAGCATTGCCATTATCTGACCCTATCTCCCCTGCACTGGTTGTGACTACTTTGAGGGGAGGGCTCTGTTTATAAAGGGAGCCCACACAGCAGCAGGCACGAAGTAGCCACAGTTATTTTCTAAACGATCTAACCTGTGTTAACAACCTTTGCTGGGTGCTTGGACCCGATGCTTCCGTGCCCAGGTGTATATAACAACCCTTTAATAGTCTATCATAGGATTATGTAGAATCTACTGTAGTCTCCCTTTTTTTTTTAGAAAAAACATATATCTTTTTAAACAGAAACCTATTTTCCCATCCAGCTGCTTACCATGGTCCACGTTTACATACTGGAAGTTCTCTCAGCAGCTGGAGTGCTGTGTGTCTGCACCAGGAGACCTGACCTCCCTTAGGACCTCTGGAGGCCAAATAGTTGCACAGCTTAGCTCTCAGACTCCAAATCAGATGGCCAGGGTATACGTTGTGCCCCTTCCCTTCCCCTAATTACATGAAATTTAAGTAGTTTCACCTCCCTAAGTCTATGGCTCTTAATATCTAAATAAGATAGTGCCTAAAAGCACAGAGTTATTGTACAAATTCAATGAGATGACACAGGAAGCATTCAGATATGTGGCTCTTTCTATCTGACATGGGTTTCCCCCAGTCTGGACTTCTATTTTCCTTTCATCAATGTGTGTTCTATGCTTTTCAATCCAAAGATCATCCTCTGTTGTCAAAATGAGGGTGAAAGGAGGTGGAGGAGTGCTGATTTTTTTTTTGTATTTTTGGTCGGCACACAAGAATCACTCCAAGTAACAGGCCCACTCCCCCACTCTGCCTTGGGGGAGTTGCTCTCAATATAATTTTATGGGGTTTGTTGCCCTGAGCATTTCTTACTAGCTCATGGGAATTGAAACCTCCATAATACCGTTCCCACAGGTTTTGCATCTCATTTCTGGCTCCAAGCACTCACTTCTCTTTGCAAGTATTTTTTTTTGGTAAGCAGGCCTCTCACTGCTACGGCCTCTCCCGTTGCAGAGCACAGGCTCTGGACGTGCAGGCTCAGCGGCCATGGCTCACGGGCCTAGCCGCTCCACGGCATGTGGGATCTTCCCGGACCGGGGCACGAACCCGTGTCCCCTGCATCGGCAGGCGGACTCTCAACCACTGCGCCACCAGGGAAGCCCGCAAGTATTCTTTTGAAACCAGAACTCATCAGAGAGCTCCTGTGTAGCCAGCTTGGCTTTTCTAAGCACGCATTTTTACCCCTCATTGGGTGTTTGCATTTGTGTAGACAGAGCACCATGGTTTTGAGAGCTCCTCATCCCTCCAAGTACCTGCTTTTCTCTGAATTCCGGGACTCGGGGTCTCGGCCTCACCAAGCCCAGCTTTCCTCCCTGGCCCTCACTGCCTCAGTGATTCTCGCAAGGTTCCTCTCACTCTCCATCACCTTCTCTTGGCTAGAATTAGAGCTCAAGCAGCAATTCTGCCACTTACTTTCTAAATAAGCTGGAAAATAACAGCTAATCAGAAAAACCCTACTTGTGTGAAGGTGTTCGTGGAAACTTACAGTACAAATGAGTAAGCACCAGTTTTCACTCAAAGAAGCAACTCTAATTTTGAGACTTTCTAACAGTTTGTTTAGCCAGCAAAAGAGAGAATGTTTGGGGCCCTGGATAACTTCTTGGCATCCTTAAAATCATAATGTTTATCCAAATGGCCACTTCCTCTAAATAAGAACCATCTTGGTGATGAGAAGATGCAAGTCCTCTGCCGTTACCCAGCTGGAGAGTGTGGACGAATTCCTTCCCTTGAACCTCTGCTTCTCAACTGTAACATGAGGGTGTTGAACTTGATCCCAAGGGTCTCATCCCTATGAAAGTTTTGGGATTTTAAGTAGACTGAGGGTTTATTAGACTGAGGGGTTTTCCTGATATCTAATGTTTGACCTAATGTTAAACAAAATACTAGATCAAAGAAGCCTATTAGAGTTCAAATAAAAATTTTCCAGTATTAAGTAAAATGTAAACATCCCATCTCTTTCCATGTTTCCTTTTATATATTCAAGTTCTTTTTTTCTAAGTATTCACTCCTTTGCAATGAGGTCCCCACCAAGTCTGTTTTTAATCTATTGTTTTATTTCCCCAGTAGATGGCACCCAGTCACAACTTTCAAATACCTTCTTCTGCCTACAAACTCAGGGCAGACAGTCCAGAAAATAAGAATGTGGGGAGCATTTGTTTATCAAACACAGATAAATAAGAGGAAACTTATATTAAGCATTCACCTAAAATATTTATTGAGTTTCCTAAAATTTAACTAATAAATTAGGTTCTACGTATAAGGTGTCATAATTAGAGTGTTTTGATACAGACATGTCAGACTGTTGTATGTTAGAATTGAGCGCTACCCTTCAAAATTATGCAGCTATGAGATTTTGGCTGGTCCAAGTGATGCTGACACATTACTATTTTTAAAACATTTAGAAAACCATTTTCTGGTAGATACTCCCAGGATCAGTTTCTAGTCTACATGAGAAAAACAGTCTCAATGCCTCCTTTTTGACAATCCCTCCCCAGTAGCATCATCTTCCTTGATAATTCTCACATCAAGAGTTGTTTTTTTCTCCCCTTGGAAAAACTATTTCCAAATATTCCACCTCAATGAAATTTGACCATCCACTTTTAATTATTTTGGAAAGAACAGAACTCAGCAACTTACTACCACATTTTCAGCCCATGTGCTCTGTCTCCCAGCTGGCTGCTTTTGCCATGGTGGGTAGAGCATGGCCCATATTGTAGGAGAATTTATTCTGGTACACTGGTAAGCAAAGAAGCCAGTAATAGATGAGGTGGGAAAGACCTCTAGCGTTGGGAAACATGAATCCTTACAAATTTGAATTTACTCTCTTGGAAAAGTAAGAAGGTGAGCAAACATCTCACCAGCCTCAGGCCATAAAGAACCAGCCCCTGCTTCAAGCCTGGCAGTGGACTAGGAACCCCAGTCCTACCAGTATAGGTCTTATAAGGATTGGTCTCACTGCCCTTAGCCTACATGCAGAGCTCTTGGGACAGGACAGGCAACCTGATACCCTTGGAGCTAGAACCATCCATAATCCTTATCTGAGTGCATTCCTATTGGAAGGAAAGCCCTGCCCTGAACTATTTCTCTGGGAATCCATCCCTGGTTCTTTAAACATGGCCAGCCCACCCCTTCAATGCACAGGGGGGATGCTCAAACACTAACATCCAGCCCGACCAACAACCCTCACCTCAAATGTGACTGACCTGTCCTTTTCTCCCCTTATCTCCTCAGGTATTGAGTTCCATGACCTTTATACTCCAGCTCCTAAAATCTACTACAAGCTTTGCTGTCAGATTCTGTAAACCTCTGGGTTTGGGCTTCTCCAGGTATGAGATGGGGTCCCACAGGCCCCATCCTCACTTACTAACTCCCTGCTGTCTGCTAGGAGAAAGAATCAATACCTGACTCTGACTCCCTCCTTTCTCGCAACTGAGAGCTTAAAGGATTGGGAACATCAACCCATCGATGAGTTATACTCTGAAACCACCGGGCTGAGTTCACCCTAAAGATTGGTTGCATGATCTTCTAGACTTCTAGCTACATGAGCAATTAAGTTTCCTACTTGCTTAACCCAGTTTGATTCGGGTTTTCGGTGATTGGCTCTTTCAGCTCCCTCTGGTGGTTGAAGCCTCACCCACAGGCCACCGTGAAAGTTGACAGCTCTGAAGCTCAGCTGGTTTATAGGCCCAGTTTAGTGGCTTCCTAAGGATATGAGGATACTCATTTCAGTTAAGTAGTGGAGGAACTAGGCCATCTGGCTCCCAGGTTAGGTTTCCTTGGGCAAACCCTCACCGACTCTGAATTGCTTTCATTTTAACCTTCAATTATGTTTTCTCCACAGCCTGAAAATCCTCTGCTCAAGGAACTGGCAAACTAGGATGACAATGACAATTCTATCAACAGCCTATATCTCTATAGTAATATTTAAGTTTTCCTAATATTTATTGAGTATTTACTATGTGTTTGTCCCTGTTCTAAGCACTCTTCTTATATTATTTAATCCTGAAAACAACCCGAGGGGTTGGTATGATTATTATCCCCATTTTTAAGAAGAAAAGATTGTCATGCATTTTCTCACATGCCACAAGCCAGAGAGAAAAACAAATACTCCTCTCTCAGATTCATCCACACAAATTTGTGACTCAGATGAGCTGTTTAGTCCATAAAGAGGCCTCAGGCTTACAGCAGTGGCCCAGGCAGGTCTTTCTGCAGGAGCTACAGAGCCCAAGGGGAGGTGGTTGGCCCATGGGGGACACTATCACCAAACTGCTCTCAGAAATTTCGAACCAGGACTTTTAGGAGTAACACATGGGTAAGGGCCAGCTTCCAAACAGACTTGGAACACGGAAGAGAAAGGATCTAGAGATGCTTATGACATCTGAGACATGCTACCACTGTGATCTTCCAAAAGGGGGAGCAATTGTCCCAGTTTGCCTGGGACTGAGGGGTTCCCATCATGTGGAACTTTCAGTGCAGACACCAGGAAGATTCCAGGAAAACTGGGATGAATCACTCTGTCTTCCAAAGAAATTCAGTTCTATTTTGAAATATAAGAGACTACAGGGGCCTCCTCTCTCCCCTCAAAGTTCACAAGACTCCTAATTTCATTGGCTTCCATCTCCCTCCAATACACCTAAACAGGGATGGGGTCTACATATCAAGTTCTACGTCACCTGCTGAGGGCTTTCCTAGTTGGCTGTAGTACATAGGAAGAAAATCTCTTGCTTCTTGCAAACAGTAATAAACCTGTGGAACTTATTACCCCCCAAAACAGAACTGGAATAAAATATTTTTTTTAAAGTTTGGATGCAGAGGAGTTCAGAACATGCGACTCCAAAGTATGGCCCTTTGGCATACTGATTATGCTGAGTTAAAGGTTTTGAAAAACAGTAGATGCAGGAAAGGTACTCTGATCTTCCTTTTCCTTGCTGAAAGCAGGAGATAAAGTTCCCATGTGAAAGTTGCCCTCCCTGTACAAGGAGGAAGAAACATTCTGGGGAGTCAGGCCAAGAGAAATCTGTACAAATAGACCTTGTTAAAATAACTCTCATCTTCCTTTAGTCATCCCATATATTTTAGTTACTTTTCCACAATTGCCACATTTTGTTCAACCTGGAATATAAACACTTAGGCCTAGTCACTGCTTTGGATCTTCTTTTTTCTTGTGAGGGCTCCTAGGTACATATACATAAAATTTGTATGCTTTTCTCCTGTTAATCTGTCTTATGTCAGGCCCAGCTGGACACCCTAAAAGGGTGGAGGAAAATTTTACCTTCCCTACAGATGAACTAATGAAATTCAGATCTCTAAAGGATTGGAAACATTAAGATGGGTGTAAGGAAGGAAGTGATGTCACCCTATGAATGTCCCTCAGGCCTCTTAGCCAATAAAATTGTAGCCTAGGTGGACCATGGATCTGAGTCGCTATAACAATTCTTACAGCAATTATTACGGGTGTTAGGGGAGAAAACAATGAACAAATAACCCTGACTAAAATAAATACATGACTGAAAGACGTCAAAATAGAAAACCAATTAGATATAGCAAAGTGATTTTTTTATCCTTTCTTCCATTTTGCCAAATTTAAAATACAAGGACCAAGACGAAAGATAATTCCAGTTTCTGATTTTCTTATCTTCTTCTCGTATTTTAACTTGTTATACTTCAAATGGCAAGTCTTCCTGAGATTAGGTAGGCACATAAAATTCTGTAGCATAAGGGACTCGTCAAGGATTTCCCTCCTGGACAGCCAGATCTGATCCTTTAGTAAGCTCTACCACCCAAGCCCCAGACAGCAGCAGTTTCAGACAACTGTCCTGAACCCTGTGCATTTCCGGCTTGCCATACTCAAATCTGTCTTCCAGCTGTTGAATTTTGGCTCTGAACTCTGCACTCTGCTTTTAGTCCCTGCCTTTAGCCCCTACAGGCATAATATTTAAACCTCCTCTATTATCAAGATTTTAGCTACAGGACTTTGTCTGGCTTGTCCTTTGGGTTCCTGGGATCCTCCATGGGCTTTGATAGGAAATCACATCCCTATCCTTGACCCCTCAAAACCTAAGCCACTCCCCAGTTACTTAGGTGGGCAACACTGGCCTCTCCTATAGGAAGTAGTCAGGCCTGAGATTCAGGCAATCAGAATCTGGTAATAACTGTTTAACCCCATGGGCCTTCATATTTCCAGATTAAAATAAGGTTAATCCCTGCCCTTGCCCACCTCTTAGGCTACTTGGACCCCTCAGAACAACTTCAGAAACCCATGAGGAAGACTGTTATGATCCTAGGAACATCATTCTACCCAACATTACCCTTGACTATGTTTAAAAAATAGGCTCCATGATTTCCAACTTTAAAAAAATAAAAGGAAAAAAACAGACAAGGTTTACCCAGACAAGCAAAGCAATTAGAGGGATTTAGGTAAATACCTTGAACAGTTAAAAAGAAAGATACTGTCTAAAGCTGATCCCCAATCTTGATTTGTGTTCACATCTCCAGCCTAGAACCAATCAGTAGTACAGCGTTAGGAAACCACCACCAAACCCCATTTGGTATAATAAAATGGTGACCATAATTTTTACTCCAAGGGAAAAGACACAGGTAGTGGAGACATTACTGCCTAGAAAATTGAATTAATAGAATTAATAGGATTAATGGAAATGATCCATGCAATTCCAGTTTTCTAATATCACTGAAACCATGTCTCTTGCTCAGCAATTTCTCCAGAAGTGTCTGAGTCAGACTTTTGGTATCCTAGAGGTCTGGTTTTGTACTACTGTTCAGATTCCCAGGTTCAGAAGTACGCTACCTGGTGGAAAGGGTCCTCATCCAAGAAATGAGACAAGCTTTCAGATGAAATACCCTTTGTGTCCTCCAGTGCCTCTTTCATTTGCTTTGTCTCCCTTATATCTCTCCGGGATAAAATTCATGTCACCTTTTAAATAAAACACATCTGCTTAATCCTGCCCAAAAGAAACTTCCACTGTCCTATTTAATAGTCATTTGATCTACTAATGAACATCAAACAGCACAGATTAAACAGGAACCCTCTCCCCAGTCCTGCTTTATCCATTAAACACGTGTGAATCTGCAATGATCTCGCCTCTCCTTGTGCCCGATGACTAATTGAGTTTGAGACAGTGGCTGTCAAATGCTGGAAAAGGAATGATTTATGCTAAGGATATTTTTGGTCTCTGATATACCCAGCTTCAGAGGGAATAAAAGAAGTCATTACCATATCAGGATTGTGACGATAGGCAGTTTCTAACAATGGAATTGCCCTCCTACAAACAAGCCAGTCTATTAACTGGAAGCATCAAGTTTCCATTTTTGCTTTCACCCCCTGCTCCTGTGCAGGTGATCCTGCAGATTTTTGTTTACATTTATTTCAGCTGCAACATTTAGTCCATTCCCAGTTATCCTTCACTGAGATCTTATTGAAGCTGGGAACCATGGAAATAAGTGATAACCTCAGTAAAGAACCCAGCTGCTGGGCCCAGCCCACAGTTCAGTTGATGTATGATGTACCAGTTGGCCCCTCTCTCAGAAACAGCAACTCGGGAACACTCTGCTTACCCACTGAGGAAACCTATTCCCTGCCTATAACCTGATACCATTGCTCTTGCTCGGGACTGTAAAATGGCAGTAGGTGAATAGAAATTTCAGGCTGATGTGTACGAACTGGGTTTACAATACTGCCTTCTTGGAACAAAAAGGGGGGTTGAGTAGGGGAGGGGGGACCGATTTTTACTTGTTTTAATATACACAGGGTGCATACGTCAGAACCCAAACTATGTCAACCTATAAGCTTTAGAAATCTCAATAACAATGCTGAATGTTGGTGACTATATATTGGCTTATTTTATCACAGGGATAGTTTCGTCAGCTAGCCAGATGTGAAAGACTGGCAAGGATCACAATGCAAAGAGATTTCTGACTTTTTGTGACTTTGCTTCACTGGATCTTCTGCTGCCCCTGGGAGTTGCCTCTCATGGATCCAGGAAGAGTATAACCATTTTCCCATTTTTCATCTCCTCCAAGCTCCATTGCTCTTATGCCATCAATTCTGCCCCAGGTAACACTGACAGAGCACCCTCTAGCTGGTCTCCAGCTCCTCAGATGGACCCTGAGGACACACTTCTCTCCGTTTCCCACCCTAGCTGTCTGTCTCTCTTAGCCCCAAATATTGACTCCTACAAGGTTTTTCTGATAACAGGTTAAATGGATCTTCAGTGATGTACATGGAAATGAAAGCATAATTCCTCCAAGGGTTTAGATTCCCTGGGAGTGAGGAATTCAAAGGATGGATATTCACATCCCAAGGTAACAGAGGGAAATAGTTTTCATCTCACCTCCCTCCTGTCTCATGTTCTGCTCCTCGTGTCCCCCATCATGGTATCCAGTGCCTTCAAGCTGCCTCCACAGCTCTGCAGCCTCTCTCAATACTGTTTGCTTCCCTATGAAAAGCCCATTCTTTTCTCTGAGCCCAACAACCCTGCTCAGAACATCCGTCAGCAAGAATCACACAATGATTGGGCTGTGACACTCAGCTATAAGAGATAAACTTAACACAAAGGTAATTTACATAAATGGGAAGTTCACGGACAAACTAACTCCAGGCATAGCTGGATCCAGGGGTTTAGACACTGTTTTCAGAAAGCTATCTCCATTTCTCAGCAATTCCTTTTTGGTCTCGGCTTCATTTTACTTTTTTTTTTTGCGGTATGCGGGCCTCTCACTGTTGTGGCCTCTCCCGTTGCGGACCACAGGCTCCGGACGCGCAGGCTCAGCGGCCATGGCTCACGGGCCTAGCCGCTCCGCAGCATGTGGGATCTTCCCGGACGGGGGCACGAACCCGTGTCCCCTGCATCGGGAGGCGAACTCTCAACCACTGCGCCACCAGGGAAGCCCTTGGCTTCACTTTAAGGCACTGCCTCCCTGAGTTATAACAGGACTGCCAAAGCTCTATATTTACCTCATCCTTAGAGCTAGTGGTCTTGGTAATTCCAATAAAAATCCCAGGTTGGGCTCTGATTGGCCGAGCTTAATCATGTATTATCCCTGAACCATTTACTATGGCCAGGTGGACTGTATTCTAATTAGTCAGCCTGGAGTTCTATACCCACCTGAAAGCACTTGTAATGGGCTCCCCACTGGAAATAAGGGTTTTGTTACCAAAGCAGTTAGGTCAAGAGGCAAGCTTGGGAAAACACACTATAGCTATGCTAACAGTCCACTGATTAAATGGATTAGTTTAATTAAATTAATACTAATTAAACAGCCCCATCCCAGATAAATAGGTCCATGATGGAGAAAACTCCTCCATTAATAACAGGCTAGTAGGAATCAGGGCCTTTTAGAACCATTCTAATCATATTTCCTGCATTTGGCTATTTATCGCAGCCATATCTAACTCCCTCAAAATGTAATTATAATATGTGGAGTATTCATATTGGAATTGGCCCTGCTTGGGCATCACTGTCGAAAACAACAATATTCAAATTTGTTTTTAAGCACCATCACTTTCTTCAAATAAAATTGTATGTAAAATTCCAATACATAAAATAGATGAACCTGAGCTGCTCTATTTACAGCTGAGAGTTGGAGATGATGAAGAGTAGAGGGGCAGACACAGATATGAGGACCCAGCCCTTTCCCACTTGTTGGCTCAGGGGTGGGTACATCCTTGGAACCCCTGGGGTTCCTGAGAGAACAATTTGAAAATGATACATCTGACTGCTCTGGACACCAGTCTCTTGACTATGAATGTTAGTTAAGCCTACCTAATTCAGTTTCCTTACCATAACTAACTGTGAAGGAGCTCATTTAAAATAATAATAATAGTAATAATAATATATTAAGACACTTATATTGAAATAACAGTAACCCAAAAGAAAATTACTCACATCACAACCTGAAGTCAAATTGATATATTTCAGTTTATCTATGTCAATCTGCTATGTATTGTCTAAATGAATGTTCAATCTTTAAATATCTATGATACTACCCATAACTGCATATGCTAAACTTTACATTAGCATTATGCTATGTATAGTTTCTCTTCTTTCTCTTCTCCCCCCATCACTAAGTAACCACTATTAACAGCCTGTTTCCTATTTGGTACACCTTTCCTTAAGCTTGTACAATCATATGTAGACATATATACACATCTATGGGGAAAAGTAGTGGGTTTTTGTTTACAAATATGAAATTATTATACAGTAGATACTTATCTACATCTTAAATTTCTCACTGCAGAATTCTTTGTGGAAATCCCTCTTGCTCAACTAGTATAGACCTAATTCATTCTTTAATACATACTAATTCATGATACTGACATGCCAAAATTTATTCAACTATTCCCTACAAATAAGTGTTCAGGTTGCTTCTACCTTTTTAAGGTTTTGTTTTTATAAAATTTTGTATTTGTTTATTTTGTTCTGCTTTACTATTACAATGTAGCAGTAAACATTTGTATAAATATACCCTTAGATATCAGTGATTTTATTCCCAGATATGAAATAGGTCAAAAGATATGTGTATTTTAAAATTTGACATTTTTTATTGCTCTTTTTAAGCAGTATTGTAATTCACGTTTTCACAAGTAATGATTAAAATGTCTTTTCTCCATAGGCCCATTATCATTTGTTATTGTCATTCTTTTTAAGCCTTTACATTTTACTCAATTCTCTATAACAGGTATCTTTATGATGGGCATGAATGGTTTTCCATTGTACTTTTCATTGGCATTTTCTTCACTGTTAGTAAGGTTGAGCATCCTTTCACTGAGATGGCAATTTTGATTTCTTCTTCTGTGGATTCCCAATTCATAGCCTTTGCCCATTCTACTATTGGGTTGTGTATTTTGTGTGTGTGTGTGTGTGTGTGGTACGTGGGCCTATCACTGTTGTGACCTCTCCTGTTTGCGGAGCACAGGCTCCGGACGCGCAGGCTCAGCAGCAATGGCTCACGGGCCCAGCTGCTCCGCGGCATGTGGGATCTTCCCGGACCGGGGCACGAACCCGTGTCCCCTGCATCGGCAGGCGGACTCTCAACCACTGCGCCACCAGGGAAGCCCGGGTTGTCTCTTTTTTTAAACCACTTCATGGAGGTATGATTGACACACAGAAAGCTGTAGATTTTTAATATATAATGATGTGTTTGAAGATAAGTATCCAAACCCATGAAACTATCATCATAATCAATGCCATAAACTTATCCATCCATCCAAAAGTTTCCTCTTACCTGCTTTGGTTTTTTTCTTTTTTTGTGTTTTGTTTTGTTTCTTTTGTAGTAAGAACACAACATAAAATTTACTTTCTTAGCAAATTTTTAAGTATACAATACAGTTTTTTGTTTTTGTTTTTTTTTTTTTGCGTTACGCGGGCCTCTCACTGCTGTGGCCTCTCCCGTTGCGGAGCACAGGCTCCGGATGCGCAGGCTCAGTGGCCATGGCTCACGGGCCTAGCTGCTCCGCAGCATGTGGGATCTTCCCGGATGGGGGCACGAACCCATGTCCCCTGCATTGGCAGGTGGACTCTCAACCAGCGTGCCACCAGGAAAGCCCCACAATACAATATTTTTAATCACATATCCTATGTTGTACAGTAGATCTCCAGAATTTATCTCACATAACTGAGACTTTGACCAACACCTCCTCATATCCCCCTCCCCACAAAGCACCTGGCAACCACCGTTCTGTTCTCTGCTTCTATGAGACTGACTATTTTAGATTCTACATATAAGTGAGATCATGCAGAATTTGTCTTCTGTATCTGGCTTATTTCACTTAGCATAATACCCTCTAGGTCCATCTATGTTGCTGCAAATGGCAGGTTTTCCTTCTTTTCATGGCTGAATAATATTCCACTGTGTTGGGGCTTCCCTGGTGGCGCAGTGGTTGAGAGTCTGCCTGCTGATGCAGGGGACGTGGGTTCGTGCCCTGGTCCGGGAAGATCCCACATGGCGCGGAGCAGCTGGTCCCGTGAGCCATGGCCGCTGAGCCTGCACGTCCAGAACCTGTGCTCTGCAATGGGAGAGGCCACAACAGTGAGAGGCCCGCATACCACACACACACACACAAAATTCCATTGTGCGTATACACCACATTTCTTTATTCACTCATCCATCAATGGACATTTAGGTTATTACATTTCTTTATCCACTCATCCATCAATGAACATTTAGGTTACTTCCATATCTTGGCTACTGTGAGTAAAGCTGAAATAAGCATGCGAGTGCAGATATCTCTTTGAGATGCATATTTCAATTCTTATGGATATATACCAAGAAGTGGGATTGCTGAATCAAATGGTAATTCTATTTTTAATTCTTTGAAAAACCTCCATATTGTTTTCCACAGTAGCTTCACCTATCTATATTCCCACCAACAGTTTACAAGGGTTCCCTTTTCTCTACATCCTTGCCAACATTATTTTTCTTTATCTTTTTGATAATAGCCATCCTAACAGGAGTATATCTCACAGTGGTTCTGATTTTCATTTCCCTGATGATTAGTGATGTTGAGCATCTTTTCATGCACCTATTGTCCTTTTGTATGTCTTATTCAGAGAAATGTCTATTCAGTTCCTTTGTCCATTTTTAAAATCAAGGTTTTTTTGCTATTGAGTTATAGAAATTCCTTATATAGTTTGGGTGTATTGTCAGATATATTGTCTACAATTATCTTCTCCCACTCTGTAGGTTGACTTCTCATTTTCTTTTATTTATTTATTTTTTGCTGTGCAGAAGCTTTATAGTTTGATTCAGTCTCACTGGTCTATTTCTGCTTTTGTTGCCTGTGCTTTTGGTGTCATAGTCAAGCAATCATTGCCCAGTCCAATGTCTAGAAGATTTTTCCCTATCTTTTCTTCTAAGAGTTTTATTGTTTCAGGTCTATGTTTAAGTCTTTAATCTATTTTGAGTTGGGTTTTGTATGTGGTGTGAGATAAGGGTCCAATTTCATACTTTTTGCATGTGAATATCCAATTTCCTCAACACCATTTATTAAAGAGACAATCTCCTCCCAATTGTGTATTCTTGGCACACTTGTCAAAGATCAGTTGACCATATATGCCTGGGTTTATTTCTAGATTCTCTATTCTGTTCCATAGGTATATATGTCTGCTTTTATGCCAGTACTATACTGTTTTGATTACTGTAGCTTTGTAATATGTTTTGAAATCTAAGTGTATGATACCTCCAGCTTTGTTCTTCTTGCTCAGAATTGCTTTGGATGTTCAGGGTCTTTTGTGGTTTCAAATAAATTTGAGGATTGTTTTTTCTATTGATGTAAAACAAATGCCATTACAATTTTTATAGAAATTGCATTGAATCTATAGATTGCTTTAGGAAATAAGGACATTTTAACAGTTAATACTTCCAATCCATGAACACAAGCTATGCTGCCATTTATTTGTGTCTTTTAAAATTTTCTTTTATCAATGTTTCGTAATCTTTGGTGTACAAACCTTTTACCTCTTTGATTAAGTTTATTCCTAAGTATTTTATTCTTTTTAATGCTATTGTAAATTGAACCATTTTCTTAATTTCCTTTTCAGATAGACCATTATTATAGAAATGCAACTGATTTTGTATGCTGATTTTGTATCCTGTGACTTTACTGAATTCACTTATTAGTTCTAACATTTTTGTGTGTGTGTAGTCTTTAGGGTTTTCTATATATAAGATCATGTCATTTACAAACAGAGACAGTTTTACTTCTTCCTTTGCAATTTGGATGCCTTTGATTTTGCCTGATTGCTCTAGGTAGGACTGCTAGTACTATGTTGACTAGGAGAGGTGAGAGTGGGCATTCCTGCTTTATTCTGGATCTTAGAGGGAAAGCTTTCAGCTTTTTACCATTTAGTATGATGTTAGCCATTTATAAATAACCTTTATCGTGTTGAGGTAAATTCCTTCCATAATTCCTAATTTGTTGAAAGTTTTTACCATGAAAGGGTATAGAATTCTGTCAAATACCTTTTCTGCATCTGTTGAGATATCATGTAGTTTTTATCCTTCATCTGTTCATGTGGTGTATCACACTAATTAATTTGCCTATGTTGAACCATACCCATATCCCAGGGATAACCCTACTTGGTTATGCTGTATGAATCCTTAATGTGCTGTTGTTTCAGTTTGCCAATATTTTCTTGAGGATTTTTGCATCTATATTCATCAGGGATATGGTATTTTTTTTTTTTTTTTTTTTTTTTTTTTTTTTTTTTTTTTTTTGCGGTACACGGGCCTCTCACTGCTGTGGCCTCTCCCATTGCAGAGCACAGGCTCCGGACGCGCAGGCTCAGCGGCCATGGCTCACGGGCCCAGCCGCTCTGCGGCATGTGGGATCCTCCCAGACCGGGGCACGAACCCGTGTCCCCTGCATCGGCAGGCGGACTCTCAACCACTGCGCCACCAGGGAAGCCCAGGGATATGGTATTTTTGATGGTGTCTTTGTCTGGCTTTGGTATCAGGGTGATGTCAACCTGATAGAATGAGTTCGGAAGTGTTCCCTCTCCTTCCATCTTTTTTTGGGGGTGGTGGTGATAATTTAAGAAAGATTGATATTGATTCTACTTTAAAGGCAGAATTCACCCATGAAATCATTTAGTCCTGGGCTTTTCTGTGTTGTGAGGTTTGTTTATAACCCTTTTAAGCTCCTTATTTATTTTTTATTTGTTCAGGCTTTCTATTTCTTCTTGATTCTGTCTTGATAGGTTGTATGTTTCTAGAAATTTCTCCACTTCTTCTAGGTTGTCTAATTTTTGGCACATAATTGTTCATATTAGTTCCTAAAGTTCTGTGGGATTGTAATGTCTTCTCTTTCACTCCTGATTTTATTTGAGTCTTCTTTTTTCCTAGTTAGCCTAGCTAAACGTTTTTCAATTTTGTTTATTTCTTCAAGAAAACCAACTCTGTTTCCTCATTTTAAAATTCTTTTTCTATTCTCTATATCATTTATTTCTGCTCTGATCTTTATTATTTCTTTAGATAATTTGGGGTTTAGTTCTTCTTTTCCTTCAGGTATAAAGTTAAGATTGTTTATTTGAGATGTATCTTCTTTTTAAACGTAGGAATTCATTGTTATAATCCTCCCTCTTAGCACTGTTTTTCTTGCATCCCATAGGTTGTTTGCCTTTTCTTTTCTTATTGAAGTATAGTTGATTCAAAATATTTTACTAGTTTCAGGTGTAGAGCATAGTGATTCCATATTTTTAGTTTATACTCCATTAAAATTTATTATAAGATAATGACTATAATTCCCAGTGCTATACAGTATATCTTTGTTACTTATCTATTTTATACATAGTAGTTTGTATCTCTTAATCCTTTACTCCTATTTTGCCCCTTCCCCCCTTTCCTCTCCCCACTGGTAACCACTAGTTTGTGTTCTATATCTGTGACTCTGTTTCAGTTTTGCTATATACGGTCATTTCAAAATGTTTTTTAAAAATTTTTATTTAATTATCTATCTGTATTCTCTTGTAGTTCACTGAATCTCTTTAAGGTGATTATTTTTTAATTCTTTGCCATGCATTACATGAGTCTCCATTTCTTTGGAGTCCATTACTTTAGCTTTACTAATTTCCTTTTACAGTGTCATGTTTGCCTGATTCTTTGTGATCCTTGTAGTTCTGGCTTGGTGTCTGTACATTTGAAGCTGCAGTCACCTCTTCCAGTCTTCACAGGCTGGTTTCAGCAGATAAAGACTTTCACTAGTCAGCCTAGTCAGAGATTCCAGGCTGATCAGCTGGTGGTGTCTACAGGCAAGCTTACTGCTGGAATTCACAGGTGGGGCCATCAAGTCCCTGGACAGGCGGGACTAAAGCCAGGTCACGGTGCTGCCTCCATATCTGCAGTCAGGTTCACAGTCTGTGGGCCTGCTACCGGGGCCATTGGCCCCCCTTCTCCAATCAGCTTTCCTTAGTTTTGGGCTCAACCTGGGTGTCACAACCTCCTACCTGGATCCTGAAGCTTCCAACAGAGGCACTGTTGTCGTTGTCCATGGATGGTTGCTAAATTGGTGATTCTATGGGGGACAAGGTCTGGGGTCCTTCTATTCTGCCACCTTGTTGACATCCATGTTGTCTTTTGTTTTCCAGTTTTATTGAGATATATTTGACATACAGCACTGTATAAGTGTAAGGTATACAACATGATTTGAATGACATACAACATGAAATGATTATCACGATAAGTTTAGTGAACATCCATCATCTCATATAGTTATAAAATTAAAGACATAGGAAAAAAACTTTGTGATAAGAACTCAGGATTTACTCTCTTAACTTTCATATATAACATAGAGCAGTGTTAATTATATTTATTATGTTGAACTTGATAAATCCTTAGTACTTATTTATCTTATAACTGGAAGTTTGAACCTTGTGACACCTTCATCCAATCTCCCCTCCCCCCCACTCTCTGCCTCTGGTAGCCACAAATCTGATCTCTTTTTCTGATGAGTTTTTTGTATGTTTGGGGTTTTTTTGAAGTATAATTGACATACAACACTATGTTAGTTCCTGTTACACAACATAATGATTTTTTTCTATACATTTCAAAATGATCATCACAATAAGTCTAGTTACGATGTCACCATACAAAAATATTACTTAGCTATTGACCATATTCCCCACACTGTACATTTCATACCCATAACTTATTTATTTTGCAACTGGAAGTTTGTATCTCTTAATCTCCCTCACCTATTTCTTTCCTCCTCCACACTCCCCTCTTGTCCTCCGACAACCACCTCTTTGTTCTCTGGATCTGTAACTGTTTCTCTTTTGTTATGTAAGTTCATTTCTTTTGATTTTTAGATTCCACATCTAAGGGAAGTCATACAGCATTTGTCTTTCTCTGTCTGACTTGTTTCACTTAGCATAATACCCTCTAGGTCCATTCATGTTGTCTTTTTAAAGTCCATTTTGTAGGACTGCTTTTATATTACAAATACTTTCTTTTCCCCCCATAGTGGTTTATTTGACTCAAGCCTTTAAACATCAAAAAAGATGGTTGAGAACAGACACAGTGTAAAATGAACTATGTGAATTATATATTGCCTTTTAAATAATTAAAAGCTCAAACATAAATGCATGATTAGTAAATTAAAGATGATATTTAGATGTCAGTGTAGCATGGTTCAGGAGGTGACTATCAACTCTTCATGGGAAAGGTGCTGATCGATTCTTAAGCACTGCTGGGTGGTAGGTAGATCATTGTCCCAGCACCAATTTCTGGAGACCTGTGTTCACACCATGTCTCTGCCTCAGGTACTTCCATCTTTCTCTCAGGAATCAGAGGAAACATGTGAGGAAAAGCTCAGAGAAATTTTGTGACGCAAGGTGCAGTGTCAGTTAACTTATTCAGAGGCAATTTGGCTGAGGGCTGGGGCACAGCAAAAGAGAACGCTGAACAATTTGTTGATCATACAGAAAATGAACGTGCAAGCATGTCATCGATCTTTCCACGGACATTTTAAGAGACTCTTCAGTAAGTGGAGACATGCAGTTGAAACATTCCCTGGAAGCTCAGAAAAATTACTGTACTTTTTGTCCCCATAACAAGGGAACCAACCATTGTTGAATACTTACTATGTGCCAGGCCTCAACCTCGGCCTTTAATCTTTTATCTTATTAATTCTCCTAACAGCCTTGTAAGGTAACAATTATCATACCGACTCAGCTGAGAAATTTCCCAAAGTCACACAGTTGGGTATGTAAGTGGTAGAGCTAAATTCTAACCCAGGTCTGCTTATTCCTAAGCCAGTCCTCTTACCTCTATCTCATTATAAATGCAGCACCTAGGATAGACTATTAATTGAAAAAAGCTGGCACAAAGTTGTATGTTTCTAACATGAGCCTACCTATTTAAAAACATAAAGAGGTGATTAAAAGATTGAAAGGGAATATACTAAAGCATTAATAGACCATCCATCTGGGTTGATGAGATTATAATAATTATACTAATAATAGCTCAAATCTAAGCTTTTACTACACGCCAGGCACTTTGCTAAGAACATTGTATCAGTGTCTCATTAAATCCTCATAACAACCACTTGGGGCAGGTGTGATTATTTTTCTCATTTTACAGAAGAGGAAATGGTAAGTGACTTGCCCAAAGTCACACAGCTTGTGAGTTCTGGACCCAAATTCAATCTCCAAAGACTTTGCTCAAACAATATACCTGTGCCTTTCACTAATAATAGACATATACTTAGTTTTTACTTGGGAAAAAAACTAACGATTAAAATGAAATCAGATTTTTTTAAAAATCCAAATTTTTTTCAGTGCATGGTTACTTAGCAGGACATGGGAGCTTCCTGGGCTTGGCCCATTGTTCACCATAAAGGTTAATCTGGGCTGCAGGGCCTTTCAGCCTTACCCTGGCCAAGTGCCTACAGGACACGCAACCCTACAGTCACTTTCTCCAGCCAGCAAATGCCCTCCTTCACGGTGGCTCAGCTCATGCCCTCTCTGGGAACACTTGCTGGGTGATCTGCTTCAGAACCAGTGGTCTAACCCAGGGATCTAATGACTGTTGGTTTGACCTGTGCTTTCTGTTTTTCCAGACTCTAATGCCTACCTCAACTCTATCCCCCTTTTGCTTCCAAGTCTCTGGTTCACCTACAGGCAGAACCTATGTTGCTCACTTGTAGGTAGCCTTAGAAGAAGGGATTACAAAGCCCACAAATCACAGGCACAGCTTCAAAAATGGTCAGGGGCTTCCCTGGTGGATCAGTGGTTGAGAGTACACCTGCCGATGCAGGGGACACGGGTTCGTGCCCCGGTCCAGGAAGATCCCACATGCCGCGGAGCGGCTGGGCCCGTGAGCCATGGCTGCTGAGTCTGTGCGTCCGGAGCCTGTGCTCCACAACGGGAGAGGCCACAACAGTGAGAGGCCCGCGTACCACAAAAAAAAAAAAAAAAAGGTCAGAAAAGAAGGCAAAGCTGCCAGCATAATTTCCCCTTGCCCAGCCGTCTCCTGAAGTGGGGGCCACACCGTGACTGATGGCCCAGCACTTCTTGGCTCTGTCGACTTCCCTGTTAATAGGTCTTCTCCAGGGGCAGGCAGCAGGGGATTTCTCCCATCCTGCCTGCCCCTGGCTTGAGCCTTGACCATAGCAGCCCTTCCTCATGTCTTCAGCTGAACACTGAGCTGGCATTGCCTCCCCAACACACTCAGCGCTGTCGTCCTTCTAGCTGAGCAATTCTGAGCGCTGAACTTCTGCATCCAAAGTGGGGTAGGGCGGACACCCATTCTGCAGCCACTGCATCAGCCAGCTTACAGCTTTCCTGACTTTCTGTGGCTTCCCTCTCATAGGAACAGGTCACACAGATCCACCTGGAGCTCACGTATGGCAGTTCACAGGTGGCTAGTCCACAGCAAGTCTGTGTGAATTCGTAACCTCCTAAGACTCTGATCTTTAGTGACTATGGACTCTCTCCAGCTTTTCTCAGGGCAACACCGAGTATTACAACAATCACCAAACAGTTTTCTTTACAATAGTGTCCTTTGAGAGGCTTGATAATATGTTACAAGGGGTGAGGGGAGTGTCTGTTATTAAATGAGTTTGGAAAACTCTGCCTCCATAACCTTTATTGGAGATTCACAATTCGCATCAGAATATACAAGCGTCTGTGAAATCCTCCCATAAGGAAACCTGCTTAGATGGGCTGCATCCAGTGTTTTGCACTTATTTATAAGGCCCCAGCTCACCCCTATGTTCTCCAGAACACCTATGGATCTCATATTGGACACTGATGTTCTAATGAACATAGCTTGGAAATCTCAGTGGCCTGAGAATGAGTAGATGAGGGTAATCATCTAGTGATGCCTCCAGCCAGCCTTACACAAGTCTCTTCACCTCTCTAGGCCTCAGTTTCTTCATCAGTAAAATGGGGGTTAGATTAAGGCTATTTTCAAACTAATCCTGAGGGAAGTTTAAAGTGTCTATGGCCCTACCTCACGAGCTTCCTCAAGGGGTGAAGTGGAGGAGAGGTCAGCTTGGAGCCCTCCAGATCCCCTCCTCACAACTGGCTGAGCTTTGCTGAAAGCTGTTTTATGTATAATAAATTGTCCTTCTCAGAGAACCTTCAGAAACACCTTTTGGAAGAGAAGGCAGTGGGAAAGGGATAGAGGAGGGGAGGAACAGTGTGAGGATATAGATTGCTATCTTGTTGCCCTGGCTCTTGTACTACTGTCTCACTCTCCTAGTCTGGACATTGGTTCACTACTCCCACCCCAACTCCTCTGTCATCCAAAGGCTGGATATGACATGGTCTGACACCCCTGTTACCACCAGCAAACTTCTATTTCTCAAGGTGAGGCATATGGACTAGATGCTTATTAAAATGCAGATTCCTGGGCTCTACCTCAGACCTACTGAATCAGAATAGGGGAGAGCAGGACCTGAGAATCTTCATTTTAACAAAGGCTCCAGCTGATTCGTAGGGACTCTGAAGTTTCAGATCCACTGCCCAGACCTTGGGAGCTGGTAAGTTTCCACCATGCTAGGCATTTGATCCCCTCCCTCCACTGATGAGGGTTACTTCTCTGGCAGGTGCTAGACAGACAAGGGGTTTCTTATTTGTTCTAGTGGAACTTGTAACACAAAGTAAAAAAAAAAACAAAAAACAATAGAACAAGTAAACCAATTTTCCTCATAAACAGGAAAAAACACACAGAATTCCCGGATGAATACTGGAAGGTACAGCTAGGAATCAAAGTTCTGAAAAGACACTCACCCTTCCTTAATGGGGACATGCTTCTTCATCAGCTCACCTCACTCCTGATCGACTTCTTGTCCTGCCAATGCTCCTTTGCCTTCTGGATTGTGGTTCTGAAAGCTTGATGTGCCTCAGAATCGCCTGGAGGGCTTGTTCAAACAAAGATTTCTGGGCCCACCCACAGAGTTCTGATGCAGGGAGTCAGGGGTAGGGCCTGAGAATCTGCCTTTTCACAAGTTCCAAGTGCGGCTGCTGGCCGGAGTCCCCATTTCAAACGGCATGTCCCTTATGAGTTACTTAACCTCTTTATGCCTCAGGTGCTGCCTCTATAAACTGGGGATAAGAACATCTACTTCACTGGGCTCTTGTGAGGATTAAATTAGTTACTCCTCAAAAAGTACTTAGAACACTTTCTGTAATTGTTAAGCCCTCAGTAAATGTGGGCCATAATCCCAGAGAGAGGGTTGCAGTAAGGAAGCACTCTGCTAATAAAATCTTCCACACCTGCTTTATAGAACTCAAGCAGTCCCGCAAAATGAGTCCCTTTCTCCTTGCGCCCATCACATCATTTCAAGCTAGATTAAAAATAACAACACCTAAAATTTATTGAGTACTCGCTATGTGCTAGGAATACTAAGCAATTTACATGCATTCTTTCTGTCACCTTCACAATAATCCTGTGAAATGGGGCTGTAATCCCACTTGTGCAAATAAGGAGAATGAGGCTGCAAGAGTACCTAAATTTTGTAAGTATCTTGCTCTGTCTCACAACCTGTAAGTGGCAAAACTGGGATTTGAACCCCCTAAACCCACGACTGCAAAGCCCATGCCCTTCACCATCCCGGACGTAGCAAATAGGTTTCATCCTCCATCATCCCATCTGCTGACAGCTGCCTGGGGAAAAGGATTCTGAGGCATAAATATCCTGACTTAAGGGGAAGGATTGCTAGAATTGATTAGAAATGTCTAGCTGCCATGCAAACTGGTGGGGGTGGGGAGGATGTCAAAACGTAGACCAGATATTTGCTGCCCCTGCACTTTGCTATGACAACACAGATGGTGGTAAAGGTTTCCTAATTGTATTGAAGATTATATTTAAATACACACAAATCAGGTGGGTGCTCTCAGGAGCTGCTAATGATTTCAGATCTGGAGTCCAGCTCCCCTGCCCGCTGTAATTTAATTCACATTGTATTTCAGTGCACACCGATGAAGGCAAATAGTTGTGAGACTAAGTCTCATCTATAGATGATCCAAAACCATTTGTCTTTGGTTTTAGAGTTCCAGCAGGGATACGGTGCTTTAAAATTGTCATTAGACTATCTGACATGATTGATAGATATTCTAGCCAGTTTTTGGATAGTATGCAAGGATTTAAACGAGAAAGAAATAATATTCCATCTTCAGGTAAAACTTGAAGAAAACAAAGCTTTAACCTCCTGAACCTGATTCCTGATTCTGTCAACGTATTTTCAGACTATCTTAAGCCCGGCGTTCTCAATGCATGGGAAAATTGACATCAGGACATTTGTTAGAAAGCAGATTTCCAATTCCTAGCCTGGGAGATTCTAATCCAGACTGTGAGGGGTGGAGCTGGGCAACTGCACTTTAAACAGGTACGACAGGTCTTAGGACTACACCTGGGAAGCCTTACCTTAAGCAATGCTATAGAACGGCAGTTCCCACTGTTTTTCAACAGAAGGAAAAAACCTTTTCTATTCAAAACATTTCTTAGACATCACTTGATAGCAGCTGAGAAAACAAAGGATGGCAAAAAACTACAATTCATTTTGTAGTGATTATAGATAAACATGTATATGTTTACCACAATAATGTGCAAATAGATATCTGAGAGTGAGAAGGAACTATGTGCAAGAGATTGTGTTTAATTCATCTATGTGCAATGTTTGATGCACATATACATTTTAAATCTTTTGCAGATGACTCTGCAAACCTTTCCTCCACCCCTCTCCGAACCCTGCCTGCCTACAGAGGACCACAGGCCAAGGTGAGAAACCACTGACTCCAGTTTTAATTCCTACCCATTCTAGCACAGTTGTCCCTTGGCAGGTAGATGGGCCACCACTCACCTGAGGAGAGAAGCAAAGTCACATTCATGGAGCACTTACGTGACAAGTGTAGATCCATACTAGCTGCTATACATACAATTCCTTCTTCCGTCATCTGCATCAACACAGTCAAAACCCAAGTTTGATTAATAAATTCTCATTTTACTGTAAAATCAGATGTCTCCATCTCTTAAATCTCAATTCCAGTTTCTATGGTTTTTATGTCTAAAACTCACATTTGTAAATAATATTGAATCAGATAAAGGTGTTGGGTAACTACTGTGAGAAAAGCGCTATACTGAGGACCATAAAGACTTCATTAAAAATCAGTTTGGGTTGAACACTGGGGATTCTCATCATTAAAGAAATGTTCGTTTGGATATTTTTGGATGGTTCCTATTCTGTTTGTCAAATTCAAAACTCTTCTCAACTTTAGAAATGGAGAACTAGGAAGACAGGATTGTCTTTCCTTAATAAAGAGTTCCTGGGTTCTAACACATGTGGCTTAAATAAGATTATGATCCCAATTGCCTTTTGCTTAAACTCACATTCAAATTAGCTGGGGATCCCTGAGAAATCCCGGCATAGACGGTGGAAGGTGCTGGGCTAGAATTCAAAATTCACAGAGAAAATCTATGAAGCACGTGTGGACAATAAGAAACGATGAATATATGTAAAGACAAAGACACCATAATTATCAGTAACCAGAAAGTTTTTGCCCAGTGTCTGTCGTGGCTGGCACTGAAGTACTGGCTGGACATTACAGGTTTGTTTGATATTGTCGTAAATGGTAACAATGAGGAATTGGACTGTGGTAAAAACCCAAACTTAGTAACACAAGGACAAAAGCACTCAGAAAGTTGTCTTAATCGATTCAGTTCTGATCGTTTCTGGCTAGGCTATGCTCAGATTTAAAACCATCATGCTCATAGATGATTGAGCTGTAGTTCATTAAGAAATGCTTGAAGGGCGATGAGAAAGGAGAAAATGAGAACTGCTTCATTGGGAGAATTTTTTTTAATGCTATTTGTCTTCATGACGCCAAGGAGAAGCACAAGGAGATTCAGCAGCCACATTTAGTTTGTGATGACCTTTCACCTCTGTTGATCTCTGACCCAGCTGTTTCAATCACACAGACGTGGCAGCTCAACAAGGAGATGTTTAAGGAGACAGTTTTCCTTTGTAGTGCAGTGGGAGGGAAAGAGGTTGAGGAGAAAATCTCTCCAGCAAAACAAATTGCCTCTGTGCTTTAGCTGACAAAGGGTTAACAGACCATCAGGTCCAGTTTCTGCTCAGCAGTTTAATTGCTGCAGGCCAGGGAAGCATTGGAGGGAGAGAGAGAGGGCCATTACTGGGGACCTCATTTTTCAAACACCTGTCAGAAAGCTAGGCCACGGCATGGATTTGATACAGAAACCAGGAATTGGGTCTCTTTCCCAAATTCAAATGACTTGGGTCCTATTGACTTGTTCCTCAGCAGGAATTCTCTAGCTGTTAGCTACCAGGGTCCTTTTATCTTTGAATAGATTGTTTCCCCAAAGAGGCACACCATAGAGAGGGAGAGGGAGAGGGAGAGAGAGAGAGAGAGAGAGAGAGGAAGAGAGAGAGAGAGAGAGGGAGAGGGAGAGAGAGAGAGAGAGAGGAAGAGAGAGAGAGACAGAGACAGAGAGAGAGAGAGAGGAAGAGAGAGAGACAGAGAGAGAGAGAGGAAGAGAGAGAGAGACAGAGACAGAGAGAGAGAGAGAGGAAGAGAGAGAGACAGAGAGAGAGAGAGGAAGAGAGAGAGAGAGAGGGAGAGAGAGGGAGAGAGAGGAAGAAAGAGGAAGAGAGAGAGGGAGAGAGGGAGAGAGAGGGAGAGAGGGAGAGGGAGCAAGACAGAGAGACAGAGAGAGAGAGAGGAAGAGAGAGAGAGGAAGAGAGAGGAACAGGGAGAGAGAGGGAGAGAGAGAGAGACAGAGAGAGAGAGGGAGAGAGAGAGAGGAAGAGGAAGAGAGAGGAAGAGAGAGGAAGAGAGAGGAAGAGAGAGAGAGAGGGAGAGAGGGAGAGAGAGGAAGAGAGAGAGGAAGAGAGAGACAGAGAGAGAGGGGGGGAGGGGGAGGGGGAGGGGAGGGAAGGGGGAGGGGAGGGAGAGGGAGAGGGAGAGAGTGATTTTTAAAGCAGGATTCCCAAAGCTTAGGATGCATCAGAACCACCTGGAGGACTTTTTAAAACAGGCAGTAGTCAGCCCACACTGTTAGATTTGTGTCAGTAGATCTGGGTGGGACCCAGAAATTTGCACCTCTAGTAATCCCAACGTGATGCTGCTGCTGTTGGTCTTAGGACCACTTTGTGAGAACCGGTGTTCTAAAATACACTTTCCACTGTCTTCTGTGGGCCTTAATAATTGCACTTACATACACACACACACCCCAGGATAATAAAATGTTACATATTTTAAGTTATAAAAATGCCAAATATTATCATTATTAATAATAGCTACTTTGAGTACCCACTGTGCGCCAGTGCTATTAATTCTCCAAGGCAGGTATTACTGCCCATTTTACCAACTAAGGCCTGACCCAGCCCAAATCCAACTCCTAAGCCTATGCACTTAACTTCTTTAATACTTTCTTAACAAGTAATAAAATGAGTCAAAATTAACCAACGTGCAAGTATTTTTAATCAACGTATTTTCTACATTTTAATAGCATACATACCTGTATTAACTCTAAGTGGAAGAGTGCACTTTTCTATATATCACTTAAAGCTAAAAAAAGGAATATCCAAGGACTATTGCAAAATCAACCAGCCAACAAAGGTGTACTGAGTTCTTCCTGATACTTGACCACAGGACAAGCCAGCTTCCTGACCTAATGCACCTGAAACAATCAGGAAATAGTCTAAGATTAGCGTAAATGTCGAACATGAGTGCCACCAGATTTTTTTTTCTGCCTTGACAGATAGTAGTAAGTGCAAAAGATAACGTGGCACCCAAACAATGTCTTAGAGCAGCGGTTCTCAAGCTTTCCCCAGTGTCAGAGTCACCTGGAGAGCTTGTCGAAACTCACACAGCTGCCTCCCAGTTTCGGATTTAGCACAACTGGTGGGAAGCCCAAGAATTTGCATTGCTAACCATTTCTCAAGTGATGCTGAATCTGCTGGTGCAGGGACCACACTTGAAGAACCACTGTTCTAAAACAAGCCTTCCTGGATTCTGATCCAATTTTTGGGCACTGATTCAGCAGACATTGCTGGAGTGCCTACCATGTGTAAAGCTTCTTTCTAGCTCTGAGGATAAAGCTGTAAACCAAACAGACAAAAATCTCTGCCCTCGGGCTTCCCTGGTGGCGCAGTGGTTGGGAGTCCGCCTGCCGATGTGGGGGGCGCGGGTTCGTGCCCCGGTCCAGGAAGATCCCACGTGCTGCGGAGCGGCTGGGCCCGTGAGCCATGGCCGCTGAGCCTGCGTGTCCGGAGCCTGTGCTCCGCAACGGGAGAGGCCACCACAGTGAGAGGCCTGCGTAACGCAAAAAAAAAAAAAAAAAAAAAAATCTCTGCCCTCAAGGAGCTATCTAGGAAGGATGGCTGACAGGAAATAATAAGTACATAATGTAACAAGGGATTCTTTGAATCCCTTGTTACAAATGGACAGATAGAGGACTCTTAGTGTGTTCACCTCTCTGAGGAGATAATATCCATCAGAACAAACCAGTGTAGACATCTAGGTGAAGAGAGTTCCAAAGAGGAAGTACAAAGGGCCCTGAGACAGAAATGTGCTCAGTGTGTTCAAAGAAAGGAGACTAGTGGCAGAAGGGGCGTGTGCAAGAGGAGAGTGGTAGATGAGATTCAGATTTAACAGGAATCTGCATTTTTAAAAAGGAGATTGTAATACACATACAGGTTTGGAAATGACTTCTCAGGTGCAATTATTTCTAAAGCTCATCCAACTTTTTCTGTTTCTCATCAACACTATTTTGGTGTGAGATCTGAGAGTAGACATGTTCCCTGCAGCAGAAAACAAAGAATGCATCCTCATAGGGAAAGGTTTATTAGGCATGCCCAGGGACTGAGCTTTGCATGGTTTTTATTCAAAAAAATCATTTCTCTCTCCTAAACAGGAGTCTGAGTCAAGCTTACATACTGAATGTGCAAATGGCGTAAATAACTGAATCCAAAGAGGAAAGGGAAGCTCTTGGTGACAGACAAGATATGGAGGGCAAAGGAAGGAACGAATAGATATGCAAATGAGGATTTAGAGAAGGAAAGGAATTTACATGCGGATGACAACAGGTCTGGTTCTATACCTAATCTATGTGAATCTAATGGAAGTGTGTGTGTGTGCGCACGCATGTGCGCACATGCGCTAAGAAGTAGGGAAGATAATAAAACTTGGGGAATAGGTCATGGCTGTTTGCAAACAGGTGATAAATGAAGCCCCCTAATTAAGTAAGTTCCCTGAAGAAGTGAGCGTGTAGGGTGGAGAACAGAAGGTTGGAACTCAGCCCTGGTGTGGAGAGATGACCATGGGAGGAAGAAGAGAGAAAGAATCAACAGCAGAGTACAAGAAAAGTGCAACAGCCTACCAGCCTATTACCCTAAATTACTGTGTCTGACAGAACTGCAGTAAACACAAAATGGGCAAAGGTCAGTTCTTCTGTCCTTATGGGTATGTAACCAGCTGGTTTGTAAAAGGGAGCTCGTATTATGGAGAACACTTTATCCCATAAATAAGTCAGACTCAATTATTTTATATCAAAACAGTATCTTCGCTTTTAACGAGCACAACTGCCAATACCCCAGAGTCATGCATTATGAATCACTATTTGCTCCTTCCTACACTTTCTAATTTCCTGCTAAGGAGACAGGGCTGAGTGGGGTCGTTAATCTGAATTAGAAATACTGTGACCTGCTCTGCACTTTGCTTGCTAACACTGTGGCAGATCTGGATCTATGGGGGGTTTACTTTCCATTCAGTTCTGAGGAAGAGGGGGTTAGACATGCGGGAGATGCTGAGCTAGTTTTAACTTTCAAGCCTTTTTTTTTTTTTTTTGCGGTACGTGGGCCTCTCACTGTTGTGGCCTCTCCCGTTGCGGAGCACAGGCTCCAGATGCGCAGGCTCAGCGGTCATGGCTCACCGGCCGAGCCGCTCTGCGGCATGTGGGTTCTTCCCGGACCGGGGCACGAACCTGTGTCCCCTGCATCGGCAGGCGGACTCTCAACCACTGCACCACCAGGGAAGCCCTCTTTTAAGCCCTTTTAAATTCCAGATACCATTTGGGCTTTGAAATCATTGCTGTCATTTCAATGTTTTTACTGGAAATGTCATCAAATGACAAGCTTTGCTCAGCCTCTGTCTGGAATTCTAGAAGGCTCACCTAAGCAGCCTAAAATAACATGCTGGCTTTATTAGAAACGGGGAAACGTGTGTATTTTTCTGGCTGAATTGATGTGACTCAGTGGATATTTCACTGGTGATGCCATGGAGGGAAGAATCTGTATGAGGCAGGGGCACCTGCAGGCAGTTGGTTCAATAAGTCTCTCTCACCACTGCCTCCTTACTTCAGAGGAAATACAATGAATGGCCCTTGGGAAAACATAACTGCAAAGCCATCATTTACAGCTTTCAGATATTTATTTCACTTGCAATAACTGCTTACTCTGTGGGCTAGGAAAATACACAGAGAGAAAGCTCAAGTTTTTAATTCACCTTCTTGTTTAGAACTCTGGTAAGAATTTTGATGGAATTACTGGGGCTGATGGGAGTTGAGAATTCTCTTCAGAGCTACGCCAGCCTTGTTCTCCCAAAGCACCTGGACCAGAGTCCAGATGATAGCAGACACCTCGTGCAGCAAACTTTGGTCTTAAGATGCCAGTGCCTTTCTTGACCTACCCAACCTGGCTCTACCCCCTAACTGGTCACAGCCCTTACTGCTAACAGTACTACTAAGGGAAATTCATTAGAAATAGAAGTGGGTTTCAAAGGGGCTGGATGAATTCCCAGCAGGCATGTCTGTTAGGGTGTCTGCAGGTACAGCCGCCAGCTTCTGAGTCAACAAGAATGGCTGCATTCCCTCAAGTCACTTCGGACGTCTCTCCCAGACTCTGAAAGCAGAGACTGAAGGAAATGTGGGTTTGAGCTAAGAGTCATTCATTTGTCTGTCCTGGCCACTGGGCCCTACCTCCCCATTCCAGTGTCCTTGGAAGCTGGGAGGATGGGAGCCTCACATTTTCTTCACAGCTTAAGCATGAAAAATGTTCCCTTTCTGACTCATCCCCTGCCCCCCACACGGCCGTCCATGGTCCTGGGTGGGTAGGTCCCTGAAACAGGCCCATCCACAGCTTCACCCTGACCCCCTTGGGCTGGCCAACATCCCAGTGCCCACTATACATACCGCACTTCCTCCTGAGAGACCCAGAGGTGACTGTAGCCAACTTGCTTTGGAGCCTTGGGCTTTGGGGGTTTTGTAGATGCTCTAGGGCTATGGAAAACTTGAGTAATTTTCTGTGGTCACAACCCCAGGGTCCCCAGTCAGTGTAATTATAAGTCAATCACTTCCCATCCAATTCTGGCTTCTCTTCCCTTTGGGCAGGTAAAATCATTACCGTGGCTCCCTTCTCCCCTCAGTCAGACATTTGTACAGGCCATTTACCTCATGCCTCATGAACCTTCTCAACTGAATGTTATTTGGGGGGTTGTACTTATTTATTGAACTCAGAACAGCAGAAAGCCTGTCATCGATCTCGCTGCCCTCCACAGCCCAGGGCGGCCTTCTGTTTCCCTAAGTGCAAGGGCCAGGCAGACGATCCGCAGGAAGAAACCTTTCTGACGCACAGCCCTGGCGGGCTCCCCAAACTGCAGCCCTCAGTAGATGCCCCCGGGGTGTAATGAGGCCAAAGGAAGCAACACTCTCTCCACAAGGGAGGCACTGAGGGCAGGACGGGGAAAGAGGAAGCTTTATGTGTATTGGGAAATGTGAGGCAGAATCCCTTGCAAAGAGGTCCAAACCTCCCTCACTACAGTAACTAGAAGAAAGAAAGAGAGAGGGAGAGAGGGAGAGAGGGAGGAAGGGCAGGAGGGAGGGAGAAAGGAAGGAAGGAAGGAAGGAAAGAAGGAAGGAAGGAAGGAAGGAAGGAAGGAAGGAAGGAGGGAAGGAAAGAAGGAAGGAGGGAGGGAGAAGAAAGAAAATGCCTTCTTGAGTCAAGTACAGCAGTTCCAAATACAGGATGGTTATTTATGAGTTACTTTTGTTAAGCCAGAATCCAGGGGGCTGTTTAAATGCTCCCCAGGACACCTCCTAATTGCCCTTCCCCTCCCTGCTCCATCAATGATCCCACCAAACAAACCCACAGAAGGTGTTCGTATTAAGGCTTTTCATGATGTAGAAGGAGTTCCTACTTTGGCCTAAGCCCAACCCACAGAGCTCAGATCCAGGGAGGCTCTATCCCTGAAATGCCCCACCATCTCTGAAACCTTAAAATTCCCTGAGTGACATGCATTTCCAAGGTTCCAAGTTTGCAGTTTCCCTTTTCTGAGGGCATGGATTTTGCAGTTGAACTTGGAGCCAGATTCACTGTCCATTCCTGCCCCAACAGCACATACTTCAAAGGCCTTGTTGTGTTTTTAATTATGTCGTTTAACCGCCGTCAGTATTTCCACAATCATTTCTTATGTTCCTTCCTCTAGCATTTTCCAACTTAACAGTGATTCCCTACAGAGGATGTCAATATAGCAGCATAAAGTGGTAGGAGAGTATGGTTGTAGAGTCTGGGGGACCTGAGTTCAGATCCCAAGTCAGCAACTTAGAAGCTGTGTGTCTTTGGGCAAGTTACTCAACCTCCTTAAATTCCAGTGTTTTCATGAATAAAATAGGGGTGATAATGGTACCTAACTCTTGGAATAGCTGTGAGGATTAAATAAAATAATGAACAAAAATAGTTTTCCTGGGTCTAGAGTAGCACTGCCCAGTAGATATATATTTTGAGCCGTGTATATAATTTTAAATTTTGTAGTAGTTTCATTTTTTAAAAAAGGAAGACAGTTGAACTTAACTTTATGTATATGTTATGAAATATTACCATTCTAAAACAGCATCAATATAAAATATATAAATGAGATATCTTTAAATTCTTTTTATCATACTAAATCTTTGAAATCTTATATGTATTTTATACATCTCAATACACACTAGCCACCTGCCAAGTGCTTGTGGGTAGTGGCTATAATATGGGGCAGCGCAGGTCTGAAACATGGTAAATATTAGGTAAAGGCAAGTTCCCTTCACTAAGACTCTGTCTTTCCATGCCTTGGGGTTTAGAGATATTTGGAAATGAACTCTGAGATCACCTTCAGCCGCAGTGCTGAAAGGATGTTTCTGAGTGCCAGTGTTGGTCTTTTCCTACAGGAGGACAGGCAAGGACTTGGTGCCCAGTCCCCTGTGCACCGGTAGAGAGTTCTGTGGATTCTCAATTCTATTATCCTGCCAAACAGGAAGATGATTCTGCCGTCCTGATTTCCTGGAACCCAACACCTCAGATTTGCAGGAGTCCTCAGTGGTTTAGCCCAATCTCTTATCAGATATATGAGCACCTTATACAATGCCCATGCTACTCCCTCAGCCTCTCCTTGAATGCCCCTCAGCGATGAGCAGCTCACCACACCCCCTAGGAATGTCAGATGGCATTGGTTGTAAGGAAACTCCTCCTTTAGAAACACATCCTTCTTCTCTCTACCTTCTATTCATTGGTGCTAACACCAGTCTCTGGGAAGAGAACAAGTAAGCCATCCTCTGTGTGACAACTCTACCAGTAATTGAAGTTGGCTCTCGGGTCCCCTCCAGGTCCCCTCCAGGTCTGTTTGTGTTGAGGATAAAAGCCCCAGTTATTTCTATCGTTGCTCATATGACCGTGTGTGAAGCCCCGTCTCCATACTGCGTGTATGTGGTTGTTGTTGTGTGTCCTTTGCAAAGTGCAGGCCCCAGAACTAAACATAAAATGTGTGCTGTGGGCCTTGAAGCCAACTGCTCCTGATTCTGGATACCCTCACCACCAATGCCCTCTTTGCCACAGCTGCATGGCACCCTGAGCCCCTGGAAGCAGGCAGCTCTCCGCCCAGGTGGGTCCCCGCATGCTCAGCTCCACGCCAGATGTCAGGCACTCTCCATCTTCCAGCTGGAAAGTCACCCTGAGTCTGGCTTCTCTCCCTTCCAGCTGTTATGCAAGGAGGGCCAGGAGCATCCGTTCCACCTATCCTCCCACGTGCCAGGGTCTGTGAGCCATTCCCAGCTCCTTCACAGCTTCATACACAGAGGCAGGGGCCTGGAGCTGCACAGGCCTGTCCTCTCTCTGCGTCCCTGAGCCCCTCTGGCGGTGGCAGAGCCCTTGGCCAGCATTCCCCTTGTGTGATATGGAAATCCCTGCCTTGCCAGGAGCCCGGCACTGGGGCTACAGGTTTGGCCCCTCCTCTTCAGGGTCTCTAGATGTTTCTCCACCACCTATTAACTTCACACCAGACTCCCATTAAGGCCCAGTTCAAAAGAGTGGGGTGGGCGACGTGTGGGGATGTTGGGTAGGGCCGAACACACTTCTCCAGAGATATGGAAGGAAAGGAGCAGCTGCAAGGGAAGATTAAGCTCAGCTGCGTGCCCATTGATCAATAAATCAGTCAATCTTTATCGAGCTCCTCTGCCTGCACATGCTCATTAGCCAGCATGGACCCAAGAGTTGCAGCTCTGAGTCTGGGATTTGAGGGGGGAGGAGTAGGGCTCTGGTCAAAATATTTTCACCTCATAAAGTTCAGTGGTTTCCTTGTAGGGTCATTAGCTAATTCACGCTAAGGTGTTAATGACTTATCAGCTTTCATTCTTTCTAAAGGGACTCTAGCCAGGGAGTGGTCCTGGGTAGGGACCACCTAAGAGGGTAAAAGATGGAGAAGTAAATGCTAAAGGCAAATTATGCCATTTTCCCTAGGGCTTGGGATGGGAATATTAATTGGGTCAGGACAGAAGGTAGGAGCAGGGCTCTGGTGACAGTACTGCTTTCATTCTCTCAGCTCTACCCCTCACCGAATGTGACCAACAGCTGGTTAATTGGCCTCTCAAGCCTCTGCTCTCTCACCAGTACAATGGGAGTGTCCGCCAAAAGAGCTGGGAGGATAAAGCACTTAGTACAGCTCTTGGTTTAAAACAAAACAAAACAAAAACATGGTGGTTACTTCTGTTCATATTGAATTAAACCCAGACTGACAAGAGCTATGACCTTTGAAAAAAGGGACTGGCTAGTGAATCTTCCTTGGCCTTCCCCTATAACAATTCCTGTCAGACAGGCCTCATTTGGTGGCCTTTTATGACACTGTCATTTGCAAGATTGTCCATAACTTTTTGATATTCATCCTGGTTCATTTGTATATCCCCCTTAGCTTACCTCTTAATTACTGTCTCACAAGTTTATTGCTCTAAAATCATCTCCTGGAAATATCAAAGGCAGCCTCCCCAGCCCAGTGTTTTGGGATTTGGTGGCCAAATGGCATTTTCCTTTTCCTTCTGGTTCATAATTTTATAGATTCTGCCTGTGTCTCGTGTCAGACACAGAGCCTGCAGCGTGTCTTTATGCCACAGTCTTGCCTGCTTCACATTCTCCATTCATTCATTCAGCAAACATTATTGGGTTCCTTCTAAGTGCTGCTAAGAAGGGCAGGGCCACAAAGATGGTCCCTTTTCTCATAGCCATTACCTACTAATAGGTGAAGACAGACAAGAAATAAACAAGCAAATGAATAAAATAATTTCAGTGCAATGAAGTGTAAATAGGTGTAATGAAGAAGAGAAACAAGAGTCTGAGATGGAGATGACTAGAGAGAAGGTTGTCCACATGAAAGAAGAGGTCCTCAGGTGGCGAAGGGCTCAGAATGAGACCCTGACATAGAAGTAGGGTGGCTACAGCCTCATGAGCTTGGGGGAGTCAGGCAAGCAGTGGGGGTGAAGGGATCAGCTGGAGCCAGATCACCAAGAGCTTTGTAGTCCATCATAAGGAGCCTAAACTTTATTTATTTATTTTATTTTTATTTATTTATTTATTTATTTTTGTGGTACACGGGCCTCTCACTGTTGTGGCCTCGCCCAGCCACTCCGTGGCATGTGCGATCTTCCCGGACCGGGGCACGAACCCGTGTCCCCTGCATCAGCAGGTGGACTCCCAACCACTGCGCCACCAGGGAAGCCCCTAAACTTTATTTTAAACTTGTTGAGAAGTTGTCTAAAGGTTTTAATCATGGCAGTAACATAATCTGATGTGTGTTTTGCAAGATTAGCTTTGCCATCAAGGGTAACTGGGTTAAGTTTGGGAAGAAAACAGATTGTAAATTTGGAGACTGTTCTCTTAATCTAAATGAGAGATGATGGTGGTCAGGACCACTGGAAGAAAGTAGATAGATTCCAGGCACATTTACAAATTAGAGGAGAGAATTAGCATGCCTTGCTGATGGGCTGGATGTGTGGAGTAGGATGAGGGTAAGAATTATCAAGAATGATTTCCAAAAAAAAAAAAAAAAGAATGATTTCCAGCTTTCTCTGTGGAGTAACTGGATCAAGGTACAAAGGTATCATTAATGAGGTAGGGAAGATACAAAGCAGGGGGTAGAGAACTAAGTGCCCTGTTTCAGACACACATTAAGTTTGTGATGTGTCAAACATGTGGATGGATATGTGAGCTTGGAGCTCATAAACATAACCAGACATGAGTTTGGATGTCATAGCATAAAGATGACCCGTAATCCTCATTGGTCAATCCACTCACTGCCTTCCTGCCAAGCATTCCAGCTCCTCTCCCAGAGTCACAATCCAGTGCTACTGCATTTGTTGAGCCCCCAGCAAGGCTGGACCCACAGATTTCCAGGTCTGACCAGGGAGTCCCAGAAGACAAAAACCCAGACACCCAGCGGTCACTACTATTTCCTGTGGAACCACACCTTCTCATTCAATTCTAAGGAGCACTGCTCATGGCCCCGTATTGTTTTCTCCCAAGGCTCATTGCAAGTGTTACTCTAATGTACCATTTGGCAAAATGGCCATCTCAGTAGGTATTCAAGCAAACACTTGTTCTGGTTTTGAAAGTGGACATAAATGACCATTCCTATCCATAAAATCCTCTTACTCTGATTGGCACCACAGCCTTTTGGTGGCTAAATTTACTCTCTATTACTCCTGGTGTTTTAAAGCAAATACTTTAAGCACTACATGTGCCCATGGCTATGATATCAAATGAAAGGAAATACAAACTTTGATAAACACAGGAGAGGCCAAGAAAAGAGACTGGGGCATCTTTTATCCTGTGCTTTCATCCCTAGAGGGCCCAGATTTCCACAATGATTCTTCTCAATGAGACATTCCAGGAATCATGAGCTACCAGAGAAGAAAAACATTACTTACGACATCTAGTTTTTTTCCAGCTTTTACATTTCTCCCATTTTAACGGAAAGGATGTTGGGTTATTTTCCCCTTCTTATGTGTATAGAATTGACTCCTAGACAAGGTTTCACAAAATTTAAATTTTGAGTTTTTAACATATTTGCAGAGGGTAGTCATTTATATAGGAGATTCTGGTGAACGTGTACTTCAAGCAAAAATCACTACACTATTAAACACTTTTGCATGCTGTTGTGATGTTTCCATATAAAATTACAAAGATTTGCTAACTCTTTACCTGCTCTCAGCCTAAGGAGAATCAAAGCCATCAGTGTATGCCACGCCAGCAACTTTTTTTTCTGTTTTAAACTGCACTAGGGAGCTTGAATTTGCATGCTAAAATAAATGAAACAATTTGATTATATTTGCTGAAACAGCCCGTTACTGTGTATCATTTCAGAAGACCACAAAATTTAGCACATATAATCGAAATGGATTGCCTCCTTCTAACTGTGAGAGCATTGAGGAGAAACTATAAAAACACTGGGTATTGTGATGAATTGAGTTCTCAAAATAACGCTCGTTAATTTTCTTACCAATTATCCTATTACTTGAATACAGTTTAAATACCACAGAAGTCTTAAGTCTTCGCATCTTCCCTATGAGTATGTTGGTGTTTCCCTTAGAAAGATTTAACTCTGCATTTACTACTTTACACCTAATCTTCTCAGCCAATTAGTTATTTTTCAGCTTTTGCTGCCAAAAAAAGTATTGTTGGATGTGGTAAGTTGCTTACTCTATAGGGAAGATTCCCAGCATGTGACAATTTAAGTTTTAATATAAAAATTTCTAATGTATCCATTTTCTAGTCAACATACAAATAAAATGTGGGTTAAAGGCAAGTTTCTTAATCTATCGCTATGGGAGTACTTGTACTTAAGCAAGCCAACAAGCTAAAATTAGAAATGTTCTCTGACTCCACAAGAAAGCACACAGTCTACAAGAGGCCTGGGAATTGAACAGAGTGGGAATAGAAAACAAGTCATGACATGGAAACACTTGACCTGGTGTCAGCTTTCTGTGTAGATAACTTGTGTTCACCTTGGTTGTGTACAAATCCCTTCTGCTCACCTGGTTTCTATCTGAGATTTTGGTTAGGAAATCATAATCCAAATGTGCAGGTGTCTCAGCATAATTCTGGGCTTTTTGTTTCAATTCAATTGGGAAACGATTTTTTTCACCATTAGAAAAGAAGGGAGCCTACTGCCCACAAAACAAATACAAAATCAAACGAAAAATAAAACAAACAAAAAAACTTAAAGAAACATGTCTCAATGAACTTTTCTTATGAATGCTTCTTGACACAGAGCATCTTAACAAGAATATCAGTTCAATATTGGGCCAAAGATATAATGATAAAACAAGAATGTTATGAAAAAGAAAACTGAAGACCTGTGGAAACAAATTGAAAAACCAAAGCAGTATCATTAAAGAAATAAATAAACTAGAAAAGCAAGGAGCAGAATAAGTACCACTGATAATTAAATTACTGGCATAGAATAAAGGCTTGAGATAATTAGGATACACGCATGTATTGAAAGATTAATTAAAGCAGTGGAAAAAAAGACAATTGATATAAAAGACATAGGATAACTGATATTCTTGAGAAACCCTAATATACAGAATAGTTACATATTCAAAAATATACTACAAGAAAATTTATCTGAATCAAAGGAAACTTTTAGAAATTACCTATAGTTGGAAAGAACATGTGTTCTGAGAAAATTTAACACAGGACTCTACACCAAGACAGATTCTAGTTAAACTCCTGAATCTCAGGAATAAAACAATTTCAGGCATCTGGACAGAAAAAGCAAATAACCCACAAGGGACTAAAATCAGGCTGCCTTAGATCAATCAGTGTTGTAAAACAATGAAACCACTGTTCTGAGGTGAAAATAGCATGACTCTAAAATGTTATATCCAAAATGGCAATCAAGTATAAAAGCATTATGAACCATGAAAGGACTAAGAAAGCAGGCTACCCATGAGCCTGTCAAAAAAAACTTGACAATGAAAACTTGCCAATTTATTTTTGATCAAAATTTAAAACTCAGAGAAATAGAGTCTTTTTAAAAAAGATTAATGGTGGGCTTCCCTGGTGGCACAGTGGTTGAGTGTCCGCCTGCCGATGCAGGGGACACGGGTTCATGCCCCGGTCCGGGAAGATCCCACATGCCGTGGAGCGGCTGGGCCCGTGAGCCATGGCCGCTGGTCCTGCGCGTCTGGAGCCTGTGCTCTGCAACGGGAGAGGCCACAACAGTGAGAGGCTCACGTACCGCAAAAAAAAAAAATAATAATGGTGAGCAGTCAATTCACTGACTATTAAACATAGGTAAATTGAAGTTACAGAATAAGGTGCAATGTTATAAACCCAAACAATATGAAAATAATAATAAAACACGCAAAAACTGAAGGCAAAGGGGAGAGAGAAGATGTGAAGATGTGTGATAGTACTATGGCCCTATTCTTTCATAGAAGAGTAAGTTTAAAATTAAAATATGCAACTTTAAAATCTTGATTCCAATATCAGTATTTTTCATGTTTTCTTAACTTTGGGCAGCTTTTTTATGAAATAAAAGAGGAAATATGAGATGAGATGAGATGAAATAGGTAAGTGAAGTTCAATAGTTCCTCTAGTTTTACTTCTGTAACTTCAACTAATATTAAATTTAATGCTTTTTATTTCAAAATAGCATTTACAATTTTATAAACATAATGATAAACTACTTTTTTTTTTTTTTTTTTTTTGTGGTACGCGGGCCTCTCGCTGCTGTGGCCTCTCCCGTTGTGGAGCACAGGCTCCGGACGTGCAGGCTCAGCAGCCATGGCTCACGGGCCCAGCCGCTCTGCAGCATGTGGGATCTTCCCGGACCGGAGCACGAACCCGTGTCCCTGCATCGGCAGGTGGACTCTCAACCACTGCGCCACCAGGGAAGCCCCTATGGTTCATTTTAAGTAATAGAAATAGAGATTATTAAAATTTCGTCTTTGCCCTTTTCTGTAATTTTTTTAAATTATAAAAAAAAAAAAATTGAAGCAAGAGTTAGAGCTGGACCAGGGGTATCTGATAAGAATTTTTCTCAGATTCTCCCCATTCTAGGTAGGTTGCTAAGAATTTTTATCTAAAGCAGCTGGGAGACTTATGTAGCTATCTGTATACTACGTAGGCACATATTATAGTATAGATGTATGTTTGTATAAATGTTTTTACTGCTAGAAAAGGAAACAAGTAGCCCTTCCATTTTCTTCATTTTATGTTTATTCCTCTAACTCTCCCCTCTTCAGGCCCTGGCTCTCTACCATTCTTCCCTTGTTCAGTGGATTGAAGGAAGCACAGCATGGTGTAGTGAAAAGGTCTGCTTCCTACTTCCTCACTTAGCGACAGGGGCGGAACTTCTCTTTCCAGGCCTTACTGCTTCATCTCTGACACATTATCTCCTGCCTGATGATAGGACTTCAGTAAATGACTGAGCAGACACTTAGGTTGGAGCTGAGAAGCATGGAAGAGGACTGGCCCCTGAACAACTACAGCGGTGTTCCCAGTGGGGCTACCTTTCCACCCAGCCTTTAGGAGGACTGTTACCCAGAACCAGAAGGGTAACTGGTTCATGGCTGGACCAAGGTGCTCAACCTTGGCGGGTGAAGGCCAACAGCATATACATACTGGTTAATGTTTTTTAATCCTTAAACTTTCCTATTCTTTTTCACAGACTTAGGTGGGGGAAGGTTGGGAGGAAATGGCACAGGGACCAAAAGAACATGTCCTGTAAGTTCATTAGTATGCAAAGAGAAGAGAATTCGGGGAGGGACGAAGGCGCAAAGCAGCTGTAGGACAGCCCTTTCAATAAAATGTTTGCATAACTTGGGACTTCACACATGTACCTTCCTTGACCCTCATGATAACAGAGAGTAAAGGAGAAGTGGCATCACCATGGTCCCTACTTTACAGACCACAGTCAGGGATTTCCCCAAGGTCACTAGACCAGTGAGTGGGGAATTAAGATCTGCTTCCCCTGAAGAGGATGTTCTTTCTAGTACAACAGTCTTTCAAATAGAAAGTCATCACAGCCCTAAGTTCATTTAGCAAACAAACAAAGCAGAGAACCTGAAGAAAGACAGAAAAGGGTCAAAAAAAAAAGCTCTCCAACTTTCCCAGTCCTATGTAGGGAAACCTCTTACTCCTGACTTGCCCTGGACCTTCTTGTCTGAGGACAGCATTCCACCTGAATGCCTCAGAGTTCACCACATGCTTTGCACAAGGCTCAGCTAAAGCCCTGCACAGAGGAAGTGGAATAGTGTCTGGGGAGGATGTGTGTGTCCCACAGAAACTTGCTCATGAGGACCTCATTCCACAAATCCTTTGATGACTTCATTGACCCACTTGCAGCCTCGTAGGGCTAACTGGTAGGTGCCACGCAAATACTCTTATATCTAAAGAAAAGAATAGTTTTTAGAAAATATTGATATGCTGTATATTTCTAAGCCCCTGGGAGACTGCAGTTCTGTCAGTCTTTTCAAGCATCCCTTTTGCACAGGCTCCAGTGGCTTATTTCCTCACTTACCTTCATTAATGTAATTTTTGGTAGTTTGAATTAAGATTGTAATTATAATAGCTCACATTTCTTAAGCATGTATAGGCACTGTGTTAAGAGTTTTGTTGGCTTTATCTCAGTTAACAGAATTACTATCTTGATATTTTAGATGATGGAATTGAGGATCAGAGAAGTTAAGAAATTCATTCCTCATCACACAGCTTTTATGTAACAAGCATGAGATTCAAGCCCTGGTCCAGCTGATTTCAGAGCAATATTCTCAACCACTAGACTAGCATCCTACATATTCTTTCTGGTTAGCACCGCAGCTGAAGAGCACAAAACACCTGTTGAATGCCTGAATAACCCCTTGAGAATAAGCACGGAAAAGCTTTATGGCAGCATGGTATTATGGCTAAAAGTTTGGGCTTTGGAGTCAAGAAGCCTCAAGTTCAAATTCCAGCTCTGACACCTACAACCTGGCAGTATATTGCAGCCTCAGCTTCTCTAGGGAAATAGGATAAGAGCAGCAGCAGCATCACAGCTGTTGTAATGATTAAATGCAATAATATCTAAAGTACGCTTAGCTTGGCTGCTGTGCTGCAGAAGTTCAAGAATGTTACTATTATTCATATTGAGCCAAAATAGAAGCAACTACTTTTTGTCAACCTCCATCAGCAACTTAGTCAGAGTACAGCTAATAAGAGTGCACAAATTTTAAAACTATTGGCTGAAATGAATCAATCACCTAGAGATCCCATCTTTCTAGTAACACATTTTAATATCTACCTGAAAACAATACTGCAAAGACTGTCCAAGGTAAATTGACCAACTAATATTTATGAAGCATCTAATATTTGCAAAGCATTTTGAGACATACCAGCAAGTATAAATCTAAGAGGCTGCCCTCAAAGAGGTTTCAGGCCTTGTCATATAACAATAGAATGATATGTAACCACAATAACAACAACACAAGAGATAATCCAATATAGGTGACTTTTACAATGCCGTATTTGATAAATCCCACCTGAGGCATGTAAGTTGTGACATTCTTAGCACAAAGTAAAGCCTTATGAGCCAGGAAAGTTGTACAGGTTAAGAGGGAAAAAAAGAATTTAAGAAAAGGGCAAAGACAGTGAAGAAGAAAACACAATACCGGTGGTGCAGAGTCAGGGAATGGGGAGAGACTGGGAAAGGCAGTTCGCATGTAAGGAGTTGTAATGGGCATGTGTGCAGTTCTGGTGGAAGGAGTAAAGCAAATAACGAAGTTCTCCCACCCCTTCCACTCTTTACTCATAGATCCAGCTAAAGAGTAGGAAAAATATTAAAGCTCTATCGTAAAGGGAAATTCCTAAAATAATTTCCTTTAGGGACTCTCAGCAGCATTGTCTCTTGGAGGAGTTTTAGGAGAATGACTGCTCACCGCCTTAAATCTGCTCTGAATTTCCAAGTCATGTAGTCAAAATACAGTACCAACTCATAAACTGATAAGGCTGAGTGAAAAACGGGGTTAGATCTTGGCCAAATTTTGCAACTAATTTTTGCCCCAATTAAAGACAAAATTATATAACCACAGCCTCCCCCCACCCAGGTCCTTCCCCAGATTCCACCCAGGGCAGATCACTGCACACTGCAGAAAAGGAAACCATATACATCAGGAAGGTCTCAGGACTCCTATCCTCCTCCCAACCTCCCAGTCAGATATGGAGCAAGGAGAAGAGGACAGACATTTCCCTCCTAATATCAGCCCCTCCTGGGGAGAGAAAAGTATACTTATGAGGCTAGTAGAACGCAAGGAGGTAGAAAATGACAGTCTCTCTGTCTCTGTCTCTCTCTCTCTATATATATATGTCTCAAAAGTTTTAGAGTACAATAAATAAAACTAAAATAACACTTTACCTTCTGCATTTGCCCTAGGAATTTATTATTGAGATTTTGAGCTAGGCTGGGACCTGGGACCTGGGACCCTTTGCTGCAGTGCTTGCACCTGGACAAAGTCTCCATGAGCAACAAAATATAAAGAAACTATAAGGGACTAAAAATAACCGCGTGCATGCACAGTTGGGCTAAATTATGAACAACAAGATACAAAAAGACCAAAAACCCAACTGCCACTTCTGAAAAGCCCAGAGTAAAAGCAGGGTGTTAGGAGAAAAGCAGGGTATTGCGCATGCCCCTTGCACTCATCACCACCAAAGGGGTGGGCAAAGCACCTAAGCCACCCCTCTGGCTCAAGCCCTGGACCCGCCCCTACCGTCACCCCATGTAAGGAACCAGGTCCCCCCCCGCCGGTTCAAGCGGGCAAGGGAACCTGTTACTTGTTCTCTCTCTCCACTGCTGCAGCAGGAGCCCCAGTAAAGCCTTGCTTGAATTTCTTGTCAGGTGACTGGGAGGTTAACCAATAAATTACCCATCTTGGAAAGAGGCCCTTATCCAGTTGGCTTGGATCTCTAGGCATGCTGAAGAATTCACAGAAGACCACATCCCTGAGTTGGTGAACTCAACGTTGGTACTGACATTCCAACTATGATATCACAGTAAGAACGTTCAGTCTACATACACACACACACACACACACACACAGAGCAAAATTTCAGACTTGCTATTTTTTTCTTCAAATAGCCTTTTTCTACTGTCCAGACCCAATCTCTCTCTAATGTTACAGACATTATCACCCTAAACCAAACTCCTCCAGCCACAATGCATCCATGTCATCTCTCAAGTAGAGCACACATTCATCACTCCCCCTAAGTTTTCTCACACTAAACTCTCTTTTTTCTCTCCTATATTACCAGACAATTTTTTACAAATTATCCCCTACATAATTTATCCCACCAACTTATTCTGAGATCCAAAGGAGAGGACTACAATTAAACAAAATTTTAAACAAAGAACACACTTTACTAATGGCATGGGGACTGTAAAATACAGACTGTTCATCTTCCTGAGCCCTCATTGGGCACAAGAATCCTTAGTTCTGCAGAGTCTAAGTTACTAGTGGATACCCCTTGGTGGTATCTTGTGGACTTAAGAGCACAGGCAGCTTGAAAGCAAATAGATTCAACTTTCCCTAGAAGAGGAAAGTCAAGGAATCACAATGTACTTGGTACTCAAAGGGAACTATCTGTATCTTAAGACAAAGCACTAAAAACTAAAAAAAAAAATGGGGACATTTTAGTTGTATTAAAGTGCTGGCATGCAAAACCAATCAACCTCTCTCATTGTGTTGTTACAGACAGCCCCATTCCTCCACTCTTTCTCCTTTTTAAATGCCCCTGGACTTTAGAGCAATTCTCAGTGATTTTCCAGGCCAGGAGCTCAGTCTCTCCCGGGAACTTGTTAAAAATGCAAATTCCTGGGTCTCATCTAAGACCCACTGGATCAGAACCTGTGAGATACAGCCCCAGCAATATATGTCTTAAGGAGCCCTCGGGTAGTTCTGAGGCTCAGTAAAGTTGGAAAAACACTGCTTTAGGACATTTTTCAAGCACCCCCCTTTTTCTCCTCATGCTACAGTTGACACCACCAGTTAACAGTCCTCTTCCCCATCCAAAACTAGGTACTGTCTACTCTTTGGGGGATCCTGGGACTTACAAGAGAGAATACTATAAAGGTTTATATTCAGGGCACAGGATACTGGGAACAGGTTTTTATTTTCCCTTTATGGGTTTTTATATACAAAAGAATAGGCCATAAGACTATAATACCAAGTCTCACATCACAGCTTTTGAAGATAAAAAACAGCTTAAGGGCTTCCCTGGTGGCGCAGTGGTTGAGAGTCCGCCTGCCGATGCAGGGGACACGGGTTCATGCCCCGGTCTGGGAGGATCCCACATGCTATGGAGCAGCTGGGCCCGTGAGCCATGGCCGCTGAGCCTGCGTGTCCGGAGCCTGGGCTCCGCAACAGGAGAGGCCACAGCAGTCAGAGGCCCGCATACCGCAGGCAAAAAAAAAAAGAAAAAGCTTAGATTAGGTTAGACTGATTACAAACAAATTCTTTTAAGAAAGTAAATAACCATTATTTAATTTCTAGTTGGATCCCAGGTGAACAACTGACCCTTGACCTTGATTTTAGCACCACTACCACCATGACACAACTAATTTAAACTGCACAATTTTAGAAGTTCTTTTATTCTTCGAAACATTATTTGAGTATTTAAGAATCTGATCAGCAAAGACTGTTTTACTTACTGTCATTTCCTTCCCTCTACCTTTCCCTACCTTGTTTCTAACTTGTGACCAAGTCTTTCAGCCAGCAAACTGTCTCATGCCCACAAACATCTGTAAACATTGAAAGTCCACTTTGGTATCCAATGGTGAGGAAAGGCCAGCTGGAAAAGGTGATGAAAACAGAACTCAGAGAGAATGAGGGAAATTCAAATTCTGGAAGGTGAGGAAGGATAAGACAAAGTTCAAAGAAAGACACGAGCCTTCAGCAAGGAAATTTGGGTCCTGATGTAGCCCTTAAGCTCAGCGTACTGAGTTAGCAACATCGGTAAATTGAGCTGAAGAGGGGCCTAGCTGCCAAAAACTCTATTCCAATGCAACTTTTTTTCCTTCTCCAGATAATCATGACCTGGCTGGAGCAAAATAGGTTTCCTTCCCTCTATTTCTCATCTTGCAGGTAACTCTTATCTTTTTCCAATATATTTTTGAGAATTCCTTTGACCATTTTCAGATAGAGGATGTTGTTCTACTGGGTCCTATCTAAATTTTCTACGAGTGCTTTGCAAGAAAAAGGGCTGATCCAAAAGGAGTAGTTTGGATGAATCTGGAGAACTTGGACATGTAATTGTGATATTTATACCCAGTATAAATACAAAACGAAACAAATCTCTTCATTTCCTCTTTTACTTAACAAGTAAACATTTTACGAAGACAATAGTTATTGTTCCCTTGGATGGCATTGGCAAGCTACATATTCAGGGAAGGATGCATTTGTATAATATGTGGTTAGAGGTTAATCAATATTTCATTCCTATTTTATGGCAACCAAAGGCAACATAAGTTATTTGGTTGTTCTTTGGCATTGTATTAGTTATATTAAATTAATTTATTCCACAAATATTTATCAAGTGCCTACAACAGAGCCTGTTACGTAGTAGGTATTTATAGTGGGTACTTAGTAACTCTTTATTTATGCAGAGGAGATTTCTTGAGAACTCACTATATGCAGACTCAGTACTAAGTTCCCCGGCTGAGACGATTCACAAACTGCAATGGGAATTTTTTGCTCTCAGAGCCCTGAGTCTATGAATATGAAGTCATTTGCATACCAAGTGACTCTGGCCCCTTCCTTCCTCTACCCCTAGCCATTCCCGCCACTGTTAATGAGACGAGTAATCGAAAAGCTTGAGCAACCTGCCCGTAAATCCATCTCTAAGGCTCTGTTCATTAGTATGTCCTCCCCTGGGCCCACTGCAGGAAAATATGCACCATTTGAAACCTGAACTATCCGCTGCCATAGTAAAGGACATGAATCAAATGCCCACAACAAAGTCTGATGCTCACTGGCTCATCCTTGTAGTAACTCCAAACACTGGTGTCACATTGCTTTGCCAGAAAGAGGAGACTCATCCACAGCTGCCACTCAGATAGCTCTCACACTACTGGGGAACTTAGAGACGGCAGTAATCCTACTACTCCCCTCAGGGTTCTCCTCACGTGGGTGCCTTCCTGACACTCCCACCCCTTTTCTTCAGCAGGAACCCCTTTGTTCTTTGAGCCTCCCTCTGCACTTTGAAAAACTCTCAGTGATATCGATGATCACTTTCTACTAAAATTATTTGTTTGAGTGCTTCTTAAGTATAGGCACTCTGGGTGCTTCACCTCTAAAGCCTTAACACCTCACATGCATAGTGATGGATAAATGGTTTTCAGGTAGATTTTGTTTACTCTTAATGAGTCAATACAAAAATATCATTTAGCCAGATCCTGCCAGCCCTATAAGCGTTAGAAATATCTATTCAACCTGCTGTCTGCCCACCTAACAGTCCTAAAAGGTCCTTGCCATAGTTCATTACTACATGCAAAACCTAGAAAATATTTTTCTCAATTAAGTTATTAATATAAAACTGCATAAGTTTTGAACAGTGGTGACCTTGGAGATCTAGCACAATTCCCTTAATTTCATGGGTGAGGTATCTAAAGTCCTAAGAAGTTAAGTCAAGGTCATACAGCCAATGAATGGCAGAGAGAGAATAGAATCCAAGTCTCCCTGCTTCCTGCCCAGTACTTGGTTTACCAGTCCATGACCTGGATTCAGCTCGTTGAAGTTCCATTTCTTGAGAGGCTCATGAAAAGTTATGGAGAAGGTTCTGGCAGTTGAGCTGTATTCAGAAAGAGGGAGAAAACCTCCACCAGATGCTCTGTTACTTTTTCTTCCCTGGAGGCATAAACACTGGCCAAAAAAGCTGTCTTAGTGCAAGGAATAAGAAAAAGAAGAAATGATGGAAATCTACACAATATGCAGGTGATGAGATATAAGGAGGCCCTTTAGGACAGTCTCAGGGCTATAACTGAGGGTCAAGATAGGCTGCTCGCAGGTCAAATCATCTGCAGTAACTGACCTCCAGAACAGAACTTTTGGGCCTGCCCTAACCAGAATTGATGTCCCTGTCATGGACCTAGAATGTGAATAGGCCATGACCTTAGGGAAAAGGGGGGGAAGGCAACACTTCCTGAAGCTTTCACCAGGTGGTGCTTCATCCAATAACTCACCAAACCTCCACTGAGCATGTACTAAATGCCAGGCAAGGAGCTGAGTACTGTGGCTGCAAAGATGAATGAAAGAGAATCCCTCCCTGCTCTTAAGATGCTCATGTCTGTGATATCTCCCACCAAGAGCTCTTTAGAGGGCCTAGTACACCACACACACACACAGACACACACACACACACTCACCCGCTAAATGTATTAGAAACCCAGGAGCATCTCTGTCACAACTCAGGATTGGACACACTCAGTACTGGCACCCAGAACTCTAAACTTTCTGTCTCATGACTAACACCATTTAGGCTTTTCCATATGTCTTGTCCTAGGTCCTCAAAACAAAAGGCAACTCTGACCAAATGCTGTGAAGGTTTATGGATTGTACCAACTGCAAGGGTCATAGCAGACACTGCTTCAGAGCAGAGGAAGATCTGAAGAGCAAAAGCGCTTAGGCAAGAGAAAGGGCAAATTAATTCCCTTATCAAATCTTCCCTCTCAGAATGAATGGGATACATTCTCACCTGAGAGTTATTGTTTCTCTTCAGGTACCAATTTGTGCTTCTAGAGGTACTCACTATATTTGCAGTAGTTGCAGACAGACCTTGAATATGTTACAATGTTAAGTAATTCATATTACTCTTAAATTTACCTTTTTATAGATCTAGATATAATATGTGAGAAGAATAATACAAATTCTTTATGTTGGCAACCAGCTGAACTTTCAACATTGGAACTGTGCAATAGTTTTATATTCATAAAAATAGTCAAATATTAAAAATAAATTTTAAATGCTGCCTTTATTTAAAAATTATTAGATTCATTAATTATAATATGTATTTTACCCCTTACTTTTGATAAATCTTGAATATTTTAGGATAAATGTAACTTTTAAAGCTTATACAATAAATAATTTTTAAAAATTTTTCCATTTACTCTATATTTTGACAAAATATAATCAAATTGTATACTTTTCATTGTACATGTACAAATACATTTTATTTTTAATCATTTAGCTCATTTCTATAACAACACCTAAATTATAAAAAATATTAAGTATAACAACACAGTGATTTTGTTAAAGAGAAAAGCTACCTTACAGAATAAATATATAATAATTGATGAAATATGCATGTATTTAAATACTAATTCAAACATCATCGGCCCAGGACTTCCCTGGTGGTACAGTGGTAAAAAAATCCACCTTCCAATGCAGGGGACGCGGGTTCGATCCCTGGTCGGGGAACTAATATCCCACATGCTGCGGGGCAACTAAGCCCACGTGCCACAACTACTGAGCTCACGCGCCTCAACTAGAGAGCCTGTGTGCTGCAAACTACAGAGCCCATGCACTCTGGAGCCCATGTGCCACAACTAGAGAGAGAACCCACACACCACAACTAGAGAGAAGCCCGAGTGCCACAATGAAAGATCCAGCATGCTTCAACTAAGACATGACACTGCCAAAATAAAATAAATAAATACTTAAAAAATTAGGAAAAAAAGAAACATCACTGGCCCATCAACAGAATACCAAGGCACGTACAATAATAATTAAATTTATTCATCTATAACATTTTGCCAGCTTTCTGTTTTATAAAAAACATGGCTTTACCCACATTATTATTTTTTTTGTCATTATATAGGTATAGCTGTCAAAGTAAAAAAAAAAAAAGAACATATTTCATTTAGCAGTTTGTTAGCTTGATTTAGAACTTCTATGTCTATAGACCTATGGTTTGTGGGCCTCCATTTGTCCTCTCATCCCAGGTGTTGAACTGTTAGGGGTGGCCAGTGTATGAGTCACCAAAAGTTAACATAAAATAATTGAAGCCACAAAGTAAGTCAACAACGTAAGTAGAAAAATAAGCCTCTTCCCATTTCTTAAAGTGAGACTCTTTTTTTCTTGAACATTCTCAGTCTCGGGTGGAACCACACAGGTACATAAGGCCATGGAAACTCCCAGTGTTTCTGACCATGGAGCCAGTATCAGAGAAAGACCGATTTGGCTTTGCCAAATGTTCCTGGGACGACTGCTCTGTTTGGATGGGATGTAGTTTGTGCCTGTGTCTAAGGGCTCCCTAATGTACAAAGAAGGCTAAAGTAACAAAGGGACTTTTCAGGTTTGGAGGCCCTGCCAGTGGCTGCCATGTCCCGACTGGACTGGGACTGGAAAGTGATCAGCCCTGCAAATTCCCTGCTTGGCCACAACTGGATGATCTCTGTGGGTCTTGTTCATTGCAGTGTGTTCACAATGGTCTGAGCAAGGCTATGGTGAAGCACAATTATTCTAGTTTTAGTTTTCATTTCAGATTCCTTGGAGAGACACGCACTAATCTTTCATTTATACATTAAAGTCTCACCCTTTCTTTACATTTTGTGAATTTTTTGACATGTTTTTTGACTTCTCCAATTAATCTCCCAAAACAAACTTACTCTTGGATTTTCACCTTATTGCTCATGAAAGTCTGGTAAATTTTCTGTCTGGTAATTTTTACAGTTATTTTGAAGGTGGCTAAAATTTATTTGACACGGTGCTGCCTGTGTCTTCACACCTTAAACACCTTCCGCATTCTAGAATTAGGGTCTTGTATTTATCAGGTACCCATTGACCTTAAGAAAATTTAGAGAAACAAATAAAATTTGAAGAGAGTGACAGCAGGAGCAAGAAAGGAATCCTATTTAAATAGTGCAGGGACATAGCCCTCCCCCACCTAACACTGTCCCCAACTTTATCCCACGCAAAGACAGCATGCTCAAGTAAGCCTGAGTTGGAAGCCTTGAATCTGCCATGTTCTGTGAGGTGTTAGAGACTGTTTTGGATGAATGAACAAAAAAATAAATATCCAAGCATTAAAAAGTGTGTCTCTCTGGTGGTCTCTGTAATCCATGTAATGAAGTGGTCACCAAGTGACTGATACCGTCTTGATACGAGCTGTTTCTAAGACACTATTCAAAACAGTGTTTCTCAAAGGGTGGTCACCAGATCACCTGTTTCAGAATTAGTCAGATGTATTTGAAAGTAAATGTACAGGCCCCAGCCCATACCTCTTGATTCAGCATCTCTGGGAGTGAGGCCTCAGACACTGTATTTCCTCAGGCTCTTCAGGTGAGCATACACTCCAAAATTAAAGCACCAAAGTGGTGGTTCTCAGTAGTGTCTGTGCATTGGAATCACCTGGGGAGATTTTGTTAACTAATAATACCTGGCCCACCACAGACTAATAAATCAGAATCTCTGGGATGGGTGGGGCCATCAATGTATCTTTAAAGCTCCTCAGTCAGGAGGAGAACCTGTGTAGTCATGGCTGAGAACCACTGCTTTAGTCAGATGCTTCTTTAGCCCACTCACAATCTGTTACATCAGCTACGTTCAGCAAACAGTGGGCAATAGGAAAGAACTGGAGAAAATCAAGGAAAATAAAAAAGACAAATGTCAGGGTCTGTGAGATAGCTGAACTCTGGGCAAACTGCCTCACAGCATGGGCTTCTGAGGTAGTCAGCATCACAGTCAAAACGACTGGCTCTAACCAGGCCAGTAAGAGAGCAACATTGGATGGAGGCATCAAAGAGGGGCTCTTTGCTACTTTATGTGTTGCCTATTAATAATTAAATGGAATCCATGACACTATTCCTAGGACTGGCTCATGGCCTCCCTCCTTGGAATTAGAGGAGGATAAATTAATCCCTTGTTTTAAACAACCAATTATTCTACTGTTCTCTGAAAGAAATAATGCCTATTTTGTGTAAACTGTTTATAAAAAAACTGTATCTATTGTCTCTTATGAGCCTCCCAATAGCTATGTGCTATAAGCAGGAAAAGTACTATTGTCCCCACTTTAGAGACAGTAAAATCTGGGTGGAAAAGATTAGATAGCTTGTCCAAGGTCACATACTTAGTAAGAACCAGGACATAACCCAAGTCTTCTGATCCAAATCCAATTTTTTTTCTCACTTCATTCAAGTTCATCAATACTATCTTTCCTCTAAAAAGAAAAAAAAAAAAAGGATTCACATTATATGGATTACCTGCCTGCATCTCTCTTATTATACTTATTACTTTCTGCTTTATATTTTATAATTATTTATAGAGCTAGATCTCTCTTATTGTCCTACTTAAAGAGGAATGGTATGTGGTTGATTCACCTTTATATTGTCCACAATGCCTATCTCTGAAAAATGGTAGGTAGTTAATAAATATTTCTTGTATAATTAGATGAAAAAATATATTTAAAATTTTCAAATTGTAAAATCTTCAACCTGAGAGCAAGCATAATCCTGCTAATCACTGTCTTGAAGATGAATGGTATATGAGATTACACTAATGGATAAAACAGAAAAGAGACAAAGGCACTACTCAGAATAGAAGAGAAGGCACAAGAGAAGCCACAATAAAGGTGGGAGCTGTTACTCCACAAAAAGACCACAAGAACTGGGGACCTGGATGGGAGCAGACGCTAATGCAGCTGACTGTAGAATCTGTGGCCTGGCTTTTGAGTGGTGCATAATGAAGAAGGCTTATGTTTCTGATGTCAACAAGAAAAATTAAAGGAAAGTAGAAATTCCAGGAAAAATAAAATGCTGTACAAAAATTCATGGCAAAAATATGAAGCATGATTATAAGAAATTTATGGAGTCTAAGAAAAGAGAATCTTAAACTTGGAACTTGAAGCATTCTACTTCAAGCAGACTTGATTTAAGAACATAAATTACATCTCATCTACAGTTACACTCTGGTTCTACAATGAATAAAATTGAGCAATATCATAATATTCTAAGTAATTTTAAAAAATTTTAAAAAATGTTTTTGTCCATGCCACATAGCTTGTGAGATCTTAGTTTCCTGACCAGGGATTGAACCCGGACCTCCAACAGTGGAAGTGCAGCATCTTAACCACAGGACCACCAAGGAATTCCCCTGCAAGTAATTTTTAATTCTCTTTGGTTTTCAGAATTAATATATAGATAAAGCATAGAAGACAATTAAAGTTACCATTCAGGATGAACATGCTTTAAACCTTGGTAATGTAAAACTAATGGTAGAACTGACCAACAGTAGGTGTTGGAGGTGGGGAGGAGAGATAGGGGAAAGTGTAGAGGTGATCAACTCCACCACATTTTATACCATGGATAGTTACTCAATATGTCTAGCATTGACAGAACAAGAGATAAAAGCCAAATGTATTATTTGAAGTATAACCAACAAGAGGGCCAAAAGCAAGAAAAAGAAAAAAACAATTGGGAGAAGGTCCAGGGAATCAGGAAGAAGGGTAGTAGATGTGAGCTGAAATGGTCATTTTTTCACAGCAAGAAGTTAAAGCTTGAACTTATAAGCCAAGACATAGATTTTAAAGTTTTATATAAAATAGATATTTAGGGACTTCTCTGGTGGCACAGTGGTTAAGAATCCGCCTGCCAATGCAGGGGACACGGGTTCGAGCCATGGTCCGGGAAGATCCCACTTGCCACGGAGCAACTAAGCCTGTGCGCCACAACTACTGAGCCTGCGCTCTAGAGCCCGCCAGCCACAACTAATGAAGGCTGCGTGCCTAGAGCCCGTGCTCCACAACAAGAAAAGCCACCGCAATGTGAAGCCCACGCACTGCAATGTAGAGTAGCCCCAGCTGGCCGCAACTAGAGAAAGCCCGCGCACAACAACGAAGACCCAATGCAGCCACAAATAAATAAATTAATTTAAAAAAATAGATACTTAGAGCTATAGTGAAAACCATTGGAAGAGCTTTATAAACATAAAGGATCATGGGTGTTAAGCCTTACTTTTGGGAGTAAGGCTATGGATAATGGAAAGAGACATACTTTTCATTTGACATCCTTACATTTTATTGAAATTTTAGTTCCATGATCATGTACTTTTAGATTCTCATTAGTATGCTGAATTATAACATCCCAAGTTTTCCACCTTTTCAATGTTCTAATCATCAACGAATGAGGCAATGATTCCATACAATGATCAAAACTTGAGAACAGGTGAAATTTCCATGGTCTTCAACTCTAAAGTCAGTAGCCACCTCACTGAAACTCTCTAAGTCTGAAATATATTTCCTTCTGGACTGTAGAAGCAGATACTCCTGAACTATCTCCAACTGTCTGCTTGTTTTTCCTGCCAGAATCACCAGTTTTCTACGAATGCCATCTTATCTTACAACCAAGCATCATAAATCTCTCAATAGGTCTCTTTACTAAGGTGTGCTGGTTAAGCCCAGGGATTCCTCACTTTTGAACTACCAGAAAAGAAAAGGCTGCCAGAACTGAAATCCTGACAATAAGACATTCCAACTTTGAGCTCTAGCAGAGGGTATTGATTACACTTCTGGAGCACTTGCAATCTTAGAAACTTCTGGATCCTAATGACAAGGTTGGAAACAATGGTTATTAAATCCTAGAAATATTTCCTCTGCCTACTTTAAATGCCAAAGCCAAATGCTAAATAACCAGACGATGAAATTTAACGCTGTGCAAACTGCTTTGGGAGATGCAAGGTAGCCATACTTTTCCTCCACTCTCCATCTTCATCCAACCTCTAAGTGTACCCCTCGCTTCACTTGACCTTGCTCAGTTTAACATACCCCTAGCATCACTTCACTTTGCTCAGTTGAACATGTCTTAGCATCACTTCATCTTATGTGGTTTAATGCAGGATATAATACTGACAGAAGAACAAAATGGAAACTGTAGCTGAAATGATCAAAGCTTCTTAAAAGATAAGACCTTCAAGTTCAGATTTTTAAGTAATACAAACCTATTGTAGGGTTTCGAATTTAGAAGTTTAAGTAAGTTGAGTAAGGTCACACAGCTTGCAAACATTAGAATCCAGCCCAGAATTGTTGTTGTTGCTGTTTTTAAGTAAATAATGATTAGGCATACATGGAGATGATAATCCTCAAACCTATAAATCTATAACAAACTTAATGAATATTCCCTGACCTGCAAATTCATGATGGTACAAACTTTTTTCTACATATTGGCAAATTTCTACTGAGGTTTATTCTAAGCCTTGAGGGGGTATTTAAGTTCAGGGAAATAAAAATTTGGATTTTTCATTTCAGATAAATCACAAAAAGGTTGGGACAAAAATCATTCCAGCTGATTATATCAATCTCTGAGAATATTAAACACTAGAGTGTTTTGTTTTTAAATAATAAGGATTTTTTAAAAGGCTAAACTATTTTCATTCCAATATTGTAAAATTAGCATAAAGTATATTTTCCTAAAATGCATCGATCTTTTTGTCCAACAGTCATCCTCCTTATATGGTTAAATGTGAAATATAAAGTGTCTTAATTATTAGTGACTGCAGTCAAAATTTTTAAGAATACTGATCTAAATCTATACCAGCCATTTCCATAATACAGCTCCTCTATTTTACCTTTAATCTAGGCATTTATATTGCTTTCTAGAATTAGTCTGAAAATAGATTACATTTTACCAGGCAATACCAGTTGGTAATAGTAGTTTCTTTCTTTTTTTTAAAATAGGAATTGCTATCTATCTATTTACTTATTTTTATTTATTGCTATTTATTTATTTATTTATTTAGGCTGTGTTGGGTCTTCATTGCTGCGAGCTGACTTTCTCTAGTTGCGGCAAGCGGGCTTCTCATTGCGGTGGCTTCTTTTGTTGCAGAGCACGGGCTCTAGGCCAGTGGGCTTCATACTTGTGGCTCGCAGGCTCTAGAGCACAGGCTCGGTAGCTGTGGCACACAGGTTTAGTTGTTCTGCGGCATGTGGGATCTTCCCGGACTAGGGCTCGAACCTGTGTCCCCTGCGTTGGCAGGCGGATTCTTAACCACTGAGCCACCAGGGAAACCCGGTAATAGTAGTTTCTTGAAGCACTGTGTTAAGAAGGATTCTGATGTTGCATCCAAGTTCAGTGCTAAGGAAGACCCTAATCAATTAACATGCTTACTATGGAAGCAAAAAGAGAAAATGACAGTATGTGCTTGTCACCTCTGTCAGGTGCTCAAATCTAGCACATTGTAAGACTCTGGATAGTTTTGTGTTTTCTAAAATAAAACACACTTTCATAACTTGAAATCTGTAATATAAAACCTGAGTCTTCAGAAATTATCAAAATTGTCAGGGTTACCTTAGCTGCCCCAGAAAGAAGATGGAAATAACTCCAATATAAATATCAATTTGTCATTCAGAGACTTGGAGGGTAAAGTTATAGAAATCAAATGATTTGGTAACCTAAGTCCTCTAACTTAACACCAACCTTCTCTAAATCCAGTTGATTTCTCCAGGGATCATTACTGTCCATAGACTAGAAACATTTTCTTTTGAATAAATAGAATCGATAGCCTAATAAGAGACCTATGTGAAATTTGTATAAAATTTGTATAAATTTGTATAAACTTAACACATGATCTAGGAGATATCAAAAATCAGTGGTAAAGGGGAGGATGATTCTGGGACAACTAGCTATTTGCATTAAAAAAAATTTTCAATTATATCCCCATCTCAACAAAAATATCCCCATCTCACCAAAATAAATTCCATATGAGTTAGATTTAAATGTGAAGACATATCATTTTTTTCAAACCCACAGAAAAAATGAAGGTAAATTTTTACCTTATCTGATTAGGGAAAGAATATTTAAGTTTAAATGCAATGGAAGTAATGACAGAGGAAAAGATCAAAGATATAACTATCAAAAATTTTAAAGCATATATGTATTTTAAAACACTGAAAGCAAATATTGGGAAAAAAGGAAAATCTTAGGGTTAAAAAAATGTTAAATAAATTGATATAGGTAGGAATGTTTTGGTTGAGGGATTGAGTATCCATTCAAATGACTTCCTGAGAAAAACTTATGGGGACTCTAATTGAAACGAAGTATAGGAAGTACAGCTGCACCTCATAGGAACAGGAAAATGATAAAGCAGCTTCTCTCTCCTCTCGCAGTCTCCATCTCTCCCTGTCTACGTGGTCTTTCTCTGGCCCTCCACACACCTCCCCTACTCTCTCTTCTGAAGGGAACTGTGCCTACTCCTCCACTGTAACTTTAGTTTGCATGTGGTTTTAACTGGCCTTGATGCCAAATCTGGCTCCAGAACCCAGCACCATTGTACTGATTCAATCTTTCGGTGCCTTTGTCCCAAACTTCTGGGAAGAAGATACAGTAAGCCCAGCTTGGTCAGGTGTCTATACATAGTTCAGCCATTAATGGCCACTAGGCAAGAGGGTATCCCATTGACATGGAACTGGTAAGGCCTACCTGTTTCTCAGCAGGTCTGGGAACAAGGTAACTCCAAAGACAGGGACATGGGATGGGCAGGCACCAAACACACATCTACTACACTGTTGATGGTATTGTGATGTAGCTTCACAATAAGAAGTTAAGTAAGAAAAGCCTACTGCAAAGTTTTATAGTCAAAATTCTTTTCAATGTGTGAATAAAAACCCCTGGCCATGCTAGCAGTACTAGACAAGGGTGACTTTTTGTTTTTCTGATGTGTTACACTAGTTTGTATCAATACTTTGCAAATTTCCCATTGCAAACATGCATAATTCTAATAATCAGGAAAGAAATAAAGTAAAAGACCAAAAGGTGAAAAGCCAAAAGTGTTGGAAACTAAGTGCCAAGTATTCCATTTAGGTTGAATTCTCAGGTCACTTTTGCTGAGATGTCCCAACTTTCAATCCCACCACTGTCCTCCGCACTCACTACTACACTCCAACCTCAGTCAGTGAAAGACTCTTCCCTGAAGACCCACCCACATTCATCAGCTGTGCCATTCTTGTGGTCATGTCGACTAGAATATCCTTCCAGACTTTCTCTGCCCATTGGATGCCCCTCATCCCTCAAGGCATGGATGAAACAGTGAGCCGTCCTCAACTGCCATTGTCCCCACAACGTCCCTTCCCCCCTGTGTCTTGTAGCCCTGAGTTTGTAGCTCTACTATAATCCTCATCCCAACTGTGTTTTCATTGGCTGTACATGTCTCTGCCCTCCCAGCTACACTTGCAGTTTCTCTTAGAGAAGTGTTCTATCTTACGAATGCTGTTTCATCAGCAGCTAGCACAGGACATAAGCAAGAGTAGGTTCTTAGTGAATGTCTTGCCGAATAAATGTTAAAGTTTAAGGAATTATTTCTGTATTAGGGTCAAAGTCTTAAGATTGTTCTCATTCTAAAAAAAATTTTTTTACAAAGAAAAAGTATGAGATTTTTGCAATGTGCTAGAAAAAGACATGGATTTCAGAGCCCAGCCAATAAGTTTTGAATCCCAAGTCTGTTACTCACTAATTGGGTCAATTATTAAACTTGTCTGAGTTTCCATTTCCTCATCTTTAAAATTGGGTTAACATCTTTCATGCAGAGTTGATTCAAGGAATAAAGGTGAAATACATAAAATGGCTGGCATATAGTAGGGGTTTAATAAGTGGTAGCTATTATTCAAACAGGATTTACTAACTTGATGACATAGGTAGGAAATACTCAGAGAGTTGTGTACTCATGGAAAATGCATGATATTTGAATTACATTTCAAAACATTAAAAGAGCTTTCATCTCCAAAAATAATCAGTATATTTATAAATGTTTAGAAAAGCCAGTACCTCTAGAATGTATAGGACTGGAAAACTTATGTGAAATTCTAAAGATATTAAGATTTACAGGGGCTGTCTGATCAAATTTTAGCATTCAACCCACCGTTTCAGCTAATGGTGATCTTTTTCAGCTGAAAGGCCATTAATCCATTAAAGCACAGTATTTTAAACAAACCTCAGGCTGTCAAACTGCTATTACACTGCTCTGGTAAGTAGAGCCAGATTTTTTCTTTCTTCTTAGCTGTGACCAATGCAAAACACAATGGACTACTTATCCATAAAAACATTCTAGGAGGAAGGAACAGGCCAGGCCATAGAAGGCAGAGAAATTCATCTCCTGGCCTGGTGTACGATGTGCCAAGGAGAGTCACAAAATAAGAAACTCTGGTTCTGGATCAAATGGAATCCTCCCAAAAGCACGGATTTGAGGGGCCAGCACTTGCTGTGGGTACATGTGAGTGGGAATCTGAGTGGGGCATGGAGTCAGCTTGGTTGTGTGCTAAGCTTTGTGTTTTATTATATTTATGTACCTTTAATATACGTATTTACTGAGTACACACTGTGTGGAAGACCCCACACTGGGGAGTGGGCGGGATACAAAGGTAAAGACAGGGTCCATACCCCTAAGGAGTTTCCACTCTACCAGGGAAGCATGACAAACCCACAAACAACTCTAACACCAGATCATGCAGGATACGTGTCACAATACATGTATCTTAAGTGCCCTGCAAACTTTACACAGTTTCAAAGGACTCTTGGTGTCTCAAAGATTATCATATAAGAAAAAGATTCAGAATGCTTACTGAAAAGTTATTCAGTAACAAACACAGCAATCTTAGGATTGGATTAATAAGATTTTTAGTCCAAATGCCTCCTGAAACTTATGAATGCAGTAAATATTTTCCTCCTACAAAGTAGGTGCATTTAGGGGCTCTGCAATTACTCCAAAAATGCTATTCATTAATTTGTCTATATTAATGATTTTTTATTATAATAGTTACATAATTCCCCTCCTTGGGCTCTTTACTCTTGCCATTTCTTCCCCTTAAAGTCTCTCCCAGATTTCACATGCCCTGTTCCCTCATCCGTTCAGGTCTCTGATCAAATATCATCTCCTTAGAGACACTTGTTCTCCCATCCCATTGCTTTCTCTCCTCCTCTCTGCTTTATTTATTTTTCTGTGGTATATATTATTACTGGACATTTTATTACATATTTGTTTATTTTCTGTCCCCCCTTGTTAAAAGTCAAGAGTACTTCTGTCTAGTTCACCACTATAACCTAATACCTAGAATACTACCTGTTATAAGATGGCACCTTGACTTGAGGATATGGGGAGGGGGAAGGGTAAGCTGGGACAAAGTGAGAGAGTGGCATGGACATATATACACTACCAAATGTAAAATGGATAGCTAGTGGGAAGCAGCCGCATAGCACAGGGAGATCAGCTTGGTGCTTTGTGACCACCTAGAAGGGTGGGATGGGGGGTGGGAGGGAGACGCAAGAAGGAAGAGATATGGGGACATATGTATATGTATAACTGATTCACTTTGTTATACAGCAGAAACTGACACAACATTGTAAAGCAATTATACTCCAATAAAGATGTTAAAAAGAAAAAAGATGGCACCTTATAAACATTCGATGAATAAAAGAATGAATGAATGAACATTAGATTCTTTTGAATATTTTCAAAAGTGGCGAATCTTCATCTAGTGGATGTGAATTTGAATTTTTGAATCAGCCAAGTTCACTTAGAGCTTTCTGGTTAATAAGATGGGTGGATGAAGCTGGAGTCATTCACTCATTCATTCAAAATATACGGATTGAGGGCAGTTGTGTGCTAGACACTGTTCTAGGTGCTAGATTATCCAGTTGGTCCCAAATGAAATGTGACTATCGAGTAAGATGATGGGCTTTATTACGGGATGGTAAACTAATTGTGAAGATTCCAAAGATGTCTCTCACAGTAGCATCAAAACTGAAACAGGAGCAAAGCTTTTAAAAATGACGACTAATGACATGGATGTGGAGGTTCTGGTATGTTTGTTTTCAAAAGACAAGTTTCAAACATTCATGATTTCATTTCCTAAAAATAGGTTTTCTCTGGTGCCCTCAGTGGGTCTTGTGGAGGCAGGAGGGGGGAGGGGTTATAGTGAGGTCTTCTCTAAATTATTTAGGACATTCCAGTGTGCAACAGACTCACCTTCCACAGCTGTTTGTGGATAGAAAATGTGTAAGCCTGCGACTTGAAGCATAGGCATTTGGGGGGTCTCACAGGTACAGGGGAAAGTATTTTTAGATGTAAGTAAAACTCCTAAAGACACGCATTCAAATAATGTATGCAAACAAATATATCTTGAGATTTTTGTTTCCCTCAGAGTCCAGAACAGAAATTACTTGGTACGTAATTTGGGTTTATAATAGGGTCCTTTAGAACCAGGATATCTCAATCCAATTCTCCTGGGGTTAACATGGTGGTAATAAGATTAGGGACAACTACGTTGATGTGCTTGGACAAACTGGGGTGAGGGCAGCTTGTTTCAGGAGCCAGGAGAACATGTGAGTGGCTGAACCCTACCGTTCTCTGTGTGAAGCTTCCATCCCTGTTGAAGATAGCGGGTATAAATAGCAATAGCTCACACTTGTCGAGTGCTTACTATGTACCAGGCACATACGTGTCTCCCTTGCATTAATGTATTTAATCTTCATGATTCCGAAACAGGTGCTATTATTATCCCCATCTTATAGATGAGAAAACTGAGGTTCAGGGATGAAGTAATAACACTGCCTAGGGTCACCCAACCAGTAAGTGCCAAGTGTACTTTTGTGCCCCAAGGCCAATGTCACTATTCACTACGCTGAATGTCCCCTCTAGGGAATTTCACCCTAAATGTCACCCTTAAAATGTCTTTTGCCTGAAGAAACAGAAGCTTATTACATGTCTAAATCTCAAACAGGAAGTGGGATTAATGTAAATGGGGAAGAGCAAGCTCATTTTCCTTCCCCCTTCTTGGAGTAGCCATAAGCAATGAGGCGTCTGGATTGCCACCAAGCAGATGTGGCTTAGCTTCCTCTGCCACTGGGATATGTGTTTCTAAACACATCTTGCCTTTTGTGTCTCCCTTCCTTCCATCCCCAGTGCTGTGCTTGGATTTAATCTTTCTGCTTTAACTGGATTCTGAACAAGGCATTTTATTTATTTAACATCTTTATTGGAGTATAATTGCTTTACAATGTTGTGTCAGTTTCTGCTGTATAACAAAGTGAATCAGCATATGTATACATACATCCCCATATCCCCTCCCTCTTGCGTCTCCCTCCCACCCTCCCTACCCACCCCTCTAGGTGGTCACAAAGCACCAAGCTGATCTCCCTGTGCTATGTGGCTGCTTCCCACTAGCTAGCTATTTTACATTTGGTAGTGTATATATGTCCATGCCACTCTCTTACTTCGTCCCAGCTTACCCTTCCCCCCCACCCCGTGTCCTAAAGTCCATTCTCTACATCTGCTTCTTTATTCCTGTCCTGCCCCTAGTGAACAAGGCATTTTAGAGAACAGTTGGTTAATCCTCCACATGAACCAATGGCAAATTAATTCCCAGGGACATGTTTATTGGATTCTTTTCAATCACAAGGAAGAGAATTCCAGGTGATCTCCATGGAGGAGGTCTAATGCCAGGAGGCACAGACATGCAGATGACAGAGCATTGTCCCATCAGCCTGGGAACAGTGTTTCCAAACCTTGACTCTACAGTCAGCTTCACAAAGCTCCAGGTACAGCCACCCAACTGACATGTGACCACCTTCTCTCCATTCACCTAGCATTTTGCTTCCCAAAATATAAGCTCTGATTGGGCCTTTTCACACCACTTGGCTTGAACTCCTGCTACAGACATCCTATCTCAGGCAGGCCTGGACAGCCAGGAAATTCAGTCTCTCACATGGCAGAGAGTCCTGTCCTGTCGTAGGGGGTTGATTCAGCTTCCCATGAAGGAAATGAATGTTTCCTCTCTGCTCCACCAGCCTCAGTGTTGGCTTCATCAGGCTGGTGGAAAGATGGCTATAGCAGCATATCAAGACACTAGACCATTCCAGAAGAAGAAGAGAAACCTTCTTGTGGTTCAAGGAAACTTCCAGAAAGCCCTTTTGTCATAACTCATTGCCCAGCAGTGGGTCACATACCCATTCTTGAGCCAGCCCCTGGCATGTGAAGGGAGATTCTCAGTCAGGAAGGAAGGCTGAGTTTCAGATGCTGGTGAGATGAACATGGGTCCCCTACTGCCCCATGGGGCAGAAGTGAGGCAGGCCTGCCTGGGTCCTGACCAACAAGCATTGGCCAGGTCTAGAGTCCTACAAGTCTGTGTTAGCAGTGATTCAAGTGGACCACTTTCCTTCAGAACGGAAACTTGGCCTTTCATGGATTTAGTCTTAAGATACATAACAGAAGAGGCCTACGAGGTAAGGTCCTGCATTTGAGTTGGCTCTCCAGGGCATGTCCTCTTCCAACAGGGGAATAAATCTCTCCTGGTCTTGATCCACACTACAGGAACTTGCCCAGTGTAAAAGGAACCGACCACTGCTTCTCTAATCGTTTTTGGGGGTTTTTTTTTGTTTTTTTTGTTTTTTTTTCGGTACGCGGGCCTCTCACTGTTGTGGCCCCTCCCGTTGCGGAGCACAGGCTCCGGACGCGCAGGCTCAGCGGCCATGGCTCACAGGCCCAGCCGCTCCGCAGCATGTGGGATCCTCCTGGACCGGGGTACGAACCCGTGTCCCCTGCATCGGCAGGCGTACTCTCAACCACTGTGCCACGAGGGAAGCCCTCTCTAATCGTTTTTATCTTGCTGAGAGATCACACTACAGTTTGGGCCTGCTCGGCTGTCAGGAAGGATTGTGCTCAGACACCTACTGGGTGATTCTGGAGGGTGGCTGAGCGATTGTCCCCAGCCTGTCCCCACAGTGGTAGCTCTCATTAGGGTGTGGTGGTTAGGCCTTTCCTCTCTTGTTGTTCAGTATCTTCAGTCTGTGTGTGATAGGCTTTGACTTTCTAGCTCAATGTGGCTGAAGAGTTCCACTTGGCTTGGGAAGGTTTATTAAAGTCTGTTCCTGAAGCAGGGTCTAAGCAGAGAAGACTGGGCAGCCAAGACGGCAAGATGCCAAGTGTCCTCAGATTGAACTTAGCCTTGTCTCGGCTGCTCTCGTAGGTGCAGACCACTGTTGCTCTAGTGACAGCTCCTGCCCTGCAGCAGTTCTGATGTTAGCTGGGCCTCTGTCCTTTTGCAAATTAATAAACATTGTCTCGAGGCACCCCTCTGCCTTTTCCCCCACGTCCCGGGCCCTCCTCAAGCTGTCTGCAAGTTTTTGTGATGTGATTTCCCACGTCGTCTTCATTTGTTGACTCCGAGTAAAACACAGCCTGTCTCAACTGGAACAAGGCGGGTTTTTGGATTTTTACTCAGAATCTGGGAGAGGTGGGTGGGGGAGGTCTGGTATGTAAGCACAGCCAAGGTCTTAGTTGAATATGTATCAACCCTGTTGTCAAACTTGTTGGCTGTTTCTCCCTTGGGAATTGCTCACTGACTGACCCTCCTCCTATGGCAATGTCCTTCCCTCCTTATAACTGCCTTTATCCAGCTGTTCCCCAGACCTCGTGATTCTTAACCACTTTATTCCTTGGGGTGATTCCTGCTGTTTTGCCTTAGCCTACTAGGCCCCTCCCTGGGGCCACCTTTCTGCAACTAGACCGGCCCATCAAAAGTATGGGCCGTATAGACACAGTTCTGCCCTTAAAAATTGTGTGTTCAGCTCTACAAACGTGAACTGTTCAGATTTGTGGTTGGAATAATGCCCCCGTGCCCCTCCCTCCCTTTCCAAGTCCTAATCATTGGAACCTGTTAATTTGTTGTGATATAAAACAAAAGGGAGTCTAAGGTAACAGATGGAATTAAGGTTGCTAATCAGCTGAACTTAACATGATTGGACTGGGCCTACCCAGATAATCCAGGATTAAAAGTACAAGAGGGAGACAAAGAGTGAAGAGACTTACAAGAAACACTCAACAACTTGTCACTCGTTTCAAGATGAAGGGACCACAGACCAAGGAATGCAGGTGACCTCTAGAAACTGGAAAAGGTAAGAAAACTGATTCCCCCCAGAGCCTCCAGAAGGAAAAAAGTCTGGCCGACACCTTCATTTTGAAGGTTAGCCCACTGGACTTCAGACGAGTAGAGTTGTAAAGGGATAAAATTGTGTTGTTTTAAGCCACTAAGTTTGTGGTAACAGAAAATTAATACAGGTCTCATGCAGAAGTTTTCCTCATTTTTACCCTATTTCCTAAAATTTTTTGATTTTTGGGGGGGTTTCCATCATCCTTCATGACAGTAGACTTTATCCCATGTAGGCCACAGTCTTCAGAGACTGGCTAATTAAGTTAGTAACGGGCTGGGGAAACCACACAAGAACATAGAAAATCTAAGCCTCCACCTGGGCCAGGTGACATATGATTCAGAATCTGCTTTGGTATAACGGATACTTGACCTAACGTGAAAGTCTGCGTCCAGGTTAATGGAAGAGCATTAGGAATTCACTGACTCAGTCTTTGGCACTGATGCTGGCTGATGTGTACAGCCTCAAAGTAGAAGAAATGACTTAAAAGTGTATAATTTGTGAATTTGCCAATTGATTTTCATTTGAATAGTATCATATAGTAAAACTGGTATAGGAAATAATTTTAATGGAAATAATTTTGTGAAATAAAGGCCACCTGGGAATATTTGAGCAATAAAAATAACTAAATAACATAAAATGGTGATACTTGTCTACATCTAAGAGTGCCGGAAGGTTCTAATCAATTGTGTACATGTTATATTCTGTAGCCAGGCCAACTCAGCATTTATCAATAAGAAACTGCGAAGCACCAGATTTTGTTTTGCCTTTCTCTAAATGACTATCTTTGAGGGGCCTTCATTCTCAACAAAACTTTGCACTTTGTGTTTAAGAAATATTTTCCCCCAAAGCTCTACAAGGTAGTCTTCTGATAGAAACTGTTTCTGGTGTCTCCCCTGCTTCAACAGCCCTTTGAGCACAGCAGATCCTGGAAAGACAGATGTCCAAATTAAAATAGTTAAATCTATGTGGCTGCAGGACCCATACAGCTGTGGCTTCTGTCAGCTCTTCAATAAAATATTAAATGTGTGTCTATTGTTTGGGAGCTGCCCACAGTCCCTTGTTCAGCTGGCAGAGGTTAAAGGGTATGTAGATTACTTAGCCAACTGTTTGGTAATTGTCACAGTCAGTTACTTGGTAACCCATAGAATAGCATTCTCTCGAGGTAGAGCCTTTGTTGCTAAGCAATAAATTCAGGTAAAATAACCGTTCCCTAGTTCTTATTGGTCCAGTTTTAAAACACAGGGTATAGGTTGGGTTTTCTCCCTCATAGGCTCCCATACCTCTTTTGTTTTTCCATCCAGGCCATGAAACGAGTGCTGATAATTTGGACAGCCCTTGTTTGCTGGGATTTGTCTACTGCTGATGCAGGCTGGGGACCAAGCAAATGGCTGGAGAGCAGGATTTATTGGGGTGTGCTCTCAGGTTTCTACTGTCATAATGTACCTTCTGGATCTTGGTCTGGAGATTGGCCAATCTGTAAGTCAGATGAGCACTAAGAAGACCAAAAGCAGTGGCAGAGATTTAATGAAAAGGAAGGAAAATGTATGCCTGATGATGTTTTTCTACATTAGTATCAACCCTATAATTATTATTAAAATACCTCTTTGCCCTCAATACTTGCATAAATGCTTTTTTTTTTTTTTTTTTGCGGTACGATGGCCTCTCACTGTTGTGGCCTCTTCCGTTGCGGAACACAGGCTCCGGACGCGCAGGCTCAGCGGCCATGGCTCACGGGCCCAGCCGCTCCGCGGCACGTGGGATCCTCCCAGATCTGGGCACGAACCCGTGTCCCCTACATCGGCAGGCGGACTCTCAACCACTGCGCCACCAGGAAAGCCCTGCATAAATGCTTTAAAGTAAATCACTCTGTGTTACAGAGACCAAGAGCACTGGGAAGGAAGGCACTTGGGCAGGAAAATCTTAATTTAGTCCCGGCAGGACAGGTTTAAACCGGCTTCCTACTTTAAGGGACTGGCTGCAAACAAGCTAATCAACCTGCTTCACAACTATACTTCTTCCTACCTCAAAATTTTTGAAAAGATCAGGAAATAATGTTACAGATGAATATTCCCTCACAGTTTTTTAGTCTCGCCTGGCAGTGTTTGATTAGAAGAGAATTTTAAAAGAGTCGTGTTTTGGTTCTCTTCAAAAAGTCTACAAATAACAAATGTTGGCAAGGATGTGGAGAAAAGGGTACACTGTTGGTAGGAATGTAAATTGGTGCAGCCACTGAAGAAAACAGTATGAGGGGGTTCTTCAAAAAACTAAAAATAGAACTACCATCTGACCCAGCAATTCCATTCCTGGGTATATATCCAAAAATCTAAAAACACTACTTTGAAAAGATACATACACCCCAATGTTCATAGCAGCATTATTTACAATTGCCAAGACATGGAAACAACCCAAGTGTTCACCAACAGATGAATGGATAAAGAAGATGTGATACACACACACACACACACACACACATATACACACAGAGTGGAATATTACTCAGCCATAAAAAAGAAAATTTGCCATTTGCAACGACATGGATGGACTTGGAGGACATTATGCTAAGTGAAATAAGTCAGGTGGAGAAAGATAAATACTGTATGATATCACATATATGGAATCTAAAAATTGCAACAAACTAGTGAATATAACAGAAAGAAGCAGACAGATATAGAAAACAAGTGGTTACCAGTGGGGTGGAGAGGGGCTATATAGGGGTCGGGAAGTGGGAGGTACAAAGTATTGGGTGTAAGATAGGTTCAAGGATGTATTGTACAATATTTTGTAGTAACTGTAAATAGAAAGTAACCTCTAAACATTGTATAAAAATTAAAAAAGAAACAAACTACCATATGATCCAGAAATTCCACTTCTAGGTATATATCCAAAGAAAACACTAGTTTGAAAAGATACATGCACCTCAATGTTCATAGTAGCTTTATTTACAATAGCCAAGATATGGAAGCAAACTAAGTGTCCATCAACAGATAAATGGATAAAGAATATGTGATATATATATAGCTAGATATCGATATAGATATAGATAATGGAATACTACTCAGCCATAAAAAAGAATGAAATCCTGCCATTTTCAGCAACATTAATGGACCTAGAGGCTATTATGCTTAGTGAAATAAATCAGACAGAGAAGGACAAATATTGTATGTTATCATTTATATGTGGAATCTAAAAAATACAACAAACAAATGAATATAACAAAACAGACTCACAGATATAGAAAACAAACTAGTGGTTATCAGTGGGGAGAGGGAATGGGGGAGGGGCAAGACGGGGTAGGGAATTAAGAGGTACAAACTACTATGTATAAAGTAAATAAGCTATAAGAATATATTGTACAGCACAGGGAATATACCCAATATTTTACAATAACTTTAAATGGAGTATAATCTATAAAATATTGAATCACTATGTTGTACAACTGAAACTAATATAATGTTGTAAATCAACTATACTTTAGTAAAAAAGGAAATGACAAAATAAATTTTTTAAATAATAATAAATTAAAAAAAAAAGAAAACCTATGAATTCAAATGAGCATACCTGCCACTTGCCATGGAGAGTCACTGTTGCTCAGAGGCAGTGTTTGAATTCTGCCTGGGATTCCCATTCGCTGGGGCCTGCCACTGTCACTTCCACAGGTGAGCCTCACCTTAGGTAAAGTCCATCCATGAATGTCCAGACCTGCCTTAACAGACAATTTAAAGGATAAACATTTTTGTATTTAAAAGATATATTTACGTTCAAAAGGGTTCACACACACACACACAAACTCCTCCTAATAGTAATCCCCACTAGAAGATTTTAAATATGTTTCCTTTTTTTTTATGGTGAGTCAAAGCATACCCATAAGGTATAAAAATTATGGAATGCAACATGCTTTAGGGCCAGCACAGAAGCCATTTCCTGGTCATAACCTCTCTCAAAAGACTCCCAGCTGGAATTTAAGGGCCTCTGCCAGCTGCCACTGCTCCTCTAGACTGAGTGGTGTGTAAGAGAAGCAGGAGTCTCAAACCCAATTCCCCCATTTAGCAGCTGGGCAGGCTTGGGCAGCTCACTTGACCTGTCTCCACCTCCATTTCCTCATCTTTAAAATGGGAATAAAATAAGGTTATTTAGAAACAGGGTTGTGAAAATTACATGACAGTGCATTTAATCCCCTCACCACGTAATAATCATTAGCTTTGATTATAATTCTCTCTCCTTTCGGACTGACAGTGTCTCAAATTAACATAAATTCCTGTTGAGTATGTGCTATAGGCAAGGCTCTGTATTGGCCACTTAAGTCTTGTTACAGTTAATGGAGGTAAAAGGGTATTAATACTTAATGTAATTATATGACTTTTCTAGAGAAGCGGCCTACAGAGAGACGCGTGAGAGACGCGCCTCTGCTGGGCAGCAGCCTGGACACAGGATGTTTGCTGGGATAGGTCCCTGCGCTGGGATAGGGCACCAGCATTTAGCTTGGCAGACTCCCCTCGCTCCAGCGAATCCCTGGTCCACAGTAAGTGGTCAATAAACAGTTGCTCAAGTTGTTGGATCAGGAAAGGATGAAGCAGAGAAAAGGAAGAGGTCAGGTTCAAAGGGTTTCCTATAGCTTTTGTTGTTATTTTCTTGTCTGTTTCCCTTTTAAATCTAAAATGCTCTAAGTCCTTTATGGACTCCTTTACCATGTAGGAAGGTAGAGAGGCATCTTACTCTCCTTGGTATGTGGGTATGAGATTACTGAGAGAACATGCATCTAAATTGGAACCCAAAAGGATAAGAGCCACACAAACAAAACAACACAACAAAACATTAATTTGGATAAAATTCCATGCAGGTCTCACTCCTTCCACATTTTCATTCACAGAGGTTCCCTTGAAATGGCAAGTTAGATAAACTAGTACTTCTATACAAGAAGAGATGTTTGGAGTCCTTCAATAAAATGAACTTAACAATAAGAAGAAAGAGACGTATTATTCTGTGCCCAGAAGGGCCACACACCCGGATGGGCTGGCCACAACTCCCATGGACATGCCCCTTGCAGCTCCGCTCCACAGAATCTTCTATTGAGCAGACCCTATCATAAACATGAACCAAGCACCAATGGCCACAAAGTAAATTGACAGATGAAAAGAACAAAAAGAATTCCCCAGCACAGTTTTGTGAGGCAAAAGAGGAAAAATCCTAGTCTGACTTCTGAGGTTAGTGACAGTTTAACTTAATAGACTCTTTTTATTGTGCAGAGTAAATATTTTGGGTTAGGAGGAATTCTTTTAAACCTTAAAGTAGGTTAAAGAAGCCCTTACTACTTCTCATCTGCAACTGGTGCATGGTACATTTGTTAGTTGATGACTCTAAGTAGAACCCAAAAGAAAATATCCTGTCACCTGTGTACATGCTGAACTGTGTTTGTTCCTAAACTTCACCCTTTGTTAGATTATCAATTGTCACATAGGTTTACAAAATTAAAATTGGGCTTTTTACTGTCTTTTCACTCCTTATATTTGCTCTATAACCTTCTTATAATGATTTCCTCATTACAACAATCTCCTTGTATATTGGAATGATTCTTTGGATCGAATTACCTCATGAAGAAATCATTTTGATATTTCAGAAATAAAACCCCTTTGGATTGAGTCCAAGAGCCACTATCACTTTAAAACAAACTGGTCTTTGTGACAAGTCATACATTAAGACTCTTGGGTGTTTTAACTTAAGTTCTGAAGAACACTCTGTCAGAATCCTAAACTAAGACCAATTCACCTTTTTAGCTCTGTCTTATCTCTGAGTATGAGAAGACACAATATTTTGACAGCTGAGGCACATTCTATATTTACATTTCACACAAACAAGGCACACTTGCACATTTTATCACCACACAAAATAAACCTAGAGAAATATCTTTCTTCCTGTCCCATACATGTCATTTGGCCATGAGGCATTATTCTTGCCTCCTTATTCTTGTTTTTAGAGCAAGCTGTGTTTTAACTAAACTTTCTTTTTTTCCTGGTTTAACGGTGATCAATTAGATGGCTCCTTGCCCTGCACAATGAGAGACCGTCTCCCTCTCTGTATGCTGTTCTTAATTCCTGAACCCAGAGCTCTTCTTAACTGGGAACAGTTCTTTTTTATTTTGAGACAGAAGAACATGCAAACAGATAGGAAAGGGCCTCCCCAAAGTATGCTCTTTTTGGAACACGCTTGTCGTTAGGATGGTACAAATCTGCCTGATTATTTTTTATCTAGACTAAACTCCAGTGAGGATTTTTTTTTTTTTTTGGTTTGGTCTTTTTTTTTTTTTTTTTCTCTTTTTCTGTCTCACAAAAACCAAGTGTTCTCCAGCAATGAGGCAACGGAAAAAATCAATACTTGCCATGTACCATGTAACCAATAGAATAAGGGGAATGATTTATGTATGGATGGATGCAGCCTGAATCAGCTGGGGCCTCGCACAGAGAGAGAGAAAGAGAGAGAGGGAGAGACAGAGAGAGAGAGAGAGAGAACAGAGGGAGGTGGGGGGCGAGCTGAACTGCGGTGATTATTTCTACAGTGTGGCCAGATTTTTTTTCCTGCAGCAATAATCCCCTTCTCCAGCACTGCAGGACAGAGGGAAAGCCTGCAATCTGTGGAATATATGATGGCTCAGCTCTCCCTCCTTTCCTCAGAGTCCTGATGCCTTGTTCATACTAAGGTACACGGAGAAAGGGAAGATGATGTATGGCCTGTACCCCTTCAACCTTCCAGTCATCTCCATCCTAAGAAAGGCTAGTGATGGGTCGACAGCACTAGTTGACAGAGAGTCAAATTATCAACAGGATTTAAAAAAAATAAAACGTTCCAGCACCGCTTCCTAAGAAGACCAGCAGGAAGGGCTTGCAGACAAGAACTACTCTATACTCCATGAGTTTCTGCTGGAAATATAGTTTGGTTAACTGGAAATCCAGAGTGCCGCAGCATTTAAAGGTATTTAATCTTGAAGGTAACTTTTAGGGTAACTGATACTCTTGCTGAAAGCTTAGATATTAACTGTACTTATGTGCTTGTGGTGTGAAGGTGCAACTAGACGGCACCGAATCCAGCTACTTCCTAGCTGGATACATGGTACTATTGTATATGGAATTCTGGTGGTTGGGACTTTAAACTGGGTTAAACGTTTGCTTTAGAATGACATAATATATAGTTTTAAATGACATGTTTTATTAAATTCCTACTCCCTGCTTCAAACTTAGGATGAACCATGTAAGACTTTGTGAAAGGCATATATGACCATTTCTTGGGAATATCTTTGTTTTTTGAGATGTATTTAAATAGATCTTATTTTATTTTTGTAAATTACCTTCCTTCTACATTGTGCTTGAAACTCTAGGGAGCTTAACAGCATTATATTTCTATCAGTCTGTTGAAAAAGACTGAAATATGTCCTTTTATGAGGAACATTGATACCATATAATTTTTAACAATGTTTTTTGCATCCTTTAACCCAAATACAGTGTTAATATCACAGTTAGGTATTCCCCTAAAATATCCTATGTTCTATATATGATCTATTACACTGCACATAATACTTGGAAAGATATTTTAAATACTGAATGTAGCAGAATAATGCCATTCCATTAATGTATGTTTAATTTGGAGCTGGTAGTGTTAATACCCATAAGCTGTTAAAATAGCTTTTTATTCCCCCTTCAGTTGAAAGTATCCATTCAACTCAACATTATTGTACACTCTGTTGACAAAATATCATGTTGCTTTTTCAAATATGTATGTTCTCTAAAAATTATCTTAAATTCTCATAACAAAATTCCATGTTGTTTTTTAAATACATATATTCAAAGTGTACAGAATGGCAATTTTAACATTTTTCCAAATATATATTTGTTATCTAATTTTTTCTTTCATTTATTGCATAACTATCTTTTTGTTTCTGGAATATTGTATTTAGTCCCTCATTTACATTTATTTAGCAGTACATTTATTTAGCAGTTGTGTGCATACGTAGGATTAAGGATTAGAAGCAAAGAGTAGAGAACCAGAAAAGTATATAGAACTATTCTCGGTAGTCTTCATCTTTTAAATGACTCTTCATACTTTAATATCATTTTTTATGGGTGTTATTGAAGAGCAGTTAAGTTGAAACACTTTTAGTCATAAATCAGTAATACTCTCATGTCTTCATTTAAATACCTAGTCACTGAGAGATTTGATCTACCCTGTTCTTTGCAAAACTATTTTGGGAAGATTTCTATGTAAATTAAATAAATGCATATGATGTCTTTCCTCTAAACAAAATTAGAGCAATAAAAATGCAGTCCACAAGTAAACTATATGTAGTAAGACATCTTTCAGTAATTTTAATACAAAACTGATGACCCAAACCAGCAGAAAGTAGGCACAATTATTTTGAATGGGGGAGGCCAAGTAGATATCTGCTGCCTTCACATAAGGACAGATAAACCTTGTTTTTTACATTTTGATCTGGATCATCATTCTCTCTTTCACTCTTCTATTGGCCCAAACAGGTAAAACAACAGAAACCCCTTACCATCTTCACTTTTGGTTCCACTGCCTCAGACAAGCTGTCCAGCTGAGGGTTAATAAACACAGAAAATCTGGAGATGGTCCCAATATAGTGAGGACCTTGAAGACCAAGATCAACGCTGCAGGTATCACAGCCAGAAGGAACATTATTAGTGCCCTACAAGCAGGTATGGGCTCCCCCAGAAAACTAAAGCACACGGGAATGAAGAAGCATGATCACAAGCAAGGTGCTGCTGAACTCTAAGGTAAGCACAAGCAGGACCTTGTTGCAGGTTTATTTTTAGAGATGTGTTGCCGCCACTTAAGAAAAACTTATCTATAGCAGAGAAAAAGAGTGAAAGTCTGCCAAAGGCCACAGTTTATTTAAGTCAAGCCACGTCTACTATATTATTTGAGATGGGCCTTAAGGCCACAGGTACCGGAGTGTCAGCACACAGAGAATTCTGGCCCCAACAATAGGAGAAACACGGAGAATGAGTGATAAACTAACTGCAGTTAGGAGATGAGTAAACAGGAAGCCCAAGAATTGGATTTCATTGTTAGTTAACAGATTGCAAACAGCATCCTTTTGTTTGAAAAGTTTATATCTATTAAACATAACTTTCCAAGTTCTAATAAAAGCTGAATAATCCTTCTCCCCAGTACGAGAGTAAGTTCCTGTAAACACCTGGAGTTAAAATGCATAAATGAAACTCAGGTTGGCATCTTATGCCATGACAAAAAAAATAAATAAAAATCTTCTCATTGTGAACGGGGTCTTCAGTAGACATCTGCTATGCTTTTTTCTCCTTTATCGGTGGTTAGTTTCACCGATGAAATAACCGTTAAAGAGAAAATCAATATCTGAGCTTATCCACCTGCTTTGTTTTAGTACCTCAAATTATTCTAAAAACTGATTAACACGAATAACTCACTATTTAGGAAATACAACAAATGAGTGTTTCACATTGCTACTCTAGCATCCACAGAAAGAAAGAAAGAAAGAAAGAAAGAAAGAAAGAAAGAAAGAAAGAGAGAGGCGGGAGGGAGGGAGGGAGGAAGGAAGGAAGGGAGGGAGGAAGGAAGGAAGGAAGGAAGGAAGGAAGGAAGGAAGGAAGGAAGGAAGAAAGGGAAAAGGTAATATCCAGTTCTCATTTACTTAACGATTCATTAATCCACTTAATAAAAATAAATGAAAGAGCTAATAAAAACATCCACATTTTTACTTTCTAAAAGTCTAATTTCATCCTTGCACTAAAATGAAAAATAAAATAAACGAAAACATTCTAATGTGAAAAATCAATATTATTACTTCTAAAGAAGTCTGTTTATACCTGAGAGAGAACTTTCAGGCTCTCCATAAAAGAACTGTCTCTCACTCACTTGGTTTCTTTTTCCTTCAATTAGTCTATAGCAGCCAGAGCATCTTGGGCTAGTCTAGTTTAATCTGAACATAATTGGATGGCAAGTTTCTATTCTCTAATGTGAATGAACTCACCTTAAAAACGCATAGAACTTAGATTCTATTTAACATAAAGGTTAAATAAGGACAACAAAAAGTGACATTGCATTTCTGTTCACTGATATGCTATTAAATATGATTACCTATACTTTCCAGACCTTACCTAGGCATGGAAGCACAGGCAACATCTGCTGAAAATATTCAAAGACAGATGCCCAAACCTGTACCTCAACTGATTTGCCTGGTAGCGTGAGCTTCCTAGGCCCTCATCCTGGCTGTTCGCATTTGCATTTGTATAGATTATGTGAAGATATAGATCCTCTCAGAAAGCTGTCTAGTTCTAGCTACAACTTAATGGTTTTACTGTATGGGCTGCTTCATTTATTTGACCAGAATTTTTCTCCTATAAGATCTAAATGAGAGCACATTCCCCCCCCCTCCCCAGGGAATAATGCAAAAGATGGGAGGTTCTTAATAAAACAATCGTGATAAATTTCTGATTTTTGCTCCTTCGGCCAGGGCTATTTCCATGGCAACATCCTCTCATCCTATTGTTGGGTTGTTCTTCATTCACACAGCAGGTTAAGCCCAGGGCAGCGAGGGCAAGCTGATGGTCAGCCTTTATTTTCTCCGGCCCTTCAACAAAGGTTAGTTGAGGTCACCAGAAGCCAAAGGGTAATTACTTTTCCTCCATAGGGTTAAAGGTACACAGATTGCTATTGCGACAACTGTATGGATGACCTTCAGCTTTTGACGCTCAATCTTCTTTTCTTTCATCAGAGTAAGTGTGATATAAAAGTGGTGATGCACCCCCATGCCTGAAATTCAGAATAGAAAGCCAAACGTCTTTTTATTTTGTAAAGCTACTATCTATTAGTATAATATACTCTTGGAATCAATTGGAAAACCCAATGCATAAAAGGTTTCCTATCCCTTAAATAGGAAAAAACAAAACAAAACAAAAAGCCTCATGGCAGAAAATTGCAGCTGTTCACTGGCTTGCTTATTTAGTTAAGTTGATATTCATAATTTCCCAGGCTTCAGTCATCTTCCTGAGGGTGTGTTCTTTAAGGCTGAGAAGCAAATGGAAGGTTTCCTGGCTCCTCGAAGCATCTGGGGCTCTATTTTTTCCCTTCAAACATCAATTGCGACCTTGTCCCTCTAAAACTGACTAAAAGTCAGGCTGAAATGAGTTTTCTCTCTTTGCTTCTCTATTCTCAAAGAAAAACAGCCTCTAAATTAATTTTCAGGGGTATGGAGGGAGATCTTTTGAAAATGAGTGATTAAGACACTTTGCCCACTAATTTGAAGAGCCACTTTGAGATTCAGGCTAGTTATTTTAATCTGGAATGTCAAAAAAATGATTATTATCATTTTGGGGGGGGCTCCCAAAATGGAGCCAACCACCAGCCTGATGGATGCATTTGCCATGGGTCTACCACCAGGCAAAGAGACTTTCAGCTCCCTGGACATGATGGCTTTGCTAATGGTTCATCTCAACAGACACACAGAAGGGAGCCTGAGCCCCTTCATGGGAGATGGGTTAACATCACCTGAAAGAGCCACTTGGCCCAGTCTGCAGCCTTAGCCACAGGGAACCATTCCCCTGAGTCTCATCGTCTTTGTCCAAGAAGTTGCCTTGGTGAGAGGAGCATAAAGGGAAGTGAGAGTAGACTGCCCCCGACTCCCACCTCAAGAGGAAGGTGGAGACATTTTTTTCTGTCCTTTTCTCAGATTCACCCTCCTGTGATCTGAGAGTAACCAGCCACTGCATTCCCCTGCAGTCCTCTGTCTCCCCCCGTCAGTAGTGGCCTAGCTGCCTCTCCAGCCCTTCCCTCACACTCTTCGTATTGAGTCATCCTTCTGCTCACGAGCTCCCTGGAAATCTCTGGATCCACCTCCCAAGATTAGCACTCTGGTTGCTTCATCGGCTGGTCCCTCCATTTGGCCTCTCCCTGTTGGCCACTCTGCCTTAGTCAAGCAACCTGCAGCCTCCTCTGTGTGACTTCACCCTCCCTGGGCTTTCGCCACCCTCTCTAAATGCCAGTCCTCTCAATTCCTCCTCCTTTGAAACGTTTGTTTAAAGTTTTGTTACTTCAGGAATTCCTCCATATTTTATCCCCTGCTACATCTAAATAAATTAAATACATTTAATAAAGTATTATATATTATATATCTATTATATATAACATATCATACAAATAATTATATAATAAGGCTGTAGAAAATGCATCTAAATATCAAATCTTATTAAATAGCAACTTTTAAAAGACCTAAAGCCTTAAATTATCCCCATTTACAAATACCTGGGTCTCTTACAACACTACTGCTTTATAAGAGACAATTCATCACATAGTTACTATCAGTAATTATCTTGGCAAGTTCTATTGTTTTCACTTTTCTTTATTCTCTATTGTCCTTTCTACATCTCTACAGAGTCCTGCCATTCTTGAGAGTGAAACATTTTGTTATCATATCACAATCTCCCCAAATAGTCTCCTTGCTCTCAATGAGCAAAATCTGCTGTTATTAACTGATGATTAAGGGGATAACAGAAAATAAAACAAAATATAACCACACCCAGAGATATTTTATTTTAGAAGGGATTCCTGAAGTCCTCAAAACCCAGAGAGCACAGTTCTAGATGTGGAATAGTCAGTGGTAGAGATAATATTTGGAAAAGAAGGTAAGAGACCTAAGAAGGCATGCATCAGGGTCTAGCATGTGACCTGCATACATATAACCAGATGAAAGAAGGAAGGGGAATATCTACAACTGCCCACAGCAAGCTGACAGCAGTGCCCCTCACTGGTAAAGAAATTGCCCTTTCCTCAGTTATAGACCAAAGCCAAAAGGACCAATTGTATTCTCAGGTCAGGGCTCCCTGATAGGGGCATTTAAAGAAGGCAGGGCTATGAACTCCTAAAGCTGGTTCTAGGCTGGTTAGCTGGGGCTCAAAGAAGTATTAGGGAGAGTGATCGGTTCACATGAGGTAAACTTTAGGAAAGTTACTCTTTCCCTTTCTGCATAATTTCTCTCCTTTCTCATTCCCTCCCCATCATCCCCAGCTGCCCCAGCTGCCCAGAGTCCCATCTCACATGGGGGTTTTAACATCAGTAGGCCATATTTTCCCCTGATCTGTTAAGAAAGATACCTGGATGAAATATTTAGCCATAAACAAGGCATCTCTAATGGCACTTCAGGCATTTTGGATTTTGATGAGGGAGATATTTAGAAGTATCACCTTCTGAGGTCCTGCCAGGTGACCCTTTGAGTGCTCTCCAGGCCAGTGACAAATTGAAAGCAAAGCACCGGGGTTACATTAGGTCAAATCTTCTAGCAACAGAACAAGTCACTCACTTTCATTCATTCCAAAATGGACATGAAATTCTTCCTCTTTAGGCAATAAATTCAAGCACTTACCCTTAGCTTCTTATTTTTTTTAAAAGCTCTTTTTTTCCTCTTGAAATACAGAGCCATTGGATTCTCTGCCTTATAGTAGGCTTCTCTCTTTCTCACTTTGTAGATAAAGTGTTACTAAAAGGTTAAACATAGAGGAATTTTCACAGTCACAATCAGCTCTTCCTCATGTGCCAGAAATAGATGTGACTTGTCATCTCCTCTAACTGGTATCTTCACATGTGGGATGCAAGGATCTCTCCTACAGAACCTGCTGCAGAAATGCCTCTAGTAGTTGTTGAGCAGCTACAGAGAGTGATAGGGAAGCACCATGGTCCAGAGCATCAGGTTCAGTGCCAAATGAGTGATGAGTGCTCAGGGGTCCAGCACAGGTCACCTGGCATCTCGGGGTGATGTGGTGTTCTAAAGCTTGGAGCACTGCCAGGGCTGACATGAGACAGGACCTGGAAAGATGACTGTAACACAGTGCTCCTCAAATTGTAGCACGCATAAGAAGCACAGATTTGTGGATCTCACCTCTTGAGAAGCTGATTCAGTAGGCCCCCAGATCTGCATTTCTAATAAGATGCCAGGTGATGAGGATGCTCCCCAGCTGTGGCCTCACTTGGAGGAGTACTATGATAGATTTCCCTTCTCTGGATTTCACTCCTTGTACCTCTAAAATGTACCACCACCTTTCCACTGTGCAAAGGGTTTCTCACTTGTTCAGAAATGTTTGTGATTTCTAGACATCACTCTTTTACCTTCTTGTCCTCTGCTCTGGTTCTCACTTCATTACTTTTTAATTAATTAATTTTATTTATTTTATTTTTGGCTACATTGGGTCTTCGTTGCTGCGCGTGGGCTTTCTCTAGTTGCAGTGCGCAAGCTTCTCATTGCAGTGGCTTCTCTTGTTACGGAGCATGGGCTCAAGGCACATGGGCTTCAGTAGTTGCAGCACATGGGCTCAGTAGTTGTGGCTTGCAGGCTCTAGAGCACAGGCTCAGTAGTTATGGTGTAAGGGCTTAGTTGCTCCACAGCATGTGGGATCTTCCTGGACCAGGGCTCGAACCCGTGTCCCCTGCATTGGCAGGCGGATTCTTATCTACTGCACCAACCAGAGGAGTCCTCTCACTTCATTTTGACATAGTCTCCTAGTTTGTATGGATTATATGGGCCCATAAGAATAGCACTTTTCCTATTTTATTCAACTACAAAGCAACTCTAGTTTCCTGCTATTAAGGAGGAAAATGTCTTGCCTTTCACCATCATTCTCTATATCCAGAGAAGCCCTTTCCATAAATTCCAAATCCTCACCTCTCTGCCAGCACTTAGGTGGTCCTTTCTCTTCTCCGATCTTAGACGAGCTAAGAGATTGCCAAGACATACAAAGAGACATAATCCCTTTCCCAGGAAGCTTGTACTGTTGCATAACAACTTAGCCTAATGGTGAAGCGCATGGACCCTAGTGCCAGACAGACAGATTGGTTCAGGTGCCAACTATGCTTTTATTAGCTGTGACCCCAGACAAGTAATTTAGCCTTTCTCAGCCTCAATTTACTTTTCTGCAAAGTGGGAATAATAATAATACATATCTCATAGGGTTCTGATAATATCTGAATAATATAATGCATATAAAGAGCTTAGGCACAGTGCCTGGAACACAATAAGACCTGCATATGCCATAGCTATTTGTATAAAGCCCACATCATGAACTGATAACACAGGCTTTAAAATTCCAGCTCAGCAGCTTCTTCGTTAGGTAATTTTGGGCAAACTAATATACCTTTGAGCCTCAGTTTCTTCATTATTAAATGGGGATAATTCACCCATCTCCAGGATTGTTATAAATCTTAAATGTAAAAATATATAAACTTCCTAGTACTGTTCCAGAAGATACCCAACCAATGACTCCTATAAATAGTGTTATTTTTTAACATATTGCCCTTTAATGGCCTGGAGTCAGAACATAAGTCCTGCCTTTGACTTTGAACTCCAGCCTCTGAACAGCTCTTCGAAGCCTCCCACAGCTTTCAGCCTCCAATTAAAGTAGCACCACTACTTAATTTCTGTGTTCATGGAGCCTAGACAAGTCGTTTCCACAGGCAGATCCCAGATTTTGGGATTTCACACATCAGTAAAGACAGCTAGCAATAGATAGATAGATAGATAGATAGATAGATAGATAGATAGATAGGGATAGAGAGATAGAATTAGATAGATGTATAGATAGATATTATCATGGGATTCAAAATAGGGCACCAACTTTTTTTTCCCAGTAAAGAGGCTTTATTTTTTGTTTTTAACTACCATCCATCAACACTGTCGTTTCATGAAAGAAAAGATTTTATCGTTAAGAAATAGAAACACAGATCAAGAGAAAAAAGTCTGCCTTGTGGGTGTGTGCGTGCATGCACACACAACACACGCACAATTTGTCTTCTCATTTTACCATTAACGTGGAACGGAATGCCAAGGGGCCCACAAATGTGAGTGGGACCCTGACTTACATTAACTTGGAGCTGGCCTCACCTGCACGCTAGAGTGCTTCCGTACTGCTTCTTGGCAAAGGCAAGCAGGACAGGGATATGCGTCTTCCAGGTCTTGGAGCCCTTGGCCACCTGTCTTTCCTGAGCCTCTGAGGAACAGAAGGGGGGGTGGAAGACCCCACTGAGTCCCTCTCTAGTTGTGCAGTGTTCTCACATCCTCTCTGAGGCTGACTTCCTTGTCCAGCCAGGCTCCCACGTGCAGGCTTCCAGGTGGTGTTTCCCTTCTGTTCTACTATTTCCCAACATCTCGCATGCTTCCTAACATCTCTCCCCTCAGCTGGTTAAGCATTTTGCATATCGATACTTATCTATCTGAAAGATATTGTCCAGATTATTATTCCCCTTTCATAGATTCATGGGTACATAAACTGAGATCCTGAGAGGTCTGGAGGCTCTCCCGAGGGACCCAGGAAGAAGCCCCCTCACTACATATTGTTTGAGTCCCTGAACTGGATAGAAACAACAGGAAATGAATGTCTCTAGTAGGCAACAATGAGGCTGCACAAGCAGAACTTTTCTCCAATGTCACAAGCTGAACACTGTTTTGTTCCATGTCAATTTAGTGGACAGTTTCTGAGTCCCTATTAGGTGCTGTGCTAGAATACAAGTATGAAGAAATGTAAACTGTACCCTCAAGGCAAAAGGCTACAATTTATCTCTTCCTATAGCCAAGGGAGAAGCTTGCATAATTTTCATTCAATGTGCCAAAAGACCCAGACCTGCAAATGAGATGTAAGTGCCTCAGGAGGATGAGAAAAGGCATCCACAGGGGTCGATTCAGTGTGAACGGCTCTCAGGGAATTTACCCAGTGTTAATCTACACGTAAGGACACATCTTCCACAGTTCTTTCTGAAAGGCTCTTCCTTCTCCCTGAAGATACCTGACTTTTTCCCTCTTGATACCGGAAAGATTTTGGCCGGTTTTTCTTCATTTTAAAATGTTCATCAATAGCAAATCTTGCTTACTGAATAAACAGAGGACAGTAAACATGTTCTAGTCCTGGCCCAGCCACCAAGCAAATGAATGCCTGGAGCAAGTCACTTCACCTCTCCAAACCTCAGTCTCCTCACCTGCAAAAGTGAGCTGACTGAACTAGCTGTACCAGTGAATATATAGCACTGACGATGTGGAGATTCTCAGGACGCTGCACATATTCACTTATCCCTCACAACAACTCTGTGAGATAGAGAGTGTTTTTTCCTCCCCACTTTACAGATGAGGAAACTGAGGCACGAAGTGGTTAAAATAATCTTGCTCAAAATCGTGTAACTCGTAAGTAGCAAAGATGGGATTCGGACATTTTCAGTCTATTTCCAGCGTCTGTACTCTTGACCACTATGATGGGCTGCCTTTCAGCAGATGAAGAGAACTAATACTGAAGTCCCTTCTAATGTTTACATTCAATTGATCTATGAGTTTAAAATAACCCCTAAAGGCTCAGATTCTGTATTTTACGCCAATGAAGCAAAGAGCTCATTAAAAATTTTATAATTTATTAATCAAAACTACCAGCTCATAATACCTTAGAAATAAAATTTTTCAGAGTGCCCTCACATATATGATCACTTTAGATCCTCACTGGATCTTGATATAGAGAAGGTAATAGTGCCATCCACAAGACCAGGAAAAGGAAGTCCAGAGAGGTCAGGACTTGTTTATGGCACCCAAGAAAACCAGGGGAGGAGTCCTACTCCCTTAGCAGAGCCAGGGACCTCCAGGTTGTGTTCTGGAGCCCATTCAACCTGAGTCACACATTTCCTCTGGGACTTCATCTTGGATTCAAAGACACCCACTGAATTCTGAGTAGTGACAGAGAAAAGAGTGCTTCTCTCTGAAACTCTCCTCCATGCCCCTCCAGTGCTGGGTCTCTCACACAGATACCAAGATGTCTGGCCCTGCAATCAAGGTGGTCAGCTCACACAACCCTGAAACACTGAGATGCATATGGGGTTACTGCAGAGTGAGCTGCTCTGAACTTGAACTCCATGTTAGGCCTTCTAAAGAGCTGTCTAAGCTTGCAGCCTCTGCTACCTCTGCTCCTCCTTTCTCCACATTTACGAGGTAGCTTCCAATCTGCCTTCCACTAGAGGAAACTGTGCTCTCGGATATCACCTGTAACTTCCTAGTCCAAGAAGCAGCTGCCTGTTCCCTTAACACACCTGCTGCTTTACCAGTGATGAGCTTCTGCTCCCCTCATCCCCTCCCCCTGGAACATGCTTCCCACCATCCTGCCTTCAAATCCGAGCCTTACTTGCAGGCCTACCTCACATGTCACTTCTTCAGGAAGCCTCTCCTAGCCCTTCCGGTCAGGTGTAATCTATTTTTTTTGATTATCCATTCTCGAGTTTTTCTTAGGACACTCTCAAATTCTGCTTTTCTATTGCAGTTGGGTTTATACTTTCTTATCTCCATCATACTCAGACTGCTTTCTACTTCCTGGCAATGTCGGGAGCACTGCCTGGCACTGATGAATATCTGCTTGGCCTCAGATTAATCTCTCCCATTCTGTAGAATGATTCACTCTGCAAAAATATATGGCAAAGAAGAGGGATCATTAGATTCTTTTTTTTAATTAAAAAAATTTTTTTAACATCTTTATTGGAGTATAATTGCTTTACAGTGTTGTGTCAGTTTCTGCTGTATAACAAAGTGAATCAGCATATGTATACATACATCCCCACATCCCCTCCCTCTTGCGTCTCCCTCCCACCCTCCCTATCCCACCCCTCTAGGTGGTCACAAAGCACCCAGCTGATCTCCCCGTGCAATGCAGCTGCTTCCCACTAGCTAGCTATTTTACATTTGATAGTGTATATATGTCAATGCTACTCTCTCATTTTGTCCCAGCTTACCCTTCCCCCAGCTTACCCCTCCCCCTCCCTGTGTCCTCAAGTCCATTCTCTACATCTGTGTCTTTACTCCTGCCCTGCCACTAGGTTCATCAGTACCACTTTTTAGATCCCATATATATGTGTTAGCATACGGTATTTGTTTTTCTCTTTCTGACTTACTTCACTCTGTATGACAGACTCTAGGTCCATCCACCTCACTACAAATAACTCAATTTTGTTTCTTTTTATGGCTGAGTAATATTCCATTGTATATATGTGCCACATCTTCTGTAGCCATTCATCTGTTGATGGACACTTAGGTTGCTTCCATGTCCTGGCTATTGTAAATAGTGCTGCAGTGAACATTGCGGTACATGACTCTTTTCTCTGGGTATATGCCCAGTAGTGGGATTGCTGGGTCATATGGTAGTTCTATTTTCAGTTTTTTAAGGAACCCCCATACTGTTCTCCATAGTGGCTGTATCAATTTACATTCCCACCAACAGTGCAAGCGTGTTCCCTTTTCTCCACACCCTCTCCAGCATTTATTGTTTGTAGATTTTTTTTTTATTAATTTATTTTTGACTGCTTGGGTCTTTGTTGCTGCACATGGGCTTTCTCTAGTTGTGGCGAGTGGGGGCTGCTCTTCATTGCGGTGCGCAGGCTCCTCATTGTGGTGGCTTCTCTTGTTGCAGAGCACGGGCTCTAGGTGCACGGGGCTTCAATAGTTGTGGCACGCAGGCTCAGTAGTTGTGGCTCGTGGGCTCTAGAGCGCAGGCTCAGTAGTTGTGGCGCATGGGCTTGTTTGCTCTGCAGCATGTGGGATCTTCCCAGACCAGGGCTCAAACCCGTGTCCCCTGCATTGGCAGGCGGATTCTTAACCACTGCGCCACCAGGGAAGTCCTGTTTATAGATTTTTTGATGATGGCCATTCTGATCGGTGTGAGGTGATACCTCATTGTAGTTTTGATTTGCATTTCTCTAGGGATCATTGGATTCTAATGTCATTCCCAAATTTCGCCAATGGCTTTTTTTTTTTTTTTAAATCAATTCCTGACTGACAGAGCTCAGCCCCAGAGGTGAGAACATCCTTTCAGTAACTGCCACATAGCCTGTATTCAAAGAGGTTTCTGAGTGTGAACATGTCAGCCCAAGACTCTGTTAATTGGACCTTCAACTCTCAAGGTCCACACTGCACAGCTGCTCTTTTACCCCAGAAACCAGGAACCAGGGATGATGTATGCAAAGGAGTCATATCAGAAAAATGTCCTCAGTCTTCCAGGGCACTCAGTTTTCACTGAAATTCATTGTCCTTACATAGGGAGAAGGATGGACCAAGGAAAGGCTAGCTGATGTGTTTCCTTCACCATTTCCCCTACCTATAGTAACATATTAGAGAAGGGGGGTGTTATTTGGAATTTTGACATTTACAAAGAGTTTAAGTTTAAATTGTTCTGTTGGAAAAGAAAAACCCAATCCTTTCCTCTGAAGACAGTAAAACTGGCCAGCATAAAAATGCTCCCAAGATTTTCAAGTCTTTTAGAGTCTCTCCTCACAAATAACTCTATGTATGCTATTCTATAAGGTAGCGCAAAATACCACAACTAATATTCGACTGGTTTTTCAGCCTGTAGCTCATGGATCTGGAGAGCTGGAACCAGAGAATAATATGTAAGGACCAGTGCTTTGAGGATTAGGTCTCTCCCCCTGCCTACATCAAGGCAAACTTGGGGCACCTAGGGGATTTAGACACCATCCACCAGCAGATGGGTGTCCAGTGTCCGCTTGATCAAATCAAGTGCTTTGGAAAGGTTGAGAAAAGAGGCAAAAGGGACCCTCTTTCTTCCCCCACAGAGCAGTGTTTCTTAAGCTTTTTTTCATTATCACCCCTCTAATGAGTCTTTTTAGACTTTTTTCCTAATTGCTCTTCCTTGACATTTTAATGTCATAGATATATTGTTTATCTGTGTACTGTGATCATGAGGGGGCCACAAGCCATTGGATTTCTGTGTTCTTCAAACACTGATCCCTCCCACCCTCCTGGGGGTGGCAATACCCCTCCCCTTAAGAATGCAAGTCACAGACCTGTCCCTAGAGAAGCAACAGGACACTTCCTGAGCACCACCCCTGGGGTTTCTTTTTCATCTTTTCTCTCACTCTCCTTCAGACTCAGTATGAGCCTTGCAGGCACAGAGCTAGAAGGTGACCCAAGGTGACTGGGTAACTGCTGTTTGGAATGTCATGGCAACATGAGAGCATCAGGGCAGAGAGACTGACAACAAGTCTGGAGAAATGGTTCATTTCACTCAGTGCAATCTTAGGTTCCACAGTAGCAACTGTTGTACTAATAACTACAAGACATAGATTAATGGGAAAACTTTCTGCAATAAACTTGTCCAAAGAATAGCATTACAGAGCTCAGAAATTGGTTATTCCATTGCTCCTTTTACCAGCAAAAGGGTACGAAATTGGATTTTTCCTTCCAGCTAATTCATTTTTCCAATATTATAATTAACTTGAAAAATAGACTTCAGCTTCTACACCTTCCCTTTTGCCTACACACTTTACAGGCACAACATAATGATTCTAGTTATTAGCTCACTTTAGGCCAAAAATAAGAAGGCTAACAATACATTAACATTTCCATTATCAATCAGAAAATTGCAGGTCAGCTCCTTGAATGATATGTTGCTCAGCATATTAAAATCCCTGATCTCAGCAAAAATGTATAAATACTTTTACTCCTGAAATTATGGTTTAAGAGAGACACATGGCAAGGTAAATGGGAGATGAGGAGGAAAATCAATTTAGATTGGTCTCAATGGAAGGACAATGGATTGCTATTTTTTCCTTATAGAAATTTCCAATATAGAAATTGAGTGCCTATGGTTCCCATTTTAATATTCATTTGATACCCATTTTAGTATCAAAGAGGTGGCAATGAGTAACTTATCAAAAATAAACTTCTCAGCCTTTGGCTTTGTGCTTGTAATTAACCATCTGGTCTACACACATCACCTTGGGAGAGTGCCAATGGACATTTACCAACTGATATCACTAAAACGAGGTTATTCTCCTTTCACCTGGGTGCAAGACAACCTGATTTTTCTGTTCAAAGCAAGCGCCAACTCGGTGTGCCAGTACCTGCAGATTCCATAGGTTTATCACTAATCTCCTAAATGTTTGTCATTGCCAACATTTTGAGATCTCAATAGTGCTTCCAGGGGACTCTCCTCTGTAACGTTAACTTTCTCCACAAAATAAAGCAAAAAAAATTTTTGTTTGTTCTTCTGGTTAACATTCCTTTAACAGTGTCTATAACAGGGATTAGCAAACTAAGCCCTGTGGGCTAAATCCAGTCACGCCCATTCATTTCCATATGGTCTGTGGCTATTTTCCTTACAAGAGCAGTGCTGAGTAGTTGAAGCAGAAACTGACTGGCTTGCAAAGCCAAAAATAATTACTGTCTGGCCCTTTACAGAAAAAGTTTGCTGAACTCTATTTTGCGACATGGAGTTTTTTTAATAAAAATGAAAAAGAATTAAAACCTTTTATTTCTATAATTTTAGAATTCAGAGTTTAGGATTATTTTAGAACAGAAATAATATATGGTCATTTTTCTACTCCTGGGAATGAAACTTGGAAATATAAGCCCATAAATGTAGTAAAAGCATTATTGATAATAATATGGGTTGTATATCAGCCACCAGCTATTTTTGTTGAAAAGCAATATTAAGTTTTCTCTTTGAATAATAACCATAGATGCCCACTGTAGAACAGATTGCCATTTTCCCAAAGCATAGATGGTCTCTTCTTAAGCAAGGAAGCATGTTTGAGAAATGAACATATAGTAGAACTTGTTACACATGTATAAAAACTTAACATTAATATCCCAAATGACCTCTTAAAGAATATCAAGGCAAACAATATAAGGCAATTAATGCTATATTGTTGCTGAATGTGATATCATTTAAGGAGAATCAGAGATCTGAGAACATGAATATATAGCAATCAGTGATTGCTCTCACTTGTGCAAGAGTATATTTGCGTTTAAATATTTTGGTGATATCAATATACTCATTAAACGTGCTCATCTTTATGAAATATCTACTATTAAATATACTACATATGTTAAATATCTATTAAATAGTTCTAAGACACAAAGCTATAAAAGACATGGCACTGCTATCAGAGAACTTAAAATCTGGTGGAGATGCTAAGATCCATAGATTCCCCAAATTCTGTTTTACTTTTAAAAATTTCAATATATTGAACATACAGAGGTAAGGAAATCTTCATGCTTGAGTTATGTGACGACTTGATCATCATAACTTGAACAGTATGAAAAAAGACAACTGCATGCATCCCTAAAAAAGTCTCGTTCCTTCCCAGGTGCCATAGTGACAAAAGTTCTACTACATTTTAGAAATTCATTCCTTTATGTTAATTTCCTTCCAATACCAGTGAGCTATTATTTAGATTTTCCTAGTCATATTTAATTACTGGTGTTTTAGGTATAAGAATTGCTTAAATAATTTATCATAATAGATTACCTTTATTTTTTCTGCTGATCTCACTTAAGATGAAAATGCCCATAGATGATTTAACAGGTTATCATGTTAGTTACTTATCAGATCACTTTCACTATAAGAAATAGGACCCCAGCCATATGAAGGCACTGGGAATTTTGTGCAAAGGATCATTAAAAGGGAGACAATAAACACAAAAGGGGATCCCACAAAATAAGCTTAAACTCCTCATGATCTATCAAGACTGGTTATGTATAAGAAGTTAATGTTTTCAAGAAAATCAAGAGTCAGAAACTAAGAGAAAGGTGGTCTTCTTAGTTACCCCTACACTTCTGAAAATCAGCCAGAGTCAATACTCATATCGAAGTGGGATGATGGTCTTAAAGGGAAAGAGAAAAAAAGAGTTATTTCCCATAGATTCTGTGTTATTGATGACTGACCACACAGAGGCTAATGTCCACAACATGAATGAACATTTATAAACTCATGCATTAAAGCTATGTTCTGTTCTAATGCAAAAAAATAACTCTTTGTTAACTTAAGATTTTTTTTTTTTTTTTTCCTGCGGTACGTGGGCCTCTCACTGTTGTGGCCTCTCCTGCCATGGAGCACAGGCTCTGGACGCGCAGGCCCAGCGGCCATGGCTCACGGGCCCAGCCACTCCGCGGTATGCGGGATCCTCCCGGACCGGGGCACAAGCCTGCGTCCCCTGCATCGGCAGGCGGACTCCCAATCACTGCGCCACCAGGGAAACCCAACTTAAGATTTTTAATGCCTTGATCATAGGAAGAGCCACATGAAATTACTGATGAAGCCTGAAGCAAAATGCAAGGTACTGAAATCATAACATAGTTGTAGGGAATTCAAATGCATTATTATTAAGCACTAAACACCATATGAAAGCAGAAGACTTCAGTAAACCTATTTCAACTGACATTGCACATAAATAGGACTTGATTAAATAACTGTAATAATTTGCCTATCCAGCTACAGCTAATAAGTCTACCCCAAATCTTAGCAATACATGTTTTATTTGCTTTCTACTTTATTTTTTGTATTTGTGCATATTTGACTTAATACATGTTATAATACATAATCATGTACTATGATTATGTATTATGCTTGGGATTATTTTTCTTTTTTTCTTTGTGTGTGTGTGTGTGTGTATGTGTGTGTTTAGTTCTATAAAATTTTGTCACATGTAAAGATTTGTATAACTACCGCCACAGTCAAGATCTGGAACTGATCCATCACCAAAAAGTGTTCCATTTTTAGTCACCCAGTCCCTAATACCTGGCAACCACTGATCTTGTCTCTGTCTCTACAGTGTTCATTTTGAGAGTGTTATATAAATGGAATCATACAGAATGTATCTTTTTTTTGAAGATTCATCTATTTTTAAAGTACATATATGGCATATATACACACACACACACACACACACAATCACATACCTATATTTACTTGGTATAATCTTGCTTCAAATTTTATGTATGTTTCTTTAAATTCAAGATGACGCAATCTACAACAAGACATTAGAGATGGCCCTGGAGATAAATTGCTAGTGTGTACCGAAGGGTGAATCAACCCCCAACAAATAGCAAACGCTTGTGCTTTTAAACCGACTTAATAGCTCTGAGAGCTGGATTCTGTGATGAAGTGCAAAAGCACGTAATATAAGAGTATTTGGAGCAAATCTCCATACCCTAGAGCTCTGTCTTTGGGAGGTATCACTGGAGAGAATGCACTACAGGAAGAAAAGCAGCTTTGCTTCCCAAGCGCAGTGTCCATCCTGCCTTCACTCCGATTTTCTAGCAACAGAGAAGCCCCATGAGTGATTTTGCCGAACAAGATGAAGATAAAGAGTTAGTGACTTCTAACCAGGACATAAATTAACCTGCTTTTTACAAATCTGAAGGAAGAGGTGCTCAGAAGGACTAATGAATGCACACATCTGAAAATAACTCCCCATTTAATTAACAGCACAGTACACAGTCACTCTAATTAAAACTGCTGGCCAGGCTGAGGGCTATCAGTTCTACATCTTTCCACATTTCTCACCTTAAGTTCCCTGAAACACTGAAATCATTTGAATTTTATGGGGAAATAGCAGGCAGGTGGCCTAGGAGAATGATGCCACAGGGAGAAATTAATTTCATTTTAAGCAAGGAAGAGTCAGTAGACTGTAAGTCAAGCTGTGCAGAAGGTCAGGGTGAGAAAGAAGGGATCAGAGATGGAACCAGAGTGGTTCCAGTTCCAAGCAATTTCCTCAATGGTCTGTGCAGGGGGGAGGAGGCCACCCAACACAGGAAGTATCCCCCTCTGCCTTTGAGAGGCCAAGCACAGCCCTACAGGGAGGAAGAGTAGGAAACTGTACAAAATGGAAGGATTTCAAGACCCTACCCTAAATAATAGCAACAGCTAACATTTGTTGAGTGCTTATTTTGTGCCAGTAATTGCACTAGTTGCGCTAACACACATTACCTCATGTAATACAACAAACCATTTTACTGATATAAAACTGAGGCTTAGAAAAGTTATGTTGCTTGTCCAAGGTTCAGAGCAAGTCAGTGGAAGAGCTGGGAAATAGACCTTGGCAGATTGAGACACTCAGTACTGCCTTACTAAACAGGGACAATTCCTACTTCCAGGATTTCTGTGACAATTCATGAGGGTCTGGCACCTCCTAGATGCTTAAATGTTACACTCAAAATCTCCTCCAGTGGCCTATGTCAGACCCTAAAGAAACCTACCAATGAAATTTGTTCCCTTTGGGTAAGAATTTGCATCTGTAACAGTACTCAAAACCAAACAAACAAACAGGGCTTCCCTGGTGGCGCAGTGGTTGAGAATCTGCCTGCTAATGCAGGGGACACGGGTTCGAGTCCTGGTCTGGGAGGATCCCACATGCTGCAGAGCAACTAGGCCCGTGAGCCACAACTACTGAGCCTGCGCGTCTGGAGCCTGTGCTCCGCAACAAGAGAGGCCGCCATAGTGAGAGGCCCGCGCACCGTGATGAAGAGTGGCCCTCGCTTGCCACAACTAGAGAAAGCCCTCGCACAGAAATGAAGACCCAACACAGCCAAAAAATAAATTAATTAATTAATAAACTCCTACCCCCAACATCTTAAGAAAAACAAAAAACAAATACAGGTAGTATATATTATATGCATACTGTGTCCCAGAAAACTTCTACCAGATCTGAAAAAGGAAAAGTGGAACAACTGACCAAAATATATACTTACACACTCTTTCTTGAGGTAAGGAAATGAGATTTTCAGAGAAATCACTCTTAAAACTTCACAACTAAAGACCTCAGTGGTAACCCAGTATAGTGACAAACCTGAGTATCCAAAAGTAGGAGAAGCTTAATAAGTGTATGCTGATGGTTATCAGGATAACCAGCTCTAAAGTTTAATTAATATTAACGTAGCAGGTTATATTTAACCTTGATTTGAGTGAAAGGTATTGAGGGAAATTAGAGAAGCTGCTATGAAATGACCCACCCCAGTCCATCTATACTGCTTTGCATTTGGAAACTCCCCCATCCCGCTGGCACCTCCCTCTTACCACATGATTATAATGCACAGTTGTGCCACTCAGTTTAGGAATGGATTTCCTTGACTCCCACTCTTCGAAATTCTGGCTTATTCAACAGCACCAGCAGTTTTTGAGAACCAAACGTATTCAGTGCTGAAATTTAAAAACTGACTTTATCCTGGATTCTTCAACAAATATGTTGAAGGAAAAAAAAGAGAGAGGGGAAGGAAAACCTATACATTAAAAAAGAAAAAAAACTTTGAGAGACATAACAGATTACAATGTAGAAGCCTTATTTCCATACTAATTTCAATAAACTATCATCTTGAAAAATTATGAGATGAGGAAATTTAAACATTGCATGGATATTTAATAATATTCAGGAATTATTGTTAATTTTTAGATGGGATAATCATATTGTGCTTATTTTTTTAATATTTATTTATTTAATTTATTTATTTGGCTGTGCCTGGTCTTAGTTGCAGCATGTGGGATCTAGTTCCCTGACCAGGGATCGAACCCGGGGCCCCCTGCCCTGGGAGCGTGGCGTCTTAACCGCTGGACCACCAGGGAAGTCCCATGTTTATGTTTTTAAAATAATGTTTTATCTTTTAGAGGTACATGCCACAATGTTTATGGATTTAATAATATAATATCTGAGATTTGCTTCAAAATAGTCCCTGGGAAGAGAAGAAATGGATGGGAGTGGTTTAAGCGTAACAAATTTGGGCATGAGTTGGAAATTGGTAAAGCGAGGTGATGGTAAGTGGGGGTCCTTTACACTGTTCTCTCCCTTTTGTATATGTTTGAAATTTTCCAGAGTAAAAAGGAAAAAAAATAACTGCAGGTATCAGTTTTTGCCCGTTAAAACAGACATTTTGGAGTCAGGAAATTCTTATAAAAGGAGATGCCCACACACTCCGGGTAACCTACAGCTGATTTCACATAACTGAAAAATGTGTGCATTTATTTTTCTAAAAGTGACTTTAAGGTACAGAGCCTCCCTTTGAGGAGCCAACCTCCTACGTATCTGAGCTACAGATCTTCTTTCCAGTGACTTCTCTGCATCTCTACCTCAAGGTTGATCTGAAGGCACAGCAAGCTCATGTCCCAAACCAGCCGACTTTATTATTTTTCCAACCAAACCTATTTCCTTATTCCTTATCTTAGTATTACAAGCACTATCCACTCAGTAGCTCTAATCTATAAACCTAATAGTTATTTTCAATGTCCCCCTCTCCCTCCTCCTCACATGCACTTGTCACGTCCAGTCAATTCTAGATCAGAAAAGGTCCATCAACAATGAACTGGCCTTGGGCTTCCCTGGTGGCGCAGTGGTTGAGAGTCCGCCTGCCGATGTAGTGGACACGGGTTCGTGCCCTGGTCCGGGAAGATTCCACATGCCACGGAGCGGCTGGGCATGTGAGCCATGGCTGCTGAGCCTGCGTGTCTGGAACCTGTGCTCCGCAACGGGAGAGGCCACAACAGTGAGAGGCCCGCGTACCGCAAAACAAAAAACAAACAAAAAAAAATGAACTGGCCTATACTCTGAGAGTTGTAGAACTGAAGGAGAGAACAAAGGGTCTGCTGGTCACCCGATCACATCTAAACAGCCCAGCGCAGTGTAGTCAGCTGCAAGGACAGGTAACCACAGGGAAGAGCAGTAGTGATGAGAAACCTGCCACTTTGAGTGAGAGTACCGCTAACCTCTCTGGGGGCCCCGATACTCTGAGAGCAGGTTGGATATAACCCTACTCACCATCTACAGGGAGCTCAAAGCACATGATCAAAGTGCGAATCACTTAGAACAACAGCAAAAAAAACCCAAAAAAAACCTATCCCAAAATAGGACCAAACCACAACCTGCAGACTACAAATAGAAGAATGAGAAATGCTGAGTTGTTCTAATGGCAAAAGGAGACTTTAATACAAAACTAAAATAGCAAGGAGAATAGTAGTCAGAACTTCATTGCTGTCTACAAACAGCATCTGAATAGATGTGACAATGCTACCCATGATTCATCTCCACGAGTCAAACTTGGAGCCAGATGAGCAAAAGAAAAAAAAAATGGCATTTTACAGGAAAGATGCTTGCGACACATTTAATTTTGCATAAGGAATGTAAATTTCCCAAGGATTTGACCCAAAGCATTAAGCCAGCCCCTATATTGTTCTAATCAATTAGGCCTTCCTGCATCAGCACTTTTGCATTGCAAACAACTAAAGCCATCATATTCTCTAATCAAGAGAAAAATATTCATACAGATTGGTTTATTTCCATTTGTTTTTTTTTTAAATTGTATTTCTTGAAAAAAATAGAGATTAACTTCTAAAACATATTTGATGATCTCTGTGAAAAGGATGAGTTGTCATTAAATTATAACCATTTGAAAGGAAGAAATACCTAGATGCTCTTTAGTTTTTGTTTGGGGGCTTTTCAACATTTTGAGATTTTAAAATGTCGATTTCCATATGTGAGAGTTGTCATTTAGAATAATCCAAGTCCAAATAAAATGGAGCCTTCAACATTTTTCTGGTACTTAGTATTTTAGATTTATCAAAATTACAAAAGTATACATTTTATAGCTAGGATGAGCTTCCAGAAAATCTATTCCATCCCTCTCAACCTCCCTTTGGAAATGCAGCAACCTCTGAGGTAGGATCTTTATTAGTACTGAAAATAATATTAACCAAGTATTTATTGAACACTATGCCAGATCTTATGCAAAGCTCTATATATTATCTCATTCAATCCTCACCAAATTCTATGAGATTGTCACAATGACTAACCCCATTTCATAGATGATAAGACTGAGGCTACTAACTAATGAATACCCTATGGACTCCTTCAGTAGATATGAGAATATAAGAGCAATGAATAAATGTCCCAACAAAAAATCTTCAGAAAATTACTTTATTCCTTAATGGAATAATAACTTTCAAGTTTCTACCTCTATGTCCTCAAAAAGTATCTTCATAAGGGACAAAAGTTCATAACAAAGTATTTTTTCCCAGAAAACTTCAATTTTGTTACCCTGAGATTGATTCAGTATCTTCTTCAGCATTTAGGTCATTTATTGCTCTTAGAGTCTCTAGAATGTAAAGATAGAAATCACGTTAATGTTCTAAGGGTCCACTGTGTGCTATGGGAAAGTATAAGAAAGTATCTTTCATACTCTGCAGATATAAACCCAGAGCAAAGATACAAATAGCTGATAAGGGTGTGACTGGGATTTAGATCTGGGTCTTCTAATTCCAAAAGGAGGGTAAGTGATTGGACTCAGTTAACTGGCTTGCAACTGTGGGAAAAAAAGATTTCACAACAAAAATATATTGAAACAAAGAGCCAAAGGGTGGATAGTTTATCGAAGGGTTTTAATTATTTATTCAATTCCTGGATCTGGATGGCAACACAGGGAATGTTGTCCTGGTCCCAAATTTCTTTTGACAATTTCAACATGGATCACATGAAAAGTGAATTCTAAAAGTTGGCAGGCCCATGCTCTTGCTTTCTGCAACATGTGATGTTTGCCCCTTATATTTCCATACAGATCAGCATCAGGAGACATTAAAAAGGAGGCCTCAAATTTAAGCAAAGAAAAAGGGGAAATGGGAAATCACACTAACAGGAACAATCACAATTCCATTGATTGTTTTTAATCTGTGACTGTGCCCAATACTATTATCATGAACTTATAATTCAACCAATGAAGTCAATAATGCTAGGTGACCTACACTGTTGACATTTTGCAGCAAATGAATTCAGAGTTCTGCTATTCTATAGCAGTAGCAGCAGCAGCAAACACTTGGAAATGTATAGCATGAAGGTATTCACTAGTATCTTCTCATTCTGAATCCGCTGAATCGATCTCCCAGTTTAAAAAAGTATCCCTGAACCCCAAATACCTGGTGAACCATACAATGCAGATCAATAGATTTTTTTAGTACAATAATTGTTTCTCTCTGGGAGATTCCCATTAGTCCCAGAGGCAAGAATACTTTGATTGACCTCAAGGAACACAGCAGATGTGGATAAGCTGTGTGTGCTGCTGACCTTATCAGAAGAAAGCCAGGCCTTGAAAATCACAGGGGAACACCCTGGGCATGTGTATGTTGGCTGTGGGAAAGCAAACAGCTGTGTACTCTCTTTAAAAGCCAACCAAACCAAGAAATGCAGACTATGGGAGGGCAAACTAGAAAGAGAGATGTGCGCATTAACAATATAAAACATTCCCAGGAAATAATAATATGAATGGAAACAAGATGAGGTATGCTGTAAGCATCTGGGATTCCTTAATGTACTAGTTAGTAGAAAAGATTTTCTACATAAAATCCTGGTGACCCAGTTGCTTAAGCTCCTGGGGACAGAGGATAAATTTACCCTGCTACTTTGAATGCCACATTTCCTATTTGGCGCTATAGCCAAATAAGACAGCAGGAAGACAGTGGAGAAAGGAGAGAAGGAAGGAGGGACAGAGGGAGGGAGGGAGGGAGGGAGGGGAATCTAGGATACACTCAGGGAAGTCTTGACTTTGGAATGGAAGGAGTTTTTAGCTCCACTAAAATCACTACCCAACGCCAATAAGGCCAGATCGGAGCAGAGGCAATCCCTTGTCCCCCGCCATGAACTGGAACAAGAAGTGGAGCACATTGTTAGTACAGAAGAATTACAAGCAGCTGTACCCTGACATCTCTGAGAAAGCAGCATGTGATCCTGGGCAGAGCACAGTGGTGAGAGTTCATGAAACAAAGTTTTACAATCTCAGGTTAAAATTATTCCAACTCTGCAGCAAAACCAATGCACTGCTGAACAAACAGAACAGATACAGAGACATGAAAGTAAGCCCTGCTTCATGTGCAAGAAGAAGACCTAAAGGGAAACCAGAGATGCCTTCTAAGAACCCACAGCAGCTGTTGCCTAAGGGAAAATTTAAAACTTCAACATCCCTCTTATAAACTCCTCAAAAATTGGTTAAAGACCTGGAATAATTTTTATTCATTCATTCATTCATTCAGCTAGTGTTTAAGGCAGGCCTACTATGTGCCAAGCACTATATTAGGTGTTAGAGATACAGGGACAAAATAAGGCACGGACCCTTGCCCTCAAGGAGCTCACAGCTCAGCAGAGGAGAAAACCGTGGCATGAATTCACTGCAATACAGTGTAATGGGTAGACGACGGTTTAAAAAAGGGTCAAGGTGATGGAATTGAAGAGTAGGCAGATGGAAAAGCAAAGGTCAGGAAGTGGAAGGGGTGATCCTGACACATTGAGGGTGCTTCAGAGAGTTAGTTTAAAGTCTATTAAACTTTGATTTTGAATACCTCTAAGTGAATCATGCACGTTCCCCAGCAATCACAGAACACACCACTCCATATTGCCTTACACTGGGCCAGATTACCACATTTATGTTATCTGGCTAGATACTGGCATTTGTGTGTATGATTCCTGAGCTAGGTCAAGGCCAGGGACATACTACCTACTCCTGCAGGTCGACTGCAAACGTGTGAGGGGTTTTTGGCTGTCACAATAACTGGCAGTTGCTACTGGAAGTTGTGACCCAGGACCAGGAATGCTCCACATCCAGCAATGCCTGGGGACCTTGCTCACGAGGAAGACTCGTCTATCCCAAATGCCCGCAGCACCCTCTCTGAGAGACTCTGGGCCAGATCGTGTCATGCTATGACATTTGCCCTTGAACTTTAACAGTTATTGCCTGGCTCTCTTTGAATTATTAACTTTTCTAAATTACTAACAACACGAGAACACACACAGAGAAAAAAACAGAATTCCGCAGAGAATCTTGATTTATAATTGATGCTGAGAAAGAGACAACATGTTTTGTTGCATTTGAAAGGAAGGCAAATATTTTCTTCCCTGAAATAGTAGCAGTATCTGGCTTCTTAATAAAGACAGTGTTTGTAAAACCAAGGGTTCCTTCCCCCTGCAATTTCAGACCAGTGCCTCGTTAGAGAAATCAGAGGAAAGCTACCCAAAACCACTTTAAAGGGGTTAGCTTTTACAAGTGAAATTTCTGGCATCACCCTCCCTTTGATGGTAGTAAATGTTGTAGTGGGGACGAGGGGCTACCTATTGGACACATCAGAAAGCAGAACGATGTCATGGAGATATTTCTGGTTAGCCATTCAGGGGAGGTTCAGAGCCACTGAAGTTGACACTATTTCTATGGTCTGTATCCCGGTGTAAATTCCAGGAAAAGAAATTATAATTGTAATACCGTACGCAGCTTCAGAGAGTGTGTAGAAAAGGACAGATGATGCGTATTCTGGGATTCAAAGGCAAGTTGCGGGTACTTTATATAGACTTCCCGACTCCACAGAAAGTGATGAGGGAAGGCCTGTTCCCCCAAGGATGATCCTGGGAAGTGACCGCTGAGGAGTGTAGCCTTGGTGAAATGCATGAAGGTGGACAACAAATCTGTGATCAAGCCATTATTTCGGTTTTTCAGCAGGTCAAATAGGTGGGAAAATGAGATAGAAATGAGTCTTCACATATCTGTAATCATTAAAGAGCTGCAAGAGGGCATTCTTAAGTTGCAAGGGTGCAAGATTCTCATTAGGATTTCTGACTAAAGCATAAAACCACAACTGCTATGTATCATCCCCTGCTCCCCTTACTGCCAACCTTGAAAACTAGCCCATTCCTAATGCCCCCACTCTCTTATTCCCACTCTCATCAGTCTTGCTTCTGCTGCTGAGAGGATTCTCATACCACATTCACTAGGGAGTCAACTCGCAGCCCAATAGCCTCTTTCATTCTCACTGTTTCTGCTGCCTTTTCTCAAATTCATTCATTCATGCAGGATTTATTGAGATACCACTAGATGGAGGCATTATTCTAGACCTGGGTGAAAACAGCAATGGAAAAGAGAGGCAAGGTCCCAGTTCTAATGGAACTTAGAGTCTGATGGGATGGAGGGGAGATAAAGAACAGGATCTAATCAGCTAGCAAAAAATCTACAAAGGCAGTCAAATAGGGTATTCGGCTAGACAGTGACAAGGGAGGGGGCTATGAAAGATAAAGGAGCTTTTGAGTACTGAGGCCAGACCACCTGAGTTCATATCCTGGCTCTGCCACTAATTAGCTATGTGACCTTAGAGGAGCTGTTTCCCCTCTTTGTGCCCCAATTTCCTTGCCTATGAAATGGAAATAAAAATACTACATGCCTTACAGGGTTTTCTTGAGGGTTAATGAATTAAGTGCTTTCTATAAGTGCATAGCACAGTGCCTGGCATTAACTGAGAGCTCAGTGTTAGCTGCTGATTCATTACTTATATGACTATTCTCATTATTATATTGGATGGTGAAGAAAGGCCCATCTGAGGAGTGGCATGTGAGCTGAAACCTAAATGACGAGTAGAAACCGGCTGAGGAAAGATTCGGGGAAGATCATTCCAAACTAAAGGAAAACCGACATGGGAAAGAGCTTGAGGGGTTCCCAGGAAAAGTAGAAAGGGTGGAGACAAGGTGGATGATGGAGAGAGTGGCAAGAAATGAAATCAAAGTGGTAAGCAGGGCCAAATAAAGTGGGGCCTTATAAGACAGAGAATGTCACTCTGTTTTGTCAGTAACTGAAAAATTTGCCCATCCACATTGACTGTAGCAGGCTGTTGTCCACACAAAGACAACCCACATCGGAACATAATCTCCAGCATTCAAGTACAGCTTCGGTCTTACTGACAATCACAAAACATTAGATAGGTAGTCAAAGGGCTTTGATGTGATCCTTACTGGTTAAGTAACAGAAATGACAACTTCTCTACGTTTGTTTCACAATCTGCAAAATAAAATGGATTGAATTAAACGATCTTTAAGGTCCTTTCTAATCTGTGATTTTACATCTCCATTCCTGAATTTCCTAGATATGAAAACAGATCTAGGTTGGTAGAGCTACTGCATACTTTATAGGAAGCCTTATCCTTTCTTTACTTATCCTATTAATGGGTCTATTAATTAGGAAATATTAATCTTCTCAAGCTATATTGTTATGTGAAAGTTAAAATAGCAGCCAAAATCTGCCACCTCTAAACCTCTGATTTTGCAAGAAAATCTTACCTTCTGGTAAACAAGAGATCCCAACCCAGAGGCTTCTCACTCCTTCCTGTGTGGGATTAATAGCGAACACCTTGGCATAAACATTTTTGAAAGGTCAGAGATGGCAACAATTTTGCTAAGGAGATAAATAGAAAAATAAAATACTGCCTTGGTAATTCCAGGGCTTCAAAAAACTGCATAGGTTTGATCAATAATGAGGCACACAAAAGGGATTGTGGGATAAAGGGCAGGTCCAATTTGAGGTATTAAAATCTTGCCTAAGTCATTTTTTTCCCCAACATCTTGCATTGCAGCCAATACTGGAAACTTAACGGTAGACTCAGACTTACAATGTTAGAAAAATAAGATTCTGACTATGAAGCAAAAGATTGTTTTAGGTCGAAGAAGTAAATAATAGTAAGAAAAAGGAGTTGTGCAAAAGCCAAGGTAAGAACATTTTCTCTCTGTAATAAATCAACTATGGTTATTGAGCTCAAATTTCGAATGTTATTTTAAGCTGTATTTATTATTATTGACTTTTACCCTTATCCTGGCACAAACTACAAGAGTTCAAAGGAAGCTAATTTGTTCCTAAAATGTATATGTGGATATTTTAAATGTGCCTTAGAAATAGCATGTTTTATTCATATGTTCTTATCTATTGCTCTTGCCTTAAGAGTAAATTTAACTTTTTGCCCATTGAAGAGATAGGTTTCCTTTCTGAAATTTTCATTGTAAATTTTAATTTTTTTAATGAAGTCACTACCAGTCCTTATGGCAGATTTTATATTTCTGGCAAAAGGATTTTATCATTTAAACTGCATTATACATTATCTATTATCTGCTTATATTAAGAAAGCTCTATTGTCTGTTAATGTTTACTAAACAATCAATAAAGTCTCAGTGAAACCAGAATAAACTCAAACAAATAAGTGAGTTGAAATTCAGAGAAAACTGAGACCATGTCCCCTTTTGAAGGGCTGCCTTTGTGAGAACCCGTTTCTGCCTAAAAGATCTAATTTATCTTTTTTAATGCCATCAAAGTTAATAATGGATGACATATCATAGCTCCAGGGATGCAGCAACTTGTCAATAACATAGAGAATTTAGAAACCAATTCATCAAGTCATAACTTTTTAATTGGACCATGGATGTTTAAGTCATTAGACTCTCCAATAACAAAACCCTACAAAGAGAGAGTTAATTAATACAGAAATGCGTAACTGTCCCCTTCAATGAACAAACTCAGAGTTTCTGTTCTACCTCAATAACAGGTGGCACTTTTCACTTTGAACCCTTTTTGGGTGAGGTAGGGATAAGGTGTGTGGAGTGGAAGAAAGTAAAGTGAAAGAAGAGGGTCTATATATAATACATATAATTATATATATATAGTTATATAATTATAGGCCTACATATAAGTGTATATATTTGTATATGTGTATTTATGAAATATTTATATATTTATACTTGTATTTATATATTTAACATTTTTATATATATCTCTATATTTTGTTATACATGTGTATGCTTCACAAATACCTCTCTCCCAATACCTACAATGAGTCCAATATATTCTGGGCAAATAAGAAGGAATGCAGCTTTCCCTTCTTTCCTTATTCAGAGGGGAGGTAGGGTGGTTAAAGGACTTCTCCATGTCTCAGTTCTGCACTTACTGGTAAGGCTGCACTGCTGCCCACCTATTTGCATATTGATATGCCATTATCTATTGGATGTCCACACTGGATGGGATCTTAGTGATTATCTGGTGCACCTCACCCACTTCACAATTGGGGAACCAGAGGCTCCGGGACATTAAGAGTCCTGTCCAAAGTCACACAACCAGTTAGAGACAGTCAGTCATCCTCGTGACTCCCACACCCAGCAATCAGTCCACTCCACCAAGCTTCTCTGGTCTTCCCTGCCCAAGAACACATCTTCTGACACTCACAATGGAGAAATTAATGAGTCTGCAAGTTAAAGATTCGTTTTAAACAAATTGGTTCATTATTATTTAATTGAGGACGCTTTGGAGCAATAAAAGGATTGATTACCAAAACTAGAGAAGCAGTTCATGAAACATTGAGCTCAAGAAATGCAAAAACTGTCACAAGTCAATAGGGGCTGCCTTTCTGTTTGATAGATACCACCCAATAGCTTCAGAAGTATCAGAAACGAATGGTGTCCCGGCACTCCGTAGGCATACATTAATGGGATCAGGAGCATAAAATATAAACAATAATGTACATATTGATTGTTCTGGACACTTGAAGCCCAATAAACATTTGAAAGGTCAGTCATTTTACTTGTATCAGATTACAGATAAGTCATTTGCTTGAAGCTGGAAACTTGGCTCTCCATGTAAATTTAGCTCATGATCTATAAACTGAATCATGCCATACCTCTTTTAGCTTCCTTAGGTTGTCTAGCATGAAAAATATTCTGTAAGTGCCTAACCTCATAAAGCCTATACAAATAAATGACAACATACACATTGCCAGGAAGAATATTGTATGGGAGAAATCTACTCTGTAGGCTGAATAAATATCATGAAACAGCATTTTACTCTGACAGAACATATTGAAAGGTTTCTGTATATCAGTTGCTATATGAGCTTACAAATGAATATGTATGCTTTCAGGATTTTTCGAGAATATACAAGTTTAGGAAGTACAATGTCATAATTACTTTTACTTTTACCTAAAAACTAAAATTTGGTTTGACCAGTTCATGCTAGAGTTTTGGCCCTTTTTTTTTTTTAAACAATAAAGGATTTATTCCAAAACAAAATTTTAAAATGTGAAGGTTGTGTGGATGTCCATGTAGAGGAGAAGCCCCTTTACGGGCACCTTCACACCCAGAGGCATCTCTCCTCCAAAGTCAGGCTTTTATCTAGCAGTCTCTCTGGTGCTCCTACATCTGGATAAACTGGATAGTAGAAAGAGAGTTCACAATCCCACAGCCCCAGTTCCTTCCCTGAAGTGATAGGTCCCTCTTCGTAGTCACTATTCCAATGCTGACTTTAAAAAAGGGCAAGAGGGACTTTGAAAGGTTGAAAGGCTTGCAATTTATGCACCATTTATAAGCAGAGGCAAGGCTTGGAAGTATGCCACTTCCCCTTTAACAAAGGCTCCAATTATCCTAAGCTTGGAGAACTCCCTCATTCTCTGCTGCGGAAGGTTGTCATGGTACGAACCAAGCTTTCAGCAATATCTCCCACTGAAAAGAGGGGTCAGGCAGGGAGCTCAAAGCTGGACATTGTCCTCTATAAGGGGCCTTGCAAAAATTACCAGAGTTTCATCTGACAGAAGACTTTCCTCTATTTGTGGAACAGTGAAAATACACCTGCCTTTAGGCTGACAGTTTTAATCCTAATTATTTTCATCATTCTCCTTTGAGTAAGGTGACTGGATTTCCTTTTTCTGAATTTTGCATTATATGGATCTTTTACACTGATTTGTCCATGATTCTACAACAGCTAAAACCAGCCATTCTGAAAATCAGATCTCCTTACTTACGGATCATACCAGTTTTAAAAACACTTTTTAAACTCCTATGACATTCATTAGTAATTGAGAACCAGTATAAAATCATATTTTTAATTTACATTAAAAGACCGTAATTCTAGTAATACGGCAGAATTAAAAATTCCGAAGGAAAATAATGGTGATTCATTTGGTAGCCAAATAACCTGATTTTAATGTTCAAGACATCATTTTATAGTTTTCTAATAAAGTAATTATTTATAGAAGAAATTATTTCATTTTAAAATATATATAAAACCTCAAATGAACCAAAGGAAATAATAAATATCAGTTTAACAAAAACCCAGTTATTTACTTGGTCACAAAGGGAAGAACATTTCAAAGACAGACCTTTTGCTTCATGCTTAAAGCAGATTCACTATGAAAACAGTTCCTAAATGTAAATTGTGTTCCATTAAATAAAGTAAATAAGCTTGCACCATTGTTTCCCTGCTATTTAGATTTGAAAAGGCTCCAAAAACCTAAGTAACTCTGACATCTTTTATCACAATCAAAACTCAGTTAAGAAGCAGCCGCATAGCACAGGGAGATCAGCTCAGTGCTTTGTGACCACCTAGAGGGGTGGGATAGGGAGGGTGGGAGGGAGACGCAAGAGGGGATATGGGGATATATGTATACATATAGCTGATTCACTTTGTTATACAGCAGAAACTAGCACAACATTATAAAGCAATTATACTCCAATAAAGATGTCAAAAAAACCCCTCAAGTCAATCATATTAATATTTTGAGTGAAGAAAATTCAGCACCTTAATAGTGATTACACTTTTGATAAATAAGTAATATTCTGAAATCCAGGCTGTAACTTCATTTTATTGTGAAGCCATTAGGAGGGACGATGTTCATGCAAAGAAAGCAGCTTTTAAGTGTAAATGCTACCTTTTAGCATATCAAAAATGTATCTTTTACTAAGTTAACTTTTAGTTACATAAGATCTGCTAGTTAAGCATCCCCTGAACAGTATTCTTTGTATTTCAAAAACTATTTTCTGCACTTTAAATTTTAAACTGAGACTTTGACAATCAATGAAAAAGCAGAAAAACTTTTGAGGCAAAAGAATTCTGCTTCCCCACTGCTTACAATAAGATAAATACAAAAAATGTTGAAAATCCTGGCTTTATTATATCAAAAACTGTTCACACATCCTAAAATGCAGGCTTAAGGATGACACTTAAGGACAGAGCCACTTGCGCTATCAAGTTGAAGTAACTGCACAATTCTACCAAGGAACAAAAATAAAAAATAAAAGTACATTTATCATATTCTCCCTTGGAATGTTTCCTTGAAAGCTACACTAATCTTTCAAAGCTCAGGTCTAACACACAGACTACTTTTCCTCTACTCCCAACCAAGGAATCTTTCTTCTTGAACATGTAGCATGCAACTCTCTGAGCAATAACTCCACAGGGCCTGATAGCCGTGGAGTACCTCCAAGTACTGCTCATGACATTTCAGTTTTAGAAAAATGAAACTCAGCTATCGATGTCACCTGAGTTTCAAAGGACCATTCTCTGCCACAGTACCTAAATTCAAAGGATTTCCTTTTGACATGAGGCTCCTCGTGATGTGAAAAGGGAAATGAGAGTCCCTACTGGGACTGTGAACATCTTCACATTTGTGAGGCCAACTGCCACACTCCAGGGCTTTTCTTGTTCCCTGACAAGGCTTGTCCCAGCTCTCTCCTGGGACGCTTTTGACAGTGATTGCAAACAACAGAAGCCAGCAGGAGTGTGTAAGAACAGGTGCTGGAGCCTCCCGGGGCAGCCAGCGTGCAGAGAAAGGGCCTCCTCAGAGCAGTTCTGGGACATCCCACTTTGGAGAAGCCCTCTTGCCCTCAGCCATTGCGGGATCTTGCTTCTTTTCATGCAGCAGATGTTTGGAAAGATTTGTAACAATGCATCGTGGCTTCTAAGTTGCTGCTGGCAGATTTCCTTGGTCAGCTTTTAAGGGAAATTTGGTGGAGTCTCCGACAATATAAAACTACGATGGAAAAAGTCATTCTTGGGTTTATGGTCAAGTAAGAGAAATGATAATAATGAAAGGCCAGGACTTTCCCTATTACTCCATTATTCCAGGTTACTGTCTTCCACAAATAGGTGGGGAGTTGACACACTCCAGCATATTAGACCCCACTTCGGGAGCATCTGGCTAACTACTATTAATCCTTATGCTTTTCACTTATTAAAACTGCCCCATGGGCAGGTTGCTCTGCACCATGGGGACAGTCATCTGTGCGGGTGAATGACCACTCGGAGTGCCTGCTATAGCCAGCTTCTCAAAGTGTGGCCCATGTGGTCCATGGCCCAAGCAGCAGCAGCAGCATCAGGCATTGCCTGGGAGCTTGTAGGAAATGTAAAATCCCAGGCCTACCCCAGACCTATTGAAACAGAATTTAACAGGATTCCCAGATGATTCACATGCAGATTCATGTCTGAGATGGACTATACTACAGCTTCTTAGAGCAGCTCAGTGTTCAGGATTCAGAGCAAAATGCTACCCCACACCAGGGCTTTGATTAATACTGCTCCAATAGCACCTGGATGCATTATCTAAGCCTCAGACTTCCCAGGAAACATGGGCAAAAACCAATGGATCTATGCTGTAGTCAAGAAGACCAAAGTCAAACAGTACATGACTGGTGGGCAGGACTCAAACTCAGAACTTCCAAATCCTAGACTTCTGCCCCTTTTCTGCCTCAAACGGTCCCTAAGGAATGACTGGCTGTTTCACACCTTAGCCTTGAGAATTTTTTTTCCCATTGGCATCATTAGCATAGTAGAAAGAAGACTTCAAATCTTGGTTCTGCCATTACTCACCCCCATGATCTTCAGCAAATCACTTCTTTAAAAAAAAGATTGGGGCTTCCCTGGTGGCGCAGTGGTTGAGAGTCTGCCTGCCGATGCAGGGGACGCGGGTTCATGCCCCGGTCCGGGAAGAACCCACATGCTGCAGAGCGGCTGGGCCCGTGAGCCATGGCCGCGAGCCTGCGCGTCCGGAGCCTGTGCTCTGCAGTGGGAGAGGCCGCAGCAGTGAGAGGCCCGCGTACCGAAAAAAAAAAAAAAATGATATTCACCAAGGCTTGGCAGCAATATGAAAAATTCTGGTATAATGTCAAGAGGAAAAGCAGGTTATAAAATTGTGGTACACTATGATTCCAACTATGTATAGATAGGTACACTTCTAGAAAAAAAAGGAAAACATGTATGAAAGCTATCATATTCTATCAAGATAAATAGGATATATATGACTGTTTTCCAAATTTTGGGTAGTTATTAAATTGCTTTTACTATTTCTTTAAAAGAAAATAACTACTATGAAAAGGAGAGGAAAACAAATATATTAACCATGATACCTCATACAGTTACTATAAATTATCATTAAATCTGGCTTTGAATTCCATGGATAATAATAACAAAAATGAACAATTACTGAGCACTCGCTCTGTGCTCAGCCCTGTGCTAAAATCCTCATCAGCATTGCTCATAAAATCCTCCAGGGTCAGTAATATTATCATCCCCATTTTACAGATGAGGAAACTAGAAAACACAGCACTCAGCCTCTTTGAAACTCAGCTTCTTCTTTTGTGAAATAGAGACAATAATAATATTCACCTTGCAATTTTCTCCTGAGGATTAAAAAAAAATATTGGTTCTGCCAATATTGGCTTTCTAAGCTGTACGGTCTGTATAAAGGTCATCAAGAGAGTAGAAACTAAATGGTGTCACGATGGAGAGAGAAACAGCTCCCTGAATGTGCTGCCCATTACAGGCTGTCACCAAACAAGGCTGCCTGCCTTGTAGAAGGGCACAGATTTAGGTGGCACCTCAAACACTCCTGAAGCAATATTATTTTCAGTGCACACATGCCAAACAGCAGACATCCGTGTTACATTTGAAGGTGGGATAGTTCCGACAGCAATACCTGGCCTAGGAATCAGGAAACATGGACTCTGAGCCTGGTTATGTCATTTCTCAGGCCTCAGCTGCCCCATCTGTACCATGGGGACGTGTGTTGGTTTTGCTCGCCCAAAAAGCTGGTCAGCTCCTCCCAGCCAAGGCTCCACTCTTGCCCAGCCAATCCTTTCCCCACATGGCTACCAAAGTGGTCATCTCAAAACCAGCTCTAATCAGGTCACCACACTACTATGCTGCTTCAAACAATCCACTTGCTTCCGTTGCTTTTATCTATTTATTTATTTGTGGTAGGCAGGCCTGTCACTGCCGTGGCCTCTCCCGTTGCGGAGCACAGGCTCCGGATGCGCAGGCTCAGCGGCCACGGCTCACGGGCCCAGCCGCTCCGCGACACGTGGGATCTTCCCAGACCGGGGCACGAACCCGTGTTCCCTGCATCAGCAGGCGGACTCCCAACCACTGCGCCACCAGGGAAGCCCCCGTTTCTTTTAGAATAAAGCCCAATCATCTTCAGCACAGCCTTCGTGGCCCTGTGAGGTCTGGCCTTCCCTGTGACCCTCCACCTTGCATCCCACACTGCCTTCACTCCAGCTCTCTTTCACTGGCTCGTGTGTTCTCTACTTCTGCCCACACTGTTCCCTCTGCCTGGGTATCTCTCTCCTCTGCCCTTCCCCAGAGCGCCTCAGCTCAGTCACAACTTCCTCAGGGAGCTTGTCTGACAGGAAAAGCTCACCCTGTGGCACCCACTCAAAGCTTCACGTCTCCCTCAGGCTACTTAGAGCAGTTGTAATTTTATAATACTTGCATGATTCTATAATTAATGTCCCTGTTTGTCCTGTTGTTACCCCACCTGCTAAAATGCAGCTTCCACGAATGTAGAGGCTTTTTTTTAGTCTCCCCAGTTCTTAGCACAGAGCAGATCCTTAATAAATCTTTGTTGAATGACTGAGTGACTATTTTCCTCCCCACACCCTCCTCCAGATTACCGAAGAGCTGTGTAACTAACAGATGCACAATAAATCCAGTAGGCTTGAGTCAACTACAGACATAACAATATACATGACTCCTAGACTCTCCTCCCCTACAAAAAAAAAAAAAAAGAAAAGAAAAGGAAAGGAAAGGAAAGAAAAAAGGAAAGAAAAGCTTTTATGCCAGATCAACTAAGAATGTAAGAAAGTCAATGCAGAAAGCATTTCACAAACTTTAAACTTCAGTGTAAACATAACTTCTTGTCTCCATCCTTTTTAGAAACAGCTACAGTATATTTTATATACATAAAATATAAAATACACAGTATAATTATTACTGACAGACTATAGAGCAAATTATTAAGTCTCTGGAAGGATTTAAACACAGTCAAATCCCATTGAAACATGGCTTTTTTTTTTTTTTTTTTTTAACCAAGGTTTGGATAAACCACAGAGTAGACTTGTCTGGGTTCCAGTTTCTTCATCTTAATGATGAAGGGTTGCACTAAATGTTCCTTAACATCCCTTAAACTCTGAGATTTTGATATTATGACAATTAACATATAACAATGAGAATCAAGAAAATCTATACATGCATGATGCAAAGCCATGCTACTCTATGGACACTCTGACCAGCCCTGCCTAGGTGAAACCCTGCGGAAGCCCAAGCTCACCTCCCATGTCTACACCCCTTCTCCATCTGGAGGTGCCTCCTTTCCTCCTCACCTCTACTTCTCTCTGCTCTTAGAATAACTGTCAGCAAGATTAATTTAAATCCATGTGCTCTCTTTCCTTCAGGGCCTTTGCCTTTGAATCTTCTCTTTCAATGTGATGAAAGTTGTTTCTTGCCCCCAGGAGAAAGGATTTCAGGCATTAAGACACTGGTAGAAGAGGTTTACCAAGCAGGGACCCTGGCTGCCAGCAAAGGCAGCTTCCTTCCTCAGCCCCTGAATGAGACCAGCCTCTCCTAGGATGTAGGACAGGTGAGGGGAGCTCAGAGAAGGGGCAAAGCCCCAACTCAAATATTGCCTATTCAGACTTTGTTCAAATGCATTTGTCTATATGTTCACGAAAATATATGCAGCTGAAGTGTCTCACAAAACTAGTGCACAAAAATTCAATCTTGTAATGTTAGAAACTATTCGTTATTAATTAACTAGTTTTGACATTGCAAGATAAATCATTTCTTGATCACTTTAGATAACAAAATCACCTTCTCGGTGTGCAGTTTATTTAAAATATTTTATATAGAGCATTTCAAGCATTTATATGTAATATGTATAGTATTATTATGACACATAATATCTTAACTATTTTTTAGCATTTGGGAAATTGGAAGAAAAATTAGATAAACAAAGAATAAGTCAGAATAAAGCACAAAATTTAACTAAAAATTAAAATTTGGAATAATTTTGCTAAAGAACTCACTTTCTTCTACTCTTAAATTCTAAACTTCTAGTATGATTCTGTGTTAACGGAAACTTTTTCTAAATTTCTGAATGAACTGTGTGTGCTAGAAATGGCATTCTAAATTTAAAGGTTTTAAATAGATACCTAAAATTATTCATTAAATATACAAAAATTTTAAATGCAATGCAAAATAAATCTGTGCTTCAAAAATATGTAGCATTTTGGTAGCACTTAATCAAAAGCAATGTCATTTCTAGCTCCCTTATATTATCAATAGATATTCTGTCTTCTATACAAGTGCAGCATGAGCTATATAACACAACTGATTTAATTGATTTTATTATGATTAGGCTTGTTAATTTTTTAGAATTTATTATGCTAGAAAGATGGGAGAGAGTGTGTATGTTCTGAATGGGATTTCTTTTTATGAAGAGTTTAACTCAGTAATCTCTATTTTTTGGAAAGAAGCAAATTTGTTTTTATATGTTTAATTAAATGACATTAAGAAAAAAAAAAAAAGAATCCTGAGGGTTGAGAACTTTCCAAACCATTCATCATTTGAACTACAGAGTTGACAAAATCATACCAAATGATGTGCAATTTACTTATTTTGTAGCATTAGTTGTTTGGAGTGTAATTCTGGAGCTCCTCAACACACACTTTCTTCTGTTGATAACCATTAAGAAAGGACATAGAATACCTAATTCAGTTCACTCAAATTTGGTAGATTGCAGAGCGAATTTCTTAGTGTAATCCAACATTAGTGTTACAATGCACACAAGTTTAACTGTAGTTAGCGACTTTCATTCATCGCTTTTTAGCATCTTCTAGTAAAGGCGTGGATAAGAAGGAGAGGGAAATAAAGCTTTGACAGATGGTACTCAGCGTTTGACTCCTGCTGAGCTCAGCAGGACCTGTGGTTTCCAAGGTTAGGGCTGTCAAAATGGCTCTGTCTATCAAGTGAATAACAAAGTATAGACTGCTCGTCCGTTTCCTACACAAAACTTAGATTTCATGTGTCGTTATTGTCGGTCTTTCTGCTGATTTAATAACTTCCAAGGAGAAGAACTAAGGATTCTGATGCAGCCTCACTATTTAAGAAACTACTTGGAAAGGGAATTCTCAAGGGCTGAAAGAGGTAGGCTGAGATCTGATCTCTTTCTCTTTAGTTTCTCTCTGAGGTTTCACGACTTGAAAAGGATTCAAAAGCCAACCAAAGTTTCCCTTTTGGCTAAAAGCTAAATGTGAATCTTTCAAAATGAACTTAATGATGTCTCTCTCTCAAAAGGGCAAAATGTTTTTATTGAGAATCCTTGGAGTGGTGGGTACTTGTTCAAGTAGAAATACTGAGAATGAAAAGGAAAACGTTTCTGTTATGAAATACATTGCTGTGTTTTTCAGGGCCTATTTCTCACCTTTCATAGCTCTTAATATTAAAACCACCCCTCTTTTTCCCCCACCTATGTCTAGAGCCTTAAGATGGTCAGAGAAAGTACCTAGTGCTGAAAGATAAGAGAGCTGAATAATGTCATCAAAATTTACCTTTTGTCTTGTGCTGTTACAGCTACTTTTCTTGGTAAGTCATGTTTTTCTTTATGTGTATTTTGTGATCTCAGGATTGTTATTGAGCTTCTGGGATTCTAATAAGAGGCCTTTTGGTGGATTCATAAACCCAGGCTTTTTATTAAGATAATGCTGAAATGAGGATTGTGGTAGTGCCTCTGAGTAAGCTAATAATTGTATTTCAATGTTTAATTTATAATATAACATTTAAAGCAAACCTTCTGACTGTTATTTCAAAAGGACAAAGTAAAATTAAAATGTGGCCTTTTGAAAGTGACAGCTTTGGGACACACTTTAATCTTGTCCTGTTACTAAGCATTTTCGTTGCTATTTTTGACAAGCTGATAGAAGAAGTACATATCTTGTCTCTTTTTTGACTCTGGCTTAAGTAGACATATTCATCCGTGTGATTGTTCTCTACTAGCATGTCTGAGAGAAGACTTTCTTGCTACAATATAGTTGAAGAATTTTCCTCAGGAAATATTTAGTTTATGTAAGTCCAATGATCATAATGAAACTGTTATTTGAAAGGATGGCTATTTATTATTATTTCCAGTACATTTACTTCGAACATTGAAAAAAATGTTTTGAAGTATTTACCTTCTTCTAAAACTTAAAAAAAACCTCCAACCCAGCAGTCCCCTCTCTGAGACTCTGCATAGCAGATATTCAGTAAATGTTACTGAATTGAATTTAAAAGGATATTAAATATTGAATAAAAGGAATTCTTGAATTGAAATAAAAGGGATACAACTTTTACATCTGATTGTTATATGAAATTATCAAATGCCAATTTAGCATTTCCAGTTGCACTTGCTTTTTTATCCTGGAAATGTATGATGCTTTTAATCATCTCTGTAGACAGTAATGGTAATTAAACAGAAATTTGGAAAAAAAAATTCTAAACCAAGATGAAATTTTCTTCTCTCTTTTTCTCTCTCTACCTCTTTGCTTACTTTGTTCAATAAGGCCGTTTCTAAGCTTCTCTCTAACAGCTTAGACCATCCCCCAAAGGAGTTTTTGTTAATGGTAAACTTGCTGAATCAAATTTGCTTTTCATGTGTTTGCATTTTTTGAAGAGTCTCTGTGGGGTTTCGTCATGTGTCTGTGGGGAAAGTGTGCTTCTGTAATTTCAGCCGAGTCCATAAACTATAAGTCCCTGGAAATTAAGTCCATCCTTGGCTGGAAATAAGCAATCCTAGAGGAAGGAAACAGAACTAAAACAGATACGATATTCAAGAACTCGAACTATCGCATACTTAGCCACCCAGCAAACCTTAACCTAACCCGGAGCACTGGCCCAGAACTCTGGCAGCAAAAAGTCAAAACTTCCAGGTTAACTAATATAACTAATATGTTCTAAGTGCATATGCTTTCAGTTTTATTTATTTTAATCTTTAAGAGTTTTAAATTGTGGTAAAATAACATAGCATAAAATTTACCATCTTAACCATTTTTAAATATTCAGTTAGCAGTGTTAAATACATTTACATTGTTGTGCAACCAATCTACAGAGGTCTTTTCATTTTGGAAAACTGAAACTCTGTATTCATTAAAAAATTCCCCGATTTCCTCCCCACAGTCCCTGCCAATCACCACTCTACTTTCTGTCTTTTTTAATTGACTACTCAAGTTCATTCATGTAAGTGGAATTATACAGTATTTGCCTTTTAGTGGCTGGCTTATTTCACTTAACATAATATCGTCAAGGTTTATCCATGTTGTAGCATGTGTCAGAATTTCCTCCCTTTTTAAAGCTCAATAGTATTCCAACGTATGTATATATCACATTTTATTTATGCATTCATCCATACATAGACTCTTGGGTTGCTTCCACCTTTTGGCTATTGTGAATAATGGACATGGGAATACAAGCTTCATTTGTTTTAGAATGTGATTACTATGGGCTATAGAGTAAATAAAGACCACAGTGCACATTGTGTGAAGAATGGTAGAAAATTACAGTAATAAAAATAATAGCCAACGTTTATCAAGTGCTTACTATGTGCCAGGCACTGTGCCATGCACATCACTGGTATTAGCTCTATGAGAGATGTACTATTAATATCTTCATTTCATAGAAGTGAAAACTAAAGCACAGAGAGTTTGGTTAACTAGTCTAAAGTCACTGAGCTATTAAGTCACCCGGCTGCAAATCTGAGAAATGGGGGTGAGGGTCTGTGCACTTGGAGGGAGAAAGAAATCACAGACTCCATATTTATGACTCCACAGCCAAGTAGTGAAGAACTCATTGACCACTGAAAAGGTGTGGCCTTAGTCAAAAAGCACTCCAGTAGGAGCCAGAAAAACCTAAAGATTTCTCTAACCACCTTGCTGCAGGACCCTCAACAAGACAACTACCCTCTCCAGACTCAGTGTTATGAAAGGGGAGGTTGAATTGTGCATACTATGGTCTATGATTTCTGACAATCCCTCATTCCAAATGAGATTTACTATCTAATACTTTATTTCTTAGAGTATTATATTTCCACTACTTGGAGATTAAGACATTATTAAAAATTTTTAAATGTATGCTTAAGTCTCCAAATTTTGATAATAGTCTTCTGATTCTCATTCCACTATATTCAAATTGTTCCTGATAACCCTTTAACAAAACTAAAAAGTAAGAATACAGTGAACCAACTGGAATGTATGAGGTAAAATGAGCTTTCTCTTTCAGAGCGTCCCTAGATGTGCCTACCCAACAAAAAAGTAAAGTGGAGAACTGTGAACAGTGTTCATTTAATATATATTCACATAATTAGGGTCATATAATCCCCAGCACCCTGCCACTGAGGGGTAGAAGAGAGGTGAGCCTGAATGAATCCACGTTTTCCTCTTCATAGTCAAATTTTCTCACTTCATAGTGTCTACAGAAACAAAGACTGTACATAAGTACCTCATCATTATAATACAGTTTTATCAGTGCTTTTGGTTCTAGGGTTATGAGTTTAGGTCATAGATGTTTGTGTCTTCATTTTCAGAGCAGAGCCCTAACTCTTGCTTTAGTGATTAAATTGTATCCAAGGAAACAAAGACAAAAAAAAAATTTTAACTTTGTAAAAAATTCTAAGGTCCTGGAGAAGAGCATTTGAATATCACTGATCTAATGTATAAGTAGATGCATGTTTGAAAACCCATGAAGAACTCTTACTAGAAAAGGCCTTGCAAATCAGGCTCAAGAGAAGCCTTGAGTTGCAATATTGTTTTAATTCTATGCAAATCAAGTGACAAATGCTTATTTAACCAAAGTCCAGGTATTTCAAAAGAGTTCAGACAAGTGATTGATCAGGTTTGCATTTTTTCAGTGATATCTTCAGATAAAGTTCAGTATTAAAAGAATGTTTTCATTTATTTTCAGCCAGCTTTTCAGCAGGGTTGATGATTTATTTTAAACCAAATTATTACAGTGGAAGCATTCTCCATATTCCAATTCATGAATTTGCTCTTCTACTGATAGTAACTATATTCAACCTACAGCCAAGCTAGAGAATTCTGTGATACATACTGTTATCTTCCATGTATGGTTTCAGAAGATGGGAATTCTGCAAACCAGACAGAAGAGGGAGCTATCCATCTGGAAATTAACTGATCCTTTCAAAACAATGTAAAATAAATATAGAAGGGAATCCTAATATGATCAAGTCTTATCTTACTTGGTCTTGCATTTTATAGCAACACTGTAAATTTTCTGGTGCATTAAAAACAAGAAAGAAAACTACCAGCAGAGGCAAAAACAATGAGCTAAATTAATTAATGAAGAGGCAAAATATACAAACCATTAAAAGGCCAATTAAAAATACACTCACATTTTATGGTTTGATCTCATATTTCATAGCAAAATATAGAGCTAGAACACACCCCCAAAAGTCCAAAATAATTTTTTACTGCCATACATATCACTAATTTTACTTTCCTATAGATCCTGATCATAAAATGGAACTCTGACTTTAAAACTGATAACATCTGGAAATAATGGCAAAATAGAAAAACTGTTGGGCTGCATCTGTCTTGAAAATGCTATGTAATAAGATTTACTTAATATATTTGAAAGAGAATAAAATGTTTTGTTCCCCAATTTGTTGCAACATCTGAAAGTTCATGAGGTTATGACCCCTCTTTAAGAAAGCATCTCCCACCACCTGCAAATACCCCAGGAAAAGCAGTTGGAAACAATAAAACACGTGCTAGTTAACTGTTACCAGGGAAACAGTTCTGGTTCACCAATCCGAGCACCTGCGCTTCCCAGTGGCTTTGTCTGAGGGAGACATGCGCCAGCTGTTAGTGAATAACCATTGTTATAGATCATCAGGAAATCACAGTCAGCAGGCAACCCAGCCCCACTGGAAGTTTATTTCTCATATTTGTTCATCACCAGGGCAATCCTCCACCTTTAAAACATCCCCTTAGTCTGGGTTAACTAAAGCCCAGCACTAACAAGTTCACTTAAAGGAGGCAAGTTGCAAAATGGCCTTTTTGCGCAGAGAACAGATTTCTAACTTTGATTCCAGTTGCATCACCCTCCTGCCCTCTTCACTTTTCAGTGGCGATTACAGGGCAAATATCTGAAGTCAGTGCCCCTTTGGGTGCTGTCCTTCTTGCCTTGACTGGCCGCTTAGATACATACAGGCACCCACACCCCACCACCACCACCACCACCACCATGACTAAGAGTTTTCAGAAATAGTTGCCTAACCCCATCCTGGAGAAAGCAGCATGGTTGGCAAATGAGGGATTCTGCAGAGGAAGTTTGGGGCTGCCATCAACGGAGGGTCTGAGAAGATAAAACTCTGGGTCCCTCCCTCCCCAACACACATGCACCTAAAACCAGAACAGCCCCCACTTTACCAATTTTATATTTTAAAATAAATTTATAAATTCTTAGATTTTCTTTGAAACAAGATGGCATTGTTTTTTTAAACTTTAAAAGCTAATGAGTTCCAAACCCATACAAGCATCAGAGTCATCCTGAGAAATAGAGACTTCTAGACTTCTGGTTTCCCATTTGGCATGTAAGGAGCTCAGAAGTCCCCACTCCATCCTAACGATAAGTCAAAAGCTGAATAAATGGAAAAATCCACAACTTTTCTTAGCTTCCTCAGAGAAGTGAGTTCACAGGACAACCCACTCCCCCAAAACTGTAGAGACAAGTGAATTCAGAGAGTCACAACTTTCTGGAGCAGAAACCCATGAGAGAAACCTCCACAGGAACCAGTGCCAATGTAGGAAAACCTGCTTTATAATTGATGAATTGTAGAGGCTCAGTGTGGACAAGTCTGAGAATAAAGCTCTGAAAGGACTCAGTTATAGAAGGGTCCCCACATTTTTGTGAGTTTCACCTCCAGGACCTCGACCAGGTCCTAGCTATATATATTGGAGAAAAAACTTGTGATCTCATCAGGGCCAGGGGGAAAAAAAAAACATTTTGAAATATGCCAGAGCATTCTGTTCTTCTCAACATGGCCTGCCCTCAGGTAAAACTATTTTATCAGGGCTTCCTTGGTGGTGCAGTGGTTGAGAGTCCGCCTGCCGATGCAGGGGACACGGGTTTGTGCCCCGGTCTGGGAAGCTCCCATATGCCGCAGAGCAGCTGGGCCCGTGAGCCATGGCCGCTGAGCCTGTGCGTCCGGAGCTTGTGCTCCGCAATGGGAAAAGCCACAACAGTGAGCAGGCCCGCATACAGCAAAAAAAAAACAAAAACAAAAACTATTTTATTAGAGCCTAACGTACTGGGGTTTTGTCAGAGCCCAACTGACCTGGGGGAACTCCAGCTCCCTCTAGCCATCCAGTCCCACCTAAAGTGCAGGGGTTGGGAGGCTGACAAACACTGGTGAAATTCACAGTTCAGGGGCATAGGCTCATCAAAGACTGAGATCTAATCATAGGACTATAGAACACTTCCCCTCAAAATCTTACCCCCATGTTACTAAAGGCCTATTTACCATAGTTCCTTTTACCTAGTACGTCATACTTACATTTCAACAAGAAAATGACAAGGTATACTAAAAGGCAAAAATCACAGTTTGGAATTATCAGACCATAAATTACAAAGAAAACAAAAACAAACAAAAAACCCGAAAACAAACAAACAAAAACTATGATAAGGTCTTTACTAGAAAAAGTAGGCAGCATGCAGGAAGAGATGGTTAATGTAAGCAGAGAGAAGGAAGTTTTAAGAAAGATCAAGAAGAAATTCTAGAATTCAAAAAAACCCACCATAACAGAAATGAAGAATGCCTTTGATAGGTTAATCAGTAGGCTGGACACAGAAGAGGAAAGAATCTCTGAGGTTGAGGATATGACAACAGAAACTTCCAAAAGTGAAAAACAGAGAAAAGTGACTGAAAAAAAAAAAGCAAAACAGAACAGAACAGAATGTCTAAGCATATGGGATAACTACAAAATGTATAACATATGTGTAATGGGAATACCAAATATAGAAGAAAGGAACAGAATAATATTTGAAGCCACAATGATGGAGAATTTCCAACAAATTAATCACAGACATCAAACCACAGATGCAGGAAGCTCAGAGAACACTAAGCAGGATAAATGCAAAATAAAACAAAACATCCTAGGCATAACATATTCAAAATTCAGAAAATTAATGATAAAAAAAAATCTCAGAAAAAGAAGAAAAAAAATCACCTTACCTATAAAAAAACAAGGATAATAATTACATTAGGCTTATCCCAGAAACCATGCAAGCAAGAAGAGAGTGGATTGAAATGTTTAAAGTGTTGAGAGAGAAAACCACCAACCTGGAATTCTATACCTTTTGAAATTATCTTTCAAAAGTTAAGGAGAAATAAGGCCTTCTCAGACAGACAAAAATTGAGGAAATTTTTTGCCAGTAGATCTGCCTTAAATGTTAAAAGTTATTCAGAGAGAAGGAAATTAATATAAGCTAGAAACTCTGATCTAAATAAAGAAAAAGAGAGTATCAGAAAATGGATAAGTAAATGTAAAATAAAAACTTTTATTTTAATTTTTCTTAATTGATCTAACAGATAAAAGTTGTTCAAAATAATAACAATGTATTAAATTATGTATGTATATATGTGCTATATATCTAGATAGATAGATATAGCTATATGCTTATGTATGCTTATGTATAAGTGAAATGACTTACAACAATGATACAATGGATAGTATGGAGGAATTAGGGATATTTTGTTATTATAAAGTACTTATACTACCTGTGAAATGGTATACTGTTATTTGAAAGTGAACTTGGATTAGCTGTAAATATATATTGCAAACTCTAGGTAAACTATGAAGAAAGTTTTTAAAAGTATAGTCAGTATGCTAGGAAAGGAGAGAAAAAAGAATTATGTAAAATGCTCAATTAAAACTAAAATATGCAGAAAAATTATGGAAGACAAAATAGGAACAAAGAGCAAAGGCAACAAATAAAAACCAATAGCAAATATGGTAGATACTAATCCAAATACATCAATAATCACTTTAAATGTCAATGGTCTAAATATAGCAGTTAAAAGACAGAGACTGTCAGACTGTATTAAAAAATAAGACCCAACTCTATATTGTCTACAAGAAACCCACTTTAAATATAAAGGTACAATATAGATTAAAAATAAAGGGATGGAGTAAAATATACCATGCTAACACTAATCAAAAGAAAGTGGGACTTGGGCTTCCCTGGTGGTGCAGTGGTTGAGAGTCCACCTGCCGATGCAGGGGACGCAGGTTCGTGCCCCGGTCCGGGAAGATCCCACATACCGCGGAGCGGCTGGGCCCGTGAGCCATGGCCGCTGAGCCTGCGCGTCCGGAGCCTGTGCTCCGCAGCGGGAGAGGCCACAACAGTGAGAGGCCTGCGTACCGCAAAAAAAAAAAAAAAAGAAAGTGGGACTAGTTATATTAAGTTCAGACAGAGCAGACTTGAGAGCAACGAAAGTTATTAGGGTTAAAGAGGGATATTAGATAAGGATAAAGGGGTTAATTCTCCAAGAAGACATAGCAATCCTTAATGTGAATGTACCTAAAAACAGAGTATTAAAATTCATGAGGCAAAAACTGATAGAGCAAGGAGCAATAGATGAATCCACTATTTTCGTTGCAGACATTAACACCCCTCTCTCAGAAATGGACAGATCCAGCAGCCAGAAAATCAGTTAGGACATAGTTGAACAAAATAGCACCGTCAATGAACTGGAAATAGTTGACATCTAGAGACCACTTCATCCAACAACTACACATTCTTCTCAAGCACACATTCACCAAGATAGACCACATTATGAGCCATAAAATACACCTTAAAATAATAGAAATATGCTCTCAGACCACAATGCAATTAAACTGGAAATCAATAACAGAAAGATAACTGGAAAATCACAAAATACATAGAGATTAAACAACACACTTCTTGAAAACGCATGGGTCAAAGAAGAAATCTCGAGAAATTTTCATTTTGAACTAAATTAAAACAAAACCACAACTTATCAAAATGTGTGGGATGCACTGAAAGCAGTGCTTAGAGAGAAATTTTTAGCATTGAATGCATATATTAGAGAAGAAGAAAGCTCTAAAATCAATCATCTAAGCTTCCACCATAGGAAACTAGATCAAGAAAAATTAATTACAAAGTAAGCAGAGGAAAAGAAATAATAAAAATTAGAGCAGAAATCAATGAAATTAAAAACAGGAAATCAATTAAAAAATCAACAAAACCAAAACCTTGTTCTTTGAAAAGATCAATAAAATCAATAAGCCTCTGAGCAGGCTAACAAAGAAAAAAAAAGAGAAGACACAAATTACTATTATCAGAAATGAAAGAAAGGACACCACATGAACATTAAAAGGATAATAAAAGAATACTATGAACAACTCTATGCCAACAAATTTGATAACCTAGATGAAATGGACCAATTCCTTAAAAGATACAATCTTCCAAAACTCGCACACAATTAAATAGACAATCTGAATGGCCTAATCTATTAAAGAAATAGGGAACATTTTCTAACTCATTCCACAAGGCCAGCATTACTCTAATACCAAAACCAGACAAAGAAAATAAAATGGACCGATATCTCTTACCAACATAAGTGCAAAAATTCTCACCAAGAAAATCAAATGAACAATGCATAAAAAGAATTATACACCTCAACACTCAAAAAATAAAAAACCCAAAAAAATCACATTATTATATCAATTGATGCAAAAAAGCATTTGATAAAATCTAACACCTATTCCTGATAAAAATTCTCAGCAAACTAGGAATAGAGAGGAATTTCAACTCTTTTTTTAAAATCTATTAAAAGTCTACAGCTATATTATACTTAATGGTGATAAACTTGAAGCTCTCCTGCTAAGATCAGAAATAGCACAAGGATGTCCCCTCTCACTACTCTTTTCAACATTGTATTGGAAGTCCTAGCTAATTCAGTAAGGCAAGGCAACGAAAAAAGTATACAGAGTGGGAAGGAAGAAATAAAACTGTATTTGTTTGCAAATGCCATGATTATCTACATAGAAAACCTGAAAGAACTGACAAAATAACTCCTAGAACTAATAAGCAATTATAACAAGATTGAAGGATACAAGATTAATATGCAAAGTCAATCACTTTCCTATATACCAGCAATGAACAAGGGGCATTTGAAATTAAAAACACATTGCCATTTACATTAGCACCCCGAAAAAGTGAAATACTTAGGTATAAATCAACAAAAGATGTACAAGATCTGTCTGAGAAAAACTACAAAACTCTGATGAAAGATTTCAAGAAAGACTCAATATTGTCAAGATATTTGGCCTTCCCAATTTGATCTATAAATGCAACACAATGCCAATCAAAATCCCAGCAGATATTGAAAACAAATTCAAAAGTTTACATGAAGAGGCAAAAGACTCATAATAGCCAAGTCAATATTGAAGGAGAAGAACAATGTCAGGGGACTGACACTACCTAACTTCAAGACTTACTGTAAAGCTACAGTAATCAAGACAGTGTGGTATTGGTGAAAGGATAAGACATAGAAAAATGGAAAAGAATAGAGAGCCCTGAAATAGACCCACATAAATATAGTCAACTGATCTTTGACAAAAGATCAAAGGCAATACAATGGAGCAAAGATTGTCTTTTCCACAAATGGTACTGGACATCCACATGCAAAAATACTAATCTAGATGCAGAACTTACACACTTCACAAAAATTAACTCAAAATGGACCACAGACCTAAATGTAAAATGCATAAGTATAAAAGTCCTAGCAGGTAACATAGTAGAAAACCTAGGTGACCTTGGGAATGGCAATGACTTTTAAGACACAACACCGAAGTCATAAACATGAAAGAAATAATAGATAAATTTGACTTTGTTAAAATTAAAAACATCTGCTCTGCAACAGACAATGTCAAGGGAATGAGAAGACAAGCCACAGACTGGGAGAAAATATTTGTAAAAGGTACCTCTGATAAAGGACTGTTATTCAAAATATGCAAAGAACTCTTGAAATGCAACAGTAAGAAAACAACCAGATTAAAAATGGGGTAAAAGACTTGAACACACACCTCACCAAAGAAGATATACAGATAGCAAGTAAGCATATGAATAGTCATTCACCATCATATGTCGTTAGGGAATTGAAAGTAAAACAACAATGAGAGACCAATACATGCCTATTAGAATGGCCAGAATCCAAAACACTGACAACCCTAAATGCTGACAGGATGTTTAGCAACAGGAACATGGTGGGAATGCAAAATGGTGCATCCACTTTGGAAGACAATTTGGCAGTTTCTTAGAAAACTAAATATACTCCTACCATATAACCCAGCAATCATGCTCCCCGGTATTTACCAAAATTAATTGGAAATTTTTATTCACAAAAACCTGTACATGGTTTATAGCAGCTTTATTTATAGTTGTCAAAACTTGGAAGCAGCCATGAAGTCCTTCAGTAGGTGAATGGGTAAACTGGGTACATCCTAACAGTGGGATATTATTTAGTGCCCAAAAGAAATGAGCTATCAGGCCATGAAAAGACATGGAGGAAATGTAAAAACATACTAGGAAGTGAAAGAAACTTATCTGAAAAGGTTACATACTGTTTCCAACCTTATGACTTTCTGGAAAAGACAAAACTATAGAGAGAGTAGAAAAATCAGAGGTTGGAGAGAGGGAGGGATAAATAGACAGTGCACAGGGAATTTTTAGGGCAGTAAAACTATTCTGTATAATACTATGATGGTAGATACATGTCATCAAATATTTGTCAAACCCCATAGAACACTGAGAATGACCCTAATTTAAACCATAAACTTTGAGTGACAGTGATGTATCAATGTCAGTTCATCGATTGTAACAAATGTATCACTACAGTGTATGATGTCCATAGTAGGAGAGGTTGTGGGTATGTGGGAACAGGGAGTATATAGAAACTCTCTGTACTTTTCATTCAATTTTGTTTTGAACCTAAAATGTCTCTAAAATATAAAGTTTATTGATTTTTTTGAAATAGAGCATTCTCAAATTCACAACTTGGAAGTTCAGATTCAGGAGGTCTTGGGTCAGGTATGGGTATCTGTTTCGTAAATTCCAGGATAATTCTGATTTATAGCTAGGGTTGAGAACCACTGGGTAGATGCTGGCCTCCTGATCTTTCAGAATTTAACTGTACTGTTCAGTTTTTTCAGACCTTAAATCTCCGGTAGGCTTAGTCTTATAAATTCATCTGTAGTGATATGTTAATATCAGATAATGCTTATATGTCAAATGTTTGCATTTATAAAAGGGTCTCTCTCTATGCAAATGCTTAAACAAACAGAAGCCGGGTATTATAGACTGGCTGTCTCTAAAGAGCCTAGTCATGGAGCTAAAATGATGATGCTTTTCCAAAGTTCTGTTCCATCCATGCCTTTCCATGGAGCAAAGAAACAAACAAGACATCAACAATCAAGGACATGGCAACTATGATTCCATCATTCACACGTTAAATTTCCTTCAAAAGAACAAGTGATACTGTTAACCAGGCCCTTCAAGCACATATAAAACAAACAGCATGATTGGAAAAGAGAAAATGAAAAATGGCATAAGAAACCTTATCTTTCTCCCATAACCAAGTATACTAGTCCCACCCTTTGGAGCTCAGATGAACAGAATGAGAATCATGGAGCTCCTAACACTAGCCCTTTCTTTCTACATAGCCCAGAATGATGTAGCCCTCTATTTAAAAAGCAGTAAAAAGGATGCAAATGTTCTCCCTTGAAACCCAGATGTTTTCTATCTTTTTAAGCTCCAATTATTTCACCACATTATTTAGCTGCACTCACATCAGATCAGGGCCACCTGTTACATCCTCTACACATTTATGAGAGATTTAATGTTAAGTTTGTATTTATGGTTTACCTAGAAAAGTCAGAATTCAATTGAGAGGATGCTTTTAAAGTCATCTTGGGGTCAAAGGATGTGTATATGGCAGATTAACAGATAATTAAGACACTTTGTTGTGTAGTATAAACAAAATCAAACCTAATTTGTGATTCATTATTACATAAATTTGGATATAATCCAGGATTAGAAAACTCATGTGAAATAAAACTACATGCCAGAAAAGCATAATATAACATTGTTAGACTATAAGAAAATTAATTTTTAAAGTTCCATTATAAAATATTTTATTATAGGAATGTTATTTATTACCAAGATAGGTTTTTCATACTTAAATGTTCTATTTTTGTCTTGTCTAAAATTAAATATTTTCACTCTGATAACAATACGTGACTTGAAGTATATATTACTGCCTTTCTAATGATAAATAAGCATTTGCACACACACAAAAATATCCTAATTAATGTCCACTCAGTAAATAAGTGTTTATTGAGTACCTATTGTGTACCAGGAACTGTTCTCTGTGCTAAGATATGGCAGGGGACAAAATATACAAAGTCCCTGCTGTACTCAAATGTTGAAATAAATTTCCAGCTAACTCTGGAAGAAAAGTATCTTCTCAAAAATGAACCAAAAAACCAACATTGTAAAGTTAATGATATCACAATATTCACAGATTATTCTTGAGCTTCTGACATAAATACTACTTATTAGGCATTATTCCAGCACTTTAAAAGTTAGTAGCAGATGATGTGATCTATCATAAGACAGCTACTAAGTAGAAGAGAAATGGGGAAAATAAAAGTGAGAAGCACACCTCCTCATTCTACTCATCTCTCTTGTGATCAGACATGTGTCAATTAAGAAAGACACTGAGAAACCCAATTGCAAAGCCTAATCTTTAGATGAAATTTCTTGAAACTCAAGAATATTTACTTGGATTGACCATAAGACTTTCGGTGTGGCTAAAACATTGTTACAAATTAGATTGGTTGTGGTTTGGGGAAGCTTCACTTTTCCCATTTTCCTTCATTCTCCGGGGAGATGTGTGGCAGAATCAGAGAGTGTCCATTCTCATTTACCCTCTTATCTGAACCCCGACCATAACTCTTTTTTCCCATTCAATTTTAACCTTGGATAAATATAGTTTTAAAATCTAGCAGTCCTGGAAAGATCACTGTAGAAAGAAGACAACTTTTTTTCCATCTTAAATACAACTTCAAAGTGGCAGACTGGAAAATCTCTGCAGGCAAATGTGATGTCACTAAAGAAATCACACACTTACCCGTAGAGATTCTACAGTCTGACATCTTCAAGCATCGAAACGTTTCATCAACCATGCTTTTCTGTATGCAGTTCTTTGACTTGAAATAAATCTGGATTAGCCAAATAACCAAATTATAGCTAGCTTACTAAACTTTGGTTTCTTCTAAACCAAGGGGACATACATACATAAAGGGTACTGACATAATTCAAGTCATGAGCCATAATTCTTATTAGATTTTATTGCTACATTCTTCACACAGCTTTGGAAAGTTATTCCTAAGAGCACAAAATACGCACTTAGACTGCACACAGAGAAGGAAAATGCCTCATGATGGTTGAATCCCACTAAGGTAAATTGTAAGATAAGAAGGTTAAAAAGGCTTAAAGCTGTTTTATCAAAGTGTGATCCCCTGACTAGCAGCAGCAGCATCACCTGGGAACCTATGAGAAATGCAAATTCTCATGCCTACCCCAGGACTCCTGAATTAGAAACTCTGAGAATGAGCTCCAGCGATATGTGTTTTAACAAGCCTTTCAGGTGATTCTGATTCACACTGAAGTTTGAGAACTACTGGCTTAAAGAAAACAAAGATTATTGCTGGAACGCTGAACTCAGAGATCTTCTGATGTTTTATATGAAAAAAATCAGCCAAAATAACGTGTGGTCATAAAAGTATTATTGTCTAGGATACGTTTCCTTTCTACATTGATTACCTTAGTAATAAACATAAGCATTAATAATGGAATGAAACATCTTCCTTTAACTCTTACTTTGCCAATGAAATTGCAGAGCTCTGCTTACTTCCTTAGAAATAGAGTTAAGAAATCTTATTTAGGAGGAGAAAGCGTTTTCATGTTTGGGAGGATTAAAAGGGTACTGACATCATTCAAGTCATGAGCCATAATTCTTATTAGATTTTATTGCTGCATTCTTCACACAGCTTTGGAAATTTATTCCTAAGAGCACAAAATACACACTTAGACTGCACACTGAGAAGGAAAATGCTCTCACAATGAAATTATTTTAGACTGACACAATAATATTTGAAAGACTCAAGACTTATTCTCTATGTAACATCTTTTCAAAATAAGAGGTGAGTTGTATAAATTTGTCTTTTTCAATATCCTTTACAATTTTCCCTCTTAACAGTTAAATTTGGCTATAAAAGATCTAATTCTGTGTACTTAAGAAAATTAGTTTCCTTTCCTCTCTGATATTATAAAAATTGCATGGCTGAAAGGATAAAGAAACACAAAACCCCAAAAATATTAAAAATTATAACTGAACTTGGCCTTTAATGACAATGAATAAAATACACAATTTAGTTCTTGTATATCAGAATGGAGTGTCTGAAATTTTGGTTTGCCTGTTAATCAGTAACTTCTGGTAGCATGTTAAAAATTTATCTTCAGTTTCATTCATACTGAATTCATTTTTATTATTTCTGGACCACAACAATTTCCCATGATATGATGGAAATATGGTAACATTCAAAAATTGAATTAGATCACACAGAAAACGCCAACTCACTCAGATTATAATAATAAGGTTTGGCTTATTCATGAAAAGTGAGAGCCCAACTATGTCCAAAATCTGCAAAGACAGTGCTAGATACCAGCAAGATGTTTTAGACACCTCAAACAACCCGAAGAAGTACGTTTCCTTAGACGAGGATGAAGAGGCGCTTTAAATATCAGGGTTCTTTGCTTTTATTGGAGCTAAATCAATTCAGTATTGATGCAATTACTGATCAGGAGCTCCAATGCCATCAATAATAATAAAAAATTACTAACTGTTATGTGTAATTTGATATACAAAATCTTTTCAAAACATGGGGCTAATTGCAGGATACAATAAAAAGTGATGCTAGAAACTTAGCAACCTCCCAAGGGGAGATATTGATAGCAACAATAGCTACTACTGCATGAAGCACTCTATACACATTATCTAATTTAGTCCTCACACAAACCTGGTAAGGAAGCTAATATAAACAGTACCATTTTATGAATGAAGACATTGAAGCTCAGAAAGACATAAATGGAAAGGAAAGAAATTATCTGTATCTGCACAACTATACATCTGGGACAAAGTACTATGGAGGAACAAGCATGGAACTATGGGTCAGGAAACCTGGATTGTGAATATTTGACTCCGCTTATGGCCTCTCTGGATTCCAATTTCCTCATCTTTAAAACAAAGTATCTTCTTTACTATTTATTTCCTATGGCTGGGAAACCACTTGCTAACAATAAAGAGCTGAAAAGATGTAGGATGTTGTTATTATACTTGGGGTGAACTAGGCAAGCTTTGGGCATGGCCTGGTTTCTTGCTATTTCCCCCCCCCATCATTGATATGGAAACTGTAAGAGAAAGAATGCTGATGGAAGTATTGATTTGCCCCCATAATTATCCCCTCCAAAGGACACTGGCCTGATGTCTTTGACCATCCTCCTTGCCAGGCCTAGCCATGTTCCTTTGTCCCACTCTGGTGATCCCAAGACCCCTCATCTTTAGGGCAAGCAAAGAGCTTCTCTTGAAGGACTATACCAAATGAGTTCACATAGTCTTTCTTCTTCTGACCGGGTAGCAGATTTCCTCCTCTTTCAGGAGATGTCAAGGTTTTCAATAAATGTGTAACTAAAATACACCAATGCCCAAGGGCCTGTGCAGAAATAAAGCTTGGCTATAATGTGCCACCCCTTCGGAACCTGAAATTCCTAACTGGATGCAATCCTGACAGATATTTCAGAAGCTCTATCATTCACAGAAATTAACATTTCAGATCTGGAAAGAAAAATAATGACTACTTACTCAAAATCTATTATTTATTGAGCATTGACTTCATGCTAGGCATTTTACATGCACTGTCCCATTTAATCCTTCTAACAACCTTGAATGAAGTCGGCCTACTAATGGTCCTATTTTGCAGATGAGAAAATGAAGCCCCTAGAGTTTTAATAAGGGCCTTGAGCCAATTCTGTTGGACTCCAAAGTCCATCATCTTAACTACTACCCAATTTTAATTCCCAGAGGTTAAGTGGCCACAGGTCATACAACTGATTAGTGGTAAACCTGAAACTAGACCTCAGTTTTCTTTGTACCATATGACACTTATTCCTATGTAAACGGTCTATATTCTTGTCAAAGTGCCCTATAGAATTATTCAATTTGTGATGCAAGCCAAATGGCTGACTCAAATTCAAAGCTGCTAAGTTATAATCCACTGCCTAGAGTGGGCACCAAGGAAGAAAGGTTCATATGAATTCTGCATCTATTTATACTTTAACACAAATGCATAAATGATAAAATCGTGCCTTTCTATTGCTGGGGACATGACAAACCATCAAATTCACACATAATTTTGAAACAGACCTCATCCTTTCCTAATTCTGCTGGCAACCTAAAAATCAAGGCAAAACAAATCATTAATATATTGTAGCACAGCAGGGATAATTTGGGGGGTTTCTAAGACCAGGCTTGAATTAGCACTCATAAACAGGTAAATGTTACCAAATTCATTACTCATTGTCAAATGTACACATTGCTTGTCAACTCTGTCTTCTGTAAAGTTTCATCTGAAGGACCCATTAAGGATATTACAATATGTAAAAAATAGATAACCTTTCCATTTGAAAAATAGCTTTCAATTTTCTGTCTTGGTGGTCACCCACCATGGTGGCTGCCATGGAGAACGTCCTTCAGCTCATAAATGATTACCTACCAAAGTGAAAGAAGCACATAATGAAACGTGATCTAATCAAAGGTGTGCTTAGTAGTTATGCTAAGTTGTAACGTTACTTCCTTGAAGCAAAAGAAAGTACAAAGACACCTTTCCTGGGTAGCTTTAACTCAGCATTAGTTTTCTCCTTCTTTATTTCCTCTCCTCATTGTCTCACCTCTTATTTTCTTTCCCTCCTTCTAACCTCTCCCTCATCTCTGCAAAACTCAGGGCTGTGTTTGGTTGTGGGGAGGGGTTGAGGTAAAGAGCAAAATCATTTCAAGTGGTGTGTAAAACAACATCACCACTAATTCACATAGATTATTCTTTCCCCTGAGGCTCCAAACAGGAGCTTCAGTAGAACTAAAAGTCATATTTCTTTGCACAGGTTATTGCCTTAGGGAAGCCAGGGATCACTATGTGTTATATGAAAAAGGTAGCTTATTGGGACTTGCCTGGTGGCGCAGTGGTTAAGAATCCACCTGCCAGTGCAGGAGTCACAGGTTTGAGCCCTGGTCCGGGAAGATCCCACAGAGTTGCAGAGCAACTAAGCCCGTGCTCCACAACTACTGAGCCTGCACTCTAGAGCCTGCGAGCCACAACTGCTGAGCCCATGGGTGACAACTACTGAAGCCTGCACACCTAGAGCCTGTGCTCCACAACAAGAGAAGCCACTGCAATGAGAAGCCCATGCACTGCAATGAAGAGTAGCCCCTGCTGCCTGCAATGAGAAAGCCCACTCAACAAGGAAGACCCAACGCAGCCAAAAATAAATAAATAAATAAAAGAAAAAATTAGCTTATCGCCATTATCATTATTGACAAATATTTGCTGAACACACCATGTGCTTGGAACAGTGCTGGATACTGTATGCTCTTGAAGGCTTTAAGCAAGAAAGACCAGGTATTCCCTTTTTCAAGTGGGAATTCCCCTTTGAACCTAATTTTCAATGCCCTAATGAGTTTGGAAGGAACATAAAATTATTCCTCATTTCAGGATTTAATTATGATTTTAAAATCAGGATTTTATTCAGATTTTTAAATATCTCACTTTTACGGAATTTTACAGATTTTAAGTGTTTTCCTTAACTCATTCTTAGAACAAGCCCTCTTTTATCATTTGATATATAAAACACTCTAACTGACCACATTTGACTTTAAATATCTATGTAGAAGGATATAAATTCATTTAAGAAGTTAAGCATGTAAAAACCATGAGTAGTAAATGTTTATAAAGATGATAATGTTCTCTTTCTTGACATGGGTGGTGGTGATATGGGTGTGTTCACTTTGTGATAACTCATCAAGCTGTACAATAGTGATTTGTGCACTTTTCTGTAAGTGTATTTACCTCAATAAAATACCTTACACAAATGTATATATATGAAGAGTCCTGACATCCCCTCCCCCAAACACCTGCAAGCCCACAATCAGAATATCTGATTTCACCAGGGAGTATTTATTCTGCCTCTCCTACAGCCCTCAGTTCTTGCCCTAAGGACTTTTATTCTCCAACCTCAATTCTAAGAGATTGTTTTCAGGGCCTCCCTCCCATCAGATATTCCCCCTTCAGGCTTTTTTTTTTTTTTATGGGCTTTCTTCTGTAGACTGGGCCCCTATTTTCTCCAGTAGGTCCTGATCTTTTCTTAATATCTCAAAAACAGTGCAAAAAAATGTTTCCTTCATTTTTTCCTCCCAGTACTATCTCTAGCTACCCTTGCTGCTGCCCACAAACCTCCAGATGTCCTTTTACAAGTGCCGGCTCAGTGGTTTTCTCAAACTCCTCTTTAAGAAGGGTTCATATGATTAGAAAATGACTATGCCCTCTCTCTTTCCTTTTCTCACTATACCTCTGGAACTTGTATTTCCAGAAAATGAGACCCATGTTTCCTTGCCACTCCATGGAAAAGTACTGCTATTGGACATTCTCTCGTTTTTAGTTTGATTTCTATAGACATCTTCCGGATAGGGTTGTAATCAACATAAAATACTTAGTATAAGGCTAGGCCTTGTCATTACTCAGTAAATAGCAGATTTTGTTATTGTTGTTAACAGTAGTATGATTAGCTAAGGTTGTTTTTTGTTATGACAATAGAGTCAACTCATTCATTTTTTCTTTCAGTTTCATTGAGTTATAATTGACATACAGCACTGTATAAGTTTAAGGTGTACAGCATGATTTGACTTACATATTACATACATCATGAAATGATTACCACAATAAATTCAGTGAACATCTTTCATCTCATATAGATACTAAATTTCTTAACCTGTGCAAATTGCTGTAATGCTGAAGGAATAATAAAATAGCAGCTACCATTTATTAAGTGTTCTATATCTGGCATTGTTAAGTACTTTATATAAATAGTCTTATTTAAGCCCCTAGCAATCCTATGAAACAGATATTGGGATCCCATATCAAAATTTAAAAACTGCATTTTTGTAGGAGTTACACCATTTTGCTGGGTCATTAGCCAATTAAACTGACCATGGGGATGCATGTGCTTCTGAAATAACCACCTTCTTGCAGGATATGCATCCTGCCAGATTGTGGTATGGCACTCAAACCCTCAATAAGAAGCCTTTGGGACCCAATCAGGCACTGTGAGAAGAAATCTCAAACCAGGCCCCAGCCTCTAAGGAACAGACAATGGGTAAGTCAACCTTGTTCCAACTTTGCCCATCATTCTGTCCCTGAGACCAAAAGCTTTCCAAGCTTCAAGTACCTAGTCATTTTCCATTCTTTTGTGTTTGTTGCCTTTAGCATCTCCTTACCATCCCAAATCAAGTATTGTCCTATAAAACTGTGACAAACTTAGAGACTAAAGTTTTTTCTCTGTTGTAAGAATCTTCAGAGGTCTGAGATTCTAGACACTCTCACCTAAAAATTTCTGGGATAACCTTCCCTCTTTCTTTTACTGCATGTGTACTCTACAAAAGAAGGTAGGTTTAAGCTGATCCAGCCACTACGACTACAGCCCTGTTGAGCCATGATCAATGCCTCATGTCACTGAAGCTAGCTATTGCTGTTTCTCTGGTCTCCAGAGGACCTTCCAAATATTCTTTCTTTTTTAAGAAAGGGAAAGTGGCATATGCCAAGTCTTAAGGGTTACAATCCAATTATACACAGGCAATCTCTAAAGACTGTTCTAATAGCAATTACTTCATTTCTTTGTCTCCAATTACTCATGTCAATATCATTATCCAACCTGCTAATGGTTTTCCTTGAAGAGGTTATTCATTCATCTGCTTGGCTCCAGTTATGAAAGATGCATTATGTCCCTTGAAGTACAGCTGGCTTCTTTTTAAGCCTTTGTAGAAGCTTGAACTAGAGAAGGATAAAGCCTTTTTTATGGGAGCCATCCTTTATATCAGTTATACTTCTGCTGTGCCGTTAATTGTGACTACCTATTCAAAAATGTCTCCACCATTCAGAATGTGGAAAACATTCCAGTGGGAAGCTCAGCTCAATGGCAGTTCTGGCTTCAGCCTTGGGCTGGACACCCACTTATGCACAGTATGACTCAGACTCCCTTCTCGTAACGCCTTATCTCTAGACACCATTCTCCATGAATCCCTTTCTCTATTCGTAATCACTTCTAATCCTCATGCTCCTCTGTCTGACCTTCTCTTCCCACAAAAATCCAGAAAGTATGCACTTAATAAACAAACAAATCCATTGACAAAGATAGATGTATTCAGGGCAGCTTTACCAAAATTCAGCTTCAAACTGGTATTTAACAAAATTCCAGCCAAAATGCTCATTTGTAACTCCAGCCAACTATTTTATTGAAACCAATTTGAAGCCAAACATTTTCTGAATGCCTACAAGTCTACAAAGATAATAAATAATGTTTGGCTATATTTCAAACCTCGGGGGATTCAGAGTCCCAATTCCAGAAAGAATAAGAAGGCAAGGTAAAAAGGAAGCTGACCTGAAAAATGTTATCGCTTGGCGAGTGACTCCCACCCAGAAATCAAAGAGAGGAAGTTCATGTGGGGAACCTCCAGGTAGTCAGCACAACTGCCAGGAAATTGGGACACAGAAGAGAATCATGTTGAATGGATTCTTAGAAGTCCTCTCACACATCAACACCTTTACAGCTGTTTTTAAAATAGATTTTCTGCCTTATTTGAGTTAATTTCCAAAAGGGGGATTGCAACAGACACCCAAATGTGACAAAATCAATACTACTCCAGGTCCAGTGTGAGTTGGAGTACCCAAAGACCAGAGATGCTTCAGAATTTAGACTTGAAGGCTGGAGGAGGACTAGATTTCTGAGATGCTTCAGAATTTAGACTTGAAGGCTGAAGGAGGACTAGATTTCTAAACAACATGTCTCTAGTGATGGAGTGCTCATATCCACAAAGAAGAGAAAACTGAGTTATAAATATAGCTTATGTCAACTCTAGATACCATGGGGTCCTAAGAAACCATAAACATCATGTAAACTCAGAAGTCCCTCAGTGTAGAAATAGAAACACCTTTTGACCTACATCCTAGTCTACTCTGGTACATCAGTAATAAATCAGTGACTTGAGCAAGGTACAGAAGTACAGTAGATATGAAAATTTTCTAGGAAGAAGGAAAATAAGATGACACAAGCATAAAAAAGGAGTGGAATTTTGGTATCTTTTCTAAAATCTAGAGGTTAGAAATTTTTTTTAAAAAATAGAAAAAGTAAGTTAACCAAAGCACATGGTAGTAAAGTTAAAACAAAATAAAACTAGAGTTAATTGAGTATCTATGTGTCAGATTCTGTACTAGGTAGACATTTTCACAGATATTATCACATTTAGCTCTTAAAAATCTCATGCACAAGTATTAAAATGTGGAAACTGAGGCTCCAAGACACAAAATAATTTGCCTTTAAAGCCCACAGCTAGTAAGTGATAAAACCAGGAATCACACCCAGGTCTACCCTACTCTGAAGCTCATAGGCTTCTCAACACATTATGCTATGTTCTACAGTCAACTTGCAGTAAGAAGAATAATCCTTCCAAGTTTTCAGGAGGTATCTAAATAATTCCAGCTTTGAGTACATATCACTGGCCTTCAGGGAAATAGTAAAATTGCCACTATCTGAACAGATCCAATGACCTGACAGGAATTTCTTTGTTACATCCAAATATAAATCTACAGAAAACCTCCAGTAGAACTACAATCACAAATGCATACATTGCAATGTTCCTAAAGGTACCTGTAGAAACATCCTACGATGGATTTAGAGGCTCCCTTTCTTTGGTGATATCCCTTAAGTCTCTAAACAGGATGTATAGACACTGTTAGAAATAGCTTACTCCTTGATATTTTACTCTGCCACTATTTTTTCAGTTTTTCTGGCCTATGGACTATCTAGCCAGGTTAGCATACTTTTGTTACCAAAACCACTTCTATCAGTTTCCTCCAGTTTATTTTTTATTTCTTTATTATTATTATTTTTTGTGATATGTGGGCCTCCTTTTTATTTTTAAATGGTTTTATTTATTTTGTGGTACGCAGGCCTCCCACTGTTGTGGCCTCTCCCGTTGCGGAGCACAGGCTCCGGACACGCAGGCTCAGCGGCCATGGCTCACGGGCCCAGCTGCTCCGCGGCATGTGGGATCTTCCCGGACCAGGGCATGAACCCATGTCCCCTGCATCGGCAGGCGGATTCTCAACCACTGCGCCACCAGGGAAGCCCCTCCTTTTTATTTTTAAAGGCCCATCACAGCAAGTCAGTAAGGTGGGCCAAGCAACAAAGTGTGTATCTGTGCTCTCCCTTCAGAATCCTCCCCACTGCAGTTGTAGGTATGACATATCCTGTCTCGGGTTCACCCACAGCTGTCTCATCTTCCTCATCAATGTACAGTATTTCCATTTATGATCTTCTTTTTCTAATGTTTTCCAGTAGAGGAAAGAAGAAGTACATCTTTATTCTTGCTATCTCTACAATCACTTGTCAGTGTTAAACCTTCTAGGAAGAAAGGAAAATCAAATCTAAGATTAAGAGGAAAGGGGAAAAGTGAACCATCATGCATATTGCTTTGAAGTTGGGTCTGATTCATCCTAACCCCTTGAGAGAAAAGACAGAAGAAATGACAGGCCCTTGTTTTTTGATTAGGATAAAATCTTCTATTTATTTTTGATCCTGTACAATTTGACTCCAGAAGGTAAACTTAAAACTATATTTCAAATATGAAATTCCACTGAGCAGACATTTTTATTTTTCAAAAAGTAACCTTTTACTTAGGAGTTCATATGAAAAACAGGATGATACCCACTTGTTCTTTCTCAATTGTTTTCTAACTCTATATCTACCTGATTTTTTTTCCCAGATAAAAGGTGTTTTTCTAACTCAGCAAATTATCACTATCCTAATTCTCTCAAATGTCAGTTATTCAAGGACATGTTATGAGCTGGAATTCATAATTCTTTGCTTCAACAAACATTTGATTTAGTTCAACAGTTTTTATTGAGTACTTATTAAGTATCAGGTGTTATATTGAGAATTGTATGACTGAGAATATGGTAATGTTCATATAAATATGAATAGCATGGTCCTACATTTAGAAATTCATGGCCTAATAGGGAGACAACATGAAAATAAGAAAACATCATTGTGTATAACAGGTGCCAATATAGAGAGAGTACAAGTCGAAAGGGATCGCAGAGAAGGGAGACTGAAGAGAGTGTTGACTGGAAAAAAAATGCACAACGTGAGAGTTGTGCGTTAAGCTTTATTTGGGGCAAAATGAGAACTATAGCCCAGGAAAGAGCATTTCAGATAGCTCTGAGAAACTGCTCCAGAGAGGTAGGGGGGAAGGTCAGTGTTACATATGATTTTAGTGGGGAGGGGCGGTACGTGCAGTCAAGCACACGTTAGCAGAGGCCTGCTGCAAGTCACGAGGAGTAGATGTCACGGTTAATGATTTTAGTGCTTTTCTAGATATGAGGAGATGCAAGAATTGGGCTCATGAAATCTTCTCCTGAAAATATCTACTTATCTGAAGACCTTTCCTGCCAGTGTTTCCCAGAGCACAGAGCGCCTCATTCCTGCTCTCCACCCTGAACACATTTCAGGGGCTGTTGAAGGTCAGCAGCCACAGCAGCTCATGATTTAATCCTTGTAGAGGTAGATGGCAAGTGCCAATTTGTAGTTGGCAAGCGGGAGCAGTGTCTGATGTTGTCTTTAGATTCAGTATCTGTATGTCAGTCACACAAAGTGTGTGTATGTGTGTGTGTATGTGTGTGTGTATGTGTGTGTGTTCAGGAGGGAGAGAGGAACAGGAAACCATTCTGAGTATGAGCAAAGGCATAATACAGTTCATTGGATTCTTGGAACTTCAGGCTGTTTGTTATAGCTGGAGTCTACAATGCAGGGGAAGAAATGATCTAGTGTGAAATGAAGCTAGAGGGCAAGGTGGGGGAAATCCCTGCCAAATTGCACATCCTGGCCCCCAAACCAAACCTACAGAATCAAAACCCGAATGTGAGTCCAGGGGATCTACGTTTGTAACAAGCCCCCCTGGTGCTTCTTATGCACTCTGAAGCATACCCCAAATTAGGTGGTGGAGAACCTCTGTGGGCATCTCCTCCTCTCTCCTTTCTCAATCATTATTCTTACCAATGATTAGCCCCACCCAGTGGACTAAATAAAGGGGCTGAGGCTCAAGATCCAATCCAACTTAGACATAATAAAGCAGCATGAACAAACATGGAAACTACCATCTAAAATGGTAAGACCTGGACCCCCATTGTCATACCTGCCCCTTTGATGAGTATATGGTCATTACTTTTTTCACTTACATAACTGTTGGTTTTCTCGCTGAGGAGCTACGTTAGGGTGCTTGGCTTTGGTATTCCCAAAATCTTTTGTAAAACTTGTTTATAAGTGGGTTTTGAGTGATTGGTTTTACATCTACCTATCCTCCTACTTGATTGTGTTTCTTATAATGTAAGGATTAAATAGGACAAATCCTTTCTAAATGCAAAGATTATACTTTTACAACATCACATGCAATGCTTGCATATGCCAGAAATGTGTGAAAATAAGGTTTCAACTCAGCAAAAGGACTAACTTGATAATGTTTCATCAAGAAAAAAATCAGAAAGCGAGAGAGAGGCATGGACATATATACACTACCAAATGTAAGGTAGATAGCTAGTGGGAAGCAGCCGCATAGCACAGGGATATCAGTTCGTGACCGCCTGGAGGGGTGGGATAGGGAGGGTGGGAGGGAGGGAGACGCAAGAGGGAAGAGATATGGGAACATATGTATATGTATAACTGATTCACTTTGTTATGAAGCAGAAACTAACACACCATTGTAAAGCAATTATACTCTAATAAAGATGTAAAAAAAAAAAAAAAGAAGAAGAAGGAAATTAAGCTCTACCTCCTGGAGGGAGAAGTGTCAAATAATTTGTGGACATTATTAAAACCACCACAGTACTTATTAATTAAATTGATTGATTTTATATTTAAAAAAAAGAAAAAATCAGGGATACACAAGACTTCAAACGAGTCTTCAGCTGGTACGCTCAGTGAACAAAGCCATGCTTCTACCCAAGGCACTTGTGTGATTTCCTTCTTGCAGGTCTAACCTGGATGGCTGTGAGTTGGCTTAATCTCAGCTGGCAACTGTGAGATGTTCATACAATCCCCCACAGTGGTCTCTGGGATTATGCTAAACAGAGCAATTTCCTTTGCCCTCATGGATCAAAAGACTTACATGGCAACCAAAATTAGAATACCAAATTTCTATTTCATGACCCCAAAAAAAGCTGTTATGGTTACTGTTTTGTGCTCAGCCTCTTTTCATCTTACTAAAGTCTTTTTCTGAAGTCCTTTTACACTGGAAAGGCTTTAATGAATTCATGTGCTATTTATAGCATTTCTTCAATGCTACTTGCTTTTTTAAAAATTGCAACCAAGGGAGTCTGTGTGTTAGAAGCCGAACCTAAAATGTTTTCCTTCTGAAAACTCCTCCCACTCTTTTAGTAGGTGCTACTCTGTCAAATTCCAAGCAAAAGGGGATGATCTCCTGCCAGGCCCTCCTCAAACTTCAGCTGCCCAGATTATCACATTGAATGGCCCTTCCTCATACCTTCTGTGACTATTTTGCATTCAACTGTCCTAATTGATATTGAAATTTAGAATCCACTGTGGCTCAGTCTAAGGTTGCCAAAAGACTTTTGAGCTGTACCTAATTCGAATTCTTGGTGACCCCTGGAAACAGGCAGAAAACTGTATTCTGCAAAAAGATTGAGAACAAATGTAATTCCTTAGGGTAAAAAATGAAGACCACTTCTCTTCCTCATTCACCCAGCAACACAAAGCAAATTAGGTAGCGCAAATTTATAATTAAATGTAAGATTAACTTTAACAACAAAACTTATTAAAGACGCTGTTTCATAGGTCTTGACTGGCACATAGCTCCTGTGTATCTTCAGGAAGAGAAGAAGCCTGTGTGTCGCCTGATTAAATTACATTTTTCCTATTGAGGCAGACTAGTACGACATTAGGTTTTCTTGCCAGAAATTGATGTTAGGAGTGGGAGGTCAGTTTGAGGACCAGTTATTCCTGGACTAACAGAACAAATACTGAACTCTAAGCCAGAAAATAACTTACCTCTAGTAAGAAGAAGGCTTCATAGTAATTCTCATGAATAGTAATTCATAGGGCCCCTTAAAGCTGTGAAACTCTCCAAATGTCATCTATATCTTCCTGTTAGTTGAAATAACCACTTTCTCCCCTGCAAACATTAAAAAAAATCCCAATTCCAATTCTTGGTGACAATTTTTCAAAAAGGATGGAAAATTGTTTTTTCAAAAGAAAGAAACAAATGTAATTCAATAGGGTAAGAAACAACTTTTAAATCGTTGAGCACCTACCACATGTCAGGCACTGTTTGTTGCTGTGTTGCACATGCAGTAAGCGTATTGTTGCTGTCTGTAGATGTCTGCAGTAGTGTCTACACATATGGGTACCATGGGCGCTTTTAGAAATGCTAATGGTAAGGGCTCCACCACAGATGAATTAAATCACAATGATCAGGGGTGGGGCTTGGCATCACTATTTAAGAGCTACCCAGCAGCTTCTAATGTGCAGTCAGAAGTAAGAATCACTGTTTTTGAGCCCAACAAGAAGGCTGAGGATGGAGTTGAGTGAAAGAAAAACTAGTAGGAAATGGGGTTGGCATACTGATGGGGTGGGCCATGCTAAGGATTTGGGGGTTTTTAATGTGAATGACTTGAGAAGCAAGTGGAGAGTTTTACTTAGAGAAGTGGCATGACTTGTTTACAGGTAACAGATCAAATAGGATTTTCTCAGAACCGAATCATTTATAAACTTTCTCTAAAGAAAAATATTTGTTGTAGATTCCAAAAAACTTCCTTGCAAATAAACTTTAGGAGTATAGACCATAGGATAAGCAATTCCCACCAAGAGGAGAGCTAGGATGAAAGAACAAAAAGGAAACTGAGGAATCAGGAGCTCCAACTCCTTTTGGCAACTAATGAGCTGTGTTACTGTTTTAAGAAAAAAAAAATCACCTATCTTTTCAGCCATATAGAATCTGACCTTTTTTTTTTCTAACTTCAAAATTCTAGAATTGCATGCTGGTAGTTATTAGCATCAAAATAAAGGGAGGATTTGGCATCTCTACCAGTAAGACATTCAAGGTATTGTTAGATGGGGTTAATTTATGCCAGCCCTAACTGAAAATGGAGTACAACAGGTTCACTATCTGGAACCTTGTTAAGGCCCCTGGGAACTAAGTCCTTGCCTCAATCGCCAACACCATGGCTTGTTACTACACCTTGAAGACTACGTAAGTCAAAGTGGAAGCAGCCATCCTCTCTCAGAGAGCAAGCAGGCAGAGCTTATTGTGAGTCTGCAGGACTGCACCTTAGACATGTGCTAAATCTGTGATCCTGAGCTATTGCCATAAATCTGAACTCCTTCTGCTCAGCACAGACGGCCATGTTCTGTTCATCCCCCAGCTTGTGTGTTCCTGCCCGACCATAGATCCCAACTCACTGAGGCTCTGAGCATTGTTCACATCAGACCTCACCTCTGGACCTGGACTTGGCTTTGCCCTTAGGAGCCATGGTGGCTGTGTGCTTCCCATAGCTTGTAGCTATTTGGGGCCCTGTTCAAAGGGCATACCAGTACAGCTTCTTTAAATGCTGCCTGGTTTTGCCCTGAACAGATGTCCTGGCATGTAGTGCCCGTCAACCTGTGGTACCCAAAGCTTGTACTGAATGTTCTCTAAACATGTCTGGCTTCCTCCCCAGGTATAGACTTCTAGTCCCTCGTGTCCCACCACCACCCAGCCCCATGCCTACCACAGTGACAGAAGTCCAGAGTCAAATGATTTCTCCACTGATTTCCTGGTTTTCCTTACTACCTGACAGTTTCCTAACTGAGAAAAGGTCTCCTCCTGAGCTCATTCCCCCAGATAATTCTTGACTGAGCCTCCTTAATGCTAGAAATCAACATTTCAGTCCCAGCCTAAAAAGTCAAGGTTTCCATTAGAAATCCATTTCTATTAGACCGCTAGGCTCAGGAGGCTGACCTAGCTCTTCAGTTGCTGCAGGGAGCCTTATGTTGTGAGGAAACCTCAATTTGAGAGCAGGTTTTATTCCATTATTGAGAACAAGCTAGCTAGATGGCCACCCTTATGCCATCAAAGGAATTTATTATCCTCTGCAGCCAAATGGATGTGTTAAGAAATGTGGTCAGGCTCAAATCAGGCCAGTAAAAGTTTCATATGCCACCAAGAAGGCCTTTGAAGTCACTGAGAGTCAAAGTAACCAGAGACATCCTGGCAGCACCCGCATAAAAGCTGCAAAGTAGCCCCAGGCTCACAATGTCTGTCTTCTCTGGGTATCCAGTTTAGAATTTTCTGTGGCCCTTCCCAGGCTACACTACTGGAAGATGAACAGTTGTAGAAAGCCCAGAAAGTGCCACCTTTGTCTTCCTTTGGCAACCTCCCCACTCCAAAAAATATTATATATCAAAACCAAAACAACAACAAAACAAAATTAAATAAAAATGCCTATGTTTTCAGTGATTGTTGCAAGGTCTCCATGAACTCTGAAAGTGGCCATTGTATCCAAGTCAGAGCTGTCTTCCATTAAGGTAGAGCAGGATTAAAGAAACCCTTCTTGGTTACAGACTCAGTTCTCAGCTAGAGCCCATCAAGACTGATAACCCTTCCAGGTACCAAATTTGGGCCTATGCATCACATTCTTCATAGTAATCCTCAATGCTGAAACTTCTCATAAAAAACCACACACTCTCCTTTGGGGGTTATGGCATTATTTAACTCATATTCTCAAACTTGCTGCACTTGTGCCCCACATTCCACTAGCAGTGAACATGGTGGTCTGGAGGGGGTAAATATGGGGAAGGTGCTAAGCTCAGCCAACATGCTTGACCAAGAAGAAACTCTAGCTTCAAGTTCTGCTCCCCATAAAATATAGCCACCTTTCATTTTCCATTCAACAAGTGCTTAATGCCAGTGAGGTACCAGGCTCTGTACTGGGAATGGGGCCATGAAAAAAATCATCCCTGCCCTCAGTCTAGTGGAGGAGTTGGTTGTTAAGCCAATCACGTAAATATCTCCATTGTAATTATAGTGGTTAACTGCTATGAGCAAAGGATGAGGAGACCTCATCTAGACCGAAGGTCGGGTAGAGATTTGAAGAATGAGTAGGAATTGTATGAACAGCATGGTGAAAACCTTAGGAGAAGGGAGGAGTTGATTGACTCTAGGAACAGATATGGCTGTCCCCTGGCTATCTGACTGTCTGTCAGCTGGAATGGACAAATCAGGAGGATCTCTCTGGAATAACTTCCTGGAGATAACTCTGGAAAGGGTGATGCTCTGCTTTTTAATTCTATTATAGACACCTCAATTACTGGAAGATGGCCTTAGCCTATACAATGCTCCAAAGATTGCTCAAAACTGTGACCTGGGTTTTAGGATGCCCCTGTTTTATGATTGCCTATCCGTGAGTTGTCCTCCCTTACTATGATTTTGCATAGTCCACAGGCATACGAGCTATATTTCCAAACTCAAGTAATCCCAAGCACTGCAGTTTCTAGTCTATGATATTTCTGGGGTGGAAGGAAATGAAAACAGGAATTTGAAAATGTATCCCTAAAAGGTGTGTACTAATATAATAATGTCTAACAAACAACATTCCTGAATCCAGTAATTACTAAAACTTGAACTTCTGTAGGTGCTTGATTCTGGCCTTTTTCCTTCTAAATCATCACACTCACTTACTGCCATCCTGTTTAAGATCACCTGTTTCCAATAGACCACAAAGTCTCGGACCAGGCTAAGAGCAGTGTTCTCAAATTACAGTCACTGGACTACATCACCAGTAAACTTTCAAAAACGCCAGCTCTTCGGCCCCACCTCAGATCTTCTAAATCAGAAACTCTGAGTGTGTGACCCAGCGCACAGTATTTTAACAGCCCGCTGGATAATTCTGCTCCATGCTCAAGTTTGATAACCATTGGCCTAGATAGGACCTTTCACCCATCTCCGTGAATCCCGCTTTCCCCACCCAATTTCCTGTAGCAGTTTGTAATGAAAAATGATATTCCCATATCTAACCATCCCAGCCACCATATCCCAGTCCTCAGGGCTTTCAAAACTTACAGTCTTAGACTAGGCACTCCAAATAGTCAATAGAAGCCTAGAATCCTGACATGTGGGCAACTGGACTCCTATCCAGTTACTTTTGATAAATGACACTACATAGAGGAGATCACACAGAACATATTGCAACAATCAAATCTTGAGGGACCCTGTTCTTCACATATTTTTATTTCCTTATCACATTCCTCCTAGTTTACAAAATGACACAATACTAATTTTCCAGTTACTGCAAAAGTTGTTAATACAGTTTCCTAATCTGTCAAATCTAGTTGCAAAAAACAAAACTATATTTACAGAGAGACCATGAGAGTTATAGGGAACTATCATAATGGACTGACTTTTTGAGTTCTTCTCCTAGAATTCCTTCTCCAGCAGAAGTCTTTAGGGTCCCCAACACCCTGCTTACAAGTCCTTTAGCTTTGCAGAAGTACTCTCTATGAAAAGTATATAAACCTTAAGGAAATGTCTGTTAAGCAATTGAAATAACATATTTGATCATAGTAAGAACTCTAGAAAAAAAACATACGAGTTGAAAATTATGTCCCTGGAGTATTTTAATGTATTCCAAAATTTCACCATCTGTAAAGTAAAAATATGATGAACGCTTAACTCTCAGGTCTACTTGCCATCCGGATGAATGAAGACAGACAAGTAGCAATCAGTGGACTTGGTCAGTCTCCATTCTGTGATCTCCACCTCTCAGCTCCACCTTTATTCTGCTTCGAAATCCCCTACCCAATTATTTCTTACCCATGTCCAAAGTAGCCCACGTAAATCAGAAGTTCCGTTGGACAGAAGGATAGATTTGCTAAATAATACTAGAGCCCTTCATTTATTCTACATTTGGGGGAATTCTAGAGGACTAGCTAGAATTTTCTAATGAGATCATTAAAGGCTGACCTGCAAAATTATCAATAAGAAACCAGTAACATTCTTGGCGTTGTATTCTTGGCCAGGGCATTCTACCTGGTGTCACACGCCTCCTATATTTACTAACTCTAATTCTAACCATATCATTTCAGCGAGCTAGAATTCTAGAATGGTTAAAAGACATAATAAACTTATCTAATGTATATGTAGTTTATCCTAATCATGAATCTAAAATTAAGTGATCATTAGATGGTCTTATTCAAATCCACCTTATTTTTTAATATTTTAAAGATAATCATTAAAAAACAAGAATGAGTGGCTTAAGGATAGCTATTTTTAAAAACCCTCTCTAAAAAATACTTATCCACACTAGTTTGCCATGAAATAAATGATTGTGCTAAGTGAGTGTTATACACATTACATTTACTATATCTCTCTTCGTAAATTGGGGAAATTATTTGTTAGTGTGACTTCAGATTGATTTCTCATATGACATGTTAAAAAGAGTTACTTAATTGCAAATTTCATATGTAGGAATAAAAGGGAACAAAGTTGCTGTGTTCGGAAACAAATGAACTTAATATAATTATTGCAGAGTTTTTGATGTCGCAGATACTGCATCAGGAACTGATTGGATAAGAATCAGTCACCATCAGTTCCTAATGCATTGCCTTCAGCATCTAAACAAGCATCAGTGAACACCTCAAGTTAGATTTGCTGTGATGTATTTATGGTTATACAATAAAATAAGCACTTTTAATTAAACCCTAAAGAGAAATGTTTCTTGGTCCCAAGATGCTAAAACACCTATCATTAGCCTATCACTATTATAGATTTGTTCATGGAACCAGAGAAGTTAATCTAGTTCCATGTTTATGCCTATAATACACTTGTATCTTCCTTGTTGAATAAATAGGTACTAAATAAAACAACGTAAAAGTTGCTGATTGTTTTTATAACGTGAGAAAAGTGAGTAGATATATTTGGTTTGCCATCTTTGCTTATCTTTTTTTTTTAACTTAAGAGTTTATGGAGTTTAAATAGGTATTGTTATTTGAATAGAGATTATTTCCCATCATTTACCACTAAAGTAAATATTATAAGAAAGAAAATGCTACAAAGCAATTACTATAAAAGATAACATATTATAACTAAGTATACTTTCAACTAGCCTAAATTCATTTGTATTTCCAGCATTTTCTAGCTTTACGGGTCAAGGTGGTTTGACAAGCAATCTCATTTTGCTTCACTTATGAATTCATTTATCAGATATTTATTGAACACCTATTATGTGCCAGCTACTATTCTAGGCACCTGTGATACAGCAGTGAGAAAAGTCACTACCCTAATGGAGCTTCCATTCTAGTAAAGGGAGAAGACTGAAAACCAATTTATAATATTTTGTGTAAAATGAAGAGTTTTCAGAGGAGTAACAGTCCTGAAATACATATGTTTTAACATGGATCAAACATGATTGTATACAAGCAATAATACAACTTTTGTGGATAATTACAAAATAAATTTGGGGCTTCCCTGGTGGCGCAGTGGTTGAGAATCTGCCTGCCAATGCAGGGGACACGGGTTCAATCCCTGGTCCGGGAAGATCCCACATGCCGTGGAGCAACTAGGCCTGTGAGCCACAACTACTGAGCCTGCGCATCTGGAGCCTGTGCTCCACAACGAGAGGCTGCGATAGTGAGAGGCCCGCACACTGCAATGTAGAGTGGCCCCCGCTTGCCACAACTAGAGAAAGCCCTCGCACAGAAACAAAGACCCAACACAGCCAAAAATAAACAAATAAATAAATTTTTAAAAAATAAAAATAAATAAATTTGATGAGCAATTTAATCAGTTACATACTATATACTGGGTACTATACGTGTACTATACATATACTATATATTTTTTCATAGGCTCAGGTAAATATGTTCCGCAAAGGGAGAAAAGGCTACTATGCAGGATCTCTGAAAAGTCATTCCTGCAGGTAATGTGAGACATAAATTTAATGTTTATTAAATTTAAACATAAACCAAATATGCACCATAAGGCCCAGTTCCAGTGGAGTATTACATTAAAAGAAACAAAGGCCAATGACCATAAGTACTTGTAAAAATCATCTTGTCATATCTGACAAAGAACATTAAAGGAAAAACAATTCATAACTTTCAGCAATACTTTTAGACATCTCCTCTCTTGTTCTTTCTTAATGGCCCCATATTTGCTCTAGAGCCTCTCAAGCTCAATTCTCTAAACTTTGCCAATAAAATCCCCAGCCCACCTGGCTTTCTCTACATCTTTTTGCATCTCCTTTCCTCCTGCCTTCCCAATTCATTCACATTACTCATAGTCATTCATTCCTTCTCTCTCCCTCCCTCCCCCCTTTCCCCCTCTCCTCCTCTGGCCCTCTTCTTTTCTCCCCTTGCTTCTCCATCTCCCTCTCAGGACCCTACAGAATCAGCCCCCTAGCCTCCCTTTCAGTCAGTTCCTTCCATTCCTCCTTGCTTGACATATCCAACTCTGCTCCACTCTCTAGACATTCACATAGCTAGCTCTCTCACTTCAAGTCTCTACTCCTTTTCAAAAACGCCTCCTCCAACCACTCTATTTAACATAGCCCATTCCCCTCCCTGTCCCTCCCCAGCCTATCACTCTATCCCCTTACCTGGCTTTATTTTTCTTCACAGTACCTATCGCTACTTGACATTGGTTATATACTTGTTTGGGTTTTTTATTGTCTGTCTTCCTCACGAGAATGTAGGTAGCTTGAGGGCTGGGACCACGTAGTGTTCACTGTGATATCCCTAGCACCTAGAAGATTTACTGGTACACAATGGGCTCTTAGTAATTGTTTGAAAAAAATGAGTTGGTTGTACTGGAAAATAGCATTTTAACTCTTCTTTCCAGAGCATGAAAACTCTTCTTTCCTGAATGTGAAAGTTTAGAAACCTTCCTATTTAGGTCCTCAGGCCTTTTCTCTATCTAGAGTCTCTCATGAGGGGCTGGGGGTTATCTTTAAATACTATCTATATGCTAATGAATCACAAATTCATATATTGCTCACTCTTACTATTCCCTAGCTCTAGACCAATATATCCAACTCTTGGATTGGATTGATTGGAATAGGATCCTGAAAGTTGGAATGGGGACCTGTGAGAAGACCCTGATGAAGCTGGGGACCTTGAGCCCCTATATTCTGAGGAGTCTTCTTTGCCATTGCGGTGGCCTCTCCACCTCTCTCCCCCCAGCCCCCTCAGTGTGAGGGGATTAACCCTGTACTGCCTGAGGAATCCATGATGGCCTTCACTGAGACAGTTTCCATGCAAGATGATGCTGACTGTACTCAGGACCTACCCTTACTACCCCTCTTTGCTTCTAGATCTATAACTAGACACAAGTCCCAACAGGCCCCTAAAGGTGAGGTACAAAGTGTGACCCATAAGGAGCTGCACTACACTTCAAAAGAACTACTTGAGTCTTCTAACTTACACAGTCAGAAATCCAGGGAATATATGTGGGAATGGATAATAAGATAATGGATAATGGCAGAAGAAACGTAAAGTTGAATCAGGCCGAATTTACTGATATGGGCTCACTAAGTAGAGAGTCTGCATCTATTGTTGCAGCTCGGGGAGTGAGAAAGGGTTCTAACAGTCTGTTTGGTTAGTTGGTTGCCTAAAACATGGACCAAAACGTGGTTCACAGTGAGTGAGTTAGAAATGCCAGACTCTTTTTGGTTTAATGTAGAGGAAGGGATTTCAAGACTTAGGGAGATTAGAATGTTCGACTGGATTTCTCATTTAAGACCTCACACATCCTGGGATGGTCCGGAGGCATACCTTTCACCATGACTGTGAGAAATGAATTCATGAGGGAACCCTGGATCCTTGAAGAGCTCTTCTCTGTAGGCCAGACCTAACAGTGGAACTGTAATCACTGAATTGGGAAACCTAAATGTGTTGGAAGTAATTGAATCCCCAGGTGGCAAGGGTCAAGTGGCAGCATTCAACCACCAAAGGCAGGGTGGGCATGGTTTCCATAATGGACAGTAGTCAAAGTGGCATTCAGGACAGTCTGACTCCTGCAGACCTATGGCACTGGGTGATTAATCATGGTGTTCCTAGAAGTGAAATAGATAGGAAGGCTACTAAATTCCCACTTATCTGTATAAGCAGAAAAGTTCTAGGTCAAGTGAACAAAAATCTAACATGAATCATAAAAGCAGAGTCACGGCCCTCAATCAATTCCCAGCCTGAGCCAGTTTACAGAACAAGAACCTGATTCTTAGTCCCCAGGAATGAAGGGGAGGATGGACCACCTTGAGGAAGGACCCCAGTATACTGTCAAAAATTTATGCTATTAATCTTTTTCTCAGCCATACCCAAAGGGACCTATAGCCTTTTATCAGGGTAACTATGTTTTAGGGAAAGGTAATAATCAGAACTTTCGGGGACTGCTGGACACTGGCTTTGAACTAACACTAATTCCAGAAGAACCAAAATGTCACAGTGGTCCACCAGTCAGAGAAGGGGCTGGAAGTAAGATGATCAATAGAGTTTTAGCTCAGGTTTGTCTCACAGTGGGCCCAGTGGGTATCCTGTGGTTATTTCCTGAGTTCCAGAATGCATAATTGGAATAGATGTACTCAACAACTGGCAGAATTCCCACATTGGTTCCCTGACCATAATTGGCTACTATGGTGGGAAAGGCTGAGTAGAAGTTACTAGAACTGCCTCTCCTAGGAAAATAATAAACCAAAATCAATGCCTCATTCCTGGAGGGATTGCAGAGATTAGTGCCTTCATGAAGGACTTAAAATAAGCAAGAATGAGGATTCCCACCACATCCCTATTCAACTCACTTATTTGGCCTATGACCAGCTACAGAAGAGCAACCTCCAGTTTCACAGAATTATGATTTATATTCCATAGTGGTGGTGTCCTCTCTTGGACACTAGGACCTCCAAACCCACACAGCCCAAGGTTTAAGGAGAAGAAACAATTCCTTCAGTGGATTATAAGTTAAAATGTTGATAGAGGCAATTTCCACCTCCACCTCTCAAACATGAAGAGTGTAGTGCCTGACAGATAAACAGCCTGCTCTAGAATGTTCTTTCCTCAATCTTTACATGGCCAGCTTCTTACTTATAGACTCAGCTCAAATGTGACCTCCTCAAAGAGGTCTTACATGACCACCTGTTGTCTAAAGTAATGCATTCTCCCCATGCCTACAATCACTCTATCTTATTCATGTTTTATTTCCTTCCTAGCATTTCACATGTTCTAAAATTATTTCTCATTTCCTTTTTATTCCCTTCCTTCCCCAACTCCATGAATCCTGTGATTTTGTCTTATTTCTTCAGTACCTAGAACAGTGCCTGATATATAGAAAATGTTCCAAAAGTACTTTTGAATAGCATAAGGATTAATGGCCTCCAAGAAAACAGGCAAGAGGGAACCATGTGCCAAAGTTCAAATGTGAGCTAGAAGATTCCTAGAGAAGGAATCCTTCTACAAGGAATCTACAAGGTGGAACTAAAAAGTATATTTCTAGAACTGACAAGAGCATTCTAGAATGTTCTGTAATGATTTGTACTCTTTATCTTAAAGTGATAATAATAGTGTATGGATTCAGAAGGGAAATCTTTAAGCCTGTTTGATTTAATTATGGGGGCAAAATGAAAATATTGATTTTTGAGAGAAAGAGCTCTAGAAGTGACCCGTATTGCCACCACTAAAAGAGGCAAAATGCAGTTTGGAATGTGTAGTTTGAGAAGGACTTGCTTGCATTGTGAGGACTGCGAAGAAATCTGTGAGATCTGTGAGAAAGACTGTGTCTTATTCCTCCATATCATGTCATCACCCAGAAAAGCTCCCGGCAATAAGGATGGGAGGTGGAAGGATTGGAGGAACTTTGTGAAATGCTTTAGCGTCCACAACACAGTGAAGTCAGGTCACACCCAGAAACAAGGAGGAACTTTGTGAAATGCTTTAGCATCCACAACACAGTGAAGTCAGGTCACACCCAGAAACAAACTGCCACCATGGAAAATGCACATCTGAGGTGCCTTGCATTTCCTAGGAGGAAAGTGACAAACCACAATGCTGTAACTTCTCACCCATTTGACCAAACAATCCCAATCCTGTTGTGTTTGTCTGAGGCACAGAGTGGGCATGTCTGTTCCCCATTACTAACTTATTGATCTGGACTTAAGAACAATTTGGGAATAGGGACCGTGGCCCACATCACATCAGTCACAGATAACAAACCACACACAACAAGTACCCTAGTTTATAAATAATAGGCCCTCCAAGAACCCACGTGACATCCCGAGTGCTGGATGGTACTTCTGAAAGCTCTCAGAGAGCTGAAAATCACACACAGGCAAGCAAGTCCCTGCTGAATACACATCTGAGGAGCTGTGCATGCATTGTTTATTCCAGCAACTTTATGGAATAAATTACACACAACAAATTAGTTTCAGATGGTAGGATATGAATAGCTGATATGCAGTATAAAGGAAAGTGAACTCCAACTTTTGACCCAACTACTTCCCATCTCAAGCATCTCAGACTCAGAATCCAAATGCAATCCATTTTTGAAAATGCAATGGAGATCAGAAAGTTGATAAGTGGTGAGGATTAGAGATTTCAAAAAGCAACTTATGAGTACTATTAACTCGTTATATTGTCCCTATGATTTTTGGTCGTTCATGTATGTGGAAACCATGGGTAAAACTGAACCCATCCTTTCTCCTTCCTTTCGTTATGCACACAATCAAAAATAAATCTTTTCCTGACATTTCCTACCTGAACAGAAATTTCATAATAAATTAAACCCAACACACATTTAAAAATCTCACTGCATAACACTCTGGGACAATCACTTATGTTCCTAAAAGAGACATAATGTCTTTTTTCCTCCCTACCAATCTTTTTTTTTTTTAATTAACATTGTAAAATTGACTTCTTTTGGTGTACAGTTCTAAGAATTTTTACTACATGTATAGTCATGGAACCATCACTACAATCAGGGTTACAGAATAATTTTCACACACACCCAAATTCTCTGGTGCTACTACTTTATAATCCCCTACCTACCTTTAACCACTGGCAAACTACTGGCCTGTTCTCTACCACTATGGTTTTATCTTTTTAAGAATGTCAAGAATATAACCCTTGTCATGTAACTTTTCACTCAGCAAAATACCTTTGAGATTCATCCAAATTGTTGCCTGCCTTAATAGCTTGTTCCTTTTCCTTGCTGAGTAGTATTCCATTGCATGAATGTGTCACAGTTTGTTTATGCTTTCACCCATTGAAGGATACTTGAGTTATTTCCAGTTTGTTGCAATTATGAATAGAGCTGCTATAAACATTTGTGTACAAGTTTTGTTGGGAATGTAAATTTTCATTTCTCTTGGGTAAAAATCTAGGAATAGGATTACTGGGTCACATGGTACATGTATGTTTAACAGTATAAGAAACTGCCAAACTTTTCCCAGATGGCTGTATATAATGTTTTTATCATAAGTAAAATAATAAAAACCATTAAAAGTGACCCCTTGATGGCTTAATCACTCATGTTTAGGTGATTCCAATAATGTTATTCATCATGATAAAATATTGCCCCTAAAATAATCAGAAGCATTTGATTTCACTTTTTTTCTTTTCACTTTTAAAGCTTAATCAAGTCTTTAATATTTTAACATTATTTTTAAAAGAAAGTTACATGCTTGACAATTGTAGAAATGTAAAGCCTAAGGAATCTACTTACAAATGAGGAAACTTTAATGAGAGAGAAAGAACCAGGGGAAGTTTTTATCACAGCTAAGTTTGAGCAATTTAGCCCAGTGTCATATGCATCAAGTCTAATTTTCAATTCATAAAGAAGCCTCCCCCTCCCTTCCTCCAAAAACTTCCACCCCAAGGCTAATTACGGAAGAAAACGGAACATGAGTACCAGCCAGAAAAGATTCACAGTTGCCACTCTTCAGTTGCTACTTTAATGGGAAACACATGTGCAAGATACCACCCAGGAGACAACTGACCAGTGTGTTCTGTAAAAATGAACATCACCAGAAAATAAGCCACAGGAGATGGCTTACTCTCTTGGACAGGCTGAGCCCAGAAAGAGGGTTGATAGTGTTTTTGTTCTTATATAAGTATGTGCTGGTCCAAAGATGAGATGCTGGGACAGAAAAATAATCTGTAGCAATAATATTGAAGGCAATGATGTGAATTAGCCCTCACTACTTATCATCTCACCTACATGCCCTGAAATCAGCTTACAATCACATTTGCAAAGTTAACTTAAGAAGAAATCCTACAACACAATTGGAAGAAAGGGCATAGTGATGAAAGTAAATAATAATGCTAAAACTCATTAGCTGTCTCCTACTACAGGTAGCCAACACTGTTCCAAGTGCCGTACACACAGCATCTCATTATATCCCTAATTTACCAGGTAAGGATGAACTCCACTGTGTTAGCTCAGGTTGCCATAACAAAATATGTAGACGGGGTAGCTTAAACAATAGAAATTTATTTCTCACAGTTCTGGAGAAGAATGTGATCAAAGTGCCAACCAGTTAGGTTCTTGGTGAGGGTTCTCCCCCTGGCTTGCAGAGGCCACCTTCTAGCTGTGTCCTCACATGGTGGAGAGAGAGAGAGCAAGCAAGCTCTCTGGTCTCTTCTTGTAAGGAGACTAATCCCATCGTGAGACCCCCACCCTCATGACCTCATCAAAACCTAATTTCCTTCCAAAGGCCTGTCTCCAAATACCATACATTGGGGGTTAGGGCTTCAACATATGAATCGGGGAACACAATTCAGACAATAGCATCCACTTTACAAATAAATGATGTTTTGAGAGGTTATGGAGTTTACAACGGATCATTCAGTCAACAATCAGCAGAGCTTGAACTTGAGTCCAAGGGCTGTCTGACTCTAGGGAATAATATCTACTATTGTTTGACTGCCCACTAAGGGCTGGGTGCCTCTACACAGTATCTCTAATCTTCACAGAAAACTTTCCAAGTCAATATTCTTCCCATTTATAGTTGTGGAATCTCTGGCCCAACTCTGGAACCGTTTGAACCTAATTTACTGCACCTAATGTATCCTAGTGGTTCTAAAAGTATGATCCTCAGACCAGCATCATCACCTTCTTCACTTGGAAACTTGTTAGAAATGCAAATTCTTGGGCCAAGCTGCATACCTACCAAATTAGAAACTCTGGGTGTGGTGTCCACAATCCATGTTTAACAAGCCTTTAGGTGATTCTGATCCATACTAAAGTTTGAGAACCATTTGTTCCATAAATTTATTGGAATAATTAATACATTCAACACTCAATAACAAGTGGTATATCCACTTGTTTTTGGTGCTAAAGCCTGTGGCCTTTTGCTGTACTGTACTGCCCCATCCCAACTTCACCAAGGGAAGATGTTGGGGATGAAGCATATTTTAAATGAACTGTGATTATAGAGCACAATTCTGAATTCTATTTGGCCACTATAATGCTGATCAGTTCTCCTACCTACAGTAATGTCATACAGAGAAATGTCCAAAGAACAGTCCCTGAGAATTGACAATGGTGGTTTCCACTGATCAGAAAACACCTGTAGTATGAATTAGAAAACCAAGCTTTGTGAAATTGTTATTTAGGCCTGACAATTTTGTGTCCCATTTAGTGAAAATGAGAAATAATCTAGTATGGAACAAAGCAGTTCTTTAAAAAAGTGAATTCCATTCCCTTTTGATTTATTTTTAAAAATCATATTTAATCATCTAATCAATCACTGCTTTATCTACATATAGTTGCTGTACAGTTATACCATTTTCCCCTCCAAGGAGCAAGACCATATTACATCCCATTTTGGAAGTCTGGACAATTCACAAGAAAGGATAGAAGTCTGCCCATAATGGAAATGGCTAATTTTTGGAGAGTGGTGAATGAAGGTGCTTGATCTCATACCAAGGGCCTTTTAAAATCATTTGCAAAATCAAAGCACTTCAAAAAAGGTTATTTCCAATGCAAACATGATCATCCGCTGTGATCAATATCACCTCTAAAACCTTTTATTAATATTAACAATATTAATGAACATGTGCTAGTCACTGCTCTAAGCATTTTATATTCTGTAAAACTCATTTAGCCCGTGTCGTGCAACTACTGAGCCCGTGCACTCTAGAGCCGGAGCGCCACAGCTAGAGAGAAGCCCACATGCCACAACAAAAGATTCCATATGCCACAACTGGCCCAACGCAGCCAAATAAATATTAAAAAAACCCAACTCATTTAATCATCACAAACATTTGAGGTAGGTTCTAGGATTGTTTCCGTTTCACAGATGAGGAAATTGAGACTCAGAAAGGTTAAGTAATTTGCCAGAGCTCCTTCGGTCAGAAAATAACAGTACTCTAGAGTAGACTTATTGAAAAGTACTTGCTGGACACTCATTCAGACACGAACCCTTGGCTCTGGATGGATGGGTTCAGTGTTGCTCTGCATCTGGATTAGTTCCAAAGGTCCATCTGTGAGCCTGCCTGACCCTTGGCCTTGGCACTCCATCTGGATAGAATAAAGCAGAGCAGCAAAGTGATGACACGGTAGACCTGACAATACCCTCCACCTAGTGAGAGACAGAGATCAAAGTGATAAAGGGACAGAGTGGGAACTGTACTTCTATTTGCCTGTTTGGTTTCCACTTGGTTCTTGAAAACAGACCTATTAATCATTTAGTTTGTGGTTTTGATACTTTCACTGATTCCTAACACATTTGAGGCAATGAGGCAAGGATAGCAAGATCTATGGACATTCAAACTTCTCACGTGGAAGAGGCATTAAAATCCTTTAAAAACACATCACCAGCCAGAAGAAAGATTTTTATAATTTTCAGCTTCAGAGTTGTAGATGGTTGTGACTTAAGCCCAAATTGGGAAAGACTTTATGTGATTTATAATAGCAGTTACTCTTCTAAGGAAACTTCTCATACTCTATTCCATCTACCAAAAACAAAAGCTGTTTTCAGCAGAAAACAGCATGTTGAGGTGGAAAAGGCTTTCCAAAGAAACTGTTGTGTGTAATTTTTGATTCTGTCCTAATTTGGGAAGTTCATCTGAGCCTAAGATCATTTTGTGCAGCTGACAGGACATTTGCTCAATGGCTTTTGCCTTGCTTACCACCTGCTCTCTTTATCTCTACAGATTTCCCACTCATTCTTTTTTCCCTTCTTTCTTCCTTCTCCTCACACACACCTCCACTCCTTCCATCCAGTCTGGTTCTATTCACTTACATCTTAAAGGACACTCTTAGGAAAGAGGGCAAAGGTTTTATAACATTTGGCGGGCTTTTAGTGAAGTAATTAAGGTCCTATGCTGGCCTGGCTAGACTTGTCACATGTCATGTCTGACTCCCCAAAACTGTGTAGATTGAGAAACTTCTATATTGAGTCCCTCTTTCATACCTTTATAAACACTTGAATTCATTGAATATGCTGGGAGCTTCAGATAGAGCAGACACCCAGTCTCTGCCCTCAAGGAGCTCAGGCTTGCCTGGAGGGTGAAGTAGAGGGTGGGTAGTAGGTTTGTGGGTAACAAAACTCTCACTGGTTAATCTTGACCCAAGTTCATTCATTTAGGAGGCAATATCCCTTAAATCTCTTTATGAAAGAGATCCTGTCAGGCATCAAATTCACAGCAAATCTCCCTGGGTCAAGGATGGAAAGCTTTCTGGTACAACAATGGGATTTGGAATCAGATCCACTTAAGTCCAAATCCTAACTCTGCCTTGGACAAGTGAATCTCATAGAGTCTCAGTTCTCTCTACTGTAAAATGAGAAAAAACCTGCTCAAGAGTCTACCTGAGGATTAAACTGAGAAAATGTCGTACAAAGAATCTGGCATAATTCCTGGTACACAGGAAGTGCTCAATAAAGGTTTGTTTCCTTTTATTTTTTTCCTTCTCCCTCCCCAGGCCTCATAGGAAGAGGGTGCAGCTTCCTAATGAGAGGACACGAAAGAGGCTCTAATAATATTAAACACTTCAATATAACCTACTACATCCCAAGCACTATTATATGCACTTTATATAGTTTAACTCATTCGATTCTTCTCCCAAACCCTATAAGTACTGTTATTATCATCTCCATTTCATAGATGAGGAAACCTAGGGACAGAGTTGCCAAGTAACTTGCCAAGATCACACAGGTAGTATGTGGTGGGACTGTGATTTCTCCCCAGGTTATCTAGCTCTTATTCATCACCCAACTAAGAGGCAAATCAACAAAGAGGCGCTAATCTCAGCTGGAATCAGAGTATACAAACTGCACTCCTGAGTTAACAAGCTCTGCTTGGTTTGCACGGTGGTGTAAAAATCAGGAGACTTCACATTGAAGCCTATATTTCTGACTTCTCTCAAAAAAATCTGGGAGACCCTGGCAATATACAGCCCATATTTTCAAGGAAACAAGCTGCTGACTGGTGACCACTCTCTGGACTGAGCACATGTTCTCCAATTCACCACAGTTGCCAGTGCTCACAGTTGTATTAGGTGGACCCTGCTTCGCTTTTTACCTGCACGTGCATTTGAGTTTGTGATCCAGAATTAGGCAGTGCTCCAAACATAGAGACAGAAAGACAGAAGGACTACATTCCATAAAGACAGAAGAACTACATTCAATAATGTACACCCAATCACTGAAATGTTTGTATGACAAGAAAAAACAAATGCATGTAGGAAACAGGTCTGAGTAAAAAGCAATCAACAGCCGGGTTCAAATCACAATCACTTGCTTATGCTTAGACAAGCCTTTGAGCCATACATGCAGGAATTGTAAACACCAGCTATTCTTCTCCACATCCCCATACCTAAACAAAAAGCCAAAAAACAGGTTTCCTTATAGGTCATAGGGCTAAGATCCATTTGCCTTTACTATTAAAAACATCCTTCTTTGTTTGGCATAGCTAGGAGAGGTAGTTTAAATTTTCATGTACTGCTTAACCCAAATAATACCATCTAAACTATTTTTTTTCTTCTTTTAACTCTTTAGGCCTTTCTGATTGGCATGATCTCGGAGGACAGATAAATAGTAAAATTCTTCTAGAAACCTGGAAAATGTAGGGAGGGGAAGGCATGGAGCCTTCTCTGGATAAGCTTATGAGAGAAGAGAAATATCTCAATTTACGAGTAAAGAAACTGAGGTGAAAATGTTATCCTAGACCACAGAGCCAACTGCCCAGCATATTCTGAACCCAGTCTGTGTTCTTTCCAAGACTTCACACTACCTTCCTCAGAGTCTATCTACCTGAAAATAATGTTTAAAGAAGTAATCTATGGTATCACTATTTGTACCAAAATGGTATCACACACCCTGTATTTAAGTCTTCATAACAGATATATCTTTGGTCAGGAGGGAGCTCTAATATTACTTATCAATGACCCTGCCTTTGTAACATCTGTATTGTTTTCTGTTTTACCTTTTCAGTTTTTTTAAACTGAGAACAGAAAAAGCCTCATCTTTTTAACAGTTTATGATCATTTTATTTTATTACGAACCTGCAGTAATGCTTACTATATTTACAAATCTCTAAGTGAAATTTTTAAAACCATTTTCCTCCTCTAATCTCTCTCATCCTGCCTTCTTAGAAGTACACAAAGCATTTCAACCACTCCCAAATTCCGTCTTGTAATACCCTTAATGATTCTGAAATATTTTGTTATTCCCTAAACACCGCCCTAAAGACAAGTCATTGGACTCCAGGCTCTTTGCACTGCCAAGTTGAATAGAGTTCAAATGTTCTATCTAACCAAACTCCAACTTACAACAAAGACACATATAGTAGATGATGTGTAAGATATTCCGAAAATACCAAGGCAACAGGAAAAAAAATCTGTGTCATCAAGAGGTCCTCCCAGAACTCCTTGTTATCTGGAATAAGCATTTTTATCAAGATCCTGTAACCTGATCATTACACACATGTGTATATCCGTATAACTAATAAGTCAACTTTCATTTTAGTAATGTATAGCTTACGATTTCTCACATCCAAAACAATTAATATTTCAAAATTTATGATTGTTTCTCTACTTTAGATGTCAGAGCATGCACAAAGACTTGAGGAAAAAACAAAACAAGGAAAACAATCTTATCCTGATAAAATTAAAAATAAAATTAGAAATTATTTAAAATATATTCTTTCTTTTTGAATTGACCCTTCCAAAGCATGGTATGAAACAGAGCACAAATAAGGCAGTTACCAAAAAGATATAGGACCTATTAGGATTTCCTTTTAGGTTAAAAAAAAATGGCTCATGGAAGAACAGTTTTCAAAATGACCAAAGCATAGTCAGGCACCTCTTCCACTGGAAGCTTCACCAAAAGGCACACTCCCTTGACCTTGAAATTTTGATTCCAGACCCAGGTCTTGCCCAAGTTTTCTGGGAGTTTTGCTCAGCTTCAAGCCCATCCCACCTAGAAGATCTTTGGAGATATTCAAAGTTTAAGGTAAGTTCCCCTTGTTATTTTCAGAATCAGAATCAGAAATAAGAACATAAAAGTAAACTATATAAAGCCACATAAAAATGAATGCATTTAATTTTTTCCAAATTATAAGCACCTTGAAGACAAGGATTCTCCTTCTCTCTATTAATATTGCATTACTTGCACCTGGAATAATGCACAGCACATAGCAGATAGTTAATAAATTCAGCACTTGTATGAATGGGACACTTCTATAAATATCGCTATCGCCCTGCAATTGCCAAAGGTTCCATCACACAATTCCCCTAATGGCTCTTTAGTTCACTAATCATAAAGCCACGTGATCAGAAAGGAAATAAATCCCAGAGACCAAAGAGCAGTTTGCCTCTCCATCAGCTCACTTATTTATAGAGTTTTAGAGCTAAAAGGGATATTGGAAGTTGCCTTTGAACTCTCTGATTTTACACTGGAAGAAACTGAAGTTTAAGCTCTCAAGTTAAGTGGTTTAGCCTTGATCATCCAGCTGAGAGGTACCAAAGCGCTTCCTGTTATTTCCTGTATCAGCCTCTGCTGTTAATTCCCACCACTTCCCCCTCAAAAAAGTATTTGTAGACTTAAGGATATCATCTTTAAAATTCTCCCAGAAATCTCATGTGGCTTCCCTTGGGGTATGGTGGAAAGAGGACACAGTTTTAATATAATCTACCAATAGCCAGGGGTTTTGCTCAACTGAAAAGTATGCGTTGACTAACTTGACGGGTCTTGTTGTGGTTAGCCGGGAAGCGGGGAGGTCTTCTGAGCCTATCTGAAAACTTGAAATGTTTTATTACTCTTACATTATTTCATGTATAGCTAGGGGGGTGGGGGTAGCATGGGGTGCAATAACATTGTTTCCTGAAAGTATTGAGACAGAGGCAAAAACCTCCAATCTGACCACAAGAGGGCAGCTACAACATTTCCTCCTTGATCTTTGCGGTTCTAGACCGTGACAAACTGGGCATTTTAGTGCTCAGCCTGCCATAGAATCACTGATAGCACCTTTCAACTGAATTCTCAATATGTCACAATTCTCTCATTGTGTTTCTTGGGACTTTTTTGTTTTGTTTTTAAACAGATTATTTTCCAACTTCTTTCCAGATCTAGAGAGACCTCTTTTAGAGCTCTGTGCCAAGATTACCATCTACAAAGATCTTTGGAGACCAGTAAATCATTAAGCTAATTTGGAAACCCACAGAAAATGTTTTATTTTAATTATGTTTGACCCCAGATAAAAATAAAACCAGTAATGATCATTTGATTCCACCACACTTAACAAAGCTTATTCTAAGTGCTTTAAAGGATTTGCCAAATATTTGCTCATCTCATAGCCTTCATTCGTCATTCCCATTTCATGATATCCTGAAATTTTTCAAGTCAAAATTTATTGTGGAATTTTATCACTGAGCTAAAAACAGTGGGAGGTCTGCAAACAAAAAAGCAGGGATTAGTGATAGCTAAATTCCATATTCTTACAGTTCTACAAAAACACAAAATCAAATTTATTTCATTTTCTCAGTGAATAGAGTTGAGAGTTAATTTGAAAAGTAAATGCTAGGTTTTGTGTGTGTATGTGTGTGTATGTGCGCGTGTGTATGCGTGTGTGTATGTACTCATTAATACTTACTGATAGCTAGTTTGGATATTTACCAATTTTTTATTTTGTAGTTTTTGAAGTATATAGAGATGTATTTCCTTCAAGCTTTTCTTGGAGCCTACCTTAACCATCATATTTTAAATTGCAACCTCTCCCCACCCCCCACATATCCCGTCCCCATTCCCTGCTGCATTTTTCTCTATAGCATTTATCAATATATGGCATACTTTCTATTTTAACTGGTTTCTGTGAGTCTCCTGCGCAAACACCCCCTCCCCAACTAGACCAAAAGCCCTATGACAAAGGGAATTTTGCCTGTTCTGTTTATCGCCATGTTTCCAAGGCTTAGAATGGTACTTAGCCCATTGTGGGAACTCAATTTGGCAACATGGTGAAATCACAAACATTGGTGCATTTTTACTAGAAACTGATACTTTTACATCTCTGGTATTGCTAATTTACTTTAGTAATTTAAGGAGATCTCCTTAAAATAGATAATAACCCTCTTAATTCAAAGTGAAGCATATTTCTTAAAGCAAGTATCTTAAACAATACTTGAGTTCATGATTATTGCTGAGAGTATCCTCCTGAATGTTCAGACCCAGCTAGGCCCTGTTTCCCAGAAGTCAATCAAAACTGGACTGAATTCTCAGTGAACATGGTCCTCCAAGAGTTTTGTCACGGCATCACATGAGCAAATCAGTGGCATAAGGGAAAAAGCAGTGACTTAGCGATAAGAAACAGTGATTTAGCTACTAGCTAACCAGGAGTGAGATGATCCATTTAAAGTGTTAGTGCCTTAATGTACTTATCCAAAATATGGGTATACCACCCTGGCCTATATCAGAGAATTTGGGGATCCCATGAAATAGTGAAATATGAAAATATTTTGGTAAGTATGGAGTATTTGTCAAGTACAAGGTGTTATTAAAATCAGTGTTTCTTGTTCTCTGCTCTGCAGTGCCATTTGGTATAGCCAATCAACTATATTTAATGGTTTCATGGACAGTTGTAGGCTAGATACAGTTCTATCAGTTTAAGAGATGTTTGTCAGGCCCTACTTGGTACCATTCTGTCTCTAGGATAAATCCTGATTGGAAACAGAAGGCATTTAAAGGTACTCTAGCCCCGTAACAAGGAATTCACATCATGTCCCAGTATTTAGTCCAGCCCTGTCATGTGCCCCAATGCTGGTAACTAGGTCCTTCCTTCTTTTCCTACATAATCTAACCAAGAATATTCACCTCCTCTTGGGAGAATTTTCACATAGGTATTTGCCTTAGTCCATTCAGGCTGCTGTAACAGAATAATTTAGGTGGCTCATAAACAACAAAAATTCATTTCTCACAGTTCTGGAGGCTGGGAAGCCCAAGATCGAAGTGTTAGAAGATTTAGTGTTTGGTGAGGACCCGCTTCCTGGCTCATAGATGGCTGTCTTTTCACTGTGTCCTCACATGGGATCTCTTATAAGGACACTAATCCCATTCATGAGGGCTCCACCCTCATGACCTAAGCCCCTCTCAAAGGCTCTACCTCCAAATACTGCCACATTGGGGATGAGGTTTCAACATAGTAATTTGGGGGTATACAAGTATTCAGTCTATAGCAATATTCAATAAATATTTGCAGAACAAATGAATGATAAATGGCCAGTGTCCCCCTAGTTTTGAAGCTTTGCTGGGCTCTTGCCAGTATTTCCTTCATATATATATATATATATACACCTCTTACCTGCTAACAAATTCACTGATGCTGGCTGACCAGTCAGCAGTCTACACTGATGAGGATCACCTCTTCCTCAGTTCTTACCACTACAGTTGACCCTTGAACAATATGGGAATGTTAGGGGTGCTGACCCTCCACACAGTTCAAAATCCACATAAAATTTTATAGTTGCCCCTCCCCCACCCTCCACAGTGTCTCCAGTTCCAAATCCTCATATTCAACCAACCTCGGATCATGTAGTACTGCAGTACTATTTGGTATTGAAAAAAATCCGCAAATAAATATACCTGCGCAGTTCAAACCCATGTTGTTCAAGGGTCAGCTCTGTATTCAGCCACTCTGGGGACTTTCCACTTATTCCATTAGACTCTGTAAAGCCAGCTGCTTGCCTGATCTGTTCTTGGTTGCCATACCCAGTGGATATCATGTCCTACTTGCCACTCTGTTTTCCTCAGGACATCTTCAGAGGGTGCCCCACTTTGTTCCTGTTCCAGCCCATGGCTTATCCGAACTGCACACCCCTTACTGTGGTTAACTGAAAGGACGCTATTTAGCAAAGCCCTGAGAGCACACAAAACAGTGCAAGCAATCCCCAGCTTCAAAAAATGTTATGTTCCAAAGGTTTGTTTGTAAATAGGTTCTCTAGCACTTGGGAATGTATTTCCCAAGTCATCACAAACAACACATCTATATATTTTAAGAGTCATTCCTTCAAAAATATTCATTGAGTATATCCCTGCTTTGCACTAGTCACTATTCTTGACACAGGGGAAACGAAGAGAGATGAGACTCATTCTCTTTCCTCCAGAAGTTCACAGAGTAACAAAGGAGACAGTGACAGAAACAAATAATATATATACAAAGTAGCATGTGTAAAAATAGAGGACTGTCCACAGTCCTCTATAGCAAGAACAAGAAAGAAGAGGTGATCTTTCTGCCTGGGTGGATCAGGAAGGTTCCACAAAGAGACATTCCTGCTGAGGCCGGAAGAATGAGGAAGTGTGCACCAGGCAGATGAGTGGAGAAGGGTGTTCCTGGAATGTGATTGTCAGGCTGCCAGACCAACACCCAGGCATTAATTTAACCCCTCATGTGGATCTGCCAATGCTGCAGCACTGTCAGAGACAGAAAAGGAATAGGTTTTTGCAGGCTAGTCTGGGAAAACTTGTTTCTGTTGGGAGATCAGTTCTAAAACCTTCAGTAAGGCAGAATTGCTCTGAGCTCATGCGCAGGCACGCGCACGCGCACGCACACACACACACCACCACCACCACCACCTCCACCACCTCCACCACTACTACCACTCATCATCTGGGGAAAAGAAGAAAAGCAATTCAGTGACAGGAGGAGCAATTCTTGCGCTTTCGCTTTCTTGTAAAACATTAGCTGATCCTGTGAATGCAAGGTCATCAGTAAGCTTGTAAGGTACTGCACATACTAGATAAGTCCACACCCTGAGGAGCTTAACAACTAGCTGTACATAGGCAATACCCGTGCATATAAAGTAAGTAAAAGCCCAAGGCAGTAGCTGCCAAAAGAATGACGCATGCTATAAGCACTATACTCCTAGTCATTGCTGCTTTCTTCAGAGAATAATTCAGTCTAGTTCAACAAGTGTTTTATATTAAATGCCCACTACAGGTCTGTTGATGATGTAAGGCTGCATTCTGAATTTCTCAGGGCAGCATCCACCAAGTTCTGTAAACGCAAATAAGTTTTCCTCCCAAAAGTATTAAGTCAACTCTGGAAAGACTCTGGGGGTGCCTAATTAATAGGAATTCTGTTTTACTCAATACGGGAAACACATCAACACTGAATAGGTATGAGAAAGAATTTCCCGCCAGTGGGAACCGTCCGAATTAGAATGAACTGCCTTGGGAGGTAATAAGTTTCCCGTCAGCCTAGATAATTACTTGGCAGTGATTTTGCAGGGGTGACTCAAGCATTCAATGACCAATAGGCTCCCTTCCAATCCTGTGATTGTGTGAACTTCTGCAGCTCCCACTTGATAGCACAATAGAGGAATCTGGGAACCCACACTGCAGAACTGTCACAGTACTACAGATTAGCCACGACTTAGGCTCATTCAGATACCAGAGCCCCTGTCAGAATGGGTGGTGAGGAAACAGAGAGAATGAGAACATACAACTTCCACCAAAAGCCTGACCAAACTCCTGGGGTCAGAGTGTCTGGGAGAGTCTCAGAATGCCAGAATCCATTAACTCTCAAAGGAGATCATGGCTATGAGACAAGGAGCACCCCAAGACAAAGACTACTAAAAAATTTAAAATGTAGCCCCTTGAAGAAGACCTATGTAGGATTCTAGAGTATTTTGAAAAGCTCATCTGATGAGGGCTCTCCAGGTCCCCAAATCTGAGGGGCCCTCCTGCAACATTAAGATGTTAAAATTCCTTTGTCGAAGAAAAGAACATCTCCAAAGTGAAATAAGCAGGGAGTAGACACAGCAGAGTTATACAGGCCTCCTGAGTAAATATGTAGTTGCAGGATGGTGATCGCAAAAGAGAAGCAACAGCATGAGGGTCCTGGACAACCAAGGAACAAGCTGTTTAAAATCCTGGTGTCACATGGCACATCAGAACAAATTGCAAAGGATGTAATCCACTGAGTTCCAGGTTTCCTGTATCTAAAATAAGGCAACTGCTTCGATGCAGGCATGTTGGCTAACGTACTATCAAGTAAGAGAAAGAGCCATGTTTGGATCCTTATTTAACCAATTCCAGGCTCTGTCACTGAGACAGTATAACTCCTGTGAGCTTCAGAAAGAAGGGGACTAAATTAGAAATTTTTCACAAGGTCCCTTCCAACTCTAAGATCTAGAATCCCAATGCACAAAGGAGAACATATTATGACAGAAGAAAACACTTATCAAACAGTTCATCACAAAATGTTCTGGAAGAAACAGAATTAAAGCAAAAAACCTTTAATTCAGGAATTTGCATCTGTGACTTTTTTTTTCCTTTTGGACTAAATTGTGGTTTAAATGGCTAAGCCAAATGAATGGAAGCGAAACCAAAACACCACACACCAGCAGCATTCTTATTTTTGTGGGGAAAGAAAGCAAATATGTGCTATTTGATCACGTAGGAAAGCTCAATCTACAAAGCGTCCACAGACAAAGTTCCATTAAATCAATAGGGGTTCTGCCCAGTGCCCAGGGAAACCCATCAAGAGGAGCCAAAACATTTCTTTTTTTCAAAAAGCTATCAACTTAACATTACAAATCATTTGCTGTTCTCAGGAGAATTGCCTAGTATTGCAAAACTTGATAATTACTGATTTAGGAAAAACATCGGCTTAAGTAATCAGGCCAGAGTACTGCTGCTGACCGCAATGCTGGCAGGAAACCTATCCTTTCTTTCATCATTCCTTTCATGAATGTTTAACATTCTACAAAATTTAGCTTTTAGCATATTAATAGTGGTTGGATTCTTCCAAAAGTTGGGAATACAGAACATAATAATTAGGTGCTATCAAGCACCTATATTTTCTCTGAATTTTATTCAAGTGTCACTAACCAGAAACCCAGGAAGTTATGAGAAAATAATTTCAGAAATCAGACTTGGTAAGATATGGATGGTTTTCTGTAACATATCAGATCTCAGACTCTTTGAAAGGACTCTACAAACACATAAACGTCTCTTCTATAAACTTACAGTATGTTCTATATAAACTAGCAGGAAGAATTTAATTAATGTTTTAAGCTGACCCACACACCACAAACAACACATACCTACGTTAGGGTAACGCATGCTTCTCTCATATAAGCTTTGCTAAACAAGCACTTCATTTGGCAAGCAGATAAGAAACACATCAGAGTATATTCATCTGTACATGCCTCTGGGAAGATGTTTTCTATAAGGATAAGTGAATCTCATATCTGCAGAGAGAAAGTTATTCCCTCTCTGCTGGAATTGTTTTTCTGCTTAAAATTAAGAAATTAAGAATATTTTCTTTTCTGCAAAGGAATTACAGAGGAATTCAAGCCAAAATACTGTCCTACAGATTGAAAAAGACTGCTTCTAAAACCATATCAAATTTTCTTTTCAGATCTTTCCTTTTCTGAGATTCTCCTTTCCAAGTAAACATGCTTTTGTTAGTGAAAGGCAAACCCTTGTCATCAACTTAGTTTCTACTATCAGTCCCTAAATGCACATATCACTAAAATATCTGAATTATAAGTCTATTCACTAAGACACATCATTGGTGTTCTCGGAGGGAAAAAGTCAAGTATTTAAAAAGCAGAAAATTCAAGTAAACATTTTAGCAGAGCTGTGGTAAATTAGTACCCTTATAGATTGCTGGTGTACAAATTGGTAGAACTCTGTTACAAGCAACTTGACAATATATATTAAGGTTTTAAATGTTTATACCCTGGATCCAAAAAGTCCATTTTGGGAAGTGTATCATTAAGAAAAAAAATCAAGACTGAAATAAAGCTTCATGCACAAAGATATTTACTATCATTTATAACAGAAAAGCATAGAAACAACTTATATGTCAAACATATAGGAAAATGGTTAAGGAAAAATTAATATAACCTCTCAACAGAACACTATGCAATCCATGATAAATATTTATGAGGATTGGTAATAACATGAAAATGCTTATATTAAATTTAAAAGTAGAAGACAAACATATTATATATTATAGATAGACAGATATTAAACATTTGCTTTTAGCTATGCTTATAAAAATAAACAATAAATCCCTACAGGTAAAAAAAGATGAAAGGAAATACTGGTTAAATTTTTTTTCACCCTTCTCCTTTTACATATTTTCCAAATTTTCTTCAATGAGCTCCTTAAGGAAACATTTTAAATAAAGTAAGAGAAATTCTAAGCACACACAGATTAGAATTGATGCTCAGTACTCCTGACCAAAATTAGGTTAGGCCTGAGAGAGGTCAGAGGTAAAGAAGGGATTTTGATGGCATTAATGTTTTGAATTAATTCATTCAATGAATAGGTATATAAACTGACTGTGGGAGGAAGGAAGACAATCCTAGAAATCATAGTTAAACCAAAAGAATCATCTAGTCCACATTGTGCAGCAGCAGGAAGAATGAATCCTGGGGAGGCTGAGATGTAATTTAAGAACTGGAATAATAGAACAGCAGAGAATTCATAGGAAGAGAAACTTTCAACAAGGTAGAGAAGATCAGAAATGTTGAAGCTACAGAGATGCAGTGAGGTCAAGGAAAACAAGGAGAGGGGAAAAGACCCTGGATTTAACGAGTTAAAGGCTAACTGAGAAACTAAGGAGAGAAATCAAATTTCAGAGGATGAGTGGTGAGGAAAAGGAGGCAGTGGTGCAAAGGGAGGTGAGAAGGGGCAGCAGATTAGACCCAGATTAGGCCATTTGTTTTGGCCTTTACATAATAGGGTAGACCAGTGTTTTGGCCTTTACATAATAGGGTAGACCAGTGTGAGTTTGGAGGCAAGGTGGGGAAAGGCTGACCATGAGAGACAGAAGATTCAAAGCACTGAAACAGCCCAGACCCATCCTGCCCCTTGTCTGTCCTCAGTGGTCAGAGGCTGCCTACAGACCTGCATATGGCACAAAAGTGCACCTCAAACTGGTTCTAAGTACCTCTGGGACCCTATCTCTAAACCATCCCTTGACATAAATCGTCTCTCCTAATCAAACCATGCTTGTGCTACTTCACGCCTGTGCTCACATGACTGCTCCCTCCCTGGGACTATTCCTTCTCTGCCTCATTCAGGGGTCCTCCTCCTCTGCTACTCGTAAATGTCAGGTTCTAGGGTCCATGCGTGGTCCTTGTATTAGTCTCCAAGGACTGCCATAACCAAGTGCCACAAACTAGGTGGATTAAAACAATATATTTCCTCACAATTCTGGAGATGAGAAGTCCAAAATCAAAATGTCATCAGGACCTTGCTACCTCTGAAGGCACTAGGGGAGGTCCTTCCTTACTTCTTCCTAGTTTCTGGTAGTTAGTGGCAATCCTCGGCATTCTTTGGTTTATGTACGCATGACTCCAATCTCTGCCTTTGTCTTCACATGGACTTCTGCACTGTGTATCTGCGTGTCTGTTTTCTTAGAAGGACACCAGTCATTGGATTAGGGCCCATTCTAATCCAGTATGGCTTCATCTTAACTAATTATATCTGCAAAGACCCTATTGCCAAACAAGGTTACATTCTGAGATTCTGGGTTGACATGAATTTGCCAGGAAGGGGACACTATTCAATCCAGTACAATCCTCATCCATTCCTCAGAGAGTGGCCATTCCAGTGTGGTCTCATTTACCTCCAACCCATCTACTCATTGCTCAAGACTCTACAACCTGTATCCCCGACCTCAATCTCAGCCTCACTCTCCAGGCCCATATTTCCCATTGCTCACTGGATGTGGTTGAGCGTGAAATTCACAGACCCTTGAAACAAAACATGTAGACTTCCAAAAGCGAACGCATAGTGCCTCCAGTGGTTTCTGTTTTGGTTTTTTTTTTTCGGTACGCGGGCCTCTCACTGCTGCGGCCTCTCCCGTTGCGGAGCACAGGCTCCGGACGCGCAGGCTCAGCGGCCATGGCTCATGGGCCCAGCCGCTCCGCGGCATGTGGGATCCTCCCGGACCGGGGCACGAACCCGTGTCCCCTGCATCGGCAGGCGGACTCTCAACCACTGTGCCACCAGGGAAGCCCGGTTTCTGTTTTAATTCATGATAAATCCATCTCATCTCCCAAGTGAAAAGCTTTGGCATTTTCTTCAACTTTCTCTTCTCCCTAATCACCTCCCACTACACCTGATCAGACAATAGACCCTATGTGTTCCATCTCACAACCCTCACTCAAATCTGGCTTCTCCTTTCCACCTTCACTGCTTAAGACCTTAACTTAGGCTCTCAACATTTCCTTAGACTATTCAGGTAACAAAAAGGTTCAACTCAGAAAAAGATTATAGAGCACCTACTATGTGATAGTGCTAAGCACATCAAGAGGGATTAAACACAACTTCGCCCTTGTGTAGCTTTCAGTCTCAGCTGGTCCCTCCACCACCAGGCTTAATGCATTTTCTTGTAAGAAACCAAAACTGATAGTGTCAGGCTGTGGCTTACCCCTCTCTTTTGACTCCCCTTTTCCTACAAGTTAAAAAGCAAGTCCTTCTCTAGTCTTAGAAGACGTTTCACAATCTGCTACCCCATGCGCCACACCCCTCACTCCCAGTCCTTTGTCACTGCCATGGTGGCTTCTTGCTCTTTCCAGATCTGTGTCTAGGAGGAGTGCTTTCTTTGATCTAATATGCCTCTCTTCCTCTGTGCCCTGCAAGCCCCTACCTACTGTTGAAGTGCAGTCCAAATAACCCCTCCTTGCTTATGTCAGAATCCAACAGTCCCTATGCCCCCAGAGGACTTTGTTCCAATCCCTACATGAGTGCATTTACCACACTGTGTCGAAATTTATCTATTCACCTGTCTGTCTCATCACTAGACTGTGAGCACACAGAAGACCAGTGCCAGGTAGTACTTATTATCTCAATCTGAATTAATGTGATTATAAATGCACCCAGCCCTCTGCTTATCTGAATCCTACCCAAGGTTCTGGGCTTGACTCAATCCCAGCCCCTTCCCCAGAATTTTTGGGCCACTCATTCCAGGCTAGGATCGTCACCCTCCTCTGAATAGCCACACTGCTTACCTTCTGTATCACCAGCTTGGCATTTACAACATGGCACTTTGAGCTATTAAATGTCCCTGTTTTCCTTTCCAATAGACTTCAAAGCTTCTTTTCCAAAGCTTAGCTCAATACCTTGCATTAGAGTAGGTGTTTCTTAATATTTTCTGATTGGTAAATCTTTTAGCAGATGGAATTTTAGAGGAAATGAGAAGGAATAAGATCCAGGACAGGTGGTGATTTTACCTTATAGAAAGATAGAGTATATTAACTCCCATGAAACTAGAAGGATTAAGAAAGAAAATATAGGAAAATAACAGAGAAGAATACAGAAGTGCTGAATAAGAGACACTCAATCTTATAAAAAATAATCAGGAAAAAATAATATACTAAGCTAAGTATGCACACACATGTTAAATGCAGCCACATAAAAACAGTTCAGAATTTACCATCTATGGGTAAAGAGACAGCAAGACTATGAATAACTTATATACAGTGGAACACATCATATACACATTTAACTTATGTAAAGTTGCCTCTACAGGCTTAATAGAAAAGAGAGGGTTAGATTAAAAGAATTTTAAAATGTGGACAATTCTGCCCACTATTCCATTACAGGAGCAAAAGAGGCCGAGTCAGTCAGACCCACTTCTCGTGCACCCCTCATAGTATAAGCAGCTCACAACGCTGAGACTAATTGTTGGGTCTGAAGATAAACTCAAGCCAGTTTCTTCAGTGATCTGTTTGTATAATAAAGGAAATACTAACTGTACAGAACTTGCTAAGAAAGAGAGTGTGTGTCAGTATCCAGTGTAGCAGGTATTTGTGACTATATGTACTGAAATCTATAGGTGATTTAAGAGAGTGTCAAGGATATTGACTTCACATACTTTTCACATCGTGTATTAACTTTGGCACCTAATGCCCAAGTATGATGTGACTCCTCTGCTTAAGTCAAATATTCTCTACTGATTCTTGACCCCCATTAGGAGCTCTTGTAGTACTTGCTATTTACACTGCTTATTTTGATATTTAGTCATATGCTATCTTATGCCACCATTTAACTGTCGAACATTCAGATGTAAATATGATCACCTCACAAAGACTGCGAGTAAGCTGGTGAAAGTAATCACATCTTAAAGCTTTTACACCCCACAATGCATGTGGCACAGTATTAAGGACGAAACAAAAGTGCTTAATTATTTTTTTTTTTTATTTTTTATTTTTTTGCGGTATGTGGGCCTCTCACTGTTGTGGCCTCTCCTGTTGCAGAGCACAGGCTCCGGACACGCAGGCTCAACGGCCATGGCTCACGGGCCCAGCCGCTCCACGGCATGTGGGGTCTTCCCGGACCGGGGCACGAACCCGTGTCCCCTGCATCGGCCGGCGGACTCTCAACCACTGTGCCACCAGGGAAGCCCAATTATTGAAGAGCCATTTAATCAATGTTACTTTCTCTATAATCAAACTCAGAGTCTAAAAGGAATAACTCAACTAAATGTATGAGTTTCATATTCTCTATTGTGCTTTCTAGGGTACACTTATAGCTGTAAAATGACTGTCATGAGGAGAAAGGCCCTTGCTTGCCCCCAAATTATTCATTAAATTATTTGACTGTTATATATTCAATTGAGAAGGCTTGGAGAGACCAGTATAAAGGGTAATAAAGAAAACTATTATCATCAGCACTTTTTCTAGAAAGATAATAAAAAGTCATTTTGGGAAAGAGGGCTGCCTTTATTAGTGGCCTGGGAGAGAACATCAAATCAAGCTAAGACCGACCCACTCCTTTAGAGAAAAGAGAAAACAGAGCAAAATCTCCGAGGATTAATCAACAAAATATAGATATATAAAGAGATTATCAACATTTCTTCATGTTTAACTAAACTATCATGTATCATCTCTAGTTTAAAAATAACATTTTAAAAGCAAAATGAGCCTTTTGCTACTGATTTCTAATATACTATTTCCTTAAATCCTTTCATTGTATTAATATAGCTCTGTCCACAGGCAGCAAGGACTTGAAGATTGATTATTGAGTGTCATGGGATTATAAAGATAAGCTATTTGGATAATTTAAACTAAAAAAATAACTCACCTTTATCTCCAGGGTGGGTTTTGGGGCCTGGGTTATTCAGATAATTTGGTCAACTTACACTTCATATCACCAGAGTCGACATTCTAAATGTGCTTCCTAACACTAGAAAAGTATTTCAAACTGTTTTCAACTTGTCCTGTGATGAGATACAAGGTTAAATATCATCCAAGTTAAAAAGTAAGTTTGCTGCTATTTTTTTTTCTTTTTGGGGGGGCTATTTTTACCGGATTGGTCAGCTAGCTCCTTTTAACTCTTCTCAAAGTTTTTTGACATTAAAACAAATAAATTCATTCTGTTTTTTCAAGCATAAATGATATGCAATAAGCCTCAGAGAACAGAGGTTACTCATTCTGGTTATGTTTTACTTTCTTACAAACACATACTCATGCTCAATTGAACTGCCTCCAAGTGATTTTTAAGTATTAAAGGTGAACACAGCCCTCCTTTTTCAAAGGTATTTTGGGCAACTGTTGTGAAACAAAATGCAAATCATTTAAAAAAAAAACAACTGATGTTAAATAAAAAAGCACTAGTCAAGAAATCACCTAAAGTTTAAGTTCACATAAAAACAAACTAAAATTAATGATGGGTAAGCACCTCATAACCTTGAACAGGAAAAACATTCAGAACTCTTGACAACAGGTTCAAGGTTCCTGACCTGCTGGACAACCTTCCCCTTCCACATCTTTCCGAGATTCCATCAGGTCCTGTTTTTCTCTCTACAATAAATTGTCATTTATCTAGAATGCAATGAACCAGAAAGTCAAAATAAACAGAGTGATGTTTTCCTATGCTCCGTTTTCAGTTAACGTGCAGGTGTTTGTTGCATGCCTACTATGTTCCTAACACTGTTTCGTTTGCTGCGGGCATATGAAATATGTCACAAATGTTGCTTAGAATTGTGTAACTTCTCTTTTATGAGGAAAAACTAACAAGTAAACAAGCTTTCAGAAAGGTAGTCCATAAAGCAACTTGCAACATATCGAAAAGGTAATTCTGATTCCATCTCTAACTGCCTTATTCATCTATAACCACAAGGTAATAACAGTACATGCTCTGACAGCAAGAGGAAAACACTCTAAAATCAGAAATCTCTAAAGAGAGTCAAGTCTTTTCCATATACTTTTAGTTGCAAATGTATTTCTATTATTTGATTTAAAAATGTGACTAGTGGGCTTCCCTGGTGGCGCAGTGGTTGAGAGTCCGCCTGCCGATGCAGGGGACACGGGTTCGTGTCCCGGTCCGGGAAGATCCCACATGCCGTGGAGCAGCTGGGCCCGTGAGCCATGGCCGTTGAGCCTGCGCGTCTGGAGCCTGTGCTCCGCAACGGGAGAGGCCACAACAGCAAGAGGCATGCGTACCACAAAAAAAAAAAAAAAAAAAAAAATGTGACTAGTAATTCATATGTTCTATTAATAAAAATAACCTATTCTCTTACATTATAAATAAATGGGGATTGAAGTCTCTTCTTATCCTAAACAAGACCCAGCGTGAGATTTCGAAAGGTCAACCAATCATTGCCAAATGATTGAGATTGTGTCCATAATGCAAATCTGTGTAATTCCTACACAGATCTGTAGCCATGTGAGCTATAAGTTGCAATTAGAAGTTTAATTTTACTTTTCTAGTTTGCATGGAAATGATTCTACAGTTACAGGGAGTTTAATTAGAAATCATGATCTAATTTATGAAGAAGATCCTAGTACTCTTCCACAGAGGCTATGTGTACCCTCATAGTACACATCCCTGGGGAAATAAGAGAGTTCCATTTTTCCCTTCCAAATTAATGTGTGTCTGCTTCTAATTTTCTACCAGACCACCAATAATTGTGTCACAATTGGGAATTCAATATATGCAAAATTCTAACTTTAGAAAAGCAGAAAGAATACATACATGAGGACAGCAAAAATGTTAATTCCCCAGGGTTTCCTGTTTTAATGCCTTATTTTAGAGTATTCTGGGAATTTCTGAGGAAAAAAGAAATCTTCCACAGTAAGCACTGGCAAATAAAACCAAAGAATTAAAGGTCTTCCTTTTTCCAAGAATACAAAGGAAATTAAGATACTTTTAAAAACACAAAGCCATTCATTTTCATAATTGGTTTTCTATATTAGACAGCTAATAAGTATGATTATAACTTCTATTCAAACACAACTTCTATTCATTGGTGATAATAACTTTGGCCTTTATTATTTCATATTTTTTGAAAAATTACCTAGATGTTGGGATAAGTTAACTATCTGAGAGAAAAATAGAATTAATTTCTAGTTTTCATGTTTCAAGATAAATTCTACATGAATTATATATTTAAATACTTAAAACACAGCATTACAAAATAAAAATAAATGTGAATATTTGAGTATTCTTGAATTGGAGCAGGACTTCCTACATTTAACACAAAAACCGAAACCCATACAAGGAAATGTTGATAGATTTGATGACATCAAAACTTAAAATTTTTGGATTTATAATTCCAGAAATATGGTGTACAAGTAATGTTTCTGTACAAAATACCTATAAATTCTGAATAAAACATTTAAAAAATCTTCTAGAAGCATAGCTTAGATGGCAAGAAAATAAGGGAATTCTTCAGAGGCAAAAATGACTTAAAAGATAGAATCCAAAAAGGTAATCAAGCACTAAAGTGCACAGTTGCTTGGTGGCATTTGCTGATAGTTGCTGATTTCTGGTAGTTTGGAGATTTTGATTTTTGACAAGGAACAGGAGACAAGGTCAATTTAGACAGAAATTAAGATTAAGACACTTCCACAAAACTGAAATCATGAAAGGAGACATTCTCAGGGAAAAGGGTAAACTGAAAAAACAAACATCAAAACAAAAACTTTTCTCCCTACCCCACAGAAGGAGGGATCTGGATTCCAGACTCTGGATTCTGGATAAAGGTAAAAAAGAAGAGAATGCATGAAAATTCATAACCTCAAGTCAACTTTCATTTGCTTTGGTAGCGGAATTCACATTATCTATGCAGCCTGAAAAAAATATATTAAAGATTAAGGTAGACTAAAGTAGCTCTTGATTTTGTAGTATCCCTTTGGCTTGCAGAAGCAGATGAAAATTCTATCTATAGAAGTTTCCTTTGGGACTTCCCTGGTGGTCCAGTGGTTAAGACTCCATGCTTCCACTGCAGGGGGCATGGGTTCCATGGTTGGGGCACTAAGATCCTGCATGCTATGAAGCCAAAAAAAAAAAAGTTACCTTTAATCCAGGCCTCATAGTCTTTCCACAGAGAGAGTTCCAATGGTTGTGAGCTCACAAATAAAAATCACAAAACACATAAGGAACCAACCCACCATGAACAAGAGTCAGCAGAATAACCAGGCAATTCAAACTTCAAAAATTGCTGGTATTGGAATTGTCAGATTTTTTTTTTTTTTTTTTTTTTTTTGCAGTACACGGGCTTCTCACTGTTGTGGCCTCTCCCGTTGTGGAGCACAGGCTCTGGACGCGCAGGCTCAGCGGCCATGGCTCATGGGCCCAGCCGCTCCGCAGCATGTGGGATCCTCCCAGACCGGGGCACGAACCCATGTCCCCTGCATCGGCAGGCGGACTCCCAACCACTGTGCCACCAGGGAAGCCCTGGAATTGTCAGATATTGAATATTTTTAATATGAGCTTAATGTGTTTAAAGAAAAAAACATATTGAAAATTATAAGTAAGAGATTATAAAAAAATGGATAGGGTTTTTAAAAGATAAAATGTTACTTCTAGGAATGAAAACTATAATAATTAAGTTTAGAAACTCAATTGTCAGGTCAATCGTCAAATTAGAGCTGAAGAGAGAAGCCATGAACCAGAAGATAAAGCTGAGTACCCATATGCAGCAAAGGGAATCAAAGGTTGACATAAGGGCTTCCCTGGTGGTGCAGTGGTTGAGAGTCCGCCTGCCGATGCAGGGGACACGGGTTCGTGCCCCAGTCTGGGAAGATCCCACATGCTGCGGAGGGGCTGGGCCTGTGAGCCATGGCCGCTGAGCCTGTGCGTCCGGAGCCTGTGCTCTGCAACGGGAGAGGCCACAATAGCTAGAGGCCCGCGTACCGCAAAAAAAAAAAAAAAAAAAAAAAAAGGTTGACATAAAAAAAGAGGTCAAAGGACCTGGAAGAGAGAGAGAGCTGTTTAATAGGACAGGCAAAAGAGATAATCAAGAGTATGAGGAGATGAAAGAGAATTGCTAGAATTGTGGAAAGGCATAAGTCCTCAGATTCATGAGTCACAATAATGCCAAGAAGGACAAATGAAAATAAATCCCTACCTACACACAACATGAAAAACTGTAGCACAACTGAATTAAAGAGGTCTTAAAAGAAGCCAGAGAGAAAAGAGAGATTATCTACAAATGAGCAATTTAAATGACTGCCGACATCTTGAGAGTAACCATGGAAGGCAGAAGGTTATAGAATAATACCTTCATTATGTCACAGGATAATAACCCTCAGCCTGCCTGGAATTGTATACCCAGCAAAGGAATCTTTCAAGATAAGCATGATGAAGATATTTCAGAAAAACAAAAAAGGAGAGAGTTTACCACCAACAGATGCTTACTAAAGGAGCTTCTAAAGGAAGCACTCTAGGACAAAGCTCCAAAGAAAAATAGGAAATGCAAGATGAAATACTGAGAGAAAATATAGTAAACATATTGGCAAATTCCATAAACACTGACTGCAATGATAACAATGTGCAATTTGTAGCATTTTAAAAAGACAGAATAGACAAAAATAATAGTACAGAATATGGTTATCAAAGTTAAAGTGTTCTAAGGTCCTTGTATTGTTCAAGAGAGTGAAGAGGTAATTACCTTTAAACATTGTTAAGTTAAACATGCATGCTAAAAATTTTAAGGTAACCACAAAATTAATAGAAATAATAAGCACAATTAAAAACTAGAAGAAAAAGTAGAATGGGAAAAAAAATCAGGCTAATACAAACCAATCCAAAAGAAAGCAAAAAGGAACATAGAAAAAATTAGACAGAGAAAATGAAAGTTAAGATGGTAGAGATAAATTCAAAAGTAATAATAATCACTATAAATGAAAAATTGCTAACACAAAGAAAACCAAAAGACTGGAGGCATTACTATATAATGATAAGAGAGATGATTAGTTTTCATACAGAAAAAAAATGAAATTGAGTCAGCACCTGTATCAGTTAACTATTATCACAGAACAAACCACCTCAAACTTAGTGGCTTAAAGCAGCAATGGTTTATCACTGATATGTCTATGAGTCATCTGGGATTCAGTTGAAATCAACTGGGCTCAGCTCATGCTGCTTGACTGAGGTAGCTCTCCTTCTCTTGGGACTAGTGGACTAGCACAGACATGTTCTTCAAATAGCATTGGAAGAAGGAGAAATACACAAAGCCTCTTAAGGCCTAGGCTTGGAACTGATGTCTCTTCTGCACATTCTGGTGGCCAAAACAAGCTGCATGACTGATGCCAAGTCAAGAGCTGGGGAAATACCATCTGACTTTGTCCAAGGAATTTGAAGCCACATAACAAAGGGGATATAGGGAGGGGTAAAGAAATGGGACCAATAATGCAACCTGGTTGAGAGTCCGCCTGCTGATGCAGGGGACACGGGTTCGTGCCCCGGTCTGGGAAGATCCCACATGCCGTGGAGCGGCTGGGCCCGTGAGCCATGGCTGCTGAGCCTGCGCGTCTGGAGCCTGTGCTCCACAATGCGAGAGGCCACAGCAGTGAGAGGCCCACGTACCACAAAAAATAATAATAATAAATAAATAATGCAACCTAGCACAGCATGTGAAAGCATTCACAAAAATCAATTTCAGATGTTACCATTAAAGGGAAGCAGTGGGTAGAAGTCACAGATGGAGGGGAAGGCATTTTCACACATAAAACCAACTTAACATCAGTATTCAGAATATATAAAGAACCCCCCTTGGAATGAAAAAAAAAAGGAGGAAGGAGGGAAAGCAGAAGGGAAGGAGGGAGGGAGGGAGAAAAGGAAAGAAAAAGAATAATGAAAGGATAGACAACCCAATAGAAAAAAATGTTCAGACGATATGAAAAGGCATTCTGCCAGTAATCTTATGAAAAAGATCTCACCTCATAAGTAATCAGAGAAATGCAAAATAAAACCTCAATGAGGTAACATTTTACAGCCACTAGTAGTTTTAAAGTCTGATAATACCAAATGTTAACAATAATCTGGAGCAACAGAAACTCTTAAACACTGCTGGTGGGAGTATAAAGTAGTACAAACCCTTCGGAAAACAATTTGGCTTTTTTTAAAGCAGAAAATATGTCTACCCTACAACCCAGCAATTCTAATACTAAGAATACATTTTTTGCACCTAAGCACCAGGAGATATGTACAAGGTTTATGGTGGCATTTTTTTTGTAATATCAAAAACTGGAAACAACAGAGGAATGAATAAATAAATTGTGATATGGCCATAGAGAAGAATACCATACATGCATTAAAAAGGAAACATCAACATTGATGCTTCTCAATGAATAACGTTTAGGTTTTTTTTTAAAAAATGAAGCTACAAAAGAATTCATGCAGTATGATTTTAGTTCTAAATCATGCCAAAAATATGCAAAATTAAATAATATTTTATTTAGGAATTGTCCGTATGTGATAAAAATATAAAGAAAATAACAAAATTAAGGAAATTTTTTACCTCCAGAGAGAAGGAGAAATATGATATGATAGGAGCTCATACAAGCTTTAAAAGTTTTGGAAATGTACTATTCTTAAACTGGGATGTGAGTACAGGATTACTTGTTTTGTTTTTATTCTTCTTCAAACAGTATATGTATGGTATTTACATGTTCATTTGTACAAATGATATATTTAATTTTAAAAATAAAAGTTAAAGGTTTAAACTGTATGTCAAAAATATCACAAACATTAAAAGGAAAATGACAAAGTAAAAAAATCTTGTATTTATTATAATAGACAAAAGTTATAACATTTTAAAAATCCTACAAAGATTTAATACAAAAATAGGCTAAACACTGAAACAGACATTCCATTAAAAAATGATAGATGTACACGTAAATACATTAAAAACGCATTTCAACCTCACTAGTAATTAATGAAATAGAAATCAGAGCAACCGTTTGATGCCATTTTCAACTGTGAAAACATCAAAAATTAAAAAGAAAAGGATAGGGCTTCCCTGGTGGCACACTGGTTGGGAATCCGCCTGCCAATGCAGGGGACACGGGTTCGAGCCCTGGTCCGGGAGGATCCCACATGCCGCAGAGCAACTAAGCCTGTGCGCCACAACTACTGAAGTCCACATGCCTAGAGCTCGTGCTCTGCAACAGGACAGGCCACTGCAATGAGAAGCCCGCACACCACAACGAAGAGTGGCCCCCGCTCGCTGCAACTAGAGAAAGCCCACAAGCAGAAACAAAGACACAACACAGCCAAAAATAAATAAATAAATTTATAAAAAAAAAAAAAAGAAAAGGACAGTAAGGAATAAAAGATCATTCAGGGCTTCCCTGGTGGCGCACTGGTTGAGGGTCTGCCTGCCGATGCAGGGGACACGGGTTCGTGCCCCAGTCTGGGAAGATCCCACATGCCGCGGATTGGCTGGGCCCGTGAGCCAGGGCCGCTGAGCCTGCGCGTCCGGAGCCTGTGCTCCACAATGGGAGAGGCCACAACAGTGAGAGGCCCGCGTACCGCAAAAAAAAAAAAAGGACATGAGAAAGTAAAGAATTCAGGATACAAGTAGCTTAAATTTCAAGTAAAATTATCCAGTCTAACTTTCACAAAAGTGCTGATAAGTTTTCATTAACACTAAACCATGCTGTAATTAGAAGACAAACTTGATGAATTCAAAAATATTTTAAATTTCACTTCAAATTTGATGCCCTAGCATCAAAAGTCCAAGATTTCCCTTACATTTAAAGCATGGTTTAAACCTCCCAATGAGTGCCTCCCAGTAAGTACCCCCAACTCATATATTTTATATTTTCATGGCAAAATATTTTCCCAATAAAGAATTTTCTATCAGATAATGAACAACTATGCCGCAACTTGCTAACAAATGTTCTTTATGGTGAAGACCCAGTTAGTTGTGTCTGTTTGACTCATGCTGGCTTTCATTCAGAAACTGAATTTATGTGGCAAGACCTGTTCTTTTCTAGAGATATGACTGGTGATTGAATAATGCTGAGTATACGTGGCTAAGATCCCAAAATCTGACAAATTGGATTACTGGTTGTAGATTTAAATTCCAGCTGAGAGCATCTCACAGTTCCCAAGGGCCATAACAACTGTAATCATAAATGTTATTTATTCATGACTAAATAAGACAAAATTAGGTAGGGGGTTAGAGGGGCAGAGGTGGAAGGTTATTGGAAGGATAAATCTGTCAGCTATTTAGGTTAAATATAACATTCAGAAGCAGCTCTTTCAGCTATAAAATGATTTGGCAGATTTCTAACAGGAGATTTTTTTTTTCGGTAATTCTTACCAAGCACAGAGGCCCTAAAAATCTTTTTACAGTAACATTATAGAATGAAAGCCCTCAAAAATTCACTTGTTTCAACCCCCTTTCCAATCCCAACTTCTGAAGAAAGTTTTACAATCAGAAAAGAATAGGAAAAAAGACAAAACCAACTAAAGCTACTTAAAAGAAATATAGGGGCTTCCCTGGTGGCGCAGTGGTTGAGAGTCCGCCTGCCGATGCAGGGGACACGGGTTCATGCCCCGGTCCGGGAGGATCCCACATGCCGCGGAGCAGCTGGGCCCGTGAGCCATGGCCGCTGAGCCCGCGCGTCCGGAGCCTGTGCTCTGCAACGGGAGAGGCCACAACAGTGAGAGGCCGGCGTACCACAAAAAAAAGAAAAAAAAACAAAAAAAAAAGAAATATGTTACTGAAACTAAGTAGATGCTGCCTGATCCCAGCTGTTGGCTTTTTATTTTTTCTCAAAATCACATTTCAGATTTGAAACGTGAAAATAAACTATGCTCAGAGTACCAGGTGCTCTTTAAAAATAAAATATTGCTGGAGTGGGGGGGAAGTAAGGGAGGACTTAATAGTCTGGGAAAAGCCTGTAATAAATAACTAAACCCTTTCCGGGCTTCTAGAAATTCTGAAGACCAGGGACCAGCCTGAAAACACAATTACCACAGGAGGATTCAATTAAACATACTCTAGGTTCTATGGGATAACATGACTCCATTTGGGTAATATAAATGCTTTGACAGCTGGGTTAAAAAAAAAAATGGGATGATCTGTTCTTTAGCTACTCATGGATGGCTTTAGAATAGATGAGATTCCTGACTTTGGTTATGTCTACCACAAGCCCCATGCACGCTGAGTATTTTAATGACAAATAAATCTTAAGCTGTTCGTATGACAACAGGTACTTGGATCATATAAGAAACTACACAAGGGGATTTTTATTGAATATTTTTACTTAACATTTCTTTTTCCCCATGGCCATAGTTAATTTAGACCCAACTCTTTCTTTTTTTGTGGGAAGACTGTAGATTGACCCTTCCTTTCTTAAACAGTCAGTTTTCTGACAGTCATTCAAATGTTCTAACAAGATTCTGATTATGGACAACCAGTGGATTTTTGAGTGGTTTAATGCTCTCCTTAGATGGAAAAGCAATAAAATATTTTAGGTAGAACAGCTATCTAAAATACACCAAAGCAATAATCCATTTTTTCTATATGTTAATAATAGCACAGATAGACTCACTCTTGAAGAGATATGTGCTTGGTGTCCCTTTTCCTGGATGTGTCCTGGGCCAGCCATGGCCCTTGATAGTTCCCTTATGACCAAGGGCATTTGCCTTTAGACATATTTTCCTGTGAAGAGTTAAGTTTGTTCAGGTACCAAACAGATAAACAGTGAACAGTGTGTGTTGATTAGTTGAACAATGGACAGAAAGCTAAATACTTCCTTAACAAGCAGGCCCAGATCAGTTGCAGGTCTCTAGGCCTCAGCTTCCTCATCTGTACACTGCAGACAATAATAGGTCCTACCTCATAGCATTGCTGGGAAGATTAATTCACACCTCACAAACAGCAAGACTCAAAAATCATGTCCTATTGCTAGATCACAAAGGCACACAAAGAGAAAATAAAATTACTTAGCTGTAGGAACTTTTTGCTTTGTGGGTTTTCAAGAATATTCTTGACTCATTAACATTTGTTTAAAATTTAAGTGTGTGTTTCTCCCTTCAATAGTCTACTTCTCCAGTTTTCTTGATAAATTTCAAAGTAGAAGCTTTAAATACTTACATTGAGATTCTTTATCTAGGTATTATCTATTATGGAGAAATCAGGGCAGACCCAGATTTTTGTTGGTTTGAAATGTATACAATTTGGGGACCCACTTTCTGAAAAAGAATATGAAATTATGAATGCAAAATTAGGTACAGGGTCTTAGAAATTTGAGATACAAAATTGGATATGGGGCTGTACAAGTGAGGGGCTCTGAAGTTGCATTAACTTCAAGGTGAACCCACCTCTGATAGCAGTTTTAACATCAGAAGCACCATCTACTAATTTCATTTTTAATGCTTACAGCCTGAAAAAAAATAATTTGTGCTGAAAGAAAGGCAACATGGAACTTAGACTACAGATGGGCTGCTTTGCATAATATTATGAAAGCAGAATTCTTGTTACTCAAATAATTTTACATGTATAAAAGAGCCAAAGAAATCCTAGAGCCAGTGTCTTTTATAATGTCAAGAATTCTTGTGTGAAATGAATAAGCTACTTTCAAAAATTAGATTCTTGTGACTTGCTTTGTTTATAGCAGTAACTATAGCTATTTTTAAGTTCTCTCAATTAGTCACTATGAGACAGAACTTTGTAGGAACTTATCAGATCTCAGGTACACCATAATTCTTAAGTAGAAGATATTAGCCTTGATCATAAAAAAAAAAAAAACTCTTCTTTTTAGAGGAAACAGTTTTATCACCTAACATTATTTTCTTCACAATTCTCTTGGAAAATAAAATTAGCAACATCAAGAGAGGTATATGATAGTAAACCTAGCATCTGTTACTGTAGCCAACCTGTAATTCCAGACTAATCCTATACATTTAATGACAGACAAACTTTAAATGTTCCATAAATCGAAATAACTTCTTGACTTGAAAGCAGCCACTGTCTCTACTTCATTATATTTTATTCACTCTTCAACCTGCTGCAGTCTGGTTTCTACTCCCACACCTCCCACTAAACTGCTCTCTTCAAGGTCAAATATGACCTCTGTTTCTAAATCCAGCTGACATTTTTCAGTTAGAGACAAATATACTTGAAACCCACTTATAGAGCACCATGTAGCCTAGGTTGCTTAGTGTGGCAGACAAGGGCCTCCAGACCCAACCCCAGGTTATCCCTCCAGCTTCAACTCACTTTCTCACCCCTAACTGATCTCTTGACTCCATTTATACTGCAGTGCTTCCAGCTCCCTTGGAGGCTCTCTAAGCCTTAGTGAAGGGCCATTTCCTCCCTGGTCAGTGACTAACCTGATTTATCCACCAGGACTGCCTTAGATGTCCCTCCTTTGGGGAAACAAATCTTCCTTGGCCTCCCAAGTTGGGGTTAATTGCCTCTTCCTTGTACTCTCTGTGCTGCCCCATCACATTGCATTATAAATGCCTGCTTAGATGTTTGACACCCCTGCAGACTATAATATCCTTAGGGGCATGGTGGTAAGCCAATGCTTAGCACATAGTATGTGTTCTACAAATATCTGTAGAAAAACTGAGGGACCAATAAAATTTTTAAAAACAAACAATTCGTAAAATAAATAATACACATCCACACACACAAACCATCCAGGTGATTTTACATGGATATTTGTCTAAGTTTTACTTTCTAGTCATAGGATTCAATTATAACAACCAAATGTATTTAATAGTTTCAAATAAAGTGCAATACCAGTTAATCAGCACATAATCACCTAATTAAACCTAACCACCAAATTAAACACTGGTATCTCTGTATGGCAATAAAACCAATAATTTAGTCTACATTACTGCCCATAAATGGTTTGGCTATTAGGTTTATATTTCACAGAATTTACTGATTTAACAGACTACTTGAAGAGCATATAGTCACTGGCTTTACAGCGATTTTATGATTTAGGAACAGTCTATTAATAGGTTTCAAATATACGACTAAGAGTTTTCACATGTTAATATCATTTCCACAAATTGGAAGTTAGTCAGACTTAATGCATTACCACTTACAAATAATGGAAATACATGTTCACTTCCATTTGCAAAGAACTTTTGAGTTTGCATGTATCTTAAACTTTCTATGAGTTTTAAAATCTCACTGTTGTCCAAATAAAATAGTGAACCAAAAGAATAAGACATAAGTCCTTGGAGGAGACCTTCAAGATGGCAAAAGAGTAAGATGTGGAGATCACCTTCCTCCCCACAAATACATCAGAAATACATCTACATGTGGAACAACTCCTACAGAACACCTACTGAACACTGGCAGAAGACCTCAGACTTCCCAAAAGGCAAGAAACCCACGTACATGGGTAGGGCAAAAGAAGAAACAGAGACAAAAGAATAGGAACGGGACCTGCACCTCTGGGAGGGAGCTGTGAAGGAGGAAAAGTGTCCACACACTAGGAAGCACCTTCACTGGCAGAGATGAGGGGTGGTGGGGGGCAATATTTGGAGCTACGGAGAAAAGTGCAGCAATAGGGGTGCAGAGGGCAAAGCAGAGCGATTCCCACACAGAGGATCGGTGCCGACCAGCACTCACCAGCCCGAGAGGCTTGTCTGTTCACCTGCCTGCAGGGGCGGGCGGGGGTTGGGAGCTGAGGCTTGGGCTTCCGTGGTCAGATCGCAGGGAGAGGACTGGGGTTGGCGGCGTGAACAGAGCCTGAAGGGGCTAGTGCACCATGGCTAGCCAGGAGGGAGTCCAGGAAAAAGTCTGGAATTGCCTAAGAGGGGAAATATTGTTTCAGGGTGCACGAGGACAGGGGATTCAGAACACGGCCTAAACGAGCTCCAGAGACGGGCGCGAGCCGCACCTATCAGTGTGGACACCAGAGATGGGCATGAGATGCTAAGGCTGCTGCTGCAGCCACCAAGAAGCCTCTGTGCAAGCACAGGTCACTATCCACACCTCCCCTCCCGGGAGCCTGTGCAGCCCACCACTGCCAGGGTCCCGTGATCCAGGGACGACTTTCCCAGGAAAACACAAGGCGTGCCTCAGGCTGTTGCAACGTCACGGTGGCCTCTGTCGCTGCAGACTCGCCCCACATTCCGTACCCCTCCCTCCCTCCGGCCTGAGTGAGCCAGAGCCCCCTAATTAGCTGCTACTTTAACCACGTCCTGTCTGAGCGAAGAACAGACACCCTCAGGCGACCTACATGCAGAGGCAGGGCCAAATCCAAAGCTGAACACCAGGAGCTGTGTGAAAAAAGAAGAGAAAGGGAAATCTCTCCCAGCAGCCTCAGGAGCAGTGGATTAAATCTCCACGATCAGCTTGATATACCCTGCATCTGTGGAATACCTGAATAGACAATAAATCATCCCAAAATTGAGGCGGTGGATTTTGGGAGCAACTGTAGACTTGTGGTTTGCTTTCTGTATCGAATTTGTTTCTGGTTTTACGTTTATCTTAGTTTAGTATTTAGATTTTATTATTACTTGTAGATTTGTTTATTGATTTGGATGCTCTCTTCTTTTATATATATATACATATGTTTTTTCCTTTTTCTCTTTTTGTGAGTGTGTATGTGTATGCTCCTTTGTGGGATTTTGTCTCTATAGCTTTGCATTTACCATTTGTCTAGGGTTCTGTCTCTCCATTTTTTGTTTTTGTTTTTTTTGAATAGTTTTTAGCACTTGTTATCATTGGTGGATTTGTTTTCTGGTTTGATTGCTCTCTTCTTTCTTTCTTTCTTTTTTCTTCTCTTTTTATTACATTTTAATAATTTTTTATTTTTTATTTTAATAACTGTATTTTTAAATTTTATTTATTTTTCTTTCTTGCTTTCACTTTTCCTCACTTTTCTTCTGAGGCGTGTGGATGACAGGGTCTTGGTGCTCCGGTCGGGTGTCAGGCCTGTGCCTCTGAGGTGGGAGAGTTGAGTACAGGACATTTGTCCACTAGAGACCGCCCAGCTCCACGTAATATCAAATGGTGAAAGCTCTCCCAGAAATCTCCACTCAACGACCAGCAAGCTACAGTGCTGGACACCCTATGCCAAACAACTAGCAAGACAGGAACACAACCCCACCCATTAGCAGAGAGGCTGCCTAAAATTATAATAAGGTCACAGACACCCCAAAACACACCACCAGATGTGGTCCTGCCCACCAAAAGACAAGATACAGCCTCATCCACCAGAACACAGGCACCAGTCCGCTCCACCAGGAAGCCTACACAATCCACTGAACCAAACGTAGCCACTCGGGGCAGACACCAAAAACAACACGAACTACAAACCTGCAGCCTATGAAAAGGAGACCCCAGACACAGTAAGGTAATCAAAATGAGAAGACAGAGAACTACACAGCAGATGAAGAAGCAAGGTAAAAACCCACCAGACTAAACAAATGAAGAGGATATAGGAAATCTACCTGAACAAAATTCAGAATAATGGTAGTAAACATGATCCAAAATCTTGGAAAGAGAATGGAGAAAATACAAGAAATGTTTAACAAGGACCTAGAAGAACTAAAGAGCAAACAATGATCAACAACACAATAAATGAAACTAAAAATTCTCTAAAAGGAATCAATAGCAGAATAACTGAGGCAGAAGAACAGATAAGTGACCGGGAAGAGAAAATAGTGGAAATAACTACCGCACAGAAGAATAAATAAAAAAGAATTAAAAGAATTGAGGACATTCTCAGAGACCTCTGGGACAACAATAAATGGAACAATATTCGAATTACAGGGGTCCCAGAAGAAGATGAGAAAAAGAAAGGGACTGAGAAAATTTTAGAAGAGATTATAGTTCAAAACGTCGTTAATATGTGAAAGGAAATAGTCAATCAAGTCCAGGAAGCGCAGAGTCCGATACAGGATAAATCCAAGGAGAAACATGCCAAGACACATACTAATCAAACTATCAAAAATTAAATACACAGAAAAAAATATTAAAAGCATCAAGGGAAAAATAACAAACAAGGGAATCCCCATAAGGTTAACAGCTGATCTTCCAGCAAAACCTCTACAAGCCAGAGGGAGTGGGAGGACATATTAAAAGTGATTAAACAGAAAAACCTACAACCAAGATTACTCTACCCAGCAAGGATCTCATTCAGATTCAACAGAGAAATTAAAACCTTTACAGACAAGCAAAAGCTAAGAGAATTCAGCACCACCAAACCAGCTTTACAACAAATGCTAAAGGAACTTCTCTAGGCAGGAGACACAAGAGAAGGAAAAGATTTACAATAACAAACCCAAAACAATTAAGAAAATGGTAATAGGAACATACATATCGATAACTACCTTAAATGTAAATGGATTAAATGCTCCAACCAAAAGTCATGGACTGGCTGAGTGGATACAAAAACAAGACCCATACATATGCTGTCTACAAGAGACACACTTCAGACCTAGGGACACATACAGACTGAAAGTGAGGGGATGGAAAAAGATATTCTATGCAAATAGAAATCAAAAGAAAGCTGGAGTAGCAATTCTCATATTAGAAAAAATAGACTTTAAAACAAAGACTATTACAAGGACAAAGAAGGACACTACATGATGATCAAGGGATCAATCCAAGAAGAAGATATAACAATTGTAAATATTTATGCACCCAACATAGGAGCACCTCAATACATAAGGCAAATGCTAAGAGCCATAAAAGGGGAAATTGAGAGTAAGACAATCACAGTACGGGACTTTAACATCCCACTTTCACCAATGGACAGATCATCCAAAATGAAAATAAATAAGAAAAAACAAGTTTTAAATGAAACATTAAACAAGATGGACTTAATTGATATTTATAGGACATTCCATCCAAAAACAACAGAATACACTTTCTTCTCAAGTGCTCATGGAACACTCTCCAGATAGATCATATCCTGGGTCACAAATCAAGCCTTCATAAATTTAAGAAAATTGAAATCATATCAAGTATCATTTCTGACCATAACACTATGAGACTAGATATCAATTACAGGAAAAAAAAACTGTAAAACATACAAACACATGGACGTTAAACAATACACTCCTAAATAACCAAACGATCACTGAAGAAATCAAAGAGGAAATCAAAAAATACCTAGGAACAAATGACAATGAAAACACGATGACCCAAAACCTATGGGATGCAGCAAAAGCAGTCTTAAGAGGGAAGTTTATAGCAATACCATCCTACCTCAAGAAACAAGAAAAATCTCAAATAAACAACCTAACCTGACACCTAAAGCAATTAGAGAAAGAAGAACAAAAAAACCCCAAAGTTAGCAGATGGAAAGAAATCATAAAGATCAGATCAGAAATAAATGAAAAAGAAATGAAGGAAACAATAGCAAAGATCAGTAAAACTAAAAGCTGGTTCTTTGAGAAGATAAACAAAATTGATAAACCATTAGCCAGACTCATCGAGAAAAAAAGAAGAGTCAAATCAATAGAATTAAAAATGAAAAAGGAGAAGTTACAACTGACACTGCAGAAATACAAAGGATCATGAGAGATTACTACAAGCAACTATATGCCAATAAAATGGACAACCTGGGAGAAATGGACAAATTCTTAGAAAAGCACAACCTTCCGAGACTGAACCAGGAAGAAATAGAAAATATAAAGAGACCAATCACAAGCACTGAAATTGAGACTGTGATTAAAAATCTTCCAACAAACAAAAGCCCAGGACCAAATGGCTTCACAGGCGAATTCTATCGAACATTTAGAGAAGAACTAACACCTATCCTTCTCAAACTCTTCCAAAGTATAGCAGAGGGAGGACCACTCCCAAACTCATTCTATGAAGCCACCATCACCCTGATACCAGAACTAGACAAAGATGTCACTAAAAAAGAAAACTACAGGCCAATATCACTGATGATCATAGATGCAAAAATCCTCAACAGAAAACTAGCAAACAGAATCCAGCAGTACATTAAAAGGATCATACACCATGATCAAGCGGGGTTTAAACAGGAATGCAAGGATTCTTCAATATACACAAATCAATGTGATAACCCATATTAATAAATTGAAGGAGAAAAAACATATGATCATCTCAATAGATGCAGAAAAAGTTTTCAACAAAATTCAGCACCCATTTATGATAAAAACCTTCCAGAAAGTAGGCATAGAGTGAACTTACCTCAACATAATAAAGGCCATATAGGACAAACCCACAGCCAACATCATCCTCAATGGTGAAAAACTGAAACCATTTCCTCTAAGATCAGGAACAAGACAAGGTTGTCCACTCTCACCACTATTACTCAACATAGTTTTGGAAATTTTAGCCATGGCAATCAGAGAAGAAAAAGAAATACAAGGCATCCAAATTGGAAAAGAAGAAGTAAAGCTGTCACTGTTTGCAGATGACATGATACTATACATAGAGAATCCTAAAGATGCTACCAGAAAACTACTAGGGTTAAACAATGAATTTGGTAAAGTAGCAGGATACAAAATTAATGCACAGAAATCTCCTTCACTCCTGTACACTAACAATGAAAAATATGAAAGAGAATTAAGGAAACACTCCCATTACCATTGCAACAAAAAGAATAAAACACCTAGGAATAAACCAACCTAAGGAGACAAAAGACCTGTATGCAGAAAACTATAAGACACTGATACAAGAAATTAAAGATGATACAAACAGATGGAGAGATATACCATGTTCTTGCATTGGAAGAATCAACATTGTGAAAATGACTCTACTACCCAAAGCAATCTACAGGTTCAAAGCAATCCCTATCAAACTACCAATGGCATTTTTCACTGAGCTAGAACAAAAAATTTCACAATTTGTATGGAAACACAAAAGACCCCGAATAGCCAAAGCAATCTTGAGAAATAAAAACGGAGCTGGAGGAATCAGGGTCCCAGACTTCAGACTATACTGCAAAGCTACAGTAATCAAGACAGTATGGTACTGGCACAAAAACAGAAATATAGATTGATGGAACAGGAGAGAACGCCCATAGATAAACCCACGCACAAATGGTCACTTTATCTTTGATAAAGGACGCAAGAGTATACAATGGAGAAAAGACAGCCTCTTCAATAAGTGGTACTGGGAAAACTGGACAGCTACATGTAAAAGAATGAAATTAGAACACTCCCTAACAGCATACACAAAAATAAACTCAGAATGGATTAAAGACCTAAATATAAGGTCAGACACTTTAAAACTCTTAGAGGAAAACATAGGCAGAACGCTCTATGACATAAATCACAGCAAGATCCTTTTTGACCCACCTCCTAGAGAAATGGAAATAAAAACATAAACAAACAAATGGGACCTAATGAAACTTAAAAGCTTTTGCACAGCAAAGGAGGCCATAAACAAGAAGAGAAGACAACCCTTAGAATGGCAGAAAATATTTGCAAATGAAGCAACTGACAAAGGATTAATCTCCAAAATTTACAAGCAGCTCATACAGCTCAATATCAAAGAAACAAACAACCCAATCCAAAATGGGCAGAAGACCTAAATAGACATTTCTCCAAAGAAGATATACAGATCGCTAACAAACACATGAAAGGATGCTCAACATCACTAATCATTTGAGAAATGTAAATCAAAATTACAATGAGGTATCACCTCACACGAGTCAGAATGGCCATCATCAAGAAATCTAGAAACAATAAATGCTGGAGAGGGTGTGGAGAAAAGGGAACTCTCTTGCACTGTTGGTGGGAATGTAAATTGATACAGCCACTATGGAGAACAGTATGGAAGTTCCTTAAAAAACTAAAAATAGAACTACCATAAGACCCAGCAATCCCACTACTGGGCATATACCCCAAGAAAACCATAATTCAAAAACAGTCGCGTACCACAATGTTCATTGCAGCTCTATTTACAATAGCCAGGACATGGAAGCAACCTAAGTGTCCATGGACAAATGAACGGATAAAGAAGATGTAGCACATTTATACAATGTATACAATACAATCCTTTGTCGGTTGCTTCATTTGCAAATATTTTCTGCCATTCTAAGGGTTGTCTTCTCTTCTTGTTTATGGCCTCCTTTGCTGCGTGAAAGCTTTTAAGTTTCATTAGGTCCCATTTGTTTATTTTTGTTTTTATTTCCGTTTCTTTTACAGCCATAAAAAGAAACGAAATTGAGTTATTGTAGTGAGGTGGATGGACCTAGAGACTGTCATACAGAGTGAAATAAGTCAGACAGAGAAAAACAAATACCGTATGCTAACACATATATATGAAAACAAACAAAAAAGTGGTTCCGAAGAACCTAGGGGCAGGACAGGAATAAAGATGCAGAAGTAGAGAATGGACTGGAAGACACGGGAGGGGGAAGGGTAAGCTGGGATGAAGTGAAAGAGTGACATGGACATATATACACTACCAAATCTAAAATAGATAGCTAGTGGGAAGCAACTGCATAGCACAGGGAGATCAGCTCGGTGCTTTGTGACCACCTAGAGAGGTGGGATAGGGAGTGTGGGAGGGAGACGCAAGAGGGAGGAGATATGGGGATATATGTTTATGTATAGCTGATTCACTTTGTTATAAAGCAGAAACTAACACACCATTGTAAAGCAATTATACTCCGATAAAGATGTTTAAAAAAATTAAACAACAACCGAAAAAGACATAAGTCCTTACTTTTACAAATTTGCACTTTAAGAAATCTAGTTGGAAAGACTAAAACATCCACAAATTAACCTACCATATTGCCAAAGTCTATTAAGCAAGCAGTCTCTTCAGGTTTTTCAATATTCCAAAGAAAATGGTAGCAAAACAGAGTCACAAAGAGAAGCTGATTAACATTTGTTGAAGCCAATCACTCTTGACTAGAGTGTGGGAAGAAGGGAGCCATATTCTTGATATTATTTGTGGGTATGCTATGAGATTCTTCAACTAAACCAGAGCTTCCAAGAAAAAAAACTATTCATTCAATAATTCATCCACACATTTTGTTTAGAACTTATTTCATGTCAAGCACCAACACAGAGGTGGATAAGCCGAAAACAGTCCCTGCCCTTGTGGAGCTTATGCTCAGATGAAATGAATGTTTGACAGCAGCTTATTACTGGGGGAAAAAATCTGAATCTCTTAACTCTTACCCCAATAATATACCTTTATAATTTTACCCTGTTATTATAAACCACTTCCCAGACCTGAATAACTATCTTACAAGTGTGTAGTATGTGTCTCAAAAAATACTTTTGATTCCTCCAGAAAGGATTAAGCTTTATGTGTCTCTCCTCCCAAATGAGGATGGGCCAGAAACTGGGCTTTCTTCTTTGTATCCCCAACACCCAGCCCAGGGCCTGGAACACAGCAGGCACCCAAAAAGAAATTAAGGGATTAATATTGTACAGAATAATAATCAAGAAAATAGGATTTCAGACCCAGCTATGCTATTAAATGTGTGTGTGCCTGTGTCTGCATCTGTGTGTGTGTATCTGTGTGTCTGTCGGTTTTCAGGTAATTTCTTCATCTATGTAATAGAGGAGTTGTATTAAACCTGTGGAGCTCTGAAGTATATATAATCGTAAAAAGAACATTAATGGCAAAAGAGTCAAAGAATGAAAGATCTAATGCTGATTTAATGAGCTTTGATAAGTATGAGAAAAAGTAGGGCCTGAAAAATGATAGGCTGAAATATAGAAGACAGGAATCCAGTTCCTTTTACACGACTCTGAAATGTTTTATTTCATTTAAACAAATTCTTAACTTGTTCAACTCCAGTTTCAAGGTTATTTATAGAAAATGGAGTAACAATGAAAGGGAATGGGATAGCCTTATCTTCTATGTCCCAGTTGTTACCTACCCCATGTAAATGCCATGATGCTGCTTTAAGAAACCTGGCTTTCCTCAGCAGCTGGTAGAAAAATAAATGAGGGGCTAAAAGACATGAGGGAGGAAAGACACACAGCAGATGCTGTGAGGAAGAGGAGAAAGGTAGTAGTAATTAGACATACCAATAAGAGCAAGCATGTAGAAAGATTAGCAAAACTTTTCAAGGAAAAACCAAAAGGAAGTCTAAAATTAGCAAATGTTCAAAAGTTCTTCACTCTGTGGTGTAAGTTCAAAATCTTTTCTATGTTCATTACCCATCAACAAATCACCCTTGCAGACTAAAGTATAATTTGATGTCGAGATACATATGCCATGTTCTCCGTTGAAATTCAGACATCTGAGTTTGTCTGGTGAACTGGTAGGGTGGGCCTGCTGAAAGGTGATTTGCATTGGGAGACTGAAGAGCCTCCTATGGAAAACCTAAGCTTGATTCAATCACAAGGACATAGCTGTTGGGGAGGAAAAGAGGAGGGTAGCAGCGTGTCCTGTGGATAGTATCACAACTCAGATTTGTTCCCATGGCCAAAGCCTTGCACACTGATTCCTAAAAAAAGTGCTGAGCAGAGGATAGACTCAAGAAAGTGTCTCTGCTATTGACTGTATAAATATTGATAGCCAATGCAATGCCACTTTGGTGCTCATGTAAAAAAATATAGCTCAAGGTGGGACAAGAGACATTTTCCTCACTTTTGCATTGGTCCAGGGCAGTTTCAGAGCATTGGAGACTCCAGAAAACAGTTCACTTTGAAACCTCAAGGTGTCCGGGCCAACTATGGAAGTCACAGTGCCCAGTAGACTATCTCTAAGAGATTTAGGCCACTTTGCAGGCTCAACAGCTCTAAGCTGCCAGCAGAAGTGAGAGGGATGCATTCATGAGCCCATGTAAGACCCCCTCAAGCCTGCCCTACCCAGAAGGAGAGAATTTGGACTGAAGGCCCTGCAATAAAAAAGATAAAAAGGCCAGAAAACAGATTATTATTCTCAGTGTGAGCCTGTTGTGGCCTGAAGTAACTTGAGTAAGAAAGAAACTAAGGAGGCCAGTCCTGCCTGCTAGCAAAGAGGTCTTAGAATAATCCTGCTCTCTGGGACCACTTAACGTCCCTGGGCCTCTGTTTCTTCATTTTTACTTCTTTCTTTTTTTTCTGTTTAAACATCTTTACTGGGGTATAATTGCTTTACAATGTTGTGTTAGTCTCTACTGTATAACAAACTGAATCAGCTATATGTATACATATATCCCCATATCCCCTTCCCTCTTGCATCTCCCTCCCACCCTCCCTATCCCACCCCTCTAGGTGGTCACAAAGCTCGGAGCTGATCTCCCTGGGCTACACAGCTGCTTCCCACTAGCTATCTGTTTTACATTTGGTAGTGTATATATGTCAATGCCACTCTCTTACTTCATCCCAGCTTACTCTTCACCCGTCCCGTGTCCTCAAGTTCATTCTCTACCTCTGCGTCTTTATTCCTGTCCTGCCCCTAGGTTCTTCAGAACCACTTTTTTTTTTCTTTAGATTCCATATATATGTGTTAGCATATGGTATTTGATTTTCTCTTTCTGAGTTACTTCACTCTGTATGACAGTCTCTAGGTACAACCACCTATAACTCAATTTCGTTTCCTTTTATGGCTGAGTAATGTTCCATTGTATATATGTGCCACAACTTCTTTATCCATTCATCTGTCGATGGACACTTAGGTTGCTTCCATGTCCTGGCTATTGTAAACAGAGCTGCAATGAACATTGAGGTACATGACTTTTTTTGAATTATGGTTTTCTCAGAGTGTAGGCCCAGTAGTGGGATTGCTAGTTCACATGGTAGTTCCATTTTTAGTTTTTTAAGGAACCTCCATACTGTTCTCCATAGAGTGCAAGAGGGTTCCCTTTTCTCCACAACCTCTCCAGCATTTACTGTTTGTAGGGATTTTTAGGATGGCCATTCTGACCGGTGTGAGGTGATACCTCATTGTAGTTTTGATTTGCATTTCTCTAATGATTAATGATGTTGAGCATCCATTAATGTGTTTGTTAGCCATCTGTATATCTTCTTTGGAGAAATGTCTATTTACGTCTGTGCCCATTTTTGGATTGGGTTGTTTGTTTCTTTGACACTGAGCTGCATGAGCTGCTTGTAAACTTTGGAGATTAATTCTTTGTCAGTTGCTTTCTTTGCAAATATTTTCTCCCATTCTGAGGCTTGTGTGTTCTTCTTGTTTATGGTTTCCTTTGCTGTGCAAAAGCTTTTAAGTTTCATTAGGTCCCATTTGTTTATTTTTGTTGTTGTTTCCATTTCTCTAGGAGGTGGGTCAAAAAGGATCTTGTTGTGATTTATGTCAAAGAGTGTTCTGCGTATGTTTTCCTCTAAGAGTTTTACAGTGTCTAGCCTTACATTTAGGTTTTTAATCTATTTTGAGTTTATTTTTGTGTATGACGTTAGGGAGTGTTCTAATTTCATTCTTTTACATGTAGCTATCCAGTTTTCCCAGCACCACTTATTGAAGAGACCGTCTTTTCCCCACTGTATATTCTTACCTCCTTTATCAATAATAAGGTGACCATTTGTGCGTGGGTTTATCTCTGGGCATTCTATCCTGTTCCATTGATCCATATTTTTGTTTTTGTGCCAGTACTATACTGTATTGATTACTGTAGCTTTGTAGTATAGTCTGGAGTGAGGGAGCCTGTTTCCTTCATCTCCATTTTTCTTCCTCAAGAGTGCTTTGCCTATTTGGGGTCGTTTGTGTTTCCATACAAATTGTGAATTTTTTAGTTCTAGTTCTGTGAAAAATGCCATTGGTACTTTGATAGGGATTGCATTGAATATGTAGATTGCTTTGGGTAGTATAGTCATTCTCACAATGTTGATTCTTCCTATCCAAGAGCATAGTATATCTCTCCATCTGTTTGTATTATCTTTGATTTCTTTCAGCAGTTTCTGATATTTTTCTGCATACAAGTCTTTTGTCTCCTTAAGTAGATTTATCACTAGGCATTTTATTCTTTTTGTTGCAATGGTAAAAGGGAGTGTTTCCTTAATTTCTCTTTCATATTTTTCATCATTAGTGTATAGAAATGCAAGAGATATCTGTGTATTAGTTTTGTGTCCTGCTATTATACCAAATACATTGATTAGCTCTAGTTGTTTTCTGGTAGCATCTTTAGGATTCTCTATGTATAGTATCATGTCATCTGCAAACAGTGACAGCTTTACTTCTTCTTTTCCAATTTAGATTCCTTGTATTTCTTTTTCTTCTCTGATTGCCGTGGCTAAAACTTCCAAAACTATGCTGAATAATAGTGGTGAGAGTGGGCAACCTTGTCTTCTTCCTGATCTTAGTGGAAATGGTTTCAGTTTTTCACCATTGAGGACAATGTTGGCTGTGGGTTTGTCCTATATGGCCTTTATTATGTTGAGGTAAGTTCACTCTATGCCTACTTTCTGGAAGGTTTTTAACATAAATGGGTGTTGAATTTTGTTGAAAGTTTTTTCTGCATCTATTGTGATATCATATGGTTTTTCTCCTCAATTTGTTAATATGGTGTATCACATTGATTGATTTGCATATATTAAAGAATCCTTGCATTCCTGGGATAAACCCCACTTGATCATGGTGTATGATCCTTTTGATGTGCTGCTGGATTCTGTTTGCTAGAATTTTGTTGAGGATTTTTGTATCTACGATCATCAGTGATATTGCCCTGTAGTTTTCTTTTTTAGTGACAGCTTTGGTTTTGGTATCAGGGTGATGGTGGCCTCGTAGAATGAGTTTGGGAGTATTCCTCCCTACGCTGTATTTTGGAAGAGTTTGAGAAGGATAGGTGTTAGCTCTTCTCTAAATGTTTGATAGAATTCACCTGTGAAGCCCTCTGGTCCTGGGCTTTTGTTTGTTGGAAGATTTTTAATCACAGTCACAATTTCAGTGCCTGTGATTGGTCTGTTTATATTTTCTATTTCTTTGTGGTTCAGTTTCACAAGTTTGTGCATTTCTAAGAATTTGTCCATTTCTTCCAGGTTCTCTATTTTATTGGCATATAGTTGCTTATAGAAATCTCTCATGATCCTTTGTATTTCTTCAGTGTCAGTTGTTACTTATTTTTCATTTCTAATTCTATTGATTGGCGTCTTCTCCCTTTTTTTCTTGATGAGTCTGGCTAATGGTTTATCAATTTTGTTTATCTTCTCAAAGAACTAGTTTTTAGTTTAATTGATCTTTGCTATTGTTTGCTTCACTTCTTTTTCATTTATTTCACATCTGACCTTTATGATTTCTTTCGTTCTGCTAACTTTGGGATTTTTGTTCTTCTTTCCCTAATTGTTTTAGGTGTAAGGTTTAGTTGTTTATTTCAGATGTTTCTTGTTTCTTGAGGTAAGGTTGTATTGCTATAAACTTCCGTCTTAGGACTGCTTTTGCTGTATCCCATAGGTTTTGGGTTGTCGTGTTTTCATTGTCATTTGTTTCTAGGTATTTTTTGATTTCCTCTTTGATTTCTTCATTAATCTCTGTGTTATTTAGTAGTGTATTGCTTAGTATCCATTTGCTTGTATTTTTTACAGATTTTTTCATGTAACTGATATCTAGTCTCACAGCGTTGTGGTCGAAAACAATACCTGATATGATTTCAATTTTTTTACGTTCAGCAAGGCTTGATTTATGACTCAAGATATGATCTATCCTGGAGAATGTTCCATGAGCACTTGAGAAGAAAGTGTATTCTGTTGTTTTGGGGTATAATGTCCTATAAATATCAATTAAGTCCATCTTGTTTAATGTGTCATTTAAAACTTGCATTTCTTCATTTTTCTTTAATAAATGTATTTGGAACACCAACTAGAGCCATTCTGCTGAGTGCTGAGGATATCAAGATTAATATGACCCAGCCCTTCAAGGAGATTTTGATCCTATAGGGGAGACAGACACAGAGACATGGGGAAATCATAAACTGTAGGTCAATGATATTAAAAAAGAAATACATGAAGTGCTGTTGTAGTATACACAAGTATTTAATCCAATCTGTAAGTTGCATAAAATGAAAGGGATAATTTTCCAATCCAAACCAGATTTTCTTTTTGTTTTCTTTTAATTCATATAATGTCTCTAAGCATTAATTTCCAAAACTGAAAAATGAGACCACATTTACAGCTGTTGTAAGAAACTGAGATCATGTACAAAATGGTTTACTATATTGTTTGGAACTTAGCATACATGTAAAACAGGTGTCCTTAAAGTCTTTCTTATTTATTTTTTTATTTTTATTTTTTAGTAATACATAATATACTTTATTTCTTTATTTGAATTTTATTTTATTTATTTTTTTATAAAGCAGATTCTTATTAGTCATCTGTTTTATACATATTAGTGTATATATGTCAATCCCAATCTCCCAATACATCCCACCACATTCCCCCCCAACCCCCAACCCCTGCTCTCTCTCTTTGGTTTCCACTCGTTTGTTCTGTACATCTGTGTCTCTATTTCTCCCTTGGCAAACAGTTCACTTTACACTTTTTCTAGATTCCACACATATGCGGTAATATTTGCACTTCTCTTTCTGACTTACTTCACTCTGTATGACAATCTCTAGGTCCATCGATGTCTCTACTAATGACCCAATTTCGATCTTTTTTCTGGCTAATATTCCATTATATATAACTACCACATCTTCTTTATCCATTCATCTGTCGATGGGCATTTAGGTTGCTTCCATGACCTGGCTATTGCAAATAGTGCTGCAATGAATATTGGGGTGCATGTGTCTTTTTGAATTATGGTTTCTCTGGGTACATGCCCAGTAGGCGGATTGCTGGGTCATATGGTAATTCTATTTTTAGCTCCTTAAGGAACCTCCATACTGTTCTCCATAGTGGCTGTATCAAGTTACATTCCTGCCAACAGTGCAAGAGGCTTCCCTTTTCTCTACACACTCTGCATCATTTGTTGTTTGTAGATTTTCTGATAATGCCCAGTCTAAGCGGTGTGAAGTGATACCTCATTGTAGTTTTGATTTGCATTTCTCTAATAATTAGTGATGTTGAGCAGATTTTCATGTGCCACTTGGCCATCTGTATGTCTTTTTGGAGAAATGTCTATTTAGATCTTCTGCCCATTTTTGGATTTGGTTGTTTGTTTTTTTAATATTGAGCTGCATGTGCTGTTTATATGTTTTGGAGATTAATCCTTTGTCCGTTGGTGCGTTTGCAAGTATTTTCTCCCATTCTGAGGGTTGTCTTTTTCTCTTGTTTAGAGTTTCCTTTGCTATGCAAAAGCTTTTAAGTTTCATTAGGTCCCATTTGTTTATTTTATTTATTTATTTTTTAACATCTTTATTGGAGTATAATTGCTTTACAATGCTGCGTTAGTTTCTGCTTTATAACAAAGTGAAGCAGTTATACATATACGTATGTTCCCATATCTCTTCCCTCTTGAGCCTCCCTCCCACCCACCCTCCCTATCCCACCCCTCTAGGTGGTCACAAACCACCTAGCTGATATCCCTGTGCTATGTGGCTGCTTCCCACTAGCTATCTGTTTTACGTTTGGTAGTGTATATATGTCCATGCCACTCTCTCACTTTGTCACAGCTTACCCTTCCCCCTCCCCATATCCTCAAGTCCATGCTCTAGTAGGTCTGTGTCTTTATTCCCATCTTACCCCTCGGTACTTCAGGACCTTTATTATTTTTTTTCTTAGATTCCATATATATGTGTTAGCATAAAGTATTTGTTTTTCTCTTTCTGACTTACTTTACTCTGTATGGCAGACTCTAGGTCCATCCACCTCACTACAAATAACTCAATTTAGTTTCTTTTTATGGCTGAGTAATATTCCATTGCATATATGTGCCACATCTTCTTTATCCATTCATCTGTTGATGGACACTTAGGTTGCTTCCATGTCCTGGCTATTGTAAACAGAGCTGCAATGAACATTTTGGTACATGACTCTTTTTGAAATATGGTTTTCTCAGGGTATATGCCCAGTAGTGGGATTGCTGGGTCGTATGGTAGCTCTATTTGTAGTTTTTTAAGGAACCTCCTTACTGTTCTCCATAGTGGCTGTATCAATTTACATTCCCACCAACAGTGCAAGAGGGTTCCCTTTTCTCCACACCCTCTCCAGCATTTATTGTTTCTAGATTTTTTGATGATGGCCGTTCTGACCGGTGTGAGATGATATCTCATTGTAGTTTTGATTTGCATTTCTCTAATGATTAATGATGTTGAGCATTCTTTCATTTGTTTGTTGACAATCTGTATATCTTCTTTGGAGAAATGTCTATTTAGGTCTTCTGCCCATTTTTGGATTGGGTTGTTTTTTTTTGAAATTAAGCTGCATGAGCTGCTTGTAAATTTTGGAGATTAACCCTTTGTCAGTTGCTTCATTTGCAAATATTTTCTCCCATTCTGAGGGTTGTCTTTTGGTCTTGTTTATGGTTTCCTTTGCTGTGCAAAAGCTTTGAAATTTCATTAGATCCAATTTGTTTATTTTTGTTTTTATTTCCTTTTCTCTAGGAGGTGGGTCAAAAAGGATCTTGCTGTGATTTATGTCATAGAGCGTTCTGCCTATGTTTTCCTCTAACAGTTTGATAGTGTCTGGCCTTACATTTAGGTCTTTAATCCATTTTGAGTTTATTTTTGTGTATGGTGTTAGGGAGTGTTCTAATTTCATACTTTTACATGTAGCTGTCCAGTTTTCGCAGCACCACTTTTTGAAGAGGCTGTCTTTTCTCCACTGTACATTCCTGCCTCCTTTATCAAAGATAAGGTGACCATATGTGTGTGGGTTTATCTCTGGGCTTTCTCTCCTGTTCCATTGATCTATATTTCTGTTTTTGTGTCAGTACCATACTGTCTTGATTACTGTAGCTTTGTAGTACACTCTGAAGTCTGGGACCCTGATTCCTCCGGCTCCATTTTTCATTCTCAAGATTGCTTTGGGTTTTCGGGGTTGTTTGTGCTTCCATACAAATTGTGAAATTTTTGTTCTAGTTCTGTGAAAAATGCCAGTGGTAGTTTGATAGGGATTGCATTGAATCTGTACATTGCTTTGGGTAGTATAGTCATTCTCACAATGTTGATTCTTCCAATCCAAGAACATGGTATATCTCTCCATCTATTTGTATGATCTTTAATTTCTTTCATCAGTATCTTATAATTTTCTGCATACAAGAGCTAACACCTATCCTTCTCAAACTCTTCCAAAATACAGCGTAGGGAGGAATACTCCCAAACTCATTCTACGAGGCCACCATCACCCTGATACCAAAACCAAAGATGTCACTAAAAAAGAAAACTACAGGGCAATATCACTGATGATCGTAGATACAAAAATCCTCAACAAAATTCTAGCAAACAGAATCCAGCAGCACATCAAAAGGATCATACACCATGATCAAGTGGGGTTTATCCCAGGAATGCAAGGATTCTTTAATATATGCAAATCAATCAATGTGATACACCATATTAACAAATTGAGGAGAAAAACCATATGATATCACAATAGATGCAGAAAAAACTTTCAACAAAATTCAACACCCATTTATGTTAAAAACCTTCCAGAAAGTAGGCATAGAGTGAACTTACCTCAACATAATAAAGGCCATATATGACAAACCCACAGCCAACATTGTCCTCAGTGGTGAAAAACTGAAACCATTTCCACTAAGATCAGGAAGAAGACAAGGTTGCCCACTCTCACCACTATTATTCAGCATAGTTTTGGAAGTTTTAGCCACGGCAATCAGAGAAGAAAAAGAAATACAAGGAATCTAAATTGGAAAAGAAGTAAAGCTGTCACTGTTTGCAGATGACATGATACTATACATAGAGAATCCTAAAGATGTTACCAGAAAACTACTAGAGCTAATCAATGAATTTGGTAAAGTAGCAGGATACAAAATTAATGCACAGAAATCTCTGGCATTCTTATACACTAATCATGAAAAATCTGAAAATGGAATTAAGAAAACACTCCCATTTACCACTGCAACAAAAAGAATAAAATATCTGGGAATTAATCCACCTAAGGAGCCATTTGTTTATTTTCGTTTTTATTTCCATTACTCTAGGAGGTGGGTCAAAAAAGATCTTGCTGTGATTTATGTCAAAGAGTTTTTTTTCCTATGTTTTCCTCTAAGGGTTTTGTAGTGTCTGGTCTTACATTTAGGATTTTAATCCATTTGGAGTTTATTTTTGTGTATGGATGGTGTTAGGGAGTGTTTAATTTCATTCTTTTACACGTAGCTGTCCAGTTTTCCCAGCACCACTTACTGAAGAGACTCTTTTCTCCATTGTATATCCTTGCCTCTTTTGTCATAGATTAGTGGACCATAGGGGCGTGGGTTTATCTCTGGGCTTTCTATCCTGTTCCATTGATTTATATTTCTGTTTTTGTGCCAGTACGATATTGTCTTGATTACTGTAGCTTCGTAGTATAGTCTGAAGTCAGGGAGTCTGATTCCTTCAGCTCTGTTTTTCTCCCTCAAGATTGCTTTGGCTATTTGGGGTCTTTTCTGTCTCCATATGAATTTTAAGATTTTTTTTCCTAGTTCTGTAAAAAATGCCGTTGGTAATTTGATAGGGATTGCATTGAATCTGTAGATTGCTTTGGGTAGTATAGACATTTTCACAATATTGATTCTTCCAATCCAACAACATGGTCTATCTCTCCATCTGTTTGTGTCATCTTTGATTTCTTTCATCAGTGTCTTATAGTTTTCTAAGTATAAGTCTTTTTCCTCCTTAGGTAGTTTTATTCCTAGGTATTTTATTCTTTTTGTTGCAATGGTGAATGGGATTGTTCCCTTAATTTCTCTTTCTGATCTTTTGTTGTTAGTGTATAAGAATGCAAGAGATTTCTGTGCATTAATTTTCTATCCTGCTAATTTACCAAATTCATTGATTAGCTCTAGTAGTTTTCTGGTGGCATCTTTAGAATTATCTATGTATAGTAACATGTCATCTTCAAACAGTGATGGTTTTACTTCTTCCTTTCCAATTTGTATTCCTTTTATTTCTTTTTCTTCTCTGATTGCCATGGCTAGGACTTCAAAAACTATGTTGAATAATAGTGCTGCGAGTGGACAACCTTGTTTTGTTCCTGATCTTAGGAGGAAATGCTTTCAGTTTTTCACCATTGAGAATGATGTTTGCCATGGGTTTGCCTTATAAGGTTTTTATTATGTTGATGTAGGTTCCATCTATGCCCACTTTCTTCAGAGTTTTTATCATAAATGGGTGTTGAATTTTGTCAAAAGTTTTTTCTGCATCTATTGAGATGATCATATGGTTTTTATTCTTCAATTTGTTAATATGATGTACCACTTTGATTGATTTGCATATATTGAAGAATCCTTGCATCCCTTGGATAAATCCCACGTGATCATGGTGTATGATCCTTTTAACGTGTTGTTGGATTCTTTTTGCTAGTATTCTGTTGAGGATTTTTGCATCTACATTCATCAGTGATATTGGTCTGTAATTTTCTTTTTTTGTAATATCTTTGTCTGGTTTTGATATAATGGTGATGGTGGCCTTGTAGAATGAATTTGGGAGTGTTCCTTCCTCTGCAATTTTTTTTAGAATTTGAGAAGTATCGGTGTTAGCTGTTGTCTAAATGTTTGATAGAATTCACCTGTGAAGCCATCTGGTCCTGGACTTTTGTTTGTTGGAAGATTTTTAAATCACAGTTTTGATTTCATTACTTGTGATTTATCCGTTCATATTTTCTATTTCTTCCTGGTTCAGTCTTGGAATGTTATACCTTTCAAAGAATTTGTCCATTTCTTCTATGTTGTCCATTTTATTGGCATATAGTTGCCTATAGTAGTCTCTAATGATTTTTTGTATTTCTGCAGTGTCCATTGTAACTTCTCCTTTTTCATTTCTAATTTTGCTGATTTGAGTCCTCTTCCTCTTTTTCTTGATGAGTCTGGCTAAAGGTTATCAAATTTGTTTATCTTCTCAAAGAAGCAGTTTTTAGTTTTATTGACCTTTGCTATTGTTTTCTTTGTTTCTATTTCATTTATATTTGCTCTGACCTTTATGATTTCTTTCCTTCTACTAACTTTGGGTTTTGTTTGTTCTTCTTTCTCTAGTTCCTTTAGGTATAAGGTTAGATGTATATTTGAGATTTTACTTGTTTCTTGGCATAGGATGGTATTGCTATAAACTTCCCTCTTAAAACTGCTTTTGCTGTATCCCATAGGTTTTGGATCATCGTGTTTTCATTGTAGCTTGCCTTTAGGTATTTTTTGATTTCTTATTTGATTTCTTCAGTGATCTCTTGGTTATTTAGTAACGTATTGTTTAGCCACTCTGTGTTTGTGTTTTTTACGTTTCTTTTCCCTGTAATTTATTTCTAATCTCATAGTGCTGTGCTCAGAGAAGACGCTTGATATGGAGAGACCTTCAAGATGGCAGAGGAGTAAGACGTGGAGATCACCTTCCTCCCCACACATACATCAGAAATACATCTATCTGTGGAACAGCTCCTATAGAACACCTACTGAACGCTGGCAGAAGACCTCAGACTTCCCCAAAGGCAAGAAACTCCCCATATACCTGGGTAGGGCAAAAGATAAAAGAAAAAACAGAGACAAAGCATAGGGACAGGGCTTCCCTGGTGGCGCAGTGGTTGAGAGTCTGCCTGCCGATGCAGGGGACACGGGTTCATGCCCCGGTCCTGGAAGATCCCACATGCCACGGAGCGGCTAGGCCCGTGAGTCATGGCCGTTGAGCCTGCATGTCCGGAGCCTGTGCTCCACAACGGGAGAGGCCACAGCAGTGAGAGGCCCGTGTACAGCAAATACAAAAAAGTATAGGGACAGGACCTGCACCTCTGGGAGGAGGCTGTGAAGGAGGGAAAGTTTCCACACACTAGGAAGCCCCTTCACTGGCAGAGATGGGGGTGGTGGGGTGGGAGCTTCTGAGCCACAGAGGAGAGCACAGCAACAGGGCTGCAGAGGGCAAAGCGGTGAGATTCCCACACAGAGGATCGGTGCCGACCTGCACTCACCAGCCTGAGAGGCTTCTCTGCCCACCCACCAGAGCCGGTGGGGGCTGGGAGCTGAGGCTCTGGCTTTGGAGGTCAGACCCCAGGGAGAGGACTGGGGTTGGCTGTGTGAACAGAGCCTGAAGGGGGCTAGTGTGCCACAGCTAGCCTGGAGGGAATCTGGGAAAAAGTCTGGAACTGCCTAAGAGGCAAGAGACCATTGTTTCAGGGTACGTGAGGAGGGGGGATTCAGAGCACCACTTAAATGAACTCCAGAGATAGGAGCGAGCTGCAGCTATCAGCGCGGACACCAGAGACGGGCATGAAATGCTGAGGTTGCTGCAGCCTACAAGAAGCCTGTGTGCAAGCACAGATCACTATCCACAACTCCCCTCCCTGGAGCCTGTGCAGCCCGCCACTACCAGTGTCCCACGATCCAAGGACATCTTCCCCAGGAAAACACATGGCACGCCTCAGGCTATTGCAATGTCATGCTAGCCTCTGCTGCCACAGGATCGTCCCACATTCCGTACCCATCCCTCCCCCATGGCCTGAGTGAGCCAGAGCCCCCTAATCAGCTGCTATTTTAACCCCTTCCTGTCTGAGTGAAGAACAGGCACTCTCAAGTGACCTACATGCAGAGGCGGGGCCAAGTCCAAAGCTGAATGCCAGGAGCTGTGCACACAAAAAGAGAAAGGGAAATCTCCCCCAGAAGCCTCAGGAGCAGTGGATTTAATCTCCACAATCAACCTGATGTACCCTGCAATTCTGGAATACCTGAATAGAAAACTAATCATCCCAAAATTGAGGTGGTAGACATAGGGAGCAACTGTAGACGGGGTTTGCTTTCTGCATCTAATATGTTTCCGGTTTTAAGTTCATCTTAGTTTAGTATTTACAGTTTATTATCATTGGTAGATTTGTTTATTGGTTTTGTTGCTCTCTTCCATTTTTTTAATATATAGATATATGTATTTTTTCTCTTTTTGTGAGTGTGTATGTGCATGCTTCTTTGTGTGATTTTGTCTGTATAGCTTTGCTTTCGCATTTGTCCTAGGGTTCTGTCTATCCTTTTTTTTTTTAATCTAGTTTTTAGCACTTGTTATCATAGGTGGATTTGTTTTTTGGTTTGGTTGATCTCTTCTTTCTTTTTGTTACTTTTTAATTTTTTATTTTTAATCCTTTTTTTAATTTATTTTAATAACATTAAAACATTTTATTTTGTTTTGTTTTGTTTTATTCCTTCCTTCTTTCTTTTTGACTCTCTTTTCTTTTGAGCCATGTGGCTGACCAGGTCCTGGTGCTCTGGCTGGGTGTGAGGCCTGTCGCTCTGATGTAAGCTAGCTGAGCTGAATTCAGGACATTGGTTCACCAGAGACCTCCCAGCTCCACGTAACATCAAACGGCAAAAGCTCTCCCAGAGATCTCCATCTAAATGCTAGGACCCAGCTCCACTCAATGACCAGCAACCTACAGTGCTGGACACCCTATGCCAAACAACTAGCAAGACAGGAACACAACCCCACCCATTAGCAGAGAGGCTGCCTAAAATTATAATAAGGTCACAGACACCACAAAACACACCACTGGACATGTTCCTGCCCACCAGAAAGACAATATCCAGCGTCATCCATCAGAACACAGGCACCAGTCCCCTACACCAGGAAGCCTTCAAAACCCACTGAATCAACCTCAGCCACTGGGGGCAGACACCAAAAACAACGGGAAGTACAAACTGGCAGCCTGCAAAAAGGAGACGCCAAAAACAGTAAGCTAATCAAAATGAGAAGACAGAGAAACAAACAGAAGATGAAAGAGCAAGGCAAAAACCCACCAGACCAAACAAATGAAGAGAAAATAGGCAGTCTACCTGAAAAAGAACTCAGAGTAATGATAGTAAAGATGATTCCATGGAAATACAATGGAGAAAATACAAGAAACGTTTAACAAGGACCTTCAAGAACTAAAAAGCAAACAAACAATGATGAACAAAACAAATGAAATTAAAATTTCTCTAGGAGGAATCAATAGCAGAATAACTCAGGCAGAAGCACGGATAAGTGACCTGGAAGATAAAATACTAGAAATAGCTACTACAGAGCAAAATAAAGAAAAAAGAATGAAAAGAATTGAGGACAGCCTCAGAGACCTCTGGGACAACATTAAGCATACAAACATTCAAATTATAGGGGTCTCAGAAGAAAAGAAAAGAAAGGGACTGAGAAAATATTTGAAGAGATTATAGTTGAAAACTTAAATAATATGGGAAAGGAAATAGTCAATCAAGTCCAGCAAGTGCAGAGAGTCCCATTCAGGATAAATCCAAGGAGAAACATGCCAAAACACATATTAATTGAACTATCAAAAATTAGATACAATGAAAAAATATTAAAGTAGCAAGGGTAAAAGAACAAGTAACATACAAGGGAATCCCTATAAGGTTAACAGCAGAAACCCTGCAAGACAGAAGGGAGTGGTAGGACATATTTAAAGTGATGAAAGGGAAAAACCTACAACCAAGATTACTCTACCCAGCAAGGATCTCACTCAGATTCAACGAAGAAATTAAAACCTTTACAGACAAGCAAAAGCTAAGAGAATTCAGAACCACCACACCAACTTTACAACAAATGCTAAAGGAACTTCTCTAGGCAGGAAATACAAGAGAAGGAAAAGACTTACAATAACAAACCCCAAACAATTAAGAAAATGGTAATAGGAACATACATATTGATAATTACCTTAAATGTAAATGGATTAAACACTCCAACCAAAAGACATAGACTGACTGAAAGGATACAAAAACAAGACCTGTATATATGCTGTCTACAAGAGACCCACTTCAGACCTGGGGGCACATACAGACTGAAAGTGAGGGGAAGGGAAAAGATATTCCATGCAAATGGAAATCAAAAGTAAGCTGGAGTAGCAATTCTCATATCAGACAAAAATAGACTTTAAAATAAAGACTATTACAAGTGACAAAGAAGGACCCTGCATAATGATCAAGGGATCAATCCAGGAAGAAGATATAACAATTGTAAATATTTACACACCCAACATAGGAGCACCTCAATACATAAGGCAAATGATAACAGCCATAAAAGGGGAAATTGACAGTAAGACAATCATAGTAGGGGAATTTAACACCCCACTTTCACCTATGGACAGATCATCCAAAATGAAAGTAAACAAGGAAAAAAGCCTTAAATGGTACATTAAACAAGATAGAATTAATAGATATATATAAGACATTCCATCTAAAAACAACAGAGTGCACTTTATTCTCAAGTGCTCATGGGACATTCTCCAGGATAGATCATATCCTGGGTCACAAATCAAGCCTTGGTAAACTTAAGAAAATTGAAATCGTAACAAGTACATTTTCCAACCACAACGCTATGACACTAGATATCCATACAGGAAAAAATCTGTAAAAGATACAAACACATGAGGCTAAAAAATAGACTACTAAATAACCAAGAGATCACTGAAGAAATCAAAGAGGAAATCAAAAAATACCTAGAAACAAATGACAATGAAAACACGATGACCCAAAACCTATGGGATACAGCAAAAGTAGTTCTAAGACGGAAGTTTATAGCAATCCAAACCTACCTCAAGAAACAAGAAACATCTCAAATAAACAACTTAACCTTACACCTAAAACAATTAGGGAAAGAAGAACAAAAATCCCAAAGTTAGCAGAACGAAAGAAATCATAAAGGTCAGATGTGAAATAAATGAAAAAGAAGTGAATGAAACAATAGCAAAGATCAATAAACTAAAAGCTGGTTCTCTGAGAAAATAAACAAAATTGATAAAACATTAGCCAGACTCATCAAGAAAAAAAGGGAGAAGACTCCAGTCAATAGAATTAGAAATGAAAAAGGAGAAGTAACAACTGACACTGCAGAAATACAAAGGATCATGAGAGATTACTACAAGCAACTACATGCCAATAAAATGGACAACCTGGAAGAAATGGACAAATTCTTAGAAAAGAACAATCTTCCGAGACTGAACCAGGAAGAAATAGAAAATATAAAGAGACCAATCACAAGCACTGAAATTGAGACTATGATTAAAAATATTCCAACAAACAAAAGCCCAGGACCAGAGGGCTTCACAGGCAAATTCTACCAAACATTTAGAGAAGAGCGAACACCTACCTTTCTCAAACTCTTCCAAAATAGAGCAGGGGGAGGAATACTCCCAAACTCATTCTACGAGGCCACCATCACCTTGATACCAAAACCAGACAAAGGTGCCACAAAGAAAGAAAACTACAGGCCAATATAACTGATGATCATAGATGCAAAATACCTCAACAAATACTAGCAAACAGAATCCAGCAGACATTAAAAGGGTCATACATCATGATCAAGTGGGGTTTATCCCAGGAATGCAAGGATTGTTTAATATATGGAAATCAATCAATGTGATAAATCATATTAACAAATTGAAGGAGAAAAACCGTATGATCATCTCAATAGATGCAGAAAAAGCTTTTGACAAAATTCAACACCTACTGTTGATAAAAACCCTCAGAAAGTAGGCAGAGAGGGATAGTAAAGCCCATATATGACAAATCCACAGCGAACATCATTTTCAATGGTGAAAAACTGAAATCCTTTCCTCTAAGATCAGGAACAAGACAAGGTTGTCTACTCTCAACACTATTATTCAGCATAGTTTTGGAAGTTTTAGCCACAGCAATCAGAGAAGAAAAAAAAATAAAAGGAATCCAAATCAGAAAAGAAAGAACAAGACAAGGTTGTCTACTCTCAACACTATTATTCAGCATAGTTTTGGAAGTTTTAGCCACAGCAATCAGAGAAGAAAAAAAAATAAAAGGAATCCAAATCAGAAAAGAAGAAGTAAAACTGTCACTGTTTGCAGATGTATATACAGTACCCTAAAGATATTACCAGAAAACTATTAGAGCTAATCAATGAATTTGGTAAAGCAGCAGGATACAAAACTAATGCACAGAAATCTCTTGCATTCCTATACAGTAATGATGAAATATCTGAAAGAGAAATTAAGGAAACACTCCCGTTTGCCATTGCAACAAAAAGAATAAAATACCTAGGAATAAACCCACCTAAGGAGACAAAAGACCTGTATGCAGAAAACTATAAGACACTGATGAAAGAAATTAAATATGATATAGATGGAGAGATATGCCATGTTCTTGTATTGGAAGAATCAACATTGTGAAAAAGATTATAATACCCAAAGGAATCTACAGATTCAGTGCCATCCCTATCAAACTACCAATGGAATTTTTCACTGAACTAGAACAAAAAATTTCACAATTTGTATGGAAACACAAAAGACCCCAAATAGCCAAAGCAATCTTGAGAAAGAAAAACAGAGCTGGAGGAATCAGGGTCCCAGACTTCAGACTATACTAAAAAGCTATAGTAATCAACACAATAGAGTACTGGCAAAAAAACAGAAATATAGATCAATGGAACAGGATAGAAAGCCCAGAGATAAACCCATGCACCTTTGGTCAACTAATCTATGACAAAGGAGGCAAGGATATACAGTGGAGAAAAGACAGTGTCTTCAATAAGTGGTGCTGGGAAAATTGGACAGCTACATGTAAGATGAATGAAATTAGAACACTCCCTAACACCATACACAAAAATAAACTCAGAATGGATTAAAGACCTAAATGTAAGGCCCGATACTGCAAAACTCTTAGAGGAAAACATAGGCAGAACACTATGACATAAATCACAGCAAGATTCTTTGTGACACACCTCCTAGAGAAATGGAAATAAAAACAAAAATAAACAAATGGGACATAATGAAACTTAAAATCTTTTGCACAGCAGAGGAAAACTTAAACAAGACGAAAAGACAACCCTCAGAATTGGAGAAAATATTTGCAAATGAAGCAACTGACAAAGGATTAATCTCCAAAATTTACAAGCAGCTCATGCATCTCAATTTCAAAAAAAAACCAAAGAACCCAATCCAAAAATGGGCAGAAGACCTAAATAGACATTTCTCCAAAGAAGATATATAGATTGCTAACAAACACATGAAAGGATGCTCAACATCACTAATCATTAGAGAAACGCAAATCAAAACTACAATGCGGGGCTTCCGTTGTGGCGCAGTGGTTGAGAGTCCGCCTGCTGATGCAGGCGACACGAATTCATGCCCCGGTCTGGGAAGATCCCACATGCCGCAGAGCAGCTAGTCCCGTGAGCCATGGCCGCTGAGCCTGTGCGTCTGAAGCCTGTGCTCCGCAACGGGAGAGGCCACAACAGTGAGAATCCCACATACCGCAAAAAAACACAAAAAAAACAAAAAAACCCACTACAGTGTGGTATCACCTCATAGCAGTCAGAATGGCCATCATCAAGAAATCTACAATAAATGCTGGAGAGGGTGTGGAGAAAAGGGAACCCTCTTGCACTTTTGGTAGGAATGTAAATTGATACAGCCACTATGGAGAACAGCATGGAGGTTCCTTAAAAAATTAAAAATAGAACTACCATATGATCCAGCAATCCCACTACTGGGTATGTACCCTGAGAATACCATAATTCAAAAAGTCATGTACCACAGTGTTCATTGCAGCTCTAGTTACAATAGCCAGGACATGGAAGCAACCTAAGTGTCCATCGACAGATGAATGGCTAAAGAACATGTGGCACCTATATACAATGGAACGTTACTCAGCCATAAAAAGAGACGAAATTGAGTTATTTGTAGTCAGGTGGATGGACCTAGAATCTGTCAGAGTGAAGTTCAGAAAGAGAAAAACAAATACCGTATGCTGACACATATATATGGAATCTAAAAAAAAAAAAAAGTGGTTCTGAAGAATCTCGGGGCAGGACAGGAATAAAGACACAGACATAGAGAATGGACTTGAGACATAGGGAGGGGGAAGGTTAAGCTGGGACGAAGTGAGAGAGTGGCATGGACATATATACACTACCAAATGTAAAACAGATTGCTAATGGGAAGCAGTTGCATAGCTCAGTGAGATCAGCTACATGCTTTGTGACCACCTACAGGGGTGGGATAGGGAGTGTGGGAGGGAGACACAAGAGGAAGGAGATAGGGGGATATATGTATATGTAGAGCTGATTCTCTTTTTTATAAAGTCGAAACTCACACACCATTGTAAAGCAATTATACTCCAATAAAGGTGTTAAAAAAATCTATCTGGTCTATTGTGTCATTTAAAGCTTTTGTTTCCTTATTAATTTTCTGTCTGGATGATCTGTCCATTGGTGTTAGTAAGGTGTTAAACTCCCCCACTGTTATTGTGTTACTGTTGATTTCCTCTTATACAGCTATTTGCCTTATGTATTGAGGTGCCCTTATGTTGGGTGCATATATATTTATAATTGCTATATCTTCTTCATGGATGATCCCTTGATCATTACGTAGTGTCCTTCCTTGTTTCTTGTAACATTCTTTATTTTAAAGTCTATTTTATCTGATATGAGTATCGCTACTCCAGCTTTCTTTTCATTTCCATTTGCATGGACTATCTTTTTTCATCCCCTCACTTTCAGTCTGTATGTGTCGCAAGGTCTGAAGTGGGTCTCTTGTAGACAGCATAGATCCAGGTCTTGTTTTTGTATCCATTCAGCAAGCCTGTGTCTTTTGGTTGGAGCATTTAATCCATTCACATTTAATGTAATTATTGATATATATGTTTCTATTACCATTTTCTTAATTGTTTTGGGTTTGTTTTAGTAGGTCCTTTTCTTCTCTTGTGTTTCCCACTTAGAGAAGTTCCTTTAGCATCTGTTGTATAGCTGGTTTGGTGGTGCTGAATTCTCTTAGCTTTTGCTTGTCTGTAAAGCTTTTGATTTCTCCAGAGAAATCTGAATGAGATCCTTGATGTGTAGAGTAATCTTGGTTGTAGTTTCTTCCCTTTCATCACTTTAAATATATTGTGCCATTCCCTTCTGGCTTGTAGAGTTTCTGCTGAGAAATCAGCTGTTAACCTTATGGGAGTTCTCTTGTATGTTATTTGTCGTATTTCCCTTGTTGCTTTTAATAATTTTTCTTTGTCTTTAATTTTTGTCAATTTGATTACTATATGTCTTGGCGTGTTTCTCCTTGGGTTTATCCTGCCTGGGACTCTCTGAGCTTCCAGACTTGGGTGGCTCTTTCCTTTTCCATGTTAGGGAAGTTTTTGACTATAATCTCTTCAAATATTTTCTCGGGCCCTTTCTATCTCCCTTCTCCTTCTGGGACCCCTATAATGCAAATGTTGGTGCATTTAATGTTGTCCCAGTGGTCTCTTAGGCTCTCTTCATTTCTTTTCCCTCTTTTTTCTTTATTCTGTTCCTCAGCAGTGATTTCCACCATTCTGTCTTCCAGGTCACTTATCTGTTCTTCTGCCTCAGTTATTCTGCTATTGATTCCTTCTAGTGTATTTTTCATTTCAGTTATTGTATTGTTCATCTCTGTTTGTTCTTTAATTCTTCTAGGTCTCTGTTAAACATTTCTTGCATCTTCTTGATCTTTGCCTCCATTTTTCTTCTGAGGTCCTGGATCATCTTCGCTATCATTATTCTGAATTCTTTTTCTGGGAGATTGTCTATCTTCACTTCATTTAGTTGTTTTTCTGAGGTTTTTTCTTATTCCTTCATCTGGCACATAGACCTCTGCCTTTTCATCTTGTCTATTTTTCTGTGAATGTGGTTTTTATTCCACAGGCTGCAGGATTGTAGTTCTTCTTGCTTCTGTTTGCCCTCTGGTCTCCTTAAGGTCTTTCTGATCCATCAGGTTTTTTAAAAAAGTAAGATATCTCAACAAAATCTATATATTATATTATCATAATTCAGAGTTAAAAAAAGCCAGATTTTCAATTAACCAAAATACAGCATGATTATCATCCAGGAAGTTATGGTAGTTCAATTCAGTAATGACTAGAACTTGGGCTAGAGATTTTTCATAGAGAAAATCAGAGCTTTCATAGAGAAAATCAAAATTTTCATAAAGAAAATCAAAAGCTTTACAGAACATTACAAAATATGAAGAAATGTTTAAAATATAAATGTTAAGAAAGATAATAAAACAATATACAAAATCTTGTACATATATAATGTACATGTTCCAAAATAACAATGTTGTCTACATTTGCATATATACTGAGAATAAATATTGGGGAAAGAGAGAAATCAAGACAGAGCAAGGGAGCATATAGAAAAGTCTGGAAAGAAATACAGCCAAATGTTAACAGTAGTTGTCTCTTAGAGTGATAATGTTTAAGTTATTTTTGTTATGGGTGATTTTAATTTACATCTTTATATTTTCCTATTTTTGTAAAATGTCTTCATTGAGCAAATATTACTTCTAAAATCAGAAAAAAACAAGGACTGTTGTCAAAAAGAGTCATTAGGAAGAAGGAAGCTACAGAATGTTTAGAAACATAATAAATTCATTTTTCAGTGTTAGCAAACTACGGAAAATAAGCTTCTAATTAAGGGTGTAATTTTAAAACCTATTGTCATACTCCTTTAATATACTTTAATATACTTCAGAAGAAAAATAAATGCTATTTTGTCTAAAATATAGCTGATTCGTGCATTATTTTTAAATTGCTAGTTATTAGTTAACTCCAACCAATAATTTCTGAATGTTTGAAAGAAGACAAAGTGATAGAAACTCAGCGTGTGTACACAGCAGAACCCCATTTCCTTCACTGATTGGATAGTTCCTCAGAGAAAAGACAAAATAACTCCTCAATATAGCAAAACTTATATCCAGACTAAGTCTTCACACACAGAGAAGGAAAATAATAACCAGATATACATAGAATTTGCCAGGTATTTAAACCAGCCATCTGGAGATTCAAGACTAAGAATAGGCTTTATTTTCATGTATATGAATGTGATCAGTTGAATCATGATCCATTTTGCATCACACCTTCTCTCCAAGCCAACCATTCAATAAAAAGATGAGGATGACAGCAAAGATGACACTAGTGTCTTTACTGTCCATTCCACAAATGTCTGATGAGTATCTACCAAGTGCAAGGCTATCTTCATTTCTTCAGCAGTATGAAGATAAGACTATCAATTTCAGCTCCCAGGTAGATGGGAGCTGGGCTTTAGCATGGACAAGGGGCAGTGTCCTGGGAGCTTACAGTAGGGGCAGATATGAGGGTCACTTGACCAAGATCTGCAGAGCATAGTGTTAAGCAGAAATAATACAAAAGCCAAAATCAAAGTCAGGCTGACCAAGTGAATTGTCAGTCCAAAGGAGAGTGTAGGCTGAGAGGAGGACTCCTACTAGGAGTCAATAGGTAGAAACCAAAACAGAGAAGAGGATTCATAGGCTAGGGACAGGTGGAGAAATTTCCTGAGGCAGAGTGCATTCTGCATATAGCTTCATAGAGCATGTTCTGCAATGTGGCCTGGAAGAGAGGTGGACAAACACAATCCCTGCCTTCAAGAAAATCACAGCCTAGCCGAAGATATAAGATCCATTTCATTCTGCACACTTACATGTCAGCGCCACCCAACAGCTCCCTAAGCCTTGAAACATGCCTCAGTCAAACGCTCACTTTGTGTTGTATGAACAGATGATGATAATGAAGATTATGTCAAAGAGACAAAGGAGGCTGTAGATAAAGAGACGAGGCAGGGAAGTGGAATGCTCCAAAGACAAGGTGTCAAGACACCTGGTTCTAGTCCTTGGCTCTACTACTAACAAGGGTTAAGTTGGACAAGTCATCTAAGCTCCAAGTTTCATGAAGGAATTGGAGCAGATAAGATCCCCTTTTTCTTCTTTTTCCTTTTCTCCATAAAATGAATTCATCTTTCTTAAATCAGATTGGAAAGTTCTTTCTGATCCTGCCATTCTTCCAAATGTATTGAATAAATTCAAATATTTTATAACTCTTGGCCCTTTTAAAAATTAACTGCAATTGAAGCATCTGCTTGAACAGAGTTATTTAGGAAAAAAAAAAAACAACACTTAAATCTAAGTAGTATCCTTGCATTATCTCCCTTGTGGATATGGAAACTTTTAACCTCTTACCTTGAATAGAGTTTCCACATTTGCCCTATTTAATCAACGATAAAAGTCAGATATGTCACTCCTTATACTTTATCCATTAGCAGCATACTGTAGATTCCAACAGAAAGACTGTTTTTCCCTTTCCACATTCTATAGTGATAAAGAAGTTACTGCTAGTTTATCAAAATAATTTATGCCTTAAAATTCCTGTAAGGGCAGAGAGAAAATAATAATGTCCATTCCATTTTAGGCTTTGGTCTCAGCAGTTCCATTGGTATAGGATATGACATACTAAGGAGAAAAAAATCATATATCAGTTTTAGTAATGCTATTACACAGTTTTTTAAAAAATTCTAAATTTCAACATATCAATGTCTTTGATTTTGTTTGAACCACTGCTCCCGAAAAAATTAATTTAAATTTTTTCAAAGAGATTTTAAAACCCGTTTTGTTATCTATAATCGGTATCAAGATACAAGATTAAGTATTCACAAAAGGAAAGATAAGGAGGATTTTCTATTTTAATAAAAAATCCACAATGGGAAGGAAAAAATAATTCAAATAAGGTAAAACAAAATTGGAAAGTAGAACACAGAAAATTCTAAAAGTCAGCAAAATATTATGGAAAGATTCCAAACTGGCAAAAGTGGGAGAGTGATGATCCATTTCGTTAAATTACATATTGAAATAAAATTACTAATTTTCAGGGGATATTATTTCTACTTTCATGCTCCACAATGCAATCATCTTGAAACCCCATCGACCTTGATTAGCCAAATGAAGTTTCCAGAAAAGCTAATTTTGAAAAAAGGGAGGAAGGAACTTGTTGCTGAAAACAAAATAAAGCTTCACATCTGTGTCCGCATCTGAAGTTGTTCTGTAAGATCTGATAACTTGTTAGAAAGCAACTTTTTCTTTTTCAAGACAGTGGATTTACATCATACGTTTTATCTCTCCAAGGAAATTCTAATTACTCGTTCCAATCATTTCTGATTGATTTGCTTTTTATTCATCCAAGGTATTCTCTGCTCTATGATGAAATCAAGCCTTCAATAAAATTCCAAAAATTTGAGAACAATTTACAAGCTCCAGATGACTGAAAGTTTTCTCATGTCCGTTTGGCATTCAGAAAGAGAGTTTCACCAAATATATTCTGAAGAAGAATACATCTGGCACTCACTAAAACAAAGAACTCACCAGTGACATACTTGAGGCAAATTAATATCACATAAATGCAAAGTTGCCAATATTCTTTGAAGCCAAAGCTGCAATCCAACCTCCATGTATTTCAATGAGTCTTCTTCTAGCACAGGCCACCAGCCACATAGGTTAATGTTTGGGGGTGTTTTAGCAATCAATTTAATAAACACATTATCTTCTGTGTAGAAGTTTATAATGGTGTGTGTGTGTGTGTGTGTGTGTGTGTGTGTATTAGAAAAGACTCAGCATGTGCTGAAAGCCCACTTAAATTCATTTTTTCTCTTGGCCTGATGCTGACTCCAATTCAGTAACAAAAGATAAGATAAAAATCAAAGAATTTTAGCACTAAAAGACAATTAGAAACTATCTCTTCCAAGGACTTGTTTTAGTAATGGCAAGTATATCAGAAATCCTTATGTGTATTTACCACAAGAATATTTTCTTGGATAATAATGGTAAACTTAGCTATTCAGAACTATTGAATTTTTAAGCATCAGTATGAAAGCAGCCCAAGAAAATAAATAATTTAATCAACATTATTCTTGCAAGACTATGCTACAGGGGCTATCAGTAGTCAGTGTCAAATTTTATCATGTCACTAAGAAATCTAGTATTTAACAAATGAACTCTTTTTATGAAAGGCAAAGACTTATACAGCCAAATATGGCTCAAGCATTAACTTCTCTTTCAACAGATTCATAAGGGCATATACTTTCACAAACCAACTGGACCCAAATATAGCCTTATTTGGCTACATGGCCAAAAACTGTAGGCTATGTCTGCTATTCATGCCTTGGTCTCTAGGACACCAGGATTACCCAAGGTTGGGCATAGTTAGCCAACACCTTAATCAGCTGCCCTTAGAACTGAGCCACACTGATAGGACATCTTTGATTTGGATGTACAGTTGAAAGCAGACAGAGACTTAAAGCACGCGCAGGCACTTCCCTGGTGGCGCAGAGGTTAAGAATCACCTACCAATGTAGGGGACATGGGTTTGAACCCTGGTCCGGGAAGATCCCACGTGCCACGGAGCAAATAAGTCCATGCACCACAACTACTGAGCCTGCACTCTAGAGCCTGCGAGCCACAACTACTGAGCCCACATGCCACAACTACTGAAGCCCGCACACCTAGAGCCCGTGCTCCGCAACAAGAGAAGCCACCGCAACGAGAAGCCCATGCACCACAATGAAGAGTCGCCCCTGCTCGCTGCAACTAGAGAAAGCCCGCGCACAGCAACAAAAACCAAACACAGCCAAAAATAAATAAATAAAAGGAATTAAAAAAAAAATAAATCACGATGCGTAGTCATCGACATCTGTGAATCTCTTCTGAAATTGTCATTTCCCCCCCCACCAAACAGATCTTTAAAATCTCAGATTCCCGTAGGTTCATAGCAATTTAGCAAGGTGAATTTATTGCAATCTCCAGTTGCAGTCCACTCAATCTACACGTCCAGTTTGAATCTGTGTAGTTGTACCACATTGAAGAATCATCCATGTTTCTGTTCTATCCCTGCAATCCTAGATATTCAGCTGGTGGTAGGGAGGGAGTAACATAGAGGAAACTTTACAGCAGGGGTTCTTGCTACCAGACAGCTTGCTTTAGAACCCCTACTTTGCTGCTCACTACCTATATGACCAGGGCAAGGTACTAAACTGTTCTGTCTCAATTTCCTTTTTAGTAAAATAGGCATAATAATAGTGCTGTTGAATTAACACATGTAGCACTTGCTTCAGTTCCTGACATAGTGTAAGTACTACATACATGTTAACTATTACTATTTATTACCAGTAAGGAAGTATAATTTTATAAGCCACTTGAAATTCAAAAAATTAGGTATCTCAGAGCCATTTATTCGAAAAATACCATTGGTTTAGGACGCTGCTCAGGGTGGGGTCACAGATTTCCATGACCCAGTCATCAAACTGCAGTAAACTATGTGTCCAGACCCTGATTCCTCTAAATAGCCCATAAACTAGACAGAGTTACACACAAAAATATGAAGCAATTTTTAGCCTTAATAACCTCTTTTATTCTATCATGCAATTAACCCGACTACGTGATTTAAGATTAGTCACTGTGATCAATAATAACAACAGCAGCAACAGCTATGTGCAAAGAACTGTACTAAGGGTTTTATGTGCATTTTCTTATTTAATACTCATAAAAATTCTATGAGATAGGAATTATCATTAACCCCATTTCACATGTGAGGAAACTGAGGCCCAAAAAGGGTTAAGTAACTTTCCCAAGTTCACACAGTCAGCGAGTGGCACAGCAGGACTTGAACCCAGGCTCTCTGGATCCAAGCCCTACACTACACTAACTCCTCATTGGGGGTTATCTTAGGGTGTGTCCATCATTCCTGAACCAATCACTGTGTCTATAGATTTGATGTTGATTGGCAGAGACTGAGCCACATGCTCACCAAAAAGTCACAGGAAAAATAAGCTCCATACAAACTGTATGAAGTGGCAGTACTCAAGGCCAAACTGTGGTGTCTAGATTCAAAGATAGCAAGAATAAGCAGGCAAAGGATACAGCAGTCCCCAATTACCCATGGTTTTGCTTCCCACAGTTTCAGTCACCCAAGGTCAACCACGGTCTGAACATATATGGAAAATTCCAGAAATAAACAACTCATAAGTGTTAAACTGCTGTACCATTCTGAGTATCATGATAAAATCTTGACTCATCTTGCTCCACCCCACCAGGGGTCCCCAACCATTGACATCATCTGCCTACATCCAATCACAGACATCATCATGGTTCGATGATCCAGGATCACCAGAAGCAGACGATTCTCCTTCTGACTTATTGTCAGAATGTCAATAGTAGCCTAACACTAAGTCACAATGCCTATTGTCATTCACGTCACTCCATCTCGTCATGTGAACATTTTATCACCTTACATTATCACAAGAAGAAGGGTGAATACAGTACAATAAGATATTTTGAGAGAGAGACTACATTCACATAACTTTTATTATAGTATATTGTTATAATTGTTCTATTTTATTATTAGTTATTGTTGTTAATCTCTTACTGTGCCTAATTTATAAATTAAACTTTATCATAGGTATGTATGTATGTATAAGAAAAAACATAGTATATATAGGGTTCAGTACTGTCCATAGTTTCAGCTTCCACTGGGGGCCTTGGAACATACACCCCGTGAATAAGAGGGAACGACTATATAAATGAAATAAAAGCTCAGGGTGGATGCCCCAGCTCCTGGTCTGCCGTGTAGCTCACAGAGACAAACCTAAATCTAGAAATCCTTACAGCCCGTGTAGAATGGGCTGTCTTCCAGTCAGAGAAACCTGGAATCGCAGGCTCAGTGCCCTTCGTATCCTCAGGCTCATCGGCACACAGAAACAACTTAAACCACTACAGAAGACAATAATTCTGCCACATCACCAGACCTAATAGCCAGGTTCTGGACTTTGACATTCTTGTTTTACTGACACTGGGCCATTTCTCCTTATTTTTTGGACTTAGGAGTTTTTCCTTTGTGTACGCTTAGGGGCATTCTATGGGCAAAACTGGTCATGGCCTACAACTATAAGGGAATAGATGATGAACAGGCAAAAGCAATGTGATAAATACAGGAAAGTAGAATGTGATAACAACAGGCAAGTATCAATACAATATAATAACTACAAATAAATGTTGTTACCCAGGTCAATGTGTGTGCAGAACTGACTCAAAGAAGTTGAGCAACTGCCATGGTTCCCCAGCTAGAGCATGGCAAAAGTCCAGGCAAGAACTCCTGAGTCCTATCCTATTTTCTTTCTGCCACACCTTTTCTGTACACTTTTTTTTTTTTTTTTTTTTGTGGTAGGCGGGCCTCTCACTGTTTTGGCCTCTCCCCATTGCTGAGCACAGGCTCCAGACACGCAGGCTCAGCGGCCATGGCTCATGGGCCCAGCTGCTCCACGGCATGTGGGATCTTCCCGGACCGGGGCATGAACCCGTGTCCCCTGCATCGGCAGGCAGACTCTCAACCACTACGCCACCAGGGAAGCCCCTGTACACTTATTTATTTATTTATTTTGGCTGCACCGCACAGCTTTCAGGGATCATAGTTCCCCCACCAGGGATCAAACCTGGGCCCTGGCAATGAAAGCACCAAGTCCTAACCACTGGACCACCAGGGAATTCCCTTCTCTATACCTTTAAGTTTGCCTAGGACTGAGGGCTTTCCCAGGACACACAACTTTCAGTGCAAAAACTGGAAGAGTCCTGGGCAAAGTGGGATGAGTTGATCACCCCACCATTAATCCCTACGTAATTGTTCCATCTTCACTGCTTTCTTACTGAATTCATTTTTTCACAGATTTCACTTTCCAGTTGCCCACACCCAATAAAATATTATTAACCAGGTTTTAACCACAAGACCTGTGGCTCCATGACTCAGTTAATTAAAGACCCTTGTGGATCCTTGAGACTTCTAATTATTTTCAGGGATTTTTTTAAAAAGGGATATAGTAAAGAAAACATAATAATATAAGTTTTTCTTTGTGATACATATAGTATAATAGCTGGCAAACTGGGAAATAGAGGGCTCCTTTATAAAAGTTGATCACTGGTTATTTGACAAATGCTGTGAAGAGAAGCCAGAGTTGCCTTCCTGAGGCAGTGACTATTAAAGGAAGATCTGAGGTCTTAAATCTTTGAAAATCACAAACACACACACAAAGGTAAGGGGATGGAGGGGGACCCAGAAGCTGATCCAAGAAGAAGTGGTTGGAATGTTCAGCTTGCCCCAGGACAGAAAGCCTGGGAATCTCTCCCAACAGCCTCTCCCAAGAATCAGCCAAGGCCTGCCACACTGGGGTGCAGGACACAGGTACAACACATCACAAGAGCCAGAGCCCCCGGAGTAGGAGGCTTCCTCATGCTAGCAGCAAGACATTTTCTGCTCCAAGTAACTGAACACCTGACTCAAACTGGCTTGCGCCATAAGGAAATACATTACACCTCACAAAACTGGGGTGCAGAGGCAGGACAGACTTCGCTTTTGGCTGATTTAGAAGCTCAACAATCAGGGCCACATTATGATTTTCATTGTCCCTGGGCACTTTTGCCTTCACGGGTCCCTTTCTCCATACAAAAATTATATTTTACAAACTGCAATGGTATAAGGACAAATATAATCCAGACTGGATGATATTTATTTTTTCCTTCTGACTTTAAAAATTAAACCTTTGGGGCTTCCCTGGTGGCGCAGTGGTTGAGAGTCCGCCTGCCGATGCAGGGGACACGGGTTCGTGCCCCGGTCCGGGAAGATCCCACATGCTGCGGAGCGGCTGGGCCCGTGAGCCATGGCCGCTGAGCCTGCGCGTCTGGAGCCTGTGCTCCGCAGTGGGAGAGGCCACAACAGTGAGAGGCCCGCGTACTGCAAAAAAAAAAAAAAAAAAAAAAATTAAACCTTTGTGGAGAACCCCTAAAAGTATCATGAGTTCTAGGGTCAGTCGGCCCTCTGAACAATCCCTCAAGATCCAGGTTCTCTCCATGTGATTGGCCATGCGTAGTATGTATCACCCTTATGCTCAGGCTGGCTTCCCTCCAGGATGTAATATGGCTGCCAGTGGCAACTGAGGCAAAGGACTCCACTGTTCTCCTCCACTGTGAGCTCAGAAAGCCTTTTACCTAGGAAAGAAAACCTTTCTTTCAGTTCTGATTGGTCAAAGTGGGACAATGGGCTACCCTGAAACAACAGCCAGAAAATGCCATTGCTGATTTCATTGCCTTAGACTAGTCAGGAGATACCCTATTGTAAGAAATACCTCAATAATCCTGGGTTATGTTACGATGGAGGAACGGTCTACTATAGCCCATCACATTATATATTGTAATACCTAAGAACAATCATTCACATGTATTTGATATTTGATTGATGAGTTTCTTTCTCAATCCCCACAACCTTAAGTAGAGTGTGTTATCCTACCCATTTTACAGAAGCAGAAACTGAGGTTTATAGAGCTTACAAGATTTGCCCAAGGTAAGATTTTGTAAATAGTACATAAAGAGGACAAAACATAAAACAACAACAAAAAAAGTTAGACTTCATCAAAATTTAAAATGTTTGCTCTCAGAAGACAGCATTAAGAAAATGAAGAGGCAAAGCAAAGACTGGGAGAAAATATTCAAAAATATATATCTGACAAAGAACTTGCAGGGAGACTATATTTAAAAAAAAAAAAAAACTCTTACCACTAATAAGACAAAAAACCAAAAATAAAGAAATGGATGAAAGATTTGAATGGGCTCTTCACAAGAGAAGACATAATGATGGATAATAAGCACATAAAAATGTTCAATATCATTAGATATCAGAGAAACGTAAAATAAAACCACAATGAGATGCCACTTACACACCTGCCATAATGGCTAACTTATAAATTACTGACAATATCACATAGAATTTCACATATTGCTGGTAAGAATGTAAAATGGTACAGTCACTTTGGGAAACATTTTGGCACTTTCTTATAAAGTTAAACATACCCATACCATATGATCCAGAGGTCCCACTCCTAAGTATTACCTAAAAGAGAGGAAAACTTCTGTCCACACAAAGATTTCTACATAAACGTCCATGACAGCTTTATTCATAAACAATCCAAATATCCATCAACAGGTGAACAGATAAACAAACCAGGGTATATCCACACAATGGAACACTAGTCATCAATAAAAACGAATGAACATCTGATACACCTAACAACAAGGATGCATCTCAAAAGCATGCTGAGTGAAGGAAGACAGACACAAAAAAGTCCATACTCTAGGATTCCATTTATATGAACTTCTGCTGAGAAATGGCTGCAGGGGACCGAGGGTATAAGCAAGGAGACCAATTAGGAGGCTGTAGTAATTCGCTTGGAAGATGGTGGTGGCTCAAGCCACCATGGTCGTGAACGAAGTAATGAGAAGTGGTTCAGTTCTGGATACAGTTTGAAGATGGAGCCAACAGAGTTTTCTGAAGAATTGAATGCAGGGTGTGTGAGAAAAACAGAAATCAAGGATGACACTGTGATCTTGGATCTGAGCAAATGGAAAGATAAAATTGCTATTCACTGAGATGGTGAAGCAGGTAGGTAGAGCAGGTTGGGAGAGAGGGTGAGGATCAGCACACCCGTTCAGTTTGAAATAACCATTAGGTGTACAGCTGAAGACAGCAAGTCAGTAGTTGGATGTACAGGAAGAGTTCCAGGCTGAGAATAGAAATTTGGGAGTTTTAACTCACTTTTTCTGGGGAAAGGGCTGAAGATAGGTAAAAAGAATTCAAAAAGTAGAAGAAAATGTCTATACAGATCTTTTACTGTACAAAAGCAAAGATTCAACTTTTTAAAGTCTGGAGGTCATTAATGATTGGGAAAACAAACATTTGAATTTTGGTACCAAAATCTTCAGTACTGTTAGCAAAACCCCATGTACTAAAGTAAGGTTCAGGCTCATGAAGCTCCTCTGATCTTGTCCAATATTGCGTGGCTTGCAGCCAAACTGGCAGGGCTGGCGACCCATTGCATACCCCAGAGATATGGAGAGAGGCTTCCACCTGGCAGTCTCTCTCTCTCTTGCCCTCCCTGCCATCTCCCTGCCCCTCCTCTGGCCTGCAGGGAAGGGGAAGGAGCTGCTGAGGTCAGAGTGAGTACCTTCAGCTTGCATATTGTCTCATTTGTCTCGTTCATGAAACCGTATTTGCTTCAGAAGGCATGACTCTTAATTTGTTTGGAGGCAAACTCTTAATCTGACTTTAGAGTTAGAGCTTTCAAAGATAACTGCAATCTGTGTGGTAAGATTTGAAGAAGCCAGAAAAAAATATTTCTTTTTCTCTCCAGATTCCTGAAATTCCACCATTAGTGTGAAAGGTGAGAGTGAAATGCCCAAAGTTGAATGACCAGTACTGGAGACTCCCACAAGGGAACGAGGGGAGAGAAGAAAAGCAGTAGATGAGACAAGGGGCCCATAAAAAACGGAGGTTTGAGAGACCAGAGGACAACCCAAGCTCACGATCTTGTGAGTGTGAGTTCTACCTGGGCCATCCCCAAGCCCTCACACATAGTAAGTCACAGATACTGGTGGAATGAATGAATTCTCTTTTTTCTACCTTTGAGGAAGCAGGCACTTCCCCACCCTTCAAAAAGAAAAAAAAGTATCTTAAAGAAAAGGCGAAAGAACCAGTTCTACGAATGGAGTTAATTTACTCTCCTAGGATTCACCTATTGGGGAAAAATAATAATAATAATAAATTTCTCAGGATGCTCACAACAAGCTCCACTAGGAGAGCCTTTTTCCACTCCGCGGCGCACAAGAAATTGCCTGGGAGGCTGGAGCATCACCAAGGCCGATTCAAATCCCAAACGTCACATGCCAAACGTGCCATCTTCTGCCTGGAGTTCCGGCGCGTCTGGGAACGAAGAGTGAGGGGATGGCAGGGGAGGGCAGGCGGGTGGTGGAGAGCCCCTGTAGAAGGGGGCGCAGACCCAGCTGCGCAGCGCGCACTCCCGCCCGGTTTGCAGCCCTCGGCTCAGCCCTTTTGCGCCTCCCTCAGCTCTCTCCTCCGCCCCCCTTCGCCCTCCCCTTTCCCTCCTTTTCTCCTCCTCCTCCTGCCGCCGCCGCGGCCGCTGCCAGACCTCGCCAGTTCAGACCCACGGGGCTGCCCTCCCCTGCTCTCTCCCCTCGCTGCCCGGGCCCGGAGCGCAGAGCGGCCGCGCAGGTAGGAGCCCCGAAGCGGGGGTCACACCACCTCGCCCAGTGCCCGCGGGGCCGCGCGCCGAGGAATAAGTGGGGTGACCTGAGGGGTGCAGTGGACCTGAGAACTGCCGCACACTGTGCAGGATCTCTCAGGCAGAGAGGGAGTTGGAGGTGTGTGGTCTAGGAATGCGATCTGTCAGCATGTGCGAGTACGGGGTGACATCTGTTTGGATGGGCATGTGTGTGCGTGCCGACAATCAGCCGACAGGGCTTTGCCCATAAACAAGGTTTTGAAAGTTTCAGGGTGCCAGAGATTTAAGCCGCACCTGGATTCCACAGGAGCTGGTTAGAAACTGGAGCGCTGAGCAGCTCCCCGGGGACGGCTGCCTGATAACGTACAGTTGAGAAAAGGGACCTCGCCTCCCTGGGGGTGCCTGGCCGGCTGCCCTGAAATTGGTACTTCGGGCCGCTGTGTGGTTGCCCAGTTCCGGCCCTAGGCAGCCCCAATCCTGAAGGTAGCATTTCGGGGACCGAGGGACTGATAAGGCACGAGGGCATGAGACGCTTTGGGCTGCTCCTCTACACAACCTGGGGGTTTTAAACAAAGCTGCGCAAAGAGAACGCCTGGAAATGCCACTTTGAGAGTTTGCGCTGGGGAATGTAAGAAGGAGCTCTGAAGGGCAGGTATTCTATCCTAGGGGAGGAGATTGCTCCCGAGTTTTGTTCTGGTGTTTTGTTTAAAAAAAAAAAAAAAGAAGAAGAAGTTTGAAGCCAAAGTAATTCATATTTGTTCACAGGTTTTTCTGCTGAGCTGTGCAAGGAACTTAACTAGCTGGAGGTGAGCTTATAGGGAAAGCCTTAACGTTCAAGGGAATATGAGATTTGCTGCCCTACTTCAGCCCTCGGAAAAAAATGAACCGTCTCCTTTGAAATTAATGACACTGTACTCTTTCTCTTTCACTCCCTTTCTCGAGCCTGTTGTGTAGGTGCAGTATAAAATGCACGCTGTATATCTTTTGTATATATTTCAGCGAAGCCGGACAGAGTAAAGTGAAATGTAATTCTGCAGCCGTTTTACAGTCTTTGGTGCCTCGTTTGGCCAAGGGAAGGTTGAGGAGGGGGAGGGGAGATGAGAAAGTAAATTGGAAGTTGGGTATGATGGAGCCTCAGCCTCCTCCGCCTTCGTTATCTTGCTTGTTACTTTACAGCTAAAGTTTTATTTCCCCCGCAGCAGATACTAAGGATCGGTTTGTGCTGTGTTTTCTTTGAGATTCACGATGGTGAAAGCCCTTTTCCTAATTATGCTGACTCTGGCGTTGGTCAAGTCACAGGACACCGAAGAAACCATCACGTACACGGTAAGGGGTGATGGAATTTGAGATAAGTGCGGTTCATAGGGATTCTGTGGCACAAGGGAGACTTTATCCACTCCTGCCAGTCTATGTGGGCTGTTCGCTGTGGTGGATAATAAACGTTAGCCAGTTTCATGTTTAAGATTCGTTGTAAATTGCCTGTCCTTTCAAAACTTCACTTAGTGTAGCGAGGTGGATGGACCTAGAGTCTGTCACACAGAGTGAAGTAAGTCAGAAGGAGAAAAACAAATACCGTATGCTAACACATATATATGGGATCTGAAAAACGGTACTGATGAACCTAGTGGCAGGGCAGGAATAAAGACTCAGACGTAGAGAACGGACTTGGTGGGGGGGGGCGAGGGAGGAGCTGGGGCGAAGTGAGAGAGTAGCATGGACATATATACACTACGAAATGTAAAATGGATGGCTAGTGGGAAGCTGCTGCTTAGCACAGGGAGATCAGCTGGATGCTTTGTGACGACCTAGAGGGGTGGGATAGGGAGAGTGGGAGGGAGGTCCAAGAGGGAGGGGTTATGAGGAGATATGTATACATATAGCTGATTCACTTTGTTGTACAGCAGAAACCAACACAACATTGTGAAGCAATTATACTCCAATGAAGATATTAAAAATACAACAACAAAAGTTCTGTTAGATCACCATTTGAGACAGGGACCAAAATGCAAGGATTTGTGCAAGGCCAAAAAGGGAAACCCCTTTAAAACAAAACCCAAAGTAAGCTACATGTTTCTGACACATTAAACAAATTAATGGGTATAAGTAATTGGAAAACCTGAATTCCTGTATACATGCAGATGAAACCAGAACTCAAGGAGTAAGACAAGTCAAATAGGAATGTTAAACATCACAAAAGCCCATCACCTCATTTGTGCATGTGACTTATGTTCTCATGTAAGTGGACTTTCTTGACTTCATAAAGGCTATTATTCATTTACAGTATAACTGATAACTCATATAAATGCCATTCAGATAGACTTTACGTGTTACCAGGATGTGATATTTGGCAAAATGGTTTTAAAATGCATTGTATGAAATTTGGTTTTGCATTTTCTAATTAGCATATCTGATATTTCCAAGTAATTTTGATTAATTAGTTAATTGTATGGATATAACCAATGTTTAATACAATATTGAATATATCATCTAACCCCTCCCACTGCCAGGAATGGATATGGTGAGAACAGAGGGCAGTGCTTACCTCACTTCTGGTGAGTTTGTTTGCACCTCTGTTTTGTGTTTTCTAGTCTTTAATCAGTGTTGTGAGGCAAATGACATTTGTCCTGGATCAGAATATGAAAAACATATTTTTCTGCTTGCTCCCAATTTAAAATTAAGTAATCTCACTCAAAAGAATGTGAAAAATTTTTGAAAATAAAACTCTTAAAAGTGAGCTAATGTCAATTACTGATAATAAACATTATCTCACTTTTTTGATATTATCCCTAGAATGTATTCATCTGGCAAATATTCCTTGTTTAGATCAACTATAAATCAAATGGGATTTAATATAAATATTTTGTTAACTTAATGGTAAATGTAGTTGCTTCCTCTGCTGAAGATAAATAAAGCAAGATAAATGAATACATGTGTTGTTTATCTTCAAATGAAATTGTTTTGTTATTCAGGCTAAACTTACTACCTTCTTAGGGAGCTAAAATTAAATTAGCTACCCACTTTTATATTCATCTAATAAAAGATTTTATTGCTTTTACAATTGCTTATCTTGTACCCCCTGCCCATTGCTAATCACCTAAATCTTACTCATCTTTAGCAGAGAAAGTTCCCTGCGGAGTAAACACTGTAGTTTTAAGACCACTAACTAGAGTTCATCATATTATAACAGGTTTCCCAAATATGACACCCTTTTTGTGCTAAGATTAGAGCTATTCTCTTTTGAATTGTGTATGCCTATTAGTTCATGGCTAAAGGACAAAATGTAGCTATATTTTTAGTAATTCCACTGTGGAGACACTGTCTCCTTTCATCTTCACAGCAAAGTATGAGGTAAGTGACATCCTCTTCCTTCTGCTGATAGTGGAACTGAAGATCAGAGAGGTATCTAACTTGCTTAAGACTACACAGCCAGTAAGTGGTGAAACTAAATTCACTCTAGGCTTGTTTAATAGTAGATCCATATTGAATGTACTGGAACTGAAGACCTAAAGCAAACTGCAAGTCTTCTCTATTTAGCATACAGATTTATTCAAGTGCACTGTCATTTTGCCTGGCTTGAAAGATACTTTTCAGAAGGATGGGTTCATATCCACAAGACAGCCTCATATTCTTTCATGTTAAAGATAGGGTCCATTCAGTTATTCACTCATCAAGTATCTGCCGTGTGCATAAGCAATGCTCATCACTATCAAAAGAATTTAAGTTTACTTGCTTACTAAAAAAATTCAGACCTTAACCTTAGGGAATTTACCTTGGGAAAATACTTTTGAAAAGCACAAAGTATTATACATGTTGCTAAAGAAATACAAAAGCAAGGAGGTAATTAATGTTCATACTGGCATATTGAAGGAGGTAGAACTCTGTGCTGGTTCTTGAAGGAAGTGATGACTTTGGATTATTCTAGAAAGGCTGAAGAGGCACCTGAATCAGAAAAAGTGGCATAATCAAAGGCTAGAAGTGAAAACAGCCAAGTCAAGTCCAGGAGGTGACAACAAGCTAGGTAGTGGGGAGAACCTAGAGATGGCAATAGTGGGAGATGAAAGGTCTACAGGCCACTGTGAGCCCTTAGATGGAGGGGCAACGTAACCAAGAGAGCAAAGAAAGATTGTCATGGAGGCTTGTGTGCAGCATGTAGAGATATGGAGACCACCTAAGGAGACTTGCCTACTTATGAGGCCAGGAAGGCTTACACCAACGTGGGAGAGATAAAAGCGGAAACAAAGTCAGCAGAGCTTGAAGGAAAATAATTGGAAAAGTTGATGTTAAAGTTGTAATCCTGGGTGCTGAGAAAGGTGGTAGTGCCTTGGACAGTATTGGGGAAACTAGAAAGAATTAGTCTGGGAGATAAAGTGAGTTTAGTTTTCACCCTGTTAAGTCTCAGAAATCAGTAAAATACCTAAACTCATCTCTCTGTCTCCATTCAGCTATATAAGTAAATTTACTATTTACTTACTTGGTTCTTACAAAAGAATTTAAGTTTATTTATTTGTTTACTCTACTTTTGCTCAATCCTTCCTGAAGCCTCTTCCTCAAATCTGCATCTGATCAGATGTTTTCTTGAGCTTAAAATTTCTTCAGAGGCCTCATCACTTATACCAGCATTTCTCAAGAAGTAGCCCATAGATGACTTGTAGCAGAATCACCTGAGATGCCTGTTAGGAATTCAGATTCCAGGCCCCCAACCAAACCTACAGAATCAGAACCGTTGGTTGGGCCCAGGAATCTGCATTTTAACAAGCACCAGAATGATTCTTAAGCATACTGGAGCTTGAGATTCACTGACCTTTAAGGTAGAATTCAGTTTCCGTCTATCCCAAAGAAAGGCTTCCCAGGTTTGGCCCTGCCTACCTCTCTAACCTCACTCCACCCACCCAGGAATACTTGTAACTCCTTCCTTCTTTAACAACTCTACGCCTTTGCTTACGTGGTCCCTCATCCTAGACTCCCCATCTCTCTCTGGAAAAAAGTCCTGTAAGGCCCAATTCACTTGTAACTTCGCCCATAAAGCCTTCCCTTCCACCCTGTCATGTCCACCCACAGCCCTGGGTAGGGTCCATCATTCCTTCCACAGGTAGACTTGTGTCACGACACCTGACATCTTACTCCAACTTATCTACCTGTCTGTCTCCTCTTCAGGCCTGTGAGCTGCTTGAGAACAGGAACAAGGTATTAATCATCTTTGCTTTCCCAGGGACTAGGGTGGTGCCTGGTGTGAGAAGGTACTTGACAGATGGTTCCTTCAGTGTGTGAACTAGAGAGGACCCGTAGGAACTAAAGCTAGAAGGCAGGCCATGGTGTGAGAAGGAGGCTCAGGACTCTACTGAATAGGAATGATAAGGAAAGCCATGTCTGGAATGCTCTAAGAGGATTTGGAGAGAGAGAGGAAATTGTCAAGGGCTGAAGAAAAGAACTCAGCTGATTTTTTTTTTTTTTGGTAAAATTTACAGTGTGGAAGAAGGGGCAAATAAAGCAAAAAAGCAGTCAGAGAGATTGCAGAATATTAGTATTGGGACAGAGAGAAAGGAATTCCAAGAAGATGGTTATGGGTAACTGGACCCAACGCAAATACAACAAAAGAGTTGAGACAGCTGGTGATTGAGAAGGGATCCCTGAAGCGGTCCAGTGCACAGATGTGTCTTTTTAAAATAGCTACAGAATGGTAAACTACCCATCTCATCATCTATCTAGGACTCTAGCACAAAGGTTGTTGCCATAAGTATGAAGCTTTTAGAGTGACTTCTCAGAGAATGGATACTCAATTAACTGTCTCCTGGCCCCATCTTGATGTTTTCTTCACAGCAATGCACAGATGGATATGAGTGGGATCCTGTAAGACAGCAGTGCAAAGGTGAGCCAACTTTCAAAGACTTCCCATCTGAACGTAGCTCTCCATCTCATATGTCCTTCATGTCCTGCCTGTATTATACCCAAAAGGCATAAGCATATATTTACATGTTGAGTTTCCCCTCTAAGAAGATTCCTGACTTATTTTATTACTGACCACAGATATTGATGAATGTGACATTGTCCCAGACGCTTGCAAAGGTGGAATGAAATGCGTCAACCACTATGGAGGATACCTCTGCCTTCCTAAAACAGCTCAGATTATTGTCAACAATGAACAACCACAGCAAGAAACACCAGCAGCTGAAGGTGTGGGTGCAGCTACAAATGCAGCTGTGACCTCTAGTACAGGCACTGGGGGTGTAGCAGCCAGTGGCATGGCAGCCAGTGGAGCGGTGCCTGGGGGTGGTTTTGTCGCCAGTGCTGCTGCTGAAGTGCAGACTGGCCGAAATAACTTTGTCATCCGGCGGAACCCAGCTGACCCTCAGCGCATTCCCTCCAACCCTTCTCACCGGATCCAGTGTGCAACAGGCTATGAGCAGAGTGAGCATAACGTGTGCCAAGGTAAGCATGACTTTCAATGCTAATGAGAAAGCTCTTGCCCAGGTGCACCTGTGGTGAGGATGACAACAGCTCATATTTACTGAGAGCTTCCCACTCGCCAGACTTTGTGCTAAGTGCTTTGCCTGCATTATCATATTCAATCACCACAATAGTCCTAAAAGGTAGTTGCTGCCAGTACCATCATCATTTTGCAAATGAGGAACTGTGTCTCAGAGAGGTCATCAGTGGTTCTCAACCTTAGCTGCACATATTTTAGGGTCACTTGGGAGCCTTTAAAACTTCTCCATGTCCAAGCCACACCCCAGCCCAATTAAATAACAGTCTCTGGGGGGAGGGTTCCAAGAATCAGTATTTTTTTAAAGCTCCCCATGTGGTCCCAGTGTGCAGCCAAGTTTGAGAACTAGGGGTCACACAGGTGGTGAGTACAGAGCCAGCGTTCAAACCCAGACAGATGGGGCCAGAGTCACAGCTGTCAAAAGAAGCAAATTATTCATTTGGAATTTGAAATTGTGCTGTCAAGCTACTCCACAAATGTCCGCCTTTAAGGTCTCAAACTTTCTTTTTATTGAACTTGCCACTGACTTGTTTTCCTCACAGAGGAATAAAGAAATGGGACTTCTGCTTCTCATTACCTTTGAGGGAGTGTCCCCCACTCACATTTATATCTATTTTTAAGCTCTCGTTTGAGCACATTTCGCTTATATCACTTGCACCATGGCACTGTCCGCTTGGGTTTTTCTGTTTATTTTCACAAAGAGTACACATCACTGTGTATTCTAGAAACAGCTGTAGACTCATGCTAGCAAAGTGATAAGAATCTTGGGCTTTGAAGACATGTAGGATATTAACTAACTGGACTGTGCTAAGGGATTTTCTTCCTCTTTGCCTACTTAGCAAACCCTTTTAGATCTGCCTAGTGTGGCAATAGAAGCTCCAGACTACTTTTTCACTACCAGGGGCTGACTGGGTAAACCCCATAAGACACCATAAGTGCCTGGTACCCCCTGGCCAATGGAAGGGGCCCAGGAGTTCTTACCTTCTACCTGCCTGAATGAGGAAGAGCACCTTCCTCCCTCAACACTGAAGGGTTCAACTGGGGTCACCTAGCTGCTGCATTAAGTGAAAGAAGCAACTGCTGGTCCTCTAGAATGCTGCCCCTTATTCACCAGTGTTGAGTTTTATCTTCTGTATACAGTAGATTTTAAATGGTTTATAAATGAAGTAAGGAAACCTATCAGGCTCTGACTTTTATTATTTTATATTTTGTGTTCAAATTTTAAGTATCCCACATCAAGAGCTAACCCATGCTGTGATGGTGTCACTTTTCAGAGAACCTATCGTATTAGCATCTGTTTTGTGTTACTGTCATGAGTCAGAATTCCAATATTGATGACGAATGCTTCAGCATCTGCTTGATATTCAGATATTTAATTTAAGGATTATGTCAAAGAGATAACCTCATGAGGTTATTTATATATATAAATAAATAGATATTTACAAATAAATATATATTTATATAAAATATATATGGTGTGTGTATTTGAGTGAATACTGGTTTAAAAATACCTTGAATTTATTTAAAATACCAACTGTTAATTGTGTTATTTAAATATATAATTATATTGGAAGGTTTGGTGGTATTTTTCCTGAAACTGAAAAGTTTTACTGAAATTTTTGAAGTATTGACTTTTACATACTGAATTATTTTTTACACTTCAGATGTATGTTTTAATGGTACTTAGGAGAAGAAAACCCAGGTAAATGAATGGATCGTTTATCAGAAACTGTCAAAGTAGTTTATGGTCCACCATTGACAGTTGTGGTTGAAAGCAAGAACAATGCCTAGAATCGAATGAAAAATTTCTAGAATAAAACATATTCAGGATTTACAGCATGCATTGGTTACAGTAGAAACTGTATAATAAAAAGTGAATAATAAAAATGAAATCCTATTTAATTTTTCTTAAAGATTTAGACTATCTTACAAAGTAAGTTACTTTTAAAATATTTATAATCCTTACTTCTTTGGGAATTTCTTTTTAATTTTAAGCTAAAACTATTAAATGCTTATGGTAGATGCTAAATACATATTCATTGATTGTGTGCACACAGGGCATTTCCAACCCAAACTGTTTTGCATAATTCAACTAATTTCAAAAATTTGGGATTGGGGGTCTGTATCATTAAAAGTAGGGTTAAAAGTTTTCTGGATTACTTAAGGCTTAAGTTGGATTTCTTCCCACCTCACAATTTTGCAAAGTGCCCATAAATGTGGATTTACTTAATTGTTGATAAAAAGGGGGTTATTTCATATGATAACAACAGGATAATCTGTCTAGGGAATCTGACTAACATAAGTCAAGTCACACTTGTGCCCGTTTATTATTGAGCCAATCAAACATGCAGTCCAGTTTCTTCTGATTGCCTGCAGATGCATGACATTCTCATTCCAGGCCAGCAGCACAAAATAATATTTTATAACCAATGTGAAAGTGTGGGGACCTCCGCTTGAAACAATAATGTGCTCCAAGGACCTACATTACTGACATCATTGTGGAGTTTGAGGAGCCTTCTGTTTTAATAAAGATCTCCACTCCCTTTTAAATGTTGCATACTTATGACCAGTAATCCAAACATATTTACCATGGTTGCTGGATCAGAATAAATGAATGCCTGTAGATGGGTCGTGTTTGTATTACAATTATTTCTTTTTCCCACATATATTTTTCAACAGGTACAGTTTATCAGTACATAACTTAAAGCTGACGACATTTTTAATGTAATGGCTGAAATCTGAACTGTGTTTCAGTGTTAAAGTCAGTCGTGCCTTTGAATGCACTATTACCAATCACAGTTGCCACCTAATTTAAATACCACTAGATATTTTAAAATGTATTCTATTTTAGGGACTCCCCTGGCAGTCCAGTGTTTAAGACTCTCAGCTCCCGGTGCAGGGAGTGTGGGTTCAATCCCTGGTCGGGAAACTAAGATCCCACATGCAGTGCGGCACAGCCATAAATAGATAAATAAATAAATGTATTCTATTTTATAAATATATTTTTAACCAGCTTTCCATGTTTTAACATTTAGTGAAAACATGATCCTTTAAATTTTATTCATCTATTTGTCCAGAGTTTTTCAATTTTGTGCAAAACCAAGGGGTTTAAAATATAACATCCAAATATCAATTCACAGTAAGCAGTTTTTCTCAGGTAATTTTTGTCAACTGAGTGTGATACTGGGGAGGCCATTCACACTGAGAATTTCAAAGACAGGTCCCATCTTTGGCAGCTATCGCATTACATGAAGATCATTTCAGTGTTACATACCTGGAGTCATGTAAAAATTAAGTTTTAGAAATTATTCATTTCTCCATGAAATATTATCTACCTCAAAGACAACAGATATTCATCTGCTCCAAAAGGAAGTTGGATCTTTAGTGCATAGTCACTATGTTATCTTCTTCAAGGGATATGGAGTTAGAAATCACTAGTTCAAGCTGAGAAAGATTTTTTTTTATCATATATAAGTTTCCAAGAGCCCCATTCTTGTAGGAAAAAAATATCATTTGGGAACTGGCAAATAAGAGAAAGCATCAATTGCCCAATTCAAAGGAATTTGTTCACTTAATTGAACTTTCAAAAAATTAAATGTAGAATATTTTGCATAGCTGGCAATTAAGTCATTACTAACCTCATGCAGGTTTTACAAGTATCATTACTAACTTGCTAAAGAAACCATACCATCAAAAAATGAACTTGATACAAACGTCTAATGAAGCTGATTGTGGAGCCTATTCCAGAGTGAAATACCTGGCTTGTGTTATATAAGGTATAACTGAGAGATGTGAAAGCATACTCTAGAGTTTCCAACCATCCCTGTCTACCCAAGATTTTCCTGGTTTGAAAACTTAATGTCCCACATCGCTGGAAATGCCTCAGTCCTGGGGAAATGGCATTGTGCATCACCCTAGCAAACCCCCAATAACCAAATGTCCTGCACATCACAGCCAACAGTGAAAAAACGAATGTTAGAGCCACTTTTTCAGGTTAAGGCATTGTTTGTCCAGTAAAACTGTTTTTTCAATTTGTTTTGAACTTTGAAAAACCATGTTTCATTGATCTTTATGTACCTGGACAGAGCCTTTCTTTGCAGTTATCAGGATCCCGCCAGTTTGTCAGTTTCCACATTGTTCTAGATTGCATGTGTAGGATACCTATACATTAGCACCTACATACTTAGATACATGTCATACCATAGTTAGCTCATCTTTCCTCATTTCCACTGGGAAAAATTTTACCACTCAGCTAAATTAAATACCATACTTCAATTATAAAGTTTTATTTGCCAAAAATTTTTTTTTCAATTTTCAATTGTATTTTCAATTATTTTATTTGATTCGTATTATTATTACCTATGACACAGGAGCAACTAAAAAGCTAAAAAGAAAAAACTGTTGCCTTTTGGAGAGCCTAAAGGAATGAAAAAATTACACTCAGGGTTAAAAAGCTCTAAGCTCTTGGGGACCATCAATTATCCTCCTCACGTTTCTTTATAAACATAAGGATAACTAAAATACTATTTTGAAAAGGAAAAATGTTATTATCTATACATCTACTTTAAAAAAGAGAAACTTGAACTAACATGTACAGATTCTCAGATGCTAGGGATGTCTCTCTTCGGCTTCTTTCATTTGAAACTTAAATGATCACATATCCAAAAGGGGATTTATAAACTATAGTGTAATCAAGTAGCTTAGCATACTTGGCATTGTCATTACCAAACAACTTTCAAACACTAACCTTTTGCTGATCCTCACTAATGTCATTAGGGTCTCTGTTTTCTCCTGTTAGTTTTGTGAGGAAACGCCTAATTTTTGTTACATGTAATTATACAGCCCAGCGAAGAGCTTTGATCTCAGAAAATAGATATTTTGCAAAAGGAAGACTATAATTGAGTAAATTATGATATTAACAGAAAAGAAATATTTCAAGCACAAAGTAAAATGGGTATTAACTTACTAATAGTTCATTGTGTTTACTTGTTAATTACCTTTGAGTATCTGAAAATTCTCTAAGGCCATATAAATGGATAGGAGTTGAGTTTATAGGGAAAACTTAATTACTTTTAAAATAAGCTGATGCAGTGTAATTGCATTGATTTCCTCCTGAAAAATCTAGCATTGTTTCATAATTTACTTTTCCAAACACTGTAGTCATAAAATTTCGGTTAATTTAAGACTCATTTTTAATATACATTTTATAGATAATATGTATATCTGATTCATGCATAGTCAGAAAATTCTTTAAAATTCCTTCATAAAAATTGAGTGACAATTATTTGAGGTGGAAGGATGGAAGAGGTCAATATGATCACTCTTCTGCAACAGAAGACTAAGTTGTATAACTGTTTAACTCAATGATTTTCAAAGTGTGGTCCCCAGATCAGAAACATTAGCATTATCCTGTAACTTATTAGAAATGCAAAATCTTGGGCCCCATCAGACCTACTGAATTGGAAACTCTGGGGATGGGGCTCAGCAATTTGTGTTTTAACAATTCTATAATTTTGATCCCTGCTGAAGTGTGAGAACCAATGGCCTAACTTAATCTTAACTTCAGGAAGCTGCATTCAGTTATAAAAACGAGAGGGCAAGGTCAGAATACTTTACGTGGGATATGGGAAGTAATGAAGAGAAAACATCTAAAATATACATTCTACTTATAGGACAGAAAAATATTTCCATTTCATTTCTCTCACCTTTCTTGTTGTCATCACCAGTGCTCTGATCCCTAAATATTATTGGCCATGAGTTCTGGTTAGGACTATATCCCCAAACCAAGGACACATATGTGCAATCTAGAGGAAAAGGGGACATTTTAACCAGAAAACAAGAGATCTTGCACCTGTCTATAAAACCTGCAAGTGTAAAATGCTGTAACTGCCCTTAAATTGTCAGTAAGTGAAACTTGCAGTTATGTTTTGGCTATGGTAAGGATTGGTGCTGTGATACCCCTACCTTCTATAGGCATCCCCCTTATACTCAAGGCACAAACATTGTTGTTTGGAGGTTCAGTTCATGTAGAGTTGTGAAAGAGGAGGAGGTTGATTCTGATTTTGGCCTTAAAGTGTGTTTTGGTTACCAAAGTGATAGGAGATCCTTTCAATATCTGATGCACAGCTGACATCTCCTTTAGATTCTGTGAATATCATCAAATATTAGAAGAGTATTCACATAAGTATCTTCTGTTCAATTTAAACTTTATCACAGATTTACTTCCCATCAAAGACAAGAAGACTCTTGTTAAAGCTAGTTAACGCAATCTGTAGAATGAACTTTCCTCTCCCCATAGAAGCAAAAAGAAGCAGATTAGACTAGAATTGCAAGCCTGGGTAACTTCAGGAATGTGCACTGGTACTGACTCATTATTTCTTTCTCCAGCAGAAAATTTCAAACTATAGTCTCTGAAATCAACAAATTGCCCCATTTGTAAGGATTGCCTTTGCACTTGTTGAATTATTGGCACAATTTTATTCTTTGAAACCAAAGAGTAAACAAAATTTGCCCCAAATGTGTTTGATTTTGCACGAAGGTACAAATAAGTAATTCATGCCACATCTGAAATTCATTACCATGCTTCTTTTTCCAGGAGGTAACTGCAAATTGCACACTCAAAAATAAAACTGATCAAGAAAACTGCATTCAAATATTGGCAGAAGAAAACAGCTGTCATTGCAAGCATTTAGCCACAATTGCAGGCTTGTAGCTTGAACCTAAATGATTTGTAAACATTTAATAAAGATGAAGTGAAGGAATGACATGAAACGAAGGCTGAGTGCCAGGATACTGGCAGCAGCATGAACAGCTTATTGCTGTCAATTTCAAATAACCTTTTCAAATTAAAAGGAGGGACAGAGAATGAATCAATGTTATGTAAATGTGTACGAAGTGACTTAAAAACTTGAGATATTCGGCTAACTCAACTCAACTAACTTGAACTACCTTTGAAATAATTGTACATCCATACTAGTCAAGGGTAACCAGGCAATATCACAAGCAAAACTGATCAAACAAAATGCAAAACCATTCAGTTAATGTTCAATAAAATCCAATCAAATTTTAAGAACCACTTTCTGTTGTAAGGCACTTTGATAGAATAAAAGTAGAAGGAAGGAGTGGCCATTGTCCTCAGGGAACTGACCATCATTAACCCATGAATTATAAAATAACAATAAAAGAAGCAAAATATATAGCTCAGGAAAGTTAACACACGGGACATCACAGGAAGTACATAATGAATTGCCAAAAGTAGTAGCAAAACCAATATGTGATACAGGTATGCTTACAATTTATTAAAATCCACATTTAGACAGAAAAAAGAACATGTCCCCAGAAATGTGGAACAAAAGCCTGGTTCCTCCCTGGAATGGAACATTTAGAAGAGAATGATGAGGGGAAGTTGAGAGGTCTGATGAGGAAATTAAGATCCGAAGAGCGAGGGAAGTAACCATCTTATAGCCAAGCAGAAAAAGCGAAAAGCTTTATGTCCATGTTCCTTCTACCCAAGAGTGGTTTCCCAGGAGAGTCCCCCAGAAGCAGGGTGCTGCTGATAGGAATGCTAATGAGGTAAGGGATAGGGGTACGTGGAGGAAGACAAAATTTGATAGTACATGTGATGCTGAAGCACTGCAGAGCAAACATCTATGACTAGTACTCCATCCTCAGTAATTCTCCCCAACAAAATACTAATGTGTTCCTCCAGCCCTGTCTCAGTATCTTCCCAAACTGTGTCCCATTTTACTTATTATTGAAAAGGCAGAAAGCAAATGTTTCATGTCTGTGTGTGCGTGTTTGAATAAATGAATGGTTTTTAATCATCAGAGAATTCAGGCTTAAAGTTTACTTGACTTCTAAAACCATCCTTGAAAATGAGCAATTATGTACCATATGTGTATAAGGTGTATTTCCCAACTCTATATGTATCAAACTTCTTATTAATAATGGAGGGTGGGAGGGAGGCTCAAGAGGGTGGGGATTTGGGGATATATGTATACATACAGCTGATTCAACTTATTGTACAGCAGAATCTAACACAACATTGTAAAGCAATTACGCTCCAAAAAAGATGTGAAAAAAAAAGTAGATAAAAAACAATAATGGAGGTCTTAAATATCTAGTTCCCATCTTAAGCTTAAGCCACTTGAAAGAAGGAACTATGAAGTCTATTCTTTATATTGTGGATTGTTAGGTTTATAACAAACACTGGTGAATAAATAAGTTGCTGTTATTCCTAAAGCAAGACTAGTAATTAGAAATACTAGAATTCTTTTAACTTTCTGACAAGACATTTAACCAGTGAATGCATCTCTATATCAAATATATCCTTCCTCAGAAATCTCATGGTGAATAATGAAAATACAGTTGGGTCGGGGAAATGTTAATATTTATGATATTTGAAGTCAAATAATCACAAGCCTGGAAAATATTTATGTAAGCTCTCTAATACTGTGAAGAAAATCAAGACACTGGGTGAAGCTCTATAAAATAAGAGCAAGAAAGGAAGAAGGGATCAGAGCAATCCATCTTGGTTCTTTCCCTTGACTGCAAGCCAGAAACTATCTTTTTCGTAGTTGTTGTTATGTAGTTGTTTTAATTGAAGTAAAATTGACTTATAATATTATGTTATTTTCAAGAGTACAGCAAAGTGATTCAGTTATATATTTTTTCCAGATTATTTTCCATTATAAGTTATTACAAGTTATTGAATATAGTTCCCTGTGCTATGCAGTAAATCCTTTTTGCTTATCTATTTTATATATAGTAGTTCGTATCTGTTAATCCCATACTCTGAATTTATCCCTTCTCTCCCTCCATTTCTCCTTAGGTAACCGTAAGTTTATTTTCTATGTCTGTGAGTCTGTTTCTGTTTTGTATATAGATTCATTTGTATTATTCTTTAGATTCCACATGTAAGTGATATATAGTACTTGTCTTTCTCTGTCTGACTTATTTCACTTAGTATCATATTCTCTAGGTCCATCCATGTTGCTGCAAATGGCATATTTCATTCTTTTTTATGACTGAATAATATTCCATTATATATATACCACATCATCTTAAGTCAATCACCTGTTGATGTGCACTTGGATTGTTTCCATGTCTTGGCTATTGTAAATAGTGCTGCTATGAACATTAGGGTGCATGTATCTTTTCGAATTAGTTTTTGTCTTTTCTGGATATATGCTCAGGAGTGGGATTGCTGGATCATGTGATAGCTCTATTTTTAGTTTTTTAAGGAACCTCTATACTGTTTTCCATAGTGGCTGCACCAGTTTACATTCCCACCAACAGTGTAGGAGGGTTCTCTTTTCTCCACACCGTCTCCAGCACTTATTATTTGTAGACTTTTTAATAGCCATTCTGACCAGTGTGAGGTGATATCTCATTGTGATTCTGATTTTCATTTCTCTAATAATTAGTGATGTTGAGCATCTTTTCATGTGCCTGTTGGCCATCTGTATGTCTTCTTTGGAGAAATGTCTGTTTAGGTCTTCTGCCCATTTTTTATTGGGTTGTTTGTTTGTTTTTTATATTGAGCTGAATGAGTTGTTTATATATTTTGGATACTAACCCCTTGCCTGTCACATTGTTTGCAAATATTTTCTCCCATCCCGTAGCTTGTCTTTTTATTTTGTTGATGGTTTCCTTTGCTGTGCAAAAGGTTTTAAGTTTGATTTGTCCCCATTTGTTTATTTTTGCTTTTATTTCTATCACCTTGGGAGAGTGATCTAAGACAATATTGCTACGATTTATGTCAGAGAATGTTTTGCCTATGTTCTCTTCTAAAAGTTTTATGGTGTCATGTCTTATATTTAGGTCTTTAAACCATTTTGAGTTTATTTTTGTATATAGTGTAAGGGAGTGTTCTAATTTCATTGATTTACATGTAGCTATCCAGCTTTCCCAACACCACTTGTTGAAAAGACTGTCTTTTTCTCCATTGTATATTCTTGCCTCCTTTGTCATAGATGAATTGACTGTAGGTGTGTGGGTTTATTTCTGGGCTCTCTATTCTGTTGCATTGATCCATATGTCTGTTTTTGTGCCAATACCATGCTGTTTTGATTATGGTAGCTTTGTAGTATTGCCTGAAGTCTGGGAGGGTTATGCTTCCAGCTTTGTTCTTTTTCTTCAGAATTGCTTTGGCAATTCTGGATCTTTTGTGGTTCCATATACATTTGAGGGTTATTTATTCTAGTTCTAAGTGTCATGAGTATTTTGATAGGGATCACATTAAATCTGTAGATTGCTTTGGGTAGTATGGCCACTTTAACAATATTAATTCTTCCAATCCAGGAGCATGGGCTATCTTTCCATTTCTTTGAATCATCATCAATTTCCTTTATCAGTGTTTTATATGGTTTTCAGCATATAGGTCTTTCACCTCCTTGGTTAAGTTTATTCCTAAATATTTTTTTATGTGATTTTAAACTGGATTTTTTTTTACTTTCTCTTTCTGATATTTCATTGTTAGTGTAAAGAAATGCAACAGATTTATGTATATTAATCTTGTATCCTGTTACCTTGCTGAATTCATATATTAGTTCTAAAAGTTTTTGTGTGGAGTCTTCAGTGTTCTCTATATAGAGTATCATGTCATCTGCAAACAGTGACAGTTTTACCTCTTCCCTTCCAATTTGGATATCTTTTATTTCTTTTTCTTGACTGATTGCTGTGGCTAGGAATGAAACTATCCTTTTTAACTTTATTCTGTTAAAATGCTAAAGGTGTAGAATCCAAGAAAATCACTTAGTTGGTTGTAGGTGACTTAAAGAAGCACAGTTCTGATCTGGTCCCAAGGTAGGAAGAACTGAATTTCTAGAGAAGTGAGAAAGAAATCCATGGGTCCGAGGGGCCCAGGAAAGAACACAGATTACTGAGGGCCCCTTGGGAGCTAATAGCTAGCTTGTATTATGTACTTAACTGTATGTGAAATATGAGTGTGAAGTAGACAATGGAACTAGAGACAACCATAAAAGCTGTGTGTATTGCTTTATGTGTGCCCAGCTAAAGGGAGAATCATGATGGAAATTGCAACTGCCTTTATGCATATAGTTAAATCTCAAAAAGCTCCAGAGACTGTAGTGAAATAAGTTTTGCACTCTAAACAGCTGTGTGTGCTGCAGAGAATCTAATCCTACTCCCTTGAGTGGAAATGTGGAACACAATCCAAAACAGGAAACAACTCAGAGGTTCCCATTCAGTGTCCACCCTGGAGACCAGGTCTATCACAACCTGGATTAGGGAAGAATTTTTGTTCAGTAGTGATTAGTTAGATCTCACTATTTTGCAGCAAAGCCCTCCTCTCATACATACATTCACAAAATGAGTATGCCATTAAATTGTTGCTGACTTTTTCACTATTCACTAAAAAACCTAAGTATCTCAATATGCTTAAATATACCAAAATTATGAAGAGCAGTATAAGTCTGTTTTTCAGAGTCTGTTGTTGAATCCTTCAAATTTGTTGTTTATTTGAGGAAGCTTCTTAGAGAATTAGTTCAACTTTAATCATTCTCCTAAAATATATGAGTGATTGAGGTATTTGGCATCATTCGAAACCCACCAGTAAGCTTTTTTCCTAATCACTGCTTTTCATCATTTGAGGCCTAAAGAGATACTGTTACGTAAGATGGTTTTCTCTCCTTATCCATGTTCTGTCCTGAGCAGTTTGTGATATCAGAAGATATCTCGTCTAAAAAAGGAAAGGACATTCCAAAAGAAGCTGTTAAAAGACACCTTAGAAACCTGCCCACACAGCCTAAATACCCCCTTTCTTTCCTAGATTTAGTTTATTCCAGCTATTTACACTCACACATATGCACACATACACATACCCACTCAAGTTCATGCCCATATACATGCATGTGCACAAACATGTAACAATGCACCATTTTTTGGTAGGAAAGTAACATGTACAAAAATTAAACTGATCAAAGCTGATAATGCTTCTAAAATGATTTGGAACACAGTTCCCCCTCTTATTATTCTTGTAAAATCAACACCGGGAACTGCTTTCTAAATTCATGTGTTTACCTATCACAAGGGAAAGGGCACCTTGGACAGCTACTACATGATTTAATCAATAAAGACATTATTGGATGGAATATAGAAAGAGTCAACAAAGAAATAAAAGTGTTAAGGTGTAACCTCTAATACTCTGTTGCCTTACACTTCAGCAACATCCTGACCATGTCTTGACTAATCTTTCTTAGAGATTTACCTGGATTCCATCCTGACCTACCTTTGTGTTCTTGGGCAACTGAATTTTTAACAAAATAAACTTTTTAGATAGACCATCATAGAGTGGATTAGAAAATAACTTATCTGGGACTGACATTGAATCTCCATGCTCTTTTATTCCTCAGACTTTGGCAAATTATATAGTCAGGATGTAGCCAAGAATAAAACGTCACTCAACAAACAAGGCAGAAAATTCCAGTTATTCATGATTAATTAAACTTCCCAGTAAAAGCTGTGGGCCCTTTTTGTAAAACTAGTTCACGACTTGGCGCATCAGAAGAGCCCTAATCCAGGGAGGAAGGTAGCCAGAGAAAAATGTCCTTCCACACAAGCTGGTAAAGATGCTGGGCTTTGTTTTCAACTTCGATTCCAAGACCTCCTTTCTTTAGTAATTGGGCGGGGTGGGGGGGGAAGCTAATGATAAAAAGAAGCTAAATAAAAGAAGGAAATTTAATTGTGGTGCAATTTATACAGCTAATGGTAGTTCTGAAAAAACAGGAAAGATTATTTGGTGATTAGTTCATTTTAAAAAATGTTTAATAGCAAAGCCATTGTAAATTAGAGTCCAACTGTAGGTAAACTAAACAATCGTCTCTGATTTTTCAATTTAAACAGAAAAATGGATCGTTTAAGCATGCCAGAGCAATAGTTTCCAATAAACCAAGCTATCACTGATGGTTAATACCCCAAATAGAATATCACTGTATTAGAAAAAGAGCTTGGGCTATTTAGTTGTCATTGTAAAAACCTGGCCACAAACAGTATTAGGGTTCTAACAGAGTTTTAAAGAATTATTAGAAAAGCTGGTTATAATATCAAAGTCAGGAGTAGGCACAATTACATACTCCCCAAAGCATTATGAATCCATAACAAAATGTATGTATTTTTCTTGGTAAAATACACAGTTTCTGGTCTTGTATTAAAGGGAACAGTTTATAATGACAAGGGAGAATAAGGACAACATCAATAAGGAAGACTGCATGAATTATTTGATTAAATATGAATGATGTTTTGAATTTTCTCAAGAGCTTAAAAAATCAAATAGAGGTCCTGACAAGGGGTAAAAGTAACCGCAAGCAACTGGCCTGCCTATTCCTCAGTATAAATCTCAAATTAGGAAAAGAAGAATCAGGTGCAGATTCAAAGTCAGACCAAGCCTCTGTAGTTGATTTGGAGAGCTACATCTTAAAATTATTCTAATAGATGACACATCAGTGTTATGTCAACTCTATTACTCAGCAAAAAAGAAAACACCACTTTCCCTTAAAGGAGAAGAAATACTTTTTCTTCTCTGTTACAGTTAACTACAGAGATCATAACTGGGTAACTACTGTAGCTAAAAATTCATGACTTAAGTATTGCTTGCTCATTGATCGATTTTAAATACAGTGTCCCCACTTATCCTTGAGAGATATGTTCCAAGACCCCCAGCAGATGCCTGAAACCATGAATAGTACCAAACTCTATATATACAATTTTTTTCCCATACATACATACCTATGATAAAGTTTAATTTATAAGTTAGGCACAGTGAGAGATTAACAACAGTATCTAATAATGAAATAGAACAATTATAACAATATACTGTAATAAAAGTTATATGAATGTGGTCTCTCTCTCTCTCAAAATATCTTATTGTACAAATTTAATGCCTTTTCCATCTTAACTAAGCACTTATCATGCACTGTCCATAACTTTTACAGTTTGAGTTTGGCAGCAAAACTAGCATGAATTTCTTTTTCCTTTTTTCACGATTTCACATTTAGAAGATTCATTCTTACTGTAGATCTTAGCAACCTCAGCATACAAAATTTTTTTCTTTCCTTATTAAGTCGAGAACTTCCACCTTTTCACTTAAAGGAAGCACTTTACGGTTTCTCTGTAGCATACCCTAGTTGCCAGCATCACTACTCTTGAGCTTTGAGACCAGTATTAAGTGAAGTAAGGGTTACTTGAACACAAGCACTGCGATATCCAAAACAGTGGATCTGATAAGCAAGATGCTACTAATCGGTTGATGGGCAGGCTATGCTAGACAAAGGGATGATTCACGTCATCGGCAGGACGGAGTGGGATGGCAAGGCATTTCACCACACTATTCAGAAGAGCAGGCAATCTAAAACATATGAATTATTTCTGGAATTTTTCATATAATATTTTTAGACCATGGTTGACCATATGGGTAACTGAAACTTCGGAAAGCGAAACCAAAGATAAGAGGGGTAACTATATATATATATACCACGTATTCTTAAGATGAAACAGTGAAGCCAGTTATGAGAATTTCCCTGGCTCTTCTGCTGAGTGACTCAAATAACAGTGATACTTTACCCCCAACACCATCTACCATCACCACACACCACTCAGTATGAAAATCAATCATCTAAGGAAAAAGCAAGCATGCAGTGAACACCTGTGAGGGTAGAGGCCAGGAATGTATTCATACATTTATGGAGAAAAAAAGCAAAACAGAGCAAACAGTTGAGCTATATCCTTCTCTTCCAGGGACCTCCTCTTACTCTGGGAGACAAGAGCAGTTGTAAGAGGAATGAGAGGCAGAAAAAGAGATGTAGAATGGAACTGGAAGAGAGAGAAAAAGAGAGCAAGATAGAGTAGAGGACATGAGCAAGCATAAGACTATTCTAATCAAAAACAGGTTCTGCTGAAGTATCTTGTAAAATAGTATTACAGTGACCATTTTCTACCTGTGTATATGTGTATAAGTACATATTTTCCTCAAAGGACTGATGAAGAAAAAAAGAAAAGGTGACACCTGAATAAATCAGTTTTTCTGCTTTTATAAAATTGTCTGAGGGATTCTTTAAATTTGGGATTCCATTCTCTAATATGTTTTTGAGGATCTTCTATATGCTATGTGTGATAGACCAATGATTCTCAAACTTTACTGAACATGTGAATTCCTTGGGGATCCTATTAAGATGAAGATTCTGATTCAGTAGGTGTTGGGTGAGACCCAAGGTTCACATTTCTAACAAGCTCCCAGATTCTGTTGGTATATTCAGAGCCTGTCTTCCAGTAGCTGACAATTTGTGCTGCCCACCAAGAAGCTGATATGTCTAGTGATTCTTCATTCTCTATTTTCTGCAGTTAGCAGTGTGGTATACTTTGGATAGAATTAGATCTGCAATGTGGTGGGTTTTTTCTTTTTTTTTTTCAAAAAGATATTCTTCTCCTCTGATTAGACACTCAGTTTCTCCAATATAAATTCCATTGTAACAGTTACAGCTGTAATGCACAGATATTTCCCTTATTAATTAATAGAATTTTCTTCTGTAGTGGAATGTTTTTATGCTTGAATGCTCAGGGGGATCCAGAAAGTAGTCTTTGGCAGCAAAAAGTGGCAGAAACTCCATGAAACTCAGCAAGAGAAAAAGGTTCCCATCTGAATCTTCCCCTAAGTGACTCTGACTGTATTAAACCAGTTAACCTCTCTGGGCCTCAGCTGTCAAAATTAAGAGCTGTCCCTTCCAGCTCTCATTCAAAATAATTTTAAAAGAATGAGAAAGAGAAAAAGAGAGGTAGAGAGAGTGCACTTTGTCTAGGCTACAAGCCTTGGAAGTGCGGTCGCTATATGGTTCTTGACTGATACGTGCGTGGCATTTAAACTATTTCTATTGATAGGAACTCTTCTTTGACTTTCAAATAGCATTTTTATCAGGAAAACATACCAGAGCAAGTTAAAATCTGCCCTGAGAAGAATGCAGGTGTATTCTGTGATTATAATAGCATTAATGACTCAGAAACAAAAAACCAGACAGTTCTAATGTCTTGAAGCTTTATTGACAAAACAGTTCACACCTAGTGCTGGTTGTTTGCTAAAAGTCTGGACCAAATCACTGAAGCTTTAAAAACTAGATCACTGCAGTCTTCCCCCCGAGGCATGGACATGGGTAATTATTATGGTTCATGCCACAGCCAAGGACTCCATTTCAATCCTAGCTTGGAAAGGAGTTGTTTTTTTGGTTTTGTTTTTTTTTTCGTTTTTTGGTGCAGAATAAATATACTTTTTGCATGTATTACTATAAACTCATTTAAAACATAAAGGTGACAACATTAAATATTACAGGTTCTTTATTATTTTCTGAATTTTGAATTAAGATTTTCTACCTTCACTGGGGGACATGAATACCTTTCAGCAAAGAACAGCCTGTTTAAAGTCTACAGGTTTGTTCATTTCATGTTTCAGGATGTTTTTCAGCCTCAGATTCAAACCAGGCTTACAACCAAAGCAATCAGTCTTTCCTGAGCTCATGCATTATTATCTGTTACACAAAAAGCATAAGGAATCCTATGAGTTATCTGTTGCCACGTGACAAATTGTCCTAAAACGCAGCAGCCTAAAACAACAAACATTTATTATTTCACAGCTTCTCTGGGTCTGAATCAAAGTACGTCTTAGTTGGGTCCTCAGGCTTTGGGTCTTTCACAATCTGCAGTTGTCTCAAGGCTTGACTGGGAAGAATCCCCTTCCGAGCTCATTCAACTAGTGGTTGTTGGCAGCATTCACTTCCTGCCTGCATTTCTCATGAGTTCTTCCTCCGTGGCTCCTAGCCACATATACCTCTCCCTAGAGCACCTCACAGCACAGCAGCCTTCTTCGTCAGAGTCAGAAAGGGAAAGGGCAGGAGAAAGTGCCAGCAAGAAAGTGAGTGCTAATAAGACTGAAGTCACAGTCTTCTGTAACTCAATCACTGAAGTGACAGTCTATCACTTTTGCCATATTTTGTTCATTAGAAACAAGCTACTAAATCCAGCCCACAGTCAAGGGTGTGAATGCCAGGAGTCTGGGATCATTGCAAGCCATGTCAGAAGCTGCCTACCACAATCTGTAATTAAATTCTCCCTGAAATGATTCCATCCAAAACTCTAGAGTTAAATCTAGAATTTTAAATGGTTTCAAAAGCAAAATATGAGTTAAAAAGCAAAATGCACCCACCTCCCCAGCGGTGCAGGAGCCTGGATGACTCACTCAGATACGCATCCTGATGGGTGTGGTTGAAACAGGCAAAGTACTGTTCAAAAGAAGAACCTCACAGCTTCTAACAGCTCCTTTTGAATGAATGTACCCTTCTCTTCTTCATGGATATGGAACTTCTAAAATGCTATCAATCCTCTCCAAAACCACTCATAAATAATTATGAATATATACTCTGATTTTCAGACTTTTTAGTTAAAATCCTGCTTTACTCCACTCTACAAATAAACAATATCCATGAAACAAAAACTTTATGAGCAAACACAAAAACTCCCTTTATTTTTGCAGATTAGCATGTATCCACATGCCTGTTATATAAAAGAAATTTAATAAACACTGTTCTTGCCTCAACGTGAACTTTTGTCCTAGACATCTGTAATATTTGTGTGTTTGTTAGGGAATCATGGAAAATGTTCTCCATCTCTCTCATAGAAATCTCTGTTCTGTTTCAGTCACATTTTTCTTCCTACAGCCTATTCAAAAGCCTGCTTCCTAGTCATCATTTTTGTGTTTAAATATGTTTACATCTTTTGCCTCAAAATTCTACTGGGAGATGTGCTAAATATAACCTAAGGTTACAATAAATAAGTTGTGTAAGACCTAAAACTTCAGAGGCCATAAAGTCCAACATGAATTTTCATCAGTTCTGAGGAGCAGTTATCATGATAAGGGGCAGAATAGTGATTTGTTTTTCGACAAGGAGACAGTAATGAAGTAGAACAGCACTCTAAGGGAAAGGGAAAAGAGAAAGGATATATGAGCAAAAGTAGAAAATCACCATGAGGGTGGAAACCAAGAAATTGAACAACTAATAAAAACAGATGGTGACATGTAGGGAGCGCCACCAGCCACATCCAATCTCCCCAAAAGAATATTCTGATGGCCCGATTGTGACTTAACCAGAGGGAAAGAATAGAGAAAAGGCTAATGCAGCTGTTAAAAGGAATAACCAAAATCCAAAGCAAACGGTTTTTTTTTTCCTTAAAGAAAATGGGAACGGACCAAATGTTCTTAAATTGCTTTTTAAAGTACATAATACAGCTCTGTATAGAGAACAGTACATTTTCTCCTAGGTTCACTCTCCCCCAGAATTAGCTTCCAGATTTTCTCAGGTGTCTCTGATGCCAATAATAAAAACCTCTGTGGGCCTGTTGAGTGGGTAGTAGGATAAATGGGTGCCTCAGAAGCCAGGTAGAAGCCAGCCTCTGACCTCGGGCCTGGAGCATCCCTGGGAGGCTGGGCTAATTCATGAAGCAGGCAGTGAGAGTTGGGGAAGCCCTCGGGGGGCTCCCGGTCAGATGTGGTTCCCTTTACCATGATGTACAGAGGAGGAAAAAAAAGCATTATGCTCATAAGATTCCCTCATATTCAGCCATCCATTTACTAGTACATTCTCTTGACATAAGTAGCCTCACTAAATTCCTCTTTCCTCATCACTGACTCTAAAATGACAGTTTAAGGATTATCCTTTCTGCCACTTACCGTGAAACACAGCTCCAGATCAGTTTGTTGTAGATTTCTGAGCTTAACCACATAGCTCGCAACTGAGTGGATAATCAATCATTCTATGACTAAATCCATCTGGAACAAATTTGAAGCAGTGGCCATGTAGGTTTCTTTTGAAAAAAAAAAAATTAAACTGAAACCAGAGTTGATCTTTTCAAAGGTTCAGAAAAAAAAATACATATACAACTTAGCAATGACTTTTCCCCCCAGGAATCATGCATGCTCTATTAGTAAGACTTGTTTTGCCCTGGACCCATTTTGCATTTCATTTAATCTGTGAAAGAAGTGGTCCTCAAATGCTTTGGAGGAGAGTCCACTTCCCTAAGAATGAGGTCATGACCCCTCCTTGATTAGAAGGAAAGGGGGACATTGTGTGGACAGGTTGTCACCATAACTTCATGCTGATCTTAAATTCCTAAACACACAGGACTCAACAGAGTCCTGTGGAACTAAAAGAGCCCATTTCTGGCTATTCTTGCTAGACCCACTTTTTTGCCCTGTAGACATTAAAGGATAATTTAAGTATCAAGAGCCTTGGCTTTTAAGAATTCTACCGATCTTATCCTCAGTAGACTCCAAATTGTTTGTATTAATTTAGGATATATTTTTCCATGTATACCCTGAAATCTGTACCATTCACACATTCATTTATTCAATTTTCAGTCACTTTTTCATCAATTCATGCATCAATGCATTCAGTTAATATGTGTTCAAACTGTACTAGATGCGTAGACACACCACCTTTTTTTTTAACATCTTTATTGAAGTATTATTGCTTTACAATGGTGTATTAGTTTCTGCTTTATAACAAAGTGAATCAGCTATACATATACATATATCCCCATATCTCCTCCCTCTTGCGTCTCCCTCCCTCCCTCCCTACCCCACCCATCTAGGTGGTCACAAAGCACCAAGCTGATCTACCTGTGGTATGCAGCTGCTTCCCACTAGCCATCTATCTTACATTTGGTAGTGTATATATGTCAATGCCACTCTCTCACTTCGTCCCAACTTACCCTTCCCCCTCCCCGTATTCTCAAGTCCATTCTCTACGTCTGCGTGTTTATTCCTGTCCTGCCCCTAGGTTCTTCAGAACCTTTTTTTTTTTTAGATTCCATATATATGTGTTAGCATACGGTATTTGCTTTTCTCTTTCTGACTTACTTCACTCTGTGTGACAGACTCTAGGTCCATCCACCTCACTACAAATAACTCAATTTCGTTTCTTTTTATGGCTGAGTAATATTCCATTTTATATATGTGCACATCTTCTGTATCCATTCATCTGTCAATGAACTCTTAGGTTGCTTCCATGCCCTGGCTATTCTAAAGAGAGCTGAAATGAACATTGTGGTACATGACTCTTTTCGAATTATGGTTTTCTCAGAGTATATGCCCAGTAGTGGGATTGCTGGATCATATGGCAGTTCTATTTTTAATTTTTTAAGGAACCTCCATGCTGTTCTCCATAGTGGCTGTATCAATTTACATTCCCACCAACAGTGCAAGAGGGTTAACTTTTCTCCACACCCTCTCCAGCATTTATTGTTTGTAGATTTTTTGATGATGGCCATTCTAACTGGTGTGAAGTGATACCTCACTGTAGTTTTGATTTGCATTTCTCTAATGATTAGTGATGTTGAGCATCCTTTAATGCGTTTGTTAGCAATCTGTACATCTTCTTTGGAGAAATACCTATTTAAGTCTTCTGCCTATTTTTGGATTGTGTTGTTTGTTTCTTTGATAATGAGCTGTGTGAGCTGCTTGTAAATTTTGGAGATTAATCCTTTGTCACTTGCTTTGTTTGCAAATATTTTCTCCCATTCTGAGGATTGTCTTTTCGTCTTGTTTATGGTTTCGTTTGCTGTACAAGAGCTTTTAAGTTTCATTAGATCCCATTTGTTTATTTTCGTTTTAATTTCCATTTCTCTAGGAGGTGGGTCAAAAAGGATCTTGCTGTGATATATGTCATAGAGTGTTCTGCCTATGTTTTCCTCTAAGAGTTGTATAGTGTCTGGCCTTACATTTAGGTCTTTAATCCATTTTGAGTTTATTTTTGTGTATGGTGTTAGGGAGTGTTCTCATTTCATTCGTCTACTTGTAGCTGTCCAGTTTTCCAGCACCAATTATTGAAGAGGCTGTCTTTTCTCCATTGTATACTCTTGCCTCCTTTATCAAAGATAAGGTGACCATATGGTGTGGGTTTATCTTTGGGCTTTCTATCCTGTTCCATTGATCTATATTTCTGATTTTGTGCCAGTACCATACTGTCTTGATTACTGTACCTTTGTAGTATACTCTGAAGTCAGGGAGCCTGATTCCTCCAGCTCCATTCTTCTTTCTCAAGATTGCTTTGGCTATTCAGGGTCTTTTGTGTTTCCATACAAATTGTGAAATTATTTGTTCTAGTTCAGTGAAAAATGCCAGTGGTAGTTTGATAGGGATTGCATTGAACCTGTACATTGCTTTGGATAGTATAGTCATTCTCACAATGTTTCTTCTTCCTATCCAAGAACATGGTCTATCTCTCCATCTGTTTGTATCATCTTTAATTTCTTTCATCAGTGTCTTATAGTTTTCTGCATACAGGTCTTTTATCTCCTTAGGTTTATTCCTAGGTGTTTTATTCTTTTTGTTGCAATGGTAAATGGGAGTGTTTCCTTAATTTCCCTTTCAGGTTTTTCGTCATTCGTGTGTAGGAATGCAAGAGATTTCTGGGCATTAATTTTATGTCCTGCTACTTTACCAAATTCAATGATTAGCTCTAGCAGTTTTCTGATAGCATCTTTAGGATTCTCTGTGTATAGTATCATGTCATCTGCAAACAGTGACGGTTTTACTTCTTCTTTTCTGATTTGGATTCCTTTTATTTCTTTTTCTTCTCTGATTGCTGTAGCTAAAACTTCCAAAACTATGTTGAATAATAATGGTGAGAGTGTACAACCTTGTCTTGTTCCTGATCTTAGAGGAAATGGTTTCAGTTTTTCACCATTAAGAACGATGTTGGCTGTGGGTTTGTCATATATGGCCTTTATTATGTTGAGGTAAGTTCCCTCTACGTGTACACTCTGGAGAGATTTTATCAACAATGGGTGTTGAATTTTGTTGAAAGCTTTTTATGCATCTATTGAGATGATCATAAGGTTTTTATCCTTTGATTTGTTAATATGGTTTATCACACTGATTGATTTGCATATATTGAAGAATCCTTGCATTCCAGTGATAAACCCCACTTGATCATGGTGTATGATCCTTTTAATATGCTCTTGGATTCTGTTTGCTAGTATTTTGTTGAGGATTTTTGCATCTATATTCATCAGTGATATTGGCCTGTAGTTTTCTTTCTTTGTGACATCTTTGTCTGGTTTTGGTATCAGGGTGATGGTGGCCTCGTAGAATGAGTTTGGGAGTGGTCCTCCCTCTGCTATATTTTGGAAAAGTTTGATAAGGATAGGTGTTAGCTCTTCTCTAAATGTTTGATAGAATTCACCTGTGAAGCCATTTGGTCCTGGGCTTTTGTTTGTTGGAAGATTTTTAATCACAGTCTCAATTTCAGAGCTTTTGATTGGTCTGTTTATACTTTCTATGTCTTCCTGGTTCAGTCTCAGAAGGTTGTGCTTTTCTAAGAATTTGTCCATTTCTCCCAGGTTGTCCATTTTATTGGCATATAGTTGCTTGTAGTAATCTCTCACGATCCTTTGTATTTCTGCAGTGTCAGTTGTAACTTCTCCTTTTTCATTTTTAATTCTATTGATTTGACTCTTCTTTTTTTCTCGATGAGTCTGGCTAATGGTTTATCAATTTTGTTTATCTTCTCAAAGAACCAGCTTTTAGTTTTACTGATCTTTGCTATTGTTTCCTTCACTTCTTTTTCATTTATTTCCAATCTGATCTTTATGATTTCTTTCCTTCTGCTAACTTTGGGGTTTTTTGTTCTTCTTTCTCTAATTGCTTTAGGTGTCAGGTTAGGTTGTTTATTTGAGATTTTTCTTGTTTCTTGAGGTAGGATTGTATTGCTATAAACTTCCATCTTAGAACTGCTTTTACTGCATCCCATAGGTTTTGAGTCATCATGTTTTCATTGTCATTTGTTCCTAGGTATTTTTTGATTTCCTCTTTGATTTCTTCAGTGATCGCTTGGTTATTTAGGAGTGTATTGTTTAGCCTCCATGTGTTTGTATTTTTTACAGATTTTTTCCTGTAATTGATATCTAGTCTCATAGCGTTGTAGTCAGAAAATATACTTGATACAATTTCAATTTTCTTAAATTTACCAAGGCTTTATTTGTGACCCACTATATGATCTATTCTGGAGAATGTTCCATGAACACTTGAGAAGAAGGTGTACTCTGTTGTTTTTGGATGGAATGTCCTATAAATATCAATTAAGTCCATCTTCTTTAATGTATCATGTAAAGCTTGTGTTTCATTACTTATTTTCATTTTGGATGATCTGTCCATTGGTGAAAGTGGGGTGTTAATGTCCCCTACTCTGATTGTGTTACTGTCAATTTCCCCTTTTATGGCTGTTAGCATTTGCCTTATGTATTGAGGTGCTCCTAAGTTGGGTGCATAAATATTTACAATTGTTATATCTTCTTCTTGGATTGATCACTTGATCATTATGTAGTGTCCTTCTTTGTCCTTGTAATAGTCTTTGTTTTAAAGTCTATTTTGTCTGCTATGAGAACTGCTACTCCAGCTTTTTTTGATTTCCATTTGCATGGAATCTTTTTCCATCCCCTCACTTTCAGTCTGTATGTGTCCCTAGGTCTGAAGTGTGTCTCTTGTAGACAGCATATGTATGGGTCTTGTTTTTGTATCCATTCAGCCAGTCCATGACTTTTGGTTGGAGCATTTAATCCATTTACATTTAAGGTAGTTATCGATATGTATGTTCCTATTACCATTTTCTTAATTGTTTGGGGTTTGTTATTGTAAGTCTTTTCCTTCTCTTGTATTTCCTGCCTAGAGAAGTTCCTTTAGCATTTGTTGTAAAGCTGGTTTGGTGGTGCTGAATTCTCTTAGCTTTTGCTTGTCTGTAAAGGTTTTAATTTCTCCGTTGAATCTGAGTGAGATCCTTGCTGGGTAGAGTAATCTTGGTTGTAGGTTTTTCCCTTTCATCACTTTAAATATGTCCTGCCACTCCCTTCTGGCTTGCAGAGTTTCTTCTGAAAGATCTGCTGTTAACCTTATGGGAATTCACTTGTATGTTATTTGTTCTTTTTCCCTTGGTGCTTTTAATTTTTTTCTTTGTATTTAATTTTTGACAGTTTTATTATTATGTGTCTTGGTGTGTTTCTCCTTGGATTTATCCTGAATGAGACTCTCTGCACTTCTGGGATTTCACTGACTATTTCCTTTCCCATATTAGGGTAGTTTTCAACTATAATCTCTTCAAATATTTGCTCAGTCCCTTTCTTTTTCTCTTCTTCTTCTGGGACCCCTATAATTCAAATGTTGGTGCACTTAATGTTGTCCCACCCAGAGGTCTCTAAGACTGTCCTCAATTCTTTTCATTCTTTTTTCTTTATTCTACTCTGCAATAGTTATTTCCACTGTTTTACCTTCCAGATCACTTATCCGTTCTTCTGCCTCAGTTATTCTGCTATTGATTCCATCTAGAGAATTTTAAATTTCATTTATTGTGTTGTTCATCATTGTTTGTTTGCTCTTTAGTTCTTCTTGGTCCTTGTTAAATGTTTCTTGTATTTTCTTCATTCTATTTCCAAGATTTTGGATCATCTTTACTATCATTACTCTGAATTCTTTTTTAGGTAGACTGCCTATTTCCTCTTCATTTGCTTGGTCTGGTGGATTTTTACTTGCTCCTTCATCTGCTGTGTGTTTCACTGTCTTTTCATTTTGCTTAACTTACCGTGTTTGGGGTCTCCTTTTTGCAGGCTGCAAGTTTGTAGTTCCCGTTGTTTTTGGTGTCTGCTCCCAGTGGCTAAGTTTGGTTCAGTGGATTGTGTAGGCTTCCTGGTGGAGGGGCATTGTGCCTGTGTTCTGTTGGATGAGGCTGGGTCTTGTCTTTCTGGTGGGCAGGACTGTATCCAGTGGTGTGTTTTGGGGTGTCTGTGATCTTATTATGATTTTAGGCAGTCTCTCTGCTAATGGGTGGTGTTGTGTTCCTGTCTTGCCAGTTGTTTGGCATAGGGTGTCCAGCACTGTAGCTTTGCTGGTCATTGAGTGGAGCTGGGTCTTAACGTTGAGATGGAGGTCTCTGGGAGAGCTTTTGCCGTTTGATATTATGTGGAGCCAGGAGGTCTGTTGTGGACCAAGGTCCTGAACTCAGCTCTCCCACCTCAGAGGCACAGGCCTGACACCTGGCTGGAGCCCCAAGACCCTGTCAACCACATTGCTCAGAAGAAAAGGGAGAAAAAAAAGAAAGAAAATATAAAATAAAACAAAATAAAGTTATTAAAATAAAAAAATTTTAAACTTATTAAAAATTAAAAAAATTTAAAAGTATTAAAAAAAGAAAGAAGAGAGCAACCATACCAAAAAACAAATCCACCAATGATAACAATCAGTAAAAATTATACTAAAAAAAAAAAAAAGTCCAAAAAAACGGACAGACAGAACCCTAAGACAAATGGTTAAAGCAAAGCTATACAGACAAAGTTACACAAAGAAGCATACACATACACACTCACATAAAGAGAAAAAGGAAAAAAATATATATATGTCTATATATAAAAAAAAAGGAAGAGAGCAACCAAATCAATAAACAAATCTACCAATCATAATAAACTCTAAATGCTAAACTAAGATAAACATAAAACCAGAAACAAATTTTAGATGCAGCAAGCAAACCCCAAGTCTACAGTTTCTCCCAAGTCCACCACCCCAATTTTGGGATGATTCATTGTCTATTCAGGTATTCCACAGTTGAAGGGCACATCACGTTGATTGTGGAGATTTAATCCGTTGCTCCTGAGGCTGCTGGGAAAAATTTCCTTTCTCTTCTTTGTTCCCACAGCTCCTGGGTTTTAGCTTTGGATTTGGCCCTGCTTCTGCATGTAGGTCGCCTGAGGGTGTCTGTTCTTCGCTCAGACAGGACAGGATTAAAGGAGCAGCTGATTCGGGGGCTCTGGCTCACTCAGGCTGGGTGGAGGAAGGGGTACGGATGCAGGGCGAGCCTGTGGTGGCAGAGGCTGGAGTGATGTTGCACAAGCCTGAGGCGCGCCGTGCTTTCTCCCGGGGAAGTTGGCCCTGGATCACGGGACCCTGGCAGTGGCGGGCTGCACAGGCTCCCGGGAGGGGAAGTGTGGATAGTGACCTGTGCTTGCATACAGGCTTCTTGGTGGTGGCAGCAGCAGCCTTAGCATTTCATGCCTGTCTCTGGGGTCCGCGCTGATAGCTGTGGCTCGCGCCCGTCTCTGGAGCTCGTTTAGGTGGTGCTCTGAATCCCTTCTTCTCGTGCACCCCGAAACAATGGTCTCTTGCCTCTTAGGCAGGCCCAGACCTTTTCCCGGACTACCTCCCGGCTAGCTGTGGCACACTAGCCCCTTCAGGCTTGTTCCCGCAGCCAACCCCACTCCTCTCCCTGGGATCTGACCTCCAAAGCCCCGAGCCTCAGCTCTCAGCCCCCGCCCCCCCCCCGGGTGAGCAGAAAAGCCTCTCGGGCTGGTGAGTGCTGGTCGGCACCAATCCTCTGTGCGGGAATCTCTACGCTTTGCCCTCCGCACCCCTGTGGCTGCGCTTTCCTCCATGGCTCCGAAGCTCCCCCCCTCCGCCACCCCCGTGTCTGCCCGAGAAGGGGCTTCCTAGTGTATGGAAACTTTCCCTCCTTCACAGCTCCCTCCCACTGGTGCAGGTCCCGTCCCTATTCTTTTGTCTGTTTTTTCTTTTTTCTTTTGCCCTGCCTAGGTACGTGGGGAGTTCCTTGCCTTTTGGGAAGTCTGAGTTCTTCTGCCAGCGTTCAGTCGGTGTTCTGTAGGAGTTGTTCCACGTGTAGATGTATTTCTGATGTATTTGCGGGGAGGAAGGTGATCTCCACATCTTACTCCTCCGCCATCTTGAAGGTCTCCCCACACCACCTTTCTTGCAAGGACTTTTCAGTCTACCTGAAAGGGGTTAGATAAGGTCATATTTTTAAAAATTAAATGATACATAGATAGAACAGATTGGTGGTTGCCAGAGGTGGGGGGTGGGGGGTGGGCAAAATGAGTGAAGGGAATCAAAGGTACAAACTCTCAGTTATAAAATAAATAAGTCATGGGGATATAACATACAGCATGGCAACTATAGTTAATAACACTGTAGTGTATATTTGAAAGTTGCTAAGAGAGTAGACCTTAAAAGTTCTCATCACAAGAAAAAAAATTCTGTAACAATGTATGGTGATGGACATTAACTAGATGTATTGTGGTGATCATTTCACAATATCCACAAATATCAAATTGTTAGGTTGTACGCCTGAAACTAATATGATGTTGTATGTCAATTATACGTCAATTTAAAAAAGAAAAGAAAAATAACCAACACAAATAATTCAGCTCAACAATTCAAGTCAACAAAACCCTCCTTGAGGGCCTCAGTCCCCATGTAGTCAATGGTTACCAAGAAGCACTGGAGGGGTCCAAAGGAGGGATTGGTTGCTGCAACCAAGGGCCAGTTAGGGATTTGTGGAGGGAGCAGATGTGATATGGGTCATGAAGGATGAACTGGATGTTAATAAACCTGAGAAGAGAAAGGCAGGCTTTGCTGGGTGGACACCCTGTATACAGAGTAATGGGTTTGGGGTGAGGGAAAGAGGGACTACTATAGGGGAAGCAGGAAACAGGATAGGAAGGTCATTGGAGGAAATTTATGTAGAACCCTGAATTCTTGTTAAGCCATTTAGATTTAGTACTGTCAAAATTAGCGAAAGATTTTGAGCAAGGAGTGACCTAATAAAAATGCTACCTCCAGATAGTTGTAGGATAAGGAGGAAAAATAAGCATACACATATTGTTAAATGTATTAAATCAACCTAATAGGACTTGGGTGGGGGACTGGGACAGAGAGGGCATATGTCAGTCTGACTGACTGAAAATTGAGTAAGTTTCTCAAGAAAGAATGGTACTAACTTTCAAGTTAGTACATATAGTAACGATGCTAATAAGAGGTATAAAAAGGTAGTTGAATCCATAAGGACTATTTTCAGAATCATAATAATAATTTAATAATTTGTTTAAAACTATTTCTAACAGACACATTCATTATTTTTGTACGTAAGTGCTTCTCCTGAGTCAAATGATGATTCTAAACAAGTTCCACTCCAAGTAGGGTCAACAGTTTATGATATTGTTTAGCAATACATTTATTCATAGGTATTACAAAGGTAAACATCAAACTTGTAAATTAATAACATTTTGGTGTAACTTCATCTTCTGCACCCAGTGAAATAACCAGTTAGGAGCTAAGTAAGCCCTTAAATGATCTTCTGGACAATCATCCTTTCTGCTTCGTGCCCACATCCATTAAACAGTAGAATGTTCGTTAGTCATAATGTAGGACCCAAGGAATATGGAGCAAGTCTCTAACCATAAACTGTGTCTAAACATAGACCTTTAAGAGTTTCTCTTATCTTAACATGTTTAAGTCTGTGACACTGCAATATGCAATGAATACAACCTAAGCAGAGTCATGCCTTAGTTAAAATAAGGTTTTGCAATTACAGAAAATTATGGCAAGATGCAATTATCCATAGGCCCACTCTCCCCTGTGAGTCTCCTACCATCCATTTTGCAAATAAGCATGAACTAAGGGAGTAATCTGTTTACAAATAGAGGAGAGCAACAAGTTCTCCTGATATGTCTAGGGGAAATGCATTTTCCAGTTAAAAATTATCTTTGTTTAAAAATAAGAATTTGAATGGAATACAAAAAGGGGAACAGCAGTTTTGGAGTGGGGGTGAGGCTAGATTGCTAAGCTAATAAAGCAAGAACTTAAGAACATAAGAATGTATAGTTTAGCCTATGGAATAATCCAAAGGAATTTTAACTAGACTTAGAGATCACTTCACTAAGTCTTGATACTCTTTGGTTTGGGGGGGGTGGGGACATTGTTTTGTTTCGTCTTTGCTTTTGTTCTTTTGAAGACCTACCCAGAGCAAGAATTTTGCAAAGGCAAAACACCTGGTTTGTTCATTTATTGATCTATTTAAGTGTCCATTCTGGAACACTTCATAAACAATAGTCAGGTCTATACTTTTCTTCTCAAGAGTGAGGTCTGCTGGAGATGATGTGTTAGTTGTCTAGGTTTGCTTTTTAATTTTATGTTGGATTTGGGAATAATAAGATGGGGGGGAAATATTTTAACAATTGCTCTGTTACTTACAGTTTGGGAGGTAGCACAAGACCACAGAGTATCCTGTAGCTGGATCATCCCTAAACATAATTTCCAAGTGTGAGATTATTCAACAAGCCTGAGTAGAGTAACTACTGTGTGCAAAGCACAGTAGGTGTTGAGAATACAAAGATGAAAGCTTATGGTACCTGCCCACAAAGCACTCACAGTCTGAGCAAGTAGACAGTAACAGCAATGTGAAATTTTGAGTCCCGTTTCAGAAACTTCCCAGAGAAGGTACTACCAGGCGTCAGTCTTGGGAAGTTGTGGGAATTAGCCCTTAATGAACTGGGGGAAGGAAAGGAGGGAAAGAGAAAGAGTGTTCTAGGCAGAGGGAACAGTATTTGCTACGGTCGTTAAGTAGAATACAGAAGAAACAAGTGTTCTGTACAATTCAGTGAGCAATACAAGATGACAGGTTAAAGTCAAATCCTGAAGGGCCTTGCATGTCATGTTAAAAAGTTTGGATATCATCCTGAAGATAGTGGGAAGTGGCATAATCAGCTTTGCTTACAGAAGAGGTAAACACATCATTTGCTTTTAAAACTTATTTCTGAGTTCTAAATTTGTTAACCCAATAAGATAATTTTATTGTAGTTAATTAGGACTGGTTTTATTCTTCATTTATACCAGTGCTACAAAGGCAAATTAAGTATGAATTTCATTATAAAAACAGCACAGTTCTGTTTGTAAGTTTAAATCTTTATCAAACATAACACAGTGGGGAAAATACCTTAGCTCAAGGAAAAGCTTCTATAAAGTCAAAACCAGCCTTAAAATTCCACTCGGCATGTAGTCATTGTTCCAGGCCATTACGATTTTATCCACACAGAATATAACTGTATACTCTTAAAGCATTTTTACTACTTGAGATTTGTTCCATCTTAAAATTTGTACTAAAACTTACTGGAAAACTAGTTTGAAAATAAAATTGCAACTCAGCCTTTGCAGAAGCTACGAGAGGTTCTACACATTTCCCTTATTTGGCATAGCATACCCTAGTCTTGTAAAAAAATTGTTGTAGTGACAATATAATTGTAGAAATACTATGGAAGCATTGAGTGTTATTTATCTTAAGTGTTTTGCCACTTTATAATATAATAGTGCTAGAATTTACACATCAAATCTAATGGAGAGCTCAACTGGTACCTTTAACAAATTGAGGCTATAAAATTTTATAGGCCACTGATGTGTGCCTAGGGATATTCAGCCACTGGTTTCCTAGTGGAGAATGCCAGAATTCAGTGGTCAGAGAAAAACTTCTTTAGGACCCTAAGCCACACAGAGTGCCAGAGGCACTCCTTCATCCTTAAGGTGAGTCTAGTTAAGGAGAAGAGGGGTGGGGGGATAGCTGTCCAAGATCTCTCCAAGGCAGTGGATTTTCCACAGATAGCAAGTATGCTGCTCTTCCTCTTCCTTAGCAAGGATAATCTGTAGATACAGCAGTCCCAGAGGTCAGTTGGACAATCTGCTTTCAGCTGTCATCTTACATTGGCCAAAGGAACCCGGGAAAAGAAACTTAAAGAAGGTGGACGTGAGCTGGACCTAGAAGGGGAATCTATCCTGTTAAGGTAGAAGGGCTGGAGAGAGGATTACGGTCAAAGGCAGACAAGTGGCAACATATGTTTGCACATGGCAGTATATTGCCTGGCTGATATGGAGGGCCATACAAGATGGCACTGATGAAAGGACTAGTTTTTAGATGAAACTACCTGTTATATTGCAGTGAGGTTCATCCAATTATACAGGACCTTCTGCATTTTACTGACATCTATGTGAGTAGTCACAGGATTAGGTGGCTGGTGTTGGGGTTCTGGGGGCCTGTATAGCAGCCCACCTCCCTGAGGAGATGAAGACGGTGGGGACAGCCTGCTGAGCTCCTGAGGGGTGCACTGGAGAGTCATAGCACTGGGCTAGGGAAACAGCACTCACAAACCATTGCTGAAGCAGCAGTGCCCAAGGCCTGCACACCAGTAGGAGATGGTCCTCACCCTACCTTGGATGTGGCAGCAGTCAGAATTCTCAAGGTAAAAGAATGGTCTGCCCAATTGAGGTGAACTTGAGAAAGGGCAAATGCAAAAGCAAATACTGAAATAGGAAGAAGGAATCAGAAATGCAGGATGGAAAAAGGTGGGATAATAAGACAACAGAGAAGGAAGTCAGCCTTGTCACCTGCTAATTTGTCACACTGCCACCATAAGCATAGTGTTTTTCCTCAAGCTTTAAATTCTTTAATTTTTCCTATTAATTTTCTCTGTTTTACCTTTAATATGGGAATAAGAATCTATCATATATACATATATAATTTTTGTAAGGCCATAATGAAGGCATTTGGAGGTCATTTGGTTTCCAAAGAAACCAAAATTAATTTTCCAAAGAAAATTTTTCTAATATGCCATGAGTTTTTACTATATTACTAGCATAGCTTTTTTTCTTTTTTTTTTTTTTTTGCGGTACGCGGGCCTCTCCCGTTGCGGAGCACAGGCTCCGGACGCGCAGGCTCAGCGGCCATGGCTCACGGGCCTAGCCGCTCCGCAGCATGTGGGATCTTCCCGGACCGGGGCATGAACCCGTGTCCCCTGCATCGGCAGGCGGACTCTCAACCACTGCGCACCAGGGAAGCCCCTACTAGCATAGCTTTTAACAAACAAAAATTGGCTCCAGATCAAATCCTCCTGTGTGATAGGACTGAATGGGTGCTTCACCAACTACAAATGATATAGATCACTATTATGTTTAGCGGAGACTCCTCAGACCTGCTCATTTGACTCATTTACATGCAGTTTTTCCCACTACGTTTGAAAATATTCCCCATCTGTTCTCTAGTTCTGATCTATAATTTCATCACTGTCTTGAAAGATGATGACCATAATATCCTTGACATAGTCAATATAATAAATAAAAATTGCTTCTGAATTTTACACTTTCACAGCTTTTTCATAGCTAGAACTTGTTCACACAAAAGTTCTTAGAGTAACACTTATGTTCTAATTAGAGCTCTAGTTAAAGCTATGTTTGCTAAGTAGTCTTCATAAGCATTAACATTCCATTTCTGTGTCTGGGTCCTATTGCCACCAACTGTCCTTTCATATCACAAAATATTATAAAATGCAAAAGATTCTAGATTCTTTTTCTTTTGCCACATCACATTTGTGTGAATGTTTGCAATTTCCCTAATGAGAAATAACTTTAAGAAAGAAAGGCTGATTTTGCCTGTTCTTGCATCCATTCATCTGGAATACGCAAAAGCAAGGGAAGTCATTTGATGCTATGGTTGTTCCTCATGATTGGATTTCACCGTCACACTCAAAATATGACACTGAGCAAAGAAACCAAGATAGGATGTGTAATTACATGCAAGGACATAGAAAACTATATTAAAAAGCCCTGCCTTTCTGCAGTTTTCTTGCTTCCTTCCACTTGTCTATAACAGAAGTACCACCCTTATGTATAGCAAATTCACAGTTTTGTTAAATACAATTTATTGAGCCCTAGTGTCAACCAGGTACCATTTGGGGTGTGTATTACTTCAGTTAGTCCTCACAAGAATATTAAGAAATGCATATTATCCCTACTTGACAGACATGGCAGTGAGACTTGGAAAGGTTAAGTGACTTTCTCCCGACACATACCAAAAACACGGTGTTGCTTGGGTTTGAACTGAGACTTATTTGACTCTAAAACTCATGATCTTACCCACTCTTCTGTCTCAATCGTATTTCATATCTTTCTGTCAGGGAGTTGTATAAGAAAAAAATTTATTCTGTGGTTCTCAGACTTTCTAAAAAGGTCAAGTCTTCCTGTAAACTCTAATTCTTGGTATAATAAACTCTTGGTATAATAAGGCTAGAAAAAAGGCTAGCACAAGCAACTAAAGAATAAATAATTTAGAACTTAAAAATACTATGCAGTGAGAAAATAGTACGGTTGTTCTAATTCTGAAAGCCATGGAAAGAGACCTGTAGTTGAAGGTCACTGACAGGACCTCCTTACATCTACCTGGCAGCTTCACAGTCATCCATATTGACCACATATGTGCCTTAAGCCAAAGGTTTTCATTTAAAGGTTTCCACAAACAAATTATTACATTTCTAGGGAGAAATAATTCTAGGCTAATTTTAAAATTAACAACATGAATTGCTCAATTTTTCCATTTTCTTCTAAAATTAAAACTTGGAATATGATGGACTCTACGGATGTGCTCCATGCAGTAACCATTTTAAGTATATATAACAGATCTAAGAACATAGACTTTTTTTTTATCTGTTTATTCATGCCAAGAAATTCTCTTAAAGACTGCCTTAGTTTGGCATCTACCTTTAACACATCAACTACATAACTGGCACACGTCCATCTCCCTTTGTACTCTACAGACAGAAACCATGTATGGGGCATGTTTCCCCACAAGATTTTTTTCAGAGTTTATGCTGCCAAACAAGCATTAAGCTAGTCTAAATTCCAGGCAAGTATGTAACTTTACAGGCACACAGTACTGCACCAAAACATTGAAGAGAACTTTCTATTCATCCCACTCTGCTAACAGAGCCATTCAATCCTGTCCAGAAAGATGAGTCCATTTTAAACCCTCCTTTGATTCTACAGATTAGGAGGAGGGAGAAGTTACTGCTGAAAAATGAAAAAGAAGGGAAGAAGAAACGGTCATGGCCCCCAAGAACCAAGAGCATGTTTTTCAGGTTTCCCAGGTTCCAACATTTTGTGTTAGAGAGGGCAGAAGAGATAAGAGCTGGAAAATGAATCCTTTCCACAACAGTGTTCAGGATTTCAGCAAAGTGAGCTTTAATTTCAGATTTTTTAAACTGAAAGACATTTCAGAGAATATACAGTCCAAATGTATTTTTGCTTCTAAGAACTGTAAGGTAAAATGCCCCAAACTCATTTAAAAGTCCAAAGACTATTTTATATGCTAGCTTGAGAATTCTTTAGCATCAAAACTCACCAGGTCATAGTTTTAGGAAACAGTATTTTCTTTTGTTCCCTATTGCGTTTAGGTACTCCTCAAACTAACACTCAGGAGTTATTTGAATGCTATTTCTTCACATCACTGCAAGTGTTTTAACACAGGGGCTGGGAGATATCCCACAGCCTATGTACATCAAACACAATTTATCAGCAAATTAAATTCAAGTATGCATGATAATTCATGAATAATTTGAGGGAAATAGTAACTATAGTATCAATTTGGAACAAAACCAAAAAGTCAAATCTCACTTGGTTTAATGGCATATGAAACACTTGGGCACAAGCTGATAGTTGCTTGCATTTAACATTTTGAACACCAAATAATCTTATGCCTTAATATGATGAAGCCTGCAGAGTCCCCCTTCCTGAAAAATTCTTAATACTTACAAGGAATAATAAGTCTAGGATTTCTTAACTACCTCCTTGCTCAAGGAAGAGAGAGAGAATAAATAACCACTTAGGATGAGATCTTTCCTTGCTATGCTTTATCATAGAGTGAGTTTTTCATATGTTAGAGGAAAAATTATAAAAGTATAAAAGTAAGCATCACTATATATTGTATATAAACAAAGATATATGTATGTACACCATATGTCAAAGAGAGAAAGTATAGATATTCATTCTTGTTGAATCTTCACAACTTTCTATATTGGGGTGGATGCAGCATCTATTTTTCAATGTTTTTAAATCAAGTTTTCAAACTTGAAGTTATGACACAGATTCAGAAACTGTCAACATTCTGCCATATTTGCATGCCGTGCTTTAGCACCATCTTTAAACACAGGTAACTGGTCAAATCCCGCCCCCACACACACTACTGGGATTCACATTGCACCATTTGCATATTTCCAGTGATAGGAACCTCATTATCTCCTAATATATTAAAATGTCCAATGACCACAACATTTTTTTCTTTCACTGAACTAAAATCTGCCTTTCTTTTTACCTGCTTATTCTAGTTCTGCTCTTTGGAAAGACATGGTCAAGATCTTTTCCTCCTTCTCTAAACAGCCTTTCAAAATCCTCAAGTCCACTCTCACAACAGACTAGCTCAGATACAAATCTCATCTTGTAAGTTGAGTACAGTCAGCGGGGTGGGGGGAAAGATAGGATGATGTAAGGAGAGGAGGGACTATAGGCCTTCTTAAGGGTTGGCCTTTTTCCCACAGGTTTTGATACGTAACATTTTCAGTTTCATTCAGTTTGAAATAGTCCTAAATTTCAATTTTGTTATCTTCTTTAAATCATGAGTTCTTTTGAAGTGTATTTCTTCTTTTCCAAAAGAGAGGGATTTTTTAGTTTTGTCATTGTTGTTGCTGTTTCTATCTTATTTGCATTGTAGTTAGAGAACAAAATCTGTATATTGCAATTTTTGAAGTTTATTTAGACTTGTCTTAAGACCAGAATATAGTCATTTTATTTTAATATCTCCTCAATACTTGAAAAGGTTATGTGTTCTGTACAGTGTTCTGTGCATGTAAGTTCAAAGTTTTTAATCATGTTATTCATATTTTCTATTCATTTCTGAAAATGTAGGTTTATTCTTTTAGTTACTGGCAGAGATGCATTAAAATCTCTTACTGTGTTTATTCATTTTTCCCTTTAGTTTTATCCATTTTTGCTCTATCTATATTGAGGCTATGTGATTAAACGAAGTTAAATTTCTACATTTGCCTGGTGAACTAAACTTTTATCATTACACAGTACTACATTTTATACTGTAATCTTTTTTCCCTTAAAGTCAACTTTGATATTGCAAAGCCAACTTTCTTCTGGTTAGTGTTTGCATAGCATATTTTCCACCTTTTTTCTTTAATCTACCTGTGTCCTTATATTTAAATCATTTCTCTTGAAGCAATGTATTTGGGTTTTGATTTTGTAATCAACCTGAGAATTTTTAGTTTTTATAAGAGCATTTAATTCACTTACCTTTAATATAACTATTGATATGTTTAGGTTTAAACTACCATTTTACTCTTTGCCTTTTTTTTTTCATTCTGCACATTTTAGTTTCTTTTTCTTTCCTTTCTTGCTTTCTGTCTAAAATGATGTACTGTTTTGTATTATTCCATTCTCCCCTGCATTTGATTTGCAGTTTTATACTCTTTGCTGTTCTTTTAGTGTTTCCCTAGGGAATACTTTAACATGTACCCTTGACTTAGCAAAGTCCAAAATAAATTGGTAGTTTTACCTCTTCCCAGACTATAGAAGGACCTTAAAAAACTTAAACTCCATTTACCTTCCTGCCAACCCATGTGCTTTATTCCCATGTATTTTAATTCTAATTTTTTATAAATCACAAAACACCTTACTATTTTTGTTTTATATAGTTGGTGCTCATTAAGATTTACCCACATATTTATCCTTTCATTGCTTTTCATTTTGCTGGAATTTTGAATCAGAAAGAGACAAGAAAAAGGAATTTAGTACAAATTTGATGAGTCACACCCCTCACTCCCTTCATACTACTATCCATTTGGAATTCAGAAAAATATAAGGGCCCTGAAGCATATGGGGAAACATTGTGCAGAAACCTCATAAGTAGGATGTAATGAAATGGGCAGGAAAATACACACAAGAATGTAACATTCTCTGAAGGCAAGAGGCACAAAGATACACTTTATTTTCAAAGTCTTAGGCAGTTAATGATTTGGAGAAGTATTGCCAAGTTATACTCAGCAAATTTAGTAGTATGCCTCAATTTAATGCTCACAAAAGCTGTTTATTGTTGAATGAACAACAAGTATAATGTTAATTGGTCTCATACAATTAGGAGGTCACCAAGCCATGCTTGTTAGAATTGGCATTGTCACAGCCAGGGGCTTATGTGACCTCAAGTGATGACTGGCCTGATGGAGTAAGCCAGGAATGTGTGTGCTTTGGGCTAGAGAGACTGACTGATCTGACTGTAAGGCCTCAAGGAGGGGGACCAGGAATCAAGCCACAGTGCTCACGGAGGGCATGGAGGACTCAGTTGAATGTTCTCAGTCTCCATCCAGTTCATCAGTCTCCAGGGGTTTGATCTGGAGCTGGGGATAGGAGGGAGGTGGGAGGGGCAAGGTGAAGCAGTGGAGCACCAGGAAAACACAATTGAAATATCAATGCAGAGGCATCCCCTAATAAGATGGGATCATAATTCCTCTGAAGGCCATCCAGTTTGAAGTAGATTGCCAGCTTGTATGGGATGGGCTTGAACTTGCATACAGTCTTTAATTCCTGGTACTCAGCCATCCTAGAGCAAAGACTAATGGTGCTGCTTATTTCAAAACACAGTTTTACCTCCACAAGGTTGTAGATTGATGATTGATTGTAATATCATTCCAAATATCAGGGTCATCCTTTCCCAAACATTTTTTAATGGATAATTAAGTTTAAGAAGAAAGAAGGGAGTTTACCTGGGTATGACGTATTCTCAGAGATGCCAGAGAACACTCCTGACAATTAACAATCATTTATCAGTAGAAAATGTCTTTCCCTTAAGATTCTGAAAGCAATAAGCTTCACTTTGCCAGTGTGCAAAAAGAGGGGAAGAATGAGGATTAAGGTCTTTGTGTCCTTGCTTTTCTCTGTTTTAGCCTATGATTGGTCCATTTGGTTTGTGTGTAGTACAGAGGAGTCACGAGTTGATCGTTCATGTTCACCAGTTGGTTTTCTCCCCCACATTCATGAATATTTAATATGAATTCACGAGGTTAGACATGAACTGTATGTCTAACCTCATCCAATCATCTTGCAAACGAACACCACTAGCCACAGAGGAGACTAGGTGAGAGAGGGTCGATGTGCAGTGCAAATCCACCATCACTGCTGGTGAAGCAACTCCAAGTACATGTAGCACGATTTTTCCATATGGGAACAGCATATTTCAAGGTTCTGTTAGAACACAGTGCAATGTCAAGGACTTCCAGAACACTTGATTCACCACTCTCTAAAACAAAGAAATTAACTATCAGGGAGGCTGATATTTGTTGATTTGGGTGATATTTTTGTTTATCATTTAAAGCACACCAAACTATTAACAATCTGTTTGGCCAGAACAGATAAGAATTTAGAACTATAAATCTACTGCTGGCCATCAACGAAGTCAGTCCTCTTTTGTTACTTAATATCAGTATTTATTTTCTCCTCTAGAACTGCTTAGCTTGGGTGAATTCTAGCTGATAATTTCAGAAGGGTGAAAAGCTAACTAGAACTGGGCATTTTGCCCAGATAAATCTGATTCCAGTACTATGAAAGAAGCAGCAAGGGAAATAGAAAATTTTGACAAAAATTGTTGATAATTGGCTAAGGATTGGGGAGGGAAACAAAAGATTTGGAGAGCTATGAAAGTTATTCTAATGTAGAAGAAAGATGCAAGGGAGGAACTAATGCCCTAAAGATTAACAACCTTCTCTTTAAATCTAAGAAAAATTATGTATTTATATAATATATATAAGAAATTTATATACATATATGACTACAATAAAACTTCTGCTATCCCGAACTCTTAAGAAATAAGCCTTTCTGGAAACCTAAATTGCAGAAGCAAAATAGAAACCTTAAGTTTGAATCTCCGCTCTGTGTGACCTTGGGCAGGTCACTCATCAACCTACATTTCAGTGGCAACTCCTGCCTCATCCAAAAATTGTGGATAATGAAACCATTATTCCACAGGGCTGTTACTAGGATTAAATCAGAGGCCTGTAGATCTAATTTCCTAATCAAATAATAGATGTTTAAATACTGTTAAATATTTGCCTATTTTTATGCGTTAATTTTAGAATTTTAACAAATTTGTATGTGAAATTATATAAAATATTACACACCTTCTCCTTAATCAGATTTCAATCAACATAATTTAATGTCTTGATTACTCAGGTTATCATTATTAATAGCCATTAATGGATGAGGCAGCGATAAAATAGCAATGCCTCAGCACTTGTTGAAATAGTTGCTACCTTCCAGGATTATACTGAAAAATAAGATTAATATCCAAAATAACTGTAAAATCTTCACCCAATGAGTCCCTTTTATTCAAAAAGTTTCATAGATGAAGTAGAAAGAGTACTTTGCTGGGAACTAATTTATTGTCCTGTCACTAGAGAAAGGAAGAGAGAGAGGGAAAGAAGGAAGGCAGGCAGGCAGGAAGGAAGGAAGGAGGGAGGGGGAGGGAGGGAGGGAGGGAAGGAAGGAAGGAAGAGAGAGAGGAAGAAAAAAAAAAAAAAGAAAGAAAGCAGCCAGGAGTAAAGTAGCTCATCTTTATAGCAAACATGAATCTTGACCTTTTTTTTCCTATTTTACTCCATTTATGAGAATAAATTAGTATGGTTGGGGAAGAGATAAAATAACATTTTAGACCCACACAGATCAAGAAATAGCAGCAACTTGAACTTAACCACTACCTTTTCTTTACCATCAAATAATATTTACAAAGCATGCACAGTGTCCAACTCAGAACTAGTCAATATATGGTTATTTTACTCTAAGAATTTACGGTCTGGAAACAAAAAGATTTATTTTGAAAATTCTGAACTTTTTGAAATCTGTGCATTATCATTAAGGAAGACAGTCTATTTTACAGATGGAGAAACAGAGAGAAAAAGAATGGATGCCATGGCCCTAGATCACAGAGGCAGTGACAGAATAAAAATAATTATTTTTATTATTCCTATTTCAGGAATAATATTCCTATTTCAGTGCATTATCATCAAACACACCATCTGGTCAATGGTGGCTTATTCCAAAGTAGTTCTGAATTATTCCCTAAATGTAAAGCAGCACAAATTAGAAAAGTTTAAGTGGTAATCTAAAGCATTTAAGGTACATAAAGTCTTTGCCCAGGAAAACACAGTGAAGTGACTCCATGTCGTGGTAAGTTATCAAATTATGGAAAGAACATAGCAGAGATTAAAATGTTGCATAAGAGAGAGAAAGCAGCATGAGTCAGGGGTTTGGGAAATATGAGTCAGACTGAAGGGCAGGAGCCAAACACATAGAGAATGTGGGCCTAAGCAGGGACTTAATGGACACGACAGAGATGTGGACACAGTTGCCTCCATTAACTTTGAGAGAAAACCAAACGTGCAGTTCCATAGACTGGGGATCATTGTGATAAAGGGGCTAGCAGTGAGAGCTGAGCGAAGATCAGCTGGATTATTTAATGCAATGAGGATGCCAAAGTCAGCAAGAGAGGGACCTACAATAGTATAAATCACTAGAAGGGAGAGTGTGGGCACATTTTTGAAAAATGAGGAAATCACCAAATATTGCCATTAGCTATTCTTAATGCATTAGAATGATGAAATGTGAGTTGATTTATGTGTTGTGATATTTTAGGAAGCACATTCTATTATTTTGTACTTTGGTAATGTTTCCATTAGGCTATGTCTACATAGTTCAGAGCTGCTTCCTGTGGTGTGCAATCCAAACTCTGATCGCACCTATAAGGCCTTGAATTTTGCTCATGACTTGAGCTACCATTTTATGAGCACCTTCAACCAGGCACTGCACCAGACTCCTCATACACAGCACCTCCAGCCGTGCTGATTCCAGCTATCTGCCATTCTTCTCATGCAAACTGCTTTTGTCTTATCAGCATTTTCTAATGTGATCTCCCTTCTGCCTCCTATTTCTGCCAATCCATGTACCTTACCTTCTTCAAAATGCAGCTCAAAATTCACCTCCTCAGGCCAGCCTTCCACCTCTGATGCTGCTGTTTTCCTAGCTTTGCACTTCTCCACTCCATTGCTTTACAGCCATTTCCATTTACTGACATCTTGCTGTGTTTCTTACGTCTTGCCTGTTACTCAGCCTTGTAAATTTAGTTCCTTGTAAGACAAAACACTGATCCTACTTTCTTTAAACTCTAGGCATCAGTTCTTAGCAAACAATCTTGGTTCGATCATCCACTTATTGAACAAATATGTTTTGAAAACCCACCCTGTTTCTTGTACTCTGCAAGGTGCTAGGAATACAGAAAAAAGTAATACATAGTCCCTGTCCTCAAAGAGCTTGGGTTCAGGGCCCAGGGAATGTGTTAACTGAACGTGTTAAGAACTGAACGTGTTAAAGAATGTATTAAAGAACCTAGTGAGCTTAACTGTCAAGGATAACTTACAGATAGTTTAAAAACAAAACAAAAACTCCTCTCCCCAAAGTACTGTTTCCTAGATTATCAGGAAAACCATAGCTGATGTGAGTAGTTTCCATTATGAATAAAGAATTGCTTTTGCTAATACAGGTATTCCCACCACGGAGGACTTTCATAAACATACCTGGGAGAGCCAGGTCTTCTGGTGCATCTGCACAGAGATGGATATTCTGCTTTGAGTTTCTAACATAGTAGTATATTTTAGTGATTTTCTTATCACATGATATTTAAGACATAGAAATGCATACAAGTAGAAAAGATAAGCATAAAAGAGTTTAACAATGTAAAACAGTTCTTACATGATTTTGTATAGATGTGTGAATAAACAGGATCTCAAATTACAACTTTCAAATTAATAAAACCGTGTTATTTAAATAAACCAATAAATTGATGGTATAATTGAAGATAGTTCAAAGAAATCCAGTCTATCTACACAACCTTCAGCATTAGATAACCTGCTAAGAGCAAAGAGGATAAATATTCTAAACTCGGATTGGAAAAGCCATAAATGAAAATGCAGTCTGTTCCTTTACTAGCAGATCCAACTCAAGGTATAAGATGAAGCATCCATTCAACTCCTTTGGAATAATTTCTTTAAGGGGATTTCATGCAACTGTGTTTTATTGAATTTCAGGGAGGATTCCCATCTGAAAGAATTAAAACTAAAAGTGAATCCAAGTAAGTAGAAAGTGTATTTAAAATACTACCAGTCAGGGACATCCCTGGTGTTCCAGTGGTAAAGAATCCACCTTCCAATGCAGGGGACACGGGTTCGATCCCTGGCCAGGGAGCTAAGATCTCACATGCCGCAGGGCAACTAAGCCCGCGTGCCACAACTGTTGAGCTCATGCACCTCAACTAGAGAGGCCGCGTGCCGCAAACTGCAGAGCCCATGCACCCTGGAGCCTGCGTGCCACGGCTAGAGAAGAGAAAACCCATACACCGCAACTAGAGAGAAGTCCGAGCACCACAACAAAAGATCCTGTGTGCCGCAACTAAGACCCAATGCAGACAATAAATAAAATATTTTTTTTGTAAAAAAAGCTTATTCTGTAAAATAAATAAATAAAATAAAATACCACCAGTCAATCCTAGGTGAGGTGAGTCCTGTTGCAGTTTTGTTCGTTATTGATAGAGAAAGGAAAAGAATATAGTGGCAGTAGAGACAGTGGTATTTTATTTTGTTTTTTTTATTAAATTACTTTAACTCACCTAATAGTTTTATTAAATAATCCTCCTTAGAAGGTAAACAGACCTGGTTCTTAAAAAGGAATAGGTCCAGGGAGCATGGCTTTTATGTTTGAAATCTATTTAATGATATATTAATTCCACTGGAAATGTTAGCCTATTAATCAAAGAGAGAACTAAATGACAAAAAATAATAGGAAGGAAATCACATCAGGAATGCGATGGGGTGGAGGCAGTTTGCAGAGGGATGTCTCAGAAAGAAAAGCCACAGTCACTGGTGAAGCCTCCTTTAGAAAATGTAGCAGCCAGCCTGAGCCCTTGATCTTCTGCCAGCATGTACCGAGGAAACTTGCCACATCTGAATCTCACATTGCCGTATCTCTCAGTGCTATTATCACTGCAAATGCTGGCAGATGTTCTTGACATAAAACAATATGAACTCTGCTGTCACTTCTGCATTAGCGGGTCATAAAGCTCTGAAGAAACCCCAGTAGACATGTTTTCATCAAGTGCATACGAGAAAATAATAAAAGACACAAAAAGGGCAGATAATTTCAAAGCAAGATTGATGTACCTCTGCATAGTACCTGAAAAGGACAGAGTTGTAATCACCGCTTCGAAAATAATAGTAATAATAATAAAAAATTTCAAAACAAAAATAAAAAACAGTAAGAAAAAATTCACCAAAACTTTAAAACCAGATAATAAGAATTATGTAAGTAGATGCTTTTATAGGTTATTATCCAATAAACAGCCATACATCCCTCGAGTATTCTTTATCTCCCCTCCCTCCTTCTTTTGGAGAGAATCTCTCTTATCATTTCCACACCCAGCTAACTAAAGCCGATATCTGAGGACAACTCTCTTATAACCTGAGCTTCCTACATTATTACACTGGGTGTAATATTACTGGGTGTAATAATGTGCATTTATGTGCACAGTGCAGCAGTTATGTTTGAAAATAAAGAAAGACGAAAGGCAACACACCAGGGGCTACTCTCTGAGCTTCTTAAAGGGAAGGGAGGATTTAAGGAATAAATTCTAATTACTGATGATTCATTTTTGGTACTGATTTTTGCCCCACTATTTCTTCCAAAGCACCACCATGGGTCTGCCACAGTGATGATCTAAACACCCCTAAACCTTTCTCAGTTTTTATGCAAAATTTGTCATCTAGGAATTACAAATTTTAGATATTTTTTAATGAAGCTTAGAGTCTTCAGTTGTTGAAGAATGCCAAAATTTTATAATCCTTTCATCTGTGCTATTTAAACTCATAATATGAGAGATTTGAATGAATGAAAAGGTGATATGGATAAGGCAAAATTATATTTCACTTATAAATTACTGTAATATGAGAGACACACACAAGTGCCCATCATATTTTGATCGCAAAGAAATTTGTTATAACAAGTTCATATTATGATTGAATATTTTTTACTTTTCTGGAACTATAATCTACCTACTCCTTAAGGTACATTTAGTAAACTATTCCAAGAAGTGAAATGCTTTGGGAAAATATGTATTTTAAACTACACCAGCCTATCTCTCCTAGAGGAATGTGATTAAATTGAATCCTTTTTATTTTGAAATTTGCAATGAAAAGTTTATACATTTATGTTGTGCTAAAGTTTACCAAAAAAAAAACAACAGCAACAGGGAATGCATAATATTAAAGTTTGATTTTTACCTAGTTATTGGGCAGGTTTTTAGAGATTAGTTACTAGAAATTATTTCAAATGTCATATATTGGGTGGAAAAGCAAGTATCATACAATTTATTTACATTTTAAAACAATACTGTATGCTCTAATGGGTGCATAACTGTATAATAAAAGTATACAAAAATCTCAGGGAAGGATTCACACCTACCAGGATGGTAGTAGGTGGGTGGGTAAAGGGATGAGGATGGAGTAAGGCTTTAGGTACATCTCCAGTGTTTCATTTCTTAACAAAACAAAGTGAGCTGAGGCATGCATGGCAGAATGTTAGCATTTGTTAAATCTAAGTGGTACACACTGACATCTATGAAATTACTTTTTGAACAGTTGAAATAATGTATCATTTTAAGCATTTCCAATATAACAGTATTACAGAGTAAAAACCTGGTTTCTTTAAGAAAAGTATGATGGCAAAATGGAGGAACTATCAACATCTTCACAACCGACTCAAACTATTTTTGTGCTGTGTGTCTTTAACAGACATAGATGAGTGCACTGCAGGGACGCACAACTGTAGAGCCGACCAAGTGTGCATCAATTTACGAGGTTCCTTCACCTGTCAGTGCCCTCCTGGGTATCAGAAGCGAGGAGAGCAGTGTGTAGGTAAGTACAACAGTGCGCTAAGCCAAGTCCTGTTTGGAGCATCTTAACTGTTTAAACCTCAGTCCTTTAAAACAAAGCACTCATCTTTATTTGGAGAATGATAGTGCTTATTTTTTCATTGACTCCCAATCCATTTTCCATGTTAACAAGAAAAAAACTAGCCTTAAAGGTTGAGCATATTCTGGGTATCAAAGTTTTGGTAACATGTTAGACTAAGCAAAAGCAGAAATTTGGGGTGTGAATGAGACCACAAAAGCAACCGGGAAAATCATTTTAAATTAGTTATTTGGTACCCTAGCACTAAAACACTGGTGCTATGGGCTTCATTCACCGGTTGTAGCATAGCATAGCTTATAGGGCAAATGGTGAGGTTCAAATCCCAGCTCTACCCCTAACTCACTTTGAGACCTTGGGCAAGTTACTTAAATACTCTGTGCCTCACTCTTTTCCTTTGTACTATGGAGATAATACCAGTCCCTATCTCAGGAGCTCATGTGCAGGAGTGCTTAGAATGGCTCCTGGTTCTGGGTTGAATAGCTGTGTGCCATCATTATGTAATGAGTTAACAGACTTGTACTAAACATTCTTTACGTGGCAAGTGAGTGCAGTGCTAGGGATGCAACACATGTGCCCTCCTTGAGAGCTCTACTTGAGCTCTCTGAGGACAGGGGCCAGGCCTGGTTTGTGTCATTGTTGTCTCCCCAGTCCCTGAAGCACCAAGTAGGTGCTCAATGCATGCTTTTTGAATGACAGGAAGAACACGATATGGGGAGGCCAACTGGCAAATGAGAAGTAAACTAAAGTGTTCAAGTAAACTAAAGGGCTCAACCTTGAGGCCCAGCACTAGGATGAAACTCTGTAATTGACTCCCTCTGTCCACTGATTTACATACCACCTCTTACCATAAGATCAGTGAAGAGTCCTTATTTTCTCTTAGGAACAGAGGATAATGATGTGGGGACAGGCAACCCAGCACCAATTTTCACCTGAGAATGTGAGCTCTTGGTGTCAGGATGTCAACACTGAGCTCCTCATGGGCCCTGGCCCTGTTCTCCTGCCATGGGGTTGCGCATAGGTGCTGGGGCCAGCGCCCAGCCTCTGAGGAAGGACCAGGGCTTGCACTGACTGAAGCTGTGACTTAAGAGAAAACTGTGTGGAAAACTCCACAGGCACCAAAATTTTGCCCACTGTATTCGTCAGGAAAATAAACAATTGAGGGTATAAAAAGTATAGAAAAAGAAAAAACCCAGCCTACTATGGGAAGAATCAAAGTGAATGGAACTTATGGTTAGAGCCCTTTATGGTATGGCAGGAGATGTCCTTAAATTCAGATCTAGGACTTCCCTGGTGGTCCAGTGGTTAAGACTCCATGCTTCCACTGCAGGGGGTGCAGGTTCGATCCCTGGTCATCCCTGGTAGGGGAAATAAGATCCCACATGCCACGTGGTGCCACCAAGAATTAAAAAAAAAAAAAATTCAGATCTAATCATGTGGCTTCCTCACTGTTCCCCTCACCCATAGAACCAACACTACATTCCTCAACCGAGCATATAAGGTCTTCCTCTATCTAGTCCTTGCCCAGCTCTATTGTATCAACACTCCTCTCCTGCCAAAATAATTACAACACTCCAGCTTTGTCCCACTAGTTACAGTTCCCCAATACATCACACAGTGTCACACTTCAGTGCCTCTACCAGAGACATGCAGTCCTAACAAACTCCTGTTCAGCTCTCAAATTCTAGCTCAAGGTAACTTCCTCTGGGAGGTCTTCCATGATTTACCCAAATATAATTAGTCACTCCCCCCTCTCTGCCAGTAATTCTCAAACTCTGATGTATCCTTTGTAAATTTCCAACCTGTTATAGATCAATACTTATGTAGAGTACAGTAAGAATGTTGCAGTAACACCAAATTGTTATTCCTAAACACTTGCTCCCAATTTCTGTACTTATTCATTGCAGACTGGTCAAAATGGTCCGTGGACCTGTAGTGGTCAGCAGGACACACTTTGAGTAGAATGGTGCTCCCTCTCTCCCTTGTACACTTTTCTATTTTGATCTTATAATTCCATGCATTAATTTGTTTTCATGCCTGTTTTCCATACAAGACAGGGGTAGAATATATATATATGATTATCATCGTTATAAACCTACATTACAAAACACAATGAAAGCAAATAACAATGGTTCAATGAATGTTTACTGGCAGAGAAGACATGCATTATTTATTCATCAAACATTTAGTGAGGACTGACTGTGTGCCAAGTTCTAGGTATTGGGCCATCATAGTAAACAAACAGATTTTACAGAATCGCAGCCCACGGAACTATTAGAAAGTACCACTTACATAATTTAGCTGTTGATATTGGCACCTGGCTGTAACACTAGGTACTAGGAAGAACCGTGCTAAAATTACTTTTAATTAGTATGAACTTTCCATTCATTCAGCTAATGTTTATTGAGCACCTACTATGCCAGACCCTGTTCCAGGTATTAAGCACACAACAGTGAACAGACAAAAAATACTTTACCTCTACCTCAAGAGGAGGAAATCTGCCTTGCATTATAGGGAGGGACACAGACAAGAAGCAAATAAACACATAATACAATGTCAAGGAGTGTCACTGGCTACAAAGAAATATAAAGCAGGTTAAGGGGGTAGATGGGGAAGAAGTTATTTTATATGGATGGACAGAGATGGCCTCCCTGAGGTGACAATTTGATCAGACACCTAAATAAATTAGGAGGGAAGCCATGTGAACATCATTACTGTTTATTTCAATATTCAAGTTAAATCAAATATATTTTGCAGCTTATTCATAAGAGCTCCCTTTTTTTTTTTTTTTGCCTGTTTTGTGCAAGGAAGTTCACCTAAACCATCTCATGTAAGCCTCCCAACAATCCTGCCACATTGCTGATTATTACTCACAGAAGAGGAAATGGAAGCTCTGAGAGGTTAAGACCAAGCTAGTAAATGCCAGAATGAAGATTCAAACTCAGATTACCTTGCAGCCACTTGAGTACACTGCCTTCCACACTTTTAGTTATTAAAGTACTGGAAGGGTTCAGCATAAAGTTTTGTTTTGTTTCATTTTTTCCATGAGATAGTCACTCCATAGTATTACAGTGATTTTGCATAATTGTTATTTTTAATTACACATGCCATATTGGAGTTGTCACAAAGTGTAGAATCATCAATTAATGGAATTCTATTATGCTTCTAAAATATTAATCCTACTTTGCAAGTTCTCAATTGAGCATTTTATAGTTGGAAATATTTATACGAGAAGGACACAGGCTGGAACACATCATCAATGTGTCAGAAGGGCACTCTCAAGAAGTAACTTGTTTAGTGTCCCATTCCTTCCATAGCGTTCTTTCATGTGATTCTCACAGAAACTTCATAAGATACACACGCAGCATTACTATCCACATTTTACAGAAGAAAAAACCTAGATACTGAACATTTAAGTGGCTTCGCCAAGGTCACCAGCTGAGCAACAGCACGTACCTCCTTTTATTAGTTTTACGCTACATCACTCAATTCTTCCATAGTTCTTTTCTACTTCTATCATTATAAATAAGCTTTTAGATTCCCAGCCTGACATTCTCGCTTATATGTGAAATAGTTTTAATTACTTTTCCCTCTTTAAGTCTCAACCAACCCAACCAGGTTTATGAAGTCTTTGTTCTTAACATCTCATTTAACTGCAGAGGGCAGACCAAAGTGTATTTAAAGCACAGATACTCTAATTTTTTAAAAAGAAAAATAGTTACTTTTAAAAGGATGTCTCTAGATAGGTTTTCCACATAATGCTCTGCTGAGAACTTGAGATTAAACAGCTCAATAATAGTAATTTGGATAGTCAATAATTTGGTTCTCTTTGTGTTATACTTGATAACCTAGATATAGACGAATGTACCATCCCTCCATATTGCCACCAAAGATGCGTGAACACGCCAGGATCATTTTATTGCCAGTGCAGTCCTGGGTTTCAATTGGCAGCTAACAACTATACCTGCGTAGGTAAGACTTCTGGAAACAGTCATCCTGACTGATTTCTGTCTTCCCAAGCCACACTGCAGTATTTCCAGTTTTCTATGTTCTTGAGTAAACTGGTTTCCATCAACTTCCCTGCATAAAGCTGAAAAGACAGTAACCAATCTGGTTTTTTAAAACACATCAAGATGTGAATGGAAACAAATTTTAACTTTGGTTTTAGTTCTCTTCTGTGAGTGTATCAAAAAAAAATTTTTAACTACAGATCAATTGATATACACACACCAATTAGTCAAGAGTGTGTGATATAAACACTGAAGGTGCCAAAGGGGTTACTGCAAGTTCAAATACATAAACTTTCCGCTGAAAGTGCATCTGATTTTTACATGCTTCTTCTGCCCTTTCAGAATGCAATGTCACGGCACACAATTTTAAGACTGGCATGACATGGAAAGAATCTAGTGCAGGAAAAATGCCTTTTCACAATATTTTCAGTGCCTTAGAGCATTGCAAAACTCTGTATGGGTCTCAAAGGCTTATGTTATAATTGTAATGGAATTTAACAGGACCCATTTAAAAAGTACTAAATAGCACAGATAAATCTTCACTACAGCATGCTGAGAGACCGTATTAGTATGTGTCTTATATCAATTATTTATAGACTTGGCATTTTGCATCTGAACAACAATACAAGAAAATAGATACTGGAATGTATATTTATTAGAATCATTAAATTCTTTTGGAAAGATTCATCAAACACCAAACTAACTGTCATTCCCAGAAAAAAAAATATTCTGGTATTTTAAAAAGAAGTATATGACAGATGTTTGAAGTTGTTCCAACAAATATGAAACCTGAATGGATGTTCTCCAGTGAGCTTCTGCAGAGCAAAGAATCCAGCTAGGGAATTACTCACTTATCATCGGATGACATAGGTACAAAAGAGCAAGGCTATGTTTAAAGACATAGATATATAAATGTGTATAACCTTGCCTTTCAGACATAAACGAATGTGATGCCAGCAATCAATGTGCTCAGCAATGCTACAACATTCTTGGTTCATTCATCTGTCAGTGCAATCAAGGATATGAGCTAAGCAGTGACAGGCTCAATTGTGAAGGTAAAATATTGTCCAAATAATTAGTAATCACGGTCCACTTCCTGTGATTGCTGTTGCTTTAATCCAAGTGTGTACCTGTTTATGAAAGCAAATTTTTATCCATGGAAATTCTGTTCTAAAATCCAGTTAATTTAGTTCAATTATAACATTGACTTTTTAGTATGTTTTCAAAAGAAAGGAGAAGAAACAAAATAATTGAACTATTAGATGTAGGCTGGGTCTGATAATTAGCAAGGGTGCTCTAGTGTCTTGTTTCTCAAGTGTGATGCAACGGCTAGCAGCAGTGGCACCTCCTGGGAGCCTGTGAGAATTGTAGAATCTCAGGCCCCAGCCCAGACCTACTGAGTCAGATTCTGCATCTAATGAGAACTCCAGGTGACTGGCATGCATGTTTAAGTTCAAAAATGGCTGATTGCATGTCAAGAACGTTAGAAGAGAAACCAGGAGACCTGGCCCCTAGTCATGCCTGCCACTGTGTAATTCAAAAGGCATAAGACATCCTGAAGGGGATGCCATTGACACTTCATGCTCCCGACTTCCTCACAAACGCTCCCACCTTTTCTTGGGACAGCACCATTGAGAAATGCAAAGCATTCTGCCAGGGCATCACCTCTAGAAGCTAGCACAGGGATGGAACTTGGAGTTCAAAACTCAGATGAACTTGGGAGCAGAGCCACCCAATTTCTGAGAAGGCAAATATGAATCTGCATCACTGGGTGGGTCTGCCAAGCACAACATGAAGATCATCAACCACAAGCCAATTCATTCAGTCTGCTCAGCTAGTATGGTTAGTTCCAGGATTCGCCAAACTGTCAGCAATAAGTGAGTAAAACTGATGGTAAGAAAAACTCTCTGTGCTGTGAAGCTCTATGGGAAGTGAGCTGATATTGTTAGAATTTGCACTTGAGCTTCATATAAAGTATTGTATTTCTGTTTCAGAGTATGAAGTGTTAAAAAAAAATTACCAAAATAGTGACATGTAAGTTTTCAACTCTGTCTTATTGCTCTTGTCTGGTTCAACAGACATTGATGAATGCAGAACCTCGAGCTACCTGTGTCAATATCAATGTGTCAATGAGCCTGGGAAATTCTCTTGTATGTGCCCCCAGGGATACCAAGTGGTGAGAAGTAGAACATGTCAGGGTAAGTTTATTGTTTTCATATCTGTTAAGTTTTAACCAGGAAAAGCAGGGAGGAAGTTGTAGGATTCTCTATCACAGACTTTCATTTTTTACAATTTGAGCTCTTTTTTTTCCCCTGTTGATCATGAGACATGCACATCTCATAAAGAGGATATTCAGTGTTAACTCTCTTTGAAATTTAAAGCAATCATTTTTCTTTCTTAAAATAAATAATTTTGATAAAATATTGGTATGCCTTCTATATAGCCTACATAATCCCTATGATATATATCCTCTAATCATCCACCAGAAAAGATTCAATTATTAAAATATTTCACCATGAATTTCAGTGTAGAGCATAAGCTTAATGTGTGGTTAGGTGCACCTCAAACTGATCTGAATTCTCTAAAACACCAGGATTATAAATTGGATAGTAATTTAAGTGTTGAGAAAATCAGCTTCATGTGTATTAAAAAGTACTTGAATACTTCAGTAAAAAAACCTATTAATCCAAAAATAGCTAACGTCTTTGGGTCCAGTTTTAAAATAAATGTTCAGGTGATTTTCACAGCTACATGTAGGTGGAAGAAGTGGCTCTCTACATGGTATGATTTCAGAGTCTCTTTGAAAGATTTGAAAATGTGCACCCTCTCCTCCCTACCTCCTGCATGTAGCTTAAAATTTCTTTAACAGGCAAAAGACTATTCAGGTAAAACTAAAACTAGATAATCCAGGAAAAATTGGTACAAACACAGGTTTACCTAAAGCAGTGAGAGAGTGAAAAAAAAAATGACTGAACTTGAAGACACAAAATCTGCTTGAGACCTAGCTGTATGGCATTCTATCTATACAATTTGAACAAATTATCAAACTTCTCTGAGCCTCAACTTTCTCATTTGGAAAAGGGAGTTGAGGGAATGAAATGGAATAACGTACATAAAAATTATTTATAAACTATAAAGACTGTAAAGTTCAAGATGTTTTTATGAAATTTACCCAGCAATATAAATGACTAGTAGCAAATCTTCTCTAGAAGAAGAGCAGTAAAATATTAAGAAAGGAAAAGATCAAGGAAAGGAGAGACTCAGGATTCTCAGTCTATATCATGATTTTACAGGGAAATATTAATTCACAGGAACATCCATGACCTGAGATTTTATAGTGTGCATGTGATCATTCAACTAGAATCCAATCACTAAATATGAGCATAATCAGAATGTAGTTCATTGCACAATAAACATCTTTCTACCCCTTTCCACGTTACTAGAGACTCTGTAATGTTAATTGTGGAGAAACATTGCATTCCAATGGTTTTACTTTCTGAACCCTAATTGAGACTTTTAACATGAATATTACATGCAGGAAAATGTTAGCCAGTGGGATTCCTTAACCAATTTCCCTGGAGTCCTGAAACAAATGTCTATGTGTTTCTGATCATAAATGGATTTGACACCCAGCAAAAGACAGAAACAAGTTAACATTCAGTGGAATCTTACCAGCCTACTCTATTTATATCTGTTATAACGAAAGGTGAAAATGCAATGGAATTGCAAATAGGAGATTCATTAGTGTTATATCTTGAAGAATGTTTGGTTAAACCAAAACATTTTTTGTGAAAGAGACTTACCATTCTTTTAGGGTGCAAAACAATTGGTTTCCCCCACTGAAACCATTCCTTCCCAACTCTGTCCACAGATTAAAGTAAAACCAAAAGAGTCTGGATTCTTACCTTCCCCAAAAAGGTTTATTTTGGGGATGAAATAACTGTTCTCATTTCCACAGTCTTGGAAAAATTAAAACTCTGTGTGTGTGTGGTGGCAGGTTGTGGGGAGGGGAGAGGGACAGTGGGGAAGGAGAGAAACAGAGAGAGAATACACAGATACACAGACACACATTCATCAAATATTTTAATACTATTAATCATTTCTGAAAAACCTTCCAAAATGATTAAGGAGTTGATTAAGCTAGGCTCTAAATTACTGGAAGTAATAAATAAAATTATCACATAAAGTTTCCTTTTGCTGCTGTTGAACTCCATATAACAAACCAGTCTTCACTTTCCCTGTAGCTAAACAGCATCTTTATTTTTCAAAAAAGTGAAAAATATTGAAAGGACAAGTCAGTTGTGATTTCTTCTGAGGAATCTAAGTTCTTTCTTTAGCCATAGCCAGTCCAAAAGAAGATACTTTTTGTAACTGACTCTTGGAAACTGCATAGCTTTTCCAGTCTCCTCTTGGGTTCCAGATAGCTTTTGCCAGTTTGGAAGCTAAAAGAAAATTTTTTCTCCAAAGACAAGGAATGGAATTATTCTCATTTAGAGGATGCAATACCTTGCAGTGGAGAGATGCCTGTCACTAACTATATGAACTTGGGTCAGCCACTTAACCCTTATTTGTTTTCCCTTCATGCCAAATAGAGATAATATATTTCTCACCATCTCTATATGGTTTGTGTGAAGAGCAACTTGGTTCAATTTAATATTTCTTAAAATCCAGGTGCCCCCAGTGCACTCATGCTAGGTGATAAAGGGATAGAAAGACGTGCACAATAGCCTTTGCCCTCCAGGAGCTTACAAGCTAATAGAAGGATTAAGACAAACATGCAGATTTCAGTAATGCAAAGCAAAAAGCAATAAAGAGGAACCAAAAGAGGAACATGAGATATAAGAATTCAGAGAGAAGAAAGAGATCATATCCCAGCAACTAGGCCATGACTACCTGTAAATTAATGAATGAAAATATCTGATTGTGGGGAAGGAATGACTCAGAAAAGGCTTATATTGGATAAAATCTAATCACTATTCCAATGTAAAGGGAGACAAACATACATAGGGATGTGGATATTAATATAATTTTCATTGTTGTAAATGTAATGGTTCTCTAGCATTGTAAACTCTTCTCTCAGATGTCACCTGGGAACTCCTAATTCCCAAATCTAAATTCAGTCTTTGTCCATCCTGGCCTTCCCACAACCCTCCTTCCAGGGACCCTCTCTAGCTCTGACCTTGCACTGCCTTTTCCTGGGTTGCCTCTCACCGCTGACACTGACAGTCCCTTCCTTAATTCCCCTTCTTCCCCATGGTCTTTAAATAGCCATGCTCTACATGGTAGGATACTTCATAGCTTCCCTTCTTTTGCTGTGAACAGCTTCCTATGGACAGTGTAATCCACTCCCAGAACATTAACTATCCAGCAGCATGCTACAGCTTACTGCAACCACATAGCAGCCTTTCCCTCTCTCCCAAGCTTCTGAGCCTGACAATAAACTTCCATCTCCATAGTTTTTGTTTGCTGCTTTCTCAGCCTGGAAGGCCCTCCCCACTGCAATGTGAAAATTCCATCTAACCACCACCCTTTTCAAGGCCAAAGTGAGAGGCCTCCTCCTTCTTTCAGCTTTCCTTAATTCCCCAGAGGGCAAGAAATAGTGTCTTTCATTTTTATTTAAGCAAAGTCAATGGAAAGCATTTGGCTTTGAATTCAACAGATGAACAATAGGTGCTTGATAAAATACCATGAAATGACACATATTAATCTGTAGAGAATGGCTCCACTACATCTGTCATGAATTAATGCAATGAACCCAGGTCCCACCAAGTCTTGTGTCTAAAAGCAAATTAAACACAGTCCAGATTCTTATACACCTCCTTCCAGTGGCAAACTGGAATCTGCCACTTACGCAATTTACTTATATCAGTAAACTCTTTGACTCTACATCTCTACAGACATAAATGAGTGTGAGACCACAAATGAATGTCGGGAAGATGAAATGTGTTGGAATTATCATGGCGGCTTCCGTTGTTACCCACGAAATCCTTGTCAAGATCCTTACGTTCTAACATCAGAGAAGTAAGAAAAATCAGAACTTTTGAAACTGAGAATCTTTTGGTTTTACCAAGCCTAACTGGTGAATACTTTTGTTTGTCTCTGCAGCCGATGTGTTTGCCCAGTCTCAAATGCGCTGTGCCGAGAACTTCCCCAATCCATAGTCCACAAATACATGAGCATCCGATCTGATAGGTCTGTGCCATCTGACATCTTCCAGATACAGGCCACAACCATTTATCCCAACACTATCAATACTTTTCGGATTAAATCTGGAAATGAAAATAGAGAGTTCTACCTAAGAGTAAGTATCCTGAGGGCAGCCTTAGCTGTTGAGAAAGTTCCAAGTTTGTTGTTTTTGTTTAGTAGTAATTCACATAGAAAGAAAGCTAACATTTAAAGAGTTTTTTATGTGCAGGCATTGTGTAAGCCCTTCCAGTGTGCATTATCTCATTTAATCCTCTTGGTAATGCTTGGTCAGATTAATATTTATCTCCATATTTTACAGAAAAGAAAAGTAAGACTCAGGGAGATGAAGTAGCTTCTCTAAAGTCACTCAGATAAAAGTTGCACACTCTAACAGAGTTGTGTGTGACCACCAAAACACAAGCCTACACACACACACACACACACACACACCTCAAATAGATACCACAAATCAGTGATAGCTATTTAATTGTACATAGAAAAAATAATTCCTGGAGAGCTTTTCAAAAACGCTGAATTCCTTATTGTTACATTCGCAAGATTATTTACATCTGCACCAAAACTAACACCCAGAAGTATCTGAGAAGTGACCCCAACTCCCCACCCCCCGCACCATGTGTACAACAGATAGTTGTACCATTCTTGCAAATTTCCAGGCAGGCAATGTGAGGTGAGGTCACGTTTATGTTTTCCCTTTCTTTCATTGCCTATATGAAATCTTTCTCTGAATTCTGCCATTTCTCTCTCCACAGTGTCCCCTGGGTTATCTTTGTTTCCTTGTGTTTCTGCTTCTCTTCCTTTAAACTGGCTCTTAGCACCTCTCTAATCCCTCCAAGGGCTTCCCAGCAAATCTCCCTGACTCCAGTGCCTCAGCCTTCCAGTCCCCCCTGCAAAATCTTAGCAAGTTCATTTTAGGTTAAAATTCCGACATATTTCAAATACGGCTCACCACTTCATGTGAAAATGATGGCACCCCACCAAGCAGTTTGCAGGGTTACGGTAAGTCTTTCACGCTAAGGATGTTATTCATCCAGTTCCAATTTTCTCAAAACTCCTTTGGGCACTCTTCATTTTTAATCAGATTTTAAGGTCAATATTTCATTTTGAGAATATGAAAAGTAAATTGGGAAATTCATCCTCGTGGTAAAGTTTACAGATTTTTAATGTTTACTCGTTTATCCTGTTCTTTGATATTTTAAGTTCCTTTCCAGCTCCAGAATTATGTGACTCTGTTTCTTTGCCAGTAAATTAGAAATGATTAATCTCTCATGACCAACTCCTGAAGAGAAAAACCCAACCCAAAATACAATCTATCACTATTCATTTTTCTAATAACTAAAAATAAACTTCTTTAACATTTGATGTTTAAATTTGAGATATACTAGATATCTGTAAGAAGTTTACTCTAAATGAATTTCACACAGTTCAGATAATAACAATTTAATAATTTTAACCCAAAGAAATAACATTATTTGTAACCCATGGCAGTAAAATAGGTTCATCTCAAAATCATCTTTAAAAATAATTTTCCATTTTGAACTCTTAGCCATAATTTAAGAAAATAAAATTTCTTAGCAGAATCAACAAAGAGTTAAGCAAAGTACCTGCATGTTGTTTTTTTTTTGCAATAAACATGGCACTTTTAAAGTCTTATGATTCATATCAGTGAACTTACTGACTTGATATTTTCAGATATAAATACAGTGTTTTTCTCAAGTAAAATCCTTTTTTATGAATGATATAAAACATTGCCAATTTTGATAATCCCAGAATTAAATACTACTATTTGAAACCAAAAAAGCATTTAAAATAGGAAGATATTTCAAGACTATTTATTATCACATAATTCAAAAACTAGTTGTATCAAATCCTACAAAATTTTTCCACTGAAATTCCACTTGCGCAGAGGGCATTTAATCATAAGACTCCATCACCAGGCCTTAATTAAGCACCTATTATATACTCAGCTTCATGCTAGGTGCATGTAATACACAGTTCCTTACTTCAAAGAGCTTTAAATATTACTTTGTGGCATAGTTAACATCTATGAAAAAAGCAGAGGACAAATTTGTGTTTAACTCCATGCTCCAAGACATCAAAGAATTAATGTGGGCTGCAATAGTCAAAGAATGTTTCTTGAGAAACATGAGGCTGGACCTTATCCTTGAAAGGATCTGTGGGATATAGGATTTTACTTATATTCCTTTTGGGACAATACTGAGAAAATCTTCTTCCCTAGAAAAGGGAACATATTAGAAAGAAGTAATACATGAAATTAAAGGTAGAATACCATCCTCCACCCACACCGACCAATATCTATCCTTCCTTACTGAGACTTATTTTTCTTCACAGCCCTTATCACCACCTTGCATAGTATTTATTTGTTTGTGTCACCTACTACCTACTAGAGTGTGAGTGTAATAAACAGAGACATTACCTGTCTGTTCACTCTTGTATGCACAGCACATAGAATGAATGGTACCTGGCACATTGCAGGTGCTCAAAAAATATTTTTAAATGAATACATTAATTCAATCAACATCTTCAAGGTATCACTGTTACCTATAAGAGGCAAGCACCATGCTAGGTTCTAGAGACATAGCAGTGAATAAAACCAAGCCAATTCCTGCCACAGTGGGGCTTATAGTTGAGACATCGAACAAGTGTTCACAAGTATGCTGAGCGTTACAACTGAGCACTGCAGATTGTTCATGAGTACACCACAAGTTAACCCCTAACCAAGGCAGCAGTGGTCTGGGAGATTCCTGGAAGAAGTAGATTTAAGCTGAAGACTAGCAACAAAAGACTAGCAAATGGAAGGAATAAAAAGCAGACAAGTTGATCTGGAACTCCAGGTGCTACAGGCAGAGTGACTTGAGAGGGACCTGGAGAGATGAGCAGGGCCTAGATCACACAATGCCTGACAGACCATACTAAGGGTTTCAAGTAGAGGAGTTGCTATCAGAGTCTCATGTTAAAAAAGATACCTGGCTGCACTGTAGAGCCTGGATTGGAGTGGAGCAAGAATGGAAATGGAGAGACCAGTGAGTAGCTCAAAAGATGGGGGACTAGTGTGGTAGCCAGTGAGTCCAAAAGAAGTGGACAGATTTATGAAGATATAGGAAGAAGGACATGGCTTGGTAACCCATTTGCTATGGGGAGGTGGAGGAGAAGGAAGCGTCAAGGATAACCTCCAAGTTTCTGTCTTGAGCAACAGTAAATGGTGGTACCATTTACTGAGATGAGGAAGAAGAAGCCAGTGGAGAGAGGGAGGTGAGGAGTTCAGTTTGGACATACTGAGTCCTGGTCACCATGAGACATCCAAGTAAAGATGAGTAGAGAATTGGATACGTGGGCTTGGAATTCATAATATAGACTTTTAAGTCACTGGCAGATATGTGATAATTGAAGCCATGGCTATGGATGAGATCACTCAGGCAAAGTATGTAGGAAGTAGGTGAGATCACTCAGATCTGGGCACTATTAGAGTCATCCATTACCTCAGCCTACAGTTCTCTGGCCATCTCATCCCCCATGACCTTCAGCTTCATGTCGCTCTGCCACCACCCCATGGCCACATGCTGGACTTTGTTATCATGCAGAACAGTTCCACATCATCATCTTAGTCTCAGGTGACCCCCTCAGTGACTGATTCTCTTTCCTCTTTTTCATGTCCTCACTCCCACTCTATCTGCTCTTCACCCTCACAGTGATGCTAATCCTCTGACCCCTCACCCACCATTTTCTTCCACTCCATCAACTTCTTGGTGGACCCTTGAACTACTCTGTCACCAACACCTCAATTCCCTGTCCAACAACTCTAGATCAATTACGTAATCCACATCTATTTTCACACCCAGCTTGTCAGCACAGATTGGTAATACTATAAATCTCCAACTTCAGATGTGTCCTCAACAATCTTATTACTTTCTTTTATGTCTTCTCTTCAGCCACTGATCGCAAATGTCCCCATATTCTTTAAGTTCTTATACCCTTCATTTTCAGTAGGTGACCTCATCTCCTACTCTTCTGAAACCACTGAAACCAACAGGCATAAATTACTTGAACTTCCCATCCCATCCCTTGCAGACTTAAGTCCATGTGTTCCCCTTCTAACCTTCTCCTTTAAATTTTCCAAAGAAGGTTTCACTTCTATCAATCAAGGCCAACCCACCACCTGTATTCTTCACTCCATTTCCTCTGGAACCTTGTTCTATCAAACTCTAATATACCTCCTACATATTTAACTTGTTTTCCCTCTAGATGTTGCCTCCTCTCTCTCTTCTCCCTTCCTAGCCAAGGTTCTTAAAGCACAGTCTGTAATCACAGTCTCTATTTTCTTATTTCCTAGTTACACTTCTGTCTTCTATTCCCACTACCCTACTGAAATTGCTCTGGAAAAAAGCCACCAACAGCATCCGTACTGCTATATTCAGAGGCATTTTTCAGTTCCAGTCACCCTCATCCTCCCCTGCTGTATTGAACACTGCTTGCCATTCATCTGTTTACCACTTAATTATCTATTTCTTCTCAGCTTCCTTCAATGGCTTCTCTTCTGCCCATTCCTTAAATGTTGGCCTCTCACAGACCCAGTCTTATCACATATACGTTCTCTTCCTTGGTTTAATGTCCACCTATTGACATGACTGCTAAATCCTAATCTACTGTTTCTATCCCTGCTCTCCTCTTGGCATTCAGATTCACACATCTACCTGCCTGCCTGTCCAAACTCATCTCCCTGCACTCTCCAGCACCCATCACATTGTTCATCAAAGTGAAACTGCATCCAGTTCTCCAGAACATCCTTCTTTACAAAACTCCCACTTATTCTGGGTGACTGTCCTCAGGCATTCAAAGGCCTTCCCTCAATGCTTCAGGGTCCCTCTGTTTTTCTCTGTGAATGCACACCTCTGTGTATCTTCATATATACCCTGCATATCCCTGTATATCTTAGCATTTGCCATATTCTATTGAAATTAACTACTTACATGCCTCTTCACCTTCTAGAATGTAGACATATCCACAATGTTGAGAAGTGAAAGATGACAACTTTGTTTATCAGTTCAAAAAATTATCAGATTCTCACATGAACTCCAGTCTCTATAAAGGCTAGAACTACTCAATAAAAGTGAAGAGAGGGCTTCCCTGGTGGCGCAGTGGTTGAGAGTCTGCCTGCCAATGCAGGAGACACGGGTTCGAGCCCTGGTCTGGGAATATCCCACATGCCGCGGAGCAACTGGGCCCGTGAGCCACAACTACTGAGCCTGTGCGTCTGGAGCCTGTGCTCCGCAACAAGAGAGGCCGCGATAGTGAGAGGCCCGCGCACCGCGATGAAGAGTGGCCCCCGCTTGCCACAACTGGAGAAAGCCCTCGCACAGAAACGAAGACCCAACACAGCCATAAATAAATAAATAATTTTAAAAAAAAAAAAAAAAAAAGTGAAGAGAAACATTAACAGAGAGGGATGAGTAGAAAACAAAGAACTATCCAAAGAAAGCAGGTCCCTGTATCTGGAACTAATGACTATGTATGGATAAGGGATAAGATCCAGAAGGGTTAGAACCAAGAAGGGACTAAGTAATGACTTTAATCCTACCTCAAAATTCTTCACTTGGGCTTCCCTGGTGGCACAGTGGTTAAGAATCCGCCTGCCAATGCAGGGGACATGGGTTGGAGCCCCGGTCCCAGAAGATCCTGCATGCTGTGGAGCAACTAAGCCTGTGCACCACAACTACTGAGTCTGCGCTCTAGAGGCCGTGAGCCACAACTACTGAGCCTGCGTGCCATAACTACTGAAGCCCAAGCACCTAGAGCCCATGCTCCACAACAAGCCACTGCAATGAGAAGCCTGCGCACGGCAACGAAAGAGTAGCCCCCACTCGCCACAACTAGAGAAAGCCCACACGCAGCAATGAAGACCCAACGCAGCCAAAAATAAACAAATAAATAAATAAATTTTAAAAAATTCTTCCCCTAATTCTTATAGGAAGTGTATTCACAAATAATAGAAACTGCAATACAAGAAAAATTATTCTCTCACTCCCTCTTTTTTCTTTTATTTTAGCAAACAAGTCCTGTAAGTGCAATGCTTGTGCTGGTGAAGTCGCTATCAGGACCAAGAGAATATATAGTGGACCTGGAGATGCTGACAGTCAACAGTATGGGAACCTTCCGCACCAGCTCAGTGTTAAGGTTGACAATAATAGTGGGACCATTTTCATTTTAGTCTTTTAAAAGAGTCCACTATAGGCATTTAAATCAGCCAAAGAATATTGTTATCTTAAAGCACTATTTTATTTATAGACATATCTAGTACATCTACATCTATATACTGTACACTCACCAATAATTCAAACAATTACACCATGGTATAAAGCGGGCATTTAATCTGTAAAGATTCAAAGTTTGTCTTTATTACTGTATGTAAATTAGACATTAATCCACTAAACTGGTCTTCTTCAAGAGAGCTAAGCATACTCTTTCCGGTGAAACTTGGATTCTTTTCTGTAAAAGTGGGACCAAGCAATGATTGTCTTCTGTGGTGCTTAAGGAAACTTACTGTAGCTCCACTGATAGTCTCATAAGGAGGCAGCCATCATAACATTGAACAGCATGCAAGTTCAAGAATGAGTTTTTTAACTGCTTGTAAGAAAATGGAAAAAGTCAATAAAGATATATTTCTTTAGAAAATGAGGATCTATCACACTTGTGTTGGTTTTTATTTTCATGATCAGTCTAAATGTAGTTGTTTATTACATAGTAGTAAATCATTATCACATAGTATAGTGGTTTCTATAAGATATTTTAAATTTTGTCAGAAATTTTTGTTATGAATATAAAAAAGCACAGTAATCAAAATTCCCCAAATGAATAAGGTATCCCCTAGAAAATCATTATATTGAGAAATCTATGGGGAGGAGATGAGAAACAAATTCTTTCTAAACCACTTTGGAGTTAACCTGAAGAAGCAAACTCGGTGTACTAGTCAGTTTGAGTTGCTATAACAAAATATTATAGACTGGGTGGCTTATAAACAACAGAAATTTATTTCTCACAGTCTGGAGGGTGAAAATCCAAGATCAGGTTGCCAGCATGGTCAGGTTCTGGTGAGAACTCTCTTCTAGGTTGCAGACTCATATCCTCACATGGCAGAAAGAGAGCAAGAGAACTAATCCCATTCATGAGGGCTCCACCCTCATGACCTAAGTACTTCCCCAAGGCCTCAGGTTCTAATACTATCACATTGGGAGTTAGGACTTCAACATATGAATTTTGGGAGAACACAAACATTCAGTCCGTAACACTTAATAAATGTAATAACATTCCTGAATTCAGGACTTCCACAAGATGTGTAGCAAAATGAAGAAAAGTTATTTTTCTGAAAAAGTTTTGATTTCTGAATAAAATTAAAACCCTAAAACTTCACTAACGTATAACTAAAATTTCTCATCTTTATATTTGTTGCTCACAGAGTAAAGAAATGGTGATGGTTGTTATTCTTGGCATCCAGATTGACAATGAACTAAGTCAAATTACCCTCCCTCCTAACTCTATGAAAACATTTTATACCTTCTTGTTTGTTTAAAATGTAACTGCTTCACTTTGATGTATTATATTTTTAAATAAAAATAAGTATTCTTTTAGAGGTTTTTTTCTGTGTAGCTAATAACAGCCAATATAATTTTTGTGTCCAGGAAAAAATTATTTGTAGCTGCCAGAGCAAAAACAACCATTTGCTTCTTTAAAAAGAAACAATCTAAAGTTGAGGAAACAAAAGACTGTTAAAATCATTCCACAAAAATATATGCAGTCAATTTTTCTCTTACATCCAATTTCAAAGCACATATGAATAACCAGATAACCTTGCCACAGAAACAAATGTTCCTCAAAGAGTTGACAAAATGTGCAGTAATTGTCAAAAAGAAAGTTCACCAAGAGACCAAGGAACAAAACACAAATTTCTTATGTGAATAGGGCACGGGATGGGCTTTTAAAGGATACAGGGGCATTGGAACAGTGATGAGAGAACAGGTGTAACCAGGAATCAGACAAGGAAGCAGAGTAAACAACCAGCCACAACAGAGCAGGACTGTCGCGTATGTTGTCACCCTGTCCACATGATTACTTATAGTCCACGTAAATTCAGGTTTGATCTAAACTTTTCCATTCTTAATCAATATACTGATTTTCCTACATATAGACACAGTTTTCAAGTCAGAGCTGGGAAAGATAAGAGTAAAAAAAAAAAATGCCTAAGACCTTACAACAGATTTTTTACTTTTTTAAGCAAGAAGGCAGAGTCTTATCTGTACCTCCACAGAGGATTGTAGGAGAAACAGGAATCTCTATGAAATATTTATGCATAAGTCCTGACCTTCCACCCCCACCTCTAAACATATATATAATTATAGAAGTATATATAATCTATATATTAAGAAACATAGATTACATATAGATTATATATACTTCTATAATATATTCTATAAAATATTCTATAAATGATTTATATATTATAATTTATATAATTTAAATATAATCTATGATAAAATAATAATATATTTTATATATATTTTTGGACCTACAGAAGCCATTAACTGCAAAAAAGATGGTTTCCCTTTCATCCCAAAGCTTAGTCCTATTCACAAATCATAAAGACATGAAAAGGGTTGATAAACTAGTGTCACTGATGCAATCTCTTTTCTTTTTTTTAATTGTAAAATACACATAAAATTGACCATTTTAGGGCTGCCCTGGTGGCGCGGTGGTTGAGAGTCCGCCTGCCGATGTAGGGGACACGGGTTCGCGCCCTGGTCCGGGAGGATCCCACATGCCGCGGAGCGGCTGGTCTCGTGAGCCATGGCCGCTGAGCCTGCGCGTCCGGAGCCTGTGCTCCGCAATGGGAGAGGCCACAACAGTGAGAGGCCCGCGTACCAGAAAAAAAAAAAAAAAAATTTGCCCATCTTAAAGTGTACAATTCAGATTGCAATGTTATGCAAATATCACTACTATCTAGTTCCATAACATTTTCGTCACTCAAAAATAAATCCCATACCCACTAGCAGTCACTCCTCATTCCCCCCTCCCACAAGTTCTGGTGTTACCACTAATCTACTTTCTGTCTTTATGAATTTGCCTGTTCTAGACGCTTCATACAACTAGAATCATACAGTAAGTGGCCTTTTGTTTCTGGCTTCTTTCACTTAATATAATGTCTGCAAAGTTCAGCCATGTTGTAGCATGTACCAGACTTCATTCCTTTCTATGACTGAATAATATTCCATTGTATAAATATACCACATTTGTTTGTCCATTCATCAGTGGATAGACTATAGTTGATAGGTTGTTTCCACCTGCAATTTCGTTTTATCTGACTATTCATCTACTAATTCCTAGACTATTCATAGATTAGGAATATAATCCTAGACTATTAGACATTATTAGACTATTATTAGACTATTAGACTGTTACATGTCTATCCTAGACATATAGATTCCTAGACTATTCATCTGCTAATTTTACAGCCTAAATCACCCATTTTTAATTTCATTTTTAACTAAAATGAACAGCAAGTAAAAAATCATTTTTCATTCACAGAAGCAAAGTCCTGGAAAGAACTTTGAAAAGCTAACACATGAGTTCCTTTACAGGTACAACTGTCCTCAGTAAACATAAAAATCTCATGCGCTCTTTAAATGTAATTTGAAATTCAAAATAAAGTAAATATCATCACTGAAAACAAACCAAAGCAGTAAGACAAAGCTGTGCTTTGTTTTCAAACTACACATGACTCCTTCCTCCCCTCCTCCATGAGAATCACTGATGTAAACCAGCTCCCATAGATGAGAATTATGAAAATAATTCGTCATCAGAATCATAATTATTCAGCAGCAAACTTCATTGAGCAACTTCTATGGTAATTTCTTCCAACATCTAACAGCCTGATGAAGCATAGAAGAACCAGGGTTCTAGTCTCAGTTCTAACCTTAACTAGCTGTGAGACTTAGCTTTTTGGGACCTTGGTTTCTTTATCCATAAAACTGCGATATTGAAACAAGGTGTTTTTCCAGCTTTAAAAACTGTACCTATTCCCTATGCCAGAGCTGCACTGAGAGAAAAGGTGACTCTATTTGCCAAACTTTTTAAAGCATTTGAGTATTTTTGTATGTAGTGGCTGTTGGGAAGCACTGGGCATTGGTGAAAAAGAAAACTATAGCTCCTACCCCAAAACAGGTCTTCAAAATGAGCGTTCGCTATTGGGGACAAGGACATGAGAAATAACCCAATTTAGCTATAAATTATTTGAATTACAATTCAAAATAAATATTTTGAGTATTCACTGTTAAATCGTGCATGTTTTACTCCTTTCCACTGATTCTAACTGAAGTATTATTTCTCATGTTAAACTGAAAGTCATTTTACATTGTTTCACTAGCAAAAAAAAGTCCAGCCATGGGTTCCCCCACTTCCAAACATGCTTCCAGGAAATTCACATGTTCCTACTAAGTAAGCCTCAATAATGAGGACTGAACTAGTCATTTCCATCACTTCACCATTCCAGTGCCCATACCTGGATTCTCAAACTTCATGCTCTCTGACTGGACAGTGTTGTTTTCTGATAGCAGTTAGGAAAGACCTCTTGGTTTTTAAGACTTCTCAGAAAGGAGAACACCTTCACTTCAGCTGCCAAATTTCCCTCATAAATAGCTGCTTTTTTTGACAGCTTGCAATCTCCATCCCCTCTAAACTTAAAATCAACCATTACATACGCTTCCTTTTAATAATAATAGGATTCTAAACTTAGATGCCACCTGGTCAAACCATGTTATTAAGACTTGCTCAAGGTCACAGTTTGTTGAGCAAGATCCCTGTGCCTTGAATGAAGGTCTTATGACTTAGATTAGGGCTCTTTTCATTGGCCATGCTCCAAATTTCAGCAACAACAAGCAATCCCCTTCCTTCCAAGGCTTCTTCCTGCAATGCCCACCCCAAATTGTGGACCAGCTTTGCTCGTTGCCATGACTAGTTGTCACCACTGCTGTTAACTGCAGTCGGATTGAAAAAGCACAGATACCAACTTGATTCTGATTTACTCTGTTAAACTTTAGCTCATTTGTTCTCTTTAAAAACTCCAGAGAGGTGGAAATAATTGTGTTACACAAAATACTCCTGAACTCTAGAAACTGAAATTCAAGGACCAATCATGTAGACCTTACTATACTTGAGAGGATAGCAATTTCTAAAAGAAAAAAAAAGCCTATTCCTAAAGATACAAACAGAGATCTCTCTATGGGGGAGCTTTGAGAGCAACAGTAAAGATGGAATGGGACTAGCATTATCCTTGTTCAAAAGTTAGACCAAAAGGCTTAAAGAGTCCTTCCTTCCATAAGATCAGTGAAAGGTAAGGGGTTAATGAAAGATTACTGCCATTCTTGACATTGGTTAATATGCATTAGGTGATTACTGAAGGAGCAAACAATGAACATTACCTCATCTCCTAAAGGATTCTTGCTTTAGAGGCTTGAAATAAGATAAGAGATACCACATTTTATTAACAACTCAGCCCTCAATGGGGCTTTTGGTTCTTTCAAAATGTTTAAGTTAAAATGACCTCCCCCCGCAAATTAGGGTTTTTTATTGTGATTAAAAATATATAAATATTGGAGGGTGGAAATCACCTACAAACCAATCCCCATTTTTATCTAAAAAATTGTAGTCATCTCTACCACCCTGCCTCTGCAACGAAGGTGTTTTAGTGAATCTAAATGACGGAAATAGAAACATTGTTTAATACCCTACGACCACCTGAACACAACCCAATGGGATTATTATTTGGGGGGAAGCTTCACAAATACAAGTTTATTGTTGAACCTTGTTTCCACAATGCAAGCAGTTGCTTATGTTTTGAATAGCCATATATGCTTCTAACTTTCTAACTCTTCTTTTAAAATATAGAACAGCTGCTGGTCTGCTTATATGTTATGCATAAGAAGCCCACAAGGGACAAAGCCTTCCATTAATATGTCGAATTATTTTTAACACATTTATATTTCTATCCTGAATCATCATCTCAGAAAGATGGCAAGTTTCCATCTCCCCAGCTGGGGGGAGCACCTGCAAAATACAAGCACAAACTGTGACACATCTGGTACCAAAAAACCAATCTTGTTTCATCTGGCCAGCAGACTAAAATATCAAGATCGTTGAACAGAAACAAGGCAAAAAGTTAACTGCCATTTATATGTAGTCAACACAGATGTCTAGTTAAGCTGTTTATATTGTAAGCGCATGTGTATGTTAACGGAGCACAGACCCCTTTAATAAGCCAGAGTTGGAATATAAACACAAGAGAATTTTAAAGACCTGAATGCAATAATTCAGTTGTTTTTTATCTTCCCATAGAAACTAAATTAGTTTCATCCAAATCTCAGCACTCTTTTTAAACAGATGCATATAACACGAATAAATAATTTTGTTGCATAGCTCCAAATTGTTTATTTATTTCCTTTAAAACTGTATTCTATCTTTTTGTATCTTAATATTTAGACTGTTTCTTTAAGTGGTAAATTACTTGCACATGACTTAAACCAGGTGTCCTGGTTTCTGTTGCCTCAAAAGAAGACCCTGTTACAGAACTTAGTGTTGGTAGTTTGACAGGTTAACTTAGGAAGCACAGGTGAGAAACTAGGGAAAGTGAGTCAGGGAAGGGAGAGATGCCAATCTATGAGTGAGTTAATGAGTGGGTCACTTCTGTGGGCAAACTAGCACTTAGTATCTTTGGGGATCCTCTGAGAAATAGTGTGGAACTCACTTCAAAAGCATCCCACCAGAAGCCGCCTAGACTGGGCTGTTTATCTGCAACTCCCATCCCTGTGGTGAGGGTCAGCTCCTGGGCCACTAATGCCACACCCACTTATAACTACCTGCAGGTGGGTGAGCTTCCTGGCACTGGAGAAAGCCCTCAGGCAGAGGAGAAGAGAAACAGAGGCTTGATAGGGGAGCTTGTCAGTGAGCTAGAAACTCCTACTGCAACCCCCAGTAAGCTTCTGTTGCTGAGGGGATGTCTGGTGGGCAGCAATATCCACACTGCTTGGAGTCTGACAACAGAAGCACATGTAACTGGCCTGATGGCTTCATACCTCATGAGTCTTTCCTTAACCTTTTTCTGTTGGCTCTCTACCTTTTTTTCCCCCTCTCTTCCTTTCTGTAGAGAAAACTCTAGTCTTCTCCTCTGTGTATCACTCACTTAGCAAATCAGGCACCAAACATGTCCATTCGATGCAAAGACACATAAGACATTACATAAAGTGGTATTGTATACTTAACACCATGAGCCTATCTAATTCCAGAGCACATCACAAGTCCAACTACAGAGTATTATATAAAATTGGTTGCCCTTCAAAGATGAATTTTCAAGGAACCTAGTGAAGCTAAAACTTCAAGGCCCTTGCCTTGCACCAGTCCTTTCCAAGGCCCTGAAGGGATCCTACAATGTGTTCACAGTGTCATATTATTTTTGTAAAATTTGAAAAAGTAATACATTTTAGCTGGATGGGTTAGTATTGATCTTTCCTCTTAGGTTCCACCCTTCACACTTCTCCTCATGTTAGGTAGCACTGGGACGGTCACAAGGATTTTTGGGAATCCAGCCCAGGAAATTGAGTTAGGAGGGTACATTTAACTTGGCCTTAGTGGAATATACCTATATAGTTCACAGTCACTTCTATGTATGTTTAATTCCAGTTCCTGTCTGGTGTAGGAATAGCTTCTAAAAATATTCCTACCACCTTCTGTGTTGATTTTACCTGACAGCATGCACAGAGTCTTAAGGCCAGGGGTCCTATCACAATTTAATGTGTCCTACAGTATCCAGCACCAGAGTAGGTAGTAGAAGAAAAACAAGTCTTGAAATATGCAGAGCCAGAAGCTAATCTATGGAATATTCTCCCAATCACCAGAGGTGTAAAATGAAAAGCAGAGGATTTGGTTTTTATTCAATGCCTTTTCAAGAATATATTTAATTATGTAGCATAGGCAATTATAAATGCACCATACCATGAAAATATTTTTCATATATTTCTATAAGAACTCACTAGAAATTATTCTGACAATGAGAAGTGAATTATAACCCCCAAAACTCTGTTTCAGATAATACCAAAAACTGTAATTAATTGAGACGAAGAAATAAATTTCAAATAGAAGTAATGAATAGACTCTTGCGTTGATCAAATTAACGAAAAGGAATGAATCATGTGAACACACTGGGAAGGAATTTAAGTGTCCTGCTACTTTGATATGAATACTAACACCAGTAAAGAAAACATAAAATTGTAATTTTACTACCACAACAAGGGCACTGTCAACTCACTAGTTAGTGTGGCCATTTCAAAGGGTGTTTAACATTAGTCCCTGCACAAGAAAACTTAGATTTAGAGTGGTACATATCTTATGTGATAAAAACTTGATAGGGGTTTCCCAAATTTGACAACAATTCTAAAAATTTGTATATCATTGCCAAAATGGCTTGTGAAACCAAAGAAACCTTTCTGTAAACTGTCAATTTAACATTTTTTCTCAACCATTCTAGAAGATAGAGTTATCTTTCTATTGTCTCTGTAAGAAAGGACTGTATAGCACAGGGAACTCTGCTCAATACTCTATAATAACCTAAATGGGAAAAGAACTTGAAAAAGAATAAATACATGTATATGTATAACTGAATCACTTTGCCATTCACCTGAAACTAACACATTGTTAATCAACTATACTCTAATATAAAATAAAAATTAGTAAAAAAGAAATGATGTTACAAAATTATTGCCATAGGCAATCAAACAGCATTTTTCCAAAAAAATGTAGGGGAAAAATTATTACAAAGGAGTTCCTGGCAGCTAATTAATAAAAAATATTATTTTCCCAGACTGTGATATTTGCTGTCAGCTTTTAAAATTTGTGATTTATTTGTGATTTCTTTTGCTATTCTAAATAAGAATTCGCTTTTGTGTCTAATTTTGCATTTATAATTTTGTATTCTTTCCCTTAAAGTGAGCTTCTAAATATGTATAAGTTTTGCTCAAAACCTGGATACATCCCTAATTGCATGAAGTCGCCCTGTGCCTAGCATATATGGGGCTTTTGTGAAAATAGACAAGGACATTTAATCTGGGCCTTGGAATATTTGAATAGGCAGGGAAAAAAGGTATAGGAGATGACCCTTTATTTCAAACTTAACACCACAATGTACAGGCATCAATTAATCTTGTTAATAACAATTGTGTATTTAAGAGTTGCTAATTTCGGACTCAAGCTCAAAAGTTCAAAAGTATATTTCAACCTCTGGCCTCTATTAGATGTGTTCTTGTAGTGATTCAACATTCTGTTCCCCCTGTTTGTCTCTTAGCAGCAATTATCTGCCTTTATTTCCTAATCTGGTGATTAGCCATTAAACATTCACTGGGAATCCACTATGCACAGGGCACTGTGCTAAGTACTAAGGGAGCAAAGGTAAATATGACATAATCCCTGGCCTCAAAGAACTTAAAATATGATTAGAAAATTAAACACAATAAATTTGGGTTCAATTTGTTTTAAGTAGTCACTATTTATTGAGCACCTATATTTATTGAGGTGCTTTCAGTCCATTATCTCATTCCTCATATTCATCCAATGAAGAAGGAATTTTTAGCTCCATTTTACTGGTGAAGAAGCAGATTCAATGACTTGCTTAGGGTCAAATATCAAGCAGGGGCAGGACCATGACTGGAAACAAGACCCATATGTCTCTAGAGCCTTAATATGTTCTAAGGGGAGCACAGCTGAGAGCATTTAACCCTGCCTGGGAGATATCAGAGAAGGCTGGGCTGATCTTAAAGGTGGAATAGGGTTTGTCCCAGTAAGAAAAGGGTATTCCAGCAGAGGGGAATTTACACACAAAGGTAAGGAAGTAAAACACAACAAGGGACATGTCAAGAAACCTCATAAATCTTGTAGTTCCTAACTTAACAAGATCCTGACTCCTAATACTAAACAATGTGGTAACAAATCTCACTCCATCCATCAGTTTTTTCATTTCCCCAAACTTTCTTTCTTTCTTTACTTCTCTCCTTATTTTATTCTTTCCACAAGCATGGATATGATGGCTGTTTAAACACCCTTCCTGCATTTAATGAACTTAGTTTATTGGGGGAAACAAATTAATTAAATAATCTCACAAACAAATGTAAAATTGCAATTATGACAGAAGCTACCAAAAAGGCAGGTGGTGCTCCAAGAGCCTATAATAGGAGGAAATCAAATGACCTACCATGGCATCCCTTGAAAAATGTCTCTAGAGATGAGCTCTTGAAGATGAATAGGAGGTAACTGAATAAAAAGGGAGGGAAGGGCTTCCCTGGTGGCGCAGTGGTTGAGAGTCCGCCTGCCAATGCAGGGGACACGGGTACGTGTCCCGGTCCGGGGGGATCCCACATGACGCGGAGCGGCTGGGCCCGTGAGCCATGGCCGCTGAGCCTGCGCGTCTGGAGCCTGTGCTCCGCAAGGGAGAGGCCGCAACAGTGAGAGGCCCGCGTACTGCAAGAAAAAAAAAAAAAAAAGGGAGGGAAGAGCCTTCAGAAAAGGATCTACATACACAAAGGCCCTTTGGAGGGAAGAAGTATTTTGTGGGATGGAATACAAGGGACTGGAATGCCGGTGTAGGTGAAGCTGAAAATGTAAGAGGTGGCCTGATGGGAGATAAAGCTAGACAGGGTACCACTGAAGAATTTGTCTTTATTCTTAGAGAAATTGAAAACTATTTAAACATTTTAAGCAGGTAAATAATGTCATCATATTTGCACTTTGGTAAAACACCCTTTTACCTTGAGATAGACTGGAAGGGGGTCAGAATGGATGCAGGTTATGGATGCAGGTTAGAAGACTATGCAAGCAGCCCAGGAAAAGATGATATGCTAACTTGGACAAAAGTATTGGTGGAGAGCACGAAGAGAAATGAACAGATTCAATATACATAGGAGACAAAGGACTTAATGACAGGTTGCATACGGATAATAAAGGAGAAGGACATGTCAGGAATGAGCCTAAGTTTCTGGTAGCCCAATAGGCAGACAATTGTTTCCAAGCAGAGATTCAGGAACCGAGTTTCTTCTATTTGGGACCTCTACTCCCTGCAACTGATGGCTTCCAAGGTCCCTGTGCTCATCTACATCAAGAGGTGGATCAATGGCGGGTTGAAAGTGAGAACATTTTATGGGGCAGGACTGGAAGTGGCTTACATCGCTCTGCTATATCCCTTTGGCCACACTTGTGAGGAAGGCTGGGAAATAGAGTCTAGCTGTGTATTCAAAAAGAAGAGCAAAGGAGTTTGGTTACTAGCTAGCAGTCTCTGCATCAATGGTGAAGCTAGAAAGTGAGTACGGTTGACCACTGAACAATGCAGGGGTTAGGGGTACCAACCCTCTGCCCACTCAAAAATCCATCCAGCCCACCTTATACTCCATATCTGAGGTTCCACATCTATTGATTCAAGCAACTGCGGATTGTGTAGTACTATTTTATTTACTACTGAAAATTTGCATATAAATAGACCCATGCAGTTCAAACCCATGTGGTTCAAAGGTCAACTGTATATTCTTAAGTATGGCAATGGAAGTGTTCCACTGGAGCAGAGAACAGTTTTCTAACTCCTTGATTATTTTTTAGTTTCACTTATTTTTCTCTATATCCCTTCTCTTTAACATACTTCTTGTGTTCAAGGGTAAGTAGAACACTTTACTTAGTTCCACACTTGTATGTATTCATTTTTAATGAGGGCAAATCACCTTTTCAATACCTATTTATTCATTCAATGGATATTTAAATGTCTACAGTTGTCTCAGTCTAGTTGTTTACTCCTTGTCCAAGGATGGCAGAAAGAAAACTATTCTTTTATTTAAAAAGGGTATCAGTAATGGGTTTTAAATTTATAAGAAAAATGTTTATGTACAAATATGATTATTTTAGTGTCATTTCTAATAATCAAACAAATGAAAACAGTTTAAATGTATAATAATGGGGGAATGGCTAAGTTTAAACTATGGCACATCTATACGGTGGGGCATTATGCAGTGATTAAAGTGTTAATAAAGAGATTTTTATGGAATGGGGAATATTTGTGGTATAGTATTAAGTGGACAATGTAAGAGGTACTATCTCAATTACATAAATATATGTATGGAAAGAAGAGGGACACCAAATATTAACTATAGTTATTTCTGGGATAGGATTAAAAGAACACTGTATTCTCCTCTCTGTACCTTCCTATATCTGCAATTTATTTTTTTTACAATTTTAAAAAATTAAAAGCAAACTCAAAAAAGCCATAGGAATCTTGGAAATATGATAGGTAATCATAGCCAAGCCATATTAAAGCTTCCTAAGCAAAAATGGACATTAAAGCTGAAGGTTCAGTCTAAAATTTGTGAGGGGGTTACAAGAATCTTCCATATGAGTGCTTGTTCAGTAGTAGTAAGAGCCCACCAGTCCCATTAATTGGGGGCTTCAACATCTTGGTGACCTACATGCAGCCTATGGGATGGGTCCATCAGTGCTGACCTGGTAAGGCAAAGCCAAAAAGAAGAACTCAGACCAGAGAATCAGACTTTGGTAGATGAGGAGGCATAACAAAGCCAAACCTCCTGGTAAGAGAGAATCAGGGGGAAAAGGCCGGCCTTTGGCTATATCAGCGGTCCACAACCTTTTTGGCACCAGGGACCAGTTTTGCCACAGGCCGGTGGGGGGCTGGGGATGGCTCAGGCGGTAGCACAAGCGATGAGGAGGGGCAGATGAAGCCACTGGCTCAGCTCATCCGCCGCTCACCTCCTGCTGTGCAGCCCCGTTCCTAACAAGCCGTGGCTCGGTACTGGTCCACAGCCTGGGGATTGTCGACCCCTGGGCTACACAACAGCAGAGCAAGAGGTCCAGATGTCAAACAAGTAGATGCAAAAGGCAAAAGCTGCAGGAGCAGTTTTTATTCATAAGTGTTTATTCAGAAGTGAGGGTCGGGAGCAAGGATTCAGGTGCCGGGAGTTCACATTAATCTCCTAGGATGGAATTTAGCCCAGGGCCTCAGGTGAAAATCTAAGGCATGCTTACAAACATCTTAACAAACAAACACCATAGCTTAGTGTTACCAAATCTGTGTTACCCTTTTCCAAGAAAGGCATTTTTTAATGCCTAGATATTTAAATAGTAATGACAATAACATTTCCTGAGCACCTATTGTATGCCATAGACTGTGGCCTCGCACCATGCTAAATGCTTTAGATGCTTTACAGATACTATCTCATTTTATGACAGGGGCATTTCTATCCCATTTGAAAGATGAAGAGACTGAGTCTTGGAGAAGAAACTGCCCAAGTCACACAGGGAGAAAGTGGTGGAGCCAGGTCTATGACCCAAGTCAGCTTGACACCAAAGCTCATAGTCTTAACCACCTCATTACTGGTCAGTGGCTAATTTTATGTGGCCATGGATATTTTCTGTGCTTCTTTTTAAAAACATGTCAGTAAACCACAAATCCTGTCTACCAGGGATGAGGCTAATAGACATCATGGGTGAGTAAATTACATTAAGGGCTTTGGTGCCTGTTAAAGGAATATTATTAATAAAAAAAAACGACTTATGAGAGTTAATTTGGAAAATAAAGAAGTCTTCTCAGCATTCCTAACATTACAACATAAGGTCTGAAGATGACTCTTCTTCATCTCTAGCTGAGGTAAATAGGGAGTAAATGGAAAGTTTATGCTAGGGATAGCTAAGGCAGCCATGAAAATTAGCCTGGATTCAGGAAGGATCTAAATGGAATAAGTAAGGCATTAAGCAATTAAGATTTCTAATTGAAAACACAACATACAGCCCTTATGTGATTCTTTGGATCACTGAAACGTACCCTCTTTAGACCAAACATCTGAATGACACTGTTAAATATAAAATATAAGTATAAAAAAACCTTTATAGTGCAGTAAACATTTCTGTGGACTGAAGCATAAAATCGATTGGGCAAAGTTGAACAATGAATAAAAGAGTAAATACTCTTTCATTTGCTTCTTAGAGATTTATGTAGAGCTGTTGAATATCAGTTGCAACTTAATAACACGCTTAGGTTTTTTTTTTTTTAATTTATCAAGATTTGACATGTTTTCGTCTGTTGAGTGAAAGCTCATGCAATTAGCTGTGCAGAAAGCTACAAACACACCCAGGCCACTTTACCTTAGCAGATGTAACTGCAAATCATCCACTGAATACTCTCCAGCACTGGTCAAATCTAGTAGACCATTCCAAAAGTAACCATGGGGCTTTCAGTACATATCATTTACTTCCTCCTGTTCAAAAAAAAAGGTTAATCCCTTCAGCAGCAATTCTCATCCTTTTCTCAAGAGATGTTTTAAATATTCTGTGATTAAATTATGCAAAGAAAATAGAAAATAAGTGATATTGCGAATGTCATTAAATGGCAGTGGGGAAGTCTCACAGCAGCCCATGATCACCTTGGAGCAGGGTAAAAATCAAACACCTGCTCAACAACACCAAAGAAATTTTGGTTTTGTTTGGTTTTTTTTTTTTTTTACTGGTCTGAGGGCCAATCTGAAGATTCCATTTTCAAGTCACTGCACTGATATCAAGATACACTTTACATTCTATGAGTGTGCTTAAAGGAGGGCAGAGTAAGTTTTGATGTCAAATAAATCGAACTAGAGGATAAATAAAAAACAAGAAATGAAAAATTATGTAACACAAAGCTATTTAGCTCTGCCAGATGCTTCTGTAGCAAAGAAGGAATCCCAGCAAGTCAAATGCATGCCCTGTTATCTTCCCAATAGCTTCAGTAACGAGCTATTTGGTGTGGAAGCAAGCTTGGGCCCTAGCTCTTGACAGTTTTATAGCCCTTGGTCAAAGTTTTCAACAGCACTTGGGCAGGCGTGACTAGGCAGCTAGATTATACATACTGACTTTCCACTTGCAGATACACAATATTTACTTTACAGGGTGAGCCAGTAAACCTGCTGACCAATTAGGCCACAGATCTTTCATGCCTCATGAAAGCTAAGCAAAGACTGAATATAAAAATCTCAGAAATGCATGCAAACTGGACTTTCCTTTAATGTGTCTTCATATAATCTCCACAAAAAAGAATGTCAATGACCAACAGTCTTCAGAGCCACTTCAGTGTAAAAAACAGAGTGTCTTTCAAGCGAAGAGTTCTAGCTCGTTGGATTTATGGAGACCCACATTCATATGGGAGATAGGATCAAACTTCAGAAAACAAGGCAATTTTATAAGAAATCTCCTGAACTCCTCTAACCCCTCTGTTATTTGGCCTGTTATTCAAGTCTCTCCACAAAAAATTTTCCAACTTTTTAAGCCAATATCTCCTTCAATGAATTCTCTCTTCTAGCCAAATTGATCTTCTCATGGTCCCCTGGACATGTGATGTGTATTCCTACCTCGCTGCTCCATCTCAAACCATCAACCCCTACTTAGAATGTCATTATCTCCTCCCTATCTCTCCTTGCCCAGCCACCTATAGGCCACTTCTCCTTGCGTGGCTGCCTTACTGCAAATTCAACACATCTACTACCAAAACTATATTCTTCTTAAATTTCCATCACTAGCACCATCATTCTTACATCTCAGCCAGGCTCAAAACCTTGAACAGACTTTTGAGTCTCCTTCTTCTTCCATACATTCTATATTTAATCAGTCACCAGGGCCTGTGGATTCCAGCATTGTTATATCTCTTGCAAATAACCACCTGCCTTTTCCATTTCCACTGCCAACACCCTTGCTCAGGCCTTTATTTCCTCACCTGGATCATTTAAAAAGTTTCCCACTGTCCTCTCTGTCTCCAATTTCTCCACCTTTAATCCAATCTAGACACCTCAGCCAGGTTAATCTTCCTAAGTACAGCTCCGAGTCACATGACTTCTCTGTGTAAATACCTTCAATGGAATCCCATGGCCTAGTAAAGTTTAATTTAGGAGTTGGCCCCAAGAGCATTCCCCAATAAACTTTCTGCACTGAAATCTTTATCTCAGAATTTGTGTTCAGGGAACCCAACCTAAGACACCCAAACACCTTTCATATCTTTCACTCCTGTCCTTCATATAGCCTACATTCCAGTCAGACTGGGGGAATCTGCCATCCTTAAAGACACTCCATGTGTTATCACTAACTCATTCATCCACAAAGTATCTACAGAATATCTGAAATGTTCCAGGCTCTATAAGAGGTATTGACCAACCTCAAGGGATATAGACAAGTAAACAGGCCATTAGAATACAGTATGAACAGTGATTTCCCAGCTGAGTCCAGAGGCAGAGCAAGGGAGAAGAGCGTGCTAGCTGGGAACTGTGTGCACAAAGTCCTGGAGATGGGAAAACTCACCTCGGGAGTCTGTAAACTGCAAGAGCACTTCAAAATGTCTGACGCTCAGGGAGCCTGAGTGGTGGTGGCAAGAGATGAGGCAAGAAAGGCCAGCAGGACCAGAACAAGAAACGCAAGCAGCCTTACTTAAGGATGTAGACACTTTGCCTTAGGGCAAAGGGGAGCTATTAGGAGGCTTTAAGGTAAGAAAAAGCATGATGGCATTTGTACTTTAGAAAGACTCCTCTGCCTGCAATGTAGAGAAAGAATTAGCTGGAGGAAAGCTTGAAGGCAGAAGGCTACTATAGTCATCCAAGCAAAAGATGATGGAAAGCTGACCCAAGGAGGTAACAACGGAGACAGAGAGACCTGGACAGATTCAGGAGATACTAAGAAACTATAATATAAAGGGCATGATGATTTATCATATGGAGGGTGCTGGGAAGGGAGGAGTCAAAGATTAAACAATGTTTCCAACTTGAATAACTAGATGTACATTATTCATTGAGATAGGCAACACTGAGGAAGATGCATAACTGGGGAGAAAGATAAGTTCAGTTTTGGTCATGCTGGACTCAAGGTATTTAAGTAAGAGTTGGATATGCGGGTGTCAACAGAAGAGAGGTATATAGGTTTGACCTTCAAGAGAGCAGCCTGGCTAGAGGCACAGGTGAGGCATCATCAGCATACATATGGTCATAGAAACCTGGGGGTGAGGTTGAAAAGAGCTGTCAGAAAAGCAGGGAGAAACCCAGTGGAGTCTGGTGTCATGAAGCCAAGAGAACGCTTCAAGATAAAGCAAAGGGTCAACAGTGTCAAATATTGCTCAGGCCAAATAAAATAAGGACCAAAAAGATTGTCCACTGATTATAAACACATCTGTGGTTTTGCTCAAACTATTCCACAACCAGAAACCATAGAAACATTTCCCATCTTTCTTTCAAGGATCGTCTCAAATTGCCTCACATTTGCATGGTGATTTATTGAACATCGTCACATGTTACCTCATTTACTGACTAAGATTTCGAGGGTTAAAACCATCTCTTATGTATCTTGGCATCTCTCTCAGCTCATTAAAATGTGGATGCTGTAGGTTCAGAAAAGGAGCCAAATTTGCAGGGAAAGCTCCATGAAAGAAGAGAATCCATGGATGGGAAGAGCTGGTCCACAGACCAGAACTATTGTTTGTCCCTGTCAGCAAGATGGCACAACTAAGACAAGTCTGTGTCCTCGTGAGAAGAGTCATGAAGAATTGCCCTTGACTGTTTAAAAAAGGAACACCAGACAGTCAGTCTTTATCCTTATATGCAAACTTATTGAATGAAATGATGGTGACAAGGCCATCCTGCCTTTTCACCAAGACATTAACCTCATGGACCAGTTTAGAATTAGATCTGGAGCAAAATGCCCACATCCCCCACACACTGACTGACCACACTCACCCCAAAAGGGAGGCCATGAGCAGCCACTGATATGGACGCATTCATCTTCTGACTGTTCTTTTTTCTGGAGGGCAAACATCTGAAAAGGAAAACCTATTTGAATACGTGTAACTGCCAACTTCACTTACCCCTTCATAGTTAATGAGCCTATTTTGTTTTATGGGTGCTTCAAAAGAGCTGACAGAGAGGAGAGACAGCTCTGAATGGAAAACAGCTTGCTGAGCCCTCATTGTGAGGTGATGGCTTGCCTTGTCATGCCCTCTCAGACCTATATTTCAATGATTCCCTTTTCAAACACTGATCAAAACCCAAAGGAAAAGAGAATTCTCACTCTCCTCCAAAGTGTCAACATGTTAGAATATTTCAAGGCAGCTTGAGGAAGATGCAGCCACCAGCACAGTAACAGTTAAAGCAGTAGTGATGTGGTACATTTTTTAAGACACTCAGCCCAGACCTCCAAAACTTGCTGCTCAGCAAGTTGCCCTCCCCCATCCCTGCCTACACAACATTCTTCTTAAGTTCTCAAGAGGCCCTGGCATTTAGAACATTCGCAAGTATTTACTCAATGCCCAGAAGAGTACCTTCAAAATGGTGGGTGCTTGATAGTGGTGACACTCAACAAATAGTCCTTTAAGCATTAGCTTTTTATAAATGGAGTGAAGATAAAAGTTAAAGATAAAAATTCCTAGCAGCTTCTGTCTGCAATATGTTGCCTAAAGAAAGTTCAGTTCAGTAAGACGTTAGTAAATGCCTATTAATATTAAGTACCACAGGAGTTCAGGAGTTCCCCTCTTTTCAAGTCATTTTGTCATTCAGCACTGCCTCCATATTAATATTGCACATAATATTGCAAACTTCACTTCCGGATGACTTTACCCCTTATACTGTGGTTTCCACTGACAACCGAGTGGGTTAAAAACAGATGATCCATTTTACACCGGTCCATTCTACAGGTGTCCAAGCATGCATGGCATCATTAAAGTGGGACCAGCTATGTAAGGAGAGCATTTCAAACAGGAGAAAGAGTACTATAAATCAGAAGCTTAAGAAGGAAAGTAGGGATTTAATCCAATGCCAGCATTTTACATGACTAAAAAATTTTTAAACAAGCTGAGACGTGAGAGAAAGTGCTTTACCAAGGTCACATAGTTACAAGTATCTTCTCAGAATTAGTTTTATTCTCTTGTGTCCCCACTGTTTTAACAACTGTAATATTAGATTCCTATCACAATATACTAGTATGCTACATTTTATAATCTTAATAACCACACAGAGCACACAGCTGATTAGTAGGCCTTCAGGAGTAACATAGATAGAAAGATTAAGAACAATTTAGGTAGGAAAGAATTTGCTCCAAACACCAACTACATATTAAGTTGAGAAGAAGGCTACGTGTAAATAGGCCAGAAATTTTTCACCTGTAGCTAGTAAAATAATAATAATAATAATACTAACAACAACAACAGGAGGTAGAATTTTTTAGATGTATCAACACATCTAATCCTGACAACCATCCTATGAAGTAGAACTATTATCCCCATTTTAGAAGTGAGGAAACCAGGGCCCAAAGAGGTTAAGTAATTTTCCCAGTTGTTCACAGGTTCTATAGCTAATAAATGAGAAAGTAAGGAGTTAGACCGAAACTGTCAGGCTCCAGAGGCTGCCCTATTAAGCACCATGCTGTACTGACTAGGCATAATATACACAACCATAAACAACATGCATGAGAGTAATTTGATTAAAAAAAGCTTTCCTGGTGGCGCAGTGGTTGAGACTCCGCCTGCCGATGCAGGGGACACGGGTTCGTGCCCCGGTCCGGGAAGATCCCACATGCCGCGGAGCGGCTGGGCCCGTGAGCCATGGCCGCTGAGCCTGCGCGTCCGGAGCCTGCGCTCCGCAACGGGAGAGGCCACAACAGTGAGAGGCCCGCGTACCACAAAAAAAAAAAAAAGTTTTCCACATATAAAATTAATATTTTTCTTCTTTTATATTAGGTCTTGGAAGTGTTGATCTAAAACAGAATAATTCAATGTCTCACAATTTTCAAGCTGTCCTTTCCACTGAATGTGTTGCATTTCATTTCACTAGCTAATTTTTATAACTAGTATAAGACTGCATCTACTTTAAGAACTACAGGAATGCACTTATTTTAATATTTTTCAAGAACTTAGACTTTTTTCTCTAGAAGATTGCTTTTTCTAAACTAAAGATTTAGCACCTCTACCTTTTGGTCGTCATTCATAGCTTGTTCCAGTTCTCATAATTTATTAGTGGAAATTATGCTTGGTTTTTGGAATAACACATTGCAGATTGTAAATGGGGTTACTTTCCACTAAGTGTAAATAAAAGATTCCAATAGTTACTACATATTTTACCAGTGAGAAGTTAACTGTAACTTCAAGTGAGCCCTTTTTGAAACAGAATCTGGATTTTTTTTTAAATGGTCAAAATAGGAGATGGCTTCTCTGTCAAATACTTATCTCATACTTTTAAGCTGATCAGAATTCTCCAAAGTGTCAAATTATAAATCACTGTCAAAAATAACAAATTAAATTAATTATCAACTTACAAAATAATTTGAGTAATTATAATTCAATAGAATTTGTTAGGTGACTATAAAGTGACTAGTCAGTAGCAGTATCCATATTATTTATAGGTAGAAATAAAAGGGTTATTTACTGATTAAATGTGAACAATCAACTTCTTTTTAGCTCTTCTTCTCCAAGTAGCATATGGACCCCAACAGTTAATTTTTCACTCATTTTCCAAATAAGACGAAGTAAAAATCTGACTTGAAGAAAAAAATCAAAAACTAAGCATACCAAGCATGGTATCTTACTTTAGTAAGGTACCTATGATGCACAGGATGCTCATAAGATATACCTAAAAATTCAAAAACAGGTCTAAAATCATTTTATACCACTAGTTTGACTACATTTTTATGGAGAAAGACAGACTGAAGTAAATTTCACTAATTCATTATAATTCTTTAACCAAGTTTCTATGTACATTTATAGTATTTCTAATTTTTCTATTTTACTTTTACTTTCTATACTATTTTCATTGTGATCAATTCTTTAGGGGGTGAATTTTGCAATGAAGCTTTTATCATTTATGAGGTTTTTATCTATATCAAATGTTACTGATTGTGCCTTCAGTCATTTTGAATTTTCTTTTTGTGACCATTTTTTGATACCAAGTAAAAATTTTGCCATCTAAATTTTGTCAACAATATTTTCTTCTGTTAAATTTGATAAATAACACATTTTATCATGTGAAGTGTTAATAACTGTCACAGTTATTTCTTACTGATTCTTTACACATGTAATATTCATTATGATCTTGATTAAAAATAACTGATTGTTGGTTCATGATAATGAGTAATTTCTCTCAGATAATCCAGGATTGACCTATTATTAAGGGCTGGCCAGTTGTATGGTTTGTATACTTCTAATCACCCTTGTATTCCATGAAGTAACTGTCCACATCATTGCCTGAATTATCTTGTTCAAATTTCTTAACCTGACTACCTGACTGTTTCTGTTTTCTAATTTATAAAACCAGAATTATAATAGTGCATAACTTATAAATTGCTATATTATAAGAGAAAATACATGTAAACCACTTACAGCAGAGCCCAGCACCTAGGAATCAATAAATACAGCTATCATACTTTTTACTTTTTTTATTAATGGCAGGTAAGAAAGTAGATAGAAGGGTCAAAATGTCCTTGATATCAATATGATGGAGGCAAAATGGCAAGATCGAAACAGCAAAATCAAAAGGTGGGATCAAAATATCCTAACTCATTTTCTCTCTGAAAGAGAAAAAGAAGAAACTTTCATTATTACATTCTCTATCATAATTTAGCAACCATTTTACTGTCTTAGGAATAACTCTATACTAAGTTCACTTAAGTAAAAATATAATGAAACACTATGTAATTCATAGCAAAGACTGCTACCTCCTTGTGACTTTGTTTTTTTGGGGTTTTTTTTTGCTGTAATGACTGCTCACAGCTCCTAAAAGTTACAATATCTACGTTAACTTGCTTAGCAATCTGCCCTTCTCAATATGTTTTCATATCCATTGCTTCAATTGGGCCTTACAACCACTCTGGAAATTTGATTAGGGCATTATACAGATATGATAGCTAGACCACAGAGAAAATGAAATATTTGTCCAAGGTACACAGCAACCTAGGAAGTGAGCCAGAACTATAGGTTAACCCTTTGACAATATATCTCAGGCATTACCCGGATACCAAAGCCAGACAAAGACACCGCAAGAAAATAAAACAACAGGCCAATATCCCTGATGAATATAGATGCAAAAATCTTCAGTGAAATAGTAGCAAAACAGAATCCAACAGCACATTAAAAAGATGATACAACATGAACAGGTGGGATTTATCACTGGGATGCAAGAATGATTTAATATATGAAAATCAGTTAATATGATACACCACATCAACAGAATAAAAATTTTTAATTACATGATTGTCTCAATAGACACAGAAAAAGTGTTTGACAACATTCAACACTCTTGCATGATAAAAACTCTCAACAAACTAAGAATACAAGGAAAATACCTTAACATAATAAAGACAGTATATGAAAACCCTGTAGCTAACATCATATTCAATGATGAAAAAATGATAATTCTTCCTCTAAAATCAACAATAAGGCAAGGATGCCCACTCTCGCTACTTCTATTTAACATGGTACTGGAAGTCATAGAGCAATTAGATAAGAAAAAGAAATAAAAGACATGTAAATTGGAAAGGAAGAATTAAAATTATCCCTGTTTGCAGAGGACATGATCTTATATACAGAAAACCCCAGGCTTCATTAAAAAAAAAAAAAAAACTGTTAGAACTAATAAAGGAGTTCAGTAAAATTGCAGGATACAAAATAAACATACAAAAACCAGTTGCACCACAGCAATCAGAGAGAAAAAGAAATAAAAGGAATACAAATTGGAAAAGAAGAAGTAAAACTGTCACTGTTGGGCTTCTCTGGTAGCGCAGTGGTTGAGAGTCTGCCTGCCAATGCAGGGGACACGGGCTCATGCCCCGGTCCGGGAAGATCCCACATGCCACGGAGCAGCTAGGCCCATGAGCCATGGCCGCTGAGCCTGCGCGTCCGGAGCCTGTGCTCGCAACAGGAGAGGCCACAACAGTGAGAGGCCCAAGTACTGCAAAAAAACAAACAAACAAACAAAAAAAAACTGTCACTGTTTCCAGATGACATGATACTATACATAGACAATCCTAAAGATGCTACCAGAAAACTGCTAGAGCTAATCAATGAATTTGGTAAAGTTGCAGGATACAAAATTAATGCACAGAAATCTCTTGCATTCCTATACACTAATGATGAAAAATCTGAAAGAGAAATTAAGGAAACACTCCCATTTACCATTGCAACAAAAGAATAAAATACCTAGGAATAAACCTACCTAGGGAGACAAAAGACCTGTATGCAAAACACTATAAGACACTGATGAAAGAAATTAAAGATGTTACCAATAGATGGAGAGATATACCATGTTCTTGGACTGGAAGAATCAATATTGTGAAAATGACTATACTACCCAAAGCAATCTACAGATTCGATGCAATCCCTATCAAATTACCAATGGCATTTTTTACGGAACTAGAACAAAAAATCTTAAAATTTGTATGGAGACACAAAAGACCCCGAATAGCCAAAGCAGTCTTGAGGGAAAAAAACGGAACTGGAGGAATCAGACGCCCTGACGTCAGACTATACTACAAAGCTACAGTGATCAAGACAATATGGTACTAGCACAAAAACAGAAACATAGATCAATGGAACAGGATAGAAAGCCCAGAGATAAACCCACACACCTATGGTCAACTAATCTATGACAAAGGAGGCAAGGATATACAATGGAGAAAAGACAGTCTCTTCAATAAGTGGTGCTGGGAAAACTGAACAGCTCCATGTAAAAGAATGAAATTAGAACACTCCCTAACACCATACACAAAAATAAACTCAAAATGGATTAGAGACCTAAATGTAAGGCCAGACACTATAAAACTCTTAGAGGAAAACATAGGAAGAACACTCTTTGGCATAAATCACAGCAAGATCTTTTTTGATCCGCCTCCTAGAGTAACGGAAATAAAAATAAACAAATGGGACCTAATGAAATTTAAAAGCTTTTTCACAGCAAAGGAAACCATAAACAAGACAAAAAGGCAACCCTCAGAATGGGAGAAAATATTTGCAAATGAATCATCGGACAAAGGATTAATCTCCAAAATATATAAACAGCTCATGCAGCTCAATATTAAAAAAAACAAACAACCCAATCCAAAAATGGGCAGAAGACCTAAATAGACATTTCTCCATGGAAGACATACAGATGGCCAAGAAGCACATGCAAATCTGCTCAACATCACTAATTATTAGAGAAATGCAAATCAAAACTACAATGAGGTATCACCTCACACCAGTCAGAATGGGCATCATCAGAAAATCTACAAACAACAAATGCTGGAGAGGGTGTGAAGAAAAGGGAACCCTCTTGCACTGTTGGTGGGAATGTAAATTGATACAGCCACTATGGAGAACAGTATGGAGGTTCCTTAAGGAACTAAAAATAGTATTACCATATGACCCAGCAAACCCACTACTGGGCATATACCCAGAGAAAACCATAATTCAAAAAGACACATGCACCCCAACGTTCATTGCAGCACTATTTACAATAGCCACTTCGTGGAAGCGACCTAAATGCCCATCGACAGACGAATCGATAAAGAAGATATGGTACATATATACAATGGAATATTACTCAGCCATAAAAATGAATGAAACTGGGTCATTTGTAGAGACGTGAATGCACCTAGAGACTGTCATACAGAGTGAAGTAAGTCAGAAAGAGAAAAACAAATATCATATATTAATGCATATATGTGGAACCTAGAAAATGGTACAGATGAACCTGTTTGCAGCGCAGAAATTGAGACACAGAAGTAGAGAACAAACATATGGATACCAAGTGGGGAAAGCAGCAGGGGGTGGGGGTTGTGGTGTGATGAACTGGGAGATTGGGATTGACATGTATACACTGATGTGTATAAAATGGATGACTAATAAGAAAATAAATAAATAAACATTAAAAAAAATAAAAGCCCCTGTTGACAGCATATCACTTTCAAGGTAACTAATGCTTCATTTCTCTACTCTGCTTGGAAATTTCCTTGGAAAAAGCTGTCTATACACAAAGTTTCCATTTCCCCTCTTTCCATTCTTTCTCATGTTTACTACAAATGAGCTAACTCCCTACCTCTTCACCGAAATGGATATTGGCAAGGTCACCAGTGACCTTCATACCGACAAATACAACGATCAGTTCTCATCTTATTCAAACTACCAGCAGAATTTGATACACTTGATCAGCCCCTCTTCTTGAAATAATTTTTTTATTTGACTCTAAGATATCATGATCTCTTGATCTTCCTTCTATTGCACTGACTGCTAGTCAGTCTCCTTCTGGTCTCCTTTGGCGAATCCATCTCATCTCCCTAATCCCGAACACTGGAGCCCCCAAGGTTTCAGCCCTGAGATCTCTTCTCCATCTAGATCCCTTCTGTAGATGATATCTTATACTCTGGTCTTTAAGCACCATCTATGTACACTATTTGGACTTCTACCTTGAATTGCTATGTTCTTATACCAAATGTCTATTTGACATTTCAGCTTGAATGTTTAATAGGCATTTCATACCTCACACTTAACATTCACACTTAATTGAACTCATGATAGATTTCTGCCCCAACTACCATGAACGTGCTCCTCTTACAGTCTTCCTCATCTCAGTGGCAACTCCATTCTTCCAGTTGCTCAAGCCCAAACCTTAGAGTCACTCTTTGACACCTTTCTCCTTCTCTTATTTCCAATTCTTCAACAAATCTTGTCAGCTCTATCCTCAAAATAGACACTGGATCTTATACTTCTTACTATTTCCAATGCCATTACCATAGTCCAAGCCACCAATTCTCCTATCTGGCCTATTGTTGTAGCCTTCTAAATGGTCTTTCTCCTTTACTTTAATCTCCTATAGTTTATCCTACAAAAAGCAGCCAAAGTCAATCTTTTAAAACATAAGTCAGATCATACCATTCCTTTACTCATAACCCTCCAACGACTTCCAATTAAAAATAATAATAATAAAGTTGCCTTTTTATAAACTAACAATGACCTAGCTGGAAGGGAAACTAGGAAAACAATCCTATTTACATTAGCGCCAAAAAGAATAAAATACTTAGGAATAAACTTACCTAAGGAGGTCAAAGATTTATATACTGAAAACTGCAACACATTGATGAAGAAAATTAAACATGGCACAAAGGAAAGACATCCCATGTTCATGGATTGGAAACCTTAATATTGTTAAAATGTCTGTACCCAAAGTGATCTACAGATTCAATGCAATCCTCAAAATCCCAAAGACGTTTTTATAGAAATGTTTTTAAAACTCTACAATTTAGGGCTTCCCTGGTGGCGCAGTGGTTGAGAGTCCGCCTGCCGATGCAGGGGACATGGGTTTGTGCCCCGGTCTGGGAAGATCCCACATGCCGCGGAGCGGCTGGGCCCGTGAGCCATGGCCGCTAAGCCTGCACGTCTGGAGCCTGTGCTCCGCAATGGGAGAGGCCACAACAGTGAGAGTCCCACATACCACAGAAAAAAACAAAACAAAACAAAACAAAAATTCTACAATTTGTATGGAACCACAAAAAACCACAAATAGCCAAATCAATTCTGAGAAAGAGCAGAGCTGGATGCATCACATTTTCTGATTTCAAAATACATTATGAATCTACAATAATCAAAAGAGTAAGGCATGAACATGAAGTCAGGCAAATAGACCAATGGAACAGAATAGAGCCCAGAAATAAATCCACACAGGTATAGTCAACTGGGGCTTCCCTGGTGGCGCAGTGGTTAAGAATCCACCTGCTAATGCAGGGGACACAGATTCAAGCCCTGGCCCGGGAAGATCCCACATGCCGTGGAGCAACTAAGCCCTGGGCCACAACTACTGATCCTGCACTCTAGAGCCTGCGAGCCACAACTACTGACTGAGCCCACGTGCCACAACTACTGAAGCCCACGCACCTAGAGCCTGTGCTCCACAACAAGAGAAGCCACTGCAATGAGAAGCCCGCACACCACAACGAAGAGTAGCCCCCGCTCTCCACAACTAGAGAAAGCCCACGTGCAGCAACAAAGACGCAACACAGCCAAAAATAAATAAATAAATAAATAAATTTTTTAAAAGATACAGTCAATTGATCTTCAACAAGGGTTCCAAGAATACACAATGTGGAAAGGATAGTCTTTTCAACAAATGGTTTTGGGAAACTGGATATCCACAAGCAAAAACATGAAACTGGACCTTTATCTTATACCATACAAAAAGAAAAAAACCCAACTCAAGTATAAGTCCTGAAACTGTAAAACTCCTAGAAAAAACATAGGGGAAAATCTTCATGACATTGGTTTTGGCAATGATTTCATGGATATGACACCAAAAGCACAGCCAACAAAACCAAAAAAATTAAAAAGTGGGACTATGTCAAATTGAAAAGCTTCTGCACAGCAAAAGAAACAATCAACAGAGTGAAAGGCAACCTATGGAATGGGAGAAAATATTTACAGATCAAATATCTGATAAAGGGTTAATCTCCAAGAGATATAAGAAACTCCTACAATTCAATAACAACAACAAAAAATTACACTAATAATCTGATTTCAAAAATGGGCTAAGGAATTGAATAGACGTTTCTTGAATGACATAAAAATGACCAACACATATATGGAAAAAGTGAGTGCTCATCATCACTGGTCAACAGGGAAATGCAAATCAAAACCACAAGATATCATCTCATACCTGTCAGAATGGCTATTATGAAAAAAACCAAAAGACAATAAGCATTGGCAAGGATATAGAGAAACTGGAACACTTGAACATTGTTGGTGGGAATACAAAATGGTGCGGTCACTGTGGAAAATATTATGGAAGTTTCTCAAAAAATTAAAAATAGAACTACTGTATGATTTAGCAATCCCAATTCTGGGTATGTATCCAAAAGAATTGAAATTAGGATCTCAAAGAGGCATTAGAACTCCCATATTCATTGCAACACTATTCACAATAGCAGAGGTAGAAATAACCTAAATGTCCATTGACAAAAGAATGGATTTTTAAAATGTGGTATATACATTAAATGGAATACTATTCAGCCTTAAAAAAAGGAAATTCTGCAATATTTGACAACATGGTGAACCTTGAGGACATTATGCTTAAGCCAGACATAGAAGACAAATATTGTATGATTCTACTTATATGGGATATCTAAAATGGTAAAATTCATAAAACCAAAGACTGGAATGATGGTTACCAGGGCTGAGAGGAGGAAATGAGGAGTTATTAATCAATACTCATAAAATTTCAGTTAAGTATGATGAAAAAGTTCTAGAGATTTGCTGTACAATATTTGTGTCTGTAGTCAACAATAATGTACTGTAAACAAAATTTGTTAAGAGGGTAGATCTCATGTTAAGTGTTTTTTACATTAATAAAATAAAAAGGAAATATACCTCAGTTTTAAATGTTTGAGGTCCTCTAATAATTCACAGGATGCTTATTATAATAACAAAATAAGTATTTTTGACATGTAAATCTAACAACATTTCCCACCCTATCCCCAATGCATTTTGATGGCTCCCCATTGTTCTTAGGATTAAAGAGCATGGCCTTTAAGCCTCTGGATGGTCTGGGCTCTGCTGCCCATCTTCACATTGCCCCTTCCTGCTGCCTCATCCTCACTCTATTCCAGCTGCCCTGGCCTTCTCTTTCCCTGTCCCCCTATCACAGAGCTTTGGCGCTTGGCCACAGTCTCTAAGGAACTACTTGCCCCACTCTTCAACCAAATAAATGCTCTTGTTCCTTCAGATCTCCTCCCACCTCACAACTATGTCAATGCCACCTATTTTATGCTCTAATATCTCCACGACTTCCATTTTTTAACTCTTATTACTGATTATCATTTTAAATGTATTTGTGTGATTGTGTGATTACCGTGTGTCTTTCTCACTGGATCCTAAACTCCATACCTGGCTTTAACAGTGTGCCTGGAACAGAGTAGGTGCACTATGAAACAAATAAACAAATGAACGGCCTAAACAAAACAAGCAGATTTGAATTTATACTATCACTTGGGTTATAACTTTGTAGTCTTCCAACATGTAGTTCCCATATTGGGCAAGCTCCATAGAGGAAGCAGCTTTTTCACCCTGAATAAAGCCCTCACCACAGGAATCCAAGGGGAGGGCATGAAGTACTTCAGATATCAATGGCCTCTAGTTCCCCTGGGAGGGATTAAAGTTACCATGCAGGTGAGGAAAGCCAGGGTGTGCCAGAGGAAGACCTGTTAACTGCACTAGGAGTTATTCTCACCACAGCTACTCCCCCTTCTGAGAGTTAATCTCTTCTCAGATGTAAGGATTTCTGACCATCTGACGATATTGATCTTTTGGCCTCTCTGAAAAGAGCCAAAATTTTTTATGGCTTGGAAATTGTTTTGTCTGTTTGTTTTTCAGCTCACCATAACTTCAAGCTATAATATCTGAGGGAGAATCTAAATGCACAAAAAAAGTTTACCTGATCCACAAATCCCAAGTGTATCTCTTCGTGGAATCATGGCATCCTAAGGGTGGAATGGACCTAAGAGAGGTCATAACCCATCACCTTTCACACCTGCAACTCTGAGTCATTCCAGGCTTCTCTCTTGAGTGTTCCCTTGAGCTAAGGCAATCTGTCCCACATAGTTTAGGGGACTTGGCACAGAACTTCATGAAAGTTCTGTGATTAAAGAGCAAAGAAGGATGAATCTCTCCACAAAGATGTAGAGAAATAGGAAGAGATGGTGCAGAAAAGGGAGGATATGTGGAAACAGGAGTTGGGGAATGAATAACAGGAAAAAGAAGAATTAGGGAAAATACTGAAAATTTTTAAAAAAATTCTGGAAACATGCACAAATTGAGATAGCCCAGGATATGAGTCACAAGAGACTTAGTTAAAAAAAAGACAATCAAAGAAAAATAAGGAAAATGAAGATGAAGTTTTTGTTGTTGTCGTTCTCTTAACGTAAGTTTACGGTTACTAAACCAGGCAGAAATTAGAATTGTTATAATGTACTATATGTGTAGGGAACTAAATTTTTGAGGTAAAATATGATCGTCCAAGGATATGTGCAAATCAAATGAAAAGATTCAAGATGCAAAATAAAGCATACCATACATTTGTTTTTTTAAGAATTCACATTGAACAGCTAAGATCCCTTCCAAAATGTTTAATTTTCCTTCTCTTCACCAGCTTCCTCACAGTGCATTCACCAACATACCCCAATGTTAGTGGCACATAAATCAAACCTTTCAGAAAAATCAGAAAAATAAAAATATATGAGCACAGGAGGCTCCTGATATCGGCAAGACTCCAATCCACATATACTCTTGGGCCTGATCCACTAATATTAAGAAGCCAGTTTGTTCTTAGCTCAGCAACGGGGAAGGTTCTACCAACCTTAGTTTCCATGTACTGGTGTACTCTCTATAAGGAGCGAGATGTCTCCAACAAATTACTTCAGAATTGTCATATGAGCTATTGCTGCAAGGTGTGTGAACTCTTCCTGACTACCAATTTGCAGCAACGCAGTGATTAAAGTATCAGAAGATTTTGAAAATCTGGCTTAATGTATTTTTTACCAACAGCAGAGTAAGAGCTTAAGAAAGGATATACCTTTCATGAGTGTGAAATCTATAGCAGGGAAGCCACCTCTTAGGATAAGACACTTGCATGCAATACAGGACACTCTGGACCTAAGGAAGATCTAGTGCTGATCAACAATGAAGCAAACAAGGGTTCTGTCTAAACAAACAAACAAAAGCTCTTTGAAAGGTACAAGCTGCAGATCATATAGAATAATCTTAGCTGAAAAAAATGTCAAAAAGGAGGCACAGTAACTCCCTTTCTGCCAAAGGCTGACTCCCTGGGAGGGGCTCCCAGAGCAGTCTTCAAGCCTGTTGACTTGTTTTTTCAAGCTGTTAATGTAACTCGCAGCTACATTGGTTTGTTTTGTTGTTGTGACATGGTCTCCATAGATGTGCATTGAAATTGTGCCCAGCTACACTGAAGCCAAGAACCATGCAATCTGGAGGTTGTGCAAGCAAGATTACAAGGCTCCAAGGTATCCAGTGCCTGCGCTGCTCATCTCTTCCACTTACCTCGAAGCTTGGCTTGTCCAGCCTGGGCAACAGAATGCTGCACTGGGACCAGATCCAAATGCTTCAGAAAAGTGGCTACATTTGCAGGGAAGGAAGGGAGCTTTATCTTCACATCAGGGCTTTATTTGCATGCCTAGGGAATGGTCAGTGATAACCAGGACCAGTTTAGTGCCTATTTGTCTTTAGTTGTCCCTCTTCCTTTTTGTACGAAGCACAACTTGCTCATCTTTATTCCTCTCAGGAGTCTATCACCCTCATGTTTTCTTCATGCCCTGTGCATCTCAGGAAATGTATTTGCAAGAAATAACTTGATCCCCTCATTCACACCAAACTTAGCAAATAAAAATACAGGACATCCAGTTAAATTTGAATTTCACATAAACAACAAATAATTATTTTTTTAGTGTAACTATGTCTCATGCAACATTTGGGACATACATATACTAAGATAATTCATCGTTTACCTGAAATTCAAATTTAACTGGTTGTCCTATATTTTACGTGGCAGCCCTACACTAAAGAGTAAATGACTTGTGATGCTTTTACCTCTCCCAAGGATATTGCCTGAATTTTAGCTTAGGGTTAAAGTCCCTATAGCTTAAACTAAATTAATAATTAGGAGATTTTAGCAACAAACGAGAAGAAAAACATATCATATGAGGTAAGTAATCACTTCATATACTCAGCCATAAAGTCACATTTTTTAAACTGCAAGACTATAACCTAGAGACAGAAAGCATCACTTGATTTTTACCTGCTTGGACTTAAGGCTACTTATCAATATTTATTTCAAATCAGACAATGTGATGGTTCACATTAATTGATGCTTTACTCTTCTAGATGGAGAAAATACAATTCAAAGACACAAGCCTCTGCCCCCAAACATCTATTCTCACGGTGTCTTCGGTGAAGTAGAGATATATGTGGTGTTAGTTGAACATCCTAGGCCTCAGCTCACATCTCATCAAAAAAGACTTCACATGCCATGTCTATAGACAAAGCCAAGTATGAAACATATACTCTTCAAGTTCTCAGAAATCCTATAGTTAGGGTCAAAGAAAAGGAAGAGATATGAAAAGAATGGCAATCAAAGAGAAAATAGGAAGGAGAATGGATAAAAGAAAGAAGAAAATTAACTCAATATAAAAAAAAATGTAAAGGGAGTGAAGAAGACACTTGGGCCGACCCCAATTACCTAGAATAGGTGGTTACCTTCTGGTGTGAGTTAAGGATCTCTGGGAAGAACCCTGTGGAAGATACTAGAGATGAGCTCATTTAACACCTATTCCAACCTCCTTCTGCAATGTCTTCCTGTGTATTACAGAGGATGATAAACTGAAACCTGCCTTTTTCTAGGGTTTCTAGGGTTACTAGGGTTTGGGGTACAATAAGGGTTCCATTATTAGATTCACTTTCAGAACATGAATTCAGACTCAGTAAAGCAAGGAGAGAGACTGCACATGAGGCATCGTTCTACTGCTGCACATGGAGTGTTAACTCCCCAGTTTAGCAGTAGTTTCCTGCCCCCAGCTTCTCCATTTGATAGGCAGCATCCAGATCAAGACAAGTATAACAGTTTCTTTGATGACTCAGTTGTGGTGTGGCATCAGGATTTGTTTCTGGAAGCTCACCAGCCTAGAGTCTGTTTCTTCTGCCCACAGACCAGTTCTATAGACCATTGAATAACCTGTCATTAATATATTTCAGCTTAAACCAGCTAGAGTGGGTCTGTTCTCTGCAACTGAACACTAACTGATACAAGCTGCTACTCCCAAAATATCTATTTCACTAGCCTAATGGTTCTCAACTTAGCAATATCTGGAGACATTTTTGGGTCACAAATGGAAGGGGGGTTGCTCTTGGCATCTCATAAGTAGAGGCCAGAGATGCTACTAAACATTCTACAAGGCACAGAACAGACCCCACAACAAAGAACTGTCCAATCCAAAATAGTGCCAAGATTGAGAAACCCTTCCCTAGTCCAGAATCCAATTTGAAACTTTATCATTAAAAATATAATATTTGCAGTATGTTGGTTTAACAAGAACTCTCTTTCATAATGCAAATAGCCCTCAAAAAATTACAGGTAAAGTTTTGTTCTTAGCCAATGTAGTATTAAAAACCACATTCTCTTTATTCTAAGATTTACATGATTTTCACATTGTTATATTTCTGCAGCCAGGTCATGACCTAAAATTAAGGTATGTTTTTAATGTAGTGATATTTTTCTTATTATTTTAAATCAAAAAAGTTATTATTAAATATACAGTATATCTTAGCACTAGTGGCTTCTTGAATCAAGGAATGAGTGTAAGTTTACCAAATGGCACGCGGAGGAGAATCGCTGACAGTGAGTAAAGAGCACTGTAGTCTCAACCTTAGCTCCTTAACAGAATCAGTGCAGAGCTTTTCATTGGTTTCAGCATGAGTCCCAGATATCAATATTTCTTCAATGCTCTTTGCAGCCAGAGTCAAGAACCACTAATTTAGGGCATCGTGGAGGATTCGGCCCCCTAAAGATAGAGAAAAGGGAATAAAAGGGGTGCCACTATAGGGAAGATAAGCAAAAAGTGATGGCAGATAACCAGACAGACTTCAGAACCTCACTCTTAAAACCAGGACCAGACCTTGTTACTATTGCTGGAAAATCTGCTAACACTCCAGCCTTATAGCTCTTGAGTAACTTTCACAAGCTCTCTGGGGCCCAAAGAAAGCAACAAGTGGAGAAGTGAACTAATAATGGATCCAGACAAAAAGAAATGGAGAATGCTTTCATCCACTCCAACTTAGCACATATTTAGAATCAAGATGTATCTTATAAATATATTTCATATAATTTGTAAATGTCTTATTCCCCTATGAAGTCTAGCTCCTGCCTTGAATGAAGAGGTGCTCTGTAAATGTTGGCTAAATTGAATTAAATATACTCCCTAAACGTGCTACTGACTTAAATTGTATGGGGAAGAGATATAAGCCCCCTTTAAAGGGGAGAGCAAAAATTCAAGAGAAAATAGTAAAAGGAAACAAAGGAACTAGCCCATTCCAATTGCCTCTTTCTCCAGCAGTGGAAGAGATCCTCACTGGTCCAAATAAAGGTTGCCTCAGAAATTTGTTACTACTGCCAACCCAACATCCCTACTATTTCTTTGTTAATTTTTTTAAGTCAAAATTGTCACAGTAAATTCTACAGTGTCCCCAACTGCCTCAAGACCCAGAGTGTAGACTTCTAAAGCCAGATCCTGGATAAGATTCTGAAACCATGCTCTGTTATACCCAAAAGGTGTGTTTAGGTGACAGGCCATAATATTGCAGAGGACTTAGTCTCAAGGAGTAAGTAGAGTCTGAAGGCTTAATCTACCCCTTTAGAAACAATCACTCTCATCATGCCAGCAGAGTCAGTTTTCCTTTGTTTTACATTTATTTATTCAGAGACTTCTAAATATATGCTCCTCTCTTGAAACATTCTCTGGGCCCAAGTACAATAAAAACATTAATTAAAACACATGATTAGAAACACCCAGCGGCAAGACTGGAACAGTATCAGATGAGCTCTGACATTTAAGTGTCAGTCATGGAAGATAAATCCACCTGCAGGTGACCTGTACCATTCCCCCCACGTCCCCACCCCACCTGCAGCTCTGCCGTGGATTCCGGCCAGCTGATGCTGAGGTGCGCACTATCTGCAGATGGATGGCCACGCCCAGTTATTCCATTTCTTTCCTCACCCTTGATTTGGCACAGTCTCTACGTGCCTCTCCTCTCATTCTGCAAGAAGCTAAAGAGAAATTCACAGAGTCCCCAAATTTGGCAGAGACCCGGACATGGGAATCTTACATAACAGTTGGGCTTTGGTAGGGCAGGACTGAAGAGCTGGTTGTCCTCTGCTGAAAAGGGCCCTGAACTTTGTGGGCAGCATGATTCTCCCAGAGGTGTTCTACCCTTGGTTCTGGCCCCGAGCACTTCTGAATGCAGAGGCAGCAGCAGAATTAATATGGAATACACAATGGAAGAGTCAAAGGGAACACCATAGGGAATAGCATGGATTTCAGACAGTGTAGACATTTCAGATTTGGGGGGGCGGGGAATCCCATCTACAAAATAGACCTTCTACAAAATTACGATCTACATAATAGGTAATAAACCTTCACTCCCTTATGACACAGAAAATTCCCTAAATCCCAAATGTGCTTACACAGCCTAATTAGGCATGAAAATTTTAAATCTAGCGCAGGCCTGTTAAGAAGGTCTTATTATATGCAGACATGTTCTGTCAAGGGTACGTATCTAGTGAGAGATGCCATCAATAGGTAATATGACTTTGTTATAAGTTCTATCTGTTTCTTAAACGTTCACAAGTAAAACAAAAGCAAAAGATCTTAGCTCCCTTCTTTTATGTACGATTTTCCCACAAATCTCCCATTTTAGAAAAACAAGAAAAGAGATTTGAAAGAAAACAATAGCAGATCAATGCTAGGTAGGAATAGTATTTCAAAAGTGGTGGAACATGTTATTTTATATTCCACTGGATTCTGTATTATTAATTCCTCTTTTTTTTTTCTTTAATGACAAAGTGCCAGTATCTTATTACAAAGAGGCTACCACCAAAGAAGATAAAAATGACTTTTATCACGCATCTGGCCCAAATTATATCTCTGGAACTCCTTTTCAATCAGCCATGGTGTTTTTCACAATTTTGTGATTTCGTCAAATTGGCTGAGTCTCATGTGCTGCCTGCTACTACATTCTGAAGTGCCAGGCTGGTATCTAAGAGAAAAAATAACATTTTCCTTCACTCTTAACCCACAATCTGACTTCTCATGCTGAATTCAATCCCCAGCTAATTAGTTCAAGAGTAAGCAACTTTAACCAAGATTTGGTATTACTTTCCTGCTTCTGAGAGCGGGTCTTTCCCCAAATGTAGCTCTCTTGTTACCCTTTGCATTTTAAATAAGCCATTTTGGAGCACTGGCTCTTGCTTTTTCTTTAATGTATGCGCCCCTTGGGGCTGTACTTAAGCTTGTGATGGCTCTTTGCCGACAGTCAGGGCAACAGAATACCTACAAGATTCAGCTTTGTCCTACAGCTGGCATCCATTGTGCAGCCCCAGCTGAACAGAGGGATTGCCAGTCAATTTTCTCAGAAATTCGGGGTCCCTAATATTCGAACATAAAGTCCTGAGTCTCCCTTGGCTTCCTCCATCTTGTTTGTTTTAAACATGCAGTAACATTTCCCTTATTGGCAGTTTCTGGAATAAAGTATTCCAAAGAAGTCAATTTTTCAGATAAAGAAAGACTTGCCAATGTAAGAGTTTGATAGAAACTCTTTTTAAAATGTTAAATAGTTCTGGTGGGTCTCAAACAAGGTATGTCAAATGTATTTGACTTTTTCTTGATAAGTTAGGGTCATCTTTAAACTATCAGTTATTTTACATTGGTGTATAAAACAATAACCGATACGTAAAATTATTTGCCCCTACATTCAATAGGCCACTATGCTTTCTTGGTTACTTTGCCAAATTTTTATAATTTTATTTCTGTCCCTTTCCATACTATCAAACTATCAGTGTTCACTTCGCACTGATGTTCACATGTCGGTCCCTGGAAGCAAACTTTGGGTTCATTGCTTCCAGCTTGCAGATGGCTGGAAACCCAAACAAATTTGTTGTAACAACATCTACGTTAAAAGTAAATTAGTTCTGGATGGTATTCTGAAGCTCAGCCTTCTGATCTAAACGCATAAGCATCAGTACATGAATGTTCAGCATGTATCCTGTTTGCTCAAAGCCCTTTGAGCTCTTCATCTGTACCACACAGAAGAGCATTACCAGATACTTGTCCTTGGGTATTGCAAAGTCAAATTTAGCAATTTGTCCACTCTCAGAGTTCTCCCCTTTCCTTCCTGTTCTTATCTTCTCTTCATCCCTCTGGTTCCTTCTTTGAGCCATTTCAGTAGGCATTAAATCATCCATTGTGATAAGGAAAGAAATCATAAAGGAAATAGCAAAATATTTTAATCAATGCAAATTGAACCTTGATTTTTGGGGGGTGACAGGCAGGGGTTAAAGGACTGGTGGGAGAAGGATAAAAGTACATTGAAATGAAAGATTTTACTTTTTAAATTTGCCTCTCACCAAAATGGAAGCATGAAGTTTGGCTATGATCACAAAGGCACATGATACTCATATGTGGCCATCTCCCCAGGTTATAAAATCTCAAACTCTTTGACTAAAATCCCAACAGCTGTTTGAAATACCTGTCCAAGATGACCCAGACAAACTTGACTTGGAGTGTCAAAAGAGACTCCTGCCAAAAAAGATAAAAGTTCTTACTCAACCCTATACTATATGATGTTGGCATTGGTTGGGGGTAGGTGACCAATTCCCTGGCTTGCCAAGGACCATCCTGGTTTTGAAACCAAAACTCCCATGTCCAGGAAACCTTCTCAGTCCTAGGCACATCAGGACATTTGGTCATCCTGGTGGCAGACAATCCCTCAAAGGTCTCTCATGTTTTCCCCCAGATGGTCACTTCTACCTTCAAAGCAAAACTTTTTATTTTTACAGTTAGCATTTCTAAGAATTCAAAGGATCCTCCTTTTCTCCTTTGCCCAGTCAGTCTAGATAATTCTTTCTTAGTAACATCACTAGCATCAATCTCCTCTTTCCTTATCGCCACCAACTTGGACTTTATTCCCTGATGCTGGGCTATTGTAAAACTTCCATGAAGTCTCCCTGTCTTCAGTACAATGTGCACGGCCTTCGCAGATTAATCTTTTCAAAACCCTGCTTTGCACAAGGTTCAGTTGAAGTCCCACCTCTTCCATGAAGCCTGGTATCTTCCCTGGCAGGAGGGAAAACACGACCAGGGTGGGAGAAAGGAGTGGCAGAAGGTATCAGCTTAGTGAAGGTAGCGGTGCTGTGAGGCCAGTGCAGTCTATCACTTCACAGAAGCTGCTAAAGAACAAAATCAAGACAGGATGCAGAAGGGAGAGACAGGCAAGGCACAGAGGTCAATAACCCAAAAAAGGTGGTCTGAGTCAACCACCAAGCCAAGGAGGCCTAGCCACAGACACAAATCCCCAGGATCCATGTGGATATCCAAGAGCCACAGTGCACCAGGCTCAGCACACTAGACACAAGAGGGTCACACCAAGCAAATCCTTTGGAGAGCAGACTTTACTTCACAGCTAGTTCAAGGCAGGGCTGGCCACATGAGATGGGAAAGGAAACTGCAGTAGCAAAAACTGCCTGTCCCACCCTTTCCACAGCTAGCGGGTTCTAACTTGGAAAGCTGTTAATATATTAATGTATGCATCCCTTAAATGCAAAGACAACATCTTATAACTCTGAAATTCCCCACACCTAGCACAATATGTAGTCAATAAACACTTGATTTATATAGTATAAAATGTGCTGCCATGTTCAAAAGGCCATGTGTGTAGGAAACAATGAGGAGCACACAGCAACTCCACTTCTTTTCAGGGAGTCTGGAAGTCATCTGCCTGGTTGGGGTTTAAGATGCGCTAATCAGCAAGTCGAGTGAACACAAATTCTCCCTTTCCTCTTCTTAAAACTTCAGAGCAAACCATTAACTCTCCTACTTCCTTTTGTATCTTAGTTCAAAACCTAAGCACAAGAAAAAATAATAACAAAACAAACTATCTTTCACCAAGACTGCAAATCAAGCCTCAGGTCCAAAATAGCCTCATGTCTTCATGCTATAGTGTTTATTAGTACTTGAAGTTCAACCAGAGGGAATGAAATAGTTCAGTTTCTCGACTTCAGAGTTTTCAGCACATATGCTAAATCACTTCTTGAGCAAATGTCATGGTGTGTCCATGCTGAGAATCCCTTTAAAATGATCAGGTCTTAAAAAGACTTTGCTAAGAATATATTTTTCATTCAGTAACATTTAGGAAAAAAAGATCCAAGTTAAAATGAGGGCCTATTATGTTAGCTTTATAAATGCAATCACCTTTCTTTATTCACTGATTTATGAAGTCCCTTGAGTAAATAAAGGTAAAAACGTGATAGTTCAGATTTACAAAAAATGTGCTATTGGAAATGCCTCAAGTGAGAGTCTTGTTTTAAGTGCCAGAGTAAACACCTGCAACTATAAAAGCAGACCACTGTATTATGTTTTCTATCAAAAAAAAACAGTGTCAGATGTTATTTTGGAATCTCTCGAGAAAAAAAAAAGGAAGGCTTCAAAATGAATCTCTGATAAGAACCCGCATGGCATGCATAATGCTAGAAGTATTATTAACCTAAAGAAAGCGACTACTCTAAACTTCGCAAATCATTAAATCAGGATTTCTCAATACTATTATCAATAGTCAAGCACTGTGGACATTTTGGACCAAATAATTATTTGTTTTGAGTGGCTGTCCTGTACATGGTAGTATACAGATGCCAGTAGCAGCCTCCCGCCCCCACCAGTCATGAAAAACAAAAATGTCTCCAGACATTGCCAAATGTTCCCTGGAAGGCGAAACCACCCCCAGTTGAGCACCACTGATTAAACTAGAGAAACTTTTAAAGAAGTGAAGTCGCTTAAGACAGTAGACTTAGAAGGACACAGCAAAGAATCAGTGATGTCAAGATGTCAAGGAAAGGACTTCCCTGGTGGCTCAATGGTTAAGAATCTGCCTGCCAATGCAGGGCACATGGGTTCAATCCCTGGTCTGGAGAGATCCCTCATGCCGCGGAGCAACTAAGCCTGTGCGCCACAATTACTGAGCCTGCGCTCTAGAGTCCACGAGCCACACCTACTGAAGCCCACGTGCCTAGAGCTTGAGCTCTGCAACAAGAGAAGCCACTGCAATGAGAAGCCCACACACCACAATGAATAGTAACCCCCGCTCACCGCAACTAGAGAAAGCCCACGCACAGCAACGAAGACCCAACACAGCCAAAAATAATTAATTAATTATTTATTTATTTAAAAAAAAAGATGTCAAGGGAACACTGCACTAACAATATAATCAGCTTAGACAAGCAATAGAAACAATGCACAGGACTAAACGTACCTGAAAAATGGAACCATAAATCTAACCAGCAAGAACAATGGTATACTGAAGATAAAGAGAAAGGCCAGCATCTGTTGAAAAACATTTTTCCTAAATTTTTATCTGAAAAAAAAATCAGTATGGATAAAGTCAATCAGTTTCACTCAGAAACAATCTACAAAGAATGACAATTCCCCTTCCCGCTCCCCCAAAACACAAACCTACTTGTCAAGTATTGGTATTTTTATGTATGCATCTATGAATGTGAAGGCTGGCTTAGAACTCTGTATCCCCCACGCTTAGCAGTAGGTACTCAATAAATCTTTGATTTAAATGATAATAAAAATGCACCTTCATGTTCTAAAAGGTTTTAAAGAAGACATTTCAAAGAGTGGTGAAACGAATGATTTTGTACATCTCACCTGGAAATAAGAAGCTAAAGGAAAAACCCAGACAAAGCTCAGCAGAACTATCAGGGTGAGAAAAGCAAAGGTCAGAGAGTTGAAAAGACCTGAGTTAAATCCCAGCTGCATTGGTCCTAGATATGTGAATCTGGTTCCATTTACTCCACTGTACTCTATAGAATGAGTACAATAATCCTACCTCAAAGGATAGTTAGGATAAGTACATAAGATGAAGTACACATAGTAAGAAAAAAAATCAGCTCTCTTGATCTCCCTCTCCAAGATTAATGGAATTCTAACCACAAGTGCAATATCTACCCAAGTTAAGTTTTCTCTTTGAAGTCAGAAAGAGAAAAGTCTCAAATCATTGTGGACCTAAAACTAAGGGTTAACAAAGTCCCACACCAACAATAATAATGCAAAAAATCATCAAGGAGTACAAAAAAAGAAGACAGACACTTGTGATGGAAGTGTGGAATAAGCCAAGTGATGGAATAAGCCAAGAGAAGGGAAGATTCAGCACAGTAGAGAAAGAATTCTCAAGATGGTGTCAAAATGAATACCTCAGAAACAAATGTGTCACAGGTTTAAAAAGCAACCAATCCTGATTGGAAAAGGAAGATAAAAGGTGATAGGATGGATTTCTCTAGGAAAGAAATAAAATGGAATTTGCAGATTATCCTACAGATTTTATCATGTAGAAAGCTGTATTGAGAGCCACTTTCAGAAAAGAATCAGCCACAGATTCAAAAAATAAAACAGCTAAGCAAATGAAAATACAAAACAATTATTAACTCCAAGATAACTTAGAAACTGTATAAGAAAAGTAATTTTAGTATAAACTATATACACCCTATATACATATATATACATACCATGTTTTAGTATGTTTAAACTTTACATAGTATATATACTATATATAATATAGTGTATACTATAATCTATATATCATATAAACTGTATACATATTTGACTAAATACTATAGTATATATAGTCTGAACTATATATATAATATATAGTACAAACTATATATTACATATATAGTATACATAGTATAACTATGTGATTAATTATACACAGTGTAAACTACATATATTTCATATTATATGAATTATATATAATTACATACATCTCAAATTATATAAATATATAACTATATAACAGTTATAATAAATCACTGAATGTGAATTCAACCAAAAATTGTGACTCTACTACTTTGGAAGGAATGGAATGGGAAAAGGAAGTATAAGAAGGCCAAAATAAATAATGTCCAAAAATGTTGAATCAAACAATAGCAGTATATGCATAGTATTTTGATATGAAAAGTAAATACTGGATTAAACAGCTAAAGATTTTGAAAATGGTTACCTTAGGGAGGCAGAGGCAGCCAGAAGGACAAGAGGCAATACAGTGCAGAGGAATTAAGAGAATGTTGGATTTTGCCTAAGCCAATTAGCATTATTTGACTTTACGACTATGTGCTCATATTACTTCGATGAAAGGAGGAAAATATTAATTTTTTATAAAAGGAAAGAAAGGGAGGGAGAAAAGAGTGAAGTTATTTCCCTTAAAATAGATTTATACACATGTTGTAATATTATAAATATATTTATACCACCATAGTTCTAGGGACTGCAACTCTAGAAGAAAGCTACTGCTCCCAGCTTTTCAGTTGGTAAAAAACTCACCCTTACAGTTGAAGCATTCAAGTTCAAGTTCAATCTAATTGGTTGTATTAGGTCCAGAAACAATGGTTGATGGCTTAGCAGGAAGGAACACTGGCCTTCCAGGCTTTGTTTACAATTACTTCCTCAAACCCAGCCCCACGTTCTTCACAAGGGCTTGGATCACTGCTTCCACAAGGACTGAGGGCCTAGAACACAGCTCCTTCTGCTTTGGCCGTTCTTATATTGCAGTGAATAATACATAGTAAATAATTCAAAACTTTAATTATAGGTACAGGAGGTACAGGAGGACAAAGTTATTTAATTGATGGGGGTAGGAAGATGGAAATTAGCACCTTATTCACAGTGATACAAGAAGAAAACCTATCATTCATAAAATAACATCATCGTGAGAACTCCCAAGAATAAGTATGCGTTCTCACTACCACATAAACCAGGAGCAAAACAAATCCTCTGTTACATAACTCTTATTTTACCTTTCTTAATCTTTGAGTAATTAACATTGATAAAAGTTGTTTTCTGGGCGCACTCCACAGACAAATAGTTTCCCAGAAGAGACAAGCAAATAGGCCTAAGCATGTGATAGACTTGGAAAGCAATGAATCTTAACAAATTTGCAGCTGAATTATTGAACTGTTAAGCCTGCAGAGTCAAACAGAAAAGATCTGGATGAATAAATGAGGTTTTGTTACCTTTGTTTCTTTGCTAATTTTGTTTGTTGCAGCTACTTGTCATGAGCACCAAAAGTTATGACGCTACAATTCACACCGAATATTTTTATTTGGAAAATAAGATTTCACTTACATAGTTGAGGTTCATCAACCACATGAACTGTGAATGGGAGGTTTACATATACCATAAATTTATTTGCTAAACTACTGACCTCATTTATTTTCAGATGAACTACAAAATGGTGCTCCTTCAGTTTAGAGAATCTTTTCACTTATTCATTCAAAAAATATTTGTTGAGTACCTACTATATGCTATGTGCTACTATGTACTATGTGCTCTAGGCTCTGTGCTAAGTGCTAAAAACACAGCAGTGCAAAACAGAGAATTTATAATCTAGTGTGTTAGTTAGATAATTAAGCAATTAAACAAGCAATTATAATAGGATGATTTAAGTGCTTGGAACACATATAATAGAAGCACTCAACATATCCTAGGGCTCACAGGTAGGGAGGGCTTAGTCAGGTAAGTTTTTTAAGGGAAGTGACATTAAGTGGAACTTAAGAAATGACTCGAAGTTACCCTTGCCAAGTAGGATGAAGATGAGGCAAAGAGGCTGAGGAAGGCCAGGGGCCAAAGAGAACAATGAGGAGGCCACTGCAATAGAGGGAGAGGTGACAGTGGCCTGGACTTGGGTGATGGCAGCGTTAGAGAAAAAGAGATGGATCTGAGAGCTATTAGGAAGACAGAACTGGTGGAATTTCATGACTTACTAGATGTGAGAGATGAGGAAGAATGAGGAATGAAACACAGCTGGATTCTGCCTTGAACAACTGGGTATGCTGTAGGTGTTAACTGAGCAAAGGGCACAGAGGAAAGGCTGGTTGAGGAGGGAACTGATGAATTCAATTCTGAAAATGTTGAGTTTAAGGTACATAGCAGACATTCAACTGGAGATTTCTAACAGGCAGTTAGAATACAGTGTCTGGGCTACAGATATAGATTTGGAAGTCATTATCTAAGAGCAGACAGCTGAAGCCATGGATTGAGGCAAGACTGAGAAGTAAGAAAGTATAACTGGCAAACGGAGACAACCCTTTCAAGTAGGGTGACCATGAAGAGAGACAAGAATGAAGAAGAGTAATCAAAAGGGACAGGGAGCTAAGGATGAGGGGTTATTTTATTGGTTTCCTTTCTTTGGTTTTTAATTATATGAGAGATTTGAACATGCTTATATGCAAAAAAAAAAAAAAAAGTGCCATGGAAAAGAAGAGGTTAATAGTACAGAAAAAAGGCAGAGGAAAGGGGTGGTGTGTGGATAAAGATGGTCCCTGGGGCAAAAACAGGAAATGGGAGAAGGGCTGTGTAGCTCATCTTGCTAGTCTTACCTGTATAATCTCCCGTTGTGTCCTAGCCCCATGCCAGCTCTGAAGGGAACAACCAGCTATGTAAAAGACTGCCCCACTTCACTCCTAGAATCACTGACCAAGAGCTTTAAATCTCTAAACATGGGATTTGGAAACAATTTGTAGAGCTCTTCTATGCCAGAGCCAAAGACTCAGGCATTTGCATGGTGCTAGCAGTAGCAGACCTTCTTTGCCACCCTCACCAATCCCTAAACTATAAGGTGAACAGAGAGCCTTTCTGCCCACTTCAGCCTAGCCTCTAGCCTCTCTTAGGGCAGGAGAGGGTCCTCTGTTTTTCCCACATCCTCAGGGCCCTGGTACAAAGAGTGGGTCAGGAAGGTGAGGAGACCATCAATCCTGCCTTATATCTCAGGTACCCGATTAGGTGTATACACACACACACACACACACACACACACACACACACATGCATGTAAACCTGTGCCTTGGGTTTGGAACCTATCCTATTCTCCACCCTCTTTTGAGACAGACTTTCTAGCATAACCCTACTTTGCCTGGTTCCTTCACCATTGCTATTCTGTAATTTAAAATCATCCCCTATGCCTGTCACCCCAAAAAGAAACTCCCTTTGGGCCTCCAGTGCCAGCTTAGAACTAGACTAAATTTACCTCTCTCCTATTTGACCTTCATTCACCTTTCCTCTAACTTCTCCATCCTCAGCTCTTGCTCTCCCAGGTTCCCAACATGCCTTAAGGTCAGGGCTATGTCACACCACCAGTGGGATTCCAGGGCTGATAAAGAAGTTTGCAAGGCCTTGACTCTGAAGTCAAAACATAGAATAAGGCTCAAGTGAAATCACCTCCTTTTACTAGCCTAAAATCTGGATTATAACATGCTGTCTGTGTTGGTACTGAGCTGGGACTTGACGAAATCTTGACTGGTATAAAAGAATGCTGAGTCAACCACAGCTGATGTTTCCACTTGTTTATTAATTCTGTGAGTTTTGGCAAATTGCTCAAGTTCTCTGAGTCTTACTTTTCTTATCTGCAAAATGGGAATGATTAATGCCAGCATCTGTATGTTTATGGCATCCTAAACACTTTATGAATGACCTCATGTAATCCTCACAACAACCTCGTAAGGCACGTTCTGTTATTAACCATTAATATTTCATGAGCGAAGTTCAAACAAGCTAGCCTTATTTCAGACCCTGCCTCATTAACCACTGCGCTCTACTGAGCTAATAATATCTTCCCTCCTACTTGCAGGGCTATAGAGAAGAGCCTGAAATATGAAATAATGTGTGAGAGAACACTTGGTAGATTATTGTTTAATGGATACAGAGTTTCAATGACACAAGATGAGAAGAGTTACTGAGCTGGATGGTGGTGATGGTTGCACTACAGCGTGAACGTACTTAATATTACTGAACTATACACCTGAAAATGATTAAGATGCTAATGATTAAGATGATTAAGTTTTATGTTATGTGCATTTACCACATACAATTTTTTTAATTTTTAAAAAAGAAAACCACTTGGTAGATTATAAAGTGCCACACATATGAAAACTACTAATGATGTTTTTAATTCTTTTTAACTTCTAAATGAGCAGGTTCCAGAAGAGGATTTTATGGGACTCACTTTTTTTTTTTTTTTGCCGTACGCGGGCCTCTCACTGTTGTGGCCTTTCCCGTTGCGGAGCACAGGCTCCGGACGCGCAGGCTCAGCGGCCATGGCTCACGGGCCTAGCCACTCCACGGCATGTGGGATCCTCCCAGACCGGGGCTCGAACCCGTGTCCCCTGCATCAGCAGGCAGACTCCCAACCACTGCGCCACCAGGGAAGCCCTGGGACTCACTTTTAATCCTCTCTGAATATCTAGAATAGATGATGGAAAGAGGGGAAGCATACCGTAAAATGGCAGTATCTGTACTTCAGCAGCCCCTCATGGCAGATAGAAATAAGAAGAAAAAAAGTGGGTCCGGAAAGAATTTGAAAAAGAATAGATACCTGTATATGTATAAATGAATCACTTTGCTGCACACCTGAAACTAACACAACATTGTTAATCAACTATACTCCAATATAAAATAATTTTTTTTAAAAAAAAGGAAAGAAACAAAGCAAAAAAAAAAGTGGGACCAGGTTAGTTTTCACACGACAGTCTGAAGGTTCCAAGTCTGACTGCATACACCTTCTCTGGCCACCTTCTGCATTGTCCAATGGAGACTAGAATATGCTTTCAAAAGTTAGACCCATCTTCCAAAGGGAAAGGTCAAAGCTGAGTCTCAAGAGACAACATCAGTGTAAGGACTGGGTTTCAAATCTGCTCTTTCGCATCCATTTCTCTTCAGGCTGAGGCCGAGAGCTCCCCCAAAGATTGCCAGCATCACGTGTGAGTGACTCCCAGCAGTGTGCACATTTCCTACCCTGGCCTCTATCACTATGTGTCCTTCTGTTATTTATTATACTTATGCTATTGTAATCCATTTCCTTTCTTCTAAAAATACTTTTTTTCTTTATAAAAAGGACATATTCGCTATAAAAATTTTAGAAAATATAAAAGCGTTCTTGGCTAAGTAAGAAATTGTTTTCTGATTCTCTCCAGAGAATAAAGAAATGAAGTTCAATCTTATTTTGTGGGTGAATTAGGTTCTGAAATTTTCCTTGGAGGTTTATTATATGGCACTCTGGTTGCATTCCTCCTTCTAAATAATATCATGAAAGGATATGAGGTTTCTAGATAAGCCCACAAAATCCTACCTAATGAAAAATGAAGCTGAACTATAACATGGGTAGAGCTATTACAACAAGCCACCAGATTTGAGGCTCCTTCTAGGAGGCAAGGACTTTGCCAGCCATTTCTGAAGTATTGGCACCCACTGGGCATGAAGCAATGGTGATTCCTAACTTTGACTTTACAAAGAGAGAGAAACTGGTTTTGTGGGCATCTGCTCCCTCAAGCAGCATTAAGAGCACCAATAGTTTCCATAGTTGGAAGGAAGATGAAACCATCTGGTTAAAGAAGGGGACTTTAGTGTGCAAAGGTCACTGGTAGGGGGACCTTCAAGATGGTAGAGGAATAAAACGTGGAGATCAACTTCCTCCCCACAAATACATCAAAAATACATCTACATATGGAAAACTCCTACAGAACACCTACTGAACGCTGGCAGAAGACCTCAGACTTCCCAAAAGGCAAGAAACTCCCCATGTACCTGGGTAGGACAAAATAAAAAAGAAAACACAGAGACAAAAGAATAGGGACAGGACCTGCACCTCTGGGAGGGAACTGTAAAGGAGGAAAAGTTTCCACACACTAGGAAGCCCCTCCATTGGCAGAGACTGGGGGTGGCGGGGAGGAAGCTTCTGAGCCACAGAGGACAGCGCAGCAACAGGGGTGCAAAGTGGAGAGATTCCCACATAGAGGATTGGTGCCAACCAGCACTCACCAGCCTGAGAGGCTTCTCTGCTCACCCGCCAGGGCGGGTGGGGGCTGGGAGCTGAGGCTCCAGCTTTGGAGGTCAGATCCCAGGGAGAGGAGTGGGGTTGGCTGTGTAAACACAGCCTGAAGGTGGCTAGTGCGCCACAGCTAGCCGGGAGGGAGTCCAGGAAAATGTCTGGAACTGCCTAAGAGGCAAGAGACCATTATTTTGGGGTGTGCGAGGAGAGGGGATTCAGTGCACCGCCTAAACGAGCTCCAGAGACAGGCACAACCTGCGGCTATCAGCGCAGACATCAGAGACAGGCATGAAAGGCTAAGGCTGCTCCTGCAGCCATCAAAAAGCCTGTGTGCAAGCACAGGTCACTATCCACACCTCCATTCCTGGGAGCCTGTGCAGCCCGCCACTGCCAGGGTCTCGTGATCCAGGGACAACTTCCCCGGGAGAACACAGGGCGTGCCTCAGGCTGGTGCAACATCATGCTGGCCTCTGTGGCAGCAGGCTCGCCCCGCATTCCGCACTCCTCCCTCCCCCTGGCCTGAGTGAGCCAGAGCCCCCTAATCAGCCACTCCTTTAACCCCCTCCTGTCTCAGCGAAGAACAGACGCCAGAGGGCAACCTACACGCAGAGGCGGGGCCAAATCCAAAGCTGAACCCCAGGAGCTATGCGAACAAAGAAGAGAAAGGGAAATTTCTCCCAGCAGCCTCAGGAGCAGCAGATTAAATCTCCACAATCAACTTCAGGTACCCTGCATCTGTGGAATACCTGAATAAACAAAGAATCATCCCAAAATTGAGGCAGTGGACTTTGGGAGAAACTGTAGAATTGGGGTTTGCTTTCTGCATCTAATTTGTTTCTGGTTTTATGTTTACCTTACTTTAGTATTTAGAGCTTATTATCATTGGTAGATTTGTTTATTGATTTGGTTGCTCTCTTCCTTTATATATATATATTTTTTTTCTTTTTCCCTTTCTGTGAGTGTGTATGTTTCTTTGTGTGATTTTCTCTGTATAGGTTTGCTTTTACCATATGTCCTAGGGTTTTGTCTGTCCATTTTTGTGTGTATGGTTTGCTTTTAGTATAGCTTTTAGCACTTGTTATCATTGGTGGATCTGTTTATTGGGTTGGCTGCTCCCTTCTCTTTCTTTTTTTAAACTTTAAAATTTTTTTATTTTAATAATTTTTTATTTTAATAACTTTATTTTATTTTATTTTATTCATTCTTTCTTTTATTTTTCTCCCTTTTCATCTGAGTTGTGTGCCTGACAGCGTCTTGGTGCTCCAGCCAGGTGTCTGGTCTGAGCCTCTGAGGTGGGAGAGCTGAGTTCAGGACATTGGTCCACCAGAGACCTCCTGGCCCCACGTAATATCAATCGGCGAGAGCTCTCCAAGAGATCTCCATCTCAACACTAAGAACCAGCTCCACTCAATGACCAGCAAGATCCAATGCTGGACACCCAATGCCAAACAACTAGCAAGACAGGAACACAACCCCACCCATTAGCAGAGAAGCTGCCTAAAAACATAAAGTAACAGACACCCCAAAACACACCACTGGACATGGTCCTGCCAACCAGAAAGACAAGATGCAGCCTCACCCACCAGAACACAGGCACCAGTCCCCTCCACCAGGAAGCCTACACAACCCACTGAACCAACCTTGCACACTGGGGGCAGACACCAAAAACAACGGGAACTAGGAACCTGCAGCCTGCGAAAAGGAGACCTCAAACACAGAAGTTTAGCAAAATAAGAAGACACAGAAATACACAGCAGATGAAGGAGCAAGGTAAATACCCACCAGACCAAACAAATGAAGAGGAAATAGGCAGTCTACCTGAAAAAGAATTCAGAGTAATGATAGTAAAGATGATCCAAAATCTAGGAAATAGAATGGACAAAATACAAGAAACGTTTAACAAGGACCAGGAAGAACTAAAGAGCAAACAAACAATGATGAACAACACAATAAATGAAATTTAAAATACTCTAGAAGGAATCAATAGCAGAATAACTGAAGCAGAAGAATGGGTAAGTGACCTGGAAGATAAAATACTGGAAATAACTATCGCAGAGCAGAATAAAGAAAAAAGAATGAAAAGAACTGAGGACAGTCTCAGAGACCTCAGGGACAACATTAAACACACCAACATTCGAATTATGTTGGATCCCAGAAGAAGAAGAGAAAAAGAAAGGGACTGAGAAAATATTTGAAGAAAAGATAGTTGAAAACTTCCTTAATATGGGAAAGGATAAATCAAGTCCAGGAAGCACAAAGAGTCCCATACAGAATAAATTCAAGGACAAACACGACAAGGCACATATTAATCAAATTATCAAAAACTAAATACAAAGAAAAAATATTAAAAGCAACAAGGGAAAAGCAACAAATAACATACAAGGGAATCACCATAAGGTTAACAGCTGATCTTTCAGCAGAAACTCTGCAAGCCAGAAGGGAGTGGCAGGACATATTTAAAGTGATGAAAGGGGAAAATCTACAACCAAGATTACTCTACCCAGCAAGGATCTCATTCAGATTCGACAGGGAAATTAAAACCTTAACAGACAAGCAAAAGCTAAGAGAATTCATCACCACCAAACCAGCTTTACAACAAATGCTAAAGGAACTTCTCTATGCAGGAAACACAAGAGAAGGAAAAGACTTACAATAACAAACCCCAAACAATTAAGAAAATGGTAACAGGAACATACATATCGTTAACCACCTTAAATATAAATGGATTAAACACTCCAACCAAAAGACACAGACTGGCTGAATGGATACAAAAATGAGACCCATATATACACTGTCTACAAGAGACCCACTTCAGACCTAGGGACACATATAGACTGAAAGTGAGGGGATGGAAAAAGATATTCCATGCAAATGGAAATCAACAGAAAGATGAAGTAGCAATTCTCATATCAGACAAAATAGACTTTAAAACAAAGACTACTACAAGAGACAAAGAAGGACACTACATAATGATCAAGGGATCAATCCAAGAAGAAGATGTAACAATTGTAAATATTTGTGCATCCAACATAGGACCACCTCAATACATAAGACAAATGCTAACAGCCATTAAAGGTGAAATAACAGTAACACAATAATAGTAGGGGACTTTAACACCCCACTTTGACCAATGGACAGAACATCCAAAATGAAAATAAATAAGGAAACACAAGCTTTACATGATACATTAAAGAAGATGGACTTAATTGATATTTATAGGACTTCCCATCCAAAAACAACAGAATAAACTTTCTTTTCAAGTGCTCATGAAACATTCTCCAGGATAGATCATATATTGGGTCACAAATAAAGCTTTGGTAAATTTAACAAATTTGAAATTGTATCAAGTTTCTTTTCCAACCACAACGCTATGACACCACATATCAATAATAGGAAAAAATCTGTAAAAAATACAAACACATGGAGGCTAAATAGTACACTACTAAATAACCAAGAGATCACTGAAGAAATCAAAGAGGAAATCAAAAAATACCTAGGAACAAATGACAATGAAAACACATCACCCCAAACCTATGGGATGCAGCAAAAGCAGTTCTAAGACAGAAATTTACAGCAATACACTCCTACCTCAAGAAACAAGAAAAATCTCAAATAAACAACCTAACCTTACACCTAAAGCAATTAGAGAAAGAAAAACAAAAAAACCCCAAAGTTAGCAGAAGGAAAGAAATCATAAAGATCAGATCAGAAATAAATGAAAAAGAAATGAAGGAAACAATAGCAAAGATCAATAAAACTAAATGCTGGTTCTTTGAGAAAATAAACAAAATTGATAAACCATAAGCCAGACTCATCAAGAAAAAAAGGGAGAAGACTCAAATCAATAGAATTAGACATGAAAAAAGAGAAGTATCAACTGACACTGCAGAAACACAAAAGATCATGAGAGATTACTACAAGCAACTATATGCCAATAAAATGGACAACCTGGAAGAAATGGACAAATTCTTAGAAAAGTACAACCTTCCAAGGCTGAACCAGGAAGAAATAGGAAATATAAATAGACCATTCACAAGCACTGAAATTGAAACTGTAATCAAAAATCTTCCAATAAACCAAAGCCCAGGACCAGATGGATTCACAGGTGAATTCTATCAAACATTTAGAGAAGAGCTAACACCTACCCTTCTCAAACTCTTCCAAAATATAGCAGAGAGAGGAACACTCCCAAACTCATTCTACGAGGCCACCGTCACCCTGATACCAAAACCAGACAAAGATGTCACTAAAAAAGAAAACTGCAGGCCAATATCACTGATGAACGTAGATGCAAAAATCCTCAACAAAATATTAGCAAACAGAATCCAACAGCACATTAAAAGGATCATACACCATGATCAAGTGGGGTTTATCCCAGGAATGCAAGGATTCTTCAATATATGCAAATCAATCAATGGGATACAGCATATTAACAAACTGAAGGATAAAAACCATATGATCATCTCAGTAGATACAGAGAAAGCTTTCAACAAAATTAAACACCGATTTATGATAAAAACCCTCTAGAAAGTAGGCATAGAGGGAAATTACCTCAACATAATAAAGGCCATATATGACAAACTCACAGCCCACATAGTTCTCAATGGTGAAAAACTGAAACCATTTCCACTAAGATCAGGAGCAAAGCAAGGTTGCCCACTCTCACCACTATTATTCAATATAGTCTTGGAAGTTTCAGCCTCAGCAATCAGAGAAGAAAAAGAAATAAAAGGAATCCAAATCAAAAAAGAAGAAGTAAAATTGTCACTGTTTGCAGATGACATGATACTATACATAGAGAATCCTAAAGATGCTACCAGAAAACTACTAGAGCTCATCAATGAATTTGGTAAAGTATCAAGATATAAAATTAATGCACAGAAATCTCTTGCATTCCTAAACACTAATGATGAATAATCTGAAAGAGAAATAAGGAAACAATGGAAACAAAAACAAAAATAAACAAACGGGACCTAATGAAACTTAAAAGGTTTTGCACAGCAAAGGTCACCAGAAACAGGATGAAAAGACAACCCTCAGAATGGGAGAAAATATTCACAAACAAAGCAACTGACAAAGGATTAATCTCTAAAATATACAGGCAGCTCATTCAACTCAATATCAAAAAAAAACAAACAAACAACCCAATTCAAACATGGGCAGAAGACCTAAATAGACATTTCTCCAAAGAAGATATATAGATTGCTAACAAGCACAAGAAAGGATGCTCAACATCACTAATCATTAGAGAAATGCAAATCAAAACTACAATGAGGTATCACCTCACACTGGTCAGAATGGCCATCATCAAAAAATCTACACCAATAAATGTTGGAGAGAGTGTGGAGAAAAGGGAACCCTCTTGCACTGTTGGTGGGAATGTAAATTGATATAGCCACTATGGAGAACAGTATGGAGGTTCCTTAAAAAACTAAAAATGGAGCTATCATATGACCCAGCAATCCCACTACTGGGCATATACCCTGAGAAAACCATAATTCAAAAAGTGTCATGTTCCACAATGTTCATTGCAGCTCTATTTACAATAGCCAGGACATGGAAGCAACGTAAGTGACCATCAATAGATGAATGGATAAAGAAGATGTGGCACATATATACAATGGAACATTACTCAGCCATAAAAAGAAATGAAATTGAGTTATAGGTGGATGGACCTAGAGGCTGTCATACAAAGTGAAGTAAATCAGAAAGAGAAAAACAAATACCATATGCTAACACATATATATGGAATCTAAAAAAAAGGTTCTGAAGAACCTAGGGGCAGGACAGTAATAAAGATGCAGAAGTAGAGAATGTACTTGAGGACACAGGAAGGGAGAAGGGAAAGCTGGGACGAAGTGAGAGAGTGGCATGGATATATATACACTACCAAATGTAAAATAGATAGCTAGTGGGAATCAGCCGCATAGCACAGGGAGATCACCTCAGTGCTTTGTGACCACCTAGAGAGGTGGGATAAGGAGGTTGGGAGGGAGATGAAAGAGGGAGGAGATATGGGGATATATGTATACATATAGCTGATTCACTTTGTTATAAAGCAGAATCTAACACACAATTGTAAAGCAATTATACTCCAATAAAGATGTTAAAAAAATAAAAGGTCGCTGGTAGATCGAATGCTCACAAATTGGGGACCTGCTTCCTAGAATGTGTTGAAGAATGATCTCAACATCTCCTACCTTCTTGGTGACACAAATAGTCAACAGCCAGTCATATTTATTATCAATAGATGGCTCTCTTTTATTCTTTAACTAACATATTGGTTCTTGGAAGGAACACAAAAGTATTTCTGAAGGCAACAAACTGCCTAACTCCAGTAAATTTTCTCCTTTCTGTGCCTACAACAGTAGACACAAAAGAACTAGAGAATAATAAATGAAGAAAGTAATACAACTTAATATAAGAATAATTTAAGTAACTCACTCTTTGCATTGGGCTGATTTCTTAAAAGTCTGGATCTCACTCACTAGTACATTTCTTTTTTTTTAAATTTATTCAATAAATATTTGCCTATAGGGCTTCCCTGGTGGTGCAGTGGTTAAGAATCCGCCTGCCAATGCAGGGGACACGTTTGATCCCTGGTCCAGGAAGATCCCACAAGCCGCGGAGCAACTAAGCCCGTGTGCCACAACTACTGAGCCTGCGCTCTAGACCCCGTGAGCCACACCTACTGAGCCCACGTGCCACAACTACTGAAGCCCACGCACCTAGATCCTGTGCTCCACAACTAGAGAAGCCACCGCAATGAGAAGCCGGCACACCGCAACGAAGAGTAGCCCCCGCTCGCTGCAACCAGAGAAAAGCCCGCGTGCAGCAACGAAGACCCAACGCAGCCAAAAATAAAATAAATAAAATAAAAATAAATAAATTTATTTTTAAAAAATATATATTTGCCTATAGTTTCTATGTGCCAAGTGCTGGGCTAGGTTCTAGGTAGGCAGCTATAATCCCAGCGCCTCACAAAGTTTCAGACTAGTAAAGCTAGGAGAAGACTGGCAGGGAGCAGGTACCAAACAAATAAATATACATTTCCAATCTGTAATAGATGCTGTGACAGGGAATAACATGAGGGAATCTACTGAAAGGGAGTAGGAGTGAAAAGCATTGCAGGTAAAGGAATCTACCTGTATGGGTACTGAATGAATTGAGAGAAAAACAATGTGGCTCAACAAGTGAGCAAAGGGGCAAGTGGCATGAAATAAGCTTACAAGACCTTGCAGGAGTCTGGATTACATTCTAAGTCCAAGAAAAGCACTGAAGGCCAAAGCCAGGAAGATATTACCCAATTTATATTTTAGAAGTATCACTCTGATTGCTGGATGAAGGATAGAAGAGGTTCAAGAGTTGAAGCCAGGAGATCAAATGGAACCAGGGTCTCTTGAAAAAAAATAGGTTATAAATGATAGACACATCCTGTCAAAATCTGTCCAGGCCCTGGGGGAAAAGGGCCTTCTTCATATTACTTATTACTGTTTGACATTATATATTTATTAATTTATATAATTGTATATCTGTTCAGTGCCTGCCTCTCCCGTTAGAAAGTAAGTTTGGTGAGGATAGGAAGGTTGCCTTTTTCACTCCTGTATCCTCAGTGCATAGAACATTGTCTGCCACATAGATTCTCAATAAATATTTCACTAAATGAATGAATGAAACATGTATTTAATCCTTTTATGAAGCAAAGGACCATTCTGTAAAGCAAATCATCAGCCTCTTTCTTACTCATTTTGAAGGTCTGGATCTTTTTACCTCAACTGAGAGGAACTTGAGGGAAGAGTAAACCAAGACAAACAAAGTTTATTGTACTGAATGGAATGACCTCATAAAACGTAAATTCCAGGAAGACAGAGACCTTGAATGTGCCTATTATGTATTTTAATGAATAAATTAATGAAACCAGAGCTCAGAGCACTTGTCTGTGGTTTCCAGAATTGTGCTCTTTTAACAGATAATAAACAACTCTGCATTTTAAGATGGTATTTTAGCTATTCATCAAAGCATTTAAAGTCATCTGATTTGACAGCTCTCATAGCAAACTGGTTGGCATTAGTTGCAAAATAAAAGGCTTCCACCTATTTCAGGGAAAAAACAAACAAAACAGTATCATGGCATGGTCTGCAATAAAACTGGCAGAATGATCTATCCATTCATCTACGTCAAGGCTCTCTGCTATCTTGGCCCCAGAAACCCAGACTTCAGGAGTGAATTGTCATCACTGGATATCAACATACTTCAGAGGGTGATCACTGGATACTAAGGTCAGCAAGTTAGCAAGTTTCTGGACCCCTTCAGCTGGAAATTGCTTCCTAAGGCAAGCTCTACAAGGCTGTATTAGTTTTCTGTTGCTGCTGTAACAAATTACCACAAATTTGGTGGCTTAAAACAACAGAAATTTATTCTCTCACAGTTCTGGAGATCAGAAGCCCAAAATCAAGGTGTCAGCAAGGTTTTGTTCCTTCTGGAGGTTCTGAGGGAGAATCTATTCCACATCTCTCTCCTAGCTTCTGGTGGCCTCTGACAATCCTTGGCTTGTAGACTTATCATTCCAATCTCTGCGTCCTTCTTTACATTGCCTTCTTATCTGTGTCTTCTCCTCTCTTCTCTTCCAAGAACACTTGTCATTGGATTTAGGGCTATCCTAGTCCAAGACGATCTCATCCCAAGATCCTTAACTTAATTGCATCTGCAAAGACTCTTTTTATCAAATAAGGTCATATTCACAGGTTCTAGATGGACATATATTTTGGGAGGCCACCATTCAACCCACTACAAGGAATAAAGCAAGGTTAAAGTGTAAAAAAATGTGCAATTCCAGTGAGGTAGCTATCTGAATTAATATGACCAGAATAGGTGCTTGCAGGGAAAGAGGGGAAAGATATTTTGTTTTGGCATAAGGTCACAACTTTTTTTTCTTAATGAATAGAAAAACTAAAGAGGAGAAGTAGGTGCCTAATTATTTAATTAATTCTGATGAATCGATATCAGTGTCCCTTTAAGGGCACCCAAGTTAAGGGGAGGGCCGTAACCATGAAAGTGGGTAGGCAGTAGAGGAGGCATTACTAGGTATCCTAGACAGCTCTTTGAGCCTGTCAGGTGCATCAGCTCTGTACTACATTACTTCCCCTGCCCTCATATCTCCAAACTATTTTGGAGAAAAGCCTCTCCAAACCTTGAGCTTTTCTCTAGGTCCTGAGACACCAAACTAGCAACCCAAATCTAACTCTGGATGTTGACCTCTTGTCTAACCACTTGATTTTTGGTGCTTGACGTTGAACTGTACCCCTACTGAGATGAACCCCCTACAGCAGCTCAAGGTGAAAGACCCGATCCCTTTCCCTGACCATCAACCCCCAAACCCATCTTTCCTCTTTGATGTGCAGAAGCGATAGGTTATCCCAAATTCAACAGATGCTTGTGCGTTGTCCAGAACCCCTTTCTTTACACACTCCCTGGAGATGTGGTGTGGAAGAAACAGCCAGCCTTGGCTGACAGCTTGGGCGACATTACAAGGCACATGAGGCAGGAAGAAGCACTGCCAAGATTTCGTTTCTGTTTTTGCTGGTCTCTACCGTGGTTTCCAATGAAAAGAACAGTTTTAAGAAGGTAAAGTTGGCAGGGCCACACTGTGTCAATGGGCTACTTTCAGCTTTGAAGAGCACAGCTTTTTCCTTTTCTTGGGGTACAGTCCTCTGGAAGGCTGGAATTCATTTCTGGCATAGTACTTCACCAGAATCAATTGTACATGTTTAAAATTGTACTTTTAATGTTATTTTAAGTACCTATTTTATAATTCCAATAAACTACTCTCAAGCATGATGTAAGGCTGATTAATGACACTTCTCTGGTACACCAAGAGCTCTCAGTTCTGCCTTGTGCCTCAGTGCTCACCTGAGGCATCCCATTAAGCATTGTTATGCCACAGTCTGTCCTATCATATTGCTTAATTACCTTTTCTGTTACTCATTCGTCTACTCCATTAATCCTCACAGAACAAATTCATCAAACACTGAAGCCCTGAAGAAATGGTGTTCCTGATCTTGCCAGAACCTAGCCCTAGAAGCAGCTTATCCCTAAAAGATGGAAGGATCCCAAGACTCCTGATAATCAAGAAAAACAACCCTACATAAGGGAATCTTGTCTCTCTATCTTCTTTGCAGACCCAAACCTTACCCACCTTTTAAGGCTCAGCTAAATCCTTGCAACCTCCATGAATTCCTCCTTAATTAAGTCTCTTCTTGCCAATATCACAATCTACATTACTCAACTTTGTTATTTTGCTTCATTCTTTGTGGTTTTGTTTATGAATATTAATTCAGCTGAACTGTGAATTTCCTTAGGATAGGCTTCATGTTTAATACTCTTTAATAATAATGAAGAATAAGAATTACAAGTAATAACAGTAACATCTATTGACTTTATTATGTACCACGTACTGGGGTCAGTGGTTTACATAGGTTAGCTCAATTAATTATATTTGATGGAAGTGCTTTTATTGTCATCTTCACTGCACAGAGGTGAAAGTGCCCATGTTCACACAGCCAGTAAAATAGGTATATAAAGCCTGGAAACCTGAGTCCAAATCCAAGTGCTAGACCACTAAGTAGCACTACCTTTTCTCATAACCTTCGCAGTGCCTGGCAGTGTACTCAGGCACACTCTTAATTTGCTTAATTGTTTAATTAATTAATTAATTGTTTAGCTTGGATGAAAATCCCTATTCTTCACAATGGAAAGAAGAAGAAAAATGTGGGTCCAGATTAGAATAAGGACAAGAGAGAGGAAAAATCTAAACCTGAAAGAAAAAAAAAATGATTGGTAGGTATTTGGAATGGGAGAAAAGTACTCGAAAGATCAGTTGTACAGAATTTTATGTTCTATGGAAGATATTTCCATATAAAATTTAAATAAAATTTTTAAATTTAATAGGGGCACAGTGAAGCCATAACATAGTTTCATGATATCACACTTTGTTCTAGGAGACAAAATAGTGACTGGACCAATACACTACTATCGTATATGTTTCTCGTCACTTTTTCACTGACTCATACCCAGCATTTCCTAACCCTTTTTCCTCATACAGTCAATAGGAACCATACTCACAATCTCTCCTAATGTGGCACTAAGGGCAAAAATGCAGGTGTCTGTTCTCTCCTAGCAAAAACTGTGCAGTAAGATGTACCAAAATAGAAATGGACTTTTTAGTCATGACAAATTATTTTCCAATATGAGAATCATCAGAAATAACCCTTTGCATTTCAGAATATTTAAAAGACAGATATATCATTAAATCACAGAAGATAACTGGATACCGTGTATTTTAAGTTACTGAACTCATTAGGCAAATTGTCTTACCAGTAAGCAAAGCAAATTACATCTGTTTAACTTCATATCTTTGGTTTAGAAGGTTGTTGATATAGGTTAAAATGGAAAACTCGGTGGATATCAGAAACAGTTGAGGCCAGCATCAGTCACATATGCCCTATTGTGAAGGTTGAAAGAGTGGATTTTTTCAGAATTATTGGAAGAGAATAGAAGACTTTAGCTGCTGGGAGTGAGGTGAGGTTAGGGATATCACCCAAGATGAGAAATGACCCACCATGCTGAGTCCAAAAACACCAACAATTAGCTTTGCCTGTTTCATATTATTACATAAACCTGGAAACTGACATTGTTGGGAAAAATGAAGTTAGCATATTCAAATTCTACTTAAGATTCCAATACTCATATAAAATCATAGAATTTTGAAAATTAGAGACAGTGAAGACAAAGACCACACTCTTAAGTGAATACTAGAGGAACATGTTACCATCGCCTTCCTCAACTCAACATATTTTCATCTATTTGGTGTATATAATGGTCGTTTGCACATGCTCACAGCAAAAGAACTAACTTCACATATCAGAGTGTTTTGGTTTTATATTACCTCTTCTGTTTATGTTTTTTTTTTTTTTTAGCTGAATATTGTCTTCAGAACTGAATTAGATTTCAGGAGAGAGCAGATTTTCCTAGGATCCCTCACACCAGCTACAAGAGTGCTGGTCAACATAAGAGGCCCTAGGTAAATAGCGCTTTTCCTTGCTATCTTAGGAAAGGAGTTTTTAATCCCTCCAGTGATAAGAATGAGGAGAAAAAAATCAAGTGGGAAAATTCATTTCTGCAAATAATTGCTATATCCCTAACAAGGGCAAAGCATTGTGCTGCAGCACCATCCTACAGGGGTACATAAAATATCAGATTTCCATATATCATCACAAAGGTCTTCAGAAAACCCTGGTGAGATAAATAATTAGCAAATGCCATGAGGATCCACAATAAGTAGCATAATTCTAATAGAAAACTTGTCCTGAATATTGGAGAACTCATGGAAAACTGAGGCCTCCTACCTCCCAGATTTATATTCTATCCACTTCAGAAATCCTTCTCCAGTCCTAATTCTTATCCCAAAATCTGTCCCAAACGTCACTTATTCCCAGTGACTCCCAACACTGGCAGAATTAGAGAACTCCTAGAAACACTTCTAAACATTAGCCTCTTGTACATAAAGACTAATTCAGAAGACGGATTCTTAGTGCTGGGAGACTTTGCTGATAACATGTCTACTTGTTTAAATTACTATTCAATGCTCCCATTTTCCATAATCTTTTCTTGAAACTTCTATAATTATCGTAGCTACAAAACAGCCTTGGATTAGCTAACTTGTGCCATCTAAAGGCTATAGTGAGAACCTCTTTGATGAAGAAAAATAAAATAAATGATAAATAAATTAATTAAAAATATTCATATCAGGCTCTCCTCAAAACGAATTCAGCAAAACTGTTCTGTGTGAGGCTAAAATGTAAAACAGATAATAAGGGCTTGGGCAGATATTATTGATATTATTTCAAATTAGAATAAAGGAGAAAATCAAGAAACCTCCAAGCTCTAGCCTTGGTTCTGTTGCCTATAAGCTGTGGGACATTAGGCACATTACTTAATCTCTCTGGACCTCATACTTCTCATCTATAAAATAAAAGCATTGAACATGATTTCAAAAGATATTTGACGATATAATTTTTTAATTTTATGAAATGAAATATTTACATGAAATTCAAGAAAATGGGTAGGTTTAAAGGAGAATTAGTGAATTAAGAGAGAAGTAGAGTAAGCCAGAGGCTTTCACAGTCCTCCCCCACTTTTCAACTATTTCCTCCTTTTCTGGGTATCCAGTGGCATATGTTTTCCAGGCTCCGTCACAGTTAGGTTTTGACCAAGTAACTGAGTTCTAGTCAAAGGAATGTCAGTATAATGATAAGTGCCTCTTCCATGTCTAGCCCATAAAAGTGCCACATGTGTGACACCCTCCATGCTCTTCCCCCTTCCGCCAGCTTGATGTCGACATGGGCAAACAACTTCAGAGGAAATGGGCATCAGTGTAACACTTGGAAGAGACCTGCCTTATTTACCAGAAACACCCCTTTGGGATTTTATACAAACAAGAGACAAACTTATTTCATGATTTAGCCATTACATATCATCATGTTTTAGCCATTGCATTTCATTGTTATATCAGGCAGCGATACTCTAACTGGTACAACAATATTTTTTCATTCAAATTGACGAAGGACAGATCTGTGTTCCTTCTTTCTGGAATCCCTTAAAAAATACCAAATCGAAAACCATGTGAGACATATGACTTTCTAATTTTGTGCTATAAACTTAAGAATTGCAATGTTTGGCTATTACCTCAAGAAAACAAAAAGTAAAGAAAGCGCCATGAACTATGATAAATAGGATGACAGAATCAGAGCTAAAAGGAAGGCAGAGGGCTTCCCTGGTGGCGCAGTGGTTGAGTCCACCTGCCGATGCAGGGGACACGGGTTCATGCCCCGGTCTGGGAAGATCCCACATTCCGCGGAGCGGCTGGGCCCATGAGCCATGGCCGCTGAGCCTGCGCGTCCGGAGCCTGTGCGTCCGGAGCCTGTGCTCCGCAACGGGAGAGGCCACAACAGCGAGAGGCCCGCGTACCACAAAAAAAAAAAAAAAGGAAGGCAGAGACAGCTTCCAAAGGTAACCCTGAAGTGGCTCTATGCCTAATACAATGCCTTCTTGCACAAAACTGATGCTCAATATCTTGAATGAAACAATGAGTGAATGAATGAATGGACCAGAAATCTAATCACTTCTAAAGTGGAGTATGAAAAAAAAAAGATTTATTGCCCATGCCATAGAATGTCTAGGTTTAATTCATTCATGTTATCAGCAATGTCTTCAGTGCAGGAGAAAAATTCTAACATAATGTGTACTCTACTGACTTGTCGGTTCAACAAAAAATGGGAAATCTGGAATTCATTCAAAATCAGTCTAGGCTTCTACCATGAGCCTGGTTCTGTGTCCTGCCCCCAAGAGGCGCATGTCCTCTGCCTCCAGCATAGTCCCTCACTCGGGATCTGAAGATTTTCCATAACCTCAGTAGGCTCCCAGCCTCCTCTGGCTTTTTCACTATTGTCACCCTCATTCATAGAGTGGGACTAGCACAGTGATTAAGAGCATAGTCTGTAGAGAAAGAATGCCTGGGTGAGAACTTGCCTCTGAAATTTTTAGTCTTAGGAGTTTGGGAAAGTTACTTAAGCTCTCCTCCTTTCTAAACAGGAGTACTAACAGTACCCACTCCTCCAGCTGTTGAGGACACACTGAGAAACTCCAAGTTTACAACACTGCTTGACACACACTAAGTTAATTCTCAATAAATTTTAGATATTATCATTTCTGTTCCTTAAGGATATAAGGTCTTAAGATGGCAGGCATCAGTGGAAAAAACATCAGTCAGCATGTCAGAATTCCTAGACTGCCATTTCAGGTCTGTTGCTAAATAGATATCTTAATGTGAGCACATCACTTAACGTCTCTGAGTCTCAATTTTCTTATCTTTCAAATGAGAGGGTGGCCAGATGATTTGTATTTTCCCTTCCCACTCTATGACTCTATGTCTTATGTCTTATTCAGGTCTCTGTAATCTAATGCTCAATACTTTGTTCAGCACATGAAGTACAGACAGACAATTCCATAACCTCCCTCTGACACCTACTCCAATTATTTTAAGAGTAAAATAATTATGTATTTTATTACATAAGAGTTCACTCCTAGCATCCTTGCCATATGGTAAAGCGTGTAATAGGAAAGGCAGGTGGAGCCAAACAGGACTCAGATGCCCTATCAAACACCCTGAGGGCAGATGCTATGGCCAAGAGTGTGGGATCCATAGGAACATCTGTAGAGAGCATCAATAACTCACAGAAGCTGCCACATTTATCTCCTAGCAAAGCACCTCAGGGATAAATAGCAGAATTCTAAGCACAGAAGTCACTCAAAAATATCTGTTGCTTTGTTTGTTTATGAAGAACACTTATTTCCTGATCCTAGAAGACTGAATTTGAAGAGACAAAAAAAGTATATTTCTTACTTCAGGTAAGGAATTATATATTTTTATTCCCTAGGGTCCACAAAATAGTAGATTCTCAATATATGTATGTTCGATGAATGAATCAGTCTGGATCTTCCAGTTCTGCGTTAATGAATGCAGATTGTTAGAAACTTGTAAATTAATTTTTATAATTTTTCCTAATGAAGCATAGGGTATATCATTATAATAATGGTCCCCAAGGACTCACTTCTCCCTCTGCCTATGCCTCTTTTGCAATGTTACATTGTTACTTCTCCAATAAAGAGGTGGGGGCTCTTTCTTCACCATTTGAATCTAGGCTGGCCTGGTGACTTGCTTTGACCTTTAGAATGTAACAGAAGTGATATTGTGAAAGTTCCAGAGTGTAGATCTAAAGATTGATTGTAGCTTCCGCCTGTGTCCTCTTAGGGCTCAGCCATCATGGAAAAAAGCAGGAGTCCAAATACTGATGAGAGACCATGTGGAGAGAGAGGTCCTAGTTTTCCAACAATTCCTGCCAAGGTCCCAGACATGAGGGTGAGACCTTCAAGACTCTGCAGCTCTAGCAGACCCACCAGATGAACGCAGTTCCATAAAGCAGTGTAGGCAAGACCAGCAGAAGAACTGTCCAGCCAAGCCACAGAATCATGAGAAACAGAAATCGTCATTGTTTTAAAACACTGAGTTTTGGGATGGTTTTTTACACAGCAACAGATCATTGATGCAAAACTATTTCTGGGCCAGAATCAGCATAGTCACACCATAAGGAGTTTCATGAAAATAAGATTATATCAGCAGTTCTGTCAGAGAGGGAAAAAGGAAAAATATTTAAATACTATATATGATAAAGGATAAAATCCCAGATATTTTCAGTATACAAATTATGCAGAAAATGCAATGCAGGGATCAATTACCACATTAAATCTATTCATTGGTTTGGGGCCCTGCAGAAACAGTTTCTAAAGAGTAGATGCTTTTTTTGAACTAATTATTCCTTAGTTATCATTCATTACATTAGTTATCTATTTCTGCATATCAAATCACCCAAGAGCTTAGTGGTTAAAAGAACAACAGTCATTTATTATTCTCACAGTTCTGTGGATTGTGTATATAGGAGAAGCTTGGCTGAACGGTTGTGACTCAGAATCTCTCATGAGGTTGCAGTTGAGGCGTCAGCTGGGGCTGCAGCCATCTAAAGTCTTGGCTGGGGCTGGAGAATCCAGTCCAAGGTGTCTCACTCACATGGCTGGCAAGTGTGTTCCTCTCCACTTAGGATTCTTCTTGTAGCTCCTTGTGTGTCCTCATGCCATGGCGCCTGGTTTCCCTCAGAACCAAAGATCCAAAGGACCAAAGCAGAAGCTAAAATGTCTCTTACGGCCTGGCCTCAGAAGTCACATACCAGCACTGTTGCCCATATTCTATATGTACACACAGAGCAGCTCTGAGTTAATATAGGAAAAGACTACACAAGGGCAAAGATTATTGCGGGTCCTCTTGGAGACTGGCTTCCACATCCTTATTGCCAAAAAAATTGAGAGCTTATACTAAAAATACATATGCAACAGGATTATTAAAAATAATGTAAGAAAGTGAAACCAGAAACCATAAAGAGGCAAAAAGAAAGCTAATTCCATCTGGGCCTTCGGGTAAGATATTTATTACAAGTCCAAAGTCCCTTAACAGAAACCCTTGAGGCTAGATACATTTCAGAATTCAGAATATTTTGAATTTTAGAAAGGTAAGGAGGTACATACACCAGATATTACACAATACACTCCAGTATTGGGTGAGGAACAACTTAAAATCAACTGCATTATTATTTAAGCAAAAAATGTATGAATTTTCAAACTAAGTGGGATAAAGACTTTAAATAGTCACATACATCCTTTTAGGTAAGATTTTGACAACAAAATTTTTTAAAGTATAGGTCTTTAGAGCTTTGGGGATTTCAGAATTGCAGGTAAAAAGTTGTGAACTATAGAAGTTGCAAGTTCACAGGATCAGAACCTGTGGCTATAGATTCCCCTAGATTGTGTATGCATCCACTTCCATTTCTAGGCCTTGCCTCCCCAGTACTGCTGATCAAATTGGTCCCACAAACTCAGATACTGAGAGCTGCCCCACTCATATTTGAGGTCTCCTAATGACCTATTTTTCTGCCTTGTATTTTGGTTCAGGGGCTAGGTTTTCATACTTGCTCAGCTATACCCAGCACCTGTTTTCAGGTTTACAGCTACCATTTTATCACTGACAGCTCATAGTAACTATTGCATAGCCTAAGAAGTAGGATAGTTACCACACTTGAACCATAGATTTAGCTGTTTCCTGACAATCAAAGTTAAAAATCAAAGAAATTGAGAGCAACTGTTATTTTCCTTATGTCAAATTCAGATAGGAATTTAGTCAAATGACTATTTAAAAGGACATACCTCTAACCTGAGAGTGGAGGCATCCAAAACTAGACACAACACCTCCAAGAAGTCACAAAGTAAGAGTTTTAGTTTGTCTAAAATAAAAATATGAAATTTCTAAACAGGGTTAAAAGACAAGTGACAGACTGGCTAGAAACTTTGCCACATATAAAACAGAGAAGGAATTAATGAGAGCTCCTAAAATTAAAAACAAAAGGACACAGAAGCACATTAATAGGAAATTCACAGAAAATATATTTAAATGTCTAACAAATATATTTTTTAAATTCCTGACATCACTAGGAATGAGGAAAATACAACTTTTAAAAGTGAGACACTATTTTTTACCCATCGGATGGGCAAAAAGTTTTAAGTTTTATAATACCAAGTTTTTACAAGGTATAGAGAATAGCACTCTCATATACTATTAGCGGAAGTGTAAATGGTACAACATTTGCAGAGGGTAATTTGGCAATATCTGTCCCAATGTTAAATGTAAATACATTTTAAGGACTGATTTCACTTCTAGAATTCTATTGATATACATGAACAGAGATATGAGTAGTAGGAGTTTTAACTGCAGCACTGTTTGAAATAGTGAAAAATGCAAACAACCTGTCTATTGATAGGGGATTGTTTAAAAAAACAAAACTATGCACAGGAATTTGCCATCTATGGGCCCCTGGACTTCAGCCTGTTTTTGTACTGCCTGCAAGCCAAGAATAATTTTTACAATTTTAGAGAATTAAGGGGAACCCTATAGCTAAATCCAGGTTCACATTACCAGTTATTTATTATTAATTTTACTTCTCTTACCTCACCTAGTAATAAACTTGAGCAGGTACTATAGATTTATTTGCCAAACGATTGGTTGCATAGTTTGCTCTAAGGGAAATACTGTGTTTGAGGAACAGATAATATAAGGAAACAACACTTGTTGGAAAAACACAATGAAAAGAAAAGGTAAGAGGGCAAACCACGGAAACTGAAAAACTAGCATGAGTGATGAAATCATATAGTGATGAAATCCATAAAACAGGATTAGTACATGCATATAAGGAAAAAATTAAAACCAGAAGAAAAGGGAAAGCAAGAAGTAGACATAAGAAAAGGAAAAAAATGATAAAGAAAGGAGAAAAGAGAAAAGGGCATTAGAAAACAGTGCTAGAGGAAGTGAGGATGAGTACTCAACAGGGCGAGAACACACTTGTGACTGTCTCAAAGAGCCCCTGCATACTAGCATAAAGTGATCCTGGAAAATGTTTGCCTCTGCGATGTTTTACATTTGCATTATTTGGTCCTGTATTAATTGAACAGGATGAACTATTTTTAACTGTGTTAGGCACTAGGCAGTGTAAGTCACAGCTTTTAAACTATCAATGTATAATTATGTCTCAGAATTTTTCCCCCGATAAGTATATAAGAAAATAGATGAAGTCATTATAAAGGTACTATGATGGGAAAATACGATATGGTTAACATGTCCTGTTAGGGGTAAATGTGCATGAAGGGACACAAACACCTAAGATCCCCTTTAGAGAAATATAAGTAATTTCAAATAGAGGAGAGCACAGTCTAAGTGTCAAGCAAGCTTAACATCTTGGCTTTATGCACGATAGCATCAAAACTAGACTCATACTTGAGAAATTCTTTACAGTATAATTCTCTCAGTCATATTGTTATCTAAAGCTACCTTAGCCACAGAAATTCTAAACAGATAAACTCAGAGACTGCAGCCTGCAATGTGAACAGATAAGAACATATTACAATTGCTTATGATGTCTTCCCAATGCAAATTGTGAAGCCAGTATTTCTTTCCTTATTTAACTTCTCAAACACTGTAGTAGGCAGAATTTTGGCATCCATGATCTTTGTCCCCTGGTATTACTCCTGTGGTTATGTTACATTGCATGGTAAAAGAATACTGCAAATGTAATTAGAATTACTAATCATCTGACCTTAAAATAAAGAGATTATTCTGGATTATCTGGATTATTCTGGAGAACCCAGTGTAATCGCATGAGTCCTTAAAAGCAGAAGAGGAAGTCAGAGAGATTCAAAGCATAAGAAGGACTGGATATGATGTTACTGGCTTGAAGGCAGAGGGGCCACATGGAAGGCCATGAAAAGGAACTGGACTCTGCCAACAACCTGAGTAAGCTTGTTTTAAAATGTAGGTTTTATTATTATTTAGGTAAGGTAAGGCCAACAGATCAGGAGACCATGGCCATTGAAAAGATAGTTTGTTACTCACAGTTGCCGAGAGGAGGGGCATGCCACACCACACAGGCCCACACAGGAAAGCACCAAGGTCACTCAGGAGGCAGAGAGACTAGGGAACATGTGGGTCTTTATTGTGGTTTAGATGGGAAGGAAAGGACGAGGCAGGGTAAGCAGGCTTGGCCTTGGCTAGTTTGAATAATTTCAGCAGGTTCTAGGGCATAGGGACTGTCCCTAGTTGCCTAGTACCCGTCCCTGGGTTGATTAGAGCAAGGGAGTACTGGCTCTGAGTGTGACAGCCCAAAAATAGGAGGAAGTGAGGGTATGGGCTCTGGATTGGTTAGTTTGCATATGAAAGGCACCCTTGTAGGTAAGTCATTTACTGTCTTTAGGAACTGGCTAGCCCTGGGAGGGGCAGTCTCTCCAGGGCCAGCAAAGTCCAAAGTGTCAAAGCATCAGAAATATAGAAAATAAGAAGGCATATTAATTATTAATTATGCATTAACGCCGCATGCATATTAATTCTTCCCAATAGCTTCCAGAAAGGAATGCAGTTCTACCAGCACCTTGATTTAGCTTTGTGAGACACTGAGCAGAGAATTCAACTATGCCATGCCACACTTTTGTTCTACAGATCTGTGAGATAACAAATGGATACTGTTTTAAGCTGCTACATTTGTGGCAATTTGTTACAGCAGCAATAGAAAATTAATACATATGCCAAATCCTCCTTGGTGGCATGTTTCTAATTAATTCTCTGGGCATGTTATATTCTGCAGAACCTTCCACCACTTTCACAATTACAGTACAGAAAAAGGCTAATTAGAGAAGCTTTCTTCAATGGCTATATTTGGCAGGTTTCCATCAAGCTAAATATAATGTGAAATTTTTAATGCTTTCTACCAATGGAGCATAGAGGAAAATTAAATCAAGATGTGCTTAGGAAATTAGTTTGAGTTTGTAGAACTCAGATTCTTAAAACTGTAAAGCATTTGGCTGTGTAAGATAGAATAAGTACTAATAACTGCAGCACACATTTATCCATCCCTATTAGGCAAATAGCTACCTGTATTAACATATATACTTGGTTGCAACTTCAGATCAAGATGTTGTAAACTCATGCTTTGAGCCACTCTCCACCCCAAAGAAGATCATAGCAATGAAAGATAAAATGTAAAAAAGTGAAAATCTTTAAACTGTAGCCAAGCTTACAAAGAGACCAACATCTCTGTGGATCAGTAGCCAAACATTCATTCATTTGTTCGTTCATTCATTCATTTAACAAGCTTTTATTCAGTACCTACTATGTGATAGGCATTGTTTTAGACACAGGATTCTGCACTGAACAAAACAAAGTCTCTGCCCTTATGGACCTTACATTCCAAAAGAAGAAAATTCTACAGAAATACAAAGCAATAAACCTGGTGAATGTAGGAGGCAAAGGCAGCCAGGAGCTTATTTCCTTAGGAGGTAATGAAGACTAAAAGTGCCCTATCTGAGGCAGAACACCAGAGCCAGTCTCACTGCTTGAAATAACAGACTGGGGTGGAAAGGAGGCTGGAAAGAGCTATGACTGTTGCAGGGGATATAACTTATATAAAACTATGTAACCATCTACATGAGACAAGTGGACAGCTTCACAGTCAGGACTTGGGCTGAGCTACCACTGGCTAAGTGATTGGATCTGTGCTGCTGCCTAATCACCAGTGATAAGTGCCCTGAGCTGTCCCTAAAAGACCTGATTCTGGACAGGGGACAACAGGGGCTATGTACATACAACTGCAACAAAACAGAGAAAGAGTGAGCAAACAAAGACAAAGGGAAAAAATACTTGCCCTCAAGATGAGTCTACAAATTAAAATTTTATACTACATGAGGAAAACTAAGAAGCAACAAAATGAAAATAAAAAAGGAATCTTGACATGACTTCAGGATGCTCAAAGAGATAAAGAAAGGAATAACATTTCTATGGGAAAAAATCATGAAATTATGAAATAAAACAAGCAGAAATGAAATGAAAATAGGCATTTTGAAAAAGAAAGTTAGAAATCCTAGAAATGAAAACTAGAATTTAATTTTTTTAACTTTAATAAATGAGATAATGGTGAGGGAGTTAATAAAATGGAAGAGTACTGAGGAACTTACCTAAAACCTATTACAGTGAGATAAAGTGGCAAAAACATAATTATGAAAAAACAGTTTAAAAACATGGAGGATCAATTGGAAGTCTCCAACATACATCTAATGAGAAAGCCACAAGAAGTGCATTGAGGAAATAGCATAAAATTTTCCAAAATAGAAGAAATACAGGAGTCTTCAGATATAAAGTGTGCAGCAAGTGCTACATAGGATAAGTAGATATACCTGGTCTGGAACTGGTCCATTGCAATAAAGGTGCTAAAGCAAAAAATCCATTAGAATGTACTATTCATTAAAAAAAAAATCTTTGGAAGTCTAAACATAAGAATTCATAAACTGGCTGAAATGCTACTTAACAGCTCTGAAACTCAGTGGAGTTGGGATTTCTAGTTAAAATTGTTGTAAGAATTGTATCTAACAACATTAAATTACAATGTCTTCCTGAACTGCCTTCTGTGTTTCTGTGGAGCAATTGAGTTGAAATTATCTAAAAAGTCAAAATGGAGGGAAAAGTAAAGTCAGGGATAGGGGAAATGAAATACTAAACTGCTTGTATTATCTGGAAGAAGGATAAAGTTTTTATTAAGTAAAGTAAATTATGCATGTTGTAATACGTAGGTTAAATACTAAATGAATAAAACTACACTATACAACTACCAAGCTAATAAAGAGAAAAAATTATTTTAAAAAATATACTCAGTCAATCTGAAAAAAAAAAAACAAGCAAGGAGAGAACAAAATATAGAGCAGGTGTGTCAAATAGAAAAAAATAAAAAAATAAAAAATAAATAAATAAAATGATAGAATTAAACAAAACATATCCGTAGTTACATATGATATAAATAGACTAAATGTTCTAGTTTAAGAAACAATGATTCTCAAACTGGATTTTAAAGGGACATTGAAAAGTTGAAAGTAAAAAGATGGAAAATCATATACTATGCAAATAACAACCAAAATAAAATGGGTGTATATATATATTAGTATCACAAAAAGTAAACTTCAAGGGAAAATTATAAATAAAGAGGCTTCATAATGACAAAAATTTCGATTCACCAGAAAGACATAATTTTAGAATTGTATGCACCTGATAACATGACTTGAAAATACGTAAAGCAAAAACTGAACTACAAGGTTAAATAAATCCACAATTATGCAGAGAGATTTAACATACTTCTCTCAGTAAGTGATAAAACAATCAAAAAAAGCACAAAATATTTGAACACAATCTAATTGAATTAGATTTAGTTAGAACACTGAATCTAACAACTGTGAAATGCACACTCTTATCAAATACACAGAAACATTTACAAAAAAATTGACCAGGGCTTCCCTGGTGGCACAGTGGCTGAGAGTCCACCTGCCGATGCAGGGGACATGGGTTCGTGCCCCGGTCCGGGAAGATCCCACATGCTGCGGAGCGGCTGGGCCCGTGAGCCATGGCCGCTGAGCCTGCACGTCCGGAGCCTGTGCTCCGCAACTGGAGAGACCACAACCGTGAGAGACCCGCGTACCGCAAAAAAAAAAAAAAAAAAATTGACCATACACTGGGTCATAAAGCAAGTCTCAACAAATTTCAAAGGTTTGAAATCATACAGATGTTTTCTTACCACTGTACAATGTGAAAAGATAACTGCAAAAATTTTGTTTGAGAAATTATGAAATGAGTCAAATGGGTCAAAAAATAAATAATGGAGAAATCAGGAAATTATTTGAACTGAATAATAATGTAAAAATCTGAATATTGGAACTTTAAGATGCAGCTAAAACGGCACTTAGAAGGAAACATATAACCTAAACTGTATATATTAAAAAGAATAAAGACTGAAAATTAATAAGCTAAGCATTTATCTCAAGAGATTAGAAAAAGAGAAGCAAAATAAAAGAAAATAGAAGGAAAGAAATAACAAAGATAGAGGGCAAATAATGGAGAAGAGACAAGAAAGCTAAAAGTCCCTTCTGTGAAAGGACTAACAAAATTGACAAACCTTTGGTAAATAATCAGGGGGAAAAAAGAGAGAAGGAGTGAATAATAAATATCAGAAATAAAAAAGAACAACTACTACTGACGCTGCACACATAAACAGATAATAATGGCCTATTATTGACAACTTTTGCCAACAAATTTGAACATTTAGATGAGATAGAAAAAAATCCTATAAAAAATACAGTATATCAAAGTAGCATTAAAAGAAACAGAAAACTCTAAAGCCCTTTAACCATTAAAGAAAGTAAATCAGTAATTTAAAAATCTGCCCCAAAAGACAACTCCAGGCCCAGATAACTACTTTTAAGTTCTACCATTGTATATATGTGCCACATCTTCTTTATCCATTCATCTGTCAATGGACACTTAGGTTGCTTCCATGTCCTGGCTATTGTAAATAGTGCTGCGATGAACATTGTGGTACAAGACTCTTTTTGAATTATGGTTTTCTTAGGGTATATGCCCAGTAGTGGGTTTGCTGGGTCGTATGGTAGTTCTATTTTTAGTTTTTTAAGGAACCTCCATACTGTTCTCCATAGTGGCTGTATCAATTTACATTCCTACCAACAGTGCAACAGGGTTCCCTTTTCTCCACACCCTCTCCAGCATTTATTGTTTGTAGATTTTTTGAAGATGGCCATTCTGACCGGTGTGAGTTGATACCTCATTGTAGTTTTGATTTGCATTTCTCTAATGATTAGTGATGTTCAGCATCCTTTCGTGTGTTTGTTGGCAATCTGTATATCTTCTTTGGAGAAATGTCAATTTAGGTCTTCTGACCATTTTTGGATTGGGTTGTTTTTTGATATTGAGCTGCATGAGCTGCTTGTATATTTTGGAGATTAACCCTTTGTCAGTTGTTTTGTTGGCAAATATTTTCTCCCATTCTGAGGGTTATCTTCTCGTCTTGTTTATGGTTTCCTTTGCTGTGCAAAAGCTTTTAAGTTTCATTAAGTCCCATTTGTTTATTTTTATTTCCTTTTCTCTAGGAGGTGGGTCAAAAAGGATCTTGCTGTAATTTATAACATAGAGTGTTCTGCCTATGTTTTCCTCTAGGAGTTTTATAGTGTCTGGCCTTACATTTAGGTTTTTAATCCATTTTGAGTTTATTTCTGTGTATGGTGTTAGGGAGTGTTCTAATTTCATTCTTTTACATGTAGCTGTCCAGTTTTCACAGCATCACTTAATGAAGAGGCTGTCTTTTCTCCACTGTATATTCTTGTCTCCTTTATCAAAGATAATGTGACCGTATGTGCGTGGGTTTATCTCTGGGCTTTCTATCCTGTTCCATTGATCTATATGTCTGTTTTTTGTGCCAGTACCATACTGTCTTGATTACTGTAGCTTTGCAGTATAGTCTGAAGTTAGGGAGCCTGATTCCTCCAGCTCCATTTTTCTTTCTCAAGATTGCTTTGGCTATTCGGGGTCTTTTGTGTTTCCATACAAATTGTTAAATTTTTTGTTCTAGTTCAGCGAAAAATGACAACAGTAGTTTGATAGGGATTGCACTGAATCTGTAGATTGCTTTGGGTAGTATAGTCATTTTCACAATGTTGATTCTTCCAAGCCAAGAACATGGTCTATCTCTCCACCTGTTTGTATCACCTTTAATTTCTTTCATCAGTGTCTTATAGTTTTCTGCATACAGGTCTCTTGTCTCCCTAAGTAGGTTTATTCCTAGGTATTTTATTCTTTTTGTTGCAGTGGTAAATGGGAGTGTTTCCTTAATTTCTCTTTCAGATTTTTCATTATTAGTGTATAGGAATGCAAGAGATTTCTGTGCATTAATTTTGTATCCTGCTACTTTATCAAATTCATTGATTAGCTCTAGTAGTTTTCTGATAACATCTTTAGGATTCTCTATGTTTAGTACCATGTCATCTGCAAATGGGGATAGCTTTACTTCTTTTCTGATTTGGATTCCTTTTATTTCTTTTTCTTCTCTGATTGCTGTGGCTAGAACTTCCAAAACTATGTTGAATAATAGTAGTGAGAGTGGACAACCTTGTCTTGTCATAACATCACTCTTGAAGAGAAAGAACAAAAAGGAAAATTTGTTCTTCTAGGTATCAAGACATATTACAATGTTAGAGTAATCAAGACCGTGTGGTGTTAGCACAGGGGCAGAAAAATAGATGAATAGGAGAGCTCAGAGACAACATAGAAACTGATTTATGACAGAGATGGCCCTGCAGAACAGTGAGAACAGAATGGATTTTCCAAAAGAAGGTAGGACAATGAAAAAAATGATATTGGACTCCTCTTTCATAGCAGACACAAAAATCAAACACAGAGAATTTTAGAAAATACAGGATGATTTCTTCTTGACCTTGGACTAGGTAAGTATTTCCTACATAAACACAAAGAGTACTCATAATAGAGAAAATAACTAATAAACTAAATTTAAATTAAGAAGGCAATGTAGAAAGAGTGGAAAGTCAACCCTCAGAGTAGGAAAAGATATTTGCAATACATCTAATTAAATATGTAAATAAAGAACAAGTATCCAGAATATAAAGAAACTTCTGCAAATAAATAACAAGGAAAAAGTACCCAGAGGTAAAAATGGTGAAAAGATTTGAATAATCACTTCACAAAAGAGGTAATCCCAATGACCAATACCATACTTTAAAATATTCAATGTCACTACTTCTCAGGGAAATGCATTTTAAAACCATGATGAAATACCACCATTCATTCATCAGATGAGAAAAAAATGTAAAAGTCTGACAATATTAACAGTTAAGCAAAATATGGAGCATCAGAAACTTTCATAGTATGAATGGTATATACTGGTAGAAATTCTTTGAAAACCTGTTGCATTGTCTAATCAAGTTGAAGACATGCATACCCTATGACTCTGCAATTCTCCCAAATCTTTACCCTGGAGATATACATTTATATGTACCACAGTACATGAACAAGAATGTTCCTGGAGGCATTGTTTAAAAATACCAAAAAATGTAAACAATTCAAATGTCCACCAGCAATAAAACAAATAAATAAATTGTGGTCTTAATCAGCAGTGAGAATGAACAATCCATAGCTGCAAACAGCAATTTGAATAATTATTAAAATAATGTCAAGACAAAAAAGGCAAGTCACACACAAAATACATAAAATAATGATTTCATCTATATAAAGGTTAAGAACAGAGAAACATCATGTTGTTCAGGGTGGTATATCCAAGTGGTAAGATTATAAAGAAAGTAAGGAAATACTTCTATAAAAGTCAGGATAGTGATTATCTCTGGAGGAAGGAAAGGAGTTTGGGATTGAGAGGAGGATAATTAGGAAGACATACACAAGAGGCTTTCTGTGTATCAGTAATGTTCTATTTTTTGACCTGGGTGATGGTTACAGGGGTGTCCACTTTACAAATATTTGTTAACCTACACATATATCTTAAAAGTCCACATGGTCTGGAGGAGAGTAAATAAGTCAATTACATAGTCAATGCCCTTAGAATGTAAGAGTTAAGTGAGGAGGCTGTGGTTTCCTAAAAGAGATCCTTCTAGGAGCCATAAATGGATACAACACTGAAGATTTTTTGAACAGAGAATTAACAATGTCAGAGCTTGACTTCTGAAAGTTTAAGCTGGCAGCAACATGGAAAACAGCTGAAGCCAAGAAAAGTATAGGGGGACATGAAGGCTCAAAATTGGATCTGTTGGAACTAAATGGAAATGGTAGTATGGAGGTAAGCTATGCACAACTTAGCAACTGGTAAACAAAGCAAAGAATAAGGCAGAGAGAAAAGTCAAATATGGCTCCAAGGTCTCAATTCTGGGGCAATTTTTATGGATGGTTCTATTAATGCAAAAAGGGAGTACGTGAGGTACGGCAGATTTGAGCATCTAGGTGACAAGTTCCATTTTGTACATAATAATATTGAGGTACCAGAAAATATCCCACTGCTGATATTTAGCTGACCATTGGAATTGGACCTGTTAGATATTCTATAAATAAATATGTATTATGGGCTGAATGTTTGTGTCTCCCTAAAATTCATATGTTAAGCCCTAACTCCCAATGTAATATTTGGAAGTAGGGCCTTTGGATGATAATTAGGTTTAGATGAGGCCATGAGGGTAGGGCCTCCTGATGGGATTAGTGTCATCATAAGAAGAGGAAGAGAGACCACAGCTTTCTCTCTCCATTATGTGAGGATACAGCCAGAAGGCAGCTGTCTACAAGCCAGGACGAGATCCCCTACAGGGAAACCAAACTGGTTGGCACCTTGATCTTGGACTTCCTAGTCTCCAGAACTGTGAGTAATAAATTCCTGGTGTATAAGCCACCCAGTCTACTGTATTTTGTTATTACAGCCTGAGGTGACTAATATGATATGGGAGGAAATGAGGGAGGGAGAGTCATGTAATTGAGAAGGTAGAGATGTAGATGTAGATTTGGAGGTCAACCACATACAGCTAACAGTGGATCCCAAGACGTGGGATAAGTCTGAAAATGGATAAAAATGAAGAAAGAGTTGCTAAGATCAGATCCTTGAGGAACAACTTTGTAACAACAAAGTTACAGAACAAGAATGATGAGACAGAAAAGGAACTGGCAGAGAGGTGGAAAAACCAGGAGAAAATAATATAAAGAAGCAAAATGAGGAAAGAGTTTCAGGATTTGTCCAACAGTGGGTTAGGGGGTTGACAGAAAGTGACTGTGCTCAGTGATCGACCAATTTTTAGCCACCTTAAAGAGAGTGATTTCAGCACATTGTTGAAGGCCCAAGTCAGGCTACAAACAATTATGGAATTTAAGGATCACCCTAAAGCAGAGGAAGCAAACATGATGCTTTCAAGACTTTTGGTAGTGAAAAGGTGAACTAAAGGAAAGTAACAGGAGAGTCATAAAGTCAAAAGAAAAGGCCTTTTTCAGACAAAGAAGACTACTACAGTGAAGAAATATTAAAGATGCAGAATGTGGTCAGAGTAGATAAATGAAGGAACTATGTTCTGAGAGCCGTAAGAGCACAAGTGCAGGAGCCAGTCTTTGAAATGAGGTCCTCACACCCTGTCTGAGGCAGAAGAATCTTCATTATTAAAATGTACAGCTCGAAAAGAAAACTCAGAGATAAAAGCATTAATAAAAGAAAAGAAAACCCTTGTGCACTGAGGTGGGAATATAAACTGGTGCAGTCACTATGGAAAACAGTACAGAGGTTCCTCAAAAAATTAAAAATAGAACTACTATATGATCCAGCAATTCCACTCTTGGGTATTTATCCAAAGAAAGCAAAAACACTAACTCAAAAAGATATATGCACCGCCATGTACATAGCAGCATTATTTATAATATCGAAGATATGGAAATAACCTAAGTGTCCACTGACAGATGAATGGATAAAGAAAATGTGATATATATATATATATATATATAATGAATAATATATATAAATATTATCCACCCATAAAAAAGAATGAAATCTTGCCATTTGTGACAACATGAAAATATGTATATACCTTGAGGGCATTATGATAAATGAAATAAATCAGAGAGAGAAAGACAAAAACACATGATCTCACTTATACGTGGAACAAGCTCATAGATAAAAGAACTGATCGGTGGTTACCAGAGGGGGTGAGGTGCAAAATGGATGAAGGGAGTCAAAAGGTACAAACTTCCACTTATAAAATTAATAAGTCATGGGGAGGATATAATGTGCAGCATGGTGACCATAGTTAATAATATTGTATTGCATAATTGAAATTTGCTAAGAGAATAGATCTTTCAAAACAGAAGAAAAAAAAAGTATTTTTACTTCTAAAAAAGTATTTTTAATTCTAATGCCTTGTAATGGAGTCTAGTCATTAAAATAATTTACTCCAAAGAATACAGCAGGTATTTAAGGGAAAAAGAAGCAAGGTTACCAAGATAACAGTAAATCTGTTTATGATGGGCAAAAGCAGCCATTTCCTCACGTGGCTACCATATGACAAGGATTGCCACCTATCTGTAGACGGCAGAAGTCAGGGGTAAATTTGTTTTCATCAGGAACTCCCCAGAAAGGACTCAAAAAGGCTTCATTATTCAAGGGCTCATGTTAGACAAAGTGTTCCTGTATTTTGTTTTGTTTTTACTGTGGTTCATGATGTGCTATTCGTGTTGTTCTCAGATTTACAGTCATCTGCAGTCAGTGAGTGTGCCTGTGATAAAGTGTGAACCTTTAGGAAAATGCAAAAGGCTTGAAATGGACAGTGTAGGAGACATGAGGAGTCGGTTGGATGTGATGTGTGCATAGGAATGGAATCCTAGCATGAACAGTAAAATAAGCAGTTCCCATACTTTCACATACATGGTATCTTTGACTATCTTTATTTTGGTCTTTTCCAGACTCTCTGCTCTCGGAAAGAAAAAAAAAAAGGCAGACAATATGCCTTTTTTAACTTCTTAAAATAAATTAGAAATACTATAGGGATAAATTTAGAATAAAAAGTTATCCAATAGTAGAGAACTTTATATTAAACTGGCATTTTAAAAAATATTTCCAATAGCTTCCTAATTTATAAATTTAATCAAGATCTCATTTAGAGTGAGATAAATTAATCTGAGGAACTATTAAAATGAATGTACTTATTTAATCATAAAAGTTATTAAAATATTGAAAATTCCTAAACCTCTTGCTAATATCAAATCACGTTATTAAGCTGTTCTAGAAATGAAAAGAAGTTTAAGTATAGCTTGAAGACAAGAATAAAAGGGTAGAGAAGCACTTCATTAGTCTTCTACCACATTTTAATCATTCCAAATAATAGTAAGATGTTAACACAGTAAAATAGCCAAACATAACTAATCAATTTACATAAAAATAAGAAAGCTATGGAAAACGTCTTTCTATAAAACTGTGGTACTAGTTTTAAAATGATCAGTTTCTGGTTTTAACTAACTTCTAATTTGCAGAATAGCAATCTGAATATATACTCTAGGAAAAATCATAATTAGACAAGGCCCATTTTCTTAAAGTTATCCATTTTAGAGTTGAATGTGAAGAGTTGTCAAAAATAATCTTGAGGTAGTTGTTGCCAATTATACTTATTTTGACAACTGAAAATGAGTAAACAAACCAAAAAATAGTTTAATATTTTGATCAATGTAACTCCTTAATGCTAAACAAAATAATTATGCTTATATTGGTATACAATTTAAGAAGCACATTTTAATGTTTAAACAGGAAGGAATTATTTTCTTAAATTCTGCAGAAGTTAATTATTATGCAGATTCAGGTATATGGTATACAAGGTACGTTTTCATAAACACAAAAATTCCAAAGAAGGCATGCCTCATCTGTAAGTCAGAAAGTTGAATCCACTCAACACAAGCTTCATTCATAAAAGGTTTCCACCATATTTAGTATTTGAGGGATGTGATGTACAGTGTCAATACCAATAATAGTTTAAATGTGACTAGGATCTTCTAAATACTTTCCATTCTGCCAAAGGTAGATTTCTACCTTTATTCTTTTTTTTTTTTTTCGGTATGCGGGCCTCTCACTGTTGTGGCCTCTCCCGTTGCGGAGCACAGGCTCCAGACGCGCGGGCTCTGCGGCCATGGCTCACGGGCCCAGCCGCTCCGCGGCATGTGGGATCTTCCCAGACCAGGGCACGAACCCGTGTCCCCTGCATCGGCAGGCGGACTCTCAACCACTGCACCACCAGGGAAGCCCTCTACCTTTATGCTTAAAAACAATCAAATAACAACAACAACAACAAAAACACTTTATAGGAATTTCAACTATTTGGAAGGAATTTTTTTGTATATGGAAACAAAAGTATAAATAATACAGCTGAGCCAGAAAGAAGAAAAAGAGGAAACATGAACAAGAGTTATCAAGCATATGAAAGTCTTAGAATTATATAGCAAAAACAATACAGGAATCTGGGTTTTTCCCATCCACACTGCTGTGAAATACTGGGGACACAATTTAATCTTTGCATTTTGGGGTTAAAACATCCTTCCCTCATTGCAAATCTGCGTTTTTCTTTGCAGCTTTCATAAAGACATTTCGGCGGCAGTTATAGGGATTTTTCTCAATGGAAAACAAGTGAAAATTCAAAGGCAGTTTTGACTTTATGCATAAGATCCTATAGGACACTAGAGCCTCCCTGTTCCTAGACACCTGTTCAATTAGCCTGACACCATCTGAAATTTCCATTAATTTGTTATATTAGCAGAGTGTCTTTGCGTATAAGGAATTAATTCTGAAAGATTCCTACTGTTAAAGTACAAAATGTTATATAAATGCTAATATTTTTCCATCTAGCTAGCTAGCTGTACATGGTTGGGAGCAGATGTATATAAAGGAAAGGGACACTAAATTATTTCAGGTCAGTGGATATCCATCCTTACTGTGGATGGTAAGGGTGAAGAAAAGATCCAGAGCATGGGGTATTACCTAAAGGCAAATTTGTGGGGACTCTGAGTGCGGGGTCCTAGCAAAGCCATGTGGGAACAGCTGTGTTGTAACAGACACTTGGGGATAGTAGGAGAACCAAAGAACCACATTTTCCTACTTCACCATTTGATCTCCTACATACTTTTCATTGCCAGGGGTAGATTAATTCACAGTATAATAGTATGTTGAACACACCAGAAGAAAGCAACACATTTTAGTACTGTAAGATTTATGCCTTTCCATATTTGGTAAAAGGGGCTGTTTCTTCATCTATATCTGTGCTCTGCTTTCTGACTTCAAGTATTAATTCTGCTTACCTCTAATTCCTCATCTGCCTAGTCCTGCAGCAGACCAGGCCTAAAATATAGGACCAGCCAGGACCACTTCACCTTAACATTAAACAATTCAGGCTGAGGGCAGGAGGGAGACATCCTTGTGTATTTCTAGAATGGAATGCCTTGACTTCCCTTACTGGAAGTATGAAGCCATCCCATGGACTAACATTAGGATCAAAACCAGATGATTATCCTTTTTAAAGATTACCCTGTTTTTCCTAGTTAGTTTAAAAACCAAAATCTAATTTTTATCTTGGAAAAAAAAAAGCTCTTTAAAGTAAATATTTCCCCCAAAGAAAACCACCATAATTTACTTGGGTAGAGGGGAGGAGAGGGATAGAAAAGGAAAAAAAGAATAAATTGAGATTTGCATGGGACATATGTAATTTGAACTCTGAACGTGGACATGGATCTTTACCATTAGTAATTGTTCTGCTATTCTGGGGGAGAGGAAGGATGAAGCTAGGGTTGAAAACAATTCAGGACTGACCAGAGATGAAAGCACTAATTCCAATCGGGTGGAGGATAGGATTCAGAAATACTGGAAAGCTTTGTTTTCCTCACCCTGTGTCTTGGAACCGCAAGATCAGAAGTTGGCAACTCTAGATTAAACATCATAACAGCTGGGATGAGGAAACTCTTCACAGAAGGGCCACCCCAAAAGTCAAGAATGAAAAAATGCTAGAGGAATAAACACAACAAAATCCCTCAGGAAAACATATCTGGCCACTGGGTGGGTATCAGCCTTGTGTCATACTTGGTATTTTTTCTTCCTTTAAAATAAAGACTTGTTTTCTTTCAGAAAGTTTCCTGGCTTTTAGGTATTCACCCATCTTTCACAGAGAATTTCAATTCTAAGTATCTATTGCTCATAATACTTTATTTTTAGGGGAAACATTAGCCCAATCCCTTGAGACAGGGTTTAAAAACATTAACCTATAAGAGTCAGTGGATAGGAAGAAAGAAAGGTAATGTTAAATAATTTCTCCCCTTGGGAGAAGCAGGTTGGTTTTTTTACAAAATTCAAAATTCTACAAAATTCAAAATTTCAAATATATATATACCCTGAAGGGTATATAAGACTATTGTCAAGTTGTAGGATGTCTCTTGGTAGAAGCAAAATAGTTACCCTACCTTCACTCTGCATCACGTTTCTATGTCTCAATCTACTTAAACTCCTTCCCCCGATGCCTCAGCATCCAAAGTCCTGTCATCTTTCCCCAAAAATGATAGCCTTTTTTATTAACAACAGAAAAATTCTCTCTACATAAGAGTTGTGCAGTAAATTTGGCCCTAAGTGTACCTTTGCTTTCACATTATTTATTGACCTTCTTCCCACCCTCTCATGACCTCTTATGCCCATCGTGTGGTGGGAAAATTGGGAGCATTTAAAAACTACAAGGTAGGAACCTAATCCATGAGCAGGCAGCCGAAGGCCCTGGAAAATAATGTTAAAACAGGATCAAAGTCAAGGGCAGAAAGAGTATCCAGACAGACAACAAGAGTCCGTTCCTTAACTGAGCTTTTTAACATTAAAGAGAAATCCAGAAAAACAAAGTGCTCATAGATAATTTGTGGTTTTCCCCCATTGAACAAAGAATTCTCTTAATAAATATAAGAGAAAATACTGGAATGTATTGACTTTAGGTTACCACATGGGTAGATATAATTTCTTCTCTATACTAATGAAAAAATAGAGTTGAAATAGATGAGATTTGTGTTAGACTTTTTTTTCTGACTTACTTTAGGGGAACAAGTCACTGGAACATGGTACCAAAAGACCTCCTCTGAAAACTTTGAAGAATCTAAGCTAGTTATTGGACAGGGCTTCCTGGAAAAACTAGGCGAGAGCTCCTTTAAGCCAGAGACAGGCTATATAGGGTAATATATTTGAACACTAGCTTGGCAGTCAAGCATATTCTGGGTGTGAATTCTGCTTTGCCAGTCACCGTATCAGTGATGTCAGGCAAGTTGCTTAGCCCTGGTTTCTCAGCTATAAAAATGGAGGTAATACTAACAACCTCCTCAACAGGGTTGTTACAAGAATTAAATGAAGTAATGTAAGTAAGTTCTGACACATGAAAAGCAAATAATAATAATAGTAATAGTTAAACTGTATTTAGTGATTACCAAGTGCCAGGCACTGTTTACATGTATTACTTAATTTAATCCTCACAGCAGTCCTATGAATTACATGCTATTTGTTGCACCATTTCACCAATGAGGAAACTGAGATTAAGTAATTTGCCTATGGTCTATCAGTTAGGAAGTAGTAGAGATAGGAGTCAAATCTAAGTACTCTTACCCACTGTTGCTACTATACTACTACTATTACTGCTAACTACCATTCATTATTCATCAATATACCTCCAGTACCTAGCATGATACCTAGCATAATAAGCATTCGATAAATACTTTTTGAGTTGAATTTAATTTCTTACATTCCTTAGACTCAGGCAAGAAATGAATAATCCAGTCAAGCAAAAAAATCATATTCATATTCACAGTATCTATCAAAAATCATGACTGTCATTTTTCATTGAATTAACTTGTTTTTATCACTTTCAGTGAACTAAATGGGAATTTGAGTACACTCTAATATTCATGAATGTCACCAGAATATAAAACTACAGACCAATATCACTTATAAATATAGATGCAAATATCCTCAACAAAACACTAGCCAGCCAAACCCAGCAACATATAAAAAGAATTATACACTGTGGTCAAGTGGGATTTATCCTAGGAATGCAAAGTTATTTAACAGCTGAAAATCAATGTGATAATCGTGAGCGGCCTTGAAGATGCAGCATTTTGTCATTTTACTACGAGGCAAATTTGAACCACACAATGTGACACCAGTATGCGAAGACCAGTCATGGAGATGTGCTTGGTATGTTCACCAGAAGAGGGCCTGCTGAGAAGGCAAATTGGCCCTTTTCTAGATCATATCTTTGCAGCAACTCCTATAAAGTTGTGGAGGAAAAGGTGTCTTTGTGGAAAAGTGAGCTCAAAAAGTCAGCCAACAAACAAAGCTATTCATGAATATAATAGTATTCATGAATTCAAAAAGGACTTGGGACAAATCCCTAGTAGATATCAAGGATACACCATGTAGAATGTGATAACTGTGAAAACTAAAATCAGATCATATCAAAGCTACCCAGTTGGAAGACCAAATAAATTCTCTGAAATTCAGCAAAAAATTCTGTGAGAACTTTCAAAGTCCAGTTTATCTTATTTTCCTAAGTTGTGATATGTTCATGATTTCCTGTTTAATTAATCTTCAGAAACTTAAAAAAAAAAAAACTTTTACAACATTTTCCCATTTTCCAAAACAGTGAAAGAGTCAAATGTCAAGTCTACCATAATAAAATGATTTAAAATGTACATGCAGAAAATCTGAAATTATTTTGCATTTTAACATTAGCTTAACCACATTACAGAGTAAATATTATGTTATTTTAACATCATAAGAGTAAACTAATGGCTCAGAAACATGTGTGATTTGACTAAATTAGTGTTACTATGGAAACTTGATATTTTCAATTTCCTGACCCTCAAGGTTGATTTCAACACTGCAATATGCTGTTTTCCATTTTGCTGCTATAGTTCAGTACAATAGAAAAGCATGCTGCAAATTAGTTATTAAAGACTCTAAAACTGGGAAATAAATGTAGGAAAAACTATATTCTTCTCTTTAAAAGTTCAGTCATATGTCATCTATGGTTCATTCCATAACCCAAGTCCTCATCTGGCTTGTCTTTATTTTTCCCAACAGTTTGCTGGCAGATTCACAAATTCAAAATAAATAGAATTTTTCCACTATCTAATTCTGAATTTGGCAGGGAAACTCAATGATGAATCTATTCCTACCTCAAAAAATGTTTTCTTTTATACATTTCACTCACCCATATTCACTCAAGTCTGTAGACTAGAGAAATAACAACTTTATTCTGGGGGGTGTTTCCATCATGTTTCTCAGGAATAAGTCAAATACAAATTCAACCCTAATATCTGAAATTTCAAATAGGAATAATCAATTTCTCCACCACTTTCCATCTTGGATTCCTTCCAGGCCATCTGAGGAGAAATCCCATAGGCTTTCTGTCTATGAAGAGCATATTCCTTCATATCCTGAACTAGTAAAGGCCCCTCACAATAGCAGGTGGTGCTGCAGATTCACAGCTTCACTTACCCCTCAACTTGATTCTTTTTTAAATTACAAATGCTTCACAACCTGCACAAACTTTTAACCAGCTAACATGTCTAGGACTTGCAGTAGTAAAATAATTTAAACAGTAATTTTTATTATTTCCTTCACAATGAACAGGTAAGTGAAGGGTTATTGTTACCTAAAAATGCTTTCTCTACTAACTTTTTTCTTACTTTTTCAAGTTAAACTTAGTCTCAGTCATTCTCTACATACCAAGTCAACCTCTAATACAAACCTTTTCAAAAAAGTCTTAAAAGCTCATTCATTCTATTTGGAATTAATGCCAGGGAAGTGACACAAGGTGAACCACCCTGTTTGTTTCATGTAGGTGCCTAGAAACAACTTATAATTTCTATTTGGAAAGAGACAAACCTGGGTTATACATGTACTTTTACTGTGGAATCTGTTAGTATTTCTTTTTCAAGTATCACTTTCAGTTTATGTGAGGAAACTTGTCCCCAGGGCATTATTTTAAGGGGATTTGTGAATTTATACTGCATAGTACCTCCAAATTAATTTCACCAAAGCAATTTTGATCATGTCACTACCTTACTCAAAACCCCTCAATGATTCTCTTTCTTTCTCCATTGCCTACAGGCTAAAGTAAAAGGCCCTCAATAATCTGGCAGCAATTAGTGCCAGGGACCTCCTTTCCTACCCTCTCTACCCAGACCCTCTCTTCCCACCAGGGCAAGGAGAACTTAAAATTCCTATCCAGTGGGATATGATGTGCGCTGTGGATGGGGGAAAACCGTGTATTGTATTCTAACCACTCTTTCCAATGGGAGTTTTATTGAAATTATCCTGTTCTTTCCCCACAATTCCATATTGGTTGTTTTGGAAGTGGACCTCTTAGATCATTAGACTGTAAAGAGGTGTGTCCACACCTGATGGAGAGGAAGGGATAACACCTAGAGATCCTGGACTTGGAGCTTGAATTAGACTTGGATTACCTTCCTTTGGAGAGAGCTTGTAAATGCACATAACAGTGTATGAGTAGGGAAAAGGATATGAATAGATGCTGAGCCAGAAATAGATTATAAAGGACTCTGTGGATGCCTCTCCAACGTATTATCCGCTCCTTTTGTAGAGAAGACCATGCTGTTTGAGTGGCAGCAAACCACATCTCCAGCTCTAGGTGGACACTAATTTGTCTAAGCCAATCATTGTCATCCTATCCCCCTTGAAACAAACATTAGCTCAGTCACGCAGACCTAAGTCATTCAGTAGCTTTTATGCTACCAGCCACTGTGATTGGTTTAAGGATGGTACAATCAGAGCAAATCTGACAACTTTTGTTCAATGGCTAAAAAAAAAGCAACTCTCTTTTTTGGACATGAACAAGGAATAACATAGGCCAGATGTGGTAGCCAGACTCCAAGATGGCCCCCAATGATTCCAGCCTCCGGATATTCACATCTTAGTACAATCCCCCTCTCACAATGTACCAGGGTTTGTCTGTATGACCAATAGGGCAGAAGTGATGGTATGTCACTTCTGAGATTATATAATAACAGACTGGGTTCTCTCCTCTCTCTCTCGCTCTTGCTCTCGCTCTCGCTCTCACTGTCTCTCATTACTTGCTCTGGAGGAAGCCAACTGCCATGTCATGAGAAACCTAAATAGACGCCCATATGACAAGGAACTGAAGCCTCCAGCCAACAGCCACATGAATGTGCCAGCCAGTTTGGTTTCCCTGTCGGGGATCTTGTCCTGGCTTGTAGACAGCTTGGTCTCCTCCTTCACTCCTCCTTCCTTCCCTCTTGAGCAGTGGGCTTGGGGGTTGGGGCTTGCAGTAGAAGCCGAGATGGGAAGGGACAAGTGTCTGCTTCAGTGCTGAATTGTGGCCTTCTCTTGGTGGATGCTGCTTATTGGCCTCTGTGTGGCAGACATCTGAACACTGGCTCTTCCATGGGCTGCATGTGTGAGGGTTCTTTAGGGGTTTGTGAGGGGCCTCCCCAGGGCGTGGTCTCCACCTTGCTCTTCTAATACCCTCTCAGTTGCTACCCCTGGCGCTACCCCCACAGCCTCTTGCGTAGGGTACTGGCAAGTCAGCTCAAGTCCAGCTAATTTCCATGAAGGCTTCTCAACCCCTGGGAAACAGAACTCTCCCAGTCACTCCAGGCCAGAAATCCAGAAGCTGGAATGGGAAGCTAGAAGTTAGCAGTATAAGAACATAATTAGCTTTGGTGATTTAAAAGATCCCTGAGCACTTAAAATGTATAAAGCTGTGAATGGAAAGGAACTAATGTGTTTTGAGCCCTCTTATGTGCCAAGCACTCTTTATAGCATTTCCTGGGAGAGTAGTATACAGATAATGTGCTTTATTTCCACAATTTACCCTCTGATTGTGTTCCTTTCTCTACACTAGCCCTATAAGATGGATATTATACTCCCTATTTTACAAATGAAAAGGAAAGTGAGATTTAAAGAGAGGTCAAATAATTCACTTAAAGTCAGACATCTATTAGGTGGGAGAGCTGGGATTAAAAGAACGGGTCTGTCTGACTCCAAAGAAGATCCTAGGACTCCTGTAGATACCGACCAGGGTTCTTGGTCTTCCCCAATCAACAGAAATTGATAAAAGGCCAGTCAAGAAATTCAGGCAAGGCTTTACTGGGGCTCCTGCGGCAGCAGAAGGGAGTGAAAACAAGTAACACGTTCCCTTGCTCCCCTTGCGGCGGGGGCGGGGGTGGGGGGGTGGGGGTGGGGGCGGGGACCTGGTTCCTTACCTGGGGTGACGGTAGGGGTGGGTCCAGGGGTCAGGCCGGAGGGGTGGCTTAGGTGCTTTGCCCACCCCTTTGGTGGTGTTGAGTGCAGGGGGCATGCGCAGTACCCTGCTTTTGCTCCCAACACCCTGTTATTTGCTTCGGACTTTTCAGAAGTGGCAGTTGGGTTTTTTTGGTCTTTTTGTATCTAGTTGTCTAGAATTTGCCCCAACTGCACATGCATACAGTTATTTTTAGTCCCTAATAGTTTCTTTGTATTTCGTTGCTCGAGGAAAGGTGTGTCCAGGTGCAAGCACTGCAGCAAAGGGTCCCAGGTCCCAGCGGGTCTCACTGACACCAGTGTAAATGTGATAGAGATTGTTTATATTAAGATATTCCCATAAGAATTGGGGAAATGTATGACTATGTTGTTTTGCTGCTGACCAAAGATGATAGGATTGTGCTGCAGGATGGTAGGTGATCTGTGCAAAGCACAGTATTTTTAAACCCTTACATAGTGCCAGGGACTGTTCTAAGTGAATTAGAAATCTTGTCTAATTTAATTCTCATAACAATCCTATAAGTACTATTACTATCCCCAGGTTTCAGATAAGGAAACTGAGTTACAGAGAGGTAAGATAACTTGCCCAATATCACACAGAGCTTTTATTTGAAACAGGTAAAGTGGATCCAGAATCTGTAGGTCTAACCACCAAGCTACACATCATTTCTAAACTCTCAACTGACTCTCTTGGTCCCCTCTACACAAGAGAGATCTACTTCCAAAATTTTCTTCCATGGGCTGGCGCCCCTGCTTACACCAGCGAAAACAAGTTCCTTTAGAAGCTTAAAGCAGGTAGAAAACCACTTTGATATTGACTATCATTTGCCTAAGAGTCTGAGACCTAGCCTGGAAGGAAGTCTGCTTCTGATTCTCAGAGTGGGAACTACACAATAATACTGAAGCTCTGATTGCCCAAATCCAGCTTGCCTTGTGAAAACAAAGTGCCTAGCCTAGTGGTTCTCAAACTGTAGTATATATCGGAATCACCTAGAGAACTTGTTAAAACACAGACTACTGGGCCCTACTACCAGAAGTTCTGATTCAGTAAATCTGGGATGGAGACCCCCAAGAATTTGTATTCTAACAAGTTCTTAGGAGACGCTGATGTTGCTGGCTGAGGGTACTTTAAGAACCACTGGAGTGGCCTAATAGAAAGCATGACCGTCCTGGGAAGCAGGACTCACAAGGGTGTCAGCACTTTGCACCAGAACCCCTGAAACTGAGAGTTCCTCTCATCCTGGCCCTTCCACCTTCATAATCTGGTTCCAGAGTAGGTGGCTGAGATGGAGAAGGAACCTTGGCTCTCAGACCTGCAATGAACCAGGGCTGGAAGTGTTTGCTGCAAACAAAAAACAACAATGTATTTTTAGGTGGTGGAAATTTGAGTGTTTTTTTATTCTTTTTGTTGTTGTTGGTAATGGGTTCTAATTACGATATCATTTGGGTAATTATTTTAATCTGACAGGAAAAACAAGATATAGTCAAGTTTTAAAACATTGGAGTTACATTTATTCTAAAACCTCAAACTAAGTTCACCTACAAATATTAAAAAAATAAAAATTGCATTTTACATTTTGAGATACAAAGGAGGTCCGGAAATCTAAAGAGATGACTTAAGTAACACCTGAGCGCCCTCTGGTGGGAACTGAATTCTCCATTTTCCAAGCAAAAGTGTTTCCCAGGCTAAGCAACCATAAAAGAAACTTTCATTATTTTTCTAACCCTCTGAAGTTGGTGAATGTTTTACGGGAACAAATATAAAGAAAAAGATTACTGGAGGAGAGAGATTTTGGAGAGCACTGTTATGAATACGGCTAAATTTTAGATCAGGTATATTGATCTAAATCAAATCTGTTCCTCCTCAAATTTTTACCCACTAGTCTTAGCTCCATTGACAATTCTTGCCTAAATCAATTATTAAGATAATGACAGAAAAATATTTTTATTTATATTATAGATTCCAAAGCACTTGAGTAATAGTTAATATAAAAAAACTAGGATTCTAGTAAACTCTTGAAATTATCTCAAGTTATAAATATTCTGCTGGTCTCACTTGAAAATATCCAAGTCTTTTGTTTAAGTTGCCAGGCTTGCTTCCACTTACTTGACATTTTGTAAAGCTATCTTTTGTGTCTTGTAAAGTATCCTGACCCACTGCATAGATCTCTCTGGATTCACAGCACATACCTACAGGTTCAGAATCAGGCCTACAGCTCAGAACATCTTTAAAATATTAATTAAGTCCAAGAGGTAATCTCTAGCACTTGCATGGTTGCTAGTAACCAGCAGCTGGAATATTATTACATGATATCGATATCTTCTTACCAACCTTCAATCCGCCTTGAAGAGCTGATAAAAATTTTGAATGAACTATATATTTTAACATAGTAACTGAATTAGACTTACATTTTGCAGTATTTCCTTCCTTTTAGTATTCTTGAATGCTGTATGCTATTCACAACAACCTTATGTAATGAGCACTCTTGCTGTTTCCATGTTACAGATCAGGAAACTCAGATTTACAGTGCTTAGAACGCTCACCCAAGTACAGCTAGTTAAGAGCAGAGCAGTGATTTAAACCCAGGATGTCTTAACTACACTCTTAACCACTATGGCACACTACTACCTTTTTATTGTTTTTTTTAAATCTCTTTGCTTGTGACAAAGAAAAAGACAAGTGAGGACATAGGTAGTCTTCTATTTGAAGGTACCCCTGGTACTTTTATCACACATTATCTCTATAAACCTGTTTCTCTATTAGGAATCTATTAGATTCCTTTATTTCTATAGAGGCAACTCCATCCTTTCAATCTCTTATGATCCAACTATCTATAACATTTGACCTGAGGCCCACTCTCAAATTTAATTGAAATTAGTTTGTTTGACACCCTTTTATGAACTGAGGCATCAGGACATGACTCATTTTGCAATCTAGTAACATCAAACTGATTCTAGTTCCCTGAACACAATGTGTTATTTTACACTTCTCTGCCATTGTTCTGCCTGGATTGATCTCCCCGCTTGGTTCTCCCTCTTGCAGGGCTTCTGTGTTGCATAACCTGAGCAGTGTGGAGGCAGGGGGTACCATTCACATAGGATACAATTAGTTGTGCCAGCAGTAGCCCCTGGCATCCTCAGCCACGTTTCTATACCTGAGGAACTCAGACCTGTTATCCTGGTTCAATTTGAAATTCATCTCTCCCAGGGAGCTTCCCTGGAATTCTTCACTAGTCTGTGCACACAGCCTTCTAGTATAGCACGCTGCCATATATATTTTTTTTAATCATCTGGTTATGTGTTTGCCTCTCCCATTACCAGACTTGAAAGCAAAGACCATGATTTACTTATCTCCAACTCCTAGCCCAGTGTCTCATACATTCAATAAATTCTGGTTAAAGTGAAATGTTATGTTCATGCCATCTTGCTGTCAGGACTGTGATTGGCTAGAGAGGAGGAATTCTGGCTTACAGTACATATCTTTACATTCTCCAAAGTCACCGTACACAAAGCTGACTGAATATCAAAATTTCCTGGAGAGTTTTTTTTTAAATACAGTTTCTGAGAATTGAGCATATTCCAAAGGTGGCATTTCATATCATTTGCCGGGGGGAGGGAACGACGGGATAGCAACCATTTCTCCAATAGTGCCAAGCTTTACAACATACATAGGATATAACATGATCTATAGTTTAATGATTTGATAGAGAGCTAATGTTGAGTAAGTAAAGAAAATGTGTACAAAGCATAGGACACAGAGCCACTTTGCTAGGAAGCCTAGCTACTCTACTGGCATCTCCAATATTTATTTACCTGGGCGTAACATTTGTTCTTACATTTACCTTTGGTGTTTGTGAGGTGTGCGACAAGAAAAATTGCCAGGTCAAGGCCTAAGATTAAAGTGGAGAATGAGGCTCTGGAGTGAGTGGAATGTAAAGAAAATGAAGAAGATTGTTTTGTCTATTTTAATATAATTTATTATTTTTAGTGTTTAATAACTAAATACATGTATATTCAAAATTCCTTTATTATTGAAATCCCTGCAGCAAAAATAACTTGCTTATTGCCAATCTAAAACTCTCTAACCCCTAATTTCCTTTTTCTACTGAAACAATTGTTTTGATAACATTCTTACACAGTGAGAAGTATCTCAGGAATGATACTGTTGAGTTATAGCAGAATAGATTATATTAAAAATGGTATTGGGACAACTGGCTGACCAAATGGAGCTTACAGACTAGAGAAGAAAAAAATCATTAAACAATATCAACATGACAAGACCTGAACTCATCTTTTTCCCCAAATCTGGCCTTCTTCACACTTCTCTAAGAGTGACACAGTTGTTCACACCTCTCTAAGACAGGCATACCGTGCCACATTTGACTCTTCTCATGCCTTCTCCCCAGCATACAATGTATCACCTGGTCTTATAGATTCTACCTCCTAAGCATCTTGTGAATCTGTCCACTTTTCTCCAGTGAACTTCCAACAATCCAGTTTAGACCTCTATCATCTCATATCTGGATTTCTGAAATAGCCTCCTAATAAGTGCCCCTCCCTACTTCCTTGTGCTTTTCCAATTCATTCTTACAAATCATAGGCAGAGCAGTCTTTCTAAAAACAAATCTAATCAGTTCATTCACCTGTTTATAACCCTTCTATGGCTCCCCACTTATAGTAGAATAAAGAGCACACTCCTTAATGGAGCTTAATGGAGCTAAAACGCTGCATTTTCTGGCCCCTTCTCTAGCCTCATCACTTGTCACTTTCTCCCTCAGACATCATTATCCAGCCACAATGAATTTCACTCCTCTCTCACTCCTGGCTTCTGCATGTATGTTGCATTTGCATTAACCACTTCTTCTATCCCTTGGCCACTTTCCTACTTTTCAAGCAGCTTACCTGATACCTCTCAACACCAGTTTGTGTTGGATTCTGAGCTCTCTGTTCCCTATGTCATCCTGTACTATGCCTATCATAGGTCTCTTTTTTTCATCAGACTATAAACTTGCGAAGGTAGATAATTTGCCTATCATGTTCACTCCCAAACCTCTGGGCTTAACACAATACCTGGTACATTGTAGGCATTCAGTAGTTAATTGGTCAAATGGATTGATGGAAGGATAAATGAATTAATGAATAGACTGTATGATAAGTGTTATACACTTATAAAATTATCATAGGGTATTAAGACCACCCTCAGGTTCTATGATCTACTAGAAGGACCCACAGAACACAGAATGTGTGTTACATTCACATTATGATTTATTACAGAAAAAATACAGATTAAAATCAGCAAGGAAAAAAGGTGCATAGAGCAGAGTCCAGGAGAAACTAAACACAAGCTTCCAAGGGTACTCTCCCAGAGGAGTCTCATGGATAGCACTTAATTCTCCCAGCAATGACGTGTGACACCTGAGCCTTGGTTCCAGAATTTTTACTGGGGAGTCATTCCCAAGGAATGAAAAAACAGGCATTCACCACAAATCACACTGTTAGCATAAACTACTGCCTTCCCCAGATATCCAAAAGTAAAGCATGCCTATGAAAACTTTCATAAGCCAAATGGCGTAAAGTGAAGAAGCAATTACCTTAGGACACACCTTGCTAACAGATGTACAAAATAAATCAAGATAAATCCAGTTCAAAGCTATGGCAGCTTGATGCCGAGATGCTGAGTGTAGTTCTCTGGGGAAGGAGCTTGGCGGTGCCACTCTCCCTGCTGGGGGTGCCACTGTCTCTATAACTGCTCACTGCAAAACAAATGCTGAACACTATTTTCTCTTTTTGCCATGTTTCATCAAAGCAAAAATCCTCTTCAGATTTCCTTCAGTTAGCGAACACAGGTACTAATACAGGTCTTTCATGAAAGTGAAGTGGTGTAAAGCGAACTTCTGAAAAGCCTGGGATACCTGTATCTGGTGTGGTACAAAGTCTCGGTTATATAAAGACACTCTTATCAATAAGGATATTTCAAGGGCTCAGAGGTTATATGCCAGGAGGTCGTCAAGGGTCAGTCCTAAAGACCTTTAGAATGTTCAGGGTTTGGGCAACCCAGGCCTGCTGAGTTAATCACTCTCAGCTTACAGAAACTCAGTAGACTGAAGTGGGCTGAGGAAGACCTCTCAACACATACAACACCTGAACAGCATATTGAAAGACAAGTATCAGCCAGAAGAAGTCTAGATGAGAAAACACTTCAAGCAAATGTAGAAGTATGAGCAAAATCACCAAGGCATAAGTGAGCATGGCTCTTTAGGGGACTGAAAGTAGCTCACCTGGCTGAAGTCCCCTCTACTCACAGATCCTCAAGCTTCCATGAAGCTCCTATTGCCACTCTGCTCCCCTTGCTGGATATCTTTTCACAAACTGGAAGAATGATTCATACATCATCCTGTATTCTTTCTAATCTATTTTTTACGGTATGCAGGCTTTTTGCCCAAAGTCTCACAAATAACTTGTTTCAAAGTATTGTCTGCATCTATTTTCAAACTCAGAAACTAAGTATCTGTTATTTTCTTATAACATTTCTCAGAGACAGTGAGAATACTATACCAACGTTACTTCCTGAGTAGGGGAAAATTGTAGGACAGCAGAAAATACAGGAAAAGAGGAATAAGTGTCTCAAAATATAATCTCCCTATATTTGTATGTCTCCTTGCAAATTTCTCAAGAGGGGGCAGTCTTCAGCATCATTTGAATTCCCTGTAGCTCATAGCTCATAAATTTATATTAAGCCAAGTCTGCATGGCCATGCTCCCCTATTCTCTAAAATTAAGTAAAATAATAAATGTGAAAACAGTATAGTGCCTATATCCAATAGACAATAAATTATTGTTGAAACTGAACCCTAATACTTTAAGTACCTTTACCAAATGTACCTCTTCATCAAAAGGGATAATAATTGGCCTGTATACCAAAATCAAGGCTTGAATGAAGTATACCTTCTTAACAGTCAAAGCAATCAAACTTTATGAAAGGTTAAAACTGAAATTTTCCATAAGAAAATACTGGAGAGATGGAGGAGTTAAACTTTGATGTGAAGAGTGAAACAAACCAGCCATGAAAAATTAAACTAAGCTATGTATCTAAGGCCAAAACCAAATTAAAGGAGGCCTATTGAGAACTAGGCAGCAGCCTGAAAGAAATCTCTTTTGCCCTCTTCACCCTGGTATTGCCTTGTTAGGAGTCCATGAGAGCCTGTATTTAAGGAACAAAAATGTGCAGGCATTTACTGCAAAAATTGCTCTGGTTTCTCATGCAATGGTGTGGGCTCCATAAATGTTTAATGGAAATAAGAATGATGATTATTGGAAGCAGGAAAAAAGACATAGTGATTGTTTAAAGGAAGAGAAAATACAAACATAGATGCACAAATGGAATTCTTGTATGCTTACTAATTTTTGAAAGCTATATGAAAGACTGAAAAAGACAATAAAATATTAAAGCTAATATTACTGCTCAACTTCAAAGCTTCTTCTCTCATAACTGATGCAGGTGTACAACCACAACAAGAGAAGTTTTATTTTAAATGTAAACATTTCAAGGAATAGTGTATGACCTTGAACATCATCTCTTTAAAAGAGAACAAGCTGTGAGAAGCTAAAGGCTCGTGATTTTAATGAGCGTTAATAATGATAATGTAAAGCTACTTTGTGCACAATAGTCCATTTATTAGCAACAGCTCACGCCTGTCTGCAGAGCCACCTGTTTCATATCCAAGACACAGTAAGTGTATTTTAATACAAAACCTTAAGTTACTTCAAGATATTCCAAATTTGTATCGATATTATCATCTTACCCAGTGAGCCAAAAGTCAAATGTACAGATTGCTTCTCTCCTGATCAGACTTTTGTGTGAATTGTCAAAGGAGAAGGAGAAAATTGGGTGAGTGATGGCTCTACATTGTTCCTGACCAAACATTAAAGTCAGCTTATTTCAAAATCAGATCAAAGACATAATTATTCCGTTAAGAAAACACAGAACAAATTTAAGGAGCAAGAGAAAATGTTAATATGGTCTGAAATTTCCACTAGCGTAATCAACAGAAAACAACTCCAAAAATCTCCTCCAAATTTTAATCCACATTAATTACAAATGACAAACACAGTTAATATAAGCCATAATGGTCTGAACTCACTTGACTGAGTATGCAATACAGTGTTGGCAAGGTCAGGCTTTTGCGCTCAATTATTGTTCTTTCATGCTGACTTTAAAGAAATTGTTTTGTGAGAAGGAACAATGATCCCACTATCCAAAGAACAACTAACATGAAAATTTATATAACAATCCGATGGAGGTTGCATTTAGTTAGAATCCTAAAGACACACAAAAATCTATTTGTAAGTTAATTCTATTCATTACAATTCTGTAAAACTTTTTCCTAGACAGTTAGTGACGGTGAATGAACGCATCACGAGTGTGGTCAGTATAGGAAAATCCATCCATTAGGAAAAATGACAATGACTAGTGGTGGTAGAAGCAACAACCATAATGGTGATTGGAGGTATCAGGACACCCATAAGACAGGGTCTGGATAGGGTCTAACAGAACCTAGCTGTTTTAGGGTATGGAAAAATTAGGGGTGATCCCCTCATTGGAGCAGACCTCTTTCTGATTCTTCTTTTGTTGGGATGGAGGGAAATTTCAGTACACCAAGACAAAGAGAGGCTAAAGGGATTTTTACTGTCCCTTATTCTCCTCCAAAAAAAGTAGCAGCAAGTATTATCCTTGCATTACCTAACTTGCTCCTACCCTCTGCCTTAAGGTGGGAGTTTTTAGTTATCTAAATGATTCAAAGCCCTAAAACTGCTCAGTTCACTTGGTTCCTGGGGAATATACTGAAGAGATATCTGCTACCTGTACCAGAAAGGCTGGGTGACCGTTCCAAAGGAGGGAAATGTCCAAACCCCTGTTATTGCTTTCCTCTTAGCAGAAAATGTGGGACAGTGGTAATATCCAGTTGCGGCTTTCTTAATAAATCCATGACAATGAGGAACAGGTGTTTCTTAAACTTTTCTTCTACCCTCTTAGTTTAAGTACCTGAGGCCTGTGAATTAAACTGACAAAAGACATATTAAAAAAAGAAAATGCATACAAATTTTAATGATGTTAATATTTTTACATGCACGGAGGCTTCATAGAAAACAAGTGAAAACCCAAAGAAGCAGTTAGACTCAGGGACTGTAACATTTTTTAAAAGTGTGATAAATTGTAGAAAAGCAAATAGACTAAGGAAAGGGGGGGTTGGGCTTCTAGTAGTGATAAACTGAGGGAAACGAGTGGAAGATGAGAGTTATTTTAGTAAGGTTTGTTTAGGCAGATTCATCTCAGTGCCAGCCCTCCATTTCCAGTGATAAGGGTCATTCTCCCCATCCTGATACAGAAGAAGGGGGAGGGGGTTTTATGCCATCTTCACAAAGGGAAACTTATGCCCTATTTCTAGGCAGATAAGGGGAGGGCACAGAATTTTTCTTATATTTGTTGGTTCTCAATTTCCTTCAGCTCAAAATAATCCTTATGCCAACGTGGCCTATTTTGAGGCAGTATAGTCTAGACCACTTCATTACGTATTACATAAACATCTACCATGTATTTTGGGGGACTCTTTTAACTGAAAATGTCAGAAGTCCAATACAAATTCACTCACAAAATAATCTATTGAATCATTTACCTGGAAATGACCCCAAATCCATTAACTGATAAACAGATACATAAATTGTATACCCATACAATGAAATATTATTGTACCATTAAAAAGAATACTGATATATACTTCAACATGCGTAAACCTTGAAAACAACCACCATCTTTTATTCCCACTGCTATAATTCAAACTTCAGTCCATTGACCCCACCATTTCTCACTGTTCATCAGTGTTCTGACTTCATATTTGGAGCTACTTGTCCAGCCTAGATTTCATAGTCCCATCCTTATAATCACTCCTCTGCAAATATCTCCAAATCCTTTGCCCCTCTCTCCCTCTGTCATCCATGCACAGTGTCTTAGTCAGCTTAGGCTGCCATAATAATATACCATAGACTGAGTGCTTTAAACAACAGATATATATTTTCTCACAGGTTTGTAATCTAGAAGTCCCAGATCAAGGTCCAGCATCTTTGGCTCCTGGTGAGGGCTCTCCTCCTGGCTTGTAGATGGTCACCTTCTCACTGTGTTCTCACATGGCAGAGTGAGAGAAAGAGCTTTCTGGTGTTTCCTCTTCTAAGAACACTAATCCTATCAGGGTCCCACCCTTATGACCTGGTTTAACCTAAATTACTTCCTTATCCCAAATACAATCACACTGGGGTCTAGGGCTTCAACATATGAACTTTGAGGAAACACATTTCAGTCCATAGCACCTAGAAAACCCCATCTCTAGATGAATCCAACCACGCACTTTCTCCATTCTTGCCCCAAACAAGTAAACTTTGCTAGAAAAAAAATTCACCCAAATGAATAGATTGGTTTCCCTTGAAACTCATGATCACAAATCTCAAAGAGCACACAGCCATGTACCAATGTCTGGCAATCCCATCATGTTTCCTAAGCAGATTCACTTTTCTATCCCCCAAAATAACTTTCTTCCTAAACTTCATATATCTTCTCTTTCCCCCAACCCCCAAATCTCAGCTACTGGCCTTACCTCAAACTTCATTAAAGATACTGAGGTAAGACAAATTTCCTTGATTCTCCCTTAGGCAAGCCTTCAAACTCACCTACATTTTCTCCTATCCCCGCCTTCTCTCCCATTTCAGTGAAGGAAACTTTCCTCCCATTATGTGTAAAACAGGATGTTAAGTGAGGACTTTTCCTACTGTACCAGAATTTCAGTTAAGGCTCCAAAAATGAAAATAATCAGTCATAATTACCCCAACATTCTACAAGATCCAAGACAGCAGAACCAGTCCATGATGATCAACTCCCATCACCCATTCCAGCCAAAACAGAGGACACTAACAATTTGGAACTCTAATTAAAGAACGTTATGTAGGTAGAGACTTGCCAGCCTAGTTAGGAAAGATGTGGCATTTTCCTGCCCTTTCCATGGAGGAATACAGAGCCACCCTGCTCATCCCACGCTCAACCAAACTAAGCAATGGGAGCTCAAGAGAACCACTGAAAGAGAATTAGAAAAATATTATTTCCTTCCCCAACTAAACATTTATTAAGCTATAGAATAGACTTCCCTGGCATCCAGTAGTTAAGACTCCATGCTTCCACTGCAGGGAGCACAGGTCTGATCCCTGGTTGGGGAACTAAGATTCTGTATGCCGCGCGGCACAGCCAAACAATTAAAAAAAAAAAATAGCCCTGTGATGCCATAAAATAGGAGCAAACACAGTAAGAGAGTTCTCAGGACGGCTTGACATATGTCACCTAGAGCTGGAGGACTGGAATAAAGAATTTGAATCCATTTTTTTGATGTTTGCTGATGACTTATAACCCTCACTGTCCCTCTTCTCCTTGTGCCTTACATCTGGGACACTGTTAAGAAAGCTCAAGTGCTCCCTCCTTTTGCAGCAGTGGGAAATTCAAAGCACACAAACCTCTGCCCACCCACACATAGGGACACTCACCCCTGCCCCACTTCATAACCACAATAGAAACTCCAAGCCAGTCTCCTTTCCCGGCTTTCTCAAGCCATTTTCAAATCAGCTTGTGAAGTCTGTCTTGCTTCCCCCATAAGCCTTATTAGGTAAGTAATACACCTTTTCATACTCACTTGGTATGTGGATGGAGGAGGGGGTGGAGGTGTCACATCAGTCTTGACATCCAGCCAAATTTTGGGTGAGAGTCCATCCTGCTACTACAAAGTGGTCATACAGGGACATTTAAGAATATGGACGCTAGTGCCTGCTTCCCCCATAAGAGAATTTGGAGGCCAGAGACTGACTGGAGCCACCTGCAATGGCAGGGCAAGAAAAGAGGTCAGTGGCTGAAATAAGCTATAGTGCTACCAGTTTGGGGGGAAAGGATGTGTGAGTTCGTGTGCCAAGAGAACCCAGGGAAGCTATTTTGATGAAAAGCCAAGACAAAAGGATCTCAGCAGTAAGAAGCTGTGCAATAGAACACCAGGAGCAGAAGCTGGGAAGGTCACAAAATGTCACCCAGAAAGTATCCACATTAGGAAACTGTGCAGTTTGGTGGTCTCAGCAGAGGTGGTCCCACAATACAGCCCATATCACAGCCAGGTTTTGGATGCCTACAGTAATGGGGGACATGAAAACCAGACAGTGTCAAATAAGGACTCCATTGGCTCCAGAAACTGAAATCTTTCATCTCTCTCTGCTCTCTCCTCCTTTGTTCCAATCCTGGAAGAACCATAAATTATGGAGGCAAGATGAGGCTAAAAAATAAAATAATGAAAGAACAAATTCTACTTTTTCTTCACCTCTCTGGACTGGTGGAGAGGAGAGGTCTTGAATTACATGTGAGACCTCTGGTTTCTGCTTAGGATGCAGAAATCTTGAAACAGCATCCCATCCTTATAAATAACAACAACAACTGACAATCTGGAAATTCACAACTCTTCTAGAACCCATTAGAGAGCTAAAATGACAGAGTAACCAGATAATCTGAAACCTAAGGAAAGATAAGAGCCTCCAAAGAGAGACAGGCCATGAGCCCTTGCTTACCTGGCACAGTCACCAAAAGACACTGGCAAGAAGAATTCAACTACCATTTTTAACCAATTGCTAAAGCCAAGTGTGGGCTGCCAAAAGACTATAGAACCCCTGGACACTGCAGATACAAGACAAATTCACAACCACTCACAGGCTCTTCTCCGTGGACCTCACTGAGCACTCACAAAAAAGCCTAGGATGAGAGCAGGAGTCCTGAGAAAGTGTCCTTCCTGGTGCAATCCTGCAGAAGGAGGACAGCAGTCACTGCGGGAAAGGCAGAAGCCCCACTGGATCCTTCTCCCTTACCTCCGCATAGGAAAAAAAGCCTTACCCACTGTGGGAAGGTAAATGTTGTCACCCTAATGCACTGTGAAAACCCACTGCACATGGGAGAAGAAACAACATAACCCTTTACCTCTGGGGAAGAGGCAGAATACATGCTGGGCCCAGAATCACACCTGGAAGAGGGGCTTCAGCACTGAGAATGCTACTCCCACCCAAGATCCAGGGAGATAATACCTTCCTAAGACTGAGGGTTAATCAGAACAGCATACCCCTCAACTCTCACCTCCAGAGTAACATGCTTCTAGTAACAAGTAACGGTGTTCTACTGCTGAGACACAAAAGAGTGAAGAGAGACTGTCTCTGAGGAGCAGGAAAGGGAAGCAGGAAACAGAGGGCATACTCAAATGAGTTCTAAGAGAATTTAATGAAAGGACTATTTAGAGAGGGGAAGGCAGATTCTGGAACTAACAATGAGGAACGATTAGGCACTGAGAGATGGGCAACAGGAGGAAGCTGTTAAGGCTTGAAGCAGCAAGGAGGAGAAACAGTATAATTGGAGTGATAGCTAGAGTCAAGCAAGCAGGGCCACCTGGAAGGTGCTGCAGTGACAGGCGGAAGCAGTCACTGCCACATCACAAGGAATAAAGGTTCTGTGCTTTTAATTTCTCTCTCCTCTAGTCCTTTGATCTCCTGCTGGTGTCTCCCACTGGCTGACCCAAACAAAAGTCAGAGGGCCAGGAAGTCGGGGTGTTACAAGCCATAAATCAGCCCCTTGCGGTACAGGGCAGAGCTGAAAAGGGTAGAAAATGGATGGAGCAGGTGCAAATGGAAAATACCTAGCATAGTACATCCTAGCTTTCCTCCTGCAACAAGGTTGGCTCCATTTCCATAGACTTGGCAGCCTCTCCCTCCTTAGGGCTCAGACCCAGGCCTCTTCTTTCTTTCTAACCTCTCTCTAGGTGATATCATGCATTTCCATGGCTTGTGACATCGTTGGTATGCTGATTACTCTTATTACTCTAGGTCCTCTCCTTGAATCAGCTCCAACCGTTTTGACAGCGACTGCCACATTCTTGCTTACCACTCTCTAGCCACACTGGCTTTTCCACATGTCCTCACAGAAGCCAAACCCTTTCCTGACTTAGGGGTAACCATCCCCCTGCAAGTGGCTTCTCCCACCTGGCCCCCATGTCTCAGAAGCCATCTCCTTCTCATCCTTCAGGCTGGCTCAAATGTTTCCTCCTCAGGAAGTGTTTCCCTGGGCACCTTATTTGATGTAAATTATGCCTTCATCCCACTATTTTCTATCTTCACACCTGCTTATCCCCTTCTTAGCATGAATCACACTCTAGTTTTTCTGTTTGTTTGGTTGTGTTTTTGTCAATTTCTCATACTATATTGCAAGCTCCATAAAGCAGGGATTTTTATGACCTATGACTGTCTTGACACCCTTATATCCTCTGAGCCTAGGATATAGTGCCTGACATAAAGCAGGTATTTAATAAATATTACATTGGGACTTCCCTGGTGGCTCAGTGGTTTAGAATCCACCTGCCAATACAGGGGACACAGGTTCGATCCCTGGTCCGGGAAGATCCCACATGCCGCGGAGCAACTAAGCCAGTGCACCACAACTACTGAGCCTGCGCTCTAGAGCCTGCAAGCCACAACTACTGAGCCCACGTGCCACAACTACTGAAGCTCACAAACCTAGAGCCCGTGCTCCACAACAAGAAAAGCCACCATGATGAGAAGCCTGCACATTGCAACAAAGAGTAGCCCCAGCTCACTGCAACTAGAGAAAGCCCACGCATAGCAACGAAGACCCAACACAGCCAAAAATTAATTAATTAATTAAAAATAAATAAATATTACATTTTCCACGTGCCAGGGACCATGCTTAGTTCCATAAAAATAAGGCTGCATTTAAATCCACATAACAACCCTAAGAGGTAGATATTCTTTTCATTCTCATTTTACAAATGAGGAAAAGGAGGTATAGAAAGGGTAAGTGACTTACCAAGAGTCACATGTTTAAGAGGTGACAGAGGTGAGATTCAAACCTAGACAATCTGATTCCAGAGCCAGCCCTTTTAACCACTATGCAGTACCTATTCCCACATTCATTTCCATGGGTGAAATAATGACTATGTGAATTAATTAATAAGTGGGAGGACAGACAGGCTGTACCCATAAGTCAGTCTGGGGAAGTCTGAGAAAATAGTATTGAAGCTGAGACCAGAAGACTGAGTTTGCAAGACTGACACTTGAGAGGGGATGTGAGCAAAGCACAGAGAATCATACATGCAAAGGCACAGAGGCAAAAGAGAAGGTGATATGTTAGAGAAGAACAAGTAGTTCAGTTTACTTGGAATATAAAATGAGGAGAGGGGGGCTTCCCTGGTGGTCCAATGGTTAAGACTCCACATTTACACTACAGGGGACACTGGTTCGATCCCTGACCAGGGAACTAGATCCTGCATGCCATGTGGTCAAAAAAATAAAATAAAATAAAAATGAGGAGAGTGAGATAAAGAAGTAGGGTAGTAAGTCAAAACTGATGAGGCTAAATAGGAAAAATTTCATAGTCCACACAAAGCAGTTGAGATTTTATCATGTAGATTAAAGATTTAGGAAGCCATAGAAGAAGTTTAATCAAGATGGAGACACAGGGGCTTCCCTGGTGGCGCAGTGGTTGAGAGTCCGCCTGCCGATGCAGGGAACGCGGGTTCGTGCCCCGGTCCAGGAGGATCACACATGCCGCGGAGCGGCTGGGCCCGTGAGCCAAAGCCACTGAGCCTGCGCGTCTGGAGCCTGCACTCCGCAATGGGAGAGGCCACAACAGTGAGAGGCCCGCGTACCACAAAAAAAAAAAAAAAAAAAAAAAGATAGAGACACATTTAGGTTTGTGATTTAGAAAGCTCCCTCTGGCAATGGTGTTGAGCAGACTTTCTTAATGCTGAATATGCTACATTCTTTCAAGAAAAAAAAATTTCATGTAACCCTTCAGTGTCCGAAGATACTTTTTATTATGTTGCTTAAATATGCACAAATATATAACAAAACATAAGTTCCTTATTCTGGTAGCTTAGTCATAAAACTAAAATAAATAAATAAATATTTATCAATATTAAACCAAACTACAAACCAAATTAAATTTTAATTAACGATCATTTAATGCAATGGTGTTTTACTTAAATGAAATTGCTACTCAGAGGGTGCAGTGGTATTAACTATTCTGATGCAGCTTCATTGGAGTTTGAAGAAAAGAGAAAAGGAGATCTGAAAAACATTGCTGGTGGATTTAAATTGGATCACCGTTAATGTGCTTCAAGGTAAAGAAACTGATTTTAAATTATATTTTGACTCTCAAACTAGACTTGGCAGAACTATACTTCTAGAATGTGAGGTTCAATTTCAGATTGAACCTCATGGGTCATAGCTTCAGTAGCTACAACCACAAGAATTTAAACATTTTATACATTTCTTTCTACGTCAGTCTTAAAATGCTTAATGTAAACATAGCTTGATCATCTGTATGACTACTTCATAATAATGCTCTGCCACAAGATTTCACTATCCACATTTGCCTTGGAGTTTATGATCCAATTACTACCATTTCAATTATTTTGGATTGGTGTGAGGAAACAGTTGGGTTTAATGTGCACATTCTGCTTTCTAGCATTTCCAACTGGATGAAAGCTAACCGATTCATGGTTAGTTTCTGAAGGAAAGAAGGTTGTTCAGTATTTCAAACAGAGGAAACTAGAGGGAAAATTAAGAAAAGGCTGAACTACATAAAAAGGAATGAAACTGGGTCACTTGTAGAGACTTGGATGGACCTAGGGACTGTCATACAGAGTGAAGTAAGTCAGAAAGAGAAAAACAAATATCGTATATTAATGCATATATGTGGAATCTAGGAAAATGGTACAGATGAACCGGTTTGCAAGGCAGAAATAGAGACACAGATGTAGAGAACAAATGTATGGACACCAGGGTGGAAAGCGGGGCAGGGTGGTGGTGGTGGGATGAATTGGGAGATTGGGATTGACATATATACACTAATATGTATAAAACAGATAACTAATAAGAACCTGCTGTAAAAAAATAAATTAAATTAAAAATTTTTTAAAGGCTGAATCAAAGCTGAATCTACAATTTATTGAGTTGTTGACAATGTGCCATGTACTATGATAAACATCTTACATCCTCTGTCATGTTTAATCTTTACAAAAATCCTTTGAGATTTGTATTATCCATTTCTACAGATGAAGAAACTGAGGCTCAGAGAGATAGGGTCAGACAACTAGCAAATGGCAAAGCCAAGACTGGGACCATTCAGGACTAACTTTGTTACCGATTCCCAATGGGTCGGAGACCCCTCAATGGTTCTATGGGTTCTTTGCCTGGAGTTGAAAATGTCAATCAAATGAAACCAGATTTGGTATAGCACAGCAGAAACTTAATTCATTCATCAAGGAATGAAGAAGGGAGATACTTTGTCATTCGTACCAGTCCCTGAGAGCTAATGGATCCTTGCCTTGATTTATCTCTTTGTTTATTTCCAAATCACCTGGTGTTTGACAGAGTTGTTTTGTAGCTCTGCTTTAAGAGATATGTAGTGGTCAACTGTCCTGAACCAGCTCTGACTTGACCAGAGGAACACACCTACACACACAAGACCTGGAAGTATCCAAAAGTTACCTCTGCTTAATTACTGTGCTATAATCTCTGCCCAAAGGGAGGATTTGTATTCTGCTAGGCACAATTCATGCCTTGTGCAAAGAAGCATGGAAAACTGCGTATGCCCCAGCTACCCCCAGCTGCCCCTGGAAATCTCTACCCTTTCCTACAGCCCTGATGACTTATCTGCCTCTTACCCCTTAAAATTCCCTTACTCCCCTCCCTTTGGGGAGAAGGTATTTTTAGAGCATGAGCTCTCCTTTCTCAATTCCTTAATCAATAAAAGTTTCTGCTGTGCTATACTGAACCTGGTTTCATTTGAGTGGCATTTGCAACTCCAGGCAAAGGACCCATTGAGGGGTCACTGACCCTTTGGGGATTGGTAACAACTTCAAGTCTATGCTCTAAACTACTAGGCAATACTGCCTAAATGAAAATGATTATATAGTACTTAGGTACTCTACCAAAAGGTGATTTAGTATTCTTATTTTATAAATCTAAAATCATGTTGAATTGCGGCAGGTAGATTCTGATAGATTTGTCCTTATAACAGGTCTCAATGGAATGGTCTTGGAAACACTGGCAACAAGGTAAAGTCAAAGGTAGAGGAAGAGGCAAAAACTACTTTAACACTAAATACCTATAAATAGAGTTAACAGTAATCCCTTCTATTGGCATGGAAATTCCAAATCAGTGATAATAGCTCTTGAGAGCAAGGTATAAGGGAGCTGCTTTGCCACCAAATATTATAATTTTTCTGTCTGGAGTTAACACTTTTTGTTCTTAAAACTCTGCTTGAATGTGCATTGGATTTTGTTTGGATTTCTTTGGGGGGGATGGGATTATGACCTTAAAAGAGTAATATGACCCTCATAGTAGAAAAATGATCATTGGTTCATTCCAGGAACCACGTAAAGATTTTCCAACAGGCAGATTAAGAGGGGTGGGAGAAATTTATCCACCCCCTAGAAATGGATCAAATTCAAATTCCAAAAACCTTTTTCATTTTCCAAAACATTTTTTTTAAATAGTAGCAAGCACTTCGCATTTAAGAGTTGGTTTAGAAAGTATTAACACTTGACCAAAACAGGCAGAGGAATAAACTGCTAAATATTATCAGTGGAAAGGAAGATGAATCCAAAATGATCATAAAGATATACAAAATGACGATATAGGTCAACAAGAAGTGAAATTAACTTACTAGAAATAAATTAACGCAAACCTTCGCAGTAATATATTTGTGGCTTGAATTTATAAAACAAAAGCCAGGGCGAAGGAGGGGAGAGAGAAAGATCTCTTTCCATGGCCCACTGCGCAAATTCTCCTAATTCTCAGCTCCCATAAGCCAAATAATAATGTATTTTCTGATTACTTCTATTACTACTATACTTACTCTACTTATTAAACACTTACATTATTCTAGGACTTTCTTTTAAAATACTATAGCAAAACAAAAAACAACCCAAAAGCCCACATTATTTTTCTAATTGTTCATTGGCTAATACGGAAAGAAGGACTGGTTAAGTCACAATCGCGTTCAGATAGGTTTGGCCCTCTCTAGGTTTCGTAGAAAGCGGCCCGGTATCCGCTTCCCCGGCGTTCCCCACTGCACCGCGGAAACGAAACTACATTAGGCTCCGCCCACTACCTGCTGAGCAAGCCAATCAGGGCGCAGCCCGGGCTGAGCGCTTGCCGGGTGTCATGGCGGCCTGCAGACCTTGCTGCTCGTGCGTCTGGCTCCGGCCACTGGGCCATGGTCCCCTCCGTCTGCCAGGGCGGGGTCGGACACTCACCCAGCTGCAGGTGCGAGCACTATGGGGTGGCGCGGGGTCGCGAACCGTGGCCGTGGACTTAGGCAGCAGGTAAGGAACGGTGTGCGTTCTCTGTTCTTTCACAAGGCATCATGACAGGCCAGCCCGAGTACATTCACCTCCTAGAGTACGAATCCGACACCCCAGGTCTCTTTCCCCCTCTTTATCCCAAACCTAAATTCCAAATTTCCCTTTCCGGATTTTGAGTCTGTCTCTTGGCACCCTCCTTCTCGCGCTGTCTCAGCCTCGTGCCCTTTGCTTCTTGTTCCTCCCTTCTGCCCCACTCCGGGCTTCTTTTCCCCAGCTGAGTCTGTCCACCTGTTTTCCGTTCCCTTTATTTTCGGGGACTCCTGGGCTATGAAATGAAAAGATAATGCGTTGATCATTGATGCTTACGTCATCCAATTCAGTTTACTGCCTAAAAAGCTTGGCCTGTATGACCCTGGGTAGAAAGGGAAGGGCAAGGTCAGTTTATTGAACGCCGGTTATATGATACTCTCATGTTTAAGCCTGTAGTAAATGTATTAAAACAACAGGCTCAGAGAAGGTTAGGTAGCTTGCTCAGAGTCAACCAAAGCTAGTACTATGAGGCTAGGTGGATTTTGAACTTGTTTTTCAAACCGTTACTCTCTTTAGGGGTCTGTCTGCCAGAATTCATGTCGAAAATCACTTTTTAAAAACTACCGGATTCATTTTTAGAATAAATAAAACTGCTAATGCTTACTTTATATATCTACACCTTTCACATGTACTTTTAAAAAAACTTTTATGCTAGTTCATACAAAAGCCAGAAAATCTGGCTTTGAATCCAAGACTTCCTCCCTAAGTTACTGAATGATCTTTAAACAAGTTAGTTCACCACTTTCGGCCCCCCCAGCCCTCCCTCTCTGCCCCGCAAATGAAGAGACTGAATTAGATAAAGATTCAGCAAACTTTTTCTGTAAGAGGCTAGATAGGAAATATTTTAGGCTTTGTGGGCTGCATACTGTATCACATATTCATGTGTGTTTACAAACCGTCTAAAAATGTAAGAAACAGTCTTAGGTGAAAGGCTGTAAAGAAACATGCTGTAGTTTGCTGACCTCTAGGCTAGATGATCTCTAAGGTCTTTCCACCTCTGGCATTCCTTGATTTTGATTTTTTGAGGGAAAAGATATCTCTTCCATTCTTCAAGGACTGAACATTTATTCTTCTCTGAAGAAATGCCCCAGAACATTTTACTCAACAGACATTTCCTATTTGTTAGGCATGAGGGACTCAAAGCAACAAGATTAGCCTCTGCCCTCCAAATTTTTCATGAATAATCTACTTTGAATCTTTCATTTATTAGTCAACCTGGACCTCTTTTGTAACCTCTTTTTAAACCTGTGTTGTGTGTTGTAACAATGAGATTCATAAATATCATACCTGCTGGGTAAATCAATTATTTTCTTTGTCATAAGTTTGTTGTTTGCAGCAAACTTTTTTGGGTGATTACTATGTACCACATACTTTATACTTGTTATATGTATTCTTTACAGTGCCCTAGGAGGTTGTATACTACTGTGGTAAATGTATTTAATACTTACAGTAACCTTTGGGGTAACTTTAATTTTCATTTCAACAAGTTATTTTTGAGCATCTACGATATTGAGTTACAAGGCACTAGAGATTGTCTGATGAGGAAGTAAGATAAACAGAGGTTCAGTGCTGAGAAAATCAGTGTGGGAAAGGTATTAGGTATGAACAGGGTGCTGAAGGAGCACAGAGGGATGTTTATCACACCCTAAAGCTTACTGTTCAAGGTGAATCCTGAAAGGCAAGGAGAAGGTAGCAGACAAAGTGGCAAGCGCAATTGCAGAGAAGTGAGAGAGTGCGTTGAGTAACTACAAATAACTTACTGTGGATGGAGTGAAAAGATGAAATGTGAGTTAGCAACAAAGCAAGGCCAAATCTTAAAAGTGGATGTTTTGTTTTGTTTTGTTTGCAGGGGTGGGGGTGGGGTGAGTTTTGTATCAATACTACTGAATTTTTCTTGGTGGAAGTTGGAGTACGGTGGTTACATTCCATACCATTTTGCAAGTGTTTCTAAAAATGTTCTTTAAGCATATCTCTCTCCCTGGAGTTCTACTTCCTGTGGCAGATGGCTCCTCTTTTCCCTTCTATCTTCCTAAGCTGCCTCCTCCCACTCTTCTGCCCACCAATAGGATCTCCCTGCTCATCTTATCCTTTTTATTATTTATTTTTTTCAAAAGTATTTTTTGATTAGGTATTCACTCACATGGTTCAACATTTAAAAAGCTCAAAAATCTCCTTCCCATACAGTTCCATAGCCACCCAGTTCCACTTGCCACTGATGTGTTAGCAATCTATTATGTATTAATATTTGAAGGTATTTTATACATTAAAATGTTTGGCAAGTAAACTGATAAGAGGTAAAATCAACCATGAAATACAAAACTAATACCAGATTTGCACCAAAAATAACTAAAAGTGCATTAACAGAAAAAATTACATAGGTCAGTTAGCACCAACTGAGATCATGAGACAAGTAACCACAAGTAACCAGGAAAGTAACCACCTGGTTCTTTACATACTATAAATTGCACACACCTGGGGAAAAAACAGTTTAAATTAGGGCAATCACCAAGGCAGGACCATAGGACTATCTGGTGGGTGGTCTAGGATCCCTAAAGGAGACACTGGCTAGACTCAAGAGAGGGAACAAAGAAAGTAGGAGGATTTGGTATTTGACGATAAATCAAGCATGGGTTTGAGAACATTGGGGGTACTGCAGAGCTGGTTTGTTTGTTTGCTTGTTTGTTTTTCTCTCACCAACTCATTCAGTCCCCATTGTAAATACAGTCATCTCTCAGTATCTGTGTGGAATTGGTTCCAGGACCCACCGTGGGTACCAAGATCCAAGGATGCTCAAGTCCCATAGTCAGGCCTCCCTATTCATAGTTCTGCATCAGATGATTCAACCAACCGAAGACTGTGTTTACTAAAAAAAAAATCCATGTATAAGTGGACCCTTGCAGTTCAAACCCATGCTGTATATTAGCTTTAGAAGCTTTTAACAGTGCTTCCCTGGCTCCACTTCTCTCCTGGTTTTTGATACAATTGGGAGGGCTTATTCTTAGCCAGGGTGGGGATAGTCCACTCCTTGGCTCAGCCTTGTCAGTATCCGTACTCTCTTCCTTGATACACTCGTTTGTCAGTTGGCAGACATCTGGGTTGTTTCCATTGGGGAGCTGTTATTAATAATGCTGCTGTGAAGGTTCATGTGCAGATTTTTACATGGACATATGTTTTCATTTCTCTTGGATATATACAGGAGTAGAATTGCTGGGTCATATAGTACTTCTTTGTTAACCTTTTGTGGAATTGCCAGATTATTTCCCAAAGCAGATACACCCTTTTACATTTCAATCAGCAGTGTATGAGAGTTCCAATTTCTCCACATCGTCATCAACACATAACATCCTAATAGATGTGAACAGTATCTCATTGTGGTTTTGATTTGCATTTCCTTAGCGGCTAATGATGGTGAGCATATTTTCATTATTTGTTGGCCATTTGTTGATCTTCCTTGAAAAGACATCTGTTCAAATCCTTTGCCAGTTTTTAAAACTGGGTTTCTTTTTATTGTTAAGTTGTAAGAATTCTTTACATATTCTAGATACAAGTCCCTTATCAGGTATATGATTTCAAAATAATTTCTCCTATTCTGTAGGTTTTCTTTCACTTTCTTGATAATATTCTTTGAAGCATGAAAGTTTTTAATTTTGATGAAGTCAGATTTATCTATTCTTTTCCTTTTGTTGTGCTTTTGATGTCATCTATAAGAAGACATTGTCTAACCCAAATTTATGAAGATTTATTCCTGTGTTTTTTCCTTAGAGTTTTATAGTTTTAACTTTTACATTTAAGTCAATAATCCATTTTGAGTTAATTTTTATTTATAATACGAGGAAAGGGTCCAACTGTATTAACTTTTTTGCATATGGATATCCAATTGTCCCAGCACCATTGGTTGAAAAGACTGTTTCTTTCCCCCATTGACTTTATCTTGGCACCATTGTAGAAAATGAAGGTGTCTGCAGTCAATCTTGGAGTTTATATTTGGAAAGTAATGAGGGAAATTTTAAAGGATTTAAGGAGAGAAATGATCTAGTTTGTGTGGTAAAAGGCTACTTTAATCAACAAGGCAAGGGTGGTAAAACAAAAGAGACTAAGGTGGTAAATGGGAAAAACACTTAAGAAGACAGCTTCTGGGGATATATGTATACATATAAATGATTCACTTTGCTGTACAGCAGAAACTAACATAACATTGTAAAGCAACTATACTCCACTAAAAATTATTTAAAAAAAAAAAGAAGAAGAAAGCTTTTGCACCGCAGAAATACTGTGTCATTCAGATTATCCTGTGCCTTGGTTTCTTTGTTTTTCCTAAAGCAGCTCTTAAATTCCCCTGTATCTTCAATAATGATAGTGAACTCTATCCCTTTTTAGTTTGTTTTTTGCTGGTTGGGGGCCTGTGGGGCTTGGTAACCTTTAGTTCTTCTATTAGAATCTTTAATTGCTTTATACTAAGCTGGGAATTGTACTGATGACCTAAGTCCTTTTGTATTGAATTTTTATTTTAAACAGAAAATTAGAAATATCCTCTGGAAAACTGGCCAGATTTGCAGATGGCTCTGCTATAGTACAGGTAAAAAGTCCAAGTTGTTAAATTTTCATCTTAAAAATGGTTATCAAAAAAAAAAAAAATGGTTATCAAGACTGGTACTGAATATCTTTACAACATCATGTAACTTCTTAGAATTTTGGTATTGGAAATTAATTCAGACCATTTCTAGTGTCAGAACCATTCCAGACAACCAGGGAGTCAGAGGACTAGGTATATTAAATGAACTTTAAGATCTCTTCCAAACTTGGGGTTCTGTTTTATTCTTGTAAACTCTGTAATGCTTTTCTAGAGAAAGTAATTTTACAGGTTTCTTCAATAGTAATACTTGGGAAATTTTTAATAGGCTAAATTTCCTAATAAGAAGTAGAAAATATGATTGGATGTGACTACGCTATCAGTGAGCCTTTTCCCTTTAGTTCTGTTGCTTTTGAAAAACTTAGTGACTATTCTAATACAGATCATGATCATGCAGAAGGGATTAAGATCGGACTACTTGTGAATAATTATTTTCATAGTCATTGTGTCATGGAATAACATTTCTTTTCCCTTCATTTAACTGAGGGAGGATTCAGTCATTCACTGCTTATATGTTAATATCTGATTTTTAAAAAATTTACCAGTATTGTTGTTTGTTTAACTAAGTCAGGTGACACTGCAGTGATGGTCACAGCGGTCAGTAAAACAAAACCTTCACCTTCCCAGTTCATGCCTTTGGTGGTAAGTATTTGCTGATTTTTCTGAACTGTAGCATAAATATATATATTTATAGCATAAATATAGAATTTGTAGTATTTTCGTCCAGTGTCTAGTGAGTACAAAGTGTAAACTTTGCACAATAAAGGATTTTCCTTAATTGTTTGATACTGAGTCATTAAAAGAATTTAAAATGACTGCTTCATAACCAATTCTCATATTAGTGGTAAGCATACTTTACAAGGTCCAAGTTCATTAAGTTGACAAAAACAGTGGAAGTGCACAAGTACTTTGATGTTTAATAAGCAATGAATTCATTGCTTTCATAAATTTCCCTTTAGTATGAGTCTGCAAGTATATGTTTGGTGAAGACTAAAGAGCTCATTAGTATTTTATGGCTTCTTTTATTATGAAAAGGGGAATGCAGTTATATCTAAGAGAGGTAATACAAAAAAGGCAATGTTGAACTTGACCAGGATAAGCTACTGTGGGAAGTAGGGACGCTACACAGTCATCTGACTAAGTGGAAGGCTTTTTAAAAATCCATTTGCTGAAACATTTCTATCAGCTCTCCTTTCCCTAAGAGATACAAAACACTAAAAGTAAACAAAATGTTCTCCACTTGTAGTCTGGAATATGCTGTTGCAACCTCAGGAGAATTGTACCTATATAGAAATTCTTGGGGAATAGTTTGCTACTACAAAAAGCAGTCGAATGAACTGCATTTTCATTGCTGCTTCAGGTTGACTATAGACAGAAGGCTGCTGCAGCAGGTAGAATTCCCACAAACTATCTTAGAAGAGAGATTGGATCTTCTGATAAAGAAATTCTTACAAGTCGAGTAATAGGTAAGATATTAAGATAGAGGCATTAACCCTCTCTGATAAGCCTGTGTTAGTATCTCTTTTCTTCCATCTGTATTCTACAGTATCTCTCAAATTTTCTTTCACTACATTAACACTGCCTAAGATTATTTACTTTCTGTATCCCCTCACTCACATGTGGGCTCCATGAGAGAAAAAACTTTTTGTTTGTTTAATACTGAATCCCCTATACCTGGCATACTGCCCAGCACAAAATAGGCATTCAATAAATATTCGTTGACTAAAAGAATGAATCTCTATTAATCACGTAAATTGTGTGGCCCACGCCTCTACTCTGTTGAACCTATCCTGAGTATTTTCCATTTTTATGTTCAACATGGTAATTCCTGAAAGCATTATATTCATCGACTACTGAAATATGTTTATAACCTGTCAAATCTTCGACATCCTTAAATATTGAGGATCATTTGTAGTCTATAGCTCTTCTACCCAAAATTTCTACTTTATATTTATATGCATTCATCAGACACAGAAAACCAAGGAAGGATTTTCTTTTGGTCTACTGTTGGTTAAGTCTCTTTCCTCTGCTTATATAAATAAATAACAAATAAGCAATGAATTCTGATGCCTGTGGAACCAGAATGAAAAGCTGCTCCCCAATTTTACACTTGGGTGCTCTTGCCCTGCTAGTTTTTCATCTTTAGGGCATTATGTATATTAACATTTATCTGTGACCCTGTCAGTAAATTAGTCCAAGGGTTTTGTTTTTGTTATTATTGTTTTATTGAATGGCTAGTTATATTATTTTTTAGCTTGTTTAATGAGGGAAAAGTTTTAAACTGTGAAGCAACTTCTGTCAGTAACTATTTAATGTCTTTTCTTTTTTTGCTTTTGGCAGATCGTTCAATAAGACCTCTCTTTCCAGCAGGCTACTTTTATGATACACAGGTAGGTTCTGTTTTAGGTTTATTTGTTTCCAGGTCAATCAAAAATGACTTACTGAATCTCTATTTAATACTTCCTAGGCTAAACATTATAAACAGTACAAAATAAGAATTTTTGGTGATCCTGTTACATTTCACATTAAGTTTTTTTAAAAACAATAATTTTTAAAAGCTAACATTTATTTGGTGTCAGTTTGAGCTGATACCTGAATTACGAGTAGGAATTAGCCAATGTAGGAGTGTAGGAAGATGGAATGGGAAGCACAGAAGCCCTAAGGCAGGAAAGAAGTTGGTAAATCTGAAGAAAGGTTAGAGTGATGGCGGTGGGTGGGGACAGTTCAGGCTGGGTCTTGAAGGTCATATTAGTAACAGACTAGGACAGTTGACACAACTAATCTTTATTACCTGTTTTTATCACTGGGTCCTCTAAACCTCTACTTTCTTATATTTTAATACTTTGTGAATATTACTTTCTTTCAGAATAATGACCCATATACTTTAAGTAACTATTTTATGTATTTGAGAAAAATAAATATGCCTTGCAAATATCCCTTTGCAAGGATGTCACTGCCTCAAGAAGTTATTTTCCTAAGTACATGACATAGGCATATTATTACAGTGTAATTTATTTGTCTATGCTTAGCAAACAGAAGACAATATTTTTATGTAACATTTACTAACATAGCTAACATTTACTGAATACTTTCAACATGCTCAGTATTATAAATGCTTTACGCACAATATTTCCTATAATTTTCCTAAGAACTGTTTAGGAAGATGCTGTTATTTTTCCCTTTTAAAGATAAGGAAACTTTTTGAGGCTTAATTTAAGTAATTTGTCAATGGTCAAGCATGTAGTTAAATGATAACCAGAATTAAGGGGTTTGACTACAAAGGCCCTACTTTTAACCATATAGTGCTCCTATATTTTAGGACAAGATGTTAATCGAAATGATAATTCTCCCAAATCAAGCAGATTTTTTTTTTAAGTGCTTTGAATTTTTTCCCTTGCACCAGATCCTTTGTAATCTGTTAGCAGTAGATGGTGTTAATGAACCTGATGTCCTAGCAATTAATGGTGGTAAGTATAAAAATAAAGATTCAAATTATTACTGTTGTTTTTTTTTTTAAGCGATGAAGTATTTTTATTTCAGCTCCTATTTTTTTCCTTTTTCCTTAAAGCTTCTGTAGCTCTCTCATTATCAGATATTCCTTGGAATGGACCTATTGGTAAGTTAGGTTTTGAAAATAAGAAACATTATATTTGCTTCAAGAAATAAGAGTAAGCATGCTATAGCAAGGGCATACATTTATTGGCTCTGAATTATTATTTCTTAGGCAGTTGAATTAAATGATATTCTAAGAAGAGTCCTTTCAGCATTTTGAGATATTTTTATCTTTGCTTTGGGTTTTGTTTCTTATAGCAGTATGTTATGGTGTTAAAGATTATTTTGTTTTTAGATACTGTGACTTCTTTATTGCCTCTTCTGTTAGAGGACTTTCTCTTATTTTGGACTGGGAAATTGTCAGAGTACATACTCTTTCAGGATAATACAAACATGTTTGTAATTTACAGCTCTTATAAGTTGTAATCATGCAATATACAAATGATTCATCAAGTAAATAATTATTGACTGTCCTAAATGCCAGATACTGAGCTAAGCACCAAAGGAACTAAGGCAGACTAGGCATCAGCAGTACAAGATGAATGAGACAGTGCTTGGTTTCAGCATAAGTGAAACAGACAAATAATTATTGATATTTATAAACAATATTATAAAAGTATAGTCAGAGTGCTAAGAAAATGATAGAGAAGGGCGGGTTTAGTCTTGTGAGGTCAGGCTGTCAAGGAGAGCTCCTCAGAGTTATTGACATTTAAGCTGAACTTTAGTAGGATCAGATTGTAAGCACTTGCCTTAGAGAAAGTACATTCTAGACCAGGAGAAGAACATGAGCATAATCACAGAGATGTAGAAGAAATGGTGTACTTGAGCAACTGAGTAAGGCCAGAGGCAGGGTGAGGTAGTATAATCTGTGAGCCTTAAATACCATGATAGAAATATGGATTTTACTGTGGTCACAATTGAAGATAGGGATTGAAGCTGTCACTAGGATGTCTTGAAAACTGAGTTTTTATTAAACAGTTGCCAATATTTTAATATGTTTTAGGGGCAGTACGAATAGGAATGATTGATGGAGAATGTGTTGTTAACCCAACACGAAAAGAAATGTCTTCCAGTACTTTAAATTTAGTGGTTACTGGAGCACCTAAAAGTCAGATTGGTAAGTAGTTTAAGTGGTAGATTTATTCTGGATTTTACTTAAAAGTTCTGGCTTCTTAAAAATGCATTTAAACTCTTTTTTTGTATGTGTGCTTTGTTAATTAGCCATAAAGATTTTTGTTTTATTGCTGCCCTATTTTGGTAGCGCTCTTGCTTCATATCAGATAATACCTAAAATTATAGACTGTTATACCACTCTAATTGAAATATACAAAAGTCATTATCAAGGTAATTCTAGTAATTATTTTTAGACAGATAAGCTAGTCTAAAATTTGAAGTTCCAACTATGGTAGTAAATTAATTGTTTCATTCATTTAAATATGTTAATTTGGCTAATGCAGTCATTCTAAGTCTGTTTATTGTCCTCTGAGAAAGAGGTATCATATTTCCAGTAGGTGGAAAACTAGTAATAAAGTAGAAGAAATGCTCTGACCATGGGCCACCTTCACTCCTTCTAACTAAAATGTCATAATTGCATGAATGAAAATCAGGGGCTGGTTCTGTTGAAGAAGAATGGGCTTTAACAGTCCAAATGACCTTGGTTTGAAACCCAGCATCTGCCGCAGTTAACCATGGACAAATTAATTAAGGTCTCTTAGCAGTTTATTCTACTATGTGACATGTGATGTCTGGAACTTTTTGACAATGGATCTTTTAATGTGGGAACATTTTGATGAAATGTAAACTATTAAACTTTTAGTTCTTTTTCTGTACAATTAATGTGTGAAACACCTCATTTCCAGCTTCTTCTTTTGGAGTGTTAGTAATAAGTTAGAATTAGGTATTATCAATATATATGATAGACAAAACACATGAAACAGGAGTTGTGTATTGTCTACATGTTAGTTAGGGATTGTGTGGTTAAACTAAATAACAAGGCTTAAACAAGATAGGAACTTATTTTTCTCTCAAGTAACAAAAATTCAGAGGTAATAAGTCCAGGACAATTACAGCAGCTCCATAATGTCTTAAGAAATCTAGATTTATTTTTAGCTTTCTACTCTGCTATCCTCAGGGTGTGGCCCACATCTTCATACTTATGAACAGACTACCAGAGCTCTGGCCAACTTTTCTAACTTATAGGCAGGAGGAAGAAAAAAGAAAAAGGGGAATAGAAAAAGGAGTGTGCCCTCTGAGTAAGTCAGCCTGCCTTTTAAAGAACTTTCCCAGAAGTCCCCACATAGCAGTTTCCACTTACATCTTATTGGACAGAAGTGTGACACATCTGCATCCATGACTACAAGGGAGGCAAGGAAATGGTTTTTGGATTCTACCTTGAGAAGGTGGGGAACTATTGAAATATAGAGAGGATTCCAAAGATATGGGGAGGCTCTGAATAACGAATGACCCCTACATCATATTTGAGCATCTCAGAAAGGGCCTTGAGCAGAGTATTGGTTTACTATTTGAAGTTCACTTGGTCTCCATCTGAAATTTTTTTTGCTGAAAGTTACAATGTTCATTTAATTCCAATTAGTAAATCGATTTGGCTTCTTTACAGGGCCTTTATGATTAGAATCAAGGTTTGTAAAGTACCCGGCATAGTACCTAGTACCTAGTAAGCGAACAGTCAATACCTGCTATTACCATTAAGACACAAAATAAACTTGCTTCTAAATGGTCATATAGCTTCTATCTGCCTTAGAATTTGAACCCCTCTAATTTTAAATAGATATTGGAGGAATGAACTAAGGATCTTTACTGTATCTGTGGCATGCCACAGAAACCCGATAGACAGCCTTCCAGCTGGCTGTTCTCAACTGTTCCTCTCTAGATGGAAGAATGAAACCAGAAACTGCTTAAACCATCACAGGGTAGTCTTGAGTAATTATAAGGAGGCTGAACGTGATTCAGAACCAACCTGTAAGGAGACTGGTTTCAGAAGTTACCAGCATCCATTTTATGACTTCCGCATCACTATTTTCAGCCAGTACTCTGTACTTTTGTCAAGGTATACCAAATATACATTTGACTCCATGTTCATGTGTTAAAGTTAATATTGGGTCCAAGTCAAATATCATCATCATGGAACTTCTGGGATACAAAAATACAAAAAAGTAATTGCTACCATTTCATTATTAAAATATTTAGGGCTTGCCTGGTGGCGCAGTGGTTGAGAGTCTGCCTGCCGATGCAGGGGACATGGGTTCGAGACCTGGTCCCGGAAGTTCCCACATGCCACAGAGCAGCTAAGCCCATGCGCCACAATTACTGAGCCTGTGCTCTAGACCTTGCTAGCCACAACTACTGAAGCCCGCATGCCTAGAGCCCATGCTCCGCAACAAGAGAAGCCACCGCAATGAGAGGCCCATGTACCAGAGTAGCCCCCTCTCGCTGCAACTACAGAAAAACCCACGCACACCAAGGAAGACCCAATGCAGCCAAAAAATAAAATAAAAGAAAAGAAAAATGAATTGCTTTGAAATTTAATTGAAAACAAAGTCTGAGTAATATTCATTTTCTTTGCCATATTCTCTTCTTTAAATGACTTTACTGAGGTATAATTTACATACATTAAATAAATGCATGTTTGGGACTTCCCTGGTGGTCCAAGTGGCTGGAGCTCTGCGCTCCCAGTGCAGGGTCCGGGGTTCAATCCGTGGTCAGGGAACTAGATCCTGCATGCATGCCGCAACAAAGATCCCGCACACTGCAATGAAGATCCTGTGTGCTGCAACTTAAAAAAAAAGATCCCATGTGCCGCAACTAGAAAAGATCACACATACCACAACTAAGACCTGGTTGCAGCCAAATAAATAAATAAATATTTTTAAAAGGCATGGTTTTTTTTTAAATTTTTTAAAAATTTGTTTATTTTATTTATTTATTTATGGCTGTGTTGGGTCTTTGTTGCTGCTCACGGGCTTTCTCTCGTTGCGGCAAGCGGGAGCTACTCTTTGTTGAGGTGTGCAGGCTTCTCATTGCGGTGGCTTCTCTTGTTGCAGAGGATGGGCTCTAGGTGCGCGGGCTACAGTAGTTGTGGCACATGGGTTCAGTAATTGTGATTCATGGGCTCTAGAGCGCAGGCTCAGTAGTTGTGGTGCACAGGCTTAGTTGCTCCGCAGCATGTGGGATCTTCCCGGACCAAGGCTTAAACCCATGTCCCCTGCATTGGCAGGCAGATTCTTAACCACTATGCCACCAGGGAAGCTCTAAATGCATGTTTTTAAATTTCCAATTTAATTCTGTGAAAGTGAGAGGTCATGGGAATACAGATAAGAAAAAGGATATAACCATCTCCATATCATGGTATCAGAGGAAGCATCTTCATGCCTCAAGTGAAGAACTGAAACCTTACCTCCCTTTACCCTCCCCCATGTATATTCGTTTATGTTTATCTACATTTAGAACCACAATAGGGAAGTGTCACAGTTTTTGCTTTTGCTTCAACCATCAGTTTAGAAAATTCCGGAGAAGGAAAGTATATTGTACTTACCAGTATTTCTGCTTAACATGTTCTTAACATGGTTTCTTCCTTTATTGTTTGCTTTCTGTTTAGAGAACTTTCCTTAGCCATTTTAGGGTGACACATTTTCTTCTTTCTCCTTCATCTAAGAGTCTTGATTTCTCCTTCATTCCTAAATATCTTCACTGGGTATAGGATTCTGGGATGACAGTTCTTTTCTTTCAGCACCTGAAAAATATTATGCCTCTTCCTTCTGGCCTCCATGGTTTCTGATGATAAATCTGTTGTTTGCTTTTCCCATATGGGTATGGTCATTTTTCTCTGGCTGGTTTCAAGATTTTTTTCTTTGTCTTTGGTTATCAGAAGTTTAATTATGATGTGTCTTTCTTTGGGTCATCCTATGTAGGGTTTATTCAGCTTCTTGAATATGCAGGTTTATGTCTCTGCCAAATTTGGGGAGTTTCCAGCTATTTTTTTTTCCCAGTACTTTTCAGCCCTGCCATCTTTCTCCTCTCTTTCCAGGACACCAATGACACAAGTGTTATATCTTTTGTTACACTTTCACAGGTCTGCTTCAATTGACTGATGGAATTCCAACATATGAAGCATATAAGTAGATTTTTTTTCATTCTCCATTATGCCTAGAAGCCTTAGAAGTGACTTTTTAGGCAATAATAAATCTTAATGACAACATTATGTGGTTAAACATATTAGTTATGATGGCAACTATGTATTACATGATCTTTGACTTTGGACAAGTTGAGGAATGCCAGAAATGGCACACAAGTTGGCAGGAGTCTATTCAGCCTTGTAGAAACCAAAGCCAAAGCTGAATAGTAGATTTTAGCTAGGTACCATGCTAGAAGCCTTACTTTGGAGATTCCCTGCTTTACACAGGAGTTTTACTGTTACAGAACTATAAAAACAACCTTTTTATGGTAGTAGGTAGGGTTCTCTAGTTGGCTTACTTGAAACAGTATCACTACAAAGATTTCCCTACCTGTGCAAGAATTAGACAATGTGACAATGACCAAATTAAGTGGGAAGTCACATCAAATATTGTTAAACAGGAAACATTTATTGGCCACCTATTGTGCTGATATTATAAAATTTCATTTTAAATACATTTTAAAAAAAGATGCAATTGTACACATTTAAAAGATGGAATTTTATGGTATTTGAATTATATCTTATAAAGCTGTTATAAAAAAATTGTGTGCGTAGTTTATTTTCCATTTCATTTTTTATGAGAAATCTCATTAAATTTATGAAGAATATAAACCACTTCAAATATCAAGGTTTCTTTATTCATTTACTACTGTTTATATTTTGGAATTATGTTGATTCTGAGGAAAGAAATCAAAAAGGATTAATAAAATTCATCTGTAGTATTTATGTCATGTCATGGTATTTGAAAATGCTGTATTGGTAAAAGGTTCAATGGCAGTGCTTTTTGTTCTTTCTTTTTTTTTTTAGTCATGTTGGAAGCCTCTGCAGAGAATATTTTACAGCAGGACTTTTGCCATGCTATCAAAGTGGGAGTAAAATATACACAACAAATAATTCAGGGCATCCAGCAGTTGGTAAAAGAAATTGGTGTTACCAAGAGGACACCTCAGAAGTTATTTGTTCCTTTGCCAGAGATTGTGAAACACGCTCATAAGTAAGAACATCTGTACAAAAGAAAATATGAAAGTGTCACCAGATTTAATTTCCTCTCAGAAAAAACTTCTCACGGAAGCATTGTCCATGCATTACTTCTTAAATAGCACCCTTCTATTTTAAGAGTCATTGCCATAAATACCAGTCTAATGCTTTAAAAAGGATAAACCCACATCCCTCTTGAAGGGCCTAAGTTTGAATCTCAAAGGAAAGGGGAGAGTGAGCTTACTGGTGAAGATTCAGATCATCCTCATATCTCTCTGTGTCAAGGAAAAAGAGTATATAAAGCATAAGATATTTGAATATCTAAGGAAACTGTTGAGGTTCTTGAAAAGAAATACAATCACCACTATATGCCCAGTCCTTATAATAGTGCCTGCACATAAGCACTCAGTAAATTATGAATGAATGACCAGAAAATTATTTCACTTTATTTGAAATAAATTGAAAAAGTTAATATTTCCATTAGTATGAGTCTCACAGCCATTACTCAGAGATTAAAGAGTTATATACACTGTCCCCAACAAAAGCGTTGCCTGCAATAACAGCCAAAACACGTAGAACAGGAAAAAACAACTGGTCATATGAGAGAGACTGAGCAGAGAGAAAGAGAAAAATCTAAGGTGAAATTAATTGAACAATGAAGAAGGGGGGGCATGTGTGTGATTCCCTTAAGATGTGAGGAGAAAGAAATTTGTGTTTCGTATCATATTATAAATAGTAAACAGATTAGCAGTGTTATAGAGCAATAAATACATATTTTTAATTCTTTATGAAATGTTAAATATTTTAGCTTATTATTAAATATTTCAGTTTTGTTTATAATAGACACTGCCTAGTGTCTCCAAATATGCTGACATTTATTTTGTGCTTAAAATAGACTCGCCATGGAAAAACTCTACGCGGTTTTTACAGATCATGAACATGATAAAGTAGGTATACCTGAATGATAAAGTAGGTATACCTGAATTTTGTTTATGTAATTGTTCTGGGAATTCTTTTTTGTCATAGCTTACACAGTTTTGTTTATGAATATTTGTCCTATTTTTATGAAAAATCTCTAAACAGAAAGCTAAATAAAAGCCTAGCTGTTTGCTTCTCCATTCTCCTTTTGTTGGGAAGGAAGTTTTAGGGAAAACTTTTAGGGAAGTGTGGAAATATATTTAAATGAATTAAACAGGTAATATTCCCTACAAATCAATAACCAGTTTCAATATTTTAAAGAATGTTACCATGAGAGAGAAATCTGATTACTATTACAATGTGTTAATTGTATAATAATTAAAAAAATAGAAATGTTAAATATAATAACTGAACCTCAACTTTCTTTTAGATTTCCAGAGATGAAGCCGTTAACAAGATTAGATTAGATACAGAGGAACAACTAAAAGGTAATTTTTTTTTTTTTAGTTTAAAAAATATTTAAAGGAAATAATAGATTTTAAAGTTTCAGTTGTGAGACCTTGAACAAATTGGTTATTCTCATTACTCCTTAGTTTTATCTTTGGTAAACTTAAAATAATGATACATCCCAAGGTTACTGTTAAATTGACCTCTATAAATGGGTAAGAACTGCACCTGACATAGAGTGGGCACCAATAAATGCTGAATGTGAGGTATTCCTGACCTTTTCTGGATCAAACTCTCATACTCCAAAATGGGTATCGTTGTATCCTGTCATGAAAATCTAAAAGATATTCTTTAAAATTCTTGTTCTTAATTTGTAAAACTGCAATACTAATAATACATGGTTTGTGGGGATTGAATGAATAAGTCACTTACATCTGCGCCTGGCACATAGCAAGTGTTCAGTAAGTGTTAACTGATGTTATTATTAACATGTGGAATTGTAAAATTTAGATTTTAGAGAATCTTGCTCTCTAAAAATTATTAAACAAAGGATTTGATTGTTTTAATATCAATCACAAACTGAATGTGTACCAGGCATGACATATAGTTCTCGTTAATTTTTCTGCTAACAGACAAATATTCTTTCACCTGAGTATCTTATTTTAAGACAAAAATCTGCTGCTAGCCTTGATATTAAGGCCATTACCTATAATTGCCATTGAAAAAGTTTGGTCTTTTCTCACTATATTTCATCCTATTAAGAATTAGAAGTTGTTGAACTGAATGAATAAGCATTTTCAGAACTCTAATGGAAAACTGATGAATTCATAAAAGTGCTAACAAAAGATCAAGATGAAAAAAAAATTACATGGGACTGAGTGAACTGATGACGATGATTATAATTTTTGTGACTTTGTTTGAATAAAAAAAAAACTTTGAAAAAAAAAACTTTGAAGCATTTAGTACAGAATACAGGTTAATATCTTTATAACTTTGACCTGGGAAATAATTTCTTAAACAATTTACAATAAAAGAGCTAATCATAAAAAAAAAAGAGAGAGAAGCTGTATAACACCTGTTGCCTTATTTAAAAAGAAAAGTGATTTTGTGTTTGTCTTAATACATAATAGAATACCTTCATGACCCTCTGGGTTCATAGGATATTTTAAATGTTTTGTTACTAATTATTTTCGTCTCCAAGTGCAACTCAGTTAAAGCATAAAAATTCATATTAAAATATAATATTTAAAATTATTCTTGCCTGATGAAGACACAATTCTTAATATATCTCTCTGTGGCCACTTCTTGTGTTCTGGTTACTTTAAAGTTATATTTAATAAACCAGTTGCTTAAGAGAACAGTGCTTAAAATTTGGCATAAATCAATTGGTAAGATAAAGTAGCTGAACATTTAAAAGCATAAGCCTAGGCCGACAAATCTGTATTCAGGTTACAGCTGTCAGTTACTACCTGAGTGATCTCAGGCAATTTACTCCTCCTCTTTAGGCCTGTTTTTTTCTTCTGTAGAATGGGGATAATAGTAATAGAATTTACTTCATAAATTCCTATAAAGATTAAAGGCATTTAAAAAAAACATGTAAATTACCTGGGTTATGAAAGAACTTGATAAATGTTAACTAAAAACTAGTCGGTAGGGATTTGTAAAATATAAAAAAAAATTATTCCTCTATTTGTGGACCAAGATAAAAAGATCCTAAGGCAAAACAGTTAAGGAGGCTGCTCTATCAGTTAAACCTTCTCATGATATGGTGGGCTAGATTTGTCAGATAACAATGTAATAGAAAGCTGATTTCAAAGCACTATTGTTCTGGTAGAAAGCAAACTAAGTTCCCATTAACAGTGCATTTGAGGCATAATCTTGTGTCTCTCCTACTTAAAAACATTTAATTTATCTACTTTGAGGACTAAATGTTCAGAGTCAACTCCCTTGGCTTACTTCCATAGTTAATTTATTTGATATTGTGAACTTAAGAGAAATCTTATCTTCCAGAAAGAGAAAATCTTTGTTTTGGTTTGTCTTTTCTTCTATAGAAAAATTTCCAGAAGTTGATTCCTATGAAATAATAGAATCCTTCAATGTTGCTGCAAAGGATGTTTTTAGAAGTATTATTTTGAATGAATACAAAAGGTAAACATCCTTTTTTGATGGAATTGAAGGCAGGTTTCCTCAAAAGTGGCAAATTGCTCAAAGCAAGAGACTTTTTTTTTCAAGTAACAGGAAAGAATTATATAATGTTTATTTTATAAATGGATACCTGTTGAAGAGTGTGTGCATTGGGTAGATGTGTTCATCTCTCTGTGGGCCTCGTATAGAGCATTGCTTCACAGCTGTGACTGCATGTTAGAATTACCTGCAAAGCTTTTTAACAATATAAGTGTATGGGTCACAACCCTTGAAATTCTGATTCAGTGGGACTTAAGATGGGGCCCAGGTATCTATATTATTTTTTTAAAGTTCTACAGGCAGTTATGACATGCAGTTCAAGTTGAGAACTTCCTGGTAGGATTCAAAAGATAATGTGTGATTTTTCTGACTTCCAACACCGCTTTTCTTAATTATTTCCTTTATTACTGTAGGTGTGATGGTCGAGATTTGACTTCACTTAGGAATATAAATTGTGAGGTAGATATGTTTAAAATTCTTCATGGATCATCATTATTTCAAAGGGGACAAACACAGGTAATATATGTAAAAAGCTACAATTATTTGCCAATACAGGATTGCTTAATTAGTTCTAATAGAAGTACATTATGTAGGTTTTTAGCATATGGAATATATTATCTATTCAGAGTACTTTGATTTTTAAAAAATGTTTAACAGTCAAGATAATGAACATATCAGTCGTCCCCAAGAGTTTCCTCATGCCTTTCTATAGTCTCTTCTTCCTGCTTCCCTCCCTTTCCTTAGGCAACTACTGATCTGCTTTTGTCACTGTAAATTAGTTTGCATTTTCTAGAATTATCTGGTATTTTTATTACATTTTTCTTTTAATCTTAAGTACACAAAATTAAGTCACTCATACTCCTCAGTTTATGACATATTGGCATTGTTGGTCTATGGCCAGGCCCTCACTTTTTTTCTCCATTTAGCCTGAACCTTAGTCCTATTCTTTTCCTTTACCTATTCCCTTATATTTAACATATATGTGTATGCATTGTTTCATGTATGGTATTATGCTTTATTTTAATTATGTTAATCACTAAGTTTGCCCATCTAATGGGTACAAAGTGGTGTGTCATTGCTTTCATTTGTGTTTCCTGATGAGGAATGAACATCTCTAGCCAATTAACATGATAACTGTATAAACCATACCCTGGGGGGCTGCATACCTCCAGGGCACTCTTTTCACAAAGATAGTGTCCCTAGAGTTGAGCAGAGTGGTAGCCCTAGTTAAGGTTTGCTCTTTTGTGAATTATCTGCTCATATCCTTTGACCAATTTTTTTTTTCTGTTTTTAATATGGTTTACTGTCTTTTTCCTGCTGTTTTTTTTTTTTTCCTGTACGTGGGCCTCTCACTGTTGTGGCCTCTCCCGTTGTGGAGCACAGGCTCCAGACGCGCAGGCTCAGCGGCCATGGCTCACGGGCCCAGCCGCTCCACAGCATGTGGGATCTTCCCGGACTGGGGCACGAACCCGTGTCCCCTGCATCGGCAGGCAGACTCTCAACCACTGCGCCACCAGGGAAGCCCTTCCTGCTGTTTTTCACTGAGTTCTTATGTGTTTTAAATATTAATCCTTTTCAGTAAACATAATTTGTATGTATCATCTCCCTCTTTGCCATATGTCTTTTAACTTTGCTTGTGGTAGCCTACTATAAGCATACCTTGGAGAGACTACAAGTTCAGTTCCAAACCACTGCAATAAAGTGAATATCACAATAAAGCAAATCACACAAATTTTTTGATTTCCCAGTGCATATAAAATTTATGTTTTATACTATACTGTAGTCTATTAAGTGGGCAATAACATTACATCTAAGAAAACAATGGACAAACCTTAATTTAAAAATACTTTATTGCTAAAAAATGCTAACCATCATCTGAACCTTCAGCAAGTCATAATCTTTTTGCTGGTGAGGTTTTGAAAATTTTGAGAATTATCACAATGTGACACAAAGACACAAAATGAGGAAATGCTGTTGGAAAAACGGTGCTGATAGACCTGCTTGACACAAGGTTGCCACAAACCTTCAATTTGTAAAAAAGGCATTATCTGCAAATAATTAAAAAGTTAAACACAATAAAGTGAAGTGCAGTAAAATGAGGTATGCCTGTATATGTCTACAGTGAACCCGAAATCTTTACTTTTGAGGTCTTCTTAAAGAAATCCTCCCTTACCCCAAAGTCACAAAATTATGCACCTACTTCTTCTATTAACTTTCTAGTTTTAGCTATTAAATTTAGACTATTAATCTATCTTGGAGTTTATTCCTATACAAGGTATTAAGTAGAACTCTCCAGAGTGAGCCAATTTTGCAACACTGTTTACTAAAAATTCATTTTTTTCCCATTGATTTGTAATGTTACCTTATCATATTCAAAGTTTATAAGTACATGTTTGAACTATACTCTCTTCCATTGTTCTGTGAGTTAACCTGGGCCAGTGTCAGACTGTTTTAATTATTATAGTTTTGGGATATATTTTAAAATCTGAGGGGCAAATCCCTTTTTATTCTTCCTTCTCTTCCCACCCCAAATTGTCTTAGCTCTTCTGTTACATTTGTTCTTTCATTTAAATTTTAGTATCACATCAAGTTCTGAAAAAAATCTTTCTATCCAATACGATTTAGATTGTTTTTGCACTAAATTTACGGAATGAGTAAAACATGATATTTTTACAATTTCAATCACAGTCTTTACAGTAAATATAGTCTACTGCTCCTTTGATTTGGGTTTTCTTTTATGGCTTTTAATAAAAATTTTAAAAAATAACTATTAAATTTTGTATACTTTTGTTAGCCCTTCTGACAATCTGTCTTTTAACTAGAGTGTTTAGTCCATTAATGTTTGATTTAATTTTTTGAGTTTAGTCTGTCATTTTATTATTTGTTTTTGTTTAGCCCCTCTGTGTTTTGTTTTTCTATTCTTTCTGCCTTTTTAGATTAATTGAATATTTTTTAGATCTCCATTTGAATTTGTCTGTTTGCTTTTTAGCTATACCTCTGTGTTATTTTACACTGGTTACTACAGAGAATACAGTATACATTCTTTTCACAGCCTGTTTACAGTTAATTTTTTTCACTTCACACAAAATGAGTAAAGTTTGCAACCACTAAGGTCCATTTGCCCCTCCTTCCATCCTTTATACTGTAGTTGTCTTATGAGTTACATCTACATGTGTTGTAACTCCACAAGGCAACATTATAACTTTTATTTTAAACAGTTACATACTTAAAGAAGAGGGAAAAGATAGTCTTTTATATTGACCCACATATTTACCATTTCTGATGCTTTTTTATTTCTTCCTGAATATCTAAGTTTCCATTTAGTATTATTTTGCTTCAATCTGACAGGACTTCATTTAGTATTGTCCTATGGATGTTCTGATAACAAATTCTTATTTTTCATTTATCTGAAAATGTCTTTATCTTTTTACAAAGAATCTTTTGCCAGAATATAGATTCTGGGTTGATGCTTTCTTCTTTCAGAACTTAAAGAAATGGTCTACGGTTTTTTGTTCTCCTTTTTTTTCTGATGAGAAATCAGGGCTCATTCAAATCATTGTTCCCTGTATGTTATTTTTTGTTTTCAACTGGGTGCTTTCAAGATTTTCTGTCTTTGGTTTCAGCAGTATGACTATGAAAAGTGTGGTTCTCTTTTATTTGTCCTACTAAGAGTTTCTTGAGCTTTAAACCTATAAATTTGTATCTTTCATCAAACTTGAGAAATTTCAGCTGTAATTTCTTCAAATTTTTTTTCTATCTTATTCTCTCTTTTCTCTCATTCTGGGGTTGCAAGTACATATATTTAGTCCTTTTGATATTGTCCCACAGGTCCTGGGGGCTATGTTCTTTTTTCCCTCCCTCGTTCTGTAGAGTGGGCAATTTCTTCTAATCCATCTTCATGTTCACTGACTCTTGCCATCTTCTTTCCATTATGATTTATTTTTCAGTTCTAGAATTTCTATTGGTTCTTTTTTATGTCCTTGAATATAATTATGATAGCTATTGAAAATCCTTGTCTGTTAATCCAACATCTGAATCAGCTCAGGGTCAGTCTCTATTCATTTTCTTTTCTCTTGAGAATGGGCCCCATTTTCTGTTTTTTTTTTTCTTGTAGGTTGTATCCTGGATGTTGTGAATGATACATTGTAGAGTCTCTGGATTATGTTATGTCCCTACAGTCTTCTTAGATTAACCTTATTTTTTTTTTCCCCCAATTTTAAGCAGTTATCATTTTATTGGCTGAACCTTTATTGAGGATTCCTTTAGGGTCAGGTTTTAAAATATTCCTCTTCCTGTCCTCCTCCCCCAGCACTCCTTAGTGCTTTACATATGTAGTCTATGTGATATTAGATTTCTGGATTATTGAGATTTACACATAATATTTATAATGTGTAAGTAATATAATTTCTAATGTTTATGGAATGAATAAATGTTTACTGTACTTTGGCAAGCTTTGAATAGAATGTACTTATCTCATTTCTTTAAAAGCTAAGTGGGTTCTTCAAATGTTTTTAGTTTTCATCTTCGTTGTTAGTAAATTAAAGCCTGAGGAATTTTTGTTTTTTTTTAAAGAAGATGTTGGGGGTAGGAGTTTATTTATTTTTGCTGTGTTGGGTCTTTGTTTCTGTGCGAGGGCTTTCTCTAGTTGTGGCAAGCGGGGGCCACTCTTCATCGTGGTGCGCAGGCCTCTCACTATCACAGCCTCTCTTGTTGCGGAGCACAGGCTCCAGACGCGCAGGCTCAGTAGTTGTAAGCCTGAGGAATTTTATTTCTTCTTTTTTAGGTGCTATGTACTGTTACATTTGATTCATTAGAATCCAGCATTAAATCAGACCGAATTATAACAGCTATAAAGTAAGTTATGTTTTTGGGTTATGATGTTACAATATATAATTCATGTGGTATATTATTATTCTTAAAACCTGTATCTCTGTACTTCATTTTTCTATTTACATAATAGTGATTTCAAGGGTTTTTTTGTGCTGTATTTGTCTCCTAACTCATTTGTTAGAACAAGTTTTGGTAAAGCATTTAATTCTTTTTAATATGGGTACATTTAGTTTATTATCTCTAAAACCATTCCTCTGGACAGATTTCCTGGGTAATCTTGAATGGATAGGTTTTTCTGTTGAATACTGTAAACAACAGAGCAAATAAATAATGAGCAAGAATCCCAGTTCCCAAAAAGAATCTGGAAGTTGTTAAAAGAAAAAACCTTATCTAATCCCAAAGCACATTTGAATTTGTGTTAAAAAAAAAAATACTTGGTTTTCCTCCACTGTTCCTAAAAAGTCAGCAGTAAAATCACGTTGATCAATTTTAGATGATGAGAATCTATATTACAGTCCCCACCAGCATTTATGCATCAGAGTTCTGAAACTCACAGCCACAGATCTTCCTCAGTGCCTAACAGGGTTGCTTCCCTTTCCTTTATTAAGGATCCCCAGTATCTTCAGGATAGCATCACTAATTGTTTTTCATGTACCTAATAAAAATAACAGCTGTATGTATAAGACTTGTATGTTCATCATAATCATAATTCTTTGTGGTGGGGGAGCTCTTAAACTTTTGTATTTTAAATTCCCATCTAGACCAAAACGTGGTTGCCCTATCCTTCTTCATTTTGACTCCTTCTAGGAGGCAACACAGCTTCATAAGAGTGTGCACTGGGTTTGGCCAGCATACCTCTCTGTGTTCTAGTCCTAAGTCTATAAGGGCATACACATCACTGAACCACGCTGGTCTTTGGTTTCCTCATCTTATAAAGTGCAGGTACTGGGCTAATGATCCCTCGCCTCCTCTCTAGCCCCTAAACCTATGATTCCTTTAGTCTTCTGAAGGTGTCTGGTTTTTAAATTTCTTTCCCCAAGGCTGTAATTTATGGTTGTGCAGATTCAGCCCTAGCCCAGGACTTTCTAAATCCTCTGTACGAGAGGTGCCTTTTGTAATCCCACTCAAAGGGGACACTGTTTGTGCCAAGAACCTGTATATGCTTGTCTTTTCCTCAGTTAAAAATAAATCTGGTTTCCTCCTTCCAGAAATTTTGTTCCTTCTCATGCTTATCTCCCCATTATTCTAGATTCAGTCATAACAGTTCTCTTTTCAAACCCTGAAAAAAAATCTTTGCTTGTCAGATCTCCTGATTGCTCTCAGCTATATCATTTCAGTTACTGATCTCCATTTCACATGTTTGACTGGGAGGAAGATCATAACTCTGAGATTTAAGTAATGTGTTTATATTTAGGATTCTCACTATGTATTAATGCTTTAAAATGCATCTGTTGTCTTAGTATTCAAATCTGGATATCTAAGTGCTTTATTTTAAGCAAAATTGTTTTCTTAAATCTGTGTAGGATTCATTCAGAAGCCCCAGAAAAAAATACTGTTTCTGACATTCATCCTTCTAATTCTTCTGGTATTCAATTTCAGACCAACTCTCCTTAATAACCAATTGTTTCTTAAATCTCCCTTACATCTTTTTTAGTTGTTTATTGAATAAACCTGTATCTGTGTGATTTTTTTTTTAATATTATGCTTTTTGTTTGCAGTGGGATAAAAGATAAAAATTTCATGCTTCACTATGAGGTAAGATGAATTTTTCCCCAATATTATATTATGAAAGATTTCCAGAATACAGCAAAGTTGAAAGAATTTTACAGTAGATATCAGTAGATCTACTACCTAGGTTCTACCATTAACATTTTACTATGCTAGTTTTATCATATGTCTATCACTGTTACTTTATTGCTTACAGAAGGGATTTAGAGAGACAGGTAGTACCTTTCCAACCAACAGCTTTCTGTCTGAGTCATACATAAAAGTTAAAGTATAGTAGAGAGTACTGTATTGGTCAAGAAAGAGTTGTAACTGTTCACATGTGTTTCAGACAAGTGGGGCTTTTCAAATACCTCAACTGACAAATCACCATCTCCTTTTAGTTCATTTAAATGTTCATATTTTTACTCATTTGATTAGTAGTAAAAGAACTGAGGTATTTAATGTTAAACTACTTTATATGAAATCATTACATATAATTGAGTTTGGGATTGACTTTATTCAAAAGTAATCCTAAGGGACCAGATACAACACAACCATATAGCACTTTAGTTTTAGTATTTGAAGCATACATGCTGGGAGGCTAGTGTAACATAGCAGGTCTTTTGAGTGGCCATTGTTGATTGCCCAGAATCCCAACATCTCAGTTTTGTTGAATCTGCTATAGTTAATAGAGAACATTTCATGTAAAAAAAATATCGATAAACCTGGAGATTCTCACAGGTTTTAAGTCCCAGTATCCTGTTTTGGATATAAACATGCTACAGAAGCCACAGAGGAACAGTAATTGATAAGGCACATCCTTTGTCAAGAGCTGAAGAGCACATGGCAATCTTTAAAAAAGGGCACCTGTGAAAAATGCAGCTCTAGCTGATTATTAGGGAAAGAGGTGAGGGCGGGGGCAGGAGAAAGATATGGGCTGTTATTGCTGTATTGTCCCATTTTTTAAAAACCTTTTTATCATAAAATACAGATACTGAAAACCATATAAAACAAAGGATGACTTAATGGGTTTTTATAAGGCAGACACCCTTGTAACCACCACCCAAGTCACAGTATAGAATGTTACCAGTCACCCCAGAAGCTCCTCCATGTTTTTCATCCCAGTCTTAATACCATTCTTCCCCTGAAAATAACTACTCTCCTAAGTTTTATAGTAATCACTTCCTTGGATTTTTATTGCACATCCCTAGGTACTATAGTGTAGTCTGGTCCATTTTTTTAAAATTTGGTATCTCTTTGTCTCTTTTAATCTGTAGGTCTCTCCTCTATCACATTCTTTTCTTCACAGTCTCCCTGTTGAGGCCGCAGAGCCATCTGACCTGTAGTGCTCCCCACAGTCTGGGTGCTGCTGATTGCACTCATGGTGCAGTTCAGCACATTCCTCTCTGTTTCTGTCTCCTGCAAATTGACTGCTAGATCCAGAGGCTGTATCAGATTCATGTTCCATCTCTCCTTTTTAAAAACACTCCAGATTTTATGGGAAATTTCTCAATTTTTTAAATGACTGCAACTAGTTCACATTCTTTTAAGACGATATATTGATCAAATAAAATGGTTTGCAACCCCTGGCTAAGGTAAAACCCTTATTGAAAAAGATCTGTTTCCTCAATGTGCATTTTTTAAAAATACGTACATTTCTTGTATTACAAAAGTAAAGTATTTTGTTAATGTTAGCAATTTAAACATTATAGAAATTTGTGGTGTAAATCCCCATAACCATCCATTTCCCACCGCAGGTCACATAAACACTAGAAATAGCTACTTTTAGCAATTTGGTATATGTTTTAGATGTCCAGACATTTTCTGTGTGTATATGAATGTACTTTTTTTTATTAACAAAAATGAGATTCTACTGTTTTGTAACTTATTATATATATGGGATATCTTTCCATGTCCTTTGTATATGTACGTGGTTTTTGTTTTTAAGTTTCCTCCCTACGCAACTAATGAAATTGGCAAAGTCACTGGTGTAAATAGAAGAGAACTTGGGCACGGTAAGTACAAATCTGTATATGTACATGGTATTCTTACAGAGACTTAGCATATTTTTTTTGCTTATTATTTTCTATTCTGATTTAGGTGCGCTTGCTGAGAGAGCTTTGTATCCTGTTATTCCTAAAGATTTTCCTTTCACCATAAGAGTCACATCTGAAGTACTAGAGTCAAATGGTATGGTTTTGAAATATATTTTTCCTAGTCAAAAAGAACAGACTCCCTGTTATAGTTTTAGCTTTTCATAAATAATGTTATATTACATTTATTACTACAGTACCCAACCCACTGCAAGAGAAAAATGTGTTTAATCATATACTTATCTGAATCTCTGTTCTTCACTAATGAGCTCTTTTGAAAACAATATAATATAAAACAAATATTTCTCTTTATGTGTCTTTTACAATAGATCCAGTTTGGGTTATTTGTTTTATTTTTATAAACAAGCCACAGAGCAAGGCCAGCTTGGAGAGAGGAAGGGAAAAATATATAGTGAGCCATTAAGCAGGGAATACCTGTCATATATCACAGATATAAGTAGATATCACAGAGAGAGACTGGGCTAAAAGGTCAAATTTATTTTTTTGTTTCAAAGGAAATTCTTTTTTTTTTTTTTTTTTCTGGCAGGGCTGTGCGGCTTGTGGGATTTTAGTTCCCCAACCAGGGATTGATCCCAGGCCCTTGGCAGTGAGACAGCACAGAGTCCTAATCTCTGGAATGCCAGGGAATTCCCAAAAAGTCAAATTTAAATTAAAAATCAGTCCACAGATCAAGGAAAGGTGATATAATCATTAAAGGCAGAAAGAGCATGTGGTCCTCAAACATGTAGCAGACATAGATCAGATGTTCATAGATATTTTTTAAAAAACACCAAAGGTCAGAATTTAAACTAGAGACTTTCTGTTCTCTACTGGGTGTGACTAGGCTATAGCTTATGGTCCAGTGAGAGAGCTATAGCCCTGTATCTTTAACTGCCTTCTGATTAAGCAACAGAAGAGGCATGCTGTTTTTTCTGGTAGGTTTCTTAGAATCAGAATCTCTAGCACTGCTGTCCAGTAGAACTTTATGTAGTGACAGAAATTCTCCCTCTCTGTGCTGTCCAGCTGAGGGACTGAATTTATTTCAAATAATTTAAATTTAGTGGCCACATGTTGCTAATGGCTATCATATTGGACTGTGCAGCTCTGCAGTTTGTGGTTTAGGAAAGGTTGCCTTAAATACTTTAAGAAGGAAGGAAAGAATATTGAATATTTAAATTATAAATTTAAATTATAAATGAGTATTTGTAAATAACCAGTAGTAGCAATATTCTACATTTAACAAAAATCAGTATTAAAGCAAGTATTTTTATTTCTTTCTTTGTATAGGATCATCTTCTATGGCATCTGCATGTGGTGGAAGTTTAGCTTTAATGGATGCAGGTAAAAGAGTTATGACTCAAAACTACCAAAGCTTATTTATATACATATACTTGATTAGTATAAAATATAGGATTTTTTTAAATTGAATTTTAGTAAGACTTGAAGAAGTCAGATTACAGATTACCAAACCTGGCCAGAAGGAAGATAGTTACACAGTACAGCTTCAACTATACAGGTATCTGCTGGAACTCTTATTCTTGGCTAAAAGCAATACACTGAAATTATTTACTTGGGGACCCCGCAGGCTTTCTGAGAGCTCTGCAATTGATTCCATTCACTAAGGAAGTTTGGATTAGCAAGCAGGAGTATTAGGACCCATAAATGAAAGTAACTATGTAGTCTTTCAGTTGATTTATGCAAGCCCTGAAAAGAACAATGCCACTCACAGAAGAGTACACAGAACTTCAGGATAAGAAGGAAGACTGCAAGTGATTCAGTATAATCTCTGGATCTGAAACACCAAAAGGGAAAGAGGCAACATGTTAAGAGACTCTGAAAACAGTATCTGCCAGTCACCAATGATGCTATTCAAGAAGAGAAAAGGAAACTAAAGACACTCAAGAGGCCACACAAAGAGTTCCCTATAAGTTCATACATTTACAGTACAGAAAAACGGAAGGATAGAAAGGATAACATAACCAAGGATGAAATGAAAGAATGGTATAAATGTATAATACCATTTCTAAAAAGATTAAAACTTAAGCCAAAGCAAAAAAGCTAAAGCCAATTAAAGGCACTTTTCTAGTTGTGTTCAGTGGAAGGAAAACATAATCTGATATTTAAGGTAGCTGGTAAAATACCATTTCTATTTTCACCTTCATGCATTCATTCAACAAATCTTTATTGTATGCTACCTCTGTGCCAAGCACTGATCTAAGCTCTTGGGACACAGTGGTAAACAAAACAAAGTTCCCGTCCTCATGGAGGTTGCATTCATCACTCTTATAATCTCATATTGGAAAACACAGAACAAATCCTGAAAAAGCTGAACTGAAAGATTAAATAAAAGATCATAAGAGAGTCTTTAACTGCTTTAAATGAATTCAGATCGTTAGGTCTAGACAAAAACCCATCCTAAGTAATGATGAGAACTTCATCATAAGATAACTGAACCAATTTGGCAGTACTGGAGAAATCATGGAGATTAGTATACCAACGACACAAAGAATTCTTACTTTGAAAAATAAGAAATGTATTTCCTGTAAAGTATAACCCAGTGAACTTGACAGTGACCCTTGGCAAGACTCTTAAATGGTAAAAGAACAGTGTATAAGTATTTTAAGAAAGGAACCAGAAGAGACTCATTTAAAATAAGTCATGCCATAGTAAACTCATTTTCTGTTTTTGAAAATATTACTAGGTTTAGAGTAGAGAGGGAGGGTGCTGCTTGTGCAGTGTGTCTAGAGTTCACCTTGGCAGTTAATGACCTTGGCAGTAAATGATGCAGAAATTGAGAACGGGTAATAAGTATACCATTTATAACTGGTTGAAGGATGAGCAGCCAGGACTGGATAATCTGATGGGTAGGTTGGAGAGGGGTCTCAAGTAGAATACTTGAAGCTGCTCCATCCTAAACCCTGTCCCCTTCAATGTTTTTTGTTATTGACTTGACTAAGGACACTGGCCTTCCAATGAAAAGGATACTGATAAAAAGGAGTATGTGACTGATATGTTAAATGACAGTTTTTAATCTCTAAAAAAAAATGTTGACAAGATAAAAAAATATGGAGCCAAATAGCAAAAAAATTTGACAAGAATAAATGTCAAATTCTGTGAGAAGAGCCAACAAATGGTATTTGATTCAAACACGAGTGCTTGCCATGTCCTACATCAGACACTGTCTATGCTCCAGGGATACAAATGGTACCCAGTTTTTAAAAAATTTACAGGAACAAAAACAAAGATAAAGATACTAACATATCAAAGAGATAATACAAATATGTACAATATGGATGAAGAACTAAGTTGAACATAATTGGCTTCATAGAGACAGCGACATTTCATCTGGGTTTAAAGGTTGAGTGGTTGTTGACCAGGCATATTATCAGCAGGGCCCGTATTTCATGTGAAAGGAACAACATACGCAAAGTTATAAAACAGTATAGTGTGTTCCTGAAATGTATTTGAAAGAAGTGATGATGTAATAAACTGGGACCAGATTTCAAAGATCAGTATTACATTAAGGAGTTTGAACTTTTAAAGCTAGTATCTCCCAACTCGGTATTCCATAAAATAGAGTACAACAGGATGTTGATTATTGTATACTATGGAAAAAAAATGTGTTCTAAAGTAGGTTTGCACAGGGTTAAGCAAGTGTGTTTAATATGGTTTAAATAAACTTAAATATGTTAACGTGAATATTGAATCTCTAGGAGCAGGATATGTACTATTTCCCAAACTTTTTTGACCACAGAACTTAAAAAATTCCTGGAAGCAGGTAATAGGGAATTTGAAGGATTTTATGGAGAAGAGTGGCATGATGCGAATCTGCTTTTTTTCTTTTGGGGGTAGTTTTTCCTAGCTTACATGAGAGCCCTAGGGGATGTGGTGGGAGAGAACAGGAGCTGGGGTGCGGGTGGGGTTACTAAAATCTAAAAAACTGGACAGGGAAACTGTTGCCAGGGCAATAAATAATGTGGACTTGGAATAAAGGAGTCGAAATGGATATTTCAGAATCCAGGACAATTTTTTTTTTAATTTAGAGGATAAACTAATCAGATCTTTGTGACTTGATAGTGTATAGGAAATGAGGAAAGACGTGTTGATTCTAGTATGAGTGTCTTATTGCTTTCAACCAAGACAGGGAATGCAGGAGAGAAGGGATTTATTGGGGGTGATTAAATTTTGAATATAATTGTATATATATATTTAAGATGTGTTGGGGACATTTAGCTGGAGATGTCCAATAGGCAGATGGGCTATACAGATCCAGGGTTTAGCAAAGAGAACTAGGCAGAAGGGATAGATTTGTAAGTCATCGTTGTAGGTGACAGTTAAAACTGGGCATATGTGAGATTGCTTAGAGAATATGAAATGAGGTCTCTGTCACACTCCTTTATACCACCAAATAAGTTCCAAGTGATCAAAACTTTAAACTTTTTTTTTTTTAATTAAACAAGGAAGATTTTATGAAAATCTTGAACAGAGAAAACCTTTCTAGGGAATTCCCCCGAAGTCCAGTGGTTAGGACTCAGTGCTTTCACTACAGTGGCCTGGGGTTCAATACCTGGTCAGGAAGCTAAGATCCCACAAGCCACGGGGCACAGCCAGAAAAAAAAAACAAACTTTCTAAGTAAAATCCAGGAACCATGATTGCATATAAAATCCTCTACAGGAAAAAAAAAATTACAATAAAGTCAACAAACTAGAAAATAATATTTTATATTACATTTCGTATTTATATTTTATTTACCATAATATTCTATATATTTAACAAAGATCTGTCCATATTAAAAGAGCTCTTACAAATCAATAAGAAAAAGACTAACAACCACGTAAAAAAATGGTTGAAGGCCATGAATAGGCAGTTCACAGAAAAAGAAATAAATGGTTTAAAAACATGAAAAAAAGTTCAATTTCACTCAAACAGAAATCAAGTTAAAAACAATAAGCTGCCATCTTTATCATTCAGATGGCAAAGGTCAAAAGATTTGACAAAAATTAACAAGAATATAGAATAGCAGGTACCCTCATATACTGCTGGTAAAAGTATAAAATGCTACACACTGTGGAAGACAGTTTGACACTATAACAAATGTAAATTCACACACCCTTTGACTCAGTAACCCCACTTCTATTGTATAGCTTATAAACACATACAGGGAGTACTCTGCAGCCATTCAAAAGAATAAGGTAAAGAAAAGAAAAGATTACACTCACATTTTTACTCCCTCAGTATAATTTTCTGGGAGGATATACAAAAAATCTAATAGTGTCTGTCATGGGAAGGTGGACTAAAGGGCTCAGGCTGGAACGATTTAACAAATACATGATTACTTTTCAAAAAAAAAAAAAATAAGGCACCAAAAGCAAAGGGCAAAGAAACGGATTACTTTAAGAGTTAAGTTTGCTATTATTAGAGAGGTTTTTGTTGAGAACAAAATTAGAATTATGTTAAGGAGCTTTTATTATATGTTAAAGAGGAAAGGAGATAGTCATATGATTTATTAAGACCTGTACTCTAACTTAGTTTTGGTAACCGTCAATTTAGAACACCACCCAATGTCAAAAGAAGATGAATAACCTATGTTAGGCTGATGTACACACTGCACACAAGTTCTCTTTCTCAATTATAGGAGTTCCAATTTCATCTGCTGTCGCAGGTGTGGCAATAGGATTGGTCACCAAAAACAATCCTGACAAGGGTGAAATAGAAGATTATCGTTTGCTGACAGATATTCTGGCAAGTATATTCACATTTTCAGATATTTAATGGTGAAGATTATACACACTTTACAAGCATAGTGTGCTTAGAAGAATGCTAGTGCTGGAGAAATAGAAGTCCTTGTTCTTACTTTCCTCTTCTGCATATTTGCCTTGGATTTTATAGAATGTGAGTTAAAAATAAATATTACAGTATAAGTGTCCATAATGGCTCACTTTAGGATGATCATAAATTAATCCTTATGCATTTATGGGGGGGAACATGATCTGAAAATAAAGTGATTTTCTAATGATATATTTATAACTTAAAAAGCCACAAATTGAAAGCAGTAGTTAATATACAGGTATTTTTTTGTGTATAATCCTAAAGGACATGGTTTAATTATAAAGCTATTTTTAAAAATTCCTCTACAGTGACTATGGGTGAATTTCACTTTTGTTTAAAATTATATCATAATTTGTTAAATTCTTTAAGGGGATTGAAGATTACCATGGTGACATGGATTTCAAGATAGCTGGCACTACTAAGGGAATAACTGCATTACAGGTATTTTAAAACCCATTTTGTTTCATTTTAAAATATTTAAATAAGGTCATAAATCAATATTTACATAAATTTTCGGCTTTTCCATATTAGGCTGACATTAAATTACCTGGAATACCAATAAAAATTGTAATGGAGGCCATTCAGCAAGCCTCAGGTAAGCCAAGCCAGTGTGCCTGATTCTCCTTTTATCATTGTCTTTGTGTTAATGGGAACTATAATTCCCATTAGGCTTATTATTAAAAATAGGCTTATTATAAAATACTGCTTTAGAAAATGAAATTTAATGTAACAACCTAGATCAAGAAGTATTAAGTTACTGGGTACATGACTAATCATCAATGTGGAAAACCAGTGAAAATTCAGTTTTTACAAATGGACTCCCCGAGATAGGATTGGAGAAGGGAATACAAGTAGAATTGTTAAGGTAATTGGGATGTAAAGAACTTTGATTATTAAGCTAAAGAGTTTGGATCCTACTTCATAAAACTAATACTGCTATATCTGATCACATTTATTTTATACAGTTATAATTTTATTATGTTTTTATCTCTTCAAGTGGCAAAGAAGGAGATATTACAGATTATGAACAAAACTATTTCAAAACCTCGAGCATCTAGAAAAGAAAATGGACCTGTTGTAGGTAATACATTAAAATTACTGATTTCATGATAAGGTAAACATATGAAAGTACATTGGTATTTAAAATTTTTTTTAAATCCATACACAAAACAAAAAAGTCAAATGCTTTTATAGTTAAAATACTTTAAATTTGAGGGGATATTCTTAGATGTTAGAATTGTTTTTAGTCACATAGCAAATTGTTTTTCTGTATTTCATGCTGAAATATTTTTACATGTGTCTAGACCAAGTCTTGAGTGACCAGTACATGTTTTAGGTTCATATATATATGTGTGTATGTGTGTATATGTATATATATATTTAAATAATTTATATTTTTGTCTGTACTACATTTCAGAAACTGTTCAGGTTCCATTATCAAAACGAGCAAAATTTATTGGACCAGGTGGATATCATTTAAAAAAACTTCAGGCTGAAACAGGTAAGAGTTGTATGACGTTTGGGATTTTTTATTTAATGCTAGGTCAGGTAAGTTTGCCATTTCACCTCTATTGTGTTTCTCAAAAAATATGTTTGAGAAATGAGAGACAGATATAACATTGACATCTCAATGAGATGAAAAAAGGATGTAACACTGACATGTCTTTACTGTAAGTTTTCTGTGTATGCCTCGTAATAAATTAGCAAACGATCATCTTTATATTCAAGAAGACTGACTTAGAATTCATCAGTTTTTCTTCAACATTTTAAAATCAAACATTTAGAAAAATTACTTTTTCACTTTAGAGGAGTTTTGCTTTAATTTTTCTTATTATGAGTTCTGCTATTTTTCACTTAGTCTTATTTATTTAGACTCTTTTATTTAAAGGGTATGTGTAGAAGTAGTATGCTTTACAATTTGTTTTTTTCTGGAATCAATCTTTGGGTTACATAGTACTTACCAGATTTGAGGTTACTGAAGGAGAGCGAGAAGTAGAGTCACCTTGGGCAGTTCTCAAGATTGAGTAACGGACATGATTTTGTCCCTCATCCATCTGTTCACCACTCTAAAGAGTAAGAGGGAGAAAGAAGAAAAGGTGAGGAAAGGGTTCTAGTATAGTTTCTTCTCATAATTAAGAGTGCAAAACCAAACTCTCCAAAATAAGAACTTATATGCTTTCTCCCACCAGATTGTGGGCTCCAAGAAAGTAGGGACATTAGCTCACTGTTGTATCCCCAGGGCCTAGCACAGTGTTGGATACATAGCAGGTGTGCAGTGTGTATTTGTTGGTAAATGAATCCCTTCATTTCTAAAGCAGTGATTAAGCATAGCACAACCCTGCCCAGCTACTTCCAGGTCATTCCCCTGCTCTCACATCTACTTTTATGACTATTCTTCAAAGGAATGAGCAAGTTAACTTTAATATATAAAATTATTTTTTTTAAAGGAGTAACAATTAGTCAGGTGGACGAAGAAACATTTTCTATATTTGCACCAACACCCAGTGCCATGCATGAAGCAAGAGACTTCATTACCGAAATCTGCAAAGATGATGTAAGAATAGATCTTTTAATAGTCGTTTTCTTCTACTTTTTGTTGCTGTTCTCTTTATGAATCTTACGGCTTATTTTGCACTTACAGCAAGAGCAGCAATTAGAATTTGGAGCAGTATATACCGCCACAATAACTGAAATCAGGTAATATCAACTAAAATGCTGTGCTGGTTTTTATAAGATTTATATTACAAGCTCATGTTAACTTCACATTTGCATTATTTACTTTGAAATTGTAAGATGTTTAGATTATATGTCAATTACCATATAATAATTATTTATTTTTAACATAAAATTTATTTTCTGCACCAGTTTGTAGATTTTCACTAACATGGTTCTGTGATTATAATTATACTAATATATTCTTCTAACTGAATTGTCTTCTTTAACCAAATTTCCCACCATTTTAATCTTCCCAATAAACAGTAAACAAGCCCCAAATAGACTTAGCAATATTTCCTTTTTCTTTTTTTTTTTTGGTAGTTTCTTGTTTGTCTGTTTTAAAGATAGTACTATTTAAGGCCTAAGTAGTGCATTTTTTTTTAAATGCCAGTTTCAACCTCAAATCATTTTTTCAGCAGCTAAAAAGATTGCATTTTCTGAGTCAGAAAATTCCCTTTTTAAGAAAAAAAAATTATCAGATGTAGCATGCATGTTCAGAACTATTTGAAATGAATTATAAAAGGCAATGGGATAATTTGTTTAATATCACAGGTGAAAACTAAGAAATGAGATGGTTTATTTTAGTAGATTAAAGAAAAAAAGGAAGATAAATTTTTTAATGAAATAAGTATGCCATTTTATGTAACCCCCTTCCTTAAATCACTCCTTAATAGGTTGATGATAATTCTACACTTATTTTAAAATATTTAATGTCATTTCAAAACTTTTTGGAAAATATTATGAAGAGAAATATAAAAGAATATATATTTCAAAAGCTTTAACCAGCATATTTTTTCCTTTATCTTTTCTCTGTCCTTTGATCTATAAGTATTTAAATATAAAGTGTATTTTCAATTGGAAAAATAAGTATCCCTCTTAGATACTTTTTATAGTTACAAAAACATGTACTGGAGAGGGGTTTTTATGTGTTTTTTTACTTTGTTCTCCTATGAAAACATAATCACAGTTTAATTATCAGTAGATAATAGAGTTACTTATTGCTCTAACCAGGCTTATTTCCTTTTCATAGAGACACTGGAGTAATGGTTAAACTATATCCAAATATGACTGCAGTACTACTTCATAACACTCAACTTGATCAACGAAAGGTAAAAACAAGAAAGGCATAGTTGATTATTTTAAAAACTGCCTTAAAATAACCATAGTGAAATTACCTAGGTTGATGAGGATTGTACATCTTGTCCACTACTAGCCTAAATACAAAAACAAAACCAAAAAGACAGAGATACTGCTGTTTTACACTGTTTACCAGATAATATTTCTCTTTCCATGATGGAATAAAAACATTCTTGAGTGTTTTAAGGTAGAATAGCCTCTAGAGTTAACACATAGCAGTTAGTAAAAATATCTAGTTACAGCCCTGTTTTCCCAATTTTCCTGACCAGTCAATCATGGAAAGATAATTCTTAGGATGTTCTTAGTCTTTGTTGTAGTCTATACATTTGGAAGACCATTATGAAACCAATATGAAACCATTCAAGAATACTATGGGGGCAGAGAAAGAATAGGTCTGTTTTACCAAATATTATTAAGTAATACAGGATAAAACAGTATTACTGGCCCAGAAATAAACAACAGAAAATAGAGACCAGAAATAAACCGAGTTATATACATAAGAGTATAATACATACTAGAAGTTGCATTTTTAGTCAGTGAAGAAACAAAGATTATTCAATAAATCATATTAGTACAGCTAGTTATCATAAAACAGGATCTTTCCTCTTTTTATACCAAAATCCCATTTGGATCAAGGAGCTAAATATAAAAAAGAAAACTTTTCTTTTTAAGGCAGTGAGGGCAGAAGAAGAAAATCTGGGCATCGGGAGGGGTGAGGGTTGAGGAAGGACACTAGAAGAAAATATGCATATTTAATAATCTTGGGACTGGGAAAATCTTTCTCAGCATGATATCAAAGCCAAAAATGTAAGTAAAGTGATAAAATTTGACCCCATGATATTTTTAAATTATGGCAAAACTACAGTAAGTTTGAAAGACAAGCAGCAACTTAGGGGAAAAACTGCTTATATGACAGAGGCTTCATGTACAAAGGGCTTGTGTAGGTCAGTAAGAAAGATGAATATCAATAGGAAAATGAACAAAGAACATGGAAAAACTGTTGTTGTTGTTGTTTTTAAGCTAACCAAGATATTCAGTATCAACAGCAATTTTTTAAAATGCAAATAAAGCCAAGTTACCATTTTTCAACTTTTCAGATAGTTGAAAATTCCCAATGTGCATAAATAAGAGTGTAGAGAAAAAATGGACACTGTCATACACTGTTGATAGGAATGTAAAGTGGGGCAAACTTTTTGGAGAGTGTTTGGTAAATATACAATTACCTTTGGACCTAGAAGTTCCACCACAAAGTTCCTCTCATACTTTGTTCTGAGAGGATAGACTATATGAATATATAATCACTGCACCACTGCAGTTTATTTTCCCTCAACTTTGTATTTTGAAACTTTTTAAACCTACAGAAAAGTTGAAAAAATAATAGACCAAACACCCATATACCTTTCACCTAGATTCACTGATTATTAACATTTGCAACACTGGAATTTAAAATAAATTAAATGACCATCTTTAGGGGATTGGTTAAACAAATAATTTAATTTGAATATTCAATTATAATGCTTCATTTATTAATATGAAAAGATCTCAACATATTATTGAATAAAAATCTATATATTATAAAACAACAAGCTCAGTAAGGTCCATTTTTATAAATGCAAGACACACACTAAATAGCTATTTGAAGGGATACTCATTGGAGTGTTACCATTAGTTATCTACAAGCAGAGGGGTTTTGGATGATTTTTACTATCATCTGAATACTTCTGTATTATTTTAAATCTTTATAATTAACAGATTTTATAATCAGAAAAACCAATAAAGCTGTTTTCCACTTGGAAAAAAATGTGTACTACCATGGATAGTAGGTAATTATGCATGACAACTAATAGATTAACACATTCTCTTTCAGATTAAACATCCCACTGCTTTAGGCTTAGAAGTTGGCCAAGAAATTCAGGTACTTGTATTCAACCTTTTAGCCTTAAAGTTGTAAATTATACTTGAAGTTTCAATTATTTGTTTCATCAAATAAGCTGAAAGAATCAAATCAACATCTGTGATTTATATTATTTATATGCTGTGCTTCTTTTTTAACTTTAGGGTTGCTTAAAACAGACTCATTAGGGATTTAGATACAATTCTTTCCCTCAAGGAGCTTACGGGTTAGTTAGGACAGTAGTCCCCTTTAGAGCTTTTAAAAATACATGAGCCAGTCAGGGATGGCTATGCAGAGTATTAGGTATAAGGTATTTGAGGAGTTGAGACTTTAATTGCTTCTATACTGCTTGAGGCTAAAAGTTCTTGAGTTTGATGAAAGCCATGATGTCAGTTCTAGAATTCTGATAACAAAATAGACTTTTTTTTTTAACCTTTTTAATAGTCCTGTATGAGTAGATGAAAGAAGTGGTTGACAGTCTGGTTTTTTTTGGCTGTACCACATTCTGTTCCAGTTGTTCCTGATACCCATGACCTGAGTAACTAAGACTTCTGGTTTATTCCCAATCTGTAGTCCCATTGTTCAAGTAGCCTCTAGAGAAAGATAAGAACTAAAACATAATCTCTCTGTATAAGATAGTTTTTAAGTCCCTTCTGATGTAAAAAGACAACCACATTTCCCCCTGACTTTCAATGTCTGTGTTCAAGCCAAATAACCTCCAGTGTGATAGATGGTCCTTTGAGTGTTAACAGTGAGTGACCTAAGCATAATCTTATATAGTTTGTAGCATACTTAGGCTCAGGAAGCCCTTATCTAGGTTCACAGACCATGGCTTTCACTGTTCTTCCAGTATAGGCACCTGGTCCGGAGAGAATAAGGCACAGATAAGTCTAACAGAAGATTATAATTGGGCAACTAAATCCCCCGTCTCTTCTTTTTTTATAATCACTACTTAACCAAATTATATTTATTAGCATATACGTCCAGTTAGCACTGAGCCATGATTTCAGTGAACAAGTGAAAATATTAAGCATTGCTTTATTTGGACCATGTAAGTTTAAATTAACATTTCAGGGAAACCCCCGAACGAACTTTTTAGCCAACCCAATAATTTGGGCATCAGTCAATGTGCTGTAACTTTTAAAGTATATTTGTTTTTTTAACACAGGTGAAATACTTTGGACGTGATCCAGCTGATGGAAGGATGAGGCTTTCTCGGAAAGTGCTCCAGTCTCCAGCTACAACTGTTGTCAAAACTTTAAGTGACAGAAGCAGTATTGTAATGGGAGAATCTATTCCACAGTCATCATTTAATTCTTCTCGGTGACTTTTTTTTTTTTTTAAGAATTCTAGAGTGATATTCTGTATAGCAAAATTTCAGTAGTATCTTCTAATGTGTAGATTTATATATAATATAAATGTATTCTAATGATTTATATTAAAATGCTCACTTTACGTGTTCCATTTTTTAATTCCGAATTACCTATATTACTCTTACTTACATTATAAATCAATACATATTTATTACTAAAAGTAAGTCATTTATACGTCTTAGAAAAGACTACCCTTTAAATCTTGTACTTTTGAAATATCTGAAAAATTTAGAAATAATGGGTCACATTTGCTGCTATGATGGATTTCTTCCTACATATTTTTCTTCTTCCTATACAGTAGTGACAGTTTACTCTTAGCCATCTTATGGTTTACCTCTGCATAATAGCTTTACTTACCCACAACTGTTTCACAAACTGAAACTTACCATATTCAAAACCAGTGCCTATTTCTTTAGTACAGTTACTATAGTAAGGAGCTGAGGGAGCTAATTTGATCTAATTTTAATGATATACCACCTTTCAAATTGGTCACAAAACCATAAACATAGTGGAGTAAATATTATAAATGGGATCCTGTTGAGAATGAGGTAATACATTTTTCAAATTTAGAAAATACAGAAAAGTAATTTACTCATCATATAGAACTAGCTCATTTTGTGTGTGTATGTTGCTAATGTATGGATGTTCTTGGTGGAAGGGATGGAGGAATCATGATTTTCAGTTAATAAGTAAATGTTTGAAACAGCCGTGTTTAGAGGCTATTGATATAATTATTAGTAATAGCTGTAAGATGATGTTCATTCCCATTTTTTAATATATCACATTATAATTCCACAAAAAAAGTAAATGATTCGTGGAAGTCATAATTTAGAATCTTCCTCCTTTTATAAATCTGATAAAATATTTGTAAATTCTTGACTCAGGGCTAACTAGTTCAGAAAATACTAAAAATGTAGCTGACCAAAGATTTTTTAAATGTGGGTATTTAAGTCAGTAAACATTGATTATGTATATGTATAGTATGTAAAATAGCATGACAGGCAATGTTGATATACTTTCTGAACTATTGAAGATCAACTGAAAATGAAAGATTAAATTTAAATTATATGCTTTGTACATTTCATTGTTCTATTTTATAATAGTGACAAAAAAAAATTTATTCTCACTTTGTCTTCTGTTTAAGACATAACCCTTACTGGTAGAATTTCAAAATTGTAATTTATGTTTTTCTTGAGTTTTAGATTTTATTTTTCAAAAAGACTCCCAGCTGCTAATAATATGGAAAAATAAAGCTAGTTCTTAAACTCTAGAGACCAGTAGTGCCACAAAGTGAAAATACAGGTCACTAACTACAAACCACGAAAAGGGTCTCATTTCCACTTAAATCAAGAGCGTACACTTTATGTCTGGACTTATTTTTCACATTCACATCTTGGTAGTTTTCCCTGCTTTCCAAAAAAGGTTTTCTATGAGGGCTATCATATGCTAAGATCTCTAAATTATAATGACTCAAATCAAATTGAGTTCCCATTTTGGTAGTTAGTGCAATATAGGTACTTAAAGACTTTTCCTTTATAACCTTTGTTATTGATGTCTCCTTGCCCATAAATTACAGCTTTTTAATACATTTTTTCTTCTCTTATAGAATATCTTGAAGTTCTAGATCTAACATCAATATCTTTCTCACTTCAGTTCAGCCAAGCATGGCATTCATTTATTCAACACTTACTATGTGCCAGGTACTATAATGTGTACAGCAGATGCATCAGTAAACAAAACAGATAAAGTTCCAATGCTCACATTCTAGTGGATGGAAGCAATAAGTATACAACATCTCAGATAGTGGTAGGTTCTTTAAAGAAAAACAAATGGGTAAGGGGACAGAGTGATTTAAAAAAAAAAAAAAAGGTACTATATTAGATGAAATGATCCAGAATAGCATCTCTGAGTAGGTGACATTTGAGCAGAGACCTGAATGAAGTGGAAGAAGATGTGCAGCTATTTGGAAAAGAAAATTCCAGATAAAGGGACTAACAACTTTATTGGTATTGTATGTCTGGAATATATAGCAGCCTTTCCCTTCTATAAACCAATTTCACAGTCTTTTACTCCTTAATCTTGTGCCTGTTCTTCATCAGAATTAGAAAGCAAATTTTATTAAAGAATATAAAACAAGAGATAGCCAGTGCAAGGTGATATTTTTAAAGCATTTAATCTGGCAAGAATATACCTGGTTACTTGTAAGAAGACAGAAGATACCGAAGTCGTGTAAAAGTTTAAAAAGCCTTTACAAAATTCCAGGCTCATCAGAGACTAGGGTGGTAGGCAGCATAAATGGAAAAGAGAATGTGTCTTGGTATCAAGGGACAGAAACCAATCTAAGTTAAGCTAAAGCAACGGGGGATTTTTATCACAGGGCCATGAATTTATTTCACAGAAGGCAAGTCACACTCCCTGTGGCAGACTTGAACCAGGACTGTCAAGTTATCAGGAACTAAGACAGTTCTCCCTACCTATAGAGTCTCATGGCCTCTCATTTGTGCTGCTTTCCATATAACAGATTTTTTCTTCTATGCAAACATGTTTTCATATCATGGGACAAAAGATGGCTATCCCACAGGAAGTTACTTGTCTCTGAGTTCAACTTCTGGAGGAGAAAACGATAGGCTCAGCTTGAGAAAGGTGTCAAACCTGATTAGGATTGCCAGATAAAACAACAGAATGCTAAGTGAAACTGGAATTTCAGGTAAACAAATGTTCAGTGTCCTATGGCCCATGCAATATTTGGGATATACTTATATTTTTAAAAAATATTCCTTGTTTATTTGAAATTCAAATTTAACTGGGTATCCTGTATTTTTGTTTGGTAAATCTGGTAACCCTAAACTTGGTGCAAGCCACTAGTCAGAGAATTCTCAAGGGCTCACTCCTTGGGAAGGGAGAATGTTCAGAAAAAATGGACTGAGCCAATACCAAGATACTGCAAAACAAATGTAAAAAGAAAATGGATAGACTTAGATTAACTCAGAAGGGGATGTAGTTGGAAGAAAAAGAAGCAGTTAGGACTAAGGATTTCAGCCTGAGCATTGTGAAGATAGTAGGATCTGTGACATGAATAGTAAACCTGAGGGGGCAAAATAGTTTTGAAGAGAAAGATGTCTGACTTATTAAATATGAGTATGAAGTCACCAACCAACATATTGGTTGGATATTCACCTTAATATCCTAGAAAGCAGTTGGGGCATAAGTGACTTTTGCAGAGATAATTAAAACAACTCCAGTTTTACCATCTCAAGCATATCTCAAATCACTGCAACAAGTTTCAAAATTAGTCTGAAATTTACAAAATTAATTTAAAGGTAATTAAAACTACCTACTATGAGCACAGTACTAAATGATGGAATTGTTTCCTTCTGAGACTTATATATACTCTAATATAGAGTCAATAACTTATGAAAGGCAGACTGATGAGCAGTCTAGTAAAGGTTTTAAAAAAGTCATAAAAAGGAAAAGAATAGGTTAATTCTAACTGGAAGAAAAAGGGAAAGTTTCTAAGAAGTGCAATTTGAATAGGACTTCATTATGGAGAGGTGATATTTGAGCTGGGCTTTAAAGGATGATTATAAAGGGAAAGGCTGCCTGTGGAATGGAACAGTTTTACCAGTGGATAAAGAAGAGAGTAAATAGAGGTCAGATTGTAGAGGGGTTTCGAATATTAGACTTAGGACTCCGAACTTTATCCTGCGTGTGTTGGGAAACACTGAAGAATACCCAATATCTCATGAAAACTCAAACTGCGTAGTTGGTTATAGTTTTGATATTGACTATAAAATTTAATGCAATTGCCAAGGACTCATAAGTTAGAAGAGATGATATTTTTTTAAGTAAAAAATATGTAGGCCATTATCATTTATGAAAACAGATAAATTATCTTAATATTGGCAATAGCTATTAGGACAAAGTAGTTCTATAAGAATGCAAGAATGGGTAAGCATATAATCTCTATAATGAATTATAGAGAAAAACCGTATAATAACCAGATGCGAAAGAGTCAATTTATAGAATTCGATGTACACTTCCTAGAGAATTTAGAATATTAGGAAACGTCCTTAACTTGGAAAATGGTATCTATCAGAAATTAAGAACATGTATACAACACTGCAGATGTTGCCATTAAAGTCAGGAACAAAACAAGAATCACCACTATTATTCTCATCAGTGTTCTAAGGTCCTAATCAATGTGATGAGATTAAACAGAGGTGGAGAAGAACAGAAACATTTGCAGATGATCATCTAAAAAACACTTTAAATTGTTATAGAACAGTTAGAACTAATAAGCGAGCAGTGGCCACATATGTTTGCCAAAATAAATAGCAGTCAAACGTTGCCGTGGTATGAGCTCATTTCCACTTCTCTTTTTCCAGGCTTCACGGAGCTACACCAGCAGTGAGTTTGCCCCATCCCCTGTGGTCCTGACCAGGGTTAAATCTTCAGTCCCAAAGTCAATGAAGTCTTGATTATTCAGTCTTAACCTCCAGCCCCCTTGATCAAGCACCCTAAAAATCCAGTCCCAAGCGTACTCCTCCAGCTCCTGCTATACATGCTAGCATATTATTTCAGTCCCTTCGGTGTGTAATCTTCCTTATCAGGCAAAGCAGTCCCCAGGTCACTACCTGTGAAATCAGCTGTCAAATGCAGTTAAATACTGCAACCAGATTTAACCCTAGTTACCATAGCCTCTCAGCTACAAGAAATGGGAGCAACTATGGAGGAGGTCTTTCTGCAAGGGGGAAGTGTTATCTCTTACTAGGAGTTATAAGCCACTTCTGCAGCCCCTGAGGATCCAGGGATATCTACAGAGCCAAAATATGGGCATCCATCCCATGTTTCAAAGCTTCAGGCTTTCCCAACCAGGGCCCTAGCTGCATAGCAAGCCTCCCTAGGCTGAGCATTCAAATATCTTTAGAGCTCTGTAACTGCCAAATCCCATATCTGTTTTTCCACTGCAGGGAATAAGGGCCTCTTTATGAAGACCAAAGAGCCCCCCCTGGCTCCCAAATGTAGTTTTTAACTGTGCATTAAGTGCCCTCAATTCATTAGCCCTCAGCAAGGGAGTAGTACAACTTAATTGGCCACCTCTCCTCTCCTCATAAGCATTGTTTCTCCCATATCTTTCAAATCCTGAACTGTTGAATAGCCAACAGCATTCACCCCTTCTAGGATGTTTTCCTAGGTCACTACCTGTGAAATCAGTAGTCAAATGGCCACCTTGTGCCAGGGACTGAGTAAACCATTCCCCAAACCCCATCTTACTGTCTGATTTCTGACATCACTCCCTGTATCACCTATGTCAGTTCTGGTCCTCAGAGAAGCAGATGCCAAGAAGGGATCTGCAAGATATTAATTGGGTTAATGTCTGTGATGGATAAAATACGTGGGCTCAGGAATTGACAGGAAGAGCCTGCAGACCATAGTGCAAGTCTGACCTCTGTAAAAGGAGGAAGGGAAGGAAATAACTGGGTGGAGCTTCAGACTAGTGTATTTCCAAGAAAGTCTCATCCTGGCTGTTAAGTTCCCCAAGCCAAAGTTGCCATTAGAGGAGTTCTGCTTTGGACAAGAAAGGACAAGTTTTATATCCCTGCTGTGCTGAGTCACTGGCTGGGAGCAGCAGGAGGTATTTGTGGCACAAACATAATGGTGGAGCCCAAAAGGCAGCTTGCTGTCAGATAACTTACGTTCCCCAGAGTAGGTTCTCTTTAAGGAGATCAGAGTGGTGCACTTTAAGGCCACCACACCAACCAAAAATCAAAACAAACTATAAAACTATAGCAATTAACTGTCATACTAGAGTTGGCCAAATAAAACAATGGAAAAAGAACAGTGAATTCAGACTCAAATCTAGATATATGTGTGTATATGTGTGTGTGTGTCTGTGAATTTAATAAAGAGTATGATTTAAATAGCATTTCATATTATTTCATCTATAAATGATGTTAACAGTTGGCTCTCCATTGGGAGGAAAAATTTTAAATTGACATCCTACTTCATATATACAAAAAATTTCAAGTGGATTAGAGAACTAAACATTAAAAAGCCATAAAAACATGACAGAATACCTTGGTTAAACATGGAAAATTAACAACACAGTTAAATAATTTTTTTAAAAAGTAGAGCCCAAAGGGCAAACAAAAGAGACAGTAGCAGACAAGAGATTTTAATAAATGTTGGTTGCATAACAAGCAAATAGAAGAGCAGTGGTAAATTTAGCAGAACAGAGGAAGTCACAATCTATATGACCCCAGAGGTGATCAGATAAGAAAAGAGAACAAATTATCTCCACAAAAAAAAAATAAAAAAATCAAAGGATCAGGGGTGAGAATTTGAGGGCAAGGTAAAAGTCTATACAGTGAGGGGCTATATGCCTAACTCCACTTCCCAAACCCACATAACCAAAGGACTACCATCCCTACACACATACACACACACATACCCATACACGCCCTTGTAACACTGCCACCTACCACCTCAGAAGAATGAGATGCTAGGTACCAGAGATGCAATGGTGAGAAAAACATACTCCCTGGACTCATGAAAATTTTTCATCTACATGTGGAGACAGTTATTAATAAAAACTCATACAAATAAATATAAAGCTACAAGTATGACAGATGCTACAATGGAGGGGTGCATGGTGCTATAAGTGTAATAGGAAGATAAAATGAATACTCTGGTTGTCTTCCTAGCATCTACTTTACCCATATCACATAGTGTAACATACATGGGATTTGGGTAGGACTAACCCCACCCGCAACTACAAGCATGGGCCCTGATTTGCCTCAGCCAGTCCAGTACATGACACTCCCTAGACCACAAAACTCTAGGTTCAGGAGTGGGCATGTGACCTAAGTTAGTATAATCACAATGCAACTGGAGATATGTGAAGAAACTCTTTTGATGTGAAGAACTATGTAGCCTTGGGAGCTCTTGGCTACCATCTTAAGATACAAAAGGAATCAGCCCTAGGATGGATTTGGCAGAGCAGAAAGTAGAACTGAGAGGCAGAAGAAAATCAAGTTCTCACTGATACTCTTGAGTCACTCAGTTAAATCAATCCTGAGGTTCATCTTATCTTCAGACTTTCTATTCACATGAGCCAATAAATTGTCTTATCATTTAAATCGATGTGAATTGGGTTTTTTGGTTCCACAGGGATTTGACCTAGTCAAGGAAGTCTCTTCTACATAAGTGATAATTGTGGTGACATATGAAGGATAAAGATAAAGCAGGAGTCATCATGAGATGACTGGAAAGAAGGAAGTTCAGACAAATAAGTGTCAATTTTAACTTAGATCAAGTAAAATGGGTTGAAAAATGTCCATTGGCATTATCAACAAAGATGTCTTTAGTGAGTTTATCAAGAGATTTTTGGTGAGGGCTGGGTGATGGAAACCACAATAGATAGGTTCAATTAAGGAGTCCAGTGGTGAGGTGAGGAAATGTAGAGAGTATAAACAACTTTAACCCTTGAACAGTTTGGCTGAAAAGGGGAAGAGAAATAGGAATGTAGCTGAAGAGGATGTAGGTTATCAGTTTTGATGACTTATTTAAATGGAGAAGGTCTTAAAGATTAATCACCTCAAGGAAAAAAATGAATGAATATAGCAAAGAAGCTTTCATAAAAGTTTTTCACAAAAACATCGCACAGAATTAGGAAGGGTAAAAACAGAAAGCCTCACATTTCAAGGACACGAGTCAATAAGACTGAGAACCCAGTTTACTCTGTAGAGATTACTATATTTTTTAATCCTCAAGAATTAAAAAGTGTAATGTGCCCTCAAGCGACATTTGGCAATGATGGGAGATAATTTTGATTATCACAACAGGAGGATGGGGTGCAATACTACTGGCATCTGGTGGGTAGAAGCCAGGAATGCAGCTAATCATCCTGTAACGCACAGGACAGCCTCTCACAACAAAGAATTATCCAGCCCAAAATGTCAGTGGTGCCAAAACTGTAAAACCCTGCTCTAGGAATTTAACCTATGCATATATTGGCACACATGAAACAACTTCTGTACAATCATTTATTGTTTGAAATTATGCACTATTGGAAATGACATATATACAGAAAAAATGGTTTAAATAAACTAGGGTATATTAGTACAAATAGTATGTATGGTATTCCATTATTTATGTTTAAAAAAAAAAGGTGGTAGGTATAAATTTACATATACAGATATAGAAATCTATCTCAACCCTTGGAGTGGAACTTGCCTGAAGAAAACCTTTGCTGGGGAATACACATTGTTGCAGTGCATTACTGCCCTCAGTGTGTCTTGGAGAATCCTGCTCTGGCCCTCTGTCTATGTTTCTCTCCATGGGATGAGAAGTCCATGAAACCAAGGGATGTGTCCACTTGGAACCCACTCTTCCCTTTCTAGACCATGCTCTGGGCACACTGGAATTCCCTGCCCCAAAGGCCAAGCCTGCTCCCAGGGTCTGCACAGTCCTCTTCCCAAATTCTGTCCTTAATTGGCCACTGAGGAGTGGCCAAAGGGTGACTACATTCAGGGAGAGTAGACATAGACAGCGCTTGGACAAAAGGCTGGGGTACCCTCTGTGTGCACATGAGGGCTGTCTAACTGCAGGCAGAGCTGAGGTGTGAGAAGAGAAGGCAGGCTAAGGACTTCAGGAGCCAAAGGGAGACTCTGGAACTCTGAGGAGTTCAAGAATTCTAGATTTGAATTTGGAATCTGGTTTCCAGGCCATATGAAAATATATTGCTTAGGGTATACCAAAGGTAGGAAAAGAAAATATATTTTATTTAATAGCTTGATTTAAAATTTTTAAATCTTTAGACATATGGTATATGGTCTTCCTTTTGTGTGCTTGTCCTGGACCTTACAAATGTTAGAGGTCGGCCTGTTGCAGAAGAGAGAATCCCTGTGACCTAGGGCAAGAAAAAAACAAGAACCTGTGCCTGAGGATCCAGCAAGGGGCAGAGATGAGTGCTGAGGGTTTAACTCTGTTCCCTTATTTCAGATATTGGGGAGTACAGCAAAAGGGATACTAAGGGGAAGGTGGAAGGGATGCTTTGAAACACTGTTCATATCATTCCACTCCTTAGTTCAAAACTCTCCAATGGATTTGCAACTCATTCAAAGCAAAACCCAAAGCCCTTCAAGACAGCCTCTCCCCCACTCCCAACCTTACTTCCCACCATTTCCCTCCTTTCTCACTCCACTCCAATCATACTGGTTTCCTTGCTATCCCTCTCACTCACTCAGCATGCTTATAGCCTCAAGGCCTTTGTACTTGTAGTTACTGCTTTCTGGCTCTCCCTTCCCCTAGGGAAATGCATGGCAGACTGCCTCCCCTCAATAGACACCATTACCCTTCCCATACTCACTCTCTAACCTTCTGCTACTTTTTTTTTGGTCACAACATTTATCAGTACCTGGCATAGGTTTGTTTACTGTCTTCCTGCACTAGAATGTAAGCTCCATGAAAGAGGGACTTTTTCTATTTATTCACTGTATAGAACAATGTCTAGCACATAATATATGCTCAACAAATATTTGCTGAATGATTGAATAAATACAGGAAATGACTCCTGTTGTTTCAATTTAGTCCAGAGTTAGATCTTATTTGTAGAACAGTAAACTTTTAACATGTATGGTGTCAAAGTGACTTCTGTACAGTTCTCATTCCTTTAACTTAATACATAACTTATTTATACGTTTTTTTAGGCCAGTAACACATTATGACTTTGTTCACCTGGTCCCCACAGCCTTGAACACCTTTCAAGCCAAACTCCCACTCAGGGATCCTCTAACATCAGGCCCAAAAGTTATCTGAGTGTGCCTCAAAAGTTATCTGTGTGAAGCTTTCTCTGACCCGAGACAGAAATGTTATTTTCTCTGGGCTCAAAATGCATTTCGTCCACATCAATCACAGCAATTAACGGGCTCTATTGCCACGTATATTATAACTATTTAATCCAAGTATACTTAGATTTTTTAAAATCCTATGTATGCAGATGTTGAACCGAGAATTTAATTTTTATCAGGCGCCTGCTCTGTGTAAGACGTCTCACGTTTTAGTGTACCGCGGAAGGGTGTACCCACAAGATCTGGTCAAAACATAAGCACGTTCTGAAAACACCATTGATAAGGAATGACTACAACTCCCAAGATGCGCTGCAGGGTAAAACGTGTGCATCTCGCCTGACTTTCACCTTTCAGACTAATGGGTTGTAAAAAGCTGGCGGCACAACAAGCTTAAACTGTCTTTAAAAACGAACAAAAGAATTCTACCGAAAACGAACAGGGGCCCAGTGCATGGTTTGTATCCACCACTCAACGTTTTACACTTAATGTGATGTTTGACAACGTGAACGCCAAGAGAATTCCTCCCTCGCTTATTCAGTGCATAAGACCTCCCGAGAGAGAACGCGAGAAATGTCAGCAAGAGAAACTCAAAAATATCGAAACAGTGCTCTTCGATATGTTAGGAAAGTAGCTCCCTGCCACTTCCCTAAACTTAGCTGAAGACTTATTTTCCGACGTTACAAACACGGGAAGGGCACTGTATTTTCATGAAGCGGAAAGTATGCTTTTCAATGGCCAGCCACCAAAAGCCTAACGATACACTTGTGTACAATATTACAATCTCCTGGAGATGCACAGGACACTTCCTGAGGAGATGCTTAACTGTAACAGACTCCATAGCGAGTTTCAGGGGGTTTCGGGTCGCATTAAAGGGCTAACCTCTTCACAGAAAGAGGTTTAAACCGTTTTTCTCTCACAGGCTGAAAGGGTGAGCTTCCATTAAGGAGTGCGAGCACATTTCCTTCCCTTTTGCTCAGGGTGAGTCCCGTCCAAGGATGCGTACCTCCCAGGTTTGCTTTGTGTTTTCCACAGAGCTGGATCCCACGGCTCGTCACACGCCGGGTGAAGCCAGCAATCCGCACGAAGCCGAATCCACGACTCCGCGCCCGCCGCCTGCCCAGAGAGGACTCTCGCGGCACCAGTGGAGACAAGGAGCTCGCAAAGACCGCCCACCCAACCGCGATCCCACGGGAGTAGGCGGGGCCGAGATAGGAGGAAGTCGCACTTAGACCCACCCACCTCAGTCCAGTACCCCGCCTCGCGAGAACACCGTGCGTGCAGAAACGGAGGTGCCTCTTGTTGGGCTCGTCGGCCGCCGTAGCCCCTGCTAGGACAGCCCGTGCGAGCTTGCTGGAGGAGGAAGAGAAAGGCAGAGAGAATCGGGTTACAAGATGGCGGATCTGTAGTAGTTACCGCGGCGGCGGCGGCGGCGGCGAGAGAGCGAGCGAGCTCTGGGGGTCAAAGGGTGGGGAGGGTGGGTGTGTGCGGGGGTGAAGTGAGAGGTAACCGGGACTCCGGGCGGAAAGGTCTCAGTGGTTCTTGTTGCCCCTTCCCGCGGCTGAACCTTGGGAGCCATGGTGAACTCGGGCCTCTCCGGAGCCGCCGCCGCCGCTGCAGCCACCGCCGCTACCGTCTCTCTAGAGTGAGGGGCGCGGACGAGGTGAGCAAGGAGGCGGCGGCTGGAGCTGTGGGGATAGCAGCCACCATGTCGGATACGCGGCGGCGAGTGAAGGTTTATACCCTGAACGAAGACCGGCAATGGGACGACCGAGGCACCGGGCACGTCTCCTCCACCTATGTGGAGGAGCTCAAGGGAATGTCGCTGCTGGTTCGGGCAGAGTCCGACGGTAAGGTTATTGGAACCGTAGGATAGGGGACCATGCCTCCGTTTTGGGCACAGCCTTGGGGTTTAGGCCCTGGGCTGAGTACTGTTACTGCCACCGCTTGGGACAGCGCATTGGTTTTCTGTCTGCACTTCAGTACGGTGAAGACAAACTACTTTGTCGGGATTTATCCTCAGTCGGACGCCGATTCTCTGTTCCCCCGCCTCCTCTCCTTATTAAACCTTTGACCCCTTCCTCTCCAGTCTCGCCTCTTAAAGAGGTGGGGGGAAGAGTGTGAGAGAGAAGAGAGGAAGTCATGAGAAACAAGGTAGTAGTGATCTTGTTCTAGGGAACTGACCCTTCCCGTCCCCCTTTATTTTCTTATTCCATTATATGCCTGGTACAAAAGGTTTAGTGAAACTTAACTTTCTTTTTTTTTTTTTTTTAACTGATTTTGCTAACTAGCCCCAGTTGCCACAGTCGACAGGTGCTGGGGAAAACCAAAATGCACCTATTTCCTGGGGTTATTGCAGACTGTTGCCACGATACACGCACGCACAAGCACATACACCTTCAGTCTGGGATCCCTCCAGGCTATCTTTGTAGAAGGTGCTGTGAACAAGTGGATACTTTACAAGCAAAACAAGTTAGGACACCAGAGCAGACTGTAAACTTGTATTCGTTGATTTATTGTACGAGTCTTACGTGAAATATTTTAAAATTATAAAATGTACAGCCTTAAGTAAAACACCTTCCTCACTGTATCTGATCGCTGGATTTGAGCAACTGATATGTGCAGATTAAAGAAAAATAGCAGTCTTCGGTTTATTTTTGACATATCTTTTACTCTTGCACTTTTTCTTTTAAGTAGTCATGGACATTTATTTTTACATGAGGTGTCCTGCTTTTTGTTCTTAAGGAGAAAAGGATAAATGCAATTCTGTATTTGTGTACTAAGTACTTAAATCCCTGTTGTTGTCCTTTGTAATTTGTTTTATTTGTTAAACTGGAAATGCAATAAAATAACCTTGTTAAAAGAAATTTGGCTTCAGGTGGTCATTTAGACCTTAAATTTTTCATTTCAATAAAACTATAATAAGTAATCTAGTCTCCGCATATTCTTGGTCTGAATGTTGTTCTTAGGTGAAATTTTTCCTTTAAGGGTATATGGGGATAGGATGATATGTTCTACATTAAATATGAAGCCCAGTTCTTGAGAGAAGAATGTAAATTGGAATACATTTGATTACTTCAGATGTCCTGCTGGGGGAAGAAAAAAGTTGTTTTTTTAATGTGTATTCTGATGTTTTATTCAGTGTTTTATAAATTGAAACTTATAAATATTATTTTTTTAACTTGCAGGATCACTACTCTTGGAATCAAAGATAAATCCAAACACTGCATATCAGAAACAACAGGCAAGTAGTTGTTTATCTTTAATTTGAAAGATTTCATCTGTGATCAAGGAAGTATTAATCTGACAAAGATGGTAAAGCTTTTCTGACAGAAAAAAAAAAAACATGGATGGTAAACAGAATTACAGGCTATATGTATTTCCCTTGCAGGTTAAAAGTTTCAAACTGAAAAGTGAAAGCTTTTGTTCTGGAAGTAATTTATTATCTTTGAATTGAGCCGCTGTTAGTTTATATTGGAATACGACGTATTCATTAATCTTATTTAACTGCAGTTAGCCAGGTATCTTCTATACCCTGTACACTAAGCCTTTTATTCTCAGTCACATATAAAGGAAATGGCATAAAAGAAAATTCAAAGGGGTACTCTTTAAAGCAAGGAAAGCCTGTTTGCGCTGTGAAAGTGGATCCTTTGACTCATGCAAAGATAAAGCTTTTGAAGTAGAAGCACTTAATCCTGTTCTTTAATTGTTGTATATTTTTAATATAATAACCAATGGATATTTCATGAAAGTGTACACTGACTATTATGCAATGTTTTCTGTTGATACTTATTGTCTTATTTGGGAAAAGAAAACCTGTGTTGTGTTTTAGTGTGCTTATTATCTAGTCTGGAAATGGCTGCAGTGATTCAACTTTTCCTTTATCCTGTGAATGTTTTCATTTTTATTACGAAAGATTCCAAAATTGAGAAGTACAGTGAATAATATAATGAGTATCTGTGTAACACCACCAAATTTAACAATGTTAACATTATACCATATTTGTTTCAAATCTTTTTGTAGTGTTGAACATTGTGGATAGAATTAAAACTCCCTTTGTACCCATCTCATTCTATCCATTCTCCACCCTCCCTATAGGTAACCACTATTCTGAAGTTAATGTGTATTATTTCTGTACATGCTTTTATACCTTTTCTGCATATGTATGTATCCATAAATAATATGTAGTCTTTTGTGCGTTTTTAAACTTTACACAATTGATCTCCTATTCTTACATGTACTCTGCAACTTACATTTTTCACTCAAAGTTACTTTGAATATTTGTTCATGTTAATGTAGATTTAGTTGGGCATTTTTTAAAGCACTGTATGATGTATGATGTACACCTATTGTTAGACATTTGGATTATTTCTAGGGTTTTTTGTGTGTGTGTGTTCTGTGTGTAAAGTGAACATGGCAGAGATTTTTGGAGGAAAAGATAAATTATTTTCCAGTTTTTTTTGTGTGGAGTGTGTAAAGTGAATATGGCAGAAGTTTTTGAAGGAAAAGATAATTTGAAGGAAAAGATAAATTAATTATACTTGCATCATCAGTGCCTACTTTCTTCAAGGTCAATGAAAATTTAGATGCTCAGAAACGAATACTTCACACTTGGAGGAATGAAATTACATCTATTGCACAGTGCATTATTAGTAAAAGTCTTACTTTTAAACAGTTTTGTGTATACAGTGCATTCTTAGTACTTTGAAATATTTTTAAAATTTTCCATATCCAGTTAATAGTTTTTTCCTTTGCTAAGAAAATATTATGTCTTTTTTGATGGAGAATCAAACATTTGTTCTGTATTGAACATCTGAAGTTGTTTCCTATACCTTAGATGTTTTAAGGTAAATTTAAGTAAATTTAATTTCTAAGTCAGCCAGGCAGATGGTTACTCTCTGTCTTTGTACTGACTTTTACCACATAGCCACTTTTGGTTTGTTTTTTTGTTTGCTTGCTTTGAGGGGAAAGGAATACCAATATTTTGTAACCATTTTTTTCTACCTGCATGAACATTAATTCTCAGGAACTGTCTTCTTAAGTGTGACTCCTTAAAAATTAGTTATGTTATGGATTCTTCTCAAATTGTATACAAGATCCTTTAGCTGTTCTTTTAACTAGAAAGATCACATTATAGCGGAGGTTTGTGTATAAACCCCCATCGTTAGTCCAGAATTACACAGTGGTTCTGTGAATATTTTTAGGAACTTTGGGACATAACTTTGTGTGTCATGTTACTCTGCTAGAAAATTTAAGTATTGTGGGAGAAAAATATTTAAAAAATTTTTTATGCCATTGGGGAAATGTTTTTTGTAATTAATTCCTTTTAAATAATATACTATTAGGGCTTTTTAAAAATATCTTTTTCCTTAATTGAGGTACTTTTACTGAATAACATTAAAGCTGAAGAGAACTCTTTGGCAATGAGAATACTCTGGAAAAGCTTTGTGTATAAGAATGAAAAACGTGTGTAAATGGAGTCAGTTGTTTTATTTTCTTTATTGTTTAAATAGACTGCACTTTTCTAATAGAAATCAAAGAGCTATATAGGAGTTATGTTAGACTTATTTTCTTTGTAATAGATGTGCTTGTTTCACCAAAATCTTTTTCAGTTTGCCTTTTTACCAGGTTACACAAATTGGGATTTCCAAACACCTGATATTTTTCTATGGTCATTAGAATTACCTTTTTTTAAGTGTCATCATTTAAGTATTCAATAAATTAGTCTAGAAAATTACTTATTTCTAAAATTTATATGAAATATATTGATCATTAGTGGGTTTTTAATTTTTAAAAAAAGCCCTGAGTGAGTTAATGAGACATTCATAGTTTATAGGAAATTTTGCTACATTAGAATACATTGAGTATAATAAGAACCTACTCTATAGCACAGGGAAATCTACTCGGTCCTCTGTGGCGACGTAAATGGGAAGGAAATCCAAAAAAGAGGAGATGTATGTATACGTATAGCTGATTCACTTTGCTGTGCAGTAGAAACTAACACAACATTGTAAAGCAACTATGCCAATAAAAATTAATTTTTAAAAATTCATTGAATAAATACAGAGGAATATTTAACATTCTTCTTTTAACATTACAGTTGTAAAATGAGCTAAGTACTGAATTGTGGGTTCAAAATAAGTTAGAATTAGTTGAGTTTAATGTCAAATGACTCAATATCAATAGGAAATCATTGATTCACATCACTTCCTTTGCTTACTGTGGGTAATATTGAAGTATTGATAGTTGATGGGAAGAAGATATACTTAACCTAAAGGAGCCAATAAACTTGTGAAGTATTTAAAGAAACACTGTTAGAAAGAAAAGAGAATGATTATGCAGTGTAACACAGAATAAAGTGCCTGATACATGTGTCAAAATTCTATTTTATTTATCAATAGAATCCCACTTGACTAAATCAAAAGCAGACTCATAGGGTGTATACCTTTTATATTAAGCACAATTTTGTGTTAATTGGGTTTGGGAGAGATGTATAAGGAAGTCCTCATCCTGGGTTTTATTGGGAGATAATACATAACAAGTGAAACAGTTACAGAATAGTAATAAGATAGCTGATAAAGTGCTTTAACTCAGTCCTCATCAAGAGTCCATGAAAGCATTTCACAGATAAGGCAACTTAAGGCACAGAAAGGTTAAGTTTCTTAATTGAGATTATATAGTAGGTATGCACCAACACAAAATACTGTGAAAAGTAACTTTATTCCACAGACTTGGGCAGTAGAAAATTAGAAAAAGGAGAGAGTGATTTGAGCCAGTCATTGAGAAAAACTTCACTCTCCTTGGTGGTGTCTGCTGAAGGAACTATGATAGGGAAAGAAATAGTACACCTGACACAAAAGGCATTATTAAGCCTATTTGGTTTCTATTATTAAGCCTAAGAGGTTTCTTATTTGAGAGCTTGGTTTGCTAAACAAAAGGGAGCCATTATAGGTTCTTGAGTAGGAGCCTAACATGAAAGTGATACTGTGTTTAGGAAGCCGGTGTGGCAATGTCATGAATAATGAATTGGAGGTAGGGAGCGAAACAGAAGAGCTTTAGGTAGCAAGACCTTTGCAATAATTCAGATCAAGAAAATGAAAGTCTGTTCCCGTGTAGAAAATGGAATTGGAAAGAAGGAAAAGAACTCCAGTACATTTTCAGGAAAGTGCTGGAAGATTTGGTGAATGATTAAATATGAAAAACAAGGAATCAAAGGTCACTAGTAGTGTTTTTGAGCCTTGGGGCCACAAAAATGATGGTTCTCTCCAGAAACTGGGAAGTTGAGGAGAAAGCAGGGTTACATTTATCGTTGGGTTAGAGACTTGTTTATTTAAAAAACAAAAGGTTCTTTATTTTGAATAGGTAATACATTCACATTGTTAAAAATCAGAAGGTGTTTATGAAGTCTCTCACACCCTGGACGCTGTCCATACAGTTTCCCTTGCTAGAGGCCACCAGTGTTACCAGTTTCTTGTATATCTTGCTAGAGGTTTTATGCATATGTAAACAAATATGCATGCAATTATATATATATATATATATATATAAAATTCTCTCTTTTATTGACATAAGTGGTAGCAAACAATATATTGTTTTGTGCCTTTTTTTCATTTAGGCTTTGGAGTAAAATAAATAGAAAGGTCTTAAAATTGAACACCTGGGACTAGAGACAGAGTGAGAGTTTGATGCAGGAGATTCTGATTTGAGAATCATTAAACACTATTTTTAGCTGCAAAAGAGGATCTCCTTTGAGAGAGTAGATACAAATTGAGAAAAGAACAGAGCTTAAGACTGAGTCTTGTGAATTGTCCACATTTATTCATTCATCGAATAATACTTGGTTGAGTTCTGCTTATGGTTTGGTCACTAACGGTAGTTTGGTTTTTTCAAGTGCAGTTGAAAGCTTTTGAAGAGTTTTCAGCAAAGAAGTGACATTATCCAAAATAGTAATATCAATCTGTAGAATTGAAGAGAGGCAATAACTAGGAGACTGGTTGAGAGAGTGTAGCACAGTCCAAGCTAGAGATAATGTTGAATCAAGTTAGGGTGATGACAGTAGATACAAAGAGGGGAGGTGGATAGATTTGAGATATATATGGAAGATAGAATTGACAGGGCATGCTGCAGGATTAGGTGTTTGGTAATCAGGAAGAAGGAAGATCCAGTAAAGAAAGAATAAGCAGTTGGAAAGAATAGAGCATCTGGGAAATGTGTTGTCTTCAAACCAAAGGAGAATATAATTGTGGTAAGGAAAGAAGGGCCAATCAGGCAGCAAATGCTGTTTCATATCCTGCCAAGAGAAAGACTGAGAATATTCTAGGTTTTGGTTAGAAGAATGTCCACTGAGATGAAGGTGGAAATGCAAATGATCTTATCTTATTGTACCTCTTAATTGGCAAAATAATCCAATAAAATTAAGGATGTTGGGGTTTAGCCTGAGAGCCACTGTGAGGAATGGACTGATGAGTATGTGAGAGGGAAAGAGGTTTATACAATTGTGAATGCTGCATTCAAATGACAGCATGAATTTGTAATGAGTAGAGTCCACTCTGACCTTGAACTATAGATCAGGTGCACAAGTAGAGGACGTGAATGATTAGGTTGGAAAGATGGAGCAGAGTGATTGGTAGAGATGTGTTCTGGGTGGTGGTCTGGAATGGAGGAATCTTTGGGAATCAGATGGAGAGGGGGCTTTCTTCTTTAGGATCCTTTCTGTTTCTTACAGTGCTACAGGGGAGACGCTTGGGAAGCAAGTTGTTAAGACCTTCGCCATCTTTTAGAATTTGTTTACATTTCTTATGGGGCATAGTAACAGGAACATGGGTTTAGAGTTGGATGGATACTCTTAAGTTTTTTAATTCTGTTATTTCTAGCTATATGATTTTGAGCAAATTTTCTCTGAATCTCATTTTTTAAATGGAGATGCTACCTCACTCACATAATAGTTGTGAATTAATGTATGAAAAGGGCTTTACCATAGTACCTGACACACAAGTGCAATAAGATAACTGTATTCATAGTAATCTTACAATAATCCTTATGTAGACAGCATTTTCCTCTTTTCCAATAAGGAAAGAAAATCAAAGAAGTTAAATACTTTGCTGAAAGTCACCGAAATAGTGGACAGTAAAACTGTGGGTGGTGCTCCCAGGTCCTCATTCTAGTTCAGGGTTATGCCCATTGTACCCAAATATATCACAGATTTTGAGAAGATAAGATACTACCATTGTTTGTAAGTAGTGTCATCATGTCTGACTTGGATTATATGTTATGCCACACTATTATTTAAAAATCTATCTCAGAAGGAGTTTAAGTCAGCTACTATTAGGAACTACTAGAGAGTTACATGCTGCGTTGTCTGGTTAATCTCACTTATTTTCAGACTTTAAATTGATTTTGAACTTGTAAATTGAATCTAATATTTCCATCTTCCTTTTTTTAAAAAAATATTATTCCTTTGAAAAACTTGAGCTTTTTTTAAATTTTGTCAGAGTCATTGGGGGCAAAGATAGGGTTAGTCTGGCAAGCAGTAGGATCTCAGATATTTCATGACTAGATACTATTCATGTTAATGAAGTAGATCAGTATCAAGGAGGAAAACTGAAACAGATAATCCATTGGTTTGTTAGGCCCTTTAAAAATGTGTCACAGATTCCTTTGTGAATATATAAAAACTGGAGACTCTTTCCCCAAAATAGATATTATGCAGCAGGTTTTAGATAAAATTTTAAGGTGTCTGTAGACTCTGGATTAAGAACCTCTGATTTAAACAGTAATTGGCTCCAGAGTATGTTTTTAATATATAAGATTGAAAATAACCATTTCGCATAATAAAACTACACTGTGAAAACCTGATACAGTAAAGGCTAAATTGTCAAGCTTCTCTAGCTCATGTCTTACTCCCATCCTGGACTTGGACTTAATCACCTTTTTGTTTGTTTTTTTTTAAGGACCAGACCAATTATAATTCTCCCTGCAAGCTCATTTTTAAATCTGACTTCCATAGGGACATAGTGGTGATTAAGTGTTTTAGTTAGTAGAAGAAAACTCTAAGCTTTCCTTGGTTTAAACAGAGGCATTAATAACGTCTCAAAGATATGTGTGCCACGCACAGATTAGAAAAAATATGTCACAGAGTACAGTGGTTGAAAGAGACTTTACTATGAAAAATTGGGCTTGACTCAATCTAGGCTTTTTGGATATATAGGAAACTGTGCCACTTGACACTTCATTCTGGTTTCAGTATTCTTGTGCCATCTCTATATTCTCTCATCTAGGAACTTTGACCCTTGGAATAAGCAGTTCTAAGGAGTTGTTCTTATGGGAACTTTTTTCTGAGACAGTAAGATGTGGAGGAGGAGGAAAAGGAAAGATGGATTTTGTCACCCATTTGGGATAGGTGCATAGAGATGGAAGTTGCCTACTCTTGATGGCACTTCCCTATCCTCTGTTTACCAACTAGAGATACAGTTCGGTCATGTTCTCAATTTTGACTTACCCAAAGAATTACCAGAGACCCTTGTTAAAAATAAGGATTCTTGGGCTTTACTCCAGACCTGTACCCAGGGGAGAAGCATGGGAATGTATGTTTTTAACCATCTGCCATTGAAAAAGGATTCTGAATATAAATTCTATTTAGTTTCTGGGATTTTGACTGGCTTATGGGTAAGAGTTTACTGTTAAGAATGGGAAGGAAAGAACAAAAGAAAATGATAGGAAGAAGGGGACTCAGTTATCTTAATTCAGACTTCGTTGCTTCATTGCTTCGACTTTTCTCTCAGAAGGTAGATTGGAACCAAAATGCAAAGGGCCTTGTATGCCTGGATAAATGGTTTTGAATTTCATTCATTCTGTTGTAATAGTGATCTCCAAAATAGAATGCACAGTATGAATCATTGGAGAAGAAACCTGTTTATTGTATCAAAAGGAGAAGTTGAATTTTGCGAATATTTAATAAAGTCATGCGGTCAAGAGTCAAAAATAAGAATAGTATTCTGAGAGAAGAGTAACGTTTCCATGAAAAGTGTTCTCCGCCTATTGTGAGTTATAGCCTGTATGTGCAGATAACTGTTTACAGATATTTTCCAATTTAAACTAACCTGAAACCCTAACAAAAGGAGCATGTGCCTTAAAATGGGTTGAAAACAGTACTGTAAGTGCAAGTGAACAAGATAATGGTCCAGCTGACATTTACACTCCTAGTGTAATCTGTCAGGCAAGTGACAAAGCCGAAATAATGATAAAATAGATATTACAAAAAGTTTCCCCTCCCCCAAAATTCAGAATTATTAAAAGGATGTCACTAAATACGGATTTGTATCTCCTATCATTTATGGATATACTGTGCCCTAACTATATTGGGTCTTAAAATTCTAAATAATAATGATATGGAGCCATTGCAGTTTAAACATTTTTAAATATTGCTTATTTAATCTTTATATAAGCCTTTTAATTTCTATTTTACAGTAAGTTTTATAAAATATGGCTATAGTAATATTATACTTCTGTATATAATATGTAAGTAATTGGAGGCACACGGTTTTTAAAAGTTTGGAGAGCACTGTTCATGTAGCTGTTTTGAGGAGTGCTCTAAAAAAACAACTGAGGAACTGAGGAAAGAACATGGAGCTTGTGTGGGTGCCCTAGTGCTTTAACTAGAATAGCCTTGTTTTTATCTCTCTTTTTTTTTTAATAGAGATTCTTACTAAAATTTTGTTTATAAAAAGCATTCTACTGGTTTTTTAAAAAGATTTCACAACCTCTTCTCTACATGGTGGAAGCCACTAAAGGTTTTTAAACAACCTGATAAAATTTTAGAATAGCTGATGGCAAATATCCCTTCCAAGAAGCATGGCCAGCCAGAAGCTAGAACACAGATTTTCAGTGTTCTTCTTACCTGATCACACAGCAGATAAGTATTCATCTGAGGCCTAGATTAATTAAGGGATGAGCTACCAAAGTATTGAAATGTTTTCATTTTTAAAACTTTGTCTTTATTAATCTGGGGCTAACTTTTTTCTTTTTTTTGGCTGCATTGGGTCTTCATTGCTGCGTGCAGGCTTTCCCTAGTTGCGGCGAGCGGGGGCTACTCTTCATTGCAGTGCGAGGGCTTCTCATTGCGGTGGCTTCTCTTGTTTCAGTATGGGCTCTAGGCGCTCGGGCTTCAGTAGTTGTGGCGCATGGGTGCAGTAGTTGTGGCACACGGGCTTAGTTGCTCCGCGGCATGTGGGATCTTCCCGGACCAGGGATTGAACCCGTGTCCCCTACATTGGCAGGCGGATTCTTAACTACTGCACCACCAGGGAAGTCCCTGGGGCTAACTTTTAATTTTATATATTTTTTAATATCAGCATACTATTTATAAGTACTGTCAGCTGAACAATTAATAAATATAAGGTGCTTTCATAGATTATATTTTTGATAATTAGGGAATAAACTTAAATGTGCATTTTTTCTAAATCAAAGTTGTGGCCATATTAAACTTTCATTATTATGTATCCTTTAAAAGTCCATTTCATTTAGGTGTTGCATAGTGATTTTCGTGTTTAAACTTGCATGTTTTAATTTAAAACCAAACCTTAGTTTTTAATAAGGGAGTTGACAACTTTTCCCTAAAGGCATAACCTTTTGGGAGGGATATAATTAAGGACATCCAGAAAAACACTTATCTGAAACTGAGGTTTTTAATTTTTTACTATCTAAGCTGCTGAACTAGGTGCTGTTGGTAATACAGGTAGAGCAAGTATTTTCTATCACCATTGTTTCACATTCCTTAATATCCTGAAGGCTTTTCCAGATTTTAAAAAGGCAAAAATAGAAAGGGTCAAACCTTAGGATAATTTTCAGCTATTTAGTTAGCCTACTGGTAACCGGCTTAAAGGGAAAAATAAACGGGTAGGTGGTTAGTGAGTGGAACAGCTGACTTTCTGGAAACAATAGGAAGTAGATGATTAGAATGTCTACATGATATTTTGGCCAAGAATGCTAGACTTTACATTAAACATTATCTTGGTAACATGAGCTAGAGCCTGCTAACATGTTTTAATATTTTTTGTTTCAGAAAATTGCTCACTGTCATTTTCAGTACCAAAGCTATGACTTCATTGCCAGATATTACTAAAATTTCAAAGGATAACAAAATACAGTTATATGATGTCATTTGAGTGTACATTAATTGCACTTACCTGAGGGCATTGCTGTGCTGTTTCCTGTCCTCTTGATTTTTATTTATACTTTGTAGTTGTTTCATTTCTGGTGTGATGATACAGAAATCTTTATTTTTAAACAGGATACATTAATTGTTTGGTCAGAAGCTGAGAACTATGATCTGGCACTAAGTTTTCAGGAAAAAGCTGGCTGTGATGAGATCTGGGAAAAAATTTGTCAGGTAAGGTTATTTTAGTAATGTTTAACTTAAGTTTGCATGCATTCATGATTTATTTTTTTCATTATATCTAACAGATGTGTATTAGAATGTGGAAAGATAATATCTTCATGTGAGAATTTGATAACCTAACCTACAAATGTCTTCTATGTTATACATCAAAATTTTTGAAATTTTTTTTCAAGTTGTAATTTTGTTTTACCACTTTAGATTTTGATAGCATATATTCATAATTAATACCCTACAAAATGTCAAGATCTTCTAACAGAAAAAAGGTTAAGTAGTTATGTTCTAAGGCTTTTAGAATTTTCTTTAATATTTGGTCACCTGTTTGCATAATGTTTATGGGTAACTGTGTGCCAGACACTAATAATCCAAAGTGCTCATGACTTCAACTCAGAAGGAACTTACAGTGTAGCAGGATATAGGTGGTAACTCTCAGGGTAACTAGAATTTTTTTTTTAAGTGAAATATATGTTTCAGTTGTGCATTGGAATTTTTTTAATGAAGTTTTTATTTTAGAACTGTCAGATTTATGGAAAACATGAGCAGAAAATAGTTTCTATATGCTCCTCTGCCTGATATCTCCTCCCCTCACAGTTTCCCCTATTAAATAGTTTTCCCTATTAGCATCTTACATTAGTATACATATTGGTCACAATTAATGAACTAATATTCATACATTATTATGTATTATTATTATTTATACATTATTATTAACTAAATTCTACATTTATTCAGATTTCCTCAGCTTAAATGTCAGTGTTCCAGAATCCCGTTCAGGGTACCACATTACATTTAGCAGTTATGTCTCCTTGGGCAAATCTGGGCCATGACAGTTGGTAAATCATAAAATTCATTTTTAATTACTATTTTCTGTAAATGGAGATCACTGTGTTTCAGTGGTTGCCTAGTCTAATCTTCTATTACAGTGGGTTTTTTTAATATAAATTTATTTATTTTTGGCTGCGTTGGGTCTTTGTTGTTGAGCACCGACTTTCTCTAGTTGCGGTGAGCAGGGGCTACTCTTCGTTGCAGTGCACGGGCTTCTCGTTGCAGTGGCTTCTGTTGCTGTGGAGCGCAGGCTCTAGAGCGCAGGCTGAGTAGTTGTGGCACATGGGCTTAATTGCTCCGCGGCATGTGGGATCTTCCCGGACCAGGGATCTAACCCATGTCCCCTGCATTGGCAGACAGATTCTTAACCACTGTGCCACCAGGGAAGTCCCTATAGTGTTTTTTGACTGTCGTCATTTCACTTATATCAGCTTTACCTCTAGGGATTCTTATCACTGAAGGTTCTTTTTTTATATTATTTATTTATTCATTTTTGGCTGTGTTGGGTCTTTGTTGCTGCGCGTGGGCTTTCTTTAGTTGCAGTGAGCAGGCTTCTCATTGTGGTGTCTTCTCTTGTTGCAGAGCACAGGCTGTAGGCCCGTGGGCTTCCGTAGTTGTGGCTCGTAGGCTCTAGAGCGCAGGCTCAGTAGTTGTGGCACGTGGGCTTAGTTGCTCCACGGCATGTGGGATCTTCCCGGACCAGGGCTCAAACCCATGTCCCCTGCATTGGCAAGCAGACTCCCAACCACTGTGCCACCAGGGAAGCCCTCACTGACGGTTCTTGAGTTAGTTTTATGGATCTGACCACAATCATTCTTTTTCCTTGGTCCTCCCAATAACAGTGCCAAACAGCGTAATAAAGTGGCCTACGAAAGTGTAGTAAGAATCTTACCATTCCATAGAAAGTTTATTTGACATATGGCTCTAGATCACTAAACTTTTCTTATCTGGGAGTTGATGGTTTGTTTCTTTCTACCTCCTATCTGACTATGTATGCATCATGTATTGCCGGAGCATTATTAGTATACATACATACTAGAATTCTAGTTGATGAACAGTTGAAAACATTAGTAAATATGCTATTTCTTTAATTTGTACAATATACATAAGAATATAATCCTAATTGTTTTGTTAATATTTCACCTTTTTGTTTTGCCTGTTTTTAAACCTGTGGATGGTGATGGCAAGAAGGTCTTCATTTTTACCCTTTTTTATCTCATGTGCTCTCCAAGGATTGAGATTGAATTTTATGTTTGCAAAGTCTTCTGTAAAGTGAGGTGTAAGATCTAAAAAAAAGTGACCTCTATTGCAGACATACATATGCAGTTCATAAATACTTGCTGTTCTGTTCTTAATAAACTTAAACCATGAATTCATTCATCTATGAAATGGGGGGAAAAATATTCCATGTAAGTAATGAAGGCAATAATTTCAAAATGAAAGATTACTTTTCCATAATATTTATAAGGCTGTTCAGAATATTAATAGCAGTATATAAAGACTAACCTTTTTTTATGATAAATTACTGAAACATGATATTTTATTTTGTTTTCTCCCTCCAATACCAGCATGGCAACTGGCACACGTTGTGTATGTACTCGGTATATATTTGAAGAATGAGTGAATAAAACAGAAGACAAACATCTTATTTAGAACTAGGGTGTTGAATTACATGCCTGCTAGAACATAAATTTATATTGTGGATAATATTTTCCAGTGATCAGCATATTCAGTTATACTTTGCCCCACTTTTCCCCTCCCCACACCTCAGCACATGCTGTTTAATATATGTTCTTGGATATATATATATATTCTTAATGACTTTGTATTTTTGTCTTAGAACTTTTCGCTGAAATTTGTTTTTTACTCTTTTCACTCATGTAGTTCGGGAGGTCCCCAAGACCACTCACAGGTTCACTAATTCACTAGAAAGACTTAGAGAACTCCACAAAGCTATTATACTCATGGTGCAGTTTATTACAATGATGTGATTCAGGTTAAAATTACCATTGGGAAAAGGCACATCGGGCAGAGTCTAGGAGAGTTCCAGGCGTCAGTATCCAATTTTCTCTTTTCAGAATAGTCATGCAGACAGCACTTAACTTCTCACAGCAGCGATGGGTGGCAACACGTACAGAGTATTACTGACCAGGGAAGCTTACCCAAACCTTTGTGCCCAGCATTTTCATTGGGGTGTTAGTCATATAAGCAGGCTGAATACCCATGTGGCTAACTCTAGCTTCCAGCACTCCCAGAGGTTGAGCTGATATTGTGTGGCCCCAGATCTCCTCCATAAACCATACAGTCATCCACACATGTATGTGGACTGTCCAGCATAGCCCAAGGTAAACAAAAAAACTCCCAACAGATAGGATATTCAGAGTGCTTAGAGGTTGACTCTCAGGAGTTAGGCAAGGTCCAAACCTTTCTTTGGGCAAGATTAGTTCTTTACTGCAAAGGCCACCCTTTGGCCCTTGGCCAAGACTTACAGCAAAATGGTCATATTTGTCTAAGCATCTACACTTAGTGTAGCATTTATATGACAGAGCAATAGTATCAGTATGAATATGCCTAACATTTGGAGGAGTCAGTCTGGGCTAGGAGTAGATTTAAAGCAACAACTATTCTATCCTATAAAGCCATGATTTACTTTTTATATTTTTGCACTATTTTGACTGCTCGTTACCCTCCTTGATCTACCACAGTTTGTACCTTATGGTAAACTCGTAGAGAACTCTTTAGTATAGAAATTAGCTGATGGTTAACAGTTAGTAAGTCCACTTATTCCTCATGCCAGTCATTTTCTATCAACATTACATGCTAAGGAGGCTTTAATTCAGTTTCCTAATACATTTGATGATAATATCAATATTATCATAAGGCTTATGTACATGAGGTAGTTGGATCAACAGTAGCAATGTTATACCATATTGCGGTATGGTAGTAGATGTAACCTGAAAAAAGTAAGAGTCAGTAGATACTGGCACATTATAAGAATCCCACTCAGTCATTAATAATTGGTCCAGTTCATCATATTGTATGACAGTGTCTCCCAGGGTGGTGTCAGCTCTATCAAGTAGACTTACAGACTTCCATTCGACCTTGTTGAGTCCCAGGAGCAGTGGTAGACTTGGGAAACATATGGCTTCACCCTTCCAGGCATCTGTTACAATTGAGCTAAGAGAATATCATCTCTTACTCTGAGCTTTTTGTAAGGCACCAGTGTTAATAATAGATTTCCTTCATTACATTACCTATTTATTTATTCCTTTGCCCTCTGTTACCATTTCTCCTCCCCATTTGTCATTGATTTTTACGCAAACTTTTCTGCCTTTGAAAGGAATGTTAGGTTTGGCCACTCTGCTGGTCTAGCAAGGTTAATTTTTTACTGCACAACTCAGTACTGTACTTTTAAGATCTAGCCATGTTGCTGAGTATACATTTAGTTTATTGCTCCCAGCTACTGTGTTGCATTCAACAGAACCATACGTTGTGTTTTACTTTTTAATTCTGGGAGGTCATTGCTGACCTTTGAAAGAACAATTTCAATAAAAAACCTGTTTCTTTGTCATTTCTTAACCCCTTATAATAAGAAAATAGAACTCCTCTCTGAAAAAGATTGACAGCTCAAAGAGCAATAAGTATCTTAAGGGGAATGGTGAATGACAGAACGAAAGAATCATTGTGGGGAGAGAAATTACAAAAACAAGGGCTAAGGGACTTCCGTGGTGGCACAGTGGTTAAGACTCTGCACTCCCAGTGCAGGGGGCCTGGGTTCGATCCCTGGTCAGGGAACTAGATCCCACATGCACGCTGCAACTAAGAGTTCGCGTGCCACAACTAAGGAGCCCACATGCCACAACTAAGGAGCTGGCAAGCCACAACTAAGGAGCCTACCTGCTGGCAACTAAAACCCAGCACAACCAAATTAATTAATTTTTTTAAAAAGAGCTAAGATAATTGATACATATTGAGCTCTTAGAAAGCATAAAATCAGAAGTACATATGGAAGTTCTAACCTCAGAAAAGGGTAGAGACATTTTCTTTGAAACAGATGAAGGAATTGAATGAAGATAAGTTGTGAGATGGAAAAGAAGAATGTTGGAGGAAGTTGAGTACTGATGGCCTCTTTTTTTCCCAAAGGGAAAAAGTTCTCTCTTATGAGACTTAAAGGGGAAAGTAATAGCGTTTGACCCTTGAAAAGGGAAAAAAATTAAAGCAGTAGCTATAAGGGACTAGGATAGGAGTGTGGAAAAGAGAAATTTTCATCGAGAAGCCTACTGATAGTGTGGACTTACCATGAACCTTACCACAACAAAAGTTTGGTTTATTCCTTAATGCTGTTTTCTTTTAAATTATTTATTTTTGGCTGCGTTGGGTCTTCGTTGCTGCACGGGGGCTTTCTCTAGCTACAGCGAGCGGGGGCTACTCTTGGTTTCAGTGCACAGGCTTCTCACTGCAGTGGCTTCTCGTTGCAGAGCATGGGCTTTAGGCGCACGGGCTTCAGTAATTGTGGCGCGTGGGCTCAGTAATTGTGACTCGTGGGCTCTAGAGCCCAGGCTCAGTAGTTGTGGCGCACGGGCTTAGTTTCTCCGCGGCATGTGGGATCTTCCCGAACCAGGGCTCGAACCCGTGTCCCCTGCATTGGCAGGCGGATTCTTAACCACTGCACCCAGGGAAGCCCCCTTAATGCTGTTTGACCAATATTGGAGAGGAAGGGGCTGTGCTTAACGGAGCCTCTCAGGGACCCAAATTGATAGAGAATTCATTTTAATACTTCCATGATTATTGCAAAGTGGGAAAGAAAGGTGGCAAATCAGAGCACTGGTTTTTGAAAGCTCTTCCCAGAAGTTATACATGGCACTTTGCTCACGTTTTATTGGCCAAAGCAAGTCACACAGCTACATGTAACTTCATGGAAGCAATGAACTCACGTGCCACAAGAGGGAGAACCAGAAATATCTGGTGGACAGCACTATTGTCATCCAGGTAGACACTTGGGTTTATGTGATGTTGACAGATTAGATCAGTCAGGGTTACGTTCAGGATGAATCCAGGAAGCTTGTAAGGGGTAATACTAGATAACAAAGAAATAAACATGCTGTAACCTAGTGGTTACATGCATGGTTCTGGAGCTGTGCTTTTATTCTTAAACATATGCAAACTATGTTCATTTGAAGTGTAAGTTAACTCCTGGTTTCCTCTTATTTGTTCTTTGTAACCTTTGATTCTTCTTCCTTCCCCTCACACTACGTTTTCTCTTTTCTCTGGTTAGTGTCAGAGTCGTCTTCTGGCTTTAACTGTTACCCTAATGCCAAATCTCTATCTTCTGTCCTATTCTTTTTCCAGAGTAGTAGGCCCACAGATTGAATTGCCAGCTGGATATTCAAACAACTCAAACTTAATAAAACTGAACTCTTCCTAGCATTCCTCTCCCACGTTCCCAGTTTTTGTTAAAGAAGCCATAATCTTCCCAATGATGGGTTTAAAACTATAGGGTCATTGTGTTTCCTTCTCTCTTTTGTAGCTATCCCATATCTGTCCCAACATCACTATCCAAATTCAGTTGTTCATGTAGCCTTTGGAATAACACCCTAATTTATCTATATTTTCAAATTTGTCTCATGCAGCTGATGCCAGGTTAATTTTCTAAAGGACAGTGCTACACATTCACTTCCCTGAACAGTAATGCAGGTCTTTTAGCTTGACTTTTCATGATCTGGCTAGAGTCTACATTTCCATTTTTGCTGTTTGCCATATGCATGTCACGTATTTCCATTTCTCTGGCTCTGTGCTCTTCCCTTTGCACTTTGGGTACCTTTATCTCCCCTCAGAATCTTACCTGTCTTTGAAGGTCCACTTAAAATCTCAGATGCCACTGTTTTTTTTTTTTCTTTTTTTGAATTTTATTTTATTTATTTTTTTATACAGCAGGTTCTTATTAGTTATCTATTCTATACATATTACTGTATACATGTCAATCCCAATCTCCCAGTTCATCCCACCACCACCACCACCACCACCCCCCACCACCACCACTTTCCCCCCTTGGGGTCCATACGTTTGTTCTCTACATCTGTGTTTCTGTTTCTGCCCTGCAAACTGGTTCATCTGTACCATTTTTCTAGATTCCACATATATGCATTAATATACGATATTTATTTTTCTCTTTCTGACTTACTTCACTCTGTATGACAGTCTCTAGATCCATCCACGACTCTACAAATGACCCAGTTTCATTCCTTTTTATGAAATGCCACTGCTTTTATGATTCCTTCCTTGTGTTCTGTGCTCACCCACGCCCCAAGAGCTGGAATTTCCCTTCCTCTGAGTTTCCAAGGCATTTTATCTGAACTGTTCTTATGACCTTGTTACTTATATTTTCTCTTACATTTATGTGTCATCCTCCCTAAGCCCAGCTACTCTGTTGAGAACTCAGAAGTAAAAGAAATACTCTCATTCCTCTAGGGAAAAAAAGTATCTTGTATGTATCAGTATATCTGTCTACTTTTTTCTCTGAGTTCTTAGGTCTTTTTTCATATGTTGCTTTGGTGGATTTGGAAATTTGTGGAACTTCTTATGCTTAGGATATTCGAGATGTTTTAAGGTGGAGAAGAGAGGATGATTGCACTCTTGGATTATGAATTAGAAAACTTTATGAAAAGTAAAGTTCTAAACATTTTTTGTTAGAGTAATTCATTATAGAAAATTTGTTAGCCATGCTTTTCTTGAATCATAAAGTAGTCAACCTGAATCATAAAGCAGTTCTTTATTCATTATGTTGTGATTTTTATCTAGATAATACTTGAAGGCTTTATCACAGATGTTAAATGAATGCCAGTTTTTAAAAGAATAGACTTTATTTATTAGTCTATTTATCAGCTTCAGGCTCAGAGCAAAAGCAAATACTTTTCCAAGAGTGAATTTCAAAAGTATTTTGAGGAAATCATATTTTCTTACTCTTGAATATACAGGGAGTTGGGTTTTAATTTGGGTTGAACTCAGTAGTGTCCTTGTTAAGCCAGTGTGATGGTGCTTTGTCATACATAGTAATTTTGGGGGACCAACAGAAGAGAGTTACTTTCTGCAAAATTCACTCTACTAGGTAGAGTGAATTTTAATAAACAACTGCAAGTGGCTATTACATAATTTAATATCAAACAACATAACGTTAGCTGAAATATTCAGGTTATTAGGGATCAGAGTTAACCTCAAGTTGTAAGTTGGGAAATTTAGAGGTGAAACCATCTGCAGTCAGTAACTTAAGGCTCAAATAACTGACTCTAAACTATTTGTATTTTCCCCCTCTAGACTTCACTTTTAATTAACAATGACTATTAGTATTGATTCCTTGAAAGTATTGATTTTTACTTAAATTCACTAGTCAGGGGACTTCCAGCAGTCTAGCGGGGGCAGGGGTTCAATCCCTGGTCGGGAACTAGGATCCCACATGCTGTGAGTCGTGGCCCAAAAAAAAGAAGTTTATTTTTTTAAAAAAATTGAATGATCGGTGATTTGATTCCCAAAATTCTGAATTCTTTTGTATTTTAAGGTAACCAGCTGTACTTGGATATTTTTAGGTTCAAGGTAAGGATCCATCAGTGGAAGTCACACAGGACCTCATTGATGAATCAGAAGAAGAACGATTTGAAGAAATGCCTGAAACCAGTCATCTGATTGACCTGCCCACATGTGAACTCAATAAACTTGAAGAGATTGCTGACTTAGTTACCTCAGTTCTCTCCTCACCTATCCGTAGGGAAAAGCTGGCTCTGGCCTTGGAAAATGAAGGCTATATTAAAAAACTACTGCAGCTGTTCCAAGCTTGTGAGAACCTAGAAAACACTGAAGGCTTACACCATTTGTATGAAATTATTAGAGGAATCTTATTCCTAAATAAGGCAACTCTGTTTGAGGTAATGTTTTCTGATGAGTGTATCATGGATGTCGTGGGATGCCTTGAATATGACCCTGCTTTGGCTCAGCCAAAAAGGCACAGAGAATTCTTGACCAAAACTGCAAAGTTTAAGGAAGTTATACCAATAACAGACTCTGAACTAAGGCAAAAAATACATCAGACTTACAGGGTACAGTACATTCAGGACATCATTTTGCCTACACCATCAGTTTTTGAAGAGAATTTTCTTTCTACTCTTACATCTTTTATTTTCTTCAACAAAGTTGAAATAGTCAGCATGTTGCAGGTAAGTAAACTGAGGTGTTCTTCATAATTTTGTTTTCAGATATTTAGTCCCCTTAATAGTTAAGCTGGTGTTCATTCCTTCGTTTTGAAAGATTTCTTTTGTTTACTTTAATTGTACTATCAAGCGTAGAAAACAGGGCTTTATCTCATTTTTTCTGAAGAAGATTCATTTCTTAAAGTGACCTTTTATATTTCTAAATGTCCTATCATGCAGCTGGGTTTTTTTTTTAACTTTTTGTTTTTAAAAACTTGTGGTAGAGCATACATGACCTAAAATTCAAAATTTTAACAATTTTTAAGTGTACAATTCATAGCATTAAGTACATTCACAGTGTTATGCAGCCATCACCATTATCCATTTCCAGAACTTTTTCATCATCTGAAACAGAGGCAGCTGTTTTTTTTAATATTTTTTATTCCATTTTGTGAGACCTAGTTATTATTGGGGATATGCGTGAGTGTGTGTGCTTAAAGCTTCCGAAATAATTCAGATGTGCAGCCAGAATTGAGAAACATTCATTAATTTTCAGTAAATGATAGTCAAATTATTTGCTATGGAAGTTGATTTTATTCTCTCTCCTTGAGTTGTAAAGTAGGAGTCTTATACCATGTTTATATCATGTTAATCCTTTATACCCTAACAGTTTGGTAAGCATGATTTTGAAGATTTTACTTTACTTGTGATAGTATACTAACAGTTTCCTGCATAACTGTCTTTGTTATTTACACATCAGTCACTAAGTTTATTGAGCTGCTACTATAGTACTTAGTGTAGTTAGTGGTTCTCAAGTAATGTCTGTGGACCCCTGGGAGTACCTGAAGCCGTTTCAGAGAAGTCTGTGAAGTTTTTCCTTTTCCAACTTCCTGTCACCGTGAGGCTGTATTTTCTTCATGTACTTCAACCAAAACAACATATCGGGCTTCCCTGGTGGCGCAGTGGTTGAGAGTCCGCCTGCCGATGCAGGGGACACGGGTTCGTGCCCTGGTCTGGGAGGATCCCACATGCCGCGGAGCGGCTGGGCCCATGAGCCATGGCCGCTGAGCCTGCGTGTCCGGAGCCTGTGCTCCGCAACAGGAGAGGCCACAACAGTGAAAGGCCCACGTACCACAAAAAAAAAAAAAAAAAAAAAAAAAAAAAATATCACAATGGATTGAATGCTGAAGGAGATGTGAGAATCTAGCTGTCTTCTGTTAAGCCAAACATTAAAGAGATTTGCAAAAATGTAAAACAAGGCCACTCTTCTTTCTAAATGTTTATGATTTTGGATGATACATTTGTTTCTCATAAAAAAATATACAAACATAATAGCTTATTTTTTAATGAAAATTAATGTTTTTAAGCATCTCAGTTTTAATTATGGTAAATACTGATAAACATAACCCACATACTAAAAGCTCTTTGGGTTCCTCAGTAGTTTTTAAGTATTTGAAGGGGTCCTGAGACCAAAAAGTTAAGAATGTCTGTCTTAGTACTTACCTATGAGATCCCATTTCATGATACTTCCAACCATTATTCACCATTATAACTTTACTTTTGTATAGGATTTACTTCCTAGATAATTCTTTCACCAGACAGTTTTTCATTATTCCACAGTAATAAGTGTGAGGCAAGTTGGACTTACACATTAGGTTCCATTTATAATACATGGGACCCACTTTTTAAAACCATATTGTACAATTCAGGGTGCCATTTCACTTGCTGACAGAAAAAGTTATAGTCTCAGGAGACTGGAAATAAACCCATAGTCAATGTAGTTGATATAAAGGACCCAGTAACAGAAGCTCAAGTGTAGATTTCAAATGACTGCTTTTGACTTCAGAAGAGTTGCCAACTCCATAATAGTAAATCATAATGCTTTTTATGTTTTGAAAATAAATTATGCAAACTAATCTGTAAATATTTATAACTTTCTATGTCATTTTATACATTCTGTCATAGGTCTATTTGTGAAAGTTATATAAAGCAAGTTTTACTCATTTCTGGTCCATGAGAGGCATTTTATGAAATAGCCAGATGTCATGAGCTACCTGTTGTTTACTTAAGGTTTACCACTTTGTTATCTCTTACGTGTCAGCCGTGATGCTGAATTCTGTTTTCAACAGTGTGTGAGAAGAAAGCAAGATTATGGCCATTGGCCTCTAAAGGCTCATTTCCTAAAGCCCATCTCTGAGATTTCCCTGCAGGCATTAGATGTTTCCACATACCCATCTGGCTAACTAGTATGCATATCTGTAGCTTCTTAAGTATTAGCCTGTTGTTGCATTAGTTACATAGGGCAAGTAAAAATGTAAGAATTTTATCTAACTCGACCAAAATGAGGTAGTATAAAACTACATAGATAACTCCTAACCTAAATTAGGTTAATTAACTGAGAAATTATATGAAAGCACTTAGGGTGGTCACTGGCTCCTAGTATGTACTCTAATACATGTTGAGATTATCGTAACCATGACAGGGACATAAGATTTTAGTTAACCTGAATTTTCTACCTAATTACAGGTCAAAATCCCTTGTGTCCAGAATTGAGAAATATACTTTAAAATGTTTTATAAATTAAATTCCAAAAAGCCAGTAAATTGAGGTTATTTCCACACAGACAGCTATAGAGTTAAGATCCTTTTCAGAACAAGAAGTTTTAACTTCTCCCTGCACTAGAAATGATTAAGGACAGGTATCTCAAATGTTGACATTTTAGCATGTTACATAAATTTTCACTATTCCATAGATAAGAGTTGGGTGAAAAACAAACCCAGTGGGATCAGTGGTTTAGTTCTTTTTTGACATATTTTGCAAGATTTCAGCACTGAAAGAGAAATTTCTAACCTTTCATCCCATTAATTTAATATGTAAAATCTTCCAACACCATTAAGAAAACAACTTTGCAATAATATGGTTTTGTTTTAGAGGTTTTTGGACTCAAATGTAGGATTTAATGTATTAAATTTTATCATACTGGACTTGGCCCATTCTAGTTTGTGTGTATATTTTGCTTTGGTTTGATTCCTACTTAGGAATCTATCCTGTATATTTTCTGTTGTGGGAGTGACAGAACTTCATTATGCAGGAGACCAGGATTCTAAATCCATCTTTATCACTAGCTAGCTTCTGATAAATCCATTCTTTGGGCTGGACTTTTAAAATTAGACTAGGCAATCTCTAGGTACTCTGTTAAAGCCTCATCTAATTCTAAATTTCTGTGTCTACGTGATCCTTTTAGAATTTTTAATGTTGCATGGGTCCTAGGTTTGGGATTTTGGTTTTGTGTGTGTGCCCATTTTTACATCATCGCAAAGAAAAAAGTTCGATTTCAGACTTTTTAGGAGCAGCTCATCTTTTCCCTTTAAGGTTTTGTTATCCAAAATAGTAAACATGCACAATATGACTTAAAATAATTATGATTTATTAAAAGCTCTTAAAATGAAATAGAAAAGAAAAACTAAAGTGATCTAAAGAAACTACTTTAATTACTTGAAGAAGCAGGGATTTAGGGGAAATTTTCCAGCTATATTTATGATAGGCTTTAAGCTACCTAACATCGCTCCCTTAATACATTGGAACAGAGTGCTTGTGTAGAATAATATCAAAAATAATGTTAGAGATCAGAAAAGAAATATACTAGGAATCAGAAAGCATTCTCCTAGCAGTCTGTAATACTTGAAATTGCTTCTGTAATACTTTATGCAGTTCTAGCCATCAGCAAACAAATAATGAGTCATATAAGAAGAATTTAAATGGGAAATTGCATTTATCAAAGAACTGGAACTATTTTCCTATGAAAAGATTCTGAAAAAGTTAAAAATCTTTAGACAGGAAAGGAAGATTTAATCTGGGAGAGGTGCAGGAAGATAAAAATTTATAAAAGGTATAAGTTGAGGTAAATATGTGCTTATTCCACAAAACCTAAAATACTGAGATGAAAAAGTGATTTGAGGGATAAGTAAAAGATTATTTATGTAGTTGAACTCTCTCAGAAGGTAGATAGATGATTCAGGCCTCCATACATAAGATCCAAAAGGAGTCAACTAAATAACAAAACGAACACTATTCTGAGTCAAAAAAGGAGTTATCAGTCAGTGATGTGTCTTTGAATAGCTCCAAAGGATGTTTAGCGGGAGAGCATGTTATATTTTCCATGACCATACCTAGTGCTTTTCATTCATTTTTTCATATATGCTCTACCTTATTTCAGAAAGGCTTTAAGGGATTGATACCACTTCATGGATGATTCACAGTAAGAGAAAGGGCAGGTATATTAGCTATATCCTTTATATGTCATGCTTTGATTTTATTATCAACCATGCAGTTATCACTATTACAAATATTTTTAGGTTATGCTATTTTAATTACTTAAAAGTATTCAAATTATATTTCATAAAAGTGAATTTTGAAGATTACTGAAACTTAAAAGCATAACTTTCAGCACATTTTGATGGAAATCTTCTCTAAAGTAAATTTCAATATTCATGTCAGTTTTTCCTTTGTAATTTAATTGTCCATATTTATTATAGAAAATTGGAAAATACAGATGAGCAAAAAAGAAAATCACTCATAATCCATCACCAAAAGATAATCACAGTTAACCTTTATAATCTTATCACTGCCAGAATTCAGTGTTCTTTATTGCCGTGTTTGTAACTCTCATTTTTCTAATCCACTGTGGACTAATAATGAGATCTTCAGACTTGTTTGAATTACGTTTAAATTAAGCATAAATAAATAGACCCTGAAAGGGAGCTAGAGAGGCTCTCGGTTAAGGTAAATAGAGTTTTCATGCATGACCTCTTGAACATCTGTTTTTTGTTTTTCAAAGAGTTCTTTATAGTTGAGGTTCCTGATTAAACAAGGTATTAATATGTCTAACTAATATTGAATGGTGTAGTCAAGTTTTGAAAATTATAATATGAATATACCTGGAATTTTAGGTTTTGTAATGAATTGCTCTTAGGTTTTCAGCTACTTTTATTATAGTTTGTGAAATCATATAAATGAGTATAACTTTATACTTTTATTCATAGTAATTATTTTTTCTCATTGTAGGAAGATGAAAAGTTTTTGTCTGAAGTTTTTGCACAATTAACAGATGAGGCCACGGATGATGATAAACGACGTGAATTGGTAAGTTATTTATTACTGAAATTCACACCCTTAAAGAGCACTTACTCTTTTGGCATACACAGCTTTTAATATTGAAATTGTTAATTTAAAAGAAAAATTTTTGTAATTAGTATGGAAGATATAAACAGATGACCCTTGAGCAACGTGGGTTTGAACTGCAGGTTCCACTTAGACACAGATTTTTTTCAATAGTAAATACTACAGAACTACATGGTCCAAGGTTGCATACGGAACCACAGATATGGAGGGCCTACTATAGAGTTACACACAGGTTTTTGACTTAGTGGAGGACGGGCACTCCAACCCCTGTATTGTTCAAGGGTCACCTGTGTTTAAATTATACTATAAAATGATTATTTGCAAAGTTTCTAAAACTTACTGTTTTGTATATCATAGAAGATTTTAGAGATATTTTGATGTGGTTTTATTCCTCCCAGTGAGGGAATATGTGCCTTATAAATTACAAAATCAAGACGTGGTTTATGTTAGGACAGAAATACAAACTCTTACATTTTTATGGTTGTAGATACATTATTGAGATGCTTTTTTTGTTTTGTTAAACAAGAGGTAGGGAGAATCCTTCTTGAATAAACGAATGATGAATTGGTTCTTGAAAGTGTTTTTCTTCTTTAGAATGTGTTGGTAATCACTTTTGAGATATAAACCATGCTTTGGGGAAAGAGAATGGTGACTGCTGTGTACCAGCAGTTTGCCAGTTTTTCAAACCTTATAATCAGATACTAAAGAAGTAATGAAAGATTGCTGACTTAAAATCAGCCACGTCATCTTTGGTATAGTTATTTCTCAGTTTTCTCATTTATAAAATTAGCCCTTTATCCTAGGAAATCTCTGATGTTCCTTACAATTCTTAAAAATTGAATTGTGCTTTATGAGTGTTCCCTGAAAACCCAGCCACCATTTATTATAGCATGGTTTCTATGTTCTTTAGGTTTTGAGGAGCCAGGATACCCTAAAAACTCTAGGTCCCTGAGAAGGTTAATTCCACACTGTGGCAGATCACATTACAGTTTGCCTCAGAGTTACTTTTAATGTGTGTCAACTTCTCACTATTCTTTGTAACATTACAGGTTAATTTCTTCAAGGAATTTTGTGCATTTTCTCAGACATTACAACCTCAAAACAGGGATGCATTTTTCAAAACTTTGGCAAAGTTGGGGATTCTTCCTGCTCTTGAAATTGTAATGGTAATTATATAGTTTATTTTCATGTTTTTGAAATTGTGAATTTGTAATAGATTTATATTGTGGATGGGAAATAATTTTTTATAGTAATGCATATTGAATTTTGTAATTTTAGATTATGATTCATTTGGTAGTGAGTCATAAAACCTCTTCAGATTTTTATTAACTTAAATTTGTAATATTAACATGTGATTCATATAATATGGCTTCAAGTAAATAAAAATCCCACATGGTTTTATGAGACTGTTATCTCTTCTATAACAAAATTAAGTATGTTTCATAGAAACTAATAAAATACCTTTCCTTTTTAGACCAGTGAATGGGAGAAGGGCAGACTGGACCAAGGGGGCTCGTGCTACAATATGGGGTTAAGGGAGTGATTCTCTCTCATACTTTTGTTTATATGAGCTTTATCCACTGGCATTTATTGTATGAAAAATTAAAACTGAGAAAATTTTTAAGTACTTATTAATTCATTTTAAAATGATAATTATTAACCCATTATATGTTAAGATAACTAATATAACTTTCATGAAAAAATAACTTTTCCAAAACAAATTTTAGTGAGACAAGTGGCATTGTTTCACATTTTTTGCCAATCCCTTTGATGCCTGGCGTAATAAAAGATAGCTAGGTTCTCATAGCAGCATCTGCATTTAATCTGTTAACGATATTACATCTTGTAGCCTCTGGAAAACCCCACTATACTTGTGATAGACTGGGAGTGGAAAAGGCCAGTAATGCCTTAATATTTATTTTCATAATAAATAATATTATGAAAATAGTTTTAATTTCATGCAATTTTGAAAAGGGTGTTATAAACCCCCTTTTCAGTGTGTGAGACCCCTCTCCAGGGTTCCCTGGGCCACACTTTGAGAACTGCTAAGTTAGGGAATGTTTTCAGAATCACCTGGAGATTTTTATCTTTGAATCATGTACTGATTTTTATCTTTGACTTCATGTACTGATAGGGAAAAAGCATTCAAGATCACTACCTTAGAAAACTAAGTTACCGGAAAAGAGTGAAAATACCGATTGTTTTCAAAATCATCCTCTATTAGGAGAGTCATAAAAGGGAGAATCAGTTACTAAGGCCGAACTGCCAAACAGGACCAAAGACAGCTTCTGGAAAGTTTTGAAGCCTTAATTAGGAGACCTCATTCATATTTTTGCATATATTTAAATCAAGAATCCTCCCTCCCACCCCCCAAAATTTTTTGCAGCATTTGTAAAGCAGTGCTTTATAATCCTGTGCTGATTCTTATATTTAAATTCTCTGAATATTTATTTTTGTGGTGGTAAAGACAAAAACTGGCAGAAACTAATCATTGAGCTGCCTAAAGTTTTTAATATTTGTAAAAGAAAAGGATGGGAGAGATTATATGTTTTGATTCCAGTACCATGTCTAAATCCAAAAATTCGTTTGGCATAGATTTGGGAGAAAAAGGGGGAACGCAGGCATAACTTTGTTCACAGTCTCTAAGTAACCTGATTTTCCTTTTATCAGGGCATGGATGATTTGCAAGTCAGATCAGCTGCTACAGATATATTTTCTTATCTAGTAGAGTTTAGTCCTTCCATGGTCCGAGAATTTGTAATGCAGGAAGCCCAGCAGAGTGATGACGTAAGTGACAATGCTCTGGTTCTATATGAATTACCTATAAAATAGTGTTTGCAGACTGTTGAGAGAAAAGTCATAACCATAATTTTAACTGTTTATGAAGAATAATAATAGATTTCTGATCAGTTGTGACTTTGACAAGGCCAGAATACGTGGCAGTTGATTTGTTTATTGTAAAAACAAAACAAATGCGTTCAAACTATTACTGAGATAAAGAGATTTAACGAATCAAATTCTTAATTCTTGGTTTTAAAAGAAGTTTCAAGTACTAATGAAATGTAATTCTAAACCCTTAGGTCAGGCACTTATCTAGTATAACTAAGAAGTGCTTTTCCTGGTTCATTGTATCTTTTTTTTAGTGGGAATGAATATTTAATAATGAAACCAATGTTGTGTTTTCCCACTACAAAAATATTTAAACTTTCCCCTTAATCTCTATTTAAAGACAAAATGAGCATATAGCTGTAATTGAAGTACCCTTTCTTATATTAAATATGTTAGTGTTAAGTAGAAAATAACTGAAATACAATTATGTCCCTTCTTAAAGAAGGTTTAGATTCCCAATGTTATATGATTCTTTTATGGTTTTGTTACTATTGAATTAAACTATAGTTGTTTTATATGTTTTGTTTTTTATTAATGTCCACTTAGATTTTTACGTTCTATCTGTTAGATATTTCCAGGTTTTTTTTTTTTTTAAAGCAATTTTATTTTAGAATTGGTTTGGGCTAATGCTATTATTTAGGCAGTAGAAAAGAAATAGAAGAAATATTTTGTGTTAAGTATATTTTAAAGTTTAAAAAACCCAAATGATGCTAAATCTGACTTTAAAGAAATAAATACCTAGCTTATTAATCAGTTTATAATCTCACTGTTGACATTCTTATCTTAGTGCCATCCTTTACAAAAGATAACTTTGAAATTAACACTTCTATTGCTTCATCCTTAGTGATGTGTGGGATTAAGAGCATTCAACATAAAATCTCTCAGACTATGAGAATAATAATTTACTAGTTTAGAATTCTTAACTTTTACAGCTTTTATTTCTGTTTTCATTAGAAAGATTTTCTTGTTTACATTTAGTTGATGCATGAGACATGGGGAAGTAGTTACTGATCGTTAACAATGAAAAGTCCCTTTTTAATTTCTCTTTTTCTTGTAGTCACAGTCTTCAAGGTCTTTCATTTCCCTGAATTTTCTGAGGTCTAACAATTTTCCAATTAAAAATTTTTGTTGCCTCAAAATAGTTGTTAGCCCACAAATGAAGATAAATTACTTTTTTCTTAATTTCCAAAATTAAGGATTCTACATGCTGAATTCTATACTGAGTTGGTAGTAATGTTTAAAGGAAAGAAGAAATAACTTACCTGTGTATTCAGCGGGCAGTTGATATTTTGATGCTGTCTTAAAATAAATGCACAGCATTCAAACTTTTCTTTCTGGTACTGTGAGAGCAGATTTGGCTTTAGGAACATGGATTACAGTATTAAAATATGTGTTGAGACACAAGGAAATAGCAATATTAACTTTTTTTTTTACTATAGTCATTATTTCTATCCAAGCTGGAAGGATAGATTTAGCAATAATTGCTGTGCGACAGATTTCAAACATTTTTATGCTAATGACCTTTGAAACATTCAGTAAAACTTCTTTTAGAATCTGACGGGATAAGTAATACAGCTACTGCTGAACTGCTTATTTTGGCAGGTATTTTCAGTGTATTTCTCACTTAGGAATAAATTCATATGTTAATTTCTCTAGATATGATATTAGCCTTAGGGTTATTTTATTTTTTACTGAATTATTTCTAGAATTGTATACATGGAATTTGCTTCAAATTAATTCTGGAAAGCAAAATTTACCATAAAAAGAAATTTAAAATAAATACATAAGCTAATCTCTATGGGTTGACTGTTCAGTATTTTGTATTGAACATATCACACTTTATTTCTTAAAATTGTGTCAATTTTTAACTTTTTATTTTGAAGTAATTTTAAATTTACAGAAAAATTACAGTAATAGTACAAAGAACTCCCATATACACTTTACTCAGATTTCCCAATTGTTAATACTTTATTTCTCATTTGCTTTATCATTGTCTTTCTTTGCTTGTATTTGTATATACATATTTGCATACATAAATATATAATTAATTTTTTCTGAATCATTGAAGAAAAAGGTATGGAAACGATGTCACAGTGCTCCTTTACCCCTATTTGCTTCGGTGTCTATCTACTAAAACTCTACATTACCACTGTACAATTATCAAGTCAGGAAAGTCAGGAAATTAAATAACATTTTTACAATACTGTTATCTAACTATAGTCCTAATTCAGATTTTATCCGTTGTCCCAGTAATCCCCTCGTTACCCAAGATAAAAATGAAAACTTTCTGTTGTAGTATGCGAAAATTTGGATTTGTCCGATGTTTCCTCATGATTCAATTCAGGTTATTTCTTTGTGTCAGGAATAGTACAGAAGTAACATTTCCTTCAACATCATACCAAGAAATTCCCCCAACTTTAAAAAATGAGCTTAAGTTTTCTTTGTCCAAGCTGTTTTGCCATTTCACAGACTAAAGAAGTTAGATTAAGTTCTTCTGTAGAATTTGAAGAACAGTTGTTGCTTTCTCTGAACACATCAGAATGGATTGAAAGAAGTATTGGTTCTGTAATACTTGTAACCTTCATTCAAGTAGCTGCAAGAGCAAATTTCATATGCATGAGCTTTTTTTATGATTCTTACATTTAGATAGTTTTTTAAAAACTGGTAGTGTTTCCACAACATACATCAGTTATTTTTATCCTGTTACCTCAGAATATTCTTCCTGCTCTTGCCATTCTTTCTTTCCCCTCTTATTTACTATATACATGGAATCTAAGTTACACAGATTCTGATATTTTCTTGATCTTACCAGAAAGTGTCAGTACAAATTTTTCATGTAACTTTGTCATGATTGCCACTTGGCTAACAGTGAGTGTGTAATGCCATAGGTTATAAAATATATCTCAACATCAAGAAGTTAAAATTTTAAGAAATCTGTCTTAGAAGCAATGAAATAAAGTATGTTCTTCATGTTTCCCAATCAGAAAATAGAGATGTCACCTGATAATCGGGATAACCTCTAAATTCCATGTGTAGATACCCAAAACTTTCCCTCCATTGCTAATTATATATTTTCAGTATTTTTGGCAATATTGAAAAATTCTTACACCCACTTAAATGTACTTTAAAAACAAAAGTATGTGTTTCTAAGAATAGCATGAGGCTGGAGTGTGATGAAACCAACAGGAGTATCATTTCTCTAAAACTTGATTTAGAAACAACTAAAACTTTGAACTATCTCCCAGAAACTGTGGTTAAACTCACTTAAATGTTGCTATCTAGATGAAGGATGGCAAACTTTTCTTAAAGGACCAAAAGGTAAATAAGACTTGGTAGGCCCTCTGGTCTCTGTCATAACTCTGCCACTTTAGTATGAACTGTCTATAGACAGTTTGAAAATGAATAGGTGTGGCTGTGTTCCAGTAAATGTTTTACTGTAAAACTATTTACAAAGTGAACAACCAGCCAGGTAGTTTTGTAGTTTAATGACCCCTGACTTAGACCCCAGAATATTGCAAGTATTTAGAAACTGGTTCTAAATTGAAGGTTTTAATTGCAAAGCTACTATGGTGGTGTAAAGATAAGTTAAAGAGACCATGGGGGGCTTCCCTGGTGGCGCAGTGGTTGAGAATCTGCCTGCCAATGCAGGGGACACGGGTTCGTGCCCCGGTCCGGGAAGATCCCACATGCCGCGGAGCGGCTGGGCCCGTGAGCCATGGCCACTGAGCCTGTGCGTCCAGAGCCTGTGCTCCGCAACGGGAGAGGCCACAACAGTGAGAGGCCCGCGTACCGCAAAAAAAAAAAAAAAAAAAAAAAAGACCATGTGAGTAAGCAGGCGTTAATGGGAAAGGAGTTATTGGACACTCTTAAGACTGTAAGTTTAAAAGAGTGTTCTCTAGAATAGATTTTGGTGACCCAGCGTTGGAGTAATTTCGCTGGGGTTACTCTATAATGGCTTATTTTCAGATCAAGTCATAGTTTGACATCCGAAGAAGGAATTTTCCTGTATTTGTCTTACATCTCAATTATTTTGCCGTAATGCTTGAGCATGACTTTTCTAGCCAGATTAATGCCATTGTTGGAGAAGCAGGTTAAGGAAAATTAGATTTGTTTTAATGCCAATAAAGAACTTTAACAGGCAATTAGAAATGCTGACTTGAATTTTGTGAGTGGTCTGACTTTAGTAACCACTGTACTTTAGTTCCATTGGAGAAATAGGCATGGAAGAGTTAGGTCACTTACATAGCTAGTTATTAGCTGTACTGCAGTTAGAGGCTGAGTCTTTTAATTTAGCTATTCCTTCTGTTCACCAGGCTTGCTAAGAAAATGAAGCATGTTTTACAGACAACTTATAATGCTGGTAATACTTTTAGTTCATTGATGAATGTTAAATCATTCGTTACATTTCTTAGGAACTATTTGTTCATTGTCTCTGAAAGCACATTATTACTTTGAAGTGGGTTTAGTAATGCACTGTAGTAGACTAAAAATTGTTAGCTGAGGTGAGTGTACCTCTGGGATAAGACTGTCTTACTATTCCATGCTGCTATATACAGCATAATCTCTAGACACGTGGTTAATTCCAGTTTTTTAGAAGTTGAGTTTTACTCAGTTTGCAGGATCCAGTAATTAATAATAATACCTAACATGTATCATAGGGCTCATCTCATTTGTTACCCATCTCTCAGTGTCTTTGGCTGATGTCTACTGTATTACCAATTGTAGTTTCATATATTTTGCCTGGGTTTTTGTTGTTGTTTGAGATAAAAGAGTAAATCTAGTTCCTGTCACTTCATCTTGGCCAAAAGTGGAAGTCTGAGTTGATGTTTATTTTCAGAGTAGATTTTATTGCAGAAGACTGGCTCTTATTCAGAATTGAACAGTTTGTGGATTTGTGTCTCTTTTGTGTTACTTACTTTAATAACTACTCATGTTTTATTAAAATGAGACTTCAAAACACAAAAAAATAAACCCATCTGACACAAGGATTTAGAAACCAACTTTTTTAAGACTTTCATATCATTGAGTGTGGAAATCGGTATTATTGATTGTGAAATATTCCCATTTTTTGCCCCCTTTCTCCTCCCTCTTTTTTTCTCTTTGTCTAAGTCTGTTCGCTTTGTCTTTGTCTGTCTTTTCCTTTTCCCTTCTTCAACAAAGAAGCTGAAATAAAAGGCCTGGAGAGTGCTGTTCAGTTTCTATGATGATGGAAATGTTTATTCTTTAGCCATCCAACAAGGTAGCCACTCACTACCTATGGCTGTTAAGCACTTAAAATGTAGATGGTGTGACTGAGGAATTACTGATTTTAATTTAAACAGTCTCTGTGACAAGTGGATATCATATTGGACTGCACAGGGTTAGAATATTTACTACCTATACACCCAGTCTAAGGAGTGAATCTTTTGTCTTGTAGCTATTTTAAGCAGAGGAATGTCTTGATCAGGTCTTGGTTTTAGAAGGATAGTTCTAACAGCTGGAGATAACTGGAAAAAGAAGTCCTGACCTGCGACAGAAAAAAGGAAAGACATAAGAAATTAATGTATCACTTAGGAATGAGCTTGGCTTAATATATGAGCAAGATGAGGAATGAGGTCAGCAAGATGGCAGATAGGAAGTTCCAGCCCTTATCCCTGCAACAGAAACACTGATTTAACAACCATCCACAGACAAGAATACCTCCATGAGACTTCCAAAATCTAGGTGAGAGCTGTCAGGGAAACTTGACAAGAAGCAAAATTAAGTTCCAGTAACCAACCCTAAAAATAATTTTAAAAAAAGAATTATGAACTGCCTGACAAAGAATTCAAAATAATTGTGTTAAAGAGGCTTGGTGAGCTACAAGGGAACACAGATAACTAAACAAAATCAAGAAAACAATACATAAACAAAATAAGCTCAGCAAAGAGAAACTAAAAAAGAACCAGAAGAAATTCTGGAGCTGAAGAATACAGTGACTAAACTGAAAAAAATCAATAAAGAGCTTCAACAGCAGACTTGAATCAAGCAGAGGAAAAAATCAGAGAACTTGAAGACAGGCCATTTAAAATCAATCCAGTCAGAACAAAAAGAAAAAAGAATGAATGAAGAAGAGTGAAGAAAACCTACATGAATTATGGGACACCATAAAGCAAAATAATATATACATTATGGAAGTCTCAAGGAGAAGAAAGAGAAAGGGACAATAAAGCATGTTTAAAGAAATAATGGCTAAAAACTTATCGGGAAAGATAAGGTCATCCAAGTCTATGAAGCTCATATGTCCCCAGATTCAATCCAAGGAGGTCTTCACCGAGATACATTATAATAAAACTGTCAAAAATCAAAGAGAAGAGAATTTTGAGAGCAAGGCAGAATAAACGCATCACATACAAAGGAAGGTTTTCAGCTGATTTCTCAGCAAAAACCTTGCAAGCCAGTAGAGAATGGGATGATATATTCAAAGTGCTGAAAGAAAAAAAAACCTGCCAACTAGGAATACTTTACCTGACAAAGCTGTCCTTCAGAAATAAAGAAAAACGGGCTTCCCTGGTGGCGCAGTCGTTGAGAGTCCGCCTGCCGATACAGGGGATGCGGGTTTGTGCCCCGGTCCGGGAGGATCCCACATGCCGCGGAGCGGCTGCGCCCATGGGCCATGGCCCCTGAGCCTGCGCGTCCGGAGCCTGTGCTCCACAGCGGGAGAGGCCACAACAGTGAGAGGACCGTGTACTGCAAAAAAAAAAAAAAAAAAAGAAAAAAGAAAGAAATTAAGAAAAAAGGCTTTCCTAGACAAAAACTGAAGAAGGAGTTCGTCAAAACTAGATCTGCCTTTTAAGACATGCTAAAGGGAGCTCTTCAAGTTGAAATGAAAGAACACTGAACAACAAAATGAAAGCATATGAAAGTGTAAATTTCACTGTGAAGGTAAATATATAGGCAAATATAGACCAATGGAATAATCTAATGGTGGTATGTAAATCACTTTTAATGCAGTATAAAAGGTAAAGACAAGATATTATGAATAACTACAACTACAGAAATTTGTTAATAGATACACAGTATAAAAAGAAATTCTGATACCAGTAACATAATATGTGGGTTGGGGAATAAAAGTGTAGAGTTGTACACAATTGCTGATGAGAGATTAATATCCAAAACATGTAAGGACCTCCTACAACTCAATAGCAAAAAAAAAAAAACAACCCAATTTAAAAATGGGCAAAGGAACTGAATAGACATTTCTTCAGAGACATAAAAATAGCCAACAGGTGCATGTAAAGTGATCATCATCACTAATCATCAGGGAAATGCGCATCAAAATCACAATGAAGTATCGCCTCACACCTATTAGGATGGCTCTTATCAAAAACTCAAAAGGTAACAAGTCTTATTAAGGATGTGGAGAAAAGAGAGCCCTTGTGCACTGTTGTGGGCCTGTACCTTGGTGCACCTACTATGGAAAACAGTGTGGAAGCTCCTCAAAAATTAATAGAGAACTACCATATGATTCAGTAGCCCCACTAAGGATATAAATCCAAAGAAATTTAAATCAGGACCTTGAAGAGATAGCTGCAGTTTCATGTTCACTGCAGCATTATTCATAGTAGCCAAGACATGGATGCAACTGAAGTGTTCATCTGCAGATGAATGGATAAAGAAAATTTGTCATGCACATACAGTGGAATTTTATTCAGCCTTAATAGAAGAAGGAAACCTGGCCACTTTTGACAACTTGGATGAACCTGGGGGACAATATGCTAAGTGAAATAAGCCAGACACAGAAGGACACAATAGTATATGATACTATTTATATGAGGAATATAAAATAGACTCATAGAAGCAGAGAGTATAATGGTGCTTGCCAGGAGATGGGGAGTAGAGGAAACCAGGGAGGTATTAGTCAAAAGATACAGTTTCACTTTTACATGATGAACAAGTCCTAGAGATCTACTGTATAGCATATTACCTATAATTAATATTGTATACTTAAATATTTGCTAAGAGGGTAGATAGTATGTTAATTGTAATTGTTCTAATCCTAAAAAAGGAAAGAAAAACCAGCCTATAATAGTTTTACCTAATAAAAATTTTGTTTTATTCATGTCACAGTTAGTCAAGGAACAGCTCTATGATGCCAGAAGACTCATCTTATGAGTCAGTCACCCTGAGCTTCTGGTTTTAATGTCTGTTACTTTGAGGTTGCAAGATTGCTATTCCACCTCCAAGCAGGGAGAAGAAAGGGGGCAGAGGGCAAAATGGAGAGAGCTAGAGAGCTTTTCTGTTTCATTTTAAAGCTCTTTCTTAGAGGTTCCATTTAGCAATTTTTGCTTGTATTTCTTTGGCCAGAAGTGCATCACCCTTAGCTGCAATGGAAACTGAGAAATACAGCGTTTTAGCTGAGTACATTGCCTCTCTGAACAAAGCTTGGGCTCTGTTAGCAGAACAAAGAGAATAGAGACTAAGTTGGCATCTAAGTAGTATCAGCCACAGCCCATCTCTGTAACTACCTAACGTCCATATACACTTTTCTTTCATCACTCACCCTTTCCTCAAGGGAGACTTCTGTATCCAGTCTGGAGACTTCACGTCCAGAATATTTGGGTGTTGTGCAGTCCTCTTCAGGTCCAGATAAGGCTCCTTTTGTTTCAGGGACCTTTAAACAAAAAGATAATTTATGTGCCCCAACATCACAATTAAACTACTTTTGTTTGGAAAAAGGGAGAACATACATACAGCAGTCATTCATTCACAGCTATGATGCACTGGTCTGTCAAATATTTGTTGAATATCAGTAGCTTAGACTCATTGTCCTTGGAGGTTCTTGATTAACCAAACCAGCTGTCCCTGGTTCTGTTCTCTAAAGAATTTTCCTTGCCCATTTTCTTCCAAAGCTTAGGTTCCTTCCCTTAGGACATTTTCAGCTGTGGCTGCATCTGAGATAGGCAATGGAAGATGCCTTTCCTCCAGGGCTCTATTTTGTATTGTAGCCTATTTTCTGTCAGTGTGAGTTTTCTGACCCAGTGGTGGTCTTAGAGATCAAACAGTCATAGACTGTTGCAAAAGCTTACTTTACAGTTAAGCTTCCTCTACTGTTTAGTAGGCTTCCAAATTATTTTCTTGTGTATTCTAGACATCTTATCTAAGCATAATTTTTAAACCCGAAGGTTCCCGTTTACCTACTGACCTCTGTGCCCTTGCTTTCTCAAGCTCGGGTACCCTAAAAAGTTCTACAGAATAGTATTCAATGGTGCATACACCTTTTGTCTGTCAAGGAAGTTTTACACGTCTTTGAGAAAAGCAGTTTTGATCTCCTGAAAAGGCTATAGTTCTCTGTAGCAGTCTATTTCACTATGAAATATATAAATTGGCTTTTTTCACTTCCACAAGTCACCAGATTATGGGACTCTCAATCAGCACAGGTCATTTCCCTTTTATCTTTGCTTGTAGACCAGCAGAATTTGGTATTGGTACTTATGAGGCAGGATTTGTAAGAAACTACATTTGAGAGAGAAGGGTAAAAAGCTTTTAAAGTATATATATTTCAATATATTTTAGTGTATGAGCTATACCTTAAGAAGTCTTTCTTGCAACTGTGTTTTCATTTAGATGTAACTTAAATTCATCATTTATATATATATATATATATTTTTGCCTAGTTTTAGATGAATGAGCTTATTATGTAAGAGGAGGAATGAACTTATGTAATTGCTTATATATAATTGAGCAAATTATCTGAGCCCCTAATTAACTGGTAGAATCCAAGTTGTACACACTGGTATGAATTTAAAGTAAGTAAATACCATATCATTGTTCTGAAGAAAGCTCACTAGCTGATACCTTTTGTAATATCTTAACATTTTATATGTGATGTACTTTGCTGAACATACCAGAATAAGAAACAGGAGCGGATTAAGGTGGAATTTGCTCTTTCTCCTCTAACTAAAATAAGGCTTGAGTCTATTAATGTAGCTCTGTGAATTATATTTCATAATTTGTCTTTGAAGAAATTTCATTGTTTCTGATGCCATGATAGAATTATTCATTGGTGTTCAAATTTTGAGACATGGTAGAGGGTAAGATTCTAATTTTAAGCAGTTAAGTTGCTATGACATGGTTTTTGATGGTTCTTCATTGCATTTAATATCACAATTTCACAGGGAAGTATTTTAGCATAACACAGTATGTTAAGTTTGGGAGGGACTAGAAAAGCAAAATAATTACAAAATGTGCTTTATACTGGAACTTTTATTATTTTACAAAATTCTCCCAATTCAACAAATTTATCTTCATTCCATGCAGTTCTCTTATTTCATCTCCTTCAGTTACTACCTTTCTTCCCCCAATAATAAACCTGTTCTCAAATCTTCTGAGTTGATGTCAAAACTTTTTCCTTTGACCTGAACCATCACTTTGTATCCTATTTTAATGCTTAAGGTATCTACTTTTAAAATATAGGCAGAAAGCAAATAAATTTTGTATCTGCAAAGCTGCTTTGTAGCTCTTTATATTAAGACCCAAGAACATGTTACTAATGTAATAATAAGTCGATTTGGCTGCTTCAGATCATTATATAACACAGTGTGTACCCTTTTACCTCTTGTGGAGAGCTGTGTACTGGGTTATTTTTTCTCATATTTTTGTCAGAAAGGATTTTCTTGTTAGAAGCTCACATACTAATCTATGTTCTGGGGTCACTTGATGTGTGTAATCTTGGGTTAAGTCAACTTCTAAATTCATGCCTGAAGCTAAAACCTAGACTGAAAATATGTTAGAACCTCCAGTGAACAAGAATTTCTGGTAAATGATTTTGTTTTCCATTGCCTATGTTGATGATATTGTAAGCTGTCGTGTGCTCTGATTTTTGCATTGTCTTGTTTTGTTTTTGAGTGGGCTTCTTTATGCTCTGGTGTGTTTATAGAACTTTGAAAACATTGGGGAAAAAAGGTTTAAATAAGTTCATCCATTCTTTGTTTTTGTTTTTTTTTTTTCTGTATGATTCTGATTTTGTTCTTTCAGCTGGTACGTTTGTCTTATATCCAAACCAAGTCTCACAGAAACACATTTTCTTTCAGGATATCCTTCTCATTAATGTAGTAATTGAACAAATGATCTGTGATACTGATCCTGAGCTAGGAGGTGCTGTTCAGTTAATGGGACTTCTTCGTACTCTAATTGACCCAGAGAACATGCTGGCTACAACTAATGTAAGAAATTACTCTGCGATAGAAACGTTTTGGTCTATTCAGTTTTAAATGATTTTATATACAATAAGTTATGTAAATATATGGAAAAATCAAAATTTGTACAATTTTGAAAAACAAATATTCAAGCATTTGTACACTCAGAATTCAAGTAACAGTAATGTTCCTCTAGCAGTTGTTTTTGCAGCAAAATACAAGATTGGAATCTGCTAAAGTCTTGGTAAAATGTTAGCACTTCTATTTATGACCCTTGGCCTCTGTATGTTAACATCTTAAGAATTAAAACAAAGAAATGTGAATATAATTAACACTACTGAACTATAAAAATGGTCAAGATGGTAAATTTTATGTTATATGTTTTTTATCACAATAAAAAAGAAAAAAATATGTACCAAATGATCTTAACTGCGTAGTTAAAGGAGTCAGCACAAAAAAGGACTTAAGGAAGTATTGCAAAATATTAATAGTGGTTATCTCAAAATGCTGGGATATTTCTCCTTTATAGACTTCACTCAAATTTTGAGAAAATGTATATTATTTTTAAATCATTACAAGTTTATAGAACAGTTATATAAAAAATAATGGCCAAAAAAATCGAAAGGAATTATTTTCCAAATTTCCAAGTAATAAATTCTTAAAATTAAAAAAAAAGATCTAAAATCTGTAACATTTCTAGTGGCTTGATAAATCAACTTGGTGTTTTTTCAAATTTGAATACATTGTGAAATCTGGGGTTTCAAATTTTAAACGGTTAAGTTGCTCTCACATTGATAGATTTTTCATTGCATTTCAGATCACACGCATATTTGAAAAAAAAATTGTTTTAGATAATTTTCCCTGGAAAAACTTTTTATAATGCTATCTGATCTTTTTCTTACATTCATTTTTATTTAACATGTAATATGAAATAGATCTGATTTTTCAGTTCTGCAGAAATAAGGTTAAGGTGAATATAACAAGTTTTTTTCGATTCTTTCACAGTATCTTAAAAGCATCTCTTGTTTGTGCACTGCTAATCCTTGAAGATGTTTTATTAATTATAAAGATAATAAAGTTTTTTTTTCTGTATGTTTCAGAAAACTGAAAAAAGTGAATTTCTAAATTTCTTCTACAACCATTGTATGCATGTCCTCACAGCACCACTTTTGACCAATACTTCAGAAGACAAATGTGAAAAGGGTAGGGCCTCTTACTTACCTGCTGATGATTTCTGTTTTAAAAGAGTGAGATAAGTATTACAGCTAACAGACACTTTACTTGGTGCTTTTTATGACAGGGAAATTACTACTGAAAATTTTAAACTGCAATATAAAATCATGATTTCCCTTGTTTCAGAGTGTCTGTGGTAGAAAATGATATAGAATACGTGGCAAAAAGTATTACACCTTGAGGAAGAGAACTGTAAACATTTACCAAAAGAAGGAGATTGTACCCAAAGTTGTTAGAGTTAATGTTAGAGTGAGTAAGTGCAGAGAATATATTGCCTACAAAATCCAAGGTAACCATCATTTTGGAGGCATATTTGGCAATACAGTAAAAACTCTCTAATTTCAAAACATAAGGATCAGGTTAATAGGTTAATCAAAAAAGTTGGTTAAAGCAGAGAATAATTTTTAAAAATAAACTGTTTATAAACATTTACTTTAAATGATGCTCATTTACTGATAGTTTGTATAGGGTCAAGGCTTTTTTTTTTGTTTGTTTGTTTGTTTTTTGTATTTCCATATTGCATTACATAAGTTGCACCCGTAATTCATCGGCTACAGTTTCTGGTCTCAGTTTATTATAGTGGAGAGAAAACCTAAACATATTTTTGAAGCAGTCTGAGTGTAGAATTCTACTATGGTTTTAAGTACTTTCCTTTAAGTACTTAAGTATTCATAGTTTTGTATGACTAAGTTGGTATCATTTTTTAAATTGAGGTCTGCTGTATTCAACTTAGCCATAGATATTACAGTTCTGTGACATTTCATCAGTCTGCAGTATTTAAATTGTGTAATCATATTACCAAATATAACTAGTGTAAACAAAGGACTGACTTCAATAAGCATACAACTCAGCTTGGTGAAATGAGATATGTGGGGGGCATATTCTCAGAAAATGTTGGCTAATCTATTAAGTCAATTAAGAGGAAGTCAGTTAAGAGAATGTTTACTAAACTAATAAAATTGTACACCCTACATAATACTATCAATTCCATTTCTGAGTTTATATCCTAGGGTATATTTATGCATATACATGACAGATACAAGGATGTTGTTGCATTGTGCATTGTAGGAAATGAAGAAAATGTAGTATATTCATATAATGGAATACTGTTTAGCAGTTAAAATAATTGAATTTTGATCTATCGACTGATTAGTTCTCAAAAATATGAATTGGGTAAAAAAAGCATGTCACAGAACGTTTTGCAGAAAGGTTCCATTTATGTAAATTAAAACAAATGCATTTTTAACTTTCATTTTAAAATAAAACATTTCCAGCATACAGAAATATTTAGATGATAGCATCACAGATACATACTTTCTATTGGCTCTATCAAAACTAGCTTGTCATATTTTTTTCAGTTTTTTTAAAAAGAAAATAAATTACAGATAGTTTCTTATGCATTTTCATTCTACCCCACCCCATCACTCAAGAAATGCTGAATTTGGAGTTTATCACCCCTTTGTTTGTTTATATTATTGTGACATGTATAATGTATTATTTTTCAGTTTCAAACTTGATATGAATTGACTTAACATTGTATACATTATTGTGCATTTTTTTCCTTTTTACCCAGTGCTTTTTTTGAGATCTATCCATATTGATACCTAGAGTTTATTTTTAACTCTTGCGTGGTATTCTTTTGTATGAGTATGTTGTAATTTAGCCATCCTGCTTCTAATGTATATTTAAGTTGTTTCTAGCTTTTTCCTGTTACAAACAATGCTCTGATATACATTCTTGTGTTTCCTAACATGAATGTGCTCTATGGTGTGAGCCTAGGAATCAAAACTTAATTATAATGTTATACTTATTTTTTTAAAAATTCAAAGCATAAGTGACTAATTGTTAAAATCTGTGTTATTTTGTCAGAATACTTATGATACTGTCTTTTAATAATTCTTCATCTGCACCCAATTCTCTAAAAGATTTCAGATAGAGGTATAATATTTGACTGAAGCTACTAATTCTTAATCGTTATTATGCAGGTAAAATGAGGTTATGATCAGAGATATGCTTTGTATGTTGTAAAGTGCTAGGGAAGTGTGAGATATTATTACTGAAGTCGCTGATTTTAATTTTTTTTATTAGATAATATAGTTGGATCTAACAAAAACAGCACGATTTGTCCCGGTAAGTATACATTCATACTTTATGAACTAATGCAAACTGTAAGTTTTTTCCTATTCAGAATATAATGCACTTATACAAAACTAGGAAAGACATATTTTCATCCAAAAACTCCAAAACTAGATTTTTTTTAAATAAAAAAATTCAGGGCTTCCCTGGTGGCACAGTGGTTGAGGGTCTGCCTGCCGATGCAGGGGACGCGGGTTCGTGCCCCGGTCTGGCAGGATCCCGCATGCCGCGGAGCAGCTGGGCCCGTGGGCCATGGCCGCTGGGCTTGCACGTACGGAGCCTGTGCTCCGCAGTGGGAGAGGCCACGGCAGTGAGAGGCTCGTGTATCAAAAAAAAAAAAAAAAAAATTCCACTTTCTCCAATATAAAAGATGAAAAACCCAGTTGAAATTTTTTGTTTTTCTCTGTAAATTTAGAGCTTATTTTCTGACATTTTTTTTAAGGAGGTGTCTGAAAGTTGAGGATTAGTTCATTCTTACTTTGTAAATCTAGTAAACTAAGGCCAATCAGTTAGGAACTAGTCTTCATCAATAGTCTCATGCGTAGGTATCGTTCATGAATCTGAGTATAAACATGGTTGCTTCTCCTTGGAACATATGTATCAGGTATTGGCCTGTTAGTATGGAAAATAATGCCGTGTTTACCTGGCCTCCTGTCTTTTCTACCAGGCTCATCAAAGCTCTAGGAAAGCCAGTTTCAAATTAAGAAGCAGTTCAGGGATTGGATTATTAGAGATATGATGAGTAATTTCATGTCCTAATTTGGAAAAGTGAAAACAAGGCATTTAATTAACACTACAGATCACTGTTACAAGATCTTTTGTAAATAAAACTTGGGAATTGAGAAGTTTAGAGAATTTATTTTAATGGTAAGGAACTAGTTCAGATACTGGCTGTGGTGATGGCTGTTGTACAAATTGGTCTGAAACAAGTAGAACTCTTTACTTACATTTAAAGTAGAAAAGGTCTTTGAAATGCCAGAATTGTATTTTGTATACTTGGTGGTCATTCTGTTATTAAAAAGATTGCTGATTTGTTCCTGATAGTATCATGTGATGTTCCACAAAATATTTGTGTAGTCTTCTTGAAAAATAAAATAGTTGGATTTGATGACGTCAGTTATTTTTTCTATTCTCTAAGGCTGTGATTCCATAATTTCTTCACAGCTTAATATTTTCTTGCCTAAAATTTTCTTGCCTAAAAATATTTTCTTGGATAATTACCTATACATTCAATTTTGATGTTCAAGAAGCAATTTTAAATCACTCCATGAATGTGTAAACCAAAGCCTCTTGAGGAAGAAAGAGCTGGTATATTTCAGTAGGCCTCTCATGGATATGATTTGATGTTAAAAAGATTACTGTTTTAAAATCATGATATAATATTTTTCACTTAATATTCAAACAGCCAAAAAAGTCCTTTCCTTAAAGAAGTCTTTAAAGAAAGCATATTAATTTTTCTTGGGAAATTTGTGTTACACCACTTCAGTCAAAAAGTTTAAGGTATTTCCTCTTTTACTGTGCAGTGGACCCTTTTATAGATCCATTAATATTAATGACAGCACATATTAAGGAAACATTACCAAGAAAATCTCAATGCAGTGAGGGCTTTATTATCATATTTGTATGTTTTTATTTAACATTATTAAATATTTTATATACGAGCCTTAGAATATCTATTTAGTAGGTAAAACTGCTAATACTTCTGGAGAGTCTACCTAATGAAAAAATTAAAATCTGTACCTTCTTTAATTGATACAAAAAGGAGAAGAAAATACAGTTTTACTTTTGCTCTAAAATACAGGATGTACACTTTATTCTCTTTGCTTAGATGTATTGCAACGTTTATTTTCATGTGATGACTTTCTTTGTAGATAATTATCAAACAGCACAGCTGCTTGCCTTAATTTTAGAGCTACTCACATTTTGTGTGGAACATCACACATATCACATAAAAAACTATATTATGAACAAGGACTTGCTAAGAAGAGTCTTGGTCTTGATGAATTCAAAGCACACTTTCCTGGCCTTGTGTAAGTAACAGTTTCAATGAACATTCTTACAAAATGTTTTATGGAACAGCATTTTTAATAGAAAAGCCTGAGTTACCCATGTGGAATTATTTTTTTCTAGCAAGTGCATATGCTATTAAAGAGGTGATTGCGAGAAATACTAATCTTTTGTTTTCTTTTATTTAAAGGACAAGAGGAGTAGGTCATAGTGCTTCCCCCACCCACATATTGCTAACATTTAGATTCAGTTGTGATATAATACCATGTGCAATGGCACTTCACTAATAGAACCACTCCTGCTGTCTTTTACATCTGCTTCATCAAACTGTCATTTAGTAGTGACTCTTTTTATATTTTTGAGATATGGGCCTTGAAATGTATTTGTATAACTAAGGTTATGTATTTGAACATGTAAAATAACTTACGGTCTCTTCAGTAGACCACTTGGACCAATAAAAGTCAAACTTAAATGCTGATGTTTGCTTAAATGTTGATTTTTGGTGAACCCTAACTTTACTTTCCTCTCATAGTTTCACCTGCTGATAGAGGTAAAGAAACCTTCTCCCTAGAAATAAAAAGAGCCCTGTGGGTTTTTTCTGAGCATGAAAATCATAGTTAAAATGTAACATTTAATTTAATGTATAGAGAAAAGGTTAATCTCCCTACTACTTCCTTTATTTTTAAGGCCTTAAAATAGCCACTGTTAACTGCCTGCACTACTTCTTTTCCATTCCTTTTTCCATACCTGTGCAAATTTACATAAACATTCACACATGTATAGGTTTTCATGTTTTATTTTTATAGAAACAGGATCATGCTGACACACATCTCAGCCCCTTAATAATACGCTAGGTCATTGGATATGGTGTGAACTAATATTTTTCCTAAACATAGCTGAGTAACATTTCATAGAGTGGCTCTTTCACAACTTATTCTACCATTCTCCACTGCATGGATTACAAGATTGTTTTGGTATTTTGCCATTCCAAATAGCACTGTAATTAATAGCCTGGTATTGGGTTGGCCCAAAAGTTCGTTTGGGTTTTTCATAAAACCCGAACGAACTTTTTGGCCAACCCATACATAAATCTTGCTTTACTTGTTTATTTCCATAGGATAGATTCCCTATATTGGGATTGCCAGAGCAAAATGTTTATTTATTTTAATATATCCTTTTTCAATTTTAATTTACTTTCCAGATTACTTTCCCAAAAAATTGAAGCACTTGACATGAAGAATGCACTCAATGAATAGCACTCATTCTTACTGCTTTTTAAAATGTTATCCAGCTGATGTTGGAAAATGTATTCTGTTTGTGTTTTAATTTACATTTTCCTTGATAACATCTTTTCACATTTTAGTGCTTTTGCATTTTGTCTGTTGTGAATTGCCTTTTATCTTTTTCTTAGAGCTCTTGTATGTTAGAGATATTAGCAGTTATCACGTTTTGGGGAAAAAAATGTCCCAGTTTCATTTGTCTTTTGTCTTTACGTTTATTTATGGCATTGTTTTGCATATAATTGCTATAAGATTCTTTATGATGACAAATATGTCTTATTTTTCTTTTATGGCTTTCGGTTTTTTTGCCTTGCTTATTAGGAAAGTCTCCTATGTCCTAAATTTATACAAATATTTTCCTCAATTTTCTTCCAATATTTTTTATTATTTTGTACATTTATATTTGTAATGCATCTGAAATTTGTTTTTGCATATGGTTTGAAGTGAGAGTCTAGCTTTCTTTTCTACTGGATGTATAGCCAATTGTGCTAACACCTTATTAAATAAACTATATTTTCCTTACTGAATTAAAATATCACTTTTGGTATTGAGTAAGTTACCATATATACTTATGTCTTATTTCTGAACCATTTATCCTTTTATTTCACTAGATAAAATGAATGGGAAAGTTTATTCTTATGCCATTATAGTATCTCTGTTGTAAAGTTTAATATCTGCTAAGTACCTCCTCAGTTTTCTTTTCATAATTTTCTTGGTTCTTGGACATTTGTTCTTCCACAGTAACTTAAATACAACTTTATCCAGTTCATCCTGACTGGATTTACACTAAATTTTTATATTAATTTTGGAACAGTTGATGTTCTCATGCTAGGTTTTCCTATATGGCTTTCTATAAGTAGTCCTTTCTGAAATGACTGCAGAATGGTCACATTTAAATGGATATAACTGAACAAATCTCCAGTATTCAAATGTTTATATTGCTTCAAGATTTCCATTATTATAAACAATGCTGTTTTAACTATAGCTTTGTGTGCATGTTACTTCATTCACAGGCAGTGTATGAAAGTGCCCGTTTGCTCAGGTCTTTGGCAATACTTCAGTCTTTTTAATCTTAGGAAAACTATTTCTTATCCTGCCGTAAAAAGAGGTGATGTTTTAAGTCTAGCAGTTCTGTCCGCACCTGTTTAGTCTTACAGTTATCATACATTTATACTTTATGTGGCCTATTTCTGTTTTATTTTCAGATAATATTTAGAACCTCTTTGGACAGACACAACTTCTTTTAATAACTTAGATCTGTGAACAGAGGGTTAAAATGAGAGAGTGACTTACAAAATCAGAAACCTTGTGTTTTAAAAGATGTGGCTAGTGTTATCTGTAGAATAAATTAAACTACTCAGGAGAGAGGTTACAAGTTAAAAGATAAAGCATAAATATAAGGGATTGAAATTACAGTATTTTGTGTTCCATAAAGGTTTTAGCAATAATATTGCTAAATATGTTTAGCTAGGGAAAAGACTAGTTAAAGGGAAATTTTCTTTTCAATATTCTAAAATGTAAAAAGCCAAATTATACTGCTTATTTGTTACTCTAACATTCTTTTACAGATACAGTCTGATCTGCCACAGTACATGTTTACCAAAGGTTAAACAGCTCACAAGCAATTGGTAAACAAGGGAGTGATGTTATTATAATCCGGAGGTAGTGTTGGTTCACAGATGATTTTCCCAAGGCAAAGAGAACTGGAATAGCTTTCATCAGAAAAGTAGAAAAACCTTTGGCTCTCCTGTATACTGGTAGCAGGAGCCCCTTTGGCTGTATTTTCAGAAAACTTAAAAGAAGCACCTACCTCCAAAGCTCCCCCCACTCCCCTCTTTGCCCTGTCCCCCAGAGAGGTAAGGCAGTCTCGGCTCTAGGCAGGTTGCACCATTCCTGTCCCCTTCTCAGTGACAGCCCCTGCTGACTCTGAGCTGCCTTCACTGCATTGTCTCCACATCCACCAGCACTGCTCTAAGTAGTGCCGGCATTTGTGTTGTATGGTTTTTGTGTATTTTTTAATCTCTCTGCCTTGTAGCTGTCTGCCTACCAATTATTGGGGCTTTTGTTAGCTCTCGCCCCAAGTTGTACAAATTTTGAGTTGGTTTTTCCCTAATTCTGTTTTTCACAAAATCCAATTGTTCTTATTGCAGTTTTGCTTTTTACTTTAGGAGAACATATACATTGCTTTATGTAAAAATACCTGTATAATAATTAATACTAGTAAGATTAGCAACTTATTCCCTGTATTATTTTTAATTAGGTGCTCTTCGTTTTATGAGGCGGATAATTGGCCTTAAAGATGAATTTTACAATCGTTACATCACCAAGGGAAATCTTTTTGAGCCAGTTATAAATGCTCTTCTGGATAATGGAACTCGGTACAATCTATTGAATTCAGCTGTTATTGAGTTATTTGAATTTATAAGAGTGGTAAGTTTATATTAAAAGATTCTTAGTAAATTAAAATAACTATATGTTTAGTGATGTTAATATTTTAAATTGTGAAATTCAGCATAGTATTTAAAACTGTGTTTATGCTCTATTCTTCTCAGTTCCATTTTTTTGCCAAATGTTTCAGGATATTTAGCATATTGGACATTTCACTCAAGCATGCCATTCATGTGGTCTCTGTGATCTCTTGTAAGAGTAGTGATAAAAATGAATAGAAAGATTGAAAAATAATTCCCTTGGTAGACATTGATACAAAATGCATAAAACGTAGGATGTTATCATGGAATTTTAAGTTGAAGAATCTGAGAAGTTAGGTGAACTACTCCAACTGCCTTATTTTATAGACGAGGGCTTGAGACACCCAAAGTGATTAGCTGATCTATTCAGGTGCATTCATTTGGTTAGGAGCACAGGCAGGGCTTGAAGATATGTTGCAGCTCATTCTTGAGTCTCAGTCAGGCAACAAAAGATTTGTCATAAAAAGATCTGGAGAGAGCTCTGTGTGAATACCAGAGATAAGGTGAATAACTGAAGAACCGGTAAGATAAATTTACCGTCCCACACACTGAAATGATTCCACTGGAGTAATGGCCACATGGTTAGAAAAAACTTGAAAAAAGAAAGTCAAAGCTAGAAGTTCATTCTCTGGTTTTTCTTCTTACAAATCAGATTTGTACTGATGACACAGTATTCCCACGTAAAGATTATTTGGCTGACTAGATTGTTTTTCTTAGAGTAGTCACTTGCCAAGAGTATGGTTTGCAAAAAGGATGAAGAAGATAGAAGTACTGTCTTTAGCCTTGGAAAAAAGGGAACATGGTTGACTAGCTCACCAAGAATCTGAACCCAGGTTCACAGTGTACTGTTCTATGAATTAGAGATTAACTTTTATATATTTTCTTCCTTTAAAATTTTTGTTGAGATATGGATAAAATGAATTGTAAGGTTCACAGCCCCATCCCTATTCCTATGATTGAATTTGTTTTTCTGAAAATAATTTTGAGTGGTTGATAAATGTACATTGAATCCCAAAACTTACCTTTTTTTGTTTCAGTGTGTAACACAACTATTTTACTAGGTTTCTAATTTTTCTCCTTTGCATATTTTTTTGATTCAGATGTTCAGGGGAACTAGTTTAAAGACATAACAGTCCTTAATACAACCAGGTTATGGTATATCTTTTAAGGAAGTGGCATGTATATATCCTACCAGTATTAGTCCTGAATCACAACTTATTTATTTTTAATGATGAGCCTGCTTTGCACCCATTCATTTGCAGTGATCACTTAAAATGGTTCATTTAGAATTTAAAATTTATTACTATCGGTTTATTTCACAAAAATTACACCACTAGAGAACTGTGGAAATATACAAGAGGAATTCAAGTTGTTTTATCAAATATGTATATGTGATATAGTCAGAGGAATCTGTTTATTTTTTAAGTAAGGCTTATCTTGTTTTGATAGTTAAACAAGGCGTCATCAATAATATCTTTCAATGTTTGTTGAAAATATAATTTCAACATCTGCTTTCTAACTAGGTGTGCACTCTTGATCAGGCCATCCAGTCTCTCTCATAGCCTCAATTTTCCCTTTCTGTAAAATAGGGTTAATAAAACCTATTGTAAAGAATTGTTATGAGGATCAAGTGAAATTGTATGTGATAAGCGCTTTTTAAATTGTAAAGTGCTATTATGCAAATGCGAAAAATAAACAGACAACATAAACTAAATACATTTACCTTTCAAATGTTCTTTATAGTCCCCCCAAAAGGGCTTCAGTGAATTACTTCTCCTTTTTTCACAGTGTTCTGTGGAGTCCTGGCTCATTTATAAAGAAACTAGGACGTTTATTTTTGGAAGTTGATTTTGAAAACCCTTTTTTTTTGGTTAGCTTTGAAACTATAAAAAATCTTCTTTAAGTTTTTCTTCTAACAAGCATTGTATTATATTTGAAATATAAATTTTGTGCTTATACAGGAAGATATCAAGTCTCTTACTACACATATAGTTGAAAACTTTTATAAAGCACTTGAATCGATTGAATATGTTCAGACATTCAAAGGATTGAAGACTAAATATGAGCAAGAAAAAGACAGACAAAATCAGAAACTGAACAGGTATTGTTTAAATATATTGCATTTATAGCCTATAAAATTATGTTCAAAATCGTGTAGTTGGATCTTACATATGAAATTTACCCAGGAATTTTCTTTCCATCATTAGATAGTACAGGGTTGTGTAGTAGGGTAGTATATTCTCCCTACACTGAATCTTTTATATGAAAGATTACTGCTCCATAATCATAACTCAAGATAAATTTTTAGGTTGGTGTACAAACATCCTTGGAGTGTTCTCTGGTTTCTGGTTACATCTTATATCGCAACTGAGGTGATTATGATATAAGTTATACTCAGTTAAAATTATTTCACCTCCTCTTGGTTATACATATTCTCATAATCTGGTCAGGAATTTTAAATCATTACTTAACATTTGTGATATATTTCTTACAGTGTACCATCTATATTGCGTAGTAACAGATTTCGCAGAGATGCAAAGGCATTGGAAGAGGATGAAGAAATGTGGTTTAATGAAGATGAAGAGGAGGAAGGGAAAACAGTTGTGGCACCAGTGGAAAAATCTAAGGCAGAAGATGATTTTCCAGATAGTTATGAAAAATTCATGGAGACTAAAAAGGGTATTAAAATTTTGAATTTTTGATTAGTTCATTCTCTTATTTAGTATAGAAATTATTCAGTTGTTTGTGAAGTTGTGATAATAGTTTATAAAGCATGAAAGACATGAATTTTATGCTAAATCAAAACCTTTTAAAATTATCACCTTTTTCAAATCTGATTTTTCAAAACGTTTTATGGGGCTTCCCTGGTGGCGCAGTGGTTGAGAGTCCGCCTGCCAGTGCAGGGGACACGGGTTCGTGTCCTGGTCGGGGAGGATCCCACATGCCGTGGAGCGGCTGGGCCCATGAGCCATGGCCACTGAGCCTGCGCGTCCGGAGCCTGTGCTCCGCAGCGGGAGAGGCCACAACAGTGAGAGGCCCACGTACCGCAAAAAAAAAAAAATTGTGTTTAAAATGTTTTTCTTGAAACTTGCCATTTTGTGACTCTCTTCATTTGCTGTTTATAAATTGCATTGTCTATACTTTGCCTTCTGTGAACAGTTGTGCTTTTATTTCTGTACTGAAATCTTCAATAATAATAGAGATCATATAGATCCGTAGAAACTTTCCAGAGCACTCTGTCATTTACAGCTGGAGAAACTAAGCTTAAAGAAAGAAGTACTTTTTACTCTTTGAAATTTTTAAATTGTTATAAAAGTTTCATAAAGATAAAATGGCAAGGGACTTCCGTGGTGGTCCAGTGGGTAAGACTCTGTGCTCCCAGTGAAGGGGGCCCAGATTCGATCCCTGGTCGGGAACTAGATCTCGCCTGCAGGCCGCAACTAAGAAGTCCGCATGCTGCAACTAAAAAAAAGATCCTGCATGATGCCGCACCTGAAGATCCCAACCCGGAGCAGCCAAAACAAATAAATATTCAAAAAAAAAAAAAAAACAGTTAAAATGTCAAGAGCAGAAAAGTAACAGTAAAATTTCCTGTCTTTCAAATATGTTTAACTTGTTTATAAAACTAAGATCTTACTAGTGTTTTTCAGAAGAACCAGTCACTTTAATTCTATAATTTAAATGTTTCAAAAAATTTATATCTTGAAAGGCAAAAGCATTTCCTAGACTTATATATGTTTATGATTTTCTTTCCCTTTTTAAAATTTATTTATTTATTTACTTTTGGTTGTGTTGGGTCTTCGTTGCTGCACATGGGCTTTCTCTAGATGTGGCGAGCGGGGGCTACTGTTTGTTGTGGTGTGTGGGCTTCTCACTGTGATGGCTTCTCTTGTTGCGGAGCAAGGGCTCTGGGTGCATGGGCTTCAGTAGTTGTGGCATGCGAGCTCAGTAGTTGTGGCTCGCAGGCTCTGGAGCGCAGGCTCAGTAGTTGTGGCACACGGGCTTAGTTGCTCCGCGGCATGTGGGATCTTCCCGGACCAGGGCTCGAATCCGTGTTCCCTGCATTGGCAAGTGGATTCTTTTTTTTTGTTTTTTTTTTGTTTGTTTGTTTTGTTTTTTGCGGTACGTGGGCCTCTCACTGCTGTGGCCTCTCCCATTGCGGAGCACAGGCTCTGGACGCACAGGCTCAGTGGCCATGGCTCACCGGCCCAGCCGCTCCGCAGCATGTGGGATCTTCCCAGACCGGGGCACGAACCCACGTCCCCTGCATCGGCAGGCGGACTCTCAACCACTGCGCCACCAGGGAAGCCCGGCAAGTGGATTCTTAACCACTGTGCCACCAGGGAGTTTCCTAGTTAGTGATTTTCAACGTGTGATTTTCTAAAGGCATTTCTCATTAGTTAGTGTTTCATTAATTTCTTATTACATTTTCCTTGAAACTGTTGCTACTAGCCTCACTCATTTTCTACTCATCACTGCCATAAGTTCTATTTATTTCAGCTTGGGGGATCACAAGAGCCTATTAAAATGTCCTAAGGAATAGGTACCTTTCGGTAGCCAAATTCTTCTACCTTTACTCATTACAGGCCCTGCCCTGAGTACTGTCAGAAGAGGCAGTGAGGCCATACTTGAAGTACTGCATCCAGTTAAGAAACATAATCAAAAATAGTGGCAGCCAGGGCTTCCCTGGTGGCGCAGTGGTTGCAAGTCCGCCTGCCGATGCAGGGGACACAGGTTCATGCCCCGGTCCGGAAAGATCCCACATGCCGCGGAGCGGCTGGGCCTGTGAGCCATGGCCGCTGAGCCTGTGCGTCCGGAGCCTGCACGTCCGGAGCCTGTGCTCTGCAACGGGAGAGGCCGCAACAGTGAGAGGCCCGCGTACCGCAAAAAAAAGCAAAAAAAATAGTGGCAGCCAGATGTTAAAGGATAGTAGATACCTTTGTCATAAAGGAAACAGATAAAGGAACCTGGAATATTCAGGAAATAAATGACTGATAAACATGGTCCTAATCATTTTCTTTAGGCATTTGGAATATTATTGACTTGTGGGAGAGATTATTAGGTTTTCACAATGAGTATGGAAGTGTAGAGTCAGTGAGTGGAAGCTGCAGAGAGACAATGAAAGGAAGAGTCAGACAGCTAGTGAGTCCTTGGAAGAGTCCTAGATATAGCAGTGTGGAATTCTAGCATATGGTGGCTGATCTGTTATATGACTCTGAAGTTTCTTTCTAATCCTGAGATTTCTAAGACTCCAGCTAATAAAGACTTATCACTGTACACATCATGCTCTACCCTCTTAGCTCTTACAAAAAAGCAAAGGCACTGTTTTATAAGTTTTTAAATTATTGTTCTTTTCAGATGCTTTGACTTAGCAATATTTACTGATATTCAAATTTTTACATTTGCTTTAGCAAAGGAAAGTGAAGACAAGGAAAACCTTCCCAAAAGGACATCTTCTGGTGGCTTCAAATTTACTTTCTCCCACTCCACTAGTGCTGCTAATGGAACAAACAGTACAAACAGTAAATCTGTAGTGGCTCAGACACCACCAGCAAGTTCTAATGGATCCTCTTCCAAAACTACAAACTTGGCTACATCAGTAACAGCCACCAAGGTATGTGAAACTGCTCTACACACAAACTTCGTTTTTTTCGTCTGTAGAATTATTTCATGTTTCCTGAAGAAAATTTGGATAATAAAAATAATCTCAAAGAAGAAAAAAAGTTGCACACATTGTCATCAGAGAACATGACTGCTAACATTTGATTGATTTTTCTTTAGGTATATGGGTTTATCTGACACAATTACAGTCTCTGTATAAGCACAGTTTTGTATCCTGCTTTCATTAATTATGAGAATTTTTCTCTGTTATTAAAACATTATTGAGGACTGTAGAATTTCATTTGATTTAGCTGTATCATAGTATTTGTAAGCATCCCCTCCCCCCACCAATATTTTGGAGCGCATAAGTTGATTCTGATATTTCACTGACTACTGGCATTGTTGCATTTTAAGTTATTTTCTTGGATAGATGAGTAGAACAATGTTCTCACCCATATTGTCAAATTCCTCTCCAGAAAGGCTATACCAGTTAATGTTACCATAAGCATTGTATGAGTATGCTTGGTTCACTGCAGCTTTGGCACTGTTGTTATAATGATTTTTAATCTTTACCAGTTAGGTAGAGGAGACAGTATATGTCTCGTTCCTAATTGTGTCATTTGTTACTAGTAAGGTTGAACGTTAGCCTTTTGAATTTGGTCTTCTGTTAATTGTTCATAGTCTTGCCTTTTTAAAAATTGGTTTATGTCTTTTTAGTATGAGTGAGTCTTTGGTTAAGAATATTAACCCTTTTGTCATTCACATAGCAAATGTATTTCCCATTAGTTACTTTTTTCATGTAAACAAGTTTAAATTTTATATAAAACTTTTTTCTTTCATTTACATTATTATTATATGTAATATGTCCTTTTCCCCAAAAAGGAGTGGCTTAAAATAAAAAGGCATAAATAAAGGACAACTGTTAGTATAAGGTTAGAAGGACAAGAGAGGGCCATAGTAGAAAACCTAAGTGAAGTGATGCTTCTTGTTTTGAACACAATATAAGTCTGAGTTTATTTATTTTACAAAAATGTAGAATCTTTCTTCAGTATTGTAGCAAGGTGGGCTCTTGACTAAAGATCACAGAAGTAGCATTTTCAATAGGATTCTCCTGTTTGTGAAACACAGTTTATGTTATTGAACAAGAATTTTTAAATTTTCATTTTTTGATAGGACAATTTAGTATAATATTATGACACTATATTAAGAATATTTGCTGTTGAGTTATATTGCTTGGGTTCAAATCTTGGCTGTGCCTCTTTCTCTGTGTTTGACCTTAAGGAAATTATTTAATCTCTCTGGGCCTTATTAGTTTTCTCATTTTAAACAGGGATAAAACAGCACCTCCTTTATAGGTTTGTTGTGAAGGTTTAATTATTTAATAAATGTAAAGAGTTTAGAACACTATTTGGCACATTCTCAATATATACTAGCTTTTCTTTTTTTTTTTTTAATCAAAGTAATATATGCACTTACTTTTAAAAGACAAATAACATTAAAAGTATTGAAAAAAAAACAGTCCTCTTTTCTTCTACGCAGCGAAGGCTTGGAACTCTTCTAGCTCTTTCTTCTATTTCTAATTAATATGCTAATACTGCCATATTGTTTTACCACTCTGTACCAGATCCTCACCCTTATTACTCTCTGTATCACAATTTTTGGTTAAAACAATATTTGATAATTTTATAGCTATAATAACATAAATATTCATTAATTTTTTTCCTGCTTTTTTCTCTTTTTTTCCCTGCTTTTTTTCTATACTGTGTTTTTCTTTATAACTTTTCTCTTTTTATAGAGTAAATAACCTCTCAGGTTATTTTCTACATAGTCTCCCCCTTGGAGACATCTCTCTTAAAGTCTCCCATCTTGTCCCAGCCTAGATTGGTTCCTCTCCAGACTTGCTGCTCATCTGTTGTCTTAAGGCTGCCTCTGCCATCACACTAATACTTCCTTTTGCCTTGCTTCTTTTCTTATGTTGACTGTTTCCTGGATCTCAGGTCTGTTCTCTGTCTTGGTTTTCCATCTCATTTTGTTGGAGCATACCCTCTCTGTTTCCTGGAAAAAGAATTCCATGAGAGATAAAGTTTGAGACCTTTCATGTATGAAGATGTCTTTATTGTATCCTCATACTTGATTGACAATTTAACTGAATGTAGAGCCAAATTAGAAATAATTTTCCTTCAAAAATTTGAAATTATTGCTGCCAAGACATCCAGAGACATTCTTATTCCTGATTGTGTGTGTGTGATTTTATTTGATTCTTCTTGGAAGCATTTGGGGTTTTATCTCTGTATTCTGAAATTTCAGGATGATATACTTTGGGCATTCTCAGCTAAACAGTCATGACCTTTAGTTTTGGGACATTTTATGCTCTTTCACTATAGCTTATTGTTTGGCTATTGGGCCTTATAATTTTCATAATTTTTCTCTCCTATTACTCATTTTTTTGTTCTATTTTCTGGGTTATTTCCCTGAGTTTTCAATTTACTGTCCTTACAGATAATTTTTTATTTATGAACAAGCAAAATCAAGTGCGAACACAAACACATATTTCACCTTTTTTGACACAGCAGATTGCCGAATACATTTGTTCTACATCTTTTGGGGGAACAGATAGAAAAATAGCAGTTGTTCTTGGAAAACTAATTAATTGCTCAGTCACTCAAGACTATCACAAAAATTTGATACTAAGCAAGATAGGAGCTCACAGAGTAAAGCACTAGTTATATTGGCTCTCAACCTTTTTCAACAAACTGACCACATTTCTAAGTGAAGGCCAGTTCTTTATCACCAATGGCCCTTTAGCCATTTTCACCATCATTGCTTTTCAGGTGTCCAGCAAAGTGATTCAGAGGTAGATAGATTAGATAGATAGATAGATAGATTCTTTTTTTAGATCCTTTTCCATTATAGATTATTACAAGATGTTGAATATAGTTCCCTGTGCTATACAGTAGGTCCTTGTTGGTTATCTATTTTATATATAGTATTGTGTACATGTTAATCCCAAACTCCTAATTTATCTGTTCCCCCGCCACCCTTTTCCCCTTTGGTAACCATAAGTTTCTTTTCTGTCTGTTAGTCTATTTCTGTTTTGTAAATAAGTTCATTTGTATCCTTTTTTTTTAGATTCCACTTACAAGCAATATCATGATGTTTGTTTTTCTCTTTCTGACTTACTTCACTTAGTGTGATAATCTCTAGGTCCATCCATGTTGCCTCAAATGGCATTATTTCATTCTTTTTTATGGCTGAGTATTACTCCATTGTGTATATTTATCACGTGTTCTTTATCCAATCATCTGTCGACGGACAGGTTGCTTCCATGTCCTGGCTATTGTAAATAGTGCTGCAGTGAACATTGTGGTACATGACTCTTTTTGAATTCTGTTTTTCTCAGGGTATATGCCCAGTAGTGGAATTGCTGGGTCATATGGTAGTTCTATTTTTAGTTTTTTAAGGAACATCCGTACTGTTCTCCATAGTGGCTGCACCAATTTACATTCCCACCAATACTGTAGGACAGTTCCTTTTTCTCCACATCCTCTCCAGCATTTATTATAATGTAGACTTTCTGATGATGACCATTCTGACCAGTGTCAGATGTTACCTCATTGTAGTTTTGATTTGCATTTCTGTAATAATTAGTGATGTTGAGCATCTTTTCATGTGCCTGTTGGCCTTCTGTATGTCTTCTTTGGAGAAATGTCTGTTTAGATCCTCTGCCCATTTTTTAATTGGGTTTGTTTCTTTGATGTTGAGTTGTTTGAACTGTTTATATATTTTGGATATTAACCCCTTATTGGTCCTATCATTTGCAAATCTTTTTCCCATTCAGTAAGTTGTCTTTTCGTTTTTGCTTTGCAAAAGCTTTTAAGTTTAATTAGGTCCCATTTTTTTATTTTTGCCTTTATTTCCTTTGCTTTAGGAGACTGATCCAAAAAAATATTGCTACAATTTATGTCAAAGATTGTTCTGCCTATGTTTTCCTCTAGGAGTTTTATAGTATCTGGTTTACATTCAGATCTTTAATCCATTTCAAGTTTATTTTTGTATATGGTGTTAGAGAATGTTCTAATTTCATTCTTTTACATATAGCTGTCCAGTTTTCCCAGCACCACTTGTTGAAGAGACTGTCTTTCAATTGTATATTCTTGCCTCCTTTGTCGTAGATTAATTGACAATAAGTGCATGGGTTTATTTCTGGGCTTTGTATCTTGTTCCATTGATCTATATGTGTGTTTTTTGTGCCAATACCATACTGTTTTGATGACTTAGCTTTGTAGTACAGTCTGAAGTCAAGGAGCCTGATTCCTCCAGCCCCATTCTTCTTTCTCAGGATTGCTTTGACTATTTGGGGTCTTTTGTGTTTCCATACAAATTTTTAAATTTTTTATTCTAGTCCTGTTGGTAATTTGATAGGGAATGCATTGAATTTATAGTTCGCCTTGGGTGGTATGGTCATTTTAACATTGATTCTTTCATGGAAAGAACACGGTGTATCTTTCCATCGGTTTATGTCGTCTTCAGTTTCTTTCATCAGCATCTTATAATTTTCGTCACCATCGTTGATTGCTACAATCGAATTGATTGGTTCTTAAAATTAAATAGATCAGGTGATAATTTGTCTGTTTTCCTTTGGGAGGCATCCTAAAGCTCTAATATATTTTTTAAAAATCACATTCTTTGAAAATTTTATAGTTTTCAAGGTCAGCGAAACAGTAGCTACTAATGAAATTTATTTATTATTTTTGGCTGCATTGGGTCTTTGTTGCTGCACATGGTCTTTCTCTAGTTGTGGTGAGTAGGGGCTAGTCTTCATTGCAGTGCACAGGCTTCTCATTGCAGTGGCTTCTCTTGTTGCGGAGCATGGGCTTCAGTAGTTGCAGCACATGGGCTTCAGTAGTTGCAGCACGTAGGCTCAGTAGTTGCGACTATCACCTTTACTGATGATTAAAAATTTTTAATCATGTTGAAGGAAGATCTATGTATTCTTTTTTTTTTTTTTTTTTTTTTTGGCTGTGGCATGCAGGATCTTTTAGTTGCAGCATATGGAACCTTTAGTTGCAGCATGTAGGCTGCAGCAACCTGCAGCATGCAGGATCTGGTTCCCTGACCAAGGATCAAATCCAAGCCGTGTGCATTGAGAGCATGGAGTCTTAACTGCTAGACCACCTGGGAAGTCCCATCTATGTATTCTTTATTTCATTGAGTAGAGCAGGGGTTCCCAACCCCCAGGCCTGTTAGGAACCAGGCTGCATAGCAGAAGGTGAGTGGCAGGCGAGCAAGCAAAGCTTCATCTGCCGCTCCCCATCGCTCACATTACCACCTGAACCATCCCTCCCCGCTGATCCAAACCATGGAAAAGTTGTCTTCCACAAAACCGGTCCCTAGTGCCAAAAAGTTTGGGGCCCACTGGAGTCAAGGATAATTTTTGAATTCTGTCCCCTTAGATTTGTTAATACGATGAATTATGTTAAGTTTCCTAATTGAAAATTTGTTAATTTGTCAGTTTTAGTTCAGAAAGAGTCATTGTTTCTTCATAGGTTTTTGTTATTGTTACATCATCTGTTTTGATCCCTTCTTTCATAGTAGAAATGTTTCTCAAGTGTCTGGTGATGCTTGGATTTTCTTTCATATTAAAAAGTAAGGTAGTTTGGGATTGACATGTGCACACTGCTATATTTAAAATGGATAACAAGGACCTACGGTATAGCACAGGGAACTCTGCTCAGTTATGTATATGTATAACTGAATCACTTTGCTATACACCTGTTAATCAACATTGTTAGTCAACTATACTCCAATACAAAATAAAAATAAAAACTAAGAAAAAAAAGAAAGCCTTGAGAAGTGCCTCATTGAGGTGCTAATCTATTTATGCAGCAAAAATATAAAATAAATTCATCTGCTAGGCTCACAGCACCAAACTAAAAAAAAAAAAAAAAAGTAAGGTAGACTTTTCAACAAGACTGCCAAGACAATTCACTGAGGTAAAGAATCATCTTTTCAACATGGTGTTAGGACAACTTGGATATCTGCATTCAAAAGAATGAAGTGGACCCTGCCCCTCACCATGTTACAGAACTTAAAGTAGACAAAAGGTTTAAATATAAGAATTAAAAGGATAAAACACTTAGAAAAAACTACAGGCGTAAATATTCATGTCCTCAAATTAAGCAGTGATTTTTTGTTTGTTTGTTTTTATTCACCGCAAGGCTTGCGGGATCTTAGTTCCCCAGGAATTGAGCCTGCACCCCCTGCAGTGGAAGCACAGAGCCCTAACCACTGGACCACCAGGGAATTCCCCTAGGCAGTGATTTCTTAGGTATAACACAGAAAGCACAAGTGTTACAAAAGAAAAAAATAGATAAATCAGACTTCATCAAAATTAAAAACTTCTTTGCTTCAAAGGACACTATCATACGGTGAAAAGGCAGTCCACAGAATGGGAGAAAATATATCTGATAAGGGATGGTATCCAGAATATATAAAGAACTCTCCAGCACAACACAGCAACCTGGTTTTAAAATGGGCATTTAAAAAGATTTCTCCAAAGAAGATATACAAATGGGGCATATAAGCACATGACAAAATGGTCAGCAGCATTAGTGAGGAAAATGCAAATTAGTCAGGAAAATGCAAATCAGAACCACTTCACACCCACTAAAATAGCTATAATAAAACACATGGACAAAAATGTGTGTTAGTGAGAAATTGCAACTCATACATTATTGATGGGAATGTATCAATAAAATGGTGCAAATGCATTAGAATACAGTCTGGCAGTTCCCCAAAAAGTTAAATTCCACTCCTAGGTATACTCAAGAGAACTGAAAATAATATGTCCACCCTAAAACTTGTACATGAATATTAATAGCAGCATTATTCATAATAGCCAAAAAGTGGGAACAACCCAAATGTCTATCATCTGATGAGCGGATAAACAAAATGTGATATATCCGTAACGATGAATATTATTTTGCCATAAAAAGGAAGAGGAATGAAGTACTGACACGTGCTACAACATAGATGAACCCGAAAACATTATGCTAAGTGAAATAAGCCCAACACAAAAGGCCACATATTGTATGCTTCCGTTTATAAGAACTGGTCCAAAATAAGCAAATCTTTAGAAACAAAGTAGATTTGTGATTTCCTGGAGCTGGGAAGGAGGGAGGAATGGGAAGTGACTAATGGGTAGAGGTGTTGGGGGGTGGTTGTTGACGAAAACACTCTGGAATTAGTGGTAGCGGTCACACAACTTTGGGAATATACTAAAACCACGGAACTGTACATTGCACAGGGGTGAACTTTACGGTATGTGAATTATGACTCAATTTTTAAAATAAGGCAGTTAAAAACAATGAGAAGGGCCTACTGATGTGGACTTCATATAAAAGACTAGAGCAAATGCCCTGCTCTTTTTAGGGAGTGTTAGTGGTTTGGGGTTTTTTCCCTGTGGAGCCACTTAGCTCTTACAGGCATAGCTAGTCTGCTACACCTGGTGAGTATAAGCTCACCTGCTGGTGTTCTGAGAGCCTGGATGGGAACGAAAGCTTAGAATGGAGGTGGGCGTGTCTCTGCTTGGCATGCAGAATTTACTGTTTCACCCTGCCACCTTTCCCCTGCCCTTTACTGTGCCTGGAGTCCTGAAGTGCAGAGCCTTTCTGTCGCTTTTCCTTTATGGTTGGTGGTGGTAGAGGAGCCGGAATCTCCCCGTGGGGGTAGGCGTGTGGTAGGGGAACGAATTGTAGAGTTGAGGACTCAGTTGTCTGTTTCACTGACTCAACTATTAATCATATTCCCTGCTTTCCCCAGTATTTTGGTGCCCTTACTTCCTAGTCTTTTCTGCGGTTAAGACATGTAAGTTTGCTTCTTATTTCTATATCCCCCTGCAAACCCTTCTTTCTTGACTTCGTTCTCCATTAAAACTGAGTTATTTTGCCTCTGATTTCTTTTTCCAAAAATGTCTTAACAGCTTTCATCTGCTGTTTTCTCCTTTCCTTTTTTGTCTTTGTTGATATATTGTCAGAAACAAAAATTTTTGAAGAGAATATAATGCCTGGGAAAGCAATCTAAATGTCCAACAAGGAATTTAACTTTGGCGGTGTATCCGTACCATGGAATACTAGAGTTTAAAAGAATGAAATAGAACTTTGTGTACTAACACTGAAAGCTGATATTTGTTTAAAAGCAATACATTTATAGTTATATATTAAAAGTCTGGAACCTATCAAATTCCTCACAGTGTGCACCTGTGGATTTATAGTTCCTTTTACTTCCAATATTTCATATTTTGTATTTTTATTCTTTGTATGATAAACATGATTTTTTAAATGTATAATATGAGTTTGTTTATGGTATATATATGTATAGATAATAGAGGTAAAATTGAAAACTAAATTGTGTAGCCGAGTGTCAGATAGAATATTTATTGATCTTATGCCAAAAATTATTTTAAATGTTAACCATTTGGAACTGAAATGTTTGTACATTATGATATATAGGATTAAAAGTAAAACTTTCCTTAATTTGCTGTGTGAATATCAGACTGGTGCCTTTTTATGCTGTAATTATGTCTTCTACTTCTTTCATCCAACTTGTTTGGCTTAGAAACCAAATAACAAATAATAATGATAACAGTAATAGTAGCTAATAGCAATTACTGAATAGTAACTACATACCAAGCACTGTGCCAAGTGCTTTACGTTTTGTTTTAAATTCAGCCACACTACTTGCTTATCCAGCTTACAATTTGTGTGTTAAGCTGAGAAAGCAGCAGAAAGATTCTCACTTAACTATAAGTTTTATTTGATTCACAGACTTTCTGATAACTGTTTCTAGCTGCTCAGAGCCCTTTGCTGATTAATATCAGTGTTTCAGTTATATTCTGGTAAAGTGTTAATGCCAGATGCCTGGATTCTTTAGGTATGAAGCTACTTAGGTTTGAAATATGACTCATTTCAGTTGTACTTGCTTATCCCCTAGAGGTCTTAAGGGTTTGAACTAGATGCAGTGTTTACAGTAGCTCTCTTAACCTGTAAGGTATGTGTACAGATTTCATGGAATTGGTTCAAATTAATGCAGACCTGAGGACATACTAATTGTCTGGGTAAAGTGTCCAGAGCTTTAATAGGATTTGCAAAGGGGTCCATTACTTATAAAAGGCCAAACACCTGAAATATCTGATCCTTTTCTTCTGGGTAGAGAGAGATAGTCCTAAATTTTTGTCATTAGTTTTTAGGAACCATTTCATGTGTTTATTATCATCAGCCATTTAAAATTATTCTTCAAAAAGCAGAACAAAAAACAATGATGTGTACTTAGTGATGAAATATATACATGAGGAATATATATATATATATATATACACACACACAGACTAAAAGGCACCTTTTTGTCACTGGCTGGCTATCATCTCATGTAAGGTTAGAGAAATGAACTAGTTCATCTCCAAGGTCCTTCTAGCTCCAAATGTCATGATTCTTTGTGAGTCCTACTGTTTGGAGATATTTTTCCACAGTGAAATTTTGCTGAGTTGAATTATGAGGTATCATTAAAAATCCCATAAAAAAGTTGAGGGTAACTAAGAATACCACCAGTTGTACTTATTACTAACTGTTCATAATTTCAAGCAGTTCCTTTATCAAATTCAAATATATCTGTTTCAGATATATGTGGTTAGTTAAGAAAAATGATTTCTAATACCTTTAAAAGTGACTACATTTGTACTAATTAGCTTTTTTTTTGTTACATATGTTAATTTTTTTTTTTTATTCTTCAATAGGGAAGTTTGGTTGGTTTAGTGGATTATCCAGATGATGAAGAGGAAGATGAAGAAGAAGAAACATCTCCCAGGAAGAGACCTCGTCTTGGCTCATAAAATATTTACTGGGGACCCTCAACATGTGGTTGTACAAAAATGCTGCAACTGTTCAGTGAGCTGAAAATCTGAATCAGAAAGCTTTCTCACTTGAACTTATAAATATACAAGGAATAGCAAAAGACACTCAGTATATCAGCTAGGAGAGTTTAGCTCTGTAAAAAAAAAAAAAAAAACCAGGCTTCCCAGGAACTTGATCACTTGCTAGTAATTAATGGGTTTGCCTTTCAGGCTGTCAAAAAAAAAGTTAGTAACCAGAACCTGGGAGATAGCTTCTCAGCAAGGGAACTCTCAGGTTTTGGGACGGTTTAGGGGAGGGACAAAGTTGATAAAACAATATTAATGCAGGGTTGCTCCAGGAGGGTTTCTGATTTAGAAACAGTTATAAAACTTCAGTTGCAAACCCAATAACATTACTTGTATAATGGTGCTGGCCATGTTGTTCTTTTAATCAGTTGCCTCTTTTTAAAAGAAATTTTTATGGAAAACAAGTTCAACTATCATAAAAAATGAAGTTAAGCTGTTGGGACCATTTCTTTGAAGAGATAACAGAAATTCAGCCTTACTGGTAGGTAGAGGGAAATACACCCTGTATTACAGCACATGTTGAGTTTTCTACACCAGGAACTTTCAGTGTGTATTTTGATGAAAACAAACAAGCTAGATTCAAAATGGGCAGTTTTGTTAATATAACTTTAAAATCAGCACTTTTAGAAATAACAGATGCCGAGAATCAGTATGGTAGTATTCCAAAATGATTTTCTCTAGAAATGGGAGTGGATTGAACAGAATGTTTTCAACTGCCTACCAGTACAATCTTTTGTGGAAGATACTTTGAAGTCACTTTCTGCTTTGTTAATAAAGTTGTCTCTCTCCAGAGCTGCAGGCAAGTTTTAACGTGTAATTTGTAAAGACTAACATACAAAGAATAGTGCTGAATTAAGTGGCATTTAACATCTACAGGCCATTTTGATCCAAGAAGTTACTTCAGTGTCAGAGTATGCAGCACATGAAGCTTTTCCAAGAACTAACAAGGGTGTAATATGAAAGCTGCTTTTTTTTTAAGAATAAAAGCACATTCCATGTACGTAAATAAATTTAAAATAATAAACTGAGGCAAACAGTTAAGAGGTTTTATTTTTAGAACAGCAAGTTAACTGTAAATATTTTAATGTTAGTTTGCTCATCTATGATCTGACATGCTGAAGTGAGAAAAACATCCCCCAAACTACAATTTAATGCATTGGGAAGAAAAAAACCAAAAAACTAAAAATAGTAATTCCAGCTACAGCCTTCAGATCACCCTTGTAATGTGTTACGGGTCCATTTTTCCTGGAATAGCTTAAACTGAAGCAGTTTCCCCTGTTTTGGAGATTTTGTAGTTAATTTTAATTTTGGCTATTGTTTGGAAGATGGGCTGTCTGTGTAGATACGAAGTATAGTTTTTCCATAAAACAGATGTTTATTTTGTATTAAAAATACCACTGTACTTGTTTTACACCATTTGTATACATGTGGTGATATTAATGCTGACCTGTAAAATTCAGGAATTAAAATGTGACCCTGTAATTCTATGTTTGTTGCTTTTGTTTGGTTTGTTGTAAATATAAGTAAACTCCATTTTGAGATGTGTCCATTTTACAATATCTTTTTAAAGCCAGTAAGTTATCCATAGATATTTATTATAGACCACTGTGTCATACACCAATCTGAATGAAAGAATTCTAAACAAGGGTCAATTGCACATAGAAGGTATGCCTTGGACACATAAAGTCCCAGCACCAAAGCATCACAGCATTGGGCTGTTACCACCTCTTTGATTAAAGGTACATATATTGAAAAAGACCTTCCACCTCATAAAGGCAAGTGAATCAGGATTTAAACCAAGATCAGTAAAGTTACCATATGAATACATTTTCTTTCAAGCAAATTTTATCAAGCCCCTTCACTCTTCTTAGGTCTTATTAAATTTCCTCTTGGACTCTAACAAGCCCAACCCTAAAGCGTTTCCCTATTTACTCTTGACTCTTCCTGATTAAGTAATTTTAAGTTCCAGTAGGAAGTATTATCTTTCTATATCTTATGAAGTTTCTTTAATTTTCCTTTCTGAAGAACTGCCACAAGTCTTTTAAATCATTTAAATCATCATAGGAAACTTTTCTTATAGCAGAAATGTGAATGTTTTGTTGAATTACAGGAAAACACTTTTCATGGTACAGATGCTCACCCACAATGATACGAAAACAAGACTTAAAAATAACCCTTGAAAGAATAACTAAAGATTACACATTAGCTGCTGTCTTAAATGTCTACCCTCAGGCAGATCAAGATTTTTATCTTTATCTTCACTCAGTGAAGCAAGCCGGAGCCCACATTTGTATGCCTGAGGTTCTCTTAAAATTATATCTGTAAACATGTATGCAATATAGAAACTATTTTTAATAAAAAGCTACATGAACAGATTTCTGTGTTTTAACCACTAGTTTTTCAACTTGTCCATCTGTGATGAAAATGTGACAAATATAAAGTGATGCTGAGTTTTCCCTGCACGTTGAAAGTTGGAACTAATGTAATTTTGGTATCCCTTTTAAAAAGCTTATAACGATAGATTTAAGGAGATAAAATGGAATTGTAAGTTAAACTCAGGAGTGGCTCGTAACTAGAAAAGAGGGTGCTTATGGGATGACACAACACAGGAAGTTTCTGAAAGGAAGGGTTCTCTCCTACTATTTCTGGTTATTTTTTAGCAAATGGACAACAGAACACTACCCGGGATCACTTCACACACAGAAGACCTACACCCATGGCAGAATTCAGGTCAACAGGCTCAGGCAATCGTTCCTTTATCTGTTTTAATGGTAGCTCTTCTAGAAAGAATAATAGAGTATTTTTAACATCCCCACGTCTATTTTCGACGTCCTGTTTGCGCCTGCCTCGATGTGGGATGCTAAAATCTGTCCACCACCACCCCAGAGAACCACTCTTTTCATTAGATTGATCACCCTATACCTGTTCACCCACAGCTACTCTAACTCACCCAGTAGTTTCCACACAGCAGCCACACATCTTTTTTAAATGAACATTTTCATCATGAACCTTCCCTGCTTTTAAAACTTCAGTGACTTCCAACTGCCACTATAAAATGTTTAAAACCCTCACATTCCCTACAAGCCTTGCAAATCAGCACCCTACCTATCTCCAATTCTGTGTGCTAACCCCCTCCCCTCATTCTGTCTGTATGCTAGCCATATTGACAGCCGCAGGACCCTGTTTATGATAAAACACTGCCCTTTTCCCTTCTAACAAACACTTGGCTCTTCACTTGGCCCCATGAAAGCAGGGACCCTGTCGATCTACTAGGCTACTGTATCCTTAGCATGCAACACAATGCTTAGCACAAACAATGAATGAATGAATGCACCATCAGCTTTCTATACCTTCTCTCCATGAGAGAACATTATTCAGAAATTTGTATTAAACTGGTCAGCATAAGTAACTGCCTTCCCTGCCACCCTTTACGTCAAATGTTTAATAAAATAGTAACAATAAGGTTATATTTGCATTTACAAACACAAGTATTTGAAACTAACAGGCTCTGTTTAAGGATTAAATAATTTATTTTTAAGAAATTTTGAACTACTGCTTTGCTAAATTGTTCTTAAAATTACTTATTAATAACTTCTTCTTTAAGTTTCTCTGCAAGCAATCTCCTCTTTAGTAATGTTTGCTTCTCCTCTGCTGTCATTTCTGGTTTCTCTGTCATTTCCTTAAAAAAAAAAATAAAAGAAAAAAAATTGGCTACAGTAGAATAAGATGGGTTCATTTTCTAAAATTCCTAACATACTGCCTTGAACAAATATTAGAACATTCAGTAAATTTTTTAAAAAAGCCACACATGGACTGAGTTCCCTTAATCTCTTCTTTGTAAAAATCTCTTCTTGGGGAAGCCTTTTAGAGGTGGTGGCTAGGGTACTGATGCTGCTCTATGATAAAATATTTCAAAAGGCTCAGGTAAAACAGACGGCTGACCCTTCAGTGCTCAGAGCAGGGCAAGTAAAGAATCATAAAACTGCTACCATTTCTACTTCACAAAATCCTCCTATCACAACCATCTCACTGCCTAGAAAAGACTTATTATCAGGTGCTACACTAACAAGGAGGTTAATATGAATAGATCTACAAGAGCACATATGTTGATTTTGAGAATCCCACCCGTAGATTTGCAAATTTTCTCATACTAGAGCTAGCCATACCTCTACCTCCCCAGCAGGTTTTCCTTTCTGCTCCGAATTTTGTATGTGCTTAGTCCTCATATCCTTTCTCATGGACATCAACTTATCTCTCTTCTGCTTCAGATAGTGTTCTCGTTGCCGGAGCTCTTCTGTTCCAAGTGTTGACAAATTCTGGGTCAAATAAGAGAAGGAAAAATCAAGTCTGCATAAGTGGCACAGATACCCACTGACTGATTAAATTAGAAGTTTGAGTCGAAGACTGCAACAAAAGCCAAGTGTGTATGGCTGTTTACACTGTTTGTTCACAGTACTTTATCACTTTGCTCATAGTTCTTAAAAAGCAATATTTTTTACTTACTGCTATTGGTCCCTCAATGTTTGCATGTTCAAAGCCAGGAATCTTCAGGTCTTTTTGTGGGAGGGAGGAACTTTCAGGCAACGTTTCCATCTTTCTTGTCAAAGCTTGTACTGACTGATCAGCAGAATGCACTTTAATTTCTGGCAGTAATCAGACAGAGACCAATTAGAATATTATAAGAAATATTAAGTTACTACACTAGGTTCACCAAAATGAGCTAGTGGTAATAATACTTTGGTCTTTCTCATACTCATTCACTCAGCATGCATTGATTCAGTGCCTACATTGTGCTAGGCAGTGGGTGAGAACAATAAATGTGGTCCCTGTCCTCAAGGAGCTTGAACTACAGTTCTTGTGAATAATGACATTTCAACAAATAAATACCAAGCTCCTGCTGTTTGGTACTATAGCTACAAAAATATATAATTCTTGCCTAAAGATTAGAACTGCAGTAAAATGTAATACAAGGTTGCCATACAAGCCAAATAAACAGTGCACTAAAATCCCTTACTAACAATGTAATTGGCTTTCAAACTTTTGCTTGCAGGCAAAAAGTGTAATAAGCTATAATTTTTTGTATTGGAGGAATAAGTGCCAGTAATATCAATAATTTGTACTACATACTGAAGATAACTATAAACCTATTAACATATTTAAAAAATGAAGATTTTAAAGTAAGTAAAACGGAGATCAGCTTGGTGCTTTGTGATGACATAGAGGGATGGGATAGGAAGGGTGGGATGGAGACTCAACAGGGAGGGGATATGGGGATATATGTATACATATAGTTGATTCGCTTTATTGTACAGCAGAAACTAACACAACATTATAAAGCAATTATACTCCAATAAAGATGTAAAAAACTACACAAATAAATACAGTAAGTAGAACTTGGAAGCGGATATAACATGAGTACTCAGTACCTTCCAGTTATTTGGTAACTGTGCGAAGAGACAGGATTAACATGCTAATTGCTTTTGAGACATTTTTTATTATAAGATAAGGTGGGGTTTTTTTAAGATAAAACATTTTCACTGTAATACATGGACTGTATTTCACTGTAATACATGAAAGACAGCTGGTGAGACAAGCAAAGACATAAAAATAATGCCAAGAACTAAAAGCATCATGGGAGAACATGATATTCATGTCTCTAAATGATTAAAAATCCAGCACGGTAAAACCAGAAATAGAACTTTGCAGGAGCAAGAAACTTGCCCAAGGATCACTGCTTTAGCACAGGGTGAGTGGACTGACTGCAGTGCCAGGGAAGTTAGAAGGAGAAAAAGCTCTTCAGGCTCTTGGACAGAAAGGGAAGTCTCCCTGAAAGAGATGAGGCTGCCGCTAACACTCCAACCAACCTAGACAGGGAGCTAGCTCAGAACTAACTTAAACAGAAATGAAGATGAGCTTCAACAAGTTGGTCAAAATATGCAGACAAAATTAAACATGACATTCATATGATGGTGACTTTAAGCAGTGGTGGGCTTAGCCCCCAAATATGGAACCACAGAGCTGGGGACAAGACAGTAAAATTCTGCGGAGGGGGGAATCCCAGGCACATAAGCATTTATATTCAATTCATGTACTTGGTCTGGACAGTTCCTTGAGTTTGTTGGTTATGAACACCTTTTATATTCTAACTAGAGAGAAAAGTACCTGAAGCCAAAATACTTAACTTCTCTGATTTCTAAGAATGGAGAATCGGAAAGCCAGCTAGCTTAAAGAAAGATCATCTCAACACTGGCAACCCTGCGTCAATCTGAGAACAGATGCTATCCATTTCCAGCAGGAACCAGGGAAAGACATGAGCAAAGGGATAAGCAGGAGGTCAAACACCTTTATGATTCCTCCCACATTAGGCCTTTCTCATGGGCACTTTGTATGCAGTGATTGCCCATAATATCAGATATACTCATTTTTCTAAAAAAATAGAATAGTTTTTAAAAATTAAAATCATTACTTTTGAAATTATCTGCCAGTTTCTCTACCGCTAATGTGCATAACTGAGTTACAAATGGCTTGAGATTAAGTTTTCTATAATAGTTTCACTTAATAGTCCGATAAGCAAATGTATTCAAATTATGTCAGACACAAGATTAGAACAGTATATGTACTTAGGTCTATATAAAACAAAAAGCTAAGTTTGGGCCAGCAAATTTTAAAAGCGCTCAAACAAATCTAAAGCAGGTGCTTTCACAGACATAATTCAAATGAGGTTATTCTACTCAGAACCTGCAGAATATGAAAAAAGAAAAGGAATTATTAGATTTGCTAGGAAGGAAAAAGCCAGATAACTTCATAAACCTGCTTCTGTTTCATATGCCCCATTGTTTTATCAACTAAGCATTTAGATCCTTACAACACTGGATACACAACAAACCTATCTATCTCAATTATAAAACTTCTACAAAGTGTAGAAAAACACAAGATTTGGAGTCAGAAGACCAAGGTAAGTCACAGTTTCACTATTTAAGAGCTCTGATTTTGGACCACATTCAAGTTCCTTGAATTTCTTGTTTTAAAAAAATAAAAGAAAAATAAGGACCATAATATCTACCTCACAGAGTTATGCATTTTTTTAATTGATAAAAGGACATGCACCTAAAAACCATAGAAATCCATAAAAAAAATGAAGTAAATTCATGATCATGATTCAAGTTCTGTTTCAGAATTACCTGTCTTCTTATAAAGGAAATCAGAAAACATATATTGAAAATGATTCACTGCATAGTGAACAAGATCATCCACTAACATTTCCCACAAGGATTCTCATCAATTTTGGTTTCAACAATAGTTTCTGACAACTTCTAGATAAATTGGCTACCTGTTGTTTTCTAATTGTGTTTTAATTCACTAGGAAAATATTATCTTTCCCTGTTCAGCTTCTAACTCTCAAACACCATGTAATTATGGTCAAGGAAGAGAGTACCAAATGTTATGTGAACATACCTTGAATGCTGTAGTCATAGCATAAAGCCTGGGGGCTTCCCCAAGGAATTTTGATCACAGCTCTGGGTTCCAAGCTTCACTTAGAAATTTGGGGGCTATGCCCTCTCTGTCAGCTATCTCCTACAAGCAACCACTTTAGCTAAATTCACAAAGAACATTAAATACCAATGGCCATTTTTTGAGGGTGAAGTGTGTATGAGAAAGTAACACACTCTTTACAGTGTTTATGTATTCATATTATTCAGAAATTTCAGTACATTTCAAACTTACCTGAGGGTGGGTGTGCAAAATGTTCACCATCCCCTTGGGAATTATTCATTTTTGCAGTTTCATTGGCATGCATCGGAGGCTCTTCTGTTTTAGCCTCTGATAGCTTCAGGAATCAACAGTATAAAAAATACTTTAGATTAATTCTGAATAATTCACTACTTAAGGGATTCATACACATTAGTTTAAAAAATTATTGTCTACTGAATGGATAATAAATCAGAGACTCTATTTTTCCAAAGTTTTTAAGATGTTTCCACCATTTTTTATCTTCTACTTTTTGAGGTAGGTAAACATTCTCATTTCCAATCATGCAGTGCTAAGAATAACTAGTTTGGTTAAGACTTTGGATTCAGAAAGAAGTGAGTTCAAACCTAGGCTTCACTCTTACTACTCATGTGACCTTGACCAAGACACCAAGAAATACTCTAAAAGAAATAAAATCACTGATTAATAAGGTGCTTTTTCACTTCAAATAATCTAAAAAATATAATAATAATACCACTACTATGATATGCCTGAAGCAACCACAAACTGGTTTACAAGTATACCTCATTTTATTGCACTTCAATTTATTGTGTTTCACAGACATCCCGTTTTTTTACAAATGGAAGGTTTGTGGCAACTCTGCATCAAGCAAGTCTATCAGTGTCATTTTTCCAACAGCATTGCTCACTTCATGTCTCTGTGTCACATTTTGGTAATTCTTGCAATATTTCAAATTGTCATTATTATATTTGTTATAGTGATCAGGGATCAGTAAACTTTGATGTTACTATTTTAACTGTTTGGGGGCACCACAAACCAAACCCATGTAAGACGGTGAAACTTGATAGATGAAAGTTGTGTGTGCTCTAACTGCTCCACTGACCACTTGTCCCCTCATTTCTCTCCCTCTCCTCAGACCTCCCTATTCCCTGAGACACAAGAATGTTGAAATTAGGCCAATTAATAAACCTACAGTGACCTCTAAGTGTTCAAGTGAAAGGAAGAATCACGGGTCTCTCACTTTGAATCAAAAGCTAGAAATGATTAAGCTTAGTGAGAAAGGCATGTCGAAAGCTGAGATAGGAGAGACCTTCAAGATGGCAGAAGAGTAAGACATGGAGATCACCTTCCTCCCCACAAATACATCAGAAATACATCTACATGTGGAACAACTGCTACAGAACCCTGGCAGAAGACCTCAGACTTCCCAAAAGTCAAGAAATTCCCCATGTACCTGGGTAGGACAAAAGAAAAAAGAAAACACAGAGACAAAAGAATAGGGACGGGACCTGCACCTCTGGGAGGGAGCTGTGAAGGAGGAAAAGTTTCCACACACTAGGAAACCCCTTCACTGGCAGAGATGGGGGGGTGGCAGAGGGGAAGCTTCGGAGCCACAGAGGAGAGCACAGCAACAGGGGTGCAGAGGGCAAAGGAGTGGGGCTGGCTGCACGAACACAGCCTGAAGGGGCTAGTGCGCCACAGCTAGATGGGAGGGAGTCTGGGAAAAAGTCTGGAGCTGCCTAAGAGGCAAGAGACCCTTGTTTCCGGGTACATGAGGAGAGGGAATTCAGAGCACCGCCTGAGTGAGCTCCCGAGACGGGCCCAAGCCACGGCTATCAGAGCCGACACCAGAGACGGGCATGAGACGCTAAGGCTGCTGCTACCGCCACCAAGAAGCCTGTGTGTGAGCACAGGTCACTATCCACACCCCACTTCCGGGGAGCCTGTGCAGCCCGCCACTGCCAGGGTCCCGTGATCCAGGGGCAACTTCCCCGGGAGAACGCACGCCTCAGGCTGGTGCAACATCACTCCAGCCTCTGCCACCGCAGGCCCGCCCCGCACTCCGTGCCCCTCCCTCCCCCTCCCACCGGCCTGAGTGAGCCACAGCCCCCGAATCAGCTGCTCCTTTAACCCCGTCCTGTCTGAGCAAAGAACAGACGCCCTCAGGCGACCTACACACAGAGGCAGGGCCAAATCCAAAGCTGAACCCCTGCGCTGTGCGAGCAAAGAAGAGAAAGGGAGGGATTCCCTGGTGGCGCAGTGGTTGAGAGTCCGCCTGCCTATGCAGCAGACATGGGTTTGTGTCCTGGTCCGGGAGGATCCCACATGCCGCAGAGCGGCTGGACCCGTGAGCCATGGCCACTGAGCCTGCGCGTCCGGAGCCTGTGCTCCGCAATGGGAGAGGCCACAGCAGTGAGAGGCCTGCGTACCGCAAAAAAAAAAAAAAAAAAAAAAAAAAGAAGAAGAGAAAGGGAAATCTCTCCCATCAGCCTCAGGAGCAGCAGATTAAATCTCCACAATCAACTTGATGTACCCTGCATCTGTGGAGTACCTGAATAGACAACAAATCATCCCAAATTGAGGCAGTGGACTTTGGGAGCAATGATTTTTTTTTTTTTCCTTTTTTCTTACTCTGAGTGTGTATATGTATGCTTCTGTGTGTGATTGTCTATATAGCTTTGCTTTTACCATTTGTCCTACGGTTCTGTCTGTCCGTTTTTGGGGGGTTTTTTTTAGTATAGTTTTTAGCACTTGTTATCATTGGTGGATTTGTTTTTTGGTTTGGTTGCTCTCTTCTCTCTTTCTATTACTTTTTTTTAATTATTATTTTTTACTTTAATAACTTTATTTTATATTATTTTTTTATTTATTTTTTTCTTTCTTTCTTCCTTTCTACCTTTTATTCTGAGCCGTGTGGATGACAGGGTCTTGGTGCTCTGGCCGGGTGTCAGGCCTGTGCCTCTGAGGTGGGAGAGCCGAGTTCAGGACATTGACCCACCAAAGACCTCCCAGCTCCACGTAATATCAATCGGCAAGAGCTCTCCCAGAGATCTCCATCTCAACGCCAAGACCCAGCTCCACTCAACAACCAGCAAGCTACAGTGCTAGACACCCGATGCCAAACAGCTAGCAAGACAGGAACATAACCCCACCCATTAGCAGAGAGGCTGCCTAAAATCATAAGGTCACAGACACCCCAAAACACACCACCAGACTCGGTCCTGCCCACCAGAAAGACAAGATCCACTCTCATCCACCAGAACACAGGTACCAGTCCACTCCACCAGGAAGCCTCCACAACCCAATGAACCAACCTTAGTCACTGGGGGCAGACACCAAAAACAATGGTAACAACGAACCTGCGGCCTGCGAAAAGGAGACCCCAAACATGGTAAGTTAAGCAAAATGAGAAGACAGAGAAACACACAGCAGATGAAGGAGTAAGGTAAAAACCCACCAGACCTAACAAATGAAGAGGAAATAGACAGTCTACCTGAAAAAGAATTCAGAATAATGATAGTAAAGATGATCCAAAATCTTGGAAATAGAATGGAAAAAATACAAGAAACGTTTAACAAGGAACTAGAAGAACTAAAGAGCAAACAAACAGTGATGAGCAACACAATAAATGAAATTAAAAATCCTCTAGAAGGAATCAATAGCAGAATAACTGAGGCAGAAGAACGGATAAGTAACCTGGAAGATAAAATAGTGGAAATAACTACTGCAGAGCAGAATAAAGAAAAAAGAATGAAAAGAATTGAGTACAGTCTCAGAGACTTCTGGGAAAACATTAAATGCACCAACATTCGAAGTATAGGGGTCCCAGAAAAACAAGAGAAAAAGAAAGGGACTGAGAAAATATTTGAAGAGATTATAGTTGAAAACTTCCCTAATATGGGAAAGAAAATAGTTAATCAAGTCCAGGAAGCACAGAGAGTCCCATACAGGATAAATCCAAGGAGAAACACGTCAAGACACATATTAATCAAACTATCAAAAATTAAATACAAAGAAAAAATATTAAAAGTAGCAAGGGAAAAACAACAAATAACATACAAAGGAATTTCCATAAGGTTAACAGCTGATCTTTCAGCAGAAACTCTGCAATCCAGAAGGGAGTGGCAGGACATATTTAAAGTGATGAAAGGGAAAAACCTACAACCAAGATTACTCTACCAAGCACGGATCTCATTCAGATTCGATGGAGAAATTAAAACCTTTACAGACAAGCAAAAGCTAAGAGAATTCAGCACCACCAAACCAGCTTCACAACAAACGCTAAAGGAACTTCTCTGGGCAGGAAACAAAAGAGAAGAAAAGACCTACAAAAACAAACCCAAAACAATTAAGAAAATGGTAATAGGAACATACATATCGATAATTACCTTAAATGTAAATAGATTAAATGCTCCAACCAAAAGACATAGACTCGCTGAATGGATACAAAAACAAGACCCGTATATATGCTGTCTATAAGACACCCACATCAGACCTAGGGACACATACAGACTGAAAGTGAGGGGATGGAAAAAGATATTCCATGCAAATGGAAGTCAAAAGAAAGATGAAGTAGCAATTCTCATATCAGACAAAATAGACTTTAAAACAAAGACTATTACAAAAGACAAAGAAGGACACTACATAATGATCAAGGGATCGATCCAAGAAGAAGATGTAACAATTGTAAATATTTATGCACCCAACATAGGAGCACCTCAACACATAAGGCAAATGCTAACAGCCATAAAAGGGGAAATCGACAGTAACACAATCATAGTAGTGGACTTTAACACCCCACTTTCACCAATGGACAGATCATCCAAAATGAAAATAAATAAGGAACACAAGCTTTAAATGATACATTAAACAAGACGGACTTAATTGATATTTATAGGATATTCCATACCAAAACAACAAAATACACTTTCTTCTAAAGTGCTCACGGAACATTATCCAGGATAGATCATATCTTGGGTCACAAATCAACCCTTCGTAAAATTAAGAAAATTGAAATCGTATCAAGTATCTTTTCTGACCACAATGCTATGAGACTAGATATCAATTACAGGAAAAAATCTGTAAAAAATACAAACACATGGAGGCTAAACAATACACTACTTAATAACCAAGAGATCACTGAAGAAATCAAAAAATACCTAGAAACAAATGACATGAAAACATGACGACCGAAAACCTATGGGATGCAGCAAAAGCAGTTCTAAGACAGAAATTTACAGCAATACACTCCTACCTTAAGCAACAAGAAATATCACAAATAAACAACCTAACCTTACACCTAAAGCAATTAGAGAAATAACAAAAAAAAACCCCAAAGTTAGCAGAAGGAAAAAAATCATAAAGATCAGATCAGAAATAAATGAAAAAGAAATGAAGGAAACAATAGCAAAGATCAATAAAACTAAAACATGGTTCTTTGAGAAGATAAACAAAATTGATAAACCATTAGCCAGACTCACCAAGAAAAAAAGGGAGAAGACTCAAATCAATAGAATTAGAAATGAAAAAGGAGAAGTAACAACTGACACTGCAGAAATACAAAGGATCATGAGAGATTACTATAAGCAACTATATGCCAATAAAATGGACAACCTGGAAGAAATGGACAAATTCTTAGAAATGCACAAACTTGTGAAACTGAACCACAAAGAAATAGAAAATATAAACAGACCAATCACAGGCACTGAAATTGCGACTGTGATTAAAAATCTTCCAACAAACAAAAGCCCAGGACCAGAGGGCTTCACAGGCAAATTCTATCAAATATGTAGAGAAGAGCTAACACCTATCCTTCTCAAACTCTTCCAAAATATACCAGAGAGAGGAACACTCCTAAACTCATTCTACGAGGCCACCATCACCCTGATACAAAAACCAGACAAAGATGTCACAAAGAAAGAAAACTACAGGCCAATATCACTGATGAACATAGATGCAAAAATCCTCAACAGAATACTAGCAAACAGAATCCAACAGCACATTAAAAGGATCATACACCATGATCAAGTGGGGTTTATCCCAGGAATGCAAGGATTCTTCAATATATGCAAATCAATCAATGTGATACACCATATTAACAAACTGAAGAATAAACACCATATAATCATCCCAATAGATGCAGAAAAAGCTTTCGAGAAAATCCAACACCGATTTATGATAAAAACCCTCCAGAAAGTAGGCACAGAGGGAACTTAACCTCAACATAATAAAGGCCATATATGACAAACCCACAGCCAACATTGTCCTCAATGGTGAAAAACTGAAACCATTTCCTCTAAGATCAGGAACAAGACAAGGTTGCCCACTCTCACCACTATTTTTCAACATTGCTTTGGAATTTTTAGCCACAGGAATCAGAGAAGATAAAGAAATAAAAGGAATCTAAATTGGAAAAGAAGAAGTAAAGCTGTCACTGTTTGCAGATGACATGATACTATACATAGAGAATCCTAAAGATGCTACCAGAAAACTACTAGAGCTAATCAACGAATTTGGTAAAGTAGCAGGATACAAAATTAATGCACAGAAATCTCTTGCATTCCTATACACTAACAATAAAAAATCTAAAAGAGAAATTAAGGAAACACTCCCATTTACCAATGCAAAAAGAATAAAACACATAGGAATAAACCTACCTAAGGAGACAAAAGACCTGTATGCAGAAAACTATAAGACACTGATGAAAGAAATTAAAGATGATACAAACAGATGGAGAGATATACCATGTTCTTGCATTGGAAGAATCAACATTGTGAAAATGACTATACCCAAAGCAATCTACAGATTCAATGCAATCCCTATCAAACTACCAATGGCGTTTTTCACAGAACTAAAACAAAAAATTTCACAATTTGTATGGAAACACAAAAGACCCCGAATAGTCAAAGTAATCTTGAGAAAGAAAAATGGAGCTGGAGGAATCAGGCTCCCTGACTTCAGAGTACACTACAAAGGTACAGTAATCAAGACAGTATGGTACTGGCACAAAAACAGAAACATGGATCAATGGAACAGGATAGAAGGCCCAGAGATAAGCCCACGTACATATGGTCACCTTATTTTTGATAAAGGAGCCAAGAATATACAATGGAGAAAAGACAGCCTCTTCAGTAAGTGGTGCTGGGAAAACTGGACAGCTACATATAAAAGAATGAAATCAGAACACTCTCTAACACCATACACAAAAATAAACTCAAAATGGATTAAAGACCTAAATGTAAGGCCAGACACTATAAAACCCTTAGAGGAAAACACAGGCAGAACACTCTATGACATAAATCACAGCAAGATCCTTTTTGACCCACCTCCTAGAGAAATGGAAATAAAAACAAAAATAAACAAATGGGACCTAATGAAACTTAAAACCTTTTGCACAGCAAAGGAAACCATAAACAAGACAAAAAAACAACCCTCAGAATGGGAGAAAATATTTGCAAATGAAGCAACTGACAAAGGATTAATCTCCAAAATTTACACGCAGCTCATACAGCTCAATATCAAAAAACAAACAACCCAATCCAAAAATGGGCAGAAGACCTAAGTAGACATTTCTCCAAAGAAGATATACAGATTGCCAGCAAACACATGAAACAATGCTCAACATCATTAATCTTTAGGGAAATGCAAATCAAAACTACAATGAGGTATCACCTCACAGCAGTCAGAATGGCCATCATCAAAAAATGTACAAACAATAAATGTGGAGAGGGTGTAGAGAAAAGGGAACCCTCTTGCACTGTTGGTGGGAATGTATATTGATACAGCCACAATGGAGAACAGGAGGTTCCTTAAAAAACTAAAAATAGAACTACCATATGACCCACAATCCCACTATTGGGCATATACCCTGAGAAAACCATAATTCAAAAAGTCATGTACCACAATGTTCATTGCCGCTCTATTTACAATAGCCAGGACATGGAAGCAACCTAAGTGTCCATCAACAGACGAATTGCTAAAGAAGATGTGGCACATGTACAATGGAATATTACTCAGCCATAAAAAAAAAACGAAATTGAGTTATTTCTAGTGAGGTGGATGGACCTAGAGTCTGTCATAAAGAGTGAAGTATGTCAGAAAGAGAAAAACAAATACCGTAGGCTAACACATATATATGGAATCAAAAAAAAAAAAAAAAGTGGTCACGAAGAACCTAGGGGCAGGACGGGAATAAAGACGCAGAGCTACTAGAGGATGGACTTGAGGACACAGGGAGGGGGAAGGGTAAGCTGGGACAAAGTGAGAGAGTGGCATGGACACATATACACTACCAAATGTAAAATAGATAGCTAGTGGGAAGCAGCTGCATAGCATAGGGAGATCAGCTAGGTGCTTTGTGACCACCTAGAGGGGTGGGATAGGGAGGGTGGGAGGGAGGGAGACGCAAGAGGGAGGAGATATGGGGATATATGTATATGTATAGCTGATTCACTTTATTATAAAGCAGAAACTAACACACCATTGTAAAGCAATTACACTCCAATAAAGATGTTAAGAAAAAAGGAAGCTGAGATAGGCCAAAGGTTAGGCCTCTTGTACCAAACAGTTAGTCAAGTTGTGAATGCAAAGGAAAAGCTCTTGAAGGAAATTAAAAGTGATACTCCAGGTAACACATGAATGATAGAAACAGCCTTATTGCTGATATGGAGAAACTATTAGTGATCTGGATAAAAGATCAAACCAGCCACAACACTCCCTTAAGCCAAAGCCTAATCCAGAGCAAGCCTTTAACTCTCTTCAGTTCAAGCCTTTAACTCTCTTCAGTTCTATGAAGGCTGAGAGACGTGAGGAAGATGCAGAAGAAGAGTGTGAAACTAACAGAGGGTGGTTCATGCGGCTGAAGGAAAGAAGCTGTCTCTGTAACACAAAAGTACAGGATGAGGCAGCAAGTGCTTATGCAGAAGCTGCAGCAAGCTATCCAGAAGATCTCACTAACAAAATTGATGAAGGTGGCTACAGTAAACAACAGATTTTCAATGCAAATGAAACAGCCTACTACTGGAAGGAGAGGCCATATAGGACTTTCCTAGTTGGAGAGGATAAGTCAGTGCCTGGCTTTAAAGCTTCAAAGGACAGGTTCTCTTATTAGGGGCTAATGCAGCTGGTGACTTGAAGTTGAAGCCAATGCTCATTTACTGTTCTGAACATCATAAGGCCCTTAAGAATTATGCTAAATCTACTCTCCCTGTGCTCTATCAATGGAACAACAAAGCCTGGATTACAGCACATCTGTTTACAACATGGTTTACTGAATATTTGAAGCCCACTGTTATGATCTACTCCTCAGAAAAAAAAGATTCCTTTCAAAATATTAACTACTCATTGGCAATGCACCTGGATACCCAAGAGCTCTGATGGAGGTGTACAACAAGATTCATGTTGTTTTCATGCCTGCTACACAACATCTGTTCTACATCTCATGGATCAAGGAGTAATTTCAACTTTCAAGTCTCATTCTTTAAGCAATACATTTCGTAAGGCTATAGCTGCCATAGATAATGATTTCTCCAATGGATCTGGGCAAAGTCAATTGAAATCCTTCTGGAAAGGATTCACAATTCTAGATGCCATTAAGAACATTCATGATTCATGGAAAGAGGTCAAAATATGAACATTAACAGGAATTTAGAAGAAATTGATTCCAACCCTCATGGATGACTTAGAGGGCTTCAAGATTTCAGTGGAGGAAGTTTTGCAGATGTGGAGGAAACAGCAAGAGAACCAGAATTAGAAGTGGAGCCTGGAGATGTGCCTGAATTGGTGCCCTCTCATGATAAAACTTGAATGGATGAGGAGTTACTTCTTAGGGATGAGCAAAGAGAGTAGTTTCTTGAGATGGAATCTGTTCCTGGGGAAGATGCTGTGAAGATTATTGAAATGACACCAAAGGATTTAGAATATTACACAAATTTAGTTGATAAAGTAGCAGCCAGGTTTGAGAAGACTGACTCCAGTTTTGAAAGAAGTTCTACTGTGGGTAGGATGCCATCAAACAGCACTTCATGCTACTGTGAGATTGTTCATGAGAGGAAGACTCAAATAATGCGACAAACTTCATTGTTGTCTTATCTTAAGAAACTGCCACATCCACCCCAACCTTCAGTAACCACCACCCTGGTCAGTCAGCAGCCATCGACATCGAGGCAGGACCCTCCACCAGCAAAAAGATTACAGCTTGCTGAAGGTTCAGATGATGGTTAGCATTTTTTAGCAATAAAATAATATTTTTCTTTTTCCTCTTTGGCCGCACCACATAGCATGTGGGATCTTAGTTCCCCGACCAGGGATCGAACCGGCAGCCCCTGCAGTGGAAGTGCAAAGTCTTAACCTTCCTTTGCACGTACGTACATTGTTTTTTTAGACATAATGCTACTGCACAATTAATAGACTACAGTATAGTGTAAACCCGACCAGGGATCGAACCGGCGGCCCCTGCAGTGGAAGTGCAAAGTCTTAACCTTCCTTTGCACATACGTACATTGTTTTTTTAGACATAATGCTACTGCACAATTAATAGACTACAGTATAGTGTAAACATAACCTTTATATGCACTGGGAAACCAAAATACTTTTGTGACTTATTTCATTGCCATCTTCACTTTATTGCAATAGTCTAGAACCGATCTCACAACATCTCTGAGGTATGCCTGTATTTCCATTTCTAAAATGGGATACTATATTTAAACCAAAGAGATCGTTTAAATCTTGGAAAGAACCAAGTAAACTGATACTTCATTTTTCCTTAAAAACAGGAAAATCCAATCACATGTAACTTTTCAGGTAATTCATGAATACCTAAATCATAAGTCTCTATATGTTGAGTGATGGAAACATGAAGACTGAAATTATTATCAGCTCTACTTTTGTGTGTTTGAAAATTTCCATTAAAAGAAGTCTAAAAAAACCATACACTCCAAAACATATTATTATTCAAGAAGCCTGATATAGTTTATATATAAATCAGAAAGTCAATACTACTGTCTTTTTGTGTGTGTGTCTGTGGCCGCATCGCCTGGCCTGTGGGATCTTAGTTCCCCAACCAGGGATCAAACCGGCACCGCCTGCCGTGGAAGTGCAAAGTCTTAATCTCTGGACCACCAGGGAATTCCCAGTACTACTGTCTTCTGAGAGCAGTTTTGAACGAGTTTCTGTTCTATACTCCTACATTAAAAAATATTATTATCTATGAATTTCACCTCCATTTACTAAAAGGAGATTTACTCAAAGATACATAAATCCCCTCTAAATCCTAAAACATCTCTTTTGCTCTTCATTGGTTACCTTGGAGTAAAATAGGTTTTTTCAAATATAGTAAATGATACAAGCAGGTATCACAGTCATTGAAGGAAGAAAAGGAAAATGACTTTCAAGCAACTGAGAATTAGTTTATATTAGGTTTCACTCTCCCTTCAGGGAGATTTGAGAAAATGTGGAAAGAGAAGCAGCTAGAAAAGGGGGGAGGAAAAAATAAATATTATCTTCCCTCACCTCAGCCAGATACATGTTTAATTGATCCTTAGGAAAGATTAGGCCCTTTATGGAAACAGTTCTTAATGAAAGAGGAGTATGCCAGGAAATGTGAAACTGAATCATTCTGCTTCAAGCTGGCAATGTTAAAGTCTACAAGGGACCCTCAGTATTAACTGCAGATGCTGTTTCAAAATAGTAAAGGAATCAAGGCGAGTGGGGAAGTAAAATGTTTTTCTTAATCTTCTTTTATTCATAAAATTAAGGGGAATTTCTATTAAAAATTCCCCAAAATTTGAATGGTATTACATACAGTTTTTTTGGAGTGAACAATCTCATTCTTTATCGGGAATTTAAAAGGTAGGTCGCTGGATGAATTATAAAGTGAATAAAGTTATAAAGTTAAGTATAAATGCTCAGAATTGCCAAGAAAATATAAATACTCTGAGGAACTGTGTCGTTCCACCTAAGCTTAAACTTTAATAGAAAACCCAGGTGTAAACCTAAGGGATAACAGCAATGAAATATTTCTATTATATTAATATGTTTTGTAGGCACCTGCTTTTTACTCTTTCTTTCTTCCTCCTGGTCATATTCTTCTTTCGATTTTCTGAAATATACAAAAATAAAGTAGAAAAGTAAACTTTCTCTTTTGGTCAAAGAACAACTATTCAACAAGAAACATGCTAACCTAAGCTTACAATATGTGCAAGAAATTTTGGAAACAAAGATGGAAATAATCAGGCTTAACTTAAAGCAGCTTACAATCAACTGAGAAAGACATACATAGGCATAAACAGCATAATATAGTTAGCCACATAAAATACAGGTTTACCTATTTCCTCTGGAGATGTGAAGGACCCCTAGCTGAACAAAGATCAACAGGTTTGAAATCCTAAACCCAAATCTGAATGGCAAATCTCATGAATATGGACTTCGATCTCTCTCTTTAGACTGATCAGTTACATTCCTCCTAAGATCCATTTCTCCCCTCATTCTAGTTTTTCCATGGCATCTGAGCTACCACACAGCTCTCCTGATGCCATTATGCCAAAGCCCTATCAGCTTTTGTAAACTGCTCACTGAGGGAAGTCTGATTTAGGAAAATAGCCAATTCAACTCTCATACATGTTCATGATTAAGCTCCACTGCTTATACAGTAGTACACCGCCCCCAGAAGCTCGTAGAAAATACAGTAAAATCTAAAAGCACAATGCTGACCAGTTTTCAAACCACCAATCAACCAAGAAGCAACCAGTACAAGTCAAAACTGCCAGTCCTCTAAACCTATTACCAAATATCCTTAACTCTTCAAATCTTTCAACTCAGAGCACTGTGTGTTGTCTCAGGCTCCCATGTGCCCTCTCCATGGAAAGGAGGACCTGGCAGGAAAGGTCGGGTTTTACCCGCAAACTTGCCTCCCTCCCCACAACCACTCAAATCCCCTGAAATGCAGCACAAAGTCCTACAGCTCCTTCCACAGTCCCCCACTAGGCCCATCCTCCTAACCACCATCCTGCCTAACCTCCCTCCTGCTTTGGAACTGGGGATAAGTTGGGTAGGTGGGAGGACTACAGGATGCTAGAAGATGGTCATGTATGTGGTTAGAGTGGAGAGCCAGGGCCACCAAATGCCAAGGCCCCATTCTGCAGGAGACACAAATAGCTGCAGGTATCCTTTTGCCTTAAACCTATACATTCCCATAGATTTAAATATTAAGTGCTTCAATTGCCCCTCCCTTCTAAAACTCCCATAGGGGTCAGGGGACAACAGGCCCAAGAGGGGAAATGCCCCTTTAGTGGGCTGCACATTCCATGCCAGGCATTTGGCTGAGAATCACGTAACTGAGGCAAGAAAGAGACCAGCAAAGAGTCAGCTATTTGGTCTGTGGAGTCTGGATATCCAACCTCCTACTGTGAGACACCTGGCATAAGGCTCCTCTAATACCCAGATCCAGAAGCCAAGGAGTTTCCTGCTTATCTCAGGCCACTACAGCCCTTCCAGGCATCAGGCTGGGTCTACTGCATCTTGTTCCCATTGGTGGCTAGTTTCCTATTCCCATGATGGGAGTGGAGGAAGACCCTCCCATCTGCGCTGATCTGGTATGAGTCATCTGAAAATAATTTTTTCTGTCCATTAAGAAATGTAATATATACATAATTATAAACAAATAAAATGATAAATCATTTTCATAGTCTTTAGGAGAGAATTTAGATATTTTACTAGTTCACAGTATTTTTTTGAGTAAAAAGCACATATGCAGATAATATTGTAATATTACTAATGATCCATTCAAAAAATAATTAAACAAGCATACCTAAGAACTTCTCTCAGGATTTTCATCTCTTCCTGTTCAAGGTCACTGACCACATCAGAACCATCTGTTAAGCAGTCAGGTAATACACCTGTTCAAAACCAAAGACCATACAGAAGAATATCAAGTCAACTGAAACACTTATTTTTCACTATTCTAGTTCATCAAGAAGTACAAATAAGTTTATTAAGATCTATAACTTTTAAAAAATGCTCTAAGCTATTATCTTTGTAACTATGGTCTTTTTAACTTTTTCTTCTTTTAGGGAATCAGCCCCACCAAAAAAGCACAATTTTACCTAGAAATGACTCTTGGTAATTATTGTATTGCTTATTTAAAATAACAATAATAATATATGACAATAGAAATTAATTGCTTATATTTAATATAAGCAACTTATAGAATATAAGCTATTTATAGAATAAATAGCTTATATTTAAGCTATTATCTTCCATAATCATACTATACAGGACATACCATTGAAATCAATAAGCTCCTAATAATGAAACTATGCTCTCAAAAGTATTCCTTAAATGGGAAAAGAGTTTACAAAACAAAATATAAAATACGTCATTAATTGAAACAGCATGTTAATCCTCTTCATTCATACTACAACAAATGCTACTGAAAAGGGCCCCGCTTACTACATGCAAAAAAAGCATGGTGCTAAGCACTTAAGGGGAATATAAAGATGAATAAAACAACCTCTGCCCTCAGAGCTTCTGTTCAAATATTGGGCTAATAACTATAAACCAGGGCAGCACCAACTTTGGCCCAAGGCAAATAGTAATTCATGGCAAGCAATTTTAAGCATTGGTTTCATTTACTTTATTACCTATATCTTCCTGATAAGCAGGTAGACTGGTAATAAGTGTTCTGTTTTTATCTATAATTATTATATTCCCAAAACATTAACAGCATGTCCCCTAATTTTTACCTTCCATTTCTTTATCCATATATGACTACGGGATTTTGGATCTGCTCTAAATTAAAGTAGCTTTATTATTCTAATCCCCTGATGTTTAAATGCATTGTAAAGTAAACTTGTCATTTTGAGATAACTGCAGATTCACATGCAGTTGTAAGAAACAATACAGAGAGATGCTATGCACTCTTTACCCAGTTTCCCCCAAGGGTTACATTTACAAAACTATAGTATAGTATCACAACCAGAAAATTGGTCTTAAGTGCATTTTTGCTCAGTCAAAAACTATACAATTAGTACTCTCCTATTCACCTTTTATGGAAAATTTTAAAAACTAAGGAAAGAATAAAACAACAGTATGCAATACCTCAAAACTGTAATAAGGAAGACACTTTTATATTCTATTACAAGTTAATCACTAAAGGGATGTTGCCTATAAACTTAAATTATACATAATGGCCCATCTCTGGGAACCCTGCTTCCCAGGTAATGAGCATTAAGCTAAAATAGCTTTGTTTAGCTCACAGGAAACATTCTGACCAGGCCCATCTGTGAATGACTACAGGGAGGAAGAAATTAACACATCCCCTCCAGAGGCTGATGGGAACCAGAAAAGGTTTAACTTTACTCCCTCTCCTTTTAGTATAAAATGAGCCTGAATTCTAACTCAGGCAAGATGGTTCTTTGGGGCACTAGCCCAACAACTTGTCTCTCGATTACTGGTCTGTCGTGCAGCAAGCAGTACAAGCTTAGACTCAGTGACAAAACCATCAAAATAATGCTCTGATTTGCATCTTCCCCAAATTCTTTGATGAGATACAACCAGAATCCAGAAAGCCTTTGAATTTTTCTCACATAAACAGTCTGCAGTTTTGAGTGCAATCAACATTGCTCTAAGGTACTTTCCTCTGGATTTATGTTAAGTGAAATTCTTAAATACAAGTATTAAAAATTCATGGCAGAACTAAGTATTAGTCTATGTTTAAATGTAAGCAAACTGTCACACCCTGTGGTTTGACAGCAGCATTATTCCACATCATTCCCCTCGTCCTTCCTTGCTAATATAAGCCATATGTGTGCAGTTACCAGGCAGCCAAGTACTTAGAGGCAGGGCCCTACCCCACCCCACAAGAGTGACTCATGATTCAAGCCAACTGTAATGGTCTCATTCCCCCTGCCAGAGGGTTTAGAAAGGCGTGCCACCCCAATCCTGACCAATAGGACCTAAGGGGAAAACTCCTAGGGGGCTTCCATGAAAGTGTTGTCTTGCTAGCAAAAAAAGATGTACAGGAAGAAACATCCCTTTTCTTCATGAGATATTAAAGTCTGCATTCGATGCAGCCAGAGTGCAATCATGAGAGAAGATCCTGAGAATAGCAGAGTATAAAGAGGAAACGTGTCAGAGTCCTTAATAACATCACTGAGCCACCAAATTAACCAACCCTGGACCTTTCTTCCCTCCCTTCCTCTGGACTTCTTGTTCAATTGAGATGATAATTTCCTATTGCTTAGGCCATTTTCACTGAGGTATTCTGCTAATGGCAGCCTGAGGCACCCAGCTGATACAAGCTATGTATACCTGTTCTCTTTTAATTAAAATCTAAATGTTGGGGCTTCCCTGGTTGAGAATCTGCCTGCCGATGCAGGGGACACGGGTTCGTGCCCCAGTCCGGGAAGATCCCACATGCCGCCAGGAGAGGCCACAACAGTGAGAGGCCCGCGTAACGCCAAAAAAAAAAAAAAAAATCTAAATGTTTCTGGTTAAATTGAAAACTATAGAGTACCAATATCAAGTTCACTATTTCTTTTATCAAAACTGATCCCCCCAAAATAATTTTAAATAACATGAAATAATTATTCAAATTATCCCATAGGTCAGAATAAAGCATAGCTGCAGGAAAACACAAGAGAAAAGGATTTTATGAAGCTAACTATGGTAGAGAAACAAAGAAAAAGAGACTGTTTTCCAAACTTATTTATACCAAAGCAACAGAACAGTGTCATGCGTCGTTCAGGGTTAGGGTGGTGCTGTCTCCAAACCACAGACAACAGCTGTCTTACCTGCTGTGAAATGAATTTTAGGATTTTAAGGAATAGTTTTGATGGTGGTTGGCTCTAAAGGATATAGTCTTTACACATATCAGACAAATGAGAGTAGAACCCACAACAAAGGCCCTGCAACATTCTAATGTTTGCCCTGTAACAACAGAAGCCCTATTGTTGCATGCTCCAGACCCTTAAAAGCAAACAGTACAACTGAACTATAGCTCCCATATCTTCAAGAAACAAGCCAAAAAAAGGCCCTGCTGCTAAACCATTAGAGTTTGGCATGGTAAGGAATATCAGTGGCAATCTATTAAGCAAAGGAATACACAGGTATTAAGGTCATCAGAGTCAGAAATGGGAAACTGAGATAAGCACCTGGGGTGAAAATTAGATAGTACAAAAACAAGAAGTATGGTTAGAAACTCTGATGTTCTGAGTCAAGATGTCAAATATAGTTCAAGTGCACAGGAAGGGAAGAAAAGCAGGAAGAGCTAGAAAGAATGTGAGTTTAGGCAGAGAGTTAAGGAAAAGATAAAGCTAAAGGTAGTTACCAAGGGCTTTGAGTTCTGCTTTTTCTTCCACCTGATGGTGGGGCAATCCTATCTGCCCATTGCCCTAGAACAGTAGTTCTCAGTGCGGGCTCAGGACCAGCAGCTTTAGCATCAGCTAGGAACTTGCTAAAAATGCAAAGTATTAGGCCCTACCCCAGACCTACTGAATCAGAAATGGGGAGACAGCCACATGTGTTTCAACAAGCCCTCCAACTGCTTCCAAAAGCTTGAGAACCACTGTCTCCTATAAAGCCAGAAGAAGAGTAGTCACCTTCTCTCAACAGTAACTGTAACTGTGACCACTCAAAAATGCTGAATTTCACAAATGCAGTGGCTGGGCAGAAAAATCAAGCTCTCTGAAACCTAAAACATTAAATCAAATTCTGGTCTGCTTTCTTTGAGATGTCAACCACTCAGTGATCAGGAAGTTTGCACTCTTGTATCTCTTAAGTCAGCCATAGACTTTCAAACTTGAAATAAATTCATACAAGGCAGCTACATCAAGACCATATTAGTTAAAACTGCCACCAAAAAAAATGCATTTAGCACTTAGATTTCTAAATCCAATCTTTTACCATTTCTCTCTTGAATTATTCGAATGGCTTGCAGCTGCATTTCAATGTTTTTCTGGACCATCATTGCTTTAAAGATAGTAAAATCTTCTGCTGCCAATACAGGTTGCAAAATGGCCTGTGAAAAGAAGTCAGGAAGTTAAACGAAGATTCAAGTTTTAAAACTATTTCCCAAACACTCAAATCATTTCTACTGCAAAAGGTGCATTAATTCAAGAATGCTGCATTGTTATTTATGACTAGATGACTCAAAGGGACAATTTTAAGATTTTATTCTAAAAGCCTTTAAAGTAGGTTCTCAAGAAGCTGACTCTCCCAACCCCTCCGTCCCTACCCTCCAGGAAGCTAAGGCAGACAGCGATACATTTTCCAAATGAGCCAGTGCTGAGCAACTCGGAAAAACAACACCGGAATTGGGCTTACTTTTTTAAAGTTACCACTGCAGTATCTGGATCTGTTTTTCAGCCAAAATGATGATATCTATTTGGTTTAGCCTCTGTCAACCTGAAATTTACTCTTTGGTGATAAATCAGTAACTACAAAATAATCCTTGAATTAATAAAATTACCAAATTAAATAAGAGTAAATGCCAAAAAAGAAAAATGAAGTCTGGAAAATAAGCATAATGTGGTAGGAGTAATGTGAGAACACAACTGTAGTAGTCCTATAGGCAGAAAGTTTCATGGAAGAAATAGAGTTAGAAATTATGATGAGAAATCTTTTTCTGGATGAAACAGAAGTGTAATAAATTAAGAAAAAACAATAAAGGTATCTACCCTAGAGTACCCAAATTAACACTCTCTTAGCTACAGAGAACTATTGTTATATGGAAAAACAAACAAATTCCCAAGCTAATCAGTAAGAAGTAGCATAAAATTGAAATGCATGAAAAGCCAAAAGAAAACACTCAGATATTATTCACCTTACTCAAATCTTATTTCAAGCTTTACATGACATTCATGGAAAAGCTGACCACAGGAATCATGCAGAGGTAGCTGAGGGTGTGCTACTGTTCACCTGGTAGGCAGCAGCAATAATGTCAAAGACACACCTCAACAAATGTTCCATCAAAGAGCTCTAAACAGAGAGGAAGGAGTCCTTCCTGCAGCAACCAGCTCACATCCTAGACAAAAGCAGTACAGCAAAACAAAATAATAAAGTGTGAAAGCAGCTCTCTGTGACATTTATAAGGAGTCAACTGCAGGAAAAAAAGACGGAAAGTTTCTTTTCCTTTAAATTCACATATACTGTTCAAAAGGCCCAGGGCAGGGGATGACAAATAGGTTTCATCTATGTTTAACTGAAAGTTGCAGCCCAGGGACTTCCCTGGCAGTCCACTGGTTAAGACTTCGCCTTCCACTGCAGGGGGTGCGGGTTGGATCCCTGGTCGGGTAGCTAAGATCCCACATGCCTGGTGGCCAGAAAACCAAAACATAAAACAGAAGCAATATTGTAACGCATTCAATAAGACTTTAAAAGTGGTCCACATGAAAAAAACCTTAAAAACAAAACAAAACAAAAGTTGCAGCCCAGTAATCAGTATTAAAGACAACTGCAGCCAGCCTCTGTATTAGAGTAGTTATGTCTGGTCTGCCAGGGCTCCCTTATGGGATTACACCACCACATAACATTGTTCTGGCCTTCTTAGACTTCTTATTAGTAATATCAAGTACTCTATCCTCATCAACAAACACTTGAAGGCAGTGTGTCAACTAGAGCTATCAGCAAGTCAGTGTCTGAGCTGATCCTTAAAGTTGTAATGCAGGGCTTCTCAAACAGTGTTCTTAACCCATCTAAGAAATGCGGGAGGGCTTCCCTGGTGGCACAGTGGTTGAGAGTCCGCCTGCCGATGCAGGGGACACGGGTCCGGGAAGATCCCACATGCCGCAGAGCGGCTGGGCCCGTGAGCCATGGCTGCTGAGCCTGCGCGTCCGGAGCCTGTGCTCTGCAACGGGAGAGACCACAACAATGAGAGGCCCGCGTACTGCAAAAAAACAAAAAAAAAAAACCTAAACACTGACCTTACACCTTTCACAAAAAATTAACTCAAAATGGATCATAGATTTAAATGTAAAAAACAAAATCATAAAACTTCTAAAAGATAGCATAGAGAAAATCTAGATAACCTTGGCTTTTGGCAATGATTTCTTAAGATATAACACCAAAAGCACAAACAATGAAAGAAAATCAATAAATCGAACTTCATTAAAATAAAAAACTTCTGCTCTGTGAAAGACATTGTTAAGAGAATAAAGAGAAAAGCCACAAAAGAATATTTTGTGAAATATTTGCAAAACGCATATCTGATAAAGGAGATTTGTATCAAAAATATACAAAGAACTCTTACAACTCAACAATTAGAAAACAAACAACTCAATTTAAAAATGGGTAGAAGAAAACAATGAGATACCACTACATATCTATTAGAATGGCTAAAATCCAAAAAACTGACAATACCAGTGTTACTGAAGACATGGAGCAACAGGAACTCCCACTCATTGGTGGTGAAAATGCAAAATGATACAGCTACTTTAAAAGAGAGTTTGGCAGTTTCCTACAAAGCTAAAGTTAATCTTAACATATGATCCAGCAATCTTGCTCCTAGGTATTTATACAAATGAGGTGAAAATATTATGTCCATGCAAAAGCCTGAATATGAATATTTATAGTGACTTTATTCATAATTGCCAAAGACTGGAAGCCACAAAATATCCTTCAAAAGGTTACTGGATAAACAAATGGTGGTACAACCATATAATGGAATATTATTCAGCAATAAGAAGAAATGAACTATCAAACTATGAAAAAAACTTAAATTCATATTGCTTACTGAAAGAAGTCTGAAAAGGTTACATACTGTATGATGCCAATTATATAACATTCTGAAAAAAGCAAAACTAGAGAGACAGTAAAATGAACAGCCGTTGCCAGAGGTTTGGTGCAAGGATGGAAAAGATGAATATGTGGAACACAGGGGCTTTTTAAGGCAGTGAAACTATTTTGTATGATACTGTAATGACGGATATATGACATTATATATTTGGCAAAATCCATGGAACTGTACAACACAAAGAGTGAACCCTAATATAAACTGTGGACTTTACTTAATAATAACATATCAGTATTGGCTCATCAACAAATACACTACACTAACTATACTTCAATTTAAAAAAAGAAAAAATATATACTACACTAATGAAAGGTGTTAATAAAAAGGGACACTACATTAACTGCTCAATTTTCTGTAAACATAAAACTGCTCTAAAAAATAGTCTATTAATTTTTTAAAATCTTACTAGAAGTCCCACAGATATTGTTAATTATCTTGTGTGTATTTTTAGAAAAAGAAAGTTATACCACATATGTAATCTTTTCAATGATACAAGTTATTGGGAAAAAAGGATAATTTTCCCAAATTACTATTATTAGAGGACAAATTTTGTGAAAGTGTTAATTTCTACCTTATAAAAGTCAAAGCAAAAGTGTTAATTTCTACCTTATAAAAGTCAAAGCAAATCAAATAAAAAACAAAAGCAAAAAACACTTTGTCTCTTGCCATATAGTCATCCCTGGCTCTTGCAATACACAGAAATCAATGATGAGCTCTATCCTCACCAAAAAACAAATCACAAGCAATGAAAGAAGCATTTTTGCCTACTTCAACTGAAAAACAGCATAAAATTAGAAAATCAACTGAACACAATTGAAATAATAAGTATCTCAATATTTATATATTATTATATTTTTCTGAACTCTGTAGAAAGATATCCTAATTCATGAGCATCTTTTGAGAAGCCACACATATATGACAGGAAAACATGCTCTTAAAAAGCTTTTTGTTGGGACTTCCCTGGTGGTCCAGTGGTTAAAACTCTGTGCTTCCACTAGAGGGGGCACGGGTTCCATCCCTGGTGGGGGAGGTATGATCCTGCATGCTGCACAGAGCGGGGAAGGGAGGAAGGAAGGGAGGGAGAGAGAAAGAAAGAAAGAGAAAGAGAGAAAGAAATGGAGAAAGAGAGAGAGAGAGAAAAGAAAGGAAAGAAAGAGAAAGAAAGAAAGAAAGAAAGAAAGAAAGAAAGGAAGGAAGGAAGGAAGGAAGGAAGGAAGGAAGGAAGGAAGGAAGGAAGGAAGGAAGGAAGAAAGGAGGGAGGGAAGGAGGAAAAGCAAGAAAGCAAGAAAAGAAAGAGAGATGGTAGTTGTTGTTGTTTTTAAACTAGAGGTCTTCATCTGATGCACTCTTTACTACTGCTGATTTTAATACACAAAGAGTATGCCAGGATCAGTGGTCTAGGGCTAACAATGACCAAACCAGGTGAAAAGAATTTTGCAAGTCAGCTTTAGCAGTACAATCAATGAGAGGGGAGCTGGCAGCTGTTTTAAAAAATCAAAATCAAACCAAACAGACCAAAACAAAATGAAAAGTACCTCCTAAACTACTCTAGGCAAGCAATTGGTTTCTTGAATTCATTCTTAGGCACCCTATATTAGCATAATGGAATCAGCATTCTGACCTTTATTTACAAAGATTAGATTATTGCTGCAAAGCAGTAAATAGCATGCTTTGGGCTGTTTTTCTGATTAACAGTGATGGCCTTGTGCTGATTCAATCATGTTGCCTTCAGAATCCGGGGCTAAGAGTTTGCTCCAGAAGAGAATAAAGCTAACTAGTCCACATGGGGATTGAACACATGACTCTGGCCTAATTAGTACCCTGCTAATCAACCACCAAGAAAGCTACCTTTAATTAAGAGGTGCTTCCATTTATAGACCACCTTATATGTGTCAGGTATTGTGCTAAATGCTTTATGAACATTTTCGCTCAAATTTCACAAAAACCTTTCAAAGTAGATACTATTCCTATTTTATAGATATAGAAACTGAGAATCAGAATGGATAAGGAAAACTGTAAAACAACTTTGCCCGTGGTAAATGAAAATAAACAAAAGATCTGGGACTCAAATCCAGGTCTGTCTGTGTCAAAAGGCTTGCCTCCTTGTACACAACAAGGCTGTACTACCAATCAACTCCAAATCAAAAGGTGTTGTATAACTGAGCAAAAGAGAAGGATGTGTTACTATTGATATGAAAACAGTATTTTAAAATTCTGAACATCTTCATTCAAAAATAATTTAAAGTTATCCTGATAATGAAAACAAAAGATGGATGTGACTACTATTACTATGAACATCTTTTTTCACAAAGTAATTCAGATTCATTCATAATAATTTAATTAAGAGGCTGACAAATATTAACCAAAGCAGAAAATATTCCTGAAAAACAAGGAAAATAAAAACAAATACCAATGCCTTAAATTTAAATACTAGTTAATAATTTTCAATAAATTCTTCAAGGCAAACAGATGTGTAAGAAACTATAATTCAAGGCAGTCAAATTGAATTGAAAATGTAAGAGTGCTCAGTGAGGTAGAATGCGTGCTAGTCTGACTAGAGGGATCAGGAAAGTTGCATTTCAGCACACCCTGATGATGAGATGGATTTCTCTGGCTAAGAAAAGGATGGAGGGAGGAGGAGGTGGGAGCTGAACATTCCAGGTTAAGGGACTACCATGAGCAAAGCCAGGCACATGGATGCTTACAAGAGAAAGTGGCCAGAACTACTAGAGTATGTAATGTGTTGGAGAACGACAGCAGGAGAAGGTTGAAAATAATAATTTCAGGTCACATCATAGACAATCCTCACTAAACTATAAGGAATTATAGTTTATTTGGTAAACTATATTTGGTAGTAACATACCCCTATACTCAATCTCTGAGCAAGGGCTCTCACTTGGAGTGCCTGGGCTGGTATCCTGGCTTTGTTACTTGGCTGTGGACTTTGCACTAGTTCCTTAATATATCTGTGCATTAGTTTTCTCATTTCTAAATGGAAGTAAAATAGTACCAATTTCTTAAGGATTGTCAGGAAGATTCAATGAGATAATACATGCCAATTGCTTAAAACAGCAGCTAGGGACTTCCCTGGTGGTGCAGTGGTTAAGAATCCGCCTGCCAATGCAGGGAACACGGGTTCGATCCCTGGTCTGGGAAGATCCTACATGCCGCAGAGCAGCTAAGCCCGCATGTCACAACTACTGAGCCTGTGCTCTAGAGTCTGCGAGCCACAACTACTGAGCCTGCATGCCACAACTACTGAAGCCTGCGCGCCTAGAGCCCATGCTCCACAACAAGAGAAGCCATCACAATGAGAAGCCCACACACCACAACGAAGAGCAGCCCCCGCTCACCGCAACTAGAGAAAGCCCACACGCAGCAACGAAGACCCAATGCAGCCAAGAATAAATAAATAAAGACCTTGGTGAAAATGAAAAATGTTTTAAAAAAAAAAAAAAGCAGCTAGCATGAGCCGTCAGTAAATATTAGTTATAAATACACATAAGACCTACTTCAATCCAGCACTGCAGAACTAATGAGACAATAAAATTAGTTCTAAGAGAAGGAAGCCCAGGAACTGTGCGCTATGTATCTGCTAAGATTAGAAACCGGGCAACTGCAAAATTGTCCGAGATCTATATAAATAAAACAGTAGTTTGCATAAAGCCTGTGATCTAGTATAGTACTGAGTTGAGAAAGTTCATTTTTAATAGCATCAGTTCATTATGTCTCAAATGATCATTACTCAAGGTTGTTATAAAAAAGAACCCACATGTGATAAATTGGCTTTTCACTCTTACAATGTCTAGAATATTATACTTTGACAATCAAACATAGCAAATTTAAGTGACATCTGAGCATTTTTGTTAAAAGTATATATTAGCAGAATAAAAAAAAAAACCTGTGATGTATGGGTCTTTGCAAGAGGAGAAGTGCATGCTTCTTGAAATTGATCTTCATTAATTCCAATTTCTTTAAGGTAACTTTCTAACAGCTTTTCAACCTAAAAATAGAAAGTTTAATTTTTTTTTTGTAATTTACATAGAAAAATTCCAAATTTTACATTGAGTTTAGAAAACTATAATCAAATGCTTGTTTGCAATTATTAATCTACATAAAATTATATTATATGGCAGTGACAATGTCTTTCACCGAAAAAACAAACAAAAAGTGAAAATTTTTGCAGAGAATCAAATAAAATTTTATTTACTCTCCCAGAAATCACTGAAGTCACAATTATGAAGTTTGATGTGGTATAACTCTTCTGCTACCCAGAGGCATTCCTTAAAATCTCAAGACAACATGGCTAAATTAATAATTAACACTCCCCTGGATGTATCAGCAGAAGAATAAGAATAAAATTTAAATACCAGATGCAAGATCCCTTAAAATAGTTGTCCTAAATCTATTTCTTACATTCTACAGTCATAAGGATTGATTGAGATGCACAGAGAACTCTTGGAGTCTAATGCAACTGGTAGTACTATTAGGGTAGATTGGAATTTTTTAATTAAAGAATTTTAATGGAAAAATCCATTTTTAAAATTCAGAACATCTTGAATTAATATTATTCTAATTACATTTAAAATCAGGTAAAAAAATACTCACTAGTTCTTTGTACTCCTGATGAATCTCCGTATAGGTCAATTTGCTTTCTTCTTCATCATCAAAAACTAAATTTAAAAGAAAAATATTGCATAGTGTAAAATAACAAGTCATTTCATTAATGCAAATATCAAAGTCCACTCTAGTTGTCTTACAAATAGAACTCTCAGCCTTATAAACCAGCTCTTCTGCTTTAAATTCTTGGGATTAAAAAATGTGTGTGTGTGTGTGTGTGTGTGTGTGTGTGTGTAGTGTTAGTTGTAAACAAGTTTTTTTTCCTACTTAAAATCTACTTCATATGGAAGATAAACACTAATTTGCTACTTTTCAATCAATAATATAAGGCAACAATTTCTTTATAAACTTTAAATGGAACATTATTGTTGATAGTTTTTAAATAATTCCTTTTACAACAGGTTCCAGATTATTTTATCATACTGGAACTTTGCTGATCCAAATTTTACTGAAAGTTACTCGGCCTTCTTTATTACATATAAATCAATAATGAAATAAAAATAAATAAAAACAAATGTTTACTGAATGATCATATGTGTGAAACAATGTAGATTAGAAAGATATATATTCCCTCAAGAAGCTACAATGTGATTAAGGAAAGAAGACAAACTCATGAATTGTAAGCAATAAACCCCCTTTTTATAATATTCCCCCCAAATGATCTTTCTAAAATGCAAAACTAACTTCTGTAATTTTCTATTTAAAACACTTCAATTACTGCTCTTTGCCTAGAGAATAAATCCAAAATACTTAGAAGACCAGACAAAACCCTCCAAGACTGGATCCCAAATCTCAACTCCCACCACTCCAAAACCCAAACTTTGCACTCTTAACAATACACAATTACTTGGAATACTGACAAATGTAACACAAAAAGACAAAAAAAAAACCATGCCTTTGCTCAAGCCCTTAGATCTCTTTGCCTTTACCCGGCCCCCCTTCTCCCAACCATTCTCCAAAATATTGCAAGTGGCACATTTTCCATGATCTGCTACCCACTCCCAACTCCTAGGCTAGTTAGAGTACTTCCTCTGAACTCTTAAAATACACAGCACCATGTGCCTACCCTTATTATAACACCTGCCAATTTACATTTAAATTCCATTTACCTGCCAAATTGCAAACTTCTCAAGCACAAGGATTTGTTTTATTCATCTTTCTATCCTCAGCTTCTGGCTGAACGACACTCAATACATTTTGAAATAAAGGCTGATATTACAGAGTAGTACAAAACTAATTTTTAAATTATCTGAGGTGATGAATAGCACATTGACAACCCAAAGTCAGTGAAATATAAACATTATTATTTCAAGTGTCACTGGGATGTTACTTCCATTTCTCCTGGCATCTGCTCTATATAACACTGGGCATACATGCAATGTAGCAGCTACTAAAGCTGTTTTCAGTTAATTTTGAAGCCAAATTACTACATTACATGTTTATAAGGCTGAGGATTACTGTTTCCCTATAAAATTACACAATCAGGTGTGTTACAACTGAGATGCAGCCACTTTTGACATCTGGGGATAAAAGGAACAATGCTTTATTTTTTTTTTTCCATTTCAGCATTTAGTTTCATTCAGTAGGGTAAATGGAATCAAAAGGTGACATAATTTCCTTTTTCTCCTAAAGGAGGTCAGAATACCACCACATGCTTCATCAGTCTCATAATAGCATTTTAAATTCTTAAAAAGAGCAGAAATAAAAGTTATTTTGAACTTATTTTAAAAATTACCTGTAAGAACAATACTTAATAAATACTATTTGAATTTTGCTCATGGCAATGAGAATGTAATGAAAAGATTCAGTGGTCAAAGTAAATTTCCTCTTTACCGGCTTCATGGAATCTTAGGGCTGAAAGGACTCTTAAAAGATCATCCAGGATAACCAACCATTTGATAGTTGAATTCCCCTCTATAATAACTCCATTAAGTTGTTGTCAGATTCATTCAAACACTGCTAGTGGCTGGGGAACTCATTACCTCCTGAGGCAGGCTAATTTATCTGGGATACTCTCTGTTATGAAGCACTTCCTTCACAGAAATTTGTTCCCCTCTAGCTTGTACCCACTGACCCTAGCTCTATCTCACTGAAGCTTACAAAAACAAGTCTAATCCCTCCAACATAAGACAGATGTTCAAACGATTAATGGATATGACTACGCTTAAAGTCTTGGCCGGCTAAACAACTGCAACAACAGCCTGGAATTATTCATATGACATCGTTTGTGGTTCCTTTTCCATGAATGGGCTCCAATTTGTCTGTAAGAACTGAATGCAGGACTCCAAAGCGTGAACTGATCAGAACCTGGAGGTATCCTTTCCTCACAGGAAATGTTATGACACGGTTACATAACTCATTTGTTGTAAGATACCCTCCATTTTTGGTATAACCGAGAGTCAGAGAACTCAAAAAAGGGAATACAGGCCACCAAGATCACCGGCTCTGGGCCTGCTGGAGTAATCACACACCCCTCGCCCACCCACTTTTCGGTCAACTGTTGGGATCAGAAGGATCTCAGAAGCAAACTGACGTCTCCCCTCCCAAGTCACTGGGGAAGTTGTTGAAGAAACCCACACAAACAGTGCACCTGCCCAGGGCAGAAAGGTGCAGGATGAGGTGAGAGACCCAACATAGGATTAAAGTCTGATGTTTTTCGGATGTGTGCTTGGGCCCAGGGGGAAAGGTATCTCGGTCCTCGTTTTCATTTCCGTGAAGGAAAGGACCGGCGCAGTGACAGCAACACATCCTAAAAACCAGCTCTAAACCTGGCAGACAGGAGTGGAGACCGGGGAGATGAAAGGCAGTTTGTGGAGAAGCTGTTGGTGTGAGAGAGGTGAAAAAGGATTGATGATTCGGGATCTGAATTTTACCTTCACATTTCTGCTCCACAAAGTCCAAGATGGGAATGGACCAGTCCGGGCCCCTCAGAAACCCCGCGATGCTCTCCACTACCCATTCCACCTCGTCCTCTTCTTCCGCAGCCATTCCGCCCCCGAGGGCCGCCGCGGAAGCCTGGGCCAGACCCCCGGAGCCTGGAAGGCCTTTCGGCCGCAGGGAACCGAGAGGAAATGGGAAGACAAGCTGCCCCCGCAGTCTCGCAGTCACCTGGATGAAAGCTACAAACCAGTTAACGTAAAACGGTCGCTATGCCAACCCGCGTAGCCGCCCCTAGAAGCCGCCCGGAAGTGAAGCCAGCTTCCGCGGAGCTAGCGCGTCCTAGAGAGAGGTATTTGAAGAACTCTTCCGATTGGCTGGAAAGGAGCAGTATTGAGTCGAAAGGTAGCCTTCCGCCCATTGGCCCGGAGCTGCTGGGGCAGAGAGGAGGAGTGTAGCCATTGGCTGGAAATCCTGGAAAGAATCTCAGCATTCCCTCTAGATAAATGCGTGAGACCAAGGCTTAGAAATGGCGCTGGGAAGGCGAGCCTCACCTGGACTCTGACTGAAAATTTTAAAGGCTTCAGTACACGGTTGTATCCCCCACCACTCAGTCCCGAACATTTTCAGACCCGCTGGCCCAGAAACGTTTGCAATTAAAAGGTTGTTTGAAAATACAAACCTGAGCAAAGTAGCTCTGTAAGACTTGCTGATTCGCTCTGCAGTCAGTTTGCATCCTGTAGCTGAAGGCGGGTCTTTAAACTTTCCTGCGCAGATAGAAATAACTAGAATTGACCTTTTCAAGACCAAAATCAAAGTGAATGTTCCTTTAAATAAATGCCTAGGTAACCAACCCTTTTGTTAAGTTACACCAACTCTACTTTTAGATTGGGGTCATTTGTGGAATGGGTCTTCAAAGGTCATTGTCAGGGTACTTGGCATCCCAAAATATTTTCAAACAACCTTATATGTATTTACATAAATGGGGTCATATTGTATGTACAGTTATGAAACTGTTCACTTAATATTTGGTCATCTTTTCATATAAACATAAAACTATCATTTCTGTATAGCTACATGGTATTCAATAAACTACCGTTTCGTTATTTTTATTTCTTGTATATACACACAGTATCTTACTTGGATGCATAGATGTCATTAGTGTGCAGGGTTTTTTTTCCCTCCGTGGTGTGGATATACCATGCCATTTTTCCCTTCTACAAACTGCTAAAATGAACATCTGTGTGTCTCTAAGAACTGTTGGTTTATTGACTATTCCAAAGGATAGATTCTACCAGATTTGCTAAATGAAAGACTATATATACTTTGATTTGTGTGACCAATTCTCAATAGCTAGGTTAAATTACTTCGATTTCTCAAATTTATAAACAATTCTGTAATGAACATACTTGCACATGTTTTTCAACTCTAGTCTCATTATTTACTTTGAATAAATTCCCAAAGGAAAGATTACCGAACCTATTTTTAAAAGCCTTTTTGAAAAATATCTTTACCAATCCACTAGGTTAAAGATGATGCATAGTTTTAATTTGCATTTTAAATTTTGAATTTGAGCTTTATTTCATATTGATTAGCCTTTGTGTTTCTTCTATGTTACTTTTTCATACCTTTTGACCATTTCTTCTTGGGATTTATTTTTCTTATTGATTTGAAAGAGCTTTTTATACGTTAGTATAAGAATTTTAACTCTTTGTCACATGTTGCAGTGACATGTTTGTAATTTGTCTTTTAGTTCACTGTGTCTTTTGCCATATAGAAGTTTTACATTTTTTATGTAAATGATAGCCGATAAGTTATCTTCCTTAGTGGATAGCCATGCTCCAGGTACCACTTACTGGAAATGGATGTGGTAAGTGTGGGGGGTTTTGAGTTACTAAGAAGAGGTAAAAGGAGAGAAGGACATCATCATTTTGGAGCTAAAATATTGTGACACCAGAAGGGGATTACTGTGGCTTCTTGTTCTCCTTTTCTGTCTTCTAAACCAGCTTAAAAGAGAAATACTCCTTTTCTGCCAGTTTCCTTTCTTCATAAGGAAGTTACTTGTCAGGTTTCTAATGAGCGTGAAGGCCACAAAGTGCTATCCAACTGCACTCAGCATTACCTGGCCTTAGGGTCTTTATCTTTAGTCTCTTGGGAGTGCTTTCCAATTCCACTGGAAGCAGATAATAACTGGAATGCACAAGTTCTTCTTTCGTTTATTTTCTCAGCGTCATTCTTCAATGTGGCCAATGTGAATTCCCTCAGGCCTGCAAGTTTTCTCATTTATTTCAAAACATTGAATTATTTCAATCTTCTCCTCAAATGTAAGGATTTTCTTTTTATTCAGTACTTGGGACCTTTATAAGAAGGATGCTTATACAGATTTAATATAATATATTCAATATGCTTATCGTGAAATAAACACAAACTCAAAAGAACAGTGCACACACTCTTAGGGCAATGCATGTGGGGTGCTCTGGAGGAAGAATAAGAAAACAAGGTGGGTGTGCGTTGTGCATTTTACCATATAGCACTTTGTTCAGCCAGGTAGTGTTTTTCATGTTTTGCAGTGCTACAAAGCATGGTCCTCTCTTGAAAAATCACAACTTCTCGTTTTGACCACTTTATCTGCTATGTATGAACAAATTTTCACATTGAAGTTGTTTGTTGTAACAGAAAAGACTGAAATAGATAACATACATACCCATGTAAGCATACACACACACACATATCTACAGTACTTTTACCATGGTGTTGATAAGAGGTTAATTAGAGAACACATAAAAATTACTTGGGACCATGCTTGGTAAGTTAGTAAATGCTCAATACATGTTAGCTATTATTATATGTAATTTAGATTCTTTTTTAACAGCTTGCATTCTCTTTATTTTGTCTCTCTTCACTGACAAGTCAGTTACATTCTTTACTGCATTCCTACTGAAATCTCTTGCTTCTCCCCATCCCTGTATGGGAACTGGATCTCTGCCTTACTAAAGGGTTATAAAGTTCAGTCTTAACAAGATAATTACATTCCTCCAGATTTTTCAGGGACCACGTGAATAGCAACTACTTACATTTGTGTAGTAGTTCATAGTTTACAAAGAAATTTACATGTTTGACTCAGGACAACCTTAAGAGCTAAGTAAAGATGGTATTAAGATTTCCCCCATCTTACGGATGATGTGTACTAGTTTGCTAGGACGGCTGTAGCAAAGTACCACAGACTGGGTGGCTTTGTCAAAGACTAAGAAATAGTCAAAGTAAAACCAGTGAATCACCAAAGTAGTAATTAGTTAAAGTTTATTGTGCACACATCAAAAAGACAGTTTGCAGACCAGGAGCTCTTAAACCAAAACATGGAATGAGGCTCAGGGGTATATTATTATAAAGCAGCTTATGTAATGAGAAAGCAGTGACCATTTATTCTTTACAGTGATTGGTTATAATATTAGAATTTTCTTAAACGATAGGGAATTTGTCAGTGATTACCTGATATCAACCTTGGGGAACAGTTCAAGTTTCACTTACGATTTCCAGAGACATAAACAAGAAATGACCCAGGTCAAGTAGATCTCACACAACAAACTAAATTAAGCCTTGTTCATATGACTAAACTCTTTTTATTGGCTAAGGGAATTTTCAAAGCCAGTCTCCCTTTGTTTCTGATTTTAATAGCTTGAGCAACAGAATTTTATTTTCTCATAGTTCTGGAGACTAGAAGGCTGACTTCATGGTGTCAGGAGGTTTGGTTTCTTCTAAGGCCTCTCTTCCTGGCGTCTAGATGCTGCCTTCTCACTGTGTTCACATGGTCTTCCCTCTTTACCTGTCTGTGTCCAAATTTCCTCCTCTTATAAGGACATCAGTTGAAGGGGATCAGAATGTGACACCCTAAAATATGCCACTTTGGCATATTGGTTATTTTGAGCTGAAGGCAGCTGAGAAACAGCAGATGCAGAAATAGCTCTCTGCTCTCCTCCATCTGCATAAAACAGGGCATAAATTTCCCATGAGAAACCTACTTACTTTCCCTGTACCAGGCAGAGGCGAGGAGAACACTCATCACTGGAGACGAGGAGTCAATTCTGGGATGAGTCTGCATAAATAGACTCTACTAAAATAACTCTTGTCTTCCATTCAAAGATATCTTAACCACTCCTTCCCCATGTATTTACAAGTCACTTCTGCACAATTTGTCAGCCCTAGAAGCCCAAGTCCTCTTTCCTTTGTCTAGTCACTGCTCCACAGTTTATCACCCTTTGTTAAAATGGTACGTAAGCCCACAAGTCTCTCTGCTCTTTGACTTTTTTCACTTCTTTTTGGTGAAGCCCCCATGCATATAAAGTTGTAAATATTAATAAAATTGTATGCCTTCTCTCCCATCAATCTGACTTTTGTCAGTTTAATTCATAGGCCCCAATGACTAAACCTAAGAGAGTAGAAGAAAGGTTTTCTCCTTCCCTACATAGTTGTATTGGATTAGGGCCCACCCTAATGACCTCATTTTAACTTAATAACCCCTTTTAAGGCTCCCTCTCCAAATGCAGTCAAATTTTTAGGTACTGTGGTTAGAACTTCAACATATGAATGTTGGGGGACATGATTCAGCCCATAACAGGTGGGAAAACTGAGACTGTATGAGGTCACATTTCTTGCCCGGGGTCAGCACAAAGTCAGGGCTTGCACTTCTCTGTACTTGACACTTAAGCAACAAGGTAACCTCCAATTTTAATTTTATAATATATCACAGAAGGTTTTCCATGTTTACATGATCCCTTTTAATGTTACCTAGTGTCTTAGCTTGGGCTGCTGTGACAGAATACCATAGTCTAGGGGGCTTATAAACAACAGAAATTTCTTTTTCACAGTTCTGGAGGCTGAGAAATCCAAGATCAAGGAGTCAGCTGATTTGGTGAAGGCCCACTTCCTGATTCATAGACCACCATCATCTCTCTGTGTCCTCCCAGGTGGTAGAGGTAAGGAAGTTCACCAGGGTCTCTTTATAAGGACACTAATCCCATTTATGAAGGCTCCTCATGACCTAATCACCTACCAAAGACCCCCCACTTCCTAATATCATCACTTTAGGGGTTAAGATTTCAACATACAAATTTTAGCGGTACACAAGCAATTCATTTCCATTGTGTGAACATCATACAATTTATTTAAACAATTCCGTATTTACCTAGGCTGTTTCTTGCACTGTTTTAAAAATAAATGCATCCTTATAACTAAATCTTTGCACCTAATCTTTACCACTTTGTGAAAATGAATTCCTAAAAGTGGAATTGCTAAATCATACAGCAAGCAGTTTTTAAAGACATGTACCTATGGAGTTTGGTTTTGTTTTAAGAGGAAGTATTGTGCATTCTGCAATCATCATGGTTAAATGCTAATTCTTATCCCTTTTATTATTGTTTTATATCCATGAGTCTACATGTCCCTACAAATGCACAAATATATCTCAGATACTTGGGAGATTGCTAATTTAGTCAGGGGAGGACTATAGAAATGATTGTAAATTTTAGACGATATAAATTCTTTAATTTCACAAATGTATCTCCAACTCCAGCACAATGATTTGCACTAAGAGACCCACAATGAGTATTTGATGAACATGTGAATTATGACTGGAGTACATAGAGCCTCATATTCACCTGAAAACAATCCATTTCTCTTTTCTGCTCCTGCGGGAGACAGTAAAGGTGTGACTACTGGCAAAGTGGGGTTTTTTTAACTTTAGCAAAATATGCTTGCATTCTAGATCAGATGGCTTAAAGTTATTATTAGCAATAAGCTTAAAAATACCAATGCAACAGAAGTGTCATTTTCATATGTAATTTATAGAACATATAAAACAGCTCTAATGAACTACCTAATTACTACTCCAAATGGTATGAATTCAGCTTTCAAGTAAAGAAAGGAAAAAAGGTCACTGCTTTAATCCTCTAAATTGCTTTTATTCTGGCTATAGAAAGACTTTTTAGAAGTTCTAAATTATAGGTTCTTTCCAAATAGTCTTGATTATTTGGTTTATATAACAGCAAAGGGATGGAGGAGGTTTCCATGGGTTGACAAATAAATAATTACCTGCCATATCTTCAAATTCTCCAATGAATCCTTAGATTTTTATTGCATTTGCAGATGGAGCATCACAGAATTTCCATTCTCTTTTCAATGTCTTTTATTGCTCATAATCTATAAAATGTTCAACAACTTGATTTAAAATAACAGCAAAGAAATGAAAATACAATGACTTTTCAAATTGTGGCTTAACACATATATTTGGTGTGAAATGGCATGGCTTAGAATCCTTTCTTTACTCATTGAGTGCATACTGTGTGCCAAGCACCATGCTAGAAACCAAGAATAAAGAGCTCCAGATATGGTACATTCTAAATTCCAACTGTATGATAGTTTGCTTATTTTCATTTCATCTCTAAATGTTCAGGATCTTTGTGTGAATTACTCTTTTTCTTTCACCTCCTTTTCTTTAGTCATTAGGTTTTTTCATTGTCTTATTTGTGTATATGTAGATAATTTTCCTATTTTACTTTCTTCTCTTCCCTTCTACGTTGGATTATGTACTAAATTGACTCTTGCCTTTGTCTTCCATTGTGTTTTCCTATCTATTTTCTCTTTTTCTTTTAACTACTATATTAGTGACTTTGGGGAGGATGACTAATTTATAGAACATGTTTATATGCATCTTAGATCTGCTTTTAGTTCTCTCTCTTAAAAGCAGCTATAGCCTAAATTAAATGGCCTCTAAATTTTTTTGACCAGATACTTCATCAGTAAAAAAAATTTTGAATACTCCTCTTAATATTTGAATATATATTTACTAATGACTTATGGACCTGTACATATACATATATGAATATAAATAATTGTATACTGTATAATTTAAAAAAACAAAAGTTGAAAATTGAAATTAACAAAGGATGAGATAAAAATATATAGGTTGAAATTCTAATACTTTTTCCCTGAGTGCCAATGGATAATTTTGTGGACCCACTGTGGAGGCCACTAGTTTAGACTTGATAAACTTGATAGTTTGGGCTTCTGGCTTAGTAAGGAAGCCAGTGAGTGGCCTATTTGCTTTAGTCCCGTTTTGAATATCTGGGAAAGATGATAAAGAAAATTTCAAGGTTCGTATTTGGAGCCTAGAACATTGAGATCAAGTCTCTCAAGCAAAAAAGGATGACAGAAGCCTCTTCCACCTTCAGAAGAGGTGGAATCAGATACCCTGACTGGGAACCATCCTGATGTCAGAGGCAGTAGGGAAGCGGGCTTAATAATGGAATATTTTTTAAGGATGGCAGGGGAACACTCTTTTATCTATTCATTTTAAAATGTTATCTTTATTACTCCTTCTGTTGGAAAAGTCATATGGTCAGCCCTCCATATCCACGGGTTCTGCATCCTCAGATTCAACCAAATGTGGATCAAAAGTACTTGAAAAAAAAAAATTCCAGAAAGTTCCAAAAAGCAAAACTTGAATTTGCCACACTGGCAACTATTTTCATAGCATTTACATTGTATTAGGCATTAGGAGTAATCTGGAGATGATTTAAAATAAAGGGGGATATGTATAGGTTATATACAAATACTGCAAATACTATGCAATTTTTCATAAGAGACTTGAGCATCCACACATTTTGATATCCACAGGGGTCCTGGAACCAATCCCCCATGGATACCAAAGGATGATTGTATATGTATATTGAAAAAAACTCAAACGGTATAGAACTACACAATGAAGAAAGTGAAAGTCTTCTATTTTTCCTACCATCTAAAAAAACTCACTGTGATTGTTTGGTTATCGGCCTCCAGATTTTTTTAATGTGCCTATTGACATATATTATTATCTTCTTTAACCAAAATGAGGCCATTCTCCTTTGTCTAACTTGCTTTTACTTCATTTTCCAAGGATCTTTCAATATTAATACAAAGAAATTGTTCTTTCAAATGGATGCATGGTATTCCATTATACAGATGTACCTTTTTTTTTAATAAATTATTTTATTAAGTTTTGGCTACTTTGGGTCTTTGTTGCTGCGTGCGGGCTTTCTCTAGTTGAGGCAAGCAGGGGCTACTCTTTGTTGCGGTGCGCGGGCTTATTGCGGTGGCTTCTTTTGTTGCAGAGCACGGGCTCCAGGCACGTGGGCTTCAGTAGTTGTGGCTCGCGGGCTCAGTAGTTGTGGCTCACGGGCTTAGTTGTTCCGCGGCACACGGGATCCTCCCGTACCAGGGCTCGAACACGTGTCCCCTGCATTGGCAGGCGGATTCTTAACCACTGCGCCACCTGGGAAGCCCTAGATGTACCTTTTTAAAATGAATATCTTATTCATTTATAATATTTTGCTCTTATAAACATTGCTACATTAAATATCAATGTACATGTATTTTTGCATTCTTGCCAAGTCATTTCATAAAAGAGAATTAGAATTCTGGGTGTAAGGATATGAAACATTTTTGGAACAATAAAATTTTCCATCAGTATTACCAAATTGCCCTCCAAAAGGCAATACAAACTGACACTCTCACCAAAAGATTGTGTTTATATTTCCACACCTTTTCAGCACCAGAAACATTAGTGTTTTAGTGATTTTTAATCTGAAAGGTAAAAAAAAATTTACTTGTTTTAATTTACCAATGTTTAATTGTTAATGAGGCTGAGGATGTATTAATTGGCCATTTATGTTTGTGAAAGCAATAATTTTTTTAAAGAATATTACTCTTTTATTTTTATTTATTTATTTTTTAATTTGGTTGCTCCGGGTCTTAGTTGCGGCAGGCGGGCTCCTTAGATGCGGCTCACCCACTCCTTAGTTGTGGCATGTGAGCTCCTTAGTTGTGTGTGGCATGCAAACTCTAAGTTGCAGCATGCATGCGGCTCTAGTTCCCTGACCAGGGATCGAACCTGGGCCCCCCGCATTGGGAGCACGGAGTCTTAACCACCGTGCCACCAAGTGAAGCCCCGAAAGCAATATTTGTTTTGTTTCTTTTTAACTTTCTATTATACAGATTTGCACATACACCAAAGAAACACCATGCTTCAACAATTACCAACATTTTTTCCAAACCCATTATGTCATTTTATATAGAGTTCTTTTACGTACGATTGGAAGATGTCATTTAGTGCCCTTTGACTCAGGCACTCAACTCTAATTCTTTGGCTAACTAGAACAAGTGTAAACTAAAGGGTAACAGCCAACCCTGGGCATCTTGCAGCAGTGAAAACGTAGTTGCTAATTGAGACCACCAGATGGCAGACCACGAGGAAAAAGAAAAAGGAGACGAAATCTATGCCTACCAAGACCCAGCTTCAGGATGGCCCAAAGGTTTTAGGGAACTTTGTTTCCTATTAGTAGTGCGGGGGCGGGGGGGGCGGGCAGATTAGTCAAAGGCATTGTTTTAAACCATAGTGATGTATTTAATTATCTGATAGTAATGTCATTTATTATCTGATGCATTTTATTATCAGATTAAATATCTTTTATATTTTCTTTTTCATTTTTTTCTATGAATCTCTAGGGCTCCAAAAATAATGTTTTAATTGGAATTGCATCAGAATTATAAGTTAATTTGAAAAAAGTAAGATCCTCATACTATTTATTTTTCCCATGAAAGAACATGTTTTTCCCATTTATTTGTCTCCATTTATATCTTTCAATAAGGATTACAGTTTTCCTTATAAAGGTCATGCACATCACTCATTAAAAATTTCACTTGGGAACAGGTTTATTTTACATGTATGCTAACTGGATTTTGACAATTTCATAGAAATATATTGACTTCTGCGGGGTTAATATTTACTCTGCACTCTTTTATTAAGAAATAACTATGAGTTAGTTCTTTTTAATTGCCCTGCTGTGGAATTACTTAATCTGTAAAGCATCACAAAATTCTTGTGTTTGCCTTTCTACTATTTATTTCTCTTATTTCTGTTTCATACTTCATTACATTGGCTAAAAATGGCATAAAATATGAAATATTTAATAATGATAAATAATGTATCTTTAGTATGTTTAACTGACTTTATTTGGAATAGACACTCATCATGTTTATTTTAATTTTATATAGTAATATGTTTTTATTCAATATAAATGGATGTTGAATTTCACCTGGTGGCCTTTTAGCATCTACTGAGAGGATCATATGATTTTTCTTATTTAATCAATTGATATGGTTATTCTATTAATGCTTTCTTGTATTGTCAGCTTTCCAGTCTAAGGTAAATTCTCCTTGATTTCAGTGGGTTAAAGTTTTAGTGTATTTTGAACTAGATTTGCTAGCATTTTATTTATTTTGTGTCTAACATTCATAAGTTAGGTTTGTCTAAATTTTTTTTCCGTGTCACATCTTTATTAGATTATAGTGTCGGAGCTATGTTTAGCTCATAAAAGAATTGGATAACACCCAATCATTTTCTCTGTTTTATGTTCTGGAATAAATATGTAATGATTTTTATCTATTTTATTATTATTATGTTTCTAAGGCTGATCAGAAAAGAATGCAGTTTTTAAAATTTAAATTAAAATAAACAAATGCTTGTATTAGACATGTTTTATAATTCAAAACCTTAAAGAACTGTAATAAAGGTTATTTCCCCCACCCCAACATGTTAAAGAAATGCCTGCCAAACCCATTATAAAAGATTATCTCTGTCTGAGTGTGCTCTGGGTTATACTATTACATAAAGCAGACAAAATCCTTTATTTTTCTCAGCTGTTCTGCTCAATCTTGGTGAGAAAATTATGCCTAGTGATTCAGCATCTGAAATGTTATACCAAGTCAAAAGTTGCTGCCTATATATTTTTCACAATAAGCTATTGCATTTCTTAGGTGCTGGTAGATAATAATATTCCAAGGAAGTGTATTTCTTGGGGGGAAAGAAAAAGGCAATAAAGAATTTTGACTCTTGTTTTATCTAGGTGTACATCTTGCCTCTAGAAGTAGCTCATGGCAAATAGTTATGGTAAGCTTCCAGATGAATAATATTCATAATTCGTTATGGCTCTTCTGACAGATCACAGCTTTGTTCAACAGAACTCTCTGCCATGTTGGAAATGTTCTGTTTCTGTGTCCAATGTCTACTGTGGCTCTGAGGACTTGAAATGTGGCTAGTGTAAATGAGAAACTAAATTTTTATTTTTATTTATTTTTAATTAATTTAAATTTAAATAGCCACTTGTGGCTAGTGGCTACCAAATTGGACAGCTCAACTTTCAAGGTAGAAAATTTAATTAGTAGGGATACATTAAAAAATCCAGAATGTTTTCACCACTAAACATTTCCTTATTATGCATAAATAAATTTCACTTGCCTGTATTTTGACAACTGAGAATCAATATCAGTCTCTGCTCACTTCTCCAAAATTATTTACACTTGCATTTTTTTTTACATCTTTATTGGAGTATAATTGCTTTACAATGGTGTGTTAGTTTCTGCTTTATAACAAAGTGAATCAGTTATACATATACATATGTTCCCATATCTCTTCCCTCTTGCGTCTCCCTCCCTCCCACCCTCCTGATCCCACCCCTCCAGGCGGTCACAAAGCACCGAGCTGATCTCCCTGTGCTATGCGGCTGCTTCCCACTAGCTATCTACCTTACGTTTGGTAGTGTATATATGTCCATGCCTCTCTCTCGCTTTGTCACAGCTTTGCCTCTCTCTCGCTTTGTCACAGCTTACCCTTCCCCCTCCCCATATCCTCAAGTCCGTTCTCTAGTAGGTTTGTCTTACCCCTAGGTTCTTCATGACATTTTTTTTCTTAAATTCCATATATATGTGTTAGCATACGGTATTTGTCTTTCTCTTTCTGACTTACTTCACTCTGTATGACAGACTCTAGGTCTATCCACCTCATTACAAATAGCTCAATTTCGTTTCTTTTTATGGCTGAGTAATATTCCATTGTATATATGTGCCACATCTTCTTTATCCATTCATCCAATGATGGACACTTAGATTGTTTCCATCTCTGGGCTATTGTAAATAGAGCTGCAGTGAACATTTTGTTACATGACTCTTTTTGAATTATGGTTTTCTCAGGGTATATGCCCAGTAGTGGGATTGCTGGGTCATATGGTAGTTCTATTTTTAGTTTTTTAAGGAACCTCCATACTGTTCTCCACAGTGGCTGTATCAATTTACATTCCCACCAACAGTGCAAGAGGGTTCCCTTTTCTCCACACCCTCTCCAGCATTTATTGTTTCTAGATTGTTTGATGATGGCCATTCTGACTGGTGTGAGATGATATCTCATTGTCGTTTTGATTTGCATTTCTCTAATGATTAATGATGTTGAGCATTCTTTCATGTGCTTGTTGGCAGTCTGTACATCTTCTTTGGAGAAATGTATATTTAGGTCTTCTGCCTATTTTTGGATTGGGTTGTTTGTTTTTTTGTTATTAAGCTGCATGAGCTGCTTATAAATTTTAGAGATTAATTCTTTGTCAGTTGCTTCATTTGCAAATATTTTCTCCCATTCTGAGGGTTGTCTTTTGGTCTTGTTTATGGTTTCCTTTGCTGTGCAAAAGCTTTGAAGTTTCATTAGGTCCCATTTGTTTATTATGGTTTTTATTTCCATTTCTCTAGGAGATGGGTCGGAAAGGATCTTGCTGTGATTTACGTCATAGAGTGTTCTGCCTATATTTTCCTCTAAGAGTTTGATAGTTTCTGGCCTTACGTTTAGGTCTTTAATCCATTTTGAGCTTATTTTTGTGTATACACTTGCATTTTAAAAACTTGGTTTAATGCTTACCTCCCAGCTGAGCCACCTTCTTTTGCCATTCTAAGACGTATTCTGTTTTTCCTGTCTTGGCATTTGCTGTTGTTGTTGTTCCACTTTGTTTACATGCTTTTAGCTCTGTCATTAGGTGTCTTTGTAATTTTGTTTCCAAACCTACTGAATTTTTGTTACTTTCTTTAAAAAAAAAAGTGATTTGGTTTAAAAATTGGACATGAACATTCTGCCATGTAGAATGATGGATAATTATATCAGAATCATAACAGTAAGATGATCATGGGTAAAATATGATCAAGAAGAATTTGCAAAAATTTTTAATGAGAATTTATAAAAATAGAATTGGCACTTTAGTAAGGAAACTGCAGCTATATCATTGAACTGCTTTTCAAGATGAAGCCAAATTATACTTTAAACTTTCTAAAAATGTGCACTTCAGTATACACCAGTTTTACATGTATTCTCCACATCCAGTGCCACTATTATTAAAATTTTAAGATTTGGTGGTTGTGTTATTGTAACAATCCTGCATATCCTGCTTCTTGTATTTCTATAGCAGCAATCTGAATGTATACATGACAAGTTTTATGATTTCAAATGACCTAATAAGATCTGGAAATGATTTCAGTTAATTATCTTTTGATTAACAGATTGCAAAGTACTATTTTAGAGAGATTGGAATAACCATTCATTTGAAGCTAAAGCTTCATCATTTAATAAATTAATTCATCATTCAAGTCAGAAGATTTAGTAGTTGAGAATAGTGGTAGCCACCTATTTTTTTAAAAGGCTAATTTTAAATGAAATTATTTGTGACTGGAGTCCAGATACTGGAAACATTGAAATATTGGACTGGCTGAGTACTTAAAAGAACAAGTTTCTATAAAGATGCTGAGTCTGGTGGTTGAGGCCATTCTAATAGGGATGAGAGAGGTGACTCACAAACTCTTCAGAAAGGAGATGCTACACCTCACTCAGATCAGTAACTGAGAAGATTAGTCTAGCTTCTTGATAAAATGCAATCTTATTACCTTGGTCCCCACCAACTCACAATTCATGATATAAAATTTAAGTTTTCATTGCTTCTTAGGAAAACATTTTGCTAACAAAATAATAGTGTGAACACAGGAAATAATATAAAACATGAGACAATCCTTTTTATTTATCTATTTTTGTATGATTGCCTCATTTAAAAGTTAATGTAATATAAGATAATTTTTTATGATGGCTAAGGATACTAACCATTTTTACCTGTTTTTGTTTTTTTGTTTTGGGGGTTTTTTTGGCCACTCTGCATGGCTTGCAGGATCTTAGTTACCAGGGATGGAACCCGGGCCCCCTGCAGTGGAAGCGTGGAGTCCTAATCACTGGACCGCCAGGGAATTCCCTACCTGTTTATTTTTTCAGATAATTTCAGAATTATTTTATCAAGTTCTTTGAAAGTATTTTAAATTGGGATTTTGCCTATTTGCTTTAAGTATTTTAATTGGTAGGAGAATGGCATTATTAAAATATTAGTCTAAAATATGGTACTACTTTTCTTGTACTTAATATCTTTCAGGAAGATCTAATTTTCTTCATATTGGTGATATATTTTCCATTAAAGTTCATTAACATATATTTATATCTGCTTCTATTACACATTAGGATTCCTTTCTAATTACATATTTCAAACTGAGTATTGTTAGTACATATGAATGTTATTTCAATTTTATATATCCACCTATTTCCAAACATTTTTCTAAGCTCTTTAAAGCATTCTGGGGACTTCCCTGGTGGTGCAGTGGTTAAGAATCCACCTGCCAACGCAGGGGACACGGGTTCGATCCCTGGTCCGGGAAGATCCCACATGCCGGGGAGCAACTAAGCCTGTGTACCACAACTACTGAGCCTGCGTGCCACAACTACTGAAGCCTGTGGGCCTAGAGTGCGTGCTCCGCAACAAAGAGAAGCCACCACAATAAGAAGCCCGTGCACCGCAATGTAGAGTAGCCCCCGCTTGCCACAACTAGAGAGAAAGTCCGCGCGCAGCAATGAAGACCAAATGCAGCCAAAATTAATGAATAAATAAATTTATTTTTTTTAAGTATTCTGTATTCCTCTCCCAAAAATGGAAATCCCCCACTTGCAAATTACTAAATATTCTCAATGAATTTTCAAGGAACTACCAGACCCTGAGATCTTAGTCTGGAGTATCTGAACAGCAGATAAACCGAGCAATTTGTATTACCCATAGGCCAAGGACTTTCACTGATGCCCATAGCCAATGTTCAGGGTATCCAAACCACGCAGTGGCTATCTCATTTGTACCCCCAAAACAGGATTCAAACTCCATGATCCATTACATTTGTGTGGAGCCTCATGTGCTTAAGACTAAGAACTGTGTAAAACTTGCCTGATAACAGTTCATGGGGAGCAGTGGTTTCCAGAGAAATGTTCCACTATTTTCACTTATAAACGTTGCAATTTCCCAAAGCTCTGATACTTTAGGAAATACTTTGGTCTATAATCATTCAATCAGTCCAGTCAGGAAAACAGAAACCACTGTATGTAGTTCAAACAGACAGGGATTTAATTCTAAGAAATGGTTACAAAGGTGTTGGGAGGGCTAGAGGAAAAAAGAAGGAATGTTGCCCAGAGTTGAGAAAGCTGCTACCACCATGCTTAGGCTGGAGCCCTGCAGCTGCATTTGCTGCCAGAGGTTACTGGGTAGCCGTGCAGGAACTCCACCTCCACAGAACGGGCACCCTGTGGCCCGTGCTGAATCTGCTGTTGAGACCCCTCTACCACTGGTACCAGTCTTAAAATGGCTTCTTCTTTTCTCCCGCCAGTGACTCCCATTGGCCAAACCTGACCGGAAGCCAGTTAGTAAAGGATTCTGGGGAATGGAGTTACAGGCTTCTAGCCCCTACGATTATGGAATACAGAAGGGAGAGAGAGTATGGCATTGTGCCAGCAGAAAAATAATTGGCACAATAATATTCTCAGGTAGATCCTTAATCATTTTAATCAATTACATTAGGTATAAAATTACTTCTGAATGGATTGGATAAGTGTATAGCAATAATCACTTTCCCTTCATTTCTTGGGAAATCTTGCTTTTGAGACTTACTAAGATGGTACTAGCACAAGACAGAGAGTCAAGGATGGTTGAAAAGGGGAAGAATGGACAGGACAGAACAGGTCCAGGGGCAGACACATGGATAATTAACTTGATGAAAGGCCAGCATGGATTTTGAAAAAGACTTCCTCTTTCTAATAAAAAAATATTTTGTCTCTAAAATTGAGGGTGGAGGTAGGGCAACAATAAAAACCTTTCTTTTTGCCTGAGTAGCAAGAGCCAATGAGTTTCATAAGAAGCTGGGGGTGAGGCAGGAATCTAGCTTGCTAATTATATGCAAATTCTCCTGTATAATGGAAGAAAAATGAGTCAGCAAAAATACAAAGCTACATAAATTAGCACCTTCAGTGTCTTTAGACAAGTGAAACAGCCAAATAGAGTCGTCCCCAAATTAACTTCCTTTCATATTCCATCCAGGCACATCCACTAGAGTTTGTAAAAGGCTCACATTACCATCAGTTGATACCTGATGTGGAATTTTTTTTAACTTCTTTATATTTCCACCACTTTCACTCTGATTCACAAAATGCTTTATTAGAGTTCACTGGGGCTTTATGGCTTATATGACTCAAAAATGAGTTAATTCCTATTTTGTTAGTTGGCATAAAAAACATTCAATGAGCAATGCTGAGCAGGATTACTCTATGGCTAAACATATATAGATCCTTTCAAAGATTCTTCTGAAAATTCTACTCTATAGTAAAGCAAATTTAATTTTTTTAATCTTATGAATGTAGAGCATTATCTTTTAAAATGAACTTTGCTCCTGCCAGGACATGTGTGTATATATATTATATATACATATATAATATATATGTATCTCAAACTTATGACTATATTTTGTGGGATACCACTCTGCAGTGCTGTTCTAGAAACTTCTTTCAGAATTATGAAATGTTTTAGAATTATTAAAGTTGAAATATCTTTCTAGAGCTTCATTTTTTTAAAGCTGCTACTTGCCGTCATCATGAAATGCATACTATATGATCAATGAAAATTAATATGGAAATAAGTTCATATATATATTTAAATTTTCACATGATAAAAAGAAGAGTATTTCTGTCAGATACTTTTCTTAAGTTTGTGCACCATTCTCTCCCAGTTCTCCTGGGTCTGAAGTAGTCAACCCATTTCATAGTTAATCCTCCTAGGAAAATACTGGAAAGGTGAAAGCAGTGGATTAAGTTATATTGGTTTGTGTAACTTAAACTTAACCCTCTCTCCTCTTGGAGATAATAGGGTAAACATTCAAGACACAGTCACAGAGAACTGCATAGAGATTCCAGAGGGGTCGTTTCACAGATGATCTGTACTTAGTTCCAGTCAGGCAGTCTGCACAGGTGTGGCTGTGCTGTTTCTTCAAATAACGAGACATTTTCATACCTATGGTGGTAGGAAGAATGATGGTCCCCAAGATGTCCATTTCCTGCACATCTAGAACCTGTGAAAGTGTTATCTTAAATGGCAAAAAAAGGATTTTTCAGATGCGATTAAGGATCTTAAAATAAGGAGGTTATTCTGGATTATCCAGTGGGCTCAATCTAATCACATGGGTCTTTAAAAGTGGACTTTTTCTCAGCTGTGATTAGAGTGAGATGTGACCATGCAAGAAGGGCGGAGGGGAGATGTAATATTGATGGCTTTTTTTTTTTAATAAATTTATGTATTTATTTATTTATTTTTGGATGTGTTGGGTCTTCATTTCTGCACGAGGGCTTTCTCCAGTTGTGGCAAGCGGGGGCCACTCTTCATCGCGGCGCGCGGGCCTCTCACTGTCGTGGCCTCTCTTGTTGCGGAGCACAGGCTCCAGACGCGCAGGCTCAGTAGTTGTGGCTCATGGGCCTAGTTGCTCCGTGGCATGTGGGATCCTCTCAGACCAGGGCTCGAACCCGTGTCCCCTGCATTGGCAGGCAGATTCTCAACCACTGCGCCACCAAGGAAGCCCATATTGATGGCTTTGAAGACAGAGGAAGGGGGCCATAAATAAAGGAATGTAAGCAGCCTCTAGAAGTTGAAAAAGGCAAGGAAGCAGTTTCTCTCTTGGAGCCTCCAGAAAGAAAGATAGCTGTGTTAATACCTTGACTTCAGGTCAGTGAGACCTGTGCCTAATTTCTGACCTACGGAACAGTAAGGTAATAAATTTGTGTTATTTTAAGCCTCTAGGTTTATGGCAACTTGTTACTGCAAAAATAGAAAACTGATACACCTACAAAGCCATTGCCCCAAGCCCACTGCTGCCTCAGCCATCCTGACCCTCCTCTTGGGACTCTCAATCCAGTAACAAAGGGGTAACCCCTGGCATGGCGAAGTTCCCTGGAGCCCTGTCCCAACACAGCAGCCAGCATTAGTTCTTATTTATTGATTGATTTTGTCTGTGCCGGGTCTTAGTTGCGTTATGCATATGGGATCTAGTTCCCTGACCAGGGATCGAATCCAGGCCCCCTGCACTGGGAGTGCAGAGTCTTACCCACTGGACCACCACGGAAGTCCCCAGCTTTAGTTCTGACTGGGCTACACCCAACTTAACCAGTTGTGAAATATTTTGAACATTACTTTCAATTTCAGGGACCTAAATCAGTGACTTTCAAACTTTTTTTGACTCCAGCCCACCTACAGTAAGATACACATTTTTATTTCAACCTAGGACATAGACACATTCCCACACACACAAATTATATAATTGAAAGTAATGTTTCTTGAAGCAGTATTTAGCTTTACTACATGTATTACACTCTGATATTTTCAATTCTATTCTCTTCTATTTTATTAGTGTAAATTTCAACCTACTAAACTGATTTCATGATTCACTAGCAGGTTGCAACCTTCAGCTGAAAAACACTGACCTTGATCATGACAACTCTATGGTCAAGACGTAGAGTTTCTGATGGAGAATATATTCTGTTTCATTTATTTATTTATTTATTGGCCACACCTCATGGCATGTGGGATCTCAGTTCCCCAACCAGGGATCAAACCCGCACCCCCTGCAGCAGAAGTACAGAGTCTTAATGACTGGACCACCAGGGAAGTCCCAATTCGGTTTCATTTTTAAAGGAAGCAGAATTTGTTCAGAATTTAAATAGTTTCTGTATGTAACCTTAATTCACTGTTATTAAGTGTTATTTATTGGCATACTAAAAATGTATTCGTTTTCTCAAAGCGAACATCAAATCCATGACAGTTTGTAAATTAAGCCTAACAGTAAGAGAGAGGGGCCACAACAGGGAAGGGATACATTTTAGAAGCAATTTTTAAATGAATAGATATAGTCGTTGGGTACATGTATTTAGTGTTCTGCTTTCTATTGCTCAATTTGTTCATTTCTGCTTTTATTTTTAATATTTCCCTTTTTGTGCTTGTTCTTAAGATATTACCCATTTCCTTTTCTAGATTTTTTTATGTTAATTTATTGCATTTCTCTTTTTTTTCCTTATTACTATTTATAGCTGCAGTATCATTTCAAGCATTTACCCTTTGTTTTAGTATCCCCTTAATTTGAGGTCCTGGTGGAGTTTAAATGTGAATTTAAAATTATGTTTATTATAACTCAGTTAGCTTTTCTAGGTATTGGTAGCAAAAGGGTTTGACGATTATACTGTGTATTAGTTAGCTTTCACTAGGTTATGTTGTGGAACAAACCATCCCCCTAATCCTGTGGCTTACAGCAGCAATGGTTTAGTGCTCCTTTACTGCACCTGTTGGCTACAGCTCTGTTCTGGGATCTTTATTTCAGGATGTAGACTGAAGGAACAGCCTCTATGTGAGACACGCTGTTTCATGGCTGAACCACAGGATGTCTCTTAAAGCGCCTGCTCAGATGTGGGGCATACATCACTTCTCTATGCATTCCTTAGGCCAATGCAAGTCATAAGGCTAAACCTGATCACATAATCCTTTCAAAGGCAGGGCAATCAGTAGTAGGAAACAATAGTAGAATCTAACCCCATGTTATCCCCCATAATGCCTCAACCAAAAAGGTTTATCCTTGCATCTCTGTCAATTCAAAACTCTGTTTTATTGTTGGATTACATCTGAGACTTACCATTATAGCATATATGTTTCCATTTTTAAATGTATCTTTAATCATGATAAAATACTGTTTGTCTCCCTTAATGCTTTTTCTACAAAATCAGCTATGCTGATCACGTTTTTACAGGCCATGCCAGGCTGTGGCTGCTATGGGTTATAATAACATTAAGAAAACAGTATTTTTCTAGCTTAGCCTACACCCACAGCAATGCAAGACCTCAGCTCTCAAAATCCACCAGGTATTTCATGGGCTTCTGCAAGGAGTCCTGGGGTTCCCAGGAGGATCCTTCTTGGTACGTCTGAAGGCTGGGTCCCTAGTCTGCTGAGCCATGAGCAATATCTCCTGCTACCTCCAGACGCCCACAGAGCAGTGCTGCGTTGCACATCTCACACCTTCAGAGGCTCCAGGGATTTCACTCTTTTCTAAATTAATAGCCGTCTTTCCCCAGAGCTTTGGCTCAAGTTCCTAAGACACAATTGGATAGCAAATAATATGATTAATACACTGTACCATACTCAAAATTACTCTAACAGCCAAACCTTTTATTTCAGTAAGCTTATTTCTCTCCACCCCCCGCCCCCACCCCGTCTCCAGCATCCCCTCTCCCTTCCCCCTCTACATGAGGCTCCTCTGCTGTTCCTGCTGGTAGATCCTGTAATAACCAGTTCCACTCTGGAATCACTGTGAAACTGACATAATTCAAACACCAGGTTTTTATTGTGCTTGTACAGGCACTATGAATTGTAACCCATTCTTGCTTTCTTAAAATGTCATTATTTTAAAACATTTTATCACAGTAATCACACATGGAAAAAACAATGTAATAGGGCTTATGATGAAACCATAGTCTACTGTCCCATCCCCTCCCACCCCTAATTCGATTTCCCAGGAGGAATCACTTTTTTATTTTTGGAATCACTTTTAATTGTTTCTGTTTCAAGGCTTTTTGATGGTTACTTCCCTAATTCTAAACAATGAGTCTTCACCTTGCATTTAACCCATTTGCATCATATGACATAGTTGGTCATTTCTTCCTTAAAACACTATTCTAAACTCAAATGTTACTTTATCAGAGAGGCCTTTCCTGAGCACTCTGGGTTAAATAGCCAACCAACTAACTAGTCCCTTCTACTCTGTACTATTTACCCCCCTACTCTGCAGTATTGATTACCACCTGACATATTTCATATTTGTTTATTGACTTTCTCTTTTATTTCAACCCCAATTTGAGCAAGGCAACTGTAAAATGACATCTTTGTGAAAGTTAGGGACGTTTGAATATAGACCAGTTATTAAATGATATTAAACAATAACATTAATTTTGTTAGGCATGATGATGACTTGGGGAAAAAAATTTTATCAATTAGAGATGTATAATGAAGTATCTATAAGTGAATTGATATAATGTCCAAAGTTTTCTTTAAAATACTCAGGAATGAGTCCAAGATTTCTGGCTTGAGCAGCTAGGAGAGTGAGGTTGTTATTTGCTGAGGCATTTGAAGACAGCAGGAGGAAGCAGTTTTGCAGGGGATGGGAGTGGGAGAAAGTAAGGGACTTGGTTTGACAACGTCAAGTTTAAGATGTGTGTTGATAACCAACTAGTGTGTATATAATCAAGTAGAGATGTTGACTGTCTAGATGTACCAGTATCTAGATGTACCAGTCTGGAGTTCAGGGAAGTGGACTAGGCTGGAGATAAATATCTGTGAATCATCATCATTTGAATATACATGATATTTAAAGCCATGAGTCTGCATGGGAATATTTAGGAAATGATGGTAAGATTTTTTTCAAAAAGGAAAAAAGGACGTCTAAGAGCTAAACCTTACAGCATTCCAAAATTCACAGGCCAGATATGAGAAGTCATCAGAGGAAGCCAGGAAGTAAAGGCCAGTGAGGAGAACAACTATGGCAGCCTGAGAAGCAAATGAACAAAGTGTCCCCCAACCCAGTGTTCCAAAACTGGCAGTACAACTAAAGTGTTTAACAAGTGAATATAACACAATAGTTTATTTCCCCATAGCCACTGACTAAATGCCAGAATTTTTATGGTACAGTGATATTCCATTAGAATTTTTAAATAAAATAGCTATTATTGTGCAAATTATGGGTTAAAGATTAGCTAAGTGTCACTAATAATCTCAAAACTTAATTCTGTTTTATACCACATTGCATTGAACTGAATACTATTGTGCTCCAATGAGAGTCCTTCAAGGCCAGCACTCTCATCCCCAGGCTGCTGGGAATATTGACTGCTGTTGTCTCACAGCCACCTCCCCTGGTGGGAACACCTCTTGGCTGCAGGGATCTGCCTCTCCCAAGGTTATACCCCCTACTAGGAGGAAGCGCATATCAAATGAATACAAAATCTGGCCCCTTGCCTCAATTTGGGACAACTCTGAAGGGTCATCCCCCCTCCAGAAATCCCCATGGGATGACTGAGGCCTCAGTTGAAACCTCACCAGGGTCAGCTTCTCCACTGTTCAGTCCCACCTTCCTTACCCACTCAGAGGTATCTCTCTAATGAAGTTCTGCATGCAACTCTCCATGCTATAATTTGTGTGGAGGGAACCCACCCTAAAACAAGGTCTACCAGAGGCATGACTACCCTCCAATGTAATTGTGCCATTTATAATATATGGTAATTATAGAATTTATTATTTGTTGAAAATACCAGGTCATTTGTTCTGTAGGATTTTCCATATTCTGGATTTGGCTGATTGTATCCCTGTGTGTATTTTTATTCTGATACTTTTTGTAAACGGGTACTAATACTAGAGGCTTAATTAAGTTCACCTCCATCCACTTAAACATGGTATTCTGAAACTTTTTTTAACTTTTCTTTTTCTACCCTGTGAAATGTAAGTATTGCTTTTCTGATGCTGAGAAGAGATGAAAATCAAAACTCCCCAGGATCAGGAGAGATCATTTATAATTATATCTGCCTCTCCTACCCCCTCATTCCCACAGATGTGGTGTATGCAACCTAAAGGCCTTCCAGATACTGGGAACAAATGACTGGAGAATATGTTTACCTAGGTTTACAGCCTTAAACACTAAATACCTTCCTCCCAAAGCAGAGTATGATTATCTTCTTCTCATCTAGGAAGATAACCAAAGACAGCAACACCATCTCTGGATTATTTGCATGTAGAATTCCACATTGTTACTAATTTTAAAAGCCATCCTGGCTTTCTTCTGTCAAGTGGTTTGATTGTGGATCACATTCTTTCACCGACAGCTGGTGTATTCTAAGTCAATTAATCAACATGCATTTATCAAGCACCTGCTGTGTGATCAACGTCATTCTTGGAGAATTCATGCTGATTAAATTTTCTGTAAAACAATTAGGAAGCTGTATCTTGTTTCTGCTCTGCCCCCATCCCCACCCCCAATTCACACAAATGCATTCCAGAATCAAATAGATGCTCTTTTTGTATCAATTTACTGTTTTGAATCATCTACATACTGCTCCATTCTGTTGAGAGTTGATAATAGCCTGGACAATTATGATTTTTCTAAGGTATTCAAAGCAGTTTTGCATAAATGTATATACCCTTCTGCATAATTATGTACTCTTATGCATCTCCTTTTAAAGAAATTTGTTATGAGTTTTTGTTTATTTTATTTTTTTATTAATATCATTACAAGTAACAGAAACCAGCTTGACCTGGCTCAAGGGAAAATAAAAACTTACTGGAAATATATTAGGCTCTCTCACAGAATCCAAAGAAGAATTGAACCACCAACCAGGCCTCTGGAAGGGCAGAGGGCAGGGAAGCTCTGGGGACCCTAACAACAGCTGCTCACAAACGTTCCTTGTGGAATTCTGCCACTAACATGATTCAGAGCCAAACTTTTCCCGTCTCTGTGTACGTACCTCAGTTCAAAATTCAAATTCCTGGAAGGGAGAAACTGATTGGCTGAGCTGTGGTTAGAAGGCTGCTGCTGCTCCAATCAAGTATGGCCAGGAGGCACTGTCCAATACAGAAGCCACCGGCCACATGTGCCTATGCAGCACTTGAAATGTGGCTAGTACATTGAGGAACTGAATTTTCATTTTATTTAATTGTTATTCAATAAACTCTGCACTCCCAGCTTCTGAGGTGGGAGAGCCGAGTTCAGGGCATTGGTCCAGCAGAGACCTCCTAGCCCCACGTAATATCAATCGGTGGGAGCTCTCCTAGAGATCTCCATCTCAACACTAAGACCCAGCTCCACTCAATGACGAGTAATCTCCAGCGCTGGACACCCCATGCCAAACAACTAGCAAGACAGGAACACAACCCCACCCATTAGCAGAGAGACTGCCTAAAATCATAAGTTCACAGACACCCCAAAACACACCACCAGACTCGGTCCTGCCCACCAGAAAGACAAGATCCAGGCTCATTCACCAGAACACAGTCAGCAGTCCGCTCCACCAGGAAACTTACACAACCCACTGAACCAACCTTAGCCACTGGAAGAAAACACCAAAAACAGCAGGAACTACAAACCTGCAGATTACGAAAAGGAGACCCCAAACACAGTAAGTTAAGCAAAATGAGACAGAGAAACACACAGCAGATGAAGGAGTAAGGTAAAAACCCACCAGACCTAACAAATGAAGAGGAAATAGGCAGTCTACCTGAAAAAGAATTCAGAGTAATCATAGTAAAGATGGTCCAAAATCATGGAAATAGAATGGAGAAAATTAACAAGGACCTAGAAGAACAAAAGAGTAAACAAACAGCGATGAACAACACAATAAATGAAATTAAAAATTCTCCAGAAGGAATCAATAGCAGAATAACTGAGCCAGAAGAATGGATAAGTGACCTGGAAGATGAAATAGTGGAAATAACTACCGCAGAGCAAAATAAAGAAAAAGAATGAAAAGAATTGAGGACAGTCTCAGAGACTCTCTGGGACAACATTAAACGCACCAACTTTCAAATTATAGGGGTTCCAGAAGAAGAGAAAAAAAAAGAAACTGAGAAAATATTTGAAGAGATTATAATTGAAAACCTCCCTAATATGGGAAAGGAAGTAGTCAATCAAGTCCCGGAAGAACAGAGTCCCATACATGATAAATCCAAGGAGAAACACACCAAGACACATATTAATCAGACTATCAGAAATTAAATACAAAGAAAAAATATTAAAAGCAGCAAGGGAAAAACAACAAATAACAGACAAGGGAATCCCCATGAGGTTAACAACTGATCTTTCAGCAGAAACTCTGCAAGCCAGAAGGGAGTGGCAGGACATATTTAAAGTGATGAAAGGGAAAAACCTACAACCAAGATTACTCTACCCAGCAAGGATCTCATTCAGATTTGACGGAGAAATTAAAACCTTTACAGACAAGCAAAAGCTAAGAGAATTCAGCACCACCAAACTAGCATTACAACAAATGCTAAAGGAACTTCTCTGGGCAGGAAACACAAGAGAAGGAAAAGACCTACAAAAACAAACCCAAAACATTTAAGAAAATGGTAATAGGAACATACATATTGATAATTACCTTAAATGTAAATGGATTAAATGCTGCAACCAAAAGACATAGACTGGCTGAATGGATACAAAAACAATACCTGTATATATGCTGTCTACAAGAGACCCACATCAGACCTGTGGACACATACAGACTGAAAGTGAGGGGATGGAAAAAGATATTCCATGCAAATGGAAATTGTAAGCTGGAGTAGCAATTCTCATATCAGGCAAAATAGACTTTAAAATAAAGACTATTACAAGAGACAAAGAAGGACACTACATAATGATCAAGGGATCAATCCAAGAAGAAGATATAGCAGTAGTAAATATTTATGCTCCCGATGTATGAGTACCTCAATACACAAGGCAAATGCTAACAGCCATAAAAGGGGAAATCGACAGTAACACATTCATAGTAGGGGACTTTAACACCCCACTTTCACCAATGGAAGGATCATCCAAAATGAAAATAAATAAGGAAACACAAGCTTTAAATGACACATTAAACAAGATGGACTTAATTGATATTTATAGGACATTCCAACCAAAAAAAATGGAATACACTCTCTTTTCAAGTGCTCGTGAAACATTCTCCAGAATAGATCATATCTTGGGTCACAAATCAAGCCTTGGCAAATTTAAGAAAATTGAAATCGTATCAAGTATCTTTTCTGAACACAACACTGTGAGACTAGATATCAATTACAGGAAAAAATCTGTAAAAAATGCAAACACATAGAGGCGCAACAATACACTGCTAAATAACCAATAGATTACTGAAGAAATCAAAGAGGAAATCAAAAAATACCTAGAAACAAATGACAATGAAAACACGATGACCCAAAACCTATGGGATGCAGCAAAAGCAGTTCTAAGAGGGACGTTTATAGCAGTACAATCATACCTCAAGAAACAAGAAAAATCTCAAATAAACAAGTTAACCTTACACCTAAAGCAATTTGATAAAGAAGAACAAAAAAACCCCAAAGTTAGCAGAAGGAAAAAAATCATAAAGATCAGATCAGAAGTAAATGAAAAAGAAATGAAAGAAACAGTAACAATAAAACTAAAAGGTGGTTCTTTGAGAAAATAAACAAAATTGATAAACCATTAGCCAGACTCATCAAGAACAAAAGGGAGAAGACTCAAATCAACAGAATTAGAAATGAAAAAGAAGAAGTAACAACTGACACTGCAAAAATACAAAGGATCGTGAGAGATTACTACAAGCAACTATATGTCAATAAAATGGACAACCTGGAAGAAATGGACAAATTCTCAGAAAAGCACAAACTTCTGAGACTGAACCAGTAAGAAATAGAAAATATTAATCAACCAATCACAAGCACTGAAATTGAAACTGTGGTTAAAAATCTTCCAACAAACAAAAGCCCAGCACCAGGGGCTTCACAGGTGAATTCTATCAAACATTTAGATCCTTCTCAAACTCTTCCAAAATGTAGCAGAGGGAGGAACACCCCCAGTCTCATTCTACGAGGCCACCATCACCCTGATACCAAAACCAGACAAAGATGTCACAAAGAAAGAAAACTATAGCCCAATATCACGGATGAACATAGATGCAAAAATCCTCAACAAAATATTAGCAAACAGACTCCAACAGCACATTAAAAGGATCATGCACCAAGATCAAGTGGGGTTTATCCCAGGAATGCAAGGATTCTTCAATATATGCAAATCAATCAATGTGATACACCATATTAACAAATTGAAGGAGAAAAACCATATGATCATCTCAATAGATGCAGAAAAAGCTTTCAACAAAATTCAACACCCATTTATGATAAAAAACCTTCCAGAAAGTAGGCACAGAGGGAACTTACCTCAACATAATAAAGGCCATATATGAGAAACCCACAGCCAACATTGTTCTCAGTGGTGAAATACTGAAACCATTTCCATTAAGAACAGGAACAAGACAAGGTTGCCCACTCTCACTACTATTATTGAACATTGTTTTGGAAGTTTTAGCCCCAGCAATCAGAGAAGAAAAAGGAATCCAAACCGGAAAAGAAAAAATAAAGGTGTCACTGTTTGCAGATGACAAGATACTATACATAGAGAATCCTATAGACTCTACCAGAAAACTACTAGAGCTAATCAACGAATTTGGTAAAGTAGCAGGATACAAATTAATGCACAGAGATATCTTGCATTCCTATACACTAATGATGAAAAATCTGAAAGAGAAATTAAGGAAACACTCCCATTTATCACCACAACAAATAGAATAAAATACCTTAGGTAGGAATAAACCTACCTAAGAAGACAAAACACCTGTATGCAGAAAACTGTAAGATACTGATGAAAGAAATTAAAGACGATACAAACAGATGGAGAGATGTACCATGTTCTTTGACTGGAAGAATTAACATTGTGAAAATGACTGTACTACCCAAAGCAATCTACAGATTCAATGCAAACCCTATCAAGCTACCAATGGCATTTTTCACAGAACTAGAACAAAATATTTCACAATTTGTATGGAAACACAAAAGACCCCGAATAGCCAAAGCAATCTTGAGAAAGAAAAACGGAGCTGGAGGAATCAGGCTCCCAGACTTCAGAGTATACTACAATGCTGCAGTAATCAAGACAGTATGGTACTGGCACAAAAACAGAAATATAGATCAATGGAACAGGAGAGAAAGCCCAGAGATAAACTCATGCACATATGGTCACCTTATCTTTTATATAGGAGGCAAGAATATACAGTGGAGAAAAGACAGCCCTTCAATAAGTGGTAGTGGGAAAACTGGACAGCTACACACAAAAGAATGAAATTAGAGCACTCTCTAACACCATACAAAAAAATAGTCTCAAAATTGAGTAAAGACCTAAATGAAAGACTGGACACTATAAAACTCTTAGAGGAAAACATAAGCCAACACTATATGACATAAATCACAGCAAGATCCTTTTTGACCCACCTGCTAGAGAAATGGAAATAAAAACAAAGATAAACAAATGGGACCTAATGAAACTTAAAAGCTTTTTCACAGCAAAGGAAACTATAAACAAGACGAAAAGACAACCCTCAGAATGGGAGAAAATATTTGCAAACTAAGCAACTGACAAAGGATTAATCCCCAAAATATACAAGCAGGTCATGCAGCTCAGTTGCAAAAAAACAAACAACCCAATCTAAAAATGGGCAGAAGACCTAAATCGACATTTCTCCAGAGAAGATATACAGATTGCCAGCAAACACATGAAAGGATGCTCAACATCACTAATCATTGGAGAAATGCAAATCAAAACTACAATGAGGTATCACCTCACACCAGTCAGAATGGCCATCATCAAAAAATGTACAAGCAATAAATGCTGGAGAGGGTGTGGAGAAAGGGAACCGTCTTGCGTTGTTGGTGGGAATGTAAATTGATACAGTCACTATGGAGAACAGTATGGAGGTTCCTTAAAAAACTAAAAATAGAACTACCCTACGACCCAGCAATCCCACTACTGGGCATATACGCTGAGAAAAACAGAATTCAAAAAGAGTCATGTACCACAATGTTCATTGCAGCACTATTTACAATAGACAGGACATGGAAGCAACCTTTGTGTCCATCAACAGATGAATGGATCAAGAAGATGTAGCACATACACCCAATGGAATATCACTCAGCCATAAAAAGAAACGAAATTGAGTTATTTGTAGTGAGGTGGATGGACCTAGAGTCTGTCACACAGAGTGAAGTAAGTCAGAAAGAAAAACAAATACCGTATGCTAACACATATATATGGAATCTAAAAAAAAAAGAAAAGGTTCTTAAGAACCTGGAGGCAGGACATAAATAAAGACACAGGCATAGAGAATGGACTTGAAGACACGGGGAGGGGGAAGGGTAAGCTGGGATGAAGTGAGAGAGTGGCATTGCCACATATACACTACCAAATATAAAGTGGATAGCTAGTGGGAAGCAGCCACATAGCACAGGGAGATCAGCTCGGTGCTTTGTGTCCACCTAGAGGGGTGGGATAGGGAGGGTGGGAGGGAGACGCAAGAGGGAGGGGATATGGGGATATATGTATTCGTAGAGCTGAATCACTTTGTTATATAGCAGAAAAAAAGCAGATAAACAAAGACATAATGCCCCGGTATATAATAGATGCTCCAGGAAAAAAAAAAAGTTAAGGAGATGGAGAATGACATGGGATGCTCTTTTGCTGGATGAACAGGGAAGACCTCCCTGATCCCATGACTTTGAAGTAGAGATTAGAATGAAGGGGGAGAGTAAGTCATGTGACTCTCAGGAAAAGCAGTCCTTCTGACAAGTAGAATTAGTTCATCTTGTTTCAGAATCCACAGGGATGCCTCTGAGCCTAAAGAACAGAAAGAAAGGGGAACAAGGTAGAAAATTAGAACAGGTAGTCTGCAGCCAGATCATCCATGGCCCTCATGACAAGGTAAATGTTGAGTCGAAGCGCTTGCAGTGTTGAGAACAGAGAATGGGATGATTGCATTTACCTTTTTTTCTTTGGTCCACAAATCATACAGGCAAGACATGAAATTTTGTGAATAAGATTTTTCTAAGAATTTTTGTCCTCATGGTTTTATCAAAAATTATCAACTCTTTATTTCCCCAATCTGTGTTTTTCTTATGATAAAATTAAATGAATTATGAAAACATTAGTATTTATGAAAAAATAATTGAAAAATTAAATCCAGAGCTACTTATCTCCTGAATTAATTTGAATCCTGAAAATTTCTATGCCCTTTATCTGAATAAAATGTTTGCACAACTGAATTGTAAAACAAAATTATTTACCTCAGGGAATCAATTTTATCTATGATAGAAGTCTTTGTAATGGGTAAGAATCCTTTCAAAATTTCTTGCAGGCAAACCTTTAAAAAATAATACACTCAACTGCCTAACACACAAAGAAACACCCATAGAACCTAAAGACAACCATAAAACAGACATGAATGCACATAAATTCCTAAAACTTGCTAAGCATATGCATAATCTATATACAAGAGGGCACATATATATATATATATATAAAATAACTGCAGATTACACATAATAGCTACTATTTTTAAGCACTTACTGTATATCATTTACCTGTGACTATCTGTATTAGTTTGCTAGGGCTACTGTAACTAAATACCACAGACTGAATGACTTAAGTAGAAATTAATTTCCTCATGGTTTTGGAGGATAGCAGTCCAAGATCAAGATGTCAGCAGGTTTGGTTTCTTCTGAGGCCTTTCTGCTTGTCTTGCAGATGGCGGTCTTCCTACTGTGTCCTCATGTGGTCTTTCTTCTGTGCATGCTCGTCTCTGGTGTCTCTTTGTTGTCTCCATATTTTTTCTTCCTATAAGGATACCAGTCAGATTGAATTAGGGCCCACCCTAATGGCCTCATTCTAGCTCAGTCACCTCTTTAAAGACTCCCATTTCCAAATACAGTCACATTCTGAGGTACAGGGGATTAGGGCTTCAACACATGCATTTGACGGGGACACAATTCAGCCAACAACACTGCAACTTACCTATGAAGATAAAAAGTTGAGTAAGAGGCTGTCCCTAAGAGAGTTGACAATGCAAGAAGTGCTATCATAGAATTATGTAAAAGTGGCCATGTATATTGGGAGCACAAAGGAAAGAATGCAAATTCTTCCTTGATGCAAATGCAGGGGCTGGGAGCAATCAGAAGACTTCATGGAGGAGGTTACATGTGAAGTGGCATCAGAGGACAATTAGACATTCTATACTTTGTGCCAGCATCCATGGCATCTGTGCCTAAAATATAAAGTCATCATTTAACTATTCAATATATCATGGATGAGCAAGTGATTAGAAAGCAATAAGGCACTATGTAAATATTCATTTTTCCTTTTTTTTAAGTTTTTCTTTTTTTTTAATTAGGTAAATTACTGTATTCCTTATTTCTCCAGAAAACAAACTGCTAAGTGAAAATCTGAATATATAATATCTTTATTGGCCGCCTTTATTTATAGGATAATGCTTGGCAAAATATTTTGTTGTTTCTTGTTACTTACCTCACGTGTCTTCGCTTAGATGTCTTTAATTTTTTTCTGGGATGGGGAAAGAGAAAGACTTCTACAGAAATTTTACATGTCATCCTGTAATTGATGACGGCACCTGAAGATAACTATTAATTGTGTTAGGAACAAGATGGAATAATACTTAGCAAAGTTCTGTATTTCTCTTGGATTGGATAAGTCCTTGAACTGACTTCAAGTAGACTTCTTTATAGCTCTTTTGTTATAATACCCACAATATTGTTCTCTTAAAATGAAATACATGTAATTTAAAAAAATAGGCCCTATGTCAAGATAGCCTCAATAGGTCTGAAAATAGCTTTATGTAAAAATGCAGGGAATTCCCTGGCGGTCCAGTGGTTAGGCCTTGGCGCTTCCATTGAAGGGGGCATGGGTTCAATCCCTGGTAGGAGAATTAAGATCCCGCAAGCCATGGGGTACAGGGGGTGGGGAAGCAAGTAACTTTCAGTTTCCCCCAAATTCCTCCAGATATTACTCCTAGAGAGAGCATTCTTTTCTTAAAGAGAACTTTTGGGTTTTGTTGGCAAGTGTTTGTCCCCCTGGAGAAGTTGACTGGACAGGAATCTGGTCCTGTGTTCTTTTGTGGTTTCTGTAGCTTAGACTGTGATGATTGCATCAGACCTGTAATGTTTTCATAAATTATACTCCCACTACCTTTACAGCATGTCACTGGAATAAAATTCTAACTCTACTAATTACATTAGGAAGAATGAAACTGTTTTCCCCTAAAAGTTAGAATGCTTTGAATTTTCTTGTACTTACATTTTACTGCTGTGAAAACTACATCTATAGAGCAGGGGTCCCCAAACTTTTCAGCACCAGGGACTGGTTTCGTGGAAGACAATTTTTCCACGAAAGGAGGGGCGTAGGGAGATGGTTCAGGCGGTGACGCAAGCCATGGGGAGTGGCTCCCCCGCCGCTCACCTTCTGCTGTGCGGCCTAGTTCCTAACAGGCTGCGGACCTGTACCAGTCCACAGCCCAGGGGTTGGGGACCCCTGCTGTAGAGAATGTATGAAACTATATATAGATAAAATGTGCCAAACAGATAATAGAGACTCCTCCCCAGAGGAGCTCATAATCACAGAACTAATGACATCTTGACAACTTGTGTTGTTTTTGCTAATGAATTGTTTATCTTAAATATTAAAATGCCAAATTCTTCATAACTGTCACAGCTTAATTGGAAATGACTTGGAAAATAATTTGTTTTAAAACTTAGCAGATTAAATTCAGTGTGCTGCCCTGGATTGGATCCTGGAATAGAAAAGAACATTAGTGGAAGTATATGGTGAAATACATATACAGTCTGGAGTTTACTTAATAATAACGTATTAATGTTAATTTCCTAGTTTTGACAAATATACCCTGGCTAGGTAAGGTGTTAACATTAAGGAACACTGGGTGGAGGATATAGGGACTCTCAGTTCTTTGCAACTTTTCTGTAAGTCTAAAATTACTCTGAAATTTTAAGTTTTTTAAACAAAAAATTTAGCAGAGTGTTGACGTTATATTTTCCAGTCTGTCTCCATGAATAAAGCGGCCAGGCTCACAGTTCCAGGGATCTGGATTGGACTTGGGGCTATCTGGGAAAACAAGACAGAGAACCAAGATGCAAAACCAAAGAGGCTGGAGCAAAGAGAGCTTCTGGGTGAGGAGGTGCAAAGCTGGTAGAAGGAGGGGAAATCTCTAGGTTGTGAATATAGGTGGCCACTAAATGTTAATGTAAATCTACAAACAAGATTTTAATAACAGTGTTATAAAAACAAAACATATATGTAGATGAGAATGATGGGTAGAACACTGGTTGATGCACCTTTTAAAAGTACTTTAGAAATCTAGACTCTATCTGTCAAAAATTTGGAAGCTGCCGGTTGACAAAAGCTAAGGAAGCTACTGAATATTTATAGGATTGGCTCTTGCATTTCTGATGTTGTGAAGACGGAGTGACAAAGTCTTCTGCTGTTTTCCTTGTTCTCTGGTTCTGGCTCTTTCTCATTCTATTTGAGATCACCTTGCAATTTTTAAGCATGAGGGTGTGATCCTAAGAAACTTTTCTCCTCATATATTTTCAGTTTTAGATTTGATTTTTTTTTTTTTTGACCTGTGCCACCAGCATGCGGGATCTCAGTTCCCCGACCAGGCATCGAACCCGTGCCCCCTGCAGTGGAAGCGCGGAGTCCTAACCACTGGACCGCCACAGAAGTCCATAGATTTGATGATTTTTATATGAAGTACTAAATTGTAGTCTACCTCAGCATTCCCACACCTTGTCCCTTTTTCCAGGAGACCCCGTCAAATTGGACGTGGATCTGTGACCCAGGCCCAGTCAAACATGGTACCCCATTTCTCTGGATGTACTGACAAACTGGGATAATGCAAACATGGAGACACTAGGAAGAACCCTGCTAAACAAAGAGGAAGGGACAAGCTTGAATCCAAACTCACTTATCTGAAAGCAGAAAGGCAACAGCATACTGGGAGGCCCTTTCTGCCACGAGCCAGCAATCCAGGACCACTGAGGGTCAAATAATAATTCTTCTCACTGATTTGAAAAAGCTGAAATCTATGTTCCAATCTAAAATTGATAACAAAGGAAGGAGGCAGGAATCACACCAGAAACTTGGTAAAAATTAGGAAACCCTGTTTCCCTTGTCCCTTCTTCTTAAACAACTGTGCTATTCCCTGCCAAATATAATTAGTAATCATGCCCATGGGAAAACACTATCCACTGGGTTACAGCCGAGGGTCAGGGTAGCCATTATGGGATACAGTAAATTGAGAGCCTATAGGATGGGCAAAGCTGAGATCTGTTGCTAAGAGACAGAAACTACAGGGCTGGGTAAGATTTCTGGTATTGGGGCCTAGTTTATGGAATCCCCAGGTATGAATTGGCAAAAAGCCATCTGAGATCTGAAGGGAGTTGTATCGCCAGAAAAACCCAACTTGGAAACAAGCCTGTGAACGGTCAAAGCCTAAGGCAATACCCAGGCTCCATAATGAGGCCAATAAGAAGTTGGTGGCTGAACTGGTGCCGTCCTAAAACATGTTGGATGAGGGAGACTTGTTTCTTACATGTGCAGACTCACTGGCAGCAAGATTGAATCACTAAAGAACTTCACTGCAAGGGAAGCAATTTAGGTGATATTTGCGGGACTTCCGTGGTGGAGCAGTGGATAAGAATCCGCCTGCCAGTGCAGGGGACACGGGTTCAATCTCTGGTCCAGGAAGATCCCACATGCTGCGGAGCAACTAAGCCCTTGCGCCACAACTACTGAGCCTGAGCTGTACAGCCCGCGAGCCACAACTACTGAGCCTGTGTGCTGCAACTACTGAAGCCTGCGCGCCTAGAGCCCGTGCTCTGCAACAAGAGAAGCCACCACAAGGAGAAGCCTGCACACCGCAACGAAGAGTAGCCCCCGCTCGCCACAACTAGAGAAAGCCCACGCGCAGCAATGAAGACCCAACCCAGCCAAAAATAAATAAATTTTTTTTAAAAATGATATTTGCATTGCGGGACCAGGAGGAACCCGATTTCCACCTGACCAAGAAGAAAGCATATGGCCCAAAGATACTAAACTTTAAGACAATGTGGGTTGTCTTTTGAGGGATGAACTGTACATGGAGGTTTTGCATTAAATTTAGTATGGGACGTTTTTGGAATTGCATGTTCAGAAAATCAAGAGTGTGGATGCTAACAGTGAACTGTGACAGCATATTGTGCTGCATGATATCTTTCTTAATTTGGCTGGCTGGCATGCTATCTCTCTCTTCCAGTATCAGATCCTCTCTTCTGGAACAGATATGGGCATATGTCACCAGCCCACCCAGTCTTAGTACCCCATTCCCCAGACATCATTATTAGTATAGGGGTGGGCATGTGGCCCAAGCAGGGCCTATAAGAATTCTTCTCTGGAATTGATATGTGGACACCGGGGGAGAGAGATCTCTTTCCACTGGGATTCCTAATGCAGATGATGTAAGCCTAGAGCTGTGGGCAACCTAATTCTCTGGCAACCTGGAAGATGGAAGAAAATGAGGTCACCACAGAGAGGAGGCTGAGCTGAGGTATTAGGGGGAGGGAAGAGGAGAGAAACCTGATGATATTTCCATGTGGGCCTGAAGCCAAGTCCTTCCATGAACTTCTCTTTCCTTCTTTCTCACCCTCCCTTCAACTCCTCTCCCTTTTTGGCTTAAATTAATTTGAGTTGTGTTTCTGTCCATTTCAACTGAGACAGCCTTTATTTTTTAAATTTTTCTAAATGTAAAGTAACACATACTCACCATAAAGGAAATTTGGAAAATATAGATAAATAGAAAGAAAAAAGAAAATGATCTATTCTCTCTCATGCTTCAAGTATAACTAGGTTAGCATTTTAGATTTTGCAGTACTTTAAATGCTTATTTTACATAGTCATAAATATTCAAGCTTAATCTACTGCTTTTCCTATTTAACATTTTCCCATGTTCTTAAACCACCTTGTAAACATAATATAATTTTCTTATATTTCCTCTACTATTAGGTAATTTTTCAGTGTTATAACCATTTTGGATTATAGCCCTAGCATTTATTTTCAGAACTATAATTACTGGGCCTAAATATTGGAACATTTTAAAGGCTCATTTTATGTTTTAGCTATGATTCCTTATTTAGATGAATACAAATACACGCAAATGAGAAATCTGTCGTTCATGGACAATCAGGATTAAATGACTCAAATATATAGGGTTAAGTTAGAAAAAAAAACAAATAAAATATCATTAGGCCTTCAATGAATAATTCTTTTTAGGGACAAAAGCTATCCCAAATTAACAAAATTCAAAACTTAAGCCACATCCAATTACAGGAATTAAAAGAAATAAAAACACTGATATTCAACCATGGCACCTGGTGTACTTTCCTCCCTAATTGATAATCTTTTAAACATATAATTTTAGCATTTTTCCACTTTGAAAATAATATATAAAACAACACAAGATACCATTGACACCTTTTTTTTAAATGATAATATTTGTTGTCATTGAAGATACAGGTATAATGCTGGGAAAGGTGAGAATTAATATAACCCTTTGGGGACAACTTGCCACCTATTTTATTTTTGTATGAAGGAATAAATAACCAGTCATTTCAACTGCTTTATAATGTTCCATTACGTGCATGTATTTACTTAACCAGTACTCTATTTTGAGACTTTTAGATTGCTTCCAGTGTTTTACTATTACAATAATACTGTATTGTATTATTGTACAATAAGTCTGAGGAAAAGCTTTCCTCTCACCTCCCTGGGAGAGTCAAGGGGTGGGTATGTGACCTAAACTAGAACAACTACACTCTCTGTCCTAGAACTTTTTTTTAAGAATTTAATAAACTTTATTCAAGCATACACGAAAGTAGAAGGAATAGTGCAGTGTATCTCCATGAACTCACACTCATTCTCAACAATGAGCAGTTCATGGCCAATCTGACCTCTGTATACATTTCTCCATTTCCTCCAGTCCCCAGGTTTTTCTGAAGCAAATCTTAGAGGTATAACATCAAGGAATATATTTTCTAGTATTACTAATATAAGCCATTAGACTAATTTAAGTTATTTTGATGAAAATATTTCTTTGTGCTATAAATGATGCTTTCTAAAAGTCCTTTCAGAGCCCAGTACTGAAACTGACAAGGCATGAAAAAAAGTATTTTCCTCATTGGAGGAAAGAAGAAATGTCAAGGTCTGGTCACCTTCTGTGTTTCTCTGACTTTTTGTTGACCTCTCTTTGTTACCTCCAAAGTCAAACACAGTTGTATCAATTTTATTTAACTTGATCACATTTGTTTAATTCCATATATTATGTGCCATTTAATCCCTAGAAAGATTAAAAGCTGTATTTATGCTTCATTGCTCTAAAATCACCTTCCTGAAAATTTTCAGTATTTGACTACATTCAGATCATTTTGAATTTTTTGTTTATTGTGGGAAAATATATATAATGTAAAATTTGCCATTTTAACCATTTTTTAGTGCACAATTCAGTGGCATCAAGTACATTCACAATGTCCTCCAACCAGGGACTTAGTATTTTGAGCAGTGTGACTTGCGAGAAACAGCAGATAGAGTTCACTCATTACAGCATAAGCACCCAAACAAGACCAACCAGGGATCACTACTATTGAAACCTTCAGGAACTGCTTCATTACAAGTTTCGTTTTCAGCCTTGCTTCTTTCCTATAAGCTCCTGAAACCCCCTTAAGATGATCAGTGTTAATCGTTTCTCCATCAAAGAACCCTAAATGACACAGAATGTGAAAGATTTTAAGCAAAGAAATGACATGATCAGCTTAGTTGATAACGAAAAAAAACTTTGACAAAATCCAACACACTTTCATGATAAAAACAATGAATAAACTAAAAGTAGAAGGGAACTTCCTCCACATGCTAAAGAGCATCTAAGAAAAACCCACAGCTCATATCATACTCAGTGAAAGACTGAAGCCTTTTCCCTTACATCAGGGGCAGGACAAGGATGCCCACTCTTGCCACTTCTATTCAACATTGTACTGAATGTCCTAGACAAAGAAATTAGGCAAAAAAGGGCTGGGGGTCGGGGTGGGGGGATCCAAACAGAAAAGGAAGAAGTAAAATTATCTCTATTTGCTGCTCTGTGTTTTGGAAAGGTCACTTGGAGGTTGTTATGGACTGAATTGTGTCCCCTCCAAATTCATATGTTGAACTCCTAAGCCCCAAGGTGACTGAATTTGGAGATAAGGTCTTTAGGGAAGGAATTAAGGTTAAATGAGGTCATAAAGTAGGGCTTTAATCCTTTAGGATTGATGTCCTTATGAGAACAAGAAGATTCTTCAGAACCATTTTTTTTTTTTTTTTAGATTCCATCTATATGTGTTAGCATACGGTATTTGTTTTTCTCTTTCTGACTTACTTCACTCTGTATGACAGTCTCTAGGTCCATCCACCTCGCTACAAATAACTCAGTTTTGTTTCTTTATATGGCTCAGTAATATTCCATTGTATATATGTGCGCAGACGTAGAGAATGGACTTGAGGACACAGGGAGGGGGAAGGGTAAGCTGGGACGAAGTGAGAGAGTGGCATGGACATATATACACTAACAAATGTAAACAGCTAGTGGGAAGCAGCCGCTTAGCCCAAGGAGATCAGCTCGGTGCTTTGTGTCCAACTAGAGGGGTGGGATAGGGAGGCTGGAAGGGAGACTCGAGGGAGGAGTTATGGGTATATATGTATACGTATAGCTGATTCACTTTGTTATACAGTAGAAACTAACACAATTATACTCCAATAAAGATGTTAAAAAAAAAAAAAAAGAACAGGAAGAGACGCCAGATCTCTCTCTCTCTCCCTCTCTCTCTCTCTCCCCACAGAGAAGAGGCCATGTAAAGACACAGTGAGAAAGTGATCATCCAGAGGTCAGAAAGAGAGGCCTCACCAGAAACAAACCTGCTCACTCCTTGATCTGGGACTTTCAGCCTCCAGATCTGTGAGAAAATAAATTTCAGGTGTTTAAAGCACCCAGCTTAAACATGTTTTATATGGCAGCCCTCGTAGACTAATACAGAGGTTATTGCAAACACATAAAAATGACATTTGCCTGAGCTGAAACAGTGACAGCGGAGAGGATGAATTTGAGTCCGATTAAGAGATAGAAATTAGAGGATTCAGTGATGGATTGGATGGGAGGATGAGTGTGCCTGATGAGTTGAGTGTGAGGTCTGTGGTCCTTCCCCGTCTTCCCTCTTGACGGAAATCCTCCCTGTCTGTATCAGGAATCTCAAAGTAAAGATCTGCTTTTATTCTGGCTCTGCCCTTCCATCTGATAAAGTATCTCTTGAATTTGGGTAGCTACTATTTAAAATTGTTTAGTCAGTAGGAGAGATGGAGTTAAAAACATTATTGCCCCTTGTACTAAATCATTACAGATCATATGAACCAATGCCTCTCAACACAAATGGCACAAGTAGAAATGATAATACAGGGACTTCCCTGGCGGTCCAGTAGTTAAGATTCCATGCTCCCAGTGCAGAGGGCCCAGGTTTGATCCCTGGTCAGGGAACTAGATCCTACATGCACACTGCAACTAGAGATCCCACACACCACAACTAAGACCCAGCACAGTCAAATAAATAAGTATTAAAAAGAAAAAAGAAGAAATGTTAATACAGTATTTGTTATGCACACTGGGGCAAGAAGAAGAAGCTGCTTACAGCTGAAGACAAACAGCCGGGGCCTCTGAGCAGCTGCCCCAAGGACTGAGGGCAGTCGATATCTCAGCTGAAACCAAGCTTGCTGCTTAAAAATCTCTAATGGAGACAAAAGCTACTTCATGTAGATGCAGCCTCTCATATATATAGTATTTAGAGAAAGTATGCTCAAGAAGACATTGCTGGCTTAAATATCTTAAAAATGGCTTAATCTAGATTTGTTTAATTGTCCATTTACTCATGATAGGTATGAATTTGCTCCATGATACAGTCATACAGTAAATATTGTCACAATCTTGGAGCAATTCTGGAAACGAGGAGGGCAGAATCAGGAAGTCTAGAACATTTAGGGAAAGCCACTGTGGTTACACTTCAGGTGCTCTATAATCAGGAATGGTCCTTTGAAAACAGGCAACCCATTCCCTCTGTACCCACAGGCTTGGGGAAGTCTCCCAAGCCACAGTGCCTAGGATCCAGCTCCCTTCTGGGACCCCACACAGACATCTCCTCATCCACACAACATGTATAAGTGAGACACAGGTGTCTGCCCAAATCAAACCCTCCTTCCCACTCCCTTGCCGGCAGCTCCAGTTTAATTACTTATTGCTTCCATCTTTAATTTTTTTCAGGCCAATACAAAGACACTGGACATACCCTGTGACAGGTGAGAAGAGCCCAAAAATAGCTTTCCTGGTGGGGTGGAATAACCTTTCTGTTCTTTTCAATTCCTAAAGCGAGCAGCTAAGAACTGGGCAGAAGATACTACCATATCAATAAATTATCCTGCCTCTCAGGAAAAAGGTCTCTGCTTCAAGAGCACATACTTACAGCTGAAGCTCCAGAAATTACATGGTCAAATAGTATTAAGATTAAAGACTTTTTTGTTGCATAAATTCTGCCTTTTGTGAAAGTGCAGGATACTCTAATTATGCATAGATCATCGCTAGTAATACATATAGTGATCAAAGCTTTCCATATTCAAAATAGAAATGAACATTTTCTTTCAAGCAAAATGAAATAGGTCAAGGGGTAGGAGGGCTGGATCTGTGCAGTGTTTGAATGTGAGTACAAGTTGGCCTAGGCCCAAAACAGAGGTGGACTGCAAGCAAACATAAAAATTAATACCCAGAAACTAAACTGGATTAGAGAAGCAAGAAGAGATCATAGAAATGTGAATCTAGAAGCAGGAGCCAAGAAACCAAACTGGATGAAAACGCAGGGGGTGTTTAAGAATGTGAGTCATAAGAGAGCATGTCGCAGCTTCCCTCACTGTTGAGATCTGACCTAAACAAATCTGCCTGTTAAGCTTCTTCTAGTAAAAATAGCAGTAGCTTCCAGGGCTGAGAGATGGGTAGGACCCATACTTTCTCTCCTACAGCATTGTTACCATGACTTATCACAGTGAAACCTAGTCTCAGACCTAAATTTTCCACAAATACAAACATGTATTGGCAAATAGGCCGAATAGGGTATTCATACAAATGATTCCTCTGAACTCAGTGAAGTCCACACTTTCTCTTCTTGGCACTTCAACAAGCTGCCTTGCACAGAAGATTCACTTGGAAGCTAACACAACTGTATTCTGATGGAGCATGAGCTAACCTTCCAATCTGCTTAAGTGAAAGAATTCTGTATTAAGAAGGACAAGTTAGAACTAGAGACTTCCGGTGCTATTTCTTTTTTTTTTTTTTGCTGCGGTACGCGAGCCTCTCACTCTTGTGGCCTCTCCCGTTGCGGAGCACAGGCTCCGGACGCGCAGGCTCAGCGGCCATGGCTCACGAGACCAGCCGCTCCACGGCATGTGGGATCTTCCCGGACCGGGGCACGAACCCGTGTCCCCTGCATCGGCAGGCGGACTCTCAACCACTGCGCCACCAGGGAAGCCCGCCGTGCTATTTCAAAGGCTGTTAGGCTTCTGGGCTGCCAGATTCGTACACTCCATTTGGGCAAAGTGGAAGTTCCTGTACAGTATATTTTGGGTTTTTTAAAGAAATTTTTTTTTTGTTAATTTTCTTTAAATTGAAGTCTAGTTGATGTACAATGTTGTGTTAGTTTCAGGTGTACAGCAATATATATATATATATTTTTTTTTTTTTTCAGATTCTTTTCCCTTATAGGTTACTACAAAATATTGAGTAGAGTTCCCTGGCTACACAGTAGGTCCTTGTTGGTTATCTATTTTATGTATAGTAGTATGTATATGTTAATTCCAAACTCCTAATTTATCCCTTGCCCCCCTTTTACCCTTTGGTAATCACAGGTTTGTGTTCTATGTCTATGGGTCTATTTCTGTTTTGTACATAAGTTCATTTGTATCATTTTTTTCAGATTCCACATATAAGTGATATCATATAGTATTTGTCTTTCTCTTTCTGACTTACTTCACTTAGCATGATAATCTCTAGGTCCATCCGTGTTGCTGCAAATGGCATTATTTCATTTTTTATGGCCAAATAATATTCCATTGTATGTATATACCACATCTTCTTTATCCATTCATCTGCTGATGGACATTTAGGTTGCTTCCATGTCTAGGCTATTGTAAATAGTGCTGCAATAAACATTGGGGTGCGTGTATCTTTCTGAATTATAGTTTTCTCCTGATGTATGCCTAGGAGTGGGATTGCAGGATCATATGGTAACTCTGTTTTTAGTTTCTTAAGGAACCTCCATACTGTTCTCCATAGTGGCTTGAACAGTATATTTTGAATGATCCTCATTTCACTATTTAAAAAATCTGTTATGGTGCAGGTTTAGATGGCAATTTGTAAAGTGGTGTACAAGCCTCTTTTGAGGGATGGGCTACTAATTAGGGTCCTTCAGCTGCTAACTGATTACCTCTACCTGGCATGTGGACTCCTGATCTGGCTGTTAAAAATGTTAAATCATTTTTGGGATGTAGATTAATTTACACATGCATATACATCAAACTAGAGTATTTTCAAGCAAATTCCAGACAAAATATCAGGCACCTTTAACTAATAGTGTTTAAGTATAATTTTGTTTCCCACAGTTTTTTTTTTTTTCTCCAAGGGGTGGAAGTGAGATTGATTTTGACTCAGAAATGGATACAGTGTAATATAACTTACTATTAGCCAAGAGACAGAAATCCTACTCAAATTAATTTAAGCAAAGAGCAGAATTTAGTGGATCATGGTCCTGGTGAGAATGGGGAAGGATCTGACCATAGGCACTCTGGACCCAGGGACTCAAAAGGATATTGAAAGCTCTTCTCATTCTTTCTTTCTCTTTCTCTCTCTTTTCCTTGGCTTTGTGTTTCTTCCTTGCAGGTTTCTTCCTCTGTGTTTTGGCCTCATTCTCTTCTATTTCTGTAAGAGTTTTCACCAGGCATGCAAGCCCCTCTAGCTTCACTTCCATCTAGCTCCGTGACCCCTTTAGTACCTGGTGGAGAAAGACTTGGATTATCTCCAGTGATATCACCTGCTTCCTGGACAATCCCTCTGGTGGGAGGCTGGGCTATTCTAAGTCTGGGGCACTTGCCCTGTGCTTTGTGGGTGGGAGAAGACAGTTAGCAAAAGAAGAGATGGAGCCAATTGACCCAAACTCCAGTAGCTGTGCCTCCCCCAGCCTCCCTTTTGTCCTATCCCTGCTTTTCTTTGGCTTATGTGTGTTAAAATGTATGTTACGAAAAACAAGAAAAATTAAAACTTTCTATGTCTTAAGATTTTGTAGCACGTAAAACTTTGATCCACTTCCTATTTTTCAATAGAAAAGACCATGTAGAACAGCTGGCATAAGAACTTTCTGGGACTCCCCCCCCCACCAAGTGATACCATTAAAATGGAAATCTGAAGGTTTTTATAAGCAGATGTGGGCTAACATTGATCTGGAAAAAAAGTGCCAATATACTGTAGCAGTGAATATCATAACCAAAATAAATTTCCTTAATCACTGTAATTAATTGAATTGGGGACTAGAATAAACAGCCTGTTTACACATTTAATCACTCTCTATAGGTAAGAAGCTCCTGGACTTTCCAGGTGAATGATGCTCCTGATAAATATCTCTCTGTCTTATGGACAATAAAATGACTCAACAAATGCCATATGTACTGTTTAGCTCTCAAGGAGACCTACAGCCTAGTTGGAACACAACCTATTTGCTGTGCCTACTGGAGGGTAGAATGAACAGATTGCTGGTAATAGTTCACTCCACATACTGTCTGTCAGACATAAAGTGCCAGGTCAAAAACTGACCGCATGCAATGTGGACACCATTATTTTTCCATTTCTCTCAGTCACTAAGAAACTTCAAAGAGGAACAAAGAGAATGAATTGTGAGAACACTCTCCATACAACAATAAATTGTGGCATGATATCTGACCATTATGACTGATTTATAGCAGTGTTGATTAAAAATGAACAAATTGTATCATTTGTGACTTTAAGTGTTAACAGAAACACTTTGATATAATGATTAGCAACTTTCCGGCATGAAATTCCATTGTTGAATATAGTGTGAAGAGAAGTGCCATTGTAGCAAAAACCATATTACTATTTATATATGGAAGACAGTGCCCTCATGTAGATGAATAAGACCAAAATAAAGGTAAAAGGTTGAATGATAAAGTCTAAGCTCTGCTACTTAGGACCTAGTTGGTTGCTGAGAACTGCACTGAGGCTACTGAAAATACATATTGTTGCATGTACATGACTGATACAGTACTTTGATACTCAGTGTGGTATGTGGACCTGCAGCATTAGCATCACCTGGGAGCTTCTTTAAAATGTAAATTATTTGGCCCTGCCCTAGACCTACTGATTCAGAAGAGGTTCTGGGAGCTGGGCCAGCAATCTGTGTTCTACAAGCCCTCCACATGCTTCTGGTACACCCTAAGGTTTGAGAAGCACCATCCTAATTAGTTACGAGTGCTCTCTTGGTGGCTTGTGCAACTGCCCAGCAATAGGACTTGACAATGTAGATGGATGTGATTCACAGTTCTCTCTTGTCTCGTGTCACTACTTGCAGCAGTTAAACCAATTTAGTAGACCTCTAGTGTTGCAATGACTTCTTTCACCTAAACCTAAAGCCCGCCCATTAGATAGATTGAAAGTCTCATTTTCCTCACCAATTTTTTTAGGTCATCAACAGGAACTTATCAGGTTACTTTTATTTCTAGAGTTCTATACTCTGTTGTCTTTAATCAATGCCATATAATATACAAATACTGTCTCTAACAGTTAATATAACTAAGGCATTTCTTCTCTATAACACATATTCTTTAAACATTTATTTTTCCTTTTAACTATTTTTTCACAAGACTGGAAGGCTTGAATTTTCTTATGTCACTTAGTACTAAGATAAATTCCTTTCATGCATGTGTACTAGCCAAAGCTGCGTAATTCAGTCCTTACTATTCATATGTTAATTACAAATTAAATTGTAAAAAGGTACTTTTGGAACCAGTGATCAATCAGCATCAACAAACATTTAAGTGTATTTTACAACCAATACTCTGTTCCAAGTACAGCAGTATATATATATATATATATATATATCATATATACATATGATATATAGTTGGCCTAAGACACCATCATCATTTAACATCCGGTTAAGAAAAAAAATAAACTCGAAAATTTTAATGACAATATCATGTAATAATATAAGAGATATCCCTAGGCATTATATGATTAACAGTAAAATAGATGGAAAATTCAGTGGAAAGGAAGAGATCACTGGGTTGAATAGGTCTGAGAAAGCTTCACTCAAGTTTCCTTCACTGAGCCCCTGTTTAGGAAGAACCTGCTCCAGAAAGGGCCTTGTGCAGGTGCTAGAGAGAATGTGGAATTTGAGCTAGGCTCCTGGGAAAAGCAATTCACATGACAGGAACAGCACAAGCAAAGGTATGGTGTGAGCAGTTAATATAGTAGGTCTGGTAGCCCTCTGCTTGCATATCTCCAAGGAAGCCTGGACCATGACTGACCATTGCCAACCCCTGGGCATGTGGTTCTTGGAAGATTATGTTAATTTTGATTATTCTGTGTATTCACCTGGAACAATGGGCCATGCTTTATCAGCTTGTCAGAATTGCTTTGCACAAACATTATGACTGCTGAGGGAATTCCCTGGCAGTCCAGTGGTTAGGACTCCTTGCTTCCACTGCTGGGGGCCTGGGTTTGATCCCTGGTCAGGAAAGTAAGATCCCACAAGGAATTGTTAGGGTCCTTAGTTTCAGTTGCCATGAATGGTCATGTACTAGAATGTGCCTATGCAACCAGACCTCCATTAATGCCTTGGACCCTGAGACTTGAATCAACTCCCCTGAGTGGAGACATTCTGCACATGTACTCTGCTAGAGAGAAAGCACATTTTATATGGCCCTTGATGGGGAAGGACTTGAAAGCCTGCATCTGATCTCTCTGGATTCTGTCCAATGCATATCTTTTTTCTGGCTCCTTTTGCTCTGCACCCTTTGCTGTAATAAACCTTAGCCATGAATATAACCTGATTTGAGTCTTATAAATCATCTAGCAAATCACCAAACGTGGAACAGTCATGGTACCCCTGAAAAACAAGGCATGCGACAAGATTCAAAATGCACAGAAATTTCTTTGGATAGAGACAATAAATATTTAGGTCTGGTGGGAAAATTCAACTATTGATTGCTGAATATAAGCAAAAGGTATGTGGGTTTTCACTGTACTATTCTTTAAAGTTTCCTATAGGTTTGAAATATTTCAAAATATAAAATTGTAAAAAAAAAAAAAGAATAGTACTGGGCAAATACTAGTACTAAGAAATTTAAGCAATTAAAAAGTCAATTATTGGGGGCTTCCCTGGTGGTGCAGTCGTTGACAGTCCGCCTGCCGATGCAGGGGACACGGGTTCATGCCCCAGTCCGGGAAGATCCCACATGCCGCAGAGCGGCTGGGCCCGTGAGCCATGGCTGCTGAGCCTGTGAGTCCGGAGCCTGTGCTCCACAATGGGAGAGGCCACAACAGTGAGAGGCCCGCGTACCGCAGGAAAAAAAAAAGGTCAATTATTGGGCTTCCCTGGTGGCACAGTGGTTAAGAACCTGCGTGCCAATGCAGGGGACATGGGTTCGTGCCCTGGTCGGGGAAGATCCCATATGCTGCGGAGCCACTAAGCCCGTGCACCACAGCTACTGAGCCTGCCCTCTAGAGCCCGCGAGCCACAACTACTGAAGCCCACGCGCCTAGAGCCCATGCTCTGCAACAAGAGAAGCCACCGCGATAAGAAGCCCGCGCACTGCAACGAAGAGTAGCCCCAGCTCGCCGCAACTGGAGAAAGCCCGCGAGCAGCAACGAAGACCCAACACAGCTAAAAATAAATAAATGAAAAAGAAAAGAAAAAATCAATTATTGTATATGTGTATATAGAATCATAGCATTGTATATTGCCTTGAAGAATAGAAGTTTTACACGTCACTATTTAGTCAAGTCTATTCATCTTTGCTTGTTTGTTTGCGTGTGTATTTTCTATTACTTTTTGCCCAATCTCCTGTCTTAGACAGATGGGGGCCTGAGAGGCATGGGAGAGCCCTGAGCTCCTGGGCTGGAAGTGGGCATGAGGCTGTGGTAAGTGGAGCCAAGAGGATAATTACCAGGTCAGTTTCCTATGGAGTTACTGGGTTAGTAGTGCCAAGACCAATAGTCTAGGGTCAGGATGCCAAATTCAGACAGGACAATGAGAAGAGGAAGCTCTCATTCAAAGCTGATCCGTCTGACAGAGAAAGCAGTGCAAAGAGAGTTCAAACAGGGAGGAAGGCAGACAAGCCAAGAATGATCCCTGAGAAAATAATACAGCTACAAATTCTTTTTTAACCTGGTTCCTGTCACAGCCAAAAGAGGGTATATATCCTGAAGTGACCAATGCAGCTGGGGATTGGACACTTGTAAGGTCACAGAGTTCCCTCTCATCCTGAGATTGAATAAATATTCATTTCCATTTTCTTCTATTTTTATTACTTGTGATTTTACATGTAATTTTAAAATCTCTCTGCTTAGACTATTGCATCCATATATATGGGTGAGATTGGTTTATATTGTGCTAGCTTCCTCAGGTTTTATAAATAAGATATACACAATGCTCAAGAACATGAATTCTGGAGTCAGACTCCTTGGGTCTAAATCTTCACTCTAACACCTAATAAATAATTAGCAATATTACTTAATTTCTTCATATTGCACTCTTCTATAAAATTCAGGAAAAATATTACCTACCATAGGGTTGTCATGAAGATGAAATGAGGTATGTATGTAAAGAAAATAGCACTGTTCTGATGGAGAGAGGTACTCAATACATTTCTAATATTTTATTAGCATTGGCAGCATCAAGCAAGGAATTACAACTAAGAAAAGGAGGAATGCTAGAATGACCTCGATGATGTTGGATTGGAATAAAAATATCAGGGGAAAGATGGCAGAAAAGGAGTTTTCTACCATCATTTTACCACAGAACATCAACTTTGGCAATCACCCATAGATGAGACTACCTTTGTGGGAGTCCGGGAGTCTAGGGGAGAAGTTCCAGCACATTGTTGGGGCAAAAAATCTGAGAACAGACACAATGAAGAGCATAATAAAAACAGTTTCCCTTTACTTGCCTAAGTTCTGGGGATCTAATGTACAGCATAGTGACTATAATTAATAATACTGTATTGTATACTTGAAATTTGCGAAGTAAGCATTCTCACGACACATACAAACAAGAGGTAATGTATGTGTTAACGGACTTAATTGTGGTAATCATTTCACAATGTACACATATATCAATTCATGTTGTACGCTTTAAATATACACAATTTTTTCTGTCAGTTACACCTCAGTAAAACTGGGAAAAAAGCAGTATGAACTAATGGTTTTGGATAAATATAGAAATAGAGGTGGGGACTTCCCTGGCGGTGCAGTGGTTAAGAATCTGCCTGCCAGTGCAGGGCACACCGGTTCGAGCCCTGGTCCAGGAAGATCCCACATGCCACGGAGCAACTAAGCCCGTGTGCCACAACTACTGAGCCTCCTCTCTAGAGCCCGCGAGCCACAACTACTGAAGCCCACGCACTTAGAGCTTGTGCTCTTCAACAGGAGAAGTCACTGCAATGAGAAGCCCTCACACCACAATGAAGAGTAGCCCCTGCTCACCGCAACTAGAGAAAGCCCGCGCGCAGCAATGAAGATCCAACACAGCCATAAATAAATAAATAAATATTTTAAAAATTAAAAAATAAAATAAAAGTGAATCACCATCAGTGGAAAAGTTTTAAAAAATAGAGGTGTGTGCATGTGTATATATACATATAAATAGATGGATATAGATATTAACATATGTATATATACATATATTCCCCAGCTCTGTTTGATGAGAGGGCCTAGAAGCAATGACACCTTCGTAGCAACAACCTCACCAAGTGCCCAGATTTTGTTCTATAAATATAATTTTCCAAAAAATAGAAAGAAACCAAAGCTCCTTAGAGAAATGGCTGACTCCAGGGCTGGAACAGGGAGAAAACAAGAGGAATCTGAACATTTTGCAATGCCAAATGATCAAAAAATGATGGGGGCATGTTGGAAGAACATAGGAACCTATATGAAGGGAGTCCAAATAGCCAAATTTGGGACAATTTAAGCAACAAAATAATGATAAATGATAGTAATATAATCCATGAATAAAACCAATGTCCGTAAGACCCTATGATAAAAAATCAACTAAATAAATAATTGGTGGGGTAGGGAAAGCTCTTTGTTACAGTAGAATTCCAAGTAATAAATGTTGAAGAAGTGACGGAAACAGAAAATCACCATTTGCCAAAAACTATGTAAGAATTGTTTCAGGCAAGAATCATTAATAAATGCTAAAATTGGTGGGCCAAACTATGGAGAAACGGGAATTTTTACATAATATCGAAGTAACTCCCCAGAAGATACTTACTAATGGCAAGGAGAAAAAGTGTCAATGTCACAAAAGACAAAGGAAGATTGAGAAACTGTCGCAGATTAAAGAGACTAAGGAGACAACTAAATGCATTGTGTGATCTGGATCGTTGCATCCTGGTCCAGGAAAAGTATGACATTAGTGCATCAGTTGGTAAAATTTGAATATGAACTGTAGATTAGTTAGTGGTATTTATTGTTGTTATTTTCTCAGTTTTGATCATTTTAATGTGGTTATGTAACATTTAACATTTGGGGAAGTTGAGTTAAGGGCATACAGGAGTTCTTTGTACTATTTTTGCAACTTTTGCAGATCTGAAATTATATCAAAATGAAACTTTAGAAATAAAAAAGTATTTTTCCTGGTCACTTAAGTCTTTCTAGACTCTCCTAACATACGTGTTAGCAGTAAACATATATTTGTATATAGATTGTTTTGTTCTGTTTTACAGAAATGGGATTGCATTACACAAGGCTCTTTTTTGTTTCCACTTAGCAATTGTATTAAGTTCTTTTGGTGTGTTGGCTCATCTCACAATGACCTAGCTTAACTTCCTTCTCCATAAGATGAGCCCCAGACAACCATATCTCTATTATACTACTTCATTCTTGGTCACGGATGGTGAGACCATGGGTAGAGATCTGACTTAAACTGAGATCATCAGATTCTTTCTACCAGGAATTTGCAACTGGAACCATAATATTTTTATTCAGACTGAGCTACTGTTTTGAGTGAAGGAACTTTTAAAACTTCAAAGCTGTAGTACAGCAGTAACCTGATGCGTGAACTGAGTAGCAGAGAGAGTTGCTAGGCAGAGCAATGAGAATTAAACAGAGAAGCAGAGCAGGATACTAGAAGGTATTTCCCGGGTTCTTGGTTGCTAACCATTTTATTATCCCGTGCTCTTTCTGAGGTACTACTGCCCTCAGATTCCACAAAGCCTTACCGATAGCATAAACAGTGGATTAACACATATGTTATATGTTACTTGTATATCTACATATATTTTATGCATTCACGACATACCTTTTTCTTAATTTTTTCAATATTTCTAGGCTATTCAGTTCATCTGAGAGGTTTTTCAAATTGTCGCAAATCTCAAAAAAATTTCCAATGTATTTATTGAAAAAAATCCCCATACAAGTGGACCTGTGCAGTTCAAATCTGTGTTGTTCAAGGAAAAACTGTATAGTCCAAATACTGTTGTTCAAAGTTACCTGGGTTAGTTTTTGTCTTTCCTAACTCCTTCAGTGTGATTATGTTGTTCATTTGTATTGATAATATAGTACTTAGGTTCATTTGTTACTATTTGTATTCCATTTGGGGTGCCTCTTGCAAACTGGTTGAATTAAATTACTTATTTTTTGAGTCTGTGAAACACTGACATTGTTCTAAAAGTCAGAACTGTACAAAAAAGTTTACTCCCAAAAGTATCAGTACCCTTTCAATCCTTCTACCCTGATCCCACTTCTCCATTCTTTCCACTTTGCTGCCATTCACCCCTTGTAGGTGACGATATCATTAGTTTCTGGTTTATTCTTCCTCCCTGACCCTCCCCTCCCCTGCCCTCCCTTCCCTTCCCCTCTATCCTCCCCTTCTCTTCCTTTCTTTTCTTTCCCTTCTCCTCTTCCTCCTCCTCCTTCCCTCCCCACCCTTTGCCCTCCTCCTCCTCTCCCCCTCCTCCCCCTTCCCCTCCCCCTCCTCTCCTCTTCCTCCTCCTCCTCTTTTTTCTTCTACAAATAAGCAGATACAGATCTATTTTATTTTCCCTTTTTTCTTACATAAAGATAAATACTCTTTTGCACTTTGCTTTTTACACTTAAAAATGTATCCTGAAATCAGTCCATACTCGTTCATAGAGATCTTCCTCAAGCTTTTATACAACTGTATAATATGCCTTTGTGTTGCTGTCCAATAATTTATTCAGTTATTCTAGCAGGAGTTATTTTGATTATAAAAAAAAAGTATTTAAAAAAAACTTTTAATAGAAATACACACAGCTCAGTGATTTTTCACAAACTGAACACACAAGAGTAACCAGTATACAGGTCAAGAAACAAAACTTTGTTAGTACCCCAAAACCGCCCCGTGCTTACTTCCTGCTACTGTCCATCCCTACCCCACCCCCAAGGTAACTAACCACTACCCTAGTTCTAAGAGTAAAGATTAGTTTCACCTATGGAATAAATCAATGGAATTATACAATATGCACTCAGTTGTATCTACCTCTCTTCACTCAACATTATATTGTGAGAATCAGCTATATTGTTCTGTGTATACCATGCTTATATGGTATTCTATTTATTTATTTATACATTTTACTCTTGATGGGCATTTGGGTAGTTCCCAGTTTGGGACTATTACAAATAGTGCTGCATGAACAGCCCAGCACATGTCTTTGTTATACACAGACATACATTTCTGTTGGATATTTACTTAGGAGTGGAATTACTCTTTTATAGGATGTACACATTAGGGTTAAGTATATGCTACCAAATAGTTTTCCAAAATACCAGTTTTTACTCCTACCAGCAATATGAGAACTCTGTTTGTTCCACATCCTCACCAACACTTGGTAGTTTCATTTCAGCCTTTCAGGTGGCTGTGTAGTGGTATACCACTGGGATTTCATTTTACATTTCCCTGATGACTAATGAAGTAGGTTACCTTTCCATATGTTTATTGATAATGCTCTTTTATGGAATAGCTGCTCAAGTCTTTTGCCCCTTTTCCTATTAGATAGCCTACATTTTCTTATTTTTTGAAGGAGTTTTTTTTTTTTTTTAATATTCTGGATACAAGTTGTTTCTTGATGTCTTAGGTTGGGTTCCCCAGAAGGAAGCCCTGAGATGACGATTCTAGTGCAAGAGATTTATTGAGAAAGTGCTCCCTGGAAAAAACAATATGGGAGTGTGAGAATCAGGATAAGGAAGAGGAAGAAGCCAAGCAAAGGTGTGACTTCAGGCAAAGTCCTGCTGAGGGTAGCTTCAGCCTGATGCCTCAGGGGAACGCTGGGATATTTTTTATATCTTAGACTTTGTCCCAGATTGAGAAAAGGAAGCTGGATTTTCATATTCCTGGTACGTAATTCTGATAGATACTACAACATGGATAAACTTCAAAGACATTATGCTCAGTGAAGCAAGTCAGAACAAAAGGACGGATGTTGTATGATTCCATTTATATGAAGTACCTGGATTAGTCAACTTCACAGAGACAGAAAGTAGAATAGTGGTTACCCATGGCTGGGGGGATGAGGGAATGGAGAGTTATTATATAATGAGTACAGAGTTTCAGTTTGGGACAATGAAAAAGTTCTGGAGATAGATGATGGTAATAATTGTATGACAACGTGAATATGCTTAATGCCACTGAACTGAACACTTAAAAATGGTTAAAGTGGTAAATTTTATGTTATTTATATTTTACCACAATAAAGAAATAAAAGAATCATATACACCATTATCAAGTGGGATTTACTCCTGGGCTGCAAGGATGTTTTAGTTTATGCAAATAATGGGTATGATTCACCACATTAATAGAATAAAATATTTTAGAAATCATATGATCATCTCAATAAATGCAGAAAATGCATTTCACAAAATTCAACATCCATTAGTGATAAAACTCTCAACAAATGAGGTGTAGAAGGAGCACCCTCAGTATAATAAAGGCCATGTATGACAGACCATAGCTAACATCATACTCAATGGTGAAATGTTGAAAGGTCTTTCAGGAAGACAAGGGTGCCCACTCTCATCACTTTTATTCAGCATAGTACTGGAAGTCCTAGCCAGAGCAATTAGGCAAGAAAAACAAATAAAAAGCATCCAAACCAGAAAGGAAGAAATGAAATTGTCTCCATTTGAAAACCCTAAAGACTCCACCAAAAACCCTTTAGAACTAACAAGCAAATTCAGTAAAGCTGTAGGATACAAAATAAACATAAAATTTAGTTGTTTTATGCACTAAAAAATACTATCTGAAACAGAAAGTAAGAAAACAATCCCATTTATGATAACATCAAAACAATAAAATATTTAGGAATAAATTTAACCAAGAAAGTGAAAGATCTGTGTACTGAAAACTATAAGACATCAATGAAAGAAACTGAAGAGGATACAATTAAATGGAAGGCATCCTGTGTTCATGGATTAGAAGAATTAATATTGCTAAAATGTCCATACTACACAAAGTGATCTACAGATTCAGTGCAATCCCTATAAAAATTCCATTGCCATTTTTCACAGAAAAAGAAAAAATAATCTTAAAATGCATATGGAACTACAAAAGACCCCAAATAGCCAAAGCATCTCAAGAAAAAAGAACAAAGCTGAAGACATCACAATATCTAATTTTAAACCTTATTACAAAGCTATAATAATCAAAAAAGTATGGTACTGGCATAAAAACAGACACATAGACCAATGGAACAAAATGGAGAGTCCAGAAATAAATTCACACATATGCAGTCAACTAATATTTGATAAAGGAGCCAAGAATATTCAATGGGGAAAGGATAATCTCTTCAATAAATGGTGTTGGGAAAACTGGATAGTCATAAGAAACAAATGAAATTAGACCTCTATCTTACACTACTCGCAAAAATCAACTTGAAATTGATTAAAGATTTAAATGTAAGACCCAAAACTATAAAACTACGAGGAGAAAACATTGGGGAGAATCTCCTTGACTTTCGTCTTGGCAATGATTTTTTGATTATGACACTAAAAGCAAAAGCAACAAAAGCAAAAATAAAGAACTGAGATTACATTAAACTAAAAAACTTCACAGCAAAATGAAAAGGCAGCCTCTGGAATAGGAGAAAACATTTGCAAACCTATATCTGATAAGGAGTTAATATCTAAACTACATAAAGAACTCATACAACTCAACATCAAAAAAAAAAAAAGCAATCTGATTAAAATATTGGCAGAGGATTGAATAGAAATTTTTCCAGAGAAGACACACAAATGGTCAACAGGTACATGAAAGAATGCTCAACATCACTAATTATCAGGGAAATGCAAATCAAAGCCACAATGATGTATCACTTCACACCTGTTAGGATGCCTATTATTAAAAAGACAAGCTATAACAAGTGTTAGTGGGGCTGTGGAGAAAAGGGACCCCTTGTGCACTGTTGGTGCGAATGTAAATTGGTGCAGCCACTATGGAAAACAGTATGGAGATTCCTCAAAAAATTAAAAATAAAATTACCATATGATCTAGCAATCCCACTTCTGGGTATATATCCAGAGGAAATGAAATCAGGATCTTAAAAAGAAATACCTGCACTCCCATGTTCATTGCAGCATTATTCCAGTAGTTGTCATGGAAACAACCTAAGTGTCCATCAACAACAGATGAATAAATAAAGAAAATATGATACACACGCACACACGATGAAATATTATTAAACCATAAAAAAGGCAGAAATCTTATCTTTTATGACAACATGAATGGACCTTGTGGGAATTATGCTAAGTGAAAAAAGTCAGACAGAAGAAGACAAATATCATATGTTCTCACTTCTATGTGGAATTTAAAAATCTCTTAGAAATAGAGAATAGAATTGGTCGTTACCAGGGACTGGTGGGTGGGGGGAATGAAGAGATGTTGATCAAAGGGTACAAACTTCCAGCTATAAGATGAATAAGTTATGGGGATCTAATGTAGAGCATGGTGAGGGGACAGAGGTGTTATCTAACCTTACTGTAATCATTTTGTTATTTACATGTGTATCAAATCATCACATTGTACACCTTAAACTTACATATAAGTCAATAATATCTGAATAAAACCAGGAAAATTTTTAATTGATCTTCATCTAATTCAAATTATACTCTAAAAAGTTTTTTTATTGACATGTAAATATAGTCCTGGTATACTGTTAAGTGGGAAAAAAGAGTACTATACATTGTCTATGATTTGATCCCACATGTGTGTGATTGTGCATGTGTGAGTGTGTGTGTGTGTGTGTGTGTGTATGTATGACAATTTCAAAGCATCTAAGTAGATGGGATTGTGGGTGGAATTTTTTCCAATTTTTTTCTTTTCTTTTTCTTTTCTCTTTTTAATCTGTTTTTTGTATTTATCTGTAATATCTGATTTTCCTACAGTGAAGACATACTCTTACAAGTCAACTTATATAAATATGAGTTACAGTTTTTTTAGTGTGATTAATACTGAATATATTAAGATGTATAATAAGTATTCAAGACACAGATATGAATTACCTGTATTTATCATAGAGCATTTTGCATAACACATATTCATCTTATTTATGCATTTAGATCACCACATTAATGATATTTTAATTTTATTTCTATTATCACATTATGAATGTCTTGAGATCCTTTTTTGTATCCTCTACTCTTAGCATAGTTACTGGCACTCAGTTGCAATGAAATTTATGAATAACTTGAATTTCAAGGAAGGAGAAATCTTTGTATGTAGTTGTGTTTAATAATGTGGGGAGGATGATTCAAAACCTCAATGGTAGCATACAAATACTATTTTTTATAGAAAATACTTTTTAAATATAATTCATTAATTAATTTTTGGCTGCATTGGGTCTTCGTTGCTGCACACGGGCTTTCTCTAGTTGCGGTGAGTGGGGGCTACTCTTCAATGTGGTGCACGGGCTTCTCACTGCGGTGGCTTCTCTTGTTGTGGAGCACAGGCTCTAGGCACATGGCCTTCAGTAGTTGTGGCACGCAGGCTTCAGTAGTTGTGGCTCACAGGCTCTAGAGCGCAGGCTCAGTAGTTATGGCACACAGGCTTAGTTGCTCTGCGGCATGTGGGATCTTCCCGGACCAGGGCTTGAACCCGTGTCCCCTGCATCGGCAGGTGGACTCTCAACCACTGCGCCACCAGGGAAGCCCAGTAATTCACAATTTTAAAATATTATGCTCCATTTATAGTTATTATAAAATATTGGCTATATTCCCTGTACTGTACAATATATCCTTGTAGCTTATTTATTTTATACATAGTTTGTTCCTCTTAATCTCCACTCCTATCTTGCTCCTTCACGCTTCCTTCTCCCGATGGTAACCACTAGTTTGTTCATTATATCTGTGAGTCTGTTTCTTTTTTGTTATATTCACTAGTTTGTTTTATTTTTTAGATTCCACATATAAGGGGTAACATACAGTATTCGTCTTCCTCGGTCTGACTTACTTCACTAAGTGTAATACTCTCCAGGTCCATCCATGTTGTTGCAAATGGAAAAAAAATCATTTTTTTATGGCTGAGTATATTCCATTGTGTGTGCACGCGTATGTGTATATGTGTATCACATCCTCTTTATCCATTCAACAGTTGATGGACACTTAGGTTGCTTCCATATCTTGGCTATTGTAAATATTGCTGCAATGAACATTAAAGTGCGTGCATGTTTTCGAATTAGTGTTTTCATTTTCTTCAGATATATACCCAGGAGTGGCATGTGTTTTTATATCACCAAACAGAACTAACATTATTTCAGGGAAATCTAAATTCTGCCAGCAAACGAATATGAAATAATGCCCCAGACAGTAATTTCTTTACCTTCCTGCCAATAGAGGGCAACATGAACAAGCTGCTGGATGGGTGGTAGTGTTTATAACCTCTTGTCTGTCAACAAAGTTCAAGAAAGTCAGTGTTAAACTTGGAAAAAACAAAAGCCGTGTGTGCTGAATCTATAAAACTTTAGTGGGAGGAACTCCTGTCTGGTTCCTCTGCCTGCAGCCTCACCTCTTTCCAATCCCCCCACTACAGTGCTGCTAGAATTTTCTTTTTAAAAGAGAAATCTGATACCATTCTCTTGATTTTTTTTTTTTAAGCTTTAATTGACCCTATTGCCTATAGGATAAAGACCAGTTCTTTACTATGATATTTCGGTTTCTTCATAGTACGACCTCAGCTTTCGTTTCCCACTGTTCTCCACCCCTGGGAAACCATGTTCTTTCTCCATGGAAAGCTATTCATGACGCCCAAACATACCATGCTCTTCTGTACTTTGATGTGTTACTTCTGTTATTCTTCCACCTGAAATGCCCTGACTTTCCCTCTCCACTGAACATCTGCTTTTCATTCGAGGCCTGCCTAAAAGGTCACCTCTTTGTGAAGATTTTCTTGACTTTCCACTAAAACTTAACCTTGTTTCTTCCTCAGGTAGTACCCATCACACATTGCAGTGTTTTAGAATAATCAGTTTGTCTGTATTTCCTAGCTGACTGTAAGGTCCCTGAGGGTTCATGTGTCATAAGGAAACATCTTATTCATCTTTGTATCCTCAGTGCCTGGTTCGTAATAATTACTCAAAATGCACATTCACTGAGTGGACAAAAGAAAAGGAACTGAACAGGAAGTTCTCATAGTGGACAAAACCTGGTGGGCAAAACTTTAGACTGATATTACAGCTAAGGCATGTGAATGGTGCTTTTCACGAGTTCGGGAAGCATCTGATGTTACTAAAAGATTATTTTTGAAATATATAGGAATTTCTTGGTGAATTTTAATTTCTTCACCGCTTCTTAGTGGCCAGTTTTTTGTTTTGTTGTTTTATTTTGTTTGTAGTATTTGTCAAGGTGGGGGTCTTTTAGTGCAGAAGTACAGGGATATTATGTTATTTACATTTTGGAGAAATCTTGGAAGCATCAGGTCATTTGATTTCTAGGCCAGGTGGAATTCCGCTTTCTTGCTTCTCATGAGACAAGGGTGATCTACAATCTGTGTGTACTCGGCATACTCAGTAACCGATTCCAGTCTCATTTATGCCTTTTTGCTGATATCAGCATTCAGGAGTGCAATGAGGGGAGAGGAAGCATTCCTTTCATGATTCTACCTCAGACTTGAGCACCACAGTATGTTGGAAAACACATGATATATATACCAGTAAGTAGACACAGATGATGTTTTGTAGAGGTGGTCATTGCTATACCATCTGCCAGGTCCTGCAGTTGGTTAATAAAAAGAAGAAGAAAAGAAATTAGTTTGGTAGGATTTGCTCTTTACAAAATCATGCTGATTTTTGCCAATTCTATGTAATTTGATATGCTCTTGCAAAATGAGTAAGAGAAAAGTGCTTTCACATTGAGCTACAGGAAAAATATGGCCATTGTTCTTATGACCTTAGTTTAAAAAAATTCAAGTATGAGTAAGACAGGGACATGGTAAATAAAAGATAAAATAAAGGAGATGGAGACAGCTGGGTAACTAATTCAGAATGACCAAAACTCAAAAATTGTTTGTAGCTGTAATATAATTGATATACTATTGCCATGTCTCAAACTAAAAAGAAGAGGAATGAAATCGAAAGCCCTCTGGGATCAAAAAATGCTCAATTCAGGACTTGAAAATTTGTCTTTTTAAACTTATGCTAGTAAATTTCTACAGAACATGTGTATGAATTTGTGAAAGGTAACAATTACATACAAATTCTTCCTAATTTAGAGTCAAAGTCTCCACATGATTAATGTATTATGAAATATAGGCGATCTAGTTGATATTACCTACTAACATTATTTCAGTCATTACCATGTTGATTTCACAATGATTTTGGAAGAGGCTAATTGAACTTTGTCAAATATAAGTAAAGGGCATAACTCTGATTTCTTATCCATTTTGCTTTTATTAAACAAAATGATGGACATTTAGGTTGGTTCCATGTCCTGGCTATTGTAAATAGTACTGCAATGAACATTGTGGTACATGTCTCTTTTTGAATCATGGTTTCCTCAGGGCATATGCCCAGTAGTGGGATTGCTGGGTCATATGGTAGTTCTATTTTTAGTGTTTTGATGAATCTCCATACTGTTTTCCATAGTGGCTGTATCAATTTACATTCCCACCAACAGTGCAGGAGGGTTCCCTTTTCACCACACACTTTCCAGCATTTATTGTTTCTAGATTTTTTAATAAGGGCCATCGACAGTTGAATGGATAAAGAAGATGTGGCACATACATACAATGGAATATTACTCAGCCATAAAAAGAAACGAGATTGAGTTATTTGTAGTGAGGTGGATGGACCTACAGTCTGTCATACAGACTGAAGTAAGTCAGAAAGGGAAAAACAAATACTGTATGGTAACACATATATATGGAATCTAAAACAAAATGGTATTGATGAACCTAGTTGCAATGCGGGAATAAAGATGTAGACATAGAGAATGGATTTGAGGACACCGGGTGGGAGGGGGAAGCTGGGACAAAGTGAGAGTAGCATCGACATATATACACTACCGAGTGTACAATAGTTAGCTAGTGTGAAGCAACAGCATAGTGCAGGGAGATCAGCTCGGTCTTTGCGATGACCTAGAGGGGTGGGATAGGGAGGGTGGGAGGGAGGCTCAAGAGGGAGGGGATATGGGGACATATGTATGCATATGGCGGATTCACTTTGATGAAATTAACAGAAACTAACACAGTATTGTGAAACAATTATACTCCAATGAAGACCTATTTTTAAAAAATGATGACTAAATGATTTCAAATGAGGATTCATTCTAAATGTTGAATGAATGGGTTTTAGTGAAGTTGGTTTATGTGTAGTACTTCCAGTTTTTACTGTGAGTAAGGGGCACAGATAAAAGAATCACCAGTGCCCCATATTCACATTAAACTAATTTTGTTGTTTTCTTTTAAAACAATGTCTCTTACTAAATTACATTTCCTTCTATGTAAAAATCAAGTTCTTTAAATGAAAGTTATGAAAATTTAATTATCTTAACGTATTTATTCACTCAACTAATATACAGCACATACTATGTGCAAGACACTGCAGGACACTGATACTATATACTTAGTTTAAAAAAACAGATTTGGTTTACACTTTGCATTAACAGATCTTATATATCAAATTACATGCCACAAATTTTATGGCATTTCATTCTTAACGTATTTATCTACCCTCTCTGTTTCATCATGGCATTTCACCAAAGATTCAAGCTTTTGTTAATTTGATAAGAATTGCCAACTTGTATGACTATCGGAGAACATATAGACATGGTTCTAGGTGTTATCCACGCTTTCCGCATGCAGTTCTGTGCCAGAGAGTCTCATCACCTGGGTTCTCTTGCTCTCTGCTTCTCATGGGTTTCAGCAGTGGGGAGCACTGGCCGGCAATGTAAGTGAGAAAGACAGAGAGGTTGGGATATTCTTTCCTAATTTTTTCTTCTGCAGCATGATGATGGCAGTAGCTCCATTCTCTATGGACACAGCTCCTGTCCAGTGGTTCCTATTCCAAGACGATGGTCTTCCAGGGTTCCAGAAACACAGTTTCCTCCTCTTGCCCCTTCAGACCTAGAGGTAGAAGCCCTCCCCTCTATTGCTCCTCCTTGGGTGCTTTGCCACCCTCTGTTGGTTCACTTAACTCCCCACACCTCCCTCATTCACCCCTTCATTAAATTCTCCTTTCTTAAACACTTCAAGGGTGCCGCCTCTTTCCTGCTGGTACTCAAGAGAATAGTTTTATATCTGGGGAAAAGTTTCCAGTGGTAACACGATAAGAGATGCAAAGCCATTTGAACTATATCGGATGCACTAGAAAAATAGAATTCAGTTTCCAAGCAACTTGTAGACAAACTCTTCTGCACTTCCAGAATATATGTGAATATAGTTGGTTATTTATAAAGTTAATGAATTGACTGGAAAAAATTCAATCCTGTTTTTTGCTTTGCTTGCATCCAGTATAAATGCAGTGACTGCTAGTTTAGAGGTGACAAACTGTGGCCTAACAAACCAAACCTTTATTTTTTGCAGGTAAAGTTTTACCATGCAGCAACACCTACCTCTTTACGCATAGTCTATGGCCGCCTTAGGCTACCATGGCGGAGGTGAACACTTGCAACAGAGACCTTATGGCTCACAAAGCCTAAAATATTTGCTATCTGGTTTTTTACAGAAAGCTTTGCTGACCTTTGAACTAATTGACTGAAAGATGTATTTGTCATTTTATTTATTTTGGCCTCATTTGGATACTTCTCTGCATTTTGTATACCCCATATGCTATCTCACACATACAGTAGCTCAATCAATGTTGATTAATGAAGGAAGGGAGAATGCACTGACAAATATAGAACTCATAACCTCAGTTTTACTTTAAATCCAAAGAATACATTTTCATTCTTTTGCAAGATTTATTAGCCAAGTTTTAAATATGGTTATGGAAATTTGGGGTTTGATGTTTTAAAAATTGGTAACCTGGTAGTTCTATACACTTAACATATGATGAATATTATTATTAAAAATTCGTTTGAATTCCATTTATTGAATAATTTAAGTGGGGGCGCATGTTCAAACTTTCATCATTGTTATATTTCCTAGTGGTGTTTTGAGAGTGGTACAGTTTTTTAAAATAATATGAAATACACGTGGCAATATATTAACTTCTGAGTGGTAGAATTATAGGCTTGATTTTTTTTGTTTCTTCTTTTTGTGTTGTTGATTTTTCCAAATATGACAATAAGTATTATTTTTATAATGAGAAAATAAGGTAATTTTTAAAAAATGGAATATGTTTAGCTTCATGTAACTGAATATTTCATATTGCTATTTTAGTTTGAGAAACAAAAGACAGATCTTTAGATTACAAAATTCACAGCATAAAATTAAGTCTGAGAGCCCTTCTCAAGCTACTATTTTAAGAAAATATTCAACTGGCATATATTGATTGAAAACTAGGAAATAAAAGTATTCACATTAAAATTTTTTTAAAGTTTTGCATGAATTTTAACTTTAAACAGCAGAACATCAGATACATAATCTCATATTTGTATATGCATTTTTTATACATCTTCCTACTGCCATTCGACAAAAGGAAATAAAATGCCTTCATATTTCCTCATTTGTAATGTTCATCATTTGTAATTTGTATTTTATGATATGAAAGCAGATCTACATTTTTTTCTATGATTAGAAATGTTTGTTTTAGCCCTCTTTTATTTTCAGTAGCCTAAGAGCACCAGTGGTACCTTATGTGGAAACTTACTTGTTGGTTTACCCAAAAGGGACTGCTGTGTGACAAAGTCAAATGATGTCCTAAAAATGGTATTATTATACCCAAGAATAGCCAGTTTGTGCTTCCTTTATTAGAAGGTCTTAAGCTTTTGTGTCATGGTATATAATTTATCAGTTATAGTTCTGTTGTATTCCTTCACTGTGAGGGTAGTGCCTGCCACATGGAATTTTTGTCTATTTTATTAATGCTCCATCATTTGTTCTGACATAGACTAAGTTCTGTTTTAAATAGGTATTGCTAATGAAGGTCTCTAGGATGTGAATGAGTAGATCATAGAGGCTTACAGTCAGAATAGAAGAGTGATTTTTTTCCACCTTTTAAAAGTCCATTTTATAATATTTGTCCTTTTCTATACATGTTTTTCTTTTCTCCTCTATTTGTCAAGCTTCCATTTGTTTAGTATCTTTCCATCAGCAGCATAAGAACCATACAAATACAAGGAACTGAACACATGATACAACAGTCATACCCTGGAAATACCTGATAAGTGACCATTAACTTACAAGATAGTTTTACGTCATACCACAGCCAAAACATTACATCAAGAGACACTTTTAGGCACATCACAAATTCATGAACTTTACTCATAGGAGAGCCCATCAGGTCCTCACTCAAAAATCATTAATTCTTTCAGACTGTTTTAACAATCTGTGAATTTCCTGCACATAGAAAATCAGAAACAGCAGACTTGAATGGGAACTCTTTATTTATTTATTTATGTATTAATTTTTGGCTGCGTTGGGTCTTCGTTACTGCACATGGGCTTTCTCTGGTTGCGGTGAGCGGGGGCTACTCATCGTTGTGGTGCTCATTGCGGTGGCTTCTCTTGTTGTGGAGCACGGACTCTAGGTGCGTGGGCTTCAGTAGTTGTGACACACGGGCTTAGTTGCCCCGCAGCATGTGGGATCTTCCCGAACCAGGGCTCGAACCTGTGTCTCCTGCATTGGCAGGCGGATTCTTAACCACTGCGCCACCAGGGAACCCCTGAATGCGGACTCTTTTTTTTTTTTTTTTTTTTTTGCGGTACTATTGTGGCCTCTCCCGTTGCGGAGCAACAGGCTCCGGCCGTGCAGGCTCAGCGGCCATGGCTCATGGGCCCAGCCGCTCCACGGCATGTGGGATCTTCCCGGAGCAGGGCACGAACCCTTGTCCCCTGCATCGGTAGGCGGACTCTCAACCACTGCGCCACCAGGGAAGCCCGGGGACTCTTGATAGAGATATTTTCAGCAACAAAAACCAAGAGCCAGGAGAGAAGATAAGAAAACTATTCAAAATAAAGTAAAAACTCAAAACATAGTGGACCTGTGAGTATAGGTCAAACACCCTTACACTTCTCAAGAGCCTCTGAATATACCATTATGTTAAAAGCATAACACAATCTTTTATTTCTGTTGTAATGACATATTTCTTTAATAAAACATCAATTTCTGTTCAATAAAGCTTAGACAATTATGACACCTTTCTGCAAGATTTCCATAAAATAATAACAAGTGAAAAACATTTTGGGTATTGAAGACATATCATCATATGCTGTCTGAGAAACAAAAGATTACATGATATTTATGTATTCTTCTGTGCTTTTCCCTGAGAAAAAAATCATATGGACTTGGGAAAAATCTGTCTTTAAAGCCATGTATTTTATGACCTCAGTGTCTTTCTGGTTCTTCAAATTCACTGGCAAGTGGTAATCTCCAGCTAATGCTTCCTCTAGGTCATTAGTTAACTAGAACAGTTCCCGGAAGAGACCCTTTTGAAAAGTCTACAAGAGGGACTTCCCCGGTGGCGCAGCAGTTAAGAGTCCATCTGCCAATGCAGGGGACACAGGTTCAATCCCTGGTTCGGGAAGATCCCACATGCCGCCTAGCAACTAAGCCTGCGCTCTAGAGCCCGTGAGCCACAACTACTGAGCCCACGTGCCACAACTATTGAAGCCGGCACGCCTAGAGCCCTGCTCCTCAACAAGAGAAGCCACCTCATTGAGAAGCACGCGCACCTCAATGAGAAACATGTGCACCGCAATGAAGAGTGGCCCCCGCTCACTGCAACTAGAGAAAGCCTGCATGCAGCAATGAAGACCCAACGCAGCCAAGAGTGAATAAGTAAAATAAATAAATTTGTAGAAAGAAAAAAGTCTGTGAGAGATTGGATTTCTTGATGGTGCAGCATTTCTTTGTAAATATTCATGAAGCAAAGATGCCATTCTTTTTTTGAAAAATAATTGACAATTCAGCCATTTTAGATGCCCAGTTCAATGATTTTTAGTACATTCACAGAATTGTGCATCCATCACCACAATCAAATTTAGAATATTTTCATTTTCTCAAAAAGAAACCCAAAATAAATAAAATGGAAAAGAAAAAAGAAACCCACACCCCTAAACCATGAATCCCATTTCCTCCCAACCTCCCCAGACCTAGACTAAAACTAATTTACTTTCTGTCTCTATAGATTTGTTTCTTCTGGACATTTCATATGAATGGAATCATACAATATATGGTCCTTTGTGATAGGCTTCTTTAACTTAGCATGTTTTTCAAGGTTCATCCATGTTGTAGCATGTGTCAGCACTTCATTTTTTTTATTGCCAAATAATATTCCATTGTATAGATACACCACATTTAATTTATTAAATTATCAGTTGATGGACATTTAGGTTGTTTCTATTTTTGGCTATTATAAACAACAGTGCCATTCTGCTGCTGTATTTATGTTATTTTTATTATACTAGCTTATGGATGTGATTAGCTTTGCAAATATTTGTCACCAAGGAGCCTGGTTCAGGGTGAGTTTACCACTTCCTATAGTGTAAATCAAGATGGAGGTAAACATGGGTGCTTTTGGTATATGGGTAGTGTTATGTATGTGTAACCTGCAGGGGAAGCCTCAATTATAATACACAGAGAGAATTTTTCTCTAGTGATTCCTAAGTGGGATCATGGTCCATTTCAACCATTTAATTTCTGAATAGAAGAGAGTAGAGGTAATAATTTAGACCCTTACCAGTTGGGTATGATTTTTCCAAAGTCCCTTCCTGGGGAATTTAACATTCTAAGAAGGGATGAATTCAGGACAAATAATTACAAAGCACAAAACAAAAGTACCTTGAAGAAATCTTGAGAAATCTCTTCCTAAGTGAAAGGAGGATAGGAAGAAACTTTTGGATTTAATCTTACAGGATGTTGCAATTCAAAGACCATTAAATTGTGCATAATGTACAATCCTCTTCTGCCAGACAGAGAAGTTTCCTGATTGTACTCTTGAGATATTATGAAGCATTTCTAAGGCTGCTATTAAACTAGAGAATTGTGAATTGGTAGGTTTTCAAATAAGTTACTCCAGACCTCAGTCTGGTCTAAAGCTTCCTGTTTTTACAATTAACTCCTCATGTTTCTTTGTTGAGTATGTGTGTGTGTGTGTGTGTCTGCACGCGTGCGCGTGCGCGTGCACATGTAAAACCTAAAGATAGACCAGGAAGCATCTGGGCCATCTGGTTCTAAAGGGGAATCCAGATTTCTGTGAGGTCTAGCTACTAAATGTAAAGAGGATAAACAATGTATTTTATACAACTCCTGTGCTAACCCCTCAGTCATTACTGTCCAAAATGCCCTTAACTCATAGTTGGTGTTAAACTTTATGGGTTTTTCATTTATGAATGAAGCAGGTTGGTCTGTCTTAAGATAAAACACGTTATAGGCAATGAACACTTCCATGTTGTTTAGTGAAGCTTCTGAGGGACTACAAAGAAAAGTGCACATGTCAGGCATTGGGCTGTTCCTGAAAGCAATGCTTCCTTCTTGGTGCCTGTTCACTCTTTGTCCATGTTTCCAAATAAAGGATTGTGATTAAGAAAGAGTCATCAAGAGCAGAAGGAAAAAATTGCTAGCAACCAAGATGACCCAAGGCTTGTGTACTGGCCAGGGCAATACAAGATTCTACTCTGTATACCACCTAGCAAAGTGCCACATGAATACATCCTAATTTTAATTAAGATGATTTCTCTGTTCTCCAAAGCAAGAGTCCTTCTGCTGCAACCAAAGTAAGAGAGGTTATATTTCAAGTTTTTTCCTCAAGATTCTTAATTTGAGGGGAATAATGATGAAAACACCGATAACATTTATAAAGCACTTACTATAGGTTGCCATTTAATTTAACTCTATTAATTTAACTCTGCTTTACACATGAAGAAAGTGAAGTGCAGAGAGGTTGACAGACTTGCCTAGGCTCACACAGCTGGTAAGTATCAGAGCCTGGATTTGAATCCCGCAGAAGATTCTAGAACCCAGGCTCTCAACAACCTAATTAAGAAATTGTGCTGTTCTTAATTCAGTGCTATGATAAAAACATTTTTTTGTTATTTTTGGCTGCGTTGGGTCTTTGTTGCTGCATGAGGACTATCTCTAAATGTGGCGAGCGGGGGTTACTCTTCACTGCAGTGCATGGGCTTCTCATTGCCGTGGCTTCTCTTGTTGTGGAGCATGGGCTCTAGGCGTGTGGGCTTCAGTAGTTGTGACACGCAGGCTCAGAAGTTGTGGCTCACAGGCTCTAGAGCGCAGGCTCAGTAGTTATGGCACACGGGCTTAGTTGCTCTGCGGCATGTGGGATCTTCCCGGACCAGAGTCTGAACCTGTGTCCCCTGCACTGGCGGGTGGATTCTTAACCACTGTGCCACCGAGTAAGTCCGACAAAAACAGTTCTACTGCTAATTTAAAATATAAGTAATCAAAGTAGATGTAAATGTAAGCAGCACACATTGTAAAACTATAATACTATATTTTTTCAAAAAAAATTTGTTTTGCATATCATTCTGTCCCAGGGAAAAGGTTTTTATTTTCCTTCAAAATGAGGAGGAGTAACATTTGATTTTGCTGGGGAACTGTTAAAATTACTTTGATGGTTCTAGTCGTGCACAGCATTGAGATTTATAACAAATATGTAATCTGTTTATTTGTCACCCAACTTGGATGACTTCCAAATGTTTCCTCTTAGTAGCTCTTGATTTTGTTTGGATTTTTTTCAATCACCAAATAGTCAAACAACAATGACTGAATCACGTTTGCTCCAGTTAGGGAACACCAACAAGTTGAAAGACAGCTTTGGTTATTTAAAATCCTACTACATTCACTTGCAACTTTGCAGAACATGCATGCTTTCATGGACTGGATTTTTTTAAGGAGAAGAAGACAAAAAGGAAAACAAACAAACAAATGAGTTTGCGGCCCAAGTCCCTCCTTTGCTATTTACTGCAGTGAGTTTTCCTACTCCGTTTTGCTGGCGAAAGCACGCTCAACAGATCAAATCAAACTGTCCGAAAAAGGCTGTCTGCATCCCTCATGTTTAAAAGAGAGGGATTTCGTTCCCTTTCCTTCACACATCAAAGAAGGCACTCGGGGAGGAAGTAAACCATAATTAGGCATGAGCAAGGGAGCAACAGACCCCTTCCTCTCCTTTCCCTATCCCCGCCCCCCAGGCCCTGGCAATAGTCCGGGGCGCGAGCGAGTCGCGGGCCACCGAAGCAGCCGCAGGGAGCGCGCGTCCACGCCTCGCCCACCGCCAAGATCTGGGCGGCGGCGGGGCCGGCCCGGGGGCGCGCGCGCTGGGGAGCGCGCTCATGCAGCGGTTTTCTTCTCCCACAATCCAGAGGCTGCGGCGCGGGAGGGGCGGGGAGTCGGCGGAAGGATATGGGCGCGGAGGGAGCAGCGCGCCCCTTTGACGGCGGGCTGGAGGCGCTGGTTGGGCGGCGGGGAGCGGAATGTGATGCGGCAATGCGGTTCTGAGGCCGTTACTCTGGCTCCTCCAGAGAGGGCGGAGAAGGAGGCTGTAACGCGGCGGTGATTTTGTGCCAGGGCTTCCCTGAGGCGCACTGAAAAGGCTGGCGGGGCTCGGGAAACTGGGGGGTTAGGGACACACATTCAAGCCCCCACCCCCTGGGAGGGGAAGGGGGCAGGCGGCGAGGCTTGGGGTCGACGGAGGGATGGTGTGCGGTCGGTGGGAAGGGGTGAGCCCTGCCTCTCGTTGGTGAGGGGCTGCGGGCAGGGGAGGCTCCGCGGGTCAAAGCGGCTCCATGCCCACTTTGGTGGGTGGAACGTGTGGAGCGGAACGCGGAGGTGAAGCCTGACGGCCGCTCGCAACCCTTAACGTGGTATCTAACGTGGGATTTCATTTAGCCCACGGGGGGATTAATTCATTGGGGGCAGCCTCGCTGGTCTGGCTCCTCCAGGAGCTGGGCAACCTTGACGGGCTTTTTGTCTTGCTGCTCCAACCCCTTCTCCCTTCCTCCTCCTCCTCCAGATGCCTTTTCTCTGCCCCTCCTCGCCCGGTACAGACATTTCCAGGGCAGGCTGCTGCTCGTGGCTGCTGTCGAAGCCACTTCTCGGGATTTCGGCTCGTTTCCCTCTGGGGTGTTTTTTGAGGAGGGAGAGTTTTTCTCCCCTCCACGATGGGATTTTCTTCCCGTGCCAAAATGGACTTTCATTGATTTCTGCTTACTTCTTCAACGTTTAGTGACCAATTCCCTAGGGTTATTTTTGTGGTAGTTCCTTTTTTCAAGTACATTCTCTGTAAAATGGAGAACGAGATTTTTACTCCCCTTCTGGAGCAGTTCATGACCAGCCCCTTGGTCACTTGGGTAAGTGGGGTGTTATTTATTGTATATTTTGCTGCATTATTTGTGGCTGCAGAGATGGAGGTGGGCGTTCGTGTCGTGATGATCATCATTCTGTTCTAGGTTAAAACGTTTGGACCTCTGGCTGCAGGAAATGGGACGAACCTGGATGAATATGTGGCTTTGGTGGATGGGGTGTTCTTGAACCAAGTCATGCTCCAAATGTAAGTGTTCTTTTTTTTTCTTTCTAGGCAACTTTTTTTTTTTTAAACTTGCATACTGTGAACTTAGAGGCTTTATGTTTTAAGATCCTAATTTAGTTTTTTGGCGAGAAAAATTCAGGTGGTTTAAGAATTGGACCTTGAAAGGAGTGATAATCTTACATTTATCAGCCCATTTATCACAAGCCAGTAATTATACGTGTTAAAATTGTGAAACTTTAATTTTTCATTCTGCAAATCATGTATTGTCACTTATTGTCTTCAGTGCTGAAATCCAAACCACATTGTATCCTCTTTGATAATTTTGTAAAATGAAGAGGGGAATTACAATAGTTTCCTAAGGGGGAAAAAAGGCTTTACTGTGAAGTTATGTGCATTTGGTGCAGAAATGTTTCTTATTAACCTTTGTGTCTAAAAATAAATGGCTCAAAATTTGAAACTGGTGAAGTAATAACAGATTTCAGAGGAAAGAATTTCAAACAACAGTTCTGATTGGTGAGGACTGTTGCTGTAGGAAGTACTTTAAATGTATATAATAACTAAAGTCTGATTAGGTGATTTATTGTGTGAATTAGTAGATTAATATTTGGGGAATCATTTTAAGGTATTCTTAGAGCTAGTTTTGAAATGCAGGTGGTTGAAATCTCGGTGACAACTGGCTAATGATTTAGTAGGCAAATCTTTGTCTTTTATGTTCATGATATTGGGTTTAAATTAAGTAGGAAAGTGATTTTGAGGTGGCAATTGAATATCGAAATCATTGGTAGCTGGATCAGTGAAATCAAAGCTCCATTTTTATCATAGTTATTGTAGTATATGTGCATTCTCAGCACATCAGTGTAGTGAATATTACAGTTGTGCTTAAAATAATGTGTGTTTAGCCTTATTTGTCTTGAATACAAACCGATTACAAGAGTAGTTTGGAACTTTCAATTTTAAGACATTCTTACGTTTTATATGTTTGGGAATTTAGTACATTATTAATAAATAATTGTTACCAGAGAGTAAATCTACTGTTAATAGACTAATAACCTAACATGTAAATGATCAATTCTGTATTTTTTTTGGTATTAGTTTTCTTTTTAGATTTTTCTACTTAAAAGAAGGTATAAGTCAAATCCATAAATAACTGTTCCACTGGTAAACTTATCAGTCTGTGTACTCAAAGAGACTCGTAGTTTATATGCTCAAAGAGATTTTTGTGTATTTTTCATGTATGTGTTGATCCTACAGGGAAGTATTATACTACTACATGTTTTCCAGAAGTGTTTTGTGTAGGCACCCAAAGAAATATATGTTATCTGAATGTGTATGTATATTTTTTTTCTTAAAGAAGGAAAAGGGAATGTAGACATTAATTATTTCCAGGGATAATAAATATATTTTGGGCTGCTCTCCCATGGAACTATCTTTAATCTTTGAAATATCCCACTATTTCCCAAGCAAAATGGTAGAATAATTAAACTGACTTCTATTTTAGGGAACACAAATGACAGGAAGGGTAGCCATTACAGTAGATACTCAGAACTTGTTCCCCTATGTCTCTTTTCTTGTTTGTTTTTAGACAGAAGATTGTGAGTTTGTATGCTGAACCCTAAAAAAACAGGTGTGCTCACAAAAATAGGAAAATACATTAGTTTTCCCCTTTAATGGTTTTTATTTGAATGATTCTTTTTCCAAAAAACACTTAGATTTTTTGAATCCTAAATTGTCAGCCAAGGTGCTAAAAACAGACACTTCAGCTTGTTTCCACTTTGGGTACAGCTTTATACTTAAAATATATATGTGTCTATATTTTGAAAGTAATGGTGTCCCAAAATAGTGGTTGCCAGGTTGTTTTTTTGGGAGGAGTATCTCCATTCCAAACCTCAAATCTGCTTCTGTTTTCAATTCCACCTCTCAGTTTCTTTAAAAGTTTTTTCAGTGTCCTAATTCTGTTCTGAATGACCTATATAAATTAAAGGAAAAGAAAATTTTAAAAAGGAAGATGTATGTTTTAGCTTTCTAAAAACTATCTTTCTAAAATAAGATCAACACAAATTACCTAATTATTTACCAAATAGGGCAACAAAATACATTGTTTTAAAAGCTACATTTTACTAATTTTGAAATCATTAAGATTTCTATTAAGCACTTTGCTCAAATTAATGTTTGATTTAATATACTCTATTAAATTGTCAGTTGAAATGGTACCCAGTAAGTTAACCTAAAAGTTAGCTTCAGTCTGAGTAATTTCTAGATTACATTTGGTTATAGAATTTGTGAGCGAGAACCATTTGTAAATGCAGCATGTGTATTTTTCTTCATGTTTCTTGTGCTTGGAGTTCATTGAGCTTCTTGGATCTGTGGTTTTGTAGTTTTTATCAAATTTGGAAAAAATTTGGCCATTATTTCTTTAAATATATATCCTTTCTCTGCCTCCTTTCCTCCTTTTGGAAGTCCAATTATATGTATATCAGGCTGCTTGATGTTCACTGATATACCATTCAATTTTTTTTTCAGCCTTTTTTTCTCTGTTTCACTTTGGATAATCTTGCTAAATTCATTAATCTTTTTTTCTGTAATGTTTAATCTGCTGTTAATCCCATCCAGTGTATTTTTCATTTCAGGTACTGTAGTTTCATCTCTAAAAATTCAGTCTTTTTTATATCTTCCCTGTGTATAGATTTCATGCTTTGTCTTTCCTGTAGCTTCTTGAACATGTAGAATACAATAATAAATCGCTTAAAGTTCATGTTTACTAATACTGTCTGTGCCATTTCTTGATTGGTTTTGATTGATATTTTTCCTCATTATGGATTGTGTTTTCTTGCTTTTTCATACCTGGTAATTTTTGATTAGATGCCAGACATTTGAAAATTTACTTTGTTGTTGGGTGCAGGATATTTTTGTTTCCCATTAAAAATATTCTTGAGCTTTGTTTTGGAATGCAGTTAAGTTACTTGGAAACAGTGATCTTTTCAGATCTTGCTTTTAAGTTGTGTTAGGCAGTACCACTTTGCTTTGTTGCACTGTTGAGGCAGAACCCTTCTGAGTACTCTGGCTGGTGGGAACAGGAACTATTCCTGGACCTGTGTAAGCTCTGGGTGGTGCCCCTGTAATCCTTTTTGGTGGTTCTTTCACTGTCCGTGTGTAGTTTCCTCACACGTATATACTTATAAGTACTCAGCTGAATACTTGAGGGATACCCTGTGTAGATCTCTGGATCTTTCTGAGCAGCTTTGTCTTAGGTACTTTGCTTTGTATATGACAGTCACCTTGCTGTCTCCATACTACGTTCTGTCTCCTCAACTCAGGGAGACCACTGTGTGTGCTCAGCATAGGTTCCCCATTCCTGTTCTGTGGCCTAGAAACTCTTTCAAGGCAATAAACTGGGGCAATTGTAGGACTTATCTTGTATGTTTACTCCTTATCAGGGATCTACTGTCCTTTGTTGCCTGATGACCACTGTTTTGAAAAACGCTTCATATGTTTTGTCTTTTTTTTTCCCAGTTGTTTCAGGCAGGAGGGTAAATTTGGTTCCTTTTATTTCATATTGGCTAGAAGTGGAAATCTGTTTATATACTTATAATTACATTTTTGCCCTGCCAGTCTTGTGTTCCTGCTTTCAGATATAGATATAGATTTAGAATTTTGTTTAGGAGCCTTATGGTAGAATTTTTTTTTCGTCTAAAAAGTTTTTTAAGAGTAAGAATATTGGTTAGTTCAGTGACTCTGGATTTGGTATTTTTGACCTAGAATTTGAAAGTAAAGAGCTGACTTCTTCGTGCCAGTTTATGACTCTGCCTTATAATTTCAGAGTCTGTTCACTGATTTGGGATTCAGTGTATTCAGAGATGAATCCTGGATTTCATTGAGTAGCTCCTGAATCAAAGAATCTCTGTAAGAGCTTGTGACATGGCATCAGTTCTTTTTAACTAACGGGAAGAGGAAGCTATTTAGAGATGGGCCAGCTCTTCTGCATGCTGCAGGGCATTTTCCTACTTCAACCAAACGAAATCTTTTTTCCGCAGTGCTAGTTATCAGACATAGGGCTTGGTGACAGTGAAGTGGAAATAATCATTTTCATGTTTGAGATGTCATGCAGTTTTGCAACCAATGTAGAATATTACTTGCTATGAATTTTTAAGGAATTTGTGACATTGTAGTTGATTTCATAATCCTAGTCATGTTACCTAAGCAGTTGAAAATATGGATATGTTATAGTTTTAAGTATGGAAAAATTGTTAATAGTATCAGAACAATATTTGGAATTACTTTCTATGATTCAACCCCGTTAGATAGCTACAGAAATCTCTACTTGAATAATGTAGTAATTGTGATATACTTGTTATGGCATTTCTTCTTTTAGAATCTTGAATTTGAAGGTACTTTAGAAATCATCTATGAAAATCATTCTTATATGACACATGGTCATCCAACTTCTGCTTAAGTGTTTCCTGAGAAACAGCTTCATAAAGTGTACCCAAAGGAGCCATTTAATAGAGGAAGTTGACTGAGAAATCTTCCTTCATTCTATCAGTACTTAAGATTCAAAAATAGATTGTGCTAACTTTATGACTATAATAACCCCAAAGTGACTTATAAAATATATAAGTTGTCTTACCAGGTATGACATTAACTCTGAATTTTGGTATGGTCTCTCTCATACAATTTTTCTTTCTTTTTTTTTTTTTTTTGCGGTACACGGGCCTCTCACCGTCGTGGCCTCTTCCGTTGCGGAGCACAGGCTCAGCGGCCATGGCTCACGGGCCCAGCCACTCCGCGGCATGTGGGATCCTCCCAGACCGGGGCAGGAACCCGTGTCCCCTGCATCGGCAGGCGGACTCTCAACCACTGCGCCACCAGGGAAGCCCTCTCATACAATTTTTGTTTAGTTTTCTTTCGTTTTTTTTTTTTTTTGCCAAGCCACGCGGCATGTGGGATCTTAGATCCCCAGCCAGGGATCGAATCTGCGCCCCCTGCATTGCAAGCCCAGAGTCTTAATTACTGGACTGCCAGGAAAGTCCCTGTTTTGTTTCTTTAATAACACACTCATGATGTAATGGAGTTGCTGTCTTACTACCAGGTTTTGTGATTTACCTCCCAAACATTTCTCAGATGTGTCCCTGACTTTGGGATTAATGCAGTAGCCCCTGACTGATTTTCTTACCTTTGGCTTGCCCCCCTTCAGGTTGTCTCCTCATCTGTGATCACATGAAATTTTCTAAAACATAGATTTTATCATGTCACTCCTACCTTTAAGATGGCTCAGTAGCTTTCTTCTGCCCTCAGAGTAAACTCATTACTTGAGTGTCTAGACTCCTTTGAGGTCTGGCTGCTCCCTAATTCTCTATTTTCATCTTTGCATGGTACCAATCCTCAGTGCATAGCCTAATATTGAGCAAACTTAGAGTTCCCAAAGACAAGCTATGTTCTCATATGTCTCAGTGCCTTTCTAGACACTCTTCCCTTCCTTAGAACACTCTTTCACCTTCTTACTATTGCTTTCTTTAACTTTGCTGCTGTTCCCTGGCTCGTCCTAGGCATAGTACTCCTCCTTGTGCTTCTATAGGACCCTATATATACCTTGGTAATAGCAGTTCTTGGTTAGCTAGACTCTACTGACTAACCTGTGAATTTCTTGAAGCCAAAGACTTTATGTTTTATCTCTCTGTTCCAAACACAGTGCTTGACACACAGTAGGTTCTTGATACACTTATCTTGAATGAATGCATAATAGAGAGGCTGTGTGGTAAAGTGGAATGAATTTGGGCTTTGAATTAGATGGAGTTGGTTTCATTCTCTCTCTCTCTCTCTCACACACACACACACACACACACGCACACACACACACGGTGTGTGACCTTAAACAATTGACTTGTCATCTCTAAATCTCAGTTCCTACCTCTCTAAGATGGGAGATAATGTTTCCTTCCTGGAGTAGACATAATCTCTACTAAGGCAGGGAAAGTATCTGTTTTCTGTTTTGTTGACCACTGTATCCCCAGTGCTGGTTTTTGTCATTATTATTATCCTGTGCTATACCATACCTACCTATTGATATTTATGTTTCCTCAAACAAGTCATGATCTTTCACAGCTTGGTTTTGTATGATCTCTATTGGTATCATCTCACTTCTCAATTTTCTCATTTATAAACAGGATAAAAAGAGAATCACAGGGTTATTATAAGAATCAAATAGAATGATTTGTGCACAATGCTTAGCATATAGCAAGTGCTCAATAAATGTTAGGTGTTGATATCTTTTATTTCTATTAAAATAATTATTTTCCCCTAGACTGCCCTTTCCCCTTTTTTTGCCTAGCAAATTCTTCCTCATCCTTTAACACCCTGTGAAGTCCCTTGGCAGAGTTAATTGCTCTCTCCCCTGTGATCCCTTATCTACCTTTACTAAATTGTTAAAGTGGTATTATTACTAGAGAGATAGCATTTGGAGGCTAGAGATTTTATGTTATGGATCACCAGCACTTAGAATAGTGTCTGGCATGTATCACCAGTACCTAGCATAGATTTGGTACGTCATAAGTTTTCAGTAAATGTCAAAGGAATGAATGAAGATGTTTTATAATTTTATTAATTTTCAAAATTCTGAGGATACTCTCTAGTTTTAGTATTGTAGAATTTAGTTTGTTTTCCATTTTAGTTTGTCTTCTATTTCTCCTTCTTTCTTTTGTTTTCCCTCTGTCCCCTTATTTATTTTAATTACCTTCATTGGATCTTTTCCCCACCTATGTTATGTCTTGCTGAGGTGAGGTGGTAAGAACAATGTCATAGTCCATGGTTTTGTATGGTATTAGAATATACAGAGCCTTCAGTTTGGTTTCCTGTAACTTTCTTGATGATGTTCAACATATTGAGATTTTTGTCCACAGCCTTACAGTTAAAATTCAAATAAAGAATTTGTGGAATTTAGAATTCATAAAGTCACAGTTTTGTATCAAAAGAAGTGGATCCCAACCTCCTGTCCCCTTCCCTGGCTCTGTCTGGCACCACAAAGAGGTCCTCTGTGCATGCCTGTGGACATCTTGCATGCATGCCTGAGGTCCAGGCTCCTGTACTCCCTACTCCAAACAGCTGCTTCTTGGCCCAAGGATGTACACATCTGTAGCATAGTCCATCCCAAGGACAGATCTGGGAAAGAGGCCTGCGCAGGTCCTGAAATTGGGTTAGAGGTATTTAAACAAGAAATTCCATAGTTCCAGTAAATGGAGTGTCATCAAGAAGGGGGAGTGTATGGGTATGTCCTCTTGTTTCCATGGACTTCTTGCCCAGTAGTGAGGGGCATATCCTGAGGAAGGCCAGAGTGGGGCTCAGGGCAGAGATCTCTTGCCAGGACCTATAGATACAGATACAGTACAGTGAGAAGGATGGCTCATTCAAAGATCAGTTCATTCATTTAATAGTTTCTAAGTGCTTACTACACAACAAAGTCTATATGACAAACTGTCTGCTAGGTGCTGGGGATGTGATGCCGAGTAAGACATGGTCTTTGCCCACTAGTAAGGGAGACAAGCTTGTAAACAAATTGCAGTGTGACATATGTGCTATGTAGTGGAATTATGTTCTTGGTACAGTGTTGGCACAAAGAGAGAGGTGATTATTTACATGGTGGAAAGGCTTCTTGGAGGAGAAAACATTTGAATTGGGACATGAAAGTTGAGTAGGAGCAATCGGGTGAATAGGAGTCACAAATAGTGGGAGTAGGAGGAAGGACATTTTAAGTAAAGAAAATAGCATGCAAAGAAGCATGAAAATGTGAATAAAAATGGAGGGATCAGGGAACTGTAGGATATTTTATATGGCCAAAGCAGAGATTGTATGCTCTTTGCACATGGGAAATGAATTTGAAGAGGTGGAGAGCGGGAAGCTGTCCTTAAGATACCATGTTGGAAGATTGAGTTTTTCCCTGTGGAGATGTATATTCATTCAGGTCCTCTCCAGGGAAACAGAACCAACAAGATGTGTGTGTGTGTGTGTGTGTGTGTGTGTAGAGAGGGAGAGACAGAGAGAGTTAGATTTATTTTAAAGAATTGGCTCATGAGATTGTGGAGGCTTAGTCCAAAATCTAATGGAGTGGGCCTGTGTGAACTCGGAAGAAATGCACTGAGTTCAAAGGCAATTTTCTAGCAGAAGGTCAGTCTTTGTTCCATTAAGGCCTTCAAATGGTTGGATAAGGCCCATCCACATTATGGAGGGTAATCCACTTTACTTAAAATTCGTTGATTTAAATGTTAATCTTGTCCAGAAAACACCTTCACAGAACATCCAGAATATCATTTGACCAAATATCTGGGCACTGTGGTCCAGCCAAGTTAACATATAAAATTAACCGTCTTAACTAGTGTTTCTTTAATTGGATCCACAGGTGTTCTTGGGAGTCTTTAGGAATTTTTATTTTAAAAATATTTTTTATTTTTGGCTGTGTTGGGTCTTTGTTGCTGCACACAGGCTTTCTCTAGTTGTGGCAAGCAGGGGCTACTCTTTGTTGTGGTGCACGGGCTTCTCTTTGCAGTGGCTCCTCTTGTTACAGAGCATGGGCTCTAGGCGCACAGGCTTCAATAGTTGTGGCTGGTGGGCTCTAGAGCGCAGCCTCAGTAGTTGTGGCGCACAGGCTTAGTTACTCCACAGCATGTGGGATCTTCCCGGACCAGGGATCGAATCCATGTCCCTTGCATTGGCAGGCGGATTCTTAACCACTGTGCCACCAGGGAAGTCCCTCCCACCAGGGAAGTCCCCAGGAATTTTAATGTTTGTGTTTTCATGTCAGTAATTTAAATTCTTCTTCAAGGGGTAATAATAATAAATTTCTTTTGCAGTGATAATTCACAATTGAAAGATTTTTTTTTCATAGACTAAGATTAGTTTCTTAAGCCGTTTTTTCAAACAGGGGTCTTTGACTCTTAGGATGTCTATGGACAGATCCTCAGAGATTCTTGATAATTCGTTTCTTTAAAAGGTGTCACTCACTACTTTACTCCAGCTTGAAAAACAGTAATATAGGCTACAGAACATTGGAGGAATTGAAACAGATAGCATTTGCATTTTAGAAGGACTGATGTTGGTGCTGATGAGGTCCAGAACAGAGATAGAGACCGTACTGATGTAGAAAGGATATGGAAGAGAGATAATGCTGACGTGGTGGGACTTGGTTACAAGTTTGGTATGGAGCACAAGAGAGGGGTGTGTCTAAGGTGATTATCAAGTTTTTTACTTGGGTGAAGAATGGATGGTAGTGCCTTTTTAAGTAAGGCATTATGAAAAGTTGAGGGGAGGGGAAATGTAGAAAATAATTTTGAGTTTATTTTGGAATGTCTGGTGAGCAGTGAGAAATATCTTTTGGGCAGGTGGATATACATAGGTCTGGTGCTTAGAGGAGAAAGGTTTAGAGATATGGGAATTAGCTTTTAAGTTTGTAATAGAAACTAATGACATAGGTGTCAAAAAAAAATACACAAGAGGGCCAATGACATATCCTAGGAAACTGCAACATTAAAAGGCTGGAGGTTTGAGGAAAGTGGACAGTTTCACAAGGCTGCTGGGAGGAAATCACAAAGGGAGTCAGTTAAAAGATGAGCACAAGGGCTTCCCTGGTGGCGCAGTGGTTGAGAGTCCACTTGCTGTGCCCCGGTCTGGGAAGATCCCACATGCCGCGGAGCGGCTGGGCCCGTGAGCCATGGCTGCTGAGCCTGCGCATCCGGAGCCTGTGCTCCGCAATGGGAGAGGCTGCAACAGTGAGAGGCCCACATACCGCAAAAAAAAAAAAAAAAAAAAAAAAAAGATGAGCACAAGTATTATCATGAGGGTTGATGGCTTATTTGAGGTTTGGAAACCACACATTCAGTCAGCATGGTTGAATAACTTACCAGGGATGCTTAGCACTCAGAAACTGACAAAAAGATCTGTGGCGTTTATTCAAAATTGGGGATTGATATGTATTATAAATGTGGGTTGGGAACATTTTCAGGTGGGATAGTTGAAACGAATAGAGTGTGAGCATTAAAGTGAGGAGGAAAGCAAGTGCCATCGGGGGAGGCTGATAGAGTTTGCAATAATGAAGGAAGAGTAGGTTTAGAAGGAGTGAAGAAGTGAGACAGAGTGGTATGGGATGTTGAGGTCAGAGGGCACTTTCAGAATTTGAGATTTTGGAGGTTGCAATTCTGAATGGTGATTTAGGGCCACAGTTAGACCATGGTAATGGATGGATAAAATGGAATAGAGTGAAGATAACTAAGGTTGAGAAGGAACTTATTTCCTTATTCTTTATGAAGCTATGATCTCTCTTTTTTTAGAGGTTTAATTTTATTTATTTTTTAATTTTTGGCTGTGTTGGGTCTTTATTGCTGCACGCGGACTTTCTCTAGTTGTGGTGAGTGGGGGGCTACTCTTCATTGCGGTGTGTGGGCTTCTCCTTGTGGTGGCTTCTCTTGTTGTGGAGCATGGGCTCTAGGTGTCCGGGCTTCAGTAGTTGTGGCATGCAGGCTCAGTAGTTGTGGCTTGCGGTCTCTAGACCATAGGCTCAGTAGTTTTGGTGCATGGGCTTAGTTGCTCCACGGCATGTGGGATCTTTCTGGACCAGGGATCGAACCCGTGTCCCCTGCATTGGCAGGCGGATTCTTATCCACTGCACCACCAGGGAAGTCCCAAGCTATGATCTCTTGATTACCACTAGAGGTAGACATAAGTACTTTGAATTAAAATAGACAGCTAAACAATAAATAGCTCATTTTAACAATGTTATAATTAAAGAAAAAAATAATGGTAGGGAAAGAAGACCAGTAATTGGAACTTTTATTAGTATAATCTGTGTATTAAAAATGAAACATTGTGAAATATCTCAATAGTTTTTCAGGAAATTTTTTAAAATGATGTATTCTTAATGTAACATACTTTCCTAGTGACAGCTAGAAAAAAATTTTTGAACTTCACATTACCATTGACAACATGACTGTTTCCTTTCCCTTGGGTGATAAAGGACCAAGGATGATGGTTTAGTTTTAGGTGTTGAGTCTTAGTCCTTGATTAAGATCTGGATTATTACAAAGTTGTGGAGGATGAGAAGTGGAGAAAGACCAGTGGGTGTAATACTCCAGTCCATTTTTGCCGAGACTGGTTAAGAAAGGGTAAACCACAATAAAATCCTAGTTAATTTGAATGTTCAGTGAAAATGGAGTGTGGTTTACTCATAATTGAAGGCTAATTTAATTTTCTCCAACTGTTTGTTTAAAATCTTTGTAAATGAATTAAGCTATTGATATATTTCTACCTCTGTGAATAGAATATACATGTTATGATTCATAATCTTCAGTATCTCATTTTGTTGTTTTAAACTTAAGTATTTGTGTTAGGTATTGAACGTATGTAACTGACCAAGATGAATCTATAGTGAATGGTGAATGATCCCAAGCATGTATTTGAAAATAAATCTCTGGTTATTAGCTTTTTTCTTTCTTTCTTTAATTTGTGTGAGTTTTTACATGTTTCTTTTCAGTGAGTGTGTATGTGTGTGTGTGTATTAGCAGGTGTAGATTAGGGAACCCTACTGTTTATAAGTTAGTTAGAAGTTTGGTTTAGCTTCGAGGGTTATGGATAATCAGGGAAGCCTAAATAGGGAGGAAGCTAGATTTGATTCAAACCTTGTAGAATGATTGGACTTGGTTGCCATAGATGAGAGGAGGGTGTTTTAAGCTAGGGAAGCAGCTTGAGGAAAAAGCATATTAGGTATATTTATTATTTGGGAGATGGTGAGGGGACTAGCCTTAGTAGAGGATCCACGTTGGAGAACCAGAGTAGGCTAGCTTATGGGAAACCTGAAAATTAACTACAGGTAGTATAAATTAGGCTGCATATGGCAGGCATTGGAGAGCCATTTAAAATTCCTTATTAGAGGATTAAAAGTATTATTTTAGGAAAGTAACTTTGGCATTAGTTTGCAGAATAGGTTGAGTATGGAGTATGAGTATTGTTTATTCAATTTATTGAGAATAGACTATTGGGTTGGCCAAAAAGTTCGTTTGGGTTTTCATAAAATGTTATGGAAAAACCCGAACAAACTTTTTGGCCAACCCAATATTTACAGTATTGTAAGTACTGAGAATTATACCAGTGAATCAATGGAATCATTCTATCAGTGCTTGATGAACACGTGGTAAGGAAGATAGATGGTTAGTAATGGATGTCATTTATGCTTTTGGTGTTGAGGTCCTAGATCAGGGTGAGCTGTATGATTAGAGGAGCAAATTCAAGAACTACTGCAAAAGAATTGATGCAATTCTAGGTATAGTGTGTGAAAAGGAGGAATGAAAGACGATGCCAAGGTTAAAGCTGAGTAGACAGACTATACTTAAAATTATATACTTATAGGAAAAGTGATGTGAAGTTTGGATACTATTTTGCATGAAGAAATAAGGATATTTAATTTCTTTTTTTTCATAACTTGCAACTAAAACATTTAAATGTATAAGATAGTCATGTGTTTTGACAGTGTTGCCTAATTTTGTATGAGAAACATTTCAATTGCTGTGTGTTTGTGCTCTTGTTTAAATTCTCATTACTATTAGTTAATGCATATTTCATCTATGAATTTATTTAGTAAAATAGTTTTAGGATGTGTTATTACAATTCTTTTGGGCTTTTGGAATGCTTTAAAGTCTACATTTATGGGATATAGGTTTTGTACGAGATTTAACAATTCTCTGAAAATTAAGTTGCTTTTTCTTTTTGGCCGTGCTACACGGCTTGCAGGGTCTTAGTTCCTCCCCCAGGGATTGAACCTAGGACCTTGGCAGTGAAAGCGCTGAGTCCTAACCACTGGACTGCCAGGGAACTCCCATATTGCATTTTAACTGTTTAGAATTTAGTGCTCATTATGGCATACTTCTGTTAATTGTGAGGATTTAAAGTTTTGTCTGTGCTAATAGAGGTTAAAACAGTGTTTCAGAGTTTATGTAGTGCTGTCTTCAAATTTTTCTGTTATCTGAGAATATTCATATAATTACTCTGTTTTGCACGTTATTCTGAAGACATAGGCTGTTGCAGAGTTATTTACTCTGGTCTTCTTTGCTTAGTTCTCCAGAGTTTTTTTTGTTTGTTTGTTTTTAATTCTATTTAAAAAATTAAATTCTTAAATTTATAGAGAAAGTAAGCTCATTATTTATTGAGTATTGCACATTTTTCTTTTGAACATCCCATTATTCATGAACTTTGCTGTTCCCAGTCACTTTTAACCTATTCTAAAATCTTAGGTCATCTGTTCCTCTATTAAAAACTAGTTACCCATTTTATTATATTGGATGTCCCCAAAACAGTTTATTCCTCCTGGGCCATTTGTAGACCATCTTGCCTATTAATCATTCCTTACCTCCCTATTTGTGTGTGTTTCTTCTAACCTGGTTTTCAGTTGATCACATCTTTTTCAATACTACACTTGTTTTACATGTGGCTATTTTTTCTCTTCTGTTTTACTTCTTTTTACTGTATTTTTTCTTTCATTTCTGTCTGTCCTTACCAGTGCCTTTTAAATAGGCATCTATTATTTTGCTTTTAATTGGTGGGCTTATAATGAAGTTAGCTTGTGATCCTTTTGGATCACTTTTATGGTGTCCTGAAAAGGGCATATTAAACCAATATTGTTGAATAGAATTCTGCTCTTTATAGAATTCATATTCTTAGAGTTACCCTTAGAGTAATGGGGGTTATTTTTTTTTAATATTAGAAGAACTGATGATGAAAAAGTATTTTCTTATCAAATTTTAAAACTTTTTACTTCAGGTAAGATTCTATGATTATGTATTTTAGTTCATTAATTAGAAGAGATTGTACGTTGGAAAATACTTTTTAAACTTTTTCCTCATTTTAGAGGGCTTTATTGCTTCTCAAAAATGACAATGATACCTGTCACTGATAATTAATCAAGTGAACTATTTAAATTACCCTAGAAGGGTTAAGGTTAAGTGTCTTTAGTGAATCAATGGTGTGGGAGTGAAAGCCATACTGGTTAATAAGTCTGTCACTGATCAAGGAAAATACCTAACTACATATCAGCTGAGTTTGAGATTTCTTGAGTCTCTAGGACTGACTGGATCTGGAGCGTATACTGCCCTAGGATACTGATTTAAACAAACTTCTGTGACCCTTTCTTTTTTTTTTTTTTTTTTTTTTTTTGCGGTACACGGGCCTCTCACTGTTGTGGCCTCTCCCATTGTGGAGCACAGGCTCCGGACGCGCAGGCCCAGTGGCCATGGCTCGCAGGTTCAGCCCCTCCACGGCATGTGGGATCTTCCTGGACTGGGGCACGAACCCGTGTCCCCTGCATCGGCAGGTGGACTCTCAACCACTGCGCCACCAGGGAAGGCCTCTGTGACCCTTTCTTAAGGCTTAAGGACAGTGGGTGAAGGTTCCGTCACCAATCAGTGATGCTCGTTGGTGCTATATAAACAATTTTTGTTTCAGTGACTGGCCATGTAGTTGACCACTGAATAAATGAAGATTCTGTTATTTTATGAAGGCACTGATAAGCATAATACTAAGTCCTCTGGTTTCTGTAATCAAGAACAGGAGTTGATTTGCCTAATACAGTGGTTCTCAAAGTGGGATCAGCAGACACCTGGGGGTCTATCTGGATCTCTGTCAAGTCAAAATTATTTTTATAATAATATTAAGATGTCATTTGCCTTTCTTGCTTGTGTTGCAAAAGCAATGATGGTATGAAAGCAAAGATGGGTAAAACTGCTGACATCTTAGCATGAATCAAGGAGTAGTACGAAGTTGTGCTGGTAGTCATTGTATTCTTCACAGTTGTGGTTAAAAAGAAATCCAGCTTCACTTTAAAGTGCCCTTGATGAAGCAGTAAAAGTTATTTTATTGAATCTTGACCCTTGAGTACAGGTCTTTTTTTTTTTTTTAAGGCAGCTCCACGTGGCATGCAGGATCCTAGTTCCCCAACCAGGGATCAAACCCGCGCCCCCTGTATTGGGAGCGCAGAGTCTTAACCACTGGACCGCCAGGGAAGCCCCCCTATACGTGTCTTTTTTACATTCTGTAGGAAAAAATGGGAAGTATGCATAAAACACTTCTGTTGCCTAATGGAATATAATGATTATCTCAAAAAAAAGTACTCATGATTTTTTGAGTTACAAGGTCGAACAAGTCTCTGTTTTGTGGAGCACTGTTTTTTTTAAAATTTATTTATTTTATTTTTATTTATTTTGCTGTGTTGGGTCTTTGTTGCTGTGCGTGGGCTTTCTCTAGTTGTGGTAAGCGGGAGCTACTCTTCATTGTGGTGTGAGGGCTTCTCACTTCGGTGGCTTCTCTTGTTGCGGAGCACGGGCTCTAGGTGCGTGGGCTTCAGTAGTTGCTGTGCGTGGGCTTTCTCTAGTTGTGGCAAGCAGGTGCTACTCTTCATTGCAGCGTGCGGGCTTCTCATTGCGGTGTCTTCTCTTGTTGCGGAGCACGTCTAGAGCACAGGCTCAGTAGTTGTGGCGCACGGGCTTAGCTGCTCCGCAGCATGTGGGATCTTCCTTGACCAGGGCTCAAACCTGTGTCCCCTAAACCCGTGTTCCCTGCACTGGCAGGCGGATTCTTAACCACTGCGCCACCAGCGAAGCCCTGGAACACTGTTTTTACTCGAAAGCATGACTAACAGACAAACCATAGTTATTCAGGCTTGAGTATTCGGCACCTTTTCAAAAACGAATAGTGAGCCTATCACTTCAAGGAAAATAACTGATACTATGTTTGTCAGTGACAAAATTGAATTATAGAAAACATGAGCTTGGTAGCTTCTCAATATTTAAAGACTTTTCTAATGAGATTGGAGGTGATAAAAATCAATGTAATTTTAAAATATTGAATAATAAAATGTGCAGCATTTGGAAGATCGTATAACTCAATGAACCAGTTTTCAAAATGACCAATGCTTGATAAGAAATCATGCATATGTAAAAGATCCATTCAACATGCCAGCTAAACCAATGGATTTTAATGTATAACAGTAAGAAAAGTTCATTGATAAGGGCTTCGGATTCCAGATTTCGTCCAACCTTTAAAAAAATACCACTTCACTGAATTTTGGTAGTATCAAAGAAGAATATCAATAATTATCTGAAAAAGCTATTAAAATATTCTTCCTTTTTCTGATTGCATGTTTATGTAACATAAAGTCAACTTTTTTCATATACTTAGACAAAATAATGTATCACAACACATTGAATGTAGAAACAGATTTAAGAATTCAGATGTCTTTTATTAAGCCAAACATTAAAGAGATTTGAGATTTACTAAGTTATGAAAGAATGTCACTCCCCTCTAAAATTTTTACTGTTTTTGAAAAAGATACATACTTACCATAAAAATGCTCTTTATGTTAACATATGAGTTTGTTATTTTTATATGGACTAATAAATTATTTTTTACTGCTTAATTTTAATTTCTAATATAGTAAATATAGATAGATGTAACTCACATAAATAAAAGCTCCTTAGAGTTATCAGTAATTTCTAAGAGTGAAAAGAGGTCTTCAGGGGACTTCCCTGGCGGTCCAGTGGTTAAGACTTTGCCTTCCAATGCAGGGGGTGCGGGTTTGATCCCTGGTCAGGGGGTAAAGATCCCATATGCTCGCGGCCAAATAAAAACAAAACATAAAACAGAAGCAGTATTGTAACAAATTCAATAAAGACTTTAAAAATGGTCCATATCAAAAAAATCTTTTTAAAAAACGAGTGAAAGAGGTCTTCAGACCGAAAAGTTAGAAACTTCAAAAACTAATTTTTGAAGGGTTCATGTTGGCTCATTCTAAGAAGTAAAGGGTAGATCTTTAGTCATTTTATCCAATTCAGATAAAACCAGAGTTAAGTGTATTGGATTTTTATTCTATTTGTGTCCATTTGCTTTTTTTTTTTTTTTTTTTGCGGTACGCGGGCCTCTCAGTGTTGTGGCCTCTCCCGTTGCAGAGCACAGGCTCCGGATGCGCAGGCTCAGCGGCCATGGCTCACGGGCCCAGCCGCGCCGCAGCATGTGGGATCTTCCCGGACCGGGGCACGAACCCGTGTCCCCTGTAACGGCAGGCGGACTCTCAACCACTGCGCCACCAGGGAAGCCCCCATTTGCCATTTTTAAATCAAATCATTAGTTCTCTTTATTCACTGTTAAATCAGTGAATATCATGCTGTACTGCTAGCTCAATCTTGGGCTAACTAGAAAATGTCAGATATTTCTTCAACTTTCGAATCTTAAATTATGTATCTTAAATTATGAGAATGTACAGAAGGGGGTTGGGCTGTGTCCATAATGTCTATGTGGTAATTATGTAGCACATACCTCTCCAAGAATGACTATTCAGTCGTTATGAAGATCAAATTAGTTAACATATGTGAAAATATTTTGTAGATATTTAAAATATTATATATTAATATTAGGTTTTATTGTTGGCCTGTTGGCCATCATGCACAATGATTGAGCTTGTGAGAAGGGGGAGATACTACTAAGGTGAAGGGATACTTTTTTAAAACCACTTATTCCCCTGATATGTTACTACTTGGATAACCCTAAATGTGATGATATTTACCCAGTTAATAATTTTTCATAAAGCTATCATATTGGTATATGTACATTTGAAGTCAGATATGCAAATAACTTACTTATTTCAAAATGTTTCGAGGTGACATGTAAATACTATGCAGTTATATGTTTCATAATATAAAATATCTCAAAAAATGTTTTAAAAGCCCTGTATACAACTAGCTTTAAATTAGAATGGCATTATCAAAAACATGAGCACATGTAGTTGTTAAGCACCAACACTAAACAGATGGTTCAAGAGGATACATAAGAAGTTTGAAGTCTGGGTAGAAGAGCATAAAGCCATTAAAACTATCAGATTTCTGTTTCTCATAGATATTAGTCAATAAATAAGTAAAGACATAATCCTTGGTTATATAAGGACCAAATCTCAGAATATTAGTGTTGCAGAATTACTGTCTTTTCCTTCCTCTTTTACTCTAATTTAAAAATTACTGTATACAGTCGTAGATAATACTATAGCCTGTTTATTGAAATTAATGTATCTTGTCATAAGTAGGTCATTTATAAATGTGAAATTGCTTGAGGCTGTCTTTTACTGCCATGTTGCATTTAACTTCTGGTTGGACAGATTTGAGCTATATTGCTGGGCTATTTGCCTCTAAAGCATTTTTCAGTTTTCATCTTATAAGAGGAAATGGTCAATTTGAGATTATGTTGGCTTAGAAATAGTTGTATATAATTAGAAAGGTACTTGCTCACCTGTCACATGTGTATCATTCAATAGCTCATCTTTTATTTTAAAAAAAGTTCTTTCCAAAGATAAAGTCTTTTTTTAAAAAAAAGTATGCTTTCAAAAAGAGCTTAAACAAAATTGCATTAATTATGATTGTCTATTCTGAATTAATCTTTGTTTAGCATTTTAAATATTAAACATGAAGAAAAGACAGGATATTTAGAATACTGAGTAGACTATAATTTCTTTTTAGAGAACTCTGGACTCATACCAAGTGTGTTTAAATTTCTGTACTGTAACTTTTACTGTGTAAAGAAATAAACCTTAAAATACATGCAGGAATGGAGTGCTTTCTGTATTTACATAAAATGCATACTTTTTACAGAAGAAATGTTTTATATTGTTTTATTTTCTTAGGCATAGTCTCACACATTACGACCCTCAGTCTCTAGCATTGAATCTTACATATATAGCCTCATATTTTTCCCTAGAAGTAAATGAAATAGACAGGTTTCATGAAACAGAATTTTTTGTGGGTGTCTTTTCCCTCTTTAAAAAAATGTTTTACATGGTTAAAAGAATTAGTTAATACCAAAACGTTCATAATGAAAAACAGCAATCCCTGCCCTAACTTATTACATCTCAGTTCTGTTCCCCAGAGTAAAAACTTTTAACTTTTTTTTTAGCAGTTTCTTCTGTCACTTAGCCCCAAATATAGTGAAAAAATGCCTACCCTAGTTTTTATTTTCTTTTTTTACCCTAGTATTTCTTGGTTTATCCCTTTTAGGCATTATCTACTGACTTCCTGATAATGGTAGGTGAGATTTTAGCCTTTTTTATGTCCCATCTCTTTATTTTCTTACCCTGTCCTTCTAATTTGTTTCTTTATTATAAGTTTAGTTAAATCAGTAATCAGTATTCACATATAATGTTTCCTTCAGAGGCAGGTAGTGTATCATTATTACATTTTTCTTTTTTAAAAAAATAGTACTTTCCTAAAGTTACTAATTTTCTTTATCTTGGAATTTTTTTTTTTTTTGGCTGCTTTGGGTCTTTGTTGCTGCATGCAGGCTTTCTCTAGTTGTGGTGAGTGGGGGCTACTCTTTGTTGCCATGCGCGGGCTTCTCATTGCGGTGGCTTCTCTTGTTGCAGAGCATGGGCTCTAGGCATTCGGGCTTTAGTAGTTGTGGCACGAGGGCTCAGTAGTTGTGGCTCGTGGGCTCTAGAGCACAGGCTCTGTAGTTGTGGTGCACGGGCTTAGTTGTTCTGCGACATGTGGGATCTTCCCAGACCAGGGGTCGAACCCGTGACCCCTGCATTGACAGGCGGATTCTTAACCACTGTGCCAACAGGGAAGTCCCATAAAGTTACTAATTTTCTTGATTTGCATAATTTTCAGTAAATCCATCCTTAAATGTTCAACTGTTTTTCATGGGAGTTGAGATTAAGACTTTTCAGGCAGTTTCACCTGAGGGAAGTCCTTCTCACATAAAGAGATCATGTTCTTGGGGTCAAAGGGCCTGTTTTCATGATCCTAACATATGTCAGTATGACCCTAACCCAAGTTAAGCATGAATCAAATGGGAAACCCAAGCCTAGTAATCGAAAGTTTGTTGCTCTCTAGATCCATACCTAGAGTGCTTAGCAGTTACTTTTTTCCCAGATTTCTAAAGTAATTTCATCTGATATCCGTAGTATATAAAAGCTGAACTGTTGCCTCTTTTTATATTCAGAGTTGTTTTAATTGTTATAAACTAACTTTCTCGGAGGCTGAAGAAACTTAACATAAAACTTACAGATTTTTTTTTTGTGAAAAAACATTCGTAGAAGATTTTGAATAAACCAAAGTTCTAAATTCTTAAAACTTGCTAATTCTTAGAAGAGCTTTATGCAAAGGAGACTATAGGCCTTTCTGGCAACTGAATAAATTTTGAAATGTCATTTGAGGAATGTTGGACATAAAATTTTAAAAGAAACTTTAGGACTTAATTTAAAAAATCACTTTAAGAGCACAGAGAAGCTTGGTAACAATTCTGTCAGGGCAAAGATAATATTTACATTATAAAATTTATTAAAGTGGGAATGAAATCACATGTGTTTATTGGGATGTTACATATCCATTCCAAAGTATAATCCAAATTATATATTGTCATGTAACAATGGGCTTGCACTGTAAACTTGTACAGTTTTTTTAGTTTACATACCTCTTCAGTAGTAATATCAAAACTAAAATCTTTGTCATCAGGATTAAATACCTAAGTTTTGTTTGTTTGTTTGTTTGTTTTTGCGGTACGCGGGCCTCTCACTGTTGTGGCCTGTCCCGTTGCGGAGCACAGACTCCGGACGCGCCGGCTCAGCAGCCATGGCTCACGGGCCCAGCCGCTCCGCAGCATGTTAGATCTTCCCGGACCGGGGCACGAACCCGTGTCCCCTGCATCGGCTGGCAGACTCTCAACCACTGTGCCACCAGGGAAGCCCAATACCTAGGTTTCTTAATAAAATATTACTGTAATGAACTGGAGGGGGGAAGGAAATGAATATTCTTTAGTTTGATTAATCACTATGAAAACAATTAGGAATATGCTCAAACAATATAATAAAAACAGTGATTTATTGTATACGTGCATTTTATAGATATCATTACCGAAACCTTTTTCTTTCTGTCTTTTCTTTGTTGTCCTGAATGATAAGAGAAAAGGTTGAAAGAGAGAGAGTAAAGGGAAAAAGTTGTAAGAGCCTAGGCAAATTACTACTTTGGACTTCAATTTTCTGATTTACAGTGAAACTAGATAATCTCTAAAGTATTTTTTAGATCTAAATGTTATCATTTAGGAGATAGTCATGGGTGAGAGGTAATTTAAAGGAATTCAAATATAGAGTAAGGAAAATAGAAATAAAAAGATGGAAGAGGACTAGAGAGAAAAGATATTTACTGAATGTCTGTGATTCCAAATGAAATTTACATAACCGTAGTATACGTAACATTTTTACTAGGGTTATTCCTACTCTCTTTTCCCAGTTACAAACATACTTTTCTCCACAATGATAGCGTGACTAAACTAAGCTCTTATACATTAAGTAATATAGCCACAGTATGTACTCAATGAGGATTTAACTTACTGACAGAACATGTACCAGGTTGATTACATAAAACAGGATTTTCCCTTCAGCTCTCTGAATTTTTAACCATGACCTTCTGACCACGCTGTTGTCTTTTCTCTGCCGTGACACGTGATCTGACTGCTGCAGTGTAGTGTCCTTGTTTTTGTAAGTTACTAGTTCTGGGTGATACCTTTACCTAAGAGACCCACTTTTCCACTTATACTGCCATTTGCTTTGGGCAATTCATTACTCATTATTTGCTTTAAGTATAAATCAGTCACAAGTTGGATTTAACTCACTTTACTATTATTCTTGCTTCTGTACATCTCAAATTGTGGTTTAGGACTCTTGTTACTCAACTGATCTTTGGGACACAAACTTAGGGAGTGTCTAGTCCAGACTGCCAAATGAGTTTTTAGCTTGGAGAATGTCATTTCATAACTCCTTTTTTTTTTTTTTTAGATGTTGGGGGTAGGAGTTTATTAGCTCATTTATTTATTTTTGCTGTGTTGGGTCTTCGTTTCTGTGCGAGGGCTTTCTCTAGTTGTGGCAAGTGGGGGCCACTCTTCATCGTGGTGTGCGGGCCTCTCACTATCGCGGCCTCTCTTGTTGCGGAGCACAGGCTCCAGACACGCAGGCTCGGTAGTTGTGGCTCACGGGTCCAGTTGCTCCGTGGCATGTGGGATCCTCCCAGACCAGGGCTCGAACCCGTGTCCCCTGCATTAGCAGACAGATTCTCAACCACAGCGCCACCAGGGAAGCCCCCATAACTCTTAATAGTAAGCAACAATTTTTAAAACACTGTGCTTGGTCTCAGATCATTTATTCTTTTTATTTATTCAAACATTTGGTTAGGATATATGCTAATTTTTAGAGAATAAGATAAGGTCTCTGCTGTCAGGGAGCTTACATTCTAGTGAGAAAGTGAGAGGCATAAAGGCAATTAGTATTGGAAGACCCATGATAGAATGATGTACCAAAAACGGGGATTAGTTGTTATACTGTGGGGTGGGGCTGATGGAGTAAATAGTCTAGGATTGTAAGGATGATTCAGTGTTAAAAAGGCAACAATGTAATTCACTACATTAACATATTAAATGAGAAGAATCAGATGGGAGTAGATGTAGGAAAAATTCAGCACCAGTTAAGATATTGGATAGGAATAGGAGGGAACTTAATTTGAAGAAAGGTATTCATCAGAAAATTACAGTGAACATTATGCATTCATGGGAAAACATTAAAAGCATGAAATTTGTGAACAAGATAAAGGATAGCTCTTATCTCCATTATTATTTGTTAATACAGTAAGTAAAGAAACAGAAATGAGATGTACGATTGGAAAGGAGGAGATAAAACTGTCATTTGCTGACAGTATTTTTTTTACTGAGAAAATCCAAGAAAATGAACTGAATAAACTAAATTTTGAAAGGTTGTCAATCAGAAGTGCAATATACAAAAACTATAATTTTCCTATTATACACTAGCAATGACCAGGTAGCCAATGTGATAGAAAAAAAATCTATTTCACAAACAAAAACCCAAGGAGGAAAAAAAATCCTACTTAAATGTAAAGACATTTGGGGGGAAATTTTAAAATTTTACTAATGCAAATGTCAGTCTTTATCAAATTAATATTTTAAATAAAATCCTAATAAATCTCAACAAGCTTTTTCATAGAATCTTATAAATATCCTAACATTCATAGAAAAGAGCAGCATGTATGACTAAGCAGGACAATTTACTTGTTATTTATTTATTTATTTTAAGCAGGACAGTTTAGAAAGCAAAAACAAAAGAGAGGGAATTGCTCTAATAGAATCAAGATGCTAATAAAGGTATAGTAATATTTAGAAGGTTTTAATGACATAGGAATAGACAAATGGGTTAAAGGAACAGAATAGACTCCAAAAGTGTATCCACACTTACATGGGAATCTAGTATGATCATAGAGATCAGTGGGAAACAATAAGCTCTTCAGTAATTGATGTTGGGATAATTGATTATCAATATGGAAAAACTAAAAATTTTATTCAAGAGAACCTGCAAGAGTACCAACAAACAACCTGTTAGAGTTTAGCAGGGTTTCTAAAGATAAGAGCAATACACAAAAATTGATTGCATTTACATATCAGTAGTAACCTACTAGCAAATATATTTTAAAAATATTACATTCACACTAACAGCAAAAACTAGAAGGTATTTAAGACTATAGCTAATAAAAGGCCTTCCTAGAGAAAATTATAAAGTGGTTTTGAAAAAGGACTCTATGGATATGATCCCAAAAGCACAGCACCAAAAGCAAAAATAGACAAATAGGGTTGCATTAAGCTAAAAAACCTATGTGCAATAAAGGAAACAGTCAACAAAATGAAAAGGCAATCTATGGTAGTTATAAATGTAATTATAGTAATAGATTTTGATCAACTGATAATTATGGGGAACGATGAGTGTATACTGATGTAAACAAACAAACACACGCATAAGTAAATTGAAGATAGGTGAATATCAGATTATTGACATAGTTTCAAAGTATGTCTTCACAAAATAATAATTACAAGAGGAAAATAGTAACTATAATGGAGAAAAGTGGCAGATACCAGTTTAGTCAAATGATAAAAGTGAATATCATCAGTAATGGGCTAAATTGAAATCATGTACCACCTCTTAGGATGCATTGGAGAAGATCAGAGCATCTCTTCTATATTTTTCCTGTCACAGATACATAACCTGAACTTAATTATGAGTAATATACGATTTAATCAGACAAATTCAATTGAAGGACATTCTATGAAAGTACTGGCCTGTAACCTTTTAAAGTGTCTAGGTCATGAATTTCAAGGAAAGATAGAAACTGTTCCAGCTGAACGAGACTAAAGATTGCAATTCAGATTACTGAATGCAAAGTGTGGTACTGAACTAGATCCTTTTCCTATAAATCCATTCCTATTTGGAACAACAAACTTGAATAGATTCTAAAGATTGGATTATAATAACTGTATAATTGTTAATTTCCCAATTTTGATAGTTATATGTGTTTGTACAAGATAAATACCAAAATATTTGTGGACTGTTTGGTATCAGGTCAGCAATTCTCAGGTGGTTTAGGAAAAAGGCTGTACTTGTCCGTGCAACTCTTCTGTAAGTCTGATATTGCCCCATAGGTCATTTAGTGTGTTTCAGGTTTTTTGTTTTTTTTTTTCCTCTGTGCGCTTTGGAATTTTTTTTTTTTTTTTTTTTTTTTTTTTGCCGTACGCGGGCCTCTCACTGCTGTGGCCTCTCCCGTTGCGGAGCACAGGCTCCGGACGCGCAGGCTCAGTGATCATGGCTCATGGGCCCAGCCGCTCCGCGGCATGTGGGATCTTCCCGGACCGGGGCACGAACCTGTGTCCCCTGTGTCGGCAGGCGGACTCTCAACCACTGCGCCACCAGGGAAGCCCTGGAATTTTTTTTTTCCTGTGTATTCAAGTTCACTAATCTTTTGTTATAGTTTCCTATCTTCTGTTAAGCATATGCAATGAATTTTTCATTTCAGATACTGTATATTTTAGCTTTAGAAGTTCCATTTGGGTTTTTAAAAAGTAGTTTACATTTTTCTCCACATAATGTTTGTTTTTTTAAGTCCTTTAGTATATTCATAACAGCTGCTTTGAAATTCTTGCCTACTCTTTCCATGGTCTCTTTCATTTCTGGATCTGTTTCTATTAATTGTTTCCATTTTCTTTCCTGGTTACAAATCACTTTTTTTTTTTTTTTTGCTTCTTTGCATGTCTAGTAATTTTTTATTTTATATTGGACATTGTGATTATTACATTGTGGTGTCTGGATCTTGTTCTTTAAGCAGTGTTGAATTTTGTTTTGGCAGGTTGTCAAGTTACTTGCAATCAGCTTAATCCCTTTTTGTTTTGTTTTTTTGGCCGTGCTGCATGGCACGCGGGATCTTAGTTCCCTGACCAGGGATTGAACTCATGTCCCCTGCAGCGGAAGCACAGAGTCCCAACCACTGGACAGCCAGGGAATTCCCAGCTTGATCCTTTCAGTGCTTGTTTTAACAGCTTTGTTAGGGAGCTTCTGGAATAGCTTTTACTTAACTGCTAGTTTAGTTCCAAGACATGACTCTTCTGAGGTCTCTACTAATGCTCTAGGTGTTTACTCTGGCTGGTCGGAGCTTAAATTCCTCTGCACTTTGTGAGCTTTGGGTGTTGTTTAGCTTCCAGCTTTTCTGTGCTTGTACTCTGCTCAGCCTCCTGGAGTTTCAGGGTACATATGTATAACTTTGTATTTAGCCAAAATCTTAAGGGCATATTTTGGGAGCTTTTTGTTTGTATAGCTCCCTTGTGTCTGGTATTCTTTAACTCCCTTGAACTCCAAACTTTGTCTCTTCAAGTTCAGCGAGACGTGGGCTACCCCTCCTTATACCTCATTCTGGAAAGTACCTTACTGCTTCGCCAGGGATTACAGTCTTGCATTACTTGCCGTTCGAAGTCTGAAAATAGTTATTTTGTATGTTTTGTCCAGTTTTCTAATTCTTGATGGCAAAAGGGCAAATCTGGTACTAACTATTCCTTCCTATTTGATCTTTTAGTTGAGTTTAGTTGTATTATTTTCTCACTTAGTACTATGAGCAATCTCAGTGTAGATGGTTGAGCTGATCCAGTGTCAGGGATTGACAGTATGAATGTGATCAAAGGACAGAAGGATCATTGTTGGGAGGGCTGGCAAGAGAATAGTTGAAGTAAAAGCAATAGTTCTCAGAGTATGGTTTGAGGATCCTTTCAGAGGGTCCATAGGAGTTTCCTACTTCCAAGTAAATATCCATGTGAAGCTGATTTTTTCTTCATATACATGAACCAAAATAACACAAACAGTAGATTGAATGCAGAAGCAAAGATGAACGTCAGCCTCTTAAGTTAAACCAGATATTAAAGAGATTTGTAAAAATAGTGAAACAATGCCAGTCTTCTCACTAAAATTTTTTTTGGTTTGGTATTTGTAAGCATGTAATAGGTTTATTATTTTTTTAATGAGTTAATAAGTAAACAAATAATTGTGAAATTTTCTGTTTTATTTTCTAATACAGTAAATATTGATAAATATAGCCCACAAAAACAGAAGAATTGCTGAAATAAAGCACCATAAAGTGCTGTCTAGGGAAGGAACTGAAGGCATTAGGAGTGCAGTAGACAGTGTAGAAAAAGGAAGGGATTAAGGAATGAGAGGTTTCTGTTCAGTTCCTATTCTCTATTGGATAGGTGTCAATTTCTTTACTTCTCTGCATTCTCGCGTGGACGTGCCTGCATTTAAAGTCGTAGGATAGTACTCTGTCCCAGCAACTTCTTAGGTTTCTGCTTTATAATACTATGCACTCAGCCCTTGCATAGGGAACCCTGATTTACTGTCTGCCATTTCACCTGGCAATGTCTTTTTCTAGTTTGCTCTCCTTGTCCTAATGAGGAGCTAGATCATCCTTACTTATGTTCTGGCATTAACTTACCCTTCTGTTCTGGTGCCACCAGTTTTACTTAAATTTCCCATTCTTTAAAAAAAAATTTTAATTAAAAATTTAAATTTTCTTCAGCTTTATTGACATATAATTGACAAATAAAATTGTAATATACTTAAAGTATATATAGTGGTGGTTTGATGTATGTATACATGTGAATGGATTCCCACCATCTAGCTAATTAACATGTCCATCACCTCACATTTTTACCTTTGTGTGTGTATGTGTGAACATTTAAGTTCTACACTCTTAATACATTTCAATTATATAATACAGTAGTTACCATGTCTTACATTAGATCTTTAGGCCTTATTCATCTTGTAGCTGAAAGTTTGTATCCTTTTTTCAACCTCTCCATATTCCCACCCAACTCCCCTGCTCCCAGACGCAGGCAACTGCTTTTCTACTCTCTGTTTCTATGAGTTTGACTTTTTTTTTAGATTCTACATATAAGTAAGAATATATAGTATTTTTCTCTTTCTGGCTTATTTCACTTAGCATGATGCCCTCAAGTTTCATCCATGTTTTCACAAATGGCAGGATTTCCTTCTTTTTCATGTCTGAATAATATTCTTCTCTCTGTCTCTCTCTATATATACATGTGTATGTTTGTGTATGTGTGTGTGTGTGTATATATATATATATAAATATATATATTTCCTATGTTTTTTATCCGTTTATCTGTTGAAGGACATTTGGGTTGTTTCCATATCTTGGCTATTGCAAATAATGCTGCAGTGAACGTGGGAGTGCCAGTACCTCTTTGAGATCCTGTTTATTTCCTTTGGCTTATATACCCAAAGTGGGATTGCTAGATGATATGTTAGTTCTATTTTTAAGTTTTTGAGGAACCTCCACAGTGGTTGCATCAGTACATTCTCAAGAGCAGTGCACAAGGGGTCCATTTTCTCCACATCCTCACCAGCACTTATGTCTTGTCTTTTTGATGATTGCCATTCCAACAGGTGTGAGGCTCTTTGTGGTTCTGATTTGCATTTTCCTGATTATTAGTGATGTTGAGCACCTTTTCATGTACCTGTTGGCCATTTGTATGTCTTTTTTGGAAAAATGCCTATTCAGTTCCTCTGCCCATTTTAAAATCAGATTTTTTTTTTTTGCTATTGAGTTGTATGAATACTTTGTGTATTTTGGACATTAACCCCTATTAGATATATGATTTGCAAATATTTTCTCCCACTCAGTAGTTTACCTTTTCATTTTGTTGATTGTATACATCGCTGTCCAGAAGGTTTTTAGTTTGATGTTAGTCACGCTTGTTTATTTTTGCTTTTGTTGCCTTTGTTTTTGGTGTCACTGAATTTCTCATTCTTAATGGTGTCCTACCTATTATTCTTGTTCAGTTTCTGCTACTTCAAACTCATTCAACCCTTTGTTTTTGTTTTTGTTTTTGCTGTACGCGGGCCTCTCACTGTTGTGGCATCTCCCGTTGCTTAGCACAGGCTCCGGACACGCAGGCTCAGCAGCCATGGCTCATGGGCCTAGCCGCTCCGCGACATGTGGGCTCCTCCCGGACCAGGGCACGAACCCACGTCCCCTGCATCGGCAGGCGGACTCCCAACCACTGTGCCACCAGGGAAGCCCCCCTTTGCTTTTATTGAATCTGCAAAGTTTACCCAAGATAAGCGTGTTCTCTTGTATCATCACTCCACTCTTTAATTTCTCAGGGACATTGCCCACTCAAATATAGCCTCCATTTTCCAGTGAGAAGATACAATATTTATTGGTTATCAGCCTATATTTTACATTCTTGATTTAAATAGATTTATTTTGGGTTGTGGAAATATATATACTCAAAAGGAATAAAATGTTATTCATTGCAGGAAGGTGGAGAGACAAAATGAGAATGAAGGGCAACATCTGACGCACATTTTGCCACTGTCTTTGAAATATCAGATGCATTTATATCAATTAAAAGCACAGAATACATGTCAGAGTAATCATATGTCCTTTTAGATCATCTGTTAATGAAGATGAATACACAGTTTGTTTAAAGAAAAAATGTATTATATGATTATTTTTAGTCATCTATAAGTTGATAGGTATATTTCAATATAACTTTTAAAGTATTTCTTTTTTTATTTCTTACAGTAATCCTAAATCGGAGAGTCAGAGAGTAAATAAAAAAGTCAACAATGATGCCTCACTTAGAATTCATAATCTATCCATTTTGGTGAGACAGATAAAATTTTATTACCAGGTAAGTGGTTCTTTTTTTAATCTAGTATTTTAATAACTCCTTGCATATTCACATTTTTGTGTTGTTTAGTATCGATGACCTAGTATATACTAAATGCTTATTATATATCAGATACTGGTCTGTTTGCTGGAGGTTGAGTAGTAATAACACAGTTTATTTCTTATGCAGTGTTAAAGATGCAAGCATGCACTTCATAATTATCTAATTTACAGATAAGTTTTGTATTTTATGAATTTAAAATTTTTTAAATTTCCTGAGAATTTATATAGTGCAACACTTTGTTAGCCTACTAGAATTTTGCCTTTGAACAGTATACTTTTTATTCCTTTTTTTAACTTAAATTGGATGCATATTTCAGAGTTTGAACATGAGCATTTTTTTTTTAATTTAATTTAATTTTATTTTTGGCTGTGTTGGGTCTTTGTTGCTGTGCGCAGGCTTTCTCTAGTTGCGAGGAGCGGGGGCATCTCTTCATTGTGGTGTACGGGCTTCCATTGCAGTGGCTTCTGTTGTTGCAGAGTACGGGCTCTAGGCGTGTGGGCGTCAGTAGTTGCAGCACGCAGGCTCAGTAGTTGTGGTGTGCGGGCTCTAGGGCGTGCAGGCTTCATTAGTTGTGGTGCACGGGCTCAGTAGTTGTGGCGCATGGGCTTAGTTGTCTGTGGCGTGTGGAATATTCCCAGACCAGGGCTTGAACCTGTGTCACCTGCATTGGCAGGTGGATTCTTTTTTTTTTTTTTTTTTTTTTTTTGCGGTATGTGGGCCTCTCACTGTTGTGGCCTCTCCCATGGTGGAGCACAGGCTCCAGACGCGCAGGCTCAGTGGCCATGGCTCACAGGCCCAGCCGCTCCGTGGCATGTGGGATCTTCCTGGACCGGGGCATGAACCCGTGTCCCCTGCATCAGCAGGCGGACTCTCAACCACTGCGCCACCAGGGAAGCCCTTAAGCTGTTCTTATTTTGTATTTTAGTTCTGTTTTTAAACCCCATAAATTAAATATTGAAAGTACTGTTAAATAAATCAAATCAGTGTTCTTTTAGATCAAGCTACATGTTTTCCTTTTTTTCCTCCTCATGGTTTTCTTTTGTTATCTCAGACCTGCCTTTGGTATTATTTTCTTACCGAAGTCATCTTTTGATTGTTTGTTTAGAGAAGGTTTGTTGATAGTAAAGTTTATCAATATCTGTCTGAAAATGCCTTTATTTCACCCTTGTTCTTGCAAGGTAATTTTATTGGGTATGTAGTTTTAGGTTAACAATTACTTTTCTCTCAGTGTTTTGCAGATTTTTACCTTCTCTCTCTGGAGTCCTTTTTGTTTTGGAGAAACCAGCTATCAGTCAAATATTTGTTCTTAGGTTAAACTGTCTTTTTCTCTCTCCTGGCTGCTACTACTGTCTCTTCTAATATTGCTTCTTTTCTATTAATCTGATATTCCTCAGATATTTTTATTATGTGTATATTAGACTTTCCTACTCTATCCTCCATGCTTATTAAACTTTCTTTTACATTACAGTCTACAGTCTTGTGCTACATCCTGAGTATTTTTTTTCAAAACTATCTCTGCAGTTTGATAATTTGCCCCTCATATCTTCTGTTTAACCCACTGATTAAGTTTTGCCTCTCAGTAATCATAGCTTTCATTTGTAGAAGTTCTCTTTGGTTCATCTGCCTTTTCATTTTGTTTATTAATCATTCTTTTAAAATTTTTTCCTTCCTTTATCTCTTCAGAAATTTTTAAAATGTCTATTTTTTATTTTATGTTGAATAATTACAAAATCTGAAATCAGATCTATGGGGATCTGAATCTGCCCTTTGTTTTCTGCTTGCTGTTTCTCGTGGTGGTAGCTGTTGTGGCAGTGTGTGTGTGTGTGTGTGTGTGTGTATGTGTGTTAATTGTGAGCTCATTTTGTGGGGGGAAATTTATCTGTGGGAAAATACTTCTGGGTCTGAGCCAAGGATGCATTGCTTCAGAGAGGATTTGTTTCCTTTTGTGTGGCCAAGCCTGAAACACTTTTCATTTAATTTATTTTAAGCAGCTTTATGTTATTATAGAAGCATACTTGTATGCTGTATATAGAAAACTAGAAAAAATGAGAAAATACAAACATAATTTCAGGGCCTGGAGATTACCATTATTAGCATCTGAATATATGTACTTCTGGATCTCTTTTTCTGCATTTGTGTGTTTGTAAATTATGTATTTGTGTTTACATATGTATTTTTTAACTGGGACCACATTATCGCAGATTCTTAGGGAAACAACCCTCCTCAATCTCAAGCAAAGGCCAAGAAGAACTGCTTCTTCTGTGTCTTATTTGCAGGGTTCAGTTTTTAATTTTGTTTTATCTTTTGACAGTTACCTTTTTATTTTCTTTTGAGCTAAGTCAATAAATTTTAAAAGATTTTTAAAAAGCTATCCAGCATTTTTGAACTCCTTCCTTCCTTTCTTTCTAATATTTAGTATTCCTCATTGCCAGAAATAAAAGTCTGTGCTAGGTTTTTTTTAAACTTAAAAAATTTTTTTCCTGTATTCCTTCTCTCATTTTCCTCTCTTTGATTTGAGTGAGTTAGGTTCTATGTTATATCTGTTTTGTCTTTTATTCTTATTTTGTGTCAGTATTTCTAGATACATTAAACAAAAGACTAGATAAAGGGATGCAGTGACTCATTTTGACAATCTTCATCAGTCTTGCCCTTATTGGAATGTTGTTAGATCTTTGGTTTCACACTATCTTTAGGGAGATGCAAGTTTTTCTTGAAAATTTTGTGAGACTCCTTGGGAAAGAAGACATAAAAGGCAAGGGGATTTCTTTATCAGAATCTTAAATCATTTGTCAGTGCAGCCTAATTCTGTGTTGTCTACTATTGCTTTTTTTTTTTAACAACTTTATTCAGATATAATTCACATACTGTATAGCCCATTTAAAGTGTCCTATTCAGTGGTTTTTAGTATATATACAGAGTTATACAGCCATCTACACCACCCATTTTGGAACATTTTTATCACCCCAAAAAGAAACCCTGTATCCGTTAGCAGTCACTCCCCATTTCCCTGAACCCTACATACACACTCATCACCACCACCACCACCCCAGCCTTAGGCATCTGCTAATCTATTTTCTGTCTCTATAGACTTGCTTATTGTAGACATTTCATAAAAGTGCAATTGTACAGTATGTGGTCTTTTGTTACTGGCTTCTTTCATTTAGCATAATGATTTCAAGGTTCATCAATGTTGTAGCATGTAGTAATGTTTCATTCTTTTTTAAACTACTGTTTTCTTGTTCTTTGTCTTCCTCCTGCCCAAGCTAGGTATTGAAATTGTCTTTGTATTGATCATATTAATTTAATGAAGTTATAGTCACAGAGATATTTGGGGATGAGGGAATTGTAAAATCCATCAGTTCAATGGTTTAGATAAGAGGTTCTTAGTGGAGGGTGATTTTATCACCTGGGGGACATTTAGCAATGACTAGAGACATTTTTGGTTGTCGTACCTAAGAGTACTACTGGCATTAGTGGATAGAAGCCAGGAATGTGGCTAAGCATCTTGCAATGCACAGGACATTTCCTCGTGATTAAGAATTATCCAGCCCAAACAAACATGTGCCTGTCAAATCCAAAACATTATATCACATTGAATTATAGTTCTCTCAGTAGATGTGCTTAACTTTTATGTCACAGGGACAAAGTGGTATAAAAATCTATCTTAAATTCTGGAGTCCAGATATTTAAAATATTTGCATATTTGTCTTTAATATGACATATGAAATATTTAATAATGTGAAATATTTAATTAACGATATAATAATCAAAATGTATTTTATATAGTGTATTTAAATCCTGGCTCTCTGTTATGTAGCAGTTGTATAAATGGTACAAATTACTTCCTTGAGCTTTAACGTCTTCATCTATAAAATGAAGATAATACTTAGCTGGCAGCTGAGCATTACATAAATTAATAGAGATGAACGTCTTGCAGTGTTTCCTGAGCCAGACACAGTTTTAGGTGCTGGGGATGTGGTCGTAAGTGGCAAACATAACAAATAAGATTCCTGTCCTCACAGAGAAGGAGAAAGTGGCTAAGCTGACCAAGAAGGAGATACAGGAGGGAAACTAGACAAGCCGTGTTATCACGAAAGCCTACAAAATAAAGTGCTTCTAAAAAGAGGGAATGTCAAAAACATACTTGAGGGAATTGATTGCAAAGGGGCACAGGGAAGCTTTTTGAAATAATGAAAATGTTGACATCATTACTGAAATGGTGGTTTCAAAACTGTGTACATTTGTCAAAACTCATTAAATTGTACACATAAAATTGGTGATTTTTATTGCATGTACATTACACCTCAATAAGTCTGATTTCTAGAAAATGTATATGTCATTGACAACAATTTTTTAAAAAGGGCAAAGGAGCTGTTCTAGATGAAGGGAGACTAAAGAGGTGTGACAAGTGGAGACTGTGTATCTTTGGTTGGATTCTGAATCTCTCCCCCCAAAAGCTATAAAGAATATTTTGATGGAAAATGTGGAAATATGAATGTGGATTATATATTAAAATGTATTGTATCAATGTTAAAAATAAATTATCCAGCCCAAAATGTTAGTTGTGCTAAAATTGAGAAGCCCAAATGTTAATAGTGCCAAGATGATATTATTATTAATGATTTGATTTGTCTTGACTGTCACCATTTTTTAGACACACCTGTAAATATTTCATTAACATTTGCAGGATGACCACTTACACCCTTTTCTTTTAATTAATCTAAGTTTGAATATCAGTGAACTGTTGTAACTTAGAGCTAGAAGTGATTATCTTAACATTTTGTCAACATAGTTTCAGATACTTAAAATATTACTGAGCATTGAAATTCCGCTTGTACCACTGAACCAGTTTACCAAACCCTCTCTACCCGCTCCCTTTCATGCTTCATAGTCTTCCATAAAATCTTTCTAAGGCACTTCTAGGGTATCTTCAGAAATAGGTCATCCATCTTATTTACATGATTAATTGACTTACTAAAATGATTTTTTATTTTCATGTGTAAAACCAAGATAGACATGACCCAGTTTAATATATTGACAGATTTCAAATTAAAGGCCAAATCAGTGCAGTTATTGTCATCTGTTAAATTACCTGACTGTTGGGAAAACCAAAAATTTCCCTGAAAATCTTTCTCAAACAATCAAAAGTATTTTGTTGTATCTCATACACCCCTCAGAAAAAGTATTTGAGGTAAAATATTTTATACATTTTGATTGTCTGACTTGCAGAAGGAGTGAGTTTGGATAGGTTAAAATTCACAAATGTATGATGTCTCCAGGTTGGTTTGTTTTTTAATGTGTTGTTAAGCATCAAGATCATCTTGCAAAAATGATTCTTAGGGAGGAAGAAAATTGACAGAATACCCTGAGATGATTGTTAGTGGGGGGAATTATTTCAGTGAATCTTTTCAGTAATGATAAGTTAATTTAAGTGTTAGTATTCTTGCTTTTTTTATTTTAATGATGTGGAATATGTAAAAGCTCAGTAAAAATTACAATATTCAGATTGCCTTTCTTTTCTGCTGCCTTTCATTGAATGCCAAGGCATTGAAGCTGTAGTGATAAACAGGACAGGCCGTGGCCCTGTTCTCTAGTAGAGGGATAATAGACAAGTAAATAACTAAATCAAATAATTTTGATTGTGATAAATAAGGACAGTGAATGTGAGAGGTCTTGAGAGCAGTAACTGGTAACTTTAGATTATCAGAAAGATTGTTGAACATACACTTCATTACGTTTAAGTGGCAATTCAGACCTTTTCAAATAATTGCTTGATACATAGCAAGCATCTCTTTTTGTTTTGCAAATAAATATTTAAAAATTTTCAAGTCAGAATATAAGTAAATTATAGCTGTTATGGAAAATTACCTTGGTGCTTTGATTTTTTTTAAAAGTTATTTTTATTCCTGTGAATGAAGGCAAGAAGGTGAATTTGATTATCAGAGACACAGCTTACAAATAAAAATCTTAGTCCATTTTTAGAATTCTGTCAGCAGCCGTTGTTTGGTATGACTGCACAAGCTGCAGTTTAAATAAATACTAAAAGAAGTAAGGTGGTTCTTCAGCCACCATTAAAATAATGAACTGAATCATTTGAGGCCTAAAAGACAAGAACACTTTACAATTAATAAATTTATTAGGAAGTTTTTGCATGTTTGACGTCACTAATAGTAAAAGTAAAAATTAGGTCTAGTACCATTAGTTTAGTTGCCAGAGAAAGCAGGTACTTTTTAAGGTTTTTCTTTAACATCTGTTATAATAAGCAACATTTGGAGTATTTTTGATACTTTGGTCAGATTTTCTTTTCTTTTAACATCATTCATTTAATTTTTTTCTACATGCTACTAAAATATAATAAAATAGTCTTAATTCTTTTCACTAGTAACACGGATAAAATGCTGAATACAAATAGTATGATAAATGTAATTATGTTTGAGTTTTTAAAACAGATTTAGAGTCCCAAAGGAGAGACTGTCATTCCAGTATATTCTAGAAATCTTTGAAGCCCATATTTAGTACCTTAGAAATGTATAGTTTTAGTTTTAGTATTTTGTTCAATGTGATTCAAGAAAGGGAAATGAGCCCAGACCTTTCCCAGAAGTATTGTTTAAGTTCTTACTGTGAAGGAAATGTTATGGGTAACTTGTAGGAAGAAGGAGAAACCTGGTTTAAGTTGTCTTTGAATAGTCTCTAGGGTCTGTCTGGCACAAACTTGAAATAGTCTTTCTTATGTGCTTTAGCAACATGAATTTCAATTCACAGAAACTTGTGTATCAGTTTTTAAAGTTTCTAAACTAAAACTAAAAAAATAGTTAATATACCATTTTTATAGAAAAGTTATACAAAGCCAATTAAAAATAATAGGAATGAAATGACTTGTATCTTTCAAAGCACTTCTATTATTTTCCTATTAAGATAATCTCTGCCAGTTCTTTCTTGTTCTGTCTTTATTTTTATTAATTATTTATGTTCTGCAAATTTTTCTGGACTGTCTTCATACCAGGATAGATTTTCTACCAATTTAGTGAAGCTTTGCTTTAGTGGTCTTGAAAATTCTCAAATTCTCTATATTTGAATATTTGCATATCTTTCAAAACTTGCATCCTTCTCCTTATCTCCACCTCTTGCTCCCTGGTTTCATTTTATTGTTAGCGCTTATCACCAAAAACATTTACTTATTTTCTTTCTACCCCTTCGAAAATGTAAATTCCATGGGAGCAAGGATTTTTGTTTCTTCATTGCTTTATTTCCAGTATCTAGAATAATGTCTGACAGATAATAAACATGCAATAAATATTTGTTGAATGAGTGGCTGTCCTGATTTTCTCAAAACTTTCTCCACTTTCTGTTGTATTGCTAAAATTATTTCTTTTTCTATACATTTTTTTTTTTTTTTTTTTTGCGGTACGCGGGCCTCTCACTGTTGTGGCCTCTCCCGTTGTGGAGCACAGGCTCCGGACGCGCAGGCTCAGCAGCCATGGCTCACGGGCCCAGCCGCTCCACGGCATGTGGGATCTTCCCGGACCGGGGCACGAACCCATGTCTCCTGAATCAGCAGGTGGACTCTCAACCACTGCGCCACCAGGGAAGCCCAATGATTGCTTTTTTTAATGCATCTCTCTTATGTATGCTTTCTTTTAAATATGTATAGATATAGTCCTGAAAATTTTGCTTTAGGGCAAGGAAACTAAAAATTGCAATTAATTTGAAATTTATTTCTTTAAGTCCATTTAGCTGTTACATACTTGGCTATAGAATATTTTATCTTGGCATAACTTGCTTTTAACTGGAAAACTCATTTATTAAATATCCAAACTCAGTATCAATCCTTGGAATAAGCGATTTTAGCAATTTTTGACACTATTCTTAACTGTATTTACTAATGTGATGCACATACTGAATATGTAGTTTTCTCTAAATGTGTGCATATTTTTGGTGTTAGTTTTTTTAAGATAGTAAATATAATACTGAAGAAATTTTTTGAAACTTTCTAATACATATCTGAAAGAAATTACAGATAAAAGATCAATTCTACCTAGCCTCTGGTGTCATGTCACACTCTGGCTATGGGAAACTGCTTTTGTGGATCTAGAATCACACATCTTTAAAAAGTAATAAAGGTTAACTTTTCATGGTTATTTGCTTCCTCATCATAGTATTAAGTAAAGAATGATTCAGAAGGAATTGAATACTTAACAAAAAATTATTCCTCAGCAACTAGTTATGTCTGAATGTGTAGTGAAAGCCAAATTGTAAAGACACTCACAGTTATTTCATAATCTTGCAAAGATTCAGTATTATCACATTAAACTAATCAATCCTGTAGTCTAATTCATCCCAGACCCTTTGTAGCCTGTCATTGTTAGTAGTTATAGTGATAGACATGATGTGTTCTCTCATTTCCTCAAAGAAGAGGTAGTATAAACAGAAGATGCATACTTAGTGTATAACCAAAATGAGTAATTTGGAGGCATTCAATTTTCTGAATCATCCTGTACCATCAGAATTTGTATATATTCTTGTCACAAAAAATTTGACAGAAGTCAAAGGAAGTAAAACATGAATTGTAGATAGGAGAGAAATAATGAGTCACTGAGGAAGAGCTCACTTGCATGAAATACTCATAAGATAGGATTTTTAATGAACTAACTAGCTTTCTTAATTTTACTATCAGTTGATTTTTTAGTTCTCTCAGAGAGAAGTAGCAAAAAAAAGCTCAAGAAGAATACACATACTTGATCTTTTAATTGAGGAAAGTTGTTTAATTATCTAATACCTAAAATTCAGATTTCCAAATAATAGGTATTAGACCAGTTCAACTTGGACACTTATTTGATGGACATTTGATATGTTTATTAACTTAAGCCTATCTGATAATTATAATTTTAGTTATTTAATTCATTAACTTATAGTTACAAAAGATTTAAGACTTTTTAGACATCTTTTTTTTCACATTTTTTAAGCTTTTTAATTGCAGTATACCTCTGTAGGTATAGGATGCCTACAGAGATGTGCACGAATCATAAGTTACAGCTTGTTGAGTAATTATCCTGTCAGCATTACCCATATAACAACCTTTGGGTATCTTTTTATAGGAGACTTTGCAGCAGTTGATTATGATGTCTTTGCCAAATGTCTTAATCATTGGCAAAAATCCCTTTTCTGGTAAGTATTAAAATTAGCATAATGTGATAATAAAGTCTTATCTTTGTGTAATATTATGATGCTTACCAAGATCTTGCTAATTTCCATTAACTCACTAGGTTTTTTGTGAGTCTATAGGGAAAGTTGGAGGTGATATTCCATTTTATATAGAGAAAGTAAACAGAATATTTGTAAGTCGTAGATGGGATCAGACATACATTTTACATTAAGTCCAGTGTTTTTTTTTTTACTCTACCAAGTCGATACTTTTCTGTGATGATTTTTAGTGTCTTATAAACAAGTATAGAAGATAAGTACAGCAGTTATAAGCTTAAAAGAACATAACCTTAGAAAAGAAGTGATTTTGAAATAATTTCTAGGTTTTATAGCTACTATCTACCATTGCCAAAGTTGTTTGAATCTGAGGTTTTACTGATTGATATGTTGTAATTTATATTAAATTACTTTTGAGTGGAAAAAAGATGAGAAGCAGTTTCTTAGATAATTTAAATTATTTTCTTCAAAGTTTCTGCCCTTTACCAGATTTTAAGTGCGACATGTTCAGGGTTTTAATTTTTGAACAGTTGGGGAAATTAGCAGCTACCTAACAGTTTCAACAAAGGACTTATTCTTACAGGCTACATGTAACCCAAATCAAGTATATCTTCTCCAATTCCCAGTCTCACCCTCAGTCAAAACAAACAAAAGTAAAACCAAAATAAAAACGAAATCCAAGCAGCTGTTTTCATTGAGCAAACTACAAATTAGATGGGGTGAATTAGGAGTTTAGATACTCTTTCGAGATATTCTGGAATATTTTAATATACAAATAAAAAATGTAAAAAACATTTTGTATGTAGAATGGAATTGTTTTCAATTCCACATGCATTTAATAATTACTTACCAAGTTAGAGGGACCAGGAATATAAAGAAAATGGTTTATGCTCTGGAGGGTCTTGTGTTGTGGCGAGAGATACACAGATTACTGGGAAATCATGTAATAATTAGTGCAAAGTAGAGAGATGTAAGAATGTTAAGGCTTATAAAATATGGAGCCATTGATTATTCTTAAAGTTGGTAGATTAGTGAGGGTTGGAGACCATTGGTGGTTGGGTCAGGGAAGACTACACAGAGATGTTAGAGCTGTGCCTAGGATTGTGATTAGATTAGTAAGTAGTTCATTAGAGGGACGAAGGGTAGGGAAGAAAGACAGGCAGAGGGAGTAACAGAAGTTAAGGCAGTGGTGTGTGTATATACGTATGTATATTTGGGGAAGCATGATTAGTGTGGCTAAGAAAGTAGGTTGTTTCATGGAGAGTAGGAGGAAATGTTTGAGAAGACAGATTGGCCTGATGGTGAAATTCTGGCCAGAGAATTGACTCTTTTTTTGTCAGCTGAATGTTTTAAGAAAATGTGAATTGAATGCTGTTGGACAGTGAATGTACTGTCCAGTTCTGTTACAGACCATAAACTTTATCCAGCTTGTTATATACATTTATTTTACCAGCCTCACCGTAACTGATATTTAAGGTTTTGATTTTCATGAATCTACGCAGGGGAAAGCCGTTTACATTTTATAGGTAGATGAATCATATAAGGTCAGTGTTTTAGAAAGAAAACGCCAATAGGCCTAAGAGAAGCCAGACCTATTAGGAACCATTTTGGCTGGCTGTGGCATGTCTCTATAGTAGAGGTTCCTAATTTGGTATGCTGGTGTAGTATAATGACTTACGGAGAAGTAGTGGATTTAGAGTTAGCATCCTTTATCACACAGAGCTTTGAAAGCTGTTTTATCTGTACTGCAGCCCTTCAAAATTCCTCTTACCATATTGTGCACACACAGAGCTGCTTTTCTGAATTCTCCACTGCACTTATAAACTTAACCCCTTGGTCAAGTTGTGAATATCACCTCTAGAAGTAATACTACCACTATAAGAGAGTTGAACTAAAGTAAAATGTTGTACTTAGTAGTTGTTTTTATTTCAGAACAAGGCACAGAAGAAGTTAAAAAGTTGCTTTTACTTTTACTGGGTTGCGCAGTTCAGGTAAGTTAAAATAATTCTTCATATTTTTATTTTAATAACTTTTTATAAATTTTTCAGGCTCTAGTTTCTGAAAGACTTAAGGATGGGCCATTGGTGTTCAAAGTCCATGTTAGAAATTTTTAAATAACTGTATAACCTCCTAAGGAGAAGGTTTTTGAAGAAAAACACTCATTCTGTTACTTTATTTCAAACTTTAGTTATATTATCAGGTAGTCATAATCATTTAAAACATTTAATTATTCTTTTTTTTTATTCGAGGCTTTTAAAGGCCCCAGCTTTTCAAGTTTCCCTAGAGGTACCCTTAAAAACCTCTCCCAGAACATCCTATGATTTATGCACGCATGTGTGTGTGTTACAGAAGGGAAGAGGATTGATGATCAAAAGGAGGCAGAAATGATGAAATCACGATAATCTGCTGGCTTAGGAATCAATTAATGTAATAGAATTAGAAGTAACTTTAGTGCCCATAACACTTTAAAAACTGTATATAAAGATAAAAGAGAGCTTAATTTTAACTGGAAAAAAATTTGCTGATGATGATTTAGTCTTCACAAGAGTCTTTATAGTTGGAAGTGAAACTGTTTATAGTTCTGTTTTTAACACCATACTCTTTTTATGCTCTAGAGCTGGGCTGTCAGTAGAATAGCCACTAGCCACGTGTTGCTATTTAAGTTTAAATTAGTTACAATTGAATAAAATTACAGTTTCAGTTTTTCAGTTGCACTAGCTATATTTCAATAGTCAGTAGCCACAGTTAGCTAGTGAGTACTTGTATTGGACAACACTGATATTCTGATTATTCAACTTCAAAGTGAATCTTCTCATTCTATCTTTTTTCCGTCTTGGTACTCTTTCTCCTTTCTAGCCTTCAAGAACCTATCAACTTCATTCGATATTCTTTAAGAAAACCTAACCTATTTATAAAACATTTTCAGAATTCTTAAAACTTTCAGAGTTTGAACAGAGGTGAGATTTAGTACAAATTGTGGGTATTTTAAGGTAAAGGAAGAATTCTCATTGATCTGTGTTGAGACTGTGTTACAGGGTGAGCTTTTAAAGGTAGTATAAATAAACAGTGGCTCTAGGACTTAGAAAAGGGAAGTGTATGTGTTTAAACTGAAGGCAGACAAAGGTATGGCAGTTGAATTGGGGGACCCTTCAGTGAGTCATACTTATTATAACCCTGCCATTTTATATATGTTCACTGGCTCAGACTATACATAAGTCACTTTTGGAAGCATAACATTTAAAAATTGGGGTTACCATACCTAAAAAGTTAGTTATTTTATATATGCCACAAATGTACTATCCGAAAGTCATTCTTAATTGTTCTCACTATGCCTGTCAAATATTATTTACTAGACCAAAAAAATTCTTGTTTTTAAACCTGGTAGTTTTTATCACATCCCTCCAAAACTCTGACTTCCTAGTCATAGCTGGGAACTGTACATTTCTCATAATTTAATTTTAAATTTAACTTAAAATTAATTTTAATTTAATTTAATTTTAAATTTAATTGAATTTCTGTATCATCCTAATAATTTTGCTTTTATAGGATAAGCAACTTTCTGCACTGATAGAAATGTGCTTAATTAAATTAAATTTTATGGAAGTAGAAATAAAATACTATGATGTACACTAATCATTAGAGAAATGCAAATCAAAACTACAATGAGGTATCACCTCACACCAGTCAGAATGGCCATCATCAAAAAATGTACAAAGAATAAATGCTGGAGAGGGTGTGGAGAAAAGGGAACCCTCTTGCACTGTTGGTGGGAATGTAAATTGATACAGCCACTATGGAGAACAGCATGGAGGTTCCTTAAAAACCTAAAAATAGAGCTACCATATGACCCAGCAATCCCACTGCTGGGCATATACCCCGAGAAAACCATAATTCAAAAACAGTCATGTACCACAATGTTCATTGCAGCACTATTTACAATGGCCAGGACATGGAAGCAACCTAGGTTTCCATCGACAGATGAATGGGTAAAGAAGATGTGGCACATATATACAATGAAATATTACTCAGCCATAAAAAGAAACAAAACTGAGTTATTTGTAGTGAAGTGGATGGACCTGGACCTAGAGTCTGTCATACAGTGTGAAGTAAGTCAGAAAGAGAAAAACAAATACTGTATGCTAACATATATATGGAATCTAAAAAAATAAATGGTTCTGATGAACCTAGGGGCAGGACAGGAGTAAAGACACAGACGTAGAGAATGGACTTGAGGACACGGGGAGGGGGAAGGGTAAGCTGGGACGAAATGAGAGAGTAGCACTGACATATATACACTACCAAATGTAGAATAGATAGCTAGTGGGAAGCAGCCGCATGGCACAGCTTGGTGCTTTGTGACCACCTAGAGGGGTGGGATAAGAAGGGTGAGAGGGAGATGCAAGAGGGAGGGGATATGGGGATATACGTATGCATATAGCTGATTCACTTTGTTATACAGCAGAAACTAACACAACACTGTAAAGCAATTATACTCCAATAAAGATGTTTTAAAAATGTCATGATATAATAAATGTGTAGAGTGTAAATCAGAACCTTGCTAAGTTTCTTACTGACCAAAGAGCCAAGTTTCCTTTTTTGAGTATAGTGTCTTCACTAGTAGTTCAGTAATTGGCCCAAGAGATGCAACTAAGCTAGACAAGGCAGTGCTGTCTGTTTTGTATGCACTTCTCATTTGGTAGCTGTAAGAATACAGTTAAACACAGTTGGATTGCAGTATAAGAGAGGTAGACAAGAGGCAGAGAGTAAGATGCATGTTAAACTGTTATTCAGTACTGAATGGAAAGAAAAAGATGAGGTTTGCATTGTAATATTTTTAGTTTATATAAAGTTTTTTAAAAGGTACACAAGCTGCCTTTATTCCACTTGATACATGTGTACTTGTGTATACATTCTTAAATTTTGCCCCTGGTAACTTTGTGTTAGAAACAAATCAAATATTTATTGTATTACCTTATATGTGTTGAACTGGGCCACAAAAGTAGGTTTCTTTTATTGAGATTGATAGGATGAAGATGTGAGAATGAATTGTAAGCCTGAAGTAAAAATTGCTTAAAATTTTTTTTCCAAGAAAAAGGGCTGTGTTGTTTGATGATAGGCAAAGACTGACTGAGCATTTTGGCTGTATTCCGAATTCTGCCACTGACTCACTGTGTTTTTTGGCAAGTAACTTATCCTCTCTGAAACAAGTTCTTTATTCTTTACTTCTCTGTTTGTAAAGTTAGCCTAATTATATTGTACTGACCTTAGATGGTTTGTGTAATGGTTACCCGCTTTAGAACTTAAAACTTTTCAGCGTAAAAATGGTATGGATTTTCAATATGTTGCTTTTTAAATAAATATTTCTAAATTGTTATCTTTTTATTAGGGTAAGTATATTAGAGATCATTTAAATGCAAAACAAAACCCTCATTGTTCAAAATGTAGCCAATCTTTTTAGCCTAATGAATTTTTGGTTATTTACAACATATTAACAACTATACCCTATAAAGTATGAATGATTGGTTTATTCGTTTCTCTTAGTGTCAGAAAAAAGAAGAATTTATTGAAAGAATTCAAGGTTTAGATTTTGATACAAAAGCAGCAGTTGCCGCACATATTCAAGAGGTAATAATCTGTATACAATGTTTATGTATTTTTATGAAGCTTGTGGTATGTTTTATTTGTATGTCTCCCCAAATACCATCATGGATTAAGCAAGAATAAATCAAAGCCAATTATAGATGAACTCTGCTTTTAGAAAAATTATCTTCTTTTCTTTAGACATAGTTTCTTGAATGAATTATCTTCTACGTGGCACAGTGCTGACTACAGATGTACTGTTGCCTTTATCCATAGAGATATAGGCAGAAAGTGCTATTTGAGGAATGTATATTTCTTTGTTAGACATCACAGCATGAATAGTCTAGTAAATGGAAGCAGCACAAAGTGGATCACTGCCTGTAATTCAAAACTAAAGTGAGGTAAGATGATAATACTAACCTATTAGTATTATGTGATTCCAGTGATTTTTTTTTTTAGTGAATGGGCACAGCATAATTTCTACTGAAGATATTACTTGAATTATAAACACATTAGTGATTTATAACATCCATATAAAAACCTAAATGGAGGACATAGTGTACAATGTCAAATAATTGAAGCTAATATTTATTTGTTAAGATTGTTTTTAAAAGCTGCTATTTCTGCATCTGTCTAGTCTTGAGCTTTTAATCTTGCGTACTTTAGAGTTTTTAGAACTACAGCATGTTAAATTTTACATGCTGATTAGAAAGAGAACTAAGGAAAGGGAGAGAGTTTTAAATAGTGAGAATTGTTGTGTTTAAATATTCTCTATTTAAATGACTTTGTGTTCCATATATCATCTTTTCTCTTAGTTAATATTCAAAGAGCCCCGCTTTCTGGTCAGTAATATTGTCAGCAGTAAGCGTATTAGTACTCTACAAGATACAGTTTTGTTGGTAGTTTCCCTTTATATATACATACATATGTTTGTTTCTGTTAGCTTTGTGATTTGTATTTGATTTTGAATAAATGCTGAGTACCGCAAGTTACTAAATTTGCCACCATTCTTGAAAGTGTTATTTTTGATGTTTATTGTGAAAGTTAAAGCAAAATATCAGAATCACAGTGAGAAATGGAAAGCAAGAAATAAGTATTTCACTCATATAACTTTTCCATTCTTTTAAAACTCTTTATACTGGGCATCCTTTTCTCCTAAGGTTCTATGGCAGTGTCTTCTTCAGAATCTATAAAGACTTAGCTTTTCAAGTATAAAAGTGCAATAACCTATATCCTACAGGATTAAAACTTTTGCTTTTGAATTCAAGTACAATAAACTTAGTCTTATCTAAGGAAAAGATTAATTGAGTTTGTTAAAGCAGTTGTCAGACCTATTAGTATTACCTTCCCTTAAGAATGTCTTGAATTAAATATTTTATTTTTGGGACTTCCCTGGCGGTCCAGTAATTAAGACTCCGTGCTCCCAATGCAGGGGGGGGTGCAGGTTCAATCCCTGGTTGGGGAACTAAGATCCCACGCGCTGCGTGGTGTGGCAAAAAATAAAAAATAAAGAAATTAAATATCTTATTTTTTAGTTGGCTAAATTCATTTAAAGATTACATTTAGTAAAAATAATTTTTAGTAGAAGCCTTTTCATCATTCATTAATTTCAAGATATCATATTTGCTTTTCATATTTTTATTATATGGGATATATAGTATTTAAGCTAATATTATACTAAAATTAAATCTATTTTTAAGTATTAGCCATTTAAAAAATTGTTTACTTTGGTTGCTCTCTAAAGGTAACCCATAATCAGGAAAATGTGTTTGATCTACAATGGATGGAAGTGACCGACATGTCTCAGGAGGAAATAGAACCACTCTTGAAAAACATGGTACTGCATCTAAAAAGACTTATAGATGAGAGAGATGAGCATTCGGAGGTTTGTAAATTTCTTTTAGTATATTAGGAAAGTTTACTTTCCAAAAAACTTCAGAGATTTTTCAGAATTGATACTTTGTTTCTTAGGGACAGGTAATAAAGTACTATATGTCTTTTGTGCAACATAGGAGCCAGAAAGGCTGCATAAGAGCCCCAAATTGCTAGTAAACACATTGCAATTAGGTTTTCTTTTCTCCTTCCTTTTAAATTACTCTGATTTTGTTCTTGTGTTTTTTAACTCATCCCCATAGTTCTGGCAACAGTACAAAAGTATGAAACTAAAAATATCGTTGATGTAAGTGGAAAAATCATTGCCTTTTCAAGGTAGAAGAATTTGCTTAAGGTTAATTTTGTAGTTTTATTGCCACATTTTGAGATTGGAAAAATAAGTGTTAATAAAAGGAGAATAACAGGTGTTCTGAATAAAATGCCCCACAAAAGGTCTCATATTTTTGTAGTCAGTATAAGGAGATATGATTTTAGAAAAGAGAATTATTATAAACTCCTTTAAGAGAGTACTTTGGTTTTTAAAAAGAGTAAAATTGCACCAGATTTTTTGCCTGCAGCCTCTGAAAGCAGCTTATAATTTTTAAAGGAGTCTAGACATTACTGCATGTGATGGTGAGTAATATTTTCTTAATAGCAGACCAAAGTACTCTGTCATTCTGGAGAATGTAAAAGTTTGATTATTTGCTCCATTTACATGAGAGAGATGATTTGAACTTATTTATAGAGAATTTGATTACTCTTGGGACTAATGAAAGACTACATAGGAGAAATTTCTAAAGATTTTTTTGGAACAAAATTTCACATCACTATAAAATATATTCATTTCTGATGGGAATTTTCGGTTTTTCTTAAGGCATTAAAAGAGAAGAAAATATAGGAAGTAAATATTTTAGAGCAACAACTAAATTTTTTTAAAAATCTAAGACAGTGAGACCAAAGGAAGAAAAGAGTGAGTTGCACAACATCCCTAATGTATATCATCCTTACCCTGAGATATTTAGATTACTTTATTTTCAATCTGAACCATATTTTGAACCATATGCTATATAATTTTTTATGTTAGTGTCTTTTTACTGTTTTATCCATTTTCTATAACATTTCTCTATTTGCGTTTCAAGATATTAAAGGTATTTTGAAAAGGTGTCTTCCAGCTTCTTAGGAATTACTTCTAAAAATCTGTACTTTGGTTTCATATGACTGATGGATATGTAAAAGTTGTTTGATCTCACTTACATGAAATAATTAATATGGAGTGAAGAAGGATGTTATTTTGGAGAAATATAAACAAAATACTTGTCATTACATGATTTGTGTCAAAACTAAAAGGAATGTGAAACACTATATAGCATGATTGTTTGAAAAACCGTTTAAAAATCTGTTATCCTGCCTGATTAAGCATTTTAGTTGAATTTGTTTTTCTAACAAGGAAAAGTTTTCTAAATACCTGAGGCAGGAGAATGTAGTCACATTCTCCTGCCTCAGGTATTTGGAAAACAAATTTCTAGCTGGTTTAAACTCACTTCTCTGGGGGAAAAAAACTTCAATTTGGATAAACAGTGGAGTAGTTAGAAAAGATAATTAAAAATAATTGTGAAAAATATTAGACACATGTAAATACAGTATGTAAATATAATAATTCGGTATCATTCAATTGGATTGAAACAAGTTCTTATTAACATTTTCCCTTTAACTTTTTTCTGCTTTTTTCTTCCAAAATATTTTATTAATTAATTTTATATAAAAAAACAAAATAGGAGAAAGTTATGTATCACACTGACATATTGAGAGCAATGTTTATGGCTGTGGTTTCTAATTTCTCTACAAAATTAACTAGCCATGATGGAGTAAAGAGAGAAAGAGTAAATATCATATTCATATTTTTTGGAGCACTTCAAAGTACAGATAGCTTGGTGCTAATTTTTAAGTGCAGAGAAAGCTTATAATAAAATAGACTTTAAAAATAACAAATAAAAATCTGTACATTAAAGATATTTTTAAGGCCTTTCTGTGTACACAGCACTATGTAGAAAGAAAATTGTGGAGAGAAGAGCCATCCCATCAGGTGTTACAGGTTTGGCCCACTTCAGCTTGCAGGACCATCTCCTCTTTTCCCAAGGGGAAAGTGTCAGTCAGGCTGAAAAGGGCCACAGGTGTCATCAGGGAGACATAGTGCTCCTTGTCCGTGCTGTGCTTATCCGCTAGCACCATAGTGAAGGAATAGAATGGGATTCTGCCTGGACTGCAGAGCTAGTGCTGGAGGCGTAATCTTTGTTCCTATCCTGCCAGTGAGGGTCGGGAACATGGCCTGCCAGCACAAGATGATGTGTTGAAGATCCAGGTCACACTGTGCTTGCTGTAGCATTTCTTGCTGCAGCCAGTAGAGATTTGGGGCTATGGGTGTGGACACAGTGAGGAGTCTCCTTTTCTCATAAAACTGATCCAGAAGTCATAAGACTGCTGTTCTGATGCCCACATTGATATTCATGGTTACACAGGTGGGCTCCATGCCAGACCAAGCCAGACTGAATTGACAAACTCAGGCAAGGCTACCCTGTGGCTTGTGGCCACTGATGCAGGACAACTTGCAAGTGGCTCCATAACTATTGCTGCTAGACATTTCATGTAACTGTTCCCTGGGACGTTGAATTTTGTCGCAGCATCTGACTCTGACTTAAACTAGAAATTTGCAGATCCCCTTGTTCTCAGCTCTGTCATAGACTATGTACTGTATCTTGTGATCTCCTTCAGGAAAATTTGAGTCTGGTGGGGAGGGCTTTTAGAATAGCATCAGTAGAATGTTGTTTGCTGTGTCTGTTCCCTCGGGTATCTCCCAGGACACTGAGGACTGTCAGCTTATTAGGATCAGAAATGTGTTCTTTCATACTTGGGCACTTGATTCTGGGAGATTCCATATCACCACAGGCTGGTCGGCTGCTCCAGGCTTTGTTGTCCGCTTCCATTTCAGTGTGTATCCTGGCGAGCAGTAGTACTCACACTGGGAGTTGAAGTGGGCATCTAAAGCACTTAAATCCTCCACTTGCTGGCATGGCAAGAATTGGGAGCCGCAGGCTATCCACAGGGGATGCTCCCCCTTGTCAGAACAGAGAGCCCTTTTTTCTGTTTTTTTTGATCTTTTGTAATAATTGTTTCACTTCGATCTAGAAAATATAATTTGGTCGCCCTGTTTTTAATTACTCTTCATTTTTTTGTTCTTAATGCCATGAAACAAGAATCTCTTCAGTCCTCTCCCTTTACCAAAAACCAAATATTTATTGTCACTGTTTATGCCAAGCTTTGTGTTATAAGTTTATTGTATACTATCTTAGTAAGTCTGCACAATAACCCCATTTTATAGATGAAGATTCTCAAGTTCAGAGAAGTTAGGTAACTTGTCCATTCTAACTCCAACGCTTGTGTCCCTAACCTTTATAACACCTTTTCCTAAATCTGTGATTGTGCTGAGCACATCTCTGATTCTTTTCCTTAATGACGAGTTCTATAAGTAGAATTATTGTCACCAGAATTTTTTTAGCATTGTATCTTTTTATGTTCATTCTTCAACATATATTAATAGATACCTGCTTTTTGCAAGATCTTGTGCTAGAGTATGTGGGAGCAACAAACTGACAAACTTTCAAAAAAGAACCAAAGATTGTTACAATCTAATAGGGAAATTATTTTAATAAACGAATTAACTGTAATAAAAATTTGAAAGTGACAAGTACCAAAAAAGACACATATATCTAAAAAAATACTATAGGAATTTAAAGAAGGAAGCAACCATTAGTGGAATGTCTAGGATCGGAAGAATCAGAGAAGGCTTTAGAAATTAAAGGTATGCCTTAATAACATTTCCTGTCAGATTTTTTGAAAATGTTTGGAGTTCTTGAGCTCAAGAAACTACCACTATTAGAGAAAAGTCAAAATGTCTACATAATCTTTAATGGAAAATATCTGTGGATACTCTTACTTCTCAATACCAGGTTTCTTTCGCTTTAAAAAATATTTTGCAGCCCATAGATCTTTTGTGCTCTGTTTGTTGGCATCTGGAAGTTCTTGATACTTTAATTTCACCACCTGCTAATTTCAAACGTAATATGTGTCTTCAGTACTTTTCTTGAGTTTTCCGTTTTGTAAATCATTCAGTTAAATATTTTTGAGCAGCTCTTTTTGTGCACACTACTATGGTGGATAACATCAGGGATACCAAGGAAGCATAAGAAAGATTGTATCTGGTTTATTAAAAAAAAACATGGTAAATGAAAAATTGTAAGATGGCATAAAATTAAGTTCTAGTTTGTTCATGAAAGAGATATTTAGTTAATACTGTGTGCAGATGTTATTGTTAAAGACAGGAGATGTTAGAAGGCAAGATTAAAGATAATTGAGACAGTAAGAAAATATACAGATAAAAGTTGATTCTGTGAAGTTTGAGCTTGGGCTACTATGGAAATTAGTAACACTGTTCACAGAGTTACTGTCTCTCCCTTCACAGAGACAGGGAAGTTGGGCTGGACATACTGGGTAGATGGACAAGATGAAGTAATGTCAGTGAACAAACCACCCTTCAAAAAGTAGCACTGAAAGAGAAATAGTAGAAGGATAGTAAAGGAAAAATGTGATTTTTTTTCCCTTAGATAGTAGAAACTTGTATGGCTTTGAAGAACAAGGAGAAAAAACCAATAGGAAGAGAGAAATTGAAAATGTTATAGAAGTAAGGAATATATGTTGGGAATAAGAGATGCATAAAAACGGAGGAGTTTATCACAGGTGGTTTTGTTTCTTTGACAAGTTGGAGAAGGGGTCATTTGTTGGAAGTGATGATAGCAGTTTGTAGTTGGGGGCTTATGTAGAGAAAAGGGAATATATTTACAACAGCCATTGTGGGAAAATTTTGCCAGGAAATCATCAAGGTTTTCAATAAAAGAATTGATGGGCATTGGAAAGAGCTTAATTGAAAGTGGATGGCAATTTCTGTAGTAGGGCTGTATATGTTTTTTGGTTTGTTTTGTTTTTTAGAGTTCTTTATCACCTTGGAGCAGAAATAGAAAAACTGATGGTAGGTAAGGAAAATGACATAGTGTTTGAGTCAGACTTGAATTTGAACTCCTGTTATACCTAACCATTAGATGTGTAACTTTGGTTAAGTTATTTAATCTATATGCACCTCAGTTTCCTTATGTCTAAAATAGATGTAAAGCCTCTATTGCCAATTATAGTATTGGTTAAGATCTTGTTGGAAAATCCCCTAGCTAGGGGTTCTATAAATATTAGTTCCCTTTTGTTTTTTCCTCAAAGAGTGAGCCATAGTCAAAGAATGGCATGGTGGGCTTCCCTGGTGGCGCAGTGGTTGAGAGTCCGCCTGCCGATGCAGGGGATGTGGGTTTGTGCCCCGGTCCGGGAAGACCCCACATGCCATGGAGTGGCTGGGCCCGTGAGCCATGGCCGCTGAGCCTGCGTGTCCAGAGCCTGTGCTCTGCAGTGGGAGAGGCCACAGCGGTGAGAAGGCCCGCATACCGCAAAAAAAAAAAAAAGAATGGCATGGTGGTGTTAAATTAGAAAGTAAGGGTGACATTTAACAGCCTAATTGTAGTTCCAGGCTGAGTAGAAACTCTAGGGTAGCCAAGAATAATATATTTGACTGGGCAAAAAGGGGGAACTGAGTGATTAGAGGTTCAGGCATAGGAATGGTGATATGGCGCAAGAGAGGAATGGTTCTTTAACTGGAGAAGCCTGTATGTATTGGATTGGAAGTGGATGTGGAGTTGTAGAGAGAAAGGGAACTGGGAGGTCATATTCTGAGGTTTATCAGTAGGAATACTGGAATCTGTGAAAGCAGTAGTTGGATAGACCTTGATTTGTGCTCAAATGTATTGCAAGGATAAAGAAATGAATTCTGATGGGTGGTTTAAAAAAAGAAGAAGAAAAGTAATGATTCAATGAGGGCGTTGTAAAACTTGGTGATGAGAGACAAAGTGAGGATGGTGATTTCATGTTCCTGAGGTGTAACTCTACCCATTCCATCTGGAGCAGAAGGACAGATGAAATGTCTACCAAAGACAATTTCTGTTTGCCTGGGAAGTTTGAAAGAAAATCTGAGAAAGTGGTTTAGAATAAGAGAATTTTCCAATAAGAGGAAAATTAGGGGAATGGAGGAATATGATTGAGATACATGTAGGTTAAATAGCCCTTAAAGTTCAGATTTAGGATAAATAGAAGATTTGTGTCCCATGGTGGGTCTCTAGAGAAAGGAATAAAGTTAAGCTTTGAAATGGGAAGCAGATTAGAACTAGTATTGTAAGAGAGAGCATAGGATATGGAGTGAAGAGACTGGTCTGGAGTCTTGGCATTGCTATGAACTAGTTGTGAGATCATGGGCAAATCAGTCTCTGTGCCTCAGTTACCTTAGCTGCAGAATTAAGAGGTTGAACTAAACTTCTGAGGTTTTTTTAGGTCCTTCTGAGGTTTCTATTTACAATTCTAGAGCAGTGTTGTCCAATTCTGCAAGAATGGCAAGACTGTAATTCTGCACTGTCCAGTGCGGTAACCACTAGCTACTTGTGGCTGTTGTGCCCTTGAAGTGTGGCTAATGTGACTAAGGAACTGTATTTTTAACTCTTTAACTTTGAGATTAGCCACTTGTGCTACTGGTTACCATGTTGGACAGCACAATTATAGACACATCACTCTTGAGTTAATTTCTTTACTATGTCAATAAGTCTTTTATGCCTTTCCAACAGTTGCTATCTGTTCTTATTTTACCACAATTTACTTTTTTTTGTTAAAACACTGGGAAGGGAAAGAAGTATTAAGTCTTGTTCTTGTGTTATCTACTAAATAGCTCATCCATCTACTGTTGAATAAAACTTTAAAAAATGACAGCTAAATATGACAAAGTTATTTTTGACCAAAGAATTCTTTTTTGATGTTGCAGTATAATACTTAGACTTAGTGACTAGTTTTGATGTGTTTGGTTCTCTGATACGTAAAATACTAAAAGTGATTCTGTGATTTATTTCTCTATTTCCTTAGACTATCGTTGAACTCTCTGAAGAGCGGGATGGTCTTCATTTTCCACCCCATGCCTCTTCATCTGCACAGTCACCTTGTGGTTCTCCAGGCATGAAGCGAACAGAAAGTCGACAACATCTGTCAGTGGAACTGGCAGATGCTAAGGCCAAGATAAGAAGGCTTAGGCAGGAATTGTAAGTTGTTGCTTTTCAAGGCTTATTGAATTTATATAGTTGCAAAGGTGATCTAAACAATGTTTTTAGGCTTATGGAATATGGACGCGTGGTTCCCAGTTGCTAGGCTGTGTCAAAGTTTTTTGGTAGTATTTGCCAAAGTGAGAAAAATAAGTAGACTGACATAAGGTTTTATTAATGCTAAATCTTATCAAATTAAAGGATGCCCTTTATTCTGTATCAGTTTAAAGCATGCCCTATTTTTCTAGTGTTAGGATGTCCTTTCTTTCATAAAATAATGTTTTTCCTTGGCAAATTGAGGTCTGCTTAATTTTTTAATTTCTTGAAATCCAAAACAGTGGCAACCACTGATACAGATCAATAAGTTTAGCTTTTTTTAAATTAATGTTCTAAAAAACTGAATTTTTGGTATACAGTATTACAAAAAAATAATTTTGTGTATCTTCTGCATTGAGTAATTGAAATGCCTGAGTCATGTATCAATACTTAGAAATGGTAAATGTTCTGGTTGGTTAGTGCTGATGAAATTAATATCTATTTAACTTTCAAAGATCATTACAGGAAAGTCAGTATAAATGTCACATAGGCATTCCTTGGTAAATCACATGGAAAGAAATAACCAGTCTCTGCTGGAGATTTTCTGTATTGCAGTTTAAAAAGAACAAAGGAGTTTTGTATTTTAGGCTTTTTTTCTTTCTTTCCTTTTTTTTTTTTTGGTTTGTCTTCCTGGAATTTGGGCTTCGGAGTGTAGATTTTAAATTTAAAACCGCAATTAAGTTTATTTACTGATTGTTTAAAGCGGTTAGTTTAAGAAAGTGGTTGAATATGCAAGGTAGAAAAAATGTACAGTCCATAGGGAACTTTGAAAACAAAAAAATACAGCTTTCATTGTGAATGTCTGCATTATTATGTATCTATTGAAGTGAACACGCCCAGGATATTCTATAAACAGCTGCACCATGAAAATTAGGGAAGAGATTGCTGTTATTAGTTTGACTGGCAGTTAATGGATAGCCTAAACAGTGAGCACTAGTTGGTTCCATATAATTTAGCACAATCTTCCCCAGTCTTTAGATAAAGCATGCAATTAGAACTGCAGTGATGGCTGTGAATTCATTTAACATTTTGCACTATATTAGAATTTGATTTTAAAATAAAATTTACTGGGGCATAGCGTTATTAAAATTCCAAGCAACTTAGAGACATTAGTAAAATTTGGTCTCATACGCTGATTGGAAAATGTAAATGAATAGTTTTAATGAGTAAATAAATATGCCAGATATAGCAAGTATTCCCAGTAACTAGCATTACATCAAATACCATCTCATATCTTCGTTGTCCTTTGAAAATGTGTCCCTTCATAGATTTCTTCTATTAACATTTGTTTTAAGTGTTTTTGTTGGGATAGATCTTTACTAAAGTGATGAAGTATGGAATCATGGTGGATAAATTTAGTTCAGGTTGCCTTATACCTAATGCAAATAAATAATTGTAATGAGAACATGCAAATTAACTAACACCATACTTGTGGGTGGTACATCATAATATAATTGCTTTGGATTTATTAACATACAGAGTAAAAGTATAATTTGCAATTTGGATAGAACAAGAAGTAATTCCTTATAAATTTCACTTCTAAGCGGCAGTTACCGCTATCAAAGGCTTCCTTTAATAATACTGTCTGTCTCCATGGATCCCATGTTTCCAAAGAGTTTTTCTCTCACACAAATTCTTTTTAAAAAACACAGCTTTATTGAGATCTAGTTCATATATCAGGAAATTTATCCTTTTAAAGTGTATGATTCAGTGATTTTTAGTTTATTTAGAACTCTGCAACCATCACATGCTGTCTAATTTCAAGACATTTTCATCACCCCAAAAGGAAACTCCATACCCATCAACAGTCACTCTCCATCCCTCTTTGCCCTTGGCTCCTCAGAAACACTAATACACTTTCTAGTTCTATAGATCTGCCTATTCTGGACATTTCATATAAATGGATTCATATATTATGTGGCCTTTTGTGACTGACTTCTTTCACTTAGCATAATGTTGTCAGGGTTCATCCATGTTGTACCATATAGCAGTACTTCATTCCTTTTTATGGTTGAATAATATTCTCTCACATGGATATACCACATTTCGGTTACTCATTTATGAGTTGATGGACATTTGGATTGTTTCTACTTTTTGGCTGTTTAAATAATGCTCTATGAACATTCATGTACACATTTTTGTGTATACATATATTTTCATTTCTCTTGGGTATTTACTGAGAAGTGGAAATGCTGGGTCATATAGTAGCTCTATGTTTAACCTTTTGAGGAACTGTCGAACTATTTGGCTGCACCATTTTACATCCCCACCAGCAATGTATGAGGGCTCCAGCATCTTGATATCCTCACCAATACCTGTTATTATACACCTTTTTGATTATAGCCATCCTAGTGGGTGTGGAGTGATACCTCATTGTGGTTTGACTTCCAGTTCCCTGATGACTAATAATGTTGAGTATCTTTTTTCTTAATAAATTTATTTATTTATTTTTGGCTACATTGGATCTTTGTTGCTGACCACAGGCTTTCTCTAGTTGCGGTGAGCGGGGGCTACTCTTTGTTACAGTGTGGGGTCTTCTCATTGCGGTGGCTTCTTTTGTTGCGGAGCATGGGCTCCAGGCGCGCAGACTTCAGTAGTTGTGGCATGTGGGCTCAGTAGTTGTGGATCGCGGGCTCTAGAGCACAAGCTCAGTAGTTGTGACGCACGGGCTTAGTTGCTCTGCGGCATATCGGTTCTTCCTGGGCCAGGGCTCGAACCCTTGTCCCCTGCATTGGCAGGTGGATTCTTTTTTTTTTTTTGTGGTACGTGGGCCTCTCGCTGCTGTGGCCTCTCCCGTTGCGGAGCACAGGCTCCGGACGCGCAGGCTCAGCAGCCATGGCTCACGGTCCCAGCCACTCCGCGGCCTGTGGGATCTTCCTGGACCGGGGCACGAACCCGCATACCCTGCATCAGCAGGCGGACTCTCGACCACTGCGCCACCAGGGAAGCCCGTCAGGTGGATTCTTAACCCCTGCGCCACCAGGGAAGCCCTGTTGAGTGTCTTTTCATGTGCTTATTTGCCACTTGTATATCTTCTTTGGAAAAATGTTTATTCAGATCCTTTGTCCATTTTTAAATTGAGTCCCTAGGTAAACTTTAAAAAAAAAGTAAAATTGAAAGCATTGAAAATTTTTTTTAATAGTTTGAGGGTTTTTAAAAATTTTTTATTTATTTTATTTATTTATCTTTGGCTGTGTTGGGTCTTCCTTGCTGTGTGTGGGCTTTCTCTAGTTGGGACGAGCGAGGGCTACTCTTCGTTGCGGTGCACGGGCTTCTCATCGTGGTGGCTTTTCTTGTTGTGGAGCAAGGGCTCTAGGCACATGGGCTTCAGTTGTGGCACATGAGCTCAGTAGTTGTGGCTCACTGGCTCTAGAGCAGAGGCTCAGTAGTTGTGGCGCAAGGGCTTAGTTGCTCTGCAGCATCTGGGATCTTCCTGGACCAGGGATCGAACTCGTATCCCCTGCATTGGCAGGTGGATTCTCAACCACTGTGCCACCAGGGAAGCCCAAAGGATTGGAATATTCCTCAAAAAGTTAACTATAGAATTTTTATATGACCCAGCAATTCCACACCTAGGTATATCCCACTAAAATTGAAAACGGACACTCAAACAGATACTGGTATGCCAGTGTTCATTGTAGCATTACTCCCAGTAGACAAAAGGTGGAAACAATCCAAATGGCCATGAACAGATGGATAAACAAAATGTGCTTTAGGCACAATGGAATATTATTCAGCCATAAAAGATGAAATTTTGTTAGCTGCTACAACATGGATGAGCCATAGAAACAACTTGCTAAGTGAGATAAGCCAGGTACAAAGGACAAATATTGAATAATTCCACTTAAATGAAATATCTTTAATAGGCATATTGAGAGAGACAGAAAGTAGATTAGAGAGTTACTGCTTAATGAGTATAGAATTTCGCTTCGGGGTGATGAAAAAGTTTTGGGGATACATAGTCGTGATAGTTTAAGAACACTGTAAATGTAACTAATGCTGCTGAACTGTACACTTAAAATTGCAATATTATGTTATATATATGTTACCACAATAAAAAATTTGTTTTTAATTTTTAAAAAAGCATTTAACAACCTGTAAAGAAATATTTGTAAGAAATATCTTATAAAGCACAAAATGTAATAGCTTTTCATCAGAAGAAATTTTAATGGTACAGTCATAAGAAAATAAAATTAGCCTTTCCTAGTATTCAGATAAATTCAAATTAGAACAATAACATGGCGTTTTTCAGTTGTTAAATTGTTTCACATATAGGCTCTTTTATCCTCTGCTAGTTGCATTTTAAATTTGTAATGAACTTTCTGCAGGGCAGTTTGACAGTATATACCAAGGACCTTTAAACATGTAATGTACTTTTAGAAATCTGTCCTGGGGACTTCCCTGGTGGCGCAGTGGATAAGAATCCACCTGCCAGGGCTTCCCTGGTGGCGCAGGGGTTGAGAGTCCGCCTGCCGATGCAGGGGACACAGGTTCGTGCCCCGGTCCGGGAAGATCCCACATGCCGTGGAACGGCTGCGCCTGTGAGCCATGGCCACTGAGCCTGCGCGTCCGGAGCCTGTGCTCCACAACGGGAGAGGCCACAACAGTGAGAGGCCCGCGTACCGCAAAAAAAAAGAATCCACCTGCCAATGCAGGGGACACGGGTTTGATCCCTGGTCTGGGAAGATCCCACATTGCCGCAGAGCACCTAAGCCCCTGTGCCACAACTACTGAGCCTGCGCTCTAGGAACCACGTTCCACAAGTACTGGAGCCTGCGCACCTAGAGCCCGTGCTCCACAGCAAGAGAAGCCACCGCAAGGAGAAGCCCGCGCACTGCAATGAAGAGTAGCCCCCGCTCGCCACAACTAGAGAAAGCCCTCAAGCAGCAACGAAGACCGAACAGCCAAAAATAAATTAAAAATTAAATCTTTAAAAAAACAAAACAAATCTGTCCTGAAATATACAGGGCTTTATGTGTAATGATTTTATTTGCCAAAACATTGTTCCTTACAGTGAAAATTGGGATCCACTTAAATAAATAAATTATGGTTCTTCTCTTAATGTGAATATTTCTCCATTCAAAATTAGGGTTTTTTAAAAAATGTAAGCAGATGCATGTATCTTTTCGAATTAGTGTTTTGTTCCTTTTTTTCCCAGATATATACCCAGGAGTGGAATTGCTGGGTCATATGGTAGTTCTATTTTTAGTTTTTTGAGAAACCCCCATAGTGTTCTCCACAGTGGCTGCACCAATTTACATTCCCACCAACAGTGTATGAGGGTACCCTTTTCTCCACATCCTCGACAACATTTGTTATTTGTGTTCGTTTTGATGGTAGCTGTTCTGACAGATGTAAGGCGGTATTTCATTGTGGTTTTATTTGCATTTCCCTGATTATTAGTGATGTTGAGCATCCTTTATTGTGTCTGTTAGCCATCTGCATATCCTCTTTGGAGAAATGTCTATTCAGGTCTTCTGCCCATTTTTTAATTGGGGTGTTTGCTTTTTTGATGTTGAGTTGTATGAACTGTTTATATATTTTGGATATTAACCCCTTATCAGTGATATCATTTACAAAATTTTCTCCCATTCATTCAATGAAGTTGTCTTTTTGGGTTTTTTTGTTTAGTTTTGTTTTTTAATTTATTTATTTATTTATTAATAAACAGGCTTTCTCTAGTTGTGGCAAGTGGGAGCTACTCCTCGTTGTGGTACGGTAGCTTCTTTTGTTGCAGAGCACGGGAAGTAGGCACGTGGGCTTCAGAAGTTGCAGCTTGTGGGCTCTAGAACCCAGGCTCAGTAGTTGTGGTGCACGGGCTTAGTTGCTCCGCGGCAAGTGGGATCTTTCTGGACCAGGGCTCAAACCCGTGTACCCTGCATTGGCAGGCGGATTCCTAGCCACTTTGCCACAAGGGAAGTCCCTGTCTTTTTGTTTTTGCTGTGCAAAAAGGTTTTAAGTTTAATTAGGTCCCATTTTTTTATTTTTGCTTTTATTTCAAAGAATGTTCTGCCTATGTTTTCTTCTAAGAGTTTTATGGTTTCTGGTTTTGCATTTAGGTCTTAATCCATTTTGAGTTTATTTTTGTGTATGGTGTTAGAAAATGTTCTAATTTCATTATTTTACATGTAGCTCTCCAGTTTTCCCAGCATAACTTACTAAAGAGACTGTCTTTCTCCATTGTATATTCTTGCCTCCTTTGTTGTAGATTAATTAACCATAAATGCGTGGGTTTATTTCTGGGCTTCCTGTTCTGTTCCATTGATCTATTGTCTGTTTTTGTGCCAGTGTCATACTGCTTTAATTACGGGAGCTTTGTAGTGTAGCCTGAAGTGAGGGCACGTGATTCCTCCATCTCTGTTCTTCTTTCTCACGACTCTGTTGGCTATTTGGGTCTTTTTGTGTTTCCATACAATTTTTAAGATTATTTAATCTAGTTCTGTGAAAAATGCCATTGGCATTTTGATAGGGTTTGCATTGAATCTGTAGATTGCCTTGGTTAGTATGGCCATTTTAACAGTATGAATTCTTCCAATCCAAGAACACAGTATATCTTTCCTTCTGTTTGTGTTGTTCAGTTTCTTTCATCAGTGTCTTATACTTTTCTGAGTACGGGTCCTTTACCTCCTTTGGTAGGTTTATTCCTAGATATCTTATTCTTTTTGATGTGATGGTAAATGGGATTGTTTCCTTAATTTCTCTTTCAAATAGTTTAATGTTAGTGTGTAGAAATTCAACAGATTTCTGTATATTAATTTAGTATCCTGCAACTTTACTGAATTCGTTGGTGAGCTCTAGTAGTTTCTGGTTACATCTTTAGGATTTCCTATCTGTGTTGCCGAACTTAGGTTCAGCGGCTCACTGTTTGAAGGCCAGTACTTGAGAGAAAAGTATTGGTTGGAAAAGAAAGGTTGCTTTATTCAGGAGGCTAGCAACCTGGGGAGAAGGTAGACTTGTGTCCAAAAACCAACTCTGAAGATTCTGCTTGACCATGAAAGTTTTTAAAAGGAGAATAATTTTGGAGGTGATCAGAATCTTGTTATCTTCTCCTGTGTGCACACTTTCTTCTGATTGGTTGGTGGTGAGGTAACAGGGTGGTATTCCAAGAATATTCTGCTCAGCCTGAAGTGACCATCCTCCACCTGGGTGGGGGCCTTAGTTCCTGTAGAAGAACTCTAAGGTATTGTTATGTATATTCCTTGAGGAGGCATCAGGACCCTGCTTTATTGCTGCACAGCTGTTTCTTGACTACTCCTCCTTTGTTTCTACATTCCCTTCCTTCCCTGATTAGCAACTGTTTGAATCTGCCCTTTGGAACTCAGGGAATGTCAGGAGGCTGAATGAAGCCTATTTCCTACAAACAAGAAACAGGGGACATGAAAAGGACTTGCACCTGGGAGGGTCCCACAGGGTCCTGCTCACTTTCATCCATAGTGTCATGTCATCTCCCAATAGTGAGAGTTTTCATTCTTCCTTGCCAATTTGGATTCCTTTTATTTCTTTTTCTTATCTGATTGCTGTGGCTAAGACTTCAATACTATGTTGAATAAAAGTGGTGAGAGTGGACATCCTTGTCTTACTATTGATCTTCATGGAAATGCTTTCAGCTTATCACTGTTGAGTATGATTTTAGCTGTGGGTTTGTCATATATAGCCTTTATTATGTTGCGGTATGGTCCCTCTATGCCCACTTTCTGCAGAGTTTTTATTCAAAATGGGTGCTGAGTTTTGTCAAAAGCTTTTTCTGCATCTATCAAGATGATCATATGGTTTTTCTTCTTCAGTTTGTTAATGTAGTGTTCAAAAAGATACATGCACCCCAGTGTTCATAGTAGCATTATTTACACTTGCAAAGACATGGTAGCAACCTAAGTGTCCATCAACAGATGAATGGATTAAGAATATGTGGTATAAACACAAGAGAAAGAAAAGACCTACAAAAACAAACCCTAAACAATTAAGAAAATGGGAATAGGAACATACATATCGATAATTACCATAAATGTAAATGGATTAAATGCTCCAACCAAAAGACATAGACTGGCTGAATGGATACAAAAACAAGACCCGTATATATGCTGTCTACAAGAGACCCACTTCAGACCTAGGGACACATACAGACTGAAAGTGAGGGGATGGAAAAAGATATTCCATGCAAATGGATATCAAAAGAAAGCTGCAGTAGCAATTCTCATATCAGACAAAATAGACTTTAAAACAAAGACTGTTACAAGAGAAAAAGAAGGACACTACATAATGATCAAGGGATCAATCTAAGAAGAAGATATAAGAATTGTAAATATTTATGCACCCAACATAGGAGCACCTCAGTACATAAGGCAAATACTAACGGCCATAAAAGGGAAAATCGACAGTAACAGAATAATAGTAGGGACTTTAACACCCCACTTTCACCAATGGACAGATCATCCAAAATAAAAATAAATAAGGAAACACAAGCTTTAAATGATACATTAAAGAAGATGGACTTAATTGATATTTACAGGACATTCCATCCAAAAACAACAGAATACACTTTCTTCTCAAGTGCTCATGGAACATTCTCCAGGATAGATCATGTCTTGGGTCACAAATCAAGCCTTGGTAAATTTAAGAAAATTGAAATCGTATCAGGTATCTTGTCTGACCACAGTGCTATGAGACTAGATATCAATTACAGGAAAAGTCTGTAAAAAAAACAAACACATGGAAGCTAAACAATACACTACTTAATAACGAAGTGATCACTGAAGAAATCAAAGAGGAAATAAAAAAATACCTAGAAACAAATGATGATGAAAACACGAAGACACAAAACCTATGGGATGCAGTAAAAGCAGTTCTAAGAGGGAAGTTCATAGCAATACAGTCCTACCTTAAGACACAAGAAACATCTCAAATAAACAACCTAACCTTACACAATTAGAGAAAGAAGAAAAAAAAAACCCCAAAGTTAGAAGGAAAGAAATCATAAAGATTAGATCCGAAATAAATGAAAAAGAAATGAAGGAAACGATAGCAAAGGTCAATAAAACTAAAAGTTGGTTCTTTGAGAAGATAAACAAAATTGATAAACCATTAGCCAGACTCATCAAGAAAAAAAGGGAGAAGACTCAAATCAAGAGAATTAGAAATGAAAAAGAAGTAACAACTGACACTGTAGAAATACAAAGGATCTTGAGAGATTACTGCAAGCAACTATATGCCAATAAAATGGACAACCTGGAAGAAATGGACAAATTCTTAGAAATGCACAAACTTCCAAGACTGAACCAGGAAGAAATAGAAAATATGAACAGACCAATCACAAGCACTGAAATTGAAACTGTGGTTAAAAATCTTCCAACAAACAAAAGCCCAGGACCTGATGGCTTCACAGGCATACTCTATCAAACATTTAGAGAAGAGCTAACACCTATCCTTCTCAAACTCTTCCAAAATATAGCAGAGGGAGGAACACTCCCAAACTCATTCTACAAGGCCACCATCACCCTGATACCAAAACCAGACAAAGATGTCACAAAGAATGAAAACTACAGGCCAATATCACTGATGAACATAGATGCAAAAATCCTCAACAAAATACTAGCAAAAATCCAACAGCACATTAAAAGGATCATACACCATGATCAAGTGGGGTTTATCCCAGGAATGCAAAGATTCTTCAATATATGCAAATCAATCAATGTGATACACCATATTAACAAACTGAAGAAGAAAAACCATATGATCATCTCAATAGATGCAGAGAAAGCTTTTGATAAAATTCAACACCCATTTATGATAAAAACCCTCCAGAAAGTAGACATAGAGGGAACTTATCTGAACATAATAAAGGACATATGTGACAAACCCACAGCCAACATTGTTCTCAATGGTGAAAAACTGAAAGCATTTCCACTAAGATTAGGAGCAAGACACGGTTGCCCACTCTCACCACTCTTATTCAACATAGATTGGGAAGTTTTAGCCACAGCAGTTAGAGAAGAAAAAGAAATAAAAGGAATACAAATCGGAAAAGAAGAAGTAAGGCTGTCACTGTTTGCAGATGACATGATACTACACATAGAGAATCCTAAAGATGCTACCAGAAAACTACTAGAGCTAATCAATGAATTTGGTAAAGTAGAAGGATACAAAATTAATGCACAGAAATCTCTTGCATTCCTATACACTAATGATGAAAAATCTGAAAGTGCAATTAAGAAAACACTCCCTTTTACCCTTGGAACAAAAAGAATAAAATATCTAGGAATAAACCTACCTAAGGAGACAAAAGACATGTATGCAGAAAACTATAAGACACTGATGAAAGAAATTAAAGATTATATAAACAGAGGGACAGATATACCATGTTCGTGGATTGGAAGAATCAACATTGTGAAAATGAGTATACTACCCAAAGCAATCTACAGATTCATTGCAATCCCTATCAAACTACCAAGGGCATTTTTCACAGAACTAGAACAAAAAATTTCACAGTTTGTATGGAAACACAAAAGACCCCGAATAGCCAAAGCAATCTTGAGAAAGAAAAACGGAGCTGGAGGAATCAGGCTCCCAGACTTCAGAGTATACTACAATGCTGCAGTAATCAAGACAGTATGGTACTGGCACAAAAACAGAAATATAGGTCAATGGGACAGGATAGAAATCCCAGAGATAAACCCACGCATATATGGTCATCTTATCTTTCATAAAGGAGGCAAGAATATACAGTGGAGAAAAGACAGCCTCTTCAATAAGTGGTGCTGGGAAAACTGGACAGCTACATGTAAAAGAATGTAATTAGAACACTCCCTAACACCATACACAAAAATAAACTCAAAATGGATTAAAGACCTAAATGTAAGGCCAGACACTATCAAACTCTTAGAGGAAAGCATAGGAGAACATTGTATGACATAAATCACAGCAAGATCCTTTCTGACCCACCTCCTAGAGAAATGGAAATAAAAACAAAAATAAACAAATAGGACCTAATGAAACTCAAAAGCTTTTGCACAGCAAAGGAAACCATAAACAAGACGAAAAGACAACCCTCAGAATGGGAGAAAATATTTACAAATGAAGCAACTGACAGAGGATTAATCTCCAAAATTTACAAGCAGTTTATGCAGCTCAATATCACAAAAACAAACAACCCAGTCCAAAAATGGGCAGAAGGCCTAAATAGACATTTCTCCAAAGAAGATGTACAGATTGTCAACAAACACATGAAAGAATGCTGAACATCATTAATCATTAGAGAAATGCAAATCAAAGCCACAATGAGATATCATCTCACACTGGTCAGAATGGCCATCCTCAAAAAAATCTACAAACAATATATGTTGGAGAGGGTGTGGAGAAAAGGGAACCCTCTTGCACTGTTGGTGGGAATGTAAATTGATACAGCCACTGTGGAGAACAGTATGGAAGTTCCTTAAAAAACTAAAAATAGAACTACCATATGACCCAGCAATCCCACTACTGGGCATATACCCTGAGAAAACCGTAATTCAAAAAGAAGATTCATGTACCACAATGTTCATTGTAGCTCTGTTTATAATAGCCAGGACATGGAAGCAACCTAAGTGTCCATCAACAGATGAATGGATAAACAAGATGTGGCACATATATACAATGGAATATTTCTCAGCCATATAAAGAAACGAAATTGAGTCATTTGTAGTGAGGTGGATGGACCTAGAGTCTGTCATACAGAGTGAAGTAAGTCAGAGAAAAACAAATACTGTATGCTAATACATATATATGGAATCTACAAAACAAAAAAAACGTGGTCATGAACCTAGGGACAAGACTGGAATAAAGACGCATACCTACTAGAGAATGGACTTGAGGATATGGGGAAGGGGAGGGTAAGCTGGGACAAAGTGAGAGAGTGGCATGAACATATATACACTACCAAATGTAAAATAGATAGCTAGTGGGAAGCAGCTGCATAGCTCAGGGAGATTAGCTCAGTGCTTTGTGAGCACCTAGAGGGGTGGGATAGGGAGGGTGGGAGGGAGGGAGACACAAGAGGGAGGAGATATGGGGATATATGTATATGTATAATTGATTCACTTTGTTATAAAGCAGAAATTAACACCATTGTAAAGCAGTTATACTCCAATAAAGATGTTAAAAAAAAAGAACATGTGGTATGTATACATAGAATGGAGTGCTACGCAGCCATAAAAAATGAAATGTTGCCATTTAAAACAACATGGATGGACTTGGAGGGTATTATGCTAAGTGAAATAAGTCAGACAGAGAAAGACAAATACTGTATGATGTCACTTATATGTCGAATCTAAAAAGTAAAACAAACTAATGAATGTAACAAGAAAGAAACAGACTCATAGATATAGGGAACAAACCAGTGGTTACCAATTGGTAGAGGGAAGGGGGAGGGGCAGTATAAGAGTAGGGGATTAAGAGGTACAACTTATGTATAAAGTAAGCTACAGGATATATTGTGTACAGCACAGGGAATATAGCCAATATTTTATGGAGTATAACTTTTAAAAATTTTGAATCACTGTAGTGTATATCCATAACTTACATAACATTGTATGTCAAGTATACTTCAATAAAAAATTTTTCTGGTGAAAAAAAATTTTAAACCTAAGCAGGTATAAGATGTTAGAAACAGATTGTTTTACATAATGAACATTTACTTTTTATTATTTAAGAACAGAAGATGGACAAGTAGAGATAGTGAGTGGAGACTTAACTTTGAGAAGCTTGGCTCTGGAGGGGAGATAGAAAATGGGAGTTAGAAGTAAAGCAATTTAAAAAGAAAAAAGTGTATAGTAGGAGAAATACAAAGATGTCTGGACTACAGGGAAGAAACCAATAGAGATAAAGATTTTAGCAGGGGGATTTTTGCAGAAACTAACTCCTGTAGCTGTAATACGTCTCCGGTCAAAAATGTATTAGGTATCTGTGGCAGTGTATCATTTTCTTTAGGTCGTTGTAAATGTTGAAAATAGTTTGGGGCTTCCCTGGTGGTGCGGTGGTTAAGAATCTGCCTGCCAATTCAGGGGACACGGGTTCCAGCCCTGGTGCGGGAAGATCCCACATGCCACGGAGCAACTGAGCCCGCAAGCCACAACTACTGAGCCTGCGCTCTAGAGCCCCCCGAGCCACAACTACTGAAGCCCGCGTGCATAGAGCCTGTGCTCCGTAACAAGAGAAGCCACCGCAATGAGAAGCCCACACACGGCAACAAAGAGAACCCCTGCTCGCCACAGCTAGAGAAAGCCCGCGCGCAGCAACTAAGACCCAACACAGCCAAAAATAAATAAATAAATTTATTAAAAAAAAATAGTTTGGAGACTGTTAGAAGTCTCAGACCCAGATAATATTGCCTTTCATAAAAACTCTTCCAGCTTATTTGCCTTTGACTAGGCAGAGAGGGAGAAAGAGCTAAAGGAGAGTGAGAATTGGGGGATGGCAGAACAGATGAAGAGAGAGAAGCTACCTTATGAACTATGAGGACATTAGTCACAGAGGTTCTTAGCCTTTGGAGAACTTTAAGGGAGAGTATCATGACATCCAGTCATATAAATTCCTAATACCAATTTCTTTATCTTTTTCCCTAGGTTGGGGTTATGGCCAGTACTATGTTAAACTAGATGTTTAGTAATGATAATAAATTTATATTGATACAGATGATGATCATAGTTTTCAAAGCATTAAGTTTATTATTCAATAAATATTTTTTGCATTTAAGGGAGGAAAAGACTGAACAGTTGTTGGACTGTAAACAAGAACTTGAGCAAATGGAAATAGAACTAAAAAGGCTGCAACAAGAGGTTTGTACCTGGAACTTTTATTATATAGGATCAATTGGAAATTGATTTTTCTCCTTATAATATATAACATTTGCCTTACTGCTTCCTGAGGTTTCATGAGATCCAATGACTTTTTCAGTGTTTCTCTCTTCAAAAATGCCACAACCAAAACTAGGAATCAAAACTAGAAAGGTCTTTGGAGTTTTCTTTTTTCTCTATTAGTTCTATTCAAACTTTGCTAAGATTCCAAGGAGACTCTTAGGACTGGCCCAGTTCCAGGTTTCTCTTTTTTATGTATTGGCTTCTGTGGGCTTGGAAGCTGGAACACCTCTAGGTCTCTGCTGTCTGATGGTGCTTTATGTTAACCTTATATATGACAGAATGCTTTTTAATTTTTCACTGTTTCTACTAAATAAGATCCAAACTTTTACTTTTTTAAATACTATTTTTATTTTTCTAATGCTTTGTGTTTTTTCATCTTGAACCAAGACTGTTTAAGAATTTGCTTCTTTTAATTACTCTGTAATGTTTCGTTTTCATTTAGAGGTAGTACAAGAGGTCTTCTTTAACCCATAAATGGTAAGGATTGGGGTAAGGCTGGATAATTATTTCTTCTCCTTACTTCACCTAACCTGCCATTTTAAATTCAGGGAACATTTCACTTGTGGAATCATAAACTGGGAACTTTCTAGATGAATGAATCTAGGGATCATAATTTTTAGTTTTAGGTTTGCTGTTGCTGCTATTCCACTTCTTGGTAGCAGGGTTTTTTTGTATTTGTGTTCCATCTAAAATTGTGGTTCTCAATCTTTTTGGTCTCAAGACCCTTCTTTACTCTTGAAGATTAATGAGGATTATTTAATGTGTATTCTCTTTACTGGAATTTACTATATTTGAAATCAAAACTAAGAATTTTTAAAGTATTTATTAATTCATTTAAAAATAATACTCAGTCGACTCCATGTTAACATAAAAATTATATAGTAATTAACCATTATTTTCCAAAAAAAAAAAATTTAGAAGAATAGTAGTCTTTTATATTTTTTGCAAATCTTTTTTAAATGCCTGGATTAATTGAAGACTACCAGATTCTCATATCTATTGAATATTTCTGCATTCAATCTGTTAAGATATCACATGCCATGTATGCAGCCTCTGGAAAACTCCACTGTCCCTTCATGAGAGAATGAGAGTGAAAACAGCAAGTACTGTCTTAGTATTATTATGAAAATAGTTTTGACCTCATGAATTCCCTGGAAGGGTTTCAGGGACCCACAGATTTCCCTGGATCGCACTTTGATTACTGCTACTCAAAGGATTACAAGAGGGCTTTAAAAAGGTTGAATTTTAATACTTATTTCAAATGGCATAAAGATATGCACTAATCATATGCAAGTAATCATTCATGTGAAAGTATTAAAAACTCAGCATGGGCTTCCCTGGTGGCGCAGTAGTTGAGAGTCCGCCTGCCGATGCAGGGGACACGGATTCGTGCCCCGGTCCGGGAAGATCCCACATGCCGCGGAGCAGCTAGACCCATGAGCCATGGCCGCTGAGCCTGCGCGTCCGGAGCCTGCGCTCCGCAGCGGGAGAGGCCTTAACAATGAGGGGCCCGCGTACCGGAAAAACAAACAAACAAACAAACAAACAACTCAGCAGGATTTTGGTAACATGTCTGGATAGAAACATTATTTCTCTAAAGTAACTAATGATCAACTTTTGTAAGAGTTTGCCTTTTCTGTGTTTTTACTATCTGGCATTTTAAAGTTAACTTTTCACCTTAAATTCATTGCAAATGGTTATGTTGAGGAGAGGTTTACTTACTTTAAAATATCCTGAATATTTTTTACATTGTTAATGGAGAACATTATATATAAAAGTTTTTATACAGCATATGCTTTTATTTTTGTATAGAAACATATTTTTTTAAATTTTATTATTTTTTTTAATATTCATTTATTTATTTAGCTGCACTGAGTATTAGTTGTGGCATGCAGGATCTTCATTGCCATGTGCAGGATCTTCATTGCTGCATTTGGGATCTTTAGTTGCAGCATGCGAACTCTTAGTTGCAGCATGTGGGATCTAGTTCTCTACCAGGGATCAGACCCGCTCCCCTTGCATTGGGAGCATGGAGTCTTAGCCACTGGACCACCAGGGAAATCCCTAGAAACATATATGTTTAAAATGCATATTCTTGGTTTAAAAAAAGGTTTTTTTATCTCCCCATTTAAAAAAAATAAGGTGTAATTTATATACCATTGAATTTACACTTTTCGCAGTCCATCGCCTTAACCACTTGGCCTCCTCGTCCTACAAAAATCACACTTTTAAAGTACACAAGTCAGGGACTTCCCTGGTGGTGCAGTGGATAAGACTCTGCGCTCCCAATGCAGGGGGCCTGGGTTCAATCCCTGGTCAGGGAACTAGATCCCACACGCATGCCACAACTAACAGTTTGCATGCCACAGCTAAGGACCTCATGTGCCGCAACTAAGGAGCTGGCGAAATGCAACTAAGGAGCCCGCCTCCCACAATGAAGACCTGGTGCAAATAAATAATTTTAAAATAATAATAATAAAGTACACAAGTCAGGGACTTCCCTGGTAGTCCAGTGGTTAAGACTCTGGGCTTCCAATGCAGGGGACACGGGTTTGATCCCTGGTCGGGGAGCTAAGATCCTACATGCCACAGGGCACGGCCAGAAAAAAAGTACACAAGTCATTTTTTTGTGTGTGTTTTTTTGGTAAATTCTTCAAATAGTACAACCCAAGGATTATCAATTTGAAAATAGGAAATAATATTTTACATATTAATATGTGTTTATATTTAGAACATGAATTTGCTTTCGGATGCTCGCTCTGCAAGAATGTATCGAGATGAATTAGATGTGCTTCGGGAGAAGGCTGTCAGAGTTGATAAGCTTGAAAGTGAAGTTAGCAGATACAAAGAGAGGCTACATGATATTGAATTTTATAAGGCAAGAGTTGAGGTATGTTACGTAATTTAAACCATTCACAGTTCTTTTCTTTAGAAGTATTATGATTTTTCAAAATGCATTTAAAATGCACTTTAATAAATGTAAGGAACTCTGGAAACATTGAGCAAACTGTAAATAGCATCAGGTGTTTATTTTATGATAGATTAGCATATTGTTTAGACTTGTAAAAAGGGATTTTTGGATGCTATTCATTTTATTGAATTCTTTGGGGCTCTTCTTTCATTCCTTCATTTAGTATTACATGTAGTGAACACTTTTGAAATCACAATAAAGTATATATCTCTACTAATTTCTAACTCGTTCCTAGAAGTGAGTGCGAAACACATTTCTGATTGCTGCTTAACTCAGAATACTAAATTAGGATCAATGAAGGGGAAATCAATATTTGTCTCCCTCTCTCTCTCTCTGCCCCTCCCCCACATATCTCTCTCTCTCTCTCTCTCTCTCTCTCTCTCTCTCTCTCTCTCTCTCTCTCTCTCCCCTCCCACCCCCATTTGTCTTCTCTTTTTATATATATGTATGAACAAAGTAGAAAAAACAATTTTTCTTAGTTAATGGTTGCAGTTCTGTGTTACATGATGTTGAGTTTGACAGCAAGAATTTGAAAATCCTTGCTTCTTGGCATTCTTTTTTCCTTTCTCCGTGATTTCTTCATTGTCTGTAAACAGGAGATTTTGGTCAGTTTTAATATGGGGATAAGAAAGAAGGAGTATGCTAAATCAGGAAATGAAAACATTATAAGAGAAAGTTAGAACTTAGCCTGAATGTTACCAGAAAATAGACCCAATAGAGTGCAAAGATAAGGTATATATTTGTTCTTTGTTAATTGTTTAAATAAGCGTATGCATGGCACTATTAAGGGATCCTCATGGATGCCACTGTTTTAATATACTTTCTCTTGACTTCAGCTTATAAACTGTAGGCTTAAACTTAGCAATATAGATTTGTGAACATGTCTTCAAAACATACGTAGGAGTTTAAAGATGTTTATATAAAATATTTATTGATAAAGCCTTGGTTTATGATTCTGTGAGTCTTAATTCAAGTCTTGGTATTTTACTCAAAAACCCCAAATTCTTCACTTTCAAGTAGAGAGAAACCTAAATTTATTTCAGTAAATAAATTAAGCCCTGATTCTATGGCAATTGGTGTCTTAAATATCTGGAAGACTACTTACACTGAGTTCCTTATCCTTGTGACTAAGGAATTTAAATATACCCTGACAATTTCATGTGAAATTAGAGTAGTATTATTCATCCTAATGTAAGTCCTGAGTATTTTGTTTATATAATAACTTAAATTCTGGGAAATAAAATGAAACCAACTATGTTTCTGTTATTCAGTAGCTTTACTCTTGCATAGAACTGTTGATAAAGACCGCTTAATGTCTTACTTTATAATAAAGAATTTTTATGTTTCAGAGCTTTAAAGATTAACATATTAATGTATTTGTGACAAATAAAGCCTACTTGAAACGTTTACAGGAATTAAAAGAAGACAATCAAGTTTTATTAGAAACAAAAACCATGTTGGAAGACCAATTAGAAGGAACTAGAGCTCGTTCTGATAAATTACATGAATTAGAAAAAGAAAATTTACAACTGAAGGCTAAACTGCATGATATGGAAATGGTACGTATTATAAGATAGATTTATTACATGGCCTGTAAGTAAAAATTCTAAGATTTATCTGATTTCCCTATAGTGACAAGGTTGGTTAGTGTCCTTAAGGCCTTAACAGAGAAGAGATAGCTAAATAAATTAGATGCTTCCAATTTTATATGAATTCAGAAGTAGTAGAAATTTCTGCTTTTGTTACAGAGGGGTATTATTTATTAATTTTGACTACTGCTTTTCAGAAAACCCTAATAAGCCGTTGTGCAAACACTCCTTTAGAATATAGAAATACAGCTATTTGCTAAAATTTATCATTGGGTCAGAAATCATTTGTTATATCATTAAAACAATATAATGACTATGAAGAGGTGTTTTCAGTGTCCCCAAAGATCACTATAAAAAGATGTCAGAGGGCTTCCCTGGTGGCGCAATGGTGGAGAGTCTGCCTGCCAATGCAAGGGACACGGGTTTGTGCCCCGGTCCAGGAAGACCCCACATGCCGCGGAGTGGCTGGGCCCGTGAGCCATGGCCGCTGAGCCTGCGCATCCAGAGCCTGTGCTCCGCAATGGGAGAGGCCACAACAGTGAGAGGCCCACGTACCGAAAAAAAAAAAAAAAAAGATGTCAGAGACCTGATCAGTTTAGTGACTGGCAGTAATAATTATAATTGATTACTAGCTTCAAATTGTGAAAATTTTAAGGAACTCACAATTTATCTCATTATACAGTTTCTGATAAATGAAAGTTATAAGTAATAAAATATTAGCTTGAAATTGTACTGTTTCTTAGCTTTCTTTTCTCTCCCTACTCCCTGCCAATAAAAAAGGAGCGTGATATGGATAGAAAAAAGATTGAAGAATTAATGGAAGAAAATATGACTTTGGAAATGGCACAGAAACAAAGTATGGACGAATCATTACATCTTGGCTGGGAGCTGGAACAAATATCCAGAACTAGTGAACTTTCTGAAGGTATTTCCAATACTCTTTTTTTATTTAAATGGATGAATGAATAAATGAAATTGTATTTATGCTTACATTTCTGGATATTTCATTGCTGTTCTTTATTTTCCCTGTTTGGAGATGTCGCAAAAGGCCACATATCTCTCTAGATAGAATTTCACAGAGTAATGTGTTAATTTCCATATGCCTGGGTCTGGTCCTTATCTTTGCATGTATTACAACTCAACTTTGAGTGCAGTAGCAGTTTCAATCAGTTGTTTAGGCACAATTTCATGTTCATATCACAATAAACTGGGATATCAGTTTATTAATTTATTTTGAGAGATACAGCCATCTACTAAATAGAAAAGAAAAGTCATTAGCTGGTCACCATGTTCTTTGACTTTAGGCAAACCTAAATAGGAAATCAGAATGCAGTGGGAATATTCTTTGGTGAATATGTAGCCAGAATAAAGCAAGTTAAGGATCTTTATGGCTACTTTCATCAGTATGTTGGATTTTGGGATTATACCTACCATTTATACCCTGGAGGTAATGAAGACCCCAGGTAAATTTTTAACTTTTGGCTCTATTTCCCTAGGCTCCACATTAACTTGTCCTCTTTATTAAAGCTGGGGCACACACATACAATGTAGCTTTTTGTGTTAAAGCTTTGAGTTTGCTAATACTGCTATACAATACTTTATTGAAATTATACCCAGGTCACATTTATTTGAATTAGACTCGTTCCCTAATTCCTTAGTTACCCAGTATTTAGATTATTATACCTGTTTTTCTTCCTTCAGCAGACATGTATTAAGCACCTGCCATGTGTAAAATATTATACCAGGCCCTGAGGATATAGTGGTGAGGTAGACATAAGGTCTGAAAGAGCTTATAACCTGGCGCTTAAAGAAGTTACTTCTACAGATGACTCATCATATTTATTACTATTAGGCTTTTCCTAATTTTACTCTTGAGAACCTAATTCCGGATTCTGGCACCCCATGTAAATTGACTTCATAGTAAGTGATTATGTTCAGCTGAGAATGAATTTGCTGGGATGTGTTACTTAAAATATTTGTGGAACTTTTTTACTGTATTCCATGTGAATTGAGTTACAAAGAAAACAATTCAGACTTAAATGTTTTCTACTACAACAGTTAAAATTACACTGTTAGGAGTTTTCTCACCTGTTAAGTGGGGATAATAATAGTAAGTACTATCTTACAGGGTTGTTGTGAGGGTTGAATTTGTTAATGAAGCCCTTTAGAACTGTGCCTAGTAAATAGTAAGCATTTGAGTGTTTTTTATTATTATTATCATTATATCACAGTTGTTTTGCTGGGGTCATAGAACATAAAATTCATTTAGTGTGGCATAGTTTTTTTTTAACTATACAAGGGACTTTCTAGAAAATTTGCAAACTCTGGAAAAAGATAAAGAAGGAAATCAAAGTCACTAATAATTCTTGCCTTTTACATTTCACAAAATTTGCTTCTAGAATTTTCCTACACAGGGTTATTTTTTATATCATCAGATCAGTGTGTATATACAATTAAGTTTCCTTTTTTCATCTAAGAATATAACGTAGACAATCTTCCATGTTAAAAATGTGTCGTAAGTATCCTTTTAAAGTCTTTGTAGTCTGACTGGAAGCTTCCTCAAAGCATGTAGTATTGAAAGCTTTATTAAGGCATATGTTTTGTAGCCTGATCTTGTTTAATTGAAATGCATGACCTCAAATCATGCAATTAGAGTTGTACTTAAGAAGACTTGGACAACTAAAGGAATTTATAAAAAGTCAATGACTACCTAGTATACTAGCTTTTAATAAAAGATTAACAATGTGCTGACTAGAACAAAAGCTTGAAATAAGAATTGAGGCTTTCTTTACTTAAAATCTAGGGGATATTTTACTCTACCTCATTTTTAAAAGAATGTATGACTTGTGTGGCTACATGTTTGTGTGTGTGTGTTTCTTTGCTTTTTATAATGGAGGATTTCAAACGTACGCAAAAGTAGACAGACCCAGAAGTTCCCTCCTGTATTTCTGTTTATTTCCCTTCCTGAAGTCTAGGATTTAAAAATAAATTCTAAGTGTCATATTTCATTTGTAAATCCTAATATTTTTATATCATCAAAATATTTAATGAGTCTGTTATAGGGTTATTAAAAATAATTATTTTTGGCTTACTGGAGAGCATCATTTACAGAAGTCGAAACTCAGTTTTCTTATTTTAAAAAATAGAATGCTGAAAGCTACTTAGAAAGATGATTTCTGTTGGCAGAATGGACTGCATGTTGCTGTTTATACGTAATTAGCCAGGATTCTTCATTTAGAGAAAGACTTTTTCAAAGTGACCAGTGTATAGTACTGTATTGCCTTTCTCAGAATCAGATTAGGATTTTTTTCCCCCTCAAACTGTTTTCCTTTATCTTTGAAAGTGTGACGTAGGATATGCTTTATACTTCTTATTTGAGTCACACAGTGACTCTATTAGATACACAGGGTAATAACTATATTTTGTCAAAGTAACCTAAGAGTCATTGAGGTTAAAGTTAATTTCTCACGGAACTGGAACTGAAAGTCTAGTCACTTCAGTCTAAATTTTGTACTTTTTTTTTTTCACTAGAATGCTTATGGATGCATTAGAAATTCAATATTTACCTGTATTTTATATCTCTTTTCTTATTGTGTCTATCTTGCATAACTTTATAAATTTTTTATAAAGTTAAGGACCAGGTGATTTAGTGTCTTTACACTAAATATTTTAAATAGTGAAGAGTAAACATAGTTTTACCAGTGACGTATTTTTCAATATTATAGCACCACAGAAATCCTTGGGCCATGAGGTAAATGAATTGACATCAAGTAGGTTGTTGAAGTTGGAGATGGAAAATCAGAGTTTGACAAAAACTGTAGAAGAGCTTCGGAGTACTATGGATTCTGCAGAAGGCACCACTTCCAAAATCCTGAAAATTGAAAAAGAAAATCAAAGACTAAGTAAGAAGGTAAATAAAAATTAATATTTAATGTAATGTAAAAAAGTATATGTAAAAGTATAAATAAATAGCACTGAGATAGAACATTTATTTTCCAACTTTTAGTGTACCCTCAATATTATTTTAACTTATTATATAAAATTTCAAACTTAAATAAATGTGAAGTGAATGAACTCATTCAGCTCTAGACTCATTCATTCAGCTTCAATAATTATTAACTTACAGCCAGTCTTACTTCTACCCTTGATACTCTCCTAACAGCCACTAGATGATTTTGAAGTAAATCCTAGATGTCGTACTATTTCACCAATAAATATCTCAGTATAAATCTCTAAAAAGTAAGGAATTTTTTTTGAAAAAGAATGGTGACATTATCACACTTAAAAAATCATAGTTTTGGGCCAGCATTTAAATTTTTCCAAATCTATTAAGATTTTTAAAAAATATTTTATTTGAATATGAATCCAAATAAGATCAGTACATTCAATCAGTTGATGTGTCCCTTAAGTCTTTTTTAGTCTATAGATTGACTCTTCTTTCCTAGCAATTTTTCTATTGAAGAAACCTCAAACAGGGGGCACATGTCTGGTTGTCTCTCTTTCTGTGATGTTAGTTGTCATAGAAAATCATTTGCTTAGATCCCTGAATTAATCAGAGGTTACAAAATCTTGATATTATATCATCCCTTCTTAATTTGGTAGCTGGAGTATTTCTATAAGAAAAAACTTTTCTTTTTAAAAACTATTGGTTTAAAAAAAGAAAAACACCACTGGTTACTCTGAGAACAGCTCTTAGGGGTAAAGTAGGATGAATGTTTGATTCTTTACCTTTATTTACCAGTTTCCTAGTAATGAATCAGTTCTCTCATATCCTCCTGAGATAGTTAATGAGTGAGTTTGTTGTTTGTTTTAGTGTTGTTATGAACTCATGGATTTAAAAATATTTAAAGTATTTTAATACACTGTATTTATTTTTCTTACTCTCCCAACTCTTTAAGCTGCTTCCTGAATCCTTATGACATGACCTTAGCACTCCTGGAGAGCTTCCTTGCTTTCTACCATGACAAAGTGTTCTCTTAAACATTTCCTGCCTCAGTCCTGAAAACAGCTATTTCTCCAAAAAGCGCTTGTTCCTTTTACTGGGAAGTGGTATTTAGAGACCACAATTTAGGGATTATGAAACCTGAATTTTAACTAGACTTTGAAAAGAAATACAAGTGTACCTTTTTTTTTTATTGCATTTTACTTTACTTCACAGATAATTGTGGTTTTTACAGCTTGAAAGTTTAAGGCAGCCCTGCTTCAGACAAATCTATCAGAACCATTTTTCTAACAGCGTTTGCTTATTACTTCGTGTCTCTGTGTCACATTTTGGTAATTTTCACAATATTTCAAACTCTTTCATTGTTATTGTATTTGTTATGGTGATGTCTAATCAGTGATCTTTGATGTTAGTATTGTAATTGTCTGGGGGCGCCACAGACTGCACCCATGTAAGATAGTGAACTTAGCCCATAAATGGTGTGTGTGTTCTGACTTCTCCACTGACTGGTGAGTCCCCCGTCTCTCTCCTTCTCCTTGGCCCTCCATATTCCCTGAGACAAACAATATTGAAATTAGGCCAGTTAATAACCTACAGTGGCCTCTGTGTTCAAGTGAAAGGAAGTGTTGCACGTCTCTCACTTTAAATCAAAAGCTAGAAATGATTAAGCTTAGTGAAGAAGGCGTGTTGAAAGCCAAGACAGGCTGAGAGAGAGGCCTCCTGCACCAGTTAGCCAAGTTGTGCATTCAAAGAAAAAGTTCTTGAAGGGAATTAAAAGTGCTACTCCAGTGAATATATGAATGATAAGAAAGTGAAAGAGCATTATTGCTAATATGGAGAAAGTTTTAGTAGTCTGGATAGAAGACATGCCAGCCGCAAAATTCCCTTAAGCCAAAGCCTAATCCAGAGCAATGCCCTCTCTTTGATTCTTTGAAGGCTGAGAGAGGTGAGGAAGCTTCAGAAGAAAAGTTTGAACCTTGAAGAGGTTGGTTTGTGAGATTGAAGGAAAGAAGCTGTCTACATAACATAGAAGTACAACAGGAAGCAGCAAGTGCTGATGTAGAAGCTGTATTTAATTATCCAGAATATCTAGTTAATATAATTAATTAAGGTGGCTACACTGAACAGTAGATTTTCAGCGTAGTCACAACAGCCTTCTATTGGAAGAAGATGCCATCTAAGACTTCCATAGCTAGAGAGGGTAAGTCAGTGCCTAGGTTCAAAGCTTCAGAGAACAGACTGACTCTCTTGGTAAGGGGCTAATGCAGCTGGTGGCTTGAAATTGAAGTCAGTGCTCATTTACCATTCCAAAAGTCCTAGGGCCCTTAAGAATTCTGCTTAATCTACTTTCCCTGTGCTGTCTCAGTGGAACAACAAAGCCTGGGTGACAGCACATCTGTTTATAATATGATTTACTGACTATTCTAAGCCCACTTTTGAGACCTTACTGCTCAAACAAAAATTTCTTTCAAAATACTGCCGATCATTGACAATGCACTTGGTCACCTAAGAGCTCTGGTGTAGACTTAAAATGAGATTCATGTTTTCATGCCCACTAAGACAACATCCATTCTGCAACACATGGATCAAGGAGTAAGTTCGACTTTCAAGTCTTATTCTTTAAGAAATATATTTTGTAAGGCTATAGGTGCCATAGAAGGTGATTCCTCTGATGGATCTGGGCAAAGTCAATTGAAAACATTCTGGAAAGGATTCACCATTCTAGATGCCATTAAGAACATTTGCGATTCATGGGAAGAGGTCAAAGTAACAACATTAATAGGAGTTTGAAAGAAGTTGGTTCTGACCCTCATGGATGACTTGGAGGGGTTCAGGACTTCAGTGGAGGAAGTTTTGCAGATGTGGAGGAAATAGCAAGAGAACCAGAATCAGAAATGGAGCCTGAAGATGTGACTGAATTGCTGCACTCTCATGATAGAACTTTAATAGATTAGGAGTTGCTTCTTATGTGTTAGCAAAGAAAGTGGTTTCTTGAGATGGAATCTACTGGTGAAGATGCTGTGAAGATAGTTGAAATGATAACAAAGGACTTAGAATATTACATAAAGTTGATAAAGCAGTGGCAGTGTTTAAGAGAAGTGACTCCAATTTTGAAAAAAATCTGATGCTGTTAAATGGCATTGCATGCTACAGAGAAATCATTCATGAAAGGAAGAGTCAATCAACGCATAAGAAATTGCATAGTCACCCCAACCTTCAGCAACTACTACGCTGGTCAGTCAGCAACCATCAACGACTAGGCAAGACCCTCCACCAGCAAAAAGATTATGATTTGCTGAAGGCTCAGATGATGGTTAACATTTTTAGCAGTAAAGTATTTGAAAGTGTGTACATTGTTTTTTAGACATAATGTTATTGCACACTTAATAAACTACAGTGTAGTGTAAACACAGCTTGTATATGCACTGGGAAACCGTAAAATTCATGTGACTCTTTTTTTTTTTTTTTTTTTTTTTTTTTTGCGGTACGCGGGCCTCTCACTGTTGTGGCCTCTCCCGTTGCGGAGCACAGGCTCCGGACGCGCAGGCTCAGCGGCCATGGCTCACGGGCCCAGCCGCTCCGCGGCATGTGGGATCTTCCCGGACCGGGGCACGAACCCGTGTCCCCTGCATCGGCAGGCGGACTCTCAACCACTGCGCCACCAGGGAAGCCCTGATGTGACTCATTTAATTGCGGTATTTGTTTTATTGCAGTGGTCTGGATCCAAACCTGCAATATCCCTAAGATATTCTGTTTTCCAATTGTGGGACAGTTAGACCAAGTAATTTATTTTTGCATATCTTTCTGGCCACACACACACACACTATACATAAATAGAAATCATATTATAAAAGCATACCTGATATTTTTATTATGAACCCCTCCCATCACATATACTCTCTAAAATGTGCTTTCACTTTTGTTTCCAGTTCTTGGTCACTGTGAACAATACTGTAATAAGTATTCTTATACATGTGTCCTTATGAATTAATTTTTATTTCTATTTGTAGTCAGCCATGTCTAGTTTTTCCTTCGATGGATCCTGGGTTTCTAGACTTGGTTATGAAAATCCCTCTAATTTTTAGACCAGTAGTTTTGAACAGGTATGCGTCAGAATCACTTTCAGGAATTGTTAAGGTACAGAGTGCTGAGCTCTATGCCCAGGGCTTGTCATTTGGTAGGTCTGGGGTGGGGGCTAAGAATTCTCATTTCCAACAAGTTCCTAGGGGATGCTCATCCTGCTGTTTTGGAGCCATGCCCTGAGAACTACTGCCTTTGATAATGCAGGTAGACTAGACTCTGATTTTCTTGCAAGATTTTTACTCCCTTAAAACGTCTTTGCATCATCTTTAGTTCATTAACCAAATAATCTTAATAAGTATTTCACAATAAATATAGTGTTAAAGTAAGAGTGGCCATTTAGAATTTGGAACAGTTTTATTTTTGTTGTCACTATAATTGGATCTGGAAATTTGATTTTGAAATTAGCTTTAAAGTCTAATTAGTAAATTCTTATGATTCCAGCAATTTTTGATCAATTCATTGTATATCTTTTGTAAGCTGAATGTTTCACTTGAATTCCATAACACAACAGATGCATTTAATTAAATAACTACTATCCGTATATTTCAATCAATAATGGGAGAACCAGATTAGTTATTAATAGCTTAAAGTTTCCTGATTGTATAAATTAATGTTGAATTGAGTTATTGGATTAGATTTGTGACTTGATGCTTTTGAGATATTATTTCTTATCGTTCCTTACTATTAATATAAGTATTTAAGTAATATTTAAACTTGAAGTGGAGTATTTTACATACCCAAATCTTCTTTATATTTTTTATTACCTGGTTTGAATATGTTATATAATGGGAAATCAATAGTTTGGTATATTTTGAAGTTGAATTTGCTTTTTCATATTTATTAACCTCATACTTTATTATATCTTTAAAATGTGTAATTCATAATAAATTTAAACGTATAATTTATTTGCTGGAGTTTTGTTCAGACCTTATTTTTCTCTAGTAGTCTCCTTTTTTCTTTCTCTTTTCTTTTTATTTTAATCCAAGTCCCTTCTTGTTTCCTCATTTTCTCATCTTTTCCTTCTTGAGCGCTGAAATTCCTTGACTAATTAAAATTTCACTTTACAAATCCATTCAAGCAAGAGAGTTTTCAATAAGATTTGTACATTCTTCATATGGCATGTGTGTATGTACTTAGTTATGTTTGTGTTTAGAAGTAGAACTTTGCTCTCAAAGATGCAGAGGATAAGAAAGATAGTCATGTTCTGTACATTTTATACAGCTGCTAAAATTAGCTTGAAATGTTATCAGTACTTGAATTTTTCTATGAAATTCTTAAATTTTACCATTTGAGTATTAAAACTGTGTTCTATCCTTTATTCAATGATTAGCTTTTGTTTTTACATGTTTCCACTATTGTGAAATATTTAATGATATATTGTTTTGTGGTTTCATTTTCTCCAGGTTGAAATTCTTGAAAATGAGATTATTCAAGAAAAGCAAAGTCTTCAGAATTGTCAGAATTTAAGCAAGGATCTAATGAAGGAGAAAGCTCAGCTTGAAAAAACAATTGAAACACTTAGAGAAAATTCAGAGAGACAGGTTCTTAAATTTCCTATTAAGCAACATATTTTAAAATTTATTAACACAAGTTATTTTAAAGCTTGTGCAAAATGTTCATAATAACGTTAAATGGAAATATTTTAGAATTTTTTAGATTTTAACATAACTATGGTTTTACCTCATTTTCTATCCCATACATTTTAGGAAAGTTGAAGGGAAAGCTTAGAATTTTTTAAATTGCCAGTGTGCTTAATAATTATCTAGTATAAAATTTTGTGGTACCTGTGTTTGAATTGCTTTCAAGTGTCATTGGAATAGAACTGCAGATTTTAAAGTCCCTGAATGAAGTTGGGGTGAAATGCAGCTCTACTCTGATCCCACTAAGGAGGGACAAGTGGTCGCAGCACATATCTTGGATATTTTCGTACTTGCTTTCAAGTGTTTATTGGTTATTCTCATTTTATGCTTCAGGAAACTGAGAATTGAATAGATTAAGTGACTGGCTGTTTTAAATTTTCTAATTTTTAGAAGTACAATGGGGACTTACCTGGCAGTCCAGTGGTTAGGACTTTGCGCTTACACTGCAGGGGTCATGGGTTTGATCCCTGGTCAGGGAACTGAGATCCCACACCCTGCATGCTGCACGGTGTGGCCAAAAAGGAAAAAAAAAAAAAAAGCAGTCAAATGATTTGTTTTGTATTATCTAGGTATAGTCCTCAGGCCACCTATAAAAATACAGATTTCCATAGAGCTACAGAAGAAAAATTCTAGAGCTAAGTATGAATCTCTACTTTTACAAGGTTCTCGGGATTGTTTTACACACCGAATTTTAAGAACCATTACAGTAGGCCATGGTATAAATTGGATGGACTAGTTTTAAAATGTACCAGAGATTTTTTTATTTTGATGTTTCAAAATTAGAATTCTTTTAGGGAATAAATACACACAAATACACACCAATATACATGCACATAGAGCAAATAGTGTATTTACTGAAGACCCACTGTGTGTATTCATTGCGAAATCTATTGAATGAACGTAAAAGCTTGTATCTTCAAGAAGATATGTATGTACATTTCACCTATACTCATATTTGAATTTAAATCATGTAACCATAAATGATCTGAAGATCATTTTGATTAATATTCAATACATTTCTTTTAACCATTCCTTTACATTATGGATTCCCTAAAGATGTCAACTTTAAAGACTTGTCAGTATATGTACATGGTGATCTCTCAGTAAATATTTGTTGGAATTAAAATTAAGGTAGACGGTTTTAGCACCTTTTTTTTTTTTTTTTTTGTGGTATGCGGGCCTCTCACTGTTGTGGCCTCTCCCGTTGCGGAGCACAGGCTCCGGATGTGCAGGCCTAGCAGCCATGGCTCACAGACCCAGCCACTCCACGGCATCTTGCCAGACCGGAGCATGAACCCACATCCCCCTCATCGGCAGACCGACTCCCAACCACTGCGCCACCAGGGAAGCCCTTAGCACCTTTTTATGGTGTGATTTCCCTGTTAGTTTTTGGAGGGGGGAAAACTATGTAAGTTAAAATATTTAGTTCATGTTCAGTTAAGTTTTAAATTTTCTCCTTTCTTTTTTTTAAATTAGATTAAAATATTGGAACAGGAAAATGAACATCTGAATCAAACTGTGTCCTCCTTAAGGCAGCGCTCCCAGATAAGTGCTGAAGCAAGAGTGAAAGACATTGAAAAAGAAAATAAAATTCTCCATGAATCTATCAAGGAAACCAGTAGCAAGCTAAGCAAGATTGAATTTGAAAAAAGACAAATCAGAAAAGAATTGGAACATTATAAAGAAAAAGGAGAACGAGCAGAAGAACTTGAAAATGAGTTACATCATCTTGAAAAAGAAAATGAATTGTTACAGAAAAAGATAACCAATTTAAAAATTACTTGTGAAAAAATTGAGGCCTTAGAACAAGAAAATTCAGAGCTGGAAAGAGAAAATAGGAAATATAAAAAAACATTGGATAGCTTTAAAAACCTTACTTTTCAGTTAGAATCCCTAGAGAAAGAGAATTCCCAGCTTGATGAGGAAAACTTAGAACTGCGAAGGAATGTAGAATCTTTAAAGTGTGCAAGCATGAAAATGGCTCAGCTACAATTAGAAAACAAAGAACTGGAAAGTGAAAAAGAACAACTTAAGAAAGGTTTAGAGCTCATGAAAGCATCTTTCAAGAAAACAGAACGCTTAGAGGTTAGCTACCAGGGTTTAGATACAGAAAATCAAAGGCTACAGAAAGCTCTAGAAAACAGCAATAAAAAAATTCAGCAGTTGGAAAGTGAACTACAAGACTTAGAGATGGAAAATCAAACATTGCAAAAAAACCTAGAAGAGTTAAAAATATCTAGCAAAAGACTAGAACAGCTAGAAAAAGAAAACAAATCATTAGAACAAGAGACTTCTCAACTGGAAAAGGATAAGAAACAACTGGAGAAGGAAAATAAGAGACTCCGACAACAAGCAGAAATAAAAGATACCACGTTAGAAGAAAATAATGTGAAAATTGGAAATTTGGAAAAAGAAAACAAAACCCTTTTCAAAGAGATTGGTATTTATAAAGAATCCTGCATTCGTCTGAAAGAATTAGAGAAAGAAAATAAGGAGCTTGTGAAAAGAGCAACTATTGATATAAAAACTTTAGTTACATTACGAGAGGTAAATATAGTTACTTAAATTTCAGACAAATATTTTTTATATTTTTAACTCAGGGCTCTTTAACTTTTATTGCAGTAATTTGCATCATCTATTTATGGTTCAAAGTAGAAATTTAGAATTAGAAGCAGTTTCCAAGTTTCCTACTTTTGTTAAACTAAGGAGTAAATATAAATTGTATTTTTAAAGAAATTGTAATGATAAGGTTTCCATGTGTTATCTGACTTATTTATTACATTATAATTTTATACTTTTATTTCAGAGTAATATTAAAACCTTTGATCAAAACTGTTATTGAATGTGATAGCTACTAATTATTGAATGTGCCAAATACTGGACAGTTTTTACAGCCAATCCTTTATAGGTGTTATCTCCATTAGATTAGAAAACTGAGGTTCAGAGACATTAAGTAACTTACTTAAGACCACAATGGTAGATTTGGATTCCTGGATTTAAATCCAGATCTTTCAGACTTCAAAGCCCCTTGAATTTTGACTTCTAAGCTACAGAATGCAAATCAGATTGAATTTAAAGGTCAACGTTGAACAATTGGTAGTTGGTTGGATCTGTGTGTTGAAAAGAATTCTGAAATTTATGAGTAGATTGGCAATAAATTGTTGGTATAGCTCAGGAGATAGCATGCTTGGCTCTTGCTATCCCTGTGCTATACTATATATGATAACCCTTTAAGTTCAATTGAAAAGTATCTTAGTTGGCATTCTGGCAGAAGCTCACATTGGGAAATATGCCTTTCTGCTAAAGAGGCATTGAGAAGAGACCATTATTATCCTTTCTTTTTTTTTTTTTTTTTTTTTTTACTTTCTGTTGTTCTACAGTCTTACAGACATGAACAATAGGTTCCTGGTCCCATCTCTAAGAATTCCCCCTAGTTATTCAGTTCAATATCTTAGGCCTCTTCCACTGGGAGAGGGGTGCTTGTGGTGGGAGAAGGGTGTTATATCCAACATATATTCATAGGAAGAAATGTGTAATAAGGTTCTAGTTCATTATTAAGTTAATGGATATGTGTTGTTTTCCCCACAGTTTTCAAGCCTAAGGTGTGTAATCACAAGTACAAGTTTCTCCTTTTAGTTTTTAAACACTAAAAAGTTAAAACGAACTATTAGCAAACTAAAAGAAGGAAAACAATACTCTTTGAACTAGGTGATAATTTTGTTGCCTAACTCTTTTTTATTGATGAAGGAGAAGCTCAGCAACAGCATTTCTGTCTTTCCTGGTTTAAATTGTATGTATTCCTGGATGGTGGTAGTTGGAATCTTGGCTGAATTTCTTGGATGTTTATGTTCATAACACTCATGTGAGTTTTGCATTACTTTTAAAATAAGGATTTGGTGAGTGAAAAGCTGAAGACTCAACAAATGAATAATGATCTTGAAAAATTAACTCATGAGCTTGAGAAGATAGGGTTAAATAAAGAGCGACTCTTACATGATGAGCAGAGTACTGATGACAGGTGAGTACAAAGTCTAGTTGAGAAACAGTGGAAATAATTTTTTTGTTTTTCAAACATTAATTTTGAGACTGAGAAGCAATTAAGGTATGAAAATAATGTGAAAAACGAAGGCTTGACAAACAGAATAAAAAATTAACTTATATATTTTAATTTGAGAATGTTCAACAGGTTTAAAGAGAATTTACCATGGTAAATATAGTCTATCAGTTAATTGGATTTTCAAGTAGTCTACTATTTGGCATCTAGTTAGCCACGTGATTCCAGCTAGAATAGAAGTGCGTATTGTTAAGAATATTGTTTTTTGTACACTAGATTTTAATTCATTGGAATTTTTGTAACTATATAATTTGTATTTTTGCTGTCTACCCATTATTACTGTTCTAGTAAGTATATTTTATATTAAATGTATATAGGAAAAAATAATGCTGATTATATGGGATTTATTTATGTAATTTTGAGAATATTCAAAGTTAATAGAATAGATTGATACTTTTAAAAGTTAGTTCTATAATAACAAATAGAGGTAATTTGAGGCATTTATTCTAGCAATCAATTCAAGCAATCTTAATTGAATTAATTACTATATAGATATTTCATGAGAAAATATTTTTTGAGTTAAACACATTGTTAATGGACAATTTAGTTGACTATCTTTTAATATAGGTACTGAATATGCATCTCTGCTTTATTCAGACAGATTTTCTACCTGTCATGTGTAAGACATTTTAAATGTAGAGCAAAAAGTACAGTAAACCATGCAGCTGCCTTAACTGACCCTGTTTTAAATTTACAAACCCAGCTTTTGAGGGGCCCTTCACACTGTGGTATCTCTTCCCAAACCTTACTTCATACAATTAATCAATGTTAATTAAGCTTTTATTACCTGCTCATTATCAGGCATCAAATAAATAATAATGTTTCAGCTGGATCTTGAAGAATGACAGAAATTTGCAAGGTGGAAATGGGGAAGGGCATTCCATGCAAATAAAGCACAAAGGTGTTTTGAGCAATCCTAAGTGACATTATAGATGGATTAGAAAAGGGACAAATTTGAAGGTACAGAGACCATTTAGGAAGCTATTGTAATAGTCTAGGCAAGATGTAAGTGTATTCATTAATCCACACATTTTCATTTATAATGAAAGCATTAGATATGGAGATAAGGGTATGTATATTGAAATAAAACTTTTAGGAAAGGGAATTGAGAATAGTTAATAACTATGATCGAATCGGGGGGGATCAGGAAACGAAGTGTCTTAAGCCACTAAACCTGCTTCTTTCTCAGCAAGTAAGTTAACCTTAACATCACAAAGAAAATTAGAGTTCACAGACATAAATTCCCCTAACATTCCATCCCCTCCATCTTGGAATTATGTGTATCTGCATCTGTCTTTACCTCTAATCTCAGATGGTATCCCTAATTCTTTTGTTAGTCTAACCTTTTCATCTTTCAACTGATGTTGTTCCCTCTGACCTCCCTTTATTATTAAGATATTTATTCTTGCCATCAAGGAATATACAGTCTAATTGTGGAATTGAATGTATAAATAGATAGAGTGCAACAAAGTAAATTTAGTGGTGGAATTGCAAACAGAGTGCAATGTGATCACTCTTGTCTTTCTCTTTTAACAGCTCTTTTTCCTGTGCCTTCTCTTTAAATATGGTTTCCTAGGGTTATGTTGTTAAGCCTCTTATCCATTCCATGAGCATTCCTGTCCATCATCTCAGCTAATACCCATATTATTCTCTGCTTACTGGACATCTCTATCTGGACAGTCCAGAACTCAGGCATCACAAATTTAATATATCCAAAGTCACACTCATTACATGCTTTAAAATTGTTTGTTGACTCAAGCCAATACCAAAATGTGAGATTTGTTCTCTTTTCTCAATGAACTTAAAATCTGGCTGAGCAGAAAATATATACACACAAATTAATTACAGTAAGAGGCAGAGTATGATAAAAGTTTCTCATATTTGTACTTTAGGTTTTTATTTGGTTTAGTCATTGAGGTTCTCAGGTGTAGAAATAGATTTATCCGTAATTCCTAGTCTGTGGTTCACTCTCAAAGTGTGTTCATGAACTGTCCTTATTTGTAAAAAAAATAAAAATCTTATGAATAATATAAATATTTATGAACCCACCATTCAAAAAGGTAACTAAAATTTTGACACTCGGATCTATCTTCCTCTTCCCGTTCTGTCACCAGTATCTTGTGTCTTAACATATCATTCCTTTTTTTTTTAATATTCTGCAAGTACTCTATGCCCTGAACGTAAAGTCTTCAGTGAGCTTTAAGTCAACTATTCATATGTACTTGTATAAATACATTACATATTAATATCATAGATGAATGCTTAATAATGTGATAAATCCATCCACTTACTCTTTGTATAGATTCTATTCTTATAAAACTGAAAGGAATATTTTGAGATTCATATCTTCCAGATGCCTTTTTTGAGTACTAATTTTTGCTTTTGACAGCCTAAAATGTAATTTGGAGCTGTGATTTACTGATTTACTCAGTGATTTTTTGTTTTTTCATTACCAGGAATAGTTTAAAAGGGGGAGTGGGCAGTAAGAGCAGGATAATTTAATTTGCTTCTTTTTTAAAAAGACTATTTTATAAAGTCTATTTATAATATCAGTATCTGTGGTCATAAATTATCTTTAAAAATAATTTTCTGACCTCCAATAATGAACTATATTATTTTTATACTTGGATTATAGATACAAACTTTTGGAATCAAAATTAGAATCTACTCTAAAGAAGTCCCTTGAAATAAAAGAAGAAAAAATCGCTGCATTAGAAGCTCGATTAGAAGAGTCCACAAATTATAACCAGCAGTTGCGCCAAGAACTTAAAACAGTAAGTGTGACTTCCTTGGAAAGAATTTTAATTGTCTTTTTTTATTCTTTCTTTTTTGGCCCCACTGCACGGCTTGCAGGATCTTAGTTCTCTGACCAGGGATTGATCCTGGATTGAACCTAGGCCCTGGCAGTGAAAGCACCGAGTCCTAACCACTGGACCACCAGGGAACTCCCAAATTGTCAAATATTTGGACAGAAAAGTGTAAAGTAGAAAATAAAAATGAAACAGTTTTATTAACATTTTGTCTATTCTTCCTTTTTCTTAAATTTTAGAATATTCTTAAACAGATCTTTGTCATGTAGTTTGTAACAAACTATTTTGTCTATACACTATAATTTATTCAATCCTATTTCATCTATGAATGTCCCTCATGCAGTAAGGGACATATCAGAATTGTGAGAATGGGATGGGGAAGAGGCAGGCTTATTTCATTGGGAAGAACTCTCAGTGTGATTCTGACACTTCACGGGCACTCTTTTCCTATTGAGAATCCAGGTAAAAGTTTGGTAGACAAAGATATGGGTGTGAGGATAGCAAGTAGAGGGAAATAGTATGTGTGGTATAAGAAAGCACTTAATCCAAAAATTTGAGGTCTTTTCTAAATTTGTTTTCTTGTGATATTTGGAATTATTCAGTGAAGTATGTGAGGCAGGGGCTACTATTTTCCCCACCTGAATAAACTGAAATTGAAGGGGCTTGCCCTTTCCATAGGGTTAGTGTATGGTAGATTGGTAGAATCGTGTTGTGCCTTATTCTCCCTTTTATCAGCTCTGTAGTCATACCCAGAATGGTTTTACAGTCAACCAAACATTCAGACCAGCAAGTTTACTATAGGCCACATTTAGAGCCATATGATTCAGAACACTATAGGAAATATAAGCTGATGGTAGGGCACTATCAGGTGTCCACCTTCATATAATTGTCTGCGAGTCATCTTCTCACCAGATGACTGTTGGTTGTGTGTGGGAGCTGCCCTGGCTTTGAGACTTCATGCTTCATAGCAGTCATCGTCTCTTGCAACAACTCCAAGGCATGGATTTAAGATCTTCACAGGCTTAAGATTTAAGAGTTGCTGCACTCAGAGAAGTTCAAAGGTGTAGCTGCCTATTAGGTATTTATAGTTCTCTTAATTACAAATATAATTTAGCAATCAGAGATCATTTTTCCCCTAAGCAGTCTTGCCTGGTAACATAGAACATTCCAATTTTATCAGGTTTCCAGAGAAACAGTTACCCAAAGATGAATTTCTCATGCAGGAAGGGGAAAAGGATTTGTTCCTCATTTGCCAATACCATCATTGCTGGTGTTGGTCTCAGACATTAACATGAAACATATTTTGTTGCAGAAGAAATTCTGGAACTTTGTTTAGTTAACATAAAGAGTTGTCCAAAAATATAAAATAAAACTTGGTGCCAGATGCCATTAATCTGCTTTATTTTCCGAATTTTTTGCCCTCTTAAGCAATGTGACTACATTGCAAATAAAGTCAATTTCAAGAAGCTACTACGCCAGAAAATAAATGGGTTTGAGGATGGGTTAGTATAAGATGTATTTCAAGTCTAAAAGATAGAGATTTAAAATTCCATCATTATCTTCCAGTTCCAGCCATTTTGGCATAATTGGACTATTATTGGACTAGCTTCCTGCCATAAACATGTATTCAACTGGAATTATACTGTTCTCATTTTTAATATTATACGTGAAGAGGTGTATCACTTGAACATAGACTGTGAAAGCTAAATATGCATAAAATAACTGCTAAAATAGCATGACAAAGCGGTATTACTAAAATGCCAGCAAAGGAGATAAAATTAGAATCAAAAAATACAATTGAAGGCAGAAAAAGAAAAAAGGGAGAACAAGGTACAGGTTGGACAAATGGAAAACAAGTAACAAGATAGCAGTTTTAAACCAAACTGTGTCAGTAATCACATTAAATATAGTCTAAACATCCCCAATTAAAAGGCGGAGAGTAATAAATTAGATATAAAGGCACCTATATGCTGCCTCTTGAGAAACCTTGATGGAAAATATGTCATTTTCTGTATGAACATAAGTTAGAGATTCTGATTAATGATACATAAGGTAAAGGAACCACTTTTGAAACTTAGTTGTAAGAACAATGGGCTAAAAATGAGAAGTTTTGAGTTTTATTCTCAGGTCCCCTTCTTAATAATGACATATATCTTTAACTCTTATAAGCCTAGAAAAAAGATCCTGTGGGAAATTAATGTAAAATAGGAGACTGGAAATGATGTCACCCATCCATGTTATTAGGGTGTTGAAAGTATTAAAAAAAAAAAAAAAAAGTGGAAAATCAGGATCCCAGAACACCTGTTAGGTCACTTGCCAAGATTTAAATTACATTCTATCTTGGCATCCTTTTTTCTTTAGTCTCACATCATTATTTTCTAACTCAGTAGTAGTAGCAAAGTTTGAGCCATAAGCTTTCTTAAGGTTGCATCAGACATCGAATTATTTTAAACATTTATATCCTTGTCTCAATAGAAAGTTTGGGGTTAATTTAGAAATTTATGATAATCATTTCCTAGGATAAACTAGTAATTCAGGATAAGTATAATAATCATCAATTTAAATTGAAGAGAGCAATTAAGTTAATAAGTTAATAGTTAATTTTGGCTGATTACCAAGTTGTTAGTTTTTTTGTTTTTTTTGGCTGCATTGGGTCTTCGTTGCTGCACGTAGGCTTTCTCTAGTTGTGGCGAGAAGGGGCTAGTCTTCGTTGTGGTGCATGGGCTTCTCATTGTGGTGGTTTCTGGTTGCGGAGCATGGGCTTGAGGCACGCGGGCTTCAGTAGTTGCAGCACGTGGGCTCAGTAGTTGTGGCATGCGGCCCCTAGAGCCTGCAGGCTTCAGTAGTTGTGGCACACAGGTTTAGTTGCTCCGCAGCTTGTGGGATCTTCCTGGATCAGGGCTCAAACCCGTATCCCCTGCATTGGCAGGTGGATTCTTAACCACTGCAGCACCAGGGAAGTCCCCAAGTTTTTAGTTTTGATTTTGCTCTCTTAAAGTAGGATTTGGTTATACCAGAAAACCAGAAAACCCTAGACAAGATATATCCTTGGATTGCTCACTCTTCATAAAAATGAATTACAGAAATTTTATGTGGGTCAGTATCTGAATAAAGAAGTCATTTATTTATTAACTTAGGTCATTCTGAGCAACAAAATCCTTCTTAAAAGGTCAGACATATATAGATACTTCTTCAACTTTAGGTATCTTTTTACGGGGAATTAATATATGTGTCAAGTCTTTATTTGTTCCTGATATGGGAATCTCTGAAATCTCTAAATCAGCTATAAATAGCTTTAAAAACAATTGTTAGTATCTAGCAACATGTCTATATCCAGTTAATCTATCCTTCAGTGATATTTTCGTCATAAACAGTAGGATCTGAAATTACAAAATATATTGTAGGAACATGGCATATAAGCAGAGTATATTTAATATTTCTACAGGAAAGGAGTTGAATTCTGCAAAGCATAAATTGTGATCATAATAATGATAATCATATATATTACTTATCATATTTTTAAATGAACTGTCTCTCACATTCACCAGACCATTGTGGAGTCAAACTATGATAAATATTATAACCTTGGTGGTATGTTTTTTCCCCATTAAAATATTTTAAATAAACTAAAACAATATTATAAATCAACTATACTTCAATTTTTAAAAATATTTTAAATAAAATTGTAGGTGAAAAAGAATTATGAAGCTCTCAAGCAGAGACAAGATGAGGAAAAGATGGTACAGAGCTCTCCTCCAGTTTCTGGTGAAGATAACAAATGGGAGCGAGAAAGTCAAGAAACAACCAGAGAGCTTCTGAAAGTTAAAGACAGATTAATTGAAGTTGAAAGAAATGTAAGTAGTTTAGTATGAATAAGGTTTTTTAGAAGTAAAGGATCATTGAATATATAACTCAGAAAATTTATCTAATTTGTAGCTTTGTTCATTTTATACTTTCTTGACTGGTTTATTTTTTAATATTAAAAAAACACAGAAAAACTAATAATTTAATATTCTTTTCTTCGTCACCCTCATGTAAGTCTATCAGGAAGCTTTGTCAACTCTGTCTTGTAAATATAACCCAAACTCATCTACTTCTCTTCATCTCTGCTGCTACCACTCTAGTCTAAGGTACCATTATCTCTCATCTGGACTATTAGAGTATCCTCCTAACTGGCTTGCCCCTTTCACTCCCAAACTAACCCATTCTTTTTTGTGTTTTTTTTTTTTTGCGGTACGCGGGCCTCTCACTGTTGTGGCCTCTCCCTTTGCGGAGCACAGGCTCCGGACGTGCAGGCTCAGCGGCCATGGCTCACGGGCCCAGCCGCTCCGCGGCATGTGGGATCTTCCCAGACCGCGGCACAAACCCGTGTCCCCTGCATCGGCAGGCAGACTCTCAACCACTGCGCCACCAGGGAAGCCCTAACCCATTCTTAATGTAGTAACCTAGAGTTATTTTTAAAACATAATCCAGGTCATGTCATTTTCCTACATAAAATCTTCAGTGGCTTCCCATTTCATTTATAATAAAATCCATATTCTTTACTGCATCTGTAAGATCCTTTTTGATATTGCCCTGCCTGTATCTTGGACCTTATACCATATTATTCTTCCACCAACCATTCTTATTAATCAGGGGATAATATTATTATTATCTGTTAATATGTGGAAAACATGGAACAGTGACTGGCACATAATAAGTAAATTAATTGTAGTCATATTGGCCTTTTCTATTTGTTCCTATCTCAGGGCTTTTCTGTTTGCTTCTGTTTTCTGTGTGTATGTTACCATAATTTAAATAAATCCCACATCAGTGGACATTTATTTTCAGATTTTGCTGCAATGAAAATCCATATATAACATGTTCATAGGGTAATAAATCCTTTCAGTAGAATTGATAGGACAAAGAGCATATATATATATATATATATATATATATATATATATATACACACATATTTCGGTGTGTATGTGTGTGTATTTAATTTTTTTTTAACATCTTTATTGGAGTATAATTGCTTTACAATGCTGTGTTAGTTTCTGCTTTTTAATTTTAATTGATATAATCATATGAGCTTTTCAGAAATATCAATTTTCAATCCCACTAACAGAATACCTATTTTTTCAGATTAACATTGGATATTACCAGCCTTTTAATTTTTATTGAAGTGATAGGAAATATTTTGTGTGTTTTATATTATTAGCGAGCTATTTTATGTCTTTTTTATGTATATATCAGCCATATATGAATACCTGTGTTTCATTATTCAGTGATATATATGTATAGATCAATCACTTGGATTAATAATTACATTTCAGAAAATTTGGTGTGTAATGTATAAGATAAATCTCTTTTTTCATTGACTTCTTCTATAAATTTCCATTGGGGGAAAAATTTACCTGGTTGTCATAGTTTAGCCATTTTAGATGATGGGTTTATAAAGATGTCTACCCTATATTAGACTGGTAATTTTTGTGCCTTTGCTAGTACATATATTGTTAACTTTGTACTTTTCCATTGTAAACTTTTTCCTGTTCTGAGATATCTTATCTACTCTCAGTTATCTCTTCTCTTCATTATAGACTGTAGGAATTTTTCTTATTCTTAGGGAATACCCAGACTTATCATTAGAGTTTGTACATTTTGGTTTCTAAAGAGCTGACCTATAATAGTAGTTAACATGTGTAGGTGAAAAATGGTTCACCTCTTTGGTGTATCAAAATGGTATACAAGTACATCATTATTCCATATTATTTTCCAGTGTAAATTTTTTTTCATCCTTTTTATGTGATCAAATGAACAAAACACAAGTACAATATCAACACCCATTTTTAAAGCATTTTTCTTCCTCAGCTTTGATTTTATGGTATAATATATGGGTCAAATCATGACTTGCCTTTTATGCAATGATATGTAGTATATATAACTTGAAGGCCTATAAAGTGAATGTTGTCTTTGTCTCATAAGGTAGATATGATAAATGTGATCTGTTGTGATTCAGTTGTAACTTTTTTTGCATGTTGCAATTATACAGATTCTGGCCTTGTACATTAAAGTTTTGTTTTGGTTTTCTAAAGGATTCTTTGTTTATACTTTTTGATGCTAATTTTTATTTAGAAATGATCTTGAAAACGTAGTATCCATAACAAACATTTTATTATCTATCACATTAAATATAATGATTTACATAGTAATTCAGCTGTTTAACTATAAAATTGAAATATGGCCATATGTATTGGAAAAATTGAAAATAGTATGTTTTGTTTGGATTTGCTCCAGAAGTCCTATAGATGAAATAGAGTTTTAGTGAGTGTTTTATGCCATGAAAAAAACACTAAAGAAAATACGTAACATCTGTTAAGTCTATTACGGACTAAATTTTTTAAACAGATGGCTTAGATTGTTCCTGCTTCTCTTCCAAATATTTGTGTTTATAAAATACTTAGTTTTGCTGCTACCCCTGGGACCACCACGTGTGTGTGTGTGTGTGTGTGTGCACGCGCGCATGTGCATGCACATGCGCACATCTCTCTGTGTGTGTGTATATATATATATTTATATATTTATATATATATATATTTGCCTTTGGGCAATTTGAAAAGGTACACTCCATTGGCTAGACATAGCCCCATGCACTCTGGGCACTTTTGAACAGCATAAAAACCATTGAACTGACGATCCCATTCTAGTTTTTTGTGTTAATAAATATATGTATAATGGAATATGTTATTTGTTGGACATTATAAAGCAGGCAGAGCACAGACACAATAGTATATTAAGGTTTTAGTATTGCTTTCTTTTCCTTAGATTAAATATCTTTTTACAGTTTGGGATAGAGGGGAAGTGTTTTGTCTTTTTCTCTTTTAAGATTGTTGAGTTTTTTTGGATTATAATGGTAATAAACACTTGTATAACATTCTAGTATTTGTTAAACAGAAATATGTTTGATGCTGCTTTTTTTTTAATATGTGTTTTCTTTATTCAGAATGCTACACTACAAGCAGAGAAGCAAGCATTGAAAACTCAACTGAAGCAACTTGAGACACAGAACAATAATTTGCAGGCTCAGATTCTTGCACTTCAGAGGCAGACAGTATCATTACAGGAGCAGAATACCACTCTTCAAACACAGAATGCCAAGCTTCAGGTTGTAATGTAAAATTATCGGGATATACAACAAAACTCTTGAATTATGCTATTAAAATAAGGATGACTAGACATGGTAACATTGTTTCCTAGAGAGAGAATTTAACAATTAGTTGAAGATAAAGTATTTCTATATGTGCTTTGCCAAATTTTCGGATATCAGCATTTTTTAAATGTCAGAGCCTCTAAATTAAGTAATAAATTTACTCATCAAATAAAGATAATTTTATTTTTATTGACTTTATGGCCTTTTACCCATTTCATCAAGCTGCTAATAATTAATCAGGTAGAAACCCTTGTTTTAGAGTATGATTGCAGCATATCTATTAGTTAAGTTACTGGAAAACAACACAGCATGAGAATTTTGTCTTTGGACTTATCCTTAATTCAAATGATCCATCTTGCACTTAACACTACCAGTGTCTTTTCAAATAGAACAGTCAAGTGGGGGAAAGTGCAACCACTCTGAAACCTCTTAAAAAGAAGTGAAGAAGTTCCCCCTCTGAATCTAAACATTCTTCTTTCTCTAACTCTTTTCCAAATGATACAGCAAATACTAATTTAATTTAGACTTGAGAAAATTACCAATTGAATATTCATAAGTAATTCTTTACTTCTATCAACTCTCAACTTCTAGAAAATGATAAACTAGCATTTCAAATTTTGTTCTTTTTCATGGAATTGTTGCTAATCACCTTCATTCAAGATAATTTAACCCTGGGAATTCCCTGGCAGTCCAGTGGTTAGGACTCCACGCTTCCACTGCAGGGGGCCCAGGTTCAATCCCTGATCGGGGAACTAAGATTCTGTAAGCTGTGCGGCTCTGCCAAAAATAAATTAATTAATTAAATTAAATAATTCAACCCCAAACATATATATGATATGTATCTCATAATATATATCGTAACACCTAACAAAAATCAAAATTAAATGATAACCTTATTCTTTAGGGTGCTAAAATCCAAATTTTCTCAGTATAATATGAATATATCCGCAGTGATTTATTTAGTGCTTCCTAAAGTTAACATTGTCTTTTACTATAAAAAAAAGAACATTATAAGCTATTTTTCTTGTCTAATACAGTATGCATTCTTGTAGGTTGAAAATTCCACTCTTAATTCCCAAAGTACCTCACTTATGAACCAGAATGCACAACTCCTAATCCAGCAGTCTTCCTTAGAAAATGAAAATGAATCAGTAATCAAAGAGCGAGAAGACCTGAAATCTCTCTATGATTCTCTGATCAAAGATCATGAAAAGCTGGAACTTCTGCATGAACGACAGGCTTCAGAGTATGAGTCTCTCATTGCTAAACATGGAACTCTAAAGTCTGCCCACAAAAATCTTGAGGTGGAACATAAAGACCTTGAAGATCGGTAATTTATTATCTTTTCTTGTGCTGTTAACTTAAAACCAATTTTCACTGGGTAATATAATAAATTGTATATGTTAAACAGGTCTGAGATAATTTATGTAGGACATATATATAAATTTACATGTTTTATGTGATACATATTAATAAATTACTATTGTTTCCTTTATTTCTAAAATGTTTTCTTTTTTTCTAAGGAAATATTATAAACCAAATACATAACTTTTTTTTCCAGTTACAATCAGTTACTAAAACAGAAAGGACAATTGGAAGATTTGGAAAAAACACTGAAGGTAGAACAGGAAAAAATGCTGCTTAAAAACAAAAACCATGAAACTGTAGCTGCAGAATACAAGAAACTTTGTGGTGAAAATGATAGGTAATAAATATTTATATATTTTAGTTTTGTATTATTCATTATATCCAACGTGTATGTTGCCCCTTTGTAGTACCATCCATAACTTAGAATTTTTTAAAAAGACCCCAGAGCAATAAGTAAATTACCCACCGAAATCATGTAGCTAGTTATAGAATGACAGACGAAAACCTGGATCTTCTGCTTTCTGTTGTTTCTCTCTTGATTTATTCAACTAATTAAGTTTTTAAGCCACATTATATAACAAAATTTCCATGTATGTCGATAGAATTCACATACTTTATTGAGACAGAATGTAATGAAACCTGACTCTTTATGTCTTTCTCTTTCTGCTAGTCTGGTATCCTGATTCTTGTCTTTGAAGGTGCTAAAAGTGAGCAGCTTTATCATTTTCTAGCTCATTGTTTGTACTTTTAGTTTTAACTGTCTTAGGTTTTAATGGTCTCATATTGCCATGGGGCAATTATTTTTTAATTTGAAGCCTTGGGAAAATCAAAACTTGTCAACTGGTGATCACCCTACTTCATAAGAGTACATTTTCAAAAAATTTTTGGAAGCCTTTGAAAAATTTAGACAGCCTAAACATTTGTACTGCTTTTACACTGCCGTAGCAGAAGTGCTGAAAGACAGCACACAAAATTCAATGGGGATCATTCATTGAGTATTTGTCCTATTACGGATTTAATGCAATCTATTTTTAGAATTAAACATCTATTTCTTTTCCTTTATTAAAAAAAATCCCTAGGCTTCTAGAGCCATTTTCATTTTCATACTTAGTAGTTTTTAATTTAGGAATTTTTACAACTAGAAATTCTGTACTGATGGATTTGAACTTTAACAAGCTCAACACCAAGCTAGAATCAAGGAACATATATTTGTACAGTATAAACAACAGAAGACCAAATTATGACAAGTTATAGGATACAAGAACATATTACATACATAACATTGGGGAATGCGTTTAGTCTGGAAGTCCCATCTTCAACCTAACCTTTTTTCCTTGTTGGGATTCACACCAAACTGGGACAGTTTGTGAACTTGAGTAGACCTTCCAGACATCTGTTTTGCATACATTAATGAAGAGTCTCCAGAAGGAACTCAGCCTAAATGATAAGAAGAAATTGAGCATGACAAACCAGAAGATTATGCAGGCTTGGAAGGGAAGAGTGGTCCTGAGTAGAGTATTTTCTGTCTCTCAATGCTGTTCTTGCCCAGCTTTTATGCACTCATGCCTGTGTTCTAAGGGAAGAAAAGGTTTTAAGTAAAACCTGAAAGAGCTCTTTTACAAATAAAAGATATTTGTGAAGACTTAATCTAAAGAACAGTAGTTTATCCATTTCTCTAAATAGCGTAAGTTTTAATCTTAGATAATGCCAAACCAAGAAAGTTGGTGGACTAGGTTGTCTTGGTCTCTTTAGAATTATGTTCACTGAATTGCATTTTGGTGTTAACGTTCTCAGCTTTGAGGGACAATGTAAAAAAGCTCTCTTAAAGAGGTTATTTTAGTATTTGCCAGTGAGATGATATTGAGGACATTGTTTATTCTACCTCTTTATATCCCCTCCTGCCATGAAGCATTATGTAGCTGTCTATATGCCTCAGTGAGGTTTGCCCAGCTGTTACACACATGGCATGCATTCATACATGGATTCAACCTATTAATGGAGTGTTTATTGTATGTTTCTGGTCTTGCCATTTTACTTTTTTACCAAGTCATGATTTTTTTAAATGTATTATTTTATTATTTATAATTCTTATAAGCGTACTCAAATTGTTTGGAAAATGAGTTGAATTAAATTATTAGATGTTCAGAGCAAGTATCATCCTGAGCAAAAGTTTATTTTGTTTGGCTCCCTCCGCCTTTTGTGGGTTCCTGATCTTAATTCCTTCCATAAGATGAAGGTTAGTAAACTACAGCTAGCTTAGCAGGCCACATCCAGCCTGCAGCCTGTTTTGGTACAACCCCAAACAAAGAACCGTTTTTACATCTTAAAATGTTGTGGTGGGGGACAAAAAAGAAGAGCATGCTGTAGATTGCATGTGACCCACAAAGCCTAAGGTATTTATTACTCTCTGGTCCTTTATAGAAAGAATTTGCTGATCTCCCTCCTAGAGGTCAGTGGACCTTGTTCTAAAGGTATAATAGTGGAAAGGAACAGAAAAGGCTATACTGTGATTTTTACAAAAAAATCCAAAATTTATCATGAATAATTGAGGACTGCATAAATATGAACAATTTGCCACAACTGCAGAAATCTCAATAACTAAATTTTTTTTTTTTTTGCGGTACGCGGGCCTCTCACTGTTTTGGCCTCTCCCGTTGCGGAGCATAGGCTCCGGATGCGCAGGCTCAGCGGCCATGGCTCACGGGCCCAGCCGCTCCACGGCATGTGGGATCTTCCCGGACCGGGGCACAAACCCGTGTCCCCTGCATCGGCCGGCAGACTCTCAACCACTGCGCCACCAGGGAAGCCCTCAATAACTAAAATTTTGATTGAAATTTGTATATCTCAGTTATCTGGCAACAGATTGATAGATTACCATGTCTCATACTGGATTGATTAATTTGCTCAATCTGATTTTTCTTTATTTTTCATGTTGAATTGTAGAATCTTTGAATTCTCTAGGTTAATCAAAACTGGATTGGTTATTTTCTCTTTTGTCCTTTAATCTAAATATTTTTCAATTAATACTTAAAAGTTTTAAAGTATAGTTTTTACAGACTAGAAACTGATTCTTGATAAGTTTAATCACTGGCAAGAGAATCTTTTATATTCTTTAAGTATGTCTGAATGTGATTTACAGCATTTTCACACTGTGTAAATTATAATGAAATCTATTAAGAGAATCTAACTCTATTTATATCATGATTTCTAATTATAGGTTGAATCATACATATAATCAGCTTTTAAAAGAGACTGAAGTTTTACAAACTGACCATAAAAACTTGAAAAGTCTTCTAAATAGTTCCAGACTGGAACAAACAAGATTAGAAGCTGAATATTCAAAGTTAAAGGAACAATACCAACAACTGGACATCACATCCACCAAGCTAAATAACCAGTGTGAGGTGAGCTTTATAAGTTTAATTGCTGTTTCCTTCTCTTTAGGTATCAAGACTTGCCTAAAAAGTAAACAATCATATTATAATAATGATAATAGCAGTATATGTTTAGTGGGGTATTTCCAAAAGAATTGGTCAGGGATAATTGAAATTCACAAATCATTCAGAAAAACTTCATTCTTCCTTTATCATTAATTTCAGCAATTTTTATTATTAGTTTAAACTTATATTTTCAGATACTTTGAAAAATTAACCCTTGTTTAATGAAAAAATGTACTGACCACCTGGCATGTATTAGTAAACCAAAAAGGTAAAAATCTCATTCCTTGTGGAGCTTATATTCTGGTGGAAGGAAGCAGACAATAAACATAATAAGTAAGTGAAATATATAGTGTTTCAGTGTTTCATTACATACGGCTGTGTAACAATTTACCCCAAAACATGTGGTATAAAACAGCCATTTTTTATGCTCACATATTCTGTGGGTCAGAATTTGGACAGGGACAGTGGGGCCAGTTTGTCTCTGCTCCACTTGCATCTGGGCCCTCAGTTGGAAGATTGAAAGGCTGAGTGCATGTTTGGTGTTGATGCTGGCTATCGGCTAGAAGCATCAGTTTCCTCTTCACGTGATCTCTCCCCATGGACTGGTTTGGGCTTTCTCACAATGTGGTGAGAACCAGACAGAAGCCATGTCTATGTTAATGATCAAGCCTCAGAAGTCATGCAGCATCATTTCCCCTGCATTCTATTCACCGAGGCAGTCAAAGTCCCATCCAGGTTCAAGGGAAAGAGAAATAGACTCAGCCTCTTGATGGTGAATGGCAAGATTCCGGAAGAGCATATGGACTGGAAATACTGCTGTAACCATTTTGAAGATTAGTCTGCAACATATGGTATGTTACAAGATGATAAGTTATGTGCAAGTAAAAATGGAGTAGGGTAAAGGGGGATAAGGACCCCCAAAGTGGATGAGGGAGTATAGATTGAAATTTTAACTAGGCATCCCTGAACACAGATTTGAAGATTAGTGTATTATTATGTGGATATCTGGGGAAAAAACATTCCAGGCAAACAGCCCACACAGTGAACCTAGGTCAGGGGAATACTGGTATGTTTGAGGAATACTCAAGGAAGCTAGTGTGGCTGGAGTGGAATGAGCAAAGCGGGGAGAGTAGTAGGAGATGAGCTCAGAGATATGCCTGGGCCAGATAGGTTGCCTTTATAGACCATTGTAAAACACTTTTCTGAGTAAAACAGGGGAGCCATGGGAGAGTTTTGAACAGAAGTGACATCTGCCTTATGTATACAGGTCTACTCTTAACATAATTCCATGCCTCTTCCCATGATTGTTTGATAAAGTGATAAAAGTTTTGAAATAGAAAAAGGATATTGAAAGCCTTAAATAATTCTTAAATTTTATGATTTGTCCCTAAATTGTTAAAGCTTGAGTATAGCTTAACATCTGAATTTCTTGGAACTTTTAGGAAACCAGCACTTAAGCAAACCCTTAAATGGAATTAGTAATAGACTGCATCAGAAAAGTAATACTTAAAAGCTTTTTGTCTGAAATCACAAACTAATAGAAAAATTAGTTTGCAATCATATATATTTAATTACCCAACAGAGTTCAGAAATTATAGAACATTCATTCTGCCTGTGATTTATAAAAGTTTAAATAAAATATAATTGGGGTAATACACTTACAGAGGAACATGACGTACAGTGAAGAACATGACAAAATCAACTTCCCCGGAAACAATAAAATTGGACAGAACTATAAAAAACAACCATTTTAGGGCTCTGGAACTCAAGCAAAGACATAAAACAAATTGAGAAGAATTTGTTAAAGAAAAACTACTCAGCTTTGGGTAGGAGGTTGTTTGAGGCATTTTATCATGTGACTTCTCCCGTTCTTAGTCCCTTCCTCCCTTTTCTCCATACCTGGTAGTTCAGGCAAGGGGCAAGCCTTGAAAACCAACCACTTTGCTACTGGAGGGGACTGGCTTGATTTGAGCAGAGAACAGGAGAGTTCCACACCCAGGAGGGCTGTCAAAGGTCAACTCTCAGATAGCCTGAGGTTGGAATGTTAGATGTGGCAAGTCACAGACCAGGAAACTACTCAGAAATTTAACGTGGAGATCCAAAGAATGAGACAGCTAGCCATAATTTGTCTTGATAAGGTCCTACATGTCACTGGTGGTCTAGAAGACTGCTCAGGAGAGATCAGAAAGGGCCCTAACTACCTTATCCCTGGCTGATTGTCCCAACTTGAGTCAAATGCTAACCCTTGGGTAGGGGCTAAGTCATATAATAACATGATTTGGAGGGAGTGGAAAAATGAATCCATGGTGTCGGAGGTTCGTATAGTAGTTAATCTTTGTGGGAAGGGGTGGTAATTGGAAGAGACCACAACAAGTGTTTCTGGAATACAATTAATGTGCTGTTTCTTGATCTGGGTGCTGCTTCACACATGAGTTCATTTTGTGATAATTCATTGAGCTGTATATACACTTAAAATTTGTTCTCTTTTCTGTATATATGTTTTATCAGTTGTCTACTGATGCAGTAATGCTGTATAAGAGCCATAGAACCTCAGTGGTAAGGGACAGTAAACATTTATTTTTGCTCATGAGTCTGGGTTAGCTGAGCAGATGTGCTAATCTGCATTGATGTGTGCGCTAAGATCAGTTGATCTTGGTAGGGCTTGCTCCTGTATCTGCAGTTAGCTGGCACGTACCCTGAGAGCTGGCTGGTCTAAGGTGGCCCCAGCTGGTGTAACTTGTCTGTGCCATGTGGTCTCTAATCCTTCAATAGGATTCCAAGAGACTGAAGGGAAGCACATAAGCCTCTTGGGGCCTAGGCTTGGAACTATCACACCATCACTTCTGGCTCCTTCCCTTGGCCAGAGGCATTCCAAACTCAAGAAGAGGGGAAATAGATTCCACTTCTTGATAGGAAAAGTGAGAAGTCACAGCACAAGAGGGTACAGGGAGGAGCACTGCATTCAATTTTGCAGTGAATCTACCACGTATGTTGTATTTCAATTTTAACAACATATAGATAAATAAAACAAATATAGCACAGTATTGACAGTTGTTAGATCTAGATGGCTATTTATGGATATTCATAGTATACTTTCTGCTTTTTCTTTTTTTTTTTTTCTTGCTTTTTTTCCCTACGTTTAAAAAATATATTCTACAAGTGACACTAAATTTTGACAATCACTACTTTGGGCTCTCTGACTTCTACTGAAACCTCTGGCCTAACTAAGGCATATTTCTAATTTCTATTGACTACAGAGAAGAAGCAGCTCAATCATGCTGGCAGCCTAACTACTAGTAATAATCAGTAGTAATACCACCCATTTATTTATTTATTTACTTACTTACTTATTTTTGCGGTACACGGGCCTCTCACTGTTGTGACCTCTCCCATTGTGGAGCACAGGCTCCAGATGCACAGGCTCAGCGGCCATGGCTCACGGGTCCAGCCGCTCCGCGGCATGTGGGATCTTCCCGGACCGGGGCACGAACCTGTGTCCCCTGCATCGGCAGGCAGACTGTCAACCACTGCGCCACCAGGGAAGCCCCCACCCACTTATTGATACTAGATTACCTGACTCCCCTGGATCAAGCCATAAAAATTATACACAAACTGTTAAGGTTTCTTGAAAACAGTGGTTGGGGGAAGAATGAGGTATATTAAGTACCTACTGTGTGCCATAGGCATGACACCACGTACTTTACATATATTATTTAATCCTTGCAACAGTCTTGGGGGATGGGAGTTGTTATCCTCAATTTATAGGTGGGGTCATTGAGGCTCAGAGAGTTACTAATTTGTTTAGCATTTTATAGCTACTTAAATGGAAGGCCAGAGATAGGAATCTAGCTTTGGACTCTAAGTCAAACAGCTGTAAAGAAAGCAGTGTTTGTTTTTGGAACTAGATAATTTATTATATGTTAAACCCAGTGTTTGTGAGAATTAAGAAAACATATGTGTCCAGCACATAACCCAGTACTTTAGCTGTCATTATTACTAAAATAATCACTCATGTTCTAATCAGAGTACAACTATCTGATTGTTCAAGTAGAAGAAGACTTAAATCTTTGTGAAGTACTTATATTTTTCAGATGTTTTGGGGGATTTATGTTAAATATAAATGTTGATATTTTTAAAAATAAATGTTTGTGTTTAAACAGTTGCTAAGCCAACTTAAAGGAAATTTAGAAGAGGAAAATCGACATCTACTAGATCAAATTCAGACATTAATGCTACAGAACAGAACACTATTGGAGCAGAATATGGAAAGCAAGGATCTTTTTCATGTTGAACAAAGACAGTACATGTAGGTACCAAATAATCTTGCACTCTGAAATATTACTCATGATTTTATCATTGCCATACCTGGTGGCAGAGGAAATGCAATGCTAATTTTTCTTGATTTTCAACATTATTATTTCGATATATATTTTTTTAATGTTTATGTTCTGGGCTAATAACCAGAAAAACTAACATAAAAACACATGGATCCTACTCTTAATGAACTATTAATATAAAGCAAGAAATACAAATAAATTCTGTAATGGAGGTGTGTATAGGAAACCATAGAAATACAGCAAATATAAGGGAAGGAATACCTTAGTCTGCAAGAGAAGGTGGACTTTCTAAAGATGATTGCTTGAGCTGAGACTTAAAGGTTCAGTAGGAGTTTGCCTAAGGAGGCATACCAGCCAAGAGAGCAGCAAATGCAGAAACAGGAGGTGTGATGAAAGTATATTATTACTGTGGTATAGGATCTAAAAATTAATTGTTCTTGCTGGAACAAAATTGAGGAAGGAGGAGTAGCAGAGAAGTGGTTAAACACTCAGGAGCCACTTGACAAAGGTTTTCTTTGCCGTACAAAAGACTTGCTGAAAAATTTGATCGGGGAGTAATGTGATCAGATTTGTGCTTTTTGTTTGTTTGATTGATTGATTGTTTGTTTAAACCACTGATGACATTAGAGTGTAGATTGGAGGTTCTAAGAATAGAGACAAGGACTAAGTTTTAAGAAGGCTGTTGCAATAATCTAATGAAAAATAATTCATAAGCAGTGGTAGTTGAGATCAAATATCAATACAAGAGAGACGTGAAAGATAGAATTGACAGAGCTTAATTATTGGTAAGTTGTTTCTCTGTTGAGAGTGTAGGAATCTGGTAAAATCAGAGATTTTGGCCAGGTTAGCTCAGTGGATAGTCTTTGTAATACACCATGATTCACCTTTACTAAATTCTTCTCTTCCTCTTGTTCCCTAAATGAGAAGCACCATAGTATAATAGAAATAGCACAGATGTTGAAATCAGACAGCTCCTAATTCAAATCCTAATTCTTCTCATTACTAGTTATGTGACTATAGACGAGTTACTTCATTTCATTGATCATTGTTTTCTTTTTCTCTAAAATAGAGATATAACACCTACTTCCAGCATTACCCTAAGGCGTAAATGAAATAATATGTGACTTTCAGACTTAACGGTCTGAAATATAATGGTGAGCTTCAGGGCACATTTGAAACCAGGATACACCATACATTTTTTTAAGTGTCAATTTTATTACAAAATTTGGGGCAAGGAACATTATTTTTATATTAATACACAGGTATACCAAGGAGCAAAAGGTAGAGTTTGTGTGAACTTTTAAGGTAAATGTAAATTTCAAAGAAATTTCACATTTGTGGCTGGCCACTTTGGATCTTTAATCCTTTAATCCTTTTGGCAGCATGTATGCCTTTACTCTCTGCCATAAGGGGTATTTTAGCTTAAGAAGCAGTGAGTGTATCTAAAATTTTAGCATTTAAGTTTCCTGTCCCTTAAGCAGAGGTATTATCCAACACTTTTTCTTCTTAATATTATGACCTTTGGTGAATAATCCATTTCTAAGGTTTCAGTGATCGTATGTATACAGTTGACTTATAAATATTAGTACCTATTCTGACTTTTTGAATTTAAACTTAAAATATCATCTTACATGTCAGACAGTTCGACCTGAATGCCTCTGTCACATCGTCCTAGTAGGAGTGACAGTGAATAAGTAGTACTGAGAATTTGGAGTTCCTGATGATATTTCAGCAGGTAAAAGGAGAAAAGAACTGGGAGGTATAGGCTGTGTGCTATTTGAGCTGTGGTATAACTAATGGCAACATCTATTCACAAAGTTCTTCTTCCATATAAACTCTCAAATCATTTCCTTCTATTTCCCACTACCCTAATTCTTCCCTCTCACTCAATTAGGCTACCCCCATTAGCATCCTGAATGCTTTCTTTACCTCCATCCTTTCTGATAGTATCCTCTTCCATCACTGAGTTAAGGTATCTAAAGCATAGATTTTATAATGTCACATTGTAGTGAAACCTTCAATACTTCTGATTTTCTGTTAAGCTAAATCTAAACGTGAAACTCCCTCACTCCTTATTCTCAGCTCAGCTGTTTAATTTAGCATTTTTATTTTTTGTGTCAGTCTATTTGATATGGCCTTTTTCTTCATGAGGCTTTCCTTGGTCATCCAAGATGGAAATATTTTCCCTTTTATAAGTTCCTTTGGTACTTCCATGGTACTTTTATTTTGTCATGACTACTATTTTGGATTATAACAGTCATTTGTGTATGTATCTTCTCTCTCCTACTGTACTATAAGCAGAGCTGGGCAACTTACTATTCATCTTTATATACACCTCATGGCTCATGCCTTCCTCACTGTGAATGATCGCTAAATATTTGTTTAATAAATAGTATTCTTTGGCATCACAGTTTTCTTAGAGAGATCATTTCACTTTCATTTCCCTATATAATATATACTGTGAAGAACATAAAAATGAAACTAAGATGTGGTGAAGCTAGTGTATTCATGCATACCTGGAGGCAGGAAATAATTCTCTACTAGTAAATTAAGCCTAAATAATTCTGCCATAAAGGAAAAAAATCTGTTTGCATGAAGATGTCATTGTAGTATTATTTATTGTATTTGTAACTGTTAAGCAAGCTATCCAACATTTTAATTTTTTGCCTATATAAATTATGATAAATCACCCTTCATACCAAAAATGATTTGATATACTAAAGATCCAGAAATAGGGGAATAGTCAGTGTTGATATAATGTTGTTTAATAGCTGTAAAAAGATGTTGAGAGAATTCTTTTGTCATGATGATATTGTAATATGGAAGATTTTCTTCAAACAAAAATCCTATTGAAGAATTGAAACTTTAAGTCCTATGTCCTTTAAGTAAAATTTAAGTAAGTCGTAAATTTAAAGAAAATGAGAAACTTAGAAAAATTCCATTGTTACTACCTATTAAATTCTTAGTTGTCAACCGTGGTATCTGTATTTCTTTATGTTCTGGGGAGAAGTTAGATCATAGTCCCCAAATAATACCATTCATAACTGTACAAAATATGATGCATGTCCTTTTATTTTTATAGTGATAAGTTAAATGAATTAAGACGACAGAAGGAGAAATTAGAAGAGAAAATTATGGATCAATACAAATTTTATGACCCATCTCCTCCTAGAAGGTACTATTAACCAGGTTTATTTTCATTTTTATTAAAAAAAAACAAAACAAAACAGAAGCTTCTGATTTTGAGAGGGACTCATATGTTGAATGTTAGACTGATAAGAATTTTTTTAAATTATTTTTTAGGAGAGGCAACTGGATTACTCTAAAAATGAGAAAACTGATAAAGTCTAAGAAAGACATTAATCGGGAGCGTCAGAAATCACTAACATTAACACCAACCCGCTCAGACTCCAGTGAAGGATTTCTTCAACTCCCCCATCAAGATAGTCAAGACAGTTCTTCAGTAGGTTCAAACTCTTTAGAAGATGGCCAAACTCTGGGGACCAAGAAAAGCAGCAGTGAGTGCTTAAACTCTTTAAACATTTGTGATCTCTAGTACTGATTTAGAGTCCTTACTGAAGATTTCTTTTAAATAGCTTCCACAGTCCTTTGGGATAATAGTCTGATGAATGTGTTTCTTTTTAACTCCATATCATTTTAAAATTCATTGCCTACTGCAATACTGCATAACCACATGATTTTCTATATTGTGTATTTAGAGAAATACCATACACAGAGATACCATCATTTGGCCAGGGAGGTAAAATAGTACAGAAAAACCAGTGAAATGAGAGCCAGAATACCTCTGCCACTTGCTAGTCCTGTTAACATGGGCAAGCCTTTTACCTTTGTGTCATACTTCACAGGGCAATTTTGAGGAGCAACCAAGAAATATTTATAAGAGCTCATTTTCAAAATTATTTATAACTTAATAATAAGGTTTTTTATAATGACGTCTCACTCATACTTTGATGCTGTCAAATTGGAGAAGAGTTACATTGTGGGGAAGCAAAGAAAAGTCGCTATGAATTTGAAGAGAATGTTATTCAGTGATTTAGAAATAGTTTAAGGTTATAAAAGTTATTGAGGGATTGTTTGGTAAAGGTTCAATGAAAATAAAATAGAGATACAAGTTTGTGCATAAACTTGCGATTTAACTTTTTAAATTACAAATGTAGAAGTATAATATCATAACGTGCCCTATACAATTAATACTCTCTTGATTTCATTATTAGTGCACTTTGCTAAACATCAAGAGCAAAGTAAAAGCCTAAAAAAGTGTATTTTAAGAGAAAGAAAAGAATCCAGTGGTAGGCCCTTTGAAGATATACAAGAATTTGACTACTAGCAATGTTCTTATAAAATATGTAAACAGGATACTATGAATCCACTCACACTATAACCAGAATCACTAAATTTAAAAGTATATGTATGTATATATGTTTACACATATATAAACATATATACATATAGTAAACTATATATGTGTGTGTGTGTATATATATATGAATTTCAGTACTATTCTTCTGAAGTATAGTATAGGCAAAAACAGCTACTACTTCCCCCAGGGGTAGACTCTCCATATGGGCAGCTCTCAAAACACTCAAAAAACTATATAGATGTTGTTTTGTCCTCAGGGGAATTATCTCTGAAAAAACAGTATTTTAGAGTGTAGGAGATTAGACATTCATTATAGGCTATATTTCAGAATGCAACTATAGCACCCTATAAACTAGAATCCACAAGTAAGCAACAAAAAAATCATACACATACCTGAGTACATATTCATATATACATACATACATATGTACAAGTGTTTGTGTGTATAAGAAAGTGGTTTAATTCTGTATATCCATATAAGATTAGTCTTGTCAGCCAAATCTACATGAAACCTGTGAGTATGGTAGAGAGATCATCAAGTTTTCCTTAAAAAGGTGCCAGATGATTCAATTTTATCTGCTACCTTTGAATATAAAATATCTTACATCATATTTAATGAGAAGTGGTCATGGGTATACTTAATTTTTTTAATTAAAGGAAGATATTTCAATTCTGATATGAAAATATACAAAAGAAAGGCACAGTCTTTTTTGAGGTAAGCTTGTTTGTTTCAAATATAAATCTGTCATTCCTTCATACTCTCTGCTGAAACATCCAGAGTAAGAATCAGAAGGAAGTAATATTCTCCTTTCCAGCAGTTGTTCAGTTTTAGAATTTTAAAAATAAACGCAAAACCCAACCATTCTAATGTTCCCTTAATTTCAAAATAGTTTGGGAAGAGAACACTGTATATCTGCAAACTAATTGCCATAAGAAGGATCACATTCCACCACTGGCAAATTTAAAACTCCTTTTATCCTGTCCCTTTTGGATGAGTGCCTGTCAGTAAAGCAGTCTATGGAAAACAGTTGAAAACAGGAAAAGAAAGTATCTAAACAAGACAATGTGTGCATGCTGCAACCACTCAGCTTTGTTTTAGCTAAGTGTCCATTTTTACATTGCTTTCAGTTCATTTCTTTTTAATCATTGAAAACAGCTGTGTTTACCAAGCTAGAAATGAAATAAAAGTTTAAATGAATCATGACTATTCTTAATAGCAATCAAATAAATAAGTTAAAAAGCTGTATGTCCTTGCATTCTCCTTAATGAGTGATACTCGTCAGTTTGTCAGAAGAGCTTTTTATTATTGATAAGATGATAGCAAACCCTGAGAAACAGCATAGTTATTAAGGCTGTGTACAGTATGCTTTTAAATCTTGATGTGAGTTTTTCCCCTAGCTCTTAAATTGCAGTTCCAAAAAGGTGTAACAGTTTTTCGTATTAAAATCTTCTTAAAGTGTAGCTTAAGAATGTTAGTGACTCTAGTGAACATTTTAATTTTTATGTTAACTCCTACTGTAGTATAACCCTAATTTTCCTTCATATAATTTTCCTGCATAGTGCTACCTTTGATTTTTTTAATAACCCTAAAAGCCCTTTAAAATATCTAAAAATGTTATAAATACATATTTTTCTGTCATTTTTGCTTGCTTTAGGTTACTTCTTTATCTTTTAGGCTTATCAAAGCTTAAAAGCTACTATCAAAATACTGTTTTTTCTTTCTCGCAGCCAACCTTTTGCAAAATGAAATTAATATAATTGTCATCTTTTGAAAGACTTCTCTTAGAAGAGTATATATTTATGTGGTGCTGCTAAATAATGCACCAGAATTCAGTTTAAACCAAGAAGTAATTCCCTATTTTCTTTTTTAAAGTTTAAGGAAACAACGAAAGTTTTTTAAAGTTTCTTTAGATTATTTTAAACAGCCCCTAGTTTTTGTTGAGGCATTTTACTAATGCCTGTACTAAAAATGTACAGGATGTACATTTTTCTGAATTACTTTTTTTCAAAATAAAATCTTACAATTTAAAAAGTTAAAGAAAGCCTGAAAGCCTTCTGCATTTTCATCATGTGTACTCTGTGATCCACCAGTAATGGCCCTAATAATAAAGGTGTATCTTTACAACTTAACTAGGAAAATTGTTCCTTCTGTAAGTAGTTCTAATCAGTTCCTATATTTCTAGGACTTTAGTCAATCCAAGCTTTCAAAGTATATGTTTCTCATCATTGTCTTCAGTGCTTTTCCAAGTATTTTAAAGTATCAAAGTACATATTTCATATTTCATTATCACTCAGCAGCACGAGAATAATAACTTTAGTATAGTTTACATAGCTGAAGCTCAGACATTCATTTCTGTCCTTAATTTCAACATTTAACTCCCATCTGTTCTTCTCCCTTTTTTCTTTCATTTTTCTGTTTCTGTTTTTCCTCATGCTCTGACATTAAAGTGGTTGCACTGAAAAGACTGCCCTTTTTGAGGAACAGACCGAAGGATAAAGACAAAATGAAGGCCTGCTACCGTCGTTCCATGTGTAAGACTTTATGACAGTTCAGCTTCTTTCAAATGACTACACTGGCTTCCATTACTAATTTTTCACTAACCATTCTTTGGACTGTGCCAATTTTCTTATTTTGCAAAGTGCAGTCTTCCTGTAATACAAGGAGCTGGAAGAATATTTTTTTTCATAACTGGCACTGAATTTGCATTATATGTATGTTCACTTATACATATACATGCATATGTTTAGTCATACATGTAATATACTTGGAAATTTCCAGTACTTTCTAAACGTTGGCAGAAAAAAACCTTTAATTTTATATGCCATAGAGATTTCTTCCCAAAGAAATTTACTTAAAGAAAATATAACAAAACCTTTAGCATTAGGTATTTAATTTCTTAATGAACTAGGATTAAATAAATAAAGTGGCCTGTAACCCTTGAGAATGTTTGTCATTCTTTATATAATAATACTCTGGTTTTTCTTTTTTTAAGTGGAATGGGTAATTACATAATCACATTAAATGTCTGTCACTTTGGATATCCTCTCTTTCAGGTTTTTATTGAATGGTATACTTATTTGATTCATAAAATGAATAATTTCTTCAGTAATCTGCTCTGACCAAGGACTGTTTATCATTTTCAATAGTGATGCTGTAAAGAACTGCTCTCCATATTACCTTTATTCATTCCATTTTTGTCACCACAGAACCACATTATGAAGGCTTCTAATTATATTGTACATCACTGCTCAAAAGCATGGCAGTTGTACAGAGTAAAATTCCTTTTCCTATCTTTAAAGGGGGTGGAGGGTGATAAAAACATTTATTGAAGTTTATCAGCCTTCGGCCTACTCATTTCATTCAGCTGAATGCATGTCATAATTCAAATGACCTTGTGGTTAGTTTTTTATTTCACTTGCGTTAATCCATAGACAAAAGTCAGATCATTTTTAATACAAAATAGAAATAAGAGCAAATACATTAACCATGCTGATTCATTTGCTTTCATTTGCATCCCAGCCATGAATGACCTGGTGCAGTCCATGGTCCTAGCAGGAGGACAGTGGACAGGTAGTACTGAGAATTTGGAGGTTCCTGATGATATTGCAACGGGTAAAAGGAGAAAAGAATTGGGAGCTATGGCCTTCTCTACTACAGCCATCAACTTTTCAACTGTCAACTCTTCTACAGGCTTCAGATCCAAGCAGTTGGTTAATAATAAAGGTATAGGCCGTCTGCTATTTGCACTGTGGTGTAACTGTTGGCAACAGGAATTTTAATTTGACTTTCCCATGTTTACTTTTTTGACAGCAGCAACCTGAAATAATGATCAAAACAATCTGGATTTGATCTGAGGGAATTTTCAAATCATTTCAAAAATTTAAAACATTGTACAGCTAAAATCTTTCCTAGGCCTTTCATAATAAACAAATAATGAACTAACAAGAAATGGAAAAGTAAACCAAGTAAAAGAATGAGAAAAGGAGAGAGTGATAGAAGCTTTAAAAAAACACAAAAAAATAACCTAGAAACACTATAGCATCACGGAGAACCACATAGAGCAACCCAGGCTCTTGCTTTGATTTGCAGGGTCACAGACAGATTGTTTCAGTGCTTCTGGTGTTTTCCCTAAGCAAGTCAACTCTCATCAGGGCTATTCTGTTTCTTACTCCTATTCGTTTCTGATGGAATCTATGAAATATGTTAAATCAAGATGTATTATACATGGTTGAAAAAGAATTTCCATATTCTGCATAAATAAAATTTTATAATTTTTTTGTTAAAAAATATTTTTATATTCATTTTGCTATTTTATGTAGATACTACATCCTTTGAAGACGTAAGTCCACAAGGTATTAGTGATGATTCTAGTACGGGATCAAGAGTTCATGGTAAGATATGAACTTTATTTAGAGAGTACATATTACATACAGAATGAGAATGCTAAGACTCTTGCATTGACCTGCTGAATGTAGCACTGCCAGCAAGCATGTTTTCTCTAACCTGCATCTCATAGCTACCTCTGCTATTTCTTCAAACCTACTACACCCTTTTGCCTTTTTTAAGGTTATTACTTCATCCAAATTGTCTCTGTTTTCATCAAGGTCATTTATAAAGTATGCCTGCACAATGCTCAAAGGTAATTTTGTTGCCATTTTGGCATAAGGTTAAAGTGATGAGATACATTTTATGTTTGATTTTAAAAATACTCACTTTGGCAAAGGACAAACTCTAAGAAACCACATTTTCTGCAATGTTGAGCATTTCAGAGTTTTTAGTTTCTATCTGGAAAGTCATATCTTGCCAAACTAAATTAACAAATAATGGATAACGGAATTTCATATGTAAAGGAATATGTTAAAGGAATTTCATATGTAAGCAGGACTTTAAGACGTAGGATAGGGCCATGTTAACTGTGCAATTGTTTCCCTTGTATGGATAGGAATACAGGACATTAACTGTGCAGATGCTCATATTCCTCCTGTTCGTGGCATCTCTGCAATGTGCAGGGTTCCTTGTCTGATCTGTTGTAAGTGACCTAATCACCAGTTTTTTTTTGGGGGGGGGCACGTCATTCTGTTCAACTAAAACAGTCCTGGTATCCATCTAGAAATCCATTTCCAAATCTAATTATGCACTTTTATCTTCTTTTCTTTGAATCTCAGCTATTGTCTGAGAAGTGTCCTGTTCTCTCAGCTGTTTAACTGAACTATCTGGAAATGCCTTTGCTCTCTAATCTGTAAGATTCAACTCTGTGGGCATGCTTAGCCTGTGAAAGTATGCATGATTGCTTCCTCAAAGCATTCTGTAATCAGAATGTAAAGTTCATTGTCGTCAGCTGGAAGTTTTATCACTGTCTCCTGATTTTTTCATTTAGCTTCGAGACCAGCCAGCCTTGATAGTGGCAGAACATCCACTAGCAATAGCAATAATAATGCTTCACTCCATGAAGTCAAAGGTATGCTGTAGGTAAATTTATTAATATGCTCCATCCATTTCCAGATTTAAAAGTGGGAGATTGATGAAGTTTCTGGGGTAAAGTATGAAATCCAAATCATTCTATGTTTGGAACATAGTTCCTTGGAATATTTTATACTTTTCACATTGCAATACAAATGTATTGCAATGTGTACAAATGTAAAAACAGGAGCAGTTATTTTAGTTTCCATTTTTCATCCTCACAGGTAAAATCTTTTTCTTGTAATCTTTATATTTCAAAATATCTGTAGGTTCCTATTTTACTTACATTTTGTCATTGTCTTGAAAGTGGTTGTCCTTAACTTTCTCATGATACGTGTACATTGAACTCACAGAAGGTGTTTTAGAAATAGTTTTAGCTTTTCTTATCCATGAAATAAGGAGGAATATATTTTTTTAATTTGAAAAGACAATTGTGTGTGTGTGTGTGTAAGTGTAACAAGAGCCAAATGGGTGCATATAGTTCATATAAAGAATTAGTTCAAGATATCTTTTTCCTCAATTTTTTAATATGCATTCCAAGGTGAAATTTTTATGTAAATGTCTGGAAGTATTGACTAACACCTTTTTCCTTAAAGGTATACTGCCTACTCAGATTCTGGAATTATTTAATAGATTATAAAGGTTTGTGAAAGTAGTTATTCTCTACAGTCCAGAATTGTTAAATTATAATGAGCGCATTTGTTCTGTTGCTTTTTCATATTATAAAATCATTTTGTCTCAGTTGTGATTATATTTTATTATTAATGCTTTGACTTTGTTGCAATGATCTGAAAAATCTGATTTCAAGGAGGGATTATTTTTTAATTTTTATATCCTGTAGAAAAATATAGTCTGAAATGTAAGTAAATCTTTTCTGATTTGAAATTTAAGAAAATCTTTTTCCTGTAAAATGTTACATAGCTTGAGCCAAAATCTTTCCTGACCCATTTTATTCTCTGTGATTAGGAAACCATGGAAAGTTGCATTTTCTATCTTGATGCTGTATCTACACAGTTTGAAATGGATCAAAATGAATAAGCACTCTTAAGGAATAGCATAAACTTTAGGGAGCTTTTTTCCAGAACTAGTAATTTGCATTCTGTATAGTTGTTCAGCCTCAACCGAGTCTTTGAAAGCTGTATAGCCACCATACCAATAGTGGAAAGCAGGGAGAATCAGATGATTCAGACATTAAAGAATAAAATACTACATACTTAATTTTATATTTTTACTGGAATTTTCTAAGTAATTACATGTCTCCATTTGACTTTCCTTAGATGCTTGCTGTTTAAATTTTTTAAATATTTCTTTAAGATTATTCATTTAGGATCAACAAATAAACCTTCAAATAAGGAATACAGACCTCATAGAAAGTCAAAGAATTAGAATTTTTAGCATATAGAAGAGTTTTTGGTTTTAACATCCTCAAATAATTAAAAATTCATATAATCATGTTTTGTTTTAAATTGTGAGGTGTTTTACAATTATTTGAACCTGACTTTTAAAAAATATATCATTTCCTTGTTTATTCATTCATTTACTCATCAAGTGTATTGAGTGCCTGCTTTGTATGTTTAGGCTGTGGGTATGGTGGTGATGGCAAGTCTTTGCCCTGTGGAGCTTATAATATTTGTCAACTTGACAAATAAGGAAGCACGCTATGGTAGACATTTGTTAGACTGATGAGAGATGAACATGGTTTACTAAGCATTTCTGAATAAAGCTTTGAAAGTCAGTTTGGCTATTTGTAAGAATCCAGTCAACAAATGTCAGTACTTACATAGTTTTAATCTCATTTCTATTATTGAACTCTTAACACACCATTTACTCCAAAAGCAGGTGCAGTTAATATCCAAAGCAGGCCACAAAGCCACAGCAGTGGAGAATTTAGCCTGCTTCATGAGCATGAGGCGTGGTCCAGCAGTGGTAGCAGTCCAATCCAATACTTGAAAAGACAGCCCAAATCAAGTCCAGTGCTCCAGCACAAAACACTAGAGAGTCGAGCACATCACAAGGTCAAAACTGGTTCCCCTGGAAGTGAAGTTGTTACTCTACAACAGTTTTTGGAAGAAAGCAACAAGCTTACCTCAATACAGGTTAGTTTTATCTATGGTGACCTTAATTTAGATGGACACTACAAGTTAAATTTCTGTGGTTGAACTTTAGAGCTTTTTTTTTAAGGAGGGTTTAGAGACATTAGCAAGTTTTTTATTGTACAGTCTAGTGTATCAGGAAAGTAAAAGCATGGCTGTATTCACTAATCTGCTTTGATTTTTTTTTTTAAAACAGATAAAGCCCTCAAGTCAAGAGAATCTTTTAGATGAAGTAATGAAAAGTTTGTCTGTCTCTTCTGACTTTTTGGGAAAAAACAAACCAGTTAGCTGTGGTCTGGCCAGGTCAGTAAGTGGAAAAACTCCAGGAGACTTCTATGATAGATGGACGACTAAGCCTGAACAATTTGTGAGACCTGGTCCTCAAAAGACTGAAGATACCTATTTCATTAGTTCTTCCGGAAAGCCTACACTAGGCACTCAAGGAAAGATAAAAGTAGTAAAAGAAACTTCTCTGTCACGACAATCAAAAGATAGTAATCCCTATGCCACTTTACCTCGTGCAAGCAGTGTGATCTCTACTGCCGAAGGAACTACTCGAAGGACAAGCATCCATGATTTTTTGACCAAGGACAGTAGACTACCTATGTCAGTTGATTCACCACCAGCTACTGCTGATAGCAGCATCACTGCAACATCTAGTGAGTACCGTTTACACCAGTGGTCCTCTCATCCACTTCACAGTCCAACTTATGCTGTAGGTTCTCAAGCACAAAATGATTTAGCTACAGACAAGCCCACGTCTCCATATGCCCTGGCCAGAAACTCAAGAACAGAAAGGTCACATTTTCTAAACCAAACTTTTGCCACTGTTAATATGTCTAATGATGCATTTGGAATATCAGCTAAAGATAGCATAGACTCATTTACTGTGGCTCATCCATCTCAGCCATTTTTATCCCTGAATACAGAATTAGTTAGTAACATAAGTGGGCTACCTCCCAGACCAGTCACCAGGCTAACTGACCAGGCTTCTGCTTCTTTGGATAAAGCTGCACAGAAGGATACTGAGCAGTTTTCTGATAAACAGAACTGCAGTAACAGTAACCCACAGTCTTCTGTAGTTAGCAATAATCTTATCACTCCTGCATGCCTCTATCCTGATGACACAGAAGCTGCATTGTTGGTTTCTGAGGATAATCAAACTGTTTGGTATGAATATGGTTGTGTATGATCAAAACTGCACAATATAATACTGATGTCATTTGATATGCACTGTGCTTCTCTAATCTGATTTGAAGAGCTGCTGTTGAAAAGTATCATTTGGCTAGGTTTATACTTTTATTTTTAAATTGTGGATAGTGTTCAGGTGTACATTGTGGCATGTATATAAATGTGATTATGTAACCACAACAGAGCTTGCATGAATTATTAATTGCATTGTACATTTTTTGCATGACTTTAAGAACCTTAACAATACATGCTCCTCTTTGACATTTCTTGTCACCTAATAAGAGATTGTTACTTTGATACCTAGAGGCATGTTAAAATGGCTGCATGCTATAATTACCAACAAGGCATTTCCAAGTCATATTTACTTCATTGGTTCCAAAAAAGAATGCTCATTGTCTCTCTTCCTCCCTTTGTTCCCCTTTCCCTCTCTCCCTACCTCTCTTCCTCTCCTTTTTTTTTTTTTTTTTTTTTACAAAATGTGCACTTCATATTGCACATGTACAGAATTAGTAAGGAAACTATGTTAAAAAGATGTCATTTTCTTTTGCCATTTAATTATGCCTTCTGGCCTGCTGTTTTATCTTCAAAGAAATAGTTATTAACTACTGCTCATATTTATAAAATTGTTCAGATTTAAAACTTTGTTAATACTCATAAATTTAGCACAATTCTTTTTTAAAAAAAAACATCAAATTTAAATGTGACATACAGGGACTAGGAGTATTTGTATTCTATTTCTTCTCTGCACTTTTCTTCATTTGATAAATATAAGAGCTCAAGTACTATCTTTCCTTCAAGATGACTTTTTTACTTGGCATCAGTTAACAGTTTTTTTCAGGTTTTTTTTTTATAGAGAGTCAAAGAGAAATAAAGCAAATCATAATCAGTGTGTGAGAAATTTGCATTTTTACTTCTGTTCAAAAAGGGTAGCAAGCTTATAAAGTGGTGAAGATTGTTACTTATATAATTCTATAATTTATTTATTACTAAATTATATATGTCCTTAAAACAGAATTTTCTAAAATGAGTACATTGTGCTAAAATAAAATGCAAAATTAGTATTTGTAATCACTTAAACAAACAAGTATGTTTTTAGTAGAACAAATTTTAGAATTAAGAATAAATGCAAGCTCTTAACTAAAAATTAATCATAAAAGATAGAGAAAATATTTGCTAACTCTGACTTATGTCATAAACTTTAAAATTATCTTGCTGTGGTCATAGCACTTTTAAAGCAGAATCAGCTAAACTTCAATTGTTTTATTCCAGAATAAAAGAAACCCCAAGAAACCCATAACCCTGAATCACTTACTTCTAGAGAAGTATATCTTAGTTCTGTCTCTGAAATGTTTTTGCCATCTTGATTCAGCCTAAATATTACTGACAGTCATGCAGCCTGGCATCTAGAAGAAATGTTTTGAAATGTAACTTTAAAAATGGGGAGGAAATTATTATTTTACACGTTGTATTAAATTATTATTGTTATTAATTGGGCGAAAGAAAACAAAATTTATAGAGAATCTTTGCTTAATGAAATGTGTATCCTGGCAATTCCCTGGCGGTCCAGTGGTTAGGACTCCACGCTTTTACTGCTGAGGGCCTGGGTTTTATCCCTGGTTGCGAAACCAGGGTTCCCTGATCCCGCAAACTGTGTGGCACGGCCAAAACTTTTTAAAGAAAAGAAAGAAGGAAAGACATTTGTATCCTTTATAAATTAAGCTATTCTCTTCTTTTCTCATAGCCAGCTCTTACTAAAAATGCTTTTAATGCAGGTAATCAAATAAACACAATCAGAAATTTTTCATATTTTTTAGTATCTACATGAATACATCAGTCTGTTTTGTTGTCACTTGTTTCATAATCAGTCCGAACATTTCAAATGTCTTCAGTGTCCCTTTTTGCATAACCTGATAATAAAACTTAATGGTAAATATAGGTGAGATTACATGGGGCCATATATGATACAAATGTAATAATTAGTGTAATTTCCACATTTAGTCAAAGATTATTTCACAACCATTTCAACTTTTTAGATAAGTCTGGCCTTATACTTTGTTTAAAATATTAAATTTATTTATAAAAATATATTGAGAAATCATATGCTATTATAGTAAAAACTGATTATTTTAAAATATTAGACTTACAGGAAAGAAGTATTTCTAACCCAAATGGCTATAGTTATATATACAGCATGTTTTCCACAAGAACATACACACTGTGCATGTAAGACAGATAGATACATACCATGTCCATGTGTCTTGATGTCAAAGAATACAGGTTAGACTTCCTCCAGAAACTGTCACCAGCTGTAGAGTCATAAAATTCCCCCCAAACACTATTTTACCTGTGTTTCTTGATAGCACTTGAAATCAAATTTTTAGCAGTGAGAAGAACCTTAGAAATCATATAGTGTTTCCCAAACTTTAAAAAAATCAACGTAATACTTTCTATGAATGAAATCTTACAAAGATGTCCCAATTTTAAAAAAAAATTTTTTTTTTTTTTGAGATAAAAGTGAAGCAACTCTGACTCAGTTGAGCAGCTGCACTTTTTTTCCTCCAAGACAGCTCCATAAATACTCTAGCGGCTTCACAGATTACAGGCATACCTCGTTTTATTGCACTTTGCTTTATTGTACTTAACAGATACTGCATTTTTTTTACAAATTGAAGGTTTGTGGCAACCCTGTGTTGAGCAAGCCTATCGGTGCCATTTTTCCAAAAGCATTTGCTTACTTCGTGTCTCTGTGTCACATTTTGGTAATTCTCAGACTATTTCAGACTTTCTCATTGTTATATTTGTTATGGTGATCTGTGATCAGTGGTCTTTGATGTTACTATTGCAAAACAATTATGACTTTGCTAAAGGCTCAGATGATGGTTAGCACTTTTTAGCAATAAAGTATTTTTAAATTAAGGTATGTACTTTGTTTTTTAGATATAATGCTATTGCACACTTAATAGAGTACAGTACAGTGTAAACACAACTTTTACATGCATTGGGAACTAAAAATTCTTGTGACTCGCTTTATTGCAATATTCACTTTATTACAGTGGTCTGGAACCAAACCTGCAATATCTCCGAGGTATGCCTGTATTAGTACCCCAGTTTTAGATGAAATTGAATAGCTTTCATATTCCTAGCTTAGATTTCTAGAAATTACACCCTTATTATTTGTGACATTGTAAATTTATATTGTTAGGCATTGGGTCCCCTTTGATCAAAGCAATTTTAGTTCTAACAGTGTAAGTAGGTATGTTATTTGCCAATAAAATATGCCTTGAGCCCTGGTTTTCTTAGTAAATAATACAATTATTTCATTGTGGATGTTTCTGCTGCTGCATGCAAGATTATTTTTTACTTTAAAACTATATGTGACCATTTGGTTAAATAAACATAGTAAGTAAACCTATCTGACACTAAGAGGGCATAAGTATATTACTTAATAGCTTTTAAAATATAAAAATCAGTCTTTAAGTAAAGAGATGTCTGTCGGGTTAATAACATTTCCAGAGTTAGATTCCTTCTCCTTGTCCTACTCAACGAGAGCTCTTTAGTTTCTTACCTTCATGAATTGTATTCTGTTTAGCCTTTCATTAAATAACATGAAATGCTTTTCTCCTGCAGATGTGGACAAAGTACAAGAAAGCAGAAATTCAAAAAGCAGGTCTAGGGAGCAACAAAGCTCCTAATTCTATTACCCACTACATGACATGTGGGCCAAGTGGTGAGTTTCTTGCTTAAAATGTAAATGAGATTAATCTCATTTATACAAACTAACTGCATTAAGTATAAGAACAAGTGCACATTGCATTAACAGATGTAAATATTGCTTGCTTTAATTCATGACTTTCTGTCTTACTAGTAAATCAAGATTAGGTGAGTCCCAAAAGATTTTGCCCATCAGTGCAGGAAACCAATCTTTAAAAATTATTTTTCTTTTTTCCCCTCAATTTAAATTTGATTTTACTAATGAGTAATGTTTTAGAAATTATTTTCAGTTTGAAGTCTTTCTTTGTGGTAGGAATACAACTTCTGTGCAACATTCTTGATAATTGAGGAGAATAAATTAAATGCCTTTTCTATGAAGAGCCACTCAAAAAAAAATTGTCTCTGACTTTCTGTCACTCTCATCCCTATAGAAGTATCTGGTGCATGCTGTTCTTTTAGTGGTTGCTCTGTATTTTATATCTCTTATCTTCAAGCTTTTCTTATATTTTCTTTCTTCTTTCTACCTTCCAACTAAATACAGAGAGAAAAGTGTCCTTCAGTTTCTCAGTGTGAAGCCTTTATTTCTGAAGTAACAAGACACCCAACTATAGGAATCACTTTTTAAAATCTTTAAGACTTTAACAATCCTTCGTGACTAGAGCAGGAAAGAAATACAAACCTTCATTCCTTCCTTGAATCAAGGAGCACTACTGGAGTCAACTGCCAAAATTTTTAGAAGGTTTTGTGACTTACTGTACATTGTACTGTTAAGATCTACTGAATAAAGGATGTTCTCTCACTAAGGACCAAGTGTTTTAAGGTTTCAAGAAGTACTCCAAGAACAATATACTTCTTTCATCATTTGTTTATGAATTTATCCATGTTTGCTTAATGCTTCTGCTAAGTATTAGTCTAAATCTAGCCATTTATATTTAGTTGTGTAAACCTAAATTAAATGCTGTAGTATGTTGTGGGATGTACTATATATCAAGATACAGAGAACATTGTTTTGGCATGTCAGAGCCTTATTTGGTTAGCAGACTGCATGTGTTGGTATTCTTTTTTTTTTTTTAAGCCTATTATTTTGATGCACTGCAAAAGAAATTCAGTTTATGAGATAACTCTGAAAAATCCATAATAAGATAGGAGTTATAAAAAATTTACAGTGATATTAATCTTTCCGTATCCCCCACTAGCAACACTAAGCAATTCACACATGGATCTAAGGTAATTAAAGTGTGTTTTTCTGAAACTTTTTTTTTAGTAAGATGGTTTTCTAGAAAATGGCATTCCCAAGATAAAGCTGTTGTGTTTGAACTCATTTCCCTCCTTTAGTACTGGGTTATGTATGTGTTTGTTTTTTTAACTTGAGAGCTGACTGTTGCTTAAGAAGTTTTCTTATGGCAAAAATAATGTAAATAATTTACTATGATCTGCATTTTGCCAGGAACTCATTTATTATTAAGGTTATCACTTATTAATAAAAATTTTTCTGTTTTTGTCCTTTATAATACATTAAAGTTGGTAACTGTTATCGGTACTTTTGAAATATTTGTATGCATTTGTTACCTTAAACATTTGAAAGAAGCACAAAAAAAAGGTAAATTTAGTCAACGCAGGGAAACATCAATTTTTTTGTAGTTCCAATTTTATATCACAGTTTTATTTTCTTATGAAGTCAAAAAACTGCATTGATACTTACTAATGCAAATTCATTATTTAACAAATATCAGAATAATCTTAAAGGTCTGAAATGAGAAAGATACTAACTTTTTAATTTTAACAATATACTTCTTAGGCTCTCACTACCAGCTCTAAAAATCTTTTTGGAATAATTCCATAGTGTGTGGTTTATGAACTGTGTGTTTCATCACTAACCTAGTAGCCGTGAGATACATGTCTCCCTCTCTCCCTCCTTCCTCACACCTTTCTTTTTTTTCTTTCTCTTTCTGGTAGGCCAGTAACACTGCTGTGTTCATAGTCTCCTTTCAGAAAGACCATTAATGAAAATAAATACAGCATGTATAGTTGAAAAGAAACTGAAATGGAAGTTAGAGAACCTGGACTTCGTAATGCCACCATTAACTTAGGTTTTGCCACCAAATAATGCTGTAAAGTTAAATCACTTTTAAACCCTTGGATGAAAGGTGCTATGTAAATGTAAATACAAAGGATTCTTACTAAAATACAAATATTGCACAACAGACATATTTAAAACCTATTCTCTAGACTTTGAAACATGTCTCCATCATGACTCCCTAGATTCAAGTATCAGATTGATAATGGGTATCATGGCAGTCTAGAGACACTTGCATGTAAAAAATGTAAATTCATCTTTAGGTGGATAAATTGAAAGTAAATATAGAAATTATGTTTTAGCTAAATACAATGAGTGGGTAACTTAGATTTATATTAACTAGCATCTAATTTGCACAACTAGGACACATTCCAGGACATTTACTGAAAGTTGAAATTTAATGAGTAGGAGGTAGCCCAGCGAGGGTGTATGATATCACAGCTTGGTCTCTACAGGACACTAATATCCTAAAATAGAGAACATGCTGACTGAGGCAGCACATTACTGCTTCCATTAGAAAATGCTTAAGGGTAGCCTATAAAGTACTAAACCTGAGTGGGCTGACCCTGAGAAAATGCAGCAAGACAACCAAGAGAATACTTGAGACTGCAAAAGTGGAATATTCTCAATTATATTAATCACCTTTTTCATACCATTTCAAGAAAGGATTAGATAACCCATGAATATTTTACCGTCTCCAAAAGATACCATCAGAAGCAAACTTAGTATGAAGTCATGCTTTTCCCTTAGATAAACCACTTCTGCCAAACAAAATAGTGTAGCCAACTAGAAACTAACTGGGGCCACTTTCCGGAATGGGGCCTGACATGCTTTTAATGATCTGGCTCTATTCTAAATCAATACCCAAACCCCCTCGGAAACTAAAGAATTTATATACAGGGTAATAGCTTCGGCCCAGAGCTCCAACAAAGTGCTTCAGATCTGGCAATGTGGAAATGTTCGGTCCAAGTTTTTGAACTGGTGGTTACCAAAGAGTACACAAAACAGGTTTGTATGTAGCACCTTTCATGCAAGGCATGGTAAAAGCCTATTTAAAAATCACTGTGCATATTACGGAATTGCAGCCACCTCACAAATGAAGTATTACAGCCTGCACTGTCTTAAAATTTTATGTCAGGAAGTGAAAAAGATATTGTACCAAATCTGGAATTACAATGAGGAGTAATAATGTATGCTAAATGACTTGTATTTTAAGTTACTTTTTATGAGAAAAGTGAATTTTTGTGTTTTCTTTTCTGCTACACTTAGTCCTGAGATGTATTTTTTTCTTTAAGCCTTGAATGAATAATACAAAAGGAGCCCATTTTATAATATAAACCTTGATGTACATGTTGAGATATTTGGACAAAGAAAATGCCTTAAAAGGAATGCTTATGGATAAAGTTGCACTTACAAAACCTTTAACAAAACGTGATTTCAAATTGTCTTTTTCTTTTCTACTAAGGGTTCTCTCAGTGTTTGCCATTGTACTTGTAACTGTTATTAAATATCAAATCTAATAATATAAAAGATGTAACATTTCCTTTAAAAGTAATGCTACTGAGAAATTTGGAGTTGAATGGCAAAATGTTTATTACTTGGCTATACCTAATATAAGCCACAGTTCATAACAAAAAATCCAGTTTATAACAAAACAGATACCATCATTTGGCCGATTTGTCTTTTTTTAAAAACATTCATTATTTTTCATTTGTTTTTAACTTTATTTCTCCTAAAAAAATTAAGTTGGTTTAACATTCACTTGTTAAACTGATATAACAAGAGGTGAATTTTAAACTAATATAAAAAGAGGTGATTTTTATAACAAGTGGTCAGCAATCATAACATATAATTTAGCCCAATATTATTCTTTCCCTTTGCCCTAGAAAACCTATTTTATGTGTTTCATAACATATAACCTTGTTTAGATGATTCTGTCCTAATCACTTTGGGAAGAGTATTGGAGGTTTTGCGAGAGAACTGAGAGTCTATCAGTCTTGTCAACCTCAAAGTAGGTTTAAATACGATAATAGATTGTACCAATCAGTCCCTTTCATTTTCACATCTAAACTTTGGGAGGCGTAATGTTAGAGATGGCAACCTGCCTTGTGTCCTTGGGCAGGTCAGTCTTTCTGGGCCTGTTTTCACCATAAGGTGGGGAGGACAGTTAGACCAGTTATCTGAGGTCCTCGGTGTCTTTGATTCTGTTCGTTAAACCTTAATTTTATATGCAAAGCAACCTAAAATTTCCTCTTTCTTAGAGATATAGTACAGAGTAGGCAAAAACTAACATAGCACCTCAGAAATAAGGTTATCATTTATGGAAAATATTTCTTACTAACTCATCTCTTAAATCCATTCTGTATTTTATAAAAATTCTGCCTTGAGTAGACTTGTAGTTTCTAACCACATATATCCAAAGATGACAAGTTTTTACTTTTGCCTTTCAGTAATGCAAATTGGTACAAATTAAGTACAATTTCTCTACCAGAAGCAAATTTTTTTTGAGTGTTCAACCTTAGGAAAATATGATTATCTCTCAAATATCCCACTTGATTGTACTCTAGAGGAAACGAGAATTTTCCTAAGACCTCTAGGCTATTTTGTAGCCTAGTCTAGTCAGACCCTCAACTGGGGTTTTGTTTGAATCTAAGTGAGGTGGAAAAGTACATCAATTTTCCTGTTTTTGAACTAGCCTCTATATGACAACTGACAATACATAATCCTGGGTTCTTATACTGCTTTAGATGCCACAGTTGAAAGGGGATAAGTAAAATTAAATATAGCCTAGAGGACAAAGGAACCTTGTTCAAGCATGTTCACATTTTGTAACCTCCAAAGACTAAGCAAATCCTTCTTAATGGCCTATGTATTTTCTGCTCCTGAGTTTTAAAATATAATTTCATTAGTATGATTATGACATGACATTTTCCATCCCTACTTTGAGTGTTTTTCTAGATTAAAATTTTCTAAAGATAGAATTTTATTTAAAAAATAGCTTATTTTTCACTGAAAAAAAAAGCATTGGTTTAAAAACAAACACCTGGTAATAGGAAGGTTTTGCCCTTGCCCCCATGTTTAATTATATTGCTGGGGAATTCTTATTCCTTAATTCTCATTCCTCAAAGATAACCACTATTAACAGTTGAATATATTCCCATATTCCTCTTTTTCCCCTGTATGTACACTGTCATATGTATAATTTTATATATGCTGTTTTTGCAGTTTGCTTTTTTCAAGCATAATAAACACCTTACAGAAGATGTAATATAGTTAATCTTAGTTAACTAATCTTAGTTTTTATGTTAATTAATTAATTTAGGCTGCCACACAGCTTACAGGATCTCAGTTCCCCTGACCAGGGATTGCTCCCCTGCACCAAGGCAGTGAAAGCCTGGAATCCCAACCACTAGGCCACCAGGGAACTCCCTATGTTAATTCATCCTTAATTGTTTAAGGCATTCCGGTAACAAGTAATTGTCATGGGGGGAAGGGGAGGGTGGAATCTCTCAGCTGACTAAAACTACCTCAATATATCTTTTTAAAAACAGCTCCTTTAAGATGAAATAGTTAAATAGCTCCTTAAGTAGTTTAGGTAGTCACCAAACCAAAGTGCTATATATATCTTACCACTTTAATGCTTTTTATAATTACAAGTAAGAAAAACAGCTTTCAGAAATAAATGTATTAGCCCAATTAGTTTTTATCAAAATTTAGTCTTATGGGATCGTGTCCTGTCTTCTTCACAAATGTGAGAAAGTCTTCAGGGCTCAATCCCATGGTTGCAGCATTGGTCATTGGATGAAAGTACACCTTTTCATGTCCACCTTCCAAAAAAGCAGAATCCAGAACAAATTTCACATCTCCATCATCACAGAAGAGTGCCAACGGTGTGGCACAGCCTTGGCCAACTTTCAGTTTTTCTAGCATGGCTGTTTCATCAGCAAACCGCAGATTTCCACTTCCAACACCTAACTGCTTGGCAAGATCATTTAAATTAATTTGTCTATCATGAAGAACTGTCACCAGCCAATAGTCTTTTTTCTTTTTGTCTTTAAGAAATAAGTTCTTACTATGTGCTCCTTTCAAATGTTGGATATGAGGCATCATTTCTTCAACTGTAAACACCTGTGAAATATCACATGAGAAGTTTAAAAATAATATGCATGTATACACACACTGCACACATACAGTTATCTGTATATTGCCTGGTGGGTGTAAGGTTAGGGAGTACTCAATGACCTGGATTTCACTGGTAGAGATCCATCCCCAGCCCATTAGCAAATATATCTCATCTCAGGGCCTCAGGAAGTATTGACAGTTTCTCTTAGGCCAGTTCTCCATTCCAATGTGCAGGCCAAGGCTTCACACTCCTAAAATGTTTTTGTTTCTCCATTATACTTTCGGTAAAGTTTATAGCAGCCCTCACAACACTGTAAATCAACTATACTCCAATAAAAATTAATTTAAAAAAGTTTATAGCAGCCCAGACTCCTATTCCTTGGCATTCCATTACATCCAGGCCATATGACGATCTCCACTCTATAAAAAGATAACCACAGAGAGGGAGTGAGGGCAGGGAATGAGACCCTGGACTAATATACAGAAAAAATCAGAAAAGCTGGCAATACGCGCAGTAAAAAGGGGGAGAGTATGTGGACTATAAGGGAGGCAAAAGGGTCAAATAATATACTTTTGATGAATTTCTGTAAACTTGGAAGATCATCACCATATCTAGCTAATTATCACTAGCTGTTACTCAAGCGTTGGGCAAAAACTTTGTCCTTGCACCACTCAGGTTACGTACTGGCTCCGTCAGATATGTGCAAAAAAAAAATATTCCCATCAATAAATCATGTTAAAAAATACCAAACTCTAACCTTGGCATCCTGTATGCACCTGCGGCCACTGCAAAGACGGGTTTACTGCTTGGCAACTTACATACGCATAAAGTTGACACACTGACCAAACATCCCTAGCCAGTTTGAGATGCGCAAGTTCTCAATATGTTGTACTAGTTCTCAACATAAAAAAAATCACTCCGAATCCCCGGGCGGTCCAATGGCTAGGCCTCCGCGCTCCCACTTCACGGGTCACGGGCTGGATCCCTGGTGGACAACTAAGGTTCCGCACCCCACGTGGCGCGGCCAAAAAAATCACTCCAAGAAGAAAACATGGGGTTTTTTTCACAATAACAGCGTCCGAAGTGGAGAGGCCGTTGATGATCCCTTTCGTACTCTGGATCCCGGGAAATGCCTTAGAACGGAAGTTTCTGCGGCACATTACCCCTGGGACGTCCAGGCTTAGCACCTTCGCCCCATAGAAGCTGCAGCAGAGCCCACCCCTTCCCGGGGTGGTCCCGGCGGGAGCGCCTCACCTCCGGGTGCTCCACGACCTCCGTGCGGATGGACAGGGCTTCGAGACGCTGCTCCAGCGCTGCCCGCAACTCGCCGCCTGCCATGCTAACCTCGTGGCGCTAACGGACGCGGTGGCGAGAGACCGAACGGAAGAACTGGGCGTGGTTTCCCGCAGTCCACGAACTGCCAGCCCAGACGGAAGTGCTTGGAGGGACAGGGGCGGTGCCGGAAGCCCAAGAGTTGGGCGCTTTCCGGAGGCGGCGTTGCGCTGGGTACGCATCCTTCCCCGCGTGCTTGAAATTTGTCTGCGTCCGCAGAGACAGACTTACTAGACATGCAGAGTTCCTTGCCCCGCGTCCTGCGAGAGGAAGGCGCCTGCCTTCTCACAGCCCTCTCTAGCCTCGCCTCAGGTTTCCTAGGTACAGCATATCTTCCATTTAAACAGAATCTGAGCCACATAGGAAATCAGTTTAGGGAGTGTTGGGAGAGTAATCGACTGGACGTCGGCTCGGCTTGACCCAGGAGGTGGACTGAGGCAGTCAGAGGCTCCTTACCCGTTCTGTCCTTGGAATGTACTTTCTGCCCTCTGTTCCTGAGCTAGGTGCTACTTGAAGGATGCAGCCTTGAGAGAGTAAGGTGTTATTGAAACCATCTGGACTTCTTTGGTAAGTGCAACCCCCCTTCCCCCACTTAAGACCTCTGTATAAACTCTTAAGATTCTGGCAAGTGGATATTCAAGACAAACCACCTATGTAAGTTCCCTTGCTTACTAAAACTGCCACCTACCAATATGGAATGTCCTGCCTCTTCAGTCATTCTGTGACCTCCTAGGGTGTGTGTGTGTATTGGTGTGGGGGCGGAGGTTTCACCTGGGGAATTACCTGAGGTCGTGAACCAACAGGGAGAGAAAGAGCCAAAATCCCTCTCCTTTTAAATAATCAGCTGTGGCAACCACAACTCTACCTTTTTAAGAGGCACTTTTCCTACCTCTTTGTGGGGTGTTTTCCACTATCCTGCAAAACCCTCACTCCCCACCTTGAACGAGGCCTGAAATTCCACTAGAGTTTCACTTATGAGTTTAGATTAAGCCTCAAATTGTTACCAAAGCTGTTGCCCCAGAATCATACTCTTGTCCCGGGCTTGAATGGAAACCAGTTGCTCTTAACCTAAGTTTTGGGAGGAAGCTGCAAAGAAAAACACAAGAACTGGTTAGAACCAATTAGGCACTAGATGGCTGAAGATTTAACTTCCAGCAGACCTAGAGCCTCATGATACATTCGTTGTAATACCTAAGCATGCTAAATGACACACCGACCGGTGCAATGACAGCTGACAGTTGCCATGACAACAACCGGAAAAGCCCATACAAGGACCGAAAAGGAGAGTTGCATCAGTTCCAGGTCCAAACCACACCCCCGTTCTCGGGTAAGTCATGAATATTCCTCCCACTCATTCCAATTCCCTCCCTTCTACCTCGATCCTCTTATAAACATAGTGTCTCCCCTGGAATTGGGTAGAGAAGTTGATTTGCAAACGAGGTTTCCGCTTCTCCATTCTTTAGCCATTAAATAAAGCTCGTGCTGTTCCAGTCTCAGCATAGGTTTTGTTATTGGCTGTGTGAATCCGATCGGAAAAAGAACCTCCCTGACTAAGACAAGGGGTCTCGGTCTGGGCTAGGACCCCAGGGCAGGCCAAATCAACCAATTCAGGAATAGAATCCCAGATAAAACGTAGATATTCCTAGGGACGTTTAACTCTAGTAGGAATATATAATATTTAGGTCATTTCTGGGGTGCAAATTGAAGGCCTGGAGAGGAAGTCTCTTAAGAAGACACTGCAGGGACTTCCCTGGTAGCACAGTGGTTAAGAATCCACCGGCCAGTGCAGGGGACACGGGTTTGAGCCCTGGTCTGGGAAGATCCCACAGGTTGCGGAGCAACTAAGCCTGTGCATGTGCACCACAACTGCTGAGCCTGCGCTGTAGAGCCCGCGAGCCACAACTACTGAGCCTGCATGCCACGACTACTGAAGCCTGCACGCCTATAGCCCGTGCTCCGCAACAAGAGAAGCCACCACAATGAGAAGCGTGGGCACCGCAGTGAAGAGTAGCCCCCACTCACCGCAACTAGAGGAAGCCCGCATGCAGAAACGAAGACCCAACGCAGCCAAAAATAAATCAGTAAATTTATTTAAAAATAATAAAATATACAGGAGGATGTGCATAGGTCATTTGCAAACACTATGCCATTTTATGTAAGGAACTTCAGCATCCACAAATTTTCATATCTGTGGGGGGGTCCCTGGAACTAATCCCCCTTGGATACTGAGGGAGGGCTATATCTGAGTCCTCACCCACATGACAACCTTGGAGGAAGCTGTGAAAGAGGAAATCAGAGCCAACTTCACGATTTCACCCAGAATTGGCCTTGGATAATATAATTTTAAAAGTTCTAAGCTTAACCCACCTCTTAAAACTATTAAGCCATGTTTTCCTTCAAACAGTCCATCCAGTTGTTTGATCCTTGATTATAGAACCAACAACAGGCCTCTGCCCATGGCCACCTAAATTCAGGTCAACAGCAAAAGCAATGTACCACATTACAGAGTATTTAGAAAACTTAGATAAGGGTGAACGGATCACTCAGAACATTTTCTCCATGTTTATTATTTTATTTCTCCATTTGTGAATTAGCTTCGTTTATGTCTTGGCTCATTTAGCTATGGAGTGAATGTTAATGGCTTTCACACTGGTTTACATGAGCTGTTTAAATAATCAAGTTATGTGCCTTTTATTTGCCATATATCCTCCAAATGGTTTTCATTTTTCCCATTTAAGAAGAGATTTTTTTTTCCCCTGCACCGCGCAGCTTGCGGGATCCTAGTTCCCCAGCCAGGGATCGAACCATGGCCCCTGGCAGTGAAAGCCCAGAATCCTAACCACTGGACCGCCAGGGAATTCCCAAGAAGGGATTTTTTTTTTTTTTTTTTTTTTTGCGGTACACGGGCCTCTCACTGTTGTGGCCTCTCCCATTGCGGAGCACAGGCTCCGGACGTAAAGGCTTAGCGGCCATGGCTCACGGGCCCAGCCGCTCCACAGCATGTGGGATCCTCCGGGACCGGGGCACGAACCCGTGTCCCCTGCATCAGCAGGTGGACTCTCGACCACTGCGTCACCAGGGAAGCCCCCAAGAAGGGATTTTTTTAAAGTTTGGTTTTATCTACAGAAGTTACTTATTTTTGTGTAACCAAATGTCATTCTTTTTAAGTTATTCTGATCTAAGTATAGAAAGCTAACCTCCAGCAATAGAGTATTCGATCTATTTTCTTAATACTCAATTCATTAATTCATTTAAAATTTACTTTGGTGTATAAGATGTGGTGAGGCTCATTTTTTTCGCCAGGTTTCTGTCTAAGAATGAAAGTAGAAAGCATTAGTATACCAAAGACCACCTATATGAAGATATGACATATCACAAATGACTGTCCTTAAAATATTTGAAGACTTTCAAGAATACCCAAATTCAATCACATTGACCTGAGCATAAACGGGAAAAAATTGGAATCTGATTGTGACTAAGAAATGTGAATCATGTCCAAAACTAGGGAAACAATTAACCCAGAATAAGGTCTACATGACAGCCACGAAGGAGGAACACAGAGGGGAAAAATTGACCGTGGCATCCAGCACATTGTCTAGGCAAATAGGGTGTTCTGATCTGGAAATCTCTTTGGATGAACTGCCATCCATCAGGTATGCAATGTGTGAATCCCTCCCCCGACCCATAGCCAATCCATCACAGTTCAGTTTCTTAAATCCTTCTTCTTCTAACCACCTCCATCACTCTAGCCCAAATGACTATCATCTCCCCCTGGTCTACACTAATGTTCTCTTAATTTTAGTCTACCTGTGGTTGAATGACCAAGTACCCTGCTCCCAATGAGTCTTACCACCAAATATTTTTATTATAAAATGAAGCTAAATCTGTCTATGGTAAAAGAACCTTATATCACTGTTTAGAAACTATCCTAACCCAAGTTTAATGCATATTTATATTTATTTATCAAACATACATGTCAGCATTGTATTAAATACAAAAGAAATGCTATCCTTCGCATAGTCCCTTGTCCTCAAATACAATCTCAAATTTACATTGGAAAAAACAACATGAAACATTAAATTTAAAATTATCAGCATGAACTTGAGAAACTAGACGTCTAGTCACAGAACTTGAATATGAAATCTCATGATTCTAGGAGAAGGGGTAGTATCTGATAAATGAGGGTTACCAAATTATTTTACAAACAGGGGAAAACTTACTAAAAAGTCTTCTGGGGGAATTCCCTGGTGGTCCAGTGGGTAGGATTCTGGGCTTTCACTGCTGAGGGCCCACGTTCGATCCCTGGACCGGGAACTAAGATCCCATGATCCACATGGCACAGCCAAAACAAACAAACAAAAAGAAGTCTTCTGGCATTTCTCCAAGAACACACTGAGGGAAAGACTCTTATTATCCTTAGGAAGAGTGTGGATAATTGACAGATAAGGAACGAATCTGAAAAGGAGATCTGGAAGATGGAGTTGTGCCAGGGTCCATGAAACAAGGGAACCTCATCTTACGTCTGCTCAAAGTAAAGGAACAGCTACAATTGTAGCCTACCTGGCAAAGGAAATAAAAAGGCCAAAATTGAAAATATTTATCAACACCAAGGGGACTGGGCATCACTGCGTTTATTAGGTGAAGAATGTTAGAAACCCCCATAATTGCATAAAACAAAGGGCAATTCCAGGACAGGTAAGTTCAAAGCCATCGTAAGAAGCTGTGCATACCCAAAAAGAAAGCGAGGCAATTAAACAAAATGCTTCTTGCAATCTGTGTCTCTTCAACAAATCTTTTGGAACAACTCTATGTGCCAGGTACACTATGACACATCTATATGTGCCATGCTTTCTGCCCTCAGAGACCTTAAAGTCTAGTGAAGAGGACTGAAACATTCACAGAGGATAAATCCAAGAAAATATGCCCAGAGCAATGAGAGTGGCATAATGAGGATGCTTTGGGAGCCCAGAAGGGCACTAAGCAGACAGGGGTGGTATGTCAGGGAAAGCAGTAGGAGATGACACCAATTTGAAGGGATAAGTAAGAGCTGATCAGAAAAAAAGGGATCCAGCTGAAGAAACTCTGGAAGAATGGAGAAGAAGCATGACGTGTCCTGGGGCGTTATGATTTGGTGTGACAGTAGAGCAGAATGAGAGGCCTGCCAGCAGAAGACGAGGCTAGAACTAGGCACAAAGGATCCTAACTGTCAGGCTACGGAACCAGGAATATCCCACCATAAAGGGGCGTGTTAAATAAATTAGGTGACTCTTTCCTAGAGAATTCTATATTCTCAATCATACTCTCAATATTTAAGGCTATAGGGAAGTACAGTTTGGTAAACGGGGAAAATGAGTTATAGAAGGGTATAGACAATATGCCCCCAATTTTGCTTCAAAATACACATACCTGTAGAGGAGAGTAACTTAAAAAAAAATGAAAACAAACCAAAAAAACTGTTACTAGCATCCTCTTTCTCTAACCCATTCCAGGAAAACTGGTTTCTAAAGGCCCGTGGAGGAGTATTCATCCCAGGACAGGAGACAATGGAGGTTAGTTCTTAGAGTAATGGAGGGGAAAGCATCTGCATCCAAGAGGAAATTTAGGTTTCCTAAGAGTCAGAAGAGAGGGTGAGGACTGGGGTGGGGAAGATGGGACGGTGGAGGACAGTTCCTTTTTTGGCACTTCATCCCTCCAGTGGGTGGCAAGTTGGGAACTTGCTGTCAGTGGAAGGCAGTCCACCTGGGGCAGCCCTTCCAAAGCACCCTCTGAGCATCACTGCTCAATGAGGAGCCGTGAAGAAGAGGACAATAATCCCACAGTCCAGTTCCCCGGCTTCTTCTAGGTTCCTGCATGATACCATGGAGAAGGGAGAAAACCTCAGTAATAGCCTCAGGTTAACTTTCCTTCCAGCTCCATCATGTGGGGAGTTGGGCCAGATTTAATTAAATTCAGTAAAATATGATTGAAGATCAGCTAAGTGCTCAAGGCACAGTGGTGAGCAAAACCAGACAGAGACACTGACCTTGTAAAGCAAACAGTCTATCAGAGGATACAGCTTTAGTCAAATACAGAAACAAATGCTAGGTTGCCTGGGTGACAAGTGCTAAGAAGGATATAATAGGGGAATCGCATCTAGTTTAGGGGAGGGCAGAGTGGTCAAGGAAGTGAAGTTTAAGATCTGAAAGATAAGTAGGAATTAAGAGGGCAAAGCAAGGAGAGAAGAGTGTCCCAGGCAAAGGAAACAGCATGACACCTTGTGCAAGGGTGGGAGGAAGCAAACCAAGGCAGAGGTACTGAAAGAGGTCAGTGTGGTTGGCATGCAAAGAGCACGGGGACTGGGGACATTGCTCATTTCCTACACACTGGAGCTGGGAGCTATCAATGAAAAAATTAATCACTAGTCAATCTAAGAAAGACATGGAAACTTTTATTCGAGCCAACCTGAGGATTAGAACCCGGGAGGCAGTCTTTCAGAAAGCTCTGGGGACTGTTCCAAAGAGGTAAAGGGTGAGGCCCGTATGTATGATTTTGGCAAAGTGGTACATGCCATCAAGCACTCATCTTAGTAGAAGGTTACTGCTATTCGAGAGGAAGAGATATCTTAGTTAATGGTTTTAGTGCTTTTCTAAGTATGGGAAGATGCAGGAAACTAGGTTCATAAAATTTTCTCCTGAAAAGATCTGTCTGAGGGCCAGTTCTGTCAGTTTTCCAGTATACAAAGTGTCTCATCCTGATCTCCACCCTGAATTCCTTTCAACTGTAGGTCAGCGACTGCAGTAGCTAATGACTTGATTCTGGTAGAACTGGACGGTGGGCAATACTCTTTATTTGACAGTCCCCTCCCTTTTGGTCTTAATTTTGAGCAATGTTTGGAAGGCATTTCATGACCAGTTTGCCTAATGGCGATTCCCAGGCCAGGTGAGGATTTCATTGATAGGCCACTCAACGTGCTACTATAATTGGACTAGACCCTGTTAACAGTAACCAAAAGCCTCTGGACTGCCTGTCTTACTGGTCTGTTATGGTCCAGGAAGTGGTTCCCTCTTGTTGCTTCTTCTCACATCTAGAGTTACACTATTACAATCACTGATCTTGTGGAACTATGTGTTTGATCAATCATTTCAGTTAGCCTAATCATCATTAGTTTTATCTGAGGCTCATCACACATTTGGTAATGCAAGAAACAATAATCTTGTTAAACAGGCAGAATACAAGTAATATAGCTAGTTACATTAATAAGGTCACAAGTAAGTATTTAAGCTAAGAACGTCCTTTAAGTGTCTCTTCTGCACCAGTAACTATCTTTAAGGGAAATAGTATATTGGCATTGTTCACCAAAGATGTCTGCACATACCAGGTGAGTGGTGGGTCATTGTGACCCCTTACAGGATTGAGGAAGGAATATTATCTTCTGAGGAGTTACATGGCTGGCCCCAAAATAAGGAAAATTGATCTTCATGGTTGAGCAGGTATTTCTGCCACTGGGGAGTTCTGGTTAACACATAATGCAGCTGCACAATGCACACTAGAAGGAAGGTAGGAGGCCAGAGAGTAGATTAAAAGTTTTATGTTTAAATTTTTTTTGTCTTGCCTTAAAATGTGAATTTTTGTTTCATCAGAACTAAAATGCTTACCTGCTAAAAAATACACTTCTTGAGGCGGTTATCTCCAGCTAATAACAGGGAGGGGGGGATCAATAAGTTAAAAATAAAGAAATGTAAACCAAATCTGAAAAAGGTCAAAAAATGTTATTAAACAAACAAAGGGAAATGTAAACTGTCTCCACAATTAAGATCACGTGAGGGTATTTTCAAACGACTTCAAAAGAGGAGAAAGTTGAGGTATAAAAAATTTAATAAGTGGGCAGATGTAATTTAATTACCTCCAAATTAAAATATGAAATGGGTAAAGATGTTCACTTTTCTCGTCTGGGAAAATACTGGTTTCATACAAAATGAAAAAAGCACATGCAGTGTGCAGTGTGAAAAAAGCACATGCAGTAAGCAGAGAAGTAGCAGGTTTCTTTCTTTTGTTCACTTTAAACACTCATTTAAAATTAAATAGTCATAAGGAAGCTTTACTTTGGACAAGGAAGTATTTCCAGACACTGCTGTGAGCCCCAGGTTGTACTGTAAATACCTGGTGAGTAGCTCCGACCTCCTAACCCTGAACCAGGTGGAACAGCAATTGCTGTGATTCAGGAACCCCTGCAGAAGGAGGCCAGGCCAGCAAGACATGCTCTGAGCTGCTCTTCAAAGCAGTCTTACCTTTCTGGACCTAGTGAACCACTAAATGAATGAACAGAGACTTTATACTCCTTGTTATTACATGGTCTGTAGGTGGTTCTCACAGCAACCCAAGAAAACTGACTTCTATACGAAAGTACTATGGGGTAGATTATTTTTTCTTACTTTGCATGTGGACTGGGGAATATTTTCTTTAGGTCTAGCATTTCAGAATAATTAGTTTGATTGGATTAGGTTTATGGGAACTACTTTGGAATTTCTGTCCTAGTCTTACTGGCTAAAAAGAGAAATTTCCTGTGATTTTAATGCGTTAAATTAACTTGTAAATTGAATATATTTGCATAAATTTTAATAAAATCTAAGTTTGAGACCAGATTACTCCTGATCACATATTATTCCTCTACCCTTGCTGATTTGATTTACCTATTTATGATAAGTGCTGATTTCAGTAAATATTAATAAATATATTTTTGAAAAGTATGGGGTATAATGTAAGGACAAAAAGAGCCAGGTCGATCAGAAACAAACTCATATTCAGCATTTCTCCAAAACATAAAGTAGCTTTCTTTTTCTGAGTGTTAAAATACTGTTTAATGTTTTTTTTAACAAGTTGTATGTTTATTTCTTTAAATAAATGTTTTAAAATCATACTTTAAAAAGAAACACAGAAGATAAAAAGATACATGTTTATTGAAAAAAAATCAGACCACACAACAAGATGCACAAGCATTTATGTCACAGGTATATATACATATATATGCACACCACATGTATGATGTGTATGTATACTCTATATATGCTGTTTATTTCTAGTTTTATCTGATTATATAACATAGGATATTTTATGATCTTTCCTTTTTTCACCCAGTAGACATCTTTCCATGCCAACAGAGAACTACATTATCACTTGTAATGGCTGTATAGTTTTCATTTATTCACCCAGCTCCAAATTTGGGAATGTCCAATGTCCAATGACTTATATGTTAATAATTTCCAAATTTTTCATAGTATTATAAAGAAGGCTACGGTAAGTATCTATAGTTCTATATCTATATATCTTTGCATAATTATTTCATTTATTCCTTAGAATAAATCTTAGAATCTGCAAAGTTACAGTTTATACACTTAAATTGATAACTATTGTCGATTGTCTTCCAGAATGGTTTTATAAATTTGCAGTACAAGAACATTCCATTCTCCACATCTTTATTAGCAATTATTTGATTACCAGAGTCAAAATTATTAAATAAGCAAACACGCGTTTGCACTGTGTTTTTAAGATTTAGGAAAAATATCAATATCACTTTTATGTTTACTGATGTAGGATGGTATGTCTGTACTTGTTAAATATCAACTTAGTACCATAAAGATAAAATATAAACTTCTCCACTAGAATGTAAGAAGAATTGCTGGAGAGCACAGTGATTTTTGTCTGCTGTCTTTGCCAGTGGCAGACTGGTTCCCCCGAGGGAAAGGAAGTTGAGTTGAATGTATGTTCAATTAGTCTTAAATTTAGTAAATTGGACCCATATCCTCGAAATCAGAATGAGTAAAGAGGCAGAAAAAGGCCCAAAATCGCATGAAATGAGCTCCTTTCACAGAAAAGAACTTCAAGAGTTCAAGAGTAGAGAAGAGTAGAACTTCAAGAGTAGAGAAGAAATGCTCCCAGTTTACACCATTAACTGATCATTGATTGCTAGTTTTCCCAGTTATAGCTATTTATTTATTTATTTATTTATAATGTCTTGACAGTACAGACATTTAAAACATTTATGTATTCTAATCCAGGTTCTCAAAATGTAGTCCTCAGACCAGCGTTACTGTCATCACCTGAGAATTTGTTAGAAATAAATTCTCCTAGCCCACCTCGCGCTTACAGAATCAGATACTCTGGGAGGGTGGGCCAGCAATCCGTGCTTTATTCAGCCCTCCGGGTGACTTGATACCTGCTCACGTTTGGGTATCACTCGTGTAACTAATGGTTCTTTCCCCTATAGTTTCTGAATTTTGTGGGGGGGGACGCGCTGCTGCCTAGCTTGTGGGATCTTAGTTCCCAGACCATGGGCCCCCTGCAATGGAAGAGCAGAGTCCCAACCACTGGACCACCAGGGAATTCCCTAGTTTCTGATTTTAGAATTATGACTAGAAAAGTCTTTCCCACCCAGGTTTACAAATGATATCATTTATGTTGTCTCCTAATTTTTACTCAACCTTTAAATGTTTAATTCATATGGAATTTCTCACTACAAGAATATAATCTTCTTGAAGACAGGAGTCTTCATCTATTTTATTTCTCTGTTGTATCCTAAAACTGTGATTGGTACATGATGCGTTCTTAATATATATTTATTAATTATTGAACAAACTACTTAATTTCAGCATAAGATGAGACACATCCTTTGTAAAGCTGTCCTGGAAGCCATAAATATCAGCAAATTACAGTCAGCCTTTCAATTAGTCTGGTGGTTTAAAATGACAATCCTAAGTAGAATAAATGTAATCAGTGTGTGCTTACCGGGATGTGCTAGTGTTGTAATTCTCAGTGATGTTACATTTTTGGCGCTGGTTCCTAAAAGAGAATTTTAAAACTCAGAGGATTCTTAGTTCTATTAAGAAAAATGATCTGAAACTTGGAAATAGGCGAAGGGATGACTATTTGTTCTTTCAGTGTCCTGCTGCGTTTTGTCTAGCAGGCACTCCTGGGATTGTCTGATTCTCCAGGAATGTGCGCTTTTGTTCGACTTGATATTTATCATGTTTTAGTACAGAGGACTGTACAACTCTGTAAGGGTAAATCTTAACATGCAGAAAACTGACAGTAATATAACTGAATTTTGTCCAGTAGAGGTACAGATGATTTTTGTCCCATAGAACAGGTAACCGTTTATTGTGCTGCAGGATATTAACCACTTTTGTACCTATATGAGCAGTCTTATTCAAGTATTCATTCTTTCAGCAGCTGTAAATATGTGGCACTCCCCAGTCCTCTTTGACCAAGGCTTACCATCTTTCTGGATCCCCCATTAATGAGTTAAATACATCTTTAGGCACATACGCATTTTATATTTATTTAAAAGTTATATTTTTAAACTTTCCAGAAATAATACTGCAAGAATGTAACCTTTTTAATTTTGTAATGAAGATATTGAACACCAGAAAGGTTGCTGTCTTATTCAAAGTGGTAATACTAGTTAGTGGAAGAGATGGGACAAGAATGTAGAAATAAGGAACATAGGTTAGTAAAAGGGTACAAACTTTCAGTTATAAGATGAATAAGGTCCGAGGATCTAAAGTATAACATGGTGACTACAGATGATAATGCTATATTGTATGATTGAAATTTGCTAAGAGTATAGAACATAACATTTTCAACCATGACAACAGCAAAAAGGTAAATATGTGAGGTGATGGATGGGTTAATTAACTCAGGGGGAAGTTGTTTCACAATGTGTTTATATATCAAATTGTACACTGTATCACATTGTACACTTTTAAATATCTTACGATTTTGTCAATTACACCTCAATAAAGCTGGGAAAAACTGAAACAAAAGACTTTATAGTAAAAAAATTTTTGTAAGAGATGTAATCATGTATGAAGAAATCAGTGAAGCATAATTTGATGAGACTCAAGAGGAAACCCAAGAAATGCTTTGTGTAATTTGAATGCCAGTGGTAAAGAGATAACTATCTCATTGCTGATGAAAATCCAATGCACAGATCTTTAATCAGTATTGATATAGAGGTTACTGGAGATGAATGCCATGTTTTCCACTAGAAATATACAGAATTGTTACTCTTATTGTTTTCCATAAAGAAAATTGTTGCTTTATTAGAAGCTTCAATACTAATAGGAACACAAATATTTACCATATATCATGTAGTAAAGATTGATATCAAATTTAAGTTAAAAAATGCTTATTTTCATATGTTCAAAAGGTAAAATCTCAAAGATGGGTGGGACCCTAAAGATCTTTAATTCAACTTCTTCAGTTATGGCAGCAGTTGAGAAACAGTCTTGGAATCAAACAGACTTGAATTTAGGTCCATCTCACCGATCACTAAGGGTGTGACCGGGACAAGTTGCTTAACTTCTCCAGTGATAGTGCAATCCCTCTGGTTTGTTAAAATTGATGTTCAAAAGTAAGACATTGAATCTTGCAGGCTTGAATCAGATGATAATGATAAAGCATTAAGAACAATGCTTCATCCTGAGTATGTCAAATGAATGATAGCTATTATTATTACTATTATTAAGGTGTAGTGATCTTCCACGAAGCCACACATTTAAAATAAATTGACCTTACTAAAATTTGACTGCTAGATTACCAATTTTTCACTAGGGAAAGTTGTCAAATCAGAGTCAAGGAAAACTGAATTGTCAATTGGCCTCAGACCCGTTAATGTGCCAAGAACTGCTGTATAACATATTAAATATAACAAAATATTTATGTGACTGGTACATAAATGGCAGTGAAAATAATAGTTATGATCGTAACTATTACTGATAATTTTAGATTGCCATGATTCAGGTTCTCAAGTCTCTTCTAGTTTTAAAATTCCTGGTACCATTCCTCTAGCAATTTATATTGCAGGGTGTTTTGCTTTATTTTGTGAAGCCAAGAAATGACAGTTGAGACAGAAAACAAAACAGATTTAAACCTTGTAATTTTGTTCTGCTTTACTGCAGCCCTGATCAGCTTCTCTTTGGAAGATACCTAATTCTTGTGTTGTTCCTTGTGATTTCCTCCTCCTAGAATAAGCCCAGAGACATGACTGTAGTTCCTTCTAGTACTGTCAGGCCAGTGTGTGCTGGGCTGCAACTCATACCCTATCCCTCTTGCAAGAAGGCAGTTTACCCCTAATTATCACCAAGAACTATAATTAGTCTGGATATTGAAGTGACCTAGCCCCTTAAAAAGGAGCTTTCTGCCAAGATCTTGAAAGGCAAGAAAAAGGTTGGGAGAGGGAACAAGTTGAAAGTCAGAACTAACAAGAGTTCAAACCATTTTCTAGATAGGAAAGGGATAGCCGCAATACAGCTCCTTTTTCTCTTCCTTCCTTCCCTCCTTCCCTCCCTCCCTCCCTCCCTTCTTTCTCTTTCTTTTCTTTTCTTTCTTTCTTCCCTTCCTTTTTTTCCCACTGTGCTTTGGTTTCAAGTTTTCTCATTGAGTTTGTGTTTTAGACCTATCATTTAATACTTCTGAGACATAGCTCTTACCAAGCAGATGGCAATATGAAACATTATTTGTGGTCAAGTTGGCTCTACCTGTCTCTGAACTTATTATGTTCCATAATTAATATGATCAGATTAGAAGACCAACAAAGGACATAAGGTGAAGTGGGAATAGGAGCCCTTCTTCATCCCTCCCCTTCCACAAGTTTTCAGTCCTAAAGCCATCAGGGGCAAGGGCAAGGCAGGCCATCCACAGATGTAGGGCAGGAGTGGGGGGCTCCAGTGGCCCTGTATTGCTGTAAATTTAGATTACAGAATAGTTGCAAAGATACTGGAGAGAGTTCCCAAATGCCCTTTATCCAGGTTCCCCTAATGTTAACATTTTACATCCAATCAGGGTGAAGATGTCCACTTCAAGGGGTGAACTGGCCTTGGGAGTCCAAGCTGGAGAGAGGTAAGGAGGGCATGAGTGCAGGAGATGGGGTGGTGGCCAGATTGGAGATTGGTTCCACACAGGGGAATTGCTTAAATAAGTAAATATATTAAGGCTGATGCGAGTCAGGTTTCCCACGGCTAGAAAAGGAAGTTACATACATATAAAGGGAAAAGCCTAGTTTGAACCCTATGGTGTTAGATTGGACTTCACGATATCAGTAGGAACGCATGGTTTTCAATGTATGTAGATGGAAATGTGTGCACACATGTGTATAATATTCCCCAGCTTTGACCAATGGGAGGGCTTGAGAGCATCAAAACCCCAGTAACAATGAACATACCTGACACCCTGAGCCTAGATTATAAATACCATTCTTCACTGAAAGGAAATAGGGCTTCCACTTTCAGAAATTTATTCTAGAGAAAGAACTGGACTGGCATGCAAAAGTGTATGCCCAAGAATATTCACTGCAATATTATGTTAGATACTGGACACAGCATATATGTCCATCTATGTGGGTATGGCACTTATAAACAATGGAATCTTTCAAAATCATTTAAAAGAATGATATGGATATATGTTCATCAGTGTGGAAGATTTCCGGTATATATTGTTGCAGAGATAAGAAGCAGCATTTATAACATGAATCTCATTTACATAAAAGTGTATGTATACATGTATTTATACAGAGATAAGTGGAATGATGTGTACACACACAAACGCACAAAGTGGTTACTTCCAGAGAGGTGGGATATAGGATTTGACTCACTTTCTTTAGTAAAAAAATAAATTTTAATTTGCAAAGATAGTGGAGAGTTCCTGAATGTCCTTCACTCAGTTTCCTCTAATGTTAACATGTTATGTTAACTATGATATGTTTGTGAAAATTAAAAAATTAACACTGGGGTATTACAAGTAACTAAACTACAGATTTTATTCAGATTTCACCAGTTTTTCCACTAGTGTGCTTTTCTGTTCCCGGATTCTATACAGGATCCCACACTGCATTCAGTCATCACATTTCTTTCTGTCTGATCTGTGATAGCTTCTTGTTTCTTGTCTTTTTTTATGATGGTATATCAGGGTGGAAGGGGAGAAGCAAAAAGGGACAGAAAGGAGGTGAATAAACAACTTAGTCTAGGAAAATAGTTACCCCTATGTGTGTGTGTGTGTGTGTGTGTGTGTGTGTGTATGTGAGGGAGGTGGGGAGAGAAAAGAATTTTTAAAAGCAAACATTGTATGGTTTCATTGCACGGCAAGTTGCTAATGATCTGGATAAGTGGAAACCATTTAGGAAAGGAACCCCATATATTGGCAGCATGTGGTCAAAGGACGTGGAAGAGTGAATAGATGTCTGTTAAATGAAGACATATGGGGCATTTTAAGGTCACTTACATGGAGCATCATTTTAAATGTATGAGTAACGCTTGATACTGTGTTTTCACCCAGGTCTTTTCTTGCTTTTCATGACCTTGACAACTTTGAAGAGTTCTGCTCAGATATTTTGTAGAATGCTCTTTAATTTGGGTTTGTCTGATGTTTTCCCCATGATTAGAGTAGGGTTGTGGGTTTTGGGGACAAATATTAGAGATGAAATGTCCTCATCACATCATTTCTCGGGGTACATGATAGCAACATGACATTGCTGGTGATGTTTACCGTGATCAGTTGGTTAAGGTGGCGTCTGCCGATTTTCTCCATTATGAAGGTACTATTTTTCCCTTTCCATATTCTATTCTTTGGAAGCAAGTCACTAAGTCCAGTCCACACTCAAGGCGGGTGGGGTGGTGGTGGTGGTTAAGCTTTACCTCCTAGTAGAAGTTATACACATATATTATGTGGAATTTTTCTGTAAGGAGGATTTGTCCCTTCTCCCCCATTTATTTGTTATAATCTAATACTGTGTTATTTTGTTGCTCAAATGTTTCCAGCTTTGGCCTTCCCTCCCTCCCTCCCTCCCTCCCTCCACTTTCTATATTTTAGTGTATTGCTTTAATTTTCCACATTAGTATGTATTTTCTTAATGATTAGAAACATATTGGTTATTTTCACTTTAATATTGGGGAAAAAAGGTATGACTTACTTTGATGTTCAATTCAATCAATTTCTGCTTCTCAACTACTTGGCAAGGCAGAGAGAGCAAAGAATACTTTCTTGCAGAAATTGGCATTTCAGTGAGTGTGAAAGGTAAGTAAAATGATAGCAATTGAAATGCACTTCAATAGTTTTCAAGGGTGTGAGTGTTTAGGTTCATTAAAAAGATTTTCAGGACAGAGGTTTCCATTTAGTCATTCAACAACACTGATTACACATCTTTGCGGTGGCACTGGGGAGACAAACATAAAAAAGGGGAGGGCCATGAGTTAGGCGGCCAGACTATGGGGGGCGGGGGGAGGCACAGAGTTTACATAACGTCCCCAAGTCTACACAAGTGGGGATGAGCTGGGATTGGAACCCACTCTATCTTTATTACTTTAAATGCCACCCACACGAGGTGACTTTTGAAAAAGAAAGCGCTCCTCGCCCAGTACTAACTGGGTCTATCGCCACGTTCCCTTGCATTTTTCCCTTTTTGTTAGTATGTCTTTTAAGGACTTATCATTTCTCCCACATTTCCCCGTTTAACTTTCCTTTGAGTTGTGCACATCGAGGCCGCTCACAGCCCCAGAGTAGCAGTAATTTACTTCCTAGAAAGCGAAGGGCTCTGCAGAAACTCGCTGCTGACACGCCACCCGGGTACACCCGGCGACTGTACCAGCGGCAACAGGGCTGTTCCGAAATCGGACTTCTGAGTTCCGGGTAGAACCGCTTCCGGCGGTACCGGAAGCCCGCGGGGGACCATTTTTGAGACGGACTAGCCTACTGACAGTCCTCCCGGGTCCGGAAGGTGATCTTTGACCTGCGTCAGAATTCCGGCGCCCTGGACCCTACGTAGGAGCTAAGTGAGTGGGGTCTCTTAGCCGTGTGGTCCCTATTGTTTGGCCTAAAGTGTTAGCGGCACAGATGACAAGCATTGCGCATTCGGGAGGCTTTCCATTATGCACTTAATCCATGCGTGATTGTTACTTTCGGCATAACGAAAGCGCTATCCAACCAGAAGCGGCCGGCTGCTTGCTCTCCCCGCGTGCCGCGGCAGGTGTCCTCCACGCCCCGACCTCCCCTGTGCCCAAGGCTTTTTGGTCTCGGGTTCCAGGCGAAGCCACCCTAGATCCGACATTCTACCGTGACTTCTTTTTACCTTTCAGATAACTCCCAAGGCTTCTAGCTGTTTCATTCAGACGTTTTCACCAGCGCAACTACATTCTTTCCAACATCCTTTTTCAGGTTCCATGATAAGAATATACTAGCGGCGAAAGAACACCGAATTGGGAGTCAGAAAGCCTGGGTTCTAGTCCTGACTGTCATTAACTAGCGGTATGACATTGGAGAAGGCTTTTTGACCTCTCTTGACTCCATTTTCCTTTTCTTTAAAATGAGGGGCTTGGAATAAGTAGCAAGTAAGGTTCCTTTCAGTTTGGGTATTTGGTTTATTGACCGCCAATGTGTTTTTCGAATCCCTGCGTCAGTGAAATAGTTGTGCTTTGGTTAATCTCCGTGTAGGACTTTTCCTCCCATTATGTTAATCTGTGTCCTTGTTAAATCTGGTTTTAGAGTCATTAAAAAAATTTTTTTTTTCCCTAAGGAATTCTGTGCTTCCTGAGCACCCTTTACTTCTTAGTTCAGGGAAATGTACCTAAATAAGATTCTTTAAATGTGCCATTCTTGAGGTGTTTAAGAATCATTATATTGGAACATTTTAAAGACAGTGGACCCCAAAGGAAGGGACTCTTGCTTATTAAATTTTGAATCAACAACCTCAGATGCAGTGCCTGGAAGATGGTGCTCTTGAAATGTCTGCTGAGGAGAAAACTAGTACTTATGTTATTTTAGTTACTCCTTCCCTTAAACACTGAAAAGCAAAGCTGTAGAAATGCAGTGTTGTGATCAGAAGAAATAGAAGACTCAAGGAGGAAAAGACTATACTACTGAGTTCTGAGCTACACTGTTGAGGTCTGTTGTGGTTTTCTCTCAGTAAACTCTTCTTTTGTCCCAAGAGTAATATTCAAAAGGCATTATTCAATAGGTATTTATTGGCATTATTCATTAGATATTTATTGGGTGCCTTCTTCCCACTCTAAAGCATCTTTTTTTTGGGGGGGTTGGGAAGAGGGGAAAATGTTAGGGTTGAAAGACAGTTCCAAGAAGAGGGAGCATATGCAAAGTTTCAAAGATTAGAAGACAGCCGTTGGAGATTACAGGTGAGACAGAATAACAAAAATTTGGGAGATAGGAGTGAGGGAACTATAAGAGCGTAAGAGATGGAGTGAGAGATTAACAGAAGGCAGATAATGAGTCCTTATATAGCATGTTTTGAAGTTGTACATTAAACTAGGGATAATCTCCCCCCATCCTCCCAAAGAATGTTTGGCAGAGAGTTGATCAGTGCAAATTTGCATTTAAAAAAAAAATGACTGTAGTTGTGATTTGGTTAATTGATGTTTCAGGAGTGAAAAAAGAACCCTTATAAGTTTGTTATTGTATTTCAGTGTTATTATGGTAGGAACATTAACAATAGTTCTAGTTAATATCTAGAGAGTACTTAGTACGGAATTCCATCTCTCTGGACTGTGAGCTCTTTCAGGGCGAGAACCCAGTTTTACTCATTGTTGTAACTCTAGCACAGTGTTTTGTGTGTAGTAGATATCCAATTAATATTTACTAACTTGATTTCAATATTAACCAAAATAGTATTTGAAAACTTTTTTCCTAGGAGAAACATGAACCAGAAGATACTTAAGTTGGAGAACTTGCTACGATTTCACACTATTTGTAGGCAGCTGCACAGCCTGTATCAAAGAAGAATGTTGCCACAGTGGAGGCACGTGTTTTCATCTGCTTACCTGGTGTGGACAGCTCAGCTGTACCCCCAGCCCTGGCAGACACATGCGCTCATCAGGACCGCTTTATCTCAACATAGGCTTCTGGTGACAAAGAAGGTAGTTCTAGATTTCTCTGAGTTTCTGTATTATTTGGTCTGAGATAAAAGTGCCTAGAGCCATGAGTAGAAACCCATTTTGAGTATTTTTGAAATCTTTATGCCTTAATGCTACATTCCAGGCAATAAATCTTTGTGAGGAAGGGAGGTTCTAGTTAGCTGTTTAGTAATGTTGATTAATTTGCTTATTTATATCAGTGTATAACAGTGAATTAAGGAATCAGGATTTTAAATTTTAGTCTAAAGTTTAACAATTTATGGGAGTGTTGGTAGAAATAGGAGCCCTGACTGTGGTAGATATTCCAGAATAAACCTCAGAGATTTTCTTCCTTCTTCTTTATGTGTTCTGAATATTTAATAGGAAAAAAAATCGCAGAAACCTCAGTTATCTTCAACAAAATCTAAAAAGGAGGTGGAGGTATGGATTGGAATGACTGTTGAGGAGCTGGCCAGAGCAATGGAAAAAGACATAGGTGAGCCAGATAATTTTATAAGGAAAAATATGGAAACGTGGAATACCTGGTATTTTATTTGCAGTGAGATTAAGGCATTCAAGGATGAAAATTAGACTAGTGGTTTAAAAAGATGTTAAGCAATTCCAGTATTTTTCACTTTAGATGACAAATCCTGATTAGTTTCTTGGCTCTTTGCCAAATCTAGTTCTCTAAGATTTTGCTTTTAATAAAAGTGGAAAAGATTTTTTTTAATTTGAACTAAACTTTCTTGCTCAGAAATCTCGTGGACTATTAGAATAAGTCCAAAGAATGCTTTTGGACTGAGGGACCGTATTTATACTCATTTACTTTCCTTTTGTTTCTCTATAATTCTCTAATTGCACTCATTTTGACAATTTCTGTAGTGTAGTGCCAGCAGAAAAATATTTGTAGTAATAACTACATTTTTTTTTTCCTTAATAAATTTATTTATTTATTTTTGGCTGCGTCGGGTGTTTGTTGCTGCTCGTGGGCTTTCTCTAGTTGCAGCGAGCGGGGGCTGCTCTTCGTTGCGGTGCGCGGGCTTCTCATTGCGGTGGCTTCTCTTGTTGCGGAGCACGGGTGCTAGGCACACGGGCTTCAGTAGTTGTGGCACGCGGGCTCAGAAGTTGTGGCTTGCGGGCTCTAGAGCACAGGCTAAGTAGTTGTGGCGCCTGGGCTTAGTTGCTCTGCGGCATGTGGGATCTTCCCGGACCAGGGATCGAACCCGTGTCCCCTGCATTGGCAGGCGGATTCTTATCCACTGCATCACCAGGGAAGTCCATAACTACAACTTTTCATAATACCATTTTTATTAGAAATGTAATAAAAATTGTAATTGGCCCACTGTATCCAAGGGTTCTGCATCCGTGGATTCTGCCAACCGTGAATCAGAAATATTTTAAAAAAGGAAAAAAAAATCCAGAAAGTTCCAGAAAGCAAAACTTGAATTTGTCATGCATCAGCGACTGTTTCTATAACATTACATTAGTTATTGTAAGTAGTCTAAAGATGATTTAAAATATATGGGTGGATGTGTGTAGGTTATATGCAAATACTGTGCCATTTTATCTAAGGGACTTATATATAAAGTCCATGTATTTTGGTATTCAGGGGATGTCCTGGAACCATGCCCCTGCAGATACTGAGGGACTACTGTATTTATTACCAATTTAGGATTGTTGGAACAAAATTTTCATTTCGTTTTCATTATAAACTGACATTAAAATTTAGTAAACAAGAAATAGCTTATTATTGTAGCAAAATAAAGTAACAAGCAGACTTGGCAAAAAATTACTACTAATAACATATTTATTGAGCTGTTACTATATACCAGTACTTTATATGTATTAACTCATATAATTCTCACAATTCTCTAGAAGCAGGTATGATTATTATCCCCATTTATAGATTGAGAAACCAAGGCATAGAGAGGATAAATAATTGCCCAGGATTTCACAGCTACTATGTGGTGGAGCCAGGATTTTGAACCCAGGTAGTATGGCTCCAGAGCAGATGCTCTTATTCACAGACCAAATTTTCTCTCAGGAATTGTTATTTTGTAAATCACAGCAGAGCTAGAGTTTTAATGTGTATCCTGCCTGAAAGTGTTACCACTATTTGTGACAGTACATCCTCACAAAGAATAGAAAATTAGCACTCTATCTTGTGTTTTTTTTTAAACTTTGCGTTGGATTATGTAATCATTTTATAACTAGAAAACTTTAAGAGAACAAATGGACATGGCCATGTCATTTGGAATTTTTCCAAGGAAAACTGTATTGATATGATTTTATAAATGATATTGATAACAGACTTGATTTTTAGAACTTTTTATTATTGGCATTTTTCATATATATATGAAAGCAGAAGGAATGGAATGATAAGCATAATGTTTGCATGAGCCAGTGATAACAATTATTAATATATCATTTAGTCCATGAGTACTTACATATTGCTAAGCGATAATTCTTTTTTTTTTAAACATTAACATACACACGCATAACCATAATTCCTTTGTATCACCAAATAAATAGAATAATTAAAATACAGGTTTAATCCTGTGGATCAGTGCTCTAAATCCAAAACTGATTTGCTATGATTTAAATAAAAGTTATCTATTTGAAACTTATTTAATATTATAATCATACCTCTTTTGAATTTAAGATAGTTTTCATATGGTGAATATTTTTAACTGCTATATTAGCAATGTACATACACCCTAACCCCCCTGCCCCGGCTCAGTTAAAATAACTTGATGTGGGAATTCCCTGGCGGTCCAGTGGTCAGGACTCTGTGCTTTCACTGCCAGGGGTGTGGGTTCAATCCCTGGTGGGGGAACTAAGATCCTGCAAGCTGTGCAGTGCAGCCAAAAAAGAAAATTGATGTAGTATTCCTGGTTAAAATGCTTTGGGTACTTTTCTACATGTAAATATTTAAGTCTTGGATAAAGATAAAATAATATGTTGATACTATATGCATTTAATGTAGAGGGAAAAAGATTATCCCTATGTATAAGCTACCTCTCAGAAGTTTAGGATAACATATTGGAAAACTATAGTTACTGGATTATTAAGGATTTTTAGCATTATTAGAAACAGAATTGTACTCATTATAATTTTTACGTTTAGAGTTTTATTGTTTTCTGAGAGCATATCCATATAGGAAATTTATGTTGTAGCATTCTTTTTTTAATTTAATTTTTATTTTATATTAGAGTATAATTGATCTACAATGCTGTGTTAGTTTCAGATGTACAGCGTAGTGATTCAGTTATACATATACATATATCCATTCTTTTCCACATTCTTTTCCCATATAGGTTATTACAGAATATTGAGTAGTTTCCTGTGCTATACATTAGGTCCTTGTTGATTATCTATTTTATATATAGTAGTGTGTATATGTTAATCCCATACTCCTAGTTTATTTATGTTTTATTTTTATTTTAAGTTAATTTTTATTGAAGCATAGTTGCTTTATAGTGCTGTGTTAGTTTCTACTGTACAGCAAAATGAATCAGCTATACATATACATTTATCCCCTCTTATTTGGATTTCCTTCCCATTTAGGTCACCACAGTGCCTTAAGTAGATTTCCCTGTGCTATAGAGTATGTTCTCATTAGTTGTCTATTTTATACATAGTATCAATAGTGCCATACTCCTAATTTAAAATGTGTTTTCTTGGGGAAAAATGTGGTAGGGAAATACACAAGAAAGCATTTCTTGGCATTATTATGGAGTAGGATCAGTGAGGTGCTGAGGCTGGCTTGTACCAGTTTGTGAGCCTATTGCTAAATTATAAGGAATTATGTGAGCTGGTGTAAACACAACCATTTAAAAAAGTAAGTCATAAATGGAGGTAAATAAATACTCATTAATATTTTCACTTCTTAATTATTTTACTGCATTTTACTATTAATCTATGATCTTGAGGTTATTTACGTTTATTGTACCGATATGGTGGAAATACTATTTAATAGTGTGCTGCTTCACATCTCTTTTCATCTCTGTGTTCAGTGACTTCATATTGGTGGCTTGAAGTCAGACGTGGTGGGGGACAGCAGCCCCCAACCTTTTTGGCACCAGGGACTGGTTTTGTGGAAGACAATTTTTCCACTGACGGGGGGTGAGGTTGGGGGGATGATGGTTTCAGGATGATTCAAGCGCATTTATTGTGCGCTTTGTTTCTATTATTATTACACTGTAATATATAATGAAATAATTATACAACTCACCATAATGCAGAATCAGTGGGAGTCCTGAGCTTGTTTTCACTTGCCACTCACTGATAGGGTTTTGAATTGAGTCTGCAAGCAGTTGGTTTATTATGGTCTCTGTGTAGTCAAACCTCTCTGCTAATGATAATCTGTATTTGCAGCTGCTCCCCAGCGCTAGCATCACTGCCTCAGCTCCACCTCAGACCATCAGGCATCAGATTCTCATAAGGAGCCTGCAGCCTAGATCCCTTGCATGTGCAGTGTACAATAGGGTTCGTGCTCCTATGAGAATCTAATGCCACCGCTCGTCTGACAGGAGGCGCAGCTCAGGTGGTAATGCGAGCATGGGGAGCGGCTGTAAGTATAAATGAAGCTTTGCTCACTCCCCAGCCGCTCACTTCCTGCTGTGCGCCCTGGTTCCTAACAGGGGGTTGGGCACCCCTGGTGGCGGGTATTTGTACCATGGAAATTGGGAAGTGCTATAAATCAGGACTTTTTTTTAGGAGCCTCAGAGTAAACATTTACCAGCACACTACTGAATAGGAAGTTCTTTTAGTGTAATATTCTGCGTGTTTGAAGATGCCTTTCTTTTATATCTGTCTCTCAAAATATATATTTATAGGGTGACTGAAATTCTGGAAGCATAAAACTAGTTATTTCATTATCACCACTGATACTTTATTTATTACCCACAGGAAAATATGACTGGAATTAAAGCACATTAAATAAAATGAAAACAACAAGTAATTATTTTTCCTATGTTTTGCTACTTTTTGGACATCCTAAATAGATACATAAATAGTGTGTACATGTATTCTGTGATACTGTATGTGTGTGTGTGCATATATTTATGTATATACATATGTAAATATAGTCAATCCTTATTATTTGGGGATTCTGAATTGGCGAATTCCCTAAAATGTATTTGTAGCCCAAAATTGATACTTGAAATGCTTTTGTAGTCATTCCTGGACATGCACAGAGCAGTGAAAAATTTGAGTTGCCTGACCTGATCACGCATTACTAGCTGAGGTTCAAACAAGGCCACACTCTGCCTTCTCTCCTCTCATACTGTAAACAAGTGTCATTTTTGTGGTTTATTTAGTGCCATGTTTTTCTCATTTTTGTGCTTTTTTTTGGTGATTTCGCTGTTTAAAATGGCCCCTCAGCATGGTGCTGAAGTGCTGTTTAGTGTTACTAACTACAAGAAGGCTGTAATGTGCCTTACAGAGAAAATACATGTGTTAGATAAGCTTTATTGAGGCATTAGTTATAGTATAGTGCTGTTGACTGTGAGTATAACGTTAATGAATCAACAACATATATTGAATAAGATGTCTTTAAACAAAAACACATAAAACAAGATATAGCTGATGAAAATGTTGTGACCGGAGACTGAAGGAACGTAACCCTGTATTTCCCTTCAGAGCAATGATTCAGTATTTGCTAATTCACTGTTCCCAGTGAGTTTATAGAACATAATTACCTTGAATAATGAGAATCGACATGCAATTTAATGTTTTATTAATTGCTCAGGTAGTTCATAAGGTACATGGTAAATATTCAAATATTTATGAATATGCAGAAATATCAATTAATATAAATGTATCATTTTTTTTCCTTTTTTTTTGATGTGGACCATTTTTAAAGTCTTTATTGGATTTGTTACAATATTGCTTCTGTTTTATGTTTTGGTTTTTTGGCCTCGAGGCATGTGGGATTTTAACTCCCCGACCAGGAATCGAACCCGCACTCCCTGCATTGGTAGGCAAAGTATTAACCACTGGGCCGCCAGGGAACTCCCTGTATCATATTTTAAAGATTATTTTCTTGTCAACTTTTTTGTGATTCGTTAACATTAGAGAAACGGATAGCTTATATAGTTATTCCTCTCATTGAGTGTATTGTTTATATAGATGTTTATCAATAGAGGTCACTTTCTGGAACATTTAATTCGTGATCCTAAAAGGTTTTATCTTGTTTCACCCAGATTGTGTATATGAATCTTTATTGAACACTGCTGTTGACATAGATTCACTAGAAGCACACTCACATTTAGATGAAGTCTGGATCAAAGAAGTGATAAAGAAGTCAGGGATGAAGTTAAAATGGAGCAAATTAAAACAGGACAAAGTCAGAGAAAATAAAGATGCTGTAAAAAGGTAAAACTTAACTGTATAAATTGGGGGAAGGAGACCACATTGTTTTATTCACACTTTTTAATGGAAACATTTGCCTTAAAATTCCTTTTGCAATTAAAATGATGTGTGAGTATAGGTTAAACTTTTCTTCAAAGTGCTTAAAGTATCAAAAAGTATATTCAGGTTATTATAAAACTCTAAGAGTTATTTTTCTTAGTTTGCTGAGTGTATATGTTGATCCTGAATTTTAAAATTTTTTTCAGTTTTGCTCACTGTTATGAAGATGCCTACAGTAGGTGGGCAGTCATTATTATTTTATCATAAGTCATTGTATGTATAGAAGAGGAAAATAGTTATGTCTAATCAAAGCTAAATGTTGGGTTTTATTGTTAATGGTAGTTCACAGAGATAACTGCAGATCAGTTCACTGGCTATAAAGTGTTTCTGATATTTAAGAAATGAAACTCCTTTGCTGTTAATTGTAGGCCCCAGGCAGATCCAGCTTTATTAATACCAAGGTCCCCAGTTGTTACTATAATGGGCCATGTTGATCATGGAAAAACGACGTTACTTGACAAACTGCGAAAAACTCAAGTGGCAGCAATGGAAGCTGGAGGCATCACTCAGCACATTGGTGCCTTTCTTGGTATGAACACAGATCACCTTACAATGTACTTGGGAACCCCACATATTATTTTCTTAAAATAGTGTCACCGTATGAAATATATGAATTTAAAGTAAAAGATAGGCTAAAGCCTAAAGCCATTGGTTTGATGAAATGTAGAGCTGGTGGTTAATAAAGGTTATTTTGTACAGTGTATAAGAAGAAAGTTATACCTTTTGTATTCTAGCTCATTCTTAGTTTGATTTAATGAGCCTATGCTCATTGTCATTGTCAATTGTCAATGCTAGGTTGTCATAATGTTACCACTCATAATTGAGTAACAGCTGTCATTTGCTGAACACCTAGCATGTGCCCAGCACTGTTCTGAGCACCTTATATGCTTTATGTTTTTTTATCTTCGCAACATCATGAGGTAGGTATTAATATTCCTACATACATATAAGGAGGCTGAGGCTTGTTTAGGTTGAGTTACTTGCTCAAAGTACACAGCTAGTAAAGTGGCAAAGCCAGCATTTAAACCCAAGGCTGTTGAACTCAAATCCTGAGCTTCTGACTGTGTACTAAATTGCCTCTGTTGCTCAAGACAGTTGTGCAGCTGGTGTTTGCTAATGCAGGAGTGGCTGCCTAGACAACTGTCAGTCTGGTTTTTTCTCCAGAATATATTCCAGTTGGTACATTTATGAAAATAGTTATATTCTAGAAATAGGTTGAGTTTTAGTTTGAAATTATTACATGAAAAGAAAACCCTAAAGGCCTCACTGGTATGTTATCACTTTTCATTGTGGAGTGATGATCCAAATGCATTGTTCTGATTAAGATTAATGGAAAGAATAAAATTATTTTGAAGAATTATTGATTGTGTTCATAAGGTCATGTATATTCCTTTGTATTAAGGAAGTATATATTTGAGTGCTCAGAGTTCTTGGATTTCTGTTTCCACAGTTTCTCTGCCTTCTGGGGAAAAGATAACCTTTCTTGATACTCCAGGACATGCTGCTTTCTCAGCAATGAGAGCCAGAGGTGCTCAGGTCACTGACATTATCATACTGGTTGTAGCTGCAGATGATGGAGTGATGAAACAAACTGTAGAATCCATTCAGCATGCCAAAGATGCTCAAGGTACTGTGTGGCCGACTTACATGTATCAGGAAGGAAGTTGCTTTCTTTTTTTTAAAGGATCTACTACAAAGTCACTGTTTTTACATGTCGCTCATTTAATCTTCCTGGCAATCCCAGGATTATTATACCTGTTCTACAGGTAAGGTGCAAAGAAAGTTGAATTGTTTTCCCAAAGACATTAACTACTTAGAAGAGTATAGCAGGATTCAACTTGGGACTTGTGACCACAAGTATATTCCTTCCTCTACTGTTTACTTACTTGGCATGGTGTGACAATTTAACAGTCTCAAATGACTTTTTAAAAAACATTTTAACGTTTAATAGCTATAAAAGTAAGCCTAGAATAATGAACCCCTATGTACCCATCACCTCAATTCATTAGGAGTTACAAAGTGGTGATATTCTAATTGTTATTCCTTATTCACTTATTATCTGGAATTCTTCTCTAAAAGAGACTTTTCCCTCATCTGCTTTAAATAAGTTCTTATTTGGTCAAAGGTATAAAATCGAAACTTTTGGAAAATACTTGGCTATATTCTCCCTTATTTCTCCATTTAAAAATTGTAATAATAGGGGATTCCCTGGCAGTCCAGTGGTTAGGACTGCACACTTTCACTGCCGAGGGCATGAGTTCAATCCCTGGTTGGGGAACTAAGATCTTGCAAGCCACGTGGCGTGGCCAAGAAAAAAAAAATTGTAATAATAAACACCACACACATACTTTGTACATTCATTCTTATTGTGATATGACCCTACACCCACTGAGAAAATACTGTTGTCTTGAGAAAATGTACCTGAAGGAATGCATCATATTCCCCTAGGTTTGTTGGCAAGAAAAAAAAGAAAGGGTTGACAATCATTGATCTAGTCCAGTGTTTTTTTCATCTCACAACATGAAAACTAAGACCCAGAGGGTGGCAGGAACTTCCCCAGTTACAGTTAATTTGCAACATGCCTGCATTTGGAATCTGGTCTTCTAGCTTGTGTTCCTCTCTTTATTTTTTAATTCCTCAAAACTACCTTTGTGGAATGGGCTATGTTCTTAATGATCCTAGGGAATATAATAAAAATAAGAGTGGTAAATCTGCCAGGGACCTTGTAACAAAGCAGCTGGTTGAGATATGATAAATTCCTTACATCATGCTTTCTGTACCTGTTCTCTTGGTGCCTGTTAAGTTCCAGCTGATCGATACAGAATGTACTTTTTCATAATAATAGGCTGTGGATTGCATAGCTCTTTCGTGTCTATTTTCAATTTCTATTCCTTTGATACCTGAGAAAATTGCAGAGTTGGTGAAACTCAATCAGAGAATTATCTCCTAGAATTTTGTGTGAGTTCTCTAATGAAAGGGTATGTTTAGTAATGACAAGTAGATTATAAGATTATTTGGTTCATTCATTAAGTAAACATTTATTGAGAATCTACTTTGTGTCAGTCACTCAGCTAAGTGTGTATGAAGAAAGAATTGCTGTAAATCCTAAAAGAAAGTTTACAATAATGGTACTTAGTTTCACTCCAGGGTGAGATGTTGGGTTTTAACAGGGAACTCCTGGAAAGAAGAGGCAAATGGTCTAGTGGTATTAGAATTAGAATCTTCTCTTGATTTTTTTTTTTCTGGAGATTATCTCTAGTGTAGTTGCTGATCTTGCTTTCAGATTTAAGGATAGTCCTTTCTCTACTCTAAGTACTGTTGTGTGTTTTTGTTTTTTAATAATCATAATTGCGTATTCTTAATACAGAATCTTATAATTGCAGTTTTGACATCTCTCATCTGGAATCCTTCATGTGTATAAAGCAGAGTAGGTGGGTGTAAAGTGGGTCTTTTTAGGTCTTTTGTTAGATAAATACATCCGCTGGGTCAAGAGAAAGCCAGAAAACGTTGGCATCTTTCATTGTGAATACCTGGAGTTGAAGTGTCGTCATTTGCACTCTTCTTAACTCTGTCTCTTTCAGTTCCTATTGTCCTTGCCATAAACAAATGTGACAAAGCTGAGGCTGATCCTGAGAAAGTGAAAAAAGAACTGCTAGCTTATGATGTGGTATGTGAGGATTATGGAGGTGACGTTCAAGCAGTGCATGTTTCTGCACTCACGGTAAGTGCGGGCACCTCAGAGACAGTGTGTTCAGATGGGAGTGCTACACATCATGCACATAGTGCCTTATACCTAGAGAACATTTTGACATCCATAATTTCTGTTGTTGTTTTAAAAATTCTCTGAGAACTAGGCAAAGCTGGTATCATTATCCTAGTTTGGCAGATTAGAAATTAGGCTCAGAAAGATTAGTCATCAGTCCAGAGGGGGTCAGGTTTACCTATGCTTTTCTTACTACGAGGTACTTAGAATGAGGAGAATAAGTGGTGAATGATGTGGGGATAGGATAATAGTAGGATAAAGACTTTCAAGCAGAAACGAAATTCAGTTGGTAATAAAAAGTGCTTGTTTTTAAAGTGAAAAACTATAGGATAGGTCTTAGGGCATTTAAGAGAAATTTAAACAAATATAACTTTTTACTAATACAGTGTTGAAATATTTGGGTTCAGTTTGTTATTGATTGACTCAGTGTTTCTGTGAACTAAATTGCTGTAAGTTTTATAATGTTATTTATGATAATTCCATTTTCTTTTAAATTACCAATTATTCTCTTCTGGATAAAATACACCAAGGAAGCTCAGTACCTGCTTTGTGATAGCATTTTCCAGTTCTCTTGTCCTATACAGGTTGCTGCTAAGTAAAAATTTCCTTTTTTGTCCATTCTTACCATATTCCATGGTTTACTCGTAATATGGACTCTTTTTCTTCTGATCATTCGATGAAGAAATTGTACTTTATTTGGCCACCTTCCTCCAATTAAGTCTCATTTTATCTTTACTTTTCCTAAATTTGTTACCTCCAAGATGATTAGAAGTTATGCCTCTGTTAATAGTAAAATTATGCCTCTTTTTCTCTGAAACTCATAAAATGCCACCTTACTTGCCTTCTTTCTGCTATACCTTGATTGTTACTACGATGTGAAAACCAGATGGCAAGATTAGAACATTTGAAGACATGACCACCTTTTCTGCCCAGATATTAGATGAGTAGATAGATAGATGTAAAGCTGCTTAGGCAAATTTGGAGGCATGGCAAAGATGAATCCTGGGAATGGAGGTAAGAGAGTGGCAGGGAAGTAAGATGAGGCCTTCTTTTCTGATGAAGAATAGAGGACTCTTCATGCAAAGAAACAACCCCAGCTCTGCTTTTCAGAGCAGCATTTTGTAAATTGGAATAAATACTAGGAATAAGTAGATGGGTAAGAAAAGTGTTTAGTTAGTTTTGTTACAGTTGTTTCTGTTGCTTTATATTGTAACAATTGTGAGCAAGCTCTTAGCTGACATGGAGAATGGAAAAATCCCTTGTCCATCAGTTCCAGTTCCATCACCCGTTAATCAGCTGCATGATCTTGGAGACTTAGAAAGCATAGTAGACATAGACCATTAAAGGTGAAAGAGTCATCTACTCTAGCTCCTTCATTTTACAGTTGAGGAAAGGTGATCCGGGAGGTGAACTGATTTTCCAAGGTTGTACAGCTGGGTAGTTGCAGAGTGTAGGTTATAGTTTGGGTCTAGTCAGTGTTTTTTCTCCTTATTTATTTAATAAGAGTAAGTAGTGTTTGATTTACTTATTTTACAGGATTCTTGAGTGGATCCGATGAAATCAGTGAAAGCTTGTTCAATTGGATAGAACTTCAATTGTAATGTAGCACTGTAAAGAAAGTGAGAGGAAGAAAACACAATTGTAGAGACAGATGGAGGACAGAGGGTGGAAGAAGCATGTGTTTATAAAAGGGTATTAACAGGGCTTCCCTGGTGGCGCAGTGGTTGAGAGTCTGCCTGCCGATGCAGGGGACGCGGGTTCGTGCCCCGGTCCGGGAAGATCCCACATGCCGCGGAGCAGCTGGGCCTGTGAGCCATGGCCGCTGGGCCTGTGCGTACTCCGCAACGGGAGAGGCCACAACAGTGAGAGGCCCGTGTACCGCAAAAAAAAAGGGTATTAACGAACTCTAGTAGATATTCTTAAAAATATATAGATAGATAGATAGATAAATAATATATATATAATATCTATCTATATATGTATAGCCACTTTTCGTTGCAAGATCAGTCCCTGGGTCAGATTTTCTTGCTTATCTCTTCTTCCCTCCCTCCCTTCCTCCCTCCCTTCCTTCTTTCCTTCTGTCAAATAGGGTAATTCATGTTTTGGGGTTTTTTTTAAACATCTTTATTAGAGTATAATTGCTTTACAATGGTGTGTTAGTTTCTGCTTTATAACAAAGTGAATCAGCTATACATATATCCCCATATCTCCTCCCTCTTGCATCTCCCTCCCACCCTCCCTATCCCACCCCTCTAGGTGGTCACAAAGCACTGAGCTGATCTCCCTGTACTATGCGGCAGCTTCCCACTAGCTATCAGTTTTACATTCGGTAGTGTATATAAGTCCATGCCACTCTTACTTTGTCCCAGCTTACCCTTCCCCCTCCCCGTATCCTCAAGTCCGTTCTCTACGTCTGCATCTTTATTCCGGTCCTGCCCCTAGGTTCTTCATAACCATTTTTTCTTTCTTTTTTTAGATTCCATATATATGTGTTAGCATACAGTATTTGTTTTTCTCTTTCTGACTTACTTCACTGTGTATGACAGACTCTAGGTCCATCCACCTCACTACAAATAACTCAGTTTCGTTTCTTTTTATGGCTGAGTAATATTCCATTGTGTAACTGTGCCACATCTTCTTCATCTGTTCATCTGTCTGTGGACACTTAGGTTGCTTCCATGTCCTGGCTATTGTAAATACAGCTGCAGTGAACATTGTGGGACATGACTCTTTGAACAATGGTTTTCTCAGGGTATATGCCCAGTAGTGGGATTGCTGGGTCATATGGTAGTTCTACTTTTAGTTTTTTAAGGAACCTCCATACTGTTCTCCACAGTGGCTGTATCAATTTACATTCCCACCAACAGTGCAAGAGGGTTCTCTTTTCTCCACAGCCTCTCCAGCATTTATTCCTGTACATTTTTTGATGATGGCCGTTCTGACCGGTGTGAGGTGATACCTCATTGTAGTTTTGACTTGTGTTTCTCTAATGATTAATGATGTTGAGCATTCTTTCATGTGCTTGTTGGCAATATGTATATCTTCTTGGAGAAATGTCTATTTAGGTCTTCTGCCCATTTTTGGATTGGGTTGTTTGTTTATTTGATACTGAGCTGCATGAACTGCTTGTAAATTTTGGAGATTAATCCTTTGTCAGTTGCTTCATTTGCAAATATTTTCTCCCATTATGAGGGTTGTATTTTCATCTTGTTTATGGTTTCCTTAGCTGTGCAAAAGCTTTTAAGTTTCATTAGGTCCCATTTGTTTATGTTTGTTTTTATTTCCATTTCTCTAGGAGGTGGGTCAAAAAGGATCTTGCTGTGATTTATGTCATAGAGTGTTCTGCCTATGTTTTCCTCTAAGAGTTGTATAGTGCCTGGCATTACATTTAGGTCTTTAATCCATTTAGAGTTTATTTTTGTGTATGGTGTTAGGGAGTGTTCTAATTTCATTCTTTTACATGTAGCTGTCCAGTTTTCCCAGTACTACTTATTGAAGAGGCTGTCTTTTCTCCACTGTATGTTCTTGCCTCCTTTATCAATAATAAGGTGACCATTTGTGTGTGGGTTTACCTCTGGGCTTTCTATCCTGTTCCATTGATCTGTATTTATGTTTTTGTTCAATACCATACTGTCTTGATTACTGTAGCTTTGTAGTATAGTCTGAAGTCTGGGAGCCTGATACCTCCAGCTCCATTTTTCTTTCTCAAGATTGCTTTGGCTATTCGGGGTCTTTTGTGTTTCCATACAAATTGTGAAATTTTTTGTTCTAGTTCTATGAAAAATGCCATTGGTAGTTTGATAGGGATTGCATTGAATCTGTAGATTGCTTTGGGTATTAGAGCCATTTTCACAATGTTGATTCATCCAATCCAAGAACATGGTATATCTCTCCATCTGTTTGTATCATCTTTAATTTCTTTCATCAATGTCTTATATTTTTCTGCATACAGGTTTTTTATCTCCTTAAGTAGGCTTATTTCTAGCTATTTTATTCTTTTTGTTTCAGTGGTAAATGGTAGTGTTTCCTTAATTTTTCTTTCAGATTTTTCATCATTAGTGTATAGGAACTCAAAAATTTCTGTGCATTAATTTTGTATCCTGCTACTTTACCAAATTCATTGATTACCTCTAGTAGTTTTCTGGTAGAGTCTTTAGGATTCTCTATGTATAGTATCATGTCATCTGCAAACAGTCACAGCTTTACTTCTTCTTTTCCAATTTGGATTTCTTTTATTTCTTTTTCTTCTCCGATTGCTGTGGCTAAAACTTCCAAAACTATGTTGAATAATGGCAGTGAGACTGGGCAGCCTTGTCTTGTTCCTGATCTTAGTGGAAATGCTTTCAGTTTTTTACCATTGAGAAAGGTGTTGGCTGTGGGTTTGTCACATAATGGCCTTTATTATGTTGAGGTAAGTTCCCTTTATGCCTACCCTCTGGAAAGTTTTTATCATAAATGGGTGTTGAATTTTGTCAAAAGCTTTTTCTGCATCTATTGAGTTGATCATATGGTTTTTCTTCTTCAGTTTGTTAATATGGTGTATCACATTGATTGATTTGCGTATATTGAAGAATCCTTGCATTCCTGGGATAAACCCCACTTGATCATGGTGTATGATCCTTTTAACGTGCTGTTGGATTCTGTTTGCTAGTATTTTGTTGAGGATTTTTGCATCTATGTTCATCAGTGATACTGGCCTGTAGTTTTCTTTCTTTGTAACATCTTTGTCTGGTTTTGTTATCAGGGTGATGGTGGCCTCGTAGAATGATTTTGGGAGTGTTCCTCCCTCTGCTATATTTTGGAAGAGTTTGAGAAGGATAGGAGTTAGTTCATCTCTAAATGTTTGATAGAATTCGCCTGTGAAGCCATATGATCCTGAGCTTTTGTTTCTTGGAAGATTTTTAATCACAGTTTCAATTTCAAGTGCTTGTGATTGGTCTGTTTATATTTTCTATTTCTTCCTGGTTCAGTCTTGGAAAGTTGCGCTTTTCTAAGAATTTGTCCATTTCTTCCGGGTTGTCCATTTTATTGGCATATAGTTGCTTATAGTAATCTCTCATGATCCTTTGTATTTCTGCAGTCTTAGTTGTTACTTCTGCTTTTTCATTTCTAATTCTATTGATTTGAGTCTTCTCCCTTTTTTTTTTTTTTTTTTTTTGCGGTACATGGGCCTCTCACTCTTGTGGCCTCTCCTGTTGCAGAGCACAAGCTCCGGACGCGCGGCTCAGCTGCCATGGCTCACAGGCCCAGCTGCTCCATGGCATGTGGGATCTTAGCGGACTGGTGCACGAACCCGTGTCCCCTGCATCGGCAGGCGGACTCTCAACCACTGCGCCACCAGGGAAGCCCTCTCCCTTTTTTTCTTGATGAGTCTGGCTAATGGTTTATCAATTTTGTTTATCTTCTCAAAAAACCAGCTTTTAGTTTTATTGATCTTTGCTATTTTTTCCTTCATTTCTTTTTCATTTATTTCTGATCTTTATGGTTTCTTTCCTTCTGCTAACTTTGGGGTTTTTTTGTTCTTCTTTCTGTAGTTGCTTTAGGTGTAAGGTTAGGTTGTTTATTTGAGATGTTTCTTGTGCCTTGAGGTAGGATTGTATTGCTATAAACTTCCCTCTTAGAACTGCTTTGCTGCATCCCATAGGTTTTGGTTTGTCGTGTTTTCATTGTCATTTGTTTCTAGGTATTTTTTTATTTCCTCATTGATTTCTTCAGTGATCTCTTGGTTATTAAGTAGTGTATCGTTTAGCCTCCGTGTGTCTGTATGTTTTACAGATTTTTTTCCTGTGATTGATATCTAGTCTCGTAGTATTGTGTAATTCATGTTTTTAATGCTTAAAGAGAAAAGTGTAACTGTCGAGGATTATTTGGCTTTCTGATCCTGGTATTTACATTTACAGATATTATTTATTAATGTATATTAAGAGGTTGTTTTGTTATTAAAGGGCGATAACATGATGGCTTTGGCAGAGGCAACAATTGCTCTTGCAGAAATGTTAGAATTGAAAGCAGACCCTACTGGTCCAGTTGAAGGAACAGTAATAGAATCTTTCACAGACAAAGGAAGAGGGTAGGTCTGTTAAAATGGTTGCTTTCTAATAATTTTATTTCATTGTTTTTGTGACTTGATTATATAACAGCATCTTATGTTTATTGCACATTATTGTTAGTCCCTGAACAATATTTTCAAAGCATTTGTTTTAAAAAATATGGATTTCCCTGGCAGTCCAGTGGTTAAGACTCCACGCTTCCACTGCAGGGGGCACGGGTTCGATGCCTGGTTGGGTAAGTTCTGCATGCCGCTGCGGTGCAGCCAAAAAATATATATATATTTTAAATAAAAATAAAAAGTATTTTATTGCACTGGCACACAGAACACAAACATGCAGTGATCAGTAGATCTTAGCAAATATGTGTATACATTTAGTAGTCATATCTAGGTGACTTAGTAGTTCAATTTGCTTGATATCGTTTTTTCTCCCCACTGACTTAACTGAATTGCTAAAGCCTTATAGACTAACATAACTTGGAATAAAATGGCAATTGTTGCATTTTAGGGTTTCTAAATTCTTTATGTTCTTACCCATTAATATATAGTAAGATTGTTGGAATAGTGTTCTCTTCTTTAATTTCCCTCCCTATTAGCAAAAGAGGTCTTTTCACTGCTTAACAAATTATAGAAAGGAGATTAGGATTCTGTCAGAACACTTAGCTGTCTGCACCCTTCACTACCATAACCTTACAAGAAATGTTTTTTGTTTTCTTTTTTTTTTAATTGTAAAAATTGCATAATATTAAATTTACCATCTTAACCATTTTGAAACGTACAGTTTAGTAGTATTAAGTATATTCATATTGTTGTGCAACAGATCTCTAGAACTTTTTCATCTTGCAAAACAAACTCTATACCCATGAAGCACTAATTTCCCCGCCCTCCTCCACCCAGCCTTTGGCAGCTATCTTTCAGTAGTTGTTTCCATGATTTTGACTACCTTAGATACTTCATATGACTGGAATCATATAATATTGTCCTTTTTGACTGGCTTATTTCATTTAGCATATGTTTGTCCAGGAGGTTCATCCGTATTCTAGCATGTGACAGGATTTTCTTTAAGGTTTTATAATATTCCATTATACATATATACTGCATGTTCTTTATCCATTCTTCCATTGATGGACATTTAGCTTGTAATTTTGAAGAAATGTCTTTATAGTATGAAAAACTGTTTGAGAAGTTGAGAAGTGGTGGAATTAACCCTGTGTGTTCAAATTATATATTTTTTAATCTCATAAAGATATCTTTACTGAGAAAGTGCCATTACACCATGATTATGGCATTAAGAATATATACTTTTATTTTCATATTAGTCCTGTTACTACAGCTATAATTCAAAGAGGAACTTTGAGAAAAGGCTCCATTCTGGTTGCTGGAAAGAGTTGGGCAAAAGTACGCTTAATGTTTGATGAAAATGACAAAGTAATCGATGAGGCCTGTCCCAGCATGCCAGTGGGAATTATAGGCTGGAGAGACTTCCCTTCTGCAGGAGATGAAATTCTTGAAGTAGAATCTGAGGTATATCAAGCTTAATTCCTCTACAGTAGATATGATGTAATGATTTAAAATATCAATCTATAATGTTATACCAAATAAGTAATAAATAATTCAGTACTATAACAGGCTGTGAGGGGGGGCTAGTGATGTCATTCTAGAGTTTGGCTGTAAAATTTGGCTTTTAAAATTTGAGATAAGATTTTTAAATAATTTCAAATTTACACAAAGCCTCCATATAAAAGTTTTGTAAGTTTCTTAAAACTTTAAAATTAGTGGTTTCATATATGAGCTAGGCTAATTTCATAGTGGAGGAAGAAACCAGCAGATACTGGTTTCTATTTAGTTAAATAATTCCCTTTTTTTTTTTCCCCATAAAGCCAAGGGCACGTGAAGTTGTTCACTGGAGGAAGTATGAGCAAGAACAGGAAAAAAATAAAGAGGATCTGGAATTAATAGAAGAAAAGCGAAAGGAACACCAAGAAGCACATCGGAAAGCCCGCGAGAAGTATGGCACTTTGCACTGGAAGGCAAGGTCATTTATAAAGTACAAAATAAAAAAACAGCAGCAACCCTTAAAGCCAAAAGAAAAAGCAGGAGGAGATTCAAATGCACTTCCTATAATTATTAAAGGTGACTTTTAAAAGATTTTACTTTACATCTCATTTTAGGAATATATGTATTTCGTCATTCTCACAATTAATTTGAGCCATTAAATTTAAGCCAAAATGATTTCAGTATTTTGGGGGGGAATTTTTAAAAATTGAGATATACTTGACATGTAACATTATATTAGTTTCATAATGATTCAGTATTTGCATATATGGTGAAATGATCACCATAATAAGTCTAGTTAACATCTGTCACCATCCTTAGTTATAAAATTTTTTTTCTTGTGATGAGCACTTTTAATATCTACTCTCTTAGCAACTTTCAAATATGCAGTGCAGTGTTATTAACTATAGTCACCATGCTGCATATTATATTTACTTTATAACTGGAAGTTTGTACCTTTTGACCCTCTTCACCCTTTTTGCCCACCCCCTCACTGGGGGAGATTTCCTTAGTAAACATTTATCTAGTGGATTTTGTTGTAAATGTACATTTGGTTCTTTATACTTTATTCAGTTAAGTAGATATTTATAATGCTAAACCTAAAGAAAAGTGGATTTTATGGTAAATGCTATTCCTATTATTGCTTTAAATAGATTATTGTCATTTTTGTGTCTGTTAATTTCTAACTCCTATCACCAATAATTTTAAACTTTTGCTGCATTTAGGTGATGTTGACGGTTCCGTAGAGGCCATTTTGAACATTATGGATACCTATGATGCTTCACATGAGTGTGAACTAGAGTTAGTACATTCTGGTGTGGGTGATATTAGTGAAAATGATGTTAACCTTGCTGAAACATTTCATGGTGAGGATTCCATTTCCTGTTTGTTTAACTGTGTTCCCTAGAGCATACTCTGAACCATTTGCTTCTGTCTTTTCTTGCTGGGCTAGTCACACCTGACATTTTACCCCCATCGGTATCCCCCTTCCTGTTGCAGTTCAGTCTCAGCTAGTGATTGAGAGCAAGTGGGATGTGCAGTATTGCAGCCACAGCTCCACTGTGGCTGTCATTGTTGTACTGAAACTTTGGGGAACTATTTCAAGCCCCAGTAGTATTTCTTGAATGTACCATTACTGCCTCCTCACCACTTCCAGGTTCCCCCCCAAGCCAGGCTTTGTTCTCTCTCTCTTTCATTTAGACTTTTTGAATGCTCTTTAATCTGCAATCAGCCTACTCAGTACTTTCCTTCATCTTTTACTTTTGGTTGCCTATTTTTGTTTACTTATAATTTTACAACTTATATTTTTCTTAAATCAAAAGCTCTTTTTAGCTTTATATGCCTGGAAGACAAGGGGACTGTTTGTGAGTCAAACTTACGATACACGGAAAGGGGACTCATGACTGCATGACTGTCGCTTTAACTAGGTTTAACATCTAGGCAAAGCACCAGTGTTATTGAGTGATTAATGAATCATTTAGGAAGGGGGTACTTCATGACCTAACTTGATTAGAATTAGATGTTACCTTTACTACTGAAAAGATGTTTTCAATAATGTTGGTTATTTCAAAGTATTTTATGGGCACTGACTTTTCTATTAATGCAGATAGTATGATGCATTGAATGATTTCTTAATGATAATAAGACTTTCAAGGTGGTTCTGTTTTTCTCCTGATTAAGCCATTTGCATAAATTTTTTTTCACACCCCCAAGGTATTTGCAGTTGAATACATTATTTGTTCTTTGGTAAAATGGTCAGCTCCATGGAACTTCTTTCATTTCTTAAACAACTCTTGAACTTTACCAATTAAGTAACTACAGTTGACACTTGAACCGGGTTTGAACTGCGGGTCCACTTATACGTGGATTTTTTCAATAGTAAATATTACAGTGTACTACAAGATCCGAGGTTGGTTAACTCCTCGGATGTGGAGGAACCGCATTTATATGGAGGGCCAACCATAAATTATGCTCGGATTTTCAACTACACGGAGGATTGGTGCCCCTAACACCTGTGTTGCTCAAGGGTCATCTGTATTTTTTGAATATCTTTTGGCCAGCTGAATATCTAAGAGCAAACAACAAAAGTTGTAGACTATAAGATTATAATAACAGAATTGTTATTAAAATAATGTAGTATTTCAGTTCTAATCATTTTTTTCTTATTTCTCTGGTATGAAAGCTTCGTTTAGCATATTGCCTTGCACATAATGGTCATTTAAAATAATGTTCCTTAAATGATTGGATTTAAAAATCATAAATCTTCCTTGTTTAATAAGCCACAATAGAATTTATAAAATCCTTTCATTAATTTAAAAAATTAACTAAATTAACTAGTTTTCATGAGAAAAAATTATAGAATTCACCTCTCCTACTCACTTTTAATTTACATAGAAGCAAAAAATTTAGATTTGAGTTTTTGCTTGGAAGACAAACTGTTTAATGCAATATTTGTGCTACTTTATTGTATTTATGCTTTCCAGGTGTTATATACGGCTTCAATGTGAATGCAGGCAATGTTATCCAGCAGTCGGCTGCAAAAAAAGGAGTAAAAATTAAACTTCACAAAATCATTTACCGTCTTATTGAAGATTTGCAGGAGGAACTGAGCAGTAGATTGCCCTGCATTGTGGAAGAGCACACAATAGGTGAGTGTTCACTGAATGTTTAAACATTCGTATCTAACCTGCTGTAAATAACACTTGAAAGCAAAGTTTAAGGGAAATGTATTTTGCTATTTAAATATGCTCACTGTTCCAACACATACCCTGTGTTCTAGAAAAAAATGACTACTATAGATAAAGGTTCAGTGTAACTTCGTATGAATTATAAACACCTGCCCTCTGCAAGGTGTTGTGCTTTTGGCTGTGAGGATACAAAGGCAAATAAGGCAGTAAGAACTTGCCCTCTAGTTAGACATAAACCACTAATTGTAATACAGAGTAGACTGGGATGGGAGGCATAAACATTATTAACAGTGTTGTGGAAGGAGCCATTGATTTTGTCCAGCAGCTGGCAAAGAAATCCACCATGAGAAGAAAATTTACATTTAAATATTAAACATTTAAAAATATTTTTTTCTAACATATCCCTTGGCCAGTTTAACGGCTAAATTTATTTCAGATGGACTGAATCAGTTTATCTCTTCTTTTTCCTCCCCACATCCGGATATTTTTGGTTAACTTTTAATTTTGATGATAGTTTTATATTTCCAGAAAAATTACTGGAAAAGTATAAGCAACTCCCTCCCAGTTCACCAGTTGTTTACATTTTGCCCCATTTGCTTTAGTCCTCCCCCTTCAAACATACACACACACACACACTTTTTTTTCTGGGCCATTTGATAGTAAATTTGAGATATTGTGTTCATTTGCCCATAAATATTTGCATTTCCTAAACACAAGGATGTTCTCGTATAAAACTGCAGAACAGGTATCAAACTCGGGAAATTGAACATTAATACTCTTATCTAAGTCAACAAGTATCAAACTCAGGAAATTGAACATTAATACTCTTATCTAAGTCACAGTCCATGTTCCAATTTTGTTCATTGTCCCTATATAATGTACTTTATAAATATATATTTTTCCCTCAGTCCAGGATCACAGATTAGGTTCTTCAGTCTTTTGACCTTGACATTTTTGAAGTGTATATAGGCCAGTGATTTTGTTGAATGTACTTTAATTTGGATTTGTCTGTTTCCTCATGATGAGACTCAGTATTTGCATTTTTGGTCCACAGTACAGATTTATTTTAGGCTTTTCTGACCTACTTAACATGATCACAGAGATTTGTATGTTCTTGTGCTAAGAGCAATTTGGAAAACTGAGTCATATGAGGGTTTCCAGGGGTAAGTGAGAGCACCAAATAACACTAATTCTAGAAAACTGGTACATTATAGTGTGTGGTACTGTGTCATTATTGGAATTTGTTTTAAATTTCAGTCAGTAAAAAAAAATTAAGCTGACTCACAGAATTAGTACTCTTAAGTGTATATAAATTACCCATGGTGAGATTAAAAATAAATCAGGCAACAACGGATGGTCCATTCAAGAAAATATATTGAGGGACAACTGAAAATTAGGTTTTCATGGAGCAGACAGGAATTATACTAATCTTATCAACTGATAGCATCTTCTATTGCATTTTATTCATCCAAAAAAGTGAACATTTCATTTATTTTTCATTCTTTTGGTAAGCACATATAGTTTTGTTGATTTTCTTTTCCAAGAATACCCAAGGATTTTCATGTTTTTATTTCTAATATTGGCCAGGAAAATAAAGTTGGTTGAGTTAGAGAAAATTAGGACTTTCTTGCACGAGTTTGTAATTTTTCTCACACCTTTAACTGTTACTCTGCCGAATGTCAGAAATTATGTATTTCTCAGAATTTTTGTTTTCTGTATACTTAATGTTCTCTTCTTCCTAAAGGTGAGGCTTCTATACTAGCTACCTTCTCTATAACAGAAGGGAAGAAAAAAGTTCCTGTGGCCGGCTGCAGAGTCCAAAAGGGACAGTTAGAAAAACAAAAAAAATTTAAATTAATACGTAATGGACATGTTATTTGGAAGGGTAAGCAACATAAAACTGTTTCTATAATATCATATCCAGTCACGAAAACCTGATGATCCTGGGTAACTGAAATCTTTCACTCCATAATCCTAGTTCAGGCCACTTCTTGCTAACTCATATCTGGCCTCCAGTCCTAATGACTCTCCCAGGATTGTTAGTCCCCAAATCTTTCTAAGGTTCTAAAAATTGGCCCCAAACTACCTTTCCAGCCATGTCTCTCCTACACTTGGATCCACATCATTATATTTTCATCCTTTAACAAGCTTGTGCCTGTATCGTCTTCATCCTGGTGTAACTCATTCTTCAAGTCCCGAGTATAACCCCCATCCCCTGTAAAGTGTTAACCTTTGAAAAGGGAGACAGTACTTTTCGCTACAAATCACATCTTGTTTATAGCAAACTTCATTTTTCTTTGGTTTCCCTGGTATTTCGTCCCATCTTTTAACATGACAGGACTGTAAAATCTGTAAGAATTTCAGTGTAATTTTCCTTTTAACACCAGACTACAACTGCACTTGTTGGGTACTTATTTGAGTTATATGAACCGTAAGTTTTTTTCTCTTTTTTAAGGCTCATTAATCTCACTGAAACACCATAAAGATGATATTTCAGTCATCAAAACTGGAATGGATTGTGGTCTTAGTTTGGATGAAGAAAAGATAGAATTTAAAGTGGGAGATGATATTGTCTGTTATGAAGAAAAGGAAGTTCTAGCCAAGACTTCTTGGGACCCAGGATTTTAAAATTATGTTAAAAATGTAAATGATTAAATGTTTTGCTTTATTACAGAGCAACTAGTTTCATCTTACTAAAGGTAATAATTCACCACTCACCACTGGTCAGAAAGTTCTGCCGAGCATTAACAGGTGTAACTGTCAAAATGCTACAGAATTAGGAAATCTTATTTAAGGACGCGTCCAACTGGAAATCCTGGAGTAGGGAAAGAATATGGCTAAAGGGAATTGTTAATTATTGGTATATCAGTGAATCTAATAATCAGTTTAATAAACTTCAAGTGCTTACTTTAGTTCATTGATATCAAGAAGCAAGCCTCCCTGAACTGCGCTCCATAGATAAAATATGGTACCAGTCAAATACTGTGAAACCATTATTTTTCAGTGTCAGCAGTACCAATGAGCAAACCTCAGAACTTAAAATTCCAAAGAGAAGTTCACACTCAACATTAAAGGACTTTGGGTGAATTTTTTGTAACATCTTTATTGGAGTGTAATTGCTTCACAATACTGTTAGCTTCTGTTGTACAACAAAGTGAATCAGCCATATGCAGATGAATTTTTTAACTGGTAACTTGCAAGCTCTGCCGCCTTTAAACTTCCTTTGTAGGAAACAAGTGTCAATACATTGTAGCTTCTTTTTAGGCAAGGTTATAATACCAATTCACACAAACCAATGTTTCTCAGTCTGGGGGTGGGGGAGGTTCCTCCCCACCCCTAGGGGTCATTTGGCAATGTCTGGATACTTTTGGTTGTGGGGAGGGGTAGTGTGCTACTGGCAGCAAGTGGGTACAGACCAGGGATGCTGTTCATCACCCTGTGATATACAGGAAAGTCCCTACAACCAAAAATTATCAGTCAAAAATGTCAGTACTGGGGTCTTTCCTGGTGGCGCAGTGGTTGAGAGTCCGCCTGACAATGCAGGGGACACTGGTTCGTGCCCCGGTCCGGGAAGATCCCACAAGCTGCGGAGCAGGTGGGCCCGTGAGCCATGGCCGCTGAGCCTGCGCGTCCGGAGCCTGTACTCCGCAACGGGAGAGGCCACAACGGTGAGAGGCCCGCATACAGCCCAAAAAAAAAAAAAAAAAAAAAAAGTCAGTACTGCTGAGGTACAAAGAAACTGACCTGTATCTAGACAGCTGGTATCAAATACAACATAATTCTGCCAAGTACAGGTTACCTAAGAAAATAGTGTGATTAATTTGATCTTTAAAACCCACTTTTAAAATCACTGGAATAAAACTCAACATTTAAACGGTAGTTCATTAGTTCATGTCTTTTATTAACCAATATACAATCACTTGTCTTCTGGTTTGTTGAAACAATAGGTCAGACAACATTTGCCACAATAATGTCTGTCAAAGTGGCTGGCCATAAAAACTCCAGCACCACATTCATCTGAGGGGCACTCCCGACGAAGGCGACTGATTTTGCCATTCTCATCCACCTAAAAAGCATAAACTTGCTGTTAAGATAATCTTACAACATACTGTGAAGTCTAGCTTAAATGACTCAAAGTATTTAACCTTTTAATCACACAACAGTGATATTTCTTAGTACTTACAAACCGAAGCACCCCAAATTCTCACCAATAATTACTACAAGAAAAAAGTTCAGAGTTTTTAAAGCCCAGCCTTGCAAGAAGTGGACAGAGTTAAGACCTGAACCCAGATCTGACTTCAAAATCAGAAACTTAGTTTGGAATAAAGTACCTAGAGGTAAACCCCATTATATACAGCTTATTCAAATACCAAACAGGAAAAAACCCCGGACTTTTATATTAAAGAGTTTGAAACCAGAGATAAATTATTACCTTTAATAATTTGGCTCACCTTATAGTATTTCAGGACAGCCAACTTAACCTTCTTTCTCTTATGCTTGTTCTTCTTGGGAGTGGTGTAAGACTTCTTCTTCCTTTTCTTAGCACCACCACGAAGTCTCAACACAAGATGAAGAGTGGACTCCTGTTATTGAACAGAGAACAAAACAGCCTTTAAAAATGGTTACATTAATGCTACTGCTCCGTGGAGAATGGACAACCAGCATCATGCACATTCTAACTGGATATGACAGGAAGTACACCCACACGTGGGGGAGTCAGAAAAAAAGAGGTATCTGATTCCTATATAAAGTCTTAGTTCATAGACAGATTAAGGAACACATTAAATTACACCATGGGATGCAATACGCAAAATCCAAAACGTAGAAGAATATAGCAGCACTTCTCAAATGTTGGTGTATCAATCACCTGGGAATCTACTGCTAATCTAATGCTATTCTCCCCACTTTTTGCGTATTAGTCAAAATTTCCAAATTAAGATACAAATATTCATACTTAAGGGACTTCCCTGGTGGCGCAGTGGTTAAGAATCCACCTGCCAATGCAGGGGACACGGGTTCAAGCCCTGGTCCAGGACGATCCCACACGCCGCAGAGCAACTAAGCGCGTGGCCAAAACTACTGAGCCTGTACGCCACAACTACTGAAGCCTGTATGCCTGAAGCCCGTGCTCCACAAGAGAAGCCACCACAATGAGAAGCCCACGCAAGAGTAGCCCCCTCTCGCCGCAACTACAGAAAGCCCACGTGCCACAACAAAGACCCAACACAGGCAAAAATAAAAAAATAAATTATAGTTAAAGGGATGGTTTCCTCCAAACAGACCTTTTGAATGTTGTAGTCAGACAAAGTACGTCCATCTTCTAGTTGCTTGCCAGCAAAGATCAGTCTTTGCTGGTCAGGAGGAATTCCTAATGGGAAACAAGTTGAACAAACAAATTAAGTGACTGCAAAACAAGCATATCTGCTCAAGATTTATAATCTTGAATCAAATAAATGGTACTAACATCCATCAGTGAGTTCTTACTACAGGGAAAGTGTAATTGTAAATGTTTAAACGGTTTATCTCATTTAATCCTAATACATGTTAACCACTTTACAAATAAGTATACATGTGTAAATTAACTAACACGTCCAAAATCACACACGTGAAAGGTACTACAGCTTGGCTCCACGCTGATAAACGTCTGTCTACTGTGTTATTCCAAAAGCATTTTTGTCAATCTGACCTCTTCCCACCCCACAAAGAGCAGGTATGTCTAGCGCCTGACAGGGCCTCTGTAGGTGAGTTTTTCTGAATCAGAAAATGTTAACTTGCCTTCCTTGTCCTGGATCTTGGCCTTTACGTTTTCTATTGTATCCGAGGGTTCGACCTAGAAGTTTTGAAGTGCAAACGTATAGGTAACACAATCAGGAACTAGAGTAATTGCTCCATTCAGTTGGAAGGTCATCAGGGAGCCGAGGCGGTGGGGGCTGAAACCTACCTAGTAGAGCCATTGGCTCACGCAGCTGGAGACAGGCTCCCCGGAGCGCACGCTCCCTCCCCCAGCCCCGGGCGGCGGCGGCCGGGCCACACTTGCTCGCGCCCACCTGCGGGGGGCGCCACCCTCCCGCCTCGCGACCCCGGCAGCGGCTACCTGGCGGGAACCACCAGAGGCGACAGACTCGGACTTTAGGCATCGGAAACCTGCCCTAATCCCCAGCTCAGTTAAACAACCCTCCCTTTACGGCCAAGTTTTAGAACCCAGGTTCGGAAACGTATTCTAAGGCGGAAAGCAGCGCGCGTGCCGAAACCCGCCTCAGATACCGCCTCCTTCACGCCGCGACTTCTCCCACCGCCTGGCCCGTACCTCGAGAGTGATGGTCTTCCCCGTCAGGGTCTTCACGAAAATCTGCATATTGGCGGCGGTGCCACCTGAGGGTGAGGAAAAGGAGGAAACGGTGAGGTTGGGGACAGAGGAGGCGCGACGGCAGGCCGCGGGCCGGAGAACACCCGAGAATACCTACTCACCGCAGATGGCGGATCCGAAGAGAAGGGCGTCGTGCCGGCCCACGCGCTTTCCCGGGGCCCCCGCGGAGGCCCCGCCTCCTAGGCGGCCACGTCAAGTGCCTGAGTGCTGTCGCAGCGGCTGTCCAGCCACGTGCCAGACCAGGTCGTGACCTCATTTCTCCTCCTGGTAGCCTGGCTTATTTCTCACTTTAGCTTTCAGAACGCTCTTGAAATAGCAGATTTAAGCAACTTAAAAATGTCTTTAAAGGAATTTTCCACCGTAGTTGACGTGGCTAAGAGGGTCTTTAAAAGGGGGTGGGGTTGCGGGGGCCTCATGAGGAAAACGGAGGAAATGGAAGTGTCTTCTGGGAATTGTAGTTTTCCGCTGCTTTCTTTTCTCTAGGACTACTCGTCCCAAGATGCAGTTCCACAGCCCTGGGCTCCCTAGTTACTATCGCTTAGCCCTGGCGTCGGGATTTGGAGGAAGGGGTTAAGGTGAGGAGGGAGCAAGGGTGAAGCGCAGTAATGGTTTCGGGGAAGGTGGAAACGGGTCGGAAGTGACTAGGAGGGAAGGTTAAGAGATTGGGGAAGAGTGGGGGACCGAAAGTGTTATCACCCACTTACTGAGGCGGTGAGGAGCGGATGATCAGCGATCTACCACCAGACGCTCCCCTGGGCCTTCAAGGGAAGGGCACACCTGTGGCCACTCCAGGCAAGCTGAAAGATAGGTGGTATCCTCAAAACCTCTTGTCCGTCCTTGTCTCGCCCTGTAGCCCCTCCCCGCCTTCAACCCCGGATGTTTTCCTAGTTTAAGGAAGGTTCTGTCTTATATGTCACTACGCAGTGTGAAACGGTTTAATATGTTGAAAATCTCTGGAGTTTTCAAATTTTCAGATGAGGCCACATGGGAAGGAAACCCGCGGAAAGGTTTATTTATCGTAGAATTTCCAAGTTTGGAGTTGGGAGTTGTGGTGAAAGTCCTAAGAGGAAGTTTTTGGAGTATGGGTGGGGGGCTGTCCTGCCAAGGCGGGCGAGTTAACTCCCTTCCCCTGGCCTTTCGCCGCTGCGCAACCACAGAATCCTGTGCGTGCACCTTCCTAATTGTCTTCTCTCTTTATCTCTCTGTGCCCTCCTCTCTGCATCTCCATCCGCAAATTCAGGCTCCTTAATTTTTTCTGTCCCCAGTTTTTTTCTAACCCACCTTCACTTTTGCCTCCCACATATAAAAAGTAAAAATGATTATGTCATTAATGCTACTTCACCTTCAAGATAAAATCCAAATTCCTTAGTGCGATAGCCTCTGCCATCCTTACAGCCTAGTCTGCCAAGCCCATTACTCACTTATCACTGAGCTAATTGAAGTTCCTGACAAGCTCTTTCATGCTTTGGCACTTCTGAAGAAAACGTTTCTTCTCTGTGGAGCGCTCTCCTACCACATTCTGCCGGCTAATCTCCACCTTTACAAAAAAACTCCTCGAAAGAGTTGTCTATACTCATTGTCTCTAATTCTTTTCCTTCCATTGACTGAACCCACTCCTATCAGGCTTCTGTCTCCACCATTCCAGTGGAATAGCTCTTGTAGTTACTAATCACCTCCGTGTTGCAAAATTCAATGGCCATTTAATCTTATTTGACCTATCAGCGGCATTTGACACAGTTGATCATTTCTTTCCTCTTTGAAACACTTTCTTCACCTGACTTCCATCTCCCTTTTCCATCTCCCTGGATGCTCTTTTCCAGGCTGCTTTGTTGCTTCCTCCGTATCTACCAGACCTCTAAACTTTGGAGTGCCCCCAATGCCCAGTCCTTGGACCTCTGCTTTGTTGACATTTCCCAGATCATTTTCCATTCTGTCTCATAACTTTTAAATGTCATTTATATGCATATAACTTATAAACTTATTTCTCACTCAGACTCACCTGAACTTCAACATGTCTAATAGGGAGGCCCAAACTCCTGATCTTATGAAATTGATATTCCCATCTCATAAATGGCAATTTCATCTTTTCAGTCGCTGAGGCCAAAAACTTTATGGTCATCCTTGACTGTTCTCTCATACCCACATCGAATCCCTCAGCAAATCTTGGTTTTACTTTTAATGTATATGCAGAACACTTCGCACCATCTCTGCTACCACTCTGATTCAAGCCACCGTTACCTTTGTCTGGACTGTTGTAGTAGCCTCCCAGTAGCTCTTCTGGCTTTGACTCTTGTCTTCACAGAGAAGCAAGAGCAATTCTTTGAAAATGGAAGTCAGCTGTCATTCTTCTGCCCACAGCTCTCCAATGGCTTTCATCTCTCTCTGAGTTAAGCCTAAGTTCCTATAAGCAAGGCTGTCACTCCCACACTGGAATGACTGGAGGCCACAGTTCAGCTCATTGTTCCTCTTGCCACGTCTTCCCAGAGAAAGGAGCATCTTTTTCTAACCTGCACAAAGGTGCCCCATGGGCTGGTAGTGCTCCTACCTTCAAGACCCTATATTCTACATGATCTGGCAGCTACCTCTCTGGCCTCATCTTTCTTCTCTCCTTTTCTCATTCTCTTCTAATCTTCCTGGCCTTCTTGCTGGCAGATATGCTATCCTGCCTTGAGGCCTTTGGACTTGCATCTCTCTCTGCCTCAACCACTCTCCTCCCAGGAATCTACATTACCTGCTTTTTTCAGGTTTCTGAAATGTCACCTTATCTGTGAGGGCTATTCTCTTTCCTGACTTAATGCCTTATGTAAAATGGCACCCTCCCACCTTTCTTACTCTCTATACCCCTTTCCTTCTTTTATTTTTCCCCATACAACTTACCCCCATCTGTTATACTGTTTTTTACTCCTGTGTCTTCTGTCTCATTACTTGAATGTAACCTCTGGGAAGTTAGGGACTTTGTTTTGTTTAGTACTATATCTCTAGTGCCTAGAATAGCGGCAGACACACAGTAGGTCCCCCCCCCAATATATATATATTTTTTTGCGGTACGCAGGCCTCTCACCGTTGTGGCCTCTCTCGTTGCGGAGCACAGGCTCTGGACGCGCAGGCTCAGCGGCCATGGCTCACGGGCCCAGCCGCTCCGCGGCATGTGGGATCTTCCCGGACCGGGGCACGAACCCGTGTCCCCTGCATCGGCAGGCGGACTCTCAACCACTGCGCCACCGGGAAGAGTCTCCCCGCCAATATTTATTGAATAAATAAATTCAGCACAGATTAAGCATTGTCCTGGATGTTGTTTCATGAGATGTTTTCCGTAATATTTCCCTGCCCTCTCCCACAGACTAGTGAGGTGCCCCTCTGGGCTTTTGTAGCCCGTTGTGCCCACTGGTCACACTGCCTTCTCTGCTCTGTGGCAGAGGTTCATTTAACTAGAACCAGTACTTGTCTAGGAACCCTTGTGACTTGTTTCCTTTGTATCCCTAAGTGTCTAATTTGAATGAGTGAGTGCAAGGTAATCTGAGTTGTTCTGTGTAACTCAGTGGCATTTTGTAGATGCTGAGAAACAGTCACTTTAGCTGTGTTCTGATTTGAGGGCACAAGTCATGTCTTCTGAGCAGACCAGATTATTGCTCAGTGATTACTGATTAATAATCAGCTTTCTTTTTTTGGGGGGGTGGGGGGGGTGGTGCATGTACTCTGCTAGAAACTGTATTATGCACTGGAATGCATATGGGTGGGGAAGGAAGATGGGGAATGAGAACATTTTGGTTCCTGATTTTATCAAATTTAGAGCCTACTGAGAGAGATAGAGAATATAACCAGAATTCTGAGTGATAATATCATGATAGAGGAAGTGCACAGTATGTGGGAGAACATAGCAGTGGCACTTGATCAAATTTAAGGGAATCCAGGGCATTCCTGGAGCTGTATAGGCTGAGATCTGAAAAATAAAGCCAAGTAAATGAGAGTGGAAGTACTGTGTGTATCTTATGGAGGAGAGTTGAGGATGCGGGAAGGGAATGCAGGGATGGGGAGAGAATTATCATCAGGTAAGAGAGCAAGTTTATAGGAGTGGATGGGGGTTATGAGGAGGACAGGGGCATGAAAAGACTAGATTTGGTCAGAGAAAAAGTCCCTGGTTCCTATAGGGCATTCATAGACTAAGGAAAGGAGCTTGGATTTTATCCTAAGGGTAATAGGAAGCCACTGGTGTTCAGATGTGACCACCCATTCCCCAGTGATCACACCCATGCCTTCCTCCTTTGACTTTTATCTTTTACTATCTGAAATTACTTTTTTTTTTTTTTCCATCTGCGCTGCTTGGCTTGCAAAATCTTAGTTCCCTGACCTGGTATTGAACTGGGTCCACGGCGGTGAAAGCGCTGAGCCCTAACCACTGGACGGCCAGGGAATTCCCGGAAATTACATTATTTATAGTCTGTCTCCCTTAATAGATTGTAAGGTATCAAGGAGCCAGGGACTTTATATTATTTATAACTGTATTATGCACTGGAGTGCATATGGGTGGGGAAGGATAATGGGGAATGCTGAATCTCTAGCTATAAAACAATGTCTGGCACTTAATAGACACTCAGTAAATATTGGTTGAATGAATGAATAAAGAAATTGATTTCTTATTTGGGAAAACTGTTGATCCATTTATGGATTATTGCTTTGTTGGAACTACTTTATGTTCACTTATAAATTTATTTCTCATTATCCAGTTCATCAATATAAAGATAAATTAGGTCTTTTTTTTTTTTTTTTTGCGGTATGCGGGCCTCTCACTGCTGTGGCCTCTCCCGTTGCGGAGCACAGGCTCCGGACGCGTAGGCCCAGTGGCCATGGCTCACGGGCCCAGCCGCCCCACAGCATGTGGGATCTCCCTGGACCGGGGCACGAACCTGTGTCCCCTGCATCGGCAGGTGGACTCTCAATCACTGCGCCACCAGGGAAGCCCCTAAATTAGGTCTTTTAAACTTTGAAATTATTTTGGTGTCTCCTTCCTTCAATATATGACCTATGGGCAGTATTTATTGGCCATATATGTTATTTTAGATAACTAGGTATCAATTATATTGCCAAAACACGGTAAAATTGATTTAGGCATTTATTCATCACAGCATTATTTAATAATAGTGAAAATATCCAACAGGTGGGGAATGGTTAAGTAAGTTATTGTGTATCATACCATGAAGTACTATGCAATCATTAGAAGTCATGCTTTTGAAAACTATAATATTTAACAACATGGAAAACTGCTTTTAATATTAAGTGAAAAAAATAGGATACAAAACTGAGTATAGAGTGTGATCCTAATTTTTATAATTATAAGCATTGGAAGGAAATACACCATATTAAGTAGTCATTATATTTTGGTGGTGGGATTCTGGATGATTTTTGGTTTTTCATTAATTTTCCAAATTTAGTTTATATTTTCCAGATTTTATACCGTGAGTATAAACGTCTGTGATGGGAATGAGGGGAGTTAAAATGTTTTACCTTGCCACACATTTTTAAGCAAATCAGGGGATCTGTTTAATGTTGATGTGAATAGATCTCAGGAACCAACTTTTGTATCCAACTCTAGTTGGATAATGATTCTTTACTAAGAGAGCAGTGAAATATAGCTGCTTGAAAACCTGACTCAGAAAGGTACAGTTTGTTACCTTTGACATCACTGATATACAGATTTTAGCAGAAGTCCTGACTTCTTACTTTTCAGTTAGTACGTTCATAGTAAAGATAAGAATTATAATAAAATTCATCATAAAAATAAATTCATGAATTATTTATAGCTATTGTGTGTTGGATAACTGTGACTGGGCCAGGTAGGTACATGCGTAGAGAAATATTTGATCTTGCTTGCTTCATCAGGAGGCCTCCAAACTAGTTTTCCCACATGAAACAAATAAAGAAAATGCTAATAAACCTTCTGTTAGAAAGTGTTGAGTTAAAGAAACCATTCAATCATATGATACATATACTTGTTTAGTAAGAAATGAGTTCTTTATTGACTGGTATTCTATCCCAGAGGTATAGTATAGCACATGGTAGTAGAATGATCAGACCTTTTAATTCATAGGTTGAAATATTTATTTCAGAGATCCATGAGACTTTTTTTTCTTCTGAAACAAATAGACGTTTTATTTAGATCAATTTTTTTTTTTTTATGCGGTACGCGGGCCTCTCACTGTTGGGGCCTCTCCCGTTGCGGGGCACAGGCTCCGGACGCGCAGGCTCAGTGGCCACGGCTCACGGGCCCAGCTGCTCCGCGGCATGTGGGATCTTCCGGGACCGGGGCACGAACCCGTGTCCCTTGCATCGGCAGGCGGACTCTCAACCACTGCGCCACCAGCGAAGCCCTAGATCAATATTTGACTTAATTAAGCTTTAGATTAATTGATGGTCTTTTTCTTTCAGGCTTATCAAAGTTTTGGCTTTGTTGCGAAAGCACGTCAAGACTTTTCTCTGGTGAACAGGTGTGCAGACTGTGACATATGTCCGTCCAAGAAATAAATAAACATGCAGTTCTCCCTCCTATCATTAGTAGAAGTGACAAGGAATTTTTGGAAAGAATGCAAAGATACATAATTACAGAAACTGAAAGAGTGGGCTGTAATGAGGAAGGACCTGCTGATGAATATTACATCATATACCGAAACGTTTTTGATAAGGTATCATAATGCTTTAAGACAACAGAGTTTTTATGTAGTAGAAATGGTCTATCTTGACAACTAATATTCCTGCCTTAGTAACACCACTGCTTGTTTGACTACATTCCATTCGTCAGTTTTGAGAAGTTCATCCAATTTGTCAGAAAGGGATGAATGGGGAAAATGCAATGCTGGATTTATATTACTAGACAGTTAATGAGAGTTTCAGTTATTGTAGCTTAAGTGCAGGCTATCAGTTTTTGAACAGCAACCTAGCTGTGCCCTCTAATATCATTTTGACCTTCCATCTCAAATCATTATCTGATTTGTTAGGAATTGGGCTGTAAGCATGAACCTGGTAGTTCTTTGTTGTTTTGGGTTGGTTTGTGGTATAATTAGAATCTTGGTTTAGATTTGATCTAGCATATTAAATTGAGACTCCTTGTAGATTAGAGGTCTAGATAGGCATAGTAAACAAGGGGTTTAACTGCACTGAATGTTGGAAATATGGAGGTAAGAAAATGCTGTGGCTTTATGTAACATTTGATTTTGCTTTTCAAGGTTTTAGAAATACCTGCTTTTCCTTAACAACAATTGCAATATGGCCACCGATCCTCATTTTTTTATCTCACTTTTTTTTTTTACCCACGTAAGATGCCCTGACAGTAAAATCAGTGAAGTCAGCACTCTTTCCTCCTTACCTAGAAGAAATTATTACTTATGTGAAGACTTCTGTAAACTATTGGTCTCTGAGTAAAACAGCCATAGGCAAAATAGGAACTCAGTGTTTTGTTTAAATTTTAAACATTACACACTGAGTCTTATTTCTCCTCTAAATAAAAATATAGTGCCTCACTCTAAGGAAAAGTGAACACAAAGTAGTGATATATACCTACAAGTGGAATTAAGAAAATTGATGCATATCCATAAAAGTATAAAATGGAAAAAAAGAATATTTTCTTCCTTTTAAGTCATCTGGAAAATCTGTCTTGGAAAATCTGTGTCTGGCAGATTAGCTTCATTTTATAAGTTGTTATGATCAATGAAATTGTTTTGGTGTTTTAGTCATTAAGGAATGTATTAGGTGAATATTTAAAGGTACTGAAGGTAGTGTATTGAATAGGTTTTATAAATATCAAGAATCATGCTGAGACTCTACTTGTGTGAAATCAGCAAAGGAAAGTTACCATAATTGTAACATACTTATCTTTGCATGTCTAAATGCTAACACTTGTCAGAAGTTTTCTTACATGAAGAGCTCTCTGCTTTAAATTAGTATAGTTATAGTGATGTCATTTTGGAGGAGCTTTGGTAAATTTAATTCTTAGAGAAAAGACATGGGATTAAATAAAAGATAATTTCTGTATCTTTAGTCCTTTTCTCCATACCCCCCAGGATTTCCCTTTGGACTGTTTGTACATTGTACAGTTATAAATTGTACATTTGTACATTGTGAGGTATCCTATTCTTCAGGACTGAGAGGGGTTCTGAAATAGAAATCATTTGGTACTTAGAGAAACTTTTATTCTAGCTTCTCAATAAGATAATCTGCCTTTCCATTTTCATGTTATTCCAACACATTTGATTGTTAATAAACTATTAATGCCTGCCTTCTCTAATCTTCCTTCTCGGAAGGATCTGGTTGGGCAAAAGATGAAAGTGTCAGCTTGCATCTCTGAGTACTTAGAACCAGAGAACAAATACCAAATTCTGTTTAAAATCAAAGATAGAGGATTTGGCCTAGAGAACCATGCCTAAATCAAAGCAAGGAGGACCTGAGGCTGTGTAACAAGAGTTGAGGGTACGTTGCAGAGAGAGCCAAGGACTTAGTAAGCAAAGGACTTAGTAAGCAAAGAAAACCAAAGCTAGGAAGAGTGAGCTTCAACAGATACGGGTGAATTATGGAGGTAATTGGACTCCAGAAAGTGACTGGCCTTTTGCATCCTGGTAGCGTGTTGTACAAATAGTGTATATTCGTGTACTGCTGAGGTGGAATGGATACCATTCCTCCTCTCCCTCAGATCCCTGTACCTGGTAAGGATGGCTCTGTTTTGGGGGGGGGGGGGTTAATGGAAACCTTAATACCGGAGTCTGAAACTTGAATCCCTAGAGGCCAAGAAGGTCATACAAAAGAGTTAAGTGTACTGGCTTTAACAGAATAAGGAATCATGGGGACTGTGGTAAAATGAAAAATCAATCCAATCTAAAGCTCCAGCTGATTACTGCCATTAAGGAATGGGGGTTCCACGTTGGTAGATTTTTCAGTTTTCAAGAGAACCTGAAAATTTGGGTTTGGGGTGAAATTTCCTAACTTTTAAAATATTTTGTGGACCAAGCAAAACTGTTCTACCTCTGGCATACAAGTTTCCCTCCTTTACTTTAATGCATTTTCTGTGCATTCTTAAAGATTCCTATGGGTGTTCTGAAATCTATTTCTTCTAGCAAAACCATGTGGGAGCTGATCATGATGTTACTACAAGTCTGTTTTCTATCCATTAACATATCTGAGTTGTCTTGAATTGTTGCAGCACCTCATAGAGGCTTGTGGAGTGGAGTATGGCCAGGAACCGTGGGGTATTTAATTTGGAAGACCACAGATTAATGACCTCTATTTTATTGAAAGTTGCTGGGTGGCAGTCCTTTGGGTGGATAGGTAGTATGGTCATGTCAAAAAGATGACCAGTATTTCCCATTCAGTTATCCTTTCCTGGTGCTTGGCATTGAGCAATTATCTCCTTATGCCATTTTTTTTTTTTTTTTTTGGCTGCATGGCTTGCGGGATCTCAGTTCCTCTACCAGGGATTGAACCCAGACCATGGCAGTGAAAGCGTCGAATCCTAACCACTAGACCACCAGGGAACTCCCCTCCTTATACCATTTCTTGATAGACCAGATGTCTACCTGGATAATTTTTTCTAGGTATTTTCTAGCTAACAGTGTGGTATACCAGAGACTAGAGATATAGTAAGGGTAGAAAGCCTAATTGTATCTTTCAGAGAAAACTGTGGATTGATCACATCTATTCTTTATATGCCTCGACACCTTCCAACATCCTTGTGAGCAGAATTTGGCAACCATAAATTATTTTTAACTTTTTTTGTTTTTTAACTTCTTTAAAGTGCTCCTTAGTTATTATTGTTTCTTTGTATGGGTAATGCCTACACAAGATTAACCAGGAAAAAAAAGAAAAGAAAAGAAAAGTAAAAGAACCGATAAGAGTATACAGTGGAAAGTCTGGTCCTTCTCATCTTAGACCCTACTTCCCTTTCCTTCTCTGTAGGTTTCTATTTTCTTCTATTAACAATCCAGAGATATTATGTAGGTTTCCTTCTCTGTAAGTTTCTGTTTTCCTTTCCTTCTCTGTAGGTTTCCATTCTCTTCCATTATAGTTCCAGAGATATTATGTATTTAAACACCATTGTAAACCATGAATGTAAGGTATGAATGGTTTTCTCCAGTTGCACTTGACATCTTGGGATTAGAAATGCAGTTTGGAATTGAGAGTATTGATCAGCTAGTCGGAGCAGATGGGTTAGAAAAACAGGGAAGTGAAGGGAGTCCAGGATTTTAAGGTCTGAATGAAGTCCTTCAGAGACTAGACTTGGAGGTAATGAGGGACGATATTTAATAGTATTTAAGAGATCCAGAATTGAGATAATTAGATCTGGTATTGGTTTTATCTGACCTCGTATAATGTATGTGTTAATTCCTAGTAGAGCAAAAAACATGGTTTTTTTTTCTCTCTCTCATATTTAAGCTCACAGGATTGTAATGATTCACAAAGAGCATATATTCAGTAACAACTGTCTTTAATAGTGGTATTTGCATATGAATGCAAGCTCAAATTTGTAAAATTTTAGATTTATAATTGCCCCTCATGTTTCATTAAAAAAAAATCTATAATCTGTATTTGCAAGTCTTTTGATCCATAGTCTTCTAGAAAAAATCATATTTTAGGTAATAGAGTATGTCACTGCATACAAATCCATTCTTACTTCAATCAAAAAAGAATACGATGCCTTTATTGAGACAATAAAGAAAAGCCAGAGAACTGCATTTCATCTTCATGGAAAACTTAAAGTTTTGGCAGGAGAGCCCACAGCATTGGTATATCATAGGAAAAGAATAACTCAACTTAAAGCAAAGTAAGTATATTAGTAAGTAGCCCAAAAGGTGATAATTGTTACTTTGTTATATTAACTAGCCATTGTAACTATAACCAGTGGTTCTTACTCTTTTTCAATTTCAATTTTATTTTAAAGCCATGTTTTTATGTTACCCTTCCTATTGAAATTACTATATTTTTACTTGAAAAATAATACTAATTCTGTTTGAGAATTTTATAATATCTCTTAGGATAATTGGAGGCACATTGTAGTATCATAAAATGAGGGATACAGATAATTGCTCCAGGTGATTTCTTGCATGGAAGGTTTAATAGTACAATTTCATGATTACCATCTGAAATAGAGCACTTAATGCTCTGATGCACAAAGATAAATAACCTACTGGGAGAGGATAAAATGCTCATTCTTGCTAAGTAGTCTCAGATTTTCAGTGTTCCATTTGGTAATTGATGGGTAAATTATTACAGATAATTTCAAGTCAACCTGGAAAATTATGTAAAATTTGACCTCCACTTCTGGTAATGTGGCTTGCTAGATGTTGGGATAGATCTTCCTATTGGGAAAATATGCTACATAAGATGGTAAAGAAATTTTTTTCCAAAAGTAACAGGAAGCTGACAGGGTAGTGACAGAAATATTAGGGCAAAATCATAACAGAAGACAAAAGATGGAGAAGCACTAAAACTTCTTTGACCCTGAAAGCATTTATTAAAACTAGTGACCATAAGCTTTAGTTTTTAGTCTGTGGCACAGGGGTACAAAAGACAGAGCCCAGGATCTATCTGCCCAAGGGGTGTAGTCTACTGGGAAATCCTCCCCATATAAATCTGGGATGATAAAGGGCTACACCCTTGAAGAGTGAACAAGAGGTAAACTGCTCCACCTTTGAGGACTGCATGGAAAATTGCCTTCTGTTTAGCAGACTACTAACAGATCCAGGGCTTATTTTGGGGGTGATGAAATGTTCTGGAACTAGAAATGGTAGTATTTGCACAGCTCTTTGAATATGCTAAAATTCACTGAATTGTATACTTTACAAGGGTGAATTTTAAGGTATACGAACTATATTTCCATAAAGCTATTATAAAAAAACCATGGAGGACAGAGTGAGAAAGTTATATTATTATGTCTAATCACAACTCAAAGAGAAGAGAATATGGGACAGAGACAATATTTGAAGAGAATATGGCTGAGAATTTTCTAGAACTGGTGAAAGATATCAATTCACAGATTCTGGAATACCAAAGAATCCCATTGTAAGTAATAAGAAATACTCAACTAGATTTACTGTAGTGAAATTGTCAAAGATAAAGAGATCATAAAAGTAGCTGTGGATAGGAGCAATGACTGGATACCTTCTCATCCATGTTGTAGCATGTATTGGAGCTTAATTCCTTTTTATGGCTGAATAATATTCCATTGTTTGTATGTACCATATTTCATCTACTTATCAGTTGATGGGTACTTGAGTTTTTTCCACCTTTGGCTATTGTGACTTGTGCCACCATGAACATTCATGTACAAGTATCTGTCTGAGTCCCTGCTTTCAATTTTTTCGAAAGTCTGTTTACTTTTAACATGTCTTTCTTCCTAAAGCATAACTATTTGGATGAAAGCCAAGGATATTTTATTTCCACAGTCCCTCTTTCATAAATACTGCAAGCTCCTACTCTGAGCCATCTGTAGTTACCAAGAACTCTATATAGTAATCAGACTTAGGTAGCGGTTATCTACTGACAAACTTGTTTTTAATTTACCAAAACTCCTGTAACATTTATGTAGCTAACTGATTTTAATCTATTATTTCCTCCCTGGACCAAAATATGGGTGATAAACTAGGAAGTAAATTTCAAATAATGCTTAAAAGAAGGTTTTATTTACTTTTTGGTCTTTAAAACCTCCATTTCTGGATGAACTCAGTTTTATCTCAAGATGCTATCATTCCTCTAACTCTAGAATCAAAGTTAATAGAGTATGCTGAATAATGGTCCCCAAAGAAATAGGTCCTAATCCTGGAAATGTTACTTTGTTTGGAAAAAGGGTCTTTGCAGATATGATTACATTAAGGATCTTGAGCTAGGGAGATTCTCTTGGATTATGCAGGTGGGTCCGAAATACCATCACAAGTGTCCTTATACAGAGAGGTAGAGGGAGCATTGACACAGACACAAGGGGAAAAAGCATCATTACCTCGGGGGCAGAGATTGAAGTGATGCAGCCACAGAAGGCCGGCAGCCCTCGGAAGCTGGAGGAGGCAAGGAATGGATGCTCCCCTAGAGCTTCTAGAGGAAGCACAATCCTAAAAACACAGATTTTGGCCCACTGATACTAATACTGGACTTCTGGCCTCCAGAACTGTGAAAGAATAGATTTCTGCTGTTTTAAGCCACCAAGTTTGTGGTAATTTGTTATAGCAGCCACAGGAAACTAATACAATTACTTAACAAAAATAATTTTTAAATTGCAAAGGTAATTTTCAACTAAAGGGAATAGACATAGTACTTTGTGGCTAGATTATTATGTTTAATACTTACAAATTTCCAATAAGGTTATGAATCATAGGCAGTATAAGATTTTATTGATGCTTTGAAAGAAAATTGTTCCTCACTTGTGAGGTTAGTTAACTTCCTAGGCATTCTTTTGTAAACTTCCGTCTACATTCATAACGGTACAAAATGATAATTAGCCAAATTAAAGTAATAATTTAACCTGTTTTACTTTGAATTGTATGATTAAATAATTCGTTGAAAGAAACATAAAAAAGCCTTTCTGTTTTTCAGGATGAGGCTTATTGAAAATAATTCCTCAAAGATTCAATTGCAAATAGATGAAATGAAACAACTTAGGGCAGAGTATGACACAAAAGAACAATATTGTATTTACTGCAAAGATCCTTCAAAACCTATTCCAGGTACAGTATTTTGTTTAAAATATTTGAGAGAAATTCCAACTGTTTCCAGTTACACAAATTAATATATATGTGTTACCATGTATATATCTTCCAAGTATACCGGGACTTTAGCCAGACTTTACAAACAGCTTTAGTCTGGCCTCTAGGTACATACAAGGGAATGAGAAAACTTAAACAACCCTAAACAAGTGAAAGAGTTCCAGTCTGGCTGGATTATATAAAGTATAGTACAGTGGCTCTTAAAGTGTGATTCCTACATCAACATCAGCATTACCTGGGAACCTGTTAGAAATGCAAATTTTTTTGTCCTGCTGCAGATTTACTCTGTCAGAAATTCCAGGGATGGGAGTTGGGGTCGGGTGGTGGAGCCCAGCAGTCAGTGTTTTAACAAGTTCTCTAGGTTATTCTGATGCATTTTATAGTTTGAGAACCCATGAAATATGTGAAAAAACTGTGGTACGTAAAGTTCTGGTGAATATTGTTGATTCACACTGATGTCAGCATTCACTGGTTCCTCATTTTCAGCCAAGCCACATTTTAAGAAATTGGAGTATATCCTGGAATTCCTCCAGAATATTGAGAGATTTGTATGATGAATGGATAGAGGAGTTGCAAATATACATCCTGGAGTAAAGAAAGACTTTGAGAATAGATAACTGCATTCAAAACTTTTCAAAATTCCAACTAGTGTTTATCCAGAGGCAGAATCAATAAGTGGAAATTTTAGGAAGTCAGATTTGGTTTCAATGGAAGAAGCTATGTCTTGAGATAATGAGCTACCCCACACCAGAGGATTTTAACTGAGGTTGAATGATCATCCTATGATTGGTTGAAGCAGGGACTAGATTCACTTTCAAGTATAAAATTATGACTAGCAGACTACAAATAAGATACATATGAATAAGTACAAAATAGCTGACAAATTGATTAAATGCTGAAGGGATACAGGGTGTAAGGGAATGACTGAAATTGATTAGGGTTAATCCAGGGGGGGTTCTTGAAGAGAATTTTGAGGTGTGCCTTTAAAGGCAACAATTGGTCTGAATGAGAATGAAAGTCATTTGAAGTGTGTGTGTATGTGGGGGGCAGTTATGAATAATGAATAGAGGGGACAATGACCGAGGGAGAAAGGACTGAAGATTTGGCAGGCATTTATAAACTTTGCATTGGAGAGAATAAACAGATTACCCTGGGGTTAGTTGTAGTAGACTAATGGAAAGTTTGGTTAGGGAAAAATCATTGAACAGGAATCCTGAATTATTAGGCAAAAGTTCTTGGTGTTACTGAATAAGATTGATATTTAGGGGTTTGCAAGATGTGGTGATGCGGTCGTTAAAATTTTTTTTCTTAAAATGCTAAGGTTTGGACCATCAGTCTTCACTAAGTCTTCATTGATGATTTGTTTAAAACTACCAGCCATTTAGAAATGTATGCTAATTCTGTTTATGTTCAATAATCTTCAAGTTCATGCTACAATTTCTTAATTATTCCTTAACATAGGCAACCATCTGACCTGTTTTGCTAAGACTTGCTGTTTGAGCACAAGAGTCCCACACGTGGCTTGGCTTGTTTGATTTGTTCCCTTTTCCCTTAGGCATGACTCTCCAAGAATCTGTCAGTTTAGATGCTCTCACTAAATACTTGAAACATCTTGAAGATAAATATGCAGAAATTGAGCAACTTATGTCAAAAAAATATTTACCAGCTCAGAGGAAGGCAGATTTAGATGAGGAAATGATTGTGGTATTAGAACGGCGAGATTTAGCTGAAAATCTGAACAATGAATTACAGTTCCGGTATGAAAGTTGAATATATACTTTTTACAGTTTGAAGCTTTTATTTGTGTTTATTTTAATATTCCACTATTTGATTTTAGGTTCAGTATATTGTTAATGTTTTTTATCTTTATAGTCATCAAAGACTGCAGATTATTTCACAGGCACTTACTTTGTGGGTAAAATCTGATATGAGCAGATCATTTCAAGACTTCATGGAGCACATTCAGAAAAGTAAAGATTTACACGGTAGAGGATCTATATTTGTTAATTAACATGAATAATGGAAAACATTTTTTTTCTCCAGAAAGCTAAAGAATGGGGATTTTCCTAGGCTGAGTTTAAAGAAAGTAAAAATGTACTTACTTCTGTTAGGTCTCTGTTACCCTGTGGGCTTCTTCCTTCAACAGCTGACAAATAATTGGTGAAGAGTAGACTTGGTTAGCCAAGGAGAGAATACCTGAAAATAAGGAAGAAAGGGATGGGGAAGCTACTCAGTTTAGGAAGAGGTTGGTGCTATTAGAAACTATAGCATTAAGTTGTTGGTATTAAACATTTATATGTTTGTTATTTTCTGTTGATTGATAACCTTAAATATCATCCAGTGGTGCTTTCAATATTTACAGGTGAACAAGGCATTGTTGAGGAACTACTTGAAGATGACCCAGGCAAGGCAAAAGAAGCTGAAATTTTGCTATACTACGTTGAAAGGCAAATATTTAAAAAGCTTTTTGATTTTCCTTGTTAAGATATTATAGCATCTATTTAATATTTATTTAAAGACATTAAATGTTTCACATTTATTTAGCATCTTTTTGAGCTGTAGTCTCTAGCTTTTGTATTTTAAAATTCTACTCTAGTAGACAAATTAGAAAATAAGCTAGAATTTAAAAAAATAGATTCTTTGTGGAAAAAATACCAGATTGATGGTCTAGGAGATTTTTCAGAGGTTATAGGTGGATTGTAGTGTTAAGTTTTATTTATATTTTTATATTTTTTATTTTTTTATGACCTTCTTGTGTCAGATTATCCTAGCCAGTTTAGTCCTTTTTTTCTCATTATTTCCATCCTATGACATATTAGGAAGGCATATTTCCCCCAAATACTTATTAAGTTATTATATATATTTTATAGTAGAGGCTTAGAGATCTAAGATTTTATTCTTTAAGAGGTTAATTCATAGGCTATGAGGCCAGTATGTAATGAATATATGTAATATTCCTAGTCTTCTATGTTAAATGTTTTCAGCTGCTGATTTGCTTGTTGATATGGTGCAAAAAAGGGGTAAAGATCATTTTGAGGGGCACCAAAGCCTGGATTATTTCCTTACACCTCTAAGTCTATCAGCTTCAGATATGAGAGAAAAACCCTGGTTGAGGTTAAAAGTTTTATGTATTTTGCTTAATGTTACTTTGGTGTTTTTCTCCTCTGGGGTTCCACATTCATTTGCAACACTCTTTAAATCCTGTTTGCCATAGTTTTTTTTTTTTTTTTTTAACATCTTTATTGGAGTATAATTGCTTTACAATGGTGTGTTAGTTTCTGCTTTATAACAAAGTGAATCAGTTATACATATACATATGTTCCCATATCTCTTGCGTCTCCCTCCCTCCCACCCTCCCTATCCCACCCCCCTAGGTGGTCACAAAGCACCGAGCTGATCTCCTTGTGCTATGCGGCTGCTTTCCACTAGCTATGTATTTTACGTTTGGTAGTGTATATATGTCCATGCCACTCTCTTGCTTTGTCACAGCTCACCCTTCCCCCTCCCCATATCCTCAAGTCCATTCTCCAGTAGGTCTGTGTCTTTATTGCTGTCTTACCCCTAAGTTCTTCATGACTTTTTTTTTCTTAGATCCCATATATATGTGTTAGCATACGGTATTTGTCTTTCTCCTTCTGACTTACTTCACTCTATATGACAGACTCTAGGTCCACCATCTCCATACAAATAGCTCAATTTTGTTTCTTTTTATGGCTGAGTAATATTCCATTGTATATATGTGCCACATCCTCTTTATCCATTCATCCGATGATGGACACTTAGGTTGTTTCCATCTCCTGGCTATTGTAAATAGAGCCACAATGAACATTTTGGGACATGACTCTTTTTGAATTATGGTTTTCTCAGGGTATATGCCCAGTAGTGGGACTGCTTGGTCATATGGTGGTTCTATTTGTAGTTTTTTAAGGAACCTCCATACTGTTCTCCATAGTGGCTGTACCAATTCACATTCCCACCAGCAGTGCAAGAGTGTTCCCTTTTCTCCACACCCTCTCCAGCATTTATTGTTTCCAGATTTTTTGATGATGGCCATTCTGACTGGTGTGAGATGATATCTCATTGTAGTTTTGATTTCCATTTCTCTAGTGATTAATGATGTTGAGCATTCTTTCATGTGTTTGTTGGCAGTCTGTGTATCTTCTTTGGAAAGCTGTCTATTTAGGTCTTCTGCCCATTCTTGGATTGGGTTGTTTGGTTTTTTTTTTATTGAGCTGCATGAGCTGCTTGTAAATTTTGGAGATTAATCATCTGTCAGTTGCTTCATTTGCAAATATTTTCTCCCATTCTGAGGGTTGTCTTTTGGTCTTGTTTATGGTTTCCTTTGCTGTGCAAAAGCTTTGAAGTTTCATTAGGTCCCATTTGTTTATTTTTGTTTTTATTTCCATTTCTCTAGGAGGTGGGTCAAAAAGGATCTTGCTGTGATTTATGTCATAGAGTGTTCTGCCTATATTTTCCTCTAAGAGTTTGATAGTTTCTGTCCTTACATTTAGGTCTTTAATCCATTTTGAGCTTATTTTTGTGTATGGTGTTAGGGAGTGATCTAATCTCATACTTTTACATGTACCTGACCAGTTTTCCCAGCACCACTTATTGAAGAGGCTGTCTTTTCTCCACCGTACATTCCTGCCTCCTTTATCAAAGATAAGGTGACCATATGTGCGTGGGTTTATCTCTGGGCCTTCTATCCTGTTCCATTGATCTCTCTTTCTGTTTTTGTGCCAGTACCATACTGTCTTGATTACTGTAGCTTTGTAGTATAGTCTGAAGTCAGGGAGCCTGATTCCTCCAGCTCCGTTTTTCTTTCTCAAGATTGCTTTGGCTATTCGGGGTCTTTTGTGTTTCCATACAAATTGTGAAATTTTTTGTTCGAGTTCTGTGAAAAATGCCACTGGTAGTTTGATAGGGATTGCATTGAATCTGTAGATTGCTTTAGGTAGTACAGTCATTTTCACAATGTTGATTCTTCCAATCCAAGAACATGGTATATCTCTCTATTTGTATCATCTTTAATTTCTTTCATCAGTGTCTTATAATTTTCTGCATACAGGTCTTTTGTCTCCTTAGGTAGGTGTATTCCTAGATATTTTATTCTCTTTGGTGCAATGGTAAATGGGAGTGTTTTGTTGGTTTCACTTTCAGATTTTTCATCATTAGTGTATAGGAATGCCAGAGATTTCTGTGCACTAATTTTGTATCCTGCTACTTTACCAAATTCATTGATTAGCTCTAGTAGTTTTCTGGTAGCATCTTTAGGATTCTCTATGTATAGTATCGTGTCATCTGCAAACAGTCACAGCTTTACTTCTTCTTTTCCGATTTGGATTCCTTTTATTTCCTTTTCTTCTCTGATTGCTGTGGCTAACACTTCCAAAACTATGTTGAATAAAAGTGGTGAGAGTGGGCAACCTTGTCTTGTTCCTGATCTTAGTGGAAATGCTTTCAGTTTTTCACCATTGAGGACGATTTTGGCTGTGGGTTTGTCATATATGGCCTTTATTATGTTGAGGAAAGTTCCCTCCATGCCTACTTTCTGCAGGGTTTTTATCATAAATGGGTGTTGAATTTTGTCAAAAGCTTTCTCTGCATCTATTGAGATGATCATATGGTTTTTCTCCTTCAATTTGTTAATATGGTGTATCACGTTGATTGATTTGCCTATATTGAAGAATCCTTGCATTCCTGGAATAAACCCCACTTGATCATGGTGTATGATCCTTTTAATGTGCTGTTGGATTCTGTTTGCTAGTATTTTGTTGAGGTTTTTTGCATCTATGTTCATCAGTGATACTGGCCTGTAGTTTTCTTTCTTTGTGACATCCTTGTCTGGTTTTGGTATCAGGGTGATGGTGGCCTCGTAGAATGAGTTTGGGAGTGTTCCTCCCTCTGCTATATTTTGGAAGAGTTTGAGAGGGATAGGTGTTAGCTCTTCTCTAAATGTTTGATAGAATTCGCCTGTGAAGCCATCTGGTCCTAGGCTTTTGTTTGTTGGAAGATTTTTAATCACAGTTTCAATTTCAGTGCTTGTGATTGGTCTGTTCATATTTTCTATTTCTTCCTGATTCAGTCTTGGCAGGTTGTGCATTTCTAAGAATTTGTCCATTTCTTCCAGGTTGTCCTATTATTGGCATACAGTTGCTTGTAGTAGTCTCTCATGATCTTTTGTATTTCTGCAGTGTCAGTTGTTACTTCTGCTTTTTCATTTCTAATTCTATTGATTTGAGTCTTCTCCCTTTTTTTCTGGATGAGTCTGGCTAATGGTTTATCAATTTTGTTTACTTTCTCAAAGAACCAGCTTTTAGTTTTATTGATCTTTGCTATCATTTCCTTCATTTCTTTTTCATTTATTTCTGATCTGATTTTTATGATTTCTTTCCTTCTGCTAACTTGGGGGTTTTTTTGTTCTTCTTTCTCTAATTGCTTTAGGTGCAAGGTTAGGTTGTTTATTCGAGATGTTTCCTGTTTCTTAAGGTAGGATTGTATTGCTATAAACTTCCCTCTTAGAACTGCTTTTGCTGCATCCCATAGGTTTTGGGTCATCGTGTCTCCATTGTCATCTGTTTCTAGGTATTTTTTGATTTCTTCATTGACCACTTCATTATTAAGTTGTGTATTGTTTAGGCTCCATGTGTTTGTATTTTATACAGATCTTTTCCTGTAATTGATATCTGGTCTTATAGCGTTGTGGTTGGAACAGATACTTGATACAATTCCAATTTTCTTAAATTTACCAAGGATTGATTTGTGACCCAAGATATGATCTATCCTGGAGAATGTTCCATGAGCACTTGAGGAAAATGTGTATTCTGTTGCTTTTGGATGGAATGTCCTATAAATATCAATTAAGTCCCTTTTGTTTAATGTGTCATTTAAAGGTTGTGTTTCCTTATTTATTTTCATTTTGGATGATCTGTCCGTTGGTGAAAGTGGGGTGTTATAGTCTTCCTACTATGAATGTGTTACTGTCGATTTCCCCTTTTATGACTGTTAGTATTTGCCTTATGTATTGAGGTGCTCCTATGTTGGGTGCATAAATATTTACAATTGTTATATCTTCTTGGATCAATCCCTTGATCATTATGTAGTGTCCTTCTTTGTCTCTTCTAATAGTCTTTTTTTTTAAGTCTATTTTTTCTGATATGAGGATTGCTACTCCAGCTTTCTTTTGGTTTCCATTTGCATGAAATATCTTTTTCCATCCCCTTACTTTCAGTCTGTATGTGTCTCTAGGTCTGAAGTGGGTCTCTTGTAGACAGCATATAGATGGGTCTTGTTTTTGTATCCATTCAGCCAGTCTGTGTCTTTTAGCGGGAGCATTTAATCCATTTACATTTAAGATAATTACCGATATGTATGTTCCTATTCCCATTTTCTTAATTGTTTTGGGTTCGTTATTGTAGGTCTTTTCCTTCTCTTGTGTTTCTTGCCTAGAGAAGTTCCTTTAGCAGTTGTTGTAAAGCTGGTGTGGTGGTGCTGAGCTCTCTCAGCTTTTGCTTGTCTGTAAAGGTTTTAATTGCTCCATCAAATCTGAATGAGATCCTTGCTGGGTAGAGTAATCTTGGTTGCAGGTTTTTCTCCTTCATCACTTTAAATATGTCCTGCCAGTCCCTTCTGGCTTGCAGAGTTTCTGCTGAAAGATCAGCTGTTAACCTTATGGGCATTCCCTTGTGTGTTATTTGTTGTTTTTCCCTTGCTGCTTTTAATATGTTTTCTTTGTATTTAATTTTTGACAGTTTGATTAATATGTGTCTTGGCATGTTTCTCCTTGGATTTATCCTGTATGGGACTCTCTGTGCTTCCTGGACTTGATTAACTATTTCCTTTCCCATATTAGGGAAGTTTTCAACTACAATCTCTTCAAATATTTTCTCAGTCCCCTTCTTTTTCTCTTCTTCTTCTGGAACCCCTATAATTCGAATGTTGGTGCATTTAATGTTGTCCCAGAGGTCTCTGAGACTGTCCTCAGTTCTTTTCATTCTTTTTTCTTTATTCTGCTCTGCAGTAGTTATTTCCACTATTTTATCTTCCAGGTCACTTATCCGTTCTTCTGCCTCAGTTATTCTGCTATTGATCCCATCTAGAGTATTTTTAATTTCATTTATTGTGTTGTTCATCGTTGCTTGTTTCATCTTTAGTTCTTCTAGGTCCTTGTTAAATGTTTCTTGCATTTTGTCTATTCTATTTCCGAGATTTTGGATCATCTTTACTATCATTATTCTGAATTCTTTTTCAGGTAGACTGCCTATTTCATCTTCATTTGTTAGGTCTGGTGGGTTTGTATCTTACTCTTTCATCTGCTGTGTGTTTTTCTGTCTTCTCATTTTGCTTATCTTACTGTGTTTGGGGTCTCCTTTTTGCAGGCTGCAGGTTCGTAGTTCCCATTGTTTTTGGTGTCTGTCCCTAGTGGCTAAAGTTGGTTCAGTGGGTTGTGTAGGCTTCCTGGTGGAAGGGACTAGTGCCTGTGTTCTGGTGGATGAGACTGGATCTTGTCATTCTGGTGTTCAGGTCCACGTCTGGTGGTGTGTTTTGGGGTGTCTGTGGACTTACTATGAATTTAGACACCCTCTCTGCTAATGGGTGGGGTTGTGTTCCTGTCTTGCTAGTTGTTTGGCATAGGGTGTCCAGCACTGGAGCTTGCTGGTCATTGAGTGAAGCTGGGTGCTGGTGTTGAGATGGAGATCTCTGGGAGATTTTCGCCGTTTGGTATTATGTGGAGCTGGGAGGTCTCTTGCAGACCAGTGTCCTGAAGTTGGCTCTCCCACCTCAGAGGCACAGCACTGACTCCTGGCTGCAGCACCAAGAGCCTTTCATCCACACGGCTTAGAATAAAAGGGAGAAGAAAGAAAGAAAGAAAGAGAAGGAAGGAAGGAGAGAGAGAGAGAGAGAGGGAGGGAGGGAGGGAGAGAGGGAGGGAGGGAGGGAGAGAGGGAGGGAGGAGGAAAGAAAGAAAGAAAGAAAGGAGGGAGGGAGGGAGGAGGAAGGAAGAAGGAAGGAAAGAAGATAAAATAAAGTAAGATAAAATAAAAGAAAGTTATTAAAATGAAAAATAATTATTAAGAAAAAAATTTTTTAAAAAAGAAAAAAATGGACAGGCAGAACACTAGGACAAATGGTAAAAGCAAAGCTATACAGACAAAATCACACACAGAAGCATACACATACACACTCAGAAAGAGAAAAAGGAGAAAAAAAAAAAAAAAATATATATATATATATATCGCTGCTCCCAAAGTCCACCTCCTCAATTTGGGATGATTCGTTGTCTATTCAGGTATTCCACAGATGCAGGGTACATCAAGTTGATTGTGGAGATTTAATCCGCTGCTCCTGAGACTGCTGTGAGAGATTTCCCTTTCTCTTCTTTGTTCGCACAGCTCCCGGGGCTCTGCTTTGGATTTGGCCCCGCCTCTGCGTGTAGGTCGCCTGAGGGCGTCTGTTCTTCGCTCAGACAGGACGGGGTTAAAGGAGCAGCTGAGTCTGGGGCTCTGGCTCACTCAGGCCGGGGGGAGGCAGGGGTGCGGATGCCGGGCGAGCCTGACGTTGCACCAGCCTGAGGCGCGCCGTACGTTCTCCCGGGGAAGTTGGCCCTGGATCCCAGGACCCTGGCAGTGGCGGGCTGCACAGGCTCCCCGGAAGGGGGGTGTGGATAGTGACCTGTGCTCGCACACAGGCTTCTTGGTGGCGGCAGCAGCAGCCTTAGCGTCTCATGCCCGTCTCTGGAGTCCGCGCTGTTAGCCCCGGCTCGCGCCTGTCTCTGGAGCTCCTTTACGCAGCGCTCTTAATCCCCTCTCCTCGCATACCAGGAAAGAGGGAAGAAAAAGTCTCTTGCCTCTTCAGCAGGTCCAGAATTTTCTCCGGACTCCCTCCCGGGTAGCCGTGGCACACTAACCCCTTTAGGCTGTGTTCATGCCACCAGTCCTCTCCCTGCGCTCTGACCGAAGCCGGAGCCTCAGCTCCCAGCCCCACCCGCCCCAGCGGGTGAGCAGACAAGCCTCTCGAGCTGGTGAGTGCTGGTCGGCACCGATCCTCTGTGCGGGAATCTCTCCGCTTTGCCCTCCGCACCCCTGTTGCTGTGCTCTCCTCCGCCGCTCCGAAGCTTCCCCCCTCTGTCACCCGCAGTCTCCGCCCGCGAAGGGGCTTCCTAGTATGTGGAAACCTTTCCTCCTTCACAGCTCCCTTCCACTGGTGCAGGTCCCATCCCTATTCTTTTGTCTCTGTTTATTCTTTTTTCTTTTGCCCTACCCAGGTACGTGGGGAGTTTCTTGCCTTTTGGGGGGTCCGAGGTCTTTTGCCAGCGTTCAGTAGGTGGTCTGTAGGAGTTGTTCCACATGTAGATGTATTTCTGATGTATCTGTGGGGAGGAAGGTGATCTCCGCGTTGTACTCTTCCGCCATCTTCCCGATTCCCCCCACCATAGTTTTAATTGTAAGGACTGAGTTGGAGATGTTTTGCCTTAGGAAGAGGAGTAGAAGCTTAAGGTATCTGAACTATTATCTTTTCTTCTTTGAATTAGTCTCACATTTAGTTGGGAGTCTGATTCGTGGCCGAACAACTAAGGCTTCTGAATACCAAGGACACTTCTTGATCTTCAACTTGGCAGCCTTTGTGTGCAATTAATATTTCCCCTAGGCTGAGCCTTTAAGCAGATTGCCCTTCTTTCCCCTGGTTCCCCTTTTCTTCCAGAGATAATATGAGAGAAAAAAAATCTGAGCTCATTATAAATTCAGTTGAAGTTCTTTCAACTGAATAAATTCAGTTGCTCTTTCTATGGCTTGCTCTCAGCACTATAGGAATAAGGTACAGGATCAGGTTCACGTCACCTGGCAGGTGAGTCTTATTCTGAGGCTACAAAAAACAATATTAGGGAAGGAAGTGAAAGAGTATCTCACAGAGTGAATGAATCTAGTTATAGTTTACTAGAGGTGCTTTTCTGCATTACTATGCTACTATGTTTAGTCTGTATTAGACATTTCTAATCACTTTTCTTTACTTTTTTTGTGTACTACTATATAATGAAATGCACTGGCTATAGGTTCAATGAATTAATCTCACTTGGAGAATATGAAAAGGCAGTTTATTTTGCAGCAAACAGTCCTAGAAGAATTCTTCAAAACATTGGGACAGTGAGTAAATTTAAGGGTAAGCATTTCTCTCTGAACCTTACATATGTATGCTAATTATACTTTTTTTTTTCCTGATAGAATGGGAAGGGTATTGAACTGGGAAACAAGATCTACCATTTACTCAGTTTCCTTACCTGTAACATTAAGGGGTTTGATTAGGTTTTCCAAATTAAATTATGAAATATTTCAAGTATACAGAAAAGTGTGAGAAACATAAATAACAGCCATGTACTCGCTCTCAAGTTTTACTCAATGTTAATATTTTGTCAGATTGCTCAACTTCCTTTAAAAAACAGCTTTGTTGTGGTGAGTTGACATACATACACTAAATTGTACATAAAATGTACAGTTTGTTAGGTTTTGACATATGTATCCTCCAAAAGTGCCCTCATTCCCCCAGTGATCCCTCCCACTACTCCCCACCCCTCCCACTGGTCTCCCTCCCAGAGCTTCCCTCAAGTCCCCAGGCAACTACTAATCTGCTTTCAGTCACCAAAGATTAGTTTGCATTTTCAAGAATTTTATACAAATGGAATCGTATAGTAGGTATCCTTTTTTGACTGATTTCTTGCACTTAGACTAATTATTTTGAAATTCATCCATGTTATTCCATCTATCAATAATTTATTCTTTTTTTTTGCTGAGTAGTGTTCCATTCTATGAATAAAAATCCTTTACCAGATACATGATGCAAATATTTTCTCCCAGTTTGTGGCTTGTCTTTTCATTCTCTTAACAGTGTCTTTCTAAGAGTAGAAGTCTTTAATTTGTTGAAATCTAATTTATGAGTTTTTTTCTTTTAGGGATTGAGATTTTAGTGTCGTACCTAAGAAATCTGTGCTTAATCTGCAGAGATTTTTCTCCTATTTTTTTTTCCCTAAGGATTTTATAGTTTTAGGTTTACATTTAGGTCTATGATCCAGTTTGAATTATTATTATTATTATTATTTTTGCAGTACGCGGGCCCCTCTCACTGTTGTGGCCTCTCCCGTTGTGGAGCACAGGCTCTGGACGCGCAGGCTCAGTGGCCATGGCTCACAGGCCCAGCCGCTCTGCGGCATGTGGGATCTTCCCGGACCGGGGCATGAACCCGCGTCCCCTGCATTGGCCGGCGGCCTCTCAACGACTGCACCACCAGGGAAGCCCTAGCTTAATGTTTTTGAGGTTCATTTATGCCATAGCATGTATCAGTAGTTCATTCCTTTTTGTGGTGAAATAATATTCCATTGTATGGATGTACTGTATTTTGTTTATCCATTCATCTGTTTATGGTCATTTGAGTTGTTTCTACTTTTTGGTTATTATGAATAATGCAACTGAGCGTTTCTGTACAAGTTTTTGTGTGGATATGTTTTTATTTTTCTTGGATACATACCTAGGAGTAGAATTTCTGGGTTAGGGACTTCCCTGGTGGTCCAGTGGCTAAGACTCTGAGCTCCCAGTGCAGGGGGCCTGGGTTCGAACTCTGGTCAGGGAACTAGATCCCACATGCTGCAACTAAGAGTTTGCATGCTGCAACTAAAGATTCTGTGTACCGCAACTAAAGATCCTACAGGCTGCAATGAAGATCCCACGTGTGGCAACAAAGATCCTGCCTGCCACAGCTAAGACCTGGCACAGCCAAACAAACAAACAAACTAATAAATAAATAAATAAGAATTTCTGGGTTATATGGAAACTCTGTGTTAATACTTTGAGGAACTGCTAAACTTTGCACTATTTTCCATTTCCACCACCAGTGTATGAGTTCTCATTTCTCCACATCCTTACCAATACTTGTAATGTCTGTCTGTTTTTTTTTTTTTTGTATTTTTTTTTTACATCTTTATTGGAGTATAATTGCTTTACAATGGTGTGTTAGTTTCTGCTTTATAACAAAGTGAATCAGTTATACATATACATATGTTCCCATATCTCTTCCCTCTTGCGTCTCCCTCCCTCCCACCCTCCCTATCCCACCCCTCTAGGTGGTCACAAAGCACCGAGCTGATCTCCTTGTGCTATGCGGCTGCTCTCCACTAGCTATGTATTTTACGTTTGGTAGTGTATATATGTCCATGCCACTCTCTTGCTTTGTCACAGCTCACCCTTCCCCCTCCCCATATCCTCAAGTCCATTCTCCAGTAGGTCTGTGTCTTTATTGCTGTCTTACCCCTAGGTTCTTCTTGACATTTTTTTCCCTTAAATTCCATATATATGTGTTAGCATACGGTATTTGTCTTTCTCTTTCTGACTTACTTCACTCTGTATGACAGACTCTAGGTCTATCTACCTCATTACAAATAGCTCAATTTCGTTTCTTTTTATGGCTGAGTAATATTCCATTGTATATATGTGCCACATCTTCTTTATCCATTCATCCGATTATGGACACTTAGGTTGTTTCCATCTCTGGGCTATTGTAAATAGAGCTGCAGTGAACATTTTGGTACATGTAATGTCTGTCTTTTTTTTTTTTTTTTTTTTGTGGTACGCGGGCCTCTCACTGTTGTGGCCTCTCCCATTGCGGAGCACAGGCTCCGGACGCGCAGGCTCAGCAGCCATGGCTCACAGGCCCAGCCGCTCCATGGCATGTGGGATCTTCCCGGACTGGGGCACGAACCTGTGTCCCCTGCATCGGCAGGAGGACTCTCAACCACTGCGCCACCAGGGAAGCCCAGTGTCTGTCATTTTTTTTTTTTTTTTTTTGTGTCAGTTTGATTAAAGCCTTTCTAATCTGTGTGAAGTGGTATCTCGTTTTTTTTTCCTCATTGTGGTTTTAATTTGCATATCCCGAAGGACTAACAATGTTGAGCATCTTTTCATGTGCCTGTTGGCCATTTTATCTTCTTTGGAGAATTGTCTATTCTTTGCCCATTTGATAATTGTTTTATTTGTGTTTTTATTATTGAGTTGCAAGTGCTCTTTTTAATTCCAGGTAAAAATCCCTTATCAGATAGATGATATGCAAATATTTTCTTCTAGTCTGTTGATTGCATTTTTGCTTTCTTGTTGGTGTTTCTTTTTTGTTGTTGTTCGTTTGTTTGTTTGTTTTTAATTTTTTTTGATGTGGACCATTTTTAAAGTCTTTATTGAATCTGTTACAATATTGCTTCTGTTTTATGTTTTGGTTTTTTGGCCACGAGGTGTGTGGGATATTAGCCCCTTTACCAGGGATCGACCCCCTACCCACCCTGCACTGGAAGGCAAAGTCCCAACTGCTGGACCGCCAGGGAAGTCCCTCTTGTTGGTGTTTTTTGAGGTGCAAAAGGTTTTAATTTTGATGAAGTCCCATTTACCAATCTTTTTTAATGGCTGTGCTTTTGGTTTTGTATCTTAAGAAATCTTTGCCTAACTTAAGATCCTATGTTTTCTTCTAAGAGTTTTATTCATTTAGGTCTGTGGTCTACTATGAATTAATTTTTTTGTTTGGTGTGAGATAGGGGTCCAAATTCATTCTTTTGCATGTGGATATCCAGTTTTCCTAGCACCATTTGTTGAAAAGACTCTTCTTTACCCATTAAACGGTTTTGGCCCCCCTTTGTAAGAAATCAATTAACCATAAATGTTTGAGGTTTTTTTCTAGACTCTTAATTCTATTCTGTTGCTCTAGATGTCCGTCCTGTGCAATCGTACTATCTTGATTACTGTAGTTTTGTAGTAAGTTTTGAAATTGGAAGTGTGATTCCATCTTTCTTTTGATTAGTATTAGCATGGTGTATCTTTTTTCCATACTTTTACTTTAATCTACTTAATTTGTGTCTTTGTATTTAAAGTCAGTATCTTCTAGGCAACATGTACTTGGCTCCTGCTTTTTTATACAGTCTGACAATATTTGTCTTTTAATTGGGGTGTTCAGATCATTTACATTTAATGTGATTGTTGACATGGTTGACTTTTATTTGTTTTCTGTTTTTTCTCATCTCTGTTATTTTCTTTCTCTTCTTCTACCTTCTTTTGGATTAGTTGAATTTATTTATGATTCCATTTTTCTCCTTTGTTGATTTTTGAGCCTGTAACTCTTTGTTGTCTTATTTTGGTTGTTGCTTTAGGCTTTATGGGTTATATCTTTAACTTATCACATTCTACACTCAGGTGATTATGTACTACTTCATGCATTCCCTGGTGGCGCAGTGGTTGAGAGTCCGCCTGCCGATGCGGAGGACATGGGTTCGTGCCCCCGTCTGGGAAGATCCCACATGCCGTGGAGCGGCTGGGCCCGTGAGCCGTGGCCACTGAGCCTGCGCTTCCAGAGCCTGTGCTCCGCAACGGGAGAGGCCACAGCAGTGAGAGGCCCGAGTACCGCAAAAAAAAAAAAAAAAAAAAAAAAAATTTAAAAACAGTTTGATCCTTGAACAACATAAATTTTAACTGCACAGGTCCACTTATAGGTGGATTTTTTTCAATAAATACTTGTTATAGTAATAAATGACCCATCATTGGTTTAATCTGTGGTTGTGGAACTGTGGATATGGAGGACCCATGTGGATACACGTATTCATGGATTTTTGACTGAGTGGAGGTCGGCGCCCCTAACCCCTGCATTGTTCAGGGATCAACTCTACTTCTAAATGCTTATATTCATAGCATTTACCATTTCTGGTCTTTATTCCTTTGTGTAGATTGTTTTTCTGTCTTGTGTCATTTTCCTTCTGCTTGAAGGACTACCTTTAACCTTTCTTATAGTACAGGTCTGCTGGTAGTATATTCTTTCAGCTTTTTAAAAATTTTTTTTTTGGCTGTACCATGCAGCTTGCAGGATCTTAGTTCCCTGACCAGGAATTGAGCCCAGGCCCATGCCAGTGAAAGCGCTGAGTCCTAACCACTGGACTGCCAGGGAATTCCCATTTTATAGCTTTTTAAACTTCTTTCTGGAGGCTCTGAAGTAGATTTCCATTCCATGCTGCTCTCCTAGCTTCTAGGTAGCTGTCAGCAATCTTTGGCATTCCTTGGCTTGTAGACCCATCACTCCAACCTCTGCCTAGGTTTTCACATAGCATATGATATTTAGTCATTATCCAAAATATAAAGTTTAATCCACAAGCGTTACTTAAAAATTATAAATATGTAATTTTAGATTAAAATTTTTAGAAAATGCAATGAGATGAAAATATGAATATGAAGTAAGGAAAAGCAAACTATTATTCCTTAAAAGTATTTGACTCAAAAACTTTTCTTCTCTTTGTAGCTGTTGGAAAAACTAGAGGAAAGCCTTTCCCATTACTCTCATTTTTTGAGGCTATCTTTAGCATAAGTCATGCTTTTAAACATCCTGTTGATGCAGAACTAACCCTGGAAGGAATCAAATGTGGATTATCTGAAAAACGTTTAGATTTAGTTATCAATTGGGTCACCCAGGAAAGGTAAGCAAAGTTAAACTTTTAACTTAATTTTGAAATTTGCTTAATAAAGTTTTTTGTTCTCAAATTTTAATAGTTTTCTTATCAGTACATTATTTGAGCATTTATTTCAAATCTCTATCGCAACTAATCAGTCACAAAGTATTTACTAAGCATTCATGGATGGAGTAATAGAGCCTAGTCACAATGAGCCCACATCAGGAGTTGACTCACGGCAGCTGACAAGATGTTTCATGACCACTTAATGGTGCATGGAAGTTGATAGGTAAGGATAGAAAAGGATTGATCAGTATCATGCTGCTCAGAGGGATAAGGCAGGAACCTGTTTTCAGGCAGGCTGTGGATACATGTAAAGGATAAACCCAGGAGAAGACTTGTAAGCAGGCGGGACATGGACCCAAGGTAGCATTTAAAAGAACATACAAACCAGCAAGGACAGGCAGGAGGTGGCTTCTTGGAGTTGAGTCTCGGCACAAATTGGCAGATTTGTACCAGGGTTCCCTTAGATTGGGTTCCCTGGAACCAAAGCCTGAAACAGGAATTTGGGTGTACATGGTTGATAGAAGGAGGGCTTCTCAAGAAAAACCTATAAGGGACTGAGTGAAACAGAACAGGGAAGGGGAAAGAGCCAAGCAAGGACGTGACCTCAGGCAAGTTCTACCCTTGGCCTTATTTATAGCGGGTTGGCTCTGAAGCATAAAACACATCACAGAGCTGTTCTCACTTGAGGCAAGGGCCAGCCTTCCTTGCTTCTGCATCGGTCAGTCAAGGGCTGTGGGCTGCCTAGATGGGAATACGTAAGTCTGGGCATGGTGGCTCCCACTAGCCCAGGGCAATTCCCTATGGAAGGGAAGGACCTGTGAGCCACTGGCAGCCAACGCCCAGAGCAGCTGGGGAAGGGTACGTTGGCCCAGTAAGGAGGATTTGAGCAGGACGCCAAAGCAGCATCTGCCTTAGTCAACCATTTGCACAATACAGATCTATATGCTTCTCACATTAAGTTCACTCCATCCAGGCATATCTTCTCTAGGATTTTGTGGTCAATTCTTGGGGAAACTTATAAGAGGAGGGTTAGCGGGAGGAACTATAGCCCTTGTTGCTAGGTCCTAGGGCTGTAATTTGGTTTTTTTACAACTTTATTGAGATATTATTTACATAGAATAACCTATACATGTTTAAAATGTACAATTTGATGAGTTTTTTAAAAACAGCATTATGAAGACACAGTTGATACACAGTAGACTGCACATATTTAAGGTGTACAATTTAAGTTTTGACATATATATATATCCATGAAATCATCACCACAATCAAGATAATAAACATATCCATGACCCTCAAATGTTTCCTTATGTCCCTTTGTAATGCCTCCTCCATTCCACCACCTCTCAATAACCACTGATCTACTTCATGTTATTCTAGATTCATTTTCGTTTTCTAGAATTTTATATATATGAAATCACACATTGTATATTCTTTTCTTTCCTTGGTCTGGCTTCTTTCACTTACATTTATTTTGAGATTCATACATATTAATTAGTACTCATTATCTTTCTCTATAACTCATTATAGATTCTTCTTACTTACAGTTTTGGTCTTGATGGCTTGTCTGGTAGAATGACTGTGGTTACAATGCCTTTATCAAACCATCTTTTCTTTTTTTCTTGATTTTGATTTTATGTTGGAGTATAGTTGATTAACAATGTTGTATTAGTTTCAGGTGTACAGCAAAGTGATTCAGGTATACATATACACACATATCTATTCTTTTCGAAATTCTTTTTTGTTTTTTTTGGCCATGCTGCATGGCATGCTGGATCTTAGATCCCTGAACAGGGATCGAACCTGTGCCCCCTGCAGTGGAAGCACAGAGTCTTAACTACTGGACTGCCATGGAAGTCCCCAAATTCTTTTCCCATTTATAAACCATAGTTATTGATTTACCCACTAACAGTGTTCAGTTGTCTTGGGACTACCCAGACAAGTAAGCTTCATGAATAAGTGGCCCAGACTCCATGTCAACTACCATTGCCTGATGGACACTACTTCCACAGCTCACACCTATGGGCTCATGCAAGGGTGGGGTTACCAAAGACCAACAGACAGGAGAAGAAAAAAATAACTCAAACTTGGTTCATGGAAGGTTCAGATGGTGTCCAGGTGATGCCAACTTGTCACTTCATCTTTTGAAGACAGAGGAACATCCTTTAGGAAGACATGTACTCCTTAAACCAATGATAATTATATAGTGCTGTATTCCCAATAGGTAGAATACTTGGGTCTGGGAAATGAAGAGTGGCCCTGCTCAACTATTACTCCCAGGAGCCTGCTTGGAGAGTGTGTTAGTCAGGATTCTCCAGAGAAACAGAAAAAATATATATAAATTAAAAATTGGCTCATATGATTATGGAGGCTGAGAAGTCCCGAGATCTGCAATCAGCAATCCAGAGACTCAAGAGAGTCAATGCTGTAACTTCTAGTCCGAAAGCCGGCAGCCTTGAGACCCAAAGACAGGAAAGACTGATGTCCCAGCTAAGTAGTCAGGCAGGAGGAGTTCCCTCTTTCTTGAGGAAGAGTCATCCTTTTTGTACCATTCAGGCCTTTAACCGATTGGATGAGGGCCACCCACATTCAGGAGAGCAATCTGCTTTACTCAGCCTGTCAGTTAAAATGTTACTCTCTTCAAATACATTCTCACAGACACACCCAAAATAATATTTGACCAAATATCTGTGGTTGGTCAAATAATATCAAGTGTCAACTTGATATTATTTGACCAACAACATCAAGTTGACACTTAGAATGAACCAGCACAGGGAGTTTGTGCTTCCCATGCCTGCAACTTTAGGCTTTGTGAGTCTGGAAGTCCTGATTGACTTTATCATGAGAAGGCAGGACTATTGCTAACTAATGGGGCAAAGGGGAATATTTTTGGCACTCAGGCTCCCTATGCCCTTGAAGAGAGTATGATACCTGGATTTAGCTGATGCCATTTATTGCTTGGGAAATTTTATAAGGGAAGGAGTGAGACAGGATAGGGAAAGAGCCAAGCAAGGATGTGAACTCAGGTGAAGTCTAGTATTAGTATTATAAAGAGAGAGCTGTGGAGCATAAGCCGTACCGCAAAGTTGTTACCGCTTGTTTATGGGACTGGCTTTTTGTATCCCTTACGAGTCAGTCGTCAGCTCTAGATTACTAAGGGGTTGAAAGATAGGCATAACTTTCTAGGTGAGGTGGCTCCAGTCAGCTGAGGGCAATTCTTTGGAGAAGGGGCAGCTATGAGCTGTCAATAATCAGCTGGAGAAGGGGCACTGGCACAGTAAAGGGGACCTGAGTAGGCACCAAAACTGTGTCTACCAGCTTATGAAGATCAATCTGGAAATAGATAACAGCTCCTTTTGCTGGGTCTATGTGGGCATGGGTTGGGCTGTGAGTATTGGAAGGCAGAGTGACGAAAGGCCTCCCTGTCTTCTCTCTAGTAGCCATGGCCTTCTTGTTTTGCAGCCTAAGGGCTATGCTTTCTTGGCTCTAAATGCACAGGGACATAGAATACATATTAGAGACTAGGTACAGTTCTCATCTTTAAGAATTGTATCATAAGGGAGTAGATGGACAAATGTAAGCACTCTCTAAATAACAAATCCATGACTTAGAAATGTCCCAAACAAAAATGGCAAGTTTGCATACTACTACCTACTGCTACCCATTTCAAATTCATCATTTCCCTGCACAACTCTGAATAGTCATAAAACTTCCCTGGATTGATCTCACTATTGTTTCCCAGCGCAAAGTAGCTTTCTCTTACCCTGTCTTGTTATGCCTTCACTTACTGTTCACACAGTAATTAATTATTCACATAATAATAATTATGTTCACGTAATTCCTGTTTTAGGAAACTTCTTCATATGTGTACCCCTCTTTTCAGCCTTTGCCTCCTCCTTTCTTTCTCTGCCTGGTCACACTTCTACACTCTCCACAAAAAGTACTTGTCAGGGAGCCCTGGAAATGGTGCAGGCATGAGGACAGCATCAGAAAGTGCATGTTCATTACTAACACCTGTTATCTAGTGCAAAGACACTTCAGACAAGATTAATTTCCTTACATATACTTGGCCCATTCTACCTCTTAGTTGTAAGAATTTAAACTCTTATGCATTTCCCTGAGTGCATAAAGTGGGAAAATACCACTGCATTTTTCCTGAATTATTCATATTTGTATTTCTGTATTTTTCTGGACATACCATTTAGCAGAAATGTCTTTATTCTAAATAGGACAATTTTATTTAACCCACTCAACTCTAGAGCATTCATGAGCTAATTAATATTGTTTGGATTTTCCATGTTTTGGGTTTCTTCTATTTAGATACCTTAGACACTATAAAAATCATTACAACTTTACTCCATACCATATTGGTAGTGATTAATTTTAAAATATTAGATTTGAATCTTGTGGCAGCATTTTTATTTTTTCTTAAGCTTTGATGGAACTGTGTGGTAAAACTATGCACTAAAATTAGAAGGCTTTGGATAACTATGGATTATACCTATTCATACATTTCAGGTCTCCATTAGGAACTCATAAAAACAAAAATCTGGCCTTTTTCAAAAAAATTATTGGATGACTACTACTGAAAATGTGCTACAGACTGAAAACAAGGCAAAACCTTGTTTTGGGTGCCTGACTGCTACCTCTTTTACCCCAGGGCTAGAATCCTTGTTTTTCTCACCCCCTGACCCCCGTCACACACACACACCCCACACCCCACACCCCACACCCCCACCCCCCACCGCCTGCTTTTCCTTTGGGGCCAATTCCATTTTGGGGCTTGATCCTCCTCCTCCTTTTGGATAATTTTCTTTTTAATCATACTCTTTGCTTCTGATCATCCTTTTGGAAAGTGACAAACGAAGGCAGAGCAACCTTAGTCTCAACTCTGGCCTTCTCTCAGCTGGAACAGCATCGTGAGGGTGACCACTGAAAATAATGAAATAATGGTATTAATAAGAAATAAATACTAAGATACTGGTATTTTCATGTTGCTCCAGTAATGCAGTCACTACAACAACTGAAATAATGACTTGTTCAGTCTCAGGAAACATTGTGACTTTAACTACCAAAACTTATATTTTGGTATTAAAATGTGGAAGTCGGGGAATTGCTTCCTAAATAATTGATTCGTACTCAGGAGCTGCCTTTTGATTTTTTTTTTTTTTTTTTTTGCGTTACGCGGGTCTCTCACTGTTGTGGCCTCTCCCGTTGCGGAGCACAGGCTCCAGACGCGCAGGCTCAGCGGCCATGGCTCACGGGCCTAGCCGCTCCGCGGCATGTGGGATCTTCCCGGACCGGGGCACGAACCGGTGTGCCCTGCATCGGCAGGCGGACTCTCAACCACTGCGCCACCAGGGAAGCCCTGCCTTTTGATTTTAAACCCACCTCTCTGCTGCCTGCCCCAACAAACACAGAGGGCTTTATCTACTTAATTTTCAATAGAGAGACATTTTGTAGGAGTTTCAAGATTTCATTTTATTGTTATTGGCATTTTATTACATGTATACAGACACTAATATTATGTGACTGTTGTTATTCTGTAGCTATTAATTAAAAATATAATTACGGGACTTCCCTGGCAGTCCAGTGGTTAAGATTCCATGCTCCCAATGCAGGGAGCACGGGTTCGATCCCTGGTCAGGGAACTAAGATTCTGGATGCTGCATGACGTGGCCAAAAAAAAACCCAAACAATAAAGCCCAGTTTCAGTACAGCCAGTAATTAGAAGTGATATCTTTAATGATACCCAAATGTTTTTTGGCTTATGCTGATAGTTTCTAGGTAGAGTTAGTAGTACAGATGGTTCCCTTCAATTGTGTATGAAGATGGTGCACTAAAATTGATGAAAAGTGAAATCTACTTACTTGAGCCATCTCAAAAGAACTGTTTCTTCAGTCTCCTAATATACACAGTCAAGTCCCTTTATTCCCCCCGTTGTTTCTTTCAAATCTATAACAATTTAAAAAAAAAACAACTGCTGTTGCACTTTCTGTTTTCATTTTAGTACAAATGCTTGCAAGATCTGTTGGTAATTTTGAGCTAAAGATTTTGTCACTATCTTTAACCAACATTTAATAAGTTCTTACATTCTACAGGGTTTTGGAATCTACATAACAGCTAAGAACATTGAGAGCCTCAATTATGAGAGAATTTTTGTTTACCTTGAAATTTTAAATCCCAGCAATCTTTTCAGGAGAATTTAACCTTGTTTGTAGATTTTTTTTAAAAGTTGAGCTCAGTTTCACCAAAATTACTTCCCCCAAAGGAAGACATGCTGATTGGTTTTGTTCTTGTTGTTAAGTCTTGGATATGTTTAATTTCATCAGTTGCCTGCTAACTTGGAATCCTTATAGACCATAGAAAATCCAGTTCTACTGTGCTGAATTTTCAAATATTTCATTCTCATCCATTCATCAAGAGCTCACTAACGTGTGCCCTATTCGTCTGCTTGCTCTAGGCTGACATTTTCTGAGGAGGCTGGGGATGTGATTTTTGATTATGGGGAGCAGGATACTTATAACAAGCCCAAGTGTCTGGCTTTAGCTCAGATTATCTATAGTGAATGTGGCCTGCACAAGAAAGCTCTTCTTTGCCTGTGTAAACAGAATCAAATTCAAGGGGCCATGGAATACATACAACAATTCAAGGACTTTACTTCTGGTAAGTGAAAAAGCCTATTATTTGTATACATTCGAATTCTGGACTTGAATTGTAAGATCACCCATGATAGTAGGCAATATTTTGGACTTACACATTATAAAGCTTGTTTTGTGTATACCAGTAAGTAGATTTCTTTTGTAATTTTTAGTGAAAACAGGTAAGCTGAAGCTGATTGACTTTGATGGTGGACATTCAAATACATTTTATATTTCTTCAGTGCATAAACATTTAGTAAACTTGCAGATATTTGGACCATGCTACTTAAAGGATTTTTAAAAAATAACTGAACTTATATATATCATTCTGAACTATAATATAAGCATTAGAAATGAAGAATTAGTGAAATAATGTTGATTTAAAGTTTGAAACACCTAGGTTGCAGCTGGGCAGTGATCTGAGAGAATTGTGGACCTTAGGGTGACCGTAGTTGTTTTTTTTTGTTTGTTTGTTTAATTTTGTTTATTTATTTATTTTTGGCTGTGTTGGGTCTTCGTTTCTGTGCGTGGGCTTTCTCTAGTTGCGGCGAGTGGGGGCCATTCTTTGTCGCGGTGCACGGGCCTCTCACTATCGCGGTCTCTCTCGTTGTGGAGCACAAGCTCCAGACACGCTGGCTCAGTAGCCGTGGCCCACGGGCCCAGTCGCTCCGCGGCATGTGGGATCCTCCCAGATCAGGGCTCGAACCCATGTCCCCTGCATCGGCAGGCAGACTCCCAGCCACTGCGCCACCAGGGAAGCCCCAGGGTGACCCTAGTTGAATGAGCTGATCTCATTATAGTCTAGTTCAGCAGTAGCCTTAATGTACAGGCAGTCCTGACATATCCCCATATCCCAGGCCTATGTCAATCCTGATTTTGCAAGCTGTGTACTCCAGTTCTAAGAAATTGCACAATGGAGCAAAATATAGCACTTTTAGGTCACATTTTTCCAGGAAAAAGAATCTTTTATGGTCATCGAATCTGATCATTTTCGAAGAGTAAATTGACTTTTACTTAGAATCTGTTTTTTAGAGTTATTAATTTTTTTCATTCATTATGTAACAGCATGCCCGATATTATTAGTGTAATAATAGCTATATGAAGTTCAGCTTTTTACATGCCTTATCTCACTTAATCCTTATGTTAACTTTATGAACTAGGTTTGTTATTATCCCTTTTTTTTTTTTTTTTTTTTTTTTTTTTTTGCGGTACGCGGGCCTCTCACTGTTGTGGCTTCTCCCGTTGCGGAGCACAGGCTCCGGACACGCAGGCTCAGCGGCCATGGCTCACGGGCCCAGCCGCGCCGCGGCATGTGGGATCTTCCCGGACCGGGGCACGAACCCATGTCCCACGCATCGGCAGGCGGACTCTCAACCACTGCACCACCAGGGAAGCCCATACCTATTTTATAGATGAAAAATAACTGTGTCCAAAGAGAGGCTAAGGCACAGAGAGGTAAGTAATTTGCCTATATACACACAGCGATGGAACAGAATCTGGCAGAGTAGTTACGACACAATATTTGTTGAATGAATTATATATTTTATTAATACTATCTAATTTATACAGATTCAGTTTCTGTGTTAAGTATTATTTTTCCATAGAATTATTTTAGTCAAGGAATAAAGATTTTAATTACTCTTGGAATTTTTATTGAATGAAATGTGAAGTTTCTTTTTTTGCTTGCAAAATTTGCCTTGCATGAGTATACAGAAATATGATTGACTCATTATCATATTATCCTGTTCCTCTAGTAGTGCATTACACTGTAAAATAATTATACAGTCAGCCCTCCATATTCATGGGTTCCACATCCATGGATTCAATGAACTTCAGATTGAAAATATTTGAGGGGAAAAAAAATTCCAGAAAGTTCTAAAAAGCAAAACTTGTGTTTGCTATGCACCAGCAATTATTTACGTAACATTTGCATTTTATTTACAACTATTTACATATTATTTACATTGTATTAGGTAATCCAGAGATGATTTAAAGTATATGGAAGGATGTGTGTAGGTTATATGAAAATACTATGCCATTTTGTATGAGACTTTTTATATAAGAGACTTGAGCATACTCAGATTTTGCTATCTGCAGGGGGTCCTGAAACCAAACCCCGTGAATATCAAGGGACAACTGTATATTGTACTAATGTAAGAAATATTAACTCTCCTATATAATTAGAACCTTGATATTTATCCTCAGAATTTATTTAGTACAACATCATAAGATAATAATAACCTGAGGAAAATTAAGCTTAAAAGGTAGAAACAATGTTTGAAAAATTACTCTGCTTATTTTACTTTTTAATGACAAACAACCACAGCTTTCCAAAGGATCATCCTTGGCCTCAGGGGACAGACTCGATTTGTTAATACTTTCTGGTTTCAGAAGAAAATGGTCTTTCTCAGATTTAGACTGTCAGCTTTACATTTACAAATCAAAGAAACAGAACAAAAACGGTGAAGTCCTAAAAAAGTCTTGTGTTCCAAAAGCATAAATCTGACTCATAGAGCATCTGTTTTAGAAGGAAAAACACTTCGTTTTTCCTCCCTAATGATTTGTTTGTTCTCCTTCCCCATCATCATTAAACAAGTGAATGTACCTATCTGGTTATATTCTAGATATGGAATTCTAGACTCCAAGGCTAGAAACAATCTAGAAACTAGGTTGTTCTAGATCCGAGGCTCTCAAACCTTCTGGTCTCAGGTCTCCTTCATAGTTTTAAAAAGCATTGAAGATCCCAAAGAGTTTTTGTCTATGTGGGTTCTATCAATTGATATTTATCCTATTAGAAATTAAACCAGGGACTTCCCTGGTGGTGAGTGGTTAAGACTTTGCCTTCCAATGCAGGGGGTGTGGGTTCGATCCCTGGTCCAGGAGCTAAGGTCCCACATGCCTTGCGGCCAAAAAAAAAACCAAAACAGAAAACAGAAGCGATATTGTAACAAATTCAATAAAGACTTTAACAAAAAAGAAATTAAACCAGAAAAAAATTTTTATTGGAGTATAGTTGATGTACAATATTATATGTTACAGGTGTACAATATAGTGATTCACAATTTTTAAAGGTTATACTCCATTTATAGTTATTATAAAATATTGGCCATATTCCCTGTATTGTACAGTATATCCTTGTAGCTTATTTTATACTTAATAGTTGGTACCTTTTAATCTCCTACCCCTAACTTGTCCCTCCCCCTTTCCCTCTCCCCACTGATAATGACTAGTTTGTTCTCTATATCTGTGAGTCTGCTTCTGTTTTGTTCTATTCTCAACTGGTTTTCAGCCAGGTTGAGCTTCTTCAGCTGGAGCGTGGGTGCCAGGAGCTGGGGGGTGGGGGGGTGGGAGAGGAGTTGGGGGCAGAGTCTGCAGCCTGTTGCCACACAGGTAGAGCTCCTGGAGGTGGCTCAGGCCATTCAGGGCGTCAGGAGACAACGAGGCCATCTCGTTGAAGGAGACGTCCGTGGTGTTGAGTGCCGGCAGTGCCCAACCCAGCAAGGGCAGGCTTCTCAGCTTATTGTGGGATATAATCAGGGTCTCCAGCCAGGGCAGTGTCACATCAGGCTGCAGGCTGGTCCGCTGGCTCTTCCCCAGATGCAGCTGAGTGAGGTGAGTCAGATGCATCTATTTTTTTTAGATTCCACATATTAAGTGAGATCATACAGTATTTGTCTTTCTTTGTCTGACTTATTTCACTTAGCAAAATGCCCTCCAAGTCCATCCATGTTGCTGCAAATGGCAAAATTTCACGTTTAAAATAACAACAATAGGAAATTCCCTGGTAGTCCAGTGGTTAGGACTCTGTGCTTTCACTGCTGAGGGTGCAGGTTTAATAATTCTTAGTTGGGGAACTAAGATAGCACAGGTTGTGCCGCGAGGCCAAAAACAAAAACAAAAACAACCAACAGCAATAAACCAATTATGTATTGTCATAAGTAAAATATTTTTATGAAAAGTAACTTTTCCAAAGCTAAACAATTTAAGGAAAAGAGTGACACTGTTTTACATTTTTGTAAATCTCTGTAATGTCTGGTTTAATAGAAGATAGCTGGCTTCCCATATCTGATCCTATATTCAGTCTATTGTAATATGTCATGTAGCTTCTGGAAAAACACCACTGTATATTTGTGAGAGAAGGAGAATAAAAAAGGCAAATTTTAGTATTTTTATGAAAATAGTTCTGACTTTATGGACCCTAGACCATATTTTGAGAACCACTGTTCTAAGTATCTAGGTATTTGTGAGTTAAACAGTACCATGGTTGATATATAGACCCTTATAACCTTATTAAAATAGAACATGCAAGATAAATAATGATCATTATTACATGTCAAACCAAGGAATAAGGAAATGCATTCTGAAGTAAGTAGAGGGGTAGGTTCATAGGATTTGAACTTGTGTCCTTTCTAATTAGTCAGAGACCATGTCTTGTACATAATGGAGTAAATATTGGTTAATCAATTAATGGAGAAGAGTATTTGAATACTTGATTGAATGAAATAGAGAGAGATGGATGAGTTATGAAATGTTGGAGACAGGGTTGTCCTATATAAATAACTTCACCTTAGTGGAGGCCAGATTGAACGACCCAGATCATAAACTTCTACCTCTTCTCTAGGGAAAATTTTAAAAAAATTATTTGACTTCATTGATATAGAATTATATTCTGCTATTCCTTGCTTCACCTTTTACCATTTCTCTTTCTCTGTCCTTGTCTCTCTCTCTCTCTTTGTGTAGGTATGCATGTATATATGTACATACACACAATGCACACACACATACATATTTATTATTCTGGAGGAGCAGCACCACAGATTGGAAGGTCATGGACTTTGGGGGTCAGATGAACTATTCTTCTTTAGACTGTGTGTCTAATTCTGGGAAAATTAACCTCTCTAAGCCTGTTTCCTCACTTGTAATGTGAGAATAATAATATCTGACTTATACTGAATATTAGGTGTAGTAATTTAATATATGTAAGTTCACAGTACAATGAATATGTGTTTAATAAACACTAGATTACCTTGTATTACCTTTTAGAGTGCAGGTATGTTTACACGTAGTTCTTGAAATGCTCTCAAAAATTATTCTGAAAATTACCTCTGTTGTGGCCCAAGAATATTTTTACTTAAAAAAATTTAGTAAGTTAACACAAAGTTTATAAATTTAAGAATATAAATCATGATTGTAGCTTTAGGTTATTTGAATGGTTAACTAGTAGATTAAACCATATGAAATTGCTTTTTTTTGAAGTAAAAAATGGTCAAGTGTAGGCAACTTCATATGGCTCAACCTCTAGCTACTTGAACTAGCTAACAGCTTCTTAAAATCTTCATATTTGGGTTTCTAAATACTTGATATTTTTAGGAAAAATTGCTGAGCCCCTTTTCTTTGCAAGGCACAGCAAGAAAGATGTACTCAGTAGAAGTTTGCCCCCAAATGAGCAACAAGATGTAGACAAAAATAACATAGTATTAGATGGGAGCTTAGAAATTGTGGAGATACTAATTCTAGCACTTTAAGATGCAAAAACTGAGGTCCAAAAGATTAAGTGACTGATTGAGCTATGATTAGAATTCAGGATTCTTGATTGTCACCCTGGTCCTTTTTTTATACCGCATTTCTTTCCAAGACTGTTCTCTGAGAAATTTTTTTTCCTGGTACTATGTTTAGGTAGTTTTCCTTTGTTTTCTGCGATGCTGAGTATGATTTTTTTTTTTTTTGGATTGGAGATAGTAATGTTGAATTCATTGAGGGCTTTGGAAGGATTGGAAAAAGAAGAGTTGATTGGCAAATATAGACATTAGCTAGTCCCAGTTTCTAGTTGATGTATCATATTAGGATGTTGAGACACAGTTTTTCATTTTTGCTTTCAGATGACCTGATGCAGCTAATAAAGTTATGTCCCCACACTGAATTAATTCAGTGTCTCACTAGAGAATGGAATGGGAAACCACCATATTTATCTTTTGGTCTTGCTGTACTTCACCTGTTCTCTGTAGATATGAAAAAAGTTGGCATTAAGCTTCTTCAAGAAATAAATAAAGATGGGAAAGGTAAGTGAAGTAAAATTTTGTAGTGAAAGAAATAGTAGTGGGTTATTTAGGGAAAGGTTCAAGATTATTATGTTTGAGTTAACTCTATCTTCCTAAGAGTTTATTCTTGGCAAGAGTTAACTTTAGGTGTTTATAAATGTAAAGATTACCATGTTAATAATATTCTGTTGGTAATAGTATATATTTGTTGAGAGAATTAGAATGAAGAGAGACTCTTTCTGAAGCTTGAGGGGAACATCATAATAATTATAATAGCTATGACTACTGTAAAATCTTTATATATATTAACATATGTGTATATTTAATAATTTATATATATTTTAAAAAAATGTTATTTAGATAAACTATGTTTTTTATTCCTAAACCAAATATATATGAAAATATTATTTACATATATTATTTACTCTGAACCTCACTCTGGAGTGGGATCAGAAATAACTAATTAGATCTCACTTTTTTCTTTCCTTTCTCTAATTTAATATAGAAACTTGAGCAGACAAATTGATTTTAAATTATCATATGGGGCCAAAGAAAGAATAGTAAATTATATGAAAACATAGTTGGGAAGATAATTTAGAAATTATCATTACAGATATCAACTAAAATATTTTATTTGATAGAAAAATAGTAATCATGGTAGAAATAAAATAATAGTGATTACAATAACCTGAATAGAGATCCTCTTTCATCAAGTATTATAAGTAATGCAGGTAGTAGATAAACGAGTTCCATAAATAGTTCCAAAGAGGGTCACTATAATTGATTTTCAAAAGTAAATAATATCATTAGTTTTCTTTAATAAACAAAATCATTCTTTTATTTCCTTTAGAAAAATATTTGTTAAAGCAGCCCCATCATTAAGACGTCTCTGTCTAGAGACAGGATGGAGGTTTTGCCAAAGTTTTTTAAACCATTAGGTTAGCACTATAGGGCATTTATAAAAGTGTTTGAAGGATCATGAAAACTTGACCATCAAATTTGTTTGATAGTTCCTAGTGGTACCTTATAGACTGGAATAAGGCTGAGCCCACATTCTTCACTTTCTGAGCTCCCTTCCTTTCAGCCTTCAGCATCTGCTGACCTTACCAAGAAGGAGATGAGTGAAGGAATAGGTAATGTGAGAAATGGTGGAGAGTTGAATTGAGGCATGAAAAGGTTAATGAAAAAGGAGGAGGAGAAGGAACTAACACTTCAGTACTTACTATGAGCTCGACTAGGCACTCCACGTTACACTTAAAGGAATCAGGTCTAATAGTAATGGAGTTGAAATGATATCTCTTTATTTTTGAAGAATTGCTAAGTATGGATTATCAAATAAGTGCTATATTATAATATTGTATTTTTATTTCCTCAGATGCAGTTGAACATCTTATGATAAATGATCCATTTTGCTCCCTAGAAAAGTGGCAAGAATTAGCAAATATATGTTTACAGAATGGCTTTGACAAATTATCTAATGACATCGTGTCTGTTCTTCGATCTCAAGCTGGGGTTACAGAAATTTCTGAAGAGGATGATAAAGTCAACTTGATGCAGCATGTTTTTTGGTAGTTCTACATCTTAACCAGTTGAGGGAGCCTGTACAACATTTTATATATATCAGTTAGGCAAACTGATTTTGGTATAACTAACTTATAAATAAATCTGGAGTATGAAGTTCTCAGAAATATATCATGCTTCTTTATGATGACGTTTAGATTTGTCCTTGAAATATTTACACCATTGCTTCCTTTTTTTATATGGTCATTTTGTATATTGAATCTTTCTAAAATTCCTATGTACTTTATTTTTTCTTTTAAAAAATTTTTATTTAATTTTATTTTAGAGTATAGTTGATTTACAACATTATGTTAGTTTTAGGTGTACAGCAAAGTGATTCAGTTATGCACATATTGGATTGGCCAAAAAGTTCATTCGATTTTAAGTAAAAATAAAAGGCATTTTTCATTTTCGCCAAGAACTTTGTTGAACAATGTATTCATTAACTGAATGAACTTTTTGCCAACCCAATACACATATCCATTCTTTTCCCATATAGGTTATTACAGAATATTGAGTAGAGTTCTCTGTGCTATATAGTATGTTCTTGTTGATTATCTATTTTATTTTATTTTATTTATTTATTGATTGATTGATTTTTGGCTGCACTGGGTCTTTGTTACTGCCCGCAGGGTTTCTCTAGTTGTGGCGAGCAGGAGTTACTCTTCGTTGCGGTGCGCGGGCTTCTTATTGCGGTGGCTTCTCCTGTTGTGGAGCACGGGCTCTAGGCACGCGGGCTTCAGTAGTTGCAGCACGCAGGCTCAGTAGTTGTGGCACACGGGCTTAGTTGCTCCGTCGCATGTGGGATCTTCCCGGGCCAGGGATCGAACCCGTGTCCCCTGCATTGGCAGGCGGATTCTTAACCACTGTGCCACTAGGGAAGCCCCTGATTATCTGTTTTATATATAATAGTGTGTATATGCTACTCCTAAACTCCTAATTTATCCCTCCTGTATATTGAATCTTGATAAAATCTAAGAATGTAAGTGTATAAATCTCAGTTTAGGCATTTCTATCTAAGTGCATAAGTTAATGTCTAAATATATTCCTTTCTGGTGATCTAATTTAATAGCAAGAACTGAGGATGGTGTGAGTAGTATCCTGTCAGACTGATTTCCCAAATATCAAATGCTATAAGCCTGACTTGTAACAAGTAAGGCAGGATGCCGTTTCAAGGTTTTCACTGGCAAAAACCTAGAGTATAGTAATTTTGTACTGCTGACTCAAAGATGTGCTCCATGCTTTGGTATATATAAATGGCAAGTGTTAAGCTTCTACTATAAAACTTGGAATTTCAGCATGTTCTTATCTAGAGAGAGAGTAGCCAAATTTTGCAAAGAGGTAGTAGTTCTACATCTTAGACCCAGGATACCTGTAGGCATGGAATATGTCATACGAAGTGGTTTTAGATGATTTCAAGTGTCTGAGTAAGTATTTGATTGAAAAATCAGAGTTCTGTGTCATGGACAGGTGTGATATTCAAAATATTTAATGATCAGCATGGCATAGGCACCAATCAAACAACAGATACCCAACTAATCAGAACAGCTTTCAGCCCTTATGCCATATCAGAATGTCAGCCTTGATCATGGAACATGGTAAAAGTGAGCTGCTGTTAGATAGAATAAAAGAGCATAAGTTTTCCCCTCCTAACTTTAAACTGAATGTATATATGTTATTTTATAGTGGAAAGAATGTAAACTTGGAATCGGACAGCTTCATATTCAAGTTCAAATTCTTCTTCTTACTCTTTGTAAAATATGGGCAGTAATATCTCCCCAAAAGGTTTAGTGATATGTATGTGCAGTATAAATATATTACATAGTGGAAGAACTTAATAGAAGATAACCCTTATTTCAATGTAATAGGTCCCAGAAACATATTCCTCTACTTGGTTTATACTTCCCAAATCCCACATATCTATCCATTTGTACTTGTATAATTATCCCTCTTTGGAGTATTTGATATAACATACCTTATTGCCTATATTAAATTATCTGTTTTCACTAATATTTGGGTTGCTGGGCTTATCTTACAAATCCAGAAGAATACTGGCTGAGTTCTCAATTTTTCTGTATATTGGTAAACACAGTACTGGATAGCTATAATTCAGTTTTCTAAAATGTAATATTTTTTTAAAGTAATACCTATGTACAATTTTAAAAGCAATTTAAATTGTAATTTAGTTATAAAAGACTTATAATAACTAATAATATTTTTATTTCTGGCCTTCATATTAGCTATGATGTTTTAAAATTAATTAATTAGTTTAGTTTTTGGCTGCATTGGGTCTTCTTTGCTGCACACGGGCTTTCTCTAGTTGCGGTGAGTGAGGGCTACTCTTCGTTGCGGTGCGCAGGCTTCTCATTGCAGTGGCTTCTCGTTGCAGAGCACGGGCTCTAGGCATATGGGCTTCAGTAGCTGTGGCTCGTCAACTCTAGAACGCAGGCTCAGTAGTTGTGGCGCATGGGCTTAGTTGCTCCGCTGCATGTGGGATCTTCCCGGACCAGGGATTGAACCTGTGTCCCCTGCATTGGCAGGCGGATTCTTAACCACTGCGCCACCAGGGAAGTCCTTAGCTGTGATTTTTGAAAAGAAAATATGAAGGATGGAAAAAAGGAAGGGAAGGAGAGGGTATTTCAGCAGCACTGATTCTTTATGTACCAATGGCTTAACACCCTTTTTTCTTCGAGACTTGTATGATTGATAGAAAGCTACTATGTATCCGTTGACAGAACTTGGAAAAAAATGTGTTCATGAAAGCCAAGAGGATGAATTAGGTACAGAAATCTGGAAAAAGCTTGAAACAGAAGCTGTTGTTGTTGTTACTGCTAATTTTGCTTTGGTTTTAAAATGTTTTTTCCTCCACTCATTATTCTTCTTCTTTGTTAGCAGTACCTTTGGCAGTTTACCCAAGGAAAGTGAAATTTGTCAAGTGAATCTAAATTAAAATGCCTGGAGATGGAGTTGGGAGGAAGAGCAAGAATATAAAGTCAAGTGGGGGAAGGAGAAAGAGTTGAGTTGTGAGCTGTACAGGGCTTGGAAGTTGTGAGAACCTGCCTATATGCTGCACTGAAAGAGGTATAACATGAGCCTTGTGGCATAGGAGCCTGTGCTAGACCAGCTCTACCACGATCTAGTTTTGTGTCCTTTTCCTCATGAATTTATTTTGGCTAGATAATTCCTTTTGTCATTCACAACTCAAAAATTCAGTAGTTCCACAGATGATTTCCCAGTGCTTTTTCACCTTCTGCCTAAATTGTAAATACCAGGATTCAACACCAGCATCAGCAACATATGGTGGGAGCTTCCCTCACGGTCCCGTGGTTAAGACCCTGCGCTTCCCTGGTCAGGGAACTGAGATCCCACATGCTGCACAGTGCGGCCAAAACAAAAACAAACCCAGCATATTCTGGATACCTGTTTTGTGTATGGTCTCTGCTATCAAGATTACAACTTCAGTGGGAAGAGACAGAATATTGTAAAAATAACTAAAAATAATTCCTTAGTATTATCTAATATCCAATCTGTATTCACATTTCACAAATTGCTTAAAAATGCCTTTTTACAGTTGAGTTGTTCCAATTAGGATCTAAACAAGGTCCATGTATTCTATTTCGTTGTGGTGTCTCTGCATATAGAGTATTCTTCCTCTCTTTTTCTCTCTCTTGCCATTGACTGATTGGACTGGCTTGGTTGTTACTGGGAATGTTCCACATTTTAGATTTGTCTGATTGCTTCCTTATGGTATTATTTAACTTGTTTTTCTTTTTCCCATATTTCCTGTAAATGGAAGCTAGCTGTAAAAACTTAACTAGATTTAGTTTCAACTATTTTGGCAAGGATGCTTCATAGGTGATGCTGAGTATTTCACATTTCATCATATTATCATGCACTAAATAGTTGCCTCATGTCATTGCTTTTTGAGATAACATCCAAAATCCTTAACATGGCCTAACAAATTCTGCATAATCTGAATTCCAGCTGATCTCCAGACTCATCTCCTACCGTATTACACATTATTTTGAGCCACACACTTGTATTTTTTCTTTTCCTCTGGTAAGGGGCTTGAAAATATGCTGTTTCTTTTACCTGGAAGGCTCATCCCTTTCTTTTTACCTAGTTAATAATTTCTTTTACTTCAGGCTTTAGCTTGGTTAAAAATTCCTCAGGGAAACCTTTTATGACTTCCTTAATTATGCCACATTTCTTTTTTCTAGGCTGTCCTTTATTGCTATTATCATGGTTACAGTCAGGGACAGTACTTTTTATTGATGGCAAGGACAGCACATTTTGAGGGTGTGGAAAATGGGGGAAGGTTACTCTGTTAGTTTTCTAGGGCTGCTGAAACAAAGTACCACAAACTGAATGGCTTAACCACACAAATTTGTCTCAGTTCTGGAGGCCAGAAGTCTGATATAAGGTGTTGGCAACGTTGGTTCCTTTGGAAGACTGTAAGGGAATAATTGGTTTCAGACCTTTGCCTCTCTCCTTGGCTTATAGGTGACCACCTTCTCTATATCTCTTATGTCATCTTCCCTCTATGTGCTCTATGTGTGTCCATATTTCCTCTTATATGTATGCCAGTCATATTACATTAGGACCCACCCTAATGAACTCATTTTAACTCTGTAAAGACCCTATCTCCAAATAAGGTCACATCTTGAGGTACTGGGGATTAGGGCTGCAACTTATGAATTTTGGGAGGGCACATACAATTCAACCCATAACAGTTACCATTATATCACCAAAATCAAACACGGTATTGGGTACAAAGTAAGTTGCAATAAGCAGGTCAATGAATAAATACCAAGTTGGACCTGGAATCTTTCATATTTAATGCCAATCTTGTGAATTAGCTTTACTCTAGCTTTATTTTGTTGGTAAATTTTATTGATATATACATATACACAATAATAAATTCTGAAAATTGCACAAGTTATAACTGTACAGCTCAATAATTTTTCACAAAGTCAACACATTTATGTAACCAACTCCCAGATGATGAAATAACACCCCTGGAATCCTAGAAGCCCCCTTTCAGTCATTATTATCCCCCTCCCAGAGATAGCCACTATCCTGACTTCTCATACCTTAGATGAGTTTTGCCTGAGTTTGAATTTTAGATAAATGAAATCATAATGTATTTATTTTTGTGTGTTTGGTTCTTTATTATTTTTATGGTATTCATCCATGTCATGTGCAGTTGTTTATTCTCATCACTATTTATTATTCCATTGTGTAAGTATACCACAGTTCTACCATAGATGGACATCTACGTTTCCAGCGTAGCACATACACATAGTGCTTTCATGAACATTTTTGCACATGTCTTGTTCATGAACATATATGTGCATTTCTGTTGGATTCCTGCTTTATTTTTTAGGTTGTATGTTGATGGGTATTAGGTCATACTAGTAGCTATAATTTTCAGGGTCAACACTGCATTAATGTTTGATTTATGACATTGTTCTCTGATGGCTGTAATGAAGTAGCTATAATAGAAATTCTCCATTGGGTTAGAAATATCCAAAACTTGTCATATTTTTCTAAACCCATGGCTTTAAAATAGATTTTATTATTTTAAGCAGTTGTAGGTTCACAGCAATATTGAGCAGAACATATAGAGATTTCCCATATACCCCCTGTCCTCACATATGCATAGCGTCACCTGTTATCAATACCCGCCCCGCTCCCAGTGGTGCATTTGTTACAATGAATGAGCCTACAGTGACACATCATTATCACCCAATGTCCATAGTTTACATTAGGCTTCACCCTTGGTGTTGTACATACTGTGGGTTTGGACAAATTTATAATGACATGTATCCACCATTAAGTATCATACACAATAGTTTCACTGCCCTAAAAGTCCTCTGTGTTTTACCTATTCATCTCCCATGGCTTTTTTTTTTTTAATTTATTTGTTTATTTATTTATTTTTTGGCTGCATTGGGTCTTCGTTGCTGTGCGCGGGCTTTCTCTAGTTGCATTGAGCAGGGGCTACTCTTTGTTGTGTTGCGCTGGCTTCTCATTGCAGTGGCTTCTCTTGTTGTGGAGCACAGGCTCTAGGCTTGTGGGCTTCAGTAGTTGTGGCACGTGGTCTCAGTAGTTGTGGCTTGCAGGCTCTAGAACACAGGCTCAGTAGTTGTGGCACATGGGCTTAGTTGCTCCGCAGCATGTGGAATCTTCCCGGACCAGGGCTCGAACCCGTGTCCCCTGCATTGGCAGGCGGATTCTTAACCACTGCACCACCAGGGAAGTCTCCCCCATGGCTTTTTTCATTTTTATACAAGGCACCTATTTGCCTGCCATGTATGAAGAGAACAAATATTTTTAAAGTGTTCCCTCTGTGCCAGACACTGTGCTAGTACTATTAATAGGTATTCTTATTAAATCCTCACAAAAATTTTGTGAAATAGATATTATTATCCCCATTTTCATAGGTGAAGAAAAGGGAATTCAGAAGGCAAAGTAACATGCCGAAGATCACATAGCAAGGACCATGATGAACTAAGTTTCTCTGACTCAAATTAGGTGTTCTGTCCACCACAGCAACAGAAGGGAGGAAAATGTTTCTTTCAGAGTCTGAAAGATTTAATTGTACTAGATACATTTTTGTTTAATTATTGTAGTCAAGCATTTATCAAAATGAATTTCCATTAATTTCATTCATTTGCAAAGGTTTAGAGATTTTCTGAAACAAATTTAATCAAAAAATTTTCTTAACATTTAAAATTTTTTCTAAATCCTGGATAATTAGAAAATAACCGTTATTTTCAATCACTTTTTTAACCTTAACAGATGAAAATGTTATTTTTCAGTTGCCTTTAATTCTGTTAGATTGCTAAAACATAAGTTAAAAGTCAGAGTACAGGCCTCATGATTTTTTTTTAACTTTTCCCATTTTATTTATTTATTATTTATTTATTTATTTGCCACACCACGTGGCATGTAGGGATCTTAGTTCCCCAACCAGGGATTGAACCCATGCCCCCTGCAGTGGAAGCACAGAATCCTAACCACTGGACTGCCCACGGAATTCCCCTCAACTTTTCCCATTTTACAGAAGGCTCATAATTTCTTTCATTCCCTCTCAGAAAAAACAGCATTTTAACAAAGGTAAACCAATACAGCACCACTGAACCCATAGAAAGCTGTCAGTTTGCTAGTAGTTGCAATTTGTTATGTTCTTGAATTTAAAAAAAATTAGATACATAATAAAGATACTATTATTTAGCAATTTCCTTTTGCTTCTTTTTTATTGTCAGTTATCTACAGGTACCCTCCATACCTTGGGAATCTATGTCAGTCTCTCCTTGATATTCTTTTCTTAGCCTCCAAATAAAAGGTCACTCTCAAGTATCTATAGATGTCTGGTCCTACTGTAAATGAGTGAGATGTTTCACAGCCAGGCATAGGGGGATCTAGGGACTTTTAAAAGGAACAATTGTGGTAGGTTCCAGCCAATTTTGTCGTGCAGGATTATGGACTTAGAATTACCCTGTCAGAAGCTGGAAATGTAGATTTGACAAGAGCAATCCTGATTTTCAGAGTACTGTGTAGGCCACACAGAACACATATCTACAGACTACACTTGACCTATAGACCACCAATTTAAAACCTCTTTCCTAAACTCAGGAGGCCAGATTTAATTTCTTGTTTCCATTGACTTTAAGTGAAGCTTTTTGAATGGTTAAAGGAAATAAAATGCTACCATGTTTTCTCATTCAGAAAAAGCTGCTACAGAATGCCCAATTTACTGATGTCCTGGCAATAGAAGGCAGGATTCTTTAACCTACAAGTTACAGTTACTATAATATGTATCACTGGTCCAGAATGGAGGCCATTTTGATTTCTAACACAGAGGAACTTGGAAAGTAGCACAGATGTAATTTGTGTGTAGAAAGAGGAAAAGAAACATGCTTCTTAAGTAAATTTGACACCTTTTTCTCTCACGCTAAAGAATTAATTTATCAGTATTCTCCAACTCTATTACCGTAAGGATGGTAAAGAAGCGATATTATAGTTTTTAAAAATCAGTGCAAACTGTACCTTCAAGCTCTCATGTGTATTGACATCTTAAGGCCTCTGAGGAGGATCCACCTTTTTCATCCAAGGAACAGTTACATGAGTTATATTCTGTTATGTTGTTTTCTTGGGTCAAATCATACAGTATGTACTATTATAAATAAGGCCAGCTTTAGTTGGATTTGTGCTTAACACGAAGTGCATGTCACCCTTGAACTCTGGTTATATGCAGATGGAGATGTCTAATAATAAACTCCCATCAGGACTTCCCTGGTGGCACAGCGGTTAAGAATCTGCCTACCGATGCAGGGGACACAGGTTTGAGCCCTGGTCCGGGAAGATCCCACATGTTGCAGAGCAAATAAGCCCCTGTGCCACAACTACTGAGCCAGTGCTCTAGAGCCCACGAGCCACAACTACTGAGCCTGCGTGCCACACTACTGAAGTCTGTGCGCCTAGAGCCGGTGCTCTGCAACAAGAGAAGCCCCCGCAATGAGAAGCCCGCGCACCGCAACGAAGAGTAGCCAACGCTCGCCGCAACTAGAGAAAGCCCGCACGTAGCAATGAAGACCCAACGCAGCCAAAAACAAAAAAACTCCCATCCACTTCCTCCTGAACTCTTTCATCACCACACACACACTCACACAGTTTGAAAACAGAGAATCAATGTACATTTTGGAAGCAATGGGACTGAATTGTCAAAGATCCCTGCCAAGTTGCTTAAAGATCTAGGCGTTTATGGTTTAACGACCGTGGGTTTTGAATTGCAGACCCTGACCAGAGAGCAAACAGTCTGCATGTAAAGTTTGCATGCAATTTTTGCCCAGCTTCTCTGGAGTGAGCACTTAAAATAATCATTTCCTGAACACAACATCCAGAAACAGGTTTGTGCTGACAATAGGATCAATAATGAGAGTGGGCAAAACGTTGACCAAGAGGCTCCAGTGGCTAGAATGTAAATGAAAGCACATATATTACAAAGACCTTTCTTTGGTTAGGATTTACTGGAATATAGGACAAATTCGATTCGGTAGATGGCGATAGAGATGCCACTAAGACTTTCACCTCTTTCAGCGAATTGAATTGCTTTTATGGGGAAGACGTGATGCTGGTCTGGTTGTTGCTAGTCACATTTTTTAAAAATATAAACTTATTTATTTATTTATTTTAGGCTGCATTGGGTCTTCGTTGCTGCGCGCGGGCTTTCTCTAGTTGCAGTGAGCTGGGGGGCTACTCTTTGTTGAGGTATGCAGTCTTATTGTGGTGGCTTCTCTTGCTGCGGAGCGTGGGCTTCAGTAGTTGTGGCTCACAGGCTCTAGAGTGCAGCCTCAGTAGTTGTGGCGCACGGGCTTAGTTGCTCCACGGCATGTGGGATCTTCCCGGACAAGGGATCAAACCCGTGTCCCTTGCATTGTCAGGCGGATTCTTAACCACTGCGCCACCGGGGAAATCCCGGCAGTCACATTTTAAAATATAGCATTCTGTTGGTAATCTTTGGTAATTTAAGGACCATTCTTTTTTTTTCCCCTAATTTTTTAATTGTGATAAAATTAACCATTTTAAAGTGTCCAGTTCACTGGTATTAAATACATTCATAATGTGTTACCATTACCACCATCCATTTCCATAACTCTTTTCATCTTGTATATAAAATTGAAACTCTATACTTATTAAACAATAACTTCCCTCTTTCCTCCCCACAGCCCCTGGCAACCACCATTCTGCTTTCTGTCTATGATTTTTGAGTAAGTACCTCATATAAACAGAATTATACAGTATTTGTCTGTTTGTGACTGGCTTATTTCACTTAGCATAAAAATTGAACATAAAATTACTATATGACCCAGCAATTCCACTTTGGGATATATACCAAAAAGAACTGGAAGCACAGTCTTGAAGAGATGCTTGTACATCCATGATCATAGCAGCATTATTCAAGTAGCTAAAATGTGGAAGCAGGTATCCATTGACCAATGAATAAATAAGCAAAATATGGTATATGTGTACAATGGAATATTATTCAGCCTTTAAAAGGAAGAAAATTCTGACATATGCTACAACATGAATGAACCTTGAGGACATTATACTAAGTTAAATAAGCCAGTCTCAAAAAGACGTATACTGTATGATTTCATTTATATGAGGTACTTAGTAGTCAAAATCATAAAGACAGAAAGTAGAATGGTGGTTTCCAGGGGCTAGGGAGAGGGCAGAATGGGGAGTTATTGTTTAATAAGTATAGAGTTCCAGTTTTACAAGATGAAAGAGTTATAGTGATGGGTGGTAGTAATGGTAGCACATTATGAATGTATTTAATACCACTGGATTGGACACTTAAAAATGGTTAAGATGGTAAAGTTTGTTATGTGTATTTTACTACCAAAAAAAAAAAAATGCTACTTTAATAGCTCTGTCCCCAACCATTTTGGTTGTTGATGTCACTAAATTACATCTTTAAACACTGTGTGCCCAAAACCGTAAACTAATAATTCTTTTAAATGCATTAGTCTCCTAAATGATGTAGAAGACAAAATTTAGGGTTACAAACCAAAGTCACAGGGACTTCCCTGGTGGGGCAGTGGTTAAGAATCCGCCTGCCAATGCAAGGAACATGGGCTCAATCCCTGGTCCAGGAAGATCCCACATGATGCAGAGCAGCTAAGCCCATGCGCCACAACTACTGAGCCTGCACTCTAGAGCCTGCGAGTCACAACTACTGAAGCCCATGCACCTAGAGCCCATGCTCCGCAACAAGAGAAGCCACTGCAATGAGAAGCTCGCGCACCGCAACTAGAGAAAGCCCACATGCGGAAAAAAGACCCAATGCAGCCAAAAAAAAAAAAAAAAAAACGAAGTCACAATAATACTAGCATTTTGACTAATAATTTAAAAAAATGTACTAGTCTCTTAAATCATATAGATGATAAAAGGGGGAGTTACAAACCATCGTTACAATAATATGAGCTTTTATAGTTGCTTATGTGTTTACTTTATTGAGATCTTTATTTCTCCATATGGCTTTGAGTTACTGTCTAGTGTCTTGTCATTTCACCCTGCAGGACTCCTGGAGCACTGCTTTCAGAGAAGGTCTGGTGGTAACAAACTCTGTCCACTTTCATTTATCTGAGAATGTCTTAATTTTTCCCTCACTCTTGAAGGACAGTTTTGCTGGATCTAGGATTCTTACTTGACATTTTAAATTTTTTTTTCTTTTCGCATTTTGAATAGCACTGCCTCTGGCCTCCAAAGCTTGTTTCTGATGAGAAATCTTCAATAATCTTACTGAAGATCCCTTGTATATGATGAATCACTTCTCTCTTGCTGTTTTCAAGATACTCTTTTTGTTTTTGTCTTTTGAAAGTTTGATTATATTATGTCTCAGTGTGGGTTTCTTTGAGTTCATCTTGTTTGGAGTTCACTGAGATTCTTGGATATTTATTTCATGTCTTTCATCAAATCTGAGAAGTTTTCAGCCATTATTTCACCAAATATTCTCTCTTCTCTTTTCCCTCTCTCTTCTTTTGGGACTCCCACATGTATATGGTGGTCCCCTTAATGGTGTCCTATAGGTCCCTTAGGCTCTGGTTTTTTTCTTCTTCAGTTTTTTTTTTCCTTCTGTTCCTCAGACTCAATATTTCCATTTTTCTATCTGCTGCTGAAATCTGCCTTTGAATCCCTCTAGTGAATTTTTCATTTCAGTTATGTACTTTTCAATTCCAGAATTTCTTTTTGGTTTAATTTTAGGTTTCCTACCTCTTTATTGATATTTTTATTTCATTCAGCCATCATTTTCTTGTCTTTATTCACCTCTCCCTTTAGTTTTTTGTTCTCCCCTTAGCACCTTTAAGACAGTTTTAAATAAGTCTTTGTCTAGTAGATCTGAAATCAGTTCTGTTTCAGGGATAGTTTTTGTTGATTTTCTTTTTTTCCTTTGGATGGGCCATACTTTCCTATTTCTTTATATGCCTTGTGATTTTTTGTTGAAAACTGAACTTTTTTTTTTTTTTTGTCTGTGCTGCATGGTTTGTAAGATCTTAGTTCCCCGACCAGGGATTGAACCTGGGCCCTCAGCAATGAAAGCCTAGAGTCCTAACCACTGGACCACCAGGGAATTCCTGAAAACTGGACATTTGAATCTAATAATTTGGCAACTCTGGAAATCAGCTTCTCTCCCTTGCCCAGGGTTTTCTGTTTTTGTTTCTGTTTTTGTTTCTGTTTTGATTGTTGTAAGTTGTGTCTGTGCCAGGGATCTGCTTGAGGTGTAAACTTAACGTTTTCTCAGATCTTTTCTGAGCCCATGCTTTCCTCTGAGTGTGCATGATGACTTTCTAATTTCCCCTGTATATGGAATTGCTTTTGAATGTCCTACTCTTTCATATCTGTCCCCCAAAAAGGGAAAAAGAGAAAAATGGAAGGAGGAAAAGAATGAGTATTGGCCCTTTAAATCCCCAGAGGTCACTTCAGCTGGAGCAGAGAGGGACTTGCAACAGTGGAGGGAGGTGCAACTAGAGATCTGGAGCAGCAATGCGTACTCAGAGCACAGATCCCTTATGTTTGGAAGACATGGTTCTTCTTGACCACCTTGGCTCCTGCAAGCTACGTGCAAGCTGCTCCAGGAACAGGTGCACAGCTGCCTGCCATGGGGCTGTGGGTGTGGGATGGGTAGCTGCTACTGTACTAAGAGCTAAAATTGACTGCAGTTAACTGCACTTTACTGTCCAAGCCTTCGTCTGGAAGTTGCAAGCCTTCAGTAGCCTCCAGAGTCCCCATAGTTGCGTCAGACAGGTTCTGCCCGAGCAATTGTTGTTTAGGAGGCAAGACAGATTCCTGGTGCTCCCTACTCTGTCATCCTCCCAGAAGTATTTGTATTCATAAGAAGATGGCCCTTTAAAGAAAAAAAAAGTTACTCTACATTAAAATGTTTTAAATTCTAGTGCTTTTTCTCTTCTTGAGCTTTTCAAGTTGAAGTAGGGATGAGGGTGGAGTGAGTGGGGTGAATTTGGGCCTGGAGTTGAGGGCTTTGTTTTCTAGACAAAAGATTTCTTTTCAAGACATTTCAAAGGCTGTACTGTAGTGGGATCCTGCCCGTTATGCAGCAATCCCACACTGTTATACACTTGACCAGACCCTCGTGGCCTGGCTGACTTTCCTGTTTCTGCTACTCCACGTTGAAGCACAGGCTGCCTGCAAAGCTGTTGCTTATACCATAATTTCAGCTTTGAAAAATTCTGGCATGTTCAGTCTATTCTTTAGAAAAGTAAGAAATGTATACACAAAAATATCCCAGGCTGGTCAATTTACTGCCGGATTGTAGAAAGTCTGTTTTCTTTGAGAAAGAAATCATTGAGATGGTTTCAGAACCAATTGAAGAGAGAACCTGGTTATTCTTCTTACACGGTGTTCAATCCTTGATTCAAAGTGGGGGGATGAGATTATTACAGAGTTGAAAGCAAGACCCTGACCTAGGAAGTAATTCTGAGAATTCCTTGTTATTTTCTGACTCAGCCTGTCTGATCAGAGATCCCAACATAAAACATAGCTTTTGAAGGGAGCCCATGAGCCAAGGTCAAGCTTGCTTTCACCTCACAGTTGGGTTTCTCTTGTCTTTGTTCCTTAGCTCTGCCTCCATCAAAAATAAGACAGTGAGCTTGTGGGTCAAGCAGCTTGTAATTTCTCCAGGCCCATTGTGTGGAGAGGAGGAGAAACCACAATGCCTGAAGCCTCTTGAAGAGGTGAATACATTTGGAGGACATGGAATCATTTGTAAGTCAGACTTTCTTGATCCCAGTACTATCAACATTTTGGACAGAAAACACTTTGTTGTGTGAGGCTGTCCTTGCCCCGTAGGATGTTTAGCGGCATTCTGGCCTCTATCCACTAGATGGCGGTAGCTCTCCCCACTCGCCACCCTAACCAGTCAAGACGAGCAGAAACGTCTCTAGGCCTTGCCAAGTGGTTGAAAACCACTGGTGTAAGTTTTCCTAATGAGTATAAAAACCCTACCAATACAGAGTTAAACATAATAATTATTCAGTGGATCAAAGATAGCCAGATAAGTGAATGTACCTCCTTTATTTCTCTCTCCTACATAAATCGTTATTTACCATACAGATCCAGGAAGCATCCTGAGATAAGTGCAGGGAAACAAGCAAATAAAATAGGGCTTATCTCACTTTCAATTCGTAACTCAAATCTAAATATCTCATGCATTCTTGGCAAGAAAGAAATAGCTAATGTGCTCAGATTCTTCTCATAGGCAGAAGCATGCGACCCCCCAACATGAGCTGCCCGCCTCTGGCTGTGTTCTGCGGAATCCCCCCACCCCTCCCCATTCTCTGGGGGGGCACAGTGGCTTCTCTGTTCCCAGGAACCATGCAGCCTCAGTTCTACCTTTTTTTCTTCCCACCTCTTGATCCCTTCCCACCTCTTCAGTTAGAAGCCCTGTTAGGTTATTCAGGCTGTGGGAATGCTGGCTTTGAAGAGTAGAAACCAAGGACAGTGCCCTTGTTGACTTATTGATGGTGCCTTGTTACTGTGCCATTTGCCATGCAGGATGATAAAGCTGACTCTAATAGAAGAAAAATTGATAGCCATTAAATTGACCAAGATTTGAAAGAGATTCCTTTGTGGCCTTTACAGAAGGCCACAGACGTGATGATGGGATGGAAAGTATAACCTTTTGCAAAAAAAAAAAAAAAAAAAATAGTGGAAATGGGATCATTCACCTTGAATAATAGATTGAAGATGAATCGTGAGATGTCACTAAACCAATAAGCTTATGTTTTCTACCTCTGCCTAAGATAGCAGAAAGAAATCAATACATGCAGGATGTGAGGAATTTAAATTTACTGTAGGAGAACATTTCTGATTGTTAATTAAGGTTTATCAACTTTACATGGGGTGCCAGCTCCAGGGGTGGCTTTGGAATCGTCTTTAAAGGTCTTTAAGAATTGCCTGTACTGGATTCTGGCTGCCTGGCTCAGGTAGGGTGTGGTCCTGCAAGGGGAGGAATGGCCTGTTTGGTCTCACTGCTTGGGCACGTGGATGGCGATGAGGTAACAGCCTGTCACCTAGACAGAGCCTTAACTGCATTCACTAAATCAGGACTTGGGCCATGTGCTTTCCACAGGTGTGAGTTACTTGGCCAGATTCAACAGATGGAGGTTTTCTCTCTGCTCTCAGTGGGGCTCTGTATGTTTACTCTGTAAGCAGAGCTGCCATTTGGGTTCCGCCAAGCTGATTCTGAGATGGAGGCTATTTTCTAGGGTAGCACCCATGGTCTCAACACTATGGGAGGAGGGGGGAGAAAGTAGGATCCAGCAGAGGGAGAAGGTAAGCTCTGTAGCAATCCCAACAAAGAGCTCAGCTGACCACATGGCAAGTTCAGAGGCTGGGATGGACCCTTTCAGGTGTCCCCAGTTGAGGTAAGAGGGCTGGGCCTTTATCTACCTGTGGATGAGTCACTGCCCCTGAAGAAGGCAAGACCTTGGGCAGAGCAGCTTCCTTTAGCCCAGGCACTTCCCAAAGAGGGTTTGACAGCTGGAGGTCTTCTTCTAGCAGCATTCCCACCATGGGGAATAAACCCTCCATAAAGGAAAGGGGGCCTGGGGGTGCATCCCTGTGTTCACCACAGGCAGCTTTCCCTACCTTCTACTTACATCTGAGACTTGTCTTTACCCTTTACCTATTAATACAAGAAGCATTTTCCCTCCTCCAGGAACATATCTCCCTTAATCTTGTTCCCATCCAACCCTTGTCATCCTAGTTAGTACACAGAGTAAATGCAGTCTCAGATTCTGTTGATTCTGAAATGTATTCTACCCTCCCTCCCACCTTCCCCCACTTCCTCACTTCCCTCCTTCAACTCTCATCAGGCAGATTCACCTGCTTCCAATTTGAGCCTCCTGACAGCCAGCCTGGATGGCAAGTTATGTGTCAGCTGATTTCTTCCTCTTTGGAGTTTTTCCATTATTCCCTTAATAGCCACATATTCCCCCTCTGCCCTCTGCCAATACCTTGTGCGTGAATTCCCAGGACAGTAGCGCAGCTGGCCTGGAGCCTGGGTTAGCTCAGCCCCTAGCTTGTGAGACTTTGATCACGGCCTGTTTTCTCGATTAGCTGTCTAAAACGAGGAGAGGCCATTGGACTAAGTGATCCCCAATATCTCTTTTTAACTCCAACATTCAATGACTTTTTAATTTGAAGGATTTTCACAAAGGAAAATGGGAACAAAAAGGGATTTCAGATTCCACAGTCTTCACTTCCTATCCCACCCACATAGGAGATTGGAGCCTCCTTTCCCAAATAAATGCAAGATGTGGGATTAGTTATGGCACACTCTGAAGTGTCTGGGAGAGTGAAAGTTTAGAATCCCCAGAACATTTTGGAAACCAGTCTGAACTGAAATCAGAAAATTCTTAGCAGCCCATCTTGTGGCTGCACTTAGCCTCTGCCTGTGAGGCTCTCCTGTCAGGTGAGTGAATGTGAATCAGGACTTGTGTTGAGCTGTAACCAAATTCCTGAAATGCTCAGGGAGTGCATTGCAGCAAGAGTGGTTTCCTGCTGGTTTTATTCTACTGGTCCCCCTCCCCTTTTCTTAATCTTAGAGGATTTAGCTATCACTATTGGTATTTTCTGTAGCCTTTGTCTTTTGTTTGTTTTTTTGCATGAGACTGGGTCAGGGTAAACTTTGGCCCTTGAAGGGAACTCAGGCTCAGGGGGGCCAGGTAAAGACCCTTCAAATTGTCCTTTCTTTTTTTTTTTTTAACATCTTTATTGGAGTATAATTGCCTTACAATGGTGTGTTAGTTTCTGCCTTATAACAAAGTGAATCAGCTATACATATACATATATCCCCATAACTCCTCCCTCTTGAGTCTTCCTTCCAGCCTCCCTATCCCACCCCTCTAGGTGGTCACAAAGCACCCAGCTGATCTCCCTGTGCTGTGCAGCTGCTTCCCACTAGCTATCTATTTTACATTTGGTAGTGCATATATGTCCATGCCACTCTCACTTCGTCCCAGCTAATCCTTCCCCCTCCCCGTGCCCTCAAGTCCATTCTCTACGTCTGTGTCTTTATTCCCGTCCTACCCCTAGGTTCTTCAGAACCATTTTTTTTTTTTTTAGATTCCATATACATTTGTTAGCATACGGTATTTGTTTTTCTATTTCTGACTTCACTCTGTATGACAGACTCTAGGTTCATCCACCTCACTACAAATAACTCAATTTTGTTTCTTTTTATGGCTGAGAAATATTCCACTGTGTATATGTGCCACATCTTCTTGATCCATTCATCTGTCGATGGACACTTAGGTTGCTTCCATGTCCTGGCTATTGTAAATAGAGCTGCAATGAACATTGTGGTACATGACTCTTTTTGAATTACGGTTTTCTCAGGGTACATGCCCAGTAGTGGGACTGCTGGGTCATATGGTAGTTCTATTTTTAGTTTTTTCAGGAACCTCCATACTGTTATCCATAGTAGCTGTATCAATTTACATTCCCACCAACAGTGCAAGAGGGTTCCCTTTTCTCCACACCCTCTCCAGCATTTATTGTTTGTAGATTTTCTGATGATGGCCATTCTGACCGGTGTGAGGTGATACCTCATTATAGTTTTGATTTGCATTTCTCTAATGATTAGTGATGTTGAGCATTCTTTCATGTGTTTGTTGGCAGTCTGTATATCTTCTTTGGAGAAATGTCTGTGTAGGTCTTCTGCCCATTTTTTGATTGGGTTGTTTGTTTTCCGGATATTGAGCTGCATGAGCTGCTTTTAAATTTTGGAGATTAATCCTTTGTCAGTTGCTTCATTTGCAAATATTTTCTCCCATTCTGAGGGTTATCTTTTCGTCTTGTTTATGTTTTCCTTTGCTGTGCAAAAGCGTTTTAAGTTTCATTAGATCCCACTTGTTTATTTTTGTTTTTATTTCCATTTCTCTAGGAGGTGGGTCAAAAAGGATCTTGCTGTGATTTATGTCATAGAGTGTTCTGCTATGTTTTCCTCTAAGAGTTTTATGGTGTCCGGCCTTACATTTAGGTCTTTAATCCATTTTGAGTTTATTTTTGTGTATGGTGTTAGGGAGTGTTCTAAGTTCATTCTTTTACAGGTAGCTGTCCAGGTTTCCTAGCATCACTTATTGAAGAGGCTGTCTTTTCTCCATTGTATATACTTGCCTCCTTTATCAAAGATAAGGTGACCATTTGTGCGTGGATTTATCTCTGGGCTTTCTATCCTGTTCCATTGATCTCTCTTTCTGTTTTTGTGCCAGTACCATACTGTCTTGATTACTGTAGCTTTATAGTATAGTCTGAAGCCTGGGAGCCTGATTCCTCAAGCTCCGTTTTTCTTTCTCAAGATTGCTTTGGCTATTTGGGGTATTTTGTGTTTCCATACAAATTGTGAAATTTTTTGTTTGAGTTCTGTGAAATATGCCATTGGTAGTTTGATAGGGATTGCATTGAATCTGTAGATTGCTTTGGGTAGTACAGTCATTTTCACAATATTGATTCTTCCAATCCAAGAATGTGGTATATCTCTCCATCTGTTTGTATCATCTTTAATTTCTTTCCTCAGTATCTTATACTTTTCTGCATACAGGTCTTTTGTCTCCTTAGGTAGGTTTATTCCTAGGTATTTTATTCTTTTAGTTGCAGTGGTAAATGGGAGTGTTTCCTTAATTTCTCTTTCAGATTTTTTCATCATTAGTGTATAGGAATGCAAGACATTTATGTGCATTAATATTGTAACCTGCTACTTTACCAAATTCATTGATTAGCTCTAGTAGTTTTCTGGTAGCATCTTTAGGATTCTCTATGTATAGTGTCATGTCATCTGCAAACAGTGACAGCTTTACTCCTTTTCCGATTTGGATTCCTTTTATTTCTTTTTCTTTTCTGATTGCTGTGGCTAAAACTTCCACAAGTATGTTGAATAATAGTGGTGAGAGTGGACAACCTTGTCTTGTTCCTGAACTTAGAGGAAATGGTTTCAGTTTTTCACCATTGAGAGCAATGTTGGCTGTGGGTTTGTCATATATGGCCTTTATTATGTTGAGGTAAGTTCCCTCTGTGCCTACTTTCTGGAGAGTTTTTATCATAAATGGGTGTTGAATTTTTTTGAAAGCTTTTTCTGCATCTATTGAGATGATCATATGGTTTTTCTCCTTCAGTTTGTTAATATGGTTTATCACATTGATTGATTTGCGTATACTGAAGAATCCTTGCATTCCTGGGATAAACCCCACTTGATCATGGTGTATGATCCTTTTAATGTGCTGTTGGATTCTGTTTGCTAGTATTTTGTTGAGGATTTTTGCATCTATGTTCATCAGTGATATTGGCCTGTAGTTTTCTTTCTTTGTGACATCTTTGTCTAGTTTTGGTATCAGGGTGATGGTGGCCTCATAGAATGAGTTTGGGAGTGTTCCCCCCTCTGCTATATTTTTGAAGAGTTTGAGAAGGATGGGTGTTAACTCTTCTCTAAATGTTTGATAGAATTAGCCTGTGAAGCCATCTGGTCCTGGGCTTTTGTTTGTTGGAAGATTTTTAATCACAGTTTCAATTTCAGTGCTTGTGATTGGTCTGTTCATATTTTCTGTTTCTTCCTGATTCAGTCTTGGCAGGTTGCGCATTTCTAAGAATTTGTCCATTTCTTCCAGGTTGTCCATTTTATTGGCATAGAGTTGCTTGTAGTAATCTCTCATGATCTTTTGTGTTTCTGCGGTGTCAGTTGTTACTTCTCCTTTTTCATTTCTAATTCTATTGATTTGAGTCTCCTCCCTCTTTTTCTGGATGAGTCTGGCTAATGGTTTATCAATGTTGTTTGTCTTTTCAAAGAACCACCTTTTAGTTTTATTGATCTTTGCTATTGTTTCCTTTATTTCTTTTTCATTTATTTCTGATCTGATCTTTATGAATTCTTTTCTTCTGCTAACTTTGGGGTTTTTTTGTTCTTCTTTCTTTAATTACTTTAGGTATAAGTTTAGGTTGTTTATTTGAGATGGTTCTTGTTTCTTGAGGTAGGATTGTATTGCTATAAACTTTCCTCTTAGAACTGATTTTGCTGCATCCCATAGGTTTTGGGTCATCGTGTCTCTAGTGTCATTTGTTTCTAGGTATTTTTTGATTTCCTCTTTGATTTCTTCAGTGATCTCTTGGTTATTTAGTAATGTATTGTTTAGCCTCCATGTGTTTCTATTTTTTACAGATTTTTTCCTGTAATTGAAATCTTGTCCTTTCTTCTTGAGGCTGACTGTCTCATTCAGTAATGACAGACCATGATAAATGGGTTGCATACAGTAAATATAGCACAGAGCATGAAGCTGGAGAGAAATAGCTAGTGGAAAAGTGAACCTGGGGCTTCCCTGGTGGCGCAGTGGTTGAGAGTCTGCCTGCCAATGCAGGGGGCACGGGTTCATGCCCCGGTCCAGGAGGATCCCACATGCAGTGGAGCGCTGGGCCCATGAGCCATGGCCGCTGAGCCTGCGCATCTGGAGCCTGTGCTCCGCAATGGGAGAGGCCACAGCAGTGAGCGGGCCACGTACTGCAAAAAAAAAAAAAAGAGTGAACCTGGCTGTTGAAGAGCAGAGTTGAGCTTATTTGCATAGTAACTCAGGTGTGGTTACTTATTTATGAAGCACATTTCCTCTGAGGTGTGGAAAATAGGCTGTGAACCTGATTCTGCCCTTGAACACTCATGGTCAGGAGGCAGAGCCCAGTGTGACCCTCCTAACCCTCCCCGTACCCCCTCCCTTGTGCTCCTGTTAATTCCCTGAGCTTCCTCTTGTCTTCCCTTCTTGCTAGACTGTGAGATCCTGGAGGGCAGGGACAGTGTTTGGTCACCATTTTTTCCCTGTGCCCAGCGACTCACCTGGCACAATGGCAGGCCTTCAGTAAATACATATGTCATGAATGGCATTTGGCAGCCAAGCCTGCAACTACCTGGACATTGGAGGGAGATAAATACAAAAGAGGAGGAGAGGACTTGGAGCTCCCAAACTAGACACCCGCCCTGAAGCCAGAGGAGGAAGTAAAGTTAGAAACAGACAGAAAAAGCGCCATTTGAAGAAGGGGTCAGCTGTGGACCTCTTGCAGGAGAAAATCCCAAACGAACTTGACCTTCTTCCAAGTGAATGATTTGACTCCTCCAGAACAAGGAAAAAAACAAAAACAAAACAACCCACATAATTCCCCACCCCTGCCAATAAAAATGCCTCTACCCCAAACAGCAATTGCTCCAGACTCATAATGGTGCCCCAGTTACACAGCAGAAAGAACAAAGAAGTGATTTAAGCATCTTGAAACTGAAATAACTATTGCCAAACACCAGAGGATCGGCGAATCATTAGATTGCAGAAAATTCAGAACCTCTGAGGCCTCTGTATTCTTCCATCCTGATGTCAGACTGCTGGCAGCCCACGCTGAGCTGCTTTATAAGACCATGCAGCTAGGCCACTAGAAAGATGAGAGGAGGGAGGAAAGGCCAGCTGGCCTTGCTGGGGGTTTGGAAGCTCTGCATTGAAGATACCTTAACCAGCATTGGACACTATCATTTCTCTGTTCCCAGTGATGAATGAGGCAAAGGCTGGGCCTTTTAGCTGATTAGACACAGATGTGGATGTCTCTGAGTTTATCAGTCAGGGGCCTGGCAGGAATACAGAATTTATCCCAGGTGGTTCAAATAGAAAGACTTTAATAAAAGCATCCACAGAGCAGCAGGCAGGGTTGAGGGAACAAATACGGAACATTGAGGTATCTGGAGACTTGCGTCGGGGGAGCCATTACCTCCCTAAGGCCAAAGGGCAAAGGAAAGAAGGAAGTCTTGGTGCCTGACCCAGTGGGACTGCGGCTGTGGAGGAAGGGCCTCCAGAGACAGGGCTCCAGGGCAGGGAGGGAGCGGGGAAGAAATCCCTGCCCGTTTTTGCTGCCTCATGTTGGCCAAACCGGAAGCCAGCCAGCAAGGGTGCTCAGGATGGTGCCTTCCTCAGGGGTCAGCTCCTGGGGCTGAGAACACGTGGAGGTGAGTCAGATGGAGGTCAGTCAGTACACTGACCACTAACCTGATTGCCATATAGCTACATTTCCTATAGCTTCTTACATGTTATCTCATTTAATTCTCAAATGTACTCTAAAGCCGGCTGAGCCTGGGATTCTGCAGAATACCGGAGTTTGTGGGCATAGCACACACTCATGCCTAATGGCGTGTTCGGGCTGATGAGCTGACAAGAGGGAAGCGTGTTGAAACCTATCGTCAGGAGCTAGAGGCCAAAGGGACTCTAAACGTCAGTTAGAAATGAAGTCACTGGGACGGTGACTGTGAACAATTTGTCGGCTTTCTTCAGCCTTTGTAATTTATGCTTTTTATCCTGAATGTTTCCCAACAGTAAGGCTGTCTTCTGCTCAATAGGCAGTCCTGTCAGGGAGAGAATCTTGTGGGTTGCTGTGGGAAGTGACGGTGCTTTGCAGAAAGATCAGGTCAGGTCCCAGGAGTCATGGTTGAGGGAGGAAAGGGAAGCAGAAAGGCCAGAAGCCAGCTGTCCTGAGGAGGGGGTATGGCCGGGCCCAGGGGCGCAGGGCCTGTGCTCTGTCTCTGACTCCTCAGAGCTAGGAATCTCCCCCTGGTGGTTCTGCTTCCCTGCCTGAGGTTGAGCTGGGAGCTGTTCGCGGCATAGGTGCAAGCTGGAGTGAGTGACCTTCCAACAACTCGGGGCAGCAGACACTGACAGTGGGTCTACTTTACTGTAAGGTAATCCAAGCAAGAGCCGCCACTTGATATGAAGGGCAAGTTCTTATCACCAAATAAATATTTCATCATTCGAGGCCCCAGTGAATCGAGGCATGGACAGGGCTTCGGTGCACACCTGAGTCCCCTGCCCCCTCTCAGATGTCCAGTGGCTCCGGCCCGGGGCGGGGGGAGAAGGAAGGCCTGTGGCTGAGCCATTAGAGGAGGTAGGAGAGGGCTTCCCCTCCATAACCTCCACCCAAGTGCTGAGTCACTCAGGTAGATCACCTCTCTGCGCCTTAGTTTTCTCAGCTGCAAAATGGAAATGATTTCCCAGCACAGTTCTAGGGCCCTTTCTTGTTGCAGAGACCAAGTGTGATAACACAGGAAAGCATTTCGGAAGGCAGAAAATGCCACATCAAGTGTACCAATTATTAATACCAACAGTGTCTTTTCAGAAAATGTCCCTCAAGAGGCCTAAACCATACTTGAGCTACTTTTATTCATTCATTTATACATTTAACAGATATTTACTGAGTACCTGCCATGTGCCAGGGGTTTATTTTCTGCCTTATGGATTGGCAGGGTGCTCTGTATTCGTTTCTCCATTCACCAGTCCTGCCCTTTAGAGGTTTTATTTTAACCTCTGCTCTCCAGGGTTGACAGGGAGTATATAAGTAAGTCGAATGCTTGTTGGGGTTGATGAGGAATATATTGACTGAAATGAGATTTCAATGACCCTGCTCATTACCTCCAGTCGTACTGAGGTTCTGCCTTTTTGCTGAAGGAGCTGCAGGCTGGGTGTGAGTAGGGAGCTGAGTAGCCCTGCAGGGCACCATGGCAACTACGATGAGGGACTGCCACCAGGGAGTTTAATGTCACGTTGCACCTTGAGGCTCATCAGCTGTGGGCCCAGCAGAAAAGTAACCCTTCCCTATTCTGGGAGGTGGAAAAAAGGAAGAGAGGCAGGTGTGGTGGATGCAGCTCAGGCAGGGCTGTATTAGAATCTGGTGAATATGCTGATTTCATCAGAGGGGAGTTTTCCCTTTCAGTGGAACCTCTGCTTGCTGGGAACTCAGGAGGCCAGGCCCCAGCAATGGAGAAAGGCACACATGCTGCTTGGTTACTAAATCCTGGGGTGTCTTCTCAGGACATTTGCCTCAGAGCAAGAAGCATGGGGGTGGGATAGACATAAATTAGGAGTTTGGGATTAACATAAACACACTACCTATATAAAATTGGTAAGCAACAAGGACCTACTGTATAGCACAGGGAACTATACTCAATATCTTGTAATAACCTATAATGGAAAAGAATCTGAAAAAGAATATATATATGTATAACTGAATCACTTTGCTGTACACTTGAAACTAACACAACATTGTAAATTAACTATACTTCAATAAAAAAATAAAATAAAATTCCAAGACAAAAAAAGAAAAAAAGAAGCATAGGGATAGAGGGGCTCCCACATGGTGGGGAAGTTCAGAATTCCCTGCCTGTCCTGAAGGGGAATCCTCCTGAGTTAGTCCTGCCTTCCTGTCCCCAGATCCGTCGCCTCCGGGTGTGTGATATTTTGTTGTTCCTTTGTTTAGTTCATAAATCAACCCTCCTACAGCTCTCATTTCCTAGTAGGACATGTTGGTGGGCACCCAGTAGATGCCTGGATTATCTGATAAAACCAGCCTCAGTCCAGAAGAAAATTGTCTGTGAAGAATCACTAAACAAGTACAAAATAGTGTCCTTGTTGAAACAGAAAAGGAAATAAATGTGAGACAGGGTCTTGGGAACTTAGTGTCCCTTGGTTCTTTCAAAATATGCTCCAACTCCAGGACCCCAGGGAGGCAGGTGCCGGTAGGGGAGCAGACAAGGAAAACCCTTGCCTTGGTTCACCCACCACTTCACGGCTCCGGCAGAATCAGCCCAGTCTCAAATACTTGGTAGTAGGCCTTGTCTGCTAGGCATTGGTGCTTCTGCATCTCTCTCCTTTTATCTTGCTTTCTTGTCATCCCCACACCAACCTCTTTAAACAAATCTAGCCTCCTCTTTTGCCTCATCAAACCTGCAGGCAGGCCCAGGGGCTGAATAGGAGCTGTGTCCAGCGGTGAAGGTGGGCCATGATGGTGAGGGGGATGGTGGTGATGATGAGGACACACCACCAGCTCCTCCTGTCACGATCACTAGTTAATAAGAGCACAGTGATGATGGGGGTTGACAACCCTGCAGTGGGTTTACCTTATTTTAGCTTCTCTTTGCAGAGGTGATCTAGGACTTCATAAAACTCTTCCCTGAGCTCTGGCATTTGTCCTTCATTGTTTCTCAGACCCAGGATACTATTTTGGTTTAGAAAGTTCGCTTGTTTGTGCTGCCGCAGGTAGTGGCTGCCAGCTCCTCAGAGGAGAGGACCCAGCGGTTGTCTATTTTCAGAGGCACTGCACCGGCTGCCCGTTCAGGATTGATTTTTTTAGATTGTTCCCTGTAATTGCACGGCACTATGCTGCCCTGGCCCAGGGCCCGTGCAGAGATTTTTTTTTTTTTTTTGGCGGTACGCGGGCCTCTCACTGTAGCGGCCTCTCCCGTTGCAAAGCGCAGGCTCCAGACGCGCAGGCTCAGCGGCCATGGCTCATGGGCCCACCTGCTCCGCAGCTTGTGGGATCTTCCCGGACCGGGGCACGAAGCCGTGTCCCCTGCATCGGCAGGCGGACTCTCAACCACTGCGCCACCAGGGAAGCCCCCGTGCAGAGATTTTGACTTGAAATGTCTTGCTTCATTCTCTGGAAGCTGCTGACTCTCACTCCTCCGGCTGTGGCCCCCAGCTTGTAACTGATGTCCTCCTTAGCTGAGCTAAGAGGTCTGAGAGGAGAGGGCGTCCACACTCATTTGCTGGACCAGCAGTCTGCCTTCTGCTCTTGAGGTTGCTTCAGCCCTGTGATGAATGGTGGGGGGGGTGGGGGGTGGGGAAGGGTGGGTGCTGAGCCAAGGGAAGTTCTTAAAGAAAGATAACACGTTAACATCAGAAATCTGCAGAATAAGACTTTGAAAACACCCCGAGAGAAGAAATATACTACATCTGGAGATAGAAATGAGGTTAGGCACCAAATTTTCCTTTGCAAAATTAGCACTTCTTGTGTGCTGGTGGGAGCAGTAGGTGGCAGCCTAATTAGGTGACGATTAAGTAAAAGGGTTGTACCCGGGGCTTCTCCCTTCCGCCACACTGCCCCAAACATCCCATGACTCTTCCCCAGTGCAGTTGGTGCTGGCATGTAAGTGCTTGGTAGATGAAATCTTCAGTACAACTGAGGGCCGGAAATGGGACTGCTGGAGCTACACAAAGGAGTACGTGGCTGGGGTAGAGAGAAATGTGTTTGGGGTTTAGGGAAAACTGTATTTGATGACACAGAACAAGATCTTTGAGGGGCTAAGGCCACAGGATTCAGAGTATTTGCTGGGAGGAGGGGATAATGGTTCCTAGGTGAGTGCCACAGTATTCTATGAAGGAGGTGCTGCTGTCGCTTTTTTCCACGTGAGGAAATTGCCCAGGGTCACACAGCAGGGGGCCACTTCTTCCAGGTGGTAGAGGACAGATGTGGGCCTGTTGGCATCTGGACACTTTGCTAGGGGGATGGGCACAGCCTCAACGCCCCCCTCCCCTTCCCCAGCGGCCTCAGGCCAGGCTGCGGGAAGCAATGCCTGTGCCCGGGGGAAGTGGAAGGGGAGCCAGGCCATAGCAGCCTCGCTGTAGCAGAGCTCAGAGGGGCTGAGACCGCCCCTCCCTGGAGCCCGCTGCTGGGGACCTGCGTTCATTCTCTACAGCTGACCCCAGTCCTCATTCTTCCTCCCTCCAGGGACCTGTTGGCTGGAGGCCCAGGCTCTGCTGATAGAGAACTGATGGATTTCCTAAAATAGGAAGCCCTGTCACCCACCCATTCTCTCCCTTTGGCTGAGCTGGGTGGGGCCTCCTTAGGAGAAATCTCTCTTTATAGATTTGTTTTACCAGAAGCAGCTTTGGCAAAGGAGAGTGCGGCTGAACTCATGCCTTTGCTTGAGGGCCAGTTCACAGCCATCCAAAGTCTGTTGAGCCTGGGGGCTCACTGGAATAATAGGGCAGGTTGGAGGTTGGACAGGAGTCTGTACTCTCACTTCCTGTTTAGAAGGGGTGAAAAAGCCCAGGGGGCCACAGTGACCATGCAGCCGAGTTCCTTCCCTTCCAGCAGAGGTCCCAGGGCCCCTGAGCCTGTGCAGGGAGCTCTAACCTTGGCTTTATAACAGACAAATTCAAGTTCTGGTTATCTCATTTTTATATTTGAAGACCTGGAGCAAATCATTCTAGGACTTGGTTTTCTCATCTGTGTAATGGGTTTAACAGTCCCTGTGCTGCCTACCCACAGGGTTGTGGTCCAGGTTCCGAGGGGGAGCCTCTGTGTGCATCAAGTGCTGGGTCAACACTGTTGATAAAGAGACAATCTTTTGTTTGCACAGAAATAACACTCAGGGCCGGGAACAGGAAAGGTGTGCCCCAGCCATCTGTCTGCTCAGCGAGCTGCTTCTCTGTGGCTGTGGCCCATCAGCCTCTCTCTCTGGCAGTCCTGCCTCTTTCACATTGATTATAAAAATAACCACGCACCTCCTTCGTTTTGCCATTTGGATTTTGCTTGGCTGTTGGATTCACTCTTCTGTAACGCGGACTATCTTCTTTTACACTCAGTTGATCTGAAATCGGATTTTACAGAATGGAGCAGAACTTCCTATTCTTTTGTTTATGAGGGGTTTGGGTTTTGTTTTTTAACCTTGCTTTGTTTTTACTGCTCAGAATTCCCCTGATACAGTTAGTTTTTCAACTTTGCATGTGATTAGAGGGAGAAGCCATTACAATGCTAACAGTCGCCTCCCCTAGGTGTGATTCTGCCTTGAAAAAAAGTAAGGAGGGAGACAGGGCAGGCCCAGCCTCAAGTCATGCTCAGACGATGTCCATTCTTGGTGCACTTGGCAGTCATGAGTTTGGCAGAACTTGGATGGGGCCATAAACTGGACCTGGGGTGAGGCCCCATCCCTCTGCTGATGGCTATGGGAAGCATCATGAGGACCCAGTCCCCCACCCCCATCCCTAAATAGGCAGAGGCCTGGGGAAGCCCTGCTGGAGGCGGGACTCTGCTCCCCTCTTGGCATGGTTGACCTTGTGTGTTTTGGGTGGGCTGGAGAAAGAGACAACTGTGGGAAACTAGGAAAAGGCAGAGTGGCTGAACCCACAGAGGTGTCCCAGCTGCCCTTGCTTAACTGGAAGCAGAATCTTGCCCAGAGCCCCTTGTGAGCAGTGCAGTGAGACCACACGCCCACACCCTGCCCGCCCTGGAGGCTGGAACCAGTACCTGTTCCTCAGTGGTAGATACAAAAAAGAGCACATAACGTCCCCATGCCTGAGGAACTCAAAAGCTTCCAGAGAGATCAAAGCAATCCCCAAAGCATGAAAACAACTGGGAGTGTGAGAGGATGGCGGACGCCTGGGCTCGCTCTGGCCTTCTGAACTGGCTGAGGGGAGTGGACCAATGATCCACTCGTCTCCTTTCTGTCCTCTTTGCTTCCCTTCCTTCCTGCTGTTTGTATAGCACTGTGCTAGATCCTGGGTGAGGTTGCAAGTCTTCTAATAAGGGATTCAGCAGTTCCTACTGGGCAGTGTCAGTGCCACAGCTGGGGAGGACTACTTTAAGGGCCAAGTCCTCTTGCCTGAGGTGGCAGGACCTGGACTTTCAATATCAGTGTCAGGGTCAATGAGCCTTGTCCTAGGGCATCCTTCTGGACTGACCACATCCTAACCTCAGCTTCTGCACCCATTCTGTTCCTTTGCTTTTGCCTTTGAGTCTAAATCATTTACATAGATTCTACCTCCAAGTAGGCATCTTTCATTTGCTATCCCAGTGTCTGATTTGCAAAAACCCCTGACATCACCCTTGAGGCAAAGCTTTGGCACTGGACCCCCTTTCTCACCTCGTTTTGGTTCTGTCAGGTTGCTTCAGCCCAGACAGAGCTTACAGGACTTCAGATTAGTTGAGGAGACGAGATGTAGACCCAGACTAATTTAAAAAATAGTATGTTAATTGTAAGATCTCAGAGGGCTTAATTTTGGTCCCAAGGGACAGTCGGGATTTGCATAAATGGGAAGGAGCAGAGAGCGCATTCTTGGCAGGAGACAAGGCTTCAGCAAGAGCGCAGGGATGGGAATGTGCTTCACGAGTTCAGAGAGCAATGAATAAACCGGTTTGCTAAAAATATTTATCAAGTGCTTCATATGTGTGAGGCACATAGAAGATACAAAGGAAGGGTAATGAGTGATCCTTGCGCTCAAGGATTCTGCAGCGTTCTGATTCTGAAATGCCCGCATCAGAACAGAAAGGCCTGGGGAAAGCCTGAGGAATAAATCTGGAGGCAAGACTTGAGGGTGCAGGAAGGCATCAGCTCTCTTAGCACAGATATGGATGACAAAAAAAAAAATGTGCTCAGGACATAATCTTAGTAAAGCTGCTGATTATGTTTAAAGCAAACATTTACAAAGAGGATTGGCATGAGGAATGTGCAGGCAGAGCGAGCAGTTCCGTGTCACAGAGCTTCTGAACTGCTGCAGTAGATTGAGCAAAAGTGGAAAGAGAAGGTACCAGGGACCGAGCCCAGAGGTATTTTAACAGCAAACTCTCCAGCCAGCTGATATCCCTGATATGTGTTATGTTGCTATTGTCTTGGTGACCTTGGCAGCAAAGTCGTACAGGCCTGGGGAGACCTTTCTAGGTTGCTAGATTCTTTGGATTTTTGAACTTGTTGCAAGAAGTTGCATTGCTTTCCTCTCCCTGACTACAGAGGAATGCCTGTGGTCCCTGAAATAGAATAACAGTTGACGGAGCTCTGCGTCATGTTCACAGGGAAAATTACTAGTAAGATAGGTGATTGGGTCCTTGAGTTTGCTCTCCTCAACACAGCTAAATTCTAATGGTTTCTCTGAAGGAACTTAATTTGAATTTGCATTTCTAAAAGCTGGTATATCATCACTTAAATGTACAATTAAAAAGTAGCAAGACATGAAATAAGAGCTTAGGTATGGGTTTCCCTGGTGGCGCAGTGGTTGAGAATCCGCCTGCCAATGCAGGGGATGTGGGTTCGTGCCCTGGTCCGGGAAGATCCCACATGCCGCGGAGTGGCTGGGCCTGTGAGCCATGGCCACTGAGCCTGTGCGTCCGAAGCCTGTGCTCCGCAACCAGAGAGGCTACAACAGTGTGAGGCCTGCATACTGCAAAAAAAAAAAAAAAAAAAAGAGCTTAGGTATACCAATAAAATGAACATTCATTCAGCAGACATTTTTGTCCCTATTATGTTCCAGTCACTGTGCTGGGCACAAAACCAGGTGCCTATTTATAAGTGTCTCCCTTGTACAATGCTCTTATATACACAAGGTCAGGACACTACCCAACTAAATGAGCAAGGAGTTCCAGGTTCGAGTTCTTCCAGTGGAAGCACGAACTGTCCATCTAATAGAAGGGCATGAGAGAAGGGATTTCTTCAGTGGTCTGTGATAGCCATTTGGCCTCATCCCCCTCCGGACTTTGTGAGGCTACCAAGGTTCACAAGGAAAGGCCCTTTTCCAGGGCTGTGTATGCAGGAGGCAAAGAGGTGGGGGAATAACCTAACAAAGCAGGAAACAAAGCCCGATGTCAAATTCTACAAAGTAGTGGAAGCTGGCTTGCCTCTGATGAAGCTGGTTCCTTTTACAGCAACAAGCAGGGCACTCTGCCTGTTCTCAGCCTAGGCTGGATGAACCTAATCTGAATAAGCCTGTTGGATGGAAAGGTGTGTGCCTACAAACCGGTGAGTGGGGTCCAAAAGCCAGGATCTGAGGATAGGCAGATGCCTGGCGTGGACATGGCACCCTGTGGTTGAGGCCAGAAGGCCATAGGGAGGAAGGTATACTGCGGGTTCCGTCTGTTTGTGCTTCTGCTCAACTCCTTTGAGAACCAGACACAGCCGAGAGAGGAAAGGTTGGCACAGGATGGTGCTGGAGCATGCACTGTGGAAGCCCAGCCTGGGTCTTCTGCACATTAACTTCCTGGTTGCCCCAAACATAGGGCTGTCCATTGTAGGACTAATCTTTTTTTTTTCAATTGGGATTTCTACCAATATGAATCATTTGTTAGAACAGTTTGGGTCCAGAAGGAGTGGAGACTGTGATACCCCTGGGTTTATGTTTGGGTGGTTCCTCTGAGTCACTCAGAGAATCGGGTGATATTTTGTACCTCAGTTTCTCCTACCCATGAAAACAGGATGAAACTTGCCTGCTGCAGATAACAAAGCTGTGGGAAACTTGCTTAAAGAAAGTAAAGAGTGTTTATACATGCGTAGTACCTTTGAGGGAGGCAGGATTTCTATAGGAGAGCTACATGGTGCTCTGAAAAATCTTTCTTCAAAGTGAAGCCCATTTCATTGTTTGTGCCAATGTCTCTTCTTCCCACCTCTCTTCTAATCATCCCCACGTAGTCATACACCCCATGTGATAATTTATTAGTAATAATAATAGCTCCTCTTTATTGACCAACTCCTCTATGCCAGTCCCTCTGCTAGATATTACCTTGAATTCTTAAAACAGCTATGAAAGATTAAGTATTATTAATCCCTCTTTATAATGTGGAAACTGAGGCCTAGAGAGGCAGGTGGAAAGGGTAGAGGTGAGCCAGCAAGTAAGTGGTAGAGCCAGGATTGTAACTCAGGTCCATCTGACTCCAAAGCCATACCCTTTCCACTACACCCCACCGGCTCCTGGCCACTCTTTTCAGATTTCTGAGGGCAAAGGAGTGGAAACTGCTAGAGGAGGCAGCTCCTAGCCGAAAAGGGGCACAGAGTACATGGTGCCTAGCACAGCGATGGTGATACCCACACTCACCCCAAGGATGTGCCTGAGGCTGCTTGTGGTGGACACAATGCAGTGGCATTTCCTTGGCCTTTGGCAGAAATGCTATCTGAGCTGAACCCACTGTTTTTTGTGTAGAACGCTGCATATTCCTAATTCTCAGCTGTGTGGAGGAGCTCCAAAAAGGAACGACTTTATTTTCTGGGGCAGACTCATCACACATCCAGGTCCCTCTCCCTTCTTGTACTTCGGGGATGCAGCAAGCCCCCTATGTGTCCACCTGACCGCTTGTTCAGAGGGTTGAAGGCAGGTGGTGTCACGGGGCGCTGTGGATTGTGCCTCTGTTGTGCTGCTTCCAGAAGGCCCAGTTTTCTGGCAACATAGCTTACCTGGAAGCTGTTAACTTTGCCCTAGTTCATTTTATTGCATGCATTCTTACCCGTTTTGTGACGCTTTCAGACAATAGGTGTGGTGGCTGATGAGTTGAAACCCGTCTTATTTATGCACTGAAGCAGGCTTAAGGAGTGTTATTACTTGCTTAATGATAGCAGCTTGCAAAACAGTTTCCATGGCTCTCCGCACAGCCAGGCCTTCATGGTCATACATCTGCTCCTGAAAAGGATTTGCCATTTGGAAATGCAAGCATTTAACTCTGGCAAATGGTGCCCTGACACGATCATTCTAGTGTTGGATGTCCTCTAAATGTCATTGTCTAGTGATTGGTATTGATTTTGGTAGCTCTTTCAGAGGCCGGGCTGTCAGCAACCCCTCTGGGGGAGATCATAGCCTTTGATACCTGGGGAGTAGCTGCTGGTTTTATTGGTGTTTTGTTAGGACCAGAATTCCCTAGGGCCTATCATCAGCTCTTCAGAGGAGTTTTTATTTACAACATCCAGAATACTTGTCAAATTTCTATACTATGTAATCACCATCAATGTTGTATGTGTAAGACTTTCTTTTTCCTATTTGCGGTAATCACCACTTTAATACTTACTTAGGTAAGGATGCACAAAAAGGCAGAAATTTAGAGCCAGTTCTTATATACAGTAACATTCTATTTTTCCATCTTTCTAGCCTTCTCAGGCAATGGTGTATTCCAAATACCATGTTTTTTCTGGTATCTAAAATTTACCTCTTCCAGTAAAAAAATTAATTTTTAGATGTTTAAAAATTAGATTTTAAACTTTTGTAGTATAGTCTTGATTTCTTAAATATTACATATTTAATGTAATATAATTTTTATTTTAATGACTTGATCTATACCAGAAATTGTGCAATACTGCTGTCAGTCAATGATAGTCTCGAGGCAGTTGAGACACATGGAGTTGGCCCTTTCTCCCCAGTTAGCTAGAGTGTTGTGAGCTCTTATTTCCCTGGACCTTTCACATTCTCCACTTTCATTTCTCCCTGCTGCCAATGTTCTGTTGCTTCTAATCCACAGCCTTGTTTCTCACAGAGGAGTAAGGACTCGGCAATGGCTCTGTTCCCCTGGAGAAGTTCAGCACGTGGGCTTTGTGACAGCAGCCCACTGCTTACAGGTCCTCTTCATTTACTCTGGAATTCACAGCTTTGCTGTAGATGGTGGAGGGTAGAGGAAGGCTAAGCCTCCAGCTCTCCAGGGTGTTACTGGCCTTGACACTGAACAGAGCTGCCTGCCGCTTGGGGAAACGCATCTCAGCCTGTATGGGGACCTCACAGGTTACAGATTCATTGTATGTATGATGTGTCCTTTATTTCCTGGCCTGACTTTGACAGAAACCCCTGCTCTGATTTCTGTTTTACAAGTAGCTGATGGTTCGTGGAGCAACCGAAGCTTTCCCCCCTCCAGTCTCTGTTTTGGCCCTTAAGTACCACCCCGTGGATGGGCAGGAGATGCCAATACCATAGCAAAGAACCGGCTGCACAACTTCCGAGCACTTCTGAGGATCCTTTGGTAACCCTCGTCACACGTGTAATTTCTTTTTTAATGCCCATCTTCCCCACCAAACTGTGAGCTCCAAGAAATAGGGAACTGTGTCATTATTCTCTGCGGCCCCGGCCTCCGCAAAGTGCCTGACACATCGTGGGCACTCAGGGAGTAGATGCTCGGTTAAGTTTGAAAAGGTCCTTCATTGACTTTCTCATCTGAACAGTCCTGCAAGAATACTTAGTGGACACGGATATTCTTCAGACTAGGTGTTTGAGCATGAAGAAATGTTTTGAGGGTGGCAAAATCTGTACTCTCCCCTGCAAGTCTGATGGGAAGGTCCATGTTGTCTTTCTGGTTTTCGGTCTGTGATCGCTTATCAAAGTGCAGCATGTGGAATCTTAGTTCCCCAACCAGGGATCGAACACCACGCCCCTTGCATTGGAAGCACCAATCTTAACCACTGGACCGCCAGGGAAGTCCCCAATCTGTGATGGCAGTCCAATCAGTAAGTGGCGATCCTGTGCTCGGCACTCTTCTAGGGGCTGTGACGACTGGAGACCCACTGTGAGACTTTGCGCTTGCCAAGAACAAGTTTATACCCTAGACAGGGAGGCAACAGCAGCCTCACGGGGAAGTATGTTAAGTACGCAGAAGTCTTGTGGGATTCAGAAAAAACAGAGAGACGGATGGAGACCGGAGCTAAGACTAGGACCCCGAGAGTGGAGTCTTCGATATTTGGTGACTCAGCCTCCGACCTCCCGCCTGTCTTTAGAGGACAGAGTTATCTGCACAGTATCCACATCATTTTCTTATTTGTTTACACTGCCATTTCTCTAGCCCCATCTTCTCTGGTGAGATAGCTGCAGTCTGGGACAAATAGTATTTGATAGCTTCCTACCTTGATTTCCTCTTTTCCTGTCTCATTTTCTTATTCATTGTTTCCCTCTTTCAGCCACAGTATTTCAGTTTTCTTCACATGTCCTTTCCTACCTTCCCAGTTTCCAGACCTCTAGCCTCCTTTCCCCTCAACACCCTGTTGCCCATCTGAACATGTACCACCCAGGCAGGAGTCTGTTCACCTTTCCTTCTACTCAGTTTTTCCTACAAACTAAATACCCCATGGCCCTACACTTCTGAGCTTTGCTTTGCATTTTCCAAAATGAGAGTGAATTTTCTGACACCTTTATTTCCTTGTCAAACATTTACCTTCTCTGATCCAAGTGCTGTGAAAGGCACCACAGAGAAGTAATGTAATGAAGATACAACTTTCCAGGAACTCAGAACGACTATTGGCAGTTATTTTATCTGAGAATCTCCTAAGCGTTTCTGGGGAAAAAATAGAAGGATTTTGGGACTTAAGTTGAGCCCTAATATTGTCAACATTTCATAATTATATATTAGGTGGGGAGACAATGGGTGATCCTAATACCCTTTTTTTTAGTTTTTATTTTTTTACATCTTTATTGGAGTATAATTGCTTTACAATGGTGTGTTAGTTTCTGCTTTATAACAAAGTGAATCACTTATACATATACATATGTTCTTATATCTCTTCCCTCTTACATCTCCCTCCCTCCCACCCTCCCTATCCCACCTTTCCAGGCGGTCACCGAGCTGATCTCCCTGTGCTATGTGGCTGCTTCCCACTAGCTGTCTACCTTACGTTTGGTAGTGTATATATGTCCATGCCTCTCTCTCGCTTTGTCACAGCTTACCCTTCCCCCTCCCCATATCCTCAAATCCATTCTCTAGTAGGTCCGTGTCTTTATTCCTGTTTTACCCCTAGGTTCTTCATGACATTTTTTCCCTTAAATTCCATATATATGTGTTAGCATACGGTATTTGTCTCTCTCTTTCTGACTTACTTCACTGTGTATGACAGACTCTGGGTATATCCACCTCATTACAAATAGCTCAATTTCGTTTCTTTTTATGGCTGAGTAATATTCCATTGTATATATGTGCCACATCTTCTTTCTCCATTCATACGATGATGGACACTTAGGTTGTTTCCATCTCCTGGCTATTGTAAATAGAGCTGCAATGAACATTTTGGTACATGATTCTTTTTGAATTATGGTTTTCTCAGGGTGTATGCCCAGTAGTGGGATTGCTGGGTCATATGGTAGTTCTATTTGTAGTTTTTTCAGGAACCTCCATACTGTTCTCCATAGTGGCTGTATCAATTTACATTCCCACCAACAGTGCAAGAGGGTTCCCTTTTCTCCACACCCTCTCCAGCATTTATTGTTTCTAGATTTTTTGATGATGGCCATTCTGACTGGTGTGAGATGATACCTCATTGTAGTTTTGATTTGCATTTCTCTAATGATTAATGAAGCTGAGCATTCTTTCATGTGTTTGTTGGCAGTCTGTATAGCTTCTTTGGAGAAATGTCTACTTAGGTCTTCTGCCCATTTTGGATTGGGTTGTTTGTTTTTTTGTTATTGAGCTGCATGTGCTGCTTATAAATTTTGGAGATTAATCCTTTGTCAGTTGCTTCATTTGCAAATATTTTCTCCCATTCTGAGGGTTGTCTTTTGGTCTTGTTTATGGTTTCCTTTCCTGTGCAAAAGCTTTGAAGTTTCATTAGGTCCCATTTGTTTATTTTCGTTTTTATTTCCATTTCTCTGGGAGGTGGGTCAGAAAGGATCTTGCTGTGATTTATGTCATAGAGTGTTCTGCTATGTTTTCCTCTAAGAGTTTGATAGTTTCTGTCCTTACATTTAGGTCTTTAATCCATTTTGAGCTTATTTTTGTGTATGGTGTTAGGGAGTGATCTAATCTCATACTTTTACATGTACCTGTCCAGTTTTCCCAGCACCACTTATTGAAGAGGCTGTCCTTTCTCCACTATACATTCCTACCTCCTTTATCAAAGATACGGTGACCATATTGCGTGGGTTTATCTCTGGGCTTTCTATCCTGTTCCATTGATCTCTCTTTCTGTTTTTGTGCCAGTACCATACTGTCTTGATTACTGTAGCTTTGTAGTATAGTCTGAAGTCAGGGAGCCTGATTCCTCCAGCTCTGTTTTTCGTTCTCAAGATTGCTTTGGCTATTAGGGTTCTTTTGTGTTTCCATACAAATTGTGAAATTTTTTATTCTAGTTCTGTGAAAAATACCAGTGGTAGTTTGATAGGGATTGCATTGAATCTGTAGATTGCTTTGGGTAGTACAGTCATTTTCACAATGTTGATTCTTCCAATCCAAGAACACGGTATATCTCTCCATCTATTTGTATCATCTTTAATTTCTTTCATCAGTGTCTTATAATTTTCTGCATACAGGTCTTTTGTCTCCTTAGGTAGGTTTATTCCTAGATATTTTATTCTTTTTGTTGCAATGGTAAATGGGAGTGTTTTCTTGATTTCACTTTCAGATTTTTCATCATTAGTGTATAGGAATGCAAGAGATTTCTGTGCATTAATTTTGTATCCTGCTACTTTACCAAATTCATTGATTAGCTCTAGTAGTTTTCTGGTAGCATCTTTAGGATCCTCTATGTATAGTATCATGTCATCTGCAAACAGTGACAGCTTTACTTCTTCTTTTCCAATTTGGAATCCTTTTATTTCCTTTTCTTCTCTGATTGCTGTGGCTAACACTTCCAAAACTATGTTGAATAAAAGTGGTGAGAGTGGGCAACCTTGTCTTGTTCCTGATCTTAGTGGAAATGCTTTCAGTTTTTCACCATTGTGGATGATGTTGGCTGTGGGTTTGTCATATATGGCCTTTATTATGTTGAGGAAAGTTCCCTCTATGCCTACTTTCTGCAGGGTTTTTTACCATAAATGGGTGTTGAATTTTGTTGAAAGCTTTTTCTGCATCTATTGAGATGATCATATGGTTTTTCTCCTTCAATTTCTTAATATGGTTTATCACATTCATTGTTTTGCGTATATTGAAGAATCCTTGCATTCCTGGAATAAACTCCACTTGATCATGGTATATGATCCTTTTAATGTGCTGTTGGATTCTGTTTGCTAGTATTTTGTTGAGGACTTTTGCATCTATGTTCATCAGTGATACTGGCCTGTAGTTTTCTTTCTTTGTGACATCCTTGTCTGGTTTTGGTATCAAGGTGATAATGGCCTCGTAGAATGAGTTTGGGAGTGTTCCTCCCTCTGCTATATTTTGGAAGAGTTTGAGAAGGATAGGTGTTAGCTCTTCTCTAAATGTTTCATAGAATTAGCCTGTGAAGCCATCTGGTCCTGGGCTTTTGTTTGTTGGAAGATTTTTAATCACAGTTTCAATTTCAGTGCTTGTGATTGGTCTGTTCATATTTTCTGTTTCTTCCTGATTCAGTCTTGGCAGGTTGTGCATTTCTAAGAATTTGTCCATTTCTTCCAGGTTGTCCTATTATTGGCATACAGTTGCTTGTAGTAATCTCTCATGATCTTTTGTATTTCTGCAGTGTCAGTTGTTACTTCTGCTTTTTCATTTCTAATTTTATTGATTTGAGTCTTCTCCCTTTTTTTCTTGGTGAGTGTGGCTAATGGTTTATCAATTTTGTTTATTTTCTCAAAGAACCAGCTTTTAGTTTTATTGATCTTTGCTATCGTTTCCTTCATTTCTTTTTCATTTATTTCTGATCTGATTTTTATGATTTCTTTCCTTCTGCTAACTTGGGGGTTTTTTGGTTCTTCTTTCTCAAATTGCTTTAGGTGCAGGGTTAGGTTGTTTATTCGAGATGTTTCCTGTTCCTTAAGGTAGGATTGTATTGCTATAAACTTCCATCTTAGAACTGTTTTTACTGCATCCGATTGGTTTTGAGTCATCATGTTTTCATTGTCATTTGTTCCTAGGTATTTTTTGATTTCCTCTTTGATTTCTTCAGTGATCGCTTGGTTATTTAGGAGTGTATTGTTTAGCCTCCATGTGTTTGTATTTTTTACAGATTTTTTCCTGTAATTGATATCTAGTCTCATAGCGTTGTAGTCAGAAAATATACTTGATACAATTTCAATTTTCTTAAATTTACCAAGGCTTGACTTGTGACCCAAAATATGATCTATTCTGGAGGATGTTCCATAAGCACTTGCGGAAAATGTGTATTCTGTTGTTTTTGGATGGAATGTCCTATAAATATCAATTAAGTCCATCTTGTTTAATGTATCATTTAAAGCTTGTGTTTCCTTATTTATTTTCATTTTGGATGATCTGTCCATTGGTGAAAGTGGGGTGTTAAAGGCCCCGACTATGAATGTGTTACTGTCGATTTCTCCTTTTATGGCTGTTAGTGTTTGCCTTATGTATTGAGGTGCTCCTATGTTGGGTGCATAAATATTTACAATTATTATATCTTCTTCTTGGATCGATCCCTTGATCATTATGTAGTGTCCTTCTTTGTCTCTTCTAACAGTCTTTATTTTAAAGTCTATTTTGTTTGATATGAGAATTGCTACTCCAGCTTTCTTTTGGTTTCCATCTGCATGAAATACCTTTTTCCATCCCCTTACTTTCAGTCTATATGTGTCTCTAGGTCTGAAGTGGGTCTCTTGTAGACAGCAAATATATGGGTCTTGTTTTTGTATCCATTCAGCCAATCTGTGTCTTTTGGTGGGAGCATTTAGTCCATTTACATTTAAGGTAATTTTTGATATGTATGTTTCTATTCCCATTTTCTTAATTGTTTTGGGTTCATTATTGTAGGTCTTTTCCTTCTCTTGTGTTTCTTGCCTAGAGAAGTTCCTTTAGCCATTGTTGTAAAGCTGGTTTGGTGGTGCTGAACTCTCTTAGCTTTTGCTTGTCTGTAAAGGTTTTAATTGCTCCATCAAATCTGAATGAGATCCTTGCTGGGTAGAGTAATCTTGGTTGCAGGTTTTTCTCCTTCATCACTTTAAATATGTCCTGCCAGTCCCTTCTGGCTTGCAGAGTTTCTGCTGAAAGATCAGCTGTTAACCTTATGGGGATTCCCTTGTGTGTTATTTGTTGTTTTTCCCTTGCTGCTTTTAATATGTTTTCTTTGTATTTAATTTTTGACAGTTTGATTAATATGTGTCTTGGCATATTTCTCCTTGGATTTATCCTGTATGGGACTCTCTGTACTTCCTGGACTTGATTAACTATTTCCTTTCCCATATTAGGGAAGTTTTCAACTATAATCTCTTCAAATATTTTCTCAGTCCCTTTCTTTTTCTCTTCTTCTTCTGGAACCCCTATAATTCCAATGTTGGTGCGTTTAATGTTGTCCCAGAAGTCTCTGAGACTGTCCTCAGTTCTTTTCATTCTTTTTCTTTATTCTGCTCTGCAGTAGTTATTTCCACTATTTTATCTTCCAGGTCACTTATCCGTTCTTCTGCCTCAGTTATTCTGCTATTGATCCCATTAGAGTATTTTTAATTTCATTTATTGTGTTGTTCATCGTTGTTTGTTTCATCTTTAGTTCTTCTAGGTCCTTGTTAAATGTTTCTTGCGTTTTTTCCATTCTATTTCCAAGATTTTGGGTCATCTTTACTATCATTATTCTGAATTCTTTTTCAGGTAGACTGCCTATTTCCTCTTCATTTGTTAGGTCTGGTGGGTTTTTATCTTGTTCCTTCATCTGCTGTGTGTTTTTCTGTCTTCTCATTTTGCTTATCTTACTGTGTTTAGGGTCTCCTTTTTGCAGGCTGCAGGTTCGTAGTTCCCGTTGTTTTTGGTGTCTGTCCCCAGTGGCTAAGGTTGGTTCAGTGGGTTGTGTAGGCTTCCTGGTGGAAGGGACTAGTGCCTGTGTTCTGGTGGATGAGGCTGGATCTTGTCTTTCTGGTGGGCTGGTCCATGTCTGGTGGTGTGTTTTGGGGTGTCTGTGGACTTACTATGATTTTAGGCAGCCTCTCTGCTAATGGGTGGGGTTGTGTTCCTGTCTGGCTAGTTTTTTGGTATAGGATGTCCAGCACTGTAGCCTGCTGGTCGTTGAGTGAAGCTGGGTGCTGGTGTTGAGATGGAGGTCTCTGGGAGATTTTCGCCGTTTGATAATATGTGGAGCTGGGTGGTCTCTTGTGGACTAGTGTCCTGAAGTTGGCTCTCCCACCTCCGAGGCACAGCAGTGACTCCTGACTGCAGCACCAAGAGCCTTTCATCCACATTGCTCAGAATAAAAGGGAGAAAAAGTAGAAAGAAAGAATTAGTAGAAGTAGAAAGAAAGAAAGGAGGGAGGGAGGGAGGAAGGAAGGAAGGAGGGAAGGAAGGAAAAAAAGAAAGAACGAAGATAAAGTAAAATAAAATAAAGTAAGATAAAATATAACAAACTTATTAAAATAAAAATATAAATATTAAAAAAAATTTTAAACGGACGAATAGAACCCTAGGACAAATGGTGGAAGCAAAGCTATACAGACAAAATCTCACACAGAAGCATACACATACACACTCAGAAAAAGAGGAAAAGGGGAAAAAATCATAAATCTTGCTCTCAAAGTCCACCTCCTCAATTTGGGATGATTCGTTGTCTATTCATGTATTCCACAGATGCAGGGTACATCAAGTTGATTGTGCAGCTTTAATCCGCTGCTCCTGAGGCTGTTGGGAGAGATTTCCCTTTCTCTTCTTTGTTTGCACAGCTCCCGGGGGTCAGCTTTGGATTTGGCCCCGCCTCTTTGTGTAGGTCGCCTGAGGGCGTCTGTTCTTCGCTCAGACAGGACGGGGTTAAAGGAGCCGCTGCTTCTGGGGCTCTGCCTCACTCAGGCTGCGGGGAGGGAGGGTCACGGAGTGCGGGGCAAGCCTGTGGTGGCAGAGGCCGGCGTGACGTTGCACCAGCCTGAGGCGCGCCGTGCGTGCGTTCTCCCGGGGGAGTTGTCCCTGGATCCCGGGACACTGGCAGTGGCGGGCTGCACAGGCTCCCCGGAAGGGGGGTGTGGATAGTGACCTGTGCTCACACACAGGCTTCTTGGTGGCAGCAGCAGCAGCCTTAGCGTCTCATGCCCGTCTCTGGGGTCTGCGCTTTTAGCCGCGCCTCGCGCCGTCTCTGGAGCTCCTTTAAGCGGCGCTCTTAATCCCCTCTCCTTGCGCACCAGGAAACAAAGAGGGAAGAAAAAGTCTCTTGCCTCTTCGGCAGCTCCAGACTTTTCGCCGGACTCCCTCCGGGCTAGCCGTGGCGCACTAGCCCCCTTCAGGCTGTGTACATGCCGCCAACCCCAGTCTTCTCCCTGGGATCCGACCGAAGCCCGAGTCTCAGCTCCCAGCCCCGCCCACCCCGGCGGGTGAGCAGACAAGCCTCTCAGGCTGGTGAGTGCCGGTCGGCCCTGATCCTCTGTGCGGGAATCTCTCCCTGCTTTGCACTCCGCACCCCTGTTTCTGCGCTCTCCTCCGCGGCCCCGAAGCTTTCCCCCTCCGCCAGCCGCAGTCTCCGCCCGCGAAGGGCCTTCCTACTGTGTGGACACCTTTCCTACTTCACAGCTCCCTCCCACTGGTGCAGGCCCCATCCCTATTCTTTTGTCTCTGTTTATTCTTTTTTCTTTTGCCCTACCCAGGTACGTGGGGGGTTCCTTGCCTTTTGGGAGGCCTGAGGTTTTCTGCCAGCATTCAGTAGGTGTTCTGTAGGAGCTGTTCCACAGGTAGATGTATTTCTGGTGTATCTGTGGGGAGGAAGTTGATCTCCACGTCTTACTCTTCCGCCATCTTCCCGGAAGCCCCCCTCTTCTGAGTAACTAGGCTTTAAAATGCTTAGGCCCTGGATCCTACCTCAGCAAGTTTCTGCCTAAAACTGAATGGATTTAGGCCCTAACCGGCTTCTGAATAACTAGGCTTTAAATGCTTGGGCCCTGAATTGTACCTCTGCCACTTTCTGACTAAAACTAAAGTCCTAATACCCTTAGGTAGAGAAGGAACCTATTGTGAGGTGGGAGAAAATTTACATTCTTACCCATTCTACCATGGTTGGTGGGCGTAAGACATGAGAAGGTATCATTCAACACCCTCTTGTCTAGCTCTGGGAATGCTCTGCTCATCTGCAGACAGAGCTGCAAATGAAGAATAGCAGGTTTCCTTGGGAGGTAGGAGGAGTCTCATAGGAACTGTTATCACTGGTGAAAAAGGAAGCTTCCCCTTCTGTGATGAGAGACAGGAGCAAACACTGTGAGAGCGGACCCATGGTGAGCAGTAGGCCAGGCAGAGGCAGGGCCCTGGTCTCCTGCTGCCAGTAGCAGTGAACTCTGTGGACTCCTCTTCCGCCCGTGGTAGTAGTGAGGAGTTACAGAGAAGGACCGTCATCCTTGGGCAGTGGAGTCAAGGGGCATGTTTGGGAATGGTGGGGACCCACGGGGAGTTTAGACTTCCAGCAATGACTCTGGGTGGAGAATCAGGACTCAAAGTTATTACAGTTGTGCCCTTAATTGTTTCCCCAGACTTGGTGTGTAGAGAAAACTAAAATTAGGTAAAGAAGAATGAACTATGCCTCTGGTCCTTACAGAGAATTGTGATGGGTGGTTAGGGAAACGGACACATGCACATGTAATATAGGGGAGTGAACAGAGTTGGGGTGATGGGTAAGGAGAGAAAGTGTTGAGTGTGAGCTGAGTATGGGATTGGCCAACCTTAGTGATCTGAATGGGAAGAGTCGAGTTGTGGCCTCCTTGGAAATCCCTTAAAGTGACTGATGGTGTTCCTCATTCAGTCTAACCAGTTGAGATCATTAGTGTCCTAGATCATTTTCTTACTAGCTGATACTGAAATTTTCCCACCCTGGTCTTCTTTGGCCAGCACAGAGATAAATGCTAATGACACCAGGGAATTAAACTTAGCAGAGTTCAGGTAAAACCAGCTGTCCAGGGGGCGATGGTGCCGTGACCACTGCTCAGGGCACTCTCATTCCGTAAAGCTGGCTTCAGCATAGGTGGTACAGAGTTGCTGAAGACCAGTCATGGCAGGGATCATACAGATAACCAGGTACAATTTCTGTCCTCTCTCACCTGAAGAATCTGAGGTCCAGTGAAGATAAGATCTTGCCCAAATTCAGAGTTTCAGAACCAGGGAAAAAAACCCAAGTCCTCCAATTGCTGGGTCAGGGTGTCATCTCTTCTTCAGTGTAACCTTAGAATACAATGTTCTCTAGCTAGACTGGGCTATAGCACTTGACTCAAGAAGACCTTGATAAAATACAAAATGAAGCCATGTATTAAGTTCCAATCATCAATAATACTTTAGTGTGGAGGGTGACAGCTTTCCCTGACATCAATCAGGCCAATAGGATAGGATTTAAGAATAACCTGCTCCCATCCCGACTACCAGTAGAAAACCTTCCCCCTTCTTTCCTCCTTCTGCTTTGCCCTAAAGCACATACCCACCTTAGTTAGGGCAGCATCTTTGTTAACGTTGAGCCTAGAAGTGCACCATGTTGACTTTCCTCTTTGGGCCATGTCAGGATTTCTTAGACAAGGCAGATCTTTGGGCCTTTCCTGTGTTTTTCTAGTTGCCATTTCTGTGATGGAAGTGAAACTCAAGACGTTTTAGATTAAATCTCATAATCTGTCATTCTTCTTCACACCTAAGAGATCAAGAGTAGAGGAGGAAAAGCCATGAAATATTCCTTCTGCCAGCCAGTGGGGTCATTGATGACTAACATGGTCAGTGTCTTTAGAAAAACTGACACTAAGAAAATGCATTTGGACAAGAAGGTCCTACTCTATAGCACAGGGAACTATATTCAGTATCCTGTGATAAACCATAATGGAAAAGAATATAAAAAAGAATTATATACACACACACACACACACACACACACACATACACATATAGGAATCAATTTGCTGTACAGCAAAAATTAACACAACATGGTAAATCAACTATACTTTAAAAAAAAGAAAAGAAAATGCATTTCAGGGGTTAAAAACTCCATTCTAGAGCTTTATAAATGACACGCTTTATCTGGTAACTTAAAGAACTTTTGATATTCCATTGTTCTCCTATGAGGACCATGGGTCATGTGGTTCATCCCCCTTAGTCCCCACTGCCAGGTGGGTGAAAAATGAGATGCTTTGAATCAGATCTCACCACTGAACATATACTCACTGCCTGGGCTAATTCCTTCTCTTACAAATTCCTTTCCTTACATATCTTCTCACAGAATTATCGGCCCTTCAGACTGGTCAGGTAAAGACAGTAAGCGCTCAGCTCTGATCACCTCACTTCCCTCTTCAGAGCAGTTTTCAGCTGCTGACTGGCTGTAGCAGTTGTTCCCAAAGAGTGGTCCCTGCACCAGCAGTGTCAGCATCGCTGGGAAGCTTGTTAGAAATGCACATTCTTGGGCCCCACTGGAGACCCACTGAATCAGGAACTCTGCAGGTGGAGACCAGAAAGCTGTGCTTTAACAAGCCCTCCAGATGATTTTGATGCATGTTTGACAAGCACTGGACCCCAGCATTAAATGTGCTCTCTGGAGCCTGCCATTGGGGAGGCATCATATTATAGACTAAAAGCCACCTGTTCAGCCTCCTGTGAACCCCTGTGTGCACTCTGTGCTCTGGTTAAAGAGAAGAGGCACTTCATTTTCATGCCTTCCTGCCTTTACTCAAGTGGATCCTCTGCCTGGAATGCTTTTCCCCTGCCTTACCCTGTACCTGTCTACCCAATTCTTTACCTAAAAGCTTTGCCTTCCTTACATGTCAGAAGGCATGTTTCTGATGCGGGATGTTTTTCATTTTTAGAAGCAAAGATGGCCATCCCCATTATTTACAGGCCCCTTCATCACGCTAATAGGACCCCAGCAACACTGGAGGGTTTCTCCAAGTGACAGTCTGCAAGCATCCTCTCGTCCTCACGTAGGTTAACTAACATTTGCTCATTGTTTCCCTTCCGGGAGCCTCCAAAGGCAAGTGCTGTGACCGAAGAGGGGATGATTCAGTCCAGACCAGATGGGTAAACAGGATACAAAATCCAGTGCTGCTGATGTGAGCAATGAGCAATAAAGACAGCCTATAATTCAACGGCATGAGCCTTGGTAACTACCTCTTGCAGTTTCTAGCCTCCCAAGCTGAATGCCTCCTCAGGATGTGAAAGTGAAACTCATTCCGATAATTGAAGCACTGGAAAACACTGGTAGTTTTGTAAAAACTACATACTGTAAATACACGATGTTCTGAGCAATGCATTCGCTTCTGCCAGGTTTCATGAGCCAAAATGACCACCTTCGTTACAAAAAACTGGAAACAAATCCTAACTAATAATCCTAAACTCTCAGCTAGTCTCTGTAGGACATTGCTCAAAATGGTGTCCACCAGCGTGGTCCCTCCTGCCTTCAAGGTGTCACTCACTAGGTCTGTAGCCATTTGCATCTGTGGGGGAACTGGGCCGCCTCTTCCTGCACAAATGGATGATAACGACTAACATGTCCGACAGGGCTGTTGTGAAGATTAACTGGATCGTAGGTTCCCCTGTAAATGGCAAAGTTAATGTAAATATTAGCTAATATTATTATTTTGACCACCCACTCCCTGCTGCCTCCTCCAAAGCCAGAGATCTTATAGTTTCACTTGACAAACTGAAAAATCATTCTTATAGGTATGTCATAAATATTCAGTTACTCCTGGAATATGCCCAGAGATGACTGGGGCTTGGTTGAAAACAGCCACTAGCTTTTAGTGAGATGTTGTGATTAGGATGTGGAAGGAGTTAGAAGGAACATATTTGGTTCAAAGCGCCGATTTTTCCCAGTGTGGTCCTCAGGCTGATCTCTTGTTCACAGAATTGTGGGCTCTTTGAATTGGAGGGTGCTGTAGAGGTGACCTAGTCTAACCTTCACACGTTTCAGAAATCCATGCCACAGCATCCCTGACAAGTGTCATTAGCTCTTGCTTGGACATCTCCAGAGTTGAGTGAGCCCATCTCAAAAGCACATTGCATTGTTAGATGGTTCCAGTTGTTGGAACATTCTTTCAAACTTTGAGCCCAAGTCTTTCATTTTACTTCGAACTATTGTTCTACATTCTCAACTCTGACAGAACACACAGAAGGCTGCTCTTCTCAATATGGCAGGGCTTCCTGAAGACATAATGCACAGCTAGCTTGCTTCTCTTCTCTGAACTAAACATCCTCAGGTCTTGTAAATTTCCTTTGTTGATGTAGTTTCCAGAACTGCCTCCCAATCCTGGTTCCCTTGTCTGAATGAGGAGCATGAATTTTTATGATGTGATTGCTGGGGTAATGATAAACTGGCAGGAAGATGGTCTTATAATAAGGCAAACTTTCCCCTCCTCACTGCACCCTTACTGCAGCACACAACTACAGGAATTCCAAAAGAACCCAGTGGTAACTGACCCTCCAAGCTTCCAAGTCTCTAAGGAACCAACCAACACAGTGACATTGGGCCATGCGGGCAGCCTGATACTGTTTGTTATGCAGAATGAATTCACTTGGTGTATTTCCTACTGATCCTCTCTTTATCCAAAGTGATAGAATTCTTCCCAGTAATTCTATAGAAATGTTTAAGCAGCAGGCAGTGTGGGAAGTTGGATGTAGTGATAGCATGCACAGGCAGACTGATCTAAGTTCGAATATGGCTCTGCCACTTTAGCAGTTTACTTTACATCTCTGAACCTCTGTTTTCTCATGTGTAAAATCAGGATGATCATTCCTACCTCCAAAAGTTAATGTGAGGGCTTAAATGCATTGATATTTCCAAAACAGAGCCTGGCTCACAGGAGGTGCGTATGAGTGCACTCTGATGTTCTTAGCACATGGACTTTTGAGGTTTTGGCCCTCCTCCCTCCACAGCAGCCCAGATAAAGGTGTTTAAGACATTCTGGTGTGGTGATGAGAGTACTGAGGAATCCAAAGCAAGGGGTGGCAAAATTCTTTTTGTGAAGGCCCTAAGGTAATTATAATACTTTCAATTTGCATTTTAATAGTCACGTGTGTCTAGTGACTACAGGTAGCAACCTAGGTGCATGTGAATTAGAATTGTGGCAAAAAAAAAAGGATAAGCCCAGTCCTTGGGTTGAGTGACAAACTAATAAGCAGTAGGGAAAGGATTCAGGTTTTCCTGTAGGAGAATGACAAGAACAGAAATGTGGGGAATCCGAAGACAGCCAACAGCTGACACCCTTGCACAGGGTAGTCAGGTATTTCAGGCTTGGTGGGTCATACAGCCTCTATCACAACCACTCAGCTCTGCTGTTGAAGTGCCGAAGAACCACAGACAATATGTAAAGAAATGAGTGTGGCCATGTTACAGTACAGTGTTATTTACAAAAACAGGCAGCAGGCTGGATTTGACCGTAGGCCACAGTTAGTCAACCCCTGGTCTAAAGTCCTATCTTCTTTCTTTCCCTTTTCTTTTCTCTTTCCTTTCCTTTCCTTTTCTTTTACTGTTTCTTTCTCTCTCTCTTTTTCTTCCTCCCTCCCTCCCTCCCTCCCTTCCTTCCTTCCCTTGTAAGAACACTTAACATGAGATCCACCCTCTTAACGAATTCTGAACTGCATATTGTCAACTATTGTCACAGTGTTGTACAGCAGATCTCTACAACTCTGTAAGTTATTCATTTTGCATAACTGAAATTTTATACCTGTAGAACAACAACTCCGTTTCTCCTTCATCCCAGCCCCTGGCAACCACCATTCTACTCTCTTCTATGAGTTTGGCTATTTTAGATTTCACTTAGCATAGTGTCCTTAAGGTTTATCCTTGTTGTTGTCAACAGTTGAAAGTCAGACTTTCCTTCTGGCATGTGGCTGATTCCTTCTGAGTAGTGCTGCAGTGAACATGGCAGTACAAATATCTCTTTGAGATCCTGATTTTGATGCTTTTGGATAAACACACAGAAGTGGGATTGCTGGATCATATGGTAATTTTTTGGGCAATTTTTCAGGAACCTCCATACTGTTTTCCATAGCAGTTACACCATTTTACATTCCCATCAAAAATATACAAGAGTTCCAATTTCTCCACATCCTTGCCAACATTTGTTCCTTTGCTTTTTTGATAATAGCCATCCTGACATACATCCTAAGTATGAGGTTGTTAGAGTCTTATTTTCTGATCTCAGCCCTGGGGACCTGCTTCTATCGCTTTCATCTTTCCAAGAGCATCTCTCTTCCACTCTCAGGGACTCTAGGATCCCCTCTAGGTTCATTGGGCACACAGCCCCAAAATCTGTCTGAAGATTTGCTTCAAATACTTGTAGCTCCTAGAGGGGCAAGGACCTCCATCCAGTATCCTTGAGAAAGAAGGAGAGGGAGTATGTATTATACAAAACCTTCCATCCAAATCATCTCTTAGGTATGCAAGTGCCCTGTTGTATGATTCCATGACAGTCCATACTCTTGCTTTGTACCATTTAGCTCAACTATGGTTATTTTTGTGATAGTCAGCTTACCGTCTCCCCTCCTCCCTCTCTATGAAGGCAGGGCCATGTCTGAATTGCTGTACCTGGCTATATCCCTGGCATTTAGCAGAGTGACCCACACAAGGTACACAGTCAACAAATACCTGCCCCTCAACTCATCCATAGAAGTTTTTCAGACCCCATTTGCCAGACTTCCTCTTCCTAGCGCTGTAGGGAAAAGTCTGACTTCCGATGGTTAATGAACTCCAGGCCTAAAAAACAAGACCTAACGACATATTATAGGCATCGTCTTGACTGAAGGCCTGCCATCTCAGGCCTCAGAAGTTTTCTTGGTAACTATCACTGACAGATCTTCTCTATTTACACATTTCAGGGATCTCTTGGGGGGAAACTTAAGGAACTGTTCCTTTTGAAACTTGGGATTGGTGATTCAGTCAATATTTTCTTCCTTGGAGAAAGGACCTTTTAGAATTTTTGTACCTGGCGTAACCTTTTCTGATCCTTAAGTTGGATTTTGTGAACTAAGTTTTGGAGGGCTTTTCCTTTTGTAAGAATGAACAGCAGCAGAAGACAGTTAAGTGCTGAATCTGTGTTCACAAACCAAGCGTGGGAATGCAGTCATCTGAACAGCCCCTCAGTGGACAGAGCTGGCTGACCTCCACAAGGCAGGCAAAGTTCACTAACAGGCTGCTGGGAGAGTTTCCAGGGCTCATCCCAGGCTGCTGCCTCGCTTATACCCCCAGGAGGGTAAAAAGGAGGGTGATTCATAGGTTACCCAGCAGGTGTAAGTGAGGTGGGAGGAAGATGGTGGGTAAGTGGGGGGAGAGATGGATGGTGTGTCTCTTTCCCTGTCATTTTGTTGTTGCAGCCACCTGGTGCCCTCTGTGGGTCTCAGTGAAGGGCAGATCCCAAGCCAGTGTCCCTTGGTCCCTACTGCAGCCATGCTGAAGTCCCATTCAGTATCCCACAGCCCTTGCCACCATAATTTGGCTGAATAACTCCCCTTCCCACTTTGCCCCATGAATTCTTGCAGGTTTCAACAGAGGCTCAGTGTAGTGTCCTTCTCTTGTCCCTTCCCCTTTGCTTGGGGACTGCAGTGGGTTGAAGAGTGGTCCCCCCCAAAGATATGTCCAAGTCCTAACCCCTGGAACCCGTGAAGGTGACCTTATTGGAAAATGATCTTTGCAGGTTAATGTAAGGATTTGAGATGAGATCATCCTGAGCTTAGGGTGGGCCCTAGGTCCAATGACAGGTGCCCTTGTAAGAGGAGGAGAGGACACACAGAGACACAGGAAAAGGTTATGTGAAGTCAGAGGCAGGAATTAGAGCGATATAGCCGCAAGCCAAGCAATGCTGTAGATTGCCCCTGGTGGAGGCACGGAATGGATTCTCCTTCAGAGCCTCCAGCTGGAACCAACCCTGCCCACACCTTGATTTTGAACTTCTGGCCTCCACAAGTGTGAGAGAATAAAGTTCTATAGTCTTAAGCCACCCAGTTTGTGGTAATTTGTTATGGCAGCACTAGGAAACTCACACAAGTGGTTATGTGAGTGTGGTTCGGAAAAGACCTGAGCATATCAACCACACATTGTTATCTTTTCGGCGGCATTGTCCAGGGCAGCCAGGGCTTGGAAGTGTTGAGGAAAATAGTGCTGGGTCATGTGCTACTAACCACTAGCCCTAAAGCCAGGGGTGACTGTGGCAGATAGCACCTCCCTTATCCTTATCAGCTGGGAAAATGAGAGAATAACTGTGGAGCTCTGTGACCGCCTGGCTGGCTGCAGAGGGCTACAAAGGGCAGTCTGCTCATGGGACTTCCATCTCTCTCTCCTCTCTTCGCTCCTCCTTTGCTTCTTAGCCTACAAGTGCGAAAAGAACAGGGCCTCCGGTCCGCAGTAGCTGCTGCCCGTTGGACTGCAAGCACAGTTCATTTGCTAAATGATGGACTCTCCCCTAAAGGGGCAAAGTAAAGCAACATTCAGAGTTGGAGGAAAAACATCCTCCCAGCCTCACTACTCCCTTTGGTCTTTCCCTCTCCCAGGCACCAGCCCTTTGGCCCGACGTCAGATCAGTGTGGCCGGAAGCATAAACTGGGTGAAGCAGAGAGTACCAGGCATGTGCTGGTGAGATATCTGGGGAACCATGAAGGGGCCAAGGTGGGGGATGGCTCGCTTTGGCTGTTTGGGTTTCCATCATTTAAAAATGTTGAGAGTTCCTTTTGGTGTTGACGGATAGGACAAATCTTGTTTGTCCTATTGGCTGAAAAAAGTCTCATTTAATGATAAAGAGACAGATTTTGGGCAGTCACTAAATGGTCCAGTGCTATAGCCTCAGCTAAGACATTTCTGTTAAAACAGAAATACGTATGCTGTTTATAGTTGCTTTCATGTTCATTTCATTTGAGTCTCCCAATAGCCCATGAGATGAGTGGAGCAAGGATTATTACTCCATCTTATAATGAGGAAACATGAGGTTCGTGAGGTGAAGGGCATATAGATGGACAGCAGGGGTGTAGTAGGGAATTCCAAGTTCGGGGAGGAGTGTGGGTTGGGAGATGAGTGTGAAGGGATCTGGAAGTGAAGAAATCTTCATGGCTGCACAGCCAGTCATGAAGATGAATGATACAGCTGGAGAGTGCTGTCACTTGAAAAGTTTTCTGAAGTGGCGTAGGTGATTAGAAATGAAAACTGAATGGGAAAAAATCAGGGATACCTGTGGCTTGTGAGCAGAGATTTCCCCCGGAGCCTGAACGTTCAATACGTGGTGGATTTTGCTAAAACTGACTCTCCTAACCCCAGTGACTGCCCACCTTAAAGATGCTTCATGATAATATAACGAATGAACTTTGTCCTCTGCAATACAGAGGAGAGGCTGCCATGGTAGCAAGTTGTTGCATCCTGCGCCTGGATGCTGAATGGGGTCCCCTTGTGCAAGGCAGCATTTGAGGAAGCTGGCTCTTTCAGGCTCTGGGAGGCCTGGCTGGTGCATGTGACCTTTGGGTTGTTATCTGTCTGTATGGAGCCTTGAGAGGAGGGACTTGGCACATCTACCACCCCCAGTGGGAGGCCTGTCCTCAGCTGGTCTGACACATCACATTTGCTTTTTGATTTGCACACATAAAATGAATCTCCCCAAAGACCCTCTCCCAAGAGCCTCATCAATTAGAACTGCTTTTGTCCTTAGCCTCCTTTTGTTGACCAGCTTGGAAATTCGTTAGGAGGGAGAAGAAAGGGAAATTGTCTTTGTGGGCAATGGTGCTGGAGAGCTGGCTTCTAATGAAGGAGCCCTGAATGGTGCCATTGTGCTGCTGTTTATATAGTTTTTATTTTAATTTGCATCCGTACCAGGCTCGGATCCGGAGAGCCATTCGGCTGTGTTTAGAGCTTTTATCTCCTCCCAGAGAGCCAAATCTGCCAGCTTATCATTTGCCTCGAGGAAATTAATGTGGGTCCCCCCTCCCCTTGCTTTTATCACGTGCAGTTGAATTGTTTATGCATCCGTGGAGAGAAAGAAAGGCTGCACAGAACCATAGAAGGTTTCTTTCCCATTGTTCATGGATCATCTAAGACTTAAAAGGCTTCTAGAGCCAAGGACTCAGGGAGCAAGGCCTGGACTGAGGCAGAGGGATGGAGGATAGGGGATGGGGATGCGGCCTCAAGGAGCTGAACTGAATGCCTTGAAGTAAGAAGTGAGAGAAACTGTACTCCATTTCCCCTCATCCTCTGCGTGGATATATATTCCTTACTCTTTTTCTACCTTTCCTGAATGTGTCAGCAAAATATGACTCAAGAACCAACCCCAGCTCACTTTTCCCTTTTTTTGGTTTGTTTTTTTTTTGCGGTACGCGGGCCTCTCACTGTTGTGGCCTCTCTCGTTGCGGAGCACAGGCTCCGGACGCGTAGGCTCAGCGGCCATGGCTCACGGGCCCAGCTGCTCCGCGGCACGTGGAATCTTCCCAGACCAGGGCTCAAACCCGCGTCCCCTGCATCGGCAGGCGGACTCTCAACCACTGCGCCACCAGGGAAGCCCCCACTTTTCCCTTTTTAATTAAATTGCAGCTCTGTAGTGTGGCATTGAAGACTCCACATAACTTGGTCCCTTGCACTTCCTGCTGCTGGCTAATGAGAAATTTCAGTTCCAGCGTATGGACTTCCTGCGCCGTGGTTCTCCCCCTCTGTGAGCTTGCCTCTGTCCCATGTCCCTGCTCAGGCCGCCCGCCCCTGGAATGCCCTCCTGCCTCGTCTAGTCCCCGCTCCTTCAGTCCCATTTATGGAGCCTTCCCTGAACGCTCCAGCTCACATGGTTCTCTTCATTCACTAAGGTCCTGGCTACTCAAAGTGGGGCCCTGACCAGCAGCTGGGACCTCCACTCAGAACCTGTGAGAAATGTAGCATCTTGAGCTCCACCCCAGAACTACTGAATCAGAATCTGCATTTGAACAAGACCCCTGGGTATTCCAAATGCACAGTAAAGTTTGAAATCCCCATTCCAGACACCTGTGACATTTATCAATTGGGCCTCCCCACCTGGGGATGGGTTGATTCCCAAATGTCTTCATGAGCGTGGACCTCGCTTCCCTGCTGTGAGTGGTCACACTTGGAGACAAAGACAGGCAACTTAGGTTCACTTGTGGCATCCTTTACAGCTTGAGGATGACCTGACTACATTGTAAGAGCTCAATAAATACTTGGTTAATTCCATGCAGATTTTCCCTGTCACATTTATTTGTTGCTCTTTTTAAAACATTGGACATCCAACGTTTTGATGTCCTTTCATGTGTGCGTATTTTATCATCCTCATCTTATGTATGAACATATTAAGGGCAGGGACCTTTGGCTGTTTTTTCTTGTCTCCATGCAGCTCTTTCCCCTGTGACAAAATAAGCCTTCCCAAGACTTTTCAGAGCAGAGAATAGCGATCGCCTCTGACCCTATTTCCACACTGTGTTGGGTCAGAAATCCTGGTGTCCAGAGTGTTGCCCTTGGGGCTCTGCCCTCATCTCAGCCTTCCTAAGGCAATTACCACCAACATCAGGTTACCCTCATATCTCTGTCTCTAGTACTCCAGCTCCAGAAACAAAAGACTTAGACATTGCCCTCAAGAAGTGACAGTTTAGTGAGCATGAAAGAGGTTATAGATACACAGTGTGTATTGGGCACAGGGGTCTGAAGCCCTCAGGGAGAGCTTCTGGAGGAGCCTTAAACCATGCCTGGAAGAGGAGGAGGTTTTGTGTTCAGTCTAGGCTAAGCCATGTGACAAGGCCCTCAGGCCGAGAGACCATGGGGATGGAGAGCCAGGGCACTACTGCACTCTGTGTGTGTGGGGGGGGGGTGAGCCCAACTTGCCTAGGGCTTTGTCCCTATCTAAGGGAAGTGAGATTTCATCTTACAGGTGGTGGAAAGCCACAGGGGACACTGAGCTGGGAGGAGACAATTGTGGAGTTAAATCTCCCTGTGCCAACACTGGGTTGGGTGGCCGGGACAGGGTGAGAGGGACACCTGTGGAAGGGCCGTAGCCAGAATCTAGGCAGGAGAGGATGGCAACCACCCTGGAGCGCCAGCTGTGAGGACCCCAGGGTTGTGCTCTTCTGTGTGCCTCACATCGGGTTAGTTGCCAATTCATGTCCAAGCAGCTTCTGAACTCTCCAGAACTTAGTCCCTGTTGTCTCTTCCCACTGGCATGGTCCAAATACTCATCACTCCTATTTGCCACCCCTGGAGGTTCTTCTAAAGTGCAGTCTGGCCTGGCTCTCTTTCCTGGCTCCCTAGTGTCCTTGCCTGGAGGGTAAGGACCAGCCCCTCCCCCATGGCATAGCAGGCCCTTTGTTCTGGCCCACCAGCCCCTCTCCAGCCTGAGCTCTCTCCACCCCATCTGATGCCCTCCTCTGCACAGAGTTCCCAGTTCCTGGAACCTGCTTTGCCCTGGGGAATTTCAGAGCTTTCCCCTGCACTTAGAAACTCCTGGTTGGTGAATTCTCTTCCTCCAGGATCCAGTGCAAATGTCATCTCCCTGGGAAAACTTCCCAGACTCCCCAGACACACGTGCTTCCTCCTCTGCATCACCTGAGTCTTTTCACGCATCTCTCTCTGGCTTCTGATGTTGAATTCAAGGTGACTGTTTATGCATCTGCCTCCCGCCTCCCTGCCCCGTGGCTAGTGCCTTGAGACAGTTCCTGGAAAAGGGAGTCTGAGGGGCACAGAGGGGTGACGTACTCAGGGCCCCCCCTCCCCAGGCCCTTCACCTCTGTAGCAACAGCTCCCTGCTCTGGCTCTGCACCTGGCCCAGGGCACCAGTTGGTTGAATTAAACACAATTGGCCTGAGCCAGGAAAGCGGAAGGCGGAGAAGAGAATCTAAGTGTGCCCAGTACAATAGAAATGCAACGTGAGCACATTTTACATTTCGTAGCTGCCACATTAAAAAAAAAAAAGTAAAAGTTAAAAGAAACAGATAAACACATATTCATAGCTACTTTATCTGTAATAGCCCCCAAATAGAAACAACCCCAATGTCCATCAACAGGTGAATGGATAAAAAAACTATGATAGATTCATATAATGAAATACCACTCAGCAATTTAAAAAATGAACTCCTGATAACAATGTGAGTGAATCGCGCAATAATTATGCTGAGTGAAAGCAGTAAAAAATTATGCATACTATGTGATTCCACTTACATAAAATTCTACAAAATGCAAACTATTCCACAGAGACAGACTGAATATCCTTAATTATCTTAGGATGGGGGGGCAGGGGGAAGGAGGGACTACAAAGGGGCATGAGAAAACCTCTTTGAGGGTGATGGACATGTACATTATATGATGTAATGATGGTTCCACGGTGTGTACATGTCAAAACTTGTCAAATTGAACACTTTAAATACATGTAGTTGATTGTCAATTATACTTCAATAAAGTGATAGAAATGAAACAATAATTAATTTAAATAATATATTTTAACCCCAAATATCCAAAAAGTTATCATTTTAACATATCAATATAAGAATTATTAATGAGATTTTTCACATTCTTATTTTCGTACTGCTTTTGAAATCTGGTGTGCATTTTATAGAGACAGCACATCTCACTTTGGACTGGATATTTCAAGTGTTTAATATCTGCACTGACCGGTAGCTACCATGCTGGACACCACAGATCCAGACCCTCTCGTGAAACTCCCTCCCCTCTCCTCAGATTGGGCAAATCCTGGGCAAACAGCTCAAATCTGCAGCTGGAATAGTTTTGAGCTGGCCCTTTCTGTGGCTCTGAAGGTCTTGGGCCCTGTGGGGCTGTGGGTCAGAGAGTGGCTTTCGAAAGTCTGGATCATTAACCTAGAATTTTGTGTGAATTCCCACCTCCCATCCTACCCTCTGTTTTAGCCTGAAAAGTAGCGTATCTGTTTGCTTTAAGAGAACACCTTCTTATAATACTTTCCCTTCTGCATGAGGTCACAAACTTACTTCACTGACTGCATGCAGGGCGTGGGTACTGGGGTAGGAAGAGGAGCTGCCCGGAGCTAAGGAGGGCGCCCACTGGGCGGGCATCAGCCTCTGAGAGGTGGAGTGAGTCTGGGGCTGCAGCTGGGGAGAGTGCTAGTGCAGAGCAGCCTTGGACCTCACCCAGGGGCCTTCTCTGAGTCTGGGATCTGCCCTCTCAATGCCCTCAGCTCCTGTCAAGAAGGGGTCAGAGGGGTGGGGGGAATGGGAGGTGCTGGTGACAGGACAAATCGGGGCTTCACCAACCCTGTGGTTGAGGGATCTCCTTGGGGGCTACCGAAACAAATGCTGCCTTAAGGATTGTGAGAGCTTTTTAGAGTTCTGCCACTAACCAGCTCAGGGCCCCTGACCCAGTTACCTTCTCCTCAGGGTCTCAGTTTCCCCATCTGTACAACGAAGGAATTGGAATAAACAACCTAAAAGGTCCCTTCCAGTCTTGTGTGAGGGACAGTGATTCTAACTGCATTAAATTGAGCACATACGGGTGCTGGACAGTGTCCTGCATAAGGACGAGGTGACAAGAAACACACATGACACAGTTCTTGCCTTTATTAATGGAAAGTGGATTTATAGCCCTCTGTATTGCTTGACTTTTTTAACAAGAACATATTACTTTTGTAAGTGAAAAAAGGCAGAGAAAGGGAAAAAAACAAACAAAAAAGGTATGTATGTGTGGTGAGAAACTAACCCAAGAGATCACTTTTAAATTTTTTATTTAAAATCTTCAGACATATACAAAAGTAGAAAGTGTAGTACCCATCACCTGGCTTCAACAATGAACACACTGCCATTTTTGTTTCATTCACTCTTCTTTGTTTTGTTGGTGGTTTTTAAAGCAAATTCCTGATGTCACATAATTCTATGGATAAATACTTGAATAAGTATCTCTGACAAGTAAAGACTTCTGACAGAACAAAATAATGCCATTAGTACACCCAACACAATTAACAGTAGTTTAAAACATATTATATAAGAATGTGTTCAATTTTCCTGATTGACTTAAAAAATCTTTTTCCATTTGTTTGTTTGAACCAGTAAAAGAATACTGGGAGCTTTACAAAATATTTTTAGAAACACTTTTAAAAACTGCTGTCCTGGGCTTCCCTGGTGGCGCAGCGGTTGAGAGTCCGCCTGCCGATGCAGGGGACACGGGTTCGTGCCCCGGTCTGGGAAGATCCCACATACCGCGGAGCGCCTGGGCCCGTGAGCCATGGCCGCTGAGCCTGCGCGTCCGGAGCCTGTGCTCCGCAACGGGAGAGGCCACAACAGTGAGAGGCTCGCGCACCGCAAAAACAAAAACAAAAACTGCTGTCTTGGTTGAGGCCTGTGAGCCATCTGCTTGAAGGTCATTTCTTGTTGTCCTGTGCGACTGCGACACTCACTGGCTTGTGGGTGATCAGTGGATGGGGAGCCAGAGGCCACACGTGACTGTGGTTCCCAGCCAACCTGCTCCCCAGAGGGGCCCCCCACAGGAACCCAGAGGCCCCAAGGAGCCAAGGAGGGGGAATTGGTGTCCCTGACACTCCAGATTCTTAAGGGAATGGGCTGCTTCAGAGATTCAGCTGTCACTGGGCTTTTACTCCCCAAAAGCAGCGTGGGGTGTGCTCTTCATCTCTGGTTTCTGCACCCCCTTCTCCACTGCCCCTAGTGCAGGAACATGGCCCCAAGCACTTTTGCAGTCAAATCTTAGGAGGAGGAGGTTGGGTCATCTATAGCCCAGGAGAGCTAGGGATGTCCTTAGGGATTAGCAGAAACCCTGGGGCAGCTGGTGGGGCAGGTGGAGCCTGTATATTTGGCAAGAGGTCTACTGTTCTGTGCCCCCCATGAGTGGAAGACTGTGACAGAACAAAGGGCGGTGGGTCACGTGATCAGGGTGTGTGGGGGAAGGGAGGCAGTGGCTTCCTGTGTTAAAACCAGCCCTCCTCAATCCTGTATATACATTACATGTGTGTTTATAATTTTCATCCTGTTTCCATAAAAGATCCAGGTGGATAGTAGGTACATCATTAGAATTGATGTTAAAAACTTGGCACATGGGCTGTCTTTGCACACACTCACCAGGGTTTTTTCTATAATAAGTCTTCATTAAAGGACCTGCACATTTATTAATAGGTACTTTCTATTTTTAAGCCATATAATCCTCAAATTAGAGTAAGGATCGAAATAAACAAAAATATACAAGTTTAAATAATGTGCTACTGCTTAGCTTTTATAAGCTTTCTTATCTGAACACTTTTCTTTTCGAAAAACAGTTATTATGAACTGTTTCAAAATACAAAAGGCATTATTCTTTCTACTTTTTGTAGAGACAATTATATAACAAATATTGTTGTACTCCTTACCCAGCTTAAGAATTTTTATAATATAAATATAAATGGAAGAGTCTTAAATGGTTTCTCATCCAGCACCCCTCCCTCCATAGGTGTTTATCTCTCTCCTGCATGTCTTTATACTTATACTAATTTGTTTGTATTAAGAAATATATATATCATAATAAATACTAGTAAATATTGATACCTATAATAAATAGTAAATATTTGCATGTTTTAAAACATGCTAAATTTAGCATCATACAGTAAGTTGGGAATTAAATACTTGATTTTCTTTATACAATGAAGACAAACAGGGGGCCCAGGACTTTTTATGTGGCTCCTGGACATATCTGTTCCAACCTGCTATTCAGAAGAATGGTGTTAATTACTTTCTTAACACCTCTCCACTGTTGCTCTTATTTTTCTTTGTCCTGGCTGAGTTTTTCGTAAGCACCTCCCCTCTTGCTGGCTCTGGAATCAGCCAGACCTAGACTGAAACCTTTCTGTGTTACTTGATAGCTGTGTGACCTCAGGCAAATTACTTTACTTCTCTGAGCTTCAATTTCCTCTGTATCGTATAATTCCTTCAATTTCCTCCATTTCATCTATGTAACAAATAATATTAGTACTTGTAAAACAGATAATATTAGTACTCAGCTCAGACTTGTGAGGTTTAAAGAAGACAATGCAGTTTAGGGGTTTAGCTCTGGACCTGCCAGAGGTGGTGCTAGGTCAGTGTGAATTATTTCTTCATTTTTGCAACCTGACATCTTTGAAGGAATCGACATTGAGACAAATGCTCACTTAGTTCCAGATTCCCCTTCAGGGCTGAGGTGTTCATTCCTCCAACTGTTGCCCACAGCCGAGTCTCTCCCAGGACCGGCCTCTCAGCTGAAGTGAGTTGCTTTGGCCAAAGTTGCACTCCTTTCCCAGAGGCAGCCGGCATCCAGTGACTGGTCATGCGGAGGTGCAAAGGCCCAGCCTCCTCCCCCCATGCTGGGACCACTCTGAAGAGCCCTCTCAGCTCCAGAGCTCCTTCTGGGACCTGCTAAGGCCTTTGTTGTGACTGCACCTCAGCCTCTGCTCGGTCCTGTCTTCAATCCCCCAGAGGTGCTGTTCCCCAGAGCTCTTCCCGGTAAACCTCTTGCATGCAAATCTCAGTCTCAGAGTCTGTTTCTCAGGAAGCCTGACCTGAGACACAGCGGAAAATAGAATAACATCTGTCAGAAAGTCAGGAGACTTATTGGCACGTGGGTGGGGGCTGACACTGGGCAGGTGGTGGCTCCTTTTCTCTACCCCGTCCCCCCTCTCCAGACCCCAATCGGGCTACTTGGGCCCCCAAAGGGAGGGTAGACCTAATGGATTTGATAGGTCTGTCCTTTAGCAACCCTGGGCTTATTTAATTCCTTTTTCTTTTAAAATTGCACAAGTAATATATGCATACATTCTTCTTGCAAAAATATCAGCCAACAGAACAGTCATAGCAAGAGCCCCTCCGCTGCTGCCTCCCCAAACCCACTCTGCTACCCAGAGAGAACTTATTGCCAGTTTAGTTGTTGTTGTTTTTTGTTTTCTTCCTGGTACGCGGACCCCTCACCGCTGCGGCCCCTCTCGCTGCAGAGCACAGGCTCCAGATGCGCAGGCTCAGTGGCCATGGCCCACAGGCCCAGCCGCCCCGTGGCACGCGAGATCCTCCTGGACCGGGGCACGAACCCACGTCCCCTGCACCGGCAGGCGGACCCCCAACCACTGCGCCACCAGAGAAGCCCCGCCAGTTTAGTATTTTTTCCAGAGGTATTTCTATCCATTTACACATGCATATATGTACATATAGAAATGTGTGGTTTTATGGGGTTACATGTTTAAAATGTAGATTACACTATGCATATTGTTAAACAATTCACTTTTTTTTTACCCTTTTAAACATTGTTTATTGCAATTTAATGGGACCGATTATTTTGAACATTTTAGATACTTTAAACAGATAAGACATATGCAAAAATAACAATTACAATACTTAAAAGAATATTATATTTAAGCCTGTTATGAACTAGCAACACCATGAGTTTAATGTATGTCTTCATTACTTCTTCATAGATCTTCTAAATGTAATTGAAATGCTTATTTTCATGTTTCCTGAGTCTAGAGGAATTGGGTTGGCAAACAGTTGGCTTTTGGACAGGGCACAGCCTGACTTCTCACAAAGTGATTCAAACCTGAGTCCCTGGATATCTCACTGGGTCCCTTTTTGTAATTGGTCTTGATGTTTCACATCAGCAGCACTGTTAAGCCCACGGTTTTTACATGAGTCCGTCTGGTTGATGATGAGTTTTCCTCCAGATCAGGGTACCCTCTGCTTTGCTTGGCCAGCATTACATAGTCCTCCACCATGTCGTTGTTATACACTGATCTGAAGTTGCCCAGTAAGAAAACATGGGTCTGGAGCCTCAGCAGCACAACCTTTTATTTTTCCCTTGTGCTTCATCTCGTTTCACTTGCTCACAGGTTGCTACAGGCAGAGGCCTCAGACCAGAGCTCCTCATGCAAAACAATTCACTTTTTTTCACGTCCTGTGTCTTGGAAATCTTTCCATGTCAGTGCTCAGCATATCACCTATTCTTTCTAACCGCTGCATAACGTTCCCTGTGATGTCTGTCCCGTGGCTTATTAGGCCATGCCTTTACTAGAGGACATTTAGGTTATTTCCAATGTTATGCTTTTATGAACAGTGTTACAATTAACATTTCTGCCCGTGCTTCTTTATTCACAAGTGCACATGTTTCTCTAGGTTAGCTGTTAGAAGTAGAATGCCAAGTCAAAGAGCATAACACATTTTAAAATTTGATGCAACCTAACTGCCCTCCTAACTCCCAACACTGGATATTTTTTTTCTCTTTTCTTCTAGCTTTACTGAGATATAATTGATGTCTAACATTCTGTAAGTTTAAGGTGTACAATGTGATGATTTGTTACACAAAAATATTGTGAAATGATTATCACAATAAGGTTGGTTGGCACATCTATCACCTTACATAATTACCGCTTTGCTGTTGTTATGACGAGAACATTTAAGATCTATTCTGTTAGCAACTTTCAAGTATGCAATACAGTATTGTTAACTATAGTCACTATGCTGTACATGAGATCCCCAGAACTTATTCCTCTTATAAGTAATAGTTGATACTCTTTGACCAACATCTCCTCATTTTCCCTACTCTATAGCCCCTGGCAACCACCAATCTACTTTGTTTCTATGAGTTTGGCTTTTTTAGATTCCACATATAAGCGAGATTATATAGTATTTGTCTTATCTATTTTCTTTTTGATAATAGCCATTCTAACAGGTGTGAACTGATATCTCATTGTGGTTTTGATTTGCATTTCCCTGATGGTTAGCGACGTTGAGCACCTTTTCATGTACTTTTTGGCCATTTGTATGTCTTCTTTGGAAGTCTATTCATGTCAATTATTTGGAAAAGTTTGAAAAGGATTAGCATTAATTCTTCTTTAAACATCTGGTAGAATTCACCAGTGGAGCCATCTGGTCCTGGACTTTCCTTAGCTGGGAAATTTTAAATTACTGATTTAATCTCCTTACTCATTACTGGTCTGTTCAGATTTTCTAATTCTTCATGATTCATTGTTGGTAGGTTGTAAATTTATCAATTTATTCTAGGTCGTCCAATTTGCTGGGCTATACTTGTTCATAGTAATCTCTTAGGATCCTTTGTATTTCTGTGTTATCAGTTGTAATGTCTCCTCTTTCATTTATAATTTTATTTATTTGAGTCTTCTCTCAGTTTTTGCTGGGCAAATCCAACTAAAATTCCAGCACTGGATATTAATAGTCTTTTTAATGTCTGCTAATTTAGTGAACTATGATATTTTAGTATTTTAACTGTATTTTTGTTTACGGTGAGATACGGCATATTTTCCTTTGCTGTTTGCCATTTCTATTTCTTTCACTATGAAGTGCCTCTTTATATTCTTTCCCCTTTTTATTAAATGGTTCACCTTATTCTTAGTGAATTGTAAGAATTGTTGCTATACTGAATATTAACCCTAGCTTGTTATACATGCTGAAGATATTTTAATATGTCATTTTCTTTTAACTTTGTGATATCTTTTATGCTTTCAAACTTTGGACTATTATGTGGCCCAGGTTTTTAGTCTTTTTTCTTCATGGCTTCTGTGTTTTTGAACCTTAAGTAGGCCTTCCTCACGCCCTGGTTATAAATATGTGAAAACATTTATTAGGGTTGCAATGAGTTGGGACTATCCTGTGGGCCAGCATCTGCTTGGTCTTTGACACTTAGGAGAGAAGCCCAGGTGGGGTGGCTATGCCCTGGAGGCCTACACCTCCACACTTCCTTCATCTTAGGAGGGCAAAGAACAGAAGCCACAGTTTGTAGATAGTCACTGCTGCCACGAAGCAAGTCTAGACAGAGCGCTTCAAGCTGCTGTTGCTGCCCACTCCATCCTGGGAGGGTGCAGAAAGTGTGAGGCCACCGGGAAGACCAGAGTTGTGGAGAGTCCCATCCCTTCCTGCCCAAAGTCCTTGACACACTCAGCAGTCCTGGAACAGTGCAGATGGGTGTAACAGGAGGGATACTTTTAGGATGTGCTGCCATGTAGTAGAAAAAGCAGACACGGAGTTGTGGTTCTGTTGCTAAACATGAAAACATCTATCATCACAAGGTCTCGCTCAAGTATCTGCATTTGTCATGAACCGTGCTAGGCAGTGTGCAAAAAGGGAGTGATGCCGGCCTTGTTAGAGATGGCCCCTTCCCCAAAGGTGCTGTGATCAGAATCAGACAGGTCTGTGATTGGGTCCTAGCTCTGCCCTTTAGCAGTTGTGCAGTGTGGGCAAACCAGTGACCTTCTCGAGGTCTTGATCACCTCCTCTGTAAAATGAGCATTATCCTGGCTTGAGGGTGTGGTGTGTGCTGTGAGGAGTGATGGGTTAATGGATGAGAAAGTGAGTGTTAGTGTTCTAGAAACTATAGCATTGTTGTTTTACCTGGAGCCTTGGGGACATGTGAAGGAGAAGACATGGTCTCTGTCCTCAAGGAACTTGTGATGAAGACACATGGAAACAGGAAGTAGCTCAGGGCAGGAAATCATCAAGTTGTCAAACTGTATGGTAGTGGAAATTGGAGAAGGGTTCAGATGGCCCGAGTACAATCCTATGCGTGATTTTTTTTTTTTTTACAAAAGTTGCCAAAGTCGTTTGTGTGAAGTGAAATGAAGCGATCCAAAGGAGATCACCTTGTCAGCAGAATCTGTTTGTCCCACCCTGTTCTGAAGAAGAGTAGAGCATCACCTGGGGCAGCTTCTGTCCCAGACTCCTCACTCTAAGGATGATGGTCTTTTCCTCTGATTTAGCCTTAAGTGCCTGCAGAGCTTTTCTCCATTGCCAAGACTCTGACTGTCTTGGTGAAGTGACCCTATGAGAGCTTCTGGGTATCTAACAGGAATCACCAAACAGGATTTAGAGGGAAAGGCTGAGAAGCTGACTGTTGGGGTCTGAATAACAACAAGGTAACATACCCTGTGCTGAGCCCTCTCAGAGGGTTTTCCGTCTTGCTCCATGCTGTGTACCCAGAGTAATGCAGATATCCATCAGAGAAGGACAAGTAAAACATTGACGAAGGAGAGGGAGGTTGGGATGATGCTTTCAGCCATAACTCGCTGTGGAGCTTATGTATGGGGAGCTAGCAATTCCACTGTGGTCAACAGAGAAGAGACCTATGACTGGCCTGTGTGTTATTTTGCCTTTGCTCAGCCGTGGGCCAGTGTAATCGGGACACAAGGTCCCCAGTCCATCTCTGAATGGGTCATTTTGCTTCCCAAGACCAGCTTCCTAAGAGATAGTTGTCTGACCTCCTTTACAAAGAGCAGTGGTGGCCAGATCACCTCTAGAAAATGGTCCAGGGTAGGGCTGGCTACATAATTTGCAGGACCCAGTGCAAAATGAAAATGTGGGTCCCTTGTCCAAAAAGAAGGAAAGAAAAGTGCTGTTATACTAAAATATAAAACTTTTTCTTTTAAAGAGATCTTGTAGCTTATAAACATAATAGGCATAATAATGTTACATAAATTACAACATAGGGGGCTTCCCTGGTGGCGCAGTGGTTGAGAGTCTGCCTGCCGATGCAAGGGACACGGGTTCGTGCCCCGGTCCGGGAAGATCCCACATGCCGCAGAGCGGCTGGGCCCGTGAGCCATGGCTGCTGAGCCTGCGCGTCCGGAGCCAGTGCTCCGCAACGGGAGAGGCCACAACAGTGAGAGGCCCGCATACCGCAAAAAATAAAATAAAATAAAATTACAACATAAACTTACAAATGCAAAAACATGCTTTTGGTGTCATATAATATTACATAATACAATAAATGATCACACTTTATTAATGCAATAACTTGATCATAAGATTTTACTGGTTTGCTTTTTTGCAAATTCATTTATTAGGTCATCAAAAGTTGTACTTCATTTTCAATTGATGTAATTGAAAGTGACTTTAGTCACTCTTGGCAAATGCAAGATCTCAAATAATTTTTGAAAATCGTTAATTTTGAGAAGGATCCTTCTGTGGTACAACTCTTACTGGAAATGTTAGGTATATTTTAGAGACTGAAACAATAGGGTAAATTATTTCAAAATAGAAATGTTAGCATGTCAAGAGCTGATGATCAGCTTCATGTATGTCTGAATTTAACTTTAAATATAAGTTTATACAATGGCATTTTAATGTTTCCTCTGGTATTTCCAGTAACTTGCAGAGGTTGTACATGAAATTGAAAGCAATTCGTGATTTGTGTATAATTAAAAATGCTTATTTATGCATTCTATTGCTTTATCTTTCATTATAATAAAATTAATTAATTTAAAATTCTTTCTTATTAATAATTGGCTTATCTGAAGCTTCATATGAAAATAATGTCCTTTCTGTTGAATGCAATGGTCTTTACTTTCTAAGTCTGTGGATATTTGCTTTGTAGTGCTGTAACATTTTTCAAAACCAGAAATTCTGAACTATTTAAAGAATTCTAGTAACTTTCTGATGGGTTTTATTGCAATGTCCATGTGCACAATTTTATTTTATAATAATTTACTGACACCTGTTTATTGACTGAGCAATAGCAGTTCCCATCCCAGAGCTCAGACTGGAGAGTTATTATTTGTGTGGGTGCTGCAGGGATGGGCTCTGGGGGTGGTGGGTCTGCTGGCCTCCCACCGCTGTACTGGCACTGCTTCCATGAGGAGCTTCTCCCTCTTCTGGGGCTGTGGCCACTACTGCCATCAATGCTTCTTCTGTTGCTACCACCACTGTCACTAATCTGAGCTCAGATCTGGGCCTGGCTGTCCCTTCAGCACATTGCCTACTGTGCCCACAGGCTGGAGTGTGTGTGTGTGTGTGTGTGTGTGTGTGTGTGTGTGTGTGTGTGTGTGTCTTTGTGCTCTGCTGTCAGAGTATCTCCTCTGCTCACCCACATGCTTTGTTGTATCATCAGACTTTGCTTACAAAACACAAATTCAAAGGTAAAATTATGAGGTATTTCAAGAGAGTGGCCACAGAGAATTGAACCAAATCTGGGAGTTGGGCCCTGTATGACTGCACAGGTTACAAACCCATGGAGTCAGACCTGATTCAGGGCATGGATGCAAACCTTGGTGGGGAAGCAGAAGCATCTTTGTACTGCAAGCCAAAAAGCGCTCCAAGTCAGGGACCCATAAACACCAGTACTCTGTTCTAAAAATGGAAACCCAGCACATCCTAAGTTGTAAAGTAGGGGTTCCATACCGATAAACAGCTTGAAAAACTTATATTCCCAAGGTAGAGAGGAAGTCACAATAAGTAACAGATGGTACTTATTCTCCCCATTCCTGCCCCAAGAGCTGGTGACCTAGGCCTAGTGAGAGGTCAGCTGAGCATAGGGGATGGATGACCATTGCCAGGTGCCAGGTAGCAGATCTCCCGCTGGTGCTTAACTATCATCACAGCCTCATCCTCTAACAGTGCTAGAGAGTGGTGGGCAGTGTCCTAAGGCCTTGCCCAGCCAAGGAGAAGAATGTTCACTGGATGGAGAAACAGGAAACAGAAAAGCAGACGTGGTCTTATGTCTAGGTAAGATGACTGGTACTTGTTTTGACCCAGTACAAGTGCTTTCTCCAGGATGACACTCAAGTTCTTCAGAGATGGAAGTAGGATTTCTCTCTTCATCCAGGATTCCCCAAATGAGACATGTTCAATAGTGGAGCTGGTACCTTAGAAAGTTTTTATAACTTTATTATTTTTTTAATTTTTATGTTTTAAATTGAAGTATAGTTGATTTACAATGTTGTGCTAATTTCTGCTGTACAGAAAAGTGATTCAGTTACATATATATATATATATATATATATATATACATTCTTTTTAAAAATATTATTTTCCATTATGGTTTATCAAGGATATTGAATATAGTTCCCTGTGCTATACAGTAGGACCTTATTGTTTATCCATTCTATATATAGAAGCTTACATCTGCTAACTCCAGCCTCCCACTCCATCCCTCTGCCAACCCCCTCCCGCTTGGCAACCACCAGTCTGTTCTCTATGTCCGTGATTCTGTTTCTGTTTTGTAGACAGGTTCATTTGTGTCATATTTTAGTTTCCACATATAAGTGATATCATATGATATTTGTCTTTCTCTTTCTGATTTACTTCATTTAGTATGATAATCTCTAGTTGCATCCATGTTGCTGCAAATGGTATTATTTCGTTTATGGCTGAGTAATATTCCATTGTATATATGTACCACATCTTCTTTTCCTTTCCCATATTAGGGAAGTTTTCAACTATAATCTCTTCAAATATTTTCTCAGTCCCTTTCTTTTTCTCTTCTTCTTCTGGGACCCCTATAATTCGAATGTTGTTGTGTTTAATGTTGTCCCAGAGGCCTCTGAGACTGTCCTTAGTTCCTTTCATTATTTTTTCTTTATTCTGCTCTGCAGTAGTTACTTCCACTATTTTATCTTCCAGGTCACTTATCCGTTCTTCTGCCTCAGTTATTCTGCTATTGATCCCTTTTAGAGAATTTTTAATTTCATTTATTGTGTTGTTCATCATTGCTTGTTTCCTCTTTAGTTCTTCTAGGTCCTTGTTAAATGTTTCTTGCATTTTCTCTATTCTGTTTCCAAGATTTTGGGTCATCTTTACTATCATTATTCTGAATTCTTTTTCACGTAGACTGCCTATTTCCTCTTCATTTGTTAGGTCTGGTGGGTTTTTATCTTGTTCCTTCATCTGCTGTGTGTTTTTCTGTCTTCTCATTTTGCTTATCTTACTGTGTTTAGGGTCTCCTTTTTGCAGGCTGCAGGTTCGTAGTTCCCGTTGTTTTTGGTGTCTGTCCCCAGTGGCTAAGGTTGGTTCAGTGGGTTGTGTAGGCTTCCTGGTGAAAGGGACTAGTGCCTGTGTTCTGGTGGATGAGGCTGGATCTTGTCTTTCTGGTGGGCAGGTCCATGTCTGGTGGTGTGTTTTGGGGTGTCTGTGGCCTTATTATGATTTTAGGCAGCCTCTCTGCTAATGGATGGGGCTGTGTTCCTGTCTTGCTAGTTGTTTGGCATAGGGTGTCCAGCACTGTAGCTTGCCGATCGTTGAGTGAAGCTGGGTCTTGGTGTTGAGATGGAGATCTCTGGGAGATTTTCGCCGTTTGATATTACGTGGAGCTGGGAGGTCTCTTGCGGACCAGTGTCCTGAAGTTGGCTCTCCCACCTCAGTGGCACAGCCCTGACGCCTGGCTGGAGCACCAAGAGCCTGTCCTCCACACGGCTCAGAATAAAAGGGAGAAAAAATAGAAAGAAAGAGGATAAAATAAAATAAAGTAAGATAAAATAAAGTTATTAAAATAACAAGTAATTATTAAGAAAAAAAATTTTAAGTAAAAAAAAAAAAAAAAAAAAACGGACGGACAGAACCCTAGGACAAATGGTGAAAGCAAAGCTATACAGACAAAATCACACACAGAAGCATACACATACACACTCACAGAAAGAGGAAAAGGGGAAAAAATAATATATCTTGCTCCCAAAGTCCACCTCCTCAATTTGGGATGATGCATTGTCTATTCAGGTATTCCACAGATGCAGGTACGTCAAGTTGATTGTGGAGATTTAATCCGCTGCTCCTGAGGCTGCTGGGAGAAATTTCCCTTTCTCGTCTTTGTTCGCACAGCTCCCGGGGTTCAGCTTTGGATTTGGCCCCGCCTCTGCGCGTAAGTCACCTGAGGGCGTCTGTTCTTCGCTCAGACAGGACGGGGTTAAAGGAACGGCTGCTTCCGAGGCTCTGGCTCACTCAGGCCGGGGGTGGGAGGGGTACGGATGCGGGGCAAGCCTGCGGTGGCAGAGGCTGGTGTGACGTTGCACCAGCCTGAGGCGCGCCGTGCGTTCTCCCGGGGGAGTTGTCCCTGGATCCCGGGACCCTGGCAGTGGCTGGCTGCACAGGCTCCCGGGAGGGGAGGTGTGGATAGTGACCTGTGCTGGCACACAGTCTTCTTGGTGGCGGCAGCAGCAGCCTTAGCGTCTCATGCCCGTCTCTGGGGTCTGCGCTTTTAGCCGCGGCTCGCGCCTGTCCCTGGAGCTCCTTTAAGCAGCGCTCTTAATCCCCTCTCCTCGCGCACCAGGAACAAAGAGGGAAGAAAACGTCTCTTGCCTCTTCGGCAGGTCCAGACTTTTCCCCGGACTCTCTCCCAGCTAGCCATGGTGCACTAACCCCCTGAAGGCTGTGTTCATGCCGCCAGCCCCAGTCCTCTCCCTGGGATCCGACTGAAGCCCGAGTCTCAGCTCCCAGCCCCCGCCCTTCCCGGCGGGTGAGCAGACAAGCCTCTCGGGCTGGTGAGTGCTGGTCGGCACCGATCCTCTGTGCAGGAATCTCTCCGCTTTGCCCTCCGCACCCCTGTTGCTGTGCTCTCCTCCGTGGCTCTGAAGCTTCCCCTCTCTGCCACCCGCAGTCTCCGCCCGCGAAGGGGCTTCTAGTGTGTGGAAACCTTCCCTCCTTCACAGCTCCCTCCCACTGGTGCAGGTCCCGTCCCTATTCTTTTGTCTATGTTTTTTCTTTTTTCTTTTGCCCTACCCAGGTACCTGGGGAGTTTCTTGCCTTTTGGGAGGTCTGAGATCTTCTGCCAGCGTTCAGTGGGTGTTCTATAGGAGCAGTTCCACGTGTAGATGTATTTCTGATGTATCTGTGGGGAGGAAGGTGATCTCCACGTCTTACTCTTCCACCATCTTCTCAAATCCCCCTGTACCACATCTTCTTTATCCATTCCTCTGTCAGTGGACATTTAGGTTGCTTCCATGCCTTGGCTATTGTGAAGAGTGCTGCTATGAACTTAGGGGTGCATGTATCTTTTTGAATTATAGTTTTGTCTGGATATATGCCCAGAAGTGGGATTGCTGGATCATATGGTAATTCTATTTTTAGTTTTCTGAGGAACTTCCATACTGTTTTCCACAGTGGCTGCAACAACTTACATTCCCAGAAACAGTGTAGGAGGGTTCCCTTGTCTCCACAACCCTTACAGCCTTTGCTATTTGTAGACTTTTTAGTGATGGCCATCCTGACTGGTATGAGGTGGTACCTCATTGTAGTTTTGATTTGCATTTCTCTAATAATTAGCAATGAAGAGCATCTTTTCATGTGCCTGTTGGCTATCTGTGTTTCTTCTTTGGAGAAATGTCTATTTAGGTCTTCTGCCCATTTTTCAATTGGGTTGTTTGGTTTTTTGTTGTTGAGTGGTATGAGATGTTTGTATATATTAGAAATTAAGTCCTTGTCAGTTGCATTGCTTGCAAATATTTTCTCCCATTCTGTAGGTTGTATTTTCATTTTATTTATGGTTTCATTTGCTGTGCAAAAGCTTGTAAGTTTGATTAGGTCCCATTTGTTTATTTTTGTTTTTATTTCTATTGCCTTGGGAGACTGACCTAAGAAAACATTGGTACAATTTATGTCCAGAATGTTTTGATCTCTTCTAGGAGTTTTATGGTGTTGTGTCTTTTGTTTAAGTCTTTAAGCCATTTTGAGTTTATTTTTGTGTATGGTGAGAGGGTGTGTTCTAACTTCATTGATTTACATGTGGCTGTCCAAGTTTCCCAACATCACTTGCTGAAGAGACTGTCTCTTTCCCATTGTATATTCTTGCCTCCTTTGTCAAAGATTAATTGACCATAGGTGTGTAGGTTTATTTCTGGGCTCTCTATTCTGTTCCATTGATCCATATGTCTGTTTCTGTGCCAATACCATGCTGTTTTGATTACTGTTGCTTTGTAGTATTGTCTGAAGTCTGGGAAGGTTATGCCTCCTGCTTTGTTCTTTTTCTTCAGGATTGCTTTGGCAATTCTGGATCTTTTACGGTTCCATATGAATTTTAGGATTATTTCCTCTAGTTCTGTGAAAAATGTCATGGGTAATTTGGTAGGGATCACATTAAATCTGTAGATTGCTTTGGGTAGTATGGCCATTTTAAAAATATTAATTCTTCCAATTCAACAGCATAAAATATCTTTCCATATCTTTGAATCATCTTTAATTTCCCTTATTAATGTTTTATCATTGTCAATGTATAAGTCTTTCACCTCCTTGGTCAGGTTTATTCCTAAGTACTTTATTTTGGGGGGTGCAATTTTATTTTTTTTATTTTTATTTTTAAAAAGATTTATTTATTTATTTGGCTGTGCTGGGTCTTAGTTGTGGCATGTGGGATCTTCGTTGCCAAGTGTGGGATCTCCGTTGTGGAGGCAGGATCTTTAGTTGCAGCATGCAGGATCTGTTAGTTGCAACATGCAGGATCTTTAGTTGTGGCATGTGGGATCTTTAGTTGTGGCATGTGGGATCCTTAGTTGTGGCATGTGAACTCTCAGTTGCAGCATGTGGGATCTAGTTCCCTGACCAGGGATCGAACCCCAGCCCCCTACATTGGGAGCATGGAATCTTAGCCACTGAACCACCAGGGAAGTCCCCAGGGGTGCAATTTTAAAAGGTTTTGTTTTTTTTTACATTCACTTTCTGATATTTCATTGTTGGTGTAAAGAAATGCAGTTGATTTCTGTATGTTAATCTCGTAACCTGCTACCTTGCTGAATTCATTTATCAGTTCTAGTAGTTTTTGTATGGAGTCTTCAGGATTTTCTCTATATAGTATCATATCATCTGCATATAATGACAATTTTACCTTTCCCCTTCCAATTTGGATACCTTTTATTTCTTTTGCTTGTCTGATTGCTGTGGCTAGTATAACTTTATTTTCTTATTACAAAATCAACTCCAGTTTTTAGAGGCAGATGTTGATTTAGAAAATACAGATAAGTAAAAATAAGAAATCTCACCTAGCAGAAATAACTACTATTAAAATTTTGATATATGATCTAGCAATCTTGCTGTTCGTTTGTTTTTCTGTATGTATTTCAGGAAAAAATGTCAACTATAGGAAAGTACATGGAATAACATGAGAAACACTTATGTGCCCAATACCCTGAATGAATATGTATTTACATTTTATCATATATGCCTCAGATTATTTTATATAAAAGAAAAAATATAATATTACTTGGTATCCTACTCAAACCCTGTTTTCCTTCTTCCTTCCCTAAAAGCAATTCACCTCTACTGTGAATTTATATATATCCTTTCCATACACATTTTTATAGATTTACTACATATGTATATATATTTATATTTTGTGAAGATTAAATATTTCCCTAAACTGTACATACTTTTTCTGGAATTTGTTTTTTTCACTCATTGTTTGTTGTTAAGACTTATTCAAGTTGATACAAATAGACCCAATTGATTAATTTTAATTGCTGTTATAGCAGGGATTGGCAAACTATGGCTACAAGCATCCAGCCTGTGAGCAAATCTGGCTAAGAATGGTTTTGCATTTTTAAAATATGTTAAAGAAAAAAAAAAAGAATCTACAGTACAGACTTAGGTGATCTACAAAGCCTAAAATATTTAATGTCTGACCCAGAAAAAGTTTACGAAGCCCTGTTGGATAGTAGCCCTTTCTGTGAACATATGACAATCCATTCCCCATGGATGGACACTGAGGTTGCTTCCAATGTTTTACTCTTCAAACAGAACTGCTATGAACATTCTCACATATGTCCTCCTATGCATATGTGCAAGGGTTTCTCCAGAACAAGTAAAATTGCTGAGTTGGACAGTGTGTGCATTTGCAGTTTGACTGCCAAATTCCCCTCCACAGTTGCTGTACAAATTCAGACTTAAACTAGCAGTAAATGAGAGGTCTCAGTTTTTCCAAAATTTCATCAACATAAAATTTTATCAGATTTTCAACTGCTGGCTGTCTAATAGAAGTGAGTGGCTCATGGCTTTTATTTATGTCTCCCTATATTCTAGTGAAGTTGAGCAGCTTTACTTACATTTATTGGCCATTTAAATTTCTTCTTTTGTGATTGCCTTTCTTTTCTTTTTAGTGGGATTTACCTTTCATTATTATAGGAATTATTTATATATTCCAAATTCTAATATTTTGTGAGGCCAATGTGTTGTAGATCTCTTATCCTACTTTGTTGGTTTTTAAATTTTATTTTAAAATTTCTTTTGCTGTTTTGGGTATCATTTGATGTACAGAAGTTTTAACTTTTGTTGTAGTTAAATGTATGAATCTTTTTCTGTATGGCTTGTGCTTTTTACCTCTTATTTAAGAAAATTTCTCCTATTTTGAAATCATAAAGATAGACTCCTATCTTATGATTTGAAAGTTTGAAGGTTTCACTTTTTCTTTTTTATTTCTATATTTTTTAATGTCTTCCATTTTTATTGAGATATAATTGACTTACTGTTTATTTATTTTATTTTATTTTTTAAAATAAATTTATTTATTTATCTTTGGCTGCATTGGGTCTTCATTGCTGCACGTGGGCTTTCTCTAGTTGCAGCAAGCAGGGGCTACTCCTCATTGCGGTGCATGGGCTTCTCATTGCAGTGGCTTCTCTTGTTGTGGAGCACAGGCTCTAGGCACGCAGCCTCAGTAGTTGTGGCTCACAGGCTCTAGAGCGCAGGCTCAGTAGTTGCGGCGCATAGGCTTAGTTGCTCCGTGGCATGTGGGATCTTCCCAGACTGGGGCTCGAACCTGTGTCCCCTGCACTGGTAGACGGATTCTTAACCACTGCACCACCAGGGAAGCCCTGACTTTTTATATCTAGGTACTTAATCCATCTAGAATTTGCTTGGTGTGTGGTGCAGGGTAGGAATTGAATTTATTATTTTCTGTCTGGAATACCAAGTCCCAACACCATTTACTAAAGGTCTTCCTTTCCCAATTAATTTATCATTAATTAATTAATTGATTAATCCATTCATTCATTCAATGAATATTTGTTGAGGTTCTACTATGGGCCAGGCACTTGAAAACAGTAGGGGGAAAAAATACAGAAAAAATCCCCTCTGTCCTAAAGAAGTATACATTCTAGCAGAGGAGACAGACAATAAACAAAGTTTACAGTGTGTCCGATAGTGATACCATCTGTGAAGAAAAATAAAGCAGAGCAGGAGGACAAGGACTGTGAAGGAGGCATTGCTGTCACAAATAGGGTGGCCAGGGAAAGCCCCTTACAAACTGGTATCGTGACATTTGAGCAGAGACTTGAAGGAAGTGAGAGAATGAGGATGTGGATATATGAAGGAAGAAAGTGCCAGGCAGAGAGGGATGAGTACAAAGGCGCTGAGGAGGGAGGTGCTTGGTGTGTTCAAGAAGACCAGCCAGGAGACACATATGACTGACGCAGAGAGATTAGCAGGAGAGGAGGTCAGAGAGGTAATGAGCAGCTGGCTCATGGAGGACCTTGTGGACTGTCGTCAGGACTTCAACTTTTTTTTTTTTTTTTTTTTTTTTGCGGTACGCGGGCCTCTCACTGTTGTGGCCTCTCCCGTTGCAGAGCACAGGCTCCGGACGCGCAGGCTCAGCAGCCATGGCTCATGGGCCCAGTCGCTCCGCGGCATGTGGGATCTTCCCGGACCGGGGCACGAACCTGCGTCCCCTGCATCGGCAGGCAGACTCTCAACCACTGCGCCACCAGGGAAGCCCCAGGACTTCAACTTTTAGTCTGAGCGAGCTGGGGAGCCTCGCAAGGTTTTGAACAGGAGAGGGCATCATCTGACTTACATTTTAAAGGATTCACTTTGGTTGCTGTGCTGGAGGAAGTTGGTGAAACTTCTCATCACCTCACTTTTTCTGTCTTTGTGGTTGAGGATGTCTAATGCATCCTCTGCTCTTAGTTGATACAAGGCTACTTGTATGATACCACAAAGGGCTGGACCCTCTCTGGGGAGAGGCTCCTGGTGATTATCATTGTCAGAGGAAGAGTAAGAATAATGGAACATGAGGATAGCATGCTGACTATAATGACCTCAATGGATAAAGGGGTCAGTCATGCTTCCCATAGAACTCTGGATACTTTGATGGATGCTCTATGATTATAATTATTTATTCCCAGAGCTTTATGTTCGAGTGACTGGTAATGAAATAGAACAGGCACCAGATGGGTAGATATTAGCTAAAAATTTAATTAGCTGAAGAAAGAGAAAAAACAGTGACAGCCTTAGGCTGACATCTCTTGAGACCCTAATAGTTTGAACTTCACAGTATCTCTTAGTGACAGTTTCCCTATCAAGGCAATTCCTTGTGGTCAGTTTGCATTTCCCCTACTGTTGTGCTCTTCCTCTTTGACTCTCCTCTATCAAAACACTCATCACATAATTACCAGCTTAATTGCAAGTGATTTCTTCTAGACTGTAAACTCTGTGAGAGTAGGGATTGGGGTTGCCTAGTCCACTGCTCTATTCCTCGTCCCACGTACAGTATCTGCCAGAGAAGGTGCCCAATAAGTATCTGGTGAATGAATGAGAAACTGTCTCAGGACATGGAGCTGTTGTGTGGGATTTGCAGCTGGTTCTGGGTTCTTGTGTTTGGTCTGCTGGGGAAGGCGTTTTCTCTATGCTGCACAGGAATTCTCCCAGCTCTCCTGGGTCTCCTTGTTGGTTGAATCATCCTTGACTGGGTATCCTGGGGACCCCTGCAGTTCGATGCAATATCTGGAGCAGCCGGTGCCTGCAGCCACGTGGGTGTGATCTGGAGACCAAGCTTGTCTTGATCTCTGTGCCAGGCTTCTGACAATAAACAAGCTTTCCACCCAGCAGCTGTTGACAGTCGCCTTCCACACGGCCCACCAGAGCCCTGCCCGGAGGTGGCATGACTCCCTCCCAGTTGCTGTAATAATAACAACACTATATTCGTAGCCAGAGCCCCAGGCCTTCACTCATATAGACACTGTTCATTTGTCTTAGAATGGGGGTCAGAGGAGCATAGAAACACAGAAAAATCACCTGGACATTTATTTAACCATCTCCACGTTAATCTGTTCAGGTTCACATTCTCTGATTGCCCTGCGCCACTTCTGGCTGCTGAGCAGCGGGAAGGGGACAAGCAGAGCTGGGGAACAGTGAGAGGCTGGGTGTCAGCTCCCGGCCATGAGGAGGGCCCCTGGGGAGGCCTGGCGCCTGGGCTCTAATTCCCCTGGGGCTGCCAGGGGCCCAGCGGCAGTTTGTGCCTGCATCTGCCCACACCCTGAACCCGGGAGTGGGGAAGGCCTGCTGGGAGCAGCAGCCTCAGAGAACAGGAAGGCTTGCCTTCCTTCTAAGAACCTTCTGTTTCCTTCTGCCTGGGTCTCTGCTCTTCAGAGAGGCTCTGTGATGCTCCGACCCTACTCAGGTGCTGCGGGGGCCAGGCAGGTGCCCAGGGTGGGTATGGGACTCGTCCATCACCCCCTCTCAGCCTCCTGGCTGGTCCAGGTGCACACGGCCCACACCCAGCCATGGGCTTGCATTTGACAGCCGCTGCACTGACCGCGCTTTTTTTCCCCAGCTCCTGAGAAGCAAATGGAGAGGTACTTTCAGAATCCCGTCCACATCCTCCCACCTCTCAGGCTGGCCAGGGGCTGAGAGAAGGAGAAATAGGAAGCTGACTAGTCAGTGGCCTGATTCCTACGCCCCTGTATAATTATGGGTTGGCCACAAGTTCCATCTCATTTTCTCAGCAGCCCTTTGACAGAAGGGAGGAGGAGGCAGCTGTTGGAACCACATGCCCTGGATCTGAGTGTTGCCCCACCTGCCTGGGAGCAAGGCTGCCCTGCGACATCCCAGGGGAGTATTTACTTCTCCCCACAGCTTTTTGTTTTTGTTTTGTTCTTTTATTTGCTCCCTGTAATACTTCCAAAATTTCCACTGTGGCTGAGTGAGATTCCAAGGTGGTCTGGTCACTGCCCAGAGAATACGGGATTACACTGTAACGAGGAATGCCTGAGGTTCTGTGAAGAAAAGGCTCCTATACGTCCAAGGCATCATTGTATTTACTTCCACTTTAAGGCTTTTATAACTCACATCTGGTGAGCCTGGGCCCCGTAGCTGAGGGATGAAGCCAGCAGCCATCACGTGTTCTTAAATAGACTCAAGGCTTTGCTCTAAGCTTTCCAGATAGATTCATTTAAAACTGAAGCTTGCCTGTCACTTTAAGAAATTCATCGTATCCACTATCAGCCTGATACTGTTGAATATATTACTATTATGCATGGAGACACATACGATAGCTCTCACAGTGGAAACTAAAACTTTAGATTAGATAATTGCAGAAAATTTGACTGCAATTCACTAAGAGTGTATTTTGGTGAATAAGGAAACAACATTTTGAAAAGTAGGTCAGGGCACTTTTAGGGAACCCAAAAAACCCACAAGGATTCTCTGCAGGTGTGATAATTGGGTGGTGCAGCAGCCTCCCACCTTCATCTGGTTCCCTTGTATTTTTTTTTCCAGGCTGCTGTCTGTGACAGCTTGGGAAGGGGCCCCAGGCAGCTCTCCTCTGAACCGCCCCCCCCACTATGACTTCTCCTTTCTGCCTTTCCCCCAATACACATCAGCCTCACTAGAACCTCAGCTTCTAATTTTAGCTTCTGTTTTTCATTTTGCATAGCATACAAGGAAATATAATGCAGAATTTAGACAGGAGAGAAGTCAGGCTGTTTTCTCCCTGATAAATTGGCAGCGATCCATATTGATGGCTGTTGGCTGAGAGCAGTCAGTAGAACAGGGAACAGCAGAATGGTTGTGCCCTTATCTGCGTTAGAGAGCAGTCTCTTTTCATGATCCCAGGAGCTAGAAGCTTTCTGTCCTTTTCCCTTTGCACTGATGGCTGGTTGCATGATTTCAAACACCACTAAACTTACTTCTGGTTTTGTAGAAGTTCAAATGGACACAGATCATTGACTGTGTTGAGAGTGAGAGAGTGTGTGTGTATGTATTTGGGGTGCAGGGAGGAGTACTTCCTGTAAGAACAATGAATTAGATTCAATAACCTGTCAAGACTAGAAGCTAGACAGATTCTGCATTAACAATCAAGCTGAGGACCATATCTTACAGCCTGTGTCATGTGGACTGTCTTCCTTGGGTGTCTTTTAAAGGATGGGGCAAAACTTTGGGAACAGACTAGATCAGTGCTACTGAGTGTGGTAACATCAGCATCATCTGGCAGCTCATCAGGAATTCAGAATCTTGGGCCCCAGACTCCACCTGCTGAATCCTAATCCCTGGAGGGTGAGGCCCAGCAATCTGTGTTTTAACCTGCTCTCTAGGTGACTCTTATGCATGCTAAAGTTTAAAAATTACTGAGCTAGATGATCTCTCAAGGTCTCAACAGTCCAACTAAAAGTTAATTGTTCCTATAACTTTTTCTATGTCTTCTCAGGTGGGGTTGCTGAAAATTTCGTTAGAGAAACAAAGCCAAACCCAGCCTTTGTTATTGCAAAATATAACACACAGAAAAGCACATAGATGAATTATATAAAGGGAAGTGTGTAAAACTAAATGAATTATCATATAAGTAACACTTGGTCACTTCACCCAGGTCAAGAACCCTAGGAGGCGCCTTCTCAGTGGAATCCCAAACCCTTTCTCTACCCTAAAGTGAACCACTCTCCTGACTCCTGTGGTGATCACTTCTTTTCTTTCCTTTATATTTTTACAGTCTAAAACTGTATCCCTAGATAGCCCAGCGTAGTCTGGTCTATTTTTGACCTTTATCTAAATGGAATTACGAAGTACCTCCTCCTTGGTGTCTGGTTTCTTTTGCTCAACATTTTGTCTTCAAGATTTCATTAAGTTTTCAACACAGTGATTCTTGCCCTTTGTAAAGCTGTCGCGCCCTCTCATTGCTTGGATCCAGAGCAACTCCTCAAAGCTGCACAGATTTTCCTTTAAAATGACAGCAAATTAAAATTAATTTGGTTAGTGAGAATTTCATGGTGTTCCTTGAGCCAATCGTGGATTCCACAGGATGTTGCCAAATGAGGACTGGGGATGACTGCTCCAGGGCTCCAGCTGTGTCTTCTCTGTGCCAGGGATGGGATGGAGGAGAGTTAGGAGGACCTTCAGGAGGGGGCACCTCTCCTTTACAGAAAGGAAATGCTCAGAATTCTGAGCTCCCAATGTGTGTGGCATTGGATCACGTAGAGGGTGACCCAGGGCTGTTTCAAGGCAACACATGTCTGTCTTCCTCCTAGTTTCATTCAGGTTTTTTCATCCATCACACAAACAACTGTGCTTAAAGCATGTGCTAGAAAGAGTAGAAGAGACAAGACATATAAGGCACAATTTCTGTCAGTCTTTCCTCCTAGACTCTTGCTCTCCACAGAGGTTAAGAGCAAGGCCTTTGAGTCAGTCCAACCTGGGTTCTGGTTCTGGTTCTGCTACTTACCAACTAGGTGACCTTAAGCTCATCTCCATCTTAAAAATGGAGATTATAATAATAGTACATATCTCATGGGGCTATTTTGGTGATTAATTAGGAAATGCTTGAAAAATCCTTAGCGTAGCATCTAGCTAATAATAATTCCAGCTAACAGTGAATGCTTCCAATGTGCTAGGTTCTGCAACCCTATATGATTGGTTCTATTGTTACCCTCAGTTTCAGAGGAAGAAACTGAGGCCCAGAGAGGTTAAAAAACTTGCCCAGGATCCCACAGCTAGTATGTGGCGGAGGCAGCCTAACACCAGAGTCTTTGCTCTTAACCACTGTGTGTGTTAGTAACTCTTAGCTATTTTTATCATCTTTTTATGTCTAGGCTTTGGTACTCTTGGTGTGTTTTTCTCGTTATCTATTTCAAACCTGTCACGTGACTTCTAGCCCAGCCAGGGTCCTATCAGCTGCCTGTTCCAGGTCAGCCTCTTGAAGCAAATGAGACTGGCTTTGGAATTTGAGGCTGGTCCCGTCTCCTTGTTATATGATCCTCTTTTGAGGGTTGTCTCTCACAACAGAAACTGGTGACGACAATGGTAGCCACAGTAGATGCCAGAGGGCCTTAGCTGTCACTTTATAAGCACTGGCTTGCCCCAAAGCCTCATGCCTCCCTGAATTGGGATTCTGCAAGCCATGAGCCGTCAGAATGGTTCAAAGGTTGGAAAATGGTCCTGAAAGGACAGCTTAAAGGAATTGGCGGTCATTTGGTAGTGGCATATTGGTGACTCTAACTTTGAACAAGATATGCAAGTTGACAGTTTCCCCTGCTCTCATGTGGTGAGAGAGGAAGCAACTGCCGAAAGGGATGAGCCTGACAGAATGTTTTCCTTCTATTGATGACAAAGTCTTAGTGCCCTGGAGTAGACTACTGAGGGATATTGGGAACAGACTGTGTTTCCTGGGCAGTGATATCGGCAGCTTGAGACGGGGGTGGACTTCTTCCCTTCTTTTTCCACTATGTTATGATGAGGGCGTTTCTTCTTTATTCTCAAATTTCTAAAGACCTTCCACAGTTATGGTAGGTAGAATCATCCCTCCCACACAGACACCGAAGATGTCCACATACCAATCCCTGGAACCTGTTTATCCAGGTGGGCCCACAAGGTTCTTCCAAGAAGAGGGAGCAGGAAAGCCAGTTTCAGGGGGATATGCTGTGGGGAAGACTCAACCAGCCATTGATGGCTTTGAAGATGAAGGACGAGGACCACGAATTAAGAAATGTGGGTGCCTCCAAAAGCTGGAAAAGGCAAGGAAGGGGACTGTCCTCTGAAGCTCCCAGAAGGCAATGTGGGCCTGCCAACGTCTTGATTTTAGCCCAGTGAGACCCCTGTCAGGCTTCTGACCTACAGAGCTGTAAGAGAATAAGATTTGTGTTCTTTTACGTCACTTAAGTTTGTTGTAGGTTGCTACAAAAGCTGTAGAAATCTAATACACACAGTTTAACCCATATGGCAAGAACATAGTTTGGTAGATTGAGGGGGGAATATTTAATTTTCTCTCTCAGTCTTGGCTTCTATATCCCAAGTTCATGAGACCTGTAAGCCCAGATGTAGGTGTTAGTGCAGTAAGTACCTCTGTTTTTCAAGCTGTCTTTAATGCTGCCTGTCAGCTGATACACCCTCTGGTGTCCCCTGGAATTGACATGGGGAGGGGATGGGGACTGCTGTTTTTTATGCTGTCACCAACCCTGAGTGTCTGCACCCAGAGAAGCTTCAGAGAAGAACACAGTAGGACCGGTTGTCAAAGGCAGCCTGATGGGTGTGTAACCTTCTCTGCTTCTTGGAGTGACCCTAGTCAATCATGGCATCTCTCGTGACCTGGACTTTGGAGCCTCCTGTCCCCTTCCAGCTCCAGCCCCTGCTTAGAGAAGGGAGTTTTCTCCCTGTGCTGACTCACCTCTCAGGCTGCACAGTGGAGCCGCAGACTAACTCATGGCAGTGGGAGGAAGAACAAGCCAGGGTCATCAGGAGCGAAAGATGCACCAAGTCCCAGAGCGAAGACGTGACATCACAAAATGTTTGAACTGTGCCTGTCTTATTATAGACTCATGAAAAGACAATTGATTCCAAACCGCTGACTGGAGAAAAAGAAGCCTAGCTATATTTTTCTATAAATTGAATATTTAGCATTGTAAAAGGAAAGCAAAACGTTCAACAAGTACAAAGAAAATCAAGTTTTAAGTAAAATACGGTTTCCCAAAGCAAGGCTGTGAGGCCATTTCAGGGGCCAAGAGGCAGAGTGTTGGAGCGTTTCTTTCCCGACCTGGCTTACTTGCTCAGGACCCAGGTCAGAAGGAGTTGATTTTCTGTTTTTGGCCGGGGAGGGGTGGCCAAGAACATCCCTGGAGCAGGGAAGTTCCTACATTTGGCACCAGACTGTTGGGCCAAGGGCTCCTTGGCCTTCTGGGTCCCCAGCTGCTTTGGCCTGGAGGTCACCTCTCCCTCATCTTCCCACAAGGCTAGTAAGTGCTTCTGCGACTCCTACGTGGGGGGAGGCGGTATGTGAGAGGAAAGCAGGCAGATGAGCCTATAATATTGTCCAACTGCAACAAGGGTCACTGCCGCAGCCTCTCAGAGCAGCTGCCACTGCCACCCTGTCTCCTCTCCCTACTGTAGACTGACTGACAGAAGCTTCCCGGGAGGGCTGAGCAGTCAGGGGTGCTAATGAGGAGAAAGGCAAACACAGCCTCACCTGAGATCCTAGTCTGTTGTCAGGGAGTATCCATGAGGCTTGTGTTCAATTCCATACTGGCCTGAGTGTCCCCAGACTGTAGAAACCCCAGCACTGGGACTCTGAGGGACCCTCTTCCATAGGTAAGCAATGCCCCCCTCCAGCAAGGAAGAGGACATGCCTTCCCCCATCTCAGGAAGCCATGGCCCCAGCCCCTTCCCCTCCTCCCAGAAGAAAGAGTACGGGGGTCCCTCTTGGTGGTGAGTCTTTCTATTTTTATAGTGACAAGCACAGGACAGAGCCTTTCTCTCCTTGTCAGGTCACCGTGTTCCTACTTCTCATGCCAGCCCTGAGGTTTCATCTAGGCCCTGGAATAATCACAGTGTGGCCAGGCCTGCTGTCTCTGGACCATCCTCTGAGCTCCTGGCTGCCCACGTTCTGGTCACAAGTTTTCATTCTACAGTGTGTTCTTCAGAAACCAATTTTCCCATCTTTGTAGGCGCCAGACTCTTGCCACTTCCCCTTTTCACTTTTAGCTATTTTGTGGTTCCACAAACTCCAGTTGAGGGTTTGCAGAAGAAATCCAACAAGTAAACCAGAGTCATGAGCAGCTCTGATGAACCCTCTAGCAGAGGAGAGCTCCAATTCTAGCGTTAGATGAGAGTCGGGGGTCATCTGTTATAATTATCCTTGCCCCTTCAAGCCCTACTTACTCAGTTATAGAAGTGCAGGCCTCCCCCTGAAACTTCAGTGTTTATCCATTTGGAAATCTGTTTCCATAAGACAGCCCGAGCTGCAAGGCTGGGCTGGGAGCCAGCAGCAGTGTGGATGCAGTGCCCTGAAGCGTCGGCCTCCGGAAGAGCCTCTGAGGGCTGCTGCAGACATAATTGGGGCAGAGTCTGGCTCCAAGTTCACTGCAGGGGCAGTGCCTGGGGAGAGGCTCCTCTATAGAAAGCTCAGAGGCCAGCTGGGGGCTTCCTAGTCCTTCCGCTGGCCATGCTTTCTTAGGTTTGGAACTGTATAGGTATGGACAGTGTAGCTTCTTGAAAGCCAGGAGTGTTGATGGGGTTAGGAGCCTGGACTCCTAATCCCCCGGTCTGGGCTCAAATCCTGCTTCATCACCACTTGGCTGTAGGCTCTGTGACCCCCAGTTTCCACACCTGTAAAACGAGGATTTTATGTCTGCCTTCCAAGGTTGCTACGAGGCTGTCTGTGCCAAGTGCTTAGCGAGTAATAAGCGTGCGGTCCACAGCACCTTTATTAGCAGTGTTATTTGTAGTCATCACGGTCGTCACCCCACCCTATATCATGAGCTGGTGAGGTGGGCCTGGTATAGTCCTCAGCAAGCTCATCCCCAAGCAGCCTCTCGAGCCGGCCCCTGAGCTCTTCCCAAGACTCAGGTGCACCCTTCCCTGATTTCAGTAGCGCTGAATTGGAAGGCACCGCCCAAGTGCTCACTTCCTTTTGACTGTCATCCTTGGAGCAGAGTCCCCAGAGGACCACTGCAGTCAGCTGCTTCTGGTAGTTACAGCAGTTTTTAGAGCCGTGCATGCCCACAAGGCAGACTTCAGCTCGCTGAGTCATCCTGCAGGGTCTGTGCCGAGCCAGCCACCAAAAGACAAAAGGCAGCAGCAGTCAGGAAGATGAATGATGATGGTGTACACAACAGTTTTCAAGGGGATTTTAGCAAATATTTCTCTTTAATGTGTCTGGATGAAGACAGGATTGCGTGGGTGTTAACATTTATTAGACACTTACCAGCCACTTGGCCTCCACAATTGGACTTTGCTTTCGCTGAACCCAACCCAAACTGCCCAGTGGGGAACCCCTCCTCTCAAACAGCCAGACACCCTCCTGAGGGGGTCCCTGGAGCTAGTCTCTGACACCCAGTGGAGGGTGGGAGGTGGCTGTGAGGGGAAAGTCACTAGTGTGGTCCTGGATGGGGGGATGACCCTCTCCTCCCCTCCCCCCACGCATGCACACAACCTTCAAGGTGGGATTATAGGAACAAGAGAGGAAAGCATTGATTTCTCCCTGAGGTGATCACAGAAGGAAGTGACTTGCAATAAGGACTATGCCGTGAGATCTCTTTTCCACAGTTGCTGGGGAAATTCAGTTGTTTCTGTTAATACCACTGTTTATTTGGGCCTAGGATGTCTCTAAAACTGCTTCATCATTATCTATACTTACTTTCTGTTTGGAAATCGTGGAAGAGTGAGGTTAAAGTGAAGGGGTTTCTTTCCTGCAAATATTCCAATGTTCTCTCAGAAATTATTGGAAAATAAAAAACAACTTTGCAACTAGCAGATTTCCCAAGGTGTGCAAGCAAATGAGTAAAAAGAAAGATAATGTAATTTTTTTTTTTATAACCTGTGTTTTCTCTGATTTGAGGTTGGCTTTTAGTTTTATTTCTGGAGCGAACACATTTGGTATTTATTTAAAGAATGAGACAAACAAAAAAAAATGGATCCAAATGGATGTATATATTTCTTAAGATAGATTGACATTGGTCTGCATTATTAATAAGTAATCAGGAACGTTTGGGAACGTTTGTTTTCTTCATCAGCAAGAATTTTTCCAGCCTTTATTGGCTCTATCACAAGCTATTCTTGATTGTTCTGCTTCTCTCTTTTTTTTTTTTAATTGAAGTATAGCTTTTCTTTCTTCCTTTCTTTCTTTCTTTGGCCACACTGTGCGGCATGCAAGATCTTAGTTCCTCAACCAGGGATCAAACCCGTGGTCCCTGCAGTGGAAGCACAGAGTCCTAACCACTGGACCGCCAGGGAATTCCCTGCTTTTTGGTATTATTGTAACCTTGAGTAAATACCTATCGTCATAAGAAAATGGAAGGTGAGAAGGGGTCACCTGGCCTCGCCCCTGCTTCATTTATAGCTTCAATTGTACTTTCTACTGATGAAAGAGACCCTCTGAAATTGAGATGCCAGAATTTTTTTTTTTGATAACATTCCTTCTTTACCCGCAGTTTTCTCTTCCTACTTATGGGTGTAAGCCAAATGTCTCACTCTTCAGTGTAGAGGCACACAGTTGCTCCCTGTGAGTAACAATCCCCCCGCACAAGTCGGAGACTTTATGTGGGTGTGCCCTCAGTCTCCTCTTTCCTTGACTGAGTGAGCCTCATTTTCAGATAGTTAGAGGTTGTCTGCTCTCTGCCTGCTGTGTGCTTGCAGGGTGCTCAGGCCATCCCATGCTCTGCGTCACTGTTGCTTTTCCCCTGACAAACCCCTAACAGGGTGCTTACATAATGACACCCTCTTGCTCTAGGGCATAATAGCAAAATAGCCACCCTGCTCAAGTTCTTCCTGTTCTAGAAGGTGTTTCAGCAGAATGCTGGGTGAATGCCAAGTCAGTATCCAGAGTGAAACATTTCAGAGGACAGAAATTCCAGGGGTGGATTTCTCATTAAAGTTGATGTATCCCTTTTCTATTCATGGCTCACTTAGCTACGTGATACTGTACCTGGTGGTCCTTCTGTAAGAAATGTGAGGATCTGGCTTTTGTAACCACAGATAATACCAGGAGTGATCAGTGGAGCCCAAGCTGTGTTGGAGTCACCCTGGTTTATCATCAGTGTTGACATCTGCCCAGTTTTGCATCTATTGTGGAAGGGCTCAAGCTGCTCGGGGACTTTCTCCCATGCAGGCACCTACTTGTTGGACTCTGTGTTATGGCTTATGATTTTGGACATTTACTGCATTTTAAAGGGAATTTAGCACTCTTTTCATATATAGCTGGGTTTTTATTAAATTTCAAGATTTTAAGCGTTTATAATTTACCAATCTTTGAAGAGTTGTGGCTGAAACAATTCACAAGTGGATGCATTTAAAAATAATAGCTCAGGGCTTCCCTGGTGGCTCAGTGGTTAAGAATCTGCCTGCCAATGCAAGGGACATGGGTTCGAGCCCTGGTCCGGGAAGATCCCACATGCCGGGGAGCAACTAAGCCCGTGCGCCACAACTACTGAGCCTGCGCTCTAGAGCCCGCAAGCCACAACTACTGAAGCCCACGCACCTAGAGCCTGTGCTCTGCAACAAGAGAAGCCACCACAATGAGAAGCCTGTGCCCCGCAACACAGAGTAGCCCCCGCTCACTACAACTAGAGAAAGCACGCGTGCAGCAGTGAAGACCCAATGCATCCAAAAATTAAATAAATGAATAAATAAATAAATTTATTTAAAAAAATTAATAATAGCTCAATCTGTAGATTTAAAACAACTCTACTTCTCATCATTCAGAAATGGTACTTGGAGCAGTAGCCAGCTGAGCCTGCGGTCACTAGAAAAGGCTGTGGACCTGAAAGACTTCTGGCCTTGACCTTCTCCTGCCGTGTTTTTTCAGGAACGTGTTCAGCACAGAGCTCCTGGAACTCTTCTCTGAGGAATATAACCGTTAAGAGTTCCTGTAGATCCTTTGTTCTTACTGTTTTCTGGATTCTAGTCATAGAGTTTGTTCTCTTATTTCTTTGTTTGTTCTTATTTCTCTTATTTCTTATTCTCTTTATCAGGGTAATAAGTGAGGAGAGGTCAGTAAGGATAGAGACAAGGCCTAGTAGTTTTTTATTTCCAAATCCAGAATAGACGATTTTTATTAACACCGCTTCCCCAGTTTCTCCACTGGAGCCACTCTTGCTGACTCTTCCCCTCAAAATACAGTGAAAACAAAACAAAGAGACAACCAGAAAACCCCACTCATGCGTGTACTGCAAGGGACTCCTGCCTCTAATAAATCCCCATTCTCATTCTCAATCTCCATCTCTCTCTCTCTCTCTCTCTCTCTCACACACACACACACACACACACACACACACACACACACACACAAACACCCGTGGAATTCCAGGCCCATCCTCCACCCTGGAGCCCTCTCCATCCTGTTCCCTTTCTACCCTGGGAGGAAATAGACACTCAATTTACTAAGTGCTCTACAGCTTAGAATTCAGAGAATTACAACTGAAATAGGCCAGTATTTTAAAATGCTTAATCATACTTCCCTAAAGCTATATATGTGTGCATGTGCGCGTGCGTGTGTGTATATAAAAAAAACTGAATTTAACGTGATAAGAAAGGTGTGATTTATAGTTAAAGCCCAGTCTCTAAGGTAGCGGAGGGCACAGTGAGATTTTTCAGAACCTAGTCTGCATTGATTTCCATGCACGGCAGACAGCCTTTTCTGAGTCACTCAGAAGTATCTCCCAATCTCTGTTTTTGTAATTATACTTGGTCAAGGGTGAGAAATCCTGTCTCGGGATCCCTGTTTGTCCGGGAGTGGCACGGACATTCCTGATGCTCACGGATATGAGAGCTCTGGGTGCCCAGAGGGCCCTTTATCTACCCAGAGCCTGACTGACATCTCTGCTCACTTTTGTATCTGCTCAGCCCAGAGTGCATGACCTTGTTCTATAAATACCAGTCTTGTTTAAATAACAGCTGCCTTGGACTCGTGGCCACCACAAATCCCCCAGATGCACTAGGCAGGCAGTTCCCTCCTGGCTGTGAGCTTTGATCCGCCCTCCCTCTGTGAGAGGCCGCAGAGGCATGAGGGTAGGGCCTTGAGCTGCCATCACTCACCCTTTGTTTCCACCAGTGGGTGAGACCTTTGGGGGGTACAAAGATGAATACAACTCAGTCCCAGCTCTCGAGGAACTTACAGTGTGGTACAATAGAAGAGAGATGCACAGATAATCATAATATGAGAAAGAAAGAAAAACCATGGGATAGTAGGAATTGAGAGGAGAGTGAGCTCTCTCCCAGGTGGGAGATCCTGAAAGCCTTCATGGAGGACATGCATTTGAGCTGAGATTGAAGATTAGGCAGGATTTGAATACAGGAAAATGGATGAGCTATTTAGGAAAATATTACTTTGGATCCCTAGCTTATACATCAAAGTAAATTCCAAGTCCCAACAGTTTAATAGAAATGCAACTCCTGGGAATTCCCTGGCGGTCCAGTGGTTAGGACTCCACACTCTCACTGCTGAGGGCCTGGGTTCAATCCCTGGCTGGGGAACTAAGATCCTGCAAGCCCCACACTGTGGCCAAAAAGAAAAACAAAATGCAACTCCCCAAATAGTAGGAAATATAATCAATTGTTTATGTGATCTTGAAGGGGGGAAGTTTATTTTAAGCATAAAAGAAATAAAATATAAAAGAAAAGACTGCTTTTTTCTAATTGAAACATAGTTGATTTACAATGTTGTGTTAGATTCTGGTGTACAGCAAAGTGATTCAGTTATACATATTCTTTTTCATGTTCTTTTAAATTATAGGTTATTAAAAGATATTGAATATAGTTCCCTGTGCTATACAGTAGGACCTTGCTGTTTATCTATTTTATACATAGTAGTTCGTATCTGCTAATCCCAAACTCTTAATTTATTCCTCCCCCGCCTTTCCCCTTTGGTAACCATAAGTTTGTTTTCTATGCCTGTGAGTCTGTTTCTGTTTTGTAAATAAGTCCATTTGTATCATATTTTAGATTACACATATAAGTGATATCATATGATATTTGTCTTTGTCTGACTTTCTTCACTTAGTATGATACTCTCTAGGTCCACCCATGTTGTTGCAAATGGCATTATTTCATTCTTTTTTATGGCTGAATAGTATTCCATCTTATTTATACCACATCTTCTTCACCCATTCATCTGTCAATGGACATTTAGTTTGTGTCAATGTCTTGGCTATTGTAAATAGTGCTGCTATGAACATTGGGGTGCCTGTATCTATTGGATTTAGAGTTTTGTCTGGATATATGCCCAGGAGTGGGATTGCTGGATCATATTGATAACTCTGTTTTGTTTTTTTTTTCTTTTTAAGGAACCTCCATACTGTTTTCCATTGTGGCTGCCAATTTACACCAATTTACATTCCCACCAACAGAGTAGAAGGGTTCCCTTTTCTCCACACCTTCTCCAGCATTTATTATTTGTAGACTTTTTAATGATGGCCATTCTGACTGGTGTGAGGTGATACCTCGTTTTAGGATTGATTTACACTTCTCTAAAAATTAGTGATGTTGAACATCTTTTCATGTGCTTGTTGGCCATCTGTATGTCTTCTTTGGAGAAATCTTTGGAGTCTACTTAGGTCTTCTGCCCATTTATTGATTGGGTTATTTATTTATTTATTGTTATTGAGTTTATGAGCCTTTTGTATATTTCAGAAATTAAGCCCTTGTTGGTTGCATCGTTTGCAAATATTTTCTCCCAGTCTGTAGGTTGTGAAAAGATTGCTTTTGACTAAAAAGATGAACTATCATAAACACACTATACAACATAAGAGAGCTAGGGAGAATGGGGAAATATTTGTTACCTATAATACTAGATAAAGGGTTCATATGAATATAAAGAGCTTGCGTAAACTAAATTAGAAAAATAAATATCCTAACAGAAAAGTGGGCAAAAGGCAATGAGCAATTTACCAAAAAAGAAATATAAATGGCTTATGAACATGGAAAAATTCCATATGAGCAGTAAATAGAGAGATGCTATTTCTCACCTATTAATGCAAGCAAAGTTTTGTTTTGTTTTCAGTTTTAAACCAATGTCCAGCAATAACACTGGCAAAGAATGGACAGCTCTTTCATTCAGAGCTGCCTCACTGTTTCTTTAAATGTTTTCTTAACTTGGTTTAAAAATGTACTTTATGTTAGTAACTTCTTAGATTAATAAACAGACTTAAAGTTGCTTTTAGAAGCGTAACATTATGAAGTTTTGTTTTACAAAACTCTTGTATTCCTTCCCCTACCCACCACACCCCCCTCCCCATTTCCAGGTCTAAAGAGAAGCAGCAGTTTCTAAGCATCAAGGGCTGGCCTGCAGTGAAGGCCAGTAACCTGTAGCCATGGGTCCAGTCTGACTACCACCAGGTTTCTGTCAGACTGGCCAGCTAAGAATGAATTTTACTTTTTTAAATGATTGAAAAAAAATCAAAAGAAAACAATATTTCATGACTTGAAAATTATATAACATTTAAATGTTAGGGTCCCTAAATAACTTTTTATTGGAACATGGCCACACCCATTTGTTTATGTGCAGACAGTGGGAGCTTCTGTACTGCAACAGCAGAGTTGAGTCATTTCTATGGTAGGGGAGGAAAAAGTTTTCCTTAACTCTCGTAGGGTCCCTGGCTGGGTCTGAAAATTAAAATGACAGAAGACAGATGAACTGTCTTTTTTCTTTTATTGAATTTTTATGTGTATGTAGGAGCCTTTACAAGTGAATAAAGACCCAAAGTGACCAGAACAGGAAGCTTTAATAACTTTCCTCACAAAACATTTGTGAAGAATTGACAAGACAAAGAGGTTTGGGCTGGGGTAGTAAATGATGAAGAAATAAGTAGGAAGATAAGGGTTAGTTTGATAAGGTTTGCTTGTACAGCCTTCTCCGTCCTCAATTCCCTGCTTTTGGTGCTAAGAATGTCTTCTTTCCTCCTGGTACAGGGAAGACATCTTTCACATGAGAGTTTTACGACCTGATTCAGGGAAGAGGACAAGTAGGGGGAGTCCTGAGTGACCTTCCTGCTTCTGCTGTTTTTTAAAATTCCTTTGGCTTAAAATATTTAATATGCCAAGGTGCCCTCTTTTGGGGTAGTATGTCCCGAACCCCATCACAACAGAGACTCCATGGCCCACAAGGCCCCAAACATTTACTCTCTGGTTCTTTACACCAAAGGTTTGCTGACCTCTGGCGTAGAGTAATAGTAGATATGACATCTTCGAGGAATTTCAACTCTCCAAATCGAAATCCAATGCTATTTCACTTGACATTTTGACCCTCCCTTCTCTTTCCCCCTAAATCATCATCTGTTGCAAGGAAAGGGCTAAAATATGTCGGCATGCTTTGGACTGAAGGTTATGAAATAAGAACATCTCATCCTTAAGGAAAGTTAATATTAATAATTTTTAAAAATTGACTTGTTAACTTTATAATTCAAAATGAGACCAGAGACTTTCTTCATGTCTTTAGAATTCAGATATCACATCTAAAACTGAAATACCAGTAAGAAAGAAGATTTCCCAACTATTTATGTTCTTTTAATTTTACATTTGATTTAGAAGTGTCAAAGTATATGATCCTATATCCTACAGTGAGTGATAATTTTGTAAAATTTGAATATGCTGATGAAATATACATTTTTAGTCACTTAGCCCTTATCAAAGGAAAAATTCACTGTAGCCATAAAAATTTGAGCAGTACAATTAATTTATTTGCTTACTATTTATTCACATGCAGCAGTTCTTCTAGTTAATGGTTGCTATGCTCCAGGATATACATATGGTTGTTCATACGATAAGAGGACAGAAACTGGGTTTATCTTTTTCACCACTGTCTAGCTAGTACTTATACATCTAGCCCATTGACTGGAACATACTATTAGTGGAAAATATGTTTAATGAATGAATGTGATTAGTTCATTGTTCTATCAAACTTTTTGGTTGTATATATGCATAAAAACATATACTAAATTATTTTGGATTCAGTGAAGGCTAGGTATATTGCTTTTCAACACAGTGGTTACTATATTAATAATAACTTCTATTTTCACAGAGGGTTACTTATATTATACCACTCAACCAAGAAGTTACCATGAGAAATCTCATTAATATTATTACAATTGATAATATATTTTTTCGCTGTTCTGAACAAGTTATATCAATAACAACACTGATTTTTCCAAAAATCTCTTTTTCCGATTGAAAAATTTAATACTTATTCATAAGAAATTCAGGGACTACAGAAATATATAGGAAAAGACAATTATAATTTCACCCCTAGAGATAATCCCTATTAACAGCTTGGGCTATTCTTCAGATTTTTTTCTATTCATATGCCAACATGTATAATAATTATTGTTTTACTAAAATATGATCCCACTATACATACTGTTTTGAAACTTTTTTTTCCTCTCAAAAACATGTTTCCATGTCAACACCTAAAGATCCACTTTATTATTTTTAGTGACTGAATCATTTCCATTATATGAATCTACCATCATTTATCCACAGACACTTCCCTGTTGACAAACACTTGATTACAATTATTATTTTTAAAGTGCTTTAAATGCTATATCACCTTAATAACATATAAGCTACTCAAAACAAATCCTGAGTGCTTTCTATCAAGACACACACTCACATACAAAACAAAGAGGAAAACAACTGAGTAAATTTTTATTTAGGCAATGATAGACCTGGTACATCCTGGGAATTTCTGGCCAGAGCCTTGCAGACCACTCGGCGTAGCTGATGCAATGACAGTGCAATTATATGTCAGTGATGCAAGGAGGTAAAATTGCAAGCAAACGCCTTTGTTTGAAGGAACCCATGGCATAAGCAGTTTAGACACTCTTCATGTTAGGGGTCTGTCAGGCTTTCAGGTTTAGCAAGGTGCCTGGAGCCTTTGTTGGGATCTAGTGGACCACCAGGGAAACAGCCCCCAGGCTGCTGCATCTCTTTCACTGTCTTTATTCTGAACTATTCAGTGGCGGCAGCCCTGAATGTTTTAACCCGCCAAACCTGAAGAAAGAGTTGTATTGCAAATAGTTGAATGGATGGATATTTGATAATATGGATGGGCCAGACAGGACCAGTGTTAGGATTTATGTGACCTGAGATATGTCTCACAGTTCCACCAGTTTGATTAGAAACAGAGCTGGAGAGCAACTAAGCCTATGTGCCACAACTACTGAAGCCCGTGTGCCTAGAGCCCATGCTCTGCAGCAAGAGAAGCCACTACAATGAGAAGCCCACGCACCGCAGCAGAGTAGCCCCCACTCACCATAACTAGAGAAAGCCCGTGTGCAACAAAGACCCAACGCAGCCAAAAAATAAATAATTTTTAAAAAAGAAGTTATATTTTTGAAAAATTGATAATATGAATAATGACTGAATATTTGATTATGTTAAGGAAATACTGTTAATTATTTTAGGTGTAATAATGATATATATTTTTAAAGGCTTCACTTTTACTGATGAAAGGACATGCTCTCTGGCATTTGCTTCAAAATAATATGCAAGGAGTAGGGGGTAGAGATGAAACAGAACTGGCCCTGACTTTGTAATTACTGAAGTGGGTAATGGGTACATGGAAGTTTTTTAATATTCTACTATTGTATATGTTTGAAAAATTATCATAAAAATTTTTAATGAAGTAACTAATTTTGGGGTTGCACAAGGTACACACTATTTCTGATCAAAGAATACATGAGTAATTTGGCCCCAAATCCTTTAGATACTAAGATAAAATGAAACTTATTCTATCATTCATGATTTTAATGTATACACTTTCTATGCTGTGCAGTGGTATGAAAAAGATAAATTTCAGTAGCTCTTGTTAAAATAAAATGTGAGAACGTTAAGCTAGAAATAGGAAGACAAAACCCAGATGGTACTGTGTCAAGAAATATCAATGGCAATAATGTATAATAGTTTGGTAGCTATTATTTGAGTAAATTCATTTACAATTTAAACACTAGAGTTTTAAATAATTAATTATATATCTTTATTAGAGTATAATTTCTTTACAGTTTTGTTTTAGTTTCTGTTGTACAACAAAGTAAATCAGCTATAAGTATACATATATCCTCATATCCCTTCCCTCTTGAGCCTCCCTCCCACCCTCTCTATCCCACCCCTCTAGGTCATCACAAAGCATCGAGCTGATCTCCCCGTGCTACAGAGCAGCTTCCCACTAGCCATCCATTTTACATTTGGTAGTGTATATATGTCAATGCTACTCTCTTACTTCGTCCCAGCTTCCCCTTCCCCTCCTGTGTCCTCAAGTCCGTTCTCTACGTCTGCGTCTTTATTCCTGCCCTGCAACTAGGTTTATCAGTACCGTTTTTTTTTAGATTCCATATAATGTGTGTTAGCATACTGTATTTGTTTTTCTCTTTCTGACTTACTTCACTCTGTATGATAGACTTTAGGTCCATCCACCTTGTTACAAATAACTCAATTTCATTCCTTTTTATGGCTGAGTAATATTCCATTGTGTATATGTGCCACATCTTCTTTATCCATTCATCTGTCGATGGACACTTACGTTGCTTTCATGTCCTGGCAATTTTAAATAGTGCTGCAATGAACATTGTGGTTCATGACTCTTTTTGAATTATGGTTTTCTCAGGGTGTATGCCCAGTAGTGGGATTGCTGGCTCAAATGGTAATTCTATTTTTAGTTTTTCAGGAACCTCCATACTGTTATCCATAGTGGCTGTATCAATTTACATTCCCACCAATAGTGCAAGAGGATTCCCTTTTCTCCACACCCTCTCCAGCATTTATTTTTTGTGAATTTCTTGATGATGGCCATTCTGAGCGGTGTGAGGTGATACTTCATTGTAGTTTTGATTTGCATTTCTCTAATGATTAGTGATGTTGAGAATCCTTTCATGTGCTTGTTGGCAATCTGTATATCTTCTTTGGAGAAATGTCAGTTTAGGTCTTCTGCCCATTTTTGGATTGGATTGTTTGTTTTTTGATATTGAGCTGCATGCGCTGCTTATATATTTTGGAGATTAATCCTTTGTCAGTTGTTTAATTTGCAAATACTTTCTCCCATCCTGAGGTTTGTCTTTTCATCTTGTTTATGGTTTCCTTTGCTGTGCAAAAGCTTTTAAGTTTCATTAGGTCCCATTTGTTTACTTTTTATTTTATTTCCATTACTCTAGGAGGTGGGTCAAAAAAGATCTTGCTGTGATTTATGTCAAAGAGTGTTCTGCCTATGTTTTACATTTAGGTCTTTAATCCATTTTGAGTTTATTTTTGCTTATGGTGTTAGGAAGTGTTCTAATTCATTCTTTTTCATGTAGCTGGCCAGTTTTCCCAGCTCCACTTATTGAAGAGTATGTCTTTTCTCCATTGTATATTCTTGCCTCCTTTGTCAAAGATAAGATGACCATATATGCATAGATTTATCTCTGGGCTTTCTATCCTGTTCCATTGATCTATATTTCTGTTTTTGTGCCAATACCATACTGTCTTGATTACTCTAGCTTTGTAGTATAGTCTGAAGTCAGGGAGTGTGAATCCCCAGCTCCGTTTTTCTTTCTCAGGATCCTTTGGCTATTCAGGGTCTTTTGTGTTTCCATACAAATTGTGTAATTTTTTGTTCTAGTTCTGTGAAAAATGCCATTAGTATTTTGATAAGGATTGCATTGTATCTGTAGACTGCTTTGGGTAGTATAGTCATTTTCATGATGTTGATTCTTCCAATCCAAGAACATGGTATATCTTTCCATCTGTTTGTATCGTCTTTGATTTCTTTCATCAGTGTCTTATAGTTTTCTGCATACAGGTCTTTTGCCTCCTTAGGTAGGTTTATTCCTAGGTATTTTATTCTTTTTGTTGCAATGGTAAATGGGAGTGTTTCCTTGATTTCTCTTTCTGATTTTTCGTTGTTAGTATATAGGAATGCAAGTGATTTCTGTGCATTAATTATGTATCCTACTACCTTACCAAGTTCATTGATTAGCTCTAGCAGTTTTCTGGTGGCCTCTCTAGGATTTTCTATGTATAGTGTCATGTCACCTGCAAACAGTGACAACTTTACTTCTTTTCCAATTTGGATTCCTTTTGTTTCTTTTTCTTCTCTGATTGCTGTGGTTAAAACTTCCAAAACCATGTTGAATAGCAGTGGTGAGAGTAGTCACCCTTGTCTTGTTCCTGATCTTAGAGGAAATGCTTTCAGTTTTTCACCATTGAGAATGATGTTGGCTGTGGGTTTGTCATATATGGCTTTTATTATATTGAGGTATGTTCCCTCTATGCCCACTTTCTGGAGAGTTTAAATCATACATGGGTGTTGAATTTGGTCAAAAGATTTTTCTGCATCTATTGTGATAATCATATGGTTTTTATCATTCAGTTTGTTAATATGGAGTATCACATTGATTGATTTGCGTATATTGAAGAATCCTTGCATTCCTGGGATAAACCCCACTTGATCATGGTGTCAGATCCTTTTAATGTGTTGTTGGATTCTGTTTGCTAGCATTTTGTTGAGGATTTTTGCATCTATGTTCATCAGTGATATTGGCCTGTAATTTTCTTTGTTTATGGTATCGTTGTCTGGTTTTTTTGTATCAGGGTGATGGTGGTCTCATAGAATGATTTTGGGACTGTTCCTTCCTCTGCAAATTTTTGGAAGAGTTTGAGAAGGATAAGTTTTAGCTCTTCTCTAAATGTTTGATAGAATTCGCCTGTGAAGCCATCTGGTCCTAGGCTTTTGTTTGTTGAAAGGTTTTTAATCACAGCTTCAATTTCAGTGCTTGTGATTGGTCTGTTCATGTTTTCTATTTCTACCTGGTTCAGTCTTGGAAGGTTGTACTTTTCGTAGAATCTGTCCATTTCTTTCAGGTTGTCCATTTTATTGGCATAGAGTTGCTTGTAGTAGTCTCTCATGATCCTTTGTATTTCTGCAGTGTCAGTTGTTACTTCTCCTTTTTCATTTCTAATTCTATTGATTTGAGTCATTTCCCTTTTTTCTTGGTGAGTCTGGCTAATGGTTTATCAATTTTGTTTATCTTCTCAAAGAACCAGCTTTTAGTTTTTTTGATCTTTGCTATTGTTTCCTTCATTTCTTTTTCATTTATTTCTGATCTGATCTTTATGATTTCGTTCCTTCTGCTAACTTTGGGGTTTTTTTGCTCATCTTTCTCTAATTGCTTTAAGTGTAAGGTTAGGTTGTTTATTTGAGATGGTTCTTGTTTCTTGAGGTAGGATTGTATTGCTATAAACTTCCGTCTTAGAACTGCTTTTGCTGCATCCCATAGGTTTTGGGTCATCATGTTTTCATTGTCATTTTTTCTAGGTATTTTTTGATTTCCTCTTTGATTTCTTCAGTGATCTCTTGGTTGTTTAGTAGCATATTGTTTAGCCTCTATGTGTTTGTATTTTTTACAGTTTTTCTCCAGTAATTGATATCTAGTCTCACAGCATTGTGGTCAGAAAAGATGCTTGATATGATTTCAGTTTTCTTAAATTTACCAAGGCTTGATTTGTGCCCCAAGATGTGATCTATCCTGGAGAATGTTCTGTGTGCACTTTAGTAGAAACTGTATTCTGTTGTTTTTGGATGGAATGTCCTATAAATATCAATTAAGTCCACCTGGTCTAATGTGTCATTTAAAAGTTTGTTTCCTTATTTCTTTTCTATTTGGATGATCTGTCCATTGGTGTAAGTGGCGTGTTAAAATTACCTACAATTATTGTGTTGCTGTTGAGTTCCCCTTTTATGGCTGTTAGTTAGCATTTGCCTTATGTATTGAGGTGCTCCTCTGTTGGGTGCATAGATACTTACAATTGTTATATCTTCTTTTTGGATTGATCCCTTGATCATTATATAGTGTCCTTCCTTGTCTCTTATAACAGTCTTTATTTTAAAGTTTATTTTTTCTAATGTGAGTATTGCTACTCCAGCTTTCTTTTGATTTCCATTAGCATGGGATATCTTTTTCCATCCCCTCACTCTCAGTCTGTATGTGTCCCTAGGTCTGAAGTGGGTCTCTTGTAGACAGTGTATATATGGGTCTTGTTTTTGTATCCATTCAGCCAGTGTATGTCTTTTGGTTGGAGCATTTAAACCATTTACATTTAAGGTAGTTATCAATATGTATGTTTCTATTACCGTTTTTTTAATTGCTTTAGGTTTGTTGTTGTAGGTCTTTTCCTTCTCTTGTGTTTCCTGCCTAGAGAAGTTCCTTTAGTATTTGTTGTAAAGCTGGTTTGGTGGTGCTGAATTCTCTTAGCTTCCAGACTCAGGTGCCCTTGTGTTCTGCACCTCCATATCTACAGTCCACCTTCTAAAGGTCTCGTGAAGCCACCACTTCCTCCTTTCTCCACTGCTCTTGCCTTGGTTCAAGGCTTGCATCTCTTGGACAATAGCAAGTGTCTTCTAACTGCTCCTTCTGTCCAGTTTCTTCTCATTCTGATCTAGTTTCCATTCTGCAGTCAGAGTATCAGTGTTCCAAGCTTCCCTCATCAGAAATAGCCAACGTGCTTGTTACAAATGCAGATTACCAGGTGTTTCCTTGGACATTCTGAGTCTCTGAGTCTGGATTGAGGCCTAGGAATCTGTGTTTTTATAACACAAGCTCTGAATTAGTATTATTATTGGGGAACTTTGAGAAATACTGTTTGAACACACGTCCCTGATACCATCCTTGTAAGACCTCCCTATAGCAGTGTTTTAAAGAAGTTACTTAAAGGTGATTTCCAATAAGAAATATAGATTACATTGCAAACCAAGACATGCAAACATTTATGTGTGCAGTAACAGAAACTAAATGTTCACAGAACTAATTTTTTATCCTCTATTCTCTTTCACTCTAAAATAATGATAGTCAAGGTCTTACTAAATGGATTTTAAGACCCAGAGTTTGAAAACACTATCTGGTGGGTTAACATCCAAGTTCCTTAGCTTGTTTTGTCACAATCTAGCTATTTTTTCACACTTTGCAAGTGCTTCCATGTTAACTTGTTAACTTCCATGTTAACTTGCTTCACCGTTGTGGCTTCCTCTGCCTAGAACTTCTCTTGGCCTCTTGGCCACTTGGTGAATTTTTTCCTGTTTCAAGTCTTTGCTCATATATCACTCCCCTGTGTAATCTCCCCAACGTACTGGAGCCACTGAGGAACTTTGGCCTAGATGCTCCCTTTGCAATTTGTACACACCTAAATTAACACCTAGCATCTACCCCACAAGGCTTGTCACTCTAACTACCCCACACTCCTTGTGTGTAGGGAGCCCTTTCTCAGCAGTTTCTGTATTCCAGGGCTTAGAAGGATGACCATCATGGAACAGAAGCTTGGTAAACAATAACCCATGCAGTATGCATGAAGGAATGAGCAGGTTGTGAGTGACGAGTGCTAGTGCCAAACCCAGAGCTCAAGGCAGGAGACGAAATGAGAAAGTAGTTTATGGTCAGTAGCCTACATGTAATGTTGGAAAACTTGGACTTTATCTTCCAACTAAAACAAAGGTTTTTTTTTTCCTAAGTGGGATTATTTGACCAGAGAAAGGGTATGACTAGAGCTTGTCTTAGAAAGACAGCTTTGATAGTGTCATGGAGGATGCTGGGGAGGGACTGGGAGCTTGGACTTGAGGCTGTAGGGATGATGCTAATGAGAACTCGGGCCTGGGACCTATATCAGGTAAAAGCTGGTGGTTGGTAGGATGCCAGGGATGAGAGGTGAGGAATCAAAAATGACTTGGATCCTTAGCCAAGGCATCAAGGTCAACATTAGTAGTGATGAGTCATGTTGATAGTATGTACCTCTGATATGGTGTGATGAGAATGACACTTTCCCTCTGTGGTCTTTTTTTCAATAACCCATCGCTTTAGTCTAATCATGAGAAAAACACAGAAAATCCCAATTGAGAGACATTCTACAAAATATCTGGCCAATATTCCTCAAAACTGTCAAGGTCATCAAAAACAAGGAATGTCTCAGAAACTGTTATAGCCAAGAGGAGCCCAAGGAGACATGACTGAGTGTAATGTGATGCCCTGGATAGGTTCCTAGAACAGAAAAATACATCAGCAATCTGAATAAAGTATTGACTTTAGTTAGTGATAACATGTCACCATTGGTTTGTTAACTGTAACAGATGTACCCCACTGATCTAATAAAACTGACTTGGAGGTGGGTGACGCTGTGATTAACATCATGATATTGTATGGCTGTTACATGTTATATGCATGGCAGATGATGGTGTAGGAAATACAGGGGAGGATTTGTGTGGGGTAGGAGGTCATTCTGAGACCATTGTTATTTCATTGATATTCAAAGCCTGAAGCTTCTTATGTAAGTATTCTTGCTATGCATCTCTTACTTCCACTTCTGGATATTAACACTCTCTCAAGTCTACTTCATTCTTCACCTAGCCTAACTCAGAGGTAACAATCAGTTAGCGCAATGCTAACATCTTTGTTCCCTGTGCCTCGGGCTTTATTCCACCAGGTTATCTCCTAGTTGTCTCTTCCTCATCATTCAGCTCAAATATTCCCTCCTCAGCAAGCTTCCTTTGACTATCTGATCTAAAGTAACCCCTCCCCAGTCATTCTGCACTGCATTGCCCTGTTGTGTTTCCTTCATGGCTCTTATCACTATCTAAAATTTGCTTGTTTGTTTACATGTTTATTGTCTGTGGCAGATCTCCCCACTGGAATCCAAGTCCCACCAGGAAGGCAGAACCTCATCTGCTTTATCATTGCTCTCTCCACAGCCCTGGGATAGTACCCAGAGAGGCTCAGAAAATATCTGCTAAATGAATTCAGGTAAATCACTGTCTTAGTCAGCTCAGGCTGCCATGACAAAATACCATAGACTGGATGGATTAAGCAACACACATTTATTTCTCACAGTTCTGAAGGCTGGGAGGTCCAAGAACAGGTGCTGGCTGATTTGGTTCCTGGTGAAAGCTCTCTTCCTGGCTTGCAGATGGCTTTCTTCTTGCTGTGTCCTCACATGGCAGAGAGAAAGAAAGATTATAGCACCATCCATTATGGTTCCATCTCCTCTGCCACCCAGATACGTTAGTGATTGCAGGAAAATCGACTCATGGTATTTCCATGTCCTACTCATACTCCTTTTTTAAAAAAGGGGAAAGCAAGAAAATGTTTTTCTTTATAATTTCTTTCCCATTCTTTTTCTCCTTAAACAAAGTAAAGCATGCAGACAGCAGAAGCATATCTAAATTAAATGCATCTTTTCCTTAGCAGATCTTAAAGGGAAGTTAAGTAAAGAGCTCTGCTGGAATTAGGGGAGGGCAGAACTGGCCATATTTACCCTTTTACCCTTTTCCTCTTACCAATTTTTCTTTCCCTCCTACCCTCATTTATCTTTAACTCTCTCCTAATTCCCCCTTGTTGGGGAGAGCTGTGGGTATCCTGGCATACTCCAGGTCTCAGCGAGACGCAGGCCTTGCTCAGAGAGAAGCGTGACTTCTAGGCTGAGCTGGGGGATCCCTTAGGGATTATGGGGGCCAGGACCTCCCTCAACCACAACAAACACCTTTCTGGCCTAACAGGAGAATGTAAAACACTTTCTTGAGGCCCAGGGAGCTTAGTGCTTAAGTTATTCAAGATACACACACACACACGAAACAATATACTTGTACATGTGCTTTCGGCCAGTTAGAGGTCAATGACAATTCAAATGTATTTTTGACCACTTCAAGCCCAGAATCTGTTGAACTAGGTGTTTACAGGTATTTACTAAGAACAAATACAAATTCTGTACTGCATAAAAAAATAAACATGTGCAATATTCCTTCTCTACAAGAGCTGCTACTGCAATTTGCAGCCTCATGAATGTATATCACGGGCTATCAGAAGCATTTTCAACCAACCAGAACAAGGCAAGGCCCTCATCATGTGCTGTTTGCACACTCACACACTCACACACACATGATTATTTATGTTAGTTATCAGGATCCTAAGCAACATTGAATTGATAAATAAAAAAGTGATTTTTTTTTAGTCATTAACTGTGGTTAGTGACTAAAAGTCAAACACAACTGTTTTACCCTTTGGGAAAAGGTCTGAAGAAAAATGAAATGGCAAGAGCAGAACATTTCAATAAAGTTATAAAAAGAGACAAAACTGGATACTTGGAAAGAATGAAACTTTCTTTGTGTGTGAATTTTCCTCAGGCCTCTGCCAGCTCTAGCAAGGCCTCTGTTTTTCCCAGGGGAGGCCCTGGTCCGTTTTACCTGACTTAGGGGAAAAGTTAAATGACAAAACTTAAATGAGTGAGGCTTTTAGCAGATGCCATGGTTCAGAATGGCCTTTGGTGGAGGGAAGACAGGAAACAAGTGAAAGTCAGATGCGTTCTTTCACACACTGTGACTGTTCTGTGCCAGGTGCTGTTCTAGGAGCTCACATTCTAATGGGGAGAGAAAGATGAAAAATATGTAAACAAACAACAAATATGTGTTATTAGGGAATAAGACAAGGTAAAACAGAGAGAGTGACAAGTGGGCAGAAGTTCTGGGACTGTGGCAGCTATACAAAAATTTACAGGAAAAGCATTCTAGCGAGTATGAAGGCTCTGAGGGAAGGAGCACCGTGTGTGTGTGTGTGTGTGTGTGTGTGTGTGTGTGTGTAGAAGGGGTCAGTGTGCATGACACCCCATGAATGGAGGAAGAGAGGAAGGAGATGAGGTCAGACAGGTGAGCAGGGCCAGGTCGCGAGGGGCCCAATAGACCACAGGGAGGAGTTTGAATTGCAGCGGATGCCATGGATGATTTTACACTGTGGACTGGTATGTTCCGATTTGGACACACACACACACCCCTATCTGGCTGCTACTGATATGTAGAAAAAAGACCACTGGGGGCCAGAATAGAGGCAGGATGACTAGGAAGTTAGGAGGTTCTTGCACTAGCTCAGCTGAGGAACGGTGGCTGATGCTTGGGGGGGATAATCAGAGATGCATGGAGAAGGTGAGAAATGTCCAAACTTGGGATGTGTCTTGGAGGCAGGGCTGTCAGGGCCTGCTGATGGCTTGGTTAGACGAGAGAAAGAGGAATCAAGGATGACTGGAAGTGTGAGGCTTGAGCAACTGAGTGGATACAGGGCTGTTAACTGAGATGAGGAAGATGAAGGGAGGAGCATGTTTATGGGGTGGAGTTGAATTTGGCTTTTGGCCATTTTAAAAAATATATATAAACAAATAATTTATTTAAAAAATTTCACTGTCAAGCATATCATATCAAGTAAATCTGACATCAGACTTGGAACACCTCACTAGGGCAAGAGCAATTAACTGTGCTAAAGGCAGTGATGGAAAGATTCTTGTCTTCAATGTTTGTCCAATTTATCCAGCACTGAAATAATGCAAAACACTATTTTAAGAAATTACAGAATATATAGGACATGAGTCAAATGTAACAGCAAAGAACATAATACACTACAGATATGAACCTAATTTTAAGTAAAGATCAAGTACAAAACTTGGATTTATATAAGCAATAAGTTAAAGGTGGTGATTTATAAACAGACTTCCTTTAAATAAGATTTATCCTGGTACATCTAAACTCATTCTATTGCAAACAAAACAAAAGCCACAATATTTAGACCTCTCAGCAATAGCTCCTATTAAAATGTAGTACAATACAACTCAGTATATTTATATTTCAAAATTGAAGCCTTTGTTTGAGGTAGAACCAGCACAAATATATAAAAATATACTATTTAAGGGGATTTCAACTAATAAAACTCAACTTTTACCTAGTCATCAATTTTCTACAACTTTAATTTTTCATTTTAACTGTACTTTGTGAACATTCACTCAATGACAATAAGAGTAGATATTTTACATACACAGGTGAGTAATGTGCTTATTTCTTCTTTTTCCATTGAAATACTCCCATTTGTAAAAGGACATATGTTTTTCTATTTATCTTTTCAGATCTGGGTATGAGAGAATGGAGAAAATTGTTCTCAGTATGTTTCCATCTTCAGATTATTTAAGATCCTAAATTTCTGAAAAAATTCATTATGTAATTAAGACAAATTTTTTCATACTCATTGACTCAATTGACCATCTTTTTCCAATTTATTAATCACATGCTATGAAATGCCATTATTCAACACTGAAAAAATGTTTCATTATTATCCTCTTCAGAAGGAGAAGTTGAAATAAAGGCTTCTTTTCATTCTCTGATGAACACTGGGCTCCTCCAATAGGAGTCAAGTAAGTATCCACTCTATTATATTATTCAAAAGTAGTATTTTGAAGTCCAGAGACAATGGACTGTGAAAATTGCATCTCCTGTGTATTCCCCAGGCAACATTTCACAGCTTGGTTGCAGCACAAGGAATCATCTCGTGGCTCATGTGTTTACCTTCTGCCTGATAGGCTTTTGGCCATTTTAAATTGGAGTTATCTGTTAGACATCTAAGAAGAGAAATTGATTAGGCAATTGGATCCAAGGTCAAGTGCTAGAGACAGGTCTTTGGGAATCATCAGCTGTGGTCACCTTGCCCCTTAGAAGGGGCTCAAAACCCTATTCCACATTTCGTGGAACTCCAGAGTGCTTAAGATGATGTGGGAGAACTTCTGCGTAGACGGAGGGGAGGAGTGGCTTCACTTTCATTGTCACCTCTACCTAGCTCCCGCTTCTGCTTCTGTTGAATCAGTGCAGCTTATGGACTGTCTCTTCTTCCTCTGCAATATCCTTCTCCCAAGGGAAGGAATTCAGCCACTTCCTTGATTTCCATAGCCAGTAAAGCTAGAGAGTGTGCAGGAAACTGCACTAAAGATTTGCTGGAGACAGAGGTGAGTGCCTCAGACAGGGTGTATGAGTAGCGTGGAGTAATCATGTTAAATGGAATATTAGTCCTCCCTGATTTTAAAATGTCTTGGCTCACTCTACCTGAGGCATATTTAGGGATATTTCTATGGTCTTATCATACCTCACATTCCCAGCTACTGGACTTTCCAGGCTCTCTCTACTGCTGCCTCATCCTTCCCCCCCGCAGCTCCAGACCCATTTTTCAAATCTACCAAGTACTCAGGAAAAAAAAAAAAAAGAAAAAAGAAAAGAAAATTCATTAAACAAATCTCTCCCTAGAAAACATTTGCTATTTGTAAAAAGTAAGCCTTTCTCAACTTTAACAATCCCTGAAGAGTCTCGACCCCTGTACCTATTCTGACTTTCAGACAGCTTCTGGGGGCAGGGAGCAGAGGAGGTCGTTCAGTCTCGTTGATGCTCCCCGATCACTGATGTGGGCAATGGGGGAATGGCTCCATGCCCCAGCTATCCCAGGAGGCATCTTGTAACCACATGCCTGGAGAGACCAGTGGCAAGGAAAGGAGTAAGACCCCACCCTCGGCACCGGGACCACAGTGCTTTGCAGAGGAGTGACGGCCAGGGGAAGGCATTTTGCTTTGGAAAAGACTTGTACCTCAAGTGCTTCTGCATTTCATGTAATTAAGACAAATTTTTCATTATTCATTCAGATTTAGGAAATGACAACTAGAAACAAATAGCTAAAGCACAAAACACGCAGTTGACAACATTCGCTTTGCTGGAGCAGAACATTTCTGTTCTTTAACTGAATTTTCAGCTCATCCAGACAAGGAGACAGGTTTTTCTGCAATTGATATGTCCATTAATGCAGACAGTGCAAGAAAGTGGCTGGGCTGATCAAAATGGGTCGTGACCAGAAAGAACTGTGGAGGCGGACAAGATACGTTCAGGGTTCTGTGACCTCAGAACCAAAGCAGAGACCCTTCCCTGGCCCCAGTGCTAAGCATTTAGTAGTGCTATCCTGGAAGGGGTGGGTATCTTGCTGCTGCACTGGGTACATTAGTGCTGGATTTTAGCATTCATGCTGATGTTTAAATTAATGATAGAATAGTGCTGTGGGTTCAGTTCTTCCAAACACTTTGTTTCCTCTGTAGCATCCTGAGATAAATTGGCCAGAGGATGGGAAACCAGATAAGCTGCCGTTAAAAAAATGTTGTCTAGGGCTTCCCTGGTGGCGCAGTGGTTGAGAGTCCGCCTGCCGATGCAGGGGACATGGGTTCGTGCCCCGGTCCGGGAAGATCCCACATGCCGCGGAGCGGCTAGGCCCGTGAGCCATGGCCGCTGAGCCTGCACATCCGGAGCCTGTGCTCCGCAACAGGAGAGGCCACAACAGTGAGAGGCCCAAAGTCTAATGTGGACTCATTCCTGATTGATGGTCCCACCATTGTACAAACTCCACTTTTGGCTCTCTCTCTCCTTTTCTGCGTTCCTCTCTCTGTCTCCAACTGTCTCTGCTCCTTTGCTTTCAGAAGATTCTTTTCTTTCTGCCTTTCACCAAATCCAAGTGGTCATTTTTAACCTATTTTGCTTCCCAGGCCCTTTTGAGGAAAGCTATAGACCTTACCCAAGAACAATGTATGTAAAGGAACATTCATTGTCAAGGCTGCTAAAATCTATCCATGGAGCCCAGGTTAAGGACTCTGCTCTGAGGGGCAACACAATGGTTGAAGGAAGTGAGGAGGGAGTTATGAGCTCTGGGTTATGGTTATGAACTATTGCTCCTTTGGTGGAGCAGTGACCCTGGCCTGGGAAGACGTGGTCTGGCCTCACTGTGGATGCCCTGGAAACCCCACTGTCTGCTTTGTCATTGGTAAACATGGCAAGTCTTCCTATTCCCTTTTCTGTAAAATGAGGTGTTTGGATTAGATGATTTCTAAGGTGCCTTCTGACTACAATTCCTGGTTTGTCCCTCCCTGCCAGCCCCATATCATGTGCTATTAGTTATTAGATCCAGGGAGTGCCCTGCTCTGAACATATTCCAATATATATTCCTGCTGAGAGAATATATGAGAAAATAATAAGAAAGGTTTCTTTTAATTTATTTATTTTTATTACTTTTTAATAAATTTACTTATTTATTTTTGGCTACGTGGCTGTGTGTGGGCTTTCTCTAGTTGTGGTGAGCGAGGGCTACTCTTTGTTGTGGTGTGCGGGCTTCTCGTTGCGGTGGCTTCTCTTATTGCGGAGCACAGGCTCTAGGTGCGCGGGCTTCAGTAGTTGTGGCACACGGGCTCAGTATTTGTGGCTCGTGGCTCTAGAGCGCAGGCTCAATAGTTGTGGCACACGGGCTTAATTGCTCCATGGCATGTGGGATCTTCCCGGACCAGGGCTTGAACCCATGTCTTCTGCATTGGCAGGTGGATTCTTAACCACTGTGCCACTAGGGAAGCCCAATATAAAAAGTTTTGATGTGCCATTAGTCCAAGTTGAAAACTATTTATATTAAAGAGTATTATCAAATCACCTGACAGTTAATCCAAAAGAATGCATGTGTGGTTTGTATTTTTAAATAAACAAACTTTATGTGTCCCCACACACTCTAAGTTGTGATGCAGACCAAGCAGGGAAAAAGCTGTCATTTCCACTTTCCCTTCCTTTCCTATGTCCTTGAATACTCATTGAGTCCCCTCTGTGGACTGGGCCCTAGGGATACAAGACTGTGCATAGAATTTGTCTCTGCCCCCCGGCAGCTCATGTCCCAGCTGGGCAAAGGTAACGTAAACCACTAAGTACACTTGAGAGAACTGCTGTAGCTGGACATGCAAGGCCCTGAGGTAGCATTCCCCGACCTAAGCTCTCAGACATCTGCATGTACGGTCAGGCAGATTCCTGGCCCTACTTAGACGAAGAGCAGTAAAGTTCTAGAACCACAGTTCTGTAGGAACCGAGAAGGGGAATGAGGCTGTCTTTCTCTTTGCAAATGCAAGTGTCTGTATTTATAAATTATTTGGAAAACTTAAGAGAGTTATTAAGAATATTACATACCCATTTGCTTGACAAACATTTTTTTAAAACCTGACCATACAAATGATCTGGAGCAAGGACACCCTGAAGTCAGCTGGTAGCAGTATAAGTTGGTACAACCACTTTGGAAAGCAATTTTAGCAATATCTAGTAAAACTGAAGATATACATATACTATAATTCAGCCATTGCTCTCTAGAGAAATTCCCAAGCAAAGGTGCAAAGGTACATGAATAAGAACAGTCTTTGCATCATCATGTATAACTGTGAAAAAATGGGAACAACCAAAATGGGCATCACCAGGATTCAGATTTGAAAAATCAGAATGTTGTATAGCAGTGAAAGAGAATACATTGGACTATTTGTATCAAATAGATAAATCTCAAAAAATAAGTTGTAGAATATTTTCGACATGATACCATTTATATGAACTTTTTATAAATGCAAACCAATGATATTGTTATGGATCTATCCATATGTTGTAAAATTATAACATTGAAAAGACAACAATAACAAATATTAATGAATGAGTATGTGGAACATCTGGAAACCTCATCAATTGTTAGTGGTGTGTAAGTTAGTACAACCTTTGCTGTGTGGCAGTTGCCAGTAAAATTGAATATACGCAGATGTGTGACCCAGAAATTCCACTTCTAGCTATGTACTGAACAGAAATACATAGATGGGCCACGACTCATGTGTAAGAGTGTTCCTAGCCGCACTGTTCACAGCATTCCCGAACTGGAAACAACCCAAATGGTTGCCTGGATGAACTAATTGTTTTACATTTATACAATGGGTTACTACACAACAGCAACAGGACCGAACAAAGTAGTGGATTAATCTCACAGACATAATGTAGAGCAAAGGAGGCCAGACACAAAAAAGCACATCCAATAGAACTCCATTTTTATAAAGTTGAAAACTAGGCAAAATTGGTTGATGGTGATAGACCTTTGGATGGTGGTAACTTTAGGGGAAAGGTGATGTCTGGGAGGGCTCCCTAAGGGGCTTCAGAGATGTCAGTTATGTTCCATTTCTTGGGTTTAGTAGCAGTTACATGGGGGTATTCATTTTGTGAAAATTCATTGAGCTGTAAATTTATAATCTGAGTAGCATGTTATCCTTTAATCAAGGTTAGGTTTAACAAACCTAACATGTGTTTGTAGACAGTGGTCAGTTCCTGAACTTGTTATACAGCTTTATATTCCCGTACTGGGCAATAAGCCAGGCAGTCACCTTACTCTTTATGTGTTTTCAATTTAGATGAATTGGGAAATTGAATTAAATTAAATTAAAATAGCTGCTGTCCTTGAGGGCATGTGGCACTTCCGTGCATGGCACGTATTTGATAGTAAGGGCTTGAAGTTGGAAGTCCTGACTTCTCTGAGCTCTATCATCTGTTAACTCTGTGATCTTGGACATGTCATAATATTCTCTCTGGCCTTAGGTTTGACTCAATTAGGACTACGATAATGGCTTTTGTGAAGATTACACAAGATATATCCATGAACATATGTTTTAAACCTTAAGGAGCTACAAATTTGATTTAATATGATCCAACAAATGTATAGTGAGATGATGTTCATGTCTCATAAGGCCTAAAGTCAGACAGAAGCTGGGGTCCTTAATGATGTGTGTCAGAGGATGGGATGAGCCTGGACAGGATCTGAAACACAAATTCATTTTTTTCTGCGTAGACTGGGGAACAATCATGTGATGGTTAACTTTATAATGTCAACTTGGTTGGCTATGGTACCTAGTTGTTTAGTCAAACATGTCTAGATATTGCTGTGAGGTATTTTTTAGATGAGACTGACATCTGTATCAGTAGACTTTAAGTAAAGCAGATTAGCCTTCGATATATGAGTGTACATTACCAGTCAGTGGAAGGTGTTAAGAGAAAATACTAAGACACCTTCAGGAGGAAGAAATTCTGCCTCCACACTGCTCTTGGACTCAAGGCTGCAATGACAACTCTTCCCCGGGCCTCCAGCTGCAGCCTGCCCTGCACGTTTCTGACTTGCCAACCCCACAATTGCATGAGCCATTTCCTTAGATTAAATCTCTCTCTATTTCTCTCCATATATCCTATTGGTTCTGTTTCTATGGAGAACACTGACTAATACAGGTTAGGTGAGGGAAGGTTGACAGGAGGGTGAGAGGGAAATATTTATGGCTATTAGAGAAAGGAATATCCAGTGCCCTTTCTAAAAAGTGAATTCTGCAGGCTTGGGTAAACTGTTTTCTCTGGATTACATATGAAAGTACATTTCCTCTTACAATTCCCCTTAATTTTGTATTATTTAAATGAACATATAGATTTGTCTATTTTAACAAAACTGGTATTTTTCCTTCCAATATATATGTGTGTCTGTGTATGTGTGTGTGTTTAAACATGGTTTAGATCATTCTGCATATACAAATTCACGTCCTGCTTTTATTGTTATATTTATATATAAGCATTTTTCTATGTTGTGACAAAGTGTTGAAGACATCACTTTTAATGACTGCATATCCAACCTAATGATATTAATTTATTTATTCATCCTTCTATTGTTTACCTCGGATGGTTGTTGATACATTGATTGTTGTTACTATTGTTTCAAATCATAATGCAGCAAAGTTTAGTGGGTAAAGCGTAAAACTTGGAGATTTTAGATCTGGGTCTGAATTTCAGAAATGCTACTTAGCTGTATAACTCAGGGCAAGTTACTCAGCCATTTTAGTGTGAGATGAGGCTGCTACTACTTTACTTTATAGGTTATAATGATTAAGTGAGAAAAGATATAAAATGCCTAGTGGAGTACCTGACACATGGTAGGCATTCAGTAAATGATAAATATAAAATTTCCAGTCAACTGTAAAGTTCCCAAGGGCAAGCAATGGTTTTATTATTTCCAACACCTACTCTGGTTTATGGTACATCATACTCAGCACAGTACGTATTTGTTGAACTATTGACTGCTGTAGTGAGCTTTGCAGAAATGTAGGATTATTTTCTTAAGTGGAATTACTGGGTCAAAGGAAGGCCTTTTAAACATGTTATAGATTGGTCTCCTAAAAGGTTTGAATCAATTTAAGTGCTGTTATACAAATAGGAAGTGTATTTATGCATGAAAGCAGCAGGCCTCATCTGCCATGAATCATGACCGTAGTCATAACCAGGGGGCTTGGCTTTGAGTCCTGCTGGCACTGAAGTGTCCTGTACTATATGGAAGGGAACAAACCAGGGCCACCAGACCACGGGTGGGTAAAATTGGGCTAGTCACCAAGATTGATTTGCTATGGCAGCCCACCAGGGGACTGCTTGTTTTAGGAACTTATTTGGGAATGTGTTTCTGGGGACTACTCCTGAAGTGGCTGTTCTTGAGTCCTTGACTTTGGGGGGAAATGTATCTCCAATAACATTTTAGTTGTGACATAACTTCTGAGTGTGTAGAAAACAATGACAGAGGTGATTATTTACTGTTGCATTTATGGAAAACCAAAGTGTCAGGTGAACGTGTCTTGTTCGTATATTAACAAGCACCTTGGGTACAGGTCTATCAGCCTGATCCTGAGCTCCAAACAAGGACATAGTACAGCCAGTGAGAAATAATCTCTATAGTTTCAGAAATTACAAATATAATCTTAATAGATACAAATTTTTGCACATTTATGCCTAGAGATTACATCAAAGATTGAAATTCAATTTAGCTTTTACTAAGAAAGTACCCACCGACTGGGAAGAATAAAATGGCTGTAGTATTTAAAGTCAGCATGAGGATAAACAGCAGAATTTATGTGTGTTCAGGTCTCCTTTTCCCCACACTTGGTAAAAATGAATTAGCAATCTTGATTAGCAGAAAGGCAGGAGCTTTCCATTTTTTCTATCACCAAGATGAAATAAACTCTCTGGATTTGCAATTAGTGCAATAATCAGGAAAGTTTAATATTCAAAATGTTATCTGTGCATTTATATGCATATAATGCTGTGTTGCCAATGTGACATTTAAATTAGACAGAGAGTGAGTTTTGGGTTCATTTTCTTGTGCGTAGCAGCTTAAGAGAGGGGGAAGGCACTGTGCCCCTTTGAAAGATCTAAATACAGAAAAAAAAGTATCATGTCACTCCCTTCCAAAAGAAAATTTTTTTTTCTTTTTCACTTTTAAGACCAAAAGATTTTTGAAAGATAAAGGTTACCTATTGTCTACATAGTGTAAAGTTCTTTCAAATCAATTTAATTAAGTCTGACTAGAGAGATACCGTCAAAAGCATAGTTTATGATATGTATCATGCGTATAAATGTGCAAAAACACTGTAATTTATTGGATATAAATAAAAGACAGAGGAAGGACCATATGCCCTATATGTTAGGAAAAATAGAATATTTTAAAAGAAGATAAAAATTTTTTCTTAATAGAAAGGTGGTTTCAGTCTACTCAATTTTTCCTACCCTTTCTTCAATGCCCTTTGCTTTCAATAGAGACTTGTCATTGAAAAGTTCTCAAAGAAGAGTTTGAAGCATAATCATGTTTGAAATGAAGCAAGGTCTATTCTTGTTATGAACAACTTTGAGGAATGTGGTACTAAGGCATTAAAAGAGGGTTTGAAAATTATAAGTCTGACACAGAATGTGGAGAGAAATATAATGATGGAGATGAAATATGACAACAGAATCATGGTAACTGGTATGAATTTGCTCTTTGTCACTCAGATACAAGGAGTCACATTTCTTTCATTTTTCATATCAAATTAAATTTGACTCAGTACATCCACCTAACCAGGATGATTGGAAATCCACTCAGTGTGGATCCACTCCCTACACTCAAAAGTGTAGGGAGCCTTCCTTTCCCCTTGAGATTAAACAAAAGTACGGTTGTCCCTTGGTATCCATAGGGGATTCCAGGACACCCCATGGATACCAAATTCCATGGATTTTCAAATCCCTTAGTCAGCCATCCATATCCGTGGGTTCCGTATCTGTTGATAGGGAAGGCCAACTATAATGCAAGCTACATAGAACACAACCTGTACCAGGCCCTGCTCTGACATATTAATTCATTTTATCATCACAACTATCTGAGGCAGGTCATGGTATTATACTCATTTTTAAATTGAAGAAACTATGGTACAGAGATTAGCTTGCATTAGATCACCTGGCTAGTAAGGGGTTAGTATTTGGACTCAGGCAGTCTGAGAATCTGTTCTCTCAATGACAATACCAATTCTAGAGCTTATGCATTTCAGGAACATTGGGACACACTCTTCATCCCTTTAATCCTAGGCACCATGTTTCTATAGGAGAGTCTAGATCTGTTGCTCCATGATCTGACACTCAGTCAGAAAACTGGTGACCTCTGGTCAGATCTGACAGCAGACAAGTTTTGTTCAACGACTATAGTATCTTTCACCACTGAATTAATTGCCAACATTCAAAATGTAGAGAATTCATTAAAAAGTCAAAAATTCTAGCTTTTATTGAAAGATCACAAGGTCTGGCAACACCGCCAATGTTCCCACTGGACCATAGGCTGGAGCTCGTTGTCTTCTGCCACTTTACACAGGAATTTGTGCTCCAGTAGCTCTCCCTGGGTATACTCAAGCTCTTTACTCATCTAGGTTACCTGACAGACTCAGTAGGCCAGACTGGAAAAAAAAAAAAGAAGGTCACCTACACCTAGTCTTCCAGGACACAAAGATATGTCTGCCCTCCCAAGAGATGGAAGAAGAAATAGGATTTGTTCCTTCATGATAAGTCAACCACCCAGACACAATTAATTTCTCACTAGCACTGGTAAACTTTTTGCTTCCATAAAGACCAAGATTGGTTTGGGTTTCCCTACCATCTTTCCAGGGACTGAGATTTGAAGCCTTGGCAACCTTTTTGGTTCTTCCCTCGTCTTTGCCTAGTAGATCAATCAACTGCTAAACCATAGAGACACCACCAAACCTCTTATGCCCACAATCTCCTCTATATTCTCCTTGCCCACCTCCAAGATACCACGTTAATACAGACTGTCCTTGCCCCTTGCCTGGACCATACTAATCCATGACTTCCTAGCAGTCTATTGGCTCCAGTTTATCTTTTTGAATTTATTTTCCATTTCTCATCTCTCATCCTTATCCCCAGTGCTCAGATGAACTCAACCACTTTTTTTGCCAGTACCTGCACTGGGTTTTTCTACTTGTGCGATCATTCCATTTCTCTCAAGCTAAAATTCTCTTCCTTCCCTTCCATTTATTCAAATTTAACTCTCTTCAATAGCCTTAAATTTTACTTTCTCCATGACTCTTTCTGTGATCCTACTTGGAAGTAATTACCCTCTCCCTCAAATTCCCACAGCACTTTACATGCACCCCTTCTAAAGCACTTCCACCTTCACTCTGTGTTTACAAACAATGTCCCTGCTTGACAGCAAAGCTTATGAAATTTCATTTTTGAGTTCATTTTTTAACCATTCGGTATGTTCATTTTGTATTGCCCACAACTCCCAGAATGGTATCTTGCAAGTATTTTTTAGCAGGTTTTCAATATTTGTTGAAGTAAAGAAGAAAAGGAAGCAGGTTAAAGTCTTCTACAAAGCAAAGAAGTATTTAGTAATAGGAACTTGTTTATTTTTTATTACTGTTTCCTTGCCTCTATAATGTTAAAGAAAAACTGAAATATCATTTCTAAATCTACAATATTTGGCTTAAGAATAATATGGTAAAATTATTATTTCTACCTTGATGTTTCCTTATTTTATTTTTTAACATCTTTATTAGAATATAACTGATTTACAATGATGTGTTAGTTTTTGCTTAATAACAAAGTGAATCAGCTATACATATAAATATATCCCCATAACTCCTCCCTCTTGCATCTCCCTCCCAACCTCCCTATCCCACCCCTCTAGGTGGTCACATAGCACTGAGCTGATCTCCCTGTGCTGTGCAGCTGCTTCCCACTAGCTATCTATTTTACATTTGGTAGTGTATATATGTCCATGCCACTCTCTCACTTCGTCCCAGCTTACCCTTCCCCCTCCCCGTGTCCTTAAGTCCATTCTCTACATCTGCGTCTTTATTCCTGTCCTGCCCCTAGGTTCCTCAGAACCATTTATTTTACTTTAGAATCTATATATATGTGTTAGCATATGGTATTTGTTTTTCTCTTTCTGACTTACTTCACTCTGTGTGACAGACTCTAGGTCCATCCACCTCACTACAAATAACTCAATTTCATTTCTTTTTATGGCTGAGTAATATTCCATTGTATATATGTGCCACATCTTCTTTATCCATTCATCTGTCGATGGACACTTAGGTTGCTTCCATGCCTTGGCAATTGTAAATAGAGCTGCAATGAACATTGTGCTACATGACTCTTTTTGAATTATGGTTTTCTCAGGGTATATGCCCAATAGTGGGGTTTCTGGGACATATGGTAGTTCTATTTGTAGTTGTTTCAGGAACCTCCATACTGTTCTCCATAGTGGCTGTATCAATTTACATTCCCACCTACAGTGCAGGAGGGTTCCCTTTTCTCCACAACCTCTCCAGCATTTGTTGCTTGTAGATTTTCTGATGATGGCCATTCTGACTGCTGTGAGGTGATACTTCATTGTAGTTTTGATTTGCATTTCTCTGATGATTAGTGATGTTGAGCATCCTTTCAGGTGTTTGTTGGCAATCTGTATATCTTCTTTGGAGAAATGTCTGTGTTGGTCTTCTGCCCATTTTTGGATTGCATTGTTTGTTTTTTGGATATTGAGCTGCAAGAGCTGCTTGTAAATTTTGGAAATTAATCCTTTGTCAGTTGCTTCATTTGCAAATATTTTCTCCCATTCTGAGGGTTGTCTTTTCGTCTAGTTTACATTTTTCCTTTGCTGTGCAAAAGCGTTTAAGTTTCATTAGGTCCCATTTGTTTATTTTTGCTTTTATTTCCATTTCTCTAGGAGGTGAGTCAAAAGTATCTTGCTGTGATTTATGTCAAAGAGTGTTCTGCCTATGTTTTCCTCTAAGAGTTGTATAGTGCCTGGCCTTACATTTAGGTCTTTAATCCATTTTGAGTTTATTTTTGTGTGTGGTGTTAGGGAGTGTGCTAATTTCATTCTTTTACATGTAGCTGTCCAGTTTTCCCAGCACCACTTATTGAAGAGGGTATCTTTTCTCCACTGTATATTCTTGCCTCCTTTATCAAAGATAAGGTGACCATATGTGTGTGGGTTTATCTCTGGGCTCTCAGTCCTGTTCCATTGACCTATATTTCTGTTTTTGTGCCAGTACCATACTGTCTTGATTACTGTAGATTTGTAGTATAGTCTGAAGTCTGGGAGCCTGATTCCTCCAGCTCTGTTTTTCTTTCTCAAGATTGCTTTGGCTATTTGGAGTCTTTTGTGTTTCCATATAAATTGTGAAATTTTTTGTTCGAGTTCTGTGAAAAATGCCATTGGTAGTTTGATAGGGTTTGCCTTGAATCTGTAGATTGCTTTGGGTAGTATAGTCATTTTCACAATGTTGATTCTTCCAATCCAAGAACATGGTATATCTCTCTATCAGTTTGTACCATCTTTAATTTCTTTCATCAGTGTCTAATAGTTTTCTGTATACAGGTCTTTTGTCTCCTTAGGTAGGTTTTTTCGTAGGTATTTTATTCTTTTTGTTGCAATGGTAAATGGGAGTGTTTCCTTAATTTCTCTTTCAGATTTTTCATCATTAGTGTATAGGAATGCCAGAGATTTCTGTGCATTAATTTTGTATCCTGCTACTTTACCAAATTCATTGATTAGCTCTAGTAGTTTTCTGGTAGCATCTTTAGGATTCTCTATGTATAGTATCATGTCATCTGCAAACAGTGACAGCTTTACTCCTTCTTTTCTGATTTGGATTCTTTTTATTTCTTTTTCTTTTCTGATTGCTGTGGCTAAAGCTTCCACAAGTATGTTGAATAATAGTGGTGAGAGTGGACAACCTTGTCTTTTCCTGATCTTAGAGGAAATGGTTTCAGTTTTTCACCATTGAGAACGATGTTGGCTGTGGGTTTGTCATATATAGCCTTTATTATGTTGAGGTAAGTTCCCTCTATGCCTACTTTCTGAAGGGTTTTTATCAGAAATGGTTGTTGAATTTTTTTGAAAGCTTTTTCTGCATCTATTGAGATGATCATATGGTTTTTCTCCTTCAGTTTGTTAATGTGGTGTATCACATTGATTGATTTGTGTATATTGAAGAATCCTTGCATTCCTGGGATAAACCCCTCTTGACCATGGTGTATGATCCTTTTAATGTGCTGTTGGATTCTGTTTGCTAGTATTTTGTTGAGGATTTTTGCATCTATGTTCATCAGTGATATTGGCCTGTAGTTTTCTTTCTTTGTGACATTTTTATCTGGTTTTGGTAACAGGGTGATGGTGGCCTCGTAGAATGAGTTCGGGAGTGTTCCTTCCTCTGTTGTATTTTGGAAGAGTTTGAGAAGGGTAGGTGTTAGCTCTTCTCTAAATGTTTGATAGAATTTGCCTGTGAAGCCGTCTGATCCTGAGCTTTTGTTTGTTGGAAGATTTTTAATCACAGTCTCAATTTCAGAGCTTTTGATTGGTCTGTTTATATTTTCTATTTCTTCCTGGTTCAGTCTCGGAAGGTTGTGCTTTTCTAAGAATTTGTCCATTTCTTCCAGGTGTCCATTTTATTGGCATATAGTTGCTTGTAGTAATCTCTCATTATTCTTTGTTTTTCTGCAGTGTCAGTTGTTACTTCTTTTTCATTTCTAATTCTATTGATATGAGTATTCTCTCTTTTTTTCTTGATGAGTCTGGCTAATGGTTTATCAATTTTGTTTACCTTCTCAAAGAATGAACTTTTAGTTTTATTGATCTTTGCTATTGTTTCCTTCACTTCTTTTTCATTTATTTCTGCTCTGATCTTTATGTTTTCTTTCCTTCTGCTAACTTCGGGGGTTCTTTGTTCCTCTTTCTCTAATTGCTTTAGGTGTAAGTTTAGATTGTTTATTTGAGATGTTTCTTGTTTCTTGAGGTAGAAATGTATTGCTCTAAACTTCCCTCTTAGAACTGCTTTTGCTACAACCCATAGGTTTTGGGTCATTATGTTTTGATTGTCATTTGTTTCTAGGTATTTTTTGATTTCCTCTTTGATTTCTTCAGTGATCTCTTGGTTATTTAGCAGTGTATTGTTTAACCTCCATGTGTTTGTATTTTTTACAGATTTTTTCTGGTAATTGATATCTAGTCTCATAGTGTTGTGCTAACATAAGATACCTGATACAATTTCAATTTTCTTAAATTTACCAAGGCTTGATTTGTGACCCAAGATCTGATCTATCCTGGAGAATGTTCCATGAGCACTTGAGAAGAAAATATATTGTTTTTTTTTAGATGGAATGTCCTATAAATATCAGTAAATCCGTCTTGTTTAATGTGTCATTTAAAGCTTGTGTTTCCTTATTTATTTTCATTTTGGTTGACCTGTCCATTGGTGAAAGTGGGGTCTTAAATTTCCCTACTATAATTGTGTTACTGTAGATTTCCCTTTTTATGGCTGCTAGCATTTGCATTATGTATTGAGGTGCTCCTATGTTGGGTGCATAAATATTTACGATATTATATCTTCTTGGATTGATCCCTTGATCATTATGTAGTGTCCCTTTTTGTCTCTGGTAGTAGTCTTTATTTTAAAGTCTATTTTGTCTGAAAAGAGTATTGCTACTCCAGCTTTCTTTGATTTCCATTTGCATGGAATATCTTTTTCCATCCTCTCACTTTGAGTCTGTATGTGTCCCTAGGTCTGAAGTGGGTCTCTTGTAGGCAGCATATATGTGGGTCTTATTTTTGTATCCATTCAGCCAGTCTATGTCTTTTGGTTGGAGCATTTAATCCATTTACATTTAAGATAAATATCAATAGGTATGTTCCTATTACCATTTTCTTAATTGTTTTGGGTTTGTTATTGTAGGTCTTTTCCTTCTCTTATGTTTCCTGCCTAGGGAAGTTCCTTTAGCATTTGTTGTAAAGCTGGTTTGGTGCTGCTGAATTCTCTTAGCTTTTGCTTGTGTGTAAAGATTTTAACTTCTCCTTCAAATCTGAATGTGATCCTTGCTGGGAAGAGTAATCTTGGTTGTAGGTTTTTCCCTTTCATCACTTTAAATATGTCCTGCCACTCCCTTCTGGCTTTCAGAATTTCTGCTGAGAGATCAGCTGTTAACCTTATGGGGATTCCCTTGTATGTTATTTGTTGCTTTTCCCTTGCTGCTTTTAATATGCTTTCTTCGTATTTAATTTTTGATTGTTTGATTAATATGTGTCTTGGTGTGTTTCTCCTTGGATTTATCCTGTATGGGACTCTCTGTGCTTCCTGGACTTGATTAACGATTTCCTTTCCCATATTAGGGAAGTTTTCAACTATAATCTCTTCAAATATTTTCTCAGTCCCTTTCTTTTTCTCTTGTTTTTCTGGGACCCCTATACTTCGAATGTTGGTGCATTTAATGTTGTCTCAGGGGTCTCTAAGGCTGTCCTGAATTCTTTTCATTCTTTTTTCTTAATTCTTCTCTGTGGTAGTTATTTCCACTATTTTATCTTCCACGTCACTTATCCTTTCTTCTGCCTCAGTTATTCTGCTATTGATTCCTTCTAGAGAATTTTTAATTTCATTTATTGTGTTGTTCATCATTGTTTGTTTGCTCTTTAGTTCTTCTAGGTCCTTGTTAAACGTTTCTTGTATTTTCTCCATTCTATTTCCAAGACGTTGGATCATATTTAATATCATTACTCTGAATTCTTTTTCAGGAAGACTGCCTATTTCCTCTTCATTTGTTGGTCTGGTGGGTTTTTGCCTTGCTCTTTCATCTGCTGTGTGTTCCTCTGTCTTCTCATTTTGCTTAACTTACTGTGTTTGGGGTCTTTTTTCGCATGCTGCCTTTCATAGGTCCCATTGTTTTTGGTGTTTGCCCCCAGTGGCTAAGGTTGGTTCAGTGGGTTGTATAGGCTTCCTGGTGGAGGGGACTGGTGCCTGTGTTCTGGTGAATGAGGCTGGATCTTGTCTTTCTGGTGGGCAGGACCCCATCCGGTTGTGTGTTTTGGGGTGTCTGTGACCTTATTATGATTTTAGGCAGCCTCTCTGCTAATGGGTGGGGTTGTGTTCCTGTCTTGCTGGTTGTTTGGCATAGGGTGTCCAGCACTGTAGCTTGCTGGTCATTGAGCGGAGCTGGGTCTTAGTGATTATATGGAGATCTCTGGTCGAGCTTTCGCTGTTTGGAATTATGTGGAGCCAGGAGGTCTCTGGTGGGCGAATGTCTTGAACTTGGCTCTCCCACCTCCGAGGCACAGGCCTGACACCCGGCTGGAGCACCAAGACCCTGTCAGCCACACGACTTTTGGGAAGTCTGAGGTCTTCTGCCAGAGTTCAGTAGGTGTTCTGTAGGAGTTGTTCCACATGTAGATGTATTTCTGATGTATTTGTGAGGAGGAAGGTGATCTCCACATCTTACTCCTCCGCCATCTTGAAGGTCTCCAATGTTTTCTTATTCAATGGCACTCATCTGTGAGCTAGATTTAGGGTCACTACCACCTTTCACAACACCCTGCAAAGCAAGTGAATTACTGAAGCACATCACCCTCAAGAATGTGAGTGTCTGAGAGAGACTTGAAATCTATTCCAAGGGTGGATTGTGCTAATGTTGCCACCTAATTTCATTGATTGGGTTAGGCAAGTGAGTTGCTTTGGGACATGCTGTGGCTTTGGCTTAGCCTTACAATTAATGTAACCTGGTGAAGTGCCTGGGGCAGGTGGCCCTAAGGGCGTGTGGTGATGTGGGTGGTGTGCCAGATCTCATGTTGGAGACTAAGGCTTAGGTTCTGGCACTGCCACTTTACCAATAAGTGATCTGAACAAGTTTATCAGTCTCTTTCTTTGCCTTTAAGTGAAGAAAATTGTGCTTTACCTGTAGAGTTCTTTTCAGTTCTCAATATCTGTGAATTAGGCTGTTAGATTATAATTTTCAGTACACGATTCAGCAAATGTTTTCAGAAGGCCTTTGGTATGAGCAGTCTGAAGACAAATGGGAATTCTAGAGATTGTATTTAAAGTGGTACCTAATGGATTCCTGGAATTTTTGTACATTGACACCATGATATAGCTTCATATAGATTGCACATTCTGCTATAATTCCCAGAAGATGTTGGAGCAGTCATTAACCATTTCCTTAAGTAAACGAATTTGTTGCCAAATTCCCTTTCTCCTTCTACTCTTAGTCCTGTGGACAGCACATGAGAATTGAACTACTGCACTGTTTCTTCTAATGCTCACAACTAAATTTATGCTACTGCATACTTATGTTTCCTATAAAGTTATTTGCAGACAGTACCATAGATAGTTAAATCTGATGAGATGCACACTGATTAAATTGATACTCTTGGTTGTTTGATATTTATGGAGAGAAATAAATAATGAGATTGAGCTAAAGGTTATCCCCAGCAGGAAACAAAAAGGTCATCTAGGTGTATGCATAGCAATAAACTCCATTTAAAAATGGTTTCTGTGGGAAATAGAGCTAGTTAGAATTGTCTTGTTTTTTGTTGTATAGTATTTACAGTAAAACTTTTCTTTATGATTTATTTTAAAATATATGAAGTTCAGCTTAGCCTCTTAATAGCATTGCCTAATAAAACTGCAGAAATAAATAATTGTATTGGGTAATGGAAATTGGAAGAGGCAATTGAATAAGAGAAAAAATGGTGAAGCACAGCAACTGAAGAATCTTGTTTCAGCGGGTAGAGTTACAGAAGAACACTAACAATTTTTTTTTCTTTTTTCTTTATTTTATTTTACTTTTGGCTGCATTGGGTCTTTGTTGCTGTGCGCAGGCTTTCTCTAGTTGCGGTGAGCAGGGGCTATTCTTTGTTGCTGTTCACGGGCTTCTCATTGCGGTGGCTTCTCTTGTTGCAGAGCATGGGCTCTAGGCTCACAGGCTTCAGTAGTTGCAGCATGTGGGCTCAGTAGTTGTGGCAGGTGGGCTCTAGAATGCAGGCTCAGTAGTTGTGGCGCACGGACTTAGTTGCTCTGCGGCATGTGGGATCTTCCTGAACCAGGGCTCGAACCCGTGTCCCCTGCATTGGTAGGCGGATTCTTAACCACTGTGCCACCAGGGAAGTCCCAAGAACACTAACAATTTATCTTTTGATTATCTGAAAGAAATATGGCACATTTGAGGAAGTATAAAGCACAAATGATAACCCTGAAAAGAAAAGACGAAGAATGGCTATTATTATGATCTTTGTATTTACAGATTTCCAAATTTGAAGATCATGTAAACATTCCTTTGGACAGTTTCAAAATTAGGATGTATATCAAGTCTCACTAGGCATGTACTCAAGTGCTAAGTGGTGGAGATATATCTAGAACACCAAGATCGCACCATGATAATGAAAGAAAGGGACTTCCTCAAAAAACTTATTATCAAAAATGAAAGCTTTAAAAATGTGTATGCCCCTTGATGCAGAAACTTCATGATCAAGAATGCATCCCAAGGAAGTATAGATACACGTGACAATTTTCTTTGAGGGTATTTAGTCAGTTTTATTTATAATTAAAAAGAGAAAGAAAGAAAAACTAGAAATGACTCACATTTCCATCAATAAGTAGTTGTTTACATTAATTGTGCACACCCATACAAAGGGAGACTATTTTAATGATACGGGATAGGATGAGGGCCATTTAGTGCAGGAAGCAGGGGGAGGAGTATGGTGAACATTTCTACTTTCTTGTAGTCTGGAAAATTCTCAGATAAATGAAGTTTATCTTAGAAATCTTTCAACTTTCCTTTCTGTTCTTCTCTCTCCTTTTGGGTTCTAAAATCCTCAAGCTAACTCAGTCACTATAACACCTCTATGTCACAAAGTTATGTAGACTCATCTCTCCTAAACTGTTATGATTCTTCCCTTCATTCACTAATAAATCCACAGAATCTCTCAAAAGATTCTGGGGTTTTGTTTGGATTTTTTTTCATTACAATCACAACATGGCAGCAGTGCTGGGATTCTGATGAAGGGTTTGTGTTACTGTTTTCTAAGAAGAGATAATCTAGAAATTAAGTGTTTGAAGTCAGTGAGTGCCTGCAGTATTTTTCATAGAATCAGATCACATTTGTTCTGTGCACGAGCAGTAGCAAACAACTGATATTTTTAGTGGCAAATTGTCCCACTCCTACACTGGCAAGGCAAATCATATGCAGTTAAAAGTAGAAAGGGGAGTCAAACACTTTGAGGCTGCTTGTTAAGGGGTTTCCCTTTTTGCAAAGAACATGACTAATTACATCTGAGTATATTTTCTCTTAATTTTTTAAAGCACTTTTACATCTCCTTTCATTGTATCCTTATAATCACCTGTGCAGAAGGTAGGTGACGTACTATTGCACCCATTTGAGAAATGATGAAACCGAGACATAAGGATTTATTTGTAGAGCAGTAATAGGACGCAGGGTGACTGACTCTGAGCTGGACATTTTCTCTTATAGATCACAAGCAGGAGACCCCTCTAGCCAGTAAATTATTACTATAGAAGTGAGGTAGAATGTGAAACAATTCCCAGGGACTCAGCTTGGGCTTATAGTTTTACAGTTCCATTAAAAACAAAAACAACAACAAAAAAACAGGGCTTCCCTGGTGGTGCAGTGGTTGAGAGTCCGCCTGCCGATGCAGGGGACACAGGTTCGTGCCCCGGTCCGGGAGGATCCTGCATGCCACGGAGCGGCTGGGCCCGTGAGCCATGGCCACCGAGCCTGCACATCCGGAGCCTGTGCTCCGCAATGGGAGAGGCCACAACAGTGAGAGGCCCGCATACCGCAGGAAAAACAAAAAAAAATCAGAGCAGCTGTTTGTCTTTGATGGAGACAAAGAAATGGAAGATTTTCTATGCTGAGGTAATGATACATCTAGACCAGTGGTTTTTAACCAGGGGCAATTTTGCCCCCTCCCCTCAACCCTCCCCCAAGGATACCTGGCAATGCCTGGAGACATTTTTGATTGTCTTAACTGGGAGGGAGTATTACTGGCATCTCATGGGTAGCAGCTAGGCCTCCTGCTAAATATCCTACAAAGCACAGGACAGACCCCACAACAAAGAATTACCCTGTTCATAATGTCACCAGTGCTGAGACTTGAGGAACCCTGCTCTAGATGTCTCTCTGCCTTGGTTAATGGTGGTTGGCATGCTCTCAATTAGTCACATGTTCAGTCTCTGCCGTCAGAATTACATAAACTAATGATGGGCAAAACTTTTAAAAAGAGAGTTCAATAATGTGTTCCCTTTCTGTCCCATATGGTTCTTCCTCTTAATTCTTCACCCCCTCTCTCAATCCTTGCTCCCCAGTTGTCATCCTCCCCACCTCCCCGGCTTAATTCATATTTCTGTGTTTCCCCCAGCCTTTTCCTCTTTGACATCAAACTGATGTGGTACCTCTCCACTCTGGCCACTCTCACTTGCTCTCTGACTGAACACACAGTCTGGCAGAGACTGGGTGATGGATGAAGTTGCAGGCCCTTGGAGGCACCACCAGGAATGCTGACTGGGTCTCTCTTGGGAACTGCCTATCTCAGAGCTTCTGCTATTAGTTTTGAAAGTCTGCCCAGAGTGCCTTAAAGAAAACCCACAGGCTAATTTTCCCGAAAGCAGAGTAAACTATGCTTCTCTTGGGAGGAGGACAAACAATTATATTCCATACTGCCCTACACGTTGTAACCCTATTTGCTTTATATTAGTGAACTATGAATAGGTAGTCTCTGGACATTCAGATATTTTCAGCTTGCTCTTCTTACACAGTGGCAGAATTGAATGTACTAAATAAGAGGAGCAATTAGAGTATTAAAGAGAGTTCCTGATTTGGGGGAAAGGAAGGAGGTAGAGAGGGCCAAATTATTTTGGTATTTTATTTTCCAAAAGAATGCTGACATGGATGAGAAGCATTATCCACATCTCAGTAATAAAGATTAGAACTACATATCTTAAAGAAGTGACTTCTTGAATGTGATTGGGCTAACCACAACTATTTTAATCAGTCTCATTAGGATTGGCTCTGAACTAGGTAAAATGTGTCAGTTTCTTCAGCTGAATTTTCATCTAGCTCAGCAGTTCTCAAAGTGTTGCCCCCATACCCCTGGGCCCTCGTGAGATGCTTTCAGAAAATCTGAAAGGTCCAAATTTTTCTCATAATGATATTAAGAAATTATTTGCTTTTCTTTTTTCTGTACCACTCTCCTCACTCATTTTGCAAAGGAATGGTTATGAGAACCCCTGGTGCCTTGGCACAAGTCAAGCAGTGGCTTTCAAGTGTACTAGTTTCCAATGTCTTCCTCACCTCCATGCACTCGCAGTAAAAAGAAAATTCAGTTTCACTTAAAATTTTACTTAAGATCCTGTTGAAGCAGTAGAAATTATTAATTTCTGTCAAATCTTGACCCTTGAATACCCATATTTTTAATATTCTGGTTGACAAAATGGGAAGTACACATAAAACACTGTGGCTACATATTGAAGTACAGAAGTGCAGTAGTTGTCTTGAGAAAAAGCACTGTGCAATTGTTTGAGTTGCAAGCTGAACTAGCCAATTTTTCCATGGAGCACCAGGTTTACTTGGAAGAACTACTGAAATACAAACTATGGTTATTCAAACTTGGGTGTCTGGCAGAACGTTTCAAAAAATAAATGAAGTGAACCTATTATTTCAAGTGAAAAAAAAAACCTACAGTATTTTCTAAAGTTAAAATTTGAGTTTTTAAGCAAAAATAAGAATTTTGGAAAACTTGTATCCACCACTGTGAGTTTGACAGTTTCTGAATACTAAAAGACTTTCCTAATAAGATGAGTGGTGATATTAATTAATGTGATTGTATAGTATTGTATAAGGAAACGTGTCAACATTGGGAAGACCTGAATAAATCTTTGTACTGATATTTTTGATATAACCAATGAATAATGTTACCAAATCATGGATGGGTGGATGATTCATTCAAAGTGCAAGATAGACCAATGGATTTTAATGTAGCAGAGTAGAAGTTCATTGATGTGAACTTTTTGTTCACAAAAAAGCAATGAACCAAGTTTGTTGGTTTCAGATTCAGACTGCAAATAACCTTTAAAATACCACAACTTACTGGGTTTTGGTGTAGTATCAAATAGTCATATTAACAATTATCTGAAAAGGCTGTTAATATGCTCCTTCCTTTTCCAAATACATATCTATGTAAGGCCAAATTTTCTTCATATACTTCAACCAAAACAACATGTTGCAACAGATGGAATGCAGAAGTAGATGTGAGAATCCAATTGTCCTGTATTAAGCTAGACTTTAAAGACCTTTGCAAAATGTAAAATAGTATCTCTCACCTCACTAATTATTCTTTGTTTTAGGGAAAAATAGCTCTTTCTCACAAAACTTAGTTATGTTAACATGTAATGAATGGGTATATTCATATTATTTTTTTTTTGGAAGAAAAATTGTCTTATTTATTTTTAAAACCAAACCACTAGGAAAATATATCACAGTCCTGAAACAGCAAACAGACAGGCTATATTATCAAGTCATAAGTTGGTAAAAACACAACAAGGTCCTTAATAAAACGATAAGGTGCCCAAACTGGGGCAAGAACAACACGTCGCAAAAGTGGTATTTGGTGATGGGGGGCTGTCCCGTTTTTTGCCATAAAGGAGTCACAGCTTGCCCCTAAGTTGCTTACTTTTTCTCCTTTGACCTTCGTGTTGCCAAGGGATTGTTTCAACAGAGTTCTGTTGTTACAGGGGGCAAAGTAAGCAATACTGGGTTTAGGCTTTCATTCTATTTTGTTATATGAAAACCAGATTTTTCCAAAGCCAGTGCTTCATAACTCTCTTACTTAAGCAGCTAACAATTCCTCTTTTGCTGTTCATTCCTGAATACTAACACATAGCACAATCAAAATCCCCTTTCCCTTCAAGGGTGAGTGTCACTGCAAGATTGTCTTGTCACTCGGCTGACTCTGCTGCAGACAGCCTCAGGGCTCATCATGGCTGCCAGTCAGAGGGAAGGTTTGCTTCCCCTACCATTGTGATAGCGCTTCTTATATTTTTGCAGGGTCTCCATGCTGAAAGATGTCATGTGTGAGAATTTTAAGAAATGCGCATCCACATTTTGATGGCGAGAACTGAATATCCGCAAGGACCCTTTCAGAGTTTTTATCCAAACTGCCTCTCCCAACTCTACATCTTAAAGTAACTTCATGCCCTTGTACATAAAACAAAACCAAGCAAAACAAATCCCCAGAAGCCCCCTTTCCCCTTCTAAATTAGTGACCTCATGGATTTTGTTTTATTTCCAGTTTGTGGGAAATGTTGTAGCGATCCTTCTGGTAAACAGGAGGTTGGCAACAAACAGAAATACCTCTCCTCACACTCCACCAGCTCATAAGCAGGTCAGATGAACCTGCCAGCCTGCTGGTATCTGTGTACTAAGAGGATGTGGTACCTTGGAGGGCTCTGGTTTGGTACAAGGGAGACTCCCTGTTGCCAGGATAAGCACTTGCCACGTGAAATTCAGGCTCATAAAAACTCTCCTGTGCTATCTCTGACCCAAATTTTAGCACCAGTTTTTTTCACTTTCTAGGATTCAAACACAAAGGAACCAGTGTCCAGAGGCAAGCGACATAGGCCTTAAACTTGCTGCCATCCTTAATTTCCTCATTCATAAACTTTCCTTAGAAAACCCGAACCCCCATTCCTCTTTTTAAATAGATTCCTGCCTTCAGCCCCGATGGCCAATAGCAGACATCTATTTCCCAATGGATGAGAGAGACTCCTTCATCTTCTTGGTCATGGTTGGGATGAGGTTCATGTGGTCATCCACACACTTGGTCACACAGCTCTCCAGCTGCCGTTTCACCTGAAGCTCTTTACTCCCCGCATCTATTGAATCTTTGGCATTGTTGTTGCAATGCATAGTGCACCGGGCCAGGCTGTCCTGGAACTTCTCCAACTCGCTGGTCACCAGGGCCTGGGCTTGAGCCAGAGGTGCATGGCAGCGCTCAATGCACTGGTGCACTTGCTGCATGGACGCCTGGCTGTCCTCACAACAGCCGGCGCTGCACCAGTACGTGAGGCCCTGCATCTTCCAGATGTTCTCTCTCTCCAGGCTCTTCATCATAGAGTCCACCGCCTCCTGCGCGCGGAGCTGCTGCAGCTCCGCCATGGCAACCCCGCGCTGCTTCCTGTCGCGCCGGCGCCCACATGGACTCCCGCGCACGAGCCCCTATTAATATTATTTTAAAATAGGTATGTAAAAACTTTCTGTTTTAATTTATATTACAGTAAATGTTAATAGCTAAAATCCACATCACAAAGGGTGTAAAGGGGTCCTGAGAACAATGATTTGGGAAGCACTGATCTAGAGTACCATAAATTGCAGTATGGGCACTGCAAACGATCTCTTCAAAGCAAATATGGGCTATTTCCTTTCCTCATTTAAAACAATAATCATTACATTTGGATAGTGTTTTGTACCCAAAGTGCTTTTATATGCATCAACGAATTAATCTTTTGAGTAATCTTATAGGTCAGGTATTGTTTTCTCCATGTTATTAAAAAGAAAAGAAAAGAAAAGAGGTCCAGAGCAATCAGGCAGTTTATCTTAGGTCAGAGAGACAGTAAAATAATGAGATTTGACCTAAGATTTTCCAATTTTAAATTTCATCATATTTTTGAAATACTACCATATAGGTTCAGAAACTGTTAGAAATTATTAGCATGTGAACAATTCAAATTATCATCAGTTTGAAAAAGGGGTTATTAAATTACTTTCAGGTGACCAATATTAAACTCAAATATATTTTCAAATCATATTGGGTTTGAGTTATGCTCTTTATGTTGACATGCAGATTATTTCAAATTCCGAATTAGTAATATCTAAATGAATGGTTTTTAAAACCTCTTTATATCTGTTCATTGTATTAGCTTTAACTATGAGAAACTGTCAATATTCTCTCTTTTTTTTTTTTTTTTGCGGTATGTGGGCCTCTCGCTGTTGTGGCCTCTCCCGTTGTGGAGCACAGGCTCCGGACGCGCAGGCTCAGCGGCCATGGCTCACAGGCCCAGCCGCTCCGCGGCATGTGGGATCTTCCCGGACTGGGGCACGAACCTGTGTCCCCTGCATCGGCAGGCGGACTCCCAACCACTGCGCCACCAGGGAAGCCCTTCTCTCATTTTTTGACATAAAAATGACAACTTCATGTGGCTCAACTTAATGCAATTTTGAAAACACAGAAGATTAATGAAATCTTTTAAATTAGGTTAAAAATTATATAAAAAGTATGAAAAAGTATAGACTGAATAAAAAGACAGCCTATGTAAAAACCCCAAGTCCTAGTCCCATACCCCAGCATTCTGAGATAACTGCTGCCAACAATTTCCTGTATATCGTTTTACAAATTGTCCATGGACACACAATCATACATATATCTGCTAAAACATACACACAAGTGGAATCATACTAAACAAACTACTCTGCAAATTGCTTTTTTTGCTTAATATGTTTGGATATCATTTCATTTGATTCATATATGTAGTTCTATTCCTTTTTTAAAGTTCTATTAATCTATTAGAGGATGTACAATAATTGACTACTGAATTTAAAAAATATTGACAATAATATATCCATACGGTAAAATGCACTAATCTTAAAATTTATTTTCTGCATGTGTATATACATGTGCATGTACATTAATTTCTACATGTATATGTATACCTGTGTAACTGCCACCTATATCGAAGTATAGAATATTCCCAGCATTCTAGAAGACTCCACCAAGTTGATTTTTGGGAAGGAAGAAATTTTCCTCTGTTTTTCTAGGTTCTTCTGACTGGTCTAAGAATTAAATTGACATGAGACATACTAACAGGAGAAAATCACACAGAAGTTTAATAACATGTTAACATGGGAGAGACCCAGAAAAACTGAGTAACTCTTCAAAATGGCTGAAGCCCTCATCTTAAATACCATCTTCAGCTAAAGACAAAAGAGAATGTTGGGAGTAGTGGTTTGGGACTTCAAGGGGGTGGAATGCAATTTACAGGGAGATGGAAAAGCAAAAGTTTGGTAAATAAATGTTTGCTGGGCCATACAGAGACAATGGGACACAGGAATTTTAACAAACAGACTTTGCTAGGTTCTTCCCTGTCTGTACACCTAGTTCATATTACAGTTATCTATGGTGATCGCTCCTGTCCTGGAACAGGTCCTCCAGCTACATTCTTTAGGCAGTTAGGGGGAAGGTCAAAGATTTCTTCCTGAGTCTTTTGGGCCTTGATTGTTTTCAGCTCAAAATAATCCACATACCGGAGAGACCTTTTGGGGGGCAAATTTTGCTCCCCAGCTGTTCCCAGCCAATACCACCCCAACCCAGCCACCATTATTCTGATTTTTATCAACATAGTTTGATTTTGTCTGTTCTTAATCTTCATATAAATAGAATCATACTGTACGTTTTTGGTATGTGAGTGCCTGATTTCTGTTGCTCAACATCAGTTCTCTGAGATCAATCCACATTATTGTGTGTAGTAGTAGTTTGTTCCTTTTTATTGCTGTATAGTCTTTCATTGCATGAATTTATCCATTCTACTGTTGATAGATATTTGGTTTTTTATTTTTAAAGTTTTAGATGTTATGAATAAAGCTTTCATGAGTATTCTTTACACGTCTTTTAGTGGACATAAGCATTCATTTTATTTGGTATATTTTACCAAATGATAGAATATACCAAATAAAATATTCCAATTTATTTTTTGATGCTTTAGGAACTTTTGTGTTAACCTTTTAAATATTAATGATTATTGCAAAAGTGCTACAGATGGTCTAAACCTGGGATGACTCTGGAAGTTTCTTTTAAAAATAAATTTTTGCTATCATGTGATTCTTACCATTTGAGAGCTTAAATTAATGTTTTTAAATCAATATTTTACCTAATTCAGATCTTTTAAATAAAACATTATTTCAGTAGCATATCATAAGTAAAACAAATAAAAATTGAGAGTACTATATCACTTCATTTTTACCAAAATGACACTCAATAGTAATTTTTAGCAAATTATTTTTTTGGTTTAATCTTTAAACAAACTACAACATTTAGAATAAACTTAACAAACTTAACTTACAACTTCCAACAAACTAACAAACAAACTTAACATTTAGAACAATCTGACATTATCACCTGTGTCTAAACGTAAACATGGTTCTGGTTATTCACTGCTTGAAACTACAATTATTAATAAATTAATATTACTGGAAGTAGGTTTATTAGTATGGTTTCTTTCTTTTGATTAAATACTGAGTGACCAAAGTATATTTTTAAAGTAAAGTATCACCTGTGGTAATTTATGGATGGGGAATTTTTAAAAACACTGGAAACCATACATTGCTCTCATGCTCTAGGTGTTTATATTAAATTGCCTACTTGACACCTCTGCTTCAACATCTGGAACTCAAGAGTTCTAAAATGGAATCCTGACTTCCCACCCCTTTCTAATGTACTTCTCTCCTCTCCCCACTTCCCACCTGTTCCTCTTCCAGTCTTCCTCACTTCAGAAAAAGGCTCACCCAGTTACACGTTGCTTAAGCCAGAATCCCAAGCTTTATTTCGGATTCCTTCCTCTTCTTACATTCCACCCATCAGGGAGTTCTGTCATTTCTCCCTCATAACCATCTCTTATTTCTGCTCTCCTTCCCCTCCTCAGTGCAACAGTAGCCCAAGCCACCAGCTTCTCTTGCCCAGCCCTCCAAAATAATCTCTTTTCTGGTGATGGTGGTTTCACTTTTTTTTTTTTTTGGCTGCGCCACAAGGCTTGTGGGATCTTAGTTCCCTGACCAGGGATCGAACCTGGGCCCAGGCAGTGAAAGTGCCGAGGCTTAACCACTGGACCACCAGGGACTTCCCAGGTGTTTTCACTTTTGAACCCTCTGTCTGTTCCCCACAGAGCAGTGAGAATAATTTCTAACAAAATAAATCAATTTTATTCTCCTGCTGACAACTCTTACCATAACATCTGAGAAAGAAATTCAACTCATTACCATGGCCCACTAATCCAGAGTAATGTGGCATCTACTAACCTGTCCCACCCCATCTGGTGCCATTAAGCTCTAGCTACGTGGCCTCCTTTTAATTCCTTGAGCTTGTCGTGCAAGCCCTTTCCCACCTCATCCCTTTTCACATGCAGTTTCCTCTCCTTAGGAGACTCCCTACCATCTCACATGGTTTGCTCCTTCTCAGCATTCCATTCTCAGCTTAACTCTAACCTCCTTGGAGTGGCCTTTCCTTATCACCTGATCTAAGTAGCCACTATCTTCTATTCTCCTACTCTATTTTTTAAGTAGCACTTACCCCAAATTGTAAATATATGTGTATTTTCTTATTTATTATCTTCTTTGTTGCATCAGTTAAGATTTGGTTCAACTGCCAACCAAAATACAGTGGCTGGAAAAGATAGTGGTTCATTTTTCTCTCATATAAACGAAGTTTAGAGATAGGTAGATCAAGGTTAGTATGATAGCTCTATGATCCTAAGAGATCTAGGTTCCTTCTCTCTAGCTGCTCCACTGAATTCATCATGTGGCTTCTACCTCACAGTTCAAAGTGGTTGCTCAAGCTCCAGACCTCATGCTTTTATTTCCTCCATCAGGAATCAGGAAGGTAAATGTGGTCTTTATGCAAGGTGGGGGAGGTTGTAAACACAGTTAAAAGTCATGAGTTCTTTAATGTTGGTTCAAGCAAAGATTAGCAATTGGTGTTAAAACTATTTTAGGTAAATGGCTGATGAGAAAAGGACCTCCATAAAGTGCCCCCCAAAACTCTACACAGATTTCTTTTTGTCCATGAGGAGAAAAAAGTAGCTTTATAGTGGAGGAGTCAGGCCGTCATCAGTTTAACCCAGTACCATAGTCAAATATGCTGTGCCTCTTGATGTGACTGAAGTACACAGTACCACCTGTGATGTAATCTTGCCAAAAACGTTTGAGTCTAATTGGACCTTTTGTTATAACTTCCAGTTTTACAGGAATTACAAGGAAAAGAGAAATGAACTAAATGATACCCTGAGGAAGCAATCAGACAGATTGAGGAATTGGAACAATTGTCACTGTCTCTGTCTCTTTAATATTTCAGTATCATGAATATAGGGACTAATTTATCTTAAGAAGACAGGGAACATAACAACTAGATGTGATGTGTGGTCCTCAATTGGATCCTGGTTTGGACTAACCACCTATAAATGGCATTGTGTAGAAAAGTGGAGAGATGTCAATGTGGGTGGGTATTAAGATATGATATACTGTTAAGGAATTATTAATAATCAGCTGTGATTATGTTATTTTGGCCATGGAGGAAAATGTTCTCAATTTAAAGGATGCATATTAAAATTTAGGGGAAGAATGATGACTTCTATTTACTTAAAATTCTTCAGCATAACAAATTGGGGGTTTATTTCTCAAGAAGAAGGGGATAATGGATACTGGGGGCCAACAAGAAGTCCACCACTAGACTGTAAGCTGTATGAGGGCAGGGACTATGCCTATTTTGCTTCCCACTCCATAACCACTGTGTAACGCAGGGCCCAGCATGGAGTAGGCCCTTCATATATATTTTTTAAATGAAGGAATAAATGAGTATGGGAAAGAAATGCAGAAATTACCCATGACTTCCACTAACACTGAAAATTCAGCAGACATCGCTTAAGAGATCATGGTACTTGAAAAATAAGTACAACTGAAACATAACCATGTGGTATAATTGTAATTAAAAAGATAAGAACAACTATAAAACTTCAAAAAAAAAAACCCCAAATCCCAAAAGGTAGAAAACATTAAAATGGTAAAATAATAATGAGCAGGTATTATTAATTTTATTGCCCTGTACCTATTTCTTTTGGAGTCCAGGACATTGAACTGGCATTTTGTAATAAAAGAAAAATAACCAAATATGAAAAACTAAATTCCATGTGTTTTTCAGGAGATTGTTAGAAATTCAAGTAGATATTTTTCTTCTCCTTACTCCCCACCTTCTCTCTTCTTCCTACTCCTGCAATAGTAAGATAGCCAGTTCTCTCTTCTTCCTACTCCTGCAATAGTAAGATAGCCAGACACCCACTGAAACAGAGCAAGACCCTGCAGGGCCTTCCCAGGGACAGACCCTCAGTGTCCCCTAGTTTGTAAAAAAACTTTAGCCTCCTAGGCCTTCCCTGAATTCCAAAGAGCAAATTTAATCAAAGGAGTGAAAAAAACAAACAAAAAATCCCCCAAAACACCAGCAGAAACAAAGGAAAACAGTCAAGCAAGACAAAATAATAATAGTTCAGCCATAAAAACAAAGTCAAGGACCTTTAGTTCCTCCTCAGGGGCTATAGATAATATCCTGAGCCATATCCTTGAGTTGTTTTGCAGATACTAAAACTCCCACCAGATAGAAGAAGCTAACTGCATGATGACCATGAGCATGTAGTCCCCAGATGCTGGAGCCTGAGGATTGATAACACTGACCCCTGTAACATCACCCTGTTACCTCACCATCAACCAATCAGAAGAATGTCCACAAGCTGATCAGGCAGCCCTCGACCCTCTTCCTCACCTTGCCTTTAAAAATCCTTCCCTGAGAGCCATTTGGGAGTTTTGAGCAGTAGCTATCCATGTGTCTTGCTTGGCCTTGCAATAAACACTGTACTTTCCTTCACCATAATCTGATGTCAGTAGATTGGCTTTATTGTGCTTTGGGCTGGTGGACCCAAATTGGGTTTGGTAACACCATTTGCTGGCTGTATCTCCTACTGATTAGCCAAACACATTCCAGGAGAGTTTTCTCCTTTCTGGCATCTTTAATTGAAAAGTAATAATTAAATTTTTACTATATGTATGAAGTTATTTTTTAAAAAAGAAAAAAACTGATTAAGTCTAAATCATAGATCTTATTCTCAGGGGGTCAGGAACAACACAGATAAAACAAAAGTAAAAAACGCCAAAAATACCTTATTTTTCCCTCGTGCTTTACAAAGAGCTTTGAAAACCAAATTTCATTTATTCCTGAAATGATACCTTGCTGCAGGCTGAATAACAAGAGATTAATTGACTTGCTCAAGGTCCTCTCCGTAGTTAGAAATCTGGTATCAGAAGCCTTGTTTTCTGACTGTCCCACGTCTCTTATGTATGGCACTACCTTCTGAAAGCCAAAACTTAAGACCAGCATTGCATTTTTGACTCTGCAGTGTGCCAAGGACAACTAACTGAGCTACCTTATGATTGAAGTACATTTTGACTTAGAGATGATTTCTAAAGCTTTCTGTGGGATTTTTTTCCCCATTTTTCTTAGCAACCACGAAGCACCACTTTATTTTCTCTGTTCTCCTGGCTGAGCTCCTGCAGCTGCACCCAATGTGATCATCCAGAGAGAAAGAAAACCTCCAACTACCATGAATCGCGCTTAACCCAATAGGAGAACATTGCGGATTCTACTAGGAGAACCTCAGCTAAAATTTCCTCCACACAGCAAAGCTGTGAAATGCATGCCAGCTGAAAGTGGCTGGTAGCTGGCATGTATACCGTAGTAATCCCTTAGGAGTAGAAAAGAATCTGTGATTTTGAGTGGTGCATTTAACATTATCACCACCTACACATTCAGTTAAAAGCTGTTCATGGCTGAAGAGAAACCCCTGATTCCCTCCCACGTCATATCTCAGCTTCGTTTTGGTGTGAGCTGTGGGCGGCTTAATCAAGAATGTTTGTACCCTTTACCCAGAGCAAACATTCCCATAGTGCAACACTTGTAGGTTCCATAAAATAGAAAATCAATTTAGTAATATTTAATAATAAGTAAATAATAAAAATATAATAAATCAAAAAAATATCTTCCCTGACTTTCCCCTCTCCTTTATCCCCTGTATATCACTAATCAGCCCCTGAGGTCTCTCCATTTTTTTTAAGTCCCTCAAATATATTATTTATTTCCACTCTACCACCCTTGTTTAAGTCCTTTTCATCTTTAGTACTACAAAAAAAACCCAATGAAATACTCTTACTACCCATTTTCCCTTCACTTTCTCCAAGTTATTCTTTTCATGTTCCAGATAGTTTTATTGAATCAAGTTCTTTTCCAGCGCAAACATACAATGACTTGTAAAGCCTTAACTGCTCTGACATTCCAGGTCCTCTAGAATATGGTCTCCCCTTACCTATGTGACCTTATCTTCCTTTCCTAATAATAATTATTATTATTTCCTAACAACAATAATAATTGCTATTAATTGAGTACCCAAATCGCAGATTCTGTTATGTGCTGTCCCTGTTCAATTTGCTAACGCACACTCTTGCTCCAGCTAGTCCTGTGTCTGTATGTCCCACGTCGGCTTTGCTCTTTTCTATAGTGTGCTCTATTTCTATATCTTCTATGACCCCAATTTCTACTAACTAAGATGTTTAATACCACCGTATGATTATTTAGTCATTTCAGGTATGTAAATTTACCTCCTGTAAGTTGTAATATATTGGCAGACATGGATGGGCTTCAAAGGGTGCATGAACCATTTAAGAGAGTATGTTTTGCATTTGTGCATTTTTTTCCTAGGTCAGGAGATCTCATAGGATCCCAAAGAGGTCCATTGAGGGGGTTGAGTTACTCTCTGGATACCAAGCCATACTGTCAGTCATTCCTACTTAAACATAGGAAATATATATCTTATTGCATACCCTATGATCCTGCACCGTAAAAAAACTTCTAGCTAAGCTGCATGCGCCTGAGTTTTTTTTAAAATTAATTTATTTATTTATCTTTGGCTGTGTTGAGTCTTCCTTTCTGTGCGAGGGCTTTCTCTAGTTGTGGCAAGCGGGAGCCACTCTTCATCGCGGTGCGCGGGCCTCTCACTGTCGCGGCCTCTCTTGTTGCGGAGCACAAGCTCCAGATGCACAGGCTCAGTTGTAGCTCAAGGGTCTAGTTGCTCCGCGGCATGTGGGATCTTCCCAGACCAGGGCTCGAACCCGTGTCCCCTGCATTGGCAGGCAGATTCTCAACCACTGCGCCACCAGGGAAGCTCTGGGCCTGAGTTTTAAAATTCTGATCTGTTTTTGCACTCTATATTAAATGAGGTGTCCTGAATTTTGATGTGGTAAATACTATCACTATATGCAGAGCTTATTTCAACAATAATTTTAAATTAAATATTTTTGAATAGGTAATACAATTACACAATTTGAAGGTCAAAACGACATAAAAAGGATAACCAGAGAAGTCTCACTCCTACCTGCCTTTTACAGATAATGATCATCAGAAAAGATTTTAACACCATAGATAATACAATAATGCCTGTAGCTACATTCATCAACGCTCTTTTGTTTGCAGGTAACAGAAATTTATTTCATACCAGTGTAAACAACAACAACAAAGAAATTTCTTTAAAGAATGGAGTATCTCAAGGAAGGCAGATAGTACAGCCAGGTTTCAGGAAGGATTAGAATCAGGAGTTGGGGATCCGTCAAGAACACAAGCAGCCAATTCTTGTCTGACTTACTGTGCTCATTGGCTCCAGTTCTCTCTCTTTCTCTCTTTCCAGATTGACTTGGTTGCTTTGGCTTCATAAGGCCAAACATAGCTACCCCCTTGCTCTTGAGCATACTCATCCTCAGTTCAGGTGACCAGCCCAGCTTCTCATCTCTCAGGGCTAATTCTTAGAGACAGACGGAGAGACAGAGACAGAGAGATTGAGGTGTTGTTTGGCCTGACTAGGGTCATGTGTGCATCCTTGGTTGATCAGCTCTGGACAGGCAAGCAGGGAAACGATACAAACATAAATGCCAGGGATTCAGCCCTGTGTAGGGAAGTTAAAGCAAAGGGGTGTGGACCAGCCTAATATCCCCCAAAGTGCCTACTAATGTAGTCTTGGTCAACTAGCTTTTAATTTTCATGGCCCTGAGGCCACCTTTGGTTCAGATAGGTACCCAGTGCTGATGATCTCTTTTCGTTTTGGCAGGAAGCAACCCAGAGTATGAGGAGCATACTCTCCTGAGACCTGGAGGACTGCTTATCCTAATTTTTTTGTTTGTTTTTTTTTTTGGCCGCACCATGCGGCTTGCAGAATCTCAGTTTTCTGACCAGGGACTGAACCCGGGCCATGGCAGTGAAACCCCAGAATCCTAACCACTAGGCAACCAGGGCACTCCCCTGCTTATCCTATTTTTATTTAAAGTTTCCCTGGGTTAATTCTCACACTAGCTGATGCTTCTATTATCACCTCTGGTTACCTCCTGGATGTCTCCTAGTCAGGAACAAGGACCACTGCCTAATCACCAATTATGACAGCGCAGAGTAATGTGTAATTCATACCAGATCCTTCCTTCCATCTCTGTTTTGAGGAAGGTGGGGATGAATGCCACTAAGAAAGACAGGTATTGCCTAAGTAACAATACCAAATTTTAATACATAAGGAATATGGCTCTAAAGCACTTACATGTCATAATGGTGCTAAATGAACTTCACGGATGTTATTTCTTCTCAATACTTTTCTTATCTATGAGCTCAGCATGGTATTAGTAGAAGCTATTTGAGAAAAGCAAAAGAGATACTGTCTTTTTAGGTGAGATTTTCCAGCAGAACAAATGTTAGCAGTCTTCCATCCATCTTTCCCTCCTTACATCCTTCCTTCCTTCTAAATATAGAAGCATCTTCTCAGAACTTCCCAGGACTTGTACTGTCTGAAATTCGTATTTCACTGCATAAAATATCCTACATAATGTTTATGAATTAAAAACTAAACTGCATAGTATATTTCCATGTGCTCTTATAAGTATTTTATGATTACTCAACTAATCCTTGAAACCAGTCTTTGAAGTGGCCACGATTATTATCCCTATTTAACAGATAAGGAATGAGGCACAGAGAAAATAATTGTTCAAAATCACAAACCTAGTAAATGAGACTGTCAGGATTTAAACCTAAGACGTTTGGCTCTAGAATCTATGCTTTTAACCCCTACCTTCACTGTCTCAGAGTGAAGGCGATTCTTCAAAACAGTGATTGTCAAATTGTTTAACATGTTTTAGAATATATTCTGGGGGCATACGTAACAGGAATGACAAATCTGCCGATGCAGTTCATTTGTGAGGCCGCAGAATGAAGTGTGTCTGAACTGGTCTGGTTGTCGTTTACCTCTCTAGTCATTTCTTTAGGGCTTACCTTTGGCAAATGGCATCTTTCTCACAAGCTTTACATTTGGAAACTGTTTGTGAATAAAAAAATTTTTGAGAGCATTCTAGCTCCAAATCGACATAATATTTTCCCTTCCAAGTTGTTATTATTTGTAATAACATTGCTCACTTGAATGCTTCTCTTCTTGGTGGTGGTCAGTCGTACTGGCTATAACAGCAGAGCTCTGCTTGGAAGTGGCAAAAGAGATGAAAGTAAAATTGATAACTAAGCTTGGTGAGACTTGAGAATGGAATAGGACAAGATGGGTTATTGCTTTGGAGAGGTTTTGATCTAAGTATAGAAAGTGATTATGAAGTGTTTGTAAAGTTTTGGAGAATCAGTATGACCCTATAAAGACAACAGGCAGGAATGCCATGCTTGAATCATAATCTACAAGCTAAGACCCTACAGGGCTCATGACTCCCTAAATATGTTCTCAGAGAGATTTCGAATAAAATCATATACGCATACATAATGACTGGCATATCGAGTTAGGGTACATTTGAGATTAGTGAGGAGGAATACAAATTCAGATTGGACGGCAGAGCTGTATGCTTTTCTCCAGCCACTTTAAGTTATGATGGTGCAAGAATAGAGAAAGCAGGTTTGGATTTAACTGAGCTTGTGGTTTCACCAAGCTAGATAGGGGAAGCGAGTTGAGAGAGTCTTTGCTATTCTCAACTATTTGTTCTGCTATGTAAATTTTCAAAGTACCTTGTCAAGTTTCATGTAAAAGTCTTGTGATTTTGATTTGAACTTCTTTGACCATACTAATCAGTTTGGGAATAATTGCCTCCTTTATGATACTGAATCTTCTTATAACTCTTCATATCTTTGTCTCTATAATATCTTTTAGTGAAGTTTAAAATTCTTCTCCAAAAAAATAAATAAATAAAAGAAATCACATGTACCAAATCTAGCAACAAAGGACATGAAGAAAAATTGTCTATCACTTCCTTGTTCAGTATTTTCATAGTTAAAGCTGTTTATGAAAATTTTCCATGTAGGTTTCATCATAAAATTATGAAATAAGTTATTACTGTCTCAAATTCTTCCTTTGAGACTCAAATGGTTTAGTAATAACAAATGCTGTAACTTGGCTGCCAATTTAGAAATAGTTCTCTTGTAGCTGTTTTCTGAGTTTTTATCCTTTGAGTAGGCTGTCTTGCCTCTCTCAGAGATATTGTGTTATATCTCCCTTGGAAAAATACACCTTCCCTTCCCTCCCCTCCCCTCCCCTCCCTTCCCTCCCCTCCCCTCCCCTTCCCTTCCCTCCCCTCCCCTTTCCTTCTCTCCCCTCCCCTTTCCTTTTTTTCCTTTCCTTTTTCCTTTCCTTTCCTTTCCTTTTTTTCAGCTTAGTTCCCTTACATAACACAAAATTTAGAAAGGCAATGTCTTCAAGAGATTGTGTAAAGGTTATAAGGCATCATGCATTATTTTAATTACTTACTCAAGTTCACACTGATTATATTAGATTTTTTGAAATCCAATAATTTGATTAAAATGAGGGTTCTCTTTTTGTGTGTGCACATCTGCATGCATGTAAAATTTGGCTATGTTCGTATTAGTTTCCTAAGGCTGCCATAACAAAATACCACAAACTGGGTGGTTTAAAGAAACAGAAGTGTATTCTCTCACACTTTTGGAGGCTAGATGTAGGAAATCAACTTGTCGACTGAGCCATGCTCCCTTCAAAGCCTCTAGAATCCTTCCTTGCCTCTTCCAGATTCTGGAAGCCTTGGTGTTCCTTGGCTTGTGGCAGTATGACTCCAATTTCTGCCCCATCTTCACATGGCTGTCTTCCCTATGTGTCTCTGTCTTCTACTTTTCTTAAAAGGATCCCAATCATATTGGATTAAGGGCCCACCCTACTCCATTATGACCTCATCTTCACTAACTACATCTGTGATGACCCTATTTTCAAGTAAGGTCACATTCTGGGGTACTGGGGTTAGGACTTTAACATATCTTTGGGGAGGACACAATTCAACCCACAGCAATATCTAGTTACTAAGAAATCCCTTGTAAGCTTTTTAGGAATATAGGCATATTAATTTAAAAACGTAACTTTACCTTTGTTATGTGAAATAGAGAAAAGAAACAAATGAAGGAATATACTATTAAAATCTGCAGTGATAAAATTTTGCATGTCAACCAGGCTTTTATGGGAACTCTTCATTTTCTACTTCAGCAAAAGCTTGGAAGGCAATGTTTTTTATATTTTTGATTAAGATATTTGGCTGAATCACTGAAGTTAATATAGTTTTCTTGAATATGTTTCCAAGCCGGTTCAACTTTCTACATAGTTTTCATATTTGCTTTCAGAAATGAGAAAGATAGAGTTAGAAAAGAAGCTCATCTAAGTTAAACACACCATGTGACTATCCTCTTTCTCTTTTTTTTCTTACTTTGAAACGTATAAAAGGAAACTGTCTTCTTTCAAGAAAGGCTCTAAAGAATCTCGTTACATTTATAAAGACTTCCAAATGCTGTAATAAATCTGCCGGCATCATCTTTAATTCAGAGCATTGTTGCAACTCTCCTACTGTAAAATACATCTTTCTGAGCTGCTTATCCCAATATTTGATGTTGGCACTAGAGAGAAATTAAAGGCTAAAAATAAACAATAAAAAATGATTTTGAAGGTAGATCAGAGTGAGAGAGTCATTAGGTTTAACCCCCTGATTCACAGATGAGGATATTGAAGCCCAGAGGCTCCTGAAGGTCACCAAGCTGTGGATTTAGAATCTTGCTCTACTGAATCACATCGTATTTTCTTCCATATCTTATTCAAAACTTGTGCAAAAGGTGAAGAATAGTTGGCACTGAGTTGTACACTTTAAATGCATGAATTGTATGGTATGAGAATTATACCTCAATAAAGCTGTTTAAAAAAAGATTAATGGCTGGGTTTCAGAGGTTCAGCAATGAAAGCACAATACGCTTAGAAAACATTCATTTTAAATAATAGTTTCTTTTTAAAAAATTGCACAGTACATAGTCACCTGAAAACAGCAACTAGCCCCGATTCTAAGATATAAATAACAACTTAAGCTAGACTTAGTTTTATTTACAGCACTATCAATTTCATAGAGATAGAAGGTGATTTAGAGAAGGAAAATTGTTTAAGAAATAGTCTTAAAACATTTATTGACACCCAGAAAAGTCTGCACACATTTATAAGGTTAAGTTAAAATGTAAACTCTTAAATAATGCTCTGTCATGGAGCTTGAAGTACCATACTGCAAGTTCACCTTCCCAGAGGACAAATTAGGTTAACAGGAAACCGTGTTTTTTCTGTTCTTTCTTTCTGGAACTCTTATTAGTGATTCACAGGCCTCCCAAATTTATCTTCTAGCTTTTTCATCTTTTGTATTCTGTATTACATCTTTGTCTTTTTTAAGAAAAATAATCAGCTTTACTGAGATAAAATTTTTATCCAACAAAGTTCACTCATTTTAATCATATAATTCAATGAGTTTTGACAACGTATATAGTCGTGTAACCATCAACACTATCACTCCAAGAAGTTCCCTGTCCCCTCTGCAATCACCCCCTCCCCTCCCCCTGCCCCTGGTGGTTTTGCCCTTTTAAGAATCACATAAACAGAATCATAGGGTATGGAGGCTTTTGTGTCTTGCTTCTTTCATTAATATAATCCTTTTGAGTTTCCTCCATGCTGTGTATATCAATAGTTTATTCCTTTTTATTGCCAAGTAGGATTCCAAAGCCACAATATGTTTATCCATTCGTTAGTTGATGGACGTTTGGGTTGTTTCCAGTTCTCATTTCTCTTGGATAAATATCCAGGAGTAAAATTGCTGAGTCATATCATTAGGTATGTTTAACTTTATAAGTAATTACCAAATGATTTTCCAAATTGGTGGTACCATTTTATACTTGCAAGAACATTCATTATGTATTCTTGCCAAATTTTGTAGCTTTGACTGTTCTATTTATGTCCATGATTCATTTTGAACTAATTTTTTTATTATGATGTGAGATAAGGATCAAAGGTTGTGTGTGTGTGTGTGTGTGTGTGTGTTTGCATATGGATGTCCAATTTTTCCAGCACAATTTGTTGAAAAGACTATGCGTTCCCCACTGAAATACTTTGACACCAGTGTAAAAACCTGACTATATATATGTGGGTCTATGAGTCTATTTCTGGACTCTATTCTGTTCTACTGATCTACTTGTCCATTTTTATGCCAGTACTACACTGTCTTAATTATTGTAGCTTTATTATAAATCTTGAAGTCAAGTTGAAGTCCTTCTAGTTTCTTTAATTTCTCTAGCAATGTTTGTAGTGTAATGGTCTTGGGCATATTTTGTTAAATCCATCCTTAAATATTTCATGTTTTCTGAGGCTATTGTAAATGGTGTTGCTTTTTTTAAAAAAGAAAATACTTCAATTTCCATTTGTTTGTTACTAATACATCTTTTCGTTCTTTTTTCTATTTCCCTGGGAAGTTTTACAAATGTAACTTCCAACACTTTAATTTTTTAAAGTTGCAATTAAAATCTTTTTGATGTAGTAAAATGAAATTTACCATTATAACCACTTTTAAGTGAGCAGTTCAGTGGCATTAAATGCACTCACATTGTGCAACTATCACCACTATCCATCTCCAGAACTTCTTCATCATCGCATAATGAAACTCTGTGTATACCAAATGCTCTCTAAATACTAACTCCCCATTTCCACCTTCCCTTAGCCCTGGTACCCACTATTTTACTTTCTGTCTCTATGTATTTGACTATTCTAGGTACCTCATATAAGTGGAGTCATACATTACTTGTTCCTTTGTGTCTGGTTTATTTCACTTAGTCTTCAACCATGTTGTAGCATGTATCAGAATTTCATTCCTTTTTAAGTCTGAATAGTATTCCATTGTATGTATATATCACATTTTGTTTTTCCATTCATTCATTAATAGACCCTGGGTTGTTTCTACCTTTTGGCTATTGTAGATAATGCTGCTATGAACATGAAATTGGTTTTAATTTGTGAACTCACTCATGTTCTTTGATTTTTTTTCATTTTTGTTATTTCTGTTTTTTGTTTTATGGAATGATATATGCTGTTATCTCCCTGTAAATATTAAAGTTTCTATGATATTTTCTTCTGTTTTCTGTATGCCTCTGTTCCCTCAAGTTTCTTTTTCTGTTTATTTTCATTTTTAGCTTCCATTCAAGACTTTTGTGAAATGACTGGTGGTTCTTGTGTTTTGTTTTATGTTTAAGAGTAGAGAATTTTAAAAAATGGACGGAAGCTTTGTGGGGAGAAGGGGGCAGGTGGGGCTCATCAAGTCTTTTTACTGGGGTACTCCAAATGCCAATACTTTGAGAAATTTTCACTGGAACCATTTTGTTTCTCCACAAATGAATTATCCATTTCCTTTCTGGAGGAGAATGAGGTATAGGGGACAGCAGGGGCTGGGGGAGCAGTGATAGTGGGGCAGTGGTGATATGTTTAAGCCTTGCTGCAGGCTTTCTGGGTGTAGGAAGGGGACAAAGGGGCTGAGGATTCCTCTCTTACTTAATCCACTTGTTTTCAATACTAGCACCTCCAAGGGCTGAGCATCTCAAGGATTCTATGGCACAAAAGGACTTACTTCTAGTTGATATTGCCCCTTGAGAGGTGTTTAGGTTGTAACTTCACAGTCTGCTAAATCAGTAACTGCTCCTCTATCTGCTTTGTCTTCCAAAAATATGTTGAAATATTTTATACACTGTTGTCTCCTCTGTTATTCTCTTTGTCTTTGTTGGTTAATACCATTTTTATTGCTTTACTGACATTTTAATGGGGTTTTAGGAGGGAGAGGAAATGAATGACACATCATATTTAACTCATTAGAGTAAATAGTATTTATCATTTCATAAGTGATTTACAACATTACTTTTACCACCTGACAGGAAAAATTTCCACTCCGGACAATAAATAAAACTCAGATAAAATGGAAATAATAGATGATAATAAGTTTGTAGTAATAAAAGGAAAATGAATTTCAAAAAAGACACATGCAGGGTAATATACTATAGCACTTCCAGTGATGAATGTGTTTCTCAGTTCTCAGGAAAGTAGAAAAAAAGTTGAATATGAGCAATATAGATCTGTTGATTAAAAAAATCATATACCTCATAAATACAAGTAGTATATAAAAGAATCATTTATTGTTTAATTTTGTAATTTATAGAGTTTGCTTAATCTCTTATTGCCTTTCTTTCAGCCATTTCCTTCTCTTTAGCATCTTCATTAGTGGCTGGTTAGTTACAGAAAGCGGCAAAAGTCTACCAGGCAATTCTACCACTTGTTATTGGCTAAGCGGCTGGAGTTACCAGTTTAATGACGGTTTAAGAATTATCTGAGGCTTAAATTATTGGTGCTGCCCCTATTACTATAGATTACTTAGTGCTGAATAGAATTAAACTGGGCACTTACTGGAATATTATTTTGAGTTCTGAGTTTAAGGTGAATGGAGAAAACAAAATGAGCGCCTATTTAAAAACTGGACCTATTGGAGTTTTTTGTTTTGTTTTGATTTGTACTGTCTAGGAAAAGAAAAGGATCAGTGGAAATAACATTGTTCAAATACGTCCAGAGATACTTCATGTTGATCTTTCCCAGGGCTCTACTCTAGGCCTTTTTCTCCCATGGGCAGTAGACAGTATCCACCAACCTGCTTGGCCATCCTCTCCTTTACCCCACCATTTTTCCTCAAATATTTACCCATGAAACCTAACCAACAGGTTTAGCTACCTGCTCTCCAGACTAGATTTAAGCTCCAGCCCTAGTTTTCAGCTGTCTCCTGATTATTTCTACTACTCCAATGTTCTTCAGGCAACTCAAGTTCATTGTATCTAAAAACTTAGGTCATTATATCCTCCCCAGCCTTACTCACCCATTCTGTGCTCCTCTCCTGACTTCTTTTCTTTAATAATGGCAGTACCAATTTACCTTGTCACCTAAACTTAAACCTTAGAATCAGCTTCTCTTTCTTCAGCCTCTCCATCCTATTAGTCACCAAATTCTATGAATTCAACTTAAATGTTTTTCAAATTTATCTTCTCCTATTTCCTATGCTATTAGTTTAGGCTTTCATCAACTTCTGCCTGAACTATAAGCAATAGTTGTTTCACTTAGACCAGTCTGTCTGTCTGTCTCCCTCTCTCTATTATATACTGATACATGTAATATATATTCATACACATATGTATATACATACATACATACACACACATATGAATGTGTATACACACATATGTATATATACCTATATATTCTTACGTAAACTAGACTATATGTTCGTTGATGTTAGGAAATGTGTTAGATGCTCAATAGATTTTAGTTGAAGAAATGAATAATGTTTATTTTAAAGATAGTGACCACCTGGTTTCTATTTCCATTCACGATAAAATAACAAAATTTATACCTCAATGTTTAGGTATTAGGAAGAGTGGGATACCTACTAGAGTGAGTTATTTATAGCCCAGATAATTTTGTAAACTCTTCTTTGTAGTTCTTTTTTTCTCATGAGGACAGATTTTCTTTTATTTCTCTAAGATGGTTTAGGAATTTCTTTGCTTGGATTTGTGATGCTTAGAACAACTGATCAAAAATAGTTTTTTTGCTAGATCAAAATAAATATCACCAGAGAAATGATGCATATTAAACTAGGAAGGAAATGCAGTATTAACACAGAGGACCTTTTTGGGCCTTATGACTTTCACTTGCATATTATATGATTTCTCTTTGAAATTTTAATTTTAGGTCCAACTCTAATTGTCAGTGTATAACCAGCATGGCCAAAGACGTTGATCTTATACTATTTATATGTCTATTCTTATTACAGATGAACTTAGTGTATGTCAAGATGTTAGCCAGAACCATAAGCTGCATTTCACAAAAAGGTACATTTCATGAAATCTAAAATCCCAGTGAAATGGTAGGGACAATGACATAGCAAGCTGTTAATTTTTCCCTTAAGAGTGCCAAAATGATGTTTTAGTCTTTTTTGAATACAAAGGTTGAACGTAGCTCATTGGTGCTCTTTGAACACAAGCAAGTCTTTCTCTGTTGGCAAAAAAGCTGTGATGCACAGCTTCTTGAAACAGATTTGTCAGGAATCTACCTTTCATCTTTCTCCCATGGTTGCTGAATCTACTCTCCAGTCTACATCCTACAGTATGTAGACAAGAGTACACCCATCCCACGCTTTTAACTCTCTCGGGGGCATACATGATGCAAGGACAATTAACCTGTTCTATGTATGTATACCAGATTAGGTGTCAATTCGACACTCTACAATAAGGTATACTACTACGGAAATGGAATGGGCTATTTCCCTAAGTAGTGAGTATCCCTTTACTGAAAGTGTTCATGCACATTTGTGTCTGATTTGTTCAGTGCCGTTGTTCAGAGTCTTGAACAGTGCTTGGTGCAGAGTAAATACACAATGTATATATATACATATCATGTATGAATGAATTAAGCACATAATGGAAGCACAACATGGCTGATGTTTCAGTTAGCTTTTGCTGCGTAATGGACCATCCCAAAAGGTAGTAGTTTAAAATAGTGATTCATTATTTATCATGATTCTGTGGGTTGGCTGAACATTCATTCTGAGATGGTCTCATATTTCTGGGACATCAGCTCTGTGGCTGGGACGGCTAGGTCTTTCTCTCCATGTCTGTCATCTGGGGCCTCAGCATGCCAAGAGAGAGAGCGTGGAAGCTGTAATACTTCTGCTGGTTAGGCTTGGAACATTTCCAGCATATTCTATTGGACAAAAAAGTCACAAGGCCAGATCCTGAGATGGGGAAATTGACCCAACCTCTTGATGGGTGTTGTTGCAGAGTTTGTAGCCATTTTTAATCTACCACAGATGGCCAAGTTTAAAAAACCTTCTGTAGGGAATTCTTGTAATGGGAGGGAGATTGGTCAAGCTGATTTCCCAGAGTTCTTCCAACTCTGAGATTCCACCAGCCTGAATGGATATTTTTTAATGTTCTAAGAGAGAACAGTTATTAACCCATTGTAACTGGAAACTTTAAACTTCTACATCTGGTAAGATAATTTCAAAGATAATTCATTGAATAATTATTTTCTATTATTATGAACTAGAATTTATACTCTTCCTTTAACCATTTCAAAATACCTACGAGAATGTTCTTGTTAGTGAGAGTGGTATTTACATCTAGTTACCCTAATGTGTCACTAACACTACTTTTAATTCTGGTATAGCAGTAACATTCTCCTTTCCTTATGCTTTGTTGACCATTCTATGAACACTGGATAAGCTCTTTATTCTTATTCATCCATCAAATACTTAATTTTTTAGAAGTCACTGAGATAACAATATAAAATTCTTATTTTTCTCCTGTGTCAGAGGAGAGTGCTTATATTATTGCCTCAATATTTAATGCTATTTACTATTAAAATTATAAATCTACCACTTTTCTGTAATCATTCTTTTATGACAATTTTAATAAATTAAAGATATTTCTTTGTGACTATTTTAGTAATAGCAGATACAGAGATATACGAATGCAGAAATATCATATAAGCAACTTACAATTAATATATTAAAACCCTGTGAAACTTTCCATTAAGGAGTTTCAGAACAATCACAGTAGGAAAAACAGTATGGGGAAGACTGAACTGCTGATGGCTCAATTGTGATTTAATATAAAAGTTCATACCATAGAATTTTGCTAGTATATTTTTATATATGTATGGACTTGGTTGAAAAATCATGTATGTTTTTGATAATTTTTGACAAATACTTGAAACAGGACTGTTTTAGTTATTATTGAGGAATCTGTTTTGTTAAAAATTTTTACTTTGGCATTAACCTCCTGCCCCCAGATTCTACACTAACACTTCTCTCTTCCTACTCTTCCCAACCCTTCTAAAAACAAACAAACTCAAAGCAACTCACAACAATTTTCTAAAAATAAAGCCAGTTCATCTCTGTGGGACTGGTAAGTCAGGTCTTTTTTTTTTTTAAATAGATTTAATTAATTAATTAATTAATTAATTTTTTGGCTGCATTGGGTCTTCCATTGCTGTGTGTGGGCTTTCTCTAGTTGCGGCCTGCGGGGGCTACTCTTCTTTGCAGTGCGAGGGCTTCTCATTGTGGTGGCTTCTCTTGTTATGGAGCACAGGCTCTAGGCATGCGGGCTTCAGTAGTTGTGGCACACGGGCTTCAGTAGTTGTGGCTGGCGGGCTCTAGAGTGCAGGCTCAGTAGCTGTGGTGCACAGGCTTAGCTGCTCCGCAGCATGTGGGATCTTCCTGGACCAGGGCTGGAGCCCGTGTCCCCTGCATTGGCAGGTGGATTCTTAACCACTGCACCACCAGGGAAGCCCCGATAAGTCAGGTCTTGAATGTATTGTTGATAACTAACCTGATCAGGTAACATTGCCAGGAAATCTTGTTCTACCTTTCCTTTAAAAAAAAATAATAAAGTTTATTTATTAGTTTTACATTTACAGAAGAACTGAACATTAAAGAGAGTTCTTATACACTCCCATGCCCACCTCCCAATCGGTTTCCCCTATAACTAACATCTTGCATTGGTGTGATGAACCAATACTGATATATTACTAAAGTCCACAGTTTACATTATGGTTCACTCTTTGTGTTGTACAGTTCTGAGTTTTGCCAAATGTAAAATGTCATGTATCCATCATCACAGTGTCATACAGAATAGTTTCACTGCCCTAAAAATCTCCTGTGTTCCACCTCTGTGTCCCTCCTCCCTCCCCCCAACCCCTGCTTTTCCTTTTTAATACCCAAATTGAGCCTAGGGTAATATTAATTAGTTGGAGCTAAGAATTTGCTTAAATAACCCGTGATTCCCCATGGCAATCAACATTTCCTTTTTTTTAAAAAAATAAATTTATTTATTTTTGGCTGCATTGGATTTTTGTTGCTGCACATGGTCTTTCTCTAGGTGCGGCGAGCGGGGGATACTATTTGTTGCGGTGCGTGGGCTTCTCATTGTGGTGGCTTCTCTTATTGTGGTGCATGGGCTCTAGGCGTGCGGGCTTCAGTAGTTGTGGCATGCGGGCTCAGTAGTTGTGACTCACGGGATCTAGAGTGCAGGCTCAATAGTCGTGGCGCACGGGCTTAGTTGCTCATGAGGGATCTTCCTGGACCAGGGCTCGAACCCGTGTCCCCTGCATTGGCAGGCGGATTCTTAACCACTGCGCCACCAGGAAAGTCCCAATCAACATTTCTTAATCGTCAATTCAGACTAGCACTGTTCAATAGAAATAAAATATAAGCCATATATATTTAAAAATTTCTAGATGATGCATTAAAAAGAAACAAATGAAATTAATATTACATTTATCCCAGTATAGCCAAAATATTATCAATCCAACATGTAACCAATATAAAAATTGAGATATTTAAATTTTTTTGTACTAACTCTCAAAATCTAGTGTGCATTTCAAACTTACAGCACATCTCATTTCAGATGACTCACATTTCAAGTGCTCAGTAGCCAGGAGTAGCCAATGACTAAGGTATTGAACAGTGCAGGCCTAGACTGTGAGCAACTTGAAAGCAAGCTAACCTCCTCTCTCCAGGGCCTCCAGATTAGGCAGGAAGGGAATATTTTTGAAAGGTATATCAGAAAGATAAAAAGGATCTCTAAACCTCTGGATGCTGATACTTAAATGTTCTGCAACCACTTTCTTTAAACCCTCCAGTTCTGGAAAAAGTGGAATGGGGATTATGCTCATTCTGGCATACCAAAGAAATGAGTATGTATTTGGCTTCCTGACTCCCAGAAGGCCTGAATCATCCGAAATGTTGACTCATGAGCCTAAAGTGACTGAAATATAATGTGAATCAAATTTGCCCTCCAAGGCATCGTTCTCTTTCCACTTTCCTCTCTCCCCTTCCTCTTTGGGTGACTCATCCTTCTACCAAGTAAGAGTCCAGTAGCGGGCAGATCCCAAAACCCTCTTTGAAGGAGACGAACAGACTTTCAAATGGTCTGCCCCAGTCCCTAGATCGTCCAGCCCAGCTGTTTTGCCTACGTCATCCAGGATCCGCAGTTTAGACTGGGACTGATCGTAAAACTGTCAAAAATATTATTTTTTCTTTTAAGGTGGTGATGGTAGTAGTGATAAGGTGGTTTGGGAATTTAAGTTTGAAAAAAGACAATCTTATATCAAAATCTAAAATTTAACGTATACTTCAATCCTTAAGGCTACTCCACGGTCCCGTTATTTGGTACCTTTCTGCGCTCTGGGATTTTTCCTTTCCTGGGAGGAAAGTTTCCACTCCCAGTCCGCAAGATAACGCCTTTCCGGTGGCGCGCCAGGAGCGTCTCCGACCCCTCAGGGTAGGCAGGCAGCCGGCTCGCTTTCCCAGTACTCTAATTACACAGACTGACCTCCAGCTGTGGGCAAGGCCTAGCCGCCGCCCCCCCCCCATTTCGACCCTCAACTACCCTAGGCGGGCTGTGGGGTTCCCAGCTCCAAACCCCGCCCATCGAACCCAGCCTGGCCGGTAAAAGAGAGGAAGTGCGGTAACACCCACCCACTTGCGTCTTTTTCCTTTTCCGTTGGGCCGGCTGGTTGCCCGTCAACTCTATCTCTTAGTCGATTGGCTCGCTTCCTCCCGCGTTAGTGCCTGCCTCTCCCTGGCAGGAGGGTGAGTCACGCCAAACTGGGCGGAGAGTCGGCTGGCCTCTCTCCTTCGCTCGTCTGGGCGGCGGCGGCGGCGGCAACTGGGGACGGGGCGGGTGGCGCATCACGGGCGCGGAGACAGGAGGAGCAGTCTCATTGTTCCGGGAGCCGTCGCCACTGCAGGTCCCTCGGCTCTTTGGGCCCTGCCCCTCTCAGTCTTCCCCACCCCCCATAACAGCCCGCGGCTGTGAGGAGAAGCGTCTCCCGCGGAGGCAGCAGCTGCAGCATCATCTCTTCCCCGCCAGCAATGGAAGACATGGACCAGTCGCCAATGGTCTCCTCGTCCTCGGACAGCCCGCCCCGACCTCAGCCCGCGTTCAAGTACCAGTTTGTGAAGGAGCCCGAGGACGAAGAGGAAGAGGAGGAGGAAGACGAGGACGAGGACGAGGACCTGGAGGAGCTGGAGGTGCTCGAGAGGAAGCCCGCCGCCGCGCTGTCGGCGGCCCCAGTGCCCGCCGCCGCCGCCACCCCGGCTGGCGCGCCCCTGCTGGACTTCGGCAATGACTTCGTGCCCCCGGCGCCCCGGGGGCCCCTGCCGGCAGCGCCCCTCGCCGCCCCGGAGCGGCAGCCGTCTTGGGACCCGAGCCCCGCGTCGTCGGCGGAGCCAGCGCCCTCCCTACCCTCCATTACCAAAACCTCGCCCTCCCAGCTCTCTGAGGACGATGAGCCTCCAGCCCGGCCTCCCCCTCCTCCCCCGGCCGACGTGAGCCCTCAGGCGGAGCCCGCGTGGATCCCGGCCGCCCCTGCCCCCGCCGCGCCCCCCTCCACGCCGGCCGCGCCCAAACGCAGGGGCTCCTCCGGCTCAGTGGGTGAGTGCCGCGCCCTTCGCCTCGCGCCGCCCCTCGCGCCCCTCCCTCTTTTGTGCGCAGCCCCCAAAGCCTGCGCCCAGCCTTCCTCTCCGCCTGGAGGGGGCTTTGTCTGCGGACCTCGGGGCGAAAGCGCCCCCGCTGGTGGGAGCCGCGGGGAGCAGGGTGGGGCGGTCGAGGAAGCCCGGGCTTGTTCTTTATTGTCCGTCTGGGTGTCGGGGAACAAGTGCACCCCGCCCGCTCCCAGGTTCTTCTGTCAGGTCTCCATTCCATCGCGTCCGGGAAGTTAGGAACCCACCCCTTGCAGGAGCTGGGTGTGTATCGAGGAACTAGGGGTGCGGATTCATCGGGCTGGCTCGGTTCCGGGGTGAGGATGGAAGGCCTTGGTGGCCTAATCTTTTGTCTGCCCGTCTGGGTTGCTCCTGGGGAAAAGACGCAGTTTTGCTGTTGGTCTTTGCCTACATTCACCTCTGGCCCCCCTCCTCAACCCTCCCTCGGCTTGGGTGGCCCCATGCGCTTCATCCCCCCCTCCCCCCGCTGGTCCAGTGGAGAACGTCCACTTTGACCCGACTGCAGTGAAGGGAGAGCGCCTCCAGTGGTGTGGCGCGTGGAGAACTGGGGAGAGGAGTTCTGGCGAAGGCCTGCCACCGCCCAGCTTACCGGGTTGTGATGTGGTGTCTCTCCCCGCCTCCCGGCTTAACCGAGCCGGGGAAGTAGGACCTGGGCGTCGTGTTCCGAGGGGGCGCAGTGCTGCCAGGGGCTCTGCCGCAGGGTCAAGGGAATTGCTGTTAGGGTGGACAGGTTTAACCTATTAAGGCATCGTGATTGAATCGTAGAGAAAAAAGGAAAAGGCAAAATGGTTGACATTCCTAAAGAAGGGGAAACCTGTGGATTCCCTATCGGGAATAGGCCAGTTGAACTTGTGGCAGATTTACCATGAGACTTCATGAAATGTTTTGAGACAGACGTTTTCGTTTATTGGTTAGAAATACTACTTCGTAGAAGTAATGTTTTAGGTCTGCAGAGACAAATCTGCATAGTCTGTGAATAGTTTTCAAATCTTTTCATTCACAAGCATCTGGTTGTGTGTTATTATTATTAGTGACATTGTTTTATTACCCTTTTCATCTTGGAAAACTTTATTTTGGAAGAGAAAAAATCAAGTTCGTTAGAGATTGAGAATTCATCTTATTAGACACGTTAATTAGCTTAATAACAAATAGCTTGTTACTTTTGGGACAAAGTGTCCCACTAGTAGTAGGATTTTTATGTATAAAAGGGCAAGAATCAAGAATCAGGTAGTGTAACAGCCTGCTGAGAAATTGTCATAGCCTTGTAGGATTTTAGAAATGGTTCTTTTTCTAGAAAAAGGAGCTCAGTGGGAGATCACAGAAGAATTTTTTTTTCTTCAATTCACTCCTGCTCCACAGTGGGGAAAATAAGCCAATAGTGATGTTTCTGAGTAGCATTTTGATATTGACATACCCCCAAACATTACTCAAAACATTATTCACTACACTAAAGATATTAGAATCTGAGGAGTAACTCAAATTTTCCTTTTTCTGGGTAAAAACACACATTTTACAGAAACTAAGGTGAGGTAGAAAAATATTAAATAATAAGAAATTTGCAAATGATAAATTTAATGATTAAGAAAGGCATACTAATTTGTCATCTTGTATTCCTTCATGGAAACAAAGAAAAGAGTTCTGTTGTTTGAACCTTGGAGATTCAGGAGGTGACAGCATTCTCTTGGAATTTTGACTTTTGGAATACTAAGTTTGGAAGACAAAGGAGAAAGAATATTGCCTACTCAGCGACTCTATCTTTACATAGTTCCCTAATTCTGTATTGATGTTGCCTATTTGGAAAGTTTAGTTCCTTTAGTAAATACAGGAACATTATGATTTGGGGCACAGATAGTTAAGGCGTTTCACTGAGTCTAGGTTTCTTAACGAGTTCATTCATTCAACTGATTATTGATTACCTACAAAGAGGCACTATTCTAGGCTGTGAGGATATAGCAATAAGCAAGACACATGTGTTCGCCGTGGGGGGAGTACAGATAATATGCACATAATTAAGGAAGGCAGATTAGTGTTAAGTGTTTTGAGGAAAATAAGCAGAATGGTGGTGTGGAAAATGACTGAGATGTGTGGGAGCCTTTTTAGGTAGGGTGGCACTGAGAGAGGCCTTTCTGAGGAGGGGAGATTTAAGCTGCAGGTATAAAAAATTTCCAAGAAGCTCCTAGGAGGCAAAAGCCCTGAGGCAGTAATAAGCTTTGTATGTTTGAGAATCTAGTAAGAAGACTAGTGAGAAAAACTAGGGGGAGAGTGGTATAAGGTGAGCGTGGGGAGGTGGACTACACTTAGATCATTTGAGGTCTCTAACAGGCCATGGTAAAAAAATTTGCTTTTTAAAATATTGTTTATTTTAGAAATGTGCTCCTTAAATATTTATATTGGGATTTTGGAGCAGAAATGTAGTTTTGAAGACTTAGAGAAACTAAAAGGACTGATGTGAGTAAAGACAAAGAGCTGAGAAATGTGCAGAACATGGTTAGAAACATAGAGCAGTCTGACTGGAAGAGGATTTATGTTAGTGAATATGGTAGATCCCTGACAGTTGTGTATGAAACATTGTTGTTTACCCTATTTTTTGAGTAAACGCTGATTTCCCTTACTTGGTAAGTTGTAATTTTGCTGTTTGCTGTTGTGCTTGGAGCATCTCCATTGCAATGAAGTAACTGAAGTGAGACTGAAGCCTCTCCCCTGCTGACCATTTTTCATGGAGAAGCATTGGCTTCAGGTTAAAAAGGTGGTTGGTTAACCTAGGCTTTGAGGATATGCAAACATTCATAAAGGATGGCATTGAGCTGGTCTCTGGACGTGTTCTAAGCCAGTGTTAATTAAGATTGAAAATGTGTGGTAGATCTGGATTCTGAAGGGTGTTGAATGCCAAATTAAGGAATTAGGGTTTTATCATCCTGCTTTTATTCATGCTCTGCCATTCACAGTTGCCTTTGCTTTTGGCAATTTAAATAATGAAACAAAAAATGTTTTTGTTGTTTCCCAAATATAAAGTTATTTCATTATTTTTCATCCTTCTGAATTACTGCTTTAGACATTGGGAAGCCACTGAAAATTATTGAACTGAGGCATGGCATCATGAAAGCAGTGTTAGAATAGTGAGTTGGTGACAATATTCAAGATAGGTTGGAAAGAAAAATAGGGGAACTATTTAGAAATCTTTCACAGTAGTTCTGAGAGAGGTGAGTAGAGCCTGAACTAGTTCATTACTAGTTCATTCAGTGGAAATGGAATACAGGGAGGAATATAAGAAACTCTAGGAAGCATGCTTTTTTTGGCTCTGAATCTCTGTTTTTATAGTTAGGTTAATAAGACGTTTTATGAAAGCAAAGTTGATAGGACTTGGAGGCCATGGATATAAATACAAAGAAAAGAATGTTGATGCTTATTAAATCAATTTCAGAGATTGTCCAAAGTTGTTTTTGCAATGGAAGCTTGTATAGAATTGAATATTGCTCATAAGTATAGGTTATGGCTTAAGGATGAAAAATTATTAGTCTTTTACAAAGTCATTTATTATATGATTATTTATATCAGCATAGGAGCACATATTAGAAATGTTAAAAGATTTTGAGTGATACATAGTTTAATAAGTATCAGTCCTTAACATAAAGTTCAAGTAAACAGTGATGTGACACTCCCAGGAAGTAGTTGCCTCTAAAGAAAGGGATGTCATGCCATAATCCATTCCCCATCCTCTCTCCTCCTATTATAATCTAGAAAATGATAACAAGGAATGGAACTGATGAATTTAGAGATTCTGAATAATTCTCTTGTTAACCATTTCTAATTTTTTGACTAGGAATAACAGTTGGGAACAAGTGGTGTGCTCCTTAAGGATAAAGTGAATTACATTTCACATTGGTTCCTAGGAAGCTCAGTGTCAAATTTATAGTTCTTTTTAGTAACTCATGAGCTTCCTCAAATCCTTTTTAAAATGAAGTGATGAATATATATTGAACCTTTGATACATGTCTAATTATGTGGAATAGTATTTAGAAAACATGCTATTTGAGCACTGTATTTCTGTAAACTTGGAAGATTTGCTATGTTATATGAAACGTTTCCAAAAAGGAACATATTTTCTATTGTTCAGTAATTGATTCTGTTTTATGTGTAGTTATTTCATAATATACCTAAAAGCAGTTTATTTGAACCACTGCTGTTGCAAGGCCCCAACTTAAATGACACATTTTAAAGGTTCTTTGCTAGCCCAGGGTAAAAGTACCAACCAAATGGATAATAGTTCTTGATTTTTCCCTGGGACCTCTAAGTAGAAGTAAATGTTGGCAGATGAACTATTCTTATAGTACATTCTTTGAGACTTTTTGTTCCTGTTTCTAAATATAGACCCTAGAAGGTCCCTCTGGGGGTGGTAGCACCAGGGATGGGAACTGTAAGGGCAGAACCATAATTCATCAGCAGTGTTTAAATGGGTGAGTGTGACCTTTGTGGCTAGCTAATGTAGGACATAGGCATGCAAAATGGTAGGACCCAGCTCTGCTTATGCTAAGGTGTTCTCAGACCAATGGCCTCATCATTCTTCTCAACTCTAAAGGGGAATTGATAATCTCACATCTAAATTGATGGTTTTTTGTTTCTTGGAATGGTGATTCTTAATTTTTAAGTTACTTTACTCATGTGTTCCCGTAACATTCTATTCTTACCTCATCATATGTATCATACTATATATATGGGAATGGTATGTTTACTCATTTCTGTTCACCAGACTATATGCTCCTTGAGGAAGGGGGCTGTATTACCTTTTTTCCTTGAGGAAAAGGACTGTATGGCATTATATTTGCATTGCTGAGCACAGTGCCTTAGATGTGGCATAGGCACTCAGATATTTGTTGAATGAATATAATATTATAGATGAATCCTGATCTATATTCTGTATCGTTCTAGAATTACTGCAATATTTTCTCTCAAATAAAAATCCCAAGTCTTGGGACTTGCCTGGCGGTCCGGTGGTTAAGACTCTATGCTTCCACTGCAGGGGGCATGGGTTCCATTCCGTGGTCAGGGAAGTTCTGCATCGCGGTGTGGCCAAAAAGAAAAAAAATATCCCAACTCTTTTGAATTAAAGCATTAATTTATTTACATATACAAGGTATATGGATGTACCCTATTTTATTTAATCAGTCTCTTATTGATGGTTAATTAGGTTGTCTTTCAGCTTTTTCTGTTGTAAATAACATTGCTGTGAACACCTTTATATATACCTCTTTGCAAATACATGCATAGAAGTATATATATGTGTTGTAGGATATATGCGTTGTAGGATAAATTCATGTAAGTGGAATTATTGATCCAAAGGGTATATGCATTGAAAATGTTGATAGATAATGCCAAACAATAGGTACTACTCCTACTCTTATAGTAGGAGCTGTAAGCTGCTAAATATTGGATTATCTTTTTAGTAGTCCCTGAGTCCTTTGCTTAGGTGGCCCTCTAGTTTAAAAAAAAAACATTATTTCTTTAATGACTTGTTCTTATTACCATAGATGAAGAAGGCTTATAAAGTTTTGTTGTTCAAACAGATTTGGCAATAGTCTGGTTATATTGGTGATCCCTTGGAAGTTCAATATTAAGAAAAAATTAACACACTTTTTTTTTTTTTAAACCAGGTTTAGGGTGGAGTACGGGGACAAAAAGATGAGTAGAGATCGTAGTTATGAGAGGTACATGTAGGAGATTAGGAAAGAATACAAGCCCCCACCCGTAAAGTATTTTCTGCTGTCTTAAAACCAGAGGACTCTTGTGGTTGTACTATAGGGCCAATTATATATTTATGTTCCGTTAGCTGCCTTTGTGAAAAGAGAAAAAAAATCGCTTGTTTTTTTTCATCCCCAACTTTATAGACTGACTTGTAAATTTGACTAATTGGAAGGTGCCATTGTTAAATTTATTTATCTCGGTGTTCTGACAGCCCTAGGTGAAGCTGACCTAAAGCATTAAAAAATTTTTTTTAATCTACTGGAGTCTCTGGTTTCAGAAAAGAAGGGAATTTACTTGTTTAAAATTCTGTTCATCTTTGTTCTAAGGGGGTTTAAACCTATCATATAAATCTCTTTCACAAATAGCCTTTATAACTTTTCAGTCTCAACTAATCACCATCATTATTAAGTTATTGAGAGTTTTATTATTCTACCAAGTTCTGGATTCAGTTTGCTAATATTTTGTTAAAGAATTTTGCATGCCTGTGTAAGGAATATTTTTCTGTATTTTTATTTTCTTTTAATAGCCTTGTCTGGTTTTGGTATTAGTGCATAAGTCTGTGAAACATTTTGAGAAGTGCTTGCTCTTCCTTAATTTGCTGAAAGAGTTTCATAAGCATCCTTCGATGTTTATAGAATTTACTAATGAAGCCATCTGGCCTTGGAGTTCTCTTTGTGGAGATGGTTTTAAATTATGGGTATTCTTTTTTTAAGTGATATAAGGCTATTCAGATTTTCTATTTCTGCTTGTGTCAGTTTTGGAAATGTATGCCTTTCAAGGAACTTGACTATTTCATCTTGATGAGTGGACATCAAGGAATTTGTCCGCTCACCTAAGTGTCTAATTTATTGGCATAAACTTGTTCATAATATTCTCTTATTTTTTAGGATTTATAGTGATAGTCCCTCTTTTATTTCCAATACTTATTTTTCTCTTTTTCTTGATCATTTTAGGGATTATCAATTCTATTGATCTTTTCAAGGAACCAACTTTTGGTTTCATTGATTTTTCTCTGTAGTTTGCATGTTTCCTATATCATTGATTCCTGCTGTTACTTATTTGGGTTTAACTTGCTCTTTTTCTGGTTTCCTTAGGTGGAAGCTTTAAACTTTGAATTTAACCTTTTTTCTAAAAGCATTTAGAGCTATAAATTTCTCTCTAAGCATTGCTTTAGCTGTATCCTGCAGATTTCCATTATCATTTGATTTAAATTATTCTTTAATTTTTCTTGTGATACATTCTTTGATCCATGAGTTATTTAGAATTGTGTGTTTAATTTCCAAACATTAGGGCATTTTCCAGAATTCTATTTTATTGATTTCAGTTTAATTCATGTGGTCAAAGAACATGCGCTGCATGATTTCAATCCTTTTAAATTTATTGAGATTTGCTTTATAGACCAGGAAATGGCTTATCTTGGTGTATGTTCCATGTGTACTTGAGAAGAATGTATATTTTGTTGTTGGTTGTAGTGCTCGGCTCTATAAAAGTCAGTTCATTGGAGTGTTGTCTAAATCATCTATATCCTTGTTTATTGAGTGTGTGTGTTATGTGCATGTGTGTCCAGTCTCTCAATTAACTGAGAGTTGAGTGTTAAATTTTTAAAATAATATTTGTAGATTTGTCCTTGTCTCTCTTTAGTTTTTGCTTCATATACTTCCATTACACCTTTCCCATATACCTTTAGTGTTGTTATATCTATTTAGTGTTATGTCTGATTACTCCTTTTTCATTATCAAATGCCCCTCTTTACCTTTGGTAATCTCAAGATAATACTCCTTGTGTTTGAATCTACTTTTGCTCGACATTTGTATAGCCATTCCAGATTTTGTAGGATAAGTGCTTGGATCATATATCCTTTTACATTCTTTTACTTTTAATCTACCTGTGTTTTTATGTTTAAAGTGTGTGTCCTGTTAAGTGGCACATAGTAGGGTTTTTATCTAGCCTGAAAACCTCTACCTTTTAATTGGGGCCGTTTACTACATTCAGTGTAATTTTTTTTTTTTTTTGGCCATACGCAGGCCTCTCACTGTTGTGGCCTCTCCCGTTTCAGAGCACAGGCTCCGGGCGCGCAGGCTCAGCGGCCATGGCTCACGGGCCCAGCCACCCCACGGCATGCGGGATCCTCCCGGACCGGGGCACCAACCCATGTCCCCTGCATCGGCAGGTGGATTCTCAACCACTGCGCCACCAGGGAAGCCCCCAGTGTAATTATTAATATGATTCACTTAAGTCTGTTTAAGTCTGTGGCGTGTGGGATCCTCCATTGCGGTGCGTGGGCTTCTCTCTAGTTGTGGCGTGTGGGTTTAGTTGCCCCACAGCATGTGGGATCTTAGTATCCCCACCAGGGATTGAACCAGCGTCCCCTGCATTGTAAGATGGATTCTTAACCACTGGACCACCAGGGAAGTCCCCATTTAAGTCTCTTTTCTCTTTGTCCCATCTGCTTCTGTTTTTTTTGTACTTCTACATATTCCTTCCATCCTTTGTGCTTTTATTGTCATACATTTTACTTCTACATATATTATTATATATTGTAATTATTTAAGCTTCAAAAGTCAGTTGTTCTTTTTTTTTTATTCCTAGGTATTTTATTCTTTTTGTTGCAGTGGTAAATGGGAGTGCTTCCTTAATTTCTCTTTCAGATTTTTCATCATTAGTGTATAGGAATGCCAGAGATTTCTGTGCATTAATTTTGTATCCTGCTACTTTACCAAATTCATTGATTAGCTCTAGTAGTTTTCTGGTAGCATCTTTAGGATTCTCTATGTATAGTATGTCATCTGCAAACAGTGACAGTTTTACTTCTTTCCAAATTTGTATACCTTCAAAAGTCAATTATTCTTGAAGGAAATTAAGGTATGAGAATACTTTTATCTACTCATATATTTACCATTTCTTTAAAGAACTTAGGGAATGAGAATATTTTGTATCTACACATACATTTGCCATTTCTGCCCTTCATTCCTTCATGAAGATTTGGGTTTCTGTCAGGCATCTTTTTCCTTCATTGTGAAGAACTTCATTTAACATTTCTTATTGTGCAGGTCCCTTGGTGATGATTTCTTTCAGCTTTTGTTTTCAGCTTTTGTTTGTCTGTTAATATCTTAATTGAGCTTTACTTTTGAAGGATTTTTTGATGAATACAGTCAATTTTGTTATTTGTGGTGGTTATGGTCTATAAAGTCACAGAAAATACTGAATTAGCAGATACTGAATCATTGTGCCTAGGGGAAATACAGGGTTAGGTTCCTGTGAACCTTTAGTCATAACATTTTTGTTACTCGTCAGTATATAACTTTGTTTTAAGTGTGTTTCTATTTAAAGAAACACATTATTTGATATATATTGTAGACTCATTAACATTGAACTCATGGCTAACAGAACTGTAACTCATGTCTGAATGAACCTTATCTAACACACGTGTTTCCTCTGTAAGGTACATCATAGCCTTCTGCTGTTAAGAACACTAGACAGCACTTCAGCATTGTGCTTAGGGGCCATATCAGAATACCAACAGAAAGTACAGAAATGCAAACAGTAGGGCACTAAATAGACTGCTAAAAGAATACTTGTTTACTGTATGTGAGCTGAAACAAGAAGGAATAGGGTTGCCTTGTTTGACCTCACCTGGCAACATATGTTGGGGGACTGGAATGTATGGCTCTTCTGCATGTGCCTGCTGCTGTAAGTACTGATTTTGGGTTTATCAATTTAGTGAGTAGGCCAGTTGGCAAATTAAGGAATCAGATTATGAGGGTTGACTGCATGCAATTCTAGGTTTGCAGTTATTTTCATCATTTTAAAGAATGTTTTATTATCTTTTGGATTGCGTTGTTTCCAGTGAGAGGTCAGGTCATTCTTATTGTTTACCTGCCTTTTCCCTCTGTTTTTAAGATTTTTCTCTGTCTTTGGTTTTCAGCAGTTTGGCTTCTACAGTGTAGTTCTTTGTGGTTTTGTGTTTATCCTGCTTGTGGTTCATTGAGCTTCTTGGATCTGTGGGCTGGTATTTTCTATCACTATTTTCAAATTTTAGGCTGTTATATCTTAAAACTTTTTTTTCCTGTTTCAGTCATTATTGTCTTTGGGGGGACTCCAGTTATGTATGCATTAACTGCTTGATTATCTCATAGGTCATTGAGACTGTTCATTTTTTCCCCCCAGCTTTTTGTTCTTCATGCTGTGCTTCAGTTTAGATATTTTCTTTCTGTTGCTCTTTAAGTTTATTGATCTTTTCTTCTCCATTGTCCAATCTACTTTGAAGCTCATCTGGTGAAATTTTCTTTAGATTAATGTAATTTTCAGTTACAGCATTTCCATTTGGTTCTTTTTCTAGCCCATGTTTTTCTACCAAGACTCTCTGTTCACTCATTATGTCTATCTTTTACTTTACATACTTAGGAATTTTTGAAAGCTGTTTAAATTTCCATTTTAATATTCATTAATCCAACATTTACACTATTTCTTTTTGTTTATATAGGCTGTTTTTTCTTATTTATGCTCAAATTTTCTTCTTTTCACGTCCAGTAGTTTTTTATTTTATACTGCTTGTCATGGATGTGGTGATAGTTTTGTTCTGGAAGGCAATTGATTTGCTGGCAAATCACCTTGATCTTTTTTAAGTCTTGATTTTAAAGTTAGGGTGGGTCTAGAGCAGTGGCTGGCTGACTTTTTCTTTAAGGGCAAAGTAGTAAATATTTTAGGCTTGTGGGTCATACAGGTTCTATCTAACTACTCATCTTTGCCATTATAATGCAGAAGTAGCCATAGACAATACATCACATGAATGGACATGACTTTCTCCCAATACAACTTTGGCCCATGAGCCATGTTTTGCTGACTCTTGGTCTAGAGTACCCCTTACTTTAGGGTTATAGTAGTCCCACTCTTAAGGTGTACCTTTTCTGGAATCTCACTTTTATGCTTGGGGTGTTTATGAGATCTCTCCACTCTGACTGGCCAGAACTTTAGGTCAGGTCTTCCAGAACAGTCTGGCCTCCAGAATATCCATTCAGCTCACAACTCTATCATAGATTTGTCTGCTGGGTCTTGGTAAGTCTTGTGATCTATATGTGCAGCATTGTATTCAGCCAGATGTTTAAAGGGAACATCTATCTAGATTTCTGGAGCACCTTTTCTTTGAAGCTTTCCTTTGTATGTCACCCTGCCCCACAAATCCCAGACAACTCAACAGCTTCCTCTGCTCAGCAAGAGCACAGTATCCTTGGGCTCCTCTGCCATGTGCTGTTGACAGAAAGTGCTTTCAGATGGAAAGCCAGGGCATTCCTCTGGTGTGCTTCCCTCTTCTCAGGAATTACACTTCTGCCTGTGGTCCAGTGTCTCAGGACAGTTGCTTCACATATTTTGCCCAGTTTTATAGTTGTTTATGTTGGAAGGGTTAGTGTGATAAAATTACTTTCATGGCTAGAAGCAGAGGTTCTTCTCTATGATTTTAAAGTGCAGTTTATTTTTCTTGTTTTATAAATTAGATATGATTTTACTGACCACTTACTTTTTTTTTTAAGTTTATTTTTTTATTTACGTTTGGCCACGTTGGGTCTTTGTTGCTGCGTGTGGGCTTTCTCTAGTTGCGGCGAGTGGGTGCTACTCTTCGTTGTGGTGCGCGGGCTTCTCATTGCGGTGGCTTTTCTTGTTGCAGAGCATGGGCTCTAGGCACGCGGGCTTCAGTAGCTGTGGCTCGCGGGCTCTAGAGCACAGGCTCAGTAGTTGTGGCCCATGGGCTTAGTTGCCTCGGGGCATGTGGGATCTTCCCGGACCAGGGCTGGAACCCGTGTCCCCTGCATTGGCAGGCAGATTCTTAACCACAGCGCCACCAGGGAAGCCCTGACCACTTATACTTTTGGTTGATAAACAGGTTTTGAAATGAACGTGTCAAGGAAAATACTCAGTATAAGAGTGTGTGGACATTGGTGAGATTGTGATAGCATATATATTTTTTTTGAATTGACCAGTAATAAATTCAAAACTGATAATGCCATTTTTACTTTCTTGAAAAGTGATTTACTAAAAAAAAAAAAAAATTTCTCCAGTGAACTTTAATTTTGCAACTGCTTCTTGTGTGGTGGAAGTAATTAGCGTTCACAGTTTGTAGCCCTGAGGCAGTTAATGGAAACTTATATTCTAGTTTTAGGCTTAGGTAAGGAAAAGAATCTAGCATTAGGGCCAACATGAGGAATAGATCATTTGGAAATCTTTCATACTGTCATTATAAGCAGTTAGTGATTCTATTCATTTTACTGAGGGTAATGAAATAAATATATATATGATTATAGTTTAAATTATTTTCTAGCTTTGTCATTAACTAAGCTATGTGACTTTGAATAAGTTGCTTTATTCTCTGAGCTTAGGTACCTGGAAATGTAGAGGATTAACAAAAATAAGGTAAGAATGAGTAGGTTTTACAAAGAGAGTTAGTGAGGCTGAATATGGTGAATTTGAGCATTAGTGGATGTCAGCATTCTTATGCAAGAGGGGGAAGCATGGGTTTGGTTAGGAAGAAGTTTATTTTGTTAGCATAGATGACATGTAAGGAGATGTTGAGATAAGCTTAGACAGTTAAATTGGGGCCATATAGTGCAGGGCCTTATATATCTGACTAAGAATTTTTGGTGTAATTCAGTATGTAACTGGGAGCTTTTAAATGTTTTCGAGCAAGAAAAATGTATAGAATTGTCCTTTTTGATGGCTGTAGAGGAGAGATGTAATAGGAGAGTTCTGGCTTCCCTTTTGCCTATTCAGTGAAAACTTGTTTTTTTTTTGTAATATGACATTATGTTTTTACTTAGTGTGGATATATATAATTAAGTCCTTAATATTTATTGTTTCTTCTGGCTGTCTGTTCAAATAGTACAAATGAGATTGATGATTAAGGTTTTAATTTCATTCAGTAGTTAGAATTTGGCATTATGAGTAGATCATAGAAAGAAGGGGAGTTGTTTACCGTTTTTGTAAGCCCAGTAATGTAAGTGTATGTGTAACATATCTCAGCAATTCAGAACATTTTATTTTTTACTTAATATAGCATCCCTTATTATAAAATAGTTTATTCACTTGTGAAAGTGAGGGTCTTGCAGAAAAAGGAAGATGAAAATCAGTAATTCTTTTTCAGAACAGGAAATAGATAATTTTTAGGTGTTTTAGCCTTAGAATTTGGTAGCTTTTGTGATATATAAGTATTGTTGATCAAAATTTTCTTTTGACATCGTTAATTTTATTAGTCATTTTCAAATTCTAAATTTATATAGTAAAGTCTAGAAAAGAAGTACTGCAGAGCAGTTAAAGGAAAGAGCATGGACTGGTAAACTATGGATTCAGTCTCAGATCCATCACTTTTTTTAGTTTTGTGTCTCTGGGGAAGTTACTTAGCCTTTTTATGCCTCTCTTTCCTCATCTGTGAAATCAAGATAACAGTAGTACCTATTTTACAGGGTGGTTTTGAGTATTAAAAGACCATGTGGGGCTTCCCTGGTGGCGCAGTGGTTGAGACTCTGCCTGCCGATGCAGGGGACACGGGTTCGTGCCCCGGTCCGGGAAGATCCCACATGCCGCGGAGTGGCTAGGCTCGTGAGCCGTGGCCGCTGAGCCTGCGCGTCCGGAGCCTGTGCTCCGCAACGAGAGAGGCCACAACAGTGAGAGGCCCGCGTACAACAACAACAACAACAACAACAACAAAAAACCATATGAAATCAATGTGCCTGGCCATCGTTAACATCTCTATAAATGTTGTTATATGGTGAAGTAAAAGCAAACAATCAGTCAAATATTTTGGATAATTACAGGGTATTTGCTGGGTGACTGTTTATCTTGTTTCAGGAGCTCAAATTTATGGGGCTGATAAAGTAGGAATACGTAATTTATTATTGCACTCGTGCATAGGAGTGCACATGAACTTGGGAGTTAGACCTCTTCAAATCCTGGCTCTCTGGCCTCCTAGCTCTGTGACCTAGGGCAAATTGTTTCTTTTTTCCCCTTCCCTCCCTCACAACATTTTGAGGTAGTTACTCTTATTTGGCAAATGAGGAAATGAAGCACAGAAAGGCTAAGTAGTAACTTTCTCAGGGTTACACATTTATATTTTGTAATATGTGATGGATCTGGGGTTTGGACCCAGGCAATTTGATCCCATGATTCATGATGGGCCTTAGTAGGAGTCCCTGAGCAACTCTCTTCTTCTTGAAGGCAAAATGGTAATGACTTCTTCTGGATTTTTTTCTAAGTGCTTTTAGAAATGGAATACTTGTTTTGTGGCTAATTTTGGATTGAGTCTCATTTTACAAAATGAGGATTTTTTTTTTTTTGGAAATTTGTGAATATTTCAACTACCAATTTATAAACTTTCTCACTTGACCAAGTGTCAGAATATAGTTTTTATTATAAGAGATATTCTGGTATTAGATACGCATAAGGATATATTTTTTAAAAATACTTCAAAATTTTGGCACAGTTTTAGATATAGTTTGGTTTCCCTCTGATTTTAACATGTTTCTAGTTCACTTTACAAGTAAACTGTCTCTAAATTAGTTGGCTTTTAACTATATTGTCTAGATGAAAAAGACAACCATTTTGTTAAGAATTTGCTTCCTTTTATTTAGGTGGAGCAGCTGTGTAATTATTTGGTTCTGCTCTTTCTCGGTTTGTACAACATTAAAATTCATTATTTTAGCTGAAAGGAATTTTCAAATTGTCATTTTACAAATGAGAACTGTGTAATTTAACTAAGATTACATAACAAGTCATCTTTAAAAAGTGTGTACACATATGTGTACATTTTATAAAATCTCATAAGGCAGTGTGTCTTACTGGTTTGGATGAGGGGCCCATTCAACCTGTTGTTCTAGGTTATAGGAGACTCTTTTAAATGGATTTCCCCTCTCCACCCCATCTAAGAATCCTTTAGATATGACATCATACCTAGTATGAATTTAAAATTTATGTGACATTATGAATTTAACTCTCCTACTCATCAAAAGGAATACCCTTGGAAGACAAGTTCCATGTTCATGATAGCCACATCTCTGATTTCTTTTTTTTTCTATTAATCAGCCTTGTCTAGCTTGTTCTTCCAGATAGAAGTGTCCAAATTTATTAGGTCCTCTACACTAAAGGAATACCTCCTGTCATCTCTCAGACTGTTTCACATTGTCTTTTGCTAGAGCCCTTTCTCTAGTATAAACCACAGAAGATCTTTAGCTCAAGATCTCCCAACTGCAGGTATAAAATGACATTGTACAAGGTTAATATACCAATATATAGTGTATTAGTTGACTTGGGCTTCTATACCAAAATACCATAGACTAGGTGGCTTAAACAACAGAAATTTATTTCTTACAGTTCTGAAGGCTGGGAAGTCTAAGATCAAAATGTGGGCAAGTTAGGTTTCATTCTGAGGCCTCTTTTCTTGGCTTATAGGTTGCTGCCTTCTGTGTGCTCACGTGACCTCTTCCTGTGACCATGGTCCCACCCTTATGACGTTCTATATTCCTAATTACTTCCGAAAGTCCCCATCTCCAAACACAACACATTGAACCTTAGGGCTTGAACATAATGAATTTTAGGGGAAACACAAACATTCAATTTATAACATACAGCATATATTGGTTAAGAAAGTGAGCTCTGGAGTTGAATTGTCTGAGTCTCACTACTTATCTATTGAGTGAGTTACTTGTCTATCACTTTTTTTTTTTTAATCTGTTAAATGAGATATTAACAGCAACACTTGTAACATTAGAGTTGTAAGGAGTAAAATGAGTTCTTGCATCATGTAAATCACTTAGAATAACAAGTAGAGAATATACATGATTTTCTGAAAGTGTTCTAAATTGAACATATACCAGTAAAAAAAGATAAGAAGATGAGTATATTCAAGCCACTTTGGTTCATGCAGTTTCTTTAACATAAACATGTTTTTGCCTCTTGAAAAATGATAGGTTCTATAGATATCATTTAATCAATTTTATAGTATATATTATAATTTAATCTGGGTTAATGGTACTACTAATGGTACTACTTTTTCCTTTCCATCATGGCTTTTTCTCTGTAGATAAAGTTTTGTGTTAACTCATTACAAGCTGAACCCCTTGCTTGTTCCTCTTTAGTCTCCTTCCAACTCTGTCTTTATTTCTGCTGAGGTTATATTCTATTTGTTTTTCAGATGAGACACTTTTTGCTCTTCCTGCTGCATCTGAGCCTGTGATACACTCCTCTGCAGGCAAGTTCTTTCTGCTAGCCTTTTATCCTCTGTGTATTCTAACTTTAATTCTTTAGTTATGTTCACTCTATGCTTAGTAGTTTGAATTTACTAAAAATAAGCATGGTTCCAAGAATGTTTATCTACTGACCAAGTTGAAATTTGCATTTTATATGCAGTGTCCAAGAGAGAAATGGGCAGAAACCTGATTAATAATTGGAAATGTGTAAGGAATTCTTGGCCCCTTGATTTATGTTTATATATTGACTAGTCATTTTTTCCAAATACAGTTTATTTGCTTATAGCTGACAGGCTTTCATAGAAAAGAATGTCAGCCTATGACAGTTAATTATCCAGTGCCCTTTCTTTCTTATGCTGTCAAACTCTCTTCTCAAATCCTCATTTCTTCCTCTGAGACTAGTTAGAAGTAGCTTTTCTCAGTTAATTGTACGTGAGGATTTTCTCAAAGACTTGATGTCTTTGCATAGTATATAATAGCTTCTGTAGCCATGCACATGTTTTTTGACAGTAGCTTTAATTTTTCAATTATGATTCAGTCTACTTGATTATTATTTATTAACTAAATGTTATTAGCATTTTAGTTAACAGTAAGTCTTTACTAACAGTATTTTTGAATCTGTCATAAAACTTGCATTAAATCTGAGAACACTGGCATTCTCTAACTTTCCTTTCTGTCCATGGTCACAGAAAAAATTATGGATTTGAAGGAGCAGCCAGGTAACACTGTTTCTGCTGGTCAAGAGGATTTTCCATCTGTCCTGCTTGAAACTGCTGCTTCTCTTCCTTCTTTAGCTCCTCTCTCAGCTGCTTCTTTTAAAGAACATGAATACCTTGGTAATTTACCAGCAGTACTACCTACGGAAGGAACACTTCGAGAAATTTCAGATGAAGCTTCTAAAGAATTCTCAGAGAAGGCAAAAAAACCATTTGTAGACATTGATTTACCAGAGTTTTCAGAATTGGAATACTCAGAAATGGGATCATCATTCAGTGGCTCTCCAAGAGCAGAATCTGCCATAACAGTAGCAAATCCTAGGGAAGAAATAATTGTGAAGAATAAAGATGAAGAAGAGGACTTAGTTAGTAATAACATCCTTCGTACTCAGCAAGAGTTACCGATAGTCCTTAGCAAATCAGTTAAAGAAGAGGATAGAGTTATGTCTCCAGAAAAAACAAAAGACAGTTTTACTGAAAAGGGAATTGTAGCAGAAGCTCCTGTGAGGGAGGAATATGCAGACTTCAAACCATTTGAGCAAGTATGGGAAGTAAAAGATACTTATAAGCAAGATAGTGATGTTTTGGCTGCTGGAGGTAATATAGAGAGCAAATTGGAAGGTAAAGTGGATACGGAACGTTTTTCAGATAGCCTTGAACAAACAAATCGTGAAAAAGATAGTGAAAGTAGTAATGATGATACTTCATTTCCTAGTACACCAGAAGCTATAAAAGATGGTTCAGGAGCATATATCACATGTGCTCCCTTTAACCCTTCAGCAAACATTTTTCCCTTGTTGGAAGATCATACTTCAGAAAATAAGACAGATGAAAAAAAAATAGAAGAAAAAAAGGCCCAAATTGTAACAGAGAAGAATGCTAGTGCCAAAACATCAAACCCTTTCCTTGTGGCAACACAGGATTCTAAGACAGATTATGACACAACAGATCATTTATCAGAGGTGACTGAGGAAGTAGTGGCAAACATGCATGAAGGTCTAACCCCAGATTTAGTACAGGAAGCATGTGAAAGTGAATTGAGTGAAGCTACAGGTACAAAAATTGCCTTTGAAACAAAAATGGACTTGGTTCAAACTTCAGAAGCTATGCAGGAGTCACTTTACCCTGTAGCACAGCTTTGCCCATCCTTTGAAGAATCTGAAGCTACTCCTTCACCAGTTTTGCCTGACATTGTCATGGAAGCACCATTAAATTCTATAGTTCCTAGTGCTGGTGCTTCTGCAGTGCAGCTCAGTTCATCACCATTAGAAGCTCCTCCTTCGGTTAATTATGAAAGCATAAAACTTGAGCCTGAAAATCCCCCACCATATGAAGAGGCCATGAATGTATCACTAAAAAAAGTATCAGGAATGAATGAAGAAATTAAAGAGGCTGAAAGTATTAGTGTAGCTGTTCAAGAAACAGAAGCTCCTTATATATCTATTGCATGTGATTTAATTAAAGAAACAAAGCTCTCTACTGAACCAACTCCAGATTTCTCTAGTTATTCAGAAATAGCAAAAGTTGCACAGCTGGTGCCCACTCATTCTGAGCTAGTTGAAGATTCCTCACCTGATTCTGAACCAGTTGACTTATTTAGTGATGATTCAATTCCTGAAGTTCCACAAAAACAAGATGAAGCTGTGATACTTGTAAAAGAAAATCTCATCGAAACTTCATCTGAATCAATGATAGAACATGAAAATAAGGAGAAACTTAGTGCTTCACCACCACCTGAGGGGGGAAAGCCGTATTTGGAATCTTTTCAGCCCAATTTAGGTACCACAAAAGATACCTTATCATCTAATGAAGTTTCAACATTGATCCAAAAGGAGAAAATTCCTTTGCAGATGGAGGAGCTCAATACTGCAGTTTATTCAAATGATGGCTTATATATTGCTAAGGAAGCAAAAATAAGAGAGAGTGAAACATTTTCAGATTCATCTCCAATTGAGATTATAGATGAGTTTCCTACATTTGTCAGTTCTAAAACAGATTATTCTACATTAGCCAGGGAATACAGTGACCTAGAAATATCCTACAAAAGTGAAGTTGCTAGTGTCCAGGATGGAGCTGGGTCTTTGCCTTGCTCAGAATTACCCCATGAAGTTTCTGTCAAGAGTGTACAGCCTAAAGATGAAGAAAAAGTTCATGTCCCAGATGAATTCTCCAAAGATAGGGCTGATATTTCAAAGGTGCCCTTACTGCCTCCAGATGTTTCTGCTTTGGATGCTCAAACAGGGATAGGCAGTATAGTTAAACCCAAAGTTCTTGTGAAAGAAGCTGAGAAAAAACTTCCTTCTGGTACAGAAAAAGAGCACAGACCACCATCTGCTATGTTTTCAGCAGAGCTGAGTAAAACTTCAGGTAATCAATCCATACCTTATTTTGTGCTTTCTTGCCACCTTTTGACCTATGGAACATTCCACTACATTTTGTGTAGTATGTTACATTTATAGTGTCTGATATATCACATTGATAAGAATTCTTTTTACTGTCTCAGTTTAAGATTTTAGTGCTTTTTCTAGCCCTCTTGCACTCATCACGCACCCTTGCTCTTAGCTTTTCCACACAATTATTTGTTGGTCATTTTTATGCACCATGGAACTAGAAAAAACTTTTTTTAGAATTGGCTTCAGTGTCTGTTCCCTTCTTTTGCTTTAGTGTTTCCTGATAGCATGAAGAGCAAGAGGTATTAAAACAAAATATTTTCAGATGTGTTTACTTTTGTTTTCCCAGAAATATCTTCATTTAAAAATTTTGACGAAAGAACATTTCTGTTACCTGTTTCTGATCTTTCAATATAATGCAATAATTTCCAGTAAAAGGTATAAAGTTAAGCATATTGAGTATTAGACGTTTTCTTGAAAAGTATAAATTGAGGTATGCTATTTTTAATTCTCCTGAAAAGTACTAATTCTCATTTTTTCTTTTGACTCTACACTTCCCACATATCTGATTTGTGTAAAGTGATTTGTACATGTGTTTTTTATTTAGCATTCTAATTTAGATGATTACTGTGTATTTACTGAATATACTTATGCATTGGAGATAGGTAGTACTGGTGGCAGAGACCAGTTTAGAGTTGCTGTAATTGAAGAAAGAGGAAATTATGAACGTAAGGCAATGGGATGAGCATGGAGACATAGTACTTAGTGTTTGATTGGAATTGGACCTGAAGGTTAAGGGGAGGAGTTAAAGCTTACTCTAGGAAACCTGGGTTTCTTGTATGTGCAGATACATGGCAGTATGAGAAACTGAGTTAGGGAACATGAGAAAATAAAGTGGAAGAAAATAAAAAACTCAGTTTTGAATATATTGTAATTAAGGTACCTATGAGACATCCAAGAATGATGGGTATTAAACATGAAGCTCTTGAGAGAGACCTTGACCGTATGTGTGTATTTACCATGGGCTCAGAGATTGTAATTAAAGCCACAGACATCAACTAGGGGGAGCCGAGGGAAGAGGAAGATTTAAAGTTGGAGGAATTGATCAACATTATCAAATACTAGAGAGCTCAGTTAAGATAAGGATTGAGAATTTGTCAGAAGGGAGGGAAGGTGTTATAATGGTAATCCCTATTCTCAGATGGTTAACGATTTTCTGCATCCTTGATTATGATATATTTAGGTGTTTTTAAAAAATTTTCTGATTCTTATTACTGAGTCAGATTCAGTAATTCTGATTCTTATTCTTATTTAAACCTGAAAGTATTGATAAGTATTAAATAATAAATAAAACTTGCTCAGATAATTTATTATCTCCAGTTTGTTTCTCTTGTTTTCTTAAAATGACATTTGTAGGCAGAATTCAATTTTAATTTTGGGAAGAAAGGCTGATTTTGTAAGGGAGATGAGCAAGGTATTATTGATGCAGACATTGATGCCTTATTGATAGTTTTGGATAAAATTTGTTATGAGAAAAATGAATACTAGTCTTCTCCCTTGATAAGGGTATTTTATCAAACTGTATTTTTTTTTTTTTTGACCACGCCATGTGGTTTGTGGGAGCTTAGTTCCCCAACCAGGGATTGAACCCAGGTCACAGCAGTGAAAGCACCGAGGTCTAACTACTGGACCACCAGGGAATTCTGTCAAACTGTATTCTTAACAATGAAATGTAAATACTGGTTTTTCTCAGTTCATAATTATGAACATTCATTCTGTTTTTCCTTTCACTGTACGTCATTATTTAGAGGCCCAGCGTTTCATATATGTTTTTATTTACTTTTAAAAAAATTTGTGGCTAAAGATTTATGCTTTCAGTACCCTGATGGTTTCCATTTTTGTTTAAAATATATTATCACTGGCACTTTAATTTTTCATTTTCCACTCATTTTAAATATAAATATAATTACAATATTCTAATAATTGCTTAAATTTATACTACTAAATACAGACCCAGATAGTGAAACTACTGAAAAGAATAGTTAACTGATAGGCAGCACTACCAGATGACAGCTGAAATCTTTTTCTCAGATGATGCATGGAAGTTCCAGTTTGGCATAGAATGACAGTTTAGGGATATAAGTGTATGATTGGAAGTGGAAGATCATCAACACATACTAAGGGCACAGAGAGGCTGTCTCTACCTTGGAATATTAGGAATGGCTTCACAAAGAGATGCTTCTATAAAAGCTACAGTTAGCAAATGTGAGTAAACACATAGACCTGTTCATTTATATAAATATAATAAAAGTTTTCCAGATCCTGTTTTGGTATTTTTGGGGCAGGTGGGTATGTGTGGGTATTATGGTCAGTATGTAGAAACTGAAGCTATTCAAGCTATTCACTTGAAGCTAGGGACATAGATGGATTTGAGACTGGCCATGGGTGACTCAGTGAAAAGAAACATTCAGGTTTATTCAGAACTAAACTGAAAGACCAATCTATGCTAAAGGAGGGTTTATGATACATTGGATGCTAAATTTTCTCTGACTGGAATTAAGCAGAATTTTTTTTAAACTTATGGTCTCATTTAGAGAGTTTCTTTTAAAAAAAGGATGATTGCTTTTTTAAAATTAACTTTCATTTGGAAATAAGTTCAAACTTAAAAACAATTGCAAAAATAAAAGTAGTACAAAGAATGTCTTATACTCTTCATCTAAATTTACCTACTAACATTTCTCCATTTACATTATTATTTATGATCTCTCTTTTTATAGATAACTAGACTATGGATACGTAGATACAGTATATCCTTTTTTTCCTGAACCATTTGAGACTAAGTTATATACATTCTGTTTTACCCCTAAATAGTTTAAAAAGGGATATTCTCTTACATAACCTCAGTACAGCTATTAACTTTCTAAATTTTACATTCATTCAATACTTTTTTCTAATCTACCATCCATATTCTAGTTGTGTTAGTTGACCTAATAATGTTCTTTGTAGTGTCCTGTACTACAAGATCCAGTCTAGTGCCAGGTTTTGCATTTAGTTATGTTACCTTTGGCTCCTTTAATCTGGGACATTTCCAGTCTTTATCTCTTACGATTGTAACATTTTTAAAGAACACAGGCCCTTTCCCTTCTTCCTTTTTAATAGAAAGTTCCTTGTTTTGCGTTTTGTCTAATGTTTCTTAGTGATTAGATTGAGTTTGTGGATTCATGGCCAAAATGAAGATAATGCAGTGCCCCTCTCATAGCAATCTGGAGGTACCTACTATTCATCAGTCCCTCATTGATGAGGTTTAATTTACACCATCTGGTCAAGGTGGTTCCTGATTTCCTTATTGTATAATTACTATCTTTCTTCCTTCCTGACAACTAATAAGCAGTCTGATGGGTGACACTTCAAGACCATGTAAATATCCTGCCCTCCGTCAAAATTCCCTCCCTAGATTTAGTATCTATTGATGATTCTTGATTGATTTATTCTTTACCATTAAGTTTGCAAAAGATGATTTTTCTGTTCTAATACTTCCTCCACATTTATCAATCAACCCTGGCATTCTAAGCAAGAGCTCTCCTTTTCCATTAATTAACTATTTAATTATCAGTATGGATTCATGAATTTCTCTTTTCCCCCCAATGGTTCATAATTCATTACTGTACTTATTTATTTTGGTTGTCAATGGTCACAGATTTGGAGGGCTCCCCTTCAAATTGGCTCAAGGACATGCAGCTGTCCTTTTTTTTTTTTTGAGTGGAGAGGGAAGCACTTCTTACTTTCTAGCATAACGAAATGCTGTAGGCTCATCTTTTGCCCACTCTGTCCCAGCCCTGAAGTCAGCAGTTTCTCCAAGGATCCTTGATTCCTTTCAGTGATCAAGAGCTGGATGCTAATTGTACTTTGCTCCTGTGGGGTCTTTCCATTTTAGCCCTTCCAGTGGACCGAGGTAGGAAATACTTGTATACATACATACAAATAAACATACACATATTTATGAAATCATGTGTTTACATAGATACCTCCAAATCCAAAACATTCCCAGAGGACTATTTCTTTCTTCCCCCATTTCACATTTGTATGTTCCTTCTATAGTGAGAACCTGGCTTCTAACACTACCAGTACATTTATTAATTTGTTTAATCCTTGAGTACATCTAAAATAGTTTTAGAATGTTTTATAATATCATTATAATAAATATAATAAAGGGTTCAGGTTTACTTTTCAAATCCACCTCCCTCAACCCTGCCCAGGTTACTCGGATTAGTTTTATTTTCCCTTTTCCTTCTACCTTCCCCCATCTTCAGTGTGGTTATAATACAAATTTGAAATAAAGTTAGATTTGTTTCAGTTTGCTTTCAGTTTTAGGTTTTCTTTCTCTCTATTTAGGACATTTTTAAATTAAGAATTTTGAAAGGCTGAGAAAAGAACCTGAATTCTTTGCATTTTACCTAGAAAGGGGAGACTACCATTTATGGGAAATCTTTTAAGCACCAAGCATTTTCACATAGTCATCTCATTTAGTCTTCACCATAATCTGAAAGAAGGAATCATTTCATGGATGACAAAATCTAAATCTAAGGATGTTACGAAACTTTACCGAGGTTGCATATTATGTAGTAAGCACAGTACTTTTGAGCTTCTATTGTGTTCCAGACATTGGGCTAACTTACTTTTTTAAAAAAATTTTTATTGGAGTATAGTTGATTACAATGTTGTGTTAGTTTCAGGTGTGAAATCAAAGTGAATCAGTTACACATATATCCATTCTTTTTTAGATTCTTTTCCCATATGGGTCACTGCAGAGTATTGAGTAGAATTCCCTGTGCTATACAGTAGGTCCTTATTAGTTATCTATTTTACATATAGTAGTGTGTATATGTCAGTCCCAATCTCTCAATTTATCCCCCCCCTTACACTCTGGTAACCATAAGTTTGTTTTCTACGTCTGTGACTCTATTTCTGTTTTGTAAATAATTTGTACCATTTTATTTTGGTTAGATCACATATAAGCGATATATGATATTTGTCTTTCTCTGTCTGACTTCACTCAGTATGATAATCTCTAGGTCCATCCATGTTTCTGCAAATGGCATTATTTCATCCTTTTTTATGGCTGAGTAATATCCATTGTATATGTGTGCCACATCTTGTTTATCCACTCCTCTGTCGATGGACATTTAGGTTGCTTCCATGTATGGCTATTGTAAATGGTGCTGCAATGAACGTTGGGGGTGCATGTGTCTTTTTGAATTACGGTTTTCTCCGGATATATGCCCAGGAGTGGGATTGCTGGATCATATGTTAGTTCTATATTTATTTTTTTAAGGAACCTACATATTGTTCTCCATAATGGTTGTACCAGTTTACTTTCCCACCAACAGTGTAGGAGGGTTCCCTTTGCTCCACACCCTCCCCAGCATTTATTGTTTGTAGTTTTTTTGATGATGGCCATTCTTACTGGTGTGATGTGATACCTCATTGTAGTTCTGATTTACATTTCTTTAATAATTAGTGTTGTTGATCATCTTTTCATGTGCTTTTTGCCATCTGTATGTCTTCTTTGGAGAAATGTCTATTTAGATCTTCCACCCATTTTTTGATTGTGGTGGTTTTTTTGATGTTGAGCTGCATAAGCTGTTTATATATTTTGGAGATTAATCCTTTGTTGGTTGGTTTGTTTGCAAATATTTTCTCCCATTCTATGGGGTGTCTTTTTGTTTTGTTTATGGTTTCCTTTGCTGTGCAAAAGCCTTTAAGTTTCATTAGGTTCCATTTGTTTATTTTTGTTTTTATTTTCATTAGGAGGTGGATCAAAAAAGATCTTGCTGTGATTTATGTCAGAGAGTGTTCTGCCTATGTTTTCCTCTAAGAGTTTTATAGTTTCTGGCCTCACATTTAGGTCTTTAATCCATCTTGGGTTTATTTTTGTGTATGATGTTAGAGAGTGTTCTCATTTTATTCTTTTACATGTAGCTGTCCAGTTTTCCCAGCACCACTTATTGAAGAGACTGTCTTTTCTGTATATTCTTGCCTCCTTTGTCATAGATTAGTTGACTAACTTTCTTATTTATATTAGTTCTTATCCGATTCCACAAAGGAAATATTTTTTCCGACAAGTGAAGAACTGGGATGAGACCTAGGTTTTGTCCCCTTCACAGTTTTGGAGCAAGCAGTTATTGTCCTAAATAGCAGATGACCAGGGTGCTGCTGCTTTTATTACATACCTATTGTGTTGGGGGCATTAACCAATGCAAGGCATTTTAAAAACATCAGGAACATTGGTTACTGTGTCCATTTTCTCATGGGGTCTTCTATAAGTAGGGATATTAGAATGAGGGTAACCTTCTGTTGCTTCCACGTGGAGACTGAATAACCCTATTGTTATTCAGCTGGACAGCTGCTGTCTTTGTTGTTGGTGGGTCATTGGTGAAGAAAGGTGCTAATGTCTCCCATTGAAACCACTGAGATCTTGACTTAATGATAGTGATTGCTTAATACATGTTTGTTGGTTGCTTGGTTTGCCACTAGTGCACAGAACGTTTTAAGTTCATAATCATAGTATAGATTGTGTTTTGCTGACCTGTTGTAACTTGGTGAGTGAAGTGTAAACCAACCAGAAGTTAATTATTCATTATACTTAAAGTATGTGCTTTCCAGGAATAACCAAATAGTATTGCCATAATAAAGAACTCGCTGAAAAATGGCCCATTTATCTAGGTAAAGAATTAAAAATTATCCTTTGCCAATTTATAGATACTTCTTAAATGTGTTCATGAATAAGAACTTTCTTTTGATGATGTTTATAACTTAAAACATTTTTCTTATATTAATTTTAAAAATTGATTATATAGCTTTTGGGCTTTCTCAGTAAAGCATTATAGATATTAAGTATTTTGTTAAAATACATTTTTAGTGAGCATATATAGGATGCTTCTTGAATATTATTAGTTGGGTTTTGATTAGGACAGTGAGCAGTTAATCTGATGAAAGTAGAAATTTAAGTACCCTGAAAAATAAAAATGTTTAATCTAACACATTGAGTAGAATTACCTTTAACTGGAAGGCTTTGAGTAAATATAAGTGTAGCTAAATTAGAAACTGACTTATTAATAAGGAAATGATTATATTTACTCAAATGTTTGACATTGTCAAATTAGTGTGGATTTATTTAGTGCTTACTGTGGGTCCAATACAGATTGAAAATAAATATGAAATATGAACCTTTATAAAAGATAGATACTGCTACATATAATATGGTTGAAAGAACTTCATCTTGGGCATCTTACACACCTAAGATCTAATCCTGGCTTTATTACCAATTAGCTGTATGACCCTGGGCAGATGTTTTAATCTATTTGAGCTTCAGTTAAATTTAGTAGTCAGAATTTCTCTCAGGGACCTGCTGTCAGTGAAGTCAGGGTAGCAGTACATGAAGCAATCTGAAGTAATATATGCTAATTGTACAAATTTGAGAAGTAGAGAAAAGCATTTAGATGACAAAAAAATTGTAATTGTATTGCCCAGACATAATCATTGCTAATATTTTAGAATATATTCTTCTAGTCTATTTCTATGCATATGGATACTTTATGAATGCAGTGAAAAAAAGTGTTTTTCCAAACTGGGATCATACGTTATATATTGTTTATTGCTTTACAAAATTCGGCAATATATTATATTGCACAATGCCAAAATTTCCATGTCTTTATTTTTCTGCTGTGTGATTATTTAATGTTTAGTGTTCCTTGGTATTGGATATATTATAATTTAATCAGTTCTCTAGGATCCTTAGATTGTCTCCAGTTTTTTAAATTTATAAATAATGCTATTATTAACCTCTTTATGTTTAAATATGTTGTACATATCTCCAAATTACTCTTTTCCATAAATTACTAGAAATAAAACCCTAGGAAATGGGTATGTACATTTTTAAGCGTTTTGACAAAAATTGGCTGTCAGAAAACTTGTACTAATTTTTAAAAATTTTTTATTGGAATATAGTTGCTTTACAACGTTGTGTTAGTTTCTGCTGTACAGCAAAGTGAATCACCTATACGTATACATATATCCCCTCTTTTTTGGATTTCCTTCCCATTTAGGTCACCACAGAGCACTGAGTAGAGTTCCCTGTGCTATACAGTAGGTTCTCATTAGTTATCTATTTTTTACATAGTAGTGTATATATTGTCAATCCCGATCTCCCAATTCATCCTACCCACCCCCTTCCCCCTTAGTATCCTTACGTTTGTTCTCTATGTCTGTGTTTCTATTTCTGCTTTGCAAATAAGTTCATCTGTATCATTTTTCTAGATTCCACATATAAGCTAATGATGTTTGTTTTTCTCTTTCTGACTTCACTTTGTATGACAGTCTCTAGGTCCATCCATGTCTGTACAAATGGCACAATTTTGTTCCTTTTATGGCTGAGTAATATTCCATTGTATATATGTACCACATCTTTCTTTATCCATTCCTCTGTTGATGGACATTTAGGTTGCATCCATGTCCTGGCTATTGTAAATAGTGTTGCAATGAACATTTGGGTGCATGCATCTTTTCGAACTAGTTTTCTCCGTTATATGCCCAGGAGTGAGATTGCTGGATCATATGGCAGTTCTATATTTAGTTTTTTAAGGAACCTCCATATTGTTCTCCATGGTGGCTGTATCAATTTACATTCCCCCCAACAGTGTAGGAGGGTGCCCTTTTCTCCACACCCTCTCCAGCATTTGTTTATAGACTTTTTGATGATGGCTATTCTGACTGGTGTGAGGTAATACCTCATTGTAGTTTTGATTTGCATTTCTCTAATAATGACATTGAGCATCTTTTCATGTGCTTTTTGGCAATCTGTATATCTTCTTTGGAGAAATATCTATTTAGATCTGCCCACTTTTTGATTGGGTTTTTTTTTTTGATATTGAGCTGCATGATCTCTTTGTATATTTTGCAGATTAATCCTGTGTCACAACTTGTACTAATTTTTACCCTTCTAATGGAGTAAGACAACAACCCATTTCTCTATTGATCACCAACAATTAGTATTATTAATATTGTTTTTTTAATCAGAAAATTTTGATAGCTAAGGACTTATACATTATACAAAATTCAAAAAGTACTATTACAGTAAGTCTTCTTCCTGTCTTAACTAAGCTGCCTAGTGCTCCTTCCTAGAGTCATTTACTAGACTTCTCATGTATCCTTCCAGACATTGTATACCTGTCTTTTTAAAAAAAAAAAAAAAAAAAAACCTTTACCAGTTTGATAGGTTAAAGTAGTTATCTTGCTGTTTCGATCTTCGATTATTAGTGAAGGTGAGCATGTTCCACATATTTATTGGCTATTTGTATTTCTTTTGTGAATTGCCTGTTCATACCCTTTGCCCATTTTAAAATTTAGAATCGCCTCTTTCTGATTTTATGAGAGTTCTTTATATAGAGTGGATGCAAATCCTTGTCATGTTACAGTTTTCCCTTAGTTTTCTAAATAATTTTTATTTTACTTTACATTTTGGTGGATATTTTCAGTTTTCACCTGGGAAAATTTATAACTTAATTTATTTACTAATTTATAGTTTCATTTTTATGTTTAATTCTGATCTGTTCAAAATTGATTTTGAATTCTGGTCAGAGATCATTTTATCCCACATGCCTTTTTGGTGTTGGAGTTGTTTTCCTATCCCCATCACACTCTGATAGTCCCCTAGTACCAGGCAACAATCCTAAGGAAGAGCCAGAAAATTGAGAACAATTTTAGCCAGGTTGCATGCTTTGGGTTGGACAGTCAACGGTACTATGGGTGTTGGTGCCATCTAGTGTTGTAGATAGAAAACGATGTCTGTGGAATGCTCTGTAATTGACCATATGGAAATTCAGTTGGGCCGAGAAATTTAGTGAGTTGTGGATATTTGCTTCACAGTAACAAATGACTTTGAAAATGACTTTATAAAAGGATTTTGAATTTTGACACATTGTACTGAATCAAACAAATGCTTGAATCATGCTATGATAAACATTATGAAATGACCTTAAAGATTCCCCCAAACATGTACTTCAGTGAAAACTTAAAAGTTTTAAAAGATCTGTTCAAAACCCAATGACTATTAAATTTTTAAATTCCAGGTTTAAAAATGCTTTGGATCTTTTGGATTATCTGTGTATTTATTTTAGATTATAATATAAGAAATCAACATTTATTTAGTTCTCATTGAATAGTATCACTTTCAGTTTCTTTCTGTATAATTTTTAGTATGTATTTTTATCAGCTTATATGGAATTGTTTATAGACCTTAAAATGCTCATTATATTTTGGTTATTTTTTAACTTGTCATTCATTTTCTAGACTAAAGTCTTTGTTCATGTCTTAAGGTTCAATTCAGTAGTTAGTGCTGAAGTGCTGTAATTTAGTCCATAGAGGGCATTACGTTACAGCATATGGTATTAAACGGCATTATTTAATATCTTTCAGTAATGGGACATATGTTTAGTTTTATACTTTTGTATAGTTCAGAATAATTAAATTTTGAAGTAAGTTTAAAACTACTGTGTAGCTGTAATTTTTTTTTTTTTAATTAAAAGTCCTGTTGTCTGTTGCTGGAAAGTAGAAATAATTTTTTTAGCGATCAAGAATTGTATACAAGCAACCCCCAGTTTAGAGAGTAGCACTTTCAATCCAAATGACCACCTCTTTCTCACCTTATTTGCCTTCATTTCTAAACATTGTAAAGCAAACAAAGCAAAACAAAAACTTGAGTTTTTTGGGGTTCAGAATTAGAGGAAGGAAAGAAATGGAAAAAGGAATATCTTGGGAGAGCTGGCCTGGGAGGTCTTAGAGTTTACATATTGTTGCCTATTCCAAAATACAGTCCTCTACTGTTTGAAATCCTGCCACTTAGGTACAAGACACACACACACACACACACACACGTTTATGAGAGTGTTATAGAGAAAGGAGTTTTTTATTCTTTAGTAGGACTTATTTTAATCATATAATTTTCCTTTTAATGAGGTAAGTGCACGAAGAAAATGAGAGTTTTGATCTGAGATATGAAGAGAAGAGAAATGTAGAGAGTGTAGGTAATTTTAGAGCATGGGTACTGTTTGGAAAGGAGTTAGGGGTGTGTTTGGGGTGGTTTTGGTCATTGGTTTTTGTCATGCTTTGGGGAGGTACTGGGTTTATGGACATTGAGGAATGAGAAGTTGCCAATCATGAACTCAGAACAGGCGATTTCAAAAGTTCAGTGTAAGGCTGATTTTGAGTTTAGGAAGAGAAGAATTCCCCCCTTCCCTACCCCCATGCACAATATGCAGTAGGACTTAGAATTCAGACAGCACTTTTATTTGCTTGTATTATAAGTAAAGGAATCTTCTGTGCTCCTCTCCTTTGGAAGCCTTTACTTTTAAGGGAAAATAAGTTCCTATCCCAAATAATCAATGTGGTATATATATCTGCTCTATTTGAAAATTGTCCTTGAAATAATTTTTCATTTTTAAACAAAATGTTAAATATTTGGAGGAAAACAAATAAGTTTTTAACAGATTTATGTTCTCTATTTGCCTGTTATCTTGGCATTTAATATGGAATAGGACCTGTAATCTACCCATATAAAATTTTTTCTCAGCTGGAGGAGAATAGAACTACAGTAACAAAGCACAGTAATGTGTGTGTGTGTGTGTGTGTGTGTGTGTGTGTGTGTGTGTGTGTGTGTGTGTGTGTGTGGTGGGGCGCTTCTTTTTAAAGAGGGTATTGGGTTATTGCCTAGAATTGAATGGCTTAATATATGCACTTTCTTAGATATGATTTACAGGCTTTATTTCCTTGTGGTTTAATGGTTAAAAATTTTAGCATAATAATAGTAAATAGCTAGCACTTACATAGGGCCACTTTTTATCAGGCACTGTCCTAAGGCCTTTTGCATACACAAACTCATTTGATCCTCTCATCACAATAAACCTCGCCCAGTGGCTTTACATTTTTAACAGATTGGTCTCATCAGATTTTCAAATTTAAGCACTTTTTCCTTAGGTTACCAAACTTAAAACAACTCTAGTTTTAAAACTTTCTAAGAAAGAAATGGGCAAAATGTAAATTGATTTATCTTAGTTAGTTTTCTCTGTAAACTTAATAGCCTAAATTGCAAAGATCATAAAAGCTAAAGAATTAGATATTACTGTGTAAGGTCTAATTTCAGGGCTCCTATTTTGACCTCTTAATCTGCCAGGGGAGCTATTAAGTATGTTTAACATTTAGATGAATGGGTGTTATTATATGTTCTTGCTCCCTCAGATGATTTTTAAAAATTGTTACACCAAGTCAAGTACTGGAAGATGTGAATAAAATGAATGGTAAATACCCTTTTTATCAAGAAATCTTTTTTCCCCCCTACTATTAGTGTAGTAATCTCTGACTTCAAAACAGTGTTTGGGCGATGTTTTTGAGTGCGTTATTCTAATGCTAAAGTATTTATTGGCCTTCAGTCTTAAGGGATTCATTATTAGAAAATACTATTTTGAAAATATTATGTAGTTAATGAATAGTTTGGGATTTCTAACTATTGCATGAGGAGGCCAGAGATTTTCAGCTATGATATGACTTGGTGACAAGTGTTCTCAAATATCACATTATACAAGGGTTCAGTGAATAAAGTTTAAAGTTAAATATTAACTTCTGAGCTGAGAATACTAGACTCTCTTTAAAAATTGCTTTGCTTTATTTATGTTTGGAGTTAGAGAGGCAGGGAGGAAAAGAACTGAGTTCTTGATATTCAGGCCACTTCTGATTTGAAGAATTTTGCAGGGTTTTGCAGCCCACACAGTTTTACAGCAAGTTCCAAAAAATATCATACCTATTTCAATGTAGCTATATAGTCTTCTGAAGTATGTAGTTTCGTACATAGGCTCCATATCTTATAATGCTTCAGCATATCTCACATTTAAAAATATTTTTGCTGATTTGTCATTATATGTTGCCTTTTCTGCTAAGTCAAATGATAATATCAGTTAAAACAGTTGTGAGACGTTAGTAAAGACGTAATATTCTGCACTGGAACGAATGCCAATTTTATAAAGTTGAACAAAAATTTCAGAAATTTCTTATATAGATTTGTTTTTGTTTTATCAGTAAAATTTTAGTTTGGTCTTATGTCACTTTCCCAAAGCAAATGTGGTATAATTAGCACCTGAATATTTCTCCTCAAGCAGAGAGTCTATTAATAGTACCTGCAGTGGTGTCTAATAGATATTTATTGAAAGATCGATTTGGAGCAGGTGGTAATTAAGAATAAGTATATATTTGCAAGTCTCTGGATTTCTGTAGTTGCAAAAGAAGGAAAAGATAGCATTACCTGAGAAATATGAGATTGCTGAAATTAAGTAAAAACTTTTTTCTATTTAAGTAACATATTCAGTAAACATTAATAATTTGACTTTGTGATTCTCCTGTCACACCCTCATAAGGGTACAAAATGCTGATAATTTAAGAGAAAGTAAGAAGAGACTCGCATTTCCCAGGCTTGAAATTTAAGCTGTTACCCTTCTTTGGATCAGCCCATTTTTATCTTATCAGGTAACCATTGATTTTAAGGTTTTAAATGAAGCTGGAAACCAGCAGCATAATTCCCCTATCTGTCAAAAAATAAATAAATAAAAATAAAACAAAATAAGGTTATAAAAAACTGTACATGGCTTTAAGTGCATTTCAAATATATTCAGTGGTTTACTCTGCCAGAATAACAACCCTCTTTTCTTTCTTTTCTTTTGGTGGCCTTCCCCTCCCCCTGCAAAAGTAGCTCCATTTGGTGTGAGCAACAAGCAAAAGACGAGAACAATAAACAGATAGAGGAAGGCGGTAGTGCCTGAGTATTAGTAGCCTAGTTACAGATTGCACTGCGTCAGACTGCTCCACACCCAGAAGGCGTCAGGTGACTTCAGTCCTGCTGCAGTTGTGCAGCAGAGGAGACTGCAGATACGGTTGAGGAAACGGATATTTCATGTCTCAGGGGGTAGATTTTTGCAGTTACAGCTTTTCTGTTGGTATGCATAATTGATAATTGCATCTGTAGGGCAGATCGTGACAAGAGATGGACGGTCAGAAGAAAACTTGGAAGGACAAGGGTATATCTGCTTTTTAATCTTTTATTCATTTTTTAATGTGACCAGTAATATATATTTCTATGAATAAGCTTTGCAATTTAGATATATTTTGGATTGAAAATGAAGCCTATGAAGGGTTTAAGAGTAAAGGATTAAAACAGCTATTTCAAATGTGTTTTTGCAGTTCGTTATGTATGAGAAAATGTCACGCTGTTCTGCTTCACTGGCATTTGATTTAGTCTTTGCAGTCCTATCGTTGATTAGGTTCTATTCTTTAATCTTGCAGGTTGTGAACAATATAGTTTTAACATAATTTCATTTGGTCACTTTGGTGTGATAAATCTACATAGCCATGTTTGTATTCCATAATGACATATTTTCTGTGACTAAGTTTTTTTTTTTTTTTTTTTTTAAATCTGACTTGGTGTAGTTGAAATTCTATCCAAAGGTTTGTAGATAGCAAGATCTGTGTTTGCAGTAAGCCTGTTTTCTTCTTTGGAAATATTATTGAACCTTTAAAGTTATTACCAGTCACCTTTTAATTAGATTATAATTTTGTATATCTTAAAATGGTTAAAATGTATACACAGTAGTTTTAAATGTGTGTCCATATTTAAGTCACTAACCTTTGTCCTTGTAATAACCAATCAGTGATCTTGATCCCCTTTCCTCCCCCTTGAAAGCCCAGATCCTTTCAAGTCTCAGTGCATTGGGGTTGTGTAAGAATTTAAGCTTGTAAGTGTAATGAATATTTTTAAAGTATTTTATTATGTAGATGGTTAAATGTGCCATTTTAAGAAAAAGGGAAGGTGGGTGGGCTGTGTATCTGACCTTATAATAAATTGCCTTAAAAATTATTAGAGCTATTTTTTTAACATCTTTATTGGAGTATAATTGCTTTACAATGGTGTGTTAGTTTCTGCTTTATAACAAAGTGAATCAGTTATACATATACATATGTTCCCATATTAGAGCTATTTTTAAGTAGTCCACTTAGACATTCCACACAAGCAATTTGTTTTTCTGGCCACATTCAAGTTTTATAGTTAAAAAAATATATTTCTATAGCAGAATTATTAGCAGGATTGGTGATAATGTTTCTAAAAGCAATATGTGGAGCTAATTACAGGAACCTTTACAACATCCTTTTAAAAATTGGTTCAATGAAGTATTGTGGGGAAAAGGTGAGCTTAAGATTGAGTTCATATTGAGACATTGGAAAGATCTTACAGTTAACACTTAACAGAAAATAATATAGCTTTGGAGTTTTACCTTTATGGTTTCTTTACATGTGAATTTAATGAACAGAAGGATTTTTATTTCTTCATCCTTCTGACCATTAGCATTACAAAGGGAAAGTAAATTGCTATATTAGTTTTTGATAAGTAAAACTGATAGCAGTGATAACAATACAATAAATCCAGACTTTAAAAATAGGTAAAAAATCACATCAGGGCCTACTCAGCAACTATTAAGGCTCTGTATTAATAATTTGAGTCTTAGACCATTTAATAGCATCTTAAGTTCTTTATTTGCTAAACTAATTTAGGAATATTTTGAGATTGGAGAAATTAAGTTCCAGTATAGTCCATATTATTATACCAGACATTTATTTTGATTATTTTTAGGTACTAAGTATAAAATCAAATTTACTCTTGAATGTCTGTCTCTGGGGAGCCTCATTTTGTATGTAAGTGGAATGGCCTGATATTTTTTTAGTGTTTGGCTTTTTTGCTTGGGAAGACTAACTTTACCTATTGTTCTGGTTCATTGCTTAAGTTATATTTTAGTATTTATCAGCAGCTAATTTTAACGTTGCAGATTAGAGGTTATGACTTAAATGGAACTGAAACTGCCAGGGAGTGAGTTTTTCCTCATTTTATGAAAAGTGTGGCGATAGAGGAAAGAATCTAAGCTTTCTAGGTATATTAAAAAACAAACTTAAGCCCATATATTATTCTACTCTTTTGCCACCCTTGTTCCCTCCTTAATTAAGTCCCATGGTTGAAACACATCCAGTTGGTACATCTGATTATGGTAACGTGTAAGGGTATAAAGAAGTGAGAGATACTCTGATTTCCGTGTTTTAAAGAGTTTTTTTTTTAGCTTATTAACTAGTATTTAAGACATTTATCTTGCAGGCTAAGACCAAAATTAATAATTTATATTTTATACATTTTTCATCTTGGATTTTCTATTGTTCTTAGCGGGATACTTACAACAAATGAAATCTATGAAGTACTTGATTATTGGGGTTAAAATGGAAAGCATTGATTAAGACAGTCAAAAGATTTTCAAGAGCTTAAAACAGAAGGAATTGGGTAGGTTTGGGGGTTTGGGTGGGGTGAGAGAATGATTTAACCACTAAACAAGGTGTAATTTAGACAGTGAATAGAGCTTTCTGGGTAGAACAATACTTATAGGATAGTAGTTGAAAGATAAGATTGGTATAAGTAAAGAATGTAGAAGACTTGTAAGATCTAGGTCAGGTTTCCTCAAACTTCCCTGAAGAGGAGAATCACCTAGTGCTTCTTTATTTTTATATGATTCCTGTGACCCTATTCAGATCTACCACATGAGAATTTATAGGGGAAAGGCATGGCAATACGTTAAGCGCCTTGACAAAGGGTTGTGTTAATATTAGGCAAATGTAGGAAACACCAACCTAGTTTTTAAAGTTTCTGTTCTCGTATGTTTTGATTTTGGCCAGAGTGAGAATCTTAACGTTTTTGGTCTTCAGTTTCCTCTTCTGCATGATTTCTAGTGTTCCAATTTTGATGTTCTCTGGTTTTATGAAAAGATACCCTGGGTCAGATTGCAGAAGACATTGACTTTTGGATTTTATCATAAAGGAAATAAAGAGCCTTTGGAAGTTTTAAAGTAGGGAGTGGTAAAATGACAGCAGGTTTGAAAGACTGTTTTGGGGTGCTATATAAGATAAATTGGAGAAGAACTTAGAAGCAGAACAGGATGACTGTATTTGTGCCCACATGTGCCTGAACTTGGCCTGAAGTAGGAATGAAAAGGAGGTGGCAGGTTTGAGAAACTTAGAAAGGAATACTTGATATTTGACATAGATTTGTGGGACTAGGGTGAGGGAGGGACTCAAAGGACAACATGAAATTTCAGTCAGAGTGCAGCCTTGGCAATGCTAGCGCTTTAGTGTCAGTAGAAATAGAGCTAAAGTAGGTAGAAATGATGCAAAGTTCTGTTTTGGAAACTTCAAATTTGAAGCTCAGAGAAATGACAGGCTTAATGATGAATGCAGAATTGGGAATTGAATGCAAAGTGAGACAGATGAATACTGTGAGGAAATTTGCATAGAAAGAACAGAAGGGGCTTCCCTGGTGGCGCAGTGGTTGAGAGTCCGCCTGCTGATGCAGGGGACACGGGTTCGTGCCCCGGTGCGGGAAGATCCCCCATGCCTCGGAGTGGCTGGGCCCGTGAGCCATGGCCGCTGAGCCTGCGCGTCCGGAGCCTGTGCTCCTCAACGGGAGAGGCCACAACAGTGAGAGGCCCGCGTACCACAAAAAAAAAAAAAAAGGAACAGAAGATTAAGGAAGGAGAGCCTAAAACCTATATTGTGGGGACATGGAGCACAAGAAGTTATAGTCGGAGCAGTAAAAGCAGCAGGTTAGGGCTGGTTTCCTGATATTAGGGAGGGAGAGATTTTTCAAGAGGGAATGGATGGTTAAATACTAGAGAGAAGCCATTTAATGTGAAGATTGAGAAATGATTGTGGACCCTGTTGAATTTTAGGAATATGTACAACACTACCCATTATTAGTAGTGTTTTTGGGATTTGGCAGTTAACATACTGTAGGTGACCTTTGAGAGGAGTTTGTGTAGGAGGGGGACAGAAATGTTTCTAGCATTAAAATTCAGTTTGATTATACGGCAAGACAAAAACTGACTTTGGACCATTTCTGGAGCATACTTCTTGCAGAGGTTCTTGTAGGGCTCCCTTTTCTTTACTTTTGCTAAGTCACTTTCAATTTCTTTCAAAGCTTAAGGTTACTGAGTATATGGGTAAAGGTGTACGCTCATACTGACATTCAGGTAGAGAGGAGAAAGGGGTCTTGGCTGCTTGAAATAAATGTCCCTGGGAATCCCCCCCCCACAAAAAAAATCCTGAGAAGGGAACTTGGGTGTTAATCAATTGCGAGACCTATTGATTGGAGGAAGCCTCCTGCTTTTCAGTTCTAAACGTAGTTGAAACCCAGCGTTTAATCATTTCATTAGATATTTCTTCTGGATCTTGGTTTAGTAGTGCAACACTGTGTGTGTGTATATATTTGTGTATGTTGTAGAAAATTTAGAAGGCCTGTGGAAGAATAAAACCATCACTTCACAGAGTGGTTTTGGTGTGTATTTCTAACGGTGTGTGTATGTGTTGGGGTTACGTATGGTACATTTTGTTCCATAATCATTTTTCTCACACTAAATGGGGAAATACCTTTCATTTAGAAATATTCTACATTGTTTTAATGGGTGTAGTATTCTAAGTATGTACTGTTAATCCCTTATAGTTAAATATTCAAGTTATTCCTAAATTTTTTGCAAACATGAAGAATGCTAAAATGAATATAATTGAATATAAATTATTGCTCTTATAATTATTTCCAAATTGCTGGGTTATAGTATTTAGGCTTTTGGTTCATGTTGCAGAACTTCCCTTCAGAAAGATACAAATTATTTTGAGTAATGTATAGGAGTGTCTGTCCTGAAACCTTGGCCAAGATTAAGTACTATATATGCATTTCTGATGGTTTTAACTCTTTCTAAGATAGCTGTTTTGTCAGTTTTAAGTAAATTACTTGATGAGAACCAGATTTAAATTGAAAAAGAGTAAATTGGTAATTTTTTTCTCCTATATATGGTTTAAAGTCTTGCATGGATAAGTAGTGGGAGCAATGGAAATATCTTCTCAGTTTTCTTTATTTACCCAAATCCGGGTACTCTTAATTCCTTGTCAGAACTTCTAACTGGTTTTTCCACTAAATCCTATATGTTAAGCCAAATTAATCTTCCTAAAATATGGCTCTAATCGTAGCACTTAAGGGGTTTTCCTTTACTTTTCAAATTAAGTTCATACTATCCTGGACTTTTAAGAGGCATTCCATGGTCTAATCCTAGCCTTTATAATCCCATCTCCCATTACTCTGTCTCCAGCCACATTGAAGGACTTGTTTCCTAAACATGCCTGTTCTTTGCATTTGCTTGTGTTTTTCTCTCTGTCTAAAATCCCCCTTCCCATTTCATTTTGCCCAAGTCTTGTCAGAAGCCCAATCCTTCCTGAAGTATTCACCTTCCAGGTGGAGGGAATCCAGTATTCCTCAGAACTCCTATCTCTTGGTTTTCATTTTGTGCCTTCTGTTACAGTTATATATCTATATATATTACAGTTATATATAACTAATATATATGTATATAATACATGTAATATATATATGTAATTAAAAATATATAATATATATATATTAATAAATAAATATTGGCTTTTTTTTTCTAGTCTGTAAATTCCTTGAAGGCAGCAAAAGAAACAGTGGTGGCCTTATCACTGGGTCTCCTCATTGACTTCGCACAGCTTTTCAACAAAGTGACAGGATGAGAACTTTGATGTTCAGCCAGGTTTACTCCTGGCCTGAGCCTTATACATCCATTCTTGGGAATTTTTTTAAATGGTTTTTCAAATGGGAGAAATAAAAGGGATCCCCTACCTTACCCCTTTTTTAAAGGAGCAATTAATTAACTTAAGCAACTTCTGTAAATCCAGGGTTTTTAGATCATACCCACAGGCAAGACATCTTAATAGTCACTTATTCTTGTTTTATGGGTAAGGAAACCAAGAAAACTAAAGAGATTAAATTATTTGTTCAGGACTAGACAGCTAGTGGCATAGGGTCATTATCATGGATAATGTTCATTTATGTTACTGGATGTGTATTTATGTGTATGTAATGTATATGTTTAAATTTGCCTCATTGCTTTCAAACTTTAATCCAATCACCTTTTAGGCATTTATGTAAGGTATTGCTAGACACTAAAATACTGTTTGTCTCTCCTCAATACCACGATCTTATATTTATTCTAGGTAGCTCAAAGCAATTTAAGATTAAAAAATTATTAAATGTTAATGATACTTCTGCAAGTCTATTGTTAAGAGTTGGCAATTGAGACAGATTTAGGAATTACTACTCTCAGATTACAGATTTGCCAAAATTCTGATTTTCCATAAGAATAGCTGTTGCTAGTGTATAGTTGTTGTATATACTCATTTGTGTATTTTTTCCACTTAAATAATCTAAAATTAAAATAGATTATCCTGGTCAGTGATGTGAATATTTTACCTTATTTCATTATCTGTACTATTAGCTATTTATTCATTGAGCATTTATACTGAGTGTGTGCCATAGGTGTGTAAGGTTATAGAAGTATAACTATAACTAGTTTACCTACTAGTGAAGTTGATTCTCTTTTTAAACTAGTAATTTGCTCAGACTTTTCCCCCTATTCCAGTTTATTAAGCTTTTCAGGTTTATAGAGTTATGGAACGTATGTTTTCCATTTAGTTTTTATTAGTAGAAAACAGGATTTTGGCAGCAATTTCCTATTTCTAAGGTTTGGTGCCTATTTCTTGTAATGTGTGTATGCCAACAAGAAGTAAAGTCGGAAGTGGGAAGTTAGAATTATTTTCTGCTGTATTTTTTGTCATCTTCTAATAAAGCTGGAAATGGAATGTGGGATTAAAGGAAGTGTTGAAAACAACATGAACTAATTAATTAAATTAATTGTTGTGGTGGTTATTGAACCTCACTGTTTTCAGTCTCAGAGAAATTTGGATTTTCCTAAGAAGGCAGCAACAATCATAGGTAGTTTTACCTTCCTTCAGTATATTAAGACATTTTCTACTTGAGGATACTTAATATAAGAGAAACAAGCACTTAAAGTAAGCTCAAATCTCATGGCAAATAACGCAGGGAAAAAGATTTTGTTAAGACTTGAAACATAAAACTAACAGTTACGAAAATAAGTTTTAGTTTATTTTTAACAAAATTTAGGTTGTAATCACAGCTGTGCATAAGTCTTAGAATGAACAGAGATGAATCAAGCTTTTGGGCTTTTTGGTGTGTATTTTTTACTACAAAATTGTTTGGTAGCACAACATGATATTTTTGTGGTTGAATTTTCACAGTGGATCACATGTAATGTCCTTTTACAAAAATGTTCAAGGGTTTTAATGACTTTCCTCGTGGCTTCTCTTAATCTTTTGAGGTCAGATATTCTGTTTTGAAGTGCCTATTGGACTGTCAGTCTCTTTTGGAGTAATTCTCCAACATCACTCAAAACATTAACCGTACAAAATGCTACATTATTAGGAAGATCTGCAGTTTTGTGTTGTGGTTGATTTGTGTTGTCTTATCTATTAATATCTATCTATCTATAGCTATTTATAGTTTTAATTTATTTTTTTCAGAGAGAGGGACAATTTACATGGCTTCTAGGAACCACGATTTGCAATTTGAACAGAACATGATTTACTCCTATTACTGAATCTGTTACTGGAATTTACTGGTCTGTGTATATAACTCTGCTCATGGTGTTAGTTAATTACTTCTCTCTTTAAATTGGGGTTGAAACACTATTTGGAATCCTCAAGTAGGGTAAAAAGCAAACTTGAGTACTGATAAATTCCTTTAAATACAAAATATGTGTTGTGATGGAAAGAGTGAGACCTTCACAGTCAGACCTGAATTTCAATCAGTAACCCTGCACAATTTATTTAATAATACTTCTGAGCCTCGATTGCCTTATGTATAAAGTGCAGATAATAAACACTTTATAGAGTTGTTGTGATTAGTGATAATGTATATAAAGTACTTGCACAGTTCCTTGCTCAGAATAGGGGATTACTAAATTTTTATAGGAAGGGCAAATATAGAATTTATACTAGTTTTATGTAAAATGTTTCTTCCTTAGATGTGTGGTTGTTGAAATGGACAACATACAGTAAAGTTGTCAGAAGTAAGACAGGGAAGCTTTAGTGATGAAAGAGACAAGGACCTGAAATTGTATCTTTTAAAAACTCTAGCTACAGGATGAGGAGAGATGGCCAAGAGAGATGCTGGTTTGCCAAGTATTTGGTTGAGATACTTTGTAGCAATACTAGGTATCCTTCAACCTGAAACTTGCTAACTGAAACCAAGTTAGCAGTGCTTTCAGAGAAAGTTGAACGCACCTTTTAAAAAATCAGACCTTAGTTAAGCATCGTATTAATATTTGATTGCCCTGCTTGACTATATCTCTTCAGACATTACTTTTATTTAGTGTGTTTAATTCATCAAGCATTTCCATGTGTGAAATCTCCATTCATTTTCAACTAACTTGTTAGGTGGCTATCATTTTTCTAATTTTACATGATGGTAACTAGAAGGAAGAAATAGGACTCAAGCTCCTCTTACAGTGTTTGCTGAAAGAGTTAAGCTCCCACTCTGCACAGATATTTTTGTGGACCACCACCTGTCATTTTTTAGCCAAGTGAATGGTTATTATATGGAGATAAAATGCTTACTATGTGGTAATAAATGATCAACTCTGAATTCTAGTCACTTTTCCTGGCAATTGGGAAGAATTTGATTTAAGGATTGTGATTTCTAATAAATACATAATTATTTTTTAATATAAAGACCATGGTTGTGAAAAATAACAACTGAAAATTTAGTATCATTCTAATATTCATATGTTTATTTATTAACTTCCTTTTTAACTGCCTTTCTCCCTTTCTCATTCTTCATCTGACTTTATTAAAGAGAACTTAATATTTGCTTTTACTTAGGAAGTAGGCATTTTACTGCTAGCTGTTCCTTGTTCTCCCAGTATTTTGGGGACCACCTAGTTCAATGTTTTTTTCCACCCAGACAAAAGATTTAAAAATTGAAACCTGGACTTCAGGCTGTTCAAGGAAGAGCTACCGTAAGAATTTGATTTGAGGCAAAATGTAATTGGATGGCTCCTGCATGTAAGGCTGGCACTATTTTTAGCTATGACAGATGACAGTTAATGATTACCAGATGTAGGCAACTCGTCTTACTCTGCATTGGGCCAGAAGTGTTTCTTTTGAATAAGAAATGATAGTGTACTGAATTATTTTAAATGAAAATTTTAGTTTGATAAATTGCTACTGCTTAAAGCACTATCAAAATAAAGATTTTTCACATTTTCATTTGGAAAACAAAAGTGGGGAAGCACTGCAGGGAATAAATCACTTTTTTCTAAGTGACAAAAATTTGTTTAAATTGATCAAAATTATTTTAGTAATCCATAAGCATCCTCCATTGTTATAAGAGGAAAAAGCACTGTTAGATTAATTTCAGATCTTTAAAAGGATATTTCATGAACATTTTATTTAAGAATAAAGTTTACATCACAGTAGGTTGCCTTGCATGATTAACACTCCATTCTGCAGTGTAGAAGGAAACTTCAGGAATCATGAAGGTTTAAATTTTCCTTTACAAGCCCTTTGTCTTAATTTTGGTTTCTCACGAATAAAGAGGCCATTGAACTCTTCCTTCATAAACAAAACTAATAAAGTGATTACAGAGGAATCCAAAATTAGCATTTTAGTGACCCTATAGTTCTTATTTAAAGATGTCCTTTATTTTAATTTGAAAATATTACAGTCTTTAATTATTCTTAGGAATAGAAACATTTTAATCTGATCACTATTCAGACAGTGCAGCAAATATTAATGAAGCAGGTAATGAGAATATAAAGATGAAATGCATTTAGCAGCCCTTCAGGGTCTAGTAAGGAGAGACAAGCCTGTAAAACAATATTTACTGTTTTATAAATTATCTGAAAGCATTGCTATTTGTTACTTAATAAGTGTGGATATCTGATGGTAGTTTAAATAAATGTTAAATCCAAAGCACAGAAACATTTTTTGAATAATTAGGATTAGTGCATGCTTTAAACTGGCATTAAGTGTGCATTCATTGTAATCAATTAGTAATATTTATTGAAGGTTTAGTTGGTTCAGGCTTTGTGCTCAGCTCTGGAGATGTGGTAGGTAGTAAGATAAAATGCTGTCTTCTGGAGCTTACAACCTAGCAGAGAAACATGTTTAAAATGAGTTTTTTTTTTTTAATTAAGTGTACATACAACTCATTGACTTAGTATATTTATGGAATTGTGCAGCCATCACCATCATTTAATTTCAGAACATTTTCATTCTCCCCCCCCCCAAAAAAAAACCAATCTTAAACCCATCATCAGTCACTCGCCATCTCTCCTCCTCCCAGTTACTGGCAACCACAAATCTACTTTCTGCCTCTCTAGAACTGCCTATTCTAGACACTTCATGTAAACAGAACCATACAACTGTGTAACCTTTTGTGTTTGCCGTCTTTAACTTAGCATAATATTTTCAAGCCTCATCCATGCTGTAGCATGTTATCAGTACTTCATTCCTTTTTATTGCCCAATAATATTCCATTGTATGAATATTTTGTTTATTCATTAGTTGATGGACATTTGGGCTGTTTCCACTTTGGGTTATTAGGAATAATGCTGCTGTGAACATTTGTGCACATAGATTTTTTTCTAGTCTTTTGGGTGGAAATTCCTAGGTGTGGAATTGCTGGGTCATATGGTAACTCTCTGTTTAACTTTCTGAGGAATTGCCAAACAGTTTTTCACGGTGGCTGAATTTTACATTCCCATCAGCAATGTAAGAGGATTCCAATCATCATCACTCTTGCCAACATTTGACATTGTCCATCTTTTTTACTTTAGCCATCCTAGTGTGTCTGAAGTGGTATCTGATTGTGGTTTTGGTTTGCATTTATTTCTCTGATGACTAATGATGTTGAGCATCTTTTCATTGCTTACTGGCAATTTGTATGTATTCTTTGGAGAAACTAATATTCAGATCCTTTGCCCGTTTTTAATTGGTTTGTCTTTTTATTGTTGAGTTGTAAGACATTTTTTTTAATATATTCTGAATACAAGTCTTTTATCAGATATTTAATTTGTAAATATTTTCTCCCATTCTGTGGTTGAATTTTCACCTTGATAGTGTCCTTTAAAGCACAAAAGTTTTTAATTTATTGAGGTCAATTTATCTGGTTTTTTTTTTTTTTTAACTGCTTCTGCTGTTGGTGACATATCTAAGAAACCATTGCCTAATCCAAAATCATGAAGATTTATACCTATTTTTTTCTTCTAAGTTTTGTACTTTAAACTCATTAGGTCTTTAATCCATTTTAAGTTAATTTTTGTATATGGTGTAACGTATGGGTGCAACTTCAGTCTTTTGCAGTTAGATATCCAGTTGTCCCAGCACCATTTGTTGAAAAAACTATTCTTTTCCCCATTGAATGTCTTGGCATCCTTGTCAAAATCAGTTGACCATAATGTAAATGTAATTTCTGGACTCTTCATTTTATTCCATAATCTATCTGTCCATCCTTCTGCAGCTACCAAACTGATTACTGTAGCTTTGTTGGAAGTTTTGAAAAGGGGAAGTGTGAATTCTCCAACTTTGTTGTTTTTCACAATTGTTTTTGGCTATTCTGGATCTCTTGCATTTCTATAGGAATTCTGCAACTGGTATGTCAGTTTTGGCTAAAAGGCAGCTAGGATTTTGATAGAGATTGCTCTGTAGATCAATTACCATTTTAATAATAGTGCCTTTTAATCTATAAACATGGGATGTCTTTCCATTTATTTGTCTTTAATTTCTTTCAACAATATTTTGTAGTTTTCAGTTTCTGATATTTTGTAGTTTTCAGTTTGTGAGCCTTTCACTCTTTTTAAACTCTTTTTAAACTCTTTTTGATGCTATTGTAAATGGAATTATTTTCTTAATCCATTTTCAGATCGTTTGTTGCTAGTATAGAAATACAATTGATTTTTGTATATTGATTTTTTTTTTTAATCCTACAACCTTTCTGGACTTGTTCATTAGTTCTAGTAGTTTTTTGGTGGATTCCTTAGGATTTTCCACCTACAACATCATGTTATTTGCAAACAGATTGTTGCATTTCTTCCTTTACAATCTGCATATCTTTTATTTTTTTTCTTGACTAATTGCCCTGCCTCCATACCCCCAGGACAGTGTTGAATAGAAGTTGAAAGAGGGGATATCCTAGCCTAGTTCTTGGCCTTAGTGGGTGGGGACGCTTTCAGTCTTTCACCATTAAGTATGATGTTAGCTGTGGGTTTTTTGTAGATAACCTTTATCAGCTTGAGGACATTTCTTCCATTCCTATTCCTAGTTTGTCAGGTGTTTTTATAATGAAAGGGTCTTGGATTTTGTCAGATGCTTCTTCTGTGTCTAGTTGTGATGATCATGTGGGGTTTCGTCCTTGATTCTTTTAATATGGTGTATTATTGATTGGTTTTCATATGTTGAACCAACCTTGTATCCCTGTGATAAATACCACTTGGCCATGGTGTATAATCCTTTTTATGTGTTGCTAGATTCAGATTGCTAGTACTTTGTTGAGGATTATTTTGTCTGTATTCATAAGGAATCTTGGTCTGTAGTTTTCTTGTGATGTGTCTGCCTGATTTTGGTATTAGGATTGAACAAACATCTAAATTAACTAATGGATATAAATTTCTTGATGGATATTAGAAGCAATAGTATTTCAATATATTTCTCAGAAAGGGTTTTAATAAAACTTTATGACTCCCTCCATTGAGAATCAACAATCCTGGATAAATTTAATCTTCCAAAGTTTTTTCATTTAAACCAATTTAAGGAATCTGAGACCTGAAATATTTGTGAGTGTCAATTAAGGTGGCTAGAAACTAATATTTTTTCATCCTTACAGCTTCACTAACAATTTCTTAAATTCCTTCACAAAAAAGGATTGAAATCCTTCTATACTTTGCACAATGACTGTGATAACAGTATAGATTGCCTCAGACCTTCCTATTCTAGGAAATATTACTTTTGTCTTACGTGTGCCTATCAGTACCTAGTTGTCCTGTCTCTCTTGACTCTTTTTCCCTTTGTTCCTCCTCTGTGCTTTAAGGCTCCACCAGGGCATCCCTGGGGCTTATTTCCACAAGACTCTCATGGTATCTGCTTTGAGAACTCTTGTATAGCTATTTACGTATTTTCATACAATATGTATCGACTTGCATACCAGATTTTCAGAGCTCTTCCATTTATTGAAAAGATCTCATTCTAGGAACCATTTAATTAGGTGGAAAGGAAGCAGTAGGTTATGGTTTACTGTACTTTCATGCAGTTAGGTTTATATTAGGCTGCAGTCACTGAATACTGCTGGATCATATACATGACTATTCCCATATCATCAACTTTGGGGAAATTGACTTATTATACCCAAAGCACCAGAATTTTAACTATCAGCTGTATGTACATATTAAGCTAGTAGGGAGGGTATTCTCTTGCCAATAGGAAAGCCTACTGGGAAAACCACACTCTTAACCAGATTCGCATGGTTCTTAAAAGATGCTTTCAACAGCTTGATTAATTATAGTTTTCTACTATGGAAACATACAGGTCAAGAATATTGGAATAGAGCTCTTTTCTCCTTTTTGGATTTAACTGTAGGTGAAGTATATATATTAAAATTTACGGGCTTCCCTGGTGGCGCAGTGGTTGAGAGTCCGCCTGCCGACGCAGGGGATATGGGTTCGTGCCCCGGTCTGGGAGGATCCCACATGCCGCGGAGTAGCTGGGCCCGTGAGCCATGGCCGCTGAGCCTGCGCGTCCGGAGCCTGTGCTCCGCAATGCGAGAGGCCACAACAGTGAGAGGCCTGTGTACTGCAAAAAAAAAAAAAAAAAAAAATTTACAAGTTCCTTATCAATTAACCTATCTTGTTAATTTTACTTTCTTCTTGGCCTTTATGATTCATCTCACATGTAATAATCATCTGCTTATACTCTGCCTATTCATTATATGTGCAAATGTGTAACATTTTGAAGGACTTTAATGTGCTGGGCCTTTAATTTGGCATCATACATGAGTGTGAGCTTTATCAGTAGGAAGCCTGTGTTAAAAATTCATGTTGTACCACTTATTAATTAAATCATTTGGGTCCAGTCATATAAGAGCTGGCTCTCACTTTCTTGTCTGAAAGCCTGCCTCATAGGGTTTTAAAAATTGAAAGAGGTAATGTCTACAGACAGTATTTGGTATAATTTAAGTGCCCAGTAAATGTTGACTCAGGAAATAAAGGGATATGTGGAGACTGTAGATCAGCAACCTGGAAAACATTTCTCAGGCCTAAAAAGTGTATAGCTTTTCAGTCTTTTTTTGGCGCCTCTCATACTGTTGTCATAGTGACATAGTTCATGATCACTTGAAAAATTATAGGAATATGAATTTGTTGTTTTCCTAAAGCTTTAATAATGTTTGACCAAAAAAGAAAGAGTTTCTAGGAAGGTGCATTTCAAAAAGACTGATATAAATAAAAATATTTAAGCCTCTCTCCCCCCAGTAAATCTAGATCGAGAAAGGAAGCAGATATTTTAAAATTTTATTTGGCACAGATAATACAGCATTAAATCTCACTAATTTGGACGCACTGACTAGGAATTTGAATTCAAGATTGATATGTATGTTTGTACTAACTGTGAATCATGTTAGTTTCTGTGAGTCTAGAGGAAGTAGATCCTCATCCAAAGTTATACAATGCAGAGCCAGTACTAGAATGTGGGTCTCTTGAGTCCCAGTCACTGATATTTCCTTGCACCATAGCCATCTATATAGAAATCATAGACTACTTATAAATAATTCTTATCTAGTCATTGAAACTGTTCCAACAGTAACACTATTTTATTAGGTAATTTGGTTAGACGTTAATATATGTTGTATATACCTCTAAGCCTAAGTCATTTATTTCATAATCAGGTTTTACGGACTAGTTTTCTTTTTAGCATCTTTATTGGAGTATAATTGCTTTACAATGGTGTGTTAGTTTCTGCTGTATAACAAAGTGAACCAGCTATACGTATACATATATCCTCATATCCCCTCCCTCTTGGCGTCTCCCTCCCACCCTCCCTATCCCACCCCTCTAGGTGGACACAAAGCACGGAGCTGATCTCCCTTTGCTATGCAGTTCCTTCCCACTAGCTGTCTATTTTACATTTGGTAGTATATATATGTCCATGCCTCTCTCTCACTTTGTCCCAGCTTACCCTTCCCCCTCCCCATGTTCTCCAGTCCATTCTCTACGTCCGCTTCTTTATTCCTGTACTGACTAGTTTTTAATGATGGTAAGGAATAGTGAGGATATCTGCATTTATTTTTTATCACTAATAGTGATTTTGAAGGTTAATAAATGTTTTGGAGCACTTTGAGGACCAGACATTTTTACAAAGGAGGGATTTTTTCATATAAAAGTAGGTTTGGGGTGTACCTTACTTGCTCATTCTTCTAGGTTGTCAACTTTTAGATGCCCTATAATAGTGAAAACTTAGATAAGTTTTAAAATCCTTTTCCATGTGGTTTATAAAGTAACATGTTTGTGACATAACACAGCAATACAGTTTATTTAAAGTGACTCATAGATTGACATTTTGTTTTCTTTTTCTCTGTATATTTATTTTTATCTATTTATTTATTTTTTTGCGGTACGCGGGCCTCTCACTGTTGTGGCCTCTCCTGTTGCGGAGCACAGGCTCCGGACGCACAGGCTCAGCGGCCATGGCTCATGGGCCCAGCCGCTCTGCGGCGTGTGGGATCTTCCCGCACCGGGGCATGAACCCGCGTCCCCTGCGTCGGCAGGTGGACTCTCAACCACTGCGCCACCAGGGAAGCCCTAGGTTGAGTTTTTTGAACAGTATCAGCTCAATGAGTGTTTGCTGAATGTCAGAAAACTATTAGCATCGCTGTTATTTCTTTATTCAGTGTTTATTATTCATAGTGTAGATACACTATTTCAAGTTCTGGTCCTGTCGCAGTTGTGTTAGTATCTTGGTACAGTAGTGGAAACTAGTTGAATCGAACAAAACTGATGTAGATGTTTTCAGCAGAGTTGGAGCGAACTTGAAATAGGGAAAACTTTAATAAATAGTCGAAATCAGAGTTTGAAAACAAAGCCGTAAATCATATGTAGGATGTTAAATTAATAGCATTCAAATCAAATCCTGTTTAGGAGAATGGAATAAATGTTCCCTAAACATAATAAATGTTGCTGAATCCCTGCTATGTGCGACACACTGTGATGGGCATTTAAAATATCTTAATCAGTATTCAAATGATATTTACTAATGGGAATTTAGGGCTTCATAATAATATCTAACATTTTACAGTTCACATGCATAATTTTTCCCACAAAAGTACCCTTAACAGGGGTACCCTTAACAGGGGTACCCTTAAAGTCAAATACCTTCGAGGACCTGGGGACCAAGACCAAAGCAGCCCCCAGAAATGTGATTTTTCTTTGTCACCTCCTTCATCTTAAAAATGAACAACTATTTAAAACTGTATTCGAGAGTATATCCATATTTATTTTACTGTAAGATTGCTCCCCCCACCCTAACTGTCCACAGTCCAGAAGGAGGTGAATTATGTTTAGCCTATGAATTCAAGAGCCCCTTGGCACACTGCAGAATTCTCCTTGGGTTGTACATAACCTGATCTTGAAACCACAGGTCTCTGGTTATTTGATCCCCACAGTGGCCTGTGTCCATGGGCCAAGAGCAGACTTGCTAGGTTAAGCTTTGTCTGATTCCTTACTATTAATAAACGTTATATAACACTGCAACACATTTTTTCTTTGACACCTAAAGTTTTATGGCATTGCATGTACCTCCTCCTAGAGGGAGATAGCTTTTTGGGTAATCTAAAGGCTGTTTCCCTCTGTTATTTGCTTTGCAGGAAATTTTTGTTTAATGATAGCCAAGTTAGGTTACAATTTGTTAAGTTTCTCAGAGATCTTTTAAAAGCAGAGCTGTGAAACTCATCTGTGTAGTTTTTAGTAAAGTTTTAGTTTCTTGGCATGTTTTTTTTTGAATTAGTGATTTTTCTGCAGATAAGTATATTTTTGTGTCACTGAAATATCTTATTTTAGTGAGTGCATAAGATACTTTTTCTGTTATTTGAATATATATATATCATGCATTTTGTGAAGATAAAAACCCTCAAGATGATTTTTAAGAAGCCTCTTGTTTTAGATTAGGTGTCCTGCTGTGTTGGGCTTGAGAGATTTAATAATCTTGTAGAGCCAGGATAACTTGGACATGTAGGAAATAGATTTGAATGAGAAATATTTTATGGTAAGTGGAAATCAATATAAGGTGTTATGCTAATATACAGCTTAGGGTGGGTTTAAAATTTAGCTTATAAAGTTAATCTTTAATATTTTAGGTTTTGGTTTTGCTTTATCTAGAGGCCTTTTTACTTTTGTGGGTGGAGTAAATATAAATGTGCCAAATACAAATGGGTAAAGTAATGTTCTAATTTCAGATTTCTTCTTTTTAAATTTTTAGTTGTTGACCTTCTCTACTGGAGAGACATTAAGAAGACTGGAGTGGTGTTTGGTGCCAGCTTATTCCTGCTGCTTTCATTGACGGTATTCAGCATTGTGAGTGTAACGGCCTACATTGCCTTGGCCCTACTCTCTGTGACTATCAGCTTTAGGATATATAAGGGTGTGATCCAGGCTATCCAGAAATCTGATGAAGGCCACCCATTCAGGTGAGATGTTTGGAAAACAAGGCACACGTTGGCAGCACTATAAACAAGAGTAGTATTGAGACTTCACTCTGCTATCTGTAGAGTTACAGGCATGCATTTTTTACTGCTAAAAGATAATTGCAAATGTTTGCTGAAAACCTATACCAAAAGCATCTGCTTTTGAGATTTCCTAACAGTCATTTCATAGGCTCATGATGGAAAAGACTGGGTTTATGTATCATTCGCCTAACTCTACTACTTGTTAGTAATATTTATTTATTAGAAGTAGGTATTGGTTACCTAATTGTACTTTTATGGAAGCTGTATCTTTTTAACATGTTTGGGATTGGTGAGAGTTATATTTTCTTTATTGCTTACTTTTTATGCTATTTGATACTAGAAATACCTTTCTTTCCAACAGTATGTTAATGTTTTTCTGTTATGCTTCCTCATCATGTCTATGTCTTTTCTTACCATTCCTTCTCTATCTAGTTTCTTCTTCTCCTTCCCTAAGGCATTACTTTTGTATTATCCTTTGGAGAGCTCCTTTATTTCAGCATCTCCTTGCCTCTAAACCATCATCTTCTTACCTTATTTTGACAAGTAGCATTATCTCTGCAATTACTAATGGGGTGGACGCACCTCAGCTTTGGATCTTCTGACCTCACTTCATACTCATCACGTTCCCCACCCTCACCTCCCTTTAAAAATTGAGATAAGTCTAATTCACATACTATAAAATTCAGTGGTTTTCAGTATATTCACTGAATTGTACAACTGTCACCATCTCATTCCAGACATTTTCATCACACCCAAAAGACACTCTGCATCAGTACCTCTCGCAGCAACTCCCCACCCAGCCCCCCACAGCCACTAATTCATCATGTCTTTAAATGAGTCTTTTATCTCAGACTTGTCAATTTCTATCAGTTAACACCACTATTATCCTAATTTCAGGCTCCGGGTTTTCATGAAACTATGAGAATAGATACTACTCCATTTTACAGATGGGGAAACAAACTGAATTCAGTAACTTGAAGTTGCAACTTCAAAATAGCAGCGTTATATCATGCCACAAATCGTAAAGGAGTATGATTTTTAATTAGTTACACTGAAATATATAAAAACATTGTCAAGCGAACAATTCTAAATTATCTATAAATTTTACATACTGTTTGATTTTTAAAGAAGACTTTTAGAAGAAACTAGTGATTTCTTTATTCTTTATTTCCTTAGAAACACTGTCCTTAGCTCAAAGGCCTTTTATGGTTATTATAAAGTAAATTCAGCCAACATGCCAATTTAATAAGCCTTTTGGACAGTTTTCCAAGTTCTCCAGTCACATTAGTAAAGTTAATATCATACAGTTCTTATGTAATAACCTGTGGTCATTGGAAAATAGTGACGACTGTGCTGGCATTGCATTAGTATCACATAAATGCCAGTTGAATGAATGTAAATATCCACAGGGTGTCACTGATGGAGAGTGCTGCCTTTGTGGCCTGCTGGCCAGGCATCTTGTTTTCAGCAAGAACAAAAGCAGTGGTACAAAGAAGCAGAATACCAGCTAAAGTCGTATCAGCCACTTTTCTATATTTCTTAAAGCTGCATAAATAAATTTTTGCTGATTTAAGGGTAGGTGTGAATGTTTGACCGTTTTTAACTTGATAATAATAACTTGCTATTTGTTGGCTAATAAATAACAAGCGTCCTATGCTAGACATTGTACTAATGAAGATATATTCCTAGTCCTTGACAGTTTATACTTTAGTAGAAAAAAATATACAAGTTTATATTTCAGGGCTGGATATGGTAATTACTGTAAGAATAATACAAAAGAAAGCATTGTTAGAGTTACATAGTAGGGTTGGGAGAGGCATCGTGTATGGATGGAATTTGAGATGGTGCTGACTGACGGTGTGCTATCTCCAGAGGTGAGAGGAGAGCACTGTGGATTAGGAAAACAGTGTGAGGAATAAAACTTCACATTAAGATGAAAAATGTTTGGTGAGTGGCTCAAGTTTGAGCTACAACATTGTAGTGAGAAATAAGGTTGGAAGGATTTAGGAGGGCTATGGTAGAAAAGTTGGAACCATAGAATGTTTGAGTCTGAATGGATTCAGGAAGTCTGTTTTTTAATTTTGTAGAGTTGGAACCATGACCTAAAGAAGTTCAATGCCTTTTGCAAGGTTACATAGCTAGGTGGTAGCATGTCTCCTAATTCCCACCTGAGTTCAACCTAAATAGCACTATCTAGTATAGCTCAAATAAAACGAATCTGGCATTGGCTGAAGGAGTGAATCAGAAGATAGATTAGAGACTGGTTTGGACACTGATAGACTATTCCAGTTTTTAAATTATGAGCACTTATAGTGATGGTATAGCGAATGAAAACGAGGAGGCACAGGGCTTCCCTGGTGGCGCAGTGGTTGAGAGTCCGCCTGCCGATGCAGAGGACGCGGGTTCGTGCCCCAGTCCGGGAAGATCCCACATGCCATGGAGCGGCTGGGCCCGTGAGCATGGCCGCTGAGCCTGCGCATTTGGGGCATATTTCAGGGGTAAAACTATGAGACAAGGAGTTATCAAAGAGGACTGTAATTTCCAGTGTAACTAGGGTCCACGGATATGGGGAGTTTTTGAGGAGGGACTGGGTAAAGAGTTGCTTCCAACAGATAAGAGAGAATCCTTAGCACTTCTGATTGCTCTAAGATAAATGGCTTCTTTGAAACAGCAACTAATGAAACAATTCCTTGCATTCCTGCCTACTTGACTTTTTCCCCCCATTACAGTTGTCTTCTTAAATTTTAACAATTCCAGCTGTATTTCAGTATAGATTGGGGCATCTAAATGGACAGTAACTATTGTGTTTCACTGAGATTGACTTTTGGCAGCCATTTCACAATTGGGGGCTTGGCTTATTGGATAGTTTCCCCTAAAGATTAGGCTGAGAGAGTATAGTATTTGGAAATGAGTAGAAGTTTTGTTAGGAAAACTTGATGGGATAACATTATGTCCTCCTGAAAAAACCAAATCCATAACAATAACTACCATTTATTGAGTGCTTCTTTGTGCCTGATTGTGTTAAGCACATTACTCATTGAAATCTCAAGATAATCTCCATTGTATAAGTGAGGAAACTGAGGTTACAGGGATGACTAAATAACTTTCAAACGTTACACAGCCAGGTAAGTGGTAGAGCTTAAGATTCAAGCTCAGATAGGTCTGATTTCAAAGCGTATGCTTTTTTTTCTATACCCGCATTATCAATGAATGACCCCATGCTTGGTTGAGTTTTTACATTGTGCTTAATTTGGAAAGAGTAGGCTTCCATAGTAAAGTATTTTACTAATGTCCTCTTTTACAGATATATTATTGCTGATTGACAGACATCCAGGGAAAATCATCCAGTCAGTGACAGTTATGCTGTGTTTTGTTTTCTAGGGCGTATTTGGAATCTGAAGTTGCTATATCTGAGGAGTTGGTTCAGAAGTACAGTAATTCTGCTCTTGGCCATGTGAACTGCACGATAAAAGAACTCAGACGCCTCTTCTTAGTTGACGATTTAGTTGATTCTCTGAAGGTAAATTTACTTGCTTTCCATTTTTTGGCATACCCAGAATTTAATATCAGAGTTAAGAGAGTAAAATTCTATTTTCTATATTAAAGTAAATGATAAAGATGTAATGAAATCATTACTGTAAACTTGGGTTCCAAAATTCAGAATCTGATCAAATATTTAAGATGGAGGAAAGACAATTCCCTTTTAAAGAAAAATGTTATAAATTCATACTTTTAGAAATCATAAGGATTAAAAGTGAGAAGATAAAAGAGAGTTTTGGCTGTAAGAATAAAGATTATCTAATAGAGTTATTACCAGATATGATTTCGTCTGCTTGACTTTGTTTTAGAGTCTAGCACTTAATTTCTTAGCTTGTGTGTGATTCATTCATACATATAAGCTATTTCATATTTTTTATACTTTCTTGGGATCTTTATTCTGGAAAAACTTTAATATTCTGAACACTTCGACTAATCACCAGTTGGTAAACTTTGGAATTTTCTTTAGTTTTTGGATCTTGCTACATAGCAGCTGTTAGAGTCTCACCTTGCAAGTAAGCTCCCCAAAGTTCAGACTGATTTAAAGTGAGCACTAAACTCGTCATGTAATGTGAACCCCAAGCACTGGGACTTTAGTGCTTTTCCTTTATGTGGAACCTGCCGTTTGTGTTGTGTGTATTATTGCCTGTGACTTCAGACGGACTTGTTTCCAATCTAAGCCTGGGTAGAAATGTACTGTGGTAGTAATTACCATAATTTCTCTTTCCCAATAGATATGTATAAATTTGCGATTTACCGTGCAAACCAAGGATGTCATAGCAATTGGATGATTGGGTCTTTAGATTCGGTGAAACAATTTTTGAACTGGTCAGAATAGGTTTAAATGCTCAAAATGCTTTTGACAAATACCTTAGCCTTAATAGGCCAGTAAATGGACATTATTTTCAGCTGTGTGCTTCTCTCAGTTTATTAAGGCTTGGAACGTCCGTTACTAACAATATTAATGGTAAATAATTTAGTTAACTTTTATTATTATCTCTTGTGTAGATTGCTTGCATTTAGTGACTCATTCTGTAGTAGTGCTTTGAAATAATCTGATGTCAGTCTGTAAATAAAAAGATCATAGTTATGTCATTTGGGATGTTTGACTAGTTTCAAAAGGGAATAATATTTGGGAGTAAATCAAATAGAACCTTGTACACATGGGTCCTAGAAGAAACCAGCTCCTATTTATTGAAGTGGTATTCACAAATATAGCTTGAGTGCTCGGGTAGAACATGTTTGAAAAATTATTGAGGGGAAGGTACTAGTGCAGTTTAAGATGAAGGGTTGTGTGGGTAGGAGTTGATTGAGAAGAGGCACTGTAAATAGTGATAACAGAGCTTCAAACAGCAAAGGGCCATCTCTGAATTCGGCAGTCAAAAATTGTTGGGGGGGCTGACTTCAAAGGAATCATGAAACTTGATTGAGGAATCACTGTTTTTATAGACTTAATAAAAACTGCAACAAAAATAAACTTAAAGTCATCATGTTTGCAGCGTATAGCAGTGAAGGTAGCTATGTATGTCTAATTTAACATTTTTCTTGAGAGAAGAGGCATTCTTGAAGATATCTGTTTAAAAAGAAAACAAATTGATCTGGGAATGATTCATTCATTGTATTCCAGTTTTTACAAATTACAATTTAAAGTTTCCCCTTTTATCAGTTGAGAACTTATTTATTCTTTCAGAGTTTATTGTCATCTATACACAGTCCTCTGTGTAGACAGTTATGTAGGTGTGGAAATATTTGCAAAGGCTAAGGAAGTGAGAAATGTTAGAGGAGGACTGATAAAATACTTTAGAAAGCCTTTAAAATGATTTGCACAGGTATTTGAAAATAGAATATGAGGAAATTTTATTAATAAATTACATTTATAACTTCTTTTTGCTGTTAAATCTCATTTTAAAAATTTCTTTTGAAAATTACCTTGGGTTTTTGTGTGTTTTTTTTAAACAATTGTGTTTTTATGAGGAAGCTAGCATAAGTGAGAGAAACAACTTGGTAAATTCTTGCCTTGAATGATTTTGCTAATTTGAAAGTAACGGGAAGTGGCACATAACGAGATAGGTTACTTTCTGGAATGCTTTATTTTTATGAGTTTTTCTTATATTTTTAAAACATTCTTTGTTTCTTAATATTGGGTAAAAAAGAGTTGCATTAGAAGTGTAGTTTACTACTTTTTCTCCTTAAGGATTAGAAAAGAGAAAAATAAAACTTATTTTTTTATTAAGTTTATTAAGTTTAAACTAAGTTTTAAAAAACGTAGTTTTTTATTAAGTTTAAAACTTATTTTTTTAATAAGTTTTTTTTTTTTTTTTTGTGGTACGCGGGCCTCTCACTGTTGTGGCCTCTCCCATTGCAAAACGCAGGCTCAGCGGCCATGGCTCACGGGCCTAGCTGCTCTGCGGCATGTAGGATCTTCCCGGACCGGGGCACGAACCCGTATCCCCTGCATCGGCAGGCGGACTCTCAACCACTGTGCCACCAGGGAAGCCCTATTAAGTTTTTTTGAATGGTTTTCCCGAGTAGTGTTTTTGGCAAGCCCAGAGCTCAAGGAAAGCTGCTTGGTGACTTCTCCAGATGGCAATTCATTCAGGGCTCCAAATAAATAACAGTTGTTTCAACATATTAACACTTAGAATGAACTTTGCATTTAGGTCTCAAAATCTGTTGAGGCAAAGAATAAGGTAGGGTGTTAGTCTTATTCTCTCAATGCAAAACCCTCATAATATACACGAAGGGTCTTCCTAGATAAACTTTGTGGTTCTTTTTGATTCTTCATGGGGGGACTTTTAAACCTTATGTCATTGTGTGTGAGTATTATAGATTTCATTTGTTTCTTTTCACTGAATTAAGGGTACTATAGAAACACAAGATACTTGCTTAATATGTCTTAATTGGAAAAAGCTGAGAAAAAACAACACTTGTCTCTTTTCAAAATGACTTAATAGTATTCTTTTTCTAGAGAGAGTTTCCTTGAGCATTTTTGCCACTCTTATCTCCTATAGCTTTTGTTCGTATAGAGAGCATTTTTAAAAAGAAAATTATTTTCCCTCTAACTCTGCTACTTTTTGCCTTTTGGCTACAGCAGTTGGCAGGAGAATCATATTCTTCCTCCCTAAAGCAAGCAAAAATGTTTTTTGCAGTTCTTTTTTTTTTTCTTTCACTTTTTCATTGTAAAGGAAAAACCAATTTGCTCTGTTAAACTGATTTTATTTCCTTATATTCAGATTTTAAATTTGGCAAGTTTGCTAATAGCCCCACTCTCTCCAGTTTCCAGGTGAACTTGTGATCTTGTTAAATAACAGAGTTTTAAAAAAATTTATAGGATTCAGCTTTTGATTGGGATTACTTTTATCATATGGTTCATAGCTAGGAAAATGGAAACCACCCTGATTTCAAGAAAATGCAGTAGGAATTAGTCTCATTTATAAATCTTTTTTCATTTAGAAAATTGACATTGTATCAAGCTCTGTGGCTTTTTAAAAATAATAGCTTTTTAAAATTTGAAAGAGGTTTCTCTGTAACTCACTGTCTTTATAAGTATTTCATGCCCTCAAATTTATATAATCTACATTGCGAGATTCTGGGTCATAATCACCGCTACTTCTATTTGAAACCTTCTTCCTCAGAAGTTAAAAAATATAGAGCCACTATTCTTACCATGTGAAATTTTTCTTCTCTTTGCTTATTATCATTTTTTTGGTGCTGTGAGAGAGAGGCTATTCTATACGTTATTCTAAAGAAATAACCAAACCCCAAGGTTCATCAGGCCTGTTGGAAAAGATTTGATGTGAGGTGGTGGTTCACCATTTGTGCCTGGTCTAGATCTCTTTTTCGTGGTTGACTTGGACAAATAAAAATAAGACATGTTCTGCAGATTTCTCCTTTTAAATACTTGTGTACAGTTGACCCTTAAACAATTTGGGGATTAGGAACACTGACCCTCCTCACAGGTGAAAATCCAAGCTTCTAAATCCTAGAAAAGATTTCAACTGTCTATAGATTGAGCAACAATCCATTTCCCAAAAGATTAATTCTAGTCAAATATTATGGGCAAAATCACTGAAAAAATATTTCTAATTCCATTCAGTAAGATTTATTTCAAACATTAGTGTAAAATTTTACCACAGGCAAATGTTTTGATCAATCCTCAGGATTTGTTTTAAAGTGGGTTTGTTATGTTGCATGCCAGACATAAGCTAAGGGGAGGAGAATGAGTGGAAAGGCAAGTAAAGGAGGAGTGTTCTCTAGGAAAATTAAGCTGTGAAAGCTGTATATGTGTCCTTTTCTTGACAAGCCTAGTGTATATCACTTTATTATTCTCTGAGAAGTCCAGAAGAGCCCAGATAACTTTCTTTAACCTAGTGATATTCGTCAACTGTGTTTAAATAACCCATTACCACCAGAAAACTAGTATAAGATAGTTGAACAAATTTAAACCACCTAGTTAAGGTTTAATTCCATTTCTGTGATTGACCTTCTGTGTAAGCTGTCTTTGAAAGGGGCTCGTTTTAAAACAATGGTTCTCAGTCTTGGCTGCGCACTGGAACCACTGGGGAGCTATAAGATAATACTTGGGAAGGGGAAGGGCTGGGGGTCCCATCCCCTGAAATTGTGATTTAATTTTTCTAAGGACACTGGTTGGAGAACACTGTATTTAAAAGTTATGTCTTTAAGCTGTAAACCCTAGGCTATAGTTTTCCCCCTACGCTTACTTCTGCATCCCTTTTATTATAAAAGAAAACATGTGACAGTCTCCACTGGGCTCAGCTTTGGGACTTCTTGAGTAAGGCTCAGCTTTATTAGGGGGTTCTGCCTTTTGAAACCTCAAATCCCAAGAAAAAGTCTAATACTTTTATGTACTAGATACTAAGACTAGGTGTTTTCGGCAGAGGTTCTTATTTTTCCGTCATATGGCTTTGGGTGATAAAGACTGGATTCTTTATGACAGTAGTTCTGTGACTAGCAGTGAAAATATATGTTAAAATTATAAAAAAATTTTTAGCTATGGTTGTCTGATCATCCGGTAACCATAATGTTCCAGAATTCAGTCTGAAATCTGAAAGTGAGCAAAAAAGGCCTGAATTCCAGAAATAGCTGACCCAAAAGAACATTAAAATCTAGCCCTCGGGCTCCTAGGCATTAATTAACATACACATTTTGACAGTTTCCTTTCTGGTTTCTTTGGCCCACAGAAAAATTAGACAGGAAATGGGCTGGGGTAAATGTGATACTAATGAATGAGGCTGAAGATGTCAAAAGTCAAATGATTTTCAGTGTTTAAAACTTCAGAAAAAGTTTGAAAATGTCAGAATTGCTAAAGTAATTTCTGAAATTCTGTTAAACACCCTCCTCCCATTTTCCTTAAAAATGCCTCCCCACCCCACGGAGACATCATCTAGTAAAAATCTGCAGAGCTTTTCAATGAGATATGTATGTGATATGCACTTAAATTGAATTCCCTTTTCCCCTGGACAAAAGACAAACAAGACATGGCCCTTGCCCTCTTCCGCTAAGTATTTACTAGACCTCCATTGTACTTTGCCCCTCTTTCCTCCAGTCTCATTAGTGCCTAAAGAGAGATGAGCCTTTGACTTCCTCAGTTAATATGCATTGGCTGCAGTGTTGCCAAGAATTTGCCATAGAAGAGCATAGAATTTGTAGGTTTAAAGTGTTTATTGACCTTTTCCCTGCCTCTTTGTAATAGCATGTACATTCATGACCATTAATAAATGATTACTCTGTAAATGGTTTTACTATATAGCAGAGCAGAGATTCTGGAGTCAGATAAACCTGAGATCACTGTCACCTCTAGTCTGGCAACTTGCTTAATCTTTCTGTGTCTTGGTTTTCTCTTCTATGGGGATAATAACAGTATTTAACTTTTGGGGTTATGATGAGATTAACTGACCTAATGTATGTTCAAAAATTTGTTAGCTGCTGTTGTTATTGACAGTTTTAGTAATTGTGCGATTGCTAGATGCTGGTTCTTAACGCCATTCTTTTCTGATGGTGTGTTCTCTGGAAACCCCTACCCAATATTTTCGTTTTGGGCCCCTGAAGTGTTAAATTTTCTCCAAACTTAGCTGCAACATTTAAAAATTCTGTGATAGCACATAAAAATGTGAATTTCTGGTCTCTCTCTTTAAATGGGAAAATTTATCAACATTAGCCTGGAATACTTGCTCGGCAACAGTCTGTGGAGCTGGATTTTGTGTGTGCTCCTTGAGAGGGAGAATGCACATATCTGCCTCAGTCCGTACCAAGGCTCCCTCATGTGTTTATGTCACCTGCCTGGCCCCATAGACCTTTGAAGCCTCCCTCTGTTCCTCTCTTTGTGTCTGGATAGTCTGGCTTTTAGAAAGAGTGTCCTCCAAGAGGCAAGTCTAGTGATATTTGAGCCCCTTAGATCACCTAGGTGTGAGTGAGGTCTTGGGTTTCTTTGTGGCTTTGGAGTGCAGCCTTGTCGGTGACTTAATGACCAAATTGGGACTTATTTCTAGCTTGTGTGTTAGTTTCTGAATTTTGTCATGGTAAGGGTGTCTTTATTGCTAAAGCAATTTCTTCTAAAATGTAGAAGGTCGACTCTTCGTGTCGACTTGTGGATGGTGATGGATGAAAATAGCTCTGTTGCTCTATGGTAAACTTGCTCAAGTGCAGCAGTTATATTTAGCTTTTGCAATAGGAGTCTAAAACTATGTGAGAGGGAAAAGGCTTGCTAACTGGAGTCATGCTTCAAACCGTTCTATCAGTGGTTTCATAGTGGTTGCAAAGACCCAGGGCAGCATTTAATTTTTGATTTTCAATTGATGAGTGTTAAGAAGGCTTGATATTTGCTCACTTGAACATTAAATTCAGTTGTAGGGGTAAGCAGAGTGTTGCTCTTTGTAGAACTGACAGTTGCTGCAGGAATCCAAAGTGTCTTCCTAACCTGCAGTAAATATAATTATTAGAGTCTGAATACTTTAATTACCGCTCAGTACCCAGCTCATAGTAGGCATTCAATCAGATTTTGTTGAGTGAATGAACACATGGACAAAGATATGCTTTAGATAAGGGTTAGCAAACTACTGTCTGACCGGCCCATGGCCTGTTTTTGTACAGCCTGGGAGCTAGGAATAGTTTTTATGTTTTTAAAGGATAATATTCAAAGAATATGTGACAGAGATCCCTTGTGGCCCACAAAACCGAAAATGTTTATTATCTTACTTTCTTTACAGAAAAAGTTTGCTGACCCCTGCTTTAGATGATGGACGTGCTAACTCCTCTCTCCTCTCCTTCTTTTCATATATACTTTGTTATTGGTACCTAAATAGTTGTACATGGTGGCATCGTGGTGGTGTTTGTGACCTACTAAATTAAATATGGCAGAGAGATTGCCAGACACATGAAGGCTCTTAATAGGAAGCAAAGGAACTGCTCCTGCTGAATGTTTAATAAAATCTGGACTGACTTTGTGTTTGTAAGTCTTCAAGAACTTCTCTGAACATGGCATTGAGTTTTTACTACATGATGTCGCCAAGAACTGGAAGAAAACTTTGAAATCCTCTTTTTCAACCATTCATGAGTAAACTAAAGTATGTAGAGGAAATAAAGAACTTCTCAAAATGAAATCACTTTTTGGAAACAAGGCCTTTCCCAAACTGCTGTATTTAATGATTTAAAAAAAAAATCCCAGATTTTGAGACCAGATTACTAAAATAGGAGAGTTTAGTCAGTTCACTGCAGTCCCCAGTCCCCTGGAGGAGACAGTGAAATATGATATATGAGTGAAGTATTACCTCAACTTGGGCAAGTTACTACACTCTATTTTTTTAGTGTCTGCATCTCCTGTGGTAATGATAGCAGTGCCTACCTTATAAAGTTATTAGGAGGAATAAATGAGTTTGTATTTGTGAAGCATTTAAAACAGTGCCTGGCAGTAATATGGTAAGAACTGGATTAGTGTTTGCTAAATAAATAAAGAAGGCAGTGGCTAAAAGAATAATAACGGTCAATTTTATTAATAGGTATAAAAGTTAGAGGAGTCCTCATTCCAAGGGGTCCTCATGGGCTGTTAAAACATGTTATCACTGGAGAGACAGTGCCTCTGATCCTTAATAAAATGCTAGGGCTGATATTTTTGGTACCTGAAACCTAGTCTCCCTGATAATGAGTCTTCCTGCACCATTATTGCTTATTCAGATGTATGATATTTTAATGTCTGAATTATTCAGCTCATACAGATCTTGAATCACTTGTTAGTACTTTAAAATCAGTTTTAATAGCTAATTCTCATGATAGCTTTCCAGTCTTCCCATTTAGAAGCTACGTGCTATAGGTGGTGTACCTTTGGTATGTTTTCTGATCTCAGAGAAAACAGAATCAACTATTTGGTAGTGTAGTCCAGAAAACAATGAATTGAGTCTATTAATTGTTTTAATTAGATTCAGAAATTCCTGAATGGAGACTGGCAACTTAGAAGTGAAATACCCATATTATTTTACCAAGTCTCCAAGGAGTATGCCTCTATTAGTTTGGCATTTAGATGGGTTGCTTTTATTTGAAGGCTTAATTAAGAAACTTTACTTGGGGACTTCCCCGGCGGTCCAGTGGTTAAGACTTTGCCTACCAATGCAAGGGGTGCGGGTGGTTCAATACCTGGGCAGTGGAGCTAAGATCCCACATGCCTCCTGGCCAAAAAAAAAATAAAACAGAAGCAATATTGTAACAAATTCAATAAAGACTTTAAAGATGGTCCACATCAAAAAAAAATCTTTAGAAAAAAAAGAAACTTTACTTGAATTTTGTTTTTAAGTGGCTAATGTTATTTTCTTATAGTTTGCAGTGTTGATGTGGGTATTTACCTATGTTGGTGCCTTGTTCAATGGTCTCACGCTACTGATCTTGGGTAAGTCTACAAAACCATTGGAATGAGAAATTACAAAAAAGATGGGGGACTATCCCTGGCGGTCCAGTGGTTAAGACTGTGCTTCCACTGCAGGGGGTGCGGGTTCGATCCCTGGTCAGGGAACTAAGATCTCACATGCCACACAGCACAGCCAAAAAAAAAAAAAAAGATGGTGTGCAAGGAGCTTAAAGACATTTTAGTGGAGAATATCCTTATATTATAGGAAAAATAGAGGATATAGGTTAGAGATTGTGATCTCTTTAAATAAATTGCTAATACTGATACTGTTTATGGAAAAGCCACTTTACTTCCTGAAGACTACTCCAACTAACAGTGATAAACCAGATCAAGGGTGGCCTTATTTGATGGTGCAGTCATAGATCTAACTAACCAAGACCAGGGATGCCTGTATTTTATAACGTCTGCGTGATGTGATTTGAAGCCAGGAATGGTTCCTGCAGCCTCCCTTGGTTACTTCATTGCCCTGTGGTGGCTCCCCACCAGCAGGTGCATCCAGGAGATCCTTGTGTCTTCCTCATTAGGAACACTTCTGACTATCTTAAGAGTGCTGCCAGTTTGATGGCTTTGTAGTGTTTGTTCCCTAAATCATACCAGTCTGTTTTAAAGGTTGTGTATTTCCTTTTTCAGCTCTGATTTCACTCTTCAGTGTTCCTGTTATTTATGAACGGCATCAGGTAATTTAACCGCAGATTTCAGAATACAGAGCACACTCTCTTATATGGAACTTAGAAATGGATCAGTGCCAGTTTCCAAAGCCTTATAAAAATGAGAAATGTCGTTTCTTAAGCCTTTAATATGTTTAATAAGATTTTTTAGCAATGGTAATTTTCTAGTAATTTCTTTCTACCTCTCTTTCAGGCGCAAATAGATCATTATCTAGGACTTGCAAATAAGAATGTTAAAGATGCTATGGCTAAGTAAGTATTTAAAATCTTTTTTTAACACTAAGGATAGGTGTACTGGCTTTGACAACAGTGCAGTATTCTCATATTTAAGACATAATGAGTAGTCAGTTACAAGCAGACCTAAAGTGTGACAGAGTTGCCAAAAGATTTTTTTTCTAACATTTGGATCATTAATTTCTATGTGTACTTATATGTATTTAAGACTTTATTTAAGTCTAATTTGTAAGGCCAGGGCGGCAAAATTATAGCTCATAGTTTGACAGCCTTAGGATTTTATTTCTTGTATAAGCTGAGCAATGTACAAGTAATTCTTGAAGGATAGACATTTTAAGAAGCAGAAAACAAAATATTAAAATTCCAAAATATTTACACTAACCTTTTCCCCCTCCTTTTCATTTGTAGAATCCAAGCAAAAATCCCTGGATTGAAGCGCAAAGCGGAATGAAAAAACCTGAAATAATTAACAGTAGGAGTTTAAAGGGGATATTCATTTGATTCCATGGGGGGGGGGGGAGGGTCAGGGAAGAATGAAACCTTGACATTGCAGTGCAGTTTCACAGATCTTTATTTTAGCAACACAGTATCTGAGGAAAAATGACCTGTCTTGACTGCCCTGTGTCCATCATCTTAAGTGTTGTAAGCTGCTATGTATGGATTTAAACAGTAATCATATTTGTTTTTCCTGTATGAGGCACTGGTGAATATAAAAGATCTGAGGAAGCTGTATATTATTATACTTTGTTGCAGGTAGTCTTGCTGTATTTGGGGAATTGCAGAGAAAGTGGAGCTGAAAAAATAACCCTTTTCACAGTTTGTGCACTGTGTATGGTCTGTGTAGATTGATGCAGATTTGCTGAAATGAAATGTTTAGACGAGATCATACCACCAAAGCAGGAGTGAAAAGGCTCGCCTCGCTGGTATGTTCTAGGTGTATTGTGAATTTTACTGTTATATTAATTGCCAATATAAGTAAATATAGATTATATATCTATCTATATATAGTGTTTCACAAAGCTTAGCCCTTCTACCTTTCCAGTTGCCCCACAGTGCTTGATATTTCAGTCGTTGGTTTCATGTGTGTAGTTCCAAAGCACATAAGCTAGAAAAAGAACACATATTTCTAGGAGCACTACCATCTGTTTTCAACATGAAACGATGCCATGCCAATAGAACTCCTCAACATAAACTTCATCACACAGTCTTACTGTAGTTAATTTTGTCACAAACCCTGGACTGAAATCTAATGCTTCCAAAAGTGTTGTTTGCAAATATCAAACATTGTTATGCAAGAAATTATAAAATGACGATTTATACAATTGTGGTTTAAGCTGTACTGAACTAAATCTGTGGAATGCATTGTGAACTGTAAAAGCGAAGTATCAATAAAGCTTATAGACTTAAAATATGTTTGGTATTTTGGTTTCCTGAATGTGCTGCAGATCAAAATGGTAGACTTCACTTCCACGAGTGTGTGGTGGCTTGTACTTTTAGAAAGATTTTAAGCTCAGAGTACAGCTACATTTATTTTGAAAAACCTAAAGAACAATTTATATAATCAAATTTATTTGACACATACCAAAATTTTTTATACTTTGATAATTGAAAATACATGCACCAATATTTTAACCTAGAATACAGTGCAGGATTTATGAACATACGTAAAATCATACCATATAAATGTTTACAAATCAGATTTAAGAACTTTTCTTGACACACAGACACTATTGCTTTTTAAATATAGTGTACATATCCTCATTGATCAATTTATTGTTCTTCACGTGGTTATTCAATGCAGGATCTGATCAGTATGAAAGGTCAGTGGTACAATATAGGCAGACGTGGTTATCACTCAGCATCACCAGTCACATGGTTACAGAACACAGAATTAGGGCTGCATAGGGACTCTAACTGTGGGCCCAACAACCTATCAGTGGATTAATGTAAGGCATTAATAAATTGGCATATAAAAATAGCTTAATGAATGATCTAATCCATTTAGAATGCTGAAGCACTTCTGTGGTAAATGTTTGTTAATCTATTTAATTGAAAATGCTTCGTTTCACCTTTCCTGTAAACTGACAACTGCAAATAGCCAGTGACTCAAGATGCAGAATTTTTTAGTTCACTGACTAGAAGGACGAATCGGTACATGTGCTCAGAGTCCCAGTCCCTCACTCACCAGCCTGCCTTCCTGAGCATGCCGTCAGCCCTCGCCGTTGTCAGCGCTCGGCCAGGTGTCAAGTACGATGGAGGTGGTTTAGGATGCCTTCTGGTTTTGCTGGCCAAGTCACATTCTGTCATCCAGCCAACTCTGAGGAACTCTAAACTAGATGATTTTGTTTTATAATCTTGAGTTGCCAAATATTATTTGGGCTTAGGAATTTGTTCGGCAAAGAGTTTTTAAAACTCCAGACTTGACCTATGTAGTTCACGTGACACAAATCACTGGGGCCAGGTCCACCCCACGCTGGGAGTGGTAAACCCAGCGCAGCCTCAGGTCACCTCAGTTATCACCATTTTAGGTTTAACGAGATAAATCAGCTCACCTTCCTGGACCTACTTGAGCTTTTTTTTTTTTTTTCCCCTTCTGTTCTGTAGTAGAGGTTTGTTTTATTTGAAGTGTTTTGGATGTTGTGGGTTTGGCACTCAATATGATGAAAACCGGTTCTACCCACCCACCCTCCGACTCCTGAATTTAAGTTTCTTTGCTGCTCAACTTCAAATAGCCACTGTTTCCCAGGCAGGTAACTGATGTCTTTCATTTAGGAAGCCTTGACCTAAATACCTGACCTGGGTGACAGAGCAGGAGTCTGCTGAGGGTCCTGTAGCCCTCCTCAGTTTTGACGTTTTAGCACCGTATGTAGAAAGGAGACAATCTGTGGGAGGGGAGACAGCAGCCCACACACCTGGAAGCTTTCAAAGGCACTTAATGGATATAAAACTCTGCAAATGAAACGTTAAAAAATTAAGTGTCTCAACTTGTTTATACATGGCTCATTTGGTTTTGAAAGCTAAATGTGGAGAACAGAGGCTATCAATATTTCTAGTTCAGTGAATCTAACTTAAGCTGTCCTGTTCAACTTCCTTAACTGTAAAAATGAACATTTTTAAAGTATATAGAAACATACTAGCAAAACATCTTTTGTAAAAGTTTTGATGCAAATCAAAAGCTACATATTGGTTAGGGTAACTGAGGCTTTAAATTTTGTCAGTGGGCTACATTGTCAGATAGGATTTCTTTGTCAGTGTAGTTAGTACGTATAGTTTTTGGTCTCAGGAACAGAGGCAAGCAGTCTTAACGTGTTAGAACTGACCTTCCTTTTTGGCCTGACGGTTTTGGAGATTCCAGGCGATGGGCGCCGTCACACCACTTCACTAGCACTTGGAGCTTGTACGGCCTGCGGTGTCGTAGGCCTTTCCCAGCAGCTGGCGGCCAGGAGGCACCTCATCACTGCCTCCGCGGTGGCTGGCGGCAGCAGCAGCAATAAAGTAAGAGGACTCTGGCACTTCCAGGCATCGCCACACGAACACACTGAAAAGGCAGACCAAACAGTCATTTTGCAGGGCTGGACATCATGCTTTTGTCAAGTGACAAAAACCAACTTTGCCAAGTGCTCCGGAGTCAAGCCCAGGTGGTGTAGTGAACATTTTGATTTCAATTTCAAAAAACAAACCAGGGATCTTGCCACCAATTAAAGGTCTGTTGCTTTTTTAAAAGGTCTATTGTTTTTTGTTTCGTTCGGCTCTTTCAGCAGCCTGCGTGTCCCTTCTGAACGGGAGGACTTCTGGCAGCCTGACTTCACACTATCTCTCTTGTTACTACTGAAAAGGTTTTATCAGCTCCACTCGAGTAGGAGAGCCCTTCCTGGTGCTCAGCACAGGGCCAGGGATCGTGGTAGGCTCCCATGACTGCAAAGGCCAAGGGGGCCCTGCACTGGAAAGGTGACATCTAAGCCTTTTTTAGTAATCAAGAGTCCCCTCGTATCTGCTGGGGACGGGTTCGCTTATGTCTCCCAGTGCCCGCCTGTTCACAGTTTGGCAGATGCTGCTTTGAATGGGTGTTTGCGCCCCACAGGGAGCTGCTGTCAGTACTATCTCAAGGGCTCTAAGTGCCAGCAGCGGTTGGCACAGCAGCCTGGAGACGGGTGCTCCCAGGCAGGCCATCAGAAAGCATCTTTTGGGGCCATTTTCTACACAGTGCTTTTGGGTAGGAAGTGGGCTGAAATTCTCTTCAGGTGCCTTTTCCATAACCTCAGACCACTAAAAATAAATCTGGAATGCATGCATTTCTTCTTGATCCCCCCCAGGAGTTCTGCCTGGGCTGAACAGAAACCAATATTCACGTTTCGATAAAGCCCTTCAACTACATTAGATGTGGGGAAGCTGAGTGACTTCGAATGACCTCATCCTGTTGCTCCACACTTCAAATAAGAAACGCCCTCGGTGGAGGGGCAGGAGAAAGCTGCTTTCTTGGAAGTGCTGATGTCTTCTGGAGCAGGCTGGTAGGGGTCCTTCCAAAAGGCACTGGAAGACCAGCCATGCCTCACAGGACAATGGGCCTGTTTCACAGTGAGCAGTGGTTAAGGTCAGTAGCAGCCCTGGCTCAGGAATCCACATAGCTGGTTGAGGTTCTCCTGCTACTAATTAGCACTGGCCCTAACGGCTTCACCCCTTATCTGATCTCATGTGTATAACTGGGTAACATATGTCCTGCTCGTTTCTCGGGGTGACTGAGGCTCAGTATTACTATTTTTAAACCTCTTGGTTGTGGATTAATGATCCACGTTAAGAACTCTGGTGATGAATTGGAAGTTCTGAGTTAAAAGGCCTATGGATCAAGGTCATTCTAACCTCCTGATTATATGCAGTGGACGCCGTGGGCTGTCCAACAGCTCCTACTGGAATCAGTATCTTGGGCCTCTCACCACCTGCCCCTCCAGCCAGCAACGCTCAGAGTAGCTGTTGCATGCCGTTGGCTTCTCACCAATCCCAGGACAGCTCTAGTGGGGACAGAGTCCCATCAAGAATTGGGTTGGGAGTCACCAGAGACTAAAGCCCTTCTACTTAGAAAGTCGTCACTGGATCTCTGGTTCACTGTCCCACCTCAGCCCCTCCACGTGCCCCTGGGAGGGGCTGACACCTGAGGTGGGGACGGGAGGGGGGTGAAGGCTAGGCCTGGGGGCAGAGCTAGAAGAATCAGGCTGGTACCTGCAGTCGTCTCCTCCAGTGCTGACCACGTACTTGTCGTCATGAGAGAAACGGATGTTTGTCACGTGAGCCGAGTGACCAAAGTAACGCTTATGCTTGGCCTGTGAGCAAAAGTGAATGGAAGTGATTAAGAGACCCTGTTCCTTCAGCCACCATGGACCACTTCCAGGACTCAGTTCCCCCCTCCTAGGACCTCCCTTCACCCATGGGATGCCCGTTGGGTCTGAACATCTCTGTGAGCAAGCCCTTCACTGGCTTCCTGCCTCATTCCTGCCCCACTTGTGGCCACTCTGTCCCCCCTCCATCCTCCTGGCTTCCAGGACTTCCCCTCCTGAGGGAGAGGAAAAGGTTAGGTGTTGCCAAGTCTCCCCAGGGCTGTGACAAGATTCCTCTTGTTCTAGATTCTAGATGGCCGTGTAGATGTGGCCACGATTTCCAGCTGACCGCAGAAGATCAGCCAGCCTGGAGGCAGTGCAGGGAGTTACTCTAAGGAAAACTCACAAATTTCTCTGTGCATGGGAAATCAAAGAGCTTCACGAGCCCAAAGTCGTCTCCCGTGACAATGTTCAGGCCAGCGTGGGTCACACACGCGCAGTTGACATCAGCCTTGTCTGCGTTTCGTGGCCAGATGCCAATGACTTCGTCTCCCAGGATGCTGTTCCAATAGGAAGAGGTGTGAGACGGGTGGGAAGGCTTCGTGCAGTCAGGCACCCTCTCCCAGGAACGAGGGGAATTCAGCGTGGTCACGCGGCTCCTCTGGCAGGACGGCACCTGTCCCCTCCCCCTCTGAATACCTGCCCCAACTCCTGCTGTTCTCTGCCCCAGTCCCTTTCACCCTAAAAAGAAAAGTTACCTCCATCTTTGATTCTCTCCCTCTTCCCTACGATGCTTCTGAGTATATGTAGCTTGGGAGAAGTGTGGGGCTCTCCAAGCTCACGGGTTGGTGGCCTCTTTTCCCTTGACGTGGCAGGGCCCTGCTGCTTACCCTGCTACCCAGCACTGCCGGCCCTCCCTCTCCCTCCCAGGGATTGCAGGAGGCCTCACTATACCGCAGGGGTCTGGCCAAGAGCTGGGGGATGCTTTCCCTTTGAACTTGCTAGATGGGGCTGGGGATGAGTAGGACAGATTACATAAAAAGAGGGACTTTGCGTTTCAAAAGCCCAGGTCAGACCAAAGCCAGCGGCCCAGACTGGGAGCAAGAGGCCTCCCGCCCTGACCCCACAAAGGAAAGAGCTCTGTCTCTAAGCTGCTTCGGATCCCAGCCACACACAAACTTGGAGGCTGAGGCTGGGACGAGAGTCTCCCTTGTGACCTTTTCCTCCAGAAGAGTTTTCCTCCAGTCACCTTGTCCAGGAGGCCCAGGTGATCTTCTCAATGACCGTGGCTTCGGTGACCTGCTTCCCCAGGGGGACCTCATGCACCTGGCGCTTGTAGGCTCCTGTTGACACCTGCAAGTGGGAAGCAGCCAGGCCTATCAACTTTCTTTCCCGTCCAAAGGACTCCCCTTTGGGTGTATTGCTTCCCAACCTCTGCATCCCCAGGACTTTTCACCAAACCCAAGCTCAGCTCCAGGCTGCAAAGCCTGTGGTCAGCCCGTGGCAAAGTTCACATAAGCAGGGCATTTTTCCCTCCGTTTTCTTGCTATTTTCCAAAGTCCTAAGGCAGCTTCTCCAAGTGTGGTTCTTGACCGGCAGCGTCAGCCTCGGCTGGACACTGGTTAGAGATGCACATTCTTGGGCCCCACCCTAGACCTACCCAGTCGGACAATCTGAGGGGGGGTGCCCAGCAGGCTTTCACAAATCCTCCAGGTGATTCTGGTGTGCGCTCACGTTTGGGAACCCCTGTTCTCAGAGAACCAAGGTCCTGTGCAACAGAGCTGAGGCAAGTCTTCTTATGGATAGCAGCTGACGGAGATGATTTCTGAAGTATTAGGACCTGATCCTGGCTTCTCTGGGAAACTTCTAGAGGCAACTGACCATTTTCCAGCCAATGGCCGCTGCCACCATCGCCAGCCCCCTCCCTCCCTGGGGTGCTAGACCAGCCACCCCAGATTTCCCTGCTGTACAGGGATGAGCCGAGATCTTTCCCACATCAGGGCCTTCATGCAGAAGGCCTGGAACCATGTTCCCGCCCCCCTTGGGTGGCTGACTCCTACACACCCTGCAGACCTCAGCTTAAACAGCACCGTACGGAGAGGATGTCAGTGCATCTATTTAACAACAGTCAGTGCCTATTAAATGCTCCCGCAGGGCGCTGTACTTTTCCTTCTCGGCACATAATCACAATTTGTAGGTATAGGTGTATTTTGTGACGATCTGTTTAATGCTCGTCTTGTCCAGGACAAGGCAAGCTCCAGGAGAGCAGGGACCAGGCCCATTTCATACACCCAAAAGCCTGGCGTAGCGCCTGGTTCAGTCCACACTTGATGAATGAAGCGTCCTCTCTCCTTTCACAAAGACTGCCCGACTCCAGGCTGGCTCACAAATGCATAATATTTGTTCAAAGTGCTGGAGAAATCACTGTTCTATTTTCAGCTCTAAGTGCCAAGAGTGGGAGCCCTCGCGATCCCTCCCCGCTTGTCAGTCTCCCCGGGGGCCAGTGATGGGCTCTCACTCCAGGCTGGCTGACTGGAGTCTGAGTCCTGAGCTGGAGGGACCACACTACCCATGGGATGTGGAATTGAGATGAGTAAGTGTAAGAAGCAGCGCAGGCTTCCGTGCAGCCCCAGAGAACTAGGAATTAGGAAGCCTTGAAGGGGTGGTGGTGAGAGGAGGCTCAAGACGATTAGGGCTGTTTCCCGCTTTCCTACTCAACAATAAGTACTATTTTAAATTCTATTCGACTTTCTTAAGTGTCTAAGCCTCTGTTTCTTCATTTATAAAATAGGAGGGAAACTAACAGTACTTAAACAGTTCCAGTGAACACATTTCCTGACACAGAGTAAGCACTGATTGCATAAAAGCCATTGTTTGTAATACTATTATTAACGGTTACCCCAGATATCAGTAAAGCCAAAGCATACCTGGATGTATTTGCCATCCGCGGAAAAATCCATCTGAATGACAAAGCTTGGGATATCTTTGCAGTAGCCGATGCGGTTCAGACTCGTGCCCTGAGTGAGGTCATAGAAGTCAACTGTGTGTCCAGAAGAACCAACAGCTAAGAATCTGCTGTCTGGGCTGATTCTAGAAAAAGCAATCCAAGAGCACGGTCCGTGAGGAGGGCTGTGTAGGGCTGGTCAGGCATGAGGTCTGCTCTGGGACAGGCCTCCCAAGCTCAAAGGCAATTAGATCACACGTCATGATTCACGTGTGGTTAGCTTTTCCTAAAGTCTATGGAATTCGACAGCTTCTCTGGATCAAAACGCCCCATAAGTAAGTAAATGGATGTGTGCAGTCTTTTGTAGAAGGCCTTTTATGATAAGTTTTTAACCACACTCTTATGGAAATTAGCAAAGACGTGTCTGAGAACTAACGTGTGAGAGGGTCTCCTTCCATAGTTGGCTCACTGAAAGGGACCCTCTCACAAGTGAGCTCTTCATTCCAGCCATGACCCTCCTGGAATGGGAACCATGGGAGGGAGAATGAATGCCCGCCTTTCTCCTCCCTGCCCAGACTGCCTGCTATGTACCTGATATCTTGGATAGCAGATTTCCGGTCTCGTTTCTTCCCCCAAACTTTCAGGCTGTTCACCAACAAGACGACAAACTCTCCATTCTTCATGCCAATGGCCACCATCTCCCCGTCAGGGCTGTAGGCTGCACACCTGGCCGCATGGCCCAGGTTCACCTTGTTTAGCAGCTTCTACATTGACACAAAGTAATACCACCTGAGCCCTTGGCCGCCTCAGCTGGTCTCCAGGGGAAATCCTGCACCCAGGCCAGAGCAGCCAGGCTGCCTCTAGGGAGGCTCCAAACCGCTTGCTTCTAATAGTAGGTGTCCCTGAGTGGCTGAGGGGGACAGTATGTTTTGACTGAGCAGCTGGAGAGACAACACGGTTTAGGACAGAGGTTGGTGAACTTTTTCTGTGAATGGTTTGGGAGTAAATATTTTTAGGCTTTGGAGTCCATATGGTCTCTCACAACCAGTCAGCTCTGCCAGTGAAGCACCAAGGCAGCCATGGACACCAACATAAACAAAAAGCATGGCTTACTTTGCAGAAACGGGCAGCAGGCAGACTTGACCCTTGGGCTGCAGCTTGCTGACCTCTTGCTCGGGGGAAGAGTTTGAGCTTCAGCATGTGTTAGTTCAGATCCCAGATCCTGGCTCTGTCCCTAGCTGGGTGTGTTTGGGTAAGTTACTTCTCCGTCTTCCCATGTGTAGAGAATCGATATTAGTATTGGTCTTGCAAGGCGTTGTAAGCATTAACGATAGCATATATGAAGCACCGGGTATGTAGTGGGTGTTAATAAACATAATCATTATGAACTAAGGAGTATAACCACCACACTTAGCCTTCTCCATGTCTGTTCTATGATCCTCACACTGAAAATATGACTGAAACATTTACTAGCCATTCTGTAATGAAACGAAGTATTTTAATTACTAGAACTTAAGCACTTGTTTTACTATCAGCTAAGACTTGGTAACATTAATCTCCCCCCCCCCCAGATTTCCTATTTGACATTTTTACTCCAGACAAGTTATTGTTTTGAAATTTTTTGTATTTTTAAATTGTTTTTCCAAAGGCTAAGAGAAACCTTGTTGGGGTTTTGATTGAAATGTTCCATTTGGGAACATTTGACATTTTAAATCATTTTTAGTCTTCCTATCCAGGGAAGACATGATTTATCTCTTTGTTTTTTAGTTTTATGGGTTCTTTCATGACAAGAGAATAATCATTCTCAATTATATTATTCCTGTACTATAAATATTCATAGATGGATACATAGCTAAAAGAGATATATATATAATATGAATGGGTGTGTGTGAACGGGACTTCTTTTATTATCAGTCCCTCTAACTTAATTGCTGCCCTGTGGCCGATCTCCTGCCCATCCCCATCCCCCCTTCTGGCCTGACCCTGGCTGAACCTCCCCTCGCCCAGGGCTGTCACTGCTCCGAGGCCCACATGGGGCATCCGAGCCTGTGCAGCGTCAGCCCCTGACCTTGTCAGCCAGGTCCCAGATTCGGGCTGTGCCGTCGTTACTGGCAGAGATGAAGATGTCCTTGGAGGGGTGTGTGGCCAGGCCCCAGATCTCCCCTTCCATGTGTCCATCAATCAGGATGTTGGAAGCAGCATTTTTTTCACCAACTTCAATGATTTCTCCATCCTTGGTTCCCACTAAAATCTTTCCCTGTTGTAATCAAAACACTATTAGAAGAAAGACAAACACTACAGGATCCCACTCATATGAAGTACCTAGAATACTCAGATTCATAGAGACAAAGTAGAATGGTGGTTTCCAGGGGCTGGGGAGATGCGGCAAAGGGAGTTATTGTTTATTAGACACTGAGCCTCCGTTTCACAAGATGCAAAATGTTCTGGGGAGGGGTGGTGGTGATAATTGCACAACTATGTGAATGTATTTAATACCACTGAATTGTACACTTATAAATGGTTAAATGGTAAATTTTATGTTCTCTATATTTTGTCACAATTTAAAATAAAATAATATAAAAAAACACTATTAGAGTAACTTGGGAAAGTGCCTTTGCTGGCACTGGTATTAAAATAGGAAGAGCCAAGAAGTGTTTTGTTCTTAGCCACTGATTTGCCATCCTTAAGCGAGCCCCTCACTTGGCCTGTGCTCCCCCCGCCACCCTGGGGAGAGTTCCACCAGAGCTCTCCATCATCTCATCTCTGCTGAACGGCCCAGTGATTGCAAGCTCACTGCAGAGCAGGGCAGCCAGGTTCCGCTCTTGGACAGCCCAAACTCTTCCTAACTTCTTCCTCGCACTGAACAAAATCCATCTCCAGATGACTTCTAGGTTCTGGGCCTCGTTCTCCCTTCATCTCCTGTCTGTCTAATTACCCTTCCGGATGATTGTTGTGTATCTATTTAAAAACAAAATTCCCAATTTCCAATTATGTAGGTTCCAAGTCAGGTTTGCCTTTTTAGTGGAGAGCATCTAGAAAGCAAATTCTTAGACTGATACCAATTCCAAAATATAAATACAAGGTATTAAATAGAGGTTAAGAGATTTGTTTTCAAGTGCTTCAGAATCTCCTGGGGACTTAAAAATAAAGAAGAAGAAAAGGAAAACACACATCAAGGTCAAGGCCCCACTCCCGAGATTCTGACTTGGCGGCTCTGGATACGAGCCTGGATATCCATGTTTAAAAGACAAAAACAAAACTCCACAGTTGTGGGTGCTATTTAGCTCAGGTACAACTTGAAAACCAACGGCTTTGAGTCAGACAGTTTGGCAGTCCTTCCCCTTCCCGGCTGCGTACCCTTGGGCATGGGCAACTACTTAACATCCCTGTGCCTAAAATAACATTGTCTATAATAACAGCAGCTAACATCTACTGACTGTGGCCATGTGCCAGGCATAATGAAAGACGCTGTGCATGTATGATGCATGCAGTCCTAACAACCCGTGTGCTGGACACAGAAAGGCTAAGCAACACAGCCAAGGTCACACAGCCAGTTCTACTGGGTGAGTCACACTCTGCACCCAGGTCTGTCTGACCGTGCTAAGCTGCTTCCCCTCTGCACTAAGTCACACCCAGGAGGCTTGTTCTAAGGACTCAACCACTCAGCACAGGGCAAGTGTCCGGCTGGGAAGGTGCTGGACGAATTCTGGGCGTCGCTGGCAAAGGCCCACCCCACCCGGTGCTCACTTTGCCGCGGCACACGGAGCGCACACACTCCACCAGCTGCCCCGTCTCCAGTTGGAAGGCCCGGCAGCGCTTCATCTCCTGGTCCCACAGTTTCACAGCACCTCCTTCTTTGGTCCTGAAAAAGATCAAGAACGTAGCACGTTAGCCCTCATCCTAAGACCGCCCAGGACCCTCCGCTGCCCTCTCTCCCTGTCATCTCCGCAAGGTCCCATCCCCTCATCCCCAGGCCCAGCAGGACAGACCCTCTGGGGTGGCCCCTTTAATAAGCCCTGCTGATGAGCTACCAGAACCCCCTGAACCTGCAGATTTCCTAGACTGCTTTCAAATGCCACCACCGTGGGAGGAAGGAGAATCGAAACCTAAAAAAATCAAGCTATGTTTTTATTAGATCGAACGACGAAGAGAAATGTTTCTCCCACTTTGCAGCTTGGCTTTCACATGGTCCCGGTCTGCACTGGACGTCCGCCCTCTTCTCACCCCTCCTGCCTCCTCCCAAAGAGCCACTGACAGTAACACCTAATGGACAGCACAGTCACCTGGTCTGTTCGAGAACACCTCTCCGGTTTTTCAACTAGCAAGGCACCACCTCTCTGACCCTTACTTCTGAAGCTTCTGACCCAGGGCCCTCTGGGAGAGACGGCAGACTCATCTCCGTGATGCAGAAAAGACAGGAGAGTGAAAATCTGCATTTTCTCCAAGTTGGAGATGCTTCTGTCAGTTTCTCCCAAGACAATCCAAAAACACCAGTTGTTCCCAGAGGAGTTCGGGCTTACGGCCGCTCTTTTCCACCGGTCACTATGAGCCCGTCCCGAAGGGTTGTGTACATTGTGAAGACGGGGCCTGTGTGAGCCTTGGCCACCAGCCGGACAAGGAAGTGGTCCTTCCACACGTAGACATCGCCGTTGATGGCACCCGTGAAAGTGAGGTTGTTCTGTAAACAAAGAGACACCTTCCACACCAGGACACTTCCTGCAGCCCTCGAGAGGGTTCCCTCCCAGCCACCCACTCCACTGCTAAGGCACCAGAGCCGGAGAAACATAAACACACTCAAATTGACCTTCTGTGCCAAGGGAAGGCGAAAGAATTCTCAAAAGAGCGTATGGTAAGGAAATCACCTAGCTTTGCGGTGTTAGTTTTGGGAACAGTTGATTTCCCCACTGAGCACAGCTCCGCTTTTTAATGCACTTCCATTCTGTGAGCAGCCTCAGGTGACTGCAGGGAAGGGCGGGACCCCAGTCTTCAAGGAGGCTTTCCTGGCCTCATCTACAAGGAGGGTAAATCCACACCTGGAGGACCAAGAGTTGGCTGTGTTCCAAAATTTCCCCAGGGGAGCTTGTGTTGGCTGAGGGCAGCCCACAGCCTGTGTGAGGGTGTCAGGGGATTTATGACACAGGAGGACTGGGGGGAAAGGGATGCTGTCCAGTGGTGGAAATGCCCCTCAGCCTCTGTGGCCATCTAGCCTAGTCGGACAGGGCTGCAAGTCAATCTGGCTCTGGAATAATGAAACTCCAGCCCTGGGTCGGGGTCCTGCTTTTTTCTGATTAACATTTTGAGGGGAAAAATACAGTCAACTCACCCATCTGTGCTAAGGAAACAAAATAGTGGTTGCAAATAATCCAGTAAAGGAGATCTGTGGAAATGGCTTCCTTGCTGTTCACAGCTTCTAGGATATACCTGCCCCCCATGCCCATGCCCAGGGGTTCAGGGTCCCGTCAGGAAGCTTCTGCTGAAACTCACAGCACCGAAGGCCACGGAGAGCATCGTCTGCATCTTGGCAGCTTCCATGGACCCGATGACCCCTTTCTTATAAAGCAGGGCACTGCCTGCCAGGGTCCAGAACTTCATGTGCTTGACTCCGACAGACACAAACTGCGTGTCTGAGTCAGGGCGAAACTCCACCACGAATATGCGCTCCAGGTGGCCCCCTCGGCTAGCAACCTTGGCACCTGCGTGGGTGAGAGAGTCTGGTGAGGTGGGTCCTACGCTCCCGGGTCAGGCAGGGTAGCTGCAGCCCAGGACAGAGGGCTCTCTGTCCCAGCAAGGCCCAGGGCACACTTCTGGTTTCTTCTTCAGCCGCCCCCTCCCACCTTCAAACACTACTCCCCGGGTGGGAAAGAGACCTTGTCTGGGAAATTTCCAGAGCAGCAGGTGCTGCTAACAGAACCCCCAACCTAACTCTACCCCGTCCCCACAAGCCACGAGCCACATCCAGGCATCTGTGAACAGAGGAGGAAAGGATGGCCCAGGAGACAGAGGTTTCCAGATACGAGAAAAGGGCAAAACAGCTTAAGGGCATCCCCCGCCTTGCCACCTCCAACAGGATTCACCCCACAGGAAGCCGCAGCCTCCCCACAGTGCCACTGGAGACACATTCCTTCAGACTTGTTTTCTCCAAAATTCCTCTGCTTTTAATTTCTTTAAAAAGTTCCCCACATTCCTTTTTCTTTCATGGTTTTTAGGTTTAAAATGCTTACCTTTTATATTACTGGTTCTTTCCCTCAACCTAATTTATTTCTGTTTTTGATTTCTGTCCTGAGTTTTATTTAACCTTTGTCTTAATCAAATCTCAGTTCTACCATTTATCTGCACAACAATTTTGGAAAAATTATTTTAACCTCTCTGTGCCTCAGTTTCCTCATCTGTAAATTGGGGATAATAATAGTTCCCACTTTATAAGGTGTTGTGACGATTAAAAGAATTGATAAAAGGGAAGCCTTTAGAACAGGCTTGGTGCAGTGAGGGTTCTGTAAGCAGTAACTACAGTTAGTTATTTTTATTGCTCTTTTACCTCCCTTTAAAATCTCTGAGCTTCTAGTCTTATCCCATCTATTTTTATCTCATCATTATTTTCCAGTCCTTGAAATTTTAATTTATTTTTTAACAACTTTATTGGAGTATAATTGCTTATCATTATTGTGTTAGTTTCTGCTGTATAACAAAGTGAATCAGCTATACGTATACATATATATATATATCCCCATATACCCTCCCTCTTGCATCTCCCTCCCACCCTCCCTATCCCACCCCTCTAGGTTGTCTCAAAGCACCAAGCTGATCTCCCTGTGCTATGCAGCTGCTTCCCACTAGCTATATACACTACCAAATGTAAAATAGATAAGTTCATGCCACTCTCTCACTTCTTCCCAGCTTACCCTTCCCCCTCTCCGGGTACTCAAGTCCATTCTCTAAATATGAGTCTTTACTCCTGTCTTGCCCTTAGGTTCTTCAGAACCTTTTTTTTTTTTTTTTTAAGATTCCATATATATGTGTTAGCATACAATATTTGTTTTTCTCTTTCTGACTTACTTCACTCTGTATGACAGACTCTAGATCCAGCCACCTCACTACAAATAACTCAATTTCGTTTCTTTTTATGGTTGAGTAATATTCCATTGTATATATGAGCCACATCTTCTTTATCCATTCATCTGTCGATGGACACTTAGGTTGCTTCCATGTCCTGGCTATTGTAAATAGTGCTGCAGTGAACATTGTGGTACATGACTCTTTTTGAATTATGGTTTTCTCAGGGTACATGCCCAGTAGTGGGATTGCTGGTCGCATGGTAGTTCTATTTTTAGTTTTTTAAGGAACCTCCATACTGTTCAACTCTGGCTGTATCAATTTACATTCCCACCAACAGTGCAAGAGGGTTCCCTTTTCTCCACACCCTCTCCAGCATTTATTGTTTGTACATTTTTTGATGATGGCCATTCTGACTGGTGTGAGGTGTTACCTCATTGTAGTTTTGATTTGCGTTTCTCTAATGATTAATGATGTTGAGCATTCTTTCATGTGTTTGTTGGCAGTCTGTATGTCTTCTTTGGAGAAATGTCTCTTTAGGTCTCCTGCCCATTTTTGGATTGGGTTGTTTGTTTTTTTGATATTGAGCTGCATGAGCTGCTTGTATATTTTGGAGATCAATCCTCTGTCAGTTGCTTCATTTGCAAATATTCTCTCCCATTCTGAGGGTTGTCTTTTCATCTTGTTTATGGTTTCCTTTGCTGTGCAAAAGCTTTGAAGTTTCATTAGGTCCCATTTGTTTATTTTGGTTTTTATTTCCATTTCTCTAGAAGGTGGATCAAAAAGGATCTTGCTGTGATTTATATCATAGAGCGTTCTGCCTAAGTTTTTCCCTAAGAGTTTTATGGTGTCTGGCCTTACATTTAGGTCTTTAATCCATTTTGAGTTTATTTTTGTGTATGGTGTTAGGGAGTGTTCTAATTTCATTCTTTTACATGTAGCTGTCCAGTTTTCCCAGCACCACTTATTGAAAAGGCTGTCTTTTCTCCATTGTATATTCTTGCGTCCTTTATCAAAATGAAGGTGACCATATGTGTGTGGGTTTATCTCTGGGCTTTCTATCCTGTTCCATTGATTTATATTTCTGTTTTTGTGCCAGTACCAAACTGTCTTGATTACTGCAGCTTTGTAGTATAGGCTGAAGTCAGGGAGCCTGATTCCTCTGGCTCTGTTTTCCTTTCTCAAGATTGCTTTAGCTATTTGGGGTCTTTTGTGTTTCCATACAAATTGTGAAATTTTTTATTCTAGTTCTGTGAAAAATGCCATTGGCAGCTTGATAGGGATTGCATTGAATCTGTAGATTGCTTTGGATAGTAGAGTCATTTTCATAGTATTGATTCTTCCAATCCAAGAACATGGTATATCTCTCCATCTGTTTATATTATCTTTAATTTCTTTCATCAGTGTCTTATAGTTTTCAGCATACAGGTCTTTTGTCTCCTTAGGTAGGTTTATTCCTAGGTATTTTATTCTTTTTTGTTGCAATGGTAAATGGGAGTGTTTCCTTAATTTCTCTTTCAGGTATTTCATTATTAGTGTATAGGAATGCAAGAGATTCCTGTGCATTGGTTTTGTATCCTGCTACTTTGCCAAATTCGTTGATTAGCTCTAGTAGTTTTCCGGTAGCATCTTTAGGATTCTCTATGTATAGTATCATGTGATGTGCAAACAGTGACAGCTTTACTCCTTCTTTTCCGATTTGGATTACTTTTATTTCTTTTTCTTCTCTGACTGCTGTGGCTAAAACTTCCAAAACTATGTTGAATAATAGTGGTGAGAGTGGGCAACCTTGTCTTCTTCCTGATCTTAGTGGAAATGGTTTCAGTTTTTCACCACTGAGAATTATGTGGGCTGTGGATTTGTCATATATGGCCTTTATTATGTTGAGGTAAGTTCTCTCTATGCCTACTTTCTGGAGAATTTTTATCATAAATGGGTATTGAATTTTGTCAAAAGCTTTTCCTGCATCTACTGAGATGATCATATGGTTTTTCTCCTTCAATTTGTCAGTATGGTTTATCATATATATGGATTTGCCTATATTGAAGAAACCTTGTATTCCTGGGATAAACCCCACTTGATCATGGTGTATGATCCTTTTAATTTGCTGCTGGATTCTGTTCGCTAGTATTTTGTTGAAGATTTTTGCATCTATGTTCATCAGTGATATTGGCCTGTAGTTTTCTTTCAACCTCTTTGTCTGGTTTTGCTATCATGGTGATTATGGCCTCGTAGAATGAGTTTGGGAGTGTTCCTCCCTCTGCTATATTTTGGAAGAGTTTGAGAAGGATGGGCTTAGCTCTCCTCTAAATGTTTGATAGAATTCGCCTGTGAAGCCCTTTGGTCCTGGGCTTTAATTTTTAGAAGATTTTAAATCACAGTCTCAATTTCAGTGCTTGTGATTGGTCTGTTTACATTTTCTATTTTTTCCTGATTCAGTCTTAGAAGGTTGCGTTTTTCTAAGAATTTGTCCATTTCTTCCAGGTTGTCCATTTTATTGGCATATAGTTGTTTGTAGTAATCTCTCATGATCATTTGTATTTCTGCAGTGTCAGTGGTTACTTCTCCGTTTTCATTTCTAATTCTTTTGATTTGAATCTTCTCCCTTTTTGTCTTGATGAGTCTGGCTAACGGTTTATCAATTTTGTTTATCTTCTCAAAGAACCAGCTTTTAGTTTTATTGATCTTTGCTATTGTTTCCTTCATTTCTTTTTCATTTATTTCTGATCTTTATGATTTCTTTCCTTCTGCTAACTTTGGGGGTTTTTTGTTCTTCTTTCTCTAATTGCTTTAGGTGTTAGGTTAGGTTGTTTATTTGAGATGTTTCTTGTTTCTTGAGATAGGATTGTATTGCTCTAAACTTCCCTCTTAGAACTGCTTTTGCTGCTTCCCATAGGTTTTGGGTCGCCGTGTTTTCATTGTCATTTGTTTCTAGGTATATTTTGATTTCCTCTTTGATTTCTTCAGTGATCTCTTGGTTATTTAGTAGTGTATTGTATAGCCTCCATGTGTTGTTTTTTTTTTACAGTTTCTTTCCTGTAATTGATATCTTGTCTCATAGTGTTATGGTCAGAAAAGATACTTGATATGATTTCAATTTTCTTAAATTCACCAAGGCTTGATTTGTGACCCAAGATATGATCTATCCTGGAGAATGTTCCATAAGAACTTGAGAAGAAAGTGTTTTCTGTTGTTTTTGGATGGAATGTCCTATAAAAATCAATGAAGTCCATCTTGTTCAATGTGTCATTTAAAGCTTGTGTTTCCTTATTTATTTTCATTTTGGTTGACCTGTCCATTGGTGAAAGTGGGGTGTTAAATTTCCCTACTATAATTGTGTTACTGTCGATTTCCCCTTTTATGGCTGCTAGGATTTGCCTTATGTACTGAGATGCTCCTACATCGGGGTGCATAAATATTAAAAATTTTATATCTTCTTCTTGGATTGATCCCTTGATCATTATGTAGTGTCATTCTTTGTCTCTTGTAATAATCTTTACTTTAAAGTCTATTTTGTCTGATAAGAGTATTGCTACTCCAGCTTTCTTTGATTTCCATTTGCAAGGAATATCTTTTTCCATCCCCTCACTTTCAGCCTGTATGTGTCCCTAGGTCTGAAGGGGGTCTCTTGTAGACAGCATATATGTGGGACTTGTTTTTGTATCCATTCAGCCAGTCTATGTCTTTTGGTTGGAGCATTTAATCCATTTACATTTAAGGTAATCATCAATACGTATGTTCCTATTACCATTTTCTTAATTGTTTTGGGTTTGTTATTGTACGTCTTTTCTTTTTCTTGTGTTTCCTGCCTAGAGAATTTCCTTTAGCATTTGTTGTAAAGCTGGTTTGGTGGTGCTGAATTCTCTTAGCTTTTGCTTGTCTGTAAAGGTTTTAATTCTCTGTCGAATCTGAATGAGATCCTTGCTGGGTAGAGTAATCTTGGTTGTAGGTTTTTCCCTTTCATCACTTTAAATATGTCCTGCCACTCCCTTCTGGATTGCAGAATTTCTGCTGAGAGATCAGCTGTTAACCTTATGGGGATTCCTTTGTATGTTATCTGTTGCTTTTCCCTTGCTGTATTTAATATTTTTTTATATTTAATTTTTGATAGTTTGATTAATATGTGTCTTGGCATGTTTCTCCTTGGATTTATCCTGTATGGGACTCTCTGTGCTTTCTGGACTTGATTGACTATTTCCTTTCCCATATTAGGGAATTTTTCAACTATAATCTCTTCAAATATTTTCTCAGTCCCTTTTTTTTCTCTTCTTCTTCTGGGACCCCTATAATTCAAATGTTCGTGCATTTAAAGTTGTCCCAGAGGTCTCTGAGTCTGTCCTCAATTCTTTTCATTATTTTTTCTTTATTCTGCTCTGCAGTAGTTATTTCCAGTATTTTATCTTCCAGGTCACTTATCCATTCTTGTGCCTGTTATTCTGCTATTGATTCCTTCTAGAGAATTTTAAATTTCATTTACTGTGTTTTTTTTAATCATTGTTTGTTTGCTCTGTAGTTCTTCTAAGTCCTTGTTAAACGTTTCTTGTATTTTCTCCATTCCATTTCCAAGATTTTGGATCATCTTCACTATCATTATTCCGAATTCTTTTTCAGGTAGACTGCCTATTTCCTCTTCATTTGTTTGGTCTGGTGGGTTTTTACCTTGCTCCTTCATCTGCTGCGTATTTCTGTCTTCTCATTTTGCTTAACTTACTGTGTTTGGGGTCTCCTTTTCGCAGGCTGCAGGTTCTTAGTTCCCATTGTTTTTGGTGTCCGTCCCCAGTGGGTAAGGTTGGTTCAGTGGGTTGTGTAGGCTTCCTGGTAGAGGGGACTGGTGCCTGTGTTCTGGTGGATGAGGCTGGATCTTATCTTTCTGGTGGGTAGGACCGAGTCTGGTGGTGTGTTTTGGGGTGTCTGTGAACTTATGATTTGTCAGTCTCTCTGCTAATGGGTGGAGTTGTGTTCCTGTCTTGCTAGTTGTTTGGCATGGGGTGTCCATCACTGGAGCTTGCTGGTTGTTGAGTGGAGCTGGGTCTTAGTGTTGAGATGGAGATCTCTGGGAGAGCTCTTGCCGATTGATATTATGTGGAGCTGGGAGGTGGAGCAATGTCCTGAACTTGGCTCTCCCACTACTGCGGCTCAGGCCTGACACCCGGCCAGAGCATCAAGACCCTGTCAGCCACACGGCTCAGAAGAAAAGGGAGAAAAAAAGAAAGAAAGAAAAAAAAAGTAAAACAAAATAAAATCGTTATGAAAATTAAAAAAATTATTAAAACAAAAAATAAAAAGAAGAGAGCAAGCAAGCCAATAAACAAATCTACCAATGATAGTAAGCTCTAAATACTAAACTAAGATAAAGATAAAACCAGAAACAAATTATATGCAGAAAGCAAACCTCAAGTCTACAGTTGCTCCCAAAGTCCACCACCTCAGATTTGGGATGATTCGTTGTCTATTCATGTATTCCACAGATGCAGGGTACATCAAGTTGATTGTGGAGCTTTAATCTGCTGCTCCTGAGGCTGCGGAGAGAAATTTCCCTTTCTCTTCTTTGTTCTCACAGCTCCTGGGGTTCAGCTTTGGATTTGGCCCTGCCTCTGTGTGCAGGTCGCCTGAGGGCATCTGTTCATCGCTCAGACAGGACGGGGTTAAAGTAATAGCTGATTAGGGGGCTCTGGCTCATTCAGGCCAGGGGAGGGAGGGGTACGGATGCGGGGTGAGCCTGGGGCAGCAGAGGCCGGCAGGACGTTGCACCAGCCTGAGGCACGCCGTCCGTTCTCCTGGGGAAGTTGTCCCTGGATCACGGGACTCTGGCAGTGGCGGGCTGCACAGAGTCCCAGGAGGGGAGGTGTGGATAGTGACCTGTGCTTGCACACAGGGTTCTTGGTGGCTGCAGCAGCAGCCTTAGCGTCTCATGTCCATCTCTGGGGTCCGCGCTGATAGCCGCGGCTCGCGCCTGTCTCCGGAGCTTGTTTAGGCGGTGCTCTGAATCTCCTCTCCTCGCGCACCACGCAACAATGGTCTCTTGCCTCTTCGGCAGCTCCAGACTTTCTCCCGGACTCCCTCCCGGCTAGCTGTGGCGCACTAGCCCCTTCAGGCTGTGTTCACGCCACCAACCCCAGTCCTCTCCTTGGGATCCGACCGAAGCCCGAGCCTCAGCTCCCAGCCCCGCCCGCCCCGGTGGTTGAGCAGACAAACCTCTCGGGCTCGTGAGTGCTGGTCGGCACTGATCCTCTGTGCGGAAATCTCTCCACTTTGACCCCCGCACCCCTGTTGCTGCGCTCTCCTCCGTGGCTCCGACGCTTCTCCGCCGCCGCTCCCTGTCTCTGCCCACGAAGGGGCTTCCTAGTGTGTGGAAACCTTTCCTCCTCCACAGCTCCCTCCCAGTGGTGCAGGTCCCATCCCTATTCTTTTGTCTCTGTTTTTTTTTCTTTTGCCCTACCCAGGTACATGGGGGGTTTCTTGCCTTTTGGGAGGTCTCAGGTCTTCTGCCAACGTTCAATAGGTGTTCTGTAGGAGTTGTGCCACATGTAGATGTATTTCTGATGTATTTGTGGGGAGGAAGGTGATCTCCACGTCTTATTCCTCTGCCATCTTGAAGGTCCTCCCTTGAGTTTTTAATGTTTATTTTAAACTTTTCTTTCCATTTTCTTCTTATCATTAATGTCTTAATTCCAACTTCCTCTTAATCAATCTCCCTATATTATTTACTCACATACTTTTTTTCTTCCCCTCTTCCTCGTCACTTGTATTTATTTACTTTTAAATGGCTATTAGAGTACTGGTGGGTTCTTAACATGGCTGGGCCTGTAGCCGGCCCTCAGACACTCCCTCCTGGAATCCCTTCCCAGGAATGGCTGGGGAGACCCTCAGATTACCTCTCGGGGCAGTAATTCTCTCCCTGCAGATGGAATGCCTGACTTACTGGAACAGATTCCTCACTACCTAGGGCTCAGAGCTTTTAAAAACCATGGTCCCCAAGGATACTATAAACTAATTTAAAAAACAAACAACAGACTGGAAGAAAACATATGCGATGCTTTAAAAGACAATCAGTAAAGAGCTACAAAGCATAAGCAAAAGACAACCCTCCCACCCACAGTAGAAAAAGGATTTGAACAGCTGAACTGCAGAAGAAGCAATGTAAGTGGCCAATAAAGAGATGGAAAGAGGATTAATTTCAGCAATCATGGGGAAAATACAAAATAAATAACATGTACATTTCTTCTAATCCACTGTTTGCTTTTGCCTAGTTTTAATCTCATGGACACTTCTAATTGTGAAGATGCCTGTCTCCCTCTTTGCACTGGCTTCCAGGTTGCTCAGAACAAATTTCATACAAGTATCTAGGACCTGACAACATGCATTTTATATATTAAGCTCATTTTTTTATTCCATTTAATTTTGTTTCACACACACAGACACACACACACACACACACACACAAGGGTTCCACAAGATAATTTGTTAAAGACAAATGAGAAATGAATACTACGCTCTCCAATGATAACAAAGAATGGATATAAACCTCCCTCAAAACTACATTATCTGTAAGCAGGATTTGAAGTGAAGGCAAAAACCACACATAATCAGCTCAGAAGAGCTGCTGGTTGGTGTCAGGCTATGAGACATTATCGCTGACTTAGAGCCCTTCCATACAGACAAATGCTGGTTCCAACAAAGATAATGGGAGAAAATTACCAAAGGGAAGACTTCTCTTTTTCCTGGGAGCTTATTTAAAAGCTCCGGCTCCACCAATCCACTTGGGGAGTCAGAAGGGGCCCTAGGTGAGCAAGAGACAAGGCAGGGACAGGTACTGTGCTGGGGCAGGTACTGTGCTGGGACAGGTACTGTGCTGGGGCAGGTACTGTGCAGGGGCAGGTACTGTGCAGGGGCAGGTACTGTGCTGGGGCAGGTACTGTGCAGGGGCAGGTACTGTGCCTGAGATCATGCACAGATCTCCCTCTGAGATCACGGGACTCGAGAAGCCCTGGATTGGAGAAGTGCTTCCTCTGTGCCTGCCTGGCTTAGCATGCCCCAGATACAGGCGGCCTGGCTGGAGACAGACCTCATTATTAACTAACTGGATCTGCTTTTGCCACCCTGAGAATATACATGCAAGATTGCATATATTTGATCCAAAGAAGACTGTAAATTTAGTAGCAGCCTGTGTGCATGCACATATTGGGGGAGGACAAGATAGAAATCTTGTCACATTAAATGTAAGCCTTAATTATAAGGTGAATCCCCATTTCAAAACTGTTAATAAAAAGAGTTTCTAAGACTATGGTGATAAAACCCCAACCCAGTTCCTGTAAGAAGGCAATCAGGGTGACAAAGCTGCAGCAGGATCCAGGGTTCACCAGACAGGCAAGGAAGTTTGGGTAGGTAGGTGATTAGGACAGAAATGGTGGAGGCTGCTGCCTCCTGTCTGAGGAGGGAGCCAGCCAGCACTGAGCCACCTTCCCAAAGCGCCCAAAGACCCTTCACTGACCAGCTCAGCACTCCAGAGGCCACGGGGTCCAGGGATGCAGTGGCAGCTGACGAGCAGCTTCTCCAGGATCCCAAGAGCCCTGGTTTCTGCTGATGCGGCAGCAGTGCCTCTGGTGGGCCGTGGAGTGAGGCAGATCTAGGTTGGAGCCCAGCCCATGCCACAAACAAGCCTCCCAGAGGGACAGAAAGCCCGCTTCCCTTACCCTCCTGCCAGCGCCAGACGGTGATGGTGTGCTCGGGGTCCACGCCCACTGACACCAGCAGCTTCCCGGTTGCGCTGAAGTTGATGTAATTCACCCCCTTCGAGTGGAAGCACCGCAGCACGGAGAGGGTGTGTTTGGTCATGGCGTCCCATACGTGGATGGAAGGTGTTGCTCCTGAATGTGGGAGGTACGACGAAGAGCTAAGGCTGGGGAATGGTGGAGCCGAGGCAACGCTGACGCTCACCTAAAAGCCGCTTTAGGACAGGTGTTCGGGGCGTTACAGTGACGGGGTCTAAGAGACCTATGGCCTGGCCTGGCCGGAGGTGAGAGACAACGGGAAACATCTGCTGTGCTTTCAGAGGCAGAGACCTAAGGGTGTTTATGTCCAACACACACACTCGAGGTGGAGTTTACACAAAGGAAACTGGTGAGGTCAATGATTTGTATCTGCAACTCAGCCAGGTACAATCAGCAAACGAGGTACATCGACATGGTTTTGCTGTGCAGATTCAAACTACTCACAGATGGAACAGCCTTACCTGGGGTCTCCGTAATATCACCTGCATTGGATGAGCAATGGCAATGAGGAAGCGTCAAGGGAAAACAATAGCTAAAATAAGTCATGTTTCTAAGAGTGAAGCACTTAACACCAGCATCAGAAAGTTCCAAATTAAATTTTAAAATGGGCATGGGTTCAATGAAAACAAGCAGGAAGATATGTTTGGAAAAATTGCCTTTGAAATGACAGAGTTAAAAGAAAACCACCACCACTCTTCACAAATGTGAATCAGTTCACATTTGTCATTGGCATTTTCCTAGGGTAAGAAGAGCCAGGCACACATATTGGAATCTACCCTTGCCAAGCGCAACCTCCAGGCTTCAGATGTGGGGCTCTTCACTTGACACCTGGGCTCTGAAAAATTATTCTCACAAGTCCCCAGGGATGGGGGCCACCCATTTATTTGGATGATGAGGCTCTGGTCTGACTTAATGGTCCTAAGGTCACCAATCACTGGTTGTGTCAACTCAGGCGACATAGATACATTCAGGGCTCAAAAAATCAAGAGTGACATCGAGAAAGGGTGGATACCAATGACCTGCCCGCTGCCTCCCCAATAACTGCTGCTAAGTCAACGTCTCTGCTCAGCTGGGAGAGCCTCGGCGGCTGCAGGACCCTCCTACCTATCTGGCTGGTGGCCACCACGTTTCTGTACTTGGGGTGCTGGTTCACCGTGAGGCAGAGGATGTCATCCGTGTGCTCCAGGTAGAAGCTCTGGCTCCCTAGGAGAGACGGGGCAGGGTGAGCAGGGGCCTGAAAGAGCTCTTGGGGCAACCCCAAAGCTTTGTGTGAGTCTTTGGAAAGGCCTTGTAGAAGCGAGAGCTTAAAGTGCCGAACTCTCACTTTCGGAATCATCCTTAGGGAGACGGAAGATCCTTTTTTACATTTACACATTCTGTCCCAGGATCGGGAGGAGAGCTGGTATCTGTTATCTAATCTAAACACACAAGTTGCACTTCAATCCTTCTGCATCCTGTGTGGCGCCACAGCACAGCCCAAGTGCACAGGCTTCCAGAGTCCAGAACGGTTCCTCCTCCTGCAGCCCAGGACCCACGGCTTCTCAGTGTCTCTTCCTCTGGGCAGGGCAGGGAGGGGGCACCTGGAGATAGCGCTTTGCTGAGCAAAATGGCACTACATATTAATTGGAAAGGGAAGACTAAACAGGAGAGTACTTAGGAAATCCCTTTTAATCATCTTTATCTATCAAAGTGCTAATCTCCTGAGTGCCTGGATAGCACAGGTGATGGCTTCACCCCCCTGAAGCCCTAAGTCAACATGTGTCACAGGAAGTGGAAGAAAGGACAGGAAAATCTTTATCGTCTATTGCAGCAAACAGTTTGCTGACTGCCCAAGTGGTCACTGTAAACCCACCCAAATGCACAGGAACTGAGAGGTGAGTGATGGCATGGAATACAGCACATTGCTACTAACCTGGTAACATGTGGCTAGAAAATTGAGCAAAATGTATAGAAAATTCCAAGGCCCCCCTCGCCCCCAAAAAACAAATCATTATGTGTCCAGTGATTTTACTGTCTAAAAAAATCTATGCATGAACTACAAAAAACTATGAAGGAGCATAAAAATTTGAGGGGAAGAAAAGGTTTGTTTTAAGATATAGAGCAAATAAAGGCAACATGTTACCGTGTTTAAATCTTATGGTAAAAATAAGGGTGTCTATTAAGTTAGTTTCTGAATGATTCTTTTTGCTTGAGGTGTTTCTTTTTAAACTTTTTTTTAAATTTAAGAGTCATTCTATAGTTAAGGGACATTTTAGGTATTTTTGTTTATTGTTCTCATTCTTATTGTGAATGTGGTTAACTATTCAAAACAAACAAAACTTGAAAATCTGAGTTGCTAAAAATTTTGGTGACTGTTAAAAATCAATGAGAAAAGTTCCCCCATTTTTTGTTCTTGGTTACTGTCTATAAGGGTTTCTCTACTCCCCACACCCTCCTTCTGGCTTCCCTCCATCCCTCTCGGCCTCCGTGGAGCTGATGGAAACACCGACACCTCCCCTCCAGGGCCTGAGATGAGATGTGGCTGGGTGAGGGATAAAGAGAAAGAGGGTCTGACTCTGTGAACGTGGGCCTGAGCATCTTCCAGGACTAAATGGCACCAGTCTGGAATGGAGTGGAATGGCTCTAAAGGGAAGAGACAGCTTATGCTTTGGGGCATCTAACCAGTGGGAAAGTGCATAAAAGTGCTAAAATAAAAGCCTGTGTTCAGATGGCGGTTTCTCCCAACCCATTTACCTGTGGACAGGTTCTGAACGATGCCGGCCGCGGCCGCGTGGAAGATGATGTCAGCACCGTCATTCAGGTAATGCAGGTTATTGCGACAGTCAAACCCTCTGTAGCCAAACACGTGGTCGAGAGCCAGCTCCTACATTCCCACACAAGGATGAAAGGGTCCTTAGAGGAAGTAACGGCACAGGAACAAACCCACACTTTGGGGACACGCATGTCATGGGAACCATGAGGCTGGTGAGACAGCCAACCACTCACTCCTTCTTGACCAGCTGGGGATACAGTGCAACCCTTTCTTTACTTCCTTGACATAATAGGGGGACAGGCTAACATGTAGAACTACAGTGAGTTTTCGAAATAGAAAAGATTTGCTTCCTTGCTTCTCAGGTGAGGCAAAGCCTACCAAGGTGATATCCGGTAAAGGTTACCCAGAAGTTTTACGTCTGCGCCTTGGCAGGTGCTCTCGAAGGTGAGCTGAATGGTGTCTCAGAGCTCTGCTCTGATTCGCCCAGATGCAGCAGGGACCGGCAGAGCACAGCACTGAGGCAAATGCCATGCTCATTCTGTTGCTTGGTGCTTGCCAAAGTTTCTACACCATCTACATTCTTTTCTCCCCAACAACTAGATACTGTTCTAGGTTTACAGTCTTTCTCTTCTTCCTGTCTTGTCTTCCATGACAAAAGCAGTGACTGATTCAGATCAGCTCTGTTCTTAATTTGACTTGACACACCTGTATTGTTGGCAGCTCTTCTGCACCGGGCACTTTGCTGGTTGGGGCTTGGGGCGGGGGGAGGGATACAAGATTAAGAAGATATGGGTCCCTTTTCTCTAGGTTCCCTGATTCTAGCCTTTTCTCTCTCCAAAGCTTGCGAATTGCAAACATCAGATTAATTCTAAAATACCACAACACCTCCTTACTCAAAAGCATTCAATGACTTTCACTACCTATGGGTAAGTCCAGACTCCTTAAGTTGGCACAATCAGGCCCTATTCTCACATCTCCTGTGACCCTTGGTCAAGCTGACATGTCCATTTAGCTCACATATCAGGAGGTTTCCTATTTTTATGACTTTTTTTTTTTTAAATTATTTCTCACCTGGAAAGCCCTTCTCCTCCTTTCAACTGAGTGAGCGGCTACCCACCTCTAGTCTCTTCCCCACCCCATGTGTTTCCCAGAAACTGCGTGTGTAATATGTGATTCCCCAGTCTAGGTGGACAACTGACTCAAGCTGGGCCAATCGGATAGTTTCCGCCAGGAATTTATAATTGAGGACCCTGGTAAGAGATGTAAAACTTGGGCACTGGATAGCACCACAGTCTACTAAAGAAGTTCAAGAAGTCTGCAGGAAAAGAGACGAATGCATCAGGCATGCACGAGGCCCTGCTGGGCAGAAAGAGGCACCATCTTGGCTTAGGGCAGCTTTTCAGCTCCTGGACCCTGTCTTTCCTGAAGTTCAGCTGTATTTCTTGACCTGTGCTGTGTTCTATGATAAACCCCCCGCAACATATTTCCCTTTTCCAATACAAATGTTTCAGATAGATTTTCCTGCCTCGGGAGTTCGGAGCGCAGCAGAGGAGAGAGAGGAGTAGGGAACTACGGTAGTAGAGCCCGACAAGGGTGTAGAGGAGGGGGTGTGGGGAGGGTGGAGTACAGGAGGGTTAGGGCGGGGAGCATCAGGGAAGATTGCACAGAGAAGGGCTTGGAAGGGTGGGGTGTGGGGAGGGAAGAGGAGGAGGCTTCTCAGCATAAGGAGCTTGAAATCACAGGGGCCTGAAAGTCCCAGGCAGCCTCAGAGAACATTCATGGCTGTGGGGTTAGAGACATGAGTTGCAGTGGAGAATCTCAGGTGATGAGCTAGGAAGGGGGCTCCTGGGTGAGGTTCTGAAACCATGAGCTTGGATCCCATCAGGAATGTGGGAACCTCCTGGGTCTTAAAGCTGGGGTGAGGCATGAAGAGTTGTATTTTCAAGAGCTAACTCTGTGGGCAGCAAAGGCATGTGTCAAAGAGGAAAGGGAAAAGTCTGGAGGCAGAAAGAACAGTTAGGAGGCCTCTTTCAGAAAACAGCAGGTCCCCTGGAGCTGCCATCCTAACAACTGAGTACAAAGCCCTCTCTACTTACTGGCTTGGTGATCTTGGGCTGGGGCCTAACATATCACTTGACTTCTCTGAGCTATAGTGTTCTCATCTATAAAATGGAACAATAATGGTACCCACCTTGTAGGTAGATGTGAGGCATGTGTGAAATACTTGGTGGGAAGTATATATACAGCAAGGTACTGGCACACGGCAAGGGCTCAAACAACATTAGAGACAGTGAATAAGCCTGCACTCTCTATGCACCCCACTCCCTGAGTGGTACTAGGTACAGGGAAAAGGGGCCAGGTCTGGGACATTTTTGAGTTAGTACCCATAGGACCTGGAAAGGGTCTGAAGGAACCCTTCAAGGCAGGGCTGAAAGAACGTGACCCAGGGGATGTGGGGATGGGACTCTGGTCACTGCTGGGGGACACAGTACTGTGTGGAAGGGAGAGAGGATAAGGGAGAGCCATCGGGTCCAGTTAGGGTCACTTGAAGGCATCTGTGGCAGGGGTCCCCAACCCCCAAGCCACAGACCAGTGCCTGTTAGGAACCCGGCCACACAGCAGGAGGTGAGCAGCAGGTGAGCGATAGAAGCTTCACCTGTATTTACAGCCGTTCCCCATGGCTCTCATTACCACCTGAGCTCCGCCTCCTGTCAGATCAGCAGCAGCATTAGATTCTCATAGGAGCGCGAACCCTACCGTGAACTGCGCATGCGAGGGATCTAGGTTGTGCGCTCCTTATGAGAATCTAATGCCTGATGATCTGAGGTGGAGCTGAAGCAGTGATGCTAGCGCTGGGGAGCAGCTGCAAATACAGATTATTATTAGCAGAGAGGTGTGACTGCACAGAGACCGTAATAAATCAATTGCTTGCAGACTCATACCAAAACCCTATCCGTGAGTGGCAAGTGAAAACAAGCTCAGGGCTCCCACTGATTCTGCATTATGGTGAGTTGTATAATTATTTCATTAAATATTACAATGTAATAATAATAGAAGCACACAATAAATGTAATGCACTTGAATCATCCCCAAACCATCTGCACCTCCCCCTGCATCCGCAGAAAAACTGTCTTCCACGAAACCAGTCCATGGTGCCCAAAAGGTTGGGGACCGCTGTGTGGGACTTGCAGATGGTGATGTCCACCAGGCAGATCTTAGAACATCGACATCAGATTAAAAGCAAAATAGTTGAACCTCCTCACCTCAACCAATTTCTTTTTTTTGGTGATACTGTTCTTCTGGAGTTTCTCAGGCTGGGGAGCTGCTCTGCTAACGGGTGGTCTAGAACAGAGAGTGGCCAAAAGAAACACAGTGTTGAACAAAAGACAGCAAGGTTGCTTGTCCAGCGAGGTCAGCTAAGACCAGTGCCAGGCTCTCTCCCCTCCCCCACTTGGAGGACCCCACGCCTGGGTTTGATCTGTCCTGCCCCCTCCCTCCCCCCCACCCCCCACCCCAGGAAAAGCTGTTTCTGACATTTTGGGTCCTGGATTCACAGGCACCGGGTTGGGCTTCCCCACACGTAAGGCATCAGAGCCAGGGTCAGTCCCTCTCTCCTGGGAGCCAGGAAGACTGCGTGAGCCAGAGGGGCTGGTCTTAAAACTAAAGAGGAGCCTAAGTCTGGGAAGGAAGAGGCCACACTTCCTGAACCCACCGGCCATTCTTCAGACAGGGATGTACCAACACCGTTCAGAATTAGGTGGCCAGAGATCATGGCGTGTTGTGAAGTAGGACTTATAAGCCATGCCTGGGAACGGGCCCTGAAGGCCAAGTGCCCAGGTCATTCTTGCCACACGAAAGGGCACGTAGGAAGCAAAGGCATGAAAGACAGAACAAACTCCTCCACTGCCCTGTCCCTCAGGGTCATGGTCTGCATTCAACTGCTACCACCATGCCCAAGGTTACTTTTCCCTGCTTGGTTTTGGAGATCTGGGCCTCCAATTTTAATTAAGAGATTTCTTTAATGGGTAAGCCCTCAAGGACTTGTATATGAGGAGGGCGATCTTTTGGTAACAGGGACTTCCCTCAAATCAGACTTCTCTCAGAGTTTAGGGGCCCAGGGATGGACAGGTGGGACCTGCATCTGCTCCCACCGCTTGCTCAAATCCATTAGCTACGGCTCTTGGGCTATGCAAAGAGAAAGGATTACCTGGATCCCCTTGCGAGCAGCACACAAAGCCAAGTGAGAAACTTAGTACAGGTCAGAGCCACACTAGCAAGCACCTCATTCATGCACAAGCATCGTCCAAGTGAACAGACATTCCCGTGTGGCACACACCATGCTTCCCGAGCATGCCAGCAAAGAGCTAAAACAGAAATGAAAGAGTGCACCGCTCTGCAAATTCAGAAAGCTCATACCCTGGCGTCTCTGGGCAAACTCTGCACTAAAGCGCCTACAGGATAGGGAGAAAAAAGGAAGCCTTGTCACTGCTTCCGCACCCTCTACGGACTTTGCCAGTGCGCCTGGGGCCACTGCTTATTTTAGAGTGTGCTGGGGAGAAACTTGTTGTCAGAAGAACCATCACATCCTCCTGGATGTCGTTGGGAGTTAGGCACAATGGCTGCTTTGTTTCTGACTCAAGTTCAACTAATAATTTAGCCTAATCGTTCGCAGTGTTTCTTGGGAGGGCAGCTTGCCTGCTGGAAGGGCTCGCGTTTTTGTGCTGGGGAGAAACAAGGTAGCTTTATTTTCTCAGAAACTCTTCAGTCAAAACACGTTATGTAATCATAAGTGATAATTGGACCAAATGGCATCACAATCACCACCGGAGAATGGGGAGAGAGCGCGTCTCTGCAAAACGACACCCCCGGCTGATATCATCGCCGCCAAATTGAGCAAAAGCGGGAGGCCGGGGGCAGGCCAGTTTTCACAATTAGACTGCCTTCGCATTAATTATCGCTTCCCGGGACATCTGCTCTTTCTTCTGTTTTAGTGGAACTTTTAAATGAAATCCGTGGGTTTCTTCTTCCACCTAAGAGTCTTCGAATGTATGACAAAAGCAAGCCAAGGTCTGAGATGGGAGCAAGGGGACGCTGGGACTAGAGCACGGTTCATAAGGCAGAATTTGAGATTACACGCAGGGCTCGTTTTCAGGGCATACACAGGTTGTATAATATGTCACATATTATACAGTGTATACAGAGTATGCATACAAGCACAACCACTGTGTATTTATATATACAGGAGATTGTGTATATATATACACGTAGAGGCAATCCGATGCTTTTTTTCACCTTGATTTTCAGTTAAAAACTGAAAAGTAAAGCAATCTCAGAATGTTTCTTTCTTATTTCACAAGCATGTTTACAGCTGTATTGCTTCAAAACGGAAGATGAGGGGGCAAAAGGCAGAAACCTGCATTGTGGCAAATTCAGCAGAGTGTAAGTATAGACCCTTCACGGTTGTGAATTCTGCATGAACGCTTAGTTCTAGATGCTCATCGAACACCTGGGCTTTTGCAGAGTGCTGTGCATACTTACTTGACAATTCCCTGCCTCCAAAGGAAAGCAAGTTAAAACACAATACAAGCATTAAAGGCTTCTTTCCAGGCATCTATAAACAGGGTTCATAACATCAGATGTGGTAGGGACTGCCAACAATTTCAAACACAGCCAAACACTGCAGGTTTAGCATTTTTCAGTGGATCTAAATCCTTCCAGATTCAGATTCCTTTGGAAACGTGACTCTGAAAAGTTTTGCTGAGGTGGGAAAGAGTAGAGTGTGTGAGAACATTCACTCACTTTTCAGTCCAATAAACTCTTTATAGCTGGTTGTTCTCAGCTGGCACACAGGACGGGAGAGGGAGGAGGCCGTGAGTGCAACTGGGAATCAGCAGGGAGGTGCAGAGAGGTTAAGGGCTGGGAAGGCGAGCCGTGGGGGGAGGGGGGAGGAGCAGAGACACGAAGGGGCCTCATGGGGGCAAGTGGGGCTCTGAAGAGACTCTGGGAAACAAAGGAGAAAGAGTTTCCATTGGGAAAGAAATTTAAGGAGGGAACCTGGCAAGAGAGCAAGCGAAGTGGATAATCAGGAGAGAGGAGGAAGGACAGGCTTGAGCTTGGAGAGGGCGGGAGTGCAGCTATTCAAGTAAGAGAGGGTGGAGGAGAGGCCTGGGAGCTCAAGTGTGTGATGTGTTAAGTCACGAGGCAGCCCTATTCCTCCCCAGTGCTGGGGGTGCAAGCTGCTGGAGACCCACCCCACTCCCCTGAGTGGAGTCACCACCCCAGGCCCCATGTTTCCTGTGGGCATGGAAGGACCGTGACGGGTCAATCCCGGCTGCAATCCCACTGCCCAGCAGCTCGGCTGCTGAAGAGAAAGCTTAGACACACTTGAAGACGTGTGAGTGTTACCCTGACACAGGCTCTCACCCCACAAAGGGCCCCAGGGGTGGCCAGCGCCCAGGTATTCACCTCCCCGCCCGTCGCCCCTCCCTGGGGTGCTGGGCTGGCAAAGCAAGGGGTGGAGCAGAGTACACGATGACCTGAGATGCACAGAAGAGGGTTCAATGCCAGGGCTCTTGGGGCAGCTTCTGAAGTGACTGAGGAGGTCAAGGAAGTCAGTCACAACCCAAGACGAGCGCAACGTGAGAGCCAACTAGGGAGGAAGGCTCAGAAAGCCTGTGAGAAACAAAGTCGTTCCAAGCAGCTTCTATAAAGAGAGGTGCGGGTGTGGAGGAACTCAGCTACATTTAGCCAAGAAATGCAAGTTTGGAATTGTTTTTAGTGTAGTTAGTCAGACCATGTTCAAAGTGTCCTTGGAGGAAACATAGCTTTCTTCAGATTCCAAAATGTGCTATCAAAATGCTCTAAGAGTTTTCAAAATGTCTTGGGAAACCCAGCTATCCTTGATCCTGGTTCCAGGTGGGAACCAGTGGGTGATGTGAGCACTGTTTTAGAACTGTCCTCCCAACAAGATCTATCACCCCCATGGATGGGCTGCAGGGACTCAGTGAAACCCCTGACATTCACGCCAAATTGTTTTGTACATGTACATTTTTTCTGGGGAAAGGAGGCATGTTTTAATTATATTTTCAAAGATGTCTGGAGGGAGAGAGAGAGAGACAGACAGAGAGGGGGATTGGGATCAACTAAGAACCACTGCTCCAGGAAGAGTCCAGGTTTAAGAAAAGTCTCCAAAGCCATGGGAGCTCTCTATTATCAAAACAAAAGGAACCGGATTCTGTTCAATGTATTCCCATGTTTTCTAGAACCATCTGTAGAGCTGCTCAGCGAAGAATTGGAGTTGAAAGAAGGGTGGCAGGCAGGGGAACTATGTGCTACCCTAAGAGAACCCTTCTATCTTGAAAATGCTCTTGACTGAAGCCTATAACACAGCCCTTTTTAACAAAATAGAGGTATAGTCCCAGACTTGGCCATTTTAGGTGAACATCAAATTATTTGGGTGAAAAATTGAGGGCATAAAGGACGGCGTAGAGGAAGTACAAGTAAAGGCGAAGACTACTGAAGAGGCCAGTGTAATAATCCAAGAGAGGGATGATGTATATCTGGACTAAAGCAGTGGTTGTGGAGAAGGAAACAAGTGAATATTTAAGGAAATATTGGTGAAGAATACCGCAAAGACTTTATAATTGATTAGCTCTAGGGCATGAAGGAGGAAGAGCAATTCAAGTGGAACACCAGTTTTCTGCTGGGGCCTCTAGGTGGATGGTGGCACCGCTGACTGAGACAGGAGAAGAGTTTTGAGGGAAGCTGATGAGCTCCATTTTGGCAGGTCAGACTTTGGACATCTGTGGGTTGGCTGTACCAGCTGGAGGTTAAACTGAGAGGTGGGACTCAGACATATGACTTTGGGAATCATCAGCCAGTAGGTGGAATATATGAATCAGGGAGAGAGTGTAAGGTGAAAAAAGAGAATGGCCAAAAGTGAAATCCTAAGGACCAACAGCATGTGAGGGGCTGGAAGAGGAAGCCGAGATGGGGCACTGGGAAGGAATGGTTGGAGAGGTTGGAGGAGGGCCAGAAGAGATTGTTTCCAAAAGGTAAATGACAGAAGAATATCTAAAACCGCACTGTCCAATATGGTAGCACTGGCCACATGCAGCTCTTGAGCACTTGAACTGTGGCTTGTCCACATTAAGATGTGTTATAACTGCAAAACACACACCAGGTTTCGAAGACCTAGTAAAAATAATTCAAAAAAGAATATAAAATATGAATTATTTTTATATCGATTACACATCAAAATGACATTTTTATATTTTGGGTTAAATAAAATACATTATTAAAATTAGTTTCACCGTCTCTTTTAATTTTTGCAATGTGGCTACTAGAAAAATCATATACATGGCTTGCATTATATTTCTGTTGAACAATGCTACTCTAGAAGAAACAAGTTTGCCCTTTAAACAAGACAAAGAGGAGAATGGATTGGATTTGGGAATTAGAGAGTCACCATGACAGATGGAATGGCTGGAGAGTGAAGGAGAGACTTGGTAAGGTCTTGGTGAGAAGGAGAAAAGGGAGGGAACGTGAGGGTGGGAATATGTGTATAAGTGTAAAAGCTCAGCCAAAGGTCTTGTTTTCCTCCTGAAGAGAGTTAGGTGGGGATGGGAAAGACTGGAATGTGTTTCTTGGCTGAGGACATGGATCCAGTTTTGGGCAAGTGGCAGAGGAGACATAGGAAAGAGGAGAGATGATGAGGGAGCTCAGATGGATGGGAGGCTGGGGTCCAAGCACCAGCTTGAAGGAGGGACCAGCCTTGAAGAGGAGGAGGGTCTCACTTCCTCTGAGAGGAGAAGGAAGGAGGTGAATAGTTTCTGTGGGGTGGCGAATAGAAAGGACTCTGGTCAGGGCAATCGGTACCAATGTGATTTTCTAGTCAGAAGAGTGGAGGCGTGGGGTTGTAGGAGAAATATAGGAATGGAGAGCGGAGAGGACTGGAAGAGCGGCATTTAAGGAGGCAAAAAGTGAGGCCAGGAGGGAGCTGATGAAAAAAATGGAGGTGTCTAGACACTGGATGTCTTGATGAGGATGAAGATCAGGTGTTCTGGGAACGAGAAATCTAGAGGAGAGAAGGGTAAGTCATGGAGACAGGAGCTACGGGTGATGACTTAAGCCACAGCACAGTAGGATCTGGGGGGGTCGGCCAGTTGACCACTAGCTAGAGACAGGAAGTTGATAAACGACAGGAAGTGGGAGGGGGAGAAGATGGCAGAGCATGATGTGAACTTCAAAGGAGTGAATTTCCTTTGAAGAGAGCACGCCGATATGCTTCACACACACCTGCAAGAAAGCCCGAGCCTCCACACCTTACACCCAGTGACATCGTTTCAAGGGGCACAAATCGCGCACCCTAACGACTGCTTCTGCAAATACCTTCTCAGTTATCACATCAGGACCACACAATGGTAAAAAGCAGGAGGGTAAACAACCCTAGTATCACCCATTCCCTCCAAATGGAGGTCTGAGAGATGTTCAGAGACTTGATTAAAATTAGAGGACCCAACGCCACCAGTGTCTTCTGAGAGAGAGAGAGAGAGAAACTCCCTCTTGGTAGAAAAGCGCTTACCCATTTGTGATATGTTCTTTAGCTCCATGTGCAAGTGGGTTTGAGTCAACTGATTCCACTGTAGGAGTATAATTTCCTAGGTGTGTTAATCTATTAAAAAGTCATTTTTTAGCACTTCATAGCACCTCTGCATTTTTATGCCCTGGAACATTCTTTGTGATAAAAAAATGAGCAAATTGTTTTCTAATGAATGGCAGGCTAAGTTCCTAAAATTATCAGTTACATAGAAGTCATTACTTTGCTTCAAACAACACAGAAAATCAAGGGGTGTGCAAAGGGAAAATCATTTATGAAGGTAGCATTAAATTCCCTTAAATCACTAACCATTCATCTTTCAGAAGAGTTACATGGCAAACAACAGGCCTTTGAAATGATTAATTTCAGCATATCGGGGTTTAATAGATATTGTAACTTCAGTTCCTTCCACCTTGTCAGAGAACAAGAAACTTGCCACCTTTTACCTGCTCAGGGCAGCTCTGAGTGTAGAGCTCACAGAATTAAGGGATTCAGTGAAGAAGAATAATTTAGCCTGGAGAGAAATGCTCTGGAGTAGCAGAGCATTGTCCCGTTTGCCCTCCACGTGCTCAATCACCCTCCCAGAGTGAGATCTGAGCTTAGCTCTCATGCAACATATATGCAACTGCAGGGCTCTGTACCAAATCTTAGGCTCTTTATGGTCCCTCCACCGTGGGATGGAGTGGTTTTAACAGATCTCAGTATGGTAAATTCAGCAGCACCTGCTAGCATGACTGTCAATTCTTAGAGACTCTTACACTACAAGCTCACAAAGCATCTGCTGATCAGTGATGACAAAGGGCTTCTGTCAGGCCAGGGAAGCTGAGGAAAGTGCCAGGAGAGCTGGGCTGTTCATTCGTTGATGTCACCATGGATGGGAGCATTGTCCCGCTACATCATGCTCATCAAACCTCAGGCACATTTGAAATGTGGGTTTACTGATTAAAATAAGGCATTTTTCAAAAATTGGGGGCAGGTTCTCTCAGCAGACTTCTGTCCTCAAACATAGCACGAAAGGTAAAAAGAGAAACTGGGATTACCTATAGATGGTGGTTTGTTGCAATTCAGGGAACTCTATCTAAACCTTTCCCATATTTTTACACTTTGCCACTTGGGAGCATGTTCTTTGTTTCATTGTAAATCTGCTGACTAAGAAGCTTTGTCTGTAAAAAGAACTTTTCAGTTCTTTTTGCCTTGGGTTATTGTAATAGATTTAAACCAAATAAACATTTAATTCCTAATGGATGGAGGGTATGAAGATAAAAAATCATTTAACCAAGAGCAGTTCCATGGCAAGATGGGGCATCATTCAGTTCTACATGGGTCACACCTTTCACCACAAAAGTAAGACCACCCGTCGGTGCTAACAAAACAAAGGTAAAAGTGGTTTGCTGACAAAAAACAGATTTTTAGACCATTTTGAGGACAGATTCATTTACTTAAATATGCAGAGAAGCAGGCTAAGTAAATGCGTCCATTCATCTACTCACTGAAGAAATATCTGTTCACTACGTACAAGGCACTGTGTGAGGCACATGGTGGTGACCATGATAGGCACAGGACTGACCCTTGATAAACTGAGAGTCGCATAGACAAAGTTTATAATTCAGTGGAACTTTAACTAGCTTGATACCATGGACCCATGTACTAAGGAACTAAGGATTCAAGGCAGCTATTAATTTGGGGCTGAAACAAAAAACACAAATCTAAAGCAAACCAATCCCCCTAAACGTGATGTACAGTTTTCTTCATAGGATTTTCTTTTTGTTTAAGTTCACAAATCTGTACAAATTGATTTGGAAAGGATATGAGATAATAGAAGTAGATAAGCTTTAGAGCCTTCCTCACTCAGCCATAAGCATGGTTTAAGAAAAAGTTTGGAAATCCCTAGTGCTAGACCACTCTGTTTTGAGGTCATTTGGTGCTAGGACCTGTCAATTCAGAGATGAGGGGGCCACCATTTATAGAAGGCTCAGAATCTGCTTCTAATCTTTGTTTGTAAAAGCTTCTTGGTTTCCTAAGGAACATATGGCCTAGATTGAGAGTAAATATGTACCAGAGGGACTGAAAGATTAATGTAAGAGTATTCACAGATTCCTTCTTTATAATCTCCTGCTAAGAATAGTTCTGGCACTGCCACCTCAGTGTTTCCTCACACTGGCTAGCTGAAATGGATGAAGGGTGAGGTTGCCTTGTGGGGGAAGGCAGTCTGTGGAGTGGAAAACATTCTTTTCCCATCCCCTCACCATGGAGGATTAGGAGAAGGATTCCACTCAGGACACAACCCCCCCACCTTCAATACATGTCTGGGGGTGCTCAGACCACCCTCCCCAGAGTGAGGCACTAGAGGGAGGGGGAGGACAAAGATCACCCTTCAGGATCCTGATCTGCCTGCAAATCCACAAGTAGGGGTTACTGAAAGATAATGAGATGCTGACAGCCAAATGGGCGAATATTGCAAGGGGCCCCTGGTGCCTGGGGATGAGTCCCTGTCCATGGGAACTGTTGCAGGCACTGCTCATTCAACCATATGAAAGGAAACCTGTGGAATATATGACTGAGCAGAGAAGTTGCCTGATCCCCTAGATTCCCTCCTAAACACTCACTGTCATAGTCTGCCTGCCAAAGGAGACAATGACCCACAATGCCACAGAGATGTAGCTTAGGAGTAAGGGTCTCTCCACTTAAGGCTGGTGTTTGAAATTGCCTAAAGGCAGAATCCTTTAACCTGAGAGCTGGAAGGGGCCAGGGGTGTCCACTACTTAGAGAGAGAAATTTCCAAACTGCATTATGAATGTAAAGACAAGATGCTGACAAGATCTTAGACTTTGATATCTAATCCATGGGTGTCAGTTGGAAATCAACTGGAAATCAACCTAAATCTTGTTGTTAAGGAGTTTATTCATTCATTCAACAAATATTTACGGAGTGCTGGTACTGTTATCAAATTTGGAGATAAAGTAGTATATCAGAAATTTTGCTTTCACAGAGTTGACATACTAGTTTGAGGAGAGGGGTTAAGAAGAATCTCCTAATCTGGTAAACAACAAAGGCCTGTGATTGTTCAACTCTTAAGGCAATCCTCAGACCTCCAACCAACAGGAGTAGGATTAAAAAAGAAGTGGCATTGATCCCACTTCTGACACCAATCCCACATCCCACTTGTTTTTTTTTGGCTGTCACCCATGGCATGCAGAACTTTCCTGATCCCTCGTTTAGGGATCAAACAGCGACCCGTGCAGTGGAAGCTCAGAGTCTTAACCACCAGACCACCAGGGGAGTCCACCAATCCCACATCTGATTGCCTGAAGCCCTTGCCAGAATGCAGTCAGCCACTTTCCAGGTAAACACTGGATATCTATTGAGCTTTTAGATGTAAGAGAAAAACCAAGGGCAGCTAAATTTTGCTTTGACTCTCACTGAACCAACTCTTTTTGTAAAAGTCAGAGATTCCAGAACAAAAAAACAAGGGAAATGGAAAGATGTGAAAGGTTTCAAATGTTGGGGAGGTAATGGTAGTAATAATAAAGTTGATATAAAAATGTCATTAACTAACTTTTGCTTTAAAAAATGGCCAAGATGGAGACTGATTTCAAATTAAAATTTTTAAATGTGAGGATTTCTACTTTAAAATATGTGTACTATCCCACTGAAGAAAAGCCCAGAATTAGACGGCTTCGCTGGTAAATTCTACCAAACATTTAAAGAGGAATTAACACCAATCCTTCTCAAACTTTTCCAAAAAACTGAAGAGGAGGGAACACTCCCAAACTCATTTTACGAGACCAGCATTATCCTGATACCAAAAACAGAAAAGGACATTACTAGAAAAGTATAGGCCAATATCTCTGATGGATACAGATGTAAAAGTTCTCAATCACATACTAGCAAACCGAATTCAGCAGCACATTAAAAGAATCATTCACCATGATCACGTGGGATTTATCCTGGGGATGCAAGGATGGTTCAACATATGCAAATCAATCCGTGTGATACATCATATTCACAGAATGAAAGAAAAGAAATATATGATAATCTCAACAGACGTGGAAAAAGCACTTTACAAAATTCAACATCCATTCATGATAAAAACTATTAACAAATTAGGAATAGAAGGAACATATCTCAACAAAATAAAGGCCATATAAGACAGGCCCATAGCTAATATCATACTTAATGGTGAAAGGTTAAAAGCTTTTCCTCTAACATCAGGAACAAGACAAATGTGCCACACTATTCAACATAGTACTGGAAGTCCTAGCTAGAGTAATCAGGTAAGAAAAAGAAATAAAAGTATCAGAATTGGAAAGGAAGAATAAAATTGTCTCTATATTCAGATGACATGATTTTACATACAGAAAATCCTAAAGACAACCATAAACCTGTTAAATCTAATCAATGATTTCAGTAAAGTTATATGATACAAATTAACACAGAAAAATCAGTAGTGTTTCTATAAACTAACAACAAACTTTCAGAAAAAGGAATAAAGAAATCAACCACATTTACTAGAGCATCAAGAACAAAATACTCAGGAATAAATTTAACTATGGAGGTGAAAGATCTCTACTCTGAAAACTACAAGACATTGATAAAAGAAATTGAGGAAGAGGCAAATAAATGGAAAGGTATCTCATGTTCATGCATTAGAAGAGTACTGTTAAATTGTCAATACTACAAAAGCCATCTATAGATTAAATGCAATCCCTATCAAGATTCCAATGGTGGGACTTCCCTTGTGGCGCAGTGGTTAAGAATCTGCCTGTGAATGCAGGGGACACGGGTTTGAGCCCTGGTCCAGGAAGATCCCACATGCTGCAGAGTAACTAAGCCCCTATGCCACGACTACTGAGCCTGCATGCTACAGCCCATGAGCCACAACTATTGAGCCCATGTGCCGCAACTACTGAAGCCTGTGTGCCTAGAGCCTGTGCTCCACAACAAGAGAAGCCACCGCAATGAGAAGTCCATGCACCGTAATGAAGAGAAGCTCCTGCTCACTGCAACTAGAGAAAGCCCACACACAGCAACGAAGCCCCAACACAGCCAACAATAAATAAATAAAAACATATTAAAAAAAAAGATTCCAATGGCACTTTTTTACAGAAGTAGAACAAACACTCCTAAAATTTATCCAGAACCACAAAAGACCCTGAATAGTCAAAGAAATCCTCAGAAAGAAGAACAAAGTAGGAGGCATCACACTTCCTGACTTCAAGCTATACTATAAAGCTATAGTCATCAAAACAGTATGGTATCAATATAAAAGCAGACAAATAGACCAATGGAACAGAATCAAGAGACCAGATATAAACCCAAGCATATACAATAAACTCACATTTGACAAGGGAGCCAAGAATACTCAACAGAGAAAAGACAGTGTCTTCAATAAATGGTTCTGGGATAACTGGATAGTCACATGTCAAAGAATGAAACCAGACCCATAACTTACACCACTCACAAAAATTAACTCCAAATGGATTAAAGACATTTAAATGTAAGACCTGAAACCATGAAACTCTTAGAAGAAAACATAAGAACAAAGCTCTTTGATATAAGTCTTGGTAATGATTTTTTGGATATAACACCTAAAGGGCAAGAAACAAAATAAAAAATAAACAAGCAGACTACACTAAACTAAAAAGCTTCTGCACAGTAAAGGAAATCATCAACAAAGTGAAGAGACAATCTATGGAATGGGAAAAATATTTGCAAACCATATATTGACAAGGGGTTAATATCCAAAATATATTTAAAAACTCATACAACTCAATAACAAAAAACCAAATAACCCCATTAAAAAATGGGCAAAGGACCTGAATAGACATTTCTCCAAAGAAGATATATGAAAGGCCAACAGGTACATGAAAATATGCTCAACATCACTAGTCATTAGGGAAATACAAATTAAAACCATAATGAGGTATCAATTCATTCCTGTTAGAATGCCCATCATCAAAAAGACAAGAGATAACAAATGCTGGCATGGATGTGAAGAAAAGGGATCCCTTGTGCACTGTTGGTGGGAATGTAAATTGGTGTAGCCACTATGGAAAAAAGTATGGAGGAGCCTCAAAAAATTAAAAATAGAACTACCATATGATCCAGCAATTACACTTCTGGACTATATCCAAAGGAAATGAAAAACACTAATTCGAAAATATATCTGTACCCCTATATGCACAGTAGCATTATTTACAATAGCCAAGACATGGAAACAACGTAAGTGCCCATCAATGAATGAAATGGACAAAGAAGTTGTGGTATACACACACACACACACACACACAATTACTAGAGTTACCCATAATTTACAAGTAAGCTGCATCAAACCGGTGCTAAGACAACACAATTTAAATGTTAAAAGCTAACTTTTCTAACTCAGAATTTTTTTTAAAGAGAGAGGTGACCTTGCCAGTCTGAGATAAACAGTAGAGGCTAGCAGGAAGCCCAAAGCCTTTCTGAGGGAAGAAATAAATATGCTTTAGCTTGTTTTTTTTGTTTTTTTTTTTTTGCGGTACGCGGGCCTCTCACTGTTGTGGCCTCTCCCGTTGCAGAGCACAGGCTCCGGACGCGCAGGCTCAGCGGCCATGGCTCACGGGCCCAGCCGCTCCGCGGCATGTGGGATCTTCCCGGACCGGGGCACAAACCCGTGTCCCCTGCATCGGCAGGCGGACTCTCAACCACTGCACCACCAGGGAAGCCCTAGCTTGGTATTTTGATTTGTGATTTGTGACTATAAGTTATGCAGCTTCTAAGGTGAGAAAACAGGGGTGGAGGGTTTGAACCTCTCATTCTTTTCGTAAAAGGTGGAAAATGCTATAACACGCAAGACAATGTTATAAAGACTGTGTAGAAACAGAAAGGGTTAAGTCCCACATTCTTTTATTCATCCCTGGACAGAGAGCCCGAAGCTGCAAGCCTCAGCACTTGTTAATAAAGGACCCTGAAAAAATACATACTGCTGACTCAGGTACACTGAGAAAATAATCCCTAAGCTAACAATTACATCCACTTAGAAAAATAAAAATTAGTGAATACTTTAATGCCAATTTCCATAAAAATAGTTCAATTTGTATTTATTTTGTATCTTTTATCATAAAGTTGGAGTTCTGTCTGAATACAGGTTCCAACTGAATATATTAAATAAAAATCTCCATTATTACTGTTCCCCATGCAGATGGTTAATCTGAGCAGTTAGGTGAGGAGGAGGTGGGAACATGGCCCCACCAGGTGCAACTAGGAAGACTAATGGCTGGTCAGCATATTTGGATTTTTTTTTTAATTAATGTTTTTTAAAAATTATTTTTAAATTTTTATTTATTTTATTTTTGCCTGTGTTGGGTCTTCGTTGCTGCATGGGCTTTATCTAGTTGTGGTGAGTGAGGGCTACTCTTCATTGTAGTGCATGGGCTTCTCATTGAAATGGCTTCTCTTGTTGTGGAGCACGGACTCTAGGCACACAGGCTTCAGTAGTTGTGACACACAGGCTCAGTAGTTGTGGCTCACGGGCTCTAGAGTGCAGGCTCAGTAGTTGTGGCACACAGGCTTAGTTGCTCTGTGGCATGTGGGATCTTCCTGGACCAGGGCTCGAACCTGTGTCCCCTGCATTAGCCGGTGGATTCCTAACCACTGTGCCACCAGGGGAGCCGCATATTTGGATTTTAATAAAAGACCATATCCCACATTTGGAGTTATTATTAGATCCTATCTAGAAATTAAGAAAATGCTTTTGTGATTCATTTCTGTGGTCATCACCCAGTTACCACAGGAGGCAAAACTGGGGTTGCATGGTATTTTGATCCATACAAGAAAACGGATATTGGTACCAAACATTTCTATAGTTTTAAGTTTCTAACTTCTGTTTTTTTGTCTTAATGTGAAAATACAAATCTCTGGAGATGGACCAAAGATGTTTAAACACTATTTTTAAAGATACTGTGGAACCTCCTAGAGTAACAGAAATAAAAACAAAAATAAACAAATGGGACTTAATTAAACTTAAAAGCTTTTGCACAGCAAAGGAAACCATAAACAAGACGAAAAGACAACCCTCAGAATGGGAGAAAATATTTGCAAATGAAACAACAGACAAAGGATTAATCTCCAAAATATACAAACAGCTCATGGAGCTCAACATCAAAAAATCCAGTTAAAAAATGGGCAGAAGACCTAAATAGACATTTCACCAAGGAAGACATACAGATGGCCAAGAGGCACATGAAAAGATGCTCAATATTGCTAATTATTAGAGAAATGCAAATCAAAACTACAATGAGGTATCACCTCACACCAGTCAGAATGGCCATTATCAAAAAAGCTAGAAAGAATAAATGCTGGAAAGGGTGTGGTGAAAAGGGAACTCTTCTGCACTGCTGGTGGGAATGTAAATTGATACAACCACTATGGAAAACAGTATGTGGGTTCCTTAAAAAACTAAAAATAGAACTACCATATGACCCAGCAATCCCACTACTGGGCATATACCCTGAGAAAACCATAATTCAAAAAGAGACATGTACCACAATGTCCATTGCAGCACTATTTGCAATAGCAAGGACATGGAACCAACCTAAATGTCCACTGACAGATGAATGGATAAAGATGTGGCACATATATACAATGGAATATTACTCAGCCAGAAAAAGAAATGAAACTGAGTTATTTGTAGTGAGGTGGATGGACCTAGAGTCTGTCATACAGAGTGAAGTAAGTCAGAAAGAGAAAAACAAATACCGCACACTAATGCATATATATGGAACCAAAAAAAAATGGTACTGATGAATCTAGTTTCAGGGCAGGAATAAAGAGGTAGACATAGAGAATGGACCTGAGGACTTGGGGTGGGAGGGGAAAGCTGGGGCAAAGTGAGAGTAGCAACGACATATATACAGTACCGAGTGTAAAATAGTTGGCCGGTGGGAAGCAGCAGCATAGCGCAGGGAGATTGGCTTGGTGCTCTGCGCGATGACCTAGAGGGGTGGGATTGGGAGGATGGGAGGGAGGCTCAAGAGGGAGCAGATATGGGGACATGCGTATGCATATGGCTGATTCGCTTTGTTGTGCAACAGAAACTAAAACAGTATTGTGAAGCAATTACACTCCAATAAAGATCTATTAAAAAATAAATTAAATAATGCAAAAAAAGATACTGTGGAATATAAAAATGCAATGTGACTACAAAATACTGATTTTATAAAATATTGATTTTATAATTCTCATCTTTTATGAGTTGATTCTTGAGGCACTCCTAGACAATGGTGTAAAAACTATGGCTCATCAAGACTGTCCCACTTAAATTAGGTAAAGTTTTAAGTGTCTCTAATAATTCTTGATATTGATTTGGCTGTATTTACTGGCATCTTTGATTGTATATATACAGTTATAATATTAGGTAATAAACACCTTTACATATTCAAAGGCATTTATAAAGGATAGTAATTACTGTTCAATATTAAAATGGCCTGAAGTTCTCTTCTGTGATAATAACACCAGTTTCCTTTAGGAAAAAAATTTAAGAATGAGCCGATATTTTCCATGTGCCCCTCCAAAATCTACCCTCCACCCTTCTCTCCTGTTCTGTGCCCTCCATGACTGGGCTGTTGTGGACTCTTTCAATGGTCTGTCTTGCCCTTCCGGTTCTGACTGGATTCAGCTAAAGAGAGGCACCAGTAGAAGATTAGTGAGTGAGAGGAGAATGCAATTGAGGCATCTATTCCTTCAGTACCTCCTTGCTGGGACTCACGTTAGTTACCTTCAACCCTCCCCATCAGGTCTCAGCTCCTGTAAGGTGGGTTGCTCCCACAGCTACCTTCTCCACATCTGGCAAGAGCTTCCTGCACTTGCCCCTTCTGTCCCTGGGATGGTAATGACTTACTATCCCCAAGGTGATACCCCATCCCTATTGTTTCTTTTCTTTTTTTTTAAAATTTATTTTATTATTTGATCTTTTGGCTGTTTTGGGTCTTCGTTGCTACGTGTGGGCTTTCTCTAGATGCGGTGAGCAGGGGCTACTCTTTGTTGCGGTACAAGGGCTTCTCATTGCAGTGGCTTCTCTTGTTGCAGAGCACGGGCTCTAGGCACACAGGCTTCAGGAGCTGTGGCACGTGGGCTCAGTAGTTGTGGCGCATGGGCTTAGTTGCTCCGCGGCATGTGGGATCTTCCCGGACCAGGGCTCGAACCCGTGTCCCCTGCATTGGCAGGCGGATTCTTAACAACTGTGCCACCAGGGAAGCCCCCCTATTGTTTCTTTTAATTCTGCCCACACCTTTGCTAAGTCCCTTCATTAAGCTCTCCCCAAATTACTTCCTTTTCAGAGTATCTTTCTTTCTTGCTGGGGTCACAACTGACACAGAGTTTAGGCCAAGTGTGAAAGTTTAGGTTATTCCTTTCACTGTCTACCACTTTTATGAAATTCTATCTAAGATATTAGTTGTCTTATATTTATATATTCTTTGAAGCCAACTCTAGGGAAGCCTGAGCCAAGAATCGAAACCAGAAAAGAAAGATTTCTGAAGTTTTAGATAAGAGTATCCAATGCAGTCTTTAGAAATACAATATATAACATGGTGCAAAGACAGGAAAAAGCTCCTATTCAAACAAAGCAAAAAAAACCTTACATTTAAAATATCCATATAACCTTATGACTTTTTGAGCCTACTTTTTTCTATTTCAGGTCTACAATAATTTAAGCAATCTCTAGTAGTTATGGGGAACAAACTAATGCGCACTCAATAGAGACCAGATTCTCCGCTTGGGACAGGAAAACCAAAGATGAGCGTGCATTCTGAGCACTAGACGAGGTTCTGGAAGCATGGATTCCTGACGATGGAAAAGACTTCCTGACCTTCCTCAGCCACATAAATGCCACAGATGGCTGCTGAGCGCCAGGATGACCCAACAGTTCACGCAAGGCTAGGTGCTAGCTGGACAGGTGTGGCTGGGTCAAGGAAGCAAGACAGTCTGGCGTGCTAAAGCAAAGACCAGCATGCTCGGTAAGCACCTGGAAGGGACTGCATATTGGTAGGTGTAGCCTAGTATTCTTTTGAGAGCAATTACACATTTCTCTCAGCTTTCCCACCTGTTGAAAGACTGAAACTGAAGATCGTATGGCTTCTGAAGAATAAGAACTCACAGTGTGTTCGAATTATACAAAAAAGCGTAATCAAAAGCCTTCCAGCTACTTAAAAATCAAACAAGTCTAATTAGAAACAATCTATGACTATCATAAATTTTAGGAAGTAGGGATTCAGTTTCTTAAAAACTGATTGATACATAATGTGCAGCTGCCTTCAAGGCACTGTTCTCAATATGACAGATGTCACACTCATCTCACAGGTTCTAAGGTGGAAAGGGATTTAAACCAGAAGTAGAACTGCCTGAAACATTGGTAGGAGGCAAGGTAAGTCCCTGCACTGAGTGGGTGTTCCAAGCTCACATCTCCTGTGGTCCTCAAGTATTTGTCTCCCGTTAGTCTTATTGGTGCATGCCTCGGCACAGGTACATAGAACAGGCACCCAGGTATCTGCAGGTATACACAGAAGGGAACAATGAAGGGAAGGTCAAGGACAGTCCCTGGTCAGTAGGGCTTGAAGTAGTCAAAGGGAGCAGTGTCAAGGTTGACAGTCCCGAATATTCCCAGGGAGAACCTGGGTGTTTGATGCCTGGCCCCCTGCACCTGACGTCTGAGATGCTGCCTCTCTCTCACGCCTGGCATGCTGGAGCCTGTGGAGCCCATTTTGCGCTCCAGGTGGAGGACTCAGGGAAGCTGTCTGCCTGACTTATTGTTTGGAGTCCCCCCTACCCCGAGGGCTTGGCCCTGCCCCAAGTTCCCTCTCTCATCCTGCTTTCTCACAAATTCTCTGAATGTCTGCCTCGCCTGGCACCCCTTTCTTTTGCAGGTTGGAAGCTGCCTACAGTCCTATCTCTGAGGTTCAAGCTTCCCTAAAATTACTGACAAGGATTGGAGGAGACTGCTTGTTCTCAGTTCTGATTAGGAACTGACTCATGACCATGGAGGCTGCTAACTCAGACACCACTTACTACTCCTTCTCCCTTCGCCCATTCCTGGTGTGGTCCTGCTTAGCTCCCAGCATGCTGTGCAGCTGGCATCCTGCTCTATGGTTACAGCCCCCTCTGGGAACTGATACTGTCAAGGCTTCTTAAAGTTATCGAAGACATTGCTATGTATAGAAAAGGCTTGACTATTCCTTTGGACGCTGGATTTATATCTTCTTCACTGCATGTTTTACTCACACACCCTGGTGTGAATTATTTTTTTAAATGCCAGTAAAGTGGTGAAATGCTTACCCCTGTATCTCATAACACTATGAAGCATTTTTTCTTTCATATTAAAAAAAAGTCAATCCTGTGTATGCTAATCTATGACGACCTTGTGTGATGAAGAAAATGAGGGAGCTTCAAAATTCTGGATTTTAGGACTGAAAATTCTTAGGGTCCTCTCTATCTTCACGTTTCTTACCTCTTCCTAAATTGGGCAGGTATGAGATTTTTACAGACCTGCCCAAAGAGACACCAAGACCAAGAGAGGTTCAGGTGAACCTTATTTTAGGTTAGAAACTAGCTGTAGTGTTTGGATTTAGGAATGTGATTAGATTTCTATATCTTAGTGGCCAGTCTAAATCTCAGCATGATGAATCACTGAGTTGTAGCAAGCAGCCAGAAACAACCTTGGAATAATAGCCAAGTCAACTCATTTCATAATGTTATGTGAAACTGGAGAGGTTGGGTATTTTTTTTTTTCAAAAGAATGTGTAATTTAGTTCAAATGTTTATTTTAGAGTGGATTATTTAAGTGGGAAGCTTATTCATGTACTTATGTGCATATGATTTTTAAAAAATTTTCTTTCTTTATTCTTAGAATTAGTTCCTTTAAAAATATTTCCTCTTTGTGGCCACTAAATAACCATGTTGCAAGCAAAATAAACTATAACTTACAGACTACTGCAGAAAAATCTTTTTTTTTATTATTAAAAGAGAACTCTGAACCCTCATAGTAACATTTAACAAAGATGCTAGGGAAGAATTAGGGTTTTTTTGTTTTTTTGCATCAATTCAATCTTCTTGCCTGTAGCACACCTACCATTTATCAGGCTTATTTTAACATCTGGCACTAAACTGAAGCAGGAGGAGAAATGACATTTTATTTCTTTGTATTTAAATTTCCACCTAATAGTAAAAGGTGATAGATTAGATTTAGTAAATACTTATTAGGCAGAAAGCCATGCTGAATGCAAAAAACAACTTGAACCGCATTAATTATACATCATGGGACCAGGGTACATGTGAACACTAAACCCATGTCAGTGGAAAGAGCCCACAGAGAATTCTTAAACATCTTTGAGATCCATGAAATTCTCTTTGGATGTTAGAGTTTTTATTCAATATTTATCCTCCTTAGTATGAATATGGTAAATCAAGTAATTGTAGTAATTATGAGTTTTTGTTTGTTTTTTAGAAACGCTAAAGTGTTTTATCAATACTTACAGTAGCACATCAGAAAGCACACCAAAATAATACCAGAAACCCTTTCTACACAGAGGATCCACAGCAACAAAATCAAATTGGTTAGGCCTGGAATGGTCAAACACGCCTGAACACATCTAGGCAGGTGAAGACACATAAGAGAAGGCACACCAAGTGATACGGTATAATGCACAGACTCTGGGCAGAATGGAGGATTATTTTTCACAATCCACAGATATTCCTCCTAGACCTTAGAAGTCTGCCTTCCCCCCACCTCCCCAGTCAGCATGCTCCCCCATCAGCCATCACATTCAGGACAGGTTTGGGCTGCCCTGACATCCTCTCTAGGCAAAGGGAAGCCTGGCCTAACCAAATCTCATGTCTAATCAAGTCATTTTCCATAAACAACTTCTGCAAAGTGTAACCCGCCCTTTCCTCACATTAAAGGCCGTGGGCAGTTTCCCTCAGCTTAAGCCTGTGTGCAGGTTAAGACTCTGTGCATATACATAAATAAAGACTAGCTTAAGTAGCAACTTTGAGTGCAAAGAAAATGCACTCTGCTTTCAAAGAGTTTCTTGTCAAGTGTAATAAACGCAAGCAAACCTGGCAACACCATACCTTTCTTCCACTGAAACTTCTTTCATCTGCTGGTGTGGTTTGGTGCCTTCCATCTCCCGGATGCTCACAGCACAGATCTTGGTGGTGTAATCGATGGCCTTTTCTCTAGCAACGTCACTGTCATAGCCTCAAACAGAAAAACACGGGAAGGGAGCAGAGTTGGTTTGCGGTGGTGCGGGAGCAGGTGTGGAGGAAGGCGTGGCCGGCGCCAGCCACTGGGCTCACCTCCATCCTCCTCCGCGTCAGTGTCCGACTCCTCACTGTCCGCCAGCTTGCTCTCCTGGGTCCCCACAAACTCCCTCGTCCAGATCATCAGGGCCGTGTCGGCACCGCCCACCGTGAGCAGCACAGAGTCGTTGTGCAGCCATCTCACGTTGGTGACGTGGGCACTGTGCCCCACGTACCTCTTGAATCTCGCGTGCTGGCCCTGCAAAGCCGGAAAGTGGCGATGACCCCACTGGGAGTCTCATTATTCCTGTTTCTGGACTATTTCATCCCTGTTACTCTCTAGAGTAGTTTCCACTGGATACAAAGGAAACGATTCATGTAAGTAGTAATTTCCCTATATTTTTCTAGAGTGTAAGCTCCACGAGGGCAGGGATTAGCTCTCTTTCTTCCCTAAAGCATTTCCTGCCTCGTAGGTCCTCAACAGATAGTCTGTGAGGGAATGAATAAAATGCAAGCTACAGAACCTATTTCTGGAAGGAGCCTAAGAAAAAGTATAAAAAGCTTGTTTCTGCTCCTCTCAAGTATCAAATGTGCATTCTCCATAGGTCTCTAGTGCAAACTCCTGATGGCAAGTCTGGTTGAAATTAGAGATCAGAAATGTCTCCCTGGTCATCCCCCACAGTGGGTTTTGTACCACAGCCCAGGCTGTGACAGAAGAGCAAGGGCCTTCTTATGATCCTGGGGCAGCAAGTTAAGGTTTAAAACGAACTCAACAGTTTCTGCCACAGACACTGGAAACGATTCCTAACACTAGAAACACTCAAGTAATTGATGTTAAAACAAAGTAAGCTCAAAGAAAAAGGAAAAAACAAACAACATCAACCCCCCTCAAAATAAAGACATGAACTGAAAAATCCAATTAATAAATGAGTTGACATGGCACCTTAAAAAACAAAAAACACCAAAAAAAACAAAGTAAGCTCCTTTTTAAACAAACGTAACCAAGTAAACGGAACCCAGTTTATCAGTCACTACTGAAAGCTCTTCAGAGTGGCACCCAGGTCACACCACCCCAGTGGGGAAGGATGAGGGTAGCTCATCCTTCAGCTGCTCACCCCGGTGCAGTCCTGACAAGCGGTGAGATAGCCCATGCTGGCACCAGACACCAGCTTCCATTTTTGACACACGAGCCACAGCCTGGCAAAAACAGCTCCAGCAGGAGCCACTGAGAGAGGCAGAATTTTTCTATCCTCTCAGTGACTCCCAGGGAATACCTTATGCAACGTGGGAAGCTGCATGCACTTTCTGAGGTCACGCGAGGGCCACTGGTGTCTCAGATGAAAACTTTATTCAATCATTGACAAGAGGCTTCCAGACGGTTTTGGACGGGCATGCTGGGAAACCTGAAACCAGCCCAGAGGCGTGGCAGGAGACAGAGGCAGGAGAGTGCGTGACTTTGAAATACTCTTGGTCAAGATCTCTGTGTATTTGGCTGACCCCTAGCTGACAGCAGAGTGGAAGTGCCCACCCCTCGGCAGAGTACTAAGTCTAGAAAGATTAGGGAAGCAAGCAGGCAGGCAGCATTTCTAGGAAGCCCTCCAGAGCCACTATTTGCTAGAGAATAGGCAGAGCAAAGTAAGGATTTCCAAGGGAAACAACTGTGTGACCACGTGAGATCCAGAAGGCATGGAAACAAATAGGACGGTCAGAGTGGCTACAGCCATGTGTCCTGCTGGTCTTCCTCCTGGAAGCGGGAACTGACCCATTTTATCAACTACAAATATAAGCTGGTCTCTTGAGAAGAGGAGAAAGTGAAAGAGCTTGAGAAATGCCTATCTATACTCCTACATCTAGACAGGATAGAAGAAACCCAAAAGAAAAATACGAAGTTAAAAATATTCTAAAGTGATCAGAGTTAGGTAGCAGGGCAAAAGAAAGTGCCACACAGGAGAAAAAGAAAGAGGAAAAAGTTCTAAGTCACTGAAGCTGTTTAACAAAGCTGAGGTTCTTTTAGCAGAGATGATTCAAGATTCTCAGAATAGGAAACAAGATCACTGCTCCACAGAACAATAATGGGAATTCACAGTTACTAGAAGGTTCCAGGAAGCTAGCTGCTCCCCCAGGAGGAGGGTGTTTGGTGGTTCCCTGAGGGCCTATGGACGGAGTCTCCTGGAGACCTGGCACAGCAGGTCAGATGAGCTGTCTTTCTGGGTCATCATGCCAAACTATGCATTTTTGTAACACCCATCAGGACTCACTACCACAACCTTCCTCTTCCATTGGGTCATGAAAGAATAGAGAATCTAGACTATGTCTCCAGAGTGCTGGTTGTTAACTGCTTTTAGGTGAGAAATTCCTGAGAATCTGATGAAAACTACGTACCCTTTCCCCACGTTCACAACATTTTACATATAGTTTCTCTGTCTGTAAAATTTTACATACAAGGTTCTTCTCTGAAGAACCACTCTCTAGAGACTTTGACATTCTGAGAAGGAAACTTAACAACTTGAGGGTGGATTTTAAAAATGTACGGGAATGTAAATTGATACAGCCACTATGGAGAACAGTATGGAGGTTCCTTAAAAAACTAAAAATAGAACTACCATACGACCCAGCAATCCCACTACTGGGCACATAACCTGAGAAAACCATAATCCAAAAAGAGTCATGTACCACTATGTTCACTGCAGCTCTATTTACAATAGCCAGGACATGGAAGCAACCTAAGTGTCCATCGACAGATGAATGGATAAAGAAGATGTGGCACATATATACAATGGAATATTACTCAGCCATAACAAGAAACGAAATTGAGTTATTTGTAGTGAGGTGGCTGGACCTAGAGTCTGCCATATAGAGTGAAGTAAATCAGAAAGAGAGAAACAAATACCGTATGCTAACACATATATATGGAATCTAAAAAAAAAAAGAAAAAATGGTGCTGAAGAACCTAGGGTCAGGATAGGAATAAAGACGTAAAAGTAGAGAATGGACTTGAGGACATGGGGAGTGGGAAGGGTGGGCTGGGACAAAGTGAGAGAGTGGCATGGACTTATATACACTACCAAATGTAAAATACATAGCTGGTGGCAAGCAGCCGCATAGCACAGGGAGATCAGCTCGGTGCTTTGTGACCACGTAGAGGGGTGGGATATGGAGGGTGGGAGATGCAAGAGGGAGGAGATATGGGGATATATGTATATGTATAGCTGATCCACTTTGTTATAAAGCAGAGACTAACACACCATTGTAAAGTAATTATACTCCAATAAAGATGTTAAAAAAAATAAAATAAAAAATGTAAATGACATGGTGGTATCTTAACCTCTCTGATAGAGTGAAGGGGAACAGCATTGGAAGGGAAGGGAGGCTATGGAAAGCAATCGGCTAGCTATACGGATGGAGGTAAAGGACAGCATCAGGTTTTCTGGGATGTGGTTGAAGGTACTGGACAAATGGGTGGGCTCTGACAACGGAGAGTCTTTTTTTTTTTTTTTTTTTTTCCAGTACACGGTCCTCTCACTGCTGTGGCCTCTCCCATTGCAGAGCACAGGCTCCGGACGCACAGGCTCAGCGGCCATGGCTCACAGGCCCAGCCGCTCCACGGCATGTGGGATCTTCCCGGACCAGGGCACAAACCCGTGTCCCCTGCATCAGCAGGTAGACTCTCAACCACTGTGCCACCAGGGAAGCCCAAAGGAGAGTCTATCTTATGGATGCTGGAAACAATGTGATTATCAGGGGACTAATACACTGAGATTTTAAACTGTAAAACTGCATATATAAGGACTTACGTTTGTCATGGATTGAAAAATGCCTGGAAGAGTAACTCATAGGAAAGGAGAACAAGGAAAAGGGTTAAGAAGAAGACATGACATTAGACTCTAACAAATGGAACTTGAATTTTGGACAAAGATCTACATGATGATAATACAGTCTCATAGGCATCACCAAGACTTGGTGACATGGTATTCAGTGCTAGAACACTGCAATGGGATGCTGTCTTAGTCTGGTAGGGCTGCCATAAAAAAAAATCCACATGTTGGGTGGCTTAAACAACAGCTATTTATTTCTCATGGTTCTGCAGGCTGGGAAGTTTAAGATCAAGGTGCCAGCCAATTTGGATTCTGGTGTGGGCTCTCCCGCTGGCTTGTGGACCCCTTATATTGAGCACATAGAAAGTTCCTATCTAGCCTTTTCTCAGTGTGAGTGTGCATGGGGAGAGGGAGTGAGCTCATTGGTGTCTCTTCTTATAAGGACACTAATCCTATTGGATCAGGGTCCCACACTTATGACCTCATTTTACCTTAACTATTTCTGTAAATGCCCTCTCTACATATCCAGTCACACTGGATGTTAGGGCTTCAACATATGAACTTTGGCAGGGATGCAAACATTCAGTCCATAACAGAGGGTGAAGTGTGGCCAATACACACAGAGCATTGGAGGAGTGACTGTACAGCTAGAAATGTTCATCAGCCTGGGTCCATGAATTTGGGAGGGAAAGAGTGCCAGGAAAATCAGATGGAAAAAAAAGGAGAGAAGTGATACTATCAAAGTGGTTTATATGGGTTAGTGATTTTCCAATGCTTTTAAATTATGAAACTTTTTCTTCAATCAAATCTTACACAGTAGAACTCAAGAATAAAAAGAGAAACAATCCAATGTAAAATAGTGGACAAAAGATTTGTACAAACACTTCACAAACGACCAATAAGCAAACGAAAAAGTGCTTAGCATGATTAGTCATCAGGGAAACGTAAGTTACAAAAACAATAAGATCACACATTATTGTCTCATCAGGACAGCTAAATTTTACAAGTCTGACAACACTGAATGATCAACTGGAAATCTCTTACATTTTTGGTGAAAACGTAAAATGATACAATCATTTTGGAAAAAGATCTGGCAGTTTCTTAAAAAGTTAAACACACATTTTTCCCAATAACCCAGAAATTCCACTCCTATATATTTATTTAAAAGAAAGAAAATATATGTCCATAGAGATTTATCCAAAAATGTTTATAGCAGCTTCATTATAACCAAACATGGGAAAAGCCTGTATTCACCAACAGCTGTGTGGATAAACAAACTTTGCTATATCCACACAATGGAATTCCACTCAGCTAAAAAGGGAAAGGATTATTGTTACACACAACATGAAGAAATCTCAGAAACATTATCTGAGTGAAAGAAGCCAGAAACAAAATGGTTCCTAATTGATCATCCCATTTATATGAAGTTCTGAAACAGGGAAAACTAATCTATGGTAAAAAACATTGGAATCGTTTTTTTCATCTGAGGGTGGAGTGGGGGTGGGGATTGACCCAGAAGTTAGCATGAGGAAACCTCCTGGGGTGATGATAATATTCTATATCTTGAGAGGTGTTTGGATTATACAGGTGTATATGTTTGTCAAGGCTCATCAAAAGGAACCTTAAAATTGGTGCATCTTGGGGCTTCCCTGGTGGCGCAGTGGTTGGGAGTCCGCCTGCCGATGCAGGGGACACGGGTTCATGCCCCAGTCCAGGAGGATCCCACGTGCCGCGGAGCGGCTGGGCCCATGAGCCATGGCCGCTGAGCCTGCGCGTCCAGAGCCTGTGCTCCGCAACGGGAGAGGCCACAACAGTGGGAGGCCTGCGTACCGCAAAAAAAAAAAAAAAAAAAAATTTGGTGTATCTCAACTATACATAAATTTTACTTAAAAAATACTAAAAAAATATTGAACCCTAGGTAATGATATGTGAGTTGAAACAGTTAGGGCTAAGTATCCTGATGTCAACAATTTACTATGAGCCACAGAATCTAAGTGGTGGGTTTCTGAGAGTTCACTGTATCATTCTTTCATCTTACCTGTATGCTTGAAAATTTTCATAACAAAATCTTGGAAAAAATCCTACACAGAAGCTCAATGTACAAAATACAAAAACACAGAGTGACTCTGGTTGGAGCAGGAGTGGGGCCCCAGAGCCCCTACCTTGTTTTCTGGGGTTGTCACTGAGGAGCCTTCCTGGAGCTCTGGGAGGCGGAAGAACACAGCGTGAAATTACTGCGATAGATAGACAGCCCTCCTGCTCAGGCTGGGGATGTGGATGATGAACTCCCAAGACCAACACTAAATCTAGCTCAGGAGCAAGATGCAGTAGTACCATGGGGATTTCAGGTATCTAAACACCTGCCCAAACCTGAGTCCACTAAAACCAGGGTATCACTAACTTCCTGACTTGTCCTGCTAGCAGTCTCGATTCAAAAAATGTAGAAATAGTGAGGAATTGCTACACAGAACTGAGTTCTTATCAAATAGGAAGGGCTGATAGGTGACAGTAAAGTGATGAGTCATTGGGAGAAGGCTACCAGATGGCTTTGGGATTAGGGATGGACAATGAAGGGAACACTGGACATAATCATAAGTGTATGTTAGAAAAGGCTACCCAAAATGATAATCTGATGAGATTCTAACAAATGAAGAAGGAAAGAGGAAGGCATCTAAAGAAACCAAAGTGGCTGAAGAGGTAGCTGGAGCAAAAAACCAGGGATGAACACAAAAGTCTTCTACACACAACTTTAGTACCGTTTCAAGAAAGCAAAAGTCAAAAACTAAGACAACTGAAAAGGATTTTGAAGATGTAAACCCACGCACATATGGTCACCTTATCTTTGATAAAGGAGGCAAGAATATACAATGGAGAAAAGACAGCCTCTTCAGTAAGTGGTGCTGGGAAAACTGGACAGCTACATGTGAAAGAATGAAATTAGAACACTTCCTAACACCATACACAAAAATAAACTCAGAATGGATTAAAGACCTAAATGTAATGCCAGACACTATACAACTCTTAGAGGAAAATATAGGCATTACACTCTATGACATAAATCACAGCAAGATCCTTTTTGACCCACCTCCTAGAGAAATGGAAATAAAAATAAACAAATGGGACCTAATGAAACTTCAAAGCTTTTGCACAGCAAAGGAAACCATAAAGAAGATGAAAAGACAACACTCAGAATGGGAGAAAATATTTGCAAATGAAGCAGCTAACAAAGGATTAATCTCCAAAATATATAAGCAGCGCATGCAGCTCAATATCAAAAAAACAATCAACCCAACGCAAACATGGGCAGAAGACCTAAATAGACATTTCTCCAAAGAAGATATACAGACTGCCAACAAACACATGAGAGGATGCTCAACATCACTAATCATTAGAGAAATGCAAATCAAAACTACAGTGAGGTATCACCTCGCACCGGTCAGAATGGCCATCATCAAAAAATCTATGAACAATAAATGCTGGAGAGGGTGGGGAGAAAGGGAACCCTCTTGCACTGTTGGTGGGAATGTAAATTGATACAGCCACTATGGAGAACAGTATGCAGGTTCCTTAAAAAACTAAAAACAGAATTACCATATGACCCAGCAATCCCACTACTGGGCATATACCCTGAGAAAACCATAATTCAAAAAGAGACATGTACCACAGTGTTCACTGCAGCTCTATTTACAATAGCTCGGAGATGGAAGCAACCTAAGTGTCCATTGACAGATGAATGGATAAAGAAGATGTGGCACATATATACAATGAAATATTACTCAGCCATAAAAAGAAACGAAATTGAGTTATTTGTAGTGAGGTGGATGGACCCAGAGTCTATCAGACAGAATGAAGTAGGTCAGAAAGAGAAAAACAAATACTGTATGCTAACACATATATATGGAATCTAAAAAAAAAAGAAAAAAAGTGGTTCTGATGAATTTAGGGGCAGGACAGGAATAAAGACGCAGACGTAGAAAATGGACTTGAGGACATGGGGAGGGGGAAGGGTAAGCCGGGACGAAGTGAGAGAGTAGCGTTGACATATATACACTACCAAATGTAAAACAGATAGCTAGTGGGAAGCAGCTGCATAGCACAGGGAGATCAGCTCGGTGCTTTGTGACCACCTAGAGGGGTGGGATGGCGGGGGGAGACGCAAGAGGGAGGGGATATGGGGATATATATATATATATATATATATATATATATAGCTGATTCACTTTGTTATACAGCAAAAACTAACACAACACTGTAAAGCAATTATACTTCAATAAAGATGTTAAAAAATTATTTTAAAAATATAAAGTGAACCATTGGAAATACAAAAAAAAAAAAAAAGGATGTACTTAGGGCTAGAAGAAAAAGAGAGAAAAGTTAGGAACACTTCTTACATCAGATGGTTTAATATGAACAGAAAGCATGTTTAGCATTTAATGATGTCCTCTATTAAAGGGAACGCTCTTCAAACCAGAAAGGGCCAAAGAGAGCTCCTGCCCTTGAGTACAGACATGTTTAAATGTGACCATAGAACTAAGGTCAGTAATAGCTGAGAGTTTAGAAACCAGGAGAGGCTGCATCCAAAAAAATAGGTTCCTGTATCCAAAAGGGAAAACAAGTAGACTCTGGCAAATACTGATTCATGAGTTGATGCAATCCTTGGAAAATTCTAGGGTGAATTATTACACACAAGGTTGATAAGCACTTGGAAAAGGAAGTAATGATGACTAGGCAGCAACAGGGGTTCACTGTGAACTGCTTATCTTTTATTGGTTGGTTTATTAGGAGAGATTAGGGATACCAGCAACACAATCTGGCTTTCAGCAGGACATCTAAGTTTTAATGATGTCCTGCTGGATTAGAGACAGGAATGTGATCTCCATGAGGACACGGTCAGACAGATTTAAATGTCTGTTACTGACACGTGTGCATTAATGAATAGAATGCCAAAATGAATGGGGGCTCTTGGTGGTGGTGGTGTTTAGTTCTGTCTTTTTCTTTCCATGATTTGGAACTCACACTTGTGAAATCAGAGGATGCTGGAAGGGAAAGCAAATACTTTGAAAAGGTATTTCAAAGATGTTGACAGGCTGGAACTAGGGAAAATAAATAAGATATATCTTATTTGGTACAAATACAAAGTTCTGTACTTACTCAGATTTTAGAAAATCAATTGGATAAGTCCAAGATAGGGGATAACCTTAACATTTGGGGGAATAACATCTACGATTCAGTTGTGTGGTATGGTAGCCAAAAGAGTTGATGCCATCTTAAGCTTGTTTTAATGCAAAAATAAAATCAAAACAAGAAGATGAGTCCTACTGTACCCTGAGCTGGTCAGATTGCATCTGAATCACCAAATTTGGTTTTATTTTTTTTAATTTTTATTTTATATTGGAGTATAGTTGATTAACTAAGTTGTGCTACTTTCAGGTGTACAGCCACTATGGAGGTTCCTTAAGAAATTAAAAATAGAGCTACCATATGATCTAGCAATCCTACTCCTGGGCATATATCCAGAGAAAAACATGGTTTGAAAGGATACATGCACCTCAATGTTCATTGCAGTGCTGTTTACAATAGCCAGGACACAGAAGCAACCTAAATGTCCACTGACAGATGAACGGGTAAAGAAGATGTGGCACATGTATACAATGGAATATTATTCAGCCATTAAGAAGAATGAAATACTGCCATTTGCAGCAACCTCGATGGACCTGAATTTGGTTTTAGATGAGACGGTTTAAAATGGAATTGAAATGGGTAAGGGAGATGAAGAGTCACAAACTTCCAGTTACAAAATAAATGAGTCAGGGGGATGAAACGTACAGAGTGGGGAATATAGTCAATAATAATGTAATATCTGAACAAACACAGTGTTTTAGGTCAATTATACTTCAAAACAAACAAATAAACAAACTCATGGAAAAAGAGATCACATTTGTAGTTACCAGAGGTGAGAGGTGTGTGTGTGGGGATTGGATGAAGGCAGTCAGTAGGTACAAACTTCCAGTTATAAGATAAATAAGTACTAGGGATATAATGCTACAACATGATGACTATAGCTAACTCTGCTGTATGATATAATGAAAGTTGTTAAGAAAGTAAATCCTAAGAGTTCTCATCACAAGGAAAAAAAATTTTTTTTCTTTTTCTGTTGTTTTGTATCAGTATTAAATGATAGATGTTCACTAAACTTATCGTGATAATCATTTCATGAGGTGTATATGACAAATCATTATGCTGTACACCTTAAACTTACACAGTGTTATATGTCAGTTATATCTCAATAAAACTGAAAGAAGAAGAAACAGAAAAAATTTGTCAGGGGACTTGATAAAATGGATTATGCTTAGAGGGAGGAAGGAGCTAGACACCATGTCACTCGGGAAGTGGCTGAAGGAATTGGAGACGTTTGCTGGAGAAAAGGCTGTCAGAAGACTGGACTCATTCAACAATGATTCAGAAGGCAGAACTTTGGCTAAAGGAAAAAATTCAGCTCAATATAGAGCAAAGCATTTTAACAATGGAGCAATTTACAAATGAATTGGGCTGCTTTGTGTGGTAGTAAGTTCTTCATCTCTAGAAGTATGCTAGTAAAGACACCAGTCCAAGATGTAGAGAAAAATCTTACTTTGCAGTTTGTGAGATGCTGGATTTGATGTCCACTGACGGCCTTTCAAGGAGGAATTCTACTCCACGAGACTCTGACTCAAACTAGTAAACATAATGTCACAAAGCTTTCTATACAGCGTAAATAACCATGATACTGTAGATTAACTATTGATTGCTTATTCCTTCAATATTTAAAAATCCACTTAGATACAATAGATAGATTTGGGGTTATTAATGAGACTGAGCAAGTATATATAATAAACATGCAATATTACCTTCACAGGATATGAAAAAAGCTTAACAAAACCAAAATCATCTCCTGTGGCTAAGAGGGAATGGTCTTTGGTGAGACTGGCAGCATTCACATCAGTCACATCACTGTGCACTGGCCAGATGCCCTCACAGGTGGGCCCCAGAACACAGGTCCAAGCGTCCCACTCTATCTTCTCAATCTTGAAAAGAAGGAAGGAAAATTAATATATTTTCGTAAAACCTAGAAATCTTTTTGTTTTATTTAAAAGAAACAAATGAAGGCTGAATAGTTCTAAATTATGACTTTGCCAACACCAGGCATTTGTTGTATGCTGCGGTGCCTAAGTTCTCGGCTGCATTTTTAAAGTGGTATATGCACTGTCTCAATAACACTGTAGTCAAACCTCCATATATGTTCCCCTAGATAAAGTGAACATGTTGGAATTATGGACACCTGACAATACCAAAGGTTTTTAGTTCTTACCTAGACATTTATCATTGTATATGCCATTAGCTAGATCAGGGTTTCTCAGCATTGGCCCTATTGGCATTTTAGGAGGGATAATTCTTCATTGTCAGGGGCTGTCCTTTTTAGCAGCATCCCTGTCCTCTACCTACTGGATGCCAGTAGCACCACCTCCCCAGGTTGTCCCCAGACATTGTCAAATATCCCTGGGAGAGGGGGCAAATTGATCCCAAATGAGAACCACTGAGCTAGACTGATCGATGGGGCTGATCATTTAGCAAATTATTTTTAAAAGTCACAGGACACAACTTTTTAAAGGACTGCTTCCTTGGAGGAAAGAGTAATAAGATTCTGCAGTAATAAGATTCTTAATATTCTTTATGCTCTAGAGAGACCATCTTAAAAACTGGAAGAGCTGTTCATATTGTATTGCCACGAATATACATTTTATCCTTTAACACTGTTTTGTCTGAAATTCCCGAACAGAAGATTTGCAATTCATGTAGGTTAAATTCTGATAAAATTGAAGATTTTCTTTCCTTTTTTAAAAAAGAAAACAGTAACAGTAACACTTTGTTATCAGACTTTCCTGGGGGATTTGATCTCATTTACTTTCATTCAAGATCTGCTAGTATACCTTAACATTACAGTTTCTTTACATAAGCACTTTAAAGCACTGTTTAAAAGGGTATAAAAAATCATTAGAAAACTGTAGCTAAAATTAAAGGCCAGATTGCTCTCTTTGGATCTGGAAACTGCTTTCTGGTGCACATTGTTAATGCACCTCGCCTCCATTTCTGTTGTTTTCTGCTTGGTACCACTGCCTAGAAGGGAAATGACAAGATAAAGATGCAGCCAGGATTTTAGTCACAACGTGGGGAGGTGCTATACATATTTTGGCCACTCAAATTTCTCCTCATTTAATATTCTGTGTTTCTTCTGGACGCATGCAGAATTGGAACCAAAAAGCTGCGGTTCACCCAGCGACTTGGGGTGCCTGAGGCAGGGTCACAGACTTAGGTGACGAGAAGTGGTTCTCCAACAATTACCTCAGTTTTCTGAGGTGCAAGTGGAATCTCCCCAACTCCTTATGAAATCTTCAACTGACCGTCACAGGAAAAGAAGCAGGGAACCTCCCCTCTAGTTCTAGAAATGGGCTTTCTGGCCACTGACTCCCTTACAGATACGAGATTCCATTTCTGACAACTTCCTTGTCCATCCCCAATGCCACCTGTCTGGATGGCACCTTTCCTGGCCTCATTATATAGGGAGGAATGGGCAGTGAGCTGGCATTGCTCACTCTACAGTCACCCTGACAGAACACCCTTGGCCAGATCTGGACAATGTGTTCTCCAGGGGAAGCTACAGAAATCACATTTAAAATGGAGCATTAGGAGTGATCCCTGTAACTATACTCAATATCCTGTGATAAACCATAATTGAAAAGAATATGAAAAAGATGTATATATATGTATAACTGGGTCACTGTGCTGTATGTACAGCAGAAATGAACACAACATTGGGAATCAATTATACTTCAATAAAATAAATTGAAAAAAAAAAAAAAAAGAATGATCCCTGTAACTGACAAAACCCAAAAGGGGTAAATAAACTTGTTAAAAACCCTGGGCTTTAGATGGCAGAAGAGTCCTCCAGGGGTGTCTTCCACAGCACCTTGCCCCAGGCAGGTATGTCATTATCATCATCATTTTGCAGAGGAGGTGACTGGAGCCCACAGAGAGGTTAGTCACTTAAATCCCAGCCTGCTTGGCAAGCAGAGGGAAAGTCGAGCTCCAGAGACTTGGGCTGCTAGTATAGAGCCAGCTTATCTGCACCATGCTGCATGAGATGAATATAAATTGGACATTTTAATATTTGGCATAGTTAACAATTTGCTGGGTAGACTTTGTGTTAGTTTCACCATGACTGTTTCTTAAAAAAAAAAAAAATCTTCTTTGAAAAGGAGATTTTCAAAATCCTTCATACTTAATTGAAGAGCCTGACAATACTGGTAAGTAAAATGATGAGCTACCTCTTTGGAGCTCTTAGTAATGCCAATACCAGGGTGGCCAGGCTGAGGAGACATTAGCTGGAGGGACTCCCCAACCAACAGCACCAGAGATCAGCCTCTGGAACAATAACTGTACACTGCAGAGGGACAAATTAACTCTTCAGAGCCAGAGCCTGGCACTTCAGGAAGACTTAACATAAATTTCCCTTTGGTAGGTTTTTTTTTAACATAATAATTGCTCATCTGTCCCAAGTTGGCCTCATCCCCAATGTCCGATTGCATCTTATTTTATCAGTAGAATACTTATTTGGGGCACTAGAACAGGTGAAGTGATGTAAAATGATGCTGTGTTGTCTAGGCTGTGAAGTCACACGCAGACCCCTCTAGGCTAGGATCACAGCTCCAAGGTCCTTTTACTTTCTTGGAGCCTTAATTTCCCTGTCTGTAAAATGAGACTGATACGTATCAGGCGAGGCTGCTGTGAGGATTGGATTATAGATATATGAAGTGCCTGGCACATTCCACAGATGTTCAGTGAAGGAATGACATAACTTAAAATATCCCTTACTCAAGGCTATTAAAGTTTCCCCATATAAAATAAGTTAAAATGAAGACTGATCAAAGATAAATAAACTGGAGTTGGAGAGTGAGATCAATCGATCCATTAACAGTTTCCATTAATACAATGCCATCACCCATAACAACTTGGGTTTCTTATGTACTGCACATATATTTCCTTTAGAAACAATGAAAATATTATGAATGGACATGAGTCCAGATGTCTCTGGGAGTACATTAGAATACCGGGATTGTTTATATTACTGGCTAACTGAAGCTAGAGAGAGGAAGACGCCTGTCCCTCAGTGGCGTACCCTTGACCCTTTTTCCTCTAAGGAAGCAATATTTCCTTTTCTTTCATCGAAGGTTACACAGCGAAAAAATGAGAGCGATTGTCTCCTGGGACTAAAAGGATGTCCTTAGTGCTAATCAGGCAATGACTTTTTGGCCATCAGGGTTCACTACATGGAAGCACTGTGCAGGCTGAAAGACAAAAGCAGCGAGCCTTTAGGAAGAGCTTTTAGGAAGGCGTTAGTTCATGGATTCAAAAATTTTATCTAGGCTTTGACTTCAGCAATTAAAAAATGGTGTATGTGGCTAAGAGCACGAGGAAAATATAGAAAAAGGAAACAGTTTGCTACATTAGGATGGTCAGGTTGTGGAATGTTTTGTTTTGAAAAATAATTTCTCTTGTTGTAGAAGGCATTTTTACTATTACAAACAGTAACCATTGAGAAAGCACGTTTCAAAACTTTACGTTCATAAAAAGCTTTGCATAAAATGACAGGACATGTAGAATGGGAAAAGTAATATGTAGCATCCAAATTGTTAGCTCAGTCATTGTCTTCCGGCAGAGAAAAATTAAGCAGAATGCCAACTATGCATTGCTACGTTTGTGGTATAGTAAATCCATATGTCCTCAGAAAGTAGGAAACCAGGCTAAGCAGGCAGATTTAAGAAATGGTCAAGCTTAAAGATACACAAAATATAACTGATATTAGTGAATAATAATTGATAGGTTTTGTTAAAATGCACATACTAAATTTTCATGAAATACTTTTTAAAAAGCTTTGTGTCTGACTGTTACCTCTGAAGGTCTTATTATATGCCGTTTGCCTCTTGGAGCTTCAAAAAAGAGTTGTTCTTTGGCACCTGAATTAACTTGCAGTAATTTCCCTGTTATGATAGAATAAAGTAGGAAGACAATTAAACTCTGCATTTATCTTTTTGTTATAAAGTGATGAGCATGATTGCAACTTCTGATTCATTTTAATCAACGTCTCATAAACTGAGTAAATATATGTTGAATGATCCAGAAGTGCATGTAAAGACAATTACATGGCAAGGTGCAAACTCCAAAGCTATGATTTTTAAAAATATGAACCTCATAAAATCTGACCTTGAACATCCTTCAAAACTAGAAGAATCAAGCTTGCTGTGTTTTCCTCTGTTGCATTGAAAATAGCTATTCTTCCAAAGCCTGACAAAAATTTTTTTTTTTGCTCTTTTCCCCTGTTGCCTCCTAGCACAGAAATGTAGTAAAAGCAAACTGCTTTGGCAAAAATTATGGCACTGGAAGCAAGAACCTCGTAAGCGTTTGTGCTTACTAGGATATAAATTCTAAATTTGCCCTTTAACATTTAGAAACAGGAAGACAAGGACACATAAAACAAACTGTAAATGCTTATTCCATTTCCCCCTTCCTTTTTTACTTGAAAATTTATAAAGAAATCCGAGACTTTCCCCAAAACAAAATGTTGAGCAAAAATAGTCTTTCGGTCTGATGTAAATTTTAAATCTTGGACTCATTTTGATTAATGTTGAAAAAGATTAGACTTCTTAATTCTCCTCCTATCATATCAATGATCCTTTATGGCTTGAAATTTAAATGACTCAAAAGATCTACTTTCTAGTATTTTTTCAGCATGTTTTAAACGATGGGAAATCTCAAACATATATGGAAGTAATAGTATAAAGAAGCCCTATGGGGCCAATGTCCAGCCTCCATGGTTATTAGCACATGGCTGGCCCTGGTTATTAGCACATGGCTGGTTATTAGCACATGGCTGGCCCTGCTGCAGGAACCTCCTCATTCCCTCACCCCAGATTACTTTGAAGAAAACGTCAGATATCCTAACATTTCATCTGCAAATAATTCAGTGTACATATGCACACTAACGTTTCCTACTCTCTCTCTTTCTTGCGTAACTATTTATATCTAGTAGCCTTGAAATGTCCTTCGTGGTAAAAATAATAGCAAAATAAGAACTCCGTGTTACATCATGTTCTTTAACGTTTAAGTGGGTACCACCTAGGTCTGAAATCTAGTTTGGCTAAACTTCAGGAGTTGCAGGTCTGTTTCTAAATGACTAATTAAAAACAAGTTTCTCTCATTTCCTAAATGAAACCTGGATCATTTCCAGTTTGCTGAGTTATGAAATAGTGATTAGGGGGTTTGCCTTGGCTGTGAGGAGCAAGTAAATTCGAAAACGTTTTCTCTGAAATGGGCCCGTCTTCCGGACTTTATGGCTCAACATACACAAATCAGAAAAGAAAAAAGGGAGTTAAATCAGCTTTGGCTATTTAGCATTATATGAAAATGAGTAATCAATATTTTTCCAATGAACTAGATATATCTGCAAAGTATACTTTTAGAATTCTCAAGAGTGACTGCAAATAACAAAGGAAGTGGGAAAAGGATTAAAAGATTCAATGAAAACATTCTTTGAATATAGATAATTTTAGATATTTTTGGCCATGAGATCGATACTAAGAGAACTCAAAGGATTGTAGCTCTCGGATAATCCTAACAACTCACTTTACACCACAGTTTCAAAGATCATACTTTACTTTAAAAACAATCCCAAAACTATAAAAATAGCTCAGTGAAGTATTTTCTGACTGCAGGAATGTTTACAAAACCACTTCTGCAAGCACCAGAAATGCTTTGCAGCTCCACAGACACCTGTGGGTACCTACCAAGCCCACACCCTTCCCTGAGAACTGCCCTCCACCGTGGGCTGGGCCCCTGCGGTCTTGTCTGCACTCTGGAGGTGGACGTTGACCCAGGAGCGACCAGGCTGGAGACTGGGCTAGACAGTCGAATTCTCTCTTCTGGGAAACTGGAATCTTAGGCTGAATCAGTGGGTGCCTTGCTGGGAGGAGATGTAGCCTTTGGGACTGGGGGTGGCATTTGGGGGCAACAGAAAGTGGGTCTTGTGCAAATGAATTAGGGAAAGCCGGCCTGTGCAGAGAGAGGGGCCACAAGCAGGCACCAGACCCAGGAGAGCAGTGGACACTGAGACGGGCTGCCTCAGAGCAGGAGAGGAGGAGAGGGGAGCTCCCTGGCTGGGTTCTAGGCATTTTCTGATTCATTCCTAAAGCCAGTTCTTGGGAGATGTGGCTTGCTGCTCTTGGATTCTATGAAATATCCCTATCTTTCCAATAAAGTCATTCTTTATTCTTATTTTTAAAATTTAAGCTGGCTTGAGTGGGTTTCTGAAATCAAGGATATGAAGAAATTTTTAAAAAATCAATTATTCTTGTGTTAGGAAGGTAGAATTATGGGTGTGTTTTCCCCCCCAAATTTTCTTTACTACTGTTATTAAACTGTATTTTTCTTTTTTTTTTTTTGAAGCACAGAGGAACGATTTAGGTCACCACTCCTTTTTTTCCACTGTCTGCTGCTCTGTAATATATAACCACGGAAATATTCTGAAGACAGGAGCAGAAGCAAAGAGCAAAAAGTATAATTTGACCCTGAATAACAGTGACCCTATTCTTTTAGAACCCTCACATTTTTATTAACTAGAAATGTCTATTCACACAGAATAAGAGAATTGAGATAGCCGTCCCCATCACTAAGCAGGTACAGTAAATCACACATATTGCAGGTGCCTAGAGCTTTATAATCCAGAGTGATTCATACATGTCACCCCAGTTGCTATAGAATTTACAAGTTAGAACAATTCCAAAATTGGTACTAAATAAACCAAACACATCAGGGCATTTGCAGTGAAAATGGGAATGAGATGTCCTATCATGGCTCAAACTGTTAGTTGGTAAAAGATCTTACAGTCCTAATATTTCTGGAAATGAACTAACAGCAGCGAGAAAATACCCTTCCATGTTTCCTCTCTTTCCATTTATATTTTTTCTTTCTCAGGCATTCTGTGCAGGAGTTTTTATTCAGGGGTAGCTGCTGTTCCTGCAGAAGCCCGATGAGCTTTTCAGTTTTCCTGGGACCTGAGGTTGCCATGGACACGGAAGGCTGAGGAGGCTGGCGGCTGTGCCATTCCCCACCCCTGACGAGCCAGCTGGCTCCGGCAAATGTGTTCACTATTTTTGACAAGATCAAAGGAATGAAACAGATCCCTGCATCTAAGTTCTGCTCCCTTCCCTCTGTAGGCCCTCGAGGCCCTGCTGTGAAAAGCTAGGCTGATCTTGAGGCAGCCTGGCACATGCTGGAGGGTAGGCATTTTAGGAACTGGGAGATCAGGAGCAGAAGAATATCAATATGACACACGTCTCATGGCAACAAAATTGGAGTTAAACCAGGGAAGATTCACGGGTACACTTGCTCTTATTCTCCAGATGGCATAACTCCTCCCTAAAAATCAAAAATATTCTGTTCTCCTCTCAGGCCACAGAAACCATTTGGTCTGATCCTCTTAACTAACTGAAGGGGCCACTTAGGATGAGAGGCAAAGTGGCTTTTTAAAGACCCTGGCCTCCTTACTCTGTCTTTCCTATCGCCCTATGTGCTAGTTGGACCACAGACTCTGGCTTTGGGCAGAATTATGGAAATAGTGAGGTTTGCCTCTCTCCCTGCAAAGTGATGGATCCACATTGAGGACCTTAAAACCGACCTCCGCCCAGGCCCCTCTATGGTGGCAGCCCACCGATCCCCACCAAGGGCTTATTCTTCCCATCCGGAGTTAACTCCTCTTTATATCCCTACATCTGACAGAGGGCCTACAACACATTTGAAGAATAAAAAAAATAACCTTCCCCAAATGTAAATACAAGTGCAATGTCCCGTCTCATCGCCATTTAGGATAGCTACTATCAAAAATGAAACAAAACAGAAAATAACAAGTGTTGGTGAGGATGCAGAGAAGTTGAAACCCTTGTGCACTGCTGGTGGGAATGTAAAATGGTGCAGCTGCTGTGGAAGACAGTATGGTGGTTCCTCAAAAATTTAAAAGTGGAATTATCATTTTTTCCAGAAATTTCATTTCTGGGCATATACTCAAAAGAACTGTATACCCTGTTCATAGCAGCATTATTCACAATAGCCAAAAGTTGTAGGCAACACAAGTAACCACTGATGGATGAATGGATAAACAAAATGTGGAAATAGGCAGTCTACCTGAAAAAGAATTCAGAATAATGATAGTAAAGATGATCCAAAATCTTGGAAATAGAGCAGACAAAATGCAATATACATTTAAAAAGGACGTAGAAGAACTAAAGATGAAACAAACAACAATGAACAACACAAAAAACGGAATTAAAAATACTCCAGATGGGATCAATAGCAGAATAACTAAGGCAGAAGAACGGATAAGTGACCTGGAAGATAAAATAGTGCAAATAACTACTGCAGAGCAGAATAAAGAAAAAAGAATGAAAAGAACTGAGGACAGTCTCAGAGACCTCTGGGACAACATTAAATGCACCAACATTCGAATTATAGGGGTCCCAGAAGAAGAAGAGAAAAAGAAAGGGACTGAGAAAATATTTGAAGAGATTATAGTTGAAAAATTCCCTAATATGGGAAAAGAAACAGTTAATCAAGTCCAGGAAGCACAGAGAGTCCCATACAGGATAAATCCAAGGAGAAATACACCAAGACACATATTAATCAAACTGTCAAAAATTAAATACAAAGAAAACATATTAAAAGCAGCAAGGGAAAAACAGCAAATAACACACAACGGAATCCCATTAAGGTTAACAGCTGATCTTTCAGCAGAAACTCTGCAAGCCAGAAGGGACTGGCAGGACATATTTAAAGTGATGAAGGAGAAAAACCTGCAACCAAGATTACTCTACCCAGCAAGGATCTCATTCAGATTTGAAGGAGAAATTAAAACCTTTACAGACAAACAAAAGCTGAGAGAGTTCAGCAACACCAAACCAGCTTTACAACAAATGCTAAAGGAACTTCTCTAGGCAAGAAACACAAGAGAAGGAAAAGACCTACAATAAGGAACCCAAACAATTAAGAAAATGGGAATAGGAACATACATATCGATAATTACCTTAAATGTAAATGGACTAAATGCTCCCACCAAAAGACACAGATTGGCTGAATGGATACAAGAACAAGACCCATATATATGCTGTCTACAAGAAACCCACTTCAGACCTAGAGACACATACAGACTGAAAGTAAGGGGATGGAAAAAGATATTCCATGCAAATGGAAACCAAAAGAAAGCTGGAGTAGCAATTCTCATATCAGACAAAATAGACTTTAAAATAAAGACTATTAGAAGAGACAAAGAAGGACACTACATAATGATAAAGGGATCGATCCAAGAAAAAGATATAACAATTGTAGGTATTTATGCACCCAACATAGGAGCACCTCAATACATAAGGCAAATACTAACAGCCATAAAAAGGGGAAATCGACAGTAACACATTCATAGTAGGGGACTTTAACATCCCACTTTCACCAATGGACAGATCATCCAAAATGAAAATAAATAAGGAAACACGAGCTTTAAATGATACATTAAACAAGATGGACTTAATTGATATTCATAGGACATTCCATCCAAAAACAACAGAATACACATTTTTCTCAAGTGCTCATGGAACATTCTCCAGGATACATCATATCTTGGGTCACAAATCAAGCCTTGGTAAATTTAAGAAAAATGAAATTGTATCAAGTATCTTTTCCGACCACAACGCTATGAGACTAGATATCAATTACAGGAAAAGATCTGTAAAAAATACAAACACATGGAGGCTAAACAATACATTACTTAATAATGAAGTGATCACTGAAGAAATCAAAGAGGAAATCAAAAAATACCTAGAAACAAATGACAATGGAAACACGACGACCCAAAACCTATGGGATGCAGCAAAAGCAGTTCTAAGAGGGAAGTTTATAGCAATACAAGCCTACCTTAAGAAACAGGAAACATCTCGAATAAACAACCTAACCTTGCACCTCAAGCAATTAGAGAAAGAAGAACAAAACAACCCCAAAGTTAGCAGAAGGAAAGAAATCATAAAAATCAGATCAGAAATAAATGAAAAAGAAATGAAGGAAACGATAGCAAAGATCAATAAAACTAAAAGCTGGTTCTTTGAGAAGATAAACAAAATTGATAAACCATTAGCCAGACTCATCAATAAAAAAAGGGAGAGGACTCAAATCAATAGAATTAGAAATGAAAAAGGAGAAGCAACAACTGACACTGCAGAAATACAAAAGATCATGAGAGATTACTACAACCAACTCTATGCCAATAAAATGGACAACCTGGAAGAAATGGACAAATTCTTAGAAACGCACAACCTGCCAAGACTGAATCAGGAAGAAATAGAAAATATGAATAGACCAATCACAAGTACTGAAATTGAAACTGTGATTAAAAATCTTCCAACAAACAAAAGCCCAGGACCAGATGGCTTCACAGGCGAATTCTACCAAACATTTAGAGAAGAGCTAACACCTACCCTTCTCAAACTCTTCCAAAATATAGCAGAGGGAGGAACACTCCCAAACTCATTCTATGAGGCCACCATCACCTTGATACCAAAACCAGACAAGGATGTCACAAAGAAAGAAAACTACAGGATAATATCACTGATGAGCATAGATGGAAAAATCCTCAACAAAATGCTAGCAAACAGAATCCAACAGCACATTAAAAGGATCATACACCATGATCAAGTGGGGTTTATTCCAGGAATGCAAGGATTCTTCAATATATGCAAATCAATCAATGTGATACACCATATTAACAAATTGAAGGAGAAAAACCATATGATCATCTCAACAGATGCAGAGAAAGCTTTCGACAAAATTCAACACCCATTTATGATAAAAACCCTGCAGAAAGCAGGCATAGAGGGAACTTTCCTCAACATAATAAAGGCCACATATGACAAACCCACAGCCAACATCATCCTCAATGGTGAAAAACTGAAAGCATTTCCACTAAGATCAGGAACAAGACAAGGTTGCCCACTCTCACCACTTTTATTCAACATAGTTTTGGAAGTTTTAGTCACAGCAATCAGAGAAGAAAAGGAAATAAAAGGAATCCAAATCGGAAAAGAAGAAGTAAAGCTGTCACTGTTTGCAGATGACATGATACTATACATAGAGAATCCTAAAGATGCTACCAGAAAACTACTAGAGCTAATCAACGAATTTGGTAAAGTAGCAGGATACAAAATTAATGCACAGAAATCTCTGGCATTCCTATACACTAATGATGAAAAATCTGAAAGTGAAATCAAGAAAACACTCCCATTTACCATTGCACCAAAAAGAATAAAATATCTAGGAACAGACCAACCTAAGGAGACAAAAGACCTGTATGCAGAAAATTATAAGACACTGATGAAAGAAATTAAAGATGATACAAATAGATGGAGAGATATACCATGCTCTTGGATTGGAAGAATCAACATTGTGAAAATGACTCTACTACCCAAAGGACTCTACAGATTCAATGCAATCCCTATCAAACTACAACTGGCATTTTTCACAGAACTAGAACAAAAAATTTCACAATTTGTATGGAAACACAAAAGACCCCAAATAGCCAAAGCAATCTTGAGAACGAAAAACGGAGCTGGAGGAATCAGGCTCCCTGACTTCAGACTATACTTCTAAGCTACAGTAATCAAGACAGTAGGGTATTGGCACAAAAACAGAAAGATAGATCAATGGAACAGGACAGAAAGCCCAGAAATAAATCCACGCACATATGGTCACCTTATCTTTAATAAAGGAGGCAGGAATGTACAGTGGAGAAAGGAGAGCCTCTTCAATAAGTGGTGGTGGGAAAACTGGACAGGTACATGGAGAAGTATGAGATTAGATCACCCCCTAACACCATACACAAAAATAAGCTCAAAATGGATTAAAGACCTAAATGTAAGGCCAGAAACTATCAAACTCTTAGAGGAGAACATAGGCAGAACACTCTATGACATAAATCACTGCAAAATCCTTTTTGACCCACCTCCTAGAGAAATGGAAATAAAAACAAAAATAAACAAATGGGACCTAAAGAAACTTCAAAGCTTTTGCACAGCAAAGGAAACCATAAACAAGACCAAAAGACAACCCTCAGAATGGGAGAAAATATTTGCAAATGAAGCAACTGACAAAGGATTAATCTCCAAAATTTACAAGCAGCTCATGCAGCTCAATAACAAAAAAACAAACAACCCAATCCAAAAATGGGCAGAAGACCTAAATAGACATTTCTCCAAAGAAGATATACAGACTGCCAACAAACACATGAAAGAATGCTCAACATCATTAATCATTAGAGAAATGCAAATCAAAACCACAATAAGGTATCATCTCACACCAGTCAGAATGGCCATCATCAAAAAATCTGGAAATAATAAATGCTGGAGAGGGTGTGGAGAAAAGGGAACACTCTTGCACTGTTGGTGGGAATGTGAATTGGTACAGCCACTCTGGAGAACAGTATGGAGGTTCCTTAAAAAACTACAAATAGAACTACCATATGACCCAGCAATCCCACTACTGGGCATATACCCTGAGAAAACCATAATTCAAAAATAGTCATGTACCACAATGTTCGTTGCAGCTCTATTTACAATAGCCTGGGGATGGAAGCAACCTAAGTGTCCATCATCGGATGAATGGATAAAGAAGATGTGGCACATATATACAATGGAATATTACTCAGCCATAAAAAGAAACGAAATTGAGCTATTTGTAATGAGGTGGACAGACCAAGAGTCTGTCATACAGAGGGAAGTAAGTCAGAAAGAGAAAAACAAACACCGTATGCTAACACATATATATGGAATTTAAGGGAAAAAATGTCATGAAGAACCTAGGGGTAAGATAGGAATAAAGACACAGACCTACTAGAGAATGGACTTGAGGATATGGGGAGGGGGAAGGGTACATGTGACAAAGCAAGAGAGAGGCATGGACATATATACACTACCAAATGTAAGGTAGATAGCTAGTGGGAAGCAGCCGCATAGCACAGGGAGATCAGCTCGGTGCTTTGTGACCGCCTGGAGGGGTGGGATCAGGAGGGTGGGTGGGAGGGAGACTCAAGAGGGAAGAGATGTGGGAATATATGTATATGTATAACTGATCCACTTTGTTATAAAGCAGAAACAAAAAAAATGTGGTATATACACACAATGGAATAGTATTCAGCCTTAAAAAGGAAAGTAATTCTGACATATGTTACAACATGGATGAACCTTCAGGACATTATGTTAAATGAAATAAGCCACTTACAAAAAGACAGATACTGTATGATTCTACTTATATAAAGTACCTAGAATAGTCAAATTCATAGAGCCATGAAGTGGAATGGTGCTTGTCAGGGTCTGGGGGATGGAGAAGGGGGAATTACTATTTAATGGGTATAGGGTTCCAATTTTATAAGATGAAAAGAGTTCTAGAGATGGATGGGGATGGTGGTTGCACAATAACGTGGATGTATTTAATGCCACTGAACTCTATACTCAAAATGGTTAAGATAGTAAATTTTATGCGAGGTGTACTTTACCACAATTAAAAATAATTTTAAAGAAATCTTCCCAATCAAAACATATTCTTCCTATGCCCCAATTTCTCTTGGTCCTTCACTCCATAAAGCATAAATAATAATTGGTTTTAACACCCTAATGGTCAACATAGTGGTGGGATTCACATATTATGTCAGGTGTTGTGTGTGTGTGTGTTGGGTTCTAAATAAAACTCACCACACTCTATTCTACATATGCATAAAGATGACCCTTACTGTTCTAAAGCTTTCTCACAAAGGGGCATATCTAGGGATGTTAGCCAGAGAATAGGGTGAAATCCTTGCTTTTTTTTTTTTTTTAAATCCTTGCTTTTTAAAAAAACGATAAAGCATAGAATATCAAAGAAGGTGGGTGAGAAGCAGCTGCTTCCATTCACCCCCTGGACCTCACTGGTTCCTAGATGTCTCCCAGGCCAGTGTCCTGCTTGATCATACATGCCAGCCTAAGCCCTCAGCGCTGTATCTGGATGGTCCTGACGTGAAAGTGAGAGGAACTTATCTGATTTCCCTTTGCCCTTCTTGGGACTTGCACCTCTCACAATAAATGACATGCATGCCTTCTTCCCATCTATTGCACTGTGTAAAACGCCTGCGGGTTGTAACACTTAAGTCCAAATTCTGGTGCAGCAAGTACAGCTACAAGTAAATCCCTGCCCGGCAGAAGGATCAGTCTCCGGCCACTACTTGAAGAAATACGTGAAATAAAATATTCTGGCATCTCTGAAATAACCCTTTTTGGTCAAGGCCCTCATCATCTCTTTCTCCTGGTTTATTTTAGTTGCTTTCTAACTCCAGCCTCACTCACCCTCCCCAGGATGGTAGGGAATGCCTCACTCTAATCCCTCAGAGTTACCTAATGCCTACAGGATAAAGTTCGGGGTTAAACTTCCTAGCTTGAGGTAACAGTTCCTTTATTTGCTGTCTTGGACTTTCTGCATTCCCTGCCCTTCCCGCCCTCAGCCACTCAGCATTACTGTTTCTTAATCCCCCGTTCTTCTTCCCACCTCCACATAGTGGCACACCCTGATCCTTCAGAGCCTGGGACGCTCGTCTCAGATGTCGCCATCTAGTGAACTTCTACTCACCTTTCAAGATCCATCTCAAAGGTCACTCCTACGAAGTCTCCATGGATTCCCCTGGGAGCTCTTTCCTCAGAGACACCACTTACTACCACAACAGACTAAAACTTCTCTGAAAGCTGGGACCCTGCCTGTTCCAAAGCAAATCTGCCCCGGACTCCAACATCAGCCAAATCTCCGGGATGGGTTTTAAAAGTGACCCACCCTAGAGCACGGATGCTGCACCCTGGGTACTTAATGTTGGCTTGGCCCACTCTGAGCCCCTGCTCACCACTTCCCCTGTGACCCACCATTTCTTACTCCCTTGCTTTACCCAGTCTGTGCTCTTATATTGTTCAGGTACAAGCATGTCTCTCGCACTAAGTTATAAACTTTGCAGAGAGTAGGAACCACGTCTCACTCCCTTCTGGATCCTCCACATTTTCTGGCTTAAGACTGCACATGGCAAGAGCTAGGTTTGTTACATAAATAAACAGACAAATCCCCATGGCATCTGTGGGCATGACTTGGAGGAGGTAGGGGGTAGGTTGGGAGTTTTGAGAGAAACCAGAGAAACTCTAGGTGAGCTGAATGTAGCTTCCTACCTCCAATGGAGGGTGAAAATTACTTGAAACCTCTTGGGCAGTTCTCTGGGAGATGGAGAAAAGGGAATGCAGTAAGGAGGAGATACAACGCAAGGACACAGCATGCCATACTCAGAGGTGAAGTGGTGGCTTGCTATAGTAATAGCTATGGCAATAGAAGGCAGCATATATCTTCAGCAGTCTTAAAACTCAATGGCTTGAGTTAATAATTATAGGGACTTCCCTGGTGGCGTAGTGGTTAAGAATCTGCCTGCCAATGCAGGAGACACGGGTTTGAGCCCCAGTCCGGAAGGATCCCACGTGCCGCGGAGCAACTAAGCCCGTGTGCCACAACTACTGAGCCTGCGCTCTAGAGCCCACGAGCCACAAGTACTGAGCCCACGTGCTACAACTATGGAAGCCTGCGCACCTAGAGCCCGTGCTCTGCAACAAAGAGAAGCCACCACAATGAGAAGCCCATGCACCTCAATGAAGAGTAGCTCCCGCTCGCCGCAACTAGAGAAAGCCCACGCGCAACAACGAAGACCCAACACAGCCAAAAATAATTAAAATAATTATAATAATTTTATAAAAATTCTATTATAATTAAAATAATTAAAATTTAAAATAATTAAAATAATAATAATTATAGTAGTGGTAGTAATAATAGTAGTAGTAGTGGTAGTAATTATAAAAAAAATAATAATATGGAAAAATATTCAAAATGTTAACAGCAGCTGCCTCTGGGTTCTAAAATTACAACCAGTTCTGTTGTGAGTTTCCCCCTCTGTTTTTCTTTAAAACTCAACTGCCATTTGCTCTGGAAACAGTATATGAATGGACATGATTTTTAAAAACTGAAATTATATTTTAAGAGCCACAACATACTTTACCTCTAGAGTCCCAGTCAATGTGTGTAATGTAACTAGAAGCACCTTTACAGATGCCAACCCTTTTGCTTGTAAGGACGTTGTAAATATCCACAAAGTTATCATGGGATGCCACAGCAAGGTATTTTCCTGTATCTATAAAGAAAAAATGAGTGGTTAACACCAAAACATTTTATGTGGGAATTTACTTCCAGGGACTTAGCATTTTTAAATGGGTTAAAGGTCAAGGAAATATTTTAAAAGGGTCCACTCTTGTAACTTTTTGTCCCAACACATTTTAAAAAGTTTTGCTGTCATCTTCACCTTTTGAAAATTTAATGTCAGAGATCATTTCTTTTCTGTGATGGAAGGAGACCATGTCTTCAACAGTGTCAGCATTTACAACCAGGAAACTCCCATCATTCAACCCAACTGCTAAGGCTTTCCCATCAGGGGAGAAAGCACAGCATCTTCCACCTACAAAAGAATCCACAAAGAGCACTGTTATGATCCGAGACTTTGCTACCAAACAAAGCAAATGAAGAGATGGGGAAGTGTGCATGTGTCCATGGACACGTGACTGTGTCTTTAAATTAACACTCCTGGTGAGAAGAACTAAAACTTCATAATTTAAAATATCTCTTCCCTCCAAACCCAAGGACAATGATTATAATATTAAAAATAAGTTTTCAATTTCTTTGAGGTTTATCCATTCATTTCTTCGTATCTGAATACCTGGAGTTTTCAAAACACAAGTAGAGTGAAGGGGGAAAAGGAATAAAGGATTAATATAACCAGTATTTCTACTCCCAAGATGTGATACTTAAGAATGGGAGTTCTGTAATAAAATTTCTGGAAACTAATTTTTTTCATATCATGCTTTACACACAGAACTTACTTTAGAGCACCTTGTTGTTCTACTTTTAGTCACTCTAATTCTCTGATCCATGGATTATAATCCATAATTCTAGAGGTGGAAGATTTTGTTCCTGTCTCTTCTCTCATGAGAAGAATGGAATATGGACATTCTCTCCAAGGGTGTCTGCAAAACTGGGCTGAGGGTGCTACATGATCAATGCTATCTACTGCTTTGTAGGGTCACAGGGAGACATTTCCACACGAAGAGTATGGACTCGGTGGGGGGTATATTTAATAAGAATCCTATTTAAGGACAGGCCCCTCCCTGGCCCTGTTCTTATTGTCAAGACTTTGGTGAGCACAGCCCTAGGATGGGACAGTCGTGCTGCCTTGTGCTAAGGCATTCCAAACTGTGCTTCCACACCCACCCCTCATCCACTGTTCAGAGCAGGCTGAAAAGCCACATTCACACCAATAACTTTAAATTGGCTCATGTGAAGTATAAAATACCTTCCTTCCTTTCTTCATCCATTCACTTTGCAGTTATTTACCTACTATGTATCAGGCACGGTGCTAGTGCTGAAAGAACAGAAAGACCAGCCCTTGAGGAGGGACAGCACGATTAGGTTAAGCATAAAAATTTATTGTACATGGGCTTCCCTGGTGGCGCAGTGGTTGAGAGTCCACCTGCCAATGCAGGGGACACGGGTTCGTGCGCCGGTCCGGGAAGATCCCACATGCCGCGGAGCGGCTGGGCCCGTGAGCCATGGCCGCTGAGCCTGCGCGTCCGGAGCCTGTGCTCCGCAACGCGAGATGCCACGGAAGTGAGAGGCCCGCGTACCACAAAAAAAAAAATTTATTGTACAAATGATGACACTGGACAGTAAAAGGGAGAGCTATTAATAATTACACCAGGACACCAGCTGTAAACTGGGTTGAGTGGCCATCCTAACTCAGATGTGTTAGCTGTTCTTTTGAACTAATTTTTAACCTAGTGAATAAAGTCCATTGGCTGATATTCAAGTCACTCACAGCGAGGACTTGGTCTGTTATTTCCCCAATACAAATTAGTGGCCAAATTATTCAGTCCTGTAGTGGGTAAGAGCATGGGCTTTGGAATCAGACTTGGGTTTGAATCCTGGCTCCACTACTTACTGAGACCCAGAAGTCCAGTGTGAAGAGAGGCAATATGGTGGAGGGAGGCATCATCATGCAGTGGCCACAGGTGTGCTCTCTGAAGCCACGCTGCCTGAGTATGAATTCAGTTCCATCACTTACTATCTGTGCAACTTTGGGCAAATGACTTAAGTTCTCTGTGCCTCAGCTTCATAATTTGTAAGTGGAAATAAAAAAGGCCTTACTCATTGGGTTCCCATGAAGACCAAAGGCAAAGTGCTAGCACGGTTACTGGCTCAGCAATATTAGCCACTGTCATTATTGTCACTATTGTCTTGACACCTCTTTTCATTTTATCCCCCTAGAATACTCTCCCCATGTCTATTTATAAAAGTACCTAGCACAACTACTCTGGGGCCAGGCCCCAATCTCACCCTTTCCTGTCTTAACTTTCACAAATCCTTTGAGCCTCAGCTCTTAGGTTTCCTCCCTGATGGAGTTGTCTCTGGCTGTGGGCCTTACCCTGAGCCTCCAGGATACCTTGCTTGTGCCAGAGATCTTTTGTTTGTCCTCACCCGCTCTCTGCCCTGCTCTGTGCTGGGAGCTAGCCTTCCTGGACTCGATCAGTGGGCCCCTCACCCCCTGGCTTCTGATTCATTTGGTCAAGGGGCAGCAGGAGACTGGAGGGAGGGTAACAGGGAAGGAAGGATAAAGCACAGGGAGGCTGGGGCATGTGCTCCCTTGGCTGCCTCCCTGTGGGGTCACTGCATGCTGGCTGAACCTCCGGGCTGACCATCACAGCCCCTGCCAGGCTGTCGTCTCACACAGCTCTCACTTTCAAGGTTCCAGCAACTGCCCCTCCTCTTGTCCCTTCAGGCCCAGGGCTGGCAATGGTACCCGGCTGTTACTAGCTGTATCGTGCTGCACCAGCCCTGGTCATTTCCTATACCCTGCCCACCCCTTTACAAATAGTCCCGTTCTGAGATGCTCCTCAAGTTACCCAATTTGAATGGACCAGCCGTTGCTGGGAATCTGTTCAAATTTTGTCCGTCTCTGACACTAGTGACAGGACTGTTCACCCTGGGATCCCCAGCGCCTGATATACAGAAGCTGATCAATAAATGTTTCCTGAATTTGCACTTCTTGGTATACCTCTTAGCTCTAGTGCATACGGGTGTTCAATACATATTTATTCGTTTCTTGATATTAACTATTATTTTTAAACTGACTTTCATTTTTCAGTAATAAAATCAGTTCTGGAGACGGTTAGGCATAAAAATAAGCAGCATTCTTTACAAGCTGATGAGTTTCAACTGGCTCCCACAGTTCTAGATGAGAAGAGGAAGGACATATTGCCCCCAGGTGGCAAATGTCTGTGCAGTGCAAGGAAATAAAGAATAGAGCTGGGCACTGATAGATCAGGCCAGGCTTCTGGAATGATTCTCCAGGTGATTAGCTATATGTGTAGCAACAAACACTAAATCCCCATCACCCAGCATATCTGGGGGCATGTAATAGGTGCGCTTGGTAAATATTAGCTGGACGAACAGACGAATGAATCCAATACTTTCGGGTGTAAATACTTTTACAGATGTGTACGGGGACGTCACGTACCTTTTTTGAGTTTCCGTACTGCCAGCATACGGTGCTGGGAGGATAGTTCCCAGATCCGCAGTGTTTTATCGTCGCTCACTGTTGCGCAGACAGGCAGGCGAGGGTGAGCCGCCAGCCCCCATACTTCTCCTTCCATGTGCCCCTGTAGGGGAGAAACGGGGCAACAAAAACCAGTTCATGCTTCTCGGCTAGCCCTTCCTGCGAGTGTCCCAAACAGGTTCAAATATGAACAAACACAGTTTGAGTTTCCTGGAGCCAAAGTGATTGTACTGGATAAATTTTTCGCTTGAACTTGAATCTAAATCTGGGCCTGCGTGATGCTAAAGCATTCATTTGGAAAGCAAAGTAGGGACTCACATTGCTCCTAAATTTTGTTTATATGATGCCGAACATCTTTCCATTTAGAAACATCCGAGTAAATAAGGAACTGCTCTCATTTTATCCTGTTTGACATTGAATAAACACAGTATATATGTATCTTTTCATAAAACAGCTTGGTCACAATGACACAAACCACTTTCTTCCATAAAACCATATTCTAAAAAATGGAGGTACCACTTATCTCTGTCAGAGGAACTGGACAGCAATATTCTTGTTAATTAATTCTATTTCAGTTCTTTGAACGCACAGATTTGGCAGAGCAGATTAGAGAGAGCTAAATTTTCATTTTAAGCGTCCTGGGTATAGCTCAGGGTCAGCATTTATTCACAAATTGTTCTATCCATGGAGCACAGAAAACCGAAAGGGGCTTGATAGGCATTGGACAAATTCCACATGCTGACGTCTTACCACAAACACACTTAACTGGCTTAGAATAATAACTGAGATGAAACAGTGTTTAACGAATGAACAATTAGGGAGAAAATGAATCTGATTTTTCTAACTTATCACTCAGTAAAGCAGTGTAACGAATGATTAGATACGGAACAATAAAACAGACCAGATTGTTTACTGAATTTCTGCTTTTAGTGGCTAATTATAACAAGGCTTTGCTTAGTAAAGCAAAAAGGAAGACCACACACCGGCATGTGAAAGGTGTTTGTAGTTGGAACGCTTTGGGGAACAGGTGGCTCTCCAAAGAGAAACTGGAAGATTCCGGTTTAACTGGGAAGCTGTTTGAGCAAAACAGTAATTTGGCAGAAGATACAAAGTTCCCAATGCAGCTGACATTCAAGTATCTGAGAAGGGCGTAGATATTGGTTTTGAATTTATTAGATTTGGGTCACCCGACATCCCCAGTTTTCTAGTTTCCTTCCCTTTAGAAGCCTCCCACCCCCAAGGCCACGGTCAGAGGATGGGTCAGGCGTGAGCCCTCCCTTGTCCGCCAGACTGGATCTGCTTGGGGCTCTTTTACAGACTGAGTCCTTCTGCACACAGAGGACAGGGTTGTGGGGCTCTCAGACCCTTTCAAACCACTGCATCATATATTGATTTAAAATGGTATTTCTTTAATCTAATGTGATTATGTACTTTACTTCCTGGATCCTATAGGAACGGACAGTGAGTGGGGCAGGCTGGAAGTCTCTTGAGTGGCACAAGGAAATGAGCTTGGGACTTTACTTTCCTCCTGACCACCCTAAAACTAATAATAACCAGCTGCATAATTGACAGTTGATTATATTCAAAGTGTATACAATGGGGATTTTCAGAACTCACCTCCTGTCTCTTCTCTCCTCCCCCCAACCTATTCTCTTAAAAAAAAAAAAAAAAGCAATCTATTCTAAGTAACATTGAATTGCCATGCTACAGAAACTAGAAAAATGGTTCTGAAATCTCCCCACAGCAGGATAGCTGATGGTCTTAACGACGCTGCTTCTACTATTCCTTAACTTTCCCTCCGTGTCCACCTCTCAGGACAGGACTGTCAGCCCCTACAGTAAGCCCTATTCCACCACACAGAGCACAAGGCTGGTCTTGGCAGGAGTCCAACAAACACTGATTGAACTGAACTACTGAGTTCTACCTAGGAGGAGATGGCAAATGGTTGACAGACTGGAAGAGGAAAGAGAGATGCTGAGATAAAGGAAAAGAATGGCACACGTGTAAGGAGAGAAGACGGTCCTCCCAGCTCCACCACCTGCCTGCCCAGTGCTTAGGGGGTCATGCCTTCTGCACTGTTTTCATGCAGTCTCCATGCTGAGGCGTGTGGAGAACTGTCTGGTGGAGTGACAAAGAAAAGGCTCTGGTACCCGACAAAGCTTAGTGTGAATCCCAGCCCTGCAGTTCTTAGCATGTGGTTGTGGGCAGTTTACTGGGTTTTGAGCCCCTCATCTATAAAACAATTATAACTAAGCAAAGCTGTCGTGGAGATGAGAGAGGAATTTTGTACAACAGTATTGCCTGACACATAGTAGGTGCTCAATAAATGGCACCTGTGGTTATTTGCATTATTAGAACAACAGAAACAAATATAGTAAAGAATAGAGTTGTAGAGAATGAAAAAGTGAAAAGCCTTTATTGTCAAGTTTAAAACATATTTAAACAAAATTAGCTCAGCTATTATTTACTTTTTAAAAATTGAAAATGTAGAGTTTAAATCTTACGGTGCTATTTAAATCATATTGTAGTATAAATCTTACAACATACTTAGCAATATAGCATGTGGCAAACAATTTAAAGTCTCAAAAATTTGAGGATTAAAAAGAAAGAAACACTGAACTTTCAATAAAATTAAATTAAAAGTCATGGTCAAGGAAAACGAAGGCAAGTGCAGCTGCAGAATAAAGAAATCTCCCCTCAAGGACGCATCTCAGCACAGTTCTCAATCTGGGCTGCCTGTAGCAATCAGCTACAGAGCTTCTGAGGTTTGCTTCTAACACAGAACTTTTTTTAAAACACAGATTCTTATTCAGGATATCCAGGGTGGGGCCTGAGCACATGCACTTTAAAAACCTGATCCGTGATGTGTGTGCAGACCTGCTATCAGGTGTAGCAAATCAGAGGGCCCCTTTCAGTGGGATTTTGGGGACTAGTCCTAATACAGCAAGGCTGCAGGTATGCATCAGGTCAGATGTGTTGGACAGGTGACCCTCATGATGCTCCTGGTTTTCACACTCTTGTGTAACCACCTCCCTTTGAGTGCGGTATAGCCTGTGGCTTGTTACCAACCAATAAGATATGGCAAAGGGGATGGATGTTCATGATCACACGTATGTGATGATATGATTATGTTATTTAAAGTTACTTAAAGGCACAGTAGTACCCGTTTTTCCTCTTTCCCTTGCTCTCTTTGAGGAAGCAAGCAGCCATGTTGGGGAACCCCATGTGACGAGGAACTATAGGCAGCCTCTGAGAGCTGAGGGTGGCCTCTGGCCAATAGCCAGCAAGAAACGGAAGCCCTCAGTCCTGCATCCCCAACGAACTGAACTCTGCCAACAACTCGAGTGACCTTGGAGCAGATCCTTCCACAGTTAAGCCTCCGATGAGACCACAGCCCTGGCCCTTATTGCAGCCTTACAAAACCTTAAACAGAGGACCCAGTTAAACTGTGTTCAGACTCCTGACCTGCAGAAACCATAAGATAAGGAATGTTTTTCTTTTAAGCTGTTAAGTTTGTGACAATTTGTTATACAGCAGTAATGATTAATACAGCATTTGCCTGACCCTGAAAGTGAGTGTCTCCTTAAATTTTGCGCCCTAAGTGCCCCCTGTTGCCTCACCCTGGTTCCAGCTCTGGTGGGAATTGTGGTTTAGGATGTGTGCAAACACAGTACCTGAATGAGCAGTGTCATTGGGCCATTCTTATCAATTTCCAGGATCTCTCCATTTTTCGTTCCCACCAGGATATGTCCATGTCCCAAAGTGATGGCACGAATTGAAGGGTTATCTTCCAAAAGCAAGCCTGAGGAGGAAAAATTGCATTTAATACTGCAAATGTTATATTTAGTATAATAAAAAATAAAACAATTGTAATGATTATATAAATTCTCTTTTTATAGTTCCAAAGTACTAGGTACTAGGCAATTATCCTTGATATTTCTACCAGGAGCCAAGGGCTCTGAATGTGGAAGAAAAAAAGACAGTTGATTTGGTAATGGTTTTCCAAGAACTTAGTACTATCTTTTCCATCTCTAGGAACAGAAAGATTTCTACTGCATACTCAGGAGTGGCACCTTTTGAGCTGGTTGACAATGCTGATCTTTTAATGGCATAAGTCTTCAAGCATCTTTCAAACATATCATCCCAGAGTTCCACAATTCCATCCTTTCCACCTGTTACAAAACCCTGTGAAGGCACACATCAGAATTATGTACACATCAAAATGACAAGGTACCCACCCAGCCTCAAAAGGATTTCCCCTTGGGTAAAGAAGCTTTGTTTGTGTTTTCTTCCTAAGTAAAGGGGCTGAAAAATCTGAATGATAACATAATATTAATATAATATTTTCTGGAAGCTTCTCTCCCCTATTTCTCTAGCAGGATTAAACACTTTCTCATTGTGTGTCCATTTCACTTTCTTCAGACCATTGGTTGGAATTTGGCACCCTGAATCATGGATGGTCATTTCTGTGCCCAGTCCCCTGACTGGAATGTGGATTCTTACAGAAAAGGACCAACCTCAAAGCCTGGCAGAGTTTCTGGTATCTCATATATTCCTGCTGAATGAACTGGAATTAACATCACAATTAAAAATGACTGTTAAATATTTTAAAATATTTACGTCCAGGAAAAACATCATTATTTATTATTAAGAGTAACTTAGGTATTTCACATAACAAAACTATCCTGCTATTTTGTTCAATACACAACAATTTCCACAATAATTAAAATCCAGATTAATTTTTACAAAACCTGGAAAGTAAGAAGTTTAACATATTGGGTATTTTTTGCTAGATGATGATTTCTACTCTTGTTCTAAGCTTATGATTTCTTGGCTTTATTAGTTTTCCTTTTTGGCAACTTACATATACAAACTGTTCTTTAAAAAGTTGTTTTTTTTTTTTTTTAAAGAAAAATACTGAGTAAGTCAGTATTCTGACTTACTTCTAATGTACTTCATTTCAATGAAGTTCACAAGGAAATAATATTTTCGAAGTTTATTATATTAAATATCCTTATTTATCCTTATTATAGATTGTGAACCTGGGGACATTCACTCTCCAAATTAAATTTAAATGCAGTATAGTATAATGTGATATCCCTGCCATTTCCCATGATTTTTCAGCTTAAGTTACCAAGCAATAAAAGAGTTTAAACAAGTTATATCACATCTTCTGAGTCTACAAAAAACTTTGCATTCTGCTTTAATCTTTTCTAAAACTTGAAGTTTAATCAAAAACAAATTTGCTAGTGAAAAACATCTTAACCACTAAAACAACCATTGTAGTTGCACATCTAACAAGAACCTACTTCCATAGCGGGATCAGCATATTTACCTGGGAACAGGTAAATGCAAAATGAGGCTTACCTTAATAAGGTGTATTAGGTGGCTTAGACTGTTTGGAGGTCAGAGAGCACACATAAACTGGTACCATCAGCAAACTAGCAGTGAACAAAAAATTGATATTTTCTGGCAAATTGATTGAAGAAACTGTTTTAAGGGCACTGAAGGTAAGTGTGATCTATTTATTTTTATTTTTTTTGCCATGCCTCGAGGCATGCAGGATCTTAGTTCCCCAACCAGGGATCGAATCCATGCCCCCTGCAGTGGAAGCAGGGAGTCCTAACTGCTGCACTACTGGGGAATTCCCAAGTGTGATCTTTATTTAAAACAACACTGCAAGGCAGGGGACAGATCAGGACAAAGATGAGCTTGAGTAGAAGTACAGCTGGTGTGATGGTTAATTTTATGTGTCAACTGACTGGCCACAGGGTGCCCAGATTAAATATGATTCCTGTGTGTGTCTGTGAGGGTGTTTCTCGATAAGATCAGTATTTGAATTGCTAGATTCAGTAAACTGCCTTCCCCAATGTAGATGGACATCATCAAATTCATTGAGAGCTTGAATAGAACAAAAGGTAGAGGAAGGACAAAACCACCCTCCTTTTTCCTGTCTCACTGATTGAGCTGGGACATCTTATCTTTTCCCACCCTCAGACTGGGATTTACACCATTGGCTCCCCTGGTTCTCAGGCCTTTGGGCTTGAACTGAATTACACCATCGGTTTTTCTGGGTCTCCAGCTTGCAGATGGCTTAAGTGGGACTTCTCAGCCTCCGTAAGTCCATGAGACAACTCCTTATAATAAATCTCCTTTTTGTATATGTATATGTATATGTATGTGTATATCTCTATCTATATCTACATCCTACTGGTTCGGTTTCTCTGGAGAACTAACACAGCCAGTGAAAAGACTTCACTCTGACACGCTTGTTAAAACTGAGCCTGTCTACACAGGAACAAGCTGGTTATCAACATAACTTCAGGTCATACTGACGGGAGGGACAATAATCCAAACACCAGGCACTTCCAGGTCTCTGCTCATTGTACCACCGAGGTGGAAGACATTTCTCAGGACTCTCTTGCTACTGCGTGTCTGCATTTATCCCAACACTTCTTAAGGAGTCCTTAGGAGTGACAGCCAGGAAGAAAAAGTGTGAAAACAGAAGAGAGAAGTTGCACATAAAGAAATAATTATAAACAAAAGAGAAATTTAATGCTCCTCTCCATTCATGATAACTATTTCCTAATTCAGAGGGTACCGTTTTTACACACAGGCATCCTCTTGGTGTGGACCTTCCTAAGCCTAACTTAAACTTTTAGAAAGCTAATGAGGAAAATAGACTATACCTTATCCAATGCATACATAGCAAACACGGGCCCGTCATGAGCTTTCACTGTCTTTAGTAGGAGAATCTCCTTCCAAATAAAAATATCTCCAGTAGCTGCTCCTGAGAACACCAGATCTTCCATTCGCCCATAAGAAACGCACATCATTGTTTCTAACTTTCCAACACTTCCAAAACTTCCTCTTTTAGAGGTGAAGCCCCCACCTGGAGTGGACCAAGAGTATTTATTACTTTTTGAAAAACTGACACCTTCTATGGACATTTAGAATGACTATCTTCAGTGAAAAACCCAGTGTGTCTACATTATGTGTCTACATAAAGCTGTATTAAAATGGCAGAAAACATCACAACAAAAACATTATAAAAGGTTTTCTCCTTCACGCATTAATTCAGTGCTTGTTGAATCCCTACTTTGTGGCAGGCACAGTGGTTGACACTGGGGTATAAAGGTGAAAAGGAAGAGTTCCTGCCTTCAGGAACTTAAGGTCTGGCTGGGGAGAGAACGTGATATACATCTCTAACCAAGGTTCAGCGCAAGTTCTGTGCCAGCCAGAGGAAGGGGTGACTGAGTGCCCTGGGGAGCCAGGCAAGTCTTCCTGAATGCTGACCAAAGCAAGTGAAAACAGCAGTGGCTGTAATGTAAAATGTAAACATGTTTTATGTATGTTTTGCCTCGATTTTTATCACAGTGACTTTGGGGTGAGAAAAACGAATCACTGTGTAGGAGAAGTACATCAGATTTGTTCCTTAAATGTTCACATTTCCCTGTACTTTCTTATTAGCACTGAGAAACCCAGACTCATTCTAGACAACTGTAGGCAGGCTGGCTCTCCAGACATGGTGGGTGCATGACCCTTTCTTCAAAAGCAGAAGGCATTGGAACAGTAGCTTATTTATGTTTTGCCCAGTAAAAGATTGGGCTTCGTACCAAAGTTGATACTAAGAATTCAGAAACAGTCCCAATGAAAGGTCTGACCTATTAGTGAGAAAAACAAGATATCCTTCCATGTTCTGTCCTGCTTATTTACTCATCCTTATTATCAGCATTATAAACCACAAGTATTTATTTTGACCACTTACTGTGTGTCATATTTAATTCATGTGTTAAATGCAATTATAAATAAAAGAACCCTCAAAATATTGAAAATTGTATTCACCCAACTAAAGTGATTATTTCCTGCTCAGTAGTCCAACATAATCACTGTTTTCAGAACTGATGACTGAATATCAAAATAATTATTTTCACAGCAGAACATTTCCCAAAGCTTTCTAGATATTGATGAATATGCATGGCATCATATACAGTGTTCTAAGCTTCACAGCTCAAACATTACTTGGGAGCAAACGTCTTTTAGGCATACTTTAATTTTAGATTGCAGAGACAGGCTAGGTAGTGGTGTTGGTTGTTTGTTTTTTTCCCAGCTGGAGTAAAACTTTCAACCACATAAAGGATAAACTCTAACAATGGTACCTGCTTGTTGCCAGAATTTGATGTGCTTGATCCCAACCGTGACCAGTCTGTCAACATGGTGTGGGTTACACTTTACCACAAATATCTTATCTTTATGTCCTCTGTAAGAGACAAATAGGGGGAAAATTCCAGTTTTGATGACAGCACTGCTAGAGAGTTTTATTAAAAGCATGCATTTAGTCTAACTTTCATTAAGCACATCTAATAGGACAAGTAAATTAGAAGACGATTTAAAATACACACGGGGTCTACACTAAAATATTGAGTTTTGGCTTTTCTTCACATGTTTGAGCCCTTTCTTCTTACCCTATCATTGCTACCAAAATCTACTTAATTATGATTTAAGTAAATTAATGAAATATTTTAAATGGATCAGAATGTCTCCATAAGATAAAATTAATGTCACAACTATAGAATTGTAAATCTTGGGATACAGAGGTCTTGTATAAGAGGAGGGGGAAGATACTGTAAAAGTATTAATGAGAAGCTTCAAATGTAATATTCTTGCTGGGGAAGGCATAACTTTGGATTAAACAGAGTTTCAGCTAGAAATGTATGCACAAGAAGGCAAAGCCCCTGGCTCACATCCATAGAGAGAGAAAGGCTGTCGTCTATCGATTTAAGGCACTCAAGGATGCTGTGCATTCAGAAATGTAAGTTTATAACCCAAGAGGCAGAAGGACAAATATAAAAGTGAGGACTGACTGTAGGCTGGAGCTGTAGACCAGCATTCCACAGTGCCAGGGATATTTCTGGTTTAGAGTATAAAATAATCACATTAGAATCTAAGGATTTACTGGTCTTAATGGACTATTTGATGGTTTTCTCTCGTATACTAGGACCTAACTTTCATTATGTAAAAGAAAAGCAATTAACATAAAGAACATGACTGACTAGTCTCCCTTATGAATACAGATACAAAAATCTTAAATAAAATACTAGCAAAGAGAATCCAACAACATATTTAAAAAACAGTACATTATGACCAAATGCAGGGTGGTTAATTATTAAGGAATCAAATAATACATCATATTAATACATGAGAAAAATTATGTTATTTTCACAGATGCCAAAAAGGCATTTCACAAAAAAAATCTAACAGTCACTTGTGATTAAAAAAGTACTCAACTAACACTCAACAAAGTAGGAATTAATGGATGTTTTAGAGTTATCTCTTAGACTTTTATATTTCCCTGCAGTTCTTGACTCTCATTGAGAAACCCAGATTCATTCAAGACCAATTATACACAGACTGGCTCTTCAGACGTTGTGTGCCATTAACCTTTTTTTGAAAACAGAATGTGCTGGAACAGTACCTTATTCATGGTGTGTTTGTGTGTGTGTCTGTGAACTTGAAAGTCAGATTCTTACTTAGTGTTATTCCCAATAAAGTCAGGAACAAGACTATCACCACTACCATTTAACATTGTACTGAACATATTACCTAATGCAATCAGACAAGGTCTAAAAAAATTAAAGGCACAGCAGCTGGAATGGAAGAGGTAAAACTATTTCTTTTTGCAAATGATAATAATTATATGTCTAAAAAATTCAAAAGAAAATAATGTACAAATAAGATAATTTAGGAAAGTTGCAGTATATAAAATTAAATACAGAATCAATAACCTTAATATATACAATATCCAGTTGAAAACTATACTGGAAGAAAGGACTCTATTTATAAACAACAATAAAAATATCAAGGCATAAATTTAACAAGAACTGTGCACTATATGCAAATGAGTACAACAACCAAAAAACACCCCATATTTGTAAGATAGAAAAGTAGACTTAAAAAAATGGAAAGACATTCCATGTTCTTGGATTTGAAAACTCAATCATAAAGATGTTAATTCTCCTAGCTTTGCTTATAAATTCAACTTGATTCCAATAAAAAAGAGCATTTAGTGTCTGTTCTTTAATCTGGAGTTAGACACCTTGATTTTAAAGTTCTTATGGAAGAATAAAACAGCAGTAATGGCCAGGAAAAGTCTGAAAAAGAAAAGCAAAGTGGGAAGGGTAGCTCTCCTAGATATTAAAACAATTTATAAAGGCTTCATGATTAAAACAGTGTGGTACTGGTGCACAAAGTGACTGACAAACCAATGGCAAAATAGAAAATCTAGAAAGAGACCCAATATTTAAATGTAGTAGGTAATAAAGACAGGTCTCAAATCAATGGGGGAAAAATTAATACTAAAAATAAATGGTGTATGTTACCAAATGCTGGCAAGGATGTGGAGCAACAGGAATTCTCATTCATTGCTGGTGGGAATGCAAGATAGTACAGCTACTTTGGAAGCCATTATGGCAGTTTCTAACAAAACTAAACATGTTCTTACCATAAGATCCAGCAATCATGTTCCTTGGTATTTATCCAAAGGAGTTGAAAACTTACGTCCACACAAAAACCTGCACATAGATGCTTACAGCAGCTTTAATCATAATTGCCAAAACTTGGAAGCAACCAAGATGTTCTTCAGTAGGTGAATGGATTAAAAAAACTGGTACATCCAGACAACGGAGTATTATTCAGTGCTAAAAAGAAATGAGCTATCAAGCCATGAAGAGACATGGAGGAACTTTAAATGGATATTACTAAGTGAAGGAAGACAATCTGAAAAGGCTACATGCTGTATAATTCCAACTAAATGATATTCTGGAAAAGGCAGAACTATGGAGACAGTAAAAAGATTAATGGTTTCCAGGACAGAGGGGAGGGAGGGACAAACAGCCAGAACACAAAGGGTTTTTAGGGCAGTGAATAGTGAAACCATTCTACATGATACTATAATGGTGGATACATGTCATTATACGCTTGTCAAAACGCATAGAATGTGCGACACCAAGAGTGAACCCTAATGTAAACTGTGGACTTTGGGTGATAATGATGTGTCAATGTAGCTTCATCTATTATAACAAATATACCACTCTGGTGCCAGGTGGGGATTTGAAGGTGGTTGGGAGAGTGGGTATACAGGAACTCTGTATTTTCTGCTCAATTCTGCTGTGAACTTAAACCTGTTCTAAAAAATAGTCTATGTAAAAGGGAAAAGGAAAATGGTGTTTGGAACACCTTGATAGCCGTATGGAGAAAGGATAAAATTGAATCTGTTCCTCATAATAGATACTGGGATAAATTCCAAATCATTTAGAGATCTAAATGTAAAGATGAAGCCATAGCAGATTAGAAGAAATCACAAGTGATTTCCTTTTAACCAGAGGACAGGGAACACTTTCCTTAATCGGTCTCAAAATCTTGAAGTGGTAAAGACTGATAAACTTGACCACATAAAAATAAAAGCCTTTGCATGATGAAAAACATCATATCAAACTCAAAAGACAAATGACAAACTAGGGGAAATATCTGCAAGTTATAGACAACAAATATTATTAGCCCCTAATATTTAAAGGACTACTTTATGTGTGAATTGTATTTCAGAGAAACCAAGTGGTTCATGAGAGAAAACTCTTATTTATAGAAGAATTCTAGCTAATATGAAGAATAATAGAATTAGAAAATTATCATTTTCAATCCCTAATTAAATAACCAATTCAGCCCACAGTTGTAAATGGATGCTACAACCATTAGATAATACATGGATGGGAAGCTTTCAATGGAAAGATGAGGCTGATAGTACCAGAACCCACAATGGAGCTGAGTATTACTAAGAGTAGGAGAACCAGACATTTGGGGCAGTGGCACACCATGGGGTGGACTGGAATTCCTGAGAAAGAGAAATTCTATCCCTGACACCGTTTAGAATTGCTGGCTCAGGAAAGTAATAAAAAGCAGACTGGCTTTTAGTTGGTTTTCTTATTCTTTAAAAAATTCCTACAGATAATAGAAGCCCTATTCCTTGCACCTGTCAAGTACTACTCCCACTGCCCCCACCATCTGGTATGCCACTGATTATGTTTCTTCTGATAAAGTGAAACATGAAGTACATATCAGGTACTCTTGACTAAAAAATTGAACTTAGGAGAAAATATCTGCAAATTATATATCTGACAAGGGACTTATATTCAGAATAAATTTTTAGAAACCCTTATAACTCAATAATAAAAAGGCAAATAACCCTGTTAAAAATGAGCAAAATACTGATATCTAAATAGACATTTCTACAAAGAAGTTATACAAATGGCCAGTAAATACATGAAAAGATGCTCAGTATCGTTACCTACTGGGGAAATGAAAACCAAAACCTTAATAAGATATCACTTCATATCTACTAGGATGGCTATAATGAAGTGACAGACAATAATAGGTATTGGCAAGTATGTGGAGAAATTGGAATGTTCATTCCTTGCTGGTGGGAATGAAAAATAGTGCACCCGGGCTTCCCTGGTGGTGCAGTGGTTAAGAATCCACCTTCCAATGCAGGGGACATGGGTTCGAGCCCTGGTCCGGGAAGATCCCACATGCCGCGGGGCAACTGGGCCCGTGAGCCACAACTACTGAGCCTGCGCGTCTGGAGCCTGTGCTCCACAACAAGAGAGGCCGCGACAGTGAGAGGCCCGCGCACCGCGAAGAAGAGTGGTTCCCGCTCGCCGCAACTAGAGAAAGCCCTTGCACAGAAATGAAGACCCAACACAGCCAAAAATAAATAAATAAATAAAAATAAATTAAAAGAAAAATAGTGCACCCACTTTGAAATGTATTTTGGCGGTGCCTCAAAATGTTAAATACTGTTACTATATGACCCAGCAATTCTACTCCTAGGTATATACCTAAGAGAAATTAAACATATGTTTACTTAAAACTTTGCACACAAATGTTCATAGCAGCATTATTCATAATAGCCAAAAGGAGGAAACAACCCAACTATCCATCAACTGATGAACAGATAAATGAAGTGTGGTAGGATCCACACAATAAAAAGGAATGAAATACTGATCCTTCTTATGACATAGATGAACCTTCAAATATTGGGCTGGCCAAAAAGTGCCTTCGGTTTTTAAGTAAAAATAAAAGACACATTCTTCATTTTCACCAAGAACTTTATTGAACAACGTATTCATCCTTTTGTTCCACTACCTTCTGCCATTTTTCAGGCAACTTCATGATTCCATCTTCCTAAAACTTTTTATCATTTTGAGCAAAGAACTGTTCCAGGTGTCTTTTACAGTTTTCCAGGGACTTGAAATTTTTTCCATTAAGAGAATTTTGTAAAGATCTAAGTAAATAGAAATCCGAAGGTGCAACGTCTGGTGAATACGGCGGACGAATCAGAACTTCCCAGCCAAACTGTAACAGTTTTTGCCTGGTCATCAAAGAAACATGCGTTTTTCTGTTGACTAATTCTGGACGCTTTTCGTCGAGTGCTGCTTTCAGTTGGTCTAATTGGGAGCAGTACTTGTTGGAATTAATTGTTTGCTTTTCCAGAATGAGCTCATAGTAGAGGACTCCCTTCCAATCCCACCATATACACAATATCACCTTCTTTGGATGAAGACTGGCCTTTGGTGTGGTTGGTGGTGGTTCATTTCGCTTGCCCCAAGATCTCTTCCATTCCACATTATTGTACAGTATCCACTTTTCATCACCCGTCACAATTTGTTTTAAAAAACAGAACGTGTTCATTACGTTTAGGTAGAGACTCACATGCGGAAATATGGTCTAGAAGGCTTTTTTTGCTTCGCTTATGTGGAACCCAAACATCAAAGCGATTCACAAAACCAAGCTGGTGCAAATGATTTTCAACACTTGATTTGGATATTTTGAGTATGTCAGCTATCTCCCGCGTGGTATAACGTTGATTGTTCTCAATTAATGTCTCAATTTGATCGCTATCGACTTCAACTGGTCTACCCAACTGTGGAGCAACGTCCAGTGAGAAATCTCCAGCATGAAACTTCGCAAACCACTTTTGACACATTTGATCAGTCACAGCACCTTCTCCATACACTGCACAAATCTTTTTTTTGCATTTCGGTCCCGTTTTTACCTTTCTTGAAATAATAAAGCATAATGTGCCAAAAATGTTGTTTTCTTTCATCTTCAATATTAAAATGGCTACACAAAAGTTCACCAATTTTGATGTCTTTTAAAATGCACGCTGATATGACAGCTGTCACATACAATCTAACAAAATTGCTTCGAATGAAGTTAAAGACAACTAAGTGCTACTAGAGCCATCTTACGGAAAAATCCGAACGAACATTTTGGCCCACCCAATATTATGCTACATGAAAGAAGCCAGTCACAAAGGACCTCATGTGATTCCATTTATATGAAATGTCCAGAATACAAAAATCCAGAGAGAATGAAAGTAGATTAGTGCTAATGAGTATGGGATTTCTTTTTGGGGTGGTGAAAGTGTTCTGAAATTAGATAGTGTTAATGATTGCACAACTCTGTAAATATGGTAAAAAAAATCAAATTATGCACTTTATTTATTTTTATTATATAAGTTTCAAGTGTACAGCATTATAAGTTGACATCTGTATACACTACAAAGTGATTGAACTGTACACTTTAAAATGCGTGAATTGTATGGTATATGATTTATCAATAATACTAGTATTAAGGGAAAAAAAGCTGAATGTGAATCTAATCAAGCCTATGGATCTAACTACCATTTATAGGAAATACAGGGAAAGGCTTGACATGCTTTCATGAAGACCCAGTCAAGTTTAGAATGTGACACACTCTATAGGTCAAATGACCCGGTTTCTCAAATGCATCCATGGCAAGAATAAGGTGGGAGGGGGACTGCTATAAAATAAAAGAGGCTTAAGGGAGATGACAATCAAACGTTAATACATGGGCCCTGTTTGGATGCAGATTTGAACAAACCAACTCTCATTTTTGAAACAGTCAGATATGTTTGATTTTAAATAGAGTAATAAATTAAAGAAAGAAATTACTGTTGCTTTAGTTAGTTGTGACAATGGAATGGTGGTTTTTAAAAATAAGTCTTTTCAGTTAGAAATGCCTAATGAAGTACATACTGGTCAAGTGACACAATGTCTTGAGTTTTCTTTAAAATTTTATAGCAAAAAAGAAAGCAAAAGTAAAAAATGAGGGGAGGGGGAAGAGCTTTGTATCATTTGTAGGATGTTGCAGCTGGGTGATGGGAATAAGGGAGTTCTTTATGCTGTTTCCTCCGCTTGTGTGTAACTTTTAAAATTTCCATAATAAAAAGTTAAAAGAAAAGTAAAGAAAGAACAAAGCATCTCCATACCTATTATGTAGGCCTTACAGTGAAAGGCAGGGAAAGGAGGAGAAACTGATTTTTGAACTTTCTCTCTTTGTTTCTTTGAAAGTCAAAAGTGAAGCTTGGACACCAGGTCCACTGAAAGTATCAGGAACAATTAGGACAGTGAGAAAAAGGTTTAGATAAAAGAGAAGAGAAAATGTGCTTAACATAAAGAGGAGAAGTGAACCAGATAACCATAAGAAAGACTAAACATCAAAAGATTTCTTGATTGGAGGAAAATCCCCACAGCTCCTAAATCATTAATATAAACTTTAGAGAGAAGACGCTAGACAAAACTGAAATGAAAATTGAGAACAGATATCACAAATTACATCCCACACATAGAAAAGAGCATTGTTTTGTTTGCTAGTGTCTATACAAGGTCAAACAATTAGATGGTTGGAAAAGTCTTTTTTGAGAGCACACTTTAGTTTTCACCTCATTTCTTGGTGTCATAAAAACACCAATGTTGTTTCTCTTGTAGCTAAAATTCTAAACTGACTAGTGATGGCATGTAAATGTTTAGTTAATGTCAACACCTAAATAAAGAACATTCTTTGAATACCTCTGTTATTTTTCCCTTTAGACGCTTGTTAAATTTGTAGAGAAGTTGCCTACAACTGTGTGTGTGCGTAAGAAAAACAGAATGAAAAGAGTTTCAGGTCCTACCCTGATGGAATAAGAATGTAGGAGAGTCCATACTGCTGCCCTAATACAGGACTATTCCTATGACCTGAGTCATAGGTAATTCACCACGTAGGGCCACGTTTTAAACTCTATCAGCAAGTACAGGGAAAAGGGAAGGAACGCTCCTCTTCTAGAAGCCAAGGGCAGCTGCACACCACGTGAGTTGGTTTCCCAATCTTCTATTCAAAACCCTCTCATTTGCATAGAGGCCCAGTCTCAGTGTATGTGATTTGGTTTTCTCCTTTTTTGTGAAGGTAGCCCACAAGTGGAAGACTGAATGAATGTTTGATTTATACCCCAGTTCTAAAAAAGATTTAAAATGGCTTACAATATAGAATAACATAGAATAAGCCAGGTAACATTGAGAAGAAGAAAGGAAAATGATACACTGGTGAGTGAAAAAAAAAAAAAAAGCAAGTTACAGAGCAGTATGCATAATACCCCACATATGAATAAAAATGGATAAAAATATTAGCAGAATATATACCAGAGAACATATGCTAAAATGTTAGCCATGGCTATGTCTGGGTAGTGGAATTATGAATCATTTTAATTTTCTTTTTAGTGATTTTCTGTGCTTTCTAACTTTTTAATAATCATGTATTATTTTGAAAACAGAAGAAAAATTTAAAAAGGAAAGTGAGAAAGATCTCAATTTGGTATGCAGGAGACCTGATCACATTCACTAAATGTATGTAAGGGTAGGGACCTAAAATAGAACAAGCAGTGGAGCTAACACATACGCTGAAGGTCTATGTACCTGCTCCATGTGGGCCTATGTTTTGTCCCTAAGCTTTTTAGTAGCACAACTATTTCTCATTAACATTGAAGTAATCTTGTTATGTAACTCGATAACTGTACCTTTTGCTTAATATCCCCACTGTTCAAACTTCTGAGATGAAGCTTGTCAATAATAATTAGCCATTGTCCCCCAGTCATGTTACTGGTGTGATGGAAATCTAAATAAAGGGACATAGAGGTGCCTGATTAATTATCTCATTGTTCTGCCCTGATTGACGCTGATATCAGGCTATTTCACTACTGCCCTTAAGAGATTACTCTTGGTTATTACATAGGTTACTTGTATATTAGACTAAAATCTGAACAATCTTTAAAAGGAAAAAGAGACTAAAAAATTCATTTGTAATGGAGGGGACTGAGGTCATTCATGAAAATTAGCAAAGATCCAAAAAAACTGTGCAAAGAGATTGAATCAAGTCTCATCAAGATCTTGTAATAAGATCTTTATGGGCCAATTCCAAACTTCTCTAATTTCTCTGAGCTGATAAAAACATAGGTTCACTTAAACATGTTCCCAACTGAAGGGCGGCTTTTGAGTGCAGGGGGTCCACGTTAGCCTTGGGCAGCAGCGGTACTGCCGGTGATGCCATCACAGCCATTGTGCCCCTCCCTCCATGGGGAAATCTCACATCCTGGGTGACGGGTGCTACTGCAGAACATCACCTGCCAGAACCGCACGACCTGCGGGAAGCAGGTTTGTTGTTAAGCCTTGCTCGTGGCAATGCAGGCCGTGATTGAGATGCAGAAGTGCAGAGTGAGGGGTGTCACCGAATCAGCCATCTTCTGAGAGTAAATTAGACCCTTGGAGGAGCTACACTGACTCCCAGAAGACAGTAAGGTCCCACTGGTAAAGTATTACTCCTTTTTCTTTGTCACTTCTTTCATGCCCCTGTTTTTAAAGTTTCTATCTACTTAAGCACCTTAATCTCAGGCCATAAATAGGATTTTAATTTGTTTGGTTACTTATTTACATAAATATTTATGATTGATAATATTGTATAAATATTATTTATTATTTAAAAATCTAGTATTCATCCAAAGAACTTTAACAATCTCTGATACTCTTTGGATAGAGCAATGGTGAATGTTACAATTGCAGAATTGGTCTCTGAAGACAACTTTGCAGGTGTTCTGTTAGGGGAATGTGACATATGGCTTGGGAACAATTCTAAAAATAAACTGTATTATTAACATAATGGTGTTAAGTCATTTTGTGTTAATTAAATAGAAGTAACACTACCAAACATATCAAATATATACTTCTAAAATATTAATAAATATTTCTTTCTTCCATTTCTATTACTGTTTCTGATATATAACAGGTGAGCTACCCACATTTGCAGAGGGTTTTCTAGCAGGAAAATTGCGTTTCTGTTGCTTTTGAAATGCAGACGTGTGCTTTGCCAGAGATTATCTGTAATACAGATGATATGTTATCAGAAATACTAAAGTAAAATTCAGTACATTAATCTAGGAGGAAAGCGGACTTGCAATTAGAAGCTGAATCTGAGTATTAGCGGGGAGTGGTATAACCGTGAGGAATACTAGAGAGAGCAAAAGAAAAACCGCTTGGGTAGGCAGATTTATGAGCTGTCATTTGCTGCCAAGAATTCCATCTCAGTAGCAGTCATCAGAAAAGCTCCTCTTCCTCTCCTAAGATGGTCAGCTGGAGTCCTCAAGGCTCCATTTGCTCCTCCTCTGAGTCTCCAGCAATCTATAGGTCTTCATTCATTAAATCAAATTGCCAAAAAACACTTTTTTCCTATATAATTTAAAATATCAATTTAAAAAGTGAATATTGGGGTTCAAAGTCATTAACCTAAAAATGATTTTATGGTGCCAGATAAAAAGGAAGTTGGTTTACGCAGGGAAGAACCAGTAGAGAGATAAACTGATAACATGCCTTGGGCAACAAATTGTATTGCTGGGCCTTGGCGGCCAACTATTTTGACCTCCGACTATGGCTGGGCAAACAGCTAAGACCAATGTAAGCAGGAGTGGAAAGCAGTGTTCAGACTTAGGGCTGATTCAGCAGGGAGGGAGGCTGGGGCAAGGGAGGACAGGTGGCCTATAAATAGCAGGTGGTCTTGGAAGGTCTATTTATAAGATGGGGAGATTAGGGCAACAATTTTCCTGCTTTGAAAGCGAGTGGCAGGTGCACACGCCAGGCCTCCTTTCCTGCATGCTGCAGCCTCATGACAAGTGGAACTTCTGACTCCAGTGACATTGACAGTCCTTCACTAGATGCTAAGATAGTGGAAAAACAAGGGGCAAGGCACAAGTCTGAGGAAAGCTGCTTTCCTACTGCTGGGAAGAAGCTTTGATATAGATAATGCATATATTACTAAAAGCAAAGTGATGAATAACTCTCTGGAAAGGATTTCAGAATTTTCCAATTGCCTGAAAGAAACATTAATTCCTCTATGTCAGGTTTGTCATCATGAAATATTACAATATGTTTTTACTTAGGTGTTAAGCTTTCTATGGGAACTTCATCTGAGGTTGAAGATGAAATCTTACCAGAAAATGCAAACTATTAACTTTTACTGCAGTGTGATCATTGGCAGGATGCCGTTAAGACCTCGGCAGCTTCTTACCTGGTGGTGGCTATCTTTTCTCCCTTTTTCCAGTCCCAAAATACAATACTGTGAAAATCGTCTAAACCAACCGACACCAGACATTTTCCATCGGCTGTATGAAAACAACACAAATGTCAAATGACTCATTTCTCAATGAAAAACCACAACATTTTATATACTGTAAAGAGGAACAAGAAATTGATCTTAAGAATATTATTTAGGCTCAAATACATTAGGAGAATAATACATTAAGGGGACCTCACTAAATGAAATGCATAACTACTAATAGCGGAGGTTCTCAATGTATAATAACTGGTTGCTGAATTAAATCGCTGACCCAACATTCCAATCTGAGACACAGGGCTGGGGGGAGCTTCTCAGGTAAGTCACCAAAACCTTGTTTATTTTGTGCCAGACAAATCTCATGACATTTACTAGAAGAGCCATTTAACTTTGTGACTCAGTCTATTGCGCTCTAAAAAAAAAACTGGTTCTGTTCAACCCTCCAAAATAAGAGCATTATAGAAACTAACTTGGAAAATTCTTTCAAAAGATGATTTTATGATTTAAAAAAAATCTTAATGTCTTAGCTGCCCTATTTCAAATGTAATATGCTTTCTGTAGGACATTTAGAAGATACAGACAAAGGAAATTTAAAAATCATCCAGATTTCTAGGCCTACATTTGATATACATCCTATCAGTTTCTCTACCTAAACGTGCTTTGAAAAGACAAAATCAGGATCATAGTGAACATACTATTACTTATTGTTTTTACTTGTTATATGATGAACATTTTCCCTTAGTATTAAATATTATTTATAATACTATCAATAATTCGGACAGGTTGTTTTCCAAAATAAAATGTATATATATGATATGTAAATGAATTTGAAATCAAAATAGTTAATTTGCTTTCTCATTTCAAGACATTAGAAGAGGTACAGTCAGTAAGTCTTTCCTTTGCTGCCTCCTCACAAAGCTTCACAGGAGAAGCATCTCAGGCCAGCAGTTCCTCCCTAGCCTGGAGTGGGCTAGGAGACGGGTGGCCAAGCTCACCAAGGCTCAGTTTAGCAGGGTGTATTCTCTGGCCACACACAGCCAATGGCCTTAGGGTAAAGAAACATGAGTATGTGATAAGCCGTTTCTCCACAGCCCACTCAGGGTTTCAACTGGTATTTTCAAAGACAGCCCTGGGGTAGATGCCAAATTAGGATTGCCAGGGAAAATAAAGGAGCCTAGTCAAATTGGAATTTCAGATAAGCAATGAATAATTTCTTAGTACAAGTATGTCCCTTGCAATGTTATATTGCATGCAATTATATTGCATGGGACATACTTGTACTAAGAAATTATTTGTTGCTTATCTGAAATTCAAATTTAATTGGGCCTCCTGTATTTTTATTTGCTCTATCTGGTGACCCTCCCCAAATGCTGGTTAACTAATGGCCAACCCTTGGGTGCCCTTACTTGTTCCAGAGACCCTCCCCCCACCAACTGGGAACCATAGTCTGCTCCTTTTCTGGAGGAAAAACGAGAGTAAGAGCCTGGCTTAACAAACCAAATCCTCCCCAATCCTCTACTACCACCAAGTATGAGGCAAGGATTTGAAAGTTACATTAACCCTTTCAAGCTCCTAGACTACAGTAGGTGAAGACATTAACACTTTGCCAAAGGCCTAAATCACCACCAGGTGAGTACTGTAAACAAATGTGTCTTCTCAATCACAATATGTCTTTATGCTTAAACGTTACCAGGCTTTAAACTGTGCCCCGTGTCTTTTCATGCATTTGGGAGAAGGGACTGGTGATGACTTTCGATTCATTACCAGCAACATTACTTTTCCTGTACCTCTTGGTGTGGCCTGGTTATATTTCCATATTAGCATGTCTCTGTATTTGGTGATTTTATTTTTATTAGAGAGTTCTCTCTCCCTTTTTAGATCCTAAACTCTTATTTAAGACTTACAGTACTTGTATCGCATTTCCAACATGATCCTCGTACTGAGATGGTTTTCAATGAATTCTGATGATACTGGTGACATCAGGAGGATGAGGGAGATAAAAATGGAATATGCCTACGGATGGTGCAGAGGGAATGGGAATATTCTGTTATATAAAAATTTTAATCAAAAACACTGCACAGATATTCAGTGTCTCTTTTTTTTGCATTTGTTAATTCTACATTTTGTTTTCTTTTGTAACCTGTGTAGCTATATTAGTATGTCTTTGCATTGTTTGCATTGTTAGAATGCAAACATCCACACATTTTAAATAGGTTTTTTTTTTTTACATTTTATGTCTTTTGAAGAAGTCCTCAGGGTAAGTTGATATTTTTTTTTTTGCTTCTTTTTATTGGAATTTCTGCAAGGCCCCATCAGCTTGTCTTCCCAGTTATACCACCTTTCCACCCCAGTTTGTGACTATGAGTAACAATGAAGCAGCAGAACAAATCTAGAGGTGCCTCAACAGCCATACCTCTTCTTTAGGATGGTGACTTCTTCTTGAATTCTGTAGGTGTGGGCAATTTCTACATACCACACAGTTTGGAAATATAATTGGCTATCTTTAATTTTTTCTGAGTTTCTGTTTCCCCTCACAGAGGCTTGATCTTAGCTTTGAAAATCCATTGTTCCTTGACCATTTAGTCAGAGTTTTTGATTTTCAACCATATTTTTAGGGTTTAGGTAATGTCCTTTCAAATCTTTCCAGTCACAGTATGTATTAATTATGGATATTTTGTGACATAGTCCAGAAATAATTCTAAGGAGCTTAATGTCAACAGTAAAGGGCAAATTAGAAAGAGAAATATTTTACTCAGATAATTACAAGTTGGTCCTGTATTCAGCGCTCATAAAAAATGCATACGTTTTTGGAACTGACACAATGAAATCACACTAGTCTTAGATGTGCCCCTGTGGAAATCGGTATTATTCAATGAAGGTTTTTAAAAATATGAGGATGATATTTAGGCTAGAAAATATTTATATCTGAACCTGTCTCTTTCTAATTGGTTTTCTGTTCATGTGGAAGCACTTTCCTGACTGCAAGTACAGAAGCAAAGACGGCTCTGTTTTCCCCAGACACTGAAAATAAATCCACAACGAGTTGCTCAATTAAGTGACACAATATAAATTCATTCTTTCTAGTTGACATAATTTAGAGGTATGGGTTATGTTGTTAGAAATGTTTTTGATTAAAAATGTCATCTTTTTTGTTTGCTTTGGAAGAGTGGCAAGAATAGATTAATTTGAAGTCCTAGGTATAACTGCTTATCTGCTGTCTAGTTTTCACCTCATTTGCCTGCTTTGTATTTCCATGACAATCTCTTTCTCTAATTTCTTTCTATTATCGGTAGGTTTCCACAACACCCCCCAAGATGAGCTGATGTGTCTAAGAGACAGGTGGGTGTGGAGATACGCTGAGGCACTCAGCTGGGGCCACCAGCTAGGTAATAACCAATGTAGGTGTCCTGTTTACATGGTTAAACTGGGAAACCTAAATCATCTTCTCTTTCAGCATTCTGACTTGAACTCCTCACTTGACTGCAAGCGTCCAAAAAGAAGGGATAGATACTCCTGCTCATGAAAGTGTTTGACTCAGGGCTGTTCTAGGACAGGGGTCTCTTTTCACGAGGGTGCTGTTGCACGTGACAGCCTCTATGCACCACCATGCCCACACCACATTTACACTGGAGAGCGGGGGTGGAGGCAGCTGGAGGCACTGGCCATTGGGTAGAAGGAGTGAGGAAGTAGGGGGGCACAATGAGTGGTCCAGGTACGACTCTCATGCTAAAAGTTCACACCGGCCCCGGTGGAGGGCAGGGGCAGGAAAGGGCAGGAGGACGGAGAGGGAGAGCACAGCCGGCACAGCTTCCACCAGCTGACGGCCCCAGGCCTGGTGGCTTTCTCACGGGACTGAGAGCCAGGAGACCTGGGTCCTCACTCTGGATCTGCCACTGTCTGACTTTTACCACAGCCATACAACCAGACTCTCTGTATCTACATTCTTGGCCTATAAAGTGGTGCAGGCATCTGTTTAAGACTGAAGCTATATCATTATAACACAAGGTACTACTATCAATATAAATTAAACCAAAGAGGCTTCAGGTCACACCTTCAGTAGGACCATAGAGACCACAAAGATCAATCGACCACAGTTCATCTGCATGTAACCATACACGGTGATGGATCAAACACAGTACATACTTCCTTACTTCCTGAATAGTCCTTAATGTTAGCGCCTTCTCAAACTATCACCTAGCTTCCTTTCTGCCATTTATAAATTAACATCGTATTTCAACTCTGAGACAAAAATATAATTTTCCACAATCAAAAAGACCACATTCAGGGCTTCCCTGGTGGCACAGTGGTTGAGACTCCGCCTGCCGATGCAGGGGACACGGGTTCGTGACCCGGTCTGGGAAGAACCCACGTGCCGCGGAGCGGCTGGGCCCGTGAGCCATGGCCGCTGAGCCTGCGCGTCCAGAGCCTGTGCTCCGCAACGGGAGAGGCCACAGCAGTGAGAGGCCCACGTACCACAAAAAACAAAAAGCAAAACAAAACGAAAAACCCACATTTGCTGCATAAATGGGCTTTTCCTTAGTGACTATTATCTGGGGAATAGAGAATGTATTGTTAAAACTGAAATATCCTTTTTATGCAGAAAATATTTTATATCTGGGCATTTCTTTATTTTCCCAAAATGGGAATTAGAAGCAGTGACAGAATCAGCTTCTCGGCCTCTTCCAGAGTGCCTGGTTTCTCTATCCCGGACAATGACATAAGGGGCTGCCTTACGAGGGGAAGATTTCTAAGTGCAGCTAATTTCTCGATCTTCCTTTTATAAAACTACTAAGCCCAGAAGAGACGGAAGCTCTCAGAAATGCAGAGATCAAGTTACTGGGTACCAGCTTATTGCTACTAACTTGCCTCATAATCAATGTTTTTGATCAACATTCCTCTAATCTCTTCTCTAAAGGTATTCAGCATGAGTTGGTTCTTCCAATTTCCCTAAATTTAAAAACCAAAAATTTAATCAATTCTCTAGAAAAAATAATCTGATGATTATTGAATTCTATTTCTAGTATTCTAAATTTCCTGCCACTGTTTATACATTAATACACATACACACATTTCAGTTGAAATCAGTGAGTAGATACTTTGAGTTCTACTTTTTTTCTTAACTTGATACATAGAAATGTGTATGAAATACACATGGTCCACATACTTGTCATTTTGAATTATAGCTTTTGTTAAACAGTGCCGAATTGTCTACTAGAATTATTGAGTCAATTTGCAAAGTTGCTGACAATATGAATTATGAGAGTCTCCATAACCTAGTACACATTTAGTTTTTATTATTTTATTTAATGGGTATCTTACCACTCTTCTAGAACATACTGATTAATATAATTTTTATGTTAAGTACACACATGTGTATCCGCTAGCAAGTTAATTTAGGAAAAGAACACAGTTCAGCCATCAGGTAGAACTATTAAAAAAAAAAAGCAGAAATCCATTCACATCTTTGGAAGAGAATCTTATTTGAACTCAAATTATAGTTTCATTTTAGATTTTACTGCTTTATCAAGGATACATGGTACACTTATGAAAGTTGTATGTACATCAAACTCCTGGAAGTTTAGGACTTTGTATTCACTGTTTATCAGGTGCATTATCTGGGCCTTCAACTGGCAGGTGGTAGCCAAGTAATTCTCTCTTCCTCGCTCCTCATGCCTTATGTACCTCACATGCCCACCAGTGTAGAGTATGAACAATTTAGCTTTGATTTTTACTAATTCAATAACCAAAGTATTGAATAACTTCTAATAGTGATATAACAACTCAGATTTGTATAGTAGTTTACAGCATATGAGAATAAGCGTGTGACACACTCACACAAATCTGCACCATGTGATTGGTCAGAGAATAAAGATAACTTTCATCCAAAGATGGTTTACAATGTGAAGTTCTAGTAGCAGCAGTGAAAGGCAAGACAGAGAGCATTAAGCAAAACTTCATTCATTCATTCATTCATTCACGTTTTTGGAGTAGCTTCTGTGTCTCTACAGCATGTGCAGTGGGGAACAGAGAGATGGGCTAGATGAGTAGATTACTGTCTGAGAAGGGCATAGGAGCTGCTAAGACACATAACTACTGTACCACATAGACTCTAACAGGTACCACAAGAGCAATGACAACAAATGGGCTAAGGGATACAGAAGAAGGGACAGGACATTTCTCCCTGGAAGGATGGAGGAGAAAACTTTGAGCTTGGTCTTAAAGGATGGTTGGACTTGAACAGACACATGGGAACAGCATGAGCAAAGGAACACAGGCAAAAAGAAGGACAGGAGTGCATTTAGGTTCTACAGTTAGGTAGATGGAAAGGAGCACGAGTGGGTTAGTGGGTGAAAACACTGCAAAGGAAGGTTGAGGCCAGATCATAGAAGGCCATGAATGTCCAACCACGGGCTCAGCCCTGAGTCAGTCAGCCAAGGGGAGTCCACGTGGTAGCAATGTAATTGCACTTCCAGAAGACTCCAGAAATGGGCAGGATGGATTGGACAAAGTGGGGATGGAATCAGAGACCAGCATAACCACCATGCACAGACTACAGGAAGTTCGGGCCTGAACAAAGAAAGTAGAGAGGGAGGTACATAAGAGAGAGACTGGGGTTGTGAAATGGAATTTAACAACCAATATTATACATTGCACATATTAAACATTTGAATGGAATTTAGAAAAAGGAAATTATAGAATCAGTTTTCTGTAGAAAGTTTAGAAATTTTTTCTACAGATCTAATATCTACATTGGGGTTATTAAAAATTTCTAGGTTAAAAACACCTTTTGCGATAGGTCCTCATTCCTCACTTCTAGCATAAAGAAATGGTTTTATTCTAAAGAAAATTATATTTATAAGTTAGTATTTTTTTAACAGCACAGTGTTAAAATTTTAAATTAAGAAGATGAAAACTTCAGTTCTATTTTTTCAATACAAAATTTTATTTCCAAAACACCAGTGTTGTAAAGTGGACCCTTGCAGAGAATTTGCACCCCTCGCTCTAGTTCTTTACATTTTAAATCACAGGTGCTGTGTTCCCACTTATTTGGAGAGATGAAACTGATGTTCTGAGTCACTGCCAGACGTTTGCAACTAAGTCTTTCAATGGTAACAGCTGCTCTGGATTTCAAATCTCTCAAGCAAATGCAGAACACAGTGTGAGCTCTGGGTAATGAGTTGGGAGAGGGAAGATGAGGAAAGGAGGTGTGATCATATTCACACATCTGATTTCCAGTCTAAGACTGGGTAGCTGACAGACGAAGGGCTTACCTCCTTTCAAGCAGGACTAAACTAAATAAAAGGATTTTTTTTTTAAACAAACCCAAAGTAAATATGGAAGCATCTGTCAATGACTCCAGTGGCAAACTGTGCTTACCTGAAAAATCGAGCGCACACACTCCTCTCTGATGTTGTCCTTTCAACAGTGACAAACATTTTAGAGTCTGCGTGTCCCACACATGAATAGCAGCATCTCTCCCAACCTTAAATTACAGGATGAGTGTTATTAACTAAGTATAAACTATAATAAGAATGATTTTGTTCCTTAGAGTCAAGTGCTGCTCAGAAATCAAAACCTACACATTTGGAGACTAGGAAGACCCTGGGAAATCATCTGGTCCAACTCCACTGTTATCCAGATGAGGAAACTGAGGCACAGGGTCTAAGGATCTTGTTCTGGCATCAAGGTGGGTGCCAGCAGAATCTAACCTGGTACATGGCTCCCAGTTAAGGGATATTTAAAACTCTAGCTCAAACGTCCACTGTGCTTTGTTTTTGTCAGTTAGTTCTACCCTTCCCTTCTGGCTTCTCAACTCCACACATGATTCCACTCAGCTGTATGTTTTCATGGCACAATCCTCAGAGCTCTTTTACCCACCTCAATTATTTACCCGCCTCAAGAAGGCCTGACCCTACTTCTCCCCCTGGGAAATGAAAGTTTCATGGCTTAACTCTCTGTCATTAAGGTGGCTTCTCCTCAAGGGGACACAAGCTTCTATCATACCAATTCCCAACAACAGAGAAAACTGTAATACTAAAGTGGTTTTCCTCACTTATAATGCATAGGGGGAAAAAACCCTTTTGGGTATGATGACTCTAAAAGGGAAAATGGGACATAAAGCCATGCACATAACTGAGCAGAGTCTGGCCAACTCCTACACTGGCCTGTGGAGGCCCAGTTACCCCTGGAGTGGCTATTGGCATACTGGTCTAACTCCCAATTACAGTATAGAGTGTGGTAGCTCCTCAGGGGTTTATGTAAAGAACCAATCTCTGTTTTTTCTTTCAAAGGAAGACTACTAAACACCCATGAATCAAGCATCTTCTGTTTCTAAGAAAGACAATAAAGGGGGAAGGGGCAGGAAAGAGTGAAAAGGCAAAGTAGTGATCAATTACTTATAAAACTTAATGTCAGAATAGATGGTCTAATTTGCAGTTGGAAGAGCAGCAAACCAGTGTTTCAGTTAATGGCTCTTCCGTTTTGGAGACTGTAATCCTTTTACAAATATAAGAGCTACGAACTCTTCTCCCCTCAAATGCACATTTCTGGGGGTTGACTCCCGTCAGGCCCTCAGTTTCATCCATGGATCTCATGAACATCAGGCTATAAACCCTGTTCAAACACTTCTACCTCCTGTATGTCAAGTCTCAGAAATAGTTCGTTGTCTCATGTTAATCTTTGACCTTCATACCAGTAGTTTTTCTTGGAATTTGCCATTTACATGTTGAGGATCAGGTGAAGTATTACCTACAGTTAAAAGCCCATGATAAAACTGAACAAAAAATGTAATCTATACATTGGTAGAAAAGAGCACAACACTGAAAATACTGTTGACAATATTATTGCTTTACCAGCAAGACAATAAATCTGAGTTTAACAGATTCTCTGTTTACTGAGTTTACTTCTATCCCCCTCCTTTTCCACACAAAATGATTGACTACAGGGCTCTATTTTGAGCAGCTTTTCAATTATAGACTCAATCCAAAGTTTGGCATTCCAAAATGGTTCATATAAAGTTTAGTTTTTTGAAGGTTAAAATATAATAAACTAGCCAAGGTTCATATGACTTTAAGTTTTACAAAAATAACTATACACTGGATGTTACAGTAGTATTAAAAGATGGTTCATTCAATAAACATTTATTGAGTACCTAGGATATACTAAGTTCTGGGTAAACAGTAATGAGGAAAATATATTAAGACTTCATGGAATTTACAATACTCTAGTTTTACCTAATCCTATTCATAGATCTCATCATGTTAGAATAAGAATCCCTCAAAGCCTTCCCAAAAGTGCTGGAATGTATTGGTTGACTCTCCCACCATCGTGAAATGATCCAGCATTCACTGCACTTTCAGCTTCCTGCCTTATGTTTATTTCTACCAAGTATTTCTTGAATTTCTCATATGTAAACTGAATTCAAAATTAAATCCTCTCTCTCTGTGGCTAAATTCCCATCTTACAGGAGAGATATATACCTGCCCAGTGGCCACATAGTCCTTCACTGGATGGATGGTCAGGCTGAGAATGTCATCATCGTGTCCCAGGTACAGCCTCTGGGTGTGTTGTTGCCTATTGTACACGACAGCAACTGCAGCAATGTGATAGACCACTTCTCCAGCTTGTGTGTAGAACAGATTGTTTCTACAATCGTAGCCTCTATAGCTGAAGCACAGGTCCAAGAAATGCACAGTAGTTGAACGCACAGTGAATGAACAGAGCAGAAGTTGTGAGAAGATAAAGTGAACATGTTAATATGGACATGGACAAGCAGAACCCAGGTGTCTCCACAGTTGCCTAGGACAGTGATCTTCAATGGGGGTATGAGGACCTCTGAGGGCATGTGATGACTTTCTAAGGGGCAAATGGACACTGATAATTTTAACAGAATCTATTTCCAGATCCTCAGGTACTATATGTGCTTTCTCTTAAAACTGACTAGTCTGAAAACACACCTGTGATGAGGTACTGGTTTTCCTTTCCCACCTCCCCTTTCTTAATCGCCTTCCCCCCAATTTAGGAAGTCATTCCTCTCATCCATCGGGAATCTTACTATGGTATATTACCCTGGAATGTCAAACCTTCCAGGGACACCAAAACAAATACAAGTGCGGATGGATGTTGAAAGTGAATAACTCTAACAACTGGGTAAGAAATCCTTTTGCAAGTCAAGTGACTTCCAATTCTTTGCTTTTAACAAATTTGAACAGTGATTTAACTGAATTGTTACCTGATGGATCATTAAACTACATTTTTGTGTGATATATCAAAACCACGACACATATTTTTGGCCTGTAACAAAGAGGCGTTTAAAGAATTGATCACCATTGCTGTGATAAAACTGCCTCTATTCTCATCTACTTAAGTAGCTAGATATGAATAAGCTTTCTTAGTGCTTACATTAAAAAGTGAAAAACTGGAATAGATTAATGCTAAACTGTTACCCTCTAGCAATAAGAAATATATATGCACATATATCTGAACTCATTGAAAAAATTCTATCTTAATAAAAGAATTTTTCCAATAAAATTATTTATGTTTAATAGCTATCAGAATTTGTACTATATTTATGTTGATTTGGCTAGCTAGTTATTACTAATAGTTATAACAATAATTAAATCCAGAAAAAAACTGTTAATGCTTAGAGTAGCACTGTCCAACAGAACTATTATGTGAGTCACATAGGTAATTGAAAAATTTTCTAATTGTCACATTAAAAAAAAAAGGAACAGATGAAACTTATCTTAAGAACATTTAACCCATTATGTCCAAAATACTATCATGTCCACATGTAATCAATATAAAACATTTTAATGAGGTAAATTTCTTTTTCATGCTAAGCCTTCAAACTCTGGTGTGCATTTTCCACATACAGCACATTTAGACCAGCCACATTTCAGGTGATCATTGGCTACAAGTAGATATCGTACCAGACAGCACAGAGTCAGAGACTTACGGTCACAGGGAATTAAATTTAAATTGAACATATAGATATGTTTTTTCCTTGTTGAAGTTATGACAGGGTAATCAATAAAAGACTTACAAGCATAAAAATATTATATTAGGGTAAAATTCTGTGGGAGAAGTAGAATAGAAATATGAGTTCATGTATTTGTGATATTGATGATAAGGGGAATCAAATATCTATGGCATTTGGGTTCCACTGGAGCCATCTAAATAAATAATGTATTTATAAAACACAAGATATATTCTTCACAACCATTTAAGCTTAGGTTGAAAAATCTTAGATGTCAACTTAAAGTGTGGAAGGTTGTACATGATTTTCAAAATTCAAAATTATTTGGGGTACACGTGAACAAAAGCATTTGAAGGAAATACTGTCCTGGGAAAGCCAGGTGGATAGAGCAGGAGTTATGGGATAAAGGAAGCAGAGATGGAGAGAATAAAATGAAATAACAATGAGTGGTAGTAACACATGCAACACGAAAGTACATGAAGTGTGAAAAATCTAGATACACACACTGAGATGGCCACAGAACACTAAGAAGGCCACAGAACACTGAGAAAACTGGACAGAGAGTCATGGTTAAAATATTAACTGCAGGTAAGTGTAAACTGGAGAGAAGAGCCAGCCTGAATTGGGGTAGCACTGAGAAGAAGGATGACAAGGTGATAAGGCTGGTGACAGGCCACCCACCCATGTATGAACTGGAGTTTCAAGCTGTCCTCAGGAGCCTTTTCTCGTTTGAGGAAGGACACTGCATGGTTTTTCTCTTTACTTTGTTGCTTTAGCTGAGGTAGATCTTCTTTGTAAACCTTCAAGCGTAACAGAAACATTTAGTTAGAGACTCTTCAGGTTCCAAATATATTAATGCCTTGACATTCTCAGGAAATCTTTAATTGCAGGAACTCAAGTTTTTGAAAACATAAGAAGCTAAAAATGGTCACAAGAGACAAAGAAGGGCATTATATAATGATAAAGGGGTCAACTCATCAAGAAGATATAACAATGGTAAATATTTATGCACCCGACATCAGAGCATCTAAATATACAAAGCATATATTAACAACTAAAAGAAGAAATAAATATCAATACAATAACAGTTGGGAACTGTAAAACCCCACTCCCAACAACGGATTGATCATCCAGACAGAATTAATAATGAAACAGCAGATTTGAACAATACTACAGACCAAATATCCCAACAAATACAGAACATTTCATCTATCAGCAGCAGAACGTACATTCTTCTCAAGCACACAAGGAACATTTTCTAGGACAGATCATGTTAGACAACAAAACAAGGCTCAGTAAATTTAAGAAGATTGAAGTTATATCAAGTATATTTTCTGACCACTATAGTATGAAACTAGAAATAAGTAACAGGAAGAAAGCTGGGAAAGTCACAAATATGCAGAAATCAACACACTCCTCAACAACTAATGGATCAAAGAAGAAATCAAAAAGGAAATTTTAAAAAATCTTGACACAAATGAAAATGGAAATGCAACATACCAGAACTTACAGGATACAGAAAAGCATTTCTCAGGGGAAATTTTGTAGCTAATAAACATATACATTAAGGAAAAAGAAAGATCTCAGATAAAGAACTTAATATTATACCTCAAGGAACTAGAAAAAAAGTTTGGACTTAGTTTGGACACTAAGTCCAAAGTTAGCAGAAGAAAGGAAGTAACAGAGATTAGCACAGAAATACATGAAATAGAGAATAGGAAAACAATAGAAAAGATTAACAAAACTAAGAGTTGGTTCTTTGAGAAGACAAACAACATTGAGAACATAAGACATGAGATTGAATTTTACTTTTTTCTAATGAACAAAACTAACTTGAAATATCTTTTAAGTCATTGGGATTTAAAAGAATTAAAAAAAATTTTGCTATTATGTTTCTAAATAAATTTATATCCAGAAAATATATTACTTTTCTGATAAATAAGAAAGGAAATTATTAAATAAAATTATCAATAAAATATAATTTAAATATTTTGTTATAATGTCTTCTAAGGCAAGAAATCTCTTGATGATTCAGAAATGTGTAAAATGTGGGCCACATGAATCATGGTGATCACTCTTTGGAATTATCCTTCTTTCATGACCTCATGAATCTTTCAGATCAGACTCTGGGATACAGAGCAAAGCTCTTGGTCTAACCTAGGACCTAAAATGTGCTGCTGGCTGAGAGAACATTCTCGATAATTTAAATGTAGATAAAATCATGTAGCTAAAATTTTGTCTATCATGTATTTATGCCCTACTATCAAGAGATATAAATTTAACACATTTAAATGAAATACGATTCATAATTTCTCATCTTCATACAGGAAAGTTTTCATTTAATCAAACTATATTACAAAAAATCATGAAAATATTATAATGAAATTCATATTTAGGATTTGACCAAAAATCGTTTAAAAAAAACGGAAGTCAGAAGATATCTCACTACTGCCTTGTCTATTACAGATGCAGTGAACTAAGCTTTTAAAATCTAATGATAATTATTCATCTGAATTCATGATGCTTTCATCAGCTCATCAACTACTTTAGAGAACTGAATTCTAGTCTTGGCATTTCTACTGCTTATTTGAACAAGTCTCATAACCTCTGTGGGCCTCAAAGTCCCATCTGTAGAACAGACTGCCTGCTCAGGAACAACTCAGGAATCAAATATAGACAACATGAATTAAATAATCTAGGTGAAAGCTTTAGAAAGTAAGATGTCAGGGAGAATATATAAATCCTAGGCATGAATTTCAATTGAGTCATTCCTTTTCATTCTTTTACTAGCACTATTTTTATTAAATAGAAACATCCCAACTAAAAAAATTGCATTTCTTTTTCCCTAAATTGTGTGTTTATTTTGCTTAAATTCCATTTCCCCTTGATATTAGGGTATAATATTTGCATGATATTAATAATTTCCTTTCAAATCTTTATCTTTAGCAGTTTTATAGCATAATATATTGTACCAATACACAGTCAAACCGATTTAGTCTTGAAGTTAACCTAAACCATCAGTTGGACTACTTTTGTACTAACCTAATTTTTCAAATATTGAATCAGTGAGTGACAATTATGGGTTGGAAAAAAAAGTCATCATCTGAAAAGTTGTACATTCAGAGCTTACGTAGAGGCAAAGCCAAGTAGCACGTACAATGTGCGCTTTGGAGAGAAGCCCAGATCCACTACAGGCAACGTGGATGTGGGCAAAGTACTCAGCCTCTCAGGGGTTACTGTCGGGTTGAATTCGGTGTATGTAAAGCACAGGATGTGGCCCCATAGACACTTGATACATGGCAGCTGCCACAGGCCTATGTGGTAAGTTTCCATGGGGCAACAATGATGGTTGCTGTGTCTGAAATCTTATTCACTCCATGTTCACGTATGGAATCTGCTTCACATACCTCTGTTAAATGACAAGGAAGAAAATAGAACCCCTAGGGTTATCACCATTAAGAAGGTGATAGCTGTCCAGATTCCAATGAAGGATTACGTGCTTTAATACACACAATTTAGTGCTAAAATTAAGTGTCTATTTTCAAAAAATTTGGTTGTAATTGTCCAACTTTTCTACTAAAGATGATTTCTGACTGGAAGGATAATGTGCATTGTATTTGGGCTTTTACTTTAATTAAATGGATAACAGTCTCCATAACTTAAGAGAGGAATCAGGACAACAGCTCATTTGTAAACTACCATGCCTCCAGGGATACCTATTCTATAAAGAAAACACATGCTTTAATGATCTGCTAAGAAAATGAAAAATCTTGTAACTTATTTGCACATTTTTCTGTAAAAACTATTTTAAAGTTTTAGCTGCTAGGAAGGCAGAAAACCCAAACTGCCATGGGTTCCCTTTTGAAAATTTGCTACTACCTCTACTTAACAATTTTTTACTGATATGATCCAGTAAATGCCTTATTTCAAATCTGTATTTAAAGATAAGAAGTAGGCAATTTCCCTAATTCTTTTCTTGATTTTCTTCTGCCTAAGCATTAACCAATTTTAGTGCAATGTCCAAATTCAATGAGATCGAGATTCGGGGTTATAAGGCATTTGTCATGAGGCTCCCTGTTTACTGACCTGGCGATCATAATTGATTTGAGTTTCTTGCTCAATATCAGAATCCAACTCCGGCACGTCAGATAAATCCGAATCAGATTCTTCACTATAGGAATCGGAGCCACCTTCTGCAGAAACACCCCATGAGAAACAAGCAGAAATTCTGAGACTTTAAATGGCTAAAACTTTTATTTAAAATTTTTTTCTCTCCTATTGAGGTCAATAAAAATAACTACACCATAGTTTTCATTTGTTGTAGATTCTTAAAACATCTTTTTTTTTCATCTTTTCGTTAAGCTCACCATACCTCTAACCCCCTTTTCAGGAGTATTACCAGACTAGGATAACTCCCCCCACTATTTCCACACTTCTATTAGATAACAGATCTTTGGGTTTTAAATCTTGCTTTGAAAGGGGAAAAAAAGGGGGCGGGCGGGGGGCTAGGTTTTCCCAAGGAGAAGGCTGGGACAGAAAGAAATCCAACCACTCAGTTCAGTAAAGATCCTCATTAGCCTGCTAACATGCCCACCCATTCTGGTAATTGCCATGGTCAAAATGGCTGCAGAACCCCTCCCAATAAGAACATCTCCTCACATATTACATGATCATTCCTGCCAACACCACAGTAAATTAAAGGACTATACACATCCATTGAACTGGAACACAGTGGCCCTGATCATGGACCGTTCTCTGAACGCCGTTCAGGAGGCAACTTCTATTCCAAATGTTACCTTGTCACCTGACCCAGCAGACCCACCACCTGTTAGAATCGTCTAAGGAGGCCGAGATGTATCTGTTCGTGTTATTCTCAAAAGTTAATTCTTCATGTAAACCTTAGACCTTCAACTTGCATTTGGTATAAGCAAAATCCTTTGAAGGAAATTATCCAACTGACCCATACTCAATTGGCCCATATCTCAAAATCTTTTTCTGTTCTTTTTTTTTAATGCTAGATTTACTGTAGGAATGAATTTTTCAAAACAGCTTTAACCCTTTACCTTCAGAAGAGATGTTAGACCATTCTTTGAAATTTTTATTGAAAAATAAATAGATGTTGAAAAATTATTACTGGTTTTACCCTGGGGTGCTGTTTCCAGCAGGCCATTGCTGACACCTTCTGGAATAAATCTCCACTGGAAAACCGAGTGGTCAGCCCCTCCTGTGCTTAATACCCACTGAAAGTCATGAGACCAGCGGACGTTTGTGACATGTGCAGAATGACCCACATACTTTCTAAATTTGGCTCCTGAAAAGATATTTTTGAGGAGAAGATTAGTTGTGCAAAAAATAGAATCTGTTGGTTAAAAAATTACATTCTATTCATGTTGAGAAGTAAAAGATTTAAGTATATTAGAAAATATAATTTCAATCTTATAGATAATAACAAATAATCAAATGCTACAAAAGCTATCTCAATCATTCCAGTATGGATTAAACTAAAACTGGGTCTTAAAATTTAAGCCCTGTGTCTAAAGACACATCTGAACCTGTTCCAAATAACACCTACTGCTTCACTGATTCTGAAAATAAATGCTAAAGAATGAATATCTTACACATTCTTATTTAAATACAAGATGCAACAGGCAATCCTTTAACTGGGAAATGGAAAATACTTCTGCGGCGGGGCGGGGGGAGTAAAATTGTTGTTTGGGGTCATGTAGATGTAGAGTTGGGAGAATGAATTTGTTTTCTCTTAAACTGATCGCTTTACTCAGTAAACACCATCCCCAGGTAGTGAATGCAACAGAAAAGCTATGTGAACTTCTATTTGTGGTTGAATAACTGCAGCAAAGTCTCCAGTGTATGGTGAGTAGATAGAAGCATAAAGGCACTCATGGAAATAAGCAAGATCCATCTTCTCATGTGGAGGCTAGGACCCCAAAGACTATGAGAGATTTCTGGGGCCAATAAGCACACCATCCCTCCTTCAGAAATACTTCTACCTATTACAGCCCCTCTAAGTGAAATCTCTTTAACAGGGGAAAAGGCCATCTCTTCAAGTATCACATGTTTAAAATTTAAATACCCACTGGAGAGGTAATGATTTAAATTTATATGTAGGCGAAAATGACTGCCACATGTCCCTTCCCTGAGAGCGTGTTCTGACCAGGTGAGGTTTTATTATAAAAAGACAGGGGGAATGCTGCCACAGAAGGGGAAAGGAAGGACTTGAGTCTCAAAAGCAACCATGCCCATTTCAAAGAGTTTCCTAAATCAGTTTTGGTCAAACTGATTTAAGAAAGTCAAACAGATTTAATAAAGTCAAACAGATTCCAACTCTGGTCAGCTGGAAATGCTGGCTGATGATAATTCAATAATTATGAAGTAAATATATATTCTTCCCATATCTCTATAGATCTTGTTGGGCTATTCTTTGCTGCACTGACCTTTAGACCCTCCTCAGAGATGATTTAACCCATCTCTTTGGAATTGTTTAAAAAATGTCCACAATTCTAAAAAAAAGTTAAACTCATAAAAGCACATGGTAGATTTGCAGTTATCAGGGACCTAGGGGGAAATGGGGAGATGCTGGTCAAAGATACACTTTCAGTTATAAGATGAATAAGTTCTGGGGATCTAATGTACACCATGGTGACTGTAGTTAATAATACCGTATATTTGAAAGTTGCCAAGAGAGTAGATCTTAAATGTTCTCACTACACACACACACACACACACACACACACACACACACACAGGATAACTAACTGAGGTGATGGATATGTTAACTAACTTTAAAGTAGTAATCATTTCACAACATATACACATATATGAAATCATCATGTTGTATACTTTAAACTTACACAGTATTATTTGTCAATTTTATCTCAGTAAAGCTGGAAAAAATGTCTACAAATTATTTGATACAAATCAAAACAGAGTATGTCAAAAGTGAAGGTATGTGACATCCAAGAGGAGGTTATAAAAGGCAGTGCAGATGCTCCTTGCTCTTTTTTGGATCTCTAGATACCATGTGATAAGGACACTCAAGCAGCCTATGGAGAGGCTCACATGGCAAGGAACTGAGGCCTCCAGCCAAGGGCCAGGTGAGTGAGCATCTTGGAAGTGGATCTTTGGCCTCAGTCTAGCCTTCAGATGACTGCAGCTTCATGAGAGACCTGGAGCTAGAATCAGCCAGCTAAGCTGCTCCTGAATTCCTGACCCTCCAAAACTGTGAGAAAATAAATTATTATTGATTTAAGCTGCTAAATTTGGGAGGGAGGGGAATTTGTTTTACAGCAATAGCTAGCTCATACACCATTGGGAGGCTGGAAGTAGAACCTGCAAAAGCATTAGTGTCATCAATATTTAGGCCTTATCTCTCTGATAATTCTTCCTCTCTCTCCCTCCTTGCTCTACTCTACGCTCACTGGCCTTTTTGCATGCCAGGCCCTCTTCTGCCTCTAGGCTTTTGCACTTGTGTTCCCTTAGTCTGGAATGCTCTTTCCCTGCATCTCTGAATGGCTGGTTCTCTTATCTCCTTCAGGTTTCTAGTCAAATGAAACTATCAGTGAGCCCTGCTTTGACCATCCTACTTAAAACAGCAATACTACACTGCCCGACCTGAGTGCTCTTTACTCCCATTGTTTGCTTTATTTTTCATCACAGCACTTCTCACCATCAGATGTGTTTATATTGTCTTGTTTATTGACTAGGTCCCCTCAGTAAAACAAGAGCTCCAGGGACTTGTGCTTGTTTTATTCATTGACATATCTCCAGCCTCTAGAATAGCACGTACATATTTACTGAAAAAATGAAGGCTACATCCATCTCTTCCAAGGTTTTCCTTAGGACACTGAGTGACTCTACAAGGCCCCCCTTTATTCTCTGGACCCTAAGGAAGGCTCAGCCCTCATCTCCTCTCTATTGATTCTTTCTCCTTGGCTTTAAATACTGTTGATATTCCCTCAGCTGCGAAACATTCATCTCCAACCCTGAAGTCTCCCAAGAGTGCTGACAGCTTGTGTGCTATGCCCACTTGGATGTCTAATAGGCGCCTCAAACTTATCACAGAAAAACCAGGAGTTTCCCCTTCCCCTCCTACTCTGTTACCACTATAAAACACACACACACACACACACACACACAAACACAAAACCTTTTCATTTCTCATTTTCCCATCTCTATAGATGGTGCTACCATCCACCCCATTGCTCAAATCTAAAACTTAGGAGTTTTCCTCAATTCCTCTCTTTCCCTCTACTCCCACACCCAATCCATCAGCAAGACCTTCAGCTCTACCTTGACACTGTTTCCTAATCTCAACCACCTCTCTTCAGGTCTGTTCCTGACAACTTTGTCCAAGTCACATCATCTTTTACCTGGGCTCTTGCAATAATCTCTCTACTTGAAGCCTCCCCTTCCCTATTCCATCCCACACAATATCAAAGTGGTATTTTAAAAACTTAAATTGCTCATGTCAGTCTTCCATTTAAAACCCTCAACAGTTTTCCACTGCACTTAGAATAAGACCCACATTTCTAACAGTTGCTTCAAGGCTCTTCATGCCTGGCCCCTACTGCCGTTCCAGCCTTGGAGTGCACAGCTCTCCCCTCGTTCATCATGCTCTAGACACACTGACCTTTCTGTTCCTCCATCAAGCTCATCCAAGCTATACTGAAGGCCAGCACTTTCCCCTCCAAGGTCTAGGGTTTCTGCAACTCAAGTCTTACAGTATCTCGGACACTTGCCATAGGAGGTAGTTGTTCAAGGACTGTGTGTGTGTGTGTGTGTGTGTGTGTGTGTGTGTGTGTGTGTGTGTGTGTGTGTGTGAAGGATTAATGGAATGGCAGCACACAAGTGAAACATGGAGATCCTCGGCCTTGAGCCTCCCCTAGGAGCGTGGGTAGATGCCAAGGGTGTTAAGATGTGGCAAATGCCAATGAGCAAGGCTTTGAATTTTACCTCATGTCAGTGTCTGGAGGGTGATGGTCAAACAGGATGTACTCTAAATGACATCAGGGAAAATTATCAGTATTGATCCTAATTATTTTAAGATTTGAAAACTGTCAAAAGGAAATGAGGAAAACAAATTGGTTCAGCTATATAAAAATAATATGAATTGTAGTCATTTTCATTAACTGCAGAACACTTATGTCTAATTATTATGCAAAAGAATACTATGCACACATAATCATAAATGTGTCAATTAACTTGTGAGTTTTATTTAATCACAATGGAAAACTATAATGTTTACTCAGTCTCCACACTTTCTCATAGTCATCAGCCCCTGCTAATATTTGGGTGTTTACAGGTTCAAAAGTTGGGGGAATACTTGTACCTTGGTTATACGGAGACAAGTTCCACCAACTGTTACCATTCTCATCAGCAACACTCTGTTATAAACTTCTCCACCAGTAGCTTTAGCACAAAAAGGCTCCAAGAGCCTAAATGACTCTGAGGCAAATTGCAAGATGTATAAACAATGTGTCATGAAAAGTAGAACAAGTCAGTTTGCTATGAGGACATGGATACTTATGCAGATTGTTGAGGTGGGTTTTATTGCTCTCACCATACTGTCGCTCTGGCTGTCAGTGTCTCCTTGTTCATTCAGATGTCTCCTGGCTGCCTTCCTCCTCAGGGTTGTTTTACATATAAGGGTATCTCATTTTGACAAACAGCACTACTCACTGTACCTCCCTACCTGCCTCCCCCATCCTAATAAGCTAATCCAAGATCTACATCTCCACTGCTATTTTCTAGACCCAAGTCTATCCTACAAGGCTCAATGACTTATAGGAAATACCAACTCTCACTGAATTCCCAAGTCCTGATACTTGATACCAATAGTATTGCTTCTGACCCTCATGATATTTCTTCTGATTCCTGAATATCCAGATACCTTCTGGTTGCCTAACTTCTGCAAGTACATTACTCAATTTAACAAGACATGCCCTATTACTCAAAAGACCCATTATGGAGAAAGAGAACAGTTTGAATTAGGCAGGTTGAGGTAATGTTGTGCCTCAAGCATTTTAATCTGATGGTCATTTTGTCAAGTGGAAGTGATGGTGGTTTTGCTATGCATTTTATGTTCAATTTTTTTACCATGATTGTCACTGCTTCAAAACTGCCAGTTAGTTGAAAATGACTTTCTGATGACATTTTCAATCCCTTTCCTTGCTTATTCTAAAAACTGTTCAAGTGAAAGGGTTTTCAGGCAACAGCATATCCCTACTGCTGATCAGATTTTCAGGGTGCAGGCAGGGAGTCTCAGAAAAGCCTGTGTATGGGCTTTGCCTAAACTTTTGAAGGAAGAAGAGGACAGGGTCATTACATGATTAATTCAGTCACATTCTACAAAGCCTGACAGTGCCAGAAAAATTGAAGTGACAAGATTTTAACAACAATAAAACAAAATAATAAAATGCAAGGGCAGAAACAGTTGTTTTGAATCAAACTCTCTCAAAAATTTCACCAGTTATCAGTCTCCCAAAAGCAAAAATAAACAAATGGGACCTAATCAAACTTACAAGCTTTTGCACAGCAAAGGAAACCATAAACAAAATGAAAAGAACCTACAGAGTAGGAGAAAATATTTACAAATAATGCAACCAACAGGGCTTAACTTCCAAAATATACAAACAGCTTATACAACTCGACAATAACAAAACAAACAACCCAATCAAAAAATGGGCGGAAGATCTAAATAGACATTTTTCCAAAGAAGACATACAGATGGCCACCAGGTACATGAAAAGATGCTCAACATTTCTAATTATTACAGCAATACGAATCAAAATTACAATGAGGTACCACCTCGCACCGATCAGAATGGCCATCATTAAAAAATCTACAAATAACAAATGCTGGAGATGGTGTGCAAAAAAGGAAACCCTGCTGCATTGTTGGTGCAGCTACTATGGAAAACAGTATGGAGATTCCTCAAAAAACTAAAAATAGAGTTACCGTATGATCCTGCAATCCCACTCCTGGGCATATGTCCAGACAAAACTACAATTCAAAAAGATACATGCACCCCAATGTTCACAGCAGCATTATTCATGATAGCCAAGACAGGGAAGCAACCTAAATGTCCATTGACAGGTGAATGGATAAAGAAGATGTGGTACGTATATACAATGGAATATTACTCAGCCATAAAAAAGAATGAAATAATGCCATCTGCAGCAACATGGATGCAACTAGAGATTATCATACTAAGTGAAGCAAGTCAGAAAGAGACAAATACCATATGATATCACTTATATGTGGAATCTAAAATATGACACAAATGAACTTATCTACCAAACAGAAACAGACTCACACACAGAACAGATCTGTGGTTACCAAGGGGGAGGGGGTTGGGGGAGGAATGGATTGGGAGTTTGGGATTAGCAGATGCAAGCTATTAATATACAGAACGGATAAACAACAAGGTCCTAACATACAGCACAGGGAACTATATTAGATATCCTGTAATACACCATAATGGAAAAGAATTTTAAAAAGAGTGTATATATTTGTATAACTAATTCACTTTCTGTACAGCAGAAATGAACACATTGTATATCAATTATACTTCAATAAAAAAATTTCACCAGTTACGTAAGTCTGGTGTGCAAAATTAGTGCTATCATAAGGGGCCCACAAACTGTATTATCACCGCAACAATCACTTCCAGATTTTATTTTAAATATGTCTATAAGGATTTGCTTTGCTTCCTATGTATAAGCACAATTAGGTGTAACACATAAAAGAATTTTAGTTACAATATTTTAATGTAACATGTAATTTAAATTATTATATTTATGTATATATAAATAAAATAGAATACAACTTGTTTAAAACATGAAGTTTATGAACCACGAAATGTTGAGTAACATCTCTGTTAACAAATGCTGACTTAAATTTGCAAAACCACATTTCAGAATGTCAAAAGCAGAAGATAGCAGACTTTCTATTGAAAAATGTTAGAGTAAATATAAAGATAAAATGAATAGTCTGCAGTAACAGACATCAAGAAAATAAGCCTTAATTATACTGTATGTATATTCTAGATCAAATCTTCATTCAAAGAAACATTTCTTTTGGCCTTACCTTTCTTGAGACAAGGAAACTTAAACAATTTAACCAGTCCAAAATCATCTCCAGACACCAGTACTGAGTTGTTGTAATTTGCATCCACTGAGTTGATGTCAGTGACATCAGTGTATTTTGGCCAAATCCCACTCACTTCTGGGCCATTCACACATGTCCAGGAGGCCCAGGAAATCCCTTTGATTTCTTCTTTACTTGTTAAAGGCTTCCCAGCTGAAAATAATCAATAAATTTTAATATAATGTTACATTTAAATAAAATCATATCCTAATTTACTTTATTCATTTTTCTCATAGAGGTCTAAAACCTTTGTTTTAAAATGTTTATAAACCAAGGAAACTATAAATTCTAATCTCTTTCCCCAAATGGTGATTTTTTTTTCTAGCAGGGTTTAAAGGAAGCACATGCTCAAAACTCCGATAGGAGAAAGAAAATGATCATGGTACTAAATCTAATGTCTTAAACTACTGATATTTACTTGACCTTAATTATTTAGATACAGATGATATTATGCTTTGTGTTATTGATGAAATGACTATTATTAAATTATATATTATCATATTTAGTTACTAACATTTTGCCAGGTTTTTAAAGAGTTTATTCTGAACTCCTACTTTTCATAATTCAAGGAACCACAGAAGTGATTTTTTAGAAGTCAGCCTCAATTAATTAGTGGAAAAAATGAATAGATTTTCTATTTAAATTTTAAAGTGCTAGACAATGAAAATCCACCAAATTTTGATGAAATAAATGTAATTAGCTGGGGAAAATAGTCCTGACAATTGTTCTAGGTATGGTCTTATGTGTGGGGCACAATACCCAGTTTTCACCAGCAGCTGGTAAGGGACGTCCCCAGGGAGCACAAGAAGGAGGAAGCCCATGGATAAGGAAAAGCTTGGAAAAATGCTTAGTCATGCACAATTTAAAAATTCAAAATCAAGACAATTAAGTGTATTACCTCATACTTTCCCCCTCAAAAATAACAAATATTTTCAAATAAAGAAACTATGAGAATAGATGCTCTTGTACATTACTGGTGCACCGTCAAATTGGCAATTCTAGACTCTAACACAGCATTATATAAAAATCCATCATGAAGACCACAGAATCGGAGAGTTTATAGTCTGAACACAGTCTTGGATCCAGTGTTCCTGCTTTAAAGAATATAGTCCAAGGAAGTAATTCACAAGAGAAAAATCCCACCTCTACAAAGATATTTGGATCTGCACTGTGTGTACCAGCAAAGATAACACTGGTATCTTTGATATCACTGAGTAGGGTGTTACTTTGTTTCTGCAAACGACAAAAATGTCTTCCATATTTTTTCACATATGAAAATATATACGAAATACTGTCAAGCAGAGAAAGTAGACACAAAGAAATATGTACCTAGTAAAGGTATACTGATGAATTGATAGGGCAGAGACTATTAAAAATGTTGAAGATATGTCACACCTTGTTTTATGGTAAAATTGATTTTTCAATACAAAATTAAAATATAATTCTTTGCGGTCAAGATTCATGTTAAATATCAAATTTTTCCTTTTACATTATAAAAAATCATTAATCAAAAACTGTAATACAGAAATCTATCTTTTATTTATGACATTTTAACATCACAGATTAAATGTTACTAAATGAGTATTATATAAATAAGATGAATAAGATAAATCTCATATAGAAGTTATAGTGAGGGTTACAAATAAAATTTGTGGGTTTTTTAAATCCCAATGAGCACATTTCACCAAATAATCGTATAAGGGCTTCCAATTATGAAGGACACAAAAGAGACGAAAGCAATCATAGTAGTTGACTGTGATCCTCAAATCTTCAGTATTTTTTTTAGTACTTTCCTAGTATTTTTTCCTTTTGCTTATCTTTAGGCGTTCTTTATATATTATAGGTGTACAGCTGACCCTCGAACAACTTGAGGGCTAGGGCCACCAACTCTCCATGCTGTCGAAAATCCATGTATAACTTAGAGTTGACCCTCTGCATCCATGGTTCCACAACCACAGATTCAACCAACCTCCTACCATGTAGTACTGTAGTAGTTACAACTAAAAAAATCTGCACAGAAGTAGACTGGTGCAGTTCAAACTTGTATTGTTCATGTATATCCTTTGTCCATTATAACAATTCCAAGTATTTATGCCCATCGTGGTCTCTTTTGCTGTGCAATAATTTTTTATTTTAATGTGTTCCAATTTATGAATCTGTTCTTTGAGAGTTTGTGGTTTGAGGGTCTTGTTTCAGAAAACATTCCTTGCCCTGAGGTCCTAAGAATATCCTCATAAATTTTCTGCCATGGCTCAGAGTTGCGCTTTGTACAAACATTCATCGCCCTTGTGACTTACATGGCATTTTGTAGAACAGCCGTTCTCCGGCACCGTCATTAGTTTGCAAGTATTTACTATCCAAAGACCAGTCGATGTGTGTGATGAAACTGAGAGACTTGTTGCATTCTCCTATTTTCTTATACCGCTGGGCGACAGCGTAGATATCTACTGGGCCATCATTGGATCCCACTGCCAGATAAGAACCATCTGGAGAAAATTTCATTTCGTGAATGACTTCTTTTCGATCTTTGATATGAACCACTTCTGTCATATCTCTATAAGAATAGAAAAGCAAAGCGATAAGCAGCAAATCTAGAGATAGGAACCCCAAGTCATGTTTTAAAATCTGTGTGCCACAGAAAAAAATTACTTTGAAAGGGAGAGAAAAACTACAGGAATTACAGAATTAACTTTTATGGAAAGATATAAAATATTATTTAGTTCATGGCCAATGTAGGAGAAATTAAACATTTTAAATAATATTTTGGGCTCCCAAAGTAAAAAACAAAACAATTTTAATGAAATGCATTTTTGCTTTCATGTTCAATTATACGTATTCTTTTTCTCTAAAACTTTTTATTAAAATTTGGGGTTTGTAAAATTGTTTTAAAAATATGTCACAGAGAAAGGTAAAACATATCAAGGTTAACATAAAAATAAACTATCTTTCTAATACTTTAAGAACAAGAAACCAGTGACTGTTAAGCTTGATGCTTATTGTAAAAAGAGCAAGTTCAAAAAGCAGAAGAGGAAAACTACTTTTTTAATGTTGAATTTTTATGTAATTATTTAACTTTCACTATGAAAGGTCAATAATGCCTACATTGAATCACTGGAATATTCCATATCCTTTCTGATAAGTTTCTGGTAAGAATTTCTACTCTTATTTGAAAGCTCACTGAGGCTTTTCCCCCATAGCTATAAGACAAGATTATGACTAGCAGGTCCCCTGAACTAGTAATGATGCCTTCATCAACTCTAAAATGAACTGAATGCATAAATAATGCCAAATATTTGCTTCCACATAATAATTTCTCATACCTGCTGCATCACTTACTAATAGCATTATAGTTTACTATAATGCCATAAAATAGGTGTGGGGGATTGTTTTTTAGCTTGGGAAATCCATCAAAAAGAAAATTTGGTAATTAGCTATCTTTTCACACATCGCTAAGCAAAGAAAGAAAATGTTGCCCACCCATTTGGTAATAAGTTGTGTGGCTGGTGATGAGAATTTAGTGTAATAAACCATGCCAAGAGCTATATAGAACTTGCTGTGTGTGAGAGATGCAGTATCTAATCTACAGCTACATTTACTTTCTGTAATCACAAAATGTGTAATCCAAAAGAATAACCAATGTTTTCAAATAATTACAAGGGTGGGTCATAATTTTTTTCCAGTAGAAATAATATAGGAGGTTGATAAATATGAAATGTTCCATTTTATTGGTGATTATAGGTAGAAAAATCTTAAGTTTACCGTTAAAAATTTAGTGCTGTTTGGAGGCTGCTTTCTTCTTTCTTCCTCTTTTCTTGGCTTATTACAAGCCCATAATCTCTTATCTAAAACCCCTGGGACCAGACAAGCTTGGGAGTTTATCATTCATTGGATTTTAGGAAGGTTTGCATACAATCTATTATGTAACATCCCCAGTAGGAGTTAAGACAGCAACCCCTTTTGAACACATTAATATTTTTGCAGCAAATCAGATGATACATGACTATCCCTACTAAGAGATTAACAGACTGTAAACAATCGTACATCCAGTTCATTGGGTCAGGCAGTGCTGCCAAACAAGTTACCAAAGAACTTCGGACGCTCAGAGTGTTTGGATTTTGTAACTATAGACAGGCGGTTGTGAATCTACAGTGCTCCTATTGAAAACAGTAAATGCATTTTTCCTAAGGTCCTGGCATACATTCTGACCAGGAGAATTAATTTTAACAAAAGAATATCTCTAATGTCATTTTCAGTATCAGTACATGCCTGACTCGGAGAACAATGAAAGATCCGTCCTTCATGCCCAGGGCCAACTGAGATCCATCGGGGCTGAAAGCAACGCTACGAACCGCTTCCTCCATGTTACAGCGGGCGATCAAGGCATGGTCTGCCAGGCTCCACAGCCTAAGCACAATTCAAAGTCAAAGACGAAACAAAACAACTTCTCATAGTCATCAGCCAGCCCAAGGCCGAAGGCCTGTTCACCACTGAGATAATAACAAGAAAGACTGCAGTAACCTCACACCAGTGTCCTTCCTCTTGGCATGTCTGGGAATCTGGGAAAGTGTTTAGTCTATCTTTATGTGAGTCTCACCATTTGAAATACCCAGCAAGAAATATAAAATGAGATAACATTTCCAAAGATTTTGAGATTCATAAAATAAGGAAATTTTAAACACTACTTCACACAAAATTATACTTTGGAGATAAAAAATTGTTCTGGATTTATACCAATGGCTGTTAATAACACTTATAGGATAAGAAGTACTACTAGATGCTGTTATTGCTTTTTTTTAAAAAAAAAAAAACGAGTTCCATTCTAGTAACTGTGTTATGTAAGCACATACAGATTGAAATACACATTACATTTGTTGGCCTCCTGAGCAAGAAGTATTTTAGATGGAGAAGAACGAATGATACCCCTGCCCAGGATGGTTCCAAAGTTGGCTGTACACACTCATATGCTGTCACTCCTCACGAGCAACCTGGGCGCCCCACTGCTGATGGGTCCCCTCTTGGTTGGGGCCGGGGCGGCGGGGGATGCTTCGCCGTGCCCCTGGCTGATGAGCACAGCTACTGCTGGAGAAACAGAGGTCAAGTGCAAGTGCCACTCACAGAATCTTCAGCAGCTCCTTGGAACACCTAATCCAGGCACCTCAAACTGAGAGAACACGAACTAAACATTTGAAGACCCAAATAAGGGTTTCCATGTGAGACGCAATTGCGGCATCTGACCTCTCTCTGTTACTACTCTGAAGACAGTCTTCTCATAACGTGCAAACAACAGTATCTGCGAGGGGGTCTGAGAATCTAAGTCCTGTCATAAAGAACCACGAATAAGTCAAATGCGGTGCAATTTCTCTAAATGCATTCCGCCCTCAGGAGGGATGGTGGCATGCGCCTTGCAATGCAGGGCTGCGCCGTGAATAGTTTATCCCTTAGGCAGCCTGCACTGTTCAGCCTAAAGCGTACGGTATGCTTTCAATACCTTGTCCATTATTCATAATCTCACGCTGCTTTTAGCCTTGTACTATTTTAAGCAATGTAAGCTTTGCTTGACTAGCATGAAGAAACCATCACTCCTCAGCAAACTGCACTAATCTTATAAAGCCGCTAAGCTAATCTTTATCAAGAAATTATGACTTATACCCTTCCTACATTTCAAAACTCAGTGTAAAAATGCCATTTAAAACTTTAGCCAAATTAATGGTTAAGGAAAGTAATACAAATTCTGGCAGTAAGGGCTCTTTGCAATTCTAAGACTCAACACAGTTGTTAAAATATAAAAGCCAAAAACTTTCTTGAAATCCCTTATATCTGGATGGGTATGAATCGAGTTTCTTGGGTGTCTGAATAACTTGGCATTGGTTTGGCTCAGAGTAATGGAAGGAAAAGGAAGAGAGGAGGAGGAAGTGAGTGTAGAGAACTAAAAGCCAAATAAACATTTATGTCACATGAAGAGAAAATTGTAATCGTTTTCACTGATTTTTAGATTGATGAGGCTTTAGTGCTCAGTAGAAACTCAAAAATGGTTTTATCTTTGGATTTATGCTTTTCTAATGAGTATACCCATTGCATCTGGATTCAATTCACAAACATACAGAATAAGGGCGGGGGGGGGAGCAGTGACCTTTAGTCTAGTATACGGTGCTCCACTTTAGCTATTCAAACCCAGAAGCAGTAATCCATCAACTGAATATCAATCAGTCTCTTCCTCTCACTGTCACGGACTCTCTTTCTGGCCTGCTTGTTGCTGAGCGCACTTAAAGCTCAGCAGTACGGAAATACTGGAATCAGTGGAATAGTCTTCATCTCACACTTTCAAATCAGTCTTTCAACAGTCTCAAGAACAGTGGAGGCATAATCACTTTGCTCATGTTACTACTGTCATGTTCTCAAATAACAGGTGATCCACAGTGAGAACACTTGGGGCCCTAAAAAAATGGGCCTATTTTCTTAGGAACCCCCACTTTCCTTTGATCTGAAGACATTGTAAATTCTCACAGGGAATTTTGAGCAAAGAAAGAATTAATGACTCACGTGCTAAGGACGACTCTGAAAATCAGAATTTCAGTTCTCTTGGTGATGCTTAGTCTGTGACTAAACTGATGATGAGTGACTCAGCTGTGAAACTGCCAGGCTGCCTCCAGCAGGACCGAAGGTACAGGAAGAAACGTGATCTTATCACAGATGAGTGCACTCAGCTTACATCTTCCGCTGGAAGAGACCTGGAGGCCAATCTAACCAGCAGTAGTGAATTTTCACTTCTAAGAACAATTTTCTTGACTTAAGATGGAGCCAAAGAAAGATAGCAACAAGAAAAGGTCAAGAAGCCAACTGTTGTTAAGCAAAATGGCTTAACATTCTGTTTGGAAATTGTGAGGTTCTGCACTGTGGGTTATCCTTCTCTGAAAGTAATAAACAAATTTGGGCTAAATGAATCTGTTATCCCAGGGAGGTGAGTGAGGTTACAGCCCCCACTTCTGGGGCCTCACCTGACAGAGCGGTCATCGCTGCCTGTCACAGCCAGCGGCTTCTTGGGGTGCAGGGCCAGAGCCCAGAGCTCCCCCTCACAGTGGCCCTGCAGGATCAGCATTGGCTTGTCCCGTTCTCGCACGATCACTTCAAATATCTCGCTGTCCTGGGTCCCTGCTAGAAGGCGGTCTGCTTTCCAGCACACACTCCGGATAGAGAGGCCTGACGAAAATAAACGAATAAAATAAACGCATATCTCCACACCATTCACAAATAAAACACCTAAAGTTAATACCCTGTCACCGGGATAGCACCTAAGGCAACACATCTGAACAATGCCTGGGGGTGGAGAATCAACTCCACACACCACCCTATGTTATTGACCACTGCCTTCTGTGTGTTAGTTGTTCCCCCGACCCCTTGTGATTTATTTTGTAAAGGAGTGATTGCTCTTTCCTGTCTGACTTAGGCTAACTGTGTTTCTACAGCAGCGTCTATATTAAATACAACACCTTAAAGTGAATATAAGAACAGGAATTGGTCTTTATGAAAACCTAACCCTCTTTGAAACAATTTCCTTCTGATTTGCTATGGAAAAGTTAATAATCACTTCAATCTTTAGGATGCTAACACTGTAATAAAATTATACGTGGGTGATACTACAGGACGGTTGATTATCATATTAGGCAAGTTCAGTATGTATTTGATCAGAACCTAGACTCATTCTGCTGGATAAATAGATGCACCCGTGTCCCAGAAATATGCAAATGAAACTCTAATTTCAGTCTCAGAATACCATCAAACATCTGAAGATGTTTTTCCTCACTGACTTAACGATTTATGGAATCTTCTCTAAGAGCACAGTACTCCCTTTTAAACCCAACCTTCCTCCGTATTATTCCATCCTCTTCAGGCAGATCCCCACTTGCCTGCCTGCGTGTTGATCTGGGCTTCTCTCAGTCTGTTCTATTCCTCACCGGCTACATTATTTACGTACATAGTGAATTTTCTCACGTCTGAATTAGAAATGCAGAAGCAATCCCACTTTCATAACTTTAAACTACTTAAGGATGTGATAAGCTTTGAGATCTGAGTTGTCTCCACGTCTGGCTGTGTCTTTTGTGTAGAAAGTGCCAGAAATCAAAGCACCTGGACTTCAGTCCTCCTCTACACCCGATTGGCCAGACATACCAGGGAGAGTCCCCTTTTCTCTGGGGACCAGTTTTTCTCCCCTTAAATGCAGATTGTAATTATGGAGACCATGTAATTTATCATCCAAATCAGGACCCCTCTGCAAGTAAAAGTAGGCTCTAGAAATTATTAAATTTACATAAGTTTGTAAAATATTTATTAACCAAGAAAGCAGCTTTACTATACTGAAAAACCTATTAAATAATTCTATCAAAAATATTTTCAAATCTAAAATTATAATGACACTTTATCACAGAATGAAAGGTCTAGGACAGAGGGACAAATAGGCAGACACACAGAAGATTTTTAGGGCCATGAAACTCCATAGGACTTATAATGGTAGGTATATGTTATTATACATGTGTCAAAACTCACAGAATATACAACACCAACAGTGAACCCTAATGTGAGCTATAGGCTTTCGGTGATGATATGTCAATGCAGGTTCATCCACTGTAACCAATGTACCATTCTGGTGGGCAATGTTGATAGGGAGGCTGTGTGTGTATGAGGACAGAGGTATATGAGAAATCTCTGTACCTTCTTCCATTCAACTTTGCTGTGAACCTAAAACTGCTTTAAAAAAAATAAAGTCTGTTAAAAAAAATCCAGGACAAATGATGGGACAATATAAGGTTTAATTGGGGGTATCTGGACACCATAACTGAAATCCTCATTTATTTTTAATATTTATTTTTGGCTGTGTTGGGTCTTCGCTGCTGTGTGTGGGCTTTCTCTAGTTGCGGTGAGCGGGGGCTACTCTTCACTGCAGTGCACGGGCTTCTCATTGCAGTGGCTTCTCTTGTTGTGGAGCATGGGCTCTAGGCACGCGGGCTTCAGTAGTTGTGGCACACAGGCTTAGTAATTGTGGCTCACGGGCTCCAGAGCATAGGCTCAGTAGTTGTGGTGCACGGGCTTAGCTGCTCTGTGACATGTGCGATCTTCCTGGACCAGGGCTCAAACACGTGTCTCCTGCATTGGCGGGCGGATTCTTAACCACTGCGCCACCAGGGAAGTTCCTGAAATCCTCATCTCAACTCACTGTGGTCTTGAAAGTATCCAATGAGATAATGAATTTGTTTACAAAAAGTATTTTTTTTTAAGGTACAAGGCTATTATTACATGAGATAACTCTCTTTACTTCCTGCTCTGAATTCATTGTTATGTGTCTTGAAATGGAAGGAGACAGCACACAGGCAGATTTATTATTCCTGCTGTGAGTAGTTAAGTAGGGATACCTTGGCAACGGCTAGTTCAGGGTCACTCAAAATCCTCCACTGCAAACATCACGACGGGCTTTCAAGGTTGAAAAGGACAGATGTGTGGGGAAAGCAGTCGGGATAAGATGGCAGACTGACAGGGCAGGAAGCTCAGCTAAGGAGGAAACAATCGTTTTGCTACTGTCCCTTTCTCATCCTTATCTTTTTCCCATGCCTTATTATTAACATGTTCTTATTTTCTCTAGGAAGGGGGTGAATTTGTTGTCTCCCCAGCAGGCTTTGCATCATCTACAATTTTATTACAGGAAAGGTATAATACTTTGTTCTTCAGAAATAGGAAGTAAATAGGGATATTAATTATATTCCAAAATTGGCAAAAAAATTTAAAGAATTTACTAGTTTATTATATTCATTGTCCATTTCCTCTCACTAATGTCTGTGAAAACAAGCGTTTTCTCAGTTTTATACACTGCTGTATCCTCAGTACCTAGCACAGAGTCTGGCATGTGGTAGATGCTCAATAAGAATTGATGAATGAATAAAATAAAACATTCAAATCACAAACATTTCTCAAGTCTTGGAGATACCAAGAAATAAAAGACAACATCTCCACCCTCAATGAGACCCTTCAAAGAAGGAGGGATATATTCATTTATTTATACAAAAAATTTTTATTGAGCACCTATTACATGCCCAAGACTGGAGCCTGAACAGTAAACAAGCCAGGCTCATGCCCTCATGGATTTTGCACTCTAAGGAGGAGCCAGACATTTGTAAGCAGAGATATGTATATTCATTTTATGAATATACAATAGGGAAAGGACAGTTTCTTCCATAAATGGTGTTGGAAAAACTAGACAGCCACATGCAAAAGAAACATATAAAATAAACTCAAAATGGATTAAAGACTTGAATATAAGACCTGAAAACATAAAACTCCTAGATGAAAACATAGGTGGTAAGCTCTCTGACATCAGTCTTGGCTATAATTTTTTGGCTCTGACACCAAAAGCAAAAACAACAAAAGCAAAAGTAAACAAGTGAGACTACATCAAACTAGAAAGCTTCTGCACAGCAAAGGAAACCATCAACAAAATGGTAAGGCAACCTACCAAATGGGAGAAGATATTTGCAAATCATACATCTGATAAGCGGTTAATATCCAAAATATATAGAGAACTCATACAACTCAATAGCAAAAACCCCCAAACAATCTGATTAAAAAATGGGCAGAGGATCTGAATAGACACTTTCCCAAAGAAGACATACAGATAGTCAACAGATACATGAAATGATGCTCCACATCCCTAATCATCAGAGAACTGCAAATCAAAACCACAATGAGGGAATTCCTTGGTGGTCCAGTGGTTAGGACTCCATGCTTCCACTGCAGGGGGCAGGGGTTTGATCCCTGGTCAGGGGACTAAGACCCTGCAAGCTGCAGGGTGCAGCCAAAAACACAAAAACAAAAAACAAAAACCATAATGAGATATTATCTCATACTTATTACAATGGCTATTATTTTTTCAAAAAGACAAGAAATAACAAGTGTTGGCAAGAATGTGGGGCAAAGGGAACACTTGGGCACTGTGGGAATGTAAATTGGTATAGCCACTATGGGTAACACCATGGAGGTTCCTCAAAAATTAAAAATAGAACTACTGTATGATCCAACACTGCTGCTTCTGAAGCAAACAAAAACACTAACTCTAAAAGGTATCTGCACCCCCATGTTCACTGCAACATTACTCACAATAGCCATGACATGCAAACAACCTAAGCGTCCATCAATGGATAAAGAAATGTGATACATACATATACAATAGAATATCATTCAGCTACAAAAAAAGGAATTATTGCTATTTGGGACAACATGGGTGACTTTTGAGGGCATACTGCTAAGCAAAATAAGTCAGACAGAGAAAGACAAATATTGTATGATCTCACTTTTATGTGGAATCTAAAATATAAAAGTAAAAACAAACCCAAAAAACTCACAGATACAGAGAACAGATTGGTGATTGCCAGAGGTAGGGGTGGACAGTAGGCAAAATGGGTGAAGGTAGTCAAAGGCACAAACTTCCAGCTACAAAATAAATAGGTCCTGGGGGTGTAATGGACAGCATGATGAATATGTACAATGTACATTTAGTAATATCGTAATGTATATTTGAGAGCAGCTAATGTATCTTGAAAGTGGATTTTAAAAGTTTTCATCACAAGAAAAAAAATGTGTAACTATGTGTGGTGATGGACATTAACTAGGCTTATTGTGGTCATCGCTTTGAGACAAATATATACTTTATGTATAGACAACACATATATAATACATACATAATATATGTAATATAATATTATATATCACACATTGTATATAATCATTATGTTGTATACCTGAAACTGTTATATGTCAATTATATCAGTAAAAATGATATATACATACATATATACAGCTATATATATATATACACATCTTATATATCTTAGCAATGTTACATATTTTAACTGTTATCAAAATACTCAAAGCACAATCCTTTTATAATTCCATTGACTGTCCTAAAGACTCACCCTTTCCAAGCAGGCCTGGCATCCAAGGCACTACTACAAGCATGAACAGGCCAGTTCTTCCCGTTTTCCTCCAACAGTGTATTCCTCCATCCCCTAAGACTAAATGGCTTGAAAACAGAATTTCTCCCAAAGGACCAGCACTGTATTTGATCCAGCGTACAAACATTTTTCTCCCCACCACCCCCACTATTTTTTAACTTCTTGTTTGGGGAACAAATTCAGAAAGGTCAAGAATATTATAACAAACAACCCGTCACATGGAATCAATGTGTTAACATTTAAAAAATATTTGCTTTGTCTTTAAGAGGTTTAGAACAAAAAAGAACCTTCCACCTCAGCCTAGACTGATGAGGCAGTCCAGCTACACAGCACCCAACTGTGTTTTCAGACTGTGTCCAGGGAGTTCTTGGATTCCTAAAAGAGCCACAGGGGCCTGGCAAGGAGAGTGCAGGGAAATGAGGGGCGAGAGGCAGAGTCTGAGGATCCAACCCCTGCTTTTCCCTCAACAACTCACAGTCTATGTTTTCTAGCAGATTTCATTTGAAAAAAGCTTTCCACTGAACTAACCAACAAAAGGGAGAAGATTTACATGTAGCAAAGGCAATGAACTTAAACTGATAATGGATTATTTCTGACTAAGTAGGGGCAGGGGAAGAAGGAGACAGAGAGAACCAGGGGAGGAGTCGTTTCATTTTCATTGTTTGCAACATAAACCTAATGAGCTGTGAACATTTTCTCTGGAGACCAGCTCAGGATCTCCACAAACACTCAGTTCTTCAAAGAGATAAATTGGATTTTGTCACATCAGACAAGTCGACCCCAGGGCTCTACCTACAGAGACAGACAGGATGCTAGGCCACTCTCACTTCCCAGAGAACCATTTAAAATAGGAATGACTTGTAAATTTTGGAGATTAATCCTTTGTCAGTTGCTTCATTTGCAAATATTTTCTCCCATTCTGAGGGTTGTCTTTTGGTCTTGTTTATGGTTTCCTTTGCTGTGCAAAAAAGCTTTTAAATTTCATTAGGTCCCATTTGTTTTTTTTTGTTTTTATTTCCATTTCTCTAGGAGGTGGATCAAAAAGGATCTTGCTGTGATTTATGTCATAGAGTGTTCTGCCTATGTTTTCCTCTAAGAGTTTTATAGTGTCTGGCCTTACATTCAGGTCTTTAATCCATTATAATTTTGTGTATGGTGTTAGGGAGTGTTCTAATTTCATTCTTTTACATGTAGCCATCCAGTGGTCCCAGCACCACTTATTGAAGACGCTGTCTCTTCTCCATTGTATATTCTTGCCTCCTTTATCAAAGGTGGCCATATGTATGTGGGTTTATCTCTGGCCTTTCTATTCTGTTCCATTGATCTATATTTCTGTTTTTGTGCCAGTATCATACTGTCTTCATTACTGTAGCTTTGTAGTATAGTCTGAAGTCAGGAAGCCTGATTCCTCCAGCTCCATTTTTCGTTCGCAAGATTGCTTTGGCTATTTGGGGTCTTTTGTGTTTCCATACAAATTGAGAAATTTTTTGTTCTAGTTCTGTGAAAAATGCCATTGGTAGTTTGATAGGGATTGCATTGAACTACCATACGACCCAGCAATCCCACTACAGGGCATATATCCTGAGAAAACCATAATTCAAAAAGAGTCATGCACCAAAATGTTCATTACAGCTCTATTTACAATAGCCAGGAGATGGAAGCAACCTAAGTGTCCATCATCGGATGAATGGATAAAGAAGATGTGGCACATATATACAAGGCATATTACTCAGCTATAAAAAGAAATGAAATTGAGTTATTTGTAGTGATGTGGATGGACATAAAGTCTGTCATACAGAGTGAAGTAAGTCAGAAAGAGAAAAACAAATACCATATGCTAACACATATATACGGAATCTAAGAAAAAAAAAGGTCATGTAGAACCTAGGGGTAAGACGGGAATAAAGACACAGACCTACTAGAGAATGGACTTGAGGATATGGGGGGGGAGGGGTAAGCTGTGACGGGGTGGGAGAGTGGCATGGACATATATACACTACTGGGCGTGAGGTGGATAGCTGGTGGGAGGCAGCCGCATGGCGTGGGGAGATCAGCTCAGTGCTTTGTGACCACCTGGTGGGGGTGGGATAGGGAGAGTGGGAGGGAGGGAGACGTAGGAGGGAGAAGATATGGTAACGTATGTATATGTGTGGCTGATTCAGTTTGTTATAAAGCAGAAACTAACACACCATTGTGAAGCAATTATACTCCAATAAAGATGTTAAAAATAAATAAATAAGAATTAAGCAACAAAAAAATTTTTAAAATTTAAAAAAAGGAATGACTTCCTAAGGACACCTCAGTGGGTAGAGAGCTGTATTCAAGTTTCCTAATAACGTCCCATTTAGGAATGTTATTGGTCACCTCGGACTGGCCGAGGTGACCATTGCTTTGGTAAGTATTAAGTTGGCTTTGTTTCTTTATCTTCTGCTCTGGGAGTCAGACAAATATAAGGTATTATCTGGACTACGGTTAGAAATCCACCAGGAGTGAAAAGAGCCAGGGAAAACCATCCTAATTATTTTAAACTACAGAAATTCTCCTTTCTTCTTAAAAAGTGCATGTTTCAGAGACTCTTGACAGAATGAACTGAAGGCATTTTGCTGAATTGGTGAGGGGTGCACATTTTGGACACGGGGGCCTTCTTGGCCGCTCGTTCTACCATGAGAAATGTGGGGTTCTGGCCTGTGCTTGGTCCAGACAGCCAGCAGATGGCAGTAGAGAGCAACCACCCACCTCAACATAAAAATCCTAGAGGCTAAGATCAAATTTTCACCAGCCCTTTGCCCGGATTTTATATTCAGACCAGGGAGTGGGAAACAGTATCCTTTCAATCCCCTCTGTGACAGTTCTGAAACCTGGGCATGGGAGATCTAGTCCATGAGTATCAACACAGACCTAAAGGACATTGCTTATTTTCCACTAGGTCATTGAATGGTTAAGTACATGGACTGGATTTATATCCCAGCTCTGTGACATGGCAAGTATTTAACCTTTCAAAGCTTCAGTTGCCCTACCTGTAAATTGCAGAGAATATTAGCACTCACACATCACAGCCCTGTTATGAGGATTCAATGCAATCGTATATTTAAACACTTGACCCAGTGTCTGGTACTTAGGAAACTAATCAATAAATATCAGTTGTTATTATTTTTAACCAGCAGGTTTTTATTGAGTTCACATCTCAATGGAGAACAACCTGCTGTGCGTGTGGTCAGGTTCCGTCCCCAGGCAGGGTCAGCACCACGAGCTATGAAGTTGCTGCTTTTGCCTTTCCTTGAGTCTCTTAGTTACATCCTTGTGTTACAACTTATTTGTCATGTTGTTTGTTACCATTTTTTAAAATAGATCTTTATTGGAGTATAATTGCTTTACAATACTGTGTTAGTTTCTGTTGTACACCAAAGTGAATCAGCCATATGCATACATATCCCCTCCCTCTTGAGCCTCCCTCCCACCCTCCCTATCCCACTCCTCTAGGTCATTTTGACGTGCCAGCACTGCCGACTCTCAGAAGGAAAGGCTATATCTGACAAAAAGAACTCTTTGGGGAATAAAATGTTTTTCTTCCCTCAGTTGTTTGGCCCAAGAAGGGAAGACTGGCAGCTGGGAGGGGGTTGGTATTGATACTTATTAGTGTTCTTAAATCTGGTGCACCGAGGCCTGATATATGGTAAAGGGCCAAGAGCAGTTGCTCCAACACTTACTGTCCATCAGAAACTACATAGAAAGTGTTTTTAAAACAGGGATGCCCAGGGAATTCCCTGGCAGTCCAGTGGTTAGGACTCTGTGCTTTCACTGCTGAGGGGGCGGGTTCGATCCCTGGTCGGGGAACTAAGATCCCCACAAGCCTCGCAGCGTGGGCGAAAACAAAACAAAACAAAACAAAACAAAACATGGATGCCTGGACCCTACTCAGAAGTTCCTCTCAATTGCTCTGGAGTGGAGCTGGGCATAGTTATTTTTAGCTCACCAGGGCTGAGAACCACTTGTTGAGAACCAACCACTATCAAGCTGTTCCCAAACTAGTGTGCATTCTCAGACTTTAGTCAGACTGCTGAAAATTCAGATTTCCAGGCTGATTCTAATGCAGTGGTTCTTCAACCAAACGTTGGAAAACTCCACTCTAGTAGATTAGAAAGCTGAAGGCCTGATGAGCAGATAGCCAAAAATAAGTGCAACTTTGAGAAATCCTTTTGGAGTCAAACAAGCAAGTTCTGTAAAGGCAGGAACGGTTCTCCCAGACATTCCCAGCCCTGCACCCAGAGCTTTGCACATGTGCCCAGGAAGGCTCACAGCAACTCAGGAGGAGGCCCTCGGACAGCACCAGGCCATAGGTAGGGACAGGAAATATATAAATGAGGAAATTACAGCACAGACAGTTTACCTTATTTGCCCCAAGTCCCAGAGCGAGCAGGTGATGGAGATAAAATGAGGATTCAGGCAGTGCCAGTCAAGAGCAAACTCTCTTCCCCACAAAGGTATTTCCCTTCTCTGTGGATGCGCACCCAGGACATGGTACCAAAGATCAAACAAGAGAGCATGATGGCCTTCTCCTACCAACCTAATCTTATTAAAGGTGAAGTACTAAGGAGTGCCCCAGGTAAAAGGTAATAAAAGGACAAGAGGGAGAGAGATTTCACTCAGAGGGAAGAGGGAGTGTTGGGAGGGGGTGTGGGAAAACTGCAGCCCCCCCCCCCAGCAGGAGGTGGCTGAGGTGCCTAAGGAGTCTGGAGGTGGGCCAGGGGCTCTGGTGGCCTAGGGTAATGCGGAAGGCAGAGTTCGGAACCTAAGGGAAACAAGAGGGAGGGAAGGCGGGCATCTCCCCAGGGATTCGTGAGCACCAATGACCAGGGAACAGGAGTGGCTTTATGATTCACAGAGCCCAGTACAAAATGGAAATGTGAGGTCCCCTTGTTTAAAACTGATTAAGAATTTCAAGATCAAGAGGGAAGAGATATGGGAACATATGTATATGTTTAACTGATTCACTTTGTTATAAAGCAGAAACTAACACACCATTGTAAAGCAATTATACCCCAATAAAGATGTAAAAAAAAAAAAAAAGAATTTCAAGATGATGACAGCAAGCACTAAACCAAGTGTAGGGCCCTCCTGCAAGTAGGCAGAGCTCATGCCCCGGGAGCCAGCCGTGCCTGGGGACCCCCAGAGCTGCTGCAGGAAATACGGGATCCTGCATGCAGAGCGCCTAGCACAAAGCACCACGAGCCTGCAGCATGAAGTGCCCACGGCCTGCTGCTCCTGTTTACAAGGGCTCTCTGCCTGAGAACTTCCAGCAGATACTCTCTACAAAATCCACTCCTCAGGATCCCAAATCCCATAGCCTCAGGAATACTGAAGGATCCACACAGCCTAACGGGACCCCAGAGGACAGAAACACACTGCCAAGCCCGCTGCCTTCACCCCAGGGAAGGAACACCCAGGCTGGTCTTTGTAGGAGGCCGGCTCGGTCAGAGTGTTTACAGGGGAATTACTACCAGAACAAACCAGACAGTCAGCCTCTGCTTCTCTGACACCACGTCCCACACCAAGCCTGAGCAAACAACAGGCGACGCTCCTCGGGTGGTGCACCTCACCATCCGCAGCTCCTGCACGTTCCTCTGCAGGGCTTCTGCTTGCTCAGAACACCAGTGACGCAGGAGGCCCTAAAGGACAAAGGTGAGCAGACAGGGAGAGGTGATGGATGCGATGGGAGTGGAGGTGAGCAATGAAGCACTCAAGGGACCAGGAGAACCACAGAAGATATTTGCTTTGTTTCTATCATCAACAAGGCTGCTTTCAGATTTGAGAGTTGGTCCTTTGAACCTTCTATACCAGGGTTTCTCAGTTGCGGCACTGTGAACATTAGGGGCTGGATAATTCTTAGTCGAGGTGTCTAACATTGCAATATGTCATTTTAGGATGTTTAGCAGCGCCCCTGGCCTCAGGAATGCCAGTAGCACCCTCCCAGTTGATAATCAAAAATGTCTCCAAACAATGCCAACTGTCTTCCAGAAAATAAAAACGCCCCTGTTTCAGAACCACTGGACAGAATGATCCTCAATGTACTCTGAGGGAGAAAAATGGTAATAAGAAGAATGGGTAGTGGGTAAGAGTCACCTGCGCTCCCACCTCTAATCCTGCCCCACTCTAGTCCACTCTCTGCTCTGGAGCAGGTGGAGCCCTGACCGTGACACTCACCCCCTTAAGCCTTTCTATGACCTCCTACCGCTGGTCCGTGGGGGCCAAGCTTGAACACAGAAATTATCTGTTCCTCCCTCTGAAGCCTTTCACCTGTCACCGTGCACTGCAGTCACACGATGCACTCTTCATCATTCGTCGGTTTCCAGGGTGCCTGCGTGTGCCAGGCACTGTTCTAAGGGCTTGCTTGGGAGGCATCAGTGAACAAAGAGGCTCCTGCCCTTGTAGAAACAGACAACAGCCATAAGCATCACAAACAGGTAAGTTATACTGTTTGTTACAAGGTGAAAAGAAGATCTGTGAAGGGAGGATCAAGAGTGCGGGATGGTGGAGGCAGAGTGGGTGGCAATTTTAAATAAGGTCATCAGGGCAGCTTCACTTGAGCAAAGGAGAGGGGTAGTAATCATGCAGATTCCTGGGGAGAGTGATGCAGGCAGAGGGAGCAGCCTGGGCAGAGGGCAGAGCAGAGGGCGGGAGGCCTGAGGGGGAAGGGGCCTGGTAGGCCATCCTAAGGATGTGTACTCTTTTTCTTTGGAAGATGGGAATCATGGCAGGGTTTTGAGGAAATGTGACCTGGATCATGTAAATTTCCAACAACTCCCTCCAGCTGCTATTCTGAGAATAACAGCTGAAGCAGGGACACAAGTTATAAAGCAACTGCAGTAGCCCGCGCGCAAGATGGTGGTTCAGACCAGTGAGGGGGCAGAGAAGATGGTGAGAAGGCTAAGAAGAGGCATCTTGTATCCTCGAGACTTCAGCCTCCTTCTCTTGCTCAACACTGAGGGAATGCTGCTTGACCTAATGCAAGGTATCTCCAGATTCAGAGTCTACGGTTCATTAGACATAGCAACGGTTCAATAAACATGTGTTGGGAGTTAAAATAAACACACAAAAAACTCCAATAAAATGCATGAAGCACACTTTTTATAAGAGCCTATCTAGTTCCTAGGCACGTTTCTGACACTTAGTAGATGCTTAATAAATGCTTATTGAATGGATAAGTAAACGAATAATGCATCTTATACTGTGTGACTAATTACTGTACTCCTTTAGACATAATCACTTACAACCATTAGCTCAAAGTATTTTATTACCATAGATGTAATTCATTTTGATTGCCTTGCTTTAAGAATTATTTTTGGCTTTTTTTGCTGCCACTGTAAGTCATTTAAGCATCATTTTTACCTATGTCATAAATTTGTTTTAAAAATGATCAGACTCAAAATGCACTTTTGCTGAGTTTGGTGTGAGACTTGAGTTACAGCTCTAATCCTACAATGGCCCTGAGCTTCACTCTATTCATCATAAGGTGATAGAGTTTCACGTGATGACATCACGTGGAACTCTATGTCTCGCCCAGCTTGAAAATTCCAGAACTTGATATTCACTGAAAAATGTACTGGAGGTCCACCATCCCATATATCTGAAATTTTTGGTGGTAGGTGCAATTTGGAATTTTGAAAATTTTGGATTTTGAACTCATGTAATAGATCCAGTGGAGTCTGGGGCAGCACCTTGAAATCAAATATTTCTGCCGTGAAGGGTATGAATATTCACACATATGAAGACAATAAACAGCTTCATAATAAGTGTAAGTCATGTTTTGCTGCCAAATTAGTTATAAAAAATATTTTGGAAAAAGAAAAGTTGCACCCTTACCTAACACCATGTCCAAAAATTACCTCAAAAATGGATCAAAGACCTAAATATAAGAGCCCAAACCATAAAACACTTATAAGAAATCTTGAGAGATCTTCATGAAATTGTATTGTATTTGGCAATAATTTCTTGCTATGACACCAAAAGCACAGGTAACAACACAGAAAAATAGATATATTGGATTACATCAAAATTAAAAACTTTTATGCATCATAGGACATAATCAACAGAGAAGGCAACCTATGCAATGGGAGAAAATATTTACAAATCATATATCTGATAATGGGGTTAATATCTAAGATATATAAAGAATATTTACAGCTTGGCAACAAAATAACAAATAACCTGATTTAAAAATGGGCAAAGGGAGTCGAAAACAAGATGGCAGAGTAGAAGGACGTGCTCTCACTCCCTCTTGCGAGAACACCAGAATCACAACAAGCTGCTGGACAATCATCGAAAGGAAGACACTGGAACTCACCAAAAAAAATACCCCACATCCAAAGACAAAGGAGAAGCCACAATGAGACGGTAGGAGGGGTGCAATCACAGTAAAATCAAATCCCATAACTGCTGGGTGGGTGACTCACAGACTGGCGAACACTTATACCACAGAAGTCCACCCACTGGAGTGAAGGTTCTGAGCCCCACGTCAGGCTTCCCAACCTGAGGGTCTGACAACAGGAGGAGGAATTCCTAGAGAATCACATTTTGAAGGATAGTGGGATTTGACTGCAGGACTTTCACAGGACTGGGGGAAACAGAGACTCCACCCTTGGAGGGCACACACAAAGTAGTGTGCGCATTGGGACCCAGGAGGAGTAGTGACCCCACAGGAGAGTGAACCAGACCTACATGCTAGTGTTGGAGGGTCTCCTGCAGAGGCAGGGGGGTGCTCTGTTTCACCGTGGGGACAAGGACACTGGCAGCAGAAGTTCTGGGAAGTATTCGTTGGCGTGAGCCCTCCCAGAGTCTGTCATTAGCCACACCAAAGAGCCCAGGTAGGCTCCAGTGTTGGGGTGCCTCAGGCCAAACAACCAACAGGGAGGGAACCCAGCCCCACCCATCAACAGTCAAGTGGATTAAAGTTTTACTGAGCTCTGCATACCACAGCAACAGACAGCTCTACCCACCACCAGTACCTCCCATCAGGAAATTGCACAAGCCTCTTATATAGCCTCATCCACCAGAGGGCAGACAGCAGAAGCAAGAAGAACTACAATCCTGCAGCCTGTGGAACAAAAACCACATTCATAGAAAGACAGACAAGATGAAAAGGCAGAGGGCTATGTACCAGATGAATGAACAAGATAAAACCCAGAAAAACAACTAAATGAAGTGGAGATAGGCAACCTTCCAGAAAAAGAATTCAGAATGATAATAGTGAAGATGATCCAGGACCTCAGAAAAAGAAGAGAGGCAAAGATCAAGAAGATGCAAGAAATGTTTAACAAAGGCTTAGAAGAATTAAAGAACAAACAGATATAAACAATACAATAATTGAAATGAAAAATACACTAGAAGGAATCAATAGCAGAATAACTGAGGTAGAAGAATAGATAAGTGACCTGGAAGACAGAATGGTGGAATTCACTGCTGCAGAACAGATTAAAGAAAAAGAGTGAAAATAAATTAAGACAGCCTAAGAGACCTCAGGAACAACATTAAACACAACAACATTCACATTATAGGGGTCTCAGAATGAGAAGAGAGAGAGAAAGGACCAGAGAAAATATCTGAAGAGATTATAGTCGGAAACTTCCCTAACATGGGAAAGGAAATAGCCACCCAAGTCCAGGAAGCCCAGCCAGTCCCGTACAGGATTAACCCAAGGAGAAACACGCCGAGACACATAGTAATCAAATTGGCAAAAATTAAAGACAAAGAAAAATTATTGAAAGCAGCAAGGGAAAAACGACAAATAACATACAAGGGAACTCCCATAAGGTTAACAGTTGATTTCTCAGCAGAAACTCTACAAGCTAGAAGGGAGTGGCATGATAAAGTGATGAAAGGGAAGAACCTACAACCAAGATTACTCCACCCGTTAAGGATCTCATTCAGATTCTATGGAGAAATCAAAAGCTTTACAGGCTTCCCTGGTGGCGCAGTGGTTGAGAATCCGCCTGCCAATGCAGAGGATACGGGTTTGTGCCCCAGTCCGGGAGGATACCACATGCCACAGAGCGGCTAGGCCCGTGAGCCATGGCCGCTGAGCCTGCGCATCCAGAGCCTGTGCTCCGCAATGGGAGAGGCCGCAACAGTGAGAGGCTCGTGTACCACAAAAAAAAAAAAAAAAAAAAGCTTTACAGACACGCAAAAGTGAAGAGAATTCAGCACCACCAAACCACCTCTACAACAAATGCTAAAGGAACTTCTCTAAGTGGGAAACACAAGAGAAGAAAAGGACCTACAAAAACAAACCCAAAACAGTTAAGAAAACGGTCATAGGAACATATATATCGATAATTACCTTTACCGTGAATGTATTAAATGCTCCAACCAAAAGACACAGGCTTGCTGAATGGATACAAAAACAAGACCCATCTATATGCTGTCTACAAGAGACCCACTTCAGACCTAGGGACACATACAGACTGAAAGTGAGGGGATGGAAAAAGATATTCCATGCAAATGGAAATCAAAAGAAAGCTGGAGTAGCTATACTCATATCAGATAAAATAGACTTTAAAATAAAGAATGTTACAAGAGACAAGGAAGGGCATTACATAATGATCAAGGGATCAACCAAGAAGAAGATATAACAATTATAAATATATATGCACCCAATATAGGGGCACCTCAATACATAAGGCAACTGCTAACAGTTATAAAAGAGGAAATCGACAATAACACAATAATAGTGGGGGACTTTAACACCTCACTTATAACACCTCACTTACACAAATGGACAGATCATCCAAAATGAAAATAATTAAGGAAACAGAAGCTTTAAATTACACAATAGACCAGATAGATTTAATTGATATTTATAGGACATTCCATCCAAAAACAGGAGATTACACTTTCTTCTCAAGTGCACATGGAACATTCTACAGGATAGATCACATCTTGGGTCACAAATCAAGCCTCAGTAAACTTAAGAAAATTGAAATCATACCAAGCATCTTTTCGGACCACAACGCTATGAGATTAGAAATGACTTACAGGGAAAAAACGTAAAAAACACAAACACATGGAGGCTAAACAATATGTTACTAAATAACCAAGAGATCACTGAAGAAATCAAAGAGGAAATCAAAAAATATCTAGCGACAAATGACAATGAAAACACGACGATCCAAAACCTATGGGATCTAGCAAAAGCAGTTCTAAGAGGGAAGTTTATAGCAATACAGTCCTACCTCAAGAAACAAGAAAAATCTCAAGTAAACAATCTAACCTGACACCTAAAGGAACTAGAGAAAGAAGAACAAACAAAACCCAAAGTTAGCAGAAGGAAAGAAATCATAAAGATCAGAGCAGAAATAAATGAAATAGAAACAAAGAAAACAATAGCAAAGATCAATAAAACTAAAAGCTGGTTCTTTGAGAAGATAAACAAAATGATAAACCATTAGCCAGACTCATCAAGAAAAAGAGGGAGAGGACTCTAATCAATAAAATTAGAAATAAAAAAGGAGAAGTTACAACAGACACTGCAGAAATACAAAGCATCCTAAGAGACTACTACAAGCAACTCTATGCCAATAAAATGGAAAATCTGGAAGAAATGGACAAATTCTTAAAAAGGTATAACCTTCCAAGACTGAACCACGAAGAAACAGAAAATATGAACAGACCAATCACAAATAATGAAATTGAAACTGTGACTAAAAATCTTCCAACAAACAAAAGTCCAGGACAAGGTGGCTTCACAGGTGAATTCCATCAAACATTTAGAGAAGAGCTAACACCCATCCTTCTCAAACTCTTCCAAAAAATTGCAGAAGAGGGAACACTCCGAAATTCATTCTATGAGGCCACCATCACCCTGATACCAAAACCAGACAAAGATACTACAAAAAAAGAAAATTACAGACCAATATCACTGATGAATATAGATGCAAAAACCCTCAACAAAATACTAGCAAACAGAAACCAACAACACATTAAAAGGATCATACACCACGATCAAGTGGGATTTATCCCAGGGATGCAAGGATTCTTCAATATACGCAAATCAATCAAAGTGATACACCATATTAACAAATTGAAGAATAAAAACCATATGATCATCTCAATAGATGCAGAAAAAGCTTTTGACAAAATTCAACAGCCATTTATGATAAAACCTCTCCAGAAAGTGGGCGTAGAGGCAACCTACCTCAACATAATAAAGGCCATATATGACAAATCCACAGCAAACATCATTCTCAATGGTGAAAAACCGAAAGCATTTCCTCTAAGATCAGGAATGAGACAAGGATGTCCACTCTAACCACTATTATTCAACATAGTTTTGGAAGTTCTAGCCATGGCAATCAGAGAAGAAAAAGAAATAAAAGGAATACAAATTGGAAAAGAAGAAGTAAAACTGTCACTGTTTGCAGATGATGTGATACTATACATAGACAATCCTAAAAATGCCACCAGAAAACTACTAGAGCTAATCAATGAATTTGGTAAAGTTGCAGGATACAAAATCAATGCACAGAAATCTCTTGCATTCCTATACACTAATGATGAAAAATCTGAAAGAGAAGTTAAGGAAACACTCCCACTTACCACTGCAACAAAAAGAATAAAATACCTAGGAATAAACCTACCTAAGGAGACAAAAGACTTGTATGAAGAAAACTATAAGACACTGATGAAAGAAATTAAAGATGATACCAACAGATGGAGAGATATACCAAGTTCTTGGATTGGAAGAATCAATACTGTGAAAATGACTATAATACCCAAAGCAATCTACAGATTCAATGCAATACCTATCAAATTACCAATGGCATTTTTTATGGAACTAGAACAAATCATCTTAAAAATTTTATTTTATTTTATTTATTTATTTATTTATGGCTGTGTTGGGTCTTTGTTTCTGTGTGAGGGCTTTCTCTAGTTGCAGCAAGTGGGGGCCGCTCTTCATCGCGGTGCGCGGGCCTCTCACTATTGTGGCCTCCCTTGTTGCGCGGAGCACAGGCTCCAGACGCGCAGGCTCAGTAATTGTGGCTCACAGGCCTAGTTGCTCTGTGGCATGTGGGATCTTCCCAGACCAGGGCTCAAACCTGTGTCCCCTGTATTGGCAGGCAGATTCTCAACCACTTCGCCACCAGGGAAGCCCCATCTTAAAATTTGTATGGAGACACAAAAGGCCCTGAATAGCCAAAGCAGTCTTGAGGGAAAAAACTGGAGCTGGAGGAATCAGACTCCCTGACTTCAGACTATACTACAAAGCTACAGTAATCAAGACAATATGGTACTGGCACAAAAATAGAAACATAGATCAATGGAACAAGATAGAAAGCCCAGAGATAAACCCAGGCGCCTATGGTCAACTAATCTATGACAAAGGAGGCAAAGATATACAATGGAGAAAAGACAGTCTCTTCAATAAGTGGTGCTGGGAAAGCTGGACAGCTACACGTAAAAGAATGAAATTAGAACACTCCCTAACACCATACACAAAAATAAACTCAAAATGGATTAGAGACCTAAATGTAAGACCAGACACTATAAAACTTAGAGGAAAACATAGGAAGAACATTCTTTGACATAAATCACAGCAGGAACTTTTTTGATCCACCTCCTAGAGTAATGGAAATAAAAACAAAAATAAACAAGTGGTCCCTAGTAAAACTTAAAAGCTTTTGCACAGCAAAGGAAACCATAAACAAGACGAAAAGACAACCTTCAGAATGGGAGAAAATATTTGCAAATGAATCCACGGACAAAGGATTAATCTCCAAAATATATAAACAGCTCATGCAGCTCAATATTAAGAAAACAACTCAATCCAAAAATGCGCAGAAGACCTAAATAGACATTTCTCCAAAGAAGACATACAGATGGCCACGAAGCACATGAAAAGCTGCTCAACATCACTAATTATTAGAGAAATGTAAATCAAAACTACAATGAGGTATTACTTCACACGAGTTAGAATGGGCATCATCAGAAAATCTACAAACGACAAATGCTGGAGAGGGTGTGGAGAAAAGGGAACCCTCTTGCACTGTTGGCGGGAATGTAAATTGATACAGCCACTATGGAGAACAGTATGGAGGTTCCTTAAAAAATGAAAAATAGAATTACCATATGACCCAGCTATCCCCCTACTGGGCATATATCCTGAGAAAACCATAATTCAAAAAGACACATGCACCCCAATGTTCATTGCAGCACTATTTACAATAGCCAGGTCATGGAAGCTACCTAAATGCCCACTGCCAGACGAATGAATAAAGAAGATGTGGTACATGTATACAGTGGAATATTACTCAGCCATAAAAGGGAACAAAACTGAGTCATTTGTTGAGACGTGGATGGATCTAGAGACTGTCATACAGAGTGAAGTAAGTCAGAAAGAGAAAAAGAAATATCATATATTAACGCATGTATGTGGAACCTAGAAAAATGGTACAGATGAACCAGTTTGCAGGGCAGAAGTTGAGACACAGATGTAGAGAATAAACATATGGACACCAAGGGGGAAAAACCGCGGTGGGGTGGGGATGGTGGTGTGCTGAATTGGGCGATTGGGATTGACATGTATACAATGATGTGTATAAAATTGATGACTAATAAAAATCTGCAGTATAAAAAAACAAACAAAAAAACCAACTAATACTAAACTTTCTTTGGGTTATTTGTATGGAAATATGTTAATATAAATGTTTCAGACATTACATGAAATTTCTAAAAATCTTATACGGTCTGATATAATGTTATAAGTCATAATTCTAGTTATTACTTTAAAATGTATATCTCAGAAATAAAAAATTTTTTTTTTTCACTGCAAAGTAATGGAGCTGTTACAGTGGAGGATTACTGGATTGAATGTCAATATTATGACATAGTATGAGTGTGTTTTGTGTTTGGTAATTGCAATCATTGTTGCTTTTGTTGTGGTCTTCCATTTACAATGTTTGGTGTCAGTTTATCTCTTGTAAAAATAAAATACAGTGTGTGTGTGTGAAAAAAAAAAATGGGCAAAGGACTTGAATAGAAATTTCTCCAAAGATGATATACAAATGGCCAACAAGCTTATGAAAGATGCTTAACATCAAAAATCATTAGGGAAATTCAATTGAAAACCACTTCACATATATCAGAATAGCTATTGTCAAAAAACCAGGGCTTCCCTGGTGGTGCAGTGGTTGAGAGCCCGCCTGCCGATGCAGGGGACACAGGTTCATGCCCTGGTCCAGGAAGATCCCACATGCCGCGGAGCGGCTGGGCCCGTGAGCCATGGCCACTGAGCCTGCGCGTCCGGAACCTGTGCTCCGCAACGGGAGAGGCCACAACAGTGAGAGGCCCGCACACCGCAAAACAAAAAAACAAACCAAAAAAAACCCCAGAAAGTGTCGGTGAGGATGTGGAGAAATTGAAATCCTTGTGCACTGCTGGTAGGAATATAAAAATGGTGCAGCTGCTATGGAAAACAGTATGGAAGTTCCTCAAAAATATTAAAAATAGAAATACCATATGATCCAATAATTCCACTTCTGGATATATATCCCAAGGAATTGAAAGCAGAGTCTCAGAGACATTTGCGTACCCATGTTCACTGCAGCATTATTCACAATAGCCAAAAAGTGGAAGCAACCCAAGTATCCTTTAACAGATGAATGGATAAACAAAATGTGGTATACAACGAAATATTATTCAGCCTTAAGAACAAAGGAAATTCTGGCACATGCTACAACATGGATGAACCTTGAAGACATTATTCTAAGAGAAATAAGCCAGTCACAAAAGAGCAAATACTGCATAATTCCACTTATACAAGAATAAGAATAGGCAACTTAGAACAGGCAAATTCACAGAGACAGAAAGTAGAATGGGGGCTGCCAGGGCCAGGACGAGAAGGGAATGGGGAGTTGTTGTTTAATGGGTATGATGTTTCAGTCTGGAAAGATGAACAATGTTCTGGAGATGGATGGTCATGATGGCTGCATAAGGTGACTGTACTTGATGCACTCATATGTTTACTGAAAAAATGGTTAAAGTGGTAAATTCTGTGTATTGTGTATATCTTACCACAATAAAAAAGTTGGTTGCCCTCATAAAAAATATATATACATTTTGGCATTCTGAGTTTTTTGACTTCAGAATTGTAGATAAGGGATCCTGGATGAATTAGATCGCTGATTTATATCACCATGTAGTGTTAGTAAAAACTTGTTTGCAGACTCACCACTCGCAAAAGTTGTATGTCACTGGTATAAATAAAACACTACTATTCCTTTGATTGAGGAATGGTCCTCTGGGCTTATGAAGTCCATTTTCTTTTACTAAGACTTGGGGAGAGGAGAAGAAGCCCTGAGAATCAGCTCTGGCTGTACAGATTCTTGTTGATATGACAATGACCTATCTCCAAGCTGGTTCACCCTCAATTTAAAGAAGAGTTAATTGTTTTCAGTAGAAGTCAAAGTCTTAATTAGCTCAAGTTTGACTATAAAGATGTAGGAGAACTGATTAATACCATCACTTTATAATAAAGCTGTAATATCATTTTGGGTTTATTTTTCCTGAGCTTAGTGTTAATCTTAGTTCATCTAAAAACTGTTCTCGTTCTTGTTTTTTAGCAAGTAATAGTTATCAGAAGATGCAAATATAGGTAAATCTTATGAATATTTACATAAAACAACTTGGAAATGGCCAGATTCATTTTGTAGATCTTCTGAAAGTCTATAGGAAGGGCAGTAGAAATAGTGCCATAGTAAGTGTGGTTGTTACAAACAGACTCAGATTACCAAACGTTAAGTAGCAGTTTCTGAATTTTTACTAGTAAGTTTATAAATTTAAGGACTACAGAATATCGGTACTATGTCATGGGAATTGGGACATGGCCATAATTAATACTCTTGCTAAATTTATTTAAATAGTTGTTTGAGTAATATGAGAAGTTACTATATTTCCACAGAAATGAATTCAAGAGTCATTGCTATACAAACAGCAAAAATATCGAAGAAGGCTCATTCATATCAAGAAATTTTTACTAGAATAAAACCGTCCATACATGTAGCTTCATGTCCAAATTGAGAGCAAAGTAGTAAGACAGGCTTGGACCTGAAACCCTGAGACCCTTTGCTGCAGCGCTTGCACCTGGACAGTCTCCTCCAGCAACAAAATACAAATAAACTATAAGGAACTAAAAATAACTGTGTGCGTGCACAGTTGGGCTAAATTATGAACAACAAGACACAAAAAGACCAAAAACCCAACTGCCACTTCTGACCAACCCAGAGGAAAAGCAGGGTACTGCGCATGCCCCCTGCACACAGCACCGCCAAGGGGGTGGGCAGACCGCCTAAGCCACCCCTCCGGCCGGACCCCTGGACCCACCCCTACCCTCACCCCATATAAGGAAGCAGTTTACCCCCGTTCAGGGAGGAAGCAAGGGAACGTGTTACTTGGTTTTGCTCCCTCGTGCTGCAGGAGCCCCAATAAAGCCTTGCCTGAATTTCTTGACTGGCCTCTTATCAATTTCCATTGATTAAGGAGGCCAAGAACCCTGGTTGGTAGCTAGTTCTAACAGTGCTTTGCTTGAATCTGCTCCTTTCAAATGGCACTTTGTTTCCATCTTGAGGCAGAGCCTGAAGGTGGAGGAAAAGTCAAGACTCCTTTTGGGGGGAATGGCGGCGGGGCGGGTGGGTGGTGGTGTGCAGGGCAGGATGGGGTGGGACAAAGTACACCCCAAGTCCTGTCCATTTTGCCTTCTTCCTCCTGTTTCAGCCTCTCCCCACAGTCTTTCCTTCACTCCCCTTTAACCCACACTGCCTGCAAATGTTTGGAAGAGCAAGGGCATGTATGGTAATGGCTGGTTGAAGAGGGAGCTGGAACAGAAAACTGTATACATTTCAACTACTTTTAATCCTCACCTGCAATCCTACATATTTTAATCCTTATATTTGTGCTGGGTCTCCTAGCTCACTCTGGCCTCACTCCCACCTTCAGGTGCCCTAGAGTACACCCCTGTCACAGGGTGGCCCTGGCAGCTGGTCTCAGAGAACATCATGGAGGGCCTGTTCTGAGACTTGGCTTCTCAACTCAACGGCCCCCCGGCCCTGCTTCAGTGTGATGATGGCGCCAAGGCCCGGCTGAGGGCAAGAGAAAGTCCCTGAGGGTGGTTCAGGATCGTGGCACGTTCCCCCTGCAAGGCCCTGTCCACACAGACTCGAGAACTAGCTGAGTTGAGGGTGACGAGTAAGCCAGATTTGGGGTTGTTACCAACACTTCAACCACGAGCCTTTCATTCGTTTGACTCTAGACATTTGTCCTGTTTTCCACTAAGGGCTGGAAAAAATGCCGGCAATTCTTTGGAAGTTTGATAGCACCTAGTAGACTTCTGTTACAGTGTTGCCAAAAGTGTGACAGGCAAAGGCGCCACTGATGGTGAAGATGATACATGGACAAAATTTTTTAATCCAATAGCTAGAACTTACCTTAACAAGTAAAAAAAAATATATAAACAGTATATTAAAGTCATAATTTCACAGATGTTATTGCTTACGAGGAGAAGTTAAAAAAAAGAAGAAAGAGATGCATTCACATCCATTTAAAGTAAAACACGAAGTAAACAAGAGTATTGGTAGTGAGCTGAGACTGCAAAAATGAAGAAGGTGGCAAGAAAACGGCACCCATTTTCACGGCTCCTGAACAGCAGCATGGTCTATCCAGTCCTTTAAAAGCATAGTTCACTACTCCTCCTGAAATACAGGCTACTGTCCCACTGGCCATCCATCTAAAAATACATGCTAATCCTTCCCCTGATAGCTATAAGCCCAGGTGCTACAGGCCACACCTATGAGATGCAGGCTTGCTTAAGGTCCTTCTGTCCACTGTGCACCACCTATATCCTCTTTGATCTTGGCAAGCAAGTGTGTGTGGGAATCAGTTGAGACTGATAGAAAACAGAACGTGTCCCTGACCACCTTCCCTTGACTCTGGGGATAGGAGTTGACCATGGGGGTGGCTTTGTACAATCAATACAAATCCCTGGCTATACAGATGCTTGTTCTGAACCGGCTCCTGAACTCTCCTATGAGAGCCTGAAGTCAGGAACTGGGTATCAGGTAGACAAGTAGAGCAGGTTCCCCCTGCAAGGCCCTGATCCTCACACTTTAAAATTTATACCTTGATTATGTGATAAAATTTTGGGATGAGCTGGATAAAGTGACTGCCAGAAAGGAATCATTATTTCTGGTTGATGCTCCCCAACATCTAGCCAGTTTATGGTCAATAATCCTATCTAGTAAGTTAACTCATGAGTTATCTAAGTATATGTTTTGCTTCCAGTTTACCTTGAGGGATACACCAAGAAGTTTCACGGTTCAAGGTCAAACATTTTTGGCTGCTTTTCTAGCATTTTTAACATTGCTTTTATGGGCGCTTACTTGTTTATATCTGCCTAAAGTACTTTTCCGGATAAAGTTACATTGGCCCATGTTCTCTGGCAGAGAACTTGAGGGCCTTGACTGTCCATGCAATGAAGTGGACACTAAATTCTCACGTGAACAGAACTCCTCACATGTGCTCAGTGGACTAACGTCACTTGTGACTTACTTCATCTTATCTTTCCTATTTACATTTTCCACTTTAATCTCTCTCAGTGTCAAATTCTCTATATGAAAAATGAGATAATAAGCCTATCATGAGAATTTTAAAAGATGTATATAAACTGCTTTGTATTCTCTGGTACACATACTTAACATATTGTTAACAGTAGCCAACATTTACTGAGTGCTGACCATGCACCATGACTTACTCTAAGCACTCTGCAAGTGTATTTAATCCTCATAGAACTCTATGAGGTTGGTGTTGGTATTACCCCCATTTTACAGATGAGGAAACTGAGGCCCAGAGATGTTAACAAATTTGACCAAGGTCTCCAATCTATCACAGGTAAAACTTGGATTTGAACCCAGGCTCCCCGACTCTGAGCCCGGGCTCTTAACTCCTACTACTATGGTAGCTACTCCATTAAAGCTATTTTTTTTAAAAATAAGTTCTCTTGTTTTTCCTATTATTTATTTTCAGAGGCTGCATGCAGTTACATTTAGGGTCACTAACTTACCCAGAACTTCCCAGTTTTATAACTGAAAGTCCCATCTCTCAGGTTACCACTCAGTAGTTTTATTATTATGTTGTTTATCTTTGCAGCAGGACCACTGCTTGTACATACAGATACCTTTGTGCAAATTAGGAAAAAGGGGTATTCACTTACATTCAACATACTTTTAATCTTGCATCCATTACATTTATGTAAACTACCTTAAATCCTTCATGGTATAAGATGGGGTAAGAGAAACAAATATAGAAACAGACTTTCACGCTGTATTTAACACATTAAGATCTATGGGTAAGTATTAATACATGTGTTACCTTTATATCCTTGTTCTGTCTCCCTGAGATCAATTTTGGTTATTGGTTTGAAATCAGTATCCCATAATCGAATACACCCATCTCGTCCACCAGTGGCAAAGCCTTCTTCGCAAGCATACATGCTGAAGATTCCAGCCTGTTGATTAAGGCAGATAATACTCAATGCTGCAATCATTCTGAACAGTCATTATAGCTGGATCTTGATGATAAAAATACAAAACAAAGTAAAAACAAAACAAAAAACAAATCTCTTGCTCTCTATTGAAATCCTGGCAATAGAACAAGTAGCCATTTTAGCTAGATTAAAAATTCATAACACCACTAAAGCAAACTAGTTCAAGTGCTCCTTTGCCACGATTAAACTAATAACAGGCTGTAAAAAAATTCAGGAATTCCTTGGCTAAAGCAAATATAAAAATCATACATTTCTTTCTGTGACAGCTAATCATAAAGACAACGGTGGAGGTGTTTCATATAAATTCCTTTTAAAACAAGTAAAGATATGCGGGCTAGGAGCACAAACACTTCTATAGGGACAATGGTGACAGAAATGCATCCTGATGAACTCAAGCACGCACCATCTGAGCCTAAATGGAAGCATAAATTACACTTGTGTTAGCTTGTTAAGCATTATTTGAAGATGCTCTTCACCTCTGATGTGGTTTCACAACTTAAAGATGCTTTTCCATGGAAAATGTGTTACAAGAGTATAATGTTGACATAATATCCAGTGTAAAGAGAAATTAGGTTACTAACGCAGCTGTTTTTATGAATGAGGACCAATACTGACCTTTTGTTTCAAGAGCTGTTTCATAATTAGCGAAGCCAAGAAAATTGGTCTTCAACATACAAGACAGTGAAAGTTCTAAAATTTCATAGCTCTTTTGCTAAGAGTTGCTGAAACTTTTCTTCAGGTTCATAGTAATAGGGCAAGAAGCTAAAGGTCTGTTGAGTTTCTGATAACATTTTACCAAATTTCCATTTATTACAACAGGCTTTACCTTTCACATCATCTCCCCATTCTTCTGGTCATTTCTACTTTACCATCTATAGACACAGCCATATAACTATTTTAATATATATCAGAATTCAGCAGAGTGCTCAGAGTCAAATTTGTCCTTGTTCTTACAGAGCAGACCATCAAAAGAATTTATCAGTGGTTTTTGTTTGCATTTTAAGAAACTGTGATGTGGACATGGAGGTGACGCTCTCTCACTCAGGATGAGGAAAATCTACCTTATTAATAACCACTATAAAAATAACAGCTGTCTCCACCCTTGCTATTCAACATATGGGCCACTGGCCAGCAGCAGTAATGTCATCCCAGACCCACTGAGTAACGGTCCGCATTTTTTTTAACATCTTTATTGGAGTATAACTGCTTTACACTGCTCTATTAGTTTCTGCTGTACAAAAAAGTAAATCAGCTATACGTATACATATATCACCACCTCTCCTCCCTCTTGCGTCTCCCTCTCACCCTCCCTACCCCAACCCTCTAGCTGGTCACAAAGCACCAAGCTGATCTCCCTGTGCTATGTGGCTGCTTCCCACTAGCTATCTATTTTGCATTTGGTAGTGTATATATATCAGTGCTGTCTAACTTCGTCCCAGCTTACCCTTACCCCCTCCCCGTGTCCTTAAGACCACTCTCTATGTCTGAGTCTTTATGCCTGTCCTGCCTCTAGGTTCTTCATAATTTATTTTTTTTAGATTCCATATATATGTGTTAGCATACGGTATTTGTTTTTCTCTTTGACTTACTTCGCTCTGTATGACAGACTCTAGGTCCATCCACCTCACTATAAATAATTCAATTTCATTTCTTTTTATGGCTGAGTAATATTCCATTGTATATATGTGCCACATCTTCTTTATTCATTCAACTGTTGATGGACACTTAGGTTGCTTCCATGTCCTGGCTATTGCAAATAGTGCTGCAATGAACATTGTAGTACATGACTCTTTTTGAATTATGGTTTTCTCAGGGTATATGCCCAGTAGTGGGATTGCTGGGTCATATGGTAGTTCTGTTTTTAGTTTTTTAAGGAACCTCTATACTGTTCTCCATAGTGGCTGTATCAATTTACATTCCCACCAACAGTGCAAGAGGGTTTCCTTTTCCCCACACTGTCTCCAGGATTTATTGTTTGTAGATTTTTTGATGATGGCCATTCTGGCCGGTGTGAGGTAATACCTCATTGTACTTTTAATTTGCATTTCTCTAATGATTAGTGATGTTGAGCATCCTTTCATGTGTTTGTTGGCAATCTGTATATCTTCTCCGGAGAAATGTTGATTTAGGTCTTCTGCCCATTTTTGGATTGGGTTGTTTGTTTTTTGATATTGAGCTTCATAAGTTGCTTGTACATTCTGGAGATTAATCCTTTGTCAGTTGCTTCGTTTACAAATATTTTCACCCATTATAAGGGTTGCCTTTTCGTCTTGTTTATGGTTTCCTTTGCTGTGCAAAAGCTTTGAAGTTTCATTAGGTCCCATTTGTTTATTTTTGTTTTTATTTCCATTTCTCTAGGAGGTGGGTCAAAAAGGATCTTGCTGTGATTTATGTCAGAATATTCCGCCTATGTTTTCCTCTAAGAGTTTTATAGCGTCTGGTCTTACGTTCAGGTCTTTAATCCATTTTATTTTTGTGTATGGTGTTAGGGAGTATTCTAATTTCATTCTTTTACATGTAGCCGTCCAGTTTTCCCAGCACCACTTATTGAAGAGGCTGTGTTTTCTCCATTGTATATTCTTGCCTCCTTTATCAAAGATAAGGTGGCCATATGTATGTGGGTTTATCTCTGGCCTTTCTATTCTGTTCCATTGATCTATAATCTGTTTTTGTGCCAGTACCATACTGTCTTGATTACTGTAGCTTTATAGTATAGTCTGAAGTCAGGAAGCCTGATTCCTCCAGCTCCATTTTTCTTTCTCAATATTGCTTTGGCTATTTGGGGTCTTTTGTGTTTCCATACAAATTGTGAAGTTTTTTGTTCTAGTTCTATGAAAAATGCCATTGGTAGTTTGATAGGGGTTGCATTGAATCTGCAGATTGCTTTGGGTAGTATAGTCATTTTCACAATATTGATTCTTCCAATCCAAGAACATGGTACATCTCTCCATCTGTCTGTATCACCTTTAATTTCTTTCATCAGTGTCTTATAGTTTTCTGCATACAGGTCTTTGTCTCCGTAGGTAAGTTTATTCCCAGGTATTTTATTCTTTTTGTTGCAGTGGTAAATGGGAGTGTTTCAATTTGTCTTTCAGATTTTTCATCATTAGTGTATAGGAATGCAAGAGATTTCTGTGCATTGATTTTGTATCCTGCTACTTTACCAAGTTCATTGATTAGCTCTAGTAGTTTTCTGGTAGCATCTTTAGGATTCCCTATGTATAGTATCATGTCATCTGCAAATAGTGACAGTTTTACTTCTTCTTTTCTGATTTGGGTTCCTTTTCTTGCTTTTTCTTCTCTGACTGCATTGGCTAAATCTTCCAAAACTATGTTTTATGATAGTTGTGAGAGTGGGCAACCTTGTCTTTTTCCTGACCTTAGTTGAAATGGTTTCAGTTTTTCACCATTGAGAACCATGTTGGCTGTGGGTTTGTCATATATGGCCTTTATTATGTTGAGGTAAGTTTCCTCTATGTGCACTGTCTGGAGAGTTTTTATCATAAATGGGTACTGAATTTTGTTGAAAGCTTTTTCTGCATCTATTGAGATGATCATATGGTTTTTCTCCTTCAATTTGTTAATATGATTTATCACATTGATGGATTTGTGTATATTGAAGAATCCTTGCATTCCTGGGATAAACCCCACTTGATCATGGTGTATGATCCTTTTAATGTGCTATTGGATTCTGTTTGCTAGTATTTTGCTGAGGATTTTTGCATCTATGCTCATCAGTGATATTGACAACCTGCATTTTAACAAGATCTCCAGGAGATTCGTGGGCACATTAACATTTAAGAAATGCTGGTTGGGCTTCCCTGGTGGTGCAGTGGTTGAGAGTCTGCCTGCCGATGCAGGGGATACGGGTTCGTGCCCCGGTCCGGGAAGATCCCACATGCCGCGGAGCGGCTGGGCCCGTGGGCCATGGCCGCTGAGCCTGCGCGTCCGGAACCTGTGCTCCGCAACAGGAGAGGGCACAACAGTGAGAGGCCCGTGTACCGCAAAAAAAAAAGAAATGCTGGTTTAGAAGATGAAACTGACGATGAAATACTTCTAGTTTCTGTCAAGCTGCTGCTGCTGAATTACAACACTAATCAGTCAATCGATAATTGAGATGAAATCTAATTAAGTTATTAAGCTTTTGAAATATTAATTTCTTCCAGGTGAACAAAAATAATTAGGGAAATCCTTCATGAATGTTTAGTGAGTGTTCAGCAGAACTGGCTGATCTTAAAGCAACAGGGCAAAAATACAGAGATTTGTGACTTTAACTTATTTAATAAGTCAATCCCAAATTTCTATACAGAAATACTTACACTATGTGCTCCTTGAATGGTGCGGACTAAATTGAGTCCTTTCCAGACATAGATGTCGCCATTTAAAGCACCAGAGTAGGTGATGTCTTCTTTGGCACATGCAAGGCAAAGGATGGTCTGAAGATCCCCTGTTTTGCCAAATATCCCTCTTTTTGCAGTCAGGGCATTTCCACATAGTGTCCAAAACTAGAAAATAAGTGATAAAATAAATAGATCCAAAAAAAAAAGAGTATTCTGATGCATCTCATTATTGGTATTTATTTGCTAATGTTTCAATACATTTTACATAATTTACTATAGGTGCACTAGATACACATAATTTAACTTGTTTTGTTATAACGGCAGAGAACTGCAAAACATTTTAGCCAACTACTAGCAGTAAAAAAAAACTTATAACAATATTTTTTAAACTTTCAAAGTTGCAACATTCCAAAACTTTGCTAAATGTTTAATTTTTTTGTTGTTTAATTTCTTGTCAAGTTATAGCACTAGTATAGGTTCACTGTAGAGAAGTTTAGAAACAGAGAAAAGTGAAAAGAGGAAAATTGGAATTATTCACAACCTCCTGTTAACATGTTGATATATCTTCTAGGTATTTTTGTTGCACGTATATATATATTCTTTTAGAAATAATTTCTAACTAAAAATTACATAAATCTTCACTGTAGAAACATTACTCAGAAATGTTTCTAAATATAAGTTATATTTCATATAGCCAAATAATTGACTAGGCTTTTCAGTTTTAGTTGCATAATTTATTATGAGGGAGACCATAAGCATAAAGGTTGAGCTGCTTTATAGATAGCAGCAGGGAGACTCCCATGGTTATGTAGAAATTAAGTATTTCATACTGACATATTTTCTTTCAGTATGTGAACTGGTATAATTTTACTGCCATGTACGTAGCGTCTCACAATTTATAAAGGCTCTTTACATGTGTTTAGTTATTTGATCTTCATAATACCCTTACGAATAGGCTAAGGCAGATATTATTATTACACCCATTTGGAAAGGAGAGAAAGAAGGCATAAGTGACTTGCCAAAGGTTCATCAGGGGTTATACATGAGAAGGTATTGAAATATTTGCCTTGAGAACTTTAAATCCAATGAAGAAGATACATATAAAACAAAAAAGATCATTTGAAGGCAGCATATTCAGACTGCATACAAGTGGTAAGGAAATTTGAAGATAGAGAGCCATGTTGAATTAACTGGAATGAACAAAAATAGGATTTGGATCATTGGTGAGGAAGAAATTGCATCGTGGTTTAGGAGAGCAGGGTTAGGTGAATCCAAGTGACAGGAAATGTGTGCTTAAAAATTAGTGACAACCCTAATATTCTGTGCCTGCAGGAGAGGAAAAATGATGGTCCTCTCAGAGTAGCTGGGTATTGGAGGAAGCAGTTCTAGATGGGTGCACCCCTCAGGAGGGCCAGGACTCAGGCAGCTGTGGAGGTGGTGGCCCTTGGAGAGAATAAGAGAAAGATGTGCCATCATCTGAGACTATACAAGATTCCTCTCTCATTAAGTATCAACTCTGGTGATTTGCTTCTTTGGCTATTACTGATTTTACAAAAAGGCACTGAAGTATACATCAAACGAATAAGAACAATCTGGGGAAAGATAGTTAGGTATATGCCTTGGGAAAACATTTAAGTATTAACTTTGAAACTGAACAAACTATGAGACATAAACAACTACTGGTTGTACCTACATGCCAAAGAACTTGCTGGTACATGGTGATGCTTAAGGCAGACATTTATCCTTCTATATCTCCCCATGCATGAAAATTAAAGGAAGCGTAACTATTTGGTAATTATTATCCCTTTAACTTGGGATGTGTACTTCGGCCTGAGTTGTTGAAATATTTCTAGATGGACAACCACAAAAAAGAGAGACTTATCCCTACACAAAGATTTTTTCTGATGAAATCACCCAGTCAGATGACATAATGTCAACATGAAACATTCCAGATAATCAGATGATTCTCTAAAAAGGCATATATAGCTGTAATGACAGGATAGGCATGAGAATTTCTGCAGAAAATGGCAAATCTGAGACATTATCTCTTCTTGAGAAGCACTTCATGTTTGGAAAACAGTGACAGATTAGGGTAGCAACACACCATTAACTCCACATCAAATGAAAGCACATTGTTTATCTTCTCCAATCTCCATTCACAGATTGTAATGCAAATTCTGTTAGAACTGGCAGGTACTTGGGAGCTCATCTGCCCCTAAGTAATCCCTGAGGTCCCTTCTGTCTGCGACTAGAGAATGGAGAAAGAACAATGACAGCCAACAAACCTGGTAGGCTCATTTCCTGTAAAACCAAGCAAGCAGAAAATGCTCAACTGCTACTGTTTTTCAAGCATTCATTTCAGATAATCATAATTTGCCTGTTTGCCAAACACTGGGGATTGTAAAATGAGAAAGAATTTTACCCCTACAAAAATTTCACATAAAAATATTTTCTTGGGGGCTTCCCTGGTGGCGCAGTGGTTGAGAGTCCGCCTGCCGATGCAGGGGATACGGGTTCGTGCCCCGGTCTGGGAAGATCCCACATGCCGCTGAGCCTGCGTGTCCGGAGCCTGTGCTCTGCGACAGGAGAGGCCACAACAGTGAGGCGCCCGCGTTTCACAAAAAAAAAAAAAAAAAAATTTCTTGGAGTGCATCAGAGATTCTGCATTCACCTTGTGACTGGAATGATTCGTTTGATGTTAGGCAGCTTTGGGGAAAAAAGGTGGGGGTCCTGGAATTGGATGTAGAAAATACAGATAGTGAAAATAATTTGTTAAAGCCTGCTGAAATTTGTTGTGGATTTCCTTCTAAACAAAATTAATAAAGAATAAAGAATGACATAATTAATAAAGAATCTGCATTTGGAGATTCTTCCATTTGAGGTAAAAATGCTTGGTTTTGCTTAGAAAAAATGCCTAGGTCTGCCAAAACACAATTAACAAATTTAACAGGACAAACAGCTCTTAGTGTTTTCAAATGAGGTTCCAGGGTTCTATTATCTTTGATAATCTGGTTTGGGGGTGGGGACTTAAGCCAAGATAGATCATTAAAGAAATAATTGCTAAGAGAAAAGAGCTTGTCAAAGGGAGCCAGAAACGGAGTTTAAATCTTATCTGTGCCACTATTTTCGTAGTCCTAGGAAATGGGAAAAGAAATTAATATTATTGTGCCCCTACTGGTTCCATACACTGTTTAATGTAACTCTTAAATTCAGGAGGTAGTTATCCCCACCCCCCTTTTTATCCTGTCTTTTTTGTTTTTGTTTTTTTGGGAAAGAAAGAAATTCAGTCTCAGAGATAAAATAGCTTTCCCAGAATCAAGTAGAGGGAGACAGAACCAGGATTCAAAGTCAAACAGCCTCCTAGGTCTTGGCTTCCTCACTGTGGAATATGCAAGTTGGCTGAAGGCTCCCTGGTCAGGGTGCCAGACTTCCAGAGAGCCACCATGGAATAATGGAATCTGGCTCATCTTGAGCTCATGTATTTCTTTGCTTGTGGCTGAAAGAACAACTCAGTGCCTCTTCCATATGTTATGATCAGAAACTCATGCTAGCAGATACATATCCTTGGTTAATTAAAAACTGTTAAGGGAATTAAGATGTAACGGCTACCATGTATTTCATGGCCAAAATTTTTCAAAATATTTGTTCCCTGGGAAAGAAAACTAAGATGTTCTTTGGTGATGAAAAAGTTGATAATCTGTGAACATGTTAATGGGCCAAGGACCCTTCTGCTCCCCAGACCTATGATTCGATGGGTGACCAGTCCCTGCCTATTAACTCCTGACTGAAGGGCAACCCCTTCCCTGGGTTCTGCTGCCTTCCAAGCCCACCCTACCAAACTCACCTATCCATTAAGGCTCAGCTCAAATAGCATCCCTTCCTGAACCACTTAACATTCCTCTAACCAGTTGGGATCTCTCTGTTATCCCTAGAGAATTTTGGTTTTGCCACTCTTACAGAATGTTCTATTTCAATGTTTTAATTGCTCAGTTTTAAGCAAACTGAAAATCGGGTCAGTTTTTATTCTATCACATGGTACAAACTCAACCAATGTTTATCTATCAAATTTAATGAGTTTTCTAGTCTTTCAGTTGGACTGTATAAATTATGAGGAAGGATTGTCCAACTACTGTTGAAGCAAAAAGTGCCTTCATTTCAGCAAACATAGTCTCAGGTTAAAATCAGCTCTCTGCACAAGGATTATAAAATATTTATGAAGCCCTAAGGACATGTGACACCTTTGAAGAGTAGAACCTATAGACTTATCTTTTTGCCCCCTGTGTTTCCATTACTTTTTTCTTATTTTGGAAGAAATGCATGTTATTGTAAAATAATTTTTAAATAATGGGAAAATTTAAAAACTATCAACTCACTACCCAAGATAACTGTTTAATGTTTTGGGATAGCCTTCCAATTTTTTCCTGCACAAAAATATACTTTTAAAGTAAAAAAATCAAAGCCATAAATTTATCCCACCCAGAAGTAGACTGTAAATAGATCTTAAATATGTCCAATAATATTAAATAATCCTCTAAAACATGACGTATGATTGCACAGTATTTCTTCATATGGATATACCATATTTTATTTAACCACCTGAGGGCAGTTAGGGGGTTTCGGGTCATCTTTTGTTTGGTTTTATTTGCTATTGGTAAGTTATTCAGCAATGAACCAGTGCTTGGTTCATACTCCTAAGAATTTCCTTGGGATAAATTACAAGATATGACATTACTGGCTGTGCTTACTTTGGCAGCACATATACTAAAGTTGGGATGAAATTACTGTTTCAAAGGGTATCAACATTTCTAAGGTAATTGACAGGTATTGCCAAATTTCTGGACTGAAAGACTATACTCATTTACCCTTCCACCAGCAAGGTTTGAGAGTGTTCATTCCCCAAATCTTTCCCAATACTGGATACATTTTGATCATCATTTTGATATATTAAAAACATTGTTATTTTAAAATGTCTATTCCTTAATTATTAATGAGTCAGCATTTTCATGTGTCTATTAGCAGACAATTAAGAAAAATAAAAATATTGTGGACATTCTTTGTCCATTCTATAGATTTGCTAGAATTCTTTATATTTCAAAAACAAGCCAACATTCTATGCCTTGTTGCCTATACTTTGCTAGTTTGTGGTCTGCCTCTTTTGTTTCTTGGGGGTAGTGGGAAGGTAAACAGAATATTTTAATATTTATATAGTTGAATCTATAGTATTATCCTTTGATGGAAGAAATTTTCACCTATTAGGGTGTGGGGAAGCCATTCTGGCTTATACGTGATTTGGCCTGAATTTTATGTGAACTAGAACAGCCTGACTTATAGCCTGTCAAACATACATTGTACATTTGCTTTAACCATTAAAGAAAAGAATGCATTATCCAGAAGTAAAGAATGTTCTCTTTGAACACAGGAGTAAATGCCTACCCTTCCATGATGCCCATGTTAGTACTCCTTCAAAGACAAAGTTCCCTTCCCAGAGGTCAAGGTCATGCTGACTCTCTGTGTATGTGCTAATCTGAAACTACACATCTCTGTTGAAAGCTTGAAGGAATGTACCCTGTCATGTTTGATGTATGTATGTTCTTTGTTCAGAGAAAATATAAAACTGTGTTGAAAACCATGTTTCTCCAGAGTGCTTTCTTCCTTGGTGGAGACTGCACTCCCGGGCTAGTCCTCAGCTTGGCTGAAATAAAACTCCCTTCTATTCCTTATTGTAGACTGTTTATTGGTTATTTGTGTCAAACACCTTTGTGGTTTATTTGCTTTTACATTTAGAAACACCTTTCTCCAACTTGAGAGAAATTAAATATTTACATATATATTCGTCTATAGTTTTTTTTAACATTTAACTCTTTAATTCATAAATAATTTATTTTAGTATATGCTATGAAGTAATGACATACAACTAGAATAATAAATTTTTCTAGTGCCCACTTGTCAGACGTACTATTATTATATTCTAAATTGTCATACATATTAAGGTCTATTTCTCAGCTTAGTTTCTTTTTTGTTGGTTTTTATTTATCCTTACCCCAGTCTTGTACCATTTTAATTTTTGAAACTTCATAATATGCTTTAGTAAATAGTAGTGCATTTTCCTTTTCAGTATTCTTTTTTGTGCCAAAGTTCTTGGTTCTCTTTCATTCTCATAGATTAACTTAGAATAACTTAAAGGGAAATGCTGTCAGATAACAATAAAGCTTATAAAGATTTTAATTGAACTTGTATTAAATATAAATTAACTTGGAGATAAATAATGCATTTATCATTTTTACACTTCATGTCCGGAATCAAAGTTGTCTCTCTCTCTATTTGCCCAGGTCTTCTTTTACATTCCTCTATAAAGTTCTATAATAGTTTTTAAATTAGGTCTTGCATATTTCTTGTTATGTTTATTTCTGAGCATTTTATCATGTGTCCCTTTCTAACCATTAAGTAGGAATAATGGGAAGGATCACGAAAAACTAGACTAAAAGAAGAACAAAAGAACTGGGAAACAGGAGGAGTTGGTTGGAGGAGTAACACAGACATTTCCTCTGTTCACACAGAAATGCACCATTTTTGTAGCAGCAGAGGTCCACACATGCTCTGTTCCAGCAAGTAACCCTTACACTCTTTTCTTTATGGACTTTAACTTATATTATCTACAAACCTATAGACAGAAGATCCTGGGCCGTATCCCAGGGTCCAGGAGAAATTTTTGTTATGTCAGAGGAAAGGATGTCTATGGTGTTAATTTTGCTACCTGTGTAACAAAATAGAGAGGAGCAAATAGACAGAGGCAGGTCCTGCTCCACTAGTAATATTCCAGGCTGTGTAGTTTACAGGAAGCTAGGCATTTAAAAGCCAATGTCCCAGGTAGGTTTGTACTATATATCGCTCTCCTTCTAGGTCCAACACAACATGGCATCTTTCTTCTAAAAGAACATATCAACATATCAAAAAGTTTTGACATATCAAAAAGTTTTGACATGCAATATGTATAAACATTCATAATGAAAAAACTTAATTCACAAAATTAAAATCAGAACTGTTTTAAAACATACAATCCTAAAAGTATTATGAGTCTTCTGTCTTCTGTATAATATATATATATTTTTTGTGGTACGCGGGCCTCTCACTGTTGTGGCCTCTCCCGCTGCGGAGCACAGGCTCCGGACGCGCAGGCTCAGTGGCCATGGCTCATGGGCCCAGCTGCTCCGCGGCATGTGGGATCTTCCCGGACCGGGGCACGAACCCGCGTCCCCGGCATCGGCAGGTGGACTCTCAACCACTGCGCCACCAGGGAAGCCCTTCTGTATAATATTTAATTAACATAAAGTTTCCTTTTCAGCTGCCTGCTGAGCACTTCGCTTGACTGTTGTTATACTGCATTTCTAAACGGGAGGCCCATCAGCTGATGTTATTGTGCTCTGGGATCAGAGATGCAGGTAAGAAGCCTCCAAATTTAAGGGGCAAAAAGCAGTTTCAAGCAGTTTCTCAACACCAAATTATATATATAAACATCTGGAATTATTTTCATACAAGGTACCAAAATTTCTTTAAAATAACTACTTTACCTTTATATGTTTCACTCCACAGCTAACCACTCTGTTTGGCTGATATGGATCCCAGGAAATATCAAAAATCTGTTTAAAAAAGATAAAAAGTTGCTCTGTTCAGCATTCATGTGTTTTTGCTTTCTTACAGATACTGTCCAATTGCCAAGACTCTATCCTAACATTCAGAGCACAATGTTACCTACTCAAATGGAGTACTTGGCTATGGAGATGAGTCAGGAATTGCTAATACACATTTTAGCACCTTGTATCTACTTACCTTAGTCCTGAATGAATAAGTAATAATTAACCACAATCATTGAGAACTGGTATCACATTTTTAACTTTGTCCATCCAAGGTTAATAAACTGTGATGATTTAGGATAGTTTTTTGATCAAATTTTTGGTGGCTCTCCACAATGCTAATAACATACTTTTGAGATAGCTTTACAATGAAAACAAAGAGAATGACAATTGTTTAAAGTGCATATTCCCCCAGCCCATGTCAGAGATTCTGATTTAGTGGATCAGAAATTAGGTCCAGGCACATGCATTTTAAAACACAGCCCAGGAGATTCTGATGCAGGTGGTCCATGGACCACATTCTGTGAAGCTCTAATAGAAAGAAGGACCAATTGTAGGGGCAGAGACTAGACTAGAGAAAGAGGCTGCTAACCTCTCATCAAGTAGGAAGCTATTGCTCCAATCATCAGACAAAGAAGGAGGACCTTTGATTAGGTAGAAAGGAACAAGTATTGACCACAGAAACAGCTCTGAAGAAAGAACACTTGGTCTAAGGACCAAGTATGAATAAGGTCCAAGTACCCATTTTATCTATGCGAGCTCAGGCAAGTCTTAGCATCTCTAACCTTAACCTCATCAACTCTAAAATGAATGAATGACACCATCTCAGTTCTGTTGTGAGGTCAATTAAGATAATGTATGTACGATCATTTTGCAGACTACAAAGCACTGATTATACAAATTAGTGCTAGGGGCTAAGTATTTTAGCCACTAAAATAATCTTGAAAATAATCATTTGCCCATAAGCAACCAATAATAATTCATACTGTCGTCAACAATAAAGAGTAAAACTGTGTGATACAAATTATGGAGTCTGGGAGAACAGTGTTCTAAAAGCAGTATTTCATTAAAACATTCTAGGCTCTTAAAATTACAGAGTTCTCACTAGATAGCACTGTACTTTTTACAATCTACTCCTAACTGGAAAGTGTACAGTTCATCAGCAAAACAACAGGAAATTCATGTATAGATCCAGTCCAATTCAACCACTTTGGAAGATAAGATATAATGGGATCATGGAACAGCAGAAACGGTAATATACAATATGCAAGGTATGAGCAGGAAACAAGATGGTAGAGTAGGAGGACTTGAGCTCACCTCCTCTCATGAAAACACCAAAATCACAACTAACTGCTGAACAACCACCTACAAAAAAGACTTGAACCTACCAAAAAAGATATTCCACACCCAAAGACAAAAAAGAAGCCACAACAAGACAGTAGCAGGGGCACGTTCATGATATAATAAAATGCCATACCCACTGGGTGGGAGGCCAAAAGCTGGAAAATAATTATATCACAGAGGTTCTCCCACAGGAGTGAGATCTGAGCCCCATGTCAGGCTCTCCAGCCTGGGGGTCTGGCATTGGGAGGAGGAGCCCCCAGAGCATTTGGCTTTGAAGGCCAGTGGGACTTCAGTGCAGGATCTCCACACGACTGGGGGAAATAGAGACTCCAGTCTTGGAGGGTGCAGACAAGGTTTCATATGCACTGGGACCCAGGGCAAAGCAGTGACTCCATAGGATCCTGGGCCAGACCTACCTGCATGTCTTGGAGGGTCTCCTGGGGAGGCAGTGGTTGGCTGTGGCTCACTGTGGGGGCAAGGACACTGGTAGCAGAGGTCCCAGGGGATATTTATTGGTGTGAGCTCTCCCAGATGTTGCCATTTTGGCACCGAGATCTGGCCCTACCAAACAGTTTGCAGGTTCCAGTGCTGGGATGCCTCAGGCCAAACAACCAGTGGTGGGGGTAGGGGGGAAACACAGCCCCACCCATCAGCAGACAGGCTGCCTAAAGTTGTCCTGAGCCAACAATAGCCTATAAATTCACCCCTTGACACGGCCCTGCACATCAGAGGAACAAGACGCAGCTCCACCCACCAGTGGGCAGGCACTAATCCCTCCTACAACAAAGCTTCCACAAGCCCCTGGACCAACCTCACCCACCAATGGGCTGACACCAGAAGCAAGAATTACAATCCTGCAGCCTGAGAAACAGAGACCACAAACACAGAAAGTTAGACAAAATGAGATGGCAGAGAAATATATTCCAGATGAAGGAACAAGATAAAACCCCAGAAGAACAACTAAGTGAAGTAGAGATGGTCAATCTACCTGAAAAAGAAGTCAATTTACCTGAAAAAGGAGGGCATGGCATGATACATTTAAAGTGATGAAAGGCAAAAACCTACAGCCTACAAGAATACTCTACCCAGCAAGGCTCTCATTCAGATTCAGTGGAGAAATCAAAAGCTTTACAAACAAGCAAAGGCTAAGAGAATTCAGCACCACCAAACCAGCTTTACAACAAATGCTAAATGAAATTCTCTAGCCGGAAAAGAAAAGGTCACAACTAGAAACAAAAAAATTACAAATGGGAAAGCACACCAGTAAAGGCAAACAAACGTACAGTAAATGTACGAAATCATCCACACACAAATATGATATCAAAACCAGCAACCATGAGGACAGTACAAATGCAGGATATTGGAAATGCATTTGAAATTAAGAGACCAGCAACTTAAAACAATCTTGTATATATATAGACTGCTGTATCAAAACCTCATGGGAGAAATGTCTATTTAGGTCTTCTGCCCATTTTTGGATTGGGTTGTTTGATTTTTTGTTATTGAACTGCATGAGCTGCTTATAAATTTTGGAGATTAATCCTTTGTCAGTTGCTTCATTTGCAAATATTTTCTCCCATTCTGAGTGTTGTCTTTTGGTCTTGTTTATGGTTTCCTTTGCTGTGCAGAAGCTTTTAAGTTTCATTAGGTCCCATTTGTTTATTTTTATTTCCATTTCTCTAGGAGATGGGTCAAAAAGGATCTTGCTGTGATTTATGTCATAGAGTGTTCTGCCTATATTTTCCTCTAAGAGTTTGATAGTTTCTGGCCTCCAAAGAAGACATACAGATTGCCAACAAACACATGAAAGAATGCTCATCATCATTAATCATTACAGAAATGCAAATCAAAACTACAATGAGATATCATCTCACACCGGTCAGAATGGCCATCATCAAAAAATCTAGAAACAATAAATGCTGGAGAGGGTGTGGAGAACAGGGAACACTCTTGCACTGTTCGTGGGAATGTAAATTGATACAGCCACTATGGATAACAGTATGGAGGTTCCTTAAAAAACTACAAATAGAACTACCATACAACCCAGCAATCCCACTATTGGGCATATACCCTGAGAAAACCATAATTCAAATAGAGTCATGTACCAATATGTTCACTGTAGCTCTATTTACAATAGCCAGGACATGGAAGCAACCTCAATGTCCATCAACAGATGAATGGATAAAGAAGATGTGGTACATATATACAATGGAATATTACTCAGCCATAAAAATAAATGAAATTGAGTTATTTGTAGTGAGGTTGATGGACCTAGAGTCTGTCACACAGAGTGAAGTAAGTCAGAGAAAAACAAATACCATATGCAAACACATATATATGTAATCTAAGAAAAAAAAGGTCATGAAGAACCTAGGGGTAAGACGGGAATAAAGACACAGACCTACTAGAGAATGGACTTGAGGAAATGGGGAGGGGGAAGGGTAAGCTGTGACAAAGTGAGAGAGTGGCATGGACATATATACACTACCAAATGTAAATTAGCTAGCTAGTGGAAAGCAGCTGCATAGCACAGGGAGATCAGTTCGGTGGTTTGTGACCACCTAGAGGGGTGGGGTAGGGAGGGTGGGAGGGAGGGAGATGCAAGAGGGAAGAGATATGGGAACACAGGTATATGTATAACTGATTCACCTTGTTATAAAGCAGAAACTAAGACACCATTGTAAAGCAATTATACTCCAATAAAGATGTTAAAAAAAAACAAAACACCTCATGGGAACCACAAACCAAAAATCTACAATAGATACGCACACAAAAAATAAAAAGCAACGCAAACACAACACTAAAGATGGTCACCAAATCACATGAGAACAAAAGAGAAAGAGAAGGAAAAATACCTACAAAAACAAATCCAAAACAATTAACAAGGTGACAATAAGAACATACATATGGATAATTACCTTAAGGGTAAATGGATTAAATGCTCCAACCAAAAGACACAGGCAGACTGAAAGTGAAGGGATGGAAATATCCTATGTAAACAGAAATCAAAAGAAAGCTGGAGTAGCAATACTCATATCAGACAAAATAGACTTTAAAGACTGTTATAAGAGACAAAGAAGGACACTACATAATGATCAAGGGATCAATCCAAGAAGAAGATATAACAATTGTAAATATATATGCACCCAACATAGGAGCACCTCAATATATAAGGCAAATGCTAACAGTAGTAAAAGCAGAAATCGACAGTAACACAGTGAAAGTGGCTTTAACACTCCAGTTTACATGAATGTACATATCATCCAGACAGAAAATCAATAAGGAACCACAGGCCTTAAATGACACATTTGACCAGATGGACTTAATTGATATTTATAGAAAGCAGCAGAATAAACATTCTTCTCAAATGCACATGGAACATTCTCCAGGATAGATCACATGCTGGGCCACAAATCAAGCCTCAGTAAATTAAAAAATACTGAAATCATATCAAGTATCTTTTCTGACCACAACACTATGAGATTTGAAATCAATCACACACACACACACACACACACACCAAAACTGTAAAAAACACAAACACATGGACGCTAAACAATATGTTACTAAACAAACAAAGGATCACTGAAGAAATTAAAGAGGAAATAAAAGAATACCTGGAGACAAATGACAATGAAAAGATGACAATCCAAAAACTATGGGACACAGCAAAAGCAGTTCTAAGAGGGAAGTTTATAGCAATACAATCTTACTTCAGGAAACAAGAAAAATCTCAAATAAACAACCTAATCTTACACCTCAAGCAACTAGAGAAAGAACAAACAAAACCCAAAGTTAGTAGAAGGAAAGAAATCATAAAGATCAGAGCAGAAATAAATGAAAAAGAAATGAAGGAAATGATAGCAAAAATCAATGAAACTAAAAGCGGGTTCTTTGAAAAGATAGACAAAACCGACAAGCCTTAAGCCAGTCTCATCAAGAAAAAAAGGGAGAGGGCTCAAATCAATAAAATTAGAAATGAAAAAGGAGAAGTTACAACTGACACTACAGAAATACAAAGGATCATAAGAGACTACTACAAGCAACTATATGCCAATAAAATGGACAACCTAGAAGAAATGGACAAATTCTTAGAAAGGTATAGCCTTCTAAGACTGAACCAGGAAGAAATAGAAAATATGAACAGACAAATCACAAGTACTGAAATTGAAACTGTGATTAAAAATCTTCCAACAAACAGAAGTCCAGGACCAGATGGCTTCACAGGTGAATTCTATCAAACATTTAGAGAAGCCTTAACACCTATTCTACTGAAACTCTTCCAAAAAATTGCAGAGGAAGGAACACTCCCAAATTCATTCTATGAGGCCATCATCACCCTGATACAAAAAAACAAAGATACCACAGAAAAAGAAAATTACAGGCCAATATCACTGATGAATATAGACACAAAAATCCTCAAAAAATAGTAGCAAAGATGAAGTGGGAGACTAGGATTGACATATATACACTACTATGTATAAAACAGATAACTAGTGAGAACCTACTGTATAGCATAGGGAACTCTACTCTGTGCTCTGTGGTGACCTAGATGGGAAAGAAGTCTGGGAGGAAGAGGATATATGTATACATATGGCTGATTCACTTTGCTGTACAGCAGAAACTAACACAACATTGTAAAGCAACTATACTCCAATTTAAAAAAAAACCAAAAACTATGATCACCTCAGTAGATGCAGAAAAACCTTTTGACAAAATTCAACACTGGTTTATGATAAAAACTCTCCAGAAAGTGGGCAAAGAGGGAAACTATTTAAGCATAATAAAGGCCATATATGACAAACCCACAGCTAACATCACTCTCAATGGTTAAAAGCTGAAAGCATTTCCTCTAAGATCAGGAACAAGACAAGGATATCCACTCTCGCCATTTTTATTCAACATAGTTTTGGAAGCCCTAGCCATGGCAATCAGAGAAGAAAAATAAAAGGAATCCAAATTGGAAAAGAAGAAGGAAAACTGTCACTGTTTGCAGATAACATGATACTATACATAGAAAATCCTAAAGATGCTACCAGAAAACTACTAGAGCTCATCAATAAATTTGGTAAACAAAAAAGTTTTAACTTTGTATGGAAACACAAAAGACCCTGAATAGCCAAAGCCATCCTGAGAAAGAAAAACAGAGCTGGAGGAATCAGGCTCCCTGACCTCAGACTATACTACAAATCTGCAGTAATCAAAACAGTATGGTACTGGCAAAAAAACAGAAATATAGATCAATAGAACAGGATAGAAAGTCCAGAAATAAACCCTTGCACCTATGGTCAACTGATCTACAACAAAGGAAGCAAGAATATACAATGGAGAAAAGACAGTCTCTTCAATAAGTGGTGCTGGGAAAACTGGACAGCTACATGTAAAAGAATGAAATTAGAACACTCCTTAACACCATACGCAAAAATAAACTCAAAATGGGTTAAAGACCTAAATGTAAGACTGGATACTATAAAACTCTTAGAGGAAAACATAGGCAGAACACTCTCTGACATAAATCACAGCAAGATCTTTTGGATCCACCTCCCAGAGTAATGAAAATAAAAACAAAAATAAACAAATGGGGGCTAATGAAACTTAAAAAGCTTTTGCACAGCAAAGGAAACCATAAACAAAACGAAAAGACAACCCACAGAATGGGAGTAAATATTTGCAAAGGAAGCAACCAACAAGGGATTAATCCCAAAATATACAAACACCTCATGCAGCTCCATATCAAAAAACAAACCAAAAAAAAAAAAAGGGCAGAAGATCTAAACAGATATTTCCCTAAAGAAGACATACAGATGGCCAAAAAGCACATGAAAAGATGCTCAACATCACTAATCATTAGAGAAATGCAAAGCAAAACTACAATGAGGTATCACCTCACACCAGTCAGAATGGCCATATGAAAAATTCTACAAACAATAAATGCTAGAGAGGGTGTGGAGAAAAGGGAACCCTCCCACACTGTTGGTGGGAATGTAAATTGGTACGAAAGAATGTAAATTGGTATAACCACTATGGAGAACAGCATGGAGGTTCCTTACACAACTAAAAATAGAACTACCATATGATCCAGCAATCCCACTCCTGGGCATATATCCAGACAAAACCATGATTCGAAATGATACATGCACTCCAATGTTCATTGCAGCACTATTTACAATAGTCAAGACATGGAAGTAACCTAAATGTCCATTAACAGAGGAATAAAGAAGATGTGGTATAAGTACAATGGGATACTACTCAGCCATAAAAAAGAATGAAATAATACCATTTGCAGCAACATGGATGGACCTAGAGATTACCATACTAAGTGATGTAAGTCAGACAGAGAAAGACAAATATCACATGATATCACTTATATGTGGAACCTAAAAAAATGATACAAGTGAACTTATTTACAAAACAGAAACAGGCTCACAGCCTTCGAAAACAAACTTATGGTTACCATAGGGGAAAGGTGGTGGTGGGGAATAAGTTATGAGTTTGAGATTAACATATACACACTACTATATATAAAATAGATCATCAACAAGACCTACTGTATAGCACAGGGAACTATACTCAATATTGTATAATAATATATATTGGAAAAGAATCTGAAAAAGAATGGATATATGTATATGTACAACTGAATCACTTTGCTGTACACCTGAAATATAACATTGTAAATCAATTATACTTTAATATAAAATTAAAATTATATTAAAAATAAGTAAATAAAATTAATAAATTGAGAATAAATACTGATATAATTTAATGTAGAAAAAAAACCAAATGCAAGAATCACAAATATTTTCAACCTGCTCATTAAGTACTAAGTTAATACCAGTTAAATAGCAGTAAGTTAATATCAATACCTGGTGGTAAAGCCCAAGCATCACTATACTCTAAAAACTTCCCAGGATGTGTAGCCAGTGGTGGGAACCATTGCGCCAGAGGGGTGCCAGGCCTCTTCCAACACTAACGTTTCATTGCTGATCACTCCTGGACTTTCTGAGGACTTAATCCTCGAATACAATCTGCCCAAACGTTCAGTAAAAAGTATGGGGGCCCCTTAAAATGAGAATTCTCCCTAGATGAATATGCCCTTCATATAAAGAAATCTTTTAGAGTTCACACCAATCAAGAGGCAGTGAATTTACATTTAATTGAGGCCTCATTCTGCATGGAGTTATACTTTGCAGAAATACAGAACAACTAGGAATCAATGTAAGACAGTATGCAAATTCATTTTTTTAAATTAGAAAATCAAGACAATAAAATAGCCAAATTATTTTAAATTATTCCAGACACTTGAGAAATAGATTTCTGACCAGCTAATGCACATGCCTGCTTCCTACCCCATCTTGCCAGCTATGGCTACATGGAATTATCATCTACGATCACAATGACTTCAATATGAATGGTAAGCAGGCCACAATTTATATTCCAGTTTCTTGAATATAACAAAGAATCACACAGTTGTCATTACATTCATTTGAAATTCAAATGTATACACTTGTAAACATACCTTGTGAATATTATTTTCTAACAACTATTTCCATTTCTAAATGAATACACCTAAACAGTGCATATAATTTCAAATTCAATTCTACTTTTATTTTATGAAGCTAAATGCCAGTATCAAAAATCTGTTTTGCCTATGAATAACAGTAACAATTTAAATAAAGCATCTGATCACCAGAAGAGATCATGCCGACAGAGCTACTAATCATAAATTAATTTTTATAAACAGTAAGATTTTAAGTTGCATATGGAGGGAGAATCTACACTTGAAAATTTTATTTTAAAAAATACAACTCTGAGAAGCTACATCACAGTTCCCATATAGTAATGAAACCTGCATGGCTTGATCCAACAAGGTCTTCTTACCCGGTCAGAGTGGCCAGTGGCTGAGGCCAGAAGTTTTCCCTTCCTCCAGTCCCAAATGCAGACTGTGTTTTTGGCATCCAATCCCACAGAGGCTAAACGCTAAGAATAAGAACAATAATTTAATACCAGAAAATGATGGGAAAACTTCCTATTATCCATTCTGTCTTTCGATAAATAGTTCTTATTACCTACTAGGGGCCAAGTATTGAATTTCTTGTGAAAAAAATGATTTCTCAAAACCCATCTTAAATCCAAAACTAAAGATATCACAGTAGATATTATTCATTAGCATATACTAAAATTTCAACAACCTAAAACCTACAACCAATTTGTCCTTCTTAAACATAGGAAACATGCAAAATCTCATGAAGTCTTTGATTAATCAGTGGAAACCATAGGAACAGAACTAGAAGGCAGGATTTAAATTTTCAAATTTAAGATCTTAATATGGTTTTAAGAGCATCTAGGATTCTGTAGTCTAAAAGCCTCACCAAACTGTTAAAATGAAAGTGTTTCACAAACACATGGAGAAGAAATCCCATAAATGAATATTATCTTCATTCTTCTTAATTTTCATAATTTCACAAACATTTGGAGTGAATACAGAAGGATACATAATTTTAGTAAAACTACTCTGGTACTTCATCTCTCAGTCTAAATTCATTGGATTCAGATCAGACCTTGTCCTCAAAGGGAAAAAAAATCCCACACCTGAGTATATACAAAATTAATAGGGTCAAAACACATATTAGGGACACCAAAATCAGAGCTTCTAGCAGCATAGAAACAAAACTATGTAATCGAGAGAGGTCTGGGCTGGGAGTAAGTAGATTTGGCTTCACTTTTGACTTCATGATTAGCCAGACATAAGACCTTAGAAAATTAAACTCCTTAAATTTCAGTTTTTTCAACTGTAAAATGAGTGTAAAATATTTTTTCTGTCTACAAAGTAGTATTGTTGTATGGATCAGTGAAATAATGTAAGTCAAAAGGTTTTAAAAACATCACTACCCAAGTATAACAGTATGTGAGCTTATGTATTTCACTGTGTGTGTGTACGTGCATATATATGCAATGATAGATAGCCATATATGGCTAAATACATTTAGTGTTATGCAGAGATTATTCAGGTTTCTTCACTAAAGGTAGCTTCCATTAGGAATATTCAGTATAAAAAATATATAGCTGGAGGTTTTAAAATAGGTGCTTACTGAAAGGAGGTCTTTGCTGTAATTTTCAATTGAGAGTTCCAGTAATGGAAATGATTTTAAGACATGGTTGTATTTTTATCTATATATGAAAATTTGAAGTGGGTGAATTCCATTCAGCTTATTTTTTTCTTTTCTCTTTACTTAAACAGAAAAAGCAGTTAACATAAACATGGGCACTAAAGTAAAACCCACATAAGAAATGTGAAGAAGACTGAGAAAAAGCCAAAAGAAATCTATTCTGTTCATTTGCAGTGACAGGCCCTATCGCTACCTGAAAAGCATTTCAATTGCCTTTTGATGCTTGTGAGGTGATGGTCCATTTGTTATTTTCTAAATATCGCTCGATTCCAGTGAACTCTGTCCAGGGACAAAGGCAGATCTGAAGCAATAGGCATCAACAAGCCACGAAATCCATCACAGCAAACAAATAGGAGGTTATTTTTCTCAACTGACAGTTGTGGAAGTACCATGCAGTTCATCCCTGTCTCTATCTTCAAAATGGAACCTAAAAAAATAGCTAGGATTCTAACACAAAATAACATGAACAAAGAACTAAAAGTTACAGCTGGATTTCCCCCTGCTACATTACATTTTTCTTGTGATTTTGATAAAGAATGTTTGCTAGAACATTGATAAAGAATGTTTGCTAGAATTTTGATAAAGAATGTTTGCTAGAAAAGCAAAATCAGATAGAGAATGTGCATGTAAGTTCACATCAAAGCATTCATTTACACTTGTACATACATATGCATCCTGACACATTCATTCAGTTTAGTCAGGAAGTCAATAACTGCAAATCTGAACACATGTTACTATCTAGCTATTTCTCTTTAGACCTGGATATACAATAGAACTTATGCATTATCCTGACTAAACTGGACAAGATTATAGAGTAGTTAAATCAAAAACATATTTACCAGGGGTCCACATATATATTGAATCTAATTCTGGAAAGAAAAATGAATAGAATGATCACTACTCTCTCAAAATAGCAGAAAACACAAAGTAAATCTTAACTGTTTAAAAAGTGACCCAAACCAGGTCAAGTCCTATCTGAACTACCTGCAAACTCTCAGTTTGGTCAATCTTCTATGAATAATTTCACAGGTCTTTCCACAATATGGACTTAGAGAAGTAACTCTAAAATTTACCAAAAAATAGACTGAAGGAACTAACTGGCATTAATACAAGAGTGAAAGAGACAGAGGAAGGGCGTCCTAGGAACGTGGAGAAGGCTAGGAAGAAAAGGCATGGCCTTCGTGAGGAGGTAAATGCAGGGGGAGCCAGGAATGAGGCCTTTACGCTTCCACTCCCTTCTCTTTAACATCTTTTAAAAATTGAGATAGAATTGGTATCTATAACACATTAACAGATCTGGAAGTCCACAGAAAGAGAGACACCTTGTTGGAATGGGAGACTGGGAGGGCTTCATGAAGACCTATGAAGTGTCTTGGAAGAATGAATCACTTTAAGGGGCAAACAGGGTGAGCAGGGCACTGGAGGTGAAGAGGGCAACATGAGAAAGTGTCTGGAGGTGCCAAGGTACCTGGTCTGGTAGAGGAATCTCTCTGACTTGTCCAACTTGACTGCAAGGGAATAGTGAAGAGAAGGCTAGAAAAGTTGGTCAGCCTAGAATGCCCAGCCACAAAGTGTGGACTTCATTCAGGGGGTACGCCAAGCTTCTGTTGTTTTTAAACAACGTTCTGACACTTTTTTCAGTTGGTAAAATGCATTAGCAAGAAATTGACTGTGTGAAGACCAGTTAAGAGGTTACTTAAACTGTCAGGCATGACACAGATTTGGAACTTAAAGGATGGTGGCAAGGAGAATGGGAAGGAGAGAATGAATGTCAGAGTCACTGTAAAGAAACTAATAAATACACATGGATCAGTGACTGCTTGAATTGAGGTGAGTGGGTAGGGGAAAGGAGTTAGAAGTCACCTCAAGGTTAAAGAATCAAATAGAATCTTCTCAATGAATTATTAGGAGGTGATGCTATCTTCTGAAAGCAAGGGGAACCAAGGAGATCCTCAGGGCTTGAGGTCAGTGAAAAAGGTTCAGTCCAACCCTCATTCCAAATAGGAAGCTAACAATGGAAGACAAAGTAGAATCACTGAGTCACTATGAACCCAATCAACATGAAGTTCACAACTTCCTTTCTGGAGGCTTTTTAACCTAATAGTGAGACTGGGGGAACCAAAACTAGGTCCTATCCAGAGCTGGATCTCAGCACCATGAGTGTGGAAAAGGACCAAACATATGAGGATTCTAAGAGGCTGACAAGGGGAGATAGGGAGGGCTGATAGACCTTCTGAGCCTATACGCTATGTGCATTATAATTCTAGGTGACTTGTGAGAAGTCATTAAAGAAAAAGAAAATGCAAAAAGACACATACCTGTCCATCCGAGTCGAAAGCCAGGCAGGCGACTCCATGTGTATGGACATCTTTAAGAATAGACACAGTCTGGACATTATAGGAGTCCCATATACATATATATGGCTCCTTCCCAACTTGGCCAGTTGCAACAAGGGTTTTATCTGGGTGTAAGGCAAGGCTGAAAAAGAAAAAGGCCTCTTTCACATCTTCCTATTGAACAAAGTTAAGAAAAACATTGATCATCTTTTATCCACATTTCTCATTTTAATCATCTAACAAGATAATCCCAAGAGAAAGAGTCCAAACTGTCGCCAAAGTAATGAATTAGCTGATTGGTCTAATAGAAACATTCAACTTTGGCAAAGAGAGGCTTAGCACAGTTTAACGATAATTTCATCTCATCTTACCCGCTTGGTAACCTTGAAAATCAGACAACTGTTATAATTCTGTGATTCTATGTTCTATCATTGCCTTATGTTATGGTATTTACTTACTGATTTTGAAAATATTACTCAGCTTTCAAATTAACTTTTGACTTTAAATTGGAAAAAAAATGCTGTTGCCAGGAGAAAGCGTACTTCTCAGAATTAATTAAACCTGCTTGCAGAAGCTCTGGATACCATCCTCATTAGGATTTCAAAGCATGGAGGGGGGTTTCAGAGTCAAGTGCTGTTTCTGTATCTGCTGCCATAGATTATATATTTTAAATGAAAATTTCTATTTTACACAAATCACTGTGACACTAAGAGAACCACAAATTACTATGCCTGCGGTTTGTGTAGAATTCTTCCTACATCTGTAGTGCAATCAAAATAAAACTGTCAAATGCCAACTAGAATTTCAAGGAATCTGTAGCAGTTAAGAGGGAGAAATGTAATCATTATTACTCCTAGATGAGAAATCACTTGAACGTTTTAAATTCGTTATGTAAAGGAGTTGTGCCTTTCTAAAAATAGGTGTTGGGAATTAAACGAAAGACCTATATAAAAAACTAGCAGATGACTGTTTACACAATAAACAAAAGTAGAACTTTTTTCCTTTTCAATTTCAGCATCTGTTTACAGTTAACAGAAGCAGAATTGTTTTTTCCTTTTCAATTTTCAGCTTGATTTTGATAAGAATATATGCTCTGGAATCAGAGCATTTGGATTTACACCTGGATTTGCACATTGGCTGCCCCTCAATACCTCTAGTTCCTTGGACATATTACTTGATCTCTTGCCCTCAGGTTCCTCATCTATGAAATGAAGATAATATATGAAAATAGATGATATAATGAATACAGAGCAATTAGCACAGAGGAAGCACTCAAGTTTCATTATCATCATTATTTGTGTAACTGGCAACAGACAGATACAACCAACATAGGCATGTCTCTGTGGATACGGGTGTTCTTTTCAGAAACAAACTACTTTCTGCTTCTCCCCCGGCCCCCAATTCTGCAACCACCAAGCCCCACAGTCTGTTCTGGTGTCTCTCATCCCACTGTGCTCACTTCCTGGGTCTCCCACCAAACCTAGTACCATCTTTTGCACAGGACCCCGAGTGCTGGCTCCCTTTCCTTACCGTCGGTGCTCCCAGGCCCTTGCACCCTGGCGCCGGGGTGCAGCTGGCCTTCCCAGGAGCTCCCAGTGCCCCCATCCACAGGTCTTCAGTCCCCGTGATGCCTCCTAAGCTGGAGGTCGGCTCCATTTGCACTCTCCCTACGAGGCTGGATGCTTCATCGAGTTTTGGTTTTTCCTTTTTCTTTGTAAGCAAAAAGGGTGGAGTTGGAGCTGCCTGGAGGGTGAGCTTTGTGGTTTTGGCTGCAGGGTGCGGGGGGGGGTGAGTGTGGGTCCAGATGGAGGGGGAGGAAGAGGATGGGTTGGGAGCGCTGACCTTCGGGGCGTCTCACAGGAATCAGGCCCAGGCGCTTCTGCCGCCACCGCCCTTCCAAGAAACAGCCCCATCTCACGAGATTTCGGGAGTTCTGCGGAGGCGGAGGCTTCCTGGGATGAGAAACACCTGCGTGCTCCAGGTGCCAGTGAGGACGCTCCAGTCAGAAAGGAGTTTGGCTCACACCACCAATCAAGCAAATCTCAATCTGCCTCACCTGCCCTCCCCCCACCCCCTGTCCCCTACCCCCCACCGCCAGCCATACTCACAGGGCACTCTCCCCAGGGGCCTGGCAAGGCGCTGGGGACCAGGCTGTGGCCCAAAGGCTGTGCAGTGGGGAGACTGCCTGAGTTCAGAACTTGGGAGTGAAATGCACGCAGGCGGGCCGAAAGTCTATCATCTTTCAGGAAGAGGAAGGACAAATTCAATATCTGCCATGGTCCAAGGCTGCAGCAACCCTTATGCACTATGTCACTGCACGTCCTCGGGGGGGCCAGTTGTTCCTCCTGGCAGCAGCGAGCTGTCTAGAATTCACCCCAGGAGACCATGGCTGCCTTTTCCTCAAGCCTTTCCCCTGCAGCACCACCTCAGGCATTGCTCTCCCTTTCTGACCCAGTCCAACTGCCTGCGCCCTGCGATGGGGGAGCCGGCCTCTCCAGGCAAGCCCCTCCGTCAGGAAACGTGCTCCTCTTTCGAACTCTGTCAGGGAGTCTATGGGCCTGGGGCTGCTCTGGATGGGGGAGTGTGGGGTTTCCCGGGAAGGCAAACAAGGTGCAGGTGATTTCCTGGCTTCAGCTGTGATGGGAGTGAACGTGGGTCCTGATGGAGGGGAAGGGAGGAGAGGATGGGCTGGGATGAGAAACACCTGGGTGCCCCAAGTCTGAGTTGGCCATCTTAGTACTTGCTGGAAAATAAATCCTCTGGGATCGTTATGAGGAGTAAAATAAAAAGAAGACACACATAAAAGGGTAGCTTTTTCACAATAGGTGACTGTTAGAGGCTTTAAAACATTTTAAGCTTGTAGAACACTTCAGCATTCAGAGTTGGTGAGAGAAGACCAATAAAGTATAAAAGTACCCTCGCAATATCAATTTTGCTGGGATACCTCTGGTCCTTGATACTTTCTAGATGTCCTAGAAAATTGCAAGTAGATTATGGAGTGTCATACTTGTTTCATTAAAATAGTGGATGGAAGCAGTCTATGAAAACCCTATGACAATTTAGTATATTTTAGTTCATTCATTCATTTGTTCAACAAACCCTTATTTAAGGACCTATGAAATGTCAGGTGGTGCCATAGATAACAGAAACAGAAAATACACTGCCCTTCTTTCAAGAAGCCCACCTTAAAAGGAAGGACAGACACATAAAATAATAACGGGCAGGCCAGGGCAGCCTTGAAAGCCCTTTTAATCGGGCCAGAAAGTTAGGGCATCACTGACAGTCATGAGCAGGATACAACATAAATAGTTTCACATGTCAGGAAGGTAACCCTAGTAGCAGTGAGGAACAGTGGGAAGAACAGATGGGTGAGGGCTGTTAGGAGAGGAAGCAGAGAGGCCAGAGACTAGGTGAGAGAGAGTGAGGTACGACGGGGGCAGAGAGGATGGAGAAGAAGAGTCAAGAGATATGTAAGGGAAAGAGAGCAAGAGAGAGACAGGGTGAGGGTGTTTGAGGCTAAGGAAAAGCTTGAACATGTCAAACCTGACAGTTTTTTGCTTAGGCAACTGGGTTGATAAATCACAGAGCTTGGCAGCATTAGAGTCTGAAGCCTGATCCTGGGAAAAAGATGGCCTTAAGTCGACCTTAGTCTCTGCCAAAGAGACTCCCCAGGTTACACCACACCTGAAGTCCCAAGAGCTATGAAGAAGAGGATTTGATGAGACTGTCTGTTCCATGAGGGCAAGGGCTGTTTCTATCACTCTACATGGTTCCTGGAACATCGTGGCAGAGTAAGCATTAACAAGGTGCTTGCGAGAGGAATGCTGGACATCAAGAGGTGAGAAGGGAGGATGGTCAGAGCGTCACCATGCTGCTCCCCCATCCCATGCCTTGGGCCCCCTCCGTTGGGAACAAACAGATGTCAGAAACTGAGCTGGAAAAGATAAAAGTCAGAACAGCTGAGCATTTTGAAAATGACAAAAATAACATTTCTTGGTTGAAGGAAGCCACGTGGTTGACAGGGTCTTGGTGCTCTGGCCGGGTGTCAGGCCTGTGCCTCTGAGGTGGGAGAGCCGAGTTCTGCACATTGGTCCTCCAGAGACCTCCCGGCTCCATGTAATACCAAACGGCGAAAGATCTCCCAGAGATCTCCATCTCAACGCTAAGACCCACCTCCACTCAATGACCAGCAAGCTACAGTGCTGGACACCCTATGCCAAACAACTAGCAAGACAGGAACACAACCCCACCCATTAGCAGAGAGGCTGCCTAAAATCATGTTAAGGTCACAGACACCCCAAAACACACCACCAGACTCAGTCCTGCCCACCAGAAAGACAAGATCCAGCCTCATCCACCAGAACACAGGAACCAGTCCCCTCCATCAGGAAGCCTAAACAGCCCACTGAACCAACCTTAGTCACTGGGGGCAGACACCAGAAACAACGGGAACTACGAACCTGCAGCCTGCAAAGAGGAGACCCCAAGCAGTAAGTTAAGCAAAATGAGAAGACAGAGAAACACACACAGATGAAGGAGCAAGGTAAAAACCCACCAGACCAAACAAATGAATAGGAAATAGGCAGTCTACCTGAAAAAGAATTCAGAGTAATGATAGTAAAGATGATCCAAAATCTTGGAAATAGAATGAAGAATATACAAGAAACGTTTAACAAGGACCTAGAAGAACTAAAGAGCAAACAAACAATGATGAACAACGCCATAAATGAAATTAAAAATTCTCTAGAAGGAATCAATAGCAGAATAATTGAGGCAGAAGAACAGATAAGTGACCTGGAAAATAAAATAGTACAAATAACCACTGCAGAGCAGAATAAAGAAAAATAAATGAAAAGAATTGAGGACAGTCTCAGAGACCTCTGGGACATCATTTAACACACCAACATTTGAATTACAGGGGTCCCAGAAGAAGAAGAGAAAAAGAAAGGGACTGAGAAAATATTTGAAGAGATTATAGTTGAAAATTTCCTTAATATGGGAAAGGAAACAGTCAATCAAGTCAAGGAAGGACAGAGAGTCCCATACAGGATAAATCCAAGGAACAACATGCCAAGACACATATTAATCAAACTATCAAAAATAAATACAAAGAAAAAATATTAAAAGCAGCAAGGGAAAAACAACAAATAACCTTATGGGGATTCCCCTGTATGTTAGCAGCTGATCTTTCAGCAGAAACTCTGCAAGCCAGAAGAGAGTGGCAGGACATATTTAAAGTGATGAAAGGGAAAAACCTACAACCAAGATTACTCTAGCCAGCAAGGATCTCATTCAGATTTGATGGAGAAATTAGAAGCTTTACAGACAAGCAAAAGCTATGAGAATTCAGCACCACCAAACCAGCTCTACAACAAATGCTAAAGGAACTTCTCTAGGCAGGAAACACAAGAGAAGGAAAAGACCTACAATAACAAACCCAAAACAATTAAGAAAATGTAATACGAACACACATATATATCACTAATTACCTTAAATGTAAATGGATTAAATGCTCCAAAAAAAGACATAGACTGGCTGAATGGATACAAAAATGAGACTCATATATATGCTGTCTACAAGAGACCCACTTCAGACCTAGGGACACATACAGACTGAAACTGAGGGGACGGAAAAAGATATTCCATGCAAAGGGGAATCAAAAGAAAGCTGGAGTAGCAGTTCTCATATCAGACAAAAGAGACTTTTTTTGTTTTTTGTTTTCTGTTTTTTTTGCGGTACGTGGGCCTCTCACTGTTGTGGCCTCTCCCGTTGCGGAGCACAGGCTCTGGACGCGCAGGCTCAGCGGCCATGGCTCATGGGCCCAGCCGCTCCGCGGCATGTGGGATCTTCCCGGACCAGGGCACGAACCCGTGTCCCCTGCATTGGCAGGCGGACTCTCAACCACTGTGCCACCAGGGAAGCCCCAAAATAGACTTTAAAATAAAGAATGTTACAAGAGACAAGGAGGACACTACATAATGATCAAGGGATCAAACCAAGAAGAAGATACAACAATTATAAATATATATGTACCCAACATAGGAGCACCTCAATACATAAGGCAAATGCTAACAGCTATAAAAGAGGAATTGACAGTAACACAATAATAGCAGGGGACTTTAACACCTCACTTACACGAATGGATATCATCCAGAGAGAAAATTAATAAGGACACACAAGCTTTAAATGACACAGTAGACCAGATAGATTTAATTGACAGTTATAGGACATTCCATCTAGAAACAACAGAATACACTTTCTTCTCAAGTGCTCATGCAACATTCTTCAGGATAGATCATATCTTGGGTCACATATCAAGCCTTGGTAAACTTAAGAAAATTGAAATCATATCAAGTATCTTTTCTGACCACAACGCTATGAGACTAGATATGAATTACAGGAAAAAATCCGTAAAAAATACAAGCACATGGAGGCTAAACAATACACTACTAAAGAACCAAGAGCTCACTGAAGAAATCAAAGAGGAAATCAAAAAATACCTAGAAAAAAATGACAATGAAAACACAACAACCCAAAACCTATGGGATGCAGCAAAAGCAGTTCTAAGAGGGAAATTTATAGCAGTACATTCCTACGCCAAGAAACAAGAAACATCTCAAATAAACAACCTGACTTACACCTAAAGCAATTAGAGAAAGAAGAACAAAAACATCCCAAAGTTAGCAGAAGGAAAGAAATCATAAAGATCAGATCAGAAATAAATGAAAACGAAATGAAAGAAACAATAGCAAAGATCAATAAAACTAAAAGCTGGTTCTTTGAGAAGATAAACAAAATTGATAAACCATTAGCCAGACTCATCAAGAATAAAAGGGAGAAGACTCAAATCAATAGAATTAGAAATGAAAAAGGAGAAGTAACAACTGACACTGCAGAAATACAAAAGATCATGAGAGATTACTACAAGCAACACTATGCCAATAAAATGGACAACCTGGAAGAAATGGACAAATTCTTAGAAAAGCACAACCTTCTGAGACTGAGCCAGAAAGAAATAGAAAATATGAACAGACCAATCACAAGCACTGAAATGGAGGCTGTGATTAAAAATCTTCCAACAAACAAAAGCCCAGGACCAGATGGCTTCACAGGCGAATTCTATCAAACATTTAGAGAAGCGCTAACACCTATCCTTCTCAAACTCTCTGAAAAAATTGCAGAGAGAGGAACACTCCGAAAGTCATTCTACAAGGCCACCATCACCCTGATACCAAAACCAGACAAAGATGTCACAAAGAAAGAAAAGTACAGGTCAGTATCACGGATGAACACAGATGCAAAAATCCTCAACAAAATACTAGGAAACAGAATCCAACAGCACATTAAAAGGATCGTATGCCAAAATCAAGTGGGGTTTATCCCAGGAATGTAAGGATTCTTCAATGTACGGAAATCAATCAATGTGATACACCATATTAACAAACTGATGGAGAAAAACCATATGATCATCTCAATAGATGCAGAAAAAGCTTTCAACAAAATTCAACACCCATTTATGATAAAAACCCTCCAGAAAGCAGGCATAGAGGGAACTTACCTCAACATAATAAAGGCCATATATGACAAACCCACAGCCAACATTTTTCTCAATAGTGAAAAACTGAAACCATTTCCTCTAAGATCAGGAACAAGAAAAGGCTGTCCACTCTCACCACTATTATTTAATATAGTTTTGGAATTTTTAGCCGCAGCAATGAGAGAAGAAAAAGAAATAAAAGGAATCCAAATCAGAAGAGAAGAAGTAAAGCTGTCACTGTTTGCAGATGACATGATATTATACATAGAGAATCCTAAAGATGCTACCAGAAAACTACTAGAGCTAATCAATGAATTTGGTAAAGTAGCAGGATACAAAATTAATGCACCTAAATCTCTTGCATTCCTATACACTAATGATGAAAAATCTGAAAGATAAATTAAGGACACCCTCCCATTTACCACTGCAACAAAAAGAATAAAATACCTAGGAATAAACCTACCTATGGAGACAAAAGACCTGTATGCAGAAAACTAGAAGACACTGATGAAAGAAATTAAAGATGATACAAACAGATGGAGACATATACCATGCTCTTGGATTGGAAGAATCAATACTGTGAAAATGACTGTACTACCCAAAGCAATCTACAGATTCAATGCGATCCCTATCAAACTACCAATGGCATTTTTCACAGAACTCGAACAAAAAATTTCACAATTTGTATGGAAACACAAAAGACCCCAAACAGCCAAAGCAATCTTGAGAAAGAAAAATGGAGCTGGAGGAATCAGGCTCCTGGACTTCAGACTATACTACAAAGCTACAGTAATCAAGAAAGTATGGTACTGGCACAAAAACAGATTATAGATCATGGAACAGGACAGAAAGCCCAGAGATAAACCCATGTACATATGGTCACCTTATTTTTGATAAAGCAGGCAAGAATATACAATGGAGAAAAGACAGCCTCTTCAATAAGTGATGCTGGGACAACTGGACAGCTACATGTAAAAGAATGAAATTAGAACACTCCCTAACACTATACACAAAAATAAACTCAAAATGGATTAAAGACCTAAATGTAAGGCCAGATACTATACAATTGTTAGAGGAAAACATAGGCAGAACATTCTATGACATAAATCATAGCAAGATCCTTTTTGACCCACCTCCTAGAGAAATGGAAATAAAAACAAAAATAAACAAATGGGACCTAATGAAACTTAAAAGCTTTTGCACAGCAAAGGAAACCATAAACAAGATGAAAAGACAACCCTCAGAATGGGAGAAAATATTTGCAAATGAAGCAACTAACAAAGGATTAATCTCCAAAATTTACAAGCAGCTCATGCAGCTCAATATGAAAAAAAACAAAACAACCCAATCCAAAAATGAGCAGAAGACCTAAGTAGACATTTCTTCAGAGAAGACCTACAGATTGCCAACAAACACATTAAAGGATGCTCAACATCAGTAATCATTAGAGAAATGCAAATTAAAAGTACAATGAGGTACCACCTCACACCAGTCAGAATGGCCATCGTCAAAAAATGTACAAACAATAAATGCTGGAGAGGGTGTGGAGAAAAGGGAACGCTCTTGCACTGTTGGTGGGAATGTAAATTGATACAGCCACTATGGAGAACAGTATGGAGGTTCCTTAAAAAACTAAAAACAGAACCATATGACCCAGCAATCCCACTACAGGGCATATACCCTGAGAAAACCATAATTCAAAAAGAGTCATGTACCACAATGTTCATTGCAGCACTGTTTACAATAGCCAGGACATGGAACAACCTAAGTGCCCATCAACAGATGAATGGATGAAGAAGATGTGGCACATATATACAATGGAATATTACTCAGCCATAAAAAGAAATGAAATTGAGTTATTTGTAGTGAGGTGGATGGACCTAGAGTCTGTCATACAGAGTGAAGTAAGTCAGAAAGAGAAAACAAATACCATATACTAACACATATATATGGAATCTAAAACAAAAAAAGTGGTTCTGAAGAACCTAGGGGCAGGACAGGAATAAAGACACAGACATAGAGAGTGGACTTGAGGATACGGGGAGAGGGAAGGGTAAGCTGGGACAAAGTGAGAGAGTGGCATAGACATATATATACTACCAAATGTAAGATAGATAGCTAGTGGGAAGCAGCCACATAGCACAGGGAGATCAGCTCGGTGCTTTGTGACCACCTAGAAGGGTGGGATTGGGAGGGTGGGAGGGAGACCAAGAGGGAGGAGATATGGGGATGCATGTATATGTATAGCTGATTCACTTTGTTATAAAGCAGAAACTAACACACCATTGTAAAGCAATTATACTCCAATAAAAGATGTTAAAAAACAACAAACAAGGTGCTCGCTGAAGAGGGAGTGAAGGAGGCCAATGGTCATGGCTGCCGTTTTGCCTCTCCCTCCTGCTGCAGGCACAGGTTCTACCCGGGACTAGAAAATAAAGAGTCTGTCATACAGAGTGAAGTAAGTCAGAAAGAAAAAGACAAATACCGTATGCTAACACATATATATGGAATTTAAGGGAAAAAAAAATGTCATGAAGAACCTAGGGGTAAGACAGGAATAAAGACGCAGACCTACTGGAGAACGGACTTGAGGATATGGGGAGGGGGAAGGGTTCGCTGTGACAGGGCGAGAGAGAGTCATGGACATATACACACTAACAAACGTAGTAAAGTAGATAGCTAGTGGGCAGCAGCCGCATGGCACAGGGATATTGGCTCGGTGCTTTGTGGCAGCCTGGAGGGGTGGGATAGGGAAGGTGGGAGGGAGGGAGACGCAAGAGGGAAGACATATGGGAACATATGTATATGTATAACTGATTCACTTTGTTATGGGGCAGAAACTAACACACCATTGTAAAGCAATTATACCCCAATAAAGATGTTAAAAAAAAAAAAAGAGGATTGAGCATATTTCCCCTAGATGCTGAGAGACACTTTCAAGAGACACAAATGAAACTCTTTTGCTGTGATTACAGCTTCTAATTAAAATGCTTGAGAGACTTGGTAAATTTCTGGGGTTCTAAAAAACAAAGAGTAAAAAAATTGCTATTCCAGTTAATTGTTCTAACTATAATTTCATGATTCTTGACTTTTCTCATTCCTTGAATGAGGGGGGAAATGAAAAAAACACTTTTAACAAATCTTTAGAGAGGCCTTCAAAATAATTTATCAGTGTATGTTACTCAATTATCAGTGTGACCCCAAAACATCTGATTATGGATTTGAAATATTTTTACTCTGGTTTTTATCGTCCTTTTCGTTCATCTTAAAGCACATAAATTTATCATATTTATGAAAATGTCCATACTGGATTTTTTTCCCCAGAAGTTTCTTTAACACTGTTCTTTAAACCATCTTTTCCCAGCCCATGATATCCCATTTATCTAAGTTCCTCCTTTACCATTTGAATATATTAACAAAATTATCCTTTTCTCCTTTTATAAGCCAAGCCTCTGACCCCACTTCTCTGGCTTGCATGCAACAATGCAGTGACTCATAATGTTCCTATTTATCCACGTCCATGGCAAGAACAGGGCAAACAGACAACCACCTCTACTCACTTTGCCATTTTCCCATCAGCTTCCCAGAAACTTCACTCCTTCCACCTGGGTAACAGAATGACAGTATCCGTGTATCTTTTAGAGCAGAGCCAAGTGGCATTTACTTACTTTTGTTTTAAATATGTCATATCATTCAACAGCAGTTTTTAATCCTCGTAAGAAAGCAGGGGAAAACCCCAGCAACCTTAATCACTGTATTTGCACATCAGGTATCAGTAAGGGTGCAGTTACAGGAGTATTTATTTAATAAGCATATTTGAAGCTACCATCAAGGTATCTATATTCACTTCTCACTTCTCTGCATTTAGGAATTCAAGAATTTCATGAAAAGTCATTTTGAGCAGGATCTGCTTTCATCTAATCCCAAAACATATTTGGAATTTTACTTCAGAAGTGTTTAAATGAGATAGATAGATAGATAGATAGATAGGTACAGATTCCAAATTGGCCCCCTACTGCATACTTCAAAACTGCTCTTTCTTTCTCCTACAGAGATGCCCTAAGCCTAAGAAGCTACCCTAAGTATTGCCTTTAGATCAACCAACAGATTATAGGAGGGTGTGTCTCCTTATCCTATTAAGGGGCCGTGATGAAAACTATCATGTCCCGTGAATTCCTTCTGATAAGATTTCAACAGAAATGGCCAGTTGTTGTGTTCTTCCATGAAGAAATTACAGAAGTGGAAAGTACCACCACTACACAAAATATCTGGTCCACTCTGGGCTTCCCATTGTCTTCTTTACCATAACACAGTGTTGGGTTCTTTCTGTGACTGGAAGTATCGATACCGCTTACTTATATTTTATGTCTTCCATTTGAGAGTCCATAAAGCCAAATCTCTGCTTTTCTAAGAAAACTTGCACATTACAAATTTTACAGATTATTATGGCTACAACAGTAATGTCACAGTGTTAAAACTTTCAAAATTGACTCCCTTTCACTGAGGGTCTCACGATGGAGGTCTCATTCCACACCTGCATAAAAAGGTTTGGTGTCCTTTCCTTGGTAGTTTATTGCATTGATTGTATTGTACACATGGCAACAAAAAAGGGATCAAGCTTTTAAAGAACTGCTTTTCTCTGTGTATATATAAATCTAGTTCCATTGGGAAATCCCATCTTCTGTTGCCATAGCAATAGAAAGCACTGCAGAGGACTTTCATCACCCTATCGGGGAGAAGGAATTGATTTGTTTCTCCAAGGGCAAAAGCATGTCTTTCTGATGTCAGATAAGATCAGGAAGATTTCCCAATATGTTGTGTGGGGAGAAAATGAGAATTAATAGGGTCATGAAAAGAGGTAGCCTTATGAGGTTAAACAAAAAACTTTCAACAACACTAATCATTCTCAATTCCTGAAGGCAAAAAAATTATATTTGAGTACTTGTTCCAAGTGCAGCATTTTAAAAATGTTCATGATTTGGACTTTGCTTTTTAAAGCCTTATTTCATTTTTGCTCAGGCTGCTTTAGGGATTCTCTCAGTAATAACTTTATATGGTAGTAGCTTTTTTTTTTCCAGTAGTCTCACCAGGAAAGCCTTGTCTCTCCTTTCTCTGAAAATAACCCTGAGAGAATTTTCCAGTGTTGGAGGTATAAGTGCATCAAAGTGATGACTAGGCTGGACTGTCTGAGGGCAGAGGGGGAGGCTGCTGCTTTCTGGGCTGAAGAGGGAGTGGCCCAACCTCAGTGGATGCTCACCTGTGAGAAAGAAAAGGCAAAGGAAGACTTTTTTGAAAATAGTGGGTTGGTGGTAGTGGGACCTCAGATGGGGGTGGCTGTGCTTCAGTCCTTGCCCCCAGAGCTGCACTTGGCACTGGAGTACCACCACTGGGACTGGGATCTCATCTCACACCACAGAGAGGCCCTCTAGGTGGGCCTGGGCAGGACATATGGAAGTGAGAGCAATGTCAACAGACCACCAGGGTCCACTGCCATTGTCCCTGAACTGTGTAAGCCCATGGGTACCTGTATAATCCGTGGTTGAGCAGTGGTCCCTCAAATTGGACTTCTCAACAACCTTGATGAGTGGTACATCTAATGAGAATTAATGTGATTTAGAAAAATAAAGACACACAATATCTCTTGCATGCTGAGTGTTGCCACACGGGTATTGGTATGGAACCATATTCTAGTAATACCTTAATACCACATAAAAGAATGGCTAAGGACATAGTAGTTTGGCTGCCTGAGATCAAAGCATGCAGCAGCATGCTGGAGCCGGCAAGAACTGATTGTTAAATTTCAAAAATTTTGAATATCAGTTGTTAAACACAGCCACTGTTTACAATTAAATTATATAAACTTGCAACTAAATAAATTATATTAAAAACAAAGGTAACCTACCTAGGGAGGTAAAAGACCTGCACTCAGAAAACTATAAGACATTGATGAAAGAAATCAAAGATGACACAAACAGATGGCGAGATATACCATGTTCTTGGATTGGAAGAATCTATACTGTGAAAATGACTATACTACCCAAAGCAATCTACATATTCAATGCAATCCCTATCAAATTACCAGTGGCATTTTTTACAGAACTAGAACAAAAAAATCTTAAAATCTGCATGGAAACACAAAAGACCCCGAATAGCCAAAGCAATCTTGAGGGGAAAAAAATGGAGCTGGAGGAATCACACTCCCTGACTTCAGACTATACTACAAAGCTACAGTAATCAAGACAATATGGTACTAGCACAAAAACTGAAATACAGATCAATGGAACAGGATAGAAAGCCCAGAGAAAAACCCCTGCATATATGGTCAAATAACCTATGAAAAAAGAGGCAAGGATATACAACAGAGAACAGACAGTCTCTTCAGTAAGTGGTGCTGGGAAAACTGGACAGCTACATGTAAAAGAATGAAATTAGAACACTCCCTAACACCATACACAAAAATAAACTCAGAATGGATTCGAGACCTAAATGTAAGACCTGACACTATAAAACTCTTGGAGGAAAACATAGGAAGAACACTTTCTGACATAAATCACAGCAACATCTTTTTTGACCCACCTCCTAGAGTAATGGAAATAAAAACAAAAATAAACAAATGGTCCCTAATGAAACTTAAAAGCTTTTCACAGCAGAGGGAACTACAAACAAGACGAAAAGACAACCCTCAGAATGGGAGAAAATATTTGCAAACAAATCAATGGACAAAAGATTAATCTCCAAAATATATAAACAGCTCATGCAGCTCAGTATTAAAAAAACAAACAACCCAATCCAAAAATGGGCAGAAAACCTAAATAGACATTTCTCCAAAGAAGACATACAGATGGCCACGAAGCACATGAAAAGCTGCTCAACATCATTTATTATTAGAGAAATGCAAATCAAAACTACAATGAGGTATCACCTCACACCAGTCAGAATGGGCATCACCAGAAAACCTACAAAAAACAAATGCTGGAGAGGGTGTGGAGAAAAGGGAACACTCTTACACTGTTGGTGGGAATGTAAATTGATACAGCCACTGTGGAGAACAGTATGGAGGTTCCTTAAAAAACTGCAAATAGAACTACCATATGACCCAGCAATCTCACTATGGGGCATATACCCTGAGAAAACCATAATTCAAAAAGAGTCATGTACCAAAATGTTCACTGCAGCTCTATTTACAATAGCCCGGAGATGGAAACAACCTAAGTGTCCATCATCGGATGAATGGATAAAGAAGATGTGGCACATATATACAATGGAATATTACTCAGCCATAAAAAGAAACGAAATTGAGCTATTTGTAATGAGGTGGATAGACCTAGAGTCTGTCATACAGAGTGAAGTAAGTCAGAAAGAGACAGACAAATACCATATGCTAACACATATATATGGAATTTAAGAAAAAAAAATGTCATTAAGAACCTAGGGGTAAAACAGGAATAAAGACACAGACCTACTAGAGAATGGACTTGAGGATATGGGGAGGGGCAAGGGTAAGCTGTGACAAAGCGAGAGAGAGGCATGGACATATATACACTACCAAACGTAAGGTAGATAGCTAGTGGGAAGCAGCCACATAGCACAGGGATATCAGTTCAGTGCTTTATGACCGCCTGGAGGGGTGGGATCGGGAGGGTGGGAGGGAGGGAGACGCAAGAGGGAAGACATATGGGAACATATGTATATACATAACTTATTCATTTTGTTGTGAAGCAGAAACTAACACACCATTGTAAAGCAATTATACTCCAATAAAGATGTTAAAAAAAAAAAACTACAATGAGGTATCACCTCCCACCAGTTAGAACGGGCATCATCAGAAAATCTACAAACAACAAATGCTGGAGAGGGTGTGGAGGAAAGGGAGCCCTCTTGCACTGTTGGTGGGAATGTAAAGTGATACAGCCACTATGGAGAACAGTATGGAGGTTCCTTAAAAAACTAAAAATAGAATTGCCATATGACACAGCAATCCCACTACCAGGCATATACCCTGAGAAAACCATAATTCAAAAAGACACATGCACCCTAATGTTCACTGCAGCACTATTTACAATAGCAAGGTCATGGACGCAACCTAAATGCCCATCGACAGATGAATGGATAAAGATGTGGTACTTATATACAGTGGAATATTACTCAGCCATAAAATGGAACGAAACTGGCACATCTGTAGAGACGTGGATGGATCTAGAGACTGTCATACAGACTGAAGTAAGTCAGAAAGAGAAAAACAAATATCGTGTATTAACGCATATATGTGGAACCTAGAAAAAATGGTACAGATGAACCGGTTTGCAGGGCAGAAATTGAGACACAGATCTAGAGAACAAACGTATGGACACCGGGGGGAAAGTGGCGGGGGGTGGTGGTTGTGGTGTGATGAATTGGGAGATTGGGATTGACATTTATACACGAATATGTATAAAATAGATAACTAATAAGAAAAAAAAAGATAAGGTGATAGAAGGTAAAGCCTGGAGCTTTTGTAGTAGTAGTAGGAGTTGTTGCCCCATCCTCTGTGCCTAAACAAAACACTAATGAAAGACAGCAAAAACAAACACAATTTTGGCTTATGTTATAAAATAATGACTCAATCTTTAATGGTGTAGGAGCTGATCATAGAGTCTTCGTATCCACACTCCCTTCCTTATGTTTGTCAACTGCATCATATAATAGTTTCTATATAAGAGAAATTTCTAGGAAGGAAGAACTCCAATGACACACTAGTTGACAGATCTTATAATAGCCAAACACTAAACTTACAATTTTATATCAGCAAAATTTACAAAAAACGTATGAATGTATATACATACATACATTTTCTCTTGGAGAGGTTGTTCTTAAACAATTATCAGTACATCACTGAAGCATATCTCCTCTACTTACTGGCATGTAAGTTTCTCACAAATCACCTTCAGCAAATTACTCAATCTCTCTGTGCCTCAGTTTCTCATCCATAAAATACGAATAATAACAGTACCTACCTGAAAGAAGGTAGGTACTATTGTGAGGATTTAATAAATTCTAAAACAGTAATTAAAACAAGAGTGCTTAAAACATAGTGAGCAGTATATATGTGTCATTAGTATTAACTAACTGCCATGTGACAGAATCTGCTCAAACAATCACATGTGAAAACCCTGAGGATTGGCATTCTAAGACAGAGAAACTCATGTACATAGAGAGCTACTGTGAACTAATCTCCAAAGTTTAAAAATAAGACTACCCTCTGAGAATTAAACTGGTAAAAACCACATGAAATGGACAAGATTGGTTATCTAAAGAAGTCATCGAAGGAGAAAATATCCTAGGCAAGAAGTTTGAAAATTGTATCCAATCATGATTGACAGTGAGAGAATCTGGACTCGAACACTGAAATCAATAAATATGAGTAGAATGTGAATAGAAGGGGAAGTTCTGTGTAAAGCCTTTGTAAAAAGGAGTCACAGTTAAGAAAGTAGAGTGTTGGCATAAGGATAGACATATAGATCGATGGAACACTATTGAGTCCATCAATAGACTCACACGTATATGGTCAATTGATTTCCAATGAAAGTGTTAAGGTAACTCAAAGGGGAAGGATAGTTTTTTCAATGAATAATGGAACAACTGGATATCCATGTGGAAAAAAATAAACCTCAACACTTCTCATCATTCACAAAAATTACCTCAAATGACCAGAGATCTAAATGTAAGAACTAAAACCATACAACTGATAGAAAAACACATGAGAAAACCTTTGTGACCTTTGAAAGACAATGATCTTTTTAGAGAAGAAACAGAAAGCATTAGCCATAAAAGAAACAATGGATAAATTGGGACTTCAAAATTAAAACTTCTGCTCTTTGAAAGACACCATTAGGAAAATGAAAAGGGAAGTCATAGACTGGTAAAGAAAATTCTCAAAGGACTTGTACCCAGAACATACAAAGAATGCTTACAATTCAATAGTAAGAAGACAACCCAACTTAAAATATGGCCCAAAGACTTGAACACTGTCAAAGACAACTAAATTGAAAAGGCTGACAATATCAAGAGTTGCTGAGGATGTAGAGCAACTGGAACATACACACATTGTTGATGGGGATAAAAATGATCACTTTGGAAAGTAGTTTGACAGTTTCTTATAAAGTTAAACATACAGTTACCATATGACCTAGCAATTTCATTCCTAGATATTTACCCAAGAGAAATAAAATTATGTCTCTAAACAAAGACATACACAAATGTTCATAGCTGCTTTATTTATAATAGTCAAAAACTGGGAATAACTCAAATATTCACCAACAGGTGAATGGATAAACAAATTATTGTATATTTATACAATGGAATCGTTTTCAGCAATAAAAAGGAACGAACTAAGTACTGATACACACAACAACGCAGATGAATCTCAAAAACATTGTACCGAGTGAAAGAATCCTGGAGCATTCAGTGGAATACTCATGTCACTAAGATCTTCATCATACAAAGTTAGGAGCCCAGAGACAATGTCTATAGTTGACCCCAAAAATAAAGATATAAAAATGTAAAAGCTACAAAGGTAAATGTTAAGGGAATTAAAAATATGAAATAACCCTTTGAAGAGGATAAGAGAAGGGATGTAAGAATGGCATGTGTAGGCTACATTCTCATGTGTCTTGAAAGGAAGTTGACCATGTCTAAAACAGATAAATCAAAAAATAGCAATTAATCAAATTTTTTTGAGATATAGGTACATAATCACCAGAAAAAAGTCATAAGAATTAAAAGTGTTCCTTTGGAAAGTGGATTGGGGATGGGAAAGGGTGGGGCAGGGGCAGTTTTTCATTATAAAGCCTTCTGTAATTTTTGATTTGTGGGTCAATATTGCTTTGATACAAATATGAAAATTAAAAGAGATAAAAATAAAATAAAAAGTTACAGAGAAATAAAAGTTGATTAACTTGTGCAAAAAAGACCATATCTTGTGGTTGAGAAGTTTTCCACAGGCAGGAAGTAGGAAGGGATGTCTGATGACTATATCAGATTTATCAACCACCAGATGTTCTCATCAAGTATAATTGTTACCGATAAAATGAATTTAACCAGCATGGTTAGTCTTACAATTCATTCTTTGAAAAACAAGAAATAATACCTTAAGACTGTAACACAACAATTTGGTAATGAGAAGTTTCACTAATGAAGGCGGTCTATGTGAAACTCAGCTTTCTGGAGCTATTCATCTCTTTTTTCTTCTTCAAGTAAGGAGCATGACTCAAGCATTGAGGATTATATCTGGCAGAAGTCCTGTTAATTTAGGATAATTAAATATGCCAGTCATGTGTTTCAGTAAGGTCTGATTAAATACTTCAGAGAAGTCATTAGTGAATCCATCTGGTCTAGTGGCTTTGCCAGATGGCAAAATGTTACTACCTCTGTTTTATTCTTGGAATATTCTATCAATACCTCTATTGTATCATACATAGCATGCAGTTATTTTCAGGGTAAGTCCTAATTTGCTACTTTACATTATCAAAGAATCTGGAAGGTGGAAGGCAAGCCTGACAACTGTGTTACACCATGCCAAATGAGCCACAAGATTTCAAGGCTGTGTTAAATGGCCTGTTGTTCTACTGTTAAATTCAAATGATTTCATCATTTCTGTTTCCTCAAAAGGCTCTCATCAAACATTTCAGATGGTGCTCCATTTGTGACTAGAGAGTCAGAACCACAGTGAGAAGTAACCAGTTATATTTCACACCCATGAGATTATAATACTCCAAGATGAGGAGAACCCTGGAAGTACTTCCCCCATGGGGACAGTCATCTAGATGGAAAAGTGACCAGTTTTGATTCTTTAAAATTACAGAGTTGTACTGCTTTGTGAGAACACCTTAAAATGACAATCTTAAGTTGTTTTGGTTCTTTGGCCATGCAGAAGTAACCTTTGACTTAGCAATTCCCTAACCAGCTGGGTCAAAATGCAAGGTATTCTCCAAAGCACTGACAATGGCAACTTTAATACAGTCACTTCACCGGTTGGTGTCTAAGGTAAACACTTAAACCCAGGTGTAAAGTAACTAGGGGCTTGGAGCTGCTGGAGGAGGGTCTGAAGGTGGCTTGATGAAGATATGAAGCAAAGATAAAGCCTAGAAAAGAGCCCAACATTTTATTGCCACTCAACCTCCAACCCCTCAAGTATATTCTAAGGCTAAGCATTAGGTTGAGCTGAAGCCCCACTCTTTCCTAATAAAGGCCAGAGTTGCATATCTAATTGATTGAGTTGGCTGTGATCAGATGGAATTTATATTCGGGGAACTGTTGCTTCCAAGGCTATCCCCTGAGTATCTGGGAACTAGGGGTACCACACTACAGCAACTCTTGCATTGAAGGCTCTTGGTTACCAGTATGACCTCTTCCCTTTGTTCTTATCTTATTCCTCTTCCTTCCCCTCTTTCCTTCCCTTTAAAGTTTTACTCTGTCTTTACATTGGGTATTATATTTTATCCAGCATTTCTATGTGTTTGGATAGGAATGGGGAGGGTGGGAAGGTATGTGTCTCTGTCACCTCTGTACCACATGTTGCCAGAACTGGAAGTCCATGCTTGACACTTCACCATCGCCCTCAATTTTCAACAGCTGAATTTTATCATTGTGGAACTACCACTGTGAACATGGCATAAATGGCTAATTCAAACCTTTTTAAGATTCCATGTGCTTAAGAGCATCTGTATTTCCACCGAGTACAGAGATTGTTGCAGACTGATGCCCCCGCCCCTGCTACTCTCTCATCACTGCAGACACCTTCAGTGAAATATGGGCAACAGGCCAGAGAGATCAAAATGGGGTTCAGGGTCATCCATCTTCAAACCACCTGTGCCCTATAGTAAAGTGAGAGTCTGTGAGAGGCCCAGGCAGAAGGGGCCAGGAGGAGCAAACTGGCTTTTTCATGTGGGTCCACATTAGGGTGAGGAAGGGGTGATTTCCATAAGAAAGTGCTGAGCAAGTGCCTAGCACCTCTGCCCTTAGGAGATGAGATGCAGAAGGGTACTATCAAACCTCCTGGCTCTCAGGACAAGGACTAATGGCAGCATGGACTCTGCTGTGCCAGAAGAGAAGGGCGGAGCACCCAGTCACCCTCTGATGACTGGGCTTTCAAAAGACTGCTATCCACCAATAAGGGGTTACTATCCAAAATATATAAAGAACTCATGAAACTCAACAACAACAACAAAACAGACAACCGATTTAAAAGTGGGCAGAGGAGCTGACTGGATGTTTTTCCAAAGGAGACATACAGATAGCCAATAGGCACATGAAAAGATGTTCAACATCACTAATTATTGCAGAAAATGCAAGTCAAAAACCACAATCAGATATCGTCTCATGCCTGTTAGAATGACTATTATCAAAAAGGCAAGAAATAAGAAGTGTTGGCAAGGGTGTGGAGAAAAGAGAACGTTATATGCTGTCAGTGGGAATATGAATTGGTGCAGCTGCTATGGAAAACAGTATGGAGATTCCTCAAAAAATTAAGAACAGAGCTACCATATGATCCAGCTATCCCACTCCTGGGTATTTATGCAAAGAAAATGAAAACACTAATTTGAAAAGATACATATACCCCTATGTTCATTATAGCATTATTTACAATAGCCAGGATATGGAAACAACCTAAGTGCACATCAAGAAATGAATGGATAAGGAAGATGTCATACACACACACACACACACGCACACGCACACACACACGCACACACACATGCACAATGGAATACTGCTCAGTCATAAAAAAGATGGAAGCTTGCCATTTGCAACAGTATGGATGGACCTTGAGGGTATTGTGCTAAGTGAAATAATTCAGACAGAGAAAGACGCTGTATACTTTCACTCACATGTGGAATATAAAACAACAACAACAAAGAAAAACACAAAAAAACACAAATACATGAACAAACCAAACAGAAACAAACAGGTAGTTACAGAGAATAGAGTAGTGATCACTGGAAGGGAAGTGTTGGGTGCAGGGAGGGTGAAATGCGTAAATGGGATCAACTGTATGGAAATGGATAGAAACTAAATTTTTGGTGGTGAACGCACTGTAGGGTATACAGAAGTAGCAATATGTTGTACAGATGAAACTTACATAATATTATAAACCAATGTTACCCTAATAATAAATAAACAAAAAGACATATCCAATCTCTGAAATGTCTCTTGAGCTGTTACTTCCTTTGTTATTTTTCTGACTGATCTATCAACTACAAAAAGGAGTGCCAATACCTCTCACTGATTGCAGATGGGTCAATTTCTCCAAGTAGTTCTGCTTTACATTTTTAGGCTATGTTATTAGGTACATACAAGCTTAGAACTTTTTATCTTTGTAGTAAGTAAATTTATCATGTAGTTACTCTAATATTTGATCTTGCTTTAAATTCTATTTTATCAGATATTAACTGAGCTGTATCAGCTTCCTTTCAGCTAGAATTTGTCTGGTATACTTTTCCTATCTTTTTACTTTCCATTTTTCCATGTTCTTAACCTTTAAGGGTGTCTCTTGCAAAAGCATATAGCTGGATTTTAAGAGTTCAGTCTATTTGTATTTAGTGTAATCACTGAAATATTTGGGTTTGTTTCTACCACTTATTTTATGCATTATTCATCCTGTTTTTCTTTTCTAGTTTTTCTTCCCTTTTTTTGAATTTAGTTTTCTTATTCTATTTTTCCACTGTACTAGTTTAAAAGTTGTTGGTTCTTTTTCTATTCCTTTTGTGATTATTCTAGAAGGGTTAATATGCCTTCTTACAAAAATCTAAGGTTGAGAATTATCTGTACCTTCCTCCTTAACCATATAAGAACCTGATAACACTTTAACTCCCATCTTGCCTAGCTCACATTCTAATTCTACCATTATTTGTTGCTGTTTTTTTTAACATACAAGTTACACATTATTGTTATTGTTTCATGCAATTGATGTTTATTTAGTTATCTACACATTTATCAATTACTTTGCTCACATTTCTCTTGCCTCTCAGTTCATCTAGGATCATTTTCCTTCTACCTGAAGTATATCTTTAACATTAATTTAGTGGAGGTCTGAAAAAGTTCATGTTTAACTGAGACACTGTTTTGTCCCTGTTCTTGAAATACAATCTCACCAGATACATAATCCTTATATGCCCTCTCATTCTATCCTCCATATTTTTAAACCTCTCTGTCCTAGACAGTTTATTTAGATATATCTTCCAATTCACTAAGTCCTTCTTCAATTGTGTTTAACCTGCTATTTATTCTGAAGTTCTATTGGTTCTTATTCAAATCTTAGTTGTTTTAAAAAGTGTCTTGTTCCTAATTTATATTTTAATTCCTTCTTTTATTTTTTTTAAACATATAAATCATACTCATTTCCAATATCTAAAGTTCTTTGTGGACCTGATTCTGTTGCCTGCTTTTCTCCTGTCTGCTCTTATGGTGTCTTATTTTCTTATAGGTAGCGTGATTATTTAAAATGAAAGCTAATGCTTCTTGGAATTTTATCTGTGGGAATTCTTTGAGACTAAGGGTAAAAGTGCATTATTCCTCCAGCAGATCTGCATTTGCTTCTCTGGGCACCTGGGGACACCATTGTCCTAGGATCATGTGTGAGGTTTTGTTAGACCACACAGGAAGTGTGAATTTGTGTTTCAAGTCTATGACAGCCAACTTGTGATCATGAATTTTCAAGAGGAAAATTTTATTTTCCCTTCCCCACTTCCCCCTTGTGCAAGGGAGATTTTTTGTTTTGTTTGTTGGCTAATACACTATTATAATTTGGGTCCAAGTCTTCATGGTTCTAACTACACCAGCATCTACCATTGGATGCCCTGTTTTGTCTCCTGTCCCCTACATCCCTCAAGGCCCTCCAAATGGAAGGCACATGAACTCTTCCAAATGGAAGAGTTCAGCACATGCCCCAGAGGTAAGACCATCTTGAGCATTGACTTATCTTTCTGGGTTTCAATCTTCAATTCATTTTCAGCCTCTTTGTATTCCTTGATTTATCATCTCAGAAATAAATTTTGAACTGCATTTTAATATTTTATCTAACATTTTAAATTGATCTCAACGGGAGGACTGTTCAGGTTATCTGATGGTGCATGCTACTAAAAATATGAAGTTTGTCTGTCCCTTCCTTTGCAATCCCACTACTACTGCTGTGGTTTAGGCTCCTTCCTACTGTTTAGAAATCCATTTAGATCCATAAATCTTTTACTCCACTTATCACAATCTACCTAGAATTATAATTAGGCCTGTTTTAAAACATGTATCTCTCATGTTGTGAGCTCTACAGGGACAAACAGTACAATTTATTGATTATTATTTCACAATGCCACCATCCACACAAGCACACACACTTACATACTCACACTTACACATGCACACTCACCCACTCACACATACTCATCCACTCACCCTCATACACACAGACTTACATGTTCTTATCCACACACACTGCATAAAACTGCACCGTGCATAGGAAATGCTCGATATAGCCTAGTTGAATCAAATTTCATTTTCACATCTTTAACTTCTAATACCTAACTTAAGTCTGGATCGCTGGTTTTGTGAACTCTGTGATTTCTGGATTTGGCCATCATCTGGGATTTTGTTCCGAGTACATATTATAATTTCATTGATTTCTGCTTCTTATCTGTGACCCTGCTTGGAGAGAGAGTGTGCAATGGATAAGACAGACCTGCATTTGGTTTGAATCTCTACCATTTACTGACTGTGGGAAGGTCAAAAGTTAAATTATGTCTCTGGGTCTCAATTTTCTCATCTGCCAAATGGGGTAAACATAAACACTTAGTACAGGATCTGGGACTCAATGAGTACTCAATACATAGTAGCTATAAGTGACAAGTCCTTTTAGCATGACAACTAAAATTATTTATTATCAAGTGAACGAAATTAAAACTTAAACATACTAGATAAGTTACTTATTTTGATTTTCAGACGTGGAAAATAAAAACTGAAATGAATATCTTTTTCTCACTTTTTCTCTTACTGGGATCATTAGTTCCAATTCAGTGATTATCAGTATTTTAAAAGAATGTTAGCTACAAGACGGCGGGGATTTTAGTCTGTCTTTTTTCATTAATGACATTGGAATAGCAGAGTGCCTAGTATCTAATGGATGCTTTATGAATATTTGTTGTATGAGTAAATAAGTAAACATACATAGTTCCAGATACCTGAATAAAAGTAAGATGGATGAAAAAACACATTAAATGATATAGGCACCTTTCATGCATATAATTCCTGACAAGAAAGATCATGAAAAATGTCATTTGTACTCAATATTAACAGTTCCTCAAAAATATTTATTTAAAATTATCCAGTAGCTCAAAATCCAATTTTTAAAAGTGCCATTCTGAGAATGATGGCATAACATTGTAATTCATAGGGACTTACACTTTTCTAACTAAATTAGGTTACAAAATAAAAAACAACCATGTTTGTGACACTGGTTTTGAAAACTAGCATATTAGATTCCTTACGTTTGCATAGCAAAAAATGTTAAATAGCATTGAAGAAAGGGTCTTTGAAAGCCAAGAACACTGCAAACAAGCTTCATTCAAGGTCACTGATTTTCCTTTGTACTTTAGTTCAGCACGAATGGTTTCATGGGGAAAAGGAGCTTTATCTATACTCTATTATTCCACAAAAAAGGACAATCATGCCCTCCTCAGCACAGGGGCATGGAGTTAGGTCCTCTTCAATTCCCACATCACACTGGGGAGTCCAGCATGAAAAACAAGTGTCCTTCCAGTGATGGGAATTCATGTAAGCAGCACTTCAATGCCCAGGCTGGCCTAGCCTGCTTGCATTACTTCATATTCCCAGGCACTGGTTCATCCATCTACCCATCCAAATATTTGATATGCCAGGAGTTGGAGTGAGAGTGCAAGGAACACAGGCTGTGATGAGGACCAGCAGACCCATGAGAGACTTTACCATCTTGGAGGGTAGAATTACATCCTTGAGTTATCCTCTAATTCAATTCATGCTAGTTTTAAGAAAAATAATGAAAGCACCCATGTGGTGGGGGTTTCTAAAGACTGTGATTACGTTAGAACATTTTTGATGATGAAAAATGTCCATATTTTTTAAACTGGTACTCCAAAAAACTTTGGTCAAACTGTATTCCTTAACTCAAGCTTCATTTTGATAGAATAGTGGATGATAGCTTTAACACATAAATCCTGAGCTATCTAGGAAGCTACCTGATCCTTCTTCAAATATGCAAAGAATAAAGTGGAGAGTAGTTAAGTGGTGTGCCCAGAATCTCTCAGTTAGTGGCAGAGCTCTAGATCAGCTTTACCCCTAGCCTGTAGTTCAGCTCTGTTGATAGCCTTTGAAAAGGCTGGATTTTCGGGGCTTCTCTGGTAGTGCAGTGGTTAAGAATCTGCCTGCCAATATAGGGGACAAAGGTTCGATCCCTGGTCCGGGAGGATCCCACGTGCCGTGTAGCAACTAAGCCCATGAGCCACAACTACTGAGCCTGCACTCTAGAGCCTGCGAGCGACAACTACTGAGCCTGCATGCCACAGCTACTGAAGCCCGCATGCCTAGAGCCTGTGCTCCGCAGCAAGAGAAGCCACCGCAATGAGAAGCCCCGTGCACCGCAACGAAGAGCAGCGCCCCCTCGCCGCAACTAGAGAAAGCCCACACGCAGCAATGAAGACCCAATGCAGCCAAAAATAAATTAAAAAAAAAAAAAGTCTGGATTTTCAATGAGCAACATGTTCTCTGGAGAAATGTACCACATAAATAACCAGATTGTGAGCAAGGGATCTGAGCCAGTAACTGTAACAACCATTGTTATTGCTAATCCTCAGCATAACCTTGGGAGATTGTTATTACTACTCTCACTTTATAGATGGGGAAACTGAGGCTCAGAATATGAGGGGACTTGTCTAACGTCAGTCCATAGATGCAAGTTATCCAAACATAACTAATATGAATGTGCAAAGAATAAAGAGATGTCTTGCTCAGACCCTTTGGGCTAATATCAGCCAGAACTTTAATCTCAAAAGAAAAAAAAACAATTAAGTCCCTAATGTGTGCCAGTTGGTTTGCTAGGCATTTTCTCATTCACTGTCTTATTAAATAATTTCTGTTGAGGATCAGACAGCTCCATTTAGTAAGGAGTTGACTGAAGATTCAAACTGAGGTTTGCCTGATTCTGAAAATGTAAGAGCTAATTAATTTTACCTTTTAACATCAGCTTCTTTTACATTATACTCTTCCTGAAAAGGATCAGATAATAAATATTTTAGTCTTTGAAGGCCACAGTGTCTCTGTTGCAACTACCTGACTCTGCCATGGTAGTGTGAAGGCAGCCACGGACGATCCATAAATGAATGAACACATCTGTGTTCCAGTAAAACTTTATTTATGGACACTGCAATTTGAATATCATATAATTTTCATGTGTCACGAAATACTATTCTTCTTTGAATTTTTTTCATTTAAAATGAAAATTATGTTTTAAAATGAACTTTAAAATGTAAAGCCATTCTTAGCTCATGGGCCATACAAAAACAGAGTCCACCAGATTTGTCCTGTGGGCTGTTGTTTCCCAACTTCTGAGATACCATCCTTCTTTTAGTATCTACTGGATGCCAACAGCCAATTAAGAAGCCAATTAAAAAATCTAGTTTGTCAAAAGGTAATTTTACTTCTCAGCAGGAAAATCCACGATTTTGACATTGAGCACATGGCTTACAAGAGAAAATAACTTTCTTTTCTCTTATATTTCAAACATATAAGTACAAATACATGCTCACACACACATGTGAAGGAAAATAAAATGAACACTGGTGGGCTCACCACTCACTTTAAGAAACACATTACCAAACAATGATGCTCCTACATTCCCCTCCCCAGGCACATCCTCCTCTCTCCCCATGAAAATGCCACTATCCTGAATTTTGTCTTCATCATTTCCTAGTGTTTTTAATATATAGTTTTACTCTGCATGTATGCAGGTTTTTGTTTGGACTTTATTTAAATAGCGTATGTATTCTGGAACTTGCTTTCTTTCACTCAACATCATGTTGGAGATTTTATCCACATTCGGTGTAGCTGTACGAAAGGAAGGAAGGAAGGAAGGAAGGAAGGGAGGGAGGGAGGGAGGGAGGGAGGGAGGGAGGGAGGGAGGGAGGGAGGGAGGGAGGGAAGAAGGGAAGGAAGGAAGGGAGGGAGGGAGGGAAAAAGTAAGCAAGCAGCAATGTGTCTATTCACAAGAGAATGGATAATGATAGCATGGTATATGAAATACTACTCAGGAGTAAATTTAAATGATATAAAGATAGATTTCTAACTAAAGAGTCTATTAGTTAGATTTCTAATAAAGAGTCTATTAGGGGGCTTCCCTGGTGGCACAGTGGTTGAGAGTCCGCCTGCCGAGGCAGGGGTCACGGGTTCATGCCCCGGTCCGGGAAGATCCCACATGCCACGGAGCGGCTGGGCCCGTGAGCCATGGCCACTGAGCCTGCGCGTCTGGAGCTGTGCTCCACAATGGGAGAGGCCACAACAGTGAGAGGCCCACGTACCGGGGGGGGGGGGGGGGAAGAGTCTATTAGTCTATTTCTAATAAAGAATACATTTTAAAATAAATGCCAAAATCTTTTTAATAAAAACATGTCTCCTGGGGAGTAACAATCACAAATATGATCTGTATATCTGTATACATAGGGTTCACTGATAGAGAAGCTGCAGGTGAATTCCCTTGGAGAGTGTAATGCTGGGGGCAGCAGTTGGGGGGAGGGCACAGATTTTCATTCACTGAAAGTATCTCCTCTTCTGGGAAAAGGGACTTACAGAGCTGGGCCATGGAGGCCCAAATCCAGCTGCTCAGAAGGTACATTAGTGAATCATAGACATGACAAATTGAGAAAGTCAAGTGATATAAACCATTAGTCTTCTTTTCAAGCCAATAAAATGAATAGCTCTATTAGTGCTATTAAAATTGTACATTTATCTCATTAGAATGACTCAGGTCCTTTGCCTTTCTCCATAAAAAAATTTAACTCTCTAACTTAATGTTAAAACAGATATCTCACTAATAAATCTAGAAAAGAATATCAGTACAACAATACTGCATTAATTCATACTAATGACTTTAAAATTCACTGCAAATCACTGGTTGACTTAGAAATGAAGAAAAAGTGTTTAGAAAGAAAAAGAAAAAAAATGTGGCATGTGCATCTTATAACTTCATGAAAAATATGTTGGGATAAACCTAAGCTTCAAGTGTCTTTCTAGAACTTGTTTGCCAATGTTAAAAGCACAAAGTCAATGTTCCCTAGTGACACTGCCAGTGAGGTGGCTAAGTTAATCCATCTCAATGCCTGGACCGTGTAGCTCTTCTTTTCTTCCTGAAATTTGTCTCCTTATAAGGGTCAGGTAGTAAATATTTTTTAAATGTTTGTGAGTTTAAATAATATTTAATAAATTAAAATTTTTAAATTAAAAATCTAAGGGTCTGAAATGGGATATTTACTCCGACATGTACTATGTAGTCTTTCTAAAATAGTATTCATTCCCAGCTCTTCCCAAATTCATATCCTTCTCCAGTGTTCCAGGAAGATTCAAGTAAAACTACTTTGAGCACCCACTAGGTGCAGGGAGGTTAGAAGTGAGTGTGGGTATAAAGTGAGTTAGATGCAGAGCCTGCCTTTAAGGGATTTATAATCCAGTGACGAAGACATACATATAAACAACTGCATAAGATAGGCTAGGTTATGCTTCAGTCACCAAGAACCTCATAGTCTCAGTGGCTTGTTCCCTCCTTGTGCTACATGACCACGTGGGTCAGCAGAGGGACTCTCTCAGGGACCCAGGCTGGTACAATGGTCACTATCCTGAATACACCAAGGGGGAAAACACATGGTGAACACTGGCATTTAAAGCTTAAGCAACACATGTTACTTCTACTCATATTTCATTGGCTAATGCAAGCCACATGGCCACACCTAACTCTAAGTGGGCAAAGAGGTGCAATCCCACCCTGTCCCAAGAAGGAGAGAGTACTGGAATATCTGTGAACAGCATCAATGACAACACAAGGACCAATTACTGTATAATAAGAGGAAAAATAATCAAGGTACTGAATGGTGCTAGAGAAAAGAAGGATTATTAAATCTGACTGGGACACAGAGGTCTTCAAGAAGGCCAGTGGCACTTAAGGGGAACTTGAAGGATTGTATTTGGTGAAGGCTGTGGGGTGGGAAGACAATCTAGGCTGAGGAACAAGGTAAGCAAAGGTGCTGGGCATGCACCTGCAGGGGGTGTCCAGAGTGTCCAGGAAATGGGAAGCAGTAAGTATGTAGAAAGTTCAGATAGATGTAGACAGAGGGGAAGGTGAATGGTCCAGACCGTGCGGAGCAGAAATACTCTAACAACAAATTTCAATTTAGAAAGCAGGAGCCCACACACAAAAAAAATGTTTTGTGCATTAGTAACAACATTTAAGCAGCTTGGTAATTTTTTGAGTCATGTTATCTACATTTAACCCTCACACAAACCCTGACAAGATACAGTGTTGACACCCCTACTATAAATATGAGGCAACTGAGGCCTATGTCACAGCATAGAGAAGGAGGGGGCTTGAATTCAAATCTCATGCCAAATCACACTAACCACATTACCAAGGTTTTTCATTCATTCATTCACTCACTCATTCATTCAACAAATATTTACTGACTGACTCTGTGGTAGGTGCTGGGGATATACTCATGAGTAAAATAGTCTGTAATTCCACATAGCTGAGAGTATCCTTAAGGAGACAGACAAGCAAACAAATAAAATGAGTTTTGGGGTCCATGTAGCAAAGAGTAAGCACAGGAGAATGGAGAAGCAAGAGAGTGGAGACTGGGACCTTTCAGAAATCTATTGAGAAATGGGGAGTTGCTCTTCCAAAGGTACAGAGTTTCAGTTATATGAATATACACATAAATCAGATGAATAAGTTCTAGAGATGTGCTGTACAACATCGTGCCTATAGTTAACAATACTGTAATGTACACTTAAAACTTTAAGAGGGTAAATCTCATGTTAAATACCACGATTTTTAAAAAGAAAAGAAAAAATAAAGAAAGCTATTAGGAAGTCCCTGAACCGGGCAGTGTTAGAAGGGATGAAAAAGAGAGGATGGGTAGGGAGGTAAAGCAAGGAGATGGGACCATCAGGAGGGGTGGATAGGGCAGGGGAATTGCTCCCAGGGCAGGACTGGGAAGGAGCCCAGGAAGGGGGAAGCCCATAGGGAGAAGATGAACTGCAGGCAGGGACCGTGCCTCTTGTGTTCCATGCCTGACACACAGTGGGGTCTGACGATACCTGCTCAAGTAACAAATATACTTCCATTTTGGATATGCTGAGTTTTAGGCAGCTTCAGAAGGTCTAGCAAGGGTTTTGAAATTTCATTCTGGTGCTCTGGAGAGGGGTGAAGCCTGAAGACACGGAACTGAAGTTACATAATGAAGGTCATGTCAACACCAAGGGACATGTCTTCAGTCTTATAAGCCTGGCCTTCCTGGTTTTAGCTTTCTCAGTGGTTTCGACATGCCTTGGTTTGCTTCTCTTCTTCACGGTCATCCTTAAAATGTCCTATTAAGTTATAGCAAATACTCTCCTTCTGATTGTAGGAGACTCTAGGGCACTGTTCTTTCAGCCTACACACGGCCACTGCACACTGAGGCATTCCAGCTCCGACGCATTCTTTCTCATTAAGCCAGGAAGATTATGATATGTTGTGAAATGACAATGGTATTTATTTTCCTCCAATAATAAACATACATGGATTAATCAATTCTTATCAATTAACTCAGGATTATTATTATTACCTCAAATGTGACAAGATTGTGTTTCCAGAAGTAGTGAATTTGATAAGATTAGTATGTTGTGTTACACAACGCTTGGAAAGAGTACTTTATTAAATGTTAACAAAATCTATACAAAATAAATTTTTATGAAAAGGAATTTGTCATCCATTACAAATCCCCAAGAGAAATTTCTACCTCATATAATAAAGGAAACTAAAATTAAACAATATTTATTGAGCTCCTCTTTCGGGTACAGGCATCAGATGCCTATACATCTGAATAAATTCACAGATTAGGTTCTATTGTGCATGAAAAGATTAAACAGATTCAGCATAAATAATTTTAAATATCTGACATATTATTGAAATTTCACCATCAAAGAATATTATTAGATTTCAAATTTCTAAAGTTGTACAAATAGTTTGGAACACTTATTTCTTGGGATGTGGCAAAGCCAAGCCATTTACTTGAAGCGAAGAAGGCTTTGGGCAGAAAGGTGTGAAGCAGCCTGGGACTTCACTGGGAGAGCCAGGAGCTGTGCAGACATGGCTACAGGGGCTCACAGTGAAAGACAGACAAGCAGACATATGAGAGGAGACCCAGGTTCCCTGGGAGCTGTGGTTTGGCAGGTGGGGAGATGGATGAAGAACAGCCAGGCATGATGCTCCAGAACCATGGCAGGCAGGGAGGGCTGAGGAAGAATAATCTGTGTTCAGCAAGGCCCCAGGCACTTGGTGAGGTTCAGGAGCAAGGCCCTGGTATTAGGGAAGGAACTAATAAGGACATGATAAAGCCCCAGTTCTCCAGAGTCCCTGGGAGGCCTTAGGGGAATGTAAAAATGGAGTGCACAGTAGCAACTTCAATTCACAGGTATGGATGTGGGGAACAGTGCACAAGTCCATAGGTAGACGGTTCAAGGAGCCACGGAAGAGGCTAGAACTACCTCCATCAGAGTTGTCTCAGGAGCTAAGCCAGAACAGTCTTCAGATTGAGGATGCAATGGACTTAGATGTGGGTGACATGGGTACTGCAGAGCCAGGGGGAAAAGAAGGGTAGACAGGAGCTCACAGATGGGTGGTTTCTAGATTATGGGTTGAAGCTAAAGTTAACTCAGATAGATGTAGACAGTTTTGAATTGAGTGCAAGATATTCTTTTAAACTTAAATCTAAATGTTAATGGCAAAGACTAATCATTTATTGCGCAGATTCATATAGAATTTTCATGACATATAAAGTCTAATAATGGGCCAAGTTTCTTATTCACTGCATTTCTCCAAAAGCTGCACTCTCTTTAATGATTACATCTGCAGAAAAAGAGAAGATGTAGGAGTCCTACATAATTATCAAACAGAAATTTTTTTCACTCACTCGGGTTTTATCTGAATTGCTAATTTAAATAGGAAAAAGAGTCAAATTTTTTTCTTATCTAAGCAGTGTCCAGGGAGTAGATAATATCCCTTAAAGTATGAATGGGCAAACCTATCAGAAAATCAAAACCTCTCAAAAATTATAAATTTTCAGAACTACCTAAATGTCAAATCATGGCGAGTAAAAAGAATTGAAAATATTGGAATATACTACCCTCAAAATGGCTTCTGCAAATTATTACAAAAATAAGAGGAAGGAAGAAACAAGGAGCAGAAATCAATGAAATAGAAAACTGAAAAATGATACAGAAAATTAACAGAGCCAAAAGTTGGTTCTCTGAAAAGATTAATAAAAATGATAAGCCACCAGATGGGAATTCCCTGGTGGTGCAGTGGTTAAGAATCCGCCTGCCAATGCAGGGGACACAGGTTCAATCCCTGGTCTGCGAAGATCCCACATGCCGCAGAGCAACCAAGCCCTTGCGCCACAACTACCGGGCCTGCGTGCATAGAGCCCGTGCTCCGCAACAAGAGAAACCATCACAATGAGAAGTCCGAGCACCTCAACGAAGAGTAGCCCCCACTTGCTACAACTAGAGAGAGCCCACACACAGCAAAGAAGACCCAACACAGTCAAAAAAAAGAAAAGAAAAAAGAAAAGCCACCAAAATACTGATTTAAGAGAGAGAGAGAGAGAACAGAAATTATTAAAAATTATCAGGAATGAAAGAAGGGATATCACTGCAAATTCATAATCAAAAACTTTCCCACAAAGAAAACTCTAAGCCTGGATGGTTTCATTGATGAACTGTAACCGACATTAACCAATTCAATGCAATTTCAATCAAAATTCCAACAGGCCCATTTTTAAATTGGGTGGTTTGTTTTTTTGATATTGAGCTCCGTGAGCTGTTTGTATATTTTGGAGATTAATTCTTTGTCTGTTGTTTCCTTTGCAAATATTTTCTCCCATTCTGAGGGTTGTCTTTTTGTCTTCAAACCTTTAAGTGGAAGTGCAAAGGTTCTAGAACAGCCATAATGATCTTGAAAAAACAACAAATTTAGAGGACTCACACTATTGATTTCAAGATTTACTATAAAGCTACAGTAATTAAGAAAAGGTGGTATTGGCATAAGGATAGACAAATGTATCTATAAAACGGAAGTCCAGAGAAGTTGACTAACTTGCCCAAGATCGCAGAGCTGGTAAGTGGTAGAGATGGGATTTGTACTCCAGTCGTCAGGTTCTAGAGCTTGTGCTTCTAACCACAGACTTCTTCTCCACTACACAGTCTCACTACAAACCAACTGCTTCCCATAGAACCCTTCCTATCAACAGCAGCCTAAAAATTTTTGATGTTAATAATAATAATAGCCAACATTTGTTAAGCACCTACTACATATCAGTCATTGTGTTAAACAATTCACTTATATTTAACCGTCACAACGGTCAAAAAAGCACAGCTATTATTATCCTAATTTTACAGATGACAAAACTGAGGCTGAGAGAAGATAAGTGACTTGTCCAAGTCACACAGTGTATCAGTAAAAGGGTTGGGATTTGAATCCATACCTGCTTGATTCCAGAGCCAAGTGTAATAAGCTGTTTGGTAGCTGAACCAAACTGTAGGAAACCAAATAGCCACTAAAATGTAGAAAGTATTTACAGCTTACAAGTTCTTTTCACACATACACATGTAAATGAATTATTCACGGCAAGAATGTGTTTATAGTTGCCTTTATTTATATTCTTATTTTTGATACTTTTGATGCATTACTGTAAAAATCAATGTACATTTTGTTTTAAAGTGACAGATAGATCTTAAAGCATTAGCCCCCGTTAGCATGCATAAGCACTTATCAAAACAAGAATATTAAAACCCCTAAGGTGTTTATACAAAGGTCTGGTCACTCCTGAGTGAGGCAACAGCGTCTCACCTGAACTACTCCCAAGTTAAGTAACGCAGTTCCAATTTCATTTACATTAATTACTCTAAGTCAATGTCATTCAAACTTCTAAAATGTGACCTTCAGTGAAATGCCAATGGGGACTATCTTAATTGATTTCACTGGCCACTGATTGGTCTCAACCAGAACTTTGAAAAACTCGTCCAAGTATAGTAAAGAATTTGGTCTTGTCCAAACAGAAGGTCAGAACTTTGCCCTCTGCTTCTGGGGTTAACCTCTGGATCCTTAGAATGTCATGCCTGGTAAGAATGGCTTTGTTTGCCAGGGAACACTGGGTGATGCAGAGTCTAATGATATGACTTAGGGTGGGGGGTGGCCACACCAGAGAGACCAACAATATGGCTTTGGGTCCCACGGTATCAGTCCATCTGGGGACTGAGATCAAACACATGGGCAACCAATCAATCATGGAGCTCCAGTAAAGACTCTGAACACTGAAGCCTGAGTGAGCCTCCCTGGTTGGCGACATTGTATGTATTCTCACGCATCAATACCAGGAGAGTAACACGTCCTGACTCCACAGAGAAGTCAATGAAAGCTCTGCATTTGGAACTTTCCTGGATTCTGTCCTATGTGTCTCTTCCTTTGGCTGATCTTAATCTGTATCCTTTCCTGCTAATAAACCATAACTCTGAGTGTAACAGATTTCAGTGAGTCCTGTGATTCTTTCCACTCTCAAACTGAGAGTGGTTTTGGGAACCCCACACTTCAGTTGGTGCCAGAGGGAAGGGTGGTCTTGTGTGGAGGCTGTATCCTCCAACTGTACAGTTGGGCCTAAACCTCCATGCACTGCCCAAGACAATCATGTTTAATTAGATAATCAAATATGAACAGCACCAAAAATCCTCGAGACAGGCACTAAGAAACTTCAGAACACTGACCACCAGCCTGTAAAACAACTCCCAAGGAAATTCTAAGTCACTACATGATTTCCCGCTGCCCTCATGACCTACTTACATCCCAAAGGCCCCACCTCCTAATACCATCACCTTGGAGTTTAAGATTTCTACATATGGATTTTGGGGGGACACACACATACATTCAGAGGGCAGCCCCCTCATGAATGGGATTAGCACCCTTATAAAAGAGGCCCAAGAGAGCTCCCTCATCCCTTCTGCCATGTGAGGACACAGAGAGAAGTCAGCAGTCTGCAACCCCAAAGTGGACACCTACAGGACATTGAATCTGCTGGCTCTTGATCTTGGACTTTCCAGCCTCCAGAACTGTGAGAAATAAGTTTCTGTTGTTTATAAGCCACCCAGTCTGTGGTATTTTTGTTATAGCAGCCTGAACAGACTAAGACTAGATAGATAGATAGATAGATAGATAGGGATATATATGGTCATGATGCTTTAATGTGTCTGCTTAAATGTGTGTGTGTGTGTGTGTGTGTGTGTGTGTGTGTATACTAAGCAGAGAAATTAAGACGTGACTATTCATATTACTAAAGCTAAAGAGGGTTAGGGAGAGGTTTCCATGCCAGATCTTATTAATTCTCCCTGTTTTAAAATCCTATGATTGTGACTGTTCTACACTAGCTCCTTGCTACTCAAAGTGTGGTCCTCAGACCAGTAGCATTCACAACAGCTGAGGCTTATTAAACACAAATACAGAGCCTCAGGCCCCACCTCAGACCTATAAGATCAGACTTTATCTTTTAAAAAGATTCTCCCAGTGACTTGAGCTTTAAAGTGAGAAGCATTTCAGGGTGAGAATTGTTGGTCTGAATCACTTACTCCTGCACTTAATCACATACGGCCTGGTGATGCTCTAAACCGTTTATTCTACACATCCACTTCATGTCACCACAACAGAACTGAGATTTTCTTCTAAGTAAGGCCTGCATTAATCCCCCGAAACTTGACTGATATGTTAAGCCTACTAGGCTTAAAGCCTTCTGGTGCTGAATCAGTGATAGCTACTTAAATGTGTGTGTGTCTGTGTGTATATGTGTGTGTGAATGTTTAATATATTCAATTTTCATTATAAAAGGATTAGGCCTTCCTTTATTTATTTATAAATTTATTCATTTACTTATTTATTTATTTTTGGCTGCGTTGGGTCTTCGTTGCTGCACGCGGGCTTTCCTTAGTTGCGGTGAGCAGGGGCTACTCTTCCTTGCAACGCACAGGCTTCTCTTGTTGCGGAGCACAGCCTCTAGGTGTGCAGGCTTCAGTAGCTGTGGCACGCGGGCTCAGTAGTTGTGGCTCACGGGCTCTGGAGCACAGGCTCAGTAGTTGTGGCGCGTGCACGGGCTTAGCTGCTCCATGGCATGTGGGATCTTGCTGGACCAATGGTCAAACCTGTGTCCCCTGCATTGGCAGGCAGATTCTTAACCACTGCGCCACCAGGGAAGTCCCAAGGCTTCCTTTAAAATAGCAAACTCTCCAAGTATATTTAAAATAGGATTCAGTTTACAAAAATATCCACCAAAACCATAACAAAACCCTCAATTTACTTAATGCTCTTCAAGAAGGCACAAATTACATAAATGAGAAGTCTACCTTGAGTGGGAATATTTCATTTCTCCTTTAAGAAATAGGTTCTCTAAAGAAATAGGTCATTTAGCTTCTTTATGCTCCTATTGTGTTATTCTGAGTGTAATAAGTAAAGACAATAAAATAGAGAAATTCAGAAGGAGATATTTTATCTCTCATCAGTCATTTTTAGAATCCATTAATCAGACTGATTCCCAGGGGGATTTCTTCTGGTTAAAATTAGATATAGATATATAGACACAGAGATGCCATATATAGATAGATACCATAGAGATTTTATTTATATACTAGATGGGTTTTGTATCTACTTGCATTTTCTTTTTTAGAATCTTTTGAAATCTTTATCTCCTTAAACTTTCTCACAAAGGAAGATTATAGTTTATTTATATAATTTTATCAAGTCCCAATGTTTTTTTAATAAATTTAGATAATGAGAACGTCATCTAGACTTTGGAGCTGACTTTTTAATGCTAACAATTATAACTTGCTGATAAGCATGTCTATGAAATGGAAATTATGCAAATTCCACAGAAGTAGCTTCTTTTGAAGCCAAATGAGTAACATTTGTCTTAAATGCTGAAGTACCTCCTTAACCTGCTCATCTGCATGTCATCACTGTTTTCTCCAGGGAATTGGGCTCACTCAGTTATCAAGTTTTGAATATGAGGGAGTCTCATCTTCTACGAGAGGCTGGATTCTGCAATTTGCTTATGGTCGGTCCCTTAGCCCACCATCAGGGACAGTATAGTGCATGCACGTGGTCTGTGTCTTTGACTCTGTATAGTACTGAGACCCACTGAGGAAACTAGACAGTCCTTCAGGGCACAGACTCCTTGCAAGAGGTGGCAAGAGCCCCAGCCATGCTGTTTAAGTCGTTCTCTCTCCCCATCCCCCTCCTCTCCCTCTCCAGGAAAGATGAGGGAAATGTGTGTTTGATGAGACTCACTATACTACTTTTATACCCACAAGAAGCTTACAACCTAGTTGAAGAAGGAAAACCAACTTAGAGAAATAGTTGCCCAATAGTAGAATGGCATGGTAAAATCCTGGGGTAAGGGCTATAAGTGAGAAAGGAGTTTAAAGAAGCATAGGTCAGTGGCAGCTGGTGTGGTCAAAGAAGATTAACAAATGAGTCAGCATCCTGAAATGTTTAGTTGCTGTCATAAAGTCGGGGCCAGTCTTGGCATCAGAACCTAATGAAGACTGCAAATTCGTCTCCAATGACCCTCCTCCAGGCATTTACTAAACATGATAAATATGACATTAGTCATGTAAGAATGCTTAGGATCTTTTTATTATTAAAGTTAATCCCTGAGCTCACTAAACATTTATAGATGACTGAGACTTTATTCCACTTAAAGGAAAAAGAGGCTGTTGGACACCGAGAAGCTTTTATGGGGAAAATGTTAGGCAGACAGGATCCCTAGTGGGGCCTCTGGACCAGTCAGTTTAAAGAGCCCATAGGGGTGTAGTGGGAGGGGTTTGAATTAAGGAGAACTGAATAGATGCTGCCCTACCATCACTCCCATCCCCCAAACACACACTCCTAGATGTTTCTGCCAGAGAAGAGGATTGAGGACTTGTGTTTTAATAATGAAATCACATGGTCAGCAAGTGGTCAAAGTAAGACTTTTGCTATGAAAAAGTTTTATAATACGGGATAAGGATATTCAGGGACAGAAAAAGAGGTGAATAGGACTCCATTATGCTGAATTGGTGTCTTTAAATGATCTAAATGTAGTGACAAGTGTGTGAGTGAAGATGAATAGGCAGCATAGTGTAATGGCACAGTCTGGAAGCAAAGAAGCCTCAGCTGAAATGCCAGCTCCCCCGCTGTGTGACAAAGCTGTAAGGCCAGCTAGGTAATCTGGCCTAGCCATTGAATTGCTTTATCTGTGAAATGTGGGTACTAACTGGATTTTCTTCCTAGGGATGTGAGCTTTGTATGAGATGACGTATGGAATGTGCTTAGTGCACTGAGGGAAAGTGAAAAATGCTCAGCCAGGATCAGCTTTGGTCATGTTTACTGGGCCAGGCAAGTCAAGGGGGCTGACCAAAGAGCCATTAAAGGGAAACCCATGATGAAGACTGCTCCATCAACTGTTAAGTAAAGGCTTCTTCTCTCAGTGAAGAGGGAACTGTGTCCTAGGGGTTTATTGACAAGGGGCAGGGGAGGCGAGAGAATCAACCTAGGTTGGAGCTCCAGCCATCACGCCTGTATTCCAGGCAGCAGGAGTGGGGAAGACACAGAGGTCCCACGACTCCCACCAGCCTAGCGGAGCCAGCTCCCACTATAAGTGCCTTCCTGGAAGTCCACACAACACTTATGTAGTCACCCAGCCACAGCTGAAGGCTGTGGAATGAAGGCTGGGGAATGTCACTGGGGGGGGACACATTGCTTCTCTGAAAAAAATTTGAGGTTCTGTTGCTAAGGAAGGGGAGACTAGATATTTGTACACAACTGGCAGTCTCTTCCACAGTCCCTGAAATTATAATTGCTGTGTTGGGTGTGTGTAAAGAAGTTCAACAGGATTTAATGCTCACAGTAATCATGTGCTCTTTGAATTGCACAGAAAAATTAAATATACATAGATTTGCTTTCATAATATAAATGTTCTTTGAAATGAAGATGATCAAAAGTAGCTTTTATTAAATAACAAGTGTTGGTGAGGATGTGGAGAAAAGGAAACCCTCATGTACTGTTGGTGGGAATGTACATTGGTGCAGCCACTACAGAAAACATTATAAAGGTTCCTCAAAAAACTAAAAATAGAACTACCATACAACACAGCAATTCCAATTTTGGCTATTATTCCAAAGAAAACAAAAACACTAATTCAAAAAAAATATACGTATGCCTATGTTCATTGCAACATTATTCACACTAACCAAGATATGGAAGCGACCTAAGTGCCTGTCAGTAAATGAATGAATAAAGAAGATGAAGTATATATATACACACAGTAGAATGTTACTCAGCCATAAAACAGTGACATCTTGCCATTTGTAACAGCATGGATGGACCCTGACGGTACTATGCTAAGTGAAATAAATCAGACAGAGAAAGGTAAAGAAAGGATGATTTCACTTATATGTGGAATCCAAAAAACAAAACAAAGGAACAAACAAAACAGAAACAGACTCATAGATACAGAGAAAAAACTGGTAATTGCTAGAGAAGAGATGGTTGGGAGGGGTGTATAGGTGAAGGATATTAAGAGGTACAAACTTTCAGCTGTAAAATAAATAAGTCATGGGGACATAATGTGCAGCATAGGAAATATAAACAATAATATTGTAATAATTTTGTATGGTGACAGATGGTACCTAGTCTTATCATGATGACCATTTTGAAATGTATATAAATATCAAATCACTATGCTGTACACCTGAAATTAATATGATATTGTATGTCAATTATACTTTATTTATAAACAAACAAATTTAAAGTAGTTTTTATTATATGCTGGGACCAAAAATCAATTCATAAGTATTTCCTTGTATCTTTTCAGAAAAACAAGGTTAATCTGTGTTTTATTACTTACTTTATGATTTGATTCTCCTTCCTCTCTCCTGTCCCCCAGGAATTGAAAGATTAAAAAATTTAAATCAACATATAAAATAATCCAGATGCCATACTTTAAAACTGTTTATATCTTGAGTGATCTCTTCAGTTGTCTGTTAAAAAAAAAAAAGACTGCTTCCAAACACCTTTGTGTTCTAATAACATGTCTTTTAAAAATCCTAAATTTCAATCTCTTAAAGTATAAGGTCCTTGTGAACAATGTCTTATATTTATATAACATCTATATTTCTATTTTATCCCAGAGAGCCCAATGGAATATTAAGTATTAAAAAATACTTCAATAAATATTTGAAATATTTATTTCTTTCCAGATACTTTTTTTGAACAGTAATTTTTTTCATTTTTTAAAAATTAAGCTATAATTTACGTAAAGGAAAATTTACCCTTTTTTAGTGTACAGTTCCATGAGTTTTGACAAACATCTGTGGTCATGAAACCACCACCACTGCAATCAAGATATATAACAGTTCTATCATCCCCCTACCAGTTCTGTCTGTGCCTCTTTTTAGTCAACCCCTCCCCTTTTATTTGACAATTACAAGTACAGCTGCTATAAATAATTCTATACAGGTTTTTGTGTGAACATTAGTTTTAATTTCACTTGAGTAAATATCTAGGAGTAGTATTGCTGGGTCACCAGATATTTATTCAAAGCCCCAAATCAAGAGTTAACTTAGATATCAAGTTTTTATTAAGCACTTTGACAGTCATCCCCAAAGATCTGCATAATAAGTTACTAAAATGAGAAACTGGCACCAATACTTTAAGAGATAGCCCAAGGGACATTAACAAAGTAGGCTAGAAGTAAAGGGACCAAATGTATCAAGATCCATTTTTCATAGTGCCCAACACAATGGAAATAAGAGTAAATATTAGATGTTGAAAAGCAATAAGGAAATACACGGTTTTAAGACAAATGTATTCCCAATGGTGCTGTAATTTATACTTCCTTCTATTACTCTTCCTACAAATCACATTTCTGAACTTTAAACAGACTGTTGAAGAGAAGGGGGATGACTTTAGGAGGTCATGGTGTATTCTCATATTTGCTTATGTGGAAGCTTCTAAAGAGGGGCTCGCTGTAATAAATGATCCAATAATAAAGAAATGCTGGGATTTTCTGAGTCAAAGAAGATATATCACTTCTGCCTAGAATCAGAACTAAAAGAAGACTCAAATATAATCTCATCCCACTCTCTCAGTTCACAGATTAGAAGAAAACAAAAGCCAGAGAGGAGAAATCACTTGCCCAAGAGCACAGCTACTTCATGGTAGAGCCCAGGGCTGGACCCGACAAGGGGAAGGTGAATAGAGGGGTGGACAGTACGGAACTTCTAATATAATCCTGTTACACGAAGGCAAACAGAATACACCATCCCATAATATGGCACAGGGATTATTTTAAGTTAAAGTTACTTAAGAAACAGCCAGAACAAGAACAGTACTGTGACCCTCCTTTGTCCCACTGAAAGCAACAAATATATTTCCCATGTGAGGGGTCACCCTCTCTGCATCTGGCAGGGATGCATCCTTATCGCCAGAGATGGGGAACTGAGGGTCGAGAATGCTGTTTAAACAAACCTTGTTACTTTTTCATTAATTAGCTGCCCTAAGCCCAAACCCCTCTGTTTTGCTACTTCTTCACAAATCTATTATTTCTTTGTCTAAAAGGTATAAAAGCTGCCTGCTTTGGTCAATTCTTTGAGTCTCATATTTCTATGAGCTCTTGTACATACAAATTTAAATTTGTTTTTCTCCTGGTAATCTGTTTTATTTCACTTAAATCATTAGACCAACTAAAGAACCTGGAAGGGAAGCAGAGAGAAGCTTTTTTTCCCTACATATATAAATATTAAATTCTCAATGGCTCTAGCACACAGGCCAACATGGCAGGTATAATGCTTACCTAGGGACATAGAGAGGAACTAAAGGGGTAGCTGTGTGGCTTTTTGTTTGTTTAAGGTAAATATTTTATTACAGCACCTCAGCAATTCTTCCTTTTAATTATAGAATGCACTGACTAGAACTAGAAGTGGGGGAAATCAATCAACTGAGTTCTCTATTGTTAGAGAACTCAACCAGGGAGGAATAATCTTGTATCACAGGTACAAAGTTGGGGAGTACTGCTGGATTTCTGTTAATTTTGAAGGTGCATAGATTTCAGTTAAAAAAAAACCAAAAACTTGGACTCATTCTCATCTTGGCAAACCACCAATGAAATCCCTAACTGGAAAGAATGTGGACATCTCCCTGATAAACTATCTTGAAAGGAGATGAGAAAAAGACCCTCCTGAATGAACATGCAGTGGGACTACAGGTGTGACTATAAAAGAGCTAATCTCATTCATGATGGCCCCACCCTCACGACCTAATCACCTTCCAGAGATCCCATCTCCTAATACCAACCCACTGGGGATTTGGTTCCAGTGCTTGAATTTGCGGGGGACACATTCAGTCTATAGCACCTTCTGATCAGGCATTCACTTATCATATCATCTGTGTTCTCATACACAACTCAGGAGAAGCAGAAAATAAAGTTGAAAACTTTATACCCCACTCTGAATATATGTCTATACCTATTTTATTTTGTAAGGTTTATTCAGAAGAAATGCTGGTGGCAATACAATAACTTAGGCCTGTGGCTGATGTTTTCAAGTTTAAAAAGTAAATTACAAATATGTATCACATATTATGGAGTCCTGATACTGACATGGATGTGAATGATCAACCACAGGATCCTGGTGCTAAGTATTTTTTAAATATAACCAATTTCGATTTTGCATCCAAGTGCATTAGAATTTATGTCCTTGGTTCCCAAATGTTCATATTTAAATATCATGATACAAGATAAGAATAGGCCCTCTAGCTTTGAAATGGGTGGTGACAATAAAGAACAGAAATGGTAGGGCATACTGATTAAGAGTGGATAGTACGTAAATGTCATTTATAATTTCCACTCATCAGAAATTTCTTCTATTATTCAGAGCACAACTCACAGTTAAGATGCTTTTTACCCCCAACGGTAAATCTGAAATTAATTATCCAAACATTCTCTTGGGCACAATATAAAAAATTTAACCTAATTAACTCAGTAATATATCAACAAAAACAATATATACACATGTGGAAAAACTGTGAGAGGTAAAATATTATTATAAAATGGGTGACTTGCCATTGTACACACAGCAAATTATCCAATTTTTTAACTGGCTCATTAGAAATAACTACCCACTATTCAATCTTTACTACATAAGACCACTAGTAATTAATGAGTTTTAAGATATATAAATTACTATTATTATCTATTCAATATTTTGGGAAAACCTTCTTCAAGCAAATAATGTACAGGTTATCTTTACATTTTTCATCATTTAAAAATAATGTAAGAAAAATGTGTATATAGCTTTGCAAAAGGAGGTGAAACACACCCCCCACACACACACACCCTGAAGCTTCTTCTAACTTATGTGTCCAAGAGCCAGAGAAATCAATCAATACTTGTAGATATTCTTTATTCTAAAGTTTTCTTTGTACTTATTGACTAACAGATATTAAAAATGGAAGGGTTATTAAAACTTCAGGAGAATTAAATTTTCAGCTTCTGAAACAGATGTTTTAAAAAGTTTGGTCCTATTTTTTTTTAAAGCCAATTAATGTTCATCACCACCTTCCAACCAAGCAAGTACATAAATAACACCTTTAGGAATTAATTTCCAATATCATGACTGGTCTACCAGTCTGTTAGACTCTACACACTAGGAAAACCAGCCAATTAACCAGTTGCTTTAGTGAAAAATTTTGTTTGATCGTTTTTCTAACTTTCAAAGACATTTAAACAAATTCCATTTAAACACTCAGGCTACCTTAGACAGGTGAAGCAAACTTTCTCCTATAAAATCTGAATTGAGAGACCTCAAGAAAGCCCGCACGTCAAAAGACAGCTCCACACATGTGACTCTAAGCTCCTCAACAGAAAGTTGCTCCACTTTATTGTTAAAGATTGCATTAAATTCTGTAAGCATTTATTAATCATTGAATGAGTATTATCTACTATTTATAGATCAATATATGTTACTTTACACATGATCTCATTTAATCCTCAAGAACAATCCAGTGCAATAAGAATACTTATCCCCCCCTACACACAAGTATACTGAGACTCAGAAAGGTTAAGGAACTTGCCCAAGGTCACAACACCTACAGGTGGCAGAGCCGGGATTCAGATTAGGGTCTGTATGGCTTCACAGTCCTTTCACAATTCAGTCTTCCTCTGGTTCCTTCTTAAAATACAAATATGCTTAAAATTCTCATAAAACCTGACATCTAGGTACAAATAAAATTTTATTTCTCTCTTTCATCTCTCTCACTGACAAGGTCCAGACCACAGGAGAGCCACATTTTTTATATAAGTTAGGATACTGATGAGAAAATGAGAGCATTTGTCAATTTGAACACTACCAGCCTCTGAATGGCCTCCGCCAATGCCCTCTCCCTGCTATCCACAATCCATGACTCCTTGGAGACCTGCTGAGTCTCCACTGGCAGTACCTGCCGTGCTTGGGGACAAGGTAAGAGCACACCTGAGGCACCTACCTTACAAGGGGAAACTGCCTTCTCATGTTCCATCTCCACCTGCCCCCTTGTTTCCAGACCCATAATCAGAATCAGATACCAGCTGCACTGGGAGCCAAAAAAAAAAGGTCAAACCAGAGAGAAAAGGCTAACACAACAAAAGAATGGCAATATTTTGCAAACTTACAAACTTTATAAGTTTGTCAAGTTTCACTCATCCCGTATAAACTTGGGGAATCTATGTGGGAATCTGAGGAAAAGGAAGACCATGATTTTAACTTAGGCTTTATAGATCAACTGTCTTAACAGGGCCTCTAGACTCAATATGGAAGCTCAAGCAACTAGGAGTCATTCTAATCGTTTGCTCCATTTCTTCACTGAAATGTGGACTCAATGGTGAACTACACTATTTGCCAGAAACTCCCTAGTATAATGGAGAGGAAGGAACCCAAAGACTCTGAGATGTGTGTTGTGGATTTTATCTTGTGTGAACTGTTCACTGTCCCTCTGAGAAGGCACAGCTGACTCTTCTTTCACCAGAACATACTGCAGGGCTGGATAGGGGTTCAGTACAGCCCCTGAATTAGGGAGCCCCCTATGGCTGGGCACTGTTCTGGGCTGTGTGGTCTGTGGCTCTCCTAGAGATTCAGTGAATTCCTAATACCCTTTACTTCTCTGTTTATAGCACCTAGAGTAGATTCTCTTTGAGGCCAAGAACTCTGAGACCTCAGTCCAGGGCATTCTCTGCTGAAGCTAGGGAGATTAAGACAAGAGCAGCTAAGGAGAGCTGGAACCAAAGACGTAAGGAGGGAGGAGCCCTCCTTGAAGACAGAGCAGAGAGAAATCTTCTAGGGAAAGCAGAGGAGCCACAAGGTACAGTCATCTCCTCCTCTCTACTGCCAGCCCTGGGGTACCCCAAGTTGATTGTACCAGAGAAAACATAAGTTTCTCTACAATGGATGCTCTCAGTTAACTCTTTCACCATAGGTCTCTGAACAGCCCCTCCACCCCCTGTCATCCCTAACCATACCCAGCAATCCCTGTGCTGCTGCCCAGGCCTGGCCATTTCGTCTCTCCTACTGATGCTCCTGGTCACAACCGCCCTGGCCTCTTCCTGAAGAAACTGACTTGTGTGGGCCAATTGCTTATAAGACCAAGGCCCCTTGAGTATTCATTATTGTTCTTCGTCACCTCCTGTAATAAGGCAGAAGATTTTATTAACTAGAATTTTTGCTCTGTATCTCCTGAGAAAAAAGCAGGTAAAGCTGGAAACCAGACTGTACTTCCCAAGGGGCTGCACCCAGGAGGGAGGGTCATGAGTCAAGAGTTCCAGGGAAGAAGTAAAATTAAGGGAAAGAAAGGAAGGTGGGATAAAAACTCACAGGGGTGGCTATGAGGAGCCACTGCTCCTGGCTCGCTGTCCCCAGGAGGGGGGTTTGGGGGGATGTTCCAAGCACCTGCCAAAACCATTAGGTTTGGGGATTCTCCAGGGATTGAACCCACACCCCCTGCAGTGGAAGCGTGGAGTTTTAACCACTGGAGCGCCAGGGAAGTCGCAAAACAGGCTTTGTGACTTCACCTCTGGGGAACTGTAATTTATGCCAAAGAGACTTGTGGCTGACATGGTCTTGGTGCTCTGGCTGGGTGTCAGGCCTGAGCCTCTGAGGTAGGAGAGCCGAGTTCATGACACTGGTCCACCAGAGACCTCCCAGCCCCACGTAATATCAAATGGCTAAAGCTCTCCCAGAGATCTCCATCTCAATGCTAAGACCCAGCTCCACTCAACGACCAGCAAGCTACAGTGCTAGACACCCTATGCCAAACAACAAGCAAGACAGGAACACAAACCCACCCATTAGCAGAGAGGCTGCCTAAAATCATAGTAAGTTCAAAGACACCCCAAAACATACCACCTTTCCTGCCCAACAGAAAGACAAGATCCAGCCTCATCCACCAGAACACAGGCACCAGTCCCCTCCATCAGGAAGCCTACACAACACACTGAACCAACCTTACCCACTGGGGGCAGACACCAAAAACAACAGGAACTAAGGACCTGCAGCCCATGAAAAGGAGACCCCAAACACAGTAGGTTAGGCAAAATGAGAAGACAGAGAAATACACAGCAGATGAAGGAGCAAGGTTAAAAACCCACCAGGTCAAAATAATGAAGAGGAAATAGGAAGTCCGCCTGAAAAAGAATTCAGAGTAATGATAGTAAAGATGATCCAAATTCTTGGAAATAGAACGGATAAAATATAAAAATGTTTAACAAGGACCCAGAAGAACTAAAGAGCAAACAAACAATGATGAACAACACAATAAATGAAATTAAAAATTCTCTAGAAGGAATCAATAGCAGAATAACTGAGGCAGAAGAATGGGTAAGTGACCTGAAAGATAAAATAGTGGAAATAACTACCACATAGCAGAACAAAGAAAAATAAATGAAAAGGACTGAGGACAATCTCAGAGACCTCTGGGACAACATTAAACACACCAACATTCGAATTATAGGGGTCCCAGAAAAAGAAGAGAAAAAAAAGGGACTGACAAAATATTTGAAGAGATTACAGTTGAAAACTTCCCTAATATGGGTAAGGAAATAGTCAATCAAGCCCAGGAAGTGCAGAGAGTCCCATACAGGATAAATCCAAGGAGAAACATGCCAAGACACATATTAATCAAACTATCAAAAATTAAATACAAAGAAAAAATATTAACAGCAGCAAGGGAAAAGCAACAATTAACATACAAGGGAATCCCCATGCGGTTAACAGTTGATCTTTTAGCAGAAACTCTGCAAGCCAGAAGGGAGTGGCAGGACATATTTAAAGTGATGAAAGGGTAAAACCTACAACCAAGATTACTCTACCCAGCAAGAATGTCATTCAGATTTGATGGAGAAATTAAAACCTTTACAGACAAGCAAAAGCTAAGAGAATTCAGTACCACAAAACCAGCTCAACAGCAAATGCTAAAGAAACTTCTCTGGGCAGGAAACACAAGAGAAGGAAAAGATCTACAATAACAAACCCAAAACAATTAAGAAATAGGTAATAGGAACATACATATCGATAACTACCTTAAATGTAAGTGGATTAAATGCTCCAACCAAAAGACACAGACTGGCTGAATGAATACAAAAACAACACCCATATATATACTGTTTACAAGAGACCCACTTCAGACCCAGGGACACATGCAGACAGAAAGTGAGGGGATGGAAAACGATATTCCACATAAATGGAAATCAAAAGAAAAATGGAGTAGCAATTCTCATATCAAACCAAATAGACTTTATATAAAGACTATTACAAGAGACAAAGAAGGACACTACAAAGAGACAAAGAGACAAAGAAGTAACGCTCAAGGGATCAATCCAAGAAGAAGATATGACTATTGTAAATATTTATGCACCCAACATAGGAGCACCTCAATACATAAGGCAAATGTTAACAGCCATAAAAGGGGAAATCGACAGTAACACAATCATAGCAGGGGACTTTAACACCCCACTTTCACCAATGGACAGACCAACCAAAATGCAAATAAATAAGGAAACACAAGCTTTAAATGATACATTAAACAAGATGGACTTAATTGATATTTATAGGACATTCCATCCAAAAACAGCAGATTACACTTTCTTCTCAAGTGCTCATGGAACATTCTCCAGGATAGATCGTATCTTGTATCACAAATCAAGTCTTGGTAAATTTAAGAAAATTGAAATGGTATCCAGTAACTTTTCTGATCACAATGCTATGAAACTAGACATCAATTACAGGAAAAAAAACTGTAAAAAAAACAAACACATGGAGGCTAAACAATACATTACTAAATAACCAAGAGCTCACTGAAGAAATCAAAGAGAAAATCAAAAAATACCTAGAAACAAAAGACAATGAAAACACGACAACCCAAAACCTACGGGATGCAGCAAAAGCAGTTCTAAGAGGGAAGTTTATAGCAATACAATCCTACCTCAAGAATCAAGAAACATCTCAAATAAACAACCTAACCTTACACCTAAAGCAATTAGAGAAAGAAGAACAAAAAAAAAACCCAAAGTTAGCAGAAGGAAAGAAATCATAAAGATCAGATCAGAAATAAATGAAAAAGAAATGAAGGAAACAACAGCAAAGATCAATAAAACTAAAAGCTGGTTCTTTGAGAAGATAAACAAAATTGATAAATCATTAGCCAGACTCATCCAGAAAGAAAGGGAGAAGACTCAAATCAATAGAACTAGACATGAAAAAGAAGAAGTAACAACTGACACTGCAGAAATACAAAGGATCGTGAGAGATTACTACAAGCAACTATATGCCAATAAAATGGACAACTTGGAAGAAATGGACAAATTCTTAGAAAAGCACAACCTTCCAAGACTGAACCAGGAGAAATAGAAAATATAAACAGACCAATTACAAGCAATGAAATTGAAACTGTGATTAAACATCTTCCAACAAACAAAAGCCCAGGACCAAATTCTATCAAACATTTAGAGAAGAGCTAACACCTATCCTTCATAAACTCTTCCAGAATATAGCAGAGGGAGGAACACTCCCAAATTCATTCTACAAGACCACCATCGCCCTGATTGGTAAAACCAGACAAAGATGTCACAAAAAAGAAAAACTACAGGCCAATATCACTGATGAACATAGATGCAAATATCCTCAATAAAATACAAGCAAACAGAATCCAACAGCACATTAAAAGGATCATACAACATGATCAAGTGGGGTTTATCCCAGGTATGCAAGGATTCTTCAATATATGCAAATAAATCAATGTGATAAATCATATTAACAAACTGAAGGATAAAAACCGTATGATCATCTCAACAGATGCAGAAAAAGCTTTCAACAAAATTCAACACCCATTTATGGTTAAAACCCTCCAGAAAGTAGGCATGGAGGGAACTTGCCTCAATATAATAAATGCCATACATGACAAACCCACAGCCAACATCATTCTCAGTGTTGAAAAACTGAAACCATTTCCACTAAGTTTAGGAAGAAGACAAGGTTGCCCACTCTCACCACTATTATTCAACATAGTTTTGGAAGTTTTAGCCACAGCAATCAGAGAAGAAAAAGAAATAAATGTAATCCAAATCAGAAAAGAAGAAGTAAAACTGTCAATATTTGCAAATGACATGATACTATACATAGAGAATCCTAAAGATGCTACCAGAAAACTACTAGAGCTAATCAATAAATTTGGTAAAGTAGCAGGATACAAAATTAATGCACAGAAATTTCTCGTGTTCCTATACACTAATGATGAAAAATCTGAAAGAGAAATTAAGGGAACACTCCTATTTACCACTGCAACAAAAAGAATAAAATACCTAGGAATAAACCTACATAAGGAGACAAAAGACCTGTATGCAGAAAACTATAAGACACTGATACAAGAAATTAAAGATGATACAAACAGATGGAGAGATATACCATGTTCTTGCATTGGAAGAATCAACATTGTGAAAATGACTCTACTACCCAAAGCAATCTACAGATTCAATGCAATCCCTATCAAATTACCAATGGCATTTTTCCCAGAACTAGAACAAATAATTTCACAATTTATATGGAAACACAAAAGACCCCAAATAGCCAAAGCAACCTTGAGAAAGAAAAATGGAGCTGGAGGAATCAGGCTCACAGACTTCAGACAATACTACATAGCTACAGTAATCAAGACAATATGGTACTGGCACAAAAACAGAAATATAGATCAATGGGACAGGATAGAAAGCCCAGAGATAAACCTACATACATATGTCACTTTATCTTTGATAAAGGAGGCAAGAATATACAATGGAGAAATGACAGCCTCTTCAATAAGTGATGCTGGGCAAACTGGACAGCTACATGTAAAAGAATGAAATTATAACACTCCCCAACACCATGCACAAAAATAAACTCAAAACGGATTAAAGACCTAAACGTAAGGCCAGACACTATAAAACTCTTAGAGAATAATGAACACTCTATGACATAAATCACAGCAAGATCCTTTTTGACCCACCTCCAAGAGAAATGAAAATAAAAACAAAACAAAAAAAAAACAAATGGGACCTAATGAAACTTAAAAGCTTTTGCACAGCAAAGGAAACCATAAAGAATATGAAAAGACAACCCTCAGAATGGGAGAAAATATTTGCAAACGAAGCAACTGACAAAGGATTAATCTCCAGAATATACAAGCAGCTTATGCAGCTCAATATCAAAAAAACAAACAACCCAATCCAAAAATGGGCAGAAGACCTAAAGAGACATTTCTCCAAAGAAGATATACAGATTGCCAACAAACACATGAAAGGATGCTCAACATCACTAATCATTAGAGAAATGCAAATCAAAACTACAATGAGGTATCACCTCACACCGGTCAGAATGGCCATCCTAAAAATCCCTACAAACAGTAAATGCTGGAGAGGTTGTGGAGAAAACGGAACCCTCTTGCACTCTATGGAGAACAGTATGGAGGTTCCTTAAAAAACTAAAAATGGAACTACCATGTGAACTAGCAATCCCACTACTGGGCCTACACTCTGAGAAAACCATAATTCAAAAAAAGTCATGTACCTCAATGTTCATTGCAGCACTATTTACAATAGCCAGGACATGGAAGCAACATAAGTTCCATCGACAGATAAATGGATAAAGAAGATGTGGCACATATATACAATGGACTATTACTCAGCCATATAAAGAAACGAAATTGAGTTATTTGTAGTGAGGTGGACGGACCTAGAGACTGTCATACAGAGTGAAGTAAGTCAGAAAGAGAAAAACAAATACTGTATGCTAACACATATATATGGAATCTAAAAAAAAAAAAAAGGTTCTGAAGAACCTAGGGGCAGGACAGGCATAAAGACCCAGATGTAGAGAATGGACTTGAGGACACGGGGTGGGGAAAGGGTAAGCTGGGACGAAGTGAGAGAGTGGCATGGACATATATACGTTACCAAATGTAAAATAGATAGCTAGTGGGAAGCAGCCGCATAGCACAGGGAGATCAGCTCAGTGCTTTGTATCCACCTAGAGAGGTGGGTTAGTGAGGGTGGGAGGGAGACACAAGAGGGAGGAGATATAGGGATGTATGTATATGTATAGCTGATTCAGTCTATTATACAGCAGAAACAAACACAGCATTGTAAAGCAATTATACTACAATAAAGATGTTTAAAAAAATGAAAAGAAAAATAAAGAAAGGAAGGTGGGACAGGGGTGGGGAGAAATGGAGACACAGAAGGAGGATATGATAGGAATACACATGAATGGTAAACAAAGAGGGGCAAGACTGGGGAAACCCTCTGGGAAGATGGATGAATGAACTAGAATTTTAGGATATTTTGCTCAATGACATGTTGTAAAGCCCCTGAAACTTCTTTAAGAAAACCTAGAACCAGGATTGATGTTATTCAGCAAGGTTTCCAGAATTGGGTTTGGTTGGAAGGGTGGCGGTAGAGAGCAGGTCTAGACAGGCTAGGGAGTAGAAACAGGTTGTCAATCAAACAAGTATTCTCAGTTTACACCTCCAATAGCTTCATTTTACAAACGAAACAGTCATGCAATAATCCTGCACAACAATTCAATGATCTTAATCGTGATAATGCAAAATACACAAATTGAGGTTAAATCATAGAAAATCATAGGAGATTCCCTAGGAAACTTACAATACTGTATCCCTTATGATCTTAGTTTTTAAAAATAGAATTAAAATAACACATTATGTGGCCTTTATGCTCACTTTATAAAAACTGAGGCACTGAAGAACTGAACTTATCTTTGCAAACAAACCAAACTAACCCACCCAGCCCAAGGTCTGTGTGTTACCCTTGGTGCAGTGCACTCTCAAAGGTCTGTTCTTATCCCTCCCACCATGGTCCTTATTTAAAACAAGCAAAGACCAGGTAAGGGGTGTCCAGGCCACAGATGCCTTGTGATTCATGCCTCATTCCTACTGAGAAAAGCTGCCGTCTTGGATGGAAGGCAGATAGTAGAATTTTGTCTGTGACATGCTAATCCATCCTGTGGTCTTCTGGCTCTACAAATACTGTGGTAGAGCTAAAATAACAAAAAGGTCCAGGACTCTAATTCACCATGACCAAGCAAGAGAGTTCCAAAAGCAATGATGAACTGTGTAGTAAACTGACACATTCGTCTACATGTGCCCAAATCACAACCAATCACCAGAAAAAGAAATGTGACAAATACAGAGCAAGGGAAAAAAATGGAGAGTTAAGAAATAGCCAAAATATAGAGACAGAGAGATATACATATAAACTAATAGCTTATAAATTTTTATTTCTAAGACAAAGAACAAGGAAGGAGTATTTAAAATATTATCTTAGGTGGGGGAGTGAAAATGCACCAAAATGAACTGCAGAGGAAACTAAAACGCTTAAGTAAATACAATAATTTAAATTGTAGACTGGCAAAAATGTGGCATATCAGATATGTACAAGGATGATAACTTTTTCAGCTTTGAAGCAACAGACACCAAGAAAAAGATCATGATTTCCAAAAAGAAACCACAATTAAACATTTACACAGTAGAATAAGAACAAAACCAAAAAGTCAAAGATTGACAGAAATACTTGCATTAAATGTAACCAATGTCAAAATCTGTACGATGTGGAGGAGGAGTTTAGGGTTTTAACTCTGGAATCCTAGGGCTTGATGGCCAACCTCTGATTACCATTTATTAGCTGGGTAACTTTGAGCAACTAACTCCTCTTTAAGCCTCAGTTTCCTCATCTGTAAAATGAGGACATAAGAATTCTTAGTTCATAGGGCTGTTGGGAGCATTAGCACAAAGCCTGGCACATGACAAAGGACTGAGGAAATGAGAGCTCTGAAGGTGACAGTGCTGCTGGATAAACAGTTCACCCAAGGAGAAGTCGAAAGAAAACTGAAGTTTTTATTCCCTATCAACAAAATTAGAGTACCTTTAAATGCCATTTTATACTCCTAAGCTGCAAAAAAATATAACACCCAATGTAGGCAAAGCAATTCACTATTGGTGGTTCAGGGAAACATTACAACACTTTTAGAAATATGGTAAAATGTAGTAAAACCTTTATTAGTAGTTATACTCATTTATGTGATAACTACTCATAAGTATTTATTCTAATTCAATATAAAAGAGACAGGCACTATAAAGTTAATTGCTTGCTAATTGATTTAAAAGTTTATAACTACATAAAGATTGAACATTAAGGAAATTGTTTAATAAATTATGGAAAATAAACATGTTATGCCAGAATGCAGATATTTAAAATAATAATTACATTACAGTGATATTAATATTAAATGAAAACAGCAGAATACAAAATAGCATGTACAGTCTCATTAGAACTGTATTTTGACATATACCAATACAGATAGTATTATGCAAAAAGAAAAATGGTCAATTTTTTAGGGTAGTGAAAAAAATGAGTGATTTTAATCTCATATTTAAAAGCCTTGTCTTTCTAAAATCTATTTTTTTAAAAACATCAAGCCTCAAAATTTTTCAATGTATATAATTCTGTCCTTGTGTGGTCAAGGTCACATCAATTCATTATACACCACAGCTAACTTTAGGGACATTTTTCTGTGCAACACCAGATATTCATGCTTAATTACATTTACAAAATCAGACTGAGAAGAGGTATATATCTCTATTTCATCTCCTTATCTAGTTAGACAAGCTCCTAAAATCAAATATAATTTTGTTCCAGACGTGGAAAAAGATTTTACACACTGGGTACAAATTGACCGTTATGGCAATACAGAAAACTATTTGCAATGTTCTGAGGATTATTTAAAATATTGACTAAAGAGAAGATTTTAAAGTATAAATTAAAAACATAAGACTTAAGCTTAGTTTTTGCTTGTTAATGTTTCATCACATACTTATATAATATCCATAACAATAAAAAAGAAATATGCATATACATTAATTGCCATGGAATATGAATAATTTCTTGTTTCATAAAACAAGATACGAGGTCAGTGAGTGACATTTCGCAGGCATTATAATAAAGTATTTTCCATGTAGGATGTGATAGGGTATGTTATGAATTTTATCAGCTATTATTTACTGATTGACATAATGTATGCATGCATACATACATACATACATTAATTTCTCCATCAGGTAGAATAATCCACAGGAACAAAGCTAATGGTCACTGACAGCAATAAAAACATCTATAATTTACTGGACTTTTACTATGCATTGGTCAGGATGCTAAGCCCTTTACACGGATTAATTCGTTTAATCATCCCAGCAGCCCTGAGTCAGGTGCTAGCTTCATCATCTCTTTACTAATGAGACACCTGGGGCTTGCCATGGGTTACACAAGAGACAGGAGGTGGTGAAGGTCTAAAATACAATATTGTCTGACCCCACAATTATTAACCTTTATGCTTATATTCAGTATACAGTTTCCAGGGTAAAATGAAAATGCATTTAAAACAATTTCAAACCTGGGTTGCAATAAGAGTTTTTTTTTTAATTAGCTCTCAGCTAACTGAGAAGTTCAATTAATCAAAACACCCTAACATCCCCTGCAAACCTTCTCCAAAGTGGAGGTTATGGCTTTTAATCAAAAAGTAAGGGGTTTACAAAATGGAGATAGTGGTGGGGATGCACAGTGAATGAAGGTAAGAATGCTGAAACATCTTGGAAAAGAAGACAGGAAGATAGAACTTAGTAAATAAAAAAAAAAAAGAAAAGAAAAAAAAAGAATTTAAGTTGATCCAGTGGAGTTATTTATAACCCTTATGATTTGATTAGACACATCCTTATTCTTGCTGCAAAAAGAGTTGAGAAGCTGAAAAAGTATCCAGTAGACCAAAGTAATTAACAGATAATCATTGCATATATCTTACTTGGGCTCTAGAAGCAAGAAGAACAGAGCCTTTGAATTTAAAAGCAAGCCTTGAATTTGACAAGAAAAATAAAATAATTCCAATTTAGAAAAATCATGTCTTTTTCAATTTCCCTAAGAAATCTTCCTAATATTTCAAAATACTATGTTAATTACTCTAAAATTTAACTTTTATTTATCATGCTTCCCAATATATAAGTTTGACTTTAAAAATACAAAATATTTCATAAGAAATAAAATGACATTTTGTAAATATTTTTAAAGTTTTTGTTTAGTATTAGGGAAACACCAAGGGAAAGGAACTAACCACCAATGAAGCAATGAAGGAAAATTTAATATTTGAGGTAAAATTTAACATAAGTGCAGAAGGATACTTATTAGGTGGTACAGAAATTTAGAATATAACTTAGTGAAAGCATAGATTTAAAAAAATATATTTTATTATTTTATGTCTAATTTCTATATAATAGAGAATGAAGTTTGGTTGGCACAAAAGACATAAACCTTTTTGTTACATGTACTATAATTAAAAGTGGCATAGGTTTCCCTGGTGGCACAGTGGTTGAGGGTCCTCCTGCCGATGCAGGGGACACGGGTTCGTGTCCCGGTCCGGGAAGATCCCACATGCCGCGGAGCAGCTGGGCCCATGAGCCATGGCCGCTGAGCCTGCGCGTCCGGAGCCTGTGCTCCGCAACAGGAGAGGTCACAACAGTGAGAGGCCCGCGTATCGAAAAAAAAGTGGCAAAGATAACTCCATATTAACAAATTTTTAAATTTTTAAAATTTATCTGTAAATTTATACATGCATTTCACTATAACACTTGTATGTTTTTAGTATCAGACATAAGTTTTAAAACCTATTTAGGATTCTCTAACTTCAATAATTTATCAGCACTGTCTACATACAATTATATTTCAAATTTTTCACCAGTAGAGAAAAACTGCCATAATTTGGGCAAGCGTCTGACATTTAAGTGTGGTGGTAATATTTTAGTTTCTGTGTGAGCCAGTTATATAAGGATGAAAATGTTTCCCATTCCACAGCCACAACCTGCATCTTCTTGACCACTTTTTTCAAAATCACATGCCATTCACTGGCCACAGAAGGGTCTAGTCAAGAATGTGGGTGAAGGAGCTTCCCTGGTGACGCAGTGGTTAAGAATCCACCTGCCAATGCAGGCGACACGGGTTCAAGCCCTGGTCCAGGAAGATCCCCCATGTCGCAGAGCAACTAAGCCCTTCGCCACACTACTGAGCCTGCGCTCTAGAGCCCGCAAGCCACAACTACTGAGCCCATGCACCACAACTCCTGAAGCCCGCATGCCTAGAGCCCGTGCTCTGCAACAAGAGAAGCCACCACAATGAGAAGCCCACACACTGCAACAAAGAGTAGCCCCCACTCGCCGTAACTAGAGAAAGCCTGCACACAGCAACGAAGACTCAATGCAGCCAAAAATAAAGATAAATAAAAGTAAAAAAAGAATGTGAGTGAAGAGCTGGCTCATTGCAAAGCTGTTATCACTACCAGAAAAGTCTCTCTTGCCATGGGTTACACAAGAGACAGGAGGTGGTCTGTCTCTTGTGTAACCCATGGCCAGCTTGGCCACTCACTGGCTGTGGGTCCTTGGCCAGGATACTTACTCTTTCCATGCCTCACGTGTAAAGTGGGATAATAATAGGTATATCTAGTACAGTTATTGGAATCACTCAATGTTTAAGTGCTCAGAGCAGTGCAGGCACATAGTAATCACTCAATTAAGGTAAATTGTTATTATTCAGTAGTATATCCGCATGTACAGAGAACTGTACACTATGATTATCTTTTAAAATTTTACATACAAACACATAATACCAGAGATAATAATTCCTTTCCTACTGCCCAAAGAAAAATTAGAAATAAGCGTAGGCTTTGAAACTTTATAATTAATTAGCATGTCAAATGCTTAGTGGCAAGAATGAACCATCTATCAAACTTCTGCAACAATTCCAGCGTTCACAAAATTCAAATTATTATTTATGTGATAGACAGCAAAAAGGCAGCTTATTCTTAAGCACTATCCTTTAGCCATGTTTCTTTGAAAATATCTTGTTCAGGTCGTCTTTCCACATTTACTGCAAGGGTGCAATTACTCCACTAGAAAAGCATGTAGTACATTTGAGATATTTCCCTAAAGAATTGTAATTATTATACCTCATCTTAGAGAATGACATAATCACTATTTGTTTTTATTTGTTTTTTAACCTTGAATTCTCCTCCAGGTTTCCAGTATGATAGTCTCTTTAATTACTGGGAAAAACAGAAAATAAAGGGAGAAATAAGAGCCTTTTTTTTTTTTTTTACGGTACGCGGGCCTCTCACTACTGTGGCCTCTCCCATTGCGGAGCACAGGCTCCGCACGCGCAGGCTCAGCAGCCATGGCTCATGGGCCCAGCCGCTCCGCGACATGCGGTATCCTTCCGGACCGGGGCACGAACCCGTGCCCCCTGCATCGGCAGGCGGACTCTCAACCACTGCGCCACCAGGGAAGCCCGATAAGAGCCTTTTTTAACCAATGACAGCCCAGGACAGCCCCCTTTGGAAAGCAAGCATATGTAAAGACAATCTCTCCCTTGAAAGTCAATTACTCTCTTGGACAGTCGATCATCTACTTGTGTAAGTCTAAAGCTATAAACATCAGTTTTGTCAATGGATTCTAAATGCTGAGGGAGAGTAAATCACTCTGGTTTTTGAACTTTTTAAATTGCTCTAGTTTTTGAACTACCATTTTAAACAATCCAGTCTAGTAAATTGTTTAGGCTTATGTAAAAGTACAGACTGGAATCATTTTTATCATATCTAATTAATTATTCATTTCCAATTACATTTTAACAGATATTATACTATTTGGGTTAAAAGGCACTTTGCTGTGTAATATTTGTAATATTACAAATATTACAAAAACTGTAAATAACTAAATGTCTCTCAGTTGATTAAATGCATATGTGTTGGCATCTGCATAGATAAATGCCTCTAAAGATATACACCCAACTGTAAATAGTAGGGACTTTTAGAAAGCAGGATAAGCTGGTGGGGGGTATGGGGGGCGTCTCATCCCACACTGTACATTTCTGTATTATTTGAAGGTTTTACAACCATCTTGTTTCACTTTTTCAACTTCTGTAAAGATTTTTTTTTAAGATATTCTAAAAGAACAAGTTAGTGCCATGTCAGATAGGGTTGAGAAAAGCATGTCAAAAATCTTGGATTCTCTTCTGCAGTTCTACCACTGACAAGTTCATGAAACTGTGACCGAAATGGTTTTCCCCTCCTGTTGTGTCTTTCATTCAAAATATCTACTCAGATTTCACTAATACTGTCTTAAAGAAATAAAATTCTGAACATCTGTCATTTCTCAGGTGGGAGTACCAAGAATTTATTCATTCTTACTATCACAATTATAAAGAATGTAAAGTAGGATCCTTTATACATTTAATATAAATTAATTTTACTCTTTATATTGAACTTCTAGTTCTATTTCAGTCTTTTCCCTTCTTTCTTACCACAATAAAAAGAAATATGTGGGACCTGACTTAGCACATAGCTTCAGTATCTCAAGCAAAGTGATAAAACAGACTGTGATCAGCAATCAGACAAGAAAAAGAAACAAAAGCCATCAAAATTGAAAAAGAAGTAAAACTATTACTATTTGCAGATGACATGATACTTAATATACAGAAAAAGTATTTTTTTCTAAAGTTTCCACCAGAAAATTATTAGAACAAATGAATTCAGAAAAGTTGCAGGTTACAAGACTGATATGTAGAAATCTGTTGCCTTTCTATACACCAATAATGAACTATCAGAAAGAGAAAGCAAAAAAAAAAAGAATCCTGTTTAAAATCACATCAAAAAGAATAATACCTAGGAATAAACTTAACCAAGGAGGTGAAAGATTTATACTCTGAAAAAAATAAAACACTGATGAAGGAAACTGAAGATGATACAAAGATATGGAAAGATATCCTGTGCTCTTGGATTGGAAGAATTAACATTGTTAAAATGGCCATACTACCCAAAGCAATTAACAGATTCAATGCAATACCTATTAAAATACCCATGACATTTTCCATAGAACTACAACAAATAATCCTAAAATGTGTATGGAATTGCCAAAGCAATCCTGAGAAAAAAACAAAGCTGAAGGTATCATGCTCCCTGACTTCAGATACTACAAAACTACAGTAATCAAAATACCATGGTACTGGCACAAAAACAGACACATAGATCAGTGGAACAGAATTGAAAGCCCAGAAATAAAACCATGCACCTATGGTCAATTAATCTACCACAAAGGAGGCAAGAATATAAAATGGAGAAAAGATGGTCTGTTCAATAAGAGGTGCTGGGAAAACTGAACAGCTACATGTAAAAGAAGGAGATGAGAACACTTCCCCACACCATACACAAAAATAAACTCAAAATGGATTAAAGGCCTAAATATAAGACCTGAAACCATAAAACTTCTAGAAGAGAACATCGATAGAACATTCTTTGACATAAAACATAGCATACTTTTTTTGGATCTGTCTCCTAAAGCAAAAGAAATAAAAGCAAAAATAAACAAATGAGACCTAATCAAACCTAAAAGCTTTCGCACAGCAAAGGAAACCTTCAACAAAATGAAACGACAACCTACTGAAGGGGAGAAAATATTTGCAAATGATATGATTGACAAGGGGTTACTATTAAACATATATAAACAGTTCATACAACTTAATATCAAAAAAATCCCTAAACAAACAATCCAATCAAAAATGGACAGAACACCAGAATATTTTTCCGAAGAAAACATACAGATGGCTAACAAGCACATGAAAAGGTGCTCAACATCACTAATTACTAGAGAAATGCAAATCAAAACCACAATGAGATATCACCTCACACATGTCAGAATGGCTATCATCAAAAAGTTTACAAATAACAAATGTTGGCGAGGGTGTGGAGAAAAGGGAACCATTGTACCATTGTTGGTGGGAATGTGAATTGGTGCAGCCACTATGGAAAACAGTATGGAGGTTTCTCAAAAAACTAAAAATAGAACTACCATATGACCCAGCAATTCCTGGGTATACACCCAGAATAAAACGAGAACACTAATTCAAAAAGATACATTCACCCCATTGTTCACAGCAGCACTACTTACGACAGCCAAGATACGGAAGCAACTCGCGTCCATCAACAGACAACTGGCTTAAGAAGATGCCTCTCTCTCTCTCTCTCTCTCTCTCTCTCTATATATATATATATATATACACACACACACACACACACACACACACATACACACAAACACACAATGGAATATTACTCAGCCATAAAAAAGAATGAAATTCTGCCATTTGCAGCAATGTGGATGGACCTAGAGAATATTATGCTTAGTGAAACAAGTTGGACAGAGAAAGACAAATACTGTATGATATCACTTATTTGTGGACTCTAAAAAATAAAGCAAATGTATATAACAAAACAGCTACAGACTTACAGATATAGAAAACAAACTAGTGGTTACCAATAGGGAGAGAAAAGGGGAAGGGGCAAGACAGGAGTATGGAGTTAAGAGGTACAAACTATTATGTATAAGATAGATAAGCAACAAGGATATATTGTACAGCACAGGGAATTATAGCTGTTATTTTGTAATAACTTTAAATGGAGTATAATCTATAAAAATACTGAATCACTATGCTGCCCACCTGAAACTGATATAATATCCCAAGTCAACTATACTTTAAAAAAACAGCAGACTGATCATAATCACCATTTGGAAAGGTAGCACCTCTTAGGGGTTAGAATTACAGGTCAGCCCCAATTTAGGAGGGAGTATAGAACTTTCTCATAATCCCAGATGGAAAACAGTTTTCTCTCTCTCCTCTCATCACTCTTCCTGTCTCTCCCTCTCTCTACATATATATATTTAGCACAAACCTCAGAGCCTTTTTTAGTAATAAATTTTAGCACTTAATCAGCTTTACTGGAATCTAATTCAAATCCTTCACCTGTCATCTTAAACTGATTTCATCACATTTTCTTTTGAGAATTAATTCTGGATTTGCACGCTCTGACATAATCCCAAAGAAACCAAACATTTAGAGATTCACAGGCACATACAAACAGAAGCGAACTCTTACCCCTACATGCCTAAACAACCCCAAACAGTTGGGGAGAAAAGAGAAAATCTAGTCAAGTTGATATTTCCAATCTCTGAACATTGAGGTGATAAACATCTGATTAACTTTTGTTTTAAACATTTTTCTTCAACTTTTCTTTCTCTCTATAAGCTTACATTTGAAAATAGAACCATTAATATTTGTTCACATGTAAATATTTCCCAGTAATGTTATCAATAATTTTAGAAAGTCTATTTTGAAGGCAGTAGAAATCTGTTGCAAATAAATCACATGACAAAATAATTCACTAATTGAACTTTAAGACAGTTTATTTACCAAAGAAAATATGGGTACTTTCAAATAATTTTTTTTAATTCATTTTTTTATCTTCCAGTTTTACTGAGATATAACTGATATACAGCACTATATAAGTTTAAGGTATACATCATAATGATTTGACTTACATACATAATGAAATGATTACCACAATAAATTTAGTAAATATCCATCATCTCATATAGATATAAAATAATTGAAAAAGAAATAAATATTTTTCTTTGTGATGAGAACTCTCAGGATTTACTCTCTTAACAACTTTCATATATAACATAAGAAGTGTTAATTATATTAATCATGTACATTACATGCCTAGTACTTACTTATAACTGGAGGTTTGTGCCTTTTGATCACCTTCAGCCAGTTCCCCTTCCCCCCATCCCCCTGCCTCCAGTAACCATAAATCTGATCTCTTTTTCCATGAGTTTGTTTGTTTGTTGAAGTGTAATTGACCTGTAGCACTATGTTAGTTCCCGGTGCACAACATAGTAATTCAATATTTCTATACATCACAAAATGATCACCACTGTAAGGCTAGTTACCATTTGTCACCATATAGTGATACTATATCATTATTGACTATATTCCCCATGCTATAAATTTCATCCTCGTGACTCGTTTATTTTGTAACTGGAAGTTTATACCTCTTAATCTCCCTCACCTATTTCTCTCATCCCCCTTTCTCACCTATTCTCACCCCTCTGTCAACTACCTGTTTGCTCTATCTATGACTCTGTTTCTCTTTTGTTATGTTTGTTCATTTGTTTTGTTTTTTATATTCCACATATAAGTGAGATCATATAGTACTTGCCTTTCTGTCTGACTTATTTCACTTAGCATAATATCCTCAAGGTCCATGCATGTTGTCACAAATGGCAAGATTTTGTTCTTTTTTACAGCTGAGTAATACTCCATTGTGTGTGTGTGTGTGTGTGTGTGTGCGTGTGTGTGTGTATGTACACCACATCCTCTTTACCCATTCACCTATCGATGGGAACTTAGGTTGTTTCCATATCTTAGCTAATGCTGCAATAAATGTAGGGGTGCATATATCTTTTCAAATTAGTGTTTTGGGTTTTTTGGTGAAAAATACTCAGAAGCATAATTGCTGGATCATATGGTAGTTCTATTTTAATTTTCTGAGGCTCCTCCATACTGTTTTCCACGGTGGGTATGCCAATTTACAATCCCACCAACAGTGCACGAGGGTTCCCTTTTCTCCACACCCTCTCCAATACTTGTTACTTCTTGCCTTTTTGATAACAGCCATTCTGATAGGTGTGAGGTGATATCTTTTACTAATATTTAACATTTCACGCCAGTTTGAAATGTCCAAGCAAGGAAAGGGCTCTTTCTGTCACTGGAATTGCTGAACTAACAGTGGGTCATCACTCTCAGTGTGATGACAGAATTCCAGTGCTGGATGGAACTCATGACTCTCTCTCTCTCAAATGGCCAATTACAACATACGGAAGTTAAATGAGGCCCCTTAAAGACACAACAAAATAATAAGTATGTTTCTGGTTTCCAGAGCTTTTGCTGCACTGTCAAAGATCACACTAGAATCTTGTTTTGCTAAAAAATTAAATACTGAGAGAGGGTGCTAATAGCAGACAAAAACTTTAGTGTATCGAGAACACAGAAAGCAATGGGTTCAAGTTTACATGGAACCCAAAGCAAAAAACCTGCAACCTAAAAATGGGCATAAAAGTCCAAGCTCAGAGTCAAACAAACATAAGAAGCAAAAGTGGTCTTAAAGTCATTGGGATCCTCAATTAAATGACCTACTGCAGAACAGCTGGACCAATTATAAGTTCCTCCCCATCACTGTGCCATCATAACTGCCCTACCCCCACCTGCCCGAAACAATTAGCTGACAGTGAAAAGGCATCTGGCTCCATGCTAAAACCTTAAGATTTGCACCAAATGAAGCATTTCAAGGCTGGGAGACTTCCCTTCCCTAAGTGTTGAGGTCAAAGAGAAGCAGGGTAGAGGCTGTTGTAACTCCAGACCTCCACTGGGTAGAGATGGAGGTGGACAGAAAAGCTGTGTCTAGGAGTACAGCTGTCCTTACTTTGACAACTGTGGTAGAATAATCAGAGACCCCAGTGAAATAGAGAATAAAACAACTACAACAACAACAACAAAGTAGACTTGATTAATAAAATCAAGGGTGGTTTTCTGAAATAATAATAAAGTAGTTAAAACTTTGCTAAGCTTAAGACCAATGAAAGGAAACACAAACAAGCAATATTAGGAATGATAAAGGGGACACAATTATAGATACAAGGAGATCTTAAGAGCCTACTATTTTAAAAATATATGAAAATCTAGATAAAAGGTAAACTTTTCTAGAATATAAAATTATAGAAATTGACTCAAGAAAAGGAAAATAATTGAATAGACCAAAACTTATAAAAATTATAAAGATGATCAAACTTCTACCCAGCATGAAGGTACCAAACCCAGGCAGTTTAATAGGCAAGTTCTACCATACCTAGATTAAACAGGGATTCCAATGTTATTTAAACTGCTCCAGAAAACAGAAAGAAATAGATAGCATCCCAAGTACTTCTATAAGGCTGGTATAACCATTAACACTAATGGGTATCAAAACTGGATGAAGACAGTGGAAAATTACAGAAAATCATCCTTACATGCCACTATGAAATAAAATACATAATAGCAAACTGAATCTTAAGAATAGTATATTAAAAGAATTGTATATAATGACCAAGTAAGGTTGTCAAAAGAATACAAGGATAGTTCAACATTAGAGATTCTATTACAGGCATACCTCATTTTATGTTGCTTCACTTTATTGCACTTGGTAGATACTGCATTTTTCTTTCTTTTTTTTTTTTTTACAAATTGAACGTTCGTGACAACCCTACCTTGCACACGACAATTGGAGCCATTTTTCCAACAGCATTTGCTCACTTCATGTCTCTGTATCACATTTTGGTAATTCTCATAATACTTCAAACTTTTTCAATATTATTACATTTGTTATGGTGATCTGTGACCAGTGATCTTTGGTGTTACTATCACAAAAAGACGACAACTCACTGACGGCTCAGATGATGGTTAGCATTTTTTAGCAATAACGTATATATATATATTTTTTTGGCCATGCTGCATGTCTTGCCTTGCAGGATCTTAGTTCCCCAGCCATGGATCAAACCCTTGCCCCCTGCAGTGGAAGCGTGGAGTCCTAACCACTGGACCACCAGAAAATTCCCAGCAACAACGTATTTTTAAATTAAGGTATGTACATTGTTTTCTCTTAGACACAATGCTATTGCAAACTTAATAGACTGTACTATAGGAGGAGTCAAGATGGCGGTGTGGGAAGACGTGGAGTCAGCATCTCCCCACAACTAGGGCACCTGCCGACTGCTGGTGGGGAACACTGACACCCAAGGAGACGGGAGAACCCCAAAATGAGCCGGTAGGACACAGGGGGACTGAGGGGGCAGGAGAAGTGGAGGTCAGACAAGATCAGTGCCCCTGAGGCCAGGGAGATCAGGAGAGGCAGGTGGGAGGAGCCATCCACGAGGAGCGGGAGAGGAGTAGAGGCGTTTGCCCTGCCCACGCGGGGCCGGGGGAGCCTACTGAGCTCCCAGGCTGATCCCCTGCCCTCCAAGGCCCCCAATTCCCCCCCGGCCACACTGGTACTGGGGGCACAGGAGGGAGGCTGGAGAGACCAGGAGAGGCAGGCAAGAGAGGCCCTCTCAGACCCCAGAGCAGAGGAGCAGGAGAGGAGAGGAGGGCGTTTCCCCCACCCACTCGAGCCCAGGAAGCCTGCTGGGCTCCCAGGTGAGGTCCCCTGCCCTCTGAATCCAGGAGTGGGGGGGCACACCTCAGCCCCTTCTGTTCCTTGAGCCTAAGCCCCACCCACCCACAGCCCCCAGTGCCTTTTCCAGTGCTGTGGGTCCTGAGCATTGGCCCCACCCACTGCCCAAACCTCACCCTTGCTTAGGCCCCGCTCTCCACAGCCAAGGTCTCCCCTCCCCCCCCCGCCTTTTTTTCTTTTCCCTCCTCTTTTTTTACTATTTTGGTACTGATGTACCTTCTGGTTGTTGATTCATCTATATTTTTATTTTTACATTCTTTCTAACATATCTGTTAGCTTCATAGCCTAATTTTATTTTTTAATTTGTTATTGTTCTTTCTTTCTTTTTTTCTTTTTTTTTTTTTTTGCCACCTCACGTGGTCTGCAGGATCTTGGTTCACAAGCCTGGGGTCAGGTGGAAGCTCCTGCAGTGGGAGCTCCAAGTCTGAACCACTGGACTAACAGAGGAACTCAGATTCCAGGGAATATTCATCTGAGTGAGGTCTCACAGAGTTCCTCATCTCAGCACAAAGACCCAGCTCTACCCAATAGCCTACAAACTCCAGTGTTGGAAGCCGCAGGCCAAACAACCAGTAAAACAGGAACACAATCCCACTCATTAAAAAAAAAAAAAAAAATGAGATAGCAAAAAATATGTCACAGGTGAAGCAGCAAGGTAAAAACTTACAAGACCAAATAAATGAAGAGGAAACAGGGAACCTACCTGAAAAAGAATTCAGAGTAATTATAGTAAAGATGATCCAGAATCTCAGAAATAGAATGGAAGCACAAACTGAGAAAATACAAGAAATGTTTAACAAAGATCTAGAAGAACTAAAGAGCAAACAAACAGAGATGAACAACACAATAACTGAAATGAAAAATACACTAGAAGGAATCAATAACAGAATAACTGAGGCAAAAGAGCAAATAAATGAGCTGGAAGACAAAATGGTGGCAATAACTGCCAAGGACCAGAATAAAGAAAAAGAATGAAAAGAATTGAAGACAATCTCAGAGACTTCTGGGACAACACTAAATGTACCAACATTTGAATTACAGGGGTCCCAGAAGAAGAAGAGAAAAAGAAAGGGCCTGAGAAAATATTTGAAGAGATTATAGTGGAAAACTTCCCTAACATGGGAAAGGAAATAGTCAGCCGAGTCCAGGAAGCGCAGACAGTCCCATACAGGATAAACCCTAGGAAAAACACACCAAAACACATATTAATCAACTAACATAAATTAAATTCAAAGAAAAAATATTAAAAGCATCAAGGGAAAAACAAAAAATAACATACAAAGGGATCCCCATAAGGTTATCAGCTGATTTTTCAGTGGAAATGCTGCAGGCCAGAAGGGAATGGCAGGATATACTTATAGTGATGAAAGAGAAAAAGCTACAACCAAGATTACTCTACCCAGCAAGGATCTCATTCAGATTCGATAGAGAAATCAAAAGCTTTTCAGACAAGCAAAAGCTCAGAGAATTCAGCACCACCAAACCAGCTTTACAACAAATGCTAAAGAAACTTCTCTAAGCAGGAAACACAAGAGAAGAAAAAGACCCACCAAAGCAAACCCAAAACAATTAAGAAAATGGTAATAGGAACATACATGTCGATAATAATAATCGATAATAACTTGAATGTAAATGGATTAAATGCCCCCAATCAAAAGACACAGACAGGCTGAATGGATACAAAAACAAGACCCATATATATGCTGTCTACAAGAGACCCACTTCAGACCTAGGGACACAAAAAGACAGAAACTCAGGGGATAGAAAAAGATATTCCATGCAAATGGAAATCAAAAGAAAGCTGGAGTAGCCATACTCATATCAGATAAAATAGACTTTAAAATAAAGACTGTTACAAGAGATAAGGAGGGACACTACATAACGATCAAAGGATCAATCCAAGTAGAAGATATAACAATTATAAATGTTTACGCACCCAACATAGGACCACCTCAATACACAAGGCAAATGCTAACAACCATGAAAGGAGAAATCGACAGTAACACAATAATAGTAGGGAACTTTAACACACCACTTACACCAATGGACAGATCATCCAAACAGAAAATAAATAAGGAAACACAAGCTTTAAATGACACAATAGGCCAGACAGATCTAATTGATATTTATAGAACATTCCACCCAAAAGTGGCAGAATACACTTTCTTCTCAAGTGCACATGGAATATTCTCAAGGATAGATCACATCTTGGGTCACAAATCAAGCCTTGGAAAATTTAAGAAAATTGAAATCATATCAAGCATCTTTTCTGACCACAACACTATGAGACTGGAAATCAATTACAGGAAAAAAGCTGTAAAAACCACAAATACATGGAGGCTAAACAGTGCACTACTAAATAACCAAGAGATCACTGAAGAAATCAAAGAAGAAATTAAAAAATACATAGAAACAAATGGAAAACACGGCGACCCAAAACCTATGGGACGCAGCAAAAGCAGTTCTAGGAGGGAAGTTTATAGCAATTCAATCTCACTTCAAGAAACAAGAAAAATCTCAAGCAAACAATCTAACCCTACACTAAAAACAACTAGAGAAAGAAGAACAAAGAAAACCCAAAGTCAGTAGAAGGAAAGAAATCATAAAGATTGGAGCAGAAATAAATGAAATAGAAATGAAGAAAACAATAGCAAAGATCAGTAAAACTAAAAGCTGGTTCTTTGAGAAGATAAAATTGATAAACCCTTAGCCAGACACATCAAGAAAAAAAAGGAGATGATACCAATCAAAGAAATTAGAAATGAAAAAGGAGAAATCACAACTGACACTACAGAAGTACAAAGGATTATAAGAGACTACTACAAACAACTATATGCAAATAAAATGGACAACGATGAAGAAATGGACAAATTCTTGGAAAGGTACAATTTTCCAAGACTGATCCAGGAAGAATTAGAAAATATAAGCAGACCTATCACAAGTAATGAAATTGAAACTGTAATTCAAAATCTTCCAACAAACAAAAGTCCAGGACTAGATAGCTTCAAAGGCAAATTCTATCAAACATTTGGAGAAGAGCTAACACTGATCCTTTTCAAACTCTTCCAAAAAATTGCAGAGGGAGAAACACTCCCAAATTCATTCTACAAAGACCACCATCACCCTGATACTGAAACCAGAAAAAGATATCAAAAAAAAAAGAAAATTATAGGGCTTCCCTGGTGGCGCAGTGGTTGAGAGTCCGCCTGCCGATGGAGGGGACACAGGTTTGTGCCCCGGTCCGAGAAGATCCCACATGCCGTGGAGCGGCTGGGCCCGTGAGCCGTGGCCGCTGAGCCTGCGCATCCAGAGCCTGTGCTCCGCAATGGGAAAGGCCACAACAGTGAGAGGCCCGTGTACCGCAAAAAAAAAAAAAATTATAGACCAATATCCCTGATGAACATAGATGCAAAAATCCTCAACAAAACACTAGCAAACAGGATCCAACAGCACATTAAAAGGATCATACACCATGATCAAGTGGGATTTATCCCAGGGATGCAAGGATTCTTCAGTATATGCAAATCAATCAATGTGATATACCACATTAACAAATTAAGGAATAAAATCCATATGATCATCTCAATAGATGCAGAAAAAGCTTTTGACAAAATTCAACACCAATTTATGATAAAAACTCTCCAGATAATGGGCACAGAGGGAACCTACCTCAACATAATAAAGGCCATAAAAGACAAACCCACAGCAAGCATCATACTCAATGGTGAAAAACTGAAAGCATTTCCACTAGGATCAGGAAAAAGACAAGGATGTCCACTCTTGCCACTCTTATTCAACACAGTTTTGGAAGTACTAGCCACAGCAATCAGAGAAGAAAAAGAAATAAAAGGAATATAAATTGGAAAAGAAGAAGTAAAACTGTCACTATTTGCCGATGACATGATACTATACATAGAAAATCCTAAAGATGCCACCAGAAAACTACTAGAACTAATCAATGAATTTGCTAAGGTTGCAGGATACAAAATTAATGCACAGAAATCTCTGGCATTCCTATACACCAACAAAGAAAAATCAGAAAGAGAAATTAAGGAAACATTCCCATTAACCACTGCAACAAACAGAATAAAATACCTAGGAATAAACCTGCCTATGGAGGTGAAAGACTTGTACACAGAGAACTATAAAACACTGACAAAAGAAATCAAAGATGACACAAACAGATGGAGAAATATACCATGTTTTTGGATTGGAAGAATCAATAATGTGAAAATGACTATACTACCCAAAGCAATCTACAGATTCAATGCAATCCCTATCAAACTACCAATGGCATTCTTCACAGAATTTGAACAAAAAATCTTACAATTCGTATGGAAACATAAAAGACCCCGAATAGCCAAAGCAATCTTGAGAAAGAAAAACGGAGTTGGAGGAATCAGGCTCCCTGACTTCAAACTATACCACAAAGCTACAGTAATCAGGACAGTACGGTACTGGCACAAAAACAGAAATATAGATCAATGGTACAGGATAGAATGCCCAGCAATAAACCCACGCACATATGGGCACCTAATTTACAACAAAGGAGGCAAGAACATACGATGGAGAAAAGACAGCCTCTTCAATAAGTGGTGCTGGGAAAACTGGACAGCTACCTGTAAAAGAATGAAATTAGAACACTTCCTAACACCATACACAAAAATAAACTCCGACTGGATTAAAGACTTAAATGTAAGACCAGACACTATAAAACTTTTAGAGGAAAACAGGAAAAACACTCTTTGACATAAACCACAGCAAGATCTTTTTTGACCCACCTCCTAGAGTAACAGAAATAAAACAAAAATAAACAAATGGGACCTATTGAAACTTAAAAGCTTTTGCACAGCAAAGGAAACCATAAGCAAGACAAAAAGACAACCTTCAGAATGGGAGAAAATATTTGCAAATGAAAAAACAGACAAAGGATTAATCTCTAAAATATACAAATATCTCATGCAGCTCAATATCAAAAAAACAAACAATCCAGTTAAAAAATGGGCGGAAGACCTAAATAGACATTTCACCAAGGAAGACATACAGATGGCTAAGAGGCACATGAAAAGATGCTCAACATCACTAATTATTAGAGAAATGCAAATCAAAACTACAGTGAGGTATCACCTCACACCGGTCAGAATAGTCATTATCAAAAAAGGTAGAAACAATAAACGCTGGAAAGAGTGTGGTGAAAAGGGAACCCTCCTACACTGTTGTTGGGAATGAAAATTGATACAACCACTATGGAAAACAATATGGAGGTTCCTTAAAAAACTAAAAATAGAACTACCATATGACCCAGCAATCCCACTACTGGGCACATACCCTGAGAAAACAATAATTCAAAAAGAGACATGCACCACAATATTCGTTGCAGCAGTATTTACAATAGCCAGGACATGGAACCAACCTAAACGTCCATTGACAGATGAATGGATAAGGAAGATGTGGCACATATATACAATGAAATATTACTCAGCCATAAAAAGAAACGAAATTGAGTTATTTGTAGTGAGGTGTATGGACATAGAGTCTGTCATACAGAGTGAAGTAAGTCAGAAAGAGAAAAATAAATACCGCGTGCTAACGCATGTATATGGAATCTAAAAAAAAAAAAAAAAGTGGTAGTGATGAACCTAGTTGCAGAGCAGGAATAAAGGGGTAGACATAGAGAATGGACTCGATGACATGGGGTGGAAGGGCAAATCTGGAGCAAAGTGAGAGTAGCATCAACATATATACACTACCGAATGTAAAATAGTTGGCTGGTGGGAAGCAGCAGCATAGTGCAGGGAGATCGGCTCAGTGCTTTGCAATGACCTAGAGGGGTGGGATGGGGAAGATGGGAGGGAGGTTCAAGAGGGAGGGGATGTGGGGACATGTGTATGCATATGGCTGATTCACTTTGTTGTGCACAGAAACTAACATGGTATTGTGAAGCAATTACACTCCAATAAAGATCTACTAAAAAAAAAAAATAGACTGTACTGTAGGGTGAACATAGCTTTGAATGCATTAGGAAACAAAATAATTCACATGACTCACTGATTGTGATATTCACTTGACTGCAGTGGTCTGGAACTGAATCCGCAATATCTCTGAGGTATATTTGTATAATTATTTACTACTATATTAAGAGAGAAAATTCTATCATTTTTATTGCCTCTTCCATTGGAAAGGGCCTTAGCTGTAGCCTATATATTCTATGAGGGCACAGTCCATGACTGTCTTATTTATCATTATATTCTGAGAAACTAGCATACTCCTTCCCGCACAAAAATTTACTGATACTCTTCTGGGACACACCAGTGAACAAAAACCAAGTCCTGCTCTCTCAGATCCTACAGTCTGGTCAGGGAGATAGACAATGAACAATAAACAAATGAATATACAATTGCAGGTAGTAATAAGAAGAAAAATTAAGTAGGGTGAGAGAGTGAGGGTAAAAGAGAGAGGGACCAGTGTGGCCGCTTTAGAGAGACAAGCCAGAAAGGCCTGTCTGATGAGGCGACAGGGGCACGGAGATCTGCATGAAGGGAGGGAGCCAAACATGAACCTAGGGGAAGAGCATTCCGGGCACAGAGAACAACAAGCACAAAAGCCCTGAGTCAGGAACTTGCCTGGACGTCAGAGAAACAGCAGCAGCCAGTGTGGCTGAAGCAAAATGGCTAGGACAGAAATGAGGTCAGAGAGGTGGCTAAGGGCCAGAGCGTGCAGGGCCAGGACTTGGAATTTCACTACAAGTACACTGGGCAGCTGTTAGAGAGTTGAGAGTAAAGGGAGTGATAAGACTGATAAAAAATTTTTAAAGGATCACTCTGGCTGCTGTAATGAACAGACCATAAAGGGAGCAAAAATGGAAACAGGAAGACCAGTTAGGAGACTACTAGTGAGGCCCCAGTGCGAAACACTGGCTTGGATTGAATGGGATGGGCCCACCCACAGATGTGTGCTCAGTAAGTATACGTTTAATGAATGATTGTTTTCATTTCTTGATCTTATTTTCAGGAAATTTTTATGTAATAGATTTGTCAACAGAAGTGACGGATCTCAGTAACACAGAATCTGAAACACAGGAAGCACTTCTATATCTTCACTTTGGAGAAAACCAAAGGCACGAGCAATGTCAACAATATCTTTTCTAATGCAACTTATGAGCCTTGACTGAACACTGGCCAACATGAAGTAGAAAGTAAAGATTTGGCAACATAACATTTCCTAAGTTTGATCATTAGACCAGGGATGACCAACTCTTTTAGTCCCACAGGATGCTCTAGGAGAAAAATATTCTGTTAAAATAACTTTGGGAAATGTTAAAACCACAGCAAAGACTGACTGGGTGCTTACCATATGTCAGGTCCTCTGCAAAAGCCCTCTACGTTTTATGCTGTTCAACCCTCACAAACACTCTAAGATGTAGGGTAGCAGATATGCTAGTTCTCCCTTTCTCTCTGCAGTGGACGCAGAGTCACCCAGAATCCCCTTTCATGAAGGACTTGTTGGCCCAACTGGACCATCCTTCAGTTGTCAGTCTCTTCAGGGGTGACTTCAACTCCCAAGAGTTGCCTTGCCCAAGATCACACCTATTCCCAGGCCAGTCCATACCTAACAGCTGATCAATACAAGTATATAAAGGCCATCCCAGCTCCAGAGCAACCTCTGGGGCCCCCCGAGGCTGTCATGGGACCAGCATTGTGGCTTGACTTTTCCTTCTGTCCTCCCATCCATCGCCTTTGACCCACAGAGCACCCCTTAATAAACATCACGCAAGCTAAACTTGGTCTCAGTCTGCCTCCTGGGGAAATCAACCTACAATACTCCTCTTCTTTCTCAGAAATACAACATTTAAATGTCAGCTGGGCATGTGAATAAATGCCAGGAATAAAGACAACATTTCCCAGCTTCCCTTGGAACCAGTCAAGTGTGGCCATGCAACAGAGCTCTCACCAATGGGATGGACATGGAAGTTATGTGTGCAATTTCCAGGAAATGGGAGGAGAAGGGCCCTCCCCTCTGCCCCCTTTTCTCCTTCCTGTCAGCTGGAATGCAGACATGAGGGCTGGAGTGGGAGCAGCCATCTTTTTGAGGATAGCAAAGCAACAAGACAAAAAGGAGGCTCTGTGCCAGTCATCGGTGGGGGCATTTTATACTTAATCCTGTGCGGTAGGTAATATTGCCCCACTTTACAAGCGAAGAAACTGACCAAGAGTTAGACATTGGGTCCAAAGGCAAACTGAAAATAAGCAGCAAAACTAGATTTGAATCCAGATCTGATTCCAAAGTTTATGCTCCTGTGCCAGACTGAGCCTCTGGGAAGAAATCTAGTGATAATTTTGCTTAGGAAAAGTGCAAATTATGATTATCCATTTTTTCTGCACATAATTAAGAGATATGGATGTTCAAATCCAGTACACAGACTTTAAGTTAGCTGCAAGAAAGAGGTTCCCAGTTGTAAATATTGTAGGAGATTAGAGAAGAGAGGACAGAGAGATGGCTCCTTCTACGAAGAGCTGAGAGATTAGGCAATGTAAACGGGAAGTAATTATCTAGCGATGCTTTGCGTAGAGTTACAGATGTCAGCTCGGAAATCTCCTTCTAGGCCTGCCATCTCCTTCTAAACATGAGCAATGCCTTTTCCTATCTTGCGTAAAGCAGGGTGGAAGAAAGCTCAGACCTTCAGGAGTGGCATGGGGGAGGAAGGGAGTAGTGGTCATCCCAGCTATACTGGCCAGGCTACTGGCCCAGGAGAGGGAGAACAGGCTCAGTTAGGGATTTGAGATAAGCAATGTGACGGCATGGCTGAGAACGCTGACAGAGAGAGGTGTAGGCACACAAGAAGCACCAGGGAAAGCAGTTCTGAAGCTTGTCTGAAACATCTTGTCCTCTCAGCTTTGGGCTACATACTGGGCCTCATTGCTGCGTGGTGCCTTCTGATCCTAAGGTCATTCACTATAGCTCTGGTTCCTCTGGAGAGAAAAGACTTCTCTTAGAGGAGCCAGGGCTCTGCAGCATCAGCACCTCAGGGAAGAGCCACAGCCTCTAGCTGGACAGTTAGCTCATGAAGACCATCCACATACTGACCCCTACTAAAGAGGTGCATCTGGGATCAGAGGGGCTCTCTGCTCTCTTAAGCATCTGGGCCTCATCCTGCATGAGTCAGTTACCCTCTGACATGGGAACAGCGAAACAAGCCAGTGTTGTCATGTCTTGGGCCTAAACTGTTAGTACCCAAGCCACCAAAATACTGAAAAGTGCCCGGTTCCAAGCCTCGTCCAAATGTAGCGTTTGGTTAAATTAATCCAGAATAGTACACGAGGACTCTGCCAATGTCATCACCTTCATCAATCAGCAGTCATGACTGCAACAGTTGTGTATGAAAGAGGCGGTATTTTGTGTGGGAGGGGGTCGGGGAGGGGTGTGGGGAGTGGTCTCTAAAGTAGAACAGACCTGGGTGTGAAGCCCAGCTTTGCCATTTACCAGCTGTGTAACCATCAGGAAGTCTCTCGACCTCTCCCATCTAGATTATATTGATAATCTTACCTACATTGCTGAGCTGCTGTTGAGTAGTTATCAGTGAATGTGCATAAGACATCCATTGATTGTAGGTGTTCAACAAATGTTTTTCATTCTCATGAACCAAAATGTAGCCTCAGTTCAGGAAAAATTTTATTTTGGAACAAAATTATCTAATCTCCTTAAAGGTAAACTATACAGTTAAAATAAAAATTGAATTGGTATCCATCGTATTTTACTTTTAATGAAATGTTTTCTAAGTTCCACAGTCCTGGATGACCATTCTCTGCCTGGTGAAATCCATCAAAGTCCAAATCTATTATCACCTATTTCCTTTCTTGTCCAAACTAACCAGATGGAATTAGTCCCTCTCCATCAATATTTCCACAGGACATCTCTCACATCACTAAACAAGTCACTTGAAGCTTGGTTTAATGTATAGCTGTTTCTCCTATTAGACTGGAAGCCCTTGGATGACAAGAATCATGAGCTAGTCATCCTTAATCCTAATTTCCCAGCACAGCGTCTAGCACAGAGTAGGAATTCCACAAATACCTGGCAAAATAACACTGAATTGAATAAATGCTGCGGATTCTATGGGTTTCATAAAAATTGCCCTGAGTTCCATAATCCTGATGGCAGCTGGGATCTTGGAGCACAAAGCATTTCAGAGACTATTTAGTGCCAGTACATTTCCCTGGAGAAAATATCATTTGAATGAGAGATTGTCAGTTTAGTTTGTCTAGCCCACAGGGTCCTAGTTAACAACTAAGAGAGATCCCATTTTTCATTACAAATCTGAAATTAATTCAATTTGCAGCTTTGCTTGCCTAGTCAATTTAATTCTAATCCTCATGTTGAAGAGGTAACACAAATGAAACTATCAGAGTAGAAAAATAGCCTTCAGTGTTGCTGCCCAGTGTAGAGTTATTTTATACATCAAGGAAACTATGTGGATACAACATCAGTCAACAGATTATTGGACAACTGCGAAGAACAGCCTCAACCCCAATTATGGATATGCCTATGTGTATGTTAACACACACACACACACACACACACACACACACACACACGTGAGAGCTACCATTTTATAGAAGGTATTTTGGAGCAGACATTTTGAAAATGGCATTAACGGAATTCATTTTCACAGAAGGCATCTTGCATCTCGAATTACCTGCATTTGCATTTATTTATGCATTTAGCAATAGAAATGCAGCTGATAAACAGTTGGTGAAGATGAGTTGAGACAGAAAAGTTATATAAAGACTGGCTTTTGAATAACAGCAGACAGGATGTGAGATATCTACAGTTAATGTATCTGCTCCAGTATAAGTAAGAAATGGTTGCTTGTGGCACTACAGGTGACATGGTGACTCAGAGGATGACAGGGAATGAGTATGATAAGAAAGAAAGAATTGGATACCACAATACCAAAGGACACTTAATCTGGACAGTCCAGGTTAAGGGCTTCAGGGATAATCTGGTGAGAAGGTGGTGAACCCCTAACTGTAATTATAACTGCAGAAGTTTGTAGCATACCATTAAGATTAGTGGCACAGTAAATTACATAGGTTGGATGCTACGGCTCAGTTTTTCTTGACTAATTCTTTTGTCATCTCCACAAAGCACTGAGTTAATAGAACCTCCTTAGGAACAGGTAAGGGGAGTTAAGGAACCAATTTTCAAAGTGACTACTTGGGTGCTTAGATCAGTTTAACCTAGCAAACAGAATAAAATGGTCTCCTAACAAGTGGATCAGACTGCACATAAACATCATGGGGAAAGCGATGATTCAGTAACAAGAAAAAGCATGTACAAAGCTTACAAAGGCCTGCAGCAGGAAGACCGTGCGGGGTGGAACGGGAAATAGAGGAGACAGACACAGAGCAATAAACAATGTTGATTTTGAAATGAAAATGGGTCACTGATGATGCTGAAGAGCTGCCGGGACACAAGTCATCCTGGTTCGCAGTGACCATTGTTCATTCATTCAACAAGAATCAAGTGCCCCACATGTGCCAGGCACTGTTCTATGTGCCAAGATAAGAAAGTAAACAAAACAGTCACGATCCCTGCTGTTAAGAAGTTTACATTCTAGTAGGTAAAGGAAGAGAGTGATGACAACAAATACCTACTTTATAAAGAAAGTACATAAAGTAATGGCATAAACAGTGATTTGGAGGGAGACTATTACTATCTAGTGAGGAAAGTCCTCTTTGAGGAGAGGAAGGTAGGCTTGAAACCTGAACAAGAAGGAATCAGTCATGCAAAGTCCAGGGCAGAAGGTGCAGCAGGTGCAAAGGCTGTGACACAGGGTGAGCTGGGTGGTGCTGAGGACCAACGAGCCAGTGCCCAGCAAATCAGAGGTGAGCAAGAGAAGAGGCTAAACAGAAAGCTAGAGGTGATGCAAGGAGTTTGGATTTGTTTTCTGTCTGCAATATGATGCCACAAGCAGATTTTGAGGAGGAAAGTAACTTAAAAACTCTCTAGCCATGATGTAGAAAATGGGCTGCAGGAAGGCAGAAGAGGACACAGGGAGACTTGTTAGAAGGTTACTGGCAAACTTTAGGCCGTCAATGATGGTGGTTTTCACCAGAGGGGTAGCAGCAGAGTGAACAGAATATTAAAGATGAAGTTGACAGGACTTGCTGGGAAGAAGGGAAGGGTGGCATTGTAAGGAATCAAAGATGATGGCCGGGTCTTGGGCCTAAGCAAGTGGATGAATGGTGGTGCCATGTACTGAAACGGAAAGACTGGGAGAGGATTAGGTAGGATGGGGGTGGGAGGAGATCAAAGGTTCTGTTTTGACCGTGTCCAGTTTATATCCTCAGATGAAGATGTCAAGTGGGCACTTAGATACATGAGTCTTGAGTTCAGTGGAAGGATCAGGATTGAAGATACCAACATGGGCGTCAACGTGAAGACGACAATCACAGGTACGAAACTGAGACTGTGGATAGGGGAGAGTCCAGGGGCATCTCGATGCTGAGAGGTTGAGCAAGAAGTCTCCAGCCAAAGATACTAAGAAGGCGACACTGGAAAGGGGAGAGAAGCCAGAAGAGTGTGGGGGTCACATAAATAAGGGGAAGAACACATTCTAAGAAGGAAGGAATGATCAACTGTATCAAATAAGAACAGAGATGTGACTACCCTGGATTTGTGAACATGGAGGTTACTAATGATGTTAATAAGGGCAGGTCTGGTGGAGTGGTGGCAGGAGAAGCCCAGCTGGAGCCAACTGAGAAGAGAACAGGAAGTGAGAAGTGGAAAAGAGGGATGCTAGACTATCCTTACATTAAGAATCAAGAAATTTAACAATCTGAGGTCTGAGTGCTAACAGGTTCCCCTAAGAATTACTGAAGATTCCCTATAAGAAAAACCAAAGAGCATGAAAGGAATCAGTCATCAACTCATTTAGTGAGTACCCAGGTACAGTAGAGCTCACAGCCCTGTCACCCAACAGGAACCAGAAACCATGGAACAAGTGGTCCCCTGTCATCTAAAGATGACAACCTTTAGAGTGACATATGTCTGGACAGTCCCAGTTTATATCTGTTGTCCCAGAGTAATTATTAAGGACTCTCAAAGTGTCCTGGTTTGGATAATAAATTCTATCTTTTCTCTATTTATAGTTCACTGTCTTCTTACCCAACACTGGACAAGCCCTATCACTTAAATGAAGTTAAGATCACTATTTAAGGGGCTTCCCTGGTGGCACAGTGGTTGGGAATCTGCCTGCCAATGCAGGGGATACGGGTTCCAGCCCTGGTCTGGGAAGATCCCACATGCCGCGGAGCAACTGGGCCCGTGAGCCACAACTACTGAGCCTGCGTGTCTGGAGCCTGTGCTCCGCAACAAGAGAGGCCGTGACAGTGAGAGGCCCGCGCACCGCAATGAAGAGTGGCCCCCACTTGCCTCAACTAGAGAAAGCCCTCACATAGAAACGAAGACCCAACACAGCCAAATATAAATTAATTAATTAATTAATTTTTTAAAAAAAAGATCACTAAGTTAGAAAACTGCCCAAGACTGGTTCCAGGCAAGAATCTAAGGGCAAATATCTGATTATGTTGGTAGATTATCAATTTACTGGGGAATTATTAAAGGTTCCATCACACTGTTTCATAGAATGCAAAATTATATTGTCAGGCACTGAATCCTAAATTACAATAACATAATGTAGCAGTTAATATTAAATCATAGTATACAAAAAATGGTGGTGTGCTTAGAAAAAGACCTAGGAAGACCCACATAAAACTGTTTATAGCGGCTACTCATAGGGAGTGAGAGTTCGGGTGGATGGGGGTAAGAGCTCTTACCTTTTATTTTATACTACTTCAGTAGTTTTCAATGTTTTATTTTTACAGTGAACATACACTACTTTTGTAATTCAAATTTTTAAAGTTTATTTAAACGGATACTTAACCATTTCTCAAAAATAAGAATCCAGGATAGATCAGATGCACAGTAACAAAATCTGTATTTCCAGATCTGGTCCCATAGTACCCGATGCTGTTGCCTCTGACACATAAATTGAAGTGAATGCAGATGTCCTCTGCAGCATCCTCTATGGCAATACTCAAGCCTTGAATTACGGTGAAGTCTCCTGACATCACTACTAATTCATCAAAGCCTCCTGACAACCCTCCAGGTACACACTGTAGCCGGATTGGCTCATATAAATCTTTGCCAGTTTATTTACAAAGTCTTGTCAGATTCTGGTGTTTCAACCAGCTTATGTGTACATTGTATTTTGATTAATTAAAATAAGTCACTTACCATCTTGGCTAGTGTGGTTCTTAGCTGCCCAGCTTTCAGCTATAGGCTAAGACCCACACAGCCAAAATCTTATGCAAAGAGTCTCTGCAGCTCTCACAGCCACAGGAGCCTGTCCCAACTCACCTCTGTGATGCAGAAGCAAGAAATTCCAGGGCAGCTATGTGAGCCCTATTTACAACAGAAACCATCCCATATTTTTCCAAGTCATGCTAAAAGTCTAAGTTATCATTATCCATATGTGTTGGCATTATGTAGATATAATTATGTATATTATCTCAATCGGAATCAATAAGTCATATATTTTGATTTAAAATTTTTATGTGATTTTCATCGATATAGAAGCCAAAATCCCATTAATTTGCTGAAAAAAGATAATTTTAAGTAGAATCAAATATATACAAATATATATTGAACTAGAAAAGTTTTAGAGATGCAAAAATCCTTAAAGATGATCTAACCTATCTTTTTTATAGATGAAAAAACAGATTCAGGGGAGATAATGGCTTGTCCAAGATCACACACAATGTCAATAGCAGACCTTGGACTAGAATCTGGTCTCCTGACTCAGCATCTCCGCCATGTTGCTTACCACGAACAAAGTGAATTCTCATGGACACTCCATAAAGAGACATTTATGCATGTTGACTACACAATTATAAAATACAATCTACTTGATATAAATAAACTGTTTACAAGTGTTCTCATCGTTGTGTTGCCTGCCACCCTGAAAACTTTACAAGAGTCAATTCAGAATGCCTCCACTCACGCTGGGAAGAATAGCAGTGGGGCAGACTGAGAAAAGGCCTTGCACGTAGGACTCCTTGAGATGCTTATCTCTCAGTAGGTTCTAGCAATAAGAAGCCAGAATGTTGCTAAATCAATTTGATTCTTTGACAGTTGCTGAATCTTTTTAATTAAAAAATGAGTGGTATCTCTGAGATCAGCTAAAGCTAAATTTTTCTTAAAGACCATTTTTCTTAAAGACCAGTGAATCATCAAAAATGTTTTTCTGACCTATTTAGGACCTATGATGAGAACTGAACCAAGGTATCACCAATCATGAACCAAGGTGTCACCAATCAAGAAGAGGCCTTCGAATATCTCATCCATGCTACCTTTCAGGAGGTCGACTGAACCAATGTAAAAAATTTACTTAGAAGGCAATTCCATAATTTCTGCAAAGCCTAAGAATCTTTAACCAGAATGCAATCTCATGCAGATGTTTGTAAGCAGAATTTAAAATTAAATCAGAAGTACTTCTTCCAGTATTTTAATGCAAGTTAGTTATCACAATAGTTTGTGTGTGTATATCATATATACACGTATGTATATATTTTTCACATTACCTAATTACTGCATAGGCCCAATAAATATGCATTACACAGAACTGATTTGAAATAGAAACAGTAGAAATAAAATAATCTGCATGTGAAACAGCTTTTTAGACTTCAGACTAAAAGTATAAGCCCGAGTGGCTTTTTAGATAAAATATGTTTTCCAGTCTTGATAAAAATACCTATGTACATGTTATTTATTTTTATCTAGTAGATTCTACTTTATCATCATATAATAAAACTAAAAAACTGGGCTTCCCTGGTGGTGCAGTGGTTGAGAGTCCGCCTGCCGATGCAGGGGACACGGGGTCATGCCCCAGTCCGGGAAGATCCCACATGCCGCGGAGCGGCTGGGCCCGTGAGCCATGGCCGCTGAGCCTGTGCATCCGGAGCCTGTGCTCCACAACGGGAGAGGCCACAACAGTCAGAGGCCCACGTACTGAAAAAAAAAAACACAGGTTCGAGCCCTGGTCCGGGAAGATCCCACAGACCAAGGAGCAACTAAGCCCATGTGCCACAACTACTGAGTCTGCACTCTAGAGCCCACGAGCCACAACTACTGAGCCCACATGCCACAACTACTGAAGCCCGCGTGCCCTAGAGCCCGTGCTCTGCAACAAGAGAAGCCACCGCAATGAGAAGCCCGCGCACCGTAATGAAGAGTAGCCCCCGCTCACCGCAACTAGAGAAAGCCCGCGCACAGCAATGAAGACCCAATGCAGCCAAAAATAAATTAATTAATAAATTTTTAAAAAATGAAATAAATATACACTGCCAGCACAAACAGTAGCTAACTATTCACATGTGTGACTTAACCATTTCCCACTAATCAAACGTCAACAACCCCAGATGAAGAAAATCCACTAAAAGCTTTAATGGAAGCACTCAACGGATAAGTTTAGCATAAGTGATCTGGTAAATAGAAGAGGTTGAATAGGAGAAGCTGGCCTCTCCTACACTCACACAGGGAATGGAAATAAGGCTGAAAAAGCCACCTTGGCCCTTTGCTGCCCCATTTCTCCAACTTGGGTTTGATTCTACCCTGAGCAGAATATTATTTAACTAGTCACTGCACTGATAAGATAGGTGATGTTCTTAAAAATCAAGTTCATCTTTCAGCTCATCCTTGTATTTACTGATGAGGGCACAGTTTAATTTTGTGTCCCCCAAAGTGAAAGCTGGAGGACATCGCTTTAGCCATTGAGTAACTAAGCATTGATGGAAGCAATGCAAATAAGCCTAGATCAGCAACAAGAGGCAAACGAGCAATTTAAGGTTAATGTCCTTCAGATTCCTTACGCAAGTGGAGTGCCCCAAGGTTTCACAAGCAATAGAGATAATGAGTTTATTTATGATTACTTTTGGGGAATCAGATGTTGAGTTAATTATCAGTTTGACTTTTTTTCCTCTTGGCCTAATCTCATTAATTCCATATTTACTTTAATTGGATCTCATTTGAATATTCTGATTTCATAACATGTGACTAATAATATTTCTCCATGTCCACTTTGTGCCAGTTTGTTTTATATTAGGAAATTATATGGGCTTGATCTTATTTTACATGCAGAAAGAGACACAGTACACATGGTTGCTCTTCACAACGTTTCTCAAATGGCAGAATGAAAAGAATTAGACGTGGAGTTTCAATTATGACCTTGGACAGGTTACTTAACTCTTAGTCATTTTTGCCAACCTAAAAAATAAAACGTTAACTAAAAGGCAAGAAGATATGATCAAAGAGGAGAAGACCAGAGGCCTGATAATGACCTTCTCTCTTAACTTTCACCCAAATCTTGGGTCAAAACCTTAACAGGTGGCACAGAACCACGAAGATAGTTTGAGGAGGGCTCCAGGTCTGGGGGTCTTGAACCTAACCTCCCAGCCTCAGCTTGGCAGAGTAGGAGGCCTGAAGGTGCGTCTGAGCCAATGCACCCCCTAGTGTCCCACAAAGAAAGCACCACAGCCTTTTGGAGCACCCTGCTCCAAGACTGCTGAGGCTTTTCTCCAATGAAATTAATGTAATTCCCAATTTGTACCTTAACCATTTTGAACTACATTCACTCTTTTAGGCTCCTGATAGTTCACTTGTACGTTTTACCTGTGTCTTGGAGAATAGTCAATATCCTCTACCCACATACCCGTGAAGAAGCAACACAGACACATCCAACCATACACTATGTTTGACTTTAAATTATCAATATGCCTTAGTAGCAGAATAGGAACTTAAAAATAAAAAGTAAAAGAAACTTGTAACACTCCTCTGAGTATATCTTGCTTTGTAGTCTTGAATTTTAGAATCATGTTAATTTTCCACATAGTCAAATGTAAAATTAAATCATCAAAGATGGGGGAAGGATCCTAAAACTGAATGCAAACTAAAATAAATGAACTCAACTATATTTAAAATGAATAACATTACCACACTGAATTTTTAAAAACAGAACTAATCCAAGTAACATCTGAACACAGAACTTTGACTACTCTCAATGTAAAGAAAAATAAAAGAACTGCAAAGAATCTTGAACTCTTCTTAGTAGGTTTGTTTTTTATAGTCCTTGGGTATAGCATCCTGAAACTATTTTATGTGTATCAAATGAGTAATCACAGTGGAAGAAGGGAGATACAAATAAGAATGGGGGGAGGCAAGGAAGAACTTGGGGTGGGGCTCTAAGTTGTAATTGTAAGTATCAGTATAAACTTGGGATTTAAAAATATATCTCCATCTTTTTAGCTGCATCTATGAGAGTGTGTAGTATATGTATTTCCAAGCTCTGTCTGTTGAAAAGGTCAAGAAGCGATGACATTCTACCACAGCAATAATTACAGTCCTCCCTAAAAGAACCAGGGCTCCTTGGAGAAACAGTTGATTCCAGTGCTGGGGCACAGAAAGTACTAGATGGACCTGGAACAGCTAATTATGCCAAACAGCAATAAAGTGCTTTAAAAAAATTACAAGAGCCTATCAAAAGGATGCAGGAAATAAAGGGGCTTCCTGCTGGCCCTAGGGATAATTTGAGCATCCAAATAATTAAGAGCAGGAGGCAGTGCTTTTTAGCAGAATGCTGACTAATATGGAGGGAATGATGAAGTTTTAAAAAATCATAAACTCAGACATAAATTAGCAGCAGTGGATACTAAATCTGGGGATGGGAAAAGCTTGATGAGGAATAAGATATTTATACAGTCTTAAAGTGTTTCTGCACAAATTACTTATTAATTACAAAAGAAAAAATAGTAACTACACAGTGGAGAAAACGGATAACACTTTAATGATAAAATTTAACATTGCCAATAATAGGTGAATAGGCACCCTGAAGCTCTGGATAGGAGGCCCTGAGGAGGACTCATGTCACTCCTGAGGCGCTCCAGGCAAAAATGCATACCCTGAATCTAATCATGAGGAAACATCAGATAAACCCAACTTGAACTTTATTCTGTAAAATAACTGCCTGGATTCTTCAAAAGTATCAATTTCCTAAAAAACAAAAAAAGGCTGAGATGCCTTTCCAGATGAAAGGAGATAAAGAGACATAACAACTAAGTTCAACACGTGATCTGAACTGGGACCTGTACTAGAAAAAAATGCCCTAAAGGAAATTACTGGGACAATTGACTAAATTAGAATATAGACTGATTTATAGAATTTATAGATAATAGTATTATGCCAATATTAAATTTCCTGAATTTAATAACTGTACTATGGCTTCATAAGACAATGTCTTTATTCTTAAAGTTGCATGTTTTAATATTAGGAATAAAGGGAATAATGCTTGAAACTTGCTTTCAGGTGATTCAGAAAAAAGCAATATTAATATATATCTGTAAAGAGGAAGACTGATAAGACAATTGTGTCAAAAATACTAAAGATGGGTGAAATCTGTGAGCTATGCTTGCTATTTTTCTATAAGTTTGAAATTATTCCAAAACTAAAAATTGAGAGTTTATAGTCTGAATTTAAAGTATAGGTAACCTACAACTAGTTTTTCTAAATCCTTAAAAATGTTTCCATGTTATAATTCAGACAAATTAAAGTCAAGCTATATCCACAGAGTTTATAATTTACATTACTGAAAGAAGCACTTTCAATCAAATTACATCTGATTCATCAGTCTACTTTATGTCTTTGTGAGTTTTCAAAATGATTAACCAAATATTTTATATTTTAATTTGTTGCAGTCGTATGTTAAAGCATACTTTAAACTGGTAAACTGCTCTGAAAATGGAAAATACCTTACCTGACTTTCTTATTAGTAATTATAAACATGGAAGTACCAAAATGTTTAAAATTCCTGATACTTCCCCCAAGATTAGTGGAAAAAGGCACCTAAGTTTATGCTTTGTTTTCAATTAAGCATTTATTAAAAAACAAAGTATATCGTTTATTAGTCTACTTTCCGGTTTATAAAATTATGCAAAATTCGGGTTTATAACATTGAACAAGACCACTCCACAAACTGGGAGTATTAATGACATTTGTAATCCATTTGAAATTATATTCTCTATTTGAAATACCTGCATGGAAAACAATTCCCCAATTTCCCAGAAATGATGAGACTCATTGTCATTCAGCTGCACTACTAATGAGAATAAAGTGGGAATTAAAATCATAAAGCTAAGAAGGCAGAAATCCAGTTTTCAAAATAACTTGATATTAACTTCACAAGCATAAACCTCAAAAATACTGATTACTGAACTCAGAATTTCCCAGATTAATAAAAACATCGTTGATCACCATTCATCATGCTAAGCCTCATCTCTTCTATATTCAGGACGTTTGTATTTCCAGGCTCCCCCAGACGCAGAGGGTAACCTCCATTCTTTCCATCTGTCCCTGATTCTTCTTCTAGTAAATGCATTCCCTTCATTTCAAAGCAACAGGAAGAGGTTGGGAGGGAGGGGCTTGAGGTGGGGGACATGTCTCATGTGCACCTCCATCATCTTTGAAATCTAAATTCTCGGGCAAGAGTAGCAGTTGGCTTCAAGATTCACTTTGAGAGGAAAAGATGGGACATTCACAAACTCACTTTTTCATACAAGAAAGGAAAGCCAGATAGACTCACATTTGGCAAAAAGAATTAAATTTGATAAGATCATATACTGGCAAGGTAATAGGGAAACAGGTCCTCTTCAAGCCTGCTGCCTCTTGGTAGTGCAATTCTGCAGAATATATTAACCTGAAAATGGGCATTGCTATGACTAACTAAATCTACCTCCATATATCTCCCTAGAAGGACACTCCCCATGTATATGGGTATTTACCAAAACACTGTTTGAAAAGCAAAAGAACCTAAATCTCTTTCAGCAAGATAACTTATTTAGAAAGAGAAGAAACACATGCACAAAGAATTCTATGTAAATTCGGGGATAGATATGTGAAGATCTAGAAAGATACACATCAATCTCATAGCAGTGGTTACCTCTGGGGATTGTGGAGGGAGATCAGGAATGGAAACTAAAGTTTAAATCTGAGATGTTCTAAAGTTTCAAGGAAATGCATTTATGTATTACTTAAGTAATTAAAAATTAATTTTGAAAGATTAAAAAAAGAATCAAGTTAAACACCAAGTAAATCTAAGACAGAGATCACTTCGACTAGAAAATGATGGAAACTGAGAAATACTAAATAGACTAAGTTTGAACTACTAACATTTTTAATACATCAGCGCAATGGCCCAGAGTCAGTCTGAATCTTGACCTGGCTGCATATAATGAATCCTACCAATTCCTAAAGACAGTTAACTATCTTACTTCTCATCTGTACTTAAAATTTTTAAGAAACCCATTCTTAAGAAGAAAGGAGGGGCTTCCCTGGTGGCGCAGTGGTTGAGAATCTGCCTGCTAATGCAGGGGATACGGGTTCGAGCCCTGGTCTGGGAAGATCCCACACGCCGCGGAGCAACTGGGCCCGTGAGCCACAACTACTGAGCCTGCGCGTCTGAAGCCTGTGCTCCGCAACAAGAGAGGCCGCGATAGTGAGAGGCCCGCGCAACGCGATGAAGACTGGCCCCCGCTTGCCACAACCAGAGAAAGCTCTCGCACAGAAACGAAGACCCAACACAGCAAAAATAAATAAATTAATTAATAAACTCCTACCCCCAACATCAAAAAAAAAAAAGAAGAAAGGAAGGAAAAGAAGGAAGAAAGGGAGGGAGAGAAGTTTCCCCAAGTGTTAAGTCTAATTTTGTATATTTGTCTGACTTCAAACTTCAATATTGAATCATGTATAATATTTGAGTGGTGGGGAGAGGAATACCAGCAGAAAATTCTCTCCAAAAAGATCTTTGATTTAAAATAAAGCAAAATGGGCTTCCCTGGTGGCGCAGTGGTTGAGAGTCCGCCTGCAGATTCAGGGGACACGGGTTCGTGCCCCGGTCTGGGAAGATCCCACATGCCGCGGAGCGGCTGGGCCCGTGAGCCATGGCCGCTGAGCCTGCGCGTCCGGAGCCTGTGTTCCGCAACGGGAGAGGCCACAACAGTGAGAGCCCCGCGTACCGCAAAAAAATAAATAAATAAAAATAAAATAAAATAAAGCAAAACAAGAAGGCAGGGGGACATTCTCCTACAGAGACCTTGAGAATGCTAGACTCTAGAGAGTTGAAAATATCAACTCTTTTTCAATAGACAATATGGAAATAACTCCCAAAGCCTAGGGAAATATATTTAGGACATGTAGGCAGTTAGGAAGATGAAGGAATCCATTTATTTTTAATAATTTCCACTGAGAGATGATGGATACATTAATTTACATCTTGCTCTGAACTTAATAAGTAAAACTTAAGGAACCGTTTGCTCACATATGTCAATTTATTTCCTTAACTGCAAAAGAAAGTAGCAGTAGGAAGAGACGACACAGAGTAGCTGTGTTCGCAAATCTGCTGTCTTCTATAAAGCTGAGAAGTTTATTATTACATTTATTTCATGTGTTAGTTTGTAAGTTCTTCTGGTGGTTACCTCCATAAATTACAGCATGTAACCTTGACTCCTAAATCTTAATGTTAATCCATACTTTTCCCCTCTTTCCAGAAAAAACTTGGAACACTTTAAGCCCATTTAGTCCCTTTCAACTTAAATGGTATTGTTATGCATTTTTAAAATATTACACACATTTTAAAAACTTATTATTGTTTCATACAGTGTTTATGCACATATTTACCATTAGTCTTTCTGTTACCTCTCTTTCCTACTGGGATCATTTTCCTTCTGTGTGAAGAACACTAAAATTAAAACTGCGAGGATTTGCTGCTAACAGTAGACCCACATGAAAACAAATTCTAAAGGGTATTCTTCTTAGTGTGGGTCTGCTGGTGGCAAATCCTCTGTTTTTTGTTTTTTGATTTTTAAGTCTGAAAATGTCTTATTTCCCCTTTCTCTTCCATTGTCCTATTGAGAAGTCAGCCATCAGTCTAACTGCTTTCCGATAAAGGTAGCTGATGTTCTTTCTCTGGAGACTGTCCTGATTTTCTCTTCATCTTTGATTATCTGCAGTTTCACTACTATATGCCTAGGTGTGAATTTATTTATCCTGATTAGAATTCTTTTGGCATCTTAAGTACCAGGGTTGATGTCTCCTATCAGTTATGGAATTTTCAGCAATTATATCCTAAAATATTGCTTCTACCCTCATTCTCTCTCTCTCTTCCTATTATTTTAAGTCACCAAATGAATATATGCTAGACATTTTGTCTGACTTTTGTTCCTTTTGTTTTGTCTACTCATATGCCTGGTCATCTCTGATTGTGACTGGACACTAAATTTGAAAGATTATTTGTAGAAGTAACTTGAAGTGTGGATGCTATCATTCTCCACAGAGGACTTTTGCTTCCTTCTTCTTGACTCCTGAGGCCCTCGAAGGCCTATCAAGCCAAGCTCCTCACTTCAGGTTCCCTGAATTACTTAAACGACGGGAATCCAGGATTCAAGCTGTATGAGGGCTACTTTGCTTCCAGTTCATCTTTATTCCAAGGGTGCAGCTCAAAGCAGAGGATTAATATACCAGGATTCATGAATTCATACCAGAGTCCAACTTTTGTCACCCTAACCCGTTACAGCCTCCAAAAGCCCAGCTTTTCAGCCTCCCATAGAGGCACCCCTGGGGGAAAAACAGCTTCTCTCCTCTGGACTCTCAGCTTCTCTGAAATCTCAGCCCCAGTAACTACTATCTTACTATCTTTTTGAAGCTTTTTAGAAGATTTTATTTTTATATTTCATCTAACCTTTTTGGTTGTCTTCATTGGGAGAACTAGCCCAAGTTACACTGCCTGGAATTACTAGTCATTACTGGAAACTTAAGAGTAAGGGTACTCAAAAACAGTTAAAGAATTACAGCAGCAGTAATCACCTTAGCACAGTCTGACATTTGGATGTAATTAAAATGTATCCAATTCCAAACAGGTTCTGATGCTCTCTCTCCTGAACATTCACATAGTAGCTTAATGATGAAGATTTACTGATGTAAATCCAACTTTTCTTTGGATTTAAATGAGTTGGTACGTGTAAAGTTTTTAGAAGGCTGGCTGGCACCTAGTAAGCACTCAATAAGCATTAGCAAATACTATTATTCTATTTCCAAAAAAAGTGAATCCTTACAAGCTTACAAGTCACCACCATTATTCTTCATTCCACTATCACCATAAGAAATCCTCCAGAAAACCAAAGTCATTTACTTATTTAGCTATTGAAAAAATACACGAAAACCTTAGACAGTATTCCTAAACTCAAATTTTGAGGGTAGCTACAAGAAATACAAGTCAAAGTCACTGTAAACTGTGGGCCTAATTATCAGATATGCATGTATTATTTATCCAATACGAACTTGCCATTTCTTACTCCCTGAAAAGAGGGCACTATAGATACAACAACAGGTTAGTACACAACTGTTCTGTAGTCACACATTTCACAAATGAAAAAGAATGGAAGCTGCTTCATTATAAGAGTGAGCCACACAGGAAGCTGTGCCATATGCTGAGTGCCAAGCATTCCATCACAATGTTTTGTTGTCAAGCTTGTGATCCACTGACTTATTATATGTGGATGTGATAACAGGAAGAACCTCTATATGCTAAAAATCAACTTACGAACCCTTCGCATTTTAGGCTCGGAGAGCAGCATCTCTGCATCACCTACACTGCCCCACACTTTGTATAAAGAGTAGTTAGTCCACCAGATAGCCTACACCCTACATTTCAGCTGGAGCGCAGCAAAACCAGGACAAGAACAAGGTCCTCAGACCAATCTGTAACCCATCCCCGCATCTTAAAATAAGATACAGCATCATACTCATTTAAGAAATATTTACTGACACCTGGTTTCAGCCAGATACTTTGATAGAAACTGGGTATTTAACGGTGAACAAGATAACATGATCCTGGCCTCCCAGAAGTTAGTCTAGGCATACAGAAGAGAAAGAGAAATAAATGCATGACTGTACTACAGAATAATAAGTACAATGATGGAAGAAGTACAAGGCTACTGGAGGAGAATATTGGGAACAGGATATCAGGAAAAGTGTCCCAGGAAAATCACTCCTAAACTGAGAGATGAGTAACAGCCAAGCAAAGGTGAGAAAACAGTACATTCCAGAAACCACATGTGTAGAGGCCCAGAAATTAGAGAAACTGTAAGGGTGCATTCTGGTCAAGCAGAAGCAAAGGCTAAGCTTACTCTGTAGGAAGTCTCTATAATCAGGGCCAGCAGGATTCCCACCAAAAACAATGTTACATACTACAGAGGGAAAGAAACCACCTTGAGGAAGAGTCAGGAGACATAGCAAACAAGAGAATGAGCGCACACACATACACCCAAAGACTTGGAAATTATAGAACAATTTGAAAGATTCTATGTATATTTAAAGTCAATAAAAAGATAAAAGAAGGTATAGACACCACAAGGCAAGAATAATACAGAAGAAAACAGAACAAAGAACACTGAAAATCAAATAGAATTTGTAGAAAGTATCATCACTGACATTCAAGAGCAATGCAAGACTTCTAGTTTTAAAACATTTATCTATGCTTCTTTCTAAAACCAAACTAAAAGGATAGGGAGTTATTTTAAAAGACATAAACTCACAAAGAGAACAGGAAAGGAGAAAATATACAAGAGAAACTTTAAAAAAAGGAGCCAGAAAGCAAATGATTAAGTGGTGACTGATTTTAGAGCCCTAGGAAAGCTGAAATCTAAGCTTAACGGGGCTTGGAGTGGGAGGAGGGAGGGGGAAGCCAGAAAGAAGCAGCCGGTTCACAGCCAGAAACCTGCAAAGGCTCAGGGCTTGGAGACATGAGATAGCTCTGCAGGCAGCAGTGGAGGGTGTGGGAAGGTAGGAGGGCCAGCTTAGAGTTTGTGGTTTGTAGAGGAGTTTGTCCACCAGATATCCTCCCACCTAGCAGACGTCTGGAGGTTTACTTTCTGGGAGGCTGCCCAGCTAAGGAGAGGGCTAAGGCGCATTCAGGCAGTGAAGCATGAGTCTGCTTAATCCTAGAACCCTCCCCATTCGGCTCCTACAACCTTGGCATTTAGGCTTAGAGCCACCCATCCCACCCCAGGCAAGAGATTCAGGGATATCTTTCTAGGGAGACTGGCCAACACAAGAGAAAATACCTCTCAGTTCTGACATGTTCTCATCCTTCAGTGAAAAGCCGGCCCACCAACTTAGCACTCTATGGTAAAGCCACTCAACAAGCCCTACCCGCACACCGTGCTTCCAACCAGCTTTACAGAGTCTTGCTCTTAAGAACAAAAGGAGAGCCAAAAGTTGCGCAGTGAAAGCCTTGAACCTGAAAGATAAACACCAATACAAATGAATAGGGTGGAAAAAGGAATGCTGAGGTAATAGAGACAATGAAGGAGATAGAAGAAAATTTAAAAACAACATAATCAATATCCTCAGAGAAATAAGAGAAAGTATTGCAATATGCTGAAACAAGAATCAGAAGCTATTAGAAAAGAAACATTCAGTAAATGTAAAACAACATTTCAAAATATAAAATATGGTAATAGAAATAAAAATTTAATGGAAAGTCAGTACGATAAAATTGAAAAAAATTAACAGAAAATAGGAAACAAAACAATGATATGGAAAATATGATTACAATTACAGATCAACCCAGGAGGTCCCAAAACTACTAAAGGGACTTTGTAAAAGAAAGAGCAGAGACAATGGAGAGGAAGACATTATCACAGCAACAATGCAAGAAAATATTCCAGAACTGAGGCTCACAGGTTTGGAGACTGAAAGTTTCCATGAGAAGCTAGAAAAATGAATAGAGATTCAAATAAAGGCATACTATTGTTAAATTTCAGCATGCCAAGAATAAAGAGAAGATCCTAAAAGCTTCAGAGAAAATAACAAACAACAACAGAAATAAATGAGTAATTCTACTTAAAAAAAATTCCAAATCTGGACTAGGATTTTTATAAAGTGCTCATCAGAGCATCATTTATGAAAAAGAAAGGAAACAACCTATATGTCCAACTATAAGGGAAATAGTTAAGGAAACTTTGTTATATACAACAATATAAAATCAGGACTCAAACTTGTATAAACAGGACACAGAAAGAATTAACCATAAAGTATAAGATTGAGAAAGATTGTTAAATTGAACTTCATTAAATTATGAACTTCTAATGATCAAAAGGCACTGTTTGGAGTAAAAAATGCAAGCTACAAGGTGGAAGAAGATATTTGCTATATAAATTTGACAAAGGATTCATATCCAGAATATACAAATAATTCCCACATATCTGTAAGAAAAAGACAACTCAGTTATTTTAAATGGTCAAAAGACCTGAACAGGCACTTCACAAAAGAGGGTACCCAAATGATCAAGAAGCCTAAGAAAAGGTGCCAGTATCAGTTTCCTATTGCTGCTGTAATAGGAAATTAACATAAACCTGGTGACTTAAAGCATCACAAATTTATTATCTTACAGTTCTGGAAGCCAGTTCAAAATAGGCCTCAATGGGCAAAAAGTGAGATATCCTCAGGGATGTGTTCTTTCTGGAGACTCTAGGGGAGGAACTGTTCCTTTGTTTTTTCCTTCTAGAGGTTGCCCACATTCCTTGGCTACTGAGCCCCTTGCATTTCAAAGCTAGTTGAGTCCTTCCCATGCTGCATCACTGCTTCCATCGTGACACCTTCCCTAACTCTCCTTCCACTCTCTTTCACTTATAAGGACCCTTATGATTACATTGGGCCTGCTGGGATAATCCAGGACAATCTCCCCATTCTAAAATCCTTAACTTAATGACATCAGTAATGTCCCTTCTGCCATGGAAAGTCACATATTCGCAGGTTCCAGGGATAAGGACATGGACATCTTCAGAGGGGACACTACTCTGACTACAATGTGCTCAACTTTATTGATCATCAGAGAAACTCAAATTAAAAACACAATGTTCTATACTAACCACAAGGATGGCTAAAACAGAAAAAGACACACAATACTAGCTGTTAGCAAGAATGTATAGGAACTAGAACTCTCATATATTGCTGGTGCATAAATTAATACAACCACTTGGGGAAACTGTTTAGTAGTGTATCTATTAAAACTAAACATGTACTGATACATGCCCTATGGTACACACCAAAAGAAAAGTACATTCATCCTCCAAAAGACACGTTTAACTATGTTCAAAGAAGCATTACTTCCAGTAGCCCCAAACTGGAAACCACCCAAATGTCCAGTAGTGAACAGAGTAAATTATATTCACACAATAGAATACTAGACAGCTACAATGAAAAAGAATGAACTACATGCAACAACATGTATGAATCTCATAGACAGACTGCTGACCAAGTCAAGTGCCACATAAAAGAGCACATACTGTATGATTCAATTTATATAAAGTTGATGGCGGAAGAGAAGGACGTGCTCTCACTCCCTCTTGGAGAGCACCGGAATCACAACTAACTGCTGAACAACTATTGACAGGAAGACACTGAAACTCACCAAAAAAGATACCCCACATCCAAAGACAAAGGAGAGGCCGCAATGAGATGGTAGGAGGTAGAATCTCTATTCTTCCCAACCTGGGGGTCCAGCAATGGGAGGAGGAATCCCTAGAGAATCAGACATTGAAGGCTAGTGGGATTTGACTGCAGGACTTCGACGGGACTCGGGGAAACAGAGACTCCACTCTTAGAGGGCACACACAAAGTAGTGTGTGCATCAGGACCGAGGGGAAGGAGCAGTGACCCCAGGGGAGACTGAACCAGACCCACCTGCTAGTGTTGGAGGGTCTCCTGCAGAGGCAGGGGGTGGCTGTCTCACCGTGAGGACAAGGACACTGGCAGCAGAAGTTCTGGGAAGCACTCCTTGGCGTGAGCCCTCCAAGAGTCCGCCATTAGCCCCACCAAAGAGCCCAGGTAGGCTCCAGTGTTGGGTCACCTCAGGCCAAACAACCAACAGGGAGGGAACCCAGCCCCACACATCAGCATACAAGCAGATTAAAGTTTTACTGAGCTCTTCCCACCAGAGCAACAGCCAGCTCTACCCACCACCAGTCCCTCCCATCAGGAAACTTGCACAAGCCTCTTAGATAGCCTCATCCTCCAGAGTGCAGAGAGCAGAAGCAAGAAGAACTACAATCCTGCAGCCTGTGGAACAAAAACCACATTCACAGAAATATACACAAGATGAGAAGGCAGAGGGCTATGTATCATACGAAGGAACAAGATAAAACACCAGAAGAACAACTAAATGAAGTGGAGATAGGCAACCTCCCAGAAAAAGAATTCAGAATAATGACAGTGAAGATGATCCAGGACCTCGGAAAATGAATGGAGGCAAAGATCGAGAAGATGCAAGAAATGTTTAACAAAGACCTAGAAGAATTAAAGAACGAACAAACAAACAGAGATGAATAATACAATAACTGAAATGAAAACTACACTAGAAGGAATCAATACCAGAATAACTGAGGCAGAAGAACGGATAAGTGACCTGGAACACAGAATGGTGGAATTCACTGCTGCAGAACAGAATAAGGAAAAAAGAATGAAAAGAAATGAAGACAGCCTAAGAGACTTCTGGGACAACATTAAATGCAACAAGATTCGCATAATAGGGATCCCAGAAGGAGAAGAGCGAGAGAAAGGACCTGAGAAAATATTTGAAGAGATTACAGTCGAAAACTTCCCTAATATGGGAAAGGTAATAGCCACCCAAGTCCAGGAAGCACAGAGTCCCATACAGGAATAACCCAAGGAGAAACACACTGAAACACATAGTAATCCAACTGGCGAAAATTAAAGACAAAGAAAAATTATTGAAAGCAGCAAGGGAAAAATGACAAATAACATACAAGGGAACTCCCATAAGGTTAAAAGCTGATTTCTCAGCAGAAACTCTACAACCCAGAAGGGAGTGGCACGACATATTTAAAGTGATGAAAGGGAATAACCTACAACTAAGATTACTCTACCTGGCAAGGATCTCCTTCAGATTAGATGGAGAAATCAAAAGCTCTACAGACAAGCAAAAGCTATAAGAATTCAGCACCACCAAACGAGCTCTACAACAAATGCTAAAGGAACTTCTCTAAGTGGGAAACACAAGAGAAGAAAAGGACCTACAAAAACAAACCCAAAACAATTAAGAAAATGGGCATAGGAACACACATATCGATAATTACCTTAAATGTGAATGGATTAAATGCTGCAACCAAAAGACACAGGCTCGCTGAATGGATACAAAAACAAGACCCATATATATGCTGTCTACAAGAGACTCACTTCAGACCTAGGGACACATACAGACTGAAAGTGAGGGGATGGAAAAAGATATTCCATGCAAATGGAAGTCAAAAGAAAGCTGGAGTAGCAATACTCATATAAGATAAAATAGACTTTAAAATAAAGAATGTTACAAGAGACAAGGAAGGACACTACATAATGATCAAGGGATCAATCCAAGAAGAAGATATAACAATTATAAATATATATGCACCCAACATAGGAGCACCTCAATACATAAGGCAACTGCCAACAGCTATAAAAGAGCTATAAAATCGACAGTAACACAATAATAGTGGGGGACTTTAACACCTCACTTACACCAAGGGACAGATCATCCAAACAGAAAGTTAATAAGGAAACACAAGCTTTAAATGACACAATAGACTAGATAGATTTAATTGATATTTATAGGACATTTCATCCAAAAACAGCAGATTACACTTTCTTCTCAAGTGTACATGGAAAATTCTCCAGGACAGATCACATCTTGGGTCACAAATCAAGCCTCAGTAAATTTAAGAAAATTAAAATCATATCAAGCACCTTTTCTGACCACAACGCTATGAGATTAGAAATCAATTACAGGGAAAAAAATGTAAAAAACACAAACACATGGAGGCTAAACAATACGTTACTAAGTAACCAAGAGGTCACTGAAGCAATCAAAGAGGAAATCAAAAAGTATCTAGAGACAAATGACAATGAAAACACGACGACCCAAAACCTATGGGATGGAGCAAAAGCAGTTCTAAGAGGGAATTTTATAGCAATACAATCCTACTTCAAGAAATAACAAACAACTCAAATAAACAATCTAACCTTACATCTAAAGGAACTAGAAAAAGAAGAACAAACAAAACCTAAAGTTAGTAGAAGGAAAGAAATCATAAAGATCAGAGCAGAAGTAAATGAAATAGAAACAAAGAAAACAATAGCAAAGATCAATAAAACTAAAAGCTGGTTCCTTGAGAATATAAATAAAATTGATAAACTATTAGCCAGACTCATCAAGAAAAAGGGGGAGAAGACTCAAATCAATAAAATTAGAAATGAAAAAGGAGAAGTCACAACAGACACCACAGAAATACAAAGCATCCTAAGAGACTACTACAAGCAACTCTATGCCAATAAAATAGACAACCTGGAAGAAATGGACAAATTCTTAGAAAGGTATAACTTTCCAAGAGTGAACCAGGAAGAAATAGAAAATATGAACAGACCAATCACAAGTAATGAAATTGAAACTGTGATTAAAAATCTTCCAACAAACAAAAGTCCAGGATCAGATGGCTTCACAGGTGAATTCTATCAAACATTTAGAGAAGAGCTAACACCCATCCTTCTAAAACCCTTCCAAAAAATTTCAGAGGAAGGAACACTCCCAAACTCATTCTATGAGGCCACCATCACCCTGATACCAAAACCAGACAAAGATGTCACAAAGAAAGAAAACTACAGGCCAGTATCACTGATGAACATAGATGCAAAAATCCTCAACAAGATACTAGCAAACAGAATCCAACAACATATTAAAAGGATCATACACCATGGTCAAGTGGGAATTATCCCAGGGATGCAAGGATTCTTCAATATACACAAATCTATCAATGTGATACACCATATTAACAAATTGAAGAATAAAAACCATATGATCATCTCAATAGATGCAGAAAAAGCTTTTGACAAAATTCAACAGCCATTTATAACAAAACCTCTCCAGAAAGTGGGCATAGAGGAAAGCTACCTCAACATAATAAAGGTCATATATGACAAACCCACAGCAAACATCATTCTCAATGGTGAAAAACTGAAAGCATTTCCTCTAAGATCAGGAACAAGGATGTCCATGCTCACCACTATTATTCAACATAGTTTTGGAAGTCTTAGCCACAGCAATCAGAGAAGAAAAAGAAATAAAAAGAATACAAATTGGAAAAGAAGAAGTAAAACTGTCACTGTTTATAGATGACATGATACTATACACAGAGAATCCTAAAAATGCCACCAGAAAACTACTAGAGCTAATCAATGAATTTGGTAAAGTTGCAGGAAACAAAATTAATGCACAGAAATCTCTTGCATTCCTATACACTAATGTTGAAAAATCTGAAAAAGAAATTATGGAAACACTCCCATTTACCATTGCAACAAAAAGAATAAAATACCTAGGAATAAACCTACCTAGGGAGACAAACGACCTGTACGCAGAAAACTATAAGACACTGATGAAAGAAATTAAAGATGGTACAAATAGATGGAGAGTTATACCATGTTCTTGGATTAGAAGAATCAATATTGTGAAAATGACTATACTAACCAAAGCAATCTATAGATTCAATGCAATCACTATCAAATTACCAATGGCATTTTTTATAGAACTAGAACAAAATATCTTAAAATATGTATGGAGACACAAAAGACCCCGAATAGCCAAAGCAGTCTTGAGGGAAAAAAACAGAGCTGGAGGAATCAGGCTCCCGGACTTCAGACTATAGAACAAAGCTACAGCAATCAAGACAATATGGTATTGGCACAAAAACAGAAATATAGATCAATGGAACAGGATAGAAAGCCCAAAGACAAACCCACACACCTATGGTCAACTAATCTATGACAAAGGAGGCAACGATATACAGTGGAGAAAAGACAGTCTCTTCAATAAGTGGTGCTGGGAAAACTGGACAGCTACATGTAAAAGAATGAAATTAGAACACTCCATAATAACACACACAAAAATAAACTCAAAATGGATTAGAGACCTAAATGTAAGACTGAACACTATAAAACTCTTAGAGGAAAACATAGGAAGAACACTCTTTGACATAAATCACAGCAAGATCTTTTTTGATCCATCTTCTAGAGTAATGGAAATAAAAACAAAAATAAACAAATGGTCCCTAACGAAACTTTAAAACTTTTGCACAGCAAAGGAAACTACAAGCAAGATGAAAAGACAACACTCAGAATGGCAGAAAATATTTGCAAACGAATCAATGGACAAAGGATTAATCTCCAAAATATATAAACAGCTCATGTAGCTCAATATTTAAAAAAACAAACAACCCAATCCAAAAATGGGCAGAAGACCTAAATAGACATTTCTCCAAAGAAGACATACAGATGGCCAAGAAGCACATGAAAAGCTTCTCAACATCACTAATTATTAGAGAAATGCAAATCAGAACGACAATAAGGTTATCACCTCACACCAGTTAGAACGGGCATCATCAGAAAATCTACAAACAACAAATGCTGGAGAGGGTGTGGAGAAAAGGGAACCCTCTTGCACTGTTGGTGGGAATGTAAATTGATACAGTCACTATGGAGAATAGTATGGAGGTTCCTTAAAAAATGAAAAATAGAATTACCATATGACCCAGCTATCCCACTACTAGGCATATACCTGAGAAAACCACAATTCAAAAAGACACATGCACCCCAATGTCCATTGCAGCACTATTTACAATAGCCAGGACATGGAAGCAACCTAAATGCCCATCGACAGACGAATGGATAAAGAAGATTTGGTACATATATACAATGGAATATTACTCAGCCATAAAAAGGAACGAAATTGGGTCATTTGTAAAGACGTGGATGGATCTAGAGACTGTCGTACAGAGTGAAATAAGTCAGAAAGAGAAAAACAAATATCGTATATTAACGCATATATGTGGAACCTAGAAATATGGTACAGATGAACCAGTTTGCAAGGCAGTAATTGAGACATGGATGTAGAGAACAAACATATGGACACCAAGGGGGGAAAGTGGTGGGGGGAGGTGGTGGTATGATGAATTGGGAGATCGGGTTTGACATATATACACTAATATGTATAAAATGGATAACTAATAAGAACCTGCTGTATAAAAAAGTAAAATAAAGTTCAAAAATCAAAAAAAAATTTATATAAAGTTCACCAACAGGGAAAACTTATCTAAATGAAAGGGGTCAGAATAGTGGTTACCTTCCAGAGGGGATAATGCCTAGAAAGTAGTAGGCGACAGGTTCTAGAATGCAGTAATGTTATATTTCTTGATCTGTATGGTAGTTACATGGGTGTATTCGCTTTGCTAAATTTCATCAAGCTGAAAACTGACAATTTGTGTGCTTTTTAATATGTGTGTATTAGAATTTTAAAGTTTATAAAAATGTAGAGAGAGATTTGGTGTTAACTATGGGCAACTTTTTTTTTCTTTCTGGCCTTATTTTCAAAAATTTGTCTAATGAGCATATATGGAAATAATGGGGGGGGAAGCAACTTTTAAAAAATAGCAGAACTGAGATTCTGTGAGCTTCCCACCAAATCTAAGTATCGTGTGTAATTTAAACACAGTGTAACTGAAAAATATTGGGCTGCTAGACATGCTGAAAATGATGACCTAGAATGAATTCATCCTTAAGGTGGGGAAGAAGAAATAAAGGTTTGGAAACCTAAGTTACAAATAGAGTATGTTAAAGTTTACCTTCAAAACAGTTAATCATGTGATATCCAGACTTTTAAAGTACTTGGGGTATCATTATGAAATCCCAAATTCTATTGCCCTTTTTTCTTGAAACTTGATTACAAAATTCACATTCTATTTTTGATACTCCCTTACTGCCTTAGCTTTCAGAAAGCAAACTGAAGGCACTTATTAGCCCAAAAGTCTACAAAAAATGGCACAATATCTTCTGAATAACAAACCTTGCATGATGAGTCATGAAAACTTTTAAGCTCCCATATGCCGACATGGAGTAACATATTTTGTCTGAACTGAAAAATAAAATTTAAATATAACCCAATGAGATAACCTCAGGGATTTTTAAAAATGAACCTAAATTTTAATAAGGATATGGGGACAGGGCAATGAGGAGGGATGTGTGTACTGTATGTTGCAGAGCATTTGTCCTTCCTTTTGTAAATTTTTCTTTAAATGTAATCATATTTTTTTTCTAGAAGTAGAAACTCTAATTTAATTCCTCTGTTCCCTTGTGTTTTGCATAACATAACTAAAGTTTATTGTGAACTTTCTACTCAGTATTCTAAAGGGACTCTTCTGTTCAGAAGTTTCCATTTATCTGTACTCCATTAGAGCCCTCCAAGCTAAGAGCAAGCTCATGCCCAAACTCCCTTATGCCTTTGTATGTTTCTCAGGAATTAATCCAAGGAAGTGACCCCTGTTGTCCACATCAGTAGTTGGTTTCTTATTTGCTATTTAACATGCCCCATATCATTCTGCGCTCTGCTTAAGCAAACTGTTGTTGTTGTTGTTTTTTTTTTGGCCGCGCACCATGTGGCTTGCAGGATCTTAGTTTCCTGACCAGGGATTGAACCCACACCCTTGGCAGTGAAAGCGCGGAGTTCTAACCAGTGGACCACCAAGGAAATTCCCAAGCAAACCGTCTTTGTCACATAAAAATGGCTCTAACTCTCAATCTAAAAAGACAATGGGGAGCTGACCACCCCCATTCAAAAGGATAACAAACGGATCTACTGCTCCCTGGACTCATCTATTCTCTGAATGATACTTCAAGCTCAGTCCCTATCATTTTCCAGGCTTTCCTGTGACTACCACTTTGAAATATCTACTGTTTTAATAAGCCCAACATTTCTCTCTCCTTCTGGTAGTAACACTTCTCCCTTTTTGTAGGAATTAACCTTTCCCCATCCCACGTGGCTCTGGGAGGACTGCCAATCACAATTCCTTACACGGGCTAGACAAGCATGATACTCAATTCTTGGCTACAGTGACAGGTCCAAAGGATGGACACAGGACCCATGCGCACAATCAGAGTGTACTTCCCTGGAATGGTATACGCTAGTGCCGGAAAAGTTCCCCGTGTCCTCTGACGTCTGTAGCTGAGAGACTGGAAACCTGCAGCCATCCTTGGTCACGGCATCACTAGGCTGCCTGCTCCCGTAGCGTGAAAGAAATCTATCAGCAAAAGGAGTGCAAGAGGCCAATGACCAGAGAGAAACACAGCCAAGAGATGGAGAAAGAGAGAGTCTAAGAGAATACTGACAGTGTCACGTGAGTCCCCGTAGGCCAATGTCAGCACCAATCTGGAATTTTCCAGTGACATAAACCACTAAATTCCTTTGTTTCCTCAGGCCAAGTTAAATTGGGTTCTGTTACCCTGAACCAAAGTCTTAAAACACCAAAACCCTGCAGCGGTGGTGATGCCAATCACTAGCTGCTCTCCCCAACTCCTTACAGCTAACTGGAGAAGCGCGTATCTCAGGGCGTGGACTGTGGGGCATTCTGCATGGGAGATTTCCAGGTCGACCGTTCCAGGTCTAAAAAGTGAATCCAGTCCCAGGAGCCCCGGATTACCAACCTGCATGTCCCCTGAGTTCTCTGTGGGCCCCACCCAGAAGCCAGACTCCAGGCTTTCATGCTGGGCGGCCAGGCTCAGGGGATGCTGTGTGGTGAGCATGGACAGCCATGGGCCCTGCCCTGTGCTGAAGCACGTGTTTCTGTCATCACCAGTGTCTATTCCGTGCAAAGTAACTGATCCCTCCGTGTTCAAGAAACAGGTGATAGGGATTGTTACCTTTGCTTTCAGCAGATCCATCAAGGGAAAAAAGTTAATCTGGACCTAGAACCAAGCAGAAGTTCTTAGGAGGAGAGATCTAGATTTTTCAACAGGGACCATTCTGAGAGACATGAATGGATATACCTTAATGGGTATTCATGTTAGACTTATTATTATTATTAGAAAATATCCTTAATTCTCACCATCAGATGACAATAACTGAGTGACAAAAACAGGCCGGGCAATTAGGCAAATGGTAACTTAGGCAACTAGGCCCTGGGGCAAGAGACACCTGGGTTTGAATCCCAGCTTGACAGTTACTAGCTATTCTCCTTGGGCAAATTACTTAAATTCTCTAGGCCTCAGTTTCTCCTTTAGTAAAAAGGGAAAAATAGTGTCTACCTTAAGGACTTGTGAAGAATAAATAGGATAATGTACACAATATGCTCAGCAAAGTGTCCAGCACATAATAATACATTATTAATCAATGAAGTACATATACAAAATGTCGATTTTTATCTTCTCTCTACATCAACAATATATATTAGTAGAACTATTCTATAGGCACTATCATAAAATAAATCCTTATTTATAACATTATGATAGCAATGAAACTATCACATATGAAATCATCAAGCCAAAGATATTTGAACATAATATTTATTATTGAATATTTTAATCGAATCTATCTCTGTGCATCTTCACATGTATAGGATGTAGGCATCACCATTAAAAGGACCAAACAGAAAAGAAGAAACTTTATGTTTACTGTCATCCAGAAATGCCTCACTTTCTTGAATTATAAAATGTCCACACTTTCTGACTTCAGGAGAGTTAAAATTAATCTCATACCAGATCAGCAGAAGCCAACGTATGTCACTGTCCTACGCATACATTGGTACATGTCTTTTGGGGAGGCAGTTTGTCAGTATCTATCACAATATAAAATGTACACATTCTTCGACCCCAGCCATTCTACTTCTAGAAATATCAACTACAGAAATACCCATGCATACGCTCCAGAAAAGCACATATAAGTATGTCTGCTACAGTATTGCTTGTAATAGTGGACAAAGTACCCATCAGTAGGAATGCTGAGACACAGAACAGAGACTGAGTTGACAAACTAGAAGTCCAGGGATTCTTCCAAAAGCCACATGTAGGTGAACACTGGCCTCTGAATCATTCAACAAAAATTCATTGAGTGTCCTCCCCATGCCAGGCCTTGTGCTAGGCATGTAAGAACAATAGTGGCTAAGACAGACTCTGGCCCTTTAGCCAGAAGAAGAAAACTCAAAACCAGATTCCATATTCTCCCAACCCAAGGAGGTTCTTATAAGATTGTTTTTAATAACACACTTGATTTTTAGTTTATAACTTCAACGAAGGCTCAATAATGCCCACTGAAAGCACTGGGGCAAACTTTTGTATGAAACGGAAATAAATTTCATTGAGCCTTTGACATCACATAATCATAGTTTTGATCATTTCTTATGTCATTTCACTGTTTACCTCTTCTGATTTTTCTGTCAAATAGCTGTAATTTCTTTCTGGTGTCTTGCCAAAAATCAATAAACAATTTTACCCCTTATAATTTTTGTAATAAATTGCACTAAAAGGAATCGGTTTCCTCTAGAATTACTGGAACACCTTGCACGTATTAACGTGAAACTTTCTTAACCAATAAATTATAAAAAATACAACCAGGGCTTCCCTGGTGGTGCAGTGGTTGAGAGTCCGCCAGCCGATGCAGGGAACACGGGGTCGTGCCCCGGTCCGGGAAGATCCCACATGTCGCGGAGCGGCTGGGCCCGTGAGCCATGGCCGCTTAGCCTGCGCATCCAGAGCCTGTGCTCTGCAACGGGAGGGGCCACAACAGTGAGAGGCCCGCGTACCACAAAAAAAAAAAAAAAAAAACCAGGTGCAAAATTAGGGTAAGTAATAATAGCTCAGTTCTGTAATCAAGTACTAATATAAAGTAGTACTCCTAGATAAATTTCTATAATTTAGTTATGAATAAACAACATTAAAACAAGATACTAATAGAAACAAGAACTGTTTCACATTCTTCCACGTATACTTCAAGGATTTTATTCCCCATAATTTCACATATTTCAGGGATAAATAACACATCATAAAAACAATCATGACACTTAGTACAGCTTTGCTTAGGGCCCAAATAAAATAAAACGAAGAGCCTGAAATAATTTACCAAGTTCCCACTTCCCTTACCATTTCCATTCAATATTGCCATATTAGTCTTAAATAAGAATTAAGGTCATTCATTATGTGGGCTTCGGACATACATGGTAGTTTCTGCATAGCGTACTGACAAGCAAAGTTATAGCAGAAATCTAAAGAGAGCTAACAATTTTGTTTTCTGTCACTTCACAAGTATTTGTTTAGTTCCTGTATCAGGATTTTTGGAACCCCCAAACAAGACTAAATTTTTCTAAAAACTGAGTTTTAACATCTCATTATTAACTTCCACTGTTCTGAATTTCTGGGAGATTGCCTTGTTATAATATATTTTCTCTACCTATTTTCATTTGCTACCACTGAAATACCAATCTAGCAGAACTTTCACTTTATTATCCAGAAAGCACATTTGGTATGAAAAGAAGGATGTCCTTTGCTGAACGTGATTCTTTTGTGGTTAAGGAAGGTGAAGTGGCCTGCTCTGAATATGTGAGGACCTTAGACTCTCAAGTCACTGTATAGGATGGTCTAATTATGAAACATTTTATCCACCAACATGGTGGACGTATGGTGAAATTCTAAAATTACTATTATTTACACTTTACACATATTTACCAAAATGTTCCATATTTCTTTGATATTTTTTAAAAACCACTTTTTAAAACCCTATAGTTAAAATTCCTAAGAATACATAAGGGAAAAGGTCAAGGATGTGTGTTCACTTTGAATGAGCATAGGCTGTGGAAAATACACAGTGCCCATATTGCAGTCTCTTTGAAGTGCATACAGGGCAGGAGACAAGTAATTTAGACATCCAGTAACTGACAACCTGTAACCACTTCTGGGATGTTTTCCATCCCAGCGTGATCACCTCCTTGTTATGGCACCTCTGTATGATTACTCGTGGCATGCTACTGTTCAATACTTTCATTGATTTATTTCTGGAAATATGATTTCCACTTTTTTGTGGCACACAGAAGGAAAAACCTAGCTGCTGAATTAGCTTCTGAGATTCGTGAGAGATTTAGATGAAACTAGGTCACATATGGAATTAAATATACCTATAAACAGATAATCATTTTTCATCTACAAAATAAAATATTATCACTTAAAGAGAAAATCTGCTCTAGCTCAGAAAAAAAACCCAAAACTCTAAATTATGTGAAATTTGAGTCTATAATTTAATCTTTGCAGTGTGACAGAGTATAAGGATTAATAAACATACCAAAAACCCCCAAACAAACCTGTTTTCCTTTATTTATTTATTTTGCTAAAGCATTTAAACAGTATGCTAAGTCTTGAAAAGAAATAATAAATCACTACAAAACCAGACAAAATCACAAGCCTGTCCTTAGGAAAACAATAAATCGATTTTTAAACCTATGGTTTGCAGCTCCATTAAAGCAGACATGCCTCTTGGTTAAGGAAATTTGGGGGAGGAAGAGACATAGCTGGTGGTCAACTCGCATTTTCGTTCAGTATTACCTACTGAAACAGATGGCATCTTGGGGGTGCTTAATCTCCCAGAATAGGTGCCTATGAGCAAGATGACTCTTAAATCTTCCAGATCTCAGGAAGCGTTTTGCCCAAGTCCATGGGAATATAGCCTAATTAGTCTACACTTTCCTCTTGCCCCAGATTTTGATTCTTACTCATTGTTCCAGCAATCTGAATTCTGCCCCCACACGACCGGAATGAAAATGCTCTTCCCTTGACCTCTTCTGAGTCCCAATCCTGGCCCATCTCTTTGCTGGGCTCCACGGAGGAGCCTTTCAGCAGCCCTCACCAACAGGCCCACCGAAACACAGAGAGACAGGTGTTTGCTTCCCCCTGGCCTTCCACGTCGCTGCACTCCCTCAATTCTTCCTGTCACTCTGCCCCTTCTCAGGCCCCTCTGTGCTCTAGAATTTAAAGGTAAGGGTGTATCCTGGGGTTCTATCTTAAGCCCTCATCCTTTTCACTTCTCATGCTCTCCTTCAATCTCACACATATGATGATCACCATGAGGGTCCCGGGCAGGCACTCAATCAATATCTGTAAGAAGAATGTCACCCTCATCCATTCTGGCGGCCACGCATATAAGAGACTATCTAATCTGGATCTCCATCCAACTACCTTCTCTGACCACCATGTCCCCCCGATGAATGGCTGAGAGACTACAACTCCCATGAATGGGTTGGAGTCTATGATTCTAGTTTGACATTTTCCACAATGGGATTATTTCAGGTAATTGTGGCTCTCTGTCTCTCCCTTCTGGTTTACAGTCTCCATGTAACAGAAAGAGCATGGATTTGGAGTCAGATGGATTCAAATCTGGGGTCTGTCAGTTACTAGCTATGTAACTATACCTTTGAAATTCTGCAGGATTACAGGGGAAAATGTATACATGTAAAATATCTGTATGTTTATATTTTTAAAAACTTACTCAGGGCCTAGGGAGGTTTGTTTGGTTGGTTTTTCTTCCCTTTATTTCTTTTTAACTCACTTTGCAAAGCTCCTTACATGCTTTATTTAATTGAATTCTCCTAATAACCTATCAGTAGATCTAGAGGAAGAAGCTGAGCTTGGCTGGGAACAACTAAGAAGTGGTAGAATCAGATTCAAACCTAGGTCTGCTGGCTTTAAAGTCCTAGTTCTTTCCATTGCATAAAGTGCCTCCAGGATGCTAGGTGGGTGGGGTGAGGAGACACACAAACGGAAAATCACAGCGTTAACAGGAGAAGTGCTGTGCGAGAGGTATGGAGAAAACGCTGTGGGGGCCCTGAGGAAAGAGACTCTGCTTCTGCCTCAGGAAATCACGGAGGGCATCACAGAGACGGTGTGATGGAGTCGTCTCTTGGACAACATGAATCTGCCCCACAGACGGACCGACCGGGTAGGACATTCTAAGCAGCAGGGTTGTGTGCAGTAACAGAGAGATGAAACCGTGTGAGTCACCGCAAGGAGTATGGTGTGACGGGAGCAAAAGCGAGGGAAGGTGGAGGACAGAGATGTGGTAGGAGAGGATGGCAAAAAGGTAGGGCGGGGCCCGGCCCGAGCATTTGAAGCCCCTTCCAGAAGCAACAGAGCCGGCAGGAGTTTTGAAGCAGGACAGGGAGAGATCAAATCTGTAGTTTCGAAAGCTAATCCCAATGCTAATACAGTGCAGGGATTCTGGAACCCAGAACCACTTGGGGAACCTCTTTTTTTAATGGCTTGGTTTGTTCCTTTATTGTGAATGTTTGATCATTTTGTTAAGGTGGTGTCTGCCAAGGTTGTCCACTGTAGTTATTGTTTGTCCATTGTAATCAGCAAGTATCTTGTGGTGAAGTATTATGTAAACACCACGTGCCTCAACAAACTCTCATCCTAGTTACTACATCAAGTGGTTTTCTAACTCCATCGTTCCATCTATATTTAATAGGGAGAGCTTTCTCTTCTCCCCATTAGTTTCTTATATCACTATAGATGCATGGGTTTATTTTATTCAACGGATTATAATTAACGCTCAAATTATTCCAGATGTGACCCAAGGAAGTCCTTTCAAGCTGGCTCTTATGCCATTTTAATATCTCCCTTTATTCTTTAAGCACTGCTATACTTTCTATTTCAGACTCATCTTGCATTTTCCCTGCCCCAGGCCTGGAATCAGCTCTATTTATAGGAGTTGTAATTTTTTGTTGTGGAGAATGATATTTAGAAACAAGTTCTGGGTGCCAGGTGTGTGCCTCCTAGTGATGTGTCATTGCTTGTCAGTCCTCTCAATGGACAGAGCAAGGAAAGTCTGTGTGTGTGTGTGTGTGTGTGTGTGTGTGTGTGTGTGTGTGTGTGTGTGTGTGTGTGTGTGTGTGTGTGTATGCACTTATATACACCTACATCTATATTTCTGTGGGAAATTTCTTTAAAATATAGACTTTGGAGACTCTTGCTGGACCTACTGAATCAGAATCTTTAGGAGCAGGCTCATAACTCTGTATTTTTTTAAGTTTAGCCAGGTTTTCAAACAGAGGATTGACCAGGGGAGTGATAGCAGAGGCAGGAAGACTAGTTAAGAAGCTCTATAACTGTTCTGACGTAGGTTAACAGGGGTGTGAACTAGGGCAGAAGCAGCAAGACAGAGAGGACGTGGCCAAATGGATTTGGGGCTGATGGATAGTGGAGGTGAAAGATAAGGGGGTAACAGGCACTCAAGGCCTCCTTGTTGGAGGACTGTTATCGCTGTGGCCTGTTAACACTGTCATTTACACAGTCAGCACTGAACACAGGCTTATTTCATTGAACATCTTCCCACTTTTCTCCTATAGTTTGTATAAAAATCCAAGTGACATTCTGGGAAGAAAATAATTATGAAACATTCTAGAATTTATATCTCCTCCATTATATTTTATCATATGGACTAAAAACTGAGTGTTACTCAAAACAAGAAGGATGACATGAATTCATTGTCAGCAGGCAAGGTTCCCACATAGATAAACACAGCCTGGCCAAAGTGATTGCGTTCAAGTGACTGCGCTCATGTCTACTATGCAGAATAACAGACCTGGAAGGCTTTTTAAGAAGCAATGTCTGTAGCCATATCTCTCATTGTCCGGAAAAAAAAAAAAAGGGCTAGAGTTTGTTAGAGATAAAAGTCATTAAGCCAAGATGACTGCTTACCATCAGTGCAGCATAAAAGTCACTGGAGCATGAGAGAAATGTATAAGAGATGTAGGAAGAAAAGTAAAGCTAAAAGGAAATGGCCCTTAGAACTCTAACTGCTATAATGGAAAGTTTAAAACCCAGATAAAAGTACAACCCCGAGGAAAAAAATCATTCCCAGTGTTTTTGTAGTAAAAGCAATTCATCAACGATCTTCTCATTGCTAAATCCACAGGGCCCTTTTCTAGACTTACCTTGTTGCACTCCAGTGATACTGCTGAGCATCTCCTTGACACTGTCTCTGCTCTTGGCTTCCAGGGCACTCCACTTTCCTGGTTTTCCTCCTACCCCTGTGACTATTCTCATTGTTCACAAGCACTTCTTTCTTTGCTGATCCCCTGAACGTTGATCTTCCTCAAAATCCTAAGCCTGGCCTCTTTCCTCCGTGTGCTTTCTGGGTTGTCTCATCCACTCCCACATGCCCCCTGCAACTCACAAGGCTCTCTCCTGAGCAAGAGACCCACATATATGTATAATCACCTCTCGGATGTTCCGACACTTCAATCTGAACATATTCAAAGCTGAATTCATCACTCCTTGGCCTTGAACCTGCTCCTCATTCTATTTCAGTGAATGATAACCACCATCCAACCAGCTAATTATCACCTTACACCTTCCTTCTCCCCACTCACCTATATCCAGTCAATCACCACGAATCTAGAACCTCCAGAATACATTCATTGCTCTCCTCGCACACTATCATAATGATCTCACAGCTGTATCACTTCAAGTGCCTCCCTTCCAACAATCCGCTATTCACACTGCAGCCAGAGTGACTAGCCCAGAGCCCAAAGCTAATGACGCTTCCTCCTCCAGAAAATCTTCCCTGACCACCATGCACTCCCATGCATGGGTTAGGTCTATGTCCTGGGCTAACTATCACAGACCTGAACACACATACCCAGCTGCCAACTTATTTATGAATATTGCCCTCATGATTATAAGTTCCTTGAGAAGAGATGCATATTATTCACTGTTGGGTCCCCAGTGCCTAGCACAGTATATGACACGTAGTAGACACCTAGGAAATATTTGATGTAAACCATTTTTGTTCCTCTAATCCAGGGATTGTTAACCTAGAGTCCATGTACCCCTTAATAGAATTCAGGAGGGTTTATGTATTTAGATGGTCTAAAAATTACTAAAAATCTTTATTTTTCACTAACTTGTAACGGACTTTAGTATTTCCTATCATTCAGAATGTAGGCAACAAACTATAGTAGTACCTGTGACCTAGAGATCAAAAAAATCAAAGATATTTTCATATCATATTACAGTTGTTACAGATCTTTCAAACATCATGGATACTCATCACTACTTTGAAATCATGATAATTATTAAAACTGCTACACCTTTCAATTGTGTGAGTTAATAAAGAAGCACATGTAATACATCACAACATACTAAAAATATTTCTATAATTGTATTTCAGAATAGTTAATTTTCTTTGTAATCCTATTTATGTATTTTATTTTATGCACTAGGAAACATTATTCCATGATAGTGGCAGTATAATTTGATATATCCACTTTGGAAAAGTGTATGGCAGTGCCAAGAAAAACTGATCATACATGCACCCCATGCCCCAGAAATACCACTCCAAATCTGGTGGAATTGCATATATATGTTCACTTGTACTAGAATGTTAATAGTAGCTGAAAGAAACTAGAAGCCATCCAAATGCCCATCTACAGTAGAATGGATAAATTATGATATTTCTATACAATGGAAAATATGGAACTGAGAATAAACATGCAGAAGCACAGATAAATCTCGTAACATAATGTTGATCGAAAGTAGCCAAACACACAAAAATGCATGCTGTACCATTCCCTTTAAAAGTACAACATCAGGCAAAACTAATCTACACTTAAAAGTCAGGATAGGGCTTCCCTGGTGGCGCAGTGGTTGGGAATCCGCCTGCCGGTGCAGGGGACACGTGTTTGTGCACTGGTCCGGGAAGATCCCACAATGCCATGGAGCGGCTGCGCCCGTGCGCCACGGCTGCTGAGCCTGAGCTCTAGAGCCTTCGGGCCACAGCTACTGAAGCCCGCATGCCTGGATCCCGTGCTCCGCGGCAGGAGAGGCCACCACAGTGAGAAGCCCATGCACAGCAACGAAGATCCAACACAGCCATAAATTAATTAATTAATTTTTTTAAAAAGTCAAATTAATATGGGATTTGTTACTATTCTAAATAATAAAGAACACTGACAAGAAATATCACAGTGCTGATTGCTATTATCATCTTTAAAAAAAAAAGTCAGGATAGAGGTCACCTTCACAGTGGGGACTGTGACTGAAAGGGGGTGCTCAGGGGTCTCTGTCATGCTTGGTAAGGTTCTATTTCTTGATGTGGGTGAGGGTTACAGGTGCATTTGGGTTGTGAGAATTGATCCAGCTGTACACTATGATATGTGCACTTTTCTATATCTAGATTGTACTTTGGTAAAAGGATAAAGCAGAACAAACAAACCTATTATTCTGAGATGGGATCCACAAGCTTCACAATCTATCAAAGGCAATCCCGCCACCCCCGCCCAAAAGAAATCCTATTCTAAGCAGAAATTCCAAGGGGGTTATCTCAAAACAAACGAAAGTCAACATATACTAGTCATTTATTCATTCAATAAATACTTACTAAGTGTCTTCTGTTGATACATACCAGGCATCATTTGGGGCACTGTAGGCAGGGCAGTGAACAAAAAACTCTGCCCAAGTAGAGCTTATATTCTAGTGAAGAGAGTCAACAAGGCTCAAAATAAAAAAGAGCTAAGGGGAAACATAAAACAGGGATGGGTAATAAGAGGTGTGTTGGGGAGGGGTCTGAATCTTAAAAAGGGTAGTCAGGATAGGCCTCACTGAGAAGATGACACTGAGCAGGGACCTAATGGAGGGGAGTCATGTGACATCTGGAAGAAGGTGGAGCCAAAAGGTGGGAAGAGCCAATGCAAAGGCCCTGGGGCAGAAGAGTGCTCAGGTATTCAAGCAGCAGCTGGGAGGCCAGTGTGGCTGGAGTGGAGCAAGGGATGGGGAGAAAATAGATTAGATCATAGCGGTAACAGGAGGTCAAATCCCCAAAGAGTCTTAGGGGCCATTATAAGGACTTTTGTGTTTACTCTGAGAGTTCTGAGCAGGAATTAACATGACTTGACTTGCAGGGCAAGGATGGAAGCAGGGAGGAAGCAGTGGGTAAGAGGTCTTAGAGAAAGAGCATGAAACAAGAAGAGGAGAGAATAGATGCCACGAGAAACACAAATACAGACATACATACAAACACACACAGACGCCTTATTACTGTTGTTGCTGTTGCTACTGAATCTTGTGAGAGCAATCTGCAGCTTCATAACTCTTCACTCCTAAATATCTTAGCACATATCTCCTAAGACGAGTACTTTCTCTTAAATAACCACACTGCTACAATCAAATTCAGAATTTTAATGTGGACACAATGCTATTACCTGACATACAGTCCCATGTTCAAATTTCACTCATTGTCCCAATACTGTCATTTATAGCAATCCCTACCCACCCAAATCCAGGATCACATATTGCATTTATTTCTGTGTTTTTAGTCTCCTTTAATCTGGAACAGTGTCTTCTGTGAGAATGACATTTTTTTGCAAAGTACAGGCCAGTTGTGGTGTAGACTGTCCCTCAATTTGTATTCATCTGTTTCCTCATGATTAGCTTCAGGTCATGCATTTTTGGCAGGAAAATATGATAAGCGATGTTGAGGAGCCCCTTTGTGTAAAAGGTGGGCCTAGGGGGAGGAGACAGAGGTCAGTCAGGGAGGCAGGAGGCTACAGTCTCAAGGAGAGAAAAGGGAGGATATTGAGTAGAAGGTGATCAACTCTACCCAGTACTGTTAAGAGGTTACGCAGGGGGCGGCCCCATTTAGCACTGGAGGTCATGGGAGTTGCTCCAGAGAATGACTCCAGTGGCTGGTGGAAGTAGAAACCAGTTCATTATGTTGGAGAGTGATCAAAAGATTAAAAAAAGGAGGCAGTAAATGGCAACAACTCAGAATCCCAGCACTTTGATTTAGAAAGGATTTCAGAAGGATCTTTGAGATCTTGTAGTGAGCCAGCCTGCTCATTTGTAGAGGAGGAAACTGAGGCCCCTGTTAAGTCCCAGGCCCAAAGTCATACGTCTGGTCAGAGCCAGAGCCAGTGTTAAATTCCATGGGACCCAATCCCCTTGTACAATGTCGTGCTCCCTTTCTAAGAAGTCTGGCATTAAAGGAAAAGAGTGTAGAGAAGAATCACAAAAAGGTTAATATAAATGAAGCAGAAATCCTATGCCTTCAGTGATCTTCCTAAAATGTAAATTGGTCTTGTCTCATTCTGTTTAAATCCTCTCCCTGGTCCCGTAAGTTGTGGGGTGAGCTGTAAATCCAGCCCACTTCTCCAGCTTCATCTCCCACAATATATTCCTCACTCTAGCAACACTCAACTACTCTCCCTTCAGGAGACCCTTTGCACAAACTGTTCCCTCCCTGGTGTTCCCTCCTTCCCCTATTCCCTTCCCACTTGCCTGCCAAATTGCTCTTCATCCTTCAAAAACCACTTTCTCCAGGAGGCCTGCCTTTGAACACCTACTTCTGTACCTTTGGGTGAAACTCTTCTGGTCCAGAAAGGACTTAAATTTATTTAGAGTTGACAGGTGTTACCTTACAATCTCTGCAGACATCCCCCCTACAAATGTTCCATCATATTGTCAAAAGGTGCTTAAAAAGACCCTGGTGTTTCCTAAATCTAAAGAGATACAAATTAAGATTTTCCTTATAATACAGTCAAAAAATCTTAAGTCATTCAAAAGGAATGTTTCATTGTGTGATCCATGGATATATTTCAATGGATCCATGGATATATGTCTTCAATGGTTATCTTTCCATCTAGACCAGGAGAGCCATAGGAGGAAGCCACACAGAATTTGGTATCTGACTTAAGAGCAATGAAGTAATTGGTAACTGCTGCCATTCAAATATTTTTTTGAAAAGATGATTCTGAATCCTGCCTCTAAGTGCCAACTGAGAATATATTTTCAGGATTTCCTCCTTACAAAGTATGTACAGAAGGAGTTCTATAGAAGTCTCATCCCCATTTCATACCTTGCTCCTTCCAAATAATTTGAGATATGAAGAACTAAAAACAAATAACAATACATTGAGCATTTACTATGTCCACGACAGGTGTTAGGCAGAGGACACATGGATCACGATCAGGTGGAGAGATAGGTAAGTCAATACATGCAAAACAATGAATGCAATGACTCCAGCAGGGAGGTCCTTGCATGGTGGCCTGGACGCACAGAGAAAGAAAGGCCTAAATAGTCTTGAGCTGTCAAGGTAAGGCTTCAGGGGAGATGACACTGCACTGAAATTGAAGGAAGAAAAAGACAGTAGGGCTTCCCTCGTGGCGCAGTGGTTGAGAGTCCGCCTGCCGATGCAGGGGACATGGGTTCGTGCCCTGGTCTGGGAAGATCCCACATGCCACGGAGTGGCTGGGCCCATGAGCCATGGCCGCTGAGCCTGCGCGTCCAGAGCCTGTGCTCTGCAATGGGAGAGGCCACAACAGTAAGGCCCACGTACCGCAAAAGAAAAAAAAAAGAAAAAGACTGTATAAGTGGACAAGTGAGGGGTCATTTCAGGCAGTCAAAATGGCATGTGCAAGATGTAGAAAACAAACTTACGGTCATCAGGGGGAGAAAGAGGGAGGAGGGATAAATTGGAAGATTGGGATTGGCATATATACACTACTATATATAAAATAGATAATAAGGATCTACTGTATAACACAGGGAACTCTACTCAATACTCTGTAATGGCCTATATAGGAAAAGGGTCTAAAAAAGAGTGGATATATGGATATATATATCAGTCTAACTGATTCACTTTGCTGTACTGCAGAAACTAATACAACATTGTAAATCAACTATATTCCAATAAAAGTTATTTTTTAAATTGGCATGTGCGAGAATAAGGATACACAAAATAGGATGCTGGGTCCAGGGAACTGCAAGGAGTTTGATGTGGCTGGAGGATGTTAGGACAGGGAGGGACATCAAGCTGGAGGAAGAGAGAGGGACCAGATCATAATAGCCCTAGGAGACCACGCTGAGCATGGATAAGCTTGAACCTTATCCTGCTGGTAATGGGGAACTGTAGGTAGATTTTAAGTCTGGCTTGAGAAAGATTCTTTTTCAATGTCTGTTAGATGGCCAAGCTCACTAAATCATCCAGGGTTGACTCATGCAACCTTTTCACTCATTGCTAAGGCTGGTGTTCATCAGGTATGCACCAGTATCTGCCAGCTAAAGTATGGAAAAGTTCTTCACCAGCTGGTAAACAGCTGCTGCCCCAAGTCTCACCTCCCTCACCTGAGCAGCCTGCACCAGCTCCAGGAAGCCTCCTGTGCATGCCGTCAGGCCATTTCTCTGGTGCCTGCTACCATCAGCCCCTATTCCCATATACTCCCCTCCGCCACCACCCCTACCACCAGGCCCCAGCAGGAGAGGGAACACTCTTAGTAGGAGCACTGGCACCCCAGTAGGCAAACGCTTGATGTCCACCTAGCCCTCCAAGGCTGTGCTTACCAGCCATTGGCCAGCATTTCCCAGGGACTCCCTCGCATGGCCTCTTATGAGAACTGAAAATACCATGATGAATTGTATCACCAGTATTTTGTGGGGGGTTTTTGTTTTTTTTTTTAATACATTTATTTATTTATTTTATTTTTGGCTGCGTTGGGTCTTGGTTGCTGTGTGCGGGCTTTCTCTAGTTGCGGCGAGTGGTGGCTACTCTTGTTGTGGTGCGTGGGCTTCTCGTTGCAGTGGCTTCTCTTGTTGCAGAGCACGGGCTCTAGGTGCACGGGCTTCAGTAGTTGTGGCACATGGGCTCAGTAGTTGTGGCTTGCGGGCTCTAGAGCGCAGGCTCAGTAGTTGCGGTGCACGGACTTAGCTGCTCCACAGCATATGGGATCTTCCCGGACCAGGGATCGAACCCATCTTCCCTGTATTGGCAGATGGATTCTTAACCACGGCGCCACCAGGGAAGTGCCCAGTATTTTGTCTTTAAAACCTCTTCATATCTCTTTCCTGGCCTCTTCTTGCCCTCAACTCAGTATTTCTCATCATTATCTCACTCTGTTCTGTCCATCAAAAAACCATTTGCCACCTCCTCTTCTAATCCACCTCCTATGGTAGAGTTGCCATTCATTCTTCCTCAGTCCTTATCTCCCTTATTAGACAATCTTCCTTAAAGGGGCAGCCCTTTGAAACCTAGTCCCACCCTCCAGGCTACAGATGATGGAACTGGTGGACATCCTGACCCTGCTGACCCTGCTAGGCCAATGAGATTCTATTTCCTGGGAATCTGGAATTAAGACTCACAAGACCTAATCAATTGGGTTTTTTGTGTGTTGTTTTTGGAGTATAATTGCTTTACAATGTCGTGTTAGTTTCTGCTGTACAACGAAGTGAATCACTATATGTATACATATATCCCCTCCCTCTTGGACCTCCCTCCCATCCCCACCATCCCGCCCATCTAGGTCATCACAGAGCACCGAGCTGAGCTCCCTGTGTTATATCGCAGAGTCCCACTAACTATCTATTTTACACATGGTAGTGTATTTATGTCAAACCTAATCTCCCAATTCATCCCACCCTCCCCTTCCCCCCACTGTGTGCAATCAATTGGTTTTGTAGGATCAAGCTGGGTCGTCGTGTACAGTGAGGGGGTCCAGATGGCTTTTTTTTTTTTTTTTTGGTGGCTATGTGCAAAATGGATCATTAAGTTAAGAAGCCAGTCTGCAGTAGGAGAAAATCAAAGCATATTTTATCCAGAGAGAAGCAGAGATGTGAATCCCTGTGATGACGGGAACACTTGCAAGAGAAAGAAATAGGAAAAGAGTCGTCGCTTGATAACTGTGCAGTGTCTGAGAGGCCAGCCATACGCTCTGTAACTGAGTTCCCGAAGGTTCTCTTGTCATCTTATGATCCCCTCCTTGTGTTTCTTTGAGAAAATTTCAGTTTCTTGCAACTAATAATCTCTTACTTAGAAGGCATCCTGTCATTGGTAGAACTTGTTTTATTCTTACCCATGAAATCAATTCATAACGAACACAGAAAAAAAATTTAAAGACACTATTAAACAGGAGTTAAACTAAACAAAAATCCTCACGTCTTAAAATAATTCTCAATAACCTTAGAATAATCCTCTGACCAGCCTATTGATGTACTACCAGTCCAAAGAAAACTTCTTTCCTCTCAGGGAGGTAGAGCTGGCCTGCCACTCCCCTCCTTCATGCGGATAGGAAAAGGAATGGTGGAGAATTAGTGGGCAATCCTAGAATCCTTCAACTTCTAGGTTGAGGCCATCCAGGTGTCTGCCTCACATTGAGGGAAGAAAGGAGGAAACTGATAAAGAGGTCAAGGGGTACCCTCTCTGACCACCCTCTTTGCTTTCCAGACCAACTCCACCGCCTCAGCTGTCTCAGTAGGTCTGTCTCCAGAAGCAAGATTGAAGACTACAAGTTCATTTTCAAAAACCAAGAATGTCTGGAAGTAAACAAAGCCAATGTATAGACTGCTGCTGGTCCTTAAACCAACAGTTGCTAAACACTGCACCGGCTCCTCAAAGTATAAACGGTTATATTTTTTAAATATATAAAAATCTAAAAACAAAATGGTCATGAAGAAGCTAGGGGCAGGATAGGAATAAAGACACAGACCTACTAGAGAATGGACTTGAGGACACGGGGAGGGGGAAGGGTAAGCTGGGACAAAGTGAGAGAGTGGCATGGACATAGATACACTACCAAATGTAAAATCGACAGCTAGTAGGAAGCAGCCACATAGCACAGGGAGATCAGCTCAGTGCTTTGTGACAACCTAGAGTGGTGGGATAGGGAGGGTGGGAGGGAGGGAGATGCAAGAGGGAAGAGATATGGAGACATATGTATAGCTGATTCACTTTGTTATAAAGCAGAAACACATCATTGTAAAACAATTATACTCCAATAAAGATGTTTAAAAAAATCTATATATCTTTCATAGGATGTAACAGCATCTTTACAAACACAGAATGGTAACCAAAGCCTCAAATTTCTATTACTTCTAGGTTAATCTTTTTAATGATTGTTTCTGGGTCCCCAAACATTCAGTATCTTCTGTGTGCAAGGAATGGGCTGCCTGGTAGGGCAATTCAAAGGCTATAGACATCCAAGACAACTTAATGGGAAAAGAAAAGGCTTTTCAACAAACAGTGTTGTGACCACTGGATATCCACATGCAAAAAGATGAAGTTGGACCCCCTAGCTCACACTCAAAATGTATTACCTGCCTAAATGTCAAAGCTAAAACTATAAAACTTTCAGAAGAAAACACAGAAATAAATCTTCATGACCTTGGATTAGGTGATGGTTTCTTAGATATAACACTAAAAGTGTAAGTGACAAGAGAAAAAGATAAATAAATTTGACATCATCAAAATTGTAAACTTTTATGCTTCAAAGGACACCATCAAGAAAGTGAAAAGATAACTTACTGAATGGGAGAAAATACTTGCAAATAATATATCAGATGAGGGACTTATATTCAGAATATATAAAGAACTCTTACAACAATAAGAAGACAAGCCAAGTAAAAATGGGCAAAGTATATGAATAGACCTTTTCTCCAAAGAATATACAAATGGCCAAAAAAATTATGAAAAGGTGATCAGTATTATTAGTTGTTAGGGAATGAAAATTAAAACCACAATGAGATACCACTTCTCACCCACAGGATGGCTATAATCAAAAAGACAATAACAAGTGTCAGTAAGGATGTAGTGGAATTGGAACTCTCATACATTGCTGATGAAACTGTTTGGAAAACAATTTGGCAGTACGTCAAAAAGTTACACATAGAGTTACCATAAGACACAGCAGTTTCACTCCTAGGTATATACTCAAGAGACTAGAAACCATATGTCTACACAAAGGCTGTGGCATACTCATCCGCTGCTCACAGCGGCACCCGAGCCATCTCCTTAACTTGTTCCAACCAGTTCCTGCTTGGTCCTTTCTGGAGACGACAGAACACTGGGTTAGGGGGAACTTCAAGATGGCGGAGGAGTAAGACATGGATATCACCTTCCTCCCCACAAATACACCAAACATATATCTACGTGTGGAACAACTCCTACAGAACACCTACTGAACGCTGGCAGAAGATCTCAGACTTCCCAAAAGGCAAGGAACTCCCCACGTACCTGGGTAGGGCAAAAGAAAAATAGAGACAAAAGAATAGGGACAGGACCTGCACCTTGGGGAGGGAGCTGTGAAGGAGGAGAAGTTTCCACACACTGGGAAGCCCCTCCACTGGCAGAGATGGGGCGTGGCGGGGAGGAAGCTTCGGAGCCGCGGAGGAGAGCACAGCAACAGGGGTGCAGAGGGCAAAGCGGAGAGATTCCTGCACAGAGGATCAGTGCCGACCAGCACTCACCAGTCTGAGAGGCTTGTCTGCTCACCTGCCGGGGCGGGCGGGGGCTAGGAGCTGAGGCTCCCACTTGGGAGGTCAGATCCCTGGGAGAGGACTAGGGTTGGCTGCGGGAACACAGCCTGAAGGGGGCTAGTGCGCCACAGCTAGCTGGGAGGGAGTCTGGGGAAAAGTCTGGACCTGCCTAAGAGGCAAGACACCACTGTTTTGGGGTGCGCGAGGAAAGGGGATTCAGAGCACCGTCTAAACGAGCTCCAGAGACAGGCGCGAGCTGTGGTTATCAGCGCAGACAGCAGAGACGGGCATGAAACACTAAGGCTGCTGCTGCCGCCACCAAGAAGCCTGTGTGTGAGCGCAGGTCACTATCCACACCTCCCCTCCCGGGGGCCTGTGCAGCCTGCCACTGCCAGGGTCCCGTGATCCAGGGACAACTTCCTCGGGAGATCACACGGTGCGCCTCAGGCTGTTGCAATGTCACGCTGGCCTCTGCCGCCACAGGCTCACCCCGCATTCCGCACCCCTCCCTCCCCCCAGCCTGAGTGAGCCAGAGCCCCCTAATCAGCGGCTCCTTTAACCCCGTCCTGTCTGGGCGGGAACAGACGCCCTCAGGTGACCTACACGCAGAGGTGGGGCCAAATCCAAAGCTGAACCCCAGGAGCTGTGTGAACAAAGAAGAGAAAGGGAAATCTCTCCCAGCAGCCTCAGGAGCACAGGATTAAATCTCCACAATCAACGTGATGTACCCTGCATCTGTGGAATACCTGAATAGACAACGAATCATCCCAAATTGAGGAGGTGGACTTTGGGAGCAACTGTAGACATGGGGTTTCCTTCCTGCATCTAATTTGTTTCTGGTTTTATGTTTATCTTAGTTTAGAATTTAGAGCTTATTATCACGGGTAGATTTGTTTACTGATTTGGTTGCTCTCTTCCTTTTATATATATTTTTTTTTTTTCATTTTATCTTTTTGTGAGTGTGTATGTGCATGCTTCTTTGTGTGACTTTGTCTGTATGGCTTTGCTTTTACCATTTGTCCTAGGGTTCTGTCTGTCCGTTTTTTTGTTGTTGTTGTTTTTGTACAGTTTTTAGCGCTTGTTATCATTGGTGGATTTGTTTTTTGGTTTGGTTGCTCTCTTCTTTTCTTTCTTTATTACTTTCAAAATTTTTTTATTTTTAATAATTTTTCAATTTTAATAACTTTATTTATTTTTCTTTCTTCTTTTCTTTCTTTCTTCCTTTCCTTCTTTCTTTCCCTTTCTTCCTCCCTCCCTCCCTCTCTCCCTTCCTTCCTTTCTTTTTTCTCCTTTTCTTCTGAGCAGTGTGGCTGACAGGGTCTTGGTGCTCCAGCCGGGTGTCAGGCCTGAGCCTCTGAGGTAGGAGAGCCAAGTTCAGGACATTGGTCCACCAGAGACCTCCCAGCCCCACGTAATATCAAACAGCGAAAGTTCTCCCAGATATCTCCATCTCAACGCTAAGACCCAGCTCCACTCAATGACCAGCAAGCTACAGTGCTGGACACCCTATGCCAAACAACTAACAAGACAGGAACACAACCCCACCCATAAGCAGAGAGGCTGCCTAAAATCATAATAAGGTCACAGACACCCCAAAACATACCACCGGACTTGGTCCTGCCCACCAGAAAGACAAGATCGAGCCTCATCCACCAGAACACAGGCACCAGTCCCCTCCACCAGGAAGCCTACACAACCCAGTGAATCAACCTTACCCACTGGGGGCAGAAACCAAAAACAATGAGAACTACGAACTTGGAGCCTGTGAAAAGGAGACCCCAAACACAGTAAGTTAACCAAAATGAGAAGACAGAGAAATACACAGCAGATGAAGGAACAAAGTAAAAACCCACCACACCAAACAAATGAAGAGGAAATAGGCAGTCTACCCAAAAAAGAATTCAGAGTAATGATAGTAAAGATGATCCAAAATCTTGGAAATAGAATGGAGAAAATACAAGAAACGTTTAACAAGGACCTAGAAGAACTAAAGAGCAAACAAACAATGATGAACAACATAATAAATGAAATTTAAAATTCTCTAGAAGTAATCAATAGCAGAATAACTAAGGCAGAAGAACAGATAAGTGACCGGAAGATAAAATAGTGGAAATAACTACCACAGAGCAGAATAAAGAAAAAAGAATGAAAAGAATTGGGACACTCTCAGAGACCTTTGGGAGAACATTAACTGCACCAATATTCGAATTATAGGGGTCCCAGAAGAAGAAGAGGAAAAAAAAGGGTCTGGGAAAATATCTGAAGAGATTATAGTTCAAAACTTCCCTAATATACGAAAGGAAATAGTCAATCAAGTCCAGGAAGCACAGACAGTCCCATACAGGATAAATCCAAGGAGAAACACGCCAAGACACATATTAATCAAACTATCAAAAATTAAACACAAACAAAAAATATTAAAAGCAGCAAGGGAAAAGCAACAGATAACATACAAGGGAATCCCCATAAGGTTAACAGCTGATCTCGCAGCAGAAATTCTGCAAGCCAGAAGGCAGTGGCAGGACATATTTAAAGTGATGAAAGGGAAAAACCTACAAACAAGATTACTCTACGCAGGGCATCCCCGATGGCGCAGTGGTTGAGAATCTGCCTGCCAATGCAGGGGACACGGGTTCGATCCCTGGTCCGGGAAGATCCCACATGCCACAGAGCAACTAAGCTTGTGTGCCACAACTACTGAGCCCGCATGCCGCAATTACTGAAGCTTGCGCGCCTAGAGCCCATGCTTCACAATGAGAGAAGCCACTGCAATGAGAAGCCCACACACCGCAACAAAGAGTAGCCCCCATTTGCTGCAACTAGAGAAAGCCCGCGTGCAGCAATGAAGAACCAACACAGCCAAAAGTAAAAATAAATAAATAAATAAATAAATTTTTTAAAAGAAAAAAATTACTCTACACAGCAAGGATCTCATTCAGATTCGATAGAGAAATTAAAAACCTTTACAGACAAGCAAAAGCTAAGAGAATTCAGCACCAAGAAACCAGCTTTACAACAAATGGTAATGGAACTTCTCTAGGCAGGAAAAACAAGAGAAGGATAAGACCTACAATAACAAAACCAAAACAATTAAGAAAATGGTAATAGGAACATATACATAGATAACTACCTTAAATGTAAATGGATTAAATGCTCCAACCAAAAGACACAGGCTTGCTGAATGGATACAAAAACAGGACCCATATATATGCTGTCTACAAGAGACCCACTTCAGACCTAGGGACACATACACACTGAAACTGAGGAGATGGAAAAAGATATTCCATGCACATGGAAATCAAAAGAAAAATGGAGTAGCAATTCTCATATCAAACCAAATAGACTTTAAAATAAAGACTATTACAAGAGACAAAGAACACTACATAATGATCAAGGGATCACTCCAAGAAGAACATATAACAATTGTAAATATTTATGCACCCAACATAGGAGCACCTCAATACATAAGGCTAATGCTAACAGCCATAAAAAAGGAAATCGACAGTAACACAGTCATAGTAGGGGACTTAAACACCCCATTTTCATCAATGGACATATCATCCAACATGAAAATAAATAAGGAAACACAAGCTTTAAATGACACATTAAACAAAATGGATTTAATTGAAATTTATAGGACATTCCATCCAAAAACAACAGAATACACTTTCTTCTCAAGTGCTCATGGAACATGCTCCAGGATAGATCATACCTTGGGTCACAAATCAAGCCTTAGTAAACTGAAGAAAATTGAAATCATATCAAATATCTTTTTCGACCACAATGCTATGAGACTAGATATCAATTACAGGAAAATTATCTGTAAAAAATACAAGCACATGGAGGCTAAACAATACACCACTAAATAACCAAGAGATCACTGAAGATATCAAAGAGGAAATCAAAAAATACCTAGAAACAAATGACAATGAAAACACGATGACCTGAAACCCATGGGATGCAGCAAAAGCAGTTCTAACAGGGAAGTTTATAGTAATACAATCCTGCCTCAAGAAACAAGAAACATGTCAAATAAACAACCTAACCTTACACCTAAAGCAATTAGAGAAAGAAGAACAAAAAAGCCCCAAAGTTAGCAGAAGGAAAGAAATCATAAAGATCAGATCAGAAATAAGTGAAAAAGAAATGAAGGAAACAATAGCAAAGATCAATAAAAATAAAAGCTGGCTCTTTGAGAAGATAAACAAAATTGATAAACCATTAGTCAGACTCATCAAGAATAAAAGGGAGAAGACTCAAATCAATAGAATTAGAAATGAAAAAATAGTAACAACTGACACTGCAGAAATACAAAGGATCATGAGAGATTACTACAAGCAACTATATGCCGATGAAATGGACAACCTGGAAGAAATGGACAAATTCTTAGAAAAGCACAACCTTCTGAGACTGAACCGGGAAGAAATAGAAAATATGAGGAGACCAATCAAAAGCACTGAAATTGAAACTGTGATTTAAAATCTTCCAACAAACAAAAGCCCAGGACTAGATGGCTTCACAGGCGAATTCTATCATTTAGAGAAGAACTAACACCTATCCTTCTCAAACTCTTCTAAAATATAGCAGAGGGAGGAATACTCCCAAACTCATTCTATGAGGCCACCATCACCCTGATACCAAAACCAGACAAAGATGTCACAAAAGAAGAAAACTATAGGCCAATATCACTGATGAACATAGATGCAAAAATCCTCAACAAAATACTAGCAAACAGAATCCAACAGCACACTACAAGGATCATACACCATGATCAAGTGGGGTTTACCCCAGGAATGCAAGGATTCTTCAATATGCACAAATCAATCAATGTGATAAAGGATAAAAACCATATGATAATCTCAATGGATACAGTAGAAGCTTTCGACAATATTCAACATCCATTTATGATAAAAAAAACTCTCCAGAAAGTAGGCATAGAAGGAACTTACCTCAACATAATAAGGCAAACCATACATGGTTTGCCATATGTGACAAACCCACAGCCAACATTGATCTCAATGGTGAAAAAATGAAACAATTCCCACTAAGATTAGGAACAAGACAGCTGCCCACTCTCACCACTATTATTCAACATAGTTTTGGAAGTTTTAGCCACAGCAATCAGAGAAGAAAAAGAAATAAAAGGAATCCAGATAGGAAAGGAAGAAGTAAAACTGTCACTGTTTGCAGATGACATGATACTATACATAGAGAATCCTAAAGAAGCTACAAGAAAACTACTAGAGCTAATCAATGAATTTGGTAAAGTAGCAGGATACAAAATTAATGCACAGAAATCTCTTGCATTCCTATACACTAATAATGAAAAATCTGAAAAAGAAATTAAGAAAACATTCCCATTTACCATTGCAACAAAAAGAATAAAATACCTAGGAAAACACCTACCTGACAAAAGACATGTATGAAGAAAACTATAAGACAATGATGAAAGAAATTAAGGATGATACAAACAAGGGCTTCCCTTGTGGCGCAGTGGTTGAGAGTCCGTCTGCAGATGCAGGGGACGTGGGTTTGTGCCCCGGTCCGGGAAGATCCCACATGCCGTGGAGTGGCTGGGCCCGTGAGCCATGGCCGCTGAGCCTGCGCGTCCGGAGCCTGTGCTCCACAACGGAAGAGGCCACAACAGTGAGAGGCCCGTGTACCGCAAAAAAAAAAAAAAAAAAGATGATACAAACAAATGAAGAGATATACCATGTTCTTGGACTGGAAGAATCAACATTGTGAAAATGACTATACTACCCAAAGCAATCTACAGATTCAATGCAATCCCTATCAAACTACCAATGGCATTTTTCACAGAACTCAAACAAAAAATTTCACAGTTTGTATGGAAACACAAAAGACCCCAAATAGTCAAAAGAATCTTGAGAAAGAAAAACAGAGCTGGAGGAATCAGGCTCCCTGACTTAAGACTATACTACAAAGATACAGTAATCAAGATAGTATGGTACTGGCACATAAACAGAAATACAGATCAATGGAACAGGATAGAAAGCCCAGAGATAAACCCACGCACATATGGTCACCTCATCTTTGATAAAGGATGCAAGAATATACAATGGAGAAAAGACAGCCTCTTCAATAAGTGGTGCTGGGAAAACTGGACAGCTACATGTGAAAGAATGAAATTAGAACACTCCCTAACACCATACACAAAAATAAACTGAAAATGGATTAAAGACCTAAATGTAAGGCCAGACAGTATAAAACTCTTAGAGGAAAACATAGAACACTCTTTGACATAAATCACAGCAAGATCCTTTTTGACCCACCTCCAAGAGAAATGGAAATAAAAACAAAAATAACTAATGGGACCTAATGAAACTTAAAAGCTTTTGCACAGCAAAGGAAACCATAAAGAAGATGAAAAGACAACCCTCAGAATGGGAGAAAATATCTGCAAATTAAGCAACTGACAAAGGATTAATCTCCAAAACATACAAGCAGCTCATGCAGCTCAATATCAAAAAAATAAACAACCCAATCCAAAAATGGGCAGAAGACCTAAATTGACATTTCTCCAAAGAAATTATACAGATTGCCAACAAACACATGAAAGGATGCTCAACATCACTAATCGTTAGAGAAATGCAAATCAAAACTACAATGAGGTATCACCTCACACCAGTCAGAATGGCCATCATCAAAAAATGTACAAACAATAAATGCTGGAAAGGGTGTGGAGAAAAGAGAACCCTCTTGCACTGTTGGTGGGAATGTAAATTGATACAGCCACTATGGAGAACAGTATGCAGGTTCCTTAAAAAACTAAAAATAGAACTACCATACAACCCAGCAATCCCACTACTGGGCATGTACTCTGAGAAAACCATAATTCAAAAAGAGTCATGTACCACAATGTTCATTGCAGCACTGTTTACAATAGCCAGGACATGGAAGCAACCTAAGTGTCCATCGACAGATGAATGGATAAAGAAGATGTGGCACATATATACAATGGAATATTACTCAGCCATAAAAAGAAACGAAATTGAGTTATTTGTAGTGAGGTGGATGGACCTAGAGTCTGTCATACAGAGTGAAGTAAGTCAGAAAGAGAAAAACAAATACCGTATGCTAACACATATATAGGAATCTAAAAAAAAAGGTTCTGAAGAACCTAGGGCCAGGACAGGAATAAAGATGCAGACATAGAGAATGGACTTGAGGACACAGGGAGGGGGAAGGGTAAGCTGGGACGAAGTGAGAGAGTGGCATGGACATATATACATTACCAAATGTAAAATAGATAGCTAGTGGGAAACAGCCACATAGCACAGGAAGATCAGCTTGGTGCTTTGTGTGCACCTAGAGGGGTGGGATAGGGAGTGCAGGAGGGAGACACAAAAGGAGGGGATATGGGGATATATGCATGTGTATAGCTGATTCACTTTTTTATACAGCAGAAATTAGCATTCCATTGTAAAGCAATTATACTCCAATAAAGATGTTAAAAAAAAGAAAACACTGTGCTAGGTGCCAACTTAATGAAAAAATTGATTCTGTTAATTTAAGAATTTAATAAATATGAGTCATATATACATAAATTATTAAAAGTCTATTTCACAAGATGGCAACATCTTTTGGGTTGAAAAAAAAAAAACACTGGTCTACTGAGATCTGAAACATACAAATGAGGATCTGAACATCTTGCTGCATAGCAGACCAGCAGCATCAGCATCAACTGGGAGCTGGTTAGAAATGCAGGATGTCAGCCCTCACCACCAGACTTGCTGAATCAGAATCTGGATTTTATTAGTGGGTGCTTGGGTGACTCCTATGCACAATGATATCTGAGAAGAACTGTTTGCTGTCAAACATTTTAATTACATTTAAGTCCAATCCACATATGACAAATCGAATTAAACCTACAAGAGGAGGCTGACTGCTGAAGATGTGTAGGTCTGCTGGCTAAAGGATAGCTCTCCATGCCGCTCCAGCTTACTGGGCAAAGAGTCAGTTCCAGAAGCAGAGTCAGCAAGGTAATCTTCCCAACAGCTTGCTTTTTCTTTTTTGTTGGCAAATACATCACCTACATTGCAAAGTTATTGAGATCCACATCCTTGTGGGTAGGAGAGGCCCTAGAACAGCCCTGCTTAAAGATGCTGCCATGAAACAGTTTTTCACTTACCACAGTATAATCTACCTTCTGATTGACTGTTGGTGGTGGAGCCAATATAATTCTTTATAAGAGAGCATACTCCAGTGTAACGCTTTTCAAGCTGTGATCCATTATATAGTAACCATATTTTAAAAATAAAAACATGGTCATATATTCTGAATTAAAAAGAGAATCATGACATGACAATAGCAAGTATACCCATAACAATAACTGAATGGAATATTTGTGACTGTCCTGGGAAATCTAGGACATATGCTGCCAAAACCCATGAGGCATTAATGAGAAGTACTATGACCTTGGTCTTTCTCTGGATATCTATACCAGAGTTCTGGGCACACCAAGTTCTTTCTGACCCTGGTGCCGCTGCACGTAACTGCTCTTCTCCATCACATCTTCGCTTACCCCTTCTCATCCTTCAGGTCTCAGCTTAAATGCCATCTCCCTAGACAGCTGCTCTGGAAACCTTATCTAAGGTAGCTCCCATACCCCCACTCAACCCAGTTCCCCTCCAAGGCCATTCCCTCGTTAGTACTTATCACAATCTATTGATATATTCACCTTGCTTTCTTGTTCATTCATTGTTGGCTTCCTCCACCAGAATGGGGGCAAGAACTTGGTCATGTTCAAAGCTGCACCCCTGCATCTGGTACATTCTAGATGTGAAATAAGTTTTTGATGAATAAACAAATGAAGAAGAGTAAAATCTACCCAATTTAGAAAATAAATAAATCTTAATAAAAAACCACCAGACTATAGCTTATTAACAAAAATAACAATAGTAAAATCATTTATGAATAGACCGTAAGCTTCCATCAAAACCTTTCACTACATGCTCATGCCAATGAACAGAGCAAGTAAGATGCAACGAATAGTGTGGATGGTACCACTGAGTGACTTCGCTTAAATCTCTTTCCCTCTCTGAGCTGTACCTGTAAAATAAAGGCTATCTCTCAGAACTGTGGATGAAGGGATTTCTGTGTGTGTGTGTGTGTGTGTGTGTGTGTGTGTGTGGTGCCTGGTACAGAGCAAGCACTCAACTCAATACAGGTTTGATTCTTTATAGTTACCCCCATGCTTCCCTTGTTCAAACTGGTCAAGGGACTGAAGAATATGAAATCACATCTCCAGGCCTTCATGTGAACCTGTTTACCCAACACTCCAGGCCCAACCATGGCTATTACACCCCTCTCTTCAAATTCAACAAGTGCAATTGAGTGCACCTGCAGCACCAGGTAATTTTAGCCAGGTCACAATTGAGACTTAACAAATTTTTAAAAAACATCTCCAGCAGTTCGTTGTTTCAGGTCATTGCTTCAAAGCTGGTGATGTTCCTAAGGTGAACTTGAACGTGGTTCCATTTCTAAACAGAGTTCTAGTGATCTGCTTCAAATACCCTTAAATAAAGCACGAGGTTGAAAAACAGTTACAAGGAATCACAAACTTACTGAGTTCTGGTTAGAAACAAGGCACGATGGTAGGGACCACAGTAACCGAGAAAAATTAAAAAGTGTGTAAAGCAGTGAAGTGATAGCTCTGGGTTTGGGAATCAGACTGACTTGGGTTCCAATTCCCATTCTACAATCTGCTAAATAGTGACCATGGGCAACATCTTTAGCCTTTCTGTGCTTCAGTTTCCTCACCAGGAAACTGAGGCTAACCACAGTACCAACGTCATGGGGTTGTCGAGAAGATGGAAGAGATAAATCTGTACACACATTTAGCACCGAGTCTGCACTCAGGAAATGTTGGATCCGATTTTTTTTTTTTTTTTTTTTTTGCGGTACGCAGGCCTCTCACTGCTGTGGCCTCTCCCGTTGCGGAGCACAGGCTCCGGACGCGCAGGCTCAGCGGCCATGGCTCACGGGCCCAGCCGCTCCGCGGCATGTGGGATCTTCCCGGACCGGGGCACGAACCCTGCATCGGCAGGCGCACTCTCAACCACTGCGCCACCAGGGAAGCCCGGCTCTGATTATTAAATTCATTCTCAGCCTCAAGGGTCTTACATACATTTACAAATGAAAATATTCAGAGTGAAACAACGGCACTAAATGATATATATCAAGTGAGCAGCATCGGTCACGAAAGACGCAAAACTTTAGGAGTGCAACGCGTTCCTTCATCTAAGGCACCCCTTCATCTAAGGATGGTAAAAGGTCTCATGGGAGAGGTGAGATCGAAACGGATGGGGCCATGCAAGACGCAGATACAAACAGGCTCCCTGCGGCGGGCACTTCCTATTTGCCAAACACTGTGGGGAACCTTGTATGTTATCTCCACAAGCTACAAGTTAGGTACCTCTAAACCTCCATTGCATGCATGAGAAGCTATTTTACTGATGATAGTTGAAACTCACAGAGGTTTAGTAGCTTCCCCAAGTCACCCAACTGGTGGCACATCTAGGTTGAAAATCAGGTCTGTCTGACCAAAGCCCATGCTCCCACCACTATGCCACTGGGGGAAAGGAATCAGGAGAAGAAGGATGAAGGGGGAGATAAATCATCCCAGCGTGAGACAGGAAAGAACATAGTAATCTTATTATATGGCAAGTGGGAAGCAAACAATTTATGGGTTTTTTTTAAAGAAAAGGAAAATGAAGGTAGAAAGATGGGTTAAGACCAGGGAGAATGGAAAACTCAGAATTTTGGACTTCAGACTATGAACAGTGAGGAAACATTTTTTTGTCTTTGGTGTATGTGTGTGTTTTTGATTAAATACTGTACTACTACTATTATTACTAAGAGCATTTATTGAGCAACAATTAAGGGCCAGGCCCCATGCTAAACTATTTGCATACATTACTTCTAATAGTTACAATTCTGCAACTTAGGTGTTGTTACCCACCCTTTCACAAACAAACAAGGCCCTGAGAGGTCAAGCCACTCACTTGGATGCCTCTAGTAAACAAACAGCAGAGTGGGTTCAAACCCAAGTGGGTGTGAAATCAAAGTCAGCGCCCTTTCCCCTAAAATGGTACTGCCGAAAAACCTCCCTTGCAACAGAGAGCTGAAAAATAAGAGAAACGAAAAGGGAGACAGGGGACTAGACAGATGCAAAACAGGGATCCAGAGTAAGGAGAGAAATGTCTCAACTGGAGTCACTGTGAAAATGGACGGGAGGTGATAGAGAGCAAATGTGTTCATGACCTTTTCTTTCATTTGCTCCAGTACTGTGTCATGGTCTGCTACGTGCAGCAGAAACCAAGTTAGTAATTATTCCTGCCTGTATTACTGTCCTTGCCTTCAAGCCCTGATTTGAGTGTTGCTTTAATATTTATTTGTCCCACCACAATGTTATCAGAGCTAAAATATGGCATCATCTGCTAATCTGTTAACTGTATTGAAGTGTAGTCTTTCAAGAGAATAAAACTAAGCCTCCACATCCAATAAATCACATTATGCTTCACATATTAACATCTTAAAAAATCTGACTTAAACACATAGTCTGTCAAATCAGGAGGAAACATACGCTGAACTCTAATGAGCTCTGCCAAATCCTACAGTATTATTATTAAAGTTCATCGTGATCTCAGAGATGACACGGTTTTCTAAAATGGAGTGTGGTATCAATATTTGTTGGACTGCTTTCTAGTTAATATTCTTGGGAAAGTAGCACAATAAATAAAACAGTGGGAAATGTATGCATTATGAATGTATCTTTCAAACTAATGCAAAAGCTATGTGGACAATTACTTACATATCTCGTTTGATGGAATCAAGAGTTAGAAGTTTTAATATTTATGTCATGATTCCAAAAAAACCCCAAACATTTCTGCACTAGTACTTTAGCTTTAGTCCTCCTCATTCAATGAGAAACATCAATATTTCAAATAGAAAATCAGTAGTATAACTGGCTATACAGAAATGAATTGAAATTCATAAAGATAAAAGAGTACAAATTTCCTTTCCATATATACAGTTAATACATTAATATTCCTAACATTTTATAATACTAATTTCAAACATCTAGTATGCTTCTGGGAATAAAATTATGAAGGAAATGGCACTTAAGAGTCTCATATACTAAGGATAAAAACAAATATTGCTTGTGTACTACCTTCACGGGAAAAAGATATTTACATATAGAAGATAAAGCGAAATAACATAAACATTCTACATTCTCTAATTTTACAGCTCTTAATTATATAATGATCTGTGGTCTGTGTTTTTTAATCTGTTGGACTTAATTTTATTCCTAGGTGCAAACACATACATGGATATTAAAGAACTCTGCTCACCTATACTCAGACCCAACCAAATATCATCAAAAATTTAGCAATAAAGTCCTTTCTCTGCAGGCAGCCTTGCTACTATGTCACTGTAAAGCATAAAGATATAACTGTCTTAATAAAAAGACCAGAAGCTAAATCATCTTTTTTTTTCTTTTCAAAATTGAAGCTCCTTGCAAACCCAGTTACACAAATAACTTCATTCACCTTATCTTCAAATCTGAGTGTTTCTTCAACTAAGCCAGATATCATCACATCCCCACTAGTCCAATAGCCTGTCGTAACAGTGGTTCACTGCAACTCCACCCTTTTCCCACCTTCAGTTTCAACAGTGCATTTAATTTTTTTTCCTATTACAGAAAAAAAATTAAGATTAGGAGTTCAAATCCTCAAAGTAGTTCAGTGAATTGTCACATTACTATTATTTAACCGCAGGGAATTTTCTGTTTAATTGCCACTCTCTCCCTTCCCCCAAAGGACTACAACTTATTTTGATGGTGTAATGGAAAGCACTGCATTAAGAAAGAGCAAAAACATAATGGGTTTTAATTTTTAAACATCTAACCTTTTCACAAGTCACTGTTAATCATTTGCACCTGTGACTTTAATAATCAGTTCAGCAATTACAGAAGCAAAATCTCCAGGATGGGACTAGGTAAGGATGCCCCACTCACAACCATTACCATAGCAGGGAGAGAAGAAAGCTATTCTGTCATATGTGACATGAAGAAAGTTTTACATGTCAGTTCCACCCAATCTTGAGAACGGTAGGGCTCCTAGTACTTAAAATCTTCATCTTCTAAAATTCAAGATTTTTAAAAAATATATCTCACTGCATTTTCAAATATTAAGTTTTTACTTTCTGTAACAATTTTTTCAACTTTAGGGCTTGGGGGGGAAAGAAAGCTCCAGAATACAGAATAATCACAACACTACAAGAGGGCAAAAGCTAGTTTTTAAAAATCATTCTTCCCACAGAGACACTAAGACCATTAGCATTATACCACTTAACCATTTATTTCATTATGAAAGGAAATTTAGAGCACAAGTGGCAATATTCTGAAATGTGATGTTACTGTGTTCTGCATCAATGAACACACAAGTCTGGAAGGTACAAATATGGTCTCTGTCAGTTGTAGTCCATCCTTAGCAAGTCATTTTCCCTGTGGGCTGAGGCTCCCATATGGAAATCTTCCCTAACTGCTGAAGGCTGAAAAGGATTCCCTGTGAACAGCATCTGGACCACACCTTGTTTGGTCACACAAGAAGCTGACAAGGGCTGGAGGAAAATGCGTCTGGTCCAAAGATGAGAGGACAGGGCCCAAAATCAAAATATACCCCTCTACAATTTAATAAGGAGGACCCCTAAGATGTCTATTCATCCAGTTTTGTTCTTCTAATCAGTCCCGCCGTCTGCTACTAGATGTTGGTCATTCTGTGGGCTGGCTGGTAGGGTTTTGTGGTCCAGCATCTGCCAGCCTTTTATAACCTCAGTGATGGTGTGGAAGCATCCATAAATATGCTTTTTGGCACTAAGTCACTACCAAGGGAAATATTAGAGACCAAACTCCCCACCCACTGCAGAAATTTCTTAGTTTCAAAGCATCTGGAATGAAGATCCCAATTACCTTTAGCAAAATTTCTTTTAGGTCTTTGAGGAACCTTCTAAAAAGCCCCCCAAAGATGATACCCACAGTTCAGGTTATTGGTCCTACATTTTCCTAGTTAGGGAGGGAGGGAGAAGTGTTTGATAGTTTACCCAGGATCCTTCCACTTGTAGCAGGAACGAACACCAAAAAAGCATCAGGACACTTAACTCCTTAGAGATTTAAAAGCCTTCCGGAGGAATAAAAAGAAATCTCTCCCTCCCCACCTGCACCTCCTACCCTGCTTCTGCCCTAGCCTTAGAATCAGTAGCCCTTCTGTAATTCCATGAGGTTCCAGAGAGACTCCTTTATTCCATGGGGCTTCGGGATCTGACCCCAGGAAAGCCCAGCTGGTCATCCTTCCCGTCATCCTTCCAACCTTCACACCCAACCCCTCCTCACCGCCCCAGGCCACCTCCTTACCTGATAATGTCGTCGTTGTGTCCCAAGAAGAATTTTTGGCTGTGCTCGCGGGTGCTGTAAACCACCCCGACGCCAGCCACAAAGTAGACCACTTCCTTGCCGGCGGTGTAGTACAGGTTGTTGCGGCACTGGTGACCCCGGTACCCGTACACCCACTCCAGCCGGAGCTGGCAGCTGGGAGCTGTCCGATCCGCCATGATAAGCTAACCCCACTCGCCCCCCCGGTCGCTCCGCGTGCGGGTCCGCGGCCCCTGGGCTCCGGGTCTGTCCTCACCAAGGCTCGGGATGTGGAGGACCTGCAAGGGCTCAGCGTGCAGCGCCGGGCGCTGATTTTCGCGGCGACGCACAGACACAGACCAGCGCGCCGGCCGCAACCATCATCCGCCGCCGCCACCGCCGCCGGAGACGAGCCGCCAGGTACGCGGTCGCCAGACCCCGCCGGACTCTCCGGCTCCCTCTCCACGGGAGAGGCGTCTTCTGGGGCGCCAGCACTCGCGCGCGCACGCCTCACTGCACCTGCGGGCTTCGGCCCCCGTGAGAGGTTTTTGAGAGGGTCACCCCGCCTTTTAAATCATGGATCTGCATATCCAAACACTGATTACCAGTTCGCTCACTGAAGTTTGCTGTGCCCGGGGGCCTCGCAGCAGGCAGCGGGATTTATTCTGTGACAGCTTTAATTTGACAAGGAACTCGAGTAAGCTTTTGCCATCGCCATCCTTGGATCCGAAACTGACAGTCTACATCCAGGATGCGAGAGCGAGGAAGAAAGAAACAGATATTTTGCGTAACTCACCCAGTCCAAGAAAATGATCCCCAAACTAAACCAAGTTTTTAAAAAATTGTCAACTATTCCTCCTCTCTCCCTCCAGATCCATCTTTTTAATGATATGAAATATGCCCTAAATGCTGCTGGCTGCCGATACGATTTGAAAGAACATTTGCTGCAAGAGGGAGGAGATATGGGGATATATGTATAGCTGATTCACGTTATTATAAAGCAGAAGCTAACACACCACTGTAAAGCGATTATACGCCAATAAGGATGTTAAAAAAAAAAAAAGAACATTTGCTGTTTCCCCATTAAGCCAGGGCAAATATGCAACGGTCATTTTTTAGATGCTCCAATTAGTTAGTTGTCGTGTATGTGTTCATAATTCATATCCTCCGTGAACCGTCTCTTGGCCGAGAAAACCATAAGAACTTAGCAGCTCTCACTAATCAGCAACTCCAATTGAAAGCGCCATAAAAAGATTTTTCTGAATCGGAGGAAACTGAGACACTAGTGCAGCTAGAGGCAGGAAAGCTCAACCTACAAACGCTCCCGGTCCAGAAGAAATTAAATAATTAACAAGTGACCAAAATCTTGTACCTCTACCCAGGAAGGTCTGCGCTAGCTATGGGGTCCCGCAGGCGCAAGGGTCACGCCTCTAGCCCGGCGTGGGGCGGGAGCGCCCGAGGAACCACTGGGGACGGCGAGCCCCCACATACGCGCGCACACACATCCCAGGCATTGGTCGCTGCCGATGAGGGATGCCGGCCCCAGGGGACACCCCGGCCCGCGCACAGTGCAGCCTTTGCGGCGTCCTGCACTCCTCCCACACCCGATCCAGGCTAGCCTGAGGAGCATCCCGGCTCTGCCGCCTCTAACCTCTGCTCTGAGCGGGCGCCGCGAGCACGTCCTGGATCTCGCACGGGCGAGCGAAACCCTCTGCTTGCCCCCCCCCTTCCCAACCCTTCCCCGCCTCCCGCACCCGAGGATGGGCTTCGTCACTGGGGCGTCGCGAGACACAGGCTCTTCCTCCAGCCGAGGCTCCGGGGGCGGGGCCACAGCGCCGCTTTCGGGAACCGAGGCTGCGGGTTACTAGGCGAGATCTCAGCGCTTGGAAACGGCGATGCCCCAGAGCGCCAGGACCGCCCCCTCCTTCCACCGCCCCGGTAGCCCCCTTCCTCCGATGCATCCTGGGAAATGTAGTCCGCTCCACGCGGGCCCGGGCAGGGAGCGCGCGGAGCCGGACCACAAGTCCCAAGATTCCGCGCGCCCAGAGTGGGCCATAGAGAGGCCGTTAACTGCGTCCGCGATGCTTGCGGTTCTTTGCTGAGCAGAGGAAGGCGCACCAAGGGCGACCGCTGGTTAGCGCCTTGCGTTACCCAGTGACTGAGGCTGCCGGCCCGCGTGCGTGTGTATCTAAAAAGAAGAGCAGTGGAGCAGGAATAGAGACCATACCATCTCTACAGCCCACGTCGAGAATTTCTTCTGCACCTGTCCCTGAGGGCTACTGTAGCCGACTCAAGCCCAAGTTTGTTTCCCACTTCAGTTTTACTTTTTATTCAGATGGATTCTAATCTGTTAAAGTACAGTAATGCCGCGTTTAAGAAAAATGCTGGGGATGTGGTCTCACTTTGTCCTAAGAACCAGTGCCTTCCTATGAGCTGCTTCATAAGACTTGGGTAGTTAAGAATAACCAGATTTTGCAAATGGGAAGGTGCTCACGTCACGAACAACTAACCTTGACCCTCAAACGCAGAAGCCGGTGGCATCTGTCCAAGTGAACTGTGAATTCCAGTGTGTTCTGAAGTAGCCTCTTTTCAAATCCGGGCAACAGCTGACCTGTGAGAAGAGGCTTAAAAATCTCACTGACTAAAAAGCTGCAAAAGGACGATTAAAGGGACATTTTTAGCATGCCCTTTCCTTTCTGTGCTCTCAATGTAATCCCTTACTCAGTTCTTCAACTACCTCAAGCTTTAGCACAGCCCTCTGAACGGTAGGAAAGTCTCTGGAAGATTAGAAGTGCCAGAGTTTGGATGAGCAGTTGCTGCCTGCAGCAGTGAAGAGGATGTGAATTGGTCTCATCATTCTTTTTAAGGAAACAAGGATCTACAAATCCATGAAGTCGCACTGTGCTAGACAATAAGGGCACTACCAAATGTAAAAACAAACAAAACAACATGGTCTGAAAGATTTGAGACATAAGCTAAAATATAATGACCAATAATGCCATGCCATAAAACAATGCCAATGAATTAAATAGAGACAGTAAATTCTATATAAAAATTCACAAGATGAAGAGCTTTTCCAGCTATAAGTCAGGAAGGACTTCATGGAGGAAATAGGAAATAAAGGTAGAATTGAGATAAGTAAACATAAATTGAAAGCACTCTGCATGGGTCTATAGAATAAAAGGGTAGATACAGAAAAAGATTTAGAGAATAGAATTGGTGCAAGAGAGAATTCGTGTAAGATGAGAAGGGGACATAAACCTGAAAGGTTAGATTGTGGATGGAGCTGAACCTAGAGGCTTGCACCATATCTTAAAATAATGGAAGGCCACTGGATTTTTTCAGGGGGCGGGGAAGAAGGGAATAGCAATAAAAACAGTAGTTTTGCCAGTAGTCAAAGCATCAGGTATTAGAGGCTTAAGGTAGACCTTGGTTGGGGTTCTACATTAGAGGTAGTAGTAATGGTCCAGAAAGGAAGGGACATCTTTCAGAAAAATTACAAAAGGATGTTGAAAAGAGTCTCCTCAACAAATAGAAATGGATATAACATGACATGTTCATTTCCTCAGTTACCTTTAATATAACTAGTGACCACCATGCTATACCATATTGTACTTTTAGTTAAATGAGTATACGTATACCTTCCAACTCAAGACATAGATCTATTTGTTATTAAACAACTGATGAGAAAATATAGCAGATTAAGGCACGGTTACAGAATTTTCTGCCTCAAGTTTCTTAGACAATGAGAGAGGAAAATATTCTCAAGAAACAGTATTAAGGACATAAGGTAAGTTCAAGAACTCATGAAAATTCTCACTAAAATACTTCAATTTATAAAAGTAAAATGAGAGAGTAAGTGTATAGTTTCCAGGTTGTGGGGAGGATACTTTTAGAGAAGAAGACCCTGTGTATTACCTTGGGTCTTCAACAGAAATAAAATGTTTTACCAGTATCTTCCATCATCAGGGCACTCTGCAGAGTCAAGAGAATAAGCCAGAATCCATAGGAGTGAGATACACCTTTGGCTGCATGGAAGGGGCTCTGGAACTGGACATTTCACAGGATCTCAAGAAAAGAGCAAAGGCCTATCCCCTAGCAGAAGCTACACTAAATCCCAATAGATCTCACTGTTTTTCCTACTCCATCCTTTTCCAATTTTAGGCTACAGGAAAGTGGATAAAAAGCAATATCCAGCCACTATAGCTCTGAGAAGATCAACTTATTCTCAGATAAGGTGAGAAGAATGTCACCTTATAAGGTGAAGAATAAGAAGAAGAATTAATGTATCTGAATAAATGATTTGGAAAGAGCTGCCCCATCAAACATAAGAAACAAAAAAAGTAAGGGCAGGGACTTCCCTGGTGCCACAGTGGTTAGGAATCTGCCTGCAGAAGACATGGGTTCGATCCTTGGTCTGGGAAGATCCCACATGCCACAGAGCAACTAAGCCCGTGCACCACAACTACTGAGCCTGTGCTCTGGAGCCCGTGAGGCACAATTACTGAGCCCACGCGCCAGAACTACTGAAGCCCATGCGCCTAGAGCCCGTGCTCTGCAACAAGAGAAGCCACCACAATGAGAGGCCCGCGCACCGCAGCGAGGAGTAGACCCGCTCGCCGCAACTAGAGAAAGCCCGCGCGCAGCAACGAAGACCCAAAGCAGCCAAAAATAAATTATTTACTAATAAGTAAATGTTAAAAATAATTTTTTAAATACCTTTTAAAAAAAAAGTAAGGTCATAGCAAAAGCAAACCAAAATCTTGAAAGAAAGGTACATTATATGTGAAAGATAGATGAAGAAACTTTATGTCATCTTGAAGAAAATTTATGTCTAAGAAGCAGATTCTCTACCAAAGAAGAACTTAGTTACAATATGAATTCAAAATATCAAGAGCTTAAAGATGGATACTAAAAATAAAAGCCAAGCTAAAGTAGTAATCAAATATGAACACAGTTTCAGATCTAATGAACACATTTGAAACAATAGAAAAAAAAACTGGAAATCATATTACCAGTATGGAGGAAACACCAGAAATTATCACAAGAAATGCAGAGGAAAAAGCCAAGCATATTAAAATAGATAATGCTTGAGACAGCAAAGCTAACCCAACCTACAGATCATTGGCATTCCTAAATTAGAGAAGCCAACAAATGGAACAGAACATAAAATAGAGGAATATACTAAAGAACTGAATCTGCACATTAAAGTGGTACACTGTATATCAGGAAAAAAAAAAGATGATATAGAATAGTCTCCTTGGAGGCATATCCTAGCAAAATTATTTAACTTCAAGAATAAATAATATTTCAAAATCATTTGCCAACTTTAGAGAGGACTGTTTTACCACCTCTGCCAATTAGTAATTAAAGAAAAACATTTAAGCATTTACTTTGTCTTCTTGGAGGAACTGAAGTTTATCCTCAGTTGATAAAGGAAAGCTATTTACATAAGAATGCTAGCTAATAAATGTAGGGAAAATAATAGATTTAGAAAATCATCCAGTGATGTAACTGATGCAGGAAAAGGTTGTAAATGTATACCAAAATGATTAGATGAGAGGATGTTCCTTCCCATAATGCTAAAGAATCACCCTACAAATTATGTAACTTTAAATGGAGTGCTCTGGAGGTCACCATCTCAATTAAATTATCAAACTTAGTATCACCAGTACTGGCACAATCTTCTCCTTCTGCCTCCTGATGTGATGTGGTATGAAATACTGCATAAAACATTTTTGGCCAAATAACTAACTCAAGTCTAATCAAGCCTTATGACTTAACTCTAAGTTTACAGAAAATATGGGATAGATGAACAAGTTAACTGAAACCATAGGTAAACAATCAGGTAAAGCCAGAAAATAGGGCAGCGTACAACACAAGTGGTCTGGCTTGATCAAAAAAGCAAATGTAATTAAACAAAAAATACATAACAAAAAGGTGGGGGATTATTCTTGGTTAAAAGAGACTAAAGGGCTTCCCTGGTGGCGCAGTGGTTGAGTCCGCCTGCCGATGCAGGGGACACGGGTTCGTGCCCCGGTCTGGGAAGATCCCACATGCCGCGGAGCGGCTGGGCCCGTGAGCCATGGCCGCTGAGCCTGCGCATCCGGAGCCTGTGCTCCGCAACAGGAGAGGCCACAGCAGTGAGAGGTCCGCGTACCGCAAAAAGAAAAAAAAAAAAAAAAGAGACTAAAGAGATATAACAACCAAATACAATGGGTGACTCCTGATTGGATCTTGGATCCTGATTTTTTTTTTTTTAAGGCCACAAAAGACAATGTGGGAGAAGGAACAATTGGGGAATTTTAATACAAAAAGGATTATTCTAGAGCAGTGGTCCCCAACCTTTTTGGCACCAGGGACCTGTTTCGTGGATGACAATTTTTCCACGGATGTGGGGGGGATGATTCAGGCAGTAATGCGAGCGATGGGGAGCGATGGGGAGGGAGCGGCAGACAAAGCTTCTCTGGCTCTCCCGCTGCTCACCTCCTACCGTGCAACCGGGTTCCTAACAGGCCGAGGACCCGTACTGGTCCAGGGCCCTGGGGTTGGGGACCCCTGTTCTAGCAGATACCAGGGAATTAACTCTTCTTATTCTCTGGAAAATCGTATTCTAAGGAAACACATCCTGAAGCATTTAGGAATAAAATGTTACATCTACAACTTACCTTCAAGTGATTCAGGAAGAAATGTGTTCTCTATGTACACACAAACACACATGCACAGGAGAGATAAAGCAAATATGGCAAATATTAGCAGTTGCTTTATGTATCTTTTTTCTGTATGCTTGAAATTTTTTATTATAAAAGACTGGGAAAATGTTTCTCAAGGATCTAGGCAGAAGCAAAAATGGAGGATGGGTGTAGAAATCAGGCTGGCCTCACATTCTGCACTGCAACATCCAGTGCCAGAAAAAATGGAGCAGCATTTATAAGTTCTGATAGAGAAGGAAAGTATAATATTAGAATTATACCCAGCTAACTTGTTAAGTGTAAAAGCAACAGGCAGACATTCTCTGACATTAAAAAACTTCAGGGCATTTTTTAGCCCTTGTGACAGTTATAATGAAGTTTAATGGCAAGTGACTAAAGAACCCAAATAAACCATTAAAGAAGGTAGAAGTTTCTCTACCACATAAAATGTTTGGAAGTATAGCAGATTAAGGAAATTTTCAGAAACCCAGAATCTTCCTGTCTTGTTATACATTAATACATATCTTTCACCTCATGGTTTAAGATGACAGATCAAACTTCAGCAATACAGCTAGCAGGAAGGAGAATAGAAGATCTCCTTGCTTTAAGGATATTTTCTGTAAGTTTCATACACTTCTGCTTACATCGCATTGGCCAGAACTTAGAGTGCATCTAGCTGCAAGGGAGGCTAGGATTATACACTATATAATGGGGGCAGTGTGTACATTTAAAATCAGGAATATTTTACTAAGAAAGAAATGGAAAAGCAATGTTGGTGTTCACCAGAAGTTTCTGCTAACACACTCATGAAAAAACTACCTGACAATGATATTCAGCCGTGCAAGAAGTGAACAAAAGAATCACTTTTGATTGGTAATGGTAAATGGTAAAGCATGGTAAAAGATGGTAAAAAGAACACGAGTTCGTGCCCCAGTCCGGGAAGATCCCACATGCTGCGAAGCGGCTAGGCCCGTGAGCCATGGCCGCTGAGCCTGCACGTCCAGAGCCTGTGCTCCGCAACGGGAGAGGCCACAACAGTGAGAGACCCACGTAAAAAAAAATGGGAGGGGAGCAATGAATCAGTTTATTAAGGAAACAGTTCTCATTCATTCTTCAGTTTCACTTTTTTGTTTGTTATTAAGTAAAATTAGTTGAAACCCTTTATTTTTAAAAAAAAATTCATGAGAATGGTATAATTCCATTCTTATGAAATTATTTCTATCCATTTAGTTATCTGCCATGCATCTAACTATGTCTGTATAGAGATATTATAATATAGTTCACCAAAACCTAACCTAATTATTTCTGGAGCAGTGAGATTTAGAATAACTTTTTGTCTTCTTTTTGGACCTTTCTGATTTTTCAAAAATGTTTGAAATGAGCATGTACCATTTTTATTAAAACAGTAAGTCATTATCCATGCATCTATGGTCAATCTACAGCAAAGGAGGCAACAACATACTATGGAGAAAAGACAGTCTCTTCAATAAGGGGTTCTGGGAAAACTGTACAGCTACATGTAAAAGAATGAGATTAGAACATTTCCTCACACCATATACAAAAATAAACTCAGAATGGATTAAAGACCTAAATAAAAGACCTGAAACCATAAAACTTCTAGAAGAGAACATAGGCAGAACACTCTTTGACATAAATCATAGCAATATATCCAAAGGCAAAAGAAATAAAAACAAAAATAAATAAATGGGATCTAATTAAACTTAAAAACATTTGCACAGCAAAAGGAACCATCAACAAAGTGAAAAGACAACCTACTGAATGGGAGAAAATATTTGCAAATGATATGACTGACAAGAAGTTGATAGCCAAAATACATTAACAGCTCATATAACTCAATATCAAAAAGCAACACAATTTTAAGATGAGTGGAAGATCTGGATAAACATTTTTCCAAAGAAGACATATAGATGGCTAACAAGCATGAAAAGATGCTCAACGTCTCTATTAGAGAAATGCAAATCAAAACTACAATGAGATATCACCACACACCTGTCAGAATGGCTATCACCAAAAAGCCTACAAATATCAAATGTTGGGGAGAATGTGGAGAAAAGGAAACCCTTGTACACTGTTGAAGGGAATGTAAATTGGTGCAGCCACTATGGAAAACAATATAGAGGTTCCTCAAAAAATTAAAAATATAACTACCATATGATCCACCAATTCCACTCCTGGGTATATATCTGAAAAAAAAGCCACTATTTTGAAAATATACATGCGCCCCAATGTTCATAGCAGCATTATTTACAACAGCCAAGACATGGAAGCAACTCAAGTGTCCATTAACAGATAAGTGGATAAAGAAGATGTGATATATATTTATACACACACACACACACACACACACACACACACACACTGGAATGTTAGCCATATAAAAGAATGAAATTATGCCATTTGCAACAACGTGGATGGACTTAAAGAGTATTATGCTTAGTGAAATAAGTCAGACGGAGAAAGACAAATACTCTATGTTATCACTTATGTGTGGAATCTAAAAAATAAAACAAGCAAATGTATATAACAAAACAAAAACAGACTGACAGATATAGAAAACACACTAGTGGATACCAGTGGGGACAAGGAAGAGGGAAGGGCCAGATAGGGGTATGGGATTAAGAGATACAAACTACTATGTATAAAATAAGTACAAGGATATATTGTACAGAACAGAGAAATATAACCACTATTTTGTAATAACTTTAAATGGAGTATAATCCATAAAAATACTGAATCACTATGCTGTCCACCTGAAACTAATACAATATTGTAAGTCAACTATACTTCAAAAACAAATAAGTCATTGCTCTTAAAAATATCTGTTGATGATAGACTGTATTTTTCTTGAAATGATATTTGTAGTCATTAGGATAAACCCTTTGGTTGATCTTTCTAGACTCTGTTAATTGGCAATATCAAGAGCCTGTCAGATCGTTGAACAGAGTTAGGGCATATGAGTGTAGTTGTTTAACCAGAGTTTTCTCTGTAAAAGATAACCAATTTATCTGGAGCTAGACCTTGTAGCCTTGACCTCATTAGCCTTACACTTTAGATACCATTGAACTACAAACCCTGACGATGATATTTCACCAGCAATCAACTAATGGGGTTAGAGTCCACATTTTTAACCAAGTAAAATACTTAAAAATAAAAATAGCATATGAAAAGATTCTCTACATCATTAGCCACCACGGAAATGCAATCAAAACCACAATGAAATACGACTTAACACCTGCTGTAATAAAAAGGCAATTACAAGCATCAGAGAGGATGTGGAGAAATTGGAACCCTCATACACTGCTGGTGAGAATGTAAAATGATGCAGCTGCTCTCGAAAACAATCTGGCAGTTCCTCCAAAAGTTAAACATGGAGTCACCGTGTGATCCAGCAATCCCATTTCTAGATATATACCCAAGAGAAATACATTCACACAAAAACTTTTATCACGTTAGCCAAAAGGTTCATTCATTTTTTTCCATAAGATGGCTCTGGTAGCACTTAGTTGTCTTTAACTTCATTCGAAACAATTTTGTTAGATTGTATGTGACAGCTGTCAAATCAGCGAGCATTTAAAAAAAGACATCAAAATTCGTGAATTAGCGTAGCCATTTTAATATTGAAGACGGAAGAAAAAAGCATTTCCGGCATATTATGCTTTATTATTTCAAGAAAGATAAAAACGCAACCGAAATGAAAAAAAAAAAAAGATTTGTGCAGTGTATGGAGAAGATGCTGTGACTGATCAAATGTGTCAAAAGTGGTTTGCTAAGTTTTGTGCTGGAGATTTCTCACTGGATGATGCTCCACGGTCGGGTAGACCAGTTGAAGTCAATAGTGATCAAATTCAGACATTAATTGAGAACAATCAACGTTATACCACGCAGGAGATAGCTGACATACTCAAAATATCCAAATCAAGCACTGAAAATCATTTGCACCAGCTTGGTTACGTTAATCACTTTGATGTTTGGGTTCCACACAAGTTAAGCAAAAAAACCTTCTTGACTGTATTTCCTCATGCGATTCTCTACTTAAACGTAACGAAAACGTTCCGTTTTTAAAACAAATTGTGATGGGTAATGAAAAGTGGATACTGTACAATAATGTGGAACAGAAGAGATTGTGGGGCAAGCGAAATGAACCACCACCAACCACATCAAAGGCCCGTCTTCATCCAAAGAAGGTGATGTTGTGTATATGGTGGGATTGGAAAGGAGTCCTCTATTATGAGCTCCTTCCAGAAAAGCAAACGATTAATTGCAACAAGTACTGCTCCCAATTGGACCAACTGAAAGCAGCACTTGACGAAAAGCGTCCAGAATTACAGAAAACGCATAATCTTCCATCAGGATAACGCAAGACCACATGTTTCTTTGATGACGAGGTAAAAACTGTTACAGCTTGGATGGGAAGTTCTGACTCATCCGCCGTTTCCACCAGACATTGCACCTTCGGATTTCCATTTACTTCGGTCTTCACAAAATTCTCTTAATGGAGAAAATTTCAATTCCCTGAAAGACTGTAAAAGGCACCTGGAACAGTTCTTTGCTCAAAAAGTTTGGGGAAGATGGAATTATGAAGTTGCCTGAAAAATGGCAGAAGGTAGTGGGACAAAAGGGTGAATACGTTGTTCAATAAAGTTCTTGGTGAAAATGAGAAACGTGTCTTTTATTTTTATTTAAAAAACCGAAGGCACTTCTTGGCCAACCCAATACATGAATGTTCATAGCAGCATTATCCACAATACAAAAAGTGTAATTAATCTAAATGCCCACCAATCAATGAATGGATAAGTACAATATATACATCCATATAATGGAATATTATTCCTCAATGAAAAGAAATGAAGAACTGTTACAAGTTACAACATAGAACCTCGAAAATGTTATTCTAGATGAAAGAAGCCATTTGCAAAAGATCACACATTGTATGACTCTATTTCCAGATGGAATGTTCAGAAGAGGCAAATTTGTATAGACATAAAGTAGATTAGTGGTTCACTAGAGAAGAAGATGGGTAGGTGGGGAAAATGTGAATAACTACTAATGAGTATGGGATTGTGGTGTGGGAGGGTGATAAAAATGTTCTAAAATTAGATTGTGTTGATGATTGCTCAATTTTTTATATACTGAAAACCACTGAATTGTACACTTTAAATGGATGAATTTATAGTATGTAAATTATATATCAAAGCTATTAAGAACAAAAACAAAGTTTGACTCATTTTACTTGGTTGTTGCATGTACATTTCCTATATATTATACATATTAATAATTTCTTGCTTTTTGATTCTTTAAATGCCAGTCATTCTTATAGCAGAAATTATTTCGTACTCATAGAGGAAAAGATTTTTAAATTGAAGTTCATGGTTTTAATCTATCATTCAGAACTTATCCTATGTTTAATGTTTTATAGGAATATTAAACATTTTAGGTAAACTATACAGGTCACATTGGAAGATGTAAATGCTAGGTCTAAAAGGAATGGGCGATTATCAGTAACTCATAAAGAACTTTTAAAGTTTTTCCCCCGTCTCTTTTCAAACATTTTTAACAAAGGATAAAGAGGCTCTGTCTACTGAGCTAGAAATAGACAGTACAGTCCAAGAGGAGATCTAATCAATGAAAAGCTTCCACGATTTTTTATTGAAGATAGAATTCCTGTATATTCCCTATTCAATCGAGATAACATAAAAGAATCCGATCAGACAAGTAAGAAAAGGCCTTTTAAATCCATGCTTGAAAAGGATCCATTCTAAAAAGCATTCCTAGATACACAGAAAGTCTGTCTTTAAAATGTAACTAGCTATGACTCTATGTAAAGTCTAGTTTACCTGAAGACCAACTTGCAACATACAGACATCTACAACTTCAGCACAGCATTTGATATTTCTTAATCCAAACATTAGCGCTGGCAATAATTCTTTTTTTCTACTCCTGGTAATAATTTAGTCATAGTGTTCCTCTCTAATAAAGCCCCTACTGAAACTCTTGCATGAGATTTCTAATCTCAAAGAGAGAATATGAAAAATTAGTCATATAGCTAATAACATATGCTATACATTCAGTACATTTTAAATATTTTAGGTTGATTATATTAGGGGTAACATCTAGTTGTTAGATCTGGATCATTGAAGCTGACATCACTACATATTCTTCCTAAGTGAACCCTATAGGCTAATTAATGTGCCTTCTCTAAAATTTTTGCAGTATTTCCTAGTGAGAACAATGAGAGGTTCCCATAGAAGATGTTGTGTTCCAAAACTTTAAAGATGTATGGCAAACTCACTGATAGGTTTCTATAATAATAATTTAATTATTATTTCTAATTATAATTCTTAATTATTACTAGTTTTGTGTTACCTTCAGGTATACTTTCTAGAACACTGCTTAAGCTTACACTGAAGGGGCAATCATAATCATCTCCACTTAAGAATCACGGGATTCTAGTGACTTCCCTGGTGGTGCAGTGGATAAGACTCCGCACTCCCAATGCAGGGGCCCAGGTTCAATCCCTGGTCAGGGAACTAGATCCCACATGCATGCCACAACTAAGAGCTCGCATGCCGCAACTAAGGAGTCAGCAAGCAGCAACTAAGGAGTCTGTGAGCTTCAACTAAGGAGCCCACATGTCACAACTAAGACCCGGTGCAACCAAATAAATAATAAATTAAAAAAAAAAAAGAATCACAGGATTCTAGAGCTGGAAAGTGTCTTAGAAATACCTAAATTTTACTACTAAAGGAGGCTCACGTCATGGCCAAGAATGAAGAAAGTCCACAACAACAACTTTATTGACTGCTTGTATAGTTATCAAACAGATAATTCCTGAGTACTGCTGTGGGGAGGGATTAATAATGCTGCACAGAAAGTATCATGGGAATAGTGCGATATGGGGAAATCCTTTCAGTTCAGAAGACAAGGTTCTGGAGGCAGACTGACCAAATTGTAATCCTTACTCTGTCACTTAGTAGTCTTTTGGCCTTGGACAGGTTACCTAATCCAAGCCTCTGTTTCCTCATCTGTAAAATGGACATAATAGCATCTATCTCATAGGATTGTCGGTAAGGACTGAATGAGTTAAATACATAAGCAACCTGAGGCCCCATATGAACTCTCCTCTTCCTTATGGGTAAAGATTTTTCAGGGCCAAGGAGACATTTCCACCCAGAACCCATACTCCTCCCCCACTTTACTGCAGGCATCTGAGACCCTAGAATTACCTGCGCAAAAATGCCTGAGTCCGCATACAGGGCTCTCTTCTGGACTGCTCTGCTGGGGTGCACTCTCCTAAGTTAAAGGATGACGCGAAGGCACAGCTATCTGTGGGGTGGGAAGGCATGAATCTGAAGCTTGGCTGTATGGGCTGAGGGCACGCAAATTTGTGCTCAAGGCCCCTGGTGGTGCGGACGGAGTAGGAGATGGGATGAGAAGGAAGACAGCCTGAAGGCAGGGGGCCACTTCTCACACTGCCGCTTTCTGGCATGGAGCTCAAGGGAGTCTAAGAATTCTACATCTGACTCTGTCCTTCCAGATTGCTATGAAAGCATATCTGACATGGTAAGAGACAGCTTGCTCGATATCTAACTTTCAAGCATGTAGACATATGCAATGAACTCCTGGAGTGTCCTTGCCCTTCCCCCACGGGTGTTGGGGTATGCCTGGTGTCTTGTACACAGTAAGCATTCCATGCATTTTATTTTATTTTAATCCTTTTTTAAAAAAATAGACCTTTACTGGAGTATAATTGCTTCACAATACTGTGTTACTTTCTGTTGTACACAAAAGTGAATCAGCCATATGCATACACATGTCCCCATAACCCCTCCCTCTGGAGCCTCCCTCCCATCCTCCCCACCCCACCCCTCTAGGTCATCGCAAAGCACCGAGCTGATCTCCCTGTGCTATGCGGCTGCTTCCCACCAGCTAACTATTTTACATTCGGTAGTGTATATATGTTGATGCTACTCTCACTTCGCCCCAGCTTTCCCCTCCCAGCCTGTGTCCTCAAGTTCATTCTCTATGTCTACATCTTTATTCCTGCCCTGCAACTAGGTTCATCAGTATCATTTTTTTTGTTTTGATTCCATATATATGTGTTAGCATACGGTATTTGTTTTTCTCTTTCTGACTTACTTCAGTCTGTATGACAGACTCGAGGTCCGTCCACCTCACTACAAATAACTCAATTTCGTTTCTTTTTATGGCTGAGTATTATTCCATTGTATATATGTGCCACATCTTCTTTATCCATTCATCTGTCGATGGACATTTAGGTTGGTTCCATGTCCTGGCTATTGTAAATAGTGCTGCAATGAACATAGTGGTACATGTCTCTTTCTGAATTATGGTTTTCTCAGGGTATATGCCCAGTAGTGGGATTGCTGGGTTATATGGTAGTTCTATTTTTAGTTTTTTAAGGAACCTCCATACTGTTTTCCATAGTGGTTGTATCAATTTACATTCCCACCAAGTCCATGCATTTTAACCAGTATTATTGTTGTTATTACTATAAGAAAGTGACTCTTCTCACAAATGGTAACAAAATAGAAGCTTTCCTTTCCCCACTGACCTGAGAGAACACAGTCTGCCAAGAGAACACTGGTGTGCAAGCACTCAGATTAGAGATTTCTAAAGGTCCAAGCAGAGGCCCAACCACTTTTCAGGTTAGTGAGAGTGACAAGGAGGGAGGCAAAGCCCTCTGCCAAGATCAACTGACAGAGATTCCCTACTAAGCATGGACTCAGTGTCAGCACTTGCAGCATGGAGTAACAGGGTAAGTGCCCTTAGGACAAGAGGGTGACCAGAGGGCCAGGGAGAAGCAGCCAGCCATTAGTGGACCAGAGCATGAATTATTCTAGTAGCCTCAGGGCCTAAGTGTCAATGCCAGCTCTTCAGTAAGGATGAGCCGCAGGTGCAGAGCAGAACCCACTGTGGACTTTTACTTCTCTGCTTGGATTTTACCAGAAAATGTGGGCCCACGCCTTCCCAACAGATCACTTTGCTGTTTTTATAAAGTCCTGAATTTTAAAACCTGCTCTCAAGAAGATAGAATTTGATTCATTCCACCTGACACCATTATATACATTAAATATATGTATACAGAAATATACAGTTGACCTTTGAACAACACAGGGGTTAGGGACATCCAAACCTCTGGGGAGTCAAAAAATTCAAGTATAATTTATACTTGGTCCTCTGTATATGCAACTCCCCTGTTTTCATGGTTCCGTATCCCCAGATTCAACCAACCAGGAACTGTCTAGTTCTGTAGTATTCACTATTGAAAAAAATCTGCGTGTAAGTGGGCTCTCACAGTTCAAACCCCTGTCATTCAAGAGTCAACTGTAAATGTAAACATAAAATCATCAAGCACTGAAAGAAAACATGAGTTAATTCACCTACAACCTGGAAAAATATTTCTAACTATGATGCAAAATCCAGAAGTAATATGGGCAAAAATTGATACACTCAATAACTAAAAAAAAAAAAAATTCAGAAACTCTTGCATGGCAGAGAATAGCATAAGAAAGTGAAAAGAAAAATGATTAACTGGGGAAAATATTTGTAATCAAAATCACAGAGAAGGGATAAATATCTCTAATATATGAACTTCTTTTGATAAAAAATAAGCCTACTAACTTTATGGAAAATTATGAATAGGCAGTTTACATAAGAAGAACTAAAAATGGTCCTTAATAATATGGAAAAAAAGAAATGCTCAAAATAAGAGAAATGCAAATTAAAACTCCACTATTTTAAAACAAGGAAGATCTACTGTACATTCCCAAGGATGTACCTGAAGACAAAAAATAAAATAAAATGGTTATGTCCCTGAGGATAGATTCTAAAGTTAAAAAAATTAAAATGTTTTCAGTCACCATATTAGAACGTAATAAATAATACTGCAGAAATGCAACCAGCAAAATCCAGCTTTGGGCAATTCCAAAGGAAACCTGTTTTGGTGGTTTTTAGTTTAATCAAATAAATTACAAGAAATAAAAATGTCAGATGGAGGGGAAAACTGTATGTTAGAAGATACTTAAAATACATACCAATCTCATGGAGTTTACTTGCATTCTGATTTGAACAAACCATTAAAAAAAAAGAACCACTATGAGATAAACATGGAAATGTGAATACTCAATATTTGATTATTTTAAGGCATTAGAATTTTCAGGTGTTATAACAGCATTGTGATTATGCTTTTTAAAGTAAATCCTTATCTTTTAGACATACATGCTGAAATATTTATGTATGAAAAATTTTGAGGTCTGAATTTGCTTAAAAGTAATCTGTAGAAGGTGGGAGATGAAATTAGATCGGCTCTGAGCTGATAATTACTGAAGCTGGGTAACGGCTATGGACAGGTTCCCTATACTATTCTCTATACTTTTGTATATGTTTAAAACTGTTTAAATATTTCATATTTCCAATTTTTTAAAAAACTGCTTCAAATATTGTTAGAGGCAGGATTCTGAACAGGGCCCATCCTCTCTGACTGCTCCAGCCAGGGTTCCAAGTGGCACAGTCAAAAAAGTAGCATCCCCTACAGAATCTTCTCTTGGGCTTATTTTCATCTGAAGGTGTTCATTCATTACCCCTGCAAGTGTTTTCTTTATTACATTTTCATTAAAATAGGACAAGTAAAATCTTGTTTTATTACTTCATCCAATGAGAAATAGGAAGCGCATCGTGATAGTTAGGGATTCAGGCTCTGGAGTCAGATGCTCCCAACCACATCCACCTCTGCCATCTGGATATGAGACCCTGGGCAAGTTATTTACCTCCTAACATCTTGGTTTCTTCATCTGTAAAGTGGAGATAAAAATAATAACCCACTTCATAAATATGTTGTGGATGAAATAATGTATGTTTAGAATGCCTAGCACATGGTAAATATTCAAAATATTTTTATTGTTAATAATATTATATATAATCACTATTTAAAATATCCTCCCACAGAAGGCTCCCAAAGAATTTAAAATAAGATTTGGACTTAATTATGCATGTGTCTATGTGATTGCCTGAGTTACTATTGTTGTGTTTATATGCTGCCCAGCCATGAAATTGGGGTCTGTTCTCTGAACCAAAGTTTTCTGCCAAATTGTAGAATAGATCGGAACTAATGCTGCCTCGAACTAATAATTCTCCACAGTCTTAAAAGCATCAACATTGCTTAAATGCAAAGACTTTAATGAGCTAAATAATATGCCACAAGTTCATTAAATCATTACCATTATAGAATGTAATAAGGTCAAAACTGTACACAGAAAGCACAGTAATGTCATCAAATGAATGGTAACGTGAAGCCCTCAGAATCAATTAGTCGTGCCCTAGAGTGAGGAAAGTTAGAGAAATATTTATCATCCAAATATCCTGGTCCCTGAAATCCTGAATTTCTGAAAACATTTTACTAACGGAAAGGAGACTAAAAAATGTCCTTTTGTGAACCCTGGTGCTGGTACCCACAAATACCTAATCTTCCATGTTAGAAAATGTTTTGATTCCACTGAGGAAAGGTGAGCAGTCTGAATAGAGGACAGAATGATCGAGCCAGGGGCACATGGAATGAAAACAAGACCCGAGTTCCAGCCCTCATTACTTCCTGCACGGCATTGAACAGGCACTCAATCTCTTCAGGTCTCGGTTTACTCAGCTGTAAAATGAATAATCTGTAGGATCTCGGTTTACTCAGCTGTAAAATGAATAATCTGTAGGATCTCTTCCACCTCTAAAATGTCATGGGTAATTAAGAGTGTTAGTCTGTTACTGGTAAAACGTATTTCAGGGAAGTAGTACAGTCCAACCACACATCATTTGTTGAGATTCTACTTCAAAAATGGTGAAAACAACAGAGAATCAGAGCTATTCACTCCCAATCTAGGGCTCTTTAGAAATACCAGGCTAACCTTGTGACTAGACTTAAAATAATGTTGTCAACTATATCTCAGTGAAACTGGGGGAGGGGGTTAAAACCACAGAATTGTACACTTTTAAATGTTAAGTTTTATGGTATGTGAATTACACCTCAGGAAAAAAAAAAAGTTTTAAAAGACTGCTCATCCCCCAGGGAGTATTCTTGGTGACCTAAAGAAGCTTAAGTGGGGATGTGGACCAAAGTATGAACCTTTACAACTAAACTAAGAAAACATGGATGGCAAATTTAGCTAGACCAACATCGAGAATTACCCTTTACCAAGACCAGCTACACAATTTGCACGGCCCAGGACAAAATGAAAATGCAAGGCACTTGATCAAAAAATTGTTAAAATCTCTAGACAGAGATAGCAGAGCATTAAACCAAACTCGAGCCCCTTCTGAGTGGGGCCCTGTGCAACTGCACAGGTCACACACCTGTGAAGTTGGCTGTATTTATCAAACTTTTAAGATTTTCTGGGCCCAGGGCTGAACACTTTATAGACAACTCATTCAATTTCCACCACAATGTTGCAAAAGTAATATTATTGTCCCCTCTCATGAAAAAGAAAATAAATGCTTAAAGAGGTTAAAGAATTTGTCCAGTTTCCCACAGCCTGATAAGGACAGAGCAGGACTTCGTGCTTAGGCCAGACTCCAAAGTCATGTTTTCACCAGTGGTCTTCAAATTTATTAGGAAAGGGACTTCCCTAGTGGCGCAGTGGTTAAGAATCCGCCTGCCAATGCAGGGGACACGGGTTCGATCCCTGGTCCGGGAAGATCCCACATGCTGCGGAGCAACTAAACCCATGTGCCACAACTACTGAGCCCGTGCTCCACAACTACTGGAGCCTGCGCGCCTAGAGCCCGTGCTCCACAACAAGAGAAGCCATTGCAATGAGAAGCCCGCGCACTGCGATGAAGCGCAGCCCCCGCTCACCGCAACTAGAGAAAGCCCGCACGCAGCAACAAAGACCCAACACAGCCAAAACTAACTAATAAATTTATTTTAAAAAAAATTATTAGGAAAAAATTTTGAATGAATATTCCAATGTTTATGTACATATACTACTGTATTATTAAATTATGTATCTTATAAATCATGCAAAACAAAGACATTTTAAAGATGCCATCAATAGATCTAATATTTTCCTCCCATATCTCAACCCATCACCTTTCACAATCCCTGTTGTACCTAGGGGTTAGGGCTGCCCTTGACCCAGCCAAATTTAGAGTTAATAGCACTTAAGATTTTAATTTTCCTACGAAGTGTGAACTTTTAATAGGATATTGTTAAAAGGTGTCACTCAAAAAGGTGAGTTGTTCATAATGGAATTTTAGGCTCTGTGAAAATCAAGGGGTATTTCTTTTTTTAATTCTGGAGGCTGACTTGCCTTAAAGAAATCTCATTTTACTCACTGGCTGGGCCCTGACCAGGATTTTTGGTTTATTCTAGGTTATCTGCACAGTTATACAGCAAAGGTTGATTACTTATGGAACACAAGAAGGACAACATTCACTTGACAAGTGTTTATTGAGTGCCAACAATGGGCCAGAACTTCTCTGGTTGCTGGGGATGGAAAGTGAGTGAGATCCATAGGGTCCTGCCAGCAAAGAGTTCAGGTATGTTCTAAATTTCTGTTGGTGCCATGCCAACAGAAGTAACCTTAGAAAGAGATTCAGTTTGTCTTCTGCTCCTTGAATCTAAACCTTTAGAGAGAAAAACCGGGACTTCCCTGGAGGCGCAGTGGTTAAGAATCCACCTGCCAATGCAGGGGACATGGGTTCAAGCCCTGGTCCTGGAAGATGCCGCAGAGTAACTAAGCCCGTGTGCCACAACTACTGAAGCCCGTGCGTCTAGAGCCCGTGCTCCACAGCAAGAGAATCCACCGCAATGAGAGGCCCATGCACTGCAACGAAGAGTAGCCCCTGCTCGCCGCAACTAGAGAAAGCCCGCACGCAGCAATGAAGACCCAATGCAGCCAAAAATAAATAAATAAAATTTTAAAAAAAGAAAGGACCATGCTCACAAGTATATTTTATGAAAAAAACAATTCAGTACATTAGAACTTGATGAAAACGCCAAATCTTCCTTAAAAATACAAGGATCAAGTTTTCATACTTTTTTCTCTAAACCGTAGTCCAGTTTGTAATACTCTTGAAATGTTTGATTCAACGTTCACTAAAAATTTTGTTTTTTAAATTCTGCTTTTATCTCTTTGTACATAATAAATAATCTTTGTTTGAATCATGAAACTGCTAAAAATTGACAGCTCAAGATAAAAGAGATTTTTATATTTATTCCTCTAGATGGCGACATAGGACTATATCTTTAAAACAGGGAGCTCTCCTGTGTCCCAAGAGATCAACCGTAATTTAATTCCATTAAATTAAATGGAAAATACAGAATTTGTTTTCTTACTGAATCTACAAAGGAAAAAAAGTGCAAATAAATGATATCTACAGGACTAGATTTTTCTAGTCTCCTGTTAGTTTAAAGGGTGGACGGTTTGGATAGTTTTATTGTTTGTTTTTTGTTTTTTTTCGGTACGTTGGCCTCTCTCACTGTTGTGGCATCTCCCGTTGCAGAGCACAGGCTCCGGACGCGCAGGCTCAGTGGCCATGGCTCACGGGCCCAGCCGCTCCGTGGCATGTGGGATCCTCCCGGACCGGGGCACGAACCCGCGTCGCCTGCATCGGCAGGCGGACTCTCAACCACTGCGCCACCAGGGAAGCCCTGGATAGCTTTTTTGCTTTGTACAAGTAGCAGTAGAAAAATAAAAGGATGTGAGTAGAAAGAAGAAAATTGGGGTAGCAGATTATTTATCGAGCTGGGTATGTCAACAACTCTTCAGCTTCCTTTCTTTGGCTGCTATGGTAACTCACAGTTTTATTCATCCCAGCCCTTGTTTTTTTATATAAATTTATTTTATCTTATTTTTGGCTGTGTTGGGTCTTCATTGCTGCAGGCGGGCTTTCTCTAGTTGCGGCGAGCAGGGACTACTCTTCATTGCGGTGCGTGAGCTTCTCATTGTGGTGGCTTCTCTTGCTGTGGAGCACGGGCTCTAGACGCACGGGCTTCAGTAGTTGCGGCGTGCAGGCTTCAGTAGTTGTGGTTCGCGGCTCTAGAGAGCAGGCTCAGTAGTTCGGCACACAGACTTAGCTGCTCCATGGCATGTGGGATCTTCCCGGACCAGGGCTCAAACCCATGTCCCCTGAGTTGGCAGGTGGATTCTTAACCACTGTGCCACCAGGGAAGTCCCCCAGACCTTGTTTTGATACAGCTTGGAAGTCAGTGGGATGTTGGAGCTGCAGGCAGACTGCCTGCTTCAAATCCCATCTTCGCCTTTTACTAAACGTGTGACTGTCAACAAGTGATTTAAACATGTACCTTTGTGCCTCAGTTTCCTCATCTGTAATGTGGGGATGATGATTACTGAGAATAAGCATGTAAAGGCACTTAACACAGTGCCTGGCACACACTACACATGCAATAAATTAGCAGTCATCACCAAACCACTATCATGGTCATGTCTGTGCTACCTAGGAAGACTCATCAAAGCATTTCTTTCACCATATTTCAGGAAGAAGCATGGTTCTTGGTATTGGCCAATCCCAGACAAGGAGAAAAATACTTGAGGGGCTAAAGAGTATTATATAATTTGAATATCTTTGACTCATTACTTAAAATAAATTGTTCAGTTTTTCATTTTAATGCAATCAAATAAATGGATGGATGAATCACTCTATTCTGTCATTTCAAATCTTTATAATTTTTGCTTTAACTAAATATTACATAAAGCAAATTTATGCAGAAGGCCACATTTTTACCAACCTATTTCTTCTTTTACATAGATTTTTACATACCCCAATCCATGTTTCTATCAGCATTTACTCTGTAATTATTAGGGGAAAAAAAGAGAATAAAAATAAGCACCATTTTCCAAATTACATGACCTTAAAGAGCAAGTCCAGTCATCTCATATTTGCGGGAGATGCTTGGTTTTATTTTACTACTATCCTCTTTTTTGCCTCTCCTTCTTGATACTGTTAATTATATTAGGATTTAAGCAGTTCTTTCAACATTCACTCTCTCCACCGTCATTGATTTTTTTAGAATTGTCAGAATAATTTTTCATATTAACAGCCAATATGCCTGCTCCCTGCTGGTCGAGATTCAGTTAGTCTGCTTTGTTTTTCTTCTAAACAGATTCAATTTAACCATAAAATTCCAATTTTATGGTTAGCATCCCTTGGCTAATTAGTTATCCCCTACACACAGCTGTCTTTTTGAATTTGAATGTTTTACACTGGATGGAATCATTTCTCATATTGGTCTACTCACTATCAGTGAGACTCAAGCCCTTTGGTGGCAGTGCTGATTGGCACTATACCATCCGTCCACATTCATGTCCCCCTGCTTCAGCCTGATGGCAAGAACTACAGAGAAATCTGCGGCCACAGACAGAGATCCTCCTATGAATCCTAGACAAGGATAGTCAAAAGGACCGATCTGTGTAGTAAAGCTTGTCTCCCAATAGCTGGATAAACTGATGTTTTCTAAAACTATGCTGCAGTTTACACATTTTACCTTTATAATCAACAGTACTTGGCTGTACTCTACGATTTTTGGGGGATGTTTTTTAAAGTCAGAGAAACTTCACCTGTGTGATCTCTGGTGCAGGTTCAGTGTTTTACTTGTTTCCTACTAGTGACTTTATCAGAGGGAAGTAAGCCCATCCTGTCAAACAAAACATTAGAGAAAAACATGGTGTGTCAGTATGTTACTCTGGTGGCCCCAGAGAAAAACACTCTGTGGCATTCATGCCCTTGTGTACTCAAGTCCTTGACTCTGGCCTTGACCGTGTAACTTGCTTTGGCCAATGGGACATGAGCGAATGTGGTGATAGCAGAGGTTTAATAAGCACTTGCACATGGGAGCTTGTCCTCTTGGAATGCTTCATCTTGGAGCTAGACCCCTGAAGGGTGAAAGGCCAAGTGGAGAGGGGTCCTGGAGGCCATTTGGACATTCCAGTTCTAACCAAGCTGCCAACAGAATGCAACAGCATGAGTGTCCTCAGCCACACAACACAGAGCAGAAGTTCCTCTCAATGGAACTGAGTCAACCCACAGAATCACGAGAAATAATAAATTGCTGTCTAGCTATGACATTTTGGGATGGCTTGTTACACAGCAATAAACAACAAAATGTGCTAAAAAGTTATCTTCTTAATTACACATGGTGCTTACCCTAGGTTTCCTCTTAGGAAAACATTACTGTATACACATTTCATTTTGATAAAGATTCAACTCAATTTATAACCAACAGAAATGTCAGAAGGATGCCTGACACCCTGCAGTGTGCTTTGGCCTCTGAGCTATTTAAAAACATGTCACCCTGGGCAACTCTGTCTTCACTGACATCTCTTCTAGGGAGCCTGGCTGGCTGGCGCTCCAGGCGTTGCACATCTTATTTCTGAAAATGCCGACAGATTGTTTCAGAGAATATCGTCATCTGTGTCACTGAATCTTGAGCTGCCTTCATGGTAGCAGATTTCTGCAGGGATTGGTCCTATCTTTTTAGATATTTATAACTCTGTTTATGTTGAATCCTTGAAATTGGAAAGTCAGTATCTCTGAATTATAATTAATATCTGCAAATTTTGATGAAATTTTAATAGCTTAATCAATAGTTTTAATAAAGTTTCCTTTTTCATTAAAATGTACATTTATGAAAGGTAATTATGAAACTAGAGAAACCTATAAAGGGAAAGTTTACCTACAGAAAAAGTATGAACATTAACTGTGGACTAGTTAAATAAACTCAGTATGTCTACACAATGCAGTGCTACGTAACTATAAAAAAATGAGCAAGTCCTCTTGTGTCGATATGGAAAGAACTTCTAGATAATATTGTTAAATGAAAAAAAGCAAGTTTCAGAAAAGTGTATATGTTATGCTTCCCTTTGGGCAAAAAGGGTGAGAAATCTAGATTGTATTTGCTTGTATATGTAATATATTTAAAAATCTGACAAGTGGGAAACTGACACTGGGGGATTAAGCACCAGAAGGGGACTTTTCCCCATACACCTTTTTATACTTTCTGGTTTTTAAACCATGTGAATGTACTATCATTTCAAAATATGAAGTAAGGTGTTGAAGTTTGGGGAGACGATAACTAAAAACTGATTGACTCTGGGTGGTAGGTCTTCACATATATTTCCTCTTTTGTTTATTTGTATTTCCTATTTTTTCATGTAATTTAAAAAGCAGTATTTAAAACCTATTGAATAAAGAAAAAAATCCATTGATAGTCCCATTGTTCAATCCATTATTATTTTTTATGCATAAGCTTTGTAATCACAGATATATACAGTCTGGAATCTCTTAACTGAATATACCAGGTTTACTTAACCATTTTCCTACAGCTGAACACTTTGATATTTTTTGTTGTATCCTTTCATAAATAATGATGCAATAAATCTGTTTGTACAAAAAGTATTTATCTGTAGGATAAATCATCAAAAGTGAAATTCTGTTTCAAAGGGTATAAATATTTTCAGAAGCTTGATATGTACTGTCTAAATGTTTTCCAAACGGATTGTTGTCAGAAATTTATGAGAATGCCAGGTTCATTAAATTATCACTAGCATTGATTAACATTCTTAAAATCTTCGCTAATAGGCCAAATATGAATCTCTTTATAATGTCTTTACATTTCTTTTGCAATTAATGACCATTTTTATATTTGTGTTGACCTGTTTAATTCCTCCCTAAAAATCTTTTTTTTTTAAGTCCTTTGCCCATATTGACATTTCAGAGGTTTTGCTTTGTTTATATGTTTTTAAAACATATTTTAGTTATTAGCAAGTGTTAGACCTTGTCTGTCTTTTTCATTGGAAATATTTTTCATCTGTCTTCTGCATTTTGCTTGCTTCATTTTATTGCATTTCAGAGTGTTGGTTTTTATGTATTCATATCTAGCTTATATGCTTTGCATGGATCCCTTCCATCAGAGGCCTAATCAAGATTCTATTTTATTTTCTTCTATTTGATATATTTAGATTCTTAAAAACTTCTTTAATTTACTTAGAATTAATTTCTGTGCAATGTTAGAAGAGGATTTGAATAGGTATTTTAAAGACATCCAAATTCCTTAATAGCATTTATTGAATAATCTTTCCTTTTCCCATTGATCATGTGACCTTCTTTATAATATTTTTGTTTCTTACACATACTAGTGTCCATTTCTGTAGTAAGTACTATGTTCCATTGATTTGCAACAGTATCATACTCTTTACATAGTTTGAGAATATGTTTTCATAAACGGCAGCCGTAGTACCCATTAGGACAATCACAATCATTTTCTTTAATGCCATCTCTTTCTTTGACGTTTATTCATTATCTATTTCAGGTAAATAATTTTATCTTTCAAAAATGTTCCACGGAGTTCACTGGAAATTTGTATAAATCTATAAATTAGTTTAAGTAGAAATTGTTTCTTTAAGATGTTCTTGCCTCCAACAGGAGCACATTTCTTGTATTCATTCAGTCAGGCCTTCTTGTAGCTCACCACATTGTTGTTTGTTTATTCAGTTGGTTAGTTGGTTGGCTGGTTGGTTTTCTGCTCACAGGTCACATATATTTCACATTAAAAGTATTCCTTGGGGACTTCCCTGGTGGCGCAGTGGTTGAGAGTCCGCCTGCCGATGCAGGGGACACGGGTTTGTGCCCCGGTCCAGGAAGATCCCACATGCCGTGGAGCGACTGGGCCCGTGAGCCATGGCCGCTGAGCCTGCGCGTCCGGAGCCTGTGCTCCGCAACGGGAGAGGCCACAACAGTGAGAGGCCCGCATACCACAAAAAAAAAAAAGTATTCCTTGGTACTTTATGGGTCTTGTTTCTATTGTGAATGGGGTCTCTTTTTATTATATTTTTCTAACTGATATATATAGAGGAATGTTATTGATTGTGTATTTACCTCGAATCTAGCCCCTTTGGTGGCTCTACTATCACGCTGGGAAACGATTTCCAGTTTAGGTTTTCTGGAAATACAAGTTGCTTTGACACTTAAGTGGGCCTGGAACTCTGTTAATTCATGGAGTAAACAAAAATCATTAATGGTATCACAATGGCCAATCAACTGGTTGATTTGAATGTTTACTCTCCATCAACTACACTGTTTTGTGGACACAGCCTGTTTTAGGGATGTTAGCATGGAAGCTTGTAAAACTAGAAATGTGAATGTATGCTGATGAATTACAAGTACAATAACAGTTCTTGAGTTAGATATGAGTAGGGCACCCAGCTAACTCTCACTGTGTTGACAATCGCAGGTGAGGAGAAGTGAGAATCCTAAAATGGAAAGGAAATTGAAGAAATCAGCAGAATGACTGATCAGTGGTGGGTTCAGTCTGACCAGATGTCTGAGTGCATTCCACATTTAACTGGCTCTAACTCTGTATAGATAGGTTTGGTACCACCTTTATACAGACAGATTCCTAAAAGAATCGGAAAGGCACTGGTCTCACGGATACTTATCCCTTAGTGCCGCTATGGAGATACCCGTTATTGCTTCATCTTAGCCAGGAAACAAGGTCCGTCTTTGTCCTCTTCATCACAAGTCTCCTCTAGAAACACACGGAAGTGGGCTCTGGCTCCCTTTGTTTTATCCCAGGAGCCAACATGGCAACCGTGCTGCCTCTCCGGGGAGAAGCCGCCCTGCCCAAGCCCCTGACGACAAGGATGAAGAGAGATGGGAGCAGGACATTCTATTCCATGGAAGACCCACAGGAGGCCAGGGGATAAAAACACTACGAGGACAATCAGGAGTGGGGAGGGAAGCTGAGAAAAAAGATTGCTATGGACTGATAGATGTCTTAAGGGAAAAAAAAAAAAAAAAAAAGACCTGTTATAATCCACCCTCTGCACTCTGTGTATCCTCCAGCATCTAAAAGTCAGATTTTCCTTCTGATAATGGCTGTAACTTCCTGCCTTCCACCTGCTAAAGGCCTGGTTGAGGGGTTACCTAACATGTGACTCTCCATTCTCTGGAGAAAGGTGAGAAGAAAGGTGAAGAGAAAGGGCCATAACGTGTGAGTTGCCGCATTTATTTAAAACTCCTGTTTCTGTCGAAAAGGTGAGTGAAAAGTCCAGCTGGAGCAGCAATCTGGCAGAGGATGAAAGTTCGAGGGATGCATTAGCAGGAATATTTCCACTGAGCAATGCCAATCAAATGTTAGGAGTTTCACAGTAACACGGCTAGTAAAGAGGTAAGAGAAATGACCTGTGCTCTGAGAAGCAGTTGGAGGATGATAGAAAAAGGTCATTTTTTTACAATCGGGAAGTAAAAGTAAAGCTGGCAATCTCTCTGACAAGATCTGTGACAAGGGACCCCTGCTCAGAAACTCAGAGTCAGGAAGCACAGTGGCACGCCTCTCAGAGGAGAAGCCCCCTCAGGCTGATGTAGCTCAGTGCCTGGAAGGCCAGAGGAAACAAGCATTCAGCTTCTCTTCTTCCTTATTTGTGTGTTATGACGCAGAGTCTCCCTCCCTTCCTCCTCTTAGGCGGCTACTCTCTTTGTGGCTCGCTCTGGTATAAAATCAGGATGAACTGTCATTCCCGGTTACCTGGGGAGAAATGAGTTCGAAGCAATCTCCTGTGCTGGTAAATGTTCTTCCTCCAAGCTCTGAACGAACTGACCTCCTGCACTTGCGGATGCACGGGCCTCATCCTTTCCGGGAAGGGCCTCGCTTGCCTTGCTCACCACTGCCCCCCAGAGCATGACACGGTGCATGACACCATTGGACACACAATCATTATTGAATGAAGGCTCACCTCAAACCGTATTTTCCACTTTGTGTCTGCTCATTCCTGAGGATCCACAGGACTTCCCGTCCTTCATAACATTGTTTCAGAACTGGGTTTTGATACAGAGGGAAAAGGGACTTTTCTTCTATCCTCCTTTCCTTAGATACCATTGAGTCTCTGCTGTGATCTCTGTCAACACCTAAAACAGGCTTTTTCCTGAGAAAATTGATCCAGGACTGGAGAGTCACTCACTTACTTACTTTGGTGGGGAGCCAAGGCTGTGTATTAAGGAATCACCTCTTTTCCTGGAAGAGCTGGCCCAGGCTAGAGCTGCCAGAAGGGCCTCAACGCCACCCAGGCCTTGAGACACCTCTAGCTGAGATAGAGCCATTAGCAACTGGGTTTGGGATGGGAAGATGGATTTTATCAATTTTAGACTTTCATTTATTTGAACTTCAACTCACAAGGGCAAGATAATTTGATTTCAAAATTTAATTCCTTCAAAACATCATTGTCTTTGGATTTTTTTTTTTTTTTTTTGCGGTACATGGGCCTCTCACTGTTGTGGCCTCTCCTGTTGCGGAGCACAGGCTCCGGACACACAGGCTCAGTAGCCATGGCTCACGGGCCCAGCCGCTCCACGGCATGTGGGATCTTCCTGGACCGGGGCACGAACCCGTGTCCCCTGCATCAGCAGGCAGACTCTCAACCACTGCGCCACCAGGGAAGCCCCATCTTTGGATTTTAACATGCAAGTAGGTCTAACCTTTCAACTTCATTTCTCCCTGAGAATTTGTAATGGAAAAGGGATTTATATTCACACCTGGGACCTCCTTATAATGTTTGCATTTTATTTGTGGAGTATCTTAATATGACCATTTGCTCTCATCAAAGAACCTCTGACGATAGACAATGTGACTGATTTAAATGGGGGTCAGAAACAGAATGCGGAGTGAGTGTCCAGCTTTGTGAGCTCACTGTGTGGCTCTGACCCATCTCAGAGCCTTCTGCAGGCAAAACCTAAAATGCCAGCAGATTTTTTGAAGCCTGAAGCTTACACAATTTTCAGGAAGGGAGCAGTTTAAGGAGAAAAGAACATAAGTTGATGAATACAAAATCAGGTATAGGGCCCTTGTAGGGGCCTGAGCAAGTGAGGGGTCACGAAGCATCAGCATCCTCAGCTTTGTGATAAATCCACCTCTGCTGCCCACCAGCGACGTGCAGGGTACCCCCCAAAACAGTGGCTAGTCCACAAAGATGGGAGCTGGACCCTACTGATGAGTTGCTGGTCTCCCCCAAGATAGCCAAACCCCTGGCTGACCACAGGCTTAACAGTTGTTGCAAACTCACCTAAAGCAATTTGCTTATTCACAACAGACTCCTTTGATGAACATCTATGGCCTCCTCTGTAACCTCCCTACCAAGATGCAATGAAAGTAATTCTTAGATTGAGTTCTGCCACCCATGCAAATGCTAACTAGCAGGCAGGCAAGAAACAGTCCTACAACCTATTCTGGGACCTCTGTGAATTCCCAGCTCTGTTCTGTGTATGGAAGGTTAACTAGATACAAATGTCACAATATTCTGGTTACAGGATATAGTCAGATTCAGGCACATGAATCACCCACTGAATATTTCAGAGTGTTTTTTTTTTGTTTGCTAAGAATAAGGGTATTCTCCTACATAAGAACAGTACCAATATTAAAATCAGGAAATTTAACTTTGATACAAACCTATTATCTAATTCTCAGTCCATATACAAATTGTGTCATTGTCTCAGTCATGTGGCTTTTTTGCCTCCGTCCAGGATCCACTCCAGGATCACACACTGCATTTAGTCATCAACACACTGCCTCCTTTAACCTGGAACAGTTCCTCAGTCATTTTTTGCCTTTCTTGACCTTGACATTTTGAAGAGTAAAGACCAATTCGTTTACAGAATGCTCCTCATTTTGGCTTTGTCTGATGTTTCATGATTAGATTAAGGTTATGCATTTTTGGTAGGAATGCTGCAGAGGTGATGCTGTGTCCTCAGCGCACCATATCAGGAGGCACATGATAACGGCTTGCTCCATTACTGGGTGATGTTAATTTTGATGACTTAGTTGAGATGGGTACTCCAAGATTCCTCATTATAAAGTTACTGCTTCCCCCCTTCATAATTAATAAACAATATCCAGGAAGACATTGTGAGCCTACATAAATATATGGTTCATCATGAAACTCACCCACTATTTTGGGCAACATTGGTGAGTTTCTAATTCCATTGTTTCTTTTATTTTTATTGTTGAATTTCTATTATAAGAAAGAATATTTATTTATTTATTTATTTCAGTATGAATTCACAGGATGTTATTCAATGGGTGGTTATCCATTATCACTAAAATTTTAAACCCTGTTTAGGTAAGAGTGTGAATGTCTGTAATTTCCAACCGACATCTTGTATACCTCTCATTTTACTGATGACATCCATTTGTCTAATTAACAGAGCCTCTATTGCTAGTCCAAGATAAAGATAGCTGAAGCATTTTTAGCAGCTTAATGATCCTTGCAGTATATATTCCTGAATTAGGAAAACTGAATACAGAGTATAGATTAAAGCAAACATGCATACTTAGACCACAGTGCCTATGCTGAAGAATTTAAAGTAAATTATAGAATACATAACAGTGATTAAACCTGAGAGGTCAACAGAATGAAAAGCTGGGTAATGCTAAGAGGAAACGCACCCACCTCCTCCTGGAGCTAAATGAGTATGGTTTTTTGCTCTCTGTCTGAATTCAAGCTCAGCTCAGCTCAGCTCAGCCCTTCCATCTTTTGCTCTTGGAAATCTTCCTTGCCTGCTTGGAGCTCAGACTTTCTGCTCCTGACCAAGCTGTAGGCTTAACAGCAAATGTCCTGCCCTCACTGGAGGAGGCCTGAGATGGTCCAGCACTGGACCATCTGTAACTGGGCAGGTATGTCTGTCTAATGCTCAGATTCAATTCAAAAAAGCTCATTTGCCCTATGAAAGTCACTTCCTCCAACCTAGACTTGACCCAGTAATAAAGTTGATATTTTGGCCTTTCTCCAAAGAATACCTCGTCTTATTTCTCAGTTGGCTTGGACCATGGCTGGGAAGAGGCAAAATTTATCAGAGCCCTCAACCTTCCAAGGTCCGCCCCTTCCATTTCTACTTCAAGGCAGTTAAGCAGTCTCCCCTCACTGACAACTCTCTCAGCCTTCAACACACTGAAATGTCTTCAGATGAAGAGAAACACCTCAAAGCCCACCTCATCCTCCTCACTAAATGCCAGTGCTCTGCAGGATCCACGTCTGTGCCTCATTTCTCATTCTCACCTCCTCCCAAGTTGATTTTCCATCCAGTAGCCAGAATTATGCTGCGAAATGAAACCAAATCTCTTCTCTGCTCAGAACCCTCCACGACTCCCCATCACTCTCAGAGTAAAAGCCAAAGTCCTTACCATGGCCTACTGAAATACAAACATGGTTTAGATTACAAAATGGGTGGGTTAGACTAATTGCATCTTGCCTATGGTCTAGCCCCTTGCTACCTCTCTAACCTCTTCCTCCTACCCTTCCCTTGCTCACTTCTCTCCAGCCATTCTGGCCTTGTTTTGTTGCTCTAACAAACCAGGCACATTTTGTCCTCAAAACCTCTGCCCTGGCTGTTCCCTCTTTCTAGAACAATTTTTCCTCATTTAGCTGTATGACTCATTTCCTTACCTTCTCTGATATTTACCCAAATGTCATCTTCTCAGTAAGACCATCGCTGGACTCCCTACCTAAACTGCAACCCACCCCACGCCTCCACCAAATACATACGCCTCTTTAATCTCTCTTCAGCACTTAAGAGCACCTAATATTATACATTGTATTGTTAATTGTCTGGGTGTCACCATTAAAATGTAAGATCTCTTGGGACAGGGCATACAACAGAAGAAAGAATTTGAAAGCTGGAATATAGAGAGATTATGTAGAATGCCACTGTTACGGACTAAATGTGTCCCCCTGCCCCCGCCAATTCATATGTTGAAGCCCTAGCCCCCAATATGGCTGTATTTGGAGATGAGGCCTCTAAGTAAGTATTAAAGGTGGGATCCTGATCCAACGGGATTAGTGTCCTTATAAGAAGAGACACGGGAGAGTTCCCCTCCCAACTGCTTCTCTCTGTGTACACTGACAGGTCACACGAACACACAGCGAGATGGCGGCTATCTACAGCCTAGGAAGAGAGTCCTCACCAGAAACTGAATCTGCCAGCACCTTGATCTGACTTCTAGCCTCCAAAACTATGAGAAATATACTTCTATTGTTTACTCCACCAAGTCTGCGGTATTTTGTTATGGCAGCCTGAGCAGACTAATATAGCCACATAGAGAGGTTTTGTTTTCAAGGCACACAATAAGATGGTAGAAATAAATCTAATATGTGAGTAGTTACATAAATATAAAGAGATTAAAAAACAGAGATCACCTGACTAAATTTTTAAGAATCCAGGTAAATGTTACAGGAGACATGCCTAAAACATAAAATAATAGAAAGACTAGGTGGGGGAGAGGGTCAGGGAAGAATGGAAAAATAAACATTAGCCAAATGAAATTTCTTTACTAGCCAAATGAAATAATATCAGACAAAATAAAGTTTAAGGCAAAATCATTACTAGACAGAAAGATAGTAACTACATAAAATTTCTAAACTTCGATTCATCAGGAAGATAATAAAAATTCTAATCTTGTATAGACTTAATAATGAAGCTTGAAACAACATCCCAACTCAATTTATGAAGCTCTCATAACCCTGACACCACAAACATGAAGCGACAGTATAAGAAAGGAAAATGATGCCAGGCTCACTCATGAACATGACTGTAAAAATCCTAAAGCTAATTTAGTAACCAAATATAGCTACGTAAAAACAAACAAAATAATACATCATGACTAGTTTATCTTAGGAATGCAAGTTGGGCTAGATAATATCACTGCTGTAATTCATTTTCCAACAAATTAAAGGAGAAAAAACACACATGATTATATCAATAGACAGTTCTGCCACTAACACCTGCAGGGCTTGGGGCACAAGTACAGATGGAAGTCACATATCATGAAAATGATTTTTTAAAGTTTTAAATCAGTCTAGGAAACTGATAGATAAAATATGCTTTATCCTCCTATCTTGATAAATATACCTCCATAAGGACAAAATTTTTAAATACACACAAAGCCTTGGTTTTTTATAATATCAAGAACATGCAAAAACATCCAAGATGACTAAATTTAAGTATTATTCTGTATCTGGATAGTCTTTTAATGGACTGGCTATGTTTAGATGAATAATAAAGTGAAAACATATAATTCATAAGGTATACATTTGTTCCATAAAATATATTTTTCTCATTTCTGTTTTAGTAAAATTACTAATTTTGATGTTATAATCAAGATTTTCATATAATTTGTTGATAGTAATGATCTAAGTGATTGAAAATAAAATATAATTTTATTGAAAGGATATAAAATTTGAACATATTTTCATCAAAAATATAAACTGAGATAAATGTGTAAAAATTGAAAAAGTAAAATTATTTTTATTATATTTTCTAAGAGAGCTATTTTATTTATACCCAGGACAAAAGTGTAATGTATGCTTGTGAAGACAAATTTGCAAATAAGTTTAACAGGCCTCAGGTTCTACCCCCAAATTTCCACCATACTGTAGACTATCTGTGGGTTAGATGTCATTGATTAAATATGAAATTAAGGACTAATCAAACAGTCTTTGAGGTTCCACATGCGTGCTGACCTAGCAGACACTCTTTTTCATTGTTCTGCTGAATAATGCCCCCAACAAAGATATCCACATCCTAATCCCAGAACCTAGGAATATGTTACATTCATTACACGACAGAGAGGAATTAAGGTTGCTAATGAACTGACCTTAAAACAGCGAGATTATCCTGGATTATGCAGGTGGGTGCAATGTCATCACAGGGGTCCTTAAAAATGGAAGAGAGATGTAGATGTTCATACTGTGTCGTGAGAAGGATTTGCGTCCACTGTTGCTGGCTTTGAAGATGGAGGAAGGGGCCACAAGTCAAGGAGTTCAGCTCCCCTAAAAGCTGGAAAAGGCAAGGAAACAAATTCTTCTCTAGAGCCTCCAGAAAGGCAGCCCTGCTGACACCTTGATCTCAGCCCACTGACCCTCGTGTCCAACTTCTAACTTACAGAACTCTAAGAGAATAAGATTGTACTGTTTTCAGTCTCAAGTTTATGGTAACTTGTTAAGGCATCAAAGAGAAACTCACACCGCCACTCAGTTTTTTTGTTTGTTTGTTTGTTTGTTTTTGCGGTACGCGGGCCTCTCACTGCTGTGGCCTCTCCCACTGCGGAGCACAGGCTCCAGACGCGCAGGCCCAGCGGCCATGGCTCACGGGCCCAGCCGCTCCGCGGCATGTGGGATCCTCCCGGACCGGGGCACGAACCCGTGTTCCCTCCATCGGCAGGCGGGCTCTCAACCGCTGCGCCCCCAGGGAAGCCCCTGCCACTCAGTTTTTTAAACCCATTCCTACATTGTTGGAATCCATCGCCTCTTGAGGCAGAACCCTCCCTAATAGAAAATTAGAATGCCTTTTCCTGACCTCCCTTGCAGTGAGTGAGGGCACAGAGCCATAGCCTCATGTCTACCAATTATATGCACCCGCATGGCTGCAAAAACTGTAAGCCTGGGGCCCTGGCCCTCCTGGAGATGCTGGGAGCCTTAATAAGTTCCGTTTCTTCCTAATCAGCCAGAGTTGGTATCTGTGGATTGTGACTCAGAAGCCTCAGTGAACCAGGTATGCACAGATAATTTATTCAAAAGGAAAAAGAAATTGTCGAATTCAGGAGAGGAAGTTTACCCTAGCTGGTAGTCAAAGAAACTCAAAGCAAGCTCGAGATGCTGTATTATACCTACTAAAAATAAAAACAATCGTTTTTGTGGCAAGAAGGTTACTTTTGTTTACAGCTAGTAAATAAACGGATGCATTGTTTGGAAAGCAGTAATGGGAAAATGAAGTAAAATCTGTAAACATGTTCTTAGCTTTTGACCTACCAATTCCCAATAAAATGTGGCAAAGTGTGTGGTAAGATGAAACAACTATTTGTGTATTTGTGAGAGAGATTACTGATGCAGGCTTAAAATGTGTTGGGCTGGGAATGATAAAATTTGCATTAGGACCCCAGAAGATTTTAGGGAGCAAGGGATAAAGACCCAATCTCAGTTTCCCAAAATGTAAAGTTCCTGAAGCTGTCAGGTGACCAAGGTCAAGACCCAGAGCTGGAAAGGGCAATGAATCCCCAGAGAGAACATCTCCACAAAGGTGGAGCTGACCAAGCTCTGACTTCGTTCTTCCCAACGGCAGTTCTCTGGGGCCATGAACTCCCTCCATGTAGGGCCATTTCACAGGCCATACTCCCCTTTAATCACCTGCCTGGGTACACACCTCGTAAGCCTGTCTCTAGACCCTGCCCAGCTGTCATCACTGAGGGAGCCAGGCACCCAGCACCCAGCCGGCACTCAGGCTTTTTCATTTAAACTGGAGAGAATCATTTGTATGGGATCAATAGGAATACATGTTGTAGCAAATAGCAAACAGGTGAATTTCCAGCTCACAACAATTGCCCCTATTTGAGAAGAGCCGCACCACAGAGGTGGACCTGAAGTAATGACGTGCAATGTCCTTGCAACTTAACCCTGACCTCTGGCCACCTCCAAGGGGTAAACAACTGACCTAAGCTGTATCAACTTTTTTTTTTTTATTGCGGTACGCGGGCCTCTCACCGCCGCGGCCTCTCCCGCTGCAGCGCACAGGCTCCGGACGCGCAGGCTCAGCGGCCATGGCTCACGGGCCCAGCCGCTCCCCGGCATGTGGGATCCTCCCGGACCGGGGCACGAACCCACGTCCCCTGAATTGGCAGGCGGACTCCCAACCACTGCGCCACCAGGGAAGCCCAGCTATATCAACTTTTGACACTTGAAGGGAGAGACTGAAGTTGGTTGAAGCTGTTACCTTAATGCCAGTGTCCATATACTCCCGCTGCTGAGGCCTCCGCGGACCGCGACCCATGGAGACCGCTGCCGCCATTAGGCCTCGGACTTCACGTCCTGAGTCCGGCCAGTGTGCAGCCGTGGCGAAGGGTCTGGAGCTCTGCAGGACACAGCCCTCGGCCTCTCCCTGGGCCCCCCCGGCTCACCTTCCAGCCTCGAGGCCGGAGGGCCCGGAGGGCCCCAGGGAGAAGGCCGAGACCCGCTTCCACCCGCGCTCTCTGCCGTGAGGACCGCACTGTTTGCTGAGCGTGGGCGGAGCCGCAGCCCTCAGGGTCCCGCGATAATGGCTGTGCGCCTGCGCCACCCCTGTTACACAACCAGTGGTTCTGGCACATTCAGATCCAGCTTGTGCTCCTCATTTCTCAGCAGAGACCCTCTCCCTTTCCTCTGGGGTACGTTCACACTCACACACCCACTTCCACAGAGCCCGGGCTGGCCATGCAGGATGCCAGCGAGATCCGGACCAACACCCTTTCTAGAAGCTGAAGGTAACACAGCTGAATGGGGGTGAGGCAGGGGGGCCGGGACCGTGACGGCGTCAGCTAGAACTTGTCAAAGCTTCAGGACACTCGGAGACGCTGCGGGCTTGCTTCTCCTAGCTCGGGCGGGGCTCACTGTCTTCTGTTCCCTACAGTGACAGTTCTGGTCTCAGCTATAACAACACCCCGGTGGCAAGTGTCTACTTCACAGGGTCACTGTGAGGTTAGCCGAATTAGCACGTGTGAAATGATGTGGTGGCACCCGATGCATACAGTAAGAGCTCAGCAAACTGGCCACCGGTCACAGCTGGGGCAGAAATAGCACTCCTCTTGGTTGGGCCCCAAGAGCTATGACGACAGCCCTGGGGTGGAACGCGGGCCCTCCACTTCTCCCAGCTCACATCCCAAAGATCTGAGACACGAGGGGAGGCATGTGGTGACGTTCCCACAGCCAGGCTGCTCCCCTGAGAAGCAGCTGTGGTAGAGAAATGACGGAAATGCCAAGTGTCACAATTAAAAAGATAATGTGCCGACAGGTTCATCTTTGCAAACTGTTCTGCTATGGAATTTAAATCCTCCCCCTCCTAACTGAGGAATGCCAAGGATTTCTGCCTCCCCTTCTTTTCCAAAGACCAGTGCAGCCTCTTCCACCCAGACCACTGACCCAAGCGAATGGCTTCCCCTGAACCCTGCCTCAGCATCCCAGCCTGGTCACATGGGACACCCTTGGCCTTTTGAGTCATTCATATTCTGGGTACTTCTACCTCCTGTCAGTGACGAGAGATTTTGTAAGAAATACGGTGCTGAGTGGCAAGGGAGCAGCTCCCTCATGGTGTAGGGCCCCCAGGGACAGCGTGCAGACCCTCACAGATTGTCTTTCGACCAAATGAGGTTCCAACCACCAACTCAGGCACTCGGCACTCCCCAGAGAAACAGATAATTATCACCTTCAAAGGTGAGGGCTTTACTTCAAAAGAAAAATAAATCCAGTTATTTAGCCAAGCATTTGGTTAATGCATAAATTTACAGCATCCCAACATCAGCTCCTTTCCCTGCTGAGCTGTACCAATGTCTGAAGTAACCCCCCACTGACTGCTGGAGAAGGGAACCCTGCAGATGCGAGCAAGCAGGACTAGACCCTTAGTGCCTCTTCGGACTCATTAACCGGCATCTGTTCTCTGAAGCCAGGTGCATCCCAAACAAGCACCTTGGAGGGAAAGCCCAGGGCCCTCCGTGCAGTCAGGGGGCAAGCTTGGATACATTAGCATGTGCTTTAAATGCCGGGAGCTTCAGGCCTCATTCCAAGAGGTTTTTTCTAGAACTGTTGTTCCTCCTTTTTTTTTTTTTTTTTACATATTTATTGGAGTATAATTGCTTTACAGTGGTGTGCTAGTTTCTGCTTTATAACAAACTGAATCAGTTATACATATACATATGTTCCCATATCTCTTCCCTCTTGCGTCTCCCTCCCTCCCACCCTCCCTATCCCACCCCTCCAGGCGGTCACAAAACACCGAGCTGATCTCCCTGTGCTATGCGGCTGCTTCCCACACTAGCTATCTACCTTACGTTTGGTAGTGTATATATGTCCATGCCACTCTCTCGCTTTGTCACAGCTTACCCTTCCCCCTCCCCACATCCTCAAGTCCATTCTCTAGTAGGTCTGTGTCTTTATTCCCATCTTACCCCTAGGTTCTTCATGACATTCTTTTTTATATATACAATGGAATATTACTCAGCCATAAAAAGAAACAAAATTGAGTTATTTGTAGTGAGGTGGATGGACTTAGAGTCTGTCATACAGAGTGAAGTAAGTCAGAAAGAGAAAGACAAATACCGTATGCTAACACATATATATGGAATCTAAGAAAAAAAAAAATGTTCCTCCTTTTTTAAAAGAAAAAGTAGCTTTCAGAGAAGCTCCCCCTTTTCCCAAACCCCACCCCTCTTTGGGGGCCAGCACTCTCATGGTGAGATATGCAACATTTGAGGAACCAGGAAGAAAGTGGGGGCTTTAGCACCCCGACACTCACACATAATCTCCATCAACCTCCTCCACCCCCCTCACCCAAGCCACCCCTTGAGGTTGTTATTCATTGATGTGGCTTTCTCAATCTTACGTCGTAATGGACAATGGGGGCCCATCCCACCCATGTCCACTGTAATGGCCGGTGGTTTGGATACCAGGAAGGCACCCTGGTTGCCTGAGTGATGTCTCTTGCAGTAGGTGTGGTTCAGGGATGGTGCAAAACCTAAATGAATCCTTCCAGAGTGAAACTCAGGGCTTTGTTCTATGTTTGGGGGAAGAGGAGCCCTCTCCCTCCTCCTAGACGTGAACAAGGACATGGCCTTGGAGGTGCTGGCAGTCCCCATCCCCAGGAGGGAAGCCAGGCTGAGGCCAAAACTGACCCATGGAAGAGGGTGGGGTTGACAGAATACAGAGATATCACCTGCAGTCCTGAGAAGATGGGAGAATTTCTGGAGCAGATCAACCCATGGACTGGTTCTACCCCAGGACGTTTTAGTTGTATGAGCTGACAAAGTCTGTTATTCACTGCACTGGGAAGTGGAGTTTTTGTTATTGAATTGGGAAGCACTCTAATAAGATCATCTTTGGAAAAAAAAAAACCACAGAGAGCCTCCACCTGGCAGTGGGAGCAGACTCATTCCTTCAAACCCCTTGTAAAGAAAAGATGACTCAGCCTCTGATAAAGCCCATGGTATGGAGTATAGCATACTGAAGCTCCACTAGAGCCGGCACTTAGTAGGTGCTTTGCCAAGGTGATGAGGGAATATTCGTCACTTGGCTGCACAGTAACCAGTCTGGGCTCAGAGCCCACGCTCTTCCCCAGAAGAGCAAAGGCCAGGCAAGCCAGATACAGCACTCAGATCAGGTACCCAGGAAAGCCCAGGGGAGAGATGTGACAGACGCATGGAACAGATGGCAGCAGGAAAGGGCCCGCCAGCACACCTGCAAACACAGGGGCAGACACACACTCTTCAAGGCCTTTTTAGCTGCGGCCCTGGCACCCATCCCTAGGATGGCGGCCCTGGGTGGGAGATTAAAACTTTGAGAGATTGTCTCCCTCACAAAACCAAAGCTGGAGGAACAGCAACACTGGAAATCATCCTCCGTGACAGGGAAACTCAAATGGTGACCGAATGGAGCAGATCCTGCAGGGAGAGGGCTGTAAGCCAAGGCTTCCTCAGCTCCCTGGAGAAAGGCCCAGGCTCCGGAAGGCAGGATGCCCCACCCCTGGAGAAAGGCCCTGTGGGCTTAGGGAAGAGAAAATTCCCTTTCCCTTTAAAGCAGCAGTTCCAGGAAACTCCACTAATGTTCCGCCTCCTCCATTCCCACTCCCAGACACAGTGGGTCCCCAGAGTGTGATAAACATTGGAAGGCACGAGTGGAAACTTGTGCTGGGGCCCAGATGTGGAGCCCTGCGGGATAGCTGTGTGTGGGGAGCAGGGCAGGGGGCAAAGCGGAGGGAGCCCTGCTGTGTCCCTGCCCCTCCAGCAATTAACGTGAGTTTGAAGCGAACACTGACAACCAGGGCAGCTCAGGCGACAAACCCCACGTTTGGGGATTAGAAAACTGGGGTGTTTCTGAGGATGCTGGTCTTCCAAGCTCCTCTGCAGAGCAAAGAGACAAATGAGGTGCTACCTCAGAAAAATCTGAATTCTACAAATAATTCTACCCACTGTCACCAACCCCCTAAATCACCCCAGTTCATGTGAGTCTTGTGTCGGTGGCACACCCTCAGCTTGAGTGAAAATTCCCTGAACAGCATAGGAGAGAAGCATCAGTTTCTCACGTCTTGACTCCTAATTTAAAGTAATGGGAGAGAGTAGGTCCCTCCAATTCCACTTCCTGAATCCCTCCTTTTAGAAGGAGAGCCTTTTACAAAAACATACAGAGCTCCAAACAGGATATGACATTCTTTCTCAAAGTCAGGCCAATTGGGAATTTTTTTTTTTAACGAGTTGAAAAACTTATTTTTCTAGGGTGGCCTGCATTCTTTAACCTTTGAAAAACTTTGAAGTTCACATTTATTTCTCCCTTGGGAAGTCTTTACTCAGTTATGAAAGTAACAGAAGAGCACTTCACATTAAGCGCTTGACCTAGCAAACTGGCCCAAAATAAGGAAGGTTGCTGGGGGGAGGGGGGTCGTGGAAAGATAGAGAAACTAATTAAAAAACGTATATATACACGTAAACCACACAAATGGAACGAGCTTCAGACAGCCAAAATGACTAGGGAACACCCACATATGGATCGGGGGTGAGCATTAAATATAACAATTATTTGTAGAACTAGGACTACACGAGGGTTCAGAGGGAGAGAGCAGAACTACTTGCTCAGACATTTTAGATACAATAAAACGACCTATACGTGGGGTAAAGGGGAGAACGGAGAAACCACATACAAAATGTTTTAAAAAAATTGTTCTCAGCACTCCTGGGCAAAAATTTTTATCCCAGAGAAATGAAGGTGTATGCTCACACAAAAAACCACACATAGGGCTTCCCCGGTGGCGCAGTGGTTGAGAGTCCGCCTGCCGATGCAGGGGACACGGGTTCGTGCCCCGGTCCGGGAAGATCCCACATGCCGCGGAGCGGCTGGGCCTGTGAGCCATGGCCGCTGAGCCTGCGCGTCCGGAGCCTGTGCTCTGCAACGGGAGAGGCCACAACAGTGACAGGCCCGCGTACCGCAAAAAAAAAACAAAAAAAAGCCACACATAAATGTTTACAGCAGCTCTATTTGTAACAGCCCCAAAAACTAGAAATTATCCAGATGTCCTTCAGTAAGTGAATGATTAAGCAAATGGTGGTATATCCACCCCATTTAATAGCACTCAGCAATAAAAAAAAGGTATGGATACATACAATACACACAATAACCTGGATAAATCTCCAGAGAAGTATGCCGAGTGAAAAAACGGCCAATCCTAAAAGATTACATCCTGGGTGATTCCATTTATACATCATTCTTGAAATGACAAATTTATAGCGATGGAAAACAGACTGGGGGTTGGAAGAGATTGAAGGCGGTGGGGCTGGCTACATAAAAGGGCAGCAGGAAGGATCTTTGTGGTGATGGACATGTTCTGTATCTTGAGTGTATCAAATATTCTGGATGTGACACTGTGCTATAGTTTTGCAAGATGACACCACTGGGGGAAACTGGGTAAAGGGTACCGAATTACTTCTTACAACCCCGAGTGAATCTACAATGGTCACAAAATTTAAAAGTTTAATTAAAAAAATAAAAACTGTTCTCAGCAATTATATTGGTGGTGGTATTATTGGTATTCTGAGTTGATGCATGTAATTTGGGATAAAGCACATGAGTAATTATAGGATATTCTAATTCTATGGCTCCTGTACCCTTGAAAGCCATGATCCTGAGTGAAAATGATTAGGACGTAATACAGGAAAAACCTCTACAATCCTGAATTCGAGTTATTTTTTTCTTAGCTCTATCTACTGATAGGCCTAGAAAACGCGGACCAACCCAGTAGCAACGAGCATTGCTAGCACACAAATTATCGTTTTCAAAATACCATTTTACACTAAAAGAAACCAGGTTTTCTTAGAGGAATCTCTGACTGCAGGTCCGGGGGCAAGACATGTACTGGATGAGCCTGGGACAGTGCGTCATGCCAGGTAAGGAGGAAGGGGATATCAAAAGGACTCAGAAGCCAACTTGAAGGGACGTCCACCAGCCAAAGACGGGACATCTTTAAATTTCAAAAAGGGTAATTTCATCAGTGGTCAGTGTTGGGAAGTGGGAAGTGAATGATTTCACCATGACTCTCAATGGTGAGAAAAAGTCCTGAGCTTCGGTGGATCGTTTTACCTTTTTTCTTCAATTTATGCTTTTTTGGGTTATGGATCATGCTTAGAAGGACCAGCTTAAATCATGGTGAAGACTCAGGCATTTACCCTGTCTGTCCTATATGAATTCTACCACTAGAGGGAATATTCAAATATTCCAACTAATAAATGAAGAGAATGTATCCAGAGGGAAATATCATAGCTGCCCCCCCCCATACACCACCAATCCTAAAAGTGCCAAAACGTTGGTGAGAAGATAGCCATGTGTCCACCGCTCAGCCTGATATACTCTATTTCATTGACTGAAGACCTGTAGGTTGTACAAAGAATCATCACTCTTAAGTACCGCCAAGGAAACACAACGCTGAGGCTTGGGAATTGCAGATGCATTCCAACTTGAGAGACGTTCAAATGTGACCAAAGCGGCCTTTAATCAAGAATGCCTCCTGAAAGACTTAATTTACTGCTTCTCACTTCTCAGATGCATACACAGAAAGACCAGTTTTATTACCCATCCTGTACCACTAAAAATTCAGGTAAAATAGTACACTATAGCAACAAAAATAAATGTGCACAATTCTCAAAATGTTAAGCAGTGCATGATTTTTACAGAATTCCATTATTTACCCTGACAGGACTGAAGATCACGATCTTATATGGCCTGTAACTTCCCCCTGTGAACATGTCTTCATTCGGATTTTCTAATCACATGTGCTGACATCAGCTCCTGATGACCCACCGAAGCCATTCTTCTGCGGCTGCTTCTCCTGCTGCCCATCGTCTTCCACTTTCAGGCCTCAGGCATCCTCAGCAAGGGCAGTGAAGAGAGCATGTACCACCAAAACCAGGTATCGGGGGTCTGCAAGCCTCTGGAATTACGTGCAAAATGTTCCATCCACATCTACTTTCTATGGGAATCTGGGGTTGCTGGTTAGTTTCCTTTTGAGTGTGGCCTGCCTGCCACCTGCCTGGCTTTGTCAGGTGGGCTGTAATCAATCATCATGACGATGATTATTTTTTAACATCTTTATTGGGAGTATAATTGCTTTACAATGGTGTGCTAGTTTCTGCTTTATAACAAACTGAATCAGCTATACATATACATATATCCCTATGTCTCCTCCCTCTTGCGTCTCCCTCCCACCCTCCCTATCCCACCCCTCTAGGTGGTCACAAAGCACCGAGCTGATCTCCCTGTGCTATGCGGCTGCTTCCCACTAGCTATCTATTTTACATTTGGTAGTGTATATATGTCCATGCCACTCTCTCACTTCGTCCCAGCTTACCCTTCCCCCTCCCCGTGTCCTCAAGTCCATTCTCTACGTCTGGGTCTTTACCCCTGTCCTGCCCCTAGGTTCTTCATGACCTTTTCTTTAAATTTTTTTGGTTCCATATATATGTGTTAGCATATGGTATTTGTTTTTCTCTTTCTGACTTACTACACCTCACTACAAATAACTCAATTTTGTTTCTTTTGATGGCTGAGTGATATTCCATTGTATATATGTGCCACATCTTCTTGATCCATTCATCTGTCGACGGACACTCAGGTTGCTTCCATGTCCTGGCTATTGTAAGTAAATAGAGCTGCAATGAACTTTGTGGTACATGACTCTTTTTGAATTACGGTTTTCTCAGGATATATGCCCAGTAGTGGGATTGCTGGGTCATATGTTATTTCTATTTGTAGTTTTCTAAGGAACCTCCATACTGTTCTCCATAGTGGCGGCATCAATTTACATTCCCACCAACAGTGCAAGAGGGTTCCCTTTTCTCCACACCCTCTCCAGCATTTACTGCTTGTAGATTTTTGGGTGACGGCCATTCTGACTGGTGTGAGGTGATACCTCATTGTAGTTTAATCATGATTATTTTCTAAGATGCTTTTTCTTAAGTAAACATTTTGGTCAGAGGTTCACCTGTTGAGAATTGAACAACTTGATTCCAATCCTGAGTAAGGCGAGGGCAAGGGAGCGTCATGGTGAGATAAATGGCCTTGGGTGCTTGGGGGGGTGCAGGTGGGGGTAGGGGGAATAAACAGTGAGGTCTCAGTTCACCTGAGGGCAACAGAAAGCCCTGATGCTAGTCAGCTGTGAGGCCCAGGACTGATGTCATGGTAGGCATGTCCTCTGCGGAATAAACTGCTGAAAAGTCTATAATACTGACACGCATTGCTACTTTATGTAAGAAAACGTGCAAGTGGTACGGAGCCGATACACACAGATAAACTAGGAGGAGTACAACACACGTATCTAACCCACGATCCTACGCTGGCATCAGCAAACTGGCCCACGGGCCACACCTGGCCTGTCATCTGTTTTTGTACAATCTGTGTAAAACTGATTTTTACATTTTAAATGTTTTTAAAAAATCAAAAAAGAATATGGTGTGGCACATGAAAATTATACGAAATTCAAATCTGTGTCCACACATAAGGTTTTACCGGAACACAGCCGCGCCCACTGGTTACACATCATCGATGGGTGCCTCTGTATTACACAATGGCAGAGTTTCAACAGACAGAGTACGGCCTACAGAGCCTAAAACATTTACTTATCTCTGGCCATTTACTGAAAACGTTGTCTAACCCTTGCCTCAGAGCTCAGGTTTAGCGAGCTCTCTGGTAACTTTTTTATACATGGAAGATAAAATCTGGATGTAGAGCTGCAAAACATTCCATATTTATTACTCCGTTTATTGTAACTTTCAAAGCTGGGGTACCAGACACGCACAAGAATGCAAAATAGGAACCCAGATGGACGGTCTAATGTTTCCCGTTTGCTATTTCTCACTTTGCAAATTCCCTACATGGCGTGCACGCAAGGAGAGAAAAAACAATTACCCACCGTGCTAGATTTAAAAGCATTTAATGACATAGCATATATTTAACAGATAGGGCAAAAGTCGAGAGGTACAGGTCATAACAACTGAGCACTGGGCCTGAGTGACCACCTCCCTGCTCAGGCCCAGCCTCTGGAGTTCATTCCTATCAATGCCATTTTGATTGTGCAGTAAGATGAAAATTTGTCATTACAATCGTTACAGTGACAGAGAAATGCGCACTATGTATCAAATAGCAAGGTAATGAAGCAAATTATAACACAGTGTGGCAACGCACAAGCAAGTAACCATTAGGGTAACAGGACTTTGTCCAGTAAATGCTTCAGTTCCACTTGTACACTTACCAATGATTTAAAGGGTTTATTATACATCTAGTTTTATTATACTTTGTACTAGAATTATCTCAAACATACAATATAATGTATTTCAGCAAAAAAAAAAAAAATTGAAATTGAAATTACAGATTATTTAAAACAGTATCAGTTTTCTATTCCTTCTTGGATCCCGACATTCTTAACCGTCGTCCAGGCTGATGCAGAAGAGCCGCATGTCGTGTGTTAGTAAGTGATGCCAGATACAAACGGTTTGGTCTGTAGAGTTAACAATGGAGCTGCACTGTGGCTGCAGCGAGATCATAATACACAATCTGTTTATTCCAGGTTAGACCCAGCACTTCTAATAGTCAAGACTCACGGTAACCACTGGAAGTAAATGGAAGAGAATGGTGTTGGGAAGTTGGTACATTTTGTCTGTGGTGAGCACAGGAAGTACTGTTTAAGCACCGCTGCCTTGCATACCAACAGCACTAGAGGCGGGTTATTTCCAACACAGCCTCACAAAATTGAGGAACCGTTTAAATATTGAGATCTAATCTATATAATTTCGTTAAAAAAAATCTGGTCTTCCCTCTGCACCTCAAACTTTTTTGTAACTTGGAGATAAAGTGTTTAGGTGTATTTTCCCCTTCCCACCCCCCCACCCCGAGAAATGCTCTATAAATTAAAAGAAAAAAATCAACCACATTGAGGAACATTTAGGCACAGAGAGTAATGTGTTGGTTCTGAGCTTGCATGCTGGAATTTCACTGAAAAGGTTAAGAGAAGGGCAGGAGGTGACGGAAAGGAGTTCACTTCTTTTTGCCAAAAAGGCTGAACCTCTTTTCTTTGTCTTTCTCTTTGTCCTTCTCCCGTTTGCCGGGACTGGACTCGCTGGTGATGGTGACAACGCTGGTGGGCAAGGTCTGAGCCCGGCTGGATGCTGGCGTGCTCTGGGTGCTGGCGGACACCTCGTGTTTATCGGAGGAGATGGCAGAGGAGATGGCCTGGATCCATGTGTTCATTTCCTCCTGGATGAAGGAGGGGACACAGGTGAGACTCAACTAGGAGGGACGGGCATGAGATGCTCTCGGTCCACCTGGGTGACCGTGTGAGCCTCTGTGGGCTGGAAGGCTTGGGAACGGTGTGTCTGCCTGAGAGGGGAAAGCGGTTCCCAAACGAACCTCTGCTTTGTCAGGACAGTAGTGAACATGATTGAACGCTCACCAGGAATTCGGTTTACGGTACCTGAAGGTCCTCACTCTAGTATGTGGCCCTACAAACGTGGACGAGCTGGAAAGACTGGTCTACAGTAGGGTGTCAGGTCCCACCCTAGAAGATGCTTTTTCTTTTCCTTTTTTAAACTGAAATATATTTGACGCATAACATTGTATAAATTTAACAGAAGTTGCCTTTTTCGAATTTAAAGCCCTGCATACGTGTTGTTTTCCCATCGGCTGACCCTCTCTCCTCTCAAGGAGGAGCACAGCCATGCAATGGTTGGTTAAAGGCAGTGGGGCGCAGTGGGTGCAACGGGGAGGCTCCTGATTGGGCTGCAGGATCCACACCCAGTCCTGGGACCTGCTCCCTGTGTTTCACCCACAGTTCTCCTCCGCGGACTTCAAGGGACCCTGCACTAGGTCTCCTGCCGCGGCGGGAGGGCAGTGAGATGACATTCACCGCCTCTGAGAGATACAGGAGAACTGAACACCTGCCAGCGTTCATGACCGTGGAGGCCAGAGGACAGAAGCCACCACTGGATCATTACTTATGTGAAGAACATCATAAATAAAGCTCATCGGGCCACCAACACTTGCAAACTTCTAAGTATCTGAAAAAATGAAACTTAGAAACTTACATCGTCTTTGGCTTGGAAGAGGTACTCATTGCCGTCATTTAGTCTGTAATTCGAAGGAAGAAACTCAGTCACAATATAACTTAAGGAAGAAAAAAAAAAAAATCCCCCAACTCTCATGTGGGATACAAGCAGGCCGCAGGAATCACACCAGAAATGCCCGTGGGAACTCTGCACACGTCGCCCACTGTGCCGGGGGCCTGCACAGGCCCAGCAGCCGCGCCCCGGGGCATCAAGAAGTCATACAATTGGGCCAATATGCACAGGTAACATGGGTGTTTCAATCACTGGAAGGATTCAAAAAGCTCCGAGCATGTCAACACCTGGATCTGTTGTGGCAAAGACCACTGGGGATGGCTGATCACTGCTCTAAACTGAACGCAGAAGAAAGCTCTTTAAAACCCACGGGCCCTCCTGAAATTCTGCCACTGGACTTACATCCCCCACATTAACGAACGCCAGGCTTTCTGAACTGACACCCAGAAAAGTTCTCCTAGACTTCTCTTCTTATACACCTCTCAGAACAAAAGAATCTGCCCTGGCCGGCCTATCGCTGTGACACGGAGAGGACGCTGGCTGGGAGGGCCCCTCCTTCTCTGCTGCATCGAGAGGAAGCTGGTGTTGCCGATGCAGAGGAGGTAAATGCCCTCTGCCGATATCCCGACGCTCTGAAGCTGCATCAAGGAAGTACAAAGTGGGCGTGCAGCCAGGGTGGGTGCCAGGCTGGCCGCGCCTGGTCTTACAGCGTGTAAAGCGTCCCAGGTCCCTGGGGCCTGCCTCCAGTGCCCGTCCAGGGCTCAAGGAATCACCCCATTTGAACTGCTCTCGTTTGTGGTCCTTGGCCTCGTCCAGCTGGCATGAGGCTCACGTGTAACTGAGGACCAAAGTTTGCTTTTCAAATCCCAAAGCAACAGATCAAGTTAGTATCAGACTAAGTATCGTCCTAACCACTAACATGTTTACTTTTCATGCTTTTAAAAGAAAAACGGGTTTTTCCTGCCCATTTCCAAGTACAAGCCGAACTTCAGAGCTTGGATCCACTCTGTTGGGAGTCGTATGTGTTGTACAGGGTAGAGACATTTGGAACTGAATGGTTCCAGAGGCATCTGGAACATCCGCCGGGTGAGTCAGGGGAGCACAGGGCCCCTCCCGCCCCTTCCTGTTTGTCTCCACCTGGCTCCGGGATGACTCACTTGACCCATCTCCAGATAAGTCACGAGCTAAGAACAGCATCTCCTGGGTCTGGATTAGCTGCAAAGACGGGGAAACTATTTTTCTAAGCTTCCCTTAAACTGTGAAATGTGACTAGCTCACCTTGTCTCAGGAAACACTAAGTTCCAGCTTATAAAAAGGAAAGTTCCTTTTCTTCCATGTTCAGTTGTGCCGTTAACCGGCCACAGAGCCCAGCGATCCTAACCAAGACGTGTGCCTATCCAGTTTGTCACTTTGTTGGTGATTTTTTAAACAGCAGAGGAGAGGAATCAACCGATCACAGCATCTATCTAAGAGAACCAACCCCCAGAGTGAAAATAAACACACACCCACTCTCTGGCAACGCTCACCTTAGCTTGAACACGTGTTTCTTCTTTTTGTAATCAAGGGCCACTTCACAGATGGCTTCTTTCAAACTCACAGGGACCTCGCTGTGGTAGGGAATTCCGGAAGCAGCTGTCTTTGCATCTTTGTAGAAACCCATTTCTTGGTTATTTATGACACAGTAAACATTGTGCCAGGACCTGAGTAGCAAAGAAAGGAGCTTCAAGTTTCTGCTCCACGCTCCCTTCAAGAACTAAGGGTCTGATTAACACGAAAATGATCCTCACACAACACGGCATGATCCCCTGTTAAAAAAGCCCTTCCTAAATCCTGCTAAAAATACGCAATGGGACAAAATTCCTCTGTGGACTCCCAAGACAAGACACGTACTGCTAGTGGCAGGTTTTTTGTTTTGTTTTGTTTTGGTTTTGCGGTACGCGGGCCTCTCACTGTTGTGGCCTCTCCCGTTGTGGAGCACAGGCTCCGGACGCACAGGCTCAGCGGCCACGGCTCACGGGCCCAGCCGGTCCGCGGCATGTGGGATCTTCCCGGACCGGGGCACGAACCCGTGTCCCCTGCATCGGCAGGCGGACTCTCAACCACTGCGCCACCAGGGAAGCCCTAGTGGCAGGTTTTTGAGGGCCACTTCTCACTCTGAGTTTGAAGAAAACCACAGTGCCCTCTTTCATTACATAAAGGTACTCTTGGCTCTGACGGGAAAGACTTTTTTGCTGGTGTTTGGTACACTCTTGTGGTAACAGGGTACAGGCCAAGCTCCTTACTGGAAACACGCCTGTCCTTAGGCAGCTCTTCCACCGCAGCTTCATTCTGTAATGAAGTGGCCTGGCAACGTGACAGGGAGGGGGAGACAGACCCAGGGCCACTAGCACTTACGGTACACTGGCTGAATTAGAATAAGGTAGCCTTTCCCCCCAGGGTACAGCAAACTGTCCTAATATACCGCTTTTATTAGAACAAGACACTTTACTGCCACCTGCCTGTATTAACAAATAAATCTATAATGTCCCCAATGTGGATGGCAGCTCTTAGATGGGATTCCCTTGTACAGTGTACAACCTGGACAACCGTACATGGTGGTCCCAGGCAGTTTAGTTTACTGGTTAAAGCACACAGGCTGTGGAATCAGATGAGTTTTACCCTAGCTGTGCCATTTACTAGGAAGCTACACTGAGTGAGCTTTCTTAACCTCCCAGAGCCTCAGTTTCTTCATTTGTAAAATGGAGATAATACAAGTAGGGCTACTGAGAGATAATGAATATAAAGACTGATATGGAGATAAGGTAGGGGAAATGGTGAATGTCTTAAAACATCCCACAGGAGGGAAACCACAGTGAAATCATTTCACTCTAGGGAAGACTCCCCCGCCTCAATCTAGCGATATTCCTTCTCAGGAGGAACTACTAAGGCCTCTTCTTGCTGTTCCCACACACACACGTAACTCTTCCTTCTCTCGGTGAATAAAAAAGCACTCTACTGCCACTTCCCAACGTCAGTCCCGAGAAGGATGTAACGCCCGGGAAGCTACAGAACAAATCAACCACATAAACACACACTCCCCTTTCGATCAAGAGTGGCCCACCCCCAGCTCCTAATGGGCCGACTCCCCCCCGGACCGCCTCAGCCTCTGTGCTGTTACCTGCTTGAGGCCTTCTTATTGTGGGCCTCCCACTCGTGCTTCCGATTCAGGAAGCCTTCCATCTGGGCCAAAGGCGTCTCCTGGGTCCTGGCCGGCAAGGTGGCAGCACTTTGGGCCGGGAGGGCAGTCTTGGCTTTGCGCTCGGAGGTGGGAGAGGGGATGGGGCTGGACTCTTTCGAGCTTGTCCTCTGTTCTGCAGCGCCATTGACCATTTCGCTCGTGTCCACCGTTTCTGCCATCTAGGGACAGCGGAGAGGCCATTCAGCTAACCCCGTGAGCCCCCGGGGTGACCACATACGCTCTGACTCGCACACGTGGCTGTGTATAAATGCCTGGCACAGATCGAGGCAGTACAGTAAAACCATTGCACATCCCACAAAGCCAGCTGGACACCAAGGACATTAGAAGGTGGGAATGGATTAATACCCGCCCGTTTACGGGGAAATGAGAAAAGCGAAATGCCAGGATGAGTTTTACTGCACTCTGTTCCTCTGATCAATCCATTTTCTCTAATAGAACTCAGATCATTTCCTCTTATGGTTACTTTAAAACAAAAGGACAACAGTTAACAATCACACATATTAAATATGAGAGAGTGGACGTTATACAGCAGCCACCTTACAACCAAGGACGCCACCAGAAGGGCTGGAAGTTGAAGCGAAAGGGCATTCACAAACAGATGGATAGACAACTCTATCAGAACTACACGGCATTCCCCCAAAGTCAGACAAGAAAGACCTTTGGTTTCTGAAAATGCTCTCCGGCTCTCCTCCCACCACCCCTCGACACATCGTCATAAACACATGCAGAAATTAGGACGGCAATCATGCATTTCACATCTACCATCCCCGTTAGACTTTGGAACTTAAGAGCTGGAAGGAAATGAGGCAAGTCAACGAACATCAATTTAACCACATCTGCCGAAGTTGTATCGTGAGTGGGTTGTAGTTTGTGTTAAAGGAGCTGGAAAAGCCAATCACAGTCACTCAACACCACACGGCTATTTACCCCCAAACAAAGACAGAACCAGGGCCTTCCCCATCACGTGTTGGTTGATCACGGTGCCTTGCTGCACTGAGACGAGAAAGCCCAGACAGCCAGGCTTCCAGCGGCTCTGACCCTTCAGGCTGGAGACGTCTTCGGGAGCTGTTCCTTCCCAAGCTCACTTATATTGTAACCCTCATGGCTTTTCGGCTTGGGAAATGCAGTAGGGTCTCCATTCATTATCGCTTTCAGCCTGTGTGCCATCAACTGTGTACCATGAACTGAAGCGGCCCCTGGCTGGATACACCCAGGGTGTGGGATTAGCGAGTTACTAAAGCTGGGTGTGGCTGACGCTTTAGTGGATTACAGACAACCTGCACCCTTCGTACACGGACAAACATGGAGGTGTCAACGGCACGCTCATTAGATACGTCCCCCACCTCTGCTGCCCAGAACCACGTGACAGCAAAATTAGCAGCGACAACCTCAACAGGATCAATGGGAGACTGGCCACCGCCACTTGAACATCCGATATGTCAACTCTCAGGAACTGGGATGTCTCCATTGGGCCTTATCTAAGTGGTGGGCTGGGAATCAAGTTTATACTCTGTCTATACAACCTATTACTGTCAGCAGCGGGGTTTAAGGTCAGACTAGAGGCTATGCACTTGAAGGGTGTTTGTGATTAGAACCCTTTATCCACACAGCAACGTGGAAAAAGGATTCTTAGGGTAGAATGGCATAGGGAGGAGATGCATGGTGATTATCCTGGCCTTGCAAGTGACGGCCTGTCGACCAGTGCTTATAAGGAATAGGCCACTTAAATATCTCTCTTGCCTTTCCCTTTTAAAGGAGAGACAAAGGGGAAATAGTAACCAAAAAAACAAAGCCCCCGGGTCAAAAGTAAGTGAGTGGATTTTAAGGCTGACACATCTGTTCTAGTGTGAGATTTCAGGAAACTTCTGGTTGGAAGTATGAGATCGGTCTGGAAGGCCTGTGCCAGGCATGAGTCCAGGGAGACATGGGGTTAGTGTCTATAGAAACCAGGTTAAACAAAAAAAAATTAGTGCTGCAGGTGTGACTCAAAAACTGCTAGTGACAGCAGTGACCTGGATAGAGGAACGTTTACTGGAAAAAGGCTAAAATTTATCATACTTGGTCCAACTTCAAGGTAGGTGACAGCCAGGGGAAGCCCCTTCTGGGGGAAATTCTGCAGCAAAAATTTTTTTCTTTAGAGTTAGAAGGAAAGAGAAAACCCCAAACCAGTAGGCAGAGATAATTAATGTTTATGCAAATGAATCACTAACCAAGAAAACAAGGAAAATAAAAGGAACAAAATGAATTTTAATGGACATGTGCTTAAGCATGCCAACAGACAACACGCCACTAGAGACAAACATCAAAAGCAAATCGTAGTGCTGTGACCAAACAGTGGGTACATGTGGATACACCCCTACCCCCCACCCCACGTTGCTTCTCTTTAGCGATTAGTGGCTGCGTACACCTGAGATACTTCAGTCAGGAGGTGAACGTAAATGCAACGTGACAACTAGTAGCACAAGGAACACCTGACTGGTTTTCTAAGTGCAAGAAGCAACACTATCTTCAAGTTCATTAACTTGAGTCTCTGCACCGTAACTCAGAAGAACGAAAAGAGCTTTTCTTCTTCTGATACAATCCAATTTCAATTAAAACTCTGTCTGGCAAGCTACAATTAAAAAATCTAGATAAAAATAGGCATGAGAACAAATGCCAAAAGCATCACAGCACTCCTTTCTTTCCTGTGTGCTTATGTGGCTTTGTTTTGTTTTGTTTTGTTTTTGGTCTTCTGAATACGAAAGGCATAAAATTGGGTATTAGCCCTCATGATACAAAATTTAAACATATATATATGGACACATCACATATATACATATAGATCAATGACACGTATCATTTGGAGCCAGTTAACACATGTCAGGGCTCCCTAATCACCAAAGATGAAGCAGTAGTTTCTTTTCTAAAATGAATTTTGGTGTGTTTTAAGGCAGAGACCCAATAATGGTGCATACTACTCCCAGAACGTAAGAAGCTTGGCATCTATCTATATACCCATCTACGGTCGCAAGTAGATAGATATGTACATAGAAATGAGGAAAAAACAAACAAGATGCTATATGATGTTATCCTGACAAAAGAAAAAAAAAAAGACATGCATCATGAAAAGACAAATTAGACTTAACTCATGGAGAACACATATCAAAACAGGTTTTCTGATTCCACTAACATCTAAATATGGCAAATGAGCAAGTCAATGTCTCACAAGGCTTTGATGTAATATGGACTTGGTTTGGTGAATAGAATTTCTGTTAAAACATTTTCAAATCCCTGCTGGTGGTCTGATAAATGTCATCCTAAACGACTCTTTATTAGAGAGCTTCACAAAAGGTCATAGGAAAATGAAAAATGAATCAGAAGATCCATACGAGACATACTACAGAGACGCTGAAGGACTTCTGGAGCCTGGAGGCAGGCAACAGCTCCTGGGGTGGTTCCCCCAAGTGCGTCGTTCAAGTAATCAGGGTGAACCAGAATGGCTTTTGTTCCATTTGTTTGCAAAATTTAAACAGTTTGACACCCTGAAGTCATCAACTGAACGGAGAGACGTGGAGAAGTCTGGTAGGCAGGCTTCCCCAACGGGCCGAGAAGCGCTGCCACACCTGCCACATCCCATGTTCCGGCGGTGCCGACAGTGACCCAGACAGAGGTGGTGGCGGCAGTCAGGGGGCCCCTGACTCCTGAGGCCGGCTGCGTTATCTGCTGGAAGCGAGCCTACAGTTCTCGGTTCAGGACTTGGCAGAAAAAAATACAGAGAGGACCTGGTTTGTAAAAAAGTAATCAATGATCCGAGGGTCTCAAAACTGTTCAGATTCTGCGCCTAAAGTTTAAAAAAAAAAACCTTCCCAAGTAGATTCAACCTTTTTTTTTTTTTTTTTTTATCATTTTCAATAAATGAATGTATCCTTCATGGAATGTTACACAGCTGACTCTAGGTTTTCATCTTAGTGCTGGAAGTCTCCCTCCTCAATTCCTAGTAAACTACTGCAGGTTAATAACTCTGTAAAGGGGGCTACGTATAGTGCAGGACTGCACCCTGTTAGTATAGCTGGATGTGTCATACCTGTCAGATTCTAGTTTTCTTCTTCATTTTGCTGTAATTTCATTTAATTTCAATTACTCACGTAAGGCTTTCGCTGCAAAATCTTAATAAAGTAAAAAGCTCACGATAAATAAACAAAAAATACGTATGTTGCTTTCAGGCAACTGAGCATCCATCAGTTAAAAAACTCAAAGAAACATGAATTAAACGCAAACAAATATGAAACCAAGGAAGGCTATGAAATAAGTAAAATTTTTAACACTGTGGGTGAAGTGGAAGCCAAAATGTCAAACCAACAGGATTTGGAAAGAGTGGTTCTTGACAAATGGTAGCGAACTTCACAGTCCAGACCACGGCTGGTCACTGGCTGTCCGTCTGCTATTAAAGTTTTTGTAGTTTTGGTAGGTTTGAGAGCGGTAACTAACCCGTGGAGATCCCTGTTCAGCCGGCAAACCATTCTGGGAAACTTGCTCTCCTTTTGAAGCATCCCTGTTGGGGAAGGGGGAGAAAGAAGACAGAGGAGAGAACAGGAGGAAAACGGGGAAGGAGGGAGGGGAGAGGGGAAGAAAAGAGGAGGAGAGAGAGAAGAAGACGGGGGAGAACACAAGTCAACTTCATTAGAGCCCTTCTCTCAGGAAAACATATGCAGCCCTCTTTCACATGACGTGATTTCTTTCTAAAAACTCTTTAAGTGTTTCAAATTGACTCTAGATAGAAAGAGTAAGACCACAGGCATCCCTGCCCATAAAGGTGGCATTCAGGGTTGTCATGGAGCTTGGACCCCAGCAAAATAATCAGCCTTTCAGAAATACAGAGTAATTTCTGCCCTTCGTGTCAAAGTCACCCAGAACTTTCAGAAAGCACCACCACACAGTCACTGGCCTGAAATCTGGGTAGTTCACTCCATCCATTTACTCATGTGGAAATTCTAAGTGTGTGTGTGTGTGTGTGTGTGTACACACACGTGTGCACAGCAGAGATGGTTCCTGTCGACATTCTACTCCCGCTGCCAACATTGCAGTGTGACTGTGGACAAGTCACTCTCCTCAGATGTTACCCAGGGGTGACCGTACGGAGTCTCAGTAGTCTTCAGAAGTGACTAACAGGAAGGGCACATCAGCACGGGCTTAGAAAGTGTGCTCCCTAAACCCCTCTTGTCACTGAAGCTGAGACTGAAGTGGGCGGGCTGCCCGTGACTCACCACTGCTGCTGGGACTCGGTCTCCTCGGAAACCTTCGAGCTCGGCTCAGGAGAAGGCGGCCGCCTCTTCCTCTCCTCTTCCTCTTGCTGTCTGCGCACTTCCAGTAGCTCCAGCTGAGGGAGAACACGCTGATGTGTGGCAGAACCCCAAACTCTGCCTCTTTTAAGGAGAGAGCTCCAGGCAAACCCTCCCGTCTGAGCGGTCTACGCTGGATCACGTGGGACAACCAGAAGCTCTGACATCCTAAGCAAAATCTCGTTAAGGTGACAGGAACTGCAGCTACAACCCAGAACCACAGGAAACAGAGGTCTGAGTGATGAAACAGATCCATTCTACAGGATGGCAGAAGCCCTGCGAGTTGCGTGTGCCCCTGGGATATCGGGTTTCGTTTCTAAATGAACTCTGCAGCTCTCAACTTTGCTGAGGAAGAAAGCACCTGAGCATGAGGGTCCGTGCTGGACTTCTCTTCAGAGGTCAGACCAACACCACTGAGTCAGAGCTGCAATAATTCCCACAGAGGCTTCTTGTGCTGCGGTAGGGATTCAGGTTCAGCCAAGCCTCAATAACACGTTAATAAAAGCCAGGAAATAGACTAACTGGAACTAAGCCATTTCATGAGCAATGTATGCGTGTACCCAAAGTATTCCGTTTTAACACACATGTGTACAGGTACATTTTAGATGCCCACGACTGTAGAAATCGGGAAGCACACCATAAAGAATCAGCTTTCCACCGGGAGTGCAAGTGTCTTGGGAGAGAAAACACCAGTTGAGCAAGGCCTGTTCTGAGGCCTTTACTTTGGCAGAAGAGATTATCAGGACTGGGGAGAGTTTTCAGTGGGCTAAGATCGAGCTACTAGTGCTTGACGGGAATTCTAATCCTGAAATCGGAAGAAAACTGTAAGGCTATGCTCCCTAGAAACCATGGCTTCTACGAGGTACAGGAAGAAAAGCAGATCAAAAGAGAAAAGCAAATCCCAATCGATCAATTCCCAGACAGGAAGTGACCACAGACCTAGGTGCCCAGGAAGTGGTTGAGGGGGCAGGAGCCCCGGACCATCTCCCCACGTTCTGTACCAAGAGAAACACCAACTCCAGGAAGATCCTTACTGCTTTTAAAATCAGAGCGATGACCTGAGCTCCCTAGCCTAGGAGGTGAGCAGGAAGGAGAGGCTGCCCACGGGAACCATGGCAGAGCACCCCGGCTCCCAGGGCCCACTTACTGTCGTCAGCCTTTCCAGGGCGGAGAACCTCTCGTCCCAGGTCGCTGCAGACTTTTCAAAAGCCTCGTGGCGCTTGATGAGCTTCTCCACCTCGTCCACGCTCTGGCCTATTTCTCGGCTGGACAGGTAGGGCTCCTGTCCGAGCAGCCAGGCCTCGGCCACACTGGCGTCCCTTGAGAACTGATGGACCTCCAAGACTGCACAGGGAGCCAAGAGTGAGTGTGGGGGCAGGGTGACTCGGGAGCTCAGGGAGGTGCTGCCCTCTGCTGGCAGCTGCCGGCACAACCAGCTTACAGTCTAGTCTAGATCTGCGCTGTGCCCATAAACGTCATGGGAGCCGCACGTGTACAGCTGTAACCTTCCCAGCAGCCACATTCAAAACAGGTGAAGTTGATTTCAAATGCATAATTTAGACAACCTGATATAGCTGTTATTTCAACACGTAATCAGTATAAAAATTAACTGAGTTGTGTTACATCTTTTTTTTCTTCTGTCTTTGAAACCCGACACGTATTTTATACCTGGAGCACATCTTAATTTCGACCAGCCATGTTGCAAGTTCCGAAGAGCCTCATGTGGGCCGTGGCTACTATACGGCCATGCAGGGCCAGGAGGTATGCTCTGCTCACTCAGCCCTACTTCAGTGAGGTAAGCCCCAGAGCCCTGAAGAATTCACAATTTACATATAACCAGATTACTCTGAGGGGACAGCCATTCACCAATCACCCTTTCTGGCGTGGAAGTGCCATGTTTTACTTTGGGGGGTTGAGAGGCAGGGAAGGATCTGGAAGCAGTCGGGAAAGTAGGGACAGTATGGGCTAAGGCTTCTGCTTTATTCATTCTGTTCCTCCACACGTGAGGAAACGCAGCATGACCTCCACCCACTGCAGCCGTGAGAAGGCAGGCCAGACCTCAGCTCTGCCCGCGCTGTGGCTGGCATTTTCATTATACCTTAAGCAGCAGAGGTTGGGGTCATTCAGGTAAGAAGACGACTGCGGGCAGCACTGGTGTCACCCTGGTGGCCTCCAACACGGCACAAGGAGATGCCCCCACTGCCCGAGAAACTTGTCACCTCATCAGGAATGCCCAGCATGCAACCTGGTGCCTAGCTCACAGTGGAGTGTAATCTGGGTTTTGCTGAACTGAACTGAACTGAACCTGCCCTGGGGGCTGGCAAAATTTACAGACCAAACCCTCATCCAAAGAATGATCAAATGTGGGATTTCTTTTTCAAAAGAATTGAGATGCCTCCACTAGGTCTCTTATACACCGTTCAGAAAAGGCCCCTTGGATTCTGCTTCTAGGAAGCACTCCTGGTGCCTGAGAATAAGGTTATAATATAATATAAGGACAGAGCCCGGAGCCCCGAACACAGAATGGCAAAGTACGGTAAATAATGCTTCAGTTGGGCTACCCCTGCAGTTCATACCAATCATAAATGCTCTTCCTGATACTGTATATTATGGACCCTGTGTTAGCTCACATATTCCTTTATAAAATGAGATTAAAAATAGGATCTACCTCAGAGGGTTATTGTGGGAAGTCAATAAAGAAAAACATATAAAACACTTAGAATAATGCCCGGTTCACTGCAAAATCTTTATCGTTGTAAGCTTTCGTAAGACCTAACAAGCCAACTTTCCACCTTCTTGACTCCACAGTAACAATTCTCCTTAAAGATAACTGGCGGAGAAGGGGCCCCTGTCTGCACTCTCCCAGAGGAATGCCACATCCTGTCGTCCCCATACTGTTCCTACACACTCAGACCCCACTCACAACACTGAGGCCAATCATGAGATGAAAGACAATGAATATGTCACAGGGAACTACTTAAAAATACTCATTAGCATGAAATGGTGAAACAGGATATTAAAAAAGCAGCATTCAGAAAGACTCCAAAAATCATTAAGAGATAACATCATATCAAGTCAATTAAAGCAGGTAAATAAACTGGCTTGCTTTCAGTGGGGACCCAAAAAGAACAGAGATTAGGTACATCCTTACTCAGTCTTAACCATTCCCATCGGTCTTCCCACTTGTCAATCATTTCTTTCCTCTTTTCCGTCAACTGCAGTAACTTCTCCTTGATCTGTGAGAAAAGAGGACCCCAAGGACATCTTAATAGAGTAGATCACATCCTCCTAGTCTGACCCTTGATGGGCCGCATTGCGGTACGTGGGCCTCTCACTGTTGTGGCCTCTCCCGCCGCAGAGCACAGGCTGTGGACGTGCAGGCCCCAGCGCCCACGGCCCACGGGCCCAGCCGCTCCGCAGCATGTGGGACCCTCCCGGACCGGGGCACGAACCCATGTCCGCTGCATCGGCAGGCGGACTCTCAACCGCTGCGCCACCAGGGAAGCCCAAGAAAAACACTTTTTATGTAGAGACCACCACTAAGGCAGGAAAGATCTAAGGACTGCTCAGTTTATCCGCGTACTGGGAGAAGAGAGAAGAGCATGGCGACGTTCCTTCCAGAAGGGGCTGGGAGGAAGGCCGGGCTCCACCCAAAGCTGCTCTGTCGTGAGGAGGCCAACAATGCACTGAGCCCCCTCCAGACTCCGGGGCTCCCTGTGGCGAACACACTCAAGTTAAGAGCGGGGGCCGGCGAGAGGGGCAAAGCCCTGAGCCCTCGGAGGCCTCACACTGATAACCACTCCCCCTCTGTGTCACCAGCATCCCAACTCGACTTAGCAACCATCCACTAAAGAGCAAACAGGTCTAGGGCACAGGTGACAGAGAAGGGGTGACACCTTCTAGAACTGATGGAGGAGGTGAGAAAGGACGAACCCTTGACCAGAGGCCCTCAAAAATTGTCTTCGGTGCCATGGATTGATTGGCTCTATACCTAGAGACTTGCCTGTCTTATTCCACACATACAGGGAAGAAGCAAGGAGTTCTGAAACCCAGGTAAGTGTGTGCGTACGTGTGTGTGAATGTAAGCATAGATTTCTCTGTGTGTGTGTCTATATATGCCCCCCCACACACACACACACACGCTCACAAGAGTGAGTCACTTTACATCTGAACACCAGCTGCACTCACCACAGGGGCCCCAAAGCGTAAGCGGCATCCTACCTCCTCTGATGCGTAGTGCTTCCTCGCCAGCAGCGATTTCCCAAGTTCAATGCAGGTCGTGAAACTGTCATTACGAGCATCGATTTCTGCTTTGATACCTTGATGATTATTCATTAATAGTTCAACAGAGGACACATCCCTAAAATTACACAAATAATACTTCCTTTAGGAGACCAAGCTTTTCAAACAAATGTGTAGGTTTCGAAACACGTAATTAATTTGAAGGAAACTGGCGGCACAGTATCTGGTTCACAGTCTGAGCGCAGGCTGGGTCACTGAGCTGCAGCGCAACGATGATGTAACTCAGGCACAGCTTCACAACCTAACACTGAGAATAAGGCTACTTTTATTTTTGTGTGTGCGCTGAAACAATTTTTCTAGGTGGAGACCAGAAAAACCGCTGGATCTCTGTTCAACCTTTTACTCTGAAATGCACCTCAGACTCTTCAAGAAGGTACAGAGGCAGTCACAGGTGTCCCCAGTTGTACCCCAGTGAGTTAGCTGCTGAAGGTTCAGGACATGTGTGTTTTAAAGAGCAGCAAATACTGTCTCCTTATTTAGACATGAAGACACACAGAGCAGGAACCAGCCAAGCAATCAGCGACTGGCAGAGCCGTGAGAACGTCTCATCCATCAAAACCGACTGACTGGAGAGTCCTGACCTAAGGAAACACAACTGCTTCATGTATGTAACAACCGTATTTCTTCTTTTGGAGCACAGCCCATCTCTCAGGTACGGTGAGGGCTGGAGCCGGCAGGGGTGAACAGGAGGCTGTCTATGCGCCTGCTTGTACACCCACGAGCTCCTCTTCACCGCTCTGCATGAAACGTGGCCAAAGAGAAGACACAGAACAAATGCTAAATACGAATCCCGAGACACCATTAGAGCAGACGCTGAGCGTAAGAGGCACCTTTGGTAGTATGTCTGAAAAGGGATAGAGTGGGTTTTGATCTGACAGACATAGAAAAAGAACTCAGAAAAGCCATCTCATTCCAGCAGTGAGGTAGAGCTAGTCCGGTCCCAGGTATGCGGCTGCTTTGAGGCACGAGGCCCACAGATGAGAGCACGAGGGCCTGGGTGAGCGTGGACCCAGGGGGACAGGGTCGGGGAGAAATGGGGAGGGCTCCACAGGGCTCGACTACACCGGGCCCCTCGTTCCCTGACAACCGTGTGCAGGAGACAAGTGGCTCCCCCCAAAACCCCTCCCCGCCCCCGCTCCGGCCTCGAAGCTCTGGGGTAGGGCCCAGCCGGGAGGCCGGCAGCATTACCGTGGCTTCTCCTGGGCTTCGATCTGCCGGATGACATCCTCCATCCACAGCATGAGGTCGCGCACCATGCTGAAGAAGCGGAACTTGTCCCCCGTGTCCACCAGCCGCACCCTGCGGCCCTCGCAGGCGTCCAGCAGGGCCTTCCAGGCTTCCAGGACCTCGTTCTCCCGCTTCTGGATGTCCTCGGCCTTGTCGCCCGCATAGGCGGCCTGGAGGCGGGCTGCATCCTCCTGCAGCTGTCTCACCTGTGCAGCCGCCAGGAGACGAGACGGGTCGGAGCTGGGCCTCTGCGCCACCACCCGGCCTCCCACTCCCCCTCTGCGCACCATTCTGCCTTCGCGCTGATGGGAGCCCTGGTCGGGAAAGGTCCCCGGAGGTGGCCCAGGACGTGAAGACGGCACAGAAACACACGGTGTGCACCCAGATACAGTAAAGGATAAACACCTAATCTGCTCCTGCATGGTACCGACGGTGTTTTTTTAAAATCAGGAATGAGAAACTGCCATCAAGAACTCATTTGGAAACACCTTTTCCATTAGCTATGTGAGGTTGCTGCTGAAAACAATGTACGCATCACCTGTAAGAGCTCCCACAACGGCACATTCCAACGTGAAAAACAAAAAAGCAGCATTTAACGCAGCTGAAAACGCTGATGCCAAAGAAGGGAAAACCTTAAGCAGCCAAAAACTTCAATAAAAACTCTGGAGAGCAAGAAATGCCAGTGAGCCTTATGAAAATATGCTACATGGAGATACTGTAATTTGTCATCTCCTAGTTGGCAAAAATTCAAGCTTGATGATGTATATATGCCAGTGAGCTGATTCACTGCTGATGGGACACAAGGTTACAGCTCCTGCAGAAGGCGCAGGCAGTACCCACCAAACTTATAAATGCGTGTGCCTTTTGATTTCATGATTCCACTTTGGGGAATTTATCCTACATATACGCTTGCACTTTTAGGAAATGAAATACACGTAAGGTTATTTATTGCACCAATGTCTGTAAATGCAAAAGACTGAAAATAAAGTATCTGTTCGTCCATGAGGGACTGGTTAAATTACAATGGCACATTCATACAGGAGGCTCCCATGCAGTCATGAAAAAGAATGCGGAAGGGCTCTATGTACTCATATGAGAAGTACTCCAAGAAGACGGCTATGTAGAAAAGGCAAAGCACAGAGAGTGTACATAATGTCAATACTTTCTGTGTAAAAAGGGGGAAAAAAACCAAGAAAAGGCTTTCACCCTTTTGTTGGCGGCGAGGGTGGTGGTGGAGGGCAGATACACCTTTACAAGAGAAACTAATAACCGTGGCTTATTTTGTATTCAAAAATTTCCATCTCTTATGTTTTATATAAAGTACGTACTAGTAATGCCATACTCGTGCACAACATCTAATTTAAAATATACGTGTATGGGGAGTACACACTCAATCTTCATTTACTGATCAAAGTCTGAAGACAACAGACATCCTGAATGATAGCAGCCTTCAGATGTCCGTGAGGCGAGTTATATGGAGAAACATCACGGGGGCGGGGGGGGGATGGACACTGGGGCTTGTGGGGAGGTGTACCGACCCCGATCACTCAAAAGGCTCTAGGTGGTGGTAGGTAAGGAAAACAGATTTCTGCAAGAGATGTAAAGAAGAATCAATGGGGTTTGGTTTCCCTGGTGATTTGATTTCCGTATCCTAAGAGACTTTTGGAAACATTCTTTAAATACGGCTCAGGTATTAACTCAAATCACAATAAGCAAGTTCCTAGGAAATGATTTGAAAAGCTTATCTCCTATATGACTAACCAAATCTTTCCAAACAAAAAAAGTTTCCTGGATCTCTAGCTGTTTTTAATTTGTTCTCACAACAACAAACAAGGTAGACGAGGAGAGCGAAAGCAGAAATTCCCGCTAGAATTAACTACTGCTTTGAGGAGTCACTGCAGACCATCATCAGGTTCCCTCCTGTCCACTGTTCCCGCACAGAATGGAGGATGGTGGCGGGTCAGGCTGGCATTAAGAGTAAAGCAGCCAAGGAGGAAACGCCATCGGCTTCTGGAGCCTGCACCGAGAGCCCTCCCTTCTGCTCTAACTGCAGGAGGGGCATGCATACTTTTGTGGCTGAAATGGCCTGGCCCAGCGGGTATGGTGAGGTGCAGACTATCAGGCTTGACGGAACAGATTCCTGCCCAGGATGTTCCTGGACTCTCAGTGGGCTCTCCTGCATCTCTCTGAGCCTCACAAAGTGAAGGGATTTAATGAAAAAAAAAAAAACTGAAGGAGCAACTCTACCATCTCTGCAGTCTCCTGAAGTTCTAAAAGTAAATGATTTTACAGGTGTAGAGGAAAGACCTGCTGCTAATAAGGTTTCCAGGCATTCCAGAAGTTCTCTTAAGCTTTTTAAAAACTGTAACAATACACACCGCAATCCTTAAAGCATCAGGGAACCGAAGCTTAGGAAGGAAATTAAAACTTGCAGCGATACAGCATGACAGGCTCAATTCAAGCCAGGGTCGGCCCTTCTCTGGTGGCCGTGCTCTAACTGCACGTGCATGTCAGATTGCATGGTTCAGGATCCTTACACGCTCACCTGGTGCTCCAGGACCTTACACGCAGTGAGAGCCACTGAACAGGAAGCTGACGAGCTTTGGAATGGAGAATCCGCCAGCCATGGAGGAAAGGCTGGAAACCCGCACAATGCATGGGGGGCGCTTTTAAATTCTGCCTGATGCAGACCCTCAGCCACTCCACCAATCTCTTACATATTCCCTCCACACCTTCTACCTCCAAGGATGGAAAAGGGGAAGCCACTTAACGTGAATGGAGCCCCAGCTGTGACCTACCTACCTTTGCTTTTAGAAGGGGCAAATTAAGGGGAAAACAACAGCAGTAAAGGTGGTCCTTCCTCAGAACAAACCCCAAAGCACACCAAAGAAGGCTGGCACACTAGATCAGGGGCGGGTCCACGGCAAATCTGGGCTCCCTGTTTTTATAAAGCTTTGCTGGCACACAGCCACGCCCTTCGCTTTCGGATTGTCCGTGGCTGCTTTATGCTACGATGGCGGAGATGAGTAGTTGTAACGGACTGTATGTCCCACAAAACCAAAACTCTGTACTGTCTGGGCTTCTACAGAAGAAGTCTGCCAACCCCTGCAGTAGATCACTGACGAGCTTCTAAAAGGTAAGAACAAACCTCCTGATATCCTGAAGGCTGATATGTTGAAGAAAACAGACTTCTTCTCTAAGATCTTGAAATGTAAGGGAAAAGACAGATACAATTTGTTTTTCATCGGACAGGCATAAGACTAAGCAGGAAGCTGTGCAGGAATGAGAGTGTGAATTAGTGATTACACTACAGGTCATTACTGTTACATTGTCATCACTTTGCCAGGCAGCTCTTAAACAAAGCCTTCGTGTTAACCGCTTCATAGCGGGGAGGGGAAGAGCGGGCACAGTAAAACGTTAGAGTCTCGTCTTCTCTCTTCTCCGATACATAACTCAGACTCTGGTTGATGGAAAATAATGAGGTATCATTTTGGAAATTATTCCGGAGGGATATGCCAACGTAATTCAAATTCTTGTTGAGAAGGCCTAAAACTTGTAAATGTCTGTGTATGTGTCTGGGTTGTTTATTTTAATCATAAGTACTGTTCCTCCAACAGTGTCTGCAAAATGTGGCACACTGAGAATGTTACGGACTGGTAAGCTCTCCCAGATGGAGTGTTACAACAGTGTGTGTGATACATGTGTGTGCACACGCATGTCCGTTTGATTTGGGCAGTTCTCTGAGGCATGTTTTGCGGAGCCAAGGAATGGAGAGAGATGCTCCGAGAGGCACAGAGACACTACGGAAAGAAGCCCTCCCACCACCGCTGGGCAGCGCCTCACCCACCTGAGTGCCCAGAGCCTGGATGTCGTGCTCAAACGTGGTGTGCATTCTCTGTAAGGTCTCCACTGTGTTCTGATCTCTCCCGAGCTCCTCGGGGAGTTTCTTGTGCTTGTCCTGGATGCGCCCAAAGATCTCCTTGGCATCATGGTAAAACTTGTGCAGTTCATAGGAGGCGGCGAGGATCTGCGTCCTCGTGTCGATGAGCTCCAGGAGGTCAGCCCAGGCTTCGTTGAGCCCGTCCTTCCACTCGGCGATGGTGGCGGCATCCGAGTGTCCAGAGTTGATGAGTTCATCTGCCATGTGATTGACCGTGTCCACGCGCTCCTGCCCAATGTTCCCTGTGTCCCGGGCGAATTCCCGGAATCGTTCTTGTAGCATCTGAAACAGGGGTGCGCACCAAAAAATCAGTGAGACTACTGTGAACACTTTATTTCTTGATCACACGAATGTCCTTTGGAGAGAAATGCCTGACTTAACAGATCTCAGCTCCAAAGCCTCTTTATCAATCAGGCTTCCTCCTTGCTCACTGCCGCCGAGTAAGGCCCGGGCTCCATCTCCTCTGACCGGAGGAGGACAGGGCGCAGCAGAGAAGTTCAACAACCCCCAAGTCGCCCGGTGACCAAAGTGTCAAGTTGAAACGAAACCCCGCCATCTTTGGCTCGAGTCTGGGGCGCGTTCTCTGCTCGCAGACAAGGCGCGCAAGGGGCCTTCCGCAGCCCGCGTGCGCCGCGCGGCCGCCCGGGCCCTGCCCGCGGTACTTGCCGTGACGTGCTCGTAGTCCTGCCCCAGCTCGTGCGACCCTGCGACCACCTCCCTCTCGGCGATCCACTGCTCCAGGTCGTCGACCTCCCGGTTGAGCTGGAACAGCCGGTGCCTCTCGTCCAGCTTGCCCCTCCTCTCCTCGGCCAGGTCCTTGAGGCCCGCATACAGCTTGTCCACCTTGGACTGCCGCATGCTGATGCGCTCACTGTGGGGGGGCGAGACGAGGGGGACATGTTCTTCAGGGAGCCAGTAAATGAGGGGAAATGCCAAGAGATCACGTTTTACAACATTTCTCAAAGGAAACCTCAAGTTAGCCTATTTAGCCTAAAAAATAAAACTCTGAACTTTGACCTCAAGTAATGAAGAGCCAACGTGTAACAAAACACAGTGATTGAGGACAAAGGCCATCCTGGCCGTGACGACGGAGGGAGGGGAGAGAAATCGAAAACACTGCACTGCTGGCTCCATATGTCAGGACTTCCTCTGACATTAGAAGTTAACCCAGGATCCGTTCTCAGGTGCCATGCTGTCGAAGGGACAGATAACATCCCCGTCTGCACACACCTTGACCTTCTCTGGGCTGCATGCTCTTCTCTGCCAGGAGGGCGGGCCCTGCTGCTCCCATTTCCTGGGTCCTGGGGGTGCAGCATCCATCCCCCTCCCTCCAACTTCTCCCAGAATGACAGTCTTCCAGCATGAAAGCAGTCAGACAAGGACTTCTTGATGCCTGTCCTTGGGAGATGAGGAAGGCCACTTTCCTGGGAGTCCTGATCACGAACCCCTGAAGGACACCCTGTACCAACCCAGCCACTGACCTCATCTTCAACTTGCCTCGGTTAATGCACAAAGCCGATTCTTGTCTGTCTGAGCTGTAACAGGCAGTTCCAGAGAAAGCCTAAAATGACTGCCACTGAAGTGAGCGTGTAAGCCTGGTATGTAACATTGCAGGAGTACCACACACTCCTTTTTCTTATTCCCGAGACATTCTCAAGACTCAATGTATAAGAGTTCAGAGGCGGCATCATTTTCTTCTCGGTAGCCCTTTTAATTTACAGGCCCAAGTATCCTTATCTATTGCTCTATTAAAACTAGTAATTACTTTCCTAAACTGGGTGACTTTTTAAACCCAAGGGTAGGTGCTTTTATCACCTGTATATCCATGCAAGTCAATCAGTACTTCTGACGCATGAAACCAATAATCTTCTCTCAATAGGGCTTGGCCAGCAGGAGATAATCAGCCCGCAAGAGTGAGCTCCTGTAATGCAACCGTTCACCCTTCCTGTTCAGCACAGGCCTACTGGGTCTGTTTTAAAAATGCTTCCCAAAGATCTACATTACCAGTTACTCGAACAAGAGGCCCCGACTGGGGAGGAACTGACAAGCCAGTCTCATCTTCACGGAACGGCACTCACCTTTCTGGATGGTTGTCGGCCACCAGGGCCCGGCTGGTCTTGGAGAGCTGATGCACCGTCTCCGCGTAGTCCTCCACGGCTTGTTCCAGAATCTGGTGCTTCTTCAACATGGAGACGGCGCTCTGCTCATCCTGCTTAGAGAGGGGGCCGTCACAACCACAGCCGTCCCCCAGCCCCTTGACCCAAAACCCCCCGGAAGAGGGGCCGGCTGACTGCGTGGTGTGGCAGGAGGAAGACTTGGCAGAAAGAAAAAAAGCCACAGGTGTGATATGGGCGCTGGAATATGGAGCGCTCCACGAGCTTCAATGTGGACTGGACTGTGGGAGCCTCTGAAAGACGGACATGAGGATGACGCAGGGTGACGAGGACCTGCTGAAGTATGAGGTAAAGCCCAGGCAAACCAAGTGTATCCTGGCTGGCTGAAAACCTCTCCACGGTCTAACAGATGTAGATAACAGCATCCTGGTGAGAATACTTTCAAATGCTGCTAGACTGTCTCAAGAAAAAAGCATCTAGTATATACTGTAAAAGGCAGACTTCGGCAAATTTCTATTTAAAAAAGCGGAGGGCATGACGAATCCGGTCTTAACGACAATACCGGGATTCAGACGAGAAAACTCTGCGTCGAGGGGCAAAGAGCCAGGTTCCAGCCACCGGTACGCACCACGCTGCCCCCACGACCAAGGCGACAACGAAACGTTTCACAAGGACGTCGCCCCCAGCGGTGCACAAGCTCAGGCTCTGCGTCTGAGGCTCTCCGGCGGCAGGGCTTGGGGGAGGGGGCTCGGCCTCCCTGCCTCACCTTGGCCTTCTCCTCGGACATCATGTACAGCTCCTGCTCGCTCATCCACGCCTCGGCCTCGGCCGCGTCGAAGTAGTACTGCTGGGCCTTGTGCGCCTCCTCCAGCCGCCGGTGCCGCTTCTCCGTCTCCTCGATGAGGAGGCCCCACAGCTGCTTCAGGTCGGCCAGCCTCTGCCGGATGGCCTCGGCGTTGAGGCTGCTGTCCGTGACGATGTTCTGGCTCCTCTCAAAGATGTCGTCGATGCGGGGCTGGTGGCCCTGGATCTCCTTCTGCAGGGTCTGTGGGAGCAGGGCATACACGCCGGAGGCTCGCTAAGCCGCGGCAGCTCGCTGCGTGCGCCGCGCCTCGGGGGCCGAGGAGAAGCCGCCAGCCCTCAGAGCTCCCCCGCTCACCGCCCTGCCGCGTGGCGCCGACTTACCGGGAGGAGCCAGCCCCCAGCAGACACGCTTACCTGATTTTTCTTTATTAACAGCTGCACGGTCTGGAGGTTGTGGCCGTGATCCGTGGAAGTTGCCAAAGGCATCCTCTCTCCAACCCACAACTGGAAGGAATTGTAAATAGGTGGTCAGGGGCCACTCAAAGAGAACAAATATTTGATGCAAACGAGGGCAGGAGGGGAGAGCAGGGAGGCCAGCGTGAGAGAGGACGTGTGTTCAACCCCACTGGGGGATAAACGACAAGGTCCTGCTGTGCAGCACAGTGAACCATATCCAATATCCTGTGATACAGTGTAATGGAAAAGAATACGGAAAAGGACACAGACACGTATAACTGAGTCACTCTGCCGTACAGCGGAAATCAACACACCGTTATAAACCAACTATACTTTAATGCAATTTAGAAAAAGAAAAAGAATCCCACTGGGAAGGGCGGCCTGGGGAGTCTGCCCTTCTTCTCCGATACGGGGCACGGGCCAGTCTTCCAGACCTTACTTCAGGCTCAATACTGGACTCCCCGTGAGTCCTCATTACTTGTTTTTAAAACTACGGTTCGAGGGGCATTAAACCCTTGAGTTATGTTTAGAAAACCCGACAGAAAAACAGAGTTACATTTTGTGTGGATACACAGAGCAGGGCTGGGATGGCTCAGCCCACTGACATGACCAAGGTGGGTCGGGCCCAGCAGTGAGAACACGGGCACCAGGCTGGCCAGGCAGGGAGGTACTCACGATCTCGTCCTCCACGTCCCTGTTGAACTGATGGATCTCCCTGGAGGCCAGCAGGTTCTGCTTCCTCTCGTTCAGGGGCTCCAGCAGCGCCATGAACTTGGTCTGCACGGTGAGGCGCTTGCTGTCCACCTCGTCCGTGCTCTTCCCCTCCTGGCTCAGGGCCTGCGCCTGGCTCTGGAGCTCTTCGATCTCCTTCTTCCGCACCTCCATCTGATTCTCCAGCATCTGAGGGCGAAGACAGACCCACCTTCACACCCGAGACGAGGGACACACGGAGGGTGTTGTAAAATGTTCCCTTGTGGCACTGGCCAAAATGGAAGACCCAAGAATATTCACTGATACAGTGGAGAGCCCAAGAAATGGTTCCGCATGGCCAGCGAACCAGCAATTAGCGCTCCACTTTGTCAGCTGATCTTTCCAAAAAAAATGCCTAGAAAGATTTTTTTCAACTTGGGCGCAACTGTCAAGTTTACCCAGGAACTTAGGAGGCAAATGACAGGGGAAACAAGAATTAATTATGGGGAAAGGAAAGGACAGCCTTCATCTGCCTGTTCAGAAGCCATAACGACGTTGGAAACCAGCTGAACCCCCAGGAAGGAGTCAGGTCTTCTGCTTCCAGTTCTTTTAGGCCAGAAGGACGGCCAATGTTACCATCTCCTCTTGATTTCTTCAGTCCGAAAGCTGATTATTCTTTTTTAAAACACTGGATAATGGCTAAAAACACCCTAACGGTGTATTTACATGAGGAAAACGAGCAAAAGCAGAAGCAGAGGTCTCTCACTCAGGAAAGACCACCCTGGGAAGCCCACACACTGCCGGCTTAGAGACAAGGGGCTGGCGTCTGAGAATAAACCGACTCTTTTCTCAGGTAGGGGAGGACTCGGCCACACACTACAAACCTGGCCCAGGGAGCTCCTGCCAGGTCCTGCCACCAACCTGCTTGCTCAACCTCACCAGAGCTGCTTCCTCCTCAATTCAGAGTAAATTCATTGGCCCTTAGATGGGCTTTACTGTGATGCAAAAAAAAACCCAAATTTCTTTTATTATTTATCAAGTGCCCTGAACAACTCAGGTAAACTATCACACATCTAGACGTTATACAGTCAAGTATGCAAACACAGTAACTTTCCTTCATGTAAATTGCAGACTAAATGAAATGAATATTTACTCAACTGTTAAGTGGTGATACTATCCATCAACCAAGATGATAATGAAAGAATATTTCCATGCATGGACACCCAACACTGCTACTGTGTCTTTCCAGTTGATTCTGGAAATGTCCCACGATGCTGTCAGAGCCCGCTGTGCTGGGTTAAAATCCCTTCACACACCAAGGGGATGTCTGAGAACACGGTGGGCGAGTTAAGACTATCAGGACCACGGCAGGGAAACAGCCACTTGCCTGTTGCTTTTTCAGCAGGATGTTGACACTGGTGAGGTCTTTGCCATAGTCGTCAGATTGAATCTGACTCTCCAGGCCGTGCAGCCATTTGTCCAGATCTGCACAGCTCTGGGTGAAGAGTTCAGCTCTGTTTGCGTCGAAGAGCCGCTGGGCCTTGGTCTGTGTGGTAGACTCAAGGACTTCCCACATTTTATGTAAACCTGTGAGTTTCTCCTTCACCACGGCTTCCGTCTCTGGCTTTTCTGAAATGAGCTGCATTCCTTCCTGGAAAACACACATACATGCAGTTTGCAGGAGAATAGGTGCCACTGTGAAAAACAAACCTGAGATATTTGATCTGTGAGTTTCTTATTCATTCAACACACACACACGTACGCACGCACGCACGCACAGCCTTTCCACATAGAGTTAACTGCTCAACAAAATTGACAATGGCCTGGCCTACTGTGGTTTTCACAGGCGTGGAGCACCAAGTGATTGCTGGGGCTTAGGGACACTTGATGCCAATAACCTAAAACTCCATCCCCTCCACATCACCCCCAAGAGACCGTAATACATTATTTTAACCGTTAAGAGTTTGAAACAATATAGAGTGTGAAGGAAGAGAAGGGTGGGTGGGGAATGTCACATTCATGTTCTGTTGTGCTGCACAGAACCTCCCTGTGCCAAAGCAGCACATTTTAGATTACTTAAAATACATAATATCTCTAAGTTCCATGGATCCGCTCAGTCTCTGTCACAGTCCAGCACACATAACATGATCAACAGAGTGAGGACGCCGTCCCCAGGGGCTTGCGGTCCATCAGGGGCAGCAGATGAGACACAGGACTGCTCCCGGCCGTGTCACTTCTGTATGTGGTCAGATATGACTCAAATATGCTGGAAAACGTGCTAAATACAAAGGAGCTCACTTCCACCCAGTTCGTTTACTCACCACGGCCACACCGACGGAGCCCCATCAAACACCTTTTAACTCACCTTCTCAATTTTGTCAAGCCATTCTTTGTTGGATGCGAGTTCTGCCATAAAGGCTTGATGTTTTAACCATTTACTGTGCAGATTTCTGGCTTCATCATAAGACATGTCCTGGGCTGTAAGCATCTTTTCATTGATCCAGAGAGACAGCTAGGAAAGAAAAAAGAAATCAGGAAGGTTTCAGAGACTGTAATCACAGTGACATCAGCCTTTCTTCTGCCCGGAAAGAGCCATCATGTCGTACTACACACACTCCACGTTTCCATGTCAACAGACAACCAAACGTTCACTTTACAACTCTGACCCGTCACAGCAGGTATCTCCACCGTACGGACACTGTGCCGGAGCCTTGCTCCCGACTATGTATCTAACATTAAATCCAGGAGTACAAAAGTGCTCCGAGCCAGCTTTCAAACTGCTTGGCACCCTTAACCAGCTTTTTCCCCAAAGGCCTGTGTTTAAAATTCTGCCCTAACCAGGCTAAGTCACAACCTTCTTTCTCCTTCAAAGAGCCGTGCCAGCTATACCGTGTTAAGCATGATTAAGTGTCTTCTACTCTGTTCGGTAATCCTTTTACTTTTAGTTCTTTTATTTAAAAAAACCAAAGCCCCTACTCTTTTATCCCTCCCTTTTCCTTCACAGGCCTATCTATGGGGATGCCAAAAAGCGTAAGTAACTTGCTCACTATAGGCGTAAGGCAGAAACGATGGCCTCTCAATGCTCCCTTCAGGTCTGAGTCACCTGCGCCTTTTCCTCCTCTGTCTGTAAAGAACCTTCCATTCAGACCAAGAAACACTTCACAGGACTTGATTTTGAGGCCCAACATGTCTTGCTTGGATCTGAACTCTAGGAAGCCTCTTCACAGAGCCTGCCAGCCACTGACAGACAGATCTGAGAAGCCTGGGGCAGGAGTCAGCCCAGTCTGGCTCCTGGACACACTTCTCCTGCTGGCTCTCATCCTGATTTGCCTGGCTCCTCAACTGCCTGCCTGTAGTTGGCCACACCAGGGTCCTAATTCCTACCCCATCACAGCACTAACCAGGAAGAGCTTTTGTTTGCCCAGGCGAAAGATAGGCAAACAAACGCAGGATCAGCCTGGAACCAGAAGCAAACGTCTTCAGGGGCTGTGCCCTTCCTCCTAATGTGACCACAAGGAGCCACGCTTACACCAGCTGCTGCCACAACGAATTTGCACCCAAACTGCTTCATGGTCCCATCACCAAAGGTTTAGAAATGGTGCGTAAAACCAACAGAAACGCTTACAGAATCAACAATTCCGAGGCCATTCACTTGCACCCTGGGCTGCTGCTAGGAAAGGCTTCCCCATAAAGTTGCTTCAACAATACAAAGTCTGTTCTTTGAAAACAATGTCAAGGAGGGTGATGCGGGTCATGGGAACACCCCGGCTCTGCACATGGGTGAACCCCCAGGCACCATCCCTACTTTCCTCAGGATACTCACCCACCACACAGGAGGGAGTGGGGTTGAAAGCAAAAGGTCGTGAGATCTTTGATGTCATGCTTTATTAAGGGAAAAAACCCCAGTAAATCTCATAACGCCCCTTGTAAGCAAGGAGCATAGATTTGTTACACAGCAACCGAGACACTAAATTTCCTACTTTAAAAGCATTACCTATTTTCCTTCCAGTTACCTGAGTAACTGGTAAGATCTGAAATGCTATGGCCGTTCAATCTAAGGAGAAAAGAGGTTAAAAGGAAACCAAATGGTAAAACTTCCCCCTGTACTCTGTACACACACACTAAACACAATAAAAGGCATTTATCCGACGTGCAAAGGACATTCACATATTTGCGCTATTCATAAACACCTACCCAAGAGAGATTTTTTAAAAAAGAGCTACATAAAAATCAGAGGCTTATAAACAAATCTGCTCTTTGCTGAACACATCATCCTACAGATAAAGCAGCGTGCAATGCAGCACAATGAAATGGAGCTATGGAACTTGCTAGTTTATCAGCCCTCCATCAGCATTCTGGAATCAGAACCACAGTTATTATTTGTGGGCATTTGCAAAGGTCATTTAAGAATATACTCATTCTCTGCAGAACACAGCACTGTGCAGGTTGGAAAAGGATAGGAAAAAATGCTTCGATCACTGGATTAAGCTCAAAGCAAAGCACTGAACTCGCTATCCCTGTGCCACCACGTCTAGTTATACTGTCCTCCTGGGGAAAAAAAAAAAATCAATCTCAGAAAACAGGAGGTATGGTGGGAGGGAACACAACAGAAAAGCAGTACCTTTTAAATCATTCCTTTTTCAGGATATCACATTAAAATAACGGTACAAAAATTATGATGCTCTTTGTGTCGCTATCTATAACTGGGACTAGGTGGGCCCTGCTCATTCCCACGGCACTGCTGCGATAAATTTCCCCATGCAGGAAGTGTTTCTCGGCGGGTAGCAATGATGGCAGAATTCACAACCCAGCCCCCTCTAGCCTCTAACCCACGAGGAAGGGAGCGTGACAGCGAGACAACCTGGATTCTCCAGACCTTGAACAATACCAACAGCCAGCAATGGTATTAAATCTGACCTCCGGGTGCTCTGTAAAACTCCACCAGCACAATAATAGATAGGTTTTCAAAGGCTGGGCTGGTGCACACACAAGCTCCATTCTCAGAGGTTCTGGCTTAAAAGGGGGTGTATTTTAATGAGGCTGAATGATGGAAAGTTTATAGTCAAAGAATAGTATCTCTTAATAATAATATCACCCCTTTGCTTGTACTGCTACACTGAGGGTTTTGGAGCCCCCAAACCTGACCTAAATTCCGTCACTATGCGGAAACTATATACGCCGATGTGGTACCCCCAGCAGATCCTATGGCTGTACTAACTCTTAATGAGGTTCAAGGAGAGAAAGATAAACAAGGGAGACTTGGCCGAGCAGTCACAAAGAGACCTGCGAATCATCTCTGGGACAACAAAGCCCAGTCAAAACCTTTGTGCATACTTTGAGGGGAAATCGTGCAGGGCTGAGCCCTCTGGGCGTGCCTAACAGTCACTGGTGTGGTTAAGGAGGGAACTCCTTGTAACTAAGGATGCTCATTTGGAACAAGCGTTAACAAAGATCTAAAACTCTACTATTTCCTGTGATTCAACTTGGAAGGACTATCGTTTTATCTGCTTAGTTTTCCCACACATTTCTATTTTCGAATCCACACGTATGTAAATGGAAAATGGGGGCTGGAAATTTCAACTGAGCTTCTCTCAAAGGTTCCTCCGTCCTCTCACTTCCTGCTCACTTCCTGGCATTCTTTTCCCCAAATTTAGTCCAGGTTTCACCACGCTCAGGTCAATGAATTTCATCTCAGTAACTTGTCCTTTAAGCAAGGGTATGGAATCCCACTGATTTCCCCAGCACAACACTTCCAATATGTCTTGAGGTTAAAACAAGTCACTGGTGGTGCTTCAAGGGAAACATCAAGGTACTTCAGGGACCTTCGAGCTGGGGAAGGCACAGCCCAGGCTGCAAACGTCTCCTGACAACTTTCACTCCCTCCAGTGCTGAAGGGCCACTTGGTATTCACTGCAGCACATCATGCAACTCTACGCAGCTAACCTTGGAGCCCATCACTCTTCCCTATGCCTTGTCTGGGGACGCGGATGCCTCTTTAAATGAGCCTCCTATTCAAATAGGTTATTAATGCTCAGGTGTCACCTGGAGAGGCACTCCTGTCCTCGGCCTGTCTGGCTCTAGGCAAACCCCGAGAGACCTAGGTCCATCAGTGTGGCCCTGAAAGGCAACAGACCCTAAGCCACATAGTTGAGGGGCTTTCTTCCCTTCTCAGGGTTTAGCTACTAGAGCATATTTTAAGATTCACAGTAAGACAGCAGTTCAATGGACATGAAGGATCGCTTCTGTCACCGACTCTCTGACTCAGCTGTTATTAGAGCCACATTTCTTTTAACACACAGCTATAAGTTTGCATGTGAGGGATTCGTGATGAGTCCAGTCACATTTTTAGCACATGACCTCGATCCTCTCCCCACCCCTCGAACTCCCCGTCCCCAAGGTCCCTGCAGCTTCATTTGGATATTCTTCATCCCATTTCTGCCTCCAATGGGATTTAAAGTCTAATAAACCAGAGAGGACCGGGTCTCACTGTGGTTCTCTGGCAGACAGTGAAATACGACGATGTGCTCGTAATCTCACCCATGTGAAGTCAGCTAGATGCTCTTTTCCAACTAGCTTGCAGAGAGAGTGCATCTTTCTGGCGAACTTTAGTTTCCCCAGTTTGTTTACGCATGTATCAGGGGAGCATGAAATAGTTTGAGAATCCTCAGATTAATACCACATGCTAAAACTCAAGAGTTTGAAATCAGGATTACTGCTGCTCTTGGCATATCAGACAGACACCTGAGGAGCCTGAAAGATGGATATGTCAAGGTCTTCAGTGAATAAGAAAGTCAGTTTCTATGTTCTTAAATCTTTCTTCTTACCTGGGTAGCCAACTGCAGTTCCTTTTACTTCTTTCCTTCTGTACTATTAAATGTGCGTCATTGTAAATAGTTTAAAATATAATATTAGACGCTTTTAGGTTACAGAATACTTGAGAACATCAGTGTCTTTGACGATGGAAATGTTCTAACATCTGCATTGTTCGTGTGATACGGCAGCCACGAATCACAGGTGGTTGGCTTCTGAGCACTTAAAATACAGCGAGTATGATGGAGGAACTACACTCTTAATTTCATTTGATTTAAAATGAGACAGCCGCATGTAGCTAGTGTCTACTGCACTGGACAGCACAGTTCTAGCCTACAATTTTCTAGATCGTAATAATCTGGTTACTCTAAGTGGTAGCTTGTAGGCTGGAGAACTGACACTGCCCCACCTGCAAATTATATACGCGATAAGGATTTCTGGCCTCAGTTAGTTTTATAATTCCAAGGGCTCTTATGCCAAATGCTCGGCTGCTCTCGCGAGAAGAGAGGAAAGGAGGAGTTAAAAGGAGACGCACCTCTTGACAATCTTGCAGGAATTTCTGAAGATCCCTGTTGTCCTTCAGTCTCATGAGAAGCTCACTGGCTGCCTCACGATTCTTCCTGTGTCTGTTACAAAGAAAACAAAAATAATTTTAAAAAGAGGAGGTAGGGAATCTGGAAATGCAGAATTTACAACCCAGCTTCTTTCCTGGGTCTCAATATACGCTGAAAACAGTTCACTAACAGTTCTCAATCATGTCAAGGAGACAAGATAACCCGACCCAGAGAGTTTAGCACCCTCCAAATGAGTAAGTCATGGTAAAAGAGACCATCACACCTGTCCCAGCCACACAACAGGCCAGGATGCAGGCAAAAGAGCTTCATAAATCTGGGGTTAGGGGAGAAAAACCCTGAGCATGTGCTGAGTGAGGGCCTCCATTTTAGGAACTATGTGAGAATATGAAATTGATCTTTAAGAAACTCATACCTGGGTGACAGGCCATGTACATGGCTAAGAAAATGCATAAAACCATGTAACTGGCTTAAAGGAACCTTCCCTGATGACGAGATTCTCGTCAGGAGAAAAACTCACCCAAATCAACAATAAACCAAGAATGAGAATTTTCAGACCTGTGACATCACACATCTAACTCAATCCCACTCTTCATTAACAGATAAGGCTCACCAAGGTTTTAAAGAAGTTAAAGCACAAAACCGTAACCGAAAAACTTAAAAGAACTGGAAGGAGCTGCTGAGCTTGGGGAATGACAAGGCACGTGGATGCTGGGCACAGGGCTTTCTGGCACACGCCGTGGAGGTGCCAGAGCTCCCCTGCGTGCCTCCTTTACGCGCCCAGGGGCTTCTCCACCAGACTGTGAAGAAGAGCCATGTGAATGCCGTGAGTGCCACGGAAAGGGCTACCTCCACGTGGTCCTACTGCCATGGGGCAGAGCCGTACCACACTGAGCATCGAGAAGCATCGCCATAACACAGCTCCCCCATCTTCCCAAGGAACCCAAGCGCCAGCCAGCCAAAGCGAAGGGTGCGAAGAAGGGCAAAGGAAGAGTGCAAATGGGGAGGTTTGGTTTTTCATTCCAATTCCCAAAGCGATTTCTTGCTGCAGTGCCTGGGCAAGGTCTCTCGACCAGCCCTCCCTGCCCCCATGGCAGGGAGGGAGAACACGACCTCTGATTCTCTACAACACCAAGAAAGGGCAGCTCAGGGAGCACCTCATGCCAACTGGCTTTTAAAGAACCTTCTTCAAGAGCAAGAAAGACCTTACAGTGAAGCATGTGTCACACGGGCCTGCAGTGGCTGCTGGCAACAAGGGACAGTGACAGCACTGTAGCTACCATCTTGCCTGGGGACCAAAGGGAAATGCCCTCTGTTCCTACGGGTACTGGCGACTACAGAACACAGCAATAGCATGAATGGAAATAATACCGTCAGGTATCATTGTTTATTATAATAGGTTTATACCACTTAGGCAAGATACAAGAATAGAAAAGTACTTCTCATATAATGCTAAATGAAGAGAGTTTATGCACAGCCAATGATACAAAACTCCAAGGCACAAACTGGAAAAGCAAAAACTAAAATGGCATGTGCTGAGGGTGAGATTAAAAAGTAGTAGTTTCCACCTCCCCTCCGAATTTTTAACATTGTGGCTTTTATAATAAAAAATAAAAGGCCAAAGCCCCTTCACTTCATTGCTATCCTTTCTCAAAGATCAAAAATTTAAAAAAAAATGTTTTTTAAAGATTCTTAGTGATCTCGGACTAAAGGAATTAGTCATCTAAAAATGTGGGTGGGGAAGGAATGTCAAGAAAAGTTCTTCAAGTTCCCAACCCTCAAATTCCAGTCACTATTTGTAGGGGGGGGGGTTTAAGAGAAAGACAGCAAATAAAGCAAACCTTCAGGAGGAAGGTAATTTGAGTTGGAGTTAAGTCACAAAATGCAAGAGTCCTGCCTTTAGCCAAAGGCCTTGAATATAAGTTCCTGTTCCCTTCCCCGGCGTCACACAAAAATGCTACGATGGCAAGGAGTAAACAGAGACACGGACAGTTAAACCAGGACATGCGACTTTGAAGCTCGTAGAAATAATAGGAGTAAAAATAACTTCAAACACTGGGAAAATTTACTAAGAGAGAAATACCACCGGACGGAATCTTGAATGTCTCTCTTACATAACCAAGACTCACACGTGCCCAGTGGACTTCTGCCTGGACAATTGTCCTCTTTTGGCGGGTGCATGAAGGAGGGAAAGGCCAAATGGCGATTTAAGGCCTCAGGTCCAAACAACACATGAGGACGGCCTCTGAGTGATGTGCTCTGCGGGACGAAAAACAGCTACACGGGCAGCTGAGGTGGTTGCTGCTTCAGAAGGCCCTCGAGAGAAGTGAGCACGGCTTAACTGTGCACTAGTGGTCACCAATGGTATTCACGGGAAGCGAAACTTGGGAAGGTCTTTCAAGGGGTGATCGTGGATTTAATTATAGGGAAGGACCTTCTTAAACTTGGCCGTAGCTTCCCACACTCCTAAGAGCGCTCTTTGGGGCAAGGTTAAATGTCTTGCTTTCTTTCCATCTCTCACCACCTACCCCTATAATGAGACTCAAAAGCTCCTCACCACATGAGGCAGATACTGGGCTTAACTGTGGTTCTTACGGAAAATAAAGAACCACAGGTACCTAAGTAAAGTGGGTTGGTGATTTTTAAGCTTTTTTTCCCACGTGAGATCAGGTCCGGCTTTATGAAACTGGACACTTTTCCTTTTCTCCCAGGACTGCACTGGGGCTGGAATTTCCCTCTGAGCCAGGAAGCTCACCCGTTCACACCCCCCTGAGCAGGCTTGGACAGCAGGCTCCTTTCCACCCAGTCACAAGCCCTTTAAAGGCCACTCATGCCCCACCCACATCTGTTAAAGAGTCAGCGTCTCTGTTCTGGTACTTCTTCCTCTCAACAAACTCCAGTGGTAATCAACGAGATTTCCAGAACATAAGCAGGTTATGATGATTTTGCTTTCCACAAAAATAGCTTCACGGGAGCGTCAGAATGTTTCTGGACGGGGATCAGATCCGAAGAGTTAGATATTTACTTAGCATGTGCCCTGACACCACCTGGAACTCAGATTTGTCTATTTTTTTAATAACAGACCAGTGTCCTCTAGGGTCAAGTTTCAGATCTTGAGGCCTCTGGGGATATTAAAGTGAAACCAGAATTCGGTTAACACGTGCTGAGGAAAACAAGAAAATGTAGTCCTCCTGAGGGCAGATCACCGGAAAGCCCCATCCCCCTTCCATCTCTCTTACGCTTAGAGGATAGCAGGGAATCTTCTTACCAATGCTTTTTTAACAACAGAAATCCCCAGGAGGCCTTGGAACCCCACGGGCCCAGGCTCTCAGTCAAGGACAAAAGGAAGGTTAAGCCGCACTTGAGAGCTGCTGAAGCATTCCCTCACATCCAGGAGCCTCCGGTCTTGACAGAGTCACCTGCTTCCAACAAGCCCTTGCAGCTGCAGCATCAGGGGACGGATAAACACACTGAGGAAGCTGCCAGGCAGCTGCACGCCTGCCTGAACACAAGTGTCCCCAGTGGCCCGGCCTGCCTTCAGGAAACCAGCTGTGTGCACCTAACATGGAAGAACATGGTGTATCATGTTTACAAAACAACATGAGATTTAGCATTAAGAGAAAAGAAATTCCTTCTCCTCCAGCTTAAGCCTGTCTTGCCCAATCCTTGTTTCTCACACTCATTGAAGAAGGGCTTGGTGGAGGGATTTTTTTCTTTTTCTTTTTTGTAGCTGTTTTAAAAGCAACAGATACAAAATTATAATTAATATACCTTACATCCTATTCCATAGTGCCACCCTGAGAGCATACGGTTTAGGATCCGAATCAGTGCAAAGCACAGACTGGTTAAAGGCAGGAGCCCAATCTTTACAGGGCAAGAGCAATTCCCCTCTCCACTGCACACTGTAAAACGTTCATCTGGCCCAGGGTCCCAGGAGACCCTCTCAGACATGGTAAGAAGGTAAGTAAGGAAACGCTCTCAGCAAGAAGTTCTTCCTCTTCACTGCACCTGAAGGCCGGAGAACCCTGGAGGAAGAGGCTGTTTCTCGGTGACATCAGTCTCACAACGAGCCCTTAGATCTGGCCCAGGGCTCCCTGGCACCGGGGAAGATCAGCTGCAGCAGAGGCTCGTGACTGACCCAGGTGGGCCACACCCAGAGAGAAGCAGCCAGTCCAGAACCAAGCCAGATCTGCCCAGACCTCCTACTTCAGTAATAACCAAGGCAGGGTTAAGAGGCAGGCGTGAGGGTCTAACAGAGAACACTGGGCAGGGAGAAAAATCTTTTGCAACGGCAAATAAATAAATAAATAAATATACAACAAGAGCATCTCATCTTGGAGAGGCCCTGGCAGAAAAGGAGGAAAAGCCTTTTTTCTTATTATGAAAAAGATCCTATTACAGCATCACCCAAGCCAATTTTCTAAGAAAGGCCTGATGGTGTTCACTTTTGCCTCTGCCAGGTACTCAGGACAAGCCAACTTTGCCCTTCCTCCCTGTCCCCTCCTGAAAGGCCTCAGAGGAGTCTTGTGTGGATGAAGGTGAATGTGGGCTTGGCTGGGGAAGCGTCTGGCTTTCGGGGTCCCACTGGGTGACACGCTACGTGTCACCCCTCACAGGGCAAGGCTCACACCCCACCGCTACTCAGCACTCTGGCTCTCCTAAGTCTTTGGTTAAGAATTAGTCTGGCGTCTCAGGCTTTCTTTCTTTTGTAGGTTAAATTTTGCTAGGTGCCCACGTCCTGCCCACTGGGGGAATTTATACCCACAGCCCCAAAGACGTTGGCCAGTGACTCAGATGCTTGACAGCCCCAGGGTGTATGACTCCCTTGAGAACCTCAGGACGCCTCACCTGTCATCGATAGAGTCCACCTTCTCCTGGATGCGGTCCGAACTGATGTTCCCATCGCTCACCAGCCTCCGGCCCGTCTCCACGACCGCATTGATCTTCTCCTCGTTGGCGTCCATGGTGGTCATGAAGTCCTCTTGTTTTTTAATAGCTGCTTCAGCTCCTTCCAAGGTGGTGGGCATTTCAGTATGGGCCAAAACATACTCCTTATTTAAAAAGGGAAAAACAAAATTAGAGCAGGATGAGAAATCATGAAATACAACTTGCTTTCAGAACAACAACAAAAAAGCACTCTTTCCTACATTCTGCATTTCCACGCAACATACTTTGCAACAATTGCTTCGTCACACTTATATGAAATTATCTATGGAGTCAGTTAACACAAAAAGTTGGGCGGAGGAAAAAAATCCCAGTGGAACACCGCAAGTGACTAAATTTCCCTAAGTGGTTAAATGCTCTTATTTTTTTCCCGAAGAGTGAGGGAAGTGAACAAAGGTCTGTGCATCAGCCACAAGGGTCCACTCATGTGCCCATAAGGTGAGAGCAGCAGACCGTTCAAACCCAATCTTTTGAGAAGGATTATCAACCACAATGTTGGCGACCATCCTTAGCTCTTTCTCTTTCTCTAATCACTGCCCTTGGGTCATTGGGTCAAGTCCCTGACCTTTCTAGAGCAACGAAGACAGAACCATTCAGAAAAAAAAAAGAAAGAAAGAAAGAAAGAAAGAAAAGAAAAAATCCCCTAAAATACTGGGTTGGCCAAAAAGTTCGTTTGGATTTTTCCGTAATCTTACGGAAAAACCCGAACGAACTTTTTGGCCAACCCAATACTTTTTAGATTGAATTAACACCTCTCAGAATGTCGCTAATTTAATGAACTACTATGAGGACATACGTACTATGAACACACTAAGAGGTCATCGACCGTCACTGCAGTGGAACTGTACCTGCAAGGCAAGATAGCCCCTGTGGAAATCTTCAGCTCTATCCCCTACTAGGCTGTGATGGGTTTCAGTGCCTTAGATGTCAGGAAAAAACAAATGTCTTTCCATTATTCTTCTCACTTCCCACAGGTGAGGTTTAAACCAGCAGCCCTGGCAGAAGTGCCTCCAAAGGCAGCCAGGGCCTGCTCCGACAGGAAGGAAGCCAAGGCAAGGAGGGACGTTACCTGGTTGTTCAGGAAGGCTTCGGCCTGCTTCGTGTCCCGCAGGAACTGCTGGTAGGCGTGGGACTGGGAGAGAAGGTTCTGCCTGTTCTCCCACATCTTGTGGAGCTCATTCCACCCAGTGTCCAGGGCCTGCAGCCGCTGCCGCAAGAACATGTACTGGGCGTCGGTCTGGCCCTGGGTGACCATCTCGCCCATGTCCCTCATCTTCTGGTAGTCCTCCTCATAGTTGTCGATCTCGTTTTTGATGTTCTCGTGCTGCGTGAGGAGCTTCTCAGCCTCGGTCAGGGTGTTGGGCATGTCCTCCGAGGCGATGGCCGTCTGGGTCCTGGAGAGCCAGGACTGGAAGTCGTCCAGGTCCCGCAGGAACTGCTGCAGCTTGCTGGCCTCTCCCAAGGAGGCCTCGCGGTTCTTCAGCGTGGTCTTCATCTCCTCCCACACGTCGCTGATCTCGGCCAGCCGAGACAGGATGGCCTGGGCCTGGTCGGGGTGCTCGGACTCCAGCTTCTCGGCCTCCTTCTGCAGGTCGCTCAGCTTTGCCTCGATGGCCACCAGGTCCCGCTCCATGCCGGTCAGCTTGCGCTGCAGGGCCATGACTCCTGCCAGGTCGTTGCCCAGGTCCTGGGTGGATTCAATGACCTTGGTCTTTTCCCGAATCCAGGACTTGGTTTCGTTGCACTCGAGGTGGTAGTTCTGGATGCTCAGGGCGGAGAGGAGAGCGTCCTTCTTCCGGTCCACCAGCTCCCTGAACTGACTCCACCTGTGGGTGCAGGGGCGGAGGAGAGAGCAGAGTGGGAGAGAGGCCGGAAGCTCACGGCTGGACAAGGAAATTAACAGTGACGGTCGAAGCTGCGACTCCCCCTCCAACTTTGCTTTGACTACATGCGTTTTGGAAAATCATCTCCCTCAGTATGTGGACACCTAATATCACCATTGAAACAGGTCAGAGACGCACTATAATCGGGAAAGAGCCTGACAAGAGGGGGGACTTGTCAAAGGAGCTGCAAAGTCAGCAGTGACAACACACCCGTCCCCCAAAGAGTCACTTAATTCATGTCTGCGATGCACATTTTACTCATCTCAGAGCAGCACCTAATGAACGTTTCCCACACCCAAAGGCCTCAGAACCAAGGCCAGCTTGCCACCAGGACCTACTCAAATGTATTTATCCAACAGAAAGATAAGACCAGGACAAAGGTCCACCTTGATAATCAGGACTTTCGTCCACCAATTACGTCTCAAACATGCTAAAACCCTGTTCCAGAAATCATCTTAAAGACGCAGGAAAGGTGCCGCCTTACGCCGTGATCCACCAGGCTGGGCACAGGTCTCACACCCAGGCCCTCGCTTCCCACATCAGGAGGGGCTGCCCCAAATGATGTCGCTCTCTCCGCCGCACCCCCCCCCCCCCGCCCGCCTCTTTCTCAGCGACACTTCTTGAAAAACCAGGGTGTGTCGAAAGGCAGATGCCGACGTCAGCGCCACGATGTCAGTGACCCTGTGCAGGAAATTCCTGACCGCAAGGCTCAGCAGGCGACCTCGCCATCCCGGCCTGGCTCACAGGGAGCTGGCCCGCCCCTGTCTCACGCTTACCTCGTGTTGAGCTTGTCCTGCTGGGCCTTGATCTCCTTCTCACTCGGGTGGCCGCTGTGCATCAGCTGCCGAGCGATCTGGTTCACCACCGCCACCCGGGAAGCCTGGTTGTTCATCTCTGGCTCTAGGCTCTCGAATCTGCAAAGGCAATTCAACAGGGAGGTCACCTGCTCGGTCACCTCGGCTGCGAGGGGCGGGAGGGCCAGTGTCCCCGCGGCACCCACTCACCTGTGCTGGATGACCTCCAGGTCCTCCAGCTTCTCTGGGATCTGCATGTTGTCGAGCCACTGCTCCTTCTCGTCGATCCAGAGCTCGCAGGCGCCGGCCTCGCTGAACATCTTGTACAGGGCCAGGGTGTCCTGCAGCGCCTGCTTCCGCAGCCGCGTCAGCTCGGCCACCTCCTTGTAGCGCTCCTCGATGCCCGCCAGTCGGCCCTGCACGTCGGGAGACTCGGCATGCTCCTGGGGGAGGGCGCCGGCCTGCTCGTGCAGCGAGTCGATGGTGGGCCGGTAGTTGGCGATCTCCTCTGCCACGTCCTTGTGCTTCTTGACCAGGGACTGGGTGGAGTACTCGTCGTGGCCCACGTCGTTGCTGGAGACGATCTTGAGGATGTCCAGCATCCAGGCGTCGATGTCATCGGCGTCCGCCTGGAACTGATGCAGCAGCGAGGCCTCCTCCAGGCGCTTCTTGCGGATGGCCGAGAGCTGCTCCAGGTGGGCCCACTGCTCACGAATGTAGGCGATCCGCTCCCGGATCTTCTCCGACCCGAAGTGCTCCTCGGCGATCATGTCTTCGCCCTCCTTGATGGCCTGCTCGAAGTGGCCACTGCGGCCGCTCATCTCGTCCTCGAACGCCCGGTGCTTGCTGAGCAGCCGCACGACGCTGGTGAGGTCCTTTCCATAGTCGTCGGAGGACAGGATCTTCTCCTTCTCCCGGATCCAGCCTTCCTCCTCGGCCATCTCCCAGAAGAACTTCCAGAGGCGACGGGACTCTTCCAGGCGGGCCCGGCGCTCGGCCGCCAGCTGGCAAAGCTCTTGATAACAGAACTCCATGTGGGCCACGCGGTCTCGGATCACCTGCGGGTCGCAGGGCTTGTAACCTGTTTAACGCCAAGGCGGGCACGTGGGTGTGAGAGCGGCAGCACAGGCTCCTGCGCGTTTGCAGGCAGTCGGCTACACCCCCGTTCTCCCTCCTAGATCACCAGTTTACGCTAAGTGCAGGGCCCCGTTATGGGGCTACAGAGCACCTTCTAGGACCTTGACTGGATGAGGAGGGAGAGGCAAGGATAACTGGTACCTTTTTTTTTTTTTTTTTTTTTGCCCCAAGCATTATTTTTTTTGATCACTTGGGAACGAAAAATAGCAGGTAAATTGTAAGAAAGAAGGCAGCTGCATTTAATTGTTTCTAAAACAGAACAAAACCAAATCCTTCCAAACATCCTTTAAACAAAGATATGCACAGCCAGGTGTGAAAGCCATGAGGTGTCTGAGAGACACACCAGGCTATCGGTGTGCAGAGTGTGGTCTGGCAGATTTCAGTGGCCAACATCAAGCCACTAAAAACCAAGCAGCACTCAAGTACAGAAGGAAAAGACAGGTCCATTTCAGAACGGCAAGACAGAGTTAAAAAGTAATGGAAGGCCACCCTACTGCATCTCATTATACCCACGACACGGCCCACTGGGAACCCACAATAGCAAAGTAACTTTAAAGGTCCCACTGCCACACATAACCCATCTACGTCTCTGGAGATGGACTTCTGGTGACGAGGGGGTAACGTCTGGAACGGTCTGTCTTTACCTTCCCCGTCTGTTGCAAACTTCTGGGCGGAGGCATTGACACCTCTCACCCGCTCTGCCTGGATGCCAATGTCCGCTTCAACCAGGGCGTGCTTCTGTAACAGGTCTTCCACGCCGAGCAAGTGTTTGCCATAGTCTTGAGACAATAATAGCACCTGCGCGCAAGAGGCAACAAAAAAGACATCCATGAATACAACCTTGATGTCAGCGTCTCATAATCTTTGGACGGCATGGGAGCCACCAACCAAGCTGCACCCTCCCTCCAGCCGGCCATCCTCCCCATACCTTTAGGGGAAGATGATGGCATGCAAACCAGAGCAAAACAAACCCAAAAGACTGTAGCAGGAGAGACGTTATAAACTAATGACTATCTACCTTGGAATAAGAAGTCAAACCTATACTAAAAAGTAAAGAACAGAAAAAAGAAAAAAAAAAAAAAGGAAGAGAGGAGAAACCAGTATGAAATATAAACTGAGTCTCCAAGAAGGAAGTGCCTACAATAACAACCATTCAAGAAGATAAGATAAAGGTAACAGAGCTGTTTCATGTCAAAGTTTAAAGAAGTCTCCTAGAAGTTGCTGACCCCTTAATTGGATGCTCTCCTCACCTGCGAGCTCATTGGTACACCTCTGCAATACTTACACAATTCACGGGAGAAACACCTAGTTGAAAAGCTTACAAACTACATCTCTAACCAAATAAGAACAGGGTCAGGTGACTGTCATGCTTAGGAGGTCCCGAGCAACATCTCTGGTTTAAGTTTGGACCCACTAATATTTTCTTTCATTTTTTCCATCAGCCCAATTTGGGGCTCTCATCACACATCCTCTCCAGATGGAATTTCTACTTCATTCTTACTTATGAGGAAGTCTCTGGCCCAATCGGAATTATAAAGTGCATGACGAATTCTAAAATGAAAAGCACATCTCTGCTAGATTTTATGAACATTTCTATTTTAAGAGCTCAAGGCAGACCATACGTGAGAACATCATAAACCTGGGACAATAAGAGGGGAAACTCATGGTATGAAGTGACCTTGCTCCCCCTGCCAGGAACAGCTCAAGGGGTAAGCAAAAGACAAGGGCTTACATCCCAGGAAGGAAATCCCTCGCATGAGGTCAAGGTGGAGAACACAGCATGTTGAGATAAAGGAGGCTTCACGGTACGGCCTGAAATCGGCCCTGTTCTGTCCTAGCTATGTGGCTAAAGGCCTGCCAGCTGGAGAACTGCTTGACACAGATGAGCTGTCATCAGAGGCTTGCATCAGAGGACACGGACAGGCACAGGACTACGGCACAACGGCAGGTCTCTTCCTGGGTTGGGGGGAAGCTGGGAACACCATGCCCAGAGCTGTCAGTAAAGGAAGGGGAGGCACAAATCGGCACTGGCAGCCCTCTCCAACCAGCACGCCGTCCTGTGATACACACACATATCTTGCACTTAATTCTCGCTATAACCGGACGAGGTAGATGAGGCAGGTGGTAAGTAAGCTCTCCGCTTACAGGTGAAGGAAGGAGGCTCAAGGAGATCGGGAAGCTCCGGCGCTCACCATCTGAACGCTGGCTGCCTGGTTCCCGGGATGCGCTCTGTTCACACTGCCTACTACTCTTCCGTACCACCCGCCTGGCCTCTCCCCAAAGCAGAGCCACTCACACATAGACCAACGAGGTAGCCCCAACTCTAAAAAGTTAAAACCACAGAAGACCACAACTGGATTGACCCCCTACCATGGGATATACCTAAATTAGACCTGAGTCACAGCAGCAGCAGCCCTCCAGCTATGGCATTGACCTTTGTCACAACTTCTTCTCACTTCACGTCTCATTTAACTTGTGAGCTAACAACCTTCCCGTGGGTGACATGGCCCTTCTCTGGCTATAAGTGGGCGAATCAGACCAGGGGCATGGCTGTGTGTTGGGGGGTTAGTGGGCGGGTCCCAGACGAGAGAGGCCTGACTGGATGGGCTCGGGCCTCCATGCAGGCACGTTTTACCTTCATTTCATCCATCCAGTCCATAATGTAGAGCATTTCCTGGAATATCTTCTGCAGCCCCAGGTTCATCTCGAGGCGCTGCCGCCGGGCCCTGAGCAGCTCCAGCAGGTACTCCCAGAGCCGGATGACGTTGTCCTTCCTCGCCGCGATGCGCTTGATGTCGTGGTAGTTCTCCGCTTCCAGCTCCCTGGCCACGGCCACCACGGCCTGCACGCGCTCCTCGTACGCGGCAATGTCCGTCTCAATGGCCTCATGCTTTTTCGTGGCAGCCTCGACCGCGGGAAGGTCAAATCCAAAGTTGTCCTAAGAGAAAAGGGAACGAAAAGAAAAGAAGCACAAAATTCAAAAGCCATCCAATTTGGAACAAAGAAACAGAAAACGGAGGTGGATTCCTGGGCACACCCCTTAATCTTTGAGCGGGGGGTCCCAAAGCCAAACGCCGACTCCCGAGTCCCGACCCCCGCTGGTCTCCGCCTTCCTGAGGGCCCTTAGAACTGTGCTTGGGCTCAAATGCTGTCCCCAAAGCAAACCAGCAACTTCTCACTTTACAGAGGGGTGCAGCACATAGGTAGCACCCGACTTACGAGACTGGAGCAGGAGATGGCTTTGGTTAAGCCAAGTAGAAAAGAAGCCACTTACTTATTTCACGGCCAGTCTAGCTGCCTTGAAGGCCAAAGACTGGGAGAAAGAGAGAAATTTTTAAATATGAACGGTTCACACACACTCACTGGCTCTAAACAAACTCTGTTTGAGCTACTTCCAGATCTATAAAAAGTTAGGTAAATAGAAGAGAAAATATATTAGAAATTATAAACATCCTCTTCATGGGAAGTGGGTGAGATGACTTGACAGCTGCTTCAGGATACTGGATGTTGACCAACAGCTGTCCTAGGGCCCCTGAGTATGGTCTAGGTTCTAGCGGACCCTGGGAGCAGTTTTCTTGAACACTGTTCTAGAGCAGTACCTGGGACACCAGACGCTGGTTCTCGCTCAGCCAGGTCTCCCTCATAGCTGCCTTGCGGTCAAATCTGCGGGCGAGCTGTTCCAGTTTCTCCTGTCTTATGAGCTCGTTCCGCAGGGCCAGTTCTCGCTCATGTTCCGCTTTTTCCAGTCTTTCCCAGGCCTACAGAAATGAAAGAGAACAGTTTCCTGCTACGTTCAAGGAACAATCCTAGGCTGCAGTTAACAGCCAGTGCTTCTCAAAAAGACGTGAGAACTTAAAAGGGAAATCCCATTCCCAACCTCACGGACTCTTAAGCCTTGGGGAAAAAATCATTTTCTCTCAGTTGAGCCCCATGGGAACACTCTCCCCTATTTAAATCTAAAGATCCTATGTCACATCTGGGAAACAAAAGAGTGTAGATATGGAGCAATGTAACTAAGTTACAAAGCCCTTAACTTTAACTGAGAGGAAGCAAAGTATCTTCAACTGCTCTGATGTAAAAAAGATAAATGACATCTTCTAAGAAATCCTATTATGAATCTCTCATTCACCCCACTCTGAAGTAACTTTTTTTTTTTTTTTTTGCGGTACGCGGGCCTCTCACTATTGTGGCCTCTCCCGTTGCGGAGCACAGGCTCCAGACGCACAGGCTCAGCGGCCATGGCTCACGGGCCCAGCCGCTCCGCGGCATGTGGGATCCTCCCGGATTGGGGCACGATCCCGTGTCCCCTGCATCGGCAGGTGGACTCTCAACCACTGCGCCACCAGGGAAGCCCTGAAGTCACTTATTTTTAATTCACATATCGGAGTATTTTTTTCCAAAATACTCACCAATTAATAAATTCATTCCTATGAAATACATCTTACTTCACATTAAAAAAAAATTCCACTTAAAAGAATCTAAATGTGTACAACTGACCACAGTTCTAGATTTTTCAGATGTCTGCTTGGAAATAATGCCCACCATGAAATTCTGTAATTGCAGATGTAACAGGCATGGAAACAAATTTTTTGACAGCTTCTTGACGGAAGGAGTCAAAATCCTAAGCCCTAACCTCTAGGGATTCCAGATACAGGAAATAAGGTTTTGAATTCTCCCTTCTGCAATTTAAAGATGTTTGAGCCAATTGCCTGGGACAAATGACAGGTAAACTTATTATGTATCTGAGTGACAAGGTAAACAGGCTGAACCTGGTTTGATAAAATCTAACACACACACACACACACACACACACACACACACACACACACACGCCCCCAAACCACCACAAGCAGTCCCTTGACCCTCAACACTATGTGAGCAATGACTGCCCGGTTATCAACTCAGCAGGCCAGGATCTCTTAGCAATCAAGACCCACTGATAGAACCTGAAAACCTACAGGAGGCTGGCGCCCACACAGGAGGGCAGGGACCATGAAGGAGTCCAGGTGGATCGGTTTTACCTTGTTAATGTCAGAGATGAGCTTCCCCTCCCGGGGCATGTAGACCTTCTGGTTATTGGCCCTCATCTTGCTCTGAATAGTGAAAAGCAGGACTTCCAAGTTCCCCTTCTCAGTAAATCTAAGCAGAGAAAACCAGCCATAAACATTATACTATATTCCGTTCTTTCAAAAGGAAAAATGCATCTACTTCTAGAGAAAAAAATAAAATAAAATAAAATAAAACACACTTCGTGCAGCCTCACAATTTTAAAAGGCATTTATCTCCGGTCTGACTTTCATGTGAAACGCGTGTGTGTCAGAGAAACAGCAGTGGGTTAGTTTTGGGGTACTGAAGACCTCAGTATGTGCCAAACTGTGGGGTTTTTCTTGTGGTTTGTTGTTGTTGCTGAGATTCACAGTCAGGGGCACAGAATGCTACTCTTTTGTTAATCAGCTCGAACAAGATTTAGACCCCAAGCCACGGATGATGAACTTGCTTCATTTGGGGAGCACAGCTGAATGCATTCAACAAGGATCATTTCAAACAACCACCTAGGGTCACTGTCAATGGGCTGTGGAGACCTCAGCCAGGAATTCACAACTGAGTGGAGTTTTCAGAAAAAGGAGGGATGACTCTTGTCATAATAAGCAAGAGATAAGGGCCACAATCTTTACTGGATAACTACGTATCTTTAAAATATGTGAAAAATCAGACTTCTGGGGGCAGCAAAACCTGATCTGAATGGATATGAAACTACTGTTTTCTTTAATTCACACAGTGTGAATAATTACATGTTTTGCTACAGATATGTGAGGAGGCTTGATATGAGTTAACTGCCTCAGAGCCACCTGGCATGTACCCTGTTACTTCTCTAAAATCCAGAAACGATGGAATTCTGAAATACATTAAGGCGCAAGAGCTTTGGATAAGGAACTGGGGACCTGCACCGTTTCTTGGGATTCTCACGTATCACACATACCAGTGGCACATTTCTGCTAGAAAGGGCTCACAGAGAGTATAGTTTGGAATACATCTCGGCAATACAGGCTCAGATTAAAAGGAGTAGGACAGGCCGCTGGCGAGAGGCATTCATTGAGAGATGAGACCATGCAAGTCAGAAAACAGGGGTCTGCGGCTGCATTCACCTCTCTCCCCATAAGAAGGGCAAGGCATTACACTCTGCATCTTACTTGGGCGGCTTCTCCACAGTGCGGTAGGTGTTGAAGGCCTGAAGCTGTTGTTGAACCCCAACCAGCGAGTTGGCAAATTTGCGGTTGTTCAAAATAATGATGGTTTGTTCAATCCACTCCAGAAGGTCAGAGGCAAGGGATTCATACTTTTCAATCATTTTTTCTGTTTCAATAGCATTGTCGAGCACCTGTAAACAAGAGTCAGAAAAATGGAAAAACAAGATCGTGTCCCTACGTAAGGGAGACATGGCTGCAGCCCTATGGGAGCCCGCACACACTTCAGCGCTGGCTCTGAAAACGGTTCTATGAGACTTTGGCACAAGAGTTTTTAAAACTCCAAGAACCATGTGCTAATAAGCACTCAGACCGTGGCTATCATTTGTGAGCAATGACAGCTTAACTCAACTGTAGTTGGTTCTGTAACCTCCCAACCCCCAGGCAAGGGTTTCAGATCCTGTATGACTCCTGATGCCTCAGCTCCGAAATTCCTAGAGGAACAAAAAGGGCTCTATTTTGCTTGGTCCTGTCCCATGAACGCCCACGGATTTTCTATTCCATTGCACTGCACTGAGAAGACAATGTCATCTGATCTGCGGTGTTCTGAAACATATGGCAGGGGAACGTCAGCCAAACAAAAAAATTTAAAAAGCGTGACACTGATGAGGCCTTTCCAAGCGTGGTAAGTAGGACTTCCACGTCCATGACATCAGGCAACTCAATCAGATTTTCAATACCCAATTTTCTGGCAAGGTTGAGGGGAGGGGTGTTTCCGGGTCTGAGATCCCCCTGAAATCCCTTCCTGAGTATTTTAGCCACCCACCACTCCTGCCTCCTGTTACTCTTTGGGATCGAGAGGCTGCTGCCCACTTCCCCGCCGTGTGGAGAACCTGCCACGAACTCCCAGTAGCTAAACGTCTGAGTGCATGGTGGCGGCACATCAAGATGTGAACCTTAATTATGTCTCACAACTTACAAAAGTGGTGTGAGCTCACCTTTCCAATTCGTTTTCCTTCAACAGCCAAGGCCTTCATCTTTGAGAAGTAGTGGTAATAAGTCACCACATAAGTGATAATGGACTTCTCATCGGGGTGGTCCACACTGATATCTGCAACCCAGAGAAGATTCTGTTCAGTACTCTGCTCACGGCACCGCCAACCAGGCAGCAGGAACAACCTGGAACAGCTGCTCAGCACTGCACAGGCCCGTATCTTCATTTTTTGGGCTTGAGAGTTCTGCCATCGATGTGTTAATTATAAAGTTAACTAACAGGGATGAAATCACCTCCCTGGCTCTTTTATTATATGAACATTCATAAGTGCCTTCTACTGCAATAAGAACATAAAAGTCTTTTTTTCTTTTAACATCTTTATTGAAGTATAATTGCTTTACAGTGGTGTGTTACTTGCTGCTGTATAACAAAGTGAATCAGCTATACATATACATATATCCCCATATCTCCTCCCTCTTGCGTCTCCCTCCCACCCTCCCTATCCCACCCCTCTAGGTGGACACAAAGCACCGAGCTGATCTCCCTGTGCTATGTGGCTGCTTCCCACTAGCTATCTATTCTACATTGGGTAGTGTATATATGTCCATGCCACTCTCTCACTTCATCCCAGCTTGCCCTTCCCCCTCCCCATGTCCTCAAGTCCATTCTCTACATCTGCGTCTTTATTCCTGTCCTGCCCCTAGGTTCATCAGAACCACTTTTTTTTTTTTTTAGATTCCATATATATGTGTTAGCATACGGTATCTGTTTTTCTCTTTCGGACTTACTTCACTCTGTATGACAGAAGGACATAAAAGTCTTAATAGACATGATCCTTTCTCTAGAGGACCCCAGGCCACCGAGATGACAAAATATATACAAAACTACTAAGCAGAAATGAAGAACATAGTAAGAATTGAGTCAGATATCTCACTGATGTGGCTACCACCCAGACACACCACATCCACCTCCCTGCCTCCCCGACCCCTAAGCTGGTCTGTGTTTCTCTGTGGTCCTTATTTCTGCCAGTGGCACCAGAATCTTTCCCGGCCACTAAGTCCATGGACATCTTTATCTCCTTGTTACCCATATATCCGGTTAGTCACCGGGTCTGAGACCTGATGATTCTATTTATGGAATCCTTATTGTCACTCTCGGGTCCAGCTCTCACGGTCACATAACCAGACCTGAAGCAATGGCTTCCTCACTGGGTCTCCCTGCTACTCGATTCACTTTACACACCTTGCCTAGCTGATCTTCCAGAAGCACAGCTGTGAAGCACAGCTTCCTCCCAAGCCCAAATTACTCAGAAGTGCCCTGCAGTCTGAAAAATAAAGTATAGACCCCAAAGGCCTCTACAATTTGCCCTAACTTTCTTTCCCTCCCTCCCTTCCTTCCATCTATCCATCGAATATTTATCACACTTCCTCTAAGTGCCAAGTGCCACTCTAGACATTTCTCATTCTATAGCCTACTGGTTCTTCTAAGGCACTATAGATCTAAACCAAACTGGACTATTTACCACCCCTCAATTCCCAATATTCCTTCCAGTTACAGCCTCCCTTTGTCTGAAAGGGCCTTCCCCAGCACATCACCTGCTCCTTACCCTTCCAGGTCCAGCTCAGAAGCCACCACTCCAACACAGCCATTTCCGATCCCTACAGCTGGAATGACTGTCTCCTCTGTTCCCTAAAGGGCTTTGTTTATCGTTTGCTTTCTGCCAGGTCCTATGATTTACTCATGCACATTTCATTAGTCTTACAAGACTGAGTTTCCAAGGCAGGAACCCAGCCTTGGGAAGCCCTGTGCCACCGTGCCTCCCCACCTCCTAACGCGCTGTCTATATACAGGGTGGGTGGTCAATAAATATTTATCGAGGGAGGGAGCAAATGAATGAAGGTGGTCAGTCTTCAGGGTATGGCAATGTTGAGGGAAGTACTCAACTCGGGATAGACGGAGGAGAGAGCACACAGATGGCTCTTTGTTGACGTATGGGGCTCTTTTCTCAATGTGCCTCTGCACGCGCGCCTTCACTTCTATCCTTCCTGGCAGCCCTGTGTGAGGCAGGTTGTTTCTCTTGTTTGAAAGACTTGACTACCAGGGCACAGGGCGGGAAAGCTCCCCGCCCAGAGTCACTGAGGCAGCTGATGGCAGAGGGGGCCGCAGCTACTGTTCCCACCCCAGGGCCCCTGTGGCCAACTCCTGTGTCTGTTTGGCCCCATCAAAGTGGGCCCCGTGGATACAGAATTGCAGGAAGGCCAGGAAGAAAATGCCATCCCTGTATGCAATTTCATAAACATAAAATGTCGACATAACTGGGAAGGAGTGAGCAAGCAAAACCTTTTCTAACTTGCTTACAATTTTATTGTAACTGATGCTCTCTGGGGCACCGGACAACTAATGGCAGCTAAGGACAACTAATTATCAAGATCAAACCCACAGAATAAGTGACACCGACTGCTTCTTTTAGCTCCTTGTCTTCGAATGATCTGGGGAACATCTATCCCCTTTTCGTAGTGGGTGGTGATTAGAAAGATTAACTAATGAGCAACTTATTAAATTTCTTTTTGTCATAGTGGTTAAAAAAAAAAAAGAAGATTCTTTATCTAAGCACAAAGAGCTCGGGCTCAGGGAGGATGCCTTTCCAGAGTAAGGCAGGGGTTAAGCACAAAGATTTATCACAGTCCAAGGAATTTTAGTTTCGTGTTTATACTGAGAAATCGTTGAATGGGCTAGCACAAAGATAACTTTATCTCGGCTTCCTGTAGTGAAACTATCAGTGCCCCTGATGCACTGGAAAATAGCAAGACGCCTGCCTGGTAGCCTCCTGACCTCGATCTGCCCTTGGGGAGTTCAACTTCCTGTTCTATATTTATAAGAACTTTAAACTTTCACTCACATACAGTTTTTTCTCTCTACTATCTGCTAACAGCTGAGAGGGTCTAAAAAGCTCCAGCCCTACAAACAAATCCTCTTAGGTCTTCAATGCTTTCTCGACATCAGAAAACGTTCCTGTGATAGCTCATGCTAAGATGAAGCCTACAGTTAGGATTTTGGTAAGCAAGGGATTTACAACCTATGGGACTGTCCCACACAGGTCTGCTCCACGTCACCTGCAGTCAGTCTGCAAGGTCCTGCTGCAGGGATCCGCAGAGCAGAGAGGTTGGTTCCGTGCAGCGACTGGGCCGCCAAGCAGCCAGCCACGAGGAGGGACTGCGCGTGCTACTCCTTCTGCCACCCACACGTTCCGGGTGCACCTTCCTCATTGAAGCTCTTCGTGCTCAGGAACAAACACCGCACAGTCTCCTGAGGAGGCCCCTGCCCCTATCTCTACCCAGGCCAGACCACGCTCTTGCCACCGTGGGATGAACGTCAGTCAACAAGCATGTATGGAGAGCCTAAGGCAGGTTCGCTTCCTTGAGCACAGAGGCTAAGAGGCTTCAATGACTCCCCAGTGCCTGCTGAATAACCTCTAAAGACCGTAACCTGTTGGGCCCCCACCCACCTTTCCAGTTGTATGTTTCCCAACAACACGCTAACACCACTCCCAATAAACTGTTAGTCCCCAGTCACACCTTCCTCTTTCGCAGTTCCTTTGCTCACACGGATCCCTCTGCCTGCCACGCCCTCTCCTCTGGCACGTGTTTAAATCATACTCATCTCTCAAGGCCTTTTCAGATGTAATCCTTTACACAAATCCTCAAGTAACTCCCACACCAAAATTAAACTCCTCTTCCTTAGATAATTCCCAAAGCACACTGTACAAATTAAACAAACTGACACAAAGCAGATTTTATATTTACTCCTCAGTGCTAGAGATGCCGAAGGTCCCACCTTTGACCCCTGGAGTCCTTACCTTCGGGGTCCAACAGTTTAGTGAGGCCGAGGTGCTGCTCTGCAAGGTTAAATGCATTCTGCAGATTGTAGTGTGCATTGGATTTCTTTAGCTTGTCAAAATCTATCAGGTCAGGCCTGTGTAGAACAACAGTGGAACAAAGATTTATCACAGTGGCTTGAAACCGTGGCTTGAAAACACACCGTGTGACCAGTGGGACTCGATTACTACTCCAAAAGTGTCCACTTGGCAGAGTAAAAGCCTACAATATTAGTTAATCATCAAACAATGAAAGCCGATTTTTTAATAAACAACCTCAAAGTTTATGAAGAAAATGGGTTAAGTTGTTTCTCTGGTTTGGGAGGATTTACACATTCTCTCTCACCTTCCTCACGGGGAAGGCAGGAATTTCCACCGTGATGCAACAGCGAGGGCAACGGACATGAGGACTGAAAGTCACCCAGATCTGCTACACAAGGATGTCAACATTCCACCCCCAAATTGTTAGCATGACCTCTAAGGACTCACCGGTGTTTGTGTATCAGTGCATTGAAGGCCATGCCGTCCCTCCAGCTAGTGGTGAAATTGTGAATGTTGACGTTGGGGTACCTAACAAACACGAGGCACAAGACAAGAGCGACACAATCATCAAACAAAGGTCTGTGCTTTTGCTAAACACAGTGTTTAAAAAAAAAAAAAAGTCTGTAGGCACTGCGAAAATTTCGGGCGGTGAGTATCAAATAAGGACAATCAAATCGAAGCTAAGATCCGCCTCAACTTCTCCATGTTGGAAAATAAGAATAAAACACATGCCCACATGGCTTTTCTTTCTCGGTAATCCGATCTGTGATCTGCGTCCTCGACTGAAAACACCAGGCTTACTGAGAAAAAAGTGACCACAACTAGATGCCTCTGAGGCCTCCTTGCTTCACTGGCTTTCCACGCCCCCAGCACAGCTATCAGAACCCTGCAGACACCAAGACCCGAGTTCACACGGCACTCCAGGCGAGGAAGTACCTGGGATTACCTGTTCAAACACTCAGCTCTCCTTCTTCCTTATCCCTCGGAACTGGATGAAGCTTTGTAAATCTAGTACCTCCCTGAAACACTTCCCTATGTTTGAAACTTACCCGCAGTCAATCAGCTACTCTACACCACATTGATTATTAATAACTTTCTACCTGTGGTTGATTAAAAGTTCATTCCTAACCTGATCCCCTTACTAAGCCTTACACTCTTCATGGTTTCCATAGTTACCACTGACTGATCACGTCCATTACAGTTACAGCTGTCCTCCAAGTAGTCCTGACTTGGTGCAAAATTAACCTGGTACAAAACCAATTCTCAGTACCTAGGAGCTCCGACAGTTTCAGTGAGCAATAAGCCAGATGCAATTCTCTAAAAAATATCTTGACTGAAATTTCAATGAAAGAATAAAAGAGAGGGAAACTGAGATAATGTACAAAGACCACCCACCCTTAAGTTTACTGCACAGAGCTTCCCAAAGCAACAGAAATTGAAGAGAGGAGAAAACCCACAACTTTTTACAAGTATCATGGATGAGATTCTTAAACATGGTTTCAGGGTTTTCAAATTCAAGATTAACTTCTCTCTGGAACTTCCTTCATAAGCAGAGGGAAACTGACTGTGCAAATGACAGGTCCAGGATAGAAATCAACTCCTGTTCTGAGAGCTAGCTGAATCGCCAGTGCATCAACTGCTTGCGAGTCAACAAGACGTCTCAGTGAAGTGGTGGAAAAGATACTCGTCAACACCTTGTAAGTGATGACTCTGGTAGAACGTAGTCCTGGGAGAAGCAGCCCCTAACCCCCTGAGCCTGTGCTCACCCAGCTGTCTTCATCTGGCACCACAACAGCAATGCATCCTTGGCAGATTTCTTCTCTTTGTTGTCTTCAGTTTCCACGCTGATATCCTGGATCTAAGATTTACAAAGGAATATTAGACCAATAGGTGCGTTAGCTTCCTAATGAGAGCCACAGAAGAACAGGTCTGCATATACATAAAGAGTAAACTTTAGACCAACACCTAGCCCTGCTGACTGCCTACTCCAAGGGTCAATGAGAACTGCTTTCTGAAGCCAGGGTTCACTTCTTAGAAACACCAACCAGAACTAGGTTCTCTACTTTGCACAAAGATAAGACTGAAGTGAAGACTAGTTACCTGCCTGACTTCCAAGAACCGATTAGGGGTCATTTCTACCCCCAACATAGCCCGTCCTCTCCAACTACAAGCTAGAACGGGGGTTCATACGGTACGCCTTGAACCTCAGCAGACTCTAGAAAAATGCCGTTTGTTTTCTCACAACCAAAGATTTTTTTTACACCAGGGTGAGTGAGTCCTTCGTTGATGAGGACAGTGCGTGCACCATTTCCTGAAAACGGACCCAAACCCTCAGAGAAAGAGTGCCCTTAAACGCTGTGCTTCCATGGTCTGAATGCTTGTCTCCCACACCCGCACCAATTCTTATGCTGAAATCCTAAGCCCCACAGGTGATGGTGTTAAGAGGTAGGGCCTTTGGGAGATGCTTAAGTTATGAGGGTAGAGCCCTCATAAATGGGATTTGTGCCTTATAAAAAGAGGCTCCAGAGAGATCCCTAGCGCCTTCTACCATGTGAGGACTCAATGAGAAGTATGCAACCCGGAAGAGGGCCCTCACCTGACCATGCTAGCACCCTGATCTCAGACTTACAGCCTCCAGAACCGTAAGCAATAAATTTCTACTGTATGGAAGCCACCCAATCCGTGGTACTTTGTTTTAGCAGCCTGAATGGACTAAGAGAGCCTGTATTCATCAGCTTCTCAGGCCGCTGATTCTCAACAGGACACACAGCCTCGTCTGCTGGCACCAAAGTCAGACTCTCTGGGTCCGAATCCAGGCTCCCCCACCTATCGCGTGTCCTTGGGCGAGTTCCTCGGCTTCCCCTCTGAGGGGTGGCTATCTCGTGCTGTACACTTGAACAAATGCAAAGTACGAAGGGCTGGGCTCTTAGTAAGGATCCATACATGTCAGCTCTTTGGATCACGGGCTGCCTACCAGTTATGTGATTTTAAACAAATGCTCTAAATACCGCTTTACCTTTAGTTCCTTGATTATGATGATAAAATGTGGGATGGAGCCAGGGGAAAGGGTGTTGGCCTCTCTTTCAGCTCTAACCATTCCAAGCTTCCCTGTCCTGGCCCCTGTCAAAGGTCTTTCCATTTAATCTAGAAAAACGTCCCAGAATTCTTTTTAAGAGAAAGTGGTAGGAGGAGGATAAAATACATACATGTAAGATTAAAAAGTCAGAAACTTTCAACTAGGAAAAACACCTAGAAATTGAAATAATTACACTTCTAAAAAAAATTCTCCATTTTTAACTGTTGTAAGTGAAGTCTGAGCTTGCATAAACTCCAAAGAGTGTGTAAGAATAGCCTTCGCTCAAGGAGTAAGACACAGACTCACCAGGAAAGGCAGGTGGAATTTTACACATTAACCCCCATCAGCTTTCCTATGCCTCAGTGTGAAGGGAATCTGTTTCCAGACTTGTTCTTTCAGAAACAATATCTACCCTTCTGAAATGAAGACAGCTCCCTATGTGGACCAGGCAAACTCGACGACTTTCATTCCAGTTTCTCACACCATCTTTTACTCTCTTTTAAGGGAAAGCGGCATAAAACCTGTCATCATTGGTATTTAATGCACACCTGCTACACATATCAGGGCAGGCCACGTCTTGGGGACTCTGGACACACACACACACATGAAATGTAAGACAAGGTTGCACATTCAGGAGCTGGGGGGCGGTGGGGAGAGAGATCTTTGTAGATACATGGGATGCTTCACAGAGGACGCAGAATGTGAGCTGCGCCTTGGCCGGTGCAGAATCAATACATGTTTGTGGAGCGGGGGATGATTTGATAAAACTGCTGTGGGAGGCGGGGTCATGTCAGACACCAACACTGCAGGCCACGCAGTGACATCAGCCTCAAAGGAAAGGGAGAAACTACGTATCAGCATTTACAGGTTCAAGCACAGAAAAAGGCAAGCTGGCAGGAAGCTAATTAGTCAATGATGCAACCCAATTCATGCCGAGAATCCTGGAAAGGGCTGTGTGTGCCAGCTCCCCGTCATGGGCACAAGACCCGCTGTCAAGAGAGGCCACTGTCAGGACGCCCTTCCACGCTCTGATTACTACAGGCCAAAGGCAAGAGAAACAGGACTTTTTACTCTACAGAACTGAGGCGATGCTCCAGGAGAGTCCTGTTGGCCTAAGGCCCAGAGCAATAGTTAGTGAACGCAACGGTATTCACTCTGTTTTCAAATAATTCAGGAACTAAATGACAGAAACCTGCAGAAGGGTTCTGTTTGCAAAATAAAGTCACTGATTGTTGCAATTAAATCTCCACTAACGATGTCACTCACCTTCACAGTGGTGCCCAGCCTCAGACCTATTTAATTAGAAGCGCTGGAGCTGGGACTAGAGAAACTGAATGAGTAAACGGCTTTCCCAAGGCAGGTCCAGGCTTAGGAACCCCCCATGCAGGGAGTGTCTCTGTACAGCTCTGGTTTGGTCCCCTACCCCCTCCCTCCTCCCACATACCCACCCAGACCACTAAACTAGAGCTGCCCGATCCCGAGGGGAGCAGAAGGAAAACGATTGGTTAGAGGTTGATTTCAGCGTTTTAGTAAGAATACAAAGAGAGCTATAATTTGATTTCTGACATGGCCCTTTGTTGGTGAGATTTTTATTTACCTAGGGAAAAAAAAAAATCAATCAAACTTCATCAAAGGGGCTTAACAGGAAGGGAAGATACAGAGAACACAGCCACGGTGGAGACAGGACTGTTCGGACTTTTGTTTGCAGAGTAACCTGACGCTATGGTAAGAAGTGTTTCCTGAATTTCAGATTTTAACTGAAAAGCAGGAGCACGAAGCAACAGCCTGGAGAAAGAACCAGGAATCAGGCCGGAGGTGCTTCACAGACAAGAAAGGCTGCGCTCTCTTCCAAGGGGTCGGAAGCACGCGCAGCAGCCCTGACTGGCTGTGTGATCCCTGGCAAGGCTCCTCCCTTCCCTCATAAAGTGAAGGAACTGGACAAAATGACCTTGAGTGGACCTTCTGGCTTAGAGTATTTCTATACTTAGAACCTTGCGCTCGGGTATAACAAACCCATAAAATCGTCACCAAGTCAAATAAGCATAAGGCTTTTTTGCACATCCCCCCTGAAAACTGCTTCCTCACATCCGAAGGAGAAGGAGAAGGTGAAAACAGAGCCCACACATGTGTCATGCTAAGCAGCTTCGCCTAAAGATGCTCTATGATGCATGCCACAACCTGGCGAAGTTCAGACAGCCCGGTGGTAGGAACCTAGCATCGACCGCATGCTTACACCTCTGCTCCTGAGAGCTGGGCAGCAGACACCAGATGTTTACAGTAGGTGTCGGTGAAGTGGTGGGCCGAGACGCAGCCCCGGAAACCCTCTTATTTGTCAGGAGAGTCAAGATTTTCAGGGGCTGGCAGAACTGAAGGAGGATATGGTTAGCTGCCACATGCCTACAGGGCAGCCAAAGGTGACCCGCCGCTCTGCACACCTGACTCTGAGACGACATTTCAACCTGCTCTTCCTGGTCCCTCTGGAATGGGGAGGCCAGTTTCACAGGGATGCTCACACCCAGGAGGGAGGCCGAATCGCCGGGCCAAGTCCCTTACCTGGAAGCGCAGGATGATGGTCCAGATAAGGCCGAGGGTCAGCCGGTGGTTCCCATCCACGATGTCGTGGGACCCCATGTTCTCAAGATGGACTCTCTGCTCCTTCAGGAACTGAAGGGCCTTGTCCACGTTCTCCAGACAGTGGATGCGCATTCGTCCCTTGGTGGGTTTAGGCTAAAACAGATGAGCAGAAGGTGGAAACAGATCACCCAAGAGGGCAGAAACCAGCTCAGAACTACAGCCCAGAAAGCGCACACGTGCCCATTCATGCAGCGCTTTCCGACCCATACCAAAACGTTAAAAAAAAACGTGCTCATTCAGTCCAAGGACAGAGTTTACCTAACAGCCTTAGAAAAGTTTACTTAAGGGATGGTAACCGATCACTCTTCAGAGGTTTTTGTTTAATCACGGAAGTGACACAATTTACAAATGAGCACAGAAGCTGGAAGCTTAGAGAAAAAGGAACCCAATTTTCATAAAGAATTTCAGAGCTACTACTGCCACCCATATAATTTTTGCAGATGCACAGCGAAACACCTCTGAGGATTTTCTAGCTGCTTTAAACGTAAAAACAGGCTTGCCACCTGCTGGTTCGGGTTGTTTCCCAAGGTTGGCTCAAAATGAAAAAGGGGGGACACTCCACCAAATCCGCAGAATTTTCAAGTGCTGGTTTTGTGAGGATGATGGAGGGGGGTTGAGTAAAAGGGTGTGACTTACTGGAAAGAAAGGATAAAGTAAGAAAAATGTGAGAGTAGTCTAATTTGACTACCTCAAATGTCTATTCCTTTTAATCAGTTATATCTAAATCAAAAAAAGGCGTTTTCAAGGTGAGCATTTTAAATAAACAAAGCAATAGGTAAAGATACACACACACACACTCGAAATTTTCAACGGGTCTCTATCATCTCCTGTGTCAAGAACAAGCTCATGCCTCCATCGCCCGCCTCCATCCTTCCCACCCTCCTCGCTATCGCCCGTTACTCCCCCTTCTAGCTGAGGGTGCACCTCAGGCTGATCTCATTACTCCACAAAGCTGCCACCAGGTTGCCCACATCCCCCTGGCCAGAAGATGAACCTGGCCTGGCTGCCATCCTACCTCCTCAGCCAACTCACTGTAACCCACCCACCTTTCAAGGTTCAGGTTAAGGCACATCTTTCCTTCTAGGAGTCATTTCCAACCATTCCAGTTCTCACAGGTCTCCCCTTCACCCCCAAACCTATACATCTGTGGTCTCTGTCTGGACCACAGAGTTCAGGAACTAATCACATATCTTATATTTTTGCTGTTATTTCGTATGTGTTGTTCTTATTACTTCCAACTTGACTACTGGCTTGAGAGCAGGGATAATGCTTTATACTCCTGCTGTATTCTCGGTGGCCTCTGGTTCGGTTCAGAGCCCAAGGCCTACATGGAGTGACCTGAACGCCCACAGATGGACTGGGCAGCGGTGTGTGCTATGAGCCGGCCTCACAGAGGAGAGGCAGCCAGGTGCGCAGCAACCTGAGCACACGCAGGTGTGGGCGGCAGCCAGTCCTACGGTAAGGTCTTGCCTGCTTCCCACTTTACCCTCTGTAGCTGAGATCCTCAGTTAAGTGCTAGATGGAAAACATTTAAAGAGAAGATAACTTGGCTAACAAGTGACCACTTTAAGTACCCAGTCTCAGATTACATTATTTTTTTTCTTGACTTTCTCTTCTACAAGAAAGGACTGGCAAGCATACAAGAATGTGCCTTGACCCCGAGGAAATAAGATTATGGCCAGAGGCCTTACCACAAGTGGCAGATTATTTCAAATAATAGCAATGGAGAAAGAAATGTCTCTAAAAGTCAAGCTTTTCACGCTCCAGTCGGCCCTCCGTACCCGCGGCAAGTCCTGGAACCAATCCCTCTTCGGGCATCAAGGGAAGTCTGCACTATAAGAGTTTACTTACAACCTCCCCCACCACCCCCACCCCCCCACCACCCCGCAAAAAGGCATCGTCTCTCAGAAACGTCACAACTAATACATTTCAGGTATGTCAGAAATGCTAGGATTTGTTATTCATGTTAGGTCAAGTGATAACATTACATCAAAATCAAGCAATATGGCGAGGTAAGAAAAAGGCCAGATATTTAAAAGAGAAAGCGGCGGACTCCATCGAAGATTCCGTGAGCGACTGTGTAGATACAGTCTGAGGCCGACACTGGAGCCCCCTTCTTCCAAGGCGCGCCCAGCACCCTCCTCCCATGGGTCCCCTCCTAACAGGGGAGTTGGTCCTGATGGAGGCGGGTGTGCCCAGAGCCCTCGGGGGAGAAGTCCCCAGACTCGGCACCTGGTTCTCGCGGGCCAGCTTTCGGTTCTCATTTTCTCTGGATCGGCGGTCATTTCTTGAGGTTGACAAAGTGACCACCCACAGCGGTTCCTTCTTCTTGTGTCCAGGTGGCTCCTGCTGAAACTCTGTTCAGAGTCGAGGGGTGGGGATTAACTGCCTCTAAGGAAGCATGTGAATTCTGGGGCAGGGGCTCCTGACGTTTCTCATTGCTCTACAGAGGCTTCTTCCTCTCGTCTCTTTAATGCCTGTGCCCTGACCAGCGAGCCTGTGACCAAACAGTGTGTGTCAGGCACCATACGCCCAGGACCGCAGAGCAACAGGGATGGAAGCGTTCTCCTAATGGCAGCAGGTATCTGCGAGGCCAGAAAAGGTTATGTCCTAACTGAGTGTGAGAGGAACAGTGTGGATGGAATTTAGAATTGGTGAAGTTAATTCAAGTACCAGGACCCACAAAAGAGAGGCCACCCCAGTGGCTCGGCCCACGTCACAAACCTAAGTCAGACTGCCCTTGAGGGAAACAGCTGTCAAGGAGCCCCAACACACACCCATCACAGTCCTCCAGCTCACCGCGCCCCAGAAAACAGGACCCGCTCGCCTCCTAAGGAAACCTCCAACCTCCTAGCCAGTCACGCCCTGTTCCCGCGCTGCCCCTTTTCTAACCTCTCACCCCCAATCCCTAGGGAAGCATGCTCCACCACTTGTGAGGCACTGCACGCCTCTGTCCACGGACTGTGTCCCCTTGAATAAAGGACATCAAACTCTTTACTAAATTGTTTAGTTCTGTCATCGGACAGAAAGGCCTGAGCAACAGGAGAACAAGGAATAGGTTGGGGGCTGCCAGGACCTTCCCAGGTTGCAGCACGCATAACTCTACAGTTGGTCCTCGTAGACTTTATCTTGAAAAACTCAACTTCAAACGCACGTGAGACACCGCTCAAGCCTCTGTTCTCTCGTTACAAAATCCCAGCTGACTGTGTGTTCGTTTCCACGTGAGTATGGGGTGCAAGGGTGTGGGAGGGGGAGGGCTGTGAGAGGGGTCCAAACGCTGTCCTGCAGGCTGGAAAAGCCCAACGCCACGTGGCAGGGGCGCCGTGCTGATGCTGACTGGCCATGCCAGGTGGGATCTGAGGATGGTTCACCCCAGACCTGGACACAACGTAAGTCCCCTCCAGCACCAGCCATCAGAAACACTAGTGCATGGGAACACAAAGGAAGGAACTAAAATAAAAACGGCAGAGAAACATCTCTGGGTAAATGATCAGACTTCTCAAATGGTTAAAAAACAAACCTCACCAATTTCCAAAAGTCAGAGGAAATGGCCAACTTTCAGGAGACCCCCTCACCCCCACTTGGGTTTTTTTTGCAATTCTCCCAAAAATCAAACCAAGATTTGGGGGGATGATACTCTGCTCTTCTCCCCCTAAAGTTTTTTTAAATTTTCCTACTGCTCCTGGCCTTTATATCTTTGAAAACATAAAACGTGAACAAACTGGACCTCTGTATATACTTTTGTTGGGCAATTCAGTGTAGAAGATGATGTTAATGTTAAAATGCCCACATTTAAGTTACAATTTCCCCACTTTCTAGCAAATCAGTGCCTTACTTCTCAAATGTCTGTTTATCCATAACATGGGGATAATATGAATAATTATCTCAAAGGGCCGCTACATAAATGAAATGGTGAACTAATGATTATGGTGTTCTCAAACCCACAAAGTGTGTCTACCAACAGGGGTGCCTCAAGGATTTTCCTCCCAACGATTCTACTTAAAAGAGGGGGCTCCGCCTCTCCATGCCACTTGGGCTTCAAACTGTTTAGAAATCACACACCTCTCTGTTAGACAACAGGAAATGTTCAGGGTCTAGATAGAACTCTCCCACTGAGAGGCAGAGAAGTTGGTATACGTCAGCTGACAGGCAAATTTAATACCAGAAGGGAATGTGCCCCCAAATAATGGTAATGATATTACTCTTCTAATCCTGACACCCCAAATTAAACTCTGGACAGAAATAAAAGGAAAAGGTGGTAGAGAAAACTTATGACTGGCTGGTGCCTGGAGGGAGGGGAGATCGGACGAGAGAGCGGAGAGGATGTGAAAACACCCAAACCTCAACACTTAAGGCCTCTATACACAGTAAGACCTCCATGACTCAGGCTGGAAAGCATGATTTACAGAGATATTTCAAATATTACTGTTATGCTGTGCAGCTAGTAATTCAAACTAGGCTAAATGTTGTGCAGTGAAAGTTGCGTCACTGCCTCACTATACCTCTCTCTCTGTTTTTCAAACACTTTCCCACACTTCATCTCAATTGAAGCTCACTCATCTTCGGCGGCATATTAACCCCTTTTTAAGCCAAAAGGATAAGCCAGACGTGGCGTGATTAGATGATGTACGGGCAGCACAAGGAGGGGGAGTAAGAATCAAGACTAAAACTCAAGAATACCAACTCCTGGAACTCATGTTGTATCTGCTTCAGAGAGGGCTTCCGAAGTGTTTTAACGCACGGTACCTCGGCAAGTTTAGGGGGCAATCACTACAGGGAATTTATTTTAGAAGGGTTAATGACTGCACAGAACTATATACACTGAAACACACTGGGTCATATAAACGGCAAAACTCCCAAGATCTAAAAATTCTTAGCTGCCATTTCCTGTGCCACTATGTTAACCTGTTAGGTGGTTTACATTTAATCCTCACACTAACACCGCACAGCAATAATTATTATAATTCTTGTCATTTTGCAGATGAGAACATGCCGGTTTAGAGGGGTGAGGTGATGGCGCACGGCTGGCTGGTGTGCGGTGAGCCGGGATTCCAGAGCGCGTCCTCTTCCTGCTACACCGGGAACCGAGGGCAGTACACACACGTCTACGTGAAAGGAAATTACGAGGCTGGGTTCCCATCTGGCAGACAGTTTTCCCTTTTTTTTAAAAGAGCTATTTTTATTTTACTCAACTTCCATCTTCTCAAGAGGAAGAAGAGATAACAATGGAGAGAACTGAACACAGTGCAACTGGGGGAGGGGTGCATCGCTCAGGGATAAACACAAGCCACGCCCCAAGAGTGGCTCGCTCTGCCAAGAAAAGGAACCTTCCCTGTCTCCTCTCCATGAACTATTGTCAAGTTCCTAGTGCCGCACAGGTCCGTTCCCATGGTAACATGCGCTTTTCTGTCCTCTGGGTCCTTTCTGATGGGGCAGTTTGAGATGCCACTTAGGAGGCAAAGATCAATACCAGACTCGTGTGCAACTCAAGCAAGGGGGGGCTCTGCAGGCGTGGGCTCCTCTGAGGAAATGCCAATTTTTACGGATCCTCCTTCAAATCAATCTAACAAGTGTCCCTGCTCTTCCGCACCAGGGCCTGTGTTTTGCGGGTGCTTATCCTGTTTCCCCTTCCCAAGGTCCCTTCTAGTCCCAAATCTTTATCAACCACAGCTCTAACCCATCTGGGCCTTACTCCAGACCCATCTTCTTTCCAACTCCAAAGGAGGAGTGGGAATTACAGGGCTAACTAACCAGCCTCCAGAAACTGACAATATAATCCTGACTGCTTATTAGAGCAGCTAGTCCAAGCCCTGCCCCTGAGAAGCGGTGTGGTCCTGGGCAAATTCGCCAAGTGGGCCCAAGGCCCTTAGAAAGGAAGGAGGGAGCTGGATGCTGCCCCCACCCCCACCCCCCCATGGCTCTGCCCCGACTGTCACTCAGCCTGGAGTCTGGATCGATTACACGCTGTGGGGCATCAGCATTTGCAGAACTGTGGAGTACTCACGATGGCAGGCTTTTTGTCAGAGTCTAGAGATGGAAAAGAAAAAGCAAATGTTTCCTGGAGCCATTTTTAGCCTCCTTGAATAGAAGAGGAAGACATAAGGGAGGATTCCTGGCAGGGTATTTTGGGGGGACCCTGGGGAGCTGGGCCACTCTTCTACCCTGGTAAGCCCCACTCCTTCTGATTTTCTTCATGGGTATCCAAAGCCACCCTGAAGCCACCTGGAGCAACAGCTCTCCAAGGGTTGCAGGGTAGACAGAACACCAATCCTGGGAATTGGGAGAGGCCGATTGCCACATGCCAGCTGGATGGCCTTGATGGCCTACAGGACCTATGAAATAAAGGGATCTAACTTAGTGGCCACTAAAGTCCCTTCCAGCTATGAAATACAACCTATGTGTTGGAGGGTGAAAGACTCACTAGCATGCAAGGTGAATTCTAAAGTGCCTCCTGATCTCTCGTTTAGGTGAAGAAGAAATAGAGAAAAGACACTACTGGTCTCAGTATATCAGAGCAATGGATACTTGCTTATATTTTTGCCTTTTAATCAAAAATCAGTGTTTGCTACACACACACACACACACACACACACACACACACACACACACACGCCTCTACTTAATACAGAGGGTAGGATGGGACAGGAATTTGGGATTTGGGGATAGGAACTCCAAAATCTCCTCTGATACAACAGCCAAACTCATTTCACATTATGTCCCCAAACACCTCCCTACACATCACACTTTGAGGTTTAAGAATAGTATAAATGATTCCTGCCCAATTAAAATTAAACAGGAAACAACATACTTTGTTCCATTAATTCCTGCCCGTCTCCTTCCTGGTTGGGACCCACCCCCAAGGAGAATCTTCTCCTTTAGCAGGGCTCAATGAGAAAGGAGGGGACCAACAGACAGGAGAGTAGGCTGCAGTCCAAGTTATATTCCTCAGTAGTGATACTGGCCTTGGGCGAGGCCCTGGTCACTCACTGCCTGTTTCTCCTATAAAGCGTACGTTGTCCCCTTGATTAGACTGTGAGAACTAAACACATTATGCGTGTGACAGAAAACACTAAAAGTGACTGACCATCATCACTCCTTCCAAAAACAAACTCCAATTCAGCCAGGATGCTTTCCCTACACCTGTTCCCTCCTGCCACTCCTCCCCAAGCGCTCTCTTCACTCTTCCTCACGGCTGACACGCGGTCCCTCCTTGACACCCCATCCAGAAGGCCCGTTTCCCCTTCTGAACTCTAGGGCTTTGGGGCCATTCATTCAGTACTTTATCACATGGTATTACTATTACCTGTTACTATTAATTCACTTTTAGTATTTGTGCAACTAGACCTGAATTTAACAGGGGCATTCTTCTGTGTCTGGTTGTTTAGAACAAAAGCAAATTCTCCCACACAAGAGACATTACAAACAACAGGAAGGTTCTGTGGCCAGTCCATAAAACCCCGTTTCTACAACAATACATGCCAGCATGTTCTCCTAACAAAGGCTCTATGTAAAACGCACTCAGGGTAGTTCAACGTAGGATTTACTTAAGGCTTAGCAAATCTCATGGTAAATCTATCTTCTCCACCTAGCTCAGCCTGTTTTGGAATTAACGGTGGTAAAAAAAAAATAAATAAAAATTAAAAACAAAATCCTCTTTTTGTTGCACTGTCTTCTTTGAGACTGATTAACAGAATAAGACGACAGAATATCAGGAAAACATTAAGCAACCCAAAATCAGTGATACCTGCTATTGGAAATGGCAGGGGCTGGGGGGAGGGCAGAAATGTTCAGAAAACCTTGTCCTCGCGGTCAGAGGCGAGGGCTCGGTCTGGCAGGAGCAAGGCAGGAAACTGTCTTATTCAGAACCATCCTTCATGCTGAGGCCCACGGAGGGAAGGGGGCAGGTACTGGCCAACTTCGAACCTGGATGAGGAGCCGTGGGCTGCACTTCACCCCCGAAGTCCAGAGGCCCTACTCCCTCCAAATGTCAGTGGGTTGCGCAGGACAAACCTTTCTTTACCCCTCAAGTCCCGTTTCTCATCTGGCCCTGGGACCTAGGACCAATGACAAAGTGACCAGCACAGTGACTGCTTTTACCTGGTCAGTTGCTGTTGTAAAGGGTAGTCTATATTCTTTCTTCTTCTTTTTTTTTTTTGCAGTATGCGGGCCTCTCACTGTTGTGGCCTCTCCCATTGCGGAGCACAGGCTCCGGACGCGCAGGATCAGTGGGCATGGCTCACATGCCCAGCCGCTCCGCGGCATGTGGGATCTCCCCGGACCGGGGCACGAACCCGTGTCCCCTGCATCGGCAGGCGGACTCTCAACCACTGCGTCACCAGGGAAGCCCCCGGTCTATATTCTTTATGGAACTTTAAAGCAAGACATTTATGAACTTGTAGTACATGGTAATTTCAGAGTAACACATTGGAAAGGAAAGGTTTTCTTTGTTATCAACCCAATCCCGATTAGCAGCAGCTTCCGGGTTCAGCCAAAGAGTTTCCTCACTGCTCCAGGATCTGACATACCTTGCGGCAAAGAGAGCGACAACTTCCGGACACAGATCCCGCCCAAGTCAGGACCAGACGTGAGGATTCCTGCCCTCTCATGTTCCCCAGTACATTGGAATCAAGTGCCTTGATAACCCAAAATGCCTACCCAAAACCTGCTCAAATCTAACTCAAATTTTATTAAGCCGAAATGCAGGGTGGGGTTAGGGTGGAACGCTCTGGATCATTAAGCTAATGTATTTCTTTGAACTTCACTCAGTAAAAATAAGACAAATTTCCCCCTCTGTAAAGAGGGATGAGCTGGCTCCAAGAATCTATTAATAAAATAAATTTAGATACTGCAGTCCCTCAAACATTTATCTACTACCTACTGTCAAGCTGGTGGTAAATGCTGGCGCTGAAATGCCGATGGAGACATGGCTCCAGATGGAGTGCAAATGTTTATGTGACCCAGGGCTTTGGATCACTGGTGCAGAAAGCCCAGAGCTGACTGAACGTTATCTGATGACACAACCGTTTAGCTGTGGACATTAATTTACCCAGGCCTGGAAGCTCTAGCAACCTCATTTGTTTTGGAATCTGAAGATGCAAGAATCCTTTGGGGCAAGCCCTCATGGATGGATGTCCTCTCCTGCACGGAGGGTCTCTTAACGTTGAGTCCCTGGCAGCCTCTGCAGCCAACAGCAGAGCGTGGTCTGTGTCCCTTCCAGAAGGCTCCATGAACCAAATAAACCACGGGGCCAAAGAGGCCGAAAATCTCCAGTACAAATGAACAAGAGCTGTAGCTCATTCTATCTATGGTATCCTTACTTTTGGAATAAGAAAGATTAATCAGACTGCCCAAACTATAGTCACAAGTTGGCTGTGAGGAAAGGATAATAAAAGAAGTAAAGGCTCTTGGGGTTTTACAAAGTGGTTAAGTCATGGCTAAACACAGCTTCTGCCACTGACTGCCTGAGAGGATGGAGATGGCAGCCCTCTCATGTTTCTCCATCTCTACTCTCCCAGGCCTCTGGGTCACTGCAAAAAAAAAAAAAAAAAATATATATATATATATATATACATATAGACCGCTGGCAGCAAATAAACAGAGGAGTGGGAGGTATCTGCAAACAACCAAGAATTATGCTTTGCTGGTTGCTTTTTTTCTCCCTAATGTTTTTGCTGCCTTTTCCAGAATAAAGGGCAAAGGGTCTGATCCCGTTTATTATGTGGACATTATCAAGGACACAATCTCCTTGGTATGAAAGAATTACGGACCTTCCAGGGTGAACAATTTACTCCCCACAGCCCTGAAGACGGGACCCTGTTGGGACAAAAATTAATGTTCAAACTAATTTCTAGTTTCAGGTGACCTTTAATGATTTTTTTTTTATCTACTTTCAAAACATCATTCAAAAAAAAAATCAACAGACAATCATACTAGGTTAAACATTAAAAGGGAAAAAAATGTGGGGCGGTTGAGAAAGTCTGGTTACCAAAATTGTATTTAAAGATGAATATCACAATAATTTTGGCCTAGACTCACGTCAAAAAACAAACCAAAATGACCGGCCCTCCCCATGTGGACCCACTGCTCCCACTTCCACCTTACAAACCGCCTTCAGGGAAGCATCACAGTCATGGAGGCAGAAGCCTCCTTTGTTTATCCAGTGTGTCTAGCTTGACCCACAACCTCTCAAGAAAACGAGGCAACAAAACGTGCACGCTCAGGGAACAAAGAGCACGTGGACAAAAGGCACTGAGGATGAGACGGGGCTTCACTGTCTCTTAGAGGAGGCTGTTCTTGAACGGAGGGGCAGGGAAAGGGAAACCTGACTGTTCTTACCCGGGTTCAAAGGGGCCATTCTGTCTGTGGGCTAATGACAGGACAGGGTACAACTGCAGCCCCTTGCCTGTGGTCAGAGGTGTGTGGGTCGGTCTGCATGCAGACCCACCGCGGTTGTCAAGTTACAGGGTGGAGCTCGAGTTAAAAGTAAGGCTTTCTGGCAGCCCTGCCAACCACCAGCATCATGTTTTCCTGGTGATGTCATTGCAGATGTGGGCTCGATCCCTGGGCGTCAGCCTGCCTTTGGCTGGGCCCCCACCAGCACCTATGGAACTGCCTGTGCTCTGGCAGAAGACAGCACCCATTTCCACACCAAGGCGAGACAAAACCTGTTGGGTCAGTTACAATGACTGGTTTAAGATTCCTCAGTTTAAGGTCCATAGACAAAAGTCACATCAGAGACAGCCACGGCAGCTCTGGGAAACAGAATGGGGAGAACAGTTTCACTGGAGGCTGACAACTCCCGTGCCCAAAAAGGCTCGGAGGAATTCATCAAAGCTCCAAGTTTCCAAGGAGACACAGCACCAGCCCCCTCCCTCCACCCTCAAAACAAAAAGTATGCACGGAAGAAACCAAAAATACACCAGGGACCACTGAAGTCAGTTCCTGCCACCTTAAAACAGCAGCTCAGATTTTCCAGAGAATCAGTAAGACACAAATTTAAAATTATTCCGTGATCTCAAGGGATACAGGTACACCCTGGAGCTAGCACCCAAGGCTGGCCCTTAAATTTCCAGCACCGTGCCCTGTTCAACAGGGGACACCAGCCAAGATCTTTCCGACCAAAGGTAGTGACCTTGCAAATAACCAGAATGAAGCCGCTTCATTACATACAGTTCAGGAAAATCACCCAGACTCAGAATGTCACCCTGGAGCTTCCCCCAGCGTACTCATCTCACTTATCAAGAGTCTCCTCCTCAAAAATATCAACCATTAACTGCAGAAATCAACAGGAGACAGGTCCACAAGTGATTTTTCAAGAAAACATTTTCCCGCCTACAGCGCCCCACACTTCACATCCCCTCTTACCAGTCTCTCTCCGGAGAGGACCTCCAGCAGCTTGATGAGCATCCGTCCATCCCGGAGGTCAGTGTACAGGTCTGTGATCCGGCAGGACACCCGGGCGAGGTGGGAGTTGACCCACTTGGTGAAGGTCTTCTTCTGCACGGCTTCACGTTCATCTGCAAGCAGAGGAGAGCTCGCTTTACCACCAACCACAGCCTGGGCAGTGGTGGGTGTGTGCCAGCAGGGGCATGAGACCCTGGCCAAAGGAAGAAGAGCAGAAGTCAACTGTGTAATGAGCCTTAGCTCCTCTAAAGCACGGTCAACAACTCGCGAACAGAGGAACCATACAATCCCTGAACACTGGAGCCCCTAAGCATAACCACCAGCAGAGCCTCCTTTGCTCACACTCATCTCATTTCCTCCCACCTCTGCTGAAGAGGCAACACGACGGAGAAGGTCACGGTGGGGTCCTTTGCAGCCCTGCCCGATAGTATAATACTTGACTGGTAAAGTTTCTAACGTGGGTGTCAGCTATTATTCCTCCCCAGTGTGGGGGACGCACACAGTACACAGAAGGACCTGGGGCAGAAGAGCTCAGGAGACAGCCAGAAATTGCTTCCCTCAGGTACAAAGGATCAGGCAACACCTGACGAGATAAATTCACTCATGACCTTGATCTGCTGAGTGGGATGTTCAGTGAACAGCAGAGAAAATGGTGGGCAGCGTAGCAGAGTACAAGGAGACCTGGCCAGGCACCGGGAGAGCAGGGCCTGGGCCCGAGGTTGAGGTTTCGTCAAAAACGTGCTGAGACACTGGGCTCAGTATCCCCTTCCGTAAAGTGAGTGGACGACTATCATCTCCAAACTTCAACCGTTCCTTGAAAAGGCAACTGCTGGTTTATGGTCCAACGTGGGGTAGTTGCACGTCTAAATCATCCAGGAAACAGTATTAAGTTTTCCAAGCCTCAGTGATCAAGTTCTGTCCAATTCAAAGCACAAAACTCTAGACACACGTGCCTAGAACCGGCCCTTCACATTTCATACAAATAGGCTTCCCATCTTCTTGCCTCTGCAGAATGTTCTAAATGCAGGCTGTTGAAGGTCTTCGACAGGGATCCACCGAATGTGCCCTGGACCCACCGACTCACACTCCCTGACTGTCCTCTACTGAGCTACCCTTCGGTCACATACTCACCCCACTTCCAGTTCCATCAGCATAAATCTGTCCTAAAAAGGACCCAAGACTTCCTCCTTTCAGCGTTAGGCCCAAACCCACCAAGATGTTTATGCGCCAATCTACAAAAAAGGGAGCAGACTCCAACAACTTTTTGTGTATTTCAGCATCACTGAGGGACAGCTAAAAAGCCACCCTTGCTGATGGGGCACGAACTTGGTGGCCTGGGTGTACTGGGTTCCCAGGCTGGCCAGGGTATCCTGGGAATGTCTGCCTGGAAGGCTCTGCTGAGGCCTCCACCCACCACAGGGAGGGAATGAGGCAGAGGCAACAAGAGATGAGCCTTTACTGCTGCCAACCTGGCAGGTGAGGCCACCGGGCCACCTGCCAAGACAGCTGCCCACCTTCGAAGCCAGCAGCTCCTCCTGGCCCAGCCTTCCCCCGAGGGAACAGCCCGCCAGAGGGAAAGAGGGCCTTGCCTCGCAACAAAGGCCAACTGAAAGCAAGGGATCAGAAAGGGCAGGATAGGGGGAACAAGGAAAAAGGCAGTGAGGGGCACAGCGCAGACTGAAAAATGACCTGCACCAATAACATCATGATCGGTCGCAGAGAAAAGATCCCATGCATTATTCATCACACAATCATCATGATGGACAGTAACTTTATGACAGCGACACAGAAGCTGTATTTTTTGGCCGAAGGTTGGCTGTTTTGAAAGAGCAGGTCCAGAGCAGAGTACACAGACACATGAAGCCTCTCCTAGGGACATGTCACAGATGGCAAGTAACTCGAGGTTCAGGTGCATTTAGGGTCAACTAATTTTTTTCTAAATTATAATATCTTTTATGTGCTACACAGTTGGAAATGTCTCTAATAAAGCCCTTGATGGGTATCCTAGGTTGTTATTACAGGGTCTGGGGCTCCAAATCACTACCACACCCAGCCTATCACCGGAACAAGGTCAAAATGAAAACCTGCTTGGATTAAGTTATTTCTAAATAAACAAGTACCAGATGTGTCCCCAGTCAACTGTCACTGCTTCGGGTGAATCTCACATTACAGCAACAGCCCCGGCTTCTTTCAGGTTCTGAATTAACAGGTTCCTTTACGAGGAGATTCGAGGATCTCCTCCTAAAGACAGTGCGCTCCCACAGCACCCTGTCCTGAAGAGCTGGAGGCTAACTCCAACCCTCCTCCCCATGAAGACGCAAGCAAACAAAGAGGTTACGGGGCGGAGCAGAGGGAACTGAGTGGAAATAGGACAGGCTGAGGATCTGTGAGGGGACGGCTCCCCAAGGCTGCTGGGGTCCTCAGAACCTCCTGGAAGAAGGGAGGAAAGAACAGAAGGAAGAGAAGTTCAAAACTAAACTTAAACAAGGAATGAGAGCTTGCTCTCCTGCTCTGCCCAGCTCTCTACTCTGCCCCCGGCCTCAGGAGCAGGCTCCAGGTAGCGTGAGCATGCTAGAAAAATCACGGAGGGCTCAAGTTCCTCGGGCTTACTGGAAAAGGCATGGAAGATTCCATCCAGGGACTGGACCAGAATCAACACCCTTACGACACACAAGGGGCAGGAAACGGGCTCAGCCGAGAGACACAAAGCCCAGCCAACTCAACGTGTCCTCTTACAATGGAGCACTTGGTGAACAACAAACACTTTTGAAACCGGAAGGAGGGAAAGGGAGGGAAAAAACCTACCCAGCGGGCCAGCTGAGGATGAGGCTGCCTGCCCTTGGGGACTCTGTCCTTTGTTCCACCCTTCCTGGGAAGGCGCAGTGACATCACCCCTGCACTCCCAACCCAGTGAGGCCAGGCCAGACGCCTGCCCGAGGAGCTGGAGGCCCCTGACGCAGACAATGGAAGACAGTCCAGAGGCATGCTCCCAACTTCAAGCTGCTGTCACTGTGCCCGAGCTACGTGAGGAGGTGGTGGGAGCAGCTGCGGGAAGAGCACCCACCTCTAGTTCTACAAGTGTGAGCAGCTCTGGGAGCCCTTACAAGCTCCACGTGATCCGGTTATTTAGACCAGTGGTTCCCAACTGGGGGCAATTCTGCTCCCCAGGGGACACTGGGCAATGTCTGGAGACATTTTTGATTGATTGTCACAAGTGGGGGGCAGGTGCCCCTGGCACATAGTGGGTAGATGCCAGGGATGCTGCTAAACACCCGACAGAGCAAAGGGCGGCCCCTACAACAAAGGGTTATCCAGCCCCAAATGTCAGCAGTGCCTGCGCTGGGTTGGGAAACCCTGGTTGAGACATTCTGGGCTTATACCAACTGGAGTTGACATCAGGACGCCCGAGTGGGGGTACTGTTCATTCATTACTCCCTACGCCTGCATCAAAGGCTTTTTGATCCGGATGGTGTGCTAGTGGGCTGACGGCAGCAGAAAACTCCCTGCCCTCAGGCCCACTCAATTCCACAAAGAGCTGGCTCCTTCCTTGCAAGGCAGAAGGACAACCGCAGGGGTGGGCTCAGTGTGACACGGGCGTTTCTGTCCCCCGTGCCATCTCTGTCCTCCTTTTCCCTTTCAGGGCCTTGTAGTGCTGTTAATCAAGCCAAAGCATGCCCGCATCTCCCCGAGAATTCACCTGGATGAGTCTGATGCTGTGGCAGGTTCCCACCCGTCTCTGCCCCAAACTCAGCAGTGGTGCCTCCAAGGAACAGGGACCCCACAGCTGCTCCCTGCGCGCAACCTTCAGCTGTACTTGCCCCTCTCCCCCACATGATACTTATGTGGAGGGACTCACCTAAACCTTGCTCTGGCGTTCAATGCGAGGACGTCGAAGCGCCCGGCGTGTTGTAAGTCTCATACCTTGGTTCCCTCTCCCTTTCCCCAGCAAAGCAGCCCTTTCAACAACTCAGACTGTTCAAGAAACTTACGAGGGATCATGGAATCATATCATCTCAGGGTGGAACAAGGCTTTACAAGTCATCGGAATCAACTTTCTTTCAAAAGCAAAACCTCCCTTCTACTGGACCAGCTATTTTAAAATTCCAAAAAAAGGAGGGGGGGAACTGTGTGTGTACACAGCAGGAGGCTAATAGTTGTATAGAAAGAAAACGACTTGTTCTTCCTTATTAAAATAATCATAGCACACACAGCGTACTTGCTACGTCCCTGGTACTGCTCCGTGTGCTTTACACTCCTAACTACTCCATTAGTTAGGCTCTGTTAACTCTCCAGGGCAGGCTAGCTCCAAAGCCCAGGTTCTCAGTCACTATGCAATAATGTCTCTACCACAACATTAAAAAAAAAAAAAAGTTTCAATGACACAACATATAGAATCACCCGTAATCTCACCATCCTAACCCAAGTCTTTATTTCGTGAAAGGGCCCACTCCATCACTGGGTAGCTCCAATTGTTGGGACGCTGTCTCCATCGAGACGAGATCTGGCTCTGTGGCCTGCCGAGGAAGCTTGCTCCACCTTTGAAGCTACAGAGAATAGGTCTCCTCACTCCTCCACGTAAAGGCCTTCAGGCGTGAACACTCCTCACCGACCCCTCTTTGCACGACTGTCACAATGTGGTGGGCAGCGTGGAATCCAAGATGGTACCTGAAGACACAGCCACCGCTTGGGGGCCTACTGATACAAGCCTACCTACCGCACACCTAACCGATACAAGCCAGGACTTGCGGCAGCCGTAGCAGCAGCAGTCCGGAGGCAACAAAAGTGGGGAACCACGTGAGGAAAGGGCAAAAAGAACCCAGCAGCCCTCTGTGGGAGGGAGCCTGGGGAGGCAGTCTGTGTGTCAGTGCAGGGGTGGTAGTCAGGAAGGGCTCTTAAAGCAGCTCTCAAAAATAAGTTTGCCAGAACCACAATTTCTACCAGAATGTCCGTGGAACCCCAAGAACCTAGGAACCAGAGCGGTTCCAAGTGTGAAGATCCAGCCAATGAAGTCTTCTTAGCTCCACAGCCTCAGACATGAACTAGCCAACCACCTGGTCAACGAGGACCACCGGGAAGCAAACAAGAAACCCAGCCTTGAATGGGTGACAACATCTGCGTTGGCTTCTCCTTGGAAGGACTGAATTATAAATGGCTTTCTATTATGGTGCTCCTTCCCGAAAACAGAATTTTACAAGATGATGTGCCTGCAATGCACCATCATGCATCTGAAGAGCAACTTACACTTTCTCAAAGCTCACTAGATCTGCACACCAACCCCATCAGGGAGGTGGGACACCAGTGCGACCTCCAGCAGAGCCCAAGGCTTAGTGAGCAGTGACACTGGGAGTGCTGGCTGGATGTCTTTGGGTGTTGTTCTGTCTCTTCCACTGTTTAGGTTAAGCAGGATTAGGATCCTTTCCTCTGAGTATCTAGACTCACTGCCTTTTGTTTGTGACACATAACTTGAAATTTTCAGAAGACGTCTTACAGAAAGAGGAGGAGATATTCAGAACAGAGAACCGTACTTGCTTAGTGTCAACCAAAGGGCTGTGAATATCCTCTCCATCCTCCCCTTCTAGAAGCACATAATCAACTTCCTTTCTTTTTAGGGAATGACTATGATCAATATTGGAAGGCTGGAACACTTCAAAACTTCCTTACTCTGGAGAATTGGCTGTAACTGGAAAAATGAACATTGTGTTAGCATGAGTTAAGCTACAGGATATAGAAATAGCACTGATGAACAGAAGGGCATTGTGTTATGGAAATGATTGTACAGTATCTTTCTGCAACACCCTCTGTACAGAATGCTAAACATAACCACATTCACCATATGCCACAGCTCCAGCTATGGAAAGGGACGGGGGCCAGGGATGAAGAAAGGCCTGAAGGCATGTAACCATCTCTGGATGGAAAATAAGGGAAATACAGAAACGGGAACTGACCAATGACCCCATTTATTATTCCCTCAAAGACTGAATTTATACCTGGCGGAAGAGAGCAAATCTCTCTTCTACTTTTCAAACAGTCTGAACCTGCTGACATAACCCAATAATGTTTTCTATCAGGATCTTCCTCAATTGTGCTAAGGTAAATGGCCTATCTTAAGTAAGGGCTGGCAATCCCTTACTTTTTTATCCACATAAACACATAGCTAAATTAGGTACAGAGTTGGGTTCATAGAAGGAAAGGAGGTACAAGGATGGAAGCGGAAAAGACATCAAAAGGAGATGACAAAGCAAGTGTCTCATGAACACATCCCCACAAGTGGCTTTTTAAATCAACAATATTCCAACATTTTACAGAGTGCATGCTGCATGCAGAACTCTCTATGTAAGACAAGCTCTCCTGCACTCAATGAACTAGAAGTCTAGCTGGGGAAACTTTCTACATGGAAAGTTAAAGAAATAACAAAAGATATTACAAAGCAGTACAGGATTAGGTGCCAAGAGAATGATTTCAACAATGTATTTTTGGGTGTTTGGAAGAAAAAACTCACTACAATTAGGATGGTTTCAGGTCCCGTCCTCCAACAGTTACTAAAATCCCCGGCCTTGTGCCTTTCCCATTCTTACTCTGCTTAAACATCACTGCCATAAGTCGTCTTCCCCCAAACAGTGGTTTTTCAAAGTTATACCACTGAACCAATACCTTCAAAGGACCCCAGCCATCTACAAGAGGGTCCAAATCTGAGCCTGGTGTTCAAGGTTCCTCAGCAGCCTCCTCCAGGGCACCTGCTTCGTCTGGGATCTTCCCTGACACCCACCCACCTCTGTGTTCCAATCCAACCCAACAGATCTTCTTATTCATCGTGTTCTCAACTCTCACCTTGCACATTCCTTCTTCCCACCTTTGCTTACACCATTCTCCTAACCTGGAACGTACTGTACTTGCTCTTCTTTCGCCCTTCTTTTAAGACCCAGGCCAAGAGTTGTTCTTCCAAGAGGATTTCACTTGGTGGAATGAGGTCTCTGTCCCTCTAATCTTTTTATTATGTATCCTGTGTCCTATCTCCTCAGCTAGCCTGTAACCGCCTCCAATTCTATATCCATTTAGGGCCTCAGCATGTGCCTGGGGACTGTGGGGCGGGGGGCGGGTGCACAACACAACACACGTTTGTTGAATGAATAAACAAACCTCCAGTGCCCAACAAACAGGCTCTCAATAAGTCTTGCTGCTGATGGTGGCCCCCACTGTTAACGCAGAAAGACATTTTCCAAATCACAGAGACAGGCCCTAAGCAGTTAAATGTTATCACTGCATGTCACTAAAAACTTTTAACACCTGAACTGTAATTGTTCTTCAGAGTCTGATAAATGATAAAAATGCAATTTTGTGGTACTGTCTTTCAGATTCAACGGGGTCCAAAGCTAACCTGAAAAGTTTCACAAAATTTTGTTTGTTTTTATTTTGTTTTGGGGGCAATTGCCACCACATGCCCATACAGTAAGAGTGAAGCTGCAAAACATATGAGGGTGTAATTATAACATGATTTTAACATGACCCAAACAAGCCAATAGTCACAAGACTTAATTTATTCTAATTTTAACAATTTATCCATTAAAGCTCAATTCTTGAGTTGTTAAAAAAAAAAGAATTCTAATTCAAAACAAAAGAATACAGTAGGGTGGAGTCCCCATATGTGCCTTGGCTTGAAAAAATAAATACATCATTTCCCAAGAGCAACATGCAAAACACACAGAACAGGAAACCGGAAACAGGCAACTGGCTGTACTGATAATAGAGAATCAAACTGTTATCCTAAGGCAGCAAAAGGAAGGAAACTAATCTTTTGACTGAAGGCCCTGTGACGGATTAGTCTGGGGGCCTTTAATTTATGTTTGCTGATTTGTATATAAATAGAACTTGAGTTGAAATACTTTTCCTAACAGTTTAGCCAGCTTCATGGACAAAACACATGTAAACATCTGTTCTAAATGCATGTGTAGCAAGTATGCAATTCTCTGCTAGTACTTAACACTCTGATGTGCAGACTATAAAACAACCATGAACTCCCTGTAACCCGGCACCCACGGCTTACGTCAGCTGAGCAGGCCCGGCTCACAGCTTCCAGAGGGTCTTTCTTCTGAGCAGCACAGCCCCTGCTTTGCCAGTGTGGAAACCAAGGCACTGCATGGGGAAGCTCTGGAGGAGAGCCTGCAGTGATGAACTGAGAAAGCAAGCCACATTCCAGGGCCCCCCGCCGCCCCTGCCATGGTTATCTCCTCAAGGTCATGAACCACCAACGCTGAGGCCGTGGAGGGGGTGTAGGTAACGACGGGGGCCAGCTCCCAAAGCACATGGAAGAGCAACAGCACTGAGCCCTCTGCGATGAGAATGAGGCTGAAGGAAGTAGCGCACAATGCCAAGACCAGGAGGGGAGACTAAGTGCCTTGAAACACAGAGTCAGGACCTCAGGAAGAAATATTCAGAAACCGCCCGCTCCATTTGCCTGAAAATGGGTGGCATGCTTCAAAATGCCTTCACAGACAGGAAACCATGCCATGAGCCCGCTGCCCTGCTACTCTCCACCGCTGTGGCACAGGCCAGCAGGAACCAGCCTGAAACCGCAGCCAAGGAGAATCAGGAGGACGAAGGATGATGTCAGTCCTCCTCTGCTCCTACGCACTGGTGGAGGCCGTCAGTTCTAACTAGACAAGGCCCAGAAAGGTTCTAGGGATTCTCCTGAGGGCGTACAGCCAGCAAAGGCCCACCCAGGAGCCGAACCCTGAAGGATCCCGAAGCTCCTACGCACATCCCATCCCACAGTGCCTGAGGAATACAGGATGTCACCTCCCCACACAGCACAAAAATCACAGCCATCCATCTCAGCCCAGTTTCTTCATGACTGAAATTTAAAACAGGCATCAGCAAACTCAGGCGTTATAGTCTGTTTCTGGGGGCTAGGGGGTTCTTCCTTCTTTTGAGGGTCGGGGAGGGGCATCAGCGGAGCATGAGGAGATAAGATAGAGAGCCCCACGTGGCCTGCAGAGCCTAACACAGTTACCACCTGGCCCTTTACAGAAAAAGTTTGTCAAGTCCTGGCTTAAAACATAATGTCATTGGTCCCACATCCTATTTCTTAGCTTCCATTTTCAAGGACATGAGGCCAGGGTGACGTGCTATAGCCACATGCGCTTTTTTTTCTTTTAAGTTATTTCACTAGGACGTTGCCCACATGTCAGGTCAGTAGGGGCACGGGGTGGTGTGGGGGACAGCTCAGGGCCCTCTCAGCTGAGGGGTATTTATCTGGTTACCAGACACAACAGGATTAACAGCGCTACCCCAGCTGTCAGGAGGGACAAAGCATGATGAGCACCACAGGCTCCTGCAACTCAAGGCCACACCTTCTCTTCCCTTTCAAAGGATGAGGGAGAGCCAGGAGGCCGGAGACCAGATTCCCCACCCGCCTCTCCAGGTACACAAGCTTCAGGTCCTCAATTCTTACCCTGAAGGACATTTTATTCGCCACCACCTCTCCTCCCCAGTCCTCCCTGGAACGAAGACTGCGAACTATTAAGTCAAGGTAGACTGAGGGTAATTTGTCATATCCTCAAAAGATGGAAAAGGCTTGGCCCTAAACAGATACCATATCCTTAATTATTAAACTTATATGGCAGAATGCTCACATTAATACAGACTAGGACAGGATTTTTTAAGGGGCAACAAATATAATAGGTACACTAAAGGTAAGACTTTATGAAAGTACTTTAATTGTTAACATATGAAGGTGTGTGTCTGTGTGGTATTACTTTTTCTAAGCAACAACTAAAAAAGCAGTAAATAATATATTCTAAACCAGACCATTATGTGGCACACAAATTCACTGGTAAAGACAAAATCCTGTATTTCATTTTCAAGGGCTTAAAGGTAGGTTTTTATTATAGGAGCCTTGGGATTAAGTGCAGGTGGTGAGGTGAGAGAGAAGTTTACTATGCCTCTTTTTTCGTGCAATGAACAAAAAAGGGAGCCATTCTGTTCTGTGGACTGTATGTAGTTGGTCTAAACCAGTATATTAAAAATCAAAGAGTGTGTGCCCTGGCCCTTGTTTATGATTCTTCTATCTTTTCCAGTTTTCCAGAATTCTTAAGGTCAACAGTGCAGGGAGGAAAACAGAACTCTCTTTCATACACTAGAGTCACATTACTGTCAGACACTCAAGATACAAGAGGACACTTACTACTCAATGTTTTCAAAGAGGCTGAGGCGGCCAACAAGATGACTGCACCAACGGCAGCCACTCAGGACAGCTCCTGATAACTCTCCTGTATAATGAGGCTGTCCAAATTAACTGTAATTCACTGAGTCCAAAAAGCTCAGATCCAAGGGACTCTTTTTTTAAACTAGAAAGACACACAAACAAGAAGGGAGGAGTAGTCAAAGACCTAAAAGTCACCCTAAAGCTGTCTGCTTTTCATGGATAGTATAGTGTTTACTAAAATAATCATTTCTGAATGAATGGATTATGGAAGCGCCTATGTAAGAAAATCTAAGATATCATGGAAGTCCTCCAAATAAGGCTATGTGTGTAAATTTAATCTACAAAGGACTGGCATTTTGGAACAAAGAAAGCCACGGTGATGCCCAGTTATCACTTGGATCTATATAACGATGACAAGGTTCCACTTAATGAGAAGAGAAATTATATTTAAAAACAAACGAAACAAAAGAATTTTAAAACTGGCTTCTGCCCTAGAGAGCATTACAAATTAGTCACCTAAACCCCTTCTTGCCAATAACCATGATGCACCACAAAAACTATGAGGGTTGAAATGGCAGAATAAATTAGGTAAGACTGTCTCTCAGTTTCAGTGCCAAACTCCAAAATTAAATAAGCCCAAGCTTTCATGTGTGTTTGGGAGAAAGGTGTCCAAACTCCACTTGGATTTCAGAAATAACTAGTAGTTGTGCCAAGATGAAAATACAAAATGCACAATGTTATAAAGATGAGCTGCCCTCTGGACTGAACTAAATAATTTTAGAGCTTAGCACTACTTTCTAAATGATATCACAATGCACCAAACCAAAATTTCACTTCTCACGATGCATATCCTTCATCCAAGAAGTAATTACTGAATGATAAATTCGGTCCCAATCCTCGATTATACATGTAACTCAGCCAACTACTTCACTGGAAATTGATTCCATACAGAAGAGCAAATGGTCTACACACTAGTATTTGACATTCAGCCACACAGGTCTACTGTCCTTTTCTTCATCTTGGATCAATCTATCAACCAATGAGCAACGATTTATTGAGTAAATGGTATGAAGGCATTGGAAAGAGCACCTAAAAGCATTAAGAGTTCTTACCTTACGGTGATCATTTCATAATATACCCAAATGTCAAATCATTATGTAGTACACCCAAAACTAACAATGCTGTACATCAACTGCATTTCAGTTGTAAAAAGTTCATCAGCAATTTTCAATTCCTTGAAAATTCACAGCAGTAGATAATTGATACCCATACTCAACTACTGTTTAGTTATTTTTAAGGTGTCAAAATGAAGAGAAAGTTATCACTCAGAGCATCAAATACGCAACAATTCTGCTAACTTCCTCTGTGGCTTTCCTCAACCCCACACATAGAACAAATGGTTTCTTACACAGCCAAACGGCACAGTTTTGGCGGGCAGATTCTGTAAGTACACAATGTACAGTACCTTGTTTTAATAAAGGAGGACAGAAAAACTGGAGGAGGAAATGACCTCAGAGTCAACCCCTGTAATGATCTAGTCAACAGGTGGGTGGCCCCGAAGGAGCCCTCACACTAATCAAAGGAGGGCAGGACAGTTAACGGTTGATACTAGTTTTTTTTTTTTATTTTAAATCAGTACCTATTTCTCATTGATGGGAACCCTCATCAAAGATTTAAGCATAGCTTTACAGAAGCTAATGCACAAGGTGTGCCCTGTATCACACTGAATCTTCCTAGCTTACAGCTGGTCATCTACCTTAATTTAATTTTTTCAAGTGAAAAAGCAAAAAGGGGGCGTAAATGGGGAGATCAGTTTTTCTGCTGTTCTGTTTGATTTAGAAACTTAAACCTGCTGCACAGTGCCGCTTAATTTAAACGTAAGTGTCTTCCCACAGAACCTTTATAATGTCCCAAAGCACAAACCCCCCCGTGCAGGCCCCCATCCCCACTAACCAGGCATTAACTCTCACTCCACAAAACTGGGAGCTTTCAACAGGTGTGCGGAACTTGGCTGCTGCAGGGTTTTTTTTGTTTTTTTTTTTTTAAGGTTTTGTGGGGTTTTTTTGATGTGGACCATTTTTAAGCTCTTTATTGAATTTGTTACAATACTGCTTCTGTTTTATGTTTTGGTTTTTTGGCCCTGAGGCATGTGGGATCTCAGCTCCCCGACCAGGGACCAAACCCGTACCCCCCGGCATTGGAAGGCAAAGTCTTAACCACTGGGCTGCCAGGGAAGTCCCTGGCTGCTGTAGTTTTGCCCGTCTGTAAGGAAATGGGCCTGTCACAGGGTAAGTATTACTCCTATTACCTGGACGTGGCCTGGGAAGCCTACTGCTATAGCTGATTTGTTCTTTGGGACATTTTATTGCTTCATAAAGTCCTTGGCAGTTCCTCCTTAACAGCCTCTATAAAGATAATAATCTTGGAACTGAGCGGGAAGGGCTGGAGGCCCAGAGAGGTTCCTTTAGGGTGTCTGACAGCAGAAGTTCCACTTCCAGGACTAGGTGAAAGTAGGTGAAAATAAACTCTGTTCCTTGAATTTGAAAAACAAATATTGTCTGAAGACACAGAGAAATGGACACACTAGTATGTAGCCGGTGGGAGGGTAAGTGGGCAATATCAAAATTATTAAAATGCATTTTCTCCACCTACCAATCACACCTTAGATACTTTCTAGAAATACTTTCACATAAAGATGTACAGGATATGAAGGGAGATTGGTTCAAGATGGAGGAGTAGAGGGACATGCACTCATTCCCTCTTGCGAGAGCACCAGAATCACAACTAACTGCTGAACAATCCTCGAGGGGAAGACACTGGAACTCACCAAAAAAGATACCCCTCATCCAAAGACAAAGGAGAAGCCACAATGAGACGGTAGGAGGGGCGCAATCACAATAAAATCAAATCCCTTAACTGCTGGGTGGGTGACTCACAAACTGGAGAACACTTATACCACAGAAGTCCACCCACTGCAGTGAAGGTTCTGAGCCCCAGGTCAGGCTTCCAGGCCTGGGGGGTCTGGCAACGGGAGGAGGAATTCCCAGAGAATCGGACTTGGAAGACTAGCGGGATTTGATTGCAGGGCTTCAACAGGACTGGGGGAAGCAGAGACCTCACTCTTGGAGGGCACACACAAGGCAGTGTGAGCATCAGAGCCCAGGGGAAAGGAGCAGTGACCCCATAGGAGACTGGGCAAGACCTACCTGCTGGTGTTAGAGGGTCTCCTGTGGAGGCGGGAATCGGCTGTGGCTCACCGTGGGGATGGGAACACTGGCAGCAGAAGTTCTGGGAAGTGCTCCTTGGTGTGAGACCTCCCGGAGTCCACCACCAGCCCCACTAAAGAGCCTGTAGCCTCCAGTGCTGGGTCGCCCCAGGCCAAACAACAAAGAGGGAGGCAATGCAACCCCACCCATCAGCAGACAAGCGGATTAAAGTTTTACTGAGTACTGCGCACCAGAGCAACACCTAGCTCTACCCACCACCATTCCCTCCCATCAGGAAACTTGCACAAGCCTCTCAGACAGCCTCATCCACCAGAGGCCAGAGAGCAGAAGCAAGAAGAATGACAATCCTGCAGCCTGTATAACAAAAACCACGTTCACAGAAAGAAAGACAAAATGCAAAGGCAGAGGACTATGTACCAGATGAAGGAACCAGATAAAACCCCAGAAAAACAACTAAATGAAGCGGAGATAAGCAACCTTCCAGAAAAGGAATTCAGAATAACGATGGTGAAGATGATCCAGGACCTCGGAAAAAGAACGCAGGCAAAGATCGAGAAGATTCAAGAAATGTTTAACAAAGACCTAGAAGAATTAAAGAAAAAACAACTAAAAGAATTAAAGAACAAACAAACAGAGATGAACAATACAATAACTGAAATGAAAAATACATTAGAAGGAATCAATAGCAGAATAAAGGAGGCAAAAGAACAGATAAGTGACCTGGAAGACAGAATGGGGGAATTCACTGCCACAGAACAGAATAAAGAGACAAGAAATGAAGACAGCCTAAGAGGTCTCTGGGAAAACATTAAACGTAACAACATTCGCATCATAGGGGTCCCAGAAGGAGAAGACAGAGAAAAAGGACCCGAGAAAATATTTGAAGAGATTATGAAGTGATTATAGCCAAAAACTTCCCTAACATGGGAAAGGAAATAGCCACCCAAGTCCAGGAAGCGCAGAGAGTCCCAGGCAGGATAAACCCAAGCAGAAACACACCAAGACACATAGTAATCAAACTGACAAAAATTAAAGACAAAGAAAGCTTATTAAAAGCAACAAGGGAAAAACAACAAATAACATACAAGGGAAGTCCCATAATGTTAACGGCTGATTTCTCAGCAGAAACTTTACAAGCCAGAAGGGAGTGGCACGATATATTTCAAGTTATGAAAGGGAAGAACCTACAACCAAGATTACTCTACCTGGCAAGGATCTCATTCAGATTCGATGGAGAAAGCAAAAGCTTTATAGACAAGCAAAAGCTAAGGGAATTCAGCACCACCAAACCAGCTCTACAACAAATGCTAAAGGAACTTCTCCAAGTGGGAAACACAAGAGAAGAGAAGGACGTACGAAAACAAACCCATAACAATTAAGAAAATGGTAACAGGAACACACATATCGATAATTACCTTAAACGTGAATGGACTAAATGCTCCAACCAAAAGACACAGGCTTGCTGAATGGATACAAGAACAAGACCCATATATATGCTGTCCACAAGAGACCCATGTCAGACCTAGGGACGCGTACAGACTGAAAGTGAGGGGATGGAAAAAGATATTCCATGCAAATGGAAATCAAAAGAAAGCTGGAACAGCAATACTTATATAAGATAAAATAAACGCTAAAATAAAGAATGTTACAAGAGACAAGGAAGGACACTGCATAATGATCAAGGGATCAATCCAAGAAGAAGATATAACAATTATAAATATATATGCACCCTACACAGGAGCACCTCGATACATAAGGTAAATGCTAACAGCAATAAAAGAGGAAACCGACACAATAATAGCGCAGAACTTTAACACCTCACTTACACCGATGGACAGATCACCCAGAAAGAAAATTAATAAGGAAACACAAGCTTTAAATGACAAAATAGACCAGCTAGATTTAATTGATATTTATAGGACATTCCATCCAAAAACAGCAGATTACACTTTCTTCTCAAGTGCGCATGGAACATTCTCCAGGATAGATCACATCTTGGGTCACAAACCAAGCCTCAGTAAATTTAAGAAAACTGAAATCATATAAAGCATCTTCTTCGACCACAACGCTATGAGATTAGAAATCAATTACAGTGGGGGAAAAACATAAAAAACACAAACACATAGAGGCTAAACAATACATTACTATATAATCAAGAGATCACTAGGGATCAAAGAGAAATCAAAAAATACCTAGAGACCAATGCCAACGAAAACATGACGATCCAAAATCTATGGGATGCAGCAAAAGCAGTTCTAAGAGGGAAGTTTATAGCAATACAATCCTCCCTCAAGAAACAAGAAAAATCTCAAATAAACAATCTAACCTTACACCTAAAGGAACTAGAGAAAGAAGAAAAAACAAAACCCAAAGTTAGCAGAAGGAAAGAAATCATAAAGATCAGAGCAGAAATAAATGAAATAGAAACAAAAAAAAACAACAGCAAAGATCAATAAAACTAAAAGCTTGTTCTCGGAGAAGATAAACAAAATTGATAAACCTTTAGCCAGACTCATCAAGAAAAAGAGCGAGAGGACTCAAATCAGTAAAATTAGAAATGAAAAAGGAGAAGTTACAATGGACACCTCAGAAATACAAAGCATCATAAGAGACTACTACAAGCAACTCGTATGCCAATAAAATGGACAATCTGGAAGAAATCCATAAATTCTTAGAAAGGTATAACCTTCCAAGACTGGACCAGGAAGAAACAGAAAATATGAACAGACCAATCACAAGTCGTGAAATTGAAACTGTGATTAAAAATCTTCCAACAAACTAGAGTCCAGGACCAGAGGGCTTCACAGGTGAATTCTATCACACATTTAGAGAAGAGTTAACACCCATTCTTCTCAAACTTTTCCAAAAAATTGCAGAGGAAGGAACACTCCCAAACTCATTCTATGAGGCCACCATCACCGTGATACCAAAACCAGACAAAGATACTACAAAAAAAAAGAAAATTACAGACCAATATCACTGACAAATATAGATGCAAAAATCCTCAACAAAATAGTAGCAAACAGAATCCAACAACACATTAAAAGGATCATACACCACGATCAAGTGGGATTTATCCTAGGGATGCAAGGATTCTTCAGTATACACAAATCAGTCAATGGGATACACCATATTAACAAACTGAAGAATAAAAAGCATATGATCATCTCAACAGATGCAGAAAAAGCTTTTGACAAAATTCAACAGCCATTTATGATAAAAACTCTCCAGAAACTGGGTATCGAGGGAAACTACCTCAACATAATAAAGGCCATATACGACAAACCCACAGCAAACATCATTCTCAATGGTGAAAAACTGAAAGCATCTCCCCTAAGATCAGAAACAAGACAAGGATGTCCACTCTCGCCACTATTATTCAACATAGTTTTGGAAGTCCTAGCCATGGCAATCAGAGAGGAAAAAGAAATAAAAGGAACACAAATTGGAAGAGAAGAAGTAAAACTGTCACCGTTTGCAGATGACATGATACTATACATAGAGAATCCTAAAGATGCCACCAGAAAACTACTAGAGCTAATCAGTGAATCTGGTAAAGTTGCAGAGTACAAAATTAACGCACAGAAATCTCTTACATTCCTATACACTAACAATGAAAGATCAGAAAGAGAAGTTAAGGAAACAATCCCATTTACCACTGCAACAAAAAGAATAAAATACCTAGGAATAAACCTACCCAAGGAAGTAAAAGACCTGTACTCAGAAAACTATAAGACACTGACGAAAGAAATCAAAGGTGACACAAGCAGATGGAGAGATATTCTTGGACTGGAAGAATCAATATGGAGAAAATGACTATACTACCCAAAGCAATCTACGGATTCAGTGCAATCCCTATCAAATCACCAATGGCATTCTTTACAGAACTAGAACAAAAAAATCTTAAAATCTGTATGGAGACACAAAAGACCCTGAATAGCCAAAGCAATCTTGAGGGAAAAAAACAGAGCTGGAGGAATCACACTCCCAGACTTCAGGCTATACTACAAAGCTGCAGTAATCAAGACAATATGGTACTGGCACAAAAACAGAAATATAGATCAATGGAATAGTGCAGGAAGCCCAGAGATAAACCCACGCGCCTATGGTCAACTAATCTATGACAAAGGAGGCAAGGATATACAATGGAGAAAAGACAGTCTCTTCAACAAGTGGTGCTGGGAAAACTGGACAGCTACATGTAAAAGAATGAAATTAGAACACTCCCTAACACCTTCCTTACACAAAAAATAAACTCCAAATGGATTAAAGACCTAAATGTAAGACCAGACACTATAAAACTCTTAGAGGAAAATATAGGAAAAACACTCTTTGACATAAATCACAGGAAGATCTTTTTTGACCCACCTCCTAGAGTAATGGAAGTAAAAACAAAAATAAACAAATGGGACCTAATGAAACTTAAAAGCTTTTGCACAGCAAAGGACACCATGAGCAAGACAAAAAGACAATGCTCAGAATGGGAGAAAATATTTGCAAACAAATCAATGGACAAAGGATTAATCTCCAAAATATATAAACAGCTCATGCAGCTCAATATTAAAAAAACAAACAACCCCATCAAAAAATGGGCAGAAGACCTAAACAGACATTTCTCCAAAGAAGACATACAGATGGCCAAGAGGCACATGAAAAGCTGCTCAAGATCACTCATTATTGGAGAAATGCAAATCAAAACTACAATGAGGTATCACCTCACACCAGTCAGAATGGGCATCATCAGAAAATCTATAAACAACAAATGCTGGAGAGGGTGTGGACAAAAGGGGACCCTCTTGCACTGTGGTGGGAATGTAAATTGATACAACCACTATGGAGAACAGTATGGTGGTTCCTTAAAAAACTAAAAATAGAATTACCATATGACCCAGCAATCCCACTACTGGGCATATACCCAGAGAAAACTGTAATTCAAAAAGACGCATGCACCCCAATGTCCATTGCAGCACTGTTTACGATACCTAGGTCATGGAAGCAACCTAAATGCCCACCGACAGACAAATGGATAAAGAAGATGTGGTACATATATACAACGGAATATTCCTCAGCCATAAAAAGGAATGAAATTGTGTCATTTATAGAGACATGGATGGACCTAGAGACTGTCATACAGAGTGAAGTAAGTCAGAAAGAAAAAAACAAATATCGGGGCTTCCCCGGTGGCTCAGTGGTTGAGACTCCGCCTGCCGATGCAGGGGACACGGGTTCGTGCCCCGGTCCGGGAAGATCCCACATGCCACGGAGAGGCTGGGCCCGTGAGCTATGGCCACTGAGCCTGCGCGTCCAGAGCCTGTGCTTCGCAACGGGATAGGCCACAACAGTGAGAGGCCCGTATACCGCAAAAAAACACAAATATCGTATATTAACGCATATACGTGGAATCTAGAAAAATGGTACAGATGGACCAGGTTGCACGGCAGAAGTAGAGACACAGATGTTGAGAGCAGGTGTGCGGACACCAGGGGGGGAGGGCGGGGGGGTGGTGGTGGGATGAATTAGGAGATTGGGATTGACATATATATACTAATATGTATAAAATGGATAACTAATGAGAATCTGCTATATAAAAAATAAAATAAAATCCAAGGGAAAAAAAACCAATGAGGTATCACCTGAAAAAGTAAAAAAAATTTTTTAAAAATTGAATTATAACTCACATTCAATAAAATGCACCAAATCTTTAAAAAAAAAATGTACGGAATATGAAGTGCAGATTTTTAAAATAATTGTAAAAAATGGATAGCAAAAACAACATAAAAAGACTGGAAATGAGCAAATATTATTAATATACTGATTTATTAAAATATGATGCATTCAGGCACTTCTCTGGCAGTCCAGTGGTTAAGACTCCACGCTTCCACTGCAGGGGGCACAGGTTTGATCCCGGGTCAGGGAACTAAGATCCCGCATGCTATGCAGAGCAGCAGGAAAAAAAAAAAAAAAAAAAAAAAAGATGCATTCATATGAAAGAACAGTGTGTACACTCTAAAAAGAGTAAGGGAAATGAATAAAGAGTTACTTACAGAATAATGTGTGTATATATATATATATATATATATAGTATGATCCTATGAATATTTATTTAAATGTAAGTAATCACATAAAAAAGTACAGGAGGCTACTTTCCAAACTATAAACTCTAATTGTCCCAAGGGAGTAGGAGCAGAGGCAGAAGGCATTTCCGCTTCTGTATTTCTGCACTGTTTACTGTTTTTTTTTTCTTTAATGAGCACATACCATTTTTTAAATATGTAAAGGGCATTTCTATTTGAAGGGAAAACACACAATTCATTTTTATTTGATAAGAGAACTAAGGTTCACCAGTGGGTCTGAGATTGATGAGCACGAATAAAAAGGGCACTCACTGGAGGAAAACAAAGTCTCCCAGGGCACCACAAGAGGTCATATGTGAAATGCTGTCTTCAATGAGTACTCTAAAATAAATAAAATGTCACCCTGAATTTTCATGTCTTTCTTCCGGAGAATACTAAATCAGTATTTAACCTTATATAACACTTATAAGCAAAATAAGGCAAACGACTATTAATACTTCCTTTCAATACATGTGGAACTGAGGATATTAATACAAAAATAAGTGACAATCACTGAAGAAACACTGAGGTCTAGGGAAGCAGTTTTCAAACCAGATTCCTGGAGGTCAGGCTCCAAGTACCACCTTCTCACCTGTACTTTGGTCAGAAACACTTCATTTTACACCCTTTATTTACTGGAATCCCACCTCAGATTTAATCTAGGGGAAAAAAAAATTCCATTTATAAAAAATGTTTGTAAAATCACTGTACTAAGCGATGGGAAATAAAGAGAGATGCTGAAGCAGTTTACAGTTTAATGACGCGCCACCCTCGACGACAGGTAATTATATTGCGTGGTAATGAGGAACAAGCCAAGCACAGAGGGATCGACCAAGCGGAGGTGAGTCAAGCGGTCAAAGCTTCACAGCTGAGATTTGACTCAAGAAGACATCATGGATCAGCAGCAAGGAGAGGATCAGAGCCTACTGGGGTTGGTCCACCAGTACTCCAGCTACACAAAGTGGCAAGTTCCACGGACGGGATCCTGAATCATGGGGAATTCCAGCGTCATCTCCCATACCCACCCGCATACTTAAGAGTTTATGGAGTGGGCTTCCCTGGTGGCGCAGTGGTTAAGAATCCACCTGCTAATGCAGGGGACACGGGTTAGAGCCCTGGTCCAGGAAGATCCCACATGCCACGGAGCAACTAAGCCCATGTGTCACAACTACTGAGCCTGCGCTCTAGAGCCCGCGAGCCACAACTAATGAAGCCCGCGTGCCTCAAGCCCGTGCTCCTCAACAAGAGAAGCCACCGCAATGAGAAGCCCGAGCACCGCAACGAGGAGTAGCCCCCGCTCACCGCAACTAGAGAAAGCCCGCGCGCAGCAACAAAGACCCAACGCAGCCAAAAATAAATTAATTTTAAAAAAAAAGAGTTTATGAAGCACTTACTAGAAGGGGACAACACCCTTCTAAGCACTTCACCCAAACTTATTTAATTCCCACAACTTGCGCTGTGCAGCAGGCACTCTTGCCGTCACACGTATCTTGCCTAAGAGTAAACCGTAAGGCTCCAAGATGTTCTGTGGCTTGCCATGGCCACAAGGCAAGCGCGGCCCCAGAAATCTAACCCAAGGTCTGACGCCACAGCCCCTACTGCTCCAAACAGAATTCTACACTGGCACGGACCTTGCGGTGCAACTGATATGAAACGGGGCTCAAGCCTGAACAGGGAGCACGTGGAACTAAGTCTCTTAGTTCCAAGCACGTTAATTCCTGACAATTCCAAAACCAAGAGTTTTACTTATAATTCATTGATAGCAGAAGGCCTCATCAGAAAGCCCTCCAGCTTTTCAACCGTTCTTTCAATTCCATCAGGGTCTCTCTTCAAGTCCCATCGAGGGAGGTGCTCCTCTCCCCTGCCTCACACTGGGGAGAAGTGTAATTCACCTTGCTCCCAGTCACCACCAATCCAAACCCAAGATCAACACTTTCCTTCTCAGACATCACCTTTATCCACAGCATAGAAATGTCCATGACTCTCTCCTATCCTGACCCCCGTTTAAATTATTTTTTAGACTCTGGAACCATTGAGGCAATAAAACTAGCTTTGTAATTGTTTTACCATCATGTATTTTAACGAACAGATGAGATCATTTAAGACTGTACCTGTTTATAAAAAATCATCAATATCAATTGAAAACTTTGAACAAGCCTAGGTTATACACAGCCAGGCTGCCAGGTGTGTTCTTCTTTTACCTTGGTTTCCAGAGCCACCCCATCCTTGGCCCTGATAATTACAGGCACTCCATGTACCAAACCACAGAGCAGCGCCTCTGCAGCCAGGGGTGAGTGAAATGCCTGTTGTCTGGCATGGGGAAAAATCTTCATTCAGATTTGAAAGTAAGTAGAGCAATTAATTAATAAAATATACATATATAGCTTGGGGTAATTAGCAGCAGCACCAAAAATGTTTAGCTGAGTGTCCCCTTTTTATCTTGAGGCAGTTCCAATAGACAGATGATGCTCAGGATTAATGAAGTGTAATGAGACCTGCAGCAGCTGGCTAATTAGTCAGTGAAGAGGAAGCAGTAATGACAAGGGAAAAAGGGTTTTATTCTTGTTATGAGCTCAGGCCTTGGACAGTTCTCCTAGACTGTGGGGCTGTGCCCCCAGGAAAATTCCTGAAAAGCCTCCAAGTGGTCCCAGGGCAAATAAAATTTTTTTTAAAAAACGCAAAGAAACCAAAGCATGAACGCTGGCTTCCAGCTGAGCAGGAGTAACTGTGGGGGCGCAGAGGCTGTGGCAGCTCAGTGCCAGCACGGTTCCCTGGGGAGCAACACCAAATTCTGTCGGCATCAAAGGATGACCACATCCTGGGCAAGCTGGACAGTCACCATCTTGTGTCTCACTGAAGACCTTACTGAGAATTCTCAGCTCTGAGCATCCCTTCCTCCCCAGTACTAAGAATATTTAGAAGGTTATTAATTATGAAGGAGAAGCACTTAATGACAAAGGACAACTCTTTTTGTTCTACATCCTGCACTTGGATCATCATTTAAGAGCTGCACGGGAGGAACCCAAATTCTTTCAGAATTAACTAGTTACTGGCAGCAAATTTCTCATTCTGTCAAGAAACCGTGAGGGAGGGAAGTTTGTCTGTTCAAAGAGAAATCTGACGATACTGGGATTATAATCTCTCCCCTCCACACAAACACACCAATAAGCAGCTGATGGCAATAATATTGATCTTCCCAACTGACAAGGCCTGTGCTTCAAATTGCTTTCCCAATAATGTGGATGAATCTGCTCTGTACGTATTCAAGAAACAGGCTGTGAAGAGCCAGTGTAGGCCTTAAAAGTGAAAAGTGCCCGGCCAAAGTGGGCCAGAAGCCTCCAGATGTTGCCGGTTTTCTAAAAGTTTCAGGTGCCTTTTAGTTCCACACAAAGTTCTACCTTTAACCTCCACCACTCAGCACACCAGCAAGAGACAAAAATCTACTCCTTATGTAACAATAAAGTCACCCCAGAGTAACCTTCATACGCTGGGTTTTCACTTCAAAGAAAAGAAGCCTTGCAGCCATCATTGCCATGAAGAGGATATTCTAGGGGGAAGCCTGCAATTTTTTCAGCATTAGCTTCCTTTCCCCTTGGGCCAGAGGCTGTCAGAACCAGCCTGGAAACCACTTTCATATATGGCCGTCGCGTAAATGAAAATATTCCACTGTTAATTATTGACATGAAGAAGGTCACACAGGCTTGTCCTAGCGACACCAGAGAGCAGGTCTCGCCAGCAGCTTTTACTCCGGCCCGGAAAGAAGAAAGAAACTCTCATTCGTTCAGCAGAGCTTTGGGTTTATAACCTGTTTCCAAACTAAATACAGTTAAACTACTTGAGGCTATTTACTTTTCCAGTTTTAGGAGCTCTGTCACATTGTACTTTCTCAAAAGCTCTAACACACAATACAGTCATTAAGTCTTCATGCAGTGGCCAGAACTGGTGCCGATATTCTCATCAATCCTCCCAGACTGACACTCTATCTACACCCAAAGGTCAACAGTCAGGAGTTAGAGAGACTCACAAAGGTGCGTTTCAGAACCCCATACAGCAGATACGTGTTCCCAATTCAAAAGCAGAGTCGGGCAACAGCCCTCAACTCCCCTGATGTGACCCAGCCAGTGAGGATCTGCTCCATCCAGAGTGTTGGTATTAAGAGAGCAGTAGTTTCCTGTCTACCGTGCTGTTCCTACTGTAAAGAGAAACAGCAACCCTCCTTGGGTGCTACAGACCCTCCGTGTGAAACGTGAAAGATGGCGGGTTAGGTGTTTTTAGAAACTCCGGTTTGTGATAATATGATATGGTTTACCCATACAGCATATAATATCACAAACACACTGGCTGTCATCTCCACAGAATCAATCTCAAAAAATGGTAACTGATAATCCTGTATTCTCTCCCTCTGGGTGACATTCTTATACCTGTGAGGCACCCCATGCTGAATGGAAGCTATGATAATTCATTCTGACTGCATGCTTGCTTCTGACTGCAAGCTCCTTCTACATTTTAAGTACACTGCAGCTCAAAGAGAAGGTGAAAGAGATCAGTCGAACTATAAAAATCATAAAAAAAGCTTTACTCTCAAAAGAGATCAAAATGGGAGTCTACAACATACACACTCACCATGCAGGAAGGTTCTTCTACAGCACCCTCAACAGAAAATTTCTTGGGGAAAACACGTAGCAGTGACATGGCACCTTTCAGTCTAATGTCACACCTTCCCAAGAAAGATGAAAGACATTCACATTTCTCTAGATAGAGGCGCCCAGGAAGAGAACAAACCTAGAGTTCACCAACCCAACGATCCCATGACGAGTCCTGTGATGCCAGACTCTGACGCAGGAGAATTATCATCACACACACAACACACACACATGCACACAAAACCATCAGGAGACAGTTGCCTAAGCCAAATTAAATCATTTCTCGAACGAGATGGGATATAAACAAACATAAATTACTTGCTTCTCTTACGCCAAATTCACAACACAATAGATGGCAAACAAAATCAAGCTTGTGATTTTTAGGGTATAACAAGTAAGGATGAACAGGTGCCCCTCTTAAAACCTATTTTTCTATCTATCTGCCATGGGTAAACTCAAAACGTGGCCTGGAAAAAAATTTGAATAGCAGCTGGAAGTCTTCACATATTCTTGGCAGCAGCCGGACCAGGAACACGGATTATCTACTTTATTCACACGTTGGAAATCACAGAACAAAAGGCAACTTGGCCTAAATACAGCAGCAAATGCTCCAGCAGCTGAAAATGTTTAAAGTCAAGAAAAATCAGCAAATTCCAACAATGTGAACTTGGAACGTGGGTTTGGGCCCAACTCCATGCTCCTAGGTAACGCCATCGCTGTTGAAAATTGCTCCAGGGTTGCCTTCTGTATAGCCTGTACCAAGGAGTCAAGATCAGACTTCTAACTCCAAAATTCTACTTCAGGGCTGGTCCCCTTCATTCCACATTCTCAAAGTTCCTTTACAGATAATTTTATATACTAGCAAGATACCGGGCAAATACAAACAAAAACACCACTACCAAAACCAAAATATCTAAACAAAAAACTCAATACTGCGAAAACAGAAATGGTGAGTTTATGATTCGGTGACAAATAACTTGTACCACTGGGGAAAAAAATCAGAGTCTGCACTGTCAGTTCAGCCCCTTATTCTGCCAGAATTGCCAAAGTAAACTACCATCAAAGAAAAGGAAACAAAGCCTTCCAAGATTAAACAAGGCTTGAATTTTACATCGCATCTACCATGCTGCCCCTCACCATCGCTGCCAATTAAGAGCAAAGGTCAACAAATCCATTACAGCTGGAATAGGACCAGGAATTTCCACTTCTCGGCAATGGCTTTCACCAAACCAAGGTTTCCCAGGTCCTCACAAAATGCTAATCCAAGATCTACATACACCCAGGCCTCCACCATCCTGTGGGAAATACTCTTGAGAGGCAGCACAGCAAAGTGGTTAAGGATTCAGAGTCCAGAAGCAGCCTGCCTGGGTTGGGATCCAAGACTCTACCACTTACTAGCTATGTGTTCTTGGGCAAAGCATCCCTTGTACCTCAGTTTCCTCACCTCCACAATGGAAATAATTCTTATTTCACAGGGATGCTGTGAGGAGCATTAGAACAGCACTGGCCCAGGGTTAAGTATCAAGAAGCTTTAGCTGTATTACTATTACAGCCACTACCACTTCTAGGCTAGAGTTTAAGGAGGGACCTACTTTCCTTCTCCGTTTGCATGAGGACATGCTTCTCTTTTGCTTTCCCTCTCCTTGCTAGCCTGTTAGTTCCACCGCAGGACTGGTTCTGTGAGCCCAGGGAACAGAGGAGCCATTTTTTTTTTTTTTTAGCAGTGGGCATCTACCCAACAGAATCTCACAGAAGCGTTTGGTGAAATGAAAGTTACCAAAGATGGCCAGTAGTACCCTCCATGCATTTATTTGAAGAGGTCCTTAAATCTGCAACCAATGATGATCTAACAACCCTTCATAACAGGTAACAGAAGTGATATACAAGTTGCTTGTGCAAGGTCATTTCACCAACGTCAGCTGCTAAGCACCTGATTCCCTGTACCTATGCCAACACTAGCTGAATGCCGGCTAACAGAAACCCCAACTAATAATAATAAGCGTTAATAATTGAAATGGAAGGGAAAAAATATACATCATATCCTAGCCAAAGTCTAGCCGTTCCCCCAGCGTCCCTCACGGTTCTGCAGCCCCCTCTGGTCATATCCCATCCCCACCCCCAGGCACCCACCATCTCATTACCTAATCCTGGTCACACTTAAAAGTTGCAGCTCAAATGTCAACTCCTCCAAAAAGCCTCTCTCACATCCCACAACCCAGGAATGTTATGTGCATGTCTTAGAACGCCTGCCACTTTCTACCTAGTATTCTCTCTTAGAATGTAACTTCAGACAGTGGCTGCCTGTTACACCTCTGTGTTTCTGATGTGCTTATTAGCATTGCAACTTGCTCACCTGTGCTTGTTGAACGACTGCATGGGTGGACACATTTGATGGCTCCTTTAGAGATCTTAGAGCTATGAAGGTATTCTAAAAACATACCCTGCCTTCACCCACAGCACTTATTCTTCATTACTGAGGAGGTGCAGGCTATTCTAGTCCAACAGCCAATATGAACTGGGAAATCAACTACAGCATATTATAAGCAACTGACTTCCAGATTTTTTGACAGCTGAGTTTTTAAAAATTTATTTTATTTATTTTTGGTTGCGTTGAGTCTGCATTGCTGCGCATGGGCTTTCTCTAGTTTCAGCAAGCGGGGGCTACTCTTCGTTGTGGTGCGCGGGCTTCTCATTGTGCTGGCTTGTCTTGTTGCGGAGCACGGGCTCTAGGCATGCGGGCTTCAGTAGTTGTGGCGCACGGGCTCAGTAGTTGAGGCTCACGGGCTCTAGAGCACAGGCTCAGTAGTTGTGGTGCATGGGCTTAGCTGCTCCACGGCATGTGGGATCTTCCCGGACCGTGGCTCGAACCCATGTCCCCTGCACTGGCAGGTAGGTGGATTCTTAACCACTGCGCCACCAGGGAAGTCCCTCGATAGTTGAGTTTTGAAGACAAGTTCTAGATAACAATATTTATCACCAAAGTGAAGAAACTAGAACCAACAGTGAAGAAATTGGGCCTACGTACACCTCCCATCAACGCTGTAGCTTTAAGTCATTACTTGAGCCATGGAAGCAGCAGAAATAAGAGACAGATCTGGGTGATGACAGGAATTAACACAGACCATCACCGTACCCACCTTTCCCTCTAACTCTGCTGCCATAACCTAAACTGAAGCAGATTCTGGAGGCTGCCCTAAGCACCCACCCAAACATGTTTCTTTTGTGCTACAGGTTAATTTCTGTCTCACCCAGGATAAAGGAAAAAAGACAAGGTTTTCATGACGGCCTAAGCAGAGGTGTGTTGGGACCCAGTTTTCCAAATGTAGGTAAGCACATTTTCCCTCTCCTTTTGGTTCAGAGGCTTGAGGGCAGGTTCAAATGAGTCGTTGGTACCTAGAAGCCGAGCAGTCTGGCTGTCACTGAGTCACCACCACATCACTGCATCAAGAGATGCTCGGGGCTTCCCTGGTGGCACAGTGGCTGAGAGTCCGCCTGCCGATGCAGGGAACACGGGTTCGTGCCCCGGTCCGAGAAGATCCCACATGCCGCGGAGCGGCTGGGCCCGTGAGCCACGGCTGCTGAGCCTGCGCGTCCAGAGCCTGTGCTCCACAACGGGAGAGGCCACAGCAGTGAGAGGCCCGCGTACAGCAAAAAAAAAAAGAGATGCTTGGCTGCAGGTATTTCATATCTCCAACAATTTGGGATCCAGCGCCCTCACAGTATTAGCAGTGGATCTATATCCATGTCTGTTAACTACGTTCAAAAGGATCCTGATATGCCAAGGCTCAAAATCACCTGAATTTAGGCTATTACATGGCTCAACATCCCCCAAATAGCCTAACTGCATTTACCAAACACTGTATCTACATGTGGGTGAACGTCTGCTCTGTCCTTTAAGATATGCAGATACGTTACCCATCCCCACAATATTATGCCCCTTGCAATATCAAAGATAAGCAAATAAGCAGATTGCATTGTTTTTAATGGAAGGATTTACTCAGCAATACCAACAGTCTTATCAGAAAGTGACACGTGAGAAACCTATTGGTGAGCCTTCCATTTTCAAGCCGTGTATTCAATTTGTTGCTAGGTTAGATGGTACACTTTTTTTTTTTAATTAATTAACATTTATTTTTGGCTGTGTTGGGTTTTTGTTGCTGCACACGGGCTTTCTCTAGTTGTGGCGAGTGGGATCCACTCTTCCTTGTGGTGCACGGGCTTCTCATTGCGGTGGCTTCTCTTTGTTGTGGAGCACGGGCTCTAGGCGCGCAGGCTCAGTCAGTAGTTGTGGCTCACGGGCTTAGTTGCTCCGCGGCATGTGGGATCTTCCTAGACCAGGGCTTGAACCTGTGTCCTCTGCATTGCCAGGCAGACTCTTAACCACTGCATCACCAGGGAAGTCCCTAGATGGTACACTTTTAAACACCTGTGAATTTGGCTAGATGTCAAATAAAAATAATTAAATACACGTTTTAAACAAAATTTAAAACAAAAATTAAAATCAACGCCATCCACACATGTGCTGACAGACACGTACACTATATGCCTTGCTATGTGCCTCCACCTATTTAGAAAAAGCACATGCTCTAAGTTCAAAGAAGTGTTGAAAAAGGCCCCTCCCTGCTGCAGAGTTTCACAAAGTCACCCAGTTTGTCACATGCTGGCTAAGAACCTTGCCACCTTACTTCACCTTTCTGATCCTCAGGTTTCTCAATCCACAGAGCAGACGTTATACCACCTACCTCACAGGGCTACTGAGTGGATAAATCATATGTAGGTGAAGGTACCTGACTTATACCTAGAGCTCAGGCTGGAAAGCCCACAAAAACTTTTTTAAAAGTTACGCTCAGGGCAAGAGAAAGCAGCTTGTGGTTTCACTTTTACACACAGGCATCAGTAGCTTCATGAGCAGTGTGGTGGAAAGGGTGTGACCTGCAATTCCAAACCAGACCGCATTGATCCGGCCCTCACAGCACCGCCCCCCCCCCCCCCCCCCCCCGGGCTTACCGCGTGGTGACACAAGCATGACCTACCCTGAACACAGGGCAGGCAGCGACTCCAGCAGGGCCGGCTACCAGCAACCGAGGGGCTTTCTGACCCTGGGGGAGAAGAGCTGACCTCCAGAGGGAGGAGGAAGGAAACCACATCATAAATCTCACCCCCAGAGAGGAGGACGCTTTCTGAGGAGCTAGGGCTGAGGCAGATGCTTCAAAGCAGACAAGACACTGCGCAGGCTGCTGCTAGCAGATGTGGTCCAACTGCTCCCTCCACACCCAGCCACACCTAGGTCCTCCCAGGAAGATAAGCATCTAGGAGAGGCAGAGTGGAGTAGGGCTCGGTGAACACACAGCCAGGCGCGACTGCCAGGCCCGGCCCACCGCTTACCAGCCGCCTGCCACTGAGCAAGTTGCTTCATCTCTCCAAGGCTTAGTTTCCTCGTCTGTAAACAGATCTGTGCCCATCTCTAGCATTCTCCCGAGTATGCAGTGAGGTAATGCATCTAATAAATGGCACAGAGTCGGGTAGTGAAGAATAAATGTTGGCTATTGTTATTGAAAGGTCTCTGCTTCCTTCCTCAGTGAACACCATACCAGCTGAGTGTACCTGAGCACAAGGACAGCCTCGCCATTTGTTTCCCCAACAAAAACTTCTTAGAATCGATCATGAATTTGTATTTTTCATAGGGCTTTCACGAATTATGATGTAACCGACTGTCACCGCAAACCAGGAAGAGAGGCGAGGGCCGGCGTTCTTCACTGTGCAGGTGTATAAAACAGCCCCCCGCCTCATATATACCCATCCAAATCCTATTACAAAAACTGTTTTCCTGTGTCTCGATTTGTTTGTGAGCTTCTTGAGGCAGGAAAAGAAACTGTATCCCAGTGCCTAGCAAAGAGCTACAGACAGAGGCCCTCCGTCAGGCAGAATGTTCAACAGGGGTTGAGTAACACCATTCATTATTCCAATCATCAGGGCTCCTACTCCAATAGGAGTTTTGTTGGTGGGTTTTTAAGGCAGGGAACCTTAGAAGATGAGTTACAGTGTGAATTCCCACTGGGGGAGGGGGAACAAAGACAGAAGGTCCCAAATCAACTGCTGCATCACAGAATGACCTGGGCCTCGCTTTACTCTCCCAAAAAAGCACTGAGCAGAAGAGCGGCTCCTGATCAAACAAAGAGGGAGCCAGGACCCAGGACGCAATTTCTGTGTGCAGACAATTATGAGCTCGTAGGAAAACGAGGTAAGAGAGGTCATTTCAGAATCCCTGGATGACAATGGCTGAGATGAACATCTGGGTCCGCCCTCCCATCTGACCCCCCAGCACGCCAGGGGCAAACCCTCACAGAGACAGCCAGCGCCAGATCTGGCCCAGCTCTAGTGCCCCTCGCTCAACTCCAACCCTCTCCCTTCCCCAAAAGCCATCAGAATTTACTACCCTGATAAACAGTGCATGTGGTTCTGTGGCCAAGAACTCCTAGTCAAGTCCAGCTACAGTCAAGCCCACTGCGGAATGAGTATGACTTTAAAAAACTGTTTCCTTGTGTTTCAAGTGAAAAAATAACCTCCCGTCTCAAAACTGAAATCATATACATTTGCAGAGGAAACCCAAAGATTTTTTTAAAGCTGGGGAGGGGGGGGCGGGCGGGGCGGGGCGGGTGTTGGGGTTGGAGACTGTAAGGCACTGAGGGCTGGTAAGTAGTAGTTCTTGGGCCAAAATTAGTTTTCTCCATGGCTGTTTCTTCAGTTTAAAAGACCAAGCTTGCACATTTAGCTGGTATCTAAACTTCTGAGGCTGTGCCTTTATTTGCTCAGAGTATCATTAACTGCCTGGCTTCCAGAAAAGCATTACTCATGAGGCATCACCCTGAGTAAAGGCACATTCACATTAGAGAAATCTCATTCATTTTATTCACAGCCACACAATATAAAGCTCTGAATGGCCACCACACCTAGAAGAATGGATTGCAGTTTCACGGGGTACACGTTTACCTCTTTTGCTATGTCCTAGTGTCACCCTTAAACTTTTCTCCTGGTCCAACTACTCTTGCCCACCCACTCAAAGGAAAAAGAAAAGCAACAAAAATGAAGAGACAACCCGGTGCCTAATTGACTTCCAAGGACCGGTTCCTCTCTCTGCAAGTACCGTAATGCCGTGGGCTCCCCTCTCCTCTCCTTTCCACCAAAGTGAAGTCAATTCCCCAGTGCCCTGTAGGGTACAGGGACTACATGAGGGAGGTCCCTAGGGTCCTATCAAAATTTCATGTTATCAAAAAAGGAGACAGACTCAGATAAGCTCTTCCTGAAGTTATAGTTTAGCCACATCATAGAGCCAAAATCATTATCATGAGTGATTCATTCTTTCATTCAGCACATTATTTACCATGTGGCTGGTGAGGCCACCTCTTCTCAGGGAATGAGAGTCAACAGGGAAGAAGAGGCGCTAAGTCACCTTAAAACAACTCTGTATGTGTTACTACTGCCTTCACTACTTTACTCATTCATTCATACACTCCTTTATTTATGAGACATTTATTTATGTGCCAAGCACTAGGAAGGAATGCAGGGGTGAACTAACACATACAGACATCATCTCCGTCCTCTACACACAGTAACAGGTGCTTTCATATATAATTAGAGTGACCTAGCGCCCAGCTTGCCTGGTACTCTAAGAGAGATTCTCTCTCTCCTAGAATCTGGGAGATTCCCTGGATGTGGGACAACCAGTGCTAAACTGGGGAAGTCTCTGTCAAACCAGGATGAGTTGGTCACCCTATTTATACAATATACGAATTTAAGCTTCCCAACCACCCCCCAAGGGCTATTTATTCTTCCCAGTTTGTACAGATGAAGAAAATGGGGCTCAGTGAGGTCAATGGTGGAGCCAGGATTTGAATGCTGGCTTATATGAATCCACAGCCCATGAACTTTCCACCACCGTTGAGTTTCTAAAATGAGAGATAAAATATCCTAATTCTGAATACAGCCCTTCTCACGACCGCCTGCTGCTTCCCTGCTCCCCTGGTCACTGCCACCCACTCTCCACCACAAACCCTGTGCAGCTGGGATTTCATCTGCTTGGCAGTTGTTCGCAGATAATACACAATCTCCCTCTACCACTGCAAGACTGAGTTTTTTTGATAGCAAGTCGTTTAAACCTCTGTGGGAATACATGTCTTCCTCAATAGAAATCAGGGCACCGTTTTCAAGCACCAGAAACACACTATGCACTAGACTTGTATTCACCTCTCAACTACTATACAATCAAGCTAGCAATCTACAGAAACTCACTGGCATTTAACAGTTCAAACAGACTAGGCAGATTTTCAAAGGCTCTATCCACTTTAAACCAGACCTTCAAAGTTTCTCTTTAAAAAACAAACCTAATTCAAAATGCCAAGGCCACATTCCAAGGGATAACCACCATTTGCTTGTCAGTGTGGCCAAAATAATGTCTATGGTTTGTATAAGGATTTCAGGCAACACACACACACACACACACACACACACACACACACCACTCCTGCAACTAGTCGTGCTTAAACCCACAGCTCTCACTTCAAAATTCCAACACAACTGCACTCTCAGCGGGGGGATAAAATTCACCCAAATAATGACACAGCCTATGTAATCTCCTTGCCACCAGAGAAGAACAGAGCCTCCGGGCGTTTTATGTTTTGCTCACATTCTTCATGAATGGAGCGTGCCTCAGTGATCCTCAGATTAACTCTCCACCTGCATCATTTAAGCATTAAAAAAAGACTTTAAGGCCAGATCGTTCACAAGGCCTTTGTGAGACCGAATATAGGCCAGCCTGTGTCTCCATGCTACCGTGTGTGATTACTGGATTTGCTACTCAAAGGTCCTGTGCCTCTTGAAAACAAGGTTGGGGGAGAGAGAGAGAGAGAAAGGCTAAGAGAGGCCTTTCAAAAGCAAACACAGTAGAGGCATTCTACAGAGGGCAGCTAATGTGAGTCTGGCTACAGTAGTCTCTTCTGAGGACGTGCTGGACGCTGTGGCTGCAGCACTAAGTGCTCCGCACGCTTTTTGTGAACTTGGGAGAGGCACCACCACTGTGTCCTCAACCAACATCAAAAGTCACCAGGCTCAAGTGACTGCTGCCAACCCTGTGTACTTTCTAAAGGGCAACATAAAAGGGGGTGTTTTCGGCTGGGTGCATTTTCAGGCAAACTCAACGCTCTTCTACACATGCTGAAGGAAGCCACACCCAGAACAGGTTTCGGGGGCGGGGGCGCGGTTGAGGCATTCAACTCAAGTTCAAAAGACTTGCCGCCGCAGGGTACTGCTTTGCCTTTTAACCAGGACCTGTAATAATAAAGGCTGCTGTTGACTACTGAGGGCCCACCGTGCGCCGGAACAATTTCCACGGAGAATCTCGCTTACTCTTCCAACAATCTTATTACACAGAAGTTGTATTACCCCCATCCCACAGAAGAGACAGCAGGTTCAGGTTGGTAAATAAATTGCCCGGATCTGGAAAGCCATTTGACAAGAGGCACAGAAAATAACCACATGTGAAATGTTTGTCATATAACGTTAAGTGAAAAATAAAAACAACATGCCAAGACAAAACTGAATCTATATAATGACTATAACACTGTTAAACTGTATATAAACAAGAACTATCAGAGAGTTAAGATTTGTGGGGACTGCGGGATTTTACATGAATTATTCTTTCATTTTTATTTATTCTGGAGATGACCTGATACGGCTGTGAAATAATAAATATAAAAAATGTTGGAGTAATACAAAGAACAGCTAGAAATTTAATTCTTGTCCATTAATAACCTTCAACCTTGCCTTTGAAAGAACACCATCTGAATACTACTGCTTTCATTACCCACACCCCTTCCCCTGTCAGAAAGGTTCTGGACTGATGCCAGTCAGAACAGAAGTCACTTATCTCCCCACCCCTTTTCTTTCTTCTAAGGGGCAAAAAATTCTGGCCAACAAGTTTCAGCAGGTGCTTTTTCTCCCCTACCTAATCAATAACCAGTAATTTTAAAGCTTCACCTGCAGACTCACAGGAAATGAGCGCTTATCAAGTAACAGATACTTAATGTATTTCAAATCCAGCTTTAACACCAAAACCTGAAGGCACTTGCTGGGTAAGTTTGATACATATGAAACCGGACTAAAGTCTAACCAACTGCAAGAACACCAACATTCATTTAATTAGGATCATTTTAGTAAGATGGAGTGTGGGGAGGAGGGGATATTTTTGCTTTAAAAAATAGTTTAAAAGTATATCAAAGGTTTAAGTCATGAAGCAAGTATGGACTTAATAAGCCTCTACTTCCCAGGACACCATGTTGAAATTCTGGAAGAACTTAAGAGAAAGTAGCCCAGACTATTTTTGTAATTCTCCATTAATACCAAATGGATAGATGAAAAGAAACTGTGTTTTTTTAACTTCACAAATTTCTAGAACTGCAGGATTAGCAAGTAAAAGAATCCTAGCCAAACTCTACAAAGATTTATAAAGCTAGGAATTAACCAAACATGCTTTAAAGCCCTGTAATCTCCTAGGGTAACGCTAAACTTTCTTTAACTATTATTCATTTGGATACTATATTATTTTTACAGTTAAAATGATCCAGTTTACTTAACACACACACACACACACACACACACACACACACACACACACACACACACACCCCTCCTTCCTTTAAAGCAGACTCTATATGAAACACAAACGTTAAACCTCAGAAAGGTCAGAGCCTCTTTAGGACTATTTCCTTCTCGGCTCGAGGGGTAGGGGAGCAGGCAGAGATTATTTCCAAGGCAGCACTTCTTAGACTTGTCTGTGCATACAAACCACTTGGGGATCTGGCTAAAAGGAAGTTATGACTTAGTGGGTTCGGGGCGAGCCTGAGATTCTGCATTTCTAACAAACTCCCAGGTCATCTACAGACCACACTGAGTAATAAGCTTCTAAGTACCTTGCAGTTCCGAATTCAAGGAGCTTATGCTGTTTCTGTTTTTCATCACAACAAATGCGACAGCCTCCTAAGTGGTCTCCTGCCTCTTCTCTTGACCAGCACCCACCTTCCAAAACAATCATTATACTCAGGAACAAGACTGGCCTTTCCTTAAGGAGAAAAAAATCAGAACAAGTCACTCCCATACTTAAAATCCTTCAGTAGCCTCCCACTGCCTTCCCAACTCCTTAACTTGATTTACAGGACTGTGCATCCTCTGGCCTTTGCTTACTCTCTCTTGTAGTACCCCTCCTACCAACACTTCCTCACTCTGGACTCTAAGCTCCGGCCACCCTGGCCCTGCTTCAATTCCCCTACCTGGGTCCCCACCTGGAACAAGTTTATTTCTCCACTTGCTTCTACTCATCAGTCAGCTCGGCAGCATAGCGGAGCCACGCTTCCTCATACACTTCCTAACCAGAGGACAGCCTGCTTACTGAAAAGCAGGCGACCAATAAATACGTGTTAATAAACAAAGAGGACAAGAAAGCATGTCCTATACTGCTTAAAGCACTTTTATCATTTTATTTCTTAGGAGTCTTCTTGCTTTAAAATAGCCTAGATTGGTAACCAACTACTGAGCTTTTGAATGCCAAGTCCTTTGCACCCATGATATACAAACAACTGCCAGATTTTTAAGCAAGCCAATCAAGCAAAGAATACTGAAGTCAGAGAAAGGCTTTACGACGCCCCCATCATTTATTTCCCCCTGTCATTAGTTTTTCATGGCTAGGGCTTCTAAGAGTTGATAGAAACTTGGCAGGCAGAAGGGAGAAAAGGCACTAAGATCTAAAAATGGCTGGGATCTACCTGGCGTATTTTTGATAATATGCACAAGTATGATTCCAGTAGGAACCGATGAATGGCTGTGAAGCTCTCGTTCACTGGAAACTTGAAGCTCTGACAGATGACTGGCCCCATTTGGCAGTCAGGAGTTGGCTGAGGCCTGCAGATGTTAAATGGCTCCTCTAGTTTAGCAGGGTAGAGCTCATTCCTGACTGGCTAAATACCTTTTCCACTACTACACAATTTTGTTCTAAAACATACTTTTCCCTAACTCTTCATTCTTCAGTAAGAAATCAGATACAATATCTGCTCCTACCTGGGAGCAATTCATGCAATCTGTCCTTCCCAAATCCTCCCACCCCCAAACTGCAAAGAGGGTACAAACGATCCAATAAGGGAGCGTTTCTCAAACTTGAGTGTACATCACAGTCACCAGGCATGCTAGTTAAAAACCTATGACTAGGCCTCACCCGGAGAGTTTCTGATTCAGTAGGTCAGAAGCAGAGCCCGAGAATTTACACTTAGAGCAAGTTCCCAGGTCAGGATGCTGCTACTGGTCTAGGAACCTCATTCTGAGAACCACTGAAACAAAGTATTCCATAATACTACTTCATTCATTTACTCCTTAATAAATACTTAGTGACTTCTATGGGTAAGCCAGGCTGTATGAGACTTTTGTCTTTATGCTCCCAGACTTTGTGAAATGTAAGGAAAGCAGAGAGGCAGATACTCAAACTCTAACCAAAGGCAGGATGTGAAAATCACAGGAGATTGACCAAGGGCTTAAACTTTAAATCTTAAAGGAAAAGAATCCAAGCAGAGATTCTGATCACCTCTCCCTTGAATTAAGTGGCATCTGAACTGAACCTCAAAAAAAAAAAAAAAAAAAAAAGATCCTGACACAAGAAATAATTCCCAGGGGGAAGAAACCAGGAGAGCAGGAAAATGCAGGGTAGGTTTAGGGACTCATGAGTACCTTGCAGTAAGGAATAGCAGGAGCTGGAGGTGGGCAGGTCAGCTGGAGTCAAATCCCAAGTTTTTGCAGGGAGATCTCTTATCAGAGCCTGCATTTACGGAGGCTGGGGCAGCTGCATGCGGGGGAGGGGGCATTAGGAAACCACGGAGAGAGACTAACACAGAGGAGGCAGCAGTGGGGCTGTGAACAGACCCCTTTCTAGGCCCAAGGCATGAGAAGAGATGAAAATTGGGAACACAATCATCTAGAAAGCTTCCTCAGTAGCCAGGACGGTTTAGAGTCCCATTCTTTCACTACCGTAAGTGGCATCTTTTCCTCAAACGGAGTAACTATCTCCCTTCTCTTCTTCCTAACTGGTCTCCAAGAGTCCTTTTTACAGTCATCCCAGTCAAACATTGGACTTAAGCTAAAAGAATCAGTGTTCCCTTGACTGTCGGTGTTCCTAGACCACCAAAAACTGAGGGCACCACATGTCCAGAAATCTGAGCAGTTCTGCGCTCGTTAATTTTCCATGCCGCCAGAATGTATTCATGATATCTGGGTAATGGGTATTATGGCTCACACCTAACCTACACTTTGTGGTCCTATAGGAGAAGATCAAGTTTGGAGTCAGAAAACCTGGATTCTGGAGAGGTAGCCTCATACTGGTTGATCTTAATCCAATGATCTATTTCTTTATAAAAAGGAAGAGAATACTCCACAGGATTATTATTAGTACTAAGGAAATGCCCACTTATTTAGAACCTACTGAGTACTGGCTCCCACGCTGGGTACTCTGAATAATCTCATGTAGTTAATTAAGCAAGATGGTACGTATTCAAGTTAAGTGTTATAAATATTAATAATAATAATTAATAGTAGTACATCACTCAAAAAAGATTCTAATTCACAAATCTGCTTGGAAGTTCTAAATTTTGAGCTGAAACTGTGGTAAACTGGTGAAAAGAGTTTTTTTTTTAATTGGTGACGTATCCCACAAAGTTATCTGCGCTTAGAAAAATCTATAGTATCATAGTACAGCATTGGCAGGTATCCAGACCAGAACCCAGAAAATGTTCTTATAAATCTTGGCCACCCCAAGAAAACCAGGGTTATCATTTGTCACCAACTCTTTTGACTGCCACAGTGGGAAATATTTGAAGGCTATTACTTTATATCTAAGAACTTAAAGTTTTCTTCATGACAAGCAGGTGTAAACCCAGCAATCTTCTCTCTCTGTGGTTTAGGAAATTACACAAGGCAAACATCTAGGTACCATAACAAACTGGAAAGTTCTTTTTAAACACTTAAGAATGCATTTTTCCCATGAACTGTGGGTATAAAACCAGCAAAATTCTTTCCCTAACAGTTTAGAAATCAAAACCAAAAAAATGAAGAAATTCAAGGAGGCAACCCTGAGAGAGCACGTAATAAACTTGAGTGTAACACATTCCCACAGCCTGCAAATCTTTAGTCTCCTTCTATGTCCCAATGAAGACAGGTGACTCCATGATTCCAGAACTGAGCCAGAACAGCTAAGAGAAAGCACCTTCTCCAGAAACACCAGGTGCTGGATGTCAGGGTCAGGCTGCAAAGAAGGCAGAGAAAGTTCTTGTTGGTGTATTTCAACTAGATTCTGTCTTCATTATAACTCCACTGCCAGAACTGATAGAATCAGTGCTGTGAGGGGGCAGGTAGGAAGAAGAGAGAAGCAGGTTGGGGCTGGCATTTCACAAGGTCACCTTCTCTCTCTTTTTTGCAGAAATAAAATAATATTAATATCTAGAAGTCTTGGAGGAGAAAGTTCGAGAACAACAATGTTCAGCCTGAGCTCAACACAGTGCCTGGGACCTGAAACAAGCTATTTGACTCTCTACCTTTTCATCTTTAAAACCTCGGTTGGTGGGGGGGGCAATATAGGGGCAAGGGATTAAGAGGTACAAACTACTATATGTAAAATAAGCTACAAGGATGTACTGTAAAACACAGGAAATAAGCCAATATTTTATAGTAGTTATAAATGGAGTATAACCTTTGAAACTGTGAATCACTATATTGTACACCTGTAACATATATTGTACATCAATTATACTTCAATTAAAAAAAAATCTAAGTGTGCTATGACCACAAGATGAGATATAGACAAAGCTCCCACTAACACGTTTGGTGCATGGTGAGCACTCCATGAAATCTTTTTCCCACTACCCAACGGAGGAGACAAGGAGAAGCTTTCTGGAATAATGGAATGTAAGCACAGTCTTAAAAAAAACTGTTGGGGGCTTCCCTGGTGGCGCAGTGGTTGAGAGTCTGCCTGCCGATGCAGGGGACACGGGTTCGTGCCCCGGTCCGGGAAGATCCCACATGCCGCGGAGCGGCTGGGCCCGTGAGCCATGGCCGCTGAGCCTGCACGTCGGGAGCCTGTGCTCCGCAACGGGAGAGGCCACAACAGTGAGAGGCCCGCGTACCGCAAAAAAAAAAAAAATTGTAGGAAGGATTTCTATTGGTGAAATGGAAGGGCAGAGCCTTTGAGGCATGAGGTAGACAATGAAGGAAAAACGCAGGGCTGGGTTTCATGAGGAGCTGCAGGCCTGCCCACCTGGAAGATTTATTTGGTTGGAACGTAAAGAGCTGGAATAGGAATTTCGTGTCTGGGGCCATTTGGGGGAGGGTCCTGAATGCCAGGCTAAGGAGCCTGGAATTTAATTTACGCAAGAGGCAGGCGCAACAGCCTCTGAGTAGAGGAGGGGCAGGAGTACCGTCTGATAAGGGGTGGAGCTGGCTGAGGTGAAACTGGAGAAAAGGTATCATCATGAACTTCTCTGTTACTACAAGCACATTTTTAAAAAACATGTGAGGTTGAGTTTTGTTGTGTTTCAGCAGTCCTCTCTTATTTAAAAAAGAAAAACAAAACAACAAATCTAACTGTGTAAGATACACGAACAGATTCTGAGGAAGGTGGTAACTTAATCTTGCAGGTGAAATTCGAAAGAGATCTCGAGCGCGAAGTGGATATGCCTGTCAGGTGTGTGCCTGTCAGGTGTGTGCTGGGCGTCAGTGGTTAATGTCTGGAGCCATCAGAGGTGGAAGGTCCTACCTCTTACACCAGGAGCATCAGTGTGAAAGACATCACGCTGCACCTCGGCCCCTTAAGCCCCTCAAGCCCCTCAGTGAGGTTTTGTTTCTAATCACACTTATTTACTTACTGATAAATCTCTATAAACTATTTTATCTAAAAGACCAGACTCACTTTAACATTGTATTTCCCTTAGCTAGAACATTAAAACTCCGCCCCCTCCTGAGATTTTTAGGATCCAGGGTGAAAATATTTGAAACCAAGAAAACTGCAGAAATATCTCCTACAAAATCACAGCACTCTCAGACTCTAAGGTGTGGACGCTAAACAAATACGTTCATATTAGAGGCACTAAAAAAAAAATCGATACAGATTCAGAGGTGTCGTTTGCCAGTATTGGGTTGTAAGTACTAGGAAGGATTAAAAAGAGAAAAAAGGCAGCTTAGTAGGCATGTACGAAATTAAATCAGCAGACAGAATCTATATGTTATCAAAGATGTGATGACTGGAAGCACTACAAATACTAAACAGTAAGTAACAAATACCGGACGGGGGTCGGGGGTAGGTGGGGATGGGAAAAGGTTTTATCAAAAATATTCCTCAAGTTTTTAAAAATGCAATCAATTCCATGTGTAACTAAGGATGATGCCAACTGTTTGTAATTCTCCTGGGATCCACCATACTTGAGAGTTAATTCACCCTGGCTCAGTTCCCCAACACGGGTGGTTTTCTGTTATAGAAGAAATACCAACACTAAACTTGTGCAACTTCTAAACCGCAATATTTAGAAATAAGAAAGTTATCTGCAACTAAATTAGGGGACAAAGGTCATTCAAAAGAATCACCACACAAAATGTGGAGCTCACCCCTTTTGAAGGAATTTCCTTGGGAAACACGAGGTAAAATATCAAAGGCACGCGGTGATTTTTTTTTAATTTAAATTTTACTTTTCCAGAGAGGACAGTTTAAGACGTTTCCTGTGTGTAAGCTCCACCCTCCTCAGTGAGCAGTTTTACAACCGTCCTCAAACCTTTCAGAGTAACAGCCTTTTGTTATGGGTGGGCCTGTGGGCACACTGCTCCCCACACCTTCTGGTATTTTCTCCTTGGTTTTCATTTCTTCTGAGACTACAGGAGGGGGCTGACTGGACCTCAGTAATAGGTTTTCAGATCAAGGATCCTCCTTGGTGCTTTCTCCTTGGCAGTATGATACAATGAAGTGAGGAGCCTGGGTCATTTGAAGAAGAGGTGCATTCTGAATTCTCAGAACCTCAAACCTCAAACTGTGGGCCTTTGACCACACACCCAGAAGATAATGGACACACCCCACTCCTCTATTTACCATCTTCAAGTCCCCACCCCGCCACCAGCTCTGGCCCCTGCTAAGTTTTCCAAAAAAGCAAATTCTACCTTCGAAGAGCTCAAGAGGGATGAAGCAAAGACACACAACCATTCCCTAGAGAGAATGGAGCTTCCTCTTAGCTAACTGCCCGAGGAATGCAGCACAGCCTAGCAAATGTTTAAAATCATGTCCTGTTCTGCCTCTTGTTTTCCAGAAAAGTGTCATTACTGTCAACTATTTCACAAGACAAATAAACCTGTGAATGAAATATAGCCTCCCCGTCTCCCCAGTGAAAACATTCTAAGACTGAGCTGCTTCCTTCCTTCCTCCTCCTCCTCCCAGGATCCACATTTGCGGCACCAAGAAGAGTTAAAATAAGAAACATACACCGTCTGCAAAGGCTACTTTTTCACAGCACTAGAATCATTCCCAGCCTATTACCGATTCCAGGGGCTTCCTAACGGAAGGAGTTCTGTTTTCAGTTACAAATCCTTTTTCATGTATAAGCTCCAAGACACCACCGGCCAGGCTTGCTGGCTGGGCAGGGACAGCCAAGGGAAGGGGGCTGCAGGGGCCACTTCGGCCGCAGGCTGCAGGCCCATCACCCCACACACTGCTCTCCATAAAAATATTAGATTCGTTCAACTGTTTGAGATTAATATAGACTCCAAGAAACCTGTAATTGATCCAACTAATCTAACCCAATAGCACTGGAATGACAATAACTGGTTTTCATTATAAATTACATAGCTCACTAAATTGATGGCAAGGCTCTATCCCAACACAATACATCAAAAGGGTTAAAACTAAGCTTCAGAATCAAAACTGTAATTTACCCAAGGCTTAGGAACAAAAAGACCACTCCCTCCTTCCCTTTGCTATTGTTCTACAGGGTGTCCAGCAGTGCACTTTACACCTTTAGGCTTCCCAGAGGTAAAAGGCTGGGTGCTGGGAGACGGAGGCGACCCGGAATCAAATACTTGCATACTAATAGGTCTATTATCATTGATCTACTAAAATGCAAAGACAGCTAAAAAGAAAGAAATTGTGTGTGCAGTGGGCAGCAGATACCTGACAACCAAGAGAGCCCAAGGGAAACTGGAGATAGAGACTCCAAATGGTGGCTTTTCTGGAGTGAAGAGTGAGAAACTGTCTCCTTTAAGTAGTGAATGGGGTGCTCGCAGCCAACCAGAGGCTTTGGGGCCGGGCGCGCGGCCGCCGGTCTTCATTAGGGTCACGTACCATATGGCACAAACAAACCCTCAGAACCACTGGAGGCAGCACGGCCCCCGGGCAGGCCCGGCCTTTGAGACGGGAGTTTACCTTGTAGCTGCTTGAATCTCCCTTCCAGCTGGTTGTAGTTGTAAGGCACCTGCCCCGTGTAAGCCGGCGACAGCGGCCCGGAGATGCTAGCCGTCCTCTGCAATTCCATTATGCCCAGCGTAACGCCCCGGCGGGCTGCACGGTGGAAATCCCGCTCCAGCCCCCTCCTACCCCCATCCAACACGCAGCAGCTTCCGCAACGCTTGGCTCCCGGCCCCGGCTAAAAGGGCTGGACCTTAGGCAAGCCCCATCCCGGTGTGAAAGTCCAGCAGGCAGATCTGATAGGAAGTTGGCCGCAGGAGAGTCCACCTTAGCCCGGCCACTCACGCATCTAATTCCTTGTGGTTTTCCTTCCTTTTGTGGCCCTTGGCTCTAGGCTTGAAATAAATTACCGAGGAGGGGCGGGAGGGCGGAGGGAGGGAGGCGCAAGTCCTACTTAAAATTTTTTAAAAATATGGCCAATCCTAAACACGCCTCGGTCGCCGAGCCCGGGAGCTCGCGGGCACAGCGCACACACCTCCTCCCGGCTGCCCTTGGCGGCCGCCGGTTTGTAATTTAATCAGGAGCCACTCGCCGTGCGCTGGGCGGTGATGTCACCTTATTAGCATAACTGCATTGTAGAGGAAACGCAGGCTGTACCACAAGGGGCGCGGGGGAGGCCGGCCGGCCGCGGCCCCCACCCACCGGCCGCCGCGGGGCCGCCGACCCCCGGGTCGGGCCCAGGACGCGCCTGCCGCGGTGGTACCTTCCCAAACAAAGCTGCTGGAATTACAATCTTTTGTTGAGAGCCTCACGTAACGGAAAAGTCTCCGATTACTATCTCATGAAAAGGAGGCGGCCCGGTAGGGTAAGGCGCCCCGCAGGTCCCCGGCCGGGGCGGCTCCTCCACTATTTAGCTTCAGGAGCTCACGCAGCCATGCGGGCCGCGCACCTGGGCGCTCAGCGTCCTCACCGCGCGGGCACCGACCACGCGGAGGCGGCCCGGCCGTGCCAGCGGGTCAAAGTAAAAGTCCCCCTGGGCGTTGGGCAAGGCCACAGCGAGGGGGGCGGGGGGGAGCGTGTAAGTTCAGGCTCACGTAAGGATATTCTCAGCCGACCTGCAGCTGCCAGTACGAGACGTTAAGCGGAGGTTTTCCGGGATAACACCGGCCCTATAACAGTAACTCAATGCAAGCTTTACGGGAGCACCGACTTGCAAGGCATTGTGGGAGAAAGGTACACAGGTAAACACCTCCAGGATCCCTGACCTGGATGACTTCAGGAACCAATGAGGAGATAAAAGAAATCACCCTGAAATCCTCCTGTGATTTGTAAAACAAAGCCTTTAAACTTATGAGTTCTTCAAAAATTTAAAACTCTCCTCCCTAACTTCTCCCACCAGTCTCAACCAAAAACAAAATCCTCTACATAGACAATAACAGTGATCAAAATGTGTTCTTGGGAAATAACTGACCCTAGTTACCCACCCATCCCCTTTCTCAGTAACTACAGGCAGACAACAAATTACAAATTTAGCGTTTCAAGTGTGTAGCCTTGCAGCCATACTCACTGAAGAAGGTAATTTCATTCCTAAGGGATTCCAATCTGCCCTGAAGAGATGGGCCTCCACCACAGGTTTACTTTAGTCCCCAGGGCACTTGTAATTCAAGCAACTGCATCCTGTTCAGGGCTAAAGTTAAAACAAACTCAGAGTCTAGCTAACTGCTCAACTCGGAACAACCCCATTCCTTCCATCCACACCGCTGGGTTTTTAATGCATCCAGTGTCAACCTTGAGCTTTCTAAAGCCAGGCCCAGGATTCGAAGATATTTCTCCACATCCAAGATGTAGTAAAGCACTTTCTAAAGCCCCTCTACTGCAATTCAAAACACGGACAGCAAGGTGGCAAAATGCAGGGTCTTGGAAGAAGCACTTGACTAGGATTCCCAAGACCTGGGTTTCTAGTCCTGGCCAAGCCTCTTAATCACTTACGACCTTAGAAGAAACCCCGGATTCTTTCTAAACCTCTGCTGTCAGACAGGGATAATTCATGCCTACCTACAAGATTACTGAGGGGATGATGTGAAAATGCCCTAAAAATGGTCATACTATTCAAAATTAGAAGTATGTTTTGCAAAATGCACCTCTTCTTGATTTTTCCCCCACGTATCACATCAAGGCTACAAAGAGGAGAATGGAGAATTTTCTCATTTGAGATCTTTTTAACGGGCCCCTCTTCACTATTAAATATACTGGTGATATGGTAAGTCTCTAAGTGTCTAGCTATGGGCACACAAAATGAGACTGCAAAGTGCTTGACAATTTACAACACATTTTTAATCTTTAAGCCACTGAGTGAACAGAGTATGAGTCACCACTCTTAGTCTCCCTCTCAGTTCCCTCTGGTACAGGGAAGTAGGTAAAATAAGCTTTCTAATTCACCAGGTTACATGCAATGTGATGGAGGGAGAGGCTGGGGCTCGTGTAGCCACGTTGGATACTCAAGAGCACACTTAGAACAAGCCAGGTGAAGTGGACACATGTAAATATTAGAAAGAAAGGTTTTGAGGCTAGGAAAGGGTTTAATAACCCCACAGGGGCAGGGGGTGAGACGTGGGAATGCTGTGTTGTGATGGGGCCAGGGAAGAAGAGGACCCAACCCTAATGGCTCACGTGACCAACCTCCACCTCAGCAGCGGGAGGAGGTAAAGGACGGCCAGAGCGCTCATGCTTTATTCCACGCAGTATTTCCTGGATGCCAACTGTACGCAGGGCACACTGCCTGGTGTTTTGGAGGAGTCAAAGATAACTGGGAGAGATGGTAGCCAAAGGAGATGGGACAGATACGCCAATAGTCCAAAACCAGAACAGAGTGAGGAGTAGGTAGGGGAGCTGCACAGGAAGGCAGGAAGAACCACCCCAGGAGGGAGTGGCATTTGACCAGACCTTGAAGCACAGGTAGACTATCAACAGTCTGAGATGAGGGGGAAGCTCTTCTCCTCGTTGGGGGAAAGTAGCCCAAATAAAGGCACCAACTGGACTGTCGGGAGAACAGCACCAGCGGGTGCTACCGTTTGACTGAAACGTAAGGAACTAGGGTCGGGCGGGAGGAAAGCCAAGAGAGGCAGGCTTGGAACCACTGGAGATTTTAGAGCCAGAGGAGGACGGGTTCTGGGTTGGGCTCTAGGGACGATTAATCTGGCAGTGGTAGATTAGAATGGGTTGAAAGGAGAGAGACATTAAAGGCAGCAAGGTGGTCACTGCAGTTGTCCAGGTCAAAGGGCTAGTCAGGGTACGGCAATAGGAGCAGAAAGGAATGGGATGATGCAAGAGTTAATCCATAGGACTTTGGTAACCAATTCAAGTCCTGTGGGACTTCAAAGTCTTTGGGAGGTTCAAAGGCTAGGGGTGAGCTTCAGACTCTGGGGTTTTTAGAGCCGGCTGTAGGGTACAGGGGGGGAATGAACATTTTCTTCCAGACAAGCTGCAACTCCACAGGGTGACATGTCCAGAAGCAGTCAGGGACGTGGAAACAGAGCTCAAGGCTGAAGATACAGCCCGTGCACAGACTGAGAGTTGAGACTGCAGTGGGCTGAAGCCTAGGAAGGGATGTAGGAGGCAAGCGGCCGAGCAGAGAGCCCTGGGGAAGGCCAGCATCTGGGAGGAAGGAGAAACAACAGTGGAGACACCAAGGGATTCATAGAATGAAAGTTCAAGAGAGGGGAGAGATAGTCAAGGAGGGAAGGTGGTAGCCGGATGGCAGCACGTGCTGCAGAAAGAACAGGGAACAGAGAACAATCAGAGAACAGGTGATCCAGTGTGTGAATTAGGAGGTCACGGGGATAATACAAGCTCAAGTGATGTCACAGGGAGTTGGAGAATGAGAAAACAGAAGATGGAGGACAAGAAGGTAGAGGTGGTGAAGGCCAGATGAGGGAAGGGAGCTACAGGACCAGGGAAGGGTTCTTGGGGCGGGCCGAGCCGGCATGTCCTCCGCGCACAGGCTTCAGCCCTGAGGTGGCACGGGCAGGAAAAGGCCGGTGGGCAATGGCTCACCGGTGTGGCTGGCACAGGCAGCCTCAGCCAAGAGGAGGCCCACTAACCTTCAGAGGCAGGCGGGCAAGGACAGAGACGTGCTGAGGAGGAAAGGAGGAATTTAAAGGAGCTTGCCCAGCTCTAACTCAATAAAGCAAGAGGCCAGGGGTCCGAGTCAGTTTTATTTCTAGTGATCTGAGAAAGAGAATCCTGAAGACACCTATGACAGAAACACGCAGCGTGTGAATGGGAACATTAATGCGGGGGGCGGGGCTCAGAATGCTCAACACTCAAGCTTCCCCCAGAAACAGACCCTGCCATGTCGGATATCAACACACGTGGCCAACCCTGCTAAGTGGCTGTGCTTGCCTTCAAGCTGCATCAAGATTCCAAGGCGTGAGAATTCCCTGGCAATCCAGTGGGCAGGACTTGGTGCTCTCACTAACAAGGGCGCCGGGTTCAATCCCTGGTCAGGGAACTAAGATTCCACAAGCCGCACGACACAGTCCCCAAAAAATAGAAAATGATTCCAAGGTGTAATGAAAGATGGCCACGACGGACTGGTCAAGTCAGCTATGGGACTGAAGCAACTGAAGCCCAAGTAACATGTATCTGCTGTCCTTGTGATGCCAGAAAGGTAAAGCCAGGTTGCTATGGTTATCTGTAGACAGCACAAATCAGAAGTGCTGTGGTGTGGTGGAAAGACTCAAGACCACAGTCAGGTTCTCAGGCTCACCCCAACTCCTGAGGGCCACCAAGGAGCTAAGTAACTGCACAGGTGCCTTACCTCCCTGGGCCTTGCAATCCTCCCCCACAAATCAAACAGGTTGGAATTTATGGTCATAAAAACTCCTTCTGGTTCTAAATGTATGAGTGATTTGAGTTCATCTCCACATAAACTGAATGGCCACAATAACAACATCACATTATTACAGCACCCTGTAGCTTTCATATACATTTTCTCAAGTGAGGTAGGTATTGTGTCCATTTTGCAGACAAGGCAACAGAGGTTCAGAGAGATACAGTGTCTTGCCCAGGGCCGCATAGCTGCTGCGGCAGAGACACACCTGGACGGCAGACCTACCGGTCTAGCGATGTTTCTCCTACGTACTCAGAGTATACTATCAGCTTACTAATGGTGTCTACGCTTTTCAGAAAAACCCTAAGACTCGATAAATGGTATCAAGGTAAACCTAAAACCCAAGCAAGCCTCCACACGAACCTAGACAACACTGAGTTTGGGTCAGGATCAGGCACGTTCTCTGCTGGTTCACACAGAAGTTGCTACGTGGAGGGTTCCCTTGTTGTGAATGGGTTTTGTCTGGTCTTGTCTTATTCCTTTTGTCATACTTGGTGGACCTGTAACTAAGATTCTGTATGATTTAGCATGTAGCACGTGAAGGGGAACACTAAGGGAGTGAGATTAAACCTCTGTTTGTTCCAAGAGGCTTTATGTAGTCTGGGAGGTCAAAAGAAAAAAAGATTGCTTTTCCTGCATTACAGCAAGCTTGAAAGGGTAAACCGTGGGGTGTTCATTTCCTGAACATCTGAACATTAGCAAGACTGAAATGTCTGGGAGAGGGTGGCCAAAATGCTAAGATGCGATGGGATTTGTACACATTCAAGGACTTGACAAGCCAACCCAAAGAGCTGGGAAGGAAGTGGTAGGAACAGGGAGTGAAACAACAAGGTTTCACATACAAACTATCTTGCCAAATTCTCTGCCGCTTTCTACTGCTGTTTCCACATCTGCCTTTCGTGTTCATCGTGGTCAAATCCCTTGACAGTTGGACGACCACAGCCAATTTCTCCTGAGCCTTTCTTTATAGGAAACCAAAATACTACTACTAAAATAATCCTCTTCCACCCATGTGGCCAAATAGACAAGCGGGCTCCAAACCATACTGCTGCGTTCATGCTCCCTGCAGCTGAAACTTATACTATCTTTCTGTCTCGTCTCCCCAGTTTTCCTTGTCTTCCCTCTCTGGCCCACCCATTCCCTCCTCCAGGAGCCTCCTGCCCACCTCCCCCAGTCTTGAACCTTAAATGTGATCATTCTCCTTCTACTTCTACTATACATAATGCCTGGAGAGCCTCCCACCCGATAACTGCCTAGTTACTGCTGGCCTTACTCCCCAAAGCCTGCCTCAGGATGCATCTTCTCTTAGAACCCATCCCTTTTTCAATGGAAACGGCCCCATTTACCAGAAAACCCAACCAACCAGCCAAGCATACAACCACGAAATCCAGCCAAAACCAGAAAACAAGAAATTCCCTGAAACCTCCTTTTCCCACCCCAAAGAACAATTTTCACAATGTCCCACTGGCAGACACATCTGTGACACTGGCATTTCTGTGCCTGCCAAGCTCTCCAGAATGTCTCCGTTCTCAGGGCCTACGGCCTGGGTGGCTGGAAGCAGTCGGCAGCACTTCCCCTCCCCTCACAACCCACAGGACTCCTAGATCAGGGCTGAGACCACCCCCATATTTTCCCCTAGAGCACTGCCCACTGAGTGTCTGGGTCAGGGTTTGGAAATGCAAAGCTAGAGGAGGAAAGGTGGTTACAAAACAGACTTGGAATCTAGGAAGCTGGCTCTGCCACTTTCTAGAAAACTTTGTGATTCTGAGCCTGAAACACTGGCCCAGTAATGCGACCAACCTCAAAGATTTTTTCTATAATTGACTTAAATGTTTAGAAAGATCTTAGCACCATCATAGCAGCTATGATTACTAGTCTTTAAACTTCTCGTAGAGGAAATCTCAAAAACGAATTCTGCCCCACCTCTTCCCCAAGGAGGCTACCAGCTGGAGGGTGTTATAGGTTCCACGTGGAACCACTGTCCTCAGGCTGGGAGCCCCTTTGGATTTTGGGACAAGGACAGTTCGGAATAGCAAGACCAGTCCTCCACCTGGGAAGTACTCACAAACCCCATTCCCTCTCTGTAACTCACCCCATTATGCACTGGGAAAGGCAAATTCAAAATCGTATTTTATAGTCATAAAAGTAGTAATATCTCAGAGATAGCAAGAACACAATACTCACTATGAAACAAGTTATAAAAGGCCTATGTTTTTAGAGAGGCCAATGTTTGTTTGAGGTGGGGCTATCAGATTTGATACTTTGGGACTCAGAGTAAGTAGAACAAAGATTAAAGGGAAGGCTAAAGGTATTTTCCATCCACAATTGCTATCTCTGTGCCTTGGAGGATATGGATGGATGGATGGTTGGACAAATGGATCTCTCTCTCTTTACACACACACACACACACACACACACACACACACACACACTCACCCCTACCACAAAATCATATAGTTTTATGGCTGAAATACGGGGGCAAATCTAATTTTTATTCATATCCTTTTCCTGTTTCTTGTTCCACTGGTCACAGCAGAACTGAATACAAAACACTGACATCTCTGCTGAGAAGGAGAAAAAATGGCAAGTTACACTCACTAACAAGCACCCAAGGTCCCGGGGGAAGGAAGGAATGCAGTTTATTGAATCTTCTACCCCAGCCAAACCTTATCCTGCATTCTTATCTCATCTGTTATCTGCACATGCAAAGCTTCCCCGCAGAGGCAAAAGAAATGCTCCAGTCCAGAGGCCCCACCTTTGGCAAACAGGTGTTGCTATGCCTGTGAATATATAACACCAGCCACAGCCAAGACTGGGCTCCTCCACACAGGTAGAATGGTTCAAAGGAAAGAACATCTGAGGAATGCAGTTGGGGCCAGGTCTGCTCTTGCCCAGGAGTTTTGATTCTGCTCCCCACCTCCAACTTGGAGGGAAAAGGCTGACACACACAGGTATTCAGAGCCATCGGGCCAGCGTTTTACAAAGGGGCAGATGGAACAGTGACAAGACGCTGTTTCCTGGTAGCACGGCTCATGGGAAAGACATGGGAAAAGAGGAAATACAAATCTATTCTTTGTGAAAATAGGCCTTTGGACCCTGCCCACAGGTATCCACACCCAGGTTATCTTTTCCAGGGGCTTAACACAGACTGGCTGTAATGAGAAAGGGTGAAAAGAGCCAGGTTGAACAGGTACCTGGAGAGGAAAGGAAGAAAAGGGAGTGAGGGATGCAAACCTCATCATCAAGACACAGGCCCCGCTGCTCCTGGTTTGCACAGAGCAAAAGCCAACCCACCCAACAAGTTCTCAGCCCTACCGTGTTCTCAGCTCAGGCCATCTGAGGGACCCACAGCGTCATAAGAGGTGATTTCTTCTCTGCAGGCACTTTCGGCCCAGAGGAGGAAACAGGACACACAAACGCACACAGGCATGTACACACAAATGCAAAGATGTGGTAACGCATGACAAGTGAGGTTAGTGAGAGCTGGTGTGAGTACCACTCTGAATGGATCAACAACAGCATTCTTCTCCTTGGCTGAGAAAAAAACAGAGCAGAGTGGGGTTCCTTCCACCCGGATGCTCTCTGTTGCCATACCATCCTATCTGCACTTTTAATGCGGCTTCTCACCAAATCCCTGACAACACGTGCCATGCTAACATGAGTGTGTAGCTTACTGCACTTATTAATTGCGCGTGGGGGACGTGATTTCTCACTCTGAAAAACAGGCCCCGATTACCCAGCTGCAGGGCCATGGAACAGTGCACGCAGCCCCGGCATGTTAAAGCGTGAAATATTTTAAGGGTGCAGTCATTTCTTCATCCTCTGCACCTGAGCCTCTGCTGATCCCTCAATGATATAGCACAGCCTCCTTCCCACAGGGCTTGGCCAGGCAGCCACTCGTTGGGTACAGGCCCTGAATAATTCATGGTCAGCCCAGTCACTCAGGAGCGCCGAGGCCCGCCAGCTGCCATTAACTGGGAGACAGCCTCCAGGCTTACAGTAGGAGAATGAAATACTATCAACGGCCTCAGAGACCTTCTTTACAGAACCTGACAATCCTTCCCCGTTTTCTTTTTCTCCCCATTTGAAACCAGGTACTTTCCCACCAGATCAAAGTGTGAATGACTTTTACTCTAAGAAGGACAGGTCCCAAGTACAGATGGGGAGGGGAGAAAGTGACGTCCTCAAGTGAGCAGTTGGTCAGGATGTCAGTCCCCCACTCAGCATGCTGAGACGACGCAGGTGAAGGGCCAGACACTGTGCCTGACGCCAGACACATGCTCAATAAATGTCAGTCCTCGTCCCCTCCTCCTTCCTGTCTCTCTGCCCCAGCCAAACTGATCCCCACCACCTGTCTCGGGCTTTCTCATCTCCACACCTCTGCTCGTGAAGCTCCCCTCTCCTCTCCCTCTCCGGCTAGAGTCCACCCATCCTTCAGGCCCAGCTCAAAACTTCCCTCCTCAAGGAAGGCTTCCCAGATTATCCCAGCTGGAATGATTGCTCCTTTTCAGAAACCCTATACCCATACTGTCAGCCCCGCATCGTCTGGCACCTTTTGTGTGCTGCCTTGGAGTACTGCTTATCTCTTCTTGGGCACCAGTCTTATCTATCTAATTAAAATAATGGAGAATGCACCCCTTACAGACTCAAGAGAAGTGAAAAGTGGACTCCAGTCTCAGCTTCTGACACTGACTGGCCTTGCTGACCCAGAGCCCGGCCCTTGGCTTCTCAAAATGCTCTCCCTAAAAACGAAGAGATCTAAAATAGAAAACCTCCAGGGTCCTCTGGATATAATGCTCTTGGAAATACATCATGATCTGTTTTAGGGCAGATGCAAGTCTTACATAACCTTCACTCCACACCTAGCCCAGTATCCTCTAAGTAGAAACTGTCAGAACTGTTCAAAAGCGACTTAGGCATTTCAGAAGCCTGCACACTGAACAGAAGCCTGAACAGAGCAAGGGCTCTGTGAGGTAGCTGACACCATATGGTAAACCGCAGGGCCTGTTCCACCTTATGTAACACCCCCCACCAATACCTTAATCCTTCACAAGGAGATGAGAGCTAGAACTCTGAACACGTGTCAAGAAGATCCTTTTAAAACTTCACCCACCTGAGCCAGCCATCTCATTTACAGAGAAAGAGAATGAAGCACAGAGCGGCATGCCCACAGACACAGAGTAAGTTACTGCACACCAGCAGTCAGAAAGCAGGCCTTCTGAATTCCTGCTGCCTCTTTCATTTCCAGGGAAAACCTGAAGGTATCGCGGGCTGAGGACAAAGGCAGTGGCATGCATTTCTTGAGCCCTTCGGTCAGTGAAGCGGGCCCAGGGCTTGAAATCAGAGAAAGGGCATCCTCATCCCCTCTCCCGCCTCCCTTCCAGGATCCAACACCAAGTTGGAGCCGACAGGCTTGTACTAAGTGGCAGATGACCCATATCTTTCTGTGTGTTCTCTGACATCCAACTTGTACCAGCTGAGAGACAAGGAGGCCCCAGACTGTGGTACTGGCCCCTTTGATCTCACCCTCCCAGCCCAGCAGAGACCCAAACACACAGTCAGCCCCAAACAAACTGAATCCCAAGGTCTGTTGTTCAAACACCCCCTTTCTCTTGGTTTTCTTCACTGGATTTTTCTCTATTATTCTTTTTTTTGGCTGCATTGCGTCTTCGTTGCTGTGCACGGGCTTCTCATTGCAGTGGCTTCACTTGTTGCAGAGCACGGGCTCTAGGTGTGTGGGCTTCAGTAGCTGCAGCACGTGGGCTCAGTAGTTGCGGCGCACAGGCTCAATAGCTGTGGCTCACGGGCTCTAGAGCGCAGGCTCAGTAGTCATGGTGCATGGGCTTAGTTGCTCCACAGCATGTGGGATCTTCCCCAGACCAGGGATCGAACCTGTGTCCCCTGCATTGGCAGACAGATTCTTAACCACTGTGCCACCAGGGCAGTCCTCTATTATTCTTATGATGTTCAGAGGGAATAGTTTACTCAGGAGGCACACATCTGATGTATGAATCTATTCATTATAACTAGCACTTTAACGACAGGTAAAGAATGAAGTGAGAGGGCTTCCCTGGTGGCGCAGTGGTTGAGAGTCTGCCTGACGATGCAGGGGACACGGGTTCGTGCCCCGGTCCGGGGAGATCCCACATGCCGCGGAGCGGCTGGGCCCATGAGCCATGGCCGCTGAGCCTGCGCTCCACAACGGGAGAGGCCACAACAGTGAGAGGCCCGTGTTCCGCAAAAAAAAAAAAAAGAATGGAGAGAAGAGAGAGACTAAGCGCTTTTCTAAAACTTGCCATGCTCACCTATAACCACCTCTCCACTCACCTTTTTATTACCATTTCTATCACCCTTTTAAATTACCATCCACCAGGAAAACCACGAATTGTGACCGCGATGGTAGCTTTTTCCTCTACATCTTATCTTAATAACAATAAAAGTTTCAGTAAAGGATGGGGAGAAATTGGAACCCTTGTGCACCGTTGGTGGGAATGTAAAATGGTGAAGCTGCTGTGAAAAACAGTATGATGGTTTCTCAAAGAATTAAAAATAGAATTACATATGATCCAGCAACCCCAGTTCTGGGCTTATCCAAAAGAACTGAAAGCAGAATCTCAGAGACATATTTGCACACCCATGTTCACTGCAGCATTATTCACAAGAGCCAAGAGGTGGAAGTAATCCTAATGTCTACAAATGAATGAATGGATAAAGAAAATGTGGTACACACATACAATGGGATACTATTCAGCCTTAAAAAAGAAGGAAATCCTGTCACATGCTTCAAGATGGATGAACCTTGAGGACATTCTGCTAAGTCATTATGAGGACATGATGAAATAAGCCGGTCATAAAATGACGGGTACTGTATGATTCCACTTACGCGAGGTATCTAGTAGTCAAACTCAAGGAAACAGAAAGTAGAATGGAGGTTGCCAGGAGCTGGGGGAGGGGGAATTGGGGAGTTGTTGTTTAATGGGTATTGAGCTTCAGTTTTGCAAGATGAAAAAGTTCTAGAGATTTGCTACGTAACAATGTCGATATAGTTAACACTGTTGAACTGTACACTTAAAAATGGTTAACATGGTAAATTTTATGTTATGTGTTTTTTTACCACAATTAAAAATAAAGTTAAATGGAATTTAAAAGCTTTGGTACTGACTCTGTGGGAATCCACTACTGGGTATGGGAAGAAAAGCTGATCTTAGGCCATGTTATGCATCTATGACTCCAAACTCAAACAAGACATTCTCAAATGCTATCAACCAACACACTGATCCCTCCAAGTCCTCTCTTCAACTCTTAAGGGAAACAAAAAACTGTATTGGAATCCTGCCAACTCTCATTTTTACAACAAAAGTTCAAATAAAGTACTTATTGACTCCAAATTGCCTCCAAGCCTCGCGTCTGTGTACAGAGTGCTGTAGAGTAACCTCCATGTACTGCAGTTACCCCTAGGGTCAGGCCTTCTGATCTCTGCAAGTCCACCCTTCATGAAATTGTTCAAAAACTGTTTCTTCAGTCAGCCTCTTTGAGACTCAATCCCCAAAACACAAATCTGTAGTAGTAGTTTTTGGTCGTTTAGGAAGAGTCAGTAGCAACACATCATAGTGAAGCAGGCATGCACACATCTATACAATTTGGATGCGGATGTGGTGTGTGCGTCCACGAGCAGGCGCACATGTGCACAGGATCACGTTGGCCGATATTAACAGAGGAGTTTTCTGTACTCCTAAGGTTCTGTGATACTGCATCAACTCTCATGAAATATTCAGACTTGCTGATATCCTCTTAATGTGTACACACAGTTTTCTGTTAATAATTTTAGTGTAATGAGGGCTCATGAAGCAACAGATCACAGTTCTTACTGATCAAAGCGTCCTTCTATCCTGCCTATGTAAGATTATGGAAAGGCAAATGGCAAAAATCATTACACAGGAGAAGGGCCTGCAATTTGAAGCAATTATAATCAAAGTCTTGTTAACACTCTACAAGAGCCTGCATTTCTGACTCATCAAACATAAAAAGTTTACAAAAAATTAACAAGAGACCAGGACTTGAGTCAGAGTCACATGGCATTTATCATTTCCTGGAGAAGGACAAAGTTTGCTATCATCCCTAAACACAGTTTGCATCTCACTGTGTACACAGAAACCACTGGGAAAAGAGGCCAAAAACTCACCTTGGTAACCACAGGAAGGCAGCCTGCTAACTCCTCAGGAGCCCACACACACTCTTGGAGGCCTATGGGACCTTAGAATACCTAACCATCCCGTCCCTCGTCCCTCATTTTTCAAATGAAAGTGAAGCTGAGAGAGGCTGCATGATTTCTCTAAAGTCTCAACCAGCCAAGCCCAGCAGCACCTCGATCGATCTCCTGACTGCAGAAACAATACTGACAACAGCCTCCCAGCTGAAGCCCTTTTGTCAATGCCGTGAAAAGCTTTGGGACCTAAAAAAAGTTTTCCCTAGAATATAATGCCCATCTTTAATGCCTGGCTTTTCTCTAACAGTAGAAGAGCAATGCAATAGTAGGCACGTTAAATAAAGTGCCCAGGTATCCCAGGATACCTTCACTTATTTAACTTCATCCTTCCTTAAATATAAACATACCCCTTTTCTAAAAATGTTTTTCAAGTTGTTTCTACAACCTACCAACAGTCATATCTAGGATATATTTTATACCTCCATGCCTTATAAGGTAATTCATACCACCATAACTTTTTAGTATACTATTTAACACAGATTGTTTGACCTTTTTTAAAAATAAGTCACATAGGCCTCCCTTTTTAAACTGGTCACATTTCTCTTGCGCGTGACAATCAGAAAAAAGAACTCTGTAAAATATCTGATTCTTGATTCAGCTGTCCTGTTAAAACATAGGTAACGTTTGGCTCTATGAGGAAAGGTTTTAAAATAAGCTCAATCACCACTGATGTCATAAAATGAGTATTCATTACTTAAAAAAAAAAAACTCTAAAAACTTTGCTCTAATTTCTGTTCCTCCAGCAGTTCTAATCTTCTAAGTTTATGCAAGGTATCTCAGAGTCTTACTCATAATTCTCTGATATGGAGTAACTGTAGGAAGAGGTACAAGATTTTTTTTTCATGAATTAAAAGGCATTCAGATACCTACAAATACTTAGGCGAAGGAGGGCAATTTACAAGAGAGTTAGAGAAGATAGGTCAAAGATAGGCATCAGAGGCTTTCAATTACCTCCCTGGAACGTAGGGGCCTCTGATTTATATTACTACTAAAGTAGGAAGGCTGGGGCAAATAACAACCTAATTCAGAAAATCTCAGACTGAAATCTGTGAAATGGGGGCTAATGCCCCCTACTGAAGACTGCTCTGAATATTTAAGTAATATTTTTATAATCTTCCCCAAGATGAAAATGATACACAAATTTTAAGTATTACAAATAATCCCCCTGAAAATCTAGCAATATTTCTTCTTTATTATTCCTTGATACCAAACTACAGCTGTCTCAACAAGAAGGAAAGAGCACCAAACCTAATAACCCCCATGAAGGATCAACCCTCTCCCAGCAAGTGCCGGCCTACTCGACTTGGTTGTTCTACGCTGAGCTCGCCCCGCCCCCTCCAAGCAACACAGGTCTCCCACTCCCATCTCCATCACTCCCTCCCTCCAATCTTGGTTATTTGCAGGGAAAAAAAACAAATAAATTTCTCAACCTCCACTCCAAGAAAAGTTTTTAAATGTTTTTATGGAACTTTTCCCCTAAATCATTCTCTCAATGAATGTTTAGGGTTCTGCTCATTTTAATGTGCACTGAGTACAAACCCAAAACAGGAAAATGCAGCAAGAGAAGATGCAAATGCGAAGAACATATTAGGGTTTTTTTTTAGTTAAAAAGGAGGCTTTTCCGATGCTTTTCCTACTCCCCAGAAGGCGGCCTGGAATCACAAATGCCCTCTAAACACCACAGCAAACAAAGCCACAGGTCGGCACTATCTTTAGGCCATCAGACAGGCATCCTTTGAATGTTCTTGCTTTCCCACCTTGACTTCTGATCTTCCAACCATGTATTAATGTAGCATTTCTTAATATGGAAGGCCTCCTTGCAGGAGGAGAGAGAAGACCTCTCTTCAGAAGATTTATCTTCCTAGTGCAATGTTATAATTAGCACCTCCCACGCATGCCTACCTTGTGCAGACGCTGAGCTAGGCAGCTTCCACATTAAAGTTCTCGCAACAATCCCACAGGGAGGATATTATGATTCTCATCCTATAGAAGTAACTTTGCCCCACTACCTTACAGCTAGTAAGTAGCAGAGCAGGGATTTAATCTCAGACCCCAGGCCTCGAAAGCCACTCTTCCTTTATCAGCATCAGCCCTGTGACGGATGGTCCTGGATGCCTGAATCGAAGCCTAGGAACAGCCGGGTGCTCAGGTCCTAGGAGGACCCGCACATGGGCATGCGGAGAGGCAGACGAGCGAGCTCGGGGCCCATGTGTTTTCCAAAGGCTGGGGAGAATATAGGCAAATGCAAGCTAAGGAAAACGTGGCATAATCCTGAAAACTAGAGGCCACGTGATAGCGCAAAAACAAAAACAAAATACTGAACAGTGGCCTGCCTTGCACATTTGTGACCAAAATACCCCATACAGCTCTCAAGATACCCCAAGCATCTGGAACCCAGAAGAAAAAACGTAGCATGAGGTTTCATATAACCAAAGCCTTCCTTTCCCATCCCCTCCACAGCCCACTGGAGAGCAAGTCCTAGGGATTCTGATTAACAGCTTAAGTCTTTGCTCTCTCAAACCCTTGGCGACTGCCCCAGTTTCAGGGCCTCCTACTCATCTCCTCCAGACAAACAGGACAGTCTCCCCAAATGGCTTCCCTCTATCTAGCTTTCCTCCTAGGCCTTCCTCCATGGTGTCCCCAGAGGCCTCCTGCTGACACCCAAGTGCCATCCTGCCAAATGGTTCTGAGATTAAGTCACCAGAAGGCTCAGAACCCCTGGGGGTAAAAATCCAGGTGAGGCCACTCTGTTTCATCCAGAGTGGCTCCAAGTTTGCCATTTTACATATTGAGGTAGCAAATACAAGTCTACTTAAAAATAAAAATTCTCCCAAACTCAATGTTGAAAACCACAGGCTAAATATAAGGATAAAGACAACTCCTTGGCAGGGCATTCGAGGCCCTCCTCATGCACTTCTAGGGTTCTCCCTCTAGTTCCTTCTGCACTTCTGTATGGCTCCCCAAGACAGCCGGGCACTGTCGTGCCATTCTGGGCACCACCTGTTCAGCCTGTAACTCCCTTCCATCTACTGACATTGCCTCTCCTCTGCTAGAACTGAAAATCTTTTCTGCTGGCCACAAGCCTGTTTTCACTTCATAACCTATCTCTATACAGTTGACCCTTGAACAACGTGGGTTTGAACTGTGCAGGTCCACTTCTATGTGTATTTTTTTCAACAGTAGATACTACACTACAGTGTTACATGATCCACGGTTGGTTGAATCCAGCAGTTGCAAAACCACACATACAGAGGAACCATGATACAGAGGGCTAACTGCAAAGTTATACAGTACTCGGATTTCTCACTGACACAGAGGGTCGGCATCACTAACCCTCACATTGTTCAAGGGTCAACTGCATTTCTAATGTTAATCACAGTGCCTGGTATATAGTAGGTGCTCAATAAAGATTTCATTTATTCATTCACTCACTAATAAATGAATGAAACAAAAACATCAAATAATCACTCTAACAATCATGATTCATAAATCATGATTCTCTTAAAAACAGAGACCACTTAGATGTTCTTTCAAATGGACCTGTTATCACAGGGTTTTCCAACACTGTTGGTTATAAACTCTAATTAGCGGATCAATACTAGCATTTAAAAAAAAATAGAACAAAAAATATCAGAGCATCTCATGAAATACACGTAAACACTAGTTTGTGAAACTGGAATGTGGGTGCACACACACACACACATACCCCCATACAGACAGTTCCTTACAATGGTTCAACTCGATTTTGCAAAAGCAATACACGTTCAGTAGAAACCATACTTTGAATTGTGAATTTTGATCTTTTCCTGGGCTAGCAATATGCTGTATGATACTGTCTCGTGATGCTGGGCAGCAGCTCTAGTCAACCAGGCGGTCACAGGGGTGAATAACCAATACACTTAGAACCATTCTCATTTTCACTTTTAGTACAGCATAAACAATACATTACATGAGATGGACAACACTTCATTATAAAATAGGCTTTGTTAGATTCAGGCTAATGGAAGTGTTCTGAGCACGTTTAAGGTAGGCAAGGCTAAGCTGTGGTGTTCAGTTGGTTAGGTGTATTAAATGCATTTTTTTGGACTTAACGACATTTTCAACTTGCTGATGGGTTTATCAGGACATAACCTTATTGTAAGTCAATGAAGATCTGGACATAAATTTATGTGTGTACTAGATTGCCATGTAAACTATATTTCTTACTGATATTTTGCTCAAATTTCTTTCTTTCAAAATCTTAAGTCAGTTATAGATTAGATCAACGTGATTACTCTAAAGTTCTCCAATCAGTTTAAAAAACATAGAAACTTCATCCTTCATGATAAAATTCAGTTCAGATAATAACGGTGTTGGGTGTGCCAATTAAAATGGCTCCCTGAATGTGAGGGAATCAAAAAGAAAAAAGAAAAACCTACATGTGGGCACACCTGAAGATTACAGCTGATTAAATGCACAAAGAAAGCACAAGCACACCTGTTAATTCAGTGTCAGGGGTTTTGGGTTTCAAATTAGTATCAAGTGCCTTCTCCAGCCTTGCCTCCTCTCCATCCCATAATTCGCAGGGCAGTCTTAAATACCTCTCCATTATTTACAAGCATCCCTACTAATACCAGCCTTCCCTCAAATGCATGGAGACAGCTCCACGGACCGTGCGTTTAGGGGCTCAGGGCAAAAGCAAGAGGTACACACTGATCCTCTGCAGGACGACCAGTTCCAGGTACAAAACTTTGTATTTTCACAGTAGAGACACACAAAGGGCTAAAAGATGTGGTCTGTAAACTTATTTCTCCAACATCAGTATATAACACAGCTTCAGGACTATCAATCCATGGAACTGTCAAACCCACATCCTGGCTAGAGAAAAGGTAAAAACTGACCACGGGCCCAACCTGGATAAATGACAGGCCGCTAGCCCCATGGATTCAGAAAGTTACTAGATTGTTTCTGTTGTTGTTAGCCACAGAAGAAAAGGCTTAAATTATACATCAGTGAAAACAACCATCGTGACAACAGCCCTCAAGTCCACTTGGAGCCTGGTCTAGGGGACAGGTGAGGGAAACAGATTTGGCTGTTGAAGCAAAATGGAAATATTCTAGGAACCATGTACTACAATGATAGCAATTCCTTCTCTGTCGTGTGTGGCCACCATATTCGCCAAATTCCCTATGTCCTTAAAGTCACAATACAGTATTCCAGGAGGAAAACTGTGGCCAGCATTTACAAATTTGTGATGAACCCTTAAATTATCAAACTCCAACTTCCGGCACCCACTGGAGGCTAATGTGACACATAGGAGAACACAGGCAAACTGTAGGCCCACCCAGGAGTGACTGCCTCTTTAGAGATGCCCCCCCCCATTGAGCACCTCTAGTATCCCAGAAACATGGAAGGCAAAGAGACAACGAGAGAAGAGGTCCAGAAACACTGCAGTGACACGAAAGAGGAGAAGACAAATCAAGAAATCTTTAGCTTTAGCTCTTCTGGCCAAAAAGCAATAAAACCCTAGGGGCAGACATGTGCAGCACAAAAGGGGGCAGGTGCCACCCTGAGAGCATCGTGGAAGGATGTCTGACCCACTGTAGAATGGTCTGTACCAGCTTCCAAACAATGCCCCAAACTTCCAAAAACCTCTCTTCAGGTGACAATGCAGTATGGAGATCGGCTCCTGCCAAGGACGAAAATCTAAGACAGTCCCCTCTTTGGTGGGGAAAAGACTAAACTCCAGATTCTAACAATCAACTGGTCCTGCTACTGTTTATAATAATTTTACATGGAAAATATCCCAAAAGATATACATCAAACTTTTAAAAGGAATTATCTTTAGGGGTGGAGACAGGTTTGGGGAAGGGGAAACATTCACTGTCTACTTCCGTAGTGTTTGGACTTTTCTTTCTTTCTTTTTTTTTTTAACAATTTATGCATTGTAACATACAATATACAATGCAAGACATTATTTTATAATATATTTTAATGTAAAATTCTTAAATACGTAGAACTAATTTTTCAATGGTATTACAGAAATTAGGGAGAAATTTTCCCCAAATGAAGTGATACTTAGTAGCTCTGATCATGAATCAGTTCTTCAGTCTGACAAGTAAAAGTACATAATCGCATTCTGACTTATGTGAGGAATGCCGAAAGAAAACATTACTCGTTGTCACTGGCTTTGAGGACTTTAGCAGTCAGCCAGAGAGACAAAGTATGGATACATCCACCTTGAGCACACATACAAAATTAATAAGGCTCAGGCTGGAGCCAGTGGAGAGGGCTTGGGTTTGCTGAAGACTTACAGGGTGATCCAAAGGGTAACATGCAAGGCAGGGAGGGTCCAGGGACCTGGCAAATGGCCCAGCATCTCCCTGACTTCAGTCCTTCCTTACGATGCCTACGGACACAATGATGTGGCTGATAAAGCAATTTCACATCCATGTTCAAGAAATCAAAGGAGTCTGCAGAAATTTAAACCTATGTGACAAAATTTTTATCAGCCTCGCCCAGGAACATGTGCCCATCACCCAATTATGTCACTACCTTAGGGTTCTGAAAATTCACAGGTGTGCAAGAAAGAGATTAAAACTTCCCTTGAAAATTACCTAATGAGACTCTAGAAGAGATAAGAATTGTGGAAAATGGACATCTCTATCAACCAGAAAATGAAGAGACCAAGATTCAGGTTTGGGGGAAGTGTCACAACACTTTTGTGTAATACTGTCACATGCACTGACTGTTTTATACATACAGTCTATTTTCCCAAAATAGATTACATGTCAGTAAGGAACATGCTAACACTGTACTTACGTCACTCTACTGCTAAAATATCTGGAATGACATTCTATTACTGGGCACCTGTCATACTCTAAGAATGTGCTGGTCCTTGAGGCCCCAGAAGAAAGAATGGGATAGACTCTTTCCAAGTCACTAAATCACCAAGCAAATTCACAAATTAACTTAGGTACAGACTGAACAGCTTATTCTAGTAAGACATATTCTAAAGACTGACACGCTAATGTTCATTTCTCTTTGTTTACTTCTTCCAAGATCTTAAAGGAAGCTGTAAGGTTATTGGTTGCTTTGTTTTAAGGAACCTATTAGTCAGTGGTGATGGTCATCTTGCCATTTTTATAAAACAGTGTTCCCTCTGAATCAAGGACATCAATCTCTCTGAAAACATGCCATGAACATTTACTGTTATGTACTGCCATCTGCCCAACACCCACTCCCTTTTCCAGGAGGACCTCCATGCGGTTCCAGGGAGAGCTACTGTGTTCTTACATGCCTCTACACCCTACACCACAGTGCACCGGTTCAGGAGTCACCCCGTGACCAAAGCCTCAAAAATTACATCCTCCTTAGCAAACAGCCCCAACGTTTCCAACTGGAACTAGAAAAATGGGACAAGTGGTGGATAGCAAAGTCCAGGGGCACATGGCAACCACACCTCCTGCTACCTGGAAGACCACCTGCAGGGGCAGAGACAGAAGCTAAAATCAAGAGATTGAGAGACGGAAAGCCTTAATTTCTGTTGTTCCGAGGCCTGTCTGCACTTTGCCTTTCCTTCAGACTGGCTGCTTAGCTCTTCCCTTGATCACACAAGACATACCAATATCTTTCCCCAAAAGTCCTAATATAAAATACCTTCCCCCACCACACCACAATTCTGCATTAGAAATGCCAACCATAGCCTCCGACTGCCAGCCAAATCCCCTCTAATCCGTGGATGAATGCAGCCAGTATGTTTTAGACATATGACTTCCTGCTCTTCACCAATGTTCTGGGTAACTCTTTTAAAGGTAATCATTCGTAAGTAACCAGTGGGTCATGACCTGGTATAAAAATATTATCCAGGGGCTTCCCTGGTGGCGCAGTGGTTGAGAGTCTGCCTGCCGATGCAGGGGACACGGGTTCGTGCCCCGGTCCGGGAAGATCCCACATGCCGCGGAGCGGCTGGGCCCGTGAGCCATGGCCGCTGAGCCTGCACGTCCGGAGCCTGTGCTCCGCAACGGGAGAGGCCACAGCAGTGAGAGGCCCACGTACCGAAAAAAAAAAAACATTATCCGGGCCAATCAGAGCCCCAACTCCATACTCAACCTCACAGAGATCTGAACCAGAGAAGGCCGGGATTTTGAGTCGTTTAGCAGTGACGTCAGAAAAGAAAGATGGGCAGGAGGTAGAGTTGGAACCACGACATACCAAAGCCATCAGTGAGCTGAGTTATGATGAGCAGATACCAGCACTATGCAGGGGGCTCCCACCACGAGGTACCCGCCCCACCTGAAAGATGAAGATCACCTCCAGCCCTACAGCAGCCTCCGTCACTAATGGATTCCTGGGGCTCATGCACCTGAAACTTTGCAGTAACCTCCCCACCCCCACTCCACCACACACTATCTTTAGTCAGACACTCAAGTGAATCCCTGTTCCTGAAAACCAGAAAGGACTAACCCCTTAGACTAATGCAGAATTCTTTCCAGAGAAGCCAATCAGCAGACACAAGCCACCTTGTTTCCTTCTTACCCAGAACCCTCCCACTGGGTTACTATTTATGTGATCGTGTCAAAACTACCGACAAATACGCAGTTTAATAATCAAAGCCACCTTCTTTAATCAACTTGGTGTCAAACATCAAAACATAATTTAAGAAGCTATTTAACATCTACCCAGCATCAATTTTCTCTACAAATTAGAAAATTAAATTGAATGTTACTGCCGCAGATGGTGGTTAAATAAAAACCTTAGCTATATGAATTGCCATTGTTAATATAAAACCTACTTCATGACACTTTTAGCTTGTTCTCATTGTGGGACATGTCTTTAAAGGGGACAGGACTTTACAAATGCCCTGTATGTAAATGATGTATTTTCTTTTTACCTTCTTATATTTTCTTCTTTACCTGCTCACAGGTCCACTTTGATAGAAAACTGGCAAAAGAGTTAAACGGTATAAGTGAATTTAACAGATGGAACAAAGTTGACCATGTGAGATGACCGAACACCCGCCAGGAGGCTTATCTGATGACCACATCCAGGTAAATGAAGAAGTACTTAACTCTACAGTACTTTCAGATGCCTACGAGGTATTTGCCATCTATTCCCAGGCAACTGCCAGCTAAAATCATAGCATTATGCTGTCAGCAACTTTCACAGAATTTTTTCTGTTCTTCCTCACTAATCTACCACTATTACTCACATAAGAGAACAGAGGGAAAAATCAGAGAGGTACTGATAACATGCTATACAACACAGATGAACCTTGAAAATGTTTTGCTAAGTAAAAGAAACCAGTCACAAACGGCCACATGTTGTATGATTCCATTTAGATAAAATGTCCAGAATAGACAAATCCATAGTCAGAAACTAGATTAGTGGCTGCCTGGAGCTGGGGAGGAGTGAAAATGGGAAGCGACTGCTAATATGTATGCGACTTCTCTGGGGGGTGATAAAAATGTTCTGGGATTAGTGGTGATAGTTGCACAACTCTGTGAGTACACTAAAAATCACTGAATTGTACACTTCTCAGGGGTGAATTTTATGGTATGTAAATAATATCTCAAGAAAGCTGATATTTAAAAGACAGACAGATGGCGGCGGGTGGAGGGTGCACATATGCAGAGAGGGCCAGGAAAAGTAGAAGAGAGGAGAAAAATCATGAATTTTTCCTCTTTTGCTTACCTAGGCAGTCTCCAACAAAAGACAGGTCACATTCCCTAAGTTCAATCACAAATCAAGCATAAAGTATATGGGATTTTCCCCTAGAAATGGTGACTGGAGCTCCTCAAAAGTCAGGGACTGACTTAAGGAAAATATTCTGGTGGGGTGAGAAGTTAAGACAAAGGCTAAGGTGCAGTAAGAGATGAGTAAAGGGATGAGGATTGAGAAGTTCTCTGACCAAAGGAATGAAACTTGAAAGAGACTGAAGGGCAGGAATGGGGGCTGGGTTAGGAAGAGGAATGGTGTGTGGTTAAGAGGTTTGATGAAGGAGAGGAATAGTAGGCTGTTTCTCCCAGCCAGGATCATTCATCTCAGCTGCTATGGAGTTTCAGCCATTGCTGAGATGAGAAGAAAATCTGAAGAATATAAGGCACAGGAGCGGAAATCCAAGCTGATTTCAAAAGTCAGGAGGGCGTCATCTACAGCAGTAAGAAGAAACAGAGGGGAGGGAAATCTGAGGAAGCTCTACCCAAAAAAGAAAGAAAAGATTCCTGCAGTCCTACAGTCAGGAAACTACTGAAGCCTTATGTATATAGAAAATAAATTGAGGGTATAATCCAGGACTACCTGTAATGACCTAAACAGACCTTCTCTTCACTAGCCCGCATGAACCTCTTTGATATGAAATGCTCCTTCAGATTCAGATTTCACAACTAATGGGTGGTGTATTTAGTGGCACTAGGGACCATGCCTGTTCTCACAAATAATCCCAAATAATGCATAATTTAGGCAAACAGCCTCAAGAGTGGATGCGGAAAAAGATGGGGTAGCTATTAAATCTGTTAATCCTAACTATAAAAATCCACTCCATCATGCAAGAAGCCTTTCCCTTGGGGCATAAAAGTGTTCCATCTGAACAGGGTGATGAGTATGCACATAAGAAAAGCTCTAGCTTAAAATTTTCAAGGAACGAATCCAAGCTCAAGGTGGTGTATCATCTTGAGAAGCCAAAAGCACTTTCTGTTTTAGTGAAAGGCCTCTTCTGTTTTGCTGCAGTGGAAACAGAAGCAGCCATGCCAAGGTTCAGGCTCCACTCTCTCTCTCTCCAAGTTCCAATGTTCTTTACATTACTTGACCCGTCCTCTTAAAATGACTTAGTTTTTTCCCTCTTGCGATCAATCCTCCTCTAAATTACTACAGCACTACTTTCTTGGCACTTGCATACAAGTTTAGTTTGTGTTTCATGTAAATAGGTTTTATCTTCCTAATTAGATCATTCCAGACCATGTTTTATAGATCTCTTTGCATGTTCAATAGCAAGGTGGCACCATACTTCCACTAGAAGGAAGTAAAATATTTTACATGTATTTGTTTGTGTATTCAGTCTTGGCAGGGGGGATTGATTGTGAATTAACAGTCGTATTCTGGGAAGTTTCTAAGTAAAACCACCGTAGCACAGGGGATCTTAAAAAATATGAAGCCAATATCTAAACCACCTAATTAAAAATTCATGATTTTAGGTAGAAAAGACAATAAGACATCTCTCAAAAAAGGGAAACTAAAACATCTTTTACAGTTTTAAAATAAGTTTCCACCATATATGCACAGGTCTATTTGGGGGTTAAGTAAATAATTTAAGTATATAACCTTAATGACAGCTTGAAATTTGCAGTCAACTGGCAGAAAGTAGATGGCAAGTTCTGCTTTAATTCTCAGTGTATGGAATCCAAGTCTTTTCCTCCTGAGAAAAACCCTGTGCCTGAATTTTTTTATCTATAACTTTTGAAGAGTCCTCACTAATTTTAATTAGCACTAGAGAGCTAATTTAGGCCCCCAAGAAATGTTCTGCCCTCCTGGGGACTACAAATTAAAAGGCCCAAACAACTCTAGGGGCTGGGGTTAGATGGGGGAACCTCCATCACCTCCTGCAGGAAGACGCACCCAGACAGGGGCTATAATGAGGGCAGGGATTACAGCAAGAATGTGTTCCTCCTGCCACGAGACAGCTCTCTACTCAGTTCAGGCAGAACATTAAGCCTTCTTAGGTGCTGAGATATCAAAACATAACTGTGACCTACTTACTGGAGGGAAAGGGCGGACGAATATTTTAAAGGAGAGATGAAAAGTTGATTTTCACTTTGGTGAGAATACTCAAGGATAATAAGATTTGAATATTAAGTGAGAGCACTTTAGACCATGTCACAGGAAAGTGTTTCTCAAAGAGTACGGTATGCATTAAAAAGGCAGATTACTGTGCTCCCTCCCACTGAAGTGAATCTCAATTTTTTTGAGGGAGCGTGGACACCCTGGAATATGCATGTTTACACAAGTCCGCTACTGAGTCTTCTGCATCCAAAAATAGTGTGCGAGCTCAAGAACAACGCCAAAGTTTTCAGCGGAAACAGCAGTGTGGATGTTGTGGAGGACCTTTGTTGCTACTTTGCATCCATTTAATAAAAGTTTAGAAGTGGAAGGCACACACACATATGTAAAGAGTGATTATTTTAAAAATAATGATTCGGGCTTCCCTGGTGGCGCAGTGGTTGAGAGTCCGCCTGCCAATGCAGGGAACGCAGGTTCGTGCCCCGGTCTGGGAGGATCCCATATGCCGCAGAGCGGCTAGGCCCGTGAGCCATGGCCGCTGAGCCTGCGTGTCCGGAGCCTGTGCTCCGCAACGGGAGAGGCCACAACAGTGAGAGGCCTGCGTACCGCAAAAAAAAAAAAAAAAAAAAAAAAATAATGATTCAATTGATGGGTTATTCCTCATCAGAATTTAAATTCACATTTAGCCAACTGGCCAACTGCTCATGGCTTCACAACTATACTCGAGATCAAATTCGTGATAGGGATTTTAAAGCCCACATTTGTTCAGCAGGATCTATAAAGTTTTCACCAATAAAAGCATCTACGTGAAGGCACTAGAGATGCACTGTCCAAACCCGCAGCCACTGGCCACGTGGGACTAAAAGTGACCATGTGAAACATGGGAAATAAAATATATACTGGATTTCAAAGACTTAGTATAAAAAATGTACAGTATCTCATTTATAATAAGTTTTTTACACTGATTACACGTTGATACAATATTTTGGATTGTCTGATTAAGTGAAATATCTTACTTAGAACATTTAAAATCACATGTGGCTAGTAGTATATTTCTTTCAGACAGCACTGATCTGGACATTTAAAGTACATCACTGCTTTAGCTGGTTAAATGCTCCACCAAAATTCTTGGTCACTCAAATAAATACTTACGTTTAAAGGGAATCTGGCTTACACATACAGCCACTAATATGCGTTATTTACTCTATCCATGTAATGTAAAAGATACAATTAGGTGCTTTCACCTCATTTTCCTATGTTTCTCAGCTGTTCTTAATTCCCCATAACCACATAAACTCAAGGTCAATTTCTTTTCCCATGTCCGTACCTTAGCAGAAAGGCTCTCCTGCAAAATTTTATCTCATAAATGCTGATAAGTGACAACTCCCAAAGTAATCTTGTTTTTAATTTCTGTCATTTTTTTAAAATGTTCATTCATACACAGGCTTTCTCCTACTACTTCTCTATGCCATTATTTTGGGAGAAAAATTAATCAAAACTTTTGAATGTGATATTAGATGTTAAGATGTTTTTATGTTGTTTTTTTTCTTAATTACAAAACTGTTCATATTTATTTCAGGAAAAAGTTCAAATACAAATAAGAAATAAGTTACTCAGAAAGAAACATGGAATATTTTGGTACATAGCCTCCTAATTTTTTAAATTCACTATTTATGAGTGCTGATATAAAGATATTAATTTTAATTACTTTATCAATATTTTCAAGCTAAATGTTGCACTTTTAAAAAGACTACTTTTCCTACTTCCCCTAATTTGTGTTGATTCCACAAAATATAACCCTAAACCATAAACACCCATCACTTGTAAAAAGAAAATGTTTAGCTTTTACCTTTCTTTAAAAGATTAAAGGGTTTCTTTAATATGTAAGTTTCAGGTTTACAGCAATAGAATTCCTCATCTGTATACACTATGAAGTGATCACCAGCACAATTCTACTTACCATCCATTCACATACAGTCGACCCCCTTCACCCCTTTCACCCATACCCACCCCGCTTTCCCTGTGGTAACCACTAATACGATCTCTGTATCTTTGAGTTTGGTTTCGGTTTGTTTGTTCATTTGTTTTGTTTCTAGATGAAATGGCCTCAGACACCCAAGGAAGTAGACCAGATGACCATCGATACTCTACACCAGTCTCAAAATGGGATTCCCCAGACCAGCCACATCAGCATCACCTGGGAACCTGTCAGAAACATAAATTATCAAGTACCATCTCGGACTTAACTGAATCAGAAACTCTGGCGGTGGGCCCACAATCTGTGCTGTGATTCTGAAGACCACTCAAATTCTAAAACCACAGTTCTAGACGGTGCTGGTCTGATCTGTTGCTCCCGCTATCAGCTCATAAGGTTTCTTAGAGAGCTCAGAGACTTTTCTGTCCCACAGAGCTGGGAAGTCAGATAATAAAGCAAGATAATTTCTTCCATGAACAGGTGGTTTTCCTGGTATTTTCTGGATTCACTAAAAGCAATTCTTTTTTTGTTTTTCTTTTCTTTTTTTTTTTCCCCCACATTATTTATCCTGGAGGCAGCATGTTTTCTTTTCAGTAACTTCTCGTGGTTACTCATGGCTTCTTCAAGCCACAGGATGCATTTCTGAGCCTTCTAAAGATCTTTTTAACATGTTTGCATTACCCATCATCAATTCTCTACACCAGTGAGCTTTGAATCATTTTGCATTTTACTGAATACAAAAAAAATAGTAGCGTATACACTTTGGAGTCAGTCTGCCTTCAGTCACTTATCAGCGGTGTGACCGTGGGCAAGCTACTTAATCTCTTTGTGCCTCAGCTGCCTCATCTATACATTGTAGATGACAATAATCTCTCTCATAGTTGTTATGGGATTAACTGTTAATATATGCAATGCATTTAAAACAGTGCCTGACACACTATAAGTATGCTTACTATTATTAGCATCTGTTCAAGGACCTGGATAACACAGAGGGAAAGACATCTTAGGAAGTGTAAGGACAACTGATTAATCCTAAGGACAGCTGGGGATCTCCTCTGGAACTAGAGAAAAGAACAAAGCAAGGAACTGCTCTGCAGTTTGCGAGTAAAATTCTTAAAAGGGCGATACTACAGCTGACCCTTGAACAACACAGGGGTGAGGGACACCAATCCTCCACACAGTTCAAACCCCCGTTGTTTAAGGGTCAACTGTACCTGGTAGTCTGGAACCAGAAAGTAAATGACTCATGATCAAAGATAACTGGCCACTAATATCATATTGGTCTAACAGCTCAAATGAAACCTCAAGAAAATGAGGTAAGACATTAAAGTACAAATCGATCCACTAGCACGAGACAAGATCATGGTTTCCATAAGGTTCCATGTTAATGAATAAGCTAGAAACTAAAGCTCTAATTCTAGAGTGACTATCTGGTTAATCATTTATGCCCTTGAATCACGCAAGCTCGAGAAAGACCTACAAATCACCACCACTCAACAAACAAATTATCCTAAGGCAGCCGAACAATTTTTCCATAGCATTTAGTTGCCTGAACCCTCAACATCCATTTCCCTCTTCCTCCTTCCTGTTATATTCTAAAGTTTCTAGCCAAGCTGTTTGGGTGGGACTGACCCCTCGCCACTCCCAACCCCGCAATTCCCTGCACCCCAAGATGCATTCCGATTAGCTGATGTCAATCAGCATATCCTCTTCTGACTCCAGTGGAGAGAGGTTCTGAGAGAGGCACGTGACCCAAGCACAGTCAAGCCAGTGAGACTGATTCCACGGCCATAGTGGAAGTACAGTACTGGGCAAGCAGAGGTGCTCTTTTCTACTGGATGTCCTTACAAACAGATCTGGGACCCGGGGCAGCCATCCTGGGACTCCAGGGACCCAAGAGCCTACCTGAGAATGAAGTCCACACCAGCAAGGAAAGCCAAAAAGTGGAAAGAAACTGGATCCTGGTCATACCATCTAAGCCCAGAAGCAAATCTGGCTTAAATGCTAAATTTGTCTACTATTCTCTGTCACGTCTCTTTGTCATTTAAACCACTTTGGGTTAGGTTTCCTTTTGCTTACAATCAAGAGAACTCCAAATGACACATGCCTCATAAACAGATTACACTGTAAAGGTAACAAAAAAGTCAGCTATCTTCACAATTAACAGGAAACTCACTTGTTTAAGTCATGACTTTTGTTTACTTGTCATAATTAAAGATATTAGGAAAAAATACATAAACCCACTTTTCTCATTTGGAAATCATTTTATTTGGGGTCTCAAAGTACAGAGGCAAGATTTTGAATAAACTCCACATTGGCCCCTTGGTTTACACATATTCAATACTGCTGAGCTTTCATTGTGACTGAACCCCCTTCCTGATTTTCAGGGCAATTCCACCCCATCTAGGGCCCTGGTAAAAGTGTGCCCTAAGTATTCAACAGCAACAAGGGAGTGAGAAATCATGAAGTAAGGGATGTGTGCCTGTTAACTTTATCAGTGGCAGACTTACCTGTTATAGCATTAAATGTGCCCTCACCAGATTAAGCTATTGCTTTTCAGATCCAAAACCTTTGCACGTGATACTAACTAACCTTGGTCACTCAAAGCAAGTGCTATAACAGGTCAAGTTAATTTATATATCACAGGCCCTAAGTAAACAGGTTAATTTGTATACAGTTGACCCTTGAACAACAAGCGTTTGAACTGTGCAGGTACACTTACACTTACATTTACACATTTTCAATAAATATACAGATGTAGAGTAAATGTATTTTCCCTTCCTTATGATTTTCTTAATAACGTTTTCTTTTCTCCAGCTTACTTTACAGTAAGAATACAGTATATCATATATATAACTTACAAATTATGTGTTAATCGACTGTTTATGTTATGGATAAGGCTTCAGGTCAACAGTGGGCTATTAGTAGCTAAGTTCTGGAGGAGTCAAATACATGGATTTTTGACCGTGCAGTAGGTTGGTGCCCCTAACCCCCATGTTGTTCCAGGGTCAAACTGTATTTTTGTGTCTAAGGTATAGTATACTTCAATACGCTGAAATGTAAGATGTGTTAAAAATAAAAGATTTCTGACAAGCCTAGGGCATCTCTTTCTGAATGGCTATAAAAACCACCCTGGGCTCTGAATCATTTGGGCTGTGGGACTGACAGTCCCCCAGATAGGAAACTGGCCACCTTATGAAACAGTCAGCTTGCTCTGGTGGGACGTGTTCAAGTAGAGCTGAGCTGATCTTGAGAGGGGGACAGGGTGGATGATTTCAAAGGGACCTGTAAGACATCCCAGGCCTCTGTGACGGGACATAAGGGCACCCTACCTGCCAGAGCCTTGATGCGGGACCGCTCAAAGAGCCGCGCGGAGCTGTTCTCGTTGTCCCAGTCATCCACGTCCCAGCGGTTGTTGACATCGCTGTACTGCTGTTGGATCTCGATGTTGTCGTAGTCTGTGGCTACTGTGGTCGTCATCCTGGACCGCCTCAGCTGCTTCTCCACATCAGCTCCTTCTCAGAGGTCTGTGAGAAACAGAAGGGAAACCCTAGTCAGGAGTCTAAGCTGTCGATCCCCACAAAACCTACTGGGGAAAGGTGAGCAGAAGGTAACACAACTCCTACGTGCTGAGAGCAGGTCTCTGGAGTCAATCGAAGCTGGTTGGGAACTTCAGCACTGCCTCGTAACATGTGTGTGACCTTGGCCAAGGCACGTGACACCTCTGAGCCTCCGTTTCCGCAGACATGAAGGAGGGAAGATACTCTACAGGTTGTTGAGAAGACTGAATGAGATGACGGATACCCAACAAAGGGTGGGTTTCTTCCTCCTTTCTAAAGTTTAAACTTTGCAATTTTAAAGTTTTATTAGAGCTGGATGAATACCTACCTTGGGTAGGTATTCTGAACGAACAAATCTGTTTCTATTGTGTGTCACAATAAACTATAATCTCTTAGCTTCTCCTAGAAATTCATATAATGTGATGTAAGAGAACTAACAGATCATTTTATCTAAACATATCATTTACATATTAGAAAACTGATGCCTAAGATTAAATGACATAGTAAATATACAGCAGCAAGGACAGTACTAGTGTTTAACAGATACCAAAAAATGACTGAAATTATGTATATGACTGTGTTATTACAAATTCTACTACCCACCCCAATACCCACGTCTCAGGGACCCACCAGGGCCACAATGTTTTACAGGGATAAATGGGAAACAAGAACTTCAGCCTCAACGTTTGGCCCACTGCCATCTTTATCACAGTGCCCTCAGAGAATTAAGAGAGATACATTTAGCTTTAAATATATAGCTTCTCCCCTCAATACAGCTATTATTCATTCATGGAACCAAAATGTTCTGGGGACCTAGTACATGCTCAGCACTGTTCCAGATGCTGGGTTAACGGTAAACAAGATAAGGACCTGGCTCTAGTGAAGCTTACATCCTACTAGGAAGAGCTGGACCAAAAAAGCACATAAGAAAAGACAAGATAGTTGAAAAGAAAATAAAATGAAACTGGAGTGATGTGACACAGAGTGAGTAATCAGTCATACTGTCTTATAAACTTCAAAGCTGCTAAGAGACTAGACTTAATCATCCTCACCACAAAAAAGAAATGATAATTATGTGAAATGACAGAGGTGTTAGCTAACGCTACAGTAGTAATCATACCGCAATATATAAACATATCAAATCAACATACCTTACACCTTAAAACTTACAAAGTATTGTGTGTCTGTTATATCTTAATTTAAAAGTAAAAGAGAGAAGGGCTTCCCTGGTGGCGCAGTGGTTGAGAGTCCGCCTGCCGATGCAGGGGACACGGGTTCGTGCCCCAGTCCGGGAAGATCCCACATGCCGCGGAGCGGCTGGGCCCGTGAGCCATGGCCACTGAGCCTGCGCATCCGGAGCCTGTGCTCCACAACAGGAGAGGCCACAACAGTGAGAGGCACGTGTACCGCAAAAAAAAAAAAAAAAAAGTAAAAGAGAGAAAAGGAATGAATGGCTCTTTTAGAGCTGGTGGTCAGGGAAGGTCTGAGTCGGTATTTAAATGAGCTCTCAATGGTCTTTTTTTTTTTTTTTTTTTTTTTCTCTCAATGGTCTTGTCACACCCAGATCAAGAGGAATGACATTCCTGGCAAAGGAAACTACTCATGTAAAGGCCCTAAGGTGAGAACAGCAGGGCTTGTTGGAGGAACGAAGAGCTCAGTGGGGCCCAAGTCTGGTAGGCAGGGAGAGATACAAGGAGATGAGGTTGGAAAGGTAGGTGGAGCCAGTCCACAAAGGGCTGTTAACCTAAGTGTGAGGGAAGCCAGGGCAGGATTTTAACCTAATAACTGACATCACTGGATGTATGTTTTTAAAAGATCAATCCTGGTGCTGTGTGAAAAACAGATTCTAGGAGGCAAGGATATGTGCTTAATTCCTACGGGTGTGGTTAACTTCCTGCACATTTTATATACAAGCCTATCTAAGTAAATTAAAAAGAGGAGGAGGAAGAAAGATGCACCCCCCCCCACTTAGTTGTAGGAAGATATCCCAAGGGAAAAGATGTTTGTCATCTCCCCCTCCCACCCCTTTCCACAGGCCCCATCTTAAGACTCAAAAATTAATTATAAGATTTTGTACCTGGATGCTCGTTTCGTGGAAACCTCATTCATTCAGCGTGCCCCAAGAATGCACGCACAGACCAGAGTTAGCAAGCCTAATCACTGGAGCTCATGCACTAATCAAACCAGACACCACCCGGCAACCACAAATGGACCACTCGAGCTCACATTTTTCCCCATACATGGCACCAAACAAAGAAAATAAACAAAGCCACATATGCAGAAAAGAAACATTCCTCTTATTGTGCTTCAAAAGGCAGCTTTTTCTCAAGTTCTAGCACAGAACCATACAAGGCACACGCAACCAGGGGTCCGTGGACAATAAATTAAGCTGAAACAAATGAACTGCACCTCAAGTAGTGTAGTAATTGGGGGCAAAAGCACAGACCTGCCCCCTCTTTTGTCATTAGCTGTTTTCTCACAAGATATCCAAGAATATCCCCAACACATCCTCCGTGTCCCCCTCACAACTGAATCACCATCTGTAAGTCAGAGTCACCCACCTCTGCTCAAACAGAAACATCTCGGATGGGAGTAAAATCCTGGATTCCCATCAGGCAGACATTATCAAGGTCAAAAATATAAATTTATCAAAAAAAAATATATAAATTTATCAGTAGATCAATTTTAACACCTCCATTAGCAACATACTGAAAAGATTTCATAAAAACACGAAAAAGTTCAGACACCTAAGCCAGTAAATATATTCTACAGAAGGATCTTACAGTTGGCTTTTAGCATTCAGAGTCATAACCCCTCCAAAAAAAAGAAAATCAATATTGTTATGTACCATTTGACCTTGGAGATGGTTAAGTTTTATGACTCTATTAAAACCAAAGACTTCTACAAAATTCAGCCTTGGAGGATGCCATCTCTAGGGGGAAAAAACGTGAGAGTGCTATTAACTCCAAAATGTTTAACCCAACCCAAGGTGAAATCGAAACACCACATACCTCTCTCCAGATTCGTCCTGGCTATTTGGTGCCACCTGCTGACCAATGAGGACAAGCCACACCGAGGCCTCCAGCGCAGCAACCAACCTGTGCTCCAGCTCCTGTCACCCGACTCCAGAGTCAGCCCAACTACATCCCATGAATCTCTCCCTACCACTGACTTATCCAAAAATTTCTCGACAAGCAAACACTGAGTCCTTGATTTAAGTTTAAAATAAGTCATTCAGAGAATGTCAGCACATGTTTCCTAAGTATTCTTCTTTAATAACGCCATCGTTCCTCAAAACAAAGGGGTGACTGGGGAGCAAAAGTTCCTACGAGTCTGTATACAAAAGAAATACCGACTACAAGTTACTCTTTTTATTCGACTGTTTCACTCGAGCGTCTAAGAACTTGGTTATCAGGGGCATTTTTGTCTTCAACGTGCTCTGTCCTAAGGCAATATCCTCACCAAACAGTAGAGTTTGCATAATGATAGAATATATATTTTTTTAATTTTCAGGGATATGTCAAAGCAAAAAAATCCCACATCCCCACCAGGGCCATAGTGGAACGGTGCTTCCAGATATTCAGCAACAACAACGCAGGAACCTGAAGGTGAAGGAACGGTCGGAGTCAAGGCAAGAGCATGGACGAGAGCGTGGCCATGGCACAGGGATCCCAGAAAGCCCAGCAAGCTACTACCATCATTATCCCCTAACCCACTTCAACAAAGGATGGTGCCAGCTGCGGGGGCAGCTTACATCACACCTACAGGTGTCCCCAGGCGGTTATCTATAAAGGGCTAGATCTTCCCAAGGTGCTAGCTATCAGCCATGTGTCCCAAGGGCCAGTGAAGCAATCTGTACTTCGATGGCTGTGGGAAGATTAGGAGGAGACAAGAGAGGAGGGCTGGCCATCTTGGAACTGGGCCTGGTGGTGGGGCTGCCATTAGGAAAGCTTGAGAGAACTACGTAAGGGTGGTGGGAGGTAAGACAATCTCCGCTCCACAGAAGGGCTCTCACTGTCCCAGCTGGCTCGGTGCGGCCCGAATTCTGACTTGATCACCAGGGCAGGAACCCATTAAATAACCCTTGAGTGAATACAAATCACTAATATCCCAGATGTGATATGAATAATACTCACGTCTTCTGTGGCCAGACATTGGGAAGATGATTAAAACTGCTTCCCTGCTCTTCTCTATCCTAACTCTGCGTGTGTGTGTGCGTGTGTGCGCACGCACGCGCGTATAAAAATAAGGAGTACGTAAAAAAGCCAAGCCCCCTCCACAAATTACTCTTCTCTAATCCTCTGCCCTCTCTAATTCCTATGAACTGTAATTCTCCAAAAATAACAAAGACATTCCAAAAGCTTTATCATTTTCTGCTTCATTAAGAAGACAATTTTATTTCTTCAAACTGACAGACAAAGACAGAAATAGATGAGGAAGCTACTATCATAGACCCAAAGAGGCAAAGAGGTTCCTCCAGCTCTGGCACATGCTACCACAAGGTCATAACCATCGGGAAAAAAACTGGAGCTTCACCGCTCCCAGCTTTAGGAGTTATTATTGACAGTTCTCTTCATTGACTAAAATTCTGAAAGTCAACACCTGGCCAAGTCCAGAGGGAAAACACTTGATCTGTTTATTTTCCAAGGTACCGTATCTGTTTTCCCTGTCACATGGCTATTAGATCAACACACAGGGTTTTGTTCTTTATAGTTTATCTCAGGCTTCCTTCCACTGCCCTCTTCCGTCTGCCTGGATGATGTTACCCACTACCCTATGCTGACAACCACTCCCTGGACAGCTAAGGGCAGCGTCTCCTAAGGATCAACAAGTCCGTGTCTACAACTAAACTCCTAATTCCTCCCTCCAAACCTTGTTTTCCCTCTGTCACTCCCTCACTGAACAGCACCCTCATTTCTCCCACTGACCTCAGCTAGAAACCTTGCGGTCATCCTTCATTTCTCTCTCTCCTCCCATATTCAGGCCCCAAGGTTGCCTGCACCTCCTGAAAATCTCATAAATCAGCTCAAGCAATACTTTCTTATTCCAGTGCCTCACCTCTCATTTTAATCCGCAACCCTACATTGCCGCCAGAGGGACCTTTCTAAAATGTAATTCTAATCACTTTATTCCCATGACTAAAATCCACCAATGCCCACGCCTTCAGAATAATAAACCCCCATGCCTTCGGAATAATGCCCAGAACCCTTTGAAGAGAAATGAGAGCCTTCATGAGGGGCCTGCCCAGCTCTCCAGCCTGGTTTCAATATTCTTGTCTTTAACTCTTGTAGCTCCTGAAGGAAAAGTCATGTTCCGGTCTCACCTCCAAAACTACTACCTAGAACAGCTCCCTCCTATTCCAACAAATCCTAGCTGATGTATCACCTCATCCAAGAAGCCACCCCTGACCCCTCCACCACCACCACTACCACCACCTAGTCTGAGTCAGATGACCCACATATGTCCTCCCTCCTTATATACCTCTGCCCCATCACTTATCATCATAAGAGGACACAGGCTCTTAAGGTCATGTCCCCATCATACTGTGTTTATATTTCTCAACTCCTAGCAAGGTGCCTGGAAACATTAAGTGCTTGTTAATTATTTATGGACTGGTTGAGAGGGTGGGAGACTGGATGGAGGATGGGAAGGTGAGGCCACAGGAGCAATGACAATTCAAGCTGCCACAGGGGTACGGTCTCCATCAGTCATAAAGCCCAGAACACATACCCTTTTAAGTTCCACAGATCTGCTGGGCTCTCTGCCTTCCATTTCAAGGCAGTCACATTTTTAGACTAGGCTGCTAATGAACACGAACTTATATTTAATAAGGTACTTCTCTACGTACTTATTAAAATGTATGTTTTCCTTTTTAATTTAGTTTTTACCCATGAAAGTAATTTATTTTTTGTCCAAACTAGAGAACAAAGCAACAAAGAGAAAATAAATGGAATTTTCACTGGCGCTACACACGTGCACAAACACACACTTCGTTAATACCCAATATTAATTAAAGGCTCAAATAAATTAAAGAAAAAGGTGACAACATTTGCCAACCCTTCTTAAGGAGGAAAACCATATGCCAACAATTACTTCGACAGAATTCACAAACCCAAATGTTCTGCAGACGCTTAAAAACCCTCCCACTTCACTGATAAAAAAAAAAAACTTGAAAAAGCATACACTGGACTGCTGGTGTGCCACCTTAAAAAAGAAGAAAAAACAACAAAAAAGATCCTGTTCAGGGACTCTGGAGAGACCAAACTATGTCTGAGAGTTTCCAGGAAGGGACCCTCTGAGAGTTCTGCCTCAATCCTCTCAACTCTTCAGTAGCCAGAAAGCAAGAGAGTCACACCCCGCTTACAGTTTGCCACCGAGGCATTCTGCAGCACGTGTAAGTGGCCAATAAAGAGGAGTCTCTGCAAGAAACCACATCTAGAACCACTGTGATGAATAAATCTGGCTAACCGACCGTTACTCAGGTTCACGGACCCAGTTCCATAAAAAGGCTCAAGTCAGGGCTTCCCTGGTGGCGCAGTGGTTGAGAGTCCGCCTGCCGATGCAGGGGACACGGGTTCGTGCCCCGGTCGGGGAAGATCCCACATGCCACAGAGCGGCTGGGCCCGTGAGCCATGGCCGCTGAGCCTGCGCGTCCGAAGCCTGTGCTCCGCAACGGGAGAGGTCACAACAGTGAGAGGCCCACATACCGCAAAAAAAAAAAAAAAAAAAAAAAAAAAGGGCTCAAGAGCCTAACCTAAACACTCAAAGTTCTCTGCTCACAAACACCAGGACACACAGAAAAAGTTCTAGTGTGAGAGAGCTGACAACGTAAGAAAAACTCACACGCATACAAAGTCCTTTAGAAAAGTTTCCTTTAGAAAAGTTTATCATTCACTTTTACAATTATCTAGTTTACTTGGAGCTTTACAGGAACACATCTACCGTACAAAGAGCATTATATGGCTGCATAAACCAGCCAAAATTCATAGACTCAGACCATTTTGCGAGGGAACGGTACTCAGAGACTTGTTTAAAATGAAACCTCGTTAATAAAAGTGGTCTTCAAATACTCTATATTCATACTAACTTTTGTCTGTTTTATTTATCAGTGACAGAGTATGTTAAAATCTACCACTATGTGGTTTTAACAGATTTCCCTTGTAACGCCCTGGATACATGCAAAATCATAATTATTTTGTCTTCTTGGTGGGTTGTTAACATGAACTATTCTATTTCCTCCATATTCATATATTAATTCTATTTTTATTGATAGCAATATTTGCCTGTCCCTCCCCACCCCCTTTCTGTTCTTTAAACCTTCTAGAGTCATTTTGTCTTAGGTATGTCTCTTATTTTTTAATTCAATCCAAGAGTCTGTCATTTAGTGGGCAAATATAACCCATGTACATTTATTAGGATTACTGCTATATTTGAAGTTTCAACCAACTTACCTTGCTTTCTATCTTAACAAAATGTGGAAACTGGGGCGTGAAGATTTAAACAACTGGATCAAGTCATACAGCTATGAACCCAACACCTATAATAACTTTATCACCACTGAATCCAGAGCCGTAAGAACTTGTCTAATCTTTAAAATGCAGACAGTTGACGAGTCTAACAACCAAAGAAAACTCTAGTACTATTAAAAATAACTTCATTTTTTTGCTGGCTTACTTTAAGCCAAGCATGGTGCTTTACTCGCTTTTTCAGTCTTCCCCAGCAACCTTTTGAGGTAGATACTATTATTGCCTACTATTATTGCCTACAATGAATAAACTAAGGCTTTGCCCATGGTGGCACAGCAAGGAAATGAGGAAGCCAGGAGGGTTTGAAACAAGTGTGTATGACTCCATGAATGAATAAAGAGCTTCTGCTTTGAGGAACAACCCTTTAACAGCGGTCCATATCAGAAAATTGTCTAATGGACTCAAGGTTCTTAAATAAATAATATATTAGCCTCCTTCAAAGCCTAATTACTAGGTAGGGCACAACCCACCCAGCCAGGTATCCTAGCTCATGTATTCTCAATGGGGGCAATACTGGTCCCAAAGGATGAAAATTCATTTGGGCATTGGGGCAAAAAAACTTTCTTTTATGTAAGCACAGATACAGTATATCTGTAGTATTAAAATTTCATGGGTATTAAAATTTCAAACTGTCTAAAAGACTTCTGGTGGAGGAAAAGAATAGTGGAAAACAGGTTAAGAAACACTGTCCAAGCTAAAGGAAAGATGTGTACCACCTTTAGGTAAATTAAGACTTGAAGGCAGGCCTTAGAAGACAGAAACATGAAGAGCACATTTCCCTGTACTAAAGAACTGGAATTTCATACACCATGGGTCCCATTTATCATGCCTCTGATATAAAAATTCACATTAGGCTACTCCTCCCTAGCACTAACGTATGTACTTCAGGGAAGCAGTGATGATTTAGCCATCTTCTGCCTACAACACTCAAAGACTAAAGCACTCATTACAAGCCTGCTGCTACCGACTGAATGTTTGTGTCTCCCTCCCCCATAAAATTCACATGTTAATTCCTAACGCCCAATGTGCCAGCACTTGGAGTTGGCACTTTCGGGAGGTGATTAGATCATGAGGGCAGAGCCCTCATGAATGGAATTATAAGAGAAACCCCAGAGTGTAACCTCACCCCTTCCATCATGTGAGGACACAGCAGGATGACGGCAGTCTATGAACCAGGCCCTCACCAGACACCAAATCTTCCAGCACCTTGTTCGTGGACTTTCCAGCCTCTAGAACTATGAGAAATAAATGTTGTTTATATGCCACCCAGTCTATGATGTTTTGTAACAGCAGTTCACACAGACTAAGACACCTTCATTCCCAATATTCAGAAGTAACCTCTTTCCTACCCAGATCAAAGATGCCACTGGAAGACCAGTTCTAATTTTATGAATAAAGTTGTAGGGACAAATTTTATTTTTTTTAACATGGGCAGGTTAAACCAGGTTCTACTACTTGCAGTAGCAAAATTACCCTAACTATAAAGAAAATTACTTATTTTAAAAGATTCACTATCAGAAAATACACTGACTATAATTCGTTTTATTTTAAAACAATCTGTTTAAAAGATTACATCAGGGTGGCTTAAGAACTTACCATTATACAGTATGACCAAGAATACATTTCTTCTACAAGGAAAAGTAGAACGTAGGGGGAATAAAAAGGCATCTCCCTGACCCTCTACTTTACAGAGTGAACTGCACAATGAACAGTAAAATTATAAACAGATTTATTATTTGAGTGCCTTAAACAAAAGAAAAATTCTTAATATATTGCATAGACATTTATCCTTATGTACTATTTGTACTTGAAAATTTTAAACAAAGTACTTTATTTATTTTCTGTGCCTACATATGATACTATCTAGATTCTAAATATAAATTTGTAAGCCCTAAAATTTTTTAACACTAGCTTTATTTCGAAAATAGATCAAGAAAGTAAGGTCAGCTTTTCCAGTACTTATCTATAAGCCTCAAAATCACCTAATTTGAACCAAACAAAAACGTTTAAAAATAATTCCTATTAAAATACAAGGCTTTGTCATATACTTCGCAGTTAAAGGCTATCCTTGCTTTTGTTCTATTAACAGAGAAAAGCAATTAAAAGTGAAATCATTAACTCAATGCAGACCTAACACCATGGTCTTATGGCCAGCGTGGGGTTTCTGAGCTGCTATAAATCACCACTTTGGTCTTCCCTATACTGCCAGAATAGTTTTAAATTACATTAGGGTGTAGGTCTAATGTTACTGCTGCCAAAACGCCAGTCCTGACTTTCAGTGAGTTTGGCACTTCATGGCCTTACTCTTTGGGAAATTTTATAAGGCCTGAGTGCCTGAACAACAGAGGAGCAATAACATGCTATCTGGAAGCAGACTTTTACTCCTAGAACAGCCCAGTGCCTAAATTCTCTGCAAATCTTATCAAGCGAAAATGCGTATCACAATTTCCTGGAATAATGATCACATGACAGAAATATGTAAAACCACAATGAAAAGCAACACTACAGGAAATGATGAACGAGGCACACACGCTAAGCTCCATGAGGGCCAGGATCCTCTCTGTCCTGCTCATCTTTATATCCCCAGCACCAGCACTTAAGCCACCGCAGATGCTCAAAAACAATCGTGAAAGAAAATGGCAGGTGGCAGGGGCAGTGTCACCAACAGAGCATTCTAATGCGGAAGCACAATGCTTCTTTCTGCGTAAATAATAATGTGTCCTGGATCAGGATAAACTGTAATTGTTATGTAAGGGGCAACAGTCTCCTCACCCAGATTCATTTAGCAAAGGATAAATTTTTATAAGCAATTTATTTTCAACCAACAAAATATGAAGGGTCAAATTTGGATAGGAATGGAATAATCACGAATTTCACAATCTCATTTGGGATAAACAAACATACTTATTTTAATATGTCATATTTTGAGAATCATTCTCCTTTGGAAAATGACTTAAATCCTAGGCTTGTCTAATAATAGCCAAATTTCCAAAGGTCTAAATATTATTAGTTAAATTGTCTCAAAGAGCAGTTCAAACAACCTCACTGCTTGGATTTACACGTCAGCAGCTAGCCTTCCCCCTCTGCATGGTTGGCAAATGATTCCCAAACTATTTAGAAATCTGTAACCTTTCAAATAAACAAAATGAGTGAAGGTTGGCCTATGATACTTGAAAACGAGAAATGACATCAATCCCAGAAAAAACATTCAAATAATTACCATTTTAACATGATCAAACATGATCAAATTACTAAAATTTGTTTAAACCCATCAATTTGAAAAAAAAAAAGGGTTTTTTTTCTTAAAAAAAAAAAACCACTGTTAACAACATATACAAACCGAAATCCATTAGAATTCCACACATTACTTTTTAAAAACCTGACTACATAGGTGCTCGGTATGAAGCTTGGTAACAAAGGTCAGTTAAGGCAAATGTGGAGATTCACTTTGCCTTTCAATAATATTTAAACACTGCCATGCAAGAAAAATGAGCCACAGTGGTTAAAATACTGCCGTAAGTTTAGAATCACAGAGGAGCTCTCTGATACAGAACTATGAGCATACATTCACCATAGGTGACCAGACACAAGCACACACATCCACCACAGGGCCAGGCCATAATCCAACCCTGCCCAGCAGCCCAGCACTCCAAGCTTGGAAGAAAGGCAAAGGATCGAGCACGGCCTTTCCAAAGCTACAGGGGCAGGGGCCCGCGATTCAAATTTGCTGGGCTCCCCCTCTATTGCTCAAATTACTTCAAAATGAAAATGAGGTCTTAGCTGTCAAAGTCCTCAATCAGGTTCAAGAGCAAAGGAACAACGACGATATACTGTGCAGCACAGGGAATTACAGCCATTATCTTATAATAACCTAAAATGGAGTATAATCTGCAAAAATACTGAATCACTATGCTACACACCTGAAACTAACATAATATTGTAAATTAACTATACTTGAATAAAAATAAATAATTTTTTAAATTAAAAAAAAAGGGAGAGAGCGCGAGAGCAAAGGAAACCAGCAACCTTCCTTGTCTCCGCAACGGGAGGATATAGGCTTTAAAGAACAAGAACCAGAACACCCAGACTGCTCTGACTTTCCTTCTTTAAAAGCTCCCTCGTGATGTGATTTTGGAAACTGTATTTTTGAAGTCCTTGCCTGACCAAAATCAAGCCTGCATTTTCATCTCCTTGAAATATGTTATTAATAAACTAGTTTTCTACTTCCCAAAATATCTACAACGTAACACGTACTTTGTTTTTCCTTCCTCCAAACACTTTCAAAGAAGTTAGCTGTTTCTTTTGTCAGACTCAGCAAGAGTGAAGAATGAACAGGACAGTGGGGCAATTTAGAGAACTGGAGGGAATCAAATTATGTTAGCATCCCATGATTCTGTACAGAGAGAAAATCAAGGGGTGGGCACCCCAGCAGTGGCTGGATTTTTAGTGGTGTCTGAGTGAACCCTAAAGCTGTCTTTCGTGCCATTAAATGCCAATTCCAACCCAAAAAGTATCAATTAGGAAGGCTTTCTATTCTCATTAGCAGTTGAGCTGCTCTCTCTCAATAATTTGTGAGTTTTAAAGATAGGGACAACAGATAAACAAGAAACAGGTCAGCCTAAACATTACTTTCTCCAGGAAGGCTCTTCTGAAGCTCCCAGCCCAGGGCCTCCTGCTATATGCTATTGTTGCAATCTTTTCTCGTGGCATGTACCGAGAGTGTTTAAAAAGTTACCTGTGTAATTGCTAACTGACTATCTCACTTTATATACCATACTCTCCATGAATTATTAGGTATTTCTTTTTCAGCAATATATCCCTAGGTATAATGCCTAGCACATGGCAGGCAATAGGTAAACATTTAATGAATAAACTTTATACTCAACAATTTTAATCTTCCAAGGGTATGATAGGCACTTTCCCTACCAAAGCAGCTGTATCAAGAAGAAAAATTTTCCAGTTTATCCAATGGTAAGTTTGTTCACATTAAAGCTAGAAACAGTAAAAATCAAACAAACAAAACTGAAATAAGCCCCTAAATGATAATGGATTATCTATATCTTAATTTTTCTACTCTACTTACCACCTTAGAATTTTTGATTTCCCATAGTCACCAAAGTAAAAACTTCAAATGGCAACCTCAAATTTCTATCTAAATTACAGAGGCTGATTTCCCAAATCAAATCTTTATTGCTGGCTGAACAGCCATACTCAAAGGGTGCTGACTTGAAGATTAAAGAGTGGTGGGACAAATTCATAACCCAGGGCCCAAGCTAGTCAACACCTTCCTTACGATCTCAGAAAGCACACTGAGTACCCACGGAGGGCCCTGGGACAAGAAGAGACTAAGAATACATCAAGTCCTACATTTAGAATTTTCAAGTACCCAAGGTTAGAAGTCGTGAAAACTGACAGCAGTGCAAAGAAAATGTGGTCAGCTCAACACAAAGCACCAGCAGAAGGTAGTGCAATTGTTAGACATGAAGTAACCACCCATGGTACTGAGCAACTCGAGTGTGTCCAGAAGTGGGCAGCCAGGCTGTAAGACACCTGGGAGTCCCGGCCAGGACTTAGGACCCTCTGGGGAAAAAAGTCTTAAAGAGACACCAGACAACTATCTTTAAGTAGCTTTAGGAGCCCTCATGTCGGCACTGGCACAGACTCCTTGGCAGGCAGTGAGCAACAAATTCGTAGTAACTCAGGGTTAGAAGGAGCTTTCTGAACAACTAGAGCTGTCCAAAAATGCAGAGGGCTGGCCCGAGAGTAAGCAAGTTCACCAGCACCACCAGAGGCTCACCCTGGGTGGGAAAGTATCATTTGACAGGGCAGCCACAGTAGGACAGAGCACTGGGTGCGAAGCTGGGCTTCAGGAATTCCAAGATCCCTTCCAACGAACAGGCCTCTGTGATTTGGTTAACCAGAAAATGTTCACCGTTCTTCTGATCAGCACACTGTAGTAATACTACAGTACTCACAACTTGGTTCCCAAGGTATGCACACCACACTCTCTTCCATGGGGCTGACGATACTCCAAAAGAAGGGTTTTTTTTCTATTTTTAACTGAATATCTATTACTTTAATTACAACCATTCTTTGTTGGGGTGTTTTCGTATTAAGAGAACATTTGCATTCTCTTTAAAACAAAAGTACTCTTCTGCAAACATTTATAAACATTTACATTGGGTTTCACAACCCCACTGAAAAAAATGGGCAAAAAGTTTTGAAAACAGCTTTTACATTTTGGTGAAAATATTAATTTTAAGTGTACCACTGGAAATATTTATTATCAAAACAATTATTCTATTAGGTAAGTTTATACTTTTTAATATAAGGTAGCAAATAAAACATCTGTTTATTAAAAAACTTTTCATTGGAAAACACTGACTATGCTGATGTGACATATTTTTGAGGGCATATTACTGAGCCTGGGGTTTTGTCCTTCACAAAAAGTAGAGACATTCCTGCTATCTAAATAGATGTGAAAATGTAAAAAGTTTTTAATCTAAGAAAGTCATAGAATATCAGAATATAAAACAGTTTGTGCTTCACAAGTGTTCTGTACCTCTCTTTGCTTCTTCAGTTTGGGGAGAAGGGGACTGCATTTCAAGTTTCCCTAAGAAATTTCTCTGTGGGGCTTCGCTGGTGGCGCAGTGGTTGAGAGTCCGCCTGCCGATGCAGGGGACACGGGTTCGTGCCCCGGTCCGGGAAGATCCCACATGCCGCGGAGCGGCTGGGCCCATGAGCCATGGCCGCTGAGCCTGCGTGTCCAGAGCCTGTGCTCCGCAACGGGAGAGGCCACAACAGTGAGAGGCCCGCGTACCACCAAAAAAAAAAAAAAAAAAAAAAAGAAAGAAATTTCTCTGTGATTCTCCTGATCAGATTTTTGCTCTAACAGAGGGGACTGGACCACATCAGTCCCACCTAGTGCACTTAAAGGTCAATGCTCACATATCCAGCATCAGTCATTTTACAGTGTAGTCCTGGCATAACATAAGAAGATGAGTTGGTGACAAACCAAATCAAATAAACAAGGTACCACACTGGCTGCAGAATTTGTTTTATTATGGCTATTTTAAATGCAGTTCCCAGAAGTGTGCTTATCTCGCTCACTTTCTATAGGCAGATCATGGTATCACCAAAACACGTCTGCAAAAAGTGAACTGATACATTTGGAAGCATCAAGAAAATACAGGAAAGCCATTCTTTGTAACCACACTCAGCGATGGGATGATGAAGAGTCAGGCATTTAGCAGTTTCTCAGCCAGAAGTTGGTTGGTGTTGCCTTATGGCAATGGGCCTATGCTTTCTGTATTGATGTGCTGCTCAGAAAGAACTGATTGATCCGTTTCAAAGACTAGAAAGAGAAGGCCTGTTTGTAAGACCAGTGATGAGAGCATGGATCAAAACGGTGACCTATAAGGATGGTCATTTTCAGGCTTATGGAGACACTTCTTGCCTTGGATCCTTTTAAATCCCTCAGATTCTCCAAGGGAGGGAGGAGGGAGCCGGTGTCAAAGAGATTTCTCTAAAATGCATCTTGCCCCACAATGGCCTGTAGAAGGATGACAGGAAGGGTTTTGCTCTGACTGCAAAAGCCCTAAGCAGGTGAGCAAAAAAACCCCTCACACTGTGCCTAGTGTTCCAAGAAGAGGAAGGCAGCCGTTGGCTTACACCGTGTGCTGAAAAGCCTGGCCAAGTTCCTGCGAGATCATTCTCATATCTCCAGATGGAAAGAAATCGAGTAAACTACATCAGAATGGAGACTCCAGTCTTGGGGGCAGGTTGAGACTGTATGACCAGGGTCCCAAAATGTCTTTTTTTCCTTTTTTCTTCTTCTTTTTTTTTAATTAATAGGCTCAGTAGAGTAAGCTCCACACAGGAAAAGGATTTTTTTTTTTTTTTAACTTAGGGATCGCTACTAGAAGACTAAGAACGTACCCAGTTGTTAAAACCCCTCTTAGTGTAAAATCCAGAATGACTGCCGTGCCGGAAAGGACTCCAGCTACGCAGGCCGGGAGGATCAGCTCTCTTTCCTCGTGACCACAGAGGGAACCGCAGGGGTGTCAAGCGCGCTCCTCTGAGGTGAGGTGGCTGCTGTGTTACCCCAGGAGTCTGTGCAGGGCTCCCGGCTGGCTCTGAATGAGGGACAGCCCCTCCTCATCCCCACTGCTCACCACTCACACACTCTCCGGCAACCTCCCTCTAGAAGTTCCAGAAAGTTCCTGCTAACCAGTCCAACAGGCTTTCCAAGCGAGGGATGAGGAGCCCCCTCCCCCTTGCTTTCAGTGTACATTCCAAACAGAAGAAGAAGGAAAAAAAGGCCAGCAAAGCCAGCGCTTGCCCTTGGTTTCGCATTGAGATAAATTTTTCATTAACACATCTCTGACGGACTTCAGGCTAAACCCGTTAATCTTTACATCCAGAACCGTGGGCAGGAAAAGGCGGCAGGGAGCTGTCACCCATGCATACACATGCAGGCCTCAAGACGCATTCTCTGAAGTGAATATTTATCTGACTTCCTCTACACGGCAGGCAGCCTCTTCCATCTCTGCTGTGCCTCTGTTGCCAGAAATAGCGATGTCAGGAGCAGCCTTCTCTGATGGAAACCAGCTCCTCCCAGAGCAGCGGGTAAGCAGGTAAAGCCAGACCACTCTGTCAGCCTGACCATCCCGCAGGGCTCAGTTCATGCCCTCTGCCCACCGCGGCCCACATTCCTCAGGTCCTTGTTACCGGCTCCCGACAAGAGTAACAAACCTTCGCCATCAGCTTCCAGATGAGAGCAGGGGTGAGGCCTTTGGGGCCAGAAAGCAGAAAATCACCAGCCTCCCCATCACGGCCACAGTCTCCCCCTTGCGGGTGGCGATGGAGGGTCATTTCAGAGACCAGTGAGTATTTTAGATAAAGGATGAGCGAATTCTCTGATTGACATCCTGAGAAGAAAAACACGAACATTTTTCTTTTCTTCGTTTCTCCGAGTTTCACATTTGGAAACAGATGCTGTCATATTACAAGAATAAACGGCAGGTCTGGAAATGAACCAAAGCCCTTTAATCCAGTCTTGCTTTACAATGCAAATGTTTCTCTACCAAACGCTCCAAAATATGCTAATCATCACCTGCAGCACAAATTTCCAGGGAGCTATAAACACTTACCAAAATTCCTTCCAACTGTTCTCAAGGAAAGTGTCTGTGCACATAAATTGCGCCACGTCCTGGCTTCCTCTCCTCTCACAACTCCCCAGGCCCCCTGCTTTGTGATCTCCTCTCCTAGAGGCTTCTTCCCCCAGGTGGAGTGCGCCACAGGTGCCCAGTGCGAGGAGAGGGGGTGAGCTGGGTTATCACCCTCAGTACCACTGTCCAGTGCGCACCCACCTGCCCAAGCAGGAAGCAGCGGAAGTACAGGTAAGGAAGGCATCGTAGGCCAAGCCTCGGACATAAGAAGGGCTGGAAATGACCAATGCAGAGTGCACCCGGTCCAGCCCCTCTTTTTGGATAACACATACCTGCACCTTGCTCTCCAGCTAAGTTAGCACTTAATTGGCTTAAGTTATCCCTAATAGACAAACATAGCATTAGTAATTGTCAGTTACACCAAACACTGTGCCTAATTAATATATACTGCTCCCTAAAAGGGGAGAAGGAAGCCTCTAAGAGATGCAGGAGGGGACCAGCTGTTCAAAAGGCTCTTTGGTGATAAAAGGCAAGTGGTCTGGAAGCTGCCATCTCATTTAGCTAATTACAAACCTATTTGTTTCCGGGGGGGAGAAAAAAAATAAAAAAAAAAAGGAGCACCTGAGGCAGTTTATCTCCCCTGTCACTGAGGAATGTAGATAGCTCTAGTGGGAAAACAGAGGGTGGTTTCTACCTGGGTGAAAGGAGTGGGGACCTCAACGCTCCATCCTGTGCACTGGGTCCTGCTCCCTGCAGCCTCCTGGCCTGACTCCGTCCACAGGCCTCTGGGGAGAAGATCACCAGAGATCTGCACTCATAGCCTCTGATATCCCTTCCAGAGAACGATGACCCCACATTCAGCTCAGTCCCAGGGGAGGCCTTGGAACAAGTCACCGAGAGGCTCGGGGCCTCAGTTTCCTCGTCTGTAAAGAGAGAGGACTGGAGCGGAACAGCGGTTCCCAGCCCTGGGTACCCATCACCATCACTTTTGGCGAGTCTGTGATTTAATTAGGGTCAGGTGTGGGTGGGCCGCAGGATCTGTAAAAGGGTTGAGAACAACTGAACAGCTAGAGCCCTTGCTACCTAACAAAACAAACCTTTCCTAAGCCCCCAAATCAGTGAAATCATCTGCACCCCTCCCCCTGAAGGGTGATGGACGGGGATGAAAAAAGTGAGCTCATCACCGAGTAGGGCCAACCTGGCCCTGAAAATGCTTGATGAGCACTGAGGCTGCAGCCTACCTGAAGGATCTCGAAGTTTCCAGTCAGCTCTAAAATCTGGGCAACATACTTGGAATTTAGATTTTCTTCCCTCTGCTGTCTGAAACGTGAGTCTCACAATAAACTTATCTTAAAAGAAAATGTTGCGGTTGTTTTAAATACGTCTTCGGCTAACAAATGAGACTGCCTGCCATTGTTTTTTTGGTTTTCTTCTTTAAACAAAGAATGAAAAACTACTTAAGCATTCGTTCATTCCCTCACTTTCAGTTGATTATAGGCCACAGAAGAAAACATAAAACAAGTCCTAAGAAATGAACAATTAACATAACAAAAAGTGAAAAGAATTATAATACCAAGATGCCAAAAATATTGCTTACATTTCAATTACTATTTGCACTTTCATCTGGAAAACATATCCTCCGTTGGAAAGTACCCAGTATAACAGCTGCACTGCTTTTTCAACTTTCACAAACACTCTAAAAGTTGGCCAGAACTCTGGGTTGGCCGACATCCAGGGTTTTATTATTACGTACTATTAGTTAATAGTGAGAAATGTGGGCTAAGGAAGGGAGAAAGCGAAGTAACAACAGGGTCTTCACAATCGTGTGCAGATGTGAAAGTTTCTGAAGCTTTATCTGCCAGAAAATGCCTCCTATATCACTTCTATTACCTGTAGCCTTTATTAATTTAATTAGGTAATTACAAATGTTATGTTTTTAGGGCATCGTTTAGAGACTTAACGTTAAACAATTTTTCGTATGTCAGTGGCTGGTCCATGCTGACATTTTAGTATTTTTCGTATGTAAAGCAAACTGGTCAATCTTCTCCCCTTCTCGCTCTTTTTAGCAAGTGTGGAAAGCAAATCAACAGGCCAACAACCAGTCCCCTTCCTTCATTATATCCATTTCTTGTCAAATCAATTATGGCTCAAAAGCCTCTCACTTTTAGTACTTCATAAACTTTGGGGCTTACATTATTTTCTTTAAATGTTCATATAAACCAAATGGAGTGGTATGGTCCAGTACAGACTTTTCAATCTCGCAAACCTCTAAAAGGCAAAAAAAAATTGGAGGGACCAACATGGGTTTCTAACTTTTATTAAGTAAGGAGTAAAAATTAAAACAAACACGAAAAACTACGATCCGATACCTCCACTATTGTATAAAGAAGACTCAAAATAGGAGGAGGATCATCATCATAATCTGAGAATTGAAAGATCAATCCTTTGCAGAAGAGAACAAATGGTGATTTTACATCAAGGCTTCTAAAGTGGGCAGGGAGCGCCCCAGGACACACCTGGCTCCACAGGTGCAAAGGGAAGCGTGAGTCAGTAGCCAGACGATGAAAGCTGAAACCAGCTAGCTGACCAGGAACAGGCACAAAGCTTCTCCAGGCTTCTGCATCTATACCTGGATATTTACCCTACTTCTGAATTACGTTCCTGTTCTAAAGTCCCATAACCACTAGGTGAGAACACTCTGCTACTCTGTTACCTATTTTATTAGGATGAGGGATAAGAACCAAGTCTCTTATGCCCCACGATGTGTATCTCCAGCGCAGCACTGGGCACAAAGTCAGGGCTCAATAAATATTTACTGAATAAACGACTTTTCTGATCTCCACAGTGTTGAAGGGCTTTCAGAAAAATGCTTCCTGAGAGAAAATATAACATGGATCTGGCTTTAATTTTTAGTTTTATGGATGTATGTACATTTGCATTATTTAACAAACACACAGCTCTATGTGCCAGGCCTCAGAGCTTTACAAATACTAACTCATTTAATCCTCAAAATATCCTTTTCGTGGTAGCCACTCTTATCTTTCTCATTTCATAGATGAGAAAATCGTGACACAGAGTGGTTAAGGAATTGCCTAAGGTCAGAAAGGTAAAGTTAGTGGAGTTGGGATTTGAAACCAAGTGGTCTGGTTTCTGAGTGTATCCTGCGCTGTCTAATAATGGTTGCCACGAGTCACATGAGGCTACTTAAATTCAAATGAATGAAAATTAAATAAAAATTAAATATCAGCCCTCCAATGTACTAGCCATGGGCACTCAGAAGCCACATACAGATCAGGACGACAGTACTGAAAAACGAAGATGGGGAACAATTCCACCATGGCAGAAAGCCCCACTGGAAGCACGGCAATGCTCAACTGCTGCCTCTCCATCTGGCTGTGGCTCCAGACCCTGCACTCCCATCTCCATGCTGTGCCCCCAACCTAATAAAACATAACACAAAGGGGCTTTCCAACTGGGACTCTCTAACGCCCATTCTTTAAGCAGAAGTATAGAAAAACAAGTCAACAGCAGCTTGGTTCTTGATAAACATCCTCAACAAGAAAGCTTGGCTTGGTTTTTTCCTTTGTTAGGTTCTATTCTTCTCCTGACAGAATGTCTGCAGAAATGGTCTCTGGCTGTTAGGTCACTGGTGCACACTTGCACCTGTCCTGCTGTGAAGGGCAGAAACCCTGATTTATGGATTTTTTAAGTAGAGTTCAGCCAGAGGGTAGCCCTTCCCGAAATTCAGCTCCCAAAATATTTGCGGACATTCTTTCAAAATGCAGAAAGCACAGCACAAAAGGTTCTTTCTGTAACACGGAAACAAAGTTTTTGGTATCAATGCAGCCTTTAAATTCTCTGTCTCAGAGGAGGATTCAGGGTGAGCTGCCACTGAGGGGTGGGATGGGGGTGGGTGTTGCAATTTCTGCAACTCTTAAAATAGCTACACCTTTGAGAAAAGGCAGTTGTGAAAGTTTAATTGCCTAAGAAGGGTAACACATCAAGTCATTGTTCAACATAACATCTGAATCCAAAAGAACTTGAGGGGAAATGAGACACAGGACAGCTAAACTTTGGTAGGAAAAAAAGTCAAGCCCCAGAACTGAGTGCAAGGAAAATAAAGAAGTAAAGAGGAAAACTCTTTGGGTGGAGTATCAAGGGAAAAAGAACGAAAGTAGGAAGACTGGAAAAACAAAATTAATTCATAGTTCTGCTGTGGCTGGACTTCCCAGTTGTAAAATTCTATTTCTGCGTTTGTTAAATGAAGTCAATAAAAGATCTATAACAAAACATACTCATTCCTTCTCTCCCTCTTCTGATCAAGGCATTTTTATGATGCTTACTTTCAGAGAACCCCAGAGGTTCCCCACAGAAACCCTAGGGGTTCCTTGACCAGACACGCATCGTATGGGTCAACAGATGACAAGAGTCTCTGGCAGTAAACAGAGGCGGGAGCCGAGTATGCTGGCTTCCTGCTGGGGGGCTGAATACCTATAACCAGGAGCTCAGACTGTGGACAGAGGTTGGATCTTCATGTTCCGCGCTGTATGTTTCTCCCCGTTTACACCTGGCCCTCCGCACCCATGAGTGCATCCACGAATACGGAGGGCCGCCTGTACTATGCCATTTTATATAAGGGACTTGAGCATCTGCAGATTTTTGTATGGGGTAGGAGAGTGTTCCTGGAACCAACGCCCTCCGGATACCGAGAGATGAGAATACAATTTCCCGAACAACTATTTCCATAACCGTATGCCCAAATCATTGTCCGCAATTGCTGCTGAGCACTGCTGTACATTATGGATGTACCGTAACTTTATTTAACCGAGTCCCTACTATAAGATACATAATTGTTCACTATTCTCAATAATATTTTCATGAATGTGGTAGCATCATTGTAACCTTGTCCATTATTTTGTTAGGGTAAATTTCTAGATCAGAAACTTACTGCCCTACAAAAATGGTTCCTCCCACCAGCACTGCAGGAGAAGGCCTGTTTCCCCTCCACCATGATCACGCCAAGTAGGTTAAGATCACTACAAAAAAAAGAGATATCTCTAAAGTGACATCTCACTGTTATTTTAATTGCACACCTTTGCTTACTAGTGATGTGACCTTCAATATGTTTTCATAATCTAAATTGATCGCTTATTTGGGCAAATTACTAACCTCTCTGTGCTTCAGTTTATTTATCTGTAAAACAGGAATAATAATTGAACCTATATCTCATAGCATTGTTTTGAGAATTAAATGAGTTAATGCATGTAAAATGCTTAAAACAATTCATGGAACATTCAAAAAAGTTTATTATTATTATTATTTATACTTTTTAACTTATTTCTGGTAAGGAAGAAATCTTCCTTTGAAACAATAAAGTTCACCTTGGTGGTTACTTTTTCTGAACAGCACAGATGAAATTATTATCACTGGGTAACAAAGAACCACTGTATGTACCCACGTGTAATTCTATAGAAGTAGACCTCCGTCTCCTTCATTTAGTTATAATATCCACTAGACCAAGACTATTTTTCTGTAATATAAACAAAAGTACATTTGAATTAACTTTTAATAAGTTGTACATTCTTGGATTTACTTTTAATAAAATTCTGATTTTTCCAGAATTTTAAAAATTTTATAACAAAATTTTATAACAACAAAGAAATCCCAAAACAGAGCTTAGTTAAATAAATCACGATATATATATATAATATGCAGACTCTCAAACATCAGTAAAAACAATGATATTTTATATGTACATGTAAAACAGGATGATGCTCAGATGAAATAACAGGTAACAAAATAAGCATATGACAATTCTATTTCTGTTTGAAAACATACTTTTATCTGGAATAATACATATACCAAAATGTTAAAAGTAGTTATTAGCACTGTGTGGTGGTATTAAAGGCCATTTAAATTTTCTTATTTTCTAAAGAAAACCATGTTTCCCTTAGTTTCTACAAAGAACACTTTATTTTTGAAATGATAAATTTTAAGTATTAGTACAGGTGGGATTCCAATGCGGTGTGCAGTTTCTTGGACAGAGCAGAGCTGTCCGGCAAGACAAGTCCCTCTTGGATAACAAGGTTCTCTCCAGCAGGAACATTCTGTGGACAGACTGGGGAGTGGAGTCTCATCAGGGCTCCTTGAGCTCCGAAACTGAGATTGCCACCTCCCCACATCCTCCTGGACATGGGCAAAGGGCCCGAGCTGATTTTGTCTTTCTCCTGCTTACCACCCACCAATGATGCCCCAAGGCTTTCAAAACAAAGCTTCAAACTATCTGATAAGCACACAAGGCCCCTGCTTTTCCCCAGTGTCATCCCAAACCCACACACCCTTAGTTCCAGGCAGCTCAACGCTGTCGCAGTTCCCAGACTCTGCACACACACTGAGTGTAAACCCTAGTTTACACTCAGCTCAACCTCATCTCCTGCAGTGGGGGCTTCACGGTACCCCTGGCCCCATATCTAGACAGCATTCTGCACATTGGACCACGATCGTTGGCCCATTCCTGCCCACCTTCTTGACTGTGAGTGGATTGGGTAGGTTACAGCAGAGTGGTGGAGCCAGTAGACAAGTGGAGAGAGGGCTCCTTGAGGGAGAGTTGCCATGTAATAACTATAATGAAGTGCACATATATAAATTACACAATTTGATAAGTTTCGATATATGTATACCCCTGTGAAACCATCACCACCATCAAGAAAATGAGCATATCCATCACTCCAAAGAGTTTCCTCACGCCCCTCTGTAGTCCACTCCTCTTGGCCCACATCAACTTATCGCCATCGCTGACCCCCAGACAACCACAGATTTGCTTTCTGTCAGTATAGATTAGTTTGTAACTTCTATATACATGGAATCACTCAGTATGAACTCTCTTTCTGTCTGACTTCTTCACTCAGCGTGATTAGTTTGAGATTCACCCATGTTGCTGCATATAACAATAGCTAATTCTTTTTTCATTGCTGAGTAGTATTCAATTGTATGGATACAACTCAGTTTATGTATCCATTTACCTGTGATGGACATCTGAGCTGTTTACAGTTTAGGGCTACCACAAATAGGTCTGCTGTGAACATTTGTGTCCAAGTTGCTGTGTGGATATGTGCTTTCATTTCTCTTGGGTAAATGCCTAGGAACACCTGGGTCATATCATAGGTCATATGGTAATTCTTTTTAAGAAACTGAACCATGGGACATTCTAATAAAATTTAAAAAAAAAACAAAAAACAATGAGCAGACAAGTACCCAAATGCACCAGGGGAATATCCTTTTTAAAGAAACATAAGAAATCCTTTTATAAGGGATGAGTCATTTTACAGTGTGAATAATCATTCTCTGTGACTTTTAAAATTCAATCTTCACATACCAAGTTTTTTTAACATCAAATGAGTCATGCCTATATTAATTACAGTTACATAAAAATTTGTACTCCCTCCACTGCCCAATTCCCCTACGGTGAGCCTTGTTCTTTTCAGGATTTGGACGGCACCACTTAACTGCTTCTCTCTCTGGCATTCTCTACAGTGGTGTTGTGAGAAAGAGCATGATGTTGTGATTATATCAGTCTTGAAGAAGGATCCTTTCTTTGTATGTGCTCCAAGAAAAGACAGTAACCCGCTCATGTGACTTCGGGGGAGTTATATTCACTTTCCGTGTCTTTTGATAGCCACCCTATCAGCACCCGAAATTAGAGGTGAGATTGAAAAGGCCTTCTGTTTAAGAGGTCTATTCAGCAGTAAATATGACATGGGCTGAAAAAAGAAAGCAATTCTACATGGAAATATTCTATCTTGACACTTAGGCTGGGACCCTCACCTCCAACTTAAACCTATTTAAATTCAGAACACATAAAAGCATACAGTTTACAGAATATGAGTAATCTGGAACATCGGGGAGATTATGAGAAAAGTGCTCTTTGGTTCTGTCTAAACTTCAAAGGATTGGGTTTTCTGGTAAATACCGTATTCAATATTCTTGTAGATGCGTTAAACTGCACATGATTTTCTAAACATACTTTTAAAAGAATCTGTGTATAAAAGCATAAAAGAGCTAAACAGAGTCTGACAGCTTTTACTATTTCTATTAACTTTTCTGCTCTAGTTTATACAAGCCAATAAATCTCATTCTTATTCCACATGAAAAGAAAGGAAATCTACCCAGTAGTCAATTACATTTCTACTGTAGGCTAGGAGTATCTTTGCTTGAGACATAAGACACATGTCCATGTGTCCTCAGCTTGAAGACCACTGTGATTTACATAAATGTTCCAGAAGCAAACCTTTTAAGTAACAAAAACCAAATCCCATATAAAATGTTACCAGCCTAAGTCTGAAGACATCTGCCACAGGAGTCAGTCAGCCAACACAAGGCAGTTAAGTAAGACACCTGCAAGGAGGTCATTGGAAGGCACAGCCTTAGAAACAGGTGTTAAATGAAACTCCTTAGATCCAGCAGCTCCCCTCTTAGAAATCTACGGGAAAAGGTGACTTCGGATAAAAATTTGAATTCAATAATGCTCTCATCATTGTACTTTTTATAGCAGCAAAAATACTGAAGACAACTTAAATGCCCAGTAATAAGGGACTATATGGGTACTTTACACAGCCACAAAAAAAGTTTTCAAAAAACATTTTTAACATGAATACAACACATAATGTAACAAAGTGAGGACAATTATATTAAAAAGTGTAATGTAAGGACGTGAGTGTATGTGTGTGTGCAACTGCAAATAAGCAAGACCAGGAAGAAGTATATCAAAATGTTAACAAGAGTTACCCTGGGATTACAGGACTGTATTACTCTCATAATCAGGAGTTACTTTCTTTAAGGGCCTATAAACAAAGGCTAATAGGAAAATCTGGATTTAGACAAGAGAAAAAAAAGAAGTAAATTACATAAAAGTGATTCTTCAAACCACAGACGTTTCAGAAAGATTAATTTAAATGATGCATATGGTTAGAAGGCCCTTAAAATACAATGTTCAAAATTTTACTTCACATACAACTCTTCAGGAATATACTGACTCCAAAAAATTATTCTTACATAATATGACCAGTAATTTCTGACCAGTCCTTCACCATGAATGCTGACTACCAAAACAGTTCAAATCGTAATATCCAGTGGGTAATGAAAAATTTTTTCTACCAAATTGTAATCAAAAGAGAACACATTTGAAAATTATACAGTCCTGTTAATAACGTTGGCAAATCTTCAACCTCTGAATATGGATTTGGAGACTCTTCACAATATATGACTATGTGGGAGAAAAAGTAAATCCTCACAGTGGTGGACCATGATGCCCTAGGATGCAGTGTTTCCTGTCAGTCGGTTTTATTATTAGCAATTTCTCTGGATCCCCCCAAAATTATGAACTATAAACTTGACTTTGGTTATAGCGTTTCTTGACTTAATTATTGCTTACTGTGCCATCACTATGCCCTACTGAAATTCACTCTCTTCCATACTGGAGCTCAAGTGAGCTTTGAAAAACACACAAACTCTCCTAAAATCTTTCACCACTCTCCCCCCTTCATCTTTTGGGTAAGACTTCCTTTGAAGGGGTACACGCCGTTACGCCTTGTTTCATTTCCCTTCATCCTCAACATGCTCCCTCTGTTCTGGCCATAACAGAACGCTTCCCCCAAAGCACACCATCTTGTTCTCTCTCCCTGGCTTTGTACCGGTTGTTCACTCTACTTGGGACACTCCCACTCCCTAATCTTTCCAGCTAACACCATTCATTCTTCAAGAGTCATCTCAGGCATCATCCTTCTTCAGAAAGGTGTTCCTATCCCCTTGCAACCATCATCTATCTACCTGCCCACAGTTTACAGTAATTGTGACAAGGACTTGTCACTGGTTCCCTGTTTCCTCCTCTGAACGCTAGCCCAGCGAGGGCAGAACTGTCTCATTTCTGTGCCCTGGTGCCCGCAGAGAGCTCAGCAATGGGAAGCACTCGACATTCCAACTGAAGCTCCACACCCATCGATGCTAGTGAGGCAGTGGTCCTACTTATTAGTCCAATAAAACACATCCGCTACTCAGGGGAAACCCAGACATGGTCATTCATCAAAGTATCCAGTTATTTTAAAATAACTTATTCTTAATCCAAAATTTCTGGAGAAACTGCCTTTTGAGAGAATGCTCTTTTCACCATTTCAGTGTTGATTTCAAGATTGTTCAAATGTCCTATTTTCCCTTTTTGGTGGACCCTTCCTGAACTTAGGACCCTACCTAAAGCATTACCAGAAAAGACCCTTTAAATACTTCCAGAATTAAAAAGATCTGTTTATAAAATCTCCAGAAAGCTGTTTTCTATCCTCTGCATCATCAACCCAGCAAAATTAAACAGACTTGGGGTGGCTCTGCGAGATCAGCATGAATGATTAAGGCTCAGGTGCTCTCCTATTCCTATGGAAACACACAGCTAGGATTAAAAATATTTTAGGCTCAAAGAACAGATCACAGGTCCTCTCCTTGATCCAGAAAAATCCAACTAATTAAAAATCACAGTGAAAAGATCATTTCAAAGAACATTCTCTATAAATAACCCAGATATATACTCAGTAATATTTTGCAAAACATTCCCAATTAGGGATTTCTGTATGCATGCTCTTTGCAAAAGCTCTTAATCATCTGAAACTGATCAGCTCTCAAGTCAGAACTGTGATTTTAAAAATGAGTAACTTAGATCTGTACAGTGCCATGTATTTTTCAAAGTGCTTTCAATTACATCACTTTATTTGATCGCATTTTCAGCACTCACTTCTCATGTCAAATCCAAGGATTAAAAGTTCTTTTTCTAAATTTTCTAAATCTAGAAAATTGGATTGTTATTTTAACATCTGGTGTTGAAGATGTAAAAGAGTAACAAATGATGTAAAGATGTAAGAGTAACAATTCTCTTAATTGTTAACAGTGGAATTAAATATTGTACACAACTGTGTTTGTTCAGTGCTTAGTCTCTTTACAAAATGAGTCCTCTGTAAGATTAATAGCTTCATTAAAGTTGAAAGTAGGAAAATAATTCATGGGAAAGTGTGAAAAATTCTGTTATTTTTTCCCTATACAAAATGTACCATCTGGAGTTATTCTGCAGCCAAAAATACATCAGGAGATAGGACTTTTTTTTTTTTAATGGTGAGAGGAAGAAAGAAACTGTAAATCACAAAGAAGCCACTAGGATGAGACAACACACAACACTGAAATCTGAGAAAAGAGGTCCCACAGATCACCCTCAAAGCTCACACAAGCTAGTGTGACCACGCAGGACCTGTGACATGCCACCCTTTAAAATGAAGCAAAAAAAAAAAAAAAAAAAGGACTCTGGGAATGAAATGGGAGAAGTCAACAGAGCCAAAATTAAAAAATAAAATGATGTCAATTTCAGAAAGAAGACTAAAGAGTGAGGTAGACATCGCATCTGTCTAAGGTGAAACCAGAGAGTCACTGATTCTCGAGGGGAGTGGGGAGGTGTGGACGACTTAGGCAGGTCCCTGGTCTAGTCCTCCTCTGGCTACCTTTAACGGTACCTCCCTAGTCCTCAGTTCTCATCTGAAAACTGAAGCAAGTAGTTCTCAAACTTGGCTACTCACCAAAATCACCCAGGAATTTTAAATACAGATTCCTGGACCCCGTGCCTAGAAATTCTAATCCAACAGGGATGTGATGTGGCTGGAACCTGTAATTCTAAAAATGTCCCTCAGGTGGTTCTGATGTACATGTCTGGAAACCACCAAACAAGATGATCTCTAAAGTACCACCTCATCCTTTTCATTGCAATTTAACCTCACCGTCGAGAACCCAGGTCTATTTATTTCTAGAGGATTTCTCTGTGTACTATACTAAAAACTGAAAGCTTATGGTATTTCAGAACACAGATTTTCAATGGTTGGAGGGTACGTTTTCTACTCACCCTTTAAAATTCAATTCTATAAAGACCTCCGAAATCCACAAAGAGAGGACCAGCTGCACTCAAGTTACCAGGATTGCTCCCTACTACACAAGATATTGATGAGTCAATGCTTGCTTTCATATTATTCTCCTTAGCATTTCTTTTTGGCCTTTCCAATCTTCCATTTTCCTGCTTTTTAAAACAAGTTAACATTTCCTATCTAGATCTCTGAGCTTGAGAAAAGAGAATATACAAAATCAGGCAAAATAAAAGTGTTCAACGTAATTCAATAAAGACGGGTATTAACAAAATGTATAAAATTTATTAACAATAGGAAGAAAAGAAAATATGCCTCTTCTCCAACAGTCAAAAGCAGAGTGGATACATGCACCACAATGTTCACTGCAGTACCATCTGCAATAGCGAAGACATGGAAGCAACCTAAATGTCCACCGATGGAGGAAGGGATAAAGATGATGTGGTATATACTACACACACACACACACACACACACACACACACACACAATGGAATGTTACTCAGCCATAAAAAAGAATGAAAACATGCCATTTGCAGCAACATGGATGGACCTAGAGATTATCATAAAAAGTGACGTAAGCCAAAGACAAATATCATATGATATCACTTATATGTGGAATATACTAAAAAAACGATACAAATGAACTTATGTACAAAACAGGAACAGACACAGAAAACAAACTTACGCTAATCAAATAGGAATGGGTGAGGAGGGATAAATTAGGATTTGGGGATTAAAATATGCACACTACTATATACAAAACAGATAACCAACAAGGATAGCACAGGGATACTGTATAGCACAAGGAACTAAAATCAATATTTTGTAATAACCTATAAGGGAAAAAAACCTGAAAAGAATATATACATAATATATATGTACATATATGTGTAACTGAATCACTTTGCCATACATCTGAAACTAACACAACACTGTAAATCAACTATACTTCTATAAAAATTAAAAATTTTTTTAAATTAAAAATATTAGGGAATTCCTTGGTGGTCCAGTGCTTAGGGCTCTGTGCTTCCACTGCTGGGAGCCTGGGTTCGATCCCTGGTTGGGGAACTAAGATCCTGCAAGCTGCACTGTGCAGCCAAAAAAATTAATTTTTTAAAATAACAAAATAAAATATTACCCCCCCCCCAAAAAAAAGCAGACTGGAAGTGATGCGGGGAGGTCCTGATCACCTACTCCTCAGGGCAAAGCAGGCAGTGCTGCGTGATTATTATTTGTCAGTACAGATATTTAGATACTACCCTGTTGAGAACACTTACTGGCCAAAAGGGTACCAAAATGAGAAAATGAGGCCTGCAACAGGCATTTACACTTCACCCGATTTAACAGCAGACAATGACAAAATAGGAAAAACCTCAAGTGACTCACAGACCCTGTTAAGCTGCTGGGACACACACACCCCTGGACCACTTGCATGCTTTTGATTCACGCACTGTCAGAGCTCTTCCCGCGCTCTCCTTGTGCCCATGAACACTTCACATTTTCTTTTTGGTGGGCTCAGAGAAACCAATGGAAATCTGTTCCTGGGGAGGTGCTAATGCCCAGTGAAATGCGAGAGAGGGGGTTCAGCCTGGAGGGTACAGACTCCAGTGCCAGCCTCATGACAGCCTCTCCACCTGCGGGTTTCTTACTCCTGCAGAGGACCTGCCTGAGGGGAGTGTCCTTTGGAAAATCCACATCCTTTAGCGTACTTCATTTTTCCTCTATCCTTCCTCTTTTCCATGACCCTACCCAACTTGGCTGCCTACGTGAGATGTCTGAATAAAAATGATTTAGGGGCTTCCCTGATGGCGCAGTGGTTGAGAATCTGCCTGCCAATGCAGGGGACACGGATTCGAGCCCTGGTCTGGAAGGATCCCACATGCCACGGAGCAACTAGGCCCGTGATCCACAACTACTGAGCCCGCGCGTCTGGAGCCTGTGCTCCGCAACAAGAAAGGCCCACGCACCGTGATGAAGAGTGGCCCCCGCTTGCCGCAACTAGAGAAAGCCCTCACACAGAAATGAAAACCCAACACAGCAAAAATAAATTAATTAATTAATAAACTCCTACCCCCAACATCTTCTTTAAAAAAAAAAAAAAAAAAGATTTTGTTTGTTCCCATCCTCTCAACCCTATCTGCTCAACGCCCCAAGAACATAGGGGCCTACATGGAACTTTATTTCACTAGAAATATGTACCAGCACCATCCTTCTCTCCCACACACTAGAGATGAGCCAGGAGAGGCAAATGACTGAGGCAGGTGTCTCTTCAACAGAAGGGACAGAATCTGCTCTACCTAGTTTCATCCCAAATCTCATGCTTCAGTCCCCAAAAGGGCATTCCTCAGCTCTGCAAGAATAAAGCTTAATTCTCCCTTCGCTGGCCCTGGACTCCCGGGGTTCACATTCTCCTGCCCTCAGAGTTTACCACACCCCCTTCAGGCTGGCCTGCTTTAAACGGGGCCTTTCAACAAGATGCGACACCTAATCCATCGCACCAGCTGCGGCAGAGCTTCTGGTGCCAAAAGACCATTGACAAAGAGGCTGCTAAAAATGTATGTGGCAATTTGGTACTGGCAAGTCCCATTGGATTAGCTCTATTCCAAGCCTGTCCTTCCTGTGTCAGACCTCTCAAATGTTCACGGCTCCCCACCCTGTTCTGTGGACATCCTACAGTCAGCCTAGATGTAGGCTGTCCACCAGAACTTTCTGCCATGTTGCAAACATTCTGTATCTGCAAAATCCAATACAGTAGCCATGAGTCTTATGTGAGAACTGAGTATTCGAAATGTGGCTGGTGTCACTGAGGATCTCAGGTTTTAGTTTTCCTTAATTAATTTCAATATTAGTAGCCACATGGGGCTCCTAGCTTCCCTACCGAACAGCACAGGCTACAGCCATAGTTCTGAGTACACCAAAGGATAACGTGCAAACTTGGTTAGAATCACCTGGGGAGCTCTTCAAAGTCTCAGTGCCCATTTGGTACCCCAGATAATTAAACCAAATTCTCTGGGGGTGGGACCCATGTATCTGCATTTTTTAAATCTCCTCAAGTGCTGCCAAGATAGAGAATCACTGCTCTAAAAGGTGAAAATTTCCACCATGAATAAATAGCCAATCCTCATCCAAGCAGACACCTCCAAGTACTAAGCCATTTAAACAACTAGGCCAAATATTCCACCCACCAGGCAAATCAATTCTACAACACTGTGATAAACCTCAGGCTTCTGACAGCCTGAGGAGCAATTCATGTCCAAAGGCAAAGGGCCACCAAAGGAAGCAATGAGGAGACAAGGAGACCCCTCAGAAAGGAAAGGAAGAGCTTTTTGAAATAAGTATCGGCACCCAAAGCCTGGCTAGCATGAGCCCTTACATAGAAATGAGTTATTTTCTGGAAAGCCACCAGTTAACGACAAAATACCCCTCAAAATCAGATACTCTGAACAAACAGCTCTAACCGGATTTTTTCCTTTGGCTAATCCACTCACACACTATCTGTGCCTCAGAGTAAGCTCTCACCACGCCCATTTTTCTTCAAAGGATAATCTGAAACCTGTGCTTTTTCAACTGGGTACATTAAACTTCTTAAATGGCAGCAATTAAAAAGCCAGCATTGGTCCAAAACCCGCTCTCTCTGGCTCACTCTTCTCCAGCAGGCACAATGGCAACCTTCACTTGCCATTACTAATTTCCCCAAGTGTATCATTAACGGGGTGAAGCTTTTTCTCCAAGACTTGGCTCAACCGAGGCATCATACCCAGAGTGTAAGAAATGCAAACAGACACTCAGGTTTCCGTGGCCTCTAATCTTCCAATCAGCATTTCCCAAAGGCATGCAGTGCCGTTCAGGCTGAATGCTGACAGAGTTCCAAGACTGAGGCAAAAACTTCACCAGCATTTTCTAAGCAGCACTACTGAAAGTCAAAAACAGGAAGAAGAGATTTTAATGGGAAGAGTATGTGAAGGTCACTCTTAATGACAGTAAAAGCTGTTGCCTCTACGTTGACAAGTGAAATATAAATCATCCAAAATTCAATCCTCTTCCCCAAATTATTACCAAAGTAATTCAATCTCAAACCAAGAACTCCCCGAGTCAGCCAAGACTTCAATAAGTCACCTTAACCAATAGACTCCCGTTCAGAGAGAAAGAGCTGGCTTGAGTCCATCCACCCTCACAGACCAAAAGTTCTCGTGGAGCAAATGTAAGCTCTGCTGCTGTGGCAACTGAAGACTGAAGCCCATTTTGTGTTGGCCTTAGTGGGTACCCAGGAGCAGCTACACAGTAACAACTTCTCAACTGTCCATTGCAATGGTGGATAAAAAGCATGGACTTTTTAACAGGTAACACAGTACTTACAACAGGAACTGGACTGTACTTTTGTATATACATCTGAATGTGGGTTATAGGATAAAAAGTCTCTTTCGACTATATAACTGAATCGCCAGATAAATACAAGATGCCAAGTTAAAGCTGAATGTCAGATAAACAAACTTTTAGCAAAAGTACATGCCAAATACTGCATGAGACATACTTCCACTAAAAAAGGTATGCTAAATTTCAGATTAAGTATCTGAAATTCAAATTTAATGGAGTATCCTGGTTTCTTTGTTCTTCCTAAATCTGGCAACCCTCCATTTCAGTATGCTAGGAAAATCCAATTTGAGAGAGGCAAGGAAGAAGTCTAGCAACCACCCAACCATTCCTGTATCTCAAGGTCAACTGTGAAAACTCTTCCCTCTAGTGTGGCTACTAATTAGCCACCATCTGATAAACAACAGCCCCAATGCCCATCCTTCTCTGGACCACAGATGCTAATTACATAACTCAGTGCCAGGGGTAAAGGGCTCAGATAAAGCAAGTAATTAAGCATGAGAAGGTACCCTAAACAGAAGTCATTAGTAAATGCTATTATTTATTCAATAAAATTAAAAGCAAAATTTGCTATGGAGAAACAATATGAAGACAACAGACAGTAAACTGAATATATAAGGGGTTATTATGTGAACTAAGCATCCTAAATAGTATTTTTTAAAAGAGTTAACTCTATTGAACAGTTACTATGCGCCAAACGACATTCCAAACACTTTACATGTTTCATTGCACTTAATCCTAATCCCCTAAGAAGTGAGTACTACCATCATGCCCATTTTACAACGAGAAGAAACTGAGACACAGCGATTAGGTAATCTGATAAGACTAGGGGGACCATATTTCCTGGTTTGCCTCGGACAGTCCCAGTTTATGCCTGTTGTCCTGGTACAATTATTAAAAGCACCCCCTTTCATCACGCTCATGAATTACCCAGTTTGGATGATAAATTACATGGTCACCTACCAAGGACCCACAGTCAATAACTAGCAGAGGCAGGGTTCCATCCAGGTAGTGTGGTTCCAGAAACAGAAGACAGTCACTGAAACATACTCCCTCCCAAGTCCTACATTCCAGGAAGAGGATTCCAAAAGGAGATGAGATTAACCTTTTTACTAGACATCCTGCAGGGTTACAAATCAAAGTGGGTTGAAGGCAGGGGGTAGGTGAGGGTCATGTTTTTCAGAACTGTCCTTTATCTCCCTTTAAATCATTGATAATACACAGCACAAATCATCTGTGAGCAGAGAGAATTCCTCAGCCAACCTATATCCACATCACTGGATCTAAAAATTTTTAAACTTACTCGACTAATCAGAGTAATATTTAACTAGATCCTTTTCTATTTTGGAATGACCTTCATCTTCCTTCAGCCTGCTCTGGGCAGCCAGGGCTTGGTTGTTGCTATTTATATTAAAACAAAGGTGCGGATGCTGTATGTGCTGGTTTTTAGTTCCATACACAATGAGCTTTCCTTCTTTCCCTATAATAAAAACCTCTCTCCGTTTTAAAAAAAATCTTTGGCAAAACACTATTTTCCCAATAAATGTTTCCCAATAAACATTAATGCTAGTTTGACAGCAATGAAGACAGAGAACATGAGCATTAACTTGTAGGCTCTCCTCATATACATAATTATGAAATGCATCACAAGTGGTCCAAGAAGTAAGATGCCTCTCAAGGTTCACCACAAGGAAATGGTCACAAGCAGGCTAAGTGTTCCCACATATCTGCAAATGCTTCAGAAGAAATTGTCACCCACTTAACATGGTAATTTCAGCCCTTAACACTTGAGGCTGTGTGACTTTACCTGGTCTCTCTTAGCTTATCTCCTCCTTATACGATGGAGTGGACGGACTAAGGTCTACAGGGTCCTGCCTGGCCCTGAAACTTCCAATTCTACATCCTCCCTACACTCCTCCTGACCATGCACTGCAGCCTACAATGTGAAAACTCGGCTCCCCCACAAACCCTCCTAACATCTGGCTTCTCAGCTGGTTGGTCCACAAGGGTGGTCCACAAAAGGACACCACTACAGGTCCCCAAAGGTGAGGAAATCAATGCTCCTCTCTCAAAAGCAGACTTACACCAAAGCTACCTTTACTGAAAGCCAACACAAGCATCTGAGGTGGTCGAACACCTGAAAGACCTTTGAAAGACAACAGTCCTGTGACCTGGCCCAGAAGCAGCCCTGCAGTGAACAGTGATATCCTCATGTCTGTCATACTCCTTGATACATTAAGTTTGACTCCTGTCATCCCCAGGCCATGTGAAAAATGTTTTTTACTATTTATTTTTGTTATGGGTCATGAATGCTTCTTCTACAATGACACTAAAATCAACAAAAAGGACAAAACTAGGAACCATGGCTCCAAAGAAGGTTTTTTCCTGCCTCAAATCCTCACAAGTCACCTTCACAAGGCAAGTTTACTGCTGGTCAGGTCCTGATTATAAAAGCAGTGGGAAAGGGGCGGGATTGGGGCTGCTGATTTAACTGATAGTTTAAAAGTATGTTTCCTGTCACGTAACAGCAATGGCCCTTCACATCTTTTCGCTCACAAAGGAAAAAAACAAAACAGAAAATGAAAACTGAATTCTCAGCCTGGATTTCACATGATTTTTCACAGAAACTGAAGTCATCACTTAACAAAAAAAGCCGTAAGCTCAAAGGTCTGGGAGTTAGTCATGATAAAGTTCTACTCATGCATAGTTATGAAACAGGAGAAGCACTTTACCTTCTCACCTAAAGCTTTACTGCATGAAGTTTACAGCCTCATTTCAGTGAAAACTTCCATATTGAGATTTGTTACATATGCAGGCATAAATCCCTGGCAACAAACATCACGTTTAAATCCAAAGCCTTCTGGCAGAGAAATAAGTAATACCTCTTGACAAAAGTTGTCCCTCTGCTCCTTATCAGAGCCCTCATTTCAGTAACGTCAAAACTTCTAGAAAATTTGTTATGGAAGGTCAGAGAGAATCAAGAAAAATGCAGAAACCAATAAACAATTATATGTGTTTGGGCCATCTGCTCAAACCAATTTAGTCTTTTATCACCACAAAGATGTGCAGTCCTGGTTTGTTTACCTCTCTCTTTTCAGTGGTTAGTTAAGAACACAAAAGCAACTAAATGAAGACAAAATCCCATGGATTCAACACAGGCATGTAACCAATGACTAAAATTTTAAAACAACATTGCCTGCAATTTGATTCATAATCGCAGAAACCAGACTCTTCAAATAATCAATTCTTCTAGCAAACAATAAAAACAAAGCTTCTTCCCAGCATATGTAATAATTAAAACGTGATTCTAATAGTTTTGCTTTGTAGAACAGTCTAGACTAGGGCATCCCAAAGCATATTCTATGAAACCCTGGCCTAAGAGAGGCTATGAAAAAAAAAAAAAGAATTCCAAAGTCAGCTAAATTTGGGAAACAACATACATCACCCTCCCCTCTACAATGCCTATCGGCTTATAAAGGCTCTGAGAAGTCCCTCACTAAAGAGACCTATTACATTTTACTTCACCTAGCATTCTTTTAAATAACACATGTTAACATACTGCAAAACTAGTACTTCAAAAAACTTGAGAAGAAATGCCAAGTTAGACCATATTACTTATACCATCATCTACGTTTGGTCAGAAACTTCTAATGCTCATAATAGCCAGTCTCTTCTCTTTCCGGTCACATGGGTAGATTACACTTGCCTGCTCCCCGCTGCAGCTGGGCAAGGTCGTGTGACTAGTTCTGGCCGCTGACTTATATCAGCCAGAGTTCCTAAGGGAGAAAAACATGGGGGAGAGCCCCCTGCCATCCTATGATGGACATAAAATATGAATGAGGAATGCACTTCTGTGGGTTTAAGCCACTGAGATTTTGGAGATGTTTGTTACTGCAGCACCAGCTTAACCTGCTTGATATGCTATGGAGGTAAATTTTCTTAAATAAATCAATACAAATTGACTAAAGTGACAATATAAATTGAAGTGACAAAATAAATGTAGAGATAGAAATATTTGAAGGACGGGGAGATGGATAGTAGAATAAGCATACAACAAGAATGCATCTTTAAGAAGGCCACTTTGGTCTACAGAATCTTAAAGATCTAGAGATGAGTGAGCTAAAACTAAAATGCCATGGTATCGACTATTTGAAGTGGCGAAGTTTAGCCTGTTTGCAGTTTAGTTTGTTGGCACGGGTGGACAGCGAGGGTAGCAACAACACTTACCGAGTGCCTATAATGTGCCAGACCCTGAGAAACAAAGTGTACAGATTGCTGCTTTTAATCTTGACACCGTGATAGTTGGTAGATGATAACTGTTGGCATCATCTTCCTTTCACATGAGAAAACCAAAATTCTGTTACATAATTTGTGTAAGATCATACCACTAATAAACAGCTTTCATATAACTATACCTGTCTACGTTCTTTTTATTACACCATTAGTCTGAATTAGTAGAAACACCTGAACTATGAAATTTTTTAAAAAATAGTTTGGAGTGTCATTACTCTAATGCACTTTGTAAGAATGTGAAAGCATTGTAGAATCAAAAGGGGGCAAACTTTGGCCAGATGGAAGACCCGGAGCTTTTAAAGAATAAACAGGATGTTCTTATAATTAACATACTAATTGCTTGCAAAGGATAATATTCACTTTTCCAAAAAAAGTTTATCTTTTCAAATTATAAAAGTAAGACATACTGATTGTAGAACACTGGAAAATACAAAAAAGCATGGAGACAAAAATAAAAATCACAAGTAATCCTACCACTCTCTCCCAAAATTAATATTTGGAATATTTTCTTATCTCTTTTTCTTTGTTTTTGTACATAGTTGAGATCATACCATTTATATAATCCTGTGTTCTGCTTTTTTCCCCTTATATTAAAAACTTTTCTATGTTATTAGGTTTTCAATAATAATAATATTTTTATCAGCATAATAATAACTAATAGTTATATATTTGCCAGGTATTAGACTAATCACTTTACTTACATTAACATATTTAATCCCAACAATAACTCTCTAAGGCCTGTTTCACAATTGTGCCCATCTTACAGATGAGGAAACTGAGACAGAGTAGCGTTAATGACTTGCCCAAGGTCACAAAGTGAATCCATGGGAGAGTCGGGATCCAGACCCAGGCAGCCCCTGGGTGAGCACTCTTAACCACTATATTGTACTGCCTCCGTAATATTCCTTCCTCTAACCTACCAACGATGGACATTTGGGTTATTACCAATTTTTTTTCTGTTATAATAATAATGTTAACAATAGACATCTTTATAGGCATCTGAGGCAATATTTTATCTAAACCTATTCAGACAGCAAAACTCTTACCATTTTAACAAGTTCAATTTATTTTCAGCTAGCTGACAACAGCTGTAGAAACATCTAAGACAGCTAGCATTTCATAAACCAACTCACTGCTCCGCCTACCCCTGGTATGAACTTCCATGCGGTCCTGACCAGTCCACCCCACTGCCATCTGCAGCAGATTTCTGTAACGTTTCCATCTGCCTTCACCCGGCACAAAGAGCCAATTAAAACCCTGGGTCTGTTCTGTGTGTCCCCCAACATATATAAGCAAATTCCGTAAATTTTTATGTCTGGAATATTTTAAATGCTAACCTTATTTGTTCCTAGTCTTATAAGCTTGTGGCAATACAAGGCATACAAACAGAGGTACTATGCTGTATGCATGTATAAAATTAAAATGAATGATTTTCTAATTTAGACAATAATCCAGAAAAGGGATATTCAAATATTTTACTTTTTGCCTGCTTTTCACCGCTTACACTGAATGACTGAACTCTCTTGCAAGATTAAAAGAATGGTCTGAGATGAAAATAACCCCAAATCAAGTTTCACAGGCAGATCAGATAATGGTGTGTTAAGTAAAAAGGGAACTGGTAGGTGGCTCTGGCTCACAGTTCACACCTTCTGAATTCAACTTACCAACATGGCTATCCAAGAGTATGTTTTAAAAAACAGGGAATGTGTAAAAGAAGGGAAAGGCAGAAGCGTAATTTTAAAAGTTTAGGAAATCATAAAGAAATTTTCCAATACATCAACCATACCACATAGAGAAGTCATTTGCCATTTAAGAATGAAAAAGATCAATACTTCTGAGAAGCTAAGTATCTCCACATTTTCTACAAAATATTTTTCATGTTGTAAAAAAAAAAACAAAATGTTTTTTACAGATTCTGAAAACACACCTAGAAAAGTAACCTTAACTTTACTGGCCAAAGACCTAATAATTATAAACTATAAATCTCTGTATGAGGCACTTACATAGAGCCAGAAATAATGTTTCCATACAAGGAGAAGCCCTCTGAAACGTATGTTAAGATACAAAAAGTGGCAAAGCAAAATTCAAAATATTATAGATCTGCAGACAGCAAAACAAAAGAAACAAAGCCATTTGCGGGGCACTCTAAAAAGCTATAAAGTTATTGCAATTAGTCCAAGTCCAAACTTCTAACAGACTTTAAATTAGAGGATAATTAAGATATCTGTTAATACCAACTTTCAGAAAATTCTTACTAGGAACTTGGTTTGTATATAAGCGCTTTAAGATAAAGGTTCACTCACTGTTTTCCTGTTATAGTTAACATCTAAATCCTCTGTTCTTATTTGAGTTCCACTCAGTAATCCAAATACTGCATTTTTAAAGATTTCATCTTCACAGAACCCAAACTCTTTGGATTATCCCCACAGGCAGCCCCTGCCTCCACCCAGCCACCCAACCCACCAACCCCACCGGCGCTGTTCATGTCCCCATCAGGCTCCCAGCGCCCCACACGGGACTCCTCCTAAAGACTGCACAGCCCTGCCCCCCCACCTTGTTTCTACCATGCTGACTTAAAAAAAACAAGCCTTGCAATTAAAAACAATTTTGAAAGACCACAGTCAGGAAGTAAACCAATTACACACAAGAATCAAGTACTGCTGACAAATGGCCAATGACACGAAGTCAAAAAGTGAGTAAGCAAAGAAAAAAATAAGATTTTGCATGACAGTAACCAAATGCCTTTTATTCTACTTCTACAATGTTTGGGCATCCAACCATCAATAATTCATATACAAATGACAGTCAGATATATAAAATATAGGACTTTTTTTTTTTAAAACCTTCAGGGCCCCAATTTTCATTCAAACCACAAAGACTGCATATTTTGCAGTGAGTGGAGTAGGTGGGGCAGGGGAACCTCCACATGAAGTCTGGGAGAACGCGTTACTCATTAGTCCAGGTAAAACCATGCAAGATTTGATGTTACACAGAAGTGTTTTCCTCCATATAGTCACAAGATTTAAGATTACTGGAACAAAAAGATAAATAAATAAAAATAAACCTTGCTAAAGAGGAAAGCCACCACCTCTATTCCAATTCTTTGCTCAAGTGAAATGACAAGTTTCAAGATATTTTGTTAAACTGTAGCTATTTTAAGGCAGGACAAAGCTGCATCAGTGCCTGTCACACAGCTTGCTCCCAATCTCTTGGCAGTTCTCCAACACATTCTAATTTTTTTATGCACAGCCTTGCTGGAATCTCACCCCACTTATCTCTAAAGACACACTAAGTAAGATGTTGCCACATTACACAACCAACCTGCCATTTATTCCCATCCGTTCACTTTGAACAATGTCTGACTAAAAAAAAAAAAATCAGAGCACCATCTGTGTGGATGCAGCTTAATCCAAATGATCCAATTCACATGGGTCCCCAAAACAAGTATCAGAATACCGTTCAAACTGGGAGGAAATGCTGTGTGTCAGTGCCCAGAGAAAGGCTGAATACTCACCAACCAAGGAAGGAGAACTGATACAGAGGGGAAAAAAACAAGATCAAATCCCAACTACAGATGCTAGACCCTAGTCATGCAGCCACTGCCTACATTTTGAGGCAGATTATTTATCAGGGTGTATTTTAAAGGATAATCTCAGGATTTAATGAGTCCCATTACCTCCGTGAAAAGAACGATTTAACATAGCATTACGTCCTCTAAGTCAATGTACTCTCTAATTGTTAATATTTGGCCAAAAAAAAAAAGTCCTCTTCAAAAACAAACTGGAATGGTTAACCACATGCTGTTACATTCCATTCTTGCTAAAAAAATATATTTAATTAGCACATTTGCGCCTCATGGTCTGCACAGCTGCACAACATTCCAGTGATGGGCCAGCTATCGATACACTCTTTACATTAAAAAACTACTGACTTCAAAAGTTGAGAGGACTGAGAAGCAGTTCTCAAGCATGAGCCACTAAAGATATATTTATTTCATGTGAACAAGTTTCCTTTAACAAGGGTATAGTCCAAAGGAAAATATATTATAATTAAGAATAAAATATTCATGCAAACATACACTAACAAAATCATTCTTCAGAACTGGAAACATATATATATATTTATATATATCAATATATATAAAATTCAACCAACAGACAAGAACAGTCTTCCTCAGGAACAAGACAATAAATTAGCCTGCTGTCTAAACTTTCACCCTTTCTGAATCAAAGATTTTTAGAACTAGGATGAAAGCTGATGTTCTTAATGTCAGGAACACATACTTAAAAAGCAAAACAAGCCTTTCAAAATGAGAAATCATCCTGATTATCAGGGAAATTCAGGAATTCTTCTGGCAGTGGGTGTTGATTTAAAAACAAACAGACCAAAAAACGCCCCCCCAAGACAAAAAAACCTACCTTAAAGAATAAAACACAAAGCGTGCACGGGTTTCTCTTCTGCTCAAATGGCACACAAATGTCTCTGCTCCAGGATCAGGGTGCTTCTTCGACTCCGCCCCAGGAGATAAGTCAGGTATTTAAGGACAGCTGGCTGCACAGAGTTGTCAGCCTCGCTGTGAGAAGGACCAGGCCCCTTTCAGAGAAGTTACCCGACTGATACCTCTAACCACTCGCCTCCTAAAATAGAGACAGGTGTGCTCATCCAGTCAAAGGTCCAGATAAGGCTACGTTCAAGCCTCCTGCTCTTCCTGACCTGGGGCACCGGGACCAGACTCTGGGCACTGCCTCAGCTCAGTGCCTCCCCCGGTGCCAAGACTCAACGTTTGCAGCTGCCTGTAGGTCAAGCTGAGATCCCTCCCTACTCCAGGCTTCAGTCAGCCCAGGCACATTAACCATCAAACATTTCCCTTGATGGGTTTTGGCCACCCTCAAAGAGAATGACTCCCACCAGGTTGGGAGTTTCTGAACAATCCCTCATTTGGAGAGAGGAAGTCCACATAGTGTACCTGAGCTCCATCACCCAGCCCTGCTCCATCCATCACCCAGCCCAGCTCCATCCATCACCCAGCCCAGCTCCATCCATCACCAGGCCCAGCTCAGATTTCCCCTCTAAACTGTGCAAGAAGCCACCACTGGCCTTAGTGTTTAAACCTGGGAAGAAGGTCATTTGCCATTTTTCCTTGTGGCCAACCAACCCAAGTGAGACCAGTAACAACCACAAAGTACCTCACAGAAATTGCTGGCAAGGGCTTTCTTTCTCTTCCAACGAAAGGGTATTTCTCCCCTCTTGCCACTCCCTCTTTCCCTCAACACATGAAGAAACCATTTTAGCACCTTCTTCAGGAAGAGGCCAACTATACTAGAATTAAGGCAACAAAGAAGTGCCAGCAAGTCACCTGCATCACATCCAACCATCTGAGGTCCCATGGCTTAAGAAACTGGTTTGCATAATCAAACATGTATATTGCTTTTTCTCCTTGAAATAGATCCCGGATCCGAAGACACAATTTTAAAGAGTTCAGCTGATACAAATACTCTAGGAAAGCTGAGCTATACTGTATGCTTTCAACAATTACAACCAAACCCAGCCCAGTAAAATTTATTACATTTAAAACCAAGATTATAATAACCACATCCATTCCATTTGCAACACTTTATAGGGTAGCTGGTTCCAAAGACTCTGAAATCTGAAGACAAAAGTAAAATCAGATGTTGTCCGAAGCATACGGAGATGTCTCTCAAGGGAATTAATGCAACTCTGATGGGAATTCCTCTCAAAACAAATAGAAAGCACACATTATCTAATGATAGCTTAATTTCTGGTAATTTTCCACTATAAAACAATTTTTTTAAGGAAGAGAAGTATCTACAATAAGCAAATTTGGGGTTCTCTCAATCTTTGCCTTTTCCTTAACACCCCGCCACTGAAACAACTCAGGGAAACCGACAGTATCCATAAGCCACAGTTTTAAATATGGCCAGTAGTAATAAGATATTATGTTCCGTCATGCTACATGTACCAAATGGAAGGGTGATAAACATCGAGGGATTATTCAGACTGTGAAAACTTTACATCTTTAGCTTGAGATTTGAGGACTGACCCTTATTCATGAGACGAACAAATATGTACAGAGGGAAAAAAGGTTTAAAAGACAAACACCAAAATGATAACTGCATGTCTCTGGAGTCACTGAATGGGGTCAGTGACTTTAATTTTCTTCTTTGTGTTCATTTTTATTTTCCATATGCTCTACAATATTTATTATTTTGGTAATAAATATTATTTTGAAATTGTTACATTATGATGATTTTATGCTAATTTATACCTTTTTGAAAGTATATATTCTACATAAACTATTCAGAAAAAACCTAACATACTGTATATAGTAGCAGACACTGTCAAAAATTCAGGGATTCCAAAAGGTGAAGAATATGAACATTTTAACTTTTAAGATGATTGTTCTCCCTATAAAAGCACTCCTATGCTACAGGTTAAAAAATACAATGGAAAATGTTTGAACATCACAGAGAAAAATAATAAGTATTGTCTTGGGGAACAACCTAGGTTTTTCTTCCCCTTTAAATAAGATAAAAGGGGGGGAGAAGCCCTAGACCGTGATAAAAATATGCATTATCCCACCCCAAAGACTCTGTACAGCTGGTGAAGAACATTCCGGAAAAATGTGTAGCCCTTGAACATTTAGATTTGGCCTTGAAGCACACACACCAGGACAAAAATTATCCCTGAAACAGCCATCCAAGAGGGTAGGGAAACAAGAAATTTCATCCAGAACCAAAGGCAGTAGCCATTTGAGGCTGGTCTCCGCCCGGATGATGCTTCTGTCAGGCTCCCTTGTGGCCCAGTTTCTACATCTTTTCCCACACTCCACGGAAATGGCAAGGCTCTAACAAACTGCACATTTAAATGAGGAATGGAAAAATCTTTTCAAAACTTCGGCGTTCTTTACACCTTCAGTACTATTAATGCTGCCTTTCTGAAAGCCCCGGCAGAAAAAAAACTGAACAGCAGAGGGTATATTTAGCTGATTAATCATTTCACTCATTAGTTTTTATCCAGCTAAAATGACGTTTGTTATGGTGAGTGTTAGGATATTTTTAATAAAGATCAAAAGTTTATTGGGAAGTATTTTCAAAAAATTTGGAATATATGGAGAGATGAAATTAGAACTCCTCCACAATCCCATCACCCAGAGATAAACCACTGTTAGGCTAATGAACTTACTAAGCAGAGACATATTTAATTATACAAATTAAACACTGAACATATATATTTCAAAAGAATAAATTCTATTTATATGTCATTCTAAATTTCATCCTATTTCATCTGTTGAGTAAACAATTCGTAGTTATATTCTCATACAGATTTTACTGCCTGAGTAACAGCTTCAAGTTTATATGTTAAAGATCAGAACCAGCAAGGAGCTGTCAAATGGCTCTTTAGAGTTCACTAAGAATCGAATTATGATGCCTATATACAAGGGCCAATTTTAAAGCAATCTTGACGTTATAACATCTTACTTTCATATCTCAAAGCACACTTCACCTGAACCCCTTCTCAATCAACCATTTAAAGTTCATGGCAGAAAAAATACAAAATTCCTGAAAGTAAATTAGTTCATTTTTATAAGCTACATTTTACAAAGTACCAATACAGTTGAGGACGTGGACCATAAAACAGAAAGTACTATTTCCTCTCAAACATTTCCCTCACCGGCTAAGGACAAAGTGACTCATTCCTGGGATTCACCTTCCTTCAAAATACTATCTCTATAAAATTCCCCACTTAAAAAGTCTTAAAATAGCCCTTTGTCTCCCTTCATGGTGGAGCTTTCTCAATCACACACATCTCTCTTTCTCATTTATGTGATAGATAAAATAGATATCATTATATGCATACATAAATGTCATATATAACATATAAGAATTTTTCATAAGAAATTAAAATTCATTCCTCCCACTCTTAGCCTGAATATTCCCAAATGCTGAGAAACCATTAATTGGAAGTAATCTAAATCTGGAGTCATTTTCATTTTAAAATTTTCACTCAGAATTTTTTTTTTAACATCTTCATTGGAGTATAATTGCTTTACAATGGTGTGTTAGTTTCTGCTTTATAACAAAGTGAATCAGTTATACATATACATATGTTCCCATATCTCTTCCCTCTTGCGTCTCCCTCCCTCCCACCCTCCCTATCCCACCCCTCTAGGTGGTCACAAAGCACCGAGCTGATCTCCCTGTGCTATGCGGCTGCTTCCCACTAGCTATCTATTTTACATTTGGTAGTGTATATATGTCCATGCCACTCTCTAACTTCATCCCAGCTTACCCTTCCTGCTCTCCGTGTCCTCAAGTCCATTCTCTACATCTGAGTCTTTATTCCTGTCCTGCCCCTAGGTTCTTTAGAACCTTTTTTTTTTTTTTTAGATTCCATATATATGTGTTAGCATACGGTATTTCACTTGTAATTTTATCTACATTTCTGACCAATACCAATGAAACCTGATGGTCTAATGGTTACAAAATTAGTTCCAGCAGCAGTGTTTGGGCTTCTACAAGTGAGAACTAATATGTCACAGAATTCCACTGCTCTCATCACACAAGTGTGCAGTTTGGAAACAATAAAGAAACCTGTTCTTCCCCACTCTTTAAGCTGACCCAGATTAGTGGTGTCAAGCTATCATTCCATTACATCTGAATGCTCTACCCCTCTCAGATCCACACCCTTCAGAAGGTGACTTACAGATGCTGATGTTTTCCCACTGCTCTAGATAAGTGCAGAGGACAGATATGACAACCCTTGGGAATCTTAAACCATCCCCTAACGATAATCTACAATTGGCCAGGCTTACTTTTTTCATTTCTTTTTTTAAAACTAAATGGTTGATTGCTTTTTTTATTACTTAAAAAATGGTCCTCATAGTAGTCTATTATATTATTTACTGTACTCTTCTCTATTTGTAAAATATTTCAAAACTCCAAATGAGAAACATTAAGTCATAGGAATTTCCTTTCATATAAGAAAGGAAATCACCCATCAACCCACCATCCAAAGCAAACCATTAATATTTTAATGTATTTCCTTCCAGTCTTTAATATAACAAAACTGGAGTTATACCATATTGTACAGCTTTGCATACAGATATTTCCACTGAATATTATATTGTTAGCATTTTCCCTTTTCAGTAATACTCTAACCGTTATTTTAAGCAGTACATTGAATTCCATACTATGCCTGTGCCATAATTTATTTGACTATGCCACGTTTGCTTTTCCACTATTAATATTGCTAAGAAAATCCCTGCCTAAAAGTCTGTCCTTACTTTTAATTCTTTCTTTAGATTACAGAACTACAAGGGGAATTTCAGCCCAAAAGGCATAAACATTTAAGTTTTCTGTTATATATACAGGACCCCCTGTTTTCCACTCAGTTTGTATTAATCCAAATATTCTCCCAACAGGTGATGCAGAGGCCCAAACTCACAGCATCCCAGAGAGCATTACCTACCAATTTAAGTGGAAAGTTAATCTAATTGTTTTAGTTCTTATTTCATATTACTGGTGGGTTTGAACAATTGAATACGGTTATTGGCTTCTATGGTATCTTCTTTTACAAACTGTTCCTATCCTTTCCCTAAGCACTAGGATTTGGGCGTTTTCTCATTTATTAAAAATAAGTATTAATCATGTTTGCTTTTCCTACTAATTAGACATAGGGACAAGTTTAATATAGACTTAGCATTATTTATCTGCATGATGGTATTGTTTACTGGAATGTATCTTTTCTGAATAAATCAAATTATTTGAAAGGAAGCATAAAAGTGAGACAAACTAAGCAAAAATTCCACGTTTTACGATAGTTAAAACGTATTGTGATGGCACTGGATTATCCCACTTAGCTTTCATAATCCTTTGTGACAGAAACTGTCATACCACCATTTTGCAGATGAAGATACTGAGGCTCACAGAGAGGTCAACGCAGCTTGCCCAAGGTCAATGAGCCAGTGCATGGAGCGACAAGGTGGAGTAATTCCAGAGCCTAAGGCTCGGGACTCCTGCACCCAACAGCCTCTCCTCAGCCACCCTAGTCCTGACCTGTCTCCTTCAACTTCGTGAGCATTATCTCCACGAAGGGTTCTGCCAGAACCTCAAATTCAACATGTTTAAACACAAAACTGATTCTCTTCCCAACCAGATATCCACTCTTCCCCTTAACCTGTCTACTTCCGTCATCATGGTGACAACCATGCTCTTTGTCGTTATTCGAACCTGAACCCTTTATTTTAGCTCCTCATCCACTCAGGACCACTCCCATCCAGTCACCCTGCAAACTGTCAGCAAAGGATTGGGTCTTCACCACCTTTCTCCCATCTCTCCCCTCCTCCTCATTCTCTCAGCCTCCACCATCACTTGCTCCCTTAATCTCTGGACCTTCACCATCACCTCTTTACTGTCTCCTTGCTTCTAGTTTCTTCCTGTTCCACTGTGTTTTGAACAACTGCCGAAGCGTTGTGTTACTCAAATACCACCACAGAATTTTAGGTGTACGGGATCTTGAAACCTAAGATCCGATCAGTTGGCAGTTCCTGACTCAAACACTGTATTGAGGGTGTTCCTGGGGCCCCATCTCAGCTCTGCAGAAAGAGTGCCCTGATTGATTTTCTATGCCTCCAGGGACACAGGGAGTGGTGCCCATGTGCCAGGTTTTAACCCCCACTAGGGTTTCATCTAAGTTTTTCATTTGATAAATTTAGATCTGAGACCAGAAAGATTAATGGCTTGCTGAAGTCACACACCTGGTCAGTAAAAGATCTTTATCTTCCGTGTACATATAGAGTATATTCTATACATTAGGAGTATAAAGTCCTTGGATTCAGGAGCTAATTCTTATTCAGCTTTAAGCCAGCCCACACCACCATCATCCTAACCCAATGACAAGCCTTGGCTACAGGAGGTACCCAATAGTTATTTACTACATTAAAAACCATATTGCAAAGTAATCTTAGAGTAGCAGCAAAGGAATAACATTCATATAAATGTTCCTTGGTAAAAGAACTATAATTACACTACTTTCAAGAACAGGAAAATGAACTGACAAAGGGTCTCCACTAAGTGGTCTTGAGCAGCCTCTGTTAATCAATATAAAAATTCCACTGGTAACACAGAATTTTTAAAAATAAAAGAATAACAGCTCTTTTGACATAAAAATGTTAAGGTAGTTTTAAGAAAGCACTCCAAGAGGGGTCAGTGGCTTGTACAGCTTGGGCAGTCCAAAGAGAAAGGAATGGAACTGTTATCCGCTGAACGCCTACTATGTGCCTAGCACTGTACACTGCTATCTCACAACTGTATGAGGAAGTATTATTATTTCAACTTTACTGATGAGGAAATCATGATTCCAAGAGCAATGAACTAACCCAAGGACCTAGATGTGACCACATCGCTGGTATACAATAGCATTAGGATTTGAGCCCAGATCTGTTTGACTCTAAAACCCAAGCTCTTTCCAAACCAAGGAAAAATTTCCTGCAACAACATAATCATCCTTACAGACCTTAAAGGACAAAAACTTGATTATGACTCTACTGAAATTACGAGTGACTGTTGATCAAAATAAATCACAAAGAGTTTTAAAAAAAAAAACACAAACTGGGAGGTAGTTTTTGCAACACATATAATCCACAAGGGATTATTAGGCAATCTACATTAAATCAATCAATAAGAAAAATATCTAAAAGACATACAGACAAAAGACTAAACAAGGACTTAACAGAAGAGGGAACCCAAAAGGTCAATACTATAAATATATACTTAATCTCAATAATCAGGGAAATTGCAAATAAAAAGCACAATGAGATAACATTTCACAAATATGACTGGACAACATTTTGAAGTTTGGCAAGGTTGTGGAAAAACTATAACATCTGTACACTTCTAGTAGGAATATAATCAATACAATCTCTTTGGCATTATCTATAAGGTTTGGCATTATCTAGTATGGTTGATGATGCATATACCCTATGAGCCAGCAAATTTCATTCCTGAGAGAGAGAAAAACAAATAATATGTTTGTGTGCATGTATCCCCACATACATAATAAGAGACATGTAGAAGACCCATTCATAGCAGCCCTTTTATAATAGCAAAAGAAAAACAAAAAACTAAAATCAATCCAAATCTCCATCTACAGTAGAAAGAATAAATAAGCCATGGTGGAATACTACACAGCAGTGAAAATGAATGAACTACAGCAACAAAATGAATGAGTCTCAGGAATATGTTAATCTGAAAGGACAAGTCACAGAAAAATACGTAAAGTGTAATTTCATTTATATAAAGTTCTGAAACATATAAAATAAATAAGAATTTTTAAGAGGATAGCCCATAAAGAAGAGCAAGGGAATGATAAACACAAAATTCAGGACCGTGGTTGCTTCAGATGGGATGACAGAGGGGCACAGAGGAGACTCTGAATGTATAATAGGCTCTTCTTCTTGAACTAAGTGGTGGCTGCCTGAGTGTTCATTGGTTTGTGATTCTGTAACATACCTTTTATGAGCATTGTTTTGTATACACAAATCACTTAATAAAAAACAACTTTAAGGGAAAAAAAGGGACCAGAAGGTCAGGATATTGAATACACCGGGAAAAATAGCTGACGACAGAGAACAAGACGCCAGAGGAGAGCAGAGGTAGTAGAGGGGACCCTATGGTCAGGGGTTTAGCTTCCTGGACTCCAGTTCTGCTATCTGAAAACTAATGCCTTCTTCTGGGGGTGGGGGAGGGAGATTGTTTTTTCAACTTTAGAGGTGTTTTAGCAAAGAACATAAAAAAATGATTAATCTAAATAAACACAGTAAATAAAGCTCTTCCACCTAAAGCTTATAGAACTTTAAATTAAATATTTATTTAATATTTCTGTATTAAATAACTTACAATGCACGCATCAATTTCTTAGTGATGTAAGGGGAAAAAATATGCTGATACTTCCGCAAAAGGCAAAAGATACTAGTAAGAACATTTTGATATGGAGGTCTTTTAGCTGAAAGAGTACAGCAGTTTCTCAGTTTAATGTCCATACAGACCACTTAGGAGTCATGTTAAAATGCAAATTTTGATTGGAAAGGACTGAGCCTCTAAGAATTTACATATACAACAAGCTCCCACTTGGTAAGTGATCCTGTCCTGATGTTGCTGGTCCACGAACCTCACCTCACTATGGTAGCAAGAGACATCATGAAAATGCCTTCTCTGGTGATGTTTAAAAATAGAAATATGAGAGTATCTAATTGAGACCGTTTCATTTTCCCCCAAAGTAGAGATTGATGACGTTATTCCTACACTATAAAAACTTGGATACAGGACACTTGTTATCAGAAAAAAATCAAGAGTACTAAACTAGGTCTTTTGCAAAGAAAAGGTGCTTTGAGAAACAGCAAAGACTGAAAACTTACAAGAGAACTCCAGGAGAGGTTTTACTCACCTGCACAGACCTAGAGAAATAGCTTTTCCAGCAGGGGGATTAGCCCTTTCCTTATGGAAGAAGGGTTTACATTCCCAAAAGTCTCAAAGGAAGAAACCAGGACTACTATAAAGATATTCACAAAACATTAATTAAGGCCTGATTATCATGCAGATGTTGGTGGGGGGGGCCCCACATAATTAAAGGAGCATCCCATCACTGCATGTAAAAAATATATATGTTGGGCTTTAAAATTCTCTCTAAGAATATGCTGTTAAAACGAAAAGCTTATTATCTCAACAAAAACCACACCGAATAATTTCCACACATCAGGCCTATATTTGTTTAGAAGTAGTAAAATCCTCCCATCTCAAAATAGTACTTCTACATGTAAAGTCATACTTTCATACAGCAAGACAAAATAACCACTCACATACTCTTCCAAGGAAACTCTGCCAATGCCAAGTCTCTGCTAAGGATGTGTCACTAGTAGAGTGAGGTCTTGTCGCTTGCTCCTGCAACATCACAGACAGTTGTTACTACTCTCATCTGAGAGATGCTCTTTACCGAAAGCCTGCACATCAGAAGACATCCAAGTGACAGCAGTTTCTGCACTGCCCCAGTACTTCTCATTCATTCTCTCTGATGAAAGTTTTGGTCCATCCAGAGAAAACAGAGTTACAAAGAGCTTAACCTAACAGAATTCTGCACCTGGTAAGTCAGAACAGCTAAACCTCCTGTGACATCAACACAGGGTATTTTCTTACAACACAGTAAATCCAAAATGTCTAGATAATCCATGGAAGGAATACTCCCAAACATCAGAATGCAACATGATTTTATACAACCAGCACAAAGGTTTAGCCCAAATCTAAAAAATTCTACATTTTAATGGCCCTCTATTACTGAAAATAATGCACATAAACCACACACTCTGCAGCCAATTCTATCCTGCAGAGCCACATAAAATCAAATGCCACTAACTTGGGCTCATTAGAGATTTAAAAAATAAAAGCAGACACACCTTGCTTTGAAACACTGATCTTCCCTTCCAGTTAACATACTGAAATCCCCTTTTTCACCTATACATTCTAGAAGAGCCTGGGGTGAAATCTGAAATGTATCCCATTTACCATCCCACATTGAACTGTAGAAGTGGCTAGAAGGGAAATTCCTTGGGTACTACCCCAGACTAAATAGATGAGGATGTTGGAACATCTCCTTCTGACCAGATACCAGCTACACAGGCCCTGGTGGTCTGCCCTTCACAATCCCCTCCCCAGCCACATCTTCAAAATGTATGTATATAAAAACTACACATACATATAAACAAACAAATGCAGTCAGTTACCACCACAATCCCATTATTCATGACTGGAGACTTAACTTGGCTATCAAAGCCAATCTGAATACCAATTTACCATCAACCATGACACATTTACCAAATAATCCTTAATAAAGAGTCCGAATATGTAATTGTATTCTATTACAGAAAACGCAAACGATGAAAACAAAGCAAATACAGGTTAAAGAAATCATTTACCAGCCATCAAAAACATATATAAGTTCTTTTTAAAACAATTTACTGAATGTTAATATTTTTTAAAATGTCTCAGGGACATATGAACTAAAATATATCAATGGTTTCATTTCAAAAAATGGTTTCCTACAGGAAAAATTCATACTCTTAGTATTGATCAAAGACAGAAGTACCGTAATGTTGTAGCTGTAAAGCACCAAATAATAAACATCAACTTTGACATATGATGAAATAGATGGAGAGTTGGGCTGTGGTTTACGGATTACGGGTGAAAAGACGCTGCGACTCCCAATACAGACTGCACCACTGCCTCCGCACACCACTGGGCCCGGTCCTCCCGCCAGCCCCTCCCTACGGCTCAGGTCCCTCGGTCGGAGATCAGATTCCGGTCCGCAGCCGCAGGCCGACTCCCTCTGCCCGCATTAGCACTGCAGGACACCCCTTCATCCCAGCAGGGCCCAACAGACTAGGCAGGAGGGGGTTACCCAAAGAGAAGACTCCCCCCCCTCACAACTAGGTGACCTGATCCTCCCGACGCCACATCCAGCTGAAGCTGCATGACAAGGTAGGAGCAGCTCCGGGTCTCGGCCAAGGGCAGCCCTGGGCCTGGGTGGGGCCCGGCGGGGGCCGCAGGCGCCGAGTGGCCTTGCCAAGCCCCGCCAGCGAGAACCAGGGGAGGCTGCGATACTGCTGCATTGTGCTGCATCACGGCGAGGGCACCGTGAGCCATCCATCTTGCCAAAAAAATCACATCCCCGTCCAGATAAACCCCACCGAATCCATTTTTCTCCTTCGCCGAAGCACCCCCATACTCGCCCTCTCCTCACTTACTATCTGGCCCAGCTTTTGACTGGAAAAATAACGGACACGGTTTGTGTACCGATGCCCACAACACTCCCCCCTCCCCATCTGACGGCAGGCACTTGGCATCTTTCCTATCACAAAAACAAAGGGAAGGCTCCCCCCCAAAAAGAGGGCCGCGGGCGTGGTGTGAGGGCTGATGACCAGAGGGGCTTCCAGCCCACTTCCCCAAAGGCAAGCCCGGAGGGTCCCCGCGCTGGCACAAACCTGTTGAAGAGAGGGTGGCAGGAGCTGAAGGGCGGGCGCAGCGGCGGCTCCGCGACCCGAGGCGGCTCCCGCCCAGCCCTGGGAGAGCGGGGACGGCAGGGAGGGCGGAGGGCGGGCGCGAGGATGGACGGGGGTGGGGGCGCCGGGACGCCGCCTCCGTTTCAGCTGCAGCGCGGCGCAGCCGGGACCACGCCTGGCCGCATCCCCCGTACCGTTACGCGCAGAGCCCGGCCCTGTCAACACCGCCCCCGCTCGCCACCAGCCGGGGCTAGAGAGAGGGCACCCGAAAATACACCCTCCCGTCTGCCCACTTCGCAACCACCCCCGCGCCGGGGGCCGCTGCGCCCGGCTGGAGGGAGGAGGCGGCGGAGGCGGGGAAGGAATCGGCCCCAATGCGTCCAGGGATGAGGCTGGGCGGCCGCGGTGCGCACGGCTGCTCTGCGACCGCCTCACTGCGGAGCCCACCGCCCGCCGCCCCCCGCCCCGCACAGCCCGCGTACTCAGAAGCCACTGGAGACCCGGCTCCCCGCGCCGCCACTGCCCGGGCTCTACAGCTTCCCCGCCCCCACCCCGCTCCCCGGGCGCAGGGCAACGGCGGGACAGCCGCGTCCTCCCGGCCTGGGCCCGCGCCCCTCCTCCCGCCGCCCAGGAGCCAGCCCGGGAGACAGCCCCAGTGAGTTGGCATCTTCCTGCCTCAGGCCCCCAACCTACCTCCCGCGGATAGGGGGGTGGGGGCGCCGGGTTCCCGTCCTCCTCCCGCTCCTCGGCGGCCGGGCGGGTGGGCCGGGAGGCGACTCCGCGGGGCTGTCCGCGGCTGGGGCCGGGGCTCACAGGACGGGACCGGTGGGCGCTGCTGCGCGGGGCTGCGCGCTCGCTCCGGGCGGAGAGGCGGCAGAGGGAGGGACTGGAGGAATCCGCAGCCTGCTCGGCAACAGCTGCACTGATTCCGGGGGTTGGGCGGGAGCGCGGGGCGGGGGGAGGAGGGGAGGGAGCTGCAGGGAGGGGGCGAGGGGCGGGGAGAGGGAGCGCGCGGACGCGGGCAGGCGCCGGGTGCGCGCACACGCGCGCGCGCAAACACGCTCTCTCCCGCACACCCTCCTCCAATCTGCCGCGCTCCTCCCTCCTCGGTTTCCCACTCCCGCCAGCCCTCCGCGCTCGCCGTGAGTCCCGCAGCCGCCCACCCGGCGCCTGCTCCGCGCGCGACCCGAACCTCGGGCGCGTCCACGCTTTCCCCGCGGAGCCTCTGCCCTGGCCCAGCGCCGACCTTGTCCCCTGCCGCGGGGACTGGCCGGGGCTGGCCTGGGCAGGGTGGGCACCGCCGCCGCGCAGTCCGAGCCAAGGGACAATGGGGGCTTTGTCCCCACGGCCGGCAAGGGCCAATTTCATGTTTAATTTGAGGCTAATTCGATTATCGCCATGGAAAAGGGCAGCCTAATTTTCTACGTGACTCGTGCAGCCTCCTTTTGCCCCCGATGTTTGCGTTTGGAACGCAATGGAGAGAGCATGTTGAGGGAGGCTTTGGAGAGTCGTTTGGTGGTTTAGTTTTAGTTCTAGGTGGTGATGCCTTATAGGTTCTGCCCAGCCTGATGAAGACCGGTGGTGACCTCTCCATGGGAAACCTGGGCGATGGAGGGAAGGCGGTTGTTCCTCGGCGAAGTCAAGATTTTCCTCCTTTATGAGTGATTTTTCACCCTTTCCCTCGGGGTAGCTGGTAATAGGCCCTACAAGTGGTTCGCGCAACTCTTGCCTCTCTCGCCCTAACGCCGGCTCACTTTAGCCTGATTCGGGTGCCCTTCCCGAGCCACTCCTAGGAAGTGGGGACGCGATGGCCTGAGGGCTTGAGTTCTCCCCCTACCCATGTACCGTGAGATGGACACGGGACGTTTCCTGGAGACTTGGCAAGTGCTAGAGCCGATTCTCAACCAGCTTGCCTACCCTGGCAATACCCGAAGCTATGTAGAAATTCTGGAACTGCCACTGTTGAGGAGAAAAGATGGTGTCATCACCAGGACCACGAATAGAAACGCTCTTTTAAACAGCCTGGAGAAACTGACTTTCTCCGTGCTCTGTAAGTGCCCAAAGCGGCACTGTAAGCCTTCAGAGGGAAGAGGGGCCTTCTCCGTTGTTAAAAAAAAAAAAAAAGCCCTAAGGCTTTTCTCCTAAAGATCTGACCCTCAATACCTGAATAAAAATTTTTTCAAAAAATAAATAATGATGATAATAGACAGTCAAATAGCTAGGATCGTGCTTATGTCTCAAATCAGTAGACACGATGGATTTATATTTTTGTATGTATTTTTCATGAATAGTTTAAAATAAAATTAAACAAAATCGTCTCTGCAAAGTGAAGATGATTCTTCCTTTTAGGTTTTTGCCATCAGTTTGAATGTTTGACCAAAGTTTATATTTGATCTATATGAAAAAAAATTGAGGAAGGCAAATGATTTAACATTTTTCTCACAAGGTTGATCAACACAGCCTGGTGAACTCTCGAAAGGCAGGGTTCTCTGTTCACTGCTAGTACATAGCAGGCATTTAAAAGGTACTCAAAAAATATTTGTTGAACAGAATCAACATGTATGTGGCTGCCCTTGTTAGGTAATGCCGGAAACCCACTAGAAATAAAAGTTGTTTCCCTTTCACTTATTTTGTGCCAGAGCCCCCAACACCTCCCCACCTACAGTGTTAATGAAATACCAAAGAAAACAATGGCAGTACTGAGAAATGCCTGTTTAAATTCTTTCAATGTTATTCTGAAATTGTGACTCTTAACTGCTTCCTTTATCACAGATAACAGTACTGGAATAAATCTGCATTTGATGCATGAGTCACCTCCCCTACCCCATTCCACTCCCACTTAGTTTTAAAATTTTCCTTCAAAAAGGAAAGCCACACATAACTTTAGCAAGATACTTTAGTAAAGTGGCAGTAAGTATTCCAAACATGTGAAAGACAAGGATTCAGAGTTTCACTATAAATACCTGACTAGCAATTTCAAATTCTTACCTTTTGGTGGGGGAGCAGGGGGCCGGGGGAAGCATCACCCAGGAGACCCCAGTGTATCACTGACCAAGAAAAATTAACAAGTCAAAAAAAAAGTCTAAATCTGGAGAGATTATTGGAGAAGACACATATCTCTGTGGAAAGAAAGAATCTAGAAAAAGAAAAAACTTTAGGCAATAATGATGGTAACTCAAAAGGATTATTCCCAAATATCTCAGAAGCAACTTTGCTGAAGTTTATCCTCACATTAGAATCAAGGTTGATTTAAAGGAACGTTAAACTCCTTGGTTTCCTGTCTATAACATTCTACTCTCCATTTTTAAAACCATGTGAGTATATATGGCTTTGTCTCCCATAGAAATAATACTTTATTACAAAATTTTAGAGATATAAATAGTTATTTTAACTTTCCATTTAAAATTTAGGAGAAAATCTTGTCAACATGCATTAGTCACTATAGACTGTTATGATAACACCATAGACTGTGTTACGATAACACCTAGTTCCCAAATCTCAGTATAATATGCATTTTCCAAATCAACAAAAACTAATTTGTTGCTTATACAAAGTCAACTGTGGTTCCAAGAGACTCTCCGGGGAACCTGTCTTCCAAGTGTCAGCTCAACATTCCAGAATACTTTAATACTATGGTACCTTCATGTCAATGGGTACTCCCACAATATCCATTGCAAGGGAAGAATGTAATGGAGGGTTAAGTATCAGCAACTAAATACTTCTGCCCAGAAATGACACAAGGTTTCCTCCACTCACATTTCATTTGCCAAAGCAAGTCATGTGGCTACACTTGAAATCAGATATGAATGAGCAATAGTGTTGTCTGCCACTACCTGTTTGATTTAGAAAAGAGAAAATGGTACTTTAACTATTTCCTTGGTTATATTAACACAATTAATACCCATATACATACAAACTATTATGTATAAAATAAGCTAAGGATATATTGTAGAACGTGGGGAATATAGCCAATATTTTATAATAACTAAAATAATAATTCAGATTATAAATGCTAAGTTATGTATATTTTACCACAATAAAAATTAAGAAAAAAAAAGAAAGTCCATCTTTTATTATAATAATAGTACTCTAAAATTTTTAAATCAGGACACATTTTGAAAACTTGAATAACTTTTTTCATTTCTAATATTCTTAAACCTGACTTCCTTTTAACCTTGAACTAGTCTGGGAAGTCTCCTCATATTAGAAATGTTCCATTTGGTGATTTACACGTATTAATTTTGCACTGGGGACACCTAAAGACTTACATGTTTAAACTGTCATTACCATGAATGAATACTTTTTGAGCACCAATAACACACTTACTGCTGAATAAAATAATTCATTCTTTCAATTATTCAAGAAATATGTATGCCTTAATCTGTTCTAGGCTCTGAAATAGAGCAGTGGGCAAAACAGTAAAAAATCACTGCCTTCATGAATCTTCCATTGTAGTAGGGGGTACGGTCAATCAATAAGCAAGTAAAACATATGTATGATGATCAATCTGACTATATGGTAATGTAAATATTTAGAAATAATATTTGTAACATGGTCAGAATAGTCTCAGCTTTCTATAAAGTTTCTTCAAATTTTTCTGTTAACAATAATAATGATCATAAGTAGCAACTATAAAATGCTTAACAGTTTTTAAAGTGCTTTAGCAAATGCCATACTATCTTGTCCTTTTGTCAGTTCTGTGAGGTAGATATCAACCCCATTTTACAAATGAGAAAACTGAGACATGGGTAGGTTGAGTTGTCCAATTTTACACAGCTACTAAGTGCCAATGATATCTACTTGGAAGCTAGTATATCAGAGCTGTATGCCTGGGCATTGCATATTAATTATTAAAAAGTAATTCTCTTTGCAAGATGAAAAAAAGTTTTAGGGATGGGTGGTGGTGATGGTTGCACAACAGTGTGACTGAACTAATGCCATTGAACTGTACATTTTAAAATGGTTAAAATGGTAAATATTATGTATATGTTACCACAGGTTTTTTAAAGTTCTTAAAGTAATTCTGAATGTAAACCTCTGGAATAGTAGAGTAGACGTTCTCTTAATGATTCTTCACTTAGCCCACTTGTTGGATGACACTGTTCACTCGCTCTGTGTTGTAAGCACACTGATGTCTAAGGCACAACAAACATACTCTGCTGGTAGACTATACTCTTCTACGTCTGTGTATTTCAGCTCCTACCAGTTGTGTTATATATTTACCAAGGCAGATGTGTTTGTCCCCAAATTTGTTTATGCCAGTTATACTTATTATACCTAATAATTATGCTTATTATAATTAAGCATTACATACACCAATTAAATATGAGTATTTTTGAAATGTCTCAAGAAAGGCTAAAAATATTGCCATCAAATTACGCATGGTCAAGCTAACAGTAAAAAATTAGAAAGGGTGGAAATTATAAAAACCTTGAAAAATTAGGAGATAGGTTGCTTTGCAGGTGTCTCTAAGTTCTTAATCAACTTAAAAGAAGACAAAAATGTGTATCAAATAGCTGTGGCTTTTGCAAAAGAGAAGTGACCTTTCACTCAGTAAACATGTTCAGAGAAACACTTTGTTTTTCAACAGATTAACAGGTGAATATAAATTTATGTTTCAAGTAAAACAAAACTCTGTCTTTTTCCAGATATATAGCTATAATTTTATTTTTCTTTTGAAATGTGCTCCAAGGATTAGGCAATGAATCATTAGATATGACACCAAAAACATGAACAACAACAACAAAAATAGACAAATTGGACTTCATCAAAATTTAAAACTTTTGTCCATCAAAAGACAGTATCAAGAAAGTGAAAAAATATACAGAATAGGAGAAAATATTTGCAAATCATACATCTGATAAGGGTCTAGTATTCAGAATATATAAAGAGCTCATAACTCAACAACAAAAAGACAACCCCATTCAAAAATAGGCAAAAGAGTTGAATAGAATTTTCTCCAAAGAAGATATTCAAGTGATCAACAAACACGTGAAAATATGTTCAATATCATTAGTCATTAGGGAAATGCAACCCACTAGGGTAGCTTTAATTAAAAAAAAAAAAAGTAAAACAAGAAAATGGAAGAGATCAGATTTGTGGTTACCAGAGATGTTGGGGGTAGAGGGGAGGGTGGACAACATAGTCAAGAGGTACAAATTTCCAGTTATAAGATAAATAATGTACAACACAAAGACAACAGTTAACACTGCTTTATGATATATGTGAAAGTTGCTGAGACAGTAAATCCTAAGAGTTCTTATCATAAGGAAAAAAATTGTTTTTCTTTTATTTTGTATCTATAGGAGATGATGGATGTTAACTAAACTTGTAATCATTTCACAATAAATGTAAGTCAAATCATTATGCTGTATACCTTAAACCTATACAGTGCTGTATGTCAATTATATGTCAACAAAACTGGGGGAACAGCAGAAAATAACTAGTATTGGCAAGAATGTGGAGGAATTGGAATCCTCAAGCACTGTTGGTGGGAATACAAAGTGGTACAGCTGCTGTGGAAAACAGTTTGGCAGTCCTTCAAAAAGTTAAATAGAAGAACTGAAAACAGGTACTCAAAACACGTGCACAAATGTTCATAGTAGCACTCTTCACAATAGCCAAAAGGCGGAAACAACGCAAATGTCCATCCATTGATGGATAAACAAACTGTGATAGGTATATACAATGGAATACTACTCAGCCATGAAAGGAACGAAGCACTGATACATTCTACAATGTATTAGTACATTGTACACTTAGCATATGTACACAGCATAATGTGAAAAAAGCCAAACACAAAAGTCACATATTGTATGATTCCATTTATATGAAGTATCCAGAATGGGTAGATCCATAGAGATAGAAAACAGATTGTGGTTGCCAGGGGCTGGAGTGAGGGGCTGGGTGAGAATGGGGTATAACTGCTTAATGAGTATGGGGTTTTATTTTGGAGCCATGAAAATGTTTAGATAGAGGCGGTAATTGCATAACATATTGAATATATTAAATACCACTGAAATGGTTGCTTTAAAATGGATAACTTTATGTTATGTGAATTTCATCTCAATTTTAAAAATGCAACTCAAGATTGAAAATCTTTTTTTTATTAGTTCGTCATTTAACATCATTTTTTCATAACCAACCAACCACTTGTCACATCAGGTAAACGGACTTTTGCATGTTCTTTAAAACTTTCCAGGACTTCCCTGGTGGTCCAATGGTAAAGAATCCGCCTTTCAATGCAGGGGACTCGGGTTCAATCCCTGTTCAGGGAACTAAGATCCCACATGCCGTGAGGCAACTAAGCCCGTGCGCCACAACTACTGAGATTGCGAGCCTCAATGAGAGAGCCCACGTGCCGCAAACTACAGAGCCCATGTGTCCTGGAGCCCGCACTCCACAACTAGAGAGAAGCCCCAGCGCCTCAATGAAGAGACTGTGCACCGCAACGAAAGACCCCTTGTGCCTCAGTAAAGATCCCGTGTGCCGTAACTAAGACCGAGTGCAGCCAAAAAAATAAAGAAAATAAAGTTAAAAAAAAAAAAAACTTTCCTACATGCTCCTCTTGCGAAAGGGTTTATCACAATTTACCTCTCAGATATAAGCTAATTATTCCACTTGCATATTTTCAGGCAGCTTGATTCTCATTATTCCACTACAGAAATATAAAAGTGATCTGAGTTCTTATTGTTGAAACCAAAGTAGAAATTTTTAAAAAGAATTTTCTGGAATCTCCCTTTAGTAAGTAGCAGTTGAGAATGAGGAGGGGAAAAGCTCAGAGTGTGATGGCTCTCCATATAACAACGTGTACTTTTCTTCATTGTCCCAACCTGCATTATCCAATACAGTAGGCACCAGGCCACATCTGGTAGTGAGCAGTTGAAATGTGGCTGGAGTGACAGAAAACCTGAATTTTTAATTTTAATTAACAAATTTTAAAATTGATCTTGGTTTAGTTATTAGACAACTTTTAAGTATGTTTAGAACAACTTGGGTATTTGAAACTACTTGTTCTAACTAAATTTTATGAACTCTATATGCACACCAAATTCAAAGACTTAGTTTAGAAAAAAAGAATGTGAAATACCTCAATTTGTAAAATGTCAATTATACATTGCAATGATATTATCTTGGGTATAATGGATTAAATAAAACATTTTAAAAATTATTTTCACCATTTCTATTTTATTTTTTTCAAGTAAAACTATTGCAAAATTTTTAAATTATGTATGAGGCTCACCTTACAATTCTATTGGACAACCCTGTTTCTGATATTGTCAATGGGGACCTCAGTCATTGGCATTCTGACTATTTAGGTTTGGGAAAACAGAAGAAAAGCACCTAGAATTTGGAAAATGCCACAAAGCAAGAACTCCAAAGTGAGGTCATTTCCACCCCCCAGGCTTCCCATAGTGCCTCCATCACAATGGCCTCGGTATCTGTGGACAGCAAGCCAGATGCTTTTTGAGAGCAGAAGGCAGGCATGGCTAATGTTTTCATGACTGGTATCTTTCTTTTGGAAGTCCAAAGATGACCTTGGCAATGACATCTTGCCATTGCCTCAAGATAAACCACCCACCCACCCCAATTTGACATACTTTGCTGGCCTATGTAAAGGATTCCAGAAGTGGGCTAGATTCATGCCTAGAATTCATTCAAGAAATTGCAAAAATTCATAGGCTGATGGGTGAGGAACAAAGAGAAACAGAGAGAAAAACCACTCCCTCACAGAGGTCGGAGAAGTTTAACATGTAGCTGGTCTGAAGGGAAACTCTTCTGTCTGGATTGAGTGATTGGATCTTGTCCTCTAATCATACTTCTGACATTGCGGTTTCCTCTTTTCCCATCCTCTGTCCTCAGATACTGAGTGGGTGGGGATGTGTGGTCACAGCCAAAACTTTACACCTCATTCTCAGAGGATGACAAAAACACTAAGACTATTTGAACATTTGCCATAGAGGCAATGAAATTCTGTCCTTGCTTGCTTCTCATGGTTTGCAGGCTGGTCTCTTCTCTTGGGTTCTTTCTTTTACACACAGGTTAGAGGAAGCAAGTGTTCAATTTTAATAATAAGCCTTTATTTAAGACTGAAATGTGGGCCCTTAAAGACTCACAAAAATGAGGAAATATTTGCTAAATTTCAGTTAATAAGCATTTTCCCCAAATGAGATGCAATGTATAATAATTTTTGGTTATTGTTTTGATATTATTATTTTTACTACATATATATGTAGGCACTCTAAGTGCTTTACATGTATTTATTTAATCCTCACTGCTAATCTATGTGGTATGTACCATAATTATCACCATTTTATTGATGAGGAAACTGAGGCAAAGAGATTGGGTCAGTTGCCTGAGGTCTTACAGGTCTTGAATTCTGATGAAAACAGAATTCAAACTCAGGTCCATCTGACACCAAAGCTGTTTCCAAAAGTTTGAAAAGGGAAATAGGATTTTAGTCATTTTACTACAAGCTTTAAAAGCAAACATAATGACTCGAGATGTGGTCAAAGGCACCCTTTTTTTTTAAAACTGACATAGTTTTAATAAAACTTTAAAAAGATACTTTTCAGGGCTGTAAGGATGTGTCTAAGTTTGAAAAAAATTTAAGCACCTGGATTCTTATATGCTTATGTTTCAAAGTTCACCTAACTTGAAAGTCATCTGCTCCTTAATAAGTGCTGCCAATATGGAATAAGAAAAAATACTTTAAACAGAAAATCCCCCTGTGTTTGGTGAACAGAGCAGTATTGTTTGTTTTTCGAAAGGGACAGGAGATGGGGGTAGAGGTGGGAGTGTTTGTTTTTATGAAGTTTGCTTTGAAAATCTCTTCTGAGGCCTTCCCAGGAGCAGCTGAGTGGGAGTGCTGGGGTTTGATACAATACCTGCTGGGTAAGTATGGGCCTGTCTCAGCTGCAAGTAATTTACACTCTCAGGATTCTCTCCAAAGAGGACCTTAGACCAAGGCAAGCTGAGAAAATCATATATTGGATTTCTAATTGCTACAGGGCTCTGGTAGGAACAAAAATATTTTTAGGTCTGAGTTTCTTAAGGCAGTGGGCTAACTGAATCTGAGAAGAACTGGGGATTTTACCCATTTGGTGGGAAGATTTATGCTATCTGAGGGGTAGATTCTAGGGAAGGCTGGGAAAATTATCCGAATGCATTCTCTGAATTGTGTCTTAGCTGTTGGCAATGTAGGTGCTAATCAGAGCCTTCTCCAGTCGTTCTTCTGTTAATTTGCCCTCCAAGAGGATCTGAGAATTTGCTAGGCTGCCCCTGCCCTCCTCCTCAACTGAATTCTCCCAGATCCTCCAGAAAGAATAGGATGCTGATGCTGTAGTTGGGGGCCTTTCACACAATCACTGGCCACATCCCAGACAGGTGGAGGCCTCTGGTTTCTGAGCACCTGTATCAGGTGGTATGAACTGGAGAATCAATGTGGCTGGCTTGAGAAGAAAACTCCAGGAATATCTCAACTGCCAAAGTTTCACCTTTCCAATGACAATATTGCCACAGGGATTCATACCCCAGTACAAAGCTGCAGCAATCAATTAGTAAATCATTCCTTAGTTCTTCCCTAGCCTCACTGAAAACTGAAAATCAACAAGATAAATATATGTTTTTGTTTAAAAATACTGTCACCATCAGAGGTTTCTCTTCTAACTTTAGCTTTTTCTTTGTGTAGGCAATACATTCACATTCTTAAATAATCAAAATGGTATTGAAAGGTATGCATTGAAATTCTCACTCTCACCCTGTCCCCACTCACCTCATGGCCCCACCTCCATTCCCCATAGGTAACCACTTTTTAAATTTCTATGTGCTCTAACGGGGCACCTCTCTAAAAGAGATACCTGTCTAGTGTCTCTTTAGGCATGTATAAACAAAATCAAATGCATAGTTTTATTACTTCTCTCCCTTTATTATACAACACGTAGCATACTACAAACACTGTTCTGTATCTTGCCTTTTTTTTCACTTAATGCATCCTAAAGCTTTCTCCTTCTCAGAACATGGTAAGCTTCCTTATTCTATGTTGTTGTTGTTGTTACAGCTGCTTACTATTCCATTATATGCCACACTTTATTTATTTGGATTGTTCAGTCTTTTGCTTTTAAAAACAATGCAATCAAGGGTTTGTGACCAGATATTTCTGGATCAAACTTTGTTCCTCTATTCACTGGAAATCCCACAGGCATGTATATGGCAGTCCAAGGAGTGTACACTAGACTTACAGAAGGTTAGAGATAGAAGAGGCTTCAGATCTCATCTAATCCAACCCGCTGTTTTAAGAAAGAGGAAACCAAATCTCAATGAAGTGACTTACCCAAGATTATAGAGTGGTTGGTCTGGGACCAGAGCCCAGGTTTCCTGGTTCCCAGCCTGAAGTTTTCCCTGCTCGATCACACTGCTGGGTGCTGCATATGTGTGTGTGTGTGTGTGTGTGTGTGTGTGTGTGTGTGTGCGTGTGTGTGTGTATTGCTCCTCCAGGAGTATAAAACTCATTGGATACAAAGTTGAACATGATAAGAGCCAGGAGAGAGCTACAACGCCCTGAGGGGATTCCTTCAAAGAGGAAGATACCGGGCTTCCCTGGTGGCGCAGTGGTTGAGAGTCCGCCTGCCGATGCAGGGGACACGGGTTCGTGCCCTGGTCCGGGAAGATCCCACATGCCGCGGAGCGGCTGGGCCCGTGAGCCATGGCCGCTGAGCCTGCGCGTCCGGAGCCTGTGCTCCGCAACGGGAGAGGAGAGGCCACAACAGTGAGAGGCCCGCGTACTGCAAAAAAAATAAATAAATAAAAGAGGAAGATACCAGGTTAGGGGAAATCTGGAAAGCCTTCATCAAGAAGGTAACATTCATGGTTGGGCCTGGAATAATACATAGGATTTTACCAAGTTGAACAGGTGAAGAAGGACACTCCAGGTGAAGAGGTCAGCAAGAGCAAAGACATGGACATGGGAAAGCATCAGGTATCTTTGTGTAGCCAAGAGCCAAGTGTGTCTGGAGTATAGTGTATGATTAGAAAATAAAACTCCTAGTAGCTTTAATGAGATGATTGAGCACTTACCTTATGCCAGATGTTATTCTGAGTGCTTTATCAATATTAACCTTTAATCTTCACAACCCTATGAAGCAGTTACCATTATTAGCCCCATTTTCCAGGTGGGAACACTTGGGCACAGAGAAGGTAGGTAACTGGGCTTAAGTCCCACAGCTAGTAAGTTTACATTCTAGAGAGTCTGGCTTTAAAAGAGCGTTAGCACTTCTCCCTGTTACTGGGAGATGAGACTGGAAAAAGAAAGTGGTCACATTAGAAAGGATGTTGGAACACTTGGTGCGACACAGAAATATTTATACTACCATGGATTGCGAAGGGAAGGAGGCAAGTCTTTACTGAGTACATACTATGTCTTCAAAATATGATGAGAGATAGATTTATTTTCTTTTTTTAATTAAATTTTTTATTAATTTAAAAAAAGGTAAGATCATAGGGAGCCAGCAATGCTACAGAAACATAGGGTTAGAGGCCTACCTAGAGAAAGACCCTGGTATTGGCAGAGACATATTGAGGCACTGTGTGTTTAAAGTCTGAGATCTAAAGAGAAAGAGTAAACTAGCCAGGGGTCACCCTCCCAGTCCCTGCTTGACATCTGCTTCAGTTCATTCCAGGAGGAAAGAGAAGGGCAGGGAGGTAGGCAGCATCTCAGCAAAGCCAGCTTCAGCTTTGGTCATCTCACCTACCGACCATATTTAAGGAGTTCCAGGTTAAGAGTTTAAAAGCATATGGCACCTAGGCTGTCATTCAGGAGAAGGGATCACATTCCAAGTCCAAGAAAACTCCTCCCTCAGATCTGAGAGTGTTCAGGGCTTCAGCTGAGCTCCTCTGGCTAACGAGTAGTCACTTGGTCAGTCCTGCTGCCTTGATCCCATCTCCAGGAGGGGCTACAGCCAGAGGGAGAAGAGGGAGTCCAGCGCCCAAGCCTTTTGAGGCACTATTAGATAGGGAAAAGAGGGGCCCTGGGGTCACTGATTCTAGGAGGGAAACTGGTAGGGGCAGCATGTCTTCTGGGCTGGACAGAGTGAAGCTTGGACATACAGCAGAACCATTCCTATTGGAGCTACAAGCCCCTAGAATTGCTCCACAGCCTGTCTTGCTCTCCCTTGAATCTGATCTGCTCCTGTACTGCACCTGTCATGGCCAGTCCATCTCCAACCCCCATCTCCCTAGAGCCAATGTGAGTCAGGTGGACAAAATTCATTGGTTCCCCAATCACGGCCCGGTCAAGCCACCTCCTCTTCTTCTTCAGCTGGGGGTTCCCTACCATGCAGCAGCCCAGTTTGTGCCAAAATTCACTCATCCCCTGCTGGTTACAGTTTCACTCTGCCTGAGGCCCCAGAGGGCTCTTACTCTGGTGCCCTGACCGCCCACTCCTCACTCCCCTCAGGTGTAACAGCATCCTAGGTTTACTCAGCTGGACACATATAGAGAAAGTAGAGTCTCTGGAGCCCTTAGCTGAGCAGTGAAGGTCAGCATCTCAGACCCTGAGAGACTAGCAAGGTCAGAGAGTGGGGTGGGCAGGCAGGACCAAGATGATGTCTTCCACAGACTCGGAACCCTGCTCTACTCCGGCATTGAGGTGACCGGCGGCAGCTGGTGGGGGGGGTGTCCCGCTTGGGGCCCACCAGTGTGGGTTTTTCAGGCTCGCTCCTTGGCGGGGTGGTGAAGCCAAGGGCCGGCTGGCAGAGCTAGATTTCTTTTCTACATAATTCAGATGAGGAAACCAGGACTCTGAGAGGGTAAGTGACTTACCCAAATTCTCAAAGCTGTCAAGTGGCAGAGAAAGCCTTTGAGGACCTGTGTCTGAGCTAGTGTTCTTGCTTATCTAAATGTAGCCCACAGAATGCATGGCCTAGAGGGGAATGGAGTTCCGTGGTGAAGCTGGCTTGGGAAATGCTCAGATAATCCAAAACAGACCTGAATTTAATTGCAGATTTTCTCAGACTTTAATAGACTACCATGCTTCATAAGGTGGACGTCTCACATTTCCAAAGCTAGTTGTACCACGATACCCTCCTTTCCCACCACCCCCAAGCCCTTTGTTCAAGTCACATTCAGTGGAGAGAGTGCTGGGAGGATACTAGTTTGGGAAAGCCTACATAGACCATACTGGAGAAAGGAAGGAAAGGTGTGTTTCCTGATCACCTGGGTGTGTGGCCACTCTTTACAAATACAAACAAAGGGCACTTGAATCTTACTTCCTGAGAACTACACAGAAAAGGCGTTATCTAAACTTCCACATCTCAGAAAGCTGGTGTGTTTTGTTTTTTGTTTTTGTCTTTGTTTAATTTTTGATCCCTAAAACAAATAAATTGTCTTTGTCTGTTTTAGGGATCAGAATGGAAAAACCTGATTTGATTTCTATGGTAGAATCTCCCAATTCCTAGTCCAGTTCTTTCATACCCTAAGGTTAAGATGTTGGGATGTCAAAACCCAAAAATATATGTAGGTCATGCTTGATTGGATTATGCCTGTGAACTTAATTTATATTTAGCTGGTGGTTTAATATATAATCCAGTGTTGCTATCATATCACTATAAAAGACAGCATGTCCAAAAAAGAATACCTTTACCCTCTCCCTTCCAAAAATCGTCATAAAGTGTAAAACTTATATCCAGCATGACTGGACCAAGTAAAACCTTAGGCATTAAGAAAGGATTCTGGGGCTTCCCTGGTGGTGCAGTGGTTAAGAATCTGCCTGCCAATGCAGGTGACACAGGTTCAATCCCTGCCCCAGGAAGATCCCACATACCGCAGAGCAACTAAGCCCGTGACCCACAGCTACTGAGCCCACGTGCCACAACTACTGAAGAGCCAGAGCTCCACAACAAGAGAAGCCACCCCAATGAAGAGTAGCCCCTGCTCGCCACAGCTAGAGAAAGCCCGCGTGCAGCAACGAAGACCCAACGCAGCCAAAAAATTAAATAAATTTTAAAAAAAGAAAGGATTCTGTAAATCTTAAACACTGTGTGAAAATAATATTCTTTGACTGGCTACAAATTCTGCCTGTCAAAGGACTTTTCTCAGGCAGTTTTTATTACATTTGGTAAGTTGGGTGGAACTTCCTTTTCAACTCTGGTAGTATTTTAAGAATTTGGGGGAGGATTATTGGAATGACCAGAAATGCTATTGGTGGTGGTTTTAATTACTCAATAAGATGACCTAATTTTAAGAATGAAAGGGCTACTTAATAACACTTGTTTTTATTTAGAGCGCCGGTGTGTGGGTGAAGCCTCCAAATTTTGCAAAAACTTCTACAATCACTTGTAGTGTTATTTCATAGTCTGGGGAATGTTCGGTAGTGATCCCTTTTAAGCAGATTGGAAAATAGAATAGGAACATTGAGGATAATGCTAATTGCAACAAAATACAGATCCATCCCTCAACTAATTAATTACCAATATAAATATCTTCTTTCTTTTGGACACCATATAACGTGTACTTACGCAATGGAATGTTTCTCAAGTATAGGAAATTGGGATCCCCAGCCCCCAAGAAACATGCCTGCCTTGTGAAAAGCTCCTCGTCTTAGGAATCATGGGAATTGGAATTCAGTCCAATTCTGGTGACTTCTCAGTTTATGGAGGTGGGTAGGAATTCTGTTTTCAAGATCTTGGGTGAAAGGAAACTTGCAATGGGCATCCTGAATTGTAACCTTGGCACCCCCCTCCCTGTGAGCTCAGACAAATGGCTTCATCTCTTGTGCCTGTTTTTTTTTTTTTTTAATCTCCCAATTTCTATTCTCGTTCTTTTGTATCCAGAGGTACATGTCATCTGAAGCCTTATGCACTTTGCATAGTAAATCAGGAACAAATCCAGGAGGGAGAATGAGACAGAGAGACAATTACCTGGTTAGTAGCACTAAGTTTCTGCATAAATTTTGTGCTAGGCTTGATGAACCTATGGTAATGTATGATGTTTCATGTGCTGCACTGTGTCTTACACATTTATATATTTTCTCCTGGCCCTTGGGAAACTGAAGTCTCTGTGGAACATTCCATGAATGATCATCAGCGTTACATTCTACTAAAATAACTGGGACCTATTTATAAACCACGGGAAATTGTTGTTGCTCAGGATACAGTCTGAATAAGTAATTTAGAAAATGGAAAACACTGTCAGTCATCCATATGTTTTCTCTATCTACTATTTTCCAAACTGGCCTTGAGTGTTCCTATCCCTATACCTTTGCTCATGCTGTTCTCAAAGCTAAGAATACCCTCCCCACTTTTCCAAATCCTCTTCTCCTTTAAGGTTCAACTCAAATGCCACTTTTTTGGGTAGAAATTTCCGTAGCTTTTTGACATGGCCCCTCACCGCCATAACCCAGGGATCTCTCTTTCCTTGCAATTGTGATTCACTTCTAGCCCCTAACACTTAGCACTTAAGTGCTCCCCTATTGTTCTCTCCTTTTTTAAAAAATAAATTTATATATTTATTGATTGATTTTTGGCTACGTTGGGTCTTCATTGCTGCATGTGGGCTTTCTCTAGTTGCGGCGAGCGGGGGCTACTCCTGGTTGCGGTGCACGGGCTTCTCACTGTGGTGGCTTCTCTTGTTGCAGAGCACAGGTTCTAGGCGTGCGGGCTTCAGTAGTTATGGCACTCAGTCTCAGTAGTTGTGGCACTCGGGCTCAGTAGTTGTGGCTCGTGGGCTTAGTTGCTCTGCAGCATGTGGGATCTTCCTGGACCAGGGCTCGAACCATGTCCCCTGCACTGGCAGGCGGATTCTTAACCACTGTGCCACCAGGGAAGTCCTGTTCTCTCCTTTTTGCCATTAGATAAAACTGGGATTTTCAGAGAGACTGTAAACTTCTTGAGAAGAGGGTCCTACATGAATAACCAAGAAAGCATCTAACACAGAGGTGAGAACACGGACAGCACTCAGTGCTGTTGGTATAAGGTGGTGGTTTTCAAGTGATCTAAAGCCAAGTGAAAGAAAATCACAGAAATCCTATGTGCAAAATAAAGGTTGACCTACTGTGGTAGAAGTTGTGGTAAAGGTAGGTACACTGGCATCCTGTCAGCTGGACCCTACTCTCTACCCTCTTCTGAGCAGGCCCTGGAGCACCCTCAGGGCGCAGGCTCCCTTTGTCCCCTGCCCTGCTGGTGCCCTATGTCCTCAGGCTTCCATGCTGGGAACCTCACCTTCCCTAGAACCCAAGGTTCCTCCGTTCCATTCTCTCCAGGCTTAAGCATGAATGTCTATTAGCTGAGCTGTTAAAATGTTTCATTAGCTGAGTGTGTGCTAATATTACGCACCCTCTCCAAAACAAGTGCATTCTCACAGTTTTTCTAAACAGAACACCTTGGCCTGGCCCATGGATCCCCAACCAGTCAGTTGGAGAACTCGGTGTAGCTGATCATGGTGCAGTCCCTGCGGCCATATTCCCCCCTTCCTACTGCTCCAGCAAATTCCAGTAGAAATGCCTGCAGGATTGAAATTCTGGGGTTTCTTTCAACTCAAACTTCCTGGGCTTCCCTGGTGGCGCAGTGGTTGAGAGTCCGCCTGCCGATGCAGGGGACACGGGTTTGTGCCCCGGTCCGGGAAGATCCCACGTGCTGCGGAGCAGCTGGGCCCGTGAGCCATGGCCGCTGAGCCTGCACGTCCGGAGCCTGTGCTCCGCAACGGGAGAAGCCAGAGTGAGAGGCCCGCCTACTGCAAAAAAAAACAACAACAACAACAACAAACTTCCTGTCAACATAAACACACTCTTCCCCATAAGCAAACATTTCCTTGTTCCTTCATACTCCCAGTTAATTGCAAGGAAACAGAGTAAACAAATTTTTTGATGGAACTTTGGATGGCACAAGACACATCCCATTCAGAGCAGTAGGAACAGAATGCAAAGTGGCTGTACCATCCACTCTTTGACCCTGGCATCACTCCAGCCCATCCCACCTCAGCACTGCATGGACTCCTCCAAGACTGACCTTGGCTGCCTGCTATCTTGGGCTTCATGCTTGCATTCTGGCTCCTCCCTTGATTAGATTACTGGGGCAACAATGCGTTTATCCTTGACTTTACATCCTGCTGACCTCCTTTTACGTGGGGATCCACTTTTCACTCCAGACCCTAATGCAGGCCCTGGTGCTCTTACTATTGTTCACTGACCAGTGGCTCTTCTGGGTCCACAAGATCCTGGTTGCTTCAAGACACCAGGCCCTGACAGCCACAAATGGTGAGCTGTATCTGCCAGCTAGAATCTGGGACCATTTTCCAAGAGACCTTGCCTGGCTCTAAACTGTCTGTCCTACGAGCCCATTTCCATTCAGTCCCAAACTGAGCAACCCCAGTCTCAGTAGCCTCCTGACTTGACATCGTATGTGTTCTTCCAGCTATTTGACTTGGGCTTCCCTCTGCAAACATTAGCCTTGTTCACCGTTGTGCTCTGTGTCCTCTAGAGCCCTTTGCCAGCCCCACCCCCAGTACCTGCCCCACTACAAGAAGTCACACTCTCACTGTCACCACTATAGGACATTCCACTGGTCCCTGAGGAATCAGCATGAACCAGTCAGAGAAATCATTTTACAAACAGGGGGTTTTGATTTCCTTAAATTCACCGTGTAGGGCAGGAGTTATCCTCAGAAGGAAATATAAAATAGGGGATATAAATCTGGACTCCTGGTCAAGAAGGAGGTACAGAACTTTTATAAAGGATAAATGATTTACTGTCTCTCCTACCATTCTACCACATGGGGTGAGGCCAGCTGGGAATGTTGTGAGGGAGATGTTTATCAGGAGGATAGTAAAGGACTTAGGACTCTTGTTATCTACCTTCCATAAGCAGGCATTTTTCTCTTTTGTATTTCTTAGGGAGAAAAAAAGTGTCAGCTTGAACTCCTCGTGCTTTTTTTTTTTGCGGTACGCGGGCCTCTCACTGTTGTGGCCTCTCCCGTCGCAGAGCACAGGCTCCGGACTCGCAGTCTCAGCGGCCATGGCTCACGGGCCCAGCCGCTCCACGGCATGTGGGATCTTCCCGGACCGGGGCACGAACCTGCGTCCCCTGCATCGGCAGGTGGACTCTCAACCACTACGCCACCAGGGAATACCCCCTCGTGGTTTTTAAAAAATTTTTAATTAATTAATTTATTTTTGGCTGCATTGGATCTTTGCAAAGATCTTTCTCTAGTTGTGGTGAGCAGGGGCTACTCTTCATTGAGGTGTGTGGGCTTCTCATTGCAGTGGCTTCTCATGTTGCAGAGCTCAGGCTCTAGGCGAGTGGGCTTCAGTAGTTGTGGCACTGGGGTCAGTAGTTGTGGTTCGCGGGCTCTAGAGTGCAGGCTCAGTAGTTGTGACACAGAGGCTTAGTTGCTCCGCGGCATGTGGGATCTTCCCAGACCAGGGATCGAACCCCTGTCCCCTGCATTGGCAGGCGGATTCTCAACCACCGCACTACCAGTGATGTCCCCCTCATGTTTTCTTATGTAATAAAAAAGTCAAGCAAATGGCATGTCTTTGTTCGACCTGGACTCACAGCCTGCCTGCATTATCACAAGTGCTAAGAGGTGGAGCCTCTGTGTGCCTTGAGGATTATCATGCATTTTTTTTTCCAAGTGTTAAGCCTTTTTCCATGCAGAAGGGGCCCATCTCAGGGCAGGCCATTATGATGCGTAGTCCCTTGTTGATGTTTCAGCTAGTGTTAAATAAGTCTTTAGGGTTTTATTGTAAGGGTACTAAATTTGAAGTCAAGATTTCCAAAACCAGTTTTCCTTTTAACTGACTATGGGTACATTATAGCCCAACGGGGTCCCTTTTGCTCATCTGTAAAATCATGAGGGTTGAGCCCATGCAACCTGAAAGAAACCCTCCAGCTCTGAAATTCCCCAACTTCATAATAAATCCTAGTTGGCATCTAGGCACTAATTGAAAATCTATAAACCAAAGATACTCTAGAATTGAATCTCTTGGTATCCCTCAGCAATAATAGTAATAATTAGGGTTTTAGCTACAATAAGAAGTCATCTTCCTTTTTTATGAGGTAATATATCCATGGGACCACCTAGCATCGATAGGCCATCAATACATTTCAGTTAAAGAGGCATTTCCTATATTAATATTTCCCAAAATATAATTCTAGAAATCCTATTCTTTCACCTAGATTCACCAAGGCAATTGCGTCCTACAAGGTCCTTTATAATGTTTTTTATGTGTGCAGGATCCAAAGATCACACATTGCTAGTTATTAGTTCTCTTTAGTTATTCTTAATCTAGAACAGTCTCTTCCCATTTTTCATAACATTGATAAATTTGAGGAGTCTGGGTTGATTGTACTGTAGAATATTATATAATCTGAATTTACGGGATTGTTTCCTCATGTTGAGATTCAGATCTAATATGTTTGTCAGAAAAATGACTTCAGTGATGTTCATACTGTTATTTTTTAAAACTATTTTTTATTTTACCTTTAATATGTGATCAAATATTACAGAAATACATAGAGAGAAATGGAAGGTTCTCCAAAATGTCACCCCCAGAAATAACTGGTATTTACATTTTAGTATATATGCCATCAGATTTTTTTCATTTGCATATAACAAAAATGGAACCATTTTCTATATCACTTTTGTAACTTGCTGTTTTCACTTGTTGCCGTATCTTGGAACACTTTCTGTGTGAGTACATATAGACCTACCTCATTTTTTTAGTGGTTTGTTTCCAGTTTCTGGCTATTAGGAACTATGCTGCAATCATGATCTATGTAAATTTGCCTTTGTGTGCTTATGTGTTTCTGGTTACCTTCCGGAGTAAAATTCCTGGATCAACTTTGGTATTACAAACTTGCCACCACAAAAACATTACATCAATCAATACATTCACCAACAATGTGTGAGAGTGACTGTTTCCTCACATCTTATCCTGGTGTTACTACTCTTTTTAATCTTTGCCAACTGGAAGTGAAAATCGCTATCTCATCATCATTTGAATTTTTAAACTATGAGCGAAGTTGAGTATATTTCTGTATGTCTATTTCCTGTTTTTGTTCCTTTTTCTGAGCTCTCTGTATATATCCTTTGCCTATTTTCCTACAGGATTATCCTTTACTTATTGATTTCTAAGACTCATTTTTATGCTAAAGAAATTAACCATTTATTTTTTGTACTTGTAATTATTATTTTGTCCAGCTAATTAGAGCACCTAAGTAACATCCTGTGAAATGTGCTCCAAAGAATCTGCCTAACTTAGGAAGAAGTCATGTTTAGATCCTCCTCTTCGAACTTTCCATATAGGGAAAAGAGCCAGAACACCTGCTTGACTTAAATCTCTAGTGTGAATAAAATATATGTATTCATACATATACATACACTGTATGTATAATTTGAAAGTGGTTGTTTTAAAAGATGTTTTCTCTGTGGTCATTTTCTTTCAAAAAAATAAACCACATTAAGATTCTTGAAAATTGGGCTGTGGTGGGTTATAAGGTAGAAGCAGAAATTGTTCTGAGGCTGGAAATAGGCTGTAGATTATTAAACCCAGTGTCTACAGGTGGCCAAATCTCCCCTCTCCCCCTCCGCAATGACTGGACATAGTGTGGAACCCATCACTCTGGAAGGTCTCAGGAAGCTCTGACAAGAAGAGCATCTTCGGAAGGTAGACTCTGTCCACTTAATTTTCTCCCACCTTGAGCTGCTGGGTTTGGTTGCGTGGTGGCCCGCTAGCAGCCTGCAGATCGCGCTGTTAGGTGTACTGCAGGCCTAAGTTCACTCTTTAGAAATCTTTCCAAACAGAAAGGAATTGTGGGCCAAAGTTTCGTTGTTTTTGTTTTGCCTTTCCTATCCCAACCAAGTTGGATTCCTTTTCTCACAATTTGGACCATGTCCTTGCATTTCCTATGAATAAGATTGTCAGCTTCAGAGACGTCTATATTTGGTGATAGGGAATTACGTTCAGCAGTTTTACAACGTTCTCCCTAATCATCTCTCCTGGTCCCTGGATGTGCTGGCTCTGTGCCCAGTACAAAAATGAAAGATTAGTTAACTGGATGCACTAGGTACATGGCCGCCAGCTGCATTTAGGACGCATGATTAACTCTCTTACTTCTCCTAAGTGCTGCCCACACTGCTCTACCCTAAAAGTAATGCAGTTCTTTCTTGTTCAATACTATTGACTCCTCTAGAGAAAGAAACAGAGAGAAAAAAGTCTCTAACTTTTGATAGCTCAGAGCTGGATCTGTCAGCAATCTGAAATACATTCAGTCTCTGATAATAAAACATTTTCGTATGTCGCTCAGAGGGAGTTAGAAGACATTACCGCCGAATTTGATTTCACATATGTGAAATCATGAGGTTCATGAGGGCAAAAGTAAGATGTCAACACCCAGCCCCCAAAACAGCCACGAAATAGGAAATAAACACATACAGCCAAGAAATAGGAAATAAGGAAACAAGCATACTTTCTGAGTGATAAACTCTGAAATCAACACTTAATAGCACTGGGCAGAGATATGTAAAATCTCCTTAAAGGGGCAGAAATCAATCATCTAGCCTATGCCTTTAAGGCTTGACTGCTGTCCACTCAAGCATAAACGCGTATTTAAAGAAAAAAACGCACATTATTTGTAAAAGAAAACATAGAAATGTTACATGGCAGCTTTTTGGGTTGTTGTATAATATGGATATATTAATTTTGTCTCGTCACTGCTATTCTTTCCATCTGTCTTTCTTCCCATGGGAGATACTCACTGGAATAAAAATATTTTTCCCTATATATTTTTTTACTTGCTAACATAGTGGATCTGCTTGAGAGCTGTTATTAAACACACTCATCTGACTTGGTTGGGATAGAGCCACCAATACCTTCTGAATTTAAGCTACAGCTGAAATATTTTGATAAGAAAAACAGGAAATTGCTCTACAAATAAACCAAGGTACACTCAGGATTGAATCAAAACTTTTCCTTCATGGGAAATAACCTAGCGATATCTCTGTTTTCTTTTGAACGGAAAAGAGCTGGCACAGTATATGGCTTGTTGTACCACTGTTAAATTCGTTCAGATTAGGTCTTATGGGTGAAACATACTGACGATCGTATCCTTTGGGTGGGCTCCTCAGCAGCTGTCCAATGAACTAGGCTTCATAAGCAGAACACTGAGAAAAATATTTCTGCTGCTTCATGGACACACCCGTAACACACTCATACAATGGTCTCCCCATGCCCTGGACTTACACACACTCTGTAGTACACAGCGAACAGTTAGCATTCAAAAATTATACATGTTGATTTGATGTACCACAAGGATATTCCTCCTAGCTAGTCATCTGTCAGGGATATGTATCTCCTAAAAACTTTTAATTGCTAGAGATTTTGACTGAATTTTGACAATCAGATTTGAGGGTCCCCTACCACCTCACCAGTTAGAAGAAAGAAAAACAAACAAAACAAAACTACTGCACTCCTCAGCCTTCTGATTTGAGTGATTGTGCCGTGATGACTTAATTTGCTTTGCATACTTTGCGGAGGAATTTAAATAGCTCAGATGCTTAACTCTTGAAAAAGTGGTTACTAGTCACATCACACATAGCAACTACTTCCTTTAAGAAATGTCACATGGATGTTTATAATTTATTGCTGGGCTTGTTCAGCATAGCATACAGATCAACTTACATATTTACATTCAGCATCAAATAGGATTTTAAAGGCACTGCTCAAGCCAATCAAAGTAGGCACCCTTACTGGCAACCCCAAGGCTCTGCTTTTCCTCACTCTAGCATTTTTCTAGATGTTAAAATAATCCCATGCCTATGATGTAGGAGTGCATATATGTGGTCAGAACCACAAAACACAAGTAAAAGTTGGCACAGGCACCATTCCATGAGTGTCCGTAGCACGCAAAGCTGTTGACCATAGGAGAAGGGAACTCCAAAGCAAAGGCTTCGCTGGAAACCACGGCCACGTGGATTTAGTGGTCACTGTTCATAGGCCCTGGGGAATAGTTGTATGACTGGCCCCAAACCACAGTGATGTCAGTGACCTTGTGGAGTTGATCCCTAATATCATACCTAAAAGCACAGGTAGCAAATTGTCTCGGCTGAGTAAATGGATCCTGAGATGAGAAGGACTTTGGAATAGGCCTACGGTTCCCGGGACTACCATCCTGATAAAACCCTCTCTAACTGCTAAATGCTGTCTGAAATTGCCTTATTTCTTTGGCTTAGGGCTTTGATACGCCTTTTTAAAATGAAAATATTTGAGAGAGGTATAATACTGTATGCTGTTCTTAATTACCCGTGTCTTAATATGAATAAGGAATAGCATGTTCCTAAGATAAAGTATCCACAGAGCTTGGAGATGTAGAAAGAACCTGCCTGCAATGAACCCTTGGGTAAAGGATGCTCCTGAAGGTGGGGAGCTAAGGGCTTGATGCCTGATGTTTTGCTAATGGCCTCCCTCGGAACCCTCGTAAGTTTCATTCCCATGGCGAGCACTGGTGTCTAAGCTGCCTGCTGGTGACCCCGTACAAAGCTGCAGCAAACCGAGTGAGCTGCCTGGGTCTTGAGCAGAAAGAAGAACTGCTGCTCCACAGAGGCAGTGTTGTGTAGCAGAAAGAAATGCGACTTGTGGATCGCAAACCCTTTTGTAGCTTTCTGTGGCTTCTTCCTATATGATCAAGTCTCCTCCTATGGAACATCAGCCCACCCTAGATATTTACAAAATTAACATTTCAAGTTAATTCCCAAACCCAGCCCAGCCCTGAGAGCCTGCCAGTGCACAGGGCTGCAGAAACCCTTCCACAGCAAGGAATGGCAATCAGTGGATCTCAAGAGAAGGGCCAATGCCCCATCTGCATTCTTCACTCGTTGCCACCATCGTGTCTCTGCCCAGAGATTTAAGATTTATTTTGCACCTTTCTGAGTGAATCTCAAAGCCCTTTACAGGCAAGAATAAGGGTTATCCCAGGACAGGACTCTTAGTCTGTATTCATCAGATTATACTTGGCCAAAGCAACAGTCGCAGTTGGAAGCAGGAACAGCCTTCATGTTTCCTAAGAAGTCTGGTAGGGATTTTGAAATCACAGGTTGAGTCTGGAGTATGAGACAAGTCTCAAAGTAACTAAAATATGTGGCAGGGGTGTGTTTCACTGTGACCTACACATAGCATATGCTGTTTCCTTTAATCCAATTGGCCAGGTGGTGATAGTGGGCAGTGGATAATAATAACAACAGCAACAACTAACATTTACATAGCATTTACTATGCACCAGACACTGTTCTAAGACTTGCACATGCATTAACTGATAACATCCTATAAGACAGGTACTATTTGTATCCTCCCACTTGACAGATGAAAAAACTGAGGCACAGAGAGTTTAAGTAACTTGCAAAGGGCATATAACAATAATTGAATTAATTACATTTTAAATTCTCAAAATAACTACTACTGATATTACCTTCATTTTGCAGAGAAGGAAGTTGAGGCTCAGAGGCAAGTAATGTATCGAAGGTCACACAGTGTTGAAGTGGTGGCATGGCCCACCCCTAACATTTGGGGGAGCTGGAGCAAGAGTACAGAGACCCATATTCCAAGGCAAAACTTTTACATCAAGCTCAAGTTAAACAAAATGTGCTCTCTTCCGTTGTTTTGAAGAATATACCTTCAAAACAACCTGGAAGACCAGATTCAAATTTAGAATTTTCAGACTTCTTGGTCTGAGCCAGAAGAGGTGTGGCACAGAGAGTCATACCCCAGTCCCTGGCCCAGTACCCTTCTCTTCTCACCCCTGAAACTCACATCCAGAAACTCTAGTGTGCATGACCTACTCCTGTCCATACTCTCTACAAACAGCTGCCCTAAGCCACCCTGAAACCTAGGGTATGCATACCCCGGGGAGGACACACCTGGGAGTGGCCTGCACAGGTCCTGGAAGCAGGCTCAGGGCTACTGACAGGGGAATTCTGGTGTCTTATTATGGTCTGGGGGAGGGATATGGGCTCTGGTGGGCATGTTTTTTGACCTGGTTTTTTTTTGTTTTGTTTTTGCGGTACGCAGGCCTCTCACTGTTGTGTCCTCTCCCGTTGCGGAGCACAGGCTCCGGACGCGCAGGCTCAGCGGCCATGGCTCACGGGCCCAGCCGCTCCGCGGCATGTGGGATCTTCCCGGACCAGGGCACGAACCCGTGTCCTCTGCATCGGCAGGCGGACTCTCAACCACTGCGCCACCAGGGAAGCCCTGACCTGGTTTTTGACCTTCACTCCATGGGGTGGAGCACACCTTGAAGAGGGCCGCAGTGGGACCCTCTGGAGCTCATGGCCCAGGGCAGAGGGCCCAGTTGCCTGGCTCTGAGAGTGGCATTGGTCACAGTACCAGGGCTTCAAACATGTCTGCCCGACTCCAATGTCCTTGCCCTACTCAACCACCATTAATGTCACCCCTCTGCCTCTGACCCCAATTTGGAAATTGAAGCTGAAGAGGAATGCTGTGGGAAGGAAGGAACCCTAAGAGTAGGGGGCACAGAGATTTCCCCTCACCCACTCTCACACTTTCCCTTTTCCACTGGGTCCTGCCTCTAGCAGCTGGCCAGGCTGCATAAACACGGCCCAGAGCAAATCCAAATCCTGACCACACCCTTCCTTGTTTACGAACACAAAGCAGGGAAAGAAAGAATAGGCACTGCCTCGAAAATGTTTCTTTTAAAAAATCTGTTAATTCTCTCTAACCCTGGAAGATAACACTTCTGAAAAAATAATTTACCTAGAGAAAGCCCTTTTTCTTTCTTCAGACTTTAGCACAGCCAAAAGGCCTGCCTAGCCAGTCCCTCTACTGCAGTTACTTCCTGGCACCTGGCATGGGCTATTTACAGGGTTTTAGGAAGGAGCCTGTCAATCTGTCCAGGCTTCTAAATTTAGTTTCCATACATAAAAGCAATTTCCTGTGTTGGTTATCATAATTAAAATTTTCCACAGGCTTAATTTTGTATTGTTGACACTCGAATATCATCATTCATGGTGTCTTGCTGCCTTTTCAAAGAACCACTTTAACACCCTGACACACCAGCAGCTTGCAAGCCCCGGCACTCAGAGCTGAAACTCCAGTGGGCAATGCCCGTGGATTTGGATTGCTGCAGGGCATTCCCACTCATCCGAGGGCTGGGCTCATTAGCACCCTCTCTCCTTTTCCAAAGGCACTGGGGGAGTGAAGACAGACCTGCCCAAATACCAGAGCCCTTGTGTCGTAGTCCTGGACTCAGAAATCCACCCAAAGCAACATGAACAAAACATGGTGTTTTGTCATAAAGAGCAGGCCAGACTTGACAGGGAATGTATCAGATCTTTCCAAAGGATTGGAAACAGAATTATGAAAGGCACCAGTAACTGATCTTTCTTCTTGCCAACCCCTATGCCGCCACGATAGTTTATTGTATCTCTTCTTTCTCCCTGCAATCCACTTTTCTCTGCTTCTCCACTCCTCTGCACCCCAAATAGCTGGGCAGGCAGCACTGCATGTCCTCTGGTTTGGAGCTCTGGTTTAACTGCAGCTCGATTCCAAATCCAGAGCATCTGATTGGTCCAGCCTGAGTCAGGCGCCCATGTCTGGTCTAGTTGGCTGTGGCTAAAGAGGATGGATAGATTCTGGGACAGTACAAATAAACCTGCAGGTCACATCCTCGGGGTGGAGTGGGTGAGAAGTCCTCATGAAGAGGGGGTGGGCAAATGCTCTAAAGTAGTGGCCCCCAACCTTTTGGGCACCAGGGACTGGTTTCGTGGAAGACAATTTTTCTACGGATGGTGGGTGGGGTGGGGGGATGGTTTGGGGATGATTCAAGTGCATTACACTTATTGTGCACTTTATTTCTATTATTATTACATTGTAATATATAATGAAATAATTATACAACTCACCATAATGCAGAATCACAGGGAGCCCTGAGCTTGTTTTCCTGCAACTAGATGGTCCCATCTGGGGGTGACGGGAGACAGTGACACCCGAAGTGTGTTGCTTATGTCCAGTCTACTCCGTAATCTCGTTTTGGTTGCTGTCACTGCAGAAAACCATGCTTCACAAAGATAGGATGCTGGAAATGGAAGCAGGCTTTTCGGTGCTTTTGTGGCAATCTCAGGCTATTCCACCTTGACTTTAATCCAGAACGTATGGAGATTTGAAGTTGTCTCAAACATAGTTTTAAGGCCACTGTCATTTGTGATCTCAAGCAGTTGATCCTCTTCTAGCATGGACAAAGTCGACTCACCTGGCTTATTCACGAACAGGCCGTGGATCCATTCCTTCCCCCGTCTGGGGGTCTTTTGTGGTTGGGTAGTAATGCTCAAACTCTTTTGAAAGCTGAGACTCTTTTGAAAGCAAAACTTCTGCTAATGTTTGAAACATGTCAAAAATCCCAATGTTCACTCGTCGCCCCCATAATTCCAGTTTGGCTTTGAATGCAGCCACTTTATCTGCCGACTTGAACACAGTTGTCATTCTCCCCTGAAGTGACAGATTGAGTTCGCTGAGCAGGTTGAATATGTCACACAAGTAAGCAAGTTTTGCGGCCCTTCCTGTGTTACTGAAATGTGCTGTCAGTGGTGACTGTTTTTCTAAAAGAAATCTCTAGAGCGGCTCTCGTAACTCAAAAACCCTGGCCAGTGATCTACCTTTAGAAAGCCATCTCACGTCTGTGTATGAGAGAAGACGTGTGTGCTCTGGGTCCATCTCCTCACAGAGCTGCACGAACAGATGTGAGTTAAGGGCATCTACTTCAATGTGGTTCATTATATCAATCACATCCCGCAAAACGTTATTAAGTTCAGGTGACGCTTATCGGCTAGCCAGCATTTCTCTATGGATGACACAGTGCGTAGACTCACATTCAGAAACGACCTCTTTGACCTGAGTAGTGAAACCAGAAAGCCATCCAGTCATGGCAGCTGCTCCATCCGTGCATATACCGACACAAAATGACAAATTCAGTTTTCCTGATATGTAATCATCCAAAGACTTGAATAGTTCTGCAGCTGTGGTGTTGGTTGACAACAAAAGTGCACATAACATATCCTCATGCACGTCCTCCTGAAAAATATATCACACAAACACAAGCATTTTTGCCTTGCTGTCAACATCGGTAGGCTCGTCAACCTGGATTGTGTACCACGGTGACTCATTAATCCTCTCTAATAATTGTGCCTCAATATCCTCTGCTATTTCATCAATTCATGCAGTTACGGTGCTAGCTGAAAGAGGAACACGTGCCACCTTTTGAACTGCAGCCTCTCCTAAAAGTTCATGACAAATGTTCTTAGCAGCAGGCAGGATCAACTCTTCACCCATAGTAAAGGGCTTCTTAGCTTTAGCAATGTGGTTGGCCACTAAGAATGATGATCTCAGTGCAGACACATTTGATGAAGTGGTGGCCTTCAATAATTGCTTCTGTTCTTTGTGTTTACATTTTTTTTTCTTTTGCAGAACTCCAGAGGCTTGTCTTTTAATGCAGGGTGCTTTGTCTCCACGTGGCAAAGCAGTTTTGAAGGTTTCGTGGTTTCATTGGATAACCGCTAGCCACATGCTATACAAAGTGGGTTTGGAGGATGTGAATCACCTGTTGCAATGAACCTGTAATTTAAGTAGGACTCTTGGTATTTTCTTTTAAATGCAGCCTTTTTTTGTTGGCAGCCTTAGAATCTTCTGCTGCCTCATCATTGGGTCTATCCTCCTTTTCAAAGAAGCTCTCCAGTGACATTTGTTTTTTACTCATTTTGGCTAGGGTTAGCATGTGGGCTTACCAAAACTGTGACTGAGGCAAGTGTGCAGTGCAGAAAAGAGGCAAAGATGGAAGTGGTAAATAAAATAATGGGCGGGCCACTCGCAGACTAAAATAAGTGTCGGATTCTGACTTAATGCCTGCTACCAGATGCAGCTGTACAATTGAAGTACATCAACTCACTTGCCACTATAAAGTCTGCCACCAGATGCAGCTTAATTGTCAGTTGCCACTCACGGATAGGGTTTTGGTATGAGTCTGCAAGCAATTGGTCTCTGTGCAGTCAAACCTCTCTGCTAATGATAATCTGTATTTGCAGCCGCTCCCCAGCGCTAGCATCACTGCCTCAGCTCCACCTCAGACCATCAGGCACTAGATTCTCATAAGGAGCGCGCAACCTAGATCCCTCGCATGTGCAGTTCACAGCAAGGTTTGCGCTCCGATGAGAATCTAATGCTGCTGCAGATCTGACAGGCGGTGGAGCTCAGGCGGTAATGAGAACGGTGGGAGCAGCTGTAAATACAGATGAAGCTTCACTCGCTCGCCCACTGCTCACCTCCTGCTGGGCAGCCCGTTTCCTAACAGGCCACGGACTGGTAGTGGTCCGTGGCCCAGGGGATAGGGACCCCTGTTCCAAAGGTAGGCATAGATTCACGACCCAGATTGTACACATATTTAAAATAGTTAGACTACTACCTTAGCTTTAGCAACTACCTTTGCCTTAACATTTTTGGATGATAAGCAGTTTGAGGTCAGGTTTCGCATCTGTGCTTGTTCTGTTGCACGTTGTGTACCCTTATTTACCATGAATCATCATCATGGCAATATCCTCGTCATCCCACCTTTCATCATTAATACCTTTTCTGGCTTTCTATTATGGAGCCGTATCTCTCACCCAAACTCGAAGTAGGAAGAAACATTGTTGAGAATTCAATATGATGACTGCTTAGCATTTTGCCTGGTATAAGCCTACTTGAAACTTGCACAGAAAATGACTATTGTCAACTTGGTTCATTTTTTGGGCCCCCAGCCAAATCACAGCTTTTGCTGCATTTACTTGACTTGTCTAATATGTAAAACAATAGCCTATTCTACACTCTAAAATATCATAAACGTCTCAGTCCATAAATCCCAGACTGGGATATCTGAGGAATTTTTGGCAGGTTCACCAAGAAACATGGCCAATCTAGATGTCAGAAGAATTTCTTGAGTTTCAAGTGAACCAAGAGCAATAACACTTCACCCATATTCCAGAGGAATGCAATCATTTTGTACAGTTGGATAGTCTTTAGGGAATGGGCAATATTACTATTACATATTTTAAGAAATGTGTATTTGCTTTTCCTGACATTAATGTTCAGGAGGAACAAAACACTCATTGCAAACTAAATTTTGGGTAAGGTATAATCTGTGCTGCCAAATTAGTTTCTCTCTCTCTCTTTTTTTTTTTTTTTTGTTAGAATGACTAAAGAAAAATTCTGTGCCAAAATCAAGATGCAAGCTGAATTTCATTAATCCCTTTATTAATTCATTTGCTGTTCATTGGGTATGTACTATGTGCTGGACACTACGTTAGATGATGCAAAAGCAGGGGTAAAGGATACAGTCCTTGTCCTTATCACACTCGCGGTCCAGCAGTGAAAACAGATGTATCAACTGAAAATAGTGTGATATACTAAGGGTATAAATACAATACATAGACTGTTAGAGGAGGACAGAGCAGGGACTCCTAACTCAGCCTGGGTTGAGTGGGGTGAGGAGAAACTTCCTGATGGAGAATGAGGTCTGAGCAGACTTTTACAGTTGAGAAAGATATTAAGCAGGTAGATGAAGTGAGGAGGGTATGCAGGCAGGGGAAGAGCGTGAAAAGAGCAAAAGAGCATGATGCATTGTGGGTATTGGTGATGGCTCGTTTTGGCTGGAGTTTAGGCCAGGAGTAGTACAGATAGGGCTGGAGAGTTTGGCTTGGGAATAGGTCACAAAGGACTTTAGGCCAGGCTAAATTATTGAAACTTTATTCTGGGTTGATATGGAGTCTTCAGAATATTTCTTTTTTAAGAAAAATTTTTATTGAAGTATAAAATATATGCAGGAATGTGCACATATGATAAGTGTTCAGCCGGATGAATTTTTATGACCTGATCATAGCTGTGTAGCTAGAAACTAGGTTATAATGTAACCAAAACCCCTGAAGACCCCCTCTTGTTCCCTTCCAGTCACTACTTCCCTCTCCAAGGGGGACCACTGGCCTGACTTCTAACATGATAGATTTGTTTTGCCTGTTTTGAACATTATTTAAGTGGAATTGTAAAACAGGTAGTCTTCTGTGTCTTCTACCAGCCAGCACTATGTTTCTGAGCACCGTCTATTCTGTCTTATGGAGATGTGGCTCATTCAATCTCACTGTTGTACAATATCCCATTGTATGAATTTGCCATAATTTATTTATCCTTTCTATTATGTATTAACATTTGAGTTCTTCCCAGTTTGAGGCTATAATGAATACTGCTGCTGTGAATATTCTTGAACCTGTCTTTTGGTAAGTATATGTGTACATTTCCACTGGCTAAAATACCCAGGTGTGGAATCTCTGGGTCATAAGCTGAGTATATATTCAGCTTGATTGGATTCTGCCAGTTTTACAAAGTGATTGGACTAATTTAAAACCCCAGCAGCAGTGTATAAGAGTACCAGCTGTTCCAGTTTCCAACAATTGATATTGTTCCTTTTCATTTTAGCCGTTCCAGTTTGTATGTGTGTGTGTGTGTGTGTGTGTGGGTGGGTGGGTGTGTACGTAATTGTTATGGACTGAATTTTGCCTCACCCTCAAATTCATATGCTGAAGCCCTAATGCCCCATTCTGACTGTATTTGGAGTTAGAAACTCTACAGAGGTAATTAAGGTTAAATTGGGTCATAAGAGTGGGGCCCTAATCTATAATAGGAGTAGTGTCCATATAAGAAGAGGAAGAGACACCAGAGACCTCTCTCTTTCTCTGCACACACACACACACACACACACACACACACACACACAGGAAAAGCCATGTGAAGACACAGTGAGAAGGCAGCTGACTGCAAGACAAGAACAGAGCCCTCATAAGAAACAAACACTGCTGGAACCTTGATCTTGAACTTCCAGTCTCCTGAACTGGGAGGAAGCAAATGTCTGTTGTTGAAGCCACCCAGTCTGTGGTATCTTGTTACGGCAGGGCAAGCTGACTAATAGAGTTGTGGAATCACATTCCAGTTTTAATTTGTGTGTTATTCCTCATAGACTTTTAAATAAGAGAGGGAAGTTATCAGATTTGTACTTTAGCTGCAGGACTAGAAATAAGGAAACTAATCAGAAAGCTAAAGGAATAATCTAGGCAAGAGTTTAAGAAAGCCTGAACAAATTCAGGGCCAGTGGGTTGGATAGGAGGGGTTAGGTTAATAAGTGAGAAAGAGGTGGAATTGGCAGATCAATGGGGAGTAAAGAGAGGGAGGTGCCAATTTAGCATTTCGTCTGAGAGGCGCTGGAGTCAGACTATGTGAACTCAAACACTGACCCCATCATTTACTAGCTGTGTGATCTTGAGTTTCACATTTTACCATACTAAATAAACTTCTATTACTTCAACTATAAATTAAAGGATTAATAAAAATAATAACTTCCTTCTAGAGTTACTGTGAGGACTAAAGGAGATAATGAAAAGTACCTATTTTGAAAAAAATTAATATAAATCCCAAATATATTTGATTTAGCCTTGATTAAAGTTGAAACCAGAGGCTACAATTTCTTTATTATTAAAATGTATTTGTTTATTATTATTAAACTTGCAAGAATGAGGACATTTTTAAAAAGTCTGAGCACTTATTTTCCATTATTTTCTTTGTGAATACATATAGTTGTGCAATACATATAAATTTTGCATCCTATTCTAAATGTAATATTTTAGCAAATATGAAAATGTACTTTATTGAAGATGACAACAAGATTACATCTTTCAGCTTTACTTGCCCATATTTAGCTGATGAAAAGTATAGGTGAAAATACCCAGAAAGTCTTTAAAGCTATAGTTAGTCCAGTCCAGGACAAGGAATTAGTAAATCAAAAGTACCATTAAATGACAAGTGTTGTGTTTTGATTTAATCCTTATGAAATAATTTGACTAAACGTACGTGTATCCTATATCATATCATAAAGTTGAGATTTTCTGGGGCTTCCCTGGTGGTGCAGTGGTTGAGAGTCCGCCTGCCGATGCAGGGGACACGGGTTCGTGCCCCAGTCCGGGAAGATCCCACATACCGCGGAGCGGCTAGGCCCGTGAGCCATGGCCACTGAGCTTGTGTGTCCGGAGCCTGTGCTCCGCAATGGGAGAAAAAAAAAAAAAAAGTTGAAATTTTCTTTTATAAATAAAATGAAAGTTTATTTTAATGAATAACTTTGAACACAATGCAGGATTTGTCTTTTCCTTGACATTAGCTCAGAGCAAGGTATGTGCTAGGCACTCAGTAAACCTTGGCTGCCATCATCACCACCTCCACCAGCAGCACATTATCATTATGGAGGTATTTGGGATTACTTCTGTGGTAGATTGCAAAAATCACTGCACTTCTCCATCACTCTGCGTATACACACCACTTACAATTTGACTTTGCAGCTTCTTCAATCAAGAGCTGGTGTGTATTTCTCCATCCATCGAGCTTGGGCTGGCTTTGTGACTTCTGGCCAACAGAATATAATGAAAGTGATAGTGTATTCATTCCCATCTTAGTCTTCCAGAAGTCTTGAATGGTTTCTGCTTTCTTTCTTGGAACTCTGCCCCTCTGCCACGTGAATAAACCTAGGCTAACTTGGTGGAGGGTGAGAGACCATATGTGCCCAGTTAGCCCAGTTGTCCCACCTGAGGCTCAGACATGAAGAGCGCCCAGCCAGGATCAGCTGAGTCTGGCTCAGGTCAGCAGAAATGCCCAGCTGACCCATAGACTTGTGAGCAATAAAAAATGACTGTTATATTAAGCCACTATTTGGGGGTGATTTGTTAGGCAGCAGTAAATAACTGATACAACTTCCAAACAGAGACATAGACTGGAGGAGAGAATATAGGAGGGAAAGCCCATCTGAAGGTGGGAGACCTCTGTTTCAGATATATGGAGTTTAATATAACTAAGAGACATAGCGTAGAGGTGTTGAGAAGTACAGTCTGATCTGGAGGCAAAGATTTAAGAGAATTCAGTATTAGGTGGAAGCAGATGCCCCAGAAATGAGTTTCATTTTCCAGGAAGAGAGAAAAAAGATCTGAGGAAAGAAACCTGGGGAAAATCAACACTTAAGGGATGGGTAGAGGAAGAAGAATGTGAGAAGGAACAACCAGGGATGTAAGAAGAAAGCCAGAAGAGAGTGGTATAATGGAAGAAAGCATGAGAGTTTAGCCCTAATTTTTTTTCAATTTTTTAAAATTGAGGTAACATTGATTTATAACATTATATGTTTCACATGTACAACACTATATTTCTACTTCCGAAATACACACCAGCTCTTGATTGAAGAAGCTGCAAAGTCAAATTGTAAGTGATGTGTATACTCTACAATGTGCTCACCACCAAAAATTTCATTTCCATCTGTCACCATACAGTTGATCCCCTTTACCCTCCCACTCACCACCCCTTCCGCTCTGGTAACCACTACTCTGTTCTCTGTATCTTCATGTTTGTTTTTGTTTGGTTTGATTTGTTCATTTATTTTGTTTTCTTTGTTTGTTTTTTATATTCCACATGAGTGAAATCCCATAGTATTTGTCTTTCTCCAACTGACTTATTTCGCTTAGCATAATACCCTTAAGGTCCATCCATGTTGTTGCAAATGGCAAGATTTCATCTTTTTATGGCATATGTATATACTCCACATCTTTATCCATTCATGTGTTGATGGGCACTTAGGTTGCTTCTGTATCTTGGCTGTTGTAAATAATGCTGCAATGAACATAGGGCTGCATGTATCTTTTCATATTAGTGTCTTGCGTTCTTTGGATAAATATCCAGAAGTGAGATCGCTGGATCATATGGTAGCTCTATTTTTAAGTTTTTGAGAATCTCCATGCTATTTTCGATAGTGGCTGTACCAATGTGCATTCCCACCAACAATAAAAAGCATGAGAATTTAAAACCACATTATTAAGATAAAAAAAGAGGTAGGGAAAAGATTCAAAGCATCCTCCCATACCTAGCTGACTCTGTGTATTGGAGGTAAGAAGAGGGGAGAATGAGCTGAACCTAGAAAGATCATGAAGGATCTCATATACCATCCCGAGGGGTCTGGATTTCATCCTGAAGGATTTTTAGCAAAGGAGTGACTTGAACAAGTTTTTGTTTGAAGATCACTCTGTAGCAATGTGGTAGGTGGGCTGGTTGCAGGAAGCAAGGCAGAAACTGGGGAGACTAGTTGGGAGGCTCTCAGAGAAATCACATGAGAAAGGATGAAGGCCTGAATTGAAGGAGTGACTGTAAGCATGAAAAGAAAAAAATGGATTCAAGAAAATGTGGGTGATGGCACTGACAGTGCTGTGTGACTGATTATCCAGGGTAGGTCAGGTAATACAGAATGACTCCTCGTACTCAGGCTTAGGCATTGGGGTAAATGGTCTGATTTAGATGGAAATAAATGTAATCCAGATGGAATACCCTGGGCCCACTAGCCTGTGACTATGACAGAAAGTGATTCTTCCCTAGTCTATCTAAATTCTTAAGCACAGAGCCTGCACTGGAACTACTTGCTGGAAACCAGTTCCTGTCAGTGTCTGGTTTGTTAATTCTGACTGTATCTTAGAGCGCCTGCGTCTCCGTTGAGTTACAGAGCAAGTTCCTCGGGTTCTTCCCCTCTAACCTAATCTTGCTGCTTCATTGCTGCTGCTACTGTTAATGTCATTCTGAGATCCCTGCTCTTGGGGATCAGATGACTTATGGGTATTGCTGCCTATGGACCCCCATTCCAGCCTCGGAAATGGGATGTGCCCTCTAGGGACTAACCAGGTCCACATTTGCTGCCTCAGTTTGGCATCTGCAGAGCTGCTTCCCACCCCCCACTCTAACCCCCACCCTTTCTTTCTCTTTTGGCCTTGCTTTTCCAGCCGCCCCGTTGCTGCTAGATCAGAAACTTGGTGTTACCATTCACTGCCTCCATGTGATAGAAGCAGTTACTCTGCTAGTAGAACGACTCTAGGCTCCTCTGTATCTGAGGTTCAGTCTCATTTGGTCTTAGGCCCTAGATCTTTCTCTCCTCTTCCTGTTTAGAGCATTCTTCCCCCCCCCCCCCCCCGCCCCACAATTTCTGTCCCAGGAGAAACCACATCACAGGACGATGGAGCAGAAATATCCATTTTCTGCTGGGGAAAACTCTATATCCACCCACCAGCTTGTGGTCTTATTCTATTGCTCAGAAGATACATTCACACAATAGTTCAAGGTTAGGATATTTCCCACAGGCGGGGTAGATCACTCTTATCCATGGTTACCGTAAGAAACTGGGAATACAGGAAAAGGTATATGGGGAGATCATGTGTCCATTTTGCCTTTGATGATGTTGAGAAGATATGACATTCAAGTAGATTTGAGTTTGGTGCAAACAGAGAGAGAGAGAGAGAGAGAGAGAGGTAGGGAGGGAGAGGGAGAGGGAGAGAGGGAGGAGGGATTTCAGCCTGTAGGTGGTAGTAGCAGTGGTGGGTGCACTGGTGTGCTGGCGTGGGCTCATACAGCTGGTAAGGGCTGATTTTGTGCATCAATTCCCAACTCCACAAGGATTGGTAGCTTGAAATCAACAGTGGTGAGAACATTACACCACAGAAATCAGCAAGCACTACAAATCTGGGCTTTTTAATCCCCCTGGAAGAGCTGTTTGTTAACATTTACCACACACTTTTTGTGGGCTGAGGGTGAAATCATCCAAAGAAGGCAAATACAGTAAGAGGAAAAGTTCTGAGGAGTGCTAAGGAAGTAACATTTAGGGAGTGGGCAGAGAAAGACAAGTTGTAAAATAGAACAAGAAGAAGCATCCAGGATGCAGCAAAAATGTGCTATAGGGGAGAGTTTACAAAATAACCCTGTGGGATATATGTCTCAAGATATCCAAAAACAAGATCAGCGACCAAAGGATGGATGGCTATTCTTATTTTTTAAAGCTATTTTAAGCAACCAAAAGGATTGCTTCATGGTCAAGCCAGTCAGTGTTAAGGTTGCCGAAATAATTAGCCAAGCAATTATTTTAATCTAGTTATCTTGGTCACTTCAAATAACTGAATGATATCACCAGTTTATTCTTGGGCAACAGACCTATTCAAACTTTGTGTCCAATCACACTGAGTTATAAATATCGAATCATATTATTTTGGAACTAGAAACTTAAAGATCATCAACACCCTAATTATCCAGCCAAGGAAATGAAAGTGCAGAGAAGGTAAGTGACCACCACCAACACACAGCTGGCGGCCGGAAGGTCTCGCGACACCTCCTCTCTCCTGCCATCCCCACCTCCCCACAGAGACTCTCCCTGTGAGTGAAAGACTAACCTGAGTTCAGCTGAGATGAATCTTGAAGCAAAAAACGATAGGAGTCTTTGCAAACTTTTTATTAATATTCAAATAAATCAGCGTCCCTGGGTCTATTCTCTTCTGCTTGGGAATATATCTCCAACAGTATGCAGGATTTCAGCCCATGAAGGGCTCTGACTGCCATAACCAAGAGAAACCGGATGGTCTGGGAGCCATTTTGCTTTCAAGATGGTTCCAGGATGAGCGTGTTGGGTGGACATTCTCTGGTCCAGGAAACTTGGTACCAAGTTTGTCCAGAGTACCAGTAAAAGGCTTGCCTGCTTGTTGCATCAAAAGGTAAGATTTTTTTTTTTTTTTTTTTTTTTTTTGCGGTACGCAGGCCTCTCACCGCTGCGGCCTCTCCCGTTGCGGAGCACAGGCTCCGGACGCGCAGGCTCAGCGGCCATGGCTCACGGGCCCAGCCGCTCCGCGGCATGTGGGATCTTCCCGGACCGGGGCACGAACCCGTGTCCCCTGCATCGGCAGGCGGAGTCTCAACCACTGCGTCACCAGGGAAGCCCAAAAAGGTAAGATTTTGAATTTGATTCTAAATTACAAATGTAGTGTAGTGCTTATTTAAAATATGACAATTTCTACTAGAACTAAGTAGGAAGAATAGCTTTGGTTTTACTGGGAATTTGAATCTATCTACTAGTATTATTTTCCACGTAATCTCTTCAGGGGACCTGTGGTTCACAGTATCAACTTACTGAACAGCCTCTTTTCCTGACTGGTTCAGAAGCTCAGAAGACACCCCTACAGCTTAGAGAGTGTGTGGGAGAAAATTTTACTCCTTTCCCTCATCAGAGGGGGTGGGGAGACAGCTGCTAATTGAGTTTTCCTACTTCTTGACTTGAGTGGATTATGTGGCTGCCCCCTGCAGAGCTAGAGTTCCAAATTGGAACCTTTATTCCTCTTATTATTGGTTCCTCTTATTATTGTTGTTTATCTAGAGAGCCAGACACCGAGTCCCTGTTTATTGCCCTCCAGGAGCCCTTAGGTCACTGAAATGACCAGAGCACTTTGTCCTTGTTGTTATTTACTTATATGGATGACTACAGTCACCCAATGCTCCCCCTGAGCCCTGAATTATTAATTTCTTAAAGTGGCATCTAATGGGTGGTGACGCATGTCTCAGCCACCCCTGCTTCTTTCACATACAGGCTGGCTGATGCCTCCTCTGCCCAGATCTTTCTCTCCTCCCTTTACAATTTGTTTCTACTCACTGTCACTTGTGTTCTGCGTATTCTCTGCGAGCAGATTTTTCTCTTTTCATATGAAGTAAGTCATCTGAGGAAATTATTCACATTTCCATTTTCAAAATATATTCCCCTTCTCATGTGGGTGTTATTCCTGAAGAAATCGGCTCAGCAGTCACTGTGAATAACCCTTGATGTCATCCACCTCACGTGGTTTTGTTTCTTAGTTTCCTCAAGAGACTACACATTTTTTTCAGTTGTCTCTGTTATGTGTACCTTTTAATCTTATTCTTTTAAAAAATATTTATTTTTAAAACAATTTATAGTAAAATGAAAGGAAATTCTATTTTGTATTTTATGTAATGTAACCATGATACGAGATATGTTGGTCATTATTTTCAGTAGGTACTACCGATCTTTTTTACATAATACAACTCTATTGAATATCCACCACCAGTTTCTTCCTTAGTGCATTATACATACACATGCACACTCACACACCCATGCACGCAAGCACAAGTATTCATTTATTTATTTCAGATATCTTACCTTTTTTTGTATGCCTGGCCTTATCATTGGTTAATGTATGAGAAAAATTCTAAGTAACATTTCAAAGTCAAGTTTCTGAGGACACGTGTGCATTACAATACCCTAGAAGAGAATATTTATCAGAGAGCTTTACTTGGCCATAGACATGTTGAGAAGTACAGACTTTGGAAACTTCCCAGTGATTGCCCATTGACCTTGAACTGTCATTTAAGTCGATGGTTTCTCACAGTGTCAGTGGTGACACTTCCAAAGGACCATAGAGCAATGAGAGAAATAAAGTCAATATAGGAAGTTTACATCAAACCAAGTTTATTCAGTTTGAAAAAACTGTGAAATTTACATCTTTTCTACTTTTTGGAAATTAAATGTTCTTTGTTTTATGACGGTGATGGTGACAGTAGGTGATAACTTTTCCCCTTAGTATTTTTACTTGGCAAAATAAAAATAAAATGATTGTTCTATGTCAACCTCTTAGTTTTTCTGGACATTTAGGAATTATTGGAATCTCAAAGTCTGGAAGGTCAACAATTCACTTCCTTGTGTTCTTCTATTTGCTCACCCCTCCTCCCCCCACCCCTCCAAACCCCTACACACATCCTCTGTTCTCCTCACCATCCCAACGGCATTTGCTAACCCTGAGTCAATTTAGAAATTCAAGGTCATGCCTGCACTGGTACCTTCTTCCTTCCCAGTCATCATGCATGCTTCTTGTGATAATTACTCTTGGGTTATACAGGAAAACAGACCTCCAGAGATGCATTTGTGCATGTATGTACACATTCAATAACAATTTGCTGAGCGCCTAGGTGTTGATGGAATAGCAGAGACTAAGACATATGGTCCCAGCTCCTGCGAGGCTCATTTTCTGTTGGGGTGGGGGGCAGAACTGTGGGGTGGGGGTGACAGGAAACAGGTGAACACTTAAGTAATAGAATTCCATATAGTGATAAATATGAGGTTATGGAGCAGTTTCCAGGTTATCTCCAAGACTGGTGGTGCTGGGGAAGGGAGAGGCTGCTTCAGATGGGGGCTCAGGGGCAGCTCCATGAAGGAAGTAATGTTTGGACAAGATCTGAATGACAGTGAGGGGACTTCCATGAAATGACTGGGCAAAGAGTGTTCCAGGCCCAGGGAAGAGCTTGTGCAAAGGCCCTAACCTGGAATTTGTTCTTTTAGGGGACAGAATCAAAACTCTGTTCTGAACATATTAATTTTAAGTTGATCATTGGCATCGGATGGGGATTTCACATATGCAACAGGATGTATTAGTTCGAAGTTCAGGCAAGAGGTTGAGGCTGTAGATAACACTTGGGGAGCGTCAGTCTGTGGATGACTTTTAAATCAGGCGGGGATGAGAAGACAGGGCCAAGGAAGGAATGACTCTTGTGTGAGTTGACATTGAGGAATTAAGGGTGAACAATCAGGAGACTGAGAAGAAACAGCTAGAGAGATAGGAGAAAATCCAGGAAAATTTGGAGACAAAAGAGTTGCACAAGTGAGCGGCCAACTGTGCCAAAATGCTGTGTTGGTAGAATTTTTAAAATACCAAAACCCCTCTTCATTTATATAATTTTAATAAACCCCCAGTTGTAGTAAATGTACAGAGAGCTCCTTTCACTTGATTCAGGCACTGCTTCATTTAAATTAACCCTGGTTCCACAATCACCTGCCTACTGTTCTGCCCCGCTTGCTGCTTCTGCCTCCCAGAATGTCCTGCTGGATTCTGAGCACCATGCTAGGTTTGGTTGCTTTCCACATTAAGGGCATTACAGCAAGTTCAGTCCACTGGAACAGGGATCACTATTAATTATCCCCTAATTCTGATAGCTTACTTTCCTCTCATGCTGAGAAAAGAGAATATAAAAATTTCAGAGATGCTGAGTGCTCACATTCCAAGATAGATTCAACCCAGTCTCCCTCTACCTAATCAATATAGATTAAGTTTATTTTGCATAGAATAGTTTTGATTTCCCATTAACTAGGTTAGTGACCTATTGGATTCCCCACCTCATCCCTTTTCTAGACCATTGCTGTCTTTACAGAGGGTTCGTTTCCCCTACGTGTTTGAAAAATATTTAGAGAAGCAGAACATTTTCAAAGCATCTCCACGTGATGTTTCTCCCATTCCTCTCTGAGTGATGGCTGTGTAGATAGCTGGGAAACTGCTGAAGCCTAAGAGAAGAGGAGGCCTTATATTCTTTTTTTTTTTTTTTTTTTTTTTGTGGTACGCAGACCTCTCACTGTTGTGGCCTCTCCCGTTGCGGAGCACAGGCTCTGAACGAGCAGGCTCAGTGGCCATGGCTCACGGGCCCAGCTGCTCTGCGGCGTGTGGGATCTTCCCGGACCGGGGCAGGCAGACTCTCAACCACTGCGCCACCAGGGAAGCCCTGGCCTTATGTTCTTTATTGTTATTGTTCTATTTTCGTATATCATTTGCGCAAAGGCGTAAGGTAGAATAAAAAATATGGGACTGGAATTTGAGAAATCCAATTTCTGTTCCTAACTCTGGGCAACTTGAAATCTCTTTGAGTTTCAGAGTTCCTCAGGTAAATGGGGCAGGCCTATCTGTACTAGCTAATATGTTACAATATAAAAGGGTAAAATCATATCTCTCTGGCAAATATAATATGAATACATGTCAAAGATTTTATTTATTGAGGGGAACATCAAGATGTTAAAACTGGCCCAAAGAGCATTAGAGATGTGTGTATATACAATTCAATTAAAGAAAAATAAGATTGCCAAGTTAAATACAAAACTGGTTAATGTCCCACAGGACAATAGACTGTAAGCTTTGTGCTTATCTGTTATATTAAACAGAAATTATTTGCATCTTCACCAGACAAAAAGTTTCAAGTTAGCCTCTGCACAGTAGAAAATCAGTCCCATTACTGCACTGAAAGAAGGCCCAGTAATCTTCTCTGCCTATTTTCAAATATCAGATAATTTCTCTGACAAACGTGTATAACAATAATACTTGGCTAGGGGCTTCCCTTCCCTGGTGGCGTAGTGGTTGAGAGTCCCCCTGCCGATGCAGGGGACACGGGTTCGTGCCCCGGTCCGGGAAGATCCCATATGCCGCAGAGCGGCTGGGCCTGTGAGCCATGGCCACTGAGCCTGCGCGTCCGGAGCCTGTGCTCCGCAACGGGAGAGGCCACAACAGTGAGAGGCCCGCGTACCACAAAAAAAAAAAAAAAAAACCTTGGCTAGCGTTTCTTAAGCACTGACACTGCTGAGCAACACTTGACATGTATTATCTCTTTGGATTTGGAGGCTCACCACAACCCTATGAGATAGACACTTTTATTATTCCATATGATAGGAGAGAAGATTGAGGCACAGAATGGTTAATTAATCAGCCTATGGTCACACAGCTCACAAGTTTCAGGGATGACAATCAAACTGAGATCTTATTCCAAAAATAGGTCTTATGCCTATTATAATTGTTATTATTATGTTAAGGGTCAAAAGGAGTAATAAATGTGAAAGTGTTTTAAAGATTCTGAATTTGCTGTAAAATGAAAAGGATTATTGTTAAATCAAGATTACTATTAAAGAATAGGCAGTAAGAGTTATTGCCAGCCCAGTGCAGAGGGAGACGTATTAATTATGGAAAAAGTCTGTTGTCCCGGGAATGCCTCTGAGACTTTATCTTAAATCTGTTCCCTTGAATTGAATAGATTTTACTAGCCTACTCTTTCCTTCCTCCTGTTTTTTGAGGGTGGATTTTATTGAGAGGGTTTCTTAGCTCATTTCTTATTACGTGCATGGAGAGGTATCTACTCTGAAACCTTTCCTCACTTCTCTTTGTGTTTTCTTTTCTCAGCCTAGTGGAGTGGAAAGAACAATGTCTCAGAACTGGATTAGACCTGAGTCTGAATTCCAGCATCAGTGTAAGACTTTGGGCAAATTACTTAGCCCATCTTGTCGCAGAGCCTGTCCAATTGCACTGAAATCTCTTGGAGGAGAGGGCTATTGCTCATCCAACATACAGGAGAGGGTACCGAAGAATTTGAAATTTCAGGTCCTCATTAGTGAAAGAGCAGTGTCAGCATTCTACCTCGGAGGTGATTTTGAGAAGTGATATCTAATAGGACATCAGAAATGTTAGTTCCGTTCTTCCCATCTTCTCTCCAGCGAAGTCTCATTCATTTGCCATTCTTCTCTCCTCCTGTCCCCTCCATATTTCTGCTCCCTCCCCTCCATTCCCTTCCTCTCCCCTCCTGTCCATCTGTCCCCTTCCCTCGTTTCCTTTCTCCTCTCATCCCCACCTGTTCCCTTCCCCCCCTCCTTTTGTTCCCTCCCTCCCTTCCTCCCCTCCCCTCCCTTCCCTTCTGTCCTTCCCCATCCCCTCTTGTCCCCTTCCCCTCCATCACCTCCTGAACTTCCCCTCCCTTCCGTAGGTCCCCTCCTCTCTTGTTTCTTGCCCCCTACTCTCCTTCCCCTCCCCATTTTTTCTCTCACAAGGCCCTGAGACTAGACATCTCCTAAACAATGAGACCTGCTTCTTACCTTACTAATTTAGAGAAACTATGGAATTTCCATTTAGTGGCAAGTGCTGGGGCCTCTTTCTATTCCAACCCTCACTTTATCAGTGAGGGAACCAAGAGCAGAGAGGTTAATCCCAAACCCACCTGACTCCTGGTCAGTGCTCCTCCTAACACATCACCAGGCTGCCTCTGTGTTTGCACTTGCAACACAATGTTTTAGTTCATCCCCATCTTCACTTCATAGTTATCAGGAGGCCGGGAGAAATGGGGTGATAAATTATTACTGTTATTTGTTTGTGAAGAGTAAGGTCTTCTAACCCCTGAGAGCACTAAAGAAAATGTGCTGTGGTGACAAAAAAGTCAAACTTCACCATCAAATGTGCAGTATCCTCTTTAACTGGTCAGGAAAACACGGCAAACACAAATTGCAAGGAAACTCACCTGCGGTCATTTCCATAGAGAACTAGAGCTTTTACAGTCAATGTCCCCAAGAAAGGAATAAAACAGTGTCCTGCAGTAGATAAGGCTGGAGAAGAGAGTTAATCAACTTGGTGAAGGCAGCCAGAGGCCAAGTCACCACGTGAACCACGCCTCCTGCAAGCGTCATAGTAGAAAAGTGAAAATTCACCCCCAGGTTTCCTTTGCGTGTGTTAGCCCAGGATGGCGTGCTTCCTGCCTTGCCCTCATTTTCTCCTCACACTGGATTTCACTGGTCCTGCTCTCTCGGCTCTCGATATATAAGAGGGAAGCTGCGGGGTGGGGGCCAAGACAGTGCTCACCTCAGGGAGGTGGGCCTCAAGTTAGCATGACTTTGAGAGCCTCACAGAGCAAGTTACCTGTTCTGTAGCAGAGTCTCCAGTTTCACTTGAGTCTATGCTGAATTCCCTTGTGTTCTCTCTGAGCCTTTAATGGGTGGTGTTTACTTGAATTCAGTCAGCTACACTCTGGGGAGGGCCAGTAGCTACGCTGGGGCCAGAGCATCCAATAGGTGTTGCCCCCACCTACCCAGGCCTGGGGAGGACAGCAGAGGTTTGGGAGGCTTCTCAAAGGGCAAGGTGTGAGGAATAGGCAAGTTTACAGACACACGAGGTAGGTTAGTGGTCGCCGAAGTCTGGGAGGAATGAGGAGTAACTGCTAATGCGTTCCTTTTTTCAGGTGATGAAAATGTTCTGGAATTAGGGGTGATTTTTGCACAACTTCGTGAATATATTATTAAAAGCACTGGCTTGTATGCTTTGAGTGAATTTTATAGCATGTGAATTATATTTCAGTTAAAAAAAATTGAGGGAAAAAGGGAGAAAGGGGAATTTTGGAGCAATGCTCAGGGTTGTTAAGGTCAGCTGCTCTTCCTCCAGGTATCCTGCCCGCATATCATAAATGTTTTTAAGTGTCATATTCTGTTTTTTTTAATTAATTAATTAATTTATTTATTGGCTGATTTGGGTCTTTGTTGCCGCCTGCAGGCTTGCGGCGAGTGGGGGCTACTCTTCATTACGGTGCGTGGGCTTCTTTTGTTATGGAGCACCGGCTCTAGGCACAGGCTTCAGTAGTTGTGACACGTGGGCTCAGTAGTTGTGGCACATGGGCTTAGTTGCTCCACGGCATGTGCGATCTTCCCACACCAGGACTCGAACCCATGTCCCCTGCACTGGCAGGCGGATTCTTAACCACTGCACCACCAGGGAAGTATACATTTTTCATAATTTTCATTCTTATGGTGGAATAATGGTCCACTGTGTATCATAATACATAAAGAGGTATTTCCAATGTTGGTGATTTAAGAATGTTCCAGTTTTTTGCTATTATAGATGTCAAACAACAGCAATAAAATTCTTTTTCCACTCTGCCACAAATCTTGGTTTTCCACAAGCTTCCTCCTGGAATCCCTGTTCCCACAGTACCGGACACTCATTGTCCCTGTTTTAATAACTCTCTGTGCCTCTTCAACTACAGTTTCACCTTGTCCCCTTCGTAAGCCTCCTGTCAACCTGCCTGCTCTCGGCTCACCTACCCACCCCCCCATCATAAAAGTCGAACTCATCTGACTGTATCTGTGGTTTTCTTGCTGAACTTACTGAACAATTGTGTAATGCGTTTATTTACCTACATGACTCCTTTGCCAGACTGTGAGGCCCCTGAGGTCAGATACAGTGTCTTACTAATTTCTGAGTCCCTGTTACCCCTGCTTGGCCAGTGGAAGGTGTAAAATATATGCTAATTGCATTTAATTGAAACGGCCAAGGCTCTGAAGAATGGTGCTGTGTCTCTTTGTTCTGTCAAATTATTCTCCTTAGTGCTAATTACAAAAACTGGAATTACTGGGTCAAAAGGCATGAATGCTTCTCCATGTTGCCTAGTGCTTTCTCAAAGGCAGTACTAGTTTGCCGTGCCACCTGAAATGAATGAGTGTGCCAATATCACTGTCACCTTGCCAGCCCCTCATTTTTTAAAATGCTAATTTAGTAGGTGTCAAATGACATTTCAAGGTTGCTTTAATTTGCATTTCTTTGATTACTACCAGGGCCAAACATTTTCTCAGGTGTTTATTTACTGTTTCTTTTTCTCCTTGGGGGAATTATTGCATCATGTTCTTTGCCCATTCATCTATCAGAGTGAAGAAATACAGCTAATAAATTTAAATAAGCTCCTTTTATATTTTATTTATGACCCAATAGTCTGTAACATATGATATAGATTGTTTTCATATTCTGTTTTTGTTTTTTATGTTTTTACTATTTTTTATTGTATAGAAGTTTAAAATTTATATGTGAATTTATCTTTTTCTTTCTTTACCATTCCTCATAAAGTTTTAAGGAAAAAAGTTCTTCCTCACAGGTTTGCCAATCTTTATTGAAATGAACTTTAGGTTGTAGATCTGGGACTTGCCTACCTACTTGTTGATCTAATCTCACCTGTGCCAGTTAGGCTGGGTTTGATTGCAGGTAGAAGAAAACTCAAGCCCAAACTGCCCTACACAAGAGAGGCTCACAACACTGAGGTTAGTTCGGCAGCTCTACCAGGTAACGAAGGGTTTAATCTCTTTTTAGCTCTTCACTCTGCTGAGCCACATAGCCTTCCTGCTGAGGCTGGTGGTCCTTGTAGTGATCAGAGGGCCAACAGTAATGATTAAGCCTATGCACTTCCTTAGTTATGTCCATTAAAGATACTGTTTCTTTTCTAGACCTTCCCGCATTTCTCCCCTTCTCTTTTCCTCAACCTCTTTTTTCAGTCTTATTGGCTAAGCTTAGGTCCTCGCTCGCCCCTGAACCAACTGTGGCAAGGTCGGGTGGGCGGGGATGAAATTACGCTATTTAGCTTAGACTTGAGTGGGGGTTTGGAATTGTTCCCCCCAAGGCTTGTGGGCTTCATGTAGGAGGTACAAGTATCCCTCCACTCCAATTTCTACCACCAAATTAGAGCAGTTACCAAGGATTGAACAACTGATGTTGAGAAGGCAACCATACGTCCACCACACTTTATAAATTTATTTATTTTATTTATTTATTTTTGGCTGCATTGGGTCTCAGCCGCTGCGTGCGGGCTTCCTCCAGTTGCTGCGAGCAGATGCGGGCTTCTCATTGCGGCGGCCTCTCCCGCTGCAGAGCACGGGCTCCGGGCATGCGGGCCTCAGCAGTTGTGGCACACGGACTCAGTAGTTGTGGCTCACGGGCTCCAGAGCGCAGGCTCAGCAGCCGCGGCGCACAGGCCCAGTTGCTCCATGGCAGGTGGGATCTTCCCAGACCAGGGCCCGAACCCGCGTCCCCTGCATTGGCAGGCGGACTCCCAACCACTGTGCCACCAGGGAAGCCCCGTCCACCACACCTTAGATGTTACTTTTCCCAGGGCTCCTGAACGGCTTTCCTAAGTCCAAGTTCCAAGACCGTCTTTGTGATCCTCTAACACAGGGGATTATACCACAGTAGATCTGCCTGTTTACTTGTGGGACCAGAAAAAAAGAATGTATTTGTAACCCCCTGGCCATCTTATAAGGAAGTTTATCTTGCTAATGAGAGGACCTTTATTTGGTACCTGAGATGTAAGACAAATAGTCTGCATAAGGAAGGAAGAGCCATAGAATGGCCTACAGGGTGACCCTGGGCCAGGGGCCTGTCCCTGGGCTGGGAGCCTGGGGTAGAGTAGGGTTGGGTGAGGAGGTTAAGGATTGAGCTGGTGGGAAAAACAAAGAGTTTATGGGGGGACTTATGGATAGAAATTACGTGTTTTGAAGTGTAAATTCCTTCCCCTTTGCATTCTTCAGTAAAACATCCTTTTCTTCCTTGCCTAATAGAATAGATTTATTTTAGGAGGACGAAGAGAAGGGCAGAGATTTGCATTCACGGTGGCAGAGCAAGAATGGGGGTGGGCATTGGGACATGATGACACTGGGTTTCACCTGACTGTATTCCTCCCTATGCTCCATGTCCTGTGAGGACAGGACCAGGTCTGTCTTGTTCACTTCCTTGCCTAGCTCAGAGCCTGGTACACAGTAGCTTAGTTAGTATTTGTTAATGAATGAATAAGCTTGCTAAAATCAGAGAAACCTTTGTCAGATCCCAAGTCTGCAACTTTCTGATCTGTGGAATGGGAAAAATGAGAATCACCTTGTAACCTTGTTGTGAAATTTAAGTCTATTTTAATAAATGGCAACCGTGATTATTAGCTCTTCCCAAATTCTACCAGCTAACCTACAAATACTAATAGTAACAACTGTTAACATCTGTTGAACATTTTCTTTCAGCAAGACCCTTTAGTAAGCACTTTACATGTGTTATCTCCTTTAATGTTAATCCTTTCAACCACCTTGTAATTATCCATATGTCATCTCTTCCTCCAGAACTTTCCACATGCCCAATATCTCTCGTCACTCACAGGCACCAAAATCTAAATAGGCAGAGAAGGAATCCTTTGCTGGTCTGTTATTTGCTATCCACTCTAGAGATGCTCAGCTCTGTTGTTCTAACAAGACTGGACAGAATGTAACTGGCAGTTTACCTGTAATAGTGAAATGTGGTGGATTCACGGTTGTTGTAGCAACAGAGACCCCACGACCTCAGAGGCAGGCAGAGGCTGAGCCTGAGGTCACTAGCCATGGGGAAAGTCGAGGTTGGATTTGTGAGCACCAGGAATCAGTGGGCTTTATTTTCTGACAGGGTCTATTCCTGGAACAGCTGAAAATTCTGAGGGCTAAATTCAGACTCCTGGATGAGACTCAAAGATTGCCTGGTGAGAAGGCGAAGGGAGAAAGGGACTTTGTTCTTGTTCATATAGGTCCTCTGGGCCTGTTAACATTTGAGGATGTTAGTTTTCTCATTTCTAGAATAGGAATAGTAATATCTGATTCCTCATCCCTCATAGGAGTGTTTACGTGTTAAATGGAGTGATATTCAGAATTTCTCTACAGAAAAATGCTACAGAGACACAAATTCTTTCAATAACTAAACATATATGAGCTTCATGCGTACTCTGAAAAACTGAGGGAACGATAATAAGATTAATTTCTCTCTGAGTTTCAGATCTGTGTTATGCACTGAAATCTCCATAATAATACACTGACAATTCTACATGCATATATTGAATATAATATTTTAAAATGTACTCATGATCATGGATCCTCTTAGATGCAGTCATGTGCTTCTTTCTGTTCTTAACTTCTTAGATTTCTGTCTTTTCAGAAAATATCAAGTGATCAATCTGACAATATTGTAACACTATCATATGAGGTCGCTTGCTTTACAAGTCAAAGGGATTGCGCAAAGCTTAAAGCAGCTGGTAAAGAAGTGAGGTAACAAGAAAAGCTGCCTTTCAGGATTTCAAATCTTTTAGACTAAAATAACTCCATTGTGCTGAAGTGTTTTAATCAAAGGCAGTAGAAGATTTTAATTAAGAGTGATAATGATGATGCTAATGACTGTTGGTAAGTTTCAGTGGTTAAAAAGAACAAGCTTCAGTTACCTGAGAGAGAGTCCCTGGAATGGAATGTTCAGCTCTCTAATGGTGAACTTTACTCTAATTCTCAAGGATTTGCCATTTGGAGACCTGTGTTCTGGTCTGAGTCTTGCCACAAATTTGGTAGGTGACCTTGAGAAAGTCACCTAATCTTGCTGGATCTCTGTTTTCTTATCTATCAAGTGAAGAGGATGGAGTAATTAATCCATACGCTCCTTTCAGCTGTAAGGCATTGTGATTACTTTCAATCATTTCCAGAAAACATAGTGTTTATCTTTGGAACACTGTTAAGCAACAGCCTGAAATTAGAGCTAAACATTAAATGAGACTCACTAGGGTTACAATAAGAGCTCACGCTGACATTGTTGAGTAATTACAATGTGCCAGACCTGTGCCTCATGCTTTGCATTTATTGCCCATTTAATCCTCTCAGAATAACCTCAGATATACCCGAGCATTCATCTCCAACAGGGAATTACAACAACTTGTGGAACTTCCAGCTACCAGCTTGACTGGTCCTTACGTAAAGACAGATCCAAATCCTGCCGATGTCACTTTGGAAGCATCCACGGAGAGATCGTTGCTGGGATTGCTTGACATGCTTTTGATCCACCTTGGTCATGTGGAAGATTACCAAGCGCCAGAGCATAAGTGCAGATCAATGCTTAGTCTTCATCTTACTAGACTTTTTGGTAGCATTTGGCATGGTTAATTGAAACAGTTCTTGAAACAATGTCTTCATCTGGCTTCCAGGACCCTGAACCCACCTGGTTCTCATCCCACATCTCTGGCTACTCCTTAGTGACCTTGGCCGGATCCTCTTCAACTTCCCAGTCCCCACTTGACAAAGAGCTGCTTCTCTTCTCCACCTGTAATCACTGCCTTGGTGATCCCATCCAGGCTCTTAGCTTTAAAGATCACCTATACCTGATGCTTCTAAAATTAAACCTCCAATCCCGATTTCTGCCCTGGACACCAAATAAATATATTCAATGGCCAACTCAGCATCTTTACTTGAATACCTAATCTCAAACTTAAGAGAGCTGAACTTCTGATTTTCTCCTCTAAAACCAGCCCTTTCCCCAGTGTTCCAAAATGCAGTACAAAGGACTACAGATTCACCTAGCCAAGAATCTAGAAGTCACACTGGGTTCCTCCTTTTCTCTCACAGGCCACATTTACTCCATCAGCAAATTCTGGCAACTCCATCCTGAAAAACTCCAGAATCTGACAGCTCTTCACTAGCTCCATCGCCTCCACCTCGGTCCAAACCCCTAGACTATTGCGATAAGTCTCAGGTTTCACTCTTGCCCTCACCATCCCCCACCCCCAATCTAGTCTCCAGACAACAAGGTGTGGTTCCTTTAAAATGTAACTCTTTGCAAACCCAGCTACTTTTCTCATACTGGGAACACAATCTCAGATTCTTACCTTGGCCTATGAAAGCCTCCGGGATGTGGCTTCTGGGTTTCTCTCCAGCCACATCTCTTAACACTTTCTCCCTCACTTTACCCACCAGCCACACTGAACTTGTTCTTTTTTTGAACACTTCGAGTATGCTCAGGTCTTAGGACCTCTTTACTTTCTGTTTTCTCAGTCTGGAAAACCATTCGCTCAGATACTTGCATATCTTATTTCCTCCTTTCATCCAGGTCCTATTCAAACGTCACCTCATCAGAGATGTCTTCTTGGACCTGCTACATGAGAGAGGACCCCTCTTCTCCCAGACACTCTCTATACCCTTATCCTTCTTTTCTTTGTGACAGTTAATCTTCCTCTGTGGTTAGGGACTTTGTCTACTGTGTTTAATGCTGCATCCCAGTGCTTACCACAATGCTTGGTACATAGTGGGTGCTCAATAAATATTTGTGGAATGAATGACCATTATAATTACAAAGGCATGTTTTAGGATGTGAATAGACAAATTCACTCAAGAACAGTTAACAGTAAGAAGACACCTTGGCAGTAATCACAGATACAATCTGCTCTTTTTTCCACTGTCTAAAGGTCTGGTCTGTCTCCTGCTTTGCTTCAGGGGCTCATGAGAAGCAGCTGTCCCTAAGCCCTTGTTTTAGCTTCCTGACTGCTCAGTTGGCATGCTGCTCCAGACTCCAGTCTCTGTGGACTCCCCAAGCTTTGGCTGTATATCCATCTGTGTATGCTTGTCTTAGGTTCTCCATGTTCCGACGACCTGTTTGGACCCTTTTCTTTACTAACACACCTATGCCAGTACTATCAAAGTTCAACTCGTTAAAAGTAAAATAATATATTGTAATTGCTTTAGACTCATTATCAAAGTAATACCTATTCAATATATGTATATATAATTAGAAGAAAACAAGGCAGAAAATAAAAATCAGACAAAATCTCCCTCACATGCTTTTCTGAAAGATTCAAAAGATTATTAGCATTTTGGTTTAACTTAGCTCTGCATAAGAAACTATCTGGCCCCAACTGTAGTCATATAAGATCCTCCCTGGCTGATTTAGTCCTCTGGTCTCCTTGCCAGGACAAAGGAAAATAATGGAAATAAAATATAATGCAACATTTTATAGTTGGTGAATCAGCAAACAAGCAGACAAACGAACAAAAAAGCATCTAAATAACGATGGCACCATGCTAGTGAGGTTGTGATGAAATTTGCATATATATATATGATTAGTAGTAGTTTAAACTGCAACTGTCATTCTGATTGTATGAGATTATGACAATATTTTAAAAGTTATAAAAATATTCATAGTTTTTTTGAGGTACAATTGACATATACCATTAGTTTCTTGTGTACAACATAGTAATTCTGTACTTGTATGTACTGCAGAATAATCACCACAGTAAGTCTAGTTAACGTCTGTTTCCACACATAGTTAAAATTTTTTCTTCATGTGATGAGCACTTTTAAGATCTACTCTCTTAGCAACTTTCAAATTTGCACTACAGTGTTATTAACTATAGTCACCATGCTGTACCTTACATCCCTATGACTTCATAGTTTTTTTTTGCACTTAATCTACTTGCACAGGAAACTTCCACACACAAAGATGTTATTGTAGTATAATCTATTTTAGCCAAAAAATGGAAAATCAACTGAGTTCCCTAATAATAGGGAAATGGTTAATTAAATTGTGATATATAAATCTTAATAAAAATTATTTTTACATTAAAAGTTATAATTATGAAAAATATATAGAAAAAATAGGAAAATAATTATGATGTGATGTTAAGTGAAAAAATATAAAATTAATTTGTAAATAGGTAAAAAGTGTTTATGAATATGGACTATGGACAGTGAATAGAAAACAATACACAAAAAAGAAATCTTTGTAATGGGGTGGAATTACGGGTGATTTTTTTTCTTTTTTCACAGTACTGTTTGAATATATTCACTGTTATTATTGTTTTGATTTTTTTTTGTTACAAAAGGACACAGAGAGAAAATAAAAATATGGAATTGGTGATCTCTAAACGTTTATATCTGTGGTAGATATTCATGGCCTACTCAGCAGATCTTCCCAATGCCCTTCCACTTTGCCTGTCTCCTACGCACAAGGTTGAAAATGCCATATTGGATTTCCCCGCCCCCTTTGCAGCCAGTGTTTGCCATGTGACCCATTCCTGGCCAGTGAAATCCAATAGCAAGCCTGTTGGGGTGCTGTTGTGAAGTTTCCTCCTTGATAAAGAAGTGAGACCCATAAAGAAAATCCTTTTTGCCTTTGTCTTTTTGCTCTGTCTTTTTGCTTGTGAGGACTGATTCTGGAAGCTGTGGCAGCCATTTTGAGTCATCACCAACTCTTTGAGGAGGGCGGAGTTGGATGATAGAAGAAGCCTTAGTACATGATGTTGTTTACAACGTCACCGAGTCACTGGACAAACTCCAGGACAGACTGTCTCAAGACTTTTTGATAACTAAACAGTAAATGTCCTTGTGGTTTGCACCACTATTAGGTTTTCTGTTACTTGAAGCTCAGTGCATTCTAACTGATGCAGCCAGACAAAAATAAAACTTATTGGAGCTTCCCTGGTGGCACAGTGGTTAAGAATCCACCTGCCAATGCAGGGGAAACAGGTTCAATCCGTGGTCTGGGAAGATCCCACATGCTGCAGAGCAGCTAAGCCCATGCGCCACAACTACTGAGCCTGCACTCTAGATCCCGCGAGCCACAACTACTGAGGCTGCGTACTACAACTACTGAAGCCTGCGTGCCTAGAGCCTGTGCTCCGCAGCAAGGGAAGCCACCGCAATGAGAAGCCCGTGCACCGCAATGAAGAGTAGCCCCCGCTTGCTGTAACTAGAGAAAGCCCACGTTCAGCAACGAGGACCCAATACAGCTAAAAATAAATAAAATAAATTCATAAACAAAACAAAACAAAAAAACCCAAAACTTATTGGCACACAAGACCTATCTAATGTATAGAAACCACAAAGTGACAGGAAACATCACAACAAATATACAGATTAATTTGAAAAGTGTTTTACAGAAGAAAGTGAAAAACCAATAACCCAATAAGAATTTATTTGTTGCAAGGCTCCTTGGATCTGTTAATATTTCCTGGTAGAAAAAAATATTACTTTATATTTCTGACTAAAATAAAACAAGCATCCAGACACTTCTGGCTTGTAATCTTTTTCAAGTTTGTATGTGTCAGGAAGCAGCCTATGAGGGTATGATATGGTGGTGGTTTTTCTCCCTCTCTATATCCTCCGACCTCTTTGACTAGCATAGAATGCTACTCAATTGTGTAAGATGGAGCTCCCTGGGATTTGAGGATATACCATCTAGGGGATGAGATATGATTTCTCTGTTGATCTAGTATCAGGAATCTCTTCGACTCAGCCTCTGTCTCTACTCAATACAAATCTGGTTTTGAAGATAATAAGTTTCAGGGTTGGCTGAGAAAGGAATTGATTGTCTAAAAGCTGGAGACATTGGTGACAGAATAGCTTGTTATAAGTGGACTCTTTATTAGAAACACATTTCTAACTTATATTTTCTTTTTATAATTTTTTTTCTATTTTTTCTAAATGGTAGATGACTTAGCAAGTTAACTGACCTTTAGATTAAACAAAAAAGCTGGGAGAATGGACTCTGTGATTATTGTCAGTGAGGTGGTGGCTTGGTATAGGCAGTGAGAGTGGAATTTAAATAGCACATGGGTGATAAGAGTGAAGAAATTGGCTCTGCCCCACAGTGTATTTAAATGAGGATTGGGTAGGGGTGAAATGGCCATAACATGTTTCATCCCTGTGGTCTCCGGTGTTGGTTTGGGTGCTATGGCTGGCTGAGCCGTAGGGGGGAAGCGTGAGGAGCCTCCTTCCTCCTTTACTGCTTCACAGAATTCCTTCCTGAAGAAGCTGCCTGGGGAAACAGAGTTGCTATCAGTTCAGACCACAATTATCTGCAAGTAACAGAAAACCCATCTCAGAGTGTCTTATACAAATGCCTTTCTATTTTGATTTTGTTTTCCCACATAACAAGAAACCCAGAAGTAGTCTGATGCTTGTTTAGCTCAGCTGATCAAAGTACCACCAGGCACCTAGTCTCTTTCTATGTATCTGTTGCACCATGCTTAATGCGCCAGTTTTCATCCTCATCCTTGACTCTTCGTGATTGCAAGATGGCTATAAATCCATCATTTCCAATCCAAGGAAGATGGGAGTGGGAGGAGAGGATACTACTACCTATATGTATTTTTAAAATATGAAATATTTCACAGAAAAATTTAGGAGACTTCTGTTAATGTCATTGGTCCAAATTGTGTCACATGGCCACCCCTTGATGCAAAGGGGCTGGGGAAGAAAATAGTTATCTTGCTACATTGCCAACCTGAGCAAGATTGGGATTCTGTTAGCAAGATGCTGCCACTGAAGTATAAAAAGTATGGATATATTCTCTCCTGCTTTGCTAAAGATTGTTGGGTTCCTTGACAGCTCCAGAAGCCATGGTGGAACCTGGTAGGAGACAGCAGCAGAGCTCAGGGAGGGCAGCAATGTCCAAGTGGAGGAACTTCCCCAGAACAACATCTTGATCTCTCTCCCCAACCCTTACTCCATTTTCTGTATGAGAGGAGTAATGATTTCTCTGATGGGGGATTTTGGTGGCAGGAACTGGGCATGCTCAGCTCATTCCTTTCCTCCCTCCCACTCCCTTGGGGTCTCCTGACTCATCTGTTCCTGATCATGCAGGAAGCTTAGTGGACAGCCCTTGACCCTGTGCTTGAGGATGGAGGTTATCCAGCTGTGCCTGTGACCGGGGCAGCATGGAATAAGCCTACTGTTGCACAACTCAGCTGTGTCCTCTAACTTAGCCTTTCTCAGTTACAAAGCTGATAATTTTGATTGTTATTGTTCTGACAGCTCTGTCTAACTCTTAATTTTTATTGAACTCCGATGGGTAAAGATAGGTAGTATGTATGAACATCCTAATATCCCTAAATGCATGAACCCCTGTGTATCCTCAGCCTGGTATGGCCGGAGGACACTCAAATTTCTAATGATCCACACTGTAAACTTGACTATGGAAGATAGCATCAAAAGCTGTAGTCTCCTTTGTTTGGGTAATGTTTGACTTCCATTTATGACCTTTTTCCTGCCAGGATCATGTAGTTGAACATGTATATGCCCAGCTGGACTGATTTTAGTCTTTTTTTTTCAACATCATAAACAATTTTATTTAATTTATTTTTTATTGAAGTATAGTTCACTTACAATATTATATTAGTTTCAGGTATACAGCATAGTGATTCAGTATTTTTGCAGATTAGACTCCATTATAGGTTGTTACAAGATACTGTCTATAGTTCCCTGTGCTCTACAGTATATCCTTGTTACTTATCTGTTTTGTACATAGTAGTTTGTATCTGTTAATCCCATACTCCTAATTTCTCCCTCCCCACTTCCCTCTCCCCTTTGGTAACCACAAGTGGGTTTTCTGTATCTTTGAGTCTGTTCCTGTTTTGCATATAATTCATTTGCATTATTTTTTAGATTCCGCATGTAAGTGATATCATACAGCATTTGTCTTCTCTTTCTGACTTACTTCGCTAAACATAATATGATTTTAATCTTTTTGCTTGAACTTGTACAAAATGAATCCAGCATAATTTAGGTAAGGTATAAAGATGATTAAGGCAGTAAAGCCACCCCCAAATTACTTCAAGGATGGATATTTGGAGTTAACAAAAAAATAAGTCTTCATTCTTGAATTGAGTGAAAAACAAACTCCAGGAGGAAAGAAAACAGATTTCTGAAAATATCTTTTCCTTCCCTTCATAAAAAGAACATTGGCAAGCAGCTGTGTTTGGAAACTGCTCTTATTCATCTAGATTTGGGATTAGTTAAGATCCTGTACAAGTTATGACCCATATACTTAAGCAGATCCAAAAGAAACTCTCATGTTTATAAAAAAAGAAAAAAAAAGGCATTATATTTAAGAAAGTTCAGCCATGGGAACAATACTGAGAGTTTCCTAAAGTGTTTTCCAGATCCCACCAGCTCTCTGTGCATAAACATGCGTATAACCAAAATGTATTTTTGTGGCTTTGGGGCAAGTCTCATAATTTAAAACATATCCTTTAAAATCAACAGACCCACCCATGTAGAAGAGTCAAATAAATTCTCACGGCTTGGCTACCCAAGAAGATTACTTTTTTCCCTAAGAAGTCCTCTTCTTAACACATCCTGTAATGTGGGGAGGCTGACTGGGCAGATCAGAAGACCTCAGGGTGCCCTGAACTGCCCAGCCTCAGTGGAAGATTGGCAGCAGGACACTCCCAAAGGTGAAGATTATACCCTGGCCACTCAGTGCTCCACTTACCCATCCTGGGGTTGTTCATGTCAGAGAACCTAAAGTAAAACTGCTGACAAAAACCTTAAAATGCTCTGAGTACTAGAATGGAAGCTGATGGCACTGTTGGTTCAAATTCCAGGTGTTTGACCCAAATAGAAATGTTTAAGTGTGACTGGGGATTTCCCATCCAGGTGAGGCTAAGGGACAGGTAACCTTGTCCTTAAGAGCTGTAGTCTGAGTCCTCTTTCCTTTATTCGCCAAAATACACCCAAGCAAGTAAAGTTAGTGTATACATCAAGGTTTTATCAGAGAAGCACAACAACTAGGGGTGACATAATAATAAGGGATTCATTTTAGGGATTTGACTTTATTCAGTTGTGGAAGCTGGTTAAAATGTCTCTGTGAGGCTTTACTTCGGGGCTACTAGAACTTGAAGTTCGGGAAGGAAATAGGGGTGTGAAGTAAGGGAAGCACAGACACACTGGAACATGTGAGCGTGAGGCAGAAACCATGAGAATGGCTGGACCTCGAATTGGACTCTCAACTACCTACAAGGCTCCAACTCTAGGATACAGGGGACCTGCAGGATAGGTTGGTACCTCTCTCCCACAAAGAAGCGTGGACCTGGCCCTGGAGTCAGAGAAGTTGAACCAGGAGACTTAGTGGGATCTGGAGGAGCTGTGGGCCAGGCTGCTGCCCCACACCAACCAGTGGAACCAGCAAATCCGCGATGACACCTGTGAGGGGCGTCCACACCCCACACCAGCATCAACCTGCTGAGCACAGAAAGAATATGGCTGCTTCATTCCTGCCTTCTGAATCACAAACAAAATTTCTCCTCTGACCCAAGCCAGCTGTGTAAGGAGGAGAATTCTGGGAAATGTAGTCCAAGCTTAGCTAAATTGACACAATACACATTCACCACAAAGAAGAAAAAGGCAGCTGGGTAGACTATAAAAATATTAGCATCTCGCTTGTGTTTCTGAATGGAACACTGAAGGTGCTTTACAGTCAAGTAGCCAGATCAATTAATTGATGGTGGGAAAATGTGAGCATTTTCACATCACATGATAAAAGGAGTCTGAGATGGAGCATATAAAAACTAAAAGCCCAGCATGAGTTTTTTGAAATATAAAAAGATATAGAGAAAATTAATAGACACCTTGAATAGAATAAGAGTGCTAAAGGCATATGAACTGCCCCAGGGGAAAAAGAAGTTTCCTTGAGGGGCCAGAGCAATAAGAGCTGCAGCTGAAAGGACACTTAGGTCTTCACTGACTTCTTTCTGAGTGAGGAGCAGGGATGTGCAGGACAGAAAACCAAGGAGTTCCTCTGCTTTAAAGCTCCTGCTGAAGGAAAGTTCCCTATTGATAAGCAGTCCTGGGTCAGTTCTCAATATCTCTAGAGAAGGTGCCTCTGCTGAATCATCCTAAGGGGTCAGGGGAAGTAATACACCATGATATGTGGCCTGCCAGTATTAGCAACTTGGGGGTCCCAATGGTGGGTTTATGATTGGGTTCCTGGAATTTTTGTCTGCCTCTCTCTCTCTCTCACACACACACATTTTTCAACCCCATGATTTTCTCTAATGGGAAACTACAGCCTTGAGTCACATCCAGCCACTCGTGCAAAGAGATGTGGCAGTTCTTTAAAACCATCACTGTGATCACTGCTAATGACAGACATTCTGAAATGTTTTAGAGACATTTGGAAGATGTATATTTAGCTAGAGAGGCTTATGTTATTTGTAACTGTCACTTTTTCTATATATCATTAGGCTGTGCATCCTGCTAACTGCATACATACAATCACCCTCAAGTGCACTTACCCTTTACCTGCCCACGTTGTAAGTATTCGAGATCCATACGCTCTTCTCGTCTGAGATGACTATGATTCATCCTCTCCTCCCTGAACTGCACACCAGGTTGCTCCTCACAACTTGAACAGAAAGCCAGAGAGCATTATATCTGATAATATTTTAAGGGGAGGAGAATGTTAACTAACATGAATGACATAAAATGTAAATAATGACTACACATTTGAAAGGGAAATTAATGTCTTGAAAATTTAAACTAAGAGGAAAAAAATAAAGAAATACATGTTTTAATTGGTAAAAAGGACTCTTGTTGACCCTATAAAGACACAAAATCTCTCCCTGGATATCGTGCATTACCTTCAGAATGGTTTTTTTTGTTTTTGTTTTTTTGCGGTTCGTGGGCCTCTCACCGTTGCAGCCTCTGCCGTTGTGGAGCACAGGCTCCAGACGCGCAGGCTCAGCGGCCATGGCTCACGGGCCCAGCCGCTCCGCGGCATGTGGGATCCTCCCGGACCGGGGCATGAACCCATGTCCCCTGCATCGGCAGGCGGACTCTCAACCACTGCGCCACCAGGGAAGACCCAGAATGTTATTTTTAATGTTTGATAGAAGCTAGGCCTCTACACTTATAAGGTGTAAGTGCAACTTATACTGACTGTGAGTTCTGTAACTTCTGACCCCTGTGAACTGGAAACATCTTTTGAGCACAGAACATGTATTGATTATGGAACATCCCAGTTACAGAAAAAATATTGAAATAACATTAATATATGGATTGCAGTGCTTAACCAAAGTATTCCATGGATTATTTCAGGATCTATATAGTTGAAATCAATTTCTACCCAGAGACACATATAGTGACCCTTCTAAGGTTTAAAAGTTTTGACACTAAAAATAGAATTTTAAATAAGATCTCATAAGAAACAGAGCCTTAACTGCTTAAGGTCTCTAAATTGAAAGGGATTAAAATGTGGTGCATTTCATCCAAAATGGAAGGTCCCTGACAAGGTCCACAGAGCCAGAAGACCTGCCGTTTGGTATGCACGGCCCTCTCTTTAAGGACAGCTTCCTTTCAGGAGTCGAATGCTCACAGCCCCCGTGGTATGGAGGAGCCTAAAACACAGGTCAGCTTCAGAAAGAATCACTACCCAAAGGCTTCATTAAAGTAAGTCAGTGGATAGGGGGACAGGTAAAGGCTGTAGGGAGCGGACATGGTCAGATGAGGGGATTACCCTTTCTCCAGAGGTAACTTGCTGGTGAACTTCCTTCTTAAAAAATTTTTTTTTTATTAGAACAGGCACGTCTTCCTTCCCCTCCACTCTTGTCCTTCTTCCCTACAACCAAACAACAAAAAAGCCATTGGAGGGCTTCCCTGGTGGCGCAGTGGTTGAGAGTCCGCCTGCTGATGCAGGGGACACGGGTTCGTGCCCCGGTCTGGGAAGATCCTACATGCCGCGGAGCAGCTGGGCCCGTGAGCCATGGCCGCTGGGCCTGCGCGTCTGGAGCCTGTGCTCCGCAACAGGAGAGGCCACAACGGTGAGAGGCCCGCGTACTGCAAAAAAAAAAAAAAAAAGCTATTGGAATGAAGGCTTTGAACACTTCCTCTCTCCCCGTTAGACATTACCACCTGGATGGATGAGGCCCATTGTTCTTCCCCTCTTTTCCTAACTCCTCACTGAAAAAACATTGATACAGGTGCTGATAAGTTATTCATGAGGCTTCAATGGCCAGTCCTTAGTTTAACAGATTAGAACAGACTCCTCTCAGGGTAAAAGCAAGGCCTTTTCTGAGTTTGAGAGGGACTCAGCCTCTTTCTGGCAGCTACACTGAATCAGGAAAGGCTTGATGCCTCTGTGGGCTTGGATGGCCGTGGAGCCCGGAAAATCCATGCATGTATAGCCGGTATTCTCCAGCAATCTGCTCTCTGAGCTACCCTTGGCCTTGAAGGGCTTGACTGAAGACCCTGGACTATTCCTGTGGCTGCCTTAGAGATGGTGGGAATAAAACATTCCCGCCACCCCAGAGGGTTTCCTGGGGGCACCTGTTTCTCATTGGCTTAGGCACCATATGGATTCTTGGTGGCCCTGAAATTACCAGAGGCCTCTAGTTTCAGAGAGATTCACAACAAAACAGTGTGACGCCAGCAGCCCCCATCCCTAACAGAGGACCACTAGCCACAGAAGCACGTTTCTTCAGCTTCCCCGTCCCTCTCAAAAGCCCCCAACAAGTAAGCTAGAGCCTGAGAAGCAAGGGCCTGGCAGTGTCAGAGCCAAGTCCTATCCCCCAGGCCCAATACGTACACATACACACACACAAACACACACACACTCCAAGCCTACCATGGGGAAGGAGAGAAGAACTTTGAATCCCTTATGAGATTAGTTTGGACAAATTTTAATAACTAAAAGTGACCTGAGAGATACCAAATCTGCCTACAATGACACTAAGTGATGGAAAGGACGGTTTGACAGGACACAGTTGAAAGCAATGATAGAAGTATGTATAAAGCCACTTTCTTATATATCCTTCTTCAGTTTAAGGCTCTTCAAATAAACTGGTTACCTAAAACGTTCAGCACATGGTTTCTGTAAATTTTATGTGTAGAAATAAAACAACACCACGCAGAGAAAAAGAAACAGGCAAGAAGTTTCAACTTTTTCTAGTTTTCTCATCTGAGGTTGTCTCACCTGTCCATAAAAAGGACAGCTTGGCAGCCTGGGGTCTCAGAGCACTGTGCAGGGGGTCATGGACCCGGGGGCCTTGGCTCCAGCAGTGGCACAGCTGCAGGCTCTGCGAAGCCCCACTGCTTCTCTAGTCTCGGTTCCCTTGTCCGTCCGATGCTCCGCAGCACTGGTGCCTCAGCTGCTCCCAATACCCCCTCAACTTGCTCATCAATAACTCATAACCTGATCTTTGTAGGGACCAGGATATTTGAAACACATCACACGTAGGTTAAATACAAGTCAATTTCCCCTCATAAAACACCAATTATGTAAGTAAGGAGGGTCCTTCGCTCCAAGGTTTGTGAGTCCCTCTAGAAGTCAGATTAAATCTCTCCCACGTTCCAAAGTGGAGTTACTGAAGGGACATTGATGATGCAGCAAGAGCCTGGTGGGGTGACTATGGAATGGGCCACCTGGGAGCCCTGAATTCTCTGTCCCCACCAGCAAATGGGTCCTGGCAGCCAGCTGCAGGTTGCTTACCACAGCTGTTTTGCCATCTCATAAAGGAAGAGAGAGTAAATACACCAAAACTCCTATTGAAGGAGATACTCATGGCTTCTTTATCTTCCCCTTAGAAAGTCTTTTAAAAGTTAATTATTAGAAGAAAAATAATAAGAAAAAAAATTTAAGTTAATGATTATATATTTCAAATGTATAATAAGATAGAAATAAAACTATAACAGCACACATTTACCTATACCCAGGTTTTTGAATTAACATTTGGCCACATTTGCTTCAAATTAAAAAACAACAATAAGAAAAGGCAGGCAGGAAGGGAGGCAGGAAGAAGGGAGGGAGGGAGAGAAGGAAGGAAGGAAGAGAAGGGAAACATCTTAGTGGCAGTTGAAATGCTTTGCCAATCTCAAGCGAGGAGATATTACCTCTCCCCAAAGATAATAACTGCTTTTTTTTTTTGCGGTACGCGGGCCTCTCACTGTTGCGGCCTCTCCCGTTGCGGAGCACAGGCTCCGGACCCGCAGGCTCAGCGGCCATGGCTCACGGACCCAGCCACTCCGTGGCATGTGGGATCTTCCCGGACCAGGGCACGAACCCGTGTCCGCTGCATCAGCAGGCGGACTCTCAACTACTGTGCCACCAGGGAAGTCCCCAAAGGTAATAACTTTTCTTATTTATTATTGTTCATGCACATTTTTCCTGCTCATGCTTTTATACTTTCTACATATTTGTTCATGAGTAGATATATTATTGTTTCTGTGTTTTAATGTTTTACATAAAGGGTATCACACTGAAAATTACTTTGTGTAGCTTGTACTTTCCACTCAACATTACTTTTTAGATTAATCTGTGTTGGAATACGTAAATGTTATTTACTCATTGTAACTGGGTATACTCTTTCATCGTATAGTGCTGAAACCACAGCTGTCTCTTCCACTCTTGGAGGGTATTAACCCTCCCAACCTATTCACATTACAAAGAATGCTGCAATGGACACCTTATGCTGTATCTCCTTCTGCATCTGTCTGAGCAGCAAATACCTGAAAGGGAAATTGATTTCTTGGAGGGTATGAGCATCTTCTACATTGTTATTTAGCAGATATTGAAAAACTGCTCTTCTAAGTTGTGCAGATTTACACCCCAACAAGTAATATAGCAGAGTTCTTGTTCCTCATCATGCCTGCTAACCTTTGGTATTACCAAACGTTTGCATTTTAGTCATTCTGGTAAGTGTAAAGTGGTATCGATCTCATTTGTTATTATCATTGGCATTTCCCTGATTACTAATGAGATTGAAGATCTTTTCATATATTTATTAGTTTTTCAAGGCTCCTCTTTTATTAGCTGTGTATACCCGTTGCTCACTTTTCCATTGGGCTGTTGCCTTTTTCTTATTGATTTGTATTTCCTTCTATTTTGAGATACGAATCCTTTCTTCATCGAAAATATGAGTTGCAAATATGTTGTGCTTATTTTGCTTCTTGCTGGTGGATGTGGCTGTCCGTCTTGTTGTAGTGGTAACAACTCAGACTTGGGTTTGGATGTGGGGATGGAGAGCAGGAGTTAGCTTTTCACCTGGCTTTGGTTTTTGGCTGTTCAGGTGTGTGCCACAGCATTCTTCACTAGCCCCAGCCCAGCTCACTGCAGTGCTGCAGTGAGATTTGGGGCCCAAGCTGCTGGTAAAGGGTTACTTGGTTTGTATTTATCTCTGTGTACCTCATAGGAAGGGGAGCGTTGTTTAGAAGAGCTTAGGATCCCAATGATCCTACACCTGTTTTTCATGGCTTCCTGCACATTCAAATCACCTGGGGAGGTTCTAAAAATAATATAGATAACCTGGCCTTACCACAGAACAATTAAATCAGAATTTCTGAGGGTAGATTCCAGGAATCTATGTTTAAAAACTCTCCATGTGATTCTAACGTGCAGCCAGGGTGCTGAACCATGGCCTTGGACAAATATCTTCACCACGTCCCATGAGTATTTCCAACACTTTGAAGTTAAAATCAAGACACCTGCCCTCATTAAGAATTATTAATTAGCTATGCGGAGAGGAGTTCTCTATGCAGATATGGAATAACTATTAACACTTTTTTTTTTTTTTTTTTGCGGTACGCGGGCCTCTCACTGTTGCAGCCTCTCCCGTTACGGAGCACAGGCTCCGGACGCGCAGGCTCAGCGGCCATTGTTCACGGGCCCAGCTGCTCCGCGGCATGTGGGATCTTCCCGGACCGGGGCACAAACCCGCGTCCCCTGCATCGGCAGGTGGACTCTCAAACACTGCGCCACCGGGGAAGCCCCAACACAGGCATTTTTAAAAGGCCTGAGAGACCGATTATTATGTGATCCAACGAAGCTTCCAAATCACATGCAGTGTCAAGGTCAGCGAGCTAGCGGGGTCTGTATTCTCACTCCCCGCCCCCTCCATTATTTGATGTTTGTTTTGGTCTTCTTGAAAGACAAAGATGCTCAGTCTGTAACATTTTTGCAGCTGAAAAGGTGGTCCCTGGAGCCTGAAGCCTTCATTTTATTCTGAGGTTTGCAATCGTGACCCCGAAGGATTTACAGTGTTTTTCTGTCCTGATTGCTACCTTCTGTATTTTCCAGTTGATCCCTCGACTCAAAATCCTCTCCACTATGTTGTGCTATGTTTTGGTTCCACAAAGGATTCTTTGGCTCTGACCACTTGAGATCCCATTCTCCAGGGCACCTGTGAACTTCCCTCAGCTGCAAAGCCTTTTTGAAGGTCAGGCCAAGATGCCTTCTGCAGACATCACAGGGGAGAAGGAAGGCTCTTGGGAGATGCTGGGTCTAAGTGGACAAACTTTTCCAGATTTGCCTTTTAGGCCTTTGCATTCCTCTTTCCAGGGAAGAGGGATGAGATTTTCTTTTTGCATTGCCAGACTGTTCAAATGCAAACCCAGGGCTCCTTGGGGTAACTGGACTGTTTTGAAAAGGACACATGCCTAAACTCTTGAAAGGAAATATCTGCTGAAAGGAACTACTAGGTACTCTCTCTGTACCATTAGAAACTCCTGGATCAATTATGGGAGGCCTACATGTCACACTGTCCCCTCCACCCACCTCCCAGGTCTGCTGGCTTATGGTCCATTCTTCACTATTCCTCCCTCAACAGCATTAATTTAAAATTTCTTTTTTTTTGAATTTTATTTTATTTTTTTATACAGCAGGTTCTTACTAGTTATCCATTTTATACATATTAGTGTATATATGTCAATCCCGATCTCCCAATTCATCCCACCACCACCCCACTCCACCCCCGCCACTTCCCCCCTTGGTGTCCATATGTTTATTCTCTACATGTGTGTCTCTATTTCTGCCCTGCAAACTGGTTCATCTGTACCATTTTTCTAGGTTCCGCATATATGTGTTAATATACGATATTTGTTTTGCTCTTTCTGACTTCACTCTGTATGATAGTCTCTATATCCACCCATGTCTCTACAAATGACCCAATTTCGTTCCTTTTCATGGCTGAGTAATATTCCATTGTATATATGTGCTACATCTTCTTTATCCGTTAGTCTCAGCTACGCTATTGAGCCTCTTTCCATGCTGGGAGCGTTTTCCTTTACCTTGTGTTCCACTTCATCTCTTAATTCTTTTCTTAACTTAAAAAAAATGTCATTCTTTATCTCATGCTAATTGTTTGCTTTGAGACTTGGGTTTCCTTCAAAAGCTCTTTCTTGTACTCCTTTCGGAAGGCTTATCCCACTCTAACCATTGGTGTTATCTCGGAAGGATGGATCTAGAAGGGGACAACAAGATTTTTCACTGTTTCTTCATAAAACTTTCTTATCTCTACTTTCTTAAAATGGGCACATGTTGCTTCAGCAATTAAAAATATTTAAAAAATAAATTCAGTCACAAATAAAACTTTAAAAAGTGCATCCTTTGTTGGAATTTATGCAACCCCATGATATGTACATTTTATGATAAATGTACATGTACATATAAACATGTTCATGTTTATAAAGCACTTAGGACACCTCTGAGCACACAGTAAATAAACAAAAACAAATACGTGTGCCACCATTTAACAAAACAAAGGGTTTGCATTAAATCTGTGAGTGAAAGGAAATTCTGAGTTAGGGGTGAAAATACAGTGCTTAGCCCAGTGTGGAGCCTGTCGTGCTGCTGATGGATACATTCTCATGTTTTCTTTGTTCTCGTTTGAGAAACTGGAATGAGTTAAAAGTCAAGGAGCATGCTGAGGTTTAACTCATTCCATAGTTCCAAAGTGACACAAGCCATGATTTAAAGCCAGACAGCCTGCCCAGGTTTTTAGTTCTTAGTGGAAGTTATCTGTCTTTGATTGATTACACGGGACTGGGGGTTCTGAACACCTATCGTGACTGACCCAGAGGGCTGAATGCAGCCAGACAGATGGTTTGCTGCATTCCCCATATTTTTTCTGGTTCCAGTCAAAATGCTTGGATTTGAGTAGCTATGAGGTTGATCCAGGACTGCTTGGCTCATCCTGGACCCAGCATCCACTGCTGTGGCCCCAAACGATCTAGGCTACTTCCAGGCCAGACCAGGACATCCTGAACTTTGAGAATGACAGTAGGCTTTGGACCCTGACCAGAGCTTTGGTCGTGTACAGAACTAGAGTTGGGCTCCAAGCTAAGATCCATTGGGGGTGGGAGGCAGGGTTAATCAGAAGCAGTAACAGGCGAGGTGATCCGAGACAGAGAGAATCCTACTCAGACTCCTGCCCAGCAGGGAGGTCAGGCTGGACCTGCCCTGCCCTCAGCTTGGTGGGCTCACCCAACTCTGGGTCAGCTATTGTTTTGACCCAGTTGAATTGGTGTCGCTGCTGCTCTTCTATCTTAAAGTTTTCCTTAAAGGTAACCAAAAATAGGATAAAATTGTATTTGCAATATATATTTTGCAAATAGATTTTTTCTGATCTTAATACCTTTTAGCTGCATTTCTTTTTTATTATAAAAAATTCCTGAATTGTAAATAGACAAAAAAACTATATTAAGTGGTTACTTGGGTTGGAAATGGTGCTCTTGCTAAATTAACAAAAAAAGTGTAACTTGCTTTTATTGGAATGAGAAATGCTACAGGGACTTGTGAAAAAGTACAGGGTCTTCTTTTGTGTTCTTAGGCACAAATTCAAAGAATTCAATTGTTCATGGATCAATAATGCTACAACTATTACGACTTCTGAGAGAATTCATCCTGCTGGGGTTTCTTTAAGGGAGAATATTTTTATGAGGCTTACTTTTTTTTTTTTTGTGGTACGCGGGCCTCTCACTGTTGTGGCCTTTCCCGTTGCGGAGCACAGGCTCCGCACACACAGGCTCAGCGGCCATGGCTCACGGGCCCAGCCACTCCGCGGCATGTGGGATCTTCCCGGACCGGGGCACGAACCCGTGTCCCCTGCATCGGCAGGCGGACTCTCAACCACTGCGCCACGCATAGGGAAGCCCCTATGAGCCTTACTTTGATGGGCGAGAAATAAGTGTGGATTTATGATTGCTTAGGGAGGCATAGTTCAGGAACTTTCCTAATGACTCCATTCAGAGTGAGGAGACAAGTCCAGCCCCTGGGACCACACGGTCATGTCCTTCTGGCTATTCTAGCTGCGGAGGGCAGTCCAGGAGCACCGCCTGTACAACTGGTTAGGGTGGGGACCAGTCAGAAATACAAAGCGAAAGTACCAGAAGCTCCTGCCATCCATGTCCCAGGCTTAAATTCTTACTTGGCTTGTTCAGCCTATTTTAGCCTCCCTGAATTGGTGCCCTTTGAGGATCTGGCTTTTCTAAAGGAATAGGAGTTTATTTTTAATGACTGCAAGACAAAATCAGTTGTGCTGGAAATAATCGTATGTACGTTTAATATATGAGATATTTAAGCATGTCAGTTTCATTCTCATTTCATTTCAGTTCTTCAAAGACATATCTTGGCCAAAATATTGATTGTAATATTTTGACATGGCCTGGGTACTTCTAGATTTTATTAAGAACAGATGCACTCCTAGTTGGAGTGTGATTTCCCTTATAAGCTGTGTCTACCTGATAGCATAGCAGAGATTCAACAAATATTTGTTAAATAAATGAATAAAGAACAAAGGATAGATTCAGTTCTGTTCTGAAGAATTTATCAAGTGGCTTGTATGTGCATTTACTGAGTGCCTTTATCAGACACAAACAGCTGCCCCTAACTCTGGTCAGTCTCAACCTCACACTTGGTGTGTCATCCAAACAGGAGATCACCATCCTCCCCACCCCAATCTAATCAGTTATTCTGTGAGCACAACGTTAGGGTGAATTTCTACATATTAAACAGTGGAGTCATCATTCCTATATCAGGGTTTCTCAACCTGGGCACGATTGACATATTGGACCAGATGGTTCTCAGTTGTGAGGACTGTCCAGAGCACTGTGGGATATTAGCAGCCTCCCTGGCCTCTATCCACCAGCTGCCGGTAGGACACACTTCCCTAGTTACGACAACAAAAACTGTTTCTAGATTGCCAAATGTCCTCTGGGGAAAAATCACGCTGAGTTGGAAACCATGAATCTGTATAAAAGAGTAATATATATTTATGCCACCTTAAGCAATACTAAAATGACAGAAAACCCCAATAACCACTTTTTGTTGTTGTTTTTCAGTGAAGGTGTTCTGTAACGTTCTGCTGCAAGAAACACACACTGAAGGGACTTTTGTCTGAGAAGCAAGGCTTCTGTTTATGGGAATAATAAGTGTTGTTTTCGGGCAGAGGCTTGTGGTTATAAAACTTACGCGAAAGCCTATTTGACTTCTTTTGAAACAAAGTAATAAAAAAATGAAGACCCAAAAGGTCATAATCCTAACTCTGATGAACTCTAACAGTAATAAAATAAATAATTAATACAATAAAGAAAGGAATACCAGAAGGTAAGAATAGAAAACAAGTATCTCCCTCTTTCTGTTCCCCTCTCCCTTTCTCTTCCCAGAGCCCACCACTTTCAAGATTTTTCATTTCAGGAAAAAAAAAAAAAGTTTATAGTAGGAAAATTTAAGCTTTGCTTTGGGAGAATTGGAATAGACAAAAGTTTCAACTAGTAGTGGAAACGGGGGGGTGACTTGAAGCTAAAGCCACTTCCGAACAAATCAGAAAGGAAGGCCTGGGCTTTGCTTTCATTAAAAGAGTTTGAGACTATTTATTACTTACCCTCCCTAGGAATGGATAGTCTTCTTTTTCTCATGGTGCACTGGCTGCAGAGTTTGGAAATTCAGCTGGTTTTAGTTTAAATCTGATCAAGTCTTCTCTCAGAGAGCGAGCTAGCTGAGATGGGATTGTTGGCGAAGGGCTCTGTCCCGTCTTTGTCAAGGCTGACCTGCTGTGGCAGTGCCAGGGGCTCATTTACTGCCTTTTTCCTCAGTACACAGGGCGCCCACTCTTCCACTGCACTATCGGGTTGTTCTGGAGAGAACAATCCGGACTTTGTCCTGCTGCTGAGGTCCGTGAATGGACACGGGTTTCTGGTGAAATGGGGGCCCAGCTGTTCAGTAGTTCCTGTCCTCTCCTTAAGACGTGCCTGTGGATTTCAGCCACTTTCCTTAATGAGTCTGCTCTTCAGAAAAGTCCTGAATGTCTTTGATGTCCTGAGCACTTGTGGCTCTTTATCTGAAAATGTAGACATTACGAAGAATTTCTTATCATTTTCTAAAGCATACTTTTCATCCAGTGAATGAATCTCTTTATGTGTCCCAGCCACTAACACCCTGAAGTTCAGAGGCATACAAGCAAAAAGAGACATTTGTATGAGGGACAAAATATTTCAGGACAACAGAATTTTTTATTATTTGTGAACTTTCATGACATTTCCCCTCTTAACATATTACCAATTTTTTATTGACTTACTCATGCAGCTGCAGACATTAACTAAGCAACAACAGTATGCAAGAGACTTTGTTGGGCACAGTGTGAGATCCAGGCGTCCCTGGGAGGGAGATCAGAGTGGCTAAGAGTTCAAATTTGGCAATCCGAACACTTGTCCGCTTTGCCCTTCTGGGCTATGTGATCTTCAGCAAGTCACTTAGCCTCTCCCAGCCTCAGAGTCCACATCTGAAAAATCAGAATAATAACAGAATCTACTTTATAGGGCTATTGTGAGAATTAGTTGAGATATGCTGGCAAAGCACATACTACCAAGCATAAGCATCTTCTCATTGCTCATTTGATGTTCATTTAAAAAAGAAAGCAATTTGTAGACCAGAATGGAAAAAAGACATTTATGCTCATAATTATATCATAGGTGGTAAAGAACCACACATGCTAGGAGAAGTAGAAAGGAGGGTGTATCCGCAGAATAAGTAATGCTAGCTATTGTAACACACAAGCCCCAAGCCTGTGGTTTAACATGGTAGGGATGACTTTTGAATTTACCTCTCCTCCAGGTGACTCAGGGATCCTTGCTCCTTCCATCTTGTAGCCTTCTAGAGCTTCAGTATCATTCACTTCAAAGTATGTAGGAAAAAGGACAAAGAAAGTAGGAAGGTGAGTAGGAAAAAGGAGGATGTGTGTGTGAAATACTGCTTGGGATGTTTTGTAGCTAGGCTTGTCTATTAGTTATCTATTGTTGTGTGACAAATTGCTCCAAACTTAAACAGCTTAAAACAACTCATAATCTCATTGGTCAGGAATTCTAGAGCAGCTTACCTGGGTGGTTCTAGCTTTGGGTCTCTCATGAGGCTGCAGTCAAGATTTGGCTGGGCTGCAGTCATCAGAAGACCTGAATGAGGTTGGAGGAACCTGTTCCGAGACAGCTCACTCACATGGCTGTTGGCAGAAGGTCTCAGTTCCTTGCCATGTGGACCTTTCCATTGGGCTGTCAGAGTGTTCTTACAACATGGCAGCTGGCTTCCCCCAGAGCCAGGGATCTGAGAGAGAACAAAAAGGAAGCCCTAATGCTTGTTATGATCTAGTCACAGGAGTCTCATGTTGCCATTTTTGCTGTATTTGTTCACTAAAAGAGAATCACTCAGTCCAACCCACACTCAAGGGGAGAGGAATTAAGCTCCAGTTCTTGAAAGGAGGAGTATTGAAGAATTTGTGGACCAAATATATATAGAGCACAGAGCTCCTGAAACCCTTGGAATTTCCTAAGTGATGAGAGCAGAGAAAAGTGAAAGGAGTGTCTTTTGTTATTTATAAGAAGCCCCTTTGAACCACACCTGAGCTTATTTTAATTTTTAATGTGGTGTTTTTTTGAAAGCCACTAAGAATGAGGGGTTGGTTGCCAGGGGAACCAACTTTCAGCCCCATTCCTTACAACCTCCAGTTAAGGGAGAAGGGCTAGAGGTTGCGTTAATCACCAATCACGCCTATATGATAGAAGCCTCCATAAAAGTCCCTAAAGTATGGGGTTCAGAGAGCTTCCTGATTGGTGAACACATCCATGTACTAGGAGGGTGGTACTGCCCAACTCCATGGGGACAGAAACTCTTATGCTTGGGACCCTTCCAGACCTTGCTCTATGTATCTCTTGATCTGTCTATTCATCTATTTCATTTATAATATAATAAACTGGTAAATGTAAGTAAGTGTTTCCCTGAGTTCTGTGAACCATTCTAGCAAATTATCAAACCCGAGGAGGGGGTCATGAGAACCCCAGTTTATAGCCAGTCCATCAGAAGTGCAGGTGATAAATGGGGACGTGCAGTTGGTATCTGAAGTAAGAGGGCAGTTTGTGGGACTGAATGCTAACTCCAGGTGGATGGTGTCAGAACTGGTCAAATTGCACGATGCCCAGCTGTGTTGGAGAATTGGTTGGTGTGGGGATAAAACCCACACACATGGTCACAGACGTGAGTAAAGTAGAGGAAAACAAGTTTTCTAATTCTAAACAAGCTTCTGTTTCCTTCTTTGCTCCTCAATAGTTGTGTATCTTCAGGCAATTTACTTAGTCCCTTTCAGTCTCAGTTTCTTCATCTGTATAATGGGAACAATTATATCGCTTTGAACGGGTATTAGGCGGATTTGAGAAAACATGCATAAAATATTTAGGGCAGCAAACGGTAGCTCCAAGGATCAATGGGGCCTCTTTATGGTGAAGGAAGAAACAGGCTGAGAGAGTTTTTAACAACTTGCTCAAAATAACATAGGAAATTATTGGGTTGGCCAAAAAGTTAATTCGGGTTCTTCCGTGAAGATGTTATGGAAAAACTCAAATGAAATTTTTGGCCAACCCAATAGTTAGGAAATGGATTAGAAACTCACATTAGAACCTCACAGGGGCTTCCCTGGTGGTGCAGTGGTCAAGAATCCATCAGCCAATACAGGGGACATGGGTTCAAGCCCCGGGGAGATCCCATATGCCGTGGAACAACTAAGCCCGTGAGCCACAACTACTGAGCTGGCGCTCTAAAGCCTCTGAGCCACAACTACTGAAGCCCACGTGCCTAGAGCCCGTGCTCTGCAACGAGAAGCCACCACAATGAGAAGCCCATGCACTGCAACAAAGACTAGCCCCCGCTCGCCACAACTAGAGAAAACCTGTGCACAGCAACGAAGACCCAACACAGCCACAAATAGATAAATATAAAGAACCTCACATGAACAAAGGCATAGAGGTCAGAAATATCACCTGGGCCTGGACCAGAGGTGGCAGAGGAGGGTTTGGGCAGAGCAGGGTGGGGCAATAGCAGCCCTTGAAAGCAGGAGAGGAGCTTGAGATCGAAGCGCCTTAATTCTCGGGCAGCGTGGTGGTTTATGCAAAGGTATTCTGAGATTTGGTTGCAAATAGGTGAATGATTAATACAATAGACTTTGAATCAGGACTAGGAATACGGTCATTCAGCCACCATGCTCAGTGGAGAAAGATCTACTAAAAAGCACCCGAGGATTTTCATCGTTCTCAATCTGTAGTCAGGGAAACAAGGAGACTAAAAAAGATATCACCAAAGAAACACTGTTTTGAAAATATCTATAAGGGAAAGAGGGGAACCAGCTACGTATTCTGTGCCCGCATTCCCATGGCAGCACACGTCTATAGGGGTGATTACACCCAGAGGCATGGGCATAATCGTGTTGGGGGGGGCAGGTGTGGACGACCCACACCTAGTTCACATGATGTTGCAGTTGGGAGGGAGGGTATAAGAACATGGTCCCATGTAGTATCCACAGGTGGATGAGGACTCCCCAGGGGCTTTCTTTTTCTTCTGAAAACCCCCAAATTTACACTCAAGCCCACACTTCTTTTCTGAGCTCCAGATCTAAATCCGACCTGCTTAGCAGACATTTTTATTTGGATGTCACACAGACACCTCAAACTTCACATCCAAATCCAAAATCATGATGAAGAACATTTTCCTTCTTAAACTGATTTTTTTGATTTTTATTTTTTATTGAAGTATAGTTGATTTACAATGTTGTATTAATTACTGCTGTGCAGCAAAGTGATTCAGTTATACATATATATACACTCATTTTTAATATTCTTTTCCATTATGGTTTATCATAGGATATTGAATATAGTTCCCTGTGCTATACAGTAGGACCTTGTTGTTTATCCATTCTATATATAATAGCTTACATCTGCTAATCCCAACCTCCCACTCCACCCCTCTCCCAGCCACCTTCCCCTTGGCAACCACGAGGCTGTTCTCTAAGTCTGTGATTCTCTTTCTGTTTCATAAATAGGTTCATTTGTGTCATATTTTAGATTCCACATGTAAGTGATATCATATGATATTTGTTTTTCTCTTACTGACTTCACTTAGTATGATAATCTCTAGTTGCATCCTTGTTGCTGCAAATGGCATGATTTCGTTCTTTTTTATGGCTGAGTTTAAACCGATTTTTAATCGAATCTTCAGCATCTTAGTAAATGACACCACATCCATTCAGGTGTTCACTCTAAAAACCTGGACATTGTTTATGTTCCTCCTTCTGCTTCACCAAGTCCTGTGTTCTCATACCCTGGATGGAAGCAGCAGTCCTTTTATAACCTAATCTCAGAGGTGACATACCATCCCTTCTGCTCTGTTCGATTTGTTAGAAGTGAGTCATTAAACCCAGACCACATTCAGGGAGAGGGGATTCCACATTTGGGGGCCATCTCAGAGGCTGCCCACAATATCCACCACTGTTGGAGCAGGCTTGGTGGCGACTGCTCTGATCCTTCTGCGGTGCTCCACGCCCTGTCAAGGTCTTCTCTCCTCACATCTGCAAGGCCTAGTGGAATCCTGCTTCTTTTGGATTCCAGTGCTTGGCAGGCCTAACAATGACCTGCTGAACTGAATTGAATTGTACTCTCTAAGCCATGGTCAGGATGTATAAACAGTGCTGATGGTTGGGACTAAACTGAGGAGCTTTTTGAGCTTTATCTCTTATGGCAAATGAGCTGTGGAGTAGCATCTCAGAGGTCATTTTGGGTCAATATAGGAAATAGCTGGACTCTGGGATCTTGAATGTGTGCATATGGAAGGTGTCCTGGGTGGGGGTGGGGTAGGCAGTGTGTTGTCATGGAAGGAACTGATGACATGGGGTCAGATGGACTTTGGAATCCAGCCTTAGTACTAACTCACTGTGGGGCCTTTGGCAGTTTGTCTCATCAGTACATTAGTGTCTGAGATTCATCACCAAAAGAAATGCTAAAATCTACCTTTAGTGGTGTTGCGAGAATCAAAGGAAGCATCTGGCATGTGCGAGACAGCACATTTATTTCCCTTCCCTCTCTTCTCTTGTCAATAAGAGAGTCTCAAACTTTAGAGTAACATACGAGCCACCTGGGAGATGCAGGCCTTGCCTTACCGGCAAGAATCTGAGCCAGGAGCCTGCAAACAGGACCCAGAAATCAGCATATTTAAATAGGGCCACAGGTGATCTGATGAGTTGATTGGACAACCACACATTGAAAAACATTGTCCTGGAGGACATTGAACTAGAGAAGAAAATAGAAGTCAAAGGATAAGATCTCAGATGAATAGCAGGGGTCTTTTTCTGGCTGTTTTATTATCCAGGTGGATGAGGAGGGGTTGTTAGGAGCAGCCAGACTACTTTCCAGAGATGTCGGTCACAGTGGCCTGAGGCCAGTAAACCACATTTATAACAAAAGCCTGCTTTTTCAGATGAATCAATGTAATCTTCTTGTGTAAGGCCAAGGAAACTGAGGGCCATGGAAATTGTGCTTTACCCAAATCCATAGATGTTCATTCATTTGTTGCTTGATTGGTTCATGTATTCATTCATGAAATGAATTGCCTGTTACACGAAGCTTACATAAAAGTACAGTACGTGTTCTCTGCACTCAAAAACAGATGTTAAATGTAACAATTTGAATCTCTACAAAGGATAACAGTACAGAATGCGAGGAAAGTATAAACTGGGCAGTAGAAGTAACAAGTTCTATAGCTGCAGGAATACAGGAGATGTGGGTCCAAAAAGGTTTACTGGAGCCCTTGGCAACCAGGTTGGGACTTGAAAAGGGGGTTTGATTTGAATAGACAGAGCAGAAGGAGGGCATTCCAGCTTTCTCCTTTCATTGAGTACCTGTTTTTTGTGTATTGTTTTTTGAGTTATCGCATATCCTTTAGTCTGTTTTTAGACGTGTTACTACATTTTGTTGTTATTCAAACTTTATTGTTAATTATAATCTATTCTATTTTGGGGGAAAGCTGGGCACTCCTTTATTTCTTCCTTCTAGACAATTTTTTTGGTAATTTTACCTGCATATTTTCCCAAGTACATTTTAGAATGAATTTCTGATGTTCTAAAAAAAAAATCCATTAGCATGTATAAAGCATCTGATGTGATCAATTAATTAAGGAAGAATTAAAATTGCTCTAATACATAGTTTTCCTGTTTAAAAACTTTTTAAACTGCTTTCAGGCTTGGCTAGGTGCAGGCCTAGCCTGCTGGATAAGCGTGTGCAGCCACAAAGCATGTGAGGCTGAGATTTTTCTCAAGAATGAGTCGCACTGTTTATTCAACCTTGGTGACCCAGAGGAATATTATCACCACAAAGCCAGGAGAGTTCTATCTCTAGAACTTTCTGCCCCACAATGACAACCCTAATTTACAGGATTAGACTACGGACTGTTACCAGGCACCAGAATGATAAAGTGTGTCTCCCAGCCTGATTCTCAAATCAGGTAAAAAGAAAAAGAGAGCCAAGTTCAGCCTGTGTCCTGAGGCTGCCTGGCTCTGCAGGTCTCCCTAAAGTGCTCTGGTCAATTACCCGGGTATCCGTGGAGACGCTTGTTAAAGAGAAAAAGGACTGACATGTATTTAGCTCCTGTTATGTGCCAAGTGTTTTACAAATGTCAGTCTTTAAACCTCACAGCTGCTCTGTGTTTAGGTATACTCTCTACCTCCTTTTCCTCTTTCTTCTTCCAACAATCCCATAGGTAATACATATTATTAAATTAAGAGTTAAAGGTTAATTAAATTGCACATTGGCACAGAGCAGTCACTGATCTATTTGACTCCAATGTCTATGCCTTTCTTCATCTACTGCACTTTTCAGCCCCAACACCAAGCCCAAGAAGGCACAAATACAGACACACATCAGTGTACAAACACCTGTCTACATATAAACAGACATATGTGTTGTCCAAAACACTGGGAGATCTGAGCTGTCATTAAGGAAATAATGACTGAGTTTTCCAGGAGAAAGAATATGCATAAAATCTTGCAATGTGGTGGTCTCAGGAGTGCGCTGGAGCCTTCTTGTACTGGCTTGCAAGCGTCGGTTGTTAAATTTTCAGGAATTTTGTGAGCTTGTTGTTAAGCCCAGCCATTATTAGAAATATATTTATATAAACTTACAATTAAATAAATTTTATTAAAACAAATGTCATTCTTACAACTCAGTGCTTCCTAATATTTTTTTACACTTTACTTTACACTTGGAGGTAGAAATACCGTATAACAGTATGCTGCTGTACACTGCCTTCCGGCTGACATTCAGTGACATTTGTTTGGTAGTTTGAGTTTGGCCATGGGAATTGTAGCCACACTGTGGAAATCAGTAAATATTACCAACCAGGGCATAGTTTCTCCAGGAGCCAGTCGTTATACATTCACCAACACACCACTGGGCAGTCCCCATACAGGTGTTGTCATGAAATAAACAATCTGCAAGGACTAATGAATATCTTCCGTAAGCCCACTAGTGCCAGCCACTCAATAGAGACTTGGTTGGGAAGTCAGAAAAAACAGAAAGTCTGTTGGAATGTTGGTGGGCTGAGTAGTAAAGACTTGTTCTTTCACAAAATTGTGGCACAAAGCCTCTTGTGTGAGCTTGACAGTGACCCTGAAAGGTACAGCCTTTGCTCTCAAGGAAAACCAAGCCTAATTTCTTGTGCTTACAGTGGCAGAAGCCCTGGAGTGTGTCTAATGCTTTTTCCAGAATACTCTTCTTCCTGGGCCTCAGTGCTAATGGCCAAGAGAGGGCAGCCCGGGCTGGTGAGGTGTGTGGACACACACACACAGCAGGTTGTGGAACATGGTATCTGGCTGGCTTTCTTTAACTCACTCTGTATGATTCCTGATTCTGAGCACTGCCAGCCCATTGCCCCAGGGTGTAGGGTGTGTACACTGTTTTATTCTAGGCAACCTTCACAAAAGGTCAGATTTACCTTCATGGGAATAAGGTATCTGGAAATAAGTAATTCAGAATAATTGGGAAGAGGTTCAGAAACAAAACTCATGGCCTCAAATGTAAAATCATTCCTCTACTCTAGTGCCAAGAGAAGGAACCATAAAGTAAGTTTGAAATTTTAAGGTAAATATGGTCTTAGGGAATCTCAAACTTGGTGGGTCAATACCCATGACAGGAATATAGGTAAGATTTCTTTGGATATTATTCCTCTTCTTCAATTATTTTTGTAAAAAAAAAAAAAATTAGAAAGTGACTCATGTCACTGTAAAAATTTTAAACAATATTCAAGATTATAAAGCTAAAAAGGGAGTTGCCTCTTTATCCCAACTTTCCTGGGATAATCACAATGATGTGTATCCTTCCAGAACTTTATCTACATACACACACACACACACACACACACACAAACTCATCTACATGATTTGAAAATTTTTAGGTAAAAATTTGGATCATACTATCTGTATAAATAGTTTGGTGCCTTGTTCAGTTCACAACATATCTTAGAGATCTAACCCATGCTTTGGGTGTACATTAGAGAATTCAATTGTGTCAACGTACCATAATGTATTTAAACAGCTCTCTATTGAAGAACATTGACGTTTTCTTCAATGATTTGCAACTAAAATAATATAGTAAATAAGCATCCTTATAAATACGTTCCTGTTAACTTGTGTAGATATGTCTGTAGGACAGCTACCAAGGAATAAAATTGTAGGGTCAAACTGTATGTGCATCTACACTTTCGATTTTGTCAAATTGCCCTTCCAAAGAGTTGTACCTGTTTATACTCCCACGACCTTATAGTAAAGTACCTTTCCTCCCCCATCCTTACCAACACTTTATATGAACAATCTTAAATTTTGGTCCAACTCAGGTGAAAACTTGTGTCTTGTACTTATTTTATAATTATTTGACATTGTTTTCACATTTTTTTGTATTTCTTCTTTGAATTTCCTGTTCATGCCCTTTGCCCATTTTCCTCTTTATTTGAATGACTTTATTTTACTGATTTGTATGAGTTCTTTATATAGAACTTTTTAGATCTTTATATATTAGGGAATATATTAATATTTCATTATATGTTACAAATATTTTCTCTCTTCCGTTTATCTTTTAACTTTATTAGAGCTATATTTTTGGCCATGTTAACATTCTTTTGTAGAAAAATCTGATCTGTTTCTTCTGGCTTCTGGGTTTGGGGGTCTTGTTTTGGGTATTTTTTAAAGGCTGATAAGGTAAGGGAAAGCCTTAAGGAGAAGCCTTGAAAGTCTGACTAATTAATGTCAAAAAAGAATAACTAGCATTTACTTAATACTTTACTAGATATTCTATTATATGCAGAAGCAAAACCTCAAAAAATGATTTTCCAGTAAGATTAAGAAATGTATTTTCACAGATCAGGAAAGAAAATGATGCAGGGTAGAAAGCTGCTGTAAACATGTATGAGAATGGAGTAAGGGAGGTAAATGGGAAACGGAAAGGGTGCCTTGATGTACGCGTTTCATCGTTCGCTCTGGAGCCAAAATTTAGCACTGGCTTATTCTGCCTTTATTTGCCACGTAAAAAGAAAAGAAAGAGAATTAGAAATCTGTCAAGTGCTCTGTGTTTGAAAAGTGACCACTATATTTAAGGCCAGGTCTATCCCAGTTTTCCCTTTCTAACACACGTTTAGAATAATGTGTATGACATTCCTCTAAAGGGACCAAAATGGGAGCTGGTCGCTGCTTAAGTTCTTTAAATGGAAACAAACAATGCTGTTTTTCTGGAAGGAATTAGTAATTCTCTGAGAAACCTAGGGCATGTTTATTGGTTCGCTAAGCATTATTTTGTCTTTACTTAAAATATTTAAATCCGTATGCTCCTTTTGCCCTGAGATAGTTTTTCTTTTTACTTGAACTCCCATCAATGACCAAAGCAACCGTGAATGTACCAGCAATTATTAACTATCATCCCTCAACCAGGTAACTCAAATCTAATTATTCAGAATACCTTGTTTTAAATAGGACTCTCAGTACATGGGTATACAATTGCTTGAAATATCTCAGAACGAGAAAAAAGAAAAGAAGAAAAGACATTCATTTTCAACATTTTAGGATCCCATCTGTAAGAATTACAGTGTAGAGCAACGAATGCTCAGACAAGACTGTAAAAGCAGTTACTATGGAGAGTATTGAGGATAAGAAAAAAAGAGCATTGCAGGAGGCAGGCTGCATAGTAAAATACAAGTTAAGATAATTGGACAGGAAGCAAAAAAACCAATACTTCTGATGCCAGGTGTCTATATGCCATTGCCTAGACAATGGGCAATAAAGAAAGTGAACTTGCTGTCTGGCACCCAGAATTAAGTATGACCTCATGGGCATTCCTGAGACTTGATGTGGAGACTCGATGATAGGAATGGAAGGATAAACGTTGTCCAAGAGACAGAGACTATTAGGAAGATAAATATATGAGTAGAAATTCAAAAACTGAGGTCAGGACCATGCTGGAGAATATCTGGGTACAGACAAGGGGAGAGAGGGTCAGAAACAGCCCAGAGGTGGGCACCACCCACCCAACTTATTGGGCAACCTGAACTGTTTGACCATTATACTGAGTCTCCTCCAGCCCATAGACATAGGTGTAGGTCGCAGATGCCATACTAAGGAGTTCTGTCTCTACTTGGTGGAGAACCACCTAAATTTTGGGGGGAAGGTGGCCTGTTGGGGGTTATATTTTAAGAAGACAGGGTGGAGATTATTCTCTGAACTAGGGCAGCAGCAGTGGATATCCTAGAAGCATTGATACATACATGTTGTATGCCAGGCAGGCTGCACAGTGGGCCCTGGAGATGCAGAGTGTAGAGACAAACATCAAGTGCGTGCTACAAAGTGACGTGCAAACTGGGAAACAATGGAATGTACAGGAAGGAACAGTTTGTTCTGCTGGGGGCTGGTTGAGGGGCCGCTTCAGAGAGGGTGATATCTGAGCTAGGCCTTGGAAGAATAAAAAAATGTTACAGACGTGGGGGAGGTGTGAAGGTGTGGGCGGTCCAGGCAGAGGGAACAGTGTGGATAAAGGCACAGAAGCATGAACATGCCTGGCATATTCTGGAAAGAGTGAGTAGCTCCAGGTGTGAGCACAGGGCATTGGGCTGGGGCCTGGGTGGCTGGAGAGAGGCGGCCTGGCTGTGAAGATCCTGTAAGGCCTTCTGGCAGCAGTGGGGAGCTTTTAGAGGGTTTTCAGCAAGGCTGAGACTGCTCAGACTTCGGTGAATCTGCAAAGACCAAATCTGGCCAGAGTGCAGAGAGTGCATGGGCTATGAGAAGTTAAAGGCAGGCAGGTCAGTTAAGAAAGCGTTGCCTGTAGATGAGTGAGTGCTAAGTCCTGAGCTAAGTAAGGCGGAGGTAATGGAAATAAAAAACAGGAAACAGATGGATGAAATAGAACTTGGTGACTAACTAGAGATGGAACATGAAAGTTTCTGACCCATTGGGTAACCTATGATCCATTAACTTAAAGGCAGAAATAAGGGAGGGGGAACATAGAGGGCAGGGGTGAGTCTGATCTGGGACATGATGAGTGTTCCAGTTATCTATCGCAGCACAATAAATGACTCCAAACGTAGTGGCAAACGATAATGATCATTTTATTATACTGTGGACATGGCTCATGTCTGTTCCCTATCTGGGGCCTCCGCTGGAGACTGGGGATGACTCAGGACAGGAAGGCTGGGCCACCCTCCAGATGGCTGGGACAGGAAGAGCTAGAGTGGCAGGAGCCGCTTCCAAGTTGAGTTTTTCATTCATGTATCTGGCACCTCAGTGGAGAAGACTGGAAGGCTGGGCTTAGCCCAGGCTGGTGGAATACCCGCATGCAGCCTTCCCTGCACGGCAGCCTTGGGGAAGTCAAACTTCTTACATGGTGGCTTACTGTAGACAATGGCCTTTTATGACCTAGCCTTAGAAGTCTGAAGCATTCCACATGCATCATCTCATTTATTCCTCACTAGGACCATCTGATGTAGCTGTTTGGTTATCATCATCTAACAGATGAAGGAATGAGAGGTTAGGTGACATTCTCAAGGTCACACAGCTGGAAGGTGACTGAGCTGGAACTCGGGAACCTGCTCTGCTGCTTCCCTAGACTCAGCTCTTCCCACGGCAGCCAGCACAGCTGCTCCCCAAGTAAGAGCTCACTCCCGCGCCCACCCACACTGTGGGATTAGCTTCCTGGCAAAGCCACTGTGTTTCTGGCACTGATGTCGTCCTCCCGGGAGACGCCGCCGTGGCTACCTCGGCCCTCGCCCATGACCGGCATGTCTGAAATTTACTAGAGGCGAGAAGCTGACAACTGTGACAGCAGGTGTGGCTCCTGCAGGCACCCGGCCTCCCTGCTTGAAACCTCCAGACTGTCGCATTTGCTCTGGCATGGGGGTGGGGTGAAGCCAATAGGAACTGGGGATTGGACGCATCAACGTACTCTCTGCTCCCTCCGGACCCAGCACCAGAGCAGATGCCAGGCCCAGGTGTCCCTGACCCCTTTTTAAGCATAGATGGCTGTGGAGGTTAGGGGTGCTGAATAAGATAGGCCTGCCTTTCCCCTCAAAACCCAACATAAGCCAGCACCCTGGGGAAGGCTGGCAGCCCCCAGTGGTGGTCGCAGCTGGGTGGTACCTCTCACTCCCTGGGGGCTGCGGCCCAGCTTATACTTTTCCCAGTCTCAACCCACCCCATCTTCCTATTTGGAGGGCTCAAAATCGGACAAGGAAATATTCAGAACAGTGAGGGGTTTTCTCTTCCTCCTTGAATAGCCTAAAACATGGATGCATCTGTGAGAAAATGAATCTCTCAGCCCAGCAGAGACCCTGAAACCGTGGGGAAAGGAATAACAATGTCCGCTGCTTTCTGTTAAAGGTCACCCTCTAGGCCCTGAGGAATTTTTCCTGAATTACAAAGGAGGAACAGATCAAATGCCTGTCATAACATACTTCGGAAAACAAGGAGCAACCAGAAGTTTCCACTCATCTAAGGAATCTTTGAAAATCCTGCCTTGGGTGGAGTGACATTTGGTAACAATAAAAACAGTTCCCTTGGCAGGCGGCCCTGGGTACGGCCAGAGCTGACCGGTGGACTCTCCCTCCAGGGATTGGGCCTCACCTCTCAAGGCTTTCAGGAAGTTCCCAAGAACGTCAGGAACCCTGTCTGGTCTTGCTGAGTCCCAGCCCACCTTCCACCCAGGCTTCCTCTCCACCCACATCACAAGGGAAGGGGCCTTTGAAACAGAACTTTTTTTCTTCTAAAGCCCAGTGGGGCTACTTCACCTTTCCCCACAGTTTCAGCTGCCTAGGAGGGGTCACCAGGCAGAACTCTCTCACAGATTTGTGTGTTTCCGACAAGTTACTTGGGTTCCAGCCCACTTCAGATTCTGAGAGGTGGAATCCTGGATGGCAAAACCAGAAAACATCAGCTGCGCAGCAACGGGTCTGAGTTAATAAATTGCTGCTCTTCTTTACATGGTTTTTTTTCACAAAGCACTAAAATAGCAACTAATATTTTAAAAAGAAATATGTACTTTTAAAGGAATATGCAAAGTTATTTTAATAATTAACCTCTCATGATCTCTACAACATTTTTGTACAGGTAGTAGGAAATTTTACCTCCTTTCCCTCTCCCTTCTCTGAAAATGTAATTTTGACTTTTTTTTGATAGCTGGCAGCACTGAATTATAATATAGGACTAAAGGAGCAGAGAATTACCAGGTGTTTTTGTACTGTGTGAATTTACTGGTTATAATGTTAGAAGAAAGGAACTTCCCACTCGACCATCCGGCAGCAGGACACCCTTCGTTGCTGTCACTGAATTCTTTTAGACTCTAGCAACTTAGGTGTGATTGGTGTGATGAGAAATGTCAGCATGACACTGACTTACAAACTACCCTGTGGCCTAGGAAGGAATGTATTTCATATGTATATGAAAATAAGTGCATTCAGTAGTACTCTTTTTTCTCCTTTTAAAACAGTGCTTCACTGTAACCAAGGAATTGTCCTAGTTATTTAAACCACCATTTTTATTTGCCTATTAAAATTTTCATAGAACCATGACTTCAAAGATGTCATGAAACCTCACATCTGTCTGATGCTTTACGAATTTTTTTTTTTTTTTTTTGTGGTAGGCGGGCCTCTCACTGTTGTGGCCTCTCCCATTGCGGAGCACAGGCTCCCGAGGCGCAAGCTCAGCGGCCATGGCTCACGGGCTTAGCCACTCCGCGGCATGTGGTATCTTCCCGGACTGGGGCACGAACCCATGTCCCCTGCATTGGCAGGCGGACTCTCAACCACTGAGCCACCAGGGAAGCCCGCTTTACGAATTTTAAAGCACTTTCCAATCAATTTTTGTTTCCAGTTTCATCCTCAAGATCACCTGTGACTTAGGCAGAGCTGAATATAATTGTTCTCACTTCATGGAATAGAAAACTGATGTTTATATAGATGAGATAACCTGCTCCAAGACCTGCCTTGGTTAGAAATCAGGTTTTTCGGCATTTGGTTCAGGTTTGGTCCAAGCTGCCTCCCCAGAAATGTTCAGGATTTTTTTTTTTTTTTTAGCGTTCTGAGAAGGGATTACTGTCAGATGATTCTAGTCAAGTGTCTGTAAGTCTAGGATCATTTCACTTCAGACGCACACCACACAAATTCTTGAACATTTTGCGTGTGTGAATTTAATTTTAGTTTTTGGTAAACTGAGGATGTAAGTGCTTATTATGAGAGGAGCATTATTCTGCGAGCTGGTATGACAGTTGAAGTTTCTCGTGGCCAGTTGTGCTTCACGTGCCTGAGGTACGAGGCACCACAGGCCAGTAAGGAACCTGAGAGTGATTGGGTAGCTTCTGAGGAAGCTGGGACTTGGTTTTGAGAGGGTTCAAGGTTTCCAAGAAGATTAGAAGGACGGTTGGGCTAGATTTGATTGAGCCACCCTATTGGAGCTGGAATCAGTAATCCCAGGTGGGCAAGGGGGCAGCAAAGAAGGGAGTAACATGACAGGGAGACACCTCAGGTTCACTCTTGGTGCTCTCCTGGCCAGGTCCCACGTGTGGGAGACAAAGGGGATGACAGCCAAGAGGTGATGACTCACTTCAGAGGGAAACCCCGCCCTCTCCCCTTCCCAGTTGAGAGGCCAGAATCTCAAAGAGGGCTGGTGTGATGAGATAAAGACCTTCTTAGAAGATGCTTACTTGGGGCTTAAGTTTGAGTCTGTATTTTATTTAACGAGCCCTGTATATTTAATGTCTCTGAATTATATCCTTAGAAGGGACCTGAACTCCAGAGCTTTCTATAGATTTAAGCACTGCCTATTGTCTTTTTTGTAATAACAACTTCATTGAGATGTAATTCACATGCAATAAAAATGCACCTTTTTAAAACTGAAGTATAGTTGATTTACAATGTTGTATTAGTTTCAGAAGTACACCACAGTTATTCATATATATATGTGTGTATATACTTTTCCAGATTCTTTTTCCTTATACGTTATTACAAAATATTGAGCATAGTTCCTTGTGCTGCACAGTAGGTCCTTGTTGGTTATCTATTTTATATATAATAGTGTGTATATGTTAAACCCAAACTCCTAATTTATCCCCCCCACCCCCAATTCACCATGTTAAAGTGTAGAATTCAGTGCTGTGCGTTGATCACCACTATCTAATTGCAGAACATTTTCATCACCTCAGAAAAAACCTCTTACCTTGCAGTCACTCCTCACTCCCTCTCTCCCAGCCCCTGGCAACCACTAATCTCCTTTTTGTCTCTGTGGATTTGCCTATTTGGGACATTGCCTACAAATGGAATCATATAACTTGTGGCCTTTTCTGTCTGGCTTCTTTCACTTAGCATAATATTTTCAACATTTGTCCATGCCGTAACATATATCTGTACTTCATTTCTTTTTATGGCTGATAAATCTTCCATTGGATGCGTATACAGATGGCCCCCAGCTTAAGCGTTTTTTGACTTTAGGTGGTGTGAAAGTGATACACATTCAGCAGAAACCATCAGCCACAGGATCACAAGGGTAAACAACCAATGCATGTACAACCATTCTGTACCCATACACCCATTCTTTTTTTACTTTCAGTACAGCATTCAATAAATTACATGAGATATTCAACACTTTATTATAAAATAGGCTCTGTTAGATGATTTTGCCCAATTGTAGGCTAATGTAAATGTTCTGAGCACCTTTAAGGTAGACTGGGCTATGATATTCGGTAGGTTAGGTTTATTAAATGCATTTCGCCTTTTATTTTCAACTTAAGATGGGTTTATTGAGATTTAACACCACTGTAAGTCAAGGAAGATCTGTACGGCATTTCGTTTATTCAAAAATTGATGGATATTTGGGTCGTTTCTGCCTTCTGCCTCATAAATAACACTGCCAGGAACATTTGTGTACACGTTTTTGTGTGGCCATGTTTTCAGTTTTCTTGGGTATATACCTATGAGTGGGATTGCTGGGTTGTATGATAACTCTGTGCTTAACTTTTTGACGAACTGCCAAACTGTTTTTACAGTGGCTGCACCATTTTATAAACCCACCGGCAACGAATGAAGGTTCCAATTTCTCCACATTCTCAACAGCACTTGTCTTCTTTTTGATTTTACCATCCTAGGGGCTATGGAGTGGCTTTTCATTGTGGTTTTGATTTGCATTTCCCTAATGACCCAAGATGTTAAGAATCTTTTCATTTGTTTATTGGCCATTTATATAGCTTTCTTGGAGAAATAGTTATTCAAATCCTTTGCCCATTTTTTAAATGGGCCTTTTTTTTTTATTGTTGAGTTTACAAATTGTTTATGTTTTGGATGAAAGTCTCTCATATGATTTGCAAATATTTTCTCCAGTGGGTTGACTTTTTACTTTCTTGATGGTGTTCTCTGAAGCACAGATGCTTTAAATTTTGATAAAGTCTGACTTGTCTATGTTTTCTTCTGTTCCTTGTGTTTTTGGTGTCATATCTAAGAAACCATTGACTAATCCAAGGCGATAAAGATTTATACCTATGTTGTATTTTTACAAGTTTTATAGTTTTTGCTCTTACATTTAGATCAGTGATCCATTTTGAACTGATTTTTGTTAGGTGTAAAAAAGAGGTCCAGCTTCATTCTTTTGCATGTGGTTATCCAGCTGTCTAGCACCATTTGTTGAAAAGACTATTCTTTCCCCTTTGAATTGTCTTGGCATCCTTCTTGAAAATCAATTGACCATAGATGTGTAAGTTTATTTCTGGAATCTCAATTCTATTCCATGGGTCTATATGTCTATCCTTATCCTAGTACCACACCATCTTGATTTACTGTAGCTTTGTGGTAAGTTTTGAAACTAGGAAGTGTGAGTACTTACTTTGTTCTTGTTTTTCAAGATTGTTTGGCTATTCTGGGCCCCTTGCATTTCCATATGAATTTTGGGATCAGCTTTGATTTCTGCAAAAGAAGGCACCTGGGATTTTGAAAGGTACTGTGTTGACTCTGTAAACCAGTCTGGGGAGTGTTGCATTTTAACAATATCAGTTGTACCAATCCATGAACATGCACATTCTTTCCACTTATTTAGATCCTCTAATTTCTTTCAACAATATTTTATTGTTTTCAGTTTAAAAGACTTGAAACTTTTTGATACACTTATTCCTAAGTGTTTTATTCTTCTTGAGAGTGGGATGGAAATAGAGTGAGTTAAAACACCACAAAGCTCACTGTTCTCACAGAGATTCAGTCATTTTTATTGAATGACTGCTCTTCCAGTTATTGTAAGCCTTTGATTAATTTTCAGAGTTTTGAAATAGTTGATTTTAACCACGTTTGCCAGTGTTCTCATTTCTTTCATAGAGGAATGGATTTTCTGAAGTCTTTTCTCTGACATACCAGAAATCAGAACTGTCTCTTATTTATACCACTACCTTATTTTGGTTTACCTGCCTGGTCTCTGAGGACATTTGAGGTATAGATGCAGGTGACTCAAACAAAGAGGTATGATGCAGAAGTTCATTGAGTCACAGGGCATCTTGGTGGTTGTCAAGGTTATATTAACAGACAGATATATTGGGCTAAAATTCCCATTACTGAGGCCACAGATAGAGTGGTGTACCTGAGACGTGGTTTAACTAGAAGTTGTTCCTCAGTGAACTGAAATTGAGAGAGCCATCAAGTGTCCAGTAATAAGGCATGGTTTTCATGTTTCTTGTGGAGGCTCAAACCAAGAGGAATATCATCCCAAATCTAAGAATGACAAATGCATTTCAAATGTCGACTTTAATCAATGCATAGTTACAACCTGGAGCTCAGTGCTGAGAAGATTCTGTGATCATATGTGATAGTGCCAATCACTGTATCAGTCTGGTCCAGCTAGATAATAATGGCCACTCAAACAGGGTGAATGTGGAGAATAAAGGGATTATTTAGGAAGCTGTGGGCAGAGTTGAAAGAAGTCAGTAAGTTGAAAGAAGTCAATATGATACATATGCTGTATCATAGCCAGAAATAGTGACTACTACTTCAAGGCCAAAAGGACCTTTGATAGGATTGATTAAAGAAATGAGTTTTATCGACTCATGTAGAGTTCTTCTTCGTTTTGCCATTTCTTATACCATAACCGAGGTTAGTTGTAGTAATATCAATACTTTGTCCTTTATAATTTCAGAATTTCTTGGTTGAAGATGCTTGGGAATATTTTTAGAGCTAAACAAATGCAATTTATTATTAACTTCTTCTGTCAATCATTCCAGCTCCATCTAATGTAGTGAGAGGTTCTACATTACCAAGAAGTTTCACTATAGACTTATCTTGTTTGATCCTCACAACAAATAAATCAGCAATGCAATGTTTGAGAGCCCCCAAGACCACTTCCACTTCTGACACTAAGTGCAAGTTCAGTGGTCCCCAAGATCACCTTTAGGTTCAATAATTTGCTAGGAGTCACAGAACTCACTAAAAGCTCTTATACTCACAGTTATAGTTTATTACAGTGAAAAGACACACATTAAAATCAGCAGAGAAAAGAGGCACATAGGGCAGTGTCCAGGAGAGATCCAAGAATGAGCTTCCAGTTGTTGTCTCCTTGTGCAGTTGTGGATAGTGTTAACTTCTATCAGTACTGCATGATAGACATATGAAATATTGCCACCTAGGATGCTTACCTGAGTTTTGGTGTCCAGAGTTTTTATTGAGCTTGGTCATATAGCTATTGTTGACTGCCTGCATGGCTGACCTTAGTCTCCAGCCCCTGCAGAGATCAAGCTAATATTGCGTAGCCCAAGACACCCCTCAATAAATCACACTGTTGCATAGACCATCTGGCATGGCCCAAGGTTCCCAGGTCAACAAAGATACTCTTATCAGGCAGGATATTCCAAGGTCACTTAGAAGTGACCTTACAGGAGAGCCCAGTCCTATTTTTAGGCAAGGTTAATCCTTCACTACACAAACATGTAGGGTTATAGAATCCTAATTTAAAAAAACAGAATGAAGGGAACCCTTAAGCCAGGCAGACATCTGATAGGGATTTTCCTTTTGTCCTTATAGCTCAGTGATACTTTAGTGTATATAAGAATTACTATACACAAAATTTTGTATACTAGACATCCTGGGCTACATGATGGACTTTCAAAGGACTTTTTCCTTTACAGCTTAACTTTTAAAAATACCTTCTTGGGACTTCCCTGGTGGTCCAGTAATTAAGAATCTGCCTTCTAGTGCAGGGGATGCGGGTTCAATCCCTGGTTGGGGAACTAAGATCCTACATGCTGCAGGGCAGCTAAGCCCGTGTGCTCTAGAGCCTGCATGCCACAACTACTGAGCCCATGTGCCGCAACTACTGAGCCCGCATGCTCTGGAGCCCACATGCCACAACTAGAGAGAAGCCCCACATGCTGCAACGAAAGATCCCACATGCCTAAATGAAGATCCCGCATGCTGCAGCTAAGACCTGATGCAGCCAAATAAACAAAAATATTTAAAAATAAATAAAAATACCTTCTCACTATACCCAGATCCCACCACAATGAAATACATAAGCAGCTGCTACTATAAAGAAACAAAAACAAAGGAAACAAAAACAACCTACATAATGAAATGTTTTTACAGAAGAACTTAATCTGGAAACTCAACTTCTGTTAGGGCTGCAATTAAGATTCTAGCCATAAAAACTCCATTAGGTCATACGTCTCTTCAACACACTTGTTTATGATTGTGAAACAAAGAGCTAAGAACTCTTGGGACCATTTGGGGGACATCTCCTTCTAGTGCAAAGTTGACTAAAGAATGAGGAAATTGTGTGACTTATAAGGTTACTGAAGAGTAAAATATTAGGCATTCTTAATCTACAGAATTAAAAAAGATAGTTTACAGAGTCATTCGAAGAAAGTTTTATAATAAAGAAGTCAATCATTACAAGCAAGTAAAAAGTAACATGTTTTCTCTCTTCCTCACAAAATTCACTCTTTCAGAGATGTTTAGTGTGGTTATCCATCTCTGACTTTGTTGGGCATATAACAGCACTGGACTCTGCCTTCCTGGCTGAAATATTATAGATCATCTTGAGATAATTTATCAACCAAAAGCATTCTCTCCATAAATCTTACTAAGTTAGCAATGAATTTCTGTGGTGGAAAGGGCTTTTTTCCCCCTCTTTTACATTTTGATTTATAGCATGCCCTTTGCTGAGCTGTGTCTCTAAGAGAACGGTGATTCTCTCTAATGGTTACATGTAGCCTGTCTTCCTTACACCATGAATTCAAATACTCAGCAAAATATCCTCTTACCAATAAATATATTTGTTATATAACACATTAGTAATTAACTTGGATAATTCGCTTTTTAAGGAAACAAACCTTTGTTGCACAATAGATTAAGCCAATAGTTTCCAGACTTTGTGATTTCACAGACTAGGAAAATTCCCAAAGTTTTTTTTGGGAGAACTAACATAGAGTTGTCAAATATTTTCTTTTGCCAAGTAAAGACACTACAAGGAAAAAAAATCCCACAGAATCTAGTATCAGAATTATTTTACAAAAGAATATTTTTGTAGTTAATATATGAGTTAATCAATATGATTTAGTGATTTGTCTTATTTTTCTGCTTACATCCTATTTTTTCTGTCCAGGTTCAATATGTCTTTTAGTAGTAATTTCAGTGAAGGTCTGTGAGGAACAAACTGCATTACTGTAAGTGATTAAAACCATGGAATCTGGGGCAGAATGCCTGTGTTTGAATCCCCATTTGGCCACTGACTAGCTGTATGACCTTGGGCAAGTTACTTAACCTCCCTGTATATTAGTTTCATCATCTCTAATAAGGTAATATTAATAATACCTCAAAGTGTTGCTGTGGGGATTACTGAGTAAAAATATATAAAGCACTTAGTACAGTGCCTTGTAAAATTGTATTATATAGCACTTGCTATTATTATTAATCTGTATATGTCAAAAATGTCCATGTTTTGTCCTCATTCTTGAATTACAGTTTAGTTAAGCATGGGATTCTATGTTGACCATTATTTCCTTCAGTATTTTCAAGATATTACTCCACTATCTTCTTACATCTATAGTTGTGGATTGCCTTTCCTTTATAGGCAAGAATCTCTTTTCTCTACTTGCTTTAAAGCTTTTTCTCTTTACACTTGATATTTTGTGGTTTCACTATTATGTGTTCATGTGTGAATTTAACTTCATTTTTCTGGCTCAAAATTTTTTGCTCCTTCAAACTGAAGACTCACATCTTTCTTCAATCCTACAAAGTTATCAATTATTGTGTAAATTAGGATAAGATTCTGCTGCAAGTGATAAAAACAAACAAACAAAAAAAAGAAAAACTCTAAATCAGAGTGATTTACATAAGACAGAAGTTTCTTTTTCATATAAACTAGGCCTTCCAAATGGTGTTTGATGATGTCAGGGACTCAGGGACCCTTCTATTTTATTGTTCCACCATTCTCAGCAAGGAGAATCTCTACTCGAACTTAAACCATAACATCTGCATTCCAGTTACTAGGAAGGAAAAAGTACAGAGAAGGGCCTACCTCCTCCCTCTAAGTACATTTCTGGAAGTTGTTTCTGCTGTTTCAGTTACATCTCAGAACATAGTCATATTGTCAATCCAGATACAAGGGAAGCCGGGAAATATCGTCTTTTGTCTGGGCAGCTAAACTCCCAGCTAAAAATGGGTGATTCTATGAATAAGGCAGAGAGGGAGATTGGTTACTGGAAACAAGTAGTAGTCTCTATCATAGCCATTATTTTGGTTGCAAATTTCTCTAGTATTCCCTCTATTATGTCCTTCTGGAACTCTTAGTAACATTCTATTCTCTTTGCCTCTTTCTTTTTAATATATCTTTATCTTTTTGTGTTATATTCTGTGAGACTTCTTCAGCTCTATCTTCCAATTTACTGATGTTCTTTTAAGCTATGTTTAGTCTACTGAGTTAAGCTTTTTAAAAATTATACATTTTTATTGAAGTATAGTTGATTGACCATATTATATTAATTTCAGGTATACAGCATAGTGATTCAGTATTTTTACAGATTATACTCCATTAAAAGTTATTATAAGATAATGGCTATAGTTTCCTGTGCTATGCAATGTATCCTTGTTTTTTATCTATTTTGTACATAGTAGTTTGTATCTCTTAGTCCCATACCCCTAATTTGCCCCTCCCCCTTCCCTCTCCTCTGGTAACAACTACTTGTTTTTGGTATCTGCGAGTCTGTTTCTGTTTTGCTATATACATTCATTTGCAGTATTTTTTAAAATTCCACATATAAGTGATATCATAAAGTGTTTGTCTTTGACTTATTTCACTAAGCATAATATTCTCTAGGTCCATCCACACTGCTGCAAAAATGATATATTTTTTATCTTTAGAATTTCTATAACTTTTTCCCTGAAATATGCCTGTTATTTTTTTATGCTCTTCTGTTTTTTTCATTCTTTTATGTCTCAAATCATTTAAGCATACTTACTTCATAGTCTCTTTGCTCTACTGTCTGTAATTCTTGGAGGATGAATTCTACTAACCCACAGAAGAGATATTTCTATATTTATATACATATACACACAAATATATATGTATGTAGGTGTACATATGTGTGTGTGTATTTTTATCTCATCTTGGGTATTTCTTTCCATGGTGTCTCATGTGTCCAGGATTGCAGAGGGTTATTATGGAACAGTTTTGTATTTGTCTCTAACAGCAGTCTTCAGGTTTCCCTGGTTCAAGCCAGCTTTTCTGTTGCTACCTCAGCTTGGGTTTCCTGCACTATTCATGAATGCACATTTGGCCCCCACTCTTGTGGACAGCTCAGTTTGGGAGGTATGTCATGTGGTGGTAATCAGTCTGCATTCTCCCCTAATTCTAAGGCTAATGGGAGCAGATATTCTAGAGTCCTTTTCACTTCAGCAAAGCTCTTCTGGGATCCTACCTCTATACTCAGCTCCAAAGCCATTGCACTTGGAACCTCAACTCCCCTTTCAGCTTAGGTATTAACATCCCAGCCCCTAAGTCAACTTCTGATTCTACTTCTCCAGTTGCCTGTTTAGCGTCAGACCTCTTGCTCACCACTTTTTAGTGTTCTCTTCATTTCTGGTATTTGAGGATTTTAATTTCTTAGTTTAGTGCTTAGTTGCAAATTTCAAATGTTTTTATTATATTTTATTGAGCATTTATCTGTGTAAGGAGTGATGAGTGCTTTCCACGTCAACTTAGTCTGTCATAGTGATAAAAAGATAAAAAGTCTGATAAAAAGATAAAAAGTCTGGCAAAAAGAATTTTAAATCCCCCAAAGCAGAAGAATAAAAATCTCTCAGTAAAAGTATTGAAATTATTTGCTTCAGTATACTAACCTTGTTTATTCATTTGTAATGGGCCAGCATTGCCGTGCGGGTTGACATTTAGGAATTAATGGATAGAGCATTGAGTTGGTTCAGTTGGTTCAGGTCCTGGCTTTGTTGCCTGCTAATTGCAAACTTGAGGACATTGCTTAAGTTCTCTGAGCTTATGATTAGCCATAAAATTGGCATATTATTATTTGCCCTGCTTCATATGATTATTGTAAGGACCAAATGAGATAATGGATTTGAAAATGCTTTATTTTTTTATTGAAGTATAGTTGATTTGCAATGTTGTGTTAGTTTCTGGTGTACAGCAAAGTGATTCAGATATATATATATATATTTTTTCAGATTATTTTCCCTTATAGTTTATTACAAAATATTGAGGCTAGTTCCCTGTGCTATACAGTAGGTCCTTCTTGGTTATTTATTTTATAGTAGTATGTATATGTTAATCCCAAACTCCTAATTTATCCCTCACCCACCTTTTTTCCCCTTTGGTAACCATAAGTTTGTTTTCTATGTCTGCAAGTCTATTTCTGTTTTGTAAATAAGGTCATCTGTAGCTTTTTTTTTTTTTAGAGTCCACATGTAAGTGATATCATATGATATTTGTCTTTGGCTGGCTTCCTTTACTTGGTATGATAATCTCTAGGTCTAAGTTTGAAAATGCTTTAAAACTTAAAACACATCATATAAATTTATAGTATTATTAATAGCAACGTCAAGGGTTGAAAACCATTAACACATTCATTAAGATAGTTTTCAAATGCTATATGAAGTATTATGGGATTTTTGGTTTGGTTTGGTAAACTGAAAAAAAAACAAAAACCCTGTATCCTGGTAAATGCTATCATTCTATGAAAATACCTAATAAGGGAACTACTTGGAAACATTCAAATTTTCTTGCGAAATTTAAGAGCAGCATTTGTACTGACAGGCAGTTATAACTTTAATAGACTATGGAATTCATCGTGGAGAGATACACTCTTAGCAGTTAAAAAACAGAGACTCGAACCTGGAAGTCATCATTTCATTTTGTTATTATGTGTTTTCTCAAACAATGGATACTGAAAGTTCAATTAATATTCTGTGAGGAAACATAAACTCTTTATTTAATGCAGAAAAGATGTCCTCATATTTGAAAATGTTGAGAACTACCAACCTAGCCTATGGTAGTACTCCACTAACTGGCTCCAAACCCTCCTTGTCTCACTAAAACATATTCTCTAAGACAGAAGGATTGTATCAATCCTCCATGATTATCAGTCAACTATGATGTCTATTGCAGAGTATCTGTGATTTACTAATGGTTATAGTACTAAGTTTGCAAATAATTTACTTAAAAGAAAATGAAAGATTGACTCGAGATGGCAGACTGATCATACACCTCTACCATTTACTCTGTATTAAATCTCATAAAAATACAGGTAAATAGATATAGATAATAAAATACAGTTTAATAGCATTGGAAAACAGAGAAACTTCCTATCAGAAGAAATACTTTTAAAATAAATTCTGAAAGATATCACCAAGAACAAATGTTTGGAAAACAAAAATAAATGAAACAAAAGCCTAACCCATGTGGAGGTAACTGCTGGGGAGTTAAGTCTGATAGAATTACAAGCTTAGAGTCAGTGAATATTAAGAAGTGGAAAGGGCCCTGGTACATTTATCAATTTGGAAAATTAGGGAACTGCATGTGGAGCAGCAAATTAGTTATCCCCTCTTCTGTGTGCTAAGAAACGGGCAGCTGTGGTATGAACTGAATCATACACTGTAGCTAGAAAAGCAGGTGATGCCTAAGTAGCTACTAACCCCCAGGGGGATCAAAGAGCCCATCAAACAAATCATGCTCAGGTACTATCTGACTGCATATCCCAGCCCTGTTCCAAAGTCAGGCTATAGTAGACAGAAACAGCTTATACTGATAGGGATTTGGAAATACCATGCATAAGACTGTACAATTAAGAGTCACCACGGGCTTCCCTGGTGGCGCAGTGGTTGAGAGTCCACCTGCCGATGCAGGAGACACAGGTTCGTGCCCCGGTCCAGGAAGATCCCACAAGCCGTGGAGCAGCTGAGTCCGTGAGCCATGGCCGCTAAGCCTGCGCATCCAGAGCCTGTGCTCCGCAACGGGAGAGGCCACAACAGTGAGAGGCCCGCATGCCGCAAAAAAAAAAAAAAAGAAAGAAAAAAAAAAGAGTCACCAAACATTTGAGAAAAAGTACAATACCAAGAAAGTGAATCATCACACTAAACAAACAAAAATTAAGAAAGCGAACAAAAGACTTTAAGCATAAGTACAATATTCTAAGAGAGATAAGAGCAGCTTTTGTATCCATAAGATAGGGAGAGTCTTATGTATTAAGGAAGCATGTATAGATCTTGGAAATTAAAAATACAGTCAAAAATTTAAAATTTCAAGGGCTTCCTTGGTGGGGCAGTGGTTAAGAATCCACCTGCCAATGCAGGAGACATGGGTTCGAGCCCTGGTCCGGGAAGATGCCACATGCCACGGAGCAACTAAGCCCGTGCGCCACAACTACTGAGCCTGAACGCCTAGAGCCCGTGCTCTGCAACAAGAGAAGCCACTGCAATGGGAAGCCCACGCACCACAACGAAGAGGAGGCCCCACTCGCTGCAACTAGAGAAAGCCCGCATGCAGCAACGAAGACCCAGTGCAGCCAAAAATAAAAAAAAAAAAAAAAAAAAAAAATTTAAAATTTCAATAGATGACCTAGCATAACAATGGACGTGGCTGAAAAGCAAATTAGTTAGTAGAAAGTTAGTGCCAAGGAATTCTTGCATTACTTAGTGGTAAAGTACGATGAGAAGGATAATGAGAGAAAAGATAAAAGACCTAGATGATAGATCCAAGTGTTCATTCTGTTAGTAGCTGTCCCAGAAGGAAAGAGAGTGTTCATTCTGTTAGTAGCTGTCCCAGAAGGAAAGAGAGAGAATGGAGGGGATGGAAATAACAGAAAAAGCTACAGGATAAAATTTTCCAGAATGGAAGAAAGATAAGAATCTTCAAACTGAAAGTATTTTAATTCTTTTCTCTCCAGTTTTGAAGTTTTAATCATTCTCTTTGTTGTACTGTTGTACTCTTGCTCAGTCTGATTTTCTTCTTTGTGTGATTTGTAGTTTTTGTTTGTAACCTTGCCTTTATCAGGGACTGTTTCTTCTGTGGATTGTGGAAATATCTTTCCGGGGGTGGGGGTGTGTGTTGCATTTGCTTTTGTCAGGCACCTCAGTGGTATCCCCAGCAGGATTATTTTTTATGTTAATTTTCTGTCATATGAGATGACCTGCATGTAAACTCATGTTTCAAATTGGAATGTGGTGCAAGCTTGAGGTTTTACTTTCTCGCAAAGATTTATTCATTATCTATAGCTCTAGGCAGAGGCAAACTTTCTTGCTAACAGTTAAGTGAGTGGAGTTCTTCCAGTATGCCTTGTACCAAGATAGCAGCTATTCCAAAGTTCTAGCTTTATGCATGTTTCAATGCCATCTCTCTATTTTGGAGGCCATAAATTTCCATCTCTGTTCCAATGTGAATTAAAATTCAAGTTCATAGTCTTTTTTTTAAAATAGTGTACACTTTTTAAAAAATATTTTTTCTAGTCCCTAGCCTGTAAGACCTCTCTCCAGATCTGCTAGCAACCTCCATTCCCTTCCCCGACTCACATCAAAGCTTGTGTTATTGCTCCAGTTATATAGTATATCTATACGATGGAAGACTATGCTGCTGTTAAAATAATGAGGTAGTCTACATGTGTTGACAAGAAAAGATCTTCAAGATATATATTGATACATAAAACAAGCAAGTTCTTTATTTTGAAACATGAGGGTTTCCCTGTTTTGTGAGCTGGGCTGCATGTTTATTTATTGTTTCATTTTATTCAACATTTCAAGGTGTTTGTAATGAAAGGGGTTCACTATTCGCCTTAATCTGCCATGTTGTAAGAACCAGAAGTTCCCAATACACAAATATTTAATAATGGCATTTATTTGTTTGCAGTCTATTAAAATGTCTTTAGTGGAGGAATAAAGATACACCTGTAGTCTTACCAGTACTATAGATAATAGTGTACAATGGATATGTTCCCATGGAAATTTGTTGGGCATGTAAATACTCTTTGGGGCAGCAGAGGAATACTTCACCTACTTCCACTTGTGTGCAACATAACACAGCTTATAGTAGATACATTTTTGGCACACCAAAATGTACCAAATAGAATAACTGGTAGAATTACCCATACCAAACTCTGCCAAAAAGCAAAGGTTGAGTTAGTGCTAGAAATAATTTAAATAAAATAGAAATCAATTTAGGAAATATTTTGATATTCTGTGTACTCATGCCTTTCAATTAAAAGTGTGTGTGTGGGGCTTCCCTGGTGGCACAGTGGTTGAGCGTCCACCTGCCAATGCAGGGGACACGGGTTCATGCCCCAGTCCGGGAAGATCCCACGTGCCGCGGGGCGGCTGGGCCCATGAGCCATGGCTGCTGAGCCTGCGCGTCCAGAGCCTGTGCTCTGCGGCGGGAGAGGCCACAACAGTGAGAGGCCCGCGTACAGAAAAAAAAAAAAAAATGTGTGTGTGTGTGTGTATCTTGTACTGGGAGAAAGGTTTTTAGTTTTTACACTCTTAATTGTAAATAGAAGGGTTCAAAGTTTTAGAATAAGGAGGAGAATTCAAGGTTATAGGAGAATGTTATCCTTAAATTGAAATTTTAATTATAGTAATAGTGATAATGTGATTACATTGATCACTGATCAATGTGTATGATCTCATGCTCAATATCCTTATGAAGTTACTATTATCCTAATTTTACAGATGAGGAAACTGAACTCTAGAGAGGTTAAGTAATTTACCCAAAGTCACACAGCCTCTATGTGGTGAAGCCAAAATTCCAGCCCCAGTTTGATTCTAGAGCCATGGCTAGAAACAATCTAACATAGAAATATGTCTCATATCCATCACTCATTGGAGACCACACTTAAATTTTTGGTGTATTTTATTACCTTTTTTCATTTTCCCATTTACATAAGTTGTCATTTTTGAGGTTATTGATAACAGAAGAAGCAAATGTGAGGGCCTGTATGATGATTCTGAAATCGTCTACATTCTAAGGACTATGTTTTTATTTGAAGAAGGTAGTTTATCCTGGTTTATCCTGACTTTTTATTGGTGGACTTAAAGAATCATGCCTGGTGAGAAGAGCTTTTACTGCAGTTATTTGAAAGATGTCTGCAGTCTTCTCCCTTCTCTCAAGACTTCTGGGACATGTGTTGGCTGCCTCTCTGACGTCTGTTTCTGATAAGTGAGTTTTAGTCTCTAGCAACTCCTGGGAATTTTGTCGGCAGAGACCGGGTGAGATCATTTTGCTTTCCGCTGAGTTTCCTTTCTCTGTTTTTTTGGACTGTTCTGATGAGCATGACCCTGGAGCATTCAGTAATACCTCTGTTCTCTTAGGAACTGTTGGCCTACTCCCTGGTTTTATCTCTGTCTGCACAAAAGCTCCATGTCGCTGGAAAGGAAAACAAAGTTGACATTAACCAGGGCACACAAGTTGCTGGAAGATGCAGCTGTGACCGGAGTTCATGTATTAGCTCAAGTCCTGATTGAAGCAGGCATTTATTTCTCTGCCTCTTCATTGGCTGTCACCTTAGTTCAAAACTGAAGACGGAAGCATAATAATTATTGGTGAACCATTTAAACAAATTATGAACAAGGGTGCACCAGAAAATGAACAGGAAGGGAAAAACAGAAAGTCAAAGGAGCAGCATCTCATTATCTCCCATTCTCAATTTTTCTGTCATTTGAATTGTATGAGACTATTCATATCCAATTTCATTTCTTGCTCTGCAGGTTGCTATGGATACGATAGAAACTGCAGTTCATAGACCTAAGGATTTATGATTGCATCATAAACGTCTATTACTTCCAACAACTAATAGTTGTTGTGAAATGTTATTATTATTAGCTATGGTGAAATATGAAAACAAACATCTGTAGTTGGGAAAAAATCCAGCAATTGACTATTACATTACTGTTCAATTTATAAAACTTATATGCATCCCCCTGCCACACGCATACATAAGCATGTCAAAAACTTTAGCAGGTTGCTTTGATATTACCTTAAGTGAATGATTTTAATAATTTGAACCAAATTCCAAAGACTGATCCAAAATTATGACATCATTCTTTAGTTTTGACTATGACATGTGGTTAAGATTTTATCCTCCTAATAACCATGCTAGTTTGTTTAAATCAACTTTGAGAAATATGATTATGACTTGAAAGGCTTAGAGTTCTACCATAAATCTATCCCATCATAAAGTATTAAGTAATTGATTCTAAATACTGACTTACCTTTCCCCGGATGGGCTCATTGGGTGTTTTCCTGGCATCATATTGATGTGAAAAAGAGATGCGTTCTATAAAATTCTTTTGGAGTTCTGCTGATGCATCAGGAGCGGCAAGTGGAACTAAGGGGAAAAAAGAGATTTTGTGAAGTCAGGATAAAAGATTTGTATATGGAAATGTAATCAGTATTTATAATATTTTTGCTTTATCAAAAATGTTAACGAAACTAAATTCTTTTGAGTATGAAAGGTTACCTAAACACATCTAAATAATACAATAATAGATTCATCATTCTTTCTCCATGAAAAGAACCAAATCAAAACAACCAAATTAGCCCCACAGGTGGAATTCCTAGTAATTTTAAAAACTAATAATAATGTAATAATGGTTTTTAAAAATCAACTGTTAGATCTGCTTCTTGCACATATACCAACCAAAGTGTTAGGAAAAGCATAAGTACAATTTATTTGTCAACTTATTTTTACTACTGAAAAGGCTTTGAGAAATTTATGCGTAAGTTGCTCCCTGCTAGCACTGACAAACGAACTGGAAGATTCCAGGGCTACTGCACTTGAACACACAATTCTTTTCATTTCCCATTGACAAAGGCTCTGAAAATTTGTGAGAGTATTCTTTAAAAATCGCTTTTAAATAATCTTCCAATCTGTGTAATAGCTATATAGGGGTTCATTATATTGGTTTCTCTATGTTTAAAATTTTTAATAATTTTAGAAACTCACTTTAGTTTTGCTTTTAGCACACTACGTTATGTAAGGAGTCAGAGTAACACCCAGTTTAGTGACATAAAATTCTGTCAAGGAAAAAATTTAAAATTTCTCCCTTTTATAGAAAAATATGTACATAAGATAATATGTACACCTCCCATATCTATGGAGTGATAACAAGAAACTGATAACAGTGGTTGTTGCAGGGGGAGAGAATTAGCTGGCTGGAGGACAGAGGTGGAGAAGAGTGGATTCACTTTCACTCTTTTCCCTATTGTACCATTTGAATTTTGTACTGTATGCCTGTATTAGCTATTAAAAAATAAAATTTAAATTGGAAAAACCATGACTTTAAAATTAGGGAGAATATATAAGAGGAAAAATATGTTAGTAAATTCACATTTATTAAGCATTCATGAATTTAATTCAATATTCAGACATTGATATAAACTAATTTTACTAGCTAGAATGATTATTCCAATATTTATATATTACATAATGTGAGATGGCAGTCTTTTCTAGCTAGCAGGAAAAAATGCTAATTGATAACATTTCCTTGATTTCTAATTGAGATCAGATACTCAAAACTCATTTTCTACTTAATCATTACTTTTCTTTTAGGATTTGCTAGCACACAAAAGAGAGCAGGTGCCAAAGATGTAACATAAATTTGTGGACAACTATTACGTTGAGAAATTCTAACCATAAGTTATATTTTTCCACCAAATCAGAAAAGACTATCAGTTTTGGGGTGAAGGCCATGGTCTGGCTCACAGAATGTTAGTGTTTTCAGGAACATAGTCTGATAACTCTGAATAAAATGAGGCAGCTCTAAATTTAGGCATTAATCAGGTGGGGTTAATGGAGTATCCAAAGCATGGGCTTTGGGATAAGATAGACGTGCTTTCAAATTCCAGCTCTACTGCATTTCCTAGTTGTGTCACTTTGGACAAATCACTTAACTTCAATGAGATTCAATTTCTTCTCCCTAAAATGGGAATAATAATAATTTGCTTTCAGAGCTGTGAGGATTAAAGACAATGTTTATAAAGTCTCTAGAATGCTGGGTCAAATTAGAAAGGGACTTCTAAGTTAGGCAAGGGGCAAGCTCTTTTGCATCCTGACGAAAGGGAAACCATGGAAGAGGAGAAGCATGAATGTGATGAACTATCAAAATGCTGGGAGAAAACCAAAGGGTTTAGTAAACTGCTATGAAGGGTTGGTGGCAGCTTGGGCTGGAGGGTAGGGAGATCAGATGTAGACAGTAGAGAATAGGTTGGGAGAGCTTTTAAAATCTGCTCTTGACTTTCTCCCACATTGCTTTGGGAAGATCACTGTTTGCCTCAGGGAGGCAGAAACTGGCAGCAACGTCTAGCCATGTGTTGTCAACTTAGTAACATTGGAGCAGCACAGAAATCCCTCCAGGGTAAGGAGCTGATGAAAATGGATGCATGCAGCCCCTTGGGCATTTCCTTCTCCAGCACTGCCAGAGCAATTGTCAGTGCTGGTGGATTAAAAACATCAAGAGATTGCCTTCTCTCAGTGATGCCTCTTTTTAGGAGTTTAAAGGGGAAAGGAGTGGAGCCCTGAGTAGAGGATTGGTCTCAAATAGGGACAACAAATGGAGATGGTCAAAACTGGTTTTGTCAGGCCTGACCCTCTCCAGCCTGACCTTCATCTTCTTTCCTTAAATTCATTGAGAGGTACACAAGCCAGACCCTGGTCTTTAGCCTTTGCCCACACAGGGCTGATAATTCCCCTTGGGGAATATGACCTAAGATAAACTAGAGAGACACTGTTAAAGAAAGACAATAAGATTTAAAACGTACACTATGTGAAGCAGAATTATTAGAACCTATGTACCAAGAATAAAATAAGCATAACAAATATACTCAAAGGTACAGGAGGTATTCTTAATATAAAGCAAGAATAAGAGGTCATAAAAAAGGATCATGTAAAATATTAGAAATAAAAATATAATAGTTGAAGTAGAAATGGGGAGATAAAAATAAGAGTTATGAACTAGAAAATCAGACTGAGTAGGTTTCCCAGAAGGAATCTGGAAAGGAGAAAGAAATAAAGATAGAAAAGCTAAGAGACATTGATGGTAGAAATACCAACACTAGAATCCAGGAAACCTAGAAGAAGAAACAGAGAAAAGGAAATGTTTAAAGAAATAAAAATGATAAATACATAAGAATTAAAGAAAGCCCAAAGACCTCAGATTGAAAGGGCTCACAGATTACCAAACAGGTAGCAGGGCCAGGAGTAAGATGAGGCAAGTGAGGCTCATGGGATGCAAAATGTAAGGAGGCACTTGCATGATCCTGGGAGTGAGTGCCTCCTTACAGTTTGCACCCTAGACCTCTCACTTGGCTCACTCTTCTCCCAGTCCTGTATGGTAGATAAGAAATAACTCACATGTAAGACACTTTATAGAGAAATTTAAGGTCATCTGAGACAAAGAAAAAATTCTAAATGTTTCAAAGAGGAGAGGTAGATTACTTACAAAGGAGTAAGAAGCAGATTTATATCAAATTTGACAACATTGGACACATAATAACTTATTAATATTTTTTAAATATTAAAGGGAAAAAAACTTTAAGCCTGGAATTTTAATATTTTAATATCCAACCAAACTGTCATTTAACCATGAAGCCAAAATTAAAAAATATTGGGAGGCAAAGAAGGCCTCAGAATATTTCCCCATAAACAGACCACTTCAAAAAATTTCTAGAGGAAGAACTCAAATGAGAATAGAAATAAATCAAGGAGGGTGCCTAAGGTATATGGAAGAAAATAACAAAACGTTTTGCCTCCTTATGAAGACAATGACTAAAGAACAGAAAAATAAGTATTACACCTATAATAACTCAGAACTAAAATTCTACTGTTTAACATATTAATGGAGATTCTGGTGAATATTATAAAAAATGAAAAAAGTAGTATAATGATTGCAAAGGAAAAGAAAAAGCTGTCATTATTTGTAGGTAATATAATTACCTGAATAGAAAAACCACTAGAATCAATAATGAGAATAGGGCTTTCCTGGTGGCGCAGTGGTTGGGAGTCCGCCTGCTGATGCAGGGGACGCGGGTTCGTGCCCCGGTCCGGGAGGATCCCACGTGCTGCGGGGCGGCTGTGCCCGTGGGGTATGGCCACTGAGCCTGCGCGTCCGGAGCCTGTTGCTCCGCAGCGGGAGAGGCCACAGGGTGAGAGGCCCGCGTACCGCAAAAAAAAAAAAAAAATGATAATAAGGGTATAGCAAGGCAAGCAGATAAGTGTACAAAAATCAAAAGCATTTTGCTATAATAAAAATAACCTACTAGAAAACAAAAGGAAAAATAAGATACAGTCCCTGTAGGAATAAAACTATACAGTATAAAGTTTCTAGAAAGTAAGACTTCACAAGATCTCTATAGAGAAAATTTTTTAACTCAAAGACAAAAATTGAGCTGAATAGACTTTCCATTCCCTTAGATAGGTTGGGATAGTATGTTACTGTAAAGGTGACAGTTTTTCCTAAATTAATCTATAATGTCAACACAACCCAATCAAAGTTCTAGCTGGATATTTTGAGAAATGTCATAAATTCCAAAATTGAAATGGAAAAATAAAGGTCCATAAATAGAGAGCTTAACTGTGAAAAGGAAGAGCAAAGAATGAGGAATTTCCCTATCAGATATTAAGACAAGCTAAAAATCTATATCATTAAAACATTTTAGTAATGATCCAAGGACTGAAAATTAACCTAAGGAATGTAACAGAGAGTTCAGAGACAGATTATTCATATAGGGAACCCTAACATACAATTAAGGAGGTCTCCCAAGTTAATGACGGAAGTGTAGATTGTTTAGTAGATGGTATCCAGAAAACTTATTCACTGCATGGAGAAAAATGGAATAGGTTCCGTATTTAATACTGCACATAAAGCTGGGCTATAGAGTTAAATACATAATTATGGAAGGTAAAATGATAAAACCAAGAGAAGAAAATGTAGGAGAATATTTTTGTGACCTAAGGGTAGGAAAACTCATCATAAACACCCAATGCACAAACCATAGGTGAAAACTTAATAAACTTGATTACATCAAAATTTATTCCTGTACACCATGAGCAAAGTTAACAGAGATGATAGGTTGGGAAAAAATATTTGTAGCATGAAAACTAAAAGGGATAGGACATCAGTGGGAATAGCAGAGTAAAAACCTCAAAAAAAACTGCTTCTCCATAAAAGCAATGAGAACATTGGCAAAAATAATCAAAATCAACTTTTTCAGAACTTTGGAAATTAACCAAAGGCTTGCAACAATCTGAGAAGCATTTATTCAAGAAAAATGGCTTAATCTCTGTAATAAAAGCAGGCCTTTGGCCCAGTTTTCATGCCCCTGTCCCCACCTTGTCATAAGCCTTGGAAACTAACAGCCCTGAATTTATGGTAAAAATCAGCAAGAAGCTTAGCAGCCACTGGAAAGAACCACTGTCTTTGGAACTTCCCACAAACATGAACTCAAAGAATTGTTATTTAACCTGGCTGGCAGTTCTTTGGAAACTCCATTCCTAGGGCTTGTCTTTATAGACAATGACTCAGCCTCTCTTAGTGTAAATAGCCTTTCCCCCAAAGGCATTTGTCAAAAACAATCAAGGGCAATTGTTTAACAGGGCAGCTGCCCTTAATGGCAATAATAGTTGGGGCAAACAATAAGCTGACCCAAACTAGAAACTTTTATGCCTCCTACCTGCGTAGAATCCAATGCCAGCAATTTCCCACACAGGAACCTATCCTTGGACAACACAGGTCATGTCCACCTACTATAAGGAAAACTTAAAGTATGATGAATTAAATTCTCTCGCTTTGTCTTAGTGAGAGAAATGCATAGAACAAAATCTCTATCATCATTAAAAGCCCTCTGTAATGATAACAAAAATGCCTCACCATAAACTAGATTTAATACAAATAGTATATTGCATATTTTTCATATAGGGTAACAAAGATTGGTCACAGGGTAACTTTTTTTCAAAACAAATACTTTAATACCTTACTAATATTCAAAACCAGTATTCTACCAACCAACACAGTTCTTCTAAAATAAATATTCAGTAAGTCTTTTAATTTGGGGAAGGTTTGGGAATAAATGTAGAGATGATAAAGCAAATACATTTAAATCTATAATTTGTTATGTAATATGTCAGAAGAAAATTTGATCTGATAGTTTTCTAGTGTTGACAGTTTTAGGGAAATATTAAGTTTATAAAGAGTATTAAAATGTTTGACATATATGTATTTACTATATTTATAGGTTTAATTTATTAGATTTACAAGAATTTTTTAATTGTTTGGGGAAGGTTTTTTTTTTAAATTTAATTTTATTTATTAAAAAAAATTTTTTTTAATGTATCAGGGTCTCATTAGCTCTTATTACAAGAATTTTTTAATTGTTTGGGAAGGTTTTGATGGTCAAAGTTCTACATTTTCCTTGTTAGGTATCTAAAGTGTTAAGAGGAAAACAGAATATAATTAAATCACCAAATGCAGTTTAAAATATTAATGGAATTTAATTGACTATGTTTGTAAATAAGTCATTGTTAAGGAGTATTTCATTTGTTCAAGCTGAGTTAATTAAACACCAAAGAACAAGTGAAACTTACTATTCTAATATTATACAATATTTAAAAATTAAGGGCTTAAAGAAATATTTTTAAACTTATAATGTTAAAACTAGAATATTAATTTAACCATAAATAAATATCTCTTTCTGTATGCAAAGACCCCCATAGAACATAAAAAATCTTCTACTGAAACAAGTTACCTTCAAAGGATTAACAACTGGACTGCTTTCAGACCTGACATAACAATAGAATCCAGATGACAATGGAATAATACCTTCCTAGTGTAAAAGCTAAGTAACTATGAATCTAGAATTCTATACCCAGCTATACTTTCATCTATTAGTGAGGGCAATTTAAAGACCTTTTCAGACAAAGAAAAATGAAGAGTTGGCCATTCCTAAACTCTCATGGAAAGGACTATTTAAAGACATTGAAGTAAGGTGTTACACTGGTGACCCCAGAGAATCAGGCCTCCCAGTATTTGCATCCTTGTACAGTCCCCTTGTGAATGTGCACTGTCCTTGTGATTAGCTTCAACCAATAGGATGTGGCAGAAGCAATACTATGCCAGTTCCATCTACCCTGCTGGAGAAACCACACGCAGAGACCAAACGGAGAAGGACAGGCCCAATCATTCCAGTGTCCCAGCTGAGTTCAGTTCCCAGACGACCTACCAACTAAATTCAGTCGCTCAAGTGCTCACCAGCAAGAACGGCCAAAGAACTGCCCACCTGAGCTCAGCCCAGACTGCAGAATCATGAGCAAATAAAATGATTGTTGTTTTAAGCAACTAAATGTTGGATTGACTTGTTATGCAGATAACAAACAGAAAGACTTCAGAAGGAAGTCAATTAAATCAAAATGAATCATCTTTTATATAGTGATCTAGAACCTCCCAGAATCTTGAAAATAATAACTTAAAAAAATATCTTCATGGGGACCAATAAAGGGGCAAGAAAGGTAATCTAAACTATTATAGAAGGAAATTCCTTACCCAGACATTATACCTATTAAAAGTAGACATAACTACCATGTTCATTTATGCAAATATATGTGATTTTTAAAGAAGCCCACAATAGTGAAGATCATCTAAGTGGGAAAACATCAAAGAAGATATTCAAGTTCTTAGTGGTTACTCTACTTAAGAATTCAAATCGGACCCAAAATAATTACTTAAAAGAAGCCTTGTTAGATGAGGCTTACAAAAAGTAAGCCAAAGTCTATGAAGAATGTTTGAAATTCACTCTCTGTTTCTTGGAAACTTCTAATTAAAATAGGAATTTTCCAAACAAGGATACACCAAACAAGTTGGTGTCTAGCCATCTATATTTTATCAACAAAGCCAGGATTTATTCAAACACACAACTTGTTCCTCATATTGATGCGGATTTAGCAGCTTTTGTTTTGAGAAATTTTCTTAACTTTTCATTTGTATCTACTTAAAAAACATTTATCAGTATTATTTTTCTATTAGAAACCCCATTCTTCTAAGTAGTATTTATTTTCATCTTACATAAACGGATTATTAATGTAAAAATAACAGTACAGATTTTCACAATACAGTGAAAAAGAGAAACTTGAATACAACTGTAGCAAGAAATCATTGTTATGTTATACCTTGATGCAAAAGAAGCAACACAAACTAAAACCTATTTTAGAAAAATATTTTTAGCACTGTATCTGAATTCACAATTTTAAAGAATGTTAAAATATCAAGTAATTGATAAACAGCCAAAGTTTTATTTAAGTATGAAACACCTCCCTTACCAATTAGATCAGCTTTTCCAATTTATAAAGTTTTATTATATAAAACCCAAAGTGAACACTCATTCTTACAGGGACTCATATATGATGGAGCATAGCCGTTTGTTGAACTGACCATGGATGGCAGCCAGGAAATTGTGTGGTGGTACAAGACATAAAGGGCACTTTCATTATCAGTACAAGATGACATTGCTGAAATGCCAAAAACCAGGCGTAATTAAGTGGGCTGATGGAACAGAATGACTATGAGATGACTTTTGCTATTAATGCATGTTTATATACACATTTTCTGTCTATATGCATATATGTATACACACACATATATATATACATTAAAAATCTTGCATATACAGACTAGTTTATATACTAGTTATACTAGTTATAGTTTAAATGTTACATAAAATATTTTCTTTTAAATATCATTCTCATCTAGTACCCAAACACCATCTAAAATATGAATAAATTGCAGGTTTATATTGTGGTGTGTATATTAGTTAAAATTACATTATGACTTTAATCTGTTGAATAATATGTAATTATCATTAAACTAATCAATAAATATTTGTTGAGTCTGGGCATAGTGGTAGGACCTGGAATATAATAATGCTTTTGGCAATGAGAAATACCAGTAAAAGAGCAGACACAGAGAGAGAGAGGAAGAAGATAGTACAATGATAGTAAAGAAATTAAAAGGGCTTAAAGCCTTAAGGAAAAAAGAGAACTAAATGCGAGCAAAGATATTAACAAATTTGGAAGCTGGAAAGCAGATGGATAAGTGGCAATTGAGTTGAGTAGAGTCCAGTAAACTGGAAGCTAAGGGCTTGCGGAGGAGGAGGGGGGGTGAAAATCAAGCCAATTCATGCCACAGCCTTCCAGGGAGGCTCGGGAATTGGAGGCATCAGACGTTTCTGAGGCAGGGAGCATGGGAAGTGGTACAAGTCGAAGCTGTAAACTGAAGATTGTTTGAGAGACTCCCAGATTTTCTGTCCTCCGCTCCAGGCAGAGGCTTGGAGGATTCCTCTAAGGGAAAATTGACAGACCTACAGACACTGATTATGGTGGTTCCCTTATGAAATGACCGGGCCCTGCCTGATCACCCTAGAACAAAGCCTATCTCTCTGTCTCATCTTCCACCACATCCCTTATTTGAACTAGAGAAGAAACAACTGCTCCTTATGAGAAAGTACTGAGACCTGACTGGTTAGTTAACAAAAAAGTCAGTTAAGGCAAAGAATCATAGAAAATTATGTAAACCATACTTATTTTCCTTTAACCAGTTCATTCACCAAAATTTTATTGAAGTGCAAAGGCATTTTCTTTGAGGAAGTGCCTGTTGGTTGGAATTCCACTTTATATTTCTTGCACAAACCACATGCCTAATGTGTCCTTTTCATTTTCCGTTTCTTTAACACAGAATGGAAACTTAAGGATGCATTTGAAGGAAAATGAGTACAGCGTCTTTCAAGATTTAAAAAATTCCCTCTAGCTCTTCTTTTATAGTTATTTTACCCATGCTTAATTAGCATTTTTAAAGTTAGTGATTAACCTTTTAGCAAGTCTTTGTAAAGTATTCAACTTTGAATGTTTTATAGAAACAACTGCTTTTTTTCTTACTCAGATTTTAATTTATAATATGTAATTAAGTTATAGAAATACAGTAACAAGTACACAGGCATAAATTGGTTCTGAAACAAGCATGACTTTCAGAAAGTATTCTCTACCTCCTTGGTCTGAGTTATGTGCCCCTTTTCTAAATCCCCATGCCAAGCTATCAGGAGCAATAGGAGACTTAGGTAGATTTGGCAGGTCAAATAGGACCATGTAGGCCATGGCAAAGAATTTGAAATTTACTCTACAAACAGTGAGAAGTAGCTAAAGCCTCCAAAGGGGAAGAGTGATGTCCTTCATGTTTTTAAAAGATCTGTCTGACGATGGTATGGAAAACATTATGGAGGAGGAAGAAAGGAAGCAGGACAGTAGTGGCTTCACTACATTGGTAAGATAATTTGGGATAGTATTTGGAGATAGAGGTGTCAAGATGGATTGACTGTAGAGGGTAGGGAGTTTTAGAATGACTTCTAGGTATCAAAACTTGAACATCTGGGGGAATAGAAATGACATTAATTGAGATGGGGGGATAGGTTTGGATGGGCGAAATGAAATGGTCTATTCTAGCCATGTTAAGCTTGAAAAGGAGATTAGTTATCCAAGAAGAGATGTTAAGTAGTTGGTTGGATATCAGGCTTGAAGCTCAGGAAAGAAGCCAGGGCTGGAGAAAGAAATTGGTACTTGTATTAACTCCTTTGACTTCAGCCTTGATCTTCTATTCCGTGTTTCATCTATTTTGGGTAGTCTCTCTTGAGGACTCATATGTTAAATAGTGATATTAGCACCCTTCTCCTCTTCTACTTCCCATCTTCTGTCAACTGTATATTTATTTTTCTTCTTAAAGCTGATAACATAATTCTGATCTGTAACCATATTTAAATTTTCCATATTGTGTCTATAGAATAACGCTAAAAGTTAACTACTAAGTAGCACTTACAATACAATTACGTGAATTTTGTTCACTTAAGAGCCAAATGTTGTGCTAGGACTATATTTCTTTCTCAGTGGGTCCAATGCCCAGTGCCACTTGGGGAAGAAAAAGGTTCTAGTGTACATGTCAAATAAATCCTCTTTTCTAGGTTAAAAATGATTTCCCCTGAGAACTTTGAAGACATTAACTCCACTGTGCTCTTCCATCCGTGTTGCTTGATTCCATATACTTATTCCTTAGGTGGTGACTTAGTTTTCTTTTAATGGAAACTTCTGGAATCTTCTCTTTATAATTATTGTTTTGCAATTTCATAATGATGTATAGGTGTATATCTTTTTTCCCTTCATACTTAGATACACTCAGTAGACCCTTTCAATGGCTCTTCTTTATGTTGGGAAACTATCTTCCTATTATTTTTCTAGAGGCTGTGTAGAGTACTGGTTATTTTTACAGGTACTAGAGTCAGACTAAGTTCAAACACCAATTATTTGCTGTGTAGCCTTGGGCAAATTATTTAAACTCTGTGCTTGCTTTCTCATCTGAAAAATGAGAGTATTAATAGTATTACTATACTATTATATGCCATAGGGTTGGTGTGGGAATTGAATGAGTAAACATTTAGAAAGTTCCATAAAGTACGTGGCAAATAGTATATGCTTAATAGATGTTATGTGTGGATATAATTATCTCACCTTCATTTTTACTCTTTTCTGGAGCTCCAGAAAAGTTGGACCTCCAAGACTGATTCTCCATTTTGCTTTTATACTCTCATATTTTCTAAGGTTTTGTGTGTTGTTGTTGTTTTATGTTCTGTGATATTTCCTTGATTTTATCCTCCAGACCTAAAAAAAATATAATTTGGCATAATTCTAATCTTTGGTTGTCCATTCATAAATTAAGAATAGGATAGGAGACCAGTTTGAAATACTAAAGTAACTAGTGTGGTAGTTGACATCTAGCTGAGACAATGGGCTCTAGCATTCTTAATGTTGGGAGAGGGTAGAGTGCTCATGACTGGAGCAGTTATTTAAGAAACAGACTTTCAAATAACCCTCTGATTCTCCCCTCCCCCGTTTCTGTTATGCTTTGTCTGCTGACTGAGCCTTCAGATACTTTTGTTTTTTTTCAGGCAGAATGGCTCTTCACTGCATCTCCTTCTGTATATTCTAGGCTATTGCTTCTTTGCTCTTTTTTATCCATCAACAGTCTTCCATTCCTTCTCAAAATCCAGAAAGCTCTTCCTTCCATTCTTTTCACCTTTATGGGTCCTTTATGGGTTGACTGCTTTGCTATCATTCAATAGGGTCTTGGGAGGCAGGGGTTTTAGATGTTTGTGCTCAGTCTACCATCTTGAATCAGAACTGGAAACTTTATTACCTTTCTAAAAGAGACGCCATTGTTATAGACTATCTAATAGTTGGCCCTCCCTATTAACTACCACCCTTGAGGTAGAAATCATGTTAAATATGACCATTTTCTAATATCCTGACCTTCAATCTAGCTTCCCTTTGTATCCTTAACTAGACTGGCCAATCACAGAGGCCAGAAGGCTAAAACTGAGGGACTGTTGACGTCTAAAAGTAATCCTTCGCTGCCTACTGTCGTGTTCAGAAAATTTGATGTTTATCTCGTGAACTTTTGTGTGGGGTGAGAACAGAGCGGGTATTCAATAAATCCATTTTTGTTTGGACTTGATCCTGCACTTCTTTAAGACTTGCTAAAAATTCTACTCCTGCGGTAGAGATGAGTAGTACTGGGTTAAGAAACAGATACAACTTGAATAAATGTGAAAGACCTAGATTATTATAATGACATTGTCAGGTAAAACAAATTTTAGATCTCAAAATGTATGAATACTGTATAGAACAGTATTTCCTAAATTATGTTTTGTGGGATACCAGTCATGTGAGATGATCTGAAAAAAGGTAAAGTTGTCAATATTGGGAAAACATAGCATTCTTTATCCCTCTTCTTGGAAATTCATTATGCTTATGCTTAGAATAAGGGTTTTAAGAGTTCTGTAGTAAAAAAAAAAAACCACAAAACTGTTTAACTTTATAAATTCAGTTTTTCCAAAACTTATTTGACTTCCCCTGTTTTTTTGAGCAGTAGCTATAAACATCATAAAAACTAGTGCCCCTCATCAGAAAATCTACAAACAACAAATGCTGGAGAGGGTGTGGAGAAAAGGGAACCCTCTTGCACTGTTGGTGGGAATGTAAATTGATACAGCCACTATGGAGAACAGTATAGCGGTTCCTTAAAAAACTAAAATTGAATTACCATATGACCCAGCAATCCCACTACTGGGCATATACCCAGAGAAAACCATAATTCAAAAAGACACATGTACCCCAATGTTCATTGCAGCATTGTTTACAATAGCCAGGTCATGGAAGCAACCTAAATGCCCATCGACAGACGAGTGGATAAAGAAGATGTGGTAGATATATACAATGAAATATTACTCAGCCATAAAAGGGGACGAAATTGGGTCATTTGTAGAGACGTGGATGGATCTAGAGACTGTCATACAGAGCGAAGTAAGTCAGAAAGAGAAAAACAAATACTGTATATTAACACATATATGTGGAACCTAGAAAAATGGCACAGATGAACCGCTTTGCAGGGCAGAAATAGAGACACAGATGTAGAGAACAAATGTATGGACACCAAGCGGGGAAAGCGGGGTGGTGGTGGTGGTGGTGGTGGGATGAACTGGGAGATTGGGATTGACATGTATACACTAATATGTATAAAATAGATAACTAATAATAACCTGCTGTATAAAAAAATAAATAAAATTCAAAAACAAACAACAAAAAACAGTGCCCCTCCATGCACACTTTGAAAAATACTGCTCTATAGTGTTGCCTAACAGTTATAATTTTTAAAGTTTGCTGGCAATAATGAGCAGAATGCTACTAAATTTCTGACTTGGAAGCTGGTGTTATCAATGAACATTACAATTTTTATTATGTTGTATTAAACATATTTGGAGCTAAGTTATCCACTAGGAAGGGATAAGGAACTTGTCAAGGGCTGCACTTGCTGCATGTATATTTTCAACTCCTGTAGAGGACTAATTTTCCCAGGAGGTGCAAGCACGTATAATACATCTTAATTTGATAGCAGTAACCTGAGACAGTGGAGAACTGCTAACCTTACCTATTCCATAAGAAGCCTTTTGCAACTTGCTGTATTTGACTGGAGAAACAAATGGACATGTTGGTTTTTTAAAGTCACTCCTCTGGGTGCTCTTAGTGTCATAAGGTGGTTGGAAGGGATTTTCCAGTCCTTTACCATGTGACCACCAGTCACCCTTCATGGAAAAAAAAATGGAAACACAAAATTGGATACTGTAGGACATTTTCATTTTCATGTGTTTGATCAGTAATTTGATTCAACAAGTTATTGGATTTTCTAGTACTAAAATAGAGTTCTGAAATCTAGGACTAAATATATTTTCATAAAGACTGTATTTCCTAAGAGGCACCTAAAAATGCATTATCATATAATTTTAGCTAAAATACAGCTGCTAATTTCTTAAACTACCTTCTATCAACAGATTGAATGGTAAAAATCAACAAAATAGTTTCTATGTTTTGTACTACCATTTATATATATATATAAATATGCATATATATACACGTATGCATATAGTAAACATGATTTAATCTAAAACATATTCTATACTTTTCATTATGGCAATACAAATAATGTATTGTCATCTAAGATGGTGGTTTTCAAAGTTTTTAGTCCATGACCCACACCATGAAATACATTTTATGTCATGCAAGAGTACCCACTGCATACATATACATAAAACTAGAGGTTTCACAAAACAATACTTATTCTCACTACCTGCAGTGCACTTGGCTATTTTTCTATTATATTACTTTTCTATTTCATCTCATAATGCTGGTTGCAGTCCACATTGATTTATAACTCACTAATGATTCAGTTTGAGAAACTTTGTTCTAAGCAGAAATATCTCCAATGTTACTGAATTTCTGATAATAAAACCTGAACTAAGTATGCAGGAAATGAAGACTCTTCATTAGCACATTTGATCTCTTAGAAGTTCAGAAAGCAGTGAGGTGAATTGTTACTCAACTTAGTACTGACTAAAAAAATTTTTTTAATCTGGTTGATCAGGTAGAATAGAACCTTGGGAAAAGGGAACTTGACACCTCGGAGTCCTTGGATCTTAGAGAATGAAAGTAACCTTGGGTATGTTCCAACACCTACCTGGGGCTTTAAGGGAAGAGATCAGCCTTTTAAAAGATCAACTGTGATTGCATTGTCAGAGACTTTAAAATATGATTCAAGGTGGATAAATATGAGATTCTAATAAGTTAAATTCTGAAAATACAATTGAAGCTACATTGATATAAAAAGAAGGAGGCATCTAAAGAAACTTGTGTGGCTACATAGGCAGTTAGCTTTCAAATGAGCTTAGTTTTCAAGGAGACAGGTGTGTGTACAAGCGGTGCACAAAATCAGATTCAAAGGAGAAACACTTGAATGGAGTCAGCTTGTCAGGAGACTGTCAAGAAGCTTAGAAGAGATTCATGAAATATACCAAGCAGCAAAAATCGGGTGTTCTGTGGGAAAGAATTCTGTTGCAGCAAGAAATCAAGGAAAGGCTTAGAATTTGGAGAAGAGTACCCTGCTTAGAGCTGAAAGTCAGAGCTATTCAACTTTAGGTTCTTCATTAAGGGAAGTTATCTTCAAACTGAAAAAGATGGGATGGACATGAACCAAAGAGAGCACTAAGCCCTGCACAGATGAAGACAGAGTCAGAACTCACTTTGCAACTGGAAATGAGGGCCAGTTTCCAGGCCAGTGACAGCCTGTAACCAGGGATAAAAATGAATGTTTGCAGAAATCAAAGAAATGTAGGAAGTGGGGAATTTTGGAGAGCAGGAAAGATCAGCCAATGCCTCATTTTTCAGAATGGACTTAAAGGTGAATTACATCTACTTGATGTAGATCCTAGGAATTCTAGAACATATCACTACACAGATGGTGTCTTCTCACTCTCTGGCTCAAAATAGTCACGTCTTACTGTTGTCAGAGTGCCTGCTTCTTGCAGCTCTTCCCTACTCTGTGATTGCCACGGTGCTTATTATGCTCCAAGGTCTAGGCCTTTTCTCACTTATTCTCATCACAATTCTATGAAGTGGGTACACCCACTGTACAGATGAGAAAACTGCTGGGAGATAAAGTAACTTCCCCAAGGTATATCACTAACACGTAGCAGAGCCGCCTCAATTCAGCCCGTCATTTGTCTGTGCATGCCTCTGATTTCTGTGCTACATTGCTATAGGAAATCTGCTGTGGAAGGCAAAGCCAGATAAACACAAATTTATTTAAATTATTTCAAAAATAAAAATAAAGAGGCTCTAAGTAAATATCCTGAGAAATCCTCTATGACAAGGTTTTAAGGCATATTCTTTATATCTTCTTTTGTTGATGTGAAACTTATTTTGCTAACATCCAAGTTACTGGAGAAGTGACTCTGGAATAAGTGAACCATGATGTCTGGCAGACTTCAATTTTTTTCTTAAACAAGAGTGTAGTGCAAAAGCTACCTTAAAGCAGAGATAATTCACCTTTCAAGAAGACTGGAATTTAGAATTTTACCAAAATGGTCTCTTTGGTTTCACAAATACGTATAAAGGAAGTAATGAGCAGTTTTTTCTGAAGTGTGATTGATGACTTCAAGACCCTTATAGTCGGTGAGTGTTCTGATTAGTGTTGTCAATTGGATGAATCTTCACTTCAGGAGAATGAAATGCTACAGTTCAAAAACTGTTGTGTTTATCTTTTCTATTTCTGGAGAGTCTGCCCTATGCCTGAGAAGTCTGGTTCCTTCCTGGAAGAGAGTGTGTATGCACCCAGGCACACGTGCATGCCTTTTTGGTCCAAGCATTTGCTCAGAGAGATTATAAGACAAAAGGTAAAGGCAGAGGCTTATTTTTTTCCTTCACCGCACACTGAAGAGAAAGACTAAGAATAAAAATGTACTGCTCTGTGTACTATCACTTACATTGGATTGAGAGGTGCATGTGGAAGTATTTATGATTAAATAAACCAAACCGGGAAAGGTCCTCTATGTTATTGCTTTGCCTAGGTTTTGGGGGTCAGACCACATCTTGCAGATTGTAGAGGGGGTTCTGCCTACAGAAAGAGTTTTTTCCCAAAACTTTGCACCCAGAGAGAGGATGAAGTCCTCCCTTCCAGGCCAAAGCCTGTCTCTTTTCCTGCTGCAGGATGACCGTCACTGGGGCTCCATGGTAGGGAGGTGCCTGGTGATTCCTGATGACAAGGCTCCCTATAACCCCGGCTGCTGGAAGGCCTAAGAGCCATTGTGCTGTGGGCCCCTTAGTCACATTTGGAAACCACCGTGAGGCACTCTCTGTTACACTTCTGTCAGCCCTTTGCCTTCAGAAATGCACCATTTGCTTCCATTCTTTGGGAAACTAAGGGAGAATCCTAGGGGAAATGTAGTAAAAAGTAAGTGGGGTATCCTGGAGGGACCAGTTAAGAGAATATAAGAGGTGGTGTGCCAAGCTCTATGGCGCCCTGGCCAAGATGGCTACTGCTGCTTGTGGTGGTGTGGTGATCTGTGGACATCAAATTATACTTTATGGATTCCTAGGGAAATCTGGACTTTTGACAACACCTTACACATAGAGTATCATATTTTTTTAATGGAGCTCAGTGGCTTTAAAAAATTTGCTGTGTTATAGCAAACACTAGAGTTACACTGTATCTACGTTCCTCTATGTTTTGTTGTGGACCAGAAAGAACGCTGAAAAATACCTCTTTTTAAGCAATTCATAATAACAATTCACAATAACAGTTATTCCTGCACTGTGTTCTGTGGAACACTGGTTCTGCAGCATATTAATAGGTGTTATATAAAAGAGGTTTCCATAGTTAAAGAAATTTGATAAATACTGAGTTAAACAAGTTAAGAACCTTTATCTACTAATGTGAATTGTGAAGCTCTGAGAAGGGTGTATAAAAATACAGGTTTTCCAAAACATATGTGACTTCGGAACTTTATTTTATTGAGCACATTGGCAAGGACTAGTGCTCCAAAAAAATACATTTTGGAAAATACTGACCCAGTATAATCTTTTTTGAAATATCAATATTTACTAATATTTAAAAACACAAAGACAACCAAATTAGTTTTCATTGGAAATAACTGAGCTAAAGCTCCTTTTTACTTCTTTTAGCACCACCAATTTTATGTCCCTATGTAGAACTGTATAATTGATTATTTCACTTAAAAATCTTGTAAATAAATAAAACCGACCAATCTGGTATTCTAAAGATATTATCTTAGCAAAATACATAAGACAACAGATATATGTCAATTGAAATATTTAGGCAACTTTATTTTCTTTACTTTTATTTTAAAGCCAGTATTACTATAAGCCAGTTAATTTTTTTAAACCAAGCTAACCTTTAAAAAGAAAACTGTCATCTTAAGTAAAAGAACAAAGTTTACAAATATGTGAAATGAGCATTCTTTATTACTCCTTGGGTACTTGGAAATGAGTACATTTAAGGGTTTTTTGTTGTTGTTGGAGGGGGTAGGTTTAGTTTTGTTTAAGTATGTTCATTCCCTTCACTCCACGCCCAATGTGAACACTTAGCTCTGTGATGCATCTTTGGTCTTTGTACCTCCTTGTTCAGCCCTCCTTGTTCAGCCACTGTGAACCTCTCTTACCTATCCTCTTACTTCATTTCAAACTCACTTTCACCACCTGTTTAAGGTCTTTGACTCATGGAGCTTTGAGCACTAATAAACAAAGATTCTACTGCTGCTATTACCCAGTCTTGTTGATAGAGCAAGCTACTAACGCTTCTGTACATTTATTTTTTTCAAGACACCTACAAAGTAGGAACAAGAGAAAATTAGATTTATTTTAAAATTTCTTTATGTTTCATATTTCTCTTCTCAAACCAGCTTCTTTTCCTTATGGGGTTCAGGATGGGTTAACAGTTTGGTTTAAACTTGGCCTTGAACTAGAGCTCAGGAGAGTCATTCATTAACTTTTGCAAGAATTATGAGGACTTCACTAACCTGGATTTCTGTACCACATTTATTTCCCCCAGAGGCATGTTCTATCAATATCTTTTAAATGCTCAATAATTATTTGTTTATAAAACAAAAGAGCCTTAAAACTGCCCTTGTAAGGGTTTACTACATGATATTAAAGCATATTTGACTACAGGAATTTCTGCCCCCAAAAGCTCTCATATTCACACACACGGCCATGGTGTGCTGTTTCATGACAAGAACAGTTGATGTTATCAGTGTAAAGAGAGCGCACGAAAAGCAATCTCCATTTAAATGTTGAGTTAAATCACAACTACACCTAACCTTACATGGCAAAAGGGACTTTGCAGCTGTGATTAAGGATCTTGCTAAGGAGAGATTATCCCAGATTCTCTTCTTCTGAGGACCCCAATATAATAACAAGGGTCCTTAGAAGAAGGAGGCAGGGAAGTCGGTCATAGATTTGAAGACAGTATGTTGCTGGCTTTGAAGAAGGGGCCATGAGCCAAGGCAGGCAACCTCTAGAAGGTGGAAAAGGCAAGGAAATGGATTCTTCTTTAGAGCCTCCCGAAGGAACCAGCTCTCCCAATAGACAATGAGATTGATTATGTACTTTAGAGCTTCAGAACTGTTGAGAATAAATTTGTGTTGCTTTAAGCCAGTGTTTAAGTTTGTGGTAATTTGTAACAGCAACACAGGAAATTAATACAATAAATTATACCTCAACGAAACTGATTCTAAAAAAAAGAATGGAATATATTTAATATGATAGTGAATAAAAGTGTGATTTGTCTAAACCAACAGTCCTGGATCAGAAACATGACTGTGACATTTGCTTACTATGTAATCTCAGGTATGTTAATTTACTATATTAGAGCATGTTATCATCTAAACTATTTCCAGTAATACCTCCTAGAAGTTGTGCAGATTAAAGGATATAACTTATACAAAACACTTAGCTCATTCCTAGCACTTCATACGCTTTCAATAAATGGTAGCTATTTTATAGAAAGTATCTGAATTACTAAGTATCATGGGAAATTTTTATATTATTTGTCACAAATACAATATTAGAGATTTCTTCAATAACCCCTCCTACCCACAAGCACCGCTGAGTGACTATAATCTGACCCGATCTAGAAAAACAATTATTTGGATTCCTTCCCTATATATATATATATATATATATATATATATATATATATAGTTTGTATGCAAAATTATCAGTAAGGATAGTTCCAGCTTACTGCTTTTAACTATTGGATTATAAAAAATATTAGTCTGAGATCTGTCACATCCTTTAAGTAGTCTGTGACAAAATTATCCTGCAAAACACTTCTGAATCTAAATCTATATCTGTAAATAATGAACATCAATCCAACCTGATCATCTGGCTCGTTTTGGGGATCTATGTAGGGAACTGGTTCATTGCATGTTCTTACATTTGTGTTAATGAATTTAGCATAATATACATGTCCTCTCCCAACACATGGTTTTGAATGTTGAATACTTTTTCCAGGCTTTTTTTCATGTTTCGTTTCTTCTTTTTTTTCAGTTACATACAGTATACCAGCATCTTCTATTTCATGCTGTCTGAAAAACAGAATTAAATAGTATATCATTTATCCAATGAGCATTTCAGTGCTGAGTCATAATTACATAAAATTAGATTTAAATATATTTCAAGTGTCAAGACAATTTAGGCTTTATTAATAACTATTAGGGGCTGGTGCAATTAAAATTTGGGAGGGTATCCTGTCATTCGAAATTATATAAAAGATAAAGAGATTTGTGTTAATAGTGATTATTTATTACCATATACCAATGTAGTGTACAGATTCATTTGCTTGGAGTTAAGAAAGAGTAGTGATTTGATCATTCTTACAAATTACGTTTACAGTATTTATTCATGTGCCTAAGTTACATGCTAATCTTAACTCATCTTCTTTAAGAGTTAGTTACCTAGGGGCTTTCCTGGTGGTGCAGTGGTTGAGAGTCCGCCTGCCGATGCAGGGGACACGGGTTCGTGCGGTCCGGGAGGATCCCACATGCCGCGGAGCGGCTGGGCCCGTGAGCCATGGCCGCTGAGCCTGCGCGTCCGGAGCCTGCGCGTCCGGAGCCTGTGCTCCACAACGGGAGAGGCCACAGCAGTGAGAGGCTCGCGTATCGCAAAAAAAGAGTTAGTTACCTAGTATATTTAGCTATCTGGACAAGGATAACCAATTTTAAAGGCTCACCTGGCAAACTTATAAAAGCTACCAAAAGAGCACTATTATTTATCTTTTCAGGAAAAGACCACTGTGCAGACATCAGAATAGCTAATTCAATTTCATCATTTTTTGCTTCTAATAACTACCCTGGAAGAAAAATAAAAATTATTGAAATTTTTAAATGTTAAAAAATATTTTAAAAGGAATAGTTTATAAATTTTTTCTCCTTTTAAATAAGGAGTAACAGGAGTATTTTAAAATTTTGCGTACTTGAAAAGTAAAGGAAGGTAAGAACAAAATATTTGAATTTAGATTCTTTTTACATAGAAATTTAAAAAATCAAAGCCCTGACCCATGGAAGGTGAGTGAATAAGATTCGAAATTTAGAGAGAAAGTGATTAGTTCTGTTTAGCCTTGTCCATGGCCCTACCTTACTTCAGACTAAAGCAGGTCCATCTCTTCTACCCCATGTCATTTTTTTCAATTAAAAGCCTCCAGTGGCTTTCCACTGCATTTACGATAAAACACTTCCTCCTTATCGCAGTTCTGAGGCCCTGTGTGGCTGTGCTCCAGCTAATCTCTTCAACCACTCAAGCCTCTCTCCCTTCCCTTCTCCAGCCAGCCTGCCTACTCGCAGTTCCTGGAACACGCCAGTCTCCTCTCCCCTCAGGGCATCTGCTCTTCCCCAGCTCCCTGAACAGCTGGTTCATTACCATTTAGGTCTCAGCTGAAGTCATCTCCTCAGAAACTTTTCCTAGATTTCCCCCTCCCCACTCCATGTATTCTCTATTTTAGTACTTTGTTCATTTCTTTCATTCTACAATTTATCATTTATGTACCTACTTTTTGTTTTCGTGTTCTAGTCAGCACTACAAATAATCCTGGTGACAATCGGGTTTCATTCATCATTATGTACCCAACATCCGGACAATTGTCCTGATTGTTGCAGGTAAACAGATTGGCATTATACTATTTACACATTCCTGGTGAATCTGCTGGACTAGTTTTTCACTCTGGCTTTGCGTTAGCTGTACACACCCAAGCCTCATCCAAATCACACACGACATTCAGTACCCTTGTATTCCAGTTCTCTGCATCCCAGCAGAAGTTGCTCTCTGCAAAGGATTTGGAAAAAATGATTACTGGTAAAGTGTAAATTACTTTGAAGGTTTTTCTGTTATCTTTCCAGGGATGAATTTATTTAAAGGCCTTAATTGATTTATCACTGTAGACTTCTGGCATCAGTTTTTTTCCATCTGCTTCTCATAGTTGTAACCCAACAATAAATTTGTACTAGAATCAGGCCTTAAGGAAAGGACCGTAGCTATTTGTTCACATACTGATGCATTCATGTGATGAAGGATTTGTGGTGTGAGTGGCTACAGATTGACTCATAAATGTGAAATGTAGGGTTCTGTAGTAATCTCTTACTAGAAGGAAAGCACAGTTAAAAATACTAATGGGCTCTGAAATAAGTCAGACCTGGGTTGGAATCCCAGCTCTGCCATTTACTACCTGAGCCTTGGTTTCCAATCCTTTGCATGATAAGGACAATAATACCTATTGTGAGACATGTGAGAATAACATTAAATAATTCATTCTTTCAATAAATATTTATTGAGCTATGTGTCCAGTGCTGTTTGAGGCACTGAGGATAGAGGAGTAACAAAAGAAACAGAGCCTTACATTCCAGTGGGGTAAGGCAGTTGAGAAATAAAAAGTAAAATATATAGTTTGTTAGATGGTGTTAAGTACTAAGGACAAAATTAAAGCAGGGCATAGGGGAAAGAAGTGCATGTATATGGGAGGTAGGTGGCATTTTTAGATAAGGTAGAGGCTGAGTTACGAAGGTGGCAACTGAAAAAAGACAGCAAAGAGGGGAGAGAGCTAAGTGGATATCTAAGGAAGCACATTCCAGCAGAGGGACGTGTAAATGCCGAAGCTTGGAAGCAGAAGCACCTGACCTCAGGACGGTGCTTCTCCAAGCGTAGTTCCTGGAGTAGCAGCCCTGGCATCAGTTGTCAGCTTGTCAGAAATACATATTCACAGGTCCCATTCCCAACCTACTAAATAATCTCTGGGGCAGGTTCCCAGGAAACTTTTAACCAGCTCTCTAGGTGATTCTCATGTGTTAAAATTTGAGAACCACTGTTTTAGTGACAAAAATACAGGTTTGGAAGCACATACCCCTGGCTCCACACCATAACAAGCTGTAACAAGCTGCTTGATTTAATAGTTCTGAAAATTTAGGGTACATCAGAGTCACCTGGAGGTCTTGTTAAAACTCAATTATCATGCGCTTCTTCTAGAATTTCTGATTTGGTATGTCTGTGGAGGGGAGCCCGTGAGAACTGCATTTCAAATAAGCGCCCAGGTGATGCTGATGCTGTTCTGAGGACCACACTTTGAAAACCACTGCAGATGGCTCAGGGAGGCCTCAGTGCTGGAGGAGAGGGAGGCAAGGAGCAGACAGGGCCGAGTAAGGCAAAGGCGCACATTGTGTAGGCCCCACTGGCCGCTGTAGGAGCCTTAGCTTTTCCTCTGCAGTGGCCAAGGGAGAACGTGATCTAACTTTATGTTGTAAAATGACCACTCAGAAGACTGCATTGAGGAGGCTGCAGAGGGGTGAGGGGAGCAGCGAAGACTTCTGCAGTATACAGGTAAGAGACGCTGGTCCTTGGGCCAGGGTGGTAATGACGGTGGAAGTGCTGAATCGTGGTGGATTCTGGATATATTTTAAAGGTAAAGCCTACAGAATTTGCTAATAAATTACATGTGGCGTGTGAGAAGTAGTGGATGATTCAAGATGACGTCAAGAATTTTAGGCCAAGCTATGCATGTAAAGTGCCTGATACATAGTAGGTGCCCAGTAAACAGTGCGTTTTAAAAAGTATTATTGCGCTCAATACTCGAAATGAGAGGTAGGAAGGGGATTGGCAGAGGAAAAGCTCTGATGGCCCGAAGACTCACCCTTCCGATCTCACTTAACCCTCCAAGTAGGAAAACATTTTTCGGAAGGGGAAATAGAAAAACAAACCCCAGCACTTACGGCTGCCTTTCCTCCTTTCTCTCCATGGGCTCCTACGGCCTGCCACGAGGCAATGAGGAGCCTCACGGGAAGACCAGGGAGTAAGCCCCGACAAGAAAGGGGCGCGCGGAGAACCGCGGCAGTGACTTGTGCGTTGCTAAGCGACAGCGGACTGGGCACTAGGCCTCGGAAAGCGTCTTGGGGGGCGGGGGGCAGGACCCGGAGCGCGCAGGCGCAGTAACCCGGTCGGGTCCACAGCGAGCGCGCGCGGCTGGCGGGGCGTGGGTGGCAGACAGGGTCTATTTGCCGGACCCGCCCAAAGCTCTACACCCTGCGTTTGAACTTGTCCTTCCCGTATCCGGCCGGGCTGGGTATTTATCAGGGCCCACTGGATCCTTCGGGATCAGCAAGGGGCGATTCCGGAGCCTCCTCCGCGGCCTTGGCTCTGATGCCGGGGGCTGAGCTGCTCACATCCCTGCCTCGCCAGCCCTCCAGAGCCCCGCAGGACGCCGCCCCGGCTTAGCCCACGTTTGCCGGAGCTGGCTCCAGAAGGGCGGGCAGGCAGGAGAGAAACTTGTTTTCCCATGAACCATTAAATACTGTGCAAGTCATCATTTGCTGCTCCTGGGCTGCTTAGTCTTTGCATGAGAAAGCTTGGCTGTCGCTGTTCTCCACGATTTCTGACACATCCTCTTTCCCCAGCCTGGGAGCAAGCCTTAAAATAAAACAAGGGAACACTCATCTCCTACAAATGAGGCTCCCTGCGGTGTGTGCATCTGCTCCAGCCTGAGCGGGGTTCAGAGTTGGGTAGAGGGGACTGGAGGCTATGGCAGCAGGTTGGCGCTTGTGCGTGGAGCACTTCTCCAAAAAGAGCAAAGCTCCTGGGAAAAGCAGATGATGACTTGCGTCCACCTTCTGGCCCTGGAATTTCTTACCTCATTCCACCATTGCTTCCCAGTTTCCACTGCCAGAGCCAAATGTCTTTGGCATCTGTTATGGTAACTCATGCATCTCCCTGGATAATGGGAAAAGAAAGTTCCTTCTTGAATTGAATTCTGTTATGTATCGGGCTATGCACGTGCATATGTTTTGTAACCTAGGGTCAGTCTTAACATGTGTTTACATTTACCTGGAAAAATGGGGGAGAGCAGAGGTTGGTTCTAGGATTCATTGTACATAAGTGAGCTTAAGTCCCATGAGGAAGAAGAGTATATGAATAGAAGTTTGATAACTAGGTATCAAACCTAGACACCTGAGGGTGGACCTTGTTGGTAAAAAGACTGGAGTGTGTGTGAATATGTGGTTATGTGTATGTGTTCTTGGGAGTAAGGAGTGGCTGGGTAAATAAATATGGGGAGAGTGAGTTGAAACCAAAGGCAGGGCATTAACATTAATGAGCTCCTTCTTGGGAGCCAGGCATTTGCTCTGCAGTGTATTAAATGCCTCCTACTTATCTGGTTTTATCCTAACCATCAAACTGTGATTAGGAGCAGAGGCCTCCGGGGCAGTCAGTGTTTGAACCCTGATTCCACCACTAAGTAGCTGGTTCAGCAGGGCAAATGTTCTAACTTCTCTGAGCCTCAATTTCTTCATCCACAAAATGCGGGAAAGAATACCTAAGGTTGTGCAAGGTGTAGATGGTGTAACACAGGTAGAGAGAGGACTGCCAAACATGTAGTAAGTCCTTGGTTGTTATTAGCTATTATTTTTATTGAGCAATTTGATCTGCATATGCTACCAGATATCTTAAGGCTCAGTCAACTCTCTTATCATTCATTCTAATTTCTATTCCAACCTTCACCAACCTCTTCAAGGCTCCTAGAACCCCTCACCCTCAGGGACAATCCCAACTGCTTGGTAGGAAAAAATGAGAAATTTTCTCAAGTTTCTCCCTCTCAGAAAAACATATTCACCTGCATTCAAACAGGATGACAGTTGTTTGATTCTGAGTCATATAGTATTAGTCTAAAATATAAATATATTTCAATCTCTTTCCAGCTGTTAACCAGTGTATGTGTAGGTTTATTAAGGGATATAAGAAACACTTTTAATTTTATTTACTTATTTTATTTTTGGCTGTGTTGGGTCTTCGTTTCTGTGCGAAGGCTTTCTCTAGTTGCGGGGAGTGGGGGCCACTCTTCATCGCGGTGCGCGGGCCTCTCACTGTCGCGGCCTCTCTTGTTGCGGAGCACAGGCTCCAGACGCGCAGGCTCAGTAGTGTGGCTCACGGGCCTAGTGGCTCCGCGGCATGTGGGACCTTCCCAGATCAGGGCTCGAACCCGTGTCCCCTGCATTAGCAGGCAGATTCTCAACCACTGCGCCACCAGGGAAGCCCAAGAAACACTTTTAAAAAAGAAATTGTGTCTACCAAAAAAGAAGTCACAATCTAGTTAGAATACAGGAAAAAATTTTGAACAGCAATGATACTTAAGAGCATTATATAACTGATAGTCACAAGTTTTCAATTTCAGTACTGATAATAATACAGTATTACAAAAATGTGCCCATCATTTATTACTGGAACATCCCCTGTAGGGCACTGCAAAATGATATGGACCTTTTAAAATAACTATTGACTTTTTTATGTAGAAAAAGCACTGGACTGCTGTTAGTTTTTTCTACTACTAACTAGCTAACCTGACCTAGCAGAGACACTTAAACCTCTCTGCTGTAAATCTCACTTGAGAGGTAGTCAGATTAGATCATCTTTATGATCCCTTTCAGCTGTAAAATACAGTGATTCTACTGGAAAATCTTTGTCTGAGAACTCAATGAACACACAGGCCTAAATAATACATGAAATTTTCTCATTTGTGTTATAGGTAATTGGGATACTTGTCAGCGAAGAAGTCAAAGTGGTGTACTAATATCGGGCAAGTTAAAAATACCAGAGCTATTTGAGCTGGAACACCATATGTGAGGAAACACAATAAGATGGAAATCGCTCATCCAAAATGTTATAGATGCAGAAAATTGTCAACACTTCTTTTCGAACCATAGGAAAATGCCAAAAATAACGAAGGTACAGTTGTATAACCTGCTAGGAAAGCTGAGGCTCAGGAAGATCCAGCTTCTTCTCAGTTCTTTCTTCAGTGATGGGATACAGGTGAGGCTCTCTAGAATATGGCAAAAGAGCAACGCTCTCTCTAATCTTATTTATTGTTTTAAAGATAGGTTTTTTTTTTCTTCGTCTCATATACATGTGTTGTAGGGATTAAATGACAAAATGCATGCAGAGAACTTATCCTAGCACATAGTAAGCACTCATTAAAAGTTGGCCTTAGTATTCTTCCTATTCATATAATTAGTAGGATAGAAAGTTCATCAAGTACATGCATTACATTGTCTTTATTTCATCACCTTAGACTCTAAGAACTTTATTAAGCCAAAATATACATTAATTTGAGGGCAATGGGAATGAGAATTATTAGTGTTAGGTTTGTTCATCTTTGAGGATGGATAGGTTCAAATGAATTACAGATATGAAAGGGACTCTAAATTTTCCTCTGGTTTAAGTTCAAAGCTAATTGATTTATAGCTCACTTTTAAGAGAGAAGGATTACTTTATATCTAACTTTTAAGAGAGGGATTACAAAACAAGTATGACATGATCTCTTAAAAAGTAAAAATCTCTAGTATAAATCATACAGAGTACTCTGATATAAGTGATCCTGGATGTATACATGGGTATGTTCATATTCATAGAGATGTATAAATTAAAATCTTAAAAATTTTATGAAATTTCTTGAAATTTAAACAGTTACAGCCTGGGTTACTCCAAAATCATTGTTAGAAATCATTAGTTAGGAAATTCACCTGATTGAAGGAAGAAGACTGTATTTTATGAATTTGGAGCGTTCTAACCACCTCTATAATTGCATGATTCAAGGTTCATTTTGAAACAATCCAACTGTGGTCATGTACATAGAGGCTGTATAACCAAAGGATGAATGAAAAGCTGGTCTTGGGTGGCTAAAACAGTAGAGGGCCATTTTGGTACTATAGAGGTTTTTGGTTTTTTGTTTTTAAATATTTATTTATTTTTTTGGCTGCCTTGGGTCTTTCATTGTAGGATCTTTGCAGCACGCAGGATCTTTCATTGTGGCACGCGGGCTCCTCCCTTCGTTGTGGTGTGCGGGCTTCTCTCTTTTTGTGGCGTGCGGTCTGCTCTCTCTAGTTGTGGTGCGTGGGCTCTGTAGTTGTGGCACACTGGCTTAGTTGCCCTGCGGCATGTGGGATCTTATTTCCCCGACCATGGATTGAACCGGCGTCCCCTGCATTGCAAGATGGATTCTTAACCACTGGACCATCAGGGAGGTCTCTATAGTGGTGTTGTAAGTAGAGTGATCGTGTAGTAAAGTTTTGTGAATAGCTATGGACATATAATTTCTTGAGGAAGGAAGAATGCAAAATGAAACATGGTTGGGGTGTTACCATTATCAAAAAGTAAGGACACTAGTCTAAGCTCTCTACTTTTGATGGTTTTTGATGTCTTCTAGCTTCTTTTCTAGGCTATTTCCCTTATTTTATTTGAAGACTTCCAGAGATGTAATCACCTTCCTGGAAGGTTGTTACCACGTCTTATCTAACTATTGAGCAATCCAGTACGTACTGAGCACCTGTATGTTCTGGCCTGTTCTCACTGGACCATGGATTTTAGTTTATTCATTTGAGATTCTCAGCACCTAGAAAAGTACCTTGCAAACAATATGCCTTATGAACAAGATTGTCCCAGAAGAATTCTTCTTTATATCCTACAAAACATATATTACTTTTCATTTTTAAGTGTTTTTTATGGACACAGTCGATCATTGTCCAACAAATTCCTTAGAGAAGCTCCACATTTTAAAAATGGTAATTAAAACTACCTTTAAATTAAAAAGAATTTTTTATTGAAGTATAGTTGATTTCTAATGTTTAAAACTACTTATTAAGCTAAGCAACTTAGATTCTTCAACTTTTGCCTGTAAAAATCTACCTTTGATCGCTTTGATACAAATTGCTATTCTCTGTTTTTTCCCTTGGGAAAAAGAACTAATATTTATTGAACTTCAGAGTTAGGAGACCTGAGTTTAAGTCCTAGCTCTGTGATTAAAGTTCTGTGACTCTGGGCAAGTTATTTAAATTCTTTGAGCTTTAGATTTTGAATATGTCTCTTGTTAATCTTTAAAAAGTAAATGAATAAGAAAAGACCCCAAAAGAGTAGAGATAAGAACTTCTCTTGTAGGGTTGTTATGTTAAATAAGATATGTATAAAGCACCTGGCACAAAGTGGGTACTCAATAGGTATCATTTACCACCACACTTCCCCATCTTTACCCCTTGTGGAAGTCACCCAGCTAGGAAGTGATATAGCTAGGATTGGGGTTTAGATCAGTCTCTCCTTTTTTATACCTCATTGCCTCTACATCTAGTTTCTCTACCTCTTGCTTTAAACCATGGCAATAAAAATTGAACATAAAACTCTAAATAAGGTCTTCCTCATGTCACTATGGTATTATGAGAGTGGGTAAAAATAACTAGAAAGAGTAATATTGGCCAGTGTGATAGGAGTGGAAGCCTTCTAGACAGGAAGGTGTGCTAGGGGAGGAGACCATGATAACCATTCAGTGATGGGGGGAGGGGGTGTGTGAAAAGTGAAAGTTTGCACTATCTATTTGTAAAGTGTCACCATACACAATGCATTCTGACAGATGTGCAGCAGTTAGAGCTGATGTTTAGGTGCCATGGTTGGTAAAACGAACAATAACAATCCAAGGAAAAGCACACAATCACAAGTCACCACTGCTCCATGTAAAGTCATGACTTTACAGGGCGCCACAGTTTCAGACTATGAACTGCTAAACAGTAGTAATCATTTTGATATGGATGGTTTGTCTACCATATAGAGCTACAATAAATTAAAAATTTCTTTCCTTCTGTAACAAAAGTGAAGAGTTAGGAGCTAACTTATAGCTTCCAGTTAAAGAAAAATGAAGACAGAATATACCTCAAAAGAAATCACAGTTGAGGTTTTAAATAGAAAAGTACAACACTTTTAATTAATAAGCTTTAGTTTAGTTTACCTCAAATACCTCCTAGACCTCTATCATTCCTTTCAAAATGGTATGGCGAATGAGCATTTCACAAGTCACCACTCTTAAACTGTTATTCTAAAATATCCTTTTCCCTGTATGTAATTATAATGGTATTATGTGCTTCAAGCTATATTTAATTATTTTGGTATTTATAAGATTTGCAAGAGTTTGGAAATTTAGCCATGTTTTTTATCCTCTTATAGTAAGCCTGGAAGCAAACTATTTACCTATTTACCTGATTTAAGTCTTTCTTTTCTTCATCCCTTCCTTCCTCCCTCCCTCCCTTTCTTTCATCTTCCTTCCTTCCTTTCTTTCTTTTTCTTTCTTTCTTTTTCTTTTTCTTTCTTTCTTTCATCTCCTTCCTTCCTTCCTTCCATCTTCCTCCCTTTCTCCCTCTCTTCCTTCCTTCCTTCCTTTCTTTCATCTTCCTTCCTTCCTGCCTTTCTTTCTTTCTTTCATCTTCCTTTTTTCCTTCCTTCCTTCCTGTGCCAACCTCTGAGGCTTTAATAATGGGTTGTAAGATTCAGGAAAATAAATCTTACAGGATTTCCCTATATTTTAAGAGAACATAGGCAACATTAGAAAGAAACCTGGCATTTCTGCAAATTTTTTGCCAGGTAGAGAATAGATATGGGAAATATCACAGTCTTTACTTTATTTGGATAATGGCTAGTCAACCCTGTGAGGACTGCAGGGAAGACTTTGAGCCATTGTTGAAGGTAATGAGTTACCACACTGAACAAGGGCCTGGGCTTCCTTGTTGGAAACAGATTGGTCCAGTGTGACCTTTCTGAGCCTCTGTGCCTTTGGCTGTACGCTTAGCTACTAACATCTACCCTACCTGCAGCAACAAGGTTAAAGGAGCAGTTATACACAAAAGAGCTTTGTTAAACTGCCCTTTATTAAATGCATCAGTTGGGCCATAGCAGTGTCCTAACCTTACCCTCTTGGGGTTAGTTTCACAGGACAAGGCAACTCCCAGTGTGTTAAGTACAGTTTGTCTCAGCATGTACTTTGGCAACAGCCTCTCCTGCAAACTTGCATTTGCTTTTGCTTTTTGTTTATATTTTAGGTTCTGCTTGTTTGTTGATAATCCTCAGTTTAAGCCATATTTTATCTGTGTGAGAATATTCGGCTGAGAAGCTCATTCGCAAGATAATCTGCTCCAAACTCATACTTCTCTCTCTAAAGACAGACCAGAATAGTATAGAAGATAGGACCAAATAATTACCTTTAGACTTTTGTTTTAACTGGAATATGAGCTAATTAGATTGGATGAGAAGAGAAAGTCTTGCTCATGGGAAAATATAATGATTCTAAGTATGTTATTTCCCTAGTGAATGGTTGAGGTTACATAAAATAAAATATATAGAAACCATATAATTTTATCTTGGGTGTACTTCATGGGGTTATATCCCAAACTTATTGTTTTCTTTCTATCACTTTCTATTCATATATAGTAATATGAGACTTGTGATTTTTTTCTTTTTAAACATTTTATTTTAATCTTCTCTAAGAATTTTTTATACTTTTTTACTTAGATCCATTACAGTCTTTTTTTCTGAACTGAATATAGATAGGCCTGAAATTCTACTTCCTATTTTTAATATTCTCTTTGCTTCTCATTCAGTATTTCAAGGAATATAGCACAGTGGTCACAACTGTGCCCTGGAGTTGGACCACCTGTTAGCAACATGACTTGGAGCAAGTTTGTCTTTCTGAACCTTAATTTCCTCACAGTAAAGTGGTAATAATGACCGTACCTGCCTTCCTCATAGGCTAAAATAAGATGGTCCATAATACACTGCCTGCCACATGCTCGGTGCTCAGACACTGGTTCTCTATCAACATTACCATCAGGATATAAATGTCTTCAAAGTTGAAATTGTCTCATCTTCTTCCTCTCTGTACACCCAGCCCCAGGCACAGTGCTTGTCATCTGGCACGTTCTAAGTAAATGCTCCAGGATAAATGGCAAAAAAATCCAGTATGTTTTATACAGTGCCTGCTCTTTCTCTGCCAGCCCACTGGTTTCTCCCAGCTTCTGGAATTTTTCACTGAGAGTTATGGGTACCAGAAATTGAACTCTTGGAGTATCCTAAGACCTTCATTTTTTTTTGAGGTACATTGATGTACAATATTATATAAGTTTTAGGTGTACAACATAGTGATTCACAATTTTTAAAGGTTATACTCCATTTATGGTTATTATAAAATATTGGCTATATTCCCTGTGTTATATAATACATCCTTGTAGCTTATTTTATACATAGTAGTTTGTACCTCTTAATCCCTTACCCCTCTCTTTCCCCTCCCCACTTCCCTCTCCCCACTGGTAGCCACTAGTTTGTTCTCTATATCTATGCGTCTCGTTCTGTCGTTTTATACTCACTAGTTTATTTTTCAGATTCCACATATAAGTGATATCATACAGTATTTGAGTATTTGCCTTTCTCTGTCTGACTTATTTCACTAAGCATAATACCCTCCAAGTAGATCCATGTTGTTGCAAACGGCAAAATTTCATTCTTTTTTATGACTGAGTATTGTGTGTGAGTGTGTGTATGTGTGTGTGTGTATGTGTGTGTAGCATCTTCTTTATCCATTCATCTATTGATGGACACTTAGGTTGCTTCCATATTTTGGCTGTTGTAAATAATGATGCTATGAACATTGGGGTGCATGTATCTTTTCGAATTAGTGTTTTCATTTTATTCCAGAGACCTTTGTGTTCAGGCAAGAAAGGTTTTATTGTTTTAATCAGACTGCATATTTTTCCTTGGGTGTTATTTCAGCTGTCTTTTCCTTTGGACTTCACACTCTCAGAAGGCATGAATCTTCGTCTTAGCACTGGCCCCAGGTGTCTCACAGCTCCTCAATTTTGATCCTCTGGTCCAAACAGTGTATTCTTTTACCACAAGCCATCCTAATTTCTACTTTGCTCTGTTTGTGGATATAGTTATACTTATCTGGACTGCTTTCCCTTCTTTTGGGGGTAAGGAATTTATTTTCACCTTTATTTATAGGTTAGAAGGAAACTGTTGCTCCATTTCTGGCACCCTTCTCTCTACCCACTTTCATTGCCCTGGAGAACAGATTTGCTCCACAGACTGTCAGAACAGGACCTTGACTGGGACCATTTTACTAGAGGGCGGGATCACTGAATAAAGTTCAGTGCTCAGGGGTGGTGCACACCCTTGCCCTCTCTTGTACTTCCTATCTCCAGGAGTTGGACAAACCAGACAGGGTCTGTCTCAGCTGGCCTGGCCAACTCAACCCTCTCTCTTCTACCTGCAACTGGATGGAGCTGATGGACCAATCATCCATAACCGTGCAGCTATTAGGAGAGGGTATAGAATTCAAGGGAAGGGGCATAGGAAGAAACAGGGCTCACTTTGGCTGCCGACTCTAAATGAGTTTCTGTAATCCAGCTTTTACTTGTAAGCCACTCTTACTCCTTTGTTTAACTGGGTCCTTGGCCAGTTAATGAAATCAGTACTTTGTTATTTGGCTGTTGTTTCTTGTCTACCTCTTCCTTCAGCAGAGAATTCCAGAAATGAGACCAAAGCCACAGGCACAACCAAGTTCTCAACACGATTCTCCATCCAGAATAACCTACTTCACAAAACCTTTTTAGACAGCCAGTGTAAGGATCTATTTTCTAAAACCGGATCTTTTACAGTACTAAGGTTCACAGCCTGTTCCAATCACCTCCTATTCACCTTGCTCATGAAGGAGAGGTTCGTGCCCTGGGGTTACGTGGGTGGCTGAACCCATGACACCTGACACTGGACAGGACAGATGATACTAGCAGCAGTTTATCAGGCATGTGTGCTCACAGCCGAGGGGACAGGACGCCACGCCACACAGAGCCACATGGGAGCTGCACTCCAGAACAGAGTGGACAGCCAGGGGCTGTGGGAGGCTGGTTTGGAGGGTCAAGAGGATGAGGTCACCCTGGTTTCCACCGGGGGATGTGATTGGCTTGTTTGAATAATTTTGCAGGCTGGCAGGGAACTGAAACTTGGTACCCCGGGATCAGCAGGAAGTGCATCTGGCCTCTTGTAAAGAGGGTTGTTTGGCTACAGGACCCTTTCCCTGGGAGCAGGCTGGCAAAGAGAACTTGTAGTTATAGGCCATTTGAGACCCTCCCGATGTCGTCAGATATCAAGGAAGCACACAACATCAGACCTTAATTCCAGGACTTCCACCACACAGACTATAGTACCATGACATCATTTGTTTATTACCTTGGAATTTTACTCTAGGTGTGTGTTTGTGAATGTCTTGTTTTCTATTGAAATTGTGAGCTACTCAGGGACAACCAGCACTTCAAAAACAATGCACGTTATGGTTTGGGAAAATATTTACATTAAAATGATCTCTTTCACATCTCGGCGATATTTTCAAATTTACTCATGCGAATACTGCTTAATACCCCCAAGCTTTGTCTTAAAAATGGTTAGTTTTTTAATGCAGCCAAACTTTTAGTAGTGAAGGATATGCTAGGTAGAATTTAAACTTGTATTAGTAAAGAGTTTGAACTCATGGCTGGCAACGATGCCCACGTATACACAGGCTGCTGAATTAAAGACATGTGATGTGCCACGGATTGACAGCTCTAAACATTTAGAGTTACCCACGTTTGCTGACATTTCAGAAGAGCTAATGGGTTTTTTTCCCACTCTCTTTTCAAACAGTGAACGAAACAATAAAATGAATGGGACATTGGCATTCTTTTAAAAATCAGAGTTAAGCTACAGCCTAAACACCAGAATGCTGATGTCTCAAATGTATTATTCAGACTGCATATTGTAGGCACTAATGGGGCCAATTAAGAGGTTTTAGTGTTGCTAAATTGAAGCAAATTGGTATGAAGGAGGGAATGTAAGGACATCATAGACAGATTGGAAGAATGTACAGTATTTCCCCTCAACTTTCTAAAAATATCTAATATTAAATCTAATATTAATTTTATTCATCTCAGTTTAGGTCCATTAAACTAATTTTATTTTTCTATAATTATTAAAATATTTGTTAAATTTTATGCAACTGAAGTGCAAATTCTTTCCCTTTTAGTTATGATATACAATTAGACAAATGACTGAAAGTTTCAACATTTAACAGATTTTTATATTGTCAGAGAATTCCATTATGTCTCTGAGATAGAATGTCTTTTGTTGTATTTCTTACAAATAATCCTATCGAGATCCATCACTGTGCAGACAAAATATTGTTGTTGTAAAGAAACTACCGATTTCACTTTAACATGAAAACTTAAAACTGATTTCCTTAAAGTAAAATGAGATTTCCATTGCTAAACTCTGTTGGCATAGGAATTTCTATCCAGAGAAAGACACTGCTTTTAAGGATTAAGTGCTAATTCAATTTTTATACTATTATAGTTTAATTCTAAAAATTTTCTGGTGAAATCACCACTTATCAGTCCAAATTAGGTATTAGGAATTTAATGTATACACTTTTAAATAGTTTTTTTTCCCTCATATTATAAAAGGGATACATACTTATTCTAGAAAAATTTGGTAAACATAGATATAAATAAAGCAAAATCTTACCAGCTGGACATAACCACTGTCCAATTTCAGTGGATTTATTTCCATTTTCCCCCATCAATCTAGGGTTGTGCTCTGCAATATGGTAGCCACTAGCCACATGTAACCTAGCCTCCATCCTCTGTCTCTGCTCTTTAGCAAGGCATCCAGGTCCTGTTTGGATTTTCCCTTCCTGCTCTTGCAGTCTGGAAATCACCTTTAGGTGGAAAATTGTGGCAATTTCAGGACTTATTTCATTTGCTCCGCTTTTCTCAGGGATCACGGTCCTGCACTGCCTGTTGTGCACTGCCTGAAAACAGTTGTTCCATGTATTTTGTCCAGTGTTCTGGTTGTTTACAAGGGGAGATTAAATCCATCACTATATTGTGGATAATAATGGAAGTTTTTGTCACCTTATTCTATATGTCTATTCTATGTGTCTATGCTTGGCTTATGTGAGGAATTGTTATAGAGGAATTTAACCTATTTTTTATATATTATCATGAATATGCAGTCTTAACTCTGTCATCTTACAGTAGTTTAAGCCCTTGGAGGAATATTTCTTTTCCTGTATTTAACTCAACAAATACTATTGGGCACTTACTATGGCCATGCATCATTGTAGATGCTACAGATACAGCAGGGTACAAACTTTCATAAATTCCTGCCCTAATGTAGCTTACATTGGGATGAAAGAAAATAAGTAAAATATGGAATATTAGTTAGATGGTAATAACCACCATGGAGAAAGTAAAGGAGAGAAGTAAATAGGGAGTTTGGGGAGTGAGTGTTTGACAATTTAAATAGTGTGGCCAGGGAAGGACTCATTGATAAAGTGACATTTACCCAAAGAGCAAAAGCAAGTGATATCTGTGGATGTCTGGGAGAAGAGCATTCAAGTCAGAGAAGATAGTAAGTGGAAAGGGCTGGGCACAGAGGGTGCCTGGGGCATTCAAGGAACCGCAAGGAGTTCCTTGTAGCTGGAGCCGGGGGTGGGGGGGTGGGGGGGGGTGGGGAGCAATGGAGAGAGCAGCAGGAGGTAAGGTCAACAGCACAAGGGGACGCCACATTGTTTAGGGCCCAGGAATGATCTGGGCTTTTACTGAGAGTAAAATAGATTTCTATCAGAGGGTTTTGAGCTGAGGAGTGACGTAATCTGATTTCCTTTTTAACAGTATCCCTCAATGCTGTGTTGAGTGTAGACTGAAGAAGGGAAAAGGCAGAAGCAGGGAGTTCAATTAGGAGGCTATTATATGATGACTGAGATCAAGGGTGTTGCCTTAGAGTTAGTGAGAGATGCTCAGATTTCAGCATATATTTTTAAACTTTTTACTATGGAAAATATAAACAAACAAAAAGAGAGGGAATGGTCTATGGAACCTCTATGAGCCACATAGTGGCTGTCAACTCATGTTTAATCATGTCTTATCTATACCTCCATCCACTTTCTGGCCTTCCCTTCTTCCTACTGTATTATTTTTAAGCAGATTATGGACGTTTGAAGACAGAGACAACAGGGGAATGAACAACAGAGAAAAGTCAATGATGAATTTTTTTAGCCCTGAGTTTTTGCCTTAAGCATCTCAAAATGAGGTGTTGCCACCATCTACAAAGGTGTAGAGTTTGTAGGAGGAGCCATCAGCTGAGGTGAAGTAAGTCTGTGAGAGGAGCAAATTAGGAACTCATTTTGGGACATTAAAATTTGAGATGTCTAATAGAAGTCCAATTGGAAATGGACTAGGCTGTGGGTTAGATGAACCTGGAGTTGAGAGAATAGCTTGGATGGGAGATGTAAATTTTGGAGTTGTCAACATGTACATAATATTTAAATTTATGAGACTGGATAATATTACCAGAGGGATGAGTACAGATTAAGAAGAGAAGATGTCCAGGGCCTGAGCTCTCAGATCCTCCAAATTTGAGATTGTAGAAATGAGGAGGAATCACACAAAAGAAGACTGAAAAGGTGTGAATAATGAGGTAAAAGGAAAATCAAGGAAGTGTGATGTCCAGGAAGCCAAGTGAAAACAAGTACTGATGGGTTAAAGTAAAGAGGAGGACAGAGAACTGCCCAGTGGAGTTAGAAACGCTGAACTGAAGTCATTAGGGATAATATGAGGAGTGTTAACAGGTGGGGGAGCAAAAGCATGATGGAAACAGATTTGAGAGTGGAGGGATTGGATTCCAGCAAGTGTAGACAACTATTTTCCAGGAGTTTATCCATAAATGGAAGAGGTATGTGGCCATAGTTGGAAGAGTCAAGAGAGGAACAAATAACAGCATGTGTGTAGACAGGTAGGAGAGACTCATTCAATAGGAAACAAAAATTGATGGTGCGGAAGTGAGAATGGTAGGAGCATCCTTGCGGCTATGGCATCCAGGTGTCCAGACAATTCGCCTATGGTAACAGGCAGGAAGGTAGAGGAAGTACTTGGGCACAAATGTGGGTAGGTAGGTAAATGCAATGGTAGAAGCTTGGGGGAAGTTCTCTCCTGCTGGAAATAGAAATCACAGCCAAGGCTGAGTGAGGAGTAGGTGTGAAATGGTTGTCTAGGAGGGTGGGAGAGTGAATGGGTTAGAGAAACAGAACAGTTACTGGGCAGCAATTAGGTCCTTGTTAAAGTGAATGCTAGAGGTTTTTTGTTTATCTTAATAATTAATTTTTTAGCCATGCTTTATGTATGGGCTGATTTTCAGTAATTTTTGCTTAAAACCTAAGTTGTTCCTAACTGTATAACTTTATACTGTATAGGTTATAGTTATATACGTTAAGAAAGTTTTCTTCTATCATAACTGATTTTTCCTTCTCTTTCAATTATTCTGCTTTTTCCCGATGAATTTCTATCATTGATTTATTGATGGGTTAGATAAGTGCTCTCTTTCTTCTAAATTAATAATTTTCTTTTTCACATTTTCATCTCTTTTTCCTGATGAACTTTTTAGATTATTCTCTTTACCAGTGTTTCCTAAAACTGCCAGACTGTCGAAATCACCTGGGGACATTTTTAAACTTGCAGATTCAGGGACAAAACCCTTGGAAGATCCTGATTCATTAGGTATGGGGTGGAGCCTAGTAATAAATAAGTCTATTTAAAATGCTCCCGAGGTAATTCTGATAATCAGCTGGGTTTGACAATCACAGCTCTGTATCACTGTTGAGATTTACCAGTTACTAATTCCAGAATGGAATTTTATATTTCAACTAATTTTCCTCAATCCATATATTTTATTTTAATCTGAACGAATTCTCCCCAGTGGCTCCCTGCTCTTCTTTCAAAGATCAACCTTCATTATACACTATTGAGGACATATGCAGATGTTTCCTGAAATTTTATTTTTTCCTATAATAAATAACTTTTAGAGATAGGTACTTCCTCTGATTCTAAGGAGTATTATTCCATTTACCTTGGCTGTAGTGCTGTTTTGAATTTCAAGATGATTTTTTTCCCATTTATTCATCTTTTAATGAGGAGAGTTTGGTTATACACTGGCATTTGCCAACAGACAGTTTATCCCTCTCAGGTCTAAAACCTTAGAATGGTTGATCTGCCCTAATCCAGTATTTTGCCGTTGTTTTGTTGAGATTTTCAGGAACCTTAAGTTTTTAAAAAAATTATGAAATACACCATAGATATAGGATATATAAAATAAGGTATAAAGTATGAATAATTACAAAAGGAACACTTACAGAGCTACCTTGCCTTGGCTTCCATGCTTTAAGTAAGGGGACTACCCAATTGGCTACTACCTGTTCCTTCTCTCCCCTGTGTGCTGTGATTTAGTTTTATTATCCCAATCAGTGGAGAAAGAATAGTAGTTGGGTTCAGAGAAGGGAGAGAAGGGTTGATTCTTCTTTTCCTACCCTGGAAAATAATACCTGAGAAGGATTTCTGTCTCATCTTTTTCTGATTGTTGTAGATATAGCAGCTCAGAAATAATGGTACATACCATCTACCCACTTTATGCCAATTGCCTGGTTAAATATTGCAGGCATGTTCTTAATCCGGATTAATATGCACTGAATTCAGTGGAAATTCTGCTTTAATACTTGCAAATGGTCAAATGACTGACTATGATCCTTGATCTTTAGAACTGTTTTGAAACAGACACCACATTTCCAATACAATGAATTTCCTGCATCTTCTCTTTCTCTTTGTGTCTTCTAGTATTTGTAAAAAACTAGAAGGAAAAAAAAAGATACCACATTGGAAACTTGTATTCACTGATTCTTGAACAGTTCATTGTGGCAACATGGAAAATAAAACTAATGAAAGAAAAATGTAGTTTAAGGATGAAAGAAGTGTCTTAGACATCCAACCAAGAAGGTATACTGTCCTTTCAGTGGAGGAGAAAGCATAAATCTTGCTCTCTAGAAGAGGGAAGAACCCACTTTCTACAGAAAAATCTGCTAATGAGATCACACAGTAACTAGACTTTTTAATTCTAAAATTTAAAATTTCATCAGACTTTGGTTTTATTCAAAACCACTTGAACCTGTTAAGAAGAGGAAAATTACCTTTTACACATAATTCTAAATGTTAAGTTAAAATCTTCAAGATATGCTTATAAAACACTTTTTAATTAAGCCACTAATTATATATTTGTATTTTCTCTTGCATATTTTTAAAATTCTGGTAACATCAAAATAGAAACAAAAGGCAACAGAAAATCACTTTCAGAAATATTTTAGTTATCATGGACCTTTTTGGAGGCCACTATGAAAAAGAAAAATTTATTTTCAGTGCTCAGTTGTCACAAAAATGGAAATGGCTACAGGTAAAGTATACCTACCACAGTGGCTTGACAAAAGTAATCAAGAGAATGGGCAATGCATTTGAGTTTAGCATTTATAAAAATTTAGAAAAGACCCCGGATGCTAAATTCAGTGTCTTTGTTGTTTTTGTTTCTTTTCAGTTTTTTGTTTGAGGCAGAATTCTTCTCAAAATACGTCTTATGGAGAATCCTAATATAGGAAAGAGATGAGAGTAGGACTGGTCTGATTGGGACTGTTGGCTGCCCAGCTTCCTCATTGCCTTTCTGTAGTTCTCCTGGTACCACTTCCTGGGAGGTCTCTGTCTTACTGGAATCCTGGGAGAAGTCCTAATTCTTGACGTTGCCATTGAGGGCACCTAGGCACACAGCTAATTAATGGGTGGGCTGGGCCCAGAATGCAGGTGTTCTGATTCCTAGAACAGAATATCCTCTACCATACCACACTGCCTATATTCAGTTCCCAAAATTAGTTCCTGACATGAAAATCTCGTCCTTTTAACAAGTAGCGAACATTCTTTGATATCTGTATTAATGGAGGCCAGGGAGAAATACTATACGAAAAATATTTGTGGACTATATATTTCCAAATACAAGCTAAATTTTGGAATTGGATTGCTTTTTCTGTTGTCTTTATGAGTTTAGAGACAGGTGCTTCTGAAAGATTCCTTCGATAGACAAAGTTGAAAATATTTCATTGTGAAAATGGTGACCAACTTCCAGAAAAGTCAAACTAGTGGGTGTTGTGGCCATATCCACCCTGCACCTCTTAGTTCCCCCTTCGGTGCTTCTGTGCTCTTTGTTAACATAAGCACCTACTTTTGAAGCACAAGCCTTCTTCAGGCTGCAGGGAATTCCCCTGTACCTAGAGATTCCCAGCCTCACATGAAAGTTGAATTGATTCTTCTCAAGCTTAGAAGCCCACAGTCTTCTTAATAGAAAAATCTCCTGTTTCTACTATACCCCTGTTGCTTCTGTGCACCCAGACTGCTAAAGAGTCTGTCTTTTGCATCTTCCCTCCAGCCAAGTGCTTTACTTCTTGAGTTAGCTTTTTAAAAAGGTAGGCATATTTTTATAAATATGAAAAATAGTTACATGCTTTAACAAATCATATACCCCTAATTCTGATGTGTTGTTTCTTGAGGAGGTTGTGGGCATGTGGGGTGTTGAGACTCCTGGCTGACAGTCATTGAAGTAGAGACCCATCTTTTGCTTAGTTGGTTTTTAAAATGCCTAATTCTGGCAAAATTAAACCTGTCAAGGTTTGTTATTATCTAAAACATGATATGTAAATTTAAAAGTCCCTGTGTAAGTTCAATATGAAATATGACACATTAAGTTTACTGTTCAGATGTGCTATCTGGTCTCAACACATTTTTGAGATTGCTTTACCTTTTTTTTCTCTTGCTTTCTATCCATTTATGAACACCCATTTTTAATCATTATTTACAATATTTTTCATCCCGTAATAGAACTTAGTTATGTATTAATCATTAAGCAACCTTGACTAATGTGATTCACTTTGTGCAGTTAGAAGATTGTGCCAGTAAAGTGTGATTTTCTTATAAAGAGATTGGGGAAGGGAACTACCAGAGGAAATCAGGGTAATGAAGTGACATATTGGTGTCACTTCTGAGATCATATTTTTCTAAAATCATTTGGCCTTCCTATGTGTAGAGATATAGATTTTATTTTCAACTGGACTGTGCAAGAAATTATTTATTTTCCATAAGTCAAATTGAGCCTGCTTCAAGTCCCATCCTGTCTGGGAGGTGAGAAGTTAAGTCTTTCATCCCTGGTGCTTTGTACCCTCTCTCAAAAGGATCATGTAAAGGGCCTAATGTAGAGAGAACATTCAGGAAAGACTTCTCTAGTCTCTTGTCCATACCAGTTACCGTGACTACCATCCAAGCCACCATGGTCCCTTGTAGTCAGGATGCTTTGCAGCACTTTTGGGGATAGGAATCTTGCTAGGACTGGGAGCCCCTGGGCTTGGGATCTAGCTTCTCTGGGTGGACCACAGCTGTTCCCTTCTCAGATTTGGCCGTCCCCCAGAGGTGCTGTTGGGGAGAAAGGCACAGGTCTCCATCTCTTGGGAAATCCATTGCCTTTGGTCCCTTTCCAAAGTCTTGGATAATCTCGTTGTCCCCTTGGCTCTTGCCACTTCTGCTTCTCTTTTACCTGCTAAAGGCATAGTGTTTGTCTTTCTCCTCAACTCACAGCATAATGCTCCCTTTAAAATGAAACCTTGGAAGGAAAGTCGTCTTCAGGGAATCTGGCACCAAAACCCTCCTTGAGGTAAAGGAGCTAAAGACTTGTTGACCTTCCTTGAATCAGGAGTGGGGAAATACAGGGAGAGGAAAACCCAAACGAATAACACAGTTGAGTCTCCTTTACGTGGTGATGGTATTAAAAAAAGTAGGAAAGTTCTTTACTCCTTTAAGTGTATTTGGAAAGTTAAAAAAAATGTCATTTCCTGAAGTTGTATTGTCTGCTTGTATACATTTGATATCAATATTATCATCGAATTAACCATTCAAGTGAACAAAAGTCAGCCCATGCTTCATCTCCTTAATTCTAATATTGCAGCAGGTAGAGAAGAGAGGCCTGAATTCTTTCTGTATGCCATGGAGTGTAGCAATAGAGATTTGTTCCATAGATACAGAATGGTGGTTTCTAGCCTGTATTCCCAAGGCATTTGAAATTATTGGACAATTGCTGAGGACAAGATGCGGGAGGGAAAACTGAGACCAAGTGTGCAGGGCTCCACAGACCCCGATTTCAATCATTCTAGTTCTTTTCCACTTGCTTTATGTATAAAATTCCATGTAAACCTTTGTTTTAATGGATTCCATTGTTATAAAAACTTGTAAATCATTGAAGGAATATGTAAGTATATACCTACAAATTTGAAATTCCCCAGTATTTTGAGTTAAAGGTCTCCCATTTTCCAGAGTATGATTCTGTAGTATAGAAATAAACCTTCCCCTTAAAATACTATGTTGCTTAATTATCAACTGTATGTGAAAATCCCTGGATGATAGGCCAAGTTTGGGGGATAGTATGATTTATTTAGACTCTCAGTTCCTTTTCTGGTTCATAGGCCATCCATTGTGGGTGTTTGTGGATATAAACCTTGCAGCTTGCTACACTACCAGTGTGGGTTCTTCACTCATCTGTTCACTGTACAGAACAATATAGTTCCTAGAAAGCATTAAGTACTTCCAACCGAAGTACTGAGTCATGTTCTCATTTAACCGGAGTTTTTGAAACTATTGATTTTAGGGCTATGCTGATCATCATATACATTTATATCTAACTACTGGTTATTTTGTTGTTGTTGTTATTAAACAAATTATTCAACTTTAACAACAAATTATTATTCAGAGATTTTAGAATGCAATTCAGACAACAATACCTAAAAATAATTTTTACATGGTTAACTTTATTTTATGTCCAGCCAAATAACATGTATGCCATAATATTAGAATTAAAGATTCCAAGAGACAAGTTTAAATACAGTAAAATATTAATATTAAATATTTTGTAATGACATTTTAAATTTTAGAACGCTAAGTTTTGGCTTGTTAAAAACATATTTGAGCAAAACGATTTCAGTGTCAGATATTTTTAGTAACATATAATGTAGCTTTCAGAACAGAAAGTTCCTTTTTTTTACCCTACTCTGCTACTATCATTGTAGTATATAGACTTAAGAATACATAGTGTCTTTTGTGCAGTATGAGCGTTACAATTTTAATTTTTCTCCTATTAGTATCGAATAGTAAAATTAGAGTATTCAAGTTTAGAGATGGTTTTTTCATTGGAAAAGGTCGTGCGATCGATGCGAGAACTAGGACTTCCAACATTGCTCAGCCAGGACTTCCTACAAAAAATAAACAAATAAATAAAAATTAGCATTTAAGTACATATAGACTAGCTAAAATGATCCCACGATGAGTAATAATGGGAGTTTATGTTTACTAAGTAACTTCTGCATATACTGTGAAATATATACATGATTTGTACAACGTGAAAATTTTATATCAGAATACCACAGAGTTTAACATATAATTAAATGTGGACAAAGAAAAGCTAATGACAAATTAAGCACAGTCAACTCTGGATGATTTCATATTGGGGTTATTTCCCTCCTCTTAAAACATCCGATGCCATTACTACCTAACTCTTGTATGCAAAAGGATAAAAATATTTTTATAAAGAAGAAAAACAATGCACCATGAGTTTTTCTCCTTACCCAGCACATGGTAGATTATATATATGTATGTGCAGAATGAGAGAGAAAGAATGAAAGAATGTGGGAAAAATCACATTTATTCTTTATTTAAACATTAAAATAAAATTAGATGAATATTTTTCTTATCTATTCAAAAACCATTTCTTACCATATATATTAGCAAAGTGCATTAAAGAGACAGAGTAAATGTTCTGAAACTTTTTCTGCTTATATAGTGTTTTTTCTTATTAGTGATATCATGTGTCTAATTTATACATATCACTAATAAGTGATAATTTATACATTTGGTACTTACTGAGATGCTTCATATAAATTCCAAGATTACTGTAATTGCTAACACCTCAGATATTGTTAAGGATTTTCCAGAATCTTTCTACCTACTAATAATTAGTTGGCATTTCAGATTAAGTGGGACTACAGGTTAATAATAATAGGAGGCAGTTTTATACAAATGATGGCTGTTATCCCAGTTGTAGAAACAGTCTACAAGTTTCCTCATATCCCCAAAAGTCTTTGAGGTTGTGAAGCTAGTGCTGTGTACAGCTGTGCAGTATCATATGTAACAATCTCACATAACCTTGAATTAAGAATATTTTCTAAGCTAAAGTTGTCTGACTAGCTGAAAATTACTCTTAATCAGACTGGAGAAGAATGACAATGATTCAAGATTGCCCTTGTGTTATTTAACTCTATTATTGGCATATAGTGGATTTACAATATTAGTTTCAGGTGTACAACATAGTGATTCAATATTTTTATAGATTACACTCCACTTAAAGTTATTATAAAATATTGTCTATGTTCCCTGTGCTGTACATTATATCCTTGTATCTTATTTATTTTACAAATAGTAGTTTGTTTTAACCCCCTTTTTGATTCTTATTTGTGACAATTTTTCTGGGTAAGGTGAGCTTTTTTTAAATTCTTTTTCATAAGCTAAGCCATCAGCACAGCAACATTTTCTTTTCTTCAACTCATTTAGTTGAAATCTTAAAAATCAAAATTGCATGTGTTGAAGAATGAAGTTCAGTTATTATGAAAACGGCTGATGGCTTCAACATTACCAGTCAAATCTCCTTGAAACCTTCTAGAAAAGAAAGGCCAATAGAAATAAAAGCTAACGTTTATGAAGCACTACCTGTTTGCTCAGCACTGTGCTAAATTCTTTACATACACTATTTTCCTTTAATCCACACATTAACCCTGTAAGCTATAGTCCATTAGTCCTCCTAAGTTACTGATGAGGAAAGAGACACAGAAGAGTTAAGTAACTTTCCCAGGGTAGGAGCAGTGGTGGTGGTGACAGTGATCAGATTCTGGATATACTGTGAAGGTATAGTCAATGGATTTGCTGACAGATTGGATGTGGGTGTGAGAAAAAGAGGAGACTGAAGGATGATACTGGGGTTATTGGTTTGAAAAACTACAATTGGTTTGAAAAACTACAGGATGGAATTGTCATTTACTGAAATGGAGAGACTGTGAGAAGAGCAGATTTGGGGGAAAGATCAGAAGTTCAGTTATGGAATGTTAAATTTGAGATGTCTGTTAAACATCTAAATGAGATGTTGAGTAGGCAGCTGGATCTATGAATCTGGAGAGATGAAATTTGGAATTTGTCTGTAGATAGCACTGAAAGCCATAAGAATGGATGGGATCACCAAGAAAATGACTGTAGATAGAAAAGGAAAGAGGTCCACAGACTGCACTGTAGGGCATCCCAATGTTAAGAGCTCAGGAAGTAGAAGAAGAACCAGCAAAGGAAAAGAAAGCATCCAGTGAGGTAGGAGAAAAACTGGGAGAGCATTGTGTCCTGAGAGTCAAATGAAGCCCTCTGGGAACAGGGAGAGATCAACTGGGGCAACATTGCCAGCAGGTCAAGTAAGGTGAGGACTGAGAATTGACCATTGTGTTTAGTAACACAGGGGTCACTGATGACCTTGACAAGAACAGTGTTGGTGGAGTGAAAGCCATATTTGAATGGGCTCCAGCGAGAATAAGGAACTTGAACCACTGAGTCCAGGACTTGGACTAGTGGACATCAAAGCTGCAATGACTAATCCACCTGAGCTCTGTGTATTTAACTAGTTGAGAGCTTGACTATCTACCTGTAGTTGATCTTCAACACCACCAAGAACTTCTTCACTGGCTAGACCTATGGGCCAAGGAGGAATTTACACCACTGGTAGGAGCAGAATGGTCATGCTGTTAGGTTACACTGTGTGTGTGTGTGTGTGTGTGTGTCGGGGGAGGGCCACTCTGTGCCATGGCTCCACACATGTCATCCATGTTGCTAGGCACTGTCTTGCCTGACGTGCCTACTCACCTAGGAGTATTCTGGTCATCTGTCACGTGGCAAGCCCTAAGACCTCACTCTTCATGTGCTGCCCTTGCCTTTGATAGCGGTGGCTCAGGTCTGGAAATGTCAGACATAAGAGTTTTCCTAGCCAAAAAATAACTAGTCACAAATTTTTATCTAATTAGTGAGGATGTGATTGGAATGAGATATATATCTTTCCCACTCCCCATTAATGTGTAAAAGAACCACATAATCCAATAGTACCCATTAATTCAATTCAATAAGTATTTAAGTAGCACTGTATGCAAGGTATATTCTAGATACTGGAGTGCATACATAGGCATCTAAAATGAGGTTCTTTCCTCAATCTAACCTTACATCTAAAGCAACTAGAGAAAGAACAAACAAAACCCAAAGTTAGTAAAAGGAAAGGAATCATAAAGATCAGAGCAGAAATAAATGAAATAGAGACAAAGAAAAAAATAGAAAAGATCAATGAAACTAAAATCTAGTTCTTTGAAAAGATAAACAAAATTGATAAAACTTTAGCCTGACTCATCAAGAAAAAAAAGAGGACTCAATAAAATTAGAAATGAAAAAGGAGAAGTTACAGTGGACACTACAGAAATACAAAAGATCATAAGAAACTACTACAAGCAACTATATGCCAATAAAATGGACAATGTAGAAGAAATGGACAAATTCTTAGAAAGGTGCAATCTCCCAAGACTGAACCAGGAAGAAATAGAAAATATGAACAGACCAATCACAAGTACTGAAATTGAAACCATGGTTTAAAAACTCCCAACAAACAAAAGTCCAGGACTAGATGGCTTCACAGGTGAATTCTATCAAACAGAGAAAAGTTTATCCTTTTCAAACTATTCCAAAAAATTGCAGAGGAAGGAACACTCCCATTCATTCTGAGGCCCTCATCACCCTGATACCAAAACTAGACAAAGATACCAGGAAAAAAGAAAATTACAGACCAATACCACTGATGAACACAGATGCAAAAATCATCAACAAAGGGCTTCCCTGGTGGCGCAGTGGTTGGGAGTCCACCTGCCGATGCAGGGGACGTGGGTTCGTGCCCTGGTCCGGGAAGATACAGACCAGGAGATTTTTCAATATCTGCAAATCAGTGTGATACACATCAACAAATTGAAGAATAAAAACCATATGATCATCTCAATAGATGCAGAAAAAGCTTTTGACAAAATTCAACACCCATTTATGATAAAAACTCTCCTGAAAGTGGGCATAGAGGGAACATATCTCAACATAAAAAAGGCCATATATGACAAACCCACAGCTAACATCATTCTCAATGGTGAAAAGCTGAAAGCATTTCCTCTAAGATCAGGAACAACACAAGGATGTCCACTTTCACCACTTTTATTCAACATAGTTTTGGAAGTCCTAGCCATGGCAATTAGAGAAGAAAAAGAAATAAAAGGAATCCAAATTGGAAAAGATGTAAAACTGTCACTGTTTGCAGACAACATGATACTATACATAGAAAATCCTAAAGATGTGATGAGAAAACTACTAGAGCTCATCAATGAATTTGGTAAAGTTGCAGGATACAAAATTAATGCACAAAAATCTCTTGCATTCCTATACACTAACAATGAAAGATCAGAAAGAGAAATTAAAGAAACAACCCCATTTACCATCACCTCAAAAAGAATAAAATACCTAGGAATAAACTACCTAAGGAGACAAAAGTCCTGTTCTCCAAAAACTGTGAGACACTAACGAAAGAAATCAAAGATGACACAAACAGATGGAAAGATATACCATTTCTTGGATTGGAAGAATCAATATTCTCAAAATGACTTTACTACCCACAGCAATCTAAAGATTCAGTGCAAACCCTATCAAATTACCAATGGCATTTTTCACAGAACTAGAACAAAAAAATCTTAATTTGTATGAAGACACAAAAGACCCCGAATAGCCAAAGCAATCTTCAGAAAGAAAAATGGAGCCAGAGGAATCAGGCTCCCTGACTTCAGACTATACTACAAAGCTACAGCCATCAAGACAGTATGGTACTGGCACACAAACAGAAATATAGATCAATGGAACAGGATAGAAAGCCCAGAAATAAACCCACACACCTATGGTCAATTAATCTACAATAAAGGAGGCAAGATTGTACAGTGGAGGAAAGACAGTCTCTTCAATAAGTGGTGCTGGGAAAACTGGACAGCTACATGTAAAAAAATGAAATTAGAACATTCTTTAACACCATACACAAAAATAAACTCAAAATGGATTAAAGACCTAAATGTAAGAACTGATACTATAAAACTCTTAGAGGAAAACATAGGAAAAGCAGTGTGACGTAAATCACAGCAATATCTTTTTTGATACATCTCCTAGAGTAATGGAAATAAAAACAAAAATAAACAAATGGGACCCAATTAAACTCAAAAGCTTTTGCACAGCAAAGGAGACCATAAACAAAATGAAAAGACAACCCTCAGAATGGAGAAAATATTTGAAAATGATGCGACTGACAAGGGATTAATCTCCAAAACCTGTAAACAGCTCATGCAGCTCAATATCAATAAAACAAACAACCCAATCAAAAAATAGGCAGAAGCTCTGAATAGACGTTTCTCCAAAGAAGACATACAGATGAACAAAAGGCACATGAAAAGATGCTCAACATCGCTAATTATTAGAGAAATGAAAATCAAAAGTATAATGAGATATCACCTCACATTGGTGAGAATGGACATCATCAAAAAGTCTACAAACAATAAATGCTGGAGAAGTTGTGGGGAAAAGTGAGGTTCACTGTTGGTGGGAATGTAAATCGGTACATCCACTATGGAGAACAGTATGGACGTTCCTTAAAAAACTAAAAATAGAGCTACCATATGATCCAGCAATCCCCCTCCTGGGCATATATCCAGAGAGAAACATGGTTTGAAAGGATACATGCACTCCAATGTTCATTGCGGTGCTGTCTATGATAGCCAAGACATGGAAGTAACCTAAATGTCCATCAGCAGATGAACGGATAAAGAAGATGTGGTACATATATACAACAGAATATTACTCAGCCATTAAAAGAATGAAATAATGCATTTGCAGTAACATGGTTGGACCTGGAGATTATCATACTAAGTGAAGTAACTGAGACAGAGAAAGATAAATATCATATGATATCACTTATATGTGGAATCTAAAAAAAAAAAGATACAAATGAACTTACCTACAAAACAGAAATAGACTCACAGACTTAGAAAACAAACTTATGGTTACCAAAGGGAAAAGGTGGCTGGGAGGGGGCAGAGGAGGGATAAACTGGGAGGTTGGGATTGACATATACACACTGCTATATTTAAAATAGATGACCAACAAGGACCTACTGTATAGCATAGGGAACTCTGCTTAGTCTTCTGTAATAACCTAAATGGGAAAAAAATTTGAAAAAGAATAGATACATGTATATGTACAACTGAATCACTTTGCTGTACCCCTGAAACTAACACAACACTGTTAATCAACTCTACTCCAATATAAAATAAAAATTTAAAAATAATTTGTTATATGTATTTAAATTATTCAATATTCCTTTTACTTTTTCATGAATATTTATGAATAAAAAGTATTTATGGGGCTTCCCTGGTGGCGCAGTGGTTGAGAGTCCGCCTGCCAATGCAGGGGACACGGGTTCGTGCCGCAGTCTGGGAAGATCCCACATGCTGTGGAGGGGCTGGGCCCGTGTGCCACAACTACTGAGCCTGCGCGTCCGGAGCCTGTGCTCCGCAACGGGAGAGGCCACAACAGTTAGAGGCCCGCGTACCTCAAAAAAAAAAAAAAAAAAAAAAAAAGTATTTATGAGTAGAGTATTGATTATGAATAAAGTGAAGTCAATAATTAAATAATTTTAATTTATTTCTCACAAAGAATTGGGTGATTTGACCCCCCTTTTCAAAGAAGCAATATGCTGATCAGTATTTCTCATAAAGCAAGACAAAAAAGAAATCTATGTAAATTATTTTTAAAAACCCACTTAAAAACCAAGTACAGTGATTTAAACCAAATGTCTTTTTTGAAAAAAGAAACACATTCTCTTGACTGATCTTGTATTACTTCAAAAAATTATTAAACTTCAAGAAAACTGTATTAAAAAAAGTAACAATTTTGTCTACTTTTGTTCAAGTGTTTATGTTCCTCATTAAAATTTTGTTTGCTTAAATTCAGGTCCTGTATATTTCTTGGTAAGTTTATACTTAGATATGTTCTATTTTTCTTGCTGTTTTGAACAAGATGCTTTTTAATCATCATGTTTTTAAACTGGTATACAGAGAAACTAGTGATTTCTCATATTGTAATCAGATGGCTTACTGAACTTCCTTGGTGATATAATAGTTTCTCTTTTCTTTTCTTTGTGGTTGCCTAGGTAAACCACCCCATGTATTTTTCCAGAATTCATTCTGTTAGTCAATTTTTAACACAGTGGATAATTTCAAATTGCTCTTTATTTTAGCTTCTCTAGCCACATTTTGGCTACTTACATGCCTGTCAGAGAATTGCTACAGTAACTATGCAGAGAAAGATTGAATCATGAACTGTGTGCACCCAACACGATCATAATACACGCTCTTAACTCCAGCATATTTTACCTATCAGTTTCATAGACTCAATAAATATTGAATGGATGGCTGGATGGATGGGTGAATTATATTTTCTCGAACAAGACTCAAGTCCATTATTTCTGCTGTAAATCTGAGTCTGCTTTGTGTGCGTATATCTTTAAGCAACATGATCCACTGGTAGGCTTTAAAAAACAGTAAGAAGGTTCAATGAATAAAAATGAAAGAATGAGAATGTAAACTGGAAAATTCTATTGACAGAAGTCATGTTACTTGATAACCATGTCCTCCCTTCCCTCTAATATAAATGCCTTATGTAGAAATTTTGAAAATAAAACTAATTTTTGTAAAGTTTAATTCTTTTACCAAAATCATGTTGCCGTTAACAATTATAAAGAAATAACAGAAACAGGAATTCCATTATGGATACATTCCTTACATGTTTTCACAGTTGTGAAAACAATTTTTTATGGAATGGCAAAGGACAATGATCTTGTACATATTACTTTTAAGTATTCTTCAGGCCATCTTTGCATTAAAGAAAAACAAATAAAACACAGTGCTGATAAATGTTAAGTGACCAAGGAAAAATCTCTTCATTTAATAAATTAACTGTGCTGTGTTTTTCTGTTCCTATTCAGAGAATCACCAACTATTGGTCCCCTCAGGGTTTCCACAGCATTGTCTCTAATTCGTGGGTGCTGATGGCACACATTTAGCTGTCAAGTACAGTAAGTGCCACACATTTATGGCCTTGGCAGCCAGCAAAGAGGCCAGCTGTGGCCTTCTAAAATGCACTGAGGTTTCTGCCCTCTCAGAGACCTCACTTTGACTGCCCCTATCTAAAAAGGGCCCTACTCCCATGCTATTGTGTATATCATGGGAATTGCCACATTTTATAATTGCTGTGTTTATGATTGTTTATGTATTCACTACGTGCCTCCTCCACATTAGAATGCAAATTCTAAGAAGGCAGGGTCAGAGTCTTACACACTGTTGTATCCCCAACATCTAGCATGATGCCCAGTGATAATTGGCACTCAATACATATTTACTGAATGAATGGAGTCTTTGTCACCTGCCTGCCCTCCTCAGGTCTGTAGCTTCCATGCATGAGAGGAAGCGGCATAGACTGTATAGGGACTACACAGTCCACACACAGAAAGGAACCCTGAGCATGACCTGTTAACTCTTCGATTTTTACCTCACACAAAACAAAACCCTCCTGCTTTTCCCCCCCCACTCTTTGAAAGGTAAAGAAGTAGTTGCTCTTATTACAGAAAATGAGTAAATATTTTGCTGATGGAAGTCCCCTGTGAAATAACTCAAATAATGACAATATTCAGTCTCTTAAAGAAAATTAGAAGCCTATGGATCGACCTAATAAGCTGAATATAAGCCTGTGGTTCATGGGAATCTGTCCATGTATAAATATTTTTGCCAGCCCCCAGATTTTACTGCATTTCTTGTGATTGTGAGTTTACTCACTACATAAATAAACATAGTAACTGACTCCACTCAGTTCAGGGTGACTATCTCAACACCACAAGAGGGCCAAGTCCATCCTGCAAACCCAGTCACCTGATTTGCCGCCACCTTGGTCAAATTCAGCGCACAATTGGTTGTATATGCTCATACATGTTGAGATTATCCAATAAAAATCCTTAGACATTTTTCTTAGTATCCCAAAGATGTACAGACACCTATTTATTGTATTTGCTGTATTAATTCAGGATTTTTAAGCTCCTTTTTAAAGAAAAGAATCCTTTCTTCCAACATAATCTTGCACAAAAGCTTACTGCTTATAGCAGGAGTGAAGTGCTTCTCTGAACAAGGGAATGGTCGGGGCCTGGGGGTGCAGAACCTTCCCCCCAGGCCTTTCTCTCTGCCAGCTGCACCTCGAGAACCACTGGGGAATCCCAAGGGCTCTGAAGAGCACAGTTTGAAAACTTCCCTATTAACCTATCACTAAGCAAGGATACAGAGGAGTGGAATGATTGGAGGATCCATCACAGGTAGAGATGGAAATCAACATAAGACCATCTTTGCTATAACTCAAGTCAGCATTTCCTACAAAATGTAGTAAGCTCCTGGAGCGGTAAAAAAAAAATCCCATTTAACTAATATCCTTCTCTGAAACAAAGAGGTGAAATTAAAGCATTAGAAAGCCAATACTATTAATAATTCATAGCAGTTCTATTTCCTGGGACTAAAGTGGGGCAGCATAATCCTTTCACATAGCTCTGTAGCACCAGTATAAAATGTAGACCACAGCAAGAAAGCAAACAGTAGGAAAAGACAGCTAATGAATTAAAAGCTAACGTGATGCATGTTGGAAAATATTGAGTTGTCTGCTCATTTCAAGCTTTCAAATTAGCATTAATAATGAAAGGATAGCATATAATATTTTTGCTATTCTTTCTTTAGCAAGTTTCCTTATTTAGTTACATGTGGACAAATAATATCATATACTTCTTCATTATCAATACAAGCATTTGAACTTTTTTTTTTTTTGCGGTACATGGGCCTCTCACTGTTGTGGCCTCTCCCGTTGCAGAGCACGGGCTCCGGACGCACAGGCTCAGCGGCCATGGCTCACGGGCCCAGCCGCTCCGCGGCATGTGGGATCTTCCCGGACGGGGGCACGAACCTGTGTCCCCTGCATTGGCAGGTGGACTCTCAACCACTGCACCACCAGGGAAGCCCCTGAACGTATTCTGATATAATGTCTAAAGTTTCTGTTAGATATGTAGCCCACGATTAGTGAAGAGTTCAGTGATTATAAAGGGAATCCTAGGATATCCATAATTAAACTGAGACCAGATTCCTCATCTTTAAAATAGGATAATACTTCACTGAGTTATTGAAAGGATTAAAGAGAAGGTATATAAATTGCCTAATGCGATGTCTGACACCCAGCAGGCCCTTAAAAGCAGTTATTATAGCGTAATTGTTCTCTACCTTTGCCAAAGATGATGGACAGCCTGCTTAGCAAGCTCTGTGAGCCTCCAAGTCACACACTTGAATGCAATTACACTAGTAAAACCTCTTGTTCTTGGTGGAGCTGCTTCTCAGCTGCAGTGGGAAATAGCATGTCACTCAACCTCCTCATCTGGGGGAGAGTCTGGAAGAACTACCCAGGCATGAGCTATGTCTGAGATTCTGAGTACCAGCCAATCTGAATCAAGGGCCTGGATGCAGAGAAGGCAGAAAAAGTGAAGGCATGATTGAAACCTCTAGCTTCTCTGCCACACCACAGTTTCCACGTCAACAAAGTGACAGATATGCTCTTCTGTTTCATTTTGTAGAAAGAAAATAAATGCTGGCAGCACAGTGGTAATGGAGTGGACTTTCGGGTCATTCTGCTTGGATGTGAATCCAGTTACCACTTCTTAACTGGTCATCTTGGGCAACTTTCTTAAACTCTCAGTGCCTCATCTGTAAAAAAAAGGAGAGTATATAGCCTACCCCAGAGAGTTGTTATGAAGATTAAACAAGAGAATCTGTGTAAAGCATTTTACACAATATCTAGAGAATAGTAAGCACTCAATAATTTTTAGCTATTGTATCAGACAGGGTACAGTAGCAGGTAATGAAAACCACCTTAGCTATTTTACAATGGAATTTAATATAGTGAAGTAGGTCCTTACAAAATCACTGGAAGGGCTGGAAGAACAGATTTGGATGGGCCTGTTGGAGCAACTCTGTAGAATTGGCTGCTAAAGTATAAAATGTTAAAACTGTGATTCTCATGCAAATACAGTATGACATGTGTCAAAGATTTCTATTCAACACATTAATTAATGAGGGAACATAGAAGATGTTACATCTGGTTCAAAGGAGAATTTATATTACACGTATATATATTACACGTATATATTCATGCATACAATCAGGAATGCTGAACTCAACTTGCTAATAGATGCAAAATTGGTTAAAATTCTATAAGGCAGCACTGTCCAACAGCCTTGTAATGTGAGCCTCATGTATAATTAAAAATTTTCTAGGACCCACATTAAAAGTAAAAAATACGTAAATTAATTTAAACAAATTATTTTAGTCCAATATATCCAAAATATTAAGATATAATCTATATAAACAATAAATAAAATGAACATGCTATTTTACACACTTTTATATTGAGTCTTTGAAATCTGTGTGTATCTTACACTTACAACACATCTCAATTCAAACGTGCCACATTAAAGTGCTCAACGGCCACACGTGGCTAGTGGTTCCTATATTAGTGTACTCCTAGGGCAATGAAAAAGTAATGTTTGGGATTATCTTTTTTTCAGGGCAAAAGCTGATTGTACATCTATCAGAGAAAAACTAATTTGCTTTTCTATGGACAAGAAGTGTTTGCATTTCTGTAGTTTGTTACAAGTAACTTTCTACCTTACAGAGTTGTAAAATAACCTGGTCAACAGAAAATCAATCAAGTGCACATTTGTGTAGCATCTGAAAATTCTATAAAGCTCCACTAGACGATACCCAGCACTTCCCTGAAAGACAGCCCCTAATCTCCATTTCCAAACCTTGGACAATTTTTTTTTTTCCTGATAGGCCCGTTAAGGGAGCTGCTAGAAGTCAGGAGGCTGCCACCAGAATCACTGCATTTATGAACACACTACCCCAACTGCAGTCCAGGAGTCATTAAGCCCCTACCAGAATTGCTGGCTCCAGAGCCTCGTAACGTTTGCTAGATCCTCACCTGCTAAACGGTTGACTCAGATCCCGCTGCTTCTCTCCCCACCCAATTCAGTTCCAAATTCAAATTTCACACAAGGACTTCTGACTGATGAAACCAAAATCACATTTGAAACTCTAGCTGCAAGGGAGTCTGAGAAACATAGATCCTAGCTCTCCAGAGTCTGTAGTAAAGGAAAGGCACCAGAAGGCATTTGGAACAGAGGTTGAGCAAGGCAACATACCACGTCTACCACTGCTATTTGGTTAACAAGAACTTCATGAAACTCTACACTATGGGATACAAAAGATGAGAAGTAGTATTTTTGCTGGTCTATATGACAGCAATACTTTTGTGAACTCTCTCAGATCTGGAGTTCTTTTCAGCACTAGAACAGAATCCCAAGGAACACCAACATTGAAGGGTCAGGTGGAAAAGAGAAGCAAATGGAGGAGAGGTAGAAGGAATGACCAGAGAAGAGGGAAATAACCACGAAGTGTGGTGTTAGTGTTAGGGAACTGTTGATGGAAACGGTCCGCCTTGGCCAGGCACGATGATAACCACTTGCATGAGTTGTCTCACAACAGGAGGTCCTGATAAGGAATGTGGTGCTGTCACCAAAAACTAACTGGGAGAATCTGGGAGGGGCCAAAAGGAGGGAGGAGATGTCAGCCAATATTATATCCTACCAACCACCCAGAATCCTTCTCGCTGGAACCCATCTTGTCTGAGAGATGCGCATGCCACCAGGAAGGACCCTGAGTCAGACCAGTTATGGGCCAAGCAAGATGACTGGCCAGAGACAACTGGGAAACTAACCCCATTACCATAAAACTTGAGACTGTGAGCCACGTGGCAGAGCAGTTCTCCTGGGTTCCCTTACGCTGCTGCTCTCTGCCCAGGTGCCCCTTGCCAATAAAGTCTCTTGCTTTGTCAGCACGTGTGTCTCCTCAGACAATTCACTTCCCAGTATTAGACAAGGGCCCACTCTTGGACCCTGAAAGGGATTCCCCTTCCTGCAACATTAGGAAAAAAACTAAGTACAAAGAATATTTTTAAGAAGGAGAGAGACGTCAACTTCCAAATGCTCCTGAGACCCAAATAAAAGATGAACTGAAGAATACTTTGGAGACCTTTGCAAGATCAGATTCAGTGACGTGGTGGGGGTAGAATCCGGATTAGAATGGTTTTAGGAGTGAGGGGGAAGTGAAGAAATGAAGACAGCAAGAACAGATCAATCTCTTGAGCTGTCTGACTGTGGAGGAGAGGAGAGACACAGCAGCTTTACACAACTTTAAGGTTGTTTTTGGCAGGCCAAGCCTACCTCTGCTCTGAATTCAATGCCTTCCAGTATGTACAAGCGCCTTGCCTCAGAAGAACAATAGTCGAGGAGGATTGCTTTAAGGGCACACGGTCTAGGATGTTTTCTGTTCCTGCTATGTTAAAATCTACTCCTACATGGAGCCAAATGAGAAGGGAGTTGGCCAGACTCGCCTGTATTTTCACCCCTCACCCTGACCTCTCTCCCCACCTCCCCCAAAATGCTCATAAGCAAATTGAATTGTTGGGGTGATGCCATTAGCTGACAAAGGGCTACTAGATAATTTAGAGCCAAACTGTGACCCGCCCAGAGCAGAGGCCATTATTTCAGACATTTTTTAAAGCCTAGCTCCTGGCTCTATTTTATGTCTCCACCCTTGTTTTTTATCCTTTTCCACTTGTAAATGTACACTCTCTTGTTACAGTTTTACATAGCCTTACAAATCACTTTAAGTCATGTTGGGAACAAAGTGAGGTTTAAACATATAAAGCTGTGAGGATTGTGTTTTGCTTTTTTCTTTTTCTCCTTGATGCTGTTTCCTTGATTTTTATAAAGGAAATTATTGGACAGGGATATGGAGATTTATTTATAGAGTTTTGTTTTACAACCGACTTTGCTACATACCTGTTCCATTACAGAGAGACACCCATCGTTCTGAGGTCACAAAAACGTGTATCTACAGGGCAGCCGTCTCCGTGGCCGCCGTCCTGACCCGGGCCTTGAACAAGCGGACAGAGAACTCTCAGCCGCCACCGCCAGGCAAGGGCAGCTTCGGGCTGGATGCTCCGCTGAGAGCGGCGTGGGCGCTGCGGGCACCCACCCGGCTGCAGCCTCCAGCAAGCGTGGTGCTGATGGAGCGCCGCGGGCAGCGCTTTGCTGCGGCTGCTGGAGGAGCTGGGGCCTCGGCTCTCCCAGGCCCGCCAGCCTCGTGGAAGCCTAGCGGAGAGGTGCCTGCACTGACTTTAAAGACGAACTCACAAAGCTCTCCCTGACAGTCACTTTGAAATAATTTGTGCGGAATTGAATCAAAAGAATAGTTCGAAGGTAGAATGGAGAGGCAGCTAATGACCCAAGTACCACTGATCAAGCAGGAGATTTGATAGGTGGAAAATCAGAAAAATTAAATGTTAATGGAAGACTGTTGGGCCGCATTTTAAAGGGATCGTCTGTGACAGAGCTTACTGCACTTACATGTTAACCCTGAAGATGGGGGCTTTCAGAATACCTTTAAATATCTAACAGGAAATCAAATAGTGAAACTCTTCTTTATGGAGATGTCTCAGGGAAATGGCTTATCTTTTTGAACTTCCCAGGGTTAAAAAAAAAAAATTATTTTTCCATTCTTGTTTTCCCCTAGGAGGGTGTTTTATCTTTAAATGTAAGCATGTGACTCAGTTCATAGGGAGGTTCATGATAGGAGGTAAGAAGGCCATTTCAGCTTATAAGTGGTGTCACCCTGATAACAAATTTAAATTGTATATGCTCGTAGGATGACTTAAAACTGTTGTATTTTTCATTAAAAAAATCTAATTTATCAACAGCTGGATTAATCTTAGACAAATAAAAGGACATCATCTGTATATCCAAGTTACCTGTCTAGTGGGAGGTGACAAAGTGAAAGAGGGAAGGATTAGAGGCTAAAAGGGAGAAGAAAGAAAAGGATTTAATGGAAGAAGTTGACAGATGTAATGATTCCCCCTCTTCTAAGGTAAAATTCTACATAATTTTAATATTGCATTTTAAAATTGCTTTATTTCTCTGAAGCGATTAATAAAATGATTAAAGAATGTGTAGTACTAGAATCAGAATGCAGTTTAATTAATTACATCTCCCTCTTTTGAATTGAAAGCTACTTATATAGTAAACGACTGTTGTATTTAGTTTTCCAAATGACTTGCAGATGAGGCCATTCAAACTAGGCATGTAAATCTAAACTCACCAGAGTGGTATGTTTACATTTGAATAGAATTAGAGGCCTGAAGTCTCAGAAGTTATAACCATGAAGCTAAAGCCAGAAGATGGGTCCTGCTGTGGAAGAAACCAGACTCCCTGACACTGGGTCTAGAAAGTACTATTTGATCTGGCAGTCATCCAGATGAGGACTTATGTTTGGGAGCCTCTTCTAATCACACACCATTTCCTGCTATAGCTAAACTTACATCAAAGAAAGAAAGAAACTAGCTAGCAGCTTCCTATAGAATCCTATGAGGCATCATTACATTGGTGGAGATGCCAGTGGTCTTCAGTGGTCTAGGAAATTGATATTAAAAGCTTTCTCTGAAGTGATCAAGTTCAGGGGAACAAATGTATACTAACCAAATTCATAGGAGATCAATTTAGAAAAATAACAATACCATGTATTCATTTATATTGGGTGCTCTATTTGTCAAATATATCATCCATCTGTACAAGAATTTTCCAATTGGGGAAGCACGCTAATGAGACAGAATTACAATAGATTGTTCTTTCTCCAGTTTAGGCATATTGTGGCCTAGAAAATATATAATGATAAAACCTTCTTCCCTAGAAAACACTGAAATGGTGGTATCGATCACCTTTAAAAAACTCTACACCACCCACCATTTTTCACTTACCACATCACTGCCTCACACAGGTTAATGAGGCTGTGGTTTTCTTTACAGTTACTTTGTTCCTGTCCTGAGGATACTCTCCGATTATACTGAAACATATTCCAGTACGTCCTTGTTTTTAGGGCAGAGACAAGGAAAAACCTATCACTTATCATATCATGTACACAAACTCCATCTTAAGGCAGTTTGCTTTGAAAGAGGTGATTTTACGTGTTTCAATTTTAGAAGGCAACATTTCTGATATTTTCCCTTAGATTTAGGAAAGGTAAAGGAAGTGAAGGCTGTTCTACCCAGTGGCTACTGTAGTAGGTGACTGCAAGAATGCCCCCTCCCACAGAGAGAATTAGCCAGAATGGGAATGTGTTAAAGGATCATAATGTTCTCCATGGCGATCAAGCAATAAGAATCTCATGGCAACATATAGCCGATGTTCTAATTAGGGAATGTTCCCATTACTGTGGTTGCTACCCTCAAACCTAGAGACTTAAACAATATTTATCCTGCTTACAAGTCTACAATGTGGACAGAGCTTAGCGGGGAGAACTCATCCCTGCCATGCATGCTGTAGAGGGTGGCTCGAAGGCTGAGGAATGGAATAACTGGATGGCTCAGTCACTCAGAGGTGTGGCAGGTGATCCTGGGAAAACTCAGTCACCTGGGGTTGCGAACAGCTGAGGCTCCTCAGACAACTCTCTCCATGCCTATGTGCTCTTTCCAGCATGGTGGCTTCAGGGTAGCTAGACTTCTTACACATCTGTCAGCTCAAGGGCCCAAAGTCACAGGGTCCAAGAGAATGAGCCAGCCAGGCGGAAGAGGACTGTCTATTCTAACCTAGTCTTGGAAGACTCTCAGGGTCAGGTCCACTGCATTGTATCTGCTAAAAGCCAGTCACTAAAATTGGTCCTTATTCAGGGGGATGGGAATTAGACCCCGCTTTTAGTGAGAGGAGTGTCAAAGAATTTGTGGACTTGTTTTAAAATCACCACAATATATAGTTGAAAAATTATAGGAGAATATACCATTTATTTATTTACACATTCATTCAACAAATACTTATTGACTGTTACCATACACTAAATAAGCATTGCTTTTTAACCTTTTAAAAAAGATTTTAGATATTCTAGCTCAAGACAACTCCCATTTGGACATGATTTTATGTATTGAGAAGGTTTGGTTTTATTTTAGGCCCATCATATAAAAGTACTCAAATCAGCATAAAATATCAGATGATGACAGATCATCCATTGGGAGAGTATAATCTGAACAGCACAAATGGGTTTTTATTAGAACTTATTAAAAGCCTGAGATAATGGAAGTATAAATCCTCATTTGATACACATATTCTGGAAAAGGTAGTTGGTGAACCAATTTGTGTAAAAGCACATCATCTTTCCTACCAGCTTTATACTTTTAGTGACTGACATATAAGAAAAGTTTTCCTTTCCTTCCAAAATATTTCCAGTTGCCAGTGTGTGAAAGGATTGATCGGATAGACAAAAGGTTATCAGACACCTCCAAATCACTAAATCCAAAGCATCATATATTTTTTTCCCCTCAAAATAGTTTTACTTGGCATTTCTCCTCTCCACCTAGGCTTCTAGGACACCACCTTTTGTCTTCCTCCTATGTCTCCAGGGGTTCCTTCTCAGTGGGAGTTCCTCTTACTGTGTTCAGTCCTTACTTTGGTGATCTCTGGGTTTCTGCTCCTAATCTCCTCTCTTAATCTCTATCTACTCTTTGAATGATTTCATCTAAACCTAGACTTAGCATGAAAGTTCCAGATTCATATAATCCACCGTCCACTGAATCTCCCCACTTGATTGTACCGTATCTACCTCCACCCACACCCTATACCCCCTTCCCACTCACACCTCCCTCGTCCAATGTGCTCTTCCTCCTGCATTCTGAAATTTGACAGAATCTAGAGAGTCTCTGACACTCAACATCCGTGCACAATCAACCATAATGTCCCATTGATTCTAAAAATCTTTCATCTCTTTTGCATCCTCATTGTCCTTGATTTACATCAGCCTCTTGTCCGTTTGCCAGGAATATAGGTCAAGACTGGCTCTGAGGCCATTTCTTAGCAAATACAATGAAAATATTTGAGACTTTTGCCTTCTATCCATAGTATTTGGCCCTGGACATCTCCTATTGATGGATCTCAGTGGGGGGTGTTGGTCAGGAATAGAAAATTATGAATCACAATGTTTGCATTTTATCTTCACAATAGCTGAAGTTTACCTTAAAATAGCCACAGAAGATGAAGTGGCAAATGCCAGCCACTGAGCACATAGTTATTAGATATCTATTCTGTAACCTGGGCTACAAAGACAAATATGGCATGGTCCCTGCCTCCGATGAACTCAGAATTTAGTGGGAAAAGCAAATGATTACAATTCCGCACGATAAATGCAATGATTAAGGAATGTGTGAGGTGTTGTATGAGTAGAGGAGGGCGTTCTCATTGTCTTCATTGCGTAAGCCTGAAAGGCAGTGGAGAAGGGAGTGACACCCTGCCTAAGAAGGTAGAGTAGGGCTTCCAGAAGATGTAAAAATGCTCTCTATCTTACCAAAATCTTAAGAGATGATAGCTCTGGATCCTGATGTTGGGGATTTGGGGAATTCTGCCAGCTGTTTTCTCAAGTTACCTACTTGATTCCCAATCTCCATATCTCTAAAATGAAAAGTTTGGTTTAAATAAGAGGTTGCCAATTTTTTTCTATAAAGCGCCAGGCTTTGTGGTCAGTATAGTCTGTCACAACTATTCAGCTCTGCTGTTGTAGTGCAAAAGCAGCCACAGACAATATGTAAACCTATGGACCTGGCTATATTACAATACAACTCTAATTACAAAAACAGGCAGTGGGCTGTATTTGGCCCTTGGGATGTAGTTTGCCAAAGCCTGATCTAAATGATCTCCAAGATGCCTTCCAGATTTACCAATCCATTGGTTTATGAAAAAGCAGTTCTCAAATACTTGATATACTTTATGTTGGTTTTTAGTTTACTCTTGTTGTGGCTGGTTAGCTCAGTAAATGGGAACATGGAATTTAAAATGATAAGATTTGGGGTTTGATTCACTGTGGGTCAGTTAGCTTCTCTGTTCCATGACCACAAACCACACCACAGACTTCAACAAATCCATGCTCCTGCTTGGAGCCAGGTAAAGCTGTGTGACTGGACAAATGTCATCCTTTCCTGCTTCTAACAATACAACCCCTGCACTTGCTCCCCTAATGATGGTGCAGCAGCATGCTCTTTACGTGTGTTCCAACATCACTGAGTTCATTTCAAAAGAGCAACGTATGGCACTTCCCTGGTGGTGCAGTGGTTGAGAATCCTCCTGCCAATGCAGGGTTCGATCTCTGGTCCGGGAAGATCCCACATGCCACGGAGCAACTCGTGAGCCACAACTACTGAGCCTATGCGCCACAACTACTGAAGCCCACGCGCCACAACTACTGAAGCCCACGTGCCTAGAGCCCATGCTCCACAACAAGAGAAGCCACCGCAATGAGAGACCCGTGCACCACAACGAAGAGTAGCCCCTGCTCGCCACAACTAGAGAAAGCCCACGTGCAGCAACAAGGACCAACAAGGACCAAGGACCAACAAGGACCAACCAACGCAGCCAAAAAAAAAAAGAGCAGCTTATTTTTAAGAAAACCTGTCAATATGACAGCAGGCATTGGGGAATCTATAGGTACACAGAAATGTCTCATCACCTTTTAATAAGCCAAATTGGGTATTATGGCTACTAAGCAAAAGAATGATACAAAAGCATGCTGCTATGCTCATAAGCTAAAGCAGAATCAGCAAACTATATGACTCGAGTGCCAACAGTCCTCCCCGCTTTCCCTGTAGTAGACATTGTTAATCAATCCTAGCACTTTTCCCCACAGATCCTGCATCTGTTCTCATCATTCTTCCAAACACACTGAACCAGGAAGCGACACTAAGTTGACTGGCATTACTGTGCTAGATTAAAGCTATTGTCCTATTGCAACAAAAGTTATTATGCCTTATTTTTCCTATCACTTTCCATCCCTGCCACCGAGTTACTCTTACTTAAAAACATATACCTATAACATTGGATGCAGCAGCTATAAAATTCAACAGTACAAAAATGAAGATAATATAAATCTCATATGTAGATAGGAGCATAAATCGGTAAAAAACTTTTATAGAGAAAAACTTGGCACTGTTTATTAAAAGACTTAAAATGTGCATACTAGTTGGATACTTGGGGCTTCATTGTATTATTCTACTTTCAGGTGTGTTTGAAACCTTCTATAATAAAAAGTTTTAAAAGTGTACCATGAAGATAAAAATACTAACAACGGTAGTTGATAAATGACATATTATTATATAAAAGTATAATCTAAATTAAGGGATAATACAGAACTGAAATAACTCAATGTTGGTTTATTGTAGAAAGTTTTGTGCCTATGATTATCTAGCATATAAAATTATAAAGCAAATTTCACTATTGAAACCATTTTACCAATTTCTTAATATGCACACTGAAGGATTTATATGTAAAAGCTTATAAATGCGTTAAATATTTCTGCAAAAATAAATGAAAACTACTAAAAGTAGCTGCCTTCCAGGAGGGAGAAGAATATCTGGAGGGAGGGCAAGGAGGAAGGCTTATTTTTCACTGAATATCCTATTGTTCCTTTTGAATTTTTGTACATCTATCATGCATTGCCTAATTAGATAAATAAAATGTGATTCAGCCTCACACTGGTCAGATTGGCCATCATCAAAAAAATCTATAAACAATAAATGCTGGAGAAGGTGTGGAGAAAAGGGAACACTCCTACAATGTTGGTGGAAATGTAAATTGGTACAACCATTATGGAGAATAGTATGGAGGTTCCTTACAAAACTAAATATAGGGCTTCCCTGGTGGCGCAGTGGTTGAGAGTCCGCCTGCCGATGCGGGGGACGCGGGTTCGTGCCCTGGTCCGGGAGGATCCCACATGCCGTGGAGCAGCTGGGCGCGTGAGCCGTGGCCGCTGAGCCTGTGCATCCGCAATGGGAGAGGCCACAACACTGAGAGGCCCGCGTACCGCAAAAAAAAAACACAAAAAACTAAATATAGAAATACTATATGACCCAGCAATACCACTCCTGGGCATATATCTGGAGAAAACCATAATTCGAAAAGATACATGCACTTCAATGTTCATTGCAGCACTATTTACAATAGCCAAGACATGGAAGCAACCTAAATGTCAATCAGCAGAGAAATGGATAAAGAAGATGTGGTACATATATACAATGGAATATTACTCAACCATAAAAAAGAATGAAATAATGTCATTTGCAGCACACTGATGGACCTAGAGATTGTCATACTGAGTGAAGTAAGTCAGACAGAGAAAGACAAATACCATATGACATCGCTTACATGTGGAATCTAAAAAATTATGCTACAAATGAACTTATTTACAAAACAGAAATAGAGTCACAGATGTAGAAAACAGACTTATGGTTATGGGGGAAAGGGGGGGATAAACTGGGAGACTGGGATTGATATATATACACTACTATATATAAAATAGATAACTAATAAGGACCTACTGTATAGAACAGGGAACTCTACTCAATTCTCTGTAATAACCTATATGGGACAAGAATCTTAAAAAGCGTGGATATATGTATATGTATAACTTATTCACTTTGCTGTAGAGCAGAAACTAACACAACATTGTAAATCAACTATACTACAATAAAAATTTTTAAAAATGTGACAGTGATTCTACTCCTAAAAATTTATCCTAAAGTATCATTGAGGATGTACGTAAAGATTTTGCCTCAAGGATGTACATTGTATTGTAGGTAACAGGAAAATAGTTCAGGCAATTTAAATGTCCAATAATTGGGAACTGGTTAAATAAGTTACTGTATTTCCAGATAAAGGAATGATAGCTGTTAAAATTATGAAGATGAATTTTTACCAATAATTTTTAATATGGTATTAAGTTTTCTGGGGACTGCCCTGGTGGCACAGTGGTTAAGAATCCGCCTGCCAATGCAGGGGACACGGGTTTGAGCCCTGTTCCGCGAAGATCCCACATGCCATGGAGCAACTAAGCCCGTGAGCCGCCACAACTACTGAGCCCATGTGCCACAACTACCAAAGCCTGCGCGCCTAGAGCCCGTGCTCCGCAACAAGAGAAGCCACCGCAATGAGAAACCCGCGCACCACAACGAAGAGTAGCCCCTGCTCGCCACAACTAGAGAAAGCCCGTGTGCAGCAACAAAGACCCAACGCAGCCAAAAAATAAATAAATAAATAAAAATTTAAAACATACATGGTATTAAGTTTTTTAAAAGCAAGTTGCAAAACGGTATAGTTTTGCAGTATATAGTATGACCTCAGTTTTGTAAAAAAAAATATACTGACAGAAAAATATTTGAAAGACATAAAAAGTGGTAATAGTGGGTATCTCCTGAAATATGGGTAGTTTCCTTTTGTTTTTTCTTTGCTTGTTTTCAAATTATTTTCAAAATTCTCCAATAAATATGTATCAATTTAAAATTAATAAAAGATTATGAATGAGTTTGAAAGATGCCTAAGGGAATAAAACATTTCTTCTTTTTTTTCTCTTCCCTATGGGAAAGAACAATCTGAACACAGGTCGAAATATAAAACTTGGCTTTTGTGATCGAAGTCAAAGTCATTACAATGAATGTTGAAATTTTATTGGCAATTTCTCTTGCTGGGAGGTAATGACATCCAGAGTTAAATACTACATAATATTTTACCAATGGTATAAGTCTTTTCAGTGGTTTAGTAACTCCAATGTGGTAATGCAAGAAGTGATTTTTTCCCTCGTGTGTAAATAAGTTTTATAATATTGAAAACTGTTAGACTAACATATTTATGAGGTGTTATTAACAAAGGAAAATAGTGGCTGAAATATCCAAACTAACAACATGGAGACACCAGACATTTTGAGTGGGAGATTCTTACAGATGAAAATGGATTACCGGGGCCATGGCTAGATGGTGAAGGGTCTTGTACAGCTTGCTAAGGATGTGGATTTTTTTCTGAAAAGATGAGAACCTAGCTGCATTTCTGAATGAATAATCAAGGTGCACACAGAGGATGATTAGAGGGAGTAAATATTAAAAAGAGTATACCTAGGGCATTTATAATTTCTTTAAAGGAATTTCTCCTAACGGTAGAAAGGGCAAACATGTAAGCTATTTAAGCCAGCTTCAATTTTTTTCCAGAAAAAGATGTATGATACATAAATATAGAACCCATAGCAATTGCTGTGTAAACTATTATACTAAATATAGTTAGGGATATGCTTAATGTTGCATTTTATTGTTTGACTAAATATTAACTAATAAGAAATTACATTAAACTGGAACTTACTTTTTCCTTATAAATACTCTGTTAGGCAAACCAGGCAGGGCTTGGATGTTCATCATAAGACAGCACATGCTGACATTCCAAATTCTCCTAAATGGATTTCGCTTAATATGTTAGATTCTATAAATCTGCTTAATCATTTCTCAGAGCTTGGTATTCCTTAGGAGGAGGATTGTTAAATACCTACAAAGCTGATCCATACTCTGAGAGCTATCAGTTTCTCCTAGTGAGAGCTAGTCCTCAGTTTCCTGTGGTTGGGAGTGTGACATAGTGAGATAACATGACAGATGAGATCCAACTAGTCAGATGTTACTGGAAAAGTACACTTGGATTCAGGTTCACATTAGTCTGGCTCTCTTTTAGAGAATATAGTTGAGCTCACACAATTCAAGGGCTTATCTGAAATTTAACTTGAATAAATACAAAAGAGCAGCCCCATCAGAGTCATCCAGTAGAGCTGGATCATTTTAACTCAAGGTCAAAATAAACTTTATTAGTGTATTTATTAAGAGCAAGCTTGTTTAGATGAGGTTTTTTTCTTCTTTCATACCTTACCTTGCATAGAACTTTAATATTAGGAAACCTGAAACAGTCTAGAGAATTCAGAACCATCTCAGTTCAGGTTGCCATGATATTTTCTGTAACCGAGCCCTGTACCTCTTCTTGCAAACTGAAATAACATTGACGATGTAAAAATTATGCCCATAATGAGTAAGTTATTACCAAAATTTAATCAACATGATGTTTTCCTTTTCCTGTTCTGGGACAATAAAACTAAACACTATTACAAAGTGGTAAAAATATTTTTTAAAAGTAAAGACATTTGTGACTTTATTGCCTGTTTCTCAGGTTGCAACTGAATGCAGGTATTTTGGTTTAGTTAAAGGATATGGAAAGCGCCACCGATGATCTTTACTGTGGCAGCACAAACCTGCTGCTTTGATGACGTGATTCTCCTTTGTATCCATGTTAGAGAAACTGGCGTGGTCTCTGTCATGTTTTCTTTTCCTGCAAATACTGTGGCTCATAAAGAACAGTTTGACTCCTTATAGCTTTTCCTCCGTATGCTTCCTTTTATGTAACAACTTCGTTTAAAAAATTTGACATTTCAGTAATTTTCAACAAAAATGCTTAATTTTCCTAGATTTTTCTTTTAGTTTCAGAGAACAATAATTTTATAGTCTCAATATGATGCTGGTCTTTGTAAAGCTCAAGAGACAAAACCAGACACTCGTGCATGCTGCAAATCCTTGTTTTTATTCCAGAAATAACCTTTGTAACTATTGGCAGTACAGGTCTTCCCTCCCTCCCCCCTTTGTCTGGGGATGGCAGAGGGGGCAGGAAGGTTGTTGGGATATATGCTCAGAAGTTTTCAGATATAAAGATTTAGAAATATTAACTAGTGACTTCAATGAGATTTTAAGTTCAAAATCAGTAATTACAAAATCCACAGATTCTATGCCTCCTGAGGGCTGGGTAGCTTCCTTTGGATTTTTTTGGCATAAAAAGAGAACACACTATTAAATAATATGCAAGTAATTTTATTAGATCTTCTAAGGGTGCATTTAAAACACTGTGTGTTTAAATTATAGACAGGACATAAGATTTGGTAGTTTTCTACAGCATGCCCAAACAGAGGTGTTAAGGTATGCTCCCCAGTTCATTATTTACTCAGAATTGATTTTGGACAGACTCTAGTTTTATTAAGTTTGAATAGTCACAGTTTTGTCATAGTGTTGCTAGAACAGCAGCACAAAGATAAAAACAGCCGAAACAGCTTTGTTAGAGGAAAGTCTACCTACCACAGCTCCGAACCTGGCTCCTTTCTAGGCTTCCTGCTTTCCTAACCTCAATTCTTTATTCTTTTCAGATGAAAACAAGCTGACCCCTGCTAAGCATCTTCTTATAAAAAGGCTCATGACAAATGCTATCTTTATAAAAGATTCCACAGTTGAAATGTGAAATGAGATTTTAGGGGCCCCTGCGGGATCCTGTGTTCTAGCATTGAAAATCTCTTGTGAGAAGAGCATCAAGAGGGACTTCCCTGGTGGTCCAGTGGGTAAGACTCCGTGCTCCCAAGGCAGGGGGCCTGGGTTCAATCCCTGGTCGGGGGTACTAGGTTCTGCATGCTGCAGCTAAGATCCAGTGCAGCCAAAATAAATAAATAAATATCTTTTTTAAAAAAAGAAAAGAAAAACATTAAGACTATTTTCTTCAATTGATTGATCAATTCATTCATTCATTCTGCATCAACAAATATTCATTGAGCATTTGTTATGTGCAAAGTAATATGAGTGATTCAAGAACGTGGAAAGTATAGTCTCTGAGGAATTTGCAGTCTTGAAGAAGCGTATAAGGTGTATTCACCAACAGTCTGCCTGTCAGAACTGGATTATTTATCTGACTCTTTCATCATACAGATGAGGGAATTATAGCAGAAAGGTGAAATGACCTGCCCAAACCACACTGCAAGACCACTGGCTGTGGAGCAAGCCACTTACCCATCACTCACTGGTAATCTTGGACAAATTACTTAACCCACTGAGCTAAGCCAGACCTCAAAAGGCTGATCTGGGTTGAAAGGCTGTTGAGAAGGGGAACACAGACTTCCTTCAGGACTGCTTTCACTCACGTTTACTGCGTGACCCGGAAGCAGGAAGTGTGAAGCATATGTACAAGATAAGGATGAAAGTGAGCTGATGCAGCTTCTCCATGCCTCCCTAGTTCCTCAGACCCTTGGCCAAAGTTCAGTGGTCAGTGCTGTCCCCAGGGAATGAAGAAACCTGCCAGGTCAAGGACTCCAGAGCCATCGGCCCATGGCCTTTCACGCACAGACTGCCACAGTTAGACACTTCCGTGTTCCATTTTTTATTGCTATTGGGGGCCTAGCATGGGCCAGCCTTGGCTTCTATACCTGCTAAACTTACCTATCAGTTCCCTTACCTATGATATTTAATAGTATATATACTCTGTAGGCTTACTCTAAGCCTTAGGCAAGATGGACTATGTAAAGTGCCTAGCATGGTGCCTGACCCACAGAAGGTGCTTCATAGATGGCTTTCTTAGTTGAGGAACTGACAGTAGGATTCAAGTTTCCTGACTCACCTAATATTCTTTTTAATACAGAAACGGCAACTGCCATTTAGTGGGTATTCGCTTTGTGCCAATAGAATGATACACTAAAGGGAGAGAGAAAACTGATTATTTGCAGAAAGCATTGCATGTATAAAAATCCTAAGAAATCTGTTTAAATTTATTAGCCCATGAGTTTATCAAAGTGACCGGGTTTATAATGAATTTACCATAATTAGGGGCTTTCTTTATCCTGGTAACCACCAGCTCAATAACATAATAAAAAGGAAAGAAATTCCATTCAAAAAAAAAAAAAAAGGGGATGGATAAACTTAACAGAATTGCCCATGACAGTTATAAAGAAAATTATAAAGACTTATGAGCTATATGTAAATAAAACTATAAAGGTGTATTAGAATATATAAAACAAGATGAACAAATTGAGATATATACAGTTATCATATAGGAAAATGAATTTCACCAAGTAAAATTTACTATTTGTTAAATATTAAAATTCTACACTAACAAAGAAACCACAAGTTATGATGCTGATCTAGTTCCCAGGAAACCCTAAAACAAAGTATATTAATTAAATGATTAAAATACAGAAGTGTGGGACATATAGAAATAAATGTAATATATTATATAACTATCATAAAATTAAGGAAAATAATATTTATTTAATAACTGCCTAATTCTATTTAATAATTGCCTAATTAAACTCTAATAATTGCCAGGGTAACTGGTGAACAAACACAAAACAAAACAAAAAGTGATTTAGATCAGCTCTTATACCACATTGCCAGAATAAGCCTCTAGTGGATTAAAGAGCAAATATTTGCTTTAATTCTTAGCAAAGCTATGAGAAAAGAAAAATCAAATATTAATGAAATCTTTAGAGGGATAGTATCTTTGTAAAGCTCAGGGCAGTAATGAAAATCACAAAGGAAAAAATAAATAGCTCAAAAACATCAAGTAAAAAAATGGTTTTAACATAAACAACTAACAAAATTAAAAGAAGGGAAACATAATTGGGAAACACTTGTATTGATCATGGTAGAAAAGTAGTGTATATATAATACATAAAGAACTAACTCAAATTTTCACAAATTTTAAAACCTCAAGAGATAAATGGTCAAAGGATATAAACATACAATTCACTTATGAAGAAATACAATTAAATTATATACATTAATCAGTTCTTGGAAGGATATTTATAATAGCAAAATACTGGAAACAAACAAAAAAATGCCCAATATAATTATACTATATCAATTCAGTAGACTATTATATAGCCCTTAGAATTATAATTATGAAAACTGAAAAAATGTTATTATTTAATGGTGGAAGGGAGCCAAATAATAATTCTACTTATGCACATCAAAAAAAGGCAAAAATGAAAATCATTACTGACAAAGAATAGTGGAATCATGGATGATATTTTTTCTGTAAATAAGATTGGGAAGGAATCAGGAAACCCCTATACTAGCAGTTGAACAATACTAGTTATTAAACAACAGACTCTAATACTGATTGTCTTTTTCAACATACAGATGAAAGCAAAGAGTTAGAAGAAACCAGAAATATTAGTGTCAGCTGGTAAGTTATGAAGTTTCCTAGAGTAAGGATCTTTCACCCTCCAGCACCTTACAGAGAGCACTCACATTTCCCAAAGGCACTAGAGAAGGCAAGCACACACCTTGAGAACTGAGTATGTGATTTTGCCACACCTTTGTCTGTGGAGCCCTGTTCTGGGCTGTTGGTACCATGTTTGTCTTCTTCCTTCCTGATGCTTTATTTTTACCATAATACTTTCTGTAAAAGTTTGCCTGGATTTAGACAAATGTCTCCTTTTACATGTAAATTTCTCTTCTGTAATTTCTAATATATTTCTATTTACTTTTATGGTCTTTGATCTTCTCTTTCACCGCCTCCCATGTATAAGGCATAATTTAGATTAGGAGTTAATAACTCAGAATAACAGACATGGATTTGAATCCTGACTCGTTATGTGACTTTGGGCAAATTATTTATTTGTAGGCCTTGGATACTTTTATCTATAAGATGGAAATAATACTACTTCATAGAGTAATTATGAGGTTTAAACTAAAGGAGATAATTCATGTAATGTACTTGGTGTGGTATCTACTTGTAACACTGTAAACTCCAAGGTAATGACATAAATATGGTACTTGAAACACTATTCAAAATTTTAACTATTAAGAAAAAAATTAAAACTCACAACCTTAAAATGGTTCTATTTCTTTCTATACATTTGATAGATCAAATTTCCTTATAAGAGAGTCATGGCTTAATTGAAAAAAAGGAATTTCCCTTATTCTTCTGTCCTGTGTTTGCCTGCTTAAAGATGCCTTGAATCCTTTATGGACTGGAGTCATATATAAATAAATAGATATACCAAGTTTCCTTAATCACAGCACCTAACTGAAATTTTTTATTTACTAAAACTGGAGAGGAGACAAAGAGAAAAATGCATTTATTCAATCCTGGCTTTATGAGTTTAATAGTCTAACCTCCTCATTTCACTACTGAAGGCTGTGGAATGATCAAAATCAAACTACAGAACTGTTTGATATAGTTCATATTTAAACTTTTGAAATGAAAATGAATCTCAGTTGAAAAGTTCAGGTAGGGAGGAAGGAGCATTTTAAAGGAATTAAAATGTGGTGGCTCAGGTTCAAAGGAACTATGGTTGGCAGAAAATCAAGGCTTTCCATGTTGTGTCTTAGGCAGTGTCAGTGACTGGAGTGTAGGTTTTCTGTATATGTGTTTTTTAACACTCCTTGAAATCGATAAGTGTAAAACGAGCATTACTTGCACTTTATTTGAATTTATTTGAATTTCAACAGTTACCAACAGATGTGCTTAGAATGAATAGGCCCCCATTCCCCAATAGCACAGTAATTCAAATCTATTTTAGACTCTGAAATGGGAGCTGTCTCCAGGAAGACAGCTCTGAACCTTTTTTCCAGCTGCAGAAATAACTCCTCTTGTTGCCCCTCTGACCTACACCAAGGGAAGCTGCTTGAAAAGATGTTCTTTTGCCAACAGTCGTTTTACCATTGTAATCCACAAATGGAAAAATAAACTGATGGCTCCTCTTCAGAAAACCTATTCTCATATCCCCCAGAACCAGGCAGATAAGTAAAGAAAACCAGAGTTCTTTTAATTCCTTTCTCATTTTCCAAAATGATATTTTTTGTTACCTTAGAAAATGGGCCTTATTGACTAACAAGTCACTGTTAATCTTCTGCAAAGTAAGTTAATTCATCCAAAGTTCTAGGACTCCCCCAACCCCAAATTCCTTGGAATTTTGCTCCATTGGTTAATTCCCACTTGCCTAAACCAGTGCGCTCTCCCTCCCAATGGTTCCCACCCTCACTTTAAGATGAACAAGCCCCTCTCACTGGCAAGTAAAAACCTCTACTCTGGATTCTCTTCTAGCTGTTCCCCTATCTTATTTCTTCCCTTTGCACCCAAGCTTCCAGAGATGACAAATCCCTGTTGATTCAAATGGAAACTCTGACTTTGCTCTCAGACATAATAATGACTTTATTGGGTGCCTCTCTGTGCCAGACACTCTTATAGGCCTTAACATTTTTTTTTCTTGATTAAAAATACATGAATAATTCATGCTCATTATAACAAATCAAACAATACAGAAACAGATAAAGACAGCAATACAGAAGCAGATAAAGAACATCTCCCCTGCCCAAGCTCTACATCTTATTTAATTGTTGCAACCACCATGAGAAATAAGAATTATAGACCATATTTTATAGACGAGAGAATTGAGGCTGAGAAAGGCTCAGAGTGTACCCTGCAGTGTTTAACAGGAAGAGCTTCGGAGTCTGATTATCTGGGTTCATTTCTTAACTTTGCGATTTTCTATGTGTCCATGAGCAAATTACTTATTATTTCTGTGCCTCAGTTTTCCTACCTGCTAGTTCATAGGGTGCAGTGAGGGTATAATGTGCTAAAACATAAAAATATTCCTGTTTCTAAAGAAAAAAAGATCAAAAAGAAATTATTTTAAAATGACAGCTAAGAAGAAAATACTAAGAATTAGAGCAAAACTCTGTTCACCATTCTGCTACTAATGTAGAGCCTGAGTTTTTAAAGCTGCTGGAAATTTCTGACCCCAAACTATGCTCATACTGCAATGATGACACCATCAATGAACTTTGTTTTTTAAGATCACACTATTTTTTAAAAGATCCAATAATATTATTTCGATTTTTCATGATTAACTGAATTTTACTCATTTGCTACAGTATCAATTTCATTATTTTTATAAATTAATTTTATCTCAATTAGGGTAGAATGATTATGTATGTTTAACATTTAGATATTACAAACATTTTACTTAGTGTTTTGACCTATATTTTGAATTTTTGTGATGGCTCTGTGTATCCCTGGCTGATTTGGTCACCCCTGTCACCTGGCTCTACCCGCCACCCTACACAGACCTCAGCCTCTTAACAGTTTTATTGGGCACGATAATGTATATTTGCTCTCTATGAGTGCTGTAGTGGTAGAAAATGATTAAATCATAATTATTAACTTTCCCAGAGTAACTCATTACCCACACCCTGGTAACTCAAATATTTTCTCCCTACTTCTATATTTATATGCTATTTCTAAGAGGCAATAGAGATGACTGCAGCTATAAAGCTGCTTGGTTAATCACTCAAAGCTTCTTTTTTACCATTTCCTTTGCAAACACAGCTTAATGGTCTATGGGAAACAGAGGAAATTAACAAAGTGTACATCTCCTTCTCTTGTCTACCAACATTCTTTTGAGTCTTAAGTACAGAGGCCCTCAGCTTTCTAAACTGGGTGGCCTAGCCCAAAGAACAATATTTCTATATGCTAAGTCACCAAACAAACACACTTGTTTAAAGAATTTAGGCCAAGAATGAGAGATTCCTTTCAAAACAAGTAAGAACTGAATGATATTTGAGGAGTCAAAGAAAAATTATACAATTCACAGGCTCTCTTCATTCATCTTATATTAAGTTTAGCTTTTAAAACATCATGCTGTTTCTGTTTCCCAGAGAATTTAAACGTTCACAATTCTGTGATGTGCAGATTTGTGGCTAAACTGTACTCTTCCCCCAAAGCCATCTTCTTTCTTTACTCATATTTCTTCTTTTCTTTCCTTTTTCTTTCTCTTTCTCTCCCTCCCCCTTCCCTCTTTCTGCCTCTGGTTGACTAGATATTTCTGAGATTTTGTATTAGCTCTCCTTACTCCCCTTAAAACACTTTTATAGCCAGAATGTTTCAAGCCCAAAGTTAAAATCGTATTTTGTTCTTCTCAGTAGTTTCTAGTCCATACTCTAGGGCACAAGCAGAATGAAAGACCCCAAAAGAGAATAACATTTCGCACTGAACTCAAAAAGTATTATCACTACTCACTTTCCAATTTTCAAAAACATATACATTCCTTGTTTTTGATCACCTAACATATGTGTGACTTTCTTCTGCACACTTTGAGAAAGAAAAAAATAATAAAATACAGGCTCTGTGACATTAAGTAATATCAAATTCTAAACTTGTCTGCCTTTTGGCTAACTAATTTAGCCAAAGGAGGTGGTGTTATATAATTAACTTTGGCCCTAGAATACAGCTTTAAATCTCCTGGCATCAGTTTAAATCACCTAATACCCTGCATTCTTGCTATTCTCATGTCATTTCTCCCTCATTTCTCAAGGATTTTAGCTCCTGGCTTATCCTCACTTCTTTCTCATCTTATCTTTCAGTGATTTCAATATACACACAGGTGATCCTTCCCACCCAGGCCTCCTGGTACACTGACCTCCTCCCCTGCAATGACCTCGTCCTCAATATGCCTCATTGGAGCCCAAGTTGGATGGAGGAGTAGGGTTCTAACCAATTCCCTGCAGTCCACTCTCAGACCACTATCTCTCATCCTTCTAGCTCACTCTGGTACTTAAACCCAGGGACCCTTCAATTCCCTGGGTCTTCCAATCCATTGATCAGGCCACCTTTTCACTGTCCCCCATCCCTATACGTCCTTTACTCCTCTAGCTTAGATTCTAAGATCAAGATTATAATCATTCTCTTGCCCTTCTTGCTTCAGCTCTGACTAAATCCAACTCTGCTTACTCCTGCTGCACCTGTAAATGAATGTGGCTGAAGAGAAATTCACAACCATGCCGATGTGCCTCACTTCAAATTCATGATCTTAATGCTGTGTGACAATCATACCATATGTCGTAATCCAGTCACTCTTTGATTCTCTAGAAAACTATTTCCTACCCCTCTCTCCCCAGACTCCCACTGCCTCATTCTCTCTCTCTTTCTCACTTGAGTTGAATCTTGCTTTCTCCTTTACCGAGAACACTGAAGCAAAGATAAGAGAATTTCATAGACTCCATCATCACTTCTACCCACCAACCAGCAACTACACCCTCATACTTTGCCTTCTGGTTCCCATAGGTGAACTTGTCATGCTCCTATTAAAGGCTGACTCCTTCCCCCCTACATAGGCACTAGATTCCATCTGCTTTCACCTATTCAAGGACATCCCTCCAATGATTCTCCTTTCTCTCTCCTACATTATTAATTTTTGCCCCCTGCTGAATCATTCGCAACAACATGCACATATACTTCTTTTTCTCCCATTTTAAAGACGTTTTCTTTGACCCACTCTCCCCACCAGCCACCATCCCATTTCTTTGGAGCAAAATGGCAAGAGTCGTATATACTTGCTATTTTCACTTTCTCCCTTATGGATTTTCTCTTAAACCCATTACAGTCAAGCTGTCACCCTACCACTCCTCTAAAAGTTGTCTTGTCAAGTGATGACTCCATTTATTTCCCTTTTTGGCAAATTCCTCAACAGAATTATCAATATTCACTGTTTCCAATTTCCTTCCTCCCATTCCCTTTAAAACCTATTCTGACCTCCATCACTTTTGTTGTAAAATCCATTGGTCAACTCTCGTTTTACCTGGCCTATCAGCACCACGTCACACAGTTGAACACTTTCCTTTATACATTTGGCTTTCAGCGTACTGCACATTTTCAGATTCTCTCCTACTTCACTGGTCTCTCCTTAGTCTCTTACTGGTTCTTCCTCTTCTCCCTGACCTTGTAATTTTGGAGGCCTCAGGGCTTGGTCTATCGCTGCTCACATCCTTGGTGATTTCAGCAAGCTCTAACTACAGCTTTAAATATCATGTATGCTGATTATTTCCAAATATGTGTCCCCATCCCAGACCTCTCCTGTGCTCCAAACTCCTAATACCCACTTGGTATCTCAACTCTGTTGTCCAACAGTCATCTCAAACTTAACATGTCCAAAAGCAAACTTCTGATTTTCCTGCAAAGGTCTGCTCTCTCATAACCTTCCCTATCTCTGCTTCTGGCAACTCCATCCTATCAGCTGCTCAGGTCAAAATCCACAGAGTCATCCTTGACTTCTTTCCTTCTCTTATACACCGCATCCAATTCACCATGAAATCATGCTGGCTCTACCATCATACTGTAACCACTATCCACCTCCACTGCTACCACCTGGTCTAAGAAATATCATCTTTCACCTGTATTACTTTGATAGACTCCTAAAAGATCTCCCTGCATCTACCACTGGCCCCACACAGTCTATTCTTCACCCAGGAGCCAGAGTGATCCATGCAAAACATGAATCACATTTTGAGTCCTCTGTTCAAAATCCTGTAGTGGTTTCCCATTTCACTACGAATAAAAGCCAAACTTCTTACAATATCATGTAAGATCCTACTTGATCTGGCCTCTCTCATTCACCTTGTTCCAGTCACACTGATCTCCTTTTTATTCCTTGAACACCCTAAGCATGCTCCCGTCCTAGGGCCTCTGCTTAGCTCTTCTCTCTTCCTAGAATGCTCTTCTTCAGAATATGCACTTAGCTAAATCCCTCATCTTATTTGAATCTTTGCCAAAATTTTATCTTTTCAGTGAAGTTTCCTCTGCTTACCCTATTTAAAACTCCAATCTGCTCCCCACTCCCTACCCCCAGGACTCGCAATCCCCTTACTCACCTCTACCTATTGTTTTATCTATAGCACTTATCACTTTCTAATATGTTTCGTTTACTTTTTATCATTATTATTTATTGTCTTTCTCCTCTGCTAGAAACTCCAAGAGGGAAGAGATCTTTGTTCTGTTTAACAATGTATCCTAAGGGCCTAGAACAGTAGTAGGCATGCTACAGGCACACAGTAAATATTTGTTGAATGTTTAATAATGAAAAGAAATAGATTATATGCTCCTTGAAGGTTAGGTAGTATCTGTCTCAAAATCATTTAGCCTCATGCTAACTTTGTAGAAAGATTCTTTTTAAATTCTTGATTCTATTTATTATTTCTATATCTATTTAGGCCTTTCACTGCATTTCAGTGTTGATGAGTTATACATTTCCATGAATTCATATATTTCATCCAAGTTTGAAAATGTACCAGCATTGGGACTGACATATACACACTACTATATATAAAATAGTAGATAACTAATAAGAACCTGCTGTATAGCACAGGGAACTCTACTCAATACTCTGTAATGGCCTAGATGGGAAAATAATCTAAAAAAAAAAGTGGATATATATATATATATATATATATATATATATAACTGATTCACTTTGCCGTACACCTGAAACTAACACAACATTGTAAATCAACTATACTCCAATAAAAATTTTTTAAAAAAAGAAAAGAAAATGTACTGGCACAAGTCTGTCCAACATGTTCTCTTATATTTCCTTAAATCACTACTGTGACTGTATTTTTCATTCCAAATATTGTTTATTCTCTCTCCTTTTATTATTAATCTTTGCTTGATACTCTCTATTGTCTTTCATTAATTTCTCCTCTTCTATTCATCATTACCTCTTCTCTACTTTCTTTGGCTTAACTCTACTGGTCTTGTACACACTACTCAAGTTACAGTCTGTGACGAGTAAGCGATACAGTGCTCACCAATATTTCCAGTTTCCTTCACCTTCCAGTCTCAGGGGAGGATTATATTTCCCTGACCCCTTGAAGCTAGGCAAGGCCATCTGACTAGCTCCGGCCAATGACATACGTCACTTTTAATGGAAACATCTAAAAACCTATGCATGGGGAAAGGATGGTCTCTTCAATAAATACTGCTTGGTCAATCAGATAATCATATGGGAGGAAAAATGAATCTTGACTCCCCTCATACCATTCACAAAAAGCAACTCCAAATGGATTGCAGATATAAATGTGAACGATGTTAGAAAGGCAAGATTTCTTAAACAGGACACAAAAAGCACTAACTAAAGAGGAAAATGATAAATTGGAATATATGAAGATTCAAAACTTTTGTTCATTAAAAGGCATCATTAAGATAGTGAAAAAGCAACTCACGGAGGGAGAGGATATTTGCAATACACAGATCTGAAAAAGGACTCGTATCTAGCATGTATAATGCATTCCTACAAATCAACATGAAAAATATAGAACACGCAATGGGGAGAAGACTCGGACACTTCACAAAAAAGAGAATATCCAAATGGCAAAATCAAAACCACATGAAAAGCTTTCCAATTTCTTAGACACTGGGTAAATGCAAATTAAAACCACTATGTAACACCATCACACATACACCAGAATAATCCGAATAAAAGGGATGGCAGAAGCCACAAAAATAGACTCTATGAGACCGAGAGCGGGTGCCTAGAGACTGAGGGGTGAGTATCGGGAAACTGAAGGGTGGGCTGCGCAACGGGCTGGTTTGCATGAGTAAGTCTTTGATTAGGAAAACAGATGCCAACAAACAGCTGGTCAGGCTGCTACCAACATAAGCGTCCCTAATGGGGCCAGGGGATCCCTCTCCCCCAAACCCACAACCTCACTACTCCCGACCATGTCCTGGGCGACCTGGACCCACAGCAGGGTCAGAAGCTTCTAGAAGAAAGCAAGAGGATGAGGTGATGGTGGAGACGAGTGAGGGCAGCTTGGAGATCAAAGCACTCCCACCACCCCAGCTTCCGGTGGAGGGGGCGCACCCAGAGGGCGCCACGGGCTGCGGACCTACTCCCCAGATCCCAGTCGCTGGGGGTCGCGACCATGGAGCGGCCGAAGCGGGGTGGGAGGAGGTCGTGCCACCCGGGGAGGGTGTGGAAGCAGCCTCTGCCTCTGCGGCAGCAGACAGCAGCCTGAAAAATGGCTTTCAGCGTGAAACTGGTGGGGAGAAGGCCCTAGAAACCTGTGGCACAGAGCGGTCAGAGTCTGAGCTGATGATGGCTGGGGCGAAGGCCGCGGAAGCGAAGACTGAAAGGGGCACCATCTTCTCAGAAGCAGTGGACAAGGAGGAGAGGGTTGAAGTGGAGGAAAAGCCAGTGGCTGAGGAAATGGAAGTGGTGGAGGAGCACAGAGGGGTAAACGAGGTGAAGGACAAGGCAAGGCCCCGGCCCAGAGTGAGGGTCTCCACCTGAATCCCCTTGGAGGCCATCCAGCTGGAACTGCACACCCTCAGGCTGACCGGGCCTTCCTCCAGTTCGGGTGCAATTTTGGGCGCATGTGTCAACACTACCTGCAGTGGAGGTACATCCTGGGCTTCTGAGTCACTACCGTTCGGAACCACCCACAGCTATCTGCCCTGATTAGAGGCAGAGGTGCAGAGATGTTCAGGTACGTAGCAAATTATAAGGTGAAGGAACTCAGACATCCTAGGATGGGGTGCAAGTTCAAGTTCTTCTTTCGAAGAAACCCATAATTCTTCTTTCGAAGAAACAACTGGATTGTGAAGGAATACGAGGTCAGATCCTCGGGGCACATGGTGTTTCTTTCCACTCCGATCATATGGCACCCGGGCCATGAACCCCAGGCCTTTCTTCCTAGGAACCAAGACCTCATGTGCAGCTTCTTTGCCTGGTTCTCAGACCACAGCCTTCCAGAGTCTGACAGGATTGCTGAGATTATCAAAGAGGACCTCTGGCCAAATCCACTGCAATACTACTTCCGGGATGAAGGAGCCCATAGGGCTAGACTTCTCCAGACAAGGGAGCCAGTGGAGATACCCAGGCCCTTTGGGTTCCAATCTGGTTAACCTTTGCTCTTGGAAATACTCCCACACAGGTCCCCTACCACCTCCTGCCAGACCTAGGCCTTAGCAACAGCAAGGGTATGCCTTTGACCGATTTTGTGCTCACCTTTCTGCACCTTCCCTCCACTGGACATTCAGCTCTCTCAGCTTTCCAGATTGAGACCTTCGTGGCTATGCTGCACCACTTCCCCGTGACATGCTGTTGTGCATTAATATCACATGCTGCATGGTGGTAGTTCACACTCTTCTAAGCCAAATAAATGATGCTACAGATGGCACTGCCTTTGTCTGCACTGCTTGGACCCTGTTTGCTCCCAAGGCTTCTGGTCTAGTTACTACCATCTGGATTTCCAGACTTTTTTTTTTTTTTTTTTTTTTTTTTTGCGGTAAGCGGGCCCCTCACTGTTGTGGCCTCTCCCGTTGCGGAGCACAGGCTCCGGACGCGCAGGCTCAGCGGCCATGGCTCACGGGACCAGCTACTCCGCGGCATGTGGGATCTTCCCAGACCGGGGCACGAACCCGTATCCCCTGCATCGGCAGGTGGACTCTCAACCACTGCGCCACCAGGGAAGCCCTCCAGCTATTTTTAAGAGCTGTTTTACTCATTGGGCTCTGCACGTGGCCTGTGGACAATTGCTGGGCATTAATAAGGTCAAGAGAGAGAAGAAGGGGGCTGCTTGGTCTCTGGTTTATGCAACTCCGTTGCTCTTCCTGCTTCTCTGATCACCTAATGCTGCCTGCTACTGGCTACACCCACCCCCTTAGGCTGCCACCTGCTGGATGAACATTTTCTAGACCACTGTCAGCTCCACTTTCTGGTTTTTGGTCAACAAGGATCTTCAGAACTGGTGGTAGACCCAGGCTTCCTGCCATCATATAAAAGACCTTTCTATTTCTCCCCTAAAAGACCTCAATTCCTCACCATCACTCAGGAACCCTACTGACTGTCAGGCAAGTGGTTGAGGTGACGAGTTAGACCCTATTTGCATGGCAAGGATAATGATGGTGTCCTTGCTAAGTACCAGGCTTTCTCAGCCTCAACCAGTGAAGCCATACAAAACTTAGGTACTTTTGGGGCTTCCCGGGTGGCGCAGTGGTTGAGAGTCCGCCTGCCGATGCAGGGGACACGGGTTCGTGCCCCGCTCCGAGAAGATCCCACATGCCGCGGAGCGGCTGGTCCCGTGAGCCATGGCCGCTGAGCCTGTGTGTCCGGAGGCTGTGCTCCGCAACGGGAGAGGCCACAACAGTGAGAGGCCCACGTACCGCAAAAAAAAAAAAAAAAAGGTACTTTTATCTCCCTTCCTCATCCTGAATATGAAGAAGTGCCAGCAGCGCCAGGGTAGGTGTACAGTTTCTCCTCTATTTCTCACCTCCCTCTCTTTCTCATATCACTTCTATCTCTTTTTAAAAAGTGGTAGCTCAGAAGCATCTGCAGAAGCAGGCTTTTCGGTTTAACTTGGCTGTTTATCATTTCCAGAGGCAGAGAGATGGTCCTGTCAAGGAGACTACCAGAGCTTTCAGTCCCTCTCTGCCTTCTTCCCAGCCCTCACCCATCTATAGCAATGCCTAGTTGGTTTAAAGAAAGACATACATGGAATGAATGGATGGAAGAACTAAAGAGATTGTGATGGATGCCCGCCCTGAGAAGGAAAACTGAACAGACGGCCAGAGGCAGAAATAAGCCAGGGGAAATATGGGCCTAGAATAAACACAGGATTGACAGAGCCTGCAAGGAAGGGATACCTTCTCTTGTTAGTGGAGAAGTACTTTTCTCAGGATTGGGATGGGAGAATTGAAGGTGGTTTGAAGTGCTATGTTGCCGAAAGATGATTTTTTTTAAAGAAATACAAACAATGCAACTTTGTGTGTTTTATGTAGAAAATTAATACCATGCCCTTAATTTTACTAGTATTTAGTAAAACCTTATTACTTTCTCTGTTTCTGTTTACTGGGAAGATGTGGTTGTATAGATTTTCTTTTGCTTTCAGTTGGGAACATTTGGGAGAATGTTAATTTCTTTCTGGTACAATATGGAGACTTTTGTGAATATTCACACAGTTTTCAACTCGTTTCTGTTAAAACTGTATCTTTAGAAGTATAATTTGAATAACTTGGTCTTATCAGACTCTGAAGACTTTGGAAACTGTTGTCTTTATGGAAAAATAACCTACAAAAAAATTGTGGCTCTGATTGTCTTGACAATTCACCCTGGTAACAACTTAATAATTGATGTATCTCTTTTCCTAAATGACAAAAATACTTGTGAGATTGCTCTGTAAAATTGGAAGTGTACCATTGGCATATTTATCTTTCCTTATGTGCACCTTGGTAAAATAAATGCACGTAAACAAAACTAAACTAAAAGGATGAAAAATAACAAGGGTGGAGAAATACACAGAGAAACAAGAATGCTCATACACTTCTAGTGGAAGAGTAGCTTAGTACAGATACTTTAGAAAATTGTTTGGCAGTATCTATGCACACCCTCTGATCCAGTTCTGGGAATATACCCAACAGAAATACATGCACTGCATATATTCACAAAGACATGCATAAAAGTGTTTATAACAGCCCAATTCTAAGAGCAGGAACTGCACCAGCATCTATCAACAGTAGAAAAAGTTAAGTTTTGCAATACTCACACAACGGAATACTATGAGAAATAAAAAACTATGCCTACGTGCAATAATGTGAATGAATCTCACAAACATGAGGTTGGATGAAGGAAGCCAGTCACAAGAGGACATGCTGTGTAATTCCATTTATATATGAATTTTAAGAACAGGTAAAACTAATCTGTGGTGGTAGAAGTTGGAATAGTGATTACTACCAAGGACAGTGAAGAGTCTGAGATTTTGCCCTGCTTACAAACTATTATGTTCCCTGCCTAGTTAACAGCTGCTGAGTCAAGAGACAAAGAACCTTACAACTCAATAGCCAGTGTCAGTATTGCAGCAACTTCTTGAGCCCTGCTTCCTAATTATGCAACATGAAGAAAGCCAGGTGACACCTGCACACACGCTGGGTTGCATTACAGGAGAGGAACCCTGAGTTTAGGTAACCTCAGTTTTATAATGGGAAGTAAACATGCCTACCCTTTGCTTTGAAGGGAGACATCTTTAACATACTAAACAGTATAATAAAAGACAATAATAAGAGACACAATCTCTATTTTTTCAAGACTTAAGCAAAACTGCCCTTTTCTCTGGAGAAAAACACTCTCTCTTGTCTTGCAAGGCTATTCAAATAAACTTGAAAGGGTACTCTGAACAAAGGCAGGTGGTATCTCTGCTCACAAGATGTGCAGAAGTATCAGAGACCCATGATAATTGTCTGCCAACAGTTGTGGGGTGGGGGCGGTACCTACTGGCTGGAAGGGAGGATGATGGTGGATTCTGAAGGGCTGGGGATGTCTGTCTTGATCTGGGTGCTACATACATGGGTGTATTCAATTTGCGACACTTCATTGAGTTGTACATTTGTGAAACATTTTTCTATATGTATATTTAATAAAATATGCTTGCTTAAGAAAAACAAAAATTAAAAAGAAACCCAAAGTAAGCAAAGAAAAATAAAACAACAAAAACAACAACAAAACCCACCATCTTTCTGGAACTTCAATGCTAGGAAATGACTGGCCAATTTAAAAGTATGTTTCAGGTTTTTCGGGGGTAGGCTGTAGGTCCATATATTAGAATTCTAATAGGATCATTTACTATACCACAAATGGTTAAAATCCATTTCCTGGGGGGCGGGGAATTTTTATCTAGGTATGGGCCATCAAGCTTTAGTATTTATATTGTTCCTGCTCTTTTTATCAACTGACTTTTATCAGAGTTGAGTTGTAAACAGTTTATTTAATTATGGTTTGTGATGGTTCATTTTCAAAGCTTAGCTCTTCCAGCTAAATAAACGATAAAAGCCAAATATTATTTAGTTCTGTTGTTCAGCAAGGATGATGCTATTTCTGAGATGACCCCATCACATTCTTGCTTCTTAAGATGGTCTGCATCAAAGTTTCATAGCCTTTCTTTTTAGCCCTCCCTCTTTGAGGTATAAATATTTCATTGAGTGAAAAACAGAATTTCAAACTACACCTTTGGCACATGCCATAGAAGACTGCAGTATTAATAGCAACAAAATCTTCTGTAAAACTAAAGAAATCATTTGGTTTGGCTTATTTGAGCAAAACCTTTCCACTTATGTATATAACAAGGTATTTGGGGACAATAAGGATAATTCAGTGTTGAAAATGGCAGCAGGGTTTTTTTTTTAACATAAAGGATATAAAAACATGTACTGATATGTAAGATTAACTTATTGCCTTTGAAACATAAGGTAGACTTAATTAGGCTTTTTACAATTCTTACTATCAATTCACATCACACATTATAATTTTAAATGGCATCCATATGGATGGCTTGCCCTGAATTTTCCAATGGCAAAATTTTCTCTTTGCTATTGGTAGCTAGAAGCATAAGAGATGCAGGATACTTTGATTTATGTAAAGGAGTCTAAAATTCAAGTTTAGTCTGTCTTACCAAAATAGATGAGGATGGGAAAGGTGGTAGGTGGGATTTTTAAATTTAGCATTAAACTAGAGTCTAGAGCATTAAACTAATAGTGCACTGAGTTATAAGTTGGGGCACCTGGGTTCTAAAGGGCTCTGCTGTAAACTAGGCAAACCGATTAATTCTAAAGACACAGTTTTCCTCATCTTTTTAGTAACAAGTTTGAAGCATCATTTCTTCTAAATCTGAAGATTTACTTACCCCTTAAATATAAGCTTTCCCCAAGGTTCTGTGGCCTCCCCCAGCTTACTTTATCTCTGCTCTTCCTGGGTGACCTTAGCCACTTCCAGAGCTTCTGCCATCACCTTTGAGAAAATGACTCAAATTGGAATCTCCAACTCTTACTCTAAGATCAGGGTTTGACATGTCCTTTTGCACAATGTTTCCAGAATTGCTCTCTTCCTTTCCATATCTATTTTTACTTCAACATCTCTTATCTACATTACTAAAAATCTCTAGGCTTCCCTTCCTGAATCTGATCTTTCTCTTCCCATCATTCACACTACTGACAAAGTGATCTAATCCCTTTTGTAAAAATATCCTTGTCAACACACCACTGCCTGCAAAAGAAGGTCCTAACACCCTACTGTTGCATTCAAGGTCAGCTACAGCCAAGTCCCTCCCTAACATTCTTGCCAGCATCTACTCACATTGGAGTCCTTGCTATTCCTCAAGCAGCCCATGCACTGTCTTGCCTCCGTGCCTTTGCTCATGATTTTCCCTCATCTTGGATTCTCTTCCCCGCCTCCTTATCTTTGGAAATCCTGCCATTCCTTCTAAATTCAATTCAAATGCCATCTCCTCTAAATAACCTCTAAAACCTCCTACTTCCCATAGTATTTTATTTCATACAAGTTTATATTTGAGTTAGTTCTTTATATGTGTTAGTAGTGTAGATAAGCCTTTGTCTCTCAATTTTAAGTTATTTAAGATCATGTTTAGGTATCTTTTTCTTCTGTGATGAGTAAGACACAGTCCCTGTCTTCAAGTAGCCTACAGTCTTGCTTGGGAGCCAATGTACAGTGTAAGAAATGTTAAAATAAGTGCAAGCATAGAGTGCTATGGGACCATAAAATAGGACTATTCTGCCCCCCCACCCCGAAGTTAGGAATATTAAGGAAGGCATATATTATAAAAGGTGGCTTTTAAGTTCCTCTCTAGACACCATACTAGACTGTAAGCTTCTTCACAGTATGGAATCTATTTTTTCATCTATATATCTTTAAGGACATATATTTTATATCTAGTACAAATTAGGCACTCCAAAATTACTTAATGAATGTGTAAGTAAAAGATGCCTGAGTCCTTTATAGCTCTAAATGTGTAGAGTATGAATCATATTAGTCTTTTGTAGTGGTTTATTCCACTTATCGGTGGAAAATGGTCAAAAAATAATTGGCTACTGAAAACCTAATTTAAAAAAGGTAATAACATATTTTTAGGCTTGAGGTTTTAGGTAAGTGTTAATTGCCATGCCTGCCCAAATAATTCCCAAGAAAGAAGAGCCAGGGCAGACTTCAGTCAAATCCTTACAAGTACCTTAGTTCTAAGTCTCAGAAAGGAGGCTATGTCGATAACTGAGCTGTTTTGCAATTATAGATCCAAATTGAGTAAAAATTGTGATATTTGTTCCTTGACCTCTAACTTCATGTAATTTAAAGAAAAACAACAGGCTGTATTATGGCTCTTAACAATAGGCTATACTAATAATAGCTCTCATTTATTCAGGGCTTACATCATGGTACCACTGTGCTAAGCACTTCATGTGCATTATTCTCTCCTTATACAACTCTGCCAGGTATTCCTGACTCCATTTGCAGATTAGGGAAACAGGACTCAGTTGAGATTATGTTACTTGTGTTCAGTCAGTCAGTCAGCCAGACAGTGGTAAAGCCAGGACTCAAACCCAGGTCTGACTCCAGAGTCTAGTAACTATACATGGAGAGAAATACTATCTTGTTTTACAGTAGAAAATAACTTGCCAAATGGCTTTTTCCCATTTGTATACAAATTTTCTTAGCATATAAAATGTTTTACTAATTTCTATGTTTATTAAAGTTATGACACATCAAAATCAGAAGTACAGTACTAATAATATAATTGTTTTTTTCCTTTGAAGATTGTAAACATATTAGGACCTAATTTCTTTTGATATCTGAATACCACTCACAAATGAATATAAGACACAATGGCATTTATGACATGTCTACTGTTGGTTCACATCCCTTTGCTAAAGGCACTGTCACAGCTAAAGCATATTTTCAGGTGTTCAAGTGGCTCCAGCAAGCTTTCGGCTTTAATTCTAGGAGTAACCAGCAGTATTTGGAAGACAATGCATTTTGTCCAAGAAGACCAAATAGCAGAGGTCTTCGGGGTGGGGAAGGGATTACGTCACTGTCTAAAAATCCTTCATAAACTTGGCTCCTCGGCAGTGGGGAAGAATGTAGAGCCAAGCCGCACATGTGAAGTCCCAACAATTTGATGAAAAGAAAGGGATAAAATGGGAAAATCTCAAGGAAAATGCACAGTGGAAGAGAAAAATAATCATAAGTTTTCAGTGTTAATTTTGTGTACCCAAAAGAACACTGGTGTGAGACCTAAGATACAATGATTTTTAGCTCCAGCTTGTTTTCCAATGTAATTTTGGGACTTCTGGGGGGAAGTAATTGGAATTTATTACTGTGACTGGAGTTTATTACTCATGATGGGAGTGAGGTGGACTAGAAAGTCTTAAGTTTCCTTTTAGAGCTTTGATCTTATCATGCTAGGGAGGCTGCAGATACACACGCCTGGGGCTTTATTATTTAGAAATATGTTTAAACTTAAGAAATAGATGGACACCTTCTTAGCTTGATAAAGTATACCCTGGTCCTAAAGTGACCATCAAGCTTACTGGGGAAACAGTAGAGGCATCCCCATTAAAGTCAGGAACAAAGAAGGATGTTCACTTGTCACTACTATTACTTAACAGTACTGGATGTTAGACAATATAGTTAGTAAGAGAAAGAAACTAGAAGTACAGAAATTCAGAGAAGGAAATAAAAACTATCACAATCATTATGGAAAACCTGAGATATTCAACTGAAAAAGTACTGTAAACAAGAAAATTTAGTAAGGTAGCATGATACAGAATTACTATATAGATATCAATACATTTCAGATGAACAAACATAGTGAGTTTAAAGTGAAATGGGGAAAGACTCCATTTACAATAGCAATAATGAAAGATGAAATATCTAAGAAAAAGAACTTTTGAAATGTGTAAGATTTATGAATACAATTTTAAAGCATTCCTGAAGGAGACAAAGTGAACAGCATGCCAAGTTCTTAGGAAGTCTCAATCTCATAAAGTTGTTCTTCCTAAGCTAACTTAGAAATGTACTGTAATTACAATAACAAGGCCAAAACTTGAGGAAGGGGTGGGGGAGAAAGCAAATTCCAAAATACATTAAAAAAAAAATGTCAGCTTCCCCGGTGGCGCAATGGTTGAGAGTCCTCCTGCCGATGCAGGGGACACGGGTTCGTGCCCCGGTCCGTGAAGATCCCACATGTCGCGGAGCGGCTGGGCCCGTGAGCCATGGCCGCTGAGCCTGCGCGTCTGGAGCCTGTGCTCCGCAACGGGAGAGGCCACAACAGTGAGAGGCCCGCGTACCGCAAAAAAAAAAAAAAAAAAAGAATGTCAACGAAGCCTCCAAAAATAAATACAAATGAAGGGGGCTATTTCTAACACTTATTATAATATAAAGCTACAATAATTAAAAGTGTAGTACTGACACAAGAATAAACAAATGAATCAATAGGATGGAACAGGAAGTCTAGAAATAGACCCCAATGCATACAGAATTTGGTGTATAACCATGATAAACATGGCATCTGAAAGTGAGGAAAAGATGGACAACTCAAAAAATTGTCTAGACAACTGGAGAGACATTTTTAATAAAATTAAGTTGGATTCATGCCTCATGCTGTACACCAGGTAAATTCCACAGGAGCAAAGATTTAAATTTTAAAAATACAAAATCGTAAAAATACTATAAGAACACAAAGGAGAACTTCTTTATTAACTTGGAGTGGCAAGGCCTTTCTATTATTTAAAATCTGGAGGCATAAAGGAAAATATTGATAAATACAACTACTTGAAAAAAGTTTTTAATCTACATGGTAAAAATAAAATCCATAAGAAAGTCAAAAGAAAAATCACAAACTGGAAATACATAAATTCATAACAAGCAAATTTTAGAATGGTGAGAAAGGATATATACTAAAGGGCTGCAAATCACTGATTCAGGGATTTGCCAAAGAAGGAAGCTAACTTTGGATTATACAGTTGGCCGTCCGTATCCATGAGTTCGACATCCAAAGATTCAGCCAATCACAGATTGAAAATATATATATATTTTTAATTCCAGGAAGTTCCAAAAAGCAAAACTTGAATTTGCCACATGCCAGCAACTATTTACATAGCATTTACATTGTAATAGGTATTATAAGTAATGTAGAGATGATCTAAAGTATACAGGAGGACGCTCATAGATTATATACAAACACTACACCATTTTATATAAGTGTCTTGAGCATCCTCGGAGTTTGGTATCCATGGGGGAGGGGGGTGGTCCTGGAGCCAATCCCGTTCGAGTACTGAGAGATGACTGTATACTTTACCTAAAGCACCAAGTATATGTCAAATACAATCCTATTTTCCATTTTAATGGAGGAAATCAATAACCACACCACCACTGAGGCAAAATGAGTAGACAAGCCTGCAGTTGTCTCAGGGACATCAGTGATGGGCTGGGTCACCTCAGGATTACTAAATTCTGTAAGCATATCCTGTTTGCCAAACCTGGTGGTTTCCATCCTGTTTGATGCTCTGCTGTAATTGCTGCAGACAGCAGTGACCTCACTGTGAAAGTCGTTTCTATAGTGGTGTGCATGGATTTGCACAGGTTAACTCAAATATTATGAATACGGCAAACCTGCCGTTACCTTCACCAAGCATGCAATGTAGTCATGGTGTCTGCACTTTTGTTAGGCCTGTTATAAACACATAGGTAATTTCTCCCATATACTACCATTTCATCTGAAACATTTTCACACTCTTAACAGCAATACATTTGATTAATAAATCTGGTATTATGGAATATGGTTTATCTCTTGAACAAAAACTTTATTTGATCATTCAAGAGAAAACTATGAATACTTCTTCTTCTCCTGACATAGGTAAGTCTCTATCTCATAGAGGAAAAAATACAAAACCACAAAACTTTTTTGCAATCTCTTCCCCCATTTGACTTCAGATAGAAACAACACAATAATATCAGAGGTTTCAATTAAAGAAGTTTGAGGGAAAGCCCATGGTTATTGCACCTTGAATCTTTTCAGTCAATTTTTTTCAAGTTAGGCCTACCTCTTGAGCACCTGAGAACACATTTCAAATACATTTTATTAATAGAAGGTTTCTTTCTTAGCTTCAATATCACATTTAAAGCAGCTGGAAATTTTAGAACAGTCCAAGAACATACTTGTTATTTCCATGGAAACTTGGATAAGGGTCAGCTGGCCTATGTCATAAATAGTTTCCCATGATATGCCACAATTACAGATTAATTCAGCTTATAATAACTGAACTGATTGAATTAAAAATGTTTTTACTCGCAGGCATTTGCCCAGAGGGGATAGGGTGCTCCACTCTGGTACTCCTTGCTCCAAGGGTGAAAAGAATATATTCTTTGGGCCATGTCTATGGCACTTGCTCTCCAGCTAGCCAAAGGAAGAGAAAAGAACAAAAATAAAGGCTACCAGATTAAAAGGGAAGATTTTACCAAGAAAAATAAAAAGGTACAAAACCTCTTTACCTCAATGAGAACAGAAATGCATCCCTTCGGCCTAAATGTTTTCTTTCCAGAATTACTAAAATAAAATAAAGTGCTAGATCTGGGTTCCACGGCAAAAGTAAAAGGGATCTTATTTTGCAGCCTAAGCCACTGAAGCCGGAAAAACACAGGCTGCTTGGTAATAATAGCCCTAGGTCTAGCCCTCAGGGTTTCTCACTCCTACATTATTGTGTTCCTCACTCCATGTGCAGGAGGGCTGCTCATCTCAGAGTTGCTTGTCTAAATTGCACGCTTTGTAATATAAGCCTCAGTCTTGGGAATTTTCACTTGTTATGGTATTGATGAGGCAGGGGATGCTGCAACGACAAACTTCTGAGGACCAATAAAAATGGGAAAACTAAAAGTTAGAGAATGAGAAAGGTATTGATGACTTTAGGTGTGCTACAGGAGCTCTGATGAGAGACAACTTTTTCAAGTTATTAGTCAGAAAAAGAAATATCTTTTTTGGAACAGGAGAGTGAGTTCTCTAGGCCACAAAAGTTTTCAAGTTTTACTTTTCTGGGAAAAGGCAATTTTCTTTTATGATTCTCTGCTTGCCATGTTTTGGTACACATGTAGACTGATTCCTGAATGAGGTGTGTTTTTCACCATAAATTAATCAACTGATACCTAGTTTTTCTCTCTCTTCTTAGTTCAAGGGTTGTGACTTCATTTCTCATCTAAAATTTAGTTTCTAAAAATACACTACTGAGATATGGTGATATTCCCTTCCCCCAACACTTCTGTGGAGACGCTCAATCCTACCCACCTTCATTAGAGTAACCCCAGACCAACATCTTACCTAACCATGGAATTGTCCAAAAAGACTGTATTCACATGGACACCAACTTTTAACTCCCCACAGTTACTCCACCCACTAGCAGATATAACTAGGTAAAAATGTTAAATTTCTGCAACTTAAAGTAATAATACTAATGAATAAATTAAAGTCAAGCAACAGACTGAGGAGAAACATTTGCCACATATGTAACAGATAAAATTATTATCCAAAATAAATGAAAACTCCTACGAATCAAGAACAAAAACGTAAAATACCACAACAGGGACAAAGTACATAACAGGAAATTCATAGAAGAGATACAGATGGTTAATAAACATATGGAAAGATACTCAACTGTATTAATCTGTAAAGACCTAACTTAATCAATAATGAGATTTTTAGGGCTTCCCTGGTGGTGCAGTGCTTAAAAATCTGCCTGCCAATGCAGGGGACACAGGTTCGAGCCCTGGTCCGGGAAGATCCCACATGCCACGGAGCAACTAAGCCCGTGCGCCACAACTACTGAGCCTGCACTCTAGAGCCCGCAAGCCATGACTACTGAGCCCATGTGCCACAACTACTGAGCCCGTGTGCCACAACTACTGACACCATGAGCCACAACTACTGAAGCCCGTGCACCTAGAGCCCATGCTCCACAACAAGAGAAGCCACCACAATGAGAAGCCCGTGCACCGCAAAGAAGAGTAGCCCCCACTTGCCACAACTAGAGAAAGCCCACGCACAGCAACAAAGACCCAACACAGCCAAAAATAAATAAATAAATAAATTATTTTTTTTAAATGAAAAAAAAAAAAGAATAACCCCAGACCCCCTCAACCATCCACGGGGTCACACAGGTAGGAACACCACATTAACTTCATTCTGAGAAGAAATCCCCACCTCTAATGACAGAATTCTCAGCCCCTGGACCACTGGGGTTACACTTCCTTCTAGGGAACACTCCCAATTTTTAATTGGTGAGTATATGTACAATTTTTGATATAAATACTTTAAATTTAGGGATTATTTTTAAAGTACATAGTTCTCACAAGAGAAGAATTCTAAAACTAAATTCGTATGTAAACATATGACATTTAGAAATATTTACCAGTTTCTTCTTCCCTATTCCATCATGAAGACAGCTTTTTGGCGAGCCATGACTAAGCTCCTATATTTGTCTGCCATCTCACCTTCTTAGGTCGCCATAGGTGGTAAAGTAAGAATCATATTAAATTTTAGCTCAGCTGTGATAATGCTGCGCCCCTTTCTAACCTTGGTGGATTAGACAACCCCCTGGAGCTTCTTAGTCATTATGAGCTCAGTGCTTCTAATGAGGACAGATGGCACAGCCCCAAATAGTCCTCTAGATCATAGCAGATACTAACAATCCTATTTCAGGGGTGAGGAATGGGAGGAGCAGTGAGGTGGTGGATGCTCTCCTCCTTCACTTTTCTAGGAAGCTTCATTTTATTTACCTCATTAGCTTCATTATAGACTAGAAAATACGTGGGCGGTGGGGGAGACTCTGGGTTGATGACTATCAGTTCCATTTCTGTTTTGAAGCTGACTAAACGCACAAGACAGAGGCCATTCTCGCTCTCTTTATAGGCAGTGAAATGTGAGAGTATGGCATCTTTTCTTTCAGGCAGGATCCCTTTGAGACATTCTTGGAAAAGCAGCGTAATCCATGAACATCGGGAAGACATGCTGACCTCAGGCAAGCTAGAAAAATACTGTAGGTGCCGGTGAGGCAAAATCATTACTATCAGAGGAGTCAGTTCTCCAGCCAAGGAGCTTTGACCTACACGACAGGTTCTTTCTGAGTAGCTATAATGCCTGCATGCTGTGTGTAGGTCTAGGCATTAGAGGTGGATTTATGATTTACTTAGGGAAATAAATGTACAAAAGACATGTAGAAAATCAGAGTTAGGGTTTTTTGCCCATAAAAAAATGATGTATTCATGTGAGTCCCTAAATAGCTACATAATAAATAGATATCCCTACAAACCACAAATGAAATAAACCAGGCATTACCCAGGTGCTGGCCAATTTAGCCTTTGAACTTATAAGCATTCACAATATTTTGCAAAAGTAATTGAATAAGATTTTATGTCCAATCATAATAATTTCACACTATGAAAAACACTGGAAGTGTCTTAAATATACCTATTCATTAATTCACTGGAAAATAATGCATATTATTTGGTAGGTACTATGAACTGAATTGTACACTCCCAAAATTTGTATGTTGAAGCCCTAACTCCAATGTGATAGTATTTGGAGATGGGGCCTCTAGGAGATCATTAGGTTGAGATGAGGTCATGAGCTGGGTCCCTAATGATGGGATTAGTGCCCTTACAAGAGGAGAAAGAGACACCAGAGCTCGCTCTCTCTGCCATATGAGAACACTGTAAGAAGAGAGCCATCTGTAAGCCAGGAGGACAGTCCTCACCAGAACCTGACCATGCTGGCACCCAGATCTTGGATTTCTAGCTTCCAGAACCGTGAGAAAATAATTCTCTGTTGTTTAAGCCACCTGGTCTATGGTATTTTGTTATGGCAGTCCAAGCTAACTAATGCAGTAGGTTTAATATTTTTTTAATTAAAAGCCTTTAAAAATTTATGGAGTATGTGTTTAAACTAAATGATGAGATGCCAGTTAATTTAAACTAATGAAAGAAATGCTTTTGAACATATTAGTATTTCATTTTACTCTTTTAGGTAAGAATCGTGGAAAGAAATGTGATCAAAGATACTATCTTTACATGCAAAAGAACAAAATATAGATTATAAAAACTAAAATCCTTGCTTAGCTTATTTCTCCTTGTCTGCTTTCTTCACTTTCTATAGAGAACTCTATCTTCCTATATCCATCATCTATTAGTCATTCATTCATCCCATACATATTTATTGAGCACCTAACTCTGCTCCAGATACTAATTCCAGGGATTGGGATATAGCTGTGAGCAAAGAAGTCTCCTCCCTCATGGAGTTTATATTCTAATGAAAGGAGACAGAGAATAAGCAAATACATATTAAACATATGACGTGTCATATTTAATAAGTGTTATGAAGAAACATAAACTAGGTAAAGGGTTAGAGCACAGTGTGAGTAGAAGAGGAGGAGTCTGGGTAATAATTTTGAAAACGTGGTCAGGGAAAGCCTCTCTGATAAGACCACATTTGAGCAGAGACCTGAATCATGTAAGGGAATGAGTCTTGGACATGTCTGGAAAAGCGTTCCAGGCTAAGGAAGCAATATCTTCAAAAGTCTTGAGGCAGCAGTATGCTGGCTTATTAGAAAAAGAGCAAGGTAGTTAGAAACAAGTAAGTGAACAAGATAGAGTATGGCAGGGGATGGGGTCAAATAGGTTGCCAGGGATCCATTCAGGTCTGACCAGAAAGTTAGTGAGAAAGTCTCCAGAAGGGAGGGAAGAGGGAATGAGAAAGAAGCAGTACTTGAGAAGACAATGGCTGAGACTTTCCCCAAATTGACAAAAGTCATAGATTCAAGTAGTTCTCCGAACCTAAAGCAAGATAAATAAAAACAAAAGCACACTGTGGCACATCATAGTAAAAATGTTGAAAATTAAAGTTAAAGAGAGAATATTAAAAGAAAACTGAGAGAAAAAAAGATTAACTTCAAAGGAGCAAATATTAGACTAATAGCTCATCTCTCAAAAGAATTGAGGGAAGCCAGAAGAAAATGAAATGGTAGCTTCAAAGTGCTGAAAGAATATAACTGTAAATCTAGAATTCCCTACAAGCTACCCTTCAATAATGAAGTGAACAAAAGACATTTTTCGTGTTGTAGTGGGGTGGGGGGGATGTAGAGAGTGTTTCACCAACAACCTACTTTAAAGAAAATACTAAAGGCTGTATTCAGCTCCCAGATGGGAGCTCAAAGATGCAGGAAGGAATAAAGAATGATAAAAAGGACAAATGTGGATAAATCTAAATGAATTTTGATTTAATTTTGATTAACTGAATATAACAATAGTTATAATAATATATTAGGGGATTTTAAGTATATGATAATATATTTGGGGATTTTATATATAAAAAGAAAATGCATAAACCATAGCATATAAACCATATTTGTATCAAGCATAGGAGACTTTAAGGCAAAAACCATTATTAGAAATAGGTATGCTTCAAAATGATAAAAGTTTGAGTTCTTTAGTAAAAGATAATAATTCTACGTTTTATGTACTAATAACATAGCCCAAAATTATATATTAAACAAATATTGACCAAAAAAAATAGAGGATTAAAAAATAAAATCAGAGAGATTTTAACATATCTTTTTCATGTACATCAGACAAAATAATTTATAAGGGTACACAAGATTTGAAAAACACAATTTGTATATGTGACCTAATAGTCACACATACTACACTGTACCGCCAAACTGCAGAATACACATTGCTTTTAAATATACATGGATTGGGCTTCCCTGGTGGCACAGGTGGTTAAGAATCTGCCTGCCAATGCAAGGGGCACGGGTTCGAGCCCTGGTCTGGGAAGATCCCACATGCTGCAGAGCAACTAAGCCCATGTGCCACAACTACTGAGCCTGTGCTCTAGAGCCCGTGAGCCACAACTACTGAGCTCAGGTGCCACAACTACTGAAGCCTGTGCACCTAGAGCCCGTGCTCCACAACAAAAGAGAAGCCACCGCAATGAGAAGACTGCGCACCGCAACAAAGAGTAGCCCACCGCTTGCCGCAACTAGAGAAAGCCCACGTGCAGCAACAAAGACCCAACACAGTCAAAAGTAAAATAAAAATTTAAATAAATAAAATAAATCTATATACATGGATCATTATAAAAATCAACCATACGTGAAAGCAGATTGTCACAAGTTCCAACAAATCAAATTCATACAAAGTAAATTCTTTGACCACTTAGGAATCAAGACTAGAAATCAATGACAAAAATATTCTTAGAAAAATCTATAATGCTTGTAAATTAAGAAATACACCTCTTAATAACCCATGGGTCAAAGAAATCACAATGATAATAAAACATATTTTGAAGTGAATATTCATGAAAATTTATGAGTCACATTAAACCCACTTTAAGATGAAAATTTGTGTCCCCAAATACATATATTAGAGAAGAAAGGTGAAAGGCAATGAGCTTAAAAATTATAAAAATTTATAAAAAGAACAGCTTATATCTAAAGAAATAAGAGGACAGAAATAAAAAGATTAAAACAGCAATAAATAAAATAGAAGACAAACATACAATAGAGAAGATCAACAAAGATACAACTTGGTTCTTTGAAATGACAAGTAAGTTTATAAACCCCCGATGGAGAAAAATGAGGAAATACAGAAGGTAAGCTTAAATAATCAGTATCAGGAATAAAGGAGGGGATATCATTACAGAGCCTACAGATATTAAATGATAAGAGACTATTATGAACAACTTTACATCAATAAATTGTGCATTTGTAAAAAAATCATCGAGCTTTATGCTTAATATTGTACACATTACTGTGTGTATATTTCAATAAAAAGGTCAAGAAAACATGCATCTTACAAAAACTGACAGCATAAGAAACAAAATGTAAGCAGTTCTCTGTTTTAAAATCAAATCGTTAATTAAAAACATTCCCTCAATGAAAACTGTAGGTCTGGTTGGTTTCTCTGGTTGATTCAAACCAAATACTTAAGGAAAAAATAATATCTATCTTACACAAATTCTCCCAGGGAATAGAAAAGAGAATGAAAAACAACCGCCCGTTCATTTTATGAAACCAGCTTCACTTTGATACCAAAGTTTGATGAGGGTGTTAGTAGAAAGAAAAAATTACAGTCCAATCACATTTATAAACATAGATGCAAAAATCCTAAGCAAAATTTTAGGTAAAGAAACACAGAAATGTGTAAGAAAAAGAGCTAATATATAATGATTACATTTGGTTTACTTCAGAAATGGAAAGTTAGTTTAACATTCAAAATTCAATCAGTAATGCAACTAATCTACAGTGACAGAAGATAGGTCAGTAGTTGCCTGGGGGCCTGTGTGGTGGGGTGCATGAGAGGAAGGGGACTACAGAGAGGGGTTACAGAATGGCCTGAGGAAAGTTTTGGAGGGGAGTGACAAAAATGTTCATTATTTTGATTTCAGTGATGGTCTCACAAGTATATATATATATGCGAAAAATGATCAAACTATATACTACAAATACATGCAGTTTATGTTATTATACCCCATTAAAGCTGTTTTAAAAATTGATCAGTGTAATCTATCACATTAACAGAATAAAGAATCCACATGAACAGATTTAGAAAAAACATTTAATAAAAGTCAACTTTTATTCATGATTTGAAAAAATAAGTCTTAGCTAACTGTGTTGGTAATTTCCTTAAACTGATAAAGAATATCTTTATTAATAAAAAGCACCTATAGCAAAATATCATAACTCAAGGTAAAATGTTGAAAGCTTTCCATGTGAGATTAGAAACAAGATAAAGACATCTATCTTCCCAGTACCACTTCACCCCCTGCTTCATCATGCCCCTCTGTGATTTGGGTGACACTGACCACAACCTCAGGTCTAGGCTTGAACTAAGCAGATTAACATTATTCCACTTGTCCAGTGATTGACTGAAGGAAGGGCAAGGATAAGCCAGTCAATGCACTCCAACACCCCCTGTCCCAGTGATTATGTCAAATGCAACACAAGGTCGAAACTGATCCAGTCAAAGGAAGTCAAGAGTTTTGTCTGGGAGAATGGAAGCTCTCCAGTCCCATGGAAAATGTAGCATAAAGATGTCATGTCAGGAACCGCTTCGGCCATTTCTAATACAATGTGGGAAGCCATGACGGAAGACAGAGTGAAAAGAATCACAGAGAAATAGAGCCCAGTGAAGAATAATTCAGTTGTGTGTGCGAAAAAAATTCCCTTTATTTGTTTTGAGCCAGATCAGTTCTGATTCTCTATTTGCATCCCAAAGCCTCCTAACCAATATAGTTTGGTTGCATAAAGTCATCAGTGCAAAGCGTGCATAGACTAAGGCAGATAAAAGTCAAAAGAATACATGTTCTAAAAGAAAACACACATAGGTCAAAGTCATGGCAGAAAGTCAGAGACCAAAAATTTCCTGAAAGGAAATTTTGATTAAATGAAATTAAAGGAAATATGATTAAATGAAATAATATATATAAATCACTCAGCATAGTACCGGATGCATACCAAACTGTCATCATTAACTGCAGATAGCAACAGCTAATGGTGCAGCAGGCTGTGTGGAGTGCCCAGGGAGACAGGAAACTACCTTTTATATCAAAAGCATTTTCTTATAATTTGAAATTATATAACTCTTTTGAGTAGATAGCCTTGAGTGGATACTCTCGAGTGAATAGTTCAGGTGCCAATGAGTGGTAACAGTTAGCTTTTACTGAAAGTCTACATTTGCAACTTTATATACATTTGTTTTTTCATAAGGACCCTGCAAGATAGGTATTATTGCCAACTGACACAGCAGGAAACAAACTCAGAGGTGAACTGACTTGGCGGCTCCTTAAACAGGTGATGCTTGCATTTAGCACAGGTCTCAACTCAAACCAATGCTCATTCTCCACCTCAGGCCAACTCTCTAATGCGAGATGAGACTCAAAAATGCATACGAACTGTATCAATTTAGAGAATTTACATAACAGAAGGTAACTGCATTTCCTGGATGTATTTTTTCTTTTATACATCTCAGACCCATTTTATAACAAAGCTATTTACTGGACAGAACGTGACAAATACACAGATTAAGCAAGAGAAATATTTTTGGATAGAAACAGCCCTCTATCATGCCAGTCATCTGGAAAACAGCTTCCTAGCACAAATGAAACTAAACTGGGCTCTTAAACACATTTTGGGGGCAATTTTTAACAGCACTTACAACTAGATCTAGGAAATCATAAGCTTTAGAAAGAACAGATAGTTGTATAGTTTTTAGGGCTGTTATGAGATAAAATATGGAGGGAGTTGGATAAACACTACTTGCTTTTTACTTTTTTCTTACGTGGAATAGAGGACAAGACTAGCAAATGGAAACTATTTAAATAAATGATTTTCCAAAGTACTACTATCTTGAACGTTCACTCTATCCTTTAAGGATACAAATCAAGAGCTCCCCAAATCATATACATTCTCCAAAACTTATTATAAAACAGCATAAACAAGTGATATGAATAATTAACAGTTTCATATCTAATTATTCTTTCTAATAATCTCCCAAATGGCTTAGGAAACTCTACCGTCAACATATTACCTAACATACTATGGTTCTTAAAAAATAATAAATAAGAGAATAACAACTTAGCTTAGGCCGTAAGATATATGTGAAAAGATTCTATTGAATTTTGTAATTATGGCATGAAAATTCATCTCCCTGTTCCACAGTCCTTGGGTATTTAAATGTCACTGCCACACAACTTCCCACCATCTCCCATAGAAGCAGGGGCTGCCGTGGTGGAGAAGTAATGTTAGTAAAATTAGCCTCTTGCCTGGAACTCTAACCCAGTTGGGTTAATTTGTAGTGGCCTACCTGGCTCCATGCCCCTGCTTCTCTTTCCCTCTGAGCTGAATATATTAAATTAACCAGACTCACAGCTATGCATCTGACTCTGGGACCAACTCCACCCTCAGCAGGGGAGATAACATAAGAAATCCTCTGTCAAGATCTTCCTGCCTCTGCCCTGAATTACTGTTCCTCTTATTTTTACTCCAGTCTACCATGACTGAGTTCCTTGCTTTGTATCCCAGTTTCCCATGGCGGGGTTTCTCACTGTGAAGTCTCAATCTCCTTGTTTTGGGTCCCTAATACTTAAAGGGAGACTCCCACAATACCCAATGTCTGTTGGAATGGACCTTTTTTTTTTTAGGATTACCTTGATATTTAAGGTATTTGTACCACTTCCTAAACAATCTAGAACAGGGGTCCCCAACCCCTGGGCCATGGACCAGGACTGGTCCCCGGCCTGTTAGGAATCGGGCCACACAGCAGGAGGTGAGCAGCAGGCGAGCGAGCCAAGCTTCCCCTGTCCGTGGAAAAACTGTCTTCCATGAAACTAATCCCTGATGCCAAAAAGGTTGGGAACCGCTGATCTAGAACTCTGCCTCTGTTAGGGCCATGTTCCACCAATCCGCACCATCCCCTCCCCCATTAACACCACCAATGGATGGACTATGAATCTATTATCAAATTCATGGGAGGCAGTATGGCATACTGTTTAAGAGTATGGTTTCTGCAATCAGGTACCCTGGGTCTAAAAGCTAGCAGAGCTACAAATGACCTTGAGTAAGATTCTTAATTTCTGTGTACCTTGATTTCTTCATCTCCAAATCAGGGATAAAGATAGCACCTGCCTTGCACACAAATAACCTATAGATAATACATACTACTGTGTCTAATAAATATTGAGCACTCCTTAAATGTTAGCTGTTGCTGTTATTATTATGGTTTTTATCTACCCATTTACAGAATTATAGTCTGTATTACTATCTTTAGTCCTTGCTTAATGCTGGAGAACTGCCTGATCCCATATGTCTACTCATTTCTGACCTGTTCCATACTTTATGTAAATTCCTCCTTCCTAATTTATAGTAAATGTGATCACTTTCCCAAAAGAAAGTAATAAGGCACTGAAATTCATTATTTCCATCTATCTTCCTTTCCTTTCAAAGAGGAAGGAGCTATTGTTCAACCAGCCTGAGCTTGTCCATGCTTCTCTATCTATGAGATGCTACTTTTATAGCCACTCTGTCATCATGGCTTATCTTGAAGAGCAGCTGGGGCTTCAGCTAAGCAGCTAAGCTTTCTGAGCAGATGATTTGGAAGTTTTGCAAAATCAGACCAAAATGGTGGCAGCTTTGAGTACCAGCCTGTTCCATTCCTACAAGGCCACTGAGATCCTCAATCCTGGAATTTCTAAGCTGTGAGCTCAGAGGTGAAATCTGAAAATAGTCATGTGTGTAACTTTGCATCTCATTTCATAGTCCCAAATATTTGTGGAATTTTTATAAAATGTGAATAAGAATAAAGATTAAATGATATAACATCCATTTGCATGATTCTGTTCTTATTCTATGCAATGTTGGTACCACTATTCATACACATAACAACACCTTAGGTTAATAAAGTTTTAAAATATCACTATTTATTCATGATATTTTAAGGCTTTATCACAAAGAATGTTACATGTGTGACAGCTCCAGAAGCAGGGGAGCCAGAATTACTGTGCATATTCTATTGATTTAAGTCAAGTAAAAGAAATGAAAGATAGAAAAAAGGATTTACTCCAAACTCCTAAAGAAGAATCAAACAAAATCCCCAGTCCCTAAACACTTAGTACTTAGGTAAACTTCCCCGGGGTGGGGGTCTGGGGGAGGATTGTTACTCATTCTTTGAAAAAAGATACTCTAAACACACACAGGTATTAAGGCTGGATTTAAAAGTGAATGTATCCTAACAATAGTGGTCCAATCTGAAACCATGAAGCACTCAACTTCCAAATTCAAACCACATTCAATATTTGTACCTAGTGGCTTGAAGATAGGTCTTCAAAATACATATGCCTTCACCAAAATAACAAGCTCTTACCCAATTTCACAGACTCAGGCAGCTTATCATTATTCCAGCAAAATGTATTGATAAAAATTCTCAATCAGTGTAGAAAAATTGTATCACATTTCTTTAAGGATCAAAATGAGTGTACTCCTAAGAGTTAGCTGGGGTAGTAGGAATGCTGTATAATTCTCAATGTCAGTGGGCATAGAGGGAACATAATAAAGGCTATATATGACAAACCTACAGCTAATATCATTCTCAACAGTGAAAAACTAAAAGCATTTCCTCTAAGATCAGGAACAACACAAGGATGTCCACTCTTGCCACTTTTATTCAACATAGTTTCGGAAGTCCTAGCCATGGCAATCAGAGAAGAAAAAGAAAAGGAATCCAAATTGGAAAAGACATAAAACTGTCACTGTTTGCAGACAACATGATACTATTCATAGAAAATCCTAAAGATGCTACCAGAAAACTACTAGAGCTCATCAATGAATTTGGTAAAGTTGCAGCATACAAAATTAATACACAGAAATCTCTTGCATTTCTATACACTAACAATGAAAGATCACAAAGAGAAATTAAAGAAACAACCCCATTTACCATCACATCAAAAAGAATAAAATACCTAGGAATAAACCTACGTAACGAGACAAAAGACCTGTAATCCAAAAACTACAAGACACTGATGAAAGAAACTGAACATAACAAAAACAGATGAAAAGATATACCATGTTCTTGGATTGGAAGAATCAATATTGTCAAAATGACTATACTACCCAAGGCAATCTACAGATTCAATGCAATCCTTATCAAATTACCAATGGCCTTTTTTCACAGAACTAGAACAAGAAGTCTTAAAATTTGTATGGAGACACAAAAGACCCCAAATAACCAAAGCAATCTTCAGAAAGAACAACCTGGTTGGAGAAATCAGGCTTCCTGACTTCAGACTATATTACGAAGCTACAGTCATCAAAAGAGTATGATACTGGCACAAAAACAGAAACCTATATCAATGGAACAGGATAGAAAGCCCAGAAATAAACCCTCGCACCAATGGTCAATTAATCTACAACAAAGGAGGCAAGACTGTACAATAGAGGAAAGACAGTCTCTTCAATAAGTGGTGCTGGGAAAACTGGACAGCTACATATAAAAAAAATGAAACTAGAACATTCTTTAACACCATACACAAAAATAAACTCAAAATGGATTAAAGACCTAAATGTAAGAACTGATACTATAAAACTCTTAGAGGAAAACATAGGCAGAACACTCTTTGACATAAATCACAGCAATATCTTTTCCCAGCCGTCTCCTAGAATAATGGGAATAAAAGCAAAAATAATCAAATGGGACCTAATTAAACTCAAAAGCTTTTGTACAGCAAAGGAAACCATAAACAAAATGAAAAGACAACCCACAGAATGGGAGAAAATATTTGCAAATGATGCAACCAACAAGGGATTAGTCTCCAAGATTTACAAGCAGCCCATGTGGCTCAATATAAAAAAGAACAAACAACCCAATCAACAAATGGGCAGAAGACTGGGAATTCCCTGGCAGTCCAGTGGTTAGGACTCAGTGCTTTCACTGCCATGGGCCTTGGTTCGATCCCTGGTCGGGGAACTAGGATCCCACAAGCCACACAGTGTGGCCAAAAAAAAAAAGGGCAGAAAACCTAAACAGACATTTCTCCAAAAAAGATATACAGATGGCCAAGAGGCACATGAAAAGATGCTCAACATCTCTAATTATCAGAGAAATGCAAACCCAAACTACAATGAGACATCACCTCACACCAGTCAGAATGGCCATCATCGAAACATCTACAAACAATAAATGCTGGAAAGGGTGTGGAGAAAAGGGAACCCTCTTACACTGTTGGTGGGAATGTAAATTGGTACAGCCACTATAGAGAACAGTATGGAGGCTCTTTTAGAAACTAAAAATAGAGCTACCATATGATTCAGCAATCCCCCTCCTAGGCATATATCCAGAGAAAAACATGGTTCGAAAGGATACATGCACCCCAATGCTCATTGCAGCACTGTTTACCATAGTCAAGACATGTCAATGTCCATTGACAGATGACTGGATAAGAAGATGTGATACATATATACAATTGAATATTACTCAGCCATTAAAAAGAATGAAATAATGCCATTTGCAGCAACTTGGATGGACCTGTAGATTATCATACTAAGTGAAGTAAGTCAGACATAGAAAGACAAGTATCATACAATATCGCTTATTCGTTATCGCTAATAACGAATTTATGGTTACCTAGGGGAAAGGGAAGGGGGAGGGATAGATTGGGAGTTTGAGATTGGCATTTACACACTGCTATATTTAAAACTGATAACCAACACGGACCTACTGTATAGCACAGGGGATGTTGCTCAATATTCTTTAATAACCTAAATGGGAAAAGAATTTGAAAAAGAATAGAGGGATTTCCCTGGTGGTTCAGTGAGTAAGACTCCACTCTCCCTATGCAGGGGGCCTGGGTTCGATCCCTGGTCGGGGAACTAGATCCCTCATATGTGCTGCAACTAAGAGTCCGCATGCCCCAACTAAGAAGTCCGCATGCCGCAACTAAAAAAAGCTCCCACATGCCGCAACTAAAGATCCCACATGTTGAAAGGAAGATCCCATGTGTCACAACTAAGACCCAGCGCAAAATAAATAAATAATTTTTTTTAAAAAAAAAGGAAAAAGAAAGAAAAAGTATAGCTATATATATATGCAATATATATATATATATATATAGTTTTAGCCAATCTAAAAAAATGTATACAGTTTTAGCCAATATAAAAAAATTTCTATGTCATTTCTGAAACTAATTTAGGAGTAATTTTTATCCTGTGCATTCATAGTTACTGATAAGTGTTGATTCACTGTAAGGGAGTGGCAAGGGCTTAGAGGAGGGAAGTGGCCACTGCCAAATGTCAACCTGGGGCAAGAACATGGAATCATAAAAGACTCTGTGTTCCATTCCCGGGCTGAACTCTGTCACCTCCTCACTGAGGGATCGATTACTCAAACTCATCTTGTGACCTGCGGCCTATGAATTACCCTGCTGTTACTTTTCAGGAGAAGATCACAGAAAGTACATTCACAGCTGTTTAAAATTAACACTTCCTTCTTATCAGAAATGGCTCTACTCTTTTCCTGACATCAACACGTTATTGAAAATTCTGTACTGTAAATACTTTGTCCTTCCTGACTCTGCCCTTTATTACTGCCTACACCCAGTAATAACAGCAGATTATCTGTTAGAGGAAACTGAGGCCTCACCAATGCATATAAAAACTCCAGGCACTCAACATCTTTAAATGACGGCTCCAGACTTATCCAGGAGAATCGGTTTTTACTGACTTGGGTATTTAAATATTTTTGGTCTTGAATACTGAATGTGGCCACCATCTCCCAAAGCATCCAGGATACCCTGTGAATTAATGGTGATGGTGAGTACTTGGGTCACACTGATGTGACTCCGGGATTTCTGCAGTAAATATAAACAATTAAGATCACTGTGTTTATACAAGACTTCATTTTCTCACAAACTTTCCATATTTTCTCTAAATATTTAAGTTAAAGTACTCACCAAAGTGACAACTCTACTGAAATAAAACATTAATTAGATACAGTAGAGAATTTAATTCAACATCAAATTCCCCCTCCCCTCCCCCATCACCCTCTCAGCCTCTGGATTTTCTGCAATGAGTTTTTAATCCTAGGTTAGCTTCCTTGTATTACTTGGCATCTTCTGGAATGCCCCATCCCCCCATTGTTCTATACTCAGAAAATGTTCTATTTTATTATTTGTCTAAGAAAGAAATAAGTAGGAGAAAAAATCCTTAAGGCATTCCGGAACCAAAATAATTACTGCTAATTGGGAGGAATCTTTGTCATTGGAGCCTCATTAGTATGAATAATGTAATATCCACTTATTTCCTGTGGACACTGTCAAAGATAAAGATCACTAGCAATTAAATTTTTGAATACAAAAGATGAAATAAAAATGATGCTGAAAGACTCAGTGTCCCTTAAGAAGAATACAAACAAGCAAGCCCGCTGTACCTCATGGTGATAATAATGTCCCTGAAGCCTAAAAGGAGCATTCAAGAAATCTGAAATGTGACAAAACTGTAAAGAAGCAGCTAGTCCTATCACTCCTCATCTATTAAAAGAAAAAAAGTGTTATTACAGGATTTTGTTTGTAACCAACTGTTTAAAACACCCTTAGTATTTTTCTTTTCTTTGTGATTTAAAGAGTTAAAAATATAAATTATTTTCAAATCATCCTATCAAATGATGGAAAAAACATGCAAGACCCAGTCACAGCACCAGCTCCTTTTCTGTTCCAATCACACTCTGCCCAGCCCTTCTTCCGGTTCAGCTAGAGATGCACAGCTGTGCTGTCCACAGCTGGACTTGAAATTTTTGGAAGGCAAGGACTTTATCTTGTCATAGTGTGTATCCCTAATAACTAACATGGTACACTGTAGGTACTCAAATATTACCTGAAATGATTGGAATTGGCTTTCATGAGGACCAGTTAACAAGCCCTGTCATTGCTTCCCCCCTGGCTGGTAGTCCCTTCCCTGGCAATCTTTCAACCATTTAGGATTTGATGACTATCCATTTTCGGACATACTGCAGAAAAAATATAATAGCAACCTTATTTCTCCTCTTCCACGTGCCAACTCTTTTGCCCCACAAACATAATCACTAATGGGAGATTGGTTCAAGATGGCAGAGTAGAAGGACCTGTGCTTACTCCCTCTTGTGAGAGCGCCAGAATCACAACTAACTGCTGAATGATCATTGACAGGAAGACACTGAAACTCACCAAAAAAGATACCCCACATCCAAAGACAAAGGAGAAGCCACAGTGAGATGGTAGGAGGGGTACAAACACAATAAAATCAAATCCCATAACTGCTGGGTGGGTGACTCACAAACTGGAGAACAATTATACCACAGAGGTCCACCGACTGGAGTGAAGGTTCTGGGCCCCACGTCAGGCTTCCCAACCTGGGGGTCCAGCAACAGGAGGAGCAATTCCTAGGGAATCAGACTATGAAGGCTAGTGGGATTTGATTGCAGGACTTTGACAGCACTGGGGGAAACAGACTCCACTCGTGGAGGGCACACACAAAGTAGTGTGTGCATTAGGACCTAGGGGGAAGGAGCAATGACCCCACAGGAGACTGAACCAGACCTACCTGCTAGTGTTGGAGGGTCTCCTGCAGAGGTGGGGGACAGCAGTGGCTCACTGCTGGGACAAGGACACTGGCAGCAGAAGTTCTGGGAAGTTCTCATTGGCATGAGTCCTCCCAGAGTCTGCCATAGCCCCACCAAAGAGCCTGTAGCCTCCAGTGCTGGGACACCTCAGGCCAAACAACCAACAGGAAGGGAACTCAGCCCTACCCATCAGCAGACAAGTGGACTAAAGTTTTACTGAGCACTGCCCACCAGAGCAACACCCAGCTCTACCATCAGAAAGCTTGCACAAGCCTCTGAGACAGCCTCAACCAGCAGAGGGCAGACAGCAGAAGCAAGAAGAACTACAATCCTGCAGCCTGTGGAAGGAAAACCACATTTACAGAAATACAGACAAAATGAAAAGGCAGACGACTATGTACCAGATGAAGGAAGAAGATAAAACCCCAGAGAAACAATTAAATGAAGTGGAGATACATAACCTTCCAGAAAAGGAATTCAGGATAATGATAGTGAAGATGATCCAGGATCTTGGGAAAAGAATGGAGGCAAAGATGAAGAAGATGTAACAAATGTTTAACAAAGACCTAGAAGAATTAAAGAACAAACACCTAGAAGAATTAAAGAACAAACAGAGATGAACAATACAATAACTGAAATGAAAAATACACTAGAAGGAATCAATAGCAGATTAATGGAGGCAGAAGAATGGATAAGTGACCTGGAAGACAGAATGGTGGAATTCACTGCTGCAGAACAGAATAAAGAGAAAACAATGAAAAGAAATGAAGACAGCCTAAAAGAGCTCTGGGACAACATTAAATGCAACAACATTCCCATTATAGGGGTCCCAGAAGGAGAAGAGAGACAGAAAGGGCCCGAGAAAATATTTGAAGAGATTATAGTCAAAAACTTCTCTAACATGTGAAAAGAAATAGCCACCCAAGTCCAGGAAGCACAGAGAGTTCCAGGCAAGATAAACCCAAGGAGAACATGCCAAGACACATAGTAATCAAGCTGACAAAAATTAAAGACAAAGAAAAATTATTAAAAGCAATAAGGGAAATATGACAAATAACATACAAGGGAACTCCCATAAGGTTAACAGCTGATTTCTCAGCAGAAACTCTAAAACCCAGAACGCAGTGACATGATATATATAAAGTGATGAAAGGGAAGAACCTACAACCAAGGTTGCTCTACCCGGCAAGGATCTCATTCAGATTCGATGGAGAAATCAAAAGCTTTACACACAAGCAAAAGCTAAGAGAATACAGCACCACCAAACCAGCTCTACAACAAATGCTAACAGAACTTCTCTAAGTGGGAAACACAAGAGAAGAAAAGGACCTACAAAAACAAACCCAAGAAAATTAAGAAAATGGTAATAGAAACATACATATTGATAATTACCTTAAACATGAATGGATTAAATGCTCCAACCAAAAGACACAAGCTCGCTGGAATGGATAGAAAAACAAGACCCATACATATGCTGTCTACAAGAGACCCACTTCAGACTTAGGGACACATACAGACTGAAAGTGAGGGGATGGAAAAAGATATTCCATGCAAATGGAAATCAACAGAAAGATGAAGTAGCAATACTCAGATCAGATAAAATAGACTTTAAAATAAAGAATGTTACAAGACACAAGGAAGGACAATACATAATGGTCAAAGGATCAATCCAAGGGCTTCCCTGGTGGTGCACTGGTTGAAAGTCCACCTGCCAATGCGGTGGACACGGGTTCGTGCCCCAGTCTGGGAAGATCCCACATGCTGCAGAGTGGCTGGGCCCGTAAGCCTAGGCCGCTGAGCCTGTGCGTCCGGAGCCTGTACTCCGCAACAGGAGATGCTACAACAGTGAGAGGCCCGCGTACTGCAAAAAAAAAAAAAAAAAAAAAAAAAAGTAACACCTCAATACATAAGGCAACTGCTAACAGCTCTAAAAGAGGAAATCAACAGTAACACAGTAATAGTGGGGGACTTTAACACCTCACTTACACCAATGGACAGATCATCCAAAATGAAAATAAATAAGGAAACACAAGCTTTAAATGACACAATAGACCAGGTAGATTTAACTGATGTTTACAGGACATTCCATCCCCAAACAGCAGATTCCACTTTCTTCTCAAGTGCACATGGAACATTCTCCAGGATAAATCACATATTGGGTCACAAATCAAGCCTCAGTAAATTTAAGAAAACTGAAATCATATCAAGCACCTTTTCTAACCACAACGCTATAAGATTAGAAATCAATTACAGGGAAAAAAATGTAAAAAACACAAACACATGGAGGCTAAACAAAACGTTACTAAATAAACAAGAGATCACTGAAGAAATAAAAGAGGAATTCAAAAAATACCTAGACACAAATGACAATGCAAACACGATGATCCAAAACCTATGGGATGCAGCAAAAGCAGTTCTAAGAGGGAAGTTTATAGCAGTACAATCCTATCTCAAGAAACAAGAAAAATCTCAAATAAACAACCTAACCTTACACCAAAAGGAACTAGAGAAAGAAGAACAAACAAAACTCAAAGTTAGTAGAAGGAAAGACATCATAAAAATCATAGCAGAAATAAATGAAAGAGAAACAAAGAAAACAATAGCAAAGATAAATAAAACTGAAAGCTGGTTCTTCAAGAAGATAAACAAAATTGATAAACCTTTAGCCAGACTCATCAAGAAAAAGAGGGAGAGGACTCAAATGAATAAAATTAGGAATGAAAAAGGAGAAGTCACAACAGGCACCACAGAAATATAAAGCATCATAAGAGACTACTACAAGCAAATCTGTGCCAGTAAAATGGACAACCTGGAAGAAATGGACAAATTCTTAGAAAGGTATAACCTTCCAAGACTGAACCAGGAAGAAATGGAAAATTTGAACAGACCAATCACAAGTAATGAAATTGAAACTGTGATTAAAATCTTCCAACAAACAGAAGTCCAGGACCAGATGGCTTCAAAGGTGAATTCTATCAAACATTTAGAGAATAGCTAACACCCATCCTTCTCAAACTCTTCCAAAAAATTGCAGAAGAAGGAATGCTCCCAAACTCATTCTGTAATGCCACCATCACCCTGGTACCAAAACCAGACAAAGATACTACAAAAAAAGAAAAGTACAGACCAATATCACTGATGAATATGGATGCAAAAATCTTCAACAAAATACTAGCAAGCAAAATCCAACAACACGTTAAAAGGATCATACACCATAATCAAGTGGGATTTACCCCAGAGATGCAAGGATTCTTCAATATATGCAAATCAATCAATGTGATACACCATATTAACAAATTGAAGAAGAAGAACCATATGACCATCTCAATAGTTGCAGAAAAAGCTTTTGACAAAATTCAACACCCATTTATGATAAAAACTCTCCAGAAAGTGGGCATAGAGGGAAACTACCTCACATAATAAAGGCCATATATGACAAACCCACAGCAAACATCATTCTCAATGGTGAAAAGCTAAAAGCATTTCCTCTAAGATCAGGAACGAGACAAGGATGTCCACTCTCGCCACTATTATTCAACAGAGTTTTGGAAGTCCTAGCCATGGAAATCAGAGAAGAAAAAGAAATAAAAGGAATACAAATTGGAAAAGAAATAAAATTGTCACTGTTTGCAGATGACATGATGCTATAACTAGATAATCCTAAAGATGCGACCAGAAAACTACTAGAGCTAATCAATGCATCTGGTAAAGTTGCAGGATACAAAATTAATGCATAGAAATATCTTGCATTCCTATACACTAACAATGAAAGATCAGAAAGAGAAATTAAGGAAACAATCCCATTCACCATTGCAACGAAAAGAATAAAATACCTAGGAATAAACCTACTAAGGAGTTAAAAGACGTGTACTCAGAAAACTATAAGACAGTGATGAAAGAAATCAAAGGTGACACAAACAGATGGAGAGATATATCATGTTCTTGGACTGGGAGAATCAATATTGTGAAAATGACTATACTACGCAAACCAATCTATAGATTTAATGCAATCCCTATCAAATTACCAATGGCATTTTTTACAGAACTAGAACAAAAAGTCTTAAAATTTGTATGGAGACACACAAGACCCCAAATAGGTGGAAATTACTGAGGGAAGAAACGGAGCTGGAGGAATCAGACTCCCTGACTTTAGACTATACTACAAAGCTACAGTAATCAAGACAATATGGTACTGGCACAAAAACAGAAATATAGATCAGTAGAACAGGATAGAAAGCCCAGAGATAAACCCACGCACCTATGGTCAACTAATGTATGACAAAGGAAGGAAGGATATACAATGGAGAAAAGACAGTCTCTTCAATAAGTGGTGCTGGGAAAACTGGACAGCTACATGTAAAAGAATGAAATTAGAACACTCCCTAATACAATACACAAAAATAAACTCAAAATGAATTAAAGACCTAAATTAAGGCCAGACACTATAAAACTCTTAGAGGAAAACATAGGAAGAACACTCTTTGACTAAATCACAGCAAGATCTTTTTTGACCCACCTCCTAGAGTAATGGAAATAAAAACAAAAATAAACAAACGGGTCCTAATGAAACTTAAAAGCTTTTGCACAGCAAAGGAAACCATAAACAAGATGAAAAGAGAACCCTCAGAATGGGAGAAAATATTTGCAAATGAATCAATGGACAAAGGATTAATCTCCAAAATATATAAACAGCTCCTGCAGCTCAATATTAAAAAAACAAACAACCCAATCCAAAAATGGGCAGAAGACCTAAACAGACATTTCTCCAAAGAAGACATACAGATGGCCAAGAGGCACATGAAAAGCTGCTCATCATCGCTAATTATCAGAGAAATGCAAATCCAAACTACAATGAGGTATCCATACCGGTTAGAATGGGCATCATCAGAAAATCTACAAACAACAAATGCTGGAGAAGGTGTCAAGAAAAGGGAACTTTCTTGCACTGTTGGTGGGAATGTAAATTGATACAGCCACTATGGAGAACAGTACGGAGGTTCCTTAAAAAACTAGAAACACAATTACCATATGACCCAGCAATCCCACTACTGGGCATATACCCATAGAAAACCATAATTCAAAAAGACACATGCACCCCAATGTTCACTGCAGCACTATTTACAATAGCCAGGACATGGAAGCAACCTAAATGCCCAGTGACAGATGAATGGATAAAGAAGTTGTGGTATGTATTCCGTATATACAATGGAATATTACTCAGCCATAAAAAGGAATGAAATTGAGTCATTTGTAGAGACGTGGATGGATCTAGAGACTGTCATACAGATTGAAGTAAGTCCGAAAGAGAAAAACAAATACTGTATATTAACACATATACGTGGAACCTAGAAAAATGGCACAGATGATCCGGGTTGCAGGGCAGAAATAGAGACAGAGATGTAGAAAAGAAACGTATGGACACCAAGCGGGGAAAGTGGGGTGGTGGTGGTGGTGGTGGTGGTGGTGGGATGAACTGGGAGACTGAGATTGACATATATACACTAATATGTATAAAATAATTAATAAGAACCTGCTGTATAAAAAAATAAAATAAAATAAAAACATAATCCCTAATGTCTGTAGGTTCTGCACAATACAAAGTACTTTCACATACAGTGTTTTCATTTAATGCTTACAACAAAAAGAGGTAGGTAAGGCAAAGGTAGGTAAGGCAGACATACTCCCCACTTAACACGTAAGGAATGAAAAGTTTAGGAAGGTTAGAGAATTTGGTCAAGGTCACACAATGATAAAATGCTCTTTTTGCAATCTTAGTATTAAGATTCTGTCACTGTTAGTTTGGTCTTAACACCAATATTCTTGAGACATCCCACTTCCAAAGGCACCTCACATTCAGGATCTGCCCCGTCTTTCACTTACTCTCCGTTATTATTGCTTACATGTTAGAAACACATCCTAAAGCAACACTTTGTTTAATAAAGAAAATAATGTTTGTTAAATTAAAAACAGTGCCAGTATAATCATGGAATATGAGAAAACATGAGCTCTTCAAAAAACCATTAAGGCAGTTTCTTCAGTAAGGTTTGACTTAAAGAAACTAATGTTTGCCAAATTACTAGAGAAATTGCTTCCTAAATTAAAGATGAACCAATTAAAATTATATTAGAAATGAGTGAGAATTAAAGTTCTTTTAGTCAACATGTTTTCAGCTTTCTTCCATATAAAATAATTCTGACAGGAATTAAAATTTTAGTGACAAATCCTGTAAGACGAGAAAACAGTCTGGGCTTATCCGGAAGTAGAAAGTTCTTCAACCACTTCTAACACAGTGTTGTAGAACCAAGTGCTTCAGTCTATTTAAATTTATACCAGCCTCTATATTCTGGGCTCATAAACAAACCAAGCTCTCAAACTCCTGAAATTCACTCTGAATAGCTAATAGAAAAAGTGGTCTGGAAAAAAGTACAGAAAAAGCTTATATCCAAATATATTCTGTAATTTTTGTAAATCACATTTTTGGAAAGAGGTAGGAAGTAAGTAAAAATCTAAAGATAGGCTTTTTCTTAGTTATGTAAAGTATTTTATTTCTAATCTAAGAAGAGTAGCTCTTTCTTGTATTAGATGTTTTCAGTTCTCACCATTTAAGGTTAGTTGAACAAAATTGTTGATGTTGAAAATTCCATGAAATTCAAATTAAAACTGAGCTAAACGAGGGCTGTCAGACTGATGAGACTAATTCCAAATTTTGCTGTTTTCCAAGAGAATCTCACGATTTTTGCTTTTAATGAGATAGAAACAAGGAAGGCACACACTGACACTCCAACTTGGGGGTAGAGATATGACTCCCAAAGTTGTCAGGGACCTGGAATATCCTGGCTTCAAAGGAAAGGTAAACTTATTTTGCAAAACAGAAGGAGAAGAATTTGGGGAGAGAGGCAGGGCATTGCAATTAAGGGGCAAGGCTGAGAGGGAAGGGATGGTGGAAGACTTTTTGGTTTGTAAGGGGATCCTTCCCAATACTCATAAAATGCTTGGTGAAGGCATGTGCTATAAAAACCTGAAAGGATGGAGCTTTACACCCAGATTGACATGCAAATGTCAATTGACATGGCAAATCGAGGTGGCCACCAGACAAACACAGGAGGGGGACCATAAGAGTGTAAGACCTGGGAATTAGAAATTGTGGGGAGAGCTTCAGGCTTCCAAAGGCTATAAAACCACCAGGGTCTAAGCTAATTATACACAGATATCTAAATGCTGAGACAATTCCAGGTGATATCTGGGTCATACAGCAAATGATTATTAGGAATCGCACACCAACACATATTAGGGAAATCAGTTTGTAAATTCTATCTTTTCTCATATTTCCACTCTTCCAAACATGAAGAACCCAATGATGATAATCGTATGATCTCTGAAATCAGACCTCGAGTCAAATCCTAGCTCTGCCCTTTCCTAGTTGTGAGATTAGATCTAGTCACTTAACTTTTCTGAGCCTGTTTCTTCATTCAACAAAAATAAGACAATACACCTTGCAATATCTGGCATATAACAAGTGCTCAATAAATATGTGTTTACTGACTGACAGGTTTGCTGTGAAAGAATATGTGACATGAGTGCCACACACATGTGTGGTCAGGCCCTCAACAAATGTTAGCCGTGGCTCCTATGGTCATTCCATTTTGTGATTATTTGAAGTACCAACCAGGTTTGTAAAAAAGAAAGTGCTTCATATCAGGCATTTTACTTAAAATTTGCAATGGCCACTAACCATGAGAATCTCTCGATTGGTGTTACATGCTATTATTTTTCAACTAATAAAGCAGGGAGCTGATAATTTAGTCATATATAATTATGGGAGTTGAACAATAGTCAAAAAGTACCCAACAATGAGCGCTGAAATTTTAACTAGTTGGGTGTAATTGCATTATATCTGTATTTCTACATGGAGTTAAATTGATATTAATGGGACTCTAAAAGTAAAGATCTTATGGTAATTAAGGAGGAGACAGATGAGGCACTAATGAAGGTGGAAATTTCTGGTATTCCAATTACGAAATAAATGAGGTAATTCAGGCTTCAGATGTTCATTTAAAATTATATAGGAAATAATTTCAAGCATGTTTTACACGTTTCAATTGAATCAGTCTATTTACTCAAACTGCTATGTCAAACCATCAAATGTAATTTATATCATTCTTAAAGTAGAAGGTAAGAAATCCATACTATTTAGTGAGATTTACAGTTGAATAAATATCTGTCATTTTTTAGAATAAATACCTGTCATTTAAAAAATCTGTAAGTATATCTGGGGAAAGCTCTAACACACCTCAATTATCTTAAAAAAAAAACTTTGCAAAATGTATTAAGATTGATTTTAAAAGGAAAATAAAACATTGGCTCAACGTAAGTGCTTTGAAGTTTAAGCATTTTCAACAGACTTAAAATTCTTGGTTGAGAAAATAGACAACAAAAAGTACACTTAGTCAAAGGAGCACCAATCTGTTTTCAATCATCATTTTATTAATTATTCAGTGCAAGTTTAGAGAAATGATTTAATTAAGAAAGATTACACTTGGGTATTAATATGATAAAATATTCTGACATAATATTTCAAATCCCTGTGGTGATAACAGAAACAAAGAACTCCTTGGCAATATAAAAAAAAATAAGTTGAATAGAAAATTTGAATTCTAGAGTGCCACTGTTCTACATTCGGGGCTTCAAGTGAAATAGTATTAAATATCCATTTTAGGTATTGGAGACCCCTTAGGACCAGCTGCTTTGGTGAAAAATGTTATGAACTATCTTAACTACTGGATAGGAGGTACAGCATTTGATATTAATTTTAATGAACTAATCTGTGAATTAGTCTTTTAAACTCTAACATGTTACCATTTCTATTCTACTTTCCCTTATTATTCCTCTTTTCAGAAATCTCCGGAAGGGTGAGCTGTGACAAAGTGAGAGAGAGGCATGGACACATATACACTACCAAACGTAAGGTAGATAGCTAGTGGGAAGCAGCCGCATAGCACAGGGAGATCAGCTAGGTACTTTGTGACCGCCTGGAGGGGTGGGATAGGGAGGGTGGGAGGGAGGGAGACGCAAGAGGGAAGAGATATGGGAACATATGTATATGTATAACTGATTCACTTTGTTATAAAGCAGAAACTAACACACCATTGTAAAACAATTAAACGCCAATAAAGATGTAAAAAAAAAAAAAAAAGAAAGAACTCTCCAATAGACCTGTTGATCTGAACAAATCTCAAATCCAAACTCTTCACGGTGGCATACATAATCCTCCATTACGTTGTCCCAACTTATTTTCGATTGCCCTATGATATGAGTGCATTATTATTGCTAAGCTGGTTTAGTAATTCAAAAACACACTTTAAACATGCAATTCCTCACTTGCAAAATAGGCATCCAGTACCTCTGTATAATATTTGACCCATCTTTTAAGGCTCTGTTCAACTCCCACCTCTTACATTGAAGATTTCCTAGTCAACTCCATTTTCCAGGGAGCTCTTCTACCTCTAACCTTTGAAAGCATTTATTGTCTGGCTGTGTATATGTAATTTATCATATAATTGTCTCGAATTGTTGAACCTGTCACATGTATCTTATCACCCCTTTGTAGATTATAATGGTTTTACGTGTAAATTCCATATCCAAAATACATACCCAACCAAGATACATTCTCCTTTTCTTCCTTATGAAAAGAATACAAATTTTGCTTGTATGGCAATGCACCTATTTAAAAATACTCACCTTCCAAAATCCCCTGGCAGGTGGAAAAATGCCCATGTGACCCAAATTCTGACTAAAATGAGCAGAAGTCTATTTGTAGAAACCTCCAGAAAAGTTACTGTTTTCCTGATAGAAAGGGACAGAAACATGAACATGATGCTTGGAGGTGGAAGAGCCTTACTATGACCACAAAGACAAGAGCTATAACGTAAGGACAGAAAAAATCTGGGGCATTGATGATATCATGACACCACTGTACCAGTCCTAGACTGTCTACCTCTAGCTTTCTTGTTATTTGAGAAAAATAACTGTTTGGTTAAGCTACTCTAATTGGATTTCCATTACATACAGCCAAACAGCAATTCTAAGTGATATGTCTTAACACTATTTTTATAAATAAGATTTTAAATAATTATCAATTATTCAAAGCTTAGCATTGTGCTAGTATGCAGACTACAAAAATAAATACATATGAGCCTTGCTCTACAAAAGTTATTAATTGAAGAAAAGACATACAAAACATACGATTAATACAAGTTGGATGTGACTCATTTAATAAATATTTACTGAGTGCATGTATAGCTACGCAACATAGCAGCAGAGGGACCCTTCAGGACAGAAAGGTAAATCAGTCAAGGATTATTTCCTCAAAGAGCTTACAATGGATATGTAATGTAATATTTGCAATATCAATTGTAAAATATATCTATACAATAGACATAGGTATGTTCATAAAAAGCTATAAGGAAATGTGCAGGACTAAGCACTATAAAAAGGAAGCACAAATTAAATCCTAGTTTCAAGGAAGACAAAACTACTTTTTTTAAAATAAATTTATTTATTTTATTTATATTTATTTTTGGCTGCATTGGGTCTTCGTTGCTGCATGTGAGCTTTCTCTAGTTGTGGCGAGTGGGGGCAACTCTTAGTTGCAGCGTGCAGTCTTCCCATTGCAGTGGCTTCTCTTGTTGTGGAGCATGGGTTCTAGGTGTGCAGGCTTCAGTAGTTGTGGAGCGCAGGCTCAGTAGTTGTGGCGCATGGGCTTAGTTGCTCCAAGGCACATGGGATCTTCCCGGACCAGGACTCGAACCTGTGTCCCCTGCATTGGCAGGTGTATTCTTAACCACTGTACCACCAGAGAAGCCCAAAACTACTTTTAATTTATGAGATCAAGAAAGGGTTATTTCATACAGAGGGTACACTTGTGAAGACCTTGAAGAATGGGTAAGATGTAGGCTCATGGAAATGGAGGTGGGGTGAAGGAATGAATATTTGAGTTTTAGGGCACAAGGAAAAGAGAAAAATCAAAAAAGTTATAACAAGGTTTTGGGCTAAGATCATGGTGACAATATTAATAGAAATAATGAAAATAGAAGAAAGTACATATTTTGGAAGGTAAAAAAGGGTTGGATTTGGGACCACACTTATGTTAATAACAAAATCAACATATGGAAAACAAGCTTTGCTTCAACCCTCATCTCACTCCACCTATCATTCAATCCTCTATTCCCTTTCACATCTGCTAAAGGCTTGTGTTTGGCAATTATCTATTATACATGATAATCTCACTTTTACCCCATCATCTTTACTCTAAGCTGGCTTTAACAAGTTAAAAACCCATCTGAAATAAACACTCAACATAATTAACAATGAAAACCTAGAGCTGTGCTGTCCAGTACAGTAGCCTCTATTGGCCCTACTAAAGCCTGCTGGCTGTTTATATTTAAATTAATTAAAATTAAATTAAATTAAAATACAGTTTTTCAATATCATTAGCAACATTTTAAGTGCTCAATGGCCACATGTATTGATCAATTGGAGAATTATCTCAGAGTTGCAGAAAGTTCTACTGGATAGTGATAACCTGGAGCCTTCCTTTGAAGTCAGGGAAAAGTCAAGAAAGCACTGCTATCATCAAAATTTTCAACACTTTTCTAGAGTAGGTTTGAACCTATGCAACTGTTCAAGAAAGGAAAATAAGATCTAAATAATGGAAAACCCAGGAAAATAAAATAAAAATCTAGTAGAATAAATGATTTTAAAAATAAGATAAAACAAATGTAATCAATTCATATATATCTGCACTAGCAATAATCAGAAAATAAGAGAAAAAGCTCTTATTCACAATTGCAACAAAGGATAAAGTATTTTGAAATCATCTTAACAAAAATGTGCTATAGCTATATGAATAAAATTAAAAATATAATTAGGAAGTAAAAATAATAAGATAAATAGATATATTTTATGTTTTGCCATATTTATTGAGAAATAATTGACATACAACATTGTGTAAGTTTAAGGTATACAACATGATGATTTGGTGTATGTATATATTGTGCAATGATTACCACAATAAAGTTTGTTAACATATCCATCACCTCATATTGTTACCATTTTGTGTGTGTGGTAAGAACATTTGAGATCTACTCTCTCAGCAACTTTCAATTATAAAATACAGTACTGTTAACTATAGACAACACACTTTATATTATTTGATGAGAAGATATTATAAATATGTCAATCTCCCCAAATTAATCTTTACATTTAACATAATTTTAATTGAAAATTCAAGATGCAAAAAATGTTTGCAACTTGACAGATTATTCTCATATTTATCTGGAAGGTGACCAGCTGTTACACTAGCCAAAAAACTTTCAGAGGTTTTGCTCAAGCAGACATCAACTGACACATACTAAAGACACTCAATAATTAAAATGACCAGAGGGCAGACAGCAGAAGCAAGAAGAACTATAATCCTTCAGCCTGTGGAACAAAAACCACATTCACAGAAAGATAGACAAGATGAAAAGGCAGAGGGCTATACACTGGATGAAGGAACAAGATAAAATCCCAGAAAAACAACTAAATGAAGTGGAGATAGGCAACCTTCCAGAAAAAGAATTCAGAATAATGATAGTGAAGATGATCCAGGACCTCGGAAAAGGAATGGAGGCAAAGATCGAGAAGATACAAGAAATGTTTAACAAAGACTTAGAATAATTAAATAACAAACAAACAGAGATGAACAATACAATAACTGAAATGAAAACTACACTAGAAGGAATCAATAGCAGATTAATGGAGGCAGAAGAATGGATAAGTGACCTGGAAGACAGAATGGTGGAATTCACTGCTGCAGAACAGAATAAAGAGAAAACAATGAAAAGAAATGAAGACAGCCTAAAAGAGCTCTGGGACAACATTAAATGAAACAACATTCCCATTATAGGGGTCCCAGAAGGAGAAGAGAGAGAGAAAGGACCAGAGAAAATATTTGAAGAGATTATAGTCGAAAACTTCCCTAACATGGGAAAGGAAATAGCCACCCAAGTCCAGGAAGCACAGAGAGTCCCATACAGGATAAACCCAAGGAGAAACACGCGGAGACACATAGTAATAAAATTGGCAAAAATTAAAGACAAAGAAAAATTATTGAAAACAGCAAGGGAAAAATGACAAATAACATACAAGGGAACTCCCATAAGGTTAACAGCTGATTTCTCAGCAGAAACTCTACAAGCCAGAAGGGAGTGGCATGATATACTTAAAGTAATGAAAGGGAAGAAACTACAACCAAGATTACTCTACCTGGCAAGGACCTCATTCAGATTAGATGGAGAAATTAAAAGCTTTACAGACAAGCAAAAGCTAAGAGAATTCAGCACCACCAAACCAGCTCTACAACAAATGCTAAAGGAACTTCTCTAAGTGGGAAACACAAGAGAAGAAAAGGACCTACAAAAACAAACCCAAAACAATTAAGAAAATGGTCAGAGGAACATTCATATCAATAATTACCTTAAACGTGAATGGATTAAATGCTCCAACCAAAAGACACAGGCTGCTGAATGGATACAAAAACAAGACCCATATATATGCTGTCTACAAGAGACCCACTTCAGACCTAGGGACACATACAGACTGAAAGTGAGGGCATGGAAAAAGATATTCCATGCAAATGGAAATCAAAAGAAAGCTGGAGTAGCTATACTCATATCAGATAAAATAAACTTTAAAATAAAGAATGTTACAACAGACAAGGAAGGACACTGCATAATTAACAAGGGATCAATCCAAGAAGAAGATATAACAATTATAAATATATATGCACCCAACATAGGAGAACCTCAATGCATAAGGCAATTGCTAATGGCTAAAAAAGAGGAAATCGACAGTAACACAATAATAGTTGGGGACTTTAACACCTCACTTACATGAATGGACAGATCATCCAAAATGAAAATAATTAAGGAAACAGAAGCTTTAAATTACACAATAGACCAGCTAGATTTAATTGATATTTATAGGACATTCCATCTAAAAACAGCAGATTACACTTTCTTCTCAAGTGCACACGGAACATTCTCCAGGATAGATCACATCTTGGGTCACAAATCAAGCCTCAGTAAATTTAAGAAAATTGAAATCATATCAAGCATCTTTTCTGACCACAACGCTACGAGATTAGAAATGAATTACAGGGAGAAAAACGTAAAAAACACAAACACATGGAGACTAAACAATACATTACTAAATAACCAAGAGATCACTGAAGAAATCAAAGAGGAATTCAAAAAATACCTAGACACAAATGACAATGCAAATACGACGATCCAAAACCTATGGGATGCAGCAAAAGCAGTTCTAAGAGGGAAGTTTATAGCTATATGAGCCTACCTCAAGAAACAAGAAAAATCTCAAATAAACAATCTAACCTTACACCTAAAGGGACTAGAGAAAGAAGAACAAACAAAACCCAAAGTTAGCAGAAGGAAAGAAATCATAAAGATCAGAGCAGAAATAAATGAAATAGAAACAAAGAAAACAATAGCAAATATCAATAAAACTGAAAGCTTTTTCTTTGAGAAGATAAACAAAATTGATAAACCATTAGCCAGACTCATCAAGAGGGAGAGGACTCAAATAAAATTAGAAACGAAAAAGGAGAAGTTACAACAGACACCGCAGAAATACAAAGCATCCTAAGAGACTACTACAAGCATCTCTATGCCAATGAAATGGACAACCTGGAAGAAATGGACAGATTCTTAGAAAGGTGTAACTTTCCAAGAGTGAACCAGGAAGAAATAGAAAATATGAACAGACCAATCACAAGTAATGAAACTGAAACTGTGATTAAAAATCTTCCAACAAACAGAAGTCCAGGACCAGATGGCTTCACAGGTGTATTCTATCAAACATTTAGAGAAGAGCTAACACCCATCCTTTTTAAACTCTTCCAAAAATGTGCAGAGGAAGGAACACTCCCAAACTCATTCCATGATGCCACCATCACCCTGATACTAAAACCAGACAAAGATACTACAAAAAAAGAAAATTACAGACCAATATCACTGATGAATATAGATGCAAAAATCCTCAACAAAATACTAGCAAACAGAATCCAACAACACATGAAAAGGATCATACACCATGATCCAGTGGGATTTTTCCCAGGGATGCAAGGATTCTTCAATATATGCAAATCAATCAATGTGATACACCATATTAACAAATTGAAGAAGAAAAACCATATGATCATCTCAACAGATGTAGAAAAAGCTTTTGACAAAGTTCAACACCAATTTATGATAAAAACTCTCCAGAAAGTGGGCTTAGAGGGAACCTACCTCAACATAATAGGCCAAATATGACAAATCCACAGCAAACATCATTCTCAATGGTGAAAAACTGAAAGCATTTCCTCTAAGATCAGGAATGAGACAAGGATGTCCACTCTCGCCACTATTATTCAACATAGTTTTGGAAGTCCTAGCCACAGCAATCAGAGAAGGAAAAGAGATAAAAGGAATACAAATTGGAAAAGAAGAAGTAAAACTGTCACTGTTTGCAGATGCCTTGATACTATACATAGAGAATCCTAAAAATGCCACCAGAAAACTACTAGAGCTAATCAATGAATTTGGTAAAGTTGCAGGATACAAAATTAATGCACAGAAATCTCTTGCATTCCTATACACTAATGATGAAAAATCTGAAAGAGAAATTATGGAAACACTCCCATTTACCATTGCAACAAAAAGAATAAAATACCTAGGAATAAACCTACCTAGGGAGAGAAAAGACCTGTATGCAGAAAACTATCAGACACTGATGAAAGAAATCAAAGGTGACACAAAGAGATGGAGAGATGTACCATGTTCTTGGATTGGAAGAATCAATACTGTGAAAATGACTATACTACCCAAAGCAATCTACAGATTCAGTGCAATCCCTATCAAATTACCAATGGCATTTTTTTTACAGAACTAGAACAAATCATCTTAAAATTTGTATGGAGACACAAAAGACCCCGAATAGCCAAAGCAGTCTTGAGGGAAAAATACGGAGCTGGAGGAATCAGACTCCCTGACTTCAGACTATACTACAAAGCTACAGTCATCAAGAAAATACGGTACTGGCACAAAAACAGAAACATAGATCAATGGAACAAGACAGAAAGCCCAGAGATAAACCCACACACCTATGGTCAACTAATCTATGACAAAGGGGGCAAGGATGTACAATGGAGAAAAGACAGTCTCTTCAATAAGTGGTGCTGGGAAAACTGGACAGCTACATGTAAAAGAATGAAATTAGAACACTCCCTAATACCATATGCAAAAATAAACTCAAAGTCGATTAGAGGCCTTAATGTAAGACCAGTAAAACTCTTCGAGGAAAGCATGGGAGGAACACTCTTTGACATAAATCAGAGCAAGATCTTTTTTGACCCACCTCCTAGAGTAATGGAAATAAAAACAAAAATAAACAAACGGGACCTAATGAAACTTAAAAGCTTTTGCACAGCAAAGGAAACCATAAGCAAGACGAAAAGACAACCCTCAGAATGGGAGAAAATATTTGCAAACGAATCCATGGACAAAGGATTAATCTCCAAAATATATAAACAGCTCATGCAGCTCAATATTAAGAAAACAAACAACCCAATCCAAAAATGGGCAGAAGACCTAAATAGACATTTCTCCAAAGAAGACATACAGATGGCCAAGAAGCACATGAAAACTTGCTCAACATCACTAATTATTAGAGAAATGCCAATCAAAACTACAATGAGGTATCACCTCACACCAGTTAGAATGGATACCATCAGAAAATCTACAAGCAACAAATGCTGGAGAGGGTGTGGAGAAAAGGGAACCCTCTTGCACTGTTGGTGGGAATGTAAAGTGATACAGCCAGTATGGAGAACAGTATAGAGGTTCCTTAAAAAACTAAAAATAGAATTACCATATGATCCAGTAATCTCACTACTGGGCATATACCCAGAGAAAACCATCATTCAAATAGACACATGCACCCCAATGTTCATTGCAGCACTATTTACAAGAGCCAGGTCATGGAAGCAACCTAAATGCCCATTGACAGATGAATGGATAAAGAAGATGTGGTACATATATACAATGGAATATTACTCAGCCATAAAAAGGAATGAAATTGAGTCATTTGTTGAGATGTGGATGGATCTAGAGACTGTCATACAGAGTGAATTAAGTCAGAAAGAGAAAAACAAATATCATATATTAACACATGTATGTGGAACCTAGAAAAATGGTACAGATGAACCGGTTTGCAGGGCAGAAGTTGAGATACAGATGTAGAGAACAAACGTATGGACACCAAGGGGGAAAACCAAGGGGTGGGGATGGTGGTGTGCTGAATTGGGCAATTGGGATTGACATGTATACACTGATGTGTGTAAAATTGATGACTAATAAGAACCTGCAGTATAAAAAAACAAACAAACAATAAAAACAACTAATACTAAACTTTCTTTGGGTTATTTGTATGGAAATATGTTAATATAAATGTTTCTGACATTACATGAAATTTCTAAAAATCTTATATGTTCTGGTATAATGTTATAAGTCATAATTCTAGTTATTACTTAAAAATGTATATCTCAGAAATAACTAAATTTCCTTGTCAATTGCATTATTATGAACTTTCATCAAATCTTTAACTGTGGTCATTTTAAAGTCTTTTGTTATTTACAGACAGTTCTGGGTGTACTCTGATGCTTTTGCAAAAATGTTCCTATAAAAGGGTTTCATCTTCAAGGAATTCATGGAAAAGACTCTGACAAGTACAGGTTTCTGGTAACTGACTATACTGCTGAACTGAATGAATAAGCATTTTCAGAACTCTAATGGAAAACTGATGAATTCATAAAATGCTAACAAAAGATCAAGATGAAAAAATAATTAATTACATGGGACTGAGTGCACTGATGAGGATGATTATAGTTTTTGTGACTTTCTGTTTGAATAAAAAAAAAACAGAGGCAAAAAATATACAAATCAATTTTCACTGCAAAGTAAAGGAGCTGTTACAGTGGAGGATTACTGGACTGAATGTCAATATTATGACATAGTATGAGTGTGTTTTGTGTTTGGTAATTGCAGTGATTGTTGATTTTGTTATGGTCATCCATGTACAATGCTTGGTGTCAGTTTATTTATCTCTTGTAAAAATAAAATACAGTGTGTGTGTGTGGAAAAAAAAATAATAGGATTAAAAAAATAATTAAAATAGTATGGATCTTGGAATGGAAATTGATCAATGAAACAAAACTTTAAAGCCTAGGAACAGATCCATTGTTTAAATTAGCAGAGGGATAGATTATTTAAGCATTTTAGAAAAAAAATAAAGTAGATTCCTGTCCCGTAATATGTAAGATAAATTTTATATTGGTTGAAATTTTTAGTTTTAAAATAGAAAACACCAAAGTACTAGAAGAACACAGAGCTGAATAATTTTAAAATATTTGTATTGGTAAGGAATTCCTAAGCATGATCCCAAAAGCAGAAACCATAATGAGACTGACAGATCGGATTCATAAAGATGTAAGAATTATGTATGGCACAAACTCTGCCATAAACAATTATCAAAGAATTTTTTAATGGCCTAATTTTTAATCATCATGAACTTTGCTAAATATATTTATTTTATACATCAAAAAAATGGCATGTCATATAGCCAAAAGTAATGATCATGGGGATATATATATTTACTGACATGGAAAGATATTTGCAAAAAAAATTATACCTAAGTATGTATGGTGTGCTTCCTTTTTATAAAAAATTATGTACCTAGTCATAAATTTACATATTTTATTATGTAATTGAAAGTCTGGAAGAATATATAACAAAATCTTAATATCAGTTATCTCTAGATGGTATTATAATGGGTATTCTTTTTATTTGATCTATATCTTCTAATTTTTCTAAAAGTAAATCTATAATAAATAAATTTACGTTTAGAAAAAGTTAAAAAAAAAGATATATTTTAAAATTCTTGTGGGGAAAATAGCCAAGACATTAAAAAAAAAAAAAGGTAGCTTTGAGACTTCCCTGGCCATCCAGTGGTTGAGACTTTACCTTCTAACGCAGGGGGTGTGGGTTCGATCCCTGACCGGGGAGCTAACATCCCACATGACTCACAGCCAAAAAAACAAAACAGAAGCAATATTGTAACAAATTCAAGAAAGACTTTAAAAATGGTCCACATCAAAAAGAAAATGGTAGCTTCTATTAAAATGTGGTTATTTCTAGGTGGTAGGATTATAGGTGACAAATTTTCTTCTGTACATAAAGTTTTTTAATATTTTTGTACAGGAATATATTTAGTCTTTTAGTCAAAACAAAATGAACTTGATTTATCAAATGCATCTGGCTACTGTGCAGCTACAAACTACACAACTACTTTTTAAAAGGAAATCTGCTAACCCAATTAGTGAATTGACTAATGAAGAATGCAGTTGCGGTCCTCATTTTCATACTTATCACCAAGGTCATATGTAATAAGCTGTGTGTGCAGTGTCAGAAATAAAGCCATTTTCTTTGTACTGTTTTTGTGTTTTCACTCCTATTTTGATTCTGGGAGTAGGGAAGCAGAGAGTAAAGGCCTACATGACAGGCCACTATTAGCATGATCATAACTGGGTTATTCCAGCCCCAGTAAAGCACAGAGAAATGCATTCAGTCAGCAGTTCAGGGAAAAGGAGATAACATCTAAGGCTCCAGGATGACAGATGAACTCAAACTAAAATTAAAAAGCAAAACAAAGTAGAAATTCTATGTGCAGTTTGATGTGTAATCTATGGCAACTGTTTCCTGTAATGTGAAAGGCAATCCATCCACTATGGTTATCCAAAGATCATGCTCACCCTAAGTGTCATTAGCCAGAGAAATTAAGAAATTTTCCAAAAGATTCCTGCATCTCCAAAAATAAGTAAAAGCTCAGGCAATATGAAAATCAGTTAAGACAAAGCCTCCAGCTTCAAATGGAAAAACAATCTAAAATGTGCCCTGCTAAAAATCTAATACAGCCACACCATCACCCCTACGACTACACCAAATTCATTCATTTCATTTGTTTATTCCTTCATTCACCTACAATGAGTACCTACTATGTGCCAAGCACTAAAGCAGGCAGTAGGTGGAGCTTACAATCATCCCCTTATCAAATGTAAACACGTTATGCCCCTGATTAAAATCCTGCCAGATATAAATTAGCTAAAAATAAATGAGAGAAAAAAAAAGGAATAAAGCAGAATTCCTGGCATCATGAGAGATACAGGTTTGCTCTGACTAAATTTTCAAGCTCTGATTATCCTACCTTTCTGATCAATTAGAGATGGAAATAATGAGTTTTAAAGTTGAGAAGAAAGAGAGCACTGTAATACAATACATAGAGAAATGGTAGATGTCATTTAGATATCTGAAACCCAGAAAGGGTAGGGAAAAAAGCTGGTGAGACTAGAGTTAAATGTATTCTTTAGTAAGTGAATCAATTATAATATTTAGGAATTAAATATAACCAGTAATACCTGAAAATTGAACATCATAGTCCTCAAAGTAAAATAAAAATTCTACACTCAAACATAGAAATAACAAAACTGCCCATAGCCAGGTCTGGTTATAGAAGACATCAAAGCTGTTCTTCATAGTCAGTCTTTCACCCCAGCTAAGTAGATCAGGATGCTCATAGCCTCCACAGAACAAGGGCTAACAGTAGTTAGGTTTGTCTCAAAACCTAGGACATACCTAAATTCTTTGTATTTCACGTCAGGTCCTGGACATCAGATTTAAATATCATTGTAATACTATACTTTATTATGGATCTAGAATAGAGAAACTATTTACCAACTTACTTAAACAGATAGAAATCAGGATGTGAAAGTCTTTTTTTTCACCATCAGGAACTGCTGAGTACTCTATAGCAGTATTTCTCAAGCTCACATCTATGAATATATTATTAAAGGTCTTCAAATTCTTGGCGATGTTTTAAAAAAAATTTGTTTTAATTTTTACGACCATCTTTTTTTTTTAACATCTTTATTGGCGTATAATTGCTTTGCAATAGCGTGTTAGTTTCTGATTTATAACAAAGTGAATCAGCTATATATATACATATATCCCCATATCTCCTCCCTCTTGCGTCTCCCTCCCTCCCACCCTCCCTATCCCACCCCTCTAGGTGACGACCATCTTTTAAAAAGAAATTTAAAGATAGTATGCATCTTTTGGATGACCCCGTGCAACTGTGTATTGCTGTAAGATGTTTATGCAGTAGTTTGTATGTGCAACTGAGTTCGTTGATTAACATTAGGGATAGCTGACTGGAAGGCTCTATATAAACAAAGTGGTGGGAGAGCCCAGTATCATCTTTGACTGTGCCAGCTCATATCAATTTATTGGAAATAAGTATGGTCTAAATTTTCCAAAAAGAGTTTTTCTATCCCTGATCCTAGCAATAGTTGCACTGGATACCTATTTAATGAAGACATCAATTAGGCTAACTTTTTCTCCAAGTATCAGTAATAAAGCTTTACAGAGTTGCCAAGTGATAATGTCTTTAATGTGCTGTTTCAAGACTACTCACTGAGGTTTGATTTGCCCAAGTTCCAATCAGAGACATAAAGGTATTAATATTGTTTGAATAACATACTTATGTAAACAGGCATTGGCTGAGTAAGTATTATCAAAATCCAAACACAGAAAACAGATGAACCACAGCACTAGACTTGGGGTGACATCTTTCTGCTATAATTCTCCAAATCAATGCTATTTCAGCAAAGCAGTGTCACCCATCCCATTAAATCCATGTTGATTTAAATTGAATTGTAATGTTCATTTGAATTATAATGATTTTGTAGTCTTATTTAATTTGTACATTTGTCTTGGTTTTATTTAGAATAAGAATTATAAGCATAACATATGTAGTTTTATGTTTGTGAATACTAATTAACATAATAAGTAATTAGTAAAATGAGTAATTTAAGTAATATTATAATAACAATTTCAGTCAGTACTGGAAGTTCACAGGGATTTTATTTTATTTTATTTTTCTTCAAGAGGGTGGGATACATCTCTCAACTTGAGGAACTCTGCTTCATAATGTATATTAATTTTATCTAGGATTTAAGAGAAAGAGAGCATAGCACCATGTTTCTCTACAGCAGCTTAGATTTTACTTTTTTTTATTTCAAAGTAAGCTGCTCTGCATTGTTGCTTCTGCTTTGTTCCCCAACTTCAAAGCTCAAAGTGGCAGGCCATCTGGAGATGGCCAGAAATGGACACCCTCAGGAAAAGTCACTATACTATACTAACAGTCACTATACTGAATATAATTGCTTTCATTTTTGTCTAAACTGTCAGTTTCTGTAGAGACAGGATGGCGTCAAAGCCTGTCACAACTGGGAGGCTTAATAAACGTTTGCCAAATGAAGGTCATTTTCTCAACTCTGCTTACTCCAGTCTGGTTCAAACAAAGTGCATCAGAACAATGTCTTGATATAGTTATTTTAACTGTATAAGAACTACTCTACAAGAAGTGTATAGTTGTTGATGGATCAAATAGTCACAATCTAGTAGCAATTATCAATAATCTTGGAGACTGACCTCTGTAGGAGGCTCTCTGGATGATAAGAAACAATTCTAAAATGACACGAACAGTACATTCAAATATTCCAGAGAAAATAAAAACATGAGTAACTTTCACCTCCTTTCCATAAAAATCATTAACTATGAAATAATGAATACCCCAAAGAAGTCAAAAAGCCAATATGGAATGAAAACAAGCAGTATATTCAAAAGTAGTATTTAAAATGCATCATTTAAATATATTTTCTCAAATCTACTAGTTCATAAAATGAAAAGATCCCCTATGTCCCCCACAAAAAATATAGTTTAAGAAAACAGATTTTTAAAAAATTTCTGGGTGGTACTAACCTGGAAGCCAACAAACATTCCTAGCTTCATTCTTAAGAACTTATGAAATACATCTGCAAAAATAAACAGCTTGAAAAAGCTGAGCTTGCCAAAAAAATTAATAAATAAAACCCAAAACTTGTTTTTGTAATTTCCTCAATATTTTTCTTTAATAATGGAGAAATCAGAGTAAAAGCTAATCACATACACAGTCACACAATAGGGTGTAAGGACACAATCTGACAAATGACTAATTCTATAAAATTTGATTTATGACATGGAATATTGCTCAATACTATATGAAAGTCACATTTTTTCTTTTTACTGTTCTCTGTAACTGGGACCTATAGCAAGCCCTGAAAAAAATAAAACAAAAAAAACAAAACAAAACCTCTCCTTTCCCTCTGAAGTCTAAACATAAATTCTTATCAGCAGGCTATCTAATGAGTTAAGTCAATCACTAAGCCACTATTTCAATTTGTGCTTCTGCAGCAAAGAAGGCTTTGGAGCTAAGAAAATCATTTCTGTTGTATCCTGCTATTCTGGACAAAAACTAATCTCCTGCCCAACCCTGGGGGGGTCACATGATGCCAAACTAATGGAAAGTCACCTAGAGATTAAACTCCAACAATTAAAAAGACACACACACACACTACACTTTCATTCAACATTATAGGATTTTAAAAGTACCTTGTAGTAACCTTAGGAAAAACAAGATAGATGAAGACTGTCACATGAGTTGAAAATAAGAAGTCCAAGATTAAGGACAGTATATTATTAACATCAGGATCAGAACTGAAAGAGAAAAAGAGAGAAGAGAGGAAGGAGACAGATGGACAGAGGGAGAAACCACTTTAGGACTGCAGGGGAAAAAATAACTAAAAATATTTTTTATGTGAATTGAACTACAGTAGACAAAAACTTAGAGTCAAAAAAAAACTAGAGGGTGAATGCAACTAGAAGACCTCCAACTGAATTATGCAAGGTCAAAGAAAAAGTAAGCTTGACATCTCCCTGCGCTGGAAGCTTACACAAACCACATGAGGAACGTAGCCCAGAAGATACATTTCATGGGTATGTGTGAGGTCCTGGAACATTCTGTGTGGTAACAATTTTAGGATTTCAGAAATTCCACAGGATAGCAAGTTCATTAACCTTCTCCCTCTAATCCACACTTTGGCCACTATTCTAATTATGTGTTCAAAAATGCCCAATATTGAATGTACGCAAAGAACTTGAAAGTTAAGTTTCAGAGGGAAAACTGGAGCAATACCATTATAGATTACCAAAAAAAATATTATGGAAAAAGTCCAAACTGATAAGAAGGATGGTTTATAATCAACAAGGACCTACTACATAGCACAGGGAACTCTATTCAATATTATGTAATAACCTATACGGGAAAAAAATCTAAAAAAGAATGCATATATATATGTGCATAACTGAATCACTTTGCTGTACACCTGAAACTAATACAATATTGTAAATCAGCTATACTCTAATATAAAATAAAAATTAAATTAAAAAGACAGTTTATGGTTTATGTTTTATGTCCCACTCACTTAACTTTGGAGTACTAAAGTGTACATTTGCATCTTTATTACTGCAGAGTTGTACTAAATATTGACTCCAAGCTACCCCAGAAAATCTAGCTACCATTATCTTTAATCATGATTCATACCTGCACTGACAAAAATGTATGCAAGATGCCAGTGATGATTAATTTTATGTGTCAACATGGCTAGACTATGGTGCTCAGTTGTTTGGTTAAACACTAGATTAAATGTTGCTGTAAAGTTATTTTTTAGATTTGATTAACATTTATAATCAGTTGACTTTAAGTAAAGCAGATTATCCTCCATAATGTGGGTGAGCCTCATCTGATTAGTTAAAGGCCTTAAAAGAAAAGACTAAAGTTTCCGAGAGAAGGAATTCTGTCTCCAGCCTGTAACTTAGATATTTCCAGTCAGCCAGCCTGCCCTACACATTTCAGATTTGCCAGCTCTCACAATAATAAAACTCTTTCTCTCTTTCCATATACATATATACATATGGATATCAATATATGGTGTGTGTATGTGTGTGTGTATATATTAATATACTATATACACATACTACTGATTCTGCTTCTCAGAAGAACGCTGCCCAAAGAATGCCCAAAACCATAACAAAGAGTAAGTTTACTGCATTTATCCTAACATTATGCAAATCTTATAACTTGAGGAAAACATTGGCTATCATAAAATATACAAGGTTTTCAAATAACCTGAGTTAACATGGAGGAAGCCTATGAATGTTGCCCCTATGGTTTATAGCTTTTATTACACATATTAAGAGTTTAAAACAGATTGCACCCCCTACCGGGGAACATTTAGTTTGCATTTCCAAATTATATTTTGGAGTAAGTGAATTTCACGTACTCTATAATTATGGAAAAGATCACAAAGAGGACTCAATTGAACTAAAGTGAAATGGATTGGTACACCTGTTTCAGGAAACAAAGAGACACCAATATCATGGAGAATTTATATAACACTCATAGGCACCTGATATAAATAAAGGATGTCGTTTGTGAAAACTACAAGTCTTAGGTCTGTCAAAGAACGGAGGATAAATTATCCTGTTTTCAAAGTGCCTTTTAGTAGATTAGTTTTGAATCAAAAACAACAGAGATAGAATTTACTAATTATACCTTTAGCAAAGTGACAGACAACCTAATTAAATGAAAACATATAATAACATGTTTGGGATATAAACATTTTAGAAACATCACAAGACTTGAAAAAAAAACTTTTTTAGTGAATAGGAAAACAATTCAAAGTCATTCTCTAAGCATAGCCAGCAATGACAATAAATAACAGATCTAAATTGCAATTCATGACATGTGCCTCTAATTCACAATGTTATCCATCATAAATATTTAAGAAAAATATTTGCAAGCAAATAAGTTACAATGACATCTTGAGCCCAAGGTCCCAAACTTAAAAGCCAAATACCTTCAAGGAGAGGGAACTTAACAAAAATCTGGGAAGTATAAAGAAGTAAATTAGAACAGTAAATACATGAATTAGTAAAAGAGAATATAACCATAAATATCTAGAAAATATACTCTAAAAGGGAATTTCTGTTTGATTAGCACATTACTTATAATTATTGATACATATTTAACCCTAAAGAAAAGCCTGTATCACGTGAAAGGTGCAAAATTAGCTGCAGAGGAGTATCCCTGACCCAATTACGTTAGATACTTTAGTAAATCTGTACAGATAAAAGGCTCTAAGAAGAGAGTTAAACTTCAGGAACTGAAGGAGAATTTCAGAAAAGGGACTTAGGAAAGGAATGGAATTGTTTGGAAGAGATTACTAAAGGAGATAGCTGGTGAGGTAAGTCTAAGTCACTACAGAAAGGATGTTGAAGAGATGGATCTCCACCATCTCCCGAGCCCTGTGTGAAGATGAAAGCATCTCACAGCCACAGTGGTGTGACTGCTGCCTGGTCTGGGAAGAGACATCAACTCAAGCCACCTCAAGAAAGGGGTGGAGTGTGGGTGTATGGTAGGAGTGGGTAGGAAGAGGAGATACATAACTGGTATCATAAGAGGATACACAAAGGTTTTGTGAGAAACCAAGGACAATAAAAAATAGCAGGCCTCCCTGTCAAGAACAGGTTTCTGATCCTCACATGGCCTGTCTTCTTCTCGCTGGGTGTTACCTCTTCAACGCTGACTAGTTTCCTCTGGTTCTTCATCTTGCCTTTGACTAAAATAGCCTCTCTACACCCAGAGGCCATCTCACAGTTTTTGAGCTCAGCTCCTGCAGGTTATTGGCAATATCCACTATGGCCCGACAGACTTCACCCACCACACCTCTACAGGTGTTTGGGAGAACACACTCCCCTGACCTAAGAAAGCAAAGAAACTTCATAGACATCTAATGGACTATGCAGCAGTTCAAACTAGGAAAACCTGAATGGACAGAATAGTCACCTTCTACAAGGCCAAGTAAATGGAAGAAACAATAACAAGGTAATAAGAATGTTTCAGAGAATGTTACACATAGAGAATAACCACAAAAATTTGGGTGGGGAGGGGCTAAAAGAAACATGAAACCTGGGGTTAAAACTCCAGAAGAGGGAAAAAAATGGAAACCAAATTTAAAAATTTTTTAATGGAATTAAATTTAAAAAATGGAAACCAAACCAATTTCCAAAACTGGAAAATGAAATAAAGGAACTATCATATCATAAAGCAAAAATTACAAAGAAATGTAAATTATTGGTAAAAATATGAGGCATGTAAGACAGATCCAGAAAGCCTAATATGCAAATACTAGGATATTCAGAAAAAGAGAAAAGAAGCAATGATCACATAGGAAAACTTCTGTGCTGAAGAAATTATTGAATTTTCAGATCAAAGGAGTTCACCAAATGCCAGGCAGTTATAATGGGTGGGTGGGGGGGAAGGGGGAACACACAATTGACAAATTATGATGAAGTTTTTGAACTTTAAGAGTAAAAATCAAGTCTTATAGAGAGCAAGAAAAGAGTACTTACAAAGGTAAAATAAACAGACTGCCACTGGATCTTTCTTGTACCACATCGGAACCTGAAAGATGTATACAGACTTTAAAGAAAACAGAACTGCATTCCAAGAACCTTATGTCCAGGCAAGATATAATCCATAACTGAAATGAAAATTTTCAGACTTATAACGACTTGTAAAACAAATCATTCTTTTACCCTTTTATGAAGAAAAAAGTATTGGAAGAATACTCTACGTTCAACATATAAAAAAATTAATACATATTAATAGAAAGAAGGAAAAGCCAACCATCTGACCAGTTCAACAGATGCAAAGAAAACATTTGACAAAATATTGCACCCTTTCATGACTAAAAACCACTCAACAAACTAGGAATAAAAAGGAACTTTCTCAACCTTATGAAAGACATTTACAAGAAACCCACAGCCAACATTATACTTAATGGTGAAAGGCTTCCCCCTAAGATCAGGAACAAGACAAGATGTCTGCCCTCACTACTTCTATTCAACCTTGTACTGGAGGGTCTATCCAGGGCAATTATGCACGAAATAGAAATAAAAGGCACCCAGATTGGAAAGGAAGAAGTAAAACTGTCTCTATTTGCAGATGACATGATCCTGTATATAGACAATCATAAGAAATCCACTAAAAAACTATCAGAACAAATAAATGGGTTCAGCAAGGTTGCAGGATGTAAGATCAAATCCAAAAATCAACTGTATTTCTATATACTTGGCAATGAAAGAATCTGAAAACAAAATTAAGAAGACAATTCTATTAACAACAGAATCAAAAGGAATAAAATACTTCGGAATAAATTTAACAAAAGAAGTGCAAAACTACAAAACATTGTTGAAAGAAATTAAAGAAGACCTAACTAAATCAATGAAAAGAAATCCCATGTTTATGAATTCCAAGACAATATTGTTAAGATGTCAATACTCCCAAATTGATATACAGTTTCAGTGAAATCCCTATTAAAATTCCAACTTTCTTTTTTGCAGAAATGGACAAGCTGGTCCTAAAACTCATACAGAATTGCAAGGAACTACAAATAGCCAAATATATCTTGAAAAAGAAGACTAAAGTTGGAAGACTCACAGTTTCCGATTTCAAAACTTACTATAACTAGTGATCAAGACTGTGTGGTACTGGCATACGAACAAATATATGGATCAATGGAATAGAATTGAAAGTTCATAAATATGCCTATGTATCTATGGTTAACTGATTTTCTACATAGGTATCAAGATTATTTAGTGGGGAAAGAATAGTCTCTTTAACAAATGGTGCTGGGACAAACTGATATCTAAGTGCAAAAGGATGAAGTTGGACCCCTAACCTTACACCATATGTAAAAATTAACTCAAAATGAATTAAAGACCTAAATATAAGAGCTTAACATATAAACTCAGGAAAAAATAGGTGTAAATTTTCATGACTTTGGATTAAGCAAGATTTCTTATGTATGACAACAAGCACATGAGCAGCAAAAGAAACATGAACATCATCAAATTAAAAGACTGCTGTGCTACAAAGACACCATCAAGAAAATGAAAGGAATCCATAGAAAGGGAGAAAATATTTGCAAATTCTATATCTGATAGGGGTTTAGTATGTGGAATGTAAAAAGAACTCTAACAACTCAGCAATTAAAAAGACAACCCAAATGTTTTAAAAATAGTCAAAAGATTTGGACAGAAATTTCTCCTAAGCATATATATAAATGGCTAATAAACACATGAATAATGTGCAACATCATTAGCTATCAGGGAAATGCAAATCAAAACCACAACGAGATATCACTACATACCCACTAGGATGCTATTGATATAATAAAAAAATACAATAACAAGCATTGGTGAGGATGTGGAGAAAAAAATCTCATACACTGCTTTGTAAAATGGTGCAGTCACTTTGGGAAATAGTCTTGCTACTCCTCAAAAAGTTCAACATAGAGTTACCAAAGGACACAGCAATTCTAATCCTAGGAGTATATCCAAGAGAACTAAAAACATGTCCACACAAAACTGTGAATATGAATCATTATTATTCATAATAGCCAAAAAGTAGAAATGATCTAAATGTCCAAGCAGTGATGAATGGATAAACAAGATGTGGTATATCTATAGGATGGAATATTATTCAGCCATAAAAAAGAATGAAGTGTTAATGATACATGCCAAAACATAGATAAATCTCGGAAAACATTATGCTAAGTGAAAGAAGCCAGTCCCAAAGGACCACATATTATAAGATAACATTTATATGAACAGGCAATTCCATAGAGACAGAAAGCAGGTTAGTGGTTGCCAGGAGTTGAGGGTACAAGGGAAGGGGGAGTGACTGCTAATGGGTATAAGGTTTCTTTATGGGGTGAAGAAAATATTCTGGAATTAGATAATGGTTGTACAATCTTGTGAATATACTAAAAACCATTGAATTGTTCTCTGTAAATGGCAGAAGAGGAAGTCAGAGATTTGAAGCACAAAACGGATTCAATGCATGGTTGCTGGCTTAAAGATGCAGGGGACCGGGCTTCCCTGGTGGTGCAGTGGTTGAGAGTCCGCCTGCCGATGCAGGGGACACGGGTTCGTGCCCCGGTGCGGGAAGATCCCACATGCCGTGGAGCGGTTGGGCCCATGAGCCATGGCCGCTAAGCCTGCGCGTCTGGAGCCTGTGCTCTGCAATGGAAGAGGCCACAACAGTGAGAGGCCCGCATACTGCAAAAAAAAAAAAAAAAAAAAGATGGAGGGGACCACATGGCTCCTAGGAGTAAAGAGTTACCCCCAGAAAACAGCCAGCAAAGTAAGTGGAAACCCCAGTCCTACAACCACAGGAAACTGAATTCTGCCAACAACTTGAAAGTGCTTCAAGGTGGGTTTTTCCCCAGTGCCTTCTGATGAGAACTCAGTCAACACCTTGTTTTCAGCTTAGTCTTACCCTGAGCAGAGAACCCAGCAATGCCATGTGTATGATCAGGCCACCCAAGATGGCTGTTCTCTTGCTCTCTGTACATCCCCTGCTCAACCAGTCCCTACTCCACCTACACCCTATTCACATGACTGACCTTCCTTCTTAATCACAGAGCCTAATCAGTAAGTGCCTACATACTTACCCCCAACCCCAGCTAGTGATTGTTCTAATCTTTAGATGAGAACATCTCCCCTATGATAGCTTATCAAAGGGGTGTTGGGGAGTGTGGTCCTCTGGTTTCCCTGGTAACTGATGAGCCAACCTGATGATGTCAATTCCCCCTATAACTGGTAACCTCCTCCCCCCACCTGCTGACCCATGTCCTGCCCACCATCTGTAGCTCACAGTGCTCCAGGACCTTGCTTCAGGCATGTTAGCTTCCCCACCCATTAAACTATTGATGTCTCTGTCACTGATTCCAGGCTTTTACTTCAGTCTTAAGGCTGGGCAAGTACAGGGCTTACAGGCCTGCAGGGTGCAGCCCAACACCATGTCAGACATGTGACCACAACACTGAATTAATAAATGGGTGCTGTTTTAAGACATTAATTTTGTAGTAATTTGTTACATAGGGATAGAAAACTAACACTCCCCACAGGAAAAGTGGCTGGGTCTTTGTGAACATTGTTCACCACTTTTATCAGTTAAGGGAAGGGGGTTCAATCCCCCTGGGGAAAACCAATGGGAGAGTCAGTGGAGAAGTTTCCCAGCTTCTTCCAAACCTATGGAGTGGGGAGAGGGATATTATTCAGAGATGCATTCTTCATGGCTCTTCAGAGGGTCCTCAGAGGTATAGTGCCCATGGCCCTGTGGTAACAGATCCCGGCTCAGTATCAACCCTTCACTGACTTTTCTTCCTTCCCTGTTTCACTCTCCCTTCTGCATCACTCTGCTTCCTGCCATCACCTCCCAGATAAATGGCCCTCAAGCCTGGGTCACAGACTCTGCTCTCAAGGGAATTCAGCTAAAATAACCTCTAAGCCTCATTTTCCCATCTCTAACATGAGGGCAATAATACTACCTAATATCATTAGTACCTTCTACTAATGCAGTGCTGTTATAAGGATTAAATCAGGTAACATATGTAAAGTTCTCATCACAGTGTCTGGCACACAATAAAAATTCAACAAATACTGTGTTCATAACACTGAGAGTGAGTGGCACTTAAAGTAACACTTTATCTCAGGGATATACCTTTACAGGAAACCGAACAGGCAATTCAATTAAATGTGGGGTTATCCTCCAGCAAAGTGGTTCTCAGTGGGGTTGACTGTCTCCCGGGTGACATGTGGCAATGTGTGGAGACAACTTTGGTTGTCACAACTGGCAGTGGCTACAGGGATGCTGCTGAACCTCCTACAGCAAAGGACAGCTCCCCACAATAAAGAATTATCTTGTCCAAATGCAATAGTGCCATGGTTGAGAAAGCTTGTCTAGTACAATATCCTGATTACGATAGGAGCTTAATGTTTATTTAATGTTATTAATCAAAGCTTTTTAAAAAATAAGTTTCTTCTTCTGATGTGATTATTTCAAAAGGTTATGTCAAGACACAATTGACAAAATGTCTGTTTATGTTGACCATAAAAACACAACCATATGAAACATGGCTTAGTTGAAGAAAAAGGACAAATCTTAAAAATAAAATGGGTTAAATATCAAGGTGTGGCAGAAGTTTCTAGATGCCCATATAATACACATTCAGCCCTTTTTCTGTAGTAAAAGAACCCCAGTTTTAATTGACACGGCAGTATGCCCAGCTAAAAGAATTTATTTACCATCTGTCCTGTGGCTAATGAAGTACAAGTCACTGAATGGGGCTCCTAAGAAATCGCTTTTAAGGCAGTTGACCCAGCCAGGAAGCACACCCTTTCACCTTTTTTCTTTCTTCCTTCTTGCTGCCTGGACTGTGGATGCTAAAGCTGGAGCTGTGGATGCCACCGTGCAGCTATGAGGAGACGTGGAAGATGGAGTCTGGATCCTTGTGACTAGAGAACTGCCATGTGAGCCTTAACTGCATTCTCAGGACTTCTCTTACATAAGAGAAAAACAGCCAATATTTCTTTCAGCCAATATTACTTGGGTGTTTTTTTCTTCTTTTTTTTTTTTGCGGTACGCGGGCCTCTCACTGTTGTGGCCTCTCCTGTTGTGGAGCACAGGCCCTGGATGCGCAGGCTCAGGATGCGCAGGCTCAATGGCCATGGCTCATGGGCCTAGCCGCTCCGCGGCATGTGGGATCTTCCTGGACTGGGGCACGAACCTGTGTCCCCTGCATCGGCAGGCGGACTCTCAACCACTGCACCACCAGGGAAGCCCATTACTTGGGTTTTATGTAGCATACGGTTAAACTTATTCCTAACACTTACTCAAGAAATTAAATCTGTGAACCCCAGTCATGAAAGATGACTAAATGTCAAGAAGATATATGCTAGAAGCACTATAGGAACCTAACACTCCACCCCTGACAATAGCAACATTCCCAGAGGAACTAATAAGGCTAACAGAAGAGAAATGCCAACTTGTAGGACGATGCACACATTGTTTGTGAAGATAAAAACCTGCCACTGAAAATTTAAATAAAAAGAAGAGAGTGATATAGTTTAGCCACTGAGTTCTGAGGTCTCTAGTCTGATTTAGTTTGGTGAGGTCCCCAAAACAGGCAAATGCATGCGGTTCACTTTTCCTGCTTCCACTTGAATATTCATTATCAGAAAGCAAAACATCCTAAAATGGCTCCTAGAGTTTTCACTAGTGATACCAACTGAATATTTATACTTTAAGTAACATCATAGTTGAATGACCATCCACTGCATGGGTAGCATTTTAATTGGGTGTAAAGGTGTATAAAAGAAGAAGATAATTCATTCCTCAATAGTTTTCATATCTACATAGGGATATCAAAAATTACACTTAGAAAGAAATTGATTTTAATGTTACAAAGCAACAGAAAAGAGGGAAAAAAATGTTAGAACTTGTAAATAGATAAGATAGCAAGAAAAAACTAAGTTAAATGCTGAGAAAATAAATCTTTAATGTTTCTTTAATATTGATGGTACTTACTACTCTACAAATATGATTTGTACTTACTATGTGCTCATATAATATTATATGAACTTCCTGATAAAAGAAAATATCAATCAATGCTTTTAAGATTTGAATAGCATGCCTCATGGATAAAAAGCTAGGTTGAACAAAAGCTTTAACTCAATAAAAATGTGCTGTTAATTTTTTTCATTTCTAATTGTTGATGTCTTCTTGTAGAATTGACTAAAACCCATTTGCAATATTGTGATTTATAAGAAATATATATATTTGGTCATTCAGATGACCAAAACATATTTCTCAGATATATTTGGTGTTCATACATAGTTTCTGGCTCACAACTCCCAAAACCCCAGGAATTTTCTGATCTATAAGAGCAATGGGAGCATCCATCACAATTGGGTTTATGTTACTGAAGGTGACTTTTGGATCCCACCCCCAGGGTGGGAGCTGGTTGCTAGGAGACTTAACCACGTGATTTGAGGGTTGGAACTTTCAGTCCTATCCCCTGATATCCAAGGAGGGGAAAGGGGCTTGAGGTTGAATTGATCACCATTGCCTAACAGTTTAGTCAATCATGATTATATAATGAATCCTCCATAAAAACTCAAAAGGACAGTTTTCTGGCCCTTTTTCAGAGTGCTTCCACGTGGGGGAACCAGAACACTTCCATGTGCAACCATGCCCAGCCCCAAGCTCCATGAGGACAGAATCGCCATTGTTTGAGACCCCCACCCTGTGTATCTCTTCATCTGGCTATTGATTTGTATCCTTTAATATCCTTTTATAATAAATCAGTAATGTATTGAGTAAACAGACTTTCCTGAGTTCTGAGAGCACTTCTGGAAAGTAAATCAAACCTGAGGAGGGGGTCATGGGAACCTTTGTTTCATAGCTAGTCGGTCAAAAGTACTGGTAACAACCTGGACTTGCAATTGGCATACTGAGTTGGAGGAGATCAATGGAACCTCCAGTTTGTAGCCAGTCAGTTAGAAGCACAGGTACTAACCTGGGCTTGCAACTGGCCTCTGGAATGGAGGGTGATCTTGTGGGACTGAGCCCTTTACCTGTGGAACCTGATTCTATCCCAGTAGATAGTGTCAGAATTGAGCTGAATTCTCAGACACTCTGCTGGCATCGGAGAATTGCTTGTTGGTGTGGGGAAACCTCCATACATACATTTTGGAATTGGGTCCAGGAAGTCTTTTCACCATCTTACAGCATTCCCCAAGGAAAATGCTGACGGGGTGAAGGATTTCAGTCTTGAGAATTCATATATCATGCCTATTTAAAACTCTGGTTTTTAAATCTTTTTGAACAAAGTACCAATAAAACCAAATGAATGAATTATTTTACTGTATAATTTTAAAGCAAACTTTAAATTAATCATAAATGGGAATGTTTCTATTTTCTCCCAATTCATAATGTCAACTACTTTCTAATATATTATTACTTATCACTTGCAAATACAAAGACAATAATATCCTAATTACAAAACACACAAATTGCTACCATTATTCCACTAGAATGTGGTATTTGTGTGATAATAGTTGTCAATCATTCCAGGTTACATTCCAGACAATATTGTAGGTTAAAAAATATAAGGTTGATTTTTATCATTAGTTTAAATCCACATAATTATTATTAAATGAAAATTTGACCTTTTAAGCAAAACAAGAACACACCTGAAAGAAAGCAAAGAGAAAACAAAGTTTCATTTTACCTTTGAGCACTTATCAGTGTGGGATAAGTGTGTGCCAGTTCAGGAATTATGTACATGATTCAGACCCATGGTAGAGTCTGCCCTGGGAGCTCATCCCAGCCCTACCATCTACAAATGATGTCGGTCTCAACAATTTCCGTCACTGTCCCTAAACTTCCGTTTCCTCAACAGTTAAAGTTTAATAATCACCATTTTATAAAACTAGTCTTGGAATTAAATGAGATAATAAATATATTAATGTTATAACAGATACATAAGCATTCAGCAAATGGTACCTATTATTTCTATACTGCTATTATCTTCTATGTTATAGTCAAGCTTAAGTGTGCATTATTTAATAAACAGAGAATGTAGACACTTTTCCTTCTTTTAAGGACAGCAAAGACCTCAACAGATCTTAAAATAACTAAAACCAAGTCTTTTAACCTGAAGCCAAGTGTAGCTTATGGGGAAGATTTTTTGTTTCATGCCTAAGTCATATCCCTAATACTTTTATTCATAATAAGGCATAGTAATTGACACCCAGATTTCTTCTTTCATTTAAAAAATATTCCGATCCTTTTTCAAATAACAGGCAAAATACAATGAATAAAATGGCACCAAGGTTTTTTGATTAATAAAACAACTTCCCAGGTTTTTGCTGGAGTTAGAACTCTGTATCAATAAAATTGGATATGTTATCTACATTTTTATTTTGAGCCATTCTCAGATTTTTGGATTTCACAGAGTGGCAATATTTTTAAAATTTTGAAAAGCACCATAAGTTTGACAACATTTTATATTTCAAAAATTTTTTAATTTAAAACAGGGATAATTGGAATATTTTAAAATAGAGCATAAAAATAGGAATAATAGGGAATTTTTTAAACTATAATCTAGTATCTAAAGCATTTAATTAAAGAAAGAATATTTTGACACTCTAAGAGGAAAAACATACTTTCAGATTAAGAAAAAATGTTCTTTCCCAAGCGAGAATAGCTGGCCTCCCTATACTGATTTATAGGGAGGCCATATTTATTTATTCTCTGAGTGTATATCCTAATTTGTCTCATTTCTCCAAGGATTAGTTCTTGGATTTAAATTTGGGAATCTTCGATTCAAATACAAACAAGATTTGACAAATTTAAGGGCTTATATCTTTAATTGCACATGCCAGACACTATTAACCAGAACAATAGCCAGCTCTCATTGAAACCCACATTCTAGTGGGTAGAGATCAATACCAAACAAATTAACAAACATGTTCAGATATGGATTAGTGCTAAGAAAAATGAAGCAGGTTACAACAGAGAGATATGGGGGGGAGGGAGGGTATTCAGAGAAGTCTTCAACTAGGGCACATTTGAGCAGACATGTTAATAAAATGAGGGAGTGAGTCATTTGCATACCTGCAGGAATAATAGTGGTTAATAGTCATGAAGCACTTTCTCCTGTGCCAGTCAGTATTCTAACTGCTTTACAGGTAAACTCATTTAATCCTCTTAACAACTGAGTGTAGGTACTATTATGATCCCCATTTTACAGATGAGGAAACTGAGGCTCACAGAGTTAAGGTAACTTGTGTAAGTCACACAGCTAGTAAATATCAGAGGTGAATTGGGCTTGGCTCCAAAGTCTTGCTCTTAACCACCACCACTATGCTCTACTGCCTCTCAGGTAACAACAGGGGCAAAGACCCTAAGTGGTAGTGCCTGTGCTTGGGATGCTCAAGAAACAGCAAGGAGGGCCCACTGTGGCTGCAGTGGGTGGAGCAAGGGAGACAGGAACAGAAGATCAGATCAGAGAGATGATGGTACCGTGGAGAAGGGGGCCAGCTTACATGGGCCTTGAAGTACACGGTAAGGACTTTGGGTTTTATTCTGAGTGAGATGGGCAGTCACTGAACTATTCTGAGCAGAGGAGAATCAAGACCCAATTTGTGTCTCAAAAGGATCCCTTTGGCTGCTGTGCAGAGGATAGACTATTGGGGACACAGATAAAAGCAGAAGCCAAGTCTGACGGCTCTGCAATGGTCCCAGAAGATAAATGGTGGTTTGGACTTAGGTGATCATTGTGGTGGGGGGATGATTCTGGATATATTTTGAAAGTAGAAGAGAATTTAGTGATGGGAAGACAAAGAAACAGAGGAGTCATGGATGACCAAGGTTGTGACCTGAGCAAGTAACTGTAATAAAGGAGCCGGTGTTGCTTGTATAGGAAATACAGGCTAAGGAGCAGGTTAAAATGAAGATGCTGATTCAGGAGGTCAGAGTGGGGCCCCAAAATCTGCATTTCTTACATGATCCCAGGTGATACGGACACTGCTGTCCATGGACCACACTTGTGAACAAGGCTCTACACTTTGTTTTTTAAAAATAATTTCTGATTATAAGAAGAAATATATGTTCATCTTATAAACATGAAAATTACCACATAAAATAATTCTATATCCAGAAATACTATTAATATTTAACTGTACATCTTTCCAGGCTTTTTGATGTGTTTAAATATATAATAGAAAATATTATTTTCTAGAAAATTAGAATCCCATTATATCTCACTGCTTGCTTTTTAAATATAATGAGCACCTTCTAGTTTCCTTAAACATTTTTTAAACTATGATTTCAATGAGATCAAAATATACAAACTGATATGGAAAAAATATATAACTTTATTGAGTTTCTGTACCAGACCACATCTTGCTTTACAGCTCCCATCCCTAGTAAGGGTGGGGGGGAAATGTTACTTTTTAAAGTAAGTAACATTTTGAAAAGAGGCATTTAAATATTTTCAAAATATTTTTAAGTGTTTTAGGTAATTGCTATCATTTTAAGGTTCAGACTACCAGGACTGTGTTTTTCCCTTCCAAAAAGCGTCCCTTCCATTCCTTTTTCCCCCAAGATGGCATCTGAGTGCAAGGGAGAGCTTGTCCTATCCTGGTGATAGGGGTGGAAAGTCTCTTCTCCAGGTGTGACCCTCTGGGTCCTCACCAGCCTCCACTGAGATGCCCCTTGACCCTCTGGCTCACCAGGCACCAGGCAGTACTGCCTGTTATAGAGCAGCTGCTTTCAGGACTAGGTGGGCACATGCCAGTCCTTGGACCTTGTTTTTTGTTTCTGGTCTACAGCTTCCTCATCCCTCCTCAGGTCTCTTTCTGTTACTTATTCCCTCAGCTTTTTTGTAGACAGCCGCCGTCCAGCACTGTGTGCCCAGGCTGTAGGCCCCCGCAAGGCACATCTTGAGCCATGCACCCAGACATCTCCCTCCAGCAACACCACTCTGTGCCCCGAAGCCATGTGGACTGGGTCAGGGAAGTCAAGTACCACTCCTATGCTTTCAGAAACCCCACGTCTTCTTTGAGATTTTTAACAAGAGGGCAATACAGACACTTTCCAGTCTGAACTCCTGCTGCTGTTTGTACCCAGACTGACCTAAAAGGCTTCCTTCCTTCCTTGGGACAGGAAGAACGCGTACATCAGATCAAGAGCCCTCCTATATTTTGGCTTATAATAAAACTATACACTCAGACTGCCGCATTTTCCTCCAGAAACAAAGAGGAGCTTTTGGAATTCAGAAACAAAGACTGACTTTTAAGATGTTTCCCCATGGATTAAAAAATAATTTGAAATTTAAACAGTTCCTTCATCCTCCTTCCATAGTGTAGCATCTCAAAAATATTACTTGGTTATATGATTTTTAATGAATGAACATTTCATTATATGTATATAATAATTTAACCAATTCTCTATGACTGAACACTATAATTAATTGTAATTTTCACCATTAAAAATGACTTGCTTGTACATAAATCTAAGCACATCTAATTATTTCCTAGGTATATATTCCTATAAGTGGCATTACAGAGTGAAAAGAAAGGGTACAAACACTTTCAAGGTTTTTTGCTACATACTGCTAGTTTGTCTTCCAGAAATTTTTATACCAATTCTTAATACAAACTGTAGTGGCTGAGACTGGCTATTTCCCCATATACTTCCCACACTAGATATTATCATTCTTTTTTTTGCCCTTTCAAAATTGAGTTGAATTTCACATAACATAAAGTCAACCATTTTAAAGTGAAGAATGCAGTGGCATTTAGAATAGTCACAACGTTGTGATGGTATTCTTTTTAATCTTTGCCAAGTTGATGGTTGAAAAAAACTTCTCTCTTCCTATACACTAGCAATGAAAGATCAGAAAGAGAGATTAAGGAAACAATCCCATTTACTGTCACATCAAAAAGAATAAAATACCTAGGAATAAACCTACCTAAGAAGGCAAAAGACCTGTACTCAGAAAACTATACAATACTGATGAAAGAAATCAAAGATGATATAACTAATGAGAACCTGCTATACAGCACAGGGAACTTTACTTCACTTTGCTGTACAGTAGAAGCTAACACAACATTGTAAAACAACTATACCCCAATTAAAAAAAAAAAGAAATCAAAGATGATACAAAAGGATGGAGAGATATACCATGTTCTTGGATTGGAAGAATCAATATTGTGAAAATGACTATACTATCCAAAGCAATCTACAGATTCAATGCAATCACTATCAAATTACCAAGGGCATTTTTCACAGAATTAGAACAAAAAATTTTACATTTTGTATGGCAACACAAAAGACCCCCGATAGCAAAAGCAATCTTGAGAAAGAAGAATGGAGCTGGAGGAATCAGGCTCCCTGACTTCAGACTATACTACAAAGTAACAGTAATCAAAACAGTATGGTACTGGCACAAAAACAGAAATATCAATGGAACAGGATAGAAAGCCCAGAGGTAAATCCATGCACCTATGGCCACCTAATCTATGACAAAGGCGGCAAGAATATACAATGCAGAAAAGACAGTCTCTTCAAGAAGTGGTGCTGGAAAGACTGGACAACTACATGTAAAAGAATGAAATTAAAACACTCCCTAACACCACACACAAAAATAAACTCAGAATGGATTAAAGACCTAAATGTAAGGCCAGACACTATAAAACTCTTAGAGGAAAATATAGGCAGAACACTCTGACATAAATCACAGCAAGATCTTTTTCGATCCACCACCTAGAGAAATGAAAATAAAAACAAAAATAAACAAATGAGACCTAATTAAACTTAAAAGCCTTTGCACAGCAAAGGAAACCATAAACAAAACGAAAAGAGAACCCTCAGAATGGGAGAAAATAGTTGCAAATGAAGCAACTGACAAGGGATTAATCTCCAAAATACACAAACAGCTTATGCAGTTCAATATCAAAAAACAAACAACCCAATCAAAAAATGGGCAGAAGACCTAAATAGACATTTCTCCAAAGAAGACATACAGATGGCCAACAAACACATGAAAAGATGCTCAACGTCACTAATTATTAGAGAAATGCCAATCAAAACTACAATGCGTTATCACCTCACACCTGTTAGAATGGGCATCATCAGAAAATCTATAAACAACACGTGCTGGAGAGGGTGTGGAGAAAAGGGAACCCTCTTGCACTGTTGGTGGGAATGTACATTGATACAGCCACTGTGGAGAACAGTATGCAGGTTCCTTAAAAAACTAAAAATAGAATTATCATATGATCCAGCAATCCCACTCCTAGGCATATATCTGTAGAAAACAATAATTCAAAATTATGCACACACCCCAATGTTCATTGCAGCACTATTTACAATAGCAAGGTCATGGAAGCAACCTAAATGCCCATCATCAGATGAATGGATAAAGAAGATGTGGTACATGTATACAATGGAATATTACTCAGCCATAGAAAGGAATGAAATTGGGTCACTTGTAGAGACATGGATGGATCTAGAGACTGTCATACAGAGTGAAGTAAGTCAGAAAGAGAAAAACAAATATCGTATATTAACGCATATACGTGGAATCTAGAAAAATGGTACAGATGAACCAGTTTGCAATGCAGAAATATAGACACAGATGTAGAGAACAAACGTATGGACAGGACACCAAGGGGGGAAAGTGGTGGTAGGGGGTGGTGGTGGTGGGATGAATTGGGAAATTGGGATTGACATATATACACTAATATGTATAAAATAGATAACCAATAAGAACCTGCTATATAAAAAATAAATAAAATTAAAACTTAAAAAACCCTACATTCCCTTTCAAATTCTTTCCACTAAATACTTTATATTATTCTAGAACTATGCACACATAAGGAATATAAAAGTGTCACCTAGTCTATTATCCAACATCCAAGCAAAGCCTTGACCAGAAAAAAGAAAAGATCTCAGATTCAAGTAAAAGTGTTGTTTACAGCAATTCAACTGTTTTAAGAGCCCAGAACTAAGGACCTTGAAGTTGTGGGTTTGGGCCACAGCCTTACTTTAGTCTCTGGTAGCTACAGAGCACAGCCAGCCAACCATCTTGAAAATACATTTCCTTTGTCAATATAGACACTGTATAAAATAAATTGGATGAATTAGAAAAAAATCTCCATCACTACTGAATAAACAACTCAAGGAACATGCTCTACCCATAATACAGCAGTCATTTTATAAGGTGTTTATTGGGAGTTTTTAATGGCATTATAAATGCTTTGATATGTAATTTAAAAATCAGTATAAAATTGTATGTATATTCCAACAATAGGGAATTGTTTAAAAACAAAACACTAGTAAGTCTACACAATGGAATTTTATGTGGCCAATAAAAATCATGTTTCAGGAGAACACTTAAAGAAGGGGGAAATGCTTTCAGTTCATCTTTGTGATCAGTCATGGTCCTGCCAGGAAGTAGATGGCACACTCAAATGGGGTGATGGAGAAGAGTGGCTATTTGCCAAGGATTGGGCAAGGATAAAGGAAACAAATGACAAACACCCTAGGGTGCTAGCATCACTGGGGAGTCATTACCATCAACAGCCTGGAAGGGCAGGGAGGGAGCAATTACCTGAACACAACACAGTAACACCTGTAGCTGTCGAAGAGGGCTTCATGACAGGACCTATGGCCTTAGGTAGAGAAATGATGCCCCTTCCAACACAGAGCCTGGCAAGGAGGGATCTGGAGAATAAATACCCAAGTCTTTCTATCCCCCAACCTGCAACTGGCAGGCAAAGAGTGAGGGAGCCCACTGATGGAGTCCACAGAGGTCAGCTTCCCAGAACAGAGCTGGATGGAGGAGGGTGGAGTGTGGATCTAAAGGAGCAATTGGAGAATACCCAGCACAATATTTAGTGAAAAATCAGATTGCAATATAGTATTACAATATAATTCCAAATGTGTAATAATATACATAGGTCAGGTTCCGCAGCAAACAGACTAAGATTGAGAGGAACTTCAAGATGGCAGAGGAGTAAGACCTGGAGATCACCTTCCTCCCCACAAACACATCAAAAATACATCTACATGTGGAATAACTCCTACAGAACACTTACTGAACGGTGGCAGAAGACCTCAGACTTCTCAAAAAGCAAGAAACTCCCCATGTACTTGGGTAGGGCAAAAGAAACAAGAAAAAACAGAGACAAAAGAATAGGGATGGGACCTGTACCTCTGGGAGGGAGCTGTGAAGGAGGAAAAGTTTCCAAGCACTAGGAAGCTGCTTCACTGACAGAGACAGGGGGAGTGGGGGAGAAGCTTCGGAGCCACAGAGGAGAGAACAGCAAGAGGGAGGCAGAGGAAAAAGTGGAGAGATTTCTGCACAGATGATCGGTGCCGACCAGCACTCACCAGGCTGAGAGGCTTGTCTGCTCGCTCGCCAGGGCGGGTGGGGGCTGGGAGCTGAGGCTTGGGCTTCAGAGGTCAGATCCCAGGGAGAAGACTGGGGTTGGGTGCATGAACACAGCCTGGAGGGGGCTAGTGCACCACAGCTAGCTGGGAGGGAGTCTGGGAAAAAGTCTGGAACTGCCCAAGAGGCAAGAGACCATTGTTTCAGGGTGTGTGAGGAGATGGGATTCAGAGCACTGCCCAAGCGAGCTTCAGAGATGGGTGTGAACCACGGCTATCAGCACAGACACCAGAGATGGGCATGAAATGCTAACGTTGCTGCTGCAGCCACCAGGAAACCTATGTGCAAGCACAGGTCACTATCCACACCTCCCCTCCCAGGAGCCTGTGCAGCCCACCACTGCCAGGGTCCCGTGATCCAGGGACAAGTTCCCTGGGAAAGCACACAGCACACCTCAGGCTGTTGCAATGTCACGCTGTCCTTGGCCACTGCAGGCTCACCCAGCATTCCGTACCCCTCCCTCCCCCCAGCCTGAGTGAGCCAGAGCGCCCTAATCAGCCACTCCTTTAACCCCCTACTCTCTGGGCGAAGAACAGATGCCAGAGATCAACCTACACGCAGAGGCAGGGCAAAATCCAAAGATGAACCCCAGGAGCTGTGAGAACAAAGAAGACAAAGGGATATCTCTCCCAGCAGCCTCAGGAGCAGGGGATTGAATCCCCACAATCAACTTGCGGTACCCTGCATCTGTGGAATACCTGAACAGACGATGAATCACCCCAAAATTGGGGCAGTGGACTTTGGGAGCAACTGTAGACTTGGGGTTTGCTGTATGAAACTGACTAGTTTCTGATTTATACGGGGTTTTTGTTTAGTTTTTAGTGCTTGTTATCATTGGTGGATTTGTTTATTGGTTTGGATGCTCTCTTTTTTAATTACTTTTTAAATTTTTATTTTAATTTTTTATTTTAATAACTTAATTTTATTCTATAATTTTTTCTCTTTCTTTCTTTTTCTCCCATTTCTTCTGAGCTGTGTGGCTGACAGGGTCTTGGTGTTCCAGCCAGGTGTCAGGCCTGAGCCTCGGAGGTGGGCGAGCCAAGTTCAGGAAACTGGACCACCAGAGACCTCCTGGCCTCAAGTAATATCAATCGGTGACAGATCTCCCAGAGATCTCCATCTCAATGCTAAGAACCAGCTCCACTCAACGGCCAGCAAGCTACAGTGCTGGACACCCCATGCCAAACAACTAGCAAGACAGGAACACAACCCCACCCATAAGCAGAAAGGCTCCCTAAAATCAAAGTAAGTTCACAGAGACCCCAAAACACACCACCAGACTAGGTCCTACCCACCAGAAAGGCATGATCCAGCCTCATCCACCAGAACACAGGCACGAGTTCCTTCCCCCAGGAAGCCTACACAACCCACTGAACCAACCTTACATACTGGGTGCAGACACCAAAAACAATGGGAACTACAAACTTGCAGCCTGCGAAAAAGAGACCCCAGACACAGTAAGTTAAGCAAAATGAGAAGAAAGAGAAATACACAGCAGATGAAGGAGCAAGGTAAAAACCCACCGGAACAAACAAATAAAGAGGAAATAGGCAGTCTACCTGAAAAAGAATTCAGAGTAATGATAGTAAAGCTGATCCAAAATCTTGGAAATAGAATGGAGAAAATACAAGAAACGTTTAACAAGGACCTAGAAGAACTAAGCAGCAAACAAACAATGATGAACAACACAATAAATGAAATTTAAAATTCTCTAGAAGGAATCAATAGCAGAATAACTGAGGCAGAAGAACGGATAAGTGCCCTGGAAGATAAAATAGTGGAAATAACTACAGCAGAGCAGAATAAAGAAAAAAGAATGAAAAGGACTGAGGACAGTCTCAGAAACCTCTGGAACAACATTAAACACACTAACATTCGAATTATAGGGGTCCCAGAAGAAGAAGAGAAAAAGAAAGGGTCTGAGAAAATATTTGAAGAGATTATAGTTGAAAACTTCCCTAATATGGGAAAGGAAATAGTCAATCAAGTCCAGGAAGCACAGAGAGTCCAACACAGGATAAATTCAAGGAGAAACATACCAAGACAAACATTAATCAAACTATCAAAAATTAAATACAAAGAAAACGTATTAAAAGCAGCAAGGGAAAAATAACAAATAACATACAAGGGAATCCCCATAAGGTTAACAGCTGATCTTTCAGCAGAAACTCTGCAAGCCAGAAGGGAGTGGCATGACATATTTAAAGTGATGAAAGGGAAAAACCTTCAACCAATATTAGTCTACCCAGCAAGGATCTCATTCAGATGCGATGGAGAAATTAAAACCTTTACAGAGAAGCAAAAGGTAAAAGAATTCAGCACCACCAAACCAGCTTTACAACAAATGCTAAAAGAACTTCACTAGGCAAAAAACACAAGAGAAGGAAAAGACCTACAATAACAAACCCAAAACAATTAAGAAGATGATAACAGGAACATACATATCGATAATTACCTTAAATGTAAATGGATTAAATGCTCCAACCAAAAGACATAGACTGGCTGAATGGATACAAAAACAAGACGCATACATATGCTGTCTACAAGAGACCCACTTCAGACCTAGGGACACATACAGACTGAAAGTGAGGGGATGGGAAAAGATATGCCATGCAAATGGAAATCAAAAGAAAGCTGGAGTAGCAATACTCATAACAGATAAAATACACTTTAAAATAAAGAATGTTACAAAACACAAGGGAGGACACTACATAATGATCAAGGAATCAACCCAAGAAGATATAACAATTGTAAATATAGATACACCCCACATAGGAGCACCTCAATTCAAAAAGCAAATGCTAACAGCCATAAAAGGGGAAATCAACAGTAACACGATAAAAGTAGGGGAATTTAACACCCCACTTTCACCAATGGACAGATCAACCAAAATGAAAATAAGTAAGGAAACACAAGCTTTAAATGACACATTAAACAAGATGGACTTCATTGATATTTATAGGACATTCCATTCAAAAACAACAGAATACACTTTCTTCTCAAGTGTTCATGGAACATTCTCCATGATAGATCATATCTTGGGTCACACATAAAGCCTTGGTAATTTTAGGAAAATTGAAATCGTATCAAGTATCTTTTCCAACCACAACGCTATGAGAATAGATATCAATTACAGGAAAAAAACTGAAAAAAGTACAAACACATGGGGGCTAAACAATACGCTACTAAATAACCAAGAGATCACTGAAGAAATCAAAGAGGAAATCAAAAAATACCTAGAAACAAATGACAATGAAAACATGACAGCCCAAAACCTATGGGATGCAGCAAAAGCAGTTCTAACAGGGAAGTCTATAGCAATACAATCCTACCTCAAGAAACAAGAAACATCTCAAATAAATAACCTAATCTTACACCTAAAGCAATTAGAGAAAGAAGAACAAATAAAACCCTAAGTTAGCAGAAGGAAAGAAATCATAAATATCAGATCAGAAATAAATGAAAAAGAAATGAAGGAAACGATAGCAAAGATCAAAAAAACTAAAAGCTGGTTCTTTGAGAAGATAAACAAAATTGATAAACCATTAGGCAGACTCATCAAGAAAAAAAGGGAGAGGACTCAAATCAATAGAATTAGAAATGAAAAAGGAGAAGTAACAACTGACACTGCAGAAATACAAAGGATCATGAGAGATTACTACAAGCAACTCTATGCCAATAAAATGGACAACCTGGAAGAAATGGACAAATTCTTAGAAAAGCAAAACCTTCTTAGACTGAACGAGGAAGAAATAGAAAATATAAACAGACCAATCACAAGCACTGAAATTGAAACTGTGATTAAAAATCTTCCAACAAACAAAAGCCCAGGACCAGATGGCTTCACAGGCCAGTTCTATCAAACATTTAGAGAAGAGCTAACACCTATCCTTCTCAAACTCTTCAAAAATATAATAGAGGGAGGAACACTCCCAAACTTATTCTACAAGGTCACCATCACCCTGATACCAAAACCAGACAAAGATGTCACAAAAAAAGAAAACTACAGGTCAATATCACTGATGAACATAGATGTGAAAATCATCAACAAAATACTAGCAAGCAGAATCCAGCAGCACATTAAAAGGATCATACACCATGATCAAGTGGGGTTGATCCCAGGAATGCAAGGATTCTTCAATATACGCAAATCAATATGATAAACCATATTAACAAATTGAAGGATAGAAACCATATGATAATCTCAATAGATGCAGAAAAAGCTTTCGACAAAATTCAACACGCATTTATGATAAAAACTCTCCAAAAAGTAGGGATAAAGGGGAATTACCTAAACATGATAAAGGCCACATATGACAAACCCACAGGCAACATCATTCTCAATGGTGAAAAACTGAAACCATTTCCACTAAGATCAGGAACAAGACAAGGTTGCCCACTCTCACCACTATTATTCAACACAGTTTTGGAAATTTTAGCCACAGCAATCAGAGAAGAAAAAGAAATAAAAGGAATCCAAATCAGAAAAGAAGTAAAACTGTCACTGTTTGCAGATGACATGATACTATACATAGAGAATCCTAAAGATGCTACCATAAAACTACTAGAGCTAATCAACGAATTTGGTGAAGTAGCAGGATACAAAATTAATGCACAGAAATCTCTTGCATTCCTATACACTAATGATGAAAAATCTGAAAGAGAAATTAAGGAAACACTCCCATTTACCATTGCCACAAATATAATAAAATATCTCAGAATAAACCTACCTAAGGAGAAAAAAGACCTGTATGCAGAAAATTATAAGACACTGATGAAAGAAATTAAAGATGATATAACCAGATGGAGAGATATACCATGTTCTTGGATTGGAAGAATCAACATTGTGAAAATGACTATACTACCCAAGGCAATCTTCAGATTCAATGCAATCCCTATCAAACTACCAATGGCATTTCTCACAGAAGTAGAACAAAAAATTTCACAATTTGTATGGAAACACAAAAGACCCTGAATAGCCAAAGCGATCTTGAGAAAGAAAAACAGAGCTGGAGGAATCAGGCTCCTGGACTTCAGACTATACTACAAAGCTACAGTAATCAAGACAGTATGGTACTGGCACAAAAACAGAAATACAGATCAATGGAACAGGACAGAATGCCCAAGATAAAGCCACACATATATGGTCACCTTTAATAAAGGAGGCAAGAATATACAATGGAGGAAAGACAGCCTCTTCAATAAGTGGGGCTGGGAAAACTGGACGGCTACATGTAAAAGAATGAAATTAGAACACTCCCTAACACCATACACAAAAATAAACTCAAAGTGGATTAAAGATCTAAATGTAAGCCAAACACTATAAAACTCTTAGAGGAAAACATAGGCACAACACTCTATGACATAAATCACAGCAAGATCCGTTTTGACCCACCTTCTAGAGAAATGGAAATCAAAACAAAAATAAACAAATGGGACCTAATGAAGCTTAAAAGCTTTTGCACAGCAAAGGAAACTGTAAACAAGATGAAAAGATAACCCTCAGAATGGGAGAAAATATTTGCAAATGAAGCAACTGACAAAGGATTAATCTCCAAAATTTACAAGCCACTCATGCAGCTCAATATCCAAAAAACAAACAACCCAACCCAAAAATGGGCAGAAGACCTAAATAGACATTTCTCCAAAGAAGAGATACAGTTGCCAACAAACACATGAAAGGATGCTCAACATCACTAATTATTAGAGAAATGCAAATCAAAACTACAATGATGTATCACCTCACACCAGTCAGAATGGCCATCATCAAAACTGTACAAACAATAAATGCTGGAGAGGGTGTGGAGAAAAGGGAACCTTCTTGCACTGTTGGTGGGAATGTAAAGTGATACAGCCACTATGGAGAACAGTATGGAGGTTCCTTAAAATACTAAAAATAGAACTACCATATGACCCAGCAGTCCCACTACTGGGCATATACCCTGAGAAAACCATAATTCAAAAAGAGTCATGTACCACAATGTTCACTGCAGCACTATTTACAATAGCCAGGACATGGAAGCAACCTAAGTGTCCATCGACAGATGAATGGATAAAGAAGATGTGGCACATATATACAATGGAATATTACTCAGCCATAACAAGAAACGAAACTGAGTTATTTGTAGTGAGGTGGATGGACCTAGAGTCTGTCATTCCGAGTGAAGTCAGAAAGAGAAAAACAAATATCGTATGCTAACACATATATATGGAATCTAAAAAAAAGCTTCTGAAGAACATGGGGCAGAAGAGGAACAGAGACGCAGACATAGAGAATGGACTTGAGGACACAGGGAGGGGGAAGGGTAAGCTGGGAAGAAGTGAGAGAGTGGCATGGACATATATACACTACCAAATATAAAATAGATAGCTAGCGGGAAGCAGCCACATAGCACAGGGAGATCAGCTCGGTGCTTTGTGACCACCTAGAGGAGTGGGATAGGGAGGGTGAGAGGGAGATGCAAGCAGGAGGGTCTATGGGGATACATGTATATGTATAGCTGATTCACTTTGTTATACAGCAGAAACTAACACAACAATGTAAAGCAATGATGCTCCAACAAAGGTGTTAAAAAAATAGCTTTTGAACATGTTAATGTATAAATGAACGTGAAAATATGAATTGTGTACAATACTAAAGAATTCATTTAAAAAAAATAGACTAAGATTTGCATGCGGGAAGTCTGTTGTGGAGTGCTCCTGGAAACGGTGGCTGTGAGTAGAAGAGAAGCAGGTTGGGCAGAGGAAGAGGTTAAACTTTAATGCGGTTATAACAGAGGCCTTGGCCATTCCTACAAGGAGCTCTGAAACTGGGATGGCCCTTCAGAGTTGTCCGAATTGAGGTAAGAAGGGCTTTGGTAGTCCCTGAACAACCGGTTATTGAATGCAGGCTGCCCCATGAGGCCAAGGGCAATGCCTGGGTATGAGGCAGGAGATAGATGGGCCCTAGGCTGAGCATCTGGAGTTTGTCCCCTCTGGACAGATACTCCAAGATGAAGAGGAGATGAGTCCTTCCCAGATAAGAGACCACATATTTCTCATTCTTGAGGTCAAGGAGACCTTCCCAAATATACATGTGCAGAGAGGCTCCTTGGAGGTAAAAAGGGAGTCATGTCAACCTACCCATAGGCCTCTTCACTGGAATCCATCTTGGCTAAGAGATGCGCGCACACACATGGGAGGACCCTGAGATAAACCAGATACGGACTCAGAACCAGGCAGAGGAAGATGACTGGCCAAAGGAAACTCAGAAGAAATGCCCCATATAAGTGATTCAAACTACAATGAGGGCATGACTCTCTCTCTGAGCCTGCCCATGTGAGTCTATTCACACGTACTCTTTTTCCTCCTAATAAACACTTTACTGGTTTCACTACTTTCTCCTTGTGGAAATTTATTTCTACAAAGCTGATGGGCCAGGGCCTTGTCACTGGCCACTGGTCCCTGGTGGTCTAGTGGCTAGGATTCAGTGCTCTCACCGCCACAGCCTCACTTCAATCTCTGGCCGGGGAACCGAAATCCTGCTTCAAGCCGCTGCAGGCCAAGGTCACCCGAGATCAGGTAGAGCCATTAGCAGCTACACTGCCAGCACCCAGTGACTGAGTGCATCATCCCCAAGCGGGTGTGTGTGCTGGGGTGGGGAGGGCGGGGCAGGAGGGAATGTCCACTAAGATAGCAGTTACTAATGGCTGATGGTTGAGTTATTTTCCTGCTTTGTTTTTTGGGTTTTTTAATACTTTTATGTTGTTCCAAATGTCCTAAAATATATTAGGAGACAACTGGCAATCTATCACAATATGTATTAATTTGATAATCAGTAAATTTACAGTAAAAAAAAAAAAAAAAAGAAAAGGAAGTAAGAGGTGTTGCTGTTTGGTAATCTGTACACTCCTAGAAGATTTAGAACAAAACCTTCTCTTCCCTTGTAATTCTTATAATTCCCACTGTGCTGCAGATACATATGAGAGAAGGTTGGTGCCCTTGGCTACACATTCCACAGCATGGATTAAGGGCTTAAGTCAGAGGCTACTGTTACACATTGTCTGTTAATAACTTCAGTGTTATTAGTGTGATGTTAAGTACAAGCCGGTTAGTTTAACTTTTAATGCTGGGGTTGGTCAGGTAACTTGCTATAAAGAATCACAATGCAGAGTGATCAGCTGGCATTACATAAAAAAGGCACATTCCAGGGGCAGCTTCTACAAATCTTTCTACCATTCAGATCAATAAATGACACTCTGCTAACTATTAGGGTATTTTATTAATGGGATTTTATTGGTGAATTAGTGAGTTATTAGTCAACCTATGTTCAAAATATATATTATCACTGGTGAAATTAAAAGTATTCAACATATGTGGATTGGCTTGAATGACTTAGAAACACCCCTCAATTCTTGTACAAACATAAGAATCCAGCAAATCATAACATGTACTATTAGAGACAACATTAGCGGTTTGATTCTTTAATCGGTCCCATAGTTAGCTACTGGTTTCAGAGGAGTTCTGACTGCATGATGACATGCCTTTCTTCAGTGAGTTCTGCATACAAGATGCAGTGTAAGCACTTAAAAGAATCCCACAGAGCAGCAGGATTCCTCTGAGTTTTCAGAAAGTTTGAATGAACTGCTTTGGGCCACTTGCTAATAAATGCTTGGTTAATAATTGCCTTTTGTGGCCCTGAATTTTGCTTGAAACCTGCTTTTATTATTACCTGGTAGCAAGTCTGTGACAGAGTAGCTAAACACACCACCTCCTTGATAGCTATTATTATTCACCAAAAAGAACCTACGAGTCATGCATGTCTAAACTGGCTTAGGCTCATTTTGCAACATGCACTCCGCTAGCCAGGCCAGATACAGGGGACATCAAAAGAGGATATTATTCTTATCCTTTCGGAACAATCTACTGATTCAAGAATATTGTCACATTCTATTTTTAGGAGTAAATATATTGATTTCTTCATATAATAATTCCTCTCTTTCACTCTATTAGTTAATTCATTACCAGCTGGTAGTAACTGCTGGCTAATCAGTGTTCCTCATCAGGAGTCCACGAGCTACAGCCCAAATCTGGCCAAATCTGGCCAGCCATCTGTTTTTGTACAGCCCACAGCTAAGCACAGTTTTGATGTATTAAAACTGTCAGGAAAAAGGAATAATGTTCATGACATGGAAAAGTTATGTGAAATTCAGATTTCAGCATCCATGAATAAAGTTTTGTTTTTTGGTTTTTTTTGCGGTACGCGGGCCTCTCACTGCTGTGGCCTCTCCCGCTGTGGAGCACAGGCTCCGGACGCGCAGGCCCTGCGGCCACGGCCCACGGGCCCAGCCGCTCCGCAGCATGTGGGATCCTCCCAGACCGGGCACGAACCCGCATCCCCCTCATCGGCAGGCGGACTCCCAACCACTGCCCCACCAGGGAAGCCCCCATGAATAAAGCTTTATTGGAACACAGCTTCATTCATTAGTTTACGCATCATCTATGGCTGCGTTTATACTATGATGATAGAATTGAATAGTTGTGAATGAGACTATTAGGCCCATGAAGCCTAAACTATTTGCTATCTGCTCCTTTATAGAAAAAAGTTTGCTGAACCTCTCCTCTTGATGGGATATACCACTGAGCAAGTCAGGATATAGGCTCAGTTCTCATATGAGCTTAGTTTCTGGAGGGAGACAGAGAACAAACACACACAGAAATACCCAACGGCAGTGAGTGCTATGGAAAATAAGGATGATGTGATAGGGACTGACACCAGGTCTACTGAGATGGAGTCCAACAAGGTCCTCTCTGAGGAAGTGATATTTGAGTGGGGAACGGAATGACAAGAAGACAGCCACGTGAAGACGGAGACTCCTCAAGCTTTAAGTATTAGGGAAGTGAAAAGATGGCCAGTGGGGCAGGTGTATGGACAACAAGGGAAGAGTGATACAAGAGTTCATGTGCTCCCCTTGTTTCTAAAGATTGTCAGTGACAATAAGAATCTCCCTGGAATGTGGGGACGGCAGCTGAAGAGTCGTTCATAACCACTTGGTCAATGTAAAAGACAGTGTCAAAAGGGCAGACAGGCTCAGAGATTCTACCATTTCCCTCAGTTCACACCTCCAGAAGAGGCAGCAAATCATCTGCAAAATTCCCCTCTCTCCTCCCACTTTTCATCTCTGAAGCATCTGAAAACAGATATGAGTAGGGGCTTCCCTGGTGGCGCAGTGGTTGAGAGTCCGCCTGCCGATGCAGGGGACAGGGGTTCGTGCCCCGGTCCAGGAAGATCCCACATGCCGCGGAGCGGTTGGGCCCGTGAGCCATGGCCGCTGAGCCTGCGCGTCCGGAGCCTGTGCTCCGCAACGGGAGAGGCCACAACAGTGAGAGGCCCGCGTACCGCAAAAAAAAAACAGATATGAGTAAGTGAGTGGAACCTTGCAACATGCCAGGTCCACGAGCTACAAACTAGAGACATAGGAGCTGAGAGATCACTGCGGTTCAATTCCCCCCACCACCCCGCATTCTCACACTGCTCCTTCTCCAGGTGGGGAAGCTAGCTTTGTCTCCACACTCATTCACTGTCATGGGTTATACACACTGTTGTGTGGTTGATGATCCGGGGACAAGAAGGAAATTCAACCCAGGCCATCACTTCAGTTGTTACAAATGTGTTCACAAATAGTAACACGTGATCACTCTGAGCAACTTCAAAAGCTTTACATAAAGCACCTGACTTTTCTGCTCTCCCTTTGTGAGCATTTATATATATATTTAATGACTATGGTTGGCGGGAATATGAATGTTTAAAATCGATAATCCTATTAGGACAAGCAAAGAAGTCATTACCTTTTTAAAGAAAACCAAGCCTCTCAAAAGGGGAGAAAGAAATGTAGTAAGGTTTAAAAAGCTGTTTTTAACTTATTTCCTAAGAAACCAAAAATAGAACTGACAAGTACAACTTCCAAAGAAGCTTAGACCTACTTAATTTAAGGGGTAAAAAAACCTCTCTTATATGAAATAAAATTAAATTCCCCAGTTAATTGTGTTTGTGATTCTTTCATTAGTGAAAATTGACCTTCATGAACAAAGAAATTGCCAGGGTTGCTCTCAAACAGGTTGATAGCGCATTTTGCAACCAACAACACATTGTAAGCCTTATACAACCATAAATGCCACCATAGTCTGCTGAAATTGTGCAAATAATAATTTCCTGGCACCTAAATTTACTTAATAAAGAAAAGTAATTTCAGTCACTAGGAATTGAAACTTAGTAGAGAGACAACAGTAAAGTCATTCTTCTGTAACACCATTGTATTCCACTCAGTATCTTCAGTACGAGGAAGGAACATGTGATTGAAAATTGAGCTCATATATAAAGTCCTAAGTAGTTGTATGAAAGGAAAATGTCCATATTTGGGGCTAGACAGAGCAGACATGAAAGAAGACCATCAGGAAACTGGGAATATACGATCAATTCAGGAGCCTCAAAAATCATATGCTCAGCCTGTCATGCTCCCAACACTCCCCCCATGATTAAGCTATAGAAGAGGGGCAGTTAAAGGTTAGCCCTGAGTGAGAACCTTCCTCTCACCTTTGACTACCTAACTACATTCCATTCCAGAAGCTCCAGGGCTTCAGATATAGAGGTCAGGAGACCAAGAGTATAAAGCATATTCTCCTTCTTTTTGCCTGTCCAAATTCTAAACTTTCTTTCTCAACCTCCCTCTTTTTTGTGAAGCCACATTAACAATCCCTGCTCTCAAGACTCTTCACAGTCTAGCCAGAGATATGAACATGCTTCCAACCATCTAAGAGATTGTGTCTATTCCGACAAAATGTTTTAATAAAGTTTAAAGGGATTTGGGAATAAAAGTTTTCCTAGTACCCAGAATTGACAACCAAGTATTATTATCACCAAATTCTAAAAGGAGAAATGAACGATTAGAGCCAGGGTCTTCTGAGGAGGAAGATGAACAGCTGCACCCAACTTCCAAGCTTTAAGAGAATCTGAGAAGGGGGAGGCAAGTCACAGGCACCTGCAAGGGCAGCTTGGTAAGTGTCATATTCTTGGGGAATACACTGCCTCGCTTAGTGGTGAACACAAAGTGCTAAGAATATAAAAACCAACTGCTGATTCATTTAACTAAAAGTCAGATGTAACCATACTGGGGAAATGAGGGAAGGAATATGTGGTATAAGTACTATAAGAGTTATGACTTCACCTATCATAATAGAAAGTCGATAGATAATAGCTAAAATTAATGATTTAAGACATACCAGTTTGAGTATATTATTTTGAAATTGGGAGGAATGCCCAAAGAAATCACTAAAACAGTGATTGAGGAATGAGATGAGATGGGTTGGAAAGGGGTGCCTGCCTTTTTTAAAAAAAATATATTTTAGCGGGCTTCCCTGGTGGTGCAGTGGTTGAGAGTCCACCTGCTGATGCAGGGGACACAGGTTCGTGCCCCGGTCCGGGAAGATCCCACATGCCGCGGAGCGGCTAGGCCCGTGAGCCATGTGTCCAGAGCCTGTGCTCCGTAACGGGAGAGGCCACAACAGTGAGAGGCCCGCGTACCACAAAAAAAAAAATATATATATATATATGTATATATATATATTAGCACTATTAGACTTTTTAAACATGTGCAGATATTATTTTGTTTAAAAAACAAACAACATAAAAACAGAAGACAATATTTTTATTTAGGGAAAAAAACCTAATAATTTTTGTGGACCTTTTCTGTGAGCTGTTTGTCCAAGATGTCTAGAGTAACATGGGTATAGCTGATAGATAACAGCTGGTCTTAAATTCCTACTGGTCTTAAATTCCTACAGTTTAGTGAGTATTCTAATATGAGGGCCAAAGAAAGGGGAGTATATGTGTATGTATGTCAGTAAAGCCCATAGATTAGAAATTAAAGTAGGGGTTTTGGGGCTGGCAAGTGGAAGGCTCTCATGGGTAGGCCCCAAAGTCACAGAAGCAGATAAAAACCAGGCAGACCCACCGAACAAAGTAGAGAAGAATGACATTCAGGGACACAAGGACACAGTGGCCCTTTGGTGTTGGCACAAATGGCGCTACACATGTTAATTGGCCCTGGGAGATTCACTGCTGAAATTATAGATGGAAATCATCATCAGGAGAAGGTTAACTTTTGTTAAATAGCTTCCAATTAGAAGGAGAAAAAGTAAGGGATGAGTGTAATATACTTTAGAAAGAATACCATCTAAAATAGTTTAGGTTAAAAAAAAAATTCTGTAACATTCCTATTTGGCTCTTCAGCAGCAAAATCAAATTTTACAAATCAAATTTAAAGGAAGGGAAACTGCTGCCAAAGACAGAGCTTTGGCTTATCTCACCAATGTCGGTCACCTTGGCTGACCATTTTATATGGCATTTATGGTTCTGGTATGCAATACAAATTTTGCCCTTATCATCCTTAGCTAATCCACAAAATGGCAATACATAAAATTTTATTTCTAATAGACACACCCAGACTAGAGTTAACGTATTACCTATAATAATCATCCTCTACATTAGTAGTGTCTTATCCATTTTATACTTTCCCAAGAGATACTTTATATTCATTTTCATAGCTCTTCCTCTTTATTAACTTGAGTTTCTCTTACTTTAATTCAATGATTACCATACACATATTTTTAAATAACTCAGCCAATATATAACAATAGTTGACTTCTATACCTATTATCCTAGTAATGTGTCTAAAATTATATTAATAACTCTTCCCTTGATAATATACAATTACTTTTTATGGTCCCTAATTCACCGTTTGTCTTGCTTTTTTCCTTTAACGGACATTCTGATGTAGGAGATTTGACACAGTGGTTTTGTCTGGGGCGTGTTCTGATGGAGCCAAGGGGCAAAGTGAACATTTTGACAGAACAGTTTTGAGCAATCTACACCAAAATATAGCAACAATTTTTATTATAAATTACAATAACACCAGCAGTGGAGAAATGGGATGGAGTGAGGCTCTGGGATGGCACGGGGCCCAGGAACAGGATGAGGATTTCTTTTTTGCACATTATATGGTAATTTTTTTAAGTTGGTTTCTTATTTAGAACTTGTCAAAATATTCTAGACTCAAAACAATTTCATCAGTATAGACTGACAATGACCATTAAGCCATTATTCTGACTATATATCTCCTACCCAACTCTCTTCCCATTGGATTTTCATGCCAGTCTTAAGTACTATAAATAAGATTTTGGACATCGTGACTTTTCACCCGAATATTTCAGAACACAGCTTTGAAAAATAAAGACATTTTCCTACATAACCATGATGTTACTGTCAGACCTAACAAATTTAGCACTAATTCCTTAATATTCTTTAATACATAAGCCATATTCGAATGTCCCCTATCAGTAACTCAAATGTCTTTTACAGCTGGTTTGTCCCAATTAGGGAAGAAGAAATCAGTCTATTTTTGTGACAGAAATATGGAAAAATATTACAAGTGTAAGATCTAGATGTAGATGTTCACTGTGCTCTTCCCTTACTTTTCTATGCATTTGAAAAATTTTATAATATAATGATTTAATTCTTTTGGACATTTTATCTGTGCAAATATGTTTATATATGTGAAAGTGGTGGGAAGTTTCTAACTCACGCTACTGAGCCCTGTCCTGTTCGACATTGTCATAATTATTTGGACAATTATATAGAAAGGATATTTATAATATTTCTCAGTTGATGAGCTGGGAGAAACAATGAGTGTGTTAGATAGCTGAATCAAGATCCAAAAATGTAACAAGAACTGGTAAAGAAATGAGTGGTGATACATAAAAATATATCCAGTGTTCAACAAGAGCTGGAAGCAGAAGGTCAGAGGTCAATAGATGTAGTAATGAAGAAGGGACATAAGGATTACCATCTAGCTTTTGTGACAGCTAGAGCAAATGGAAATGTTGGAAGCATTAAGAAAACAAAAGTTTTTATTTTTTTTTAAAAGGGGCTGCTGCTCTCCCTGCTTATGAGCTGCATCTGTCAGCTTTGTCAGAAGATATTACCATGGGCACTATTACCATGGGCACTGGGGTGGTAAATGTGCAACTAGGGAAGGAGAGGGAGTGGTATGGGAGGTGGGACTACAAAAGTCAAATTGTCGTAGAATCTTGATTTAAGTCTCCATTGTTATGGAAGGCAGAGACTGTATTACTCATCTCTGTTCCACGGTTCTCAGCACTCTACCTGACATATAGCAGATACTTCACAATGTTCATGGAATAAATGAATTCTTTCCTACAGGCTACAGGCAATAATCTATGCATCAACTGATGTATTGAAGACTTACAGTCCTTTGGATGCTCTAAGGCAACACCATGGCCACATGGAATATACATACCTTGGGTCTCTTTGCCTGGCCAACCAAACAGCATGATGTCAATAATTGAGGCTGCCCCCAGATAAGAGCATCAACAATGAGGCATCATTGGACCAATGGACCAGGCGGCACTTTTGCCAGATGACTGTCTAAACTGGAATGTAAAGCGGCAAACATCTCAGGAGAGAGGGTCATGTGAGTGTGTTTTGGCATATTAAGACACTGTGTTTTCTATAACAATTTAGGCTGGGTAGTTCAGATTCAGTGCTCTTACATGTGTTCCAAGGATTTGGGGAGCTATAATCTTTTGCAAAATGGCCAGTAAGTGTCGATAAAGAGCCACCCGGATATCCTGCCAGAAGATTTCTTCATCCAGCATCCAAGGTGCATCAGCTTTCCCATGGGGCAGAGTAGGAGGGAAACGCTTTTGTTCAGAGTGCTCTTCTGGTACCAACCCTCCTCTCTTGCCTGAGGCACTGGTGATCAGATGTGACACAGCTCCGAACCATCTCATCATGTATAGGGCATGGTGATACCTGGCATTGCCTTTAAGTGTAGTTTCCTTCTGCCTCAAGTCCTAGAAAACTTTTGTTGTCTCTGAAGTGTAAGAGTACGTGAGAGATAGAGTTTGTACATGTGTATGATTCTAGGTAACTTCTCAGGTCCCTTCTAGATCTAAAGTTTTAGGATGATTATTTTGATAGTACTATCTAACAATGCTATTCCAGCTTTGGAATTTGTGATGACTAGCGGTATTCAAAACATATTCTTGATTGCAGAAAATAAGGCAGAGGACCATATAGGGAGATAAAAACCCAAAAAGATGTGAATGAAATATATAAATTTCAAACCATTAAAAAGGCAATACCATTTAACCCAATTTGTCTATACGGCGTCTCCAAGATTATTAGTTGGAAAGTAAGGCTGTTTGTCCCAAGGGGCACTTCAAAAGAATAAACATAGTCGCAAAGCCCCTAGTTTCCATTTATATTGAGCAAATTATCTTAACTTCTCTTTAATCCGTTGATATTTTCAGTTTATACTGCCCCTTTGCCAAATCTCTTATTTTCTGCATTGTTCTCTCATGCATACTGCCAAGGGCACCCAAGGCAATGGCCTTCCAACAAGAATTTCTGCCTCCAGTCTGTCATCTCAATTAACCTGGCACATTCCATTAATGACTCTTTCTAAATCATTGTTATGATTGGGTCATTCTCTCTCTCTCTCTCTCTCTCTCTCTCTCTCTCTCTCACACACACACACACACACACACACACAGCTCAAAGTCTTCAATGTCTCCTTGCTGCACAAGGGGTTAAGTCTAAACTCATAAACCTGGCAGTTACATCCTAACCAATCTGGCTCCAGCTCACTTTTAAAATCTCTCCCAGAAAGAAAGTCTAAACTCCATGTAGTCTGAACTATTCCTGTATTCCCATGTGGTTCACTTCTGGAAGTTGCATCCTGGCCCTACCACCCTGTCTTTTATGGAGTCCTCTCCTTCACTCTGCTCTGAATATCTAAATTCTACCCACCCCAAAGTCCAAATCAGACTCCATAGTTTTAACCTCCTCAGCCAATAACTATCTTTTGGTCTCCTGAGGTTCTGCCACACTTCTTTACCATTGGACAGCATGCTCTCTATACTGGTAATTAACTTTCACAGGCATAGGTTTTGTTTCCTTGAGTAGATTATCATCTCAGTGTTAAGGACTTCTTTTTTAATTTCCCAAAGTGCCTAGCACAATGCTTCACATGGCATGTGCTAAATAAATATGGAGCACTCAATGATTCCACAGAGACATAGAGAAGAGAATGATGGTTGCCAAGGGGGTGAGGGGTGTGAGAGGGGTTAGATTGGGAGTTTGGGATTAGCAGATGCAAACTGGTATATACAGAATGGATGAAAAACGAGGTCCTACTATACAGCACAGGAAACTATATTCAATATCTTGTGATAAACCATAATGGAAAAGACTATGAAAAAGAATGTATATATATGTATAACTGAGTTACTTTGCTGTACAGCAGTAATACAACATTGTAATTCAACTACACATCAATAAAAAAATCATAAATGAATGATTCCAAACATTTGTGGACCACTTCTTTTTGTCTGAAAACATCACCTAACTTCAGGACTTTCTTTCTAGCTTCATCATGCCATGAATAAGTTTCTCAATTAAAAAATAACGCATTCCTCAAGTGTGCCTGCTTCTGATACAGTAGAGGGCCTCAGAGACAGTACCTGGCAAACAAACCCTCTTGTAGCACTTAATAAGGGTGAGTCATTTTATAGACAAATGAGCACTATATTCCAGAAATTGTCTCTTTCCACTGTGATTGAAAAGGAAAAACTCATTGACCTTAGATATACTAAACCAAAAATATATACTCAGAAATCATAGGTAACTTTGATATGTGGGCATGAGTATAGTCTTAACACATGCTATGTGTCTGGTCAATATCCTCCATACTCCAGATGTGCTCCATGGATAAGCAAAACCTACATCACTTGGGAGCTTGGGTTAGAAATGTAGAGTATCAGGCTCCACCTCAAACTTACTGAATGAGAATTCTGCCTTTTAACAAAGTCCCTAGATGATTTTAAGAGTCTTGAGCAACCCCAAAATGGGCATAGATTATGGCACAGGAGTTTTTTGGTTTTTTTTTTTTTTTTATGTAGGCGCCAGTGACTATAGGATTTCTCTCCTTTCAAAATAGCATATACCAGTGGTTCGACACTTGCCGGACCCCACCCCCAGGGTTTCTCACTCAGTAGGTCTGGGGTGGGACCCCAGAATCTGCATTTCTAACCAACTTCCAGGTGATGCCAATGGTGATGCTGCTGGTCCGGGAACCACAACCACTGGCTCACATCACCTAAAACTAACATGAGGCATATTCTGGGAACTTTGCTTCAAGTGCACTCCCAGTAGAAGGGAGAATACTGAGATAGCAAAGAGGAAAGAGCAAAAGAAGTGGCAGCAAAATGTTTCATTTATGTTACAGGAAGGTAGCTGTTAACATTCCTTTGTACACAATGGGGTAAATATAGTTGAAGAAATTACTATAGCAACAGCTATGTTATCCACCAGATTTTTTCCTACTGACATTATTCAGAAAAGGAAGCCCATCTTATAGAAATTCTATTTCAACACTGAGACTTATAAAAAACAAAAGCTCTAGGAAACATACTCCATTCGTTAACGACTATGGGAAAACAATACAGATTTAAGATGGTTTTGAAAATGACTCTGAGGCCTGGATTTGGATTCTTTGGTCAAGCAGTGAAATAAGAATGAGTTTTTAGATCTATGACTCTAAAACAAGAAGAAAAGGAAAGCAGAGCAATGTTGCGAATGTCTTATAAACTTTTAAATTAAAAAAATCTCAAATACCTCTTTTAAAACTAAGACTCTCAAAATTATAAATAAAACAATATATGTATGTATAAACCAAAGAGCTCCACCTAGAGTTGGAAGAAAGTGTTATTACTTAACACACACAAATACAAATAACAGAGCACTATTTATCCATATCTTATCTATACTCTTTTTTGCTTATGGTGAAAATATCTATTTTTATGAAATCTTTATAAAAAGGATAACTTTCTGAAGTGTGAAATATTGTTAACTAAAGAACTGAGTTTTTAATAATGCTGTAACCTATGTTTCTTCTAAAAGTTTGGCAGTAATATTTGTTACTGTGGATGATCTAGAAGCCATTGTCTTAAAGCAAATTATTTAAAAGTTGGGATAGTGTCTAAAGCATCAAGGAGAAGCTTAAAAAATGGATTCTTACCTGAACTTGCTGTATGAACTTGAGCAACTCACCTTCTAGCTCTGAGCTGTCTCATCAATGAGGGTTAAATAAGATCAGTGGTTCTCAGCCCTGATTGCACATTGGAAGCATCTGGGAGCAATAGAAAGAAATTGATGCCTGGGTCCCAACCCCAGAGATTGCGATTTAGTTGTTCTACTAGGGGGCCCAACCTAGTTGCCATGAAAAAGCTCCCCAGGTGATTCTAATATGCAGATAGGTTTCTTTGGATCAGTGACTCACCTAGCTCTCTTCCACCCCCAAGTCTATTATTCTAGTTAGTGGTTCTTAAGCTTTAGCTACTTCAGAGTCACCTGGAAGTCTTGTTAAAACACAGATTGCTGGACTCACCCCCAGGGCTTCTGATTCTGTAGGGGCCCAAGAATTTGCATTTCCAACAAGTTGCCAGTAATGCTGATGCTACTGGTCCAGAGTCATACTTTGAGAATCACTGTTCTAGATGGTGACCTCAAAATTAGATTTTCTGAATTCCTTGTATTATTTTCCCCCTACTTTATCAAACCACAGTATGGCATTGTTAATTAGTCTCCCTGATTCCAAGCTCTCTTCCTCCAGTTCTTAGCCCACGCTGCCAAGTTAACATCCTAACCCCCAAAATCCTGTGCTACTCCTGGCCTAAAACTTTTCAATGACTCCCCAACACTGACAGAAGACAAGACCAACTAACATGACACGCAAGGCTTTTCACAGTTTGACCCCAAACCTCCTTCACAGCCTCAGTTGGGCAATTTAAGGACAAACAGGACAACCCCTTCCCTTCAGGAGTCTTGAGATGTGTGGTAGGCATTGTTGAGCAGTGAACCCACCACCATTACCCTCCTCACTGTATAATACATATTTTTATTTTCTATATATTATGAGGTTTTGACATCTTAAAAAGCCTTTCTAGCTGGAGAGAGACTGCCCTTCCTGGGCACTTTGTCAATTCTTAGAGACAGCAAAGAGCTCAGCCCTGAGCCTGCCTTTAATATGCAAACTAACCAATCCAGAGCCCTACCTCCTTCATGGGGCCCTGCATCCCAGGAGGCAACTGTCCTCTCCTTTAAATTTCCCAGGGCCAAATTCCAGGCAACTGGGGACCACCCCTATAGTCCAAAGCCCTCCAGAATAATTCCTACTAGCCAATCCTAAACTGTTTACCTGCCCTGCCTTGCCTTACCTTCCCCACAGACACCCCAACAAAGGCTCTGGCCTAACCCTTCCCCTCACTCCATCCTGACTCCCCTGGTGTTGTCCCCTTGACCCGGCATGGCATGCCATGCCTTCTGTCTCTAGGACCTGTGAGCATAGTAAGCTTTTTTTTCCTGAGCTTCAGTGAGGTTACCTCAGTTAGGTGGCTGACCATCTCATAAAAGAACACAAAACACTCACCTTCCTTACCAGTGGCCGGGAATGCTGATTCAGCTAGAGATGGCCAATGGCATATACATGGAAGTGTGCTGCAGGCTTGTGGGAAAGTTTGCTTCCCAGATAAAAGGGAACAGACCCAGAGCCATTCCTTCCTCCAGCTCTGAGTGTAGTCGCAATGTTGGAAGTTGGAGCAGTCCTTTTACAACCACGAAGGAAAGAACGAGAAAATCCCACAGACCCAGGTCCTGACGTTGAGGATCAGCTGGCCAAGCGCAACATCCACTGACCTCCAGGCCCCTTTATATCTGAGAAGAACAAACCCCCCCACTCGTTTGAGCCACTTGCTTTATACCCTTGCTTACAGCTGACAGCAATCTCTGGGGATGGAGGTGGGAGATAATAAGCAAGTCATTCTTCAACACAGCTGTGCTAAGTGACTTGAAGAAGCAGAGCATATGGTGAGAGGGGATAACAGGTGAGTTGGGAGAGGCCTGCAGATAAAGCAGGCAGAGGGGAGAGCTTCCGCAAGAGTCCTCAGAGAGGAAGTGCACGGTGTGGCGAGGGGACTGAAAGGCCCATGAGAGGGAGAGCAGCAGAAGAGGCCAGAAAGAGAGGCAAGGCCTGGCCTGCTCCCCAAAGCAGGAGGGAGCACCTTCCACTGTGCAGCCCAGCTCTCCATTCCCAGCCTCCACCCTTGTACCTCCCATCCTGTGCTGAATTCACCTGTTTCCTTTTCCCTCACTTAGACTGTTTGGACTTTTCACAATACCTTTAATCATCTTTGTACCTCCAGCATCTAGTGAAGGGATGCGGAAAGACACGTAATAAATATTCACCGAATGAAAAAATTATCATGATAGGTTATTGTAACTATTTAATCCAATAAGGGGGCTAATTCATGACTGTTTTTGAGGCCCAGTTCTGCAATTGAGTCCCGCCACCCACTCAGTATGCCATCTTTACATGATTGGATGAGATGCTTGCTCCATTAGAGCCTTATGGGGGTTAAAATATTAGGTGACCTTTGATGAGCCTGTCAGCTCTACAATTTCCTGATTTTTAAGTATTTTTTAAAACCACAGGGAGCTTGATGTTATCACCCCAGCAAAAGAGAGAGGCAGAAATAGTTCTATTATGCATTGAAATATTATCCATATTTGATTTTAAGCAGCAGGTTGTGGGTTATTTAATTTCCATTTCTTAATTTTTTTTTTTTTTGCGGTACGCGGGCCTCTACCGTTGTGGAGCACAGGCTCCGGATGCGCAGGCCCAGCGGCCATGGCTCACAGGCCCAGCCGCTCCGCAGCACGTGGGATGCCCCCGGACCAGGGCATGAACCCGTGTCCCCTGCATCGGCAGGCGGACTCTCAACAACTGCGCCACCAGGGAAGCCCCATTTTTAAATTTTTTTATAATTGACTTGATTCACTTAAATTATCTAAATCAGTCCAATTGCTTGCTTACAAATTACAAAGCAGAACAAAACTTCATCCATGAGTCCTTATTTTACTCAGCATTTATTTGAAAAATACTTCATAGATTTTATAATTAAAAGTGAATCACCAAGTTTAAATTTAAAATGCACATAGCCTTTAACTCATGTCCAGGAATCAACACTTCAAAAATACTGGGCAAAGCAAACACTTAATGTCAGAGTCGTGGTGGAGGCGGCAGCAGGGAGCAGTATTTTATTGGTCTGAATTGTGGCACACGATGGTAATAAAAAGTGGACTGATTTCAGTTAGTTGTTTTCAGGTTCCCTGCACACACGCACCCTTATTGCCTGCTCTCCAGCCTGCATGCTGTTCCCTCCACCCAGATTCAGGGCACTGGCAGCCTCTTTTTCACCAAGCAGCCCTCAGCTCAGATGTCACCTCCCTGGAAATCTCTTCCCTGACCAGTCCATCGAAAGTAAAAAAACCACCACTCCCTTCACGGCATTTACCACTATCTGAAAATATCCAGTTTATTTAGTGTTTTTTGTGGGAAGCCCCACACAAGAAATTGAACATCATCTCTGGCTCTCTGCTGAATCCCAGCACTGGACTGTGCCTGGCACACAGAATAGGTTCCAAATAAATAAGCGTGGAATAAATGAAAAATATGTACATATTCATATGTACAAGAATGCTCATGTAACGAGATTCATAATAGCAAAAAGCTGCAATGACCTGAATGGCCAATAATAGATGAGTGATTAAATAAATTATGATTTATCTATACAATGGAATACTCTGCAGTGATTTAAAAGAACATTTACTGCCATGAAAATATATTGACAATACATAGTACTGTGGAATTTTTTTAAGTTTCAGAACAATATGTGCAGCATCATCCCATCTTTATAAATGATAGAGATAAATGTAATTATATGGGTATATATAGTTGGGTTTTTTTTACAATGAAAGATTATACCATATTATGCTATATGAATTTTTTAACATATATACATGTTTTTATACACATAGGGAAAAAGATGTGGAGGACTGTGGTATTAGGAGGACAGGCAGGGGTTACATCTCTTACTCCATACAATTCTGTATCATTTGAATTTTTGGAACGCCCATGTAAACGTTTTGCAAACTAAAAAAAAAATTACCACATTTATTTTGTAGTGAGGTGACTGAAATGAGTTTCAAGCTTTTGGAAATATGAGATATATTTTTCAAAAATATTTTATGTTCACATTTTAAAATTGTAGATTAACTTTAAAATAAATAAAAATAAATACTAAGAAGTTTATTTTATTTACAGTATTAACTTTTATAAAATGAATTAGTCTCACAACTGCCAAAACTTGGAAGCACCTTATTCAACAGGTGAATGGATAAACCAACTGCAATATAACTATACAATGGACTATTACTCAGCAATTAAAAGAAATGAGCAAAACCCAGAGAATGTACAACACCAAGAGTGAGCCCCAAGGTACACTACGGACTTTGGACAATTGTGATGTGTCAATGTAGGTTCACCCTTGGTAAAAAAAATATATATATATACCACTCTGGTGAGTGATGTTGATAATGGGGGAGGCAATGCATGTGTGGAGGCAGGAAAATTTCTATGCCTTCCTCTCAATTTTATTACAAACCTAAAATTGTTCTAAAAATAGCAAAGTCTTTAAAAAAAGAAATGTTAAAAAAAGTTCCTGTAACTTTTTAAACTAAAACTATACAATTATCATCTAACCAAAATCTGTTTTTGAAATAAATTCCAAAGTCACACACACACACACTCACACACACGCACACGCACACACACAGAGAAAAGAAATAAACTATGAAGTCATGGACAGACATGGAGGAATCTTGAAGGCGTATTTCTAAATGAAGGAAGCCTATCTGAAAAGGCTATATACTGTATGATTCCAGCTATATGACATCCCGAAAAAGGCAAAACTATGGAGACAATAAAAACATTAGTAGTTGCCAGGGGTTATGGGAGAGGGAGGGAGGGATGAATAGATGGAGCACCAGGGATTTGGGGGACAGTGGAAGTATGAACCCTAATGTAAACTATGTAAACTATGGACTTTAGTTAATAATAGTGATCAATATTGGCTCATCAACTGCAGCAAATGTATCACACTCATGCAAGATATTAATAATAGAGGAAATGAGCTGGGGACAGATATATGGGAACTCTGTACTTTCTGCGCAATTTTTCTGTAAATCTAAAACCACTCTAAAAAATAAAGTCCATTAGTTTTTAAAAAATGTGTTGCATTATGCATTTACTTTATTAAATAGGATTAACTAAATTAAAATATTTAAAATGTAAACTTTAAAGCAAAAGTCATGCATTTAAGTACTTTTAATAAAGATGTTATATTCCTAAAGAAAATAAATGACTTAGAATTTTTTTTTTTACATCTTTATTGGAGTATAATTGCTTTACAATGGTGTGTTAGTTTCTGCTTTATAACAAAGTGAATCAGTTATACATATACATATGTTCCCACATCTCTTCCCTCTTGTGTCTCCCTCCCTCCCACCCTCCCTATCCCACCCCTCTAGGTGGTCACAAAGCACCTAGCTGATCTCCCTGTGCTATGCAGCTGCTTCCCACTAGCTATCTATTTTACATTTGGTAGTGTATATATGACCATGCCACTCTCTCACTTTGAATGATTTAGAATTTGAGGTCTAAAACCTGATATTAGATCTCTGACTCTACTATAGATATTTTTCAGTTTCTAGTTTTCCATTAGAGTAATTTACGTCAAATAGGTTATACTAAACTTTTTTCCAAAATTACATCTCCTCAATGAATTTTTGTTCTCCTGAAAACTGTCCAAGTCTTCTCTATTTCCATAGAACATCCAGTGGAAAACATACACGCACACACACACACACACATACATACACACAAAGAGAACATCTAACGGAACTTTCTTAATAACACTATTTGTGTATGAAGGACTTCAATGAATAAGGTATAAAAATATTAGCAAAGTGCTTTGAGATTCTCAGATGAAAAAGTTAGGAAAAACTAGCAAGTCTGGTAACAGAAATTCATGCCACTAACAGTCTGTCAGAGAAAAGTTATTTTTACAAATATTAAATAACTTTGAATGAGACCCTACCTAATTATTCATGAAATCCATTACTTCATTCCAATCCACTACTGTAACAGCTGGAAATTTAAAACAATGGCATTCCATAGGTAAAGCAAAATGCTGTTAAAATTTCACATTTCATACAAATGCTATCTTTGGAAGAGATAAATACAACTATGTTGGTGAATACATCTATTCTACTTCTGACTCAGACCATGAACACATTTTAAGTAAATATATATTGTCTCTGTATAGAGCCATAGAATCTTATGGACAGGATCTTTGAGGTCACCTGTACTAACTTACTATCCAATGAGTTAGATGTTCTATAACACCTTTGACTGTTATCTACACCAGAAGTCTGAAAATTTTTTCTGTAAAAGGCCAGACAGTAAATAGTTTAGATTTTGTGCCCATCCAGTCTCTGTTGCAAATACTCTGCCATTGTAGCTCAAAAGCAACAGCAGACAAAACAGGAACAAATGGGCATGGCTGTGCTCCAATAAACCTTTATTTACAAAACAGGAAGTAGGCCAGGTCTGGCCAGAAAGCCACAGTATGCCAACCGCTGATATAGACCTCTCCCAGTTATTTATAAAATTCCATTAGATACATTAGACACCTTTACAGGAAAATTCTTTGTCGGGGGCACTAAAATAAGCAAATTCACCCATTGCTATAAACAAAATATTGCCTTCTGAAACAAGAGAACATTTATCCTTTGCCATGTATCAGCCCTTCAAATACTTGAAGTAAACAATCATGATTCCCTCAAGTAGTACTCTCTCCAGTCTAAATATCCCCCACGCCTTCAAGCATTCCTCCTGTTATGACATAGTTTTCCAGATTATGTGACCAACTGATCATCCTGTTGTATACATACTCCAGTCCAATAACTATCCTTTGAAGTGCAGAGTACAGATACATGACATATGGTTTTCAAAATATGTAGTAATCAAGATGGAATTTTAATTTTAGAATTTGGCTCACTGTCTCCAAATACAAATGTTTTTAGTTTTCTGGGGGTTTTGTTTTGACAAAATTACCATTTAGTCTTTAAGAAAAATATATTTTGTGTAGATATAGCCAATGGTTTATTCCCAGTGTCATAACTCTATACATTAATTTAAAATGATTACCAAGAAATAGAAAATATTTTTTGTTTCATTTTGAAAAAAAAAGTAGGCTTAATAAAACAATAAATTCAAAATGGTTCCTACACATCAAAAAATGTTGGCAGAACTTACCTCTACAATTGGAATCATATACTGCAAATTACAAAAGAAAACCATCAGTTATTTTTTCAGAGAAAATGAAGCACAAAAGGGGAAGAAAACACACACACATCTGCAGTGTGTCCTTTGATGCTGCTGGCCTGTTAGCAAGAACAGAGCATGGCTGCTACAGTCATAGCCAGGCTACCTCTAAATGATGTTCCTTGTTGTATTCCACATTTCAGTAACTTGGGAAGAAACCACATCCATGTTTTTAAAGACAATTTAGCTCTAATTTCCATGACTTATTGTCATAGAATCCTAAAAAAAATGTTTTTAATAACTAGAAGAAAAAAGTCCATATCTATAGAGCTATAAATGTACCACATTTGGTCTGACTTTACAACCCATTTCTGTAACTTACCATAGTTTAATTTTTTTGATAATTCAGTACCTTAAACAGTATATCGTACATAGTAGATACTAGAGGAATAAATTCATTCTTTAAAGTATAAATATTTTTATTTGTAATGACATCCCAATTCATAACGTTTGTTGAGTTTGACTTACAATCTCATGGCGTCTGCTTCCTGCTTGCTTGTCATCACAAAAGCTCTCCCTGGGTAATCTCATCCATGTATGTGATTTCAAACACTATCCACATACTGATGACAACCAAATTTGTTTCTCTAGCCCGGTTTCACTGCAGGGATGCCCCATATATCTAAGAGCCTAGTGGCACATTCACCTGGACAGTCTAACTGCCACTAAAACAACATGTGCAAAGATGGAACACCCTAGGTCATCTCATGATAGGGAATGTTTATTAATTATTCATTATGTTCCACACACTGTGCTGAGTGCTTCACATGGATTTTCTCACTTAATCTTTACAGTGCCATTAAACATGGCAGGTTCATTTCCTTTTACCTGAAACCCCATTCAAATGATAGCATCAGAATATGAAATATGTAACAGACATCATTCATTAACTACCTAGTACCCATTCCCCTTCCCTTCTTCCTGGCCAAGAGAACACCAATTTTGTTCAGGGCATCAATATGTCAAACTGATATCTCAGTTTTCTTTGCAGCAAGGAGCAACTTACATGACTCTATAGGAGCCAGTGAAACATAAGGAGATATCCGTTTTGGGAAGTTCAGGAAATGCAACACAATCCTTACCCTTTCCTGCCTTCTTCCTGACTTAATAGTGGATATTATGTGCAGCTGCACTTTTCATTATTTTGGCCATCAGGGAAAGGCCAAGAGAATCACAGAGACATTGGCACTCATATCACTGAGCTACTGAACCAAGGCCAGTAACCATCTACCTCCAGACTTCTTGTTACTGATAAAAATGAACTCCTATTTGTCATATTCATTTTCAGTATGGTTTTCTACTAACCTGCAGCTGAAAACATTCCTACTGGATACAAAACTATAATATGAACAAGAGATTTCAACAAATTAGAAGGAAAGCAGATGGAGGAGTAACTACACAGAAAAACAAAGGATGCTACAACCCAAGTACTTGCAGAAGCAAAAACAATGAGAAGCAAGTCAGCTCACCTCATGGAACCCACAGTAGACTCAGGATTTGGAGGCACCAAGGACTGCAGAAGACAAGACCTACAGATTTAGCATTTGGAGCTTCCCCAACAAAAAGCCAGCTCGCCATCAGTCACCACCATTCCTCAAGCCAACAAGTTTACTATTACATGTTGGAAAATTTCCTTAAAAGTCTGTTTATTCTTGGCTGTCTGTTCATATTTATGAGTAAGTCACTGAAAATATGATTGTAGGGAAAGCCTGGGTATGAAAGAGAGAAGCAAAGCAAACAGAAAAAAAGAAAAGGCAGGGAGGGGTGAAAGGAAAAAAAAAAACTTAGAGGAAACAAAAACAACACAAAAAGCAGAAGAAAACAGCAAAAAGAAAAACACATTATCCTCAGAGAAATATGGAAAAAAAATGAATAAGAACAAGGTGCTATGAAGTAGAAACAATCAAAATATTGCAGCAGAAACAAACAAAATTAAAGGAAGGTTGGAAGATGAAGTTGAGGCAATTTCCCAGAAAATAAAGTTTGGAGACTAGGTGAGAAAAGTTGAAAATTAGAGAATCAGGGTGACATAGAAATTTCAAAAGAGGAGAGCCAAGAAGAGAGAGAGAAAGAAATTGTCAAAGGAAGACATTAATTCTCCTCCTCCAAGACCCCAACATCTAAAGTGAAATTAAAACATGCATGAAGGCAGATGATTTTGAAAATGCAGAAAAAGAGGGAGAAACTGAACATCTAAAAAGCTTTCTGAGAGGAACAAACAGGTATAGCTCCCAAACCTTTGTATGAGAATGACATCAAATCTCTCAACAGCAAAGCAAGTCATGGAATTATGCCTTCAAAGTCCTGAGTGGAAGATAATTTTCGGCATAAAATTTTACAGCTCCAACAATCAAGTATGAGGACAGATGAAGGCAGGCAGATGAAGGATACAAACTTTTTGTCTCTCAGGCACCTTTTTTGGGGAAGCTTATGGAGAATTGTGTCAACAAAATAAGGGACTAAATCAAGGGAATGAAAACATGTAATTGAGGAAACAGAAACCTGCTCCAGGAAAGGGGCAAGAGGCTAAACACCAGAAAGAATGCTGTTCATCAGGTCTAGACCCAGACTGGGAGGAAGACAAGCTTCCAGGGAAAAGTATAACTGATAGGTTATGAGATGCACTTTGACATTTGGAGGTAGATCTTCTGTGGGGGTTAGAAAAATAGATTGATAAGTATATAGAGTTTCTTTTAGAGAAAAATAGTAAAGTATTAGATTGAACAATATGAAATTACTGTTTTATAGCTCAAAATTTTGTCCAACATTGGCTGTTTCTTACCTTTCAAGGTAACCTACCAGTGAATAATATGATGCAGGAAATCTGCATCAAGAAGTCTAACAATAACAAAAACAAAAGAAAAGTTGGAGGAATATGTGAAACTAGATTGTCAGATATTGTTAGTGAAACTGGGTAATAGACACGTGGGGTTGGTTCATTGTCCTGTATATGTTTGACTATCCCATAGTAAAAAGCAGTAAAAAAAAAAAAAAAAAAAAAAGAAAGAAAGAAAATCATGACAACATAGAAATGGGCAAAATTTCAGTAATCTTTCAAACGCCTGGAGGAATTTCCACTTAGCAATGCTCCGATTAAGTTATAGAACCACTGGACACAGAAAAAGTCAGTTTTTGAAAGAGCCCATCTACCCTGGATCATCAGTCACAGTGGGTTAAGCAACATCAGGGATGTTTCACATCCCCCATTTCATCCCTTCCTTTATACTGATTCCACTGATTCTAGGATTGCATTGCGCAACAAAACAGTACTGACAGCTGTTCCATATGCTTAGATCCAAAACTGAATAAGGCAATCATTTCTCACTGCCCGTCAATTACCTCCCAGTTCATTTCTCTTCTTGTCCAAACTAGATTCCGGGATTCATCATTCTATTCACACCCTTGTAAATATCCGTAAGCCCCTGCTCTATCACTTCTGCTTTTTGTAGCTGGCAACAACCAGCTCTGGAATGAACCCTACCTCCTGCCTTCTCTGCATCTGTACCCAGAGAACTAAATATTACTGGAGAAAATCACCTAAACCTGACAGGCTTAATGTTATATTTATTATTGCAAATCATAAACTGGCAATTTTACTATCGTTGCTGTCTTAAATACAGCTAAGTTACTTTAAAGAAGCAAAGAGTAAAACCAACAGCCAGCTTCAAACAAAGCAATGGATGCCAGACACTCTCATGGTATCCACAAGGAACTGAAAAAAATAAATGGCATGTTAGAAGTCTACTCACAACAAAGATATTTTTCAAGAATGAAGGTAAAATAAAAACACACAGAGACAAAAACTGAAACACAGTTCTCAGGTAACACATCACCAGCAGGCCCAAATTAAAGAAAATACTAAAGAACATTCTTTTGGCAGAATGGAAATATTCCTACACAGAAGCCCAGAGAATTTAGGAGGGAAAAGAGCAACAAAAATGGCAAATCTATAGGAAACCCGCCAAATACTGACTTTTAAAAATAATGTCTTATGAACTTTAAAATAGATCATTAAAATACACCACTATAGCAACTAAGTAAATAGGGAGATAAATGGCCTTAAAAGGTGCTATAGATCTTGCATTGTTGGAAAAAAGAATAAAGGCCTAAATTAATATCAAATTTTGATATGTTATGGTTGTATGTTGTATCTCCAGGAAAAGCACTAGCAAGAGAATAAAAGAATATACAACTTTTAAACTAATAGAGAAAAAAATAATAAAAAATATTCAATCCGAATGAAGGCTAGAAAGAGGAAACATAGAACTGATAAAACAAGTGGAAAGAACACAGTAAGATATAAATTTAATTCTAAATATACCAGTAATTCCATTAAGCTTAAATGAACTAAACAGTCTAATTTGAAAACAAAGGTTATATGACTACATAAAGAAAAAAAAAACACCTATATGCTGTTTAAAATGGACACATATAAAACATAATGAGAAAGAAACATTGAAGATGAAACAACGGGAAATTATTCAAACACATTCATAAATTAAGCTTGTATAACTCTATTAATACCAGATAAAGTAACTTTAAGGCAAAAAGCGTTATTAAAGATAGAAACACTTTACAATAATACAAGGTTTAAGTCACCAGGAGACTACAACAGGTCTAAATTTGCATGCATCAAATAACATGGACTCAAGGGCTTCCCTGGTGGCGCAGTGGTTGAGAGTCCGCCTGCCGATGCAGGGGACGCGGGTTCGTGCCCCGGTCCGGGAAGATCCCACATGCCGCAGAGTGGCTGGGCCCATGAGTCATGGCCGCTGAGCCTGCGTGTCCGGAGCCTGTGCTCCGCAACGGGAGAGGCCACAACAGTGAGAGGCCCGCGTACCACAAAAAAAATTAAAAAATAAAAATAACATGGACTCAAAAGATATATAGAAAAAATTGACAAATCTACCAGAAAAAAAGAAGCAAGTCCACAATCATAACTGGACAAGCAGTCAAAAGCAAAACCAGTACGGGTTTTAGATAATATGATATGGCAAATTTGATTTAATGAACATATAGAACTCTATATCCAATGATTACAGAATATACATTCTTTGTAAGGCATAGAGAAGTTTTATAAAAATGATCATATACTGGGCCATAAAAACAGTCTCAACAAACTTCAAAGGATTGAAATTATATACAGGATGTTCTCTGATTATAAGGTAATTAGGTAGAAATCAATAACAAAAAGATACCTAGGAAAGCTAGATATATTTAGAAACTAATAAATATATTTCTACATAATTGATAGGTCAAACAGAAAATTACACTGAAAATTAGAATATATCTTGAAAAATTTTTTTAAACTGTATATAAAAACTTATGAGATACAGATGAAACAGTGCTTAGAAAGCAAACTGGCTTTTGAAATGGCTTTTAAAATGCTATATATTTTAAAAAGAAAGGCTAAAAAATCAGTTCACTAAGCATCCATCTCAAAAAGTTAAAAAAAAGAGCAGCAAACTAACTACTAAGAAAATCGAAGGAAGAAAATAATTGCAGCAAAATTATAACAACAAAATTAATGAAACAGGAAACATCATATATAGAAAGGATCAACAAAGGCAGAGGTTGATTCTTTGAAAGACTAAGAATATTGACTGATAAAGGCCTAGGGAGAAAAAAAGCAAACAAAAAAGCCCAGACAACAAATGTCAGAAATTAAAGGTCAACAGCACTATTCATACTGCAATATTAAAAAGATAATAAGATTTTATGCCAATAGATTGGAAATTTTAGAAAATATGGACAAATTTTTTTTAAATACAACTTACCAAAATTGACAAAAGGAAAAGGAAATATGAAAAGTCTTATAAGTGTTAAAGGAATTCAATCTGTAATTTAAAACATTGGGACAAAGAAAACTCCAGGCCCAGAATTAATTGGTGATGAATTCTACTATTTACAGAATAATATCAATATTATAAAAATTCTAGATAAACATAACTTAACTTTGACATTATAAGAAAGGAAAATTACAGACCCATCTCTCATGTGAACATACATGTAAGAATCTTAAACAAAATGTGAGCAAACAATATCCAGCAATATATAAAAAGGAAAATCAGTCATGACTAATTTGAGTTTATTCCAGGAATATAGTACTGATTATATTAGAATATCAATCAATATAATTTGTCCCAATAACAGAATAAAGGAGAAAAATCATATCATCATATTAATTGATATAGAAAAAGTATTTGTTAGGATGCAGTATCCATTTGTGATTTTAAAAGTAGAAGAAAATTTTAATAATCTGATAAATAGTACCTACAAAAAAACTTTTACCAAGTATACTATTTAAAAGTAAAATGTTGAAAGTTTGAGATCAGTAACAAGACATGGATGCCAATTATTACTACTACTTCTGCACGATATTTAAATACTTAAAGTCCTAATCAGTGTAGTGAGCAAGGAAAAGAAATAAAAGGTGAAAGAATAGGAAAGGAAAAAATAAAACTCTCATTATCCTCAGGTAATATTCAAAACAATAAAATTCAAAAGATTCTTCATGCAAATTATTAGGATCAACAAGTCAGTCTAGCAAAGTCACTGGAAATAAGGCAATACACAAAACTCAATTGATTTTCTATATATTAGCAATAAACAGGAAAAATGCTTAAGAAGATAGCATTTATAATAGCATCAAAACTATCAAATACCTCGGGAGGAAATATGCAAGACCTTTATGCAGAAAATTATAATATACTATTGAGAGAGTTCAAGAAGAACAAAATAAATGAGAGATTTATCACATTTATAACATAAATTCTCCCTAAATTTATCTTTACATTCAGTGCAATCCCAGTCAAAAGTCAACAGGTTGTTTCGTGGAACTTGACAACTTGATCTAAAATCTACTTGGTAATGGAAGGTACTGGAATGGCCAACACAACCTTGACAAAGAGTAAGTTAGAATAACTTGTCTACCGGATGCCAGGACTTATGATAAAGCTACAATAATTAACATGGCATGGTAGTGGTGCAAGGATAGACAAACAGACCAATGAAACAGAACAGAGAATCCAGAAAAACAGACCCATGCATATGATCCATGGACATTTGATCCAAGGTGATACTGCAGGAGAAAGATCTTTGCTTTATACTAGTTCATCAACCTGCACATTAATATCTTATGCATTTTTCTATATATGTGTTGTAGTTCACTATAAAAAAAGTGTATTGATGATTAAAACTAAAAGTAATAATAGTAAAGTAACATAGAAGAATAAAATTGTTACAAACTACTATTATACTAAATATGAAGAAACCAAGTTTGTGTACAAACCAATTATTATACTAAATTTGAAAAGATTGAACTCTGCCATTAAAAGAGAAAAACTTTCAAAATGTGTTAAACAACAAAACATAGCTCTATGTTGTTTATTAAAAGCACCCTTAAAATGATCAAGAGTGGATAAAAATATAAAGGTAAACATAGAAATACCAATGAAATGTAAATTTAAAAGAAAGAGGGAGTAGCAAGGTATAAATTAAATTTAAAAGCATTAAAATGTATAAAGACAAACACTATGTAATGAAAAAAGACACTATGAAGATGACACAAGTCATGTATCTGTAGTATCAAACAACACAACAGCAAGAAATGTAAAGAAAAATTAAACTGCAATGATAACGATGAAAATGCAGTTATACAGAAAGACTTCAATACACCTCTTTCATGGGAATTCCCTGGCAGTCCAGTGGTTTGGACTCCACGCTTTCCGTGCCGAGGGTCTGGGTTCAGTCCCTGGTCGGGGAACTAAAATCCCACAAGCTGGGTGTGGTGCGGCATGGCCAAAAAAAACCCGAAAAACAAAAACAAAATACACCTCTTTCATAATTAAATGGATTTAGTTGTCAAAAAATACTGGAATGGAATAACATAATCAACACATTCAAAGACAGATAGGTAGATAGATAGATAGATAGAGAGAGAGAGAGAGAGAGAGATATGATATCTCATATGCCTCAGAAAGAGAATATATGTTCCTTTCAGGTCTCTTTTACAGCAAACATCATTGGGTGTCTCCCTAACAGCCATTCCTCTCTCTCTCTTCCTTCTTGATGCCAAATCCCACTTGTTAGAAGGAAAGCTAAAAATGCCAGATACTTCCCTAATATCACTTGAAGCCAGGGCATAGGCTTGTGACCTTGCTCTGTCCAGTGGAACCTGTAGAGCAATCTGCCAGGGTCTTTTAAGAATGTCCTCTCTTAGAAGAGAAGGGAAAAAGTCTCACATTCTTCCTGGTTGAATTGACCCTGTGAGGGTGTGAAGGACTTGCAGGCAAGCAGAACAGATAGGTCAGGAGGGTCCCAGAGAAACTGACCCCAGAACCCTAATATAATGGAGCAACTGGACCAACCCTGGAACTACCTGCCCCAGTTTTTTGGAAAGTGAGAAAAATCAGCCGCTTCATTAAGCTACTTTTAACAGATATTCTATTTCTTGCAACCTAAATCATCCTAATTGGATCACCCATCCTAATTGATCTATCCAAAATAAATCACATCATCAGAAGGGTTTAACAATTTTTTCAAAGTAGAGATCTTCTAGGCCCCATTCTCTGATCATCATTTAGAAACAGAAATAAGTAATAAAAGGTGACTAAAAAAACATAACCACTGGAAGCTTAAAAAACACATACACAGAATACCATTGGATATTTGCTCAAAGAGGAAATAAAACATGAAAATACAAACTCTCCAGAAAGCAATGAAAAGAAGACTTTTTACCAAAACCTATGGAAGAACTCAAAAGATGTGTTTAGGGTAAATGCCAAATTACCATCTTTAATGTAAAAAGGCTAAAATTAAAGGCAACTACCACTCATGTTGAAGACTTAGAGACCAAGCAGCAAAGAAATAAAAAAGAGGGAATTAATAAAGATAAAAGTTGAAATTAAGGAATGGAAAACCAAAAAAGTAGAAATGATCAATAAATCCAAAAGCTGCCTTTTAAGATATACCAATAAAATAGATAAATTTCTTCCGAGACTGATTAAGGAAAAATGAGGAGAGAATAAAACTATATAAGATTAGGAATTTTCAAAGGAGATATAAACACAGATACAGAAGAGATTTTAAAAACTATAAATCTATAACCACAAATTTGAAACCCTAGGACAAGTAGATAATTTCAAAAAAGAATTGGATAATTTCCTAGCAAAATATAAATGAATCTGGGAACAAGTGGCAAACCCAAATACACCAATTACGATAGACCAGATTGGAAAGGTGATTAAAGGCCTATCATTAAGAAAGCACCAGGACCAAGTGATTTCATAACTTATTTCAGCTAACCTAAGAACAGTAATCCCAGTATTATTTAAATTATTCCAGAATGAATGAAAAGGGAAACTTCCTAATACATTTCATGAACCAGCAGAACTTTTAACACCAAAACCTGATACAGTAACAACCCTCCCTCCCAAAAAAAAGGAAACCATAATCTCACTTATAAGTACAGATGCAAAATTTCTAAATAAAACATTGGGAAGCAGTATTCAGCAATGACTCAAGAGAATAACACACTGTGACCAACTAGAGCTTAATTCAAGGAATTCAAGAGTGAAATTCAATGTAATGAAGTTTATTTACCAAAAATCAACAGCAAACATCATTCTTCATCATCATGGTGAAAAAATAAAGCCATTTCAAATAAAATCAGAAACCAGACAGGAATGCTTGCTATGGCTATTACTATTCAACATTGCTGTGAGGAGGTCTAGCAAATGAAATAAACACTGGATAAAAGAGACACTATTTTGGCTAACTACAGAATTGTATACTTAGGAAATCTAATAGACTATAGTTTACAAAAAAAACAACAATCAAATCTAGTACAATTAATGAGAATATTTGATAAGGTAACTCTATAAGATAAATATACAAACATCATTAGGCTTTCCTTATTCTAGCATAAATACCCGGAAACAAAAATGGGAAAAATATTCCATACATAACTGTGAAAAAAAGCAATAAAATATTGTTACAGAATGAATGTTTGGGTCCTCCCCAAATTTATAGCTTGATGCTTCATCTCCAATGTGATGGTATTTGGAGGTGGGGTGTTTGAGAGGTAATTAGGTCATGAGGATAGAACTCTCATGAATGAGATTAGTGTCCTTATAAGAACAGGCCAGAGAGCTAACTAGCTCTCTTTGTGCCATAGGAGAATACAATGAGAAGTCAACAGTCTGCAACCCAGAAGAGGGCCCTCACCAGAACCTGACCATGCTTGCACCCTGATCTTGCACTTCCATCCTCCATAACTATGAGAATTTCTGTTGTTTATAAACCACCCAGTCTATACGGTGCTTTGTTACTGAAGCCAAACTGACTAAGGCAAATACTTAGGAATAAACTCTGCAAGAAAAGCACAAAACTTAGATGGTGACAACCAGAAAATCACATTGAAGGATAATTTTTAAAATCTGAACAAATGAAAAGATATCCATATTCTTAGATAGAAAGATTTAATAACAATTCTCTTATGTCATAAAAATGTGCAATTAAAAAGCAAGTAAAATATGGGCTCCAAAAAGAGAAAAGAGACATTAGGTAAAAGCTGAGGAAATCTGAATAAACTATGGACTTTACTTAATACCCAGTACATCAATACTGGTTCATTAACTGTAACATATGTATCATACTAATGTAAAATGTTAACGGGCAAAGGGTGAGGAGTATACGGAAACCCTCTGTACTATCGTCACAATTCTTCTGTAACTGTAAAACTGTTTTAAAAAAGAAAGTTTTCTTTTTTAAAAAAACATATTTGTAAGACAATTAGGGAAGTTAAAAAAAACAAATATTATTCCAATTAAATAGATAAAATTATCTTAAAGTTTAGAGAGAAAATAAATGCCCAAGAAAGCAAAAAAGTGAATGAAAAAGAATAATGAAAGAAAATATACTATAAAGCCACTGTAATTAAATCAATATGGAGTATTAGTATAGGAATAGATATATCAATCAGTGGACCAGAACAGAAAAACCAGAAATAAAATCCAGTTTATATGAGATTTTAATATATTGACCAAAACATATTTCAATTCAATGGGGAAAGAGTGACTATTTAATAAATGGTGCTGGCACAACTCCCTATCCATCTGGTAGGAAATAGTCTCCAATCTCATATTATAAATAAGAAACAAATTCCAGATGGAGTAGAAGCCTAATGTAATAAATAAAGCATCAAAAAGTTAGAAGGAAAGCTAGGAAACAACACACAATCTGTTTTTTAACCAGAAAGAAAAGATAGCCATATCTAAGTTTATAAAAATGAAAAACAATTTATGTTGTAAAAGCTACCATAAACAAAACTAATAGGCAAATGATAGATTTGGGGAATACTTGGAAAAGAGATAACAGATAATGAGTTAGTAGTCATCACCAGTATACAAAGTGCTGTTAAAAATTGGCAAGAGACAAGCAATCCAGTGAGAAAATTGGTAAAGGATGTGAAAAGGGAATCCATGAGAACAAATCCACATAGCATGAAGATGCTCCAACTATCAATTAGAGAAATGCAAACTACAGTAAAAAAAATAATATATCACTCTACACCAAATCAGATAAAAGAAAAATGAGAGTGCAACAGTACCAATTGCCAACAGGATGAATAGAAAAAAATGTAATTGTTTACAGCTGTTCTGAAAAGCAGTCAGGCAAATATTTTTTAAATTAAAAGTATGCAAGACACTTCAACCAACAAATCACACTCCTAGAAATCTATCTCATAAAAATAAAATCACCAATAAAATGTTTATTGCATCGTTGCTCTTATTGCGGAAAAAAATAAAAAGTAACAAAATGAGTTTCCCAGCAATAAGGTAATAAATAATGGTACATCTATACTGTAGAATATTAAGCAGCCATTAAAAAGAATGAATTAGTGTTACACCATTTGACTTGGAGGGATTTTCCTGGATGTATTTTTGAATGATAAAATGAAATGCAGGGACTTCCCTGGTGGTGCAGTGGTTAAGAATCCGTCTGCCAATGCAGGGGACACGGGTTCAAGCCCTGGTCTGGAAGATCCCACATGCCGCAGAGCAACTAAGCCCGCGAGTCACAACTACAGAGCACACATGCCTAGAACCCATGCTCCACAGCAAGAGAAGCCACAGCAATGAGAAGACCACGCACCGCAACAAAGAGTAGCCCCCGCTTGCCACAGTGAAAGCGTCCTAGGGAAAGCCCGCTCGCGGCAACGAAGACCCAACACAGCCAAAAATAAATAAATAAATAAATTTATATTAAAAAAAAATAAAATAAAAGTGAGATGCAGAGAGGTGCATACACCACAATCCCATTTTTAAAAAGCAAACATTGAACAAAACCCTCAAATATATGTGCACCCAAGTGTGTGTGTGTGTGTGTGTGTGTGTGTTGTGTAAAGGCAAACATGGAGACAAACATGGAAGGAAACACACACAGGTTGCTAACACAGATGACTGGCAGCATGGCAGGGAAGAAGGGTGTGCAGGGGTTGGAAAGGAAAAATGGGCAGAATGTATGATATGATTATGTTAAGGAAATTAATCAAAAGCTTGCTACAACATGGATTAGGGTATAACATGATTGGCATGAGCGTCCATCCTCCATGTGGTCCCCAATCTCAAACTATATCATAGTCATCTGGCATTTTCTCATCCACTGAACTATTAGTTCTGTATAATGTTGCTCACAGTCCTCTCATTTGTGCATTTTGTGACCATCCTACTGAAAAAGATAATTTTTCCATTAACTGTTACCCCACATTTTATGAAATTGAATTTTGGACCCCACTCTTCAAGTTGGGGTATGGTTTATGCACAAATGCAAATATGTACCTATACATAAAGAAATTAGAAAAAATAAGGAATTGGTACTTATATATTTCTTGATTGTTGAACATCCATAAAGTAAAAAATACTAGTTACAGAAAAATATGCATGAAGTATTTCATTTCAGTAAAAGCATGCAAAACCCTAATTTTAAACGTACAATTAAGTATTTTTAAGCGAAAAAGAAAGCTTTGGATAGGATTCACAAAGCCACTGGCTCAGGTTACATAAAGGGGAAGGAAGTAGAAAGGAGGGGCCGATTACTAACTTTGCTTTTATACCTCTCTACGTTTTATTACTTTACTTATTACAACAAGTAAAAAAGTATTGCTCTTGAAATCTGAAAACATTAAGTAAAGAAAACAAAGATAAATTGCAAATAATAAAGTAAATTGGGTATCAACGAGTAGCTACCTCGTAAGACATGTTGTGAAGATTAAATGAGATAAATGTAAAGTGTTTAGCACATTACCTAACATGTTGCAAACGCTCGATAAATAGGAGTAATTTTTATTTAAAAAATAAGACTACAGAGAACAGTGGCAATTAGGAAGCTGAAAAGATAACGTCTTTGAAAATGACACTGTGTACACAAGGCACTTTTTTCCCTACAACTGAATCTGATCTCCTTTGCACTGCAAGGACTCATATTATGGTAACTATACAGCTCATCAAACACACTTGCATTGACGGTAAAAATAAAATTACAATAAGATAAATAAGATACTTAAACAATACAAAGGAAATGGCAACTTTTTGCCTTGCAGGCTCTTTAAGAACTTCAAGAACCATCCTAAAGCACTATGCTTCTGTCACAACCACTTCTGATGAGAAACACTTGACCCTGGATGTTTCCCTCATATTAGAGGAGACTGAACAGAACACATTTCATACAGATTGGAGAGTGATGCTACTGCTCTTTCTGAGGGCCTGCCCAAGTGGGAAGTCCATTCCTAGACGTAGAAATTCCACTCTCAACTCTGAAAATTTCTTTGCTGGTCTGCCTAAAAGCATGTTGGTTTAGTGATAATCTACAAACTAAATTTGGTCCATCAATTCTATTCTTATTGTACAGCCAAACATTGAAATAAGTTCATAAGTTGCATGAGTGTGTTATTAGTCTTACTACTTACATGGAATTGACTTTCTCTTCGGGACCTTGAACTTGGCCTGTCACAGTGCCTTTGCTGGTATTCTTCACCCAGCCAACCACCCCTATTTTCCTTGCCTCATCTTCGGTGTACTGGTTTCAGGAGAAAACAAGAGAGACGAAGTCCATCATCAAAGGTCTGAATTTACAACATACTTGATTCTAACATTCAAAAAGGTATGGTCACAAAAAAGCTGATTCCTTTAAAATATAGTCTATGCCAAAGATTGTGTAGCTGACCCATAGTAATACCTATATTTATAAAAACTTTCGTTTAAATGGTATTTTTTGTGTGTGTGCTAAATTCCACATTCAGTAAAGACAAACACATTATGAGAAAATAAACTGATGGTGGGAATTATTTCAGAAAACAATTTCCATGATGTGTTTTGGAATCCATAAAACTCAGTTGCATTGCCCTCACAACCCGCTAATGCTAAATTACACTGTCAATCTGGGTTTCAAATGATGATCACTCCAAGATTCTTAATCACTGAGCAAAAATATCCAGTTATGATCAACATAAAGTATTGGATTAAAAGATTCCAGTGTTCTCTGTTGACTCTGGACTTGCCACGCAATTGTTATAATTGCCTATGAGTAAATTTATTTCTCCTATTATTCGTAATAGTTTTTTAAAATTCCTTTTCCTGATTCCAAATTCAATTATGCTACCAGCACATGCAAACCTAGAAACATTTTTATTTTGTATTACTTTAACTACATCACACTAAAATTCTTGTGGAGCCAGAATACCAGCATTTTTTAGAAACATGCTCTTCTCCTGTTTGGAGGCCAGGGTGACCAAGAGCTCTACACTCCACGTCCCCAACTAAATGAAGCAGCGCAAACCAAGATGATTACAGCTAGGATTGCTGGAAGGGCTGGGTTCTGAAAATGTCACGCCTTCACAGACAGCAATGAAAAAGGAGACAATCTGAACTCCAGGGGATGCGACTATCTCAAAAGGCAGAGACTTGACTTGTGGGAACCTGTTAGAACCCTCAGAGGTTAGGAACAGAGACCTAGCTAGTGATTCCCAGCTCAAACAGTAGGTGAGAATACATGCCACGTTTAACTTTTAGGAAAGGAGTATTATATTTTAAAAATCGATATTTTAGAAGTATTTTAAAATAAATAAATATTTTAAAATAAATAAATATTTTAAAATAAATATCTAAAAGGCAGCAAGGGGTTTTAACTTTAAAAACCTAGGAACCACTTCCTTGTGCAACAATGGGCTTTTCTCATTTTGCAATTCAAGATATGTACCCTTGACTGGAGAGATTCTTCCATCCAGAACAAGTGGAAGACCCCATACTGTGTATTAAATATACCTAATCAAAATGTTTAATTGGATCACCCCAAGAGAGGTACTTTCGAAATTCCTAGAAATATTAACGGAAAACTAGGAAGGCTGTAATGTTTTTAATAGGCTACTTTTAAAAGACATCCTTAATAAAAATCTCAACCAGTAACTTGAAAGAAATACAAATATTTCTTCATTCACTGTCAAGGACAGGAAATTAGCAATAGATTAGCACTAAGTAGATAACTGCTCTGTCTCTGTGACTAAATAACAGTGGGGGTGGGAGGGAGATGGCAAAAAATAATAAACAGATTGGTGACTTACCATCCTGAAGCAAACACCTGTATAAGAGAAAGATGAAAAGAAATGTCAGGTTGTCTACCTTTAAAAAAAGTATATATTTCCTGACTTAGCTTTCATCTAGTTTATTAAATAGTAAGTAAATGAAATGAACAAAACCTTTAATATCTGAATGCATTCAGAAAGTGTTTTTTAAAAATTCTTTTCTTTTAAAACAAAAAGAGAAAAAGGAAGGTTATTTTTGAAGAAAAAGAATAATATTCTGAAACCAAAGTATAATGAAACGCCAAACTGCATATTCCTTCTATTTTAAAATGCTAAATAAAACAAAATAATTACTACAAGAACAGTTGAGTGTGCTGGCATAAAACTTACCCACTCTCAGCTTTTAGAATGTCCTCTTTAGGGGCTTCCCTGGTGGCACAGTGGTTAAGAATCCACCTGCCAATGCAGGGGACACGGGTTCAAGCCCTGATCTGGAAAGATCCCACTTGCCACGGAGCAACTAAGCCCGTACACCACAACTACTGAGCCTGCACTCTAGAGCCCGTGAGCCACAGCTACTGAAGCCCGCGTGCCACAACTACTGAAGCCCATGTGCCTACAGCCCGTGCTCCGCAACAAGACAAGCCATGGCAATGAGAAGCCCGCACACTGCAACGAAGAGTAGCCCCCGCTCGCCGCAACTAGAGAAAGCCCATGTGCAGCAACGAAGACCAAACGCAGCCAAAAATAAATAAATTAAATAAATAAATAGAATGTCTTCTTTAAATACAAGGACTAAATTCAAGTTTAAATGTAATAAAACATTACTATTTTAATTCCACTTTCTGGAAAAGGCAGAACTACAGGGACAGGAACCTGATCTGTGATTGCCAAAGGCGGGAGTGGGAAGGAGTGGGGCACCGAAAAGGAGCACGAGGGAAATTTTGGGGGTGATTGGACTGTTTTATGTCTCAGTTGTGCTGGTAGTGGTGGTGGTTACATGACTTATGCATTTATCAAAACTCATTGAACTGTATACTAAAAAGGGTGACTATTAATGTAAATTATACCTCAATTTTTATAAATTAGAAAAAAAATAGGCAAATCACAGGGGATAGATCAAATCAATCTCAGAGAGGTCAAAAGATATTGCTTCTCCAAACAGCAATTGAGCCTGATTAAGAGGATACAGAAGACAAGATCAGTGGCTTGGGTAATTTTATGTAGTTTTGTAAGCAGATTTATAATAACAAGGAGTATCATTTGTTTCCTGAGGGTAGTGTATTGTGGTACCAAATGAATACGAAGAAAAAAAGAGTAGTGGAGCAAAAAAGACAGGATAGTATCACAAGTGAAATTCTTATGGGGCTATAAAAAATATTTTAAAAGATACCTATAGGGCTTCCCTGGTGGCGCAGTGGTTGAGAGTCCGCCTGCCGATGCAGGGGACACGTGTTCGTGCCCCGGTCCGCGAAGATCCCACATGCCGCAGAGCGGCTGGGCCCGTGAGCCATGGCCACTGAGCCTGCGCGTCCGGAGCCTGTGCTCCGCAACAGGAGAGGCCACAACAGTGAGAGGCCCGCGTACCAGAAAAAAAAAAAAAAAGATACCTATAAATGTGAGGGAAGGATGAGTGGGGAGTATTGATCTAAAGAAGAACCAGAAAGGTAATCTGTTATATAGATGGAGGGAAAGACATGAGTCAGTAGATATAAAAAGAATGGGCAGAAAATTCAAGAGAAACTTCAGGTTAACCAGACCACGTAGAAGAGACAAGACAGGCAGAACTGTGGAGAAGTGTGCAGTCATTTTTTCCTGGAGTGAGGGGATCCCAGAAGACACTGACTAAGCAGAGTTGAAGGTTTGGGTCCAGGCCTATTGTGCATATTCCCCTCTGAGTTTCTCAACAGTGAACAGCCCCAAATGATGTTAGCAATAAGAAAAGAAAGCACATGCAACTGAAGTAAACAGAAATTGGAAACATATAGTCCAGCTCTTTCCTATTCAGACCGGTCCATGAACCAGAGGCACCAGCATCACCTGAGAGGTTTTTAGAAAATCAAATTGTCAAGCTCCTCCCCAGCACTAAAGAATCAGAAACTCTGCAGGTTGCATCTTGGAATCCAATTTTAACACGCTCTCCAGGTGATTTTTATGCCCACTAAAGTTTAGAATCAATGGTTGGCTCCACCTTAAAGGAAGGTCTGGGAAAGGTTTGAAAAGGATTTATATTTCAGGTGAAGAATTGCATCGCAAAGGGGAAAACCCCAATCTTGTAGGGTACTGCAGGTCTGATGCATTTCTCATTCATGCTGTTCAAATTCGTGTTGGTAATAAATCATATACTTGCATGTCAATATTGCCTCAGCTATTTTACAAGTCAACAGCGCTACTTGAAAGAAACCATGGACAATGAAAAGACAAAAAACCCTGTCCTGCACTCTAACTGGATTTGGTGCTGGAGCAGAGCAGGCAGCCTGTAACTTAGGTTGCTCCCTCCACCCTTACTACTTACTGCCAGAAACACCGGAGCTGCCAGAAAGGGAGGTTAACAACAAGCTGCCCACTCCACCCTACTCCACCCCACTCCACCCCCGGTGAAGAGCAACATCCTTTCAACATTTATGAATTCCCAGCAGCCCTTCCACCATCTATTTACTGATGACAAAAAGGCCATTTGCTTAAGGTGACAGGATTTGAGGAATTTTTAAAAGAGTTATCCAACACATTGCAGGGTTAAGGAAACTACCTACTCCAGTCTGCTAATGAAATGTTCTTTTCACACAGACATAATCTAAGAATCAGGCAACTCATATATATATATATATATATATTTTTTTTTTTTTTTTTTTTTTTTTTGCGGTACGCAGGCTTCTCACTGCTGTGGCCTCTCCCGATGCGGAGCACAGGCTCCGGACGCGCAGGCTCAACGGCCATGGCTCACGGGCCCAGCCGCTCCACGGCATGTGCTATCTTCCCAGACCGGGGCACGAACCCGTGTGCCCTGCATCGGCAGGCGGACTCTCAACCACTGCGCCACCAGGGAAGCCCCACAATTCATATATTTAATAAGCACACTAGGGACTTCCCTGGTGGTGCAGTGGATAAGACTCTGCGCTCCCTATGCAGGGGGCCTGGGTTCAATCCCTGGTCAGTGAACTAGGTCCCACTTGCATGCGGCAACTAAGAGTTCACATGCCACAACTAAGGAGCCCACATGCCGCAACTAAGGCCTGGTGCAACCAAATATATAAATAAATATTAAAAAAAAATAAGCACACTTTTAGACATTCTGATTATTCACTTAACAAATATTCATTGTCTAATTCTGCAGAGAATGAGATAAGTAAATAAGACAGTCCTGCCATCTAGGAGCTTACAGTATAGTGAGGAAGATAGACAAGTAAAATGGCAATTAAAATGTAGAAGACAACAGGTACAAACTTCCAGTTATAAGATAAATAAGTACTAGGGATGTGATGTACAACATGATAAATAAAATTAACTTATGCTTATGTTACATATGAAAGTTGTGAAGAGAGTAACTCATAAGAGTTCTCATCACAAGGAAAAATATTTATTCCTTTTTCTTTTATTTTGTATCTATATGAGATGATGGATAGTCACTAAACTTATTGTGATAATCATTTCATGATGTAAGTCAAATCATGCTGTACACCTTAAACTTATATAGTGCTGTATGGCAATTATATCTCAATAAAACTGGGGAAAAAAGAATAATAAACAAAACTTTAAAAATAAATAAAACATAGAACAATTATGAGTTGAAAGATGTATAAACCAGGATGCAAGTGGGAGTTCACAGGACAGAAAAATGACCCACCCAGTCTTGGGTAATTTTAGGGCAGGCTTATTGAAAATGGGACATTGATACTTCAATGATGAGCAAAAATTAGTATGATGAGAATGGAATAACATTAAAGATGGAAGAGCATGTGCAAAGTCCCCAAGTCAGGATCATGACCTATTTGGATACCACGCATAGTTAAATATTCAAAACCATGTCATTGCACTCATTTTACCAATTATTTCTAGCCCCAAACTTCATTTTCAAGACTTGCTAAAAAATAGTTTAATTGTTTCAACTGTTTCTAGAAAAATGGGTAAAAATGTTTTTACACCCTAGTCCAAGTTATCATAATCTCTCAACTAATCCACAGCAATGGCCCCCTTCACTAGTCTCCCTATGTCTAGTTCTGCCCTCCTACAGTCTAGTCTCCATAAAGCAGCCAAGGTGGTTTTCTTTCCTTAAGTAAAATCAAATCACTTCCTTTCCCAGCTTAAAACCCTCTGGTGGCTCCCTATCACACTCAAAATAAAATACATTCTGGTTACCACAGCCTCCAGGCCCCTTTCTAATGCTCTGTCTCATCTCTTAGGACTCCTGTCTGCTCATTCCATTCCAGCCAAATTTTTCTCCTTTGTGTCCCTCAACATGCCAAGCATATTCCTGCCTCATGGCCTTTGCATTTACTATTCCCTCTGTCTGAACTGCTCTTCCCCCTGATCTTCTCATTGCTGGCTCCTTCTCATCATTCATGTCTCTGCACCAATGTCATCTCCATAGAGAAATAGTCCCTGACCAATTTATCTAAAACAGCACTGCATCCTTATATGTTTCCTGGATATGCATAACCGATTACCATATGATATTACTAGGTATTTATTTGTGGTTTTTTTTTTTTTCTGTCTTGTTCAACACTGTGTCCCCAGCACCTAGACCAGAGCTTGGCACATAGTTGTTGAATAAATGAGTGAAAGAAAAACCAGCTGATAAATATTTAAGTGAACTGTTTTACTGTCCTGTAGTAATTCATTATTAACATTGTACATATACATCCAACCATACTGATTAGAGTTTAAGTTTAATTTCAAAGTGATGATGATAAATTTACTGCACTCAAAGCTGGAAAGAATCATAAGACTTCTGTGTTGATTCTAGCAGAACTTTACTGCTTTATCTAAATGATAATATATAGTTTGATGTGTGTATGTGTGTGTGTGTTTATATATAATATACTATATACTAAAAAGGGTAGCAAGAAGTCACTACATAATGCCTAAGTTGACAAATCAGGAAATATTAATATGAGCATGTTGTTTATAAATAATGGCTTAACAACCATAAGAACTGAAAAAAGAAATCGTTAAACTGGTTGTCTTACAGAACTTAGAGGACTTGGGATAGAAGACTAGAGCAGGACATGGTGGCTGTATTTGTAACTATGAATGGTAAGGGCACACACACATTTATTAAACAGATCTTAAAACAGTATAACTAAAGGATTGTCCTTTAAGTTTAAGAGACTTAATTTTAGGCTAAGTTCATACTGCTTGACAAATTGGGTAGATAATACAAGTGTTGCCCATTGCTTTAAGCAGTGATAAATGGAAAAAAAATAAGACTGAGATAAATCATATGTGAAAGATTCAATATGTACTTAACAGAAATTTAGGTTGTCTTGGTTATAAACCAAATATTTTGAGATTGAGACCAGGGAGATCAAAGTCTTTCTGTAGTATGTCCTTTTGCATCACTACTTGGGAAAGACTACCAAATGTAATTACTATGCTGTTAAATGTATTTAACATATGAATATCTGTGACAGACACTGTTAGTTGCCTACACAAAATCCATTTTCCCCTTCTGCTTTTCTAACAGAATTCTGATTTTACTTGAGGCAGCAACATGCTTTTCTATAGTTATCGATCTTCCTTATAAGGGGTGGTCCATGTCAAGTGGTTCAGCCAAATCACTAGTTGAAGCTTTCAAGAAAGCTCTTTGACAGGGGCTGTCTCAGCCAGGGGTTTCCTCCTTGTTCCCTCTCTCTTCCTGACTGTAGGGTGAATGTAATGATTGGAGCGATAGCAGCCATCTTGAAACCATGAAGGAAAGTCCAAGGAAATCACAGAGACCTTGGCAGCGACATCCCTGAGGGATGGGGGAAGTAAGGGATGGGGAGTGACTGAGAAAGGGAACTGTGGGGCAGGGATTCTTTTTGGGGTGATGGAAATATTCTAAATTAGATAGTGATGATAGCTGCAAAACATTGTGAATACAGTAAAAAACACTGTATATTTAGTATGTTTGAACACGTTACAAGAGTGAATTTAATACTATGTGAATTAGATCTCAATTTCTTTTTATGTCACACACACAAAAAAGGAAAGCAGGAAACAGGACTGTGACGTCGTCCTTCCTCTCTCTCTCTGTAGAACAAGGACAGTCATTCCCCAATTTGCTCTCCATACAACATCCCTGACTTCTCCTATCATTCCACACCGAAAAACTCTGCTCTGCAGATCATCTTGAAGTACTACAACCAGAACTAAATAGTTGAGCTCCCTCTAGATGTCACTGCTTATTTCTGGGAGAGAAAGTTTCTTTGCCCATGTGATAGTTCCTTTAACGGGGAGAAATATCCACTAGTGTGTCACTCCTGGCCACTCTCTACCTGTTCCTAACTCCTCGGGGACATGCAGTGACTTATCTAATGGTTAAGTTTGGGAGGAGAAACATACACAGTCCAGGTGCTTCCTCTTCTTCCTTCTGGGAACTAGTTATTCAAAGGAATCATCCCTTCTGTTCTATTGAGGGAGCCCTGCTGGTGCCTGGGTTGGTGTGTTTAATTCTGCAGTACAGATTATTACAAAGTCTACTTACCTGAAGATTGAGACACATCCCCCAACCTCTGCTTTACTCATTGTCTTACTTGTCAATAACTCACATAATGAAGAGGGGTGTTGTTTACTGGGTCCCTCAACCACAACCCATATTTTAAAGCCTTAGAAGGAATGTGTATCAAGAGGTGTCAGGACCTCCAGCCCATTAACTTTGTGACACAGTGAACCACGCAGGAATTAACTGTTCAAAGCTCTGGAATTTTCTCAGTCTTTCTGAGAGTCCCCATCCCTAGTCTGAAGCATTCTGTGCAACAGAGGGAGGTCCATATAGCAAACAAAGCGAATGTGAACACAGATTTTCTGCAGTTGAGTAGCACTGACTGGAACTGAGCACTCTCGGGACAGGGCCTGTACTGGAGAAGTTGCTTCCATGGGCTTCTGTGGCCTCTCTACACTGCTTCCACCCTGCTTGCTAAAGAGAAGGGAAGCTGATAGGACACATGCAGTTTTTTTTACAGACACACTGCTCTGGAAACTGGGACAGACATCAACCGCTTCAGTTATGAGAGACTCAAACAAAATATGCCACTCAGTCAAGGCTCAGTCAGCTGCAACTGGACCTTGCTTTGTGAAAAGACGTGTCAGGGAGAAACTCTGAGGTGAATATTTGCAAAGCAAATCATACTTTAAATCTACAAAGAAGTATTGATGTTTAAAGAAACCATATGATGAATTCTAAACATCAGGATCCTTTCATGTAAAATCAAATTTTCATATTAACCTGTAATCCTTCCTCCTGGGATCGAACTGCATGTGTCAATTTTGAATGCAGGAAGTCATCAAGTCACTACCTTACAAAGCAGCCCTTAATGACTTTAAACATCTTTAATTGTTAGAAAGTCCTTCCTTCTATGGAATAAAATTCTGCCTCACTTTAACCTTCCAACATCCATCCAGGATCTGTCCCCTGGAGCCACACACCATGGCATCTTTCAAATAGTCGAAACAGCAAATATACTACTGTTTCTTCTCTAAGCCAACTATCCCAAACACTTGAATTTAATTGGAGATACTTTGGAAGTTCCCACCAGAAGCACAGCCTGTAGGGGATATAAAAACAAGCTAGCTTGACCTTTAAAATATTGGGTGGGCCAAAAGGTTAGTTCAGTTTTTTGCATAAGATGGCTCTAGTAGCACTTAGTTGTCTTTAACTTCATTCAAAACAATTTTGTTAGATTGTATGTGACATTTGTCATATCAGTGAGCATTTAAAAAAAGACATCAAAATTGGTGAATTTTTGTGTACCCATTTTAATATTGGAGATGAAAGAAAAAAAGCAACATTTTTAGCATATTATGCTTTATTATTTCAAGAAAGGTAAAAACGCAACTGAAATGCCGAAAAAGATTTGTGTGGTGTGTGGAGAAGGTGCTGTGACAGATCGAACGTGTCAAAAGTGGTTTGCGAAGTTTCGTGCTGGAGATTTCTCGCAGGACGATGCTCCACAGTCCTGTAGACCAGTTGAAGTTGATAGCGATCAAATTGAAACAATAATTGAGAACAATCAGTGTTATACCACGCGGGAGATAGCCGACACACTCAAAATATCCAAATCAAGCACTGAAAATCATTTGCCCCAGCTTGGTTATGTGATTCGCTTTGATGTTTGGGTTCCACGTAAGTTAAGCGAAAAAAACCTTCTTGACATGGCAGGCAAACCTGGCAAACCTCAAAACCTTCTTGAGAATCACATGCGATTCTCTACTTAAATGTAATGAAAACATTCCATTTTTAAAACAAATTGTGACAGGCGATGAAAAGTGGATACTGTACAACAATGTGGAATGGAAGAGATCGTGGGGCAAGCGAAATGAACCACCACCAACCACACCAAAGGCCGGTCTTCATCCAAAGAAGGTGATGTTGTGTATATGGTGGGATTGGAAGGGAGTCCTCTAACATGAGCTCCTTCTGGAAAACCAAACGATTAATTCCAACAAGTACTGCTCCCAATTAGACCAACTGAAAGTGGCACCTGACGAAAAGTGTCCAGAATTATAACAGAAAACGCATAATCTTCCATCAGGATAATGCAAGACCGCATGTTTCTTTGACGACCAAGCAAAAACTTTACAGCTTGGCTGGGAAGTTCTGATTCATCCACCGTATTCACCAGACATTGCACTTTCAGATTTCCCTTTATTTCGGTCTTTATAAAATTCTCTTAATGGAAAAAATTTCAATTCCCTGGAAGACTGTAAAAGGTACCTGGAATAGTTCTTTGCTCAAAAACATAAAAAGTTTTAGGAAGATGGAATCATGAAGTTGCCTGAAAAATGGCAGAAGGTAGTGGAACAAAAGGGTGAATACTTTGTTCAATAAAGTTCTTGGTGAAAAATTTAAAAATGTGTCTTTTATTTTTACTTAAAAAACCGAAGGCATTTTTGGCCCACCCAATACTGTCCTTATTGTCTAGTGAGAGACACAGATAGGTGTACACAAATAGCTATAGTTGAAAGGAGAGGGACTTCCCTGGTGGTCCAGTGGGTAAGACTCCATGCTTCCAATGCAGGGGGCCCAGGTTCGATCTCTGGCCAGGGAACTAGATCCCACATGCCACAACTAAAGATCCCACATGCCACAACTAAAGATCCCACGTGCCACAACTGAGACCTGGCATAACCAAATAAATAAATAAATATTTTTTTAAAAAAGGGAGGATGGATTTGGAGAAGTAAAAACAAGAAGTAGAACAGAACTACAAATGAAACACTATAGGAAGAAAGATGAGAAAGGGAATTAGAGTTAATCGTATTTCTTGACTTTAATGTACTAAAATTTTCAACCTCTAAAACATAACTTTTCCACTTACCTGTCTACGTAAGGAAAAATGTATACACCTAAATTATGTGGTGTCTGACAAAGCTATTTAGTAATTATCTTAATTTTCATTTTAAGCAATCTTAAAGAAAATCGCTATTTATTTCTGTAGTCTAATAAGTTACTCCCATTCTAAATCTGAGTCAATCCCATCAAAAGCAAACTGTTAAATTTCTAACGCACAGGTAAACCAACAGATTGCCACAGTCCATTTCTACAAGTGTCGTCAGTATTTACCTGAGAGTTGGTAAAGCATCTATACAGAGCTTAATCAATTTCTCTTTCAAAATTTCAGATTATTCTTGATGTAATTGTAATTAAACATTTATAGGAACATTATAAGCCATGCCATAGTTACAAATGCTCTAAAAACCCAGGAGGTCAGTCCCCTACTCCCCTATCCCTCATCCCAAAGCCCGTAATGTAACAGAAGTTTGTGGGAAAAAAAAACACGGAGCTTCTTGAGAATATGGAGATAAAGTAGAGGATGGAAAGGGAGGGGAAGAAAAGAGTAACTTAACAGTGGACAAACACTATCTCAGCCAGGTGATCAAGGTTAACCTCAACAGTGATAAGTCATGTACCCTTGATATGCTGGTGGGAATGGCACTGTACCTCTGTGGTCTTCTTCCTGATAACCCACAACCTCAGTCTTACAACAAAAATACCAGACAAATACCAGTATGGGAGCATTCTACAAGGTACCTAGCATCAAAGTACTCCTCCAAACTGCCAAGGTCATGGAAAACAAGGCAAGTTTGAGAAACTATCACAGTGTAAAGGAGCCTAGGGGGACAAGATGACTCAATGTAATATGATAGCCTAGAGGAATCCTGAACAGAAGAGGACTTTAGGTAAAAACTAAGGAAATCTGAATAAAGTATAGACTTTAGTTAAAAATAATGTATCAATATTGGCTCACCAGTTGTGACAAATGTACCATACTAATGTAAGATGTTTACAGTAGGGGAAACCGGATGTGGAGTATACAGGAACTCTCTATAGTATCTTTCTAACTTTTCTATAATTCTAAAACTGTTCTAAAACAAACAAAAAAATTATTTAAAAAAATAGAGGGAAGGAAGCAGCAATGGAGAGCAGCAGCAGCCTGATGGAAGAAATGTTCACATATTGAGGGATGGGAAAGTCATTCTGGCTTATCCAGGAATTAACCTGACTTTTATGCTAACTAAAACAGCCTGTTTGTGGCTTATCAAACACCGTACATCTGCTTTAACTGTTAAAGAAAAGGGCACCTTAATCAGAAGTAAAGAATGTCCATGTTAAGAATAAAGATTAAATGCCTCCCTTTCTGGGATGCCAATGCTGGTACTTCTTTGATGATAGGACTCTCTTCCCAGGTGCCAAGGACATACTGGCTCACTGTGTACATGCTGATCTGTTTTTTTGAAACCTTGAAGGAATGAATCGCTGATTTGTTAGATGTTCTTTGTTCTGACAAGATATAAAACTGTGCTGGAAACCATGCTTCTCCAGAGCGGTTCCTCAGAATTACCTGAGAGACTGTCTCCCCAGCTACAGTCCTCAGTTTGGCTGAAATAAAACTCTTTTCTATTCCAATTATAGATTGTTTATTGATTATTTCTGTCAACAAGCCTACAGCTCTATGAGTGGACTTTGCAGAAGGGTCTGAGAAATAAATCCACTATTTGTAATATTATTTCTATAAATGTATTTTCCTGAATTTCAAACAACCAATTTATAAACTAGTTCTTGAAATGCAATCTGTTTGCAAATTAGGGTGTGTGTATTGGAGAACAAGGCAGAGTATATTTGACCCCTAGAACATTTTGACTACCATTCTGGCACCAAGGATGATTTAAATTCAAACATTCTAAATACAAATATAACAGCATACCCCATTTTTTGGTTAGAAAATATTTTCTGTCATAAGCTCCATCAAGCTAATTCAATTCACTGATCAATTTTCCATCAGAACAAGACAGTTAAATCATTTTCCAAATTAATTTTTATAACATTGAAGCAATTTTCATTAAGAATATTTTTCATTTAAATATTTTAATGACAATTTTATTTATCAATCTATATCTTGTCCATATTCAATGTTCCTAATTATAGCTTCCTCCATTGTAAATTTACCTTCATAGCCGTTATTTCTAACAAGTGAGTATTCACTAAGATTTTATTATTCCACACTTTTTAAAGATCCCTTTAATCATTCTCCATTTTACATTATTAAAATAAAATTAAAATTTTTTATCATTTATTTTTAATTATTTCTACACTATCATTATGACTCAGACAAAAAGCTAGTGGTTTGTATTTATTTCTTAGGTAATCCACTAAAAAATTGTGAGCAGTTCTGTGAGACACAGAGAGATGCAGACTGATATACAGCAACGGTGATCGTGCCAGCAAGCAACAGAGAGAGAGTCAGAGGCTGCAGTTTTGAATGTGCTGACTGCCTACTGACAAGGTCAAACTTCCTTGGAGCCAAAAAGACCATAAAAACATCCTCAGAATCATCTGGAATGGTGTAGATGGCCAGGTCCAAATGCCCTACATCAGTGTATGTATGTGTTCGGTTCATAGGTTCGGAGGAAGGCAAAATAAAGGTGGAAAAGGTATTGAGAGGAGGATCAGTAGGATATACTGATTAAGAGCATGGGCCCTGGTATAAAACTGTCAAGGTCCAAATCCCAGCGCCACCACTTAACTCACTCTGTAACCGGGAAAGTTACTTCACTATGCCTTAAATTCTCCATTTGTTAAATGAGGAAAATGGCTGAGGTCATAGGGTTGACGATTAAATGAGTACAGAGTTTGGCACATCCTAGATTCTCAGCAAATGTTGATGTATATGTGTGCAAATATGTGATTGTAAATTTGTCCCACATACTAGGCCTTGATAAATCAATAGTATGCATGTACTCTCTCCCATTTAACATACTGTAAACAACAGAGTTATTGCCCTAAAGCTGATTTTTTTTTAAAGCTGATTTTTAAACCCCGCTGTTTATATAGCGTACATTTCTCTTTCCTATTATGTATACTGTTGCCCCAAATTGATCTTCATACACCATGTGACCACCATATGGACAAAGTGCAATTACATAGTTAAAATTAATAGAAATACATTATGTGTTATCAGAAAACCTCATCTAATGGGAAAGTGCAGGTTTTAGAGTTAGAGATGCAGGATCTAATCCCATTTGTCGACTAACGGCTTGTCCAAGTTACTGACACTCTACCTATTTTATCATTATTAAAACAGTACTAAGACATATATCTCACAAAATTGTGATGAAGATTAAATAATAGTAGGATGCTCAGCACATGGTACACCCTCAGTAAACGTCACACATGTGCACACACACGTGCACACACACGCTCCTTAACTACTCCCGTCTCTGTCCAGTAGACCAAATAGTTTGTCAAGTGATCTTTGCCACCATATTCATTTTTATATACATGTTTCAATGACTTTTGGGGGTAGTTTTCAATCTAGAATACCATACCCCTGGGTGTACCGAAGACATTCTAAAGGGTACAAAGCATGAATAATTTTAAGTAATCAATTTCTGTATCTAGAACTTCCATATTTTTTTTTCCCCTAAAACTGACTTGTCTGAGGAGACACCTGTAATCCGCCATGATTCTCCTTTCCTACCTCCCTTCCCACAGTTACCCTTTGAAAGAAAGAGCTATTTCTTTACAAAAGGCATACACTCACCCATCCTTTTTCTTATCCTGGTACACTGCCCCAAAGTGTAAAAACCTCTAGAATACCAAAATACAAAGATAACTCAACCCTTTAATCAATGTTCCATGAAACCTCCAGCTTTCCCTGTAAGAAATAAATTTCCAAAACAAATTTACCTTTTAAATTTTAATAATGTTTATCACACTTTTAAATGTATTTATATTATTTTCATCAAGTGTATTCTAATAATAGTCACAATAGTAACTCAAGCCAAAAGAAAAATAAATAAATAGAGCTTTATGGTCAAAGGAAATTAAGAAAATATATGTATGTGTGTATATATATATGCACATACATATGCACATACATATTGCAGAGAAGTTTGGTAGGTGACCAATTAGAAACTGCTCAAGCATAACAATAGGATAAAATTCTGTGGGGAAAATGGAATGGAAATCAAATTCAAAGAGGAAAAGGTATGATGCAAAATTTCCCACTGTTAAAAAGCTTTGCTTTGAATGAATGATGGCAAATAGTAAATCACTACCATATTTATATTCCACTGGGTAAATTTCAGTGATTTAACATTTTAAGTTAGAAATAACGATAGTTACAATAAGCCAGACATGACATCCTCTACAACGATTTAAACTTATAATAAGACAAAAATTAGATAACAACTTAATAATTCTTTCAGGAGCTATACAGGAAAAAAAAAAGTGTAATCTCCTACAAAGTGAACCCTCAAACACCATCTTAGGTGTGCATCCTAAACTCAAGTCAAGCGCAGTAGTTCAGTGGTGAGTAACGGGGACCACTAGTTCAAAGACCCTCTCTTCTTTCCTTCGCCCACTTCATTTTGTCCTCTCAGTCTGCACTCCCCGGACCCCCTTAAGTGGCCCACTCCCTGCGCCCGGCTGTTCCTCCTTCTCCCAGTCTTTCCCCGGCTCCGCTCTCCTCCCTCGCCCCCATCCCACCCACCCCAGCTCTTCTGCGCATGCGCCCTTCGCCTCCTTCCCACCCATGGCTGCTGTGTCATGGCCGAGCGGAAGTCGTAGCCGCTACGGGGCAGGGCGTCCTTAAGATGGGGTGTGCTTGTCGAAGCTTTCTACTCTTCCTCCCCAACACCTCTTTGATCTCCCACTGTAAGGGGGTCCCCTACCCTGCACTCTCCCGAACACTTCGTAGTCCACGGATTTGAGTGGCCTGGCGGTAGACATGGCGGCGGCGAGGCCTCGGCAGAGGAGCTGGAGCTGGATTCGGGGCGCGGTGACTGCAGCGGCCGCGAGAGGAAGGGCGCACATGGGACCGCTCGGCGCACCCCGCGCCTGTCACCGGCCCGGGACGCGAGCGCGCCGGGGTCACGCGTCGGAAGGCGGCAAATGAGACGGCGGGGATTGGTAGTGAGGGCAGCCCGGGACGCCTGGAAGGAAGAGCCCGCTAGGTCCCTGGCGCCCGAGGTCTCCTTTCTATGCCCCTCCCCCGTGGTGGAACCAGACTCGCTTCCTGGGAGGGATGCCAGCTACGAGTCCCTGCGATTTAGCGAACCGCTGCGCTTCTTTGTCAGTGTTTGTATTTAAATAAAAGCGGAGGCTTGGCCCAGATGTCAATAGTTTGGTACCCCCAAAATGATTCTTTTGAAATGAAAGCCCTGCTAGCTCGGTGACTGAGAGTATTTGGTTAGTGAGTAAATTTTTATTAAACGTTTAGGTAACTGCCGAATCTGTCAGGCGATTTTGAGCCGTTCTTAAGGTGACATCTGCATCCTCTTTTCTATTGAGTCAGAAAAGCTTTAGGCCTGAATCCATATTCTAAATGGATTGTGATATATTCTGGGACAAGAAACTTTAATGGAAACAAAAAATCTTGTCTGCTGTGAACTCGTATAGCTTTTTTATGATCTTGATCATTGTTCAGCAATGCCCCCAATTGCCTAGAAGGTTAAAGCAGTTTATACTTTAGAAAATATTACTTCCTGGTGAGCTGTTATGAAGTGTTAAAGCAACCCACAACTCCAGAGAATCTGTATACAGCTATTGATAACCTGCTGCCTTCTAGAAATCAAAATCCTTTTACTTGTGAGAATTTGCTTTTCTCAACATATTTGTTGGCTTCGAGATCTTTACATATTTCTCTGCATCTGGCCATATAATTAAAATAATCCTCTGCAATCTGATTCAATATTATGTGCCAATTCTATTAGCACCAAAAATCATCTAAAACTTGCTTGGAATGTGGTTAAATCATTTACAGTAAAATATATTCTGGAAGCGCTAATCCGGTAATTTTATGTAATGAAGATCCTGGTTTATTGCAGAATCCTCATAACTTACATCTTCCTCTCATCTCCCTTCCAGTTCACTGCATGCAGACCCTAGAATCAACATAGATCTTATGTCATTCTTTTCAATGACTTCAAAGTCTCTACACTGCATTCCAAATAAAACTGAGGGTCTTCAGCCTCCACTAACCTCTTATTACCTGCTTCTACCCATCCTGTAGGTTATAGGTAACCTATTGTCAAGACACTTTAAGTTATTCAGCTCTCTGAACACACCCTGACTTTAAAAAAATCTTTGCTCTTGGATCTACTTTATCTGGAATACCTATTCCAGTTCCCAGATCTTCCCATATCCTGTTCAGTTGCCTGTGCAAGTGCTTACCAGATTTCATCCTAATTATTTACTGTCTTCCCCACTAGTACTGTGCCTTCCAAGAAGTAAGATCTCAAACTGGGTCCTGTCCCTGCCTATCAAAGATCTTGTCACTGACTGGGAAGGTTGACATTTTCCTTTTTTTAATCAATCTTTGACTTTTCTCCACATTTACCCAAGAGTACTCCTGCCAGTTATTATGTAGCTTTATTGTAATTTTAGAAGCGCAGTGGCAACAGTTGACATTTGCTTAGCTAAAAAATTGACTGTGTCTGCCAACAGCTGAAATTAGCAAACAAATTTTTATGTACCATTTCAGCATGAATTGCCAATATATGTGATTCTAAGACTAAAAATTTTAAGCAGTTGTTGCTAATGCTTCAGCTAATTTTAAACAACAAAAACATTTGTGCATAATTAGAGAAATTTTTAAAAATAGAAGAAAAAATCCATAACCCTAACACAACTTTTATCTTTTTTGTGTATTCTCTTATATATATGTTTTAAGTAGTTAATATCGTTGTATAAATTCAACTTTTATTCTTTCTTTTTCCATGTTATAGTTTTTTGTAATGAATATTTTAGTAATTTCATGATACTCTATTAAGTAGGTATAACCATAAGTTTACCTACTAATAAGTCCCTGTTGTTACATACTCAGGTCGCCTCTAATTTTTCACTACCATAAAAAATATTGTGAAGGAAATATTCCGTCATATAGCTTCTTTCCCATATTTAAAAATCATTTAGGGTAGAATTTAGAATACCAAATCAAAGGGTACAAGTGTGTATTGTTTCTGATACACATTACCAAATCATTTTTCAAAGGGCTGTACCAATTTAAACATGTAATTACCAACACTGTATAAATATATGATTATTTGGCTTTTGATGCAAACAGATGTAAGCAAGCTCTTCACATACATGATTAAATTAGGTGAAAATTTTAATTTTGAAACCTGAGCAATAGCTTTGGCTTTGTGTTACTGCTGGTTGAAATTAAAAACCTGTTTCCTCTGAGAGACTAGCCCCCAGGTAGAAGGCTGCATGGGTGGGATTTCTTTTAAAACGACCACAAGACCAGATCCCTCCTTCCCATCACATCTAATTGTGGGGACTCATATTTCTGCCCTACCACTGATAGAAGTCACAGTTTGCTCTGAATTCAACCACCTCTTTTTGCTCCACTTGGTAGACTTTATTCAGGTATCTCCAGCCACAGCCTGTCCTTTTTACTTGCCGTGGGTCTGGGTCAAATACAGTCCCTTCTAGCTTCAAGGAGTAAAAGCCAAGCTCTCAAAGTGGTTCTTTTAAAGACGCTCTCACTAGGCATGCAGTGAAGGGAAAACACCCTGTTTCTCTCTGCCGTGGTGGGAGAGGGGCAAAGAGGGAAAAGCCACAGCTCCCCTAAACTTTCCCCCAAGAAATCCTCTTGAGCCTGAGGAGGGTGTTGGGCTCAGGATTTTAAAACCAGTTTTAAACACCCCTTTTGGACAACATAGCTAGTTTAGCATCCCAGATTGTAATGTGGGTATAACTATTGATTTGTTTTGAGTCTCAGGTCTCAGCTAAAACTGAGACAGAAGTCCCATTTTTCAAATCAACAGAATTCAATATAAATCTCATTTGGATCCTGATTTGAATTTATAAGTTCAAGACATTTGTGAGACCACTGGGGAAATTTGACCACAGGTTGACTATTAAATATTACAGAATTATCTTTAAATTTGTTGTGTGATTATTCATTGGGGGTGTATTTTTTAAAGTGGCCTTACCTGTTAGAGGTATGTACTGAAATATATGTGTGCTATGCTATGAAGTTATATGCTATGAAGTTATATTTGGGACTTGCTTTAAAACCCTCGGGGTTGGGAGTACGACAGTGTAGATAGAACAAGCTTAGTAAATTGGAGATAGTTATTGAAGCTGCATCAGGGGTACATGGGGATTCATTTTACTATTCTCTAATTTTGTGTATGTTTGAAATTTTTATGTAAAATTTTAAAATAAAATTTAAAATGAAAGGGTCCATTTCATTCTGCAAAATATGTGACCAATAATACTCAAAACTATTAAGGTCAAGAAAAACAAGGATGTCCTGAGAAACAACCAAGAGGAGCCAAAGGAGACATGATGACCAAATGTAATGTGTATTCTGGATGGGATTCTGGAACAGAAAAAGGACTAGGTAAAAACTGATGAAATCTGAATAAAGTATGAACTTTAGTTAATAGTAAGGTTTCAGTGTTCGTTCATTAACTGTGACAAATGATGTACCGTACTAATGTAAGACATTAATAATAGGGGAAACTGAGTGTAGGATATACAGGAACTCTCTGTACTAGCTTCATAATAGTTGCGGCATGTTTTAGTTGCAGCATGTAAGATCTTTTGTTGCAGCATGCAGGCTCTTAGTTGCGGCACGCATGTGGGATCTAGTTCTCCCACCAGGGATTGAACCTGGGCCCCCTGCATTGGGCATGTGGAGTCTTACCCACTGGACCACCAGGGAAGTCCCTCATAATACTTTCATAAATTTAAAACTGTCCTAAAATAAAAAGTTTACTTTTCAAAAGTCCATTTTAATATCCTGTTATATATTCACATAATAACATTTCAAAATAATTTCTCACTGTAGTGCATGAACAGCATTATTAATTTTAAAATATTTTTAAACTATTTCAGTATATGGGACATGATTTAAATTTTTAGTGAACTTGTAAGTCATGCTCACATTAAGAGAGGATTAAACAGTTGATTTTCAAAGCATTAAAGCAAATCTTAACTGGATAAAGAAGCACAAATAAATAATTAAATATAATCATACCTCAATTAATGAAAAGAATGTGTTATGGAAACATAGTTCATTTCCAAAAGAAGAAAATATATAAAATGAATAACAATATATCCAGAAGCGAGGAAACTATGGGAAAATATTATGCTTAGCACTGTGTGCTTTAGAAAACATGAAATATGCATCTAGAGGTCTTGATGAGGGAAGGATAAAGTTAAGATTAGCTAAAGAGGGGACAAAATGACAGATACTGCTGCTTGGACACATCACAAAGGCAACAAATAGCAAAGCCAAGTTTTAAACAGAATGTGCCCAGGCTCTGTGCTATAGCTCCAAGATAGAGAAGAGGAGAAAGGAACAGACACTAACTCAAAAAATTAGGCAACGTATGCTCTTCCCCTCCTAACCCCTCCCAAGCACAGACTTACAGAGTTGAGCCAGTCTCAGGTCTGCTTTTTCTATGGAAGCAAGGAGCCTGTCAGGGGAAGACATCCCTTCTGATTCCTCCTTAGTGTACATACCTACACACATGCACACGCACATGCGCATGCACACACTTATTCCCTGAAAGGTATGAATTACATTTACCCTTAGTTCTGGGCTTGTGTGACATCAAGGCTTCTCCAGTATTTAAAACAACTCATCTACTTCATGATGCCTTTGCTAGATCACAGGATGGGTATACAACATCCATTCCAATCTCCTTCTAGCTTGCTTTCCTATTCTGTAGAGCTGGAAAGGTTAAAGCTACATCCTTGCAATTAGGATTCCTTCTGTTATAGAGGATCCACCATCAGAAGCACCATGCTAAATGTGGAGGGAGGGTGTGACTGAGGCCGGAGCCCTCTGCTGCTGGTTCCATGACAGGCACAATGGAGGAGCTTAGTTTTTCTGTGGCATTAACTGAGGTCACTATGACTGCGGCCTCTTGGCACTGAGAGGCAGGGTGCAGGACGTGCATTTTACTAGTTAGTATCATGTACCGGGTTCTGGAGTAGCAGCGTCCAGGATGTGGCAGTTTCCAGAACATGGCAGCTTCCTGATGGTGGCAGGAAAGACATAGTTTTAAAGCCAGCAACTTCCCAATTCAGTACATGGTTTCCTGACTGCAGAAGAATCATTAGCTCCCTTGGTAGGCCAGTTCTGCTTGAAATTGATCCTGAAACCTCAGCCTCAAAGTGGTTCTCAACACTGGCTACATATTAAAATCACCAGGGGACCTTATTAATTCTACACATACACATGCCCTGAGGTTTTGATTCAATATGTCTGCAGTGGATTCCAGAATCTATATTCTTTTTTATTTATTTAGCGGTATGCGGGCCTCTCACCGTTGTGGCCTCTCCCGTTGCGGAGCACAGGCTCCGGACGCGCAGGCTCAGCAGCCATGGCTCATGGGCCCAGCCGCTCCGCGGCATGTGCGATCCTCCCGGACCGGGGCACGAACCCGCGTCCCCTGCATCGGCAGGCGGACTCTCAACCACTGCGCCACCAGGGAAGCCACAGAGAATCTATATTCTTAAAAACAACCCAGATGCTTGGGACACAAAGCTAAGGTTGAGAACCACTGACCCAGAGATTCTTTCTTTCACTAGTCCTCCCAACAACTCCATAAGCTATTTAATACCCAGTGTTAAATCTATTTCTGTTTTAACTGTCCAGAAGGGGTTTTTTTGTTGTTGGTGGTGGTGGGTTTTTTTTGTAACTGAACCTTCACCAAATGCAATGTCTGGGAGCAAAATCTTCACAATAGGGGTAGGTCAAAGTTTAAGCAGAATGAAAGTTCAAATATGCCATCCTCCTCTTGTCAATAAAGAAGCATTAAAATTTTCAGTGCTGGGAATTCCCTGGCAGTCCAGTGGCTAGGACTCTGCACTTTGACTGCTGTAGGCCCAGGTTCAATCCCTGGTCGGGGAACTAAGATCCCTCAAGCTGCAATGTGCAGCCAAAAAAAAAAATTTTTTTTTCAGTGCTTACAAACAGAAGAAATAAAGGCTGTAAGAATAAGCAAGCCAAAGGACTTCCGTGGTGGCGCAGTGGTTAAGAATCTGCCTGCCAATGCAGGGGACAGGGGTTCAAGCCCTGGTCCGGGAAGATCCCACATGCTGCAGAGCGACTAAGCCCGTTTGCCACAACTACTGAACTTGCACTCTAGAGCCGTGAACCACAACTACTGAAGCCCGTGAGCCACAACTGCTGAGCCTGCGAGCCACAATTACTGAAGCCCATGCACCTAGAGCCTGTGCTCCGCAACAAGAGAAGCCACGGCAATGAGAAGACCGCGCACTGTAACAAAGAGTAGACCACGCTCTCTGCAACTAGAGAAAGCCGGCACGCAGCAATGAAGACTCAACGCAGCCAAAAATAAATAAATAAGTTAATTAATTTAAAAAAAAAAAAAAAACCTTCCAATGCCCTGATTCGTTAAATGAACTATAATTTCTGGTCTGTTGCTGCCACCTACCAACTATCCAAGGCAATGCAGGTCATGTGGATGTGACTGCTATTCCAATCTTCCAGGAGTGTTGTTAGTGCCACCTAAGTTCTCTCTCATTTCAGTGTCACATTTCTAGAATCCTTTGAGGTGTGTGCTAAACCCTTAAATAATAAGCCTTTTAAGTTTTGTTAGGGCTCTTCACTCAACAGATTACTTAAGTATGAAAGTATCTTGACCGTGAATTACTATCAGATATGGATAGTATAGGAAAAGCAAAAGTTACAAGAAAAGTCATCCAGTAAATGCTGGTTGAACTCCTACTAAGTGTTATGGTTTACAGTATACTCATCTACTGCATCCTTTAAAGTTAACCTTGTTTAAAAATCACGTGTTTCAGAGACATCTTGTTATATAAATATATAGAATTATTTACTTTTCACTACCATTTATAAAGTCTTGTCTTAAAAAGGTTGATACTGATGATGAATGTAGTAAAGTGTCAATAATTCAGCACTTAAAACATATTTTGCTGATTGAATATATGTGATTTCCTTTTGAGTCAGTGAATAGTACACTAACTCACATTTGCAGTAGCATTTTACAGTTACTAAGACCCTTTTAGATACCAACTCCAATCTGACGTTTACAGTAATCCTGAGAATTATGTAGGCCAGGTGCCATCTGTATTTCAGAGGCAAGGAAATAGCCTCAGAGCATTGAAGGGACTGCCCAAGATCACCCAGGAAGAGACCCCATCTAGAATCTGACCTTCTGAGGTAAAATTCAGAGTTGTTTCCACTATGCCACACTACATTCAAGTAGTCTTTCATTCACTCATTCAATAAGTATCTCTCAAGTGCTTACTGTGTGCTATGTGTTGGTGCTGGGGAGAAGGTGGTCTCTAATTCAGAGACAGGGTGGGATAGGGCCTAGAGAGATTGTCATGGAAGGTCTCTGAGGAAGCAATACCTGAAAAATGTATAAGGAATGAGCTAGGAAGGAAGTGGGAGAATTTAATCCAGGCAGAGGGAATAGGATGGAGAATGCCTGAGCTTCCCAAGTAGGAAGAATTGAAAGGCCATTGTGGTGAAGTATTATTAAAAAGGGGGAAGGTGGCATTAAATAGGGCTGTCAGTCCAGGCAAGAATAAACCATATGTGCCGGGCTACGTAAGCCATGGTAAAGAGGCTGGTCTCTGTTCTGAGTATAGTGGGAAGCCAGGGAAGGGTGCTCAGGCTCTATGCCCCATACTACAAGTCAGAAAATTTCCCAAAGTGGGAAACATCAGCGTAAACTGTTCGGCTCACTTCAGTGCATTTCCATTCTCTCCCAAGATCTTGTCACAAAGTCCTGGATGCTTTAGCTCCTTTCCAATTCTTCAAATATCTGGATATTTGGTTTGGTTTGGCTTTTACCCAGTTTTGGTAGCTATCCTCAGCTGGTGTTTGGTCTGATACAAGCTAACCTGAAGCAAAAGTCTTCTCTCACTTTCTCTGAAGACTACAGGCATACCTCAGAGATAGTGTGGACTCCAGACTACAGCAGTAAGGCGAATATCGCAATAAACTGAGTCACACAAATTTTTTGGTTTCCCAGAGTGTATATATATATATATATATATATATATATATATATATGTTTTGGGCTTCCCTGGTGGCGCAGTGGTTGAGAGTCCGCCTGCCGATGCAGGGGACACAGGTTCGTGCCCCGGTCTGGGAAGACCCCACATGCCGCGGAGCAGCTGGGCCCGTGAGCCATGGCCACTGAGCCTGCGCGTCCAGAGCCTGTGCTCCACAACAGGAGAGGCCACAACAGTGAGAGGCCCACGTACCACAAAAAATAATAATAATAATAAAAACTAGAAGGACTCAACAGTAGATTAGGTGATACAGAGGAATCTCTCAGTGAACTGGAAGACAGAGTAGTGGAAATCACTCAAGCTGACCAGAAAAAAGAATTTAAAAAAAATAAAGTCAGTTTAAGAGACCTTTGGGACAAACATCAAGCACACTAATGTTTACATTATAGAGGTCTCAAAAGGAGAAAAGAGAGAGAAAGGGGCAGAGAACATATTTGAATACATAATAGCTGAAAACCTTCCCTAACCTGAGAAAGGAAACAGACATCCAGGTGCAGGAAGCAAGAGAGTCCTAAACAGGATCAACCCAAAGAGGACCACATCAAGACACATTGTAATTAAGAAGGCAAACATTAAAGATAAAAAGAGAATATTAAAAGCAGCAAGGGAAAAGCAAAAGGCTATGCCCAAAGGAACTCCCATAAAGCGATCAACCAGCAGAAACTCTGCAAGACAAAAGAGAGTGGCATGAAACATTTAAAATGATGAAAGGGAAAAAACCTACAACCAAGATTATGCTACCTGGCAAGGCTTTCATTGAGATTTGAAGGAGAGATCAAAAGTTTTACAGACAAGCAAAAGCTAAAAGAGTTTAGCACCACAAAACCAGCTTTACAAGAAATGTTAAACAGATTTCTCTATGTGAAAAAGAAAAGGCCACAACTAGAAATACAAAAATTACAAAAGGTAAAATCTCATTTTTAAAGGCAAATATACAACAAAGGCAGTAGATTAACCACTTAATAAAGCTAGTAGGAAGGTTAAAAGACAAAGGTAGTAAAATTATCTGTATCCACAATAAAGAGTTAAGGGATACACAAAACAAAAGAATGTAAAATATGATGTTAAAAACAGTAATCATGGTGGGGGGTAGTAAAAATTCAGGGTTGTTAAAATGCATTTGAATTTAAGAGATCAGCAACTTAAAATAATCACATATGTATATAGATTGCTATATATAAACCTTGTGGTAACCACAAACCAAAAATAATAGATACACACACAAAAAAGAGAGGAATCCAAACATAACACTAAAGATAGTCATCAAATCACAAGGGAAGAGAGCAAAAGAAGAAGAAAGGAATAAATACCTATCAAATATTACTTTAAATGTAAATGGACTCCTTAAAAAATTAAAAATAGAACTACCATACAATCCAGCAATTCCACCCCTGGGTATTTATTCAAAGAAAATGAAAACACTGATTCAAAAAGATATATGCACTCCCGTGTTCATTGCAGCACTATTTACAACAGCCAAGATATGGAAGCAACCTAAGTGCCCATCAACAGATGAATGGATAGAGAAGATCTGGTATAAATATACAATGGAATATTACTCAGCCATAAAAAAGAACAAAATCTTGACATTTGCGACAACATGGATGGACCTAGAGAGTATTATATTAAGTGAAATGTCAGGCAAAGGCAAATATTTTATGATTTCACTTATATGTAGAATCTAAGAAACAAAACAAATGGACAAACATAACTAAACAGAAACAAAATCACAGGTACAGAGAAAAAACAGGTGGTTTGCTGGGGGCAGGGGAGGAGAAAAATAGGTGAGGGAGATTATGAGGTACAAACTTTCAGTTACAAGATAAATGAATCACAGGTATGAAATGTGCAGTGTGGGGAATATATTCAAAACTTAAGTAATATCATTGTGTGGTAACAGATGGTAACTAGACTTACCATGGTGATCATTTTGAAATGTATAGAAATATTGAATCACTATGCTGTGTACCAGGAACTAACATAGTGTGGTAGGTCAGTTATACTTCACAAACAAACAAACAAACTCATAGAAAAAGAGATCAGATTTGTGGTTACCAGAGGTGGGGGGTGGGGAGAGGGGGAATTGGATGCAAGTAGTCAAAAGGTATAAACTTCCAGTTATAGGATTAATAAGTACTAGGGATGTAATGTACAACATGATAAATATAATTAACACTGCTATGCATTATATATGAAAATTATTAAGAGAGTAAATACTAGGAGTTCTCATCACAAGGAAAATATGGTATTTTTAAATTTAATTATTTATTTATTTATTTTTGGCTGCATTGGGTCTTCGTTGCTGCGCGAGGGCTATCTCTAGTTGTGGTGCGCAGGCTTCTCATTGCGGTGGCTTCTCTTGTTGCAGAGCAACGGGCTCTGGGAACGTGGGCTTCAGTAGTTGTGTCACATGGGCTCAATAGTTGTGGCTCACAGGCTGTAGAGCGCAGGCTTCAGTAGTTGTGGCTTGTAGGCTCTAGAGTGCAGGCTTAGTAGTTGTGGCACATGGGCTTAGTTGCTCCGCAGCAGGTAGGATCTTCCAAGACCAGGTCTCGAACCCATGTCCCCTGAATTGGCAGGTAGATTCTTAACCACTGCGCCACCAGGGAAGCCCTCTATGTTTTTCATGTTGTATCTACATGAGATAATGGATGTTCACTAAACTTACTGCGGTAATCATTTCATTGTGCAAGTCGTAAGTCAAATCATTATGCTGTACACCTTAAACTTATACAGTGCTGCATGTCAATTGTATCACAATAAAACTGAAAGAAAAAGATAATAATGGTGTTGGAAAAATGGCACCAGTAGACTTGCTCAACACCTGGGTGCCACAAAACTTCAATTTGTAAAAACACAGTATTTGCAAAGTGAGATAAAGTGAAGTGCAATAAACAAGTGCCTGTATTTCATTGTCTTCAGTTACCTCAACACTCTCACTTCCTTTATTGTCCTTCCTTCTCTAAGCTGATGACCTTGCCTAACTCCTCAAGGAAAAAATAAAATCCATGAAAACCACTGCTAGCTTGTAGCAGATATGGCAAAGTAGAGCTCTCAGCAGTCCCACAGATCCAGGAAAACAAAAATTAGACTTCAGGGAAACAAACGCAGACAACACTTGAGAAGTGAGCCCTACATTTGATGTGGCTTTTGCCCTTAGGACATTTACCAGGTCTCAAGCTGTGCAATGGTGAGAAGGCAAGAAACCAAGCAGAAATCATCTGCTAAAAAGATAAGCAGAGCTTTTGGTGATTTCATTTACTGAGCAGAGAAAAATTATAGTTTAGGGCCCACCAAGGAAGACGGGCCTTGATAAACTCTCCAGATTTCTGTGGCTACTCCTTAAGACACTCTAGGAATAAGGGCAAGTAAAAGTAGACCAACTCTCACAAAGCCTGTAACAGCCTAAAGTTATCTCCATCCCCAAGAGCATCAATATGATCTGGCCCCACTCTAACTGCTGACAAAAAGGAAGTTAAATCCTTTTAGGGGAAGATAGCATCAACCAGACTCTATATAAATAGATAAATAAATAAATAAACAAACAAATTTTTAAAAATCGGAGTTAAAAATAATACCAGGCATGCTAGTCTTGGTGAAAATTTGATTAACCATCAAGTTAAGAATAAAAAAGAGATTTTATTTGAGCAAAACTGAGGATTATAACCCAGGAAACAGACTCTCAGCTCTGAGAACTGTTCCACCTATTAGAAATCGAAGGCACGGTCATACAAATTTTTGAGACAAAGGCTCAAACATCAAAATGACATACTGACCTTTTACTTAAAGTTCACCAAAGATATATAGTCCAGGTAAGCACAAACAAAGAGAGCAGCAAGCCACCATGACCCCTACAGACTTGGGAAAGAATCAATCTTTTAAGAAGTTACATTGCTAGTGTCAGAAGAAAGGGGGAAAAAAATTTATCTTTATGGTCGAGCAGGCACTCCCATCTTTGAGGGGGTTTGGTTACTGTATAATTCAGATACACATTGCACACTAGGGAGAGAGGAAGGAGGTCCAAACAGACAGACAGAGAGAATTTTATGTTTGAATTTTCTTGTCCTGTCTTAAAATATAAATTTTATTTCACCATCAGGAAATAGGACCAAAAGACAGAAAAGCAAGAGAAAAACCGACAATAGAAACAGACCCACAAGTAATCCAGATATGGCAGTTATCAGACATTGATTTTTTTTAAGTAGGAGTATAGCTTATGAGAAAAATATTGTGGGATTACCAGCTATGTGAAATGTTTATCTGAGGTTGGAAAATGATGAATTTCTGTTGATGCCAATCTGCTCAGCAGTGTGATTCCTCCCACCCCCCACCAACAATGCCATCCTATCCCTTGGACTTTCAATATGCCTTAGCCTACTCCTAACAGTTAGAATCTCTAGCCCTGTGCTTAAGAATGATTTATTCCAGAACTTTCAAAACCTCTACTGCTTGGGCTCACAACAGGCCCAAAGTGCTTTAAATAATGATTCTCAGGAGATGGTGAATGAAGGCCAAAGTAAGACAATTCTGAGGTGTGTGTTTTGCACTGTTCCCCAGAGTTTCCCCATGGAAACTACCGGGGTAGCTGGCTTACTAGTACATCTTCTACTGGATGTGTTCCCTCCTTTGTTACTTCCCCATTTCTCAACTAGTATAATCTATACTTCCCAAATAAACTCTTTTAACCCAAATCCTCATTTCCATGTCTGCTTCTGAGAGAATCAAAACTTAAGCTCTCACATGTACAGGTGCAGGCATAAATAAATATGCCCAGAGTTGGAGTTTTGCCAGTTAAGTACAACAGAGAGAGGGAGAGGCAAAGGAGCAGTATTATAAATTTAACGCAAACCTGGGGAAAATAAGAAAAAATTTAAAAAGTATAAAATCTCATTGGATATATCCAAGTTCCATATGACTTTTCCCTCTTATAAAATGCCCCCTATTCACCCCCATTGCCAATTCAGACCATCTCAACACCTGCAAGATATCTGAATTTTAAAAAATAACGTTCAAAAATATCTGAATAGAGAAAAAACATTCTTCCAGAGACAACTAGATAATATACCAAGAATTGTGTGGTTTCAGAAGGGAATGCTTGAATTGTTCACTGAAATAATCATTGAATTATTCTGGAAGCGAATGCTTGAATTATGCCTCAGTTTGGCGTATTACACTGTGTATGCAAATATTCTCTAATACCTGGCTTTAAGAGCTCACATTTCATGCAATGCCCTATCAGCCCTTTTAATCTAGCTGCACGTTATAATCACTTGAGGAACGTTTTTTACCACCTCCAGAGATTTTAATTTAATTAATGTGGGGTTGGGCCAGACTTCAGCATTTTCTTAAAAACCCCACAGACAGTTCTCATGTTTAGCCAGGGTTGTGAACCACAGATCTAAGGGATTGTGATAAATCATGTTTATGTAATGTTTCTCCTTTTCAAAGTGATTTTCATAAAGTGCAACATACTCAAACTAAAATAAGCCACAGTGGCCTGCACAGGAAACTGTTTATCTGGTTTGTCACTCAGGCCCCAGAATCTACCACTTCAGAAATCTCTCTATGACAATATATGGAAAAGTTCTATACAAAGATGACAAAAAAACTTATGGAACATGCATGACTAAGCTCACCTTTTGTGGTATCTACATTTTACTATACATTAATTTAAAAATAAAGATATGTGATAAACTACCAAAGGTACATAGTAGGGGAATCTGATAACAATTTCCAGTTCTTCCTCATGAAGGAATGTATGAAAACTCTTGGTCATTATGATCAAAGGAATAGTTTCTTTCCCATCAAGTCCTGATTCTGTTCTCCAAGACTCTGCTGATCTTCATCCATGCATCAAGCTACTCTTGTCCCACAGCAGACTGGGTGAGGATGCATCTTGTATCAGAATCCTAATTCTACTTGCAGAGAGTTCTTAATCCGTATGTTTGGAACTGCTCAAAGTTCATTTTTACTGCCAAGTCTTTACCACAAATAGGGACTGTCCCCACAGTTATACTCAGGAAAGACTTGCTACCTGCTTTCTTGTTCCATCTGGGGCCAGCCTTGGTCTGTTCAGCTTAGCCCTGTAGCCCTGTAACTCTCTCTCTAACCTGCAGGCTCTGGCATCTGTGTTCTCTGTAGCTGAAAGCACTTCCTCTGCCTGCTGCATGCCCTGGCTGGCTAGGGAAAGGGGACAGAGTTTATTCTGCTCTATCTGGTAAGAGGAGTAACTTCAAGCTGTAAATGGACCACTCGTGGTACTTCCTATGGGATACCATTAAATATCCTCTGGCAGCATAGACTCAGAGGGTTGTTCTCTTATATTTCATATCCACTATGTTGAGATCTATACTTTGAAATAAATAATGCTATTTGATAGTCATACAGTGTTATAAGTAAAGGAAGAAAAGTTAGTGCTCATTTTACAGATGAGGAAACTGGGCCACAGAAGCTAAATCAGAGTAAGTCACAGAACTATTTAGTGCTGGAATTAGGATGAATAAAAAGTACAATAACCATTGTGTGGACCCATATGCAATTTTTAATTGTTTATTTGTGTAAAAAGGTACATAACAGAATTAAGAAACAAATGATGAACTGGGGGAAATATTCACAGCATGTATAAATGGAAAGGCTTAACATCAGTATGTTAGGAACTCCTGCAAATCAGTAAGATAAAAGTGCTGCCTTCACAGCAAAACGGTCAGGAAACTCATAAAAGAACAAGTACAAATGGCCAACAAATATATGAACTAATGTTTATTAGTGAATACAAATTTAAAACTATGATTTGGTGGATATCTGTCACTTTTTATCTATGCATTATTCCTTCTCCCCTTTTTTGATATGAAACATCATTCTCCTAAATCCCGACTCTGTGGTTCTGGGAGAGCTGATGACACGTGTAATAGACATCTGTTCTTTCTGTTGGTGTATTATCCACCCTCCCTTTTTTCTCTTTTACAAATCCTCTGCCTCCCCTGTGAGTCCTTGTGGTTTTGTTGTTGGAGCTAATATCTTCCCCTGTTCTTGTGCCTGGGTGACACACGACTCAGTCCTAACTGATCGGATTATCTCGTCCCCCGTCACCATGATTGGCTCAGGGATGAACACAATATCCAAGCCAGGCCAACCAAAGTCTTCATTAGAATCTTTGCTTCAAACATCAAACATGAGGTACAGTCGGCCTACAGTCAGCCCTCAGTAACTGAGTTCCACACCCAGGGATTCAACCAACTGTGGATCAAAGATATTTGGGGGAAAAAAATTCCAGGATGTTCCAAAAAGCAAAACTTGAATTTCCTGCATGCAGGCAACTATTTACACAGCATTTACACTATAATAGGTATTGTAAGTAATCTAGAGATGATTTAAATACACCGGAGGAGGCACATAGATTATATGCCGATACTGCACCATTTTATATAAGGGACTTGAATATCCTCAATTTTGCTACCTGCAGGGAGTCCTGGAACTAATCCTCCTTGGATACCAAGGGACACCTGTACTGTCTTTGAGAGTCATGAGACTTCTGAGTCATTTAAGCCTGAACCATTTTTTCAACAGGCAGAGAAAGTTTGCTGAGAATGAAGCCAACAAAGAGAGTGGGATGAGAGATAAACAGCAAGTCCTAATAGCATTGCCTGAGTCCCTGGATCTAGTTGTTCCTGAAAGCAGCACTCTTTCCTAGACTTCTCAGTTACATGAGGCAACATATTCACATGTTTTGCTTTAATCAACTTAAGCTGGGTTTCTATCAAGGAGATCAAATAAGCTCTGATTATTGTAAAATTAAATCAAAGAGAACAAAGATTTCTCTTTCCTCCAGACCTCCTGGACTGAAATGATGTAAGCCCAGAGCTGCCTGTAACAACATCTCCCTCTTTAGAAAAAGCCTGTGTGTAACAGGAGAGCAATGAGGATGGCACATTCTCTGACATCAACTGAGTTCCTGAATCAAGTCAACCCTGAGGCCAACATCCTGATGAATGAGGCAATAAATCTCGTATTTTGCTTAAGCCCGCTTGTATTAATTCTCTGTCATTGTAGGCAAGAGTCCTAACACAATGATATCTTACTTGTATTTGCCCTAAAAAAATGAGATATCAATTACCCTAAAACTGAAAATAGTAACACCCAATTTTATTGATAATGTGCCAAAATAGGGATTCTCACACACTGCTAGTGTTTGAATACAAACATTTTGTAGAGTAATTTGACTATAGACCTGAAAAGCCTTAAAAATTACACATAGTTGGAGGAGGGAGAAAGAGATGAATAAGTAGAAACTAAGGTATTTTTACGGCAGTGAACTATTCTGTATGATGCTATAATGGTGAAAACATGACATTATACATTTGTCAAAACCCACAGACCTGTATAATACAAAGAGTGAACCCTGATATAAACTATGGACTTTAGTTAATAATAATGTATCAATATTCATTAATCTATTGTAACCACAAAGGTACCACACCAGTGTAAGATATTAATAATAGGTGAAGCTGTGTGGGCACAGAGGTGTGGATGGGAGCTCTTTATACTTTCTCAACTTTTCTGTTGACCTAAAACTGCTCTGAGAAATAAAGTTTATTAATTAAAAAGAAATAAAGGAAGGAAGGAAGGAAGGAAGAAAGAAAGAAAGAAAGAAAGAAAGAAAGAAAGAAAGAAAGAAAGAAAGAAAGAAAGAAAGAAAGAAAGAAAGAAAGAAAGAAAGAAAGAAAGAGGGCTTCCCTGGTGGCGCAGTGGTTGAGAGTCCGCCTGCCGATGCAGGGGACACGGGTTCGTGCCCCGGTCCGGGAAGATCCCACATGCCGCGGAGCGGCTGGGCCCGTGAGCCATGGCCGCTGAGCCTGCGCGTCCGGAGCCTGTGCTCCGCAATGGGAGAGGCCACAACAGTGAGAGGCCCTCGTACCACAAAAAAAAAAAAGAAAGAGAGAAACAGGGGGAGAGAGGGAGGGAGGGAGGAAGGAAGGGGGGAATACACATGGTTTATCCAGCAGTTCTGCAATTATAAATTTCTTCCAAGGGAAGAAAATGGGCAAGGATGCAAAGAATATAAATAAAACAATTGTCATGACAAGGTTGTTTGTTACAGTAAAAAATTAGAACTGGAACCTACTCAAATATCCATTCGTTTTCAAAAAAAAAGTTAAATAAATAATGATTCATATGCAGTCCTTGAGAATGGTGATGTTGATTGGGGCTTCTTACTTAGGGTCCAGGGATGAGCTTCAGGGGTTCAAATGCTGGGTCTCTCATGGGAGCCATCTGTGGGTTCCTTGGATGCCCTATGGGGCCTTCTGACCACATAGCTCCCAGACATGGTGAGCACTACAGGCATAACCAGTGGGACCCTGGAATCCCCTGGCCCTGCAGGTCACCCTCTTTGGGAAATTCTTTCCAAGAAGGCTTAAGTCCAAATATCTTGCACTCCTTAAAAACCCTCGAGCACCTCCTAGGACCTACAAAGTCTAAACTTCTTGGCACGGTATTCAAGGCCTCCTATTATGTGGTCTGAGTTGATTGTTCCAGCCTCATTTCTCACTCAAAGGGGACTATTTTTTTTAATACTAGGTACTTTCCTCTGTCACTGTTCAAAAATATAGTCTCTTATGAATAGTGTGATGATGGAATGGTCAATTCAAACCACAGTTTCGAATAGCATTCCTGGCATGGACCAAATATAAAGAAAGTTAAAACGTGGCATGATTTTGTACAATTGGAGGAGTGTTAAAAATTTTAATGTGACACTAGAGACATTCTCCTCTGACTGGAACAGAGGTTCTAACATTGACCCCATAAAGAGAACACCAAAGGGTATTTTTTGGTTCTACAGTGAACTAAATTTGAAAAGCCACAATAATGTAAATCTTCATATATCATTTTTTACAATTTTAGAATAAACTCACAGACAAATCACAGAAGACTAAATTGTTATTACAGAAGAGAATATGTTATTCACTTGGAAAACTTAAATTTGCAGCTGGCAGAGTTTGGGAAGTAAAAAGGGAGAAGAGCAGATGAAGGGAAACATCCAAGCACAAATGTCCTCAACAAAAGATGCTCTCTTGGTTGAAGGAAGAGCAGATAGAGGTTCAAGGATATTGTCTGAAATCTAAGAGGTGACTGGTGGAGGAAGCAAAGATTAGTGACAAAATTATGTTTGGAGGAGGGAGACGGCGGAGGAGGGAGCCAAGGCAAGTGAGATAAATTCGCACCCATCAAGACAGCTACATCAAGAAAGAACACGTGTTGGGCTTCCCTGGTGGCGCCGTGGTTGAGAGTCCACATGCCGATGCAGGGGACACGGGTTCGTGCCCCGGTCCGGGAATATCCCACATGCTGCGGAGCGGCTGGGCCCATGAGCCATGGCCGCTGAGCCTGCGTGTCCGGAGCCTGTGCTCTGCGACGGGAGAGGCCACAACAGTGAGAGGCCCGAGTACCGCAAAAAAAAAAAGAAACAACACATGTAGAGATATCAAGGTAATCACAAAAAGAACTAAAAACAGAAACTGCTAAAAGTAGTTACCTCTGGAGAACAAGTTAAAAGGACACCACGAGGAAGCAATCAGTCAGGTCCAGAATATAGGACATTCTACGAGATGGCTGACCTAAATTCTCTAATAAATCAATGGCATGGGGGAAAACGTGAGTTACAGAGTAAATCACACTTAGGAAACAAAACAATCAAATTCAATGTAGAGACTTCATTTGGGATCCCTATTAGGACACTTTTGAAACAATCAGAAAAATTTGATTATCAGCTGGATAGAAAACGATGATATAAGAAACTGTTAATTTTGTTAGGTATGATACTGGCATGTACATTAGATTTTAAAATATCTTTTGCAGTTAGAAGCATAGTGAAGTGTTTCTAGGTAAAATGACATGATGTCTGGGATTTGCTTTTAAAATACTTTAGTGCCTATCCATCCTACCCTTAAAATATAGGGGGAATAGAGAAACAAGACTGGCCAAAGGGTGATAATTGTAAAAGCTGGGTTCATGGGGTTCACTGTACCATACTTTCTTTTATGTATGTTTGAAAATTTTTTTAAAATAGACTGTTTTGTTTTTGTTTTATTTTTTTTAAAACAGCAGATGCCTCTGCGTTGTGGCATGGGGCTTGGGGAGCAGTGGTGCTGGCAAGACTGTTTTATATTTTTCATTTATTTAATGAATATTTGTTGAGTCCCTACAATGTGAGGCACTGTTTAGGTACTTTGGGGATATGAACAGAACAGATCAAAATTTCTTTTTTAGTGGGGCTCACATTCCAGTCAGGGAAAAGAGACAATAAAACATAGACGTAGACATAATAAATAAATTTTGATATGTTAGAAGTGAATTAGTGCTATGAGGAAAGAATAAAACAGGGTAAGAAGGACCAGGAGTGGGGCCAGGGCTGCACTGCAGTTTTAAATAACAGGGTCAGAAAGGTCTCATTGAAAAATTTAACATTTGAACAGACTTGGAAAAGGTGAAGATTATAAACCCTTCTGAATTGTGGTTGTTTAATTATACCCATGGATTACTTTGATAAAAAGAATTGAAAGAGATTACTTTAAAAATTAAAACAAAAATCTCCCTCCTTCCCTACCTATCAAAATTCTCCTTTATTCTTCAGGCCAACTTCAAGTGATCAGCTTTCATGAGGTCTTCTTCATCCACAGCTAGAATTAGCTGCTTTTTGTGTGTTTTCTTGTACATCTCTAGTAACTCTAACATGCATTTTATTGTCTTCATATAATATGGCTCTTTATAGCTTTACTAAACATTTTTACTTTCATTATTTTATTCATATTTACAATAACCTCGAGTGGTTTTTATTTATTTATTTTTTATTTTTTATTGGGGTATAGTTGCTTTACAATGTTGTGCTAGCTCCTGCTGCACAGCAAAGTGAACCAGCCCTATGGATACATATATCCCCTCCCTTTTGGATTTCCCTCCCATCCAGGTCACCACTTGAGTGTCTTTTTATTTCAATATCATTATTATTTCCACTTACCAGATGAGAAAGCTAGGGATCTGAAAGAATAAGTGACCTACATCAGACAGCGTCTGAACTCTAGGTCACATTCTCCAAATACAAACGTTACCTCCACTACTTCTCCATAGTTAGTTGTTTCTAAGAGTCTTCTTCTATGTTAAAATTAGATTTGAACCAAAGTACTCTTAGCAAATGATATTAAATCAGGTACTTCAGAAAATCTTAGGAGGAAAAGAAAGTCTCCCACCTAATCAATCCCCAGTCACTTTATAAGGACAATGCTTTCTCATCATTTTCATTTTTAGCTCTTCTGGTGGTTGTTTGTGTGACTCTAGATAATACGTTTACACCTCCATGCATCGATTTTATCACCTCTGCTGTCACCCATAAAAGGGGAGGACTTAGCCATCTGAATTGCCCTAATGTCTTAGGTTAGGACACTTGACTCTGGGACAGAGATTTGTTGGCAGGGGTTTTGGGGACAACCCTGGAGGAGTGAAAGCAGCAGGATTGAGCTGCAGGAGGAGGTGACCTCCTGTGCAATTGCAACAGAAGCCTCAGCCCATCCCCAGAGCTCTGTGGCTGGGAAAGCCCTTCATAGTTGTCATGAATTGAGACAAGGGGGCTGGGCCTTTGCACCCCACCATTGACAATCAACCTGTCATTGGACACAAGCTGGGGAACATAAAATTAGACAAGGTACTTCTCCTCAGCTGAGATCAATTCCAGAAAAAGGACTTGGAGATAAGTTGCCAGCAGCCAATACTTCTGGCATGTGGAGAATGAGCGTCAGTCCTGGCATGGGAATCTGAGGAGAGCACCACGGCATCCACCACAGGCCACCCCCTACATGGCTCAGATCCACTTACTTCTTACAGTAGATTCACCCTATTTGGAATTAACCCCTCAGATTTCTGTTTGGTTCCTTTGTTTGGAGAACCTTACAAGAACATTGGTGAGCCAAATTACAGCCCTTGCTCTGCACATGCTAAATCTACATCCGAGACTCACTATTTCCCTCCTCTACTACCAATTTCAGATTCCCTTCACCCTCAACTAGCACATCTGCTGGTCTAGGTGGCTTAGCTGGGGTGGGGGTGGGGGAATCCTAATCTCCATTCCTGAGGAGTCTAAGTCTGTAGTCACCAAGCCCTCCTCAGGTTAGGTTGGCTACCTTGTCCACTTACCGTCAAAATTGGGCAGGTGAGAAAGAAGAGATGCTCTGATAGATAAGCTGGGTACCAAACATATTCTTCTCTGCCCCACCACGAAGCTGAGATCTCATCCTCTCCTGATGATCGGCATCCAGTACGCCTGCCGGGATGTGGTTCCTTTCCCTACTCTTCTCTCCTTCACATCTCACATACTTAACAAGTGCCTGTAAGAGCTCTAACCCACTGTTCCTCAGCACAGCAAGTTCAACATCTTCAAAACTAAACTGATTTTTTTGCTTCATTCATACACACGTTCTTTGTCCTTCATCTATCCAGCTCCTGTGCTGGAAACTAGGTTCATCTCTGGGTCTTCTTCCTCCTTCACCCTCTAAATCTACCAAGTTCTGTAAATTCTACCGCCTAAATAGCTTCTAAATTCACCCTCATTCTCCCTCCCTACAGTCGCTATCCTTATTCGGGGGCTCATCATTTCTCACCTGGACTATTACAAAAACCTCCCAATTGCTCTTCCTTTCTCCAATCTCCCCCACACTCCTCCCATCCACATTACACCACATCTTTTAAGAAGTATGCCATTTCCCTGCTTAAAACTCTTTCAGTGTAAAGGTTTTTCACAAATTGGCTCTTTCCTACTTCTCCACTCACTCCTCTTCCATTCCCCTCTGCACCTGCTTGTCGCTTGTAGCTGCTCAAAGGTAACAAGCTCCCTTCATGCCTCATGCCTTTGCCCGTTCTACCTCTTGTCCTGCGTGTCTCCTGGCAGACTCTACTTCTCTTTGGAGATTTACTTCACTCCACTTTTGACCCTTCCTGATAGGTAGGATTGGCTGCTTCTCGCCCCATGGTCACACTGCAATTCTTCCATACCTTTATTAAGACTCTTATGACATGATGTTCGCTTATTTGCCTTACACACACAACTGGCTGAAATATATTTTTTAAATTGCAATGGTTTTGTACTATATTCGGTTGTGATCCCAATGCATTGTATTAATTTCACAGTTCTTAGAAACAGTAGATAATCAACAATTGTCAAATGAATGAATGAAATATACAAATGTTGTTCAGGGCATGATGCATCTGACCCACCATCAGTGGCTGAGCATATACTTCGCATTGTTTCCCAATAGTGTTAACTGATGTGTGCTGACTGACCCATATTCCCTAGCCTGACCTCAAGATAACTGCCAAGATTTTATGTTCATAGCCTGAGAATGCACAATTCTAAATGTTCTTCCTGAACAATGAATCAATAGCTGTGAATCTGTTTTAGGGAAGAGACACAAAAATTGAAACAAAACAGGCACACTGAAGGAACACTGGAGAAAGAATCATGCAGTCAACGAGGGCTCACTCATCTACTACTTACTGTCCAAGGTCTAGCACAGTGGCTGAAATATGGTAGGCATTCAATAAATATATGTTGAATGACTAGAGAAAGATGGGAAAGGAACAACAAATGATGCCCTTGGGAGTGATACAGAAGCTGTAGGAAACTGTCAGGACGACAGAAGGGAGAGAGGTGAGCTCAGTTTTTAAACCATTAACTTGTAAGCTGTTTACACTTAAGTTTTAAGCTGGACACATCCTAAAGGTATAGAAAGAAAGAAAAACTAAGAGATTCAGAATTGGAAATGTATCTATTTAAAACCAGGAGCCTGAAATGTACTCCCAGGGAGGCTTAAAGGAAAAAGATAAGGGTCTACAGAGGCAACCATTTTGTGCACTTTTTTATCTCTTCTGTTATTTACCTTCATTATCCCAAATAATATATTTACACTGCTATTTTGTTGACATTTTTGCATTTTAGAAATTATACATTGACTTCCCACTACTATGGAGGATAAAGATACTGCTTTCTTTCTGTGTCCCCCACACTGATGCACACATTCTTTCCCCCATCCTCCAATATAGTTCTATTACAAATGTACTAAATCAATATTCAGTGTTTGCTTTTTTCATTCATTCATCCAATAAATATGCCTTTGAATTACTTTGAAAATTTTAATCAGGGTATATGATAACACTTGTATTTTCAGTAATTTCAGACAGCCTCTTCTGGGTGTTGCCTTTTGAGAAACATTAGTACAATTTGCCTGCCTATTTTAAAATATAAAAATCAATTTAAAATTAATCAACAAATTATGTCAGTGCTCATTATGTCCAAGGCAATGTTAGGGAGACCAAGATGTCTAAAATAGAACCCCTACCTCCAAAATATCGAAATCTAGATGGTGAAATCATGCAAATACACACAAAAAGTTAACAAGTGAATGCCTCCTGAGTGTTACAGGCTGGTAGATTCCACAAGAGTCAGAGGAAGAAGTACTTGCACACTGGGCTGGTCCAGGACAACACAGAAGAGGAGATGGCGGAGGTTGAGAAAGATCCTTAAGATGCAAGAGTAGGTAGGGCAAAGGGCAAAGAGGAAGAGGAAGAACACTCCAAACAGGAGAAAATTGCATTAGCAAAGGCAGAAAGGGAGAAAATACTGCATTTTTAAGAATGCCAAGTAGCCCAGTTTGAGTGCAAAAGAGGTTCATGGAGAAGAATAGCAGGAAATATGGGGGCAAAGCAAGGTGAGAGCAGAGCGTAAATAGGTTTGAATGCCAAGAAAATTCCTGACATTTCCCATCATGTGGTTCTATTCAAGGTTAATAAGCAATGATGAATGGATGTACAAACATTTGATAGTTCAATTCAGTGGGAAAAAAATGCTGAATTATTAGGTGATTTCATGAACATATTAAAGTGACATTACTAGTAAGATTAAATTCTTACATTGAAAAAGGGAAAGTTGGGAGCAATAACGGAGTGGGAGAAAATAGCAGAAAGAAAAGTGTTAAAGAATGAAATTAGCATGTCAATGCCAGTAAGATTAGGAATATTTAGCAATGGAAAATAACAGAGGTATACTTTGACTTCTAAAATATGTGCGTCTTGAAATGTGCACAAGTGTGCATTCTTAAGTCAGATATATCATTATTTTTAAATGCCTCACTTTCGTTGAAGAGTCGCATTGGCTCCCAGAACTCTAAATGGCCATTCCTTCCTGTACTTTACATAATGTAGTCTGTACAAAGTCTGCTTCTAAGAAGATGATTATTTCTAGATTTTTATTTAAAAGAATAGAATTTCTTAGAAAACATTACTGTATTATTGTTTTCAGTTGCTCTCCTACTTGCATAATTGTGCCTGTAGCATAATGTTATATAGATATCCTGGTGAGTTTGGAAAATCTTGTACTAAATTCTTCTTAGAATCTTTAATAAACTAATGCGCTTTGAATCTGAAAAAGATAATGTAATATGCAGTGTTTCCAAACTTATTTGATCAAAAAATCCTTTTAAAAAAAATGGAAACATAGTTTAGGAAACAGTGATTTCACCCACTCCCTTGAAGCAGTCTCCATTTGTTTCAAATGTCTGACAAATGTTCATGCATGTGCACACATGTGCACACGTGCATGCACACACACACTCCCTGTCTCTCCTATCAGAAACTCCTAGGATGGCACTTCCTGCTTTTAGATGTGACAAGTTGCTCTTTGAAACCAGGAAGACAGATTGGGTTCTCAGACCAAAGTGATAATTAATGATGCAGCAAAATATAGAAAAGAGAAATATATTAACCTCCTAAACAGCTTACGTCTTTGGATAATTCTTTGTGCTAAAACATCACCTCCCACGTCCACCTGTGAGACCAGTGAACCTATGAAACAGCCTTCCCAGGATCCCCCTCTGCTACCCGGAGTCCTGTCTATCACTGACTCTCTTGCCCCTTTATTTTCCAGTTTTTAGAAGTAAAATGCCTGAACTAACTAATGCTGGATCACCAGATGCCTGGTGTAAAGGCCTTTATGAGTGTCAGTCTTCCAGTTCTGAAGAATATAGAGAAGTAATTCAAAGAAACTTCTAGAGTCACCAGAGGTCAGGGACTACATATTCTTTTTATAATTTTTTTCACAACATTTATTTTGAAATTTTTCAAACTGTCCAAAAAATGCAAAGAGTAGTACAATTAATAGCCATGCACTCTTCACTGAGATCAAATCATTGTTAACTTTTCCGGCATTTGCCTGTCTCCCCTGCCCCCTGCCATTCTCTCTCTCTTCCCCGCTCCCCCCGTTTATGTTTTTTTGAAAGCAAGTTGCACGCATCAGAAAATTTCACCCCTAAATATTCCCCATGCCTCATCTAAGAATAAGAACATTCACTTACATAATCACAATAGCATTATCACATCTAAGAAAACTGACATAAATTTAATAGTATCATCTAATATACTGTCTATATTTAAATTTTCTCAATGAGGGATTCTCTGAATACCACCCCTCAAGGTATACAGAGATGACAGGAAGAGGGCAGTGCAAGGCAAGCAACTGACTCTGTGGTGAAGGCCCTGGAAGCTGAAGCCCATTTTGGCTGACTCTTGTAGTATTCCTTTCCTAGGAATTAATACAATTAAATGGTTAGGAGTAATTAATCTTCTCTCTTAAATGATTGTGACTGTTACTTGTACTTCCAGCAACCCATAAGAAGGAAGTCAAATCTGCATTATTTATAAAATAAGAGCTAAACCAAATACTAAGGTTTGATCTAATCCTTGGATAGATAGTCCTTAAATGGATATATTCTCCAGGCTTTTAAGGATGCTGGCATATAAACCATTCTTGTATTTTTCGCAGTAGCAGAGTTTTATTCATCAAGTGCACCTTTCACCTAGAAAGGTGAAACAATATGCTACTAAACAACCAATGGATAACTGAAGAAATCAACAGGAAATTTAAAAATACCTAGAGACAAATGAAAATGAAAACATGACAATCCAAAACCTATGGGACACAGCTAAAGCAGTTCTAAGAGGGAAGCTTATAGGGAATTCCCTGGCAGTGCAGTGGTTAGGACTCTGTGCTTTCACCGCTGAGGGCCCAGGTTCAATCTCTGGTCAGGGAACTAAGATCCCACAAGCCACGCAGCACAGCCAAAAAATAAAAACGAAGGAAGTTCATAGTGATAAGAGTTTATCTCAGGAAACAGAAAAATCTCAAATAAACAACCTAATCTTACACCTAAAGCAACTAGAGAAAGAACAAACAAAACCCAAAGTTAGTAGAAGGAAAGAAATCATAAAGATCAGAACAGAAATAAATGAAATAGAGACTAAAAAACAATAGAAAAGATCAATGAAACTAACAGCTGCTTCTTTGAAAAGATAAACAAAATTGATAAACCTTTAGCTGTACTCATCAAAAAGGGAGAGGGCCCAAATCAATAAAATCAGGAATAAAAAAGGAGAAGTTACAACTGACACCACAGAAATACAAAGGATCATAAGAGACTACTATGAGCAACTATACGCCAATAAAATGGACAACCTAGAAGAAATGGACAAATTCCTAAAAAGGTATAATCTCCCAAGACTGAACCAGGAAGCAATAGAAAATACGAACAGACCAATTACCAGTACTGAAATTGAATCAGTAATTTAAAAATTTCCAACAAACAAAAGCCCAGGACCAGATGACTTCACAGGTGAATTCTATCAAACATTCAGAGAACAGTTAACACCTATCCTTCTCAAACTATTCCAAATAGTTGCAGAGGAAGGAACACTTCCAAACTCATTCTAAGAGGCCACCATCACCCTGATATGAAAGCCAGAAAACGATGTCACAAAAAAAGAGAACTACAGCCCAATATCACTGATGAACATAGATACAAAACTCCTCAACAAGATACTAGCAAACTGATTCCAACAATACATTAAAAGGATCATACACCATGATCAAATGGGATTTATTCCAGGGGTGCAAGGATTTTTCAATATCTGCAAATCAATCAAGGTGATACACCACATTAACAAATTGAAGAATAAAAACCATATGATCATCTCAATAAATACAGAAAAAGCCTTTGATAAAATTCAACATCCATTTATGATAAAAACTCTACAGAAAGTGGGCATATAGGGAACATACCTCAACATAATAAAGGCCATATATGACAAACCCACAGCTAACATCATACTCAATGGTGAAAAGCTGAAAGTATTTCCTCTAAGATCTGGAACAAGAATGGCCACTCTGTATAAAAAAGTAAGTAAAATAAAATTCAAAAATTAAAAATAAATAAATAAAAAGGAAAAAAAAAAGAATGCCCACTCTCACCACTTTTATTCAACATAGTTCTGGAAGTCCTAGCCACAGCAATCAGAGAAGAAAAAGAAATAAAAGGAATCCAAATTGGAAAAGAAGAAGTATAACTGTCACTGTTTGAAGATGACATGATGCTATACATAGAAAAATCCTAAAGATGCTACCAGAAAATTACTAGAGCTCATCGGTAAATGACTGAATTTACCAGTGAATTTGGTAAAGTTGCTGTATACAAAATTAATACAGAGAAATCTTGCATTTATATACACTAAAAATGAAAGATCAGAAAGAGAAATGAAAGAAACAATCCCATTTACCATCGCATCAAAAAGAATAAAATATCTAGGAATAAACCTACCTAAGGAGGCAAAATACTTGTACTCTAAAACGTATAAGACATTGATGAAAGAAACTGAAGACAGCACAAACAGATGAAAAGATATACTGTATTCTTGGATTGGGAGAATCGATATTGTTAAAGTGACCATACTACCCAAGGCAATCTATCAATTCAGTGCAATCCTTATCAAATTACCAATGGCATTTTCCATAGAACTAGAACAAAAATTTGTAAAATTTGTATGGAAATGCAAAAGACCCATAACTGCCAAAACAATCTTGAGAAAGAAGAACAAAGCTGGAGGAATCACATTCTCTGACTTCAGGCTTTACTACAAGGCTACCGTAATCAAAACAGTATGGTGCTGGCACAAAAACAGGCATATAGATCAGTGGAATAGGATAGAAAGCCCAGAAATAAACCCACACACTTGTGGTCAATTAATCTACAACAAAGGAGGCAAGAATATACAATGGAGAAAAGACAGCTCCTTCAATAAGTGGTGCTGGGAAAACTGGACAGCTACATGTAAAAGAATGAAATTAGAACATTCTCTAACACCACACACAAAAATAAACTCAAAATGGATTAAAGATCTAAATGTAAGACCAGATACTATAAAACTCCTAGAGGAAAATATAGGCAGAACACTCATTGACATAAATTGCAGCAATATATATTTTTTGGATCTCCCTCCTAAAGGAATGGAAATAAAAACAAAAATAAACAAATGGGACCTAATTAAGTTTAAAAGCTTTTGTACTGCAAAGGAAACCATAAACAAAATAAAAAGACAGGGCTTCCCTGGTGGTGCAGTGGAGAGTCTGCCTGCTGGTGCAGGGGACACGGGTTCGTGCCCCGGTCCGGGAAGATCCCACATGCCGCGGAGCGGCTGGGCCCGTGAGCCATGGCCACTGAGCCTGCACGTCTAGAGCCTGTGCTCCGCAATGGGAGAGGCCACAACAGTGAGAGGCCCGCGTACCACAAAAAAATAAAAAAATAAATTAAATAAAATAAAAACAACCTATGCACTAGGAGAAAATATTTGCCAACAATGCTTCCAACAAGGGATTAATTTCCAAAATATACGAACAGCCCATACAGCTTAATATCAAAAAAGTAAACAACCCAATCAAAAAATGGGCAGAAGATCTAAATAGAATTTTTTCCAAATAAGACATACTGATGGCCAACAAGCACATGAAACGATGCTCAGTATCACTAATTATTAGAGAAATGTAAATCAAAACTACAATGAGGTATCACCTCACACCAGTCAGAATGGCCATCATTAAAAACTCTACAAACAGGACTTTCCTGATGGTGCAGTGGTTAAGAATCCACCTGCCAGTGCAGGGGACATGGGTTCGAGCCCTGGTCCGGGAAGATCCCACATGCCGTGGAGCAACTAAGCCCATGTGCCACAACTACTGAGCCTGTGCTCTAGAGCCCACGAGCCACAACTACTGAAGCCTGTGCACCTAGAGCTTGTGCTCCACAGCAAGAGAAGCCACCGCAATGAGAAGCCTGTGCACCGCATTGAAGAGTAGCCCCTGCTTGCCGCAACTAGGAAATGCCAATGCACAGCAACAAAAATCCAATGCAGCCAAAAAATAAATTAATTAATTAAAAAAAAAACAAACCTCTACAAATGATAAATGCTGGAGAGGGTGAGGAGTAAAGGGAACCCTCCTACACTGTTGGTGGGAATGTAAATTGGTTCAGCACTATGGAGAACAGTATGAAGTTTCCTTAAAAACCAAAAACAGAGTTACCATATGATCCTGCAATCCTACTCCTGGGTGTATATCCAGAGAAAACTCTAATTTGAAAAGATACATGCACCCCAATGTTCATAGCAGCACTATTTACAATAGCCAAGAGATGGAAGCAACCTAAATGCCCATCAACATATGAATGCATAAAGAAGATATGGTGTGTGTGTGTGTATATATATATATATGTGTATATATATATATATATATATATATATATATATATAATGGAATATTACTCAGCCATAAAAAAATGAAGTAATGCCATTTACAGCAACATGGATGGACCTAGAGATTATCATACTAAGTGAAGTAAGTCAGATGGAGAAAGACAAATATTATACGATATCACTTAAATGTGGAATCTAAAAGAATGATACAAATGAACTTATTTACAAAACAGAAATAGACTCACAGACATAGAAAACAAACTATGGTTACCAAAGAGGATAGATAGCGGGAGAGAGGAGTTAGATAAATAAGGAGTTTGAGATTAACACATACACATTACTATGTACAAAACAGATAAACAACAAGGACCTACTATATAGCATGGGAAATATATTCAATATATTACAGTAATTTATAATGGAAAAGAATCTGAAAAAGAATATATATATGTATAACTGAATCACTTTGCTGTACACCTGAAACTAAATCAACACTGTAAATTAACTATACTTCAATTTGAAAAATGGTTTAAAAAAAGAAGTGTAGGGCTTCCCTGGTGGGATAGTGGTTAAGAATCCGCCTGCCAATGCAGGGGACACAGGTTCGAGCCCTGGTCCGGAACGATCCCACATGCCACGGAGCAACTAAGCCCGTGAGCCACAACTACTGAGCCCGAGCTCTAGAGTCCACGAGCCACAACTACTGAGCCCACGTGCCACAACTACTGAAGCCTGCACACCTAGAGCCCATGCTTCACAACAAGAGAAGTCACCAATGAGAAGCCCACATGCAGCAACGAAGACCCAATGAAGCCAAAAACAAATAAATAAATAAATTTGTTCAAAAAAATGTATATGTGTGTAAATTATGTATTCTGACTGAAAACTGATTTATATTTTCAAATTTGGCTCCATCATTAGAGATCCTTTAAATTCATATCCCTCCACCTAGTTACTGTAATGCACCTTTTGGATTGGGGTTAGGACTCAGGGAGAACAGCTTTAGGCTGCAGCAGAGCAGGGCTCAAGTATTGGAAAGGGTTTGTGAGGCTCTTGTGGTCCTATCCAAGAAGAAAGCAGACTTGAAAACTGCTTGTGCATTAGAGCTTGCTCTCTCTTATGGCTCTTGGAAATGAGACTGCCCCATGAAGAAGCCCAAGCAAGCTTCCTGGAAGATGAGAGACACGGTCCTAATCATCCCTGTTGCCCCAGCTTATAGCAGGCAACCACCAGTCAGCAGACAGTGAGTGGCCAGTCAATCCAGCACTGATGAATGAACAACTGAGCTGACTCATGACAGGGGAACCACCTCGTTGATCAGACCATCAGAGGAATGAAAGCGTAAGCAGATACCTAGTCAAGACACAAACTCTCTCCTGTCAGGTATATACTTGATGATGCAGCGTATATAATTTAAAAGGTGCCACGCCAGGCTCTTATTTTTCTTTTTGATGGGAATCATTTGAGAAAGAATTGATCAGAATCCCTGTGCTTACAGGGCCCAAATCAGAGCACTACTATAAACAGAAGTGAGGGAAGCCACACATATGCAAGCCCCCCAAGATTCTGATATCAATGAGGATAAGATAAAATTCATAATCTGCCACTACAAAGAGGACATTGAGGACAATTGGAAATTATATGTGATCAACTCCAAGTGCACTAAGTTTTACACTTTGAGATTTACAATTTAAGAGTATTGTTGCTCAAGAAAACTTGAAATGTCCTGAAATCTTATAAATCATGTATGAAATGTGATAGAGGGATTCCCAAATTTGACAAACCTGCACAATTTGTGTGTCATTACAAATATGGTATAGGGAGTTCCCTGGTGGCCTAGTGGTTAGGATTTTGGGCTTTCACTGCCATGGTCCAGGTTCAATCCCTGGTCAGGGAACTGAGGTCCCACAAGCTGGGCATGGCCAAAAATATATATATGGTATAAAACCAAAATAAACTCTTTTAAGTTATTGAAACAAAACCAAACCAATTTTGATCAACACTGGATTCTCTCCAAGATTACAAAATATCTCTAATGTAACTGTCTTATGAAGAGCACATTGTCTTATGAAAAGGATATCAAAGAAAGTGGATCCCAAAAAGTAGGAGGAAAAAGTTCCATAGAGGTGTGCCAGACTGGTAATAAGACAAAAATATTGTTCTTTTAGACTTGGGAATATTTGTGATATTTGTCAGCTTTTCAACATTTGTGATTGGTGTGATTTCTTTTCTCATTCTAATTAAATATTCATATTTGTACCTAATTCTGCATTTGTAATCTTGTATTCCTTTTCTTCAAGAGAACTCTCAAAATTGTATAAGCTTCAAGCCACTCGAAACCTAGACCTGGATCTGCCTGGTCCAGATGCAAGGATAGTTTGATGGGTATCACTTGATATAGACTCAACAATGTCATCAAGGATTTTCTTTTATTCCATCCCTCTGCTTTGACATCTATGATGTCAGCTTCATCTTAATGCTTGCTTCCTTCCTGGTGATGAAATGGCTGTAGGAGTTCCAAGCTTCCTCTGTATTCTACTCTATTCAGAAGGAAAGTGACAGCTCACTTTCCACTGTTCTCTCAAAAGAATGAGAAACCTTCTGAAACAGAGGCCCCCATTCATTAGCCTGAATTGGTTACTTGCCCCTTCCTGAATCAGATTGGCTTAGGTTTGGATTACCTGAACAATTCAGTGTAGTAAGGTGGATGGAATTATAGCAATGGGGTCAATCCCCTGTCAAAAACTTCTGGCTGGTGCACGGTGAAGGTAAAAATGATGCTGAGGAGATGATACATGTCCAGTGGAGAGAAGACATGAGAAGGGTAAGATGGTTATTCATTTATTCAACAACCATCTCCCTAAAACATACCATGGACTCAACTCTGCGTCAAGTGTCAGATATCAGGATGATAAAGATGAATAAGAAATAGATACTTCCTGGATCCTCTTAATTGAAGCAGACTCTTCATTTAAAAAAAAATTGGATTTGGGATATCTGATTCTAATACTACTACAAAATGAATTTAGAAACTTCAATAAATTCCACTTTTAAGTCTCCACTTATTCAATAAACACACAACACATGCCTAACTGCATACTCATCATGGAGTGGGACACAAAATGCAGTTTCTGACATCACGAGTTAAAACACTTGTTGAGATGTCTTAAACTAATGAAAATTTTAAAGTTGAAAATGTTTAAATGGCTAAAATAAATAAATATCTGTTCAAGATGGCAACAGAAGAAATGATTCAAGATAGTATGAGAATAGCTTCTGATAATTGGTACAGATGGTAATAAAGCTACAGGAGTTTAAAAAATTTACGTATGGATATATATATATATATATATATATTTAAGGAAGCTATTAATTCTTACTGAGAAAGTAGATGCCAGGCATTGGCCTAAAGTGTATACTTGAATTTTCACTTTCAACCGGGATTGTTATTAGTGATTACTTCCAAGCTAGGTGATAAATAGGAAGCAGATACAAACATGAGCTTTGACCTGCTGTATTACTATCAGTACTCAGCTCTCTTGTCGAGATCATACTTCCCCAAGTCAGAGATCAGACAGAAAACACAACAGTTGCTACTTCAGTAGGCTAAGAGGGATTTGCATAGAACACAGTCCGAGTCTAGCATTTCATGACTTCGTCTCTTAATCTCTAAAGAAGGTAAAGTTGTACAATGGAAAGAACATTAGTCCAGGAGCTAGAAGACTTGGTTTCTATTCCCAACTCTGCTAATTTACCTGACACCCTGGGCAAGTCATAATCTTTCTGAGCCTTAGTTTACTCAGAACATAAACCAATTTTCTATTCAGATCATTCCCCTGTTCTATACTTTGTAGATGCCTTAAAGGGCTGCTTGCCTTGTAGGATCATTTTGCTGGACACTCTGACACTCAGTTCACAAGCCATTTCTCTGTGTAACTGCCATTTCCTCTACTCAGAAGTCCTCTTCCTTGTATTGGTTGGTTTTGCAATTGTTGGTAACTATTTGCCCACTTCCGTCAATCATGCTCCATGCACTGAGAATGGTTTATTCTCCATCCCTAGCTTTGCTTTTAGCCTCTGTATTCATTCATTGCACACTCATTGGGCGGCCAAAAAAAAGATGTAACTGAAAGTAAGGATAGGTTGTGTTATTGAAAACTTAATTTATATATATGTGTGTGTGCTTAATAAAATTAAATACTGGTTTGTTTTGTTTTGTTTTGATTGAGGTCTAATTAACATATAACATTATATTAGTTTCAGGTATATAACATAATGAGATGATATTAGTATATATCACAAAATGATCACTACAGTAAGTCCAATTAACATCTGTCCCCATACATAGTTAAAAATTTTCTTTTTCTTCTTCTGATGAGGGCTTTTAAACATCTACTCTCTTAGCAACTTTCAAACATGTAATACAGTATTATTAACTATAGGCATCATATTGTACATTAAATCCCCATGACATGTATTTTATAACTGGAAGTTTGTACCCTCTGACCACCCCCTTTTCACCCATTTTACCCATTCCACACTTCCTGCTTCAGGCAACCACCAATCTCTTCTCTGTATCTATGAGCTTGTTTGTTTGTTTTATATTCCGCATATAAGTGAGATCATATAGTATTTGTCTTTCGCTGTCTGACTTATTTCACTTAGCATAATACCCTCTAGATTCATCCATGTTGTCGTAAATGGCGAGATTTCATTCTTTTTTTACATCTGAATAGTATTCAATTGTATATATAAAGCACATCTTCTTTATCCATTCATCTATCAATGGACACTTAGGTTGCTTCTATATCTTGGCTATTGTAAATAATGCTACAATGAACACTGGAGTGCATATATCTTTTCAAATTAGTAGTTTTGTTTTCTTTGGACAAATACCCGGAAATGAAATTGCTGGGTCATGAGGAACCTCCATAGTGTTTTCCATAATGGCTGCACCAATTCACGTTCCCACCAATAGGGTACAAGGGTTCCTTTTTCTCCACATCCTCACCAACACCTGTTATTTCTTGTCTTTTTGATAATAGCCATTCTAACAGGTATGAGGTGATATCTCATTGTGGTTTCGCTTTGCATTGCTTTGACGATTAATGATGTTGTGAGCATATTTTCATATACTTGTTGGTATGTCTTCTTTGGAAAAATGTCTGTTCAGATCCTCTGCCCATTTTTTTACTCATATTGTTTTTGTTTTGCTTTGTTTTTTTGATGTTGAGTTGTATGAGTTCTTTATATATTTTGGATATTAACCCTTATCAGATATATGATTTGCAAATATTTTCTCTCATTCCATAGGTTGCCTTTTCATTTTATTAATGATTTCCTTTGCTGTGCAGAAGCTTTTCAGTTTGATGTTCTCCCACTTGTTTATTTTTGCTTTGTTGCCTTTGCTTTTGAAGTCAGATCCAAAAAATCATCACCAATACTGATGTCAAGGAACTTACTGCTTATGTTTTCTTTTAAGAGTTTTATGGTTTTAGGTCTTACGTTCAAGTCTGTAAGAGTTAATTTTTGTGTATGGTGTCATATAGTAGTCTACTTTCATTCTTTTGCATGTGGTTGTCCAGTTTTCCCAACACCATTTCTTGAAGAGGCTGTCCTTTCCCCACTGTATATTCTTGGCTCCTTTTTTGTAAATCAATTGACCATATATGCATGGTTTATTTTGGGGTTCTCTATTCTGTTTTATTGATCTATGTGTCTGTTTTTAATACCAGTAATATCTGTTTTGATTACTATAGCTTTGTAATATAGTTTGAAATAAAGTAGCATCATGCCTCCAGGTTTGTTCTCCTTTCTCAAGGTTGCTTTAGTTATTCAAGATCTTTTGTGGCACCATACAAATTTTAGGATTGTTGGTTCTATTTCTTTCATCAATGTCATAGTTTTCAGTGTACAGGTTTTTCATACCCCTGGTTAAATTTATCCCTAGGTATTTTATTCTGTTTTGATGCAATTGTAAATAAAATTGTTTTCTTCATTCCTTTTTCTAATAGTTCATTATTAATGTATAGAAGCAAAACTGATTTTTTATACTGATTTTGTATCCTGCAACTTTACTGAATTCCTTTATTTGTTCCCACAGGTTTTTGGTGTAGTCTTTATGGTTTTTTATATATAATATCAAGTCATTTGCAAATAGTGACAGTTTTACTTCTTTCCTTCCAATTTGAATGCTTTTTATTTCTTTTTCCTCCTCAGTGCTGTGGCTCAGACTTCCAACACTATGTTGAATGGAAGTGCAAGGTGGGCATCCTTGTCTTGTTCCTGATCTTAGAGGAAAAGCTTTCAGCTTTTCACTGTTGAGTATGATGTTATCTGTGGGCTTACCATATATGGCCTATGTTATGTTGCCTCTATACGTTGCCGCTATAACCAGTTTGTTGAGAGTTTTTATCATACATCGATGTTGAATTTTGTCAGATGCTTTTTCTGCATATATTGATGATCATTTTTATCCTTCCTTTTATTAATGTGGTGTATCACATTGATTGATTTATGGATACTGGACCATCCTTGCATCCGTGGAATAAATTTCACTTGATTATGGTGTATGATCCTTTTAATGTATTGTTGAATTTGGTTTGCTAAAATTTTGTTGAGAATTTTCACATCTATGTTCATCAGGGATATTGGCCTGTATTTTCCTTTTCTTGTGGTGTCCTTGTCTGGTTTTGGTATTAAGGCAATGCCGGTCTCATAAAATGAGTTTGGAAGAGTTCCCTCGTCTTCTGTGTTTTGGAAGTTTGAGAAGGATTGGTATTAATTCTTCTTTGAATGTTTTGTAGAATTCATCCGTTAAGCTGTCTGGTCCTGGACTTTTGTTTTTTGGGAAGTTTTTGATTACTGATTCAAAATCATCCTAGTAATCAAGCTATTCAGATTTTCTATTTCTTCATGATTCAGTCTTGGAAGGTTGTATGTTTCTAGAAATTTATCCATTTCTTCTAGGTTGTCAAATTTGTTGGTGTATAATTGTTCATAGTAGTCACTTATAATACTTTGTATTTCTTTGTTACCAGTTGTAATGTCTTATCTTTCATTTCTGATTTTATTTATTTGAGTCCTCTCTCTTTTTTCTTGATGAGTCTAGCTAAAGGCTTGTCAATTTTGTTTATCTTTTCAAAGAACCAGCTGTTGCTTTCATTAATCTTTTCTATTGTCTTTTCAGTCTCTACAGTAAGTTGCCTATATATGAACGAGTTTCATTCCAAAAGTGCATTTGTAAGTCCAATTTCTTTGTAAGTCCAACAAAATTAGCCTACATACCCAACTAAGATAACTGGCTATATAGTACTGTACTGTAATAGGTTTGTCATACTTTTCACACAAATAATACATAAAAAACAAACAAAAAATAAAGAAAACATTTTTAATCTTACAGTACAGTACCTTGAAAAGTACAGTGGTACAGTACAAGAGCTGGCATACAGGGGTTGGCATTTGAGTGAACAGGTAAGAAGACTTACTGACTGGAAGAGAGAGAGGACGTGGGAGATGGTTGAGCTGAAGGATTGTCAGAAATGGGAGATGGAAGGCAAGCTGCAATTTCACTCACACCTGAAGTTGATGGCACAGGTTCTGGTTCCTTGCTGGATTCAATTCTATTTACCTTCTTGAAAAAATGATCCAGTGATGTCTGGGTAGTAGCTCTTTTTTTCCCATCATGGATGACAGTGTAGCACTGGATTGCATTCTGAATGGCTGCTGCAACCTTTGTGTACCGTTCCACATTTGGGTCCTGGGCCTCAAAGACTAACAGTGCCTCCTCAAATAAAGAAAATCCCTTTGCCATTTCCTGTGTCGTGACTCTCTTCAGTTCTTCAGTTACTTCTTCTTCTTCACTCTCTTTGTCCTTTCTCTGGGCCTCCAATTCCATCAGGTCTTCATTAGTAAGCTCCTCATGTTACACAGCATGGAGTTTAACAAAGCCATCCTCTTGCAGATCTAGCCCCAGCTTCTTGCTGAGGGTCACTAAGTTGCTGAAGACCTCTTTGGACTCTTCATCCACCTTCTCAAATCCACAAAAATCATGAACAAACTTCAGGCAAAGGTTCTTCCAAACCCCATTCATGGTGACAGCTGTAACCTCACTCCAAGCAGAATCAATGTTTTTATGGCCTTGTAGATATTACAATCCTTCCAAAATTGTCACAAGGCTGTTCCTGATTTGGCACTCACCTTTACTGCCTGATGAAAAGTGTGATGTAAATAATATTTCTTGAAGGACCTTCCAGATGGTGGAGAAGCAAGATGTGGAGATCACCTTCCTCCCCCAGAATATTTCAAAAATACATCTACAAGTGGAACAACTCCTACAGAACACCTACTGAAAGTTGGCAGAAAACCTCAGACTTCCCAAAAGCTTTGCTTTTACCATTTGTCCTAGGGTTCTTTCTGTCCATTTCTTTGTTTTGTTTTGTTTTCTAGTACAGTTTTTAGTGCTTGTTATAATAGGTGGATTTGTTTATTGGTTTGGTTGCTCTCTTCTCTCTTTCTTTTTCTTTATTTTTTATTACTTTTAATTTTTTAAATAATATTTTTTATTTTAATAACTTTATTTTATTTATTTATTTTTCTTTCTTTTTATTTTTTCTCTCTTTTCTTCTGAGCAATGTGGCTGACAGGGTCTTGGTATTCTGGCCGGGTGTCACACCTGAACCTCTTAGGTGGGAGAACTGAATTCAGGACATTGGACCACCAGAGACCTCCTGGCCCCATGTAATATCAAATGGCAAAAGCTCTCCCAGAGATCTCCCTTTAAATGCTGAGACCCAGCTCCACTCAACAACCAGTAAGCTACAGTGCTGGACACCTCATACCAAACAACTAGCAAGACAGGAACACAACCCCACCCATTAGCAGAGAGGCTGCCAAAAATCATAATAAGTTCACAGACACCCCAAAACACACCACAGGACACAGTCTTGCCTACCAGAAAGACAAGATACAGACTCATCCACCAGAACACAGGCACCAGTCCCCTCCACCAGGAAGACTACACAATGCACTGAACCAAACTTACCCACTGGGGGCAGACACCAAAAATAACAGGAACTATGAACCAGCAGCCTGGGAAACTAAGACCCCAAACACAGTAACTGAAGCAAAATGAGAAGACAGAGAAATACACAGCAGATGAAGGAGTAAGGTAAAAACCCACCAGACTAAACAAGTGATGAGGAAATAGACACTCTACCTGAAAAAGAATTCAGAGTAATGATAGCAAAGATGATCCAAAACTTTGGAAATAGAATGGAGAAAATACAAGAAACATTTAACAAGGACCTAGAAGAACTAAAGAGCAAACAAACAATGATGAACAACACAATAAATGAAATTTTAAAATTTCTAGAAGGAATATAGCAGAATAACTGAGGCAGAAGAACGGATAAGTGACCTGGAAGATAAAATAGTCGGAATAACTATCACAGAGCAGAATAAAGAAAAAGGAATGAGAAGAATCGAGGACAGTCTCAGAGACCTCTGGGACAACATTCACTGCACCAACATTTGAATTATAGGGGTCCCGAAGAAGAAGAGAAAAAGAAAGGGTCAGAGAAAATATTTGAAGAGATTATAGTTGAAAACTTCCCTAAGGAAAGGAAATAGTCAAACAACTCCAGGAAGCGCAGAGAGTCCCAGCCAGGACAAATCCAAGGAGAAACACACCAAGATACATATTAATCAAACTATCAAAAATTAAATACAAAGAAAAATATTAAAAGGAGCAAGGGAAAGCAACAAATAACATACAAGGGAATCACCATAAGGTTAACAGCTGATTTCTCAGCAGAAACTCTGCAAGGCAAAAGGGAGTTGCAGGACAAATTTAAAGTGATGAAAGGGAAAAACCTACAACCAAGATTACCCTACCCAGCAAGGATCTCATTCAGATTTGACGGAGATATTAAAATCTTTACAGACAAGCAAAAGCTAAGAGAATCCAGCACCACCAAACCAGCTTTACAACAAATGCTAAAGGCAGGAAACACAAGAGAAGGAAAAGACCTACAATAACAAACCCAAAACAATTAAGAAAATGGGAATAGGAACATACATATCGATAACTACCTTAAATGTAAATGGATTAATCATCCAACCAAAAGACATAGACTGGCTGAATGGATACAAAAACAAGACCCATATATATGCTTTCTACAAGAAACCCACTTCAGACCTAGGGACATATACAGACTGAAAGTGAGGGGATGGAAAAAGATATTCCATGCAAATGGAAATCAAAAGAAAGCTAGAGTAGCAATTCTCATATCAGACAAAATAGACTTTAAAATGAAGACTGTTACAAGAGACAAAGAAGGACACTACATAATAATCAAGGGATCAATTCAAGAAGAAGATATAACAATTGTACATACTTATGCACCCAACATAGGAGCACCTCAATACATAAGGCAAATGCTAACAGCCATGAAAGCAGAAATTGACAGTAACACAACAATAGTAGGGGACTTTAACACCCCACTTTCACCAGTGAACAGAGCAGGCAAAATGAAAATAAATAAGGAAACACAAGCTTTAAATGATAAATTAAACAAGATGGACTAAATTGATGTTTACAGGACATTCCATCCAAAAACAACAGAATACACTTTTTTCTCAAGTGCTCATGGAACATTCTCCAGGATATATCACATCTTGGGTCACAAATCAAGCCTTGGTAAATTTAAGAAAATTGAAATTGTATCAAGTATCTTTTCCAACCACAACGCCATGACACTAGATATCAATTACAGGAAAAGATCTGTAAAAAATACAAACACATGGAGGCTAAACAATACACTACTTAATAACGAAGTGATCACTGAAGAAATCAAAGAGGAAATCAAAAAATACCTAGAAACAAATGACAATGAAAAGATGACAACCCAAAACCTATGGGATGCAGCAAAAGCAGTTCTAAGAGGGAAATTTATAGCAACCCAATCCTACCTCAAGAAACAAGAAAAATCTCAAATAAACAACCTAAACTTACACCTAAAGCAATTAGAGAAAGAAGAATAAAAAAACCCCAAAGTTAGCAGGAGGAAACAAATCATAAAGTTCAGATCAGAAATAAATGAAAAAGAAATGAAGGAAATGATAGCAAAGATCAATAAAACTAAAAGCTGGTTCTTTGAGAAGATAAACAAAATTGGTAAACCTTTAGCCAGACTCATCAAGAAAAAAGGGAGAAGACTCAAATCAATAGAATTAGAAATGAAAAAGGAGAAGTAACAACTGACACTGCAGAAATACAAAGGATCATGAGAGATTACTACAAGCAACTATATACCAATAAACTGGACAACCTGGAAGAAATGGACAAATTCTTAGAAATGCACAACCTTCCGAGACTGAACCAGGAAGAAATAGAAAATATAAACAGACCAATCACAAGCACCGAAATTGAAACTGTGATTAAAAATCTCCCAACAAACAAAAGCCCAAGACCAGAGGGCTTCACAGGCGAATTCTATCAAACATTTAGAGAAGATCTAACACCTATTCTTCTCAAACTCTTCCAAAATACAGCACAGGGAGGAACACGCCCAAACTCATTTTATGAGGCCAACATCACCCTGATACCAAAAGCAGACAAAGATGTCACAAAAAAAGAAAACTACAGGCCAATATCACTGATGAACATAGATGCAAAAATCCTCAACGAAATGCTAGCAAACAGAATCCAACAGCACATTAAAAGGATCATACACCATGATCAACTGGGGTTTATCCCAGGATAAAGTATTGCTCAATATACACAAATCAGTCAATGTGATAAACAATATTAACAAATTGGAGAAAAACCATATGATCATCTCAATAGATGCAGAAAAACCTTCTGACAAAATTCAACACACATTTATGATAAAAACCCTCCAGGAAGAAGGCATAGAAGGAACTTTCCTCAACATAATAAAGGCCATATATGACAAACCCACAGCCAACATCATTATCAATTGTGAAAAACTGAAACCATTTCCACTAAGATCAGGAAAAAGACAACGTTGCCCACTCTCACCACTGTTATTCAACATAGTTTTGGAAGTTTTAGCCACAACAATCAGAGAAGAAAAAGAAATAAAGGAATCCTAATTGGAAAAGAAGAAGTAAAACTGTCTCTGTTTTCAGATGACATGATACTACACATAGAGAATCCTAAAGATGCCACCAGAAAGCTACTAGAGCTAATCAATGAATGTGCTAAAGTTGCAGGATATAAAATTAATGCACAGAAATCTCTTGCATTCCTATACACTAATGATGAAAAATCTGAAAGAGAAATTAAGGAAACATTCCCATTTACCACTGCAATAAAAAGAATAAAATACCTAGGAATAAACCTACTAACCTACTAGGGAGACAAAACACCTGTATGCAGAAAACTATAAGACACTGATGAAAGAAATTAAAGATGATACAAATAGATGGAGAGATATACCATGCTCCTGGATTGGAAGAATCAACATTGTGGAAATGACTATACTACCCAAAGCAATCTACAGATTCAATGTAATCCCTATCAAACTACCAGTGGCATTTTCCACAGAATTCGAACAAAAAATCTCACAATTTGTATGGAAACACAAAAGACCCTGAATAGCCAAAGCAATCTCGAGAAAGAAAAACGGAAAGCCCAGAGATAAACACACGTACATATGGTCACCTTATCTTTGATAAAGGAGGCAAGAATATACAATGGAGAAAAGACAGCCTCTTCAATAAGTGGTGCTGGGAAAGCTGGACAGCTACATGTAAAAGAATGAAATTAGAGCACTCCCTAACACCATACACAAGAATAAACTCAAAGTGGATTAAAGACATAAATGTAAGGCCAGACACTATAAAACTCTTTGAGGAAAACATAGGCAGAACACTCTATGACATAAATCACAGCAAGATCCTTTTTGACCCACCTCCTAGAGAAAGGGAAATAAAAGCAAAAATAACCAAATGGGACCTAATGAAACTTAAAAGCTTTTGCACAGCAAAGGAAACCATAAACAAGACGAAAAGACAACCCTCAGAATGGGAGAAAATATTTGCAAACAAAGCAAGTGACAAAGGATTAATCTCCAAAACATACAAGCAGCTCATGCAGCTCACTATCGAAAAAACAAGCAACCCAACCCAAAAATGGGCAGAAGACCTAAATAGACATTTCTCCAAAGAAGATATACAGATTGCCAATAAACACATGAAAGGATGCTCAACGTCACTAATCATTAGAGAAATGCAAATGAAAACTACAATGAGGTATCACCTCACACCAGTCAGAATGGCCATCATCAAAAAATCTACAAACAATAAATGCTGGAGAGGGTGTGTAGAAAAGGGAACCCTCTTGCACTGTTGGTGGGAATGTAAATTGATAAAGCCACTGTGGAGAATAGTATGTAGGTTCCTTAAAATACTAAAAATAGAACTACCATATGACCCAGCAATCCCACTACTGGGCATATACCCTGAGAAAACCATAATTCAATAACAGTCATGTACCACAACGTTCACTGCAGTCCTATTTACAGTAGCCAGTACATGGAAGAAACCTAAGTGTCCATCGACAGATGAATGGATAAAGAAGACGTGGCACATATATACAATGGAATATTACTAAGCCATAAAACGAAACGAAATTGAGTTATTTGTAATGAGGTGGATGGACCTAGAGTCTGTCATACAGAGTGAAGTAAGTCAGAAAGAGAAAAACAAATACCGAATGCTAACACATATATATGGAATCTTAAAAAAGAAAAAAAATTGTTCTGAAGAACCTAGGGGCAGGACAGGAATAAAGATGCAGACGTAGAGAGTGAACTTAAGGACATGGGGAGGGGGAAGGGTAAGCTGGGACGAAGTGAGAGAGTGTCATGGACATATATACAGTATCAAATGTAAAATAGATAGCTAGTGGGAAGCAGCCTCATAGCACAGAGAGGTCAGCTTGGTGCTTTGTGACCACCTAGAGGGATGGGATAGGGAGGGTGGGAGAGTGACACAAGAGGTAGGAGATATGGGGATATATAGACACATATATCTGATTCACTTTGTCATACAGCAGAAACTAACACACCACTGTGAAGCAATTATACTCCAATAAAGATGTTAAAAAAATAATATTTCTTCAAAGTTGCTATAATTCCCTAGTCCGTAGGTTGCAGGAGCGATGTAGTTTTGGTGGCAGATGCACCATTTTGGTGTTGGGATGAAAGTCGTCCATGAATGGGGGTGGCCTGGAGTACTGTCGAACAGCAAAAGAATGTTGGATGGGATGTCCTTCTCCAAGCAATATTTCTCTACCTCTGGGATAAAGTGGTGGAAAAAACAGTCCTGGAAAATGGCCTGTGTAACCCAGGCTTTGGGGTTACTTTCCACATAACAAGAAGAGAGCTCTTGGCTATGTTTCTAAGGGCTCTTGGGTTCTCTGAATGATAAACTGAGGCTTCAGCTTCATATCGCTGGAAGCATTGCCACCAAACTACAGAGTTAGCCTATCCTTTGCTGCTTTATAGGCTGGCATCAAGTTCTCCTCCCTACTGATATAACTTTGGTCTGGCATCCTCCTCCAGTACAGTCCTGTCTCATCCACATTAAAAACCTGCTCGGGTAAATACGTGCCTTCATCAATAATTTCTCAAAGTGTTTCATGAAATTCCCAGGCAAGCTACTGTATCTGCACTCACTGCCTCGCCACTGACTTTTACGTTGTGAAGGTTGGCTCTAGCCTGAAACCAATGAAACCAGCCACGGATGGCATTAAAAGATGCGCCCTCTGATTTTTCGCCATGTTTCTTATTTAAGTCTTCATAAAGCCTTTTAGCTTTCTCTTGAGTCAGCATTAAGCTGAGCAGGTCTTGATGCTGATGCTGATCCTCATCCTGATCCAAAACCTGAGAAATTTCTCCATCTCCTCCATCACTTTTCCAGGCTTCTTCAATATTATTGTCTACATCATTGGCACAGGAGATTTCACATGTTCCATGATCTTTGTCCTTGTTCTTTAGAATCGTGCCAATGGTTGAAAGATTCACTTTATAAGAACAAGCAATGTCTACCATCTTTTCACCTTGCTCCACTCTCTCAGTTATATTCACTTTTCTTTCAATTGTTATCGCTTGGCGCTTCTTAGCAGTACCAGCTACATCACTGCTGCATTTACGCTTGCTTCTGGACATCTGGGCTTGAAATAAAGAACTGTACTACTGTACTGTGTAAAGTACACAAAAACACAACCATTTGTAGAGGATGCACGCACATGACAATGTACACCAGACACTCAAACTAACTTACATGATTGGACATGCAAACCCACGTTTACATCTTTGAAAGTTTGCACCTTGCAGGTTCGTATGTAGGGGACTTCTTGTATTTCATTTATTTCTGATCTGATTTTTGTTATTTCCTTCCTTCCTCTAAATTTGGACTTCATTTGTTCTTATTTTTCTAGTTCCTTGGGTATAAAGTTAGGTTGTTCAGAGAACTTTCTTATTTCTTGATGTAGGTGTTTATTGCTGTGAACTTCCCTCTTAGAACTGCTTTTGCTGCATCCCATGAACTTTGGTATGTTGTACTTCCATTTTCATTTGTCCCAAGGTAATTTTAAATTTCTCTTTTGATTTCTTTATTGACCCATTGGTTATTCAGTAGCATGCTGTTTAATCCCCACATATTTGTGAATTTTCTAGTTTTCTTCTTGTAGTTGATTCTAGTTTCATATTATAGTGATAAGAAAAGATGCTTCATATGATTTCAGTCTTCATAAATTTGTTAAGACTTGTTTTGAGGCCAAAATATGATCTCCTGAATGTTCCGTGCACGTGAGAAAAATGTTTATTCTGTTGCTTTTGGATGGAATGTTCTGTACATATCTGTTAAGTTCATATGATCTAATGAGTTGTTTAAGGCTGATGTTTCCTATTGGTATTCTGTCTAGATGATGTATCTATTGATATGAGTGGGATATTAAAGTTCCCTACTATTATTCTATTGCTATCTATTTCTCCCTTTAGGTCTGTTAATATTTGCTTTATATATTTAGAGTTACCATATTGGGTGCAAAAATATTTACAAATGTTACATCCTCTTATTGAATTGATCCCTTTACGATTATGTAATGCTCTTTTTTCTTATTACAGTCTTTGTTTTAAAGTCTATTTTGGGACTTATCTGGTGGCGCAGTGGTTAAGAATCCACCTGCCAATGCAGGGGACACAGGTTTTAGCTCTGGTCTGGGAAGATCCAACATGCCGCAGAGCAACTAAGCCCATGCACTGCAACTACTGAGCAGGCTCCCTAGAGCCTGTAAACCACAACTACTGAGCCCGTGTGCCACAACTGCTGAAGCCCATGTGCCTAGAGCCTGTGCTCCGAAACAAGAGAAGCCACCGCAATGAGAAGCCCGCGCACCACAATGAAGAGTAGCTCCCTGCTCACCGCAGCTAGAGAAAGCCCATGCACAGCAATGAAGACCCAATACAGCCAAAAATAAATAAACAAATAAATTTATTTAAAAATAGATAAACAGATTTATTTAAAAATAAATAGATTTATTTTAAAATAGATTTATTTAAAAATAAATAAATAGATTTATTTAAAAATAAATAAATAGGGGCTTCCCTGGTGGCACAGTGGTTAAGAATCCACCTGCCAATGCAGGGGACACAGGTTCGAGCCCTGATCTGAGAAGATCCCACATGCCACGGTGCAACTAAGCCCATGCACCACAACTACTGAGCCTGCGCTCTACAGCCCATGAGCCACAACTACTGAGCCCACGAGTTGCAACTACTGAAGCCCACAAGCCTAGAGCCCATGCTCCACAAACAAGAGAAGCCACCACAATGAGGAGCCCGTGCAGCACAATGAAGACTCAATGCAGCCAAAAATAAATAAATAAATAAATTTAAAATAAATAAATAGATTTATTTGAAATAAACAATAAATTTATTTTAAAATATATAAATAAATGTACTTTAAAATAAATAAATAAAGTGTATTTTGTCTGATATGAGTATAACTACCCTAGCCTTCTTTTGGTTTCCATTTGCATGGAACATCTTTTTCCATCCCTTCACTTTTAGTCAGCGTGTCTTCAAATACTGTTTTATTTCCAAATAACACTTAAATTGAAGACCCTGAAAATGAAGGTTCAGGTTTAGAGTTAAACAGAAATAGTTAAATCTTCATGCTCACAGAGGTGAAATTACTAAGAGAAATTTCAAGACTCAGTATAGGCAACTGCTAAGCACTATCTTACTTACCCTCTGCTTACTTACTCACATTTCATGGAAGCCATATTTGATCACTTGTAAGGGATCCTGGTCTGTGCCCCACCTCCACTCCAGGCCTAGCCAGATGCCTGATGTACCCTCTTTCTCTCTCTCCTTGCCCATCTCCAGGCCCACCAGTTCTTCAAAGTCCCTTCTCCAAGGAAATCTGGTCTTTTTCCTGCTGGCTCTGAAAAATTAAATTAAATGTATTTGAAATCTTCATATTGATATTCTCTGAAATACAAGGTGTCAAAAATATATTGCATGATAACCATCCTGGAAAAAAGATACCTGAATACATATTTCAGTTCCCTGTAGTACAAATTAACATTAAGAACTCAAAAATTGGGAAACTGGGGCTTCCCTGGTGGCACAGTGGTTGAGAGTCCGCCTGCCGATGCAGGGGACACGGGTTCGTGCCCCGGTCTGGGAAGATCCCACATGCCGCGGAGTGGCTGGGCCCATGAGCCATGGCCGCTGAATCTGCGCGTCTGGAGCCTGTGCTCCGCAACGGGAGAGGCCACAACAGTGAGAGGCCCACGTACCACAAAAAAAAAAAAAAATTGGGAAACTGCTTTACAAAAGACAAGCATGGGGTGCTGCTACTAGGGATCTGTTGTAAATTATAAAAAATAAAATTTAAGTATGTTTATAAAACAATACAATCTTAATAAAATTAATGAAATATTGTATAATTTAGAAATAAAATATTGTAAAAAATTTTAAAATAATAAAATTTAATTTAATTTAAATCCTCCAATTGAGTTTCTACCTAAAAATCTACTAAATTTCTTGACTAGTTAATATTTTCTATGTTCAATATAAGGCATACCTCATTTTATAGCACTTTTCAGATAATGCATTTTTTTTTGCAAATTGAAGGTTGGTGGCAGCTCTGAATTGAGTAAGTCTATTGGCACCATTGTTCCAACAGCATGTGCTCACTTCATTTCTTTGTGTCACATTTTGGTAATTCTCACAATATTTCTAACTTTTTCATTATTATTATATTTGTTACAGTGATCTGTGATCAGCAATCTTCGATGTTACTACTACAACTTGCTGAAGGTTAGATGATAGTTAGCATTTTTTAGCAATAATGTATTTTTTATTTAATGCATGTATTTTTTAGGCATGTCTATTGCACACTTAATATACTACAATATAGTGTAAACATAACTTTTATATGCATTAGGAAACCAAAAAACTTGTGTGACTTGCTTTATTGCAATATTCACTTTAATACAGTGGTCTGGAACCAAACTCATGATATCTGTGAGGTATGAAAGTCAGTTTTGATCTTTTTAGTACACTACTGGTTAGGTAGATCATTTAAATAGAGCATGGGACTCAGCGCCAGGAGACCTAGCTTCTAGTCCTGTCTTTAACTTGTGTTCAAAGGTATAATTTTGCAGATGGGAACATTTTCATTTATGGGCTCTAGTGAATGTTGAAGAAGCAATGTTAAATGTAAAATCAAAACACTTTTAAAAGTGTAAAAGTCACACTATCTGCTACAAGGAACTCACAAAATATAAATGTTACTAAAAAGAAATGTCAACATGAATAATATTTTAAAACCTTTAGTTGTGTTAGAAGTTTAGGAAAAAGAAAACTTCTAGAGGTAGATATTATGTCAGTTTGTTACTAGGAATTATTTTTGTCACCCCATTATTAACTCTATTAATAGCCTAATTAGTCTGTCAGGCTCATACTGTCCATGGTACTTTTATTGTGCACAGCAAGCTATATATAGAACTGCTTTTTAGGCAAATTAATAATGCTATTCCCTAAAGTTATCCAGTCTCTGGGACCAAGGAGAAACTGGGAAAAAATAGGCCTTTGTGAAACATTTATGTGTCAACTTGACTGAGCCATGATGCTGAAATATATGGTCAAATATTACTCTGGATGTTTCTATGGGGGTATTTTTTGGATGAGATTCAAATTTAAATTGATGGACTTTGAGTAAAGCAGATTACCCTCCATAATGTGGGTGGGCCTCATCCAGTCAGTTGAAGGCCTGGGTGGAACAAATGACTGACCTCCCCAAACAAGAGGGAATTATATAGCAGAGACCTTCAGACCTGGACTGCAATGTCTGCCCATCCCTGTAGGTTTTGGATTTTCCAGCCTCTGTAATCATGTGAGCCAATTCTTAATAATAAATATAGAGAGATATACACATTCCATTGGTTCTGTTTCTTTGGAAAATCCTGACTAATACAGATATAGATATAGTTGTACCATTTTACATTCCCACTGGCTATGTATGAGGGTTCCAATTTCTCCACATCCACACCAGCAATTGTTATTGACAGTCATTTTGATTATAGTCATCCTAGTGGGTGTTAAATTGGATCCCACTGTGGTTTTGATTTTCATTTTCCTGATAGCTAATGACATCAAGCAGCTTTTCATGTGTTTATTGGCCATCTGTACAACTACTTTACACAAATGTCTATTATGATCTTTTGCCCACTTTTATTTGGGTTATTTTTCTTTTTATTTTTGAGTTGTAAAAGCTCTTTACATATACTAAATACAAATTCCTTATCAGACATAAGGTTTGCAAAATTTTTCTCCCAATCCAAAAGTTGTCTTTACAGTTTCTTGATGTTGTTTTTTGAAGCACAAGTGTTTTTAATTTTTATGAAATCCAATGTATTCTTTAAAATTTCTTGCTTATGCTTTTGTTTTCATATCTAAGAAACCACTGCCTATTCCAATGTCATAAATTTTCTCACCTGTTTATTTTATTCTAAGAGTTTTATACTTTTTGCTGTGATAGTTAGGTCTTTGATCCATTTTGGATTAATTTTTGTATATGGTGTGAGGTATGTCAATATCTAGTTGTCCCAGCATCATTTGTTAAAAAGAATATTCTTTCTCCATGGAATTATCTTGGGAGACTTCTCAAAATTCAACCAACCTTAGGGACTTCCCAGGTGGTCCAGTGGGTAAGACTCCACGCTCCTAATGCATGGGGTCTGAGTTCGACCCCTGGTCAGGGAACTAGATCCTGCATGCATGTCACAACTAAGAACCCTACATGTGACAACTAAGAGTTTGCATGCCACAACTAAGAAGTCTGCATGCCACAACTAAAGATCCTGCATGCCACAAAGAACGTCCCACATGCCACAACTAAGACCCAGCACAGCCAAAATAAAGAAATTAATTAATTAATTTTAAAAATTCAATCAACCATAAATGTAAGAGTTTATTTATAAAATCTCAATTTCATTCCATTGATCTATATGTCTAGCCTTTTGCCAGTACCCCACTCTCTTGATTAATGTGGCTTTGTAGTAAGCCTAGAAACCAGAAAATGTGAATGCTTCAAATTTGTCCTTTTTCAAGATTGTTTTGATCCATTGCATTACTACATGAATTTTAGGATCAACTTCAATTATCATTTTTAACAAACAGCAGGGAATTTGAAAGGGATTGGATTGAATTTCTAGATCCATTTGTAAAGTACTGCCATTTTAACAATATTAAATCTTCTGATCTATGAACATGGATGTCTTTTCATGTATTTAGTTCTTCTTTTATTCTTTTCAACAATGTTTTATAGTTTTCAGAGTACAAATTTTGTGCTTCTTTTGTTATTTCCATTCCTAAGTATTCTTTTTTGATTTTGTTGTAAATGGATTTATTTTTCTAAAATTACTTTTTGATTGCTCATTGCTAGTGTATAGAAATATAGTTGATTTCTGTATATTACATTTGTATCCTACAAACTTGCTGAACTTGTTCATTAGCTCTAAGAGTTATTTGTAGATTCCTTTGGATTATCTACATACGAGATCACGTCATCTGTAAACAGGTAATTTTACTTCTTCCTTCTTTTTATTTCTCACTGTTAAAGGCAAATATCCAGTAGAAGTAGTAAGTAAACCACATACAACCACATACATCTTTATCCACAATAAGTAGTTAATGGATACACAAAAGAAAAAGATGTAAAGTATGAGGTCAAAAATGAGTAATCATGGTGGCAGGGGAGTTAAAAAATGCAGGGTTGTTAAAATGCACTTGTAATTAAGATATCAGCAGCTTTAAAAATCGTGTACACATTGGGGCTTCCCTGGTGGCGCAGTGGTTGAGAGTCCGCCTGCTGATGCAGGGGACATGGGTTCGTGCCCCGGTCCAGGAAGATCCCACATGCCACAGAGCAGCTGGGCCCATGAGCCATGGCTGCCGAGCCTGTGCGTCCGGAGCCTGTGCTCCGCAACGGGAGAGGCCACAACAGTGAGAGGCCCGCGTACCGCAAAAAAAAAAAAAAAAATCGTGTACATAGACCCACCACCAGTCCCTTCCATCAGGAAACTTGCACAGGCCTCTTAGATAGCCTCATCCACCAGAGGGCAGACAGCAGAAGCAAGAAGAACTACAATCCTGCAGCCAGTGGAGCAAAAACCACATTCAAAGATAGACAAGATGAAAAGGCAGAGGGCTATGTATCCGAGGAAGGAACAAGATAAAACCCCAGAAAAACAACTAAATGAAGTGGAGATAGGCAACCTTCCAGAAAAAGAATTCAGAATAATGATAGTGAAGATGGTGCAGGACCTCGGAAAAAGAATGGAGGTAAAGATGGAGAAGATGCAAGAAATATTTAACAAACACCTAGAAAAATTAAAGAACAAACAAACAGAGATTAACAATACAATAACTCATATGAAAACTACGCTTGAAGGAAGCAATAGCAGAATAACTGAGGCAGAAGTATGGATAAGTGAGCTGGAAGACAGAATGGTGGAGTTCACTCCTGTGGAACAGAATAAAGAAAAACGAATGAAAAGAAATGAAGACAGCATAAGAGACCTCTGGGACAACATTAAATGCAATAACATTCACATTATAGATGTCCTAGAAGGAGAAGAGAGAGAGAAAGGACCCGAGATTATAGTTGAAAACTTCTCTAACGTGAGAAAGGAAATAGTCACCCAAGTCAAGGAAGCACAGAGAGTCCCATACAGGATAAACCCGAGGAGAAACACGCTGAGACACATAGTAATCAAATTGGCAAAAATTAAAGACAAAGAAAAATTATTGAGAGCAGCAAGGGAAATACAACAAATAACATACAAGGGAACTCCCATAAGGTTAACAGCTGATTTCTCAGCAGAAACTCTACAAGCCAGAAAGGAGTGGCATGACATATTTAAAGTGATGAAAGGGAAGAACCTACAACCAAGATTACTCTACCCGACAAGGATCTCATTCAGGTTCAGTGGAGGAATCAAAAGCTTTACAGACAAGCAAAAACTAAGAGAATTCAGCACCACCAAACCAGCTCTACAACAAATGCTAAAGGAACTTCTCTAAGTGCGAAACACAAGGGAAGAAAAGGACTGACAAAAACAAACCCAAAACAATTAACAAAATTGTAATAGGAACATACATATCGATAATTACCTTAAATGTGAATGGATTAAATGCTCCAACCAAAAGACACAGGCTCGCTGAATGGATACAAAAACAAGACCCATATATATGCTGTCTACAAGAGACCCACATCAGACCTAGGGACACATACAGACTGAAAGTGACGGGATGGAAAAAGATATTCCATGCAAATGGAAATCAAAAGAAAACTGGAGTAGCAATACTCATATCAGATTAAATAGACTTTAAAAATAAAGAATGTTACAAGAGACAAGGAAAGACACTACATAATGATCAGGGGATCAATCCAAGAAGAAGATATAACAATCATAAATATATGTGCACCCAACATAGGAGCACCCCAATACATAAGGCAACTGTTAACAGCTATAAAAGAGGAAATCGACAGTAACACAGTAAGAGTTGGGGACTTTAAAACCTCACTTACACCAATCGACATATCATCCAAACAGAAAATAAATAAGGAAACACAAGCTTTAAATGATAAATTAAACAAGATGGACTAAATTGATGTTTACAGGACATTCCATCCAAAAACAACAGAATACACTTTTTTCTCAAGTGCTCATGGAACATTCTCCAGGATAGATCACATCTTGGGTCACAAATCAAGCCTCAGTAAATTTAAGAAAATTGAAATCATACCAAGCATCTTTTCTGACCACAAAGCTATGAGATTAGAAATCAATTACAGGGACAAAAACGTAAAAAACACAAACACATGGAGGCTAAACAATACGTTACTAAATAACCAAGAGATCACTGAAGAAATCAAAGAGGAAATCAAAAAATACCTAGAGACAAATGACAATGAAAACACGACGATCCAAAACCTATTGGATGCAACAAAAGCAGTTCTAAGCGGGAAGTTTATAGCAATACAAACCTACATCAAGAAACAAGAAAAATCTCAAACAATCTAACCTTACACCTAAAGGAAGTAGAGAAAGAAAAACAAACAAAACACAAAGTTAGCAGAAGGAAAGAAATCATAAAGATCAGAGCAGAAATAAATGAAATAGAAACAAAGAAAACAATAGCAAAGATCAATAAAACTAAAAGCTTGTTCTTTGAGAAGATAAACAAAATTGATGAACCATTAGCCAAACTCAACAAGAAAAAGAGGGAGAGGACCAATCACAAGTAATGAAATTGAAACTGTGATTTAAAATCTTCCAACAAAAAAAAGTCCAGGACCAGATGGCTTCACAGGTGAATTCTGAAGAGCTAACACACATTCTTCTCAATATCTTCCAAAAAATTGCAGAGGAAGGAACACTCCCAAGCTCATTCTATGAGGCCACCATCACCCTGATACCAAAACCAAACAGAGATACCACAAAAAAAGAAAATTACAGACCAATATCACTGATGAATATATTCAAAAATCCTCAACAAAATACTAGCAAACAAAATCCAACAACACATTAAAAGGATCATACACCATGATCAAGTGGGATTTATCCCAGGGATGGGAGGATTCTTCAATATATGCAAATCAATCAATGTGATACACCATATAAACAAATTGAAGGAGAAAAACCGTATGATCATCTCAATAGATGCAGATAAAGCTTATGACAAAATTCAACATCCATTTATGAGAAAAACTCTCCAGAAAGTAGGCATAGAGGGCACCTACTTCAACATAATAAAGGCCATATATGACAAACCCACAGGAAACATGATTCTCAATGGTGAAAAACTGAAAGCATTTCCTCTAAGATCAGGAACAGACAAGGATGTCCACTCTCGCCACTATTATTCAACACAGTTTTGGAAGTCCTAGCCACAGCAATCAGAGAAGAAAAAGAAATAAAAGGAATACAAATTGGAAAAGAAGAAGTAAAAAGGTCACTCTTTGCAGATGACATGATACTATACACAGAGTCCTAAAGATGCCACCAGAAAACTACTAGAGCTAATCAATGAATTTGGTAAAGTTGCAGGATACAAAATTAATGCACAGAAATCTCTTGCATTCCTATACACTAATGATGAAAAATATGAAAAAGAAATTAAGGAAACACTCCCATTTACCACTGCAACAAAAAGAATAAAATACCTAAGAATAAACCCACCTAAAGAGGTAAAAGACCTGTACTCAGAAAACTATAGGACACTGATGAAAGAAATCAAAAGTGACACAAAGAGATGGAGAGATATACCATGTTCTTGGATTGGAAGAATCAATATTGTGAAAATGACTACACTACCCAAAGCAATCTAGAGATTCAGTGCAATCCCTATCAAATTACCAACGGCATTTTTTACAGAACTAGAACAAAAGAATCTTAAAATTTGTATGGAGACACAAAAGACCCCGAATAGCCAAAACGGTCTTGAGGGAAAAAAACGGAGCTGGAGGAATCAACTCCCTGACTTCAGACTATACTACAAAGCTATAGTAATCAAGACAATATGGTACTGGCACAAAAACAGAAACATAGATCAATGGAACAGGATAGAAAGCCCAGAGATAAAACCACACACCTATGGTCAACTAATCTATGCCAAAGGAAACAAAGATATATAATGGAGAAAAGACAGCCTCTTCAATAAGTGGTGCTGGGAAAACTGGGCAGCTACATGAAAAAGAATGAAATTAGAATGCTCCCTAACACCATACACAAAAATAAACTCAAAATGGATTAGAGACCTAAATGTGAGACCAGGCATTATAAAACCCTTAGAGGAAAAAATAGGAAGAACACTCTTCGACATAAGTCACAGCAAGATCTTTTTTGATCCACCTCCTAGAGTAACGGAAATAAAAACAAAAATAAACAAATGGGACCTAATGAAGCTTAAAACCTTTTGCAAAGCAAAGGCAACTACAAACAAGATGATAAGACAACCCTCTGAATCAGAGAAAATATTTGCAAATGAATCAAAAAACAAAAGATTAATCTCCAAAATATATAAATCGCTCATGCCACTGAATATTTAAAAAACAAACAACCCAATACAGAAATGAGCAGAAGACCTAAATAGACATTTCTCCAAAGAAGACATACAGATGGCAAAGAAGCACATGAAAACTCCTCAGCACCACTAATTATAAGAGAAATGCAAATCAAAACTACAATGAGGTATCACCTCGCACCAGTTAAAATGGGCATCATCAGAAAATCTACAAACAACAAATGCTGGAGAGGGTGTGGAGAAAAGGGAACCCTCTTGCACTGTTGGTGGGAATGTAAATTGATACAGCCACTATGGAGAACAGTATGGGGGTTCCTTAAAAAACTAAAAATAGAAGTACCATATGACCCAGTAATCCCACTACTGGGCATATACCCAGAGAAAACCATAATTCAAAAAGACACATGCAAAAAAAAGAAAAAGACACATGCACCCCAATATTCATTGTAGCACTATTTACAATAGCCAGGTCATGGAAGCAACCTAAATGCCCGTCGACAGATGAATGGATAAGGAAGTTGTGGTGTATATATACACAATGGAATATTACTCAGCCATAAAAAGGAAAGAAATTGGGTCATTTGTAGAGACATGGATGAACCTAGAGACTGTCATACAGAGTGAAGTCAGAAAGAGAAAAACAAATATCGTATATTAACGCATATATGTGGAACCTAGAAAAATGGTACAGACGAACCTGCTTGCAGGGCAGAAAATGAGACACAGATGTAGAGAGCAAACGTATGGACACCAAGGGGGAAAAGCAGCAGTGTGTGTGTGTGTGTGTGTGTGTGTGTGTGATGCATTGGGAGATTGGGATTGACATATATACACTAATATGTATAAAATGGATAACTAATAAGAACCTGATGTATAAAAAAATAATAAAAAATAATCGTGTATCTATAGAGATTACTATATATTAACCTCATGGTAACCAAAAACCAAAAATCCGTAATAGATAGACATGCACAAAAAAGATAAAGTAATCCAAACACTAGAGAGTCATCAAATCACACTGGAAGAAAGCAAAAGAAGAAGAAAGGAACAAAAAAGAACTATAGAAACAAACCCCAAAACAGCTAACAAAATGGCAGTAAATGCAGACCTATCAAAAATTATTTTTTATTGAAGTATATTTGACTTACAATATTGTGTTAATTCTATAATTACTTTAAATGTAAATGGACTAAACGCTCCAATCAAAACACACAGAATGGCTGAGTGGATACAAAACAAGACCCATATATAAGCTGCCTACAAGAGACTCACTTCAGATGTAAAAATACACACAGACTGAAAGCGAAGGGATGAAAAAAGTTATTCCATGCAAATGGAATAAAGCTAGTATGGCAATACTTAGACAAAAAAATTGTAAAAAGAGACAAAAAAGAACATTACATAACAGTCAGGGGATAAATCCAAGAAGAAGATATAACAATTATATGCACCCAACATAGGAGCACCTAAATATATAAAGCAAATACTAGCAGACATAAAGGGCAAAATTAACAGTAACACAGTAATAGCAGGGGACTTTAACACCCCACTTATATCATCCAGATTGAAAATCAATTAGAAAACACTGGCCTTAAATGACACATTAGACCAGATGGACTCTCTCTCTCTCTCTCTCCATATATATATATATATATGGAGAGAGAGAGAGAGAGAGAGAGAGATAATATTCTATCCGAAAGCAGCAGAATGCACATTCTCATCAAGTGCACTTGGAACATTCTCCAGGACAGATCATATGCTAGGCCATAAAACAAAGTCTCAGTAAATTTAAGAAAATCGAAATCATATCAAGCATATTTTCTGACCACACTATGAGACTAGAAATTAGCTATAAGGAAAAAAAAATGCAAAAAACTCAAACACATAGAGACTAAACTATCTGCTACTAAACAACCAATGGATCACTAAAGAAATCAAAGAAGTAATAAAAAATACCTGGGGACAAATGAAAATGAAAACACAATGTTTCACAATCAATGGAACACAGCAAAATCAGTTCTAATTCTAAGAAGGAAGTTTATAGTGATACAAGCCTACCTCAGGAAACAAGAAAAATCTCAAATAAACAACCTAACCATACACCTAAAGGAACTGGGAAAAGAAGAACGAACAAAACCCAAAGGTAGTAGAAGGAAAGAAATCATAAAGATTAGAACAGAAATAAATGAAATAAAGACTAAAAAAAAAAGTAGAAAAGATCAATGAAACTAATAGCTGCTTCTTTGAAAAGATAAACAAAATTGATAAACCTTTAGCCAGACTCATCAAGAGAAAAAGGGAGAGGGCACAAATCAATAAAATCAGAAATGAAAGAGAAGAAGTTATTACTGACACCACAGAAATACAAAGAATCATAAGAGATTACTAAGAACAACTATATGTGAATAAAATGGACAATCTAGAAGAAATGGAAAAATTCCTAGAAACATACAATCTCCCAAGACTGCTCCAGGAATAAAAAATATGAACAGACCAATTACCAGTAATAAAATTTAATCAGTAATTTAAAAAAAAACCTACCAAAGAAAATTCCAGGACCAGGTGAATTTATAGGTGAATTCTGCCAAACATTTAGAGAAGAGTTAACACCTATCCTCCTCAAACTATTCCAAAAATTTGCAGAGGAAGGAATACTTCCAAACCCATTCTATGAGGCCAGCATCACCCTGATAACAAAATCAGACAAAGATACTTCAAAAAAAGAAAACCACAGGCCAATATCACTGATGAACATAGATGCAAAAATCCTCAATAAAATATTAGCAATCTGAATCCAACAATACATTTAAGGGATCATAAACCATGATTAAGTGGGATTCATCCCAGGTAGGCAAGGATGGTCTAGTATCCACAAATTGATCAATGTGATATAACACATTAACAAACTGAAGAATAAAAATCATATGATCATCTCAATAAATGGAGAAAAGCTTTTGACAGAATTCAACTTCAATTTATGAAAAAAATTCTCCACAAAGTGGGTATAGAGGGAACGTACCTCAACATAATAAAGGCCATATATGGTAAGCCCCGAGCTAACATCATACTCAGAGTGAAAAGCTGAAAGCATTTCCTCTAAGATCTGGAACAAGACAAGAATGCCCACACAGTGCTTTTATTCAACATAGTATTGGAAGTCCTAAACACAGAAATCAGACAAGAAAAAGAAATATAAGGAATCCAAATTGTAAAGAAAGAAGTAAAACTGTCACTGTTTGCAGATGTCATAATACTATACATAGAAGATCCTAAAGACACCACCAAAAAACTACTAGAGTTCATCAGTGAATTCAGTAGAGTGGCAGGATGCAAAATTAAGATACAGAAATATCTGTTGCATTCCTATACAATAACAGTGAACTGTCGAAAAGAGAAATAAAGGAAACAACCCCATTTACAATCACATCTAAAAGAATAAAATACCTAGGAATAAACTTAACCAAGGAGGTAAAAGACCTGTACTCAGAAAACTGTAAGACACTGACACTGATGAAAGAAACTGAAGATGATACAAAAACAGATGGTAAGGTTACTATGTTCATGGATTGAAAGAATTAACACTGTTAAAATGACCATACTACCCAAGGCAATCTACAGATTCAATGCAATCCCTATCAAAATACCAATGGCATTTGCCACAGAACTAGAACAAATAACTTTTAAATTTGTATGGAAACACTAAAGATCCCAAATAGACAAAACAATCTTGAGAAAGAACAGAGCTGGAGGTATCACACTCCCTGACTTTAGAGTATACTACAAAGTTACAGTAATCAAAACAGTATAGTATTGACACAAAAACAGACACAGAGATCAATGGAACAGAATAGAGAACCCAGAAATAAACCAACACACTTATGGTCAATTAATCTATGACAAAAGAGGCAAGAATATACAAGGGAAAAGATAGTCTCTTTAATAACAGTGCTGGAAAAACTGGACAACTGCATGTAAAAGAATGAAATTAGAGCATTTTCTCACACCATATACAAAAATAAACTCAAAATGGATTAAATTCCTAAATGTAATACTGGAAACCATCAAGTTCCTAGAAGATAATATAGGTAAAGCACTCTTTGACATAAGGTGTAGCAATGTTTTAGGATCTGTCTCCTAAGGCAAAGGAAACAAAAGCAAAAATAAACAGATTGGACCTAATTAAACTTAAGAGCTTTTGCACAGCAAAGGAAACCATCAACAAAACGAAAAGACAGAATGGGAGAAAATATTTGCAAATGATATGCCTGATTAAGGGTTAATACCTAAAATATATAAACAACTCATACAACTCAGTCTCAAAAAAACAAATCCCCAATTAAAAAATGCACAGAGGGACTTCCCTGGTGGTGCAGTGGTGAAAAATTCGCCTGCCAATGCAGGGGACACGGGTTCATTCGAGCCCTGGTCCGGGAAGATCCCATGCTGCAGAGCAACTAAACCTGTGCACCACAACTACTGAGCCTACACTCTAGAACCCGTGAGCCAAAACTACTGAGCCCATGTGCCACAACTACTGAAGCCCACATGCCTAGAGCCCGTGCTTCACAACAAGAGAAGACACCACAATGAGAAGTCCACACACCACAATAAAGAGTAGCCCCCACTCACCGCAACTAGAGAAAGCCCTCGTGCAGCAACCAAGATCCAACACAGCCAATATTTAAAAAAAAAGCATAGAAAACCTGAATAGACATTTTTCCAAAGAAGACATACAGATAGCCAACAGGCACATGAAAAGATTCTCAACATTGCTAATCATCAGAGAAATGCAAATCAAAACTGTGATGAGACATCACCTCAACCCTGTCAGAGTGGCTATCATCAAAAAGACCACAAATTATGGGACTTCCATGGTGGTCCTGTGGGTAGGACTCCGCACTCCCAGTGCAGTGGGCCCAGGTTCGATCCCTGGTCGGGGAACTAGATCCTGAATGCATGCCACAACTAAGAGTCCACATGCTGCAACGAAGATCCTGCATGCCACAACTAAGACCAGGCACAACCAAAATAAATAAATAAATATTTTTTTAAAATATATATATATTTTCAAAAAGACCACAAATTACAAATGTTGGTGAGGATGTGGAGAAAAGGTAACCCTTGTAAACTGTTAGTGGGAATGTAAATTGGTGCAGCCCCTATGGAAAACTGCACATAGGTTCCTCAAAAAATTAAAACTAGAACTACCATGTGATCCAGCAATTCCACTCCTGGGTATAGAAGACAATGAAAACACTAATTTGAAAAGATGCATGTACCCAAAATGTTCATAGTAGCATTATTTACAATAGCCAAGATATGGAAGCAACCTAAGTGTCCATCAACAGATGACTGGATAAAGAAGATGTGGTATATATATGCATGGAGAACTACTCAGCCATAAAGAAGAATGAAATTTGCAACAACATAGATGGACCTGGAGGGTATTATGTTTAGTGAAATAAGTCAGACAGAGAAAGACAAATACTGTACATTATCTCTTATATGTGGACTCTCAAAAATAAAACAAACAAATGATTATAACAAATCAGAGAGGGAAGGAAGGAGGGGCAGGATAGGGGTAGAGGATTAAGAAATACAAACTACTATTAATTCTATTTTTTGCTTCATTTGGGCAGTGGGAGATATTTATGCAAGTTCTTGGGGAAATGGAAGTGGGGGATATCAGGCAAATTATCCCCATGTATGGAAAAGCTGAATCACATTATCTTCCGGTTGGGTTATATAAATATTTCATCCCTCTGGTTACTGTCACTGGGCACATTTTGAGGCTGACCATTTACTGTCAAGGCTGGCAATGGCAAATACAGCTAAATGGAATCCCAAGTCAGAATTTAGCTGATTTGCAACTTCTGAATCTCCATGTGACTCTGGAGCAGGGACTACATCTTCATGACCCCTATATCCCCTGGACAAATACAACTCATGTTAATGAATGAAGAGACAAAGATCACCTATTTGTTTATAACATAAAATGAATTATATTATTGACTCAATAAGAATTGCCATTTTGTATAATTCTGTAGCTAATAAGAAAAACCATTACTAAATACCACATTTATTTTCTTATTTTCCTTACTTTAAGTATTTCATAGATATTCCTGACAAGGTTGAACAGATTACTTCTGATCCCCTCAACAATATTTGTTGAGGACCTCCCTGGTGGTGCAGTGGTTAAGAATCTGCCTGCCAATGCCAATGCAGCAGACACGGGTTCAAGCCCTGCTCCGGGAAGATTCCACATACTGCAGAACAACTAAGCCCATGCACCACAACTACTGAGCCTGCACTCTACAGCCCACGAGCAACAACTACTGAGCCTGCACACCTAGACCCCATGCTTCACAACAAGAGAAGCCACTGCAATGAGAAGCCCGTGTGCTGCAACAAAGAGCAGCCCCCGCTCTCCTCCACTAGAGAAAAGCCCATGCACAGCAATAAAGACCCAATGCAGCCAAAAATAAATAAATAAATTTATTTTTAAAAAGAAGTTTACTATTTGGTCAATTGTTCTAACCCAATTGTTTTCTTCCACAGAACAAAACAACAACAAAACTCTCTTTAGTTAGAAATATATTCCTACTTTCTAAAACTAGCCAGGTTTACTTAAAAGTGCCCCATTCACATGACTATATTTTATGCTCTCTTTACATATTATAATGTTTAATAAATTAAACTAAACAAGGATAGTTAGAATAAAATTTCATTACACCACCTACAATGGCTGTACCAATAAATACATGTAGAGCCTCTTCCTCAAACAGCCTGTATATGATTATTTATTCTATTAACCACAACTAAATAATGTATTTAATAAGATACTTTGGGTACATGTAACAGAAAACAACTAGTGCTACCTTTAGCAAAAGCAAAAAGAGGATTTTATAATTATAAGGATACAGGCATCTCATAGAACCCACGTCAGGAATTCAACCAGGCCCCAGAAAAGAACTGGAAGTAAGAACTAAAAAGCCATCAGAACCCAAGCAGTTCTCTTCTTTGGACCTAGTTTATCTTCCTTTTGCAGCAGAGTAGCTTTTGCTTCTCTGTCCACATAGGATGTGTTAACCTAAAACAAAACAGCCAGTTACTTTACCAACAAAATGGTTTTATTTGGGAACAGAAAGAATTGCAATTTGAGACATGCAGCTATAGTGAACCACATGCAAGTCTGGTAAAACGAAAGAAAGGAAGCTCTTTTATAGAGGAGAAGAGAAAGTTGGGAGGGGCTATTATAAACAAAAAGTCCACTGGGTGAAAGTGGGAGTTTGAAGTATAGTGGCTTTTCACTGGCTGAGGTGCAACAGTCTCTCATTGGCTTAGCTGTTGCCAGGCAAGGAGAATTCTTTCTTCCTCCAGCTGGCAGTGGTAAAGTAGGGCTACTTTCTGCTGGAGATGCAAAGTATTGTACATCCCTTTCTGTTGGGACCTGTACTGAAGAGTGGTATCGGAGTGAGAACTCCCCCTTCTGGCTTCCTGACTCCATTTTACTGAGGTTTCCCTTTATCAATTTTTACAGAGGAAAGCAATGGCCACGCCCAAACTCCCGAGTTTACATGTGTATCATGGCCAGACTGACTGACTCTCTTTAATCAGTCCCTAGAGAGGAAATCTCATTGGCCCAAATTCACCCACCTCCACCTGTGGCTGGAGGTGATCATCCTGCTGTGTGCAGTCCATCCCTGGAAGCAAGGAAGTACTGAGGGTTCTTTGTAAGCTAGGAAGACATACCAAATAGTGTATACTGCAAATGGATAAGACTATGCAAACCCCGTTCCTCTCTCAAATTCAGCAAAACAATGTCATCCCTCCTCTCCTGGAATGAAGTGACTAATGGAGCAGAGAAAGGCCCAATATAATTTTTTAAAAAAATCAATGTCCCTCCACATAGAAATATCAGTTACAGTGTAAGAAGAAGCTAACCCAGCCTATCAGTGAAACATTGAACCAGACAACTTCCATGCCAAAATAAACCTATAAAATGAAACGTCACACTGAACAATGTGCGTTCAGTCTCCTTTCCTCAATGTTTTACTTAAATCCTATGGTTTATACAAAGAGTTAAAAATACTTCATGCTAAAGATAACCAAAGCACTCAGGATAATAATAAAACAGTTTGTGCCTACAGCTTCTATCTGGAAAAGGCAAATAACTTAAATGTTAACTATAAAGAGTCACTGAACTGAAAACTATCTATTGTTTTGTTAAGTTTTACTTTCCCCTGAAGGTTTGCCAGTCCACTACATGGCCATAGTAAGTATGGGACATCTTGCATAGGAAAAAATAAATCACTTTCAGGTAAAAATTCAAAGTTGAGATGTTGAAAAGAGAATTGTAGGTACAGTTATCACAGATTTCCCCCCTTAATGATAAATAATTTGCTAGACTGAGCTTAAGGAATACCTGAAACCCATTTTTTTTTTCCTAGCAGATAACAGTTCATATTAAGTAGGCTTTCTTAGTCTCACCTTTCAACAGTATCTGCTAAATTTAATCACAGATGCGTAGTGACAATTTTTTCCATAAATGGTGTTAAGCAAAGGTATTCTAAAGAGGGGAAATACAGTGTAAGGTAGAATTAAATCCTAATTTTATTTCTTATTCTCTCTCTGACGCTGGAGGTCTTCATATTTCAGCTTCCTGTTCTGTAAATTTTATAACACTGCAATGCTTCACAGTGCTGTTGTAGGAAGAAAGTAAAATGTGAAAATTGAGCAAGTATAAGCATTGCCATGATGGTTGGTATTGCTGCTAGTGATGTTGCCCTGCTTACAGAAACACGGACATCATTTGCCCTTGACTTGACTTTCAGAAATTTAACTTTTAAGGCCTCAAGTAGGTTAACAATAATATCTGCATTTGTATAATGCTTTATAGTTTATAAATAATTTCAGAAATGAGCAACATTTAATCCTCACAAATGTTGCATAATAGAGGTGTTATCATCCGAGGAGACAGACTCTGAGAGGTCAAGTGATTTACCCAAGTTCACACAACTGGTAGTAAACCTAGAATTCAAAGCTGGAATTCGAACCCTGTCTTTTGACTCCAGGTCTAGTATTTTCCCTTTATTGTAGTGGAGCTTGTCTGATGTTTTTAAAAAATCTTCTGATTCTATTTCTCACCTTAACTTATAATATAGGTGTCATACGGAGGAATCAATTGAAAAGTGCTCCACTAATTTTCCTGGACTGATCAGAGATCCTGATGACTTCTTTTAACTACTTAAATGTTCAATTCTTTTAACTACTTCTTTAACTCCTCACCCTACTTACTTTTTTCCTTCTTCCAGTTTTATTGCGATACAACTGATATACAGCACCGTATAAGTTTAAGTTGTACTGTATAATGATTTGACTTACATACATCATGAAATAATCACCACAGCAAGTTTAGTGAACATTCATCATCTCATATAGATACAAAATTAAAGGAATAGAAAAAAATGTTTTCCCTTGTGATGAGAACTCTTAGGATTTACTTCATTTAAAACTTTCATATATAGCATATAGTAGTGTTAATTATGCCTATCATGTTTCATATTACATCCCTAGTACTTATTTATCTTACAACTGGAAGTTTGTACCTTTTGATCACCTTCATCCAATTCGCCCTCCTGCCTCTGATAACCGCAAATCTGATCTCTTTTTCTGAGTATGTTTATTTGTTTGTTTATTTGTTTTTGAAGTATAATTGACCTACAAAACTATGTTAGTGTACAACACAGTGACTATTTCAATACTTTTCAAAATGATCACCATGATAAATCTAGTTACAACCATCACCATATAAAAATTACATAATTGTTGATTATATTCCCCACACTGTACATTTCATACCCATGACTCATTTATTTTGTAACTTAAAATAAATTACTTTAGGTTTATTTTTAATTTAAACTTAAATAAAATAATTATTTTAATAGATTATGTACCTCATAATCTCCCTCACCTATTTCTCTTCTCCCCCCCACCCCACCTCCCCTCTGGAAACCACCTGTTTGTTCTCTGTATCTATGACTCTGTTTCTATTTAGTTATATTTGTTCATTTGTTTTTGTTTTCTTAGATTCCACATATAAATGAAATCATATGGTATTTGTCTTTCTCTGACTTATTTCACGTAGCATAGTACAATCTAGGTCCACCCACATTGTTGCAAATGGCAAGATTTCATGCTTTTTATGGCTGAGTAATATTCCATTGTGTATATATATGTGTGTGTGTATATACCCACACCATATCTTCATCCACTCATCTATTGATGAGTACTTAGGTTGCTCCCATATCTTGGCTATTTTAAATAATGCTGCAATGAACATTGGGGTGCATATATCTTCTCACCTTACTTCTCCATTAATTTATTTGTCTATGCTTTTATCTCTGCTAGAATGCATTACATGCATTACATGATGTCTTCAATTTCAAAATAATATAATACATTCGGGATTGATACCAGCTGAGGGAACACAGAATAAAGGAGAGTAACAAATGATAAGTCAGATGATTTTGTGGCCCAGTGATTTGGCATGGGCCCAGTAATACATATCTGGGTTCAAATCAGGATTTCAAAATGTGGACCTCAATTCCCTTATGTGTAAAATATGGTCAATAATACCTACTTCACATGGTTAGAGTGAGAGTTAAATAAATACATGGTGTGTGTGAGGGTGTATAAATATATATTTATTAGTGGTTGGCAGAGTAATTGGTACAAAATAAGTGTACAATAAATGGAAATTTTATGCCTTGGTTGGGGAAAGTTGTAAATAAGTCAAGTTTGGAAGAGGTCTTAAACATGGTTTGACTCACATTGAGGAGGCTGTGAATACCAGTAAGCAACAAATATTAGTTTCACAATTTCTGGATATTAGGTCATGGTGTACATGTTGATAATAGTGGACTTCGGGCAATAATTCTTTCAACTGAGGATGCATACACAAGCCCAGAAGGACATTTTAACAATGTCCTTAAACAGAAAACACAATTTAGAGTTTTCTCATGAATGGAGTTGCTGTACATCACTTTCTAGATACCACCTATTAAATGTTTTATTCCCCAGTTATGCACAAGAAGCAAAGCCCATGAACAACAGATGGCAGCCCAATTCTGTATTCTCTAAATGGTTTTCCTCCCACTCATAAGAGCCCAAGGATGTGTTGATTCAAGTGTTGCAGATGAATCTTCAGCACAAAATACTACTTCACAGTGTGACTCAGACTGTGTTTCTCCTCACTGGTGATAGCCAAGCTTTGAAACATGGTCTGAATTCAGAGTCTGGATCTGAAGACAATTTATGTGCAATTTGGCATCCAACTCCAACAAGGTTATGTGTGTACATAAAGCATAAAAGGATGGAAAAATCATTTTGATTAGCCATTAAGTCCTGGGTAGCAATCAAGGCTTTAAACAAAGTAGTTGAATTCATGTAGTCAGTCAACACAAGTTCAGGGATCAGAAAATGGAGGACTAACCTTGATGCCTCACCTTTCCTTAACCTCCCCACATCCAATCACAGCAAGTTCACCTGCTAAATTACCCTTACATCCATGGACTTCTGTCTCCACTGCAACCCCTATTAGTCTAAGCCAACAGCACCCATTTCCTGGTCTCCCTACATTTAAGTTAGATCTTCTTGGATGCAGTCCGACAGATTTCTCCAAAATGTGAACTTGATCCTGTCACTGCCACCACTCCATTCCTACTGCTTCAATAGCTTCCCTTTGTTCCTATGATAAAGGTCAAAACACCTGTCGTGGTCACTAAAGTATAATGTTCTTAGTTACCACAGTGTACCTCAGTTACCAACAACAGAAATTATCTCTGGCTGATTTAAAGAGCAAAGAAATTTATTAAAAGGATATTGCCACTAGGAAGAAATTGACTCAGACAAGAGAGAAACTTACAAAGAAATGTGAGCCACCCATAGGCTGGGGGCCAAGCTGAGGAAATGGGTGCCACAGCTTGTACTGCCAATATCCTGGAAACCATCGCTGGAGCCACTGCCACACTTACCAAAACAAGAAGGGAATTCTTCACTGTTTTGCTTCTGGCTCCTGACCCAAATACTGAGTGGGTGCACTCGATTGGCTGAGGCTAGGTCATGTGACCACACCTAGCCACCTGGAGCTGAGTTTCTGTAGCAGGAAGTCGGCCCTACCTACCATTAAGTGGGGAATTCCCCAAACACAAGAAGGAGTTTCAAATGCTGAGTGGTCAAAATAAAGAGAAAGAAAGAAAGAGTAACGTCCACTACTACCTATGGCCTATGATTTGGCTTTGTCTCCCCCTCGAGCACCATCTCACCCCCTCTCTCTCCGTGCTCCAGCTACACTGTCCTTCCTTCAAACATTTCTCCCATATGGCTCTTCCCTCTGCCTAGAATGCTCCCTTATCTATCAGCAGTCCTACCTCACTCTGGTCCAGGCTAGTGTATAGGTTCGGGTACTGTTCGGAAAACAATGGCACACTCACAGGTGAGTTCAATGAGATCATTTATAAAGATGTGGGCCCTGTTAAGGGAAGCCAGCCAGACCAGCTGTAGTAAAGCATCCTTGGCTAGCAATAGTAGGAAGCCCTATCACCCCTCAGTTACAGGGGTAAGGGATGAGGTGGGTGTTCCTGGAACCAGCACGAATAGCTGTGGCCTCCAACAAAGAAACGAAGTCAATTTATACTGGAAGGGAGGGGGAGTTAATAGCCTGATTTCACTCTGCTCCCACTCTCTAACCTCCTGCTGATGCCTCTTATTGGCCAAACCCAAACTGAGGCCAGAGGGACAAGTCGCCTGTTGTTGGAGGCCACCAAGGCAATCTCCTGGAACACAGGGCAGGGTCAAGAAAGATGGAGTTTGGATTCGGAAGGACTAGTGGAAAAAAATCCAGGGTAGTCAGTGTCCTGTTTTAGGTTCCTTTTCTTAACAGTACTTAAAAAAAAACAATTTTATTGCAGTATAATTGACATATAACCTTTTATTGGTTTCAGGTGTACAACATAATGATTGGATATTTGTATATGTTACAAAGTCCTTAACAGTATTTACCTCTATGTGTAACTATATAATTATAAGTGGTTTTTAAATTATTATTAATAGGTATTAATAACAATTTTAAATTTCTTGAGGTCAGGGATCGTGTCTGTCTTTGCTCACCACTGTTTCCTCAGAAACTAGCATAGTACCTAAAACACAAAAGGGCCTCAATAAATATTTCTTTTTTTAAAAAAATAAATGTATTTATTTTTGGCTGCATTGGGTCTTCATTGCTACTTGCAGTCTTTCTCTAGTTGTGGCGACCAGGAGCTACTCTTCATTACGGTGTGCACGCTCCTCATTGTGATGGCTTCTCTTATTGCAGAGCAACAAAAGGGCTCTAGACGCACCGGCTTCAGTAGTTGTGGCATGTGGGCTCAGTAGTTGTGGCTTGTGGGCTCTAGAACACAGGCTCAGTAGTTGTAGCGCATGGCCTTAGTTGCTCTGCGGCATGTGGGATCTTCCCAGACCAGGGCTCGAACCCATGTCCCCTGCATTGGCAGGCGGATTCTTAACCACTGTGTCATCAGGGAAGTCCCAATATTTCTTGAATTCAAGAAAGTATCTTCAATATGGGATATATTGAAAGTACCGTTAATATGGGAAATAGCCTAATTCTTGAGCCTTTAATAACATGAATAGGGAAATCATGCCTTCCTTCTTCCTTGTCAACCAGACTCTTTCCCAGTTTCTTTTTTGTCCACCTCATAAAATGGCATGTAATCACAAAATCTATGAAGTCCTGCCTTAAATTGAGCTAAAAGGCTAATAATTTACTTTTATTTTGCCCAAAGTTTCTCCTGCTCGGTTAACTTTCCTAAGTAATTTATTGAGAGCTCATTCTATGAAATAGATGAAGAGAGCTAACTTACTCAGGCTTCACAATAATCAAAAACTTTAAACCACAATGCACAGCAAGCATTTCAATTTAAACCTTTTTGCCTTTGTGCTATATTAAAATGTGCCTTGAAACAGGCATAATGACATATGGTAAATAACATATGGTTCCCGACAGTCCCTATTCATATGGAAAATATGCTAATTATATCCTGTACAGGAAGTAAAAGTGGAACCAGATTTACTTTCTCTGTATAGGTTTATCTGGATCCAGCAAGTGAAAATACTGATTTCCAGTGTCACAGAGGAAATGATATGGAGGCTGAACAGAGATGGCTGGTGTTCAAAGGTCAGTTACAAAGTAATCCACTGGAGGAAGAAAGGAATAATACATGATTTGGCGGTCAGAGTCAAGGTAATGTTGAGGGCTAGTAAGAGACGTTTAGAGAAGGCCCTGAGCCTTATCAAGGGAGTCCTTCAAGTCTCAGCTCTTTCCCAGGTCCAAAGAACTCATGCCAACCTTTGGGAAACAGACTCAGCATCCCCCACACATTGCTTCCACTAGTGGATTGTGCTTGTTTTTATTGCCCGGAGCTCTACCAGACCAAATGCCTCCTTTTTATAACAAAGATTTATAATGCTGCCTCTGCTATCCTGAAATGAACTCATATGTAATATTATTTATACAAAACATTTTTTAAACCAATGTAATGCTCTAACTATAAAATAAAGGATAAATAAAATATATTTATAATAAAGTAATATATATCTCAGAATGTAAACTCTTAGGCACTCAGAGACTTACACCTATGGGTAGAATCACTGTGAATGCAACAAGCACAAATGCATTTCATGTTCTACTGGACTCAAATGCCATGAGCGGCATTGTTGTCACACGTGTATTTTCAAAATAGTGAATGCCTCTTGGTAAAGTTCCCCAGCAAGCAATGAACAATTTTCTCTTGGCTTACAGAGTAGTTACATTCCTGGAAAATTCAGCGATCTTAAAAATATGTAAAAGCTACTTAGAACTTTATATAAAATGGAGTTGAGTTCTAGGCACAGATACTTGTAAATAAGTTTTATACTTACATGAAAGTTCTATAGAACATTTGAAGTCTCATTCAATTCACGGAACAATTTTTCGATGTATGGGTTAGTCTTTTACATTGCAAAATACCTCCGGCCCCAGCCCACGAAATGCCAGTGCATCCTCCAATCATTTTAATAAGCCAAAATGGGTCTACAAGTTTCCAAAATGCCATACGGGTATATAGTATCTCCCCTGTTAGAGACTTACTGGGCTAGAGGATTCAGTAATAAGTTTTCTGACTATGATAGTATCACTGTGATGCTATCCGTATGTGACATTCTAAACCTTCCTTTGGCTGGTACAATTCCTTCCAGCAGGCCCAGAAACAAAATCCTTCTAACTTAAGGCAAAAAAGTTTGTGAGCAAGATACTGGAGCAGCTCACCCAGTAGAAGGAAGAGCTGAATAAGAAAGCCTCAGTGTATCATTTAAAATTAAGTTCCACTAAACATAATAGAAAACCCCAAATAACAGTGGTTTAAACAGATAAAATTTTAATCCTCTCTCACATAAACTGAGCCTGGAGACAAGAAGTCCAGAGCTGGTACAGCCGCTCTGCTCCGTGAAGTCCCCAGAGACCCAGGCTCATTCTATTCACTCTCTGCCATCCTTAGGGTGTGGCCCTGGTTCGCAGGTGGCAGCAGAATGCAAGAACGAATGAAGAGCCAGGCAAATCCCAACTATCTCCTAAGGAACGTTCTCAGAAGCTGCCGGAAGACAATTTCCCTTACACCTCATTGTCCAAAACTTAGTCACGTGGCCATTCCGAGCTGCAGGAAGACTGAGAAAGTGTTTATTCTGGGTGGTTACGTGACCAGATGAAAATTCTATTACTGATGAATAGACGAGAATGGACACTGGATGATAAACTAATAATAATCAGTGCCCCGCTTGGGGAGAAGAGGAATCAGCGCAGCTCTGGGGTTTCAGCTGACAGCCCTGTGTGTGTATATTCAGTGCTGGCAGCAGTGAGGATTTATGACTGTGCTGTGCTGTAATACAGATGTGTTCTTGGCTGTTTACTCTTCCGGTGTGGTGGGCTGAATAATCGCCATGTCCTACTCCCTGGGACCTATGAATATATGACCTTCCATTGTACAGGGAAATTTGAAGATGTGAACCTTAAATTAAGGTTCTTGAAATGGAGAGTATCCAGGATTATCTGAGTGGGCCTAATGTAATTTCAAGAATCCTCATAAGAGGGAGGCAGGAGATCAGAGAGAGAGGAAACATGTCGACAAAAGCAGGAGGTTAGAGGGATGCGAAGAAAGACAGCCCCTAGAAGCTGGAAAAAGGCAAGAAAACAGATTATTTCCCGAAGACTCCAGAAAGCACAGACCTTGATTTTACACTTTTTTTTTTTTTACACACATCCAGAACTATAAGAAAATAAATGTGTGTTGTTTTAAACCACTACATTTGTGGTAATTTGTTACAGCAGCAGGAGGAAACTAATACACTTGGTAACTGATTATTTTCTGATCAGCTCTAAATCAGGTTCGAAAACTTCTCATAAACTTCACAAGCTACCCAATACACTCCCATTAAAACCCTTTCCTGCTGAAGCTAATCAGAGTCGGTTTCTACTCTGCCCAGCAAAGGACTCAGGCTCGTACAATCAGAGACCATTCCTCTAGGGGTCACCAATAAGAAAACTCAGCAATATCGGCATGCTGTTTCTACTTTCCTGTTCTCAGGAGTCATATTCCCAAGAGAGCAAAACCAATTTTCCAGATTAGATCACATGCCCATCCATCCCTGTAGTCAGGGGGCGAAGGACCTATGATTAAAAGCCCCACCAGAACCACTTGGGTTGGGGATTCACTCAAAGTAATGAGGCAACTGCTTTTACCAGAGGAAGGAGGAAAATAACACTGGCCAGCCAAAACCAACATTTTTTTAATGTTTTTTTTTTAACATCTTTATTGGAGTATAATTGCTTTACAATGGTGTGTTAGTTTCTGCTTTACAACAAAGTGAATAAGTTATACATATACATATGTTCCCATATCTCTTCCCTCTTCCGTCTCCCTCCCTCCCACCCCTCTAGGTGGTCACAAAGCACTGACCTGATCTCCCTGTGCTATGCAGCTGCTTCCCACTAGCTATCTATTTTACATTTGGTAGTGTATATATGTCCATGCCACTCTCTCACTTTGTCCAGCTTACCCTTCCCCCTCCCCGTGTCCTCAAGTCCACTCTCTAGTAGGTCTGTGTCTTTATTCCTGTCTTACCCCTAGGATCTTCATGACATTTTTTTTTCTTAAATTCCATATATATGTGTTAGCATATGGTATTTGTCTTTCTCTTTCTGACTTACTTCACTCTGTATGACAGACTCAAGGTCCATCCATCTCATTACAAATAGCTCAATTTCGTTTCTTTTTACGGCCAAGTAATATTCCATTGTATATATGTGCCACATCTTCTTTTTCCATTCATCCGATGATGGACACTTAGGTTGTTTCCATCTCCGGGCTATTGTAAATAGAGCTGCAATGAACATTTTGGTACATGCCTCTTTCTGAATTTTGGTTTTCTCAGGGTATATGCCCAGTAGTGGGATTGCTGGGTCATATGGGAGTTCCATTTGTAGTTTTCTAAGGAACCTTCATACTGTTCTCCATAGTGGCTGAACCAATTCACATTCCCACCAGCAGTGCAAGAGTGTTCCCTTTCCTCCACACCCTCTCCAGCATTTATTGTTTCTAGATTTTTTGATGATGGCCATTCTGACTGGTGTGAGATGATATCTCATTGTAGTTCTGATTTGCATTTCTCTAATGAATAATGATGTTGAGCATTCTTTCATGTGTTTGTTGGCAATCTGTATATCTTCTTTGGAGAAATGTCTATTTAGATCTTCTGCCCATTTTTGGATTGGGTTGTTTGTTTTTTTGTTATTGAGCTGCATGAGCTGCTTGTAAATTTTGGAGATTAATCCTTTGTCAGTTGCTTCATTTGCAAATATTTTCTCCCATTCTGAGGGTTGTCTTTTGGTCTTGTTTATGGTTTCCTTTGTTGTGCAAAAGCTTTGAAGTTTCATTAGGTCCCATTTGTTTATTTTTGTTTTTATTTCCATTTCTCTAGGAGGTGGGTCAAAAAGGATCTTGCTGTGACTTATGTCATAGAGTGTTCTGCCTATGTTTTCCTCTAAGAGTTTGACAGTTTCTGTCCTTATATTTAGGTCTTTAATCCATTTTGAGCTTATTTTTGTGTATGGTGTTAGGGAGTGATCTAATCTCATACTTTTACATGTACCTGTCCAGTTTTCCCATCACCACTTATTGAAGAGGCTCTCCTTTCTCCACTGTACATTCCTGCAACCTTTATCAAAGATAAGGTGTCCATATGTGCGTGGGTTTATCTCTGGGCTTTCTATCCTGTACCATTGATCTATCTTTCTGTATTTGTACCAGTACCATACTGTCTTGATTACTGTAGCTTTGTAGTATAGTCTGAAGTCAGGGGGCCTGATTCCTCCAGCTCCGTTTTTCGTTCTCAAGATTGCTTTGGCTATGTGGGGTCTTTTGTGTTTCCATACGAATTGTGAAATTTTTTGTTCTAGTTCTGTGAAAAATGCCAGTGGTAGTTTGATAGGGATTGCATTGAATCTGTAGATTGCTTTGGGTAGTAGAGTCATTTCCACAATGTTGATTCTTCCAATCCAAGAAGATGGTATATCTCTCCATCTATTTGTATCATCTTTAATTTCTTTCATCAGTGTCTTATAATTTTCTGCATACAGGTCTTTTGTCTCCTTAGGCAGGTCTATTCCTAGATATTTTATTCTTTGTGTTGCAGTGGTAAATGGGAGTGTTTTCTTGATTTCACTTTCAGATTTTTCATCATTAGTATATAGGAATGCCAGAGATTTCTGTGCATTAATTTTGTAACCTGCTACTTTACCAAATTCATTGATTAGCTCTAGTAGCTTTCTGGTGGCATCTTTAGGATTCTCTACGTATAGTATCATGTCATCTGCAAACAGTGACAGCTTTACTTCTTCTTTTCTGATTTGGATTCCTTTTATTTCCTTTTCTTCTCTGATTGCTGTGGCTAAAACTTCCAAAACTATGTTGAATAAGAGTGGTGAGAGTGGGCAACGTTGTCTTTTTCCTGATCTTAGTGGAAATGCTTTCAGTTTTTCACCATTGAGGATGATGTTGGCTGTGGGCTTGTCATATGTGGCCTTTATTATGTTGAGGAAAGGTCCCTCTATGCCTACTTTCTGCAGGGTTTTTATCATAAATGGGTGTTGAATTTTGTCAAAAGCTTTCTCTGCATCTATTGAGATGATCATATGGTTTTTCTCCTTCAATTTGTTAATATTGTTTATCACATTGATAGATTTGTGTATATTGAAGAATCCTTGCATTCCTGGAATAAACCCCACTTGATCATGGTGTATGATCCTTGTGCTGTTGGATTCTGTTTGCTAGTATTTTGTTGAGGATTTTTGCATCTGTGTTCATCAGTGATATTGGCCTGTAGTTTTCTTTCTTTGTGACATCCTTGTCTGGTTTTGGTATCAAGGTGATGGTGGCCTCGTAGAAGGAATTTGGTAGTGTTCATCCCTCTGCTATATTTTGGAAGAGTTTGAGAAGGATAGGTGTTAGCTCTTCTCTAAATGTTTGATAGAATTCGCCTGTGAAGCCATCTGGTCCTGGGCTTTTGTTTGTTGGAAGATTTTTAATAACAGTTTCAATTTCAGTGCTTGTGATTGGTCTGTTCATATTTTCTATTTCTTCCTGATTCAGTCTTGGCAGGTTGTGCATTTCTAAGAATTTGTCCACTTCTTCCAGATTGTCCATTTTATTGGCATAGAGTTGCTTGTAGTAATCTCTCATGACCTTTTGTATTTCTGCAGTGTCAGTTGTTACTTCTCCTTTTTCATTTCTAATTCTATTGGTTTGACTCTTCTCTCTTTTTGTCTTGATGAGTCTGGCTAATGGTTTATCTATTTTGTTTATCTTCTCAAAGAACCAGCTTTTAGTTTTATTGATCTTTGCTATTGTTTCCTTCATTTCTTTTTCATTTATTTCTGATCTGATCTTTATGATTTCTTTCCTTCTGCTAACTTTGGGGTTTTTTTGTTCTTCTTTCTCTAATTGCTTGAGGTGCAAGGTTAGGTTGTTTATTCGAGATGTTTCCTGCTTCTTAAGGTGGGCTTGTATTGCTATAAACTTCCCTCTTAGAACTGCTTTTGCTGCATCCCATAGGTTTTGGGTCGTTGTGTCTCCATTGTCATTTGTTTCTAGGTATTTTTTGATTTCCTCTTTGATTTCTTCAGTGGTCACTTCGTTATTAAGTAGTGTATTGTTTAGCCTCCATGTGTTTGTATTTTTTACAGATCTTTTCCTGTAATTGATATCTAGTGTCATGGCGTTGTGGTCGGAAAAGATACTTGATACAATTTCAATTTTCTTAAATTTACCAAGGCTTGATTTGTGACCCAAGATGTGATCTATCCTGGAGAATGTTCCATGAGCACTTGAGAAAAAAGTGTATTCTGTTGTTTTTGGATGGTGTGACCTACACGTATCAAGTAAGTCCATCTTGTTTAATTTATCATTTAAAGCTTGTGTTTCCTTATTTATTTTCATTTTGGATGATCTGTCCATTGGTGAAAGTGGGGTGTTAAAGTCCCCTACTATGAATGTGTTACTGTTGATTTCCCCGTTTATGGCTGTTAGTTTTTGCCTTATGTATTGAGGTGCTCCTATGTTGGGTGCATAAATATTTACAATTGTTATATCTTCTTCTTGGATCGATCCCTTGATCATTATGTAGTGTCCTTCTTTGTCTCTTCTAATAGTCTTTATTTTAAAGTCTATTTTGTCTGATATGAGACTTGCTACTCCAGCTTTCTTTTGGTTTCCATTTGCATGGAATATCTTTTTCCATCCCTTTACTTTCAGTCTGTATGTGTCTCTAGGTCTGAAGTGGGTCTCTTGTAGACAGCATATATATGGGTCTTGTTTTTGTATCCATTCAGCCAATCTGTGTCTTTTGGTGGGAGAATTTAGTCCATTTACATTTAAGGTAATTATTGATATGTATGTTCCTATTCCCATTTTCTAAATTATTTTGGGTTTGTTATTATAGGTCTTTTCCTTCTCTTGTGTTTCTTGTCTAGAGAAGTTCCTTTAGCGTTTGTTGTAAAGCTGGTTTGGTGGTGCTGAACTCTCTCAGCTTTTGCTTGTCTGTAAATGTTTTAATTTCTCTATCAAATCTGAATGAGGTCCTTGCTGGGTAGAGTAATCTTGGTTGCAGGTTTTTCTCCTTCATCACTTTCAGTATGTCCTGCCACTCCCTTCTGGCTTGCAGAGTTTCTGCTGAGAGATCAGCTGTTAACCTTATGGGGATTCCCTTGTGTGTTATTTGTTGTTTTTCCCTTGCTGCTTTTAATATGCTTTCTTTGTATTTAATTTTTGACAGTTTGATTAATATGTGTCTTGGCGTATTTCTCCTTGTATTTATCCTGTATGGGACTCTCTGTGCTTCCTGGACTTGATTAACTATTTCCTTTCCCATATTAGGGAAGTTTTCAACTCTAATCTCTTCAAAAATTTTCTCAGTCCCTTTCTTTTCCTCTTCTTCTTCTGGAACCCCTATAATTCAAATGTTGGTGCGTTTAATATTGTCCCAGAGGTCTCTGAGACTGTCCTCAGTTCTTTTCATTCTTTTTTCTTTATTCTGCTCTGCAGTAGTTATTTCCACTATTTTATCTTCCAGGTCACTTATCTGTTCTTCTGCATCAGTTATTCTGCTATTGATCCCATCTAGAGTATTTTTAATTTCATTTATTGTGTTGTTCATCGTTGCTTGTTTCATCTTTATTTCTTCTAGGTCCTTGTTAAATGTTTCTTGCATTTTGTCCATTCTGTTTCCAAGATTTTGGATCATCTTTACTATCATTATTCTGAATTCTTTTTCAGGTAGAGTGTCTATTTCCTCTTCATTTGTTAGGTCTGGTGCATTTTTATCTTGCTCCTTCATCTGTTGTGTGTTTTTCTGTCTTCTCATTTTGCTTATCTTACTGTGTTTGGGGTCTCCTTTTTGCAGGCTTCAGGTTCGTAATTCCCGTTGTTTTTGACTCTGTCTCCAGTGGCTAAGGTTGGTTCAGTGGGTTGTGTAGGCTTCCTGGTGGAGGCGACTAGTGCCTGTGTTGTGGTGGATGAGGCTGGATCTTGTCTCTCTAGTGGGCAGGTCCACATCTGGTGGTGTGTTTTGGGGTGTCTGTGGACTTACTATGATTTTAGGCAGCCTCTCTGCTAATGGGTGGGGTTGTGTTCCTGTTTTGCTTGTTGTTTGGCATAGGTTGTCCAGCACTGTGGCTTGCTGGTCGTTGAGTGAAGCTGGGTGCTGGTGTTAAGATGGAGGTCTCTGGGAGATTTTCGCCGTTTGATATTATGTGGAGCTGGGAGGTGTCTTGTTGACCAGTGTCCTGAAGTTGGCTCTCCCACCTCAGAGGCAGAGCCCTGACTCCTGGCTGGAGCACCAAGAGTCTTTCATCCACACAGCTCAGAATAAAACAGAGAAAAAGCAGAGAGAATTAGTAGAAGTAGGAAGAAAGAAAGAAAGAAAGAAAGGAAGGAAGGAGGGAAGGCAGGAAGGAAGGAAGGAGGGAAGGAAGGAAAAAAGAAAGAAAGAAGATACATTAAAATAAAGTATAATAAAGTTATTGAATTTAAAAATAATTATTTAGAAAAAAAGAAAAGGGACAGATAGAACCTTAGGACAAATGGTGGAAGCAAAGCTATACAGACAAAATCTTACACAGAAGCATACACATACACCCTCACAAAAAGAGGTAAAGGGGAAAAAATCATAAATCTTGCTCTCAAAGTCCACCTCCTCAATTTGGGATGATTCGTTGTCTAAAGGAGGGAAGGAAGGAACGAAGGAAGGAAAGAAAGAAAGAAAGAAAGAAGGTAAAGTATAATAGAGTTATTAAAATTAAATATTAAGATAAAAAATAAAACAATGGACAGATAGAACCCTAGGACAAATGGTGGAAGCAAAGCTATACAGACAAGATCTCACACAGAAGCATACACATACACATTCACAAAAAGAGGAAAAGGCGAAAAAATCCTAGATCTTGCTCTCGAAGTCCACCTCCTCAATTTGGGATGATTCGTTGTCTGTTCATGTACTCCACAGATGCAGGGTACATCAAGTTGATTGTGGAGCTTTAATCCGCTGTTTCTGAGGCTGCTGGGAGAGATTTCCCTTTCTCTTCTTTGTTCTCACAGCTCACAGGGGCTCAGCTTTGGATTTGGCCCCGCCTCTGCATGTAGGTCGCTGGAGGGCGTCTGTTTTTTGCTCAGACAGGACGGGGTTAAAGGAGCCATTGATTCGGGGGCTTGAAGAACCTAGGGGTAAGACAGGAATAAAGCCACAGACCTACTGAAGAGCGGACTTGAGGATATGGGGAGGGGGAAGGGTGAGCTGTGACAGGGCGAGAGAGAGGCATGGACATATATACACTAACAAACGTAAGGTAGATACCTAGTGGGAAGCAGCCGCATGGCACAGGGATATCGGGCTCGGTGCTTTGTGACCGCCTGGAGGGGTGGGATAGGGAGGGTGGGAGGGAGGGAGATGCAAGAGGGAAGAGATATGGGAACATATGTGTATGTATAACTGATTCACTTTGTTATAAAGCAGAAACTAACACACCATTGTAAAGCAATTATACCCCAATAAAGATGTTAAAAAAAAAAAAAGATGTGGCACATATATACAATGGAATATTACTCAGCCATAAAAAGAAACAAAACTGAGTTATTTGTAATGAGGTGTATGGACCTAGAGACTGTCATACAGAGTGAAGTAAGTGAGAAAGAGAAAAACAAATACAGTATGCTAACGCATATATATGGAATCTTTAAAAAAAAATGGTACTGATGAACCTAGTTCCAGGGCAGGAACAAAGAGGTAGACATATGGGACTTCCCTGGTGGCACAGTGGTTAAGAATCCGCCTGCCAATGCAGGGGACGTGGGTTCAAGCCATGGTCCGGGAAGATCCCACATGCCACAGAGCAACTAAGCCCATGAGCCACAACTACTGAGCCTGCACTCTAGACCCTACGAGCCACAACTACTGAGCCTGCGTGTCACAACTACTGAAGCCCAAGCACTCTAGGGCCCATTCTCCATGCAAAAGAAGTCACCGCAATGAGAAGCCCACGCACCACAAAGTAGAGTAGCCCCGGCTCACCACAACTAAAGAAAGCCCACGTGTAGCAACGAAGACCCAATGCAGCCATAAATAAATAAATAAGAGGCAGACGTAGAAAGTAGACTTGAGGACATGGGGTGGGAAGGCGAAGCTAGGGCGAAGCTGGGGCGAAGTGAGAGTAGCATCGACATATATGCACTACCGAATGTAAAATATGCTGGGAAGAAGCAGCATAGCACAGGGAGATCGCCTCAATGCTTTGCGATGACCTAGAGGGGTGGGATAGGGAGAATGGGAGGGAGTCTCAAGAGGGAGGGGTATGGAGACATGTGTATGCATACGACTGATTCGATTTGTTGTGCAACAGAAACTAACACAGTATTGTGAAGCAATTATACTTCAATAAAGATCTAGTAAAAAATAAATTTAAAAAATAAAAAGTAAAATCAAAAGATAAAAAGATGGACAATAAGAGAGGAAAAATAAGACACTTAAAGAATCATTACAGAATGTCCAACACCTGACTGATAGGATTTCCAGAAAAAGAAAACAGAAAAAAAAAAAAGAAAAAAGGATGGAAAGAAATCAGGAAATAAACCAAAGAAAATATCTCAGGACTAAAAAACATGCAATTTAGACATGCAATCTCAGATCTAAAAGCCCACTAAATGCCAGCCCCATGAATAAAAAAAGACACCAAGTCACAGAATGAAATTTCAGGATACAGTAAGTCCCCTACATACGAATGAGTTCCATTCCAAGCGCACCTTTGTAAGTCCAGTTTGTTCGTAAGTCCACAAAGTTAGCCTAGGTACCCAACTAACACAATCGGCTATATAGTGCTGTATTGTAATAGGTTTATAATACTTTTCACACAAATAATACATAAAAAACAATCAAAAGAATAAAGAAAACATTTTTAATCTTACAGTACAGTACCTTGAAAATTACAGTAGTACCGTACAACAGCTGGCATACAGGGGCTTGCATTCGAGTGAACAGGCAAGAAGCATTACTGACTGGAAGAGAGAGAGGAGGTGGGAGATGGTAGAGCTGAAGGATTGTCAGCAATGGAGATGGAAAGCAATTTCACTCACACCTGACGTTGATGGCACAGGTTCTGGTTCCTTGCTAGATTCAATTCTATCTACCCTCTTGAAAAAATGATCCAGTGATGTCTGGGTAGTAGCTCTTTTTTTCCCATCATAGATGACACGGTAGCACTGGATTGCATTCTGAATGGCTGCTGCAACTTTTGTGTACCGTTCCACACTCGGGTCCTGGGCCTCAAAGACTAACAGTGCCTCCTCAAATAAAGAAAATCCCCTTGCCATTTCCTGTGTCGTGACTCTCTTCAGTTCTTCAGTTACTTCTTCCTCTTGTCTATCTTCGTCCTTTATCTGGGCCTCCAATTCCACCAGGTCTTCATTAGTAAGCTCCTCATGTTACACAGCATGGAGTTCAACAAAGCCATCCTCTTGCAGATCTAGCTCCAGCTTCTTGCTGAGGGTCACTAAGTTGCTGAAGACCTTTTTGGACTCCTCATCCACCTTCTCAAATCCACAAAAATCGTGAACAAACTTCAGGCAAATGTTCTTCCAAACCCCATTCATGGTGATGACTGTAACCTCATGCCAAGCAGAGTCAATGTTTTTATGGCCTTGTAGGTATTACAATCTTTCCAAAATTGTCCCAAGGTTGTTCCTGATTTGTCACTTGCCTTTACTGCCTGACGAAAAGTGTGACGTAAATAATATTTCTTGAAAGTCGCTATAACTCCCTAGTCCATAGGTTGCATGAGCGACATAGTATTTGGTGGCAGGTGCACTATTTTGACATTGGGATGAACGTTGTCCATGAATGGGGGTGGCCCGGAGCACTGTCAAGCAGCAAAAAATGTTGAATGGGACATCCTTCTCCAAGCAATGTTTCTCTACCTCTGGCATAAGGTGGTGGAAAAACCAGTCCTGGAAAATGGCCTGTGTAACCCAGGCTTTGGGGTTACTTTCCACATAACAGGAAGAGAGCTCTTGGCTATGTTTCTAAGGGCTCTTGGGTTCTCTGAATGATAAACTGAGGCTTCAGCTTCATATCGCTGGAAGCATTGCCACCAAACTACAGAGTTAGCCTATCCTATGCTGCTTTATAGGATGGCATCAAGTTCTCCTCCCTACTGATGTAACTTTGGTCTGGCATCCTCCTCCAGTACAGTCCTGTCTCATCCACATTAAAAACCTGCTCGGGTAAATACGTGCCTTCATCAATAATTTCTCAAAGTGTTTCACGAAATTCCCAGGCAGCTACTGTATCTGTACTCACTGCCTCGCCACTGACTTTTACGTTGTGAAGGTTGGCTGTAGCCTTGAACTGATGAAACCAGCCATGGCTGGCATTAAAAGATGCGCCCTCTGATTCTTCGCCGTGTTTCTTCTTCAAGTCTTCATAAAGGCTTTTAGCTTCCTCTTGAATCAGCATTAAGCTGAGCAGGACTTGACGCTGATGCTGATCCTGGATCCACACACTGAGAAGTTTCTCCATCTCCTCCATCACTTTTCCACATTTCTTCAATATTATTATCAACATCATTAGCACAGCAGACTTCACATGTTCCATGCTCTTGTCCTTGTTCTTTAGAATCGTGCTGATGGTTGAACAATTCGTATTATAAGAACAAGTGACATCTACCATCTTTTTGCCCTGCTCCATTCTCAATTATGTTCACTTTTGTTTCCATCGTTATCGCTTAGTACTTCTTAGCGGTACCAGCTACATCACTGCTGTTTTTAGACTTGCTTCGGGGCATCCTGGGCTTGAAATAAAGATACTGTACTACTGTACTCTGTGAAGTACACAAAACCACAACCATTTGTAGAGGATGCATGCACATGCCAATGTACGCCAGACACATGAACTAACTTACATGATTGGACATGCAAATGCACGTTCGTATCTTTGAAAGTTTGCAACTTGAAGGTTTGTATGTAAGGGACTTACTGTACTAAGAATAAACTTAAAACTTCTAAGGGATTGGAGGAGGAGATAATTACATAAAACATATCAGTAATCAGAATAGGCATCAAACTTCTTGATAGCAATGGAGTTCACAAAACAATGAAGCAAAGCCTTTCTGGTTTGGAGCAGAAGATATTTTCATCCTAGAATTAAGTAACAATCAACTATGAGGGTAAATATGGAAGGACATCTGTGCACCCTTTCTCAGAAAACTACTGAAGATGGGTCCCAGTAAAATGAGGGACCTAACAAAAAAGAAGAAAACATGAAAGCTGGGAAACAAGGAATGTCATACATAAAACTACTAGAGGGACTTCGGTCCTGGGACGAAAATCCAGGTAGCAACCAATCCAGACAGGAGCAGGAGGACAGAGATAATCAATAGACTACCTGAAATGGTAAATGTAGTGTTGATAAGCTTCTGAAAGTCTAATTAAACATTTGGTTAGAGTAACAGAAAACTGGTAAGATGAAAAGCTAGGCAGTTCTTAACGCCAAAGAAAACGAACAGCTGTACAATGACGGAAAAGTAATGAAAGTATGCTTAATTGGTTTACTAATGACCAACACTTACATAATAATGTAAATACTAAATACTGAATTAACTAGAAATTAGATTAGGATTATATTAAGAGGATAGGGAAAGGGAAGTATATGCGGGTGTGGCGTTAATAAAGTCTAAAATTTATAAATCAAGAAACAGCAGTATAGCTATAGGCATCAGGAAAAACTGCCAAAAATTTAAAAGCCTCAGCTGAGGGGAGAGAGAAAGCACTGCTTTTTAAAATTTTTAATATAAACTTTGTAGTATTATTTAACATTTTGTATAATTTTGATTTTTAAAATATTTATACTGCCCCCTAAGAAAAGAACCAATGAGAATAAATCCAGAGATTATTCATATTTTAGCTTGTACCATGCATTAATGCCAACACTCTACTTGGTTCAAATTCTCTTTGAAGATCCAACATTTGCTGAATTTAAAAAAAGCTCATTGCTCCATATGTCCTGTCTCCCTCAGCGACCAATATTTGAATTTTCAAAGATTGTATTTGAAATACTTCAAATATTGAAGTATTTAATATTTGAATTACTTCAAATATTGAAGTAATTCAATATTTGAATTACAGTGGATAAAAAAATTCTCTTCTAGTTCCTGTGTGTGATTAGTGACTATCCCAAAGCATGAAATATGATTTTAAAATATTTGTTCTCTGAATGTTCATTTATTCTTCATTTTTACTACATCACCTCTGCATGGCATTTGATAACCAAATGAAAGCCTCCCTTACTCTGCTTTGCGTTAGCCTGGTTCTCCTTCAATCCCCTCTAAGGTCATGACTCCATTACATCATTTAGGGTCTTCTCTGCTCTAACTCCTAATTTATGTAATTACTACATTTCACCTTAAAAATTGCCAAACAGTCAGTGTTCTATAAACAACAGTATTGTGCATATTTTTGCTAACAACAAATATACATGTATTACAGTAAAGAAGTTTATAAATTCAGAACCTATTAACAATCTAGAGTAAATACACTTTTAGCATAATAAAATGTATTTTTCTGAAGTCTATGTAACAGTAAATAACTATAATAGAATTGAATTAATCAAATATAGACTCAATATTCTTTTTTTTTAATTTTTAAAAATATTCTAGGGAATTCCCTGGTGGTCCAGTGGTTAGGACTCGGCACTTTTACTGCTGGGGTCTGGGTTCAATCCCTGGTCAGGGAACTAAGATCCCATAAACCGCACAGCACTGCCAAAAAAAAAAAACAAAACCCACTCCCGTGTATTCTTAATGTAGGAATCAACAGGTAATATAGTAGAAAACAAAGTACAGGTGACAGATGGCAACTAAAATGCCTTCAGGCACAACATGCAACATACTTACTATTTTCTGAATAAAAAATCTAGACCCAGGGCTTCCCTGGTGGCGCAGTGGTTGAGAGTCCGCCTGCCGATGCAGGGGACGCGGGTTCGTGCCCCGGTCCAGGAAGATCCCACATGCCGTGGAGCGGCTAGGCCTGTGAGCCATGGCCACTGAGCCTGTGCGTCCGGAGGCTGTGCTCCGCAACGGGAGAGGCCACAACAGTGAGAAGCCCGCGTACTGCAAAAAAAAAAAAAAAAAATCTAGACCCAGATAAGCAGAAATGCTTTGGGAGGAAAATAATAAATAACTTGAAACCCAAAACTGTCCCAGAAAATCCAAAATGTGTCACTGGAAGTACACATCATTATAAACACAGGGAGAGACACCATTCAATCAAAGAATACAGTGAGGGTCCATTCAATACTCACTTATCCATCTAGAATTCAACTGCATATTCTCAGCAAATTTTTTTTTTAAAAAAAGAGAAATAAAAATCTAAGTAGTACAGGCAATTATGCTTCTGTTAAACTCAATGAACATATGCCCTTGCTAATGGATATGATCAAACCTAAATTGTTCTACTGATGTTGACAAACCTGTGAAGAGAATGTATGATTTTATTTGAAGGGTATCCTTGACCATGGGTAAAGAACTCAGAAGCATTGCCCATGTCACCAGGCCATGAGTAGTGATGTCTTCTTTGCTGCCTATCAGATTTACAGATGACTAGTTCAACCAGTGGAACTCTCTACTAATATGTTGGTTCCACTATCTAATAATACACTAATCCTTTTCAAAGGAGGGCCTTATTTTGTGGTCAAGCTGGTAGAAGGCCAACTCTTTTCCCTGTTCTCTGAAGAACATTGACAAATGGATTTCTCTCTTGAGTTCAATTATGTTAATCCAAAAAAAGCACACATTTTGGAATCAGAGGGATCTAGATTTAGGTAATTTACTTAACTCCCTTGAGCTTCAGTTTCTATGTCTAGAAAGTGAGAGAAATAATAATATCTATATTATATATATATGGTACTATATCTTGAGGGTACTATATCTACATTATAAGCCTGTGTGCTTCTCACAATACATGCTGTAGAATACATATTCAATTTTAGTTTGTGCCACTCCTTTTCTACTTGACTTCTTCTAGTCTGAGGGCTAACACTAACAATTTCTTTCCCTAATTTATTTAGCTTGGTTTTCTTATCTCTAGAGAATTCCTGCCTCACTAGATTACTATGAGGACACATATAGAAAAACAATGGGAGGACTTCCCTGGTGGCGCAGTGGTTAAGAATCCTCCTGCCAATGCAGGGGACATGGGTTCGATCCCTGGTCTGGGAAGATCCCACATGCTGCAGAGCAATTAAGCCCGTGTGCCACAACTACTGAGCCTGCATGCCTAGAGACTGTGCTCTGCAACAAGAGAAGGCACCGCAATAAGCCCACACACTGCAACAAAGAGTAGCCCCCACTCGCCACAACTAGAGAAAGCCCATGCACAACAACAAAGACCCAACGCAGGTAAAAATAAAATAAAATAAATAAATTTATTTTAAAAAAAAGAAAGGAAAACAATGGTAGAGATGTCAAATCCTTTAAACAAAAGTCTCCTGTATTCAGATGAGTTATTTTTTCCTTCTTTCTTTAGGTATGTGGACAATCATCTCACCTTGTTTATACACCTTGTTTTATGAGCAAAACTGCTACAGATATAATCATCAGAGATTTATACATGTGGCAGAGCTAACCAAGGAAATCTTTAGGAAACATTTGAGGGCCTCAGCTTCACTCTTTAATTAGAGCGTGGTTAACAGATAGTACTGTTATACATTCTCTTGTGTAGAAACTGCCTCTAGGCTGAGCTGGAAGAGTTCCACAGTGTCCTGGACCTCTGAATACAAAACCCAGGAGTCTAGCTTGAAACTGGAGTGTCATCCTCAACTCTTTCCTGAACTCTCATCTCAATACTGATTAAACATACCTTGAATTAGTCACTTCATCTCCGTCTCCAATGCCAATGCCCCAGGTCAGGCCTCCACTGGCTCTCAGCTAGATACCAGCAAAAGTCAGCCACCTGCTCACCTAATCTCCAGTCCTTCCTGATCAACCCAACTCCTTGCTGTCAACAGAGGGCTCTTTTTAAAAAATTAACTCCATCAGACAAGTTACACGTCTGATGAAAACAATGACCCCTCCACCACCCCCAAAGAAAGCCAGAATTCCTTGACCTGCAAAACAGCCTCCTTTATATTCTAACCCAGGCTACCTTTCTAGCCTCACCAATTCCACCCAACACCACCACCCCCTCCCACTCAATTGCTTAGTGAAACAACATAGCATTGTGTCTAAAACTAATGCTAATCAAGTGTCCACGTCTTCCTTTTAGTAATGGAATGCTCAAGTTTTCGCTGAGCACCAGGACACCCTAAGTGTGATCATGTGACTAGATTGTGACCAATGGGGTGTAAAGGAAAGTGTTGTGTGCTTATTTTTGAGTTTCATCATTAAAAGGAAGTTTCTTGCTCAAAAAAACCCAAAATAGTACTGTTATGTTAAGAAGACTGTTCAAACCATAGCCAAGTAAAATCCAGAAACTAAAGTGACCCATTATCTGCTGAATAAGAGAAACAGAACATTCAAGAAATTTAAAGTAAGATCAGTCTGTCAGCAGAATTTCTTAAGAATTTCAAACTTCCGGGCTTCCCTGGTGGCGCAGTGGTTGAGAGTCCGCCTGCCGATGCAGGGGACACGGGTTCGTGCCCCGGTCCGGGGGGATCCCACATGCCGTGGAGCGGCTGGGCCCGTGAGCCATGGCCGCTGAGCCTGCACGTCCGGAGCCTGTGCTTTGCAACGGGAGAGGCCACAACAGTCACAACAGTGAGAGGCCCGCGTACAGAAAAAAAAAAAAAAAAAAAGCACTTCAAACTTCCTTTTCAGACCCAGGAAATTTTCTTTAAAAGAGAAACTTAGAAATGCATTGTTGGCAGGAATTAGAAAGAAGCAAAGAAGAAACTTTTTTTTTTAAGTTAATACATGCCTAATCTAGAAGCTATGTGGCTATTATGTCATTTTTAAGTGCCAAGCTCAAAGTAAAGAAGCTGAATTTTACATCTCAGTATACTGTTCCCAGAATAATTCATCTTATTCCACTGTAGGCAAAAGTCTAACAAACATTTTGAACCTTTACCAGTTCCAGGCTATAACATGCACTCAGTAGCAGTCCCTTCGTCATATAGGCAAATCCCTTTCTCAGAACTCAACCTTGAGCTACGGGCTAGGATCTAAGGTCTGGGGCCTGAGTTATTGGTTAGGATTTCTATACTGACTTGATCCTCTACTTAGAGAGCCTGGGCCAGTATCATCACCAAGTTCCCTGACAGGAAATTGCTTTTTTCTCTCTCTTGAAATAAGATTTAATAAAAGAGCAAGAACACCTCTGCCCTCTCCCTATGAGAGCAGACTTTAATTAGCCACAGTCAAATCAAGAGCAGAAACCACAGAGTAATTTAAACAGGGGGAGCTCACTATAAAGAATTATTGAGCAATGATAGGAGAGTAACTATAAAGATGGAATGAGAGCTCTAAAGGGTGCTGAAGAACTGAGGGAAAGAACTAAAAACGAGGAACCTGGAGGAGATCAAACTTCAAAGTTTGCTGAAGAAGGTATGGTTAAAGCCCACTTGATGCAGAGAAATTGCCTAGGCCAGACATGGCCCAGAGTTGCCAGGAAAGCAGAAACAACCCTCTGGACACAGGTTCTTTTAAAGAAAAGCAAGATATGTGAATATGCTTAATGCCACTGAACTGTACACTTAAAAATGGTTGCAATGGTAAATTTTATGTTATATAGGTTTTACCACAATAAAAAGGTTTTTTTTTAAGTGAGATATAAAATTAGGGAGAGGGAATTCCCTGCCGGTCCAGTGGTTAGGACTCCACGTTTTCACTGCCCTTAAGGGCAGGGGTTCAATCCCTGGTCGGGGAACTAAAATCCTGCAAGCTGTGAGGCACATGGCCAAAAAATAAAATGAAATGAAACAAAACGAAATGAAATAAAGGAGAGTCGTTCCTAAATCTACGGCATTGTATTTATCAGATTATCTTTAGTGATGGAGTGAACCCCAAGGTTAAAATGTTTAGAAAGGTGGAAGTCCAATTTTTCCTTCACTTGCAACTGTGGAACTAGCCTTGGTTGGAAAGAAGGAAGTCACTTCCCACATCACAGGGGTAATTTTGTCTTCCTAACAGTTGAAGAGTTTTCTTCTAGAACTATGACTCAACTCTTTGGGGGAGAGTTCCTTATCATGGTATGGTAGCTGAGGTATTTCCACTAAGTAGAATGGTCATGACATATTTAATATATCAAAACCTTTTTTAAGAAATCCATTTCACATTTTAAAAATTTATTCTCAACTTCAGAAATAATTGTAAAAGGACTGCCAAAGACTACTTTTAATTATAGTAATAAGCAAGGAACTAATAGGGGGTATTCAGTTAAAATGGAAGAAAATGCTTCCACTCAGCCTTATTTCCACATTTCATTCCTCACTTAGCCCAAACCATCTTCTAATACAATACAATCAGTTTAATCATGACAAGGTGATCATTAGTATTTAGTCCTAGCAAAATGGGCCTGGTGAGTTTTTTGATTTGCACATTCTTTGTTTGGGAATATTGCCTTAAATAACTGTATGGCAAATAAAATGACTCGGCAGGCCCACGCAGAGAAGGGAGTATTCTCAATAGCAAGTTGCCTTTATATGGGCATCTTTCTACATTCTAAAATTATGTCTCCATTATCTTGGTTAGAGTTCAACACTTTTAAATCTATAAGAAATATGTGATGCATGAGTGCATATGATGATTCACAGATTTGAAATAACACCTACTCTCCTTCGGTTCTGGCACAAAATGGGTCGGTGAAGCCTGCAATTAAGAAAGTTATATTAGCCTGTCTTGCCACAAGGATGGTGACATCAATATACACATCCAGAGCATAAATATGAGCAAAAATGAGTTTAGAAAACAGTCTACTCCAGCAATGGCTGGTGTCTTGGTGCCTTTGCCATGTCATCTAAATTTCTGTCACTAATAATAACATTAATAATATTTACTAAATACTGTTATGTTGTTTCTTGTAGTCATCAGAACAGCCCTATGAGGTAGATACTATGATGGTTCCTATTTTACAGATGAAGAGAGATTAAATAAGTTGCCCAAGATCATACTCTTAGCCAGTGGTAGAGCTTGGATTTGAACCCAGATCTCTCTGACTCAGAGGTTCACTCTTTTGATCGGGACTAGTTACATAATTTGAAAAGCCCAGTACAAAATGCAAATGTGGGGAGCCCTGTTCAAAAATTATTAATAAGCACAGGGCCCTGTGTGATTTCACATGTTATACACCCATGAGCTGGCAGTGCTCTTAAGCATATCACTTCCCTCCACCATGTCCTTCATCCCCACGCCTCAACCAAATTCAGCAAATATTTTGTCCAACCCACAACTCCACTGTAAGAGGTCCTGCAGGTCCTGCATGGATTCCTAAGAGACACATGTCCAGTCTGGAGACAAACATTTATTTCTCAGTCAATCCTTTTATTTGCTGATATTTCACATTATGCTCAACAGCAGAAAGTATCCCATACTTTTATGAGTTTTGAATATCATCCTTCTCTTTGGTTGGTCCCTAACACCTCCCTTTTTAAAAAAATTTTTTAATTTTACATCTTTATTGGAGTATAGTTGCTTTACAATGTTGTGTTAGTTTCTGCTGTATAACAAAGTGAATCAGCTATATGCACACATATATCCCCATATCCCTTCCCTCCCACCCTCCCTATCCCACCCCTCTAGGTGGTCACAAAGCATCGAGCTGATCTCCTTGTGCTATGCAGCTGCTTCCCACTAGCTATCAATTTTACACTTGGTAGTGTATATATGTCAATGCTACTCTCTCACTTCGTCCCAGCTTCCCCTTCCCCTCACCCCCATGTCCTCAATCCATTCTCTATGTCTGCGTCTTTATCCCTGTCCTACCCCTAGGTTCATCCGAACCATTTTTTTTAGATTCCATAGCATACAATATTTATTTTTCTCTTTCTGACTTACTTCACTCTGCATGACAGTCTCTAGGTCCATCCACCTCACCACAAATAACTCAGTTTCGTTTCTTTTTATGGCTGAGTAATATTCCATTGTATATATGTGCCACATCTTCTTTATCCATTCATCTGACGATGGACACTTAGGTTGCTTCCATGTCCTGGCTATTGTAAATAGTGCTGCAATGAACATAGTGGTACATGTCTCTTTTTGAATTATGGTTTTCTTAGGGTATATGCCCAATAGTGGAATTGCTGGATCATATGGTAGTTCTGTTTTTAGTTTTTTAAGGAACCTCCATACTGTTCTCCAAAGCTAACATCTCCTTTTTAATTAGTCTGCTTCCCTGTTTTAAAAAATAAATAACTTAGCCATTTCCATTGCAATTTTAAGCATATAATATCACAGTGTCATGTACTGCTCCTTTCCACTGTGATTATTTGCAGCTGCTTCACCCTAATGATGGGAAAAGGCCTCAGATCCTCATAATTGTAGGGTCCTGATTAATGAGCTCTTTGCCTCTCTGGATCTCCTTTTGAAGATTTTTCCAAACCTTTCACTTGGCACCTTCATTCAAGTGGAATATCTGGAGCTTGGTGGATGGCATGTTTTAGTGTAAACCTTTTACCATCCAACACATATCTCGAGAACAAAGGAAATCTGTTTGCAGAGTTTATAGAGTAATTGGGACATGCAAGTTACATTTCTAGGGAAATGAACTGGTTGTGTGTGGATATCTGTGGTGGAGGAGAGTTTGGAGCCTGAGGACTAGAAGACAGAGAAGGCATAATCTCTGCCCCTGGTGGGGCTTTCCACCTAATCTGATGCCTAGCCCCAGACTATCCCATCCTCACACACCTTTTTACTGTGATTTTTTTTTCTACAAGAAATTTTTTTAGTTAATTAATTTATTTATTTTATTCATTTATTTTTGGTTGCGTTGGGTCTTCGTTGCTGTGTGCGGGCTTTCTCTAGTTGCGACAAGAGGGGTCTACTCTTTGTTGCAGTGCGCGGGCTTCTCACTGCGGTGGCTTCTCTTGTTGGAGAGCACGGGCTCTAAGCACGCAGACGTCAGTAGTGTGGCATGCGGGCTTCAGTAGTTGTGGCTCGCGAGCTCCAGAGTACAGGCTCAGTGGTTGTGGTGCACAGGCTTAGTTGCACCGCGGCATGTGGGATCTTCCCAGACCAGGGCTTGAACCCGTGTCCGCTGCATTGGCAGGCGGTTTCTTAACCACTGCGCCACCAGGAAAGTCCCTCTACAAGAAATTTTGACTATTCCTATCTTTCTTTCTTCCTAATACGGGGTAAGAACGGAAGAATCACAGGCAGCCCCCACCTGAGACTCTTCATACTTTAGGATTTAAATATGGGCTCCTGAAATTGGTGCCTCCCTACCTCTCATGGATAAAGCTGAATGAGATTATAGATAACTTATAAATTCTGCATAGAAAGAATAAGGCACAAGAAAATATCTAGAAGAGTAGTTCTCAATTGTATCAGACCCACTATCCCCTTTTTATAATGAAATATCCCTTCATTGTCTTGAAAGGGAATTCATAGATGATATAACCTACCAACACACAGAAAAAAAAAAAAACTTTTTACAATTAACATAATGCTCCAAGTGTGATATAAAGGAGAAATAAAAAATTAGAGTTAGGGTTATGTTCAGATAATTATAAATAGGTTTTTCACCCACATCAATGCCTTAAAGGACATTTGATAGCTGGGCGGGACAATTTCTATATCCTATGGAACCGTTCCAAACATCCGTCAATCCTGGCCCTCAGCCACCAAATACCAGTTAGCATGTCTTCAATCACTGTAATAACCGAAAATGCACCCACATTTCCTATAACACATCCTAAAGGTGGTACTGCCCCTGTTGAGAACCACTGGTCTAAGTAGGAGTGCCTGTGTATTGGATTCTCCCTTGGTTAGGATTTCTACATAATAGAACAAGATATACTTGCCATACTCCCAGGCTAAGAGATCCAGGGTTTAACAAGCCTGAACTCAACAAGCATGCATTTTCTATTTGTACACAACTATTTTTAGGACACCAGTTTTAAAATAGTACACACACACACGCCACATTCACCAAGGTCTCTGACCACGAAGAGTGATGATGCTTTGGTTAGGGAGTGGCCATGCTATGTATAGACTGATGGTTATGTAGAGTGAAGTAGAAAGAGCATTTATTTTGTGCCATATTTAAAACTTAGGGAGGTGGAATTGATGGGTGTGTCGATGTAATACGCTGGTTGGCCTTGTACCTTGTTTCTTGGTCCTCTCTGACACTTACCTTGGATTGTAAACAAAGGCTGTCTCTCTGCCTGCTGAATACAAAATTGAAGCCAAACAGGGACCCAAAGAGAATAAGAGTCCCTTCACCCTCATGCCCCTTGACATACACCCCTAATTAGGATCAATCCAAATATCATTCACCAGACACTTAGAAAGATACTGAGATATGGCCAAAAAGAAGAAGGAAAAAAAATTGAATGTCTGTGGAAACTTCTGTGAGTCACCCTCTAGCATTTACCAGAGTTCAGTATTTTGCTGCCAGAACAAGCTAATATTTGAATGGAAGAAAAATTCTAAACAACCTAAGGGAAAACTTAAACAGCAAAATCCCTCTACACCATGACCCATGATATAACATTTACCCCTCTTAGATTATGCTCATCCAAGAGCATGTTTAACCACAAGCATGATTTCTTGGTGGTATAGTTCTCACAGGGGCCATTTAGAAGAAAGTGGGTTTGAATCAATCCATGGGAGAGAAAAAAATGTGTTCCAACTAAGGAAACCATTCATTCATTCATGCATACATTCATTTGTTTCCTTTCCCAGCTTAATTTCACTTATAATACATTGCAGGTACCCTTAGCTCCCTTGCCCCTTCTGACACTGAGAAGCTCGCTTGACTAAACAATGATCCTTGTTAAAGGCAAGGCTCCCTGTAGTCCATGCTTACACCTGTGCAGCTAAATGCGCCTGGTGAAGAACCAAACCATGCAGAGATCCCATTTTAAATTTATGATCATAAACCTTGGGGTGGCCCTTAATCCTGCCAGCAATCATACTATATTTCCCGAATCCTTTTATTATCCCTCTCTCTCGGGTGGTATATCATACCTTTACCTCTGTCCTCAAACCTCAAATACCTACTCACCACCCATTTTCATTCTCTGTTGATGACCTTTCTTCCTGTTTCACTGAGGAAATAGAATGAGTCAGAAGAGAGCTCCCACAAACTCCCACCACCTGCATCAGTGCCCAAGTCCTGGGCTTCTTTACTATGGCTGGTCTTCCACTTATATCTCTGGTTCCTCCTCGGTCTTCTTTGTTGGTTCTCTTCAAGTCTCTGACCTCCAAAACTTGGGGTATTCCAAAATTCATTCCTTGGACCTCTTCTATTTATTTTATTCACTTGCTTATTTCATGATTTCATCTAGTCTTATGGTCTTTAATATGATCCAATATATGTTGTGTCCAGCCTGCATTTCTCCCCTGAACTCCAGACTCACATATCCAGCTGCCTCCTTAAATCTCCACTTGGATGACTAATAGACATCTCAATTTAACAAGTCCAAAACTGAACTTCTGACCTCCTCTTTCTACCTCCCTACTGCCAAACCCTGTGCCTCTTCTACTTTTCCCCAGTTGCTCAAGCCAAAACCTGAAAGTCATCCCTGATGCTTTTCTTCCTCTCATTCCCCACATCTTACTTGTCAGCTTAACCATCAACATATGTCCAGAATCTGACCACTTCTCATCACTTCCACTATCACTACCACTGTCTTTCACCTAAATTACTGCAGGAGCCTCCCAACTAGCTTCCCATCTTCCGTCTTTGACACCATTCAGGCTCTTCTCAACACACAAGTCAGAGTGATGCTGATAAAACATAAATCAGAGAGGGTCACCCTTCTGCTCAAAAACCTTCCAATGACATTTTTAGTAAAAGCTCAACTCCTAAAATTCCTATAAAGCCCTTCATGCTCTTCCCTGGCCCATTGCTTCTCCAGCTTCATCCCCTGCTTCCTTCTCCCTTGCCTGTTCCATTCTAGTAGGACTCTCTCTACGCTTTGCCATTCCTTAAAATTTACAGGCACCTCAAGACCCTTGTACTTGCTGATCCTGGATGTTCTTCCCCAAGACATGACTCACTCACTCACCTCCTTCCCTCAGATGTCACCTTCTCATTAAGCCCTTCTCTGTTTTTTTTTTAAATTTATTTATTTTAATTTATTTATTTTGGTTGCACCAGGTCTTCGTTGCAGCACGCAGGATCTTCGTTGCAGCTTGAGGACTTCTTAGTTGCAGTATACGTGCAGGATCTAGTTCCCTGACCAAGGATCAAACCTGGGTCCCCTGCATTGGGAGCACAGAGACTTACCCACTGGACCACCAGGGAAGCCCTGAGCCCTTCTCTGTTTACGCGTCTGTGATGGCTCATTGTATGTGTCAACTTGACTCGGCCATGGGATGCCCAGACATTTGGTCAAACAGTATGCTGGCTTTCAGACTAGGACTGGAACCATGCAACTGGCTTTGCTAGGTCTCCGGCTTGCCAACTGCAGATCCTGGGACTTCTCAGCCCTGCTATGGGCCCCCTTCTCAGCCTCCATAATCACATGAGCCAATTTCGTATAATAAATCATATATATATGTAATGATAGATAGATAGATAGATAGATATTGAATAGATAGATAATATACCTCATGGGACTGTTATGGGGATTAAATGACTGAATATGCAGTGCTTGTAAGAATGCCTAGTGGGCCACCTATAGTATTATAGTAAGTGCTATATTAAGTAAACTAAATTATATGTATATATACACATATCTGCCAAAAGTACAGAGTATATAGTGGTAGCACCAAAGATGGGAAGGGTCAATTTCCCCTTAGACACAAGGAAACTTTCACAGAGAAGGTAATATTTAATGTGAATCTTGGAGACTGAAGAACTGTTTACTAGACCAACAAGAAGGGCATTCCAGGCCAAGGACACAGATGTGTTTAAATCAGGAGGCTCAGAGATAAGAATAACTCTGTCCTCCCACCTTCCAGGAAGTGATGATCTGGAGTTGTCTCAATAAATCCAGCTTGTTTTTCCTACTTTACTCTTTAATTTCCTTATTATGTAAGCGAAGGTGTTGGTAACAGTGAATATTAAATTATAGTCATTTCACTGTGTAGGAGAGAAAGTTTTAGAGATTGTTACACTCTTGGGAAATGTTTATCCCAATCTGATGCACTGGGTGAAAAGAATCTGCTAGTTCTAAGTCACATTAATATTCCTGAAAGAATCTTCAAGTTTCTTATAGTTGATTGGTATTTATAATATCTTATCTGCTGATATGATCACTGATAACAGTTTTACTTAAAAATGTTACATTAGAATTCATTTGTTTAATGAATTTCAATTTTTCCATATGCTTTATTCATTTATTTTATTAGTGAACTAAAAGTATGTTTTTATTGTTACATTGTCAGGAATACTAGCTAATAGTACTTTTTAAAAAATAAAACAAACCAAATGTCCATTAAAATATTTTCTAATATTTTTTCTATATTAAAAAACATTATATAAGGACAACATTACTTCACACACCTTTGACTAACTCCTTTTAACTGAATGATCTAGAAATCAGTGGAGAAGGACATTAAAGGGAAGTGGTCAAGGGGTCATCCAGGGAAGGCAGCAGGAGCTGGGCAGGATTCATCGAAGCACCACAATTAGATCTGGCCAGTTTTCAGGATCTGACCCAGAAACTCACTCCTGGCTATGTCCTGGGAACAGGCCCCAAGAGGTTGACTCATGCACAAGAGATAGAGGTAGACATCAAAATGCCAGTTTATTCATTTGCAGTGAGAAATTAAACTCTCACATGGACCAGAATGCTCTCATTGGATAATTAGTGCATTTTCTCCTTGAAGTAAAGTACTCAGAAGGTACTTTACTAATTTTTCATGAGAAATCTCTGCAGAGGGACAGAAACCTCAGTGCCTGTATGATCTGTATATTTTATCCCTAGGGATAGCCTAAGTGGGAAGTCAAATCATAATCAAAATGTTGCTCAGTAATAAGAATAAAGATAGGTAAACATATGGAACTAGACTAAAAGACTCTGTGGCAGACAGAATAGGATGTAGACATCTTTGGGCCCCCCCCAAAGATGTCTACATCCTAATACTCAGAACCTGTGAATATGTTACCTTACACAGCAAAAGGATTTTGCGGGTGTGATTACATGAAGGATCTTGTAATGGGAGGATTATCCTTGATTATTGAGGTAGGCCCAGTATAATTGTAAGCACCCTTATGAGAGAGAGAAAAGAAGGTCAAAGGCAGTAGGAAGAGATGTGACTATGGAAACGACAGCTTGGGGTGATGCCAGGAGGGGGCTATGAGCCAAAGAATACAGGCAGCTTCAAGAAGCTTACAAAGGCAAGGAAATGATTTCCCCTTGAAGTCTCCAAGAAGGAATGCAGCACTGCTGTCACTTTGATTTTAGCTTAGTGAGACTCATTTTAGATTCCTGACCTGCAGAGTTATGATAGAATAAATATGTATTATTTAAAGCCATTAGGTTGTTCAGCAAAAGGAAACTAAAACTGACTCTGAGGCGTCTGTATTAGTTATGATTAGATTCAGTTGTGAGTAGTAGAAATCCCCAAATATTAATATAAGTAGCTTGAACAAAGTACGCTTGAACAAGTTATGATCTCTCATAAAAATAAAGTCCAGATTAAACAGTCCAAGACTGATATAGCAGATCCACCCTTACCAGCTTCCCAGGCTCCCTCTACCTTGTTGCTCTGCTATACTCAACACAAGGTTTCAACTTCATGGTTCAAGGTAGCTGCTTAATCTCCAGCCATCACATACACATTCTAACCAGGAGGAAGAAGGAAAAGGTAAAGGAAAGCATGCCCTTTTCTTATGGAAACTTACTGAAACTTGCACACACCATGTCAGTTTGCATCCCATAGACAAACAATTGGTCATATAGCCACACCTAGTTTCAAAGGAAGCTGGAAGTATGGTCCTTATTCTGGGTGACTTTGTGCTCATTGAAAAATAAAGAGTCCTATTCCTAATGAAAAAGAAGAAAAGAAATAATGACAACTTACAATACCTACTATAGCATCAATCTCAGTTGAGATTATACTACAAAAAGAATCAAAGTCCTCAATAATCCATTAGCTGTAATCCCTACATCCACCTCTAATCAGAACCATAAACATGCAAACTAAGATTTCCTTTCCTAATCTGAGCTTGGATGGGTACTGACAGTTTTGCCTGTGTGTTTTTTTTTAAATCTAGAGATTGAAGGCTAATCAATCCTTTATTGACTGATATCTTTAGATATATTAAAATATCTTCAATTAGGTTATTGACGTTTTATTGAGAGCTGGCCCAAGTGTGTCTCTTTCAGGTAATTATATGTTTTTCTGCCATGATCCTACAGTTTATTCTCAGAGGGCAGTTTTATTTCCTCTTTTACAAGTCCTTAGAAGATACTTCTCCATGTCCCCAAAGGATGATAGCAAATTATAAAGGGGAAACATCTGGCATTGGGTTAAAGCCTGGTGCCAACAGACAAGTTTCACTCTTTCATGGCTGCTAATCATGGTCAGCCATTCCAATCTTAGAATTGTCTGAAATTTGTTCCAATATGGAACAAAAATGTGACCATGTAGATAGTTAAGTCCAATACAACTGCTTGAAAGATAACTATGCAGTTTGCCTCTGAAATTCTTTTTAGCTAGAGTCAGGGCTGGTCTAATAAGTAGGTGAAGTGAATACTGATGCTCATGGAATTACAACATGGCAGGCATAATTAATATCCCCATTTTGCTGACGAAGAAACTGAGGCCTAGAGAAGTTAAGCAATTTGCCCAAGGCTAAGGCTATTCAATGTCACAGTGAGGACTCAGGCTTCTTAACCAGAGTCTGACTCCAAATTATTACACTATTGATATGATTCAAGAAATCTGGGGAATATCTCTGCTGCAAAGTATTTCCCTTTTTTTTTTTTTTTTTTTTTTTTGCGGTACGCGGGCCTCTCACTGTTGTGGCCTCTCCCGTTGCGGAGCACAGGCTCCGGACGCGTAGACTCAGCTGCCATGGCTCACGGGCCCAGCCGCTCCGCGGCATGTGGGATCTTCCCGGACCGGGGCACGAACCCGTGTCCCCTGCATCGGCAGGTGGACTCTCAACCACTGCGCCACCAGGGAAGCCCCTATTATTTTTTAAAATACCTGAAATTTCAAATATTCTTTTGGTCTTGAAAGCAAATATAATGGCAAAAGTAAAGCTAACCCTTTAGAGAATCCAGGGGAAAACATCATCATGTTCTTTCTATCTCCATGACCAATACCTTATTTCAGGCCACCATCATCTCTCACCTGGATTACCACGATAGCCATCCCACTGGCCTACATTCTCCCAAGATGGCCCCTTCCAATCTGTTCTCCACATTATAGCCAGAATGATCTTACCCAAATGTACATCTGATCATGTCATTCCCCTACTTAAACCCTTTCAGGGACTCTTCATTGTCTTCAGCATGGTCTATACCAGTGGCTTTCAACCTATTAGGAAAAATTTTATATAACACATAATTTTCATCAGATTTACTATCCCTCCCTTTACTATCCTGAAAGGAAACTCATAGAGAAAGTAACCTATCTATATACACAATTTTAAAATAATTTTAATCTAACACTCTAACTTTAATATAAAGAGGAAATAAAAATAATTAACATAAGCAACATTAGTTCAATTTTTAAATGCTTGGCCATGATTACTTTAGAAGCAAGAAATCCTATAAATTGCGGGGGAGTGGAGACAGTACTGCCCTCCTCCTATCCCCCACCCCTGCTGGTCTAAGCTCTTTAAGGTGATTTGTAAAGTATTTGCATTCTGAACTCTCCTCACTCTCCAGCCAATACTGTCACTGGTCAGTTTGCCTTGGACTTTAATCCTCATAAACTACCTGAATATCCAATACACACAATGGTCTATGTAGCTTACTGGTCTGTAGAAGCCACTTTCTCTAACTGGAACTCTTCCTCATCCTCTCTCCAGCTTTATCTGGCTAATTCCTTCTCATTCAGGTCTCTGCCTAGAAATAATTTCCTCCATAAAGCCTCCGCTTGATACACCAATGAGACATGGCATCCTCCACAGCATCCCGAAATTTCCTCTATTATAGCACATGTCAGTCCCATAGCATTGCAATGATTTCTTTACTTCTCTAGCCACTCCCTGAACAACGAGTTTCTTGGGGGCACAGACTGTGTTGTGGTCGCTGTTACAGCTTGTTAGACTTGTTAGAGGAAAAGGAAGTTGGAGAGCATCGAAGACTAAATTAGCTGAACTGTCATGTTTATACTGAAGGACACTTTTGAGAAAGAAATAATGAGGTTGGGAGTATTATGGTCAGCTATTATTTTGGAAATGTATAAAAATGAAAAATACAAAACACATTTTGAGAAAAAAAATATAAGAAACCTGACAAGCATCACCTCAGCCAGGTTGTTAAGGTCAACATCAACAGTGATGTCATGTTGATAGTATGTATCCTTGTTACATTGTGATAAAAATGGCACTTTACCTCTGCAGTATTCCTACGCAAAACCATAATCCCAGTCCAATCAAAAGAAAAATATAAGACAAATCCCAATGGAGGGGCATTCCACATTCTACAAAATACCTAATGAGTACTCCTCAAAATTATTAAGGTCATCAAAAACAAGGAAAGTCTGAGAAACTGTCATAGCCAAGAAGAGCCTAAAGGACATGATGGCTCATGTAACCTGATATCCTAGATCGGATTCTGAAACAGAAAAAGGTAAAACCTAAGGAATATGAATAATGTATGTACATTCATTAATAATAATGTATAAATATTGATTCATTCATTGTAACAAATGTTACCATGCTAATGTAAGATGTTAATAATAGAGGGAACTGGGCACAGAGCATATGGGAACTCTTGGTACAATCTTTGCAATTTTTCTGTAAATCTAAAACTGTTCTAAAATTAAAAGCTTATTTCTTTTAATGGGCAAAATATTTAAATAGACACCATATGCCCCCAAAATGGTGTATAAATGCAATATGAAAAAATTCAACATGTTTAGTCATAAGAAAAATGCAAATTCTCATAATGCAATACCACTACAAACACATTAGAATAGTTAAAATGCAAAAGACTGGCAAAATCAAGTGTTCTTGTGGATACACAGCAACTGAAATTCTCCAACATTGTTATGGGAATGCAAAAATGATAGTTAATCTTTAAAAAAGTGTGGTGATTTTTTGTAAAGTTAAATACACTTTTCACTAGATCTAGCAATTCCACTCCTAGATATTTACTCAAGAATAATAAAATACATATTCACACCTACATACATAAGATGTAAAATGATATCATCAACCACAAAAATAACAACACAACAAAAAAGGATAATCACTTGGAAATTCATGAAAACTTTTTGAAATAACCATAGGTTTATATTCTTAGGTTATGCATGCTAAAATATTTAAGGGTAAAATGTTATGTCTGCATCTTATTCTCAAATGATTCAGCAAAAGAAAAAAGGAAGGGAGGAAGGAAGGAAGGAAAGGAGAGAGAGAAGCAAATTGACAAAATATTAAAAATTGGTGAATCAAGAAGAAGAGTATATGAGTCCTGTTATTCTTGTAACTTTTCTTGTAACTTTTGAAATTTTTCAGAATAAAAAGTTGTGGGGAAAAGCAAACTCAGTAATAGCACTGGTAAGATGATAGGAATTTCTCTAGGGGTCGATTGTTATTTTTTACTTTGCTCACTGGCTAAAGACTAGCCAAAGTATTTATGTAGCCTGAGCACTTAAAATGTGACTGTCTTCGCAGAATAGTCTATGAACCATGAACTGTTTATTAAACTGTGAACTGTTTATTAAAATTTCCTCAGATGGTTCAACTAAATTTAGGGTTATATGCTTAACACCAGTACAACCCCGCTGTAAAATAAAAAGTTCCATCCTACAACTTTTGTACTCTAGATAATGTGCAACTTATTTGTCCAGTTGTTTTGGAATCATGTAGACATTTTTATTCAGGATTGATTTTTTTAAAAAGAAAGCAAAATAGGCAATAAAGATAAGCCAACTAATTTTTAATTTAAAAGGATAATCCCCTTGGGAACCTATTGTTTATTTCAATAATGCTACTGTTGTTCAAACATTCTAGGAATCCCACTTTGGTTCTTCAGAGCCTACTTATAAACCTGCTAATGAAATCAGTGTGGTTATTTTAAATATATCCTCATTATATTTTGGACAAAATGGCATCAGAACATGTGATCACTCAAGTTATTTGCCTTTCTTTAACTCAAATGACTAATGGTATTTTTGAAAGTCTACCTTAACAAATCAAAAATTGCCATCATAAATGCTATTCAAAAAAACTTTCCATGTCTCTAAAATAAAAAACAAAATAAGGGCTCCAAAACTACATGGTAGGCCAGGAGTTGGTAAACATTTTCTGTAAAGGTTCAGATAGTAAACAACTACTAAAATGAATGAACTTACCTGTATCACAATAAAGTTTATTTACAAAAACAGTTGGTGGAACACATTTGGTCCACAGGCCCTAGTTTGTTGATCTTGGTTTTAAGTAATGACAGAATAACCGAAATAATTATATTGCCTTCTAAATTGATGGCAATTACTGGGATATATAGTTTTTGGCTTAAAATTTTTTTTCACCTACTGTTTTATAGTCACTAGTAAGGTATTTTAAAACCTTGTTTAAAAGCAATATTTTTATTTACCATCACATCAAAAAGAATAAAATATGCAGGAATAAATCTAACAAAGGAGATAAAAGGCATGTACTCAGAAAACTATAAGACACTGATGAAAGAAACTGAAGACAACACAAACAAATGGAAAGATATACTATGCTCATGGATTGTAAGAATTAATATTGTTAAAATGACCATACTATCCAAGGCAATCTACAGATTCAATGCAATTCCTATCAAAATACTAATGGCATTTTTCACAGAACTAGAACAAATAATTCCAAAATTTGTATGGAACCACAAAAGATCCCAAATAACCAAAACAATCTTGAGAAGGAAGAACAGAGCTGGAGGGATTACACTGTCTGACTTCAGAGTATACTACAAAGCTACAGTCATCAGAACAGTGTGGTATTGGCACAAAAACAGACACATAGATCAGTGGAACAGAATAGAGAACCCAGAAATAAACCAACACCCTTATGGTCAATTAATCTATGACAAAGGAGGCAAGAATATACAATGGAGAAAAGACAGTCTCTTCAACAACAAATGGTGCCGGTAAAACTGGATAGCTACATGGAAAAGAATCAAACTGGACTACTCTCTCACACCATGCACAAAAATAAATTTAAAATAGATTAAAAGTTAAATGTAAGACCTTAAACGATAAAATTCCTATAAGAAAACATAGGCAGAACACTCTTTAACATAAATCATAGCAATATTTTTTCAGATCTGTTTCCTAAGGCAAAGGAAACAAAAGCAAAAATAAACAAATGGGACCTAATTAAACTTTAAAGCTTTGGCACAGCAAAGGAAACCATCAACAAAACAAAAAGACAACCTACTGAATGGGAGAAAATATTTGCAAATGATATGACCAATAAGGAGTTAATATCCAAAATATATAAATAGCTCATGCAATTCAATGTAAAAAAAAACAACCTTATTTAAAAGTGGGCAAAAGATCTGAATACACATTTTTCCAAAGAAGACATACAAATGGCCAACAGGCACATGAAAAGACACTCAACATTGTTAATCATCAGAGAAATGCAAATTAAAAATCATAATGAGATATCATCTCACTCCTGTGAGAAAGGCTATCATCAAAAAGACCACAAATAACAAATATTGGCAAGGATGTGGAGAAAAGGGAATCCTTGTACACTGTTGGTGGGAATGTAAATTGGTGCAGTCACTATGGAAAACAGTATGGAGATTCCTCAAAACATTAAAAATAGAACTATCATACAATCCAGCAATACCACTCCTGGGTATTTATCTGAAGAAAACAAAAATACTAATTAAAAAAGATATATACACCCCTATGTTCATTGAAGCGTTATTTACAATAGCCAAAACATGGAAGCAACGTCAACAGGTGCCCATAAATAGGTGAACTGATAAAGATCTGTGTGTGTGTGTGCACGTGTGTGTGGGGTGTGTGTGTGTGTGTGTGTGTACAATGGAATATTACTCAGCCACAAAAAAGAATTAAATCTTGCCATTTTTGACACCATGGAGGGAGCCAGAGGGTTATTATGCTAAGTGAAATAAGTCAGACAAAGACAAATACCATATGACTTCACTTATGTGTGGAATCTCAAAAAACAAAACAAATGAACAAACATAACAAAATATAAACAGAGTTACAGATACAGAGAGCAAACAGGTGTTTGCCAAAGGGGAGGGTCAGGAAAGAAATATGTGAGGGAGATTATCAGGTACAAACTTCCAGTGGCAAAATAAATGAGTAATGGGTATGAAATGTACAGTGTGGGGAATATAGTCAATAACTATGTAATATCTTTGTACAGTAACATATTGTAACTAGACATTGTGGTGATAAGTTTGAAATGTAGAAATATCTAATCATTCTGTTGCATAACAGGAACTAATATAGTGTTGTAGGTCAATCATATTTCAAAAATTAACTAACAAACTCATAAAAAAGGAGATCAGATTTATGGTTAGCAGAGGTGGGGGGTGTGGAAGGCGGAATTGGATGAAGGAAGGAAGGCAGTCAAAAGGTACAAAATTCCAGTTATAAGACAAATAAGTACTAGGGATGTAATGTACAATGATAATTAACACTGCTGCCTCTTACATATGAAAATTGTTAAAAACTAAATCCTGAGTTCTCATCATGAGAAAAAATTTTTTTTCTATTTTTAAAATTTTGTACCTATATGAGATGATGGATGTTCACTAAACTTACTGTGATAATAACTTCATGATGTATTATATGTAAATCAAATCATTATGCTGAATACCTTAAGCTTATACAGTGCTATATGTCGAGAAAGAAAAAAAATAAAAGCAATATTTTTAAACTGTATTTGAGGAAAGTATTGCATTGATATTTCCTCTCCCAGAGGGGAAGCAATCACAAAACAAGTACAGTTTTATCATTAATCATCAGGAGCTGTATTTTGATTTTAAAGATGATCATTAAAAATAAAACACAATGCATCATCCCACTGCTCTAAGAGCATTGTTGTAGATTCCATTCTTCAGGAAGTAATCTGAGGGCAACTCACTTAGTATCAATATAATCTTTGTAAAAAGGAAAAAAAAAACAGTAAAGATAAAACACAGCAAGCACAAAAAATTCAATGGCAGAATGATAACATGACCAATAATTAGTGGGTAAAAAATCAGTTTATCCAAAACATCAGGGAGAACACAAGGGGCTTCCCTGGTGGCGCAGTGGTTGAGAATCTGCCTGCCAATGCAGGGGACACGGGTTCAAGCCCTGGTTTGGGAAGATCCCACATGCCGCGGAGCGGCTAGGCCCGTGAGCCACAATTACTGAGCCTGCGCGTCTGGAGCCTGTGCTCTGCAACAAGAGAGGCCATAATAGTGAGAGGCCCGCGCACCGTGATGAAGAGTGGCCCCCACTTGCCGCAACTAGAGAAAGCCCTCGCACAGTAATGAAGACCCAACACAGCCAAAAATAAATAAATAAATAAATAAATAAATAACACAAGATGAAAGCAATCTGCAGACTACTTATATCATTGTTTACTAATTTCACTGTCATATGAAATCAAAACATATTTCCTTCACATTCACAAATTTTAATAAATAAAACTAAAATCTTTTTTCAGATAGAGATTGATGTTTGCAAATGTTTGATATAAAGAGCAAAAACCATAACTAGCTCTATTTAAACAAACTATGCCTTTTCTCTTTGTTAAATTAAATGCTGTTATTTGAATTAATGTTACAATTTTCACACCTTCAAAAAATAGATATCAAGAGGGACCTGGACTAACAAATCATACTAATTTGGCTCTTTTTCCCTTTTGGTATTTTTCTCCCCACTACACTAGTGATTCTCAAATGCAGTCTTGCATTTGCAGTCCTGCATTCTCAAATGCAGTCTCATATGCAGTCCTAGTGATTCCTGATGCAGTAGCATCAGCTAGGAATCATCTAGGATTCTGTTAGAAAGGAAAACCCTTGCTGTTTCCCTGACACCACTGTGGAGGCAGAGGCTCGGGTGCATTCAAGATTGGCAGCACCCATAACCCACCACCATGGTCAAGGAAGGCATTGCTGCTGGAGGTGTAATGGACATTAATACTGCTTTACAAGAGGTGTTGAAGACCATCTACAACCACGATGGCCTAGCACATGGAACTCACAAAGCTGCCAAAGCCTTAGACAAGTGCCAAGTCCATCTCTGTGTGCTTGCATCCAACTGTGATGAGCCTATGTGTGTCAAGTTGGTGTAGGCCCTTTGTGCTTAACACCAAACCAACTTAATTGAGGTCGATGACAACAAGAAACTAGAGGAATGAGTAGGCCTCTGTAAAACTCACTGAGAGGGAAAACCTAACAAAGTGGTTGGTTGAAGTTGTATGTTGGTTAAGGACTATGGCAAAGAGTCTCAGGCTAAGGATGCCATTGACGAGTACTCCAAATGCAAGAAATGAACAAATGAAAAACTTAGCTAAGAAAGAAAGAAAGGAAGGAAGGAAGAAAGAAAGAAAGGCAAATTTGGGGACCTTACCTCAAGACCTCCTGAATCAGAATCACTGGGGTTAGGACCCAGTAACAACTCTCCAAGTGGTATTGATGCACACACAGGTTTGAGAATCATACTCTCGGTTGTTGGATCCGAGGACAGGTCCATCTCAAGTCTCCTCAGCTTTTCCATGTTCTACTAGTTTAGATCTAAAGGAGGGGAGAGTGAAAATGGCTTGCAAATGGAATCCTATAACCACTCATATCTGCTACTCCTCCGGCTCACGACCAACTGCCTAACCCATATGTAGACTTAACGTAGTAGCACATGAGGCATCTACTCATGTAGTCCTCACTCAGCTAAAGTTCAAGGACTGATACTGCAGGATGAGGATGGAGAGGGATATTATTTTTCACAAGAAGAATTACAGAGCAATTGACTCCTAAACTATGTGTATGTATAATATCAGTTGCAATAATATCTTAAATATATTTAAAAAAGAGATCCATTAGAGCCTTCACTTATAGAACATTTGCTTATATATCAATAGAACACGTCTTTGTATAATGATGGGGAATAAAATGTCACGGAAATAAGTGCACTCTCAGAGTGTGATGAAAATTCACCTACAAATACTGAAGCACATGAGCACACTGCTTTCAGTTTCTTTCTGTTTGGACTTAACCCCTGCTTGGTCAAAGAAATTAGGAAAATTAGAGCTGTATAAAGTAACAAGTCTCTTCCCAATTAAAAACCATTTTAAATAATAAAGATGTAACCAACGAATCAAAACGCTGCTATACGCACTGCACTGTGATAAGCACTGACGAGGAGAGGCTATAAATTAAAAAAGCAAAAACAAAAAACCCCACAACCCTAGAATAGCCACTGTAGATTTACAGATATTCAGAGGATGAAACAACAGTGTGAGCTGAGATGAGATGTAGAAACTGAACTGGTCTTTGAAGGAGAGATGTGTAGGGAGATGGGAATGAAAATTCCAGACAGGCAAATGCCATGAGCAAAGACCTTGAATACACTTGGCACATTTGGAGAATAACTGAATAGACTGATTTAGCTGGAGTGGGACATCCATAATAAGAAAGATTGGAGAGATAGATTAGGTCCATTTTACTGTGGCCTTAAGTGTCAGGCCGGGGCACCTGACTTTTCTGAGAGCAATGGGGGACCATTTAAAATTCTAGGGACATGATGAAAGCAGTATTTTAGGAAGACTGATTTGACTAAATGTGTAGAGTAAATTACAGTTGGGCTTCTCAAGCTATCAAATGAATATGAAATCACCTGGGATCCTCTGATTCAGTAGGTCTGGGAAGGCTGAGATCCTGCATTTCTAACACACTCCTAGTGATGCCTAGACGGCTGGTCCTCAGACAGTACTTTGAGTAGTGGGGGATCATGATATGGTTTTAAATTCAAGATATCCATTGAGGCATAATATTGAAATAGGGAGAGAAAGCATGCCATAAAGAAAAAAATAATTTTTTACAAGTTTATTATTCTAGTCTGTTCAATTTGTTTGCAAGGAGCAGTCATTTCTCACTCAACCAGCTGACGTAAAAAGGGAGACTATAGAAAAAGAACATAGGAGAAATTCATAGAAACAAATGCAGACAGTATGGTAGAATGTCTCCAGGAAATGGAAAGGGAATAGACACTGCTCTCTCCATGTCTCTGGCTATATGCATTCCTGTCTTCTTCTGCTTCCTTCTCCTGCTTACTCAGCAGTTTGCCCATTAGGACTCTCAGTCCTGACTCTAAATAACTTTAAGTTCAAGCATGCAACACCATCTTACTGCAGGCTCTTAAATCTCAGTATATATTCTCAGGAGAGAACCAGATTGGACCAGTCTTTGGATTGGTCCCAGGGTCAGGAGTCCGTCTCTAGTTCAGTCATCTGTTACCTGGACAGAGAGAGAGTCTTTCATATAATATATGAGGGACTGTGAGTGAAATGAAGAGGGAGAGTTGGGGATGGCAGGCAAATTGATCAACAGATCTAAAATGACTGGTGGGAGAGAATCAGGGGTTCAGCTGAGGCCTCTATTGTTTGCACAAGATGTCAAGTATTTTCCATGTTTTTCTGAACATGTTAAAAACATTGAAAAACCAGTCTTATCAGCCTTAAGTTATGACCCACCTCCAGACTACATGAGTTGGTGAAAAATTCACTGAGGCTGAATAAGCAGAATGTTTTTCTGTTCCCAGCATCTGTGCATTCCTCCCCCAACCCCCCCCCTACAAGAGACTGGAGAGGGGAGTTCCTACCCCTCAAATGAGGGAGCTTTCCAGAGACTCATTTGGAGAACTTGACTTGTGTCTCCTAGAATTTGGGGGTACATGGGAATTGCAGTTGCACTTTGGAAAGTCTAAAAGTGAAAGACTGTGGCTGTATCATCTAGAGATGGCAGAGCAGAGGAAGGGAGGGAAGGACAGGAGAGAGATGCCGTCCCAGGAGTAAACTACGTTCATACTGATGTGGAGCGGGGAGTGGGACTTGAACAAAGTGGGATCCTGCAGGAGGAAACTGCCCTATATTTAAAACATCCCCACCCCTTTTAAGAGTAATGCTATCCAAATGTGAATCTCTAATATGGACTAGACTTTTTACTATCCAAGAATTACCTACAATGTATGGGACCCAAGGTATGAAGAAGGGTGAATCTTCAGAGCTGGTTTAAATGGAGAATTGGGGGGAAGGGTCCTGCCTGCACCCTACTAAGTACAACATGTTCTTTGAAACAACTACATTTGCAAAATCATGTCATCCAAATGATGGCTGCAGATTCCAGGCACTGATTAACTGGAGAACAGTCTAGCAGCCTAAAAACAGAACTTGGAGTTAAACATTTGTTCATTTTTCAACTTCTATTCTTTTCTTGACATAAAACTGTGCTTCATTTGGAGTATAAAACCCAACAAAAGCTCTTTAGATGCTCCAATGAATTAGATCTTTAGGGAAGGGAATATGAATCAAGAAAAAATGACAGGAGGTGAGGGAGAGATATAAATATTCTCACTTCCGTAAAAGCCACACAAGATTTCTTACTGAAAGTTTATGACAGACTGGATGATGGAGAAGCTAGCTGAATAGTATCACATACTTTGATATAATCATGTAAAATGCAATACCTGCAGCCTCAATTTACCTAAGCTAAACTAAGTAAAGATGAACATGACACCAGCCCCACCCTTATCTTCAACAAAGGAGTCCAAAAGCTGAGGAGGGAAGCCAGCCACACAAACCAAAGGTTTGTGTTCCCCAGCGTGTCCCACCTGCCTGGATTCCACTAAGCTTCTTAAAGGTTCCACTGTAAGCACAATCACAGATTCTTATCCAGTGTCCCAGATGTTACTTTGTTTAGTAAACAATTCTCATTTCTCATGTTAACTGCTAAATTAATTCATTCTTTTTTTTTTCTTGTAGAGCCTTCCCTGTGTCTGGCACTGTTCAATCAATAAACTCAAACTCCTCATGAAACTTATATTTGAGCATGTGGCAGTGCAGGTAATAAATAATATATCCATTAAAATATATCAGATGATGGTAAATGTTATATTAACAAAACAATTGCAGGGGAAAGGAACAGAGAGTGCTTGGGGGGGATTTAAAATAAGGGGTCAGGGAATTCCCTGGTGGTCCAGTGATTAGGACTCCGTGCTTCCACTGCAGGGGGCATGGGTTCTAAGATCCCACAAGCTGCGCAGTGCGGCCAAAAAAAAAAAAAAAAGAAATTTAACAAAAGAAATAAAATAGGGGGTCAGAGAAGGCCTCCTAAAAGTGACAGTTCGAGCAAAGATGTGAAGGAGTTGAGGGCCCATGCCATGCAGACATATTTGGGGAAAGCTTTCCAAAGACAGCACAAGTCTTGAGGTAGGAGCAACTTGACATAGTCAAGGGACAGTAAGGAGTTAATGTAGCTGGAGCAGAGGGAGAAAGAGAGAGGTGAGGTCTGAGAGGGACGAAGGACCAGATCACTTCAGGCCTTGTAGGCTACTGTGAGGACTTTGGCTTTTACTCTGAATGAGATGGGAAGCCATTCAAGGCCCAAGGTGTGACATGACCTGACATATTTCAACAGGATCATTCTGGCTGCTGGTTAAGAAAGATGATAAGGGATGGAGTGCCAGGGCAGTCTACTAGCTGGGAGGCTCTTGAAACAGTCCAGCCCAGAGATGATGGAGGCAAATGTTAGGGGAACCATGACTGAAACCGCCTGCCCTGGCCAGGCACCATAGTAACTACTTTCATGAGTTGTCTTAAACAGGAGGTCTTGGTAAAGAATGAGGAACTAACAAGCTACCACCAACCAGAAGAATTCGGGAAAGGTCAAAAGGAGAGAGGAGATGCTAGTCCATATGTCCAATCAACCTCCCAGAATCCTTCTCACTGGAATCCATCTTGGCTGACTGATGCTCGCACCACCAGGGAAGACCCTGAGTCAGAGTGATTGGCCAGAGACAACCCGGAAATCAACCCATTTACCATAAAACCTGAGAATGCAAGCCACGTGGCAGAGCAGTTCTCCTGGGTTCCATTACCCTGCTGCTCTCCACCGGGGCACCCCTTGTCAATAAAGTCTCTTGCTTTGTCAGCACATGTGTCTCCTCGGACTTTTCATTTCCGAGTGTTAGACAAGAGCCCACTCTTGGGCCCTGGAAGGGGTCCCCATTCCTGCAACACAAGGACTGTGGGTCAGGGTGGCAGCAGAGGAAATGAGTGTAAGCAGATAGGGTAGGGGGTCCCCGGAGAAAGAGAACCGGGCATGGCTTTCTTGACATAACAGAAACCATTTTTGACCTAAGCTAATTTGTGATCTAAGCCTGGCCACAATGCTTGCCCTTGAACAGGTCTCAGTAATTAATGATCCTAAGGGAACAAAAGAATGCAGAAACAAATGACCGTTATCAGGCAAGAGAACAACAGCAAAGATAAAATACCAAGTTGTAAAGACTCCCAGTTCTGTTTCAATGGTAAAGATTAGCCTGAAGCACTCAACAACCAGATCCATTGGAACCTAGGGATAATGATGTTCTTTTCTGACTCTCCAGACTTCAATCAACTAAAGCTTGGACTCTGTCTGACTTCCCAAGCCCCTTCATAAATATGCATGTACCCTTAGCTTAAAGCTTCCCCAGTTTTGCAGTTTGGGGAGACTGCTTTAGGAAAGATTCCTGGTGTTCTGCTTACTTGCTGCAAGTAATAAATCCTTCCTTCTCCTGATCTTTGGCTTGGTTATGTCCTTTGGCTCAACCCCACCAAGAGACCAACCCAGTTTTAGGGTAACATGAGAATAGGAGGAGTAACCAGATTCTGAAAACTCTCTGAATACTATAGTAAGAGTTACAGTGTTATGCTTTAATTTGTCATAGGAAAAACGGAAAGGCAAATGCAAAACAAATTTAAATTCAACAAACTAATCTATTAAGGGGAATTGGACTATTTATTTCAGGAGTATTTTAAATCAGTAAAGCCTTTTAGGTACTTTTCAAGTACAAAAACTTTCAGGAGTAGATATTCTGAAAACCAGAAGAGCCTTGAAAGCATTTAAAACTCAGATCAAATTCTCTGAAAGTGTTTACAAATTTGACACACTATCTTACTCAAAGAGAAAATGCCCCAGAATTTAGAGACTAGATTAAAAAAAAAAAAAACACACACACACACATCAAAGCAGATACACACAGAAAAGAGCTGAAAATACAGCTAGATGTCACAATGTGTCAGATTATCATCTGATGTTTCCAATAAAGATCTAGTACCAAAAGTATAAAAGCTCATAAGCTAGCTCATTGTTAAATGACACAGACCATTTCCAATGAGAAAAGGAGAATCAGCAGAAATAAAGAGGGACACAGAAAAGCAAACTACAGCATTAAACGTTTGTGACTTTAAAAGAGATTAAGAACTTCATAGCAGAGGTCTTCCCATTATTATTATTACTATGAGAGAGAGAGAGAGCATGCCAGAGGGAAACTACAAAAAATGCTATGTATTCATGAGGGATAAGATTATACAAATCTGAGAATGGAGAAGAAGGAGACATTTTTGAAATGTCATCCTACAGTGCCAATGAATATTATTTCTGCCAGGGAACAGCACAAGAATGTTTTATTCAAAAATATCCAACCAGGGACTTCCCTGGTGGTCCAGTGGGTAAGACTCTGTGCTCCCACTGCAGGGGGCACCGGTTTGGTCCCTGGTGGGGGAACTAAGATCCCACATGGCACGCAGCTTGGCCAAAAAAAAAAAGAATATCCAAGGAAAAAAAAATTACATTTAAATGGCACTTGTGTCAGATACATCCAAAACTTTTAATGAAAAACAGAAAAGCAGCTTGTGGGAATAAAAGTGTTATATTTCTATTCTGGGAATAAAATGTTATACTCTGTATATTCTCATAATAAATGACTACTTAGGTATTTAATAGCTTGATTCTCAATGTTAAAATGAGACAAGCCAAACAACAAAGATTTAACAATTTATCGAGATCTTATATTTGACTTTGTCATCAACTAACCATAATTATTAGCAATGCAACACATCTTTTAGCCTTTGTTTGTTCCTCACTTTTCTCCAAAGTAAAATAAAGGGGGGTTCTTCCCCAATTTGAGAGGGAGAAAGAGACTGAGAGAGAGAGAATGAACAATACATTACATACTTTCCTTTGAAATGTTTATGTACCCTCTTCCCTGTCAAATTTGTTTACCAGCCTTGGGGCTATGCCTTATGTTCCTCGATAGCTTTAGAAACTTCCCTCTTTCTCTTCAATGATATCATCCTTGACAACTTCAACATTTCTGTCCCTGACTTTTTCACAGCCTGACCTCACATTTTCTCAGCCTTACTGACTTCTTTCCCCCTACCTTCCTTGGATATGGAATCTGCTCAGCCTCCAAGATTTTAAACTGAAATGCCCATCCCCAGCCATCACCTCTTGCCTTGTTACTTCTCCCATTCTATTGAACCTGGTATTTGTAATCAGAGTAACATATGTTCCATCAACCCTCAACTAGTAGTTTTGGTTATGTCTATAGATTTAATTAATTTGTTTGTTTATTATTTTTATTTATTTTCAAGGCTACAGATTTGAGAGTCAAACTGCCTACTTTTAAATCCTGACTCTGCCGTTCACTACTTGAGTGATAAGGGATGAGTTACTTAATCCCTCTATGCCCTAAATTTCTCACAGGATTCCTGTGAAGGTTAAATGAGATAATCCACATAAACCTGGCACATATTAAATATGTGACGAACATTAACCAGTAGTATCAGTATTTCATTTGGCTTCACTGTCCTCTGTAGAGCCTGGTCACCATAGTCATCCTGGCTATCTCTCCTCCATTATTCACCTTTTTTCATCTCAGTTCCTTGATTCAAACTTTGATTACTTCTGGGATCTTGTTGGACCATCAGGGATACTCAGGAATTTTTTAAATAATTAATCTCTCCTGAGTCCTTATTCCACTCCTCACAATATTTATTCTAAACCACCCCTACTTTCCTCAAGTCCCCATATCGTCCCCTGCCTGAAATATTTTTATGACATGAGGTTGTCTCCTAATTCACTGAGAAGAAAGAGGCCACCCTTTCAGCAGAAAATGCTTCTCCTATACTTTTGTTTCTTCCCATGCAGAGAGAACCCAAAGAATCTAACTCTTGGTTTCTCTGCCTCTGAACTCACTCTATCTTAGGGAAAGTGCAATGACTTAGCTGATTGGCAAATTTGCGCAAAATAAGCCAGCATTCTCTAACCAGCCTTTAGATCACTAGGTAGCCAGCCAGCCCACACGGCCTGAACCAATTGCTCTCTCCCTGGATACAAGGTGCTCAGGAGATCAGCTCTACGCCTGTAGGGCTTGGGCAAATCTGCAGTTTAAAAGGGAGTATAACCCTAAAGTTTGAAGACCTCCAATCAGACAGACGTTGAGGAATACTGAAAAATCAAGACCCAAACTGGGAATATAGAAGAGCTATATAAAGTTAGTGGTATGAGTGGACTTTAGTGTGTGGGCAGACTGTTTTGACCTTGGCGGTTGTATGAGCTGTTAACAGCTGTAGTCTGGGAAAGAGACTGTAAGTCTCAGAGCATGTAGTTCTCTAACCATAGGAAGGGACTGTAGTTTATGGAGGCTTGGTCCATAGGTGAGTGGGTATTTTTGTATTTTAAATTTTTTATTTATTTTATTTTATTGGGGGGGTGAAGTAGAAAAGAATAGCTTTATTTCTTTGCCAGGCAAAGGGGGAGACAGAGGGCTCCTGCCCTTGAAAACCGTGTGTCCCCAAGTGGGTATTTTTTTATTAGTTTATTTTATTTTTTATCAATTTATTTATTTTTGACTGCGTTGGGTCTTCCTTGCTGCGCATGGACTTTCTCTAGTTGTGGTGAGTAGGGGCTTCTCTTGTTGCGGAGCATGGGCTCTAGGCATGCAGGCTTCAATAGTTGTGGTATGCGGGCTCAGTAGTTGTGGCTCACAGGCTCTAAAGCGCAGGGTCAGTAGTTGTGGTACAAGGGCTTAGTTGCTCCGCGGCATGTGGGATCTTCCCAGACCAGGGCTCGAACCCATGCCCCCTGCATTGGCAGGCAGATTCTCAACACAGCGCGGCCAGGGAAGTCCAACCCAGTGGGTACTTTTTTAAAGGCAGGCCTGAACAAAGGCTCAGGCAGGACACAACCTTTAAAAGAATGACATAGCCCGAGGACACGACATAAAATGATTAGAACCAAATAGGTCCAAGAGTCGACTTCCACTAGACTTTGAGCCTCAGTATATGTTCATTGTAACACATCAGCAAGCTAAATGACACACCCACAGGCACAATGACAGTTCCAAGGCCGACCATAAAGGTCAAAAAGCGGGCAGTGGCCCAGTTCCTGGAAATCCCCATCCCTTCCCCAAAATAGCTGTAATATTCCTCCCATTCATTAGCCTATGAAATTATCCACCCCTATAAAAACTGACAACCCCATACCCTGGTGCCACTCTTGCCTTCTGAGATGGCCCACGCTGTGTCTGTGGAGTGTGTTTCTCTCTAAATAAATCCACTTTGTCTCCACTGAATCCTTTCTGTGATGAGACATCAAGAACCTGAGCTTCACTAAGTCCTGAGACCAGGTGTGTGATCTCAGTTAAAAGACCGTGGGTTCAAGTCCCAATTTGGGTTTTGGCTGGGTTTGAGTCCCAGCGTGTGGGTTCAAGTTCCAATCTGAGTTCCACGGTTTCAGAACCTCAGGACCCTTGTCTTGGGCACATGATCTGTAAGTGGTCTCTGTACCCTCTGAAAGGTGAGGCCACACAGGTAAACACTGTGAACTTGCAAATGCTAGATAGTGGCAGGATTAGATCCTTTTAGGCTTTTGTTGTTTTTTAAACTATTGATATAAGCCAAGTTCTGGATGCCCTTCAGAGAACAAAACAAGTTCTAACTTTCAGTTGTTAGTGGCATTCAGGGCAAAGGACAAAATTAAAGGGACTAAACTTTATGAACTTGGCTTGTCCACAGACTCAGGAGTAGAAAATACAAAAGAATTACTGGCAACTTGGTAGTTATAGATGGGCATGCAGGAATTTCTGTGCCTGGTGGGAACACACCTGAGAAGTTTATGAAATTCAAAAACAGAAGAAACAGAGTGTCTCACAGAGCACCTGGCAAAGGTATTGACCCTCACTAAAGTCTAGAGTCCTAGGGGTACAGGTTTTAGAAACATGAACAGCAATTTTGGAGTCTACTATTGCTGATTACTCAACTGAATAAGACAAAAACCTATGCTACTCTCAGCAAACTAGGAATAGAGGTGAACTTCCTCAACTTGATAAAGAACATCTACAAAAAACTTACAGGTAACATCATACTTAAAAGTGAGAAACTAGGGACTTCCCTGGTGGTCCAATGGTTAAAAATCCACCTTCCAATGCAGGGACGTGGGTTCAATCCCTGGTCAGGGAACTAAGATCCCACGTGCCGCAGGGCAACAAAGCCTGCGCACCACAGCTAAAGATCCCACATGCTGCAACTAAGACATGATGCAGCCAAAGAATAAATAATAAAATAAAAATAAATAATTTTAAAAAATAACATAAAAGTGAGAAACTAGAAGCTTTCCCACTAAGATTAGGAGCAAGTCAAGGATGTGCCTTCTTACTACTCCTTTTCAACATCATACTGGAAGTCCTAGCTAATGTAATAAAACAAGAAAAGGAAATAAAAAGTATACAGATTGGGAAGGAAGAAATAAAATATTCTTGGTTCACAAATGACATGATTATCTATGTAGAAAATCCAAAACAGTCAATAAAATAGGTCAATTGCTTTCCTATTTACCAGCAAAGAAAAACTGAAATTTGAAATTAAAAACACAATATTATTTACATTAGCATCCAAAAGATATAAAATACTTATATAAACCTAACAAAATATGTACAATACCTGTGTAAGTAAAACTACAGAATTCTGATGAAATAAAACAAAGAAATAAATGAGATATACCATGATCATAGGTAGGAAGACTCAATATTGTCAAGACATCAGTTCTTCCCTACTTGATTTATATATTCAACACAGTCCTAATGAAAACCCCAGCAAGTTATTTTGTGGATATTGACAAGCTGATTCTGGAGTTCATATGGAGGCAAAAGACCCAGAATAACCAATTCAATATTGAAGGAGAAGAACAAAGTCAGAGGACTGATACTACCTGATTTCAAGACTTACTATAAAGCTAGAATAATCTAGACAGTGTGGTTATATGTCAATTAAAAAAAATTTTTTTTGGCTGCCCTGCACAGCATGTGGGATCTTAGTTCCCTGACCAGGGATCGAACCCGCACTCCCTGCATTGGAAGCGCAGTCTTAACCACTGGACCACCAGGGAAGTCCCAGGTTATATGTCAATTATATCTCAACAAAACTAGAAGGAAAAAAAGACAGTGTGGTAATGGCGAAAGAATTTTAAAAATAGATCAATGAAACAGAATAGAGAAAACAGAAATAGACCACATAAATAAAGTCAATTGATCTTTGACAAAAGGGCAAAGACAATACAATAGAGAAAAGATAGCCTTTTCAACAAATGGTGCTGGAACAACTTAATGGCCACATCTAAAACAGTGAAGCTAGACACAGATTTTACACCTCTCACAAAAATTAACTCAAAATGGATTATAAACTTAAATGTAAAATATAAAATTATAAAACTCCTAGAAGATAACCTAGGGGAAAACCTAGGTGACCTTGGATATGGTGATGACTTCTTAGATACAGTATCAAAGGCATGATCCATGAAAGAAATAATTGATAAGCTGTACCTCATTAAAATTAAAAACTTCTACTCTATGAAAGACACTGTAAGAGAATGAGAAGGCAAGCCCCAGACCGGGAGAAAATACTTGCAAAAGACACCTCTGATAAAAGATCATTATCCAAAATATACAAAGAACTCTAAAAACTCAAAAATAAGAAAGTAAACAACCTGATTAAAAATGGGTGGGCTTCCCTGGTGGCGCAGTGGTTGAGGGTCCGCCTGTCGATGCAGGGGACACGGGTTCGTGCCCCAGTCCAGGAAGATCCCACATGCTGCAGAGCAGCTGGGCCCGTGAGCCATGGCCACTGAGCCTGCGCGTCCGGAGCCTGTGCTCCGCAATGGGAGAGGACACAGCAGTGAGAGGCCCGCGTATCGCAAAAAAAAAAAAAAAAGGGTAAAAGAGTGAATTCCCTGGCGTCCAGTGGTTAGGACTCTGCGCTTTCACTGCTGAGGGCGCGGATTCAATCCCTGGTTGGGGAAATAAGATCCCACAAGCTGCACTATGCAGCCAAAAAAAAAAAAAAAGGTAAGCGACCTGAAAGGACACCTCGCAAAGAAAATATACAGATGGCAAAAAAGCTTATGAAAAACCGTTCAACATAATACATCATTAGGGTATTATAAATTAAAACAACAATGACATCCACTACACACCTATTAGAAAGGCCAAAATCTAGGACACTGACAACGCAAAATGCTGGCAAGGATGTGGAGCAACAGAAACCTCTTTCATTGCTGTTGGGAATGCAAGATGATCTCTCCATTTTGGAAGACTATTTGGTAGTTTCTTACAAAACTAAGCATACTCTTATCATATGATCCAGCAGTCATACTTGGTATTAGTATTTACCCAAAGGAGTTGAAAGCTTTATGTTCACACAAAAACCTGTACACAGATGTTTAGAGCAGCTTTATTCATAATTACCAAAACTTGAAAGCAAGCAGGATATCCTTCAGTAGGTGAATGGATAAACAAACTATGGTCTGGTCAATGGAATATTATTCAGCACTAAAAATAAATGTTATTAGCCATGAAAAGACATATAGTATCTTAAATGCATAATACTAAGTGAAAGAAGCCCATCTAAAAAGGGTACGTATTGTATGATTCCAACTATGACATTCTGGAAGAGGCAAAACTACAGAGAAAACTAAAAGATCAATGGTTGCTGGGAGTTAGGGAGAAGAAAGGAATGAATAGGCAGAGCACGGAGGATTTTTAGAGAAGTGAAACAATTCTGTATGATACTATAATGGTGGATAAACCTATACAATGTACAACACTCAAAAGTGAACCCTAAGGTAAACTACGGACTTTGGGTGGGAATGATGTGTCAGCATGAGTTCATGCATTATAACGAATGTATCACTCTGGTGTAGGATGTTGACAGTGGGGCAAGTTGTGCGTGTGTGGGGTTAGGGGGTATATGGTAACTGTCTGTACTTTCCACTCAATTTTTCTGTGAACCTAAAACTACTCCAAAAATAAAATCAATTAAAAGCACCTATGCTAGGAAGAAGGTTTCCTTGCCTAACAGAGGGTATTTTTTAAAATTCTTAGGCTTCATTCTAAATCTACTGAATCGTTTCTGCAGGAATAGGACATAGGAATCAGTATTTTTAATAACTATACCCAGTTATTAAATAATTATAAGCACCCAGGTGATTATTTTGGTCAGACAAGTTTGGGAAACATTGGTTTAAACTATTCTATAGTTGGAAGCAGTCACAGCAACTGATGGCCAAGGACTTAACTTTTCGGCTCACAAGGAGTATTAGTAAACAGAGTTCACTCTCAATGTGGCAATGAAGGGGCAAGAACTTGGAGTTCAAAGGCAAGATTATCCTTCCATGTTCCAATATGCTTTGGCCAATGGTATGTGAATGGAAGACTGAGTCAGAAAGATGTGTGCTACTTCTGGGCAGGAATTTTAAGAGCCAGGGAACAACGATTTGTCACATTTCCTTGTCCGTGTTGTGGAGATCATGGAAAAACTTGTAGCGATTGTGTCATCCTAGTCCCTTAAGTGAATACAATGTGGACAGAACTCCCTGCCGATTCATGATGGACACATAGTATGAGTGAAAAATAAACTGTTGTCTCAAGCCACTAAAATTTTGAGCTTCTTTGTCATTGCAGCATAATCCAGCCTATCATGACTAATAGTCTTCAAGCTATACAAATTCCTAAGCTTCACAAGAAGACAACAATATCAATCTCAAATATTACTCTCTGAAAGAACAGTTAATATGGATAGCAAATTATCCCCCTAGAAATGGAAAATTCCAAGTGCCAAATTTAACATCTCCAAATTCAGTTTATGTTCACAGGACATGGATTCCAGAAACTTATATCAGATCAACCATCTTGGTAAAGCTAAAAGTCAGAATTTCTCTTCCTCTCATCCTTGACCCCTCTGACCTGGTATTTGACAACACTGATTAATGGGCTTTGGGAATACAAATTTGCCTGGAATAACTACACCAGAGACTGAGGAATAGCTCTTTCTAAATTTGATGGGTGTTGGGCCTGTGCTGTAATAATTTTGTGTCTCACTGACTTTTTTGACTCTCTGGAAACTCAGTGGAAGACAATGTTAAACTAATACAATTTCTGTACAAGCTACAACTGCTTACAAAAAATTCCAAACCTATTTAAGCCTGAAGTACTCTTCTAATTAAGAGTGAGTAAAATATGAAGTGAAAAGAATGAATTCTGGACATTAATTTCTTTGAAGTTTAAATCTCAAAGGCAAGAGAATTTGACTTCTGGCATTAATTTCTTCGGGCTTTAATGTGTAAGGAATTTTCATCTTCAGACTTTAATTTTTCCTGGACATTTGATAATGGGAGAGAATTTATGATCAAATTTGGAGGGTCGCTGTGATGACTGCATTTTATTATTGAAGTATCTTAATGGTACCATGTATCTCATTGCAAGCCCTCTTATATGTAAGACTGGATAATATTACTGAATATAATTGGTATGGAAATAGATGAAGGGATGAATTTTCAGATTTGGAGTTTCTATAATTAATACTATTTGTGGTAGTTATAAAATGTGGCCTGTTTTAAGTCCTGTCCTAGCAGCTTCTCTCTCATGCAGGTCTTGGTCCTGGAAGGAAGCTCAGTTTGGTTTTGAGTGTGTATAGCCTAGACCATTCTCGTACCATCCCATAGGGCCTAGACCATTCTAGCACCATCTGATCTTCTCATGGTTCCCTTTGTCACCTGAGAAATGGAGTCCACAAAGCTTCTCATCAATTTTGACTTCTACCCTCAAATGAACTCTCTAAGCTTTATACACCAAGTGGGACTCCTTCTTTCAGGGCATCTTTTGGTAATTTGATGTTTTGTTTTGTTTTGTTTTGTTTTGGCTCCTTCTGCTTCCTCCCTCATGTGAATCTTGTTGCTATCATGACGAGTATATGCGGGAGCTTATAGCTTTTTGCTACATAAACTTGTTATTGATGTTTGTGGGGTTTAGGTTTTGCTACCCAACTTGGCCTGTTTTTGTAGGAAGATATGGGGATATTAAAAAACTATGCCATTTCCAACTTCCCAGAATTCCATTTGCTTTTTTCTTGATCCCTTCATGTAGCAAAGATAATTATATGCCCACCAAATCCCTTTTCATATTTCTTCTACATTCCCGCCCACCCCCCCACCCCCGCCGGCCCCCAGCATTATGTGTGACCATGCAACTAGTTCTGGCTAGTGAAACATGAGTAGAAGTAACAGATGTCACTTCGCAGTAGTGGTAGCGAGATCCCTCTGTATCACTCTCTTGCCTTTCTCTTCTCCTCTGGTCATGGGCATGCAGCCCAAAGATTGAAGCAACCTGGATCAGTGGGTCTCGGCATAGAGGACAGCAACCTACAGTAGAGTTTGCATTAGCAAGAAATAAACTTTTATGTTTTGAGTAACTATTCTTTTGGGACTACTGCCACAGCATAAACCCAGACTACCAAGACACTTCCCCACCTACTTGCTCTAATATTTATTCCCTTTTCACCTCTTCCTCTGTAGACATGCTCAAGTATCTCCTATCCCCTTCAAAAACACCTTCCCCTGATCCTCCTGTCCCTCAAATTATCATAGATCTCCCTTCTCATTCGCTGATATATTTCTGGAAGGAAAAGCTATGTATGCTACCTCCACTTGCTCACCACCCACTCACTCCTTAATTCCAGGGAATCTGGCTTTTGCCTTCTTCACTCTTTAGAAACTTTTTTTTTAAGATTACCAATGATCTACTTGCCAAATCATACTCAATCCTGTTTGACCTCTCTCCTACCATGGCCCCAAACCCTAGTCAAGTGGTTTTAAATCTTTTCATGACCCCTTTGAAAATCAAATCAGATAAAAGCTGTGGATCCTACTCCCAGAAAAGTTACATACACATGTATACAAATTTTTATAAATTTCAGAGTTTTTGATCAGCAAGCTCCCCCAAAGCCCTTCCACAATAGCCTAAAGATCTCTGTATCTTGGGTAAAGAATTCTGCCCTGGTTTATACCTAAGAAAGAGGGTCATCCATTCCCACAAAACAGTCACACAGAGTATTCTTTCACTTGCCAGTGTATTTTTCTATATCACTCTAAAGTTCTGTCTCACTTCTATTGTTCCCATTTCTGTAGTGGCTTCTTACCATTTATCTATATTCCCTCATTCGTCTCTCTCTTCATTCAATCACGAACTACTTGCAGAGTAAAAAACAACATTATGCTCCTCTTATCCCAAAGGAAATGACAGTATAGGTGGAAAGAGACATACTAACATTAAAACATAAGTAATAAAATAAGGAAGAATATGAATAAGTGGGAGACATATTGAACTGTTTCCAAGGAAGGGTCAGACACTGCTTTCTGTTGGACAGGGAGTGTAAACTGGGCCTTGAAAGATGAGCTGGGTTTTGATAGGCAGATAGAAGGGAGAATGGTGTGTCAAATGGAATAGAAAAGTACTATGTGAGCAACAAGAAATATGTAAATATAAGTGAAATTCTGGGGAGATCACAAGTAGGCTCCACATGGAATGACTAGAGAGGACACAAAGTTAGATAAAAACAGAATGGTAGGTTGGGGCCAATCCTGTGTTAGCCTTGAGTACCAGGCTAAAGAGTCTGGGCTTAGTTTTGTTAAAAATAGAGAGACACTGAATATTTTTGAGCAAAAGACTGACAGGATAAAAATGGTCTCTTAGGAAGATTAATCTGCTAAGAGTGCTTAATTGAGAGATGAGGGACTGGCCAAAAGGAGGAGAGTTGGAGACTGTGCAACAACCCATGATCTGTGCTTTTGAACTACAGAACTGAACTGTTTGAGGAGAGCAACATTAGCAAAAGGGGTGCAGCTGGTGTAGCAGGCATGAAGATGCATTGCTTGGATCTCCCTTCAGCTGGAAGAAAGCAGTTAGCTAATAGCTTTCAGCTGCAGCACCTTTGGGACCTACCACAGCAACATTCAAGCTGAGGTCATCATCTTCTCAGCGCAGCAACCCACCAATGACTGAGCATAGCAGTGTTACTAGACCTCGCCATTTCTACCAAGTGCAGAACTTCTCTATCAGGCGATCTTTGCTCTGGAGCTCCCCATTGGGTTGACTGAGACTTTGCTAGATCTGCATCAAAGTCTGTTGCTCTCCCTGTCCAACGCTGTTTCCTCCCCACTTTTCTTTCAAAAGTGTCAGATCAGCATCCAGCTCTGATGGCTTTCCCTACTCAATTCTCCTTCCCCCTTTATCTCTCAAAGTGTTACACCCCACTCCCCAATTAATATAAAAATACTTTGGAAATAAATGCAGAGTTACACATTATAAAATTCATACAAGTAAAAATTATAGCCCTGAATTAATTGTGTCTAGGAAAGGCAGATTCTGAGTTTAATTATTTTATGAGCTATAAAAATGAGAAACGTGATAATAATGATTTATGTATTGAGAAAAACACCAAAGTCACTGCAGGCTTAAATGAGTTTTTTACATACTGAAATCTTTTTTCTGATTTAACCTGAGATTAAATGAGTGACTAAAGTAGCTATTTGGACGTTTCTTTATTTAGAGAAGCCAATTTATTTTAAAGAGAAAATTTTCATCTTACAACTGTAAGTAACAATAGGATAAATGGGAGGAGCAGAGTAGTTCTCTGAGACAAGTGCAGCAGCTGGGGTTCAGCAAATATGAGAGTCAGTATATGCACTATAACATGTCCTTAAAAGGACATATTATAGCAAAGATTCTTGAAACTTCTTTTTTTTAATTTTTATTGGAGTATAGTTGATTTACAATGTTGTGTTAATTTCTGCTCTACAGCAAAGTAAATCAGTTATACATATACATATATCCACTCTCTTTTAGATTCTTTTCCCATATAGGTCATTACAGAGTACTGAGTAGAGTTCCCTGTGCTATACAGTAGATTCTTATTAGTTATCTATTTTATATATAGTAGTGTGTATAGGTCAATCCTCTTGAAGCTTCTTATGAATATACTTTATGTCTTGTGTTCATGACACACTTCTGTGAAAGTGAAAAGACACTCCTGTAATGGCAGTGTTGAAAAATACATATATATATATATATATATATATATATAAATAACTTCCACATAATTCACCAACTTGATATTCAGAATGTAATGGAAACTCTACATGACAGACCATCTAACACTATCAGCTAAACATAACCATTCTTCCTGTTTTGTTTGATGGGGGAAGTCATAGCATTATGTTAGAGGTATACTTTGTATGAGCCTGGGGGAGATTAGTTAGTCATTGAGTTTTAGTTGTTCACTGGTAATTTAGGAATGAAACTTACACTAAAGTAGTTTTAGCCTAATAAATAAGAACTATTTGGTTGAAGGCCTGATCATTTCATTCTTATTTTTAACTGCCACCTAATACAATAGTTTCCTTTTGAAGTAGATCTTGGTAGAGATTGAAACATTTCAATGATATAAATTCAATTTATTGCTTTTCATTAATAAAACATTTAAAATATAATTCTAGAGTCCTCCTTAACCCCTAGCATGACCTCTCTCCTGCCAGCTTCCCAACTTCTACATTCTTTCCCAAATTGTTTCCTCCTTCCCCTACAAATCCCCAACTTTCTACTTTAACCTCACACCTTTCATATCTTTTCCACAAGCCTGTACTTTCAAATGAGGACATTGCCTCATACTTCTCTGAGAAAATAGAAGCCATTAGAAGCCGCTCATCTTCTGATTCTCAATCTATTATTCTACCTGCACCTGTATAAAATTTTCTCCTCCTTCCCTCCCGTTTCACTGAAGATCTCCTCCCATCATTTCACTCCTGCTCTGGACCTAATCCCTCTCTCTCCATATCATCATCTCTCCCTTTCTAATGAATTATTTTGATCCCAAACAAACATGTACGAGTACCTTTCATCTGTGAAAAAACTTTTTTGACTTGTGTCTTCTTTTTTTTTTTTTTTTTTTTTTGCGGTACTTGGGCCTCTCATTGTTGTGGCCTCTCCCGTTGCTGAACACAGGCTCCGGACGCGCAGGCTCAGCGGCCATGGCTCATGGGCCTAACCGCTCCGTGGCATGTGGGATTTTCCCGGACCGGGGCACGAACCCACATCCCCTGCATTGGCAGGCGGACTCTCAAACACTGCACCACCAGGGAAGCCCAACTTGTGTCTTCTTTAAGCTAGCTTTCTTTCTTTTGCTTCCCCTCACGGAAAACTTTTTGAAATATCTTGTCTCTACATGCTGTTTCCACTCCTTCACCAAAAAGTCACTCTTGAATCCTCCCCCCTCCAGCTTCCCTGTCCTAGCATGCCTCCGAAATTGTGTGTGTCAAGGTCAAAAATGACCTCTATATTGCGAGCTCCACTGGCCACTTTGGTCCTTATCTTACTGGAGTCTTTAGCAGTATCTCTCCCTAGAAACATTCTCCTCTCTTAGCTTCTGTGATGCCGTTCTGTACAGAAAAAAGTTAACATAGCAGCCCTGAGACTGCTAGCTTTTGAACAGGCTTGCAAGGTTGGCCCTTTGCTAGCAATTGGGAGCTTCATTTTGAGGAGCGTTCCCATTGTTCTCTAAGTGAAAAATGATGGCTCACTGTGCCTACACTGTATAAACAATGTGGTTTATGCTGAACACCTGCTTTCCTTCTGGGAATCTGGAGTAGAGGGTGCCTATATGACCAGACCCCAATAAAAATCTTGGATACTGACTCTCTAATGGGCTTTTCTGGGCAGAAATATCACACATGGGTTTTTCCTTTTCTCAGGCTCAACTGGTTTCTCTTGCTTTGTCCCACTTGGAGCCACAAGGTTTTACTCTCTTTTCTATCTATACTATTTTCTAGGTGATCTTATTTGGTCTCTTAACATTAAATATAATATCATGTATATGCTAACTACTTCCAAATTTATATCTCCAGCCTAGTTCCTGCCACTAACTCTAGAAACTGATATCCAAAAGCCTGCTTGAATCTTCATATAGGATCTTGGAGGCAAACTTAAATGGCCAGCATGGAACTCATGATTGATTTTTCTCAAACCTGGTCCTATCCTCTGTTTTTCCCATCTTAATGAATGACCCTACCATACATGCTATTACCAAAGGCAGAAATTTTGGAGTCATCTGTGACTCTTTCCTTTCTCTCACACCACATTCTATCACCAAATCTCATTAGTTCTACCTCCAAAATATTGATATTTCTCAAGTCTGACCATTTCTCATTTTCTCTCCCTGATACAAGCCATCATCATCTCTCACTGGACTGCTGAAATAGGCTCCTAATTCATCTCCTTATTCCCATTTTTATCTGTGAATAATCTGACTCTATTCAGAGAGATATCCTTGGAAAGTTTAAATCAAATGATGTTATTTTCCTGATTAAAAACTTGTCTATTGATTTCTACTGCACTTAGAGTAAATCTAAATTCTTGGCCCACTTATTAGATTAGAAGAAAGAGTAGGTGCTCTTGCATTGTGAAAAAGCTTGGCTTGATCAAGGAACTGAGAGAAGGACAGAGAACCTGGAGCAGAATGAGGGGGGAAGAGGGGATCAAGATATGAGATAAAATATTAAGAGAGGAAGGGGTCTTTTCTTTCAGGGCCTTGTTTTTGAGTATTTGTTACACAAATCTGTGCTGGTATATGGGAGCAAAAGTCATATAACACTAAAATGTTCTCTAATGAACTTGATCATTTATAAAATGAGCCCCTACTTAAATATTTTCCCATACAAAACACTAGTGCTTATTTTCCCCACTCTGTCTCATTCAGTGGCCCTTCAGTTGACATCCTCATTGGTTTGAACTTTGAGATTATGGTAAACATCCAAAAATATCTACCAAACAAATCCAAATCATATGAATCAAAAAGAATTTAACCACAGATTTTGCAACAGGTACAAGATTTCATGAAGTTTATGAAAGTGATATTAGAGAATTCTTCAAAACCACATACAATGCTGTTGGCAACTGAGGCTCTGTAATCATACCAGTTAACAGCAGAAGCAGAGAAAATAGAAAAGGAATGTGTTTCCAGAAGGAATCATTTGAATATCAAACAGTTAAGGGAGGTCATTAGGAAAATTGATGAGGCTGTTGATAATTTTTGCAAAAATGACTCTCTGCCTATGAAGAGAATGAAGGATAAAAAGGGCCACAGACTGGGAGAAAAGATTTGCAAATCACATATATGGTACAGGATTTATCCGCAGAATATATAGAGAACTCTCAAAACTCAATAATGAGAAAACAAGGCCCCCAAAAGGGGACAAAATATTTTAATAGATGCCTCACCAAAAAAGATATATGGATGCTAAATTAGCACTCAGAAAGATGGTCATCATTATTAGTCATTAGGAAAATGCAAATTGGAAGCACAATGAGACATTATTACATACCTACTAGAAAGGCTAAAGTTAAAAAGACTGATCATACACTGTTGGCAAAAATGTAAAATGGCATAACTACATTGGAAAAAAGCTTGCAGTTTCTTAAAAAGTTATACATATACCTTCCATATGATCTAGCCATTCAACTCCCAGGTATTTACCCCAAAGGAAAGGAAATATATGTCCATACAAAGACTTGTATATTAACATTCACAGCAGCTTTATTTGTAATAGCCAGAAACTGGAAATAACTTAAATGTCCATCATCAGATGAACAGACAAGAACATTGCAGTATATTCAAACAATGAAACACTCATCAGCAGGTGTTTGAGAGAAAAATAAAATCACACCAAACTTGAGGAAGATTGTGTGGTCATTTGACCATCAGCATCATCTGGGAATTTGTTAAGAGTGCAAATTCTCAGGCCCCACTTTACACCTACTGAATCAGAAATTCTGGGGGTGGGAGACCACTGCCTTAGTCTCATTTGCTGAAAGTATCAGTGAGGGTTCTTTATTGTCAGTAACCGTCTCTGGCTAACTTAAATTGAAGGTAAATTTATTGGAAAGTATCAGGTAACTCACAGACTTGATGAGAAATGATACGAAACATTATCAGACAAGAGGTTAGAATCAAGGGAGTCAGGGTAGCGAAACAGTCTGATTAAGATGCTGCTGCCACCACCAATGTATGCCATGTCTTCTATTTGACACAGTAGTCACTGTAGGAAACCACTGCTCCTGATAACACAGCCACGAATGCCAGACTGCCTATGCCATAGCTACCACAGATCCAATATCATCCATCATCCCCTCATCTTGGCACTACTTGCTCAAGATTCAAAGTACCTAGTGACCAAACCTGGATCACAAGATTGTCAGGGAAGTGATTAGAGGGTGACTCCTTAGGCTTCTGAAGTTAGAGGTAGGAGCTTACTTCTTACCCAGACCTACACAATGGGGGATTTCCCAAATCTAGCAACTGCGTTCGGATGCTGAGTAGTCAAAGACAATTACAGATGCCCACTACTTGAAGTGCTCTGAATAAAGTAAATTCGGTGTATTTTTAGCAGGACCATATGCTAGCAGAATTAGTCAAACGTATTCTTTGTATTACTAATTATGGACTTAAGAACTGTCCATACTTCCCTGGTGGCACAGTGGTTAAGAATCCGCCTGCCAATACAGGTGACACGGGTTCGAGCCCTGGTCCGGGAAGATCCCACGTGCTGCGGAGCAACTAAGCCCGCGAGGCACAACTACTGAGTCTGCGTGCCACAACTACTGAGACTGTGCTCTAGAGCCCATGAGTGACAACTACTGAGCCCAAGTGCCACAACTACTGAAGCCCGCATGCCTAGAGCCCGTGCTCCACAAGAAGAGAAGCCACTGCAATGAGAAGCCTGTGCACCGCAACGAAGAGTAGCCCCCGCTCGCCGCAACTAGAGAAAGCCCGTGCGCAGCAACAAAGACCCAACACAGACAAAAATAAATTAAAAAAAAAAAAAGAACTGTCCATAAAATTTTCTCTTTTTTCTTGAGATATATGTCTTTTCATACAAGTATTGGCTCACAGTGGATCACAAGAGTGGATGGTGCCAGTATGTGCCTTTCCACAGCATGTTTGAGTAAAGACTATGAAATGAAACGACTGGGTTCTTGGTGGCCTTCAAGTGGTGTTATTTAAAACTGAATTAATTGGACATTCATAGGCAAAAATATTAACTTTGACCTAAATGTCACACCTCACACAAAAGTTAATTCAAAATGGATCATGGACTTAAATGCAAAACATAAAACTATAAAACTTTTAGAAAAAATATCTTTGACTCTACGACTAGGCAGAGTTCTTAGATTGGACACCAGAAGTTTGACCCATGAAAGGAAAAATTGACAAATTGGACCTCATCAAAATTAAAAACTTTTACTCTGCAAAAGACCCTATTAAGAGGATGAAAAGACAAGCTACAAACAAGGAGAAAATATTTGCAAGCCACATATCTGACGAAGGAGTAGCAACTGGAATTCATAAAGAATGCTCAAAACTCAACAGTAAAAAACCAAGCAATCCAATTAGAAAGCAGGCAAAAAACATGAGCAGAGATTTCACTAAAGAAGACATGCAGGTAGCTCATAAGCACATGAGCACATGAAAACATGATTAACAACATTAGCCATAAGGAAAATGCAAACTAAATCCACAATGAGATATCATTCACACTAATCAGAATGGTTAAAATAAACAGTAACAACACCAAATGTTGGAAAGGATGCAGAGAAACTGGTTTACTCATATATTGCTGGTGAGAATGTAATATGGTACAGCCATTCTGGAAAACAGTTGGGTAGTTTTTTAGTTTTAAAACTAAACACGCAACACAGCATGACCTAGCAATTGCACTCCTGGGCATTTATCCCAGAGAAATTTAAACTTATGTTCACACAAAAACATGTAGATGAAAGTTCATAGCAGCTTTATTTGGAATAAGCAAAAACAACCCAGATGTCCTTCAACGGTGAATGGCTAAACAAACTATGGTACATCTATACCATGGAATGCTATTCAGCAATAAAAGGGAACAAACTATTGGTACACGCGACAACTTGGATGAATCTTTATGGAATTATGGTGAGAGAAAAAAGCCAATCCCACAAAGTTACATACATCCTGTATGATTCCATTTATATGACCGTCTTGAAATGATAAAATTATATAAAGAACAGATTAGTAATTTTCCAGGTATTAGGGACATGGGAGGGGTCAGGAAAGTGAATGTGACCATAAAGGGCAACAGGAGGGACCCTTGTGGTGATGGAAATGTTCTTATCTTGCTTGACTGTATCAATGTAAATGTCCTGATTGTGATATTGGACTACAAATAATACCAATTTTGGGAAACTGGGTAAAGAGTATAAGGGATCTCTCTGTATTATTTCTACAACATGTGAATCTACAATTATCTCAAAATAAAAAGATTAATTTACAGGAATTCCAGGGCAGACCAGTGGTTAGGACTCAGCGTTCTCACTGCCAGGGGCCAGGGTTCCATCCTTGTTCGGGGAACTAAGATCCTGCAAGCTGCACTGTGCACCAAAAAAAAAAAAAGATTAATTTACAAAACAAAGCAACAACTGAAAAAATGAATTAGGTTCTGAGTCCAGAAAGGCAGCCCACTCTCTATGGGTAGGTACGAGCTAACACTACTACCATCAATACCACCATACATAGATACATGACTGTTTGTTACCTATTCTCTGTCTTGCCTCTTCTCTTGCCATTATCCACACTTTCTGTGCTCCTACCTCATTGTACTGAATGCTCCCTGGCCTAACTGGGCCCACTGAAAACTCCACAGCTTTCCACATACTGATGTTTCTGCCTGGGGTATACCTATCCAGTTGACTTCAAGACCCTAATAGCACCCCTTCAGCTCCCCCAAGTATTTGGTTACTGCCTGCAGCACTGTATTTGTATATCTGAAATAGCTTTTAGGATAAACTCCAGAATTCTTAACCCAGCTTACAAGGCACTACATGATCTAACTCTGCTTGCCTTCTCAGCCACATCTGCCACTCTTACTTTCTCTCCCTGAGCACACTGGTCTTTTCTGAGCTTCACAAGCCAAGTTCTTCCCCCACCTCAAGCCTCCATTCATACTGTTTTCCTAGCCAGATCATTTCTATTATCCTTCTCCCCAACTCTTCGTTCATCTAATACTACTTCCTCAAAGTAATCTTTCTAGGCCTCCCAGTCTAGGCTAGGTCCCTCTGTTTTATACAATCAGAGCATCCTTTATTCTACTAAAGCATCTAAGAAAAGTATAATTAAATACCTACAGAATGAGTTGTTTAATGTCTGACTGCCCCATTAGAGAGTGAGCTCGATAATGTCATGGACCACACAGAAATAGATCTTCTAGGGAAATATTTTATGCTAAATTTTAAGTTGTTTGTAGCATATAAATCCCTTGGTCTCCTGGAACCTATTTCCATTTTATTGACACAAACAACACACACACACACACACACACACTCACACACAAAGCCTTGTGTGAATGGTTTATTTTATGGAAATGGTGGAAAGTAAGGAAAAAAGCCAGGTTCCATGTTTGGGTTAAAGTGGTACTGGAACAGGGACAACAGAAGCCTTGTAAACAGAACTAGTTTAGCAGAAGGAAAGTTTAGAGCTGGAAGTGACCATAAAAACATAAGCCCCCATCCTCCAAAATTGACAGAACTACTGGATGAGGCATTGGACTTCTCACAGTCTATGAAAAGAAGTTTAAATTACTTTTTTCTAGAGATCTTAAGAGGTAGAAAGACCACAGATGACATTTGGTTACAATTTTATCTGTTTACTTGTCTGTCACCCCACTAGACAGTGAACCCCTTAAAGACAAGTACTGCGTCATCCATCTTATGATCTCACACTTGGCACTCAGGAGGCACTCAATAAATGTTTGTTGAATTAATGAATATATAATTCACTATGGAGAAATAGGGATCTGATATATTATCCCTCTTATGAGTCTGTAAATTTCAAAAGTGATTCTCCTTAGTACAAAGTAAAAGACTGAAAAGCGTAGCATTTCAAGTACCTGATAACGTGAGTGTCTTGCTGGTATTCATATTATTCATGCAGACAATTCCATTCTCTGCCTATGAACAAGGCCTGTTCTATTTATACATATAAAAACTGAGGGTAGGTGGAAACAGTGTACATCCCCTTTGTTCATCAGTTATTATCTCTCCAATGACTCTATTGTTAATTTCTTCAACTACTGTTAAAAAATACATCTCTTTACTATATTTGATTATGAGGGAAGCTGTGACCTCCTACATTATTCACAGCTTGTCAAAAAGAGTGAGCTTCAGTTGTGTTGAAAAACCCCTTCTGCTTTTAAATATCAAATAGGTGTTTTACAAATAATAAAAAGTGAATTATTTTTTAATCATCATCAATCATTTTTACAGCTTGATGAATAGACATTATCAATGGCCACTTATGTGATATGAGGATTCTAAAAAAGCTCTTAATGACCCATAACCACTCCCTTTTGCTCCCATGATGTCTAATATTTTAGAGTTAGAAGTTTATTCCTTAAAGGTCTCCAGTTCCAGTAGCATGGCAGACTGAGTTAATGCAAAAACCCTTTTACACAGGAATGCTACATTAAACATGAAAGCAAGAGATAACCATAGATGAGCTCACACACAGAAAAGGAATATCTCCTAGAAACAAAGAGGAAAGGAAAGCCAGAGTGATAAGCGTGTTAGTTAATTCTGCATCAGCTTTGTGGTAGTGTTATTTGATCTGGAAACGGCAAGTAAATTGGGCTTTAATATCTACTCCAGGATAGAAGTTGAAACCCTGGACCTAAGGGAGTTGGAAGTATTGATAAAATATTGCATAAAAACACAGCTCTCCATAGGTTGAATTCCCAGGCCTGTAACTTGCATAGGACAGAAATCCAAGTTTACACTAGCTGAAAAATGAACATAAATATTGGTTAGTACTATACCTATGATCTTTCTGTGGATCTGGTGCAAGCAAACAAAGACATTGCTCTGGGTCACATGGGATGCCCACAGGGAAAAAAAAGCCATGTGAAGATGATCTCACAATATAAAAAGTTATAAAACACAATGGTCCATCATGAACAAAAGTCAACAAACACACAGCACATTATTTGAAATAATAGAGTATGATTGTCTAAAATAATTAAATAAGTATGTCTAAAATGATTAAAGAAGTCATTGGGACCGTAAAGAAAAAAACTCAATGAAAAATAGAATAGGGATATTTGAAAAAAACTTAGTAGAACTTCCAAACTTAAAAACATAATCATTGGAATTAGAAGCTCAATGGACAAGTTAAACAGCAGATCAATACAAATGAACTAAGAATTCTAAGAATTAGAAATAGATATGGTAAAGTTATCTGGAATGAGGTAGAGAGACAAACACTTGCAAAATATCAAGAAATATCTAGACTAGAATGAGAAAGTACAACATATGTCTAATGGGAATTCTACAAGGAGAGAAGAGGAATAAAAAAAATTGTGAAAATAGTTGAAAATTTTGCATGACTGATGAATGATATGAATCTTCGATTTAAGAAACACAAATCCACTGCAAGATAAATAAAAACAAGCCTACACCTGGCTGCATTGTACTGAAATGGCAAAATGCCCAAGAAAGGGAAAAAGTGTAAAATAATCACAGAAAAATTCATTCCATTAGCTGTGATTTCCTTCTTATTAAAAATTGAGCTCTAAATATACTCCAGTTTAATTGGTAACGTGGATACTATGGCTGGATGAGAAGGGTTTTTGGCTGAAAAATTCAAAACTTAAAAATCATATAGGGGGTCTTCCCTGGTGGCACAGTGGTTAAGAATCTGCCTGCCAGTGCAGGGGACATGGGTTCGAGCGCTGGTCCGGGAAGGTCCCACATGCCGCGGAGCAACTAAGCCCGTGCGCCACAACTACTGAGCCTGCGCTCTAGAGCCTGCGAGCCACAACTACTGAAGCCTGTATGCCTAAAGCCCATGCTCCGCAACAAGAGAAGCCACCGCAATGAGAAGCCCACATACCACAACAAAGAATAGGCCCCTGCCCCGCTCACGGCCAACTAGAGAAAGCCCACGCACAGCAACGAAGACCGAACGCAAACAAAAATAAATAAACAAATTTATTTTTTATAAAATCATATAGGAACTAGGGAAAAAAATTCTCAGATCCAATATTCTTGTGATTTCAATAACTGCAGCACAACAGGAGTTCAGATATTTGATTATATTAGAGTCATTCTAATATAATTCAAATACTTCCAAATATTATGCTCTGACAACAGAGATTCATCTACTTGTCAATATACCTCCCTGCTCCCCCACCCCACCCTGCCCCCATCCCAAAACATCATATACAGAAAAAACTAAGGCAGAGGAAGGCATGAAACTAACAACCTGTCATTTTTGTTCACTACTAGTAAGTGGTTTATCAAGGAGTGGGCCAATAAGTATATCAATGACATAAATATTTGATTGATACTTATCTCTGCCAATGCCTCCAGCTTGAGGAGAAACCTCTCTCTTCAGAACATTTTCCATGAAGGGCTACTGCACTTTCTGGGGCTTCCAAGAAAAGTGATTATATGCTGTTTCCTAGAGGAGTCTGATAAGAAGTCAATGTCTCCCTCAGGGTCTGACTGAAAGCATACTGGGTTGTTATTCTTTGGCAGAGTATCCTGAGCGCTAAGAGATTAAAAAAATGCTTGGGAGTTGGTCTGAGAAAATTAACCCCAGACTTTGGGTACTGTCTCTAATGATAAATAGCCTAGGTCTTCCAGAGAAATCTAAGGTCTCCCACCTTTCTCCCCTGAAGAGGTATGAATAGTGTTTGCTATTAAACTTCATATAGAATAACAGAAAGAGACTTCATCCCTTTTGCTCCAACAATTCTTTCGATTTTTCCAGTTCGGACATCCATTCGCAGGGAAACTGAGATCACCTGGAACTGCTTTGAAATCTTAAATCTAAACATTCCTGTTGTTCCATATCCTTTGCTTAGGCTAATCCTTTCATGTTGTTCTTGTACCTCATCAGGATCTGAGTTCCCTGACTTCTCTACTCTCTATCAGCCCTCTTCTCTCTTCTTAGACTTCAACCAATTTAGATGTTAACCATTCTCTTTCAAATACTCTCAACTCCACGATCTCTACTTGTTCAATGAGATAATGTCGATAAAGCACAGGCCGAGAGAAGTGCTCAAGAAATGGCAGCTAAAACCACTACCATCACTACCACTAACATACATAACATTCTCTTGTTTCTTTGTCAGTCTATCATGTCAGCCTGTACATCATACAGTCCTGGGCTGGTAAACATTACTGGAGAAAGTCACTAAGTTGTACAGACAGATGGTGGTAAATTCATGCTTCTGGCCTTAACTGCCAAGCAATTCTGTTTCTCTAATCAGTTTTCTGAATTTTGAGACTACTCTAAACCTTCTCCAATCTCCTCAAATCTCCTATCCACCATGTCCTCGCACCATTCTCATTTTCTTGCTTCACAGGAAAAAAAGAAACCAGCAGAAAGAACTCCAACTTCCAGGCACTTAATCTGCAAACCTTTGTGCTTTTGCATCTCTTCTCCCCTGCTTTCCTCCTCTGACAACGGAAGGAGAGTACGGTTTACTGCTAAGGGCCAATGGCTCCATATTCTCTCCCACTCTGTCATCTTCATCCACATATCTTCAACCTGTCTCTCCACTGGTGCCTTCTCATCAATATTTAAACATATCCCAGCTTCACACAACTACTGAAGCCCGTGCGCCTAGAGCCCGTGCTCCACAACAAGAGAAGCCACCACAATGAGAAGCCCGTGCACCACATGAAGAGGAGCCCCCACTCACCGCAACTAGAGAAAGCTCGTGCACAGCAAAGACCCAAAACAGCCATAAATAAATAAATAACATATCCCACCTTCAAAAATTCCTCTTTTCATTTCAGCTAACATTTTTCTCTTGTTCTTCCCAAACTATCAAAAAATGTTGTCCACCTTCGCTGTCTCTATTTACTTCCCACTCATCCTTTGTCACTGTAATCTGGTTTCCATCCCTACGCTCCACTGAAACTGTTCTTATCTGCTTTATCAATAACTCCAATAAACCATTCTTAGGTCTTATCTCATTTGACCGCTCAGTCACCTTTGGTATAGTTCATCAATTCCTCCATCTGAAAACTCTTTTTTAAAAAGCCCACTTTTCTAGAACGCCTACCTCTCAGACTGCTTCTTGTGAGTATTCTTTGTGGTCTCTCTCTTTCTTTATCCATCCCTAAATATGGAGTTCTTTTAGAGTTTGGTTCAGGGCCCTATTCTTTTCATACAGTTAAACTAATTAAACAAGGAGGCCATTAGACTAAGGTGGCTCTAATGCTTTGGTGGCCTACTTAAGCAAACCAAAGTCAAAGTGTGTAAATGCCTCAAGATTATGAAATCTAAACACTAAGGACAACCAATCACAAACAGCTAACTAGGCTTTAAGCTGTAGCCAATTAAATAATTTCCTTTCTTTGCTTCTGCACCGTCTTTATTTAAGTCTTTCCCCTGCCTCCTGTTGGTGCTCCTAACCACTTCTGGTTTGGTGTTGCCCAATTCCAATCAATTTTTGCTCAGATAAACTCTTAAAATTTTTAATATGCCTCCATTTACCTTTTAATGATACTCTATATCTCATTCCCTCCAATCCACCTATATGCTAATCCATATCCATTTTTAGATGGCCCTCCTGATCCATACATGAAAATATTTTCCCATCCCTTAGGCATTCTGCCTCCATAGCTGTTTCTGCTGTGTTCTCTCTCTCAGTTTCCCAAGCCAGAAATCTGACATCCTGACTTCTCTGTTTCACACTTCACATCCAATCAACTACCAAGCTCAGGCCATTCTTGCTGAAACAGCTCTCGAATCATTTCAACTGACATGCAGCCCACCGTTATGTCACATCTCCTTAAGGGGTCTGCCAGTTTCCAATTCTGTCTGTTCTAATCCATTCTAATCCATTCTCCACACAAAGCCAGAGTGATTCTTCAGAAATGTAAATTATATCATGCCACTGCTATGCTTAATTTTTCCACTTCCTGTTGCCTTTAAGATAAAGCTCTAAAGACTTCCTAGCATGTCCTTCTCAGTCTCAATTCTTCACTCCCCTCTCTGCAAGCAATCTTCAGTCATTATAAACTTTGAATGCCTAGAGTGCATGCTTGCAGCCTGAGCTCTCCCCCAGCTGAAATATACCCTCCCCTCTCTTGTTTTCCTAACAAAATTTGCACTCAATCCTTAAGCTCAACTTTATGCATCATTTCTAGGAAACCACCTGACACCCCTCCAGTTTGAAGTCCTCTTTAGGTGTTCCCAAAGCATCCTGTACTTATCTAGCAATTAAGAGCAGTATTGTCTTGTAATTGCTTATTCCCTAGTCAATAGCTCCATGTGGCTGTTAAGTCCAAGGAGGTCAGAAACCAGGTGCTCTTAAATTTTCCATCTCAAGGGCCTAAAAGGAGTGTCTGACAGAGTAGTTCAATTAATATTTGTTGAATGAATTTGTTGAATCCCTTTCTTTGGAATGAGGGCGGCCAGGAGAACGCCAGAAAGACGGGGGCTTAAAGGGCACACAGTAAAAAATCTATCAGCAACAAGTGGGATGGACAGAGTACCTAGGTTTTTCCATGAACGTGGCATGGGGGACTACGTGGAGCGCCTGGTCCGAGGCCACGGAGACCACACGCTCCCGAGGGCAGACGCAGGGAGCGCGCGACCCCACGCGAAGAAGGACAATAGCTTGGAATTCGGCCTCGAGTTTCCGGCGGGCTCGGCCCGTGGGACCTGGGGATGGGGGCTCCGACCCGGCCCACAGCAGGAACGCGCTGCACCTACGGTCGCTGTCGCCGTCGCCGTCTCTTCCGACGTCGTCGCCCCGCCCCGCCCCGGAAGTGACTTGAGGCTCGTCCGGAACCTCCGGACCCGGCGGCTGCAGCGTCACCAGCCGAGCTGGTGCGGGGCGGGCGGAGCGGCCGCTGCAGCCGCCAACGAACCGGGAACCGCGCGGGGCAAGCAGCGCGCCGGCCAGGGGAGGGGGCCCAGCGATAGGGCCGAGGGCGACGACGACGCGGAGGAGGCGGAGCCCGGAGAGGGGTGGGGGCCGGGGAGGGTTAGGGTGGGAGGGGGTTGGGGGGGTGTCCTGGTCTCATGGAGCCGGCCGAAAGGGCGGGCGGCGGGGACCCCTTGGAGCCGGGCGGGCGCCCCGGTCCGGACCCGCGAGGCTTCGTCCCGCAGAAGGAGATCGTCTACAACAAGCTGCTGCCCTACGCCGAGCGGCTGGACGCCGAGTCCGACTTGCAGCTGGCCCAGATCAAAAGCAACCTGGGCCGGGCAGTGCAGCTCCAAGAGCTGTGGCCCGGGGGCCTCTTCTGGACCAGGAAACTCTCCACGTAAGTGTGCCGGGGCCTGCAGGATGGGCCGGAGGCAAAGGCTCGGGTGTGAAGGCGTCCGCGGGGGGTGGGGGGGGGAGGCTCTTTGTCCGCACCGGACCGCTGGACCCTCAACTCTGCCCCGGTTCGGGCGGATCGTTTCTGTGCAGTAATCCCAGGGTCGCGACCGAAGCCTGGGAAGAACTCAAGCTTCCTCCCTGCCACTTTCTTACGGGATCTCCCTGGTTCTCACCAGCCCTCTATGTCCTTCGCAGCTGCTTCTCCCCAAGGTTTCGGGTTGTTGTCTTCCGACATTCGGGGCCCGGGGGAGCGTGAGGGCACTGGACCCGCAGGGAAAGAGAGGAGCGGTCCCCCAGGGGTCCTCCTTGGACCTTTGCCGGTGGCGGGAGGGAGCAGAGAGGATTCGTCTTTGGGCGAACAACTCGACTTTTCCTGGTGTTGACTCCAGTTTTTTCTTATCTTACGGTCCCTGCCTCTTCCTATCCCTCAGTTCGCGTCTAGTAACTTTCTGAATGGGAAGGAGGCCGTAGGGAACTTCTAGGTTCTGCTTTTTTTGGGCCTTCTCAGTCTTTGTGGGTTTGAGTGAAAAGACTGTTTTAAAATCAGCCCTCAGCGCATTCTTGGGCTGTGTACTAGACGTTAATGTTGAGAATGTTGAGTCTTACAACCTCGGGAAGGTGTATGTTGCTCCTTTTATGACATTTCCTTTGGAAATGTGCCATACTAAGGAAAATAGAGAAGGAAGCTGTCAAGTTGTCCTGGGCGTTATTAGTATCGGGCTGGTGTTAATTTTTGAGCTGCTCAGATGAATATAGATTACCTAAATCAATCTCAGTTGTTCTATTCTTCTTTTGTTACCTTTTTTTTTTTTGGTATAAACTGGCTGCAAACTACAGTGCCACTGAAATTAGGGGAAACCGAGTACAGTTGGGGGAAAGGTTAGAGACATATTTGCTAGATGGGCATCTTCACTGTGTCAGAAGAACTTTTTTAAAAGAGAATTTTGCTGTATCTTGTTTGGTTGGCTATACATAAAATCTGGTAACATTGTATGTTCATGCATGTCGGTATGGGTGGCTGAACACACAAGACATAAATCACTTATCTAATGTTTACCCAAATCTGCTGAGTGAACTGGATGATGACTCAGGGTTTTGTAATGCAGTCGTCTTTTCTACATTTCCTCACAGGATGATTCTTATCTGCCAATTATTAGGGAGCCTCTAACAAATTTCTCATCTCCAGTTGTCGCTGGTGGTAGCACTAATTACCTTTTTAATTAAAGAGCAAAACTCAAATGCTTAATTTGCCCTTTTCAAAGAGTGACCATATTTATGTCAAGGTTAACAGCTCCCCTCTCGATTAGAGCTTGAAGAAGTTTGTGGTGTTAGACTCCATAGGAGACTTGGGAAAAAAGAAGTGCAACAGGGAGAAGAACCACTTTTGGTTAAAACAGAAGAATGTTTTATAAATTATTAAAATTCACAGTTTTTTCAAGTGAGCCTCCTAGGTTTTTGTGTTACTTGGGCACAGTAAAAATAAAGTTACTTTGTCAGTTCCAGTAATTCCTCATTTTAATCACCGAGATTAGATTTTTCAGGAAATAACCTTTTTGGGGGACTCAAACAGCTCCTTTTAGATGCACAGTATATAAATAAACCAGTGTGTGAATGCATATATGGTTTAGATTTATTAATGAAGAATCTACACAGGCATAGTTAAGCACTGTTTTCTGACATTTTTATTGTAACTAAGCTTGGCAAATGAACACCTGTAGGTTTATTTATTATTTTTGGCTTTTAGGTATAAGTATCTGTACCTAGAAAGGGCTAAAAATACAGTGGAGACAGTCCTTGGTGTTTAGGGCAATATTGCAGTTACACAGCTTTATAACCTACGAACGTCAAACCATTTATATCTAAGTAACCAGCAAGAAATGCTATCAGATAGAATTTTATTTTGGAACGGTGGTTAAATGCTGCAAGCTGATTCTTGGGATTACGCCATGAGACATTTTGAACTTGGTGGGACATGTTGTGATCTTGGGTGTATTTTTTCTCCTAAGTCATGCTAAGGTGACCTGTTTATAGTTGTGCTTGTTGTTTTTAAGCCTTGTGTGTGTTGCACAAGTTTACATCTAAATGATGCCAAAACATGTGATGATAGCTCTCAGTTACCTTAGTAGTGATAATACTTAGTGCTTTGTAGAAGAATGGAAAGTAGTAATGAAAATAAAATCTAATTTCTCCCACTAGCTCTGTGACTGTGGGCAAGTTACTTTAATCATGTGTTTCAGTATACTTGTGAGAGAAATGAGGGAGTTGGAGTAAATAATTCCTGAGAAACACTCCTGCTCTGGTATTTTATGATTTTATTTTTTATCCTGTAGAGCCTCAAATAAGCCAGTGTGTATCTTTCTCCAAGGACTGTTTGATAAGTTTGTAAACTACTGGAAATAGTTGCACAGATCCAGTGCATTCCTAAAGAAGACCAGAGTGTAAATGCTGTTCAGAGACACTGGGACTGGATCCCCGACCAGAAGTATACATCCCTAATCTGGGTGTCACAGGACTGGGTAGAGTTCTGGTTTAGGAGATATTCAAGGAACCCCCCCCCTTTTTTTTTTAACTTTTTATCTCATTTTGATGGTTATACTTATCTTTTAATCTATCTCAAGACTTGCAGGTCTGTTTAGCAGATCTCTGTGAAGAAAGGTTATTTCTGTGTACTTTAAAAATTGGCCCTGTGATATAATACAAGCTCTCTTGTACAGAGAGCTTAAAGTATTAGTACTGCCTGTTGAAGTGAGATTGTGTGACATCATACGTCACGAAACTAGTTTTTAAGAAGCAAGGAAACAAATTAGAGAAGAGAGGCACAAACTAAATGGTCTTTGAAAAACAGCAGTTAAGACAGCTCTTGGACCCTGAGTGAAAGGCATCTGTAAGTAACTGGTATGGCCCCTGTAGAGAATGAAAGGAGTTGAAGAAAGGTAATCTTGAAGCTCGCTTTTTCTCCCTTGTCCTTCTGGGCCTTTCATGAGAGGCAGTGAGGTCTAGTCAGAAGAAGTTTATCTGTACCTGGTGTTGCCACTCTTATCATCTTGATCTTGCTTAACCTCTCTTAGCTTTAGAGTCCTCTTTTGGAGAGTGGGAGTGTAGACTACGCTTGGTTTTTCAAACCTAAAACTTAGCAGCGAATTGTTTCATAAAAGCAAAATCTTAAACACAAAATTAGATCATTTCTTTCTTTTGTGTTTTTTTTTTTAAAGCAGAATTTTGATTTTAGTGAAGTGTGTGAGTTTGGATTATTATGAAGCAAATTTAGATGCTTTGTTTCAGTGAAAATGTTATATTTTCTGCTGTGAATGAAATGATTGTATTATAATGTATAATGAAATGATTGTGTTATACTGAGGAATCATTTGCTAATGATTAATTTGCTAATTAAACTGTAGCTCCCTTGTTTAATTATTATTAAGAATATTATGTGGCCTTAGTTGATAGGACTTGGATTAAACCACATAATGTATTTAATTAGATTATACAACCACTGTAAACTTGTTTAGTCAAAATATACATTATCAAATACACTAACCTCCTTTGTGGAGAGCAATATGTGACCACAGGAGCACCCAAATCCATATCATTTCTATGTTAGAGAAGAAAGAAGAAAATGCTAACAACTAAATCTCAGTGTTAATATTGTCTATTAACATGATGTACTTAATAGAGTAATATTTGAGTATTGAAATTGTGAAGTACACAATAAAGATAAGCTTTTTATTTGTAAAAGAATCTCAAAATCTTGACAAATTGCCACATTCATCAGTGAGAGCCAGTTGGAGAAAGTAGTAGAAAAGGTTTGTCTCTGTTATTTAAGTGGCCACACTCAAAACAGGACCCAAAATTTTGTAGGGAGAAAGTTGATTTTCCATAGGAAAAAACAAAATGCATGAATTGATTGATTTTGGAGAGACAAATTTTCTGATAAAGTTGTATAACAGCACAGTAAGTTATCTTTCACTCTTTTTTCTGTTTGTTTTTTTTTTAACTAACATACTATTTTTTAGAGTAGGTTTAGGTTCAGAGCAAAATTGAGCAAAAAGTACAGAGTTCTCATATACCCCCTGCCCCTACACATACACACGTTTGATTTTTCATAGCAATGTCAAACATATATTTTTTTAAATATTTGAGGCTCTTCCCATTTTCCAGGGATGTCTCGTTCTCTTTCTTTTAAAACACCTTGTCAGTTTTCTCTTTACTAGTTAACTGGCTATTTCTGCCTGAGTCTCATTTGTCATTGACTATATGTGTGATTCTGATGTGAATAGTTTTCTAACTTTTTTTCTTTGCTTTAAATATTTTTTTATTATGGAAAATGTCAAACATATACAGGAGAGGAAAGAATAATATAATGAACCTGGGTGTACCCATCACCCATGTTCAACAGTTACCAATTCATGGCCAATTAGGTGTCTCCTACCACCAACCCCTTCAACCATTTTTTTTCGAAGCATATTCTTCATTCATAAATATTTCCAGTATATATCTTTAAGGGAAAAGGAATTAAACAAAAAGTCAGTACCAATATCATTATCAAACCTAAAAGAGTAACACTATTACTTTGATCAACCTCATGGAGTTGGCTTCTTTGCAGAATTTGTAATTTTACTCCTGAGTTTCCATTTCATTTGCATTGTTTTGTCTAAGGTTCACTATAAACAGACCTCATGGACAGAGATAAAAGAAATAGCTCATTAATTAATATTTTCATATTTTGACATCTTTTTCTTCCCCTCTTAACTTTGGAAACATAGAATCAATCCTGGGATAACGAGGACTCCCTTGAATTATCTCTATTTTAAAAATGAAGACACTGAGGTTCATAGGTTAATACATAGCTTGATGCAAAGTAGTAGAGACAGGAGTCTTCTTTGAACAAATTATTTTGTGAGTGCCTTGTATGGGATGGGCACTGTTTGTGTCACTTGGGATATGTCAGTGAAAGAATTCCGCCCTCCAGGGAAGTTCCAGCGTGTTCTTTTTCTCTTAGTGCACATTTTTGTTCATTTAGGACAGAGCAAGCAAGACGTAACTCCATCAAGAAATTTGGGGGAAGGAAATATGAATGCTAAGCGCATTACTTAAAAAAAATTCTCAATCTGACTGGTATGTTTTAATGCCATAGATTGAGGCACTGACAAAGGCAGTTAGAAAACAGTAAAACAGTACCATGTGTTTTTCTTTTGAGATCTGAATGTATTACTTAAAAACAATTTCTTGATGAAGTGTTTATAAAATCAAATTGTCTTTGAAGTGTGTGTTCTTAATTGAAGTGAAACAGAGGCAAATCACTAATGTTTTTTAAGGGACCTTTATTAGTAAATAAGTACACAACTTCTAAACTAGTTGCTCTCATTGTAGAACCTGGGAGTTATCTTTATTTATCTATTAAGTGAGACTCATTTCTAGTGAATCTCCCTCCCCACCTCCCACATTTTTTAATATAAAATTCAAATATGTGTTTCCTCTAACGTTTGTAGAGAATTTAGACCAACATCTCATTTGTACTGTGTGAAAAGCAAGCTGAGACATTGTAAAAAAAGCAACAGCAAGCAAAAAAACAACAAAAATCCTCTGTATTCATTGATACTGGCCACTGGAATGTTAAAAGCAGCACATACTATAAATATTCCCATTTGGAATCCTGACGTTGCCTACTTCCATATTCGGCCTGTGCTTAGCATTTCTTCCCTTTTAGTGCACTTTCTTGATCCCTTATTCATGCTTTTGTATTCTTTGTGTACCTATCTTCTCTCTACTGTGAGCTTTCTTGGGGTCAGAGTCTTCCATATTTACTTCTCCTTCCCTGCACCCACAGCATTTAGTGCAGCAGTATATACATTCATAGGTACTCAGTAATATTAGAATTGACTTTTTTGTTCCTTATAAACTAAAGCATTATGCAGTTTCTGATGAATTGTTACTTTTACAGTCAAAATGGAGAAAACGAATTTGGGGTGAGATCTGTTTTAATACTGGGTTCAAAAGAAAGTGTATATTTAACCAAAGAAGAGGGAAGGAGCAACTTGGTTGAGGAAGAGAATGGTGTGTTTCATAACCCAAAGAGAGAGGGTATGGGGAGTGGGGTTTAACAAAGTTAATTAGAGAAAAGAGCAGATTATTTGGGTTGCATCAGGGAGTTTGAAATTTTCATTTAAAAATAAATCTGTCATTGTTATTGTTAAATATTTAGTGTTTAAAAATGTAGAGTATCATTACTACAATTTTCTGATAGACGAACCATAAAATTTTAGTAGTGGTCATTACATTTTTATGCTAATTTGGATTTATTCATAGCACTCAGACCCTAAATTTTAGAGTTAAAAAATATAATAAAGGCTTTTTCCCTTTCTAAGAAAAAACTTAACACCATTGCAGCTGTGAAATGAGTTTGAGAGTAGTATTTTAGTTCAAGTAAGTTGGAGGTTGCTTAAAATATTATTAAAAATGCTTTATAATCTTTTTTTCCAACACATAGACTTTTTAAATTTATTTTTTTATACAGCAGGTTGTTATTAGTTATCCATTTTATACACATCAGTGTATACATGTCAATCCCAATCACCCAATTCATCACACCCCCACCCCCACCCCCCCGGCCACTTCCCCCCGTTGGTGTCCATACGTTTATTCTCTACGTCTGTGTCTCTATTTCTGCCCTGCAAACCAGTACATCTGTACCATTTTTCTAGGTTCCACATATATGCATTAATATACGATATTTGTTTTTCCCTTTCTGACTTACTTCACTCTGTATGACAGTCTCTAGATCCATCCACATCTCTACAAATGACCCAATTTCGTTCCTTTTTATGGCTGAGTAATATTCCATTGTATATATGTACCACATCTTCTTTATCCATTCATCTGTCGATGGGCATTTAGGTTGCTTCCATGACCTGGCTATTGTAAATAGTGCTGCAAAGAACATTGGGGTGCATGTGTCTTTTTAAATTATGGTTTTCTCTGGGTATATGCCCAGTAGTGGGATTGCTGGGTCATATGGTAATTCTATTTTTACTTTTTTAAGGAACCTCCATACTGTTCTCCATACTGGCTGTATCAATTTACATTCCCACCAACAGTGCAAGAGGGTTCCCTTTTCTCCACACCCTCTCCAGCATTTGTTGTTTGTAGATTTTCTGACAATGCCCATCCTAACTGGTGTGAGGTGATACCTCATTGTAGTTTTGATTTGTATTTCTGTAATAATTAGTGACGTTGACCAGCTTTTCACATGCTTCTTGGCTATCTGTATGTCTGCTTTGGAGAAATGTCTATTTAGGTCTTGTGCCCATTTTTTGATTGGGTTGTTTGTTTTTTTAATATTGAGCTGCAGGAGCTGTTTATATATTTTAGAGATTAATCCTTTTTCCATTGCTTTGTTTGCAAATATTTTCTCCCATTCTAAGGGTTGTCTTTTCATCTTGTTTGTAGTTTCCTTTGCTTTGCAAAAGCTTTTAAGTTTCATTATGTCCCATTTGTTTATTATTGTTTTCATTTCCATTACTCTAGGAGGTGGGTCAAAAAAGATCTTGCTGTGATTTATGTCAAAAAGTGTTCTTCCTGTGTTTTCCTCTAAGAGTTTTATAGTGTCCAGTCTGACATTTAGGTCTCTAATCCATTTTGAGTTTATTTTTGTGTATGGGGCTAGGGAGTGTTCTAATTTCATTCTTTTACATGTAGCTGTCCAGTTTTCCCAGCACTGCTTATTGAAGAGACTTTCTTTCCTCCATTGTATATCCTTGCCTCCTTTGTCATAGATTAGTTGACCTTAGGTGCGTGGGTTTATCTCTGGGCTTTCTGTCCTGTTCCATTGATTTATATTTCTGTTTTTGTGCCACCACCATAGTGTCTTGATTACTGTAGCTTTGTAGTATAGTCTGAAGTCAGGGAGCCTGATTCCTCCAGCTCTGTTTTTCTTTCTCAGGATTGCTTTGGCTATTCGGAGTCTTTTGTGTTTCCATACGAATTGTCAAATTTTTTGTTCTAGTTCTGTGAAAAATGCCATTGGTAGTTTGATAGGGATTGCACTGAATCTGTAGATTGCTTTGGGTAGTATAGTCATTTTCACAATATTGATTCTTCCAATCCAAGAAAGTGGTATATCTTTCCATCTGTTTGTGTCCCCTTTGATTTCCTTCATCAGTGTCTTATAGTTTTCTGCATACAGGTCTCTTGTCTCCCTTGGTAGGTTTCTTTCAGATTTTTCATCATTAGTGTATAGGAATGCAAGAGATTTCTGTGCATTAATTTTGTATCCTGCAACTTTACCAGATGCATTGATTAGCTCTAGTAGTTTTCTGGTGGCATCTTTCGGATTCTCTATGTATAGTATCATGTCATCTGCAAACAGTGACAGTTTTACTTCTTCTTTTCCAATTTGTATTCCTTTTATTTCTTTTTCTTCTCTGATTGCCGTGGCTAGGACTTCCAAAACTATGTTGAATGATAGTGGCGAGAGTGGACATCCTTGTCTTGCTCCTGATCTTAGAGGAAATGCTTCCAGTTTTTCACCATTGAGAATGATGTTTGCTGTGGGTTTGTCGTATATGGCCTTTATTATGTTGAGGTAGTTTCCCTCTGTGCCCACTTTCTGGAGAGTGTTTATCATAAATGGGTGTTTAATTTTGTCAAAAGCTTTTTTGCATCTATTGAGATGATCACATGGCTTTTATTCTTCAATTTGTTAATATGGTGTATCTCATTGATTGATTTGCATATATTGAAGAATCCTTGCATCCCTGGGATAAATCCCACTTGATCATGGTGTATGATCCTTTTAATGTGTTGTTGGATTCTGTTTGCTAGTATTTTGTTGAGGATTTTTGCATCTATATTCATCAGTGATATTGGTCTGTAATTTTCTTTTTTTGTAGTATCTTTGTCTGGTTTTTGGTATCAGGGTGATGGTGGCCTCATAGAATGAGTTTGGGAGTGTTCCTTCCTCTGCAATTTTTGGAAGAGTTTGAGAAGGATGGGTGTTAGCTCTTCTCTAAATGTTTGGTAGAATTCACCTGTGAAGCAATCTGGTCCTGGATTTTTGTGTGTTGGAAGATTTTTAATCACAGTTTCAATTTCATTACTTGTGATTGGTCTGTTCATATTTTCTATTTCTTCCTGGTTCAGTCTTGGAAGGTTTTACCTTTCTAAGAATTTGTCCATTTCTTCCAGGTTGTCCATTTTATTGGCATAGAGTTGCTTGTAGTAGTCTCTTAGGATGCTTTGTATTTCTGTGGTGTTTGTTGTAACTTCTCCTTTTTCATTTCTAATTTTATTTATTTATGTCCCCTCCCTCTTGATGAGTCTGCCTAATGGTTTATCAATTTTTTTATCTTCTCAAAGAACCAGCTTTTAGTTTTATTGATCTTTGCTGTTGTTTCCTTTGTTTCTATTTCAAAATATGCTTTATAATCTTCTAATGGTAGGCAGTCTAAATAGAATGTGTTAGTAATCTTTGGACTGTTATGTGTGGGTGTTTCATTTCATTTTCTGACGATTTTCTTTTTCTTTTTTTTTTAATTTAATTTATTTTTTATACAGCAGGTCTTTATTAGTTATCCATTTTATACATATTAATGTATATATGTCAATCCCAATCTCCCAATTCAACCCACCCCCTCCACCCCCTCCCCGCCACTTTCTGCCCTTGGTGTCCATATGTTTGTTCTCTACATCTGTGTCTCTTATTTCTGCCCTCCAAAGCGGTTCATCTGTACCATTTTTCTAGGTTCCACGTATATGCATTAATATATGATATTTGTTTTTCTTTCTGACTTCACACTGTATGAAAGTCTGTGGATCCATCCACGTCTCTACAAATGACCCAATTTCATTCCTTTTTATGGCTGAGTAATATTCCATTGTATATATGTACCACATCTTCTTTATCCATTCATCTGTCGATGCTGACAATTTTCTTTTTTCCTTTTTCATTTATTTTTTTAAATTGAAGAATAGTTGATGTATGATACATGTTCAGGTGTACAAGATAATGAGTCACAATTTTTAAAGGTTGTGCTCCATTTATAGTTATAAAATGTTGGCTATATTCCCTGTGTTGTTCAATATGTCCTTGTAGCCTACTTTATAAATAATAGTTTGTGCCTCTTAATCTCCTACCCGTATGTTGCCCTTCCCCCTTCCCTTTCCCCACTGGTAACCACTACTTTGTTCTCTATATGACAGTTTTCTTTTTTAAGCCAAGGATGAAGTAGAAGCTTCTAGAGCAAGAAATTTTATGAATGCATGTGAGTGCTTATATTTTGGACAGATTCCTGAAGAGCTTAGTTGGCATAGCTTGTGTTCTAAGGGAAGGTAGGTTACTTCCAGAGATCCTAGTTAATAAAATGTTGTCAAATTTCTGTCAACATATAACAAACAGAGGTCCCTAATTTGTGAATGGCAGGAGAAGAGTTGGTATTTAACAGTTTGGTAATGATTTAGAAGTGTGATTTAGGGACTTAGCTGGCAATCCAGTGGTTAAGACTTCGCCTCCAATGCACGGGGTACAGGTTTGCTCCTTGGCGGGGGAGCTAAGATCCTATATGCCTTGCAGCCAAAAAACCAAAATATAATAAAACAGAAGCAGTATTGTAACAAATTCAATAAAGACTTAAAAAAAAAGTGTGATTTAAAAAAAAAAGCACTCAAAATTTAACCGACAAATATCCAAGACCTTTTCACTTTGTGTTTTGTTTGTTTTTGTTTGTCTGGAGTGTCTCATAATATTTTATCTGTATGTTCATTTATAAGTGTTTATAGAGAATTTTCCAAGTTTTCAGTTATGACCAAAGTGTTGTGAAATCAGTTTAGTAGGTCTTGACCAGTTTGGGTGTGGTTTTGTTTGGTTTGATTTGTTGAACGAGACTAACATTATTAGAGTGAATTTGGAAGTAATAAGGGTGAACGATCATGACCTTTGTTTCAGTTACACATATGTGTTTGTGTATAGTGTATTATGTATTTATTACTGTGGGTTGTGGCCAAAAAAATTTGAAAGCTACTGATTTTACAGGTTTCTTTCAGTACTACAGATATATAATCCACATCTACTTATTGAGCTATAAAGATACAAGAGATGGTAACAAAAAGTTGCAACAGTTTAAAAATATCAGTAACCAGAGGGATTTTACAAGAGAGCATTCATAGATTGTTAAATGAGTGGTATAGATACTACCTACCGTTTGTTGAGGGCTCAGAATGTGCCAGCGCTATGCTAAGGGCTTTATATTCATTATTTCGTTTGATTTTCACAAACATTTAACTGTAGGTACGTTTATTATCCCAATTTTACCATTGAAGAAATGAGTCTTAGTGAGGTTATGTAACAGCCTATTTCCCTGCTGAACACAGGGCTGTTGCTCTTAACCATGTGTCCAAAATGAGGAAAGCTCCTTGGGCTGTGTTGCCTGGGAAGACTACCAGTGAAGGAGAAACGGCAGCTGAGCTTTGAGATAGGATTTGGTTAGGTACGGAGGAATTTGGAGAAAGCCATTTAATGTGTGGGAACAGAGATGGAGCAAATTGAGCACAAGTGTTAAAAGTCTCTACTCAGACTTTAACTTATTGAAATAATCAGTTGTCTGTCTCCGTTTCTAGGCTGCATGCTCTAGGGCCATTTGTTACTTATTTTATGTTTCCATTGCCTGTTGCCATGTCTGGCCCTTAATTGATACTCAGTAAAGCATTTCAAGAAATGAATGCCCCTTATCCATGCCTCAGCAGAGAAGCAACTGGGAAAAGAACAGAGGCATCATTAGGTGTTAATATTGAATGACTTTATTACTCTAGAAATTGTCCTGTCAATTTTAGTAAGTCATAAATGATATAACTGACATAGAATATGCTGGAACTCTTGTGTTGTTCAGCCTGTGGTGGATGGGGGTAAAGAGAAGCATAGACCTCAGATCTCTGTGTTTAGTGCCTTCCATCAGAAGTACTACACTTGGTAAAGATGATACATCTGGTTTTCAGTGTTTTGGAAACCTCTCAATGTTTTAAAGTCAATTTGTTTAATTTGGTCAAATATTTATTGTTAGTTTGAAGGGTTTTGTTTTGTTTTGTTTTGTTTTTTAAATAGAACTAGCCCCGGTGAGCTGTTTGTAATTACTTACATCACTGTATTTCTCAAGGTATACTTATACATTCAATCAGTTGAGAAAATGTTTCTCAGTGTTCACCTTGTTTCACCTCTGGTTAGAGCCAAAGGTTAAATAGGTACAGAGGCATGGTCCCTGCCACCATGTAGATTTCAGTCACCTAAAGAAATAGAATAATGTATTACATACATAACTATAGTGTGAGATAGAATGTGAAAAATACTCAAGTTTGGTATGAGCTATAAGGGGCAGAGAGGACAAAGATAGCACTTTTGATTGGGACATCAAGAGTATTTTCCTCTCAGGCAGGCAAAAATACCATTCCAATTCCAATTTATACTCAGTGCTTCAGGATGAGATTAATTTCTGTAATGAATTTTAACATAAGTCTTATTTTCTGTTTTTTGTATTCCCCACCAATATGTCAAACAATTTGAGCTAGGAATTCATTGTTCAGTATGCTTGTACACTTGTGTAAACATGTAAATACAAAGATACCTACTAAATATTATTTGTAATTTTAAAAAATAACAGGAATAACATAAATGCCTAAAAAGAGAAGATTGAGGAAATCATTATTTTTATAATGGAATATTAGATAGCTATTAAAAAGAATATGGCCAATCCATATTTATAGGCATTGAACAGTGCCTTGGCTTTTCTATTAAGTGAAAAAACTAAGTGGTAAATAATATCTATAGTATCGTTGAATTTATGGGTTTTTTTCTTTTTTTTTTTTAAAGAAGATGTTGGGGGTAGGAGTTCATTAATTAATTTATTTTTGCTGTGTTGAGTTTTCGTTTCTGTGCGAGGGCTTTCTCTAGTTGTGCCAAGTGGGGGCCACTCTTCATCGCGGTGCATGGGCCTCTCACTATTGCGGCCTCTCTTGTTGCGGAGCAGTCTCCAGACGCACAGGCTCAGTAGTTGTGGCTCACGGGCCTAGTTGCTCCACGGCATGTGGGATCCTCCCAGACCAGGGCTCGAACCCGTGTCCCCTGCATTAGCAGGCAGATTCTTAACCACTGCGCCACCAGGGAAGCCCCGCATTTATGTTTTTATAAAGTATATACATATGTACATTTGTATATAAATAAAGTCTAGAAGGATACTATACAGGCTGTTAACAGTTGTAGACAACAGTTTCAAATTTGTATGCTTGGTGTACTGTTTGAACCATTTAAATAAGTATATATTGCTTTCCTGATAAAATAATAATAATCTCCCCCCCAATAATATTTTCCTCTCAAGTCTCAAGGATGCAACTTATAGTTGGTTTAAAAAAAATAAAAAAGAAAATGTATAGGTTTATGGGACCATCCACAGATTTCCAGCATGGCTAGATACAGATACTGAAGGAACATTGTCTTATTATCCATCACTTAACTCATTGTTTATCCTCTGGGTTGACCATTTTTTAAAATATTTTTTTAAAGGCAACTATCTTAAGGTGTATTTAGCCTCATATGTAATTAAAGAACATAAATTGAAACAGACTGTATTAGTATTATATTTTTAATGATTTTAACAGAGTTTAAAAAGCATATATTGTGCTCTAGTCAGTCTGCTAAGGTGCAGTGGTTCTCAAACATAGTGAGACATCTGGGAAAGTTATAAAAAACAACTGGTACGTGGAAGCCCATTCTAGAACAATTAAATCAGAATGTCTTTCATGCACATTCATCAATTATCCATCACCATAGTCTTGTGAGAAAACCCAGGTTTTACAAATGCCTGGGAGGTTAAATGACTTGCCCAAGGGACTGACATAGAGCAGTTTGAATTCTCAGCAAACTTGTAGAACCATGCTGTTCCTGCTTGCTTGGCTACTGTGTTGAAATCCATAAATATTCTGTCTATCCAGAGTTGATTATAATGTTGGGAATTGCAAAACAAGTTAGCATGGAAACATAAGACATCCTCCGCTTTATATAATACCTTTGTTCCCATCGTTCCAACCAGCAGCCATGTTTGTTTGTTTGTTGTTGTTTTGGCCCCACTGTGCGGCAAGTGGGATCTTAGTTCCCCGACCAGGGATCCAACCCCCACCCACTGCATATTGGAAGGGCGGAGTCTTAACCACTGGACCGCCAGGGAAATCCCATTGTGATGGTCTATCCCCTTTTTTGATCCTCAGTTTGACTTTTTAGAGGGGAAATAGAACAAGCAGTGTTCTTTTGGCTGTGTCTTCTTGTCACAGAAGTTTGCTGTTCTCTCTGTGTTCCTCTACCTAGAGCTGTTTTTTGTGCCTCTTGCCGCCTCTTTCCCCAAATGCTCAGATTATCTTAACCTTGAGTTTCCTATTCAGAGTCATGATACCTCTCTATTCTTTCAAGATTCGGTTCAGTAATCACTTAGGTATGATGAAACTTTGGTTAAAAAAAAAAAAGAATCACAAAACTCTGATAAAACTGCATTTATTCCCCTCCTTCAGTATATTACCTAGTTTTCTGAGTACATGTCTCCTCACATCTGATTGTGAGCTCTCAGCCTAAAGGAACTATTTGGATCATACTCTTGTGCTGTACATGTCATTTGCTCTAGAAATGCTTTTTGAATCAATAGGTAATTGAGTGAAAAGAGGAGAGGTGGGCTTATGAGAAAACCGTGCATTTAATCTGTTCACTTACTGTTTCTAGCAGTGAGAAGCTGTATTGGCATTTTTTTTTTTTAATAAAAAAAACTTTTTTTGGCTGCGTTGGGTCTTTGTTGCTGCGCGCGGGCTTTCTCTAGTTGTGGTGCTCGGGCTTCTCATTGCGGTGGCTTCTCTTGTGGAGCACTAGGCGTGTGGGCTTCAGTAGTTGTGGCACTCAGGCTCAGTAGTTGTGGCTTGCAGGCTCTAGAGCTCAGGCTCTGTAGTTGTGATGCACAGGCTTTGTTACTCTGCGGCATGTGGGATCCTCGTGGACCAGGGCTGGAACCCGTGTCCCCTGAATTGGCAGGCGGATTCTTAACCACTGCGCCACCAGGGAAATCCCCATATGCATGCTTTTAAATGATTTGGTTTCTTTTTATTATACTTGTTTAATATTTTCTAATTTACATTTTATTATAATCAGACTACTTGGCTAGTATAATATTCACATGTTAGAATTAAGTAAGGTTTTCTTTGTGGCCTATTTTACAACCAGTTTTTATAGGTGTCCCACAAAAAATTCAAAAGAGGGCATAGTTTCTGTAAGCTCACAATTTTTATTTGTATCTTCTAAAGTCAGCTTTATTAATTACATAATTCTAATTACCTTTAGTGGAAGTCAGATTGAAGTGGTAAAGACATACTAATTGATTCTGTTGGTGCTATACAGGACATAAAGTTTCGTTTTCTTTTTCAAGACTACATAATAGTATTGTATAATTTTATTAGGAGATGCGTAATCCCTGATTTTCTCTTTTTGTGATGTTAGTAACTGTCCTACATCTGTTAGATATTGCATAATGGTGATACCTTTTATTCTTCATGAACTTAGTGAATTTAAACACACATTGTAGTTAATTATCGTGATTCATGGTTTCATTTTTGGCTGGTGAGACCTGTACAACTTGACTCCTATGCTCTTTATTTTTTATTTTTTTGGCCACTGCACAGCTTGTGGAATCTTAGTTCCCCCACCAGGAATTGAACCCGGGTCACAGCAGTGAAAGCACCAGAGTCCTAGCCACTGGACTGCCAGGGGATCCCTTCTGTGCTCTTTTAAGTAGGAGTTTAGTAGATTTTTTAATTAAGATAATAGTAGAAATGCAGAAATATTGATTACCTGATTTTAAACATACAACAGAGGTTGATATGAAATGTTTTTACATGTTAATTTTAATTATAATAAATTATGCCTGTTTACTTTAGAAGAGTTTGAATGAACAGAGGTATATAGAAGAACATGAAGTAGTTTGACCATCAAGAGGTAACACTTTAGCGCCGTGCATCCTGGGTCGGCGTAGCCATGGCGGCTTGTGTCCTTTGCGCCTGTGTCCTTCGACTGCCTGCGGCCTTTGCGCCGCTGCCCAGGCTCCCCACGCTGGCCGCGGCCCTGCCGCTCAGCACCACCCTGTTCCCCTCGGGGGCCCGGACGAGGCCTGGGGGCTCCACAGCCAGCTTTTGTACTTGCACAGGTTCCAGGCGAAGTTACACAGCTGTGCCACCAGTATAGGGACGCACCCCCTTTGACATTAGAGGGAATCAAGGACCATGTTCTTTAGGTCTTGAAACTCTATGACAAGACTGACCCAGAAAAGCTCTTAGTAAATTCCCATTTTATGAAGGACCTGGGCTTAGACAGTTTGGACCAAGTGGAGATTATCATGACCATGGAAGACAAATTTGGGTTTGAAATTCCTGATCTAGATGTGGGGAAGTTAATGTGCTCACAAGAAATTGTAGATTACATTGCAGATAAGGAGGAGGTATATGAATAAAATATCAGACCCTTTTTCTTCACTGAGAGAAGACTCAGAAGATGCTGGCGAGTGTCTGAAAGTGAGAACGCATTTCTGCATCATTGCTGACTGACAGAGTAACTCTGTTTAGACTTGTACTTAAATTATCTTAAGTGTTTTTTGCCCTTTGAAAATAAATCTGTAAAACCAAAAAAAAAAAAAAAAGGTAACACTTTATAGTGTTTATTTTTATTTATTTTTTGCGGTACACAGGCCTCTCACTGTTGTGGCCTCTCCTGTTGCGGAGCACAGGCTCCGGACGCACAGGCTCAGCAGCCATGGCTCTCAGGCCCAGCCGCTCCACGGCATGTGGATCTTCCCGGACCGGGGCACGAACCCGTGTCCCCTGCATCGGCAGGCGGACTCTCAACCACTGCGCCACCAGGGAAGCCCCTATTTTTTAATTTTAATGCATGATTGTTTCTTTTTTATTTAGTTACATATTGTGAATGTTTTGTATCCTGATTTTTTATATATTACATTTCACATCCATAAAAATTCTTTGAAAACAATTTTAAATGACTACATTGTAGTCTAAAGGCATAAACCACAATTTAACAAACCATTCTCTTATATCAGACTTCTAGGGTTTTTTCAGGAAATTTTTATTAATTGCAAATGTGCACTTGAAAAGCTTTTTGGTATTTTGATTTTGATATTCTGAATTTTTATTTAAGACATATTGCTAGATGTGACATTGAAGAAAAAAATCATCCATAAATACTTTTAAGTACTTTCAATGACAATATTTAAATTCTGGTTTTTAAAATTTCAAGCTAAAGTTTCATTTTTTTGCCTTGTAAGTAGGACTACTCAAAACACTTAAGGTTAAATTTCATTGCAAATGTTGTATATGTTTTACAATAACAAATAGTCTTAATGTTGCTCTGAAATGATGTTAATTTTACTTTACTGATGGATGTAGAACCTTAGAAACCCAGTGACTGCCTTGAAGAAAACTAACTGATGAATGACAGAACTTGTATTGAAAACCAATATTTTTAGCCTCTAGCCAAGATCCAATTCTTAGTTCATTTCAATAGTGCTGTATAATTTTATACTTTACTTAAATTTCCTTCGATATATAATAAACTTGTCTTCAGGTTATATAGTAGAAAGAACCTTGACAGCATTGTACATTTCGTTAAATAATTGCTGTTCCTGGCATGCCACTGTCTTTCTTTACTTGCAATTAAAAGTTAAAGCATTTGGGACTTCCCTGGTGGCGTAGTGGTTAAGAATCCGCCTGCCAATGCAGGGGACACGGGTTCGAGCCCCGGGAAGATCCCACATGCTGCGGAGCAACTAAGCCAGTGCGCCACAACTACTGAGCCCACGTGCCACAACTACTGAAGCCCTCACACCTAGAGCCCGTGCTTCACAACAAGAGAAGCCCGTGCACCGCAACGAAGAGTAGCCCCTGCTCACCACAACTAGAGAAAAGCCCGCGCGCAGCAATGAAGACCTGATGCAGCCAAAAATAAATAAATTTTTTAAAAAAATTAAAGCATTTGATTAATACACTTGATTAATACACTGTAGGGTTGTGATGAGGAAGCAGGTGAAAAATGCTTTTGTATTATCTTTTACTGTTTTTTTTCCCCCTGCGGGAGGATGGAACATAATGACTTGTCATCTATATATTCTGGATAGTTTAAGAAAATATCCTATTCAGAAGTTCAATCCTGACTGTTACCGAGGTTTTCAAGTATTTTAATAGAAATTTTTAGTCATAAAATGTAATGTGCAAATTAATTGGAAAAAGAGAATGGACTGTCTCTAAATATGGTCTAAAGTAGAATTCTTGAGCATAAATATATAGAAAAAACTGGAGTCGTTTTTGTAAAATGGAGACTCTCAGCCTCCATTCTCAATATTTTTTAAAATTTCCTTTTTTTTTAAAGAAACAACTTTGCTGCATTTAACACTCCCAGTATTTTCGATGGACTAGATTTAAGATGGAGCCTAGGAATGTGCATTTTAAACAGTCTAATGTCTAATAGACATTTACTAGGTAATGTCAAGCAGTTTTTCTAGAGTGGTTATACCACTTTATACACACATCAGTAGCCTATGAAAGGTCTGGTTCCTCCATGTTCTCACCAAAACTGGGTATTGTTGGGCTTTTTAATTTTAGCCAGTCTGGTGGTATGAAGTGGTACCCTATTGTGGTTAGTTTTTTCTTTTTTTTTAATTTTTTAGTTTAATTCAATTTTTTTTTATATACAGCAGGTTCTTATTACTCATCAATTTTATACACATCAGTGTATACATGTCAATCCCAATCGCCCAATTCATCACACCACCATCCCCACCCCCGCATGGCTTTCCCCCCTTGGTGTCCGTACATTTGTTCTCTACATCTGTGTCTCAACTTCTGCCCTGCATACTGGTTCATCTGTACCATTTTTCTAGTTTCCACATACATGCCTTAATATACGATATTTGTTTTTTTCTTTCTGACTTACTTCACTCTGTATGACAGTCTCTAGATCCATCCACGTCTCAACAAATGACCCAATTTCGTTCCTTTTTATGGCTGAATAATATTCCATTGTATATATGTACCACATCTTCTTTATCCATTCGTCTGTCAGTGGGCATTTAGGTTGCTTCCATGACCTGGCTATTGAAAATAGTGCTGTAATGAACATTGGGGTGCATGTGTCTTTTTGAATTATGGTTTTCTCTGGGTATATGCCCAGTAGTGGGATTGCTGGATCATATGGTAATTCTATTTTTAGTTTTTTTTTTTTAATCTTTAAAACACATACGTTTATTTTTCATTCACCTGATGTTGGCGCTGGGTCTGGGAGACTCTTCCAAGGGTTGGCTCAATGGTAAAGGCTGCTTCGACCTATTTTTAGTTTTTTAAGGAACGCCCATACTGTTCTCCATACTGGCTGTATCAATTTACATTCCCACCAACAGTGCAAGAGGGTTCCCTTTTCTCCACACCCTCTCCAGCATTTGTTGTTTGTACATTTTCTGACAATGCCCATTCTAACTGGTGTGAGGTGATACCTCATTGTAGTTTCGATTTGCATTTCTCTAATAATTAGTGATGTTGAGCAGCTTTTGATGTGCTTCTTGGCCATCTGTATGTCTGCTTTGGAGAAATGTCTCTTTAGGTCTTGTGCCCATTTTTGGATTGGGTTGTTTTTTTAATATGGAGCTGCATGAGCTGTTTATATATTTTGGAGATTAATCCTTTGTCCGTTGATTCGTTTGCGAATATATTCTCTCATTCTGAGGGTTGTCTTTTCATCTTGCTCATGGTTTCCTTTGCTGTGCAAAAGCTTTTAAGTTTCATTGGGTCCCATTTGTTTATTTTTGTTTTTATTTCCATTACTCTAGGAGGTGGGTCAAAAAGGATCTTGCTGTGATTTATGTCAAAGAGTGTTCTTCCTATGTTTTCCTCTAAGACTTTTACAGTGTCTGGTCTTACATTTAGGTCTCTAATCCATTTTGAATTTATTTTTGTGTATGGTGTTAGGGAGTGTTCTAATTTCATTCTATTAAATGTAGCTGTCCAGTTTAACCAGCACCACTTATTGAAGAGACTGTCTTTTCTCCATTGTATATCCTTGCCTCCTTTGTCGTAGATTAGTTAACGATAGGTACCTCGGTTTATCTCTGGGCTTTCTATCTTGTTCCATTGATCTGTGTTACTGTTTTTGTGCCAGTACCATATTGTCTTGATTACTGTAGCTTTGTAGTATAGTCTGAAGTCAGGGAGTCTGATTCCTTCAGCTCCTTTTGTTTCCTCAAGACTGCTTTGCTATTTGGGTTCTTTGTGTCTCCATACAAATTTTAAGATTTTTTGTTCTAGTTCTGTAAAAAATGCCATTGGTAATTTGATAGGGATTGCATTGAATCTGTAGATTGCTTTGGGTAGTATAGTCATTTTCACAATATTGATTCTTCCAATCCAAGAACATGGAATATCTCTCCATCTGTTGGTATCATCTTTAATTTCTTTCATTACTGTCTTATAGTTTTCTGCATACAGGTCTTTTGTCTCCCTTGGTAGGTTTATTCCTAGGTATCTTATTCTTTTTGTTGCAATGGCAAATGGGAGTGTTTCCTTAATTTCTCTTTCACATTTTTCATCATTAGTTTATAGGAATGCAAGAGATTTCTGTGCATTAATTTTGTATCCTGCAAGTTTACCACATTCAAAGATTAGCTCTAGTAGTTTCCTGGTGGCATCTTTAGGATTCTCTATGTATAGTATCATGTCATCTGTAAACAGTGACAGCTTTACTTCTTCTTTTCCAATTTGTATTCCTTTTATTTCTTTTTCTTCTCTGATTGCCGTGGCTAGGACTTCCAAAACTATGTTGAATGATAGTGGCGAGAGTGGACATCCTTGTCTTGCTCCTGATCTTAGAGGAAATGCTTCCAGTTTTTCACCATTGAGAATGATGTTTGCTGTGGGTTTGTCGTATACTACCTTTATTACGTTGAGGTAGTTTCCCTCTGTGCCCACTTTCTGGAGAGTTTTTTATCATAATTGGGTGTTGAATTTTGTCAAAAGCTTTTTCTCCATCTGTTGAGATGATCATATGGTTTTTATTCTTCTGTTTGTTATATGGTGTATCCCATTGATTGATTTTTGTATATTGAAGAATCCTTGCATCCCTGGGAAAAATCCCACTTGATCATGGTGTATGATCCTTTTCATGTGTTGTAGGATTCTGTTTGCTAGTATTTTGTTGAGGATTTTTGCATCTATATTCATCAGTGATATTGGTCTGTAGTTTTCTTTTTTTGTAGGATCTTTGTCTGGTTTTTGGTATCAGGGTGATGGTGGCCTCAGAGAATGAGTTTGGGAGTGTTCTTTCCTCTGCAGTTTTTTGGAAGAGTTTGAGAAGGATGGTGTTAGCTCTTCTCTAAAAATTTGATAGAATTCACCTGTGAAGCAATCTGGTCCTGGACTTTTGTTCATTGGAAGATTTTTAATCACAGTTTCAATTTCATTACTTGTGATTGGTCTGTTTATATTTACTATTACTTTCTGGTTCAGTCTTGGAAGGTTATACCTTTCTAAGAGTTTGTCCATTTCTTCCAGGTTGTCCATTTTATTGGCATGGAGTTGCTTGTAGTAGTCTCTTAGGATGCTTTGTATTTCTGCAGTGTCTGTTGTAATTTCTCCTTTTTCATTTCTTATTTTATGGATTTGAGTCCTCTCCCTGTTTTCTTGATGAGTATGGCTAATGGTTTATCAATTTTGTGTATCTTCTCAAGGAACCAGCTTTTAGTTTTATTGATATTTGCTATTGTTTTCTTTGTTTCTGTTTCATTTATTTCTGCTCTGATCTTTATGATTTCTTTCCTTCTGCTTACTTTGGGTTTTGTTTGTTCTTCTTTCTCTGGTTCCTTTAGGTGTAAGGTTAGATTGTTTATTTGAGATGTTTGTTTTTTCTTGAGGTAGGCTTGTATAGCTATAAACTTCCCTCTTACAACTGCTTTTGCTGCATCCGATAGGTTTTGGATCATCATGTATTCATTGTCATTTTTCTCTAGGTATTTTTTGATTTCTTCAGTGATCTCTTGGTTATTTAGTAACGTATTGTTTAGCCTCCATGTGTTTGTTGCTTTTTACGTTTTTTCCCCTGTAATTGATTTCTAATCTCATAGCATTGTGGTCAGAAAAGATGCTTGACATGATTTCAGCTTTCTTAACTTTACTGAGGCTTGGTTTGTGACCCACGATGTGATCTATCCTGAAGAATGTTCCGTGCACACTTGAGAAGAAAGTGTAATCTGCTGTTTTTGGGTGGAATGTCCTATAAATATCAATTAAATCTAGCTGGTCTATTGTGTAATTTAAAGCTTCTGTTTCCTTAATTATTTTCATTTTGGGTGATCTGTCCATTAGTGTAAGTGAGGTGTTAAAATCCCCCACTATTATTGTGTTACTGTCGATTTCCTCTTTTATAGCTGTTAGCAGTTGTCTTATGTATTGAGGTGCTCCTGTGTTGGGTGCATATATATTTATAATTGTTATATCTTCTTGGATTGATCCCTTGATCATTATGTAGTGTCCTTCCTTGTCTGTTGTAACATTCTTTATTTTAAAGTCTACTTTATCTGATATGAGTATTGCTACTGCAGTTTTCTTTTGATTTCCATTTGCATGGAATATCTTTTTCCATGCCCTCACTTTCAGTCTGTATGTGTCCCTAGGTCTGAAGTGGGTCTCTTGTAGACAGCATATATATTGGTCTTGCTTTTGTATCCATTCAGCGAGCCTGTGTCTTTTGGTTGGAGCATTTAATCCATTCACGTTTAAGGTAATTATCGGTATGTATGTTCCTATTACCATTTTCTTAATCGTTTTGGGTTTGTTTTTGTAAGTCCTTTTCTTCTCTTGTGTTTCTCACTTAGAGAAGTTCCTTTAGCATTTCTTGTAGAGCTGGTTTGGTGGCACTGAATTCTCTTAGCTTTTGCTTCTCTGTAGAGCTCTTGATTTCTCCATCGAATCTGAATGAGGTCCTTGCCGGGTAGAGTAATCTTGGTTGTAGGTTCTTTCCTTTCATCACTTTAAGTATATCAATCCACTCCCTCCTGGCTTGTAGTGTGTCTGCTGAGAAATCAGCTGTTAACCTTATGGGAGTTCCCTTGTATGTTATTTGTCATTTTTCCATTGCTGCTTTCAGTAATTTTTCTTTGTCTTTAATTTTTGCCAATTTGATCACTATGTGTCTTGGCGTGTTTCTCCTTGGGTTTATCCTGTATGGGAATCTCTGCGCTTCCTGGACTTTGGTGGCTGTTTCCTTTCCCATACTAGTAAAGTTTTCAACTATAATCTCTTCAAATATTTTCTCTCGTCCTTTCGCTCTCTGTTTTCCTTCTGGGACCCCTATAATGCCAATGTTGTTGCATTTAATGTTGTCCCAGAGGTCTCTTAGGCTGTCTTCATTTCTTTTCATTCTTTATTTTTTATTCTGTTCCACAGCAGTGAATTCCACCATTCTGTCTTCCAGGTCACTTATCCGTTCTTCTGCCTCAGTTATTCTGCTATTGATTCCTTCTAGTGTAGTTTTCATTTCAGTTATTGTATTGTTCATCTCTGTTTGTTTCTTCTTTAATTCATCTAGGTCTTTGTTAAATGTTTCTTGCATCTTCTCCATCTTTGCCTCCACTCTTTTTCCGAGGTCCTGGATCGTCTTCACTATCATTATTCTAAATTGTTTTTCTGGAAGGTTGCCTATCTCCACTTCATTTAGTTGTTTTTCTGGGGTTTTATCTTGTTCCTTCATCTGGTACATAGCCCTCTGCCTTTTCATCTTGTCTATCTTTCTGTGAATGTGGTTTCTGTTCCGCAGGCTGCAGGATTGTAGTTCTTCTTGCTTCTGCTGTCTGCCCTCTGGTGGATGAGGCTATCTGTGTGGCTTGTGTAAGTTTCTTGATGGGAGGGACTGGTGGTGGATAGAGCTGACTGTTGCTCTGGTGGGCAGAGCTCAGTAAAACTTTAATCCGCTTGACTGCTGATGGGTGGGGCTGGGTTCCCTCCCTGTTGGTTGTTTGGCCTAAGGGAACCCAACACTGCAGCCTTCCTGGGCTCTTTGGTGGGGCTAATGACAGACTCTGGGAGGACTCGTGCCAAGGAGTACTTCCCAGAACTTCTGCTACCAGTGTCCTTGTCCCCATGGTGAGCCACAGCCACCCCCTGCTTCTGCAGGTGACCCTCTAACACTATCAGGTAGGTCTGCTTCAGTCTCCCCTGGGGTCACTTTTCCTTCTCCTGGGTCCTTATGCGCACACTACTTTGTGTGTGTCCTCCATGAGTGGAGTCTCTGTTTCCCCCAGTCCTGTCGAAGTCCTGCAATCAAATCCCACTAGCCTTCAAAGTCTGATTCTCTAGGAATTCCTCCTCCCATTGCTGGACCCCCAGGTTGCGAAGCCTGACGTGGGGCTCAGAACCTTCACTCCAGTGGGTGGACTTCTGTGGTATAAGTGTTCTCCAGTCTGTGAGTCACCCACCCAGCAGTTATGGGATTTGATTTTACTGTGATTGTGCCCCTCCTGCCATCTCATTGTGGCTGCTCCCTTGTCTTTGGATATGGGGTATCTTTTTTGGTGAGTTCCAGTGTCTTCCTGTCGATGACTGTCCAGCAGCTAGTTGTGATTCTGGTGTTCTCACAAGAGGGAGTGAGAGCACGTCCTTCTACTCCGCCATCTTGGTTCCCGTCCCCTATTGTGGTTTTAATTTGATTTTAGTGATGAACAATGATGTTCAGTATCTTTTCATATGCTTATCAGTCATGTGGATGTTGTCTTTTGAGAAGTGCCTTCCTGAGTCTTTTGCCCATTGTTTATTTGGTTGTGTTTATTATTGATTTGAAGGAGTTCTTAAGTAGTTTGGGGGAGTACTTTGTCAGATGGTGATATGTATTCCAAATATCTGACTGGGCTTTTTTATTTTCAGTGGTGTTTTATTGTGAATAGAAGTTCCTGATTTTAATGAAGACCAGTTATTAATTTTCTTTTTGTGTTCTTCAGAAGAAGTCTTGGTCTTTTTTTTTTTTTTTTTTTCAGTACGCAGGCCTCTCATTGTTGTGGCCTCTCCTGTTGCGGAGCACAGGCTCCGGACCCGCAGGCTCAGTGGCCATGGCTCACAGGCCTAGCTGCTCCGCAGCATGTGGGATCTTCCCGGACCGGGGCACGAACCCATGTCCCCTGCATCGGCAGGCGAACTCTCAACCACTGAGCCACCAGGGAAGCCCTTGGTCTGTGTTTTGAGAAATGCTGAGGCAGGAATCACTTTCTGCTTGGCAATAACTATTTGCTGTTGACAGGGCAAATAGGTTTCTGAGTAATCCCCCTAAAATCTCTAGTTTTGTCAGCAGTTCTAGCTCCTCTAAGAATCCCTGGGTTGGTCTCTTCTTTTCATAGTATTAAATTTTGGACTCTATGAATTTTATGTCCCTAATGTTTACACAATTTATACTACAGTAAAAAGGCTTGTAGGTAAATTATTTCAGTTGCTTAGAGCAGTGTTTCTTCAATTTTTCCACAGAAATCTTTTAGCCACAAGGGACAGTAAGTGCATAACCGCAGGGGCACTTGGAGCCCTGTCAAGGCCTGAGGTAGCCACTGGGAACAAGAAATGTTTCATTGGACTCTTCTGTTTTATCTTTAAAATATGTGCTGTTTCTTAGGGGATATGGTTTGTTTTCACTTGAAAGTAGCGTTTAAATGATTCTAGCTTTTACTCCTAAATTTAGAGTGAAATTGAGGGAGGCTTCAGGAGTCTGTACCATGCTCATTCAGCAGCCTGAAGTATCTCTGGCAGCCCTGGGCTTAGGGTCTCTATGTATTGTCTTCATTAGCCCATTTCCTTTACCAGGCCTAGGTGGTTAAGAAACTTTCACGGTAATTACTGACAGAGGCAAAACAATATCTCAGGTCTCATTGCTGTCTCCCCTCACTGCCCCCACCCCCGCCCCAATACTGTTCGATCGCCTAGTACTAAGGTGAAATCATGGGATTATACCTTGAAAGTTCAGACAGACAAGAGCTGAATAAATATGCAGCAGCCTGAGAAAATTAAAAAAAGAGTGCTTTTATTGGACCAAGAATATTGAGGATTTTCTGGAAAAAGAAAAACAGGTATTCTAATTTTAGAAGTTAAACTCAAGTTTAATTTGATCTTAGCTGTTGGAGAAGTGCTAAAGATCATATAAGGAATGTTAATGCTGTGTCTTCTGTTGAATTATGTATTTGTCTATAAAATGGTCTTCCTCAAAGGAGTTTATGATTTTAAGTATCCAGTAATTTGTTCTAAGTAAGTTTTTGTTACTTAAGTTTTAGTTACTTCTGAATCCTTAACTATGCTGTGCTTAGTCATTCTTGCTTTTTGGGACACCTTTTCCTTAAATTGCTTATAGTTGACGCTTTTGTTTACATTGATTCCCTAAAGTTAAAAAATTGAAAACATATAATTTTGAGATAAAATACTGTGCTTTTTTGGTAGCAACATAATTTTATTATAGTTATGAGTTAATGCCTAGAAACAAATAGTACAAGTTAGGTAACGCTGTATTGTTTCAGGATTCTCAGTAAGCGTTCATCAAAGATTCTTGTGGTTAAAACAGTAAACTTCTATGTCTGTACTCTTTTGTTCTGTTTTATAATGTTGTGATATGATGTTTTTAAGTAGTTTCAGCAAGTCATTAGGTAGATTGTTATTCTGAATGAGCACTTGTTTAATAAAGGAAAGGGTGCAGAGGGATTCTTTTCAGGTTACTGTGTCCAAAGACCAGTTAAAACCATGCAAAAATAAAAGAGCAGTGTTATAATTGGTCATTAGATGTTGATGTGAATTCAGTTATTATAACTGAATTATAAGTTTTTTGTCAATAAAGTACTTATTTGGTAATCTCTTAATTAAAATATAGAGTAAGTCTTTCCTGCACGGTGATGAGTGTGCAGTGTGATAAAATGTTTGACATCAAAGACTTTTGAAATTAAAGTGTAAAATACATATTTTTTTTTATTGTGGCAAACTCTTAAATTTACCCTCTTAACAATTTTTAAGTGTACAGTATGGTATTGTTAGCTGTGTGTACATTGTTATACAACAGATCTCTAGAATTTTTCATCTTGTATCACTGAAACCCTATACCCATTGTACAATAGCTCCCTGTCTGCCTTCCCAGCCCCTGGCAACCACCATTGTACTTTCTGTTTCTATGAGTTTGATTACTTTAGATACTGCATATAAGTGGAATCATGCAGGATGACTTTTTTTGATTGTCTTATTTCACTTAGCATAATGTCCTCAAGGTCCATCTGTGTTTTAGCATATGACAGCTTTCTTCTTAAAGGCTGAATAATATTCCATTGTGTATATATGTGTGTGTGTGTGTGTGTGTGTATATATATATATATATATATATAACATTTTCTTTATCCATTTGTCTGTTGATGGACATTTATGTTACTTCCACACTTTGGCCATGTGAATAATGCTGCAATGAACATGAATGTATCACGATATCTATTTTTAAAGGCTGTATCGATTTTTCTCTTGCAGATATATTCGACTTTATGGGAGAAAATTTAGCAAAGAAGATCATGTTCTTTTTATCAAATTATTATATGAGCTGGTATCAATTCCAAAACTGGAAATCAGCATGATGCAGGGATTTGCACGTCTCTTAATCAACTTGTTAAAGTAAGTCAATGTCCTGTGATTTCTGCTAAGATTTTTTTTTTTTTTCTTCAAGGTTTTAGGGAATGAGGAGAGCTAAGTGTTCTTTGGTAAGAAGACCAAGTCCCAAATTACCATTTTGGAAAAAGATTGCAGAAAACTTTATCATAAGTTTAAACCCCATGTGTTAATTAACCTTTTAATTAAGATTCCTTTTTCTCCATGAAGTCTTCCCTTCTCTAGCATATATTGAACTATATGTTGTCTATTTGTTTCATTTATACTAATTACCTTCCCTTATGTAGACTGTAATATCCTTGTGAAGACAGGGATCATTTATTCTTTTGCTTATCCCAGGCACCCAGCACAATTCGGGAAACATTAAGTACTCCATAGATAGTGTGGGAAAGTATGAAACTCATCTACAATAATGGTGGCACAAATTTTAATGCCTCTTTTTACCTGGTGCCCCTTGAGGTTTGGACAGCAGCAAAAGTCCTGGTGCATTGTTCTTCCTCCTATCATGTTTTGCCAGTGAGTGGCTGAGGATGGGGAAAAGCAAAACCCACTGTGATGACAGCAACATTTAACAACTGTTCTCCCTGTGTAGTATGTGTAGTATACACACCCTGAGCAAGCATACACACATGTATTTACTCTTTCTTTAATTAGGAAAAAGGAACTTCTTTCAAGAGATGACTTGGAGTTACCTTGGAGACCACTTTATGACATGGTGGAAAGAATATTATATTCCAAGACAGAGCACCTGGGATTAAATTGGTTTCCTAAGTAAGTATTTCCATTTAAAGTACTTTTGGGGAGCACTTTTGGGGACTCTTAGGGGTTTGATCATAATTGAGAAATGTTGGGTTACTTGAGATAAGCAAGCAAATACACATTTTAGTGTGCTCATTTTTATGTATCTTGACTCCTAAAACAATTTATTACCCTCTTTAAGCTATATCTGAAGCTGCACTTAAGAATTTCCCACCACCATATCTCTAACAGCTAACATCACCATACTGGCCAAAGAAAACAAGAGATTTTTGTTTGAAATCTAATATTTTGTCATGCACATTTGGCGTTCTTCATAGTATATCCACATATGTTTTAATTCTTCAAGTAAAATGAATGCTTCAAGAGGAGGAGCTTTGCGTATTCCAGGGGGCACCCACATCCTAGAGCACACACACTCCCAGTTAAAGGAGCATCAGTTTCAGTGATTGACTGTATTATAGTACAAATTATTCAAATGCACGGTCTTTGGTTTATGTTATTTTCTAGTAATGTTTAGACATAATAAGACTATAAATCTCTGGCTGTTTATGGCTTCTTGTACACACATCCTGACTCTTCCAGATCTCTCATTTTGGTACATTTTGTATTTTATTCTGAACCTTTACAGAGTACAGTATAATCATCTGTCCTTTTTGATTAATAGTGATTTCAGGCTTGACTGCAAAGTGTCATTTTTCCCTGTTAACAAGGGTTTGTCCAGTTGTGATCTAGCTCTTAATTTTCTCAGTCTTAGCGTGTTTGGCTTAAATACTCTTAAATTTGTGATTGAGGTTTATTTTTAGGAAATCTTTTTTTAAACTTTTAATAGCTGTTTCCTCTTATTATCTAGAGTTGTTTCTCATATTCATATGCACTCATTTTCTGAAGAACACCATTTTATATGCCTGTATTATTTTCCTTTTTCTCTTTTATAAATGAAGTCTTTGAACATTTATTTCTGTGGTTTTTCTCTCAATCCTAGACATGTTTACATATCTACCCAGTTCAGTTCATTTAATCCATGATTAATCCTCAGGCCTCACTTAAGTCAGCAGTCGTAAGTGAATTTTTTTGAAAATGACTGCTGATGGCAGACTTTAAAGACTTTTAGGTCATAGGTAAAGAGTGAAATGATGTAAATGGAAAGAGTAAAAAAAAAAACAAACTATAGGTAATTGTGAACTTAGGCCCCAATTGTTTTTTGGACAGTAGTCACAAATACTCTCAGAAGGTATTTCAGTCAGTCACATGGTCAGAAGGTATTTATTTCTTGAAGATTTCATGTGTTAAAACAAGGAAACCCATTTCAACCATAAAAGTGGCAGAATTCATCATGAAACTAAATGGTGCAACGTTCAAGTGTGTTTTTACTAATATTTATTATGAAAACCCCAAATTTAACATGAAAGATTACTTTTGAGTTTTGTTTCTGCCAGAGGGAGCATGGAACAGACTGGATTGACTAGACCTCAAAATCTGAGCCTATTGAACTTTTTTTTTTTTTACAGCTGTTTTATTTTATTTTATTATTATTTTTTGGGGCTGTGTTGGGTCTTTGTTGCTGTTTCTCTAGTTGCGGTGAGCGGGGGCTACTCTTTGTTGAGGTGTGCGGGCTTCTCATTGCGGTGGCTTCTCTTGTTTTGGAGCACAGGCTCTAGGTGCGCAGGCTTCAGTAGTTGCAGCATGCAGGCTCAGTAGTTGTGGCTCGCGGGCTCTAGAGCGCAAGCTCAGTAGTTGTGGTGCACAGACTTAGTTGCTCCACGGCATGTGGGATCTTCCTGGACCAGGGATTGAACCCGTGTCCCCTGCATGGGCAGACGGATTCTCAACCACTGGGCCACCAGGGAAGTCCTGAGCCCATTGAACTTTTGACTAGAATCACCATTTCATAGATTTCAGGGACCTTTAAATGGAGTTCAAAATCAGTTATCTTTCTAAAATTTTCCTGGCTCATTTTTTGACTGCCTTTGAAAGTCTTTGGTAAATCATGGGGGAGGGAAAGCTATTCCTTCAGTAATTTCTCCTTCTTCAGCATTTCTTTTACTTCTTTATAACCAAGTGTCACACTTCCTGCCCTGACAGGTGTAACTTTGCAAAGGCAGCCACTTTTTTTTTTAAGTACTATGTCATTATTAATAAATATCTATGGCTTTCCTCTTCAGCGATGCCACTGTTTTCCAGGAAATTTTGTTAACGCTTATTACTGTTAGTGTCAATCATTGTTTATAGTTCCTTCCCTGCATCTTGATACTAATTACCATGTCATTTCCTGAAGCTTCACATCATCCTTGCTGTTATGGAAACCTTCCTTAAAAGTTTCACCTTGGCTGTTCTTGGTCTTTTGAAGAGACATCAAGTCTTTGATGAAATCTTTACTTGGTTTACAGTGTGACTCTTAACTCTAATAGACTTTTGTATTCTGTAGATAACTATTCCAAAATGAAATTCATAAATAGCATGACCTTTCTACACTCAAAAATAAATATAAATAATGTTTTAACCGTAAAAGAAATAATGGGAAAGTAGTTTATTATAAAGCAATATATATTTCAAACATGCATGCACTATTATACTAAAAAACACAGTATAGGAGACTTCTCTGGTGGTCCAGTGGTTAAGAATCCACCTTTCAGTGCAGGGGACGTGGGTTTGATTCCTGGTCGGGGAGCTAAGATCCCACATGCCACGGGGCAACTAAGCCCGCACGCCGTAACTACTGAACCCACGTGCCACAACTAGAGAGAAGCCTGTGCACCACAATGAAAGATTCCGCTTGCCACAAGACCTGACACAGCCAAAAATAAATAAATAAATATTTAAAAAAACAGTATGGTATTCAGATTTTGCATCTACTTTTAATGAGTAAGTTTGGATTTAAAAGTAAAAAGGTCAAAACACATTCTGTATCAGAAGTACAAGAAAATGTAAGATAAACAGCATAGCAGCATTGTTAGTGGACATTGAAATAAAAACTAGTGCTAGGATACAGAATAACAGGCCACACTTACTTAAATATGATGAGAGAGAGAGAGAAATAACTTTAATTTCAGACTACTGACTGGGAAAAAAAAGAAGTAAGATACTGTTGCAGGTGAGCTGGCCTTATTTATAACATAGTGTCACAATGATTCTTTATGTAATTATGTGGGATGGTGTAGTTACTTAGTATTACAAAACATTATTTTTAAACATTATCGCATGTGAAAGAAATAGGCAAAGGATGAATTAGGAAAAGAAACATTAATATATGAAGCCATAGAGAATTTGTGCAGCAGACTTTTGCCAAAATAAACAATGTCAATGTGTAATTTTCACAACATAAATTGTCTTTTGTGTCCTACCAAAATAAGGATGACATTCCAGAAAAACATGAAGCATTTTAATGAAGAATTTAATGAAATTCTCTGACATCCTCATTCTTTGTGTATCTGATAATTGCAAGTGTAGTGACACTTGGTTCTAAGACTGTTAAAGCAGTCTTCAATCTTAGTTACATATTTGTATGAAAACTACACATGCACAGGGATTTAGTTTTGGCAAATCAAGTGGGGCAACTGGAATTGCCATTATGCTGTAATTTTTTTTTCTTTCAGGAATCATGAATAACCGTAGGTAAAATTTTCAGCCAAAGTACAGCCTTCCTTCAATTTACATGTTAGTTGTATTCCTAGAGATTCGATGTCTATTAAAACTGTGTGAAAAATAGTTAATGTTTAAAGCAGTTAACTTTTAGTTCAAGAATTTTTAACCTGTATAACCGTGCATTGGGACATTTGAAAGTCTTGAAGTAATAATTTTTTGTTGAGTCTGGCTATTCCATGAATTGCAGGATATCTAATATACCTGGCTTTTAATCATTAAAGGTCCAGTGAGTCCTCCCCACAATTGTGATAGTTAAAAATGTCCCTTACATTTCCAGAATGCGCCCTGCATGTGGTTAGAGGCTTATGGATTTGCTGTCCTCTTAGCCTGCATCCATGCAAGTTAAAGTTTCCTTTCTCATTAATCAGTCTCTCCTGTTTTCTTACCATTGGTCCAGCACTTTTTGCTTTCTTCTTTTCTGTTTTTAATTCTGTAAGATCCAGGTCTTTTAGTTTCCAAACCAGTATTCTTTTTCCTGTTCCAGTGCTTCTCAGATTGTCCATTTAATACCTCCTTCCCTTTCCCCAAAGATGTTTCTTAAGAGGTGTGGTGTGAGAAATTTCTTGGAATTTTTACATTTTATCTTAAACATTCATATCTTTATTAGGCATATTAAGTAATGCTTTCATAAGTAAAAATTTCTTCCATATGTATCTCTTTTTTTTTTTTTTTTTTTTCTTCCATATGTATCTCTTGACTAAAGTTGATGCTCCAAGAAGATGAACTCTATTGGCCTAGTGGCTTGGAGCACTTACACACAGGGCTGTGTGTGTCCACTAAAAGGAGCACACATTGTGAAGTGCAGCTCTGTTGATGCAACCTGTTTTTAAAAATGATGATGTGTTGTTCCAGTTTGAAGTGATCAGAAAGAATACTGGGCATCTGGAACTACTTTTGAGGGGGCACTTTCTTAGTGAGAGGCAGCACTGTAGGACAAAATTTGAAACTTAATGTCTCTTCTGTTAAAAAAAAAAAAAGCAGTTTTTCAGAATTGTAATTAATTATTTATTCATTTTTTTCTAATTTGCTTTAATCTTTTTACTGTTATTATCATATTTTACCTCTCCTTTTTTTTTTTTTTTTTTTTTTTTTTGCGGTATGCGGGCCTCTCACTGTTGTGGCCTCTCCCGCTGCGGAGCACAGGCTTCGGACGTGCAGGCCCAGCAGCCACGGCTCATGGGCCCAGCCGCCCCACGGCATGTGGGATCTTCCCGGACCGGGGCACAAACCCGTGTCCCCTGCATCGGCAGGTGGACTCTCAACCACTGCGCCACCACGGAAGCCCTACCTCTCCTTTTGAAAGGAGTACCTGTACCATATTTCCATTCAGGTCACACTGTATATAGTTACAACAATTAACTTTGAAAGATTTTCAGATTCTTTGGTTCTTGGAGTGTTTCATCACACTTGCCTTGATTTTAATATTGGAGGAATCTGATGTGTTAGAGACACTAGTTGGAGAGCCATGCAACAGTACTTTCACTTTTTGTTCCTCACAGCTAGTCTCTGTCCAGTGAATTTCTAAGATGGGATCATTTAAAACATTTTAAAATTTACTTTTCTACTTAAGATACTATTGGGGCTTCCCTGGTGGTGCAGTGGTTGAGAGTCCGCCTGCTAATGCAGGGGACACGGGTTCGTGCCTCGGTGCGGGAAGATCCCACATGCCGCGGAGCGACTGGGCCCATGAGCCATGGCTGCTGAGCCTGCGCGTCCGGAGCCTGTGCTCTGCAACGGGAGAGGCCACAGCAGTGAGAGGCCCGCGTCCCGCAAAACAAAACAAAAAAAAGATACTATTTAGTACACTAGTATAGCAAGTGTTTATAGCCCAGGGATAGAAGTGTGACTTTTTGCAAACATTTTATTTCAGAAAATTACTTAAGGAGCCCTTTAATATGGCATGCTTTGGGAGTTAGTATTTTGTTTTGAGTATTTTCATCTTAAATGTATTCTGAGACATTTTGAAACAGTTTTGTCAGCTGACTGCATGTATTCATAACTATTTCTAGAATACCATTTTTATAATCAAACGTGAAAGCTTTTTTCATTTGTTAACTGTTTGTCTTTCAAGTCTTAAACTCATGTGCCTTATGTGTTTGTCTTTATTGAAACCACTGCTTAGAATGCCATGCATTTCAACATGATTTTAAAAGCTGATTCCATTGTTTGAAGCAAGGATTATTAAACTTCCTTTTCCTTTCTCCTATTTTCTTCTCTGTCCCCTCCTCCTTCTTCTTTTTTGCTTCCTCTCCTCCTTCCCTCCTCCTTTCTGTCTTTTTGCCTCAGTGGCAAAAGACCCTTTTTACTTTCATCTGTTTTTACTTTCTACTGGAGAAACAATTTGTAGGGTTTTTTTATTCAAAAGAAAAATTAAAATTGGAGAAAACCTAGGTAGTTGTGAACTCGATACTAGCAACTTAAGAGCTGCTTATTGTTTACTTTGTAAAAGAAGCATCTGAATCTTTTGGGCATGATTTTATGTCATAAAGCAGTGTCCCACACAATTAACTGGAATAACATATTACAGGTTACAAATGTAGGCAGCATGGTAAAGAAAGGTATTGCTACTAACAAAATGTGGGGGAATTATGCATGGATCAGTTTTTACAAATGAACATAGATAATTCATGTTTGAATTGCTATGTGTATATATAGAGATTTATTTAGTCTTATTACTATCAGTTCAGTTTTTGTGGGTTGTTTGGTGTTTTAAAGGTTTACATATTTGCATCATGAGTAGCTTGGGCCTAGATAACTCATTTACATTTTAAAAAATATTTAAATATCTATTTTTCTTTTATATATATTCTAAGGTGGATCATACAGTATTAAACTATTTCATTTTTCATATTAATCTGCCTCTGGAGAAATTTGATATTTCCCTTTTCTGGTACTTGTTCTTGATTTCTTCTTTCTCTGTTAAATCTAAAAGGACCATTTGAATTGGTACTCTTGTCCTTAAGATACAGTTAAATCCTTTGTTCCCCCATCAACACATGAAAATGACATGTTCTTAACCTCTGTTGGGGTTTCTTGATATGTGTAGCCACATTTCTAAGCTTAAGTTACTACCAGCAACTCAAGAATGATCTTTAGCTACAGAATTTAACATGATAATGAAATATGAAAGTAATTTGTCTGAGAACCTGTTGAAATTAAAATAGTTTACAGTTATTTTGTTAATAAACAATGATTATTAATATGGCATTTGCAGTGATTTTTTTAACATGGTATTTGAGGAACATTCTACTTGCTTTTTAAAAAATTCTATTTTTATTTGGAAATTAGAGAATAATTGGTTGATTTTATTAATTTTTATTAATGACTTTGATAGTGCTTCTTTCAAAAGTTGTGCTAAATGATCTTTCTCTAGAAACTGCTCTTTTTAAACCAATTTAAAAAATACTCAGTTCACATTGATCAGGCTTGTCATCACTTGTAGCAATTATACACACTCTTTTTACATGAGTGGTCAGAATCATTACAATTTCTTAACATTTACTTGCCATAGAGGCATACTTTTTTCTTGAAGTAATTGTATTGAAAAACCCATGTTAATGCTACATCAGTGATGAAGATGTTATAATTTATTTAGACTGTCCTCAGGTAAAATTATCTTGAACCTAATTTTGTGTGAAGTGGCTGTGAAAAATGACTGCTGATTTAACTAAGCAGTATTAGATTTTGTAAGGTTAGATATGCGGTGGATAGTGTTTGACTAACTGATGGTGGATTTGTTTGGATTTAGGAAAAGCAGGAAAAAACTGATATATTAAGTTACAAGGAGGTTGAGGCAGAGGTATGTAGAATATACCAGGGTTATAGTTTCCCAGTTCATTTATAAAAAAGCAAATATGATTACTCTGAAGTTAAATTTTAGTTCAAGAATTGTGAAGTGAAGCTGAACGTAGTTCTGGCCGTGGGCAGTCCACACTACTCTCATCTTGAATTTGTCATTTGCTGTACATTTCTCTGGTTTAGAAGTGAATATTGTCCTGACAGCTAGGTAAGGCTAAGGAGGTAGGAATCATACACCTCGAGGTTTATATAAGTCCACTGTCTCAGTAACTGGAGGCTAAGGCTTTTGGCTTTCCTCAGGCTTCTCTGCTACATATTTGGCATTTATTAACTTAAGGCATACTTAAGTACTTAAGTATTTATTTGGCATACTTTATTAACATAAGCACTCATAAAGAACGTCATCATAAGGAAATTGCATCCCAGAGAGGAAAATTCACACAGAGTCATTTGTTGAAACTGGGACAAGAGCTCAAGAACTGGGACAAGAACTTACTTTCTGCCCTGATAAATAGGGTGGCAGTTGGGGAAGGACTTTCCTATTTTGATGCAATTTCCTAAATGTAAATTAATAGCTTCTCAGAGGCAGTAGAATAAATGTAAAAGCAAAATGAGTACAAATTTTCATTCTTAAGGAGGTTGAAAATATAATTTATTTTGGCCAGATATGAAATAATAATTGTAGGTAACATTTATTGTGCTTAATTCTGGGCCAGATAACTGCATTCTTTACATTATCTTATTTAATTTTTGTAACAGCTCTTATATAGATATGAGGCTATAATACTGTGCTACTAGTAAGTAGCAGGACAGGTATTCAAATTCAGATCTGTCTGACTCTAAGCCCAGGCTGTGAACCATTCATTACATGATATACTGTGGCTTTCTTTTCAAGCTAACATGCGTTTACTAAGAGGAAATAGCGTACAAGAAAACCCACCCAAAACTTAGTCCCTCTGTAGATCCCTTTTGATTTAAAAAAAAAAAAAAAGTGTTTTGAATTGTTGTCACTTTAGTATTAGAAATTTCCAACAATTGGAAAAGTTTTTAGTGATTATTCACTCCCTCTAAAAATTAGTGAAATATAATCTAGTAGCATCTAGCCATAACCTTTTATTTTATTTTTAAACAGAAACATTGTTCCCTTCATCTTGAGAGATTACAAGAATCACAAAAGGTCACTATACAGATATCACAGGTTAGAGAGATTGTACCCTTTTCTGGCTAAAGAGCATAAATCCAATGGCACAGGCCTTATTAAGGAGGGGTTGAAACAGACTTTATTTAGATGAACTAAATCACATTCCCACACACCCTGTTCCTCTAATGAGTGAAGTGACAGCTATCAAGTCTTACAATTAACCTTCTATTCTGAAGAGTGAAGGGAACTGGAGAAAACATGTAGCTATGCAGCCTTTTATGACTTGCTTTCTAGAATCATTTTTGACATTATAGGAAGTTTGTTGGTAGAATAGAAAAATTACCAGTGAAAATAGCAGGTTTTCTGTGTTGTACTCTCAAACAAGCTGCCACAGAAACAGTTAAAAGTAAATGTAAAGTTAACATGAACACAAACATTAGGAACTGGTAGAATTATAGATCTTCTGCTTATTTCCTTGGACCATAAGTTTACCATTTTAGAATTATCTTTTTTAAAATCTGCATTTAAGTTAATCTCTTATTTCATTTGGAACTAGATGAATCTTCAGATCTTACGTATGAATTCTAAAATTTGTTTCTAAGTTGGTTCTTTGGTCCAAACTAAAAGAAGATCCAGAGATCGATGTTCTTTGTTGTCCTGATAGAAAATGTTTATAGAGCGTTGTAAATAAATAAATATATTTATAATATATGTATATATGTAAATGAACACAGCCTTGTTATAAGCACTTTGGAAATGCCCAGAAGTAAAAAATCATAGTCGTGGTCTTCCGGGAGTTGTAAATGTAGTTGGAGAGAAGTTTGCTCCCCTCCCCCTCCTTTTTTTTTTTAACTAGGCAAACTTAGATGTTCCCTCAATTAAACTCTGTTTCTGAATTGATGAGTTTTTTTTGTGAGAGAAGGTAACATCTCTCCTTGATAATCAGAGAAAATGCTCCATGATGGCTCTCTGGCCATATGGTCATCTTTTTTATTTTAGAATTATCTCATGAGTTGTAGCCCGGTTTCCTCTTCAGTTAATTTTTTTCTGAGTACTTTTGAAATTAAAGAGGATTCTTACTGGGGCTTCCCTGGTGGCGCAGGGGTTGAGAGTCGGCCTGCCGATGCAGGGGACACGGGTTCGTGCCCCAGTCCGGGAAGATCCCACATGCCGCGGAGCGGCTGGGCCCGTGAGCCATGGCCGCTGAGCCTGCGCGTCCGGAGCCTGTGCTCCGCAATGGGAGAGGCCACAACAGTGAGAGGCCCGCGTACCGCAAAAAAAAAAAAAAAAAAAAAAAAGAGGATTCTTACTGCTTCAAGTAATGAAATTATAGTTTTCTCTCTTGGTTATATAGTACATTGATTACTTGTGTTGAGTTTGGTTTGTGTTATTCCTTGGAATTTCTTTGCAAATTAGTTCTTAAGCTTTCAGAGAAGTTGGATAGACTTCTGGACTTAAGAATTTCAAGCAGCTTAATGAGAAAGTGTCAGGTGGAAGCACTGCCTGAAAGTTACCCCTTTCCCCCATAATTTTTTCTCTTGAGATTTGGGGACTTGTTTTATTTTTACTTTTATACATCGTATTGTAAGTAGTCACACATTTATTTTAAAATTCCAGTTCAAAATTACCCTTTGTTTTGTTAATTTGCATTTGACCTCTTTTGACTGTGGTCTACTTAGAATTTTAAACATCCGGTCTGGTGATGTGTGTTTAAACCAGTACACACTAGCCTTTTCATTAAAGTAGAAGTGTTTATTATAAGTTCATATACAAATTTTTATGTTGTTTTCCTAAATTCACTTGAACCCCCTACCAGTTGGAAAATAAGTTACAGCTTTTAATGTTCCTCAGCTAACTTCTTAAGTAGCTGGTCAGAAAGGTGACAGTTGCTAATTATCTTGATGATCGTTGCTGGCAATAAAGTGCCTTGGAGGGTTATAAAACTCTCATCAGTAGGTTACAGAAAACTGGTTTCTGGTAGTTGCTGACAGAGGCACACCAGACTTTGCTGTTTGTTTTTTGATGTAAAAGCACTTTAATAAAAATTTAAAATTAGTATTTGAAGCCACTGAACATGCTTCTTGATGTATTGATAGGTATATGGTCATTGCTGCCCGCTTTGTAAAGATCGAAGGTGATTTGCCCTTTTTCTAGTTTTCTTCCCTTTTTTTCACTGCATAGAATGAGCAAAATGAAGGCAAAGGGAAGAGTAGATTACAGAGTTTAGGTAGTTAATTGTTAGAGTTTTGTCTGTATGAAAGAGAAGGATTAGTCATTCCATATACACAGATAATACCTAAATGTATGAGTGTATCTTAGAGATATTTATTAAAAATGTGTTCTTAAAATACACCAACCTAATTTATCAAATGGCTTTTTCCCCCCAGTTCTGTAGAAAATGTTCTCAAAACACTCGTGAAAAGCTGCCGACCGTAAGTAGCTTCTCAATTTATAAAGCCTCTTATTGTTTCTGTGGGCTTTTCCCCATCTTTAGTATGCTTTGAAGAGGAATTTAGAGGTATAACTAGTCTCTGATATTGTGATGTTAGTCACTGGGCACAACATATCATCTCCAGCTCTTCAACTGAACTTTTCAGATTTCATTTATAAATTTAGAAATTTTTAACTGGTGTGGGTGTCAGTCACCCATTATAAAGTAAGAATGCAATAATGTACGTATAACTGGCTTCATCTGAAAGATTTTCCTAGAGTATTGTTACTCAGATCAAAAATATTTTCCAAAATAAAATGAATAATAATAAGATGGCGCATAAGTTTTTTTCTACTGTGTTCTGTTTCAGTAGAATATTTGACTTTGAACATCCCATATTCTTATGTTTAAAGATGAATATGGATAGAATTTAGTTTAATTAAAGTCCAGTTGTGTGGACTTGAACTATTTTTTCATTCTTGTTTATCAGGCTGTTCTAAGACATACTTCTGCTATGAATGCAGTGAATTCTTTTGAATGGAAATTCGTATATTTATCATATGCTTGTAATATGAGTTAAAGTTATTTTATAGATCAGATATTTGTTGCTGACCTCCTATACTACTCAGTCTCGGGCAAATGTATTTTCAAGATATAAAATGTCTCCTTTTAAGAGCCTTAAGATCTAACCTGAGTCATTCAATAAGCCACCAAGGAGCAGTGTCATTTTGTGAAACTTGATCATCACTGAGGTACTTGCTGGTTTTTAGGTTCTTAGATAATTCATAGAATGCCCAAGCTTCTGTTTTGGATTACTAGGCTAACAGTTGATTCTGAATTAGGAAGGGGAATCAATGTATGAGATCTTTGAAGGTAGAATATATGAATATATTCTGCCTTTAAAAATTTTTTAAATTCTAACCTGTTGCACAACGATCTGGTACATAAATGCTCGATGAACTCAACAGAAGAATAACTAGAAATGTAATTGTATTTTTCACATAAAGGAATGAAGTGTGATTCTAATAACACAGATGTATAAAGATATAATAAGATTAATAATATGATGTATAGGGCTTCCCTGGTGGCACAGTGGTTGAGAGTCCGCCTGCCGATGCAGGGGACGCGGGTTCGTGGCCCGGTCTGGGAAGATCCCACATGCCGCGGAGCGGCTGGGCCCGTGAGTCATGGCCGCTGAGCCTGCGCGTCCGGAGCCTGTGCTCCGCAACAGGAGAGGCCCGCATACCGCAAAAAAAAAAAATAATATGATGTATAGGCCAAACCTCCAAGTGTATTTGAAAGGGTTTACTAACTTTTTGGGCCATACCCAAATCATAAATTTTCATATGCTTTTCATTATTTTAAACCTCAGTTGCCTACCCATTTGGGTATCCATTCCATACCCAAATGGATAATGGGTCCTCCTTATCCATTTACCTTCATTTTGTGTGTGTCTGCACACTTCAGATTTTATTTTTCTAAATCTTCTCTACCCCAGGGATGCTCCTGCCCATTTCATAGAATTTTACAATGTTAGAGCCTATAGGACTCGATCATCTAGCCCAGTCCTCTCTTGTATATAGGAAGAAATGTATAATCAGCAAAGTGAGAAAGAGAACATCAACCTAGGAACCTCTGGTCCAGTGAGGGTAAATGGTTTGTTCCTAAAGTGCCTAGAGGTTCCTGGACTGATGTTCTCTTTCTCACTTTGCTGACTATACACTTCTTATATAGACTGGATTCCCTATGACAAGATTTTTTTTTTTCTATTGCTATTGCACAGCACATAGGATGAAAAAATACAACAATCATGTTTAAGTTTGTAGGTGATTTGAATGACTTTGTATTTTATCTGAGGTTTATCAACTTTATGTTGGGTTGGCCGGAAAGTTTGTTCGGCCATCTTACAGAAAAACCCAAACGAACTCTTTGGCCAACTCAGTAACATTTTCCCAAGTCCACAGACAAGAAAATTTATCTTATCTAAGTGTGATAGGCTATTTATTTTAGAGTTGTAAAAATGTGTGTTTCTTGTAGGTAATATCACACACATTGATAGTGTGTGATATTATCTCATGAGTATCTTCACCTTCTCCTCCTTTTTTGTCAGTCATATAATGATGTAGAGCATTTAGCCAATGATCAGATACATGAAAACCTTCTTTATTAGTTATTTTCCAGCAGATGCCACAGCTGAGATGCTAGAAGAATGGCGGCCATTAATGTGCCCTTTTGATGTAACGATGCAAAAGGCCATCACTTATTTTGAAATATTTCTTCCTACCTCCCTTTCTCCAGAACTTCATCATAAAGGTTTTAAGTAAGTATATATATATATCTTGACAAATTCTAGAATATAGTAGGGAATACATACATATATATATACACATATATATGTATGTATGTATATACATTACAAACTATTAAAGCAATAATAAGTAAAAAATTTACCAACTCAACCATTACGTTTCTTATACTTGAAGTGTGTATGTGAAGGCTAAAACAGTTAAATATAGGATTGCAAATAAAGAGAGAATAACACTTGTATGTCAAGCCAAGTAAGATGTGGGCTTTAATTTAAGATATTGGGAGAGAAAGAATAATAAGTACAAAAAGGGGTTGAAAATTTCAATAAATAGGCAGTGGTGGAAATGTTAAATTGCATAGAGTTTAGGGAAGGGAAAAGTGTTTTTCTAAACCTTGGTTTTAACCCTCATCATGTGTAGCATAGTTCTTCTTTGGTCTTTTTTTTTTTTTTTTAACTTGTTCTAGTCTTTTCACTGTTTTTAAGAACTGTTTTTTTCTTGGATGACTACAGGTATATCATAAACCCAAGAATGAAAATATTTAGGTTGTACTTTTATGAAAAAAGTAAAAGGTATGAGGAAAAGACTGGAAGGATCATAGTAATTATCAGTATATTATGGGTTCATGCTTAGCCCTCCCACTCCCCCAGCATGTTTTCTGTAGCGAGATGTCAAATCTTTTATTTCAGTCAAATCAGAAATTTTGTATCTAGCTGTATGTTTGTGACATTTTAATTAAAAACTTGTAATTTCTTTGATATTTGTAAAGATTGGTTAATAATATTCAGATGTTTTCTTGCCCCTATAGTCTCTTCTGTTGGGTTGGCCAAAAAGTTCATTCGGGTTTTTCTGTAAGATGTTACTTTTTGGCCAATCCAATGTTTCTTTAATTTGAGAGTTTCCACCACTATAATGTAATTACTCCTAAAACTTTGTGGCTCATTTCTTTTATGGAGCATTTACCATAGTGCTAGTTAATGGTGTAATTACTAGTTGGCATGTTAAAAGAGAGTAAGGGAGAGTTGCAGGAACAGGTAGTAACGGGAAAGCATTAAAGCAAAAAGGTAGGGAGAGGAAGGAGAAACTTGTAAACAGTGTTAGATAGGGGTAGACAGTTATTTAACAATGAAGTAGAAATTTGATGAGATTATTCTTTTTAGCATAAATAAATTGAAAGGGGAATATTCAGACAAAAGTAGTTCTTTTTCCATTAAGTTTGTAACTTTCAGTGTTATTTTTTCTAGGTTGTGTAGTTATCAGTAAGAATAATAGATTAAAAAAATACAGAGGATACCTGGCTTTGAACCACTTGCTATAAATCACTTGCTATTCCTAACAACATTTTTCTTCTTCAGACTTTGGTTTGATGAATTAATTGGCCTTTGGGTTTCAGTGCAAAATCTCCCACAGTGGGAGGGGGTGAGTATCCCATTTTTTCTTACATACTTTTTAGTTTGGAAGTAACTATATCGGATCATTTGATAAGTAACTTCAGTTCCTTAGGATTGGCTATTAGCAGTGTTGTAGTCAGTTTTTTAGAATTTTATTTGCTGTATTCTAAGAGAACTAGAATATTCATTTTGGTTATATTCTTTATTTTCAAAATATTCTTTATTTTGGTTTTATCAATATCTGAAAGTATATACATGTACTGTGAAATGCATGAAGAGTAAAACCATGTTGTTTATTTCCTTTTGTACCCTTACTGGCATGGCGCTGGACACCTGGTGGATGTTTTCTACTTGTGTGTTTGATTAAAACTTATTTTTCTCTTTGCATTGTGGATGATGCTTTGTCATTTCCCTTTTTTAATAAGCATTTCAACTGCAATTGGTTTTTAAATGGGTGACGAGAATCAGAACTTAAATTTGGAGATTTGAAAAAACTGAGTCATAAATCAAATATTAAATTCAGTTGTGCCCATAGTGATTGTTCTGAAAAGAATAAATGGATAAGGGGTGTGACTGTGACCCTTAGAAACAACAAATGTATTAACTGTCTTATTTTTTTGTTTACTTTCAGCAACTAGTAAATCTCTTTGCTCGATTGGCTACAGATAATATAGGGTACATAGATTGGGATCCTTATGTACCAAAGGTAATTAAGAACATTTGAACATATACAATAGTACTGACATCATCTTTATGTCTTTAAGAAGTGTGTTTTGTATTCTTATTTCTAGCACCACATAAAATATTTTTTGACTGTTAGTAAAAACATAAGTAATTTAAAGGATAGATCGTTTATTTTCAAAAAGTAATTGGATCATATCAAGTTATCATAAATGTTTGATTATTTTGTCTTACCTATGCAGGACATGAACTATAAGTTTCAGAGTAAGTAATTTAGAAAGTACTAAAACTATTATTCAGGGTGTCATACATTCATCCCTTCCAACGAATTTTGTGTATTGTATTTGATTGTTCTTCTAGAGTGTTCCCCACTTTTAAAATCACATTGTATACTTTCCTAGAGTAAGTAAAGCTAGAAAATGTCTCTAGGTGCATTATTGCACATTTGGTATTGTTTCACCTGCTGTAGAATCATCGAGCTTCAAGAAGGCTGTTACGGGGCATCCGGGTGGTTCTGATGTGCACACTGACAGTAGAGCAGAGCTGGGGAGCAGCAGAAGGCATATGCTCTGATTGCCTTTGCTTGTGCTGTCTTTCTCTGTTGCTGGCCAATAGAAACTAAGAAGGAAAAGTAAATTTCCCCAGTCTTTAGCCCTGCCATATCTGACATATTTAACGACAGATTTAAAAAATAAATCTAATTGTATTAAAATACAGTTATTAAATGACAGATTAAAATGCAGATTCTTAGGAGATAAAGTCAATGGTAACATTTTGAGAGGGAGAGTAATCGGCCAGAAGATATTTGTGTTTTGTGCATCCTTGGCTTGGAATGAGAGCATAGGAAAAATAATTTTATGTGCATTTAGGGAGGCAGAAAGTAGTCAAAATATTTCACATTGAACTACAGTTATCTACATTTTGCCCTTTTATGTTTAAGTCTCATTTGCCAGTTTTGGAGTACATGGATATGGGTGCTTCATAGTCACATGCCTGTGACCTCAGAGTGTCATTAAAGAAAGTGTACAGATATTTATATGAAATTCCTAAGGAATAAAGCAAATTACTAAACAGTATGTCATTTTGCTTAAAAACCAATCAAATGAGAATATATATTCAATATAGTAACACTAATGTGTAACACTTAGCTTAATGAGTTATTTGATATCTGTAAATATTTATTCTTAATTCTTTTTTTTTTTCTTTTAAAAGATATTTACAAGAATTCTGAGAAGCCTGAACCTCCCAGTGGGAAGCAGTCAAGTGTTAGTCCCAAGATTTTTAACAAATGCTTATGATATAGGACATGCTGTAATATGGATCACCGCCATGATGGTTTGTAATACATTATCTTTGGTTTATATAGTTTATGTAAATTTTGTGTTAACCACATAAAAATTCTACATAATCACATAATTCTAGATTAGTGGCTTAGTTGGTCATTTGATTCTTGGATATTTCTGATGGAGTAAGCTTATGTTTCTCAGACTCAGAATGTAGTCATAATGTACCATTTATAAATCTCCTTAAGTAATGGACCTTAAAAGTAAGGGTCAGAAGTTCAGAGTTTTGATTATTGTGATCATTTTGTAATATACAGAAATATGGAACCACTATGTAATACACTGGAACTAACAGTGCTATAGGTCAATTATAGTTTAATTTGGGAGGGTGGGGAAGCAGTTAGAGTTTTAAGAGATTCAGAATGTCTGTAATAGTTTTACAGACCAAGAACCAGAGTCATGGGTAAAAGAACTTTCCCAAGTCAAATTGATAATGATAAAGGTAGATTGAACTCAGGGTTCTGCATATGCTCAATATTAATGCATTTATTGTCAGTGTTCACATAAAACATCATATTGAACACAAAGCTTATTGACCAAGTAATCTTAGTGAAGGGAGAAGTATGAAGGATTATTTTACTGACTGTCATCTTCCAAATATATACTGTAATTTTCTGAATGGTCATTCATATTGCCTCTACAGTTATCTCCTTTTTGAATTATTCTGCATTTGATATTGTTCTGTGTTTGCTATTTTCTCCCAGGTTATACTGCTCGGTTGGCTGTTTCTGTCAAAAAGACAGAATGGTTGTGAGAAGTTTAGCTCTTAAATTTCATTGTAAGATTAAAAGAAAAGAAAATCTCAACCTCCTCTTTTTTGTTGTTGTTATTTTATTAAACAGAGGGAAAATCCCATTTTCTTTCTGATATTCAACAACAGCAAAAACATACAGATATTTAGTATTTTACATAAGCAATGAGTTAGAACTTGTTTTTTAGGAGCCACAGAATTAGATCGTGATTGGTATCAGCCTTATTTTAATGTTGCTGTTTCTCACACAGTTGTTCTCATTGGCAGTTTCATTTTGTGTTAAATATGAATATTTAATATAATTTAAAAATCAACAGTGCTAATTATTATGTTAGAATTTTGAAAATTTTATTGGTATTTTGCTATGGAATTACGGTCTCAGTAGCTGCCCTGTACTAAATTGGGAAACGTGAATGTGGATTTTATTTCAGCAGAAAGACATGTTCCTTATGTAACTCGATATTCTGCCTTAGGTCTGTGCTGATTCTTTTTTTACTTGAAATATAATTGACATATAATACTATGTTAGTTTTGGGTATACGACACAGTGATTTGACATTTGCATGCATTATAAATCTGTGCTGTTTCTTGAAAGAAGACCATCTTGAGACAGATAGGAGGTTTCAAGGCCAAGTTGTAGTCCTTTATTCCCAGGGTGGTTCAACTTGATAAGATGATTGCCAGCCTTTTCCTCATTGCCGCCGCCCCCCTCCCCTGGCCCCCCCTCCCCCGCCACCCCATCCCCCATCCCCCACCCCCGTCCTGCAGCCCAGGTTCTATGGTTGTTTGGTTGGCTGTTTTGGTAACAGATTAAGGGAAAAAATTTTTTTTCTTTTTTGAATCACAATATAGTCACATATAACAGGTCTAATCACTTGAAACATTTGGAAGTAATAATAAGATATTTGAATGCACTTATGTAACTCTCACCTCCTTATTTCCTGCTGTGAGAACTTCTTCACTTCTTGAATCTTTTAAGGAATGCTTTTTATGCTTACTGTTGCCACAGTTGGTTATATTAAGATGGTAATCTTAGTGAGAAAAATTATTTAACTGCAAAGAGTAAAAGATATTGTTATTCTAAATTGAAAGGTACCTTTCCCATTTTCTGATTTGGTTTCAGTAAGTTGCCCTTATTTTTTATTTTAATTTTATTTATTTATTTATTTATTTGCCCTTATTTTTAGTAGACTGTCTTGGATTGATTTGTATGAAGTTCATCCGGGAATTGTTTTTGACTTTTATTTAGAGGTAGAATTGATTTTTGCCAGAAGGATGAATATAAACCACGTTAAGAGATCTGTATATAGGCCTGGGCCTGTTAACCCCTTCAGTTTTACAGATAACGTGGGTACTGATATTTTTGCTCTTTTATCTGAACAGGGTGGACCAAGTAAGCTAGTGCAAAAACATTTGGCTGGTTTGTTTAACAGCATCACATCTTTTTACCATCCTTCAAATAATGGCCGCTGGCTGGTGAGTAATGTTCATTTTTTTACTCTTAGGGTTTGGAATTTTTTAAGATATGGTCACATGTAACTATTGCCTATTGTTTAACCTATGATACATTTTCTGTCCTTTGTCTAAGATTTGGCTGTATGTCAATGATCACGTTTACATTAAGTTACTGTGTTCACAGAACATATAGAAATAAAGATAATACTAGTGTGGTAACTGGTAACAAAATGCCACAAACCCATGGAATCATCTCTTCAGTTTTATCATGTTAGTTTTTTTTGTTTGTTTATTTGTTTGTTTTAAAGTTGCGTGGTTAAAATGGCTTTTCACGTAATGGAAGATTCATGTGGTGCTAGAAATTAAAACTGAAATTTGAAACACATCTTTATTAATTATTATCAATGATTAATTGATAAGAGTATTTTATTCTATCTAGTTAGGCCATACAGGTCTTTGTAATAAGATTATACAAGCTGTTAAACAGCAAGGTCCTACTGTGTAGCACAGGGAACTATATTCAATGTCCTGTGAAAACCACAATGGAAAAGAATGTGAAAAAGAATATATATATGTATAACTGAGTCACTTTGCTGTACAGCAGAAATTAACACACCACACTGTGTTGTAAATCAACACAGTATAGTTGTAAATCAACTATACTTCAATAAAATTTTAAAAATAAAAAGGTTGTAGTCGAAAAAAGAAAGATTATACAAGCTGTTATTTTAAAAATCTTTACTTGGGAGGGTAGAGAGGAACTATGAATATCTATAGGGGAACTAGAACCTACCTAGGACCTTCTGCTTCTGTGTCCCCAGAACAAGTTAATGAAACTACTTCAGCGGTTGCCAAACAGTGTTGTTAGAAGATTACATCGTGAAAGATACAAGAAGCCTTCTTGGTTAACTCCTGTGCCTGATAGCCATAAGCTTACTGATCAAGATGTTACAGACTTTGTACAATGCATTATTCAACCTGTCCTCTTGGCTATGTTTAGCAAAACTGGTAGTTTAGAAGCAGCCCAGGCTCTGCAGAATCTTGCACTCATGAGACCGGAGTTAGTAATACCCCCTGTACTTGAAAGGTAAGTATAGCTTTACTTGTTTCGTTGAAGCCTCAGCTGTGGCTACTGTTATTCTCTATACTCTTTTGCTTGGCTTTCTTTTCTTTTCTGTGGCTTCTGTTTTGCTATCTTTGTGCTTATTCCTGTTCCTAGAGGAGGCAAGACATTTTAACCTAATGATTGGTAACTTGATAAAGGTTTATTGGAGAGAAAAGAAAATTGATATGAAACGGATAAAATAAAATATTTTGAATTATTTGCACATTTTAGCTACTCAAGTTTTTGCTCATAAATAAAGCTCTGGCTGTTTTTTCACAAAATGTGAGTGTCACTAAATATTGAGAACACGGCAGTGAATGTGATTTTGCATTTCTATTTCTCAAGCTCAACGATAGACAAGAAAATTTGGTTGCCTGTATTATTTTCATATATTGTATAACCTTGTGTGTATTTCCACAGTGTTGATTTTACTGCATTCGTTGTTTTGTATGTTGAAATAGTAACAAAAGTAGTTCTCCATTTGCCTCATCACTGTCACAGTGTAGACCTGGTGTGCTTCATAGGAGAGAGCCACTCTCAGTTGTCTTGAGTGTTCAGGAGCAGATTGCTTAAGCTGTCTGTTATTCATTCCTTTGCTCCCTGAACTTCAGCTTTATGATTCCTCTCTAAATGGCTTTGTCAAAAGTAGAAGAAGAATGTTAGATTTTGGAGCCCAGAAGGATCTAACAGTTTGAGTTTCTTAAAACTCAGATTTGCCCAAGGTCCTTACTGGCAGAATACAGATGACAGCTTATTTTCTAACTGTTGAGACAAGAAAATTGGTGACATTTACTTGGCAAAGGGTATCCTGTTAAAGATCTTCACCAAAATGGGGCTCCATTATTTGTAATTTGAGTTGCTTGTACTATCTTGCCCTGTCTCTTTGCCATAACTATTTAAGTTGTACTTCACTTTCCCAGCCTCCCCTGTTTTTTTATGTATACATCTTGGGGCCTTGAAACTTCCAGCATGTACAACTTAATTAGGAAATGGAATGGGGAAGTTAGGCAGTTTCTGCTCTGTCTTCAGCCTTCAGTGTTCTTTGCTACTTGACCTCCACATGGTAGCAGAAGCTATCAGTCAGTGGCAAGTCCCTTGATGCTCTTCGGAGAGGAGAGACTTGCCTCTAAGGGGGGACTTCAGTTGTTTGCATAGTTAAAATTTTGAACTCTGAGGTGTTGGTGTTTCTTTACTTTCCCTTTGTTTTGCCTTATTTTAATGTTTTCCAGCTGATGAATTATGACTGGTGAGATAAGTATTTAGTAGAATGAACAAAGCTTATAAATACAAATACAATTATCCATCACATTTTTCTTTAGTTGTCAAATTTTGGACAAATTTAATACCAGCATATTCTGTATGTATGCTTGGCCAAGATAAATATTTAATTAACAAAATTGGCAATACAATGACATTTTTTGAGACTCATTTGTAATTTTGTCCTGTTTAGAAGTGGCATTGCTACCTTTTTTTTGACAGGTTTTTGTTTTTTGTTTTCTTTTTCTTCTTCTCTCTTTTTTTTTTTTTTTTGGCCGCAGTGCACGGCTTGCAGGATCTTAGTTCCCCGATCGGGGATTGAACCTGGGTCATAGCAGTGAAAGTGCCGAGTCCTAACCATTGGACTGCCAGGGAATTTCCAAGCAAAAGTCTTTTTTAAAAAATATGTATTTATTTGGCCACGTGGGGTCTTTTTAGTTGCAGCACACGGTATCTTCGTTGTGGCATGCGGGCTCTTAGTTGAGACATGCAGGATCTAGTTCCCTGACCAGGGATCAAAGCCGGGCCCTCTGCATTGGGAGCGCAGAGTCTTAATTGCTGGACCACCAGGGAAGTCCCCAAGCAAAAGTCTCTTAAAAGTAAAAACGTAGAAAAAAAATTTTAGGCACTTAGTTTTGCATCTCCTGAAGACAGCCTCTGCTGGAGTTTTTGGTTTGTTTCATTCATCTTTTAAAATAAGCATAAGTTTGATTTTTTTTTTTTAATCCTAGTTAGAAATCCTTCTTTTTTCCTACTTATTTATAATTAAATTTCCTTATTACTTATCTTTTCTGTATAAGAGGAATTTAAACTGACTGTATTTTGGATTTTTTTCCCCCTATAGGATAGATTCTCAAAAGTGAAATCACTGAGCCATAGAGTGAGTGTTCTTGGCTCGTGATCAAAGATTGCATTTGTCTTATTCCCCCTGTTTTATTCACTCTAGTCTCAGGCATATTCTCTTATGTTTCTGATAGCTGATTTCCAACTTTAAAATACAGTCTTTTTAAAAGTATAAAATAGACCCTTCAGCGTTTTAGTAAGATAATTTTTTCCCGTAAAAGGGAAGAGTGGAGTAGTTGTAACTTGTTATTCCTGAATTCTGATAATCACTGACTGTTAGATTAGATGCAGTCCTATTGGATTGTGGAAATGGATTAAGATGCTGAAAGAATGCAAAAACCTACCAGCTAATGTTACTTTTCAGTGTGGAATTGGCATGGAGGAAGGTGGTAAGGTGGCAGGGAGTTGGGGAAACATGTACCTTTCCTTTATTTGTGTGATTCTGTTCACTTTGAGAGCAAATATTCACTCAAAATACTGTGCCAGCTACAAACCTTTAATCCAAAATGCAGTTTATGAATTTAGTATGTTTAATGTGTATGTATGTTTATCTGTGATGGAAAATTTTTTAAATTCTGTTTTCAAACTATAGAACATATCCTGCACTAGAGACTTTAACAGAACCTCACCAGCTCACAGCTACATTAAGTTGTGTAATTGGAGTAGCCCGCAGTTTGGTATCAGGGGGCAAGTGGTTTCCTGAAGGTCCAACACACATGCTACCTCTGTTGATGAGAGCATTGCCTGGGGTGGATCCAAATGACTTTAGTAAATGCATGGTGAGCATGTTTATGATTCTGTTTTGTATCTAAGTTATAATTATGTAAATGGATATCTTATTACTTTTTCTTCAAATATTCTTTAGAACATAGTAAAGTGTAAAATTTGTTAATGGTAGCAGAGTTATATCTGTAGATGCCCAAGTTTAGATCTGTGGACAGTTAGTTGATCTATGTAAGGTCTTCCTTAGTAATTTCCCATAACGTGTGCATTTATGATCATATGGTGTTTTAAAGCTCATTATGTATCTCCTATCTTCCTTAAGCAGATACATTAAAAATGATAGCATATGATCACTTGCGCTTCCGTTTGTGTGCACTTTTCACAAGGAACATAATAAAAATTACTGGGTGTGAAATGCCAGATTCCCCTTATACACACACCTTCTGACTTACAATATCGTTCACTTTCCCTCTTCCCTGGTCTCTAGCTTCTGCATTAGCATTTTCTATTTACTCTTAGCTAATGTTATATTTTTGGTGGGAGGCACAGTAACTTCTCAATGACAAAAGATTGCAGAACTTTGTGCTTAAACCAAATAAACTTTCAGAAAAATTGTTGTGGGATTTCCCTCAGAATAATTTATTTGGTACTTTATTGTAGCTTATGGTATACATGTATTTTGGAACTAGAGTTATGTAATTAATATTAGATCTTTTGTATCTTCCCATAGATCACATTCCAATTTATAGCAACATTTTCCACCCTGGTGCCTTTAGTAGATTGTTCATCTGTACTACAAGAAAGAAATGACCTCACAGAAGTAAGGATGCTTTCTGGTTGTAAAAGGATTGGTTATCTGAGTTCTGATTCTTACTGTATAGGCATAGTAATATTTGATAGTTTAAAAGCAACTTTGCAGAGGTGCTCATAAGTTAAAATTACTGTTTTGTGACCAGAACGATATAAATGGAGGTCATCATTGATAAAATAATCTGCAGAGCACCCACCAAAGGGGGTGGTCAAAAGTAGGCTATTTTAGTAAACAAGTGACATGTAAAGGTGTATTTCAGTGTTTTGTCACTTTTTAATGTTTTGTTAAGCAAAGGGGGTGGCATTTTGTTTTTCCATCTTACGTTAGGAATAAATCTGTTAAGGGGATTGGCATCTAATGAAGAGAAATTTTCTTCATTACTGTCTGGGTTTTTTTTAGAACAATTTTCTTTATTACAAGTATTTTACTACCTGACTTTTGGCATGTAGATGTTTAAGTAGTGAGAGATAATCCTTTACACATACACCAGCAGTTTGAAAACTGTTATTGATTTTTAAAAAAATGGCTGCCTGACTTCTGTTTTGGGCCCTTACAAAATATGTTAATTACTTCTTATTTTGGTTCCTGGAAAGTAGATGAGTTATTCTAAATTGATATGGGATTATGGTGCTGTTTCTCAGTGCTCAATGTAATAATGCAGTGTTAGAAACATTTTGTAGACAATAACTGAGTTTTGTTCAGAGAAAAAAATCAAAGACTATTTTAAAATTTTCTCCACATTGACATGTTACAGGTGGAGCGAGAACTTTGTTCTGCCACAGCTGAATTTGAGGATTTCGTCTTACAGTTTATGGACAGGTGAGCAAGTACCCCAGATATCTCCTTTATCTGACATTCAAAAATAGTGATGTCCTGTCCCAGCAACTTTAGCCTCATTTTGCATTGCGACCTGTATTTAATTATTGGGTTGGCCAAAAGGTTCGTTTGTTTATTTCCATAAGATGGCTCTAGTAGTACTTAGTTGTCTTTAACTTCATTCGAAACAATTTTGTTAGATTGTATGTGACAGCTGTCATATTGGGGTGCATTTAGAAAAAGACATCAAAAATTGGTGAATTTTTGTGTAGCCATTTTAATATTGAAGGTGGAAGAAAAAAGCAACATTTTTGGCATATTATGCTTTATTATTTCAAGAAAGGTAAAAACGCAACTGAAATGCAAAAAAAAGATTTGTGCAGTGTATGGAGAATGTGCTGTGACTGATCAAACATGTCAAAAGTAGTTTGCAAAGACAAAAAGACAGCCCTCAGAATGGGAGAAAATCTTTGCAAACGAAGGAACAGACACAGGATTAATCTCCAAAATATATAAACAGCTCATGGAGCTCAATATCAAAAAAACAATTACAACCCAATCAGAAAATGGGTGGAAGACCTAAATAGACACCTCTCCAAGGAGGACATACAGATGGCCAAGGGGCACATGAAAGGAAGCTCAACATCTCTAATTATTAGAGAAATGCAAATCAAAACTACAATGAGGTATCACCTCACACCAGTCAGAATGGCCATCATCAAACAATAAATGCTGGAGAGGGTGTGGAGAAAGTGGAACCCTCTTGCACTGTTGGTGGGAATGTAAATAGTTACAGCCACTGTGGAGAACAGTATGGAGGTTCCTTAAAAAACTAAAAATAGAACTACCTTATGACCCAGCAATCCCACTACTGGGCATGTACCCTGAGAAAACTATAATTCAAAGGGACACATGTTCCCCAATGTTCATTGCAGCACTGTTTGCAATAGCTAGGACATGGAAACAACCTAAATGTCCAATGACAGATGAATGGATAAAGAAGATGTGACACATACATACAGTGGAATATTACTCAGCCATAAAAAGGAACGAAATTGGGTCATTTGTAGAGATGTGGATGGACCTAGAGTCTAGAGTGAAGTAAGCCAGAAAGAGAAAAACAAATATTGTATACTAACGCATATATGTGAAATCTAGAAAAATGGTACAGATGAACTTATTTGCAGGGCAGGAATAGAGACACAGATGTAGAGAAAGAACAGGTGGACACAGGGCAGGAAGGGGAGGGTGGGACGAATTGGGAGATTAGGATTGACATATATACATTACCACAGGAAAATAGATAGCTAGTGGGAACATGCTGAGCTCAGCTTGGTGCTCTGTGACGACCTAGATGGGTGGGATGTGGGCTGGGGGGAGGCCCAAGAGGGAGGGGATATGGGGATATAATAGCTGATTCACTTCATTGTACAGCAGAAACTAACACAACATTGTAAAGCAATTATACTCCAATTTTAAAAAATTTTTGAAAAAAAGTGGTTTGCGAAGTTGCTGGAGATTTCTCTCTGGACAGTGCTCCACAGTTGGGTAGACCAGTTGAAGTTGATAGCAGTCAAGTCAAAACATTAATTGAGAACAGTCAACGTTATACCACGCGGGAGACAGCCGACATACTCAAAATATCCAAATCAAGTGTTGAAATCATTTGCATTAGCTCGGTTGTGTTCATCACTTTGATGTTTGGGTTCCACATAAGTTAAGCGAAAAAAACCTTCTTGACCGTATTTCCACATGCGATTCTCTACTTAAATGTAATGAAAACGTTCCACTTTTATTTTTTTTATTTATTTATTTTTTCGCGGGCCTCTCACTGTTGTGGCCTCTCCCGTTGCGGAGCACAGGCTCCTGACGTGCAGGCTCAGCGGCCATGGCTCACGGGCCCAGCCACTCTGCGGCATGTGGGATCTTCCCGGACTGGGGCACGAACCCGCGTCCCCTGCCTTGGCAGGTGGACTCTCAACCGCTGTGCCACCAGGGAAGCCCAAAACGTTCCACTTTTAAAACAAATTGTGATGGATGATGAAAGGATACTGTACGATAATGTGGAACAAAAGAGATTGTGGGGCAAGTGAAATGAACCACCACCAACCACACCAAAGGCTGGTCTTCATCCAGAGAAGGTGATGTTGTGTATATGGTGGGATTGGAAGAGAGTCCTCTATTATGAGCTCCTTCCAGAAAACGAAATGATTAATTCCAACAAGTACTGCTCCCAATTAGACCAACTGAAAGCAGCACTCGACAAAAAGTATCCAGAAATAGTCAAAAGAAAATGCATAATCTTCCTACAGGATAACACAAGACTTCATGTTTCTATGATGACCAGGCAAAAACTGTTACAGGGACTTCCCTGGTGGCGCAGTGATTAAGAATCCGCCTGCCAATGCAGGGGACACGGGTTCGAGCCCTGGTCCAGGAGGATCCCACATGCCACAGAGCAGCTAAGCCTGTGCGCCACAACTGCTGAGCCTGAGCTCTAGAGCCCGCGGGTCACAACTACTGAAGCCCGTGCACCTGGAGCCCGTGCTCCGCAACAAGAGAAGCCACCACGATGAGAAGCCCGCGCACCGCAACGAAGAGTAGCCCCCGCTCGCCACAACTAGAGAAAGCCCGCACGCAGCAATGAAGACCCAGTGCAGCCAAAAATTTAAAAAATAAGCCAACAAACAAAAAAAAACTGTTACAGGTTGGCTGGGAAGTTCTTTTTTAAAAAAATATTTATTTATTTATTTGGCTGCACTGGGTCTTAGTTGTGGCGTGCGGGATCTTTAGTTGTGGCATGTGAACTCTTAGTTGCTGCATGCGAACTCTTAGTTGTGGCATGTGGGATCTAGTTCCCTGACCAGGGATTGAACCTGGGCTCCCTGCATTGGGAGCACAGAGTCTTAGCCACTGGACCACCAGGGAAGTCCCTGGCTGGGGAGTCCTGATTCATCCACTGTATTCACCAGACATAGTACCTTTGGATTTCCATTTATTTCGGTCTTTACAAAATTCTCTTCGTGGAAAAAAATTTCAATTCCCTGGAAGACTGTAAAAGGCATCTGGAACAGTTCTTTGCTCAAAAAGATAAAAAGTTTTGGGAGGATGGAATTATGAATTTGCCTGAAAAATGGCAGCAGGTAGTGGAACAAAAGGGTGAATACGTTGTTCAGTAAAGTTCTTGGTGAAAATGAAAAATGTGTCTTTTATTTTTACTTAAAAACCGAAGGCACTTTTTGGCCAACCCAGTACTGTGCAAGGCTGGCGCTTCTTAAGTTACAAAAGGTCAGTTGGTTTGTGATCCATGTACAAATTAAGTAGCTATCTCTTGCATAGTCATGACAATAGATTTATCTAATCAACAACAAAAAATGTTAAGCCAGTTTTTAGTTGCTAAAATTTTACTTTCTTTGGGTTATTTAGATGCTTTGGACTTATAGAAAGTAGCACATTGGAGCAAACAAGAGAAGAGACGGAAACTGAGAAAATGACTCACTTGGAGAGTTTGGTCGAATTAGGTCTGTCTTCTACGTTTAGTACAATCCTCACACAATGTTCCAAAGAAATATTTATGGTAAGAGTGCATTGCTGCAAAGAATTCAATTCCAACTTGTAGTTTTATTTGATGTTTTAAAAATTGAACTTCAAGTTACTTTGTATGCATATCATGCCAGCTTATCCTTTCTTTCCATACTAAAATTTGAAAAAGATGGGGAATTCTTTGGCAGTCCAGTAATTAATGCTCCGCGCTTCCACTGCAGGAGGAACGAGTTCAATCCCTGGTGGGGAACTAAGATCCTGCATGCCTCATGACGTGGCGAGGCCAAAAAAAATAATAATAAAAATTTGGAAAAGATACACAGTTGATCCTCATTATTTGCAGATTCTGTATTTGCAAATTCAACATAGTGTACTTGCTAAAATTTATTTGTAACCCCAAAATTGGTACTCGCAGTGCTTTTGTGCATACTTTTGAAAGTGGCAAAAATTTTTGAGTTGTGTGTGTTTACAGCTGAAATCGAATAAGGTGACACTTTGCCATCTTGTTTTAGCTCTCATACTGTAATGTAAACAGGTGTCCTTTTTTCATCTATTTAAGGCCAGATCGTTCACATTTTTGTGCTTTTTGGTGATTTTGCATTTTAAAATGGCCCCCAAGAGTAATGCTGATGCACTCACTGTCTAGTGTTCTAAGCAAAAGATAGTTGTGATGGACCTAACATAGAAAATATTAACACGTTTTAGGTAAGCTTCGTTCAGAAATGAGTTACAGTGCTTTTGGCTATGAGTGCAAGGTTAATGAATCAACAATGTATTAAAGTGTCAACAATGCAATTGTTGCAAAAATGCAAAAATCAACAGTGTATTAAAGACATTAAAGTGTCTTCAAAGAGAACCACACATAAACAAAATTATATATCCATATATCCATCAGTTGATGAAAATGTAACCAGAGGTTTATGGGAACTTAATCCTGTATTTCCCCTAAGAAATGTGGTTCAGTATTTGCTAATTCAGTGCGCACAGTGATTTTACAGAGCATAACTACTGCAAATAACAAGAATTGACTGTATGTTTAAAATTTACAGTAAAATACTACTTGGGAGAAAAGTTTTGAAAATTGTTTATGCCATCACATAATAGAAATTAAATCCCAAATATAAAAATCTGGCAAGCTGTGATGAATGAGAAATAGTTTGTCCTCAGAAGGCATTCTGTGAGCATTCACTTATTCAGTATTAGTCGATACCTATTATATACAATATGGTATTTATTTCATATTTTCTATTCCACTACTCTCTTTCCATTTCTGTTTCTTCTTTCGCTATCTGAGATTATCATTGTTCAGTGTTTATCCTGGTTAAAAGCTAAACTGCCTTACACCTGCATGAAATATTTACTAAGATTATGTTAGTATAAAGAAATTAACATAAATAATCTCTTATTTAACCAAAATCTTTTGAAAGGAGTTGTTTATAATTTGCAGCATTGTCAATCCATGTCTAGAGCTAATTCTTTAATTCAGAAATGAAATTAAAATTCTGTGACTTGATTGTAAAATTAAATAGAATGCTTCAAGTCTTTTAGAGGAGAGAAAAATACAGTTTGTAGTTGTCAGAATGACAAACTGTAAATATTAGATATTACCCCAAATTCCCTCTGTTACATTGGATTGGCCAACAAGATAATTAAATTGCATTTGCTTCCAGCAGCTCTGGTTTTGTGCTTAGCATTTCTGCAGCAAATAAAATCTTGTACCGCAAATGTTTTGTTCACATTAGGGTTTTGTGCAAAGGTTATTCATAGACCTGAATGTAGCATTATTAAGCAAATCTTTATGTATTCAGATGGTTAAGTTTTTCCTCCTTGGTTATTTTTAGTATAGTGTGAGTATCATTTTCTTTGGTGTTTCAAAAGATGTTTAATTTTCTTAAACGTGCTGGTTAGACATTTTCATTTGTTACATTATCTTTTGATAGGTGGCCCTTCAGAAGGTTTTTAATTTTTCGATTTCACATATATTTGAAACAAGAGTTGCAGGCCGCATGGTGGCAGACATGTGCCGTGCTGCAGTGAAGGTGAGTTGGGGTTTTCTGGACTGATGAATTAATGAATCAATAGCCATGAGTTTTATGTGGTTAATTATTTTAGACATGCTTATCATTCTTAAAATACACGTTTCTTTCAGTAGCTGCTTATAGCCCTTATTTGCCACTGAAAATAGAGCTAGTGTATACTTTGTGACTGTTCAATACTTGTGCCTTTCAAAAAAACTTATTTATACAAATATGTTTTCAGTGCTGCCCGGAGGAATCTTTGAAGCTATTTGTTCCCCACTGCTGCAGTGTTATAACTCAGCTTACAATGAGTAAGTCTTAAGGTTATTATTCTGTATTTGTAACTTTAGCAAATTTTTTTCTTGGTTTCTACAACTCTGTTGATGGAAACAGATTCTCTAAGCCATGCAGTATTTTAATTTTACAGTTTGGGGTAAAATTGCTCAAAACAAGGTATCATCCAGGGTTGACAGGTAGCTTAGAAATTTTACTCTATTACATTAATGTTTTCATACATACAAGAAGCATTCAGCTGTTGCTATAATATCTGTAATTTTGTGAGATGTGTAGGGGCAGGCGTCCTGGTTGGTGTGTTTATTTTCTTGAAAATTGAGCTTCTACCTCCTCTGGAGCAAGTCCAGCTTAACGAAGAAAGAAAGAAAAAGTCCTAAAAGAGACTTTTCTCAGCTATTAGAAATATTAAATATAAATACTTTTAAATGATGCATTTAGTTGGATTTTTTTTTCTTCTGATACTATTTTGCTATTTTTAGATGATGATGTATTAAATGAAGAAGAGCTAGATAAGGAGTTACTATGGAATCTTCAACTTTTGTCTGAGGTATTGTAAATCTTTGGAATAAGAAAATATTTCTGTGAAAACGTTGACTTGCTCTGAAGATTTATCCTGTTTTGAAAAGTTAACTTTAAAACATGTAAAGTCGGGCTTCCCTGGTGGCACAGTGGTTGAGAGTCCTCCTGCCGATGCAGGGGACACAGGTTCGTGCCCCGGTCCGGGAAGATCCCACATGCCGCGGAGCGGCTGGGCCTGTGAGCCATGGCCACTGAGCCTGCATGTCCAGAGCCTGTGCTCCGCAACGGGAGAGGCCACAACAGTGAGAGACCTGCGTACCGGAAAAAAAAAAAAAACATGTAAAGTCATAAGTTTGAAAAATGTCTTTATGGGACAACAAAAAGTCAGATAAATCTCATTTTCTTATTATAAAAGGAGTATGGTAACTGTTGACTACTTCGTGGTCAATGCTCTACCTGACTTTTTACTGATTAATTCTACTGTGGGTAACTCTGACTGAAAAGTGTATCAGATTTGGCATCTTCCCCGCCCCCCCAACCCCATGCTAAATTTGGCCATCAGTCAAACTTCAGTTTCCTATAGGGGTTAGTTCAGAAACCAAAGAACAGAGAAATCCATTTAAATAAGTTTTGTCTCTTTAAGGAGATAGCCTCTTGAAAAGGATGTTACTATGGCACTTCAGAGCCTAAACTCAGAAAATGTGTTTTGATCTTAAGAAAGAATTCATTGTTAGAATATAATTAAAATAATAATCCTAAAATGAATTAAAGTCATTTTAAGAAACACTATTACGGGCTTCCCTGGTGGCGCAGTAGTTGAGAGTCCGCCTGCCGATGCAGGGGACACGGGTTCGTGCCCTGGTCTGGGAAGATCCCACATGCTGCGGAGCGGCTGGGCCCATGAGCCACGGCCGCTGGGCTGCGCATCCGGAGCCTGTGCTCCGCAACGGGAGAGGCCACAACAGTGAGAGGCCCGCGTACCGCAAAAAAAAAAAAAAAAAAGAAACACTATTACTATTTTAGACTACTTTAATGGCCAAACATAGTTAACTTTAATTGTTGATTCTTGATCTTTTAACCAAAATAACTGTTTTCTTTTTAGATTACTCGAGTGGATGGGAAGAAGTTGCTTCTTTATAGGGAGCACCTTGTAAAGATTCTCCAAAGAACCCTACATTTAACCTGTAAGCAGGGTTACACTCTGTCTTGTAACCTTTTGCATCACCTTCTTCGTTCTACTACACTTATCTACCCTACAGAATACTGCAGTGTGCCAGGCGGCTTTGACAAGCCTCCTTCTGAATACTTTCCTATCAAGGCAAGCATTTTCAATAATTTAGGATTCCAGGATATATTGGGTTATTTTTCTAAGGGATTCAAAGTGCGGGTTTTTTCCTTGTTGTGTATTAAGGTGTCACTTCTTTATTTTTAACATAGATTACTAAAACTATTATTGGAATGTTTTAAACTTGGGAAGTATGATGTAGCTCTCATCTAGCTCTAGTTTTCTTCTTTTCTGTTTGTATGTGAAATGACTTTTTAATGCCATATTTAACCTCCATAGTTCCATATAATTTGGGGGTGGAATGCAATAGCCTTACATAAACTTACTGTTACTGTTATAGTAAACTCATATTTGAGTGGCTCTTCAGGGAGACCCTTTTCAGGAGTGATAATGAAAGACTCCTATGATGTCTTCATACCTTTATTTTGTGCACTTGCTGCCTTAGGTTTGGATTACCTATACAGTTTCTTTTAAGCCTTTTAAAATACGTTTGTATGTTGTTTTTTTTTTTTCTAACTTCTCAACTTGCTAATTAAATGCTATTTTCTAGGACTGGGGTAAACCAGGGGACTTGTGGAATTTGGGGATCCAGTGGCATGTTCCTTCTTCTGAAGAAGTGGCTTTTGCCTTCTATCTGTTGGACTCTTTTCTTCAGCCTGAGCTCATCAAACTCCAGCGTTGTGGGGATGGAGAACTTGAAATGTCTAGGTTAGTTTTCTTTTATAATCAGTTAGTGTTATATGGTTGTAGACTAAAAAATTCTTTTTGTGCCTCTCCCTCTCTCGATGGCATATCTGATGTATTCATTTTCTTTTTTTTTAAAATTATTTTTGGCTGTGTTGGGTCTTCGTTGCTGAACGTGGGCTTTCTCTAGTTGCAGTGCGCGGGCTTCTCACTACGGTGGCTTCTCTTGTTGCGGAGCACGGGCTGTAGGCACACGGGCTTCCGTAGTGGCTCGCGGGCTCTGGAGTGCAGGCTCAGTAGTTGTGGCGCATGAGCTTAGTTGCTCCCCGACATGTGGGATCTTCCTGGACCAGGGCTCGAACCCGTCTCCCCTGCACTGGCAGGTGGATTCTTAACCACTGCGCCACCAGGGAGGTCCCTGATGTATTCATTTTCAATGTGTGTTTTGAATGTCTGCCATAAATGTGATCAGAAAACCATTTAATACATTTAAATGGTTTTCTAATCACATTACTATAATATAAAACTATATAATATAAAACCATTTTATAGTTTAATAACAGAAATTTTGTCATAATACTTAAACATCTTAAATAGAAAAACTCAGAGTTTTTTTCTAGTTTGCTTTTAGTGCCTTCTATTTAGCAGTGTCACTTGTGCGTCTTTTGGGAAGTGTGTGTAAATATGCCCTTTGTAAGGAAGGGCCTGTTTTTCTAGATTCGCCTTAGATTTTATTGGCTTGTTTCTTTTTAGTAATTCATATACTATTGATATTAATATTACTTAGAGAAATATCTCTAAGATATTGTTTCTCCCCCAAAGAGCTTTAGCATGAAACAATTATTTGAGACCACTAGACTTTTATAGTTTGAATCTTTGAAAGTTCCTAAAATCATAGTAAGAAAATTACTATGTGTCAAATAACAGGAAATTCTGATAAGCAAATCCAGTAGGAATGGGCTTGGAGGAGGAAGAAGTATGATTGACTTAACGTTGGCTGTGTGGTACTCTGAACTGCTCTTTGGAGTAAATGTTTAGATAGTCTTTTTTTTTTTGGCCACGCTGCATGGCTTGTGGGATCTTAGTTCCCCAACCAGGGATTGAACCTGGGCCCTTGGCAGTGAAAGCGCTGCATCCTAACCACTGGACTGCCAGGGAAGTCCCTAGCTAGCGCATTTTAAAAGACAGACTGTAGTGGAGAATCTTCTGTAATACTGTTTTCCCTTTTTGTTAGTGGTTGTGATCTTTGGGTAAATAGGGAATTAAATTCAGAATTGCTTCACAAAGGGCAATCAGTTGTTGTTACTTGTGATTATTTAGAGCCTGTTTAAATGTAAGCAGGTCTAATATTATCAGTAAATATCTGTTTAATTACCTTGTACTATTAAGAGGGTAAACTGAAAACATTCATCATTTCTATGCCTTAATTTTGTATATTCCCACTTGATAAAGTTTTTTACTTTACCTTAAACTCTACAAGGCTTTTTCTTAAATAGGGATTTGGAGTCTTCTCAAATATGAAAATGCTCTTTATTTTTTCTAGAGATGATGTTCTACAGAGTCTGACTATAGTACACAACTGTTTAATTGGCTCAGGAAACCTCCTACCTCCCTTGAAAGGAGAGCCAGTTACTAACTTGTAAGTAAAAATAACTACTTTACATATTTTGCTGTTTTGCCATTTGGCATATATTTTAAGACTTAGTCACATAATGAGTCACTGGTTTTGTTATTGGTGTTGTTTCTGTATCACTTTAACCTTTTTGTCATTGTTAGGCCAAAAACACCTGAGGCACAGTTTAGATCTATAAATTTTAGGGCTTTATTCAGATTTTTCATATGGTACCAGGATAGAATAACTTTCAATGCTAATCAGTTTTAAAATATCAGCTTAGAGATATTAAGTTCATCTGTTAGTTTACTGAGTTAATTAAGATAAATTCTTTAAAAAAAGAAAGGAAAACACCTTTTTTTTTGGTCTGCAGTCAATGGTAAGGATTTTCTAGCAAAAAACCTGGGGTGTTTTTTAATAAAAATTTGTTCTATGTTATTCATTATGATTTTGAACTTTTGAGATCCACCAAGTTGCTTTTACAAATTTAAGTGCTTTTCAGAGTATTATTATTTCAAATGAATGTCTTGATTTAGTCCATTGTCAGTGTTACCCTTTAAGTTGAAAAAAATTGAGTTTAAATGAAACCAGCTGTATATAACTTTAGCTCACTTATCAAGTACATAGATGCTAGTTTCAGTATACCATGTTAGATCATTTTCTCTGAACACCAACATCTCATTGCTGAATAAGTTAATGAAAATCACACAAAAATGAGTAAGGAAACCTTGCCCCTCAGAAAAGCAGAAGGGGAGAATTATTTGTTGATTTTGCAACAAAAATCTTAAAATGTTTCAAGGAATGGTTTTAAAATGTGGCTTGCTTGTCTTTCCATATTCTGCATAATCAGTTGTTTGGGGTCATACATTTTCATAATTCCCACTTATTTCACTTATCTAAAAACTGTTTCTAGGCATTGAACTTTTTAGATTACTCATTAGATTTAAGAGGGAGAAGTAGGGTCGTTTCAGGTAAGGAAATCTGTTTTAAGTTTGCCTAGGAATTTACTGAATTCTTTTAAAGAACTTTTGTTTTTCATCAGTTTTATAGTTTGATATAAGAGCAGTTTTACCAAAATTCATTTTTGTCAAGAGAGATGTTAAACAATGTTTTTAAATGAGAGACCTACAGAAATGGTTTTGATTTCCCTAATGATCTTTAACAGTATGTAATTAGTAAGAACTTAACTCTTACGGCATGCCAAAAAGCTATTTCATACGTAACAAATTGATTATATCAGTAAACTTAGTTCTGCTTGAACGTGTTGAAGTGTGGTCCTTTAATCCAATAATTTATCTAAGAGCAAAAGCATTTATCTTCTGTGTATATAATTAGATTATTTTAGTATTGAGTGCTGATTACGATACACTCAGGAGGCTTAGAGGTTTCCGTTGCAGTTCATTTCAGCATGGAGCCATTGAAGCAAAGTCTTTATCCTTTGAAATAAATGTACATTAGGACAAATGTTCCATATATATTTGGTTATTATAAAGCCAGTTAGATATGTATATAATGAAATGCATTTTCAGTAAGGAAAACAATACCATATTATTAAAACCTTATTAATGCCACAAAAGATAATTAAGCAGATTGTTAGCCCATTTTACTATACATTATAAGCTATAAAATTGAAACGAATATCCCTTTATAGGTTTTTTTTTCAGAAAAGTTGAAAAGGAAAGATGATTTAGATTTAAAAGTGTTGTGTTTAGAATTTTCACTTAATGAAAATTGGACATAATAAAACCTAACGAAGTAATACAAAATTATGTTTAAATAAATGTGTCTATATATTTTAATTATAAAATATTTTCTTGTATATTTAATAGTACATAATGAAATAAAATATACAACGAGGAAAACTTCAATCATTTTAATCACTGAACAGTACACATTTTTAGGATTTTTTATAGTTATGTACACCTACTCAGTGTAATGATTATACAAAGTACAGTTAGAGCTGAATGAGCATCCCTTTGCCTTTGAATTGTCAAAAGAGAGAGTTTGTAAAGTCTTCCCTGGGCTTTTAATTAGTTCTTAACAGAATCTTTTTTTAAAAAACCAATTTCTAACTGGTATCACCTTCACCTGAAATTTTAATTTATTTTGGCAATATGTGACTTTTTACATTGACTTTATATAACATTATAACTTTTTTTGTAGATAGCAAGTTAGTTTTCACTAAAGTAAAATAAAATAAAGTTAGCCTTTTAAATTTCTAAAATGCTTATTCTAATATAGGTCAATAATTATTAAAATCTTCTAAGTGTAAATTGATTTGAAAGAACTAATCAAATAATTTCAATTGATGGTGCCATTGTTCTGTAATAGTGAATCATACTGCCTAGTTTGAAGAAAGAAGATCTGTAGCATAATTCTTGGAGATTATCAGTAGCAGGTCAATTTGAAACTAGAAGATGAAAAAAACTCTTTTATTTTGGACATGAGTTATTCCAAAGGAGATAGAGTAAAATGTGCCAAGTTGGGGAGAAAAGGAAACGCATAATGGTGACCAATGCTTTAGTGTAATGCCTAAGATATCCGGTGGTGTTTGGCTGTGGTATTTGTGGGACATTTTGCATTTTCTGAAATACCAGACCAGTTTTTGGAAGCACCTAGCAGCTCAATTCTTTTTTAAAATTTAAACTTACATTTTTCTTATATAAATCTCAATTAGGGAAAATATTCTAGCTGCTTTAATTATTTTTTGTCGAATCACTTATTATTAAGTTTGCCTTGTGCATGTATTAGTAGTATTAGTCTTCTGGCAAATTGCAGCAGTAAAAAACCAGAAGCTTATTTCAGTTCTGAATTTTCCTGTAAGGAAATCTTAATTGCTAATAGAGTATATGGGATCCCATTGTTCAGGGAAATGGCTACCACATGTGAAAAACAATTTTCTATGCTATGTGATTAGAGACTGACAAAAAATAAAAAGCTTAGATGAGATGAGTTGATTGTCCTAAGTATAAAGTAAATTATATATCTAATGATATCTACATTGTACTTTTTGGCCTTTAGCAACGTAGGGTTACTAAGTATCTTGTACATATTTTAAATTTTACTGTTTCAAAGGATGGATGAAATAAGGTCCCTTGAGGGTTTAATTTACCCTTAATTGGGTAAATTTTTTTAGTTTAGTCCAGTTTGAAATTTAACAGTTTTGTCAGATACCAAGGTTACTGAATTAATCTTAAACCTCTCTATTTTGCTCTTGGAACCTTTAGTTAATGATTTCATAGAAACATTTGTGCTATAATTTATACTCATAGTTCTACCTTTATAGATGTGGAAGTTGGATTATGTCTTTCCAGGGTCATGTAGGAATTTTGGACACTTGCCTTTAATCCTCAAATGGTCATTAATTTCTCCTTTTGCAGTCCATTTCTTTAGAATCTTTTAGGTCTAACCAGCTATCACAGGATGCAAAAAACTAACATCTATAAAAACAGGGTTACTCAAGGTAGAGGAGTCATCATTTTTCATCTCAAATATTTCTTCTTTACTTTGTGCCCCCTTTCCTCCAATAGATCTGTTAAGTCATTCTTAGTTAAATCATTCTTAGGAGCTCAGCTTTTACTAACTTTTCACTCAAAAAAAAAAAAAAAATTCATACTTAAGGTCTAAGAGTTGAGACCATTTCATGAATATGTGAAAGGATGTGTTGTTATGCGATGAGGGGCAGGGCTAGCTAACCTCTCTTGGCACCTCCAGGAAACTACCCAGCTCTGCTGGGGGAGCTGCACACAGAAAAGGAAACAGTTACTACTCCACGGTGAGTAACCCTGTTTTCTCCTTATTTCACCTTCTGACTGTTTTCATTGATTTTTAAAAAAACTTGTGTGTCAGACATGGAAATAGTTCTTATGCTCCGAGTTAATTTTAAACCTAGCGGTATGTAAGATTCTCTTTACTTGGCAACCTTTTGTTCACATGGTAGAGTCAGAGCCAGCCTTTAATTTGTGTTTATAGCTATTGTTTATGCCCAGGATTGAACTGGATAACAGAACACAGAAATAGGCCCGTTGTCTGTTGTGAAACATTTGTTACCTTGAGGGAAAAAAAAATCTGTTAGTGGCTTGGTTTTTATACCTTTTATGTTTGTTTTCATTTGGGAGGGGAGGGATTTGGAGCAGGGTAGGTTGTTCTTCCACTTACAGAAAGGGAGAATTATTGTTTGCAGTCATTCCATGACAGTTCACCTAGCCTTCATTTGCATATTTGATTTGTATTGTATATTTTGTTTTTATGTTACTGGTCATTTCTTCCTTTTTCACCATCCTTTCTTTCCCACCAGTGATTATTTTCATCGTTCTACTCTAATCAAATCTAAAGAAGATTGCCATCTAGTGGTACAAATAGCATAGATGTAGAAAACGTACAAGTTTTTTGTTTTGTTTTGTTTTTAAAGTGGTACAGATATTAAACACATTTTGTTATAAATTAGGTGGCTTGGTGGTCCTATGTAGTTGCTATGAACCTGATTTAACTTGATTATTATTGTATACATGGTATTATTTGTAATATGTTGTGTTGAAATTATTTGTCATACTTTTATTTTTATATTACTGTTTGTAAAATGAACCAGTGATGAGTAGAATGAATTTCACTCGGGGTGGGGGAGTGATGATATTTTATTTAAATTGTATATATTGCTACTATAGTGTTTAATCAGAATGCAGATCTATAATTGTTGATAGCACTTTAAGTCTACTCAGCTAAGATTATGTACATAACTAAAAGTTACAAGAGCAGATTTAAGTATCAGAGAGTACAGCCCAGCACATGTAGACTTAAAATGTGACCACAAAGAGATACAATTATAAAGTCTTACTTGGGTAATGGATAGACATTTCTTTTAGAAAATTATTCTTCTAAAGATCAGAAGAAATATTTAGTTATAAATATGTATTTATACTCAATGAGAAGCATTTGGTGTAAAAGGTGCCAATACAATCAGAGTTTAATTAATTTGTTAGATAAGAGATCAATTAAAGCTGAATCTTAGATAAATAAGCATAAAAGAAACTTGAGATGGATAAGAACAAATAAAGTAAAGCTGAACTATATGTCTAAACAGATGCCTTCTATACTCTTGAGATGTGTAAGATGTGTTTTAGTTCAGGTTTTAAAAGTAAAAGCCTAAGCCATTTTAATTTAAATCTGTTACTTAATATTTTAAAAGCCCACACAGTTTGATATGTTTCTAAATAATTGTAATAAGTGATAGTACTTCATCAACTTTTCTGATAGGGAAACAATTCAGAGTGACACATGGATTTTTAGAATTAGCATCACGGTTCTTAGATGAGACTTGTTATTAAATGTAGTTATAGTGTGATTGGTGTTATTAAAGTCAGAAAGGCGTATAAGAAAAACATTTCAAATTCCCAACTGATAGCCTTTTGTTTGCTTGTTGGTTTGTTTGATATAGTAAAAAAATTTTCGGGATAGCTTACTACAGTGATTGCTTTTTAAAATGTCATTTGTTAAGAGTAATTTTTGTGACAATAATTAAAATGCATGCTTGATTCAGTACTGTGTGGTACTAGGTATGGACGGGGTGAGGTACAGTTGTATTCCTACTTTAGGAAACAACTTATGTTTATAGCAGCAGTGAGGGGACATGTACTCTCATGTGATAGCTTGTGGCCAAGTACTTCCCCATGCTTTACCAGGGAAGGCGGAGGGGGGTGGGTAACAGTCTTTCGCCTAACGCTTGTTACTATGTGAGCACAGCCTTTTTTCTCTTTCTTGGTCAAATCTAATTTCAGTAAAGATGTTGGACTTCCCTTGAAATTCATTGTGAAAGAATCTGATTTTATTTTTTAATGACTGGACTCTGGATACATATATATTTTTCAATCATACATAATTTTACAGAATGTTCAAGTTTGCAAGCTGTTGCCGAAAGTTGAAACTTTATGGAATGAAAACCAGATTTTAAGAAGAATTTGAATTTGAAATTCTTGAAATTCTCTGAAAAGCAAATTAGCATTTTATATTATGAAATATTACCATTCTTTGTTTATATTCTGTAGGCTTGGTTTTGAAACTTGGGACAGTACTGTTGCCATCCACATTATGGCAAGGAACATAGTTAAATAATTGGCATTTTAGTCATCTTAACGTTATTACCCATTTAGATAAATTCCAGAATTCATAACAACCAAATATTAGGGTAGAGATAACTTAATTAATTCAACTTAAAAAAATACAGTACGGGGGAGGGGTATGTTGATTTCAAAATAGTGTTTTCTTCATTACAAGTGTTGTGTAGGTCATGAATTATGAGCAATAATTATAAATTTTCTATTTATTACTAATTAGCCTTGTGTAGGATACGCTTACCCCATGTTTCCTTGGCATTTGTGCCTGTCTTCCTTTTCTTAGAAAGTATTATCGCTTTGTTTTTAAACAGTTATTGAATTGAATCTCATATTTTGAAATAAAGTCTACTTATTTTTCATTAAAGAAAATTTAGATTTCAGATATAAAGGTTCATATTCCCCAGCAGAATCTGTCCATACATACCTAAAAAATGACTTTTAATGTAGTATTTTTACATCTGAACATCTTCAAAAGTAGTGGCATTTTACTGCAGATGTCAGGAGAGGTCAGTTTAGCTGGTTTTAAGAGGAGGGGTAATGATTATCTAAAGAAGCGTGTCTGCTGTATATTCTACGGTAAAATTTGATGGTGATTTTTTGGTGTCTAGTTTTAACCTTTATTATAACATTGTAAAGCTGACTTTTCCTTGTATAAATGTTTAACATCAGATTTAAGCTTTTACATTTGAGTATTGAATATCAGTGTTATGTTCATTTGGGCAGTGAATTTCCCCCCCCCTAAAGTCATTACATTTAATTAACATTTTTTTAAAGATGAATACCACTGTCCTTACTGAAACAGATAGAGCATTAATCTTCAGAAAGCTAGAGTAAAGCATTGAAGTACTGAAGATGAGAGATCTGTGTTTGTTAAAGATCATCATTTAAACATTCTAGCAATGACACTTTTTCCTTTAAGCCTCCTTATTGGTATTATTAATAAATACAAGCATTCTTGTTTTTATACAGGGTACCAAGTATGGTGTCCTTGGAAGAGACAAAGTTGTATACTGGACTTGAATATGGTATGTGAATCCTAATCTGAGTAAATCTGTATGGACTGTATTCATCAGTCACTGCACAAGGGTTAAAATGGGATAATTTTGTAGTTACAGTTTTTCTAGTCTCTTTTTTATATGTAGAATGAATATTAATTACTTAATATTATCTTTGCTTTTTCTGGAGAAAGTGTGTAATTATTATATAAAGAATAGCCAGTAAAAGATAGATGCTTTCTATGTGCAAAGGCAGACTTTTCATATATTGTAATGCTCATTTATGGTTAGAATTGTTATAGAACTGTTGTATTATACTTGATGTAAACCCTTACCTATTCTAACTATCTTTATAGTATCTTTCTATCACAGTGAGTTAAATTTTATATAAATACTTATGTAAAACATTTTGTGTTAATTTAATGTTCTGAATCTAACATTAATAGAAATTTAGCACACTTCTTTATTGCTGGATTAACATCGGAGTTCATTGCATACATTAATTAGGTGTAGTTTGTTTGTTTGTTTGATTTGGGTCACCACAACTAATTAGAGAATCCTATGCATTTATGGCCTCTAATTAGAGGATAGAGCCTTTGAAATATTGGCAGAGATAGTTTTATCTCCCTCCTCCTTGCCTGCCTAATAAAGTTTTGTAAGCAGGTTCTTATAAATGTGAAGGTTTTAAAAGTTATTCTGTATCATGCCAAGCTACTAACCAACTATGATAAAGACAGACCCATTTGGTTTTTCTTTGGTTTTTTTGTTTGTTTGTTTGTTTATTTTGTTTTAATTTTTATTGGGGGTATAGTTGATTTACAATGTTGTGTTAGTTTCAGGTGTACAGCAAAGTGAATCTGTTATACATATAAATATATCTCCAATCTTTTTTAGATTCTTTTCCCATATACAGACCCATTTGTTTTTTTCCTGGATACGTTATCTCTTCTTGACATAACTGTTGATATAAACTTCAAAGCTCTGGTCAGCATTCAGTGTGTAAAATGCTTTCTCTCATTTTTTTAAAAATAGATCTATCCAGAGAGAACCACCGAGAAACAATTGCTAGGGTCATAAGGAAACTTCTTAGTAAGTACAAATATGTATTTAATTTATGTTTATTAATAAATATTTAGAAATTTTATTTTATAGCATGTGTGCTTTTACTTAACCATTTTAAAATTCTAAATGGTGAGAATATCAGGCAGTGGTTTTTTCGGTTCGTTTGTTTTTTGCTCTTCTTCCTTAACTAGTATATCAGGAATCCTATAGTAATTTAAAATATTTTAACCAAAATTCTTTTCCTCCTATTATAGACCACATACTTAATAATTCAGAAGATGATACCAAGTCCTTGTTTCTTATCATAAAGGTACAGTTGTCACTTAACAGTTGCATAATTGTTAATATGACCGGGTTTGACTTGACGACTCATAAATATAAAATTTGCAATTCTTTGTTGCAGATTACTGGAGACCTTTTGCAATTCCAAGGATCTCACAAGCATGAATTTGACTCTCGTTGGAAAAGCTTTAACCTAGTAAAGAAATCAATGGAAAATCGGGTCAGTATTTTCACCTAAAGCTGAATTTTTTTTAAAGGTGTATAATATTGATATAACCACCTGATTTAGCAATTATTTGGCATACAGAGGAAGTTCCCTATAAGTAAAAATAGATTTTCGAATATTATATGATGGTATAATCAAAAGGATCCTAGAAAAATGTACTTCCCTGAGACAAACTCTTCTGTCGATTTCCATGGTAGTCTCTGGACTCTCAATGGCAATTTCAAGTCTGATAACTTGGCAACAGCTTTCTTACCATGTAAGAAACTGAAGGAGTAAAAATAGGAATTGTCCACAGGCATGACTTTAAAGCATTGCATTTTATGTAATCTTATGTTATATTTGGTCTCCAAGAGAAGTCAATACAAGCTTCCCTGGGAGCCTGGAAGAAAGTATACTTAAGTCAGCCATTTGGTGTTCATAGCAGTGTTCTTCTATAGGAGACTTTTGTTGAAATTGAGTCTGAAAAGGTTATATGAGTTCATTGTTTAGGCACAGGGTGCTACATATTTTAGGCAAAGGGAATGGCATGTGCCAGGGCAGGGAGATGTACAAACATGGCATGCTTTAGCAAACAGTGTTTGTAGGGAAGAGTGGCAGGAGGTAAACTAGGTCATTTCTAGTTTTGCCCAAGAAAATGCTTCAGTTTTACATTCAGCAACGGGTGAGTCATTAGAAGTTCTTAAGTAGATCTGATGTAAATGTTGGAAAGATCATTATTCAATTCGGTGAATTTTGAAAAGCTCTGCCATCGCTGTGAACAATAAGCAGTAGGCGATTGAGACTGGAAGCCGGGAGGCTTTAGTTAAACTATTATAATAGTTCAGATGGGAAAGCACAGCCTGAATCCAGTCACTGGCATTGGGGTGGAGATAAGGTGTTTTTAAAAGAAGATGGAAGTGTGGGGACTTGATGACTAATGAGACACAGGTGTGAAAGAGGAACAGTCTGCGTTCCAGACATCTGCCTTTAGTGACTGCGTAGAACATTGGGGGTGGGGGAGAGCTTAAAAGATAATTTTTACAAAAATAAAAAATGTTATATTCTGTAGTAAACATACACAACTACCCAGAAAGGCTGTTTATAAATTTAATAGAGTAAAGCAATTTTCTTAGTGGGCTCTTTTTGTATTTTTAGTATTTGACTGAATAAAAGTCTGACGATTTTAGAATAAATGAAATACCTTCAGTACCCACCATCCCGTCCTGTACCTTCTTTGAACTAATTTTTTGTTAAGGGATTCAGGGGAACCATTGTTGAAGTCATTTAGGGAAAATGTTGAAGTGTTTGCTACTGTTTTTCAGCTCCATGGGAAAAAGCAACACATCAGAGCGCTATTGATTGACAGAGTAATGTTGCAGCATGAGGTAAATAGCTTTTTAAAATCATGATGCCTTTTTTTTTGTCCTGCCGTGCTGCACAGCTTGCGGGATCTCAGTTCCCCAACCAGGGATTAAACCCAGGCCGCAGCAGTGAAAGCCCGGAATCCTAACCACTAGCCACCAGGGAACTCCCCACAGTGACTTTTTTAAATGACAGTTTTTCAAATAAATATTTAATTATTGATGTTACTTCATAATTAAATGAACTTTTAGTAAAAAACTTTGAGATTTGATTTACACTGTTTTTTTTTTTTTTTGTAGCTACGAACACTAACTGTTGAGGGTTGTGAATACAAAAAGGTACATCAGGATATGATTAGAGATCTTCTTCGTTTATCTACAAGTTCATACAGTCAGGTAAGACTAGTCCAAACAGTCTGGGCATGCCCCCTCTCATCCATTTTGTAACACGCAATCTAAAGTATCCCCATTTTAACAAGGGAATTTAAATAATTTATTGGCAAAGAAAATTTACATTTTAAATGACATATATTCAAACTAATCTTGCTTCTCTTTTTAAAATAATGTTTATTTTTGCTGTTCGTAATTGCTTCTCAAATTTTTTTTAAAAATATATAACTAACGTTGGTAGATAGTGCTAGTGTAATGTTGATGCCACTTAAATTAAATCACATTATGAAGGCCTGTCTGTGACGGCCATATAATTCTTCCTAGGCATTCTGCTTGAGTTCAGGAAGCTGATACCATGTGAATTGTGGGGTCCCTCCTTTCAGGTAGCATAAGACCAAAAATTTATCTCTAAACACAGAGAACTGGGAAAAGTAAAGAGATTCATGTACAGCCAATGATTCTGTCTTTATAAAATAGTGTAAATTAGGAAACCAATCTAACCCAGAGATTTTGCCTAAAGTATTGTTTTAAAAAGTTTGAAATATGTACAGTGTATTGCTTTTATTCATTACTGTTTAACTAGTTCATGGATTATAAATTTATACTGAATCTTTTGCTTGGGTTAAAAATATGTGGCCTAGGGCTTCCCTGGTGGCGCAGTGGTTGAGAGTCCGCCTGCCGATGCAGAGGACACGGGTTCGTGCCCCGGTCTGGGAAGATCCCACATGCCGCGGAGCAGCTGGGCCCGTGAGCCATGGCCGCTGAACCTGCATGTCCGGAGCCTGTACCCCGCAACAGGAGAGGCCACAACAGTGAGAGGCCCTCGTACCGCAAAAAAAAAAAATATGTGGCCTGTACTTGAGGCTTGCATTGAAAAGGTTAAGTTGTTCTGTGTTTTGGAAAAGTCTTTGATTTTCCTTGTGTAGACACAAGAGAAAATCTGACCCTTCTCATTAAGAGTAACTCAGAATAAAAAGTTTAAATCTGCTGATTATGTTACTGAACAAATGCATATCAGTTCCATTCAGTCTCTCCTTTATCAAAAGGATATTTGAACCAGTGTAACTTTTTTTTTTTTTTGGCTGTGTTGTTGCTCGCGGGCTTTCTCTAGTTGCAGCGAGTGGGGGCTACTCCTTGTTGGGGTGTGCAGGCTTCTCGTCGCAGTGGCTCTTGTTGCAGAGCATGGGCTCTAGATGTGCAGGCCTCAGTAGTTGTGGCATGCGGGTTCAGTAGTTGTGGCGCATGGGCTTAGTTGCTCCACGGCATGTGGCATCTTCCCAGACCAGGAATCGAACCCGTGTCCCCTGCATTGGCAGGAGGATTCTTAACCACTGCGCCACCAGGGAAGTGCCTGAACCAGTGTAACTTAAACCATGGATGTGGTTGGTGGTAATTTGCTTTCCTTCTGATAAAAAGATTATCATTTACTCATTTTTGTTAAGTTATATTTTGTTATATTTTTCTGTTATATTTTTGCTTTGTTATATTTGTTATATTTTTCTGTTATTACGAAAACATTTAAATTACCACTGCTTTGTTTTAATGATTCATTTAGAAATTTTTTTGTAGTTTGTCTACCATTTAATAAAAGTCATCTGTTAATAACTGTTTCTTTAGGTCAGAAATAAGGCCCAGCAAACATTTTTTGCTGCCTTGGGAGCATATAACTTCTGTTGCAGAGATATCATTCCCCTGGTTTTGGAGTTCTTACGGCCTGATAGGCAAGATGTCACGCAACAGCAGTTCAAGGTATAGGGTTTTTTGTTTTGTTTTACTACGAAATTTTTCAAACGTAGAGAAAAGTTGAAAGAATTTCGCAGTAATGGAATTGCTGACCCCCAAGGCAGATGTGTAATTCAAGAATGTTGTAGAGGATCTAACTCATTGGGTGATATGTTGTCGACCTTGTGGAGAGCAGTTTAAATGGACAAAATCAGACAAGTCAAGTAAGCTTAAAATTGGAAACTGTCTATTAGGTCAGTAAAATTGAAGTTACAGTGATCTTATAAGAACTGTAAAGAGGATTAGAGCCCAGGGTGGTTAGGAAGTCAGATTGGAATTGTTCAGGTGAATGTTCAGGAAATAAAATGTTTTGGTACTAATAGCTCGTTTCATTAAAATGGGGTACCTTAGAAAGAGGTACCTACTGTTATCAGAATCATTCTGATTAATTGAGCTCCTATGAGTAAAAAGTACACAGTATATTTAAGTAACCTAGTTTTTATATACTTAGAGAAATACTTGGCAATCAGATTTAACCACAATTTAAAAAATTATTTTGTATGTTATACCCTAAAATGCTAAGAGTGACACATTTCACAGCCTTTATAAATGTAGTAGAGGAGAATTAGAATGGAAGCTATGTCCGTAAAAGCAATATCTTCACATTTCTATATTACCTCATTAATAGCCATTCTTTGAGCTAACCCTCTGTTAAATGACTTAGAGAAAATATTACTGGATTGCACTTAAGTGTCAAATTCAGGTTTCTAAAGGTAACGTGTTGAATGTGGGGACCTATTTTATAACCAGTACCAGGCATTTAAATAATCAGTGTTTAGTAAATTTGAAAACAACATGTAAGTGAGTTGGCTACAACTAAACAGTGCCTCTTGTTTCCCATATTGATCATTTTTTCCTGCAGGGTGCCTTGTATTGTCTCCTTGGAAATCACAGTGGTGTATGCTTGGCAAACCTTCATGATTGGGACTGTATTGTACAGACTTGGCCAGCAATTGTTTCTTCTGGGCTTAGCAAAGCAATGTCCCTGGAAAAGCCATCAATAGTGAGGCTGTTTGATGATCTTGCAGAAAAGATTCATCGGCAATATGAAACAATTGGTTTGGACTTCACAGTAAGCAAAATCATTTTTTTAGTTCAAATTTTAGTGCAAGCACTGCCTTGTCAAAATGCTATTATTTTCTTGTGTTTTTTTAGTAATCATATTCTTGGCATTTGATTCTAATTTTTTTTAAAGCATTTGTATTCTGTTTCCTTTTACTGTTTTAGTGATCGTTACTATAGATGGCAGGGTAGAGTAGGAAGTTGGAGCATGGCCAGGAGAGAACTAGGTGGTTTTCCACCAAGAGGCCACAAAGTGTTATTACATTGTTGCATTTACCATTATCCCCTGTATGTCTGCAGCCTCATTTTTCAAAGAGTTGGTTATATTTTAGGAGGTCAGTTCTACTAGTCAAAGTCACAGAAGATTGACCACAGGGTTCCATAATTTATAGTGAAGATTAAAATTGGATGATTTGACAAATGAAAAAGTAAATATCAGGTTCAGTGGAGCTCAAATGGGGAGAGATAGCAAATCATCATCCAAGAATTTTCAAACTCCTATTTACACACCCATCAGAATTGGGGATGGGTAGAAGAGGTGTGAGTGTGGTTGAATCCCCCTCTTTTCTGCAGTGATTATTTTTGACGTCCATACTCAGTTGTTTTTTTTGTTGTTGTTTTTTGTTTTTTTGCGGTACGCGGGCCTCTCACCGCCGTGGCCCCTCCCGTTGTGGAGCACAGGCTCCGGACTCGCAGGCCCAGCGGCCATGGCACACGGGCCCAGCCGCTCCGAGGCATGTGGGATCCTCCCGGACCAGGGCATGAACCCGTGTCCCCTGCATCGGCAGGCGACTCTCAACCACTGCGCCACCAGGGAAGCCCCATACTCAGTTTTAAAAACCACTGCGCCACCAGGGAAGCCCCATACTCAGTTTTAAAAACCACTGCGCCACCAGGGAAGCCCCATACTCAGTTTTAAAAACCACTGCGTCACCAGGGAAGCCCCATACTCAGTTTTAAAAACCACTGCTCTAAATGTATTCCTTTTCTGCAAAACATATTCTTGCTATTTGTAACTGTTGTTAGATTATGCTTTCTTTTTTAAAATTTTTAAAAAATTGACATGTAATTCACATACCAAAAAATTCACCTTTTGAACACAACAGTTGTGTGCTGTTATATACTATTGTGAATATATATATATATATTCACAATAGTATATTCTCAGGGTTGTACAACCATCACTACTCTAATTCTAGAACACTGTAATTACTCAGAAAAAGAAACCCTGTACCCAATAATTTTTTTAAATTAGTTTTTATTGGAGTATAGTTGCTTTACCTGTACCCAATAATAATTGCTTCCCATTCATTCCCCCATACCCCTAGCCCCTGGAAACCACTAATCTACCGTTTTTCTCTGTGAATTTGCCTATTATGGACATTTCATCTAAATGGAATTATACAGTTTGTGGCCTTTGGTATCTGGCTTCTGTCACTCAGTATATTGTTGTGAAGATTCATCCGTGGTATTTCAGTACTTCATTTTCCTCCCTGGCTTTTCTTTTTAATAAGATTCCAAAGTCATGTGTCGGAATAGCAGAATTACTTCAACAATCAAAAAACCCGTCTATCAAACAGATAATGCTTAGCTCAGAAGAAATTAAAGAAGGACTTAAACGCCAACAAGAAAGGAATGCTGATGCCCTAAGGTAATTATGAATGCCTACTTATCGTGACATATAACTTTATAGATAGTAGGTTTTAAATATCTCTAAAATATAGATGCACTGTAACTACCTAATGAAATTTACACACTGATTCTGAAGAGATACCAAAATGTTAAGAGGTAATTATTGTGAAGATCTCTGATTGTCACTTTCAGCTATGGAGGTAGAAAACACCATCTCACAATAAAGTTATCTTTTTTATTATTTATTTATTTAATTTGGTTGTACTGGGTCTTAGTTGTGGCAGGTGGGCTCCTTAGTTGCAGCTCAAGGGCCTCTTAGTTGCAGCACACGGGCTCCTTAGTTGTGGCAGGCGGGCTCCTTAGTTGTGGCAGGCAGACTCCTTAGTTGTGGCATGCGAACTCTTAGTCTCAGTATGCATGTGGGATCTAGTTCCCTGACCAGGGATCAAACCTGGGCCCCCTGCATTGGGAGCGCGGAGTCTTATCCACTGCACCACCAGGGAAGTCCCTAAAGTTATCTTAATATCATATGTTTTTTTCAACATGAATTGATTTTTCTTGTAGTACACATATCCCACTCATTAAATCTTAAATTCAAGTTCAACACGTTTATCTCTTCATATCTCTTATAATAACTTTTTGATCAATAACATTTATACAAATTTGTTACTAGGATATTAGTAAACTGCCTTTAGATTTTTGGGACCAAAACACTTCAATGGTAACACTGAAGCAGGAGCCTTCCTAACTTTATTTTTTTCTTTGCCTTATGAATATGCTTATTAATTTTTTTCTAACAGTTCTATATAAATAATAAACTTTATAGCCTACCTCATGTATACCTGGGTTGTTATATAGGTAGACCACTCCTAACCAATTGATTACTACTCACAAATTTACTTTTGAATGTCCACTCAGGAATGGTTGAGTTGCTCAGTGTACTTAGCACTTTTTTTTTTTTTCCTCTGCCTTTCATTTTCTTTTCCCAGGGTTACGCATCTGCTTTCACTCTGGCTTTCTTCTCATCAGACCCTTTATAGTCTGGTGATGAGAAGAGGAGGGTGAATTTGAATTTATATTACATTATTTGATGTTCATCTTAGTTTTGTTTTGTTTTGTTTTGTTTTTGTGGTGCGCGGGCCTCTCACTGTTGGGGCTTCTCCCGTTGCAGAGCACAGGCTCCGGACGCGCAGGCTCAGCGGCCATGGCTCATGGGCCTAGCCGCTCCGCGGCATGTGGGATCTTCCCGGACCGGGGCACGAACCCGTGTCCCCTGCATCGACAGGCGGACTCTCAACCACTGTGCCACCAGGGGAGCCCCATCTTAGTATTGTATTAAAACAATACCTTACCTGAATTTTTTTTTTTTTTTTTAAGGAACTATGAAAATTTGATAAACACTTTGCTAGATGGTGTGGAGCAGAGAAATTTGTAAGTGCAAAAATATATTTTTTTAATTCTCAAACTTTTATCTTCAGTATTATAGGAGGTTTCTACCCTGAAGGCCATGAATGACTGTCAGAAAATTGTAGTCTGATTCATGGGTTTAGAAAGTATGGGGCTGATGATGGGAGCAGTATTTTTCAATATACCTATTTTGATTCTTGGGAAACTTAAAATTATAATGTTTCAAATACAGGGTTGTTTTTTTAAAGTGATTTTATGAATGATGTGTTTTGTGATTTCCCCCCCCTCCCCTTTTCAGGCCCTGGAAATTTGAACATATAGGCATTGGGCTTTTGTCTCTACTTTTGAGAGATGACCGAGTGTTACCGCTTCGTGCCGTACGTTTTTTTGTTGAGAATCTCAACCACGATGCAATTGTAGTTCGAAAGGTAGATACTTTATTTTAGCTATAATCTTGGGTTTGAAAATTTTTGCCTCACCTGATATCTTGAAGTGTATTGATTTGAAATCTACCTCTGTTGGTTCCGAGATGATAGTAATTCATCCAACAAATATATGAGGAGGTGTTCAGGTACTGTGCATTTCAACACTGGAGATGTAGCGGGGAACATGTTTATAGGTTAATTGGAAAGATTGACTTTAAAAAATTAATTACAGTTATAACATGTTACAGGAAGGGAAAGGTACCTGAGTGATACAACTAGTTGGTTTTAACTTGAAAACTGTTAGAGGTAGGGTACAAGATGGGGCTGACCTGACCTGGCACATTGAGAAAAGACCCTTAGGAAGAAATGTTTAGGCTGAGATAGGAAGAATGAGCAGGAATTGATTGAACAAAGAAATGATAAAAGTGTTTTGGGTAGAGACTAGCATGGATGAAGGTTTAAGAGTAAGAACTGCAACTGACTCAGTCCAAGTCAGAGTTAGCCCTCATGTGGCTGTGCTGCCAGATGTCAGTGGGTGAGGTATTTCTCTGCTTTGGAAAGAAACAGAACCCAGCTTCTGCTTTTGATCAAGGGAGCAACCATTTGAGACGTTTAAAATTTTGATATATGTACCTTACCTGCTTCTTTTTTAGATGGCAATCTCAGCTGTTGCTGGTATTCTTAAGCAGCTAAAAAGAACCCACAAAAAGCTGATCATCAATCCGTATGAAATCAGTAAGTGCTATCAAACGTAATGAGTGGTGCTTCTCAGTCAAACTTGGAAAGTTTCTTTGAAATGTATAAATTACAGTTCTTGACGTCAAGTATTTTTCTATACAAAGTATAGAAGTATAGGAAGATTTTAATACGAAGTGTGAAATAATATAAAGGGAAAACAGTTGACTTAGTAAAAACTAGTGATAGCAAGTATTTATAAAAATAGATGGCTGTTTATGTCTTTAGAATACATAAAATGTGTAGCTTTATGTCTTTAGAATACATAAAATGTGTAGTTTTTACACACTCTGGGTACACATGTCATCTACTTACTTATCTCATCAGCTAAGCAATTATACTAGTTATTTATCAAACTGTATTTCAAAGGCTTAAAATACCATTACCATTTAATTCATCAATATATTAAGTGTTTCTTCCTCAGTAGTAGGATTAGGGGCAAGATTAATTTGATTTTGGAGGGAGAAAAACATCATTTTTATTACTTTGGCTGTCATTTTTTTTAATCTCTGATAACTCCTGAGATATTCAAACAGCTGTCTTCAGTTTACCCCCAGCCCCATTTTGGGAGGGAGTGTAGCTGTGCACCAACTACCACCTTTATTTTGGAACACTATAAAATGGTGTTAACTAAATGTGGGAAAGACTTTCATTTCATTATACTCTCTACTACTAATCTTGTTTTACCCTCACTTGAAACACATGTTTGTAGGTCTCATATTAAATGAATATTTAATGGTCCCAAAAAACAAGTGTGTGTAGGTGCATGTGTACGTGTGTGTGTGTGTGTGTGTGTAAAGAGAGAGAATGTCAAAGTGTACACATGGTGAAATGTTAAAATTGGGGGCATCTGGTTGAAGAGAGTATATGGGAATTTGTTGAGCTCTGTAATTAATTAATTCAAACCTAAAAAGTTTGAACAAAATTAATCCTTTTAATTTTGGTAAAAGGGATGAAGTATGGATCAAACTTGACTTTCTCCCCTCAAATAACTATCCCAACACCATTTAGTGGATAATCCCATCTTTCCTTCTCTGATGTGAAATGCCTCATATGTATGTGCTTTTGCCTTGAGCGAATTTTAACAGAGTCTTGTTATGAAGATAAACTCACACTAGCACTATTTGAGAATAATTATTGCACAGTTATTTTGAAATTCATGAAATGTAATTGTCTTTTCCTTAGGTGGATATCCTAAACCCCCCCAAATTGTTGCTGGTGATAGACCCGATAATCATTGGTTGCATTATGATAGCAAAAGTATACCAAGAACTAAAAAAGAATGGGAGTCAAGTTGCTTTGTGGAAAAAACTCACTGGGGATACTACACCTGGCCACAGTAAGTTGCAACTTGCCATGCACATTATTATTAAACAACTTATCTTTGATATAATTTGTTTTATCATCTGGATTTCTAGGGAGGTTCTGAGGCAGTTGAAGCAGTTAGAGGTACTTTGTCACCAGAGATACACAATCTCTAGCTTTTTCCATCTTCCCTCTTCCTCTTTTTCTTTGTTCTTGCCAGTGCTATGCCTCATCCTGCCTCTTTCCTTGTCTTTCCACTGAAACCCTTAGACTTCCTTAGTCCACCATTATACATCTAAGGAGTTTGTTAATAGTTGCTCTAAGTTATATTCCTACCTATTAATACTACACATGTCTAAACCAGCCCCAAGAAATACTTATTTGTCTCTTATTGACACCAATAATGTATGTCATTAGGATGCAATGACCTAAGATTTTTAAGGTGGAAGACTGAATGATATGCTCGTAACCCACAACTTAGCATCTCATTAGAGTTCATTAGAAGTGCCTTCTAATGCTTTCTATCCAAGAAGCTCTAATGTTGTTTCCTATGTGTATTACAAATATAAACTCTTACTGTGTAGGAATATGGTTGTTTATGCTGGTGTGGAAGAGCAGCCTAAGCTGGGCAGAAGCAGGGAGGATTTGACAGAGGTAAGTATTTAATTTCACCACGTGTAAACACTTACCTGGTTCAGATGCATCTTACTTTTGGCCCCTGATTTATATTTCAAACTAAGTTCATGGGTTTTTTTCCCCCAATTTGTGTATTGCAGCATAATAAGTATTGGTAAATGTGCGCTCCCTTATTCCCCCCCAACCGTCCCCCCTTCTGTTAGGACCAGTTAGCACAAGTCTTCTATATCTAAGGTCACTCCCAAGTTACTACCTACTTAGCACTCGGGTACTGGCTTTAATTTTTTTATTGCGTATAAATGATGGATACTCAGTAAATAGATGTTTGTAAATTTAAGTTGGAACTTCTTAGTCTTTGTAGAACTTCTTTATCATTTTGAAAGTTGATGAAGGGCTTTTAGGTTTATGTCTTCCTTAATTAAGTTAATGTTGTAGCTTTTATTTTCTAATTCTGAGCAAAGTTTACCTTTTAACTGCTGATATTTTATAAATATGGAAATACTTTGCTGGGGTTTGGTTTGCAGTTTGGAGGATTTTCCTAATTTGCACAGAAATTGGCACAATAGCATTAAGTCTTCGTTTCTCAAGCAGAACATTTTTGGTTGTATTTCTCAGTTTGAGAAGTGGAATCCAAACTTGAAGAGCTGAAGGAAAACTTTTAGCTATTCTTAGGATTTAGCATTTTTAGGAGGCAATATTATTTTGGTTCCAGAAAGGCTCTATGAGAACTAAAAATTCTTTAGAATAGAACAAAAATAAAAACTTACTGTTGAGTTTCAAATCTTTATGGTTGAATTTTAATGTTTTCAGAATCATGTTTTTAAATAGATTTTAATCCCTGAATGTTGTTCTTTTTTTTAACTTTACAGGCAGAACAGATTATATTTGATCATTTTTCTGATCCTAAATTTGTGGAACAGTTAATTACTTTTCTATCTTTAGAAGACAGAAAAGGAAAAGATAAATTTAATCCTCGACGTTTTTGCCTCTTTAAGGTAACTATGTTATTTACATACCCTTTTCATAAAGCTTAGTGACTGTCAATTTGTAGGTTCATAAGTTTTAAAGTATTTGTTCAAAGTTTGAGTTTAGTCATCTGTTATCTTTATCTAAAATGACTCTGGAAGTAATGCCTATCATATTCATCTTGGCTTAAGGTCTAGGACTCAAAAAATACAAGCTTTTTAGTATTTATCTCTAATATTTGTAATTAGCAGTAGAAGCAAAAACCCAAAACCCACAAGACTATGTGCATTTCATGTTTATTTGATTTTTTTTGAGGTGTGTGTGATATTTTTAAGGTTAGAAATTAATTTTTCTTTCACTGATCATATTTTAATGTAATGTGGCAAATGACAGTGTTTTTACCATTTCAACTTACAGATATTGTTAAAACAGTTAAGTTCTATAGGGGAGAATATGGAGTTTTTTAAGCACAGTAGTAATAACAGCAAACAAATATAAGCATGTGATACTGGAGATGCTATTCGTTTGAGTACTAAAGAACTTTCTTATTTTTATTTGCGTAGGGTATATTCAGAAATTTTGATGATGCCTTCCTGCCAGTTCTGAAGCCCCATTTAGAACGTTTGGTTTCAGATTCACATGAGAGCACGCAGCGATGTGTTGCAGAAATTATAGCTGGTTTAATCAGAGGCTCTAAACATTGGACATTTGAAAAGGTGATGTAATTTGTACAGTGCATTCCCTCTTAAAGCTGTATTATCCATTTATGCAACAATTCCCAACACGTTAGGTATTAACACCTAGCTCAGTCCCTCAGCCTCCGCCACCACTGTCCCTCTGCCAGCATTCCGGTGCCACCTCGGGCTGGCGGTCCTCAGGAGGAGCAAGGCGACAGGTGGCCGGGCGGGCGGCTGATGGGGGCAGCGGCAGGGCGGACAATGGTCCTACCTGCTTGTCTCGTCTCCATGGGGTTAGCCCGTGGTGCTGTGAGCTCTAAGGTGGACAGCAGGTTGTGTGTTTATCAGAACATATTCACGGCTGCGTCGAGGGCACACACATCTTTTAAAAAAAGAAAAAGATGTTACCTAAAATATGAAATGTTTAACTTTATATTGCTTTTGAGTATAGGTCACAAAGTCGTGGTCTGTAGGTGGCATTGAATGTCTTTTAAAATCTGAATTATTTTCCATCCTGTAAAAAGGATTTTAGTTTCTCTTGAGAAGTGGGAAGATTGTGGAATACTGGCCCCGCATTGCTGCACTGTATCAGTTGGCTGGGGCTGTGCGTGGGTTTCTCCCTTCCTGAGGCACTCTCTAGCCTCTCATTAAATCTTTTCTCTTAGCCTCTGTGCTAATTTACATTACTCATTTGGTCTCGTAGATGGTTTGAGTTTGACAGCCTTGTTTTGAGTATCCGTCTTTTTAATTGTAAGATTAAGTTTTACATATCCACCCTAAGGTTAGTTTCTTAGCAAGATGCACTAGACTGAAAATAACCTGGTAAAATGTCCAGAATGCCTGAGTAAAAGGTAGGCTGCCATTTTTCAAAGAAAAGATGCAAATATTGTTTCTGGTAAACTTAATTACACATACTTTTTAGGAGGATTATCAACACTTTTTAATATATTAATTTAGTTATACATATTCGAATCATGTAAAGTATTCGTTAGTTTGTAATATTGCCATTTTCCTGCTCACATATGAAACAATTTTATTTAAACGTGTCCATACATATCCTTGTCATCCTGTCTCTGTCATTTTTGAGTTACCTCATTTCTAGAACACGTCTCCTTTCCATATAAGTTATTTAAGATATAGCTTGTTTTTTTCTTTGTATTCAGTGCCTAGTGCTACCACTGGAAATTTTATCCCAAGCCCTCTCTCCCCATTTGTCCTACATAGGTCCTTTTGACTAAAGTATAGTCCATGGACTTGCAGCTTGGGCATCACTTGGGAGCTTATTAGAAAAGTAGGATCCCAGGTCCCACCCTGATCTAATGAATCAGAATCTGCGTTTTATCAGGATCTCAAGGTGATTTGTGTTCTCACTAAACTGTGAGAAGCAGTTTAGTGTTTAGACACATGTATATATATTCACAGTCTCTGTATAACTGAACAGTTTTAAAATGCTGTTTATAGTCATCCAAACTTGGAATTTAAAGGTTATACTTCAGGCTAATACTAAATTGTATTGAAAAGTCATTGCTTCCTATATTGGGATTCAATCAAGTGACCTCCATAAGCATGCAAAATACAGAGATGATTGAGGTTTTGTTTCAGCCCAGTGTACTATGTCAGTCCAACATTTAAAGAGAGAACTTTTTAACAGTATGAGAGATTTTGTAAGACATATAAAGTGTCTCCTCTTTTCTGATTTTTGTTTTATTTTTTTGGAAAAAGATGGCCTTGTTACCTGGATCTGTATCATGATAACATGGTGAAGTTACTTTCTTGGATTATTTGGGTCTTCTAAGAAATAAAGGAAGTATCAGGTTGTGTATTTGTATGTGTGTGTTTGCAGAAAAGGATAGTTGAAGAAAAATGTTCTGAGTATCATTAACTTTTTCCTGTGTATTTTGTTTTGAGTAGGTGGAGAAGCTTTCGGAGCTTTTGTGTCCTCTGCTTCGAACAGCATTGTCCAACATTACAGTAGAAACTTATAATGACTGGGGAACTTGTATAGCAACGTCCTGTGTAAGTTCATTTTTGTGTCTCACTGATCTATTCAAACTGTTTCATACCATGTCTCAAAATGTGTAAAATCTCATTATACCTCCTGAATCCTGAAATTTTATCATCTTACATGACTGGAGATGGTTCTGTTTAGCTTTTTACATAAGCCTTGAGTGATAACTCCTAAGTGATTGTTATACCTTCTCTGCCATGGTAATTGCATTTTTAGATTAAATGACGAGTCAAATCCTATATCTAGAAGTGTAACTTACATACAGTAAAAAGCCAGATGATACAAGGTTATAGGTATTATTTTTGACACCTTTTATGTCCAGGGCAGTTATACTTTGATTTAAGAGAGTCCATTTAGCTAACAATTTTCTCACTGTTAGTCTTTCTAACATGAGCTATAAGAATACATTTGGATTTGACTTGCCTATGAGTTTTAGTTTGATTTTCTTCCTCTATACTTATATTTATTTATATTTCTAAAATAATGATGTCTGATTTATTTGAAAAATTGTATGACCTCTGTTTTAATTGCTGCTGCTTTATCTTTTCAACACAGGAAAGCAGAGATCCCCGGAAACTTCACTGGCTTTTTGAGCTGCTGTTGGAATCACCACTGAGTGGTGAAGGAGGATCCTTTGTAGATGCATGGTAAATAAGAAGGAAGCTTATGAGGTTAACAAAAGATTTTACAACAAAAGATAACATCTTTGTTCTTTATGTATAAGTAGAAGTGAAATGTCTGTACTCCTAAAGGCTACATAATGTAACACTGTCTTCTGGGAGATGACCATAGTTCAATTCAATACAACATATGATTCTAAATACAGTTATTTCTCAATTGAGAACAAGTAGGAGAATTGGAGGCAGCCTGAGCAATTCAAACATAAAGTAGGTCCAGCCTACTCTGCTGTCACATCTTTTATATCAGGACTGCTTTTTTGTACCATGACAGTATTACTAACTTCTTTATCACATGTTCTAATTTTTCACTGTTTCCTATTAGGAAAGAAGATAGTAATCCTTTTAAGGAAAAATATACTTGGGCATAAGGAGCTGCAAAAATTACTGAACAAGAGAACAAAATCTAGATAATCCTGTAACAAGAAGAATAATTTTTTTATTATTATTATTAATTAGTGAGGAAACTTCTGATGCTTAGAAATTAACTCAATGAGTATTCTAAAGTCAGTGTTTCCTTTGATTTTATAGCAGTGGATATGAAATGAGATACAGAGAAAATGATGTAGAAAAATTAATAAAATCTTCCTAAAGATGCTATTCTAAATTGTTAGTTTGGAAATGAAACAATTTTAAGTGGAATACAAACATCATTAATCTATACTGTCAACATGTAAAAGCAGGACTTCCCTGGCGGTCCAGTGGTTAAGACTGCACTTCCACTGCAGGGGACACGGGTTTGATCTCTTGTCAGGGAACTAAGATCCCACATGCCACAGAAAAAAAAAACAAAACAAAAACATGTAAAGGCAGAGAGGGGCACTAACACAACTCTACTGTGCTTTACTTTTAGTCGACTCTATGTCTTACAAGGTGGCCTTGCCCAGCAGGAGTGGAGAGTACCTGAGCTATTGCATAGACTACTGAAGTACTTGGAACCCAAACTCACCCAGGTTTACAAAAATGTCAGGGAAAGAATAGGGAGGTAGGTATTATTTTCTCTGTGGTGTGGTATACCTCTTGAGTTCTTTTTATCAAATTTTAATGTCTAGTACTACATACTGGTTATGTTACTGTTGAGTTTCATGATATCCTCTTCTTCAGATTTTGTTTTATATTGTATTGTGGGACATTAGACAAGAGTCTCTGAATGTAAAATAGAATGGTAGTGTGCTCACAAGCCAGTGGGGAGTAGTCGCCACACTGTAGTTTTTAATACCTCAGAATTGTGTGCACAGGCACAAGACCCTCTCTAGGGATTGTCTTGGGAAAATTTACTTTGGTTGGGTCATACTTTTGAACCTTAGTTTTATTGATAATGTGGGATCTCTTCTTATTATATGTATTTTATTTTACAGTGTGCTGACCTATATATTCATGATAGATGTTTCTTTGCCAAACACTGCACCAACAGCATCCCCTCGTGTCCCTGAGTTTACTGCTCGAATTCTAGATAAATTGAAACCCCTCATGGATGTAGATGAAGAAATCCAGAACCATGTTATGGAAGAAAATGGAATTGGTGAAGAAGATGAACGAACCCAGGGCATTAAACTCTTAAAAACTAGTGAGTGGCTAAACTTAGTAGAAACTCCCTCTAAAAACAGATATTTTAGATTATCCTATTGACTTCTCCCCCCTCCCCTTTTTATTATGGTAAAATGTACATAATATAAAATTTATAGCTCAGTGGCATCAAATATATTTACATTGTTATACAGCCATCACTTTCATCCATCTTTATACTCTTTTCATCTTGCAAAATGGAAATTCTGTACCTTAAACAATAACTCCTCATTCTCCCCTCCCTCAGCCCCTGGCAACCACCATTCTACTTTGTCTCTGTAATTTGCCTATTCTAGGTATCTCATATAAGGAGAATCATACAATATTTGTCCTTTTATGTCTGGCTTTTTTCACTTTGTGTAATGCTTTCAGTGTTTATCCATTCATCTGTTCATGGACATTCAGGTTGTTTATACCTTTTGAGTATTGTGAATAATGTTTCTATGAGTATTAATGTAGAAGTATGTTTGAGTCTCTGCTTTCAATTCTTTTGGGTATTGAAAGCAGAATTGCTAGACCATGTGGTAATTCTATGTTTAATTTTTTGAGGAGCCACCAAGCTATTTTCCACAGTGGCCGCACCATTTTACATTCCAACCAGCAGTGCAGAGGGGTTCCAACTTTTCCACTTTTTTGCCAACACCTTTTATGACTATAGCTCTCCTTATAGGTGTGAAGAAGGTATCTTGTGGTTTTAATTTGCATTTCCCTTATGACTAGTGGTTGAAAATCTTTTCATTGGCTTATTTTCCATTTTTGTTTCTTCTCTGGAGAAATGTCAAGTTCTTTGCCCATTTTTGAATTAGGTTGTTTTGTTGTCGTTGAGTTGTAGTTCTTTCTATATTCTGGATATCAGTCCCTTATCTGAAAATGATTTGCAAATATTTTCTCCCATTTTGACTCTCTTGATAGTGTCCTTTGATGCACAAAAGTTTTAATTTTAATGAAGTCTGATTTACCTCTTCTTTCTTTTGTTGCCTTTGCTTTTGGTGTCATGTCTAAGAAATTGTTGCCAAATCCAGTGTCATGAAGTTTGTCCCTTAAGTTTTCTTCTAAGAGTTTTATAGATTTAGCACTTACATTTCAGTCTTCAGTCTACTTTGAGGTAATTTTTGTCTATGATATAAGATAAGGATCCAGCTTCTTTCTTTTGCTTGTGATACCCAGTTTCCCAGCATCGTTGGTTAAAAAGACTGTCGTTTTTTTCATTGAATAGTCTTGGCACTCTTGTTGAAAATTGACTGGCCATATGTGTGAGCATTTATTTCTGTGCTCTCTGGCCTATTCAGTTGGTCTCTATGTCTGTTCTTATGTCAGTACCACACTGTTTTGATTACTATAGCTTTGTATTAAGTTTTGAAATCTGGAATTGTGAGTCCTCCAACTTTTCTTTTTCAAAATTGTCTTGATTATTGGGGGTTCCCTGTTGTTTGTATATCTAAAACTTTTTCAAGGATTCTAAGTATAAACAACTAACTTAGTCATCAGTTTTGCTTTGTTAGGATTTTTGAAGGCTAGTTTTAATTTTTACTTTGTGTGAGTGTTTGTAGACCATTAATAATTTGCTGATTCATTCTTTGAGGGTGGCTTCAGTCCCCTAGATTAGTTGATACCATTTGTTATGGATCCTGTCACACTGCTGATCTAATTTGTGAAGTAACACAGACCTCTTTCTTTACATTGAAGAGCTATCAGAGTGGCTGATACTAGCATAGAATCACTCTACTTTGTAGTCTCTAACTGGATAGCAAAGACTTACTCTTTGTGTTTGTTTCCATAAAGTATTGAAATGGCTGATGGCAAGTGCGGGAAGATCCTTCTCTACAGCAGTCACTGAACAACTTCAGCTTCTACCTTTGTTTTTTAAGGTAAGTTTATGTCTGAAATTAAAAATGCATCCCCTTTTGACCTTCAAAAGGAATTTATAATTATCATCAGATGGTTGATAGGTTTTCAGACTGTGTATGATTTGTTTTCATCTCTGAAAGGTAGAGTAGTCACAGGAAAATCATTAGGTGTTAGTGGTTAAATATTTGTTGAAATAATCTTTCTAATACTAGGTAAGAGTAGGTTCTTGACAGTTACATGAAAAGTCTAAAGACAGAACATTGTTTCAGCGAGAGCCAGTTTTCAAGTAATAGTTTAGGAAAATATTGATAGCTTTAAAAATAAAAAGCCACAATGACATTTTTGAATATAGCTATTTCTGACTTTTTAATTCAATGTATAATAAATTTGAAAATCAAAATGTTCAGTATATTGTATTTATTTTACCTTGCTAAATGGCACTATATATAGTTGGTTCTAACAAATATTTGCAGGAAATAAATTGTGTCTGGTAATCATATTGAAGTATTATTTGATGCAAGATATAACCTGAGGTGTTTTTAATTATTCATCTGTCCAGTCAGTGGATAAAGCTAGTAAACTAAGATTATATAGTAGTTTCCAAAATTATAGTTGGTAGTGATGGCTGCGGTTGGTTGTGGTTAGGAAAACAGTCTGGTCTTATTGCAAATTGGGAAGGCTTGGCACAAACATCACCACTACTTGACAATTATTGGTCAATACAGTTATTATTTAAGATGGAGGGCCCTTGTTACTGTTTATTTGCAAATGGCATGCTAAACTTTTCATCTGCCATGGTGTATTTTGTCTTTAGGAAATTTCAAAAAGATAACACTTATGGAAATTTTCAAAGGATTCACTACTAAAATACTTTTTAAAGTGCTCTGTAGGGCCTGATACCCATGGATACCTTTGGGATCTTTTGGGATATAAAAGTGGACAGTAGCCATTAGTGTATAGATAGGTCTTTGTTACTTGTAGGTCCTTGGTGTAGATATGGTTTGTCTTTAGGGCAGTGGTGCTTAAACTTTTTTCCACTACCACATACACAGTGGTATGGAACATGGTCTCATATGTTCGTAAATGGGTAATGTGCAATGAATGTTGGGATAGCTGGAGTTCCACCCTTTTTCTTCACTCAGAAAAAAGTCAGAAAGCAAATAGTATATGAGCATGAGGTTGATAGGATGATTTATTTGAATCCACTTGAAATTTGCAGAAAAATGTGTATCATTAGATTGCTGTACTGCATAATTTGCTAGTGACGGGCCTAACAGTTAACCTGAATATACAAATATTGAGGTTGAGAATCTCCTTTAGGCCTTCATGGTAAGTGGGATCTGGTATATGCAGGCATCAAATAGTTGGGGAAATGTGAGCACTACTGAATATATTTTAACTGTAATGAATTTTTATGTATGATATCATTACAGGTTTTTAAAATAAGAGACTTTATCTTTCAGAGATAAAAATAACTTTTTTTTGTGGGGGGGGCATGCTGTGTGGCTTGTGGGATCTTAGTTCCCTGACCAGGGGCTGAACCTGTGCCCCCTACACTGGAAGCACAGAGCCCTAACAACTGGACTGCCAGGGAATTCCCGAAAATAAAATATTTATGGATGAAATATGTCTGGGATTTGCTTCAAATAATTTAATTGGGGGATGGGGAACTACAGGGGAGCAAAAAATGAAAGGATTAGCCATGAATTTGTCATTGTTGAAGAAGTGATTGATTCATGGGGATTCATTATACTATTCTCTAGTTTTATGTATGTTTGGATTTTTCTGTAGAAGTTGTTAAAATTAAAAATGTAATTTCTTTTATGTAAGGATGCCTTTGTACTTATTGGCTGTTTTTCACTTTATGTCTTTGGTTTTTTTTTTGTTGTTCTCTAGATTGCCCCAGTGGAAAATGACAATAGCTATGATGAACTGAAAAGAGATGCAAAGTTATGTTTATCACTAATGTCTCAGGGGTTGCTTTACCCTCATCAAGTGCCTTTGGTACTTCGGGTGCTAAAACAAGTAAGAGTGTATATCAAACACTTATATCTTTGGTTTACAATTCTAAGAATTTCACAAAGTCAGCTGAGGTACACACACCACCTGATACTTGCATTCATTTTGAATCTTCTTTTAGTTTGAGAGGAGACATATGTTGACCAAAGAAACAGATTTAGAATCTGTACCTGGTTCTGCCACCGACTTCTTTGACACTGGGCAGGTCACTCAACCCTAAATTTTCTATATACATAAAGAGCTAATTATTGAAGCACCTTGGATACAAAGTGCTTATGAGGGAGGGGGTGGGCATTCTCTTTTACCATTTCCCCTTTATTTTATTCACTTGTATTTTCTGATCTGTGGTAGAAAGACCTAAGTGAGTATATATTTTCTGACTGCATTTTTATTTATTTATTTAATTTATTTTTGGCCGTGCCACAAAGCATGTGGGATCGTGGGATCTTAGTCCCCCGACCAGGGATTGAATCTGCGCCCCCTGCAGTGGAAGCATGGAGTCTTAACCACTGGACCACCAGGGAAGTCCTGTGGCTGTATTTTTAGTGTACTATGTGCTCAGCTTTATGTAGGTTACACATGTGTTATATAATATAAAAAATGGACATGTTCCCATGGTTTCCCCTGAAAGATATTTTTTGACAGCCTCAAATGGTATTTTTTTGCAGTAGAATTTAGTAGTTCTCAATTTTGTTTGCTTTCATTACCCTACCAGCTACTATCAAAAGTAAAATAAAATAATGTGCAAGCGTTGGAGGATTTAAGAGTAATTAATTATAAATAATTCTTCTAAAATTGACTTTTATCTGGGTTCCTTTCCCTTTACTCTCAACCATTCATTCATACATTCAGAATAACTAACTTTTACCTGAAATAGCTTGTACAACCTTTTGTTTAGAAGGAAGTATAAGATGAGCTTGCTTTAGCTATACCTGTAAAAGTAGAGTTATATTGGAAGTCTATATTATTTGTCATTTCACTGTCATCTCATGTCCTTGTCAGCACTGTTTCCATTATTTCTACTAATTTCTCATCCACAGACAGCAAGAAGCAGTTCTTGGCATGCTAGATATACAGTACTGACCTACCTCCAGACCATGGTATTTTATAACCTCTTTATTTTCCTAAACAATGAAGATGCAGTTAAAGACATCAGGTGGCTGGTTATAAGTCTTTTGGAGGATGAACAGCTAGAGGTAAAATTTAGGTTATAGCAAACCGAAATTTAATAAATTTAAAGAAAGCATTATGGCACCTCTTTTAAGAAGTATTTACACACTGATATGTAAAGTAAAAGTAACTTTAATTTTAACATAGCCCTATGTGATTAGTTTTGATACCCCAATCAAACATTGGACACGTTCTTGTTCTGGCTTCTCTTTGCAATTGGGCAGATAACATTTATGAACCAGAATTTTCTTAATCTATGAAATTGCAGGTGATAATACTCTACTTACCTTACTGATTTTTAAAGGGCTAATAGGAATGTGTATGAGAGCAGTTTCAAGAGAATGAAAATCTACACATAGGTGCTATTATTCAGTAGATTTAAGATAAGATTGTTGTCCTTTTTTATTTTCCTTGGTAGAGAAATTAAAGTCAGCTTTTTTGCTGAAGTAGCATTAAATAAGATATAACTGTCTAAATTGGCCTTAGGTAAAGAAAATGTAATTGAAAATTTTGTGAAATGTTTGCTTATTTTATTTTATGGACTTTATGGGTTTTCCATATAGTGGAGCACTCCCAGTAATTATCTGTATTTTATTTGAGAGCACTGAAAATAGATTTGTATCCCTAGGAAACTGGGAATGGAAATTTCTCCACCTCCCTTATGAATCTATGCATTCTGCATTCCAGCTTTCTTGTGTTCTGGGAGCAGATATGTCCAGTTCCTAGGGTACTCACCCAGTGGTTATAACTCTGACAGCCTTTGATTAAAATATTTGCAGCTATCTGTAAATTTTTTTTAGACTATTCTTATTTTTTCTTCATTAAACTTAAAGGAATGGAAATGGAAAGGTGGAAATCTCAAAAGTCAGTGTTTCCTACCTTTAAATATTATAGCTAAACGGACTGTTTTCTGGACCTTGTTTTAGAACATTTTTATAGATTATTCTTGTATTTTATTCCATGTAGTAGGCTTAAACTTAGCTGTTACTATAAACATAAGCATGACATTTATTAAAACTATCAGTTTTATAACATGTGGTACTGAATATCAGTAATAATTAGCCAGAAGTATTCATGATAATATTGGGGGAAAAAAACTTTGTGATAATCTAAATGAGAAATGTTTAAAGAAAACTTTATTAGATTTAAAGGAAAATTTTTAGAAATGTTGGGAAATTTTTTATAGATAAAAAGCTAAATACCTTTTTTGCTTACCTTGTAAAGTTAATTATTATAGACATGTACAGACTGACCCTTGGAACAAAATATCACAAAAGTAGATGCCACTACTGGGAAAGAGAACAATTCAGTTAGAGGTGTTTGGGTAATTTGATAGCAGTTTGGAGAAAAAAAAATAGATTAGAACATCTCACACTGAAGTGTATTCCAGATATAGTGTAGATACACCCCCACCCCCACCCCAACACATACTTTTTACTTAGAGAAAGTAGGAGAAATGAATTTGGATATTTATGTGAACTCTGAGCCTAGAATGACATTCTAAGTATTTAAGTCAATAGATTTCACAGATCCAGAGATGGACAAATCTGACCACAAGAATATTAGAAACTCATCAGTTTAATTGGTCAAGCATCAAACTAGAGAAAAACATAAGACCATTAAGACCTTGAGGAGTAGATGGTGGTGGTGGTATCATACATGTATGGGTGAAAACAATATAAGCAGTAAACAAAAGTCAAACCTCTCTTAATGACCAGAGAAATACAAACTTAAAACAATGAGACTCTTAGTTTCATGTCCTCCACCCACCAAAGACAAAAATGTGTAATAATAATAACCAGTGTTGGTAAGTTAAAACCTAGTATTCCCATTAGTTTTGTATCATAGTATATGTTAGCACTGGCTTTTTGAAAAGCAACCAGTAGCCACAAAATTAATAGTACTAAATTGGAGATACATTGAAATTTAGTAATCCCAATTCTTAGAATTAGCCATGTCCTAAGAAAATACATTGCAATATGGAAAAATTATATAAATTAAGTGTTTTGTAGCATAGTAGTGAGAAGTTGAAAGCATTCTAGTCAATAGTTGAGTATAAAAATAAATCATGGTATGAAAGGAAATAATGCAACCAAGTATGAAGTAATAAAATATTTTATAATGTATTTCATATAATAATGTAATAAAAGTAGCAAAGAATATGTTAAGAACCCCCAAACTGTCACATTGAAAAATTTAAGAAAAAGTCTTTTGAATGAATAAGTAGCAAAGCATTTGAGTGTTTTTTTTCGAATTATTATTGCCTTTCCTTACGACTATTTAGCAGAAATGTTTGTGATATATTTGAGATAACTTTTTACAGCTTTTTTGTCTTCCCAAAACTTGAGTTCCCATTTCAATTTGAAATGGACTGTTAAACACTCTTCATTTATTACTTCTATAAACTGTATTTATAGTCTGACAACAGCCTGTGAAATTCATGAGTTTAAATGGATATAAATCTCTACTATGTATGCCAATTATAGAAATTATCCTGTATCTTTATTACCAGTGAAAACAACAACAGCAGTTGTTTTAAGAGATGTAGAGTCTAGGAAAATTTTATTTTAATGTTAGGCTCTGGCACTGCTTTTACAGTTACACCCCAGATAAGAACTATCAGTCAGTGAGAAAATAATTAATGTACGGAGAAATTTAATTTTGTACAGCATGGTTAACCATTAAACTTTCTGTGAACCTGTTGTAGTGACTCATCCGTCTTGAGGCCACAGACCCTTTGAGAATCTGATGAAATCTCTATTAAGAAACTGCAAAAGAGCATTTACACAATTTGTATACAAATATCAGGGAAAATCCCCACCCCAGTTCCCTTACCACTCTCTTCACCTCTCCAGGCTTAGGATCTTGGCTCTAATGGAAGTGATTGTCTTCTATAGGTTCGAGAAATGGCTGCTACCACCTTAAGTGGTCTGTTACAGTGTAACTTCCTTACCATGGACAGTCCTATGCAGATTCATTTTGAGCAACTTTGCAAAACAAAACTACCGAAGAAAAGGAAACGAGACCCTGGTTTTGTAGGAGATCCGAATACGATTCCTTCTGCAGGTAACAAGACTGATGGAAAACACCTTTTGGGAATTAACCAGGCTTAACTCAACAAATATTTATCGAATGCTTGTATGTGCCTAGGTCTATGCTAGGTACCGGGAATAGCTGACCCTGCTTTTGAGAAGCTTTGCATATGGAAGGCAAGACCTGGGGTGTAAAAGCTGAAATTGAGAGAGGTACAAAGGAATGTGTACAGGGCTGCATACAACTATTGTAGTAAATCAAGCCAGTACCCACCCACCTGAAATCTCTTTATAAAAAAGAGAGGTATCCAGAATTATTTTGGAGGATCTAAAATATTTGTTTTTAGAATTTATAACGTATGTGTAAATGTACTAAGAGAAAAAAACTAAACAAAACAAGCCTTGCTTTCATTTGGAGAGAGGAAAATCATTACTTCCCTAGGCGTTTGATAGAGGATGAGAGCACTCATTATTCTACAGGAGCTTCCACTCTAATTGAGCATGAAGGTAAACAAGAGAATGAGATCTGATGACTGTGTCATGTTTAAAGAGAAATTTAAATGTGATTGCAGAGAAGCATCCGATCTTGCCACTGTTATCTACAAATAGTCACAAGAATGGAAAACATAGACTATTAGTAAGTGGGAAGCTGATTGAATTTGCAGAAAATGCTTGGAATATGAAACTCTTAAGTACTGATTATAGCAAGGTTTTAATTTTGTTTTTAATTTCATTGAAGTATAGTTGATTTAGAGTGTTGTGTTAATTTCTGTACGGCATAGTGACCGTTATACATGTATACATTCTTTTTCATGTTCTTTCCCATTCTGGTTTGTCACAGGGTACTGAGTATAGTCCCCTGTGCTCTATGGTAGGACCTTGCTGTTTGTCCATCTTGTATTTAATAGTTTGCCTCTGCTGACCCCACACTCCCAGTCCTTCCTGCCTACCCCTCCGCCCCGCAACCACAAGTCTGTTCTCTGTGTCTACCAGGGTTTTGATTACGTCATATAGTTACCTAATAGCAATTTCCAATAAAATACCAGTATATATTCTAGTTTTTTTGCTTGAAAACTGTGTTTTTAATAATGAAGTACCAAAGTAGTTTTAGGTTTTTGTTATAACCAAATGGCATTGTTTATAACTACTACAAATTCCCTTTTTCTTAATTTCAACTCCCTATCCACGGCGTTTCATGTACACACATATAACAGACTTACAAACACATACATGCACACATCTTTATTAAAAAACAATGAGAATTTGAAAGCACTTTAATGTAACTTCTGTCACTAAAAAGGAAGAATAGAGGCCCTGTAGAATACAGACACATAGCAGTTCTGTTTTGCGGAATACAGACATTCCACATTCACGGTGTGTTTACTTAATGAATTGATGCATTCTGTAGGAGGTGGTCACATCCAGAAAAGTGGGATCTAATTTTGACTGGTGATGTTTTTAGGATCAGGGATTGCACTTTCACGTGTGATATGAATTGCTCAGAAAAAGCCATTACTATGTTAGTTTTACCAAATACATGACACATTTCTGGACCTAAATATAATTATGCTGTCATTGAGGGATGGCTATAGGATGTTTTTAGTTTAGCCTTAAAATCATGTTTTTGATATGTGTGCATACAGTCATTTTTAAATGCAGAAATTCAAACATTGGAAACAACTAGCATGATCGAAAACTAATTTATTTCACTGTAGCAAGTGCAATAGAGTCCTGTAAATATTTGCACATATATTGCTGTTTTCTTTGCAGAGTTGGTCAAACGCCATGCCGGGGTGCTGGGACTTGGTGCATGTGTTCTTTCTAGTCCTTACGATGTTCCCACCTGGATGCCCCAGCTCCTTATGAATCTCAGTGCACACCTGAATGATCCTCAGCCTATTGAGGTAAAATTCTCCCTTGTTAGTTTCTTTGCACATATATTATCAGTGATATTTTGTAAGAAACCATTTATACTAATCTCTATACTCTGGATCTTCTGCTTTGATAAAGCTACTACTCCTACCTCTGCCAGACCCAAGTTACTCATCAATAATTATTAAAATCTTGCAGAGACCCTGCTGCCTGTATATTTGAGATATTTTGATAACAAGGAAATTACCATAGCTTCTGTCCCTCCAACTCCAGTGGAAGTAAGGTGTTGTCAGTGTTGTCAGAATAAATTTTATGCTTCTATTTCACTAGCATTTTAGATCTAGGAAGTATATAACTGGGAGCTCATATTAAACAGGAAAATGTGATGGTATTATTTAGTGAACACCTGTGTTCCTACATTAAACAACTTGGAAGACCAATGACCTTGTCCTTTTCAAGGTCCTTTTGCATGTAGGACTGGTCCTGGTCCTTTTCAAGATAAATAGATGTAAGTATATATTGAAACTGGCTTAATAATGTGGTGCGAGTTCTGGTCGCTTGTCCTAATTGCAGCTAGTACTAATTCTAAAGAAGTAAGCTTGGTGGCTTTTTGACGTAAGATTGGTTTATTGGTTTTGTAGCTCTTGGTGAAGTGTAAGATCTGAAGTCTAGAAGGATTGTTATTTAGCTAAAGGTATCCTAAATATAACCCTGGAGAGGTTAAAATAAAATGTATGTGGGTTGCCTACTCTACAGATGACTGTAAAAAAGACCTTATCCAATTTCCGAAGGACGCACCATGACAACTGGCAAGAACACAAACAGCAATTCACTGATGACCAGCTGCTTGTTCTCACCGATCTCCTCGTGTCACCCTGCTATTATGCATAGAAAGGTGAGGCAGCAAAGTTTAAAGAAGTCTGACATCCTCAAATGTCATTGGTTTGATAACTGAGAAGCGGGTATTCCTAAGTTTTTTTCTTTCATGACTTTTACTATGGCCAGTGGAAGTTAAGTTCCCAGAGCATTTTATCCTTTCTTCTCTGCTTTAGGTATTAAGCAGAGAATTGATGTGACTGCTTTTGGGCCTTTATACATGAGTGGGCTTATGGTTAGATAAAAGAAAAGAGATCTTACTCTTAATTGCCTCCTGAGTGGGGCCTGGCCATTTTGGGTTGTCGTAGGGATTCTAGGTTCTACAGTTGTGAAAACATTTCATCTGGATTCTTAAGTATTTATCATCCATTCTGTATTAAAGAGGGAGGACCCAGAAACCTTTCTACTGAGATAGGATGAATGAAGATTTCATTTACTGGGCTCTTAGAGTTGGATGTCCTGTTGTCTAACTGAAATTTTTTTCCTCCTTGATACAGATGAGTAGTCCTCACTTCGAGCTCTTTTCATCAAAAATTCCAGATCCTCAGGTACCATCTGTGGTGGCTTTCTGCAGGTTTTAAAACCCTGCCACTGTTGAGCTCTCATCATTTTGGTGGTTTCTGTGTTTGGTCTCATTAGTCTGCGTTCCACAGGTTCTCAGCTGCCATTTGATTTCCTAACTTGTCCAGAAGTATTTCTGGAATATTAATCACTTTTTCTTTGAGGCATCAGACAAAGCCATAATGTCTCAGACTAGAGATAATTACCCAGTATGATCATGGCATCCAAGACCAGACAGAGTCTAGGAACTCATTACGAAACAGTTTACTTGGAATGGAGAAGGCCCATCTGTAATAACAGATCCTGTCATTTCCTTCATCTCAAATTATTTTGAATTCTTTCCAAATGGCCGTGGGTTTAGATGGTAGTAGGCCTGTGGGCCATAAATCTGAAGCCTTGAGAGCCTTGGGTCTGGAGAGCCATGAAGAGGGAAGGAAAAGAGGGCAAGTCTTGAACCCAGCCAAGGACCTGATGGATTGCTTGACCAAGACACAGAAGTGAAGTCTGTGTCCACGTGTTTCCCACAGACTGGAGTTTTTGGTGCTGAATAGAAGAGCAGTTGCTGAAAAACTAGGGGTTTGGTGAATAAATTTTTGATTGATATATATGTATACAATGTGTGATTTTGCAAATAAACAGCAACAACAATAAAAACCCTGACTGGTTGATTTTTACCTGTATTCTTTGCAAATATTGTTTGACCCTCTTTGAAAACTGTTACAGTTGACTAATGGAAGTCTGCTGTGTTTGTGGAAATTCTGTAATTTTTTCTCTCTTTTTAATTTTTTTCCTTTTCCTTTTTTTTCTTTTTTTTTTTGCCTGCAGAATCGTTGAGACTAATAAGTCTTAATATTTATTTGACTTGTTTAATAAGTGTTACATAGATGTAAAACACTGTATAAACTGTAGAGATAGCATTGGCAAGACTGTACAGATGCAACCTCTTACACAACACCATTGTGTAATTAATTTGTAAAGATACACATATAGCTCTTTATTATAGTGATTTTTTGGCTTTTGTACCAATTGAATGCCATTTTTTTGTGTTTTTAAATTATTTTCTTTATCTTTTCATGTTACAGAAGCTGAGGTGTGGGTTTTTTGAGTTTATTTATCGTTAGAATGTCTGAACTTTTATGTAACTTTTTGTGCGCATCTCTAAATGCGAACACCACATGTTTGCCTATGACCAGTTTATAGAACTCAAGGTATCTTCTAGGTTCAAGTAATTCACAAGTTGGTGAATGTCATCTTGCAGCCCGCCCTGTACAGTCTTCCTTAAAGGAACACTATGGTATATTTTTTAGTATCTACTTGCTGAATGACTCGATACAGACCTAAGCACAGCAGAGGTCCTGGTACAGTATTTAAGTGTCAGCATACACAGGCGTAATCCCTGTATAGTGTAGTGCCAAACTGATTATTTCAATTGTGTAACTAGTTTAAAACCCAATAAATGGATTGTTTTTAACACCTGGCTTTTGTCTTCATTACAAGGAGAAGACAGTTCTGTAGCCAGTGACCCTCATGGATTCCTTTTGCATTCATAGATATGGATCTGTAAATTCATGCCCTCCGACCAGAGTGAATTATCTAGATCAGACCTATCCAGCACAATAGGTCATAGCCATGTGTGACTATTTACATTTAAATTAAATAAAAAATTCCTCATTCTCAATAGCCACATTTCAAGTTCTCATTAGCTACTTTTGGCTAGTGGTTACCCTGTTAAATAGGCAGGTGAATGTTTTCATCATCACAGAAAGTTCTGTTGGACAACAGTGGTCTAAATGATTGATTCTCAAATTGATGGGCCTAGAATGTGAATTTTAGTTCATGCCCCCAGCTCATGAGATTGATGCCTGGTCCTGAAACCACAGTTTGAGCAGTGAGGTTTTATGTTGTATTGACCACTTCAATTTTTCATAGCCAAGCTGTATGAACATACACTGCCATAGGCAAGGTTCCTAAAGTAGGGAATTTAAAAAATATAAGATACTGGGCACCCACTGTGTTCCTCAGTCAGAATTTCTGTGGTTGGGACTCAGGCATCAACGTCTTTTAAAAGCTTTAAAAGTCTTTTAAAAGCTCCGTAAATGCTTCAGTTGTGCAGCCAGGATTGAGAACCACTGGTGACGACTCCTAAGGCCCACTCTAGGCCTAAAAGTGGGGCACCTTAATCACATGCCCAATGTGATTCTGATACCAGGCTTAGAAGTTGCTTATTACTTTGATACCCTAACTGGTTATATTGTGAATTATTTAATTCCTAAATTTTCTATCGGGGGGCCTCAAGAATGAAAAGGAGGAGGGAGAGAAAAGGGATGAATGGCCACTATTGTCTAAATTCTTAAATGGATGTTGCATTCAAAAGAAGGGAGAACGCTCGCAGGAACAGTGTTAAGGGAACGCAAGTGTTATGGGTTTGGGGGGTGGTGTGTGTAGGCAGACCAGTGTTGAGAAGTCACTGCTGATTGGGCCTGGAAGACTGAGCTAAGGCAGGTTTCAGGTGGGGATGGGTGGAGGGGGGGAGTGGTAGGAAGTAAGGGGAGGAGAAAGCCTGTATCTTTAATGTTGTATGAGCCAATAAATAATCTTTAGTTTCTGAATGAATCCTTTAAAAAAGAATTTGCAAATTGTGTTTCAAAATTTGGGAGGAAATTTTACCTACCTATTTTCTTAATGCTAATGATTAGTAATGGGGCCAGAGAAAACCAGTGAGGACTTTTGTCTTACTGGAAAAAAACTTTCTACAGACTTCGTAGTTATTTTTGCGGCCAAGGGCCATTTGTCTTGTTACTGTCACTGTTTTGGGTATTCCCTCATTGTTGAACATCAAGGTTTTCAGTTTTCTCTACTATAGATCACACTGCAGTGAACATTTTCATCCCTTCATACTTAAAACTTGTTTCTTTTATTCAGGTATTTCCTTAGGATAAATTCCAAGGAGTGAGATTTTTAGGTCATGAATCTAAGCATTTTAATGGCTCTCATGTTCTTTCCTCAAAGTGCATGTGTCAATTTGCATTGTCAATGATAGTGTGTATTAGAATGTTGGTTTCCCTGCCAATTGACAGCCTATTCATATCTTAACATACTTCAAGTCAGCCCTGCTTGTTTATTTGTAGATTTCCATTTTGTGACTACTAAACCAGTGTTCTTTCCAGTTTGACACACTGCTGGTACGTTTTGTAGACGTGATCATAGTAGCTTTCGTCTTGTTGATCGTGCTTACTAGTTCTGGAACTTGGATGGTTCCAGATTTCCTCTTCTAGCTCTCTAGAATCCTTTACAACTTGTGAAATTTTGTTTTGAAGTTATTTCTAAATTCTGATAGCATAGTCAACACCGGGACTGGGTATCTACCTCATAAATTATCCAGCCCTCTTGATTTTCTCTTGATGAAAGCAGAGTGGTGGGGGTGGCTGGGAAAAATATATGCGTAAATCCAATTATTTGGTGCTTGTTGGTGCTGAACTGTTCTGTTTTAGAAGATGAACTATCGGCCAAAATAGGTGTTTCAATAGCAGTGTCCTAAGTACTTCACTTGAATGGAACTTTCTGGTTTTCTGGCACTCGGTGAAGGAAAGAACACTCAAATAGCACTCTGTGTTTCCAAGTGGTACCCTCTGAGAAGGTCAGAAAAGTAGTAAGATCCTAGTTACCCAGGTTGGGACACTGAAGTAGTAAAGAGTTTAACTGGCTTTCTTTTGTCCCCAGAGTAACAAACATACTTGGGAATGCTACTTGATAACTCTTGAGACTAAAACCCGCTTTTATGAGTTCATTATTTTGGACATACTGTGCACTTCAGAATGAGAGGCTGGTAAATTTTTTGGTTTGTGTCCTTGCTTGCTAAAATTAGCTGCATACATTGCACCATTGCTTTTCAAGTTGATTTACATTGAACACAGCATTGAGTAACGTCGATGATTTCTTGGCTTGGTTATTTCATTTGCATGGGTAGTTTCTGTGCTCTTTGCATTTGTTTCCTAGTAGTTATGCCCTTTGCTGAGTTCCCTCAATAAATTCATTAATACTTTCAGAGAGCTGAGAGGAGAAAAAATTACGTTATAGTTGGTTGGATTTAAAGTCTGTTGCAATGACTTGATTTACAGATTCTGTGTCTCAAAGTACCAAACTGGACGACAACGCCAGTTTAATCTAGGAGAAAAAGTATTAGCTACAGCGTAGAGAGGAGCTAGGAAGGCGGACTAGGAAGCGCCAGGAATGGGGAGAGGTGGGTGGCGGGCCGACCAGAAGCCTGGGAAGCCCCCAGATCCCGCCAAGACCGACGTGAAGCCTGGCCACGCCTCGCTGTCCACGGTCTCCACCCTCTAAGGGTCAAGGTCCCCATGGGTCGCGCTGTGTCCGTCGGTGCCCCCATCTTTGCCCTCCTCTCCACCCAGTCCGCTCCCCCTCTTCCTCGGTATGTCAGCTCGTAACAGCCTCGGGGAGCCGCCACTGCCCGAGCGGCAAAACGGCGCGCCTGAGACCTCGCGCGGCGCGGAGGACGGAGGTCGGGGCGGCGGGAGCGGTCGGGCCCCGGGTCAACGGGAGGCCCGCGAGTCGTCGCGGGCGCGGGGGCAGGCGGGGCGCCGAGCCGGAGTGTCCGGCGTGGGGGTGGGGGGCGGCGCCCTCGGCGTCTCCGTGACTGCGCCTCCGCGCCCCGGCTTGCCGCGGCTCCCGGGATGCGCGGAGGCGGCGGCGATGGCGATGATGTCTCTAGCCCTGCATCCTCCCGGGCGGCGGGCGGAGCTGGGGTCCGAGCTGCGATATGGAGGAGGAGGGGCGGCGCTGCGGCCACCGGGCAGGTGAGAGACCACGGGCCCCTGGAGGAGGACGACCCCGCGGGGACCGGGAGGGCCGGGCCCTGAGAATCCGCCGGGTGAGCGAGGAGGCGGCCGCACAGGTCCAGGCCCGGCCGCCGTGCACCGGCGCTCCTGGCGCGGCCTGAGGGGAAACCATCTCGCGCCTGCCCTGTCGGTTCCCCGGCTCCGCGGGGCCCGCCGCCCATGCCCTGCCTGAGCCCTCCCCACCTCACCAACCCTCTGCTGCATCTTTTACAAGCTTCCCTGGACCGACCTAGGCCCTCCTTACCATAACCTTCCCCAGCCATGGGAGCCGCTACCCATCTCAAGTCCCTGGTCTGGGTCGCTGTGCCCTCCCAGAAGTCTCCCACAACATCCTCACACTGGAGGTGCTCCACAGCCTCCCCTCTCCCTCATCCACTGACAGACCTGACCCTATCAGCTGCTCTGGGCTTCGAAAGGTAGTTCCACTGGGGAGAAAGAGCATGGCCTCTGAAATCAGATAAATCTGGCTTGAATCTTAGTGACCTTGGACAAGTCATCTAACTTCCCTGATGTTTTCCTGATCAATACAAATACAGTGGGAATAATAATAGTACAGAACCTTGTTTTCTTGTGAGGGTTGGTTAGACTGAGAATGCCTGCCCTCGAGGAACTGAGGATATAATGAGAAAACAAGAGTTGGAAGAATCCAGGTCATGAGTTGACTTGTAAAAGCTCATATAAAATGTTTTAATATGTACTAAAATATTAAGACAGCACACTAGATTATCAAGAGGCTCTTCACACACATCCTAATGAGAAATTGCTGAACAATTTTCACTTATTATTTCTTGCTTACTTTAGGCTCTCTCCTTCTTAGTTGTAATAAGATGCATATGATATGAATTCATTCCTTCTTATTGTGCTTAATATGTTTTCTTCTTACGACTGGTGTTCCAACTTAAAGTTTCTCTGATTTTATTACTTTAATTACATCTTCTTCCAAAACTTGTTTATGGTCCCAGAGATAAAGAGTAACTTGTATGCTTGCATTGAAAAGAATGTTGGTAACCTTTATTTAATATTTAGGAGTAAGTAGCAGATAGGTATTCGTTTACCGCCTCCCTCCCCCAAATAAGTGAGTTTTATAGTTCTTCTATCATAGCTTTTCCCCAAATTGTCATCTCAGCCTCCTCTTTCTTAAAGTCTCAAAAGTTAGTACCTAAGGCCTGGGTTTACTTTCCTTCCATTTCCTTACTGCTTCTAAAGTTTCTCTGCCCAAACCTTTACTTCTGTCTTCTGCTTTTTCTCCCTTTTCTCTTCCCAGCCTCTGATTCCTTCCTTTTTTTCCTAATTATCCCAAATCAGAATGATTTATAGTTACTTTATACCAGAACCATAATTTTTCAACCTTGCCAAAAAGGTACATGGAAGTATATGTGTGTGTGTGTGTGTGTGTGTGTGTCTGTATCCAAATTTTGGGCTCCAGGAACTTTGAGTTGGGAAGGGATTGCAATACCTACTTCATAGGATTATAATGAGAATGAAATAAAGTTTGATAACCTATGTAAAGCTTCTAGTAGAAGTGCCTGGCATATAATAACCACCCAGTAAATTATAGCTGCTGTAACTGTCTTCTGACCTGGGACTCCCTGCCTTGATTGCTTTGCTATTCTGTTTAGCTTGGTGGTGGAGTGCTGCCTTTAGAGAGCAACTGCTTAGGTTCAAATCCATACTGTACCCCTTTAAGATAGGTGCTCTCTCTCTCTGACTCAGTTTCCTCATCTGTAAAATAGAGGTAAGTTATACTATCTCAGGGTTGTTTTGACGATTCAATATATTAATAGTGTGGAGCACTGAGAGCAGTGCCTGGCACATCACAAGCACTTAGTAAAGTGAACATACTAATGATAAGACTGATCATTATATTCCTGACCCAGAATTCTACTTTATTTTTTAATGTATTGAAAAACTTTAAGTTTATTGAAGCAATTATAATTGGAGAGAAAGTGAAAGTTGCCCCTCAACTCCTCCAAATCCTTTTTTTTTCCTTCTGCCTCTTATCTTTGACTAATGTTGGTGCCTCATCATTCCATTTTCCCCTTTCCAAACTCCTTCCAGCCTGGGGTCTTCATAACTTCCATCATCCGCTTCATTTTTATTACCCACTTACTCGGTACTTTTCTTAGCATCCTAATTCCAGACCCTTCATCATTCTAATTTCCCCAAGCCAAATTTCTGCTTCTCTCTTCGGGGTCAGGGGAGTTTGCTATAAACAGTAGTATCACCTTTCTGCTCTTCTTGCTTCCACAAATTGGATTTTCTCTTCTACTTCTTTTTTCATCAGTTAACCCCAATCCTCCAATTAACAATTAAAAAATTAACAGTAAAAGGTTTTTTTTTTCACTACACAGGTATCAAAAAGGGTTCAGAAACAGGCACATACTCTTTTAAGTGAAAATAATAAGCTATCCATTATTATTATTTTTAAATTCTAATCATCAAGAAACAAAAGGTCAGGATTATTTTTTCTATCTCTTTTATATCAGGAAAGTACAGAAAAGTGGGTCCTACTTCTCAGTGGAGAAATTCATTATATTGTTATGATCTGCACTTTTGACCATTAGAATGTAGAAGAGGTTATCTTCTTCCTTCATGAAGGACACCAGTTAGTTTTATGGATCTCCCCAGGACTGAAATTTGTCTGATACTCACTGGCACAGCTGTACCTATTATTGAATGCTGGGTGACTTCTGTATTGGGTGGTCCATAGCTCCTGCTTGGAGGCCCCAGTAATACCTCACTAACCAGGCCCCTTCCTCTGTACCCCATGATTCAGCAACTAAAGTGTTAATCCTAGGACAGCTGGAGGCCTCTGGGACTCAGCTTGAGCTGGTGGTTAAATATTCTGAACATCACCCATGGACCTCCCCAGTACCACTGGTTATTCCTAAAATACTGGATTAAAGCAAGTTATTTTTGGTTGCCAAGAGCATTGCACCAGTCTCCAAGGAACAACTTAAGCTGTACCACTGGAAGCATCTTTGGGAGCGGGATGGGCACCAGGCCACACAGGGCTTTGGGATTTGGGACAACAGAACATTATGTGAGTGTATTTTAAATCTCATTGCAAAATGGAAAAAAAAAAGTTAAGAAAGTAAAGGACCAAGAAGAAAAAGAAGTTTTTCTTTAAAAGCAGAGGCTGTGTCTTATTCATCTTTGTACCCACGGTACCTAGCGTAAAGCTGGAGGAGAGTATGCACACGGTAGATATAAACTGGGTGAATGCATGCATGAATGGGTGCATGCCTCCTGCTTCTCCACGAGGATATTCCTGCTGGAATAATGATAACTCACATTTATATAGAGTTTGCAAAGTGGTGCTTTGCCCCTTGTAAATCTCATATAATTCTGACACCCTTCATTACTTCCATTTTTTCCCTCTCAAATATAGTCGTACACAAAGTTCTTTTCCAAAGGAGAGTGCGGAGTTGGCCAAAAAATCACAAATAGGGAGAAGAAAATATAAATAACGGAAAATAAAGGATTCTTCCTAGGAAGAGGAGTCGGATTTGTTAGTGATGTGTGGGAGTTACGTAAAAGGCCACAGTATACACTTCAAAAGTAGCCTCTTGCTTATGCATCAAGCACAGCACATGCTGTTTCTTGCCTCAGTCCTTCTGCTGCAAAGACGTACTCCCCTTCTCCCAGCCTGTCTGTCCGCCACTCCCTGCCCCTCGCCTTCCACCCAACTAGCTCCTCCTTATCGAGAGCTGCTTTACCCTCTCTCAGCCTTCACCCGGGGCTGGATTATGTCCCCCTTCTTTTCCTCCCACAGTGTGCTGCCATCAGCTGATTTGCCGCATTTGGCTGCAGTTTCATAGGTTGATCTCCAACTAGATTGTGATCTCTTTCGTGGAGAGATCATGTTCTCGTGTCTTCACAGTGTCTGGCTCTGCAGAGTTTCCGAAGGTAACATCTGCACACCCATCCTTCAATCACAATCTCAAGGGGTGAGGCCCAGGAATCTGTTTTTTGTTTAACCCACTCTCCAGATGATGCTTAACCTAGTTTGAAAACCACTGTGTCATAAAACCTGAAATCAGCTGGATGAATGTATTTTGAGGTCTTTGTGTCTTTCCTGTGTGGGGCTTTGCAAGGAGAAATGCTTTCTAGGCACTGGGTCAGAGCTGAAAAAGTCTAGTGCTTTTGTAAAAGATCATGAGGTCACTCTTCTTTCTCCATTAATTCCTTTCTGTTTCTGGGTATGCATTTTTGTGCGCAGGCTTTTCTGCCTTGGGCCTCTTTTGTCAAATATCGCTCATCTGTGAGTTGAGGCCCTGACTCCCTTCACACAGAAGGAAGTCATCTCTCTCTGAAGATGAACTCAACAGACCTCCCTCAGGATGCTCCCAACACTACCCTGCTACCTGTGCCTCACTCCCAGGGAGAAAACAGCACTGCTGTCCAGGAAGACCTCCAGGACCTCGTCCACACGGCCACCTTGGTGAGCTGTACCTTTCTGCTCGCAATCATCTTCTGCCTGGGCTCTTACGGCAACTTCATTGTCTTCTTGTCCTTCTTTGATCCGGCCTTCAGGAAATTCAGAACCAACTTTGATTTCATGGTCCTGAACCTGTCCTTCTGTGACCTTTTCATTTGTGGCGTGACGGCCCCCATGTTCACCTTCGTGTTGTTCTTCAGTTCAGCCAGCGGCATACCAGATGCTTTCTGCTTCACCTTCCACCTCACCAGCTCCGGCTTCATCATCATGTCCCTCAAGACAGTGGCGGTGATTGCCCTGCACCGGCTCCGCATGGTGTTGGGGAAGCAGCCGAACCGCACGGCCTCCTTTCTCTGCACCTTGCTCCTCACTCTGCTCCTCTGGGCCACCAGTTTCACCCTCGCCACCTTGGCCACCCTGAAAACCAGCAAGTCCCACCTCTGCCTTCCCATGTCCAGTCTGATTGCCCGAGAAGGGAAAGCCATCCTGTCTCTCTATGTGGTCGATTTCACCTTTTGTGTTGCTGTGGTCTCTGTGTCTTACATCATGATTGCTCAGACCCTGCGGAAAAATGCTCAAGTCAGAAAGTGCCCCCCTGTGATCACAGTTGATGCTTCCAGACCACAGCCTTTCATGGGGGCCTCTGTGAAGGGAGGTGGAGATCCTATCCAGTGTACCATGCCAGCTCTTTACAGGAACCAGAATTACAATAAACTGCAGCACGTTCAGACCCACGGATACACCAAGAGTCCCAACCAGCTGCCAACCCCTGCGGCCAGCCGGCTCCAGCTGGTGTCGGCTGTCAATCTCTCCACGGCTAAGGATTCCAAGGCGGTGGTCACCTGTGTGATCATTGTGCTGTCGGTCCTGGTGTGCTGCCTTCCACTGGGAATCTCCTTGGTGCAGGTGGTTCTGTCCAGCAATGGGAGCTTCATCCTTTACCAGTTTGAACTGTTTGGTTTTACGCTTGTATTTTTCAAGTCAGGATTAAACCCTTTTATATATTCTCGGAACAGTGCAGGGCTGAGAAGGAAAGTACTGTGGTGTCTGCAGTACGTAGGCCTGGGTTTTTTCTGCTGCAAACAGAAGACTCGACTTCGAGCCATGGGAAAGGGAAACCTCGAAGTCAACAGAAACAAATCCTCCCATCATGAAACAAACTCTGCCTACATGTTGTCTCCAAAGCCCCAGAAGAAATTTGTGGACCAGGCCTGTGGCCCAAGTCATTCGAAGGAAAGTGTGGTCAGTCCCAAGATGTCTGCTGGACATCAACACTATGGTCAGAGCAGCTCAACCCCCATCAACACTCGGATTGAGCCGTACTACAGTATCTATAACAGCAGCCCGTCCCAGGAAGAGAGCATCCCACATAACTTACAGCCAGTAAATTCTTTTGGATTTGCCAGTTCATATATTGCCATGCATTATCACACCACTAATGATTTAATGCAAGAGTATGATAGCACTTCAGCCAAGCAGATTCCAGTCCCCTCTGTTTAGAGTCATGGAGGCTAGAGAATCTTATGTAAATGTTTTTGTTTCTGATACTAATTGATTTTTTTTAATTCTGTGAGACCAGAGGTACATCAAAACTTAAAGACCTAGACAGTTGACACTAATGACTCCCTTTTGTCTGAAGTATTAGCATCTATTCGTTTGCTTTGCAGTTTCTTGACGTTTTAAGAGTTGATGTAAAAGTTTATTATTTTACACCTGACCTGTGCTCCAATCTTTTGTACTAAACTTTTAAATAGATGCCAGGGAATGATCATGCTACTGTATTAAAGTAGGGAATGAACTGATTGTGGTCATTTGAGTCAATGTTATGGTTCTTTGAAGTAAGTATGAGCGGGAATTTTTAAAGAACGTGAAGGTATCATCTTTACTGAGGCATTATTTTTATTAACTGAATTATAAATTTTGACTCTTTGAAGTGTTGAATTGGGATCAATGTACTTTTTTTGGTTGCAGGCTTACTGGAATAAATAACACATTGTTAAAGCAGAAAATCAGAAATGTATTATCTATAACTATTTTTACCAAAAATACACAAGCATTAGTTACTTTCTTTTCATAAGACAGCCAACTAAGAATAGGGTATTAAGATTATTACCATTTGTAATTGTAGACATCATTATTTTGTGTCAGCTGAGTAGCTGTATAGTTCTTTTAAAAAGAAGTTTGGGACTTCCCTGGTGGTGCAGTGGTTGAGAGTCCGCCTGCCGATGCAGGGGACGCGGGTTCGTGCCCCGGTCTGGGAGGATCCCACATGCCGTGGGGCGGCTGGGCCCGTGGGCCATGGCTGCTGAGCCTGCGCGTCCGGAGCCTGTGCTCCGCGATGGGAGAGGCCACAGCAGTGAGAGGCCCGCGTACCACAGAAGTCTGTTTTTTCTTGCTAAAAATGAATTATTCTATTTCAGAATGATCTTACCCAAGAAACCTAGTGAGGAGGACTGCATCTGTAGTAGAGGGGTGCTCTCCCTGGGGTAGTAGGCACTAACGGTGGTCATCTCATCAGGGTGCTGTTATGTGGGAAGCAGGCTAGACTGTTGTATGTAGACTCTTGTATGTACAAGGCGGCATAAGGATGAGATGGGGGTGTTTCGATCTATGCTTTCCTTCTGTGTGAGAATGATTTGTTAACAACCTGACGAAGACTATCTAAGTAACTATTTAGAAAAATTTTTTGGTCTTTGTTTATATATTACCATGGTAGAAAAATTCTTAAGATGATCTGTTTTCAAACTAATTGTGTTATTTCTCTCCCATGAATCTTAAACTGGAAATGGGCAATAAGGCAAAATAGATTAAGTATTTCTACACTTAAACTAATTTTATTATATACTCTGTGATTCCTAGCGTAACTACTGTAAACTTATATTTTTATGTAAAAATGTTTTCATTATACAGTTGGCATTTGAACTCAATACAATTTTGGAACTATAACTTCTAGACAAGATGAGCATCAAGATACAAAACCTATCTTTATAAATTGTTATATTCAAGAACAGTTATTGCAGATTGGAAGGTACTTTGTCCCTTGGATGAAAGGTGTTCAGTTTATAGCATCCTCTCCCATGCTGTTCCCAAATATAGAGGTCGTGAGACGCATGGAGAAGACAGCTGGTACTCAGCTAGAACTCTGCTCAGTCTCATCTAATAACTCTTACCTTCCAGGATCAACCAGTCATTTCTATTTCCGAGGCTTAAGTATGAGATATGGATTTTATTTTGCTGTTAAATTCACCTTTTAGGACTCTCTCCCTTCTTCCTTCTCTCTCTCTTGTCCTTTTATTTTTGCTATTAAATTTTATAACAGAAGATAAAATATACACTCTTCTTTTTTTCCTTTGGTAATTGAATGCTATTTTTGGAAGTCACTATGACCTATTTCAACTGTGCTTTTATATTTTTAATACAACACTATATTAATACTTCCATGAGGTAGGTTCGTATATTACCTCTTTTTAACAAAGAATTAAGAAATAGAATATCCTCTCCCAAGATCATTTGAAGAATTGTGGCAAATTAGGAATGAAACTTTTGTCTAAATTCAGAACCTCATATTTAAGTCAATAAGCCAAACAGCTTTATAAGTAATAACATTGCAATCAAGAAGCTATTTCATACTTTTTAAGGTATGAATCTCTTTTTTGGCCAGGCATTTCAAATGTGACTCAATAAAAGATTTTTTAAAAAGTAATTTCTACTTGTAAAACTAAAAATGACAGGTTTCCTTTGTGACCTCTGAGTCTGAGATGATCTGACCCATCTTTGGGAGGTAAAAATCATAGCATAAAGACAATAAGCATGTGCATATGAGGTGTTCAGTCTCTTTATGCTCATCAAGAAATTACTGATTTAACTTGCATGAAATACATAGCAGGCTAGATTCTTAGCCTTCCTGTATATTTATATCTCTGTATCTATGTCTATGTGTAGATATATGTAGATACAGATACAGAGATAGATATATGTAACTTGTCTCTTCATAAGTTATATATGTCTATCTATATCTATGTCTATATGGAGATAAAGATATAAATAGACATATATAACTTTTCCATAAGGGCTAAAATGAGAACTTTTATAAAAGTAATGAGAATTCAGTTGAATATGACTAATTAGCAGGGTATATTAATTATTTCTCTTGATGCTTTACTGTGATGCAAATTGTTCTGATGTTAACCATTAGGTCAGATTTGTATTTCTGATGCTTTTAATGTTCTTTTAAACTAATGTTTGGAAAATAAAAATAATGAAAAACCTAACATTTCTGAACATCAGACTGCAATACTTTTACTTTCCTGTCAATCATTTAAAAACCATCGGAGAATAGCAGTGTTGAAACTCAGAGAGTGTTCTTTTCCTTAAAAGACAAATAACTTGTTTGACCACATTGTGTAGCATGCATTTGTGCTCAGAACAATCAAGAATAATTAGTTCCAAAGGTTAATTATTTACTAAACTTAAGTTTATCACCCAGCGGGAAAACTCCTAACCATTTCAAAAACTTCTTTAAAATGAAATGAATCTGGAAAAAAATACGGAATTCTGGGTATTTCAGTTTATCAATCACGGTTTTAAGAATCAGAAAACATTAAGCAGAAAAGAACTGAATATCGGAAATCAGATGTCTTCTCAATCATTAAAAGGTCAAGGCTCTATGATGACATGTCTGCAGGAAACATTCCAGAATAAACAGTACCAGTCTGACTAGCCAGCAGAGATGCTTTTTCCGCTACAGCCAGGAAGGGAAGGAGTGAGGAGGCCTCCTTGGACCTTGGACTTCAAGGACACCTGTTGAAGTAGACATCCAGAGAGATCAGGAAGCTGCTGCACTGCCACAACCTCTACGACTAACCCTCTTGACACCTCCAAAGCAAATGCTAAACATCAAAGCAGTGCCACAGAAAGAAATTTGGCACCAGGCATTTAGTTGGCAGAACCCAATTTACATTTAAAACCCTAGTTTCTGTGAATCTGGAAAGTGTAGTTACACTAAAAAGGTAAACTAAAAGGAGGTTCAGAACAGATACTGAGTTCCAATCCACTCCGTCCACAATGGTCCATCTTTTTGGTGCTCAACATTTATAGCTGCTCCTTTAGCCATATTTCCAAAGAACACCAACTCTCCCATTTGAAATAATGCAACTTCTCTCATTTAAACAAAAACATGCCTCCTCTCTTCCAGGGGAAAGATGCAAAGTCCGATCAACTATTCTGTTTCTCGGTAATGTTACTCTTCTGGTTCAGTCAAAAATCTCAACTTTGTATTCTGTAACCCAAGGATGAAATTGTAAAGTTTACCACTGTATGGTCAGGCCACTTAAGATGATTGTTCTCTTGTTCTCTGTACATCCCCTGCCCAACCAGTGCCTGCTTCACCTGCAGCCTGTTCACATGACTGACCTTCCTGCGAACTTGCCCCAGCTGGTGATTGTTCTTATCAAAGGGGCAGTGAGAGGCTTGATAAGAGGCATGCCCCTGTTGGTTTCCCTGGTAACTAATGAGCCCACCTGATGTCAATTCCCCTGTAACTGGTAATTCCTCCCACAGGGAGCGAAGACTGCTGCCGTGTCCTGCCCGTCGTCCACCACACACAGTGGGCTGTCGCTCCAGGACCTTGCTTCAGACATGTAAGCTCCCCCATCCATTAAACCATTTGATACCAGGGTTCTAGGCCTTCCCCAGTCAATAGAAATTGATAAGAGGCCAGTCAAGAAATTCAGGCAAGGCTTTATTGGGGCCTCTGTTGCAGCAGGAGGGTAGCGAAAACAAGTAACAAGTCCCCTTGCTCACTCCCCAAGGTGGAGGGAGCTGGTTCCTTATATGGGGTTGAGGGTAGGGGTGTGACCAGGGGTCGGGCCAGAGGGGTGGCTTAGGTGTTTTGCCCACCCCTTTGCTGGTATTGAGTGCTGGGGGCATGTGCAGTACCCTGCTTTTGCTCCCGACACCCTGTTTTTACTTCCAGCTCATCAGAAGTGGCAGTTGGGGTTTTTTTGGTCTTTTTGTATCTTTTGTCTAGAATTTGCCGGAACTGTGCATGGACAGCAGCTACTTTTAGTCCCTTATAGTTTTCTTTGTATCAGTATTTTCTTGCTCCAGGAGATGTTAGTCCAGGCACAAGCGTTGCAGCACTGGAGCAAAGGGTCCCAGGTCCCAGTCTGTCTCACACTGATGTCTCTGTTGCTGACTCCAGGCTCTTTCTTCAGTCTTGAAGCTGGGCAAGCACAGGCCTTGTAGGCCTGTGGGGTGCAGCCCAATAACCACCAACAAACACATCTTATAGAAAGTAGCAGAGAAAACAGGGTAAGAACAAGAAATAGGTTGAAATGGTTCATAAGGGAGAAAATATGGGTGCTAATATAGGCCTTACTTGCTTCTGATCAGGAAGTTGTGGTTGGTATTTTGTAACTTCCACTACTCCCTGCTTCCTATCCCTTTGCCCTCGGCTAGCATATTGCATAGTCTGAGAAAATATATAACTTATAAAATAGTGGAGGGAAGGAAATACTAAGAAAACAAAATTTGGGGAGTATAAAGCAGGATTACAGAAATTAAAACAGCAAGAAAATAAATGTAAATGCTTAGTGTCGTTTATAAAAGACAAAAATCCTTGAATTTAAAATATGTAAGGGGCTTCCCTGGTGGCGCAGTGGTTGAGAGTCCGCCTGCCGATGCAGGGGACGCGGGTTCGTGCCCCGGTCCGGGAAGATCCTACATACCGCAGAGCGGCTGGGCCTGTGAGCCATGGCCGCTGAGCCTGCGCGTCCAGAGCCTGTGCTCCGCAACAGGAGAGGCCACAACAGTGAGAGGCCCGCGTACCGCAAAAAAAAAAAAAAATATGTAGGGGACTTCCCTGGTGACCCCGTGGTTAACACTCCGTGCTCCCAATGCAGGGGGCCCAGGTTTGATCCCTGGCCAGGGAACTAGATCCCACATGCATGCCGAAACTAAGAGTTCACATGCTTCAACTAAGAGTTTGCATGCCACAACTAAGGAGCCCACAAGTTTCAATAAAGGAGCCCACCTGCTGCAATTAAGAACTGGTGCAACTAACTAACTAAATATTTTTAAAAAATGATATGCAGGGAATTCCCTGTCAGTCCAATGGTTGGGACTGCACTTTCATTGCCAAAGACCCAGGTTCAGTCCCTTGTTGGGGAACTAGGATCCTACAAGCTGCACAGCGCCGCCAAAAAAAAAAAGATATGCAAAATTTGCTGCTTGGAATAGATAAACATAAGATAAACTGATGTAAAAATTAAGAGGCAAAAGTAGATTAAGCTTACATGAAGAAAAAGAAAAAGGGAATGGCAACATTAATATCGGAGAACTAAAGAAGAGAACTAACATTGATAAAGAGAACCCCCAAATAGTAAAGTAATAACAGTATTCATTCATTCAATGGATATTTATTGAATACTATGTGCCAGGAACTTGAGATACACTGGTGAACACAAGAGAGAAGTTTCTATTCCCATGACAATTATATTAGGCTAAGGAAGATAAAATAAACAGGTAAACAAATATGTAATTTTTATGTGGTGATATGTTCTATGAAGAAAAATAAAACAGTAAAGGCAGAGAAAGTGTCAGGGATGTTAATTTTATACAGGGAAGTTAGAAACTATTTGGGACAATAATACAAAATACTACAGTATTATTTTCATTATCGTTTAGTTCTAAATATGCTCTAATTTCCATTATTATTTTTCTTTGGGTCCACAAATTATTTAGAAGTGATTCTCTTAATTTTCCAGTAATGATATTTCAATTATTGATTTTTTAACTTAACGACCTTGTGGCAAATGAGATATATACGATTTCAACCCTTGAAAATTGAAATTTGCTTTATGCTCCCGTAGATGGACAGTTTATGTAAACGATCTGAGTATACTCGAAAAGAATGTGTATTTTTTTTTAATAAATTTATTTATTTTTGGTTGCGTTGGGTCTTCATTGCTGTGCATGGGCTTTCCCTAGTTGTGGCGTGTGGGGTCTACTCTTCATTGTGGTGTGTGGGCTTCTCATTGCGGTGGCTTCTCGTTGCAGAGCACGGGCTCTAGGCACGCGGGCTTTAGTAGTTGTGGAGCACGGGCTTCAGTAGTTGTGGCTCGCGGGCTCTAGAGCACAGGCTCAGTAGTTGTGGCGCACGGGCTTAGTTGCTCCGTGGCATGTGGGATCTTCCCGGACCAGGGATCGAACCTGTGTCCCCTGCATTGGCAGGCGGATTCTTAACCATTGCGCCACCAGGGACATCCCAAGAATGTATATTTTTTGTTGGGTAAAATGTTTTCTACAGGTCCATTAGTTCAAGCCTATTGATTGTATAGTTCAAATCTATATTCTTACTGATTGTGTGTGTTTGTTTGATCTGGAGAGAGATGGCAGCAAAAGTGCTTATACACAGAGAGTAGACTACTAGCATGTGGTGTGCATGGGTACCCTGCAGAATAGTTTATAGAGGGAAGAGAGAACTTGTTACTTGCTGGGTTGTTAAAGTGGAGGTCAGTTAGGAGAGTTTCTATGGGAGTGTTATTTTTAAAATTCAATAAATTAGATTTTAGATATTACTCAAAATTCACTTCAGAACTTTATTACTATATATGCATGCATTTGTACATAGTTGTAACCGGAATGTACGTTTTACCTTCTATTTTTTTCTGTTGAAATGATCGTATCATCAAACTTTTGAAGAGCAGATTCATTTTATGAATACTGTTGAAATTACTCATAAACCTGTATCTGTTCAAGGAAAGTAATGTAGAGGAAAATTGCCTTCAGTCAACCTAGCAAATAAGAAAGAGAGCTGGGAGTAGAGCATTTCCTTACAGACTTCCCTTACAGAAGTTTTTTAAGTTGTCAAAATTGGCAACAAGGAATGTATCTCTGGGTGATAGGTTTAAATTTAGAAACTCATCTACTTGACCTAGAGAGTTTTTCTAGACAAAAGAATTTGTCTTCTGCTTTAGGAATATTGTTAACCTCATTTGATTCACCACCCACTGTCCACTTTTGCCCCACAGCTCTGCTTCTTAGGTGATAAAAAAGTGCTCCACTATATGTCCAATATGCATTCTACAAGTTTTGATTGTGAAAATGCACAAGTGCAGGTAATAACAGCAACCATTGGGCTTACATGATGGTAAGATACACCAATTTCAGAGAGGTTACAATGTGAAAAAATGCTTATCTTAGAATTGGTGATATATGGTGTTTAGTATAAGCTAGGGGAAAACACAAAATTATGGTCCCTTGATAAATACTTTAAGGATCTTTCTTTAAAACTAAGATTTTAAATAGTTCCTTGGTTGGGAACTCTTTATTTCCAGAAGCAATGGCCTCATAAGATTCCAGGTGGGAATTCTTTTCTAAAGTGGGAAGGGGCAGTAATGAAAGGGCAGCATGAGGTCTTAAAAGAGTAAGGCACAGTAGCCTTCTCAGACAGCTCAGTTGTAGGGACCTGAAAATGAGCATCTATAAACTGGATCCCTTTTTCATGCTCAAGATACTTGCACCCCAGTCTGAAGATCTCTACGCTTGGCCACCAGTAGCACTCCTGGGTGCTGGCAGGTTCAGGTTCCCACCAGATCTGACTTTGGGTTATGGCTCATTCTTGAGTAATTCTCCATAACCTAGCCAGGCCAGATTATGGAGGCTCCCCTTTCAAGGTCGTCCTCTTCACTCAGTTTAGTGGCAATGATACATGGAAACTACAGTGGGACTTTTGACTCCCAGAGGTAGGCGTTTTCTCCCTTATTCACTTAAAGCAGTTGTTGTTTTTCTTCTTCATTACTGAAAGAGGTCTACGGTCCCGTAAAAGAGATTTGCTCTCACTGCCTCCCTACTGGAGTTGAAGGAAGGCCGAGAGTCAGTGAAGACACCAGGTCTGTGGAATGGTGAGGTGAGGCAGGTTGGCGGTCAGGGAAAAAGGCTCACCTCCTCCAGGGACCCAGGCTTTAGAGAGGGCAGGCCTAGACTGAGCTTAGAACCACAGCCAAAGCAGCCAAGCTCCACCAGTGGGAGGACTCTGCCTCAGCAGGTGACTGGGGAATGTGCTTCAGTGTGTACCAGTCAGCAACACCGGCCCAAGTGTGAAGTCTTCTTGAGGTGAGGGCTTGAAGCCAGATGTTGTACTTTTTGAGGGGATGAAGAAGGGAAAGGAGGAGCAGAAAGATAGGAAAATGGCTCCCTACTTCCTCTCCCACCCCTAAATATGGATCTGTAAATTGAGAAGCAGGTGCTGGCAGTGATTAACGATATTCAGTCTTTCAATACCACGCAAATGCTGATGACACTCATTTTCTCTCTCTAATCCTAACCCTCCCTGAACTCCATGCTGGTCTATCCAGTTGTCTATTCAACGTCTCCACTTGGATGTCTAATAGACATGTACAAAACTGAACTCTTGATTCAAACCCGCTCCCCACAAACTTGTGCCTCCTGCTGTTTTATCATCTCAGTAAACAGCACCGCAATGACCAGTGCACAGCTCAGTCAGGGCCCTTGATTCTTTTCTTTCTCTTGCATGCCACATCTAATTGATAGAGCAATCCTCAATTATCTTGAAAATATACTCTGAATCCAACTATTTCTCACCTCCTTCAACCCCATCCCTTCTAGCCCATACCCCCACCATCTCTCACCTGGACTGTTAAACTAACCTCATAACCATTCTCCCACCTTCCAGTCTTTCTCTCCCCCAGTCTCCTTCCTCTGTGTCTGTGACCCTTTTAAAGTAAATCTTATTTGTCACTCTCTTGCTTAAAACCTTCCAGCAGCTTTCCATCCCACTTAGAACAAAATCTGAAGTCCTTGCTCTGGCCTACATGGCCCTAATAGTCTGGCCCCTGGTTTCCTCTTTGTCCTCATTTCCTTTCATGTGTACTCTGCCTAATGTGCTTGGGCTACACAGCCTTTTTGGCTATTTCTCACACGCCTCCATTTTGTTCTCATGTCAGGGAATTAATTCCCCCAGGAATACTTCAGCCTGGAATGATCTTCCCCCAGGGCCTTTCCTAGTTTCCATGTTCAACATAGCTTTCCACCCCATCACTATATATCCTTCTGCCATACTTTATTTTCTTCATGATTCTTATCATTACCCAACATTATGCTACTGTATTAGCCTGCTCGGGCATCCATAACAAAATACCACAGACTAACTGGCTTAAATAACAGAAATTAATTTTCTCACAATTCTGGAGGCTAGAAGTTCAAGGTCAAAATGCCATCAGGATTGGTTTCTTGTGAGGTCTCTTTTCCTGGCTTGTGGAAGGCTGCCTTCTCATTGTGTCCTCATGTGGCCTCTTTGTATGTGCATGGAGGGAGAAGTTTAGGGGGTCTCTGGTGTCTCTTCCCCTTCTAAGGACACCAGTCCTATCAGATTAGGGCCCCACCCTTGTGACCTAATTTAACCTTAATTCCCTCCTTAAATGCCTTATCTCCAGAGACAGTCACATTGTGGGTTATAGCTTCAAACATGAATTTTGGGGGGTGGGGGGCACACTTCAGTTCATAATAGTTACATATAATTGTTTACTGGCTGTCTCCATTAGAAAAACGCTGTAATAAGGCAAAGACTGTCTATTTTGATCAGCACCGTATCCCTAGTAACTATTAGTCCTTGGCCCTGGTGGGCTTCCAGTGATGACTGTTGAATAAATGAATCATATAATAAATGACTGAACGGATAAAGCCTGAAAGTGATGTCCACCCAGATATCTATCTGGCTGGCTTACAATTTCCCCATGTTTGTTACTTTCTGTATCCCTCTCTATATTCCCAGGATGACTATCAGCAGGACTCTAATGAAAGGGGATATGGGTCTTGATTTACGAGGACTACAAAGCGTTTCTGTTTACTCAGGAGACCATCTCTAAGGGCATCTTTTCCCAAGTGACCACCCTGGCTGCCCAGGAGCTGCCAGACAACCTGCATTCATTCTCATTCGAATTTCTTGGCTCATAATGCAGTCTGAGGACTCTGAGGATAAAAGCAAACTCTTCAGCAACCACAAAGGAGTTAAGGAGAAAAGGGGTAACTGGTTCTTGGAGGGACAGAAGGGATGATACCAGTTACTTTAAAGTAGATGACAATTTGAATAAAGGTGCAGATTTAGTGAAACTCTGCTTTCCATAAGAGATAGTTAACAGGCAATCTGTTTAGGTACAGTGCCTTTGAGATTAATTTTACCAAAGTAAAAATATCACTTTATTGTTTATGGACAAATTACTGAATTTTCACTCCTTTACCCCAATAAAGAGATAATTCTGATTAAAAATAAATAAATACACTTAGCTGGTTCAGTTTTTTTCTCTGAGCTCCATTTCTGTGAAGGTTTGTTTTTTTGACACTTTTCCAGACCTTCAGCTGCTTGTAGCATGCTGATGAGTGGGAGATCTTTCAACTGTGGGAACCTTGATTTTCATGCAAAGCCTGATTTTTGCAAAATGTACTTTGTTCAGATGCCAGATAGGCCTTAAAAAGTAGAGCGAGTCACAGAGGGTGCTTTATGCCTGTCTTCTGGGGCTGTGGCACTAGGATAGGTTTTGTTACCTGTATAAATGCTTCAGGTTCAATACATTTCATATCTGACGTTAGGAAGGGCTTATGAAAGTTTCTTGCTCATTTGCTTGGGTTTAGCAACAACGTATGTCAAAGAAATTGTAAGAACTGATTTTATTTATATTACTCTGAGGAAAGATATGACTGGGAATTGTATTCTTCACAGAGAACCATAATGTTAGACACTTTCTTTGAGGAGTTCAGAGTACCTCAGAACTGGCATGTTTTCAGTACATGGAGTTGGAGACTGAAAATTGAATTTTCTTGGGAATTCCCAGGTGGTCCAGTAGTTAGGACTTGGCGCTTTCACTGTAGGGTCCCAGGTTTGATCCCTGGTTGGGGAACTAAGATCCTGCAAGCTGCATGGCCAAAAAAAAAAAAAAAAAAAAAAAATTAATTTTCTTAACCTTTGAGATCAGGAACTTTACTCAATCACTGCCCACTAGTGGGAGAAATGAAACACAATAAGGAGGCAAAGACACTGTACTCCTGTTAGGAAGGAGAAGCAACATATGGGACCGTGGGAAAGCAGTGTAAAGCAGCAAAAAATTAAACAATGTTGGGGGGAACCTGAGTGAAAAGGAATACAGATGGAACAAATCAATAATCCTACTCCTTTTTCTTTCCCAACCATTGTAAAACTGAGGAAAACATTTTTTTCCTCCAAGCACCAAACACTGAAAAATAAGGATTGTTAGGAAACCTGTGGGAATTGGAGTAGTTGGGGAAGAGAGGATGAAGGTTCAATCATTTATTCAGCAAATATTTGTTGAGTGTCAATTTTATGCAAGGTCTGAGAAGAAACAAAATTAAGACATATTCTTTACTCCAACAAATAAAAGATAAAGGAATTATTTTTATCATTTAATCATAAATGCAATCTGGATCTAGATAAATCGTCACTGCACTTGCATCATTTACCATCACAGGAGGATTATCAAAGAAGGTAGGGTTTGATGGCATTTAACCAAGCCAGAATCTCCAAGGTAACACTTTAATCTTGTTAGTGAACTTTCATTTGCCCGATTTGTGGGTGGCATTAGCTTAAGAAAAGTTAGTGGAGTTCCATGATAAAAATGATATATGGAAAAAAATGGGTGTCATACGTTACCAGGACAAAATCAGTCATTTCCCTCATCTTACAGGACATTTTGCTGAGTCCCTCGGTGTGTTCTCTCTGGTGGAAGATGATAACCGAGAGTGGTTAATGGGGCAGATGCTCTGTGAATAGAAAGCACTATGGCATATTATTTACAAACATGGACTCTGGAATTTAAACTGATTCAACTGTTGGCTCAGCCAACTGTAGTTTAGTTCAGTTCTTGTAGCCTCATTTTCCTTATCTGTGAGTTAACGATAGTAAACCTACCTCACAGGACTGTGAACATAGGGTATGTGAAGGGTTTAGCATAGTGCCTACTATTTAATAAATGTTCAAGAAGTGACAGCTGTCATTTTTATTTTTATAAAAGAAGAGTCTGGGATAGCCTGTTATCTGAAATTCAAAGAATAATGACACAAGATTGTTCACAACTGGCTTTTTGGGGGTGAAACCCTTTCTTGGAGATGGTTAATGAAAGTTTTTCCAACAAATGATTTCTCAAGATGGCTTAGGAATATATATATATATTTTTAATATTTATTTATTTGGCAGCACCAGGTCTTAGTCATGGCACGCGGGATCTTTAGTTGCGGCATGTGAACTCTTAGTTGCGGCATGTGGGATCTAGTTCCCTGACCAGGGATCGAACCTGGGCCCCCTGCACTGGGAGCGTGGAGTCTTAGCCACTGGACCACCAGGGAAGTGCAAGATGGCTTAGGAATATTAATAACTATAAGTATGGATAACTAATCGAGGAGAAAAACAACTTCCAATCTCCTTGACCAATTATTAATATTTTTCTAATCTATGGGATAATATTTGGACCTCTGATAGAATTCTTAAATGAGTAAATTGGTTTTTACTGCTATTAAAGACCACTGGTGATTAATTGGCAAACTAGTATTTTATTGAGGACACAGAAGCTTTTAGAACCCAACAAAGTTCACTATTTTTGGCTGTATTACTGAGTGAATTTAGATAGTAAAGCAGATTTGACTTACTGGGTTTTACAATCTACTTTGCTGGACTTTCAAGGACGTTTGATTTTTAGTATTATATATTTACAAAATGAAAATTATGTTTGTGCTTCGGGCAAATATACAGAAAGCGATATTTTTTCTTAAATTCAGGCAAAGCATAATTTATTCTATTGAAAGGTGCTGGAAAGCAATTTAACATATTTGAAATATATAATGTAGTATATGATTAAATGTGAGATGTTTAGCATTATTTCATAGTCTCACAAGCATCTTCCATAGTTGAGATGATTACCATTTCCAGAACTTCTGCTTGATTCACTTGCTTTTGATGCACACTTTTTGTTTCAAATATAAAAAATTCTAAAATTCTTAAAAGTTTACAAATAGGTGTGGATGCAAAACACTACAAGCCCTATATTCCATTTGTTAGTAATTCTGACTTTCTTCTTTGCATTTTATAAGTTTTGAGACTGTCAGGCCTGCCTTTATTTTCTTTAGGTGTTAAAGAGTGGAATTCTATTCTTCAGACTATAGTTCTTTTGAAAGCAAGTGAGGAAAACATGCTCATTCTTCCTAAACACTGCAAAAAAGCATTAGTATACTGTGTTATTACTAATAGAGAAGACTTGTAAGATACCAGGATCACAGTGATTGAAGCCATGACTGATGAAAATAACCTGTTAACCTCTAACCTTAATTCTGATTGGTTATATACCTGTGTGGTCTTGATGCTAATATTTTAAGTGACAATTCAATTTTCTGAAAGGTGATGGAGGTATTAATTTAGTTACTCTACAATGCTGTAATATGGTAAAAGTGAAGAATAATTGTATCCCCACCAACTCCTCTACACATGTAACACCCACTCTTCCCCTCAGGATCTTTTGTGTTTTATTACATGAAACCTGATTCATGAATGACTGTGTGCACCAGTGTCAGCCCACATATTAAATATTAGTGAAGCTTAATTCCTCTTTTGCAGATGAAAAATTAGTAGAATTTCTAGTATTTTCTTCCCATAATCCATTGGATCATCTCGCCTGCTTGTACAACCTACTTTTGAGACTACTGGCAACTGAAATAAAGCATGCTTTTGGTACGTAGTGGTCCATGGTTTCTCTACCACCCCTGTCAAACAACTGAAAAAAAGAAGTGGAGAAATGGATTTTCTTTTAAGCCATGTCACCATGGCAATATATTTTGAAAACTTTTACCTCAACAGCTCATCATAACATATAACATACACACATATGAAAATAGTTCTATTTGTATGTTCAAATGGAAATGTAAGCCCTGGTAAGTAAAATTACCCAACACTAGGAAGAGAGTTTAAAATCACTTTCTAGTATAGCTGATATTTATTTTCATTTGAAACTCTGATTGCAAATACTATTTATTCAAAATTCAAATCTTGATTCTTACTTTCCTTTTTAGATTGAGACCTTTTATGTTAGCTATTTGGTGCTACTGGGTCAATAATTTGGCCTGATTATGTACTATGAAGTTTAAGCTTTGTCACAAATCAGGTCAGGCCTTTTTGTATATCAGACTGACTGAAAAGGATAGTTCACCAAGACTGTACACAAAGCTTACTATTCAGTTTAGCTGAGATAATTTGTTGCCCTTTGTTGCCGAAGTCCCTTTAATCAAGGATACAAGGATATAAACAAGGCCCCATCTAGTGGTATCTTGAAAAAAAGCAGGTAAAGCTGAAAAAAGGGGGGAAAAAAAAAGTCTCCATGTCACAATCTTCCTGTAAAATGAGCTACTAGTTATTTCCCTGAAACCCTAGTCAGGAGGGTTAGTATGTGTGAAATTGTTAAAAGTGAAGTGCCTGAGTCACAGTGATCCTCGATCACTGGAGAATTTATTTAAAATAAAGAGACTCACTCAGGAAACATATTCAAATGCAGAGTCTTAGGCTCTGGGCTAAAGAATCTGATTTAGCACCCACCTTAATAGAGATTCCACTTTGAGAAAGACTTCTCAAAGTACATTAGGCATATTGTAGCTGAGCCCTTTTTCCTGCCTACTAATATAGAAGAATGGCTGCACAATCGAGGTAGCAACAAACAATTTAGAGATCAAAAAACTTCATAGATTAGTGATAGGGGACCGAAGATTTAGAAGGGCTATAGAGATACCTGGCCTAGCCTTCCTCTCAAAGAAGTTTAAGCTGTTAGCCAAGACAGAAGGCTGACTTAGTTTTTATTATGACTTCTATTTTTAAGAATCTTCTGTAGTAAGCTATTCTAATACAGTTTTTCAGATTTTTCCCCCCTCTCTTACAAAAGAAAGAGTTTGGCCTAAATATTCCCCAAGTATTTTTTTGGCACTAAGCTTTCACAGTTCTCTCTCCTCTCCTATACCTATAATCTAAATGTGAAAGTAAACCTGTTTGTCTTAATTAATTGATATAGTAAATATAATTCTATACTTTATTAAAGAATTAAATTTTAATGGCTTTGGTCTCTGATCTTATTATGTTAATAGGAGACAAGGGAGATATTAGGAAATAAACTAACACTTATTGGGAACCTGCTAGGCTTTTTATATACAGAGAAAATTAATGCACTGATACAACCACCTTATGAAGTAATAAGTAGTCTCTACAATAGAGGAAGTGAGGCTCGAAGTGGTTAACTGCTGTCTAGGATCACACAGCTAGTACGTTAAAGAGAGTATCTGGATTTAGGTTTGAATTCGAAGTGCATGCTATTTCTACATGTGCTGCTTCCTACTAAAATCTATAGATAGCCTTCCAATAGTCAATTATATTAACCTTTTCTCAAACTAAAATATCTTTGACCAGAACTGCTGAGAAGGAGGAAAAGGAAAGTATCTTATGGGTACTCTTCTGCCCTTATTTAGACATGTATGTCCAAAATACAACAGGATGATGTGTGAAACAGAGTAATGGAGAAAATAAAGAAACTGTATAATGTGCCATTGACTACATGACAACACTGCTTGTGGACATTTTATTCACTTTAAAATAAATATTGTGCTGTAAAACTGTCCAGAACTAAAATCTGTAGTATATAGTAGGCAAGTACAAAGGATAGCCAGCACAGTGTGTTTTGTTAAGATAAATCATTCTAAATCGAAAGAGAAGAATCACCGACTGTCTATACCAGGTACATATTTTGGGGGGAAACACACTCATATCAAGGAGAAAGAAACAGATAAAAGTTCTGAGAGAGAAGCAACCTATTGTAAATAAGAGTTTCTTGAGATTAACAGAGGAGAAGAAAACTTATATGTGAGGCTTTACTGTGTGTCCAGTTTCTTGTTTAATACCTGGTAGAGAGCGGTTGCTAAATAGAAATTCGTTGAAAGGATTTCAGGCACTAGAAATTACATATTTAACACAGTCTCTCATTTAAACAACCTCCTGTCAATTTCTTTCTTCATTATCCTTACTTTATTAGCTAGTGTATATACTATAATTTACATAATAAATCTATTATTTAAAAACTTTCAATAGGTACAACGATTATGACATTTCATTAGGATGGACTCTAAATTGCTTGGACAGGATTTATTTTGGAATCACATTATCCAAGCAAAGAAAAACACACAATCAGTTCATAAGACACAACAAAAATGAAAAAGGTGAAACAAAACGTCTGCCTTAGAAGTTTATCAATAACCTCTTATGTACACATACATATTCACAAAGTGGTTGAGAGTCCTTTTATACAATCCTTTAGATGCAGTCCAATGACTGAGAGCTCTATAATGGGACATATGGTCAGACAAATCATCATGACTTCCAATGATCTTTTTTTTCCCCTGAACTTTGTTACCCTTTAATTGGGGAGAGAAAGAAGTCCATTTTCGTCTGCTGTATCTAAGATTTTACAGATCACTGGAGATTCAACCTAAAGAACAACAACAATAAAACCATTAAAAAGCTGCTAAGCTGAATACTTTATTCAGTATTTTTCTGCTGAATGAATACCTATAAATTTGATAAATGTATACGAGTCCTTGTTTTGGATAAACCATACAATGTTATTTGTCCAAATTGAGCTTTTTAGAAAAACATTTAGTCATCCAAATAAAATACCAGATAGGTAGAGAAGGTATTTTTATCTTTAAGTAAAAGAGATGAGAAAAGAAGTAAAGGACAAGAATGAGAGAGAAATACATAGCTAGGTCTTATATAACAAAAAAGTAGCAGAATATGGTAACATAATAAGTTGTACAATTCAGGAAAAGGTATAAAAAAAAATACAATCCAAAAATGGGCCAGGTGTTAAAATGATCAGATTTAAGATAACTATAATAAATATAATGAAGGAAATAGTGGAAAAGGTAGACAACATGTGTGAATAGATGGGGGATTTTAGCAGAAATGAAGCCATAAAAAAGAACCAAATGGAAATGTTAGAAATGAAAAATACATCAGATACAAATTCAAAGAGGTGGACAGGACACAGCAGAGGAAAGAATCAATGAACTTGAAGACAATTCAATAGAAATGACATGACCTAAATTGAAACAAAGAAGGTAAGAATAAAATAAAGGGCCTGAGATTTGGGGACAACTTCAAACTAACATGTTTAATCAGAGTCCCAGAAATAGAAAAAAGGTGGGGCAGAAGAAATCTTTGAAAAGATGATGGCCAAAATTTTTCCAAACCTAATGAATTATATCAACCCACAAACCTGAGAAGCTCAGTGAACTCCAACCAGGATAAATAACAAGGAAAACCACCCTTACGCATCGCATAACCAAAGGTAGAACCATATTTCTAGAAGGAAGTAGAAGATAATACCTTCATGACTTTGGGGTGGCAAAATTTCTTAAAACAAAAAAATCATTAGCAATAAAATGGGAAAAAAATTGATAAAATGAACTTCATCAAATAAACTTTTGCTCATCAAAAGACAGTAAGAAAAAGAATAGTCAAGACACAGATCAGGGGAAAAATCTGCAATTAAAATAGAAAAAAACTCATGTCCATTATATATTTGAACTCCTAGAAATAAATAATAATAAGACAGACAACACCAACAAAAATGGGTAAAAGACTGAGAAAGACTCTCTCCTTGACCAAATAGTAAGGCTCCCCTGAGCCCTCTTTTTGACTAGGCCTCTTTTTGTTCCTGGGCCTGCCAAGTCCAGTTGCAGCAGTAATTCTGATAAGTCAGTTTAGAGAGAATCCCTCACTCTGAATATCTAATCACCCTCCATATCTGATCAAATTCCTCCTCTCTCACTTTTGATATCTGATCTTCCTGGCCAGCCTTCAGCAATAATTCTGTTAAGTCAGTTTAGCAAGAATCCCCTACCCCCGATGTCTCCTTTTAGTAATTTGCCATACAATGACTACTCCCCAACACCCCATTTCTGCTTGTTGGCTATGTATCCCTGGCTGTCTTTGCTGTATTTGGAGATGAGCTGACTCTCTCTCCCCTATTATGACAGTCTTGACACTTGTGGCAACAGTCCTGAATAAAGTCTTCCTTACTGTTTTTGTATCAGAAGAATTTTTTCTTTAAAAAGACTTGGCCATACACTTCACCAAAGAAGGTATACAGATGAATAATCACATGAAAAGGTTTCAACAACACTTTTCATATGGGAAATGCAAATTAAAATCACTAAAATGGCTAAAATAAAAAAGACTGACAACACCAAATATTGGTAAGGATGTGGAGCAATTGGACTCTCATATATTGCTGGCAGGAGTAAAATGATGAAAACAAAGGCTGAGTCTAAAAGACATGCTTTGTCAAAGAGGCCAGGCATAAAACATTATAGGCTCTATGATCCCATTCATATGGAATCAAAAAAGAAGTAAAACTGATCTATGGTATCAGAAAATAGAAAGGAGTATCTTTGGGAATTGAGGGGTATTGACAGGAAAGGGGTATAAGAAAATTTTCTGCAGTGATAGATACCTTGTTTTGGGTAATAGTTAAATGGGTATATAAAACTGTCAAAACCCATCAGACTCAACACTTAAGAACTTTGCATTTTACTTTATGTAAATTATACCTCAATAAAAAAATGTCAATTTTTACAAGTAGTATGAGGGCTATATTAAACTTTGGATACTACTGAAGGTCCTTTCTAGACTTAATGCTAAAAATTAAAATGTGGCCCAAAACTGAATTCCTGAGTATTAGTTTTTCACTTACCCCAAGGATATACTGACAGGAGTGAGGCTCTAGCATATATACAGTAACAGCATGAGGAGAATCTGATTCTTTACACCTAAAACAGAGAGTACTTTAAGGCACTGTCCAAACGATACAAAATTATTTTAAATTGTTTTCCTCTCAAGGATAAAAATGCCTTGTAAGTGGTTCTGTATAATTTAATAAATAATTGAAATAATTTAATTTGATAATAACTTATAAATAAATAACAATTATGATTTTACTATTTTATAATAAAACAGTATTTTATGACAAATCCATAAATTATTATGAATAAATATAATTATCCATAATTATATATTTATATAATCTTTTGCCCATAGGAAACAGACTAAAGAGAAAGGCATAAAGCATGATTTGATGGTCTAACTTACTTTAGTTTTACAGTCACCTGTCTTGGTTTGTCAGTTATATCACAAATATCTCCATTCCCATAAAAATGTGACACCATCCTGAATCAGAAAAACACACAAGCTTTATTAAACTAAAACTTCACTCATTCAGAGTAATTGTAATGGGTAGGGTGAGAAGTTGGTTAGAGGGATCAGTTTTGCATTAGTTAAAAAAAAAATCTGACTATAAAATACTCCTTAAAAATACATATTTTTAAGGTTATGTCACAGAGAAAGTCTTTCAGCTTCTATAAATAATACAAAGTTGAGATACTTCTTAGTGGTTTAATTAATAAGAATGATCTTTAACTTGCACATAATTTATTTGTATACAAATAGTTAAGGTTAAATTGCTTTTAAAAAAGTTTTCTTTTAAAGCTAACCATTTCCCCAGCCCTGTATATTGTTTCCTTTGTGGAACAGTTTCCCTGTCTTCCCATCCTCCATTCAGCTCCACTCATTAAAATACTGTAATGCAGGTGTACAAAGGTAAAGCCTAGGCTAAGCTATAAATTCCAAAGAGCAGGAACCAAAGACAAGTTTTAATTTTGCTAGCCTCACACTCCTGTGCTTCAATATTTGTTGCACATGATACCATGAGCTATTTTCACTTGAAACATATAAACATTTAAAAAACTGATCCGTTTAGTATATTAATACTTAAATACCTATCTCTTAATTTTGCTAATTTTGATTTTGGTCAGTCCAAGAAGTCGGCACATTCTGAAAACAGACTCTCTCAATACCATCTATGCTAGGAAGGACAAAGTTAACTCTGAGAAGGAAAAAGAATGAATAATTTAAAATTCACTGGGTAATGGACTATAAGAAAAGCTAAAGTTTAGTTATTCTTGGGAAAGAAGAGATTAATTTACTTCTGCTATAACAAGATAAACCTAATAGCCCAAAAGAGATGTGAGGTAGCTCTTCAAAAAACCATTGTTTAACAATTTTCAACCATTACCCCACTTTAAGTAACAAAGGGAAATGCTGGAGTATATTTAAATAAAGTAACTTAAAGTGGTAGCGATTACACATGAAGGGGGAAAATGTTTATAACAGCCTTAGACCTAATACCTGGAATTGTACCAGTGTTACTAGCGCCACCACCACTCTCATTACCATACACCACCACCACTGTCAAAGGCAGCAGCCAAAGTTTATTGCATGCAATTGCCAGGCACTACACTTTACATGAATTACCTCATTTAAATGTCATAACAATTATCTGAGGCAAATACTACTAGACAATTCTCTGAGGCAAATACTACTAGACAAGAAAAGTGAGGCTTATGAAGATTACGTAATTTGCCCAAGGTAGTAAGTGGATCGCCAGTATTTGAATACATGGTATCTGACTTCAGAAACTGTGCTCTTAACTATTACACTATGTTGTTCCCTCTAGAAAAGAAAACTAACCTAAAAAATGTCCCTGAGAAAAGCTGACCAGATATTTTACTTTAAATTTATGTTTTTCAATATCCTGAGTTTTAAATATTCTAAGATCTAAAGGCAAATAAAGTTAATATTTACCTGACTGTCTGGGTACCATCGTCTTGAAGGTGATAGGCTCTAGCAGTATTCTTCTTAGCCCATTCAATATGTTCTTCTTGGTTCCATGTCCCCACAACCACAGAGGTTTTCCCACTATCCTTGTCCTAATATATAAAAAAAATTTGTGACAATGCATGCTTGACATCAAGGTGACATTTATGCTGATGGCCTATAAGCTACAGATCTTATCTTCATCTGCACACTGGATATCTATGTTTAGACGTGATAATGTTAGTCAAACTTCTCAATTAGAAATTTGAGCTCATTATTCTTTACTCCTTGTTTCTCTGAATTATGAAACTAGTACTTTCTAGTCAGGTTAGGTCCTGATGTAGTTATTTATTTATTTATTTTTTGCGGTACGCGGGCCTGTCACTGTTGTGGCCTCTCCCGTCGCGGAGCACAGGCTCCGGTCGCACAGGCTCAGCGGCCATGGCTCATGGGCCCAGCCGCTCCGCGGCATGTGGGATCTCCCCAGACCGGGGCACGAACCCGCATCCCCTGCATCGGCAGGCGGACTCTCAACCACTGTGCCACCAGGGAAGCCCCTGATGTAGTTATTTTTGACTCTTTTATTTCCTTTCTCTCCTACATTTATCAGTCCTGTCAATTATTTTCCTGGAAATGTTCTTGGCTTAACTCTTTCTCTACATGTCCATTGCCAACATCTCACCCCCAACTAAGAGTTTAATCTCTCATACCTAGATAATACAACCACATACTACTGTGATTCTTACTTAAATATTTGGCCTCTATCTCTTACCCTGTAGCCACACTGAGCCTATCTTCATAGTACTCTTTAAAATGCAAACCTTCAAGTTATACTAGTTTTCACACTACTCATTTGACACGATGCACTATATATTGTCCTGTATGTGGACTTCCTTCTGTCTCATTTTCCTTCCGTTCCTTTTCCTTCCTTTTCTTCTTTATATTTTATGCCAGGGACCATGCTGGGCATGAGTATACATATGATTAGTAGAACTAAAAACACTTAGAGGCAAAGGAAACAGCCACAGCCACTGCTACAGTGGAGCTTATTGCCTAGTGAGAGAGCCATTAAACATTCTTTTAGCAACTACACTGTAAATTTCTAGAGAGGCAGGGATTAGAGCTGCACAGTGAATCAAGAGGATGGATATGGAACAAGAGTGCCTGGGTTTGAATTTTAGTTTCACCATTTACTACCTATGTGATTTTAGGCAAGTTACTAAATCTTGCTTCAGTTTCCTCATCTTGGAGTAACAATACTCATCTCTTACAACTGTTACGAGCATTAAATGAGTTGGTATTTGTAAAGTACTTAGAACAATGCCTGGTATACAGTAAGCACTATATTTGTTAGCTACTATTATTTTTCTGTCTCCCAAAGCTCCTACCAGAGTTCTTCAAGAAGTTCTAGGGACCTCCCTGGTGGTCCAGTGGTCAAGACTCTGTGCTCCCAATGCAGGGGGCCCCTGTTTGATCCCTGGTCAGGGAACTAGATCCCACATGCTACAACTAAGAGCCCGCATCCTGCAACTAAAGATCCCACATGCAGCAATGAAGATCCCGCATGCTGCAACTAAAACCCGGTGCAACCAAATAAATTTAAACAAAAAGAAAAAGAAAAAAAAAGTTCTAGGTTACATGACCTTGACTAAAATAAGTTTGATAAAACCTAGTGTTCGCAAGTGTATACGAAAACAGCCATTGTTAATGGAAATGTAAACTGGTCCAACCCTTTGGAAAGCAATTGTTCAGTATGCATACATTTTGACCTAGCAAGTACATTTCTAGAAATGTGCCCTATGAATATACTTGCAAAAGTTCACAAACACAACTATTTAAAAATGCTCACTAAGATGCTGTCACAGCAAAAACTGGAAACAACTCAAAGGCTCATCAATACACGTCTGGCTAAATATACTGTGGGTAGAGACATAATCCTCTGAACCTGCTGGAAAAAATAAGATCAGTTGTTGCTGGCATAGAAAGATCTCCAAGATACTAGGTGAAAAGAAAAAGTGCTGAGCAGTGCATTTAGTGTATCCCTTCTGTATAAATAAAAGGGTTATATCAACATTTACATATAGGCATTTTGTTCCCTTGTGGTGGGTTAGCTAAGAAAAAGTTAACAGCTGTTACTTTTTTAAAAAATTTATTTATTTTTAAAAATTTATTATTATTATTTATTTTCTGAACCCCCTCCCTCCCCCCGGCCTGAGTGAGCCAGAGTCCCCGAATCAGCTGCTCCTTTATTTTTCTTTTTTGAATTTTATTTTTTTATGCAGCAGGTCCTCATTAGTCATCAATTTTATACACAAGAGTGTATACATGTCAATCCCAATAGCCCACTTCATCACCACCACCCCCGCCGCTTTACCCCCTTGGTGTCCATAAATTTGTTCTATACATCTGTGTCTCAATTTCTGCCCTGCAAACCAGTTCATCTGTAACATTTTTCTAGGTCCCACATATATGCGTTAATATACGATACTTTTCTCTTTCTGACTTACTTCACTCTGTATGACAGTCTCTAGATCCATCCACGTCTCTACAAATGACGCAAATTCGTTCCTTTTTATGGCTGAGTAATATTCCATTGTATATATGTACCACATCTTCTTTACCCATTCATCTGTCGATGGGCACTTAGGTTGCTTCTATGACCTGGCTATTGAAAATAGTGCTGCAATGAACATTGGGGTGCATGTGTCTTTTTGAATTATGGTTTTCTCTGGGTATATGCCCAGTAGTGGGATTGCTGGATCATATGGTAATTCTTAGCTTCTTAAGGAACCTCCATACTGTTCTCCATAGTGGATGTATCAATTTACATTCCCACCAACAGTGCAAGAGGGTTCCCTTTTCTCCACACCCTCTCCAGCATTTATTGTTTGTAGATTTTGTGATGGTGCCCAGTCTAACTGGTGTGAGGTGATACCTCATTGTAGTTTTGATTTGCATTTCTCTAATAATTAGTGAGATTGAGCAGCTTTTCATGTGCTTCTTGGCCATCTGTATGTCTTTTTTGGAGAAATGTCTATTCAGGTCTTCTGCCCATTTTTAGGTTGGGTTGTTTTTTTTTTTAATATTGGGCTGCAGGAGCTGTTTATATATTTTGGAGATTAATCCTTTGCCCATTGATTCATTTGCAAATATTTTCTCCCATTCTGAGGGTTGTCTTTTTGTCTTGTTTATGGTTTCCTTTGCAGTGCAAAAGCTTTGAAGTTTCATTAGGTCTCATTTGTTTTTGTTTTTATTTCCATTACTCTAGGAGGTGGATCAAAAAAGATCTTGCTGTGATTTATGTCAAAGAGTGTTCTTCCTATGTTTTCCTCTAAGAGTTTTACAGTGTCCGGTCTTACATTTAGGTCTCTAATCCATTTTGAGTTTATTTTTGTGTATGGTGTTAAGAGAGTTTTCTAATTTCATTCTTTTACATGTAGCTGTCCAGTTTTCCCAGCACCACTTATTGAAGAAACTGTCTTTTCTGCATTGTATATCCTTGCCTCCTTTGTCATAGATTAGTTGACCATAGGTACGTGGGTTTACCTCTAGGCTTTCTATCCTGTTCCACTGATACATTTCTGTTTTTGTGCCAGTACCATATTGTCTTGATTACTGTAGCTTTGTAGTATAGTCTGAAGTCAGGGAGCCTGATTCCTCCAGCTCTGTTTTTCTTTCTCAAGATTGCTTTGGCTATTCAGAGTCTTTTGTGTTTCCATACAAATTGTGAAATTTTTTGTTCTAGTTCTGTGAAAAATGCCATTGGTAGTTTGATAGGGATTGCACTGAATCTGTAGATTGCTTTGGGTAGTATAGTCATTTCCACAATGTTGATCTTCCAATCCAAGAACATGGTATATCTCTCCATCTGTTGGTATCATCTTTAATTTCTTTCATCAGTGTCTTATAGTTTTCTGCATACAGGTCTTTTGACTCCTTAGGCAGATTTATCCCTAGGTATTTTACTCTTTTCGTTGCAGTGGTAAATGGGAGTGTTTCCTTAATTTCTCTTTCAGATTTTTCATCATTAGTGTATAGGAATGCAAGAGATTTCTGTACATTAATGTTGCATCCTGCTACTTTACCAAATTCATTGATGAGCTCTAGTAGTTTTCTGGTAGCATCTTTAGGATTCTCTATGTATCGTATCATGTTATCTGCATACAGCGACAGTTTTACTTCTTTTCTGAAGTGGATTCCTTTTATTTCTTTTTCATCTCTGATTGCTGTGGCTAAAACTTCCAAAACTATGTTGAATAATAGTGGTGAGAGTGGGCAACCTTGTCTTGTTCCTGATCTTAGTGGAAATGGTTTCAATTTTTCACCATTGAGAATGATGTTGGCTGTGGGTTTGTCATATATGGCCTTTATTATGTTGAGGTAAGTTCCCTCTGTGCCTACTTTCTGAAGCATTTTTATTATAAATGGGTGTTGGATTTTGTCGAAAGCTTTTTCTGCATCTATTGAGATGATCATATGGTTTTTCTCCTTCAGTTTGTTTTTATTTTTGGCTGTGTTGTGTCTTTGTTGCTGCACACGGGGTTTCTCTAGTTGCAGCGAGTGGTGGCTACTCTTCGTTTTGGTGCCCGGGTTTCTCACTGCGGTGGCTTCTCTTGTTGTGGAGCACAGGCTCTAGGCACGTGGGCTTCAGAAGTTGTGGCATGCCAGCTCAGTAGTTGTGGCTTGTAGGCTCTAGAGCTCAGGCTCATTAGCTGTGGTGCACAGGCTTAGTTGCTCTGCGGCACGTAGGATCTTCCTGGACCATGGCTCGAACCAGAGTCCCCTGCACTGGCAGGCAGATTATTAAGCACTGTGCCACCAGGGAAGCCCCAGCTGTTACTTTTGAAAAATGGGACAACAGTGGAGGAAAATTTTATTTTCATTCTATATTTCTGGCATATATTCCTTTAATTATATAAAAAAAAGCCACAGGGTATTATCTGGGCTGTACTTAGATGACACTTTTTTTTTGTATTAATAAAAAAATTAAGTAAAACATCCAAGCAGCAAGAATAAATGGAAAGCATAGTAAAATGGAACATCTCAGGCTTAAGTGAAGAATAAAATGTTCTACTTTACAGACACCTCATAAATTCGGAGTGATTTACTTGTGGAAAGTGAGTTGATCTTTCCCATTATGATCCATCTTGAAATTTAAGATCAGCTCAAAACATCTCAAGAGGGCAAATACAGTATTTTCTAATTACCCATTGTTATTTATTTGGGGGAATAAAAAGAGCCTTTTAAAACAGATCAATATTTATTAATGTTTGTTTTCCATGTCTAGTAGTTTACCTTACTAAACAAACTACAACAATGACAAAACTACTGGGGCTTGAATTTCAGAATTTAAGCAGCTTTGGCTCAAATGTAGGAGAATACTGATTTATGAAATTATGAATAAAGAGCCAGTGCATTTAATCTTAAAACTTATTTTATTTTAAGCTTAGATGATATGGTACCTTTTAGTTGAGAAACCTGCTGTATTTATCCTATTTTACTAACTCTAGTGATATACTATCTTACCATTCACTTAATTTAACGATGAGTTATAACAATGACTAATTTCTTGGTCAAAGCTAAAGAGGTTAGTCACTGTAGTTTATTATTCCTCCAGGCTCACAGTAATACACGAATCTGAGTAGTTAATAAATAACGTTACTTTAAGATGATTGACTTAGTCTTAACTGACACCAAGTTTTCCATTCTCCAGAATTTAGAGACACTTTGATGAATATTTCCATATTAAAATCATCTTATAATTAAAAGTAACACCAACCCCACCCCTTTTTTTTCCACAAAAGATTTTTGAAACTTTAATCCGCCTAGTGGTAGAGTGATATAAACGCTGTTCTATACCTCATGGTATTGATGTACATGTTTGCCATAGCAGAATTCATATTTCCACCAACCAACACCCTACAGGAAAGGAAACAGATCAAGTTATAGTACAGAGAAAGGCATATTGGGGTCTGTCTCAATACTGCCGCATGATAGTGATGGACATACATATAATTTAAAAAAACTGTACTAGCAATAATATGGTTGAAAATCAAAATTAAAAATTACTGATAAACTTTAAAAAATAGACATTACTAGAGAATAATTGCTGTACCACCCTGGTAAAATAAAGTAAAATGAAAATTCCACTTATAAGTGTATTTCCCACTGGAGTTCTTAGGGGCAAAATTTAACCTTTGTAGATATTAGCTCAAATTTTAAATGTGATTGCTACATAACCAAAATGTTGGCTACACAATCATTGATGCCCATTCCAGCAATTAGCCAGAATCACATATGAAGTACTTAAATATATATATTTTTGTCAAGTAAACATCAAGTTTTAGCCTGTGAGTAAAGAGAATATAATGGCTATGCATTGGATTATAATTAGATGCAGAGAGAAAATGTCCATTGGGAAGCTTCCAGAATCCTGCCATTTCTCTATAGACAAAAAATCTTTTTCAGTGCTACTAATGCCCCTTGATAAATAACACACAAGTGAAAGCTGTAAGAATAAATACTTAAACTGATGGTTCACTTCTCACCCCGTGAAAGCAGTAGGAACCACTAAGGAACTCTTTTATGAGTTGGTCATCTGTCAGTTTGGATATGTGGGTTGTTCCAACTGTGAGCATTGGCTGAGAACCAACAGCAATGGGTTTGTGGATTGCTGGAAATCTCTCTTCCTTAGTTGATTGAATATCTTCCTAAAATTAAATAAACATATGTTTAAGGGCTTCTTTGCCACACAATTTTTTTCAGTATGACTTAAATTATTATTTTTAAACTTCAGAAAATTTGGAAAAAAATGTCCACTCGTTTTTTTTTAATTAATTAATTTATTTTTGGCTGCATCAGGTCTTTGTTGCTGCACGTGGGCTTTCGCTAGTTGTGGCGAGCGGGGGCTACTCTTCGTTGTGGCACGCGGGCTTCTCACTATGGTGGCTTCTCTTGTTGTGGAGCACGGGCTCTAGGCGCACAGTCTTAGTAGTTGTGGCATGTGGTCTTAGTTGCTCCACGCCATGTGGGATCTTCCTGGACCAGGGCTTGAACCCTGTCCCCTGCATTGGCAGGTGGATTCTTAACTACTGCACCACGAGGTAAGTCCCTGTCCACTCATTTTTAATGGGTTTTAAGAAAATGAATTTTGCAACACTTAATAGCATAGAGAAAGCTCTAGGCAAATGTTAGTTCCATTTACCAGTTAGGGGCACGGTGACCCATATAGGGATAATTTCCATTTCACATATTTTGTCTCATATTTTTATTAAGTACTTTGCTACATGTTAGATTTTGTGTTTCTACATTTAGTTTTGGAAATGTGATTACTATGGGTAAAGAAAGGATAACAAGCAGGCTAATAAAGAGCTGAGTGGGACAAATATGAATATTAGTTATAATTATTCAAATGTAGCAGGACATGGTTGTTGCCCTGGAGGAAACTGCAGTTTAATAAAGAAAGGGTACAGGGAAAAGCAGTTTCACAGAGGTAGGGGTGATTCAAGTAGACTTTGACAAAGAACTGAAACACGAAGACTTCACAAAGAGAAAGCCCTTGATTAATTCATGAAACATTAATAATTTGTGACTTACGTGAATGTCTGTGTATGTGTTTTGTGTGCGTGCATATGCATGTGAACCTGAAGAAGAGGTAAGAGCAAAGATGTGTGGTATGGTATGATATTTAAAACCAGAGAGAAGCAGGCACTATAGATTGAAAACTATGTAATGCTAAGAAGTTTGGACATTATCTTTTAGGTTTTAGGCAAAGATATGGTATGATCAGATTTTTAAGTAATTACTTTAGCATGGGCAGGGAAGAAGGAATGGTAAGAACAAATCTGGAGGTGGAGAGTCAAGTTAGGAGCTGCAATTACCCAGGCCACAGACAAAGTGAATCTAACATAAGGGAGTGACACAGTAAGCAGAGAGGAAATGAATCCAGACCAGAACTGAAGAAGTGGGTGTACCAACTAACTGAATAAAATAATTTTAAAAAATTAAACAGTAAAATGTATAGACTCCTTTTTCACCCGCTGTGGTTGCCACTGACCAATTGTGGTCCTTTTCTTCTTTTTCAGCTTGTAGGATTTACTGGGTGGTTACTCTGGAAACCAATGACCTTATCCTCTCTCTCCTCCAATACTAAGAACAAAGATTGCCAAGATGGCCTCTTGTTTTTTGAAAGAACCTTGAATTTTACATATAACTCTTCCTATATTCAGAGCCTACTACTATGCTCCTGACAGTATTTTAAGTATGGAGTATTAAAAATGAAGTACCGACCCTATTCTTCTGTTTTTTTCTTTTGCTCTACCCAAGAATCTTACATCAAACTTACGGGGTCTTCAACAATTACAACAGCAACAGTCCTGAGATCAATTTTAAGTAACTTTGTGAATCAGCTATAAATCTTCTAGTAGAAGATGTATTTTGTAATGTAGTACTTGACCATGTAAGGCATTGGGACACTGATACCCATAAAAATGATCATCTAAAGCAAAAAAAAAAAAAAAAAAAAAAGCAGCAGACATAGTTACTACTCATAAGGAGCTAAGGTTTACTAGACTAAAGTAATTACTTACAATATATGAGACCTATAGTAAGGTTAGTGAACAAAAGAATAACGCATAGTGAAACCTGCAGATGAGAAAAGGGGAAGAGGTAGGAAGAAAAGAAGAATGACAATTTATTATTCCTTCTTGTGGACAGAACATCTACTTTCATTTTTAAGGAAAACTACTCCAATAAAAGCAAGATGATAGTAGTTTTTGTAGCAGGGTTTGGAAATTCATAAAATAGATTCTTAATAAATCCAGTAATTTCCAAATTAATTTAATGTAATAACACAGGCGGAACATCAAACCAAAATTCTAATAGCCATATATGTACTGTGTTTAAAAAAGAAAAAAAATCCTTTATGGTAAAGCTTGATTCACACTTAAAAGGCAAACCATATGCCAAATATCAACATTTTAAAAGTTATGTGTAATAAACTAAGTTTCTAAAAAAATTACTCTGATGGATGATCAGTTTTAAGTAATCACTCATCCTACAGTATTAGCTAAGATTTTCATGTACTCTAAAGATGCTAAGTATTTAGAAAGCATTATCATCAGTAGCTTTATTTTTAATAAATTTATTTATTTGGCTGCACTGGGTCTTCATTGCTGTGCCTGGGCTTTCTCTAGTTGTGTTGAGTGGAAGCTACTATTCATTGCGGTGTGCGGGCTTCTCATTGCGGTGGCTTCTCTTATTGCGGAGCATGGGCTCTAGGCGTGCACGCTTCAGTAGTTGTGGCAAGAGGGCTCAGTAGTTGTGGCACACGGGCTTAGTTGCTCTGTGGCATGTGGGATCTTCCCAGACCAGGGCTCACACCCGTGTCCCCCACACTGGCAGGCAGATTCTTAACCACTCCAACACCAGGGAAGCGCATCATCTGTAGCTCTTTTTGTTTTTTCTTTTTTTTTAAATTTGTTTTATACGGCAGGTGCTTATTAGTCATCAATTTTATACTCATCAGTGTATACATGTCAATCCCAATCGCCCAATTCATCACACCACCACCCCCAGCTCCCCCCTGCCGCTTTCCCCTCTTGGTGTCCATATGTTTGTTCTCTACATCTGTGTCTCTATTTCTGCCCTGCAAACCAGTTCATCTGTACCATTTTTCTAGGTCCCACACATATGCGTTAATATATGATATTTATTTTTCTCTTTCTGACTTACTTCATTCTGTATGACAGTCTCTAGATCCATCCGCGTCTCAACAAACGATCAAATATCGTTCCTTTTTATGGCTGAGTAATATTCCATTGTATATATGTACCACATCTTCTTTATCCATTCATCTATCGATGGACATTTAGGTTGCTTCTATGACCTGGCTATTGAAAATAGTGCTGCAATGAACATTGGGGTGCATGTGTCTTTTTGAATTATGGTTTTCTCTGGGTATATGCCCAGTAGTGGGATTGCTGGATCATATGGTAATTTTATTTTTAGTTTTTAAGGAACTTCCATACTGTTCTCCATAGTGGCTGTATCAACTAACATTCCCACCAACAGTGCAAGAGGGTTCCCTTTTGTCCACACCCTCTCCAGCATTTGTTGCTTGTAGATTTTCTGATGATGCCCATTCTAACTGGTATGAGGTGATACCTCATTGTAGTTTAGATGTGCATTTCCCTAATAATTAGTGATGTTGAGCAGCTTTTCATGTGCTTCTTGGCCATCTGTATGTCTTTTTTGGAGAAATGTCTATTTAGGTCTTCTGCCCATTTTTAGGTTGGGTTGTTTGTTTTTTTAATATTGAGCTGCAGGAGCTGTTTATATATTTTAGAGATTAATCCTTTGTCCGTTGATTCGTTTGCAAATATTTTCTCCCATTCTGAGGGTTGTCTTTTTGTCTTGTTTATGGTTTCCTTTCCTGTGCAAAAGCTTTGAAGTTTCATTAGGTCTCATTTGTTTTTGTTTTTATTTCCATTACTCTAGGAGGTGGATCAAAAAAGATCTTGCTGTGATTTATGTCAAAGAGTGTTCTTCCTATGTTTTCCTCTAAGAGTTTTACAGTGTCCGGTCTTACATTTAGGTCTCTAATCCATTTTGAGTTTATTTTTGTGTATGGTGTTAGGGAGTTTTCTAATTTCATTCTTTTACATGTAGCTGTCCAGTTTTCCCAGCACCACGTATTGAAGAGACTGTCTTTTCTCTATTGTATATCTTTGCCTCCTTTGTCATAGTCATAGATTAGTTGACTATAGGTGTGTAGGTTTACATCTGGGCTTTCCATCTTGTTCCATTGATCTATGTTCCTGTTTCTGTGCCAGTACCATATTGTCTTGATTACTGTAGCTTTGTAGTATAGTCTGAAGTCAGGGAGTCTGATTCCTCCAGCTCCGTTTTTTTCCCGTAAGACTGTTTTGGCTATAGGGGTCTTTTGTGTCTCCATACAGATTTGAAGATTTTTTGTTCTAGTTCTGTAAAATATGCCATTGGTAATTTGATGGGGATTGCATTGAATCTGTAGATTGCTTTGGGTACTATAGTCATTTTCACAATATTGATTCTTCCAATCCAAGAACATGGTATATCTCTCCATCTGTTTATATCATTTTTAATTTCTTTCATCAGTGTCTTATAATTTTCTGCACACAGGTCTTTTGTCTCCCTAGGTATTTTACTCTTTTGGTTGCAATGGTAAATGCAAGTGTTTCCTTAATTTCTCTTCCAGATGTTTCATCATTAGTGTATAGGAATCCAAGAGATTTCTGTGCATTAATTTTGTATCCTGCAACTTTACCAAATTCATTGATTAGCTCTAGTAGTTTTCTGGTAACATCTTTAGGGTTCTCTATATTTAGTATCATGTCATCTGCAAACAGTGACAGTTTTACTTCTTCTTTTCCAATTTGTATTCCTTTTATTTCTTTTTCTTCTCTGATTGCTGTGGCTAGGACTTCCAAAACTATGTTGAATAATAGTGGTGAGAGTGCACATCCTTGTCTTGTTCGTGATCTTAGAGGAAATGCTTTCAGTTTTTCACCATTGAGAATGATGTTTGCTGTGGGTTTGTTGTATATTGCCTTTATTATGTTGAGGTAGGTTCCCTCTCTGCCCACTTTCTGGAGAGTTTTTATCATAAATGGGTGTTGAATTTTGTCTAAAGCTTTTTCTGCATCTATTGAGATGATCATATGGTTTTTCTTCTTCAATTTGTTAATATCACAAATTGGCATTTGGATCACACTGATTGATTTGCGTATATTGAAGAATCCTTGCATCCCTGGGATAAATCCCTCTTGATCATGGTGTATGATCCTTTTCATGTGTTGTTGGATTCTGTTTGCTAGTATTTGTTGAGGATTTTTGCATCTATATTCATCAGTGGTATTGGCCTCTAATTTTCTTTTTTTGTAGTATCTTTGTCTGGTTTTGGTATCAGAGTGATGGTGGCCTCATAGAATGAGTTTGGGAATGTTCCTTCCTCTGCAATGTTTTGGAAGAGTTTGAGAAGGATGGGTGTTAGCTCTTCTCTACATGTTTGATAGAATTCACCTGTGAAGCAATCTGGTCCTGGACTGTTGTGTGTTGGAAAATTTTTAATCACAGTTTCAATTTCATTACTTGTGATTGGTCTGTTCATATTTCTGTTTCTTCCTGGTTCAGTCTTGGAAGCTTATACCTTTCTAAGAATTCGTCCATTTCTTCCAGGTTGTCCATTTTATTGGCATAGACTTGCTTGTAGTAGTCTCTTAGGATGCTTTGTATTTCAGCGGTGTCTGTTATAACTTCTCCTTTTTCATTTCTAATTTTATTGATTTGCGTCCTCTCCCTCTTTTTCTTTAGTTTGGCTAATGGTTTATCAAGTTCATCTTCTCAAAGAACCAGCTTTTAGTTTTTTTGATCTTTGCTATTGTTTTCTTTGTTTCTATTTCATTTATTTCTGCTCTGATCTTTATGATTTCTTTCCTTCTGCTTACTTTAGGTTTTGTTTGTTCTTCTTTCTCTAGTTCCTTTAGGTGTAACGTTAGATTTTTTTTGAGGTTTTTCTTGTTTCTTGAGGTAGGCTTGTATAGCTATAAACTTCCCTTTTAGAACTGCTTTTGCTGCATCCCATAGGTTTTGGATTGTCGTGTTTTCAGTGTCATTTTTCTCTAGGAATTTTCTGACTTCCTCTTTGGTTTCTTCAGTGATCTCTTGGTTATTTAGTAACGTATTGCTTAGCGTCCATGTGTTTGTGTTTTTTACGTTTTTTTCCCTGTAATTCATTTGTAATCTCATAGCGTTGTGGTCAGAAAACATGCTTGATATGATTTCAATTTTCTTAAATTTACTGAGGCTTGATTTGTGACCGAAGATGTGATCTGTCCTGGAGAATGTTCCGTGCACACTTGAGAAGAAAGTGTAATCTGCTGTTTTTGGATGGAATGTCCTATAAATATCAATTAAATCTATCTGGTCTATTGTGTCATTTAAATCTTCTGTTTCCTCATTTATTTTCATTTTGGATGATCTTTCCATTGGTGTTAGTTGTTAAAGTCCCCCACTATTATTGTGTTACTGTCGATTTCCTCTTTTATAGCTGTTAGCAGATGCCCTATGTATTGTGGTGCTATGTTGGGTGCATATATATTTATAATTGTTATATCTTCTTCTTGGATTGATCCCTTGATCATTATGTAGTGTCCTTCCTTGTCTCTTGTAACATTCTTTATTTTAAAGTCTACTTTATCTGATATGAGTATTGCTGCTCCAGCTTTCTTTTGATTTCCATTTGCATGGAATATCTTTTTCCATCCCCTCACTTTCAGTCTGTATGTGTCCCTAGGTCTGAAGTGGGTCTCTTGTAGACAGCATATATATGGGTCTTCTTTTTGTATCCATTCAGTGAGCTTGTGTCTTTTGGTTGGAGCATTTAATCCATTCATGTTTAAGGTAATTATTGATATGTATGTTCCTATGACCATTTTCTTAATTGTTTTGGGTTTGTTTTTGTAGGTCCTTTTCTTCTCTTGTGTTTCCCACTTAGAGAAGTTCCTTTAGCATTTGTTGTAAAGCTGGTTTGGTGGTGGTGCTGATTTCTCTTAGCTTTTGCTTGTCTGTAAAGCTTTTGATTCCTCCACTGAACCTGAATGAGATCCTTGCCGGGTAATCTTGCTTGTAGGTTCTTCCCTTTCACCACTTTAAGTATATCATGCCACTCCCTTCTGGCTTGTAGAGTTTCTGCTGAGAAATCAGCTGTTAACCTTATGGGAGTTCCCTTGTATGTTATTTGTCGTTTTTCCCTTGCTGCTTTCAGTAATTTTTCTTTGTCTTTAATTTTTGCCAATTTGATTACTATGTGTCTCGGCGTGTTTCTCCTTGGGTTTATCCTGTATGGGACTCCCTGCGCTTCCTGGACTTGGGTGGCTATTTCCTTTCCCATGTTAGGGAAGTTTTTAACTATAATCTCTTTAAATATTTCCTCTGGTCCTTTCTCTCTCTCTTCTCCTTCTGGGACCCCTGTAATGCGAATGTTGTTGCGTTTAATGTTGTCCCAGAGGTCTGTTAGGCTGTCTTCATTTATTTTCATTCTTCTTTGTTTTCTCTGTTCCGCAGCAGTGAATTTCACCATTCTGTCTTCCAGGTCACTTATCCGTTCTTCTGCCTCAGTTATTCTGCTATTGATTGCTTCTAGTGTAGTTTTCATTTCAGTTATTGTATTGTTCATCTCTGTTTGTTCTTTAATTCTTCTAGGTCTTTGTTAAACATTTCTTGCATCTTCTCGATCTTTGCCTCCATTCTTTTTCCGAGGTCCTGCATCATCTTCACTATCATTATTCTGAATTCTTTTTCTGGAAGGTTTCCTATCTCCACTTCATTTAGTTGTTTTTCTGGGGCTTTATCTTGTTCCTTCATCTGGTACATAGCCCTCTGCCTTTTCATCTTGTCTCTCTTTCTATGAATGTGGTTTTTGTTCCACCAGCTGCAGGACTGTAGTTCTTCTTGCTTCTGCTGTCTGCCCTCTGGTGGATGTGGCTATCTATGAGGCTTGTGCAAGTTTCCTGATGGGAGGGACTGGTGGTGGGTAGCGCTCCATATGTAGCTTTTTAAAAATAATTTTTCTCAACTTGCAGATTAAAGACATTAATTAAAGAAAAATAAACTGGTACTTCTACCTTGAAGAATAGTTAAATTTGGACTTGTGAATCATTTTGATCAAGCTGACTTTAAGTACCTGTCAGTACTTAAACTACTATCAAGAAGAAGATGAGAACTGAATTCCATCTCTAATCTTTCAATACATCACTTCAAATAAAATGCAGATTAAGTTTAAGATAAATTTTTCCTCCTCTCAGAATGGCAGGGTTCACAACATCCACAAAGAGTCTGGCAATACTTTCGCAGTAAGTATCCAAGAGGAAGGGGAGAAAAAGGCTTTGCAGTTAAATGTTAATTAACCCACTATAAAGTACTAACAGCATACCAGGTATCATGCAAGGAGCTGGAAACCCCAAGTAACAAAAGCATAGTTTATCTTCCCTCCGTTTAAATGAAGAACCATAGGAAAAAGAACAAATTTTAGCCATAAAAGTGCTATAATGGAGGACTGAATAAAACACAAGACCACAGAAGAGGAAACACTGATCTCTTCCGTGGGTAATCCATTAGAAGTCATGGCTCATTTGCAACGGAAGTGACACTGGAAGCATATCTTCAAGCATACATGTGTTGACCTTCTATTAGTTCATCAGATATAGGGAAGGAGGGGAGAAGACAACAGAGGAAGAGGCAAAACAGTATATTCAAAGGAAAGGAGGTTGGAAAGAATGTGGTACTTTTCTGAAACTCTTAAGTTGTTCAAAATAGCTGGGATCAAGGGAATGGTGATGAGAGATGAAGCTGAAGCTAGATCACAAATGGTCTTTTTTTTTTTTTTTTAATCTTTTGGCCATGCCACATGGCATGTGAGACCTTACTTCCCTGACCAGGGATTGACCTGTGCCCCCTGCATTGGCAGCACGGAGTCTTGACCACTGGACTGCCAGGGAAGTCCCCACAAATGGTCTTGACTCTCCTTTGATAATACCATTGTATGAGCAATGATTTTATCCTGAGGTATAGATCATGTTAACTACCAAAAGATTAAATAAATAATCAAATGTTCACTTCAGAAAGAACATTTTATCAGCTTTGTGGGAGGAATTAGAAAGAAGATGCATGAGGACATTAGTTTCTGGTCTTAGAAAATGATGGGGTCCTGAACTAATGACAGGACAGAGTTGAAAAGCAGTCAGTGGATAACACTGATAGCACTGAGTAAATGATTAGAGTTAGAGATGAATTAAGAGATGGGTAAGAAAAATGACTCACGTTTCTGACTTGGACAACTGGGTAGAGAACACTGCTTTGAAAGCAATGGGGAAGACTACAAAAGGGTCAGTGTGAAAGAGAAAAAAATGGTTAAGTTTGAGATTACTGAAAATGTATATACATCCAATACGCAGATGAAAAGGGAAGACAGCATATCAAAAGGGAGAAGCAGCAGAGAGAGGTGGTTAAGAGGACAGGTTCTAGAATCAGACTACTTTGATTCTAATCTCTAACCCATCACTTGTCACTTCCCCTCTCTGAACCTCAGTTCCTTAACCTGTTAAGGTGGATAATAGTAAATCTTATACGCTATTGTAAGGATTAGATAATAGTTGTAAAGACTCAATACATGTTAATTATTTGATTGTGATTTGAGTTCAGGAGAAAGATCAGTGTTGCAGATATGTATTTATAACTCATGGATGAGCTTACTTAAGGAGACTATGTACAATAAGGAGAGAAAGCAGCTATGGACAGAACCAGGGGAAGTTCAACATTTTAAGGAGCAGGAATCAGAGAAGGAACTAGTACACAAGAGATCAGAACCAGAGAGAACCAGAGATAATGACCTGTAGTAAAGAAAGGAGAAAAAGTTCAAGCTTCCAATGCTCAGCTAAGATCAAGTTATGCATATGTTCAGCAAATTTAGAAGCAAAAGATTGCTGTTGACCTTAATAAGAACAGTTTAAGAAGAATGATAGAAATATGGTTTGATAATAAATAGCAATGAGCTGAAGAATAAATAAAGCATTAGGAGATGGGCTGCAGTCTATTTTTTCAAGAGGCTTAGCTGGTAAGTCCAGTTAACTAGCTAAAAATTAAACTTAACTGAAATGAACAGGATGGCAAACTTTAAAATACTATGGAATCATGGGGGACTTTCTTGGTGGTCCAGTGGTTAAGAATCTGCCTTCCAATGCAGGGGACATGGGTTCAGTCCCTGGCTGGGGAACTAAGATCCCACATGCCATGGGATAACAAAGCCTGCATGCCAAAATACTGAGCCCATGTACCGCAACTATTGAGCCCATGTGCTCTGGAGCCCATGTGCCACAACTAGAGAGAAGCCCATGCTCTGCAACAAAAGATCCCGCAAGCCACAGTGAAGATCCCGCGTGCTGCAACTAAGACCCAATGCAGCCAAATTAATAAAAAAGAAAATTATGGAATCATGAGTGTAAGAGAATGCTAAAATAGTTTCTGAGAAGTATTAGAATAAGGAAAAGAATTAAAATCAAAAGAATTGGAATTGACAATTTTGAGTCAGGAAAATAAATGACTACTACTATACTACAGAAATTATTAAAATACTGATATATGCTCTGAAATTTGGAAAAGGAAGCACTGAAAGAAATACTGTTAGATAATTCTCATACCTCTTTATTTCTCCTAAAAGGCACCCTCAGTATTTCTTCCTGCTGTTCCAACTGTCTCAGGGTGAGGGGTTTAAATGGTGATCCTGGTAGTGACTGGCAAAATATGTCATTCACAGGAGATGCTCTGAATCTATTCAGTGAGAACAAAGCATTAAACCTAAGCAAACGACACTTTAAAGCATGTGTGCATTTCATGTTTAAAATATTAAATCCACATCCTACCTATATTTAGGATGACTGCACAAGAGTGGTGTCAAAATGACAACTTCATATTCACAAGTTGTAACTTCAGCTACTGAAAGAATTTCATGCTTAGATTCAGGATGACATATGTACATCACAGTACTTGATCTGGGCCGGTTCTGTTTCAAACTACAAGGTGTACCATTTCCCATTCCCACTGGATAGTAGGGTGTCATCTGACCTTCGATATTTTTAGTGGGAATCTTAAAAAAAGAGTATAAGACAGACTTTTCATTAGAAATAGAGGTGGGGTGAGGATGGAGAAGCACTTATTCTGAAAGGAAGAAAACTACATTTTATTCATAAACTAACATTTATAAAGGTAATATTTCTGTACTTTCTATAAGCTCTCCCTCTACTATTCTTTTCATTCATATTCTTATTTGAGCAAATACATATTTTCAGAGCTAATTTAATACAGAATAAAAGAAAATTTTTATTTGGTGCTAAAATTAAGATGTACACTTACATAAAAAAGGCTATAATAACATAATTAATATGAATTATTTTCAAAAGTTCTAAATAAAGTGACTAAGATAAAATATAGAAACTTACTATACTTGGGCTGGTCAGAGCTTTCTTCACTAAACTCTCAAGTGAATGCCTATGTTAGAATTTAGATTCTAGAGATTTGAAGTTTGATTTGTCAAAAAGTAGGGCTACAGAGTTAACACTATGTTCTAAAACAGGAATCTAAATATTGTGCTAGTTCACTGATCTGCTTACTCTTCTTCCCTGTTATTAACAGACATACTTCTCAGCATATAAACTCCTGTACAAATCCATTCATGGCCAGCAAAAGACAGATGAAGAAATTTTCACGGAATGGGGGAATAAAGGAGATCACCCCAGAAGACAAGGATTATTAAGGAGTTAGCTCCCATACTTTTATCGACATAAACACAAGAAGAATTAAATGGAAGGGCTTTAAAAGATATTGTTAATATCATCTCCAAGCAAGCTCTTTGGAGGCAGGGAGCTCATCTTGTATCACTTTGGTACCCAAAACAGGTAATAAATAAATGTTTCCAGGGGAAAATATTTTGAGATTTCTTGTATGCTAGTTTCATCCTAGTGTCTAGAATTAGAAAATCCTGGGTTAAAATCCAAGCTTTGCATTCACTAGCCTTATGACTTTGACCAAATTTCAGTTTTTGTCATTCATAAAAGTAGAATAATAATATATACTCAAAGGCTGTAGGGAGAATTAAGCATTACCCTTTGTTACATGCCTGGCACAGCATCTGGCTTATGAATTGGGGCTCAATAAATGTTAGTTTTCTTCCCTTACCCTTTCTTCCTCTTCCTTGATCATTTCACACTTTGAATTCCATTTGCTATCCTCCAGAGCCAAAAATATTTTGAGATAAATATTTTATCTCAAAGGTAGTCTGTAAAATTAAAACCTTTTAAAATAGCAATGCTGTGTGTGTCTATGCATAGCTTACCAACTCCCCCAAAGCCACCCTTTTAAGTTATGGGCATCCCTTTTAAGTAATCTTTAAGGCCTTTTGCCGTTTAACTTTACTTCTAATAAAAGAATCATTATGGTATGAAACCATTTATAGAAATATCCTCTACCAATAAGTTATTTAACTTTATGGAAATTCTTAGGATTCATAAAGCATTCCTTGAACCACAGGGGCATTTAAAAACTGTAACTGGTCACCCTAAGGAATCGTTCCTTTTAAACAATCCTGTTTTTCAGTCATCAATTATGCATTCACATTCAATAAGCATTCATGAAGGGCCTACATTATGTCTGGCACTCTGCTTTGCACTGTGGGGTAAGGAGAAAAAAGACAGTCCCTGCTTTTAAGATGCTTGCAGTCTGGTAGCTTGTTATTTACATTTATGATTTATCTGTTTTACACATAGGAAATAGGGTCCAAACAACAGAAAAAAATGCAAAAGCTCCAATGTTGAACAGAGGGAAAGAACCACTGCGAAGCACAGAAGTGATATAATGCTGTTATAGAAACTTTCCCAGACACATTTTTGATAAATTCATTTATTTTTGTATGATCTTAAAGTAAATAAAAGTATTATAGCATAACTTTTCTCATAAAAATCTAACATATTGCAAATTTTCTTTGACTAAATCCTTTGAGGTAGTTGATAGATAAAGAACACATGGCTATATTCTGTCAATTAAGTTTTATAAATTCATGTCTAACAACAGATGTTAAGACTGAAAATCACCAATTATCACTTGCCTCTTTTGATTTTTCCTTTTCTTCCGCTTCTTGTTCTGTGGATTAATACAAAAGTAAGTTAAATAATGACCAGTGACTTATATACAAGATATAAATGACTAAGTTTTCATCAACTTTGTAATCTTAAACTTCTTTCTAAAGAAAACCTGGACTTCCCTGGTGGTGCAGTGGTTAAGAATCCACCTGCCAGTGCAGGGGACATGGGTCTGGTCGCTGGTCTGGGAAGATCCCACATGCCGTGGAGCAACTAAGCTCGTGCGCCACAACTACTGAGCCTGTGCTCTAGAGCCCGTGAGCCACAACTACTGAGCCCGCGTGCCTAGAGCCCGTGATCCGCAACAAGAGAAGCCACCGCAATGAGAAGCTTGAGCCCCGCAATGAAGAGTAGCTCCCGCTCACCGCAACTAGAGAAAAGTCTGCGCACAGTAACAAAGACCCAACACAGCCAATAAATAAATAAATTAAATTAAATAAAAATAAAAATAAGACCCAAAACATACACATACTTTTAGCTAGATTCCTTGAAATGGTTTCTTTTGAAAGAACAGTCATATTTAATCATTACATCTTTACTTAGGAAATACTCTATTTGAGGCATAAGAACTGGCCACGACAGTTTTCTTCTGAAGTGTTTTTATCTCAGTGAAAGGTTTAATCTTAAATGAGTTGACCAATTTGAATAATACAGATGAATAAAAATATTTCATAATTTGAGGGATACATCTACATGTCTATTTCCATATATAAAAAGTTGCTTAAACCAAGCAAAAGACTAACACTATATAAATATAACACTGATATGTATGGCTCACCAGATTTTAAAAATTTATTAATAGGTAGAAAAAAAGCATAATGTTTGCTAAAACAGAAAATAATGAAAAGATCTCTTTGAAAAAGTTTTCTATGGGATTGTTCAGAAGTTTATTTTAGTGTTTTAAAATTCACACAGTCTCCAACAAAATCTTTTAAATTCCAATTTGAACATATACTTTAAACCAAATACCAGCATTACTACTAAATCACTCTGTAGAAACAAACCTTTTTCGGATAGAAGATTCTTAGCCAACATATTCCCAAGGTAGTACTCGTGAATATTTACTTTCTATATTTAAAAATAAAATAAAAATACAGTAAGTATTTGGCAAATACATTTTTAAAGAATACAGTTTAAAACCATCCACCTCATTATTAAAGTTTTCATTTTATAATGTTCTACATTTCATATTTTGAAGAAAAAAATACCTGACCACTTTCTTTCTCTTCATGGTACTGCCGAATGTGTTTTCCGTGACATACTTCGTAAGTCCAATAAGACTCAATCTAAGACAGATGGATGTATTTATGTACAAAAGCCACACAACTCAACTGAATTCCTTTTTGATATTTTAAGCAACTGAAGATTTCTCTGAAGATTTACAGCAAGCTTTCATTAAATGAAAGTTATTATTATGCCTCAGAAAACATGAAATTACTGAAGCTTATTCATTGTTTTCACTAATTAGCTAAATGTGAAAATTCTATGAAGGAAATAGGTTTAAATATACCTGGGGTCTATAATAAACATCTGGCCAAGGGATCATTTTTTACACAGCCTAAAAAAATAACCGTGAGCAGTTTTTATTAAAATTGTATATAAAGAAACTTTCTTTTGATCTGAAAAACATTCAAAGCAGTTTGGTGATATTATTTGATAATTGATATTATTGGGTGTTTGCTGCATATACTATACAGGAATTTAAATGAACAAAATACTATTAAGCAACAGTTTAGTTTTACAACTAACTTAAAATGTGATACAACATAATAAAGTAAAAAGAAACAGAGAATTATTTTCAAGGGCCTATTGGCTGCTGGAAATTTATTTTCTAGTTATCAAGTGAACATAAAATACATACTCTGTAGGAACAACTGCTCTGTTTAAATAGTGGCTCCAATAGCTCTCTTGGATTTGGGCCTTTATAATCCTTTTCTTCTTCCTATGAAAGAATTAGAGTTTAATACAATTATTCTGGAACTTCACCCAACTCTGCTGTTTAGATATTAACTCATTGGTCAAACCACAAATGCTTGGAAATAAAAGGGGGAAAAAAGTCAAAACCTTTAATAAGATCCTATGGCATGCCACTTCTTTCAAAAGAATTGAAGTATATGCAGCAACATGGATGGACCTAGAGATTTTCATACTGAGTGAAGTCAGACAGAGAAAGACAACTATCATATAATATCACTTATATGCGGAATCTAAAAAAAATGGTACACATGAACTTATTTACAAAACAAAATAGTCACATATGTAGAAAATAAATTTATGGCTACCAGGAGGAAAGCGGTGGGGTGAGGGATAAATTGGGGGATTGGAATTGACATATACACATTACTATATATAAAATAGATAACTAATAAGGACCTACTATATAGCATAGGGAACTCTACTCAATATTCTGTAATGACCTATATGGGAAAGGAATCTGAAAAAGAGTAGATATATGTATATGTATAACTGATTCACTTTGCTGTACACCTGAAACTAACACAACATTGTAAATCAACTATAATCCAAAAGAAAAAGAATTGAAGTATAAAATATGGAGCCATAGAATAATCTTCCATTCTTTCTTCTCTTAGAAAAAGGTTAAGTATCAGTTTCCTGAACAATTCTTATAAACCTAATTCAGAATTATTAAATGCTTGTATCCAAACAAATTCTATCTATGAAAGCCTCAGAATAGTTGAATCTTATAGAATACACTGGAAAGTTTTAATATACTTCTCAGTTTTCCATATATTTTTACATTTCAGACTTGAATGCCATAAATACGTGTGTAATTGCATATGTGTGTATTTGTGTCTTAAGGTGGTTTAAAACAAAATAAGATAGCTGTCTTTCACAGATTTTAAGTCTGAACAAAACCTAAGAAACCTAAACTCACTGAGTTTAATACTTCCATTTTACAGATTGTGAAAATATTATGTAATTAGCTCAATAAACTTATTGAGTGGAGGAACTGAGTTTCAAATTTGTTCAAGGCTCCACAGCTAACTATAGCCTATACCTCAGCCTCCTGGCTCCTAGGCTGGTGTCCTTTCCATTTTACCATGCTGCCTCTCGTGTTTCATCTTGAAAGAAGTAATTGCCTTGAAGGATGGATAAGAGGCAGTTAGGGCATTTTAGGTGGAAGAAACGGGCATGAGCTAAGGTAGTAAGAAAGCACAAGGTACCTATAGATTTACTTATTAGCAATTCTTTATAAAAAATGTCACATACACATTTAAAATTTTATCTTGTTTCAAAACCTTCATTTCTATAAAAGAAAGCATCCGTGGAGTTAGATTTTCATCTAAAACATTAATAACTGGTTGCTAGTTTTTCCAAGTTGAATTGTAAAAATCAAAGAATTCAGGAATAATAAGGATTACTAACATTGTAAATCACTATACTTCAATAAAAAAGTGATTACTATATTTTTAGTAAGACAGGATAATTGAGAAACCTGTCACTCAATTTTATTTTAAGGTATGGAGTTGCAATGTTTTAAATATCTTTGGTGACAGGGATTATCAATGTATTTATAAAAACTTACCTCATCACCACTTGTCACAAGGGGAAGAATGCATTTATATTTTTCTTTATGTGTAGTTGTCATGATGACATAATTATCTTCTTTATACAAAACTCCAGTTGTAGGCTAGAAATAGAACAAAAAAATGTACATTACTTTAGCTGATTAAACTGAACTATACTAACTTACAGTCCCAGGTTAAACTAATTCATCACTTCAACAGGATTTTTAAACATACGTGCAAAGGCAGGGAAAAGATTCTACATAGTTTTTAATGACAAAATGAAGATGACAAACTTTATCCTGGTGTTACAATGTAACAGAAAATAAGGAACAAAAATAAAGCTTGGAGTAAAAAGAAAAAAGTAGTAATGCAACAGACTGAAGTTATAATACAGATTAAAAAGCAGTAAGAGATGTCAATGTTCATGGATACATCATCACTGAATACTTATTACTCCTACTAACAATTACCATCTATATATGAGAATTTACAGCACTTTATAAACATACTCTCAATTCTGTTGGATGGGACACCTGAACATAATATAATGTAGTAGTTTTCATATTTGGATAACATATGGTCTTTACTGCAACTACTCAATTCTGCACTGTAGGAAGTAAGTGCACAGGCAATATGTAAATGAAAAAGCACGGTTGTATTCTGAGAAAACAAACAAATAGCTTTACAAAAATAAAGTTTGGAGTGGGCCAGCCCAAAGGTATAGTTTGCGGATTCATGGTATATATCAACAAAACTATCCTTAAAGCGGTCTACAGTATAAAACCAAACAAATTCACAAATCAAAATGAACCAATGTAATTCAAATTAACATTTCAATTAATATAACTGATATTATTTAACTAAAAAGAAATCTCTGCTTTGTGATAGCAAATATGTCACTAACTACTAAGGCAGAAGTTTTCAAAGTCTAAGAGAGGTGTTCTCTGACAATTCAATTCTCTCTTAACTTTTCTCTTCTTACAGCATTGTAAACCCACTATACTATTTGGCTATCCCTGACAAGGAAAGAACCACCCTTATTACATATCTCTGCTCTTTTCTCAGTTTAACAAAAACAATTCCTAACTATAATAAAACCAGTACTACTTGAAACTGATGTTATCTTAAACACAAATACAAATTAGGAGATGTTTTCCCAAGACAATAAAACAAAACAAAACAGAGCAGTAAATACTAGCTGTATTAGCTATATGACACTACCAAATTAAGTTCTTTACATTTATTGTCTGATTGATGCTCGAAGCAAGCATTGTACCCATCTCACCGAAAAGGAAACTGAAGCCCAGGGCTTAAATAATTTGTCCAAGGTAATATAGCCAGTAAGTAGCACAGCCCAGACATGAACCCTAGCAGACTGATTCCATATTCTATGTGCTCTTAACTGTTTTAACATGTTTGAACTAGCTTTTGTTAACATTTTCTTAGATTACTATATAGACTCCTGGACTATGGCCAAAGATCCTTATTTAATAAAAGATCATCACAAGTGAAGAGAGAAATCAAAGAGATTTGAAAGTCAGAGTTGTAAAGCCAAATTTGTGATAAAGGGATCCTTAGAAACATTTATTCAGTTGAGCCAACAAACTGATGTAAGACAAAGCACTTATAATGTCTCTCGGTGTTTTCTGGATATATTCAGAACATATGATAGTGAGTTGTACAAAGCATGACTTACATTCATTTAGCTAGCAATGGATGGCCTTGAAGTCTTAGTCTTGTCAAATCATTCCTGTACTGTAGGGAAGGTGGACAGTAGCATATGACTTAAATCTAATCCTTTCTATTTGTGAAGTACCTGCAACTTAATATTCAGAACTGGATTCTACAGCAATATTGACTCATTTACTAAAATATTTACCACAATGCTAACAATGGAAAAAGAAACCGCTTGTCTAGAGCAACGGCAAAGAAAGGAAGACAATTCTTTCTTTGTAATTAAAACTAATCTTGGGTTGTATGTCTATGTGAAGAAATTCATTCCTCTGCCTATCGCTTTTAAGGTTTAGGTAAAAGGTAACAGAAGTAGAAACCATCACTATTCTTATTTGAAGATTTGTTGTTGCTGCAAAGATTCATTTTTCATTAGTTTAGGAAGGGCTACTTTCTTCTTTGATAAAACAGACCAAGTGGCAATTCTTCTATCTGAAAACTCTTTGCTGAAATAGTGCATCACTTATTGGGATCATGAAGTAAAAATTTTAACAAACTTTACCCTAATTTTTAATAATATAATAATATAAATTACAGGGGAAAAGTTAACCTTTTGTGATTTTCTAAGTTAAAAAATGCTTCCTTCTGATTTTGTAAAACATTTACTTAAGAAATATAATTCTGAATGCACAGAATCACAGATAGTGTTAAAAAACTTGTTCTATATAACTTAACACCTTAAAGTATTTCTAGTGTAAGATTAGTGATTTGATAAAAATCAGATTTTAATATAATGAAACTAATCAAGGGAGGTGTGGTCTTTAAGATTAAGGAATTTAAAAAGTATCTTGGCAGGGGAGAAATTCCTAATGTTTGACATGAGTCTGGAAGAATTAAGATACAGGATGAGAGAGAAAACTATCCTTGGAGAGGCTGTAAAATAAACTCAATGGCACTACTTGTTAATATATATAACATGCTTCGAACCATGGAGCTGGTCACCATTTTTCCCAAGAGTAGTGTCTGGGGAAAGTTTTTGAGTGGGAATACATTTCTATACTTACAAAAGAAGTAGAAAGAAAATTAGACTTATTTTGTGGTTTTCCTTCGGTGAAATTCATAAGCTCTGTGAAGTAATGAATAATCGAACACTTTAATGACACAGAGATGTTATTTCAGAAGGAAAATATACACAAAAACAAAACTGACTTCTAAAAACCAGTAAAGAAAGAATATCATAATCATTAATTATTGTAAACATTTAAAAATGTACACAATTTTGGTGCTTAATACTTTTCTAAGCAAATTTGAAAGATTATGTATTATTTTGATATACATGAAGGGGAAGATGATTTAAAGCACAGAAGAATTTTAAAGATAAAGAAAATTCAGATCTTCTAATCAAGTCCCTTCCAATTTCAGGTGGGAGAGAGATAAAGACCTTTATCCTAGTTCATACAGCTGCTTAGTTACACACAAATGTCCATCCAACTGGCCTATAAAACAAAATGACAGTGCCAGGTGTGGAGGGCTGTAGTTTCAATTACACAAAGTAGGGAAGGGAAGCCCTGAGATTAGAAAAATACTAAAAAAAAAAAAATCCAAAGATCAATGATAATCACTCTTGGGGCTTATTTTTCTGTGAGGGCCACAGATCTTTTGCCAACTTATAGGAAAATGTTTCTAGATTTTTCTCAAAATAACTCAAACTTAAAAAAAGAAAAGAAAAAAATTTCTCTCCAAATTTTCAAATGTGCCCATCTTAGATTATGCTTCATTGCCAAAGAAAAGTAATTAAAAACAAAATGTCAAAATAAAATTGTTAGATATAGAAAAGGTTGGTACAGCATACGTTAAGACCGAGATCTTCTACCATAACCTCTTTTTAGCCAGCAAACACCAGTGCCAGAAAGAAAACTGAACGATTTAGTAGTAACTTCTAAAAAGGCTAGTTTTAGTCATCTGCGTATAGGTCAGTAAATTTTTAGGGCCACATATCAGCATGCCTTTTTAAATTAAAAAAAAAAGCAAAACACAGGTGCAAGAGTAAAAAATTTTAATGACCACATTCTTTAAACATTTGCCAAGTTCATGCCAAGTGTGCTCTTTGGAAATAATAACAGAGGCTGGACTAAAATATTCTTATCCCAAGCCTCTTAGTTATATCTGACTTGTAACAAACTTTCATATAAGTATTTTAATATATCAATATTTCCTGAATAAGAACCAACTGTATAGCACAGGGAACACTACTCAATACTCCGTAATGACCTATATGGGAATAGAATCTTAAAAAAAGTGTATATATGTATAACTGATTCACTTTGCTGTAAAGCAGAAACTAACACAACATTGTAAACCAACTATGCTCCAATAAAAATTAATTTTAAAAATATTTCTTGGCATTAACGCAAAGATTAATCTGGCTTCCCAGAGAAATACTTAAGAACCACTGAAATACCAGAATGGAAGAACTGAAGACAGGTGGAGAAACAAACCAGGTGTGAAATATTAGCAAAAACTAACATCTGCAAATAGAAGTCTGTTGTGGTACTGATGACATCCGTTATCCTGGGACATTCTGTGCAGACATCCTAGTATCACATATTCACGTTTCAGTGAAATAGTAATACAACAATATACTAAAACAGTCTTCCAAGTAGAACGACTGCAGGTAACTGGAATAAGAATTTTTTTAAAATTCTGCAGGGCGGAGCGGGGTGGGGGGAACTGTTGCATTTTCCCCGACTTCCATTTGAAATAAATGAATTAATTACCATACGGTAAGTATCACAAGAGCCCAATTTTTACTGGCCTCCGGTGGATAGCAAGACTTCTCAGCAGTGCACTCCCCAAAGGAAGAAGGACTGCAAATATTCATTACTTTGAGATTATAAATATATTCTTCAATGTAGGAAAACCGATCATAAAATCTCATGTTTTGGGGTCTTAAATAACAGCCATAATACATCAAAACTGTAAAGGATATTCTGCATAGAGCGTCGTTAACATCTCACAGGCCAAACAGCCCTCTCAGAAACAACTCTGAAGGAAAAAGAGCTGTGCGTATATGTTATGTACTGTGTGTGTATACAAGAGAGAAAGAACGAATATGAGAGAGAGAACTCATATCCGCAGCACAACTGGTTGTGTAGGTAGGGTGTGTAATACTCCTTTAAGGACAGAAGGCTGCTGGTGGAGTTAAGAGCTGCAGAGGACTTTCCAAAGAAAAGACAAATGTGTGCGTCTGACGTGGTTCTAGAAAAGCTTCTTCCACAGGGTGGGAGTGTTGGTAAGGTATAGTGCGACAGATTTTTAAAGGGGAGAGCAAGTGACCGCTGGATCCCGGAATGCGTAGCATGGAGGGCACATCCACAGAACGTGTCTGATAACACTTGCTGTTTGAATGAATGAACGCGGGGTCGATGAAGCTTTGGATTGGGGAAGGAGGCATGCGCCCGCAGAGGAGGTTCTAGGGGGAAAAAACGCAGAATACTGAGGGAAGGGGCCGAACCCTTAAGTGCCAGGAGGAACAGAGATGGCTACCGGGTTCGCGAGGGCACTGACCAGAGAGAACTCGGTGCCGGGCCAGTTGACGCGGAAAGGGATGTCATCGCTGAGCTGGGGGAGCGCTCGGCCGCCGCCGGACGCCTCTAGGAGACCGCAGAGTACCAGTAACAGCGGCCCGCCTGGGACCAGACTCCGCGCGCCGCCGCCTCCTTCCTCCATCCTCCGCCGCCGAGTTCTCCAGCCGCCGCCACAACCCCCTCGGCCCACAGTGGAGAGGAGAGGCGCGGGGAGGAGGAGGAGGAGGAGGAGGAGGAGGAGGAGGAGGAGGAGGAGGCGGCGGGACTACCAAGCGCCCACGCAACCCGGGGCCCAACAGCCGCCACGTCTCCTTCCGGAGAGCCCAGCAACGCCGCCCCCGCCCCCTTGGACTTCCCGCCACCGTTTCCGGGGCAGGCGGTATATCAACATCCGGGGCCGCCGAGCCGTCCGCCTACGGAAGCCGGGACGCCGGCCGGGCTTATCTTGTCGCGCGCAACCGCAGTCTCGTGGCTGGGAGCGAACGCAGCGGCTTCTCGGGAGCGGACGCGCAAAGAACGGGCCTCGGACCAGCACTTTCGGCGGCGGCGAAGTGGCGGCACGGAGAGCTGGTGAGTCCGGGAGGCGGCGGCTGTTCCCTTCCGCCACCCGCGCGGCTCTCCACCGGCTGGGCAGCGGCTTGGCGCTCGTGGAGCAGCTACAGGAGAGTGTGAGCGGGGCGGGTGCTGGTCTTCAGATGAGAAAATTCGAGGTGGCGAGGAGAAGTGAGAAGTGGCGGTGTTCCTGACTGCTGTACCCTCTCGCTGCTTTTCCTTTTTTCCGCACGTAGCATCTGTACACTTCATCTTTCCCGCTGGAAGTTTCTCTCCGCCTCTTTTGCTGTGGGCCGCGGTCACCTCACTACTTCCAGCTCCTGACTAACGCAGGGCGGGGATTGGCTCAGTCTCCGCAACCGTGGTTTCGGGGATACCCGAGCCGAGGAAACCTGTCGTCCCCCCGTATAAGAATACTGCAATTCTCCGACGGTGGCCTAGACGGAGAATCTCCTTGTGGGAAGGGCAGCTAGATAGCTCAGCCCCTACATTTTTTGCTTTACGGGAGTCTCTTTCATCTCAGAGTTGAAGTGCTGGGTTGCTGTTTTTTTAAGGAAGCCGATAAGTTGCTTTATGTGAGGTTCAGGGCCAGGTGAAATGTGAGGTTATGAACTCACATGAGGTTCAGATATCTCTGACTTTATTCAAAACACAAAAAGTTTTGGATTCCCCTCCTCATCTTAAAAAAAAAAGCCGTTGTTTTCATCTCTAATATAATGGGTTATTCAGTGTTAGTTCTATAGCACCTGTCATTGTCTTTCTGGAGGTGGGAAAAGCTAGACCTCCGTGCTAGATCTGCTAAAGACTGTGTCGCCCCTTGTGTGTCGTCGTCCCCCCCACCCCCCGCGCAATTTGAGCCAAATCAAAAAGCAGGAAGAACAGTCTGTTTTTCTATTTTTTGTTTTAAAAATTTCCTTTTTTAAAACAAAAGAAATCCGCAGCATCAAAGAAAATTACTTTTTTCCAGAATTGAGGTGTTGTTCATTAATTTATTTACTTATTAATGCTTAATATGTGTGCAAACACTGGGATTGGTAAATGGCACATAAATGGGTCTCTGTCCTCTTTCTCTCATGGTCTAACAAGGGAGATTACACAGACAAATAATGGTAACCTATTGTGATATAATAAAGTAGTTAACATTTATATAGCCTTTCTTCCGTGCACTAGTGTAAGTACTTTATATATGTTATGAGGCAGGTACTATAGATTATACAGTAGAGAGATGTTAGAGTGAAGATATAAAGAAGGGCAGAGATTGGACAGGAAAGGCTTCCCAGGAGAGGTGACATTAGAATTGGGGTTTTAAGGATTTATAGGAGTTTGTCAGGCAGGTGGGGAAGTGCATTTCCAGCACCATCCTTCTAGATGGTCCGTTAGGGCTTTTCGGTGTAGTCAGCAGATAGTGTGGGACGGAATCAACAGCAGGAGATTAGTGCTCTCTTAGAGGAACAGAGGCAGTCAGTTCAGATTAATTCAGTTCATTCAGTTCAAGATTAATTCCAAATGGGTTAGATATTTAAATGAACAACAAAAAGAAAACAATAGAAGAAAACTTAGGAGAATAATTCAATGATCTTGGTGTGTAAGATAGGAAATCCTGAAGTCATGAAGGAAAAGAGATGTATTTGACTAAATAAAAATGAAAAATATTTGTCTGCCCTTGTTTAGTCTCTGGGTCTATAGTGATGGAAGCTGCCTCAATAGAGCTTATGTTCAAGTAACAGATAAAAAACAAGTAAGATAATTTCTGGTAGTGGTCACTGCTGCTTAGAAACTAGGGTTGTGTGAAAGAGAATGCTTCTGGGACATGCTGCTCAGGTAGATGGTCAGACTTGTGTGAGGAAGTGACATTTGAGTTGTGACTTGAAATGGTGAAGAGGAAGCCACACAGCAATTTCCAGCAGGAAAAGCTTGGTGTGTTGGAGGGACAGAAAGAAGGCTAATGTTGCTGGAGTGTAAGAGCAAAGTGGTAGGAGATGGCCAGCTGGACACAGATCTGTAAGTAGGAGAGTAATGTGACCTGATGTACATTCATGAAGATCATTATGGTTGCTGTGTGGAAAACTGATTATAGAGAATGTTATTGGCTGAACTGTGTTCCCCAGAAGGATATGCTGAAGTCCTAACTCCTGGAACCTGTGAGTGTGAACTTATTTGGAAATAGGGTTTTTGCAGATGGAAAGTTAAGATTATTGAACTCGGGTGGGCCCTAATACAATGACTAGTGTCTTTATAAGAAGAGGGATATTTGGACACAGACAGACATACAGAGAGAATGCTGTGTGAGGATGGAGGCAGAGATTGGAGTGATGTGTCTACAAACCAAGGAACGCTAAAGTTTGCCAGCAACCACCAGAAGTTAGCAAGAGGTAAGGACAAATCCTCCCGTAGAGGTTTCATAGAGATCGTGGCTCTGCTGACACCTTGATTTCAGACTTCTAACCCCCAGACCTGGGACTTCCCTGGTGGCACAGTGGTTAAGAATCTGTCTGCCAATGCAGGGGATATGGGTTCGCGCCTGGGTCTCGGAAGATGCCACATGCCATGGAGCAACTAAGCCCTCAGCATGTGGGCTTAGTTGTATGGCAGCCCTAGGAAACTAATGGAGGGGCAAGTATGGCAAGAGGGAGACCAGTTAGGAAGCTGGTAGCAGCAGAGGTCGGGAGAAGTGGCCTAATTTGGATATATTTTTCAGCTACAGCATCTTGAATTTGCTGGTGGATTAGATGTGACATGTTCTTACAGAGATGAATTAATGATGATGTCTAGATATGTTTTATGAGGAACTGGTGGTGCAGTTTACTGAAAGAGGGAAGAAAAGAATGTGGACTGATGGGAGCCATGTGTTTTTGTCTGTTTTACTTTTTATTTTGAAGTGATTTCAAACTTATATAATAGTTGCAAGAATCAAACCTAGATTTCCCCAGTTGTTAACATCTTACATATGTGGTTTGATTACAATAAGAGAAATTTCTGAATCAAGGGTTCTGTTTTGGACATGTTAAGTTTTATTATTTTTTTAAATTTTTATTGGAGTATAGTTGATTTACTGGACATGCTAAGTTGTAGATATCAGTTAGACATCCAACTGCAACTAACATGTTGGTTAAATAAACCTGAAGCTCAGGTAAGGAGGTCAGAGCTGGAGTTATAAATTTTGGCGTTATTAGCATATAGATTTACTGAAAGCCATGGTTCTGGCTGACATCATTTAGGGAAAAAATGAGGATAACAAAGGGAAGATGAGTCATTGCAGCATTAGATACTGAACAGCATTGAAGAATTAACGAAATGGACTGGGGAGGTGTGCCCAGTAAAGCAGAAAGAAAATCAGAAAACTGAGATATCAAGGAAGTCAAGAGAAAGAAGTGTACCATGGGAATGACCAGCTAGCTGAGTCAAGTAAATGCTGCTGAGGAGTTGTGGAAGATGAGGATAAGCAGGTAACCACTGGATTTGACAGTATGGAGGAGCAGAGGGGAAGAAAGGCTTGATTGGATTGAAGTGGAGGCTTTTTTATGTGTATGTTAAATTAAAAACATTATGTTTTTGCATTTCAGCAGAGTATACACCAGTTTCTCAAAACCTTGGCAATGTTGACATGTTGGGCCAGGAAAATCCTTGTTGTGAGGGGCTATCTTGTGTGTCATATAACGTTTAGGAGCATACCTGGCTTGTGTCCACTAGATGCTAATAGCAACCCCGCCCTCCCCCCTACCCCTAGCCAAGTTGTGACAACCAAAAATGTCTGCACACATTGCCAAATGTCCCTTGGCAGGCAAAATGGCCCATGGTTGAGAATCACTGGTTTAGACTTTTAAATGAGAGGCTTGAATATTAATGGTAAAGTTTTAGGCATTAGCTCACTGAGTGGGAAGATATTTAGAGGCAAGCAGGGGACCTTTCTAGCACTCTAAAAATTTTGCAGTGTAGTGAACACCTACTTTGCCTATGATGCCTGTTTGTGTTGTATCTTTGATGATTCCATAAGGCACTTAATCTTACCTCGCACTGATGTCATCATTATGCAGTTATCATAGAGAATTTTGAATGTAACTATGTAGAAGATTGTCCTGAATCTGTATTAACCCCATCATTGCCTAGAAATTATTTTGAAAAAATAGTCAATTACTTCATTTAATAGTCTCTTGATTTTTTCTCATGTAAATATGGTACAGAATACACAATCTTAAATTTTATTTTAAATTTCTGCTTCATGGATTCCAGAAAAATTCCCCTTTATTTGGCAAAACTACGCTTTTCTGCACACAAGGGAGTTAGTCTTAGTGTGGCAGTTTTCAATTAGCTGCAGAACTACAGATCTGGGGAGATCAAGAAAGTTGTGCAGTTATTCATCTAATAAATGTGGTTTGGAAGCACTGTCCAAAGTACTAAGGGTGCTATAAAAATGACTTAGATATTAAAAAAAATGACTTAGATATAGATCAAGTCCACCAAAATATTACCACCTAAGAAGGGAGACAGGACTTGTAAATAACTAATTATATTAAAAGTAAGAAGCGTTGTTAGAGAAGCACTGTGCAGATAAAGTATTGCAGACATTCAAAGGAGGGGGTGATTACCTGTAGCAAGGGATGAGAAGAAGGAAGCGTGGAAACCAATAAAATAGTCTCGGCATTTGTATAGGACCTTAATGGATGGTAGGAATTGGATTTACAGAGCTGGGAGAGGCCTATTCTAAGTGGATGAAGGAGCATGAACCCAAGACATAGAGATCAAAAATAATTTGGTTTGAGTATGAGAATGACATAAGGAATTTAATATGTGACAGGGGTGTCATTTCACTTTTGTGGGAAAAGGATGTTTTAATCAATAAATGCTGATAGTGGAATTTGCTATTCATCTATAGGAAAACCAACTAGATCACCTTATCATAAATTACATAAAAAGTAAATTGTGAGAATTCCCTGGTGGTCCAGTGGTCAGGACTCCACGCTTTCACTGCTGAGGGCCCGTGTTTGATCCCTGGTCGGGGACTGTAGGCCAGGCAGCGCTGCCAAAAAAAAGTAAGTAAATTGTAAATGAGTTAAAGATATTTCCATATGAAGCAATTAGGAGAATATTCATATAATTGGAGTAGGGGTGGTATTTTTTAGTAAGACAGGAAATCCAGATACTGTAAAAGGAAAGATAGACCTGCTATAATAAACTTTTTTAAATTAGTAAGTTTTTTTTTTTTTTTTTTTTTGCAGTACGTGGGCCTCTCACTGTTGTGGACTGTCCCGTTGCAGAGCACAGGCTCCGGACGCACAGGCTTAGCGGCCATGGCTCAGGGGCCAGCCGCTCTGCGGCATGTGGGATCTTCCCGGACCAGGGCACGAACCCGTGTCCCCTGCATTGGCAGGCGGACTCTCAACCACTGCGCCACCAGGGAAGCCCAAAATTAGTAATTTTTAAAGTTAAAAATATGCAAACCTTTTGGCCTAGTGATTTTACTTTTTGGACTTTCTCCTTTAAATACAAAAGCCCTGACACATAGGATGTATGTATAAAGATAATTCATTGTGGCATTAGCTATAATGGCAAAAAAACCCCCTGGATATCTGATTTTCTAATAATAAGGCAATGGCTGAATAACTATATGCAAACTCTGTACAACTGAATAGTGAAGTGGTTAGGAGCAGGGGCTCAGGAGTTAGGCTAGTGAGATTCTGATCCTACCTACTACATGTGTGACCTTGGGCACGTTACTTAACCTCTTTAGAGCTCAGTTTTCTTACCTTTAAAATGGAGAAAATAACAAATGTGAGATGTAAGAACTATTATGAAGATTGAGATTTATTATGTATTTCATTCATTTAATAGATGTGTCCAGGCACTATTTTAAGCGCTTTATAGATACAAATTTATATAATTGATTTATTCCTTGTAATAACCTCAGAAGTTAAATTTTATTGTTACCTCATTTTACTGATTAGGAAACTGAAACACAAGAGAGGTTAATATGTTCTAATATAATTCACACACAGGTATAAAATTGTATATCTGTGCCATGTTATAAAATATGGTTGAATAAAACTTTAAATATTTTTTTCCAGTTGAAATTTTTCTGAGACAGAAATGAGAACCAACCACTTGGGCTTTGAGTTAAAAGTTATCCCATATCTCCATAATACTTTCTCATTTAGAGATATAAAGGGCAAAAACCGATAAAAATAAAGACATTTGTTCAAATTAAGAGCTGGTATGCAATGAGGTTGTTTAACACTAATTACTCCAGAGGCTGCCTAAGATAGTAATTGACCATTTCTGTTAATTTCCAATATTGATCTTTTTTTCCCCTCCAATCACTCCTTTAAATATAATTTACTCTGTGGTATCAAGAAGACTTAAGAGGACTGGGATACACATTTTGGGAAAAATAAATGAAGAGAAAAGTTTTGGCCTTCAGAGATTTTTGGTTAAAATACATCATGTTCACAGGTGACAGAATGCCAGCAAATATCCAGGTGCAAATGTGAATATTGTACATACTCATTTCTTAGGTACAAGGAAAAAGAAAGGTGATTGGAAATTTGATTTCAAATCAAGCTAGAATGTTTCTTTTTTTAATTCCATGCTTTATATTTTTGTTTATGGTTTTTCCTAAGGATTTTCTGTTAAGAATTTTGTATAAGAATGAGTTTTTAAAACTTCATGTGTACAACACCTATATATAACAATACCTGTGTAGTATTCTTGTCAAGCCTGGGTATAAGAAAATTATCAAACAAAAAATGTGGTTCATTCTACAAGACAGCTGGCCTGAACCTTGAAAAAAATCAATGACTAGGAATAAAAAGATTCCTCTATAACCAAAGATGTATACTATCACATCTTAGAAATATAACAATGATTTCAACTTTCACCATTTATTGGCCTTTTTTCCCCCCATTCAGGATCCAATCAGGGGTCATGCCTTGCATTTAATTGTTGTCATAAAGGCTGTTTTATTTTTATTTTTAAAAGAAGTTTATTGGAGTATAGTTGATTTACAGTGTTGTTTTAGTTTCAGGTGTACAGCAAAGTGAATCAGTTATGCATATATCCACTCTTTTTCAGATTCTTTTCCCATATAGGCCATTACAGAGTATTGAGTAGAGTTCCCTGTGCTGTACAGTAGGTCCTTATTAGTTTTCTATTTTATATATAGTATATATATGTCAATCCCAATTTAAAGTCTGTTTAAAACTATAGCAGTTCCCCTTTGCCATTGATTCTAGGGCTCACTATTTTTTTTTTGTACAACTAACAAAGAAAATAACCACTACCAATTACATTTATGACATGCCATCTAGTGTAAGACTCATCTCAATTTCAGAAGTCTTAAAATGAAATAAATATATTGACAAAATATGGCAACTTGCCCAAGGTCATAACACTGGTAAGCAGTGGAACTGGATATCAAACCCAAACAGTCTTGCTCCTGAATCCGTTCTTTTGGCCACTTCTCAGTGTTGCCATTTTGTAATCAATGAGTTATTGCATGTAAGGCTTTTTCAGCATAGTGCCTTAATTACATATTAAATATGTAATATGTGTTAGCTTTTATTATCATTTTCACTGCTTCTGCAGTTGGCTACTACTATATGTTTATAACATCTACATTCTGTGACTTTATTCAGTTTTTCTGTGCTTTGTTTATAGGTTGATTCTCAAGCATTGAAAACCTATAAACTTTACAATATTGTACTTATGCAAGTACAAGTCAGTATAAAATCAAGAGGTGTAATTGGAACTGCAGAGAAAGAAATGTAATTGTATTAATCCTCTGCCACTTAAAGTGTCCTTTTAGCTCCCTAAAATTAGTCCTATATTTGCTAAAATGAATCCATTTTGTTCTTGAAGATATATATTTTTAAAAATTTATTTATTTATTTATGCCTGTGTTGGGTCTTCGTTTCTGTGCGAGGGCTTTCTCTAGTTGTGGCAAGCGGGGCCACTCTTCATCGCGGTGCGCGGGCCTCTCACTGTTGCGGCCTCTCTTGTTGCGGAGCACAGGCTCCAGACGCGCAGGCTCAGTAATTGTGGCTCACGGGCTCAGTTGCTCCGCGGCATGTGGGATCTTCCCAGACCAGGGCTCGAACCCGTGTCCCCTGCATTGGCAGGCAGATTCTCAACCACTGCGCCACCAGGGAAGCCCTTGAAGATATATTTTGAGCTCTCAAACACTTTGTTCTAATTTACACTAGCTGCTTTCCAAGTCTGTTGCATATCTACCTATCTATATTGGGTCTATCCATCTATCTATGTTTGGGTTTTTTTGGTAACTCTCCTGGGTTAAATCTACTGTTTTATGTTATTCCGTGTCCTCCTTATCTCACATTTCCCTCCCAGCTTGTTGGGGTATACCTAATTAGAAGTAATTTTTTTGGGAAAAGATATAAAGCAGGTAATTTAATTTTCACAAGCCTATAATATGCAAATGTATTTATCTTGCCTTCTCAGTTAATAGTTTGTGAATAGAATTCATAGTTCAATCATTTCGTTTTGCTTGAAACTTTGAAGACATCATTCCTTTGCCTTTTACCATCTAGTATATCTGACGAGAATACTAAAGCCAGTTGATTCTGCTTCTTTTTTGCAAGTAATATACTTTTTCCTCTGGAATGTTTTATTAGACTCTTTTTCTTTATCATTGGTTTTATCATTTTATGAGAGTTTTCTTTCTAGGTGTGGATCTTTTTTCATTTATCCTTCATTGCACTCCATGAGTCCCATTTGTTCACTTATTAAATTTTGTTCTCCTTCATTTTCTCTATTCAGAATACCATTTAGATAGATTCTTCCAAACAGAGAGAAAAAAGACAAAAAAAAATTAGGTAATGTGGAAGATCAATTCAAGAGATCTATTTCCTTTGACTATCAGTTCTCCTTTTTGAATATCTTTCGTCAGTGTTTCTTTTTTTTCCTGTTTCCATAGTTTCCAGTTGCTCATTTTTAATAGATGCAATGTCTTCATGAATTTCTTTGAGGATAGCACTTACAAACTTTAAACATTTATAAGTTTAAAAGCTCTGCTTCCTTAAGGTGAGTTGATTATTTTCACCCTTTTGTGCTTTTGCTTTTCCTCTTCCTCAAAAATTAAAAAAAAAACAAAGGATTCTTGAACTCTTTGTAAGTGAGCAGGGTATCAACTGTTGTGCCTCACTTTAGAGTCCATGGGTGAAACGCAGGAAAACAGCTGCCTCTTCCTCTTCTCCCTCCACCCTATGACCAAGTAAGGAAGGCTTTGTTGTGGAGCATGAAGATGTTCTAATGCTTTCAGGGTAGATTGTTAAATTAAAAAAAAAAAAAAAGTTGTGGTTTTAGCTGGAAACCAGCATTGTTGCTGCTAGACATTCTGTGTGTAAAGGAGTAAGATAAAAGGTTTGGCTTGGCTATCTAATATACATATTGTAAGAATCCTGATTTTTGTCCTACAGCCCCTTTCTGCTGTATCCAGGTTTGGTATTTCTTCAGACTCTGCTGGCAGGAAAGGCTTCTGCATGGCTGCAGCTTTCTTGTGTGTACACATGCATATAGGTGCACCTGCATGTTTGTTCTAGACTGTGGTTTTCTCTGCACTGGCTTAATCCTCAATATAATCCCATCTGCTCTCCTTCTAGAATGCATGAATGCACTTCAGTGGGATTTTGCTAGGAAGTGGAAGAAAATGCATATGCTTAGTTTGTCTTACACAAAGTATGTAATTGATAGGTATATGTTGAATAAATCAATCAATGTTGTTGAGAATATTGGGCAAAACATACATCTGTTTAAATTTTAAAAAATTATGACTTTAGAACACGGGTAATTAAATGAATCTTTTAAAAAAATTCTTTTAACTTTGTCCTGTTTCAGGAAAGAATCTCATTGGGGTTAAAACTTACCAGTGGAGGTACAAAATGAAAAACCTGCCATCTCTCACTGTTTTGTTTTGTTTCTTCCCCAAAATTAAAGACCTTAATTCCATTTTGTTCCTTTTTAGTGCTTAGCACAGTGCCTGGCATGTTGTAAGTATTCAATGATAGTTATTATTAATGTTTGTTTAAGTTAAACTCTTTTTGTCTCTCATTGGGGAATAATATGTGTAAAGTACTAGGAATAGATGTTGGCATTTATAGTAAGTGCTCCATAAGTGTTAACTACTATTCTTTGATACATGAGCAACAATTTATTTTTTTCTGTGCAGCTTTCTCTGATCTTATGTCCCAGCCTTTCTGGTAAGTAACATTGATTTGCTTGCTTGTGTGTCTCTCCACCAAATGTGGTTCTTGATAGCTGGGAGCTATCTTTTTTATCTTAGTAGTCTTGCTGCATAGTGATTGCTTGCCACCTATCATTAGTCCCTCTTTTTTGCTAGGTCTTAATGGTTGAGGATGATGGTGTGACTGGAACATGGGGGGTGTGCACTAGTGGGAAGTGAAATGTGACAAATATGCTGACACCAGGTTGTATGTAGCTGAATACCAGATTAAAGAATTTGAACTTTATTTTGTATGCCCTGGGAGGCATTTTGATTACTGACTAGATTAGTTTCATATTTTAGAAAGATAATTCTGAGTACAGAGAAGAGAATGTGCTGGAAAGAAGAAATAAGATTGGAGGCAAGCAGAAGGTGTAAGAAACTCTTGGCTCTTGCCGTATTATAAGGTTCTTATTTTAGTTGAGAAACGTTGCAGCTCATACTTGAAGGATAGGTCTTACCAACACATAACCTTTTAAGTCATATCACAGATAGGCTTCAGGGCTTCCCTGCTCACTTTGCTTTGAGTTATATAAAATTATATAAAATTTTAAATAAAATGCTAAAATTTATTATAAACAAGGAACACAACTACATTTTGTAAAAATTGTGAAAATATTTTCTGCAAAAGCCTATGAATTGGTGATATTTTAAACTTGTTTGTTGTATTTTCTGTTATGTCCATTGTTCAACATTTAATGTGTGTCATGTACAGGGAAGTAGTGTGGGACAAAAGTTTTCTTTGGGAAAGGAGATGAATTATGTTTTTAATACACTAAGTTTCAGGTGTTTATATAGCTCAACTGGAGGTACCTTACATATAAGACGTAAAGATTTGTAAAGAGTTTGAGGAAGTAGGCTAGAGATTGGAAGTTTTCTAAATAAAGATGGTAATTGAAGCCTAGGGTTCGATGAGTTTGTGCATCTGATAAACAGTAGTCAAAGATGTAAATAGAAATGCAACGAAATGTTCTGCTTTTTTGGTCTTAGTGATACGGTCACTAGTGTCTGATGTGTCAGAGTTGTAAAGAAGAATGAAGGACTGAGATCTTTGGGTTGAATCAGAAAGGAGTCATTGGAGACCTGAGACTACACTGGGTAGAGTACAGCAGAGTAAAGTTAGATTGGAGGGACACTGAAATGAGTTGATAAGGAAATAGAACACTGTAGTTTAAAAATTCCTACAAAGGATAGGAAAGCTAGAAGAGTGAAAGAAATTGTAGGGTTAAGTGGTGGCTTTTCCAGATGTATGTGCATTGGCTAACCACTTATAAAGACAGGGAGGTTCAGTACAGTTAAATAAAACTACCCAGAAATTGGTACTGAACTATGTAATATTTTAGAAAGGTAAAATGAACATTAAGAAGAATTAAACAACCCTGAAATTCAGTAAAGCTAATTTTCATCATATAAATTTGACATTTAGAAGAATAATTTTAGTACGTTTTCAGGAGTTCAAATCCTTTGAAGAGTAGCCACAGGATTAAAAAATCATTTGCTAATCGTTGAATTTTTAATGTGTGCCTAGGGTGAGTTTATTTTAAAGTTTTAGAAATTCATAAAAATAGATTGTTAAAAGCTGAATAAATTCATAGAAAATATAGTCACAGTATTTTTGTTGAAAAAGATAGGCATAATTGGAATACCCTATTTGATACGTAGATTTCGACGTGATATGATGAGAGGGAATTTTAAGCACATTTATCATATAACTGACTTAGAATCAGGGATGTAAATTATAGGAGGATGATGCTTACATTTATATTTACAACTCTTCCAAAGTTATAATTTTAAAAAGATATGTTTTTATGGAAAAGAGAAATCTAATAGAATAAAATGTTGACTATAAAATGTTTTAAAATCAGTCTTGAAGGAATAGATCACCTTCATGCTTTCAAATATTCAGAGTTGACATCACAGCAACCTTCGTTTCCCTAAGTGATAACTTTTTATGTATGCAGGTGGTATCTAGACTGTGCTTACAGTTCTTGGTAGACTGAAGAGTAAATGTGTTATTTGTTTGGGAGTGGGGAAAGGAAATATAATAGTGGCTTGGAGTAGGAGTAGAAAGACCTACTTTAAAAAATCTACTCCATTAGAGATTTACATTAAAGGTTTATTTTCTCTATGTAGGGTTTACACTCATACTTTTCTTGAATTCCTAAAACTGAACACCTAGCTAATAAGATTTATTCTCTGAGGAATGAGAGTCTGAGTTATGTGTGTGTGATGAGGGCAGAATGAGAGAGACTGTTTTGAAAGTGACGTCCAAGGGCTATAAAGAGACTTGCAGTTTTGCTAACAAAAATGTTATGCTCTAGATAACTTAGTACCTTTATGATTCTTACTAGCTTGTGGGCTCCAAACCCTAGCTTCTCTCTAATTCAGTATTGTTTATCTTCTCCATTTTAGTCATGTTTCTCTCCATCCCACTGAAAATGAAAGGTCCCTGTCCCTGGGCTATTTGGATCATGGCTTCCCTATAAATGTTGATGGTATACCACATGTGTATTTTCTAATTAACTTCTAACTGAGAGTCCAGAAAGACACATAAATGGAGAACCCAAAGTAATCCCTCTCCCTTGATATTTCATAACATAGTTATATATTAAATGGTAGAAGAGTCACTAAGGCTGTATCTCTGAATACACCTATGTGATTCTGAGCTATGGCATGTGAATCTTGGATAGGCTCATTATATTTGTGGAAATCTGTATGCATCTTATCAAAATTAACATCTCTACGTAACAAGTCACGTACTATGTCGTTACACAAAAAGTTAAATCTTGTTTACCTCTTGAAAAAGAGATGCAGGTTAGTAAAGACAGTTAAATTCAAGTGGATTTTTAAATATATTGTAGAAAGATCTTGTGCTTTAGCAGAGACATGGACTTCTGCTGCTTACTAGATGTGTTAATTGTGTGCAAGTTACTATGGAAACATACTCAGAGGATGATTCTGTATGTATATTGCCTAGTACATCCTTATGAGGTATTCATTAATGAATGTTAGTATTCTTCCTGTTGTACAGGACAAGTGAAATGCCTTCTAGAAAACTAATATTGAACATGTTGGAAAATATTTAAAATAGTTATGTAACTGAGTAAATTATCAAGTAATGTGTTAACAGATTTAAAAAAACCTGAAAAGGACTACTGTTCCTACTATGTAGGACAGCTTTATTTTATTTTACATGAAAAACTTCTGTACTAATTATTAGTTTCACATTAGACTTAATGGGATACTGAAATTCTTTTCATGTTGACTATATAACAGAGACGATATGTCCTGTTGAGAAGGATATCACCTATAATAAGAAATAATCTGATTAGTTTGAATCAAAGTTACTTTTACATGAGTTAATAATGCACATATATGTTTCCTACTTGAGTAGCATCATCAACACTATTTAGTGGACACCTTTAGGTGACAAGATGTAAGAAGGAAAAAAAAAGCTGTGTAGCAAATGATCAGGTAATACCACTTCTTTAAAAAATTACAATTCTAAACACCATTTCAAACAGCAAACTTTCATTATATGTTTCTGTTAATTTGTAATATCAGATAGCCCATCTTTTTTATTTTTAAGTTTCAGTATAAGATTAATACAAAGTGAGTGACAGACTAGATGACATTGTTAGTAGACATGATTTGTATAATTTGTGCTTTTCTTGCTGAAAGGGTTTTTTTCATGTAGTAAAATACATTTATTCAAAAATGGAGAGGTACAGTACATTATAATTCCAAGGAAATTTTTATATTAAAATGTATATTTTGGCTTAAATTGGAAAGGATTTCATTTAATACCTAAATAAGGAGATTCACATTCAAGGCCCAAATCTTATCTATATTACCATACGTTTCTAATTACATGTTATTTTAAGCTTATTTATTTTAAACCATGATTACAGAGTTGATGTATGGGAATGTATTGAAGGTATAACCTTATTATATTTACTGGTCTTTTGGTTTAATTCTCTACAACTTCAAAATAGTACTGTGGTATGAAATAACAGAATTATATTTACTCAGGTAAAAACAAGTTCTGAACTGAGTCCTTCATCATATTTTTCTAAAGAACTCACTTCTCATGAGCAAGTATTTAATATCACATAGCTGGAAAATCATTATATTATTGAAACAAATTTTTTCTTTAACTATACCCCAATATCTTGAATATGTATGTGTTTCAGGCCACTTGCAATTAAACTGTAAATTTAGATGATATCTTGACTACAACATTAAACACAACTAAGATTTTCAAGTAAACACATTTACAAATCATAATGCCATTGTGCTGTTCTCTGAAGACTAAAAGCTCTGCTTGTTGGGAAAAGTCAGTTAGGTCTTTTTAAGCAATTGAAGTTCTGTTTTCCTTCTAAACGTTCCTTTACTAATTTTTCCAAAGAGAAAAGGTGCTCATCTGCATCTTCTGGCACAAGGCTTCTAATGGAATTTGCAAGTTCAAAAAGATATTCTGTATTTTTTCCACTTGGACCAGCTGCATTAAAAATTTGTTCAGCAATGTCTTCCAGAGGTGCAGGACCAAGATAATTAGGATTATCACATGTTCCAATATATAGCAACACAGTGAATGGTTCTGTTGTGGAATCTTTTGGATAAAAATTGACTGTTGTGGTCCTGTAGCCTCCTTTCTCTCTGAAGTCAAGGTATGCTTTTACTTCTTCTTCCTTTCCTACTGGCAGTCTGTAAGCAACACCCCATACACAACCCTGTTGAAAAATGAAAAGAATATATTATTTAGTTTTTACAAGGCTAAAATAGGTGAAGATATATTATGATGTAAGAAAATATCTTGTATATTCTTAGAAATCAGTGCAGTTTTGCTTCACTTAATGTGCACCAAACAGGTATATTCTAAACAGTAAAGGAAATCAGCATTTTACATTCTTCAATCTGAATAAATGATTGCCTTGTATACCAGGATATTTATCTTTGTTTAAGTTTTTCAAATTATGTCTTTTAACTAATGGGACTGAAATTAAAATACCAGGTCTTCATTTAGTCATTAAATATAGTTCTAAAGCTTTAAATCCATAAACATTTCACTGATGGTATAGGGGCAGCAGTTTCCAAACTGCTTCAGGGAATGTTGTAGCCACCCTGAAGCCTACTTCAGGGCTTCTGGATATAAGTGTTGGCGTGCTGGCTGGGAGGGGTTTGACCCCCAACCCCCTTCAGCTGGAGGTGAGTATCACTTATATATTTGGTGCTCCCTTATTTGCAGAAAGTGTTCTGTATTTTAAAAGCTCTGTAATAAAGTAATCAACTATTAAGGTGATAGGTTCATTTATCTCTTCATTTCTTCACTGCCTAAACTTTCAAATATCCTTTGTAAATTACTGCATCCAGAATACTAAATGGCAACCTCTTTGTCAAGAGAGCCCATGAACAGTGTCAGTAAAAGCAGTGTACTTCAGCTGCAAAGATTCTTTGTAGTATTAATAAAATATCTGTGATATAAGCAAGATTTATAGTTTGTAACACAGATTTTCTAGTTTCTTGACAACCTTTAATTATTAACTTGATTATTAAACTTTAGGTTGCTAAGCATCTTGAATAAATTAACATTCTATAGAAACAAAGTGGTTTTATTAACTCTAATTAGGAGTTTTACCAGTTTGAAGCCATTTTTATAGATGCTTTTCCTAATGTAAGTTATGAAAGCATTTCATAATTTCACCATTCATCTGCTGTTGCTAGCTGCTTGATTTTATATATCAGAGTCCTTTCTAAAGTTAAATATTTAACTTCATAATATAAAATTTGAATCTCAGTAAAATGATTGAAAATATTTAAGAAACAGAGAACTACGAGGTAAATAAAAGTTTTCTAGTGCTCTAAACTTTTTAAAAAACCTCTTGTGCTCTTGATAAAATTAGGCAGTAAAGAAAGTGATAGTTCATGACTGGGATTTTTGCTGAAATATTAGAATCCTAGCAAATGAGAGGAAAGCTTTAGGGTTTCATTTGATTCTTAGTGGTAGTCTGTCTGAGGGCAGGCTCCATTAATTTCAAAGGAGACCACAAAATTCTCAGTCAATAAACTCATCAAGAAAGAAAAAATGAGACTATATGCCATTGTTTTTTTTGTTGTCTACCTTGAATTCTGTATTCCAGCTTTTCCCAACAGATGAAAAGAAATACAACAAATACAGAGAGGAATTCTAGACTCAGTGTAGTTCAAATTGTCTGTGATGACTGCTAATAAAATTTCATTGATTATTAAAACTGAGAAACATCTTAACATTTTATGATTAAAGACTATACAAAAAAGAATAATTATACCATACCGCAGGATCTTCAACAAGAGTCACAACTCTTCCGGGCTGTTTTAAAAAAGTAAAAAAAAAAAAATATTTTTTTTCCCGAATTAAAGTTCAATAACTGAGCATTAGCAACTTACTGTTGACGTGGAATATTTTAACTTTGTTGGCTCATACTAAACACTTTTTCAAAAGTACTTATTTTTTATGATAAATTTTAAAATGAATTAAGAGAGTCTACCTTATCCAAATTATCTTGGCCTTTATAAAAGATTCTCTTTAATTTGTATATAATAGGTATATTATGTTCACTTAGAATTGATACATTAAAAAACACACACATGTGACTAAGGCTCATCTAAAATGAAAAGCAAAAGGAAGAAGCAATTATAAATAAATGTTCTGATCACTTTTTTCTCTTCAGGAAAAAAAGATTGCTATAGTTTCACTGAGGAACAAAACATGACATTCCAGGGTGCTTTCCTATTGGGAAGTGGTTCTCAAACTTAAGTGTAGATCAGAATTACTTGGAGGTAGTTCCTGATTCTGTAGGTATGGAGCAGTCTAAGAATTTGCATTTTTTTTTTTTCAAATACAATTCCTACCTGGTGCCAAAGTCTGTGTCTACTGACATGTTATCATTAGTGAGAAAGTTGAGTTGTAAGCCACAATTTTACCTACTTGTATGCCTATTGTGTGGCACATAGCGAACTTACATCATTCAGATATTTGTGTCATCCTTGTTGCTATTTCCTTCTAGTCTTTGTCCATTTGTATAGATAATTCATAATCATGGAACGCATGGAATTTTGGATTATGTTTTTTATTTAATTATATTTTACTGTTTGTCTTCTCATCCATTTTAATAGTTGCATAATATTCTACTGTCAACTATAATTTAAACATTCTTGTATTGTTGGACATTTATATTTGACTTATTTTCTATTTAAGATAATGCTGAAGTGAGGATACATATATTGGTGTGGGTCATGTAGCTATTGCCATGTTACCTTCAATATCAAAGTGAATATGGAGCTATTTATTGAATACCTATTCTGGGCTGTAGAGAAGATAAAACCTTGATTCCTGCTTTCAGGAGCTTATATTGTAATTCTGGAATATGAACTTAACATGTGAAATAGGTAGAGAATACTTAAGGGCTATGATGTATACTATTTATTAAGTGCAGTAAGAATTCTGAGTCTTGGGTGGTCAGAAAGAAAGACAAAATTCTGGCAAAAGGGCACTGTGACTCAAGATTTATGAGTGAGGGTCTAGAAGCAAGATTATACCAGGCCAAGTGTCTGACTTTAGCAGAGGGTCCTCCATGTATGGAAGATGACTCAGAAACATAACTGGAGAAATAGGATAGAGTCAGATTTGAGATTGGAGTTGAAACTGGGGGTCAATGGAAAAGAAGAAGCCACTGAAATTTGGGAGAAAAAGGAAATGAAGAGCTACTGTAGCACTTGAGTAGTAGGTGACTGGCATGATAAAAGAAGTGCTTTGGGAAGATGGGTGTGGTAAAGTATATAGTATGCACGTTCAAGTGCGAAGGAGGTAGACTGTGCGTAAGAAATGTTAGTGGTGGAGGGGACAAGTTCTGCATTCCACCTTTTCTTTCCTTCCCCTTTCACCAGGCTAGTCACCAATTTTTGGTAGCTCTATCTTCTGATTATCTTCTGAATCTGGTTTCTCTTCATCCTTCAGTTGTCTCCTTAGGGATTTCGCTGCCTGCCTCCAGACTGTTCTCTACTTGGCCCTAGATTGACTTTCTGGTGCAAAAATTGGGCCACTCACTTCTGTGCTTTGAATTTTTCAGGGTTGTAATATTCTACAGGATAAAATAATTATTTTGCATGGGTTAACTACAAACCTCATTTCTTAACCACTTTCCCTCTCAAGCTGTAATGAATTATTTATGACTTTTACAGACATTCACATCTTTGGATATACTAGTTCCCAGTGTGGAATGCGTTTCCTTCTTTAGAATCCCTTGGATATCCTCCCACCACTCTCTCCATAAAGGCTTGGCTGTCTGCCCAGATGACTTTGCAGCAACTCCTTCTAAACTCTCATTGCTCCTTTTATTCATTTCCCTTGTAGCACTTATCAGGTATTGTTTGCATAGGTGTCTCCCACTTACATGTGAGTACTCAGTAGTAATTGTTGAAAGGAGGAGAGGTAGTAAAGTCCTCGATGTAGGTGGTGGCAATTGAAACAGAAAACAAAGAGTATATATAGGGAGTCATTAAGGGAAAATTGTCCCTGTGACTGCTTATGGATGAAACAGACATTGACTCTTGGCACTACTGATATATTTACTCAGAAATATTTTCTAAAATTTAAGCTGTTTATCCCTAAAATAAAATATATTATTGGGAAACAGTGTAAATTTGTAAATGCACTTAAATGTGTTTTGGGGGTATTGAAACTGAAGAAGGGGTCTTGGAAGCTGAATGGGATTGGAGTATGCTGTGAAATATGAGTCATGATGGGTGCTTTCATTGGGTAATGAGTAATGTTTCTGATCTACATCTAGAAAAGTGAGGGATTTAGTAAATATTCATGATTATCTCTTGTGTTAAAATGTTTTCTCTTTGAAATTGAAATATATTCTTTCTGATATGAAAATTTTTTCACATTTAAATAAATCCTTAATTTGATGAGAACTGGCCAGTTTTGTTAGAAATAAATGAGATGCTTAATTAAACTTAGGAAGATACTAAAGTTAAATGAAGCTAAAAAGAAAGCATAATTTAGTAAAGAAAGTAAGTTTGGTATTTTTCCTACAAATGTCACATTGCAGTATGTGGAAATGAGTCCAACATTTGTTTAATAATATCACGTTTCATATGTAATGATCATATGCTCACTAGAAGCATATGTTGCTGTAAAAACATAGTCCTATATAGCATTTATATTATTCTAATTTGCTAGATATTTCTGTAGCCTTTTATATTCTTGTTTGTCAGACAGTTAATATTTATAAAAGGCTGGTGATCCATTATAATAAAAAATGTGAAGTAAGATAATGTTCTTTCCAGTTTTCTTAATAGAACATTATATTTAGAAAATGTTTAGTGCCTTAGGCTTTCCTTTAATATGCTAGGATGGATTCTTCAAATAAAAGTAGGTATCAAACTATTAGCCATTGTGTTTTTTCCCCAAATTTCCTGCCCTATATTTTAGTATATTTAAGTAAAAAGAGAGATATTGGCTTTTATAGCTACCTTTTTCTTTTTTAAAGACTCATGAACTGTTGTATTGGCATGACAGTTTCTTATCATCGGTTTGTTTTGACGGTGTACATAACTCATTATGCTGTGTACCAAACAAACATTTTGGTTGAGACTAGAGTAGTAAAATATGCTATATAACCATGCTCCTAAGTAATTAATACTTGGTCATTGAAATTGAAGCCTGGGTTAAGGCATTCTTCAGAATGGCAGTTTTAAGTGCCCATATCTGACAACTCTAAAGGCATTTTATTTAACTTAGTTCTTTGAAGTCTTAAATATTATTTTATAACACTCTTGAAGATACCTTGGCCATGAAGTTTCTGTTGGCCTGTAAATGTGCATTTGTGGTAAATCAGCCCTCTGTTTTCAAGTCAGCTGTCTGCCTTAAAGCCAAATTCTTAATTCACCAACTCTAGTTTGAGGTAGAACAGCTTTTAACTTTTTGTGATTTCCATCCTATGTCTCATTGATGAGCAGGTGCAAACTACAGCCTTCCTCTCTTCCCTTTTCCATGATGCAAGACTACAGGTATTTCTTTGGAATTAACCTCAATCTCTTGCTACATCTGATTTCTAGCATTTTAGATATTGTGCTTTTGAACCAATATTAATTTCTTTTTTAAAAAAGTGGTAATCAAGCTCATATAACTCTCAGAGTATTTTAGAGAATATGTAAGCAATTAAACACTTTGTACTCTTCTAAAAGTTAGGAGGTTAACTATAATAAGTGTTCAACTTATCCAAATTATCAGTTACTCAAAATTTAGTTTTCCTTATGGATTAGTTGTTTTGCAGCCAAAATGAGGCTGATTTGCATAAGCAGTGAGCTCTTACTCTCTTTTCACATATATTAAGATAAATGTCTCTGCATGGCTGACTGAAAAATGGATCAAAGAACTTACATTTTGCATTTATAATTTAGAGGAGAACCACTGAGAAAAAAAAACATTAAAATAATGCTGGATATAGTATTGGTACTTTGCTATTTAGGTAACAAAGCGGGACTCACTTAACTTGGGAAGTACCGGACAACCAACGTGATCAAAGTAAGGTAATTTTGGAAACTAGTTCTTCTGTGACCTTAGGTGTCAATAAAATAAAACCTTTGGAAAGATACTAAAAAACTCCAGAAATAACATGCACGTTTAAACTCAGACCAGTCAAAGCCTGGCAGAATGCAGAAATGCCAATAAACTTAATTGCAAAAAAGCTGAATTTGCTAGTTGATTTTAGTATTTCAACTCCGTGGTGACAGGAAGGTTTATCTTCCCACCTTTTGGGGGGAGGCAGTAGTTGCCAAGAGATGGGGTCCCCTCCCAGCACGCTAGCCTTGTGCGAGTTTACGCCCACCCTTCTTCCTCTTCAAGAACTACCTACCACCAAGCATGTCAAGTGGCTTCGGAAGGACTGCCTTTGGTTTGAGAGGGAGTCGGGGGCAGGTGGCCGAGGAAGGTACACAGAGAGGTAGAAGCATTATAAACTATTTCATGAGTTTACTCGGCTGTTGGGGTGTTAAGTCCCACAGAGCTGGGCCAGGAGATGGGGAGCAGTGAGCCGGGGTCAGTAAGTGTGGGGGACTGGTTAGCGCCTCACCTTGCCAGGAACCCCGCGGTGGTCGATGCTGCCCTGCCAGAAGCGCCTGCTGTAGCCTGAGATATATCCAACCACCTTGTCCTGATAGGGGAAGTCCACCTTCCAGATGAGGGACCCGTAACCAAAAACCCACATCCTTCCCTTGCTCTTCCTCCTTGGTGGCGGCGGCAGCAGCGGTAGCGGTGGCGGCTGTCCCCTCGGCGTGGTCTCTGAGCTGCAGGCAGGGACTACAGCTTTCCAGACGCAAGAAACCGGCTGCGCAGGCGCAAAGTCTGCACTCCCTGCTTGGGGACGCAAAGCACACTGGGACTTGCAGTTCGAAGAATGTTTTCCTACTCCAGCTCAGTCAGTTATTATTATTTTTTTTTTGCTTGCTTAGGGTATCCGGAAGCATTGACTTCCTCTGAACTAAGCAATGGATTTTTTCAGCAGCCTCTGTAAATCACCCTACCTTTCCTGAGGTGCGCGTGGTCAGAGGACTACATTACCCACAATCCTTTTATGGGTTTTGTGGTTCTAAGATTGGAACTGTCTTCTGTTTTTTAAATGCAGAGAGGAAGAAGAGAGAGGGTGGGAATCGTGGCTGGTGTGGTCTAGATACGGAGGCGAGCTGTTTATTGGTACCGCAGTTGGTACGTAGAAAGACATTTTGTTATGGTTTGAAAACTGGATTTGCAGGGAATGTAATCTGTATTTTTACATTAAAAAAATCTTTCTACCTGTCGAATAAAAGCAGAAAGTTTACTACAGAAGTTTTGTGCCTGTAGAAGAGCTGTTGAATATTATTTCAACAAAAATTGCTTGCATATTTAAATTTTCTGCGTGAAACGACCTTATTCATCTTTAGTATTCTCAGGAGTCACTCAGAAAAGTGTAGGCAGGCAAAGGTTTTTAGCTCGTGTATAGGCTTTGGAAGCCATATGTGAGACCTCCTGAAGTTGTATACAAGATTTGGGATCTGTGTACATTTTTCTGGGGAGAAATTTAATAGCTTTCATGAGTTTATCCAACAGGTCAAGTATCCTAAAAAATGTTTTGATCTGAAGGCTAGAGCTACTGCTCCAAAATACTGTTTAGGAAGCTCACTTGGACCATCAGTGCAATGTTTCTGTATGTGAAAGCAGAAGCTTTAACAAATGATGATTCTTTCTTGAGGATTTCTGTTGGTAGTCTTTAGCTTTATAAAAGAATGCTAGAACATCCAGGTTCATGGAGTATTATTTATGCTCTTAAGAAATCAGCAGGAAAATGTCACAAAGAAAAACTTAATTTAAGAATAATCAGGTCTGGGCTTCCCTGGTGGCACAGTGGTTAAGAATCCGCCTGCTAATGCAGGGAACACGGGTTCGAGCTCTGGTCTGGGAAGATCCCGCGTACTGCGGAGCAACTAAGCTCGTGAGTCACAACTACTGAGCCTGCGCTCTAAAGCCTGTGAGCCACAACTACTGAGCCCACGTGCCACAACTACTGAAGCCCGTGCGCCTAGAGCCCATGCTTCGCAACAAGAGAAGCCACTGCTATGAGAAGCCCCGCGAACCTGCAATGAAGAGTAGCCCCCTCTCCCCACAGCTGAAGAAAAGCCTGTGCACAGCAACGAAGACCCACGCAGCCAAAAATAAAATAACTAAATTTATATATAAAAAAAAGAATAACCAGGTCTTTTAATTTTCTCCAAGCTGTGGTTTCACATTGCCTGGAATGGTTAGTTCCCCCCCAAATTTTTCGAAAAATTTCAAACATACAGAAAAGTTAGAAAAAAAGAACATGGTGACCATTTATACACTCTCCACATGGGTCCGATGATTAACATTATGCCATAGTTGCTTTACTCTTTTTATATACTTTTAAATCTAAAACCTTTTGGGCTTCCCTGGTGGCGCAGTGGTTGAGAGTTCGCCTGCTGATGCAGGGGACACGGGTTCGTGCCCCGGTCCGGGAGGATTCCACATGCCGCGGAGCAGCTGGGCCCGTGAGCCATGGCCGCTGAGCCTGCGCGTCCGGAGCCTGTGCTCTGCAACGGGAGAGGCCACAACAGTGAGAGGCCCGCATACCACCAAAAAAAGAAAAAATAAATAAAACCTTTGAAGTAAGCTGCATGTGTTGTGACTTCACTGCTAAATACTTCTAAGAATAAGGACATTTTCCTGATAACCATAATGCCATTATCACATCTAAGAATACTAACGATAATTACATCATCAAATATCTATTCCGTCTTCAAATTACCTTAATTGCCTGAAAATTTATTTTTGTAGCTGATATTTTGTTTACCAGTTCAGGTCTAGGTGATGTTTATGTATCATACATATTTGTTATTACATTGTATGTATTTTGTTGTTTGAGTCTGTACTCTCTATTTTAGTCTAGAACATAGGGAGGTTTTATTAAGGGAGATCTTAACAGTTTATTCATGTTGACTAGTTGGTATTAAAGGTTGAAGAGAACGATCCTGCTATTATAGTACATGTCTTTTGGCTTCTCTTTCCCTTAAGCGGAAAGATATTATCCAGTTCTGTTAATTTTTTCAGATTATTGTGTATTAATCTGGATCTGTTAACATTATTTGTAACTGTGAGAAAACCCAGTAAATTTAGAAGGGGATTCTTATCTGTTTTTACTTGAAGTTGTTTTTCATGTCTTTGGAATAGTATTCTTATATGTGTGTTTGTGTGTGGTTTTCCTATGTATGAAAAAAGTTTTCTTCTATTAGATGAGTATGCTTATAAATAGACCTAAAATGTGTGATTTGTTCTTTTTTGTGAAATTTGGATGTAATGGCCTTGGCTAGAAGTAATATATTTAAAAACATACAGCTTACCATTCAAGATTCTCCATTGTTTGGCTATGTCTGTAACCTCATTTTTCTACTATTCTTTTTTTACCTAATCCTCCTTCCAAGGTAAATTGTTTCCATTATTCACTGAACCTTACTCACCCTTGCTTGTTCATTTCCGTAATTTTGGTTATATTTTTTCTTCTACCCAAGAAATGCTATTTTACATGTTATCTCTTTGTCACAGCCTCCCTTATCTTTTAGGCACAGCTCATATCCCCCACCAAGTTGAAGTAGTTTTCCCCTTCTTTGATTACTCATGGCTCTTTATCTGTACTTCTCTTATGGCACTTTCTGCTATTTTGAATCACATATATTTGTCATTTCTGTGACACAGTACATAACTTGAGATAGAATCTGTGTCTTTGTCATCTCTTTTTTTTTAAGACATCCAAAAAATTTTATTTATTTATTTTACCATCTTTATTAGAGTACAGTTGCTTCACAATGGTGTGTTACTTTCTGCTTTATAACAAAGTGAATCAGCTATACATATACATACATCCCCATATCTCCTCCCGCTTGTGTCTCCCTCCCACCCTCCCTATCCCACCCCTCTAGGTGGTCACAAAGCAGGAGCTGATCTCCCTGTGCTTTGCAGCTGCTTCCCACTAGCTAGCTGTTTTATATTTGGTAGTATATATAAGTCCATGCCACTCTCTCACTTCATCCCAGCTTACTCTTCCCCCTCCCCACGTCCTCAAGTCCGTTCTCTACGTCTGTATCTTTATTCCTGTCCTGCCCCTAGGTTCCTCAGAACCACTTATTTTTTTAGGTTCCATATATATGTGTTAGCATATGGTATTTGTTTTTCTCTTTCTGACTTACTTCACTCTATATGACAGACTTGAGGTCCATCCACTTCACTACAAATAATTCAGTTTCGTTTCTTTTTCTGACTGAGTAATATTCCATTGTATATATGTACCACATCTTCTTTATCCATTCATTTGTCGATGGACACTTAGGTTGCTTCCATGTCCTGGCTATTGTAAATAGTGCTGCGATGAACATTGTGGTACATGACTCTTTTTGAATTACGGTTTTCTCAGGGTATATGCCCAGTAGTGGGATTGCTGGGTCATATGGTAGTTCTATTTGTAGTTGTTTAGGGAACCTCCATACTGTTCTCCATAGTGGCTGTATCAATATACATTCCCACCAACAGTGCAAGAGTGTTCCCTTTTCTCCACACCCTTTCCAGCATTTATTGTTTGTACATTTTTTTGATGATGGCCATTCTGACTGGTGTGAGGTGATACCTCATTGTAGTTTTGATTTGCATTTCTCTAATGCTTAGTGATGTTGAGCATCCTTTCATGTGTTTATTGGCAATCTGTATGTCTTCTTTGGAGAAATGTCTATGTAGGTCTTCTGCCCATTTTTGGATTGGGTTGTTTGTTTTTTGGATATTGAGCTGCATGAGCTGCTTGTAAATTTTGGAGATTAATCCTTTGTCAGTTGCTTCATTTGCAAATATTTTTTCCCATTCTGAGGGTTGTTTTTTCGTCTTGTTTATGGCTTCCTTTGCTGTGCAAAAGAGTTTACGTTTCATTAGGTCCCATTTGTTTATTTTTGTTTTTATTTCCATTTCTGTAGGAGGTGGGTCAAAAAGGATCTTGCTGTGATTTATGTCATAGAGTGTTCTGCCTATGTTTTCCTCTAAGAGTTCTATAGTGTCTGGCCTTACATTTAGGTCTTTAATCCATTTTGAGTTTATTTTTGTATATGGTGTTAGGGAGTATTCTAATTTCATTCTTTTACGTGTAGCTGTCCTGTTTGCCCAGCCCCACTTATTGAAGAGGCTGTCTTTTCTCCATTGTATATTCTTGACTCCTTTATCAAAAATAAGGTGACCATATGTGCGTGGGTTTATCTCTGGGTTTTCTGTCCTGTTACATTGATCTATATTTCTGTTTTTTTGCCAGTACCATACTACTTGATTACTATCGCTTTATAGCATAGTCTGAAGTCTGGGAGCCTGATTCTTCCAGCTCCGTTTTTCTCTCTCGATTGCTTTGGCTCTTTGGGGTCTTGTGTTTCCATACAAATTGTGAAATATTTTGTTCTAGTTTTGTGAAAAATGCTAGTGGTAGTTTGATAGGGATTGCATTGAATCTGTAGATTGCTTCGGGTTGTATAGTCATTTTCACAATGTTGATTCTTCCAGTCCAAGAATGTGGTATATCTCTCCATTTGTTTGTATCATCTTTAATTTCTTTCATGAGTGTCTTATAGTTTTCTGCATACAGGTCTTTTGTCTCCTTAGGTAGATTTATTCCTAGGTATTTTATTCTTTTCGTTGCAGTGGTAAATGGGAGTGTTCCCTTAATTTCTCTTTCAGATTTTTCATCATTAGTGTATAGGAATGCAAGAGATTTCTGAGCATTAATTTTGTATCCTTCTGCTTTAACAAATTCATTGATCAGCTGTAGTAGTTTTCTGGCAGCATGTTTAGCATTCTCTGTGTATAGTATCATGTCATCTGCAAACAGTGACAGCTTTACTTTTTCTTTACCGATTTGGATTCCTTTTATTTCTTTTCGTCTCTGATTGCTGTGGCTAAAACTTCCAAATCTATGTTGAATACTAATGGTGGGAGTGGACAGCCTTGTCTTGTTCCTGATCTTAGAAGAAATGCTTTCAGTTTTTCACCATTGAGAACGATGTTGGCTGTGAGTTTGTCATATATGGCCTTTATTATGTTGAGGTAAGTTCCCTCTATGCCTACTTTCTGGAGGGTTTTTATCATAAATGGGTGTTGAATTTTATCAAAAGCTTTGTGTGCATCATTTGAGATGATCATATGGTTTTACTCCTTCAATTTGTTAATATGGAGTATCACATTGATTGATTTGCATATATTGAAGAATCTTTGTATTCTTGGGATAAACCCCATTTGAATATGGTGTATGATCCTTTTAATGTTCTGTTGGATTCTGTTTGCTAGTATTTTATTGAGGATTTTTGCATCTATGTTCATCAGTGATATTGGCCTGTAGTTGTCTTTCTTTGTGACATCTTTGTCTGGTTTTGTTATCAGGCTGATGATGTTGCCTTGTAGAATGAGTTTGAGAGTGTTCTTCCCTCTACTATATTTTGGAAGAGTTTGAAAAGGATAGGTGTTAGCTCTTCTCTAAATGTTTGATAGAATTTGCCTGTGAAGCCATCTAGTCCAGGACTGTTGTTTGTTGGAAGATTTTTAATCACAGTCTCAATTTCAGTGCTTGTGATTGGTCTGTTTATATTTTCTATTTCTTCCTCGTTCCGTCTCGGAAGGTTGTGCTTTTCTAAGAATTTGTCCATTTCTTCCAGGTTGTCCATTTTACTGGCATAGAGTTGCTTGTAGTAATCTCTCATGATCCTTTGTATTTCTGCAGTGTCAGTTGTTACTTCTCCATTTTCATTTCTAATTCTTTTGATTTGAGTCTTATCCCTTTTTGTCTTGATGAGTCTGGCTAATGGTTTATCAATTTTGTTTATCTTCTCAAAGAACCAGCTTTTAGTTTTATTGATCTTTGCTATTCCCTTCATATATTTTTCATTTATTTCTGATCTGATCTTTTTGATTTCTTTCGTTCTGCTAACTTTGGTTTTTTAAATTCTTTCTCTCATTGCTTTAGATGTAAGGTTAGGTTGTTTATTTGAGATGTTTCTTGTTCCTTGAGGTAGAATTGTATTGCTTATAAACTTCCCTCTTAGAAGTGCTTTTGCTGCATCCCATAGGTTTTGGGTCGTTATGTTTTCATTGTCATTTGTTTCTAGGTATTTATTGATTTCCTTTTTGATTTCTTCAGTGATCTCTTGGTTATTAAGTAGTGTATTGTGTACCCTCCATGTGTCTGTATTTTTTACAGGTTTTTTCCTGTAATTGATATGTAGTCTAATAGCATTGTGGTCGGAAAAGATACTTGATACGATTTCAGTTTTCTTAAATTTACCAAGGCTTGATTTGTGACCCAAGATATGATCTATTTTGGAGAATGTTCCATGAGCACTTGAGAAGAAAGTGTATTCTGTTGTTTTTGGATGGAATATCCTATAAATATCAGTTAGGTCCATCTTGTTTAATGTGTTATTTAAAGCTTGTGTTTCCTTATTTATTTTCATTTTGGTTGATCTCTCCATTGGTGAAAGTGGGGTGTTAAAGTCCCCTACTATGATGGTGTTACTGTCGATTTCCCCTTTTAATGGGTGTTAGCATTTGCCTTATGTATTGAGGTGCTCCTATGTTGGGTACAGAAATATTTACAGTTGTTATACCTTCTTATTGGGTTGATCCCTTAATCATTATGTAGTGTCCTCCTTTGTCTCTTTAACAGTCTTTATTTTAAAGTCTATTTTGTCTGATATGAGAATTGTTACTCCTGCTTTCTTTTGATTTCCATTTGCATGGAATATCTTTTTCCATCCCCTCACTTTCAGTCTGTATGTGTCCCTAGGTCTGAAGTGGGTCTCTGTAGACAGCATATAAATGGGTCTTGTTTTTCTATCCCTTCAGCCAGTCTGTGTCTTTTGGTTGGAGCATTTAATCCATTTACATTTAAGGTAATTGTCAATATGTATGTTCCTATGACCATTTTCTTAATTGTTTTGGGTTTGTTATTGTAGGTCTTTTCCTTCTCTTGTGTTTCCTGCCTAGAGATGTTCCTTTAGCATTTGTTGTGAAGCTGGTTTGGTGGTGCTGAATTCTCTTAGCTTTTGCTTGTTGGTAAAGGTTTTAATTTCTCTGTCGAATCTGAATGAGATCCTAGCTGAGTAGAGTAATCTTGGTTGTGGGGTTTCCCCTTTCATCACTTTAAATATGTCCTGCCACTCCCTTCTGGCTTGCAGAGTTTCTGTTGAAAGATAAGCTGTTAACCTTATGGGGATTCTGTTGTATGTTATTTGTTGTTTTTCCCTTGCTGCTTTTAATATTTTTTCTTTGTAATTAATTTTTGATAGTTTGATTAATATGTGTCTTGGCGTATCTCTCCTTGGATTTATCCTGTATGGGACTCTCTGCGCTTCCTGGACTTGATTGACTATTTCCTTTCCCATATTAGGGAAGTTTTCAACTATAATCTCTTCAAATATTTTCTCAGTCACTTTCTTTTTCTGTTGTTTTTCTGGGACCCCTGTAATTCGAATGTTGGTGCATTTAATATTGTCCCAGAGGTCTCTGAGACTGTCCTCAATTCTTTTCATTCTTTTTTCTTTATTTTGCTCTGTGGTAGTTATTTCCACTATTTTATCTTTCAGGTCACTTATCTATTCTTCCCCCTCAGTAATTCTGCTATTGATTCCTTCTAGAGAATTTTTAATTTCATTTATTGTGTTGTTCATCATTGTTTCTTTGCTCTTTAGTTCTTCTAGGTCCTTGTTAAACGTTTCTTGTATTTTCTCCATTCTATTTCCAAGATTTTGGATCATCTCTACTATCATTACTCTGAATTCTTTTTCAGGTAGACTGCCTATTTCCTCTTCATTTTTTTGGTCTGATGGGTTTTTACCTTGCTTCTTCATCTGCTGTGTGTTTCTCTGTCTTCTCATTTTGCTTACTGTGTTTGGGTTCTCCTTTTCGCTGGCTGCAGGTTCGTAGTTCCTGTTGTTTTTGTATCTGCCCCCAGTGGCTAACGTTGATTCAGTGGGTTGTGTAGGCTTCCTGGTGCAGGGGACTAGTGCCTGTGTTCTGGTGGATGAGGTTGGATCTTGTCTTTCTGGTGGGCAGGACCACGTCTGGTGGTTTGTTTTGGGTTGTCTGTGACCTTATTATGATTTTACGTAGCCTCTCTGCTAATGGGTGGGGTTGTGTTCCTGTCTTTCTAGTTGTTTTGCATAGGGTGTCAGCATTGTAGCTTGCTGGTCGTTGAGTGGAGCTGGGTGTTAGTGTTGAGATGGAGATCTCTGGGAGAGCTTTCACTGTTTGATATTACTTGGAGCCGGGAGGTCTCTGGTGGACCAGTGTCCTGAACTTGGCTCTCCCACCTCAGAGGCACAGGCCTGACACCCCGCGGGAGCACCAGGACCCTGTCAGTCACATGGCTCAGAAGAAGAGGGAGAAAAAAAGAAAGTAAGAAAAAAATAAAATAAAGTTATTAAAATAAAAAATTATTAAAATTAAAAACTAATAAAGAAAGAAAGAAGAGAGCAACGAAACCAAAAAACAAATCTACCCATGATAACAAGCACTAAAAACTATACTTAAAAAAAAGGAAAAAACGAAAAACGGATAGACAGAACTTTAGAACACATGGTAAAAGCAAAGCTCTACAGACAAAATCAGACAAAGAAGCATACACATACACACTCACAAAAAGAGAAAAAGGAAAAATATATATATATATTAAAAAAAAAGAGAGCAACCAAATCAATAAACAAATCTACCAATGATAATAAACTCTAAATACTAAACTAAGGTAAACATAAAACCTGAAACAAATTAAAAGGAAACCCCAAGTCTACAGTTGCTCCCAAAGTCCTCTTCCTCAATTATGGGATGATTCGTTGTCTGTTCAGGTATTCCACAGACGCAGGGTACATCAAGTTGATTGTGGAGATTTAATCCGCTGCTCCTGAGGCTGCTGGGAGAAATTTCCCTTTCTCTTCTTTGTTCGCACAGCTCCTGGGGTTCAGCTTTCGATTTGGCCCCGCCTCTGTGTGTAGGTCCTGAGGGCGTCTGTTCCCTGCTCAGACAGGACGGGGTTAAAGGAGCAGCTGATTCGGGGGCTCTGGCTCACTCAGGCCCGGGGGAGGGAGGGGTACAGAATGTGGGGCGGGCCTGCGGCGGCAGAGGCCACAGTGACGTTGTAACAGTCTCAGGTGTGCTGTGTTTTCTCCCGGGAAAGTTGTCCCTGGATCATGGGACCCTGGAAGTGGCGGGCTGCACAGGCCCCCAGGAGGGGCGGTGTGGATAGTGACCTGTGCTTGCACACAGGCTTCTTGGTGGCTGCAGCGGCAGCCTTAGCATCTCATGCCCATCTCTGGTGTCTGCGCTGGTAGCCACGCCTCGCGCTCGTCTCTGGAGCTCGTTTAGGCGGTGTTCTGAATCCCGTCTCCTCGCGCACCACGCAACAATGGTCTCTTGCCTCTTCGGCAGTTCCAGACTTTTTCCCGGACTCCCTCCCGGCTAGCTGTGGCTCACTAGCCCCCTTAAGGCTGTGTTCCCGCAGCCAACTCCAGTTCTCTCCCTGGGATCTGACCTCTGAAGCCCGAGCCTCAGCTCTCAGCCCCCGCCCGCCCCGGCAGGTGAGCAGACAAGCCTCTCAGGCTGGTGAGTGCTGTTGGCACGGATCCCCTGTGTGGGAATCTCTTCACTTTGCCCTCTGCAGCCCTGTTGCTGTGCTCTCCTCCGTGGCTCTGAAGCTTCCCCTCTGCCACCCCCCATCTCCGCCAGTGAAGGGGCTTCCTAGTGTGTGGAAACTTCTCCTCCTTCACAGGTCCCTCCCAGAGGTGCAGGTCCTGTCCCTATTCTTTTGTCTCTGTGTTTTCTTTTGTCTCTGTTGTTTCTTTTTTCTTTTGCCCTGCCCAGGTACGTGGGGAGTTTCTTGCCTTTTGGGAAGTCTGAGGTCTTCTGCCAGCGTTCAGTAGGTGTTCTGTAGGAGTTGTTCCACGTGTAGATGTATTTCTGATGTATCTGTATGGAGGAAGGTGATCTCTGCGTCTTACTCCTCCACCATGTTGAAGATCTCCTTCAGTGTCTTTTTCATTCCCCCTCCTTGCAACTTCTGTGTCATCTTTATATCCTCCACATTGCTGATCATTTAATTGGTACTCAGTAAATAATTATTAACTGAATAATTAAATGTTCTGTAATAAATATCTTTGCTTCCTTAGTAATGGACTGGTTGATTTAATCAGATTAATTCATAGCTAATATTAGCTCTCTGTAGAATCAGGTTCTGCAGATACAGCTTTATATTTAAACATGACCATAGATAAGTTTAAACTTACTACAGGAACTGCTGTGTGCTTACTTTTAACCTCTTCCCTCAAACCTCCCGTTCTGATTAAATTATTTAGAATATCACTCTAGAAAGTTTTTTACCTGTATTGGACTAGACATGTTGTTGGTATTTCCTGACCTACCTCCTAAGATATTTAGAAAAGCTAAAAGGAAGGATGGAACTGAAATGTTACTGAGAGGGACTGCCTTTTGGGAGATAACTGTTGCCTTGAGAATCCTGGGTCTTATCCCAACCTGCCTCATAGTGTGACTAACAAGAAATTGTCTTTGTAAGAGTCATATGCTGAGCTATACTGGACACTGACTCCAGGGGAACTTGAACTTTGAAGGGAGATTGTGAGGAAGAGGCTAATAATGCTGTGAAAAACTTTCTGGGCTAGTGTAGGAAAGCTGGACCCATCTATGATGGTTTTTGTTCATTTTAGTATATTCAGTCAGTGGGACTGTTTCATCAAGGAAAGAGAACCCGAGTGTTTTGCTCCTTCTGGAAAGAACCAGCAGGGACATAAAGACTAGAATTACTACTTATTTTTGTTTTTTTTAAAAAAATGTCCTTCACTCCTTTCTGGCTTTTTTGGGTTTAGCTTTTCCCTGTAGAGGGCTATAAAATTAGTTCTTGAGGCTGAGCGTTGCTGGTAGTTAAATGGCCATCTCTGCACAGTATATACATTTCGGATTAACTGAAGGAATTTCACCCTCTCATCAACAGTGTTCCAGTGAGTGCATTTTGTTGGAGTATGAATGGGAGCAGGAGCCTGCAGGAAGGAGCTGCTCAGACAAGGAGTGATAGAACACTTAAAACTCCCTTGATATCTTTAATAAGAGGATTCTAAGGAAGCCCAGTCCCCCAGAGAGACTTCCTGATTTAGACTGGCAGAGGCTATGGCCTGACAGGTTGCTATCTCCACCTCAGGCTGTTCCCCAGCAGTTATGTGAGAGATGCTAGACAGGTCCACAGTGATCTGCTAATACCTAGGAGTGCAGTGTTGTTTTATTGACGATAGTGTTTTCTTTCTGCCTTGTTTTGTAGACTGGTCAAAAGAATGGATTTTACAGAGGCTTACTCTGACACATGCTCCACGGTTGGACTTGCTGCCAGGGAAGGCAATGTTAAAGTCTTAAGAAAACTACTCAAAAACGGACGTAGTGTTGATGTTGCTGATAACAGGGGTTGGATGCCAGTTCATGAAGCAGCTTATCACAACTCTATAGAATGTTTGCGGATGTTAATTCGTGCAGGTAAAGTAAATTCAGGGTGTGGGAGGCTGGGTTTGCAAGCTGGATTAATAAAAGAAAAAAAAATGGTAATACATGACTTATTAACAGTAGTATTTGTTTATCTTTTTATAACCATACAATAACTGCTTCTGTGTTATTAAGAATGGTAAGGTTGCCTACCTTGAATTATATAAGTATGGTGTTCCAGCTGGACATTTAGAAATGTTGTCCTTTATATGGAAGTGCTTATGCCTGGCCGATTTTTATTGCTAAGCTAGGTGATGTGGCAGAAGTAATCTGCTGTTTTAATTTAAGCATTTGGTACTGACTGGTCATGTTTATTTTTTATTCCTTCTCCAAAGAAAAAGAACAGTGCTGCCGAAATTGAGGGTATGAGTGTTTTCCTTGAATTAGTCTTTTTTTTTTTTTAATACTTTTCAGTTTCCTGAATTTGGGGACTCTTACCAATTAGTTTGATTTTGTACTTGCTGAGGACACAGAAGAGAACAGGACAGACAAGGTCCCTGCCGTAGTGTTTTTATTCCCTTTGGGGGTAGGGGTGGGAACAGAATAAATACCTAAACAGTTAAACAAGGTAATCTCAAAAGGTAAAAGTGTTGTGGAAAAAATAAAACAGAGTAATGGGACAGAGAGTAATCATGTACATCTCTTTCCAGCTCTGTATTTGGTAGACTTCAAAGCTGGTAGGTTGAGATCAGCCATGTGGGAGAGTTACACCACAGAAATCAGCCAGTGTTACAAACCAATTCTATAAACTTTTCTTTTTTCTTTTTTCACTCCCTCAGAGCCAGTTACACAGCCAGCACACAACTGAGTGAGGGGCTCAGTAAATGAGACTAAATGAGACAGTGTGACACTCAGGAAGCGGGGTGTGGGAAGAGAATTAATGGTGATTGAACACTGCTTTGTAGCAGTCATTGTACTAGATGCTTGATTTACATTATTTATCTAAATATGCAAAACTGCTATTGAGAACATGTTATCCCCATTTTATTGAAAAGACCAAGGTTCAGAGAAATTGACTTGTCAAAAGTTATATAATAAACCAGGATATTTGATTTGAACCCATTTCTCTCTGACTCTAAAGCCCATGTTTTTCCACTATAGTATGTTTCCAGCGTTTAATCAAAGTAAACATTTTTAACATTCAGTTAATTTAAACTGAGTTTGAATATAACACTCCATGTTATGACACTCAGTGCACCATTTACATTTCATTAATCATGGACATTCATATTTTTCTCCCCTGTGTACTTACCATCACCAGTCACTCAGAAGGTAGGCTTTTGGGACCATAGCTCATCAAAATTACCAACTCGTTACTTCATGGATGGGAAAGAAAGTAATCCTCAAAATGTTTTTGGTGTGGCTTTTTGTTTGTTTTGTTTTAAGGGATGAGAGATGACAAGGCTAAATTCTCCAAATCATAATACAGGAAGTTTACCATGAATGCTTTTTAAATCACGTGTCCTAGAGTCTATTATAGTTGAATGTTTAAAGATATTGGAAAGATAGAGTTTATGCCTCAAATGTAAAAATACATGTTTTCAGAATTTGTTTGAAGTTAATTCTAGAGCTTGAATTCCCAAACTATCTCTAGTGACAAAGGCATGAATTTTTTTTTGTTGTTATAAATTTATTTTATTTATTTATTTTTGGCCGTGTTGGGTCTTCGTTGTAGCACGTGGGCTTCTCATTGCGGTGGCTTCTGTTGTTGCGGAGCATGGTCTCTAGGCGCACGGGCTTCAGTAGCTGTGGCACACGGGCTTAGTTGCTCCCCGGCATGTGGGATCTTCCCGGACCAGGGCTCGAACCCGTGTCCCCTGCATTGGCAGGCAGATTCTTAACCACTGCACCACCAGGGAAGTCCCCAAAGGCATGAATTTGAATATTTGTTTCTAGTCAAAAAGTTCATTCCAGATATACTGTTATCTCTTCCCACATCAGTTTTATGTTATAATTTTTTTTCCTTTCAGCTGCTGAATAAAATTAGGCAGGCTTTTGACTTAATGTGTTTGAACTGGCTATTTAAGTCATCTATGTTTTCTTTTAGAAGTTAAAAGTATCACCTTCATTGTTAATGACTATTCTTTTTTAGGCTTGATGTTTTTGGAGGGTAAGTCACTCATAGTTAACTATGTGAATAGTTGATATAAATGGTCAAATAAAAATTTCTCACAATTTGTATTAGAGTTCACTATTATGAAATAAATTTTGGATAAATCTAATTTATGTGCAGTACATACACAAAGATTAGGGTAGGGGTAGGGAGATAGGAAATAGGGTTTGCAGAGGGTAGGAAGCAGCTATATGACTTATTCTGGGAGGTAGTGACATTTTTGGTCTCAGTTTTCCATGAGTTTGGTTGTTCTGTGTAGTTGGAACTAATGTCCAAAATTCTGTCAGATTTGGTTACTTGATTCACTAGAAAAATCAAACTAAAATGAAGCAAAAGGGCTATATAGCCTATTGGTCACTTTCAAAAATGTTTTCTATATTCCCCTGGCTCATCCCTTCTTTTGTAAATTAAAGTCCATACTTAATTCAGATCCACTGCCTTCTAAAAAAGATTATAATTTAAACTTTTCTGGTTAGTTCAAGTTCATAAATATTTACCAGTGGGGAATGGTAGCTGACTACTTTGTAAAATGTCTAGCTAACATACAGCTTCATGTAAGGAGGTATTTTAAAGTGATGGTGACGTAGAAACATTTCTAGTCTTGAAGAGTGAAGTGAGGTCTCTTCTGCTTAATGATGACAGTGGCATCTTCATATCTGTAACCAGTTAACTTGTTATTATGGGTTAATCTTAAAAGTTTCAAAAGCAAGTTTGACATTTCTGTCATTCTTTATACTTGCTATACCTGTGTTTTATATGATTCATAATTCTCTTGTCCCTTGTAGCTCAGCTGGTATACATAAAATTGTCTTTTATTATATAATTTCTGCCTCCTTAAATTCATCTAATATTACTTAACTGCCAGAGATTCCTGAAACATACTTTTTATTAGTGTACTAAAGTATGAAGGTGCTCAGGCCTAGACAAAAAGGATGGAAGAGTCTTAAAAGGTTAGAAAGGCTTTGCTTTACTGTCTTCATTTTAGATCCAGAATCTAGCCTAGAAGTCATACATGGCCTTTTCATTCAAGTTGGAGAAGAACACTGAAGTATGGATTACTTAGAAATTTAATATGCATATATATATATGTATATATATTTCACTTTAGCTTTCTGTATAAAGTATTAGCACAAATAACAAATTTGCTTGTCTTCTGTATTGACAGTTTAGTGTAATAGGTACTGAGATTTCATGAAGTTTATTAAATCTGGAAGAACAATAATGATCTTCAGTGACAGTTAATCATGCTGTTCTATATTAAACCATTTGCTGACGAAAGGTCACCTAAACTCTTGCAATTAATTATAACGTACTGTGAACAAGTACTTTTATGTGGCCAATATATGATCTAATAATTCATAGTACTTTTTATTAGTTCATGTTAAGAAAATATTACACTGTTATACTGGGCATGATAACAGATATTGGAAATCCTTAGATAAATAAGGCAGTGTAGCGTAGTGATTAAGAATTGTGTTCAGATGGACCATGTTATTTTACTTATTCTAACTTTAGCACATAGTTTAATAGTAAGTCTAGCTTCCCCCCAATATATTCCTTCTTTTATTTTTCTAAATTCTTTGTTATTCTTACCTGCCCTCCGTAACCCCTATCAACTTGAGTCACGTTACAAGTATAAAACCAATCAATGAACTAATACCCAGCTCTGTTGACATTTTGATTAGAATTATAATAAATTTATTATTATTTTGGGAAGAATCAGCTTCTTTATAATGTTGAAATTTTCTATTTGGGAGCTATTTGCATATCTGTATCTATATATATCTGTGTGTTCCTAGTTTTTCATGTCTTAACCTTATAGTTTTGTGGATATCTGAATATATGTCAGTTTCTGACTAATCTGGGAACACTATTTTTGTGATAGGAACTTTTAAAATATAACTACCCTATCTTGCCATTTAGTTGTGTATCTGGTAAAGTTGGGGGCTGTTTATTTATGCTTACAAGCTGTTAGTTGAATATTATTATGGCTTAGACTGACAGTTTCAGCAGTTATGATTACAGGAATTACTTAAGACAGATGATTATTGTAGTCAGGAGCATTAGTTTTAATTCTGGTATTTCAAGAAAATATTATTTAAACCTTTTTTTACTTGTTTATTTTTTGTTTTTGTTTATCAATGCTCTCAGAAATGCCTCCCCCATTCAACCCACCATTCTATTGTGGGTTTAGAATTTTGTTTTGGAAGCAAAGGTAAGAAAGTCACTTAATATTATCTTTTGCTGTGGACTTACAAAAAATTTAATGTGGACATTGTTTACATAATTTGAATGTTACCAAAACTTTGAGATTTTCATAACAAACCCAGAAAACTTAAGTCAACTCATAAGTTCCTTATAAATTGTATGCCATTGTTCTGTTTCTTTGGAGTGCATTTTATTATTTTAGAAATGTAGGCTTCATTAATGATTAGAATGTAGTTTTACGTTAGAAAAGGAGTATTTTAAATACCTTCATCTTATTAGTTGAGTACAAGGAAGTAATGCTACAGGTGAGACCATTTTCCTCATGGAAATTTAGAAATAAAAGAATCAAATTTATTAATATTTCAGTACATTTTGGATCTTGCTTTTGTGCTATTACTTTTCAATTCCTGCTGCTCTCCTTCCCCCACTTACCAAAAATTAGAGAAGAAGAGAAAATGAGTGTGTGGGCAGAATTTGTATTAAGACTACTGGGAAGCTGTTTATACTGTGACCCTTGTAGAACTTTTTCTTGATTTTCTAGAGTTTTAAACTATGAGACCTCCCATTTATAATTATCTTTTAATAGTTTATTAAATTCTTCTTGGAATCTTTGCTTTTTAATCCAAGAAATAGAAGTGATACCTTCTAATTGATAGTTTTTTATTCTTTCATAGATTCATCTAAAAACTACATTAAGGCAAAGACTTTTGAGGGTTTCTGTGCATTACATCTTGCTGCAAGTCAAGGACATTGGAAGATCATACAGATTCTTTTAGAAGCTGGGGCAGATCCTAATGCCACTACTTTAGAGGAAACCACACCACTGTTTTTAGGTGAAGTATATTATTTGTGGTACAGATACAATTTTCTATTTTTTACTTTTATTTTTTGCTAAAGAAACTAAGCTTAATTTTCCCTAAAGCTGTTGTATTTATAGTATGTTCTCTGGCAAATATTATACTGTCACTTCTTTGATTTTGAAACCGAAAGGTATTTTTAAAGGTTCTTTTTTGTTTTCTACCCTTGGGTGATAGCATTTGAGAATATCTTTTAAATGTTTACTTAAAGTTGTAAAACTTGTTCTGAATTGTAGTCATTATCATTGTTCTCAATGTTGTTCTGAAGACCAGGTAGAGTTTAAATTGTAGCAGTAGTTACAGGGTTACCTGTGAATGTTTTATGTTTGCTTTTGCTTTTTCTTAGCATTAAGAAATTAAGAATGTTTTATGGAAGAAATCATGAGCTAAACCTTTAACGCCAGTTAATTTGTTGCCTATATGGATCACTATTCAGACTTCTTCAGTTATGGTCTGGTTTTTTTTTTGGTTTTTTTTTTGCGGTACTTGGGCCTCTCACTGTTGGGGCCTCTCCCGTTGCGGAGCACAGGCTCCGGATGCGCAGGCTCTGCGGCCATGGCTTATGGGCCTAGCCGCTCCGTGGCATGTTGGATCTTCCCGGACCGGGGCACGAACCTGTGTCCCCTGCATTGGCAGGTGGACTCTCAACCACTGCGCCACCAGGGAAGCCCTATGGTTGTTTTTTAATTCATTAAGAACAAAGGCCAGGGACTTCCCTGGTGGTCCAGTGGGTAAGACTCTGTGTTCCCAATGCAGGGGGCCTGGGTTCGATTCCTGGTTGGGGAACTAGATCCTGCATACTGCAGGTAAGAAGTCCGCATGCAGTAACTAAGAGTTCACGTGCTGCAACTAAGAAGTCCACATGCCGCAACTAAGAGTCCGTGTTCTGCAAGTAAGACCCGGCAATAATAAACAAACAAACAAGTAAATATTAAACAAACAAATAATAAACAAATAATAAACAAACAAACAAATAATAAACAAACAAACAAGTAAATATTAAAAAAAAAAAGGCCAAATTCTGAAGGGCATACTTCTAATACCTGTCTTTTTAGCTTCCTCCTTCCCTTTCATCCTGTTTGTCTTTGGGGACATTGTGGCCCGTAAAGTTTAGTGGAACATGAGAAGATTAAGAGAATAAAACATTTGTACAGAATCAGTGTATTTGGATTATAGTTTTGGTCCTGCCACATGTAATTCATATGTTCATTTATTTACTGTATGCTTCAGTTTCCTCACTTATAAAATGAGAGTAATAGTACCTACCTAGTCTTTATTGGGCTGAGAATATCTATGAAAATAATTTTTTCCTTGTAAAATTTAAGAATATATATTCTTAAAGTTATGTGCAGTAGAATCCATTCTTTTTAGTGTACAGTTTTATGAGTTTTGATGTATGCATAAAAATGTGTAATGACGATGACAGTCAAGACACAGAACAGTTCCATCACCTTGCAGAATTCCATCATGCTGCCTATTTTTAATCAACCTTTTCCCCCTACCTCACCCCTGATAACCACTGATCTGTTTTCTGTTTTCATACCTGTAGTTTGCTTTTTTCTTTTTTGGCTGTGCCTTGCAGCTTGTGGGATCTCAGTTCCTTGACCAGGGATTGAACCTGGGCCACAGCAGTGGAAGCCCAGAATCCTAGGCCACCAGGGAACTCCCCTGTAGTTTGTTTGTTTTTTTACAGAATGTCATAAATATATATGAAACAATACAACATGTAACCTTTGAGACTGACTTCTTTCACTTAGCATAATGCTTTTGAGATTCATACATGTTGTTGCATGTATCAGTAATTCGTTCCTTTCTTTCTAAGTAGTATTCCATTGTATGAGTGCACCACAATTTATCTATTTACCAGTTGATAGACATCTGAGTTTTCAGTGTTTGGTGATTATGAATAAATTGCCACAAACTTTTGCACACAGGTTTTGTTTGAATATAAGTTTTCATTTCTCTTGAATTAATATTTAGGATTGTTGGTTCGTATGGTAAGTGTATGTTTAATTTTGGAAAACAATTTGTAAGTTTCTTATATAGTGACTCTCCCATTTTGCATCCCCTCCAGTAATGTTTGAGAGTTTCAGTCGTCGCACATCCTCACCGTGTCACTTGGTATTGACAAATTTTTCTTTTTTTACATTTTAGTCATTTTAGTAGGGATTTAGTGGTATCTCGTTGTGATTTTAATGTGTATTTTTCCTGATTGCTAATGATGTTGACCATCTTTTCATATGATTATTTGCCATCTTTCCTTTTTTTTCTGTTCTGTTATTAGACAAGTGTTTTGTTTTGAAATAATTTCAGACTTACGGAAATAACAGTACAAAGAATTCTTGTGTACCTTTCACCCAAAATCTGTTCTTTTGCCCTGTTCACTATATCATTTTTTCTCCCTATATATTTATCCATGTATTATTTTTTTGGAACCCTTTGAGATTAAATTGTAGACATAAAGCTTCTTTACCCATAAATACTTCTGTGTGAACTTCCTATAAGCAATGAAATTCTTTTATGTAACTGCCATAAAATAATCAAAATCAGGAAGTTAACACTGATACAGTACTGTTGTTTAATCTACAGATTTTACTCAGGTTTGCCAGTTGCTCCACTAATGTCCTTTTTAGCAAATAAAAAAAATTTATATTTTATTTTATTTTTAGATCAGTCCAGGATTATTTATTGTATTTAGATGTTATGTCTCTTTAGCCTCCCGTAATTTGGAACAGTTTTTCAGTCTTTATCTGTTATGATTTTAGCATCTTTGAAGAGTTCAGGCCATTTATTTTGTAGAATGTCTTTCAATTTGGGTTTGTCTGATGTTTTTTCTTGATAAAGTACAGGTTATACATTTCTCCAGGAATACCACAGAAGTGAAATGGTATCTTAGTGCATCTTATCAGGAAGAAAATGATCCATTACTGGTGATGTTAATTTATAAAAGTGTTTTAAATATGTGATATATACTATTATGAAGATGTTTCATGGAAGCCTTGCTGTAATATGGTAACTTTTTATGTAAAGTTTACATAAAGTTTATATGTAACTTTTTATGTAAAGTTTCTTTTTTTTTTTTTACTACATCCACATTTAACCCACTTCAGATATTCTGTACAACTACATAGTAAGCTTAAGCTTTCATTGAAGCCGTGCTAAGTGCAATCTCTATTCTAGTTATCTTCAAGGAATCTAACATAGAGGCGTGAACAAAAGGAATTAAGTCCTGTAAAAGAGTTAGAAATAACGTGTTCAGGGTATTAAAGGAGGGAAAAATAAGTCACCCTGGGATGACAGAGGAAGATATCATGTGCAGAGTACTGTATTAATAGTAACAGCAAAATTTATTAAGCAGAGAATGTGTACCAAACCCTGTGTCAGATGTTTTACATGAATTACCTTGTTTAATTTTCACCATGATTCTATGACATATGTACTATTATTATTTCTACTATCACAGATGAGGAAGTGTGAAAACACTGTATTTAGGATCAGAAGTTCTGTATTTAAGTTTTGATCTTTCTACTGTCTGTGTATTGGTTAGAATAGCATTTCCTGAATTGATTCAGTGAGCTATTAATAGATGTTCATTGACAGAAGTATTCCTGATCAACATATGTTTGGGAAATGCTATGTTCTGTATTCCCCAGTGTAGAAAAACAAAAATTAGTAGCCATGTAGCTTTATGTGTCCACCTAGTCTGCAGTATCCTCTGTACTCTATGTTATCCTGTGTTAGTATTTTCATAGTTCTTATCACTGGCTGCAATTATTTTATTTATTTGCTACTTTATTTATTGACTCCTCTCACTAGAAAGAATGTTCCATGAGAGCAGGGATTTTATTTATCTTGTTCACTGTTGTAACTCCCAAACTCAGATCAGTGTCTGGTATATGGTAGGCATGCAGTAAATTATTTGTTGAATGAAAGAATGAAGGTCTCTGAAATAGCTTCTTATAAAATATCACTTATTTTTTTTAAATATCACTTATGTTAACTTTAATCCAGCATTTTGAAATGCATTTGACCTTAATATTATTTTTATTTGTGGAACACTTGGGACTATCTCAAAAAACATTAATATTCCATGGGACTATTTGAGAAATGCTAGCTTGATCACTTAGTTTACAGTTTCAAAATATAATAGTCCCATTTACTAAATTCAGCATCGTGCTTACTTATTATATAACTATTTGGAGAATATTAGAGATGCAGAGTTTTTAGTGATTTATATTTCAGGATATACTTGCTGTTTTTTATGTTAATGAAGGAAGAGTTGCCAGGATAATTCACACCAGTGAAAAACTTTAAATCACTTATTTTTAGTAATAGGATTTATTTAGTTTCTTTGGCAGCAAACTACCATCCTAATTATGTTTTGTACTGGCTAATACAAAAAATATTTTGACTCAAGCAGAGAGTTTAAGCCCAAGGATATATAGTACATAGAGTACTCAGCATGCTCAAGTACTGCATCAATTGTATTAGGTCCTTGTTTGGAAGTAGAGGGTTTTTGTTTATTTATTTATTTATTTATTTTTGGCTGTGTTGGGTCTTCGTTTCTGTGCGAGGGCTTTCTCTAGTTGCGGTGGGCGGGGGCCACTCTTCATCGCGGTGCGCGGGCCTCTCACTGTCGTGGCCTCTCTTGTTGCGGAGCACAAGCTCCAGACGTGCAGGCTCAGTAGTTGTGGCTCACGGGCCTAGTTGCTCTGTGGCATGTGGGATCTTCCCAGACCAGGGCTCGAACCCGTGTGTCCCCTGCATTGGCAGGCAGATTCTCAACCACTGTACCACCAGTGAAGCCCGGAAGTAGAGTACTTTTTAAAAAGGAAAAGTACAGGCTGAGCTTTTGCAAAAACATAGTAACAAAGAATGGATATGTGACTCTTCACTTAGGTGTTTTGTGTAGTTAGGTGTTGTGGGCTCTAGTGTCTGCTCTGACCCATAAATAATATGACAAACTTTAGCAATGTGCTTTACTTACCTGTATATTTCTCCCTCTTTTAAATAACCATAGTGATCTGTGTTTCCATCTATAATGGAAGAGGTTTTTTTATTAAAACAAAATCCAGAACACTTCAAGGTTTGCACCAAGCTATAGATGATAATCTCTAGGTAAGGAAGAGTGGTTGGACCACCTGGACTTAAAGTGAGAAAAGAGGACTGCCCGTCTAGTATAGCTTCTTTCCCCATCTGTAGCTTTATCTTTCCAAACTGTTCATTGCTGAAACTTTGGAGTATGTTACCCCTCCCCGCAAGGGAAGCTATATTCCCTTGCATGTTGTAGTACCTATCCTGTGGCCCAGTTAACACCTAAACTGGGGGATCAAGGGATAGGAAATGAATACAGAACTATGGAAACTTTCAGGTGACTGCAAAAGTCATCAACATCAGTGGTGTGTCATTATGATTGAACTAAAGGCTAAATGCAGACAGTTAGAAAATTTACTACTCCACTGTTTATAGTGGGAATATCTTTCCTACACAGAACTCACCAAGATTTTCATAAAATGGAGTTTGGAAGGAAGCTTTTCAGTTCAATGACAGTAAGAATTAAAATGAGAAAATCCCACAAATTCAGGAAACTTCTCCTCCATATCTTTCCACGTGAAAATTGTTCTTATAGAACATCATTTGCTAACATGCAATTTAAAGTTTATGTTTAACAAGGAGTCTACCTCTTATTTCCTTTCTTTACTGTTGTCTTCTCTCTCCACTCCCCTTCCCTTGCCTTGCCTTATAAATGCATACACAGTAAATATTCTAAGGATAGATTTGTAAAAACTGCTTTGGAAATATGAATACCATTATTTATAAATATAGTAGATTTAAGTGAAAATATAGCTGATTATATAGGAAATAGATTTTATTTTGCTATATTTAAAACAACACTGATAAATTGGAGGCTCAAATCCAACCCAGTGCAACCTCACAGAACAATTTCTATGAGAACTGCACAGCATGCTCTTTTGGCTTTTGATGGATTATTTTTCATTTTTTGTTCTTCTGAGTCTCTGCTTAGTCTGTGTAACCTTCAACGTTAAACATAGCTGTAATGTTTATTAGGAACAAAGTTTTTTATAAGCAGTGTTATGTGAGGCCGCCTATTTCAATATTGAATTGTAAAATATGTCATACTTTAGCTCGTGTGGCCTATCCTTCAACTCAGACTCTGTTGATATATTCCAGAGTTGAACAAACCAACCTGTATTTCACTTTTCACTAGTATTTTCATGGATTAGTGATCATTCATAGAGTTATTTTTTGAGGTGCTATGAACTTTGAGGTGTAGCATTCATATATTTGATATGTATTATATTAATTAAACTTAATCTTTGGAGTTATTTTTAGATCTTTCAATGGAAAGATTAATCATCTTCCTTAAGGATTATAACTTAAGCATTTTTATTTGAGGACATGTTCTTGAAAATAGGAGTTTGAGTTTTCTCAGGTCTGAAGTATGGCTGTTCACTAAAAAGTTACATTTTTTAAATGTTAATTTCATGTTCTATTTACTTTCTTGATGTAACTTTTTATTATTTTATATCATACTCTTCAATGCTTTAAGACTGTATCTTTTCATTCCTTAAGATAAGCAGTTTGAAGCTAGTATATTTATTATCTTTCTTGTGTTACCTTCGTATAATTAAATGTATTTACGCCATCTGTCATTTTATTAGTCATGTTTGATTGATAGAATTAAACTTCTGGCTTTTAAAAATGAAGAAATCAATATCCCTGTATTCTCCTGTGTAACTCTTTTTCTTTTTTCTGTCCTTTGCCAAATTTTGTTAGTTATATTGTATTAACGTTGTCAGTGGAAATAACATTTTGCATCTTATTCTGGCATCTTAATACCTTCATTTTATTTTATTCTTATAGCTATGTGGTTCAGTAGCTTAGAAGTTTATCATCAGTTATTTTGCCATGGTTTTTCCAGTCTTGTTTGGTTAACTAAATTCTTCCTTTAACAGAGTCCTCTGAAAGGACCCATGGGAATAATGTTCCTTGAGTTCTTGCATGTTCATAATTGAATAATTAATTAAATTAAATTAATGAATTAATTTACTTTTTGGCCATACCACGCTGCAGCTTGTGGTATCTTAGTTCCTCAACTATGGATTGAACCCAGGCCCTTGCAGTGAGAGTGCAGGGTCCTAAACACTGGAGTGGTCCTTGGGATGAGGGATGTTTTGCCACATACTTTTTCTTTGATAGGGACTCCTCAGTGTAATGATCTGTTTCTCTAAGCCATACTGTGGAGATCATACAGAGGTGGCTCCTATAAGGAAACTACTGCTATATGAGTACTTCAAAAACGTGAATTGGATAATTACAGAAAGTGGTAGAATTCACTTTTCTAGCTCTGCTATCTAAATCAAACGTTTCTTTGACTCTGTTGGTGGGGAGACTTATGGAAAAATGATAAGGTTTTTGTCTTCTAAGACTTTCATGTGATTGAAAGATGTGTTTTTCTGGATATGATCTCTGATGGCTAATTGCCCATTTGACTTCTTTCTGTCAGAAACAGAGACATGTCAGTGGCAACATGTAGAATTAGATTGGGGTACTGACCACAATCTTTCTGTTATATTCCTAACATAATGAATTTTGTCCATTTGGTCATGGTTTTTACCATCAGTATACATCTTTAAGATTGTTAGTCGTTGGGCAGACACGAGGTCCTTTGTAAGAAAGAAGTGTAACTTTTCATTACAATTTTAGAAAAAAATTTTCTAAGTAGCAATCAAATACTACATTTCAGACTAAGGATTCATGGCCAAGACACATTATAGAAATATATCTGTATATATAGGGAGAGTGGTTTGAAATTATGATATATGTCTTTGATGGGAAAGCCTTACTTTATAACCATTCTGATTATAAATTTTAATTATGAAATAAATAACTGTGGGTAGTCCTACTTATCCAGTGACATTCTTGAAATAATTCTCCATCCTTGCCAGTCATTTTGTCAGAGTGAAAAGTTGAAACTAACATATGCTGTCAGTGGAGTTAGTATAGTACTTTAATAGTTCTCCTGTCCTGGGTATAGGTAAAGTCTTAGAAAAACATAAAATCTGAGGTGACATAGAATAAATTCAAAACACTAGAAAAAAAATCACTTGTCATTGCAGTCTAGTTTCTTTTCTAGTGCCACCAGATGTCAGTGTAACCACAGGACCAAAGAAATACACGGTAGATAAAATGGCTACGAACATTCTTTTTTGCTTTGTGAAAGAGGTAGGGAAAAAAGTTTTATTCAAATTAGATATACAATGGGAAGATTATTTTATCAGTGAATTGTAGAGGAAAATGAAGTGCATAATGGAGAATAGAGTACATGTAGAATTTAAGAAGCATAGATACAGTTAAAAATTCATATATAAATCAAATGTACTAATAGAATACATAGGTGATCTCTGAGGCCCTCAGAAATCACCAACCTGTTGCTATAACTAGAGAAGATGGACAGCCTGTGGTTAAACTGTTCATTACAGCCTTACTGACTGTGATGTTTCTCAGTAGAACTACTGTCACAATCTGAGCCTCAAGATGAAAGAGTATATTCTAGCTTATAGATGTAAAACTCAGCTCACTGCAATTTGCATTTGGTACAGAACTTGTCTGCAGTAATTCCCTAGAACATAAAGTCACATTAGGCATTTTTCCAAAAGAGCATTCAGTAGGATAATTGCATTTTAAAAAATCCCTCCTTTAGAAATTTATTGTTTAATGAGTGCTGCATTAAATAATGATCATTGTTTACTATTTTTAGTTAGAGTTTAGTACTGCTAGTTAGATTTATTACTTACATGTATGTATAGCTCTGCCATATTTCTCCCAGATGAGAATCCTATGTTGAGTCCATGTCTTCATGAAATCTTCATGTGGGGCTTGTGACTGCACTCAGTGTGCTACATGCCTCAACTGAGTTTTGATTTTGGTTAGAAGTTATATGTGGGTCAGCAGCTGCTTCTACTTCCTTGATTTCTCCTTTTCAACAATATTTTGTTATTCAGGTTATGTTATCCCAGATTACTTCTTTTTCCCTCTTAAATATAGGAAATGGAAAGATGTGTTTCTTCAAAAATATAAATGTCTCCCTAGAAATTATTGCAGGTAATGATGTTCTCATATCATTTTTACTTTGTTAGACTTTTGATGTTACAGGTTTCTTCAGCACAATAACCTGACCTGTTGTGGGAGGGGCAGTGTCCCTGCCATCAGAGCTTTTGGTTTTTCTTTTCTGCTGTCTCAGCTAGAGTCTTACAGACAATACCTGTTTGGATTGAAGGGAGGAAAGCCTTTCTCCCATCTTTGTGTGTACCCCAGACACTTTGAGCTCTGTCTTCCAAATGGGGTGTTTTATTTCATGTTTATTCTTTATCCTTGGGCTCTGGTCTCTGTTCAATGCCAGTGTAATACCAGATCCTATGATTCTGCTTTCTTTTTCTCTCTGGGAATCCACAGTACTTTTCCAGGTTCCAGAATTACTCATTTCCTTTCTGTCCTTGAACACCTGCCCCAAACCATAGGAGCCACAACTAATGGCCTGGCTCCCTGTCCTCATTGCCAGGCATGTATCTTGGAGATAGATATGCCTAGTATTCTAGGTTAAATTCCAATTTAGTTAAATTCTAAACTCTAGACCAGAGCCGTCCAATAGAATTCGGAAGTGTCCTAAATCTGTACCGTCCAGTCACTAGCCAAGTGTGGCTCTTGAGCACTTCAAATGAAGCTAGTTTGATTGAGGTACTCAAATTTTCATTTAATTTAATTTTAATTAATTAGATTTAAATAGCCACATATGGCCACTGGCTTCTGTATCAGAGAGCACAGCTCTTTGTATACCCTTAACTGAGCTGTAGTCTTCTTCTATCTTTGAAATGTTGGCCTCCTTTGCCGTAGCATGCGGTACTAGATGGGTCCCATGTAGAGAGGTGAGGGAGCAAAGAAACACCAGCTTAGCCAATCAGCTTGCTTATCAGTGGGATGGTTGAAATTGCAGCTGAATTTCCCTCATTATCCTCAGTTGATTAGGTGATTATCAGACTCACGCTCCAGTCTAAGGAAATGTCTTTAGGTCTCTGCAAACTTGGACAAGAAGTGGAAGGAAAAGAAAGAGCATAAAAGTTCTGTATAAGCGGCATCTGCCTATAGACCTAGTTCTGTTTTTTGGAAGAGAGAAAAATCTGGCAAATGAATACAGGTGGTGGCCATGGAAAGATAGAGGATTATGGGCTTTGGATTCCTTTTTTGAGGATGGGAAATAGTGTATATGTTTGTAAGACAAGATCAGTATGGCTATGGAGGAGGAAAGATAAACATAAACATTTATTTAAACTAATAAGACTGGTTTGTGGGTAATTATCATGGAGGAAGTAAATTGGACAATAAATTGGGTAAACCTGAGGGTCTGCACTCTCACTTAGGAGGGAACCTGGATATGCACTTCTTGTAGTGCTGGATGATGGTTGCAGTTAATCGGGTTGTTGGACAAAAGGATTGATCCTGCAAAGGGAAGAGGCTGTCCTTAGGGTGCATGGAGTGAAGGTGACCAATATGAGTTTAGTCAGAGAGCTGTATTAGTATTGAGGGAACTATAATTATGGCCTAACTCCTCATGATTGAAAAGCTAACCTTCTGAGTATCCTATTTGTGGAGTTTATTAGGAAAAGAAGTTGACCAGTTATATATCAGGAAAGGGGTAAGGGAGACTGAGGGAGAGAAAGAAGGAACATTTATTGAGCACCTACTATATTTACTTATATTAATTATTCAATCAACTAAAAGCCCATAGGTAAGTAGATTATCCTTATTTTATATGTGTAATGAGGTTGAGAGACTAACTTGCTCACAGCTGGACAGAGTGCCTGACTACACTATCTGTGTTCTTTCCACTAGAGTTAGGGTATCATCTTGATCCTAAATTATAATTCAGATATGTCTGAGATGCCTGAGCACTTGTGTCATGAATAAGTAGGTGGCAAATTCAGGAGCAGAATGAATGGTTTTCAGGAGGAGATTTTTATTTGAGTAACTGGGTGGTAGAGGGGCTTCTGGGAGACAAGGGTGGAAGAACAGCCTGGTTTTCCAGCTTCCGGGATTCATATTTGAGCCCTGTAGTGAGAGGAGCTGAAGGCGGAAGGTGAAGGATCTGTTTCCATGAGCACCTCTGAGAGGCGCAGGGATATGAGCAGCCCTGCTCTGTAGGAAGCTCGGTGACAGAGCATGTTGTGGGTTAGGTTGGGAACAGGGCATCTTCTCCACTGCTGCTCAGATGTAGCATGTTGCCTATACAGTGGGCATTGCAGGGAAACCAGCATCACTTTGGCATCTTGCATATTCAGAATTGGGAAATAAATGGCACCTATGGCCTGGGTGACATCATTCTCATTGACACTGCCAGTTATAACCTTCAAGTCGCCTTTACAACTGTGGACATCAGGAAGGTGTCTCAGAGAAGAAGATGACAGGATTATTTAGGAGATCAGAAGTCCTTAGTGGGGTAGAATTTGTCAGGAGATATAGCTTCCATATTATGCAAGTGGGGCCATGAACTGATGAAAAATACTAAAAACTTTTATTGTGAAACATTTAAAATATATACAAAAGTAGAGAACATAATATAGTGAACTCCTTTGTACCGTCAGCCAGCTATAACTGTTATCAGCTTGTTTCTTCTGTAACCCCAATGTCAGGATTTGAAATTTTAGTTTACAGTTTAACATAACTTCACTTGTACTCCCAGGCTAGTGAGTCCCAAAGGAACTCAGGATAAAGACAGTGTTATATTTTGTTTATTTATTCGTATCTCAACTACTTCCAAAGAGAATTTGAAGTGACTGATGATTAAGGTAAGAGTAAACACTACACACCTACCAGAACGGCTAAAAAGAAAAAGATTGAAAGTGCCAAGTGTTTATGAGGATGTGAAGCAACCAGAAGATAGATTACTGATGGGAGTGTGAATTTGGTATAGCCACTTTGAAAAACGGTTTGGAAGAACTTACTAAAGCTGAGTATATACATACTCTCTGTCCCAGCAATTCCATTCCTAGGCATATAGTCAACAGTAATGTGTATCAGTGTTCAGTAAAAGACGTACTAGAGGGCTTCCCTGGTGGCACAGTGGTTGAGAGTCCGCCTGCCGATGCAGGGACACGGGTTCGTGCCCCGGTCCGGGAAGATCCCACATGCCGGGGAGCGGCTGGGTCCGTGAGCCATGGCCGCTGAGCCTGCGCGTCCGGAGCCTGTGCTCCGCAATGGGAGAGGCCACAACAGTGAGAGGCCCGCGTACCGCAAAAAAAAAAAAAAAAAAAAAAAGATGTACTAGAGTAGTCTTGTTGTAGTACTCTATTACAGCCCCAAACAGGAAGCTATCCAAAGACCATCTGCCAGCGATAGAACGGGTAAATAAATTGTGTTCTATTTACACAATGGATTACTACACAGCAATGAAGAGGAATGATCTGCAGCTAGAGGCAACAATATTGATAAATTTTACAAGCATAATGTTGAACCAGAGAAACTAGATGTAATAGAGTACAGATTTTCCTCAACTTAGGATGGGGTTACATCCCAATAAGCCCATTGTAAGCTGAAAATGTTGTAAGTCAAAAATGCACTTAATACACCTAGCCTACCAAACATCATTGTTTAGTCTAGCCTACCTTATATGTGCTCAGAACACTTACATTAGCCTACATTGTGCCTTACATTAGGCACAGTCATCTAACACAAAGCTTATTTTATAATAAAGTGTTGAATATCTCGTGTAATTTATTGAAACTATATTGAAAGTGAAAAACAGAATGGTTGTATGGGTATAGAATGGTTGTGAGTATATCAGCTGTTTATCCTCGTGATTTTGTGGCTGAATGGGAGCTGCAGCTTGCTGCCACTGCCCAGCATTGTGAGAGATGATCATACCACATATTGCTAGCCCAGGAAAATATCAAAATTTGAAGTACAGTTTCTCCCGAATGTGTATCCCTTTTGCACTGCTGTAAAGTCGAAAAATTGTTGTCAGACCATCTTAAGTTGGGGACTGTCTGTATTTTCTGGCCCTTTACAGAAACAGTTTGCTGACTCCTATTCTTGTTAATATTACCAGGTATAGTTGAGGGAGTCCTGACTAACCAGGAAGCCTGGGCTCTGGCTCTGTGACTTTGGGCAGATCACTCAGCTCCTCAGGGTTTATGTCCTGAACGAGCAGGTGATGAGCTGTGCTTCTAGGAGTAGCTCCAACTACAAATTCATTTTTTCCTTAAAAAAAAAAAAAGCTAACTTTTTGCCAAGGCTTACAAAATTTGGCTTCTTTCTACCTCTCTTGCTTTATTTCCTTTCCTTGACTTCACTTCAGTCACACTGGCCGTCTTGGCTATTCCAAACATACTCAGCTCTTTTGTACTTCACTGCCTTTACACTTCTTATTTCCTGTTTGGAGTACTCTTCTTCCACCTCTTTGCATGGCTTACTGCTTATCTCTCATTTCTCTGTTCAGAGGTCTCTGTTTCAAAGAGATGACCTCTATCCTCTTTTCTAACATAGTACTCGCATACTCAGTCACTGCTCTTTACTTTACCTTGTTAATTTCTTTCACTTTTTTCCCCACAAAAAGCAATTTCACAGTTTCTTTTATCAGAACTTATTTCCTTTATCTGTGTGCTTGTTTATTATCTGTCTCTCCCACTAGAATGGAAGTTCCACGAAGGCAACTACTTTGTAAGTCTGGTTGCTTGCTATGCCCCTGTGCTTAGTACAGTCCCTGGCACTGTTGAATGATTGGATTAATTATTTAACTATTGCAGAGTCTTAAAGGACATGGTAAAATGGTATATTTTATTTCAAATGCAAATAAGAGCCCTGGAAAAAAAATTAAACTATTATTATAGCTAAGTTGATTTCAATGGCTTGTTGTTTGCAGCTGCTTTTATAATCATTTAAATTCTTCCACAGAGCTGTCAGGTATGTTTATATAATCATCCTTAATTTACATAGAATGTGAAGTCATAAGTATACTGACTTCTTCCAAAGCACTGTGGTTTACTGAATTTCTGGGATTTGTAAGTCAGTGTGGCTTTTGTTTTTGTTTTTTAAATCAAATTTTGGAAAATTTCAGGCATTTTTTTCTCTTCAAATGTATTTTTTGCTGCCCAGTTTTTACTCTCTTCTCCTTCTGGGTCTCCAGTTAATGTATGCTGGACTGTTAGATGTGTACAGTTGATTTTCCTGTAGTCTTTTTTTTTCCTCTCTCAGTTCTTCAGATAGGATGATATACATATATATATGTTTTTGTTTTTTGCTTTATTTTCCTTCTTTCTTTTTTTGGCCATGCTGTGTGGCATGCAGGATCTTAGTTCCCCAACCAGGGATTGAACCCATGCCCCCTGAAGTGGTAGCATGGAGTCTTAACCACTGGACCGCCAGGGAAGTCCCTGGTTGATTTATATTGATGTCTTCAAGTTCATCCACTCTTCTACCATCTCTGATCTTCTTTTAAGCCCATCCATTTCTTTTTTCAGTTCTGGAATTTCCAGTTGGTTCTTTTTTTAAAAAAAGTTTCATTACTCAGATTCTCTGTGTATGCTGTGTGTATACCATAGATATTAAAAATAAAATCTTTGGGGCTTCCCTGGTGGCGCAGTGGTTGAGAGTCAGCCTGCTGATGCAGCGGACACGGGTTTGTGCCCCGGTCCGGGAAGATCCCACATGCCGTGGCGCAACTGGTCCCGTGGGCCATGGCCGTTGAGCCTGCGCGTCCGGAGCCTGTGCTCCACAGCAGGAGAGGCCACAACAGTGAGAGGCCTGCGTACTGCAAACAAACAAACAAAGTAAAATCGTTGAACATATTTTCCTGAAAGTTTTAAAGCATATTTATAGTAGCTACATTAGTTAATCTGTTAAATCCAATGTCTGGGCCATCTTGGGATCAGTTTCTGCTCACTGCTTTCTGACTTGTATACTGGGCATTGTGAATAGTATGTCACAGACTTGAATTCTCTTATCCTCTGAGAATAGTGAGTTTTTTTCTGTTTTTTAAATAATAGATTATTTACTGGCTTATGACCTTGAACTTGTTTAGGTTTGGTTTTATGCTTTGTTGAGAGCATAAGGTATTTCCCAGATCTAACTCCCAGGAGGACTCAGTTCCCAGCCTCTGCCTCCTTCCTGATCAGGGCTTATTTTAGGCTTCCTTAGAGCAGATCTAGAGTAGGCCTTAGTCTCAGATGTGGTCTTTATTCCTAGGGCTCTGCCTTTTGGGTGTCTCAGCTGAATGCCCAGAGTGTTAACAAGCTATCGAAGTATCAGTGTGGTTTCACCACTCTGACTGGGCCAGAACTCCTAGGAGTTCCGTTGCCCCTCAGCACTGTCTTCTACTTAACCTCTGTTCCATTCTTAACCCTTTAGCAGTTCTCTGGTAAGCTTCATCTTGCCTTGTACATGTGTAGCCCAGACCTCAGGCAAGGATTCTTGGAGAACTTCCACAGTGGGGCCTCCCCTCCACACAGTTCTCTTTTCTCTTGGGGTTTGCCCCACCGATTTCAACTGCTTAAACTCTGATATTTTCCTCCTTAGCTCAGCGGACTGCTTCACTCTGCTTGGACCATTTCCTCTGCTTGGAGTATTCTTTCTTCAACCTTATCCTTACTGTGCTTGGACTTCAGCTCATTGCACCATAATCCAGAAATGTCCCCAGGCAGAAAGCTGGGGTGATCATGGGGCTCACCTCATGTGTTTCCCTTTCCTTAGGAATCAGTCTTTTACCCATGGTTTAATGCTAGAAAAAGTTGCTTTATGTATATTTCCCACTCTTATGATGGCTAGTTTAGTACCAGTTATTTTGTCATATCCAGAAGTATAGTTCTGAAGGCTGTTCTGTTTGGAGAGGAATGAATTCTTAAAAAGAAAATCATATTTTATTTTAGACATTTATTTTTCATTCCCTGAGTCAGTGCTTATTTATTGCCTGTCTTCTGTTTGCGATTGGCACTGGGCACGTAAGGGGAACGGAACACAGTTTCTCTCCTCAAGCGTACTTTACTAATGATAAGGAGGCAAACGAATAGTAAGTTCGAGTCTGGGTTTTTTTGGTTTTTTTTTAAATAACTTTCATTGAAGTATAATATACTTGGTCACAGTATGGTTCCCACTCCGTCTCCAATTTGGTAACTTATTATATAAGGACAAAGAAGTTAACCCAACTCTTCCAAAGGAGAGGCTTTGGTAGTAGGTTGTAAACTGTAAATACACTTTTCTAAACCACTATTTCTTTTTTTTTTTAAAGGTTTATTTATTTATTTAATATTTTATTTTTGGCTGTGTTGGGTCTTTGTTGCTGTGCGCAGGCTTTCTCTAGTTGTGGTGAGCGGGGGCCACTCTTCGTTGTGGTGTGTGGGCTTCTCATTGCAGTGGCTTCTCCTATTAAGGAGCACGGGCTATAGGTGCGCGGGCTTCAGTAGTTGTGGCACACGGGCTCAGTAGTTGTGGCTCTAGAGCGCAGGCTCAGTAGTTGTGGCGCATGGGCTTAGTTGCTCCGCAGCATGTGGGATCTTCCCGGACCAGGGCTTGGACCTGTGTCCCCTGCATTTGCAGGTGGATTCTTAACCACTGTGCCACCAGGGAAGTCCCTAAACCACTATTTCTTAACGATTAACCATTACTTAACCATTTGCCTTATTTTGAAATAATTAGCAAGAGCTGTAAAAATGCCATTTTGCCATTGAGAAATTTTTTTCACTAGAGATGCAGACATCAGATATCTTAATGTATTTATGATATTAAAATTTTTCTCTCTGACTTCTATAGCGTATTTAATACTCAAAACAAATTTTTTCGACTTTCATTTTTAGAAGGTCTCCCTAATTCATGGAAACAAACTTATCTAAACTCTGTTTCATTAATCACCACTGACAACCTGATAATCTTCAACTCAGGCTTTTGGCTATGGAGTGATTTTTGCCAGCAGTCACTGATAATGATGTATGAATTGGATGTGAAACAGATTCTACTAAATTTTCATTGGTTGATATAAGAACATCATTTTAACAATGATTGTTGTTTATTATGGTAAAAATATCTAAGATGCAGACTTGCAGTATTGTGCTTTCAGTTTGCTTGTCATTTACTATTGTCATTTGTGATCAGATGGTAATAGCCAACCTTTCAATTCTTTTGAGACTGTTTCTCCAGACTGCTGCTGTTTCTTCTGACCCATTCATCCCATCCCCCTCCCAACTGCATTTTTAACAAAATAGAAACACATATTATCTCCATTATCAAAGAGAATATGTTTGCCTCCTGCTTCCATTTCCTCTGTATCTTTTAAGATACAATTGAAAATAATTTTATATGTGTACCAAAAGGATGTATATATTAATGGGTTTGGGCTAAGACAATTGTGATAAATGTTTTGGAATTGCATAAGGAGTACATATATGTTTTGATTTGTTGATAGGAATGATCACAGTATTGTGAGTTCGAAGCTGAATAAGTGATGGTAACATCACCGAAGTGCCCAGTCCTATAAACATGGCTTTTTACTGACAATAATTTTTTTGACTGTTGTATTGCAGCTGTTGAAAATGGACAGATAGATGTGTTAAGGCTGCTACTTCGATATGGAGCAAATGTTAATGGATCCCATTCTATGTGTGGATGGAACACCTTGCACCAGGCTACTTTTCAGGTAAACTCTGAATTTATTATTTCATTTCCATATAAATTGTGTGTTTTACCCTTTTAAAATGACAGTTCAATACAGTTTTTGCTTCCTACTTGCCTGTGATTTATGATGGTTAGTGCAGTACAGAAAAGGCAGTCTAAATGCTAACGGTCATTCTGAATAAGCCAACTGCTCTAGTAGTTCTAGTAGCTTTGGGCTGCAGGGATTATCTAAGTTTTTCAAATGTTGATAGCATAGTTAAGAGACCATCAGAATATTTGGGATATAAATTGATAGCAATGGCTTATTTTATTTATAGCACTGTGTTTAGAAACTGTGATGACATCTTAGTGCTTGTACTTGCAAACTAATTTTGCAGGATTTTATAAGGATTATAATTCCTAGAGATTCCCAGTGTTCTATCTGTTTATGTTTAATGTTCTAGCTAAAGGTACAGAATAATCTGATTGTTTAACACTTTCTTCCCATCCACCAATACACTTTTTTCCTTTAGTGAGGATAAAAAATATACACACACACAACAATAAAAAAGATATCTTCTATTTTCTTTGTTTTATTTAAAATATGAATCTGTGCCTTAGGAAAATGCTGAGATCATAAAATTGCTTCTTAAAAAAGGAGCAAACAAGGAATGCCAGGATGACTTTGGAATCACACCTTTATTTGTGGCTGCTCAATATGGCAAGCTAGAAAGCTTGAGCATACTTATATCATCAGGTAAGACTAATTCATTGGGTAAGACTAATCCATTAGCCTTTACACTGTTAAGATCATGAGTTTTAACTTTGTATCTTCTTAGGAAGAGTAATTCTTGACCAGATATAAATCAGGTTCTGGAATATATGGTCTTTTATGTTAGTGGTAAATAAGAGTACATACAAGTTCATTTATAAGCCTGGTTACTAAGTCTCTATTACTAACATAATACATTGCGCAACTATTAATTTATCTGAGTAGGACCATAATAACCTATCATTAAAGCAGGTTTATTGGCAAGTTAAATGATGGTGCTGTCCTTTATTCTAGGGACCTGAGCAATTCCAACTTTCTAGGGTACAAGAAAAAAAAAGACTAGTATAGGCTTAATTAATTTTTTAGATAGTTATTTTGTATATTAACCCTTTGAGTTGTATGTTTTGATCAATTGTGTGATATTTAAATGGATTTATTTCAAAGCATGTTTATACTTTATTATGTTAATAAATAGCAACAGAAGCCTGTTAAAGGATTCTCAGTGACAACGATTACACATTCAGCATTGTCAGAGAGGATGGTGTTGAGGTGGCATTCTTACTCTGTGTGACATTTCTGTGACCAGAAACTTTTGTTATGTAAGAGCTTTTCAGTTCTTCCAGACACTGCGTGTGCACTCACACTGCTAACCTGACGAAGCATGGATAGTCAGGAGCAGATGGGAAATACACCAGATTTGCCACCACGCAATTTTTTTTAATACTTAGACTTTTCACGTATCTTCTGTAATACCTAAACTTTTAATAAATTACCAAAACAAAGTTTAAAGTTGAGAGAATCCCCCAAATCATTTGTGCAAGCTTTTTTTTTTTTTGTATTAAGAATCCCAGGCTTGGGGACTCTCCTGGTGGTCCAGTGGTTAGGAATCTGCCTTCTAATGCAGGGGACATGGGTTCGATCCCTGGTCGAGGAGCTAGGATCCCACGTGCCACAGGGCATCTGGGCCCGTGTGCCACAACTGCTGAGCCCGTGCACTCTAGAGCCCGTGCACCACAACTAGAGAGGCTGCATGCTGCAACTACTGAGCCTGTGTGCTCTGGAGCCCACATGCCACAACTAGAGAAGAACGTGCATGCTGCAACTAAGACCTGACACAGCCAAATAAATAAATAAATAAATTAATTAAAAAAAAAAAAAAGAATCCCAGGCTCTGAGCATTTAAGTGCCTTGCCAAAGATCTAGAAAGTATTCCCTGGCAGAATCAGGACTTGGATCCAGGACTTGTGATTTCTCATCTTCCTTCTTCTATGTTGTACCTTCCCAAGGACTGTCGTGATGTATTCTGTGACTTCCAGTCCGTAAGTTCCAGTTATTAGTGTGTAGCTAATATTTAGAATGAAATAGGTTAAACTGCAGCTAATGACTCCTCATGCTGAGCCTGTCTCCTGGAACACTAAGCACCTGTTTTGTTTTCCTTTGTTCTTTTTTTCTTCTCCTCTGAATAGTTACGAATGGCAAGTTGAAAAGGTATGTAGGTATGTTTATAATGTAACTATACATGTTTCTAACTCTTTAAAGTGACTTTCCATTCAGTGAATTATCTCTCATTTTCCCAACTTTTCTACCTGTAATCTTACAAGGTCTAGTTCCTTATTCTTCCTTATACATTGAAATTGTCAATCAAAACAAAACATTGCTTAAAAGAGAAAGTTAAGTAGGTTTCTTTTTTGACTTAGTATTTTCTCAGTTATAGTGTTCATTTCTTTCTGAGGCTGGCAGTAGGTGAAGCCACCTTGTACAAGTCAGGAATATTCTGTGTATCTAGACATGTTGAATATCCAGTTGGAATTTCTGACAGTTCCATAAACTCTAAGTTACCATTTGTGTTTTGCATTGTTTTTACCAATTTCAGGGCTTTGGTTTATTCAAGGTATATTTATGGAACATCCGTTTAAATAAAAAAGTAGTCTTTTCCCCCTTGATGATGATGATTTTTCACTGAGCTGTATTCCAGAAATTTTAAAATTCTCATGGTCATGTATTAACACCATACTTAGCATACTTAACACATTATTTGTCAATGAGAAAAGTTTGAGGAAGTCTGCTATTTTTGAAACCTTCACAAAAATTGAGGTCACTAAACTTTTTCACATCTTTGTACACTTGGGTCTAAATAATTGATTAGATTTATGCTTAAAAAGATCAGCTTAGAAACCCATTTAAATAGACCTTTTTCCTTTTAATGTGGGCTCTGTTTATCATGCACTGGTCATGAAGAAAAGCGATATAATGAAGAGTATAGTCAACATTAGTTTAAAGGCATAGCCCCCATGTATATCATATCTACTGGAATTTTTTTTTCACAAATCTTAGCCTGAATCAATTAGTGGCATCTGTAAAGTCTCATAATTTAGATTTTTTTCTTATCCTTTCAGTAATGATCAAAAATGTTATCCATATTTGATGGTTTGCATTTTTCCTTTTTTAAATGATTGCTTACTGGACCCTCAGAGTGCTTGTTGGAATGAAATGAATCCTTCATTGAATAAGTTTCTTATTTTAGCTTAAAAATGAATTCTAAAATATTAATCACTTGTTTTCGTGCTGACATAAAAGTAAAAACAATGTAAATGATTACCAATAAGTTATGAAAATTAATATGTTTTAACAACAGTATCCACTAAGGAAGAAAAGCTATTGTACTGTGAAACCCTATTTAAGGCAACTGCTTTGAAATTTTTGTTATTTATTATTATTATTTTTTGCATTAAGGAGGGTTATATGTTAAATGTTTATTTTAGGTGCAAATGTCAATTGTCAAGCCTTGGACAAAGCTACTCCCTTGTTCATTGCTGCTCAAGAGGGCCACACAGAATGTGTGGAGCTTTTGCTTTCCAGTGGGGCAGATCCTGATCTTTACTGTAATGAGGACAATTGGCAGTTACCTATTCATGCAGCTGCACAAATGGGCCATACAAAGTAAGTGTTAAAAATGGAAAATAAAAATGGTCTCATAATTCAAAGGTAATAGAAATAGATCTTCTGGGCCAGACCCTTTACCTCCAGGCATAACCCTTGGTATTCCCTTCCCTACTGATCTGCTGGGTGACTAGATCCACCCCCCACATTTGTCCCCCTTGCAATCCCAGCAGCTCGTAGTCTTGCTCTTTCCTAGTGTGAGGCAGAGTGGCCCCAGGGGCTTTCTCAGGGTAAGTCTTCTCTCTGACTTCTTAAGCTGTGGCTGTACTCTCCCACTCCTTTCCAGTTTTGTCCCAGGCATCTTTAGGTATTGATCTGATGGCTTTATTCAACTTATTTTTGTTACCTCCTTGGCCCCAGGAATGTTTTGAGTTTGTGATCTCTTTTGTGTGGACTGGGTAGTCCTCCACATCTTGAACCCTTTGACTGGACTTCTCTTTGTCTTATTTCAAATTCAACTTGGTACTTTCCCCTGCTTCTATTACTCTTCTTCCTTAGCCAGAAATTCCAATGAAATTTTTGGTATTGTCTGAAGAGAGAGAGACTTAACGAAAGTTGGAACTCCCTGAAATTGGGGGTTCCAGGAATCTCAGAAATTATTAAACCTGGTTATACCTGTGAGAATATGGCAGCCTGTCTTAACATAGATTGGTACAGTTTTTTTAAATATATATTTAAAGTTTTTAGAGTTATACTACTACAATAATAATTTTATAGCTCTTGTTAGTATTATTTAATTTAAAAAGTAATAGTGAAATGGTCTTGTCTTTAGTATGTATACATAGTAGGAAAACAGATGCTGTAATTGGGTTATTATGCCACTAGGTGGCATGGTATTTTACTATTTCCTTAAAGATATTTGTAATCATGTTTGTGCCCTGTTGAAGAGTATAATTTTTCCAACTCATTTAAAAAAATTTAGCACATTTATTACATATAAGAGACACTAAACAGATTCTTTATTTTAACAAAGTACTTAGGTTTAAAAATTTGATGTTTTTCTTAACTGTTGATTGTTTATTTAATCATAAATCTTAGGTACAATTATACTCTGAGCTTTAAATTGATACCGAAACCCTCTTGAGAATTTGTCCTCATTTGTTCTCAATTTTGAGAATTCTGTTTGTCACTGATGATTTCCTTCATGGTGAAATATAAGTTCTCCTTAAATATTATCTTAGTCCTACCTTACCTAAGGAAAAGTAGCAAAGAGAAAGAATGTCATCAATTCTTAATTTATTCTTAATTTTTAAATAAATCTGCCTTAATATTTAAAGAGCTCATCTTCTTTTCTGAGAATACAATATTTTAGCAGAATTTCTGACTTCTTCCTGTTGACAATACTATTCATTTCATGTCACTCACTGTCTTAAAAAATTCTTACTGATTAGAAAAATAAAACTTTGGTTGCTACTCTATGAAGGAAAATAACTTGTTTTCTTGATAACGAGTTTATATTTAGTATAATGAAGTTTTAAAAAATTTATTAGATCCTAAAATATCTAATATAAAATTTGAATTTTGGGGAGGAAGGTGGTTGTTGGTGGGAAGGTAAATAATTCGTGAAAAATAAAGGACTGTGTGTTATCTGTTTACTTTTATGGGAATGTTCTTTAGCTCTGCTTCAGATACATTTAAGGATCTTTCTATTAAGCATCAATAATGAGTGTAACATTTCAGAGTATGTAGCTTGTAATAATTTACTGTAGATAGAAAGTACACTGAAGACAGAAAGACTTTTTAAAATCAATCAGTGGGTGACTCAAAATATGTGCTGTAGAAATGTCTGCACTTATGTACATATAAAAGCATTATATACCCCTGAATTTGTGTATTTGCAGAATCTTGGACTTGTTAATACCACTTACTAACCGGGTCTGTGACACTGGGCCAAACAAAGTGAGTCCTGTGTACTCAGCAGTGTTTGGAGGGCATGAAGAGTGCCTAGAAATGTTGCTCCAGTCTGGCTACCGCCCAGATGCCCAGATGTGCCTCGTCTTCGGATTCAGTTCTCCCATGTGTATGGCTTTCCAAAAGGAGTATGTATATTTGCTGTATTTTTATTCTTTTTTGGTATATGGAGATGTATTTCCAAATGACTTTCTTTTGTGAAGCAATATGTCTTACAGCTAAATTTTTAACTTAAAAACAAAAGCCTTCTGTGATGCACCTTGTTCAGTCAAACTATAATAAAAATTAGGTGATAATGTCAGATTTTTTTCCTTCTCTCTTTGGCTCTGGATTATATTTTTGGTGTAGCAATTTTAGAGCATACTTTCAATATATTAAAGTAAATGCAGGAATTCTCTGATATCCTTGGTCTTCAAAACAATTTAAGAATTAAAACAAACTTTAAGTTGCACAATGAATAAGGGCTGAAGATTTAATGTATAATGTGGTGACTGTAGTTATAATGTGGTGACTGTATTATATAATTGAAATTTGCTAAGAGTACAACTTAAATGCTCTTAAAAAAAGAGGTAAATATTTGAGGTGATGAATGTTTTCACAATGTATATGTATGTCAAATCACCACATTATATACTTTAACTATCTTACAATGTTATTTGTCAGTTATACCTCAATAAAGCTGGGAGGCAAAAAGATAAAAAAGAGTTAAAAATATCTTTGTCAAGTATGATATTGACCGTGTGTCAGGCTATTTATCATTTGACATTTATATTTACAAGACTTGTTATGAACCTAAAATAAAACTTTAGTTTTCTAGATATTCCTGCATTTTTAATGTATTTGGTATGTAGCGTTTATTTCTGTAGGTCACACTCAGTTTAAAATTTTTTTTTTTTTTTTGCGGTACGCGGGCCTCTCATTGTTGTGGCCTCTCCCGTTGCGGAGCACAGGCTCTGGACGCGCAGGCTCAGCGGCCATGGCTCACGGGCCTAGCCGCTCCGTGGCATGTGGGATCCTCCCGGACCAGGGCACGAATCCGTGTCCCCTGCATCAGCAGGCGGACTCTCAACCACTGTGCCACCAGGGAAGCCCTAAAATTTTTTTAAATATTTCTTTTGCTTATCTGCCATGATGCTGTGAGTAGAATAAATGAAGAATTACTGATAGATTATTGATTAGATTCTGGCCAAGACTTGTCTATAAGACTCCTAAGGTTTTTAAATAGACGGTAAGAATAAGGCTATGTGTAAGAAAAGCCATATTGAGTAAAATCTGTCCATGCAATAATGGACAAAGTTGTGCAGGTAGTTGCTGTTATTTTTTAATGACGCAAAAGAGTTTGCAAGCTTACCTCAAATTTCATTGGCTTTCCTGAATTCACCATTATGGATTGCTAGCTATGACTTAATTTAAACAGTTATCAAAAACTTATTTGCTAAGCTTTTCAGTCTCTACCGTCTTGTAATATTTGCTATGTAAAATAGTAGTTCATTTCATTTGTTCTGAATTTAAGCTTCTATGTATACACTGTACTCTGAATATTTGGGGTTTTGGTTAATCTGAGTATCTGGGGTTTTGGTTAATCTGAATATCTGGGATCCACTCTATGCATAACTTTTATGATTTCATGGTATACCTCCTTAGGTTTTGTCTTTATAAACAGAGGAGCCCTAATTATTTTAGTTTACCTCACTAGGGCTGTACTGATGGCTTTAGTTGATTCATTTACCTTTCTCTGTACATATCTATCTCCACTGTATTTTATTATTAGATCAGAATTGAATATTTTTTTTAATAAATTTATTTTATTTATTTTTGGTTGCCTTGGGTCTCCGTTGCAGTGCGCGGGCTTTCTCTAGCTGTGGCGAGCGGGGGCTGCTCTTCGTTGAGGTGTGCAGGCTTCTCATTGCAATGGCTTCTCTTGTTATGGAGCACAGGCTTTAGGCGCGCAAGCTTCAGTGGTTGTGGCGCGGGCTTCAGTGGTTTTGGAACGTGGGCTCAGTAGTTGTGGCTCGCAGGCTCTAGAGTGCAGGCTCAGTAGTTGTGGCGCACGGGCTTAGTTGCTCCACAGCATGTGGGATCGTCCCCGACCAGGGATCGAACCCGTGTCCCCTGCATTGCCAGGCGGATTCTTAACCACTGCGCCACCAGGGAAGCCCCTGAACATTTTTTTATTTGATCAGAATGTAATGGTTTTGTATAGTTTTGTATAGTTGTATGTCTATGTGTCCAATATAACAATGATCTGTTTTAGTGTTCATCTTACTTTTGGAGGAATATTTTTGGTCCTGGTCACAGCAGCTAAGCTCATGCCTCATCATCTTATAATTGTAGTTTAAATTAAACATATTAAACCATAGCAGTACCCCTGTTAACCCCGAAACACCTTAAAATTAATGTTTTTCTGGCCTGAGAAATCAGGTAAATAGAACCCTGTGGAACAGAGCGTATGAGGGGAATCCTGGAGAAGAGAGAGCTGGAGAAGGGGTTCTCTTAATTTTGTGTACAAACCTGCATATGTCCAGAGCCCATCCAAGCTTTGAATGCACAGGACAGACGTTGAAAAGAAGATTTGAACTATCACCCAAGTCTCAGGCCCCTGAATGGTACATTTCATGGGGCCAGACGCAAAGCAGCATAGCAAAGGCTTGAGAACTGAACCAGCAGTCTGTAGAGGTGAAAAAGAAATTGTAGTCTAAACCTAACTAGGTTATATGCCTGCTAAAATAAACAAACACAATCAGTATTATATTCAAAAGATTATAAAAGGACCCAGGCCTAGAGTTTACACACAGCATTACTGTTCATAATGTCCAGGATACAGTCTAAAATGACTTGACATATGAAGAACCAGAAAATATGACCAGTTTTAGAGGGAAAAGACAGTTAACAGGTGTCAACCCTGAGATGATCTAGATGTTGGAAATATTAAATAATTGAAAACAGCTATTATAATGGTGCTTAATGAAGTAAAAACACTTGAAATAAATGGAAAGGTAGATATTTTCAGCTGAGAAATAAAAACTAGAGCCAAATGGACTTTTTAAAACTGAGAAATATAAAATCTGAAATGAAAAATTAACTATATGAGCTCCATAGCAGAATGGAATTGACAGGAAAGAGTCAACTTGAAGATAGACCAATATAAATTATCCAGACGAAGAACAGAGGAGACGACGACTTGGGGGACAAAAAGGAACAGAGCCTCAGGGACCTGAGAGACAGTATGACTGGGGTTGACATTCATGTCACTAGGGTCCAGAAGGGAAGAGAAAGAGGTTGTGAACTGATAATGGACGAAAACTTCCCAACATTGGATGAAGATGTAAGTTTTATAGATTTAAGAAGCTCAGCAAACCAAAATAGGATAAACCCAAAGAAAAGCATGCTCACCAATAATCAAACTGCTGAAAACTAAAAGTAAAGAAGCAACAGTGTGGCGTATGGTGTTCTTTGGTCACAGACATGAGCTAACAAACTTTGTTTTTTGCTACTCTTGGCAATTTTGCTCTGTAAAATGGCCCTGTAGAGCATAACTAAAATCTGTTTTGGTGGCTTTAAAAGGGCTTGTCAGATATTTTCTTTCATGTGGGAGCTTGTAATAGGACCAAATGTATTTTTAATTAGTAAGGTAGGTTTTCAGCAAGAAAAGTCACTGGAAAATACTATTTGTTAGTCTAAAGGAAAAAAGTCAAAATGTCAGAATATCTGTTTTATGAGGGTACATTCTCCTAGTCTTTCCAGTTGACTTTTTGTTTGCCTGGGCCCATGGCAGTAGACTTAATTTTGATATATCTTTGCTTTTATTACCTACTCTGCGGGGAATTTAATTGACAGGGAAACATTTCCCAAAGGAATAAATGTAAGCAATGATAGCATCATAATCACATATGCTCACATTTAATGTGTATGAATATATAGTACATTGCACAATTTTTGGCACACAGAAAAATATCAAGGTTAATTCTCTTCATTTCTGGAGAAGAAATTCATTTTGCCATCCTCCATTTATCTAAAAAAGAGCATCAATTAAATTTTTAGTCTCTATATTATTAAGCTAACGTCTGGCTCTTAGTTTGCATGTCATCACTGTACATGTAATGTGAAAATCATTTAATTATTTTGGGACTCGGTGTAAAGCTGATCAAGCAAGAAAACTGTCATTCTCCCAGTAGGTTTTGTTTTAGTATATCAGAGGGTAATATAGCCAGTGTCTGTGGAAAAATATCGAAGTTGAAAAATTCATTAATTTTTAATTTCTTTCATTAAGTATGCATCTGAAAATTTGGATTCTCTATGGTTGCATACCTAAAATTAATTAAATTAATTGCAATTACTATTTTCAAAAAAAGGACCGTGGACTAAAATTTTCATTTAAAAGTAACTTTTTTGTGCTGTTTTTCCTTAACAAACGATGTTTGAATTTCCTATATTAAATTTACCAATTACGAATAAGAATTTGCGTTTTAGTCACAGTAATAATACCAGGGAACTTGGAAGACTCCATTTTCCAAAATTGATTATTGGATATTCAAATTTTCAGAGTTGGTGATAGACAATGAGATAAGTTTAGTGGTATAAGTTTTGAAATTTCATTTTTTAGCAATGGTGTGTTGTTACAATAATGTTAGTTTGGCGTAAGATTGTTGTAGAAAGATTTAATCAGCACTTAACTGACTCCAGGTATTAATGAGTCAAAAACTTTTGTTTTCTTAATTTGTATGTTTTCTGGTATTTCTCAGAGATCTAGAAATTTAATACTTGTGACCCTCCTTGCACTGTTGGCCTGTTATGTTCTAGTAAACATATCTGCTTTTACAAATAGTATAATTAATATCAAAAGGTGATGAAAATAATAAATATAAATAATGGCTCTGGGTTTTAAGTTTTCCCTTCTTTATTATTTTATTCAGCTGATTTAACTTTTTAGCTCAGGATTAGCATTCTGAAACATTTTTACTGGGTATCCGTTGGAGAGGATAAGCTTCCATTTGAAGCAGTGACCCTTAGCTCTTCTCACACTCCAAAGCATGATAGAAAGGTGTCTTGTCTCCTCCACCATCATACAAAAGCATTCTTTGTCCTTTGGGGCTAACAAGTTAACAGCTTTAGTGACATGAAGCCAGTCTTTCAAGGGCATAGCTGAGTAATTCAACTCAAATGAGAAAATAGAAGAAAAAGACTCCTTTAACTGGAATGGGTGGAAGAGGAGGGAAGTTGAGAATTTCAGGACAATTTGAATAAATATTAATGCCTTTTCTATATGAATGTAGAAAGAGATCCTGGCTTAACTGACCTGATTTTGTCTGTCTTTCTAATTGATACTAATCATTGTTATCCCATTAGTTTTGTAAAAATAATTGTGTCCATTCTTGTCATCATATCACACATGGATACATCTGACACAACCTAATGTTTTAATTTTATTTTCAGCTGACGGCTGAAAGCCATTCAGTAAAACTTATTATATGGCCTTTTGATGATTCAGCTGTTAGTTGGATATTTTGTTGGGTAATTGAAACTAAAATTCTCAAGATATTTGCCCATTTCTATATGTTTAAAAGAAACCTTGTTAGCATGTTGAATTTCCTTTTAAGGTGTTTTTTTATCTGGGCCTGTTTCTGTGCACATTTTTAAACTTCAAAGAGCAGTATGATGGAAAGTGTACATGCCTCCAGATAAGGTCTAGACATCACATTTTTAGTTTTTAAACTTCTCCTCTTTCTCCGTGTCTTATGATTTTCACTGTTATATAATGTGGAATCTCTTAATGTGTCACAATTTGTTCTTGATATTTATGTTAAATGGGAGGGACTACTCTAGGACTTGATGAGTTTTTCCGATTCTCCATCAGGGCTTGAAAGAGAATTTGTATTAAGTGTTAAGAGAAACACATGCATATGTCCATGTAGTTTACATTTTAACCAAAGTTTTATCTAAGCCTTAGGGTCTGCTCTTCTTGCTCAATGACATATAATAATCAAGGTCATCATAGAGCACCAAAGTTGCTTGAGTTTCTGGAGCTTGTACATGTATCTGAGACCTTCTTAATATCCTTTGCAGAAGCTCAGGGTATGCTGAGAAAGTTTTATGATCCTCCAGTTTATTTTTTTATTATTCACCATACAAATGGTAGTTTTGTTGGAAAAGGGTTTATAGTGTAGCAGTAGGCAGTTTCATAAGCCTTTTAGGAGTATGCTCTTGTCCTTTCTAACACAAGGCAGTGTGATAATTGGAAGAAATTTAGAGTGGGGTCTTCCAAAGTGTGTTTTGTAGAGTACTCATTCTATACATTGTTAATAGATAATACACAGGATTAAAAGGGTTCCTTAGTTAATTAAGTTTGGGAAACACAGGGTTAAGCAATGGTAATTAGATTTCTTTCCTGGAGGGCTTCTAACAATTTTTCTTATGGTGTTGTGTTTTATGAATTCCTAAGGGGGAATGAATCTACAAAAGTTTGAAAAATTAGGAAACATGGGATGAACTTTACAATAAATACACTATTGTTCCTGTGTTTACAGACTTTTGGGGCATTTTATACTCTCTTTATTAGGCTGTTTTCAGATTAACTATTGGATCCATTGCTTTAATTCTAAGGGTACTTCTTCTGAAAGGTATCTGGAGGTTGAAGAAAAACACTTGACCATATAAGTTGAAAATTTAAGTTCATCCTGTATTTGTCCTTTTATGAACTAGTGTATATTATAAAGTGTTTCTCAAATATTTTCATTATGGAGACTTTTTCTCATATATCATTTTTCAGGGACTAGTGTTCCATGGAACATACTTTGGGAAACATAGGTCTGGCCTTAAAATAATTCTCAATTTGACTGTTTAATGAAGTGTTTGGTTTTTATAATGTAGGAGAAATATTTCAGATATTTGCTCTATCTGTCATATTCACTGTTAGATTTTTGATATTATTATCCCAATTCTACCAATTACTAGCTTGACTAAGCTCCAGTTTTTACATCTAGAGTGGAGATGATAATAAAACTTACTTTTTAGGGTGATTGTGAAGATTAAGGCAAATCTTCGGTGTAACACATTTAACATACCATTTATTCTGGTACAGAATACATACTCAATAAAGTTTGTTATTATAGGGAATTATGTGCACATGTTCCTCTCACATTTAGAGATGGATGGTTCGTTTATCTGTGGCCTTGTCCTTAAAATTTTCTTAGCATGAGCCACGTCTCGTTGCTATATTCGAAACTTGAATAAGAAAGCCTCTTGGTTTTGTAGTTTTATTCTAAACAGAAAAAAGGCTCTCTAGCGATCTGTAGCACTTAATCTAACAGGGTGCATTTAGGGCTCCCGTTTACCTTTGTATTCTATAGCAGAAAAACTGCTCTTTAAGAGCTAAAGTATCTATGGTTAGGCCATTGATGGTTTCAAATTGCTTGAGGGAAGAGTTTAGCCAGTCCCTGAATTGTACATGTAAACACAGATGCCTTGAAAATTAACAGTCTTCTTGAGAATTATGTATCACATTTGTAATGAGGCAATGTCTTGAGCTTTTCCCACTGTTTACCTACATGTTTACTGGAATATGTTCAACAGTCCATATCATGTGTTGATTGTTCTGTAGTGGAATCAGCAAGTAATAACTGTAGTAATAACGAGAATCTAGTTTAATGAGGTCGAAGTAGTTGAAATAAACCAATTATATTGGTTATAACTGTTTAGAACCATCAGTCAGAAGTATCAATATATCCTTTAGCATTTCTTGTAGTGCAGGACTGTTGGCAACAAATTCTTTCAGCTTTCCTGTATCTGAAAGGAGCCAGAAGAAAAAGTACAGGGCTCTTTTCAAGAACACTGATATGAATGATGGGAGTTTCCTGGAACAAATAGCAATATATGGTAGACAGACAACGAATTTACTAATTTTTATAAAGAAATTTAAGAATTATAGATTTTTCTTTTCTAATTGCTATGCATATTATTAATAATAAAGAGAATTACTGTTTAATCTTTTAACTGAAGAAAAGAGCACAAATTGGAGAACAAATGAAATAGATTTACAAAAATTTACATGGGGTAGGTGACATTTTACTTATGTATATAGTGTTTTAACTACCTTAAAACCTTGATTTCAGGTTCTATACATAAGTCCTCAGAAGTAGGAGGTCTCACATGACAATGGTTTAAATGTTTTATGTTCATTTTCTCTTATTTTTATGACTTCATTATTTAGAGTTCTCTAATACTATGATTAATGAAATATTTCTTTTTTATTTCTAGTTATTTAAAATAGCATTAATGCCAGTTTCAGAGGGAGACTAATTTTATTCTTGCATATTTTCTTTCATAGTTGTGTGTGTAATGAACATACATGTTTATTGAGCTTTGTTACAGTTAAAATTATATCATAAACAGTTTTTAAAATGTGGTCACACAACCATCAGAATTGTAGTTTTTGATGACTATCATATTTTGCACTTACTGCTCCTCTGTTAAACATTTAGGTAATTTCTGTTTTTTAAAAATTTGTTTTTAAAAAATTATAGACAATACTATGGTTAATATATTTGTGCAAATAGGATATAATTTCTTTTTTATTTTGTCTCTTGGATAAATTCCCAGGATTTATGTTCATTATATTGTATTTTAATTTGTGTGGTATTTTACTTTACATATCATTTTATTTTACAAATACTTACATAATGCTAGTTCTGTGTGCCAGAAAGTTTAAGTAACTTGCTCAGAGTCACACAGCTAGTAAGTGGCTGAGGACTCTGGCTCCAGTCTGTGTGCTCCTTATAACTTTGCTATGAAACCTCTTTTGATCCTTTTTTTTTTTTTTTTTTTTTGGCGGTACGCGGGCCTCTCACTGTTGTGGCCTCTCCCGTTGCAGAGCACAGGCTCCGGACGCTGGGCCATGGCTCACAGGCCCAGCCGCTCCGCAGCATGTGGGATCTTCCCGGACCGGGGCACAAACGCGTGTCCCCTGTATCAGCAGGTGGACTCTCAACCACTGCGCCACCAGGGAAGCCCTCTTTTGATGCATTTTGCCAATTAGCTCTCTCATAAAAGGGTTACACTTATTTTCAATCATTTTAACCACAACTTAGCAGTATTGGATGATAATGTTTTCTTTTTTAAAGTAACCAATTCAATAGGTATAAAATGATAACACATTTATTCTGTAAAACACTTTATAAAGAAGATTAATTTAAAAATCTAAAGCTGTAAGTTAAATTTTTGTTCATTAAAAAAAGCTTTTCTATGATTGCTTTTTACCATTAAAAATTTTAAAGTAAGAGGGAAATTGACTAAGATATTGTTGAAGGAAGTGGTATCTTGGAGATTCCTAGACTGAATCATCTGTCTTTAGGGACCAGTCACATTGTTTTATTAACTTTGTTTAGCAAGTATTTTGTATTATGGATACTTAATTGTGCAAAAAATCACAATTTGAAAAGAGTTTTCTGCTTGTCAATGATAATTTTAAAACTTAACTTATTTAAGATAAATGTTTTAAATTCTAAGGACACGACTTGTTCATAGTTGGAAACTAAAAACCATGCAGGATGGTGTAAATTAAAAAGTAAAACCCTCCCTTTCCTCTGGTCCCCTAGTCTCAATCCACTAGACATGTAAAAATCATCCACTATCCCATTTGCTATTCTTATTTTCCAGTTGTAACTACTGTTAACTTTGTAAGAATTATTTTTTTAATCTGAAAATCTAACTTCTCTTCCCTTCCCTTCTTTTTCATTCCTTCCTCCCTCCCTCCCTCCCTCCCTCCCTTCCTTCCTTCCTTCCTTCCTTTCTTTCTTTTTTGTGGTGGAGCTGTGACTTCTTTGGAATTGTGAATATTCTTTTGAAATATGGAGCCCAGCTAAATGAACTTCATTTGGCATACTGCCTGAAGTATGAGAGGTTTTCAGTATTTCGCTACTTTTTGAAGAAATGTTGCCCATTGACATCATGGAGCCACATATCTGAATTTATAAGTCATGCAGTTAAAGCACAGACAAAATATAAAGAATGGTTGCCATCTCTGCTGCTTGCTGGATTTGACCCACTGAATCTCCTCTGCAGTACTTGGTAAGAAATCCTGCCATGTGGACTTTACTCTTTTTGAGTGAGTGTACTACCTTTAATTTCCCCCAATTTCTTGAGATCCCTGTGTTGGGAGGAGGTTGTTATTGTATGTGTTTTGACTGTGATGGTTGGGTTGGAGTGAAGGAATTGGGGGGGCTGCTAATGGTGAGATTGAGTGTAAGGATAGAGTCCTGGAAAAAGGTCAGAGGTGGCTGGAAGGGAGTAGAAAGGAATGGGTGCCAGTGAACCCTCCTGAGAGGGTTAATTCTTCTACTTAGGCCATCCCTCACGCTGCTCTTAAAATGTCTGTGACAGAATGGTTGTAGCTGCTTTGGAGATTTCTAGCATCCCTTAGTCAAGTAGATTGAATACTCCTATCCTATAGCAACTTGTCTACTTGAACTTAGTCTCCCTCAATAAGTACTGATTTCTGAAGTAGCTGAGTAAATAACTCTTTACCTCAAGTGCTTTCTCAGAAGGGCATCCCCTATGAGTGATTATATGAAAGTTGAGTCAGAAATTTTCTAGGGCAAAAGGATAAAAATTGTTTTACCAACCTTTTCAAGAGTTATGTGTCTAGATGGACCAAGAAGGTAATTGTAGCGGTGAGAGAACTCTTTTGGCCTGATAATTCGAGTCAAATGAGGAAATAGAATAAAAGTCTCCAGGAATATAAAGAACATAAAAATTAAATGTATTTTATGAAATTTCAATGAAACATCTAGAAGATTTCTTTTTTGTGCTTCAAAAATTACCATTTACCAAAATAATGTTTAGACAAATACTGAGATTTTGGATTTCAGCAGAAAAGTGCTCTGATATTTTGTTATTTAAATTTTGCTTTTCAAAAGAGGTCCTCTTTGGTATTCATGCAGGCAACACTAGTGGTTCCTGCTTGTAAATTTTGTTTGCATTTCTGGGACTCCATCTTCTGCCTGGTGGCTTCTCCACCTGTAAATGAAGAACATATCTTTGTTTGGCAGGATCCCAGTATCTCACCTTTTTATTATGTCTGCCATAATATAGAATTCAAGAATTTTCACTAAGCAGAGGTTTTATGCTTAGGACTCTCATCCCTTTCTGATACTAAATGTTTCAGATATGTGGCTTGTGAGGAAAAACTGCTTTCTGGTAGGTGGTTTGAGGAATATAGAAGTAAAGCAAAGTTTAGATACATGTTCTGATCTCCACTTTACTTTTTGTTTATAGTTTGCAGTGGTTTGAATACCCGATTGTATTTACTTCTGTCTCCAACAGCTGATTAATACATAGTTAGCTGTCAAATCACTCACTGTTGCAATTCCCTCTATACCATTTCAATAAAATTTTACAAAAATCCATTGTATTTTTTAGATAACTGAATGAGATTTAAAAATTATTGAGAAATCTAATTTTTAAAAGTTATTTGTGCATGTTTACTTGTCCTAACAAATCCCCTTTTACATGTGCACACACACACATACACTCAGTACTGAGATAGAAACGCTCACTAATGAATGCTATATCTAGTATTTAAGTAATACCCTTAACTTTTTACTTAGTGAATTTTATTGTTGTGTCTGGGCTCCTGACAGCTAACAGCAGTTACCCCTCACCGTTCTAGGATTCACTCCCCAAAATGCTACTGTAAATCCAACCAACACGTTAGATAGCTGTGGGCAGTTCTGACAGTGTGTTTCCTTTCCTCTGTCACTTCACTTAGTGCTTATTCCCAAGGCACCCACTTTCTTCTCAGCCATGCTTCTTGTGTTTTTCTACTGAAGATACTAACTCGACTCCATATTACTTGCCCATTACTTTCAGCCTTCATGCTCCATTCTGGTTTCTAGTTTATTTCTTTAACCAACACTTAAAATATTGCCTGATACACAGTAGGTACTATTTTAAGTTCTTTTTTTTTTTTTTTTTTTTGCGGTACGCGGGCCTCTCACTGTTGTGGCCTCTCCCGTTGCAGAGCACAGGCTCTGGACGTGCAGGCTCAGCGGCCATGGCTTACGGGCCCAGCCACTCCGCGTCATGTGGGATCTTTCCAGACCGGAGCACGAACCTGTGTCCCCTGCATCAGCAGGCGGACTCTCAACCACTGTGCCACCAGGGAAGCCCTATTTTAAGTTTTTTACTATTAGCTCATTTAATATAAAACATAGTAGATACCATTATCCATATTTTATAGAGGAGGGAATTGAGGCACAAAGTATTTAACATACTTGCCCAAGCTCACACAGCTAGTTAGTGCGAGAGCTTAGGTTTGGACTCAGGCTGTCTAGTAGTGTAACTCATGTCTGTCTTTGTAACCCCTGTGCTATGCTGCCTTAGCCCTGTGTATCCCCAGGGATATGGTAGTTTTTATCACTTAATTTTAGGGATTCACTTAATCCCTTGCCTAACCTAGGGGGATCTGGGCCAACTTTTCTTGCTCTTTCCTACTCCTAAATTAGGAAGAACCTATTCAGGGAAAAAATTAAATGTATCTTCTTTTCCTTTCCTCCTCAGACAACTACATAGACTGCTGGAAGGAAAGGGAATTTGCTTTATCCTCCCAAAAGGCTTTGTAAAATATACTCTCCCATCCCTAGTTCTTATACAGGGTTCCCTTCCCCCCATGTGACTAGCCCATTTGAGAATTTTTGTGGTAATAAGCCACTGGGTTTGTGTTATATTTATTGGATGTATTAGGATAGAAAAGAGTTAATAAACAGTAAACTACAAATTATTTTGTAGTAAATTGTAAAACTTCAGCTATTTGAATTGAGAATGCCAGTTGCATACATTTTACTCTGAAGGAGTAACTTTAGTCACTTTATATTCATTAGAAAAAATACGGTGGAAAATTTCACTTTAGCAATAAAAATGCTTAACATGGTCAAATTTTTGCTTACTGATCTTTTATTGAATGAATAACGCAAGTGTTTACGCTGAATGTGATGAATGTTTTGCTTTCTTTGATCAAATTTACATTCAAAGAGCTGTTATAAAATAATTATCCCATAAAAACATCAATATGTTGTTAAAGTGGATTTTGGTTATATCTTATTTATATAACATATAAGTCTGTTGCTTAATCTTTGTCATGTAAATTATAAATGTCTTTCCTAGGTATTGGTTGTCTTAAACAGTCTTTAAAGATGTATCTGGCTGAATAATTGCCTGTCACAATATAATCTGCAGAGTTGAAATATTTTTTCAGCTTTAAATGCAAGACTAGGTTTCCCTCACACCCCCAATGCAGTACATGAATGATAGAAAGTAAATGTCATCTGTGCATTTAGTTGATTAACTGTCACAGGTTTATGATTTTACAACTGCTTTGTACAACGTAACAGTCAATGTAGTACAGTAACAATACATTTTCAGTGCCATTATCAGCGTTGGTAAAATAAACTCAACATTATATTAACTAAAGCTGTGTAAATAGATTTATTTCTTATGTGTGTGTTTAGATAACTGCACAAAAATGACTTTGTTTTTGGTCACAGTGAGACAGCACATTAAGGTAGAAAAATGAAACCATTAAAAAAGAAACTAGCAACCAGAACCAAGTAACCTTTGGTGTGGGGTTCCTAGAAAGTGAAGGAGGTTGTTTGCATTTGAATATATTTTATCATTTCACTTATTCTCAGTATTTTCTGATAAATCGTGACTTCACTGAGAGCTTTTTGAGAAGTAAAATGTTTCCCAAAGCATTTGTGCTACAGTTTAAGCTCTTCCTTATATAAGTTTGCATATTAGAGAATTAAGATTTTAGGAAATAATTTTCATACTCTCTAATCAGTCATTTCAAGGATACTTTGACCCTGAATTACGAGAAATAAGTTGTCTTTGAGATGACAGGTTTAGAGTATTATTCAGTTTCTTTACTTCTATTTTTCCCTTATTTTGTCCTTGCTCAGTAATGTCTCCAAAAAAGTGACCTTGAAAAGAATTTCTGTTTTTGAAGCAATCACCAGAGACCCTAATGATTTTATTTTTCTTCAAACAATGTGATGGTAGGGGAGTATCTAGTTGAGTACAAAATAAGTATCTTATTAGAATTTAGAGTTCTCTTTAAGCTTTGACTAAATTTCATGTGTACAATGTTATAAGGCCCACTGAAAATGTAATACTGAAAATTTCAAACCAGTTCTAGTAATATCAAATATTTATATAACATTTTATAGTTTTAAAAGTCTGTTTACTATATTGTCTCCATTATTTTCATGAATAGTCCCCTAAAATAGGTAGGTTAAGTGTTATTCTCATTTTAGAGACCAGGATCTAGGGCTTAAAGAATTTAGGCAACATGTTTGTAAGTAGTAGAGGTGATGTTAGAAATCAGAGCTTTTCTTGGGTCAGTGCTCTTTCTATTAGGATTCAAGTGCTTATAAAATTTGGGAAGTCTCTTTTGGGTGGGTTGGTAGGAAATATGACATTATTTTTAAAAAATAGAAGGAGAACTGCTTGTCTTCAACAACTTCTTTCAGTTCTTAAAGACAACTTATTCTGATATGTCCTTTAGAGCCGTATCTACAATATAATGGGAAAGGTTCTTATAGGAGAACAGTTGTAGTACATCTCTGAGAGCTGGTCAGAAACAAGCCATCTCTCTCATGCACTCAGTTTAGGGACAGCTTTGGGTGTTTGGGCTTTATCCTTTCAGAACTGTTAAATTATGTGTCTGTGAGGATGACCAATCTAGATTTGGCAAGATGGTCCATTTGGGAGGAAATAATGGCAAATCCACTAATGACAGTGACACTGAATCTGTCTTTTCTTACCACTGCTGCTGGGGAATGGGAAGGAAAATTCCTACCCTCTGTAAGAGTAGAAACTCCTTTTGTCATCCATTGGACAACAACATGCACAGTCACTTGAGTTTCCTGTAGCAACTATAGCTGATTTTTCATGTGCACTGAACTTGCCTCTAGTTTCATGAATATTTTCTATGCTGCAGTTCTTTGTCTGCCTTCCATATCAAGATGTTGTAAGAATAGGTTATGTGGTGTTTGTTTTCAGGGTGAACCTTGGTGTATTTTGTGTCTAATTTTGTGTTAATATCTTGCCAATATAGGATTGACTCAATCAGCGATGACATCCTTATCTTCACTTTGGAGTTTACTAATTGGAGGAGGCTTCCTCCAGCTGTTGAAAAGATGCTCTCTGCTCGTGCCTCAAACTCCTCTTGGGCTCTACAGCAACATATTGGTAAGAAAGCACAATTTTTGGGCTTCCCTGGTGGCGCAGTGGTTGAGAGTCCACCTGCCGATGCAGGGGACACGGGTTCGTGCCCCGGTCTGGGAAGATCCCACATGCCGCGGAGCGGCTGTGCCCGTGAGCCATGGCCGCAGGGCCTGCGCGTCCAGAGCCTGTTGCTCCGCAATGGGAGAGGCCACAGCAGTGAGAGGCCCGCGTACCGCAAAAAAAAAAAAGAAAGCACAATTTTCAAATACACTTCACTACCTTTTCTTTTCTTCCTTCCTTAGCTATGTTGTAATTTTAAGTGATAAGAGTCATTGGAGAACATATATTAAATTGGGCATCATTTGCATTTTCTTTTTTTAAAAATCTATTTATTTTTGGCCGCGTTGGGTCTTCGTTGCTACACACAGGCTTTCTCTAGTTGCGGTGAGCAGGGGCTACTCTTCACTGTAGTGTGTGGGCTTCTCATCGTGGTGGCTTCTCTTGTTGCAGAGCATGGGCTCTAGGCGCTCAGGCTTCAGTAGTTGTGGCACGCGGGCTTAATAGCTGTGGCACACGGGCTTAGTTGCTCTGCGGCATGTGGGACCTTCCCAGACCAGGGCTCGAACGCGTGTCCCCTGCATTGGAAGGCGGATTCTTAACCACTGCGCCACCAGGGAAGTCCCCTGCATTTTCTTTATGTGGGGAAAGGATGGGACTGTAAGGGAGGTCATAGTAATTTCCTTCAACACAAATCATATCTTGATTTATAAGTTTAGCCTAAGGAGCGTATAAAGAATAGCAGGTGTTTACTGATAAATTAATGATATCCTTTTATTTTTTAGTAAGGGTTACGCAAACAAAATTGAGTCCTAAAAATCTTGTTAGTGAATATTTAATTTGTGGTTAGAAAAATGCTACATGAATTTTCCTCTTTGGAGTATGTGTTGATTTGTGTTCTCTATAGTATTTATCATCTCTAAAAGGAAGTATCACCATTCTTTATCATTATCTTTTCTTACTGAATGTATGCCAGTGTGTTGGTAAGATATAACTATGGAGGTGAGCTGGGTGGAAATTCTGTGAATTGATTGATATTTTAAATTACTATTTTAAATTATCAGTTTACCCTTGCTTTAAAGAAAAGTTTTTAAGCTAGTTAAAAAAAATAAAGAGGGTACAGTAGAAGATTTTACACAAGGAAACCAGATTAAACTAAACTTAATATATGCACAGTTTCTATTTACTTAATATATGCACAGTTTCTATTTACTTATTCAGATTTATTTTAATCTATTTTGTTAACCAGATTATGTCTTAAGTTAGGAAAATTATTTCTACACTGCTATTTTTACATGAAATGTGACTCTTCATATAACATATTGAATAGGTTTTTAACAAGTGAACTTACACATATGTAGAAATGTCTTCTAATTTCTTGGAAGATTACATTTAAGTAAATATTCTCAATCAAAAAAAGACATTCAGGAAAATATGCTCTTGAACTGAGGTGTATTCAAACTGTCAGTGAGGTTTCTTGTTGAAGAAGTATAATCTGGAAGTCTCTGAGCCTTCCAGAACAGAATTTCTTTAATGATAATGTTAGAAAACTCACATGCATGTGAGAATTGCATCTGCTTTTGCTAATTATGTATGTGCAGTGGCAGGAAGTATCTATTTCTTAATTGATAGAATATGGGGCAATGGATTTGGGAACAAAAAGTCAGAAAGAAGGAGCATATGCCAAATGGGAAGATTATTGCAACCTATCAATTAGTAAAGATATGTGAGAGTTTACCTTAAAGACTCTAACATATGGCAAGTTTGTCCAGATGAAGGTAAGAATTGTGCATGAGTACATTATCCTGCAGTAGACTAAATCCATCAAGGGCTTCTTGTTTAATTAGGCACTAGGTAGAGCTTGTGTAGGATAATAATCATCATCTCTTAAGAGGATTTTATTTTGGCTGACAAAAGCCTTTTTCAAAGGTGTTAATGTAGCTAATGCTTTTCTGGTCTATTTCTCTTGCCAAGGCCTCTTTTTTTGGTTCCAGTCCCATATATCCAACTGACTTTTGGACATCTCCACTTGGTGTTCCACATTCTGACATATCCAAATTTGAATTTATCATTTTTCCTACAAATCCTGGTGTTCCTTCTGTTTCCTGGTTCAGGATGTGAGGTGGTTTGGGAGTGCTGTTTACCAAGAAAGTGAGTTATCCCTGGCAGCTCTTTGTTATTTGTTTCATCCATAGTGGAGGTTTCAACAGGGGTGATTTTGCCCCCCCCCCACAGGGGATATTTTGGTTGTCACAGTTGGTAGGGGTGTTATTGCCATCTAGGGGATAGAGGCCAGGGAAGTTCTGCTAAATATGCTACAGTGCACATGACAGCCCCCCACAGCAAAGAGTCATCTGGCCCGAATGTCACTAGTGCCCAGGTTGAGAAACCCTGATCCACCTTGACTCTTGCGTTGTCCAGTGTTACAAAGGCCTTTTATTCCTATACCAGGAAGACTTTTTAACCCTGTTCTTATTGCAAACTACTTAGGAAACACTTGTGTTCTTCCTCTTAGTTATATAGGTCTCTCAGAATATTCTTCAGTGGTCCCTCTTCTGCAGGTAATGGGAGCCATTATAATGCTAGATTTTAGTAAGGCTGGAAAGAAAAGATATGCCCATCTACTCAGTTGCCCAAGTTTCAAATGGGATTGTGATTCTCTTCCTTTCTGTAGTTCAAGGCTGTCTTGATGGTACCCAGCTCCCCTTTTTTCTTCAGTTTTTAGGACATTCAGTTTCCGTGTGTTGGTCATCTGTACTCTCCCCTCCTTTATTTGGATTTTGAGTTGAGGATTTCTAGTAAGCAGAAGCATGACCAGGGTTTTAATACCAATGGAAGTGAGCACAGCAAAACAATTCTTTGATTACCTCTCTACATGTATGGCAGTCTTGCTTTCACCTCACTTTCTCCAGTAACTTATCATGGTATTAAAAACTGCCTTATCAATATATTTCTTTTTTTTTTTTGCGGTACGCGGGCCTCTCACTGCTGTGGCCCCTCCCGCTGCGGAGCACAGGCTCCGGACGCGCAGGCCCAGTGGCCATGGCTCACGGGCCCAGCCGCTCCACGGCACGTGGGATCCTCCCGGACCAGGGCACGAACCCGCACCCCCTGCATCGGCAGGCGGACTCTCAACCACTGCGCCACCAGGGAAGCCCTCAATATATTTCTTTAAATATTTTGGAAAAGATGCTTCTTGTGGCTCTGCCACTATTTGTAAGCCCCTAGATAATTTCAGCTCCCTAGCTTCTTTAGGTATACCATTATCTATCCCAAGGGAAAGATTTTCTCCATTCTTTTCCTAAGCCCTTTTCAAGTCTTGGAGATGCCTTATACTCGCTCAAAATTCTGCTTTCCTCTCCCTTTTCCTCCTTAAGGGAATAGCAGCTTGCCCTTATAAATAAAAAAGGCAACCAGTCTTGCTGCTCATCTTTTAATCATTAAGTCAGATTTGTCTTCAAAAGTTCTTTTGCTTTAGGAAGGAAATGTATACCAGGTAAAATTTACTGACTGGTTGCAGTTAACAATTTTTTGATCACGTGCCTATATATACTTCTTAGAAACATCAGTTTAACCGCACATAGCAATAGACTTCTTAATCAAAAAATTTGCCAGCCCCTGCCCAACTGACCAAGATCAAGTGTAGGTAATTAATTATGTTCTTATGGATAAAAGCACTTGGCTTCAGTTCATCCTGAACCTTTAATGATCAAATATGAACAATTCTATCCAGAGAATTAGGTGTATCTGGATCGTACAAAGGATCCTATAATGGCTCCTTGAAACTCTCTTGATCTATCCATTTCAGTGTTCCTCTGCTTTGTTCTAAACAGGATTTAAAACAGTTTATACATATAGATTATCACAAAACAGTAAAACAGAAGTTAAAAGTGAAAGCAGGGACTTCCCTGGTGGTCCAGTGGTAAAGAATCCTCCTTCCAATGCAGGGGACGCTGGTTTGAACCCTGGTTGGGGAGCTAAGATCCCACATGCCGCGGGGCAACTAAGCCCACGTGCCACAACTGCTGAGCCCGTACGCCTCAACTAGAGAGCCCTTGTGTCACAAACAACAGAGCCCACACGCTCTGGAGCCCGTGTGCAACAACTAGAGAGAGAAAAAACCTGCATGCCACAACTAGAGAGAAGCCTGCACGCTGCATTGAAGAGCCTGAGCGCTGCAACAAAAGATCCTATGTGCCACAACAAAGACCTGATGCAGCCAAAAATAAAAAATAAATTAATTAATTAAATATTTTTTTTAAAAAGTGGAAGCAGAAGAAAAATATGGAGTCAGGGAAAGCTTATCATGGTAATCTGAAACTTGTCTATGGATACTCTGCAAATTTGGCTCTGACTGAGCTCTCTAGTTCTTGACACTAGGTTACAGAGTTCATAAGATAAAAAACTCATTGCTCAGAAGTACAGCTATTCTTGGATGTTGTGATGGACAGTTTCCTAGGCAACATCTTGGTAGCCATGGCTTCTTGGAATTTTATGTTACCAGTCTTCAGTGTGGACTGTTGCTGTCATACCAAGGTATAATTCAATAAAAGTAGTTCTTAAGTGGGCCCTGGTTCTCAGGTCTCTGTTGCTCTGACTTGACCAGGGCTAGATTTATAATATCTGGAGGGATGGATGACCTGTGTGCACTTTTGAGCAGTTCTCTCTAAATATTGTAACACTCCACTCAATTTTTAATAAGCAGTAGTGAGCAGTGAGTTCAAAATTAGACTACCTAAGAAGTATCAGAGTGTAGCTATTTTGTCTTGCAGATTGAGTTGAGAACACATTTTTAAGAGAGGCTCTCTCGCTCTCTTTTTTTTTTTTTTTGTGGTACGCGGGCCTCTCACTGTTGTGGCCTCTCCCGTTGCCGAGCACAGGCTCCGGACACACAGGCCCAGTGGCCATGGCTCACGGGCCCAGCCACTCTGCGGCATGTGGGATCCTCCCGGACCGGGGCACGAACCCGTGTCCCCTGCATCAGCAGGCGGACTCTCAACCACTGCGCCACCAGGGAAGCCCGAGACAGTTGATCTTAAAAGCAGAGGTAAAGGGCTCCCTGGTGGTGCAGTGGTTAAGAATCCGCCTGCCAATGCGGGGGACACGGGTTTGAGCCCTGGTCCGGGAAGATCCCTCATGCCACGGAGCAACTAAGCCCGTGTGCCACAACTACTGAGCCTGTGCTCTAGAGCCTGTGAGCCACAACTACTGAGTCCGTGTGCCACAACTAGTGAAGCCCACATGCCTAAATCTTGTGCTCTGCAACAAGAGAAGCCACCGCAATGAGAAGCCTGTGCACCGCAACAAAGAGTAGCCCCCTGCTCGCCACAACTAGAGAATGCCTACGTACAGCAACAAAGACCCAGCGCAGCCAAAAAAAAAAAAAGAACCTCATTAGTAATTACCTTTCATCTTTAAAAATTGAGCATGTGACCTTCTATTTGTAGAGTAGGAAACCTTGACCTCCCAGATACTAGCCATGTTATGGCTTAAGCGAATCATGCCTTGATTAACAGTGTTCTGCAGGCTGCCCTTATTACTGGATTTAAGAGCCAAGCTTTTTTTTTTTTTTAAGAGAAATTTATAGTTAACTTAAAATTTTAGTAAGGTTCCATCTTCCCATTTATAATTTTAGCTTCACGCAGCCTCTTATAAATCCAAGTGGTGGATTTTATTTTTTGTTTGTGTCTGTGTGTATGTGGTGGGGAAATCCTTACTAAACTAGGTACCAATGAGTTGTATCCACATTTGCTGGGACATTTTGCTGGTAAAACTACTTTTATTTTGTCAGCAATCTATTGATAAGCTAAGAGAGGAGAAAGTGTTGCTCTAAAGCAATTAAAACAATTTTTTTAAGTGTCTTAGGTATCGGGTCACCAATATTATTTGAAAGCCCATTTTACTCTTCCCATGTATGTACATTAGATATGTGTGCTGGCAGACCCCTGGGACAGCTATATCCTAATTAAAAGAAAATTATTTTCCATATCCCAAATATTTATTTTAGGGATATGGAAAGTTAGGACAGAAGCTTTGGAATATTTATTTTAGGGATATATATTTTAGGGATATGGAAAGTTAGGACAGATATGGCAGTTAGGACAGAAGCTTTAATTTTTGATAGCTTGTTCATTTGAGAACTTTTAAACACTCATCTGTAATTTTAGTTAGTTCTAAATGTGGACCATAAGCAGAAGTCGTTAGTGAAGAGAATCTATCATGTAAATATTTCTGTAGGTGGGCATTTACAAATCTAGCTGTTTATATTCATTAATTCCCTAGTAAGTGGGTTCTTTAATTATGTGTCAACTATGTATCAGATACTGATTTAGAATCTGTGAGTGAAAAATAAACAGTTCTCTAGTGCAATGGCTAAAAAGGAATGATGCAGGGTTATGGCAGAATTTTCTTTTTCTTTTTAAGGTGAGAGAGGCCTGAACATGTTTTATAGATTAAAGGGTCTCAGTTTGTTTAAGGAAAACATTAAAGATATGGAGATAAAAGCAATAGTTTATGTAATAAGATTTCAGGTAAGCCGGAGGGAGGATTAGCCTCAAATAGGCCCCTTCCTTTGAGAATAAGAGAGATGAGGGTGGGGTGGATGTAGATAAGTTTATAGTTTGAGTATTAGGAACTCAGAGAAAGAGAGCCTAGAAGATCTCCTATTTTTACTTAGGAGTAGGAGGTAAAATCTTGCTAAAAAGGAAACAAGTGAGAGTTTGGTAGCAGAGACTTGATTTAGAATGCTTGTTGTGGCAAACTGGGAACCAGTGAAAGAGATTTGCTGAGCAACACTGAGGGCCCAAGTGGAGGTTGGAAGTGGTATAGTTCATTCATATGGTTATATGGTAATTTTTTCCCAGCATTGCTTTACTTTCTCTGTATTGGAAAGAAGGAAAGTGGTTAGATTGATCTGGGGGTTGTCAGAGCAGGTACAGAAGAATTGAGGATGATAAAATAAAATAGCATCAGTGATGGGCCCATGAACGCCAAATAAGAAAAGAAATGAGAAAGGAAAGGGACCTGATAAACCAGACGGCAGGAGGAGTTGGGACCCGAGGTCTCAATGATATTAACGATCAGGCGTGGTGGTAGTAAGAGAGAGCACACTCTGGAAGGATAGTAAGTGGTGTATGTTGGAATTTAAAGACAGAAAAATGTGGGTCTGAAGGTGGTGCAGAAGAACTGTGAGAATGCTAAAATTGCCACTTAGACTTTATGATAAGTGTGACAAGGTGTGGAAGAATGAGAAAATTATATCTTAGAAATTGGTCAAGGAAGTAATTTTGGGAGGATCAGGCTTCTGTGAGGACAAGAGGTGAAGAGAGTGTTCTGGACAGTGTTCTAGATGAAGGCAGATTTGTTTATGATAGAATATAGGGGTTCCTGAGAACTTTATGGAAAGGTATTGGAGGGACTTAAAATTTACTTTATAATATTGAACTTAATTTTTTCTTATTGTCTCAGACTGCTGTGTTATATTATAGTTCCCTAAACAAGTTAGGGAAATGAAGAATGGATTTGTATTTTCTGAGAGATCCTGAGACCATGATTCATTCTTTCATTTGATTACCACAGGAAAATGCTTAGGCTAGATGATTTTACTTAATTTTCAAGTATTCCAGGCTCCAGAAAGAGGCATCCTAAAGGTGGGAGAGAGGAAGATGAAATTGCTTATCATTGATTAAGTTCCCTTTCACTTTATCTTTTCTCTAATAGTGAGGTAGTTGTACAAATTGAGCTTTCATCTTTTTTTTTTCCACTTAGCACACATGGCCAAGTGCCTTGTACCTACATAGCTATATGGATTAGGTTCGCACTTCCCAAAGTGGGTGACCTGGCACCCATACTTCTGGTGTACCTTAATGAATTGTAGTTCATGTTTGACTGTTCAGTGGACCTGTGATTACATCATCTAGTTTTAACCTAACCAATTCTCAAAAACTGGTCAAGCGGCTTAAAAAGATTCCTGCAAAAATAACGTGTTATGTGGATGATACTAAAGGTACCAATACAAGTGAACCAACAAAATAATCATAGAGCTACACTCCTATTCTTTTTTTTTTTTTTTGCGGTACACGGGCCTCTCACTGTTGTGGCCTCTCCCGTTGTGGAGCACAGGCTCCGGACGCGCAGGCTCAGCATCCATGGCTCACGGGCCTAGCCACTCTGCGGCATGTGGGATCTTCCAGAACCAGGGCACGAACCCGTGTCCCTTGCTTCAGCAGGCAGACTCTCAACCACAGCGCCACCAGGGAAGCCCTTTTTTTTTTTTTTTTTTAATTTAATTAATTTATTTATTTTTGGTTGCGTTGGGTCTTCATTGCTGCGTGCAGGCTTTCTCTAGCTGTGGTGAGTGGGGGCTACTCTTCGTTACAGTGTGCTGGCTTCTCATTGCAGTGGCTTCTCTTGTTGCAGAGCACGGGCTCTAGGGTGCACGGGCTTCAGTAGTTGTGGCACATGGGCTCAATAGTTGTGGCTCATGTGCTCTAGAGCGCAGGCTCAGTAGTTGTGGCGCATGGGCTTAGTTACTCCGCGGCAAGTGGGATCTTCCCAGACTAGGGCTCAAATCCGTGTCCCCTGCATTGGCAGGCGGATTCTTAACTACTGCACCACCAGGGAAGCCCTACACTCCTATTTTTATCAGATAGTCATGTCATATGATAAAAAAGCTGACCACCCAATCTGAGCTGACGAGAAGTTCAAAAGTATCAAGAAAAATATTTAAAATATGGTTCACCTTAAAAAAATAAAATAAAATATGGTTTACCTCCACTAATGTTAACAGTGAGCCTTGATGTTAGTATGTAGTGTGCATTGAGATATTAGGTAATGAAAATATCATAATCAGCAAGACACTCTAAGCATCCAGAACATAAAGACAAACCCTGTGATTTTTTCATCAATATTTAAGTCATATGTTGCTCAGTCCATTATTTTTATAAAGTATACTAAACATAATGACAGATGCTTAGAGCTCCTTTTAAATTTGCTTATTCAATAGTGAAAAGACAAAAAGTTACATACCGTTGGGGAAATGCATGTTCTTGCTGCCACAGTAAAACAGACTGAAATAATATGGGGACAAAGTAAAATGCATTTCTTATTAGCAAATATTGTTGAAAGGAGCATAGAAAACATTGCTAAAGAGTTAAAAGAATAAAAATATAACCTTGCAAGTAGGAAGGATGGTATACTAAGTTGGAAGAAGATATATAATATTTATAACATGTCTCAGCTTAGGGTTGTTTTAAGATTATGTTTCAGTAAGAAAATATAAATAATGTTACTTTTCTGAGAGCCACTAAAGGACATATGCACCAGAAAGAATATATTTGCAACAGTAATGACTTATTTAATAGAAAAATGTTTTTTGGAAAAGCTGTGTAAGACTGACTGCTGATGGAGTGGCTTACTTCTCTGTAAATGTGAGGAAATGGAGATAACATCACACATGAAAGGAGTTTATTGCATCATTAATAGTCAGGCTAATACAGGAAAGGAGTTGAAACCAGAATTGCGAAGTAATACTGTTGTGAATAATTTTATAAAAACATGACCTTTAAAAAATATATATGCTCAGTGAAATAAACCATTACAGAAGGACAAAAAAAAAGAAAAAAGAAAATAAAATATATATAGTCTTTGTAGTACTTTATGATGAGATGGGAGTGACCATGATTATTGTTTAGACATCCGGAGGTTTGGTCTTTATCTTGTGACAATATAAAAAAGAATCCTTGAACTTAACAATGAATTATGTACTTTTCTTTTGCAAAAATAAAACTGTTCCAATTTTCTTAACCTTTTTTTTTCTTGGTAATAAATAGCTATGAATAGTATGAAACCTAGTACATATTTCCTAAAATTCTGTTGATTTAAGGTAAAAATGATATTTTAACTGAGTGAGAAAGCAAACTACTTTCTGAAAGAAACTTTGCTACGGGGAGATGATTTCAAAAACAGATGCTGGGAAATATTTCTATTGTTATGTGATTTTCTTGCCAAAAACAATGTGCATCACCTAGAAAGACTCTTGTATTGACACACTTAAAATACTTGGAAACAGTTTCCTTAGATCTTGAATGCATTTAATAAAAATGTGAAAAAACGAAACTTTGTAATTAGCTTGTAAACTGATTGATACCAGGAAAAATAGAAATTTACCAGTTGAATTTTGATAAAAGTTTTGCATAATTGCTAGATGAGATAAGTTAGTATCCTGATTAGTTCAGCTAAGCCACAATGTACTCCTCCCGTTTGAATCTACGTGGTTTTTGTAAGATATTTTTTTAACTACATCAGTAGATTGGACCTAGAACCAAATCTTGGACTTGCCACGTCACTACAAATTAAATTAATGAACCTTAGTCACCTTGCTTTTGTTAAAATATTATTATTAACATATTTAGCAAAAGTAAAAAGGGTTTTATACCGTTATAGATAAATGAAATTATTTTAAATATGTACTTTATTTCATTTTAGCTTATTCTTCTAATTTTATGTATTTTATTTGTACTTAGTGTAGATAATGTTAATTTAGTAGTATACATATATAATTTATATGTACGTAAATATCCATACATTGGGGTTATGTACTCAAAGACTTTTCACTAATTGGGTGTGCAGTCAAACAACATTTGGAGATCACTAGATTAGATGGTGCCTAGGATATGTATGGTATTTTACAGTTTATAAAATGCTTTTGCAAGTGTATTCTAACTTGAACCTTATCAACAACCTTTTGATGCACAGGGGTGTCAGTTATGTTCATTTTATAGATGAGGTATTATTCCCATTTCATAGAAAAGGAACTGAAAGTCAGAGCATTTAAATGACTTGCTGCAGGTCACACAACTAGTTAATAATGGCTCATCAACTCCCAACTCCAGGCTTATTACTGGGTGGTGCTTTTCCCATTCATTCCATTCATTGCTGTTCTACTGGTCATTCTTTAAGTTTTGATTTCCTGCCCTAATCTGTCTCTTATTTGTTCTTCAGAGTCCTCAGGTTGTTGCTTTTTTAATTTTGTCCAAGTTTTTAGTTGTAGTCAGTGGGAAAGAGAGAGACTGTACAAGTAAATTAAGAAGGACTGGGAAGAAAAGGATGGAACCATAAAGACATTATATTAATGATGATAATACACATTGTAGTAGATGGCCCAAAAGTCAGATAAATACCTTTGATGTAGAAAACCATGCAGAGGAACCATAGAAATAAAGTCTAGGCAGATACATCATTTGAATATTGGCATGAGGGCAGGCTAGAGCTGAATGGTTGTAGGAAATATAGATAGTGGGTGTGTATGATGTACATGTAGTTCTGTGCTATAGTAAACTTGGCATTAACAAGAATAATGAATTAAGAATTGTGGGGTTTAGTCTGATCATTGTTTTGATTTTAGTACAATTCCATAGAACATGTGGCCTTCTATTTTGATTGTTCTGTGTATGTACAACAAAATTAACAAAATTGAAGACTTTATATATATAGAAATGAATAGTTAAAAGTTGCTTATCTAACAGATCTAGAGATAACTGGGTTTAACATACTAATTTGAAACTGATTGGGTCAGAAAAGTGACTTAAAAGTATAGCATGGTTTCAGACATCATTTTCTAGACTATGATCAGTGCCATAATGTAGGAAAAGAGAGATTTATTTAAGAAATTAAAATCTGATTTTAACAAGTTTTCATGAAAGTTATGTTTTACATACAGCTTCTGGGCTATTCCATATTTTATATATATATATATATATATATAAAATGTATGATTCTTTAAATCTATTCTTTTAAATTTATTTATTTTTGGCTGCATTGGGTCTTCGTTGCCACATGCGGGCTTTCTCTAGTTGTGGCGAGCGGGGGCTACTCTTTTGCAGTGCGTGAGCTTCTCATTATGGTGGCTTCTCTTGTTGCAGAGCACAGGCTCTAGGCACGCGGGCTTCAGTAGTTGTGGCACGTGGGCTTCAGTAGTTGTGACACGTGGGCTCAGTAGTTGTGGCTCATGGGCTCTAGAGCTCAGGCTAAGTAGTTGTGGCACATGGGCTTAGTTGCTCCACAACATGTGGGATCTTCCTGGACTAGGGCTCGAGCCTGTGTCCCCTGCATTGGCAGGCGTATTCTTAACCACTGTGCCACCAGGGAAGGTCCCATGGGCTTTTCCATATTATAAATTCAAGGCATGACTTGATCTTCTCTCAACCTGGTGACAACACATCTGGAAATACTATGCATCACTAAAACTTTCATAGGAATTTTGCATGCTTTGAAATATTGCATATATGATTATACAGTTCCCTTAGTATTTACTGGCATATTAAACTAAGATGGCACTGATGGGTATATTACTGTCTGTGTTAATAATCCATAGGTAAAGGACTCCCTCAAGTTCAAATGAATACAGTTCTTACCTCTAATTGTTCATCAGGCCAGCGATTTATTTTGCTCACAGGACGAAAACCAAAATGGTGCAGTTGAAATTGGAACCAGTAACTGAAGTAGCTATACCCTTTCCTTTTTTATTATTAAATGGAAAGATCTTCCAAAACTTACGATAGTTTCAGTGGTTTAGAAGTTGTTAGAGAAATATTTTAGGCTTATCACAGTTTAGAGAACCCTAGACTTGGGGTCAAATCATTTGGATCTAGTGTCAGCTCTGTTGCTGTATGATGTCAACACAGGCAAGTCACTTAAGCTTTCCATAACAAATGTGTATTGGTCCAGTTTGGCTTGATCACAGATGATTAAGCTTCCACACCCATGTCAGCATAAACAAACAAATGGTTTATTTAGTTGTAAAAGATAGGGCTGCAGTGATGTAGTCAGACTGCCTCTTGGAAAGGCTTGTCTGCACTGCAGGAGGCTGTGGGACAGCCAGAGGAACACTCCGCAGTCAGCCTGAGGAGTTGTAAGTCAGTGTAGTCTGTCAAGTTGGTGAAGCTGGAGAAGTGTTAAGGATTCCTTACCTCCGAGTGAGCAGCTTTCCTCCAGGTTACACAGCCATCCTTTGTCTTCCTTCTGGGTGTGTGGTAAGTATCTACATTAACAAAAATGTGCAGAATGAAGAGATTTCAATTTAACAGGATGCATATTAAACTCTAACCAAATAGGAGTAAAAATTCTCTTTACCAATCTCACTGTGATCCACACAATCTAGTCTTGTCATTTTCTCTGTCAGTCCCATTTGACTATGCTTATGGCATGCTCAGGGTTTGCAGCTGATAGGCCACTTTCCAGTATGCCAGCATACTTTGGCCCTACCAGCTGAGTTGTGTGCTTACCAAGAATCAGTTATGCTCATTTCCAAAACTTTTATTACATTTGTGCATACCCAGTGACATTAGGGCCAATTATTGTTCCTGATCTCAGTGGGTGAGAAGGTTTCCTTATGTGTAATAGTTGAACATGGGCAACCTACTTGTTGAAATTGAACCTGCTTACTACTCCTTTGGAAAACTGTGGAGGTTTGCAGTTTGAGCATGCTTTCCATGTGGCTTCCTGCTAATCTCTCTAGTGCTCCCTTTATCTGTGTTTTCTCATTTTAGAAGGGAGAATGATGATTCTTCCTTTAAGTTTACAGAAAAGGTTAAAATTTAAACAATATATAAATATGGAAACAGTGAAAGTAAATGTGCTATATATTGTAGATGCTGTAATCTTATTTATAATGGGGAGTCTATGTGACTCATGGTTTAAGGAAATACTCTTCTTCAACTCAGGTTTTATGTACAAAATCAGGTAACTCTGTTGCTTTTCTTTTTTGGCATTTTGAAACACTATGGATTGAGGAGTTTCCCAAACCCTGAGTGAACTAAACTAAACTTAAACCAATAAGCTGAAACTAAAATGTAAGATGATGGACTAACTTCAGTGGTCTGGAAAATGTTAGAGAATTAGCATGTCTCAGGCCCTGTGGGTTATTACAGTTTAAAGAACCCTAGACTTGGAGTCAGACCAGCTGGTCTTATATCAGCTGGGCTCTTGATAGTGCTTGTCTCTGCTGCTCTGATCCTGGCCTGTTAATCATTGGTACATTTCACAGGAGTTTACAAAAGATTTCTTGGACTAATAAAAGGCATTAGATTTGATTCACATAAAACCACTAGCTGTTTTTAGTGCTCTTGGTTTTCATGGACATTAACTTCTTTAGTTAACACTTTTCATCTTGGAAAACAAAACCAGTATCTTAGGATTCTTAATCAAGCATATGTGGGTTAGCCTTTAATTGGTTATTAGCTTTTGGCAGCAGTGGTTTTAGCATGTGTATGTACACATGCACATTTTGGGGTCATATGCACTTGAGTTTGAATCCTGGTCTACCATGTACTAGATGTATGACCTTTGGAAAGTTACTTAAACCTCTTTTTTTGTGTGTGTTTTTTTTGTTTGTTTGTTTTGCGGTACGCGGGCCTCTCACTGCTGTGGCCTCTCCCGTTGTGGAGCACAGGCTCCGGACGCGCAGGCCCAGCGGCCATGGCTCACGGGCCCAGCCGCTCTGCGGCATGTGGAATCCTCCGGACCGGGGCACGAACCCGTGTCCCCTGCATCAGCAGGCAGACTCTCAACCACTGCGCCACCAGGGAAGCCCTAAACCTCTTTTTAAACCTCTGTTTTCTTATCTCTGTGAGAGCGTGATAATATCTACCTCACGGGGGTGAATGAAGATTAAAAGAGGATGTGTATCGGCATACAGCATAGTAGGCATTTGATAGATGGTCCTTTTCTCTCTGTGTCAATTTTTAAATTTCATTCTGTATCATGGATAAAAAGAGCAAAACTTACGTAAGCTACATTTTTATTCACTTGAATGTGGTAGGTCTGGAGACTATTTGCAATGAGAGTAAGAGGGAAGTAACGTTTGCTACTGTGTGCTTCTATCATTTCTAAAGTTAGATCACCCATTTCTTAAGTCCAAACTGGTATTGGCAGAAATTTAGAATTTGAACATTTAGTTTTATATGGCCCTGGGTTACTGACTTTGGAATGTGTGGCCAGAAATCGGAGGAAGAAGAACCCAGTGAAGGCTGTAAAAAAGAATAAATAAAGTTTATTTTGGTCATCCTGGCCCAAGTAATCTATTTTCAAAAGTAAGTCTAAGTAACATATTACTTCTCTTCTACTATGCAAACGTGGGGGAAAAAAGGGCATTTACCTTAATGTACTGTTATATCTTTCTGGTTCAAACATTTTAATCTTCCTTTTTTTGTTTGTTTCTCCAGCCTCTGTTCCATCCCTTACCCACCTTTGTCGTTTGGAAATTCGGTCCAGTCTAAAACCAGAGCACCTACGATCTAACAGTTTTATCTGTCAGTTGCCACTTCCCAGAAGCCTACATGATTATTTGCTCTATGCAGAGGTTTTGAGGATGAATGAAGTTCCAGAACTGGCAGTTATTCAAGATGGAGAAATCAGTGAAGCTACTTAACACAGGTCATGTCTTGCTCTGAAAACCACCAAGATAAGGAGCCATGGAGTACAAATTCTTCACGATTTTATCGTCACAAAAGATGATTTTTGTTTGTGTGGTTGGTTAGATTTTAGAGGGCAGTAGTTTAATGCAAATGGTTACAACTAAGCTCCCTGGTAAAAAAGTATAAACCTCACTAATGTTACTTTATTGCAGTTTTATCATCAGTACACTTTATGTTGTAAATTACCTAACGATTTTCTGTTAATGAACTGTGGCTAAACATGGTGTATTTCCACCTATGATTCTGTGTTTACCTAGGGCTAGTGTTTAGAAGGGAATGCATAAAACTTCACTGGATGTGTATACACAGTGGAGTTAAATCTCTCTTATATTTATAAAAGAACTATCTTATATTCTATTCTCATCTCTTAATTCAGTTGAAATTCATTGGCTTTTCACAGGTAAACTCAGGGGAGAATTCTTTCTTTAAAGACTATAGAAAATGAATCATTTTGCTGTTGTTGTTTTTTTCCAGTTCCTTGATACTCTCTTTGGCTAAAAAAGATTCCTGTTTCTGCAAAGGCAAGAACAGACCTAAACTCAAAGATATGCTCAGTTGAAAAAAAAGAATTAGGTTGGTATTGAGATAAATGTGCATTTTACACAGTATTAATTAGGAGACTGGGAGAGACATTTCTGTGGTACCATCTTTAAAGAAAGGTATGTATTCCTGAGTTGCTCAGTATCAAATAAAACTGAAGCTCCATTCAGCCTCCAAATCAGAGGGCACCTTTGATCCTGTGAAGCAATGATTGCTAGTTCTATTAATGTTATAGTGGGTTTCTTTTTTACTATCTGGATACATTATCAAATAGTCGATGAAATTTAAACCTTAACATCCTAGGTTAATGAGACACTGCCTCATTGGTTTTGCAATTGCTCGATATGAATCTAGAGTCAGAGAGGACTGAACACCGTAACAGGTGAGCTATGTTAAGAGGCTGTGGGCAATAGTCTTGAGAAAAAGGTTATGAATGCACTAATGTTGTGATAGACAACTAGAGATGGGGTCCAAAGGAGGGCAAATATTCTGTCCTATTGGGATGCTGTGACTTAAAATAGATGGCAGTGGGTTAGCCAGATTCATCTCTGATAGGCTTTTGCTATTTGGTAAAAGCAGTGATGATGGCGTACCAAATGATGGAGACATTAGGGTCCAGGGGGATGACTAAATTCAGCACAGATTAGGGCTGTAGTTGCTGCCTGTGGGGTGGGGAGTTTGACTGTAGTTATACAGGCAGAGATAAGGGTGGATATGGAAAAACAGGTGGAAATTCTGATAGTTACTAAATTCTAAAAAAGTATGTACTATGTAATATTTTTTAAATGTCTGTATTTTTCCAAACCCTAAGTCTCTGATTTTTACATAACCAGTTTTTTGTTAGGGTCCATTGTACATAGAATGTTTACATTTGAGGGTGAATCTTTTCATGTGTTTTTGTTCATGTTCAAATATGTAATAAATTCAACTACTCATAACTTACTGAGCTTTTATTCTTAAAAATCTCAAAATATTTCAGATACATTAAAAACCCTTAGTATTTAAAACATAAATGATTTTACTTACTGTATAAATGCATCTTTTAGACTATTTTATAATACAATATTTATGATTTTTATGACTAATAACAAGGACTCAGTGAGAAGTCTAATCTAAAAGTACCTGAAGGTAGGTGAATTATAGTCACAGCCTCTGATCAAAATGATACATCCAGTTAGTGTGAACTTTAAGCTCTGACCTACATGCACCATGGTGCTTTAATACTCTTAAGGTCACAGTGAACCTGAGGAAGAACTCCATACAGTAGTTTTCTAATGGTGGTACATATCCAGAGCAGGACGCGAATTGGTTTTAATAACAGTTGTCAAGAGTTTACCCTTCCTTGACCTGATGTTGTCCTTTAAGTATATTTCCTGCTGATCCTTCCTGTCATAGGACATCTTTCTGTGATCATTTGATGTAATAGTGGTAATCTGAACATCATTTCTTTTTTTTTTTAAAGTAAACTTTTTATTGACATTTAACACATATATAAAAAAGTACACAAATCATAAGTATACAGACAGATTACAGTTGACCCTTGAACAACATGGGAGTTATAGGCGCCTACCCTCTGCACAGTTGAAAATCTCCATATGACTTATAGTCAACTGTCTGTATCCATGGATTCATCCAACGATGGAGCCAATCAACTGCAGATTGTGTAGTATTGTAGTATTACTGTTGAAAAAACTCTGTGTATAAGTAAACCTGCAGCAGTTCAAACATGTTGAAGGGTCAACTGTAGTTTTACAAAGTGAAAACGTTGCATAATCAGCATGCAGTTCAAGAAACAGAATTATTAACATCCCAGGAGTTCCCTTTGTGGCCCTTCTAGTCACTGTGCTCTTGCCAGAAGGGTAACTACTCTTCTGGGTTCTAGCACCAAAAATCAGTTTTTCCTGGAATCATCCACTATGCTGTCTTTTGTTTCCTGTTACTTTTGTGCACATTTTCAGATTCCTTTGTGTTATTGTATATAGTTATAGTCATTGAACTTCATTTTTTCGTTTCCCTCCCCCTTTTGCCCAAGTAGAAAGTGTCTTGATATGCAGCTTTCTGGTGGCCCTACTTCCCAGATCAGTTATACACTTCTGTTGTCCCATGACCACCTATGACATTCATAATCTTTGACAGGCAGCCCAAGTGTCACATTTATGTCACATGATCAGTTGATACCTCTAACTTTAGATCTGTTCTCCCCATCTGTCTATCTGTAAACCTGTATGAAGATCATGTTTTATAGATCTTCAAGTATCGTGCCAGGTACAGTTTCAAGACCTCTGAGTATTTTTGTTTGGTTACTCTCTAAAATTCTACTGTATTTTGTTGGTCCTCAAAAACTTATCATAAAAACTGTGATAAGAATGTAAATAATTATGTATCTTCTCTGGAACAGTGGACTTGGTTCCATCAGCAAGCGGTATAGAAAGAAGTTGAGAAAATCTGTCTAAAAGTTTGCCCTTCATTTTTATACTCCTCTGTATTCTTGGAGGTATATTCCCCTAATTATATTTCTTGTTTGGTCGTAGAAATATTTGTTTGAAGAAGCACTCTCAGTACGATTATTGCTGGCAGGTCCCTAGTACTATTGTGGAAAGGTTTTAAATAGTGGGAATGGTTGGTTGAAGGGCTAGTGAAGTTGCTAGTAATGTAGCCATTTCCAGTTTTATGATCAAGTGTTTTAGACCTAACAATTTGTGAGAATAACCAGTAAAACTACACACTGCCTTCCAATTTCATGGGTTCATCCTCTGTATAAAGTAAATGGAAGCTCAGCCTGCTAGCCTATCCAAATACTCAATTTAAAGAGGATCTGGGGCTTCCCTGGTGGCGCAGTGGTTGAGAGTCCGCCTGCCGATGCAGGGGACACGGGTTCGTGCCCTGGTCTGGGAAGATCCCACATGCCGCGGAGCGGCTGGGCCTGTGAGCTATGGCCGCTGAGCCTGCGTGTCCGGGGCCTGTGCTCCGCAACGGGAGAGGCCACAACAGTGAGAGGCCCACCTACCGCAAAAAATAAAATAAATAAGAATAAAGAGGATCTGTAAGCCAAAGGGATCTCTAAAACTTTACCTTTGAGCTGGGAACATAATAGAAACACCTTTGGTACTATTAATTCCCCTGAATTTCCTGTGCTAGAGCACTTGCCTCCTCCCTTCTCTCTTTTCCCAAGCAGCCAGTCTCACATAACTGAGGTGTCATGACTATGTGTAGGTAAGAGCCCAAACCAAGAGATTTCATTACTCATGACTCTACATGACCTGGGTAGTTTATCTGAAAGATGGGTGTCCCCTCATCAGGAAAGGAGTGCTATATTCTATCAATATGTAGAGCTAATGCTGGATCTCTGAGTTTATACTTACACAGTCTCTCTAGGAGAAGGTGGTGTTTATGACTTCAGGTAAAATAAATATGGCCATGTTTGAAGGCTTAGAGACTATCATAGTAGTTTTATAAACACACCTGGTGATTTTTATCCTTTTTCATTTTTTAACAAAACATTTAAGGAAAATTTAATATTCCTGTGTGCAACTGTTGAGATTTTTTTTTTGCTTTCTCTTCCATTGTTTGTTTTTCTCTTAGTTTATCTTCATCTGTATTTATTATTATTGTTGTTGTTGTTATTGTTATTATTATTAAATGACAAGTGGTCATTGAAACATAATACCTGGCAGTAAGTAAACTTCTCTTTTTTTGTTAGAGTTAATAGAAACCTGTGGTTTTCCTGAGACAGGGAACTGATTATGCTTAGTATTTTTGTGACATATTGGTAGAAAAATCTATAGTCTTATTTGTAATAACATGTCAGTAGTTTACACTGAGAGGAGGCCAGTCTGAATTATATTTTTTATGGAAACATATACTTTAGGCACAGATTTTAAGTACATATTTTCTGCAGTTGATTTAATGAATAAAACATTTTAAGTAAGGGGCATCTGTTAACCTGTCCCTTTGCTAATATATGTCTTTTAAAGATTTTAAAAATTCTTTCTAAAAATCTTAAAACTCAGCAAGAAAAGGGAGGAAGAGAGATGGAGCCATAGTCCTATCATCCAGACCCAGTATTTCTGTTATATGTTGGAATATTTTCTTTCTCTTAAGGTTTTTAAAAATCTGTATACAGCTTTGAGGAGTGTTTTTGTTTTATCATAGCTAAAATCAAACCCACCTTTACAATTTTGTACTGATCAAGCCTTTTCTTTATCATGTTAATGATACCTCCAGCCAGGCTCAAGCCATGAGTTATGACAAATTTTGAGTTGGTAGGAATGAAAAATAATGAGGCATTTCTGGATTGATTCTTTTCCTAAGGCATCTGCATAAAGCAAACAGCCCCTTCCTCCTCTTTGTACAGGAAAAAAGAGAAAGGAGGTGAGACCTTTGTGGACTGTGCTAGTCATCTGGTCTCAGTCCAGGTTAGTTACCCTGTTATAACTATGTATTGTGTATGCTTTTAATGAAAGAATTTAAAATACCATTGTTGCAGTAAAAAAATTAGTGTCTGCATGATTTTTCTGTCTCTTGGCTTCTTTTTCATGCATAGCACTAATAGATGAAGCAGAACAGGTGGTAATTGCCATTGGCACACTGAGACTTGTGAATAGCATCTGTTTATGTCTCTTTTACCATCAAATGGTTAGCATAACCTTCTCTTCACTGCTTTTCTATGTGGATGATAAAAGTCTATCGTGAGTCATTATAAGGTGTTAATTTACACTCTTTTTCTAACATGGAATAGGTGAAGAAGAAAGTCCATCTGGTGTTTAAATATGACTATGATTTGAATCAAACAATTAAAAAGAAGGCTTAATACTTTTGAGGTTATTTTGGAATATTGGATCAAGTAATATGTGCCAAAGATATCAGTTGCAAGCCAGAGTAGTTCCATAAATAGATGCATTAGTTAGTAATGTGTAGTCTGGATTTTAGTTTTGACACGTAAAAATTATTTACTTTATTTTAGACAATAAAACATTCAAATCCTTATGGCCTTCATCTTGCTTGTAATTATTTGGTTTTATTAAGTCCACTCTTAAATGTCATAGTGTGGTATTTGTTTATGCATGTTGATGCAAGTGCATACTTTTTAATCACTTTATTATGGAAAATTTTAAGCCTATAAAAAATAAAGAATTTTATAATGAACTTCCATGTTCCCACCACCCAGCTTTGATAATTATCAACTCATGGCCACTCTTATTTCCTTTTCCTCACCAATTGCCTTTCTTCCATAGCATTTTGAAGTGAATTCCAGACATAACATTGGTAAATATTTTAGTATATATCTTTAGAAGTCACAGATTCCCCTTTTTTTTTTTTTTTAATTGCGGTACGCGGGCCCCGCGGGCCACCCCCCCGCCCCGTCGCGGAGCACAGGCTCTGGACGCGCAGGCCCAGCGGCCATGGCCCACAGGCCCAGCCGCCCAGCGGCACGCGGGACCCTCCCGGACGGGGGCACGAACCCGCGTCCCCTGCATCGGCAGGCGGACCCCCAACCACTGCACCACCAGGGAAGCCCACAGATTCCCTTTTAAAAAACATAATGATAATACCATCATTATACCACCTTAAAAATGAATAATTTCTTAATATCAAATATCCAGTCAGTATTTACATATTTTAATTGTTCTATAGCTTTTTTAATGGTTTGCTTAAATCCGGATCCAAAAATATCACTGTGATGTGAACTTTTTTTTCTTTAAAATTTTTTGGTTGAAGGTATTAGGTTATTTTCTTATAGAGTTTCCCACAGTTGAAATTTTGCTGATTGCATACCCATGCTGTCATTTAGCATATCTTCTGTTTTTTCTTGTCTTAGTTATATATTCCTGTGTAATAAGTTGCCTCAAATTTAGCAGCTTAAAATAATAATTAACTTTACCTCACACAGTTTCTGTGGGTAATGAATTCAAGAGTGGCTTGTTGAGTGGTTATGGCTAGGGGTCTGTCATGAGATTGCATTAAAACTGTAAGTTGGGACTGCAGTGGAGGAATTAGTCTCCACCTGTTGAAGGGAGGAGTATCAAAGAATTTATAGACATCTTTTTTTTTAATAGTTAAACTTCTAATTAATTATTTTATTGAAGTAAAGTTATTTATAATAATATATTCGCTTAAGGTGTACTATATAGTATTTTTATAGCTTATACAGCGTTTAAAGTTAATATAAAATATTGGCTATATTCCCTGTGCTGTACAGTATATCATTGTAACTTACTTATTTTATACATAGTAGTTTGTACCTCTTTATCCCCTACCCCTATTGTGCCGTCCCCTGCTTCCCTCTTCCCACTGGTAACCATTAGTTTGTTCTCTGTATGTGTAAGTTTGTTATATTCATTCATTTATTTATTTTTTAGATTCCACATATAAGTGATAGCATATAGTATTTGTCTGACTTATTTCTCTAGGAATAATACCCTCCAGGTCCATCAGTGTTGTTGCAAATGGCAAAATTTCATTCTTTTTTTATGGCTGAGTAGTATTCCAGTCTGTGTGTGTGTGTCTTCTTTATCCATTCATCTGTTGATGGACACCTAGGCTGCTTCCATATCTTGGCTATTGTAAATAATGCTGAGCAGAACATCGGGGTGCATGTATCTTTTTGAATTAGTCTTTTCATTTTCTTTGGATATGTACCCAGGAGTGGAATTGCTTGATCATATGGTAGTTCTGTTTTCGTTCTTTTGAGCAATTTCCATACCATTTTCCATCCTGGCTGAACCAGTTTACATTCCCTCCAGCAGGGTACTAGGGTTCCCCTTTCTCCACATCCTCTCGAGCATTTGTTATTTGTGGTCTTTTTGATGATAGCCATTCTGACAGGTGTGAGGATATCTTTATTGTAGTTTTGATTTACATTTCTCTCATGATTAGTGATGTTGAGTGTCTTTTCATGTGCCTGTTGGCCATCTCTAAGTCTTCTTTGGAAAAATGTCTTTTCAGGTCTTCTGCCCATGTTTTATTTGAGTTGTTTGTTTTTTTGATATTGAGTTGTATGAGCTGTTTTATATTTTGGATTCTCACGTCTTGTCAGTCATATCATTTGCGAATAATTTCTCTCATTCAGTAGGTTGTCTTTTTGTTTTGTCAATGGTTTCCTTTAATTAGGTCCCAATTGTTTATTTTTTGCTTTTGTTTCCTATGCCTTAGGAGACAGATCCCCAAAAATATTGCTATGATATGTGCCAAAGAGTGTTCTGTCGACTTTTTCTTCTAGGATTTTTATGGTTTTCGGTCTTACATTTGGTATAGCCATGTTTTTCTTCACTACACTTATTTCATATAAATTGGTAGTCAAATGTAGACAAGGATTGGCTACATAGTTTGCAGAGCCCAGTGCAAAATGAGAATATGGGGCCGTTGTTCAAATTTCAAGATGGGGACAGCAGAACATTAAACCAAACATGGGGTCTTTCTGAGTACAGAGCCCTGGGTGATTGCACAGATGATGAAATCAACCCTGGATGTAGAGGATTGATCAGATTCACATTTGATTCTCATACACTTTTTTTTCTCCTTACAGTACTACTTGATAGATGTTGAGTACTTTATCTCTCCTGGTGATGTTGGCAGCCATTGGTGATCATTAGCTAGATCTATTAATTAATTATAGATTTATTTATCTATTAGCCATAATACTTTCAAAAAGAGAACTTACCTTAAGTATTTGGTTACCCTGACATCTAATACATACAGGAAAAACAGTAAAATGCTTGGTTCATTTGGATAATGAATTGATTCTCTAATGTCTTTTATTTATTATTATTTTAAAGATTGATTTATTATTATTTATTTGTGGCTGTGTCGGGTCTTAGTTGCGGCATGCAGGATCTTTTGTTGTGGCTCGTGGGCTCTTTGCCGGGGTGCGCAGACTTCTCTCTAGTTGTGGCATACAGGTTTTCTCTCTCTAGTTGTGGTGCACAGGATTCAGGGCACGTGGGCTCTGTATTTTGCAGCATGCAGGCTCTCTAGTTGAGGCGAGTGAGCTCCGTAGTTGTGGAGCACGGGCTTAGTTGCCCCGTGGCATGTGGGATCTTAGTTCCCTGACCAGGGGTCAAACCCATGTCCCCTGCATTGGAAGGCAGATTCTTTACCACTTGACCACCAGGGAAGTCACTCTAATGTCTTTTAGAAATGATTGATAAGTTTTTTTTTTTAATATTAACATAAACATGGATTTTTTTATGTATTGTAATCCGTTGTAGTTATTACCCTTATTGATACTCATTGTCTCTCTCTTCTTTTTTTTTTTTTTTTTCTGTGGTACGCGGGCCTCTCACTGTTGCCTCTCACTGTTGTGGCCTCTCCCGGAGCACAGGCTCCGGACGCGCAGGCTCAGCGACCATGGCTCACTGACCTAGCTGCTCCACGGCACATGGGATCTTCCCAGACCGGGGCACGAACCCGTGTTCCCTGCATCGGCAGGCGGACTCTCAACCACTGTGCCACCAGGGAAGCTCCATTGTCTCATTTTAAACGAGCATTTAAGTAGTCTTTGGTTTTCTGATGGTAAGATATTCCAGGTTTATTGTGTATATTTCCTTCCTCAGACCCGAAATTAGCCGGTTTTCTAAAGAGCTTTGTTTACTTTTTCAGAAATGGTATTATAAAGACTATAATACACATAGAGAGTAATCTTGGCATTAGCGCTGTTCATTTCTACTGGTTTGATCATTGTTTGTTCAGTGGACAGAGCTAAGAAGTAAGTATATGTTAATTCCATTCATCATATTCTGCAAATTGATACTTCAGATCTAGGACTACATTTTTAAAATTCAACTTCAGTGATCTTACATTTGTGTATTTCCTTTATTATATGCTGAAAATCCTACTTCTCAGTGATGCTAACTATAACGCATTTGTTTTATACAAGAGCCACACACAGTAGTCTCACAATAACAATTTCTACATTACCATTAATAATATTAGTAAAAACGTTTAAAAATCTTCCTCCCTCAGTTCTTTTTGTATATTTAGATATATAGCTCACTAGGGTTATACAGTCAAGTTGAATGTATAACTTGAATGTACACTTGAATGTACAGGATCATGTGTTTCATTTTCAGTCTTCTAAGGATTTTTAAATTTTAATTTTGCTTTATAATTATCAGAGTGTTTACATGATTCAAAGTTAGATGCTAAAAAAAATATTCAGAGAAATCTGGCTTCTGTCCCCTGTTCATCCTATTTTCTCGCTCTCTGAAGGGAAGTTTTTTTAAATAGTTTTTTAAAGTTTGTTTTAAACATAAGCATATATATTTTCAAAGCTCTTCCTTAGATAAATAAAAGAATAGTGTATACGGTTTTCCTCTATCTTTTTCACTTAATAATGTATACTGGAGATAATTCTATAAGAGTATATAGAGCTAGTCCTCATTTCTCTTCACAGCAACCATGTTGATATACCATGGTTTATTCAGCCTTTCCCCTATTGACAGACATTTGGATTATTTCCAGTCTTTTGTTATTACAACGGGTGCTGCAGTGAACAGCTTCGTGCTCTTTGTATTTTTGCCTGTTTCACTTTGGAAGATTCCTAGAAGTGGAATTGCTGTGTCAAAAGGTAAATGCACATGCAAGTTTGCTAGATACTACCAAATTCCCTTTTCATAGGTAAGTAGTATATACCAGTAATGTATGAGAGTGCCATTAGAGAAAGTTGTCAAACATTTGGGTATTTGCGAACCTCATAGGTGAGAAATATGTATCAGTATAGTTTCAGTTTGCATTTCTCTAATGGAACATCTTTTCATATTGATTGGAGGAGTGGATCCAGTTTTTAAAATTTTTATTTTGGCTGCATAGGGTCTTCATTGCTACGCACCGGCTTTCTCTAGTTGCAGTGAGCGGGAGCTACTCTTCATTGCGGTGCTCAGGCTTCTCATTTCGGTGGCTTCTCTTGTTGTGGAGCACGGGCTCTAGGCGCGTGGGCTTAACTAGTTGCGGCATGCGGGCTCAGTAGTTGTGGCTTGCGGGCTCTAGAGCGCAGGCTCAGTAGTTGTGGCGCACGGGCTTAGTTGCTTGGCAGCATGTGGGATCTTCCCGGACCAGGGCTCGAACCCGTGTCCCCTGCATTGGCAGGCGGATTCTTAACCCACTGCGCCACAAGGGAAGTCCCTGGATCCAGTTTTAATGATTTCTGTAAAACTGTCTGGTTATTCTAACAACAGTTATTAGAAAATTCATCTTTTCCCTATTTATTGAGTTACTACTATTTTTTAAAACATCTTTATTGGAGTATAATTGCTTTACACTGTTGTGCTAGTTGCTGCTGTATAACAAAGTGAATCCTCTGTACGTATACATATATCCCCTCCCTCTTGTGTCTGCCTTCAACCATCCCTACCCCACCCCTCTAGGTGGGCACAAAGCATGAGCTGATCTCCCTGTGCTATGAGGCTGCTTCCCACTAGCTATCTGTTTTACATTTGGTAGTGTATATATGTCCATGCCACTGTCTCACTTGGTGTCAGCTTACCCTTCCCTCTCCCCATGTCCTCAAGTCCATTCTCTATGTCTACGTCTTTATCCCTGTCCTGCCTCTAAGGTCTTGAGAACCTTTAGATTCCATATATATGTGTTAGCATATGGTATTTGTTTTACTCTTTCTGACTTACTTCACTCTGTATGACAGACGCTAGGTCCATCCACCTCACTACAAATAACTGAATTTCGTTTCTTTTTATGGCTGAGTAATACTCCATTGTATATATATATATGTGCCACATCTTCTTTATCCATTCATCTGTTGATGTACACTTAGGTTGCTTCCATGTCCTGGCTGTTGTAAACAGAGCTGCAATGAACATTGTGGTACATGACTCTTTTTGAATTATGGTTGTCTCAGGGTATATGCCCAGTAGTGGAATTGGAGGGTCATATGGTAGTTCTATTTTGAGTTTTTTAAGGAACCTACATACAGTTCTCCATAGTGGGGTATCAGTTTACATTACCACTAACAGTGCAAGAGGGCTCCCTTTTCCCTACACCCTCCCCAGCATTGTTTGTAGATTTTTTAATGATGGCCATTCGGACTGGTATGAGGTGATACCTCATTGTAGTTTTGATTTGCATTTCTCTAATGATTAGTGATGTTGAGCATCCTTTCATGTGTTTGTTAGCAATCTGTGTATCTTCTTTGGAGAAATGTCTACTTAGGTCTTCTGCCCATTTCTAGATTGGGTTGTTTGATTTTTGGATATTGAGCTGCATGAGCTGCTTGTGTATTTTAGAGATTATTCCTTACTCAGTTGCTTTGTTTGCAAATATTTTCTCCCATTCAGAGGATTGTCTTTTCATCTTTTTTATGGTTTCCTTTGCTGTACAAAAGCTTTTAAGTTTCATTAGGTCCCATTTCTTTATTTTTGTTTTTATTTCCCTTTCTCTAGGAAGTGGGTCAAAAAGGATCTTGCTGTGATTTATGTCATAGAGTGTTCTGCCTATGTTTTCCTCTAAGAGTTTTATAGTGTCTGGCCTTACATTTAGGTCTGCAATCAGTTTTGAGTTTATTTTTGTGTATGGTGTTAGGGAGTGTTCTAATTTTATCCTTTTACATGTAGCTGTCCAGTTTTTCCAGCATCACTCATTGAAGAGGCTGTCTTTTCTCCATTGTATATTCTTGCCTGCTTTATCAAAGATAAGGTGACCATATGTGCGTGGGTTATCTCTGGGCTTTCTATCCTGTTCCGTTGATCTATATTTCTGGTTTTTTGCCAGTACCATACTGTTTTGATTACTCTAGCTTTGTAGTATAGTCTGAAGTCAGGGAGCCTGATTCCTCCAGCTCCGTTTTTCTTTCTCAAGATTGCTTTGGCTATTCGGGGTCTTTTGTGTTTCCATACAAATTGTGAAATTTTTTGTTTGAGTTCTGTGAAAAATGCCATTGGTAGTTTGATAGGGATTACATTGAATCTGTAGATTGCTTTGGGTAGTATAGTCATTTTCACAATGTTGATCCTTCCAATCCAAAAACATGGTATATTTCTCCATATGTATCATCTTTAATTTCTTTCATCAGTGTCTTATAGTTTTCTGCATACAGGTCTTTTGTCTCCTTAGGTATGTTTATTCCTAGGTATTTTATTCTTTTTGTTGCAGTGGTAAATGGGGGTGTTTCCTTAAATTCTCGTTCAGATTTGTCACTAGAGTATAAGAATGCATGAGATTTCTATGCATTAATTTTGTATCCTGCTACTTTACCAAATTCATTGATTAGCTGTAGTAGTTTTCTGATAGCATCTTTAGGATTCTCTATGTATAGTATCATGTCATCTGCAAACAGTGACAGCTTTACTTCTTTTCTGATTGGAATTACTTTTATTTCTTTTTCGTCTCTGATTGCTGTGGCTAAAACTTCCAGAACTATGTTGAATAATAATGGTGAGAGTGGACAGCCTTGTGTTGTTCCTGATCTTAGTGGAAATGGTTTCAGTTTTTCACCATTGAGAATGAAGTTGGCTGTGAGTTTGTCATATATGGCCTTTATTATGTTGAGGTAAGTTCCTTCTGTGCCTACTTTCTGAAGAGTTTTTATCTTAAATGGGTGTTGAATTTTGTCGAAAGCTTTCTCTGCATCTATTGAGGTGATCATACGGTTTTTCTTCAGTTTGTTAATGTGCTTTATCACATTGATTGATTTGCATATACTGAAAAATCCTTGCATTCCTGGGATAAACCCCACTTGATCATGGTGTATGATCCTTTGAATGTGCTGTTGGATTCTGTTTGCTAGTATTTCGTTGAGGATTTTTACATGTATGTGCATCAGTGATACTGGCCTGTAGTTTTCTTTCTTTGTGACATCTGTGTCTGGTTTTGGTATCAGGGTGATGGTGGCGTTGTAGAATAAGTTTGAGAGTGTCCTCTCTCTGCTATATTTTGGAAGAGTTTGAGAAGGATAGGTGTCAGCTCTTCTCTAAATGATTGATAGAATTCGCCTGTGAAGCCATCTGGTCCTGGGCTTTTTTTTGTTGAAAGATTTTTAATCACAGCCTCAATTTCAGTGCTTATGATTGGTCTGTTTATATTTTCGATTTGTTCCTGGTTCAGTCTTGGAAGGTTGTGATTTTCTAAGAATTTGTCCATTTCTTCCAGGTTGTCCATTCTATTGGCATTTAGTTGCTTGTAGGAATCTCTCATGGTCCTTTGTATTTCTGCAGTGTCAGTTGTTACTTCTCCTTTTTCATTTCTAATTCTATTGATTTGAGTCTTCTCCCTTTTTTTCTTGATGAGTCTGGCTAATGGTTTATCAATTTTGTTTATCTTCTCAAAGAACCACCTTTTAGTTTTATTGATGTTTGCTATTGTTTCCTTTATTTCTGTTTCATTTATTTCTGATCTAATCTTTATGATTTCTTTCCTTCTGCTGACTTTGGAATTTTTTTTGTTCTTCCTCTAATTGCTTTAGATGTAAGGCTAGGTTTTTTATTTGAGATGTTTCTTGTTTCTTGAGGTAGGATTGTATTGCCATAAATATCCCTCTTAAAGTGCTTTTGCAGCATCCCATATGTTTTGGGTTGTCATGGTTTCATTGTCATTTGTTTCTAGGTATTTTTTGATTTCCTCTTTGATTTCTATGGTAATCTCTTGGTTATTAAGTAGTGTATTGTTTAGCCTCCATGTGTTTGTATTTTTTACAGTTTTTTTCCTGTAACTGATATCTAGTTTCATAGCAGTGTGGTCGGAAAAGATACTTGATATGATTTCAATTTTTTTAATTTACAAAGGCTTGATTTGTGACCCAAGATATGATCTATTTTGGAGAATGTTCCATGAGCACTTGAGAAGAAAGTATATTCTGTTGTTTTTGGGTGGATTGTTCTATAAATATCAATTATGTCCATCTTGTTTAATGTATCATTTAAAGCTTGTGTTTCCTTATTTATTTTCATTTTGGATGACCTGTCCATTGGTGAAAGTGGGGTGTTAAAGTCCCCTACTGTGATTGTGTTACTTTCGATTTCCCCTTTTATGGCTGTTAGCATTTGCCTTATGTGTTGAGGTGCTCCTATGTTGGGTGTATAAATATTTACAATTGTTATATCTTCATCTTGGATTGATCCCTTGATCATTATGTAGTGTCCTTCATTGTCTCCTGTAACAGTCTTTATTTTAAAGTCTGTTTTGTCTGATATGAGAATTGCTACTCCAGCTTTGTTTGATTTCCATTTCCATGGAATATCTTTTTCCATCTCCTCAGTTTCAGTCTGTATGTGTCCCTAGGTCTGAAGTGGGTCTCTTGTAGACAGCATATATACGGGTCCTATTTTTGTATCCATTCAGCCAGTCTGTGTCTTTTGGTTGGAGCATTTAATCCATTTACATTTAAGGTAATTACCATTTCTTAATTGTTTTGGGTCTGTTATTGTAGGTCTTTTCCTTCTCTTGTGTTTCCTTCCTAGAGAAGTTCCTTTAGCATTTGTTGTAAAGCTGGTTTGGTAGTGCTGAATTCTCTTAGCTTTTGCTTGTCTGTATAGGTTTTAATTTCTCCTTCAAATCTGAATGAGATCCTAGCTTGGTAATCTTGGTTGTAGGTTTTCCCCTTTCATCACTTTAAATATGTCCTGCCACTTCTTTCTGGCTTTCAGAGTTTCTGTTGAAAGATCAGCTGTTAACCTTACGGGGATTCCCTTATATGTTATTTATTGCTTTTCCCTGCTGCTTTTAATGGTTTTTCTTTGTGTTTAATTTTCTTTTTTTTTTTTTTTTTGCTGTATATGGGCCTCTCACTGTTGTGGCCTCTCTCGTTGTGGAGCACAGACTCCGGACGCGCAGGCTCAGTGGCCATGGCTCACGGGCCTAGCCACTCCACCACATGTGGGATCTTCCCAGACTGGGGCACGAACCCGTGTCCCCTGCATCGGTAGGCGGACTCTCAACCACTGCGCCACCAGGGAAGCCCCTAGTTTTATTATTGAATAAACATTAAACCAGGATGTGATGTGTATTACAGGTAGTCCACTAAGAGACTGCAAAGACAGGAAGGAATTTCACTCCCTTACATAGCCAAGTAGATACTACCCACTCATACATGTTCCAAGATAAACAATAGCTAGTCCTCAAGGAAGAGGACTCGATGGAGCCAGTTGTCACAAATCGTTCATCCTAACTTTATCTGGTAATTGGGGCGACCATCAGTGTTAGCTTCTTGGCTTGATCCAGAGGAAAACAAACTTCATGTCTTTATGACAGGAAGTAGCTTTGCAAGTTGGAGAAGGTCCCCCAGTGAGGTTTGGCTCCGACCTTCCCATCTGACCTTCCCACAGAAACTGGGAGGGAGGGGTGCTACCTTCCTAGATACTTATCTTTCAAAGAGATGACTCCCAGGTCCTCTGAGAAAGACATTCCTGGGTCCTAGAGCTGACAAATGTCCTATCTAGTTTTCAAAAGGATTTATATGCATCACAGAAGTAGAAAGTACTTAACAATTATAAGTTTTCTAAAGTGAATGCTCTGAGAAAAACGAGATAGGAGAGGTCTCTTCTATTATTTTCTACAGGAAGAATTCAGCCTCTTATTAAAAAAATTTTTTTGTTCTTACACTACTACTGACTCCAGTGAAAAATGCCAGCAGGCATTAGCCACAGGAGAGCTGACCACACTAACCACAGGACAGCCTCCAAGAGGAGAAGCTGTGCCTTCTAGGCTCTAGCATATGTTGGTCCTCCATCAGGAGGGCATGACTGCCTGTGGACCTGTGAGCTGGACCCAGCCAGTTGGAGGCTCTTCACCCCTTCCTCGTTGGACTGTATGTTCTGCCCACCATTTCCATAGCTGAAGTTATTTCAAGCATGCAGCCTTCAGAGAGCAATGTGATGTTGAGACCACCTGAATTACACACTTGACTGAACCCACCTAAGGTCTTTATATATACCTTTAAGATTCCATCTCCTAAAGCAAAGGAAATAAAAGCAAAAATAAATAAATGGGACCTAATTAAACTGAAAAGCTTTCACAAAGCAAAGGAAACCATTGACAAAATGAAAAGACAACCTACTGAGTGGGAGAAAATATTTGCAAATAATATGACGGATAAGAGCTTAATATCCAACATATATAAACAGCTTATACAACTCAATATCAAAAAAACAAACACCCAATTAAAAAACGGGCAGAAGAACTGAATAGACATTTTTCCAAAAAGGAAATGCAGGTGGCCAATGGGCACATGAAAAGATGCTCAAAATCACTAATCATCAGGGAAATGCCAATCAAAACCACAATGAGATATCACCTCACACCTGTCAGAATGGCTATCATCAAAAAGAACATAAATAACAAATGTTAGTGAGTATATGGAGAAAAGGGAACCCTAGTACACTGTTGGTGGGAAAGTAAATTGGTGCAGCACTGTGGAAAACAGTATGGAGGTTTCTCAAAACACTAAACATAGAACTACCATATGACCCAGCAATTCCACTCCTGGGTATATATTGGAAAGAAACAAAAGCACCAATTCAAAAAGATAAATGCACCCCAATATTTATAGTAGCATTCTTTACAATAGCCAAGATACAGAAGCAACCTAAGTGTCCATCAACAGATGAATGGATAAAGAAGATGTGGTTTATATATATATATATATATATACACACACACACACACAATGGAATACTACTCAGCCATAAAAAATAAAATTTTGCTATTTGCAGCAACATGGATGGACTTGGAGGGCATTATGCTAAGTGAAATAAGTTAGCAAAAGACAAATACTATATGATATCACTTACATGTGGAATCTAAAAAATACAGCAAACTAGTGAATATAACAAAAAAGAAGCAGACTCACAGATACACAGAACAAACTAGTGGTTACCAGTGGGGAAAGGGAAGGGGGGAGGGACAAGAGGTAGGGGATTAAGAGGTACAAACTACTAGGTATAAAATAAGCCACAAGTATATATTGTACAACATGGAGAATATAGCCAGTATTTTATTATAACTATAACTGGAGTAGAACCTGTAAAAATTGTGAATCACTATACTGTACACTCATATAATATTGTATATCAACTACATTTCAATTTAAAAAATAGAGAAAAAGATTTTGGCAGGCAGGTACAGAGATCTACTTGTCTTGTGGCACCTTGCTTGTAAGTTCCCTTGCTTATTAAACATGCCACCTACCAATCTGGAGAGGCCTGCCTCTTTCCACGGTCTTTCCTTGCCCTCTGTATATAGGGACCAGTTCCAGATTTCACCAGGAAGCTCCCATGGTTTTGAATCAACAGCCTGGAGACGAATTAGCCAAGAAACTTGTTTAAACTGCAGATTCCTGAACTCTAAACTCCAGTCCCAACCTCAGAGAGTCTAAATCAGTCTGTTTAAAAAGGACTCAGGAATTTGAATATTTGGAAATACCCAATGTGAATTTAATACAGATGACCCTCAGATCACACTTCAAAAAACCATAGCAAAACAAACAAAAAAATAGCAAAAAAAAAACGTAGAGTGGACTGAGCTCTGGAGTCAGATGGATCTGTCTTTGAATCATTATTAGCTGAACAGTCTCAGGAAAGTTACTTCTCTGAGAATCAGTACCCTTATGTACAAGGACATTTGCTTGTCAGGATGTGAGGATGACAAGAATGCATGTAGAATGCCCCAGACAGTGCCTGGAACGTAGCATGTGCTTGATAAATAGTGGCTGCCATTCCAGTTACGATTGTATAAGCCACTAACCATGATGTTTAGAAACGGACCTCCAACATAACTTTATGAAAGTTTATGAAAGGCCACATAAACTCTGAGGTCTCTGTATGATTTAACTGGTGAATCTGACCTCGTGAATGCATTTGATTGGACTTTTTTTTTCCTTTGGCAAGTAACAGAAATGAACTAGTATAAACAAGACAAAAGAAAATGAGCCACATTTATTATAAGGTTACTGGCTGTTGTCTGGAATGCATGGATAGGAATTTAGTTGCTGAATACTTGGTAGGTCTGGGAGGATGAGAGCCTGTGCTGGAGGTGCCTCCTTTTGTCTCGGCTTGTTTTTGAGAAGCTGCTTCATTCTCCCTCCTCTCTGTAGACTGCTTCCTGCTTTGAATGTGAACCTGAGGCTCAGGATGCTGTGGGAGCCAGACGCTCTTGCTGGCAGCCAGGAAGTGACAAGCATGAAGATAAAGCCAAGGAACGGAGGGCAGAGGAGGGAAAACAGAGAGCAGGCATCCCTGGCAGCCTGGTCCAGCTGCCGAACTGGCCCTGTACTGCCCGTGCTGGACTTCCTGTGATGGGAGGCAAATAAACCCCCTGTTTAAGCCACCAAAAAGCAGGATTTTCTGCTACCTATGGCTGAGCACTCGCCTTACTGGGATGGAGGTTTGGGTACTTAGAGTCTTGTCACAGTTATTCACAAATGGCCCTGGGACAGTTGTATTTGTTCTCCTCTGGCCACATGTTTCAGGGAAATTGTGCCAGATTCTAACTCGATTTGCTTGTAGTGTTTGACTGGAATCTCCAGGGGGCACGTGCAGTCTGGCCTCTGTTAACTGATTCTTTGTGTGGTATGCAGTCAGCTCCCAGAGGTGGGCCTGCTTCTCCTCCCTGTCGCGACCAAGAGGCAGCACAGAACTTTCACCAACAGCAGTATGTGTTTCTTAAACTGTGTCCTGTCCAGGGTCTCACTTCCTGGTGGGCTTCCCGAGACCTCTGCCAAGTCTGGCTTCACTAAGGACTGATACCCCTCCAGGGAACCATTTTCACCCTGCCTGGTTAGCTTTTCTGTTTTACGTAGCCTGGGGCACTGGTTGTGCCGAGGTAACCCAGACACTGCAGAGGAGGTGTACTGGGGAGATGACACTGGGTTTAGGTGTCCCACTGTTGTATTTATATCATTTGTTAAACACAAATTATTTCCATCCCACCTTGATGGTGGGTGTCATTTCTTGCATAGACAGTCATGTTCGCCTACTCACTGATGTCCTTGTCACCAATTTCCCCCTTCCCAAGCCATCCTGTTTACTATAACCAGGGTAGCCTTTCTGAAGGATCTGGCAGAGGAGCACTCAAATTCCTGGACATGGATTGGCTCACATTAGTAATAGGTAGGACTATGCCTGCCAATATGCTCCTTGGTCCTGTGTCCTGTCCCAGCTGGTGAGCTGAGCAGGAGGCTGCCTTCCCTGTTTGGGCGTAGCCACCTTACTGTTTCTCTTCCTCTGAAGGCTCTGTAGGGCTGTCAGTGTCACTTGGTCCCTACCTTGCTGGAAGAGACCTGGAAAGGCCAGCCCTGTGTTAAGCCTAAACTGTGTGCTTTAGCCCAATTTAATAAAAATCTCTGCAGTGGAATGAGGAGCACAAGTCCAGCCCATACTAATCAAATGGGTCATGTTTTCCATTTTCTCTTGTCTCATGGGAGTTTATCTCCATCAAGAACATCCCATGGAAGAGAATCCAAAACAGGATTCAGGTACCCTGAGTCCTCTAGTCGAGTAACAGTTACTAATACTCCAAAGCCCTTCTAAGCCTTACAGCTTATTATTATAACTAATATTACAAATTATTATTATGCCATCTTATTATTACCTTGATTCTCTCTGTCTAGAGAAGGGGTTACAAATCTAAATTTGTAGCCTTTGGAAGCCAGGCAGGTAACATGAATGAACAAAGCAGACCATCATGTGTCTCCCCCCTATCTCTTGTTCTTCTGTCTGTGACAGACACATGGGTTCAGAGAAACATTTCTCTCAACTACATGAAAAACAAGGTCAGGTTCAATGATAAATGGTAGCTGAGACTCATCTTGGTCTTGGAAAGACCGTAGGGAATTTCAGGGACTGTGGCAACTGAAAAGTGAGTGCTCTGTGTGGGGAAGCTGACTGCTACTCATATCCAACTGATTTAAGTCCATGTGGGTATACAGGCCTACTGTCACCCGCAGTTCTATATTAAAAAAAAAACTCCAGATTTTGGATTTTTTTGGGGAAGGGAGAAATTCCTCAATTTTAAATATTATCTCAATGTTTTAAAAAACAAACAGTGTGTGGGTCAATTAAAAATGTCTGGGAGCCACCATATTTTGCCCTTTGGCTCAGAAGATGAAGCTCGGACCACTTTGCTTGACACAAACTTCTTCATGAATCTACCTGCGCCACCTCTTGCTTCATTTCCTACCTCTCTCTAGACATTCTGTAGCCGCTCAGTGCTACATTTCGTACTTTCACCTTTTCTGGCCCCATGCTTTTGCATGTGCTGTTCGTTGGACTGTCCTTCCCTGGCTGATTAATTTTGTAAATGGTTCATTCTTACATATCCACATCAAAATCATCTCCTGTTTCAAGTCTTTTATAACCTCCCTGCCACCTCCCAGCCAGGCAGAGATACAGTGTCTCTTTTCTCTGGGTTTTCTGAGCAAAGTACACAGTCTTCTTACAGAACTTAACAGAGTCTCTTGTAATGATCAGGTGCATGCTCGTCTTCCCTGCTCATCACTGAGGCTGTGCCTATGCGTCCCCAGTACTCAGCACAGTGTTTGGCCCAGGGTCAGTGCTCAGTGACTACTGTGTGAATAGATGAATAAACAAATTCACTATGCACTACACTTATGTTAGAGTTAATTTTCTTGCAAGATGCCTTCACATTTGTTGCAATAAAATATTTGTGCGTGTGTGACATTAGTTATCACTTTACGGTGCCCACTTTGAATGGGTAAAACATAACTAACTTGTCTTAGGAGTATTTATATGTTGCTGACCTCTCAAGGTGGTACTGCTCTTTTCCAAAGGAAGACATCTGAAGTGGTATCCTTACTCCGGAGCTAAAACATTAAAATTTAATGCAATAGCTTCATGCTTTGTTAAGAGCTTATCTGATCAAGAAGGGATAAGAAAGGGAGGAGGGATGATATGGGGACTTTTTTTTTTACACCATTCTTTCCCCAATGCTATGGCAGGATTAACAGGAGAGTTAAAACAAGGATGAATATGTATGCTGTATCCACTGACAAAGCAGTAAAAAGTAGTTAGCTGTGAAATTCCATTCGTATTTGTTTACTATTCTAAGTACACTTCCAACCCCTCCCTCTGGCCACCCATGCCACTTGACATTTTTCTCATCTGACAGCTTGGAGGTAGGAATTTTGTAAATGTCTCTCTTGGGGGTTAGTTTTCAAAGAAAAGGAAACCATGCTAAGTGCAATGGCTAAATTGTAAATTTCATCAAACCTGTAATTTAAATAAGCCCCCAATAATAATAGGCTGAAATCTTGTCAGGCTGTGTTGGGTCTGCTTTGTTTTACATGGATTATGACAATGGAACCACAAAACATAGCCTTTTGAGTGCTTTTACCCATTAGCTTCATCAAGTAATTGCCGTCTTATAGTCATCAATAACAATGGAGCTTGACACCTTGGGAAGGAGAAGTGAATCTTTCCCCTTACAGATCTGGCAGGAAAGAAAATTGCCTTGATGAATGTACTGCGGGCATATGAGTGTTCAGAGCCCAGAGAAAGGAAGTAAGGTGAGTGCACAATGGAGTAGCTTTGACTTGCTTACATTAAGAACACTCGTTTCATTTCTCCATGGTCCTCTTGACTTGTTCAGCATCCAATAGGATCTCAGTAGGCTCCCTGCTGGTCATCTCTGCATGAGTATTCTTCAGAAAATGCTATTTCTTGAAAATGTAAATTAAAAAAAAAAAAAACTGGTGGTAAGAGTGGGAAAACAAATAGCAAGAGATGGCTTCCTAACTCCAGTTTGATTAAACACAGGGAAAAAACACAAAGCAATGAGAAGGTACAGAAGAAAAAAAATCCCATATACCTGAAACCAAGAATTTTTTCCTCCAAATCATTTATTGTGAAAAATTTTGTGTTCTTGGTTGACCCTCATCTTGGAAAGGTCACAATTTTCTTGGGTTAGAAATATTTATTAGTATCTCTGGAATGAACAGTATGGAAATCTTTTGCTCTAAGAAAAGTTTCTGGTCAGTAAAAAGAGTCAAATGTATATCTAGATTAACTTTACATTAAAAATGTTGACTTTGGGAGATTAAATTGCCAGATACATTTTCTCTTGTGTGAGATAAATTGTTGGGAGCTTTCTTGGTATTATTAAAATGTACATTTTTACTGTCGGTTCAGAATTTACTGAGGGAAACATAAGAATTTGAGTTACCTCTTAAAATTAGTTTAGGCTGGTTTGGAAGGGACACATTTTGGAGAAAGGAGGTCATACTTAAAGCCATTTTAGTAGTTCTTATCTTTAGCTACACATATTATTCTTCAAGGCTGTGAAGGGTTATGGACAGTGGATGCATATGAGAATTCCCTGGGGAACTTAAAACTGTACTAATGCCCAGGCTTCCCCCAGATATTCAAATTTAATTGATCGTTAAATGGAAGGGGCATTCGAGCGCGCGCGCGCGTGTGTGTGTGTGTGTGTGTGTGTGTGTGTGTGTGTGTATCTGCATGTTTAACATTCCCCCAAGTGATTCTAATGTGTTCAGAGTTGAGAACCACTGGAATCATGAAGATGGGATGATCTGCTGTTATGGATTAAACTATGTTCCCTCAAAAGATTTGTGGAAGTCCTAATTCCTGGTATTTGTGAATACGATCTTGTTTGGAAATAGGGTCTTTACAGATGTAGTTTATATATATACGTATATATTTTATATATATATTTCATTGAAGTAGATTTACAATGTATTAATTTCTGCTATACAGCAAAGTGATTCAGTTTTATATATACATATATATATTCTTTTTCCATTATGGTTTATTAAATATTAAATATAGTTTCCTGTGCTATACAGTAGGACCTTGTTGTTTATCCATTCAATATATGATAGTTGCATCTGCTACTCCCAAACTTCCAATCCATCCTTCCCCCACTCCCCCTCCCTCTTGGAAACCACAAGTCTGTTCTCTATATCTGCGAGTCTGTTTCTGTTTCATAGATAAATTCATTTGTGTCATATTTTAGATTCGACACATAAGTGATATCATATAGTATTTGTCTTTTTCTGACTTGCTTCACTTATTATAATAATCTCTAGGTCCATCCATATTGCTGCAAATGGCCTTATTTCATTCTTTTTTATGGCTGAGTACTATTCTATTGTATATATGTACCACATCTTCTTTTCTTTTTAACATCTTTATTGGAATATAATTGCTTTACACTGTTGTGTTCGTTTCTGCTGTATAACAAAGTGAATCAGCTATACATATACATATGTTCCCATACCCCCTCCCTCTTGCCTCTCCCTCCCACCCCTCTAGGTGGACACAAAGCACCAAGCTGATCTCCCCGTACTAAGTGGCTGCTTCCCCCTAGCTATCTATTTTACATGTGGTAGTGTATATATGTCCATGCCACTCTCTCACTTTGTCCCAGCTTACCCTTCCCCCTCCCCATATCCCCAAGTCCATTCTCTATGTCTGCGTCTTTATTCCTGTCCTGCCCCTAGTTCCCTTAGAACCATTTTTTTTTTTTTTTTTAGATTCCACATATATGTGTGTTAGCATACGGTATTTGTTTTTCTCTTTCTGACTTCACTCTGTATGACAGACTCTTGGTCCATCCACCTCACTACAAATAACTCAATTTCATTTCTTTTTATGGCTGAGTAATATTCCATTGTATATATGTGCCAAATCTTCTTTATCATTTCATCTGTTGATGGACACTTATGTTGCTTCCATGTCCTGGCTATTGTAAACAGTGCTGCAATGAACATTGTGGTACATGACTCTTTTTGAATTATGATTTTCTCAGGGTATATGCTCAGTAGTGGGATTGCTGTGTTGTATGGTAGTTCTATTTTTAGTTTTTTAAGGAACCTCCATACTGTTCTGCATAGTGGCTGTATCAATTTACATTCCCATGACCACATCTTTATCCATTCTTCAGATGTAATTATTAAGTTAAAATGAGGTCAGACTGGATTAGGGTTGGCCCTAAATCCAATATGACTGATTTCCTTATTAGAAGTGGAGAGACACAAGGAGACATAGACACACAGGAAAGATGATCATGTGAAGACAGAGGCACAAAGTGGAGTTATGCTGCAATAAACCAAGGAATACCAAGGATTTCCGGCCAACACCAGAAGCTAGAAGACACGAGAAAGGATTATTCCTTTTAGCCTTTGGAGGGAAGATTTCAAACTTCTGGCCTCCTCCACAACTGTGAGACAATACATTCCTGTCGTTTTAAGACACCTAGTTTGTGGTAATTTGTTACAGTAGCCCTAGGAAACTGGTATACCTGTTGCTCTCCATCATTTAGAAGTATGGCATGAACTTGTAGGAAAGATACTGAAAGGAGATTCATTTTAATAAGATTTGTTAGATCTTTAAAGAGATTCCAGAAAGGGATTTTGGGCTGTTGGCTATTAAAATAATGTGACCAACCATATCAGTTTTCCCAGGACTAAGGGAGTTTTGGGGATGTGGAACTTTCAGTGAGTGTGAAATTTAGGAAAGTCCCAGGAAATCCAGGACAAATTGTTCACCCCAGGATGGAGGCTTGTCAAAGCAGATTGTCAGAGAGTCCTGAATGACAGTAGCTAAATCAATGTGGTTCTCTAAATTTGGACAGAACTTAAGTAAAAGTGTGTTAAAACGAATGGTTCTGAACTACTCTTGGCTTTGGCTTTTTATTGGATTTGTGTGTTGAAAGCCAAAATGTTGTTTTTAGACTTCTGAAACAGGAATATTAGCAAATAATCAGATCTCTTTTACCCAATGAACCTGTTGTTTCCTGTCTATCATGGAAATCAGGAATCAGATATGGTTTCAGGGGAAGCCTGATGATCTGAGTCTGGCCAGATGAACTCCTTTCAAGAAACACAAGGTCATCTCAGAGGAAGCAGGATTTCTATTCCATGACTGAGAAGTGATGGAAGCCAGGACCCAAGGTGACTGAGAGTACCTCCCACTCAGGGAATCGTGGAGATGAGCCACTTCTTGTCAAGTCTCATCGGAGAGCCATTCTGATGCGTTTTACTGCCTGATGACAAAACTGTTATGTCACAGGAGCCAAACCACCTGGTTGAGTTCTAAGATCCACTCTCCTCATATTGAATTTGGTTATGGGGTGAGCCGTGTTACACTTGTGCTTCCTAGTGTCTGTCAGTCATGACAATACTCGTAAGAATGTGCTAGGTTGGAACTATGATTCTTGAAAGAAAACAAATCACTGTGGTGTCTGTGGAAGAAAGGCTTCATCATTGAAATAATAGGTCATTCATTCTCTCTGATGGAAATTGCAAACTTTTCTTTAGTTAGCAAGTATTTTCTAAAAGCAAGTACCCCATGCATTTAGGAAGAAATTCTAATTAAATATCTGGTCCAATTGGATTGTTGCCAAGAGGCAAAAGGTTTGCTTTCAAGGACACTGAAATTTCAAGTGCTGCCTTGGGGGAAATAGTGATATCACGCTGCATATGCAGGAGTAACTGTGGGGGCCCGAATAGGACAAAATCCATCCTGTTTTTAACGTTTCATATTCCATATTTTTGTTGTTCAACATGGACACTCACTGGAGAATGTCATTTTGAAGAGCTATCACAGAGCATTTCATAGGCTCTTTGTAGAGACTAATATTTTTGGTTAAAAGTACTAAATTTGGTTAGGAGTGGGTGGAGGCATTCTTGGGGACCAATATTTGTCTTTATTCTTTGTGTGACTTTTCTATTCCTAGTTGTCTTCTCCTTAGATAAAATCAGAATGAAAGGATTGATTCAGCCCGTTTATTTTCAGGATATTCTGAAAATTGACTAATAACTATAAAGCACTTTTCAATTTAAAAACAAAAAACATTATTAATAAAGAATAGTATTATTAGCTGGCAGCATGTAACCTTAAGGCTCCCAGCCACCGTGCTAGAAGCTGCACTGATATTTACAATCCTGCCAGTTGTTCTCTTTTCTGTAACGTGTATTCCAGATTACGAATCTCTTCCTCACATGACAGAGGCATCTTTATCTTGGTCCTTTTTGGCCACAGTGGTAAATGGGGATGTACTGACTGTCAGCCTGACACCTTCATTAACATTCTGCTGACCTCTGCTTCTAAGAAAGAATACCTGGTGCTATGTCAAAAGGCTACAGAATGTTTTTCAAAGCCGTTCCTTTTTCTGGGCAAGGGATGGTGGTAGAGACAATATTTATACCTTTGATTTTCTGATTTCCAGGTCATAACCAAAGCTGCCAAAGTTACTGAGTTTTAGATTCCATTTGAACTTGGCTTTGTGCAATGCAAGAAAACGTCTCTATTTAAAAACCACTGCCACAAAATAATAGATAAGTCTCAGGCAGATAATCCTCCCCTAGCACACAACTTAATAAATAAACCATGCAACCCTCTGCATACCGCACTGATTTTCCTAAGAAATCCGATCTATTCAGTCTTTTAATTTCCCCAGTGTTCACAGTCATGCTGGCATTTTCAAGAGATAAGCCCACACACTTTTTCCTTAGGAAAAAAAAAAAAAGTTTTGACTAAAACAAAATGTGTTCTGTGCTAAATCATTATTTTCAAGCAGTGCCTTTTGTTTTCTTGTTTTTCATATTATCAAAGGGATGAATCTTAATCCTGTGAAGAGCATGGCTGCTGATCATGCCAAAACTGGATCTGCCTTAATGTGAACAACTGCTTTCTCCCCCTAACGCTGATGCCAGGCATTGAACACTGCCCAAGAGGATTTGGGAAACCCTTAGTCTCCAAAGCAGAAATAAAGGGAAAGTCTTGTCCAAGATTACTTTAGTAACATGCAGTTACTTGTAATATTAATTTGCATAATGCCCTCCCTTTTAGCAGCAACTTCACTGCTAAAACCAAGTGGTATTATGAAAAAAAAAAAAAAGTTTCCAGTTGCCTAAGCTCAGAGGCTAACACAGGAATGATGCCCTTGTAACAAAAAGCAAAACATCCCTTGTTGGCAGAGCCTCTGCAGGCCTGGTCTGGGCACAATTCCTTTGCGCATTCTTTTTACTTTCCGTGGTTGGGATTGAGTTCTTAAAACTGGTCTTGCCAATGACAACCAAAGTTACTTGCCAGAGCAGAAAGCAAAAAAGAAACAAAAAAATCTTAAATTATGCATTATCTTTAGAATGGGCCTGTGGTTGGGGTCTGGCCTCTGGGCATCAGCGGAAGAAATTAGAGGAGGTGGAAATTTTCATATGAAAAAAAAAAGGCTCAGCAATTTCTTTTAATGTTAAACCCTATAGCTATCCTACGACTCAGCAAGTCTGCTTCTAGATATTTACTTAGGAGAAATAAAGCATATGTTTACCAAAACACTTGTACAAATATGTCCAGAGCAGCTTATTTATCACGGCCTCAAACTGTAAACGACCCACATGTCCATTACCAAGAGGGTGAAAAAACAAACTGATATACTCACATAATAACCAATAAAATACAGACATGGATGAACCTTGAAAACATTGAGTGAAAGAAGCCAGATACGAAATAGTACATACTGTCTGATTCCACTTACATGAAGCTCTAGAACAAGCGAGACTAATCTATGGTAATAGAAATTAGAACCAGGGTTGCCTCCGGGTGGTTGTGGTGGGATTCATTGGAGAGGGCATGAGGGACCTTTTTGTGGTGATGGAAATATTTTATATCTTAACCAGCATTATGGTTACATCGATATATACATGTATCAAAGCTCATCAAGTATACTCTTAAAAATCTATGTGTTTTGTTATATATAAAAATCATCTCAGAGCTGTGACAGGGCGAGAGAGTGTCATGGACATATACACACTAACAAACGTAAGGTAGATAGCTAGTGGGAAGCAGCCGCATGGCACAGGGATATCGGCTTGGTGCTTTGTGACCGCCTGGAGGGGTGGGATAGGGAGGGTGGGAGGGAGGGAGACGCAAGAGGGAAGAGATATGGGAACATATGTGTATAACTGATTCACTTTGTTATAAAGCAGAAACTAACACACCATTGTAAAGCAATTATACCCCAATAAAGATGTTAAAAAAAAAATCATCTCAGTTTGAAAAGAGGAAAAGAAAAAAATAGTTCAGATTTTCTCTTGTTCAAGTTCCTAATTGATTAATGTGGCAGCAGTCAGCTCATTAGTGGATCATTGCAGCGTGGAAAAAATTTTTTCTCAACCTAATGGTTTGTTTAACTGCGCTCACCAAGAACTCTTAATCCATCAAAAGGATTTTAAAGACCCTAATAATTAGTTTTAGCACTGTGAGAGGACACACAGACACAATACATCTTCTTGCCAGGATTGACAGGTGCTATTTTGATAAGCACAGGAACCATCAGTTCAAGTTATCAGTCATTAGACCAAGAGTTTAGATGAGTAGAATCTTTTTATTTGTTGAGAGTTGATAGGCTGACAGTTTTACACACATGTTTTCTTTCACTCTTTACTTGCCACTACTCCTGTATCTAAAATTATGGAAGGGTTAGATGTGTCCCCACTATCCTGGGCATTTTGCTTCTGAAAGTCATGCCTGAAAGTTCAATTGCAGGTGCTTTGGCTGGTAGGAATTACACAGGCATTTGGTCCCACCTTGAACAGGTGTCCTCTTAGAGTCATGGGAATTAAGTAAATTAGGAATTTACTTAACCAGAGATGCAAGCAAGCTCCAGTTGCATTAAATTCCAGATTTGTGAATCTAGGAGTCTCAGGAAACTAAGAGAACAGTTGAAGATTCATATATGTTCTATGAGCATCAGCTCGAACAAATACGAGCACCTTCTCTTTAGTACTTAACAGTGTTCAAATTCCCTATTTAATATTTGGCCACAGTCGTCACTGAAATAAAGTTATATATTTCGGGACTCTATTGGATGCTGGAAGATTTTCTAGGTTATTTTCCTTCTTGTTCATTTCATAAAAGCACTCATTAATCTGTTCAGGAGTTTCATTTGGAATTGCAGGCATGAGTTGAAAGCCAGATGTAAACTAAATTACAACATATGCATAAGGGACCCCTTACAGATGGAAAGTGCATATTTCCGCTGACCTACTCCTCAGGTAACAATTGGGGGGGAGTAAAATATTTATTGTAGACTATGTAATTGCCATTTCATTATTATTTTTTTAACGCTTCAAAATTGTAATCAAACAGCATTGATGGGAGTGAGTAGCAGAGAAAGAGGAAGGGGAAGGAAAATTTGATCCAGAAACCAGTTCATTGAGAAACATGTAGGAAGCTTGTGGGAACTCAGATGAGCTCTCCTTGCTGGGGTAGGTGGGTAGGGCAGGGAGGAGAGAAGTGAAGACACAGGAGTCTACGCTAATTGGAACACACACAAGAGCAGTTGATGGGATAAGCAGAGGCCAGTCTGCAGCCTCAGAAACACCAGCAGTGCCCTAATAATTATAAAATGGAAACATTGTGATGATTGGTTGTACAACCAACTTACAATTTCAGGTCATTCAATATTTTTAGCAGTAATTCTAGGAGACTAAAAGAATTGGGATTGATGTATATACACTAACTAATAGGTATAAAATAGATAACTAATGAGACCTGATGTATAGCACCGGGAACTCCACTTCTCTATACAGTAGAAACTAACATAACATTGTAAAAAAACTACACCACAATTAAAAAAAAAAAGCTATATTTTAAAACATTTGAATAAGTAACTCCTAAAGCTTAAAACATGATGTCTTATATAATAATTCACAATAGAATTAAAAGGGAGTTTATGACTTTCCTGATTGGAACTGGCCTGCATTTGGTTACATACTGACACTTGTTTTTATTACAAGGCCAGGTTAGAAATAATAAAGTACCTGTTAGGAATTTTAACATTATGAAAACAAGGCAATAAAACAATTTAGTGAATTTGACAGATTTAAAAATGCATAGTTTATTTTGTTAAGATGCAGGTTATCCAAGAGTAACAGCATTCAACACTATAACAAGTAAGTGAGTGGGGAAAGAGTTGGTATGTGTGTGTGTGTGAACATTTTTTTTAAGCAAAATATTTAGTATAGCAGAAATGATTTACCAAACCTTTGAAAAACAGATAGGTCCTATCTTATTAAAAAAGTTTCTTTAAAAATAAATAAAAAGGGCTTCCCTGGTGGCACAGTGGTTAAGAATCTGCCTGCCAATGCAGGGGACACGGGTTCAAGCCCTGGTCTGGGACGATCCCACGTGTCATGGAGCAACTAAGCCCGTGCACCACAACTACTGAGCCTGCGCTCTAGAGCCCGCAAGCCACAACTACTGAGCCCAAGTGCCACATCTACTGAAGCCCGTGTGCCTAGAGCCCATGCTCCACAACAAGAGAAGCCACCGCAATGAGAAGCCTGCACACTGCAACGAAGGGTAGCCCACGCTCGCGACTAGAGAAAGCCCGCGTGCAGCAACGAAGACCAAACACAGCCAAAAATAAAAACAAATAAATAAATTAATTTATATATAGGAAAATGCACTAATGTGAAGTATATAGTTTGATGAATGTTTTGCATACATAAATAATTATATATATTCATCACCCCAAAAAATTCCTTCTATTTTTTTTATAGTTCAAACCTCTTTACAGTCAAAAGTTACTCCCATTCTGATTTCTATCACCATAGATTAATTTCGCCTTTACTTGAGCTTCTTAAGGATGGAATCACTCAGTTTGTGCTGCTCTGAGTCTGATTTCTTTTGCTCAACATAATGCTTTCAGAATTCATCCATATTATTGCATCAGTGATTTTTTTCTTTTTTACTGCTATGTGTTATTTTGTTCTGCTGAAATTTGTTTATCCATTCTCTAGTTGAAAATTTGGGTGGTTTTTGCTTTGGAACTATGGGGAATTGAGCCGTTATAAACACTGGTTGTGAATCTTTTGGGGACATATGCACTCGTTTCCAAGTCCCACCCTAGGGATGGTGATTCAGTAGTTCTTGAGCCTTTCTTTCAAGCCTCCCCCACTCCCCATGCCCCCTCTACCTTGCGATTCTGGTTATTGGTCAAGTTTGGGAAGTTTCACCCAAGATGGCAGGTGCCAAACATAGAATATAATTCAGGGAATCAAATTATGATCTTGAAAATCAAAAGTCCACTTAAAATTTGATTGTGCAAGCTGAGAGGCTTTATTTTATTTTAATGACAAGCCTTGGATAGCTCTTTGGCCAGTTGTTCTGAGGTGGAATTCAATTTGCCCTTTGCCCTGTATTATAGAGCACTAATCTGGGTTCTGCGGGCTCAGTCTGCTATAAAGAGGAAGGGGGACTTGTTTTGCTTTCTGCTAGGAATGGGAGTGCCTTGAGTGTTTGTCTTCTTTCCCATGAAACTCAGATGACCCTTCTAGCTTTGGTAAATAGTCACTGACACTCCTGACTGATGGAGCTACAGACTCAAGCAGCTTCTATGCCTCTTGAGGCTGCCAAGAACGCTGTGTCATTTGTTTTCTTAAGAAGTGGCCTCCCAAGATGTGAATCCTCAAGGCCCCTGTTTCCCCTGTCTTCTGGGTAAAACTTTAGGTTTTATCTTTTTTTTCTAATGCTGTAGCTCTATCATCACCAAGACTCCTTCCAGGCCTGGGCCAGCCAGTGCTTAAAAAAAGTTCTGGGCAGCCCGATTCTGCTGCCCCCAGATCAAGCCCCGTTCCAAAGAGGAACACAGCCAGCCCTACACCTAGAGATACTTTCCAGTTGCTCTCACCTTTGGTAAAACCTCAGCTCCTTAAATAGCTTCTCTTTTGTTTTCCCTGATCAAAGAACTACTTTGTGTACCTCAGACTATATCTCATTGTCACCTGCATTTTCTTGGGTTGTGGAAAACAATTCTGCTTCAATTAAGGAAATAAATAGAGATTTCTAGGTTTTTCTAATTTTCTTTTATCTACTCAGTGTTCTGAGGGATAACAAGTTCTTTCATTTTGAAGAAACACTAAAGTTTCTCTGAAATTCTTTATCCTTCCAAGTATGATTTTCAGATAAATTGATGTATTCAATTTTCTCCTGTCCAGATGGTCACGTTCAAAACTGCAATGCCATTCCTCTTGGAGATAAAATAGAAGGTTTTCATAAGTGAAGTGGTTCCACTTTTATGAAGTGGTCCTTTTCAATCAATTGAATCAGTAGCCACAGCTTGAGACCTGACCTAGGTAGAATTGTAAAGTGGCTGGTGTCCACTACTTTTTGATTCAATGTGTATTTTTCCTCCTTGAAAAGCTAACTCATGCCCACAAAAGGATCTGACACTTATTAACATTAAGATGCAAATGTCTGTGCATCTTAACATAACAGTCTTCATGGGGCAATTTACATTTTAACATCCATCATACCAGAAGATCAGTAGTAGAATGTTGGTTATCAGCCAGCATGAGTGTTCCTAGGGCAACAGGAGCTCTAGTCCCTAAAATGCATAACTGTTGGAACTATGAGGCCTTCTAAGGTCTACCTGCTTAGTTAGGATTCCCTAAGACATTCCAGGTGTTCTGGATTTCGAAGACTGAGGCATATATTCTATGAGCACCCTTTGTAGACAGAATCTATTTCAAGAGTTGGTTTGTTTTCCTTGATGTTCATTGTTCGTCTCTTGCAGATAACTGCCATATGCAATATTTTTACAGGCATGGAAGAAAACACAGTCCTAAATCTCTAATGGATCCCAGTACAGATACATTGGAAATAAGAATGAGGCTCTTGCCAGACTTGGGCTTCAGTCCTCGCTCCTTAGTTGAGGAGCTGACAGTTGTAATGGATGGTAAGAGACAAGGTAATATTCAAGGAGCCAATTCTGGTTTCATATTGTGCTTCATTGCTCATCTTGATTCTGTGCTGCCAGAAGTGAGGTGCCTTAATATCCCTCCCACATGAGGATTACATTCTGTTTGCCATTTCTATAGAACCCATCCTTTTAAGAAGATTTACACCCCTCATTTCACATTTCAGGCCATGCTACAGAAAAGTCATTAGTGTTCCTAATTTGTGGATGGGGAATCTGAGATATTCTATTTTGGGGTCTAGTATGTTTCCCTTAACTATGTGTTTCTTTTCAAATTAGGGTACATGTACATTTTAAAAAATTATTACCATTAGTGGTTAACGTTGTATAGTACTTTAAACTTTCCAAATCATTTCTATATTGATTGTCTGTTGATCCCTCCAGATGGAAGAAATGAGTTTGCACAAGGATCATAATGTTAGAAGATGCTATCTGGCTGTTAAAGAAAATAAAACAAGGAAAGGAGAGAAAGAGAGGCTGATTGTTTCCAGAGGTAGTTAAGTAGAGCAAAGTGAAGAGTGGGCTAGGGCTGAATATTAACCACAAGAGCTATTATAGATTGAGTGGTTTCTGTGTGCTGGGCACAGTGTGAAGCCCCACATAGACTTTTTCCATTCATCTTAACAACAATCCTGTGTTGAAAATCCTATCATCCCTGTTGTATAGAGGAGGAATTTAGGCTTAGAGAAGTTAGAGAAGTCGCTCAAGGTTACACAGTTAATAAATGCTGGAGCCAGGATTGAAAGCCCAAGTTCTCAACCATCATGCTCTACTTCTTATATTATTTGAGTCCTGTAACAAACTCTACTTGGTCTTGCTCTTTGTTTACCAAGCACAGACTAGGCTAGCTGAGACATATTTGTCATTACAAATTAATAAATTCCTTTTCTGATTTAATTTTAAAAAATGATAGCTGAACTTTAGTGAGTGCTTAGTACGTGCCAAGCTTTGTTTTGAGCCCTTTGCATGTATTGACTCATTTAGTCATCACGACCATCTTTGAGGATGTTACTATTACTGTCTCCATTTTACACGCAAGGAAATATAGCCCAGAGAGGTTCAGTACTTGGCCCAAGGTAGCACAGCCAGCAGGTAGGGGAGTTGGAGTTTGAATCTAGGTAGTCTGGCCTCAGTGTCTCAGCTCACAACCACTCTCCTATACTGGCTATAAGCGAGTGGGTGTTACAAGCCTGGGTTATGCAAGTCCTTTTTAGAAAACAGTCTACTCATGGTGTGATGGCACATTTGGTGTCTGAGCCTGCAAGTCCAGTATTCAAACTCTGGGCCTGGAAATATTCATTAAACTAAAGAATGTCACCCTGTGAGGCTTCTTAGGAGACAGCCTGCTGGTTTCCCTGGAGATAACCCTGAACCCACAGTTGGCCATCTTTTAAAACACTACACACATGCTCTATGGGAGATAATGAATGAAAATTATGTACTGCAGATGTGGTGCTGTAGGGCCCCAGAAGGAAGTCAGCAGCAGGAGAGGTAGAGACAGCTTCACTTGGCTGGAGGTGTCTGAGTGGAAAGGGAAGGAATGAGGCATGAGGAGAGGATGAAGCAAAGGTGAATGGGGATGGGGGAGATGGGTGTGAGAGAAGGGTCATCTCTCTTAAGAGCAGGGAGAACAGGTGAGCAGGAAAGGAGAGGCTGGATCATGGAGAGAGCTGAGAGTTCACAAGTGATGTTGGAGATCACAAGGTGCTAATGTCAAGATGAAAGGGGCGTTCAAGGGAGATGCTCTGGTGGGAAGGTCTGGAGGTGTGTTTTGGGAGAGCAAGTCATTTGCTTGAAGAGATGTTCAATGTAAGATGTAAGTTTAGAAACATGAGAATAGGAATGCAGGTTGAAATGCTGGAACTGTCTTTATTTCATTTTATTTTCTCTTTGTCACATGGTTATGAATTTTCTGAGGTTAAACCAGTGTGGGAGAGGAAGGTCTGAAATAGAAACAGAGGTATCCTGAATGCCAAAGTAGGAAGAGCCACTTTCCCTACCTCCCTTTGGGAGGATTTCATTGGGTCTGTGTGCCCAGTGGGTACATCAAGCCTTGCTTTTATATGACAAACAAATGTTTGTACAGTAATTTAGTGTACCCTAATTTAGTTCTAATGGGCCGCCGGCCCTTCACTTCTAGCTCTTCTGTATCACTCCCAGGGTTGCACTGAGAACTGCTCATAATGGATGGGGCATTCTCTGCCTCAGGGCTTCTGAAGGGAGACCCACGGGAAGGATCAGCTCAGTGACAGTTTGAACTTGTGCTATGGAGGAGGGGACAATGTCATTTTGTTTTTGAAATGGGTCCCAGGAACATGGTGCGCTTAACTCTCCTCTCAGTATCTTGCTGGCTGGCTGGGATGTGGAGTCTGCTCCTCTCTCCCACTCCTTCGTGTTCCTTCAGGCTTGTAGTCAGAGAATCAGGATCTTTCTGGAGAGACTATGCAGACCTGTTAGAACAGCCTTCTCCTGGTTTCACGCTGTCCTTTCACCTCTCTGACTGCCCCTTTGCAGTAGTTTTTTCCTGGCACCTCTATGTGTACGCATTCTAAATGCTGGTATTTATCTATCCAGGGTTCTAGCCTCAGCCATCTCCTCCCCCCTTCCCACTCACACTCTCAGCGTGAACGCCTTTAGAACCATCCTTCACCCATGTGTCCATGGCTTTCATGGCTATATCTCTCTCTAGTCCAGAATGCTCTTTTAAAGCATGGCGGAATAGGACTGGGGATCAGGAAAGCTGTTCCCAAGTCATCACAGGACCAGTCACCTTTGTTATTTTCAGGGTCAAAGACTGCAGCCCCAACTTTGCCTGAGCACTACAAAATAAATGGCCATGATTATTGGTGGTGGTAGTGGGTGGGGGTGGAATATGAGAAAATAGAGATAAATCAGTGTGAATCCATTTCCAACACTGGAAAGACAACAGCCAATGCCTGCCCTGCTCTTTGCAAAGGAGGCACATTGTGCTCAAATGGAACATATCTGACGTCCTTTGATAGAAATTAGATCAGGGGGCCATCTCACTGACTCTACCCTGTCCTGTAAAAGGGCCACTGTGACACAGACCAACCAATCAACAAAATGTTAGCTCTAGAAATTCTTCAGTAAACATTTAATCTTCTTTCCTACAGCATTTGTAAACATCATTTTATGAACTATAACATATATACACACATATATACACATGTATACACACATAGATATATATAATATATATTAGCTTGATGAATTTTTACCAAATAAACATACCAATATTACTATCACTCAGGTTAAAAACTACATTATTACAACCCTATAAACTTCCCCCTTGCTCTCTCCCAGTCGTTACCGTTTCCCAAAAGGCAACCTATTCTGTCTTTATATAGGATTTATGTTAGTGGATTCATAGAGCTTTTAATATTTTGTGCCTGGATTCTGTCTTTCAACATTATGCTTTTAAGATTTTTATGTGTTGTTTTGAATAGCTGTAGTTAATTCATTTTTAGTCTGAATATAACACAATTCATTTATCCTGTTTGCTGTTGAGGGACATATGTACTGTTTTCAGTTTCTGGCTATTTCACATAATGTGCCATGAGCATCTGTGCAAGTGTCTGGTGCTCACAAGCACGTATTTCTGTGAGCTGTATAACTTGAAGTGAAAATGCTGGGTCAAAGGATGTGCATAACTTCAGACTGAGTGGATAATGACAAACTTTCCCAAAGTGGTTGCACAGTTTGCATCCATACCAGCAATGCTGGAGAGTTTTCATTATTCTATATCCCCACAAATACGTGCTATTCTCTGTTTTGGAACAGCAACAACTAATAGCCAATATAATGGTGTGTAATGATATACCACTGTGGTTTTAAAGTGAATTTTCCTAATCACTAATGATGTTGAATACTATTTATCGTGGTCTGAGTGCAGGTTGGAAGAAGAATTTCCAGACACGAAGTATTTTAGAAAAGAGTGAGTTTCTTGAGAACAAAGAACAGAGTTAGTGAGGGGTGCTGCAAATACAGCGGGCCGACTTCCCAATCCTCTTTGTGAGCTAGTAGCCAACTTCTATAGCCTTAGGACAAAGAGAATTCCTGCTGGCAAGATGGTATTAGGTCATTCTTGTCAGGATGCTATGAGGTTACTACATGGTGATTATTTTGCTTAATACAGAGTCGGGGGGCTGTCCAGTTTAGATTAGGAGAGCCCATGGCAACAGTTGCACTGGGGGCTTGGTTAAATCTGGAATTTTTGTCCTGTGTCCTTGATACAGTGTGTCCTTGATGTAGGGCTCAACAGTATTTCATAAGTTTATCAGTTATTTGGATGTCCTCTTTTATGCCTTTTGTCAATTATTTAAAACTGGTTGCTGAATGTAAAATGGATGGCTAGTGGGAAGCTATAGCACAGGGAGATCAGCTTGATGCTTTGTGATGACATAGAGGGGTGGGATAGGGAGGGTGGGAGGGAGACGCAAGAGGGAGGGGATATGGGGATACATGTATACGTATAGCTGATTCACTTTGTTGTACAGCAGAAACTAACACAACATTGTAAAGCAATTATACTCCAATAAAGATACAAAAAAATACAACTGGTTGCTGTTTTTTCTTATTGATTTACAGTGGTGCTTTATATATTTGAAATATAAGTGCTTTGTCTAATATATGGCTTGCAAACATCTTCTACTTTTCACTCCTAAAGTTGGCTTCTGATAAACAGAATAATGTAGTCTTTATGATCTTTCCCTCTAGGCTTATTGCTCTTTATGCTCTGTTTAAGAAAGGTTATAAAGATATGTCTTATGCTATCATCTAGTTACCTTATATTTTTACCTTCTGAGTGGAAAGGGAAGGAATGAGGATCTAATTTGGATCTATTCTATCTGGAATTAACGTGTGTGTGTGTGTGTGTGTGTGTGTGTATCCTATGTGATAGAGATTAAGATTCATTTTTTAAAATATGGATGTCTCATTCACCCAAGAAATACTTAATGTAAAGATCATACTTTCCCATCACTCTACAAATGTCATTGTTCTTCAAGATTGCTGTGACTATTGTAGAGCCCTTGAATTTTCGTATCAATTTTAGAATCACCTTGTCATTTTCCATTAAAAAATTTCAGGAGAACTTTGAATGGGATTGTATGAGATCTATAGGTCAATATGGAGGAAAACTGACATCTTTGCAACACTGAGTCTTCCATTACTTAATTAGGAAATTTCTCTCTACATTTCTCAGTAATGCTTTTGTGCTTTCTATATTGAGTTTTGAACATCTTTCATTCGATTTATTTCTTTGTATTCCTTTTCTAGGTATAAGTATCATTTAAAAATAGTGTCATGTTAAAAAGTTTCATTGTCAAATCCTTTTTGAATGATATGTAAAAATACAATTTGTTTTGGTATCTCAATGATTTTGCTAAATTCACTTTTTAATTCTAATAGATCACATATATTCTTTTAGGTTTCTGTATTATTATGTCACCTGTGTCATCTTCCGTTCCATTTGTTTTCTTTTTTACATCTTTATTGGAGTATAATTGCTTTACAATGGTGTGTTAGTTTCTGCTTCATAACAAAGTGAACCAGTTATACATATACATATGTTCCCATATCTCTTCCCTCTTGCGTCTCCCTCCCTCCCACCCTCCCTATCCCACCCCTCCAGGCGGTCACAAAGCACTGAGCTGATCTCCCTGTGCTATGCGGCTGCTTCCCACTAGCTATCTACCTTACGTTTGGTAGTGTATATATGTCCATGCCTCTCTCTCGCTTTGTCACAGCTCACCCTTCCCCCACCCCATATCCTCAAGTCCATTCTCTAGTAGGTATGTGTCTTTATTCCTGTCTTACCCCTAGGTTCTTCATGACATTTTTTTTCTTAAATTCCATATATATGTGTTAGCATACGGTATTTGTCTTTCTCTTTCTGACGTACTTCAGTCTGTATGACAGACTCTAGGTCTATCCACCTCATTACAAATAGCTCAATTTCATTTCTTTTTATTCCATTGTATATATGTGCCACATCTTCTTTATCCATTCATCCGATGATGGACACTTAAGTTGTTTCCATCTCCGGGCTATTGTAAATAGAGCTGCAATGAACATTTTGGTACATGACTCTTTTTGAATTATGGTTTTCTCAGGGTATATGCCCAGTAGTGGGATTGCTGGGTCATATGGTAGTTCTATTTGTAGTTTTTAAAGAAACCTCCATACTGTTCTCCACAGTGGCTGTATCAATTTACAGTCCCACCAGCAGTGCAACAAGGTTCCCTTTTCTCCACACCCTCTCCAGCGTTTATTGTTTCTAGATTTTTTGATGATGGCCATTCTGACTGGTGTGAGATGATATCTCATTGTAGTTTTGATTTGCATTTCTCTAATGATTAATGATGTTGAGCATTCTTTCATGTGTTTGTTGTCAGTCTGTATATCTTCTTTGGAGAAATGTCTATTTATATCTTCGGCCCATTTTTGGATTGGGTTGTTTGGTTTTTTGTTATTGAGCTGCATGAGCTGCTTATAAATTTTGGAGATTAATCCTTTGTCAGTTGCTTCATTTGCAAATATTTTCTCCCATTCTGAGGGTTGTCTTTTGGTCTTGTTGATGGTTTCCTTTGCTGTGCAAAAGCTCTGAAGTTTCATTAGGTCCCATTTGTTTATTTTTGTTTTTATTTCCATTTCTCTAGGAGGTGGGTCAAAAAAGATCTTGCTGTGATTTATGTCATAGAGTGTTCTGTCTATGTTTTCCTCTAAGAGTTTGATAGTTTCTGGCCTTACATTTAGGTCTTTAATCCATTTTGAGCTTATTTTTGTGTATGGTGTTAGGGAGTGATCTAATCTCATACTTTTACATGTACCTGTCCAGTTTTCCCAGCCCCACTTATTGAAGAGGCTGTCCTTTCTCCACTGTACATTCCTGCCTCTTTTATCAAAGATAAGGTGTCCATATGTGCGTGGGTTTATCTCTGGGCTTTCTATCCTGTTCCATTGATCTATCTTTCTGTTTTTGTGCCAGTACCATACTGTCTTGATTACTGTAGCTTTGTAGTATAGTCTGAAGTCAGGGAGCCTGATTCCTCCAGCTCCATTTTTCATTCTCAAGATTGCTTTGGCTATTCGGGGTCTTTTGTGTTTCCATACAAATTGTGAAAGTTTTTGTTCTAGTTCTGTGAAAAATGCCAGTGGAAGTTTGATAGGGATTGCATTGAATCTGTAGATTGCTTTGGGTAATAGAGTCATTTTCACAATGTTGATTCTTCCAATCCAAGAAGATGGTATATCTCTCCATCTATTTGTATCATCTTTAATTTCTTTCATCAGTGTCTTATAATTTTCTGCATACAGGTCTTTTTGTCTCCTTAGGTAGGTTTATTCCTAGATATTTTATTCTTTTTGTTGCAATGGTAAATGGGAGTGTTTTGTTGATTTCACTTTCAGATTTTTCATCATTAGTGTATAGGAATGCCAGAGATTTCTGTGCATTAATTTTGTATCCTGCTACTTTAAGAAATTCATTGATTAGCTCTAGTAGTTTTCTGGTAGCATCTTTAGGATTCTCTATGTATAGTATCATGTCATCTGCAAACAGTGACAGCTTTACTTCTTCTTTTCTGATTTTGATTCCTTTTATTTCCTTTTCTTCTCTGATTGCTGTGGCTAAAACTTCCAAAACTATGTTGAATAAGGGTGGTGACAGTGGGCAGCCTTGTCTTGTTACTGATCTTAGTGGAAATGCTTTCAGTTTTTCACCATTGAGGATGATGTTGGCTGTGGGCTTGTCATATATGGCCTTTATTATGTTGAGGAAAGTTCCCTCCATGCCTACTTTCTGCAGGGTTTTTATCATAAATGGGTGTTGAATTTCGTTGGAAGCTTTCTCTGCATTTATTGAGATGATCATATGGTTTTTCTCCTTCAATTTGTTAATATGGTGTATCACGTTGATTGATTTACGTATATTGAAGAATCCTTGCATTCCTGGAATAAACCCCCCTTGTTCATGGTGTATGATCCTTTTAATGTGCTGTTGGATTCTGTTTGCTAGTATTTTGTTGAGGAATTTTGCATCTATGTTCATCAGTGATATTGGCCTGTATTTTTCTTTCTTTGTGACATCCTTGTCTGGTTTTGGTATCAGGGTGATGGTGGCCTCGTAGAATGAGTTTGGGAGTGTTCCTCCCTCTGCTATATTTTGGAAGAGTTTGAGAAGGATAGGTGTTAGCTCTTCTCTAAATGTTTGATAGAATTCGCCTGTGAAGCCATCTGGTCCTGCGCTTTTGTTTGTTGGAAGATTTTAAATCACAGTTTCAATTTCAGTGCTTCTGATTGGTCTGTTCATATTTTCTATTTATTCCTGATTCAGTCTAGGCAGGTTGTGCATTTCTAACAATTTGTCCATTTCTTCCAGGTTGTCCATTTTATTGGCATAGAGTTGCTTGTAGGAATCTCTCATGGTCCTTTGTATTTCTGCAGTGTCAGTTGTTACTTCTTTTTCACTTCTAATTCTCTTGATTTGAGTCTTCTCCCTTTTTTCTTGATGAGTCTGGCTAATGGTTTATCTATTTTGTTTATCTTCTCAAAGAACCAGCTTTTATTTTTATTGATCTTTGCTATCGTTTCCTTCATTTGTTTTTCATTTATTTCTGATCTAATTTTTATGATTTCTTTTTTTCTGCTAACTTTGGGTTTTTTTTGTTCTTCTTTCTCTAATTGCTTTAGGTGCAAGGTTAGGTTGTTTATTCGAGATGTTTCCTGTTTCATAAGGTAGGATTGTATTGCTATAAACTTCCCTCTTAGAACTGCTTTTGCTGCATCCCATAGATTTTGGGTTGTTGTGTCTCCATTGTCATTTGTTTCTAGGTTTTTTTTTATTTCCTCTTTGATTTCTTCAATGATCACTTCGTTATTAAGTAGTGTATTGTTTAGCCTCCATGTGTTTGTATTTTTTACAGATCTTTTCCTGTAAATGATATCTAGTCTCATAGCATTGTGGTCAGAAAAGATACTTGATACAATTTCAATTTTCTTAAACTTACCAAGGCTTGATTTGTGACCCAAGATATGATCTATCCTGGGGAATGTTCCATGAGCACTAGAGAAAAATGTGTATTCTGTTTTTTTTGGATGGAATGTCCTATAAATATCAATGAAGTCCATCTTGTTTAATGTATCATTTAAAGCTTGTGCCTCCTTATTTATTTTCATTTTAGATGATTTGTCCATTGGTGAAAGTGGGGTTTTAAAGTCCCCAGTATGAATATGTTACTGTCGATTTCCCCTTTTATGGCTGTTAGTATTTGCCTTATGTATTGAGGTGCTCCTATGTTGGGTGCATAAATATTTACAATTGTTATATCTTCTTCTTGGATCGATCCCTTGATCATTATGTAGTGTTCTTCTTTGTCTCTTCTAATAGTCTTTATTTTAAAGTCTATTTTGTCTGATATGAGAATTGCTACTCTAGCTTTCTTTTGGTTTCCATTTGCATGAAATATCTTTTTCCATCTCCTTACTTTCAGTTTGTATGTGTCTCTAAGTCTGAAGTGGGTCTCTTGTAGACAGCAAATATATGGGTCTTGTTTTTGTATCCATTCAGCCAATCTGTGTCTTTTGGTGGGAGCATTTAGTCCATTTACATTTAAGGTAATTATCAATATGTATGTTCCTATTCCCATTTTCTAAATTGTTTTGGGTTCGTTATTGTAGGTCTTTTCCTTCTCTTGTGTTTCTTGCCTAGAGAAGTTCCTTTAGCGGTTGTTGTAGAGCTGGTTTGGTGGTGCTGAACTCCCTCAGCTTTTGCTTGTCTGTAAAGGTTTTAATTTCTCCATCAAATCTGAATGAGATCCTTGCTGGGTAGAGTAATCTTGGTTGCAGGTTTTTCTCCTTCATCACTTTAAATATGTCCTGCCAGTCCCTTCTGGCTTGCAGAGTTTCTGCTGAAAGATCAGCTGTTAACCTTATGGGGATTCCCTTGTGTGTTATTTGTTGCTTTTCCCTTGCTGCTTTTAATATGTTTTCTTTGTATTTAATTTTTGACAGTTTGATTAATATGTGTCTTGGCGTATTTCTCCTTGGATTTATCCTGTATGGGACTCTCTGTGCTTCCTGGACTTGATTAACTATTTCCTTTCCCATATTAGAGATGTTTTCAACTATAATCTTTTCAAGTATTTTCTCAGTCATTTTCTTTTTCTCTTCTTCTTCTGGAACCCCTATAATTCAAATGTTGGTGTGTTTAATGTTCTCCCAGAGGTCTCTGAGACTGTCCTCAGTTCTTTTCATTCTTTTTTCTTTATTCTGCCCTGCAGTAGTTATTTCCACTATTTTATCTTCCAGGTCACTTATCTCTTCTTCTGCCTCAGTTATTCTGCTATTGATCCCATCTAGAGTATTTTTCATTTCATTTATTGTGTTGTTCATTGCTGTTTGTTTCATCTTTAGTTCTTCTAGGTCCTTGTTAAATGTTTCTTGCATTTTCTCTATTCTATTTCCAAGATTTTGGATCATCTTTACTATCATTATTCTGAATTCTTTTTCAGGTAGACTGCCTATTTCCTCTTCATTTGTTAGGTCTGGTGGGTTTTTATCTTGCTCCTTCAACTGCTGTGTGTTTTTCTGTATTCTCATTTTGCTTATCTTACTGTGTTTGGGTTCTCCTTTTTGCAGACTGCAGGTTTGTTGTTCCTGTTGTTTTTGGTGTCTGTCCCCAGTGGCTAAGGTTAGTTCAGTGGGTTGTGTAGGCTTGCTTTTGGAGGGGACTAGTGCCTGTGTTCTGGTGGATGAGGCTGGATCTTGTCTTTATGGTGGGCAGGTCCACGTCTGGTGGTGTGTTTTGGGGTGTCTGTGGACTTATTATGATTTTAGGCAACCTCTCTGCTAATGGGTGGGGTTGTGTTCCTGTCTTGCTAGTTGTTTGCCATAGGATGTTCAGCACTGTAGCTTGCTCGTCATTGAGTGAAGCTGGGTGCTGGTGTTGAGATGGAGATCTCTGGGAGATTTTCACCGTTTGATATTATGTGGGGCTGGGAGGTCTCTTGTGGACCAGTGTCCTGAAGTTGGCTCTCCCACCTCCGATGCACAGCACTGACTCCTGGCTGCAGCACCAAGAGCCATTCATCCACACGGCTCAGAATAAAAGGGAGAAAAAGTAGAAAGAAAGAATTAGTAGAAGTAGAAGGAAAGAAAGAGAGAAAGGACGAAAGGAGGGAGGGAGGAAGGAAGGAAGGAGGGAAGGAAGGAAAAGAAGAAAGAAAGAAGATAAAGTAAAATAAAATAAAATATAATAAAGTTATTAAAATAAAAAAATTATTCAGAGAAAAAAAAAACGGACAGATTGAACCCTAGGACAAATGGTGGAAGCAAAGCTATACAGACAAAATCTCTCACAGAAGCATACACATACGTACTCAGAAAAAGAGGAAAAGGGGAAAAAATCATAAATCTTGCTCTCAAAGTCCACCTCCTCATTTTGGGATGATTCGTTGTCTATTCATGTATTCTACGGATGCAGGGTACATCAAGTTGATTGTGGAGCTTTAATCCACTGCTTCTGAGGCTGCTGGGAGAGATTTCCCTTTCTATTCTTTGTTCTCACAGCTCCCAGGGGCTCAGCTTTGGATTTGGCCCCGCCTCTGCGTGTAGGTCGCCTGAGGGCGTCTGTTTTTCGCTCAGACAGGACCGGGTTAAAGGAGCCGCTGATTCAGGGGCTCTGGCTCACTCAGGCCGGGGGAGGGAGGGGCATGGAGTGCGGGGGGAGCCTGCGGCGACAGAGGCCTGCGTGACGTTGCACCAGCCTGAGGCGCGCCGTGCGTTCTCCCCGGGGGAGTTGTCCCTGGATCACGGGACCCTGGCAGTGGCGGCCTCAGAGGCTCCCCGGAAGGGAGGTGTGGATAGTGACCTGTGCTCGCACGCAGGCTTCTTGGTGACGGCAGCAGCAGCCTTAGCGTCTCCTGCCCGTCTCTGGGGTCCGCGCTTTTAGCCGCGGCTTGCGCCCGTCTCTGGAGCTCCTTTAAGCAGTGCTCTTAATCCCCTCTTCTCGTGCACCAGGAAACAAAGAGGGAAGAAAAAGTCTCTTGCCTCTTCGGCAGGTGCAGACTTTTCCCGGGACTCCCTCCCGGCCAGCCGTGGCGCACTAGCCCCCTGCAGGCTGTGTTCACGCCGCCAACCCCAGTCCTCTCCCTGTGCTCCGACCGAAGCCCGAGCCTCAGCTCCCAGCCCCCGCCTGCCATGGTGGGTAAGCAGAAAAGCCTCTCGAGCTGGTGAGTGCCGGTCGGCCCTGACCCTCTGTGCGGGAATCTCTCCGCTTTGCTCTCCGCACCCCTGTTGCTGTGCTCTCCTCCGCGGCCCCGAAGCTCCCCCCTCCGCCACCCGCAGTCTCCGCCCACGAAGGGGCTTCCTAGTTTGTGGAAACTTTTCCTCCTTCACAGCTCCCTCCCACTGGTGCAGGTCCCGTCCCTATTCTTTTGTCTCTGTTTATTCTTTTTTCTTTTGCCCTACCCAGGTACATGGGGAGTTTCTTGCCTTTTGGGAGGTCTGAGGACTTCTGCCAGCGTTCAGTAGATGTTCTGTAGGAGTTGTTCCACGTGTAGATGTATTTCTGGTGTATCTGTGGGGAGGAAGGTGATCTCCGCGTCTTACTCTTCCGCCATCTTCCCGGAAGCCCTATTGTGTGCATTTATTTGAGCATAAGTCAGGAGTTAGGTTAACTGTTAAACGGTGATCTCATTTCTATAAGGTTTGATCAGAACAGAAATGGGCAAACAGGAAAGGGGCAAAAGAGCTGCTAACAAATCCTTACTTGTCAAACATCATTCCATTTCTATGGGATTAGGGATGAAAGTCTGTCTTCTGTAACTTCATGCTGACATGGGATTAGGGATGAAAGTCTGTCTTCTGTAACTTCATGCTGACATAGGGAGTCGTATTCTTAGAGTGGAAGATGTTGACATGGGTCTGTAGCATCTCTTTGCTGACCATTTTAGTTGCCTGCTTATATATACAGGCAGAGCAAGCTACAATTATTTTGATGCCCCCAAAGATACAGATAATTATGAGTAGTCAAGTTAATCCCATTCTCTTGAGCCCAGTACTTGGGACTGTGTTAGCCATAGATGGAGCAGCTTATGTCATGGCTACAATCTGGTCATCATGCAGTTAGCTTTTCTCTCTCTGATGGCAGTTATAGTATCTGTAAAACAAAGAAGGAAAGTGCATCAGACACTGAGTCTCTGACACTATTGTCCTAATCATTAGCCGTTTGAAGCTGATACTTTGTGCCTCAGGGAGGGTTGAGAGACTTCAGCTTTTCTACAAAAAAGAGGCAGGGGACATGGAGCGGGCCTTTGTACTTGGCGGGGATGGCTCAGGGTTCTCTTCTGTTTCATCAGCATCTTATGGAGATTGTTAGAAATAAAAATTCTTGGGCCCCATCCCAGACTTACCAAAGCCTCATCTCTTGGAGTGGGGCCTGGGAACCTATGTTCTAATGTGATTTCCAGGTGGTCTTCATGTTTGATAAATTCTGCTTTGAAATGTTCTGCTCTGTCCTCTTGATGGGGTGCCTCCATCCCCAGGCTTTAAAACTCCCTGCCCTGAGTCTGTTTCCAGAACTTGTGTGGGTCTCTCCCCCAAGTCCATCAAGGAGCAGTTGTTTTGGGGGGCTGTGGATGAGTATGGACATTTGAAGGTGTCCACACACATGTATACCAGGTCCCTTGCCAGACAGCATGGAGCTGAGGGAAGGAAGAGAAGGACAGTGAGCCACAGGTTGGGGGCTGGTTTTTCCGTTCTTCTAGTTCTAAATTTGAACTTACCTTCTGGGTCATTTTGAAGCTAAATTTATTAAGATAGCAGTAGAGAACATATTTTATTTAACTGTTTGCTAGCTTGATATATACCATTTCAACATTCAGATACATGATATGAGGGTCTCTATTTGTGACCTCTGCCCAGGCCTGCAAATATTAAGGTGGAGCCTGCTGTGAAGTTTTACTATTAGTTTCCCTTCTGTGTTTTCCACTAGGCTGGAACTCCTTGGGAGTAAGGACTGGGTTTTATTCGCCCCTAACTCCATTGCCTCCTGCAGTGCCTGGCATAAGTGGCTTAGCAAATGTGTGCCAAATAATAAGTAAATGAATAAATAAATGAATGCCTTTGTGAAAATCGGTGCTGTCAGGGAAACCTTGTTGGGGAGGTACTGGCCCCACATGGGGTTTGTCCTTTGAGCAGGACCAGTGAGACCACTGCAGGCAGATGGAGTGTCCTCAAGCAGGCAACACTCTCTGCTATTATCACATAAATTGTTAGAATTAGGGAAAATAAAGGGGGTATAACATCGACTTGATATCATCTGATGGAACAGGTTCACCAGACCAAATAAAGCTAAGCGGGCTCTGAAGTCCAAGCAAGGTGGCAAAGAGAACCAAATGCCATAGATTAATTAGAAGTAATGAAAACAGCTATCAAACTAGTCTAAAGTCTTGGCTTACTACAGTTAGTGTTCAGTACAAACTAGTTAAATTAGCAGTTCCCAGGTGTTGGCTTTACAGACTATATAAATTATGCATTGAGGCAAGAAGCTCTGTCCATACCAGGGCCTTATTTTGGTGGTTCTTTTTGTTCTGTGGTTTTCTGTGTGGCATCTGTTTGTTTTTTCTTTTAATTAAAATATAGTTGATTTACAATATTATGTTAGTTTCAGGTGTACTACATGATTTGACATTTGAATACATTATGAAATGATCATCATAATAAGTCTAGTAACCATCTGTCCCTATACAAATTTATTATGATATTATTGACAATATTCTTTATGTGGTATATTGCATCATTGTGGCTTGTTTATTATATAACTGGAGGTTTGTATCTCTTAATCTCCTTCACCTGTTTCAACTACCTCCCTCTCCCCCCCTCTCTGGCAACCACCATTTGTTCTCTGTACCTATGAGTCTGTTTTTGTTTTGTCTTGCTTGTTATGCATTTTAGATTCCACATATAAGTAAGATCATGTGGTACTGGTATTTCTCTGCCTGACTTACTTCACTTAGCAAAATACACTCTAGATCCCTAGATCCATCCATGCTGTTGCAACTGGCAAGATTTCATTTTTTATGGCTGAGTAATATTCCATTTTGTGTGTGTGTGTGTGTGTGTGTGTGTGTGTGTTTGTATCACATCTTCTTTATCCATTCAAGTATAGATGGACACTTTCTTTCATATCTTGGCTGTTATAAAGAATGATGCAGTGGACATTGGGATGCATATATCTTTTTGAATGAGTGTTTTCCTTTCTTTGGGTAAATACTCAGAAGTGAAATTGCTGGATCATATGACAGTTATATTTTTAACTTTTTGTGAACCTCCATACTGTTTTCCAGAGTGGCTGCACCAATGTACAATCCCACTAACAGTGCACAAGAGTTCCGTTTTCTCCACATGATTGGCAACACTTGTTATTTCTTGTCTATTTGATAGTAGCCGTTCTGACAGGTACGAGGTAATATCTCATTGTGGTTTTGATTTGCATTTCTGTGATGATTAGTGATGTTAAGCATCTTTTCATGTGTCTGTTGGGCATCTGTATGTCTGCTTTGGAAAAACGTCTATTCAGGTCCTCTGCTATTATTAGTTGGATATTAACCCCATATTGGATTATTGTTTGCAAATAGCTTCTTCCATTCAGTAGGTGGCCTTTTCATTTTGTTGATAGTTTCCTTCACTGTGCAAAACTTATTAGTTTGATGTAGTTCCACCTGACTATTTTTGCTTTTGTTTCCCTTGCCTGAACAGACAGATCCAAGAAAATATTGCTAAGAGCAACGTTTTCTTCTAGAAGTTTTATGATTTCTGGTCTTATTTCAAGTCTTTAATCAATTTTGAGTTTATTTTTGTATATAGTGTGAGAAAGTAGTCCAGTTTGATTCTTTTGCATGTAGCTGTCCTGTTTTCCTGACACCATTTATTAAATAGACTATCTTTTCACCATTGTATATTCTTGCCTCCTTTGTTGTAGATTGACCATATAAGAGTGGCTTTGTTTTTGGGCTTTTTATTCTGTTCCATTGATCCATGTGTCTGTTTTTGTGGCCCTACCATACTGTTTTGATGACTGTAGCTTTGTAGTATAATTTGAAATCAGGGAGCATGATACCTACAGCTCTATTCTTCTTTCTTAAGATAGTTTTGGCTATTTGGGGTCTTTTGTGTTGCCATACAAATTTTAGAATTATTTATTCTAGTTTTGTGGAAAATGCCATTGGTATTTTGATAGGAATTACATTGAATCTGTAGATTGTCTGGGGTAGCATGGTCATTTTAACAATATCAATTCTTCCAATCCATGAACATGATATATCTTTGCATTTATTTGTGCCATCTTCAATTTCTTTCATCAATGTCTTATAGTTTTCTGAGTATAGGTCTTTTACCTCCTTGGTTAGATTTATTCCTAGGTATTTTTTTTTATGCAATTTTAAATGGGTTTTTTTCTTAATTTCTCTTTTTGATAGTTTGTTGTTAAAGTACAGAAATGCAACAGATTTCTGTATATTAATTTTGTATCTTTTGAATTTACTGAATTCATTTATTAGCTCTAATAGTATTTTTGGTGTTGCTTTTAGGATTTTCTGTATGTAGTGTCATTCATCTACACAGTGACAGTTTTACTTCCTTTCCAATTTGGATTTCTTTTATTTCTTTTTCTTGTCTAATTGCAGTGGCTAGGGCTTGCAATGCTGTGTTGAATAAAAATGGTGAGAGTGGGCATCCTTGTCTTTTTCCCTATCTTAGAGAAAATGCTTTTACCTTTGCACTATTATGATGTTGGCATTAGTCCTTTTATGTTGAGTTATATTCTCTCTATACACACTTTGTTGAAAGTTTTAATCATAATAGATTTTGAATTTTGTTAAAAGTTTTTTCTGCATCTATTGAGATGATCATGTGATTATTATCTTTCTTTTTGTTAATGTGGTATATCATGTTGATTGGTTTGCAGATATTGAACCATCTTTGCATCCCTGGAATAAATCCCATTTGATCATAGTATATTATCCTTTCAATGTATTGTCGAATTCAGTTTCCTAATATTTTGAGGATTTTTGTATCTATGTTCATCAGGGATATTGGTCTGTATTTTTCTTTTTTATGTAGTGTCTTTGTCTGGTTTTGGTATCAGGGTAATGGTGGCCTTATAGTATGAATTTGGAAGTGTTCTTTCCTCTTCAGCTTTTTGGAATAGTTTGAGAAGGATAAGTATTAACTCATTTAAATGTTTGGTAGGATTCCCCTGTGAAGCCATCTGGTCCTAGACTCCTGTTTGTTAGGAGTTTTTAATTTAATTTAATTTTTTTATTATTTATTATTATTTTTAAAAAATAAATAAAACATAATGGTACAAAAAGGTTGAAAGTAAAAGAATTGGAAAAGATATACTGTGCAAATATAAACCAAAAGGAAATTATATAATAACAGATACAGTAGACTTGAAAGCAAAAGCATTACAGAAATAAACAAGGGCACTTCATATCAACAAGTCCAATTTACCAGGAAGTTTTAAATTTGTATGCACTTAACTTCAAATTCTATAGAGCAACAGAGCTACAAGGAAAAAATAGACAAATTCACTATCAAAATAGGAGATTGAACATACTGCTGTCATTCACTGATAGAGGATACCTCTTTCAGAACCAGTAGACCCCCACCAAAAAACCATTAGTAAGGATATAAAAAACTTAAATAACGTGAGCAGCAAATTTGATTCAACAAGCAGATATATAGTCACTATACTCCAAAACTTTACATTACAAACTATTTTCAAGCACACTTGGAACATTTTTAAAACTGACCATATTGTGCTATAAGGCAAATTTCAACAAATTTCAAAGTAGTAAAATTATACAAAGTGTGTTTTTGACTTGTAGGTAAGCTACAAATCAGTAACAAAAAAGTAACTAGAAGTTATGAAAAACACTACTTCTAAGTAACCCCCTGAAAAACAAATCACAATTGGAGTTAGAAAATAATTTGAATTGAATGATAATAAAAATATTACATACCAAAACTTGGATGTGACTAAAGCTGTGCTTACAGGAAAATGTATAGTCTTTTTTTTCTTTTCAAGGTAACAGTAGTGTTGTTGTTTTTCTAAATTGCACACATGTCTATAAACCTAATAAATAGGTTTTCTCCATTTTTTTTATACAGCAAGTTCTTATTAGTCAACAATTTTATACACATCAGTGTATACATGTCAATCCCAATCGCCCAATTCATCACACCACCTTCCCCACTGCCCCCGTGGCTTTCCCCCCTGGTGTCCACACGTTTGTTCTCTACATCTGTGTCTCTATTTCTGCCCTGCAAACTGGTTCATCTGTACCATTTTTCTAGGTTCCACATATATGCGTTAATATACGATACTTATTTTTCTCTTTCTGACTTACTTCACTCTGTATGACAGTCTCTAGATCCATCCACGTCTCAACAAATGACCCAATTTCATTCCTTTTTATGACTGAGCAATATTCCATTGTATATATGTACCACATCTTCATCCATTCATCTGTCGATGGGCATTTAGGTTGCTTCCATGACCTGGCTATTGAAAATAGTGCTGCAGTGAACATTGCAGTGATGTGTCTTTCTGAATTGTGGTTTTCTCTGGGTATATGCCCAGTAGTGGGATTGCTGGATCATATGGTAATTCTATTTTTAGTTTTTTAAAGAACCTCCATACTGTTCTCCATAGTGGCTGTATCAATTTACATTCCCACTGACAGTGCAAGAGGGTTCCCTTTTCTCCACACCCTCTCCAGCATTTGTTGTTTGTAGATTTTCTGATGAAGCCTATTCTAACTGGTGTGAGGTGATACCTTATTGTAGTTTTGATTTGCATTTCTCTAATAATTAGTGATGTTGAGCAGCTTTTCATGGGCTTCTCGGCCATCTGTATGTTTTCTTTGGAGAAATGTCTATTTAGGTCTTCTCCCCATTTTTGGATTGGGTTGTTTGTTTTATTAGTATTGAGCTGCATGAGCTGTTTATATATTTTGGAGATTAATCCTTTGTCCATTGATTCGTTTGCAAATATTTTCTCCCATTCTGAGGGTTGTATTTTGGTCTTGTTTATGGTTTCCTTTGCTGTGCAAAAGCTTTTAAGTTTCATTAGGTCCCATTTGTTTATTTTTGTTTTTATTTCCATTACTCTAGGAGGTGGATCAAAAAAGATCTTTCTGTGATTTATGTCATAGAGTGTTCTTCCTATGTTTTCCTCTCAGTTTTATAGTGTCCGGTCTTACATTTAGGTCTCTAATCCACTTTGAGTTTATTTTTGTGTGTGGTGTTAGGGAGTGTTCTAATTTCATTCTTTTACATGTAGCTGTCCAGTTTTCCCAGCACCACTTATTGAAGAGACTGTCTTTTCTCCATTGTATATCCTTGCCTCATTTGCCATAGATTAGTTGACCATACGTGCATGGGTTTATCTCTGGGCTTTCTATCTTGTTCCATTGATCTATGTTTCTGATTTTGTGCCAGTACCATATTGTCTTGATTACTGTAGCTTTGTAGTATAGTCTGAAGTCAGGGCGTCTGATTGCTCCAGCTCTGTTTTTTTCCCCTCAAGAACTGCTTTGGCTATTCAGGGTCTTTTGTGTCTCCATAACAATTTTAAGATTTTTTGTTCTAGTTCTGTAAAAAATGCCATTGGTAATTTGATAGGGATTGCATTGAATCTGTAGATTGCTTTGGGTAGGAGTTTTAAAATTACTGATTCCATTTTATTACTGGTAACTGGTCTGGTGATATTTTCTATTTCTTCCTGATTCAGACTTGGGAGATTGTATGTTTCTAATCTGCTGTTAATTCCTTTTAGTGTATTTTTCATTGCAGTTTTTGTATTTTTCAGTTCTGAGTAGTTCTTTTCTATATTTTCCAGTTCTTTGTTGTGGTTCTCATTGCGTTCCTTCATTCTTTTGCTGAGTTCAGTGAGCATTTTTATGACCATTGCTTTGAACTCTTTTTCAGGTAAATTACTTATTTCCATTTCATTAGGAGTTTTTCCTTGGGGTTTCATCTTGTTCTGTCATTTGGGACATATTCCTCTGTCTTCTCATTTGTTTTTTGACTTTCTCTGTTTATCTCTATGAAATTAGGTGAAACAGTTACCTATCCTGGTCTTGCAGGTGTGTCCTTGTATGGGCATGTCCCTGTGTAGTCTGTGTGTGCCCAGTGGCTTTGATGGGAGAGATGGATCTGAAGCGAATGTGGGCTGGCTTTTTCCATGATGTGCTGGGGCATTGCCTTATAGGGGTGGACTTGAGACAGAGGGAAGGGGCTAGAGCTGGAGTTTGGCATTGGCTGGGCTTCTCCTGGGATGCACAGGTGGCTGCCACCCTGGCAGGGGTAGAATGGAGCCAGGAAGGCTAGAACCAGAGCTCAGTGTGAGCCACCGCTTTTCCCAGGGCATACTGGCAGTTGCTGCCTTGGCCAGAGGGTGGGGTGCAGCCACATGAGCTGGACCCACAGCCTGGTGCAAGCCATGCCTGCTTCTGGGGTGTGATGATGGTTGCTGCTTTGGTGGAGGATGGGGCAGGAGCTGGATCAGGGGCTGAAGCCACAGCCCAATGTGAGCAGTCTCAGTGTGGTGTTTTCTTTATATCCTTGGTTGTAGAACTGTTCTGCAAGTCTTCAGCTCATTCTCAGAGAGAGTTGCTCTATATATAGTTGTAGTTTTGGTGTGTTCTCAGAAGGAGGTGAGCTCAGGGTCTTCCTACTCTGCCATCTTCATCCTGCCTCTCATCTTTTCTTTTTTTTTTTGTTTAGCTTGGGTGTTTTTCACTACTCTATCTTCTAGTTCATGGATCCACTCCTCTGTATCATTTAATCTACTATTGATAACTTCTAGTATATTTTTATTTCAGTTATCATATTTAGCTCTGTCTGGTTCTTCTTCTTTGTATTTTCTAACTTTTTGTTAAAATTCTCACTCTGTTCATCCATTCTTCTCCTGAGTTCGTTGAGTATCTTTATGATCATTACCTTGAACTCTTTATTAGATAGATTGCTTATCTCCACTTCATTTAGTTTTTTTTTTTTCTGAGACTTTGCCTTGTTCCTTCATTTGGAGCGTATTCCTCACTTTGCCTAATTCTTTGTGTTTGTTTCTGTGTGTTAGGTAGGTTGGTTACGTTTCCCAATCTCGGAGAAGTGGCCTTATGTAGGAGAAGTCCTAAGGGGCCCAGCAGCTTATATGCTCTAGGGGTGCTCCCTATGTGAGCTGCGTGAGCTCTTTTGTTGTGGCAGAGCCACCTACTGTGGGTGTGCTGGTAGGTGGAGTTGGCCCCAGCACAGCTGACTGCCAGGCCCTGCCTGATGCGGTGGTTGCTGGTCCAATGGCAGGCAAGTCCAGGTCCTGGGGTGACTGGCTGCCAGGCTCAGGGGTGCTCAGGGCTGGTGCCAGTCTGCTGGTGGGTGGGTAAGCCCTCAGGGCTAGTAGGCTAGAGAGAGCACTCCAACATGGCACTTGCCAGCACCAGTGTCCTTGTGGTAGAATGAGCTCCAAAAAATGGCTGCTGCCAAATCCCTAGGGGGATCCCAGTTGAGCAAGTGGCCCTGACCCAGGCTTTTTTCAAATTACGACTTCTGTGCTGGGACTTGGAGCCTGTGAGAGTTTGCAAGTGCTCTTTAAGATAAGACTCCCTGTTTTCTACAGCCCTCCGGCTCTCCCATACAAGCCCTTCTAGTGGCTTGTTTTCTCAGTGCAGGATCCCTGGGCTGGGAGCCTGATTGGAGCTTTGACCCCTAGCTCCTTGGGAAAACCTCTGCAACTGTGATTTTTCTCCCATCTGTGGGTCACCTACCCAGGGATGTGAGTCTTGACTATACCACATCTCTGCCCTTCCTACCTATCTTGTTGTGGTCCCTTCTTTATATCTTTAGCTGTGGAAAATCCTTTCTGCTGGTCCTCAGGTTGTTCTCACAGAAAGTTGCTCTCTAAATAGTTTTAATTTTGGTGTGCCAGTGGGGGGAGGTGAGCTAAGGGTCTTCCTACTCTGTCTTCCTGGCCACATGCCCTGTTTCTGGTTTTATTGTAATGCTTCATGTCAGGTATACCCCAAAATAGCAGCATAATTGGACAATTAGGATGGATGCTGAATATTTAATAGGTTCATATTTTGATTTTTTTCTCTTTCTTTGAAATTCGTTTTTTTTCCCCCTCTAAACATTTCACCTGAGTCTCTTAATAAAGTTGATGGTTTGTAAGATTCAGCCAACCCACCAATATTCATTAAAAAATCTACTTTGTGTGCGAGACCCTGGGCCAGGCTGGGTGGAAACTGTGAAGTGGAATGAAGGCTGTCCCAATCCACGGAGAGTCGAGAGTGCCACTGAGAAGTTAGGACACATATGCAAACTTGCATTGACTCACAAGCCATGTGTGCTGAGTGCCAATTATACTGTGAAAAGTAGGCAATCATTTTAGGATGGAATCCCTTCCAGCTGAGGAGATAAGTGTTGTCCATGAGAAATGTCCAGTATCACTCTGACATCCCTTTGAGCAGTGTTTTTCAAACTGTATCGACTTTGAGTCACAGTAAGTAAAGTACTTGATATCACAACCATACACATTTATGGGTGTGAATCACTGAAACTGAAGGTTCACTAAATAATACTTAACCCTTTCTATGTGTTGTGCACTTTGGCCTTTCAATTCTATTTTTTAATACTCTATTCTATAAAAATATTCTACTTTATGAAAAACATTGCAGGTTGCCATCTCAATAAATTCTTAAATGCTCCACTAATTAGTTACCATCCACAACCTGAAAAACATTGCTTTAGAGGCCCAACTGAAAATCCTGCTGCCTCTGTGTGGTCAGGCCACTCAAGATGGCTGCTCTCTTGTTCTCTGTACATCCCGTGCCTGACAAGTGCCTGCTTCACCTAAAGCCTAGTCACATGACTGACCTTCCTGGGAAGTTGCCCCAGGCCCCAGCTGGTGATTGTTCTTATCAAAGGTGTGGTGAGGGGCGTGCCCTCTGCTGGTTTCCCTGGTAACTAATGAGCCCACCTGATATCAATTCCCTTATAACTTCCATCCTCCTCCTGCCCCCGGAAGTAAAGAGTGCTGCCATGTCGTGCCTGCCGTCTGCACACACGGTGGGGTGTTGCTCCGGGACCTTGCTTCAGACGTGTAAGCTCCCCCATCCATTAAGCCATTGATGTCTCTGTTGCTGACTCTGGCCCGTTTCCTTGGTCTTAAAGCTGGGCAAGTGCAGGCCTTGTAGGTCTGCGGGGTGCAGCCCAACTGCTTCCCATTATGTAATCTGCCTTTCTGTCCTCTCTATACTATCCTATAATACAAAACTTATGAAATCATCAGTGTCTCTGCAGTGGACTAGTTAGGGGTAATTCTTGGTGTCTGCATAGGATAGGTGTTCCTTCTATAACAATTTGAGGACTTAACTTCTCCCCCTTCCTTCCCCACCCCACCAGGCCGGGTTGGGGCCGCTTGCATGGAGTATACAAGGAAGGGAAACCGTGGAACCCCTTTGCCAAGCTAATCCAGCTCCAGTTATTTGTTTCATGCCTTTTTGATCAGATTTCAGATAATTATTCAGAGGGAGGTAGTAGGAGGTGTGAAGTAATAAATTTGGGATGTGGGAGGAGGGTTTTAATAATATTTTCTTGCCCTTGAGGGATTTGTTCTCATTGAAGATTAAGGTGATTATTTCTAGAGTCACTTGAACATTTATCTTCAGGAAACCTTTTTCTGGACAAATTTATATAATGATAGTTGCTTTTAGCATAGCACCAGGTATTCGGCTGGAAGAATGTTTCATTAAATGTCATGGTTTGTTTATATACTTAAACATCCACAAAGAGTCTTTTATATTCCCAGCCCTCTGTTTTTTCTGGGTTATCATGTCCTGACACATGAAAGCTTCAGAGTCTGGGGTGAGAGACAAACATGTAAAATCATTCCCATGAAAGTGCTATGTAGAGGTTTATGCAAGAGACCATGGGCCACAGAAGATGCAGCCCCTAACTTCCTGTGAAGATCAGGGAAGTTTTTTGGAGGAGGTGACATTATGTAGGGGGAAGTGGAGTTTGCTAGGGAAGAGGTTGAACTTTCCAGGGGAAGGGAACAGGATGTGTGAGGCATCAAAGATAGGAAAGATCCCAGACCTGCAAGAAGCTTAGTGAGGGTGGTGGAGTGCAGAGGAGAGAGAGGAGGTGGAGAAATGTGCAGAGGTGAGATGAAGAAGGAGCTCTCATGCCATGCTGAGGAGTGTGGATTTTAGCCATTGAGAACTGGGGAGAGATGCATTTAAGGATTATTAGTAGAGGAGTGATGTAAGTAGAATTCACATTTTGTAAAGAGTACTCTGGTAAATAGCATATTTCTAGGAAATTTAATTGTTCCCAAAGGTCTCACATAATGACCACAGAATTTTAGAGTGGGGAAGAGGATGTGGAGTATAGATCGGTGTTTCTCAAACTTGAATGTGCATCACCTGGAGGGCTTGTTAAAACAGGTTGCTGAGGGCTTCCCTGGTGGCACAGTGGTTAAGAATCCTCCTGCCAATGCAGAGGACACAGCATTGAGCCCTGGTCTGGGAAGATCCCACACGCCGTGAAGCAACTAAGACTGTGTGCCACAACTACTGAGCCTGCACTCTAGAGCCCGTGAGCCACAACTACTGAAGCCCACGTGCCTAGAGCCCGTGCTCCGCAAGAAGATAAGCCACTTCATTGAGAAGCCTGAGCACCGTACCAAAGAGTAGCCCCCGGTCGCTGCAACCAGAGAAAGCCCAAGCGCAGCAACGAAGACCCAAAGCGGCCAAAAATAAATAAATAAATTTATTAAAAATAAAGTATTCTATAAAAAAACAGGTTGCTGAGACCCACCCACAGAGCTTTTGCATCAGTAGAACAGGGGCAGGTCCTCAGAATTTGCATTTCTAATAAGTTCCCAGGTGATGCTAATGCTGCTGGCAGGGGCAGCACTTTGCTCACTGAATGATGCGGTAGGAAGAACAGTGGCCCCCGGAGATGTCCATGTCCTAATCCTTGGAACCATGAATATATTATGCTGGATAGAAAATGGGAATTAGGGTTTTGAATAGAATTAATTTATAATTAAGTTATTAATTAATAGATCAGTAGAGTGAGATTGCTAAAGAGCTGACCTGAACATAGGGAGAGTAGCCTGGATTACCCAGGTGGGCCCAATATAATCACAAGGGTGCTTAAAATGGTAAGAGAGACAGAAGAGGAGAATCAGAGGGAGTTGTGACTATTGTAGAACGGGCAAAGAGATGCAACGTTGCTGGCTTTGAAGATGGAGGAAGGGGGCTGTGAGTCAAGAAATGTGAGCAGCTTCTAGAAGCTGGAAAAGGTAAGAAGATAGATTCTCACCTGGAGTCTCCAGAAGGAACACGGCCTGCTAACACCTTGATTGCAGCCTACTAAAATCCGAGTCGGATTTCTAATTTACAGGACTGTTAGATAATACAGATGCATTGTTTTAAGCCATTAAGTTAGTGGTAATTTGTTACAGCAGCAAAAGGAAACTAATACAAATGTCTCCAGGGAAGTGATGGGTACTGGGAGCCCTATGGTAAAAACCGACCTGGTCAATGACTGCCAGCTTCCCTAGTTTTTTCCCTCACGTCCAACTCAGGACCAACAGAGAAAGCCAAATGCGCTTCCAAAACGATCACATAAGGTGCCCTGCCTCCAGCTTCCCCAAGCCAACAGCTGCCCGCCAGAGCACTCCTGAAGCCTTCCCCTTTTTTTCCCTATAAAGCTCTCCACTGCCCTGCCTGCCTTTGAGTCTCTGCCAATCACAAGGGATGGTGCCTGACTCCCTTGCTATAGCAAGCTCTGAATAAATAGCCTCTGTTTATTCTCATTTGGGTGATCTGCGTTGATTTCCACAAGAGATGGTGCTCTATTCTTTTTTGTTTTACTCACTGATTATCCTAATGCAGCAGTTTCCAGTGGAGGGGGATTTTGCCTCTCACCCACCCCCCTGAACGAGGGACATCTGGCATTCTCTGCACACAATTTGGGTTTTCACAACTGGGGAATACTACTGGCATCGAGTGGGTAGAAGCCATTGTAGGAATGGGCTAAACGTCTACAATGCACAGGAATATCTCCAGCAACAAAGAATAATCTGGACCAAAATGCAAATAGTGCTGATCTAATGGCAGAAATTTCTAGCCCCCGTGCAGTAGAGAGGTGTTGTGTAGAGGTGTTTCTTTTTTTTTTAATCTGAGTGAGACAGTAATACTAAAATAAGAGGTGGCCAGCAATCTGTGTATTTATTCCAACTAGGCTTGGTCTGGTAGCAAAGAAAGTCCTTATTTCTGCTTCCAAAAAAGAATGTGACCTCCCTTACCCTGAAGGAGCAGGGAAGTCTAGCATTTCATTTTGTTTCTCTGCTTAGTAACTCCCAGAAATTTATAGTGTATGTAAAAATATGTTAATATATTTACATCTATTTATATATACATATGAAATATGACTATAACATGAAATTTTGACGTATGAACTGTGGAAATGATCTCTTTACTTCATAGCTATATCATACATGCAGACACGCACATAAATTTGTTTCTAGCTGGTTCAATTTGCAAAACTACTCCCCTAATTCTCTCTGTGCACCAGTGCCCAGTCCAATGGTGCGGTACTTCGTTTGAGCTTTATGTATCTGAGACACTCTCATCTCTGGGTCTTCAAAGTTGATTTGGAATGCATGCTATCGAAGCCTTCACATTCTTCATGCATTTAAAGCAGAGCTGTAGTTGGAAATTTCTTCCACAGATCGACCTCTAGTGTTTCTAATTGACAAGTTCAGGAAGGAAGAGGTGAGGTAAGCTGTTAGCTATAGAGAGAGGCATTCTCAATCCTTTCGCTCTGACATTTTGCAAGCTCACAGGCTAATTAATCAATTTCATTAAGAAAGAGAGCATGTTGCTATGGTATCACGAGGCATGTTTATACTGCCACATGAAGATTTCAGAGTATTTTTAATTTTTAATTACCTACTTCCATTTTTTTTTATTGAATTGGTAAAGACCTTAAATTTTTTTTTCCTTTTGATTATGTGATTTTTCTGCCAGTGTTTTCTGAGCTTGAGGTACTAATTGAAATAGAGCTGCCTCTCTTCTTTGAGAAGAAATAAGATCACCTCTGGAGCCCTGGTTCTGTGCAAGATTTGATTAAAAAGTTCCACGGAGGACATTGTACCAGCTGGCCTTCAATGCATGTGCTTATGCACAAGAAGCTGCTCATTTATCGCCAGAGACATGACCCAGGAGGAGTTTTATCTATAATGGATGTAACATATGCTTGCAAGGATTCAAAATATTTCCAGAAACATTTTCAGTTCTAGCTTTTTCTTTCCTACAGCATCACAGAAATGTTTAGTGTTAATGATAAAACAGGTGACTTTTTGCCTTAGACAATAGTTTTCTGGGAGTGTCGAGAGAATTAAATATGCCCAGGTTCATTTAAAGAAGCCATTAATTACTTGAAGTAACAGGTAACCCTGATTATTCAAAGAGCCCTTTTCCATCATGTTTTCTAGCTCCTAGTCATTCAAGGGATGAGTGAAGGTAGGGAGAGAGAGGGTGCAAAGTAGCTTTTGAATTAGATCAGACTGAAACTTTATTATTAAAGTAGAACAGGAATAACATAATAAAGACAAATCAGACAGAAACACTCTCCTGTATCTTATGAAGGATGTGAAATTGTGTGCAGTAATTCTTTTTTCTTTTCTTTTTCTTTTTTTTTTTTTGATTTACTATAAAGTGTTTGTGCTTAGGGGGATTTGGAATCTTATTAAAAAAGAAAATGAATACATGGAAAATATAAATGTGTGTCTTTTATAAGAGGCAGTCTAGCTAGTGTGTCCTCCTCTGGGACTTATTTATGCATTGTTATTAATGCTTAATCTGTGGCTTGAATCATAATGTTCATTTATAAGATGTGCACATTTATAAGATCTGTATTACTGAAGCTGACACCTTGGGTTTTTCATGTAGCTCAGCACTGCTAGTGGTACTTTTGGAAAGAGCCACTTCTTTAAGGACAAAGGTAGTGTCCCAGCAATGCAATCTATAAAGAACATCATAGAAATAGAGTGCCTTTCAGTACGGAAACCTACTGGAATTCTCATTTCCATGTGCAGACTGGCCTGTGAGCTGCCTTGTGACCTGAGTTGGCCACTGTCAAGCTTGTGATGACTCTGTCCTCTTAGATTTGACATGAGAACAACAATTAGAATTGCCTGATAGGATGACAGGACAGCCAGTCTAGGTGACTGAGAATCCAGCTCTGTAGTATAAAAAGTGCTCTATTTTCAGCTATGTCCTGTATTCCAAAAAAAAAAAAAAAACACACACTGAAAAAAGTACTAAAAAGCTGTCAACACATTTTTTCATGGAACATTTTAAGTATGTTTGCTGCTGCTAGTAGCCTTTAAGGTGGGATAAAAGTATTATTTCAAGTTGGACTTTTGGCCAGGATGATCCATCAAGGTTGAATCGATGTTGTCTAGTACTGCATTTAGGTCATACAGCACGTGACCTTCAGCTGCGACTCCAAAGACAGTACAGACTCCAAACCCTCTGCAATTTAACAATATTAATTAAACTAGTATAGCTTCTTAAATGTTGGGGCTCGTGCTAGGGCTGGAGATACTACAAAACGTAAGACATAGTTCCTGCTTTCAAGAGCTTAGACTCCTAGATAAGACGGACGGAAGGACACAGATAAGAGAAGTAATTGAGGTAAATGTTCATATAGTTAGCTTATTTGACTTTGGTTTGGAGTCAGGGTTTACTGCACATCTATTCCAATTTGCAATAGGAAGTTGTCCTAGGAAATGAGTATTTAGTTCCTCTCCCAGTTGTTTTAGGAACATGTTGGAGGGTTGATCTAGCCCAGCACTTTCCTCTATGACATCCTGAGGGGCAGGTTGGTGTTAGTGATGAAGGGATTGGGGTTTGAGGAAGAAGAGGTACAGGGACAAAGGCTGGGAGGCAGGCTGGGAGATCTGGTTTGTGGGGAGCTGTGCTCAGATTGTGCATTTGTCATAATGGGAAAGTGACGTGGGGTTAAGAATCATCTGTTCATTGATTTACACAGGCAGAGACTCTCCCTGGAGTGTCTCAAATGCATGCAGTGTGCATGAACACTGGATTGGGATCAGTGAGCTGAAAGATGCAGAGCAGCACACATGGCTGGATGAATCCCTGTGGATTGTGGACGGGAAGAACCGTGAGCACTGTTCATTTTAGAAGGTAGGAGCCATAGTGGGTGTTTGGTGAGGCTGGCTGGCTGGCTCTGAAGCCAGATTTAGCTGTGGCTAAATGACCTTCCATGGAAGTCATGCAGGGTCATTTTTTTTGTTTTGTCTCTCAATTTAAGATTTATGTGTTAAACATAATCACATAATCCCAGTTCCGTTGCTCACTTTCAAAGCAATTAGAAGTCTTAAGTTGATGTTGTTCTAGGTGAGCCATATATACACCAGAAGTTCAGCTTTTATTCCACTTTGGAGGAAGATGTATATGTGAAACTGTGATAAGGACTCAGAAATCTAGGGAAAGTGACAGAACAGTTTACCCTTCACTTTTGTAGTTGGCAGGGTTTTTATTCAGAGAAGGTGGTGCTTTTTATTCCTTGACAATTACATTTTACCTTCCCATGAAGAAAATGATGCTGAGCCTGGGTGTGGTGCTGTCTGCACTCTGATGTTTTGAGTAGGCATTTACCCCAGGCCCTGAGCAGTGTGCCAGGAGTTAGCATGCTGACCTCTGGCTGGGGGAGGCCAGCGTTTTCTGGATATAGAGCCCTGTAATAGGAATGACGATGGGGACAGAGGACCCAGTGTTTCCACAAGGGCAGGCGCCTTCTCTCTGCAAGAGGCAGCGGCACTGAATGAGATAGCACTTGTTGGCAAGGAGCCAGACTCTGGAGTTGGCATCTCAGCCCAGGTGCAGTTATCTGGTGGGTTGTCATTTAATCTCCATGCCTCAGTTTGCGTCTCCTCTTATCATTAAAATTGAGCCAGTAATACCTGCTCCACCCTCGTTATAGGACTATTCTAAGTTCCAATGGGATGATGATTTAAAGTACTCAAAAAAAATGTAAGTTAAATTTGCATAAGTAAACATGTACAGTCATATTATATTGTGGCATCAGGGCTCTATCAATTATTTTTATAGACAATTGAATATTATAGCTTGAATCCAAGCATTTAAAAATCACCACCCTTTAACCTACTGTATAGCACAGGGAACACTACCCAATACTCTGTAATGACCTGTATGGGAATAGAATCTAAAAAAAGAGTGGATATATGTATATGTATAACTGATTCACTTTATTGTACAGCAGAAATTAACACAGCATTGTAAATCAACTTTATTCCAATAAAAATTAAATAAAAAACAAAAAAGAATATAAAAAAATTATCACCCTTTAATAAAAAAAGATCTTTCAAAATGCATGGCACTTTTTATGGCCATTAAAACTCAGGTGACACTGAACATGAGAGTCTAAACAAGGAGTTGGTAAGTGCTTTTCTGTAAAGGGCCAGACAGTAAATATTTTGTTTTGTGGGACATACGGTCTCTATCACAACTACTCAACTCTGCTGTTGTAACACTAAAGTAGCCACAGAAACATCGTTGACCAGTGAGTGCAGCTGTGCTTCAAAAAAACTTTATTTCCATAAACAGGCATTGAACTGAATTTGGCTTATATGGGCTGTAGTTTGCTACCCCCTGGCCTAGCCTAACTTTAAGGGGTTGGGGAAATGTAATTAAACTATCTTCCTGGGCGAAGAACTGGGATATTTGTGAAGAACATGTTTAGCTGATTGGGAGCAAGCATGGGAGAAGCAGCTGGTACAGGTTAGCCAGTTTGGAAGGTGATGATCATTAATGGGGTATAATGGATGAGGGTAAGGGAATTAATGGTGTTTTTAAAGGAGTGATTATTTAGACGTTAAGCTGGGTAACCCAAAGAGTGAGGAGGTAAGGGGGTGAGAGTGGTGAACATAGTTGGGGTCATTAGCTTGGTGTTTTTGATGAAGTCAAGCAGTCTTGAAATGGGAATAATAATAGGAGTGCACTGGAAGGATAGGAGATGGCGGTAAGCGGGCGTGAACTGGAAATTCTTGGAAGCGAATTCCCACTATTATATATTATGGGATTGGCGGGGGAGGCAGGTAGAGGTGAAATAGGAAAAAATAACTTACTAGAGGTGAAGAGGTCAAGAAACAGAGAGGCCAGGATGTTGAATGGCTCATCCATGGAGTTATTGAAAGCATCAAGAATGATACAGAAGTAGAGAGAAAGACAGTAAACTAGGTCTTAAATCCATTGGTAAATGAAGGGGAGTTCCTGAGAGGTCTGTAGGGTTGTGAGAAAGTCTGAAGCTAAGGACTTGAAGTATTTTGGAGTAAGGGAAGAAAGATGACAAATGGTCTGGCAGCAAATACTGTGGCAAACACTGCCTAGATACGCACCAATCCCATTAGTGCTTCTTCCTGAGCATACAAACTATATTTTTTTAGCCTTCCCTGTAATTAAGTGTGGTCAAGTGATACAGTTCTGGTCCATAGAATGAGGATGGAAGTATGCTCAGCGCTTCCAAGCCTGTCCCATAGGAACCTTCTATGTGCAGTGCTCCATTGTCTCCCTTGTCTGCTTGATGGATGCAGAGGATCCTGGAGGCCTCTCAGACCCTGGGGGATGATGAGAAAGTAAATGGAAGGATCCTGGGGTCCTGAATATTTGCTGCTTTTAGTCACTAGGCTGGACTTTACCTGAGCAAGAAAGAAACTTCTATGGTGTTGAGTCCCTAGCATTACTTAATCTAATACATGTACTCTAGGGTCCAAAGTACATGGAGTGTGAGAAAAGAAATAAAAAAAAACAAAACAAACTTAAGAGATTTTCAAGGGAAGTAGTATCATCTGGAGACGACCAGATGTCTAATTATGATAATATTATTGACTCTAGCAATAACAGCAGCAGTGACAATCCCACCACCACCTATCTGAGCCTTTGGGACCTCTGTCCTAGGTACTGGGAATGCAGCTAGAGATTGTGATGGCTTTTGGTGTTGAATCTGTTGTCTCATTTCCTGTTAAAACCCAGGCATTTTTCACAGGGACTACTATTTTTCCCTTGTCTCTTTCATTTCCACTTGCTCGGTTGCAGTTTTCAGATCGCAAATACAAACACGTTTGGTATCCTTCTCGCTACCTCAGTTTCCCCAGAGATCACCATGGCACTTGGCATACTCCTCTGCTATTTTCTTCATAATTGCCTTAAACTTCAGTTTCCTTACTTGTGAGATAGGAATAATAAACAATACCTCAAAGGGTTGGTATGAGGAGTAAATAATATGATTCCTGTGAGTAGATCACTTAGCACTTTTTGTCCAGCACAGAGTAAGCCTTCATTAAATGTCAACTATTATTATTATTGGTTGTTCAAGAATTTTAATTGATCCAAGCGAAGAAAAGAAAATTATTTAGAGCAGTTATTCACAAAGTGTGTTCCCCAGACCAGCAGCATCAATTCTAAAATTCTTGGGCTCTACCCCAGTCCTACTGAATTAGAAACTCTGGAGGTGGGGCCCAGTAATCTGTGCTTCAAAAAGCCCTCTAGGTGGTTTTGATACATGCTGGAGTTTGAGAACCATTTCTTTACAGGTTTTATCAATGCTTATTTTTTCATTTGAGAACCTTCTAAGGAGAATCCATTTAATTCTTTAAAACATTCAGAATAAGAGCAGAGAAAATACTCCAAACCATGAAACATTACTGTCTTCAACTGCAAGCAGGAAGTGGCAGAGTGTCGGGGGAGAGTGTGACCCTGGGATCTGACCCTGTGTCTTGGACCCACACAACTACCCCTTTAGTTTGCCTTGTTTTCACCTATACTACAGGATGTATTTCACAGGCCAGTGACCTTGCAGTGTAAATGCCAGCAAGGCCAGGTTGTTAGCGGGTTTATAGCTATAACCCCTCACTACAAAGGGAATGGTCAGATGGAATTATTTTGCCGTTTGAAGTGGAGGTGCTAGTTTAAAAGCTACTTGGCTCTTGGAGCCATCTTCTTAAATTTCTTGGTGCATGGCTCAGAATCTGGGCCCCAGATCCAGAATGGTTTGTCTGTGACTTTTTTGGATCAATGTCCCATTTGTGCTTTCAATCTGGCTGTCCTCTGCCTTTGAGCTAGAGTAGGTCTTACGGTGTGGTTTTTTTTGTTGTTGATGTTTTGTGTGTGTGTATGTGTGTGTGTATTTTGTTTTGTTTTTAAGCCACAAATATATATCTGGTCAGTCTGAATCTTATTGGCCCTATTGTCCTATTTCTTTCCTCTCCTTGTGCCTTGCTGAGTACTGGAGCTGGGAAGGGAGGAGGGGCCTTCTAGCCTGACTTTCTTGCTCCACAGAGGGGAAGCACATCCTGAAATGTGACATAACTCCCCCCAAGGCCACACTGTTGCTCTCATTTTCAGGGTTGTAAGCCTGTCTCTCATATCTCCTCTCTCTGTCCTTTGTAAGTTGACTTTTCCTTCATGCATTTTATTTTGGCATGGATATTCCTCTTTGGGAATGGCAGCATTTTGCTGCGTAATGATTTTTCTTCTAACTGTCAAATGACCATTGGCAGTTTACTGGTTTTGGTGGTGGCAAGAATCTGTGTCTGCAGAACTGTGTCAGATACTTGTTGTGACTCATATGTTTAGGTTTCATGGTAAATTTTTTCTTTAGAGTTGGGTTACTTTCCTTCTCTGAAGTTATAGTTGGTTCCTGAGAAGCAACCTCATTGCTGGGGAAGAGCTAGTTGCTCCAGTGGATTTTCTGACATTCAGAGACTTCTGGTGTGGCCATCAGGGTGCAGCCCTGGGTAATGTCTTCATTAACAAGAGCAGCTCAGACTGTGTATGATGGGAGGTCAAAACCAAACTGATTTTCTTACTCCCACATTATTTTTCAAGCAAAATTGTATCTAATCATTTATTAGGAGTTTAATATGTTTTAGTTTTTGATTTCTCAGAAATAAACAGGTACTCATATACTTAATTACAGACTCTGAAGTTGACTATGGCAATACAGCATAGCTTATATAGCCAGTCGTCCTCTCCTAATTGCTGTGAAATTCTTAGGTTTATGTAATAATGATAAACTTATCTTTGTTTCCTTTAAAGTATTTGTTATCAGTGATTAAAAACTTCGTCAAGTGAAGATTCAGTTATTCAGTTTAAAAAATAATGTTGTTTTTCACCATGTTGAGTTGGGTTACACTAAATAGGCAAGAACCATCAGGTCTTCAACACAAATCTCTTATTGAGTGTGATCTTTTATTCTCTGAAGTCCATGTTCTTTCTACCAAGGGATGTTCTCCAGCACTGGGTTCAGTTGGAAATATTCTATTCATCCTTCATGACTCAACTTAAGGTATTGCCTTTTAGGTAAGATTCTACCATTTTTTTTCTTTTTCCACTTTCTAAGATAGTGATATGACTAATAGTAGTGGCAAATAGTACATGCTCAATAACCGCTAGTTTCTCTGCTCCAACTAGACTTTACCCTTGCTGAGGGTGGGATAGTCTTTATTCATTGAATTTTAGTAGATACATTATAAATATATGTTGAATGAGTTAAGAAAAATGGCCCTGTCCAGATCCACTCTGAATTTCTGCAACATATTATGCAAAGTCATTGCAGTGACTCAAAACAACTATCATGTGTCTAGTTGTACACACACCATCCTCTTAAGCCAGGCAATAGTACATCTTCTGGACTGGTGGAGAGTGAACCAATTGGGACCTTAGTGAACTCAGTCTCCCACAGAAACAAAGAAAATATGGCAAAAACAACAAAAGCAACGATTTCAAAACTCTGGAAATTAACCAAAAACACAACAAACTGTAAGGCATCTATCTGAGAGAAACTATTGAAGTTAAGTAAGATGGGATGGGCTTTAATGTTTTAACTTGGGGCTATTCCCATCCTCTCTCCTTTCCCAGCTCAGTGGCATAGTTGTTGCTGGTAGCCTTGTGACCAGTGAGGACTGACATCTTTTGGAGCTCTATTAAATATTCTATCTCCAGAGCACAGTAAATTTTTTTCCCCAAATTTGCAGCTTCCTGGAAAATCTCTATTTCCAGGATAATATGGCTGTTTTATTTAACTTAGAGCTCAGTTCAGTGGAAATGCCCTCCATCCAGGATATTATTGAAAATAGTAACAATATCCTAGCAGTATCACAGCTGCCTAAGGCTGTGGTTTCAGTTGAAATGAACAAGATCCTTATGGAAACTTAAAAGGATTATACACCATGACCAAGTGGGATTTATCCCAATAATGCAAGGTTGGTTTAACATTAAAATCAACATATAAATAGAAAAAAAAAGAAAGAAAGTACATGGTCATCTCACTAGACAGAGAAAAAGCATTTGCTGACACAACATTTTTTCATGATTAAAAAACTTATACTAGATATAGAAGGTAATGTATATCCTTATAAAGCTTATCTACAATAAACCCACAATTAACACCATGCTTCATGTTGAAAGCCTGAGTACTTTCCCACGAAGATTAGGAATAAAACAAAGATATTTGCTTGCACCGCTTCTATTCAGTATTGTACCGTGGATTCTAGCCAGGAAAATTTACAACAAAGGAAATAAAAAGCATCCAAATTGGAAAGAAAGAAGTAAAACTACTTCTATTTGCAAGTGACATGATCTTGTGTATAGAAAAATCACAAGGGACCCACTAAAAACTGTTTGAACTGATCAACAAATCCAGTGAGTTTGCAAAATACAAAATAAATATGCCAAAATCAATTTTATTTCTACACACTATCAAGGAACAATCTGAAAAAAATTAAGTAATTACATTTACAATAGTATAAAAAATAATAAAATAGGAAGAAATTTTACAAAATAATGGTAATACTTGTACACCGAAAGCTACAAAACATTGCTGAAAGAAGTTTCAAAATATCTAAATGAAAAGACATCTCTTGTTCATGGATTGATAGAGTTAGTATTGTTAAAATGGCAATGCTTATAAAATTGATCTACACATCCAATGAAATTTCTATGAAAATATCAGCTGTATTTTTTTGTAGATATTTCCAAGCTGATCATAAAATTCATATGGCATAAAAGAGGCCCAGGGCTTCCCTGGTGGCACAGTGGTTGAGAGTCCGCCTGCCAATGCAGGGGATGTGGGTTCGTGCCCCGGTCCGGGAAGATCCCACATGCAGCAGACCGGCTGGGCCCGTGAGCCGTGGCCGCTGAGCCTGCGCATCCGGAGCCTGTGCTCCGCAACGGGAGACGCCACAACAGTGAAAGGCCTGCGTACCACGCACACAAAAAAAAAAAGGCCCAGACTAGCCAAGAAAATCTTGAAAAAGAAAATCTATGCTGGGGGACTCACAGTTCCTGATTTCAAAACTTGCCACAAAGCTATGTTAATTAAGACAGTGTGGTGCTAGAATAAGGGTAGACATATAGATCGATGAAATAGAATTGAGAGTCCAGAAATAAAGCTTTACATTTTTGGTGAATTAATTTTCAACAAGATGCCAAAATAATTCAGTGGGAGAAAGAATAGACCTCTCAAGAAAATGTGCTGGAAACTGGATATCCATACGCAAAAGATAAAGTTGGATCCCTACCTTACATCATATATAGAAATTAACTCTAATGGATCAAAGTCTTAAATATAAGAGCTAAAAATATACAATTATTGATGAACACATAGTAATATATCTTTGTGACCTTGGTTGAAGCAATGGTTTCTCAGATATGACACCAAAAGCACAAGGAACAAAGGAAAAATAGTTAAATTGCCTACATTAAATTAAACTTCTGTGCTACAAAATATATCATGAAGAAGGTGAAAAGACAGTTCATAGAATGGGAGAAAATACTTGTAAATTATGTATCTGATAAGAGAATTATATGCAGAATATATAAAGAACACATAGCTCAATAATAAAAAGACAATTCAGCTTAAAAGTGGGTAAGGGATACGAATAGACAGTTCTTTAAAAAGATATATGAATGACTAATAAGCACATGAAAGGTGATCAACATCATTAGCCATTAGGGAAATGCAAATCAAAACTATAATGAGATGTCACTTCACATCTATTAGCATGGCTATAATCAAAAGGAAAAAAAATAACAAGTGTTGGCAAGCATGTGGAGAAATTGCTGTTGGAAATATAAAATGGTACAGCCACTCAGGAAGACATGCTGTCAGCCCTTGAAAATTTTAAACATAGTTACCCTATGTCCCAGCAGTTCCACTCCTAAGTACATTCTCAAGAGAAATGAAAACTTATGTCTACACAAAAACTTGTACAAAAATGTCTGTAGCAGTATTATTCATAGTCATTAAAAAGTGGAATCAACCCAACTGTCCATCAACTGATGAATGGATAGACAAAACATAATATATTCATACAGTGGAATATTATTCAACCATAACAAGGAAGAAAGTTCCTTTTTTGGAACATGCCACAAAATGGATGAAACTTGCAAACATTGTGTTAATTAAAAGAAGTCTGTCACAGATGACCATATATTGTATGATTCCATGTATGAAATGCCCAGAGTAGGAAAACCTACAGAGATATGAAATAGATTAATGGTTGCCTGGGTCTGTCAGAAGTGGGATGGGATGGAATATGGGAAATGATTGCAAATGGGCATGGGGTATTTTTTCAGGTGATGAAATGATCTAAATTTAGATTGTTGTCATGGTTGCACAACTCTGTGTGTGTACTAAATAACCACTTATCCATATACTTCAAATAGGTGAATTTTTTAGTATGTAAATTATATATCAAAATTATTAAAAAATAATATATGGCTATCTCTGTTTTTTACCTAGGGAGTTGTTCTATTTCAGCAGTGACAATCAGGGGATAGTAATGTCTGTCTTCTCTTTGAGACTCTGGTGAGTCCCAAAGCCATGTAGTTGAAAATCATTTCTGTATAATTATAGAGGATTTATCCCTTAAGATTTGAAAATTAGTTCAAAGGAGAAGGAATGTCAGTCTTTTCAACCTGCAAACCTATCTTCACTCTAGACCTTGATTGGAAATGTTTTATCAGACAGCCTATTGGACTTTAGAAAGTGCTAAATTATGCAGGAAAAGTAGTATAATATCAAAGAACTGGTAAAGATAGACCCTTCCTTCTTTTTTTTCTATATGAACTTTCAAGATTTTAAGTGTGTGTGTGTATGTGTGTGTGTGTGTTTTACAAAGTATTCCAGGTTTTTTATTTCTTTTCATTGTCTAAGTGGAGATGATAAAGGAAGAAAGAAAGTCTTCCATTCACTCATTATTTATATATTTATTCAAGAAGTATTTATTGAATACCTCCCAGGCACTGTGCTAGACTTTGAGAAAACCAAGAATGCTATGTGAACTGAGACTTAAGGTTTCTTGATCTAGTGTTAGCATTCTATTTCTAATTCAGCAAGACAGACTTCCCTTTTTTTTTCTGTGGTACGCGGGCCTCTCACTGTTGTGGCCTCTCCCGCTGCGGAGCACAGGCTCCGGACGCGCAGGCTTAGCGTCCATGGCTCACGGGCCCAGCCGCTCCACGGCATGTGGGATCTTCCCGGACCGGGGCACAAACCTGTGTCCCCTGAATCGGCAGGCGGACTCTCAACTGCTGCGCCACCAGGGAAGCCCTAGACTTCACTTTTTAAAAAAAAATTAATTTGTTTATTTAGTTTTGGCTGTGTTGGGTCTTTGTTGCTGCGTGTGGGCTTTCTCTAGTTGCGGTACAGGGTCTTCTCATTGCGGTGGCTTCTCTTGTTGCAGAGCATGCGGGCTTCAGTAGTTGCGGCTTGCAGGCTCTAGAACACAGGCTCAGTAGATGTGGCACGTGGGCTTAGTTGCTCCACGGCATGTGGGATCTTCCTGGACCAGAGCTGGAACCTGTGTCCCCTGAATTGGAAGGTGGATTCTTAACCACTGCGCCACCAGGGAAGTCCCAGACTTCTCTTGATGAACACTCACTGCTAGGTTAAACAGTGAGAGACTTGGTGAACCTTGTTGCTCATTCTCTTTAAACCACATGTTTCCCAGGGTTCTTAGCAGTTTATACTATCTTTTGCAGTCGTGTATTGATGAGCCATAGTGAAATCATCTTTGTTAAGGACTCTAAAAATATTCTCTAAACTCCTCAGGATGCAAAAGTAGAACAACCTACATTACAAGAGGGAAAAATGGTACAGATGACCCTATTTGCAGGGCAGGAATAGAGATGCAGACGTAGAGAACGGACATGTGGACATAGGGTGGGAAGGGGAGGGTGGGACGGATTGGGAGATTAGGATTGACATAAATACACTACCACGTGTAAAATAGATAGCTCGTGGGAACCTGCTGTATAGCACAGGGAGCTCAGCTCAGTGCTCTGTGATGACCTAGATGGGTGGGATGGAGGGGTGGGTAGGAGGGAGGTCCAAGAGAGTAGGGGATATATGTATACATATAGCTGATTCACTTCGTTATACAGCAGAAACTACCACAACAGTGTAAAGCAACTATATTCCAATTAAAAAAATAAAGTAGAACAAACCCTCAAGTATGATATTATCTGTTAAACTGTGAGTTGAAAATAACTAGTCCAGGTCTTTGGCACTAGAGACAAGGTAGTTAGCACAAGTCAGATATTCTGCCTTCATTATATAGTATTATAAAGTCAGTAAGTGTTCTTGACTTGTGCTTCTTGATCACTTTCCTTGGAAAGGTGTTATACTGGCAGATTGTAATAAGCACCATATGTGAGCTATGTTCCTTCACAATTTTTCAGTCTCAAAAATCATCAGACAGTTTTTTAAATTGTTGACCCAAAACAGATAGACTGCCAGATATTTCTCCAGCAAAGATGGGTTTATTTGGGATCAGCAAAGAATTGCAGTTCCGGGTCTGCAGCCATGGCAGGCCACGCAAAAGTCCCTCCACATCAAGGGAAGGAGAATGCTTTTATAGAGGAGAAAACGAAGTTGCGAGGCTACAGTACACAAAGAGTCCATGACTTTTCACTGACCAAGTCCTTGCCAGGAAAAAAGAGGAGTCTTTCTTCTTCCTGTTGGTACCTGTTATTGTTACAGGGCATGAGAGCTCCCTTTTCTGGTCTTCTGACTCTGTTTAATTGAGGTTTCTGTTTACTGATTTTTTACATATCCCCATTTTAATCAGGATCTTTCTCTGAAAGCGTCACTGATCAAGGGTCGGGTTTTCTGGTTTCAGCAGTTTTTTGTCTCTCAATGCCAGGAAGGACCTTTCCTGGGTGTAGTGTCTCATGTTGGAGGGAAAGTGCACAAATTGGAAACCTATTCAGGTCATGTTCCAATAACAAAGAGAGAAGGAGGGAGAACTCTCAGGTACTTTTTTTTTTTTTTTTTTTTTTTTTTTTTCTCAGGTACTTTTAATCTAAAGTCTGTGTGCAGTCAAGATCATAGACTATTGGAGAGCATCTGAAGCATTATGTCATCATCAAAGCTTTGGTGAAAAACTTCCAACAGGCTTGGTTTGGGTATCTTGGGAAAGATGTCTCATCAGATGTTGTCTGCTTTAATTCTGGAAGAGGTTTACTTTCTAGTTACCAGATGATATACAGGTCCAGTCAGGTTTGGTGCTTTCTTTAGGTGTGTCATGTGAATACAAGAGTCTATTCCATGGAGTTTGTTGACACAGTGGTTGGTTTGTGGTACCTGATAGGGGCCTTTCCAGTGAGGTTGAAGAGAGCTCTTCTAGAGGTGTCTTTTCCAATAGACAAAATCTCCAGGTTGCAAGGTGTGATGTTTAAGTTCTTTATCTCCCGATAGTGCACTGTGAAAAGATTGATCATTCAAAACATGATTATTTTAAATAGAAGCTATTAGGCCTTTGCGATACTGGAGTATCTCTCCTTTTATCAGGTGTAGCTCAAAAGAAGCAGGAGCCAAGGTATTGGCATTTTCTGACTATCTCAAATGGTGAAAATTTATGACTTATAAAGGGGGTATATCTAAGATTTAGAAGGACAAATGACAATGCTTTAGGCCAAGGCATTTGGAGGGCCTCCACAAATTTTGCCAATATTATTTTTGCTTAATAATAATGCCGTTAGCATGTTCTACTAATCCAGAGGATTGAGGGTGGTAAGTACAGTGGAAGTGTTGTAAAACCGGCGAAACAGTGCAGACTTGTAGAAGTACCTGGCCAGTAAAATGGGTTCCTTGATCACTGTGAAGTTCAAGAAGAGTTCCCTAGGTTGGGATAATCTATTTCAAAAGGACGTTAGCCACAGAAAGAGGCAGTAGCCTGTCTGCAAGGGAAGGCTTCAGTCCAGTGTGAAAACATATAGACCATGACTAAATCCTATTTATATCAGTGAGATAGAAGTTGTATGAAATCCATTTGTCAGAACTTGAATGCTCCATTAGGCAGTTTATAATGTCTGGGAGCCATAAGAACAGGCTTCCCTCGGTTGTACTCCGGGCAAATGAGACAAGTGAGTTAGGCACTTTTTACAACATTGTTAATGTTTCCACCAATATTGTTTCATGAATGCTATTATTTTTTCAGTAGACCAATGGTTTAATGAATGTGTAGTGGTGAGGAGTGGTAACATCAGAGTCTCTAGCAGGACTGGGTTGTCATTTGTTCCAAACCAGGGCTTTCTCTTTTTATCAAACCAACAACTGTTAAATTTCCAATCTTTCTTTTTTTCCTTTTATGAGGCCAATTTTTGGGCTTCTCTAGCCGGTTTTTCCAAATTATCATTTGGGGAAATATCCCTATGTACTGTGACAGAGGTTTGGCTGCTGTTAGGCCTTTTAAGTACAGTATTCCTTGCAGAGATGTTAGCAAAGTGGTTTCCCTTACCTTCCAGAGAGTCAAGTTTAGAATGCCCTGGAATGTTAATAACATCTAAAGTAGCAGGTAAAAGTATTGCATCCAATATTTCTAAACATAGGGACCATTTAAAATTTTATTTCCACTGGAAGTAAGGAAGCCACGTTGCTTCCACAGCATTCCAAAATCATGAGCTACTCTGAAAACATATTTAATATCAGTATGAATATTGGCAGTTTTGTCCCTGGCTAAAGTACAAACCAGTGTAAGAGTGTATAATTCAATCCAGCCTGTTGGGCCAAAGTAGCCATAGGTAAAGATGCTGCTTCAACAACATCAGAAGGAGTTGCAATAGCATACCCAGCACAATATTTGCCATTGTCACCTTTTTTATGATTCTTTTTTTTTTCTTAATTTAATTTATTTATTTTTGGCTGTGTTGGGTCTTCGTTGCTGTGTGCGGGCTTTCTCTAGCTGTGGTGAGAGGGGGCTACTTTTTGTTGCAGTGTGTGGGCTTCTCACTGCGGTGGCTTCTCTTGCTACAGAGTACGGGCTCTAGGCACGTGGGCTTCAGTAGTTGTGGCTTGCGGGCTCTAGAGGGCAGGCTCAGTAGTTGTGGTGCACGGGCTCAGTTGCTCCACTGCATGTGGGATCTTCCCAGACCAGGGCTCGAACCTGTGTCCCCTGCATTGGCAGGCGGATTCTTAACCACTGAGCCACCAGGGAAGCCCTGCCATTGTCACTTTTAAAATAAGGACTGTCAGTGAGCCATGAGAAGTCAGCCTTACCCAGAGGAGTTTCCTGTGGATCATTAGGAGGAGTCAGGAGGTGATCTGTCAGCACTAAACAGTTGTGAAGGACTTCATCAATGACAGAAGCTGATGACAGTAGTTATGAATAGGTTCATCAGATTTTTGTGTACAAGCCTGAATTTTAATTAGCAGGCTTTGGAGAAGCCCTAGGAATTACTTGATGAAGTTGCCTAGTTATTGCTTGAGCCTGAGCATTTAATAAGCTAGTTGGCTGATCTCCCAGCTGTAATTCTAGAGAACTTTCAGAATTTTCCCAACTAGAGATTTTTATATAGTGCTGAGCCTGCCCTTCACTGACAAGGCATATAGACTAGTTCATATATGTCAGAAAAATGAGGTTGACAAGTCTGAATGACTATCTGTCTCTGGCTAATTTGGGGAAATCTTTGACGATGGCTCACAGTTTACGTTTACTTCAGGGAATGTAAGAAATTAGGATTTAGCCTCTGGATCCTCAGAAGGCTTAATTTTAAAGGGACAGGTTCTGACAAATTCAGGGGAAAAGGGAGTAGGGAGAGTTTCAGAGCAAAGGGAAAGTTCAATGAGAGAATTAGTATTGGGAACTCAAGGTATAGAAGAGGTGTAGGTGGTATAGAAGGGGAGGAGGAAGATGGCACTAGAGGCAAAGCCTGACTACAAGGGGCCAAGAGAAAGAAATAAATTGGCATTGAAGGTGGAGCCTGAGACAAAGAAGCCAAGGAAGAAGAGCATGAGGCTTCAGGAGCCGTTTTATTTTTCCTTACCTATTTGTTTGCCTCAGTTAACCTTAAGATCTTACTTTGCAGAAAGGCAATTTTAAGCTCCCAGTAATGTTTTTAAGCTTCAAAACACCATTTGAAATAGACATACCATTCAGTTATGGAAATTTTTGAGCTATTGTAACCATTTGGTTTTAAGAAAAATAAGTTTAGGGATTTCAAAAGTTCCCCATAATGGCCATTGATATTCTAAATTTCCTTTGGTCAGGTAGGTCCATTTAGTTAGAAATGCACATGAGGAAGGACCTTGATTTTTAAACACAAACAGCCAGTCCCTGTAGGTGAGATCCCTCAAAATATTTAGATAACTGGTTCTCAGTTATCTAAATATGTCTCAGAGGTTTTTCTCTTGAGTAAAAGAACAATTTTCAATCAGCTTGAACAGCTTATAGCTCAAATAGATCAATTCAGACAGGTTGCAACTCAAATAGCCTGCAAGCTAATACCAGCCAGTTCTAAGGAAACAGCTTGGTCCCTGAGGAGCCAGGCCAGAGACTTGTCAGCCAGTTTCTATAGAACAGCATCTATCCAAAGGAATGAGCCAAAGGCTGAAAAACCAGTCATTTCAGTGAAGCAGCCCCCTTTCCCAAAGGAATGGGCTAAAGGTGTCTCAGCCAGCTTTCGTTGAAACAGTCTGATCCCAGAATCAGACCAAAGTGCCAAATGAGTACTTGCATACAGAACAAGGCCTTAACCACAAAGGATGAAATCTTAAAATAGATCCCAAATAAAGCCTGGAGAGCTTCAAATGCAAAGAGAACGTGAGCTTGTATCCAGGAGAAAGACATGCTGCCAAACTCCAGGGTCAGAGCATTAGCTCGAGTTCAATTGTGGGTACTGCAACTGCTTGCTCACCAGCCCTGGAGGCTTCAGGAGTCATCTCTGTTCCCATAAAGGCCATCAAAATGTTGACCTAAAACATGTAGACTGCCAGATATTTCTCCAGTTAAAGATGGGTTTATTTGGATCAACAGAGAATTGCAATTCAAGGTCTACAACCATGGTGAGCCATGCAGAAGCCTCTACATAGCAAGGGAAGGAGAATGCTTTTATAGAGAGGAAAAGGAAGTTGGGAGGGCTATAGGAAACAATGAGTCCATGGCCTTTCATTAGCCAAGTCCTTGCCAGGAAAGAAGAGAAGTCTTTCTTCTTCCTATTGGGCTCTGCTATCACTGTAGGGCATGGGAGCTCCCCCTTTTGGTCTCCTGACTGACTGTATTTTTTGTTTTTTGTGGGTTTTTTTGCGGTACGCGGGCCTCTCACTGCTGTGGCCTCTCCTGTTGCGGAGCACAGGCTCCGGACGCGCAGGCTCAGCGGCATGGCTCACAGGCCCAGCCGCTCCATGGCATGTGGGATCTTCCCGGACCGGTGCACGAACCCGTGTCCCCTGCATCGGCAGGCGGACTCTCAACCACTGCACCACCAGGGAAGCCCTGACTGTCTTTAATTGAGGTTTCTGTTTATTAATTTCTTACCAAATGAACTCCTGAATAGATACTGTATTTTCATACCTGATGAGTCTCCTAATGTATCATTTTCATTAAATCACTTGAGGACACGAGTGGATGGCTTGAATTATCTGACTCTCTCTTAGTGGAAAAAATTGTTACTTATTTTGGGAATCAATATCTTAATCTGTGTTTTCTCTTGCATGTGCCTATACTGTTGCTGTGATATCTGCTTCCAGTGCAGCCAGATAACTGCCAAAAGAGCCACAGTGAAACCCCTTGCTGACCACTCAGCACATTGTGAAAGAGGGGGGCATGTAAGATTGTAAGAGCCATTCATGATGGGAGTGTTGGAGGACGTCATTGAGAGGACATGACCTCTGGTTGAAATGTAAGCTGGACCCTTGCAGTCACAGGCTTCTCACCCCCTCCCCTATCCCTGGTATATACACCTTCTTTATCTTGAGGTCATAAAGATAATCTTCTATGTTATCCTACACAATCTTTACAGTTTGCGTTTTACATTTAGGTATTTAAAACAGTTGGAATAGATTTTTTTTTTATTATAGTATAAAGTAGGAGTCAGGTTTACTTTTTTCTATGTATATACCTGATTGTCCTACCATCATTTTTGGGAGAAAAATCTGTTTTTTCCCCCACTGCTTTTCAGTGCCATCTTTTTCATTTATCAAGTGCCCATATATGTGTGATCTCTCTATTCCATATATTTTGGGTGCTCTATCCTGTTCCTATTGATTTTTTAAACTCTGTGCTACAGTTACACTATGCTGATCACTATAGCTTTGTAATATGTCTGAGGTTTTAGATTTCAACTGTTATATCATTTCTAGAAGTTCTTTAAAAATTTTTTCTCAAGTTTGCTAGTCATTATTTTAGTCTTTTGATATTGTTTATATTTTTCTTCATTTTAAGAACAAACTAATTATATTTATTTCATGTTCTATATTTGATAATTATAATATTAGATGACTTTTGTGTCTGATTCTGTGGTCGTTTCTGTTGATGTTCTCTCATAGTGCCTTGTTTTCTTGCATGTTTTAGGATTTTTTACTTTGATCTCACGTTTCTTAGAGCTTTGTGGAAATCTTTTCAGGTTTGTTTTGGAGGTGGGTTTCTCTAAAGAAGATTTATACCATTTCTCTCATTTCTCTACTCTTTGACCACTTTAAATTAAGGTAGCATGAATTCAGGCTGGAAACCCATGCGGACACCACCTTGAGGTATAAAATCCTCAGCATCAAGTTTCTTTTAAGTTTTCCTCACACTCTGGTAGAGCAGTTTATTTCTATTCAATACTGAATGGTAGCCCTTTGTTTCCCGAAAGACTTTAAAACTATTTTAATCTGGCTTTTTTTCCCCCATCAAGTGAGTCAGGACATCTGGTCTGCCTTGCTACATGAAACAGAATCCTCCATATATAGCCTTACCGACATCACTGTGAAATTAATTTTTATTGAGATGCACTCAGTTATTGACACATAAAAAAGTAGCTCTCATGAGTAGGGTGACTGTTAAGTTTGTTACCCTAACTGGGATACCTCTGAGAGTGAAATAAGCCACAACTAATAATTACAGAGGACCACAGGCATAATATGGGACTGTCCTAGGCAACCGAGACAAAGTATCATTCTACTTGTGGGTAGAGGTCAAATCATGGGATCATGGGTGAACTGATTTTCTCCACTGTTTAATACAGTATCTGTGGATTTGAATTGCTTGAAGAGATGAGAGGTTTTCCAATGGAGGTGATAAAATAAAATTAATATAGAGTTATACTTGGCTTAAATTCGGATTTTACCATTTACTACTTGTTTGCTCTTGGGTGAATTATTTAACTTTTCTAAGGTTGAATTTCCATGTACATCATGTTTATTATATGGGAGTAATAGCTATCTCACAATGTTGTAGTGAGACTTATGTAACATGTGTGATAGAGTACTTTACACACTCTCAATCATAGTAGCTATTATTACTGTAAGCATGAATTTTTTACAAGAGATAGCTTGGGGACTCAGTACTCAACATTATACTTTCAGACCTTGCAAGTAATGCAGAGCAAAAGACTCAGGAACTTGAATATGACATAATTAAGAAAGAAGATGAAAACTGTTTAAGGTGAGGCTTATCATTAGTACCATTAGTTAAAGTACATGTATAGAAGTAATTATAAAACTTCTTGATTCCTATAATAAAAACTGCGCATTTATAAGAAGTCATTCCTTTCTGTTGATCATTGCTTTATAGGCTACTGCCAGTCCCCAGAAGGAATATTATAGACTTGAGGCAGCAGAAATTTGCAGTTTAAAAAATGGTGCCCTCATCAAGCTGTTAATCTAATTTGTAAAATTTACATACCTGTTCCCTGAATCTTGAATATTCATTACTTTTCCTAGACTTAGATGAAGCAGTACTTAAAGAAACTTATTGTAGCACATATTCAGGCCCCTTGGATTTTCAAGAGTTCTTTATGTTTGCTTCAGGATAGAATAAAAGCATTTGAATTTCAGAACGAGACTAGCCCTAAGACTTTCAATATGCCTCAAAGTAATTTGATACATTAAGTCAGAATCTGCAATAAAGTGTTTAAATATTTGAGAGGTTTCATACCGCCGTTATTTGGCTACTTAAAATTTTTTTGAAGGAAATATGTATTGTACCAACACTATCAAAAACGAATTTAAAATAAAGTTATTCATTAATAGATTAACATTTATATTTTTAAGAATATTTGCAGCTTTTGTACACTCCCATATGTAATCTTTAGATGATATAATTATAGGGTAGACACAGTTTTGTATTTCATACTGTTACTCAGTATAATTTTTGGTTACTATGTGACAGTTTCTTAGAAAGAAACCTTATCAATAAAAGTATCTCATCCTCACCACCAGAAGATGGTTGTGCCATTTCAAGGACCATCTAGATTTTCAACAACTGCCCTGCATTGAAACAGAAGCGATTGGGACTAATCCCATATATCCCTGTAAAATAAAACTGGATCTCTCTCACACACACACAAATGACAAAACAAAATAATGCTAAATGGCTCTCCCAAGGAACAGAAGTACCAACTTTGTAACACAGTGTGTTTTGCATACATAATATGCTTCTAGGAATCTCTGTTGCAGAAATCAGGAAAAAGACAACTCACTTCATCTCTCTCTCTTTTTTTTAAAAACAGTCAGGTGGTTCCTAGGATCTTGATTGAGTAGTAATGTGATTCAAAGTGCAACAGGGGAGGAGAAATGGCTTTCCTTTCCCATCTAGTTTCCTATCCCAACTGGCGGTTTTTAATGCCAGATGTATCTAGGAAAGGCTTAAAACCCCATCAGTACACCAAGCTGTCCAGTCTTACATAACAATAATGGCTGGGGTATGTAGTGGTAATAATAAAAATAAAAGAGTAAGATAGTAATCTCTGTGTGAAACCCGAGGCTGAGAAACAGTGCTCTTCCCGGTAATGACCCCTTTGAGTCATAGCAGCTGCGAGCAAACTCAGTGCATGCTGTTGGCAATCTCTTCTCTATCGCTTCCTGTTTCAGTATCTAAGGACTTTTATGATTTAGCTTCTTTTGACCTATAAAATACATTGTTCAAATTTGTACTGAAATCCTGTTCAGTATTTCTGGGATCCCTGCTAAGCTGTTTGACTCTGTAATTCCCAGTGGGTAAAGTAAAGCCCTCACATTAATTATTATGCCTTGCATATAGGGAAAGGTCTCCTTTTATTGGCTTTAATGTCATCTATTATTCTTCTCATATAGAGACAGACAACCAGGAAAGATCTTAATAAATTTCTTGTCCATCATTTTGAGATGTATTTTTTCATGTCACCAATTATTTAGCTTTTGTGGTTAAACAACCATTCGTTGTTTTTAGTAAATCATTTATTGCCATATTTTCTTGAAAACAATATATTTCTCTATTAGGTGTCTATTGCTACACAGCAAGCCACCCCAAAACTTAGTAGCTTAAAGCAATGATGTTCCTGTAGGTTGGCAATTTAGGCTGGACTCAGCTGGTGGTTCTTGTCTGGGCCTTGTTTGTGGTCAGCTGGCCTGGCTGGCGAGTCTGAGTTCAGCTATTGGGGAGCTGGGACTAGCTGGTTTGGGAACCTCAGCTTGGATGGCTAGGATGGCAGGGGCTCTCTCCATGTGCTGTCATTCTTGACCAGGCTTGTTGCATGGGGACCAGCTTGCAAGCATGAGAGAGTAGGAATAGGAGAGCAGAAGCTGCACATTGTCTTGAGGCTGAAAGGACTCAAATCCACCAGAATGGTATGGAGATTTTACTTTAAACTGAAGATGTTTGAGATACAGCAGATACAGGAGGAAGCCTTTGCTGAGCCTTGCTTATCTGATTAAAGGCAAAGCTTTCTGAGAATGAAACTGCTATAAATCCCCTCTCTGAGGGAGTTTCCAGCCAGGAAGGAGACTGACCATTAGCACTGGGATGAGAAATTCCTAAATAAATTTTATCAGAAGCTTCCATATCTTCCATTTTTTCCTCCTAGAAGCCTGTATTTTTTCCGAAGAAGCTCTCTCTCTCCCTCCTTACCCTATTAAGCTGGTATATAAACCTTTACTCCTAGCTGTTTGGTGATCCGTTCCTTATGGGATGATCCCACGTGCCTGTGAATTAAATTATTCTCTTGTTAATCTGTTTGTTGTCAATTAATTTGCAGGCCCCCAAGCACCTGAATTGGTAGAGGAAGAATTTTCTTCCCAGCAAGGCCTAGATTCAGAACTGGCACAGTGTGACTTTGCCACATTCTATTGGTGAAAGCAGGTCACAAGGCCAGCTTAGATTCAGGGGATGAGGAAATAGACTTCATCTTTTGATAAGAGGAACTGCAAAACATTGTTACCATTTTTCTAATCCACTACCATATATTTAGTGTGAGGTTAAAGAGAAACAAAGTGGCTTGAAAAAAGAAGTCTCTGTACTTTCACCCAGAATTCATGATGATTAATGTCATTGTTCATTCATTAAGTTTCTACCAAACTTTTTCCATGTGTCTTTTTCTTATTTATAAAAGATAGGATCATGTGCATACCATTTTTACTTATTAATATATTGTGAAAATGTTCAATATTGAAAAGTATCTGCAGCTTCATATTTAGTACTGGTATTCAATAACATATATCAGGACATATATCTAACTAATCTATTTCTGGGCATTTTGTTTATTTTCTGTTTCCTACTATAATAAACAATGCTATAATGAACATAGCTGTAGGTGTACTTTTGTGTTTGCCTTTGATTTTTTTCCCTAAGATAAATTTCAGGAAGTGGACATGAGCCTTGAAGATTATGTGCATTAATAGTCCTTTTTAAAAGAGGCAGAAAATATACAAATCAATTTTCACTGCAAAGTAAAGGAGCTGTTACAGTGGAGGATTACTGGACTGAATGTCAATATTATGACATAGTATGAGTGTGTTCCGTGTTTGGTAATTGCAATCATTGTTGCTTTCGTTGTGGTCATCCATTTACAATACTTGGTGTCAGTTTATTTATCTCTTGTAAAAATAAAATACAGTGAGTGTGTGTGTGTGTGTGTGTGAAAAGAAAGCACTTTAAAGCCAAAAAAAAAAAAAAAAGAAAGAATAAGAAAGCACAGCCAAGAGACTAAAAGCGACTTAAAAAAAAAATCCTAGATGCAGACATACCTGCAGCTAAATAATGCTGGATTTCTAGTTACAAGTGTCAATAAATTCTTTTTGGATTAAGAAAAAAAAGTTACTACAGTATATAGTTTGCAACTCAAATAATTTTAGAATTCTAATTCTCTCAAGGCTCATTTCATAAAAGTAACTACTTACACAATTGTAGGTGTTTCATCTTTATAGCTCTACTTATCATGCCTATGTTAGTCAATATATTTCTATTTCTTGAGTTTTTAATTATTTGATTAGATTTCTACAAAGTCATCAATATTTTCAACATAAATTCCTGGAAAGGACTCTAAAACACCTTTATTATGGTCAGAAACATGGGAAAATCTATCTGTTACAACTTCTTTCTTGTACACATTCTTCCTGGAGCTTTCTCTAGGCTTTCTATACACCATCGTCATTTGTTATCCTAGAAATCGTCTTCGCCTTGAACTTGAGTTAGAATCCCTGTTTCCTGGACCCTATGTTTTTATCTTTATTGATTTATTAAACTTTTTTGAATGGAACGTATTTTTCAGTAGTTTCCCAAGAAATAATTCATAGAAAAAGTGTCAAAAACCTCTCATAATTGAAAATGTTTTTTATTCTGTGCTCACATTTGATAGCTGGCTTGGTTTGGTATGAAAAGTGATAAACACAGTATGATATTATGAGTATGGTACTATCAGACAGTGTGGTGCCATGATCTAAGATAGACATATAGAGCAATGCAGTAGAATTGAGAGTCCAGAAATAAATCCTACACTTATAGTCAGTTATTTTAACAAAGGTGTCAAGACTATTTGATGGGGAAAGAATAGTCTTTGCAACAAATGATGCTAGAATAACTGGATATCTACATGCAAAATAATGTAGTTGCCATCCTCCTATCCTATATATATAAATTAACTCAAAATGGATACTAACCTAAATTTAACAGTTTAAACTATAAAACTTTTAGAAGAAAAGCTAGGAGCAAATATTTGTGGCTTTCAGTTAGGAAATAATTTCTTAGGTATGACACCAAAGGCACAAGCAGCAAAAGAAAAATAGATAAATTGGACTTGATCAAAATAAAAACTTTTGCATTCAGATGCTAACAGGAAACTGAAAAGGCAACCCAGAGAATAGGAGAAAATATTTTCAAATTATGTATCTGATAAGGGACTTTCATACAGAATATATACAAAGAATTCTTACAACATAATAATAAAAAAACACGCAACCCAAATAAAAATGGGCAAAGGATCTGAATAGACATTTCTTCAAAGACCATATACGATGACTAACAAGCCCATGAAAAAATGCTCAATATTATTAGTCATTAGGGAAGTACATATCACAACCTTAATGAAATACAACTTCATACCCACTAAAATGGCTATAATCAAAAAGAAAAAACAAGTCTGTGGAGAAACAGGAACCATTATACATTGCTGATGAGAATGTAAAATGGTGCAGCCAGTTTGGAAAATAGTTTAGTAGTTCCTCAAAATGTTAAACTTAGAGCTACCCTATAACCCAGTAATTCTACAACTAGGTATATTCTCAAGAGAAATGAAAAGACAGGTTCACACAAAAACTTGTAAATAAATTTCATAGCAGCATTGTTCATAATAGCCAAAAATTAGAACCAGAAATATCAGCTGATGAATGAATACATAAAAATGTGGTATATACATTCAGTGGAATATTACTTGACCATTAAAAAGGAATGAAGTACTGATGTATGCTATAAAATGGATGAAACTTGAGAACATTTTATCTAAGTGGAAGAAGGCAATCACAAAGATTACATTTAAATAAAATGTCCAAAATAGGTAAAGCTATAAAGACAGAAAGTAAATTTAGTGCCTTCCTAGGGCTGAGGTAGTAAGGTAGGTGCGTGGGGTCGGGCGGGGAGTGGAATAGTTGAGGGGGAAATGGGAAGTGACTGTTAATGGCTATGGGTTTTCTTTTTGGAATGATGAAATGTTCCAAAATTGATTTTGTGATGATTGCATAGCTCTGAATATACTGAAAACCATTGAATTGCATACTGGGTGTAAGTTTCCTATTAAATAGGTGAATTGGTTAGTATGTAACTTATATCTCAATAAAGCCATTGAAAAAGAAAAATACATCTAGAAGCTTTATTAAAAACAGCCCCAAACTGGAGACAAAAGTGTCAACAGGAGGATAGGTAAATTAATCTGGTGTATTAATATAATGAATTCTACTGACTAATAAAAATAAATGTACTACTGATATATGCAACAATGTGGATGAATTTCAAAGCATGCTGAAAGAATGCATACACAGGATTACATACTAATGATTCTGTATGACATTTAGGACAGGCAAATTTAACCATTGGTGAAAGGAATCGGAAGAGGGACAGGGGCTGAATGAGAGGGTATACTAGGGAGTTTTCTCAGATGGTTGAAGAATTCTATATTTTGAAAGAATTTGGGTTACACAGATGTTTACATTTTTCAAAACTGCCTGAACTATTCAGTTAAAATCTGTACCTTTCAGTGTTGGTAAACAACTTAATAAAATATCCTATAATATTACAAAAAATTCCTTCCTTTTCCCACACGTTATTCTTTTCTATATTTGGTAACTTGTGAATTTTCTGTATCATGAAAGGAAGTATTGGGAAAGGAAGATTCATTTTTATAAGGAAAATACACTGAGCTGAAAGGGAGGAAACAGTAGAAGGATGCCATTTGGCAGAGAAGTCAGAAAATGTAATTTCTTTTGAGACCTTGGTAATAACTTTAAAATTTTTGTCCAGACATCTTGGAATTGAATTTTTATTGTAGGGATACAGATGATGTTTTCTGCTAAAATAGGAGGGAATAAGTACTTTTTTTTTTTTTTTGCGGTATGCGGGCCTCTCACTGTTGTGGCTTCTCCTGTTTTGGAGCACAGGCTCCGGACGCGCAGGCTCAGCGGCCATGGCTCGTGGGCCCAGCCGCTCCGTGGCATGTGGGATCCTCCTGGACCGGGGCACGAACCCGTGTCCCCTGCATCGGCAGGCGGACTCCCAACCACTGCGCCACTGGGGAAGCCCGGAATAAGTACTTTTAAAGAGAAAAAAAATTAATCTCTACCAAGGGAATTCTGAAGGATACTAAATTTTAGAACACTTATTGTCTTAGGTCGTTCTCTGTCTCCTGCCCCCACCCCGGCCAACTACTAAGTAATAGAGATAAAAGGGACTATACAGAGCAATAATGTTTTTGAGGTTTGTCAATTTCTTTAATACTTATATTTTGACTGTTTAGATTTTCTATTCCTTATTAATTTTAACAAGTTGATTTTTATGGGAATTATTTCATTTCATATGAAATTTCTGTGGTTGTTATAACATTTTGTCCGTTTGTATTATCTGTAGTTAGGCTTCCTTTTTCATTACTGATATTTTTCTTTTAACTTGATAAATCTGGCCAGTTGTTTGCCAGTTTTATTAGCCTCTTTACAGAGCTTTCAGCTTTGTTTTCTGTATAATATTTTTGTGTTCTATTTCATTAATTTCCATTTGTAGCCCAATATTTCTTTCTAGTTTTTCGGGTGTACTATTATTCTTCTACAGTTAGAGGGAAAGCTTAGCACATTGAATTCTATCTTTTTTTAACCAATATATGTCTTTTTTTAAAAATACACCTTTATTGGAGTATAACTGCTTCACAATACTGTGTTAGTTTCTGTTGTACAACAAAGTGAATCAGCCATATGCATACATATATCCCCATATCCCCTCCCTCTTGAACCTCCCTCCCAACCTCCCTATCCCGCCCGCTAGGTTGTCACAAAGCACCGAGCTGAGCTCCCTGTGCTATGCTGCTGCTTCCCACTAGCTATTTTATATTTGGTAGTGTATATATGTTGATGCTACCCTCATTTCGCCCCAGCTTGCCCCTCCCCCTCACCGTGTCCTCAAGTCCATTCTCTGTGTCTGCGCCTTTATTCCTTCTCTGCCACCAGGTTCATCAATACCATTTTTCTATTTTTTTTTTTTAGATTCCATATATATGTGTTAACATACAGTATTTGTTTTTCTCTTTCTGACTTACTTCACTCTGTATGACAGACTCTAGGTCCATCCACCTTGCTACAAATAACTCAATTTCGTTTCTTTTTATGGCTGAGTAATATTCCACTGTGTATATGTGCCACATCTTCTTTATCCATTCATCTGTCGATGGACACTTAGGTTGCTTTCATGTCCTGGCTATTGTAAACAGTGCTGCAATGAACACTGGGGTGCATGTGTTTTTGAATTATGGTTTTCTCAGGGTATATGCCCAGTAGTGGGATTGCTGGGTCATATGGTAGTTCTATTTTTAGTTTTTTAGGGAACCTCCATACTGTTATTCATAGTGGCTGTATCAATTTACATTCCCACCAACAGTGCAAGAGGGTTCCCTTTTCACCACACCCTTGCCAACATTTATTGTTTCTAGATTTTTTGATAATGGCCACTCTGACTGGTGTGATGTGATACCTCATTGTAGATTTGACTTGCATTTCTCTAACAATTAGTGATGTTGAGCATCTTTTCATGTGTCTCTTGGTGAAATGTCTTCTTTGGTGAAATGTCTATTTAGGTCCCATTTTTTGATTGGGTTGTTTGGTTTTTTGATATTGAGCTGCATAAGTTGTTTGTATATTCTGGAGATTAATCCTTCATCCATTGTTTAATTTGCAAATATTTTCTCCCATTCTGAGGGTTGTGTTTTTGTCTTGTTTATGGTTTCCTTTGCTGTGCAAAAGCTTTTAAGTTTAATTAGGTCCCATTTGTTTATTTTTGTTTTTATTTTCATTACTCTAGGAGGTAGGTCAAAAAAGATCTTGCTGTGGTTTATGTCAAAGGGTGTTTTTCCTACGTTTTCCTCTAAGAGTTTTATAGTGTCCAGTCTTACATTTAGGTCTTTAATCCGTTTTGAGTTTATTTTTGTGTATGGTGTTAGGAAGTGTTCTAATTTCATTCTTTTACATGAAGCTGCCCAGTTTTCCCAGCACCACTTATTGAAGAGGCTGTCTTTTCTCCATTGCATGTTTTTGCCACCTTTGTTGTAATTAGGTGACCATATGTGCATGGGTTTATCTCTGGGCTTTCTATCCTGTACCATTGATCTGTATTTCTGTTTTTGTGCCAGTACCATACTGTCTTGATTACTGTAGCTTTGTAGTATAGTTTGAAGTCAGGGAGCCTGATTCCTCCAGCTCCATTTTTTATTCTCAAGGTTGATTTGACTATTCGGGGTCTTTTGTGTTTCCATACGAACTGTAAAATTTTTCGTTCTAATTCTGTGAAGAATGCCATTGGTAGTTTGATAGGGATTGCACTGAATCTGTAGATTCCTTTGGGTAGTATAGTTATTTTCAGAATATTGATTCTTCCAATCCAAGAACATGGTGTATTTCTTCATCTGTTTATGTCAATTTTGATTTCTTTCATCAGTGTTTTATAGTTTTCTGAGTAAAAGTCTCTCACCTCCTTAAGTAGGTTTATTCCTAGGTATAAATGGGACTGTTTCCTTAATTTCTCTTTCTGATTTTTCATTGTTAGTGTATAAGAATGCAAGAGATTCCTGTGCATTAATTTTGTATCTTGCAACCTTACCAAATTCATTGATTAGTTCTAGTAGTTTTCTGGTGGCATCTTTAGGATTTTCTATGTATAGTATCATGTCATGTGCAAACAGTGACAGTGTTACTTCTTCTTTTCCAATTTGTATTCCTCTTATTTCTTTTTCTTCTCTGATTGCTGGGCTAGGACTTCCAAAACTATGTTGAGTACGAGTGGTGAGGAGGACATCCTTATCTTGTTCCTTATCTTAGTGGAAATGCTTTCAGTTTTTCATCATTGAGTATGATGTTTGCTGTGGGTTTGTCATATATGGCCTTTATCATGTTGAGGTAGGTTCCCTCTATGCCCATTTCCTGGAGAGCTTTTATCGTAAATCAGTGTTGAATTTTGTCAAAAGCTTTCTCTGCATCTATTGAGATGATCCTATGTATTTTCTCCTTCAATTTGTTAATATGGTGTATCACATTGATTGATTTGTTCATATTGAAGAATCCTTGCATCCCTGGGATAAATCCCACTTGATCATGCTGTATGATTTTTTCAATATGTTGCTGGATTCTGTTTGCTAGTATTTTGTTCAGGATTTTTGCGTCTGTGTTCATCAGTGATATTGGTCTATAATTTTCTTTTTTTGTGATATCTTTTTCTGGTTTTGGTATCAGGGTGACAGTGGCTTCATAGAATGAATTTGGGAGTATTCCTTCCTCTGCAATTTTTTGGAAGAGTTTGAAAAGCATCAGTGTGAGCTCTTCTCTAAATGTTTGATAGAATTCGCCTGTGAACTCCTCTGGTCCTCGACTTTGTTTGTTGGAAGATTTTTAATTATAGTTTCAATTTCATTACTTGTGATAGGTCTGTTTATATTTTGTAATCTTCCTGCTTCAGTCTTGGAAACTTGTACCTTTCTAAGAATTTGTCCATTTCTTTGTGGTTGTCCATTTTAATGGCATATAGTTGTTTGTAGTAGTCTCTTATAATCCTTTGTATTTCTGTGGTGTCAGTTGTGATTTCTCCTTTTTCATATCTAACTCTATTGATTTGCATCCTCTCCCTTTTTTTCTTGATGAAGCCGGCTAAGGGTTTATCAGTTTTGTTTATCTTCTCAAAGAGCCAGCTTTTAGTTTTATTGATCCTTGCTATTGTTTTCTTCATTTCTGTTTCATTTATTTCTGCTCTCATCTTTATGATTTCTTGCCTTCTACTGACTTTGGGTTTTCTTTGTTCTTCTGTCTGTAGTTGCTTTATGTGTAGGGTTAGATTGTTTATTTAAGATTTTTCTTGTTTCTTGAGGTGAGATTGAATTGCTATAAACTTCTGTCTTAGAACTGCTTTTGCTGTGTCCCATAGGTTTTGGGTTGTTGTGTTTTCATTGCCATTTTTTTCTATGTATTTTAAAATTTCTTCTTTGATTTCTTCAGTGATCTCTTGGTTATTTAGTAGTACACTGTTTAACTTCCATGTATTTGTGGTTTTTTACAGTCTTTTTCCTGTAATTGATTTCCAGTCTCATAGTGGTCAGAAAAGATGCTTGATATGGTTTCATTTTTCTTAAATTTTCTGAGGCTTGATTTGTCACCCAGGGTGTGATCTATCCTGGAGCATGCTCTGTGTGCACTTGAGAAGAAAGTGTATTCTGCCACTTTCGGGTGGAATATTCTGTAAATATCAGTTCAATCTCTCTGGTCTGTTGTGTCATTGAAAGCTTGTGTTTCCTTACTTATTTTCTGTTTGGATGATCTGTCCTTTGGTGTAAGTGGGGTGTTAAAGTCCCCTACTATTATTGTGTTATTGTTGATTTCCCCTTTCTTGGTTGTTAGCATTTGCCTTATGTACTGAGGTGCTCCTATGTTGGCTGTATAAACATTTACAATTGTTTCATCCTCTTCTTGGATTGATCCCTTCTTCATTTTGTAGTGTCCTTCCCTATCTGTTGTAACAGTCTTTATTTTAGAGTCTATTTTATATGATATGAGTATTACTACTCCAGCTTTCTTTTGATTTCTATTTTCATGGAATATTTCTTTCCATCCCTTCACTTTCAGTCTATATTTGTCCCTAGGTCTCTTGTAGACAGCATATATATGGGTCTTGATTTTGTATCCATTCAGTCCATCTGTATCTTTTGGTTGGGACATTTAATCCATTTACATTCAAGTTTATTATCAACATGTATGTTCCTATTGCCATTTTCTTAATTGTTCTGGGTTTGTTTTTGTGGGTCTTTTTCTTCTCTTGTGTTTCCCGCCTATAGAAGTTTCTTTACCATTTATTGTAAAGCTGGTTTGGTGGTGCTGAATTCTCTTAGCTTTTGCTTGTCTGAAAAGCTGTTTATGTCCCCATTGAATCTGAATGAGATCCTTGCTGGGTAGAGTAATCTTGGTTGTGAGTTTTTCTCTTTCATCACTTTAGTTATATCCTGCCACTCCCTCTGGCCTGCAGAGTTCCCATTGGCAAATCAGCTGAAACTTATGGGGATTCCTTTGTATGTTATTTTTTTTTGTTTTTCCCTTGCTGCTTTTAATATTTTTCCTTGAATTTAATTTTTGTTAGTTTGATTAATATATGTGTTGGTGTGTTTCTCCTAGGGTTTATCCTGTATGGGACTCTCTGCACTTCCTGGATTTGGGTTACTCTTTCCTTTCCCATGTTAGGGAAGTTTTCCACTATAATCTCTTCAAATATTTTCTCAGACCCTTTCTTTTTCTCTTCTTCTTCTGGGACCCCTATGATTCGAATGTTGGTACATTTAGTGTTGTCCCAGAGGTCTCTGAGATTGTCTTCAATTCTTTTCATTCTTTTTTCTTTGTTCTGCTCCTTGGCAGTTATTTCCAATATTTTGTCTTTCAGCTCATTTATTGGTTCTTCTACCTCAGTTATTCTGTTATTGATTCCTTCCGGTGTATTTTTCATTTCAGTTACTGTGCTGCTCATTTCTGTTTGTTTGTTGTTTAGTTCTTCTGGATTTGCTAAACAATTCTTGTATTTTCTTAATCCATGCCTCCATTTTATTCCCAAGATTCTGGATTATCTTTACTATCATTACTCTGAATTCTTTTTCAGGTAGATTGCCTATTTCCTCTTCATTTATTTGGTCTTGTAGGTTTTTGCCTTGCTCCTTCATCTGTGACATATTTTTTTGCCATCTCATTTTTTTTCTTTTTTTTTTTGATGAGTGGGATCGTGTTCCTGTCTTACTGGTTGTTTGGCCTGAGGCTTCCAACACTTCAGTTTGTAGGTTGTTGGGTAGAGCTGGGTCTTGGTGCCAAGATGAGGACCTCCAGGAGACTTCACCCTGCTGAATATTCCCTGGGGTCTGAGGTTCTCTGTTAGTCCAGTGGTTTGGACTTGGAGCTCCCACTGCAGGAGCTTTGGCTTGACCCCTGGCTTGTGAATCAAGATCCTGCAAGCTGTGCTGGGTGGCAAAAAGAAAAAGAAAATGAAAAAAAAGAACAATAACAAAGAGTAAAAAGTAAAATTAGACTAGGAAACTAATAGATATGTTAGAAAGAATATAAAAATAAAATATAGATGAAACAACAGCTGGTAGGTAGGGGGGGACCTAAGCAGGGGTGGGGTTTTGGCAGTGGGTGAGCCTATGCTTAGAACCCACAGGGCTGGGAAACGCCATGGGTGGTGGTGGGGTTTGGGTTTAGCCTTAATGAAACAGTTGGGGCCCAGGCATGCCTTGTGCCTCTTGTCTCAGAGGGTGGGGGATCCCACCTGGGAACCCAGCAGGCTTCCTGGGCCTGAGTGGGTGGGGTTAACACTCTCCACTCCTCTCCTGCTCCTCTAGTCCTGGAGGGCCCCTCCTGCCTGCCTCTCCTGTTCTCCCTGAGCCCCCAGGACCCATGTGGCCTAGAGCGTGCTTTGTGGGGTGGGGCCCCTATGAACTGGTTCCAATCAGTTCAGAATATTTTCCATTTTCTTTATTTTCTTCTTTGACCCATTTTTCTTTTATTTCAAAACACAGGGATTTCTACTTATCTCTCTGTTATTTTATCTTCAAATTGTGCACTGTGGTAAAAAAATACCTCTTTTAGATTTTAATTCTTTAATATTTTCTGAGATTGCTTTATTGGTCATTATGTAGTTAGTTTCTATAAGTTTTTCAGAAGTACACGAAAAGAATGTGTTTGAAATCTTTGGGGTGGAATGTTCAATATTTGCCCATTAGCTCAATTTCAATAATATTCAAACACACTGTATTCTCACTGATATTTTGTCAGCTTGTTCTATTAATCCTCTAGGAAATGTGTTAAAAACTTCTATTTATGATTTATGTATTTATTGTTTTAGTTCTATAAGTATTCTTTTCTTTCTTTTTTTTTTCTTTTCGTTTGGTCACGGTGTGCAGATTGTGGGATCTTAGTTCCCTCACCAGGGATTGAACCTGGGCCACAGCAGTGAAAGTGCTGAATCCTAACCACTAAGACAACCAGGGAACTCCCTAAATATTCTTTTTTGATATATTTTGAGAGTACTGTTGTTTAAACTTTCTATCTCCACTAGAGCCAAAGAGGTAAAGTATAATTTTTTAGGAATTATCAGTTTCATCTAGGTTTTCAGATTAATTTCCATTAGAGTTGTTCAAAGTATATTTCGTGATTAAAAATAATTTTTTTGTGTTTGATGGTTATTTCCTCCTTTACGATAATTTTAAAATGTCCTTTATATATGCTTTTTTTTTGATTTATGTTTTCTGATCACCTATTTTGTTGATTCTTTTAAATTGTTCTCTGCCTCATTAATATCTGTTTTGATTTTTCTTTCTACTTCATTAACATCTGCTTTTGATTTACTTTGTTTTTTTCTGTCTTTTTTCAGTTGAGAATTTAATTCATGTATTTTTATTCTTTGATTTTTATTGATGTAAATATCTAAAACTGTGAATATTCATCTGATCATTGCTTTGTTTCCCATAGAATAAAGAAATTCTGCAATTATAAAGTGAATTTTCTTTTTCACCCAAGCATTGTATAATTAGAGAGTTCTAGAATTTCAGATGAAAGGGTCTCTTTTTAAAAATTTTTAATTAATTTTTAATTTTATTGCCCTATCATCAGATAAAATTATTTATTTTATTTCTGTGATAGGGAATTTGCTGAGGTTAATGTTTATGTATGCTTGAAAAGAGGACGCATTTTTGTTATTGGGTGTAAGATTTCTCATATATATATCCATGGAATCTATGTTATTGATATAATTTTTCTATTTGACCTTCTTGTAGTATGAGTGGTGTATTAGAGTCTCTGATTATCAGTCTGTTTCTATGTCTTCTTATACTTAGTTTGGTTTTTGCTTTATAAAGGTGGTTCCTTATTTGGGGTGTGTGTGTGTGTGTGTGTGTGTGTATTTATATATATACTTATGTATTCATTCATGTTACATTTTCATTGTGGACTGTGGCCTTTATGTTATTTAGCATTATAGTTTCCTTCTTTGTCTTATTTCTTGCCTTTGGGACAGAATTCTGCTTTAATATAAAATTACAACCTCTGTTTTTGTGTTTTTTTCTCATTTGTCAGGTATGTTTTTGCTTATCCCTTTATTTGTAGTTTTGCAATATCATATTGTTTAGAATGTTTTAATGTATAGAACACTGCTGAATTTTGATTTGTGAACCAATTCTAAAATCTTTCTCATTACATATGAAAATAATTTACATTTATTAATATGACTACTATTTTGAGTCTTAATTGTTATACTATTCTGTATAATATTTAATTGTTTTTCAAAATATTTTAATTCTTTTTTAGTATGTTTTTGATACTTACATGGCACCTAGTTTTCATATATGACTTTTCTTTATATATTTATATTTTTACATTGTTTTTAGTGCTTTTTTTCTCTTTAGGGTTCTACTAATTGGTTTGCTTCCTTAAATCATTTCCTTCTACTTTCTCCTGTTACTCATTTTGCAATCAGTTAGCGCATTCTTCTTTTCTCTTTTACTCTTAGATTTTATATTTCACCTTTGTTTGAACCTATATCATTTATATGGTATTCTGTTACTTATATCCATACCTTTGTTTTGGTCTTATAGTTACAATTAAATGTTGTAAATGTTCTCCATTCATTGTTTTGCAGAACTGTCCCCAGTAATATTGTGGCTGAGTGAAGCTTGTTCCAAGAAGTTTCTTCAGGGAGGGGTTGTGAATTCAATTTTCTTTGAGTTATTGTATGTTTAATGAGTTTTCTGTAATTTTGACAGTTGAACAACAGCTTGGTTTGATATAAAATCCTTGGGTCACAATCCCTTGAGTTTCTTGGAAACGTTGTTACATTATTGTCTTTTTTTAACATGTTGCTGGTGGCATGGTTTTTAAAATTCATAAGTGACATGATCATTGTACTTAGAAGCCCAGAAGATTTTTTATTAATCTTTAAAGTCTAATAGTTTCTGTATGATATGTTTTAGGATTGACCATCCTTGTTCATTTTCCCAGGTATATAGTGAACTCTTACTATCTTAATTCAGGTCACCTTTTATTTCTGGAATGGTTTCTTAGATTATAGGTTTAGATAGTAATTCTCTTCTATTGCTTTGTTTTTCTTCGTTGAGACCTAGCTTATATGTATGTTGGATCATCTTGCCTGTCTTCAATATTTATCTCTTTCAGATCCTTTTATTCTGCCTCTGTTTTGTAAAAAAATTATTTTATTGAAGTATATTTGATTTACAATGTATTAATTTCTGCTGTACAGCAAAGTGATTCAGTTTTATATATGTGCATATATATGTATATACATTCTTTTTCATATTCTTTTCCATTATGGTTTATCACAGGATATTGAATATATTTCCCTGTGCTATACAGTAGGAACTTGTTGTTTATCCATTCTATATATAATTGTTTGCATCTACTAGTCCCAAACTCCCAATCCATCTCTCTCCTACTCCCCCTCTCCCTTGGCAACTGCAAGTCTGTTCTCTGTGTCTGTGAGCCTGTTTCTGTTTTGTAGATAAGTTTATTTGTGTCAAATTTTAGATTCCACATTATAAGTGATATCATATGTTATTTGTCTTTCTCTTTCTGACTTACTTCACTTAGTATGGCAATCTCTAGGTCCATCCTTGTTGCTGCAAATGGCATTATTTCATTCTTTTTTATGGGTGAGTAGTATTCCATTGAATATATATACCACATCTTCTTTATCCATTCATCTGGTGATGCACATTTAAGTTGTTTCCATGTCTTGGCTATTGTAAATAGTGCTACTATGAACATAAGGGTGCATGTATCTTTTTGAATTATAGTTTTATCCAGATACATGCCAGGGAGTGGATTGCTTGATCATATGACAACTCTATTCTTAGTTTTTTTGAGGAAACTCCATACTGTTTTTCACAGTGGCTGCACCAATTTACATTCCCACCAACAGTGTAGGATGGTTCCCTTTTCTCCACACCCTCTCCAGCATTTGTTATTTGTAGACTTTTTTTAAAAAAACTATTTATTTGTTCATTTATTTTTGGCTGCATTGCGTCTTCATTGCTGTGTGTGGGCTTTTTCTAGTTGCAGCGAACAGGGGCTACTCTTTGTTGCGGTGCATGGGCTTCTCGTTGTGGTGACTTCTCATGTTGTGGAGCATGGGCTCTAGGCACATGGGCTTCAGTAGCTGTTGCACGTGGGCTCAGTAGTTGTGGCTTGCAGGCTCTAGAGCACAGTCTCAGTAGTTGTGGCACATGGGGCTTAGTTACTCCGCGGCATGTGGGATCTTCCCGGACCAGGGCTTTAACTCACGTCCCCTGGATTAGTAGGCGGGTTCTTAACCACTGTGCCACCAGGGAAGTCCTGTAGACTTTTTAATGATAGCCATTCTGACCAATGTGAGGTGGTACCTCACTGTAGTTTCGATTTGCATTTCTCTAATAATTAGCAGTGATGAACAAATTTGTGCCCGTTTTTGTGCCTTTTTTTTTTTTTTTTTGTGGTACATGGGACTCTTACTGCTGTGGCCTCTCCCGTTGCGGAATACAGGCTCCGGACATGCAGGCTCAGCAGCCATGGCTCACGGGCCCAGCCGCTCCGTGGCACTTGGGATCTTCCCGGAGCGGGGCACGAACCTGTGTTCCCTGCATCGGCAGGCGGACTCTCAACCACTGAGCCACCAGGGAAGCCCTGTGCTATTTTTAAAATTGTGGAATTCTTTTCATTTTATCCTTTGTGTCTCTTACCATACCTTCAATGTTTATCTATTCTCCCTCAGGAGTTTTGTAATTTAGTTTTTATTTTTGAACTGATTTTGTCTTTTTTTTTTTCAATCTGTTTCTGGTGTTTCATCAGCACTTCTTAAATATCTGTCTAGTTTTTGTCTACTATTTTGAGTTTCTAAATTTGGGATTGTGGTGTTTTTCATACATGTAATAGTTAGTTTATTGACATTTACTTTATATTGGAGAAAAGTTTTCCTGTGGGTTGTGTGTGTTAGTTAGTTGGTTAAGATTAGTCTTATCATTTCTGCTCCCTGCCCCCCTTGTCCCCCCTCCCGCAGATCCAGGAATGCCTCAGAAGACCTTAGGTTAACTTCTTGCAACACTGTCTCTGGAATTGTACCAAGTTAATATATATTTAAAGTGTTAATAGTATCAGGACATGGTTACCTGGTTATTGCTTTTGCTTAATGTACAACACCTGATTTATGGAGTATACCTGGAATGGCAAGACTGTGAATTGACACATAGACCCTGCTATGCTACATGAATCGGGTTGTTTAAAAAAACAGGAACAGTGTTGTCAGATTTTTCATGTGGAGCTTGTCTACTCATGTCAGCCTTATCTCTTGCAACCAGCTGTGCCCATCCAGGCGTCCAGTCAAAGACTTGTTGATAAAAATACCAATGATTTACATGATAAACTCAGTGCTTGGCTAAACCTATTTTATCCTGTGAATCTTATTTTCAAACCAAGTCTAAGATCAGTGTTGATCGTCATTCATGGAGTATTTCATTACCTTGAAAGTTTTAATTCTTATTTTTGTTTTTTCTTATGTTAACTATGCGTGGTTGTTAGATATATTTTTCTGCTTATTACACAGGGTGTTGTCTTTTCCAGGACCAGCAATAACAGTTAGCTCTATGGTAGGTTGTTAAAGTCTTGGATTTACTCTATTTCTTAGTTCAGGTTACTTCTTGGTTGTGTTCTAGATACTATGTCTGCAGAACAAACCACTGTAATTTATGCAAGGCTCAATGGAGATAGCTCATTTGTGCTTCACTTTATGTTAGCTGGGGAAGCTCAAAAGCTATGGGCTGGAATCATCTAAAGGCTTGCTCAGTCACATGTCTAGTGTTGGATGACAACTACTGCTTGGGGTGTCAGATCCTCCCCATGTGGGTCTCTTTGTGTGGTCTCTCTGCATGAGCTTGTTTGGACTTCCTCAGAGAATGGTGCATGGGTTCTAAAAGCAAGCATCCCCAAAGTAAAAGACAGGTAGAAATAAAATTATCTGTTATGACCTAGCCCTGGGAGTCATGCAGCATTATTTATGACACATTTTATTCAATGAGGTAGTAAAAAAGGTCCCAGTCAGGTTTAAGGAGAGGAGAAATAGGCTATGGCTCTTGATGGGGATAGCAAGATTCTTCTACAAAAGCACATGAGACAAGAAATATTGCTATAGCGATTTTAGAAAAATACAGGAGAGAAGACCGTATGGAATTCAGAAAGCAAAGACAAAGGTAAGAGGCTGTGCAAGTAACCAATTGGCACTTCAAATGAATGAGAAGTTATGGAACTAATATCTCAATGAGAATGTATGGCAGGAAATCATGAAAAACAGTAAAGAAAAGTGAGGGAAATGGGAGATTCTGGAGTAATTTTTCCAAACATTCAGTGTTCTTTAGGAGTTTATTTTTTGAGCAATCACTACACCATGCTGAAAAGTGTCATGCTAGTGATTTATTCTACAAGGAATTAACCAGTTTGGACAGAATCATAAAATTGGCTTATAATATAGACTAATATTTCTAAAACTTTTGCCATCCACAGACTATATAATGGTCATAATGTACATTTTATTATACAACAAAACTACCAATTTTAGATAAATTTAAAAACGGATTTATAGCAATAAAAATACAAGCATAATATTTATAAAATAAAAATAATTTTGATTTATTCACTTACTGGGATGATATCATTAGTCTTTGAATATTGTATATATTATTAAATTAAAGCTATTTGAAGCCATAGATCACATCTCATACCCAGATGGTTTCTTCTTTTACTTCTTTTATGTGTGTACATTGGAAAGCACAAACTATTATAGATAATTGAAAAAGGCAACTGTCATATTGTGTTTGGATGGAGTATAAGTCTAGAAATTATGGGAAGATATTTCAGCAAAGATTTCAGCTTTTGGTTAAATACTCAAATGAGTATACCACCCTTGAAAGCAGAAAAATCGAATGCTTCTTAGAATAAATGGTGAATGGTATTTAGCTTTGGTTTCTTTCAGCTTTGGAAAATTTCATATTCTTTTGAAATATTTGGTTTTACATAAAAACATATGCAATAATGCATTATCATCTACTTTCCTCAATGGGTGAAGAAAATCAAATGTTAGGAAAGGGTAAAATTATCTTAGATTGAGTCATTCATATTACAGTTTTGTCTTTTTAAGACAGGCTGGTGTCTTATTCTCAACATATTAAAAAATCGTAATATTTTAGAACTCTTAGATTCAAGCTACTAAATATTCTGAATATAGTACTGAAGTATTCTACTTAATCAAGTCACATAAAATAATAGAATTATTCTTTATCTAGTTATCAATGTTGTGAAGTAATATTATCTTTTCTTTAATTTTAAAATACATATAAGCGTCTTTCCACTCAACAGTCAGCATAATCCAGTGTTAATCAGCAGAGCTGTGTATTGATGCTCATATTTTTCCCAGAGCCCACTGAAAGGTCATATGCTCAGTGCCTTCTGTTAGATCATATGTGTTTCTGTGCTATTTCATTTAACACTGAATTAAGAACTGTTGACCACAACCTGTTCTTTGAAAAGGCCATGTGTGAAATGACATTCAAGAAAAACTATTCCTTTATTAATGTTCTTGCTTGCTGTATACATAACTAATGCTGATCAGTACTGGTCCCAATGTATCTTTCTTGAGTCTACATTCCAGCTCATGGATTTTTAGCATTAAAGCAAAATGTTACTGGCACATCGCCCTTGTGTATGTATTACACCTATGTCAACAGCACATTCATACTCTGAACATCAGTGGTTTTGTTCAGCTCTAAATTCAGATGTCCAATGGGGTACCCATGTGATAATAATTTTGTTCTCACATTGTATATATATTGTATTAATTTCCTATGGCTACAGTACAAACTTGGTGGATTAAAACAACACAGATTTATTCTCTTACAGTGGACAGAATTCCAAAATCAGTTTCAGATTGAAATCATTGTGTTGACAAGAAGTTTGCTCCCTCCAGAGGCTCTGGGAGAATCCTTTCCAGCTTCTAGAACTACATCACTTGGCTCGTGGCCTTTTCCTTCATTTCAAAGCCAGCAGGGTAACATTTTGCTTGAACACAAATATGAGGGACACTGCACCAAATTTGACTGATGGATAGGTCATCCTTTGTATTGGAAAGAAGGCCAAGAATATGGGTCTGAATTCAGATAGGATGATGTATTTTGTCATGAGAACTTAGAATTTTTCTTTTAATTCTGTTTTTCTTATTGAAGAGGCAAGGTTGTCAGTAGAGGGAAAGGAGCATCAAAGTTTGAAGGGGGAGGAAAGATGGGAAAGAGAAATGACTAGGAAAACATAGCAGCACAGAGACTTGTTGGCTTCTGTTCACAAATTCAGGCCATTCAACTTAGTGGTGTGTTTTTCTTTTACTTTTTAAATTTAATTAATTTATTTATTAAAAACATTTTATTGAAGTATAGTTGATTTACAGTGTTCTGTCAATCTCTGCTGTACAGGAAAATGACTCTGTTATACACATATAAACCTTCTTTTTAAATATTTTTTCCACTGTAGTTTATCACAGGATATAGAATATAGTTCCCTGTGCTATACATTAGGACCTTGTTGTTTATCCATTCTAAATATAATAGTTTGCATCTACCAACCCCTAACTCCAAGTCCATCCCTTTACCCCTCTCCCCCTTGGCAATCACAAGTCTGTTCTCTATGTGTATAAGTCAGTTTCTGTTTTGTAGATAGGTTCCTTTGTGCCATATTTTAGATTCCACACAGTGATATCATATGGTATTTGTATTTCTCTTTCTGACTTACTTCACTTAGTATGTTAATCTCTAGTTGCATCCATCGTGCTGCAAATGGCATTATTTCATTCTTTTTTATGGCTGAGTAGTATTCCATTGCATATATGTACCACATCTTCTTTATCATCTGTCATGGACATTTAGGTTGTTTCCATGTTTTGGCTATTGTGAACAGTGCTGTTATGAACATAGTGGTGCATGTATCTTTTTGAACTATAGTTTTATCAGAGTATATTCCCAGGAGCAGGATTGCTGGATCATATGGTAATTCTATTTTTAGTTTTCTGAGGAACTGCTATACTGTTCTCCATAGTGGCTGTACCAACTTACATTCCCACCAACAGTATGGGAGGATTCCCTTTTCTAGTGGTGTGTTTTTCTTAAGTAATGTGTAACTCCTTGGACAGGGATGAAGAATACAGAGAAATGGCTTTAACCAGAGCTGGGATTTGCCAGTCTTGTAGGATGAACAGAGAGAAGGGTATGGGCATCGAGGTTATACACAAAGAATGATTATAATGATAGACCATGGAATCTAAGCCAATTTAGGAGGAAAATGTGGACCTGAAGGGGTGATGGACAGTGAAAAGATAGTAGGATCAATAGATTGTCATTCTCACTGTGAATAATTTGAGGAGTCACTCCTTGAGGGAGTGAGTGGATTGATAGGAGAAGCTAGTTGCAATATGGGATTTTGAAATTGAGATTGTGGAGGGTATTTGGTTATGAATATAACAAGGTTCAAGATACACTCACAGAGTAGGTGACTGAGGTGGAGTGGTGGACAAGATTACTGAAATAGGAGGACAATGAACTTAGAGGGCAGGATATTATTAGGACAACTTATGTGGATATTGAAATAATCCAGAAAGATGACAGGAGCAGTGGTAGAGAGAGTGAGAGCCGAGAGCTAAAATCTTCTGGGAATGAAGGAGGGTGACTCTGAGCTCTGTCATTAATAGAAGTAATGAAGGATCAATGGTGTTATGATCTGATGGCATGAAGTTCTAGGAGGACTTATGAAGATTTTAGGAAACTTTGAGGACCCATGTCTTTGAGTTTGGACAAAAATAGTAACCGAATGTGAAATAGTTGGCTGGTGGGAAGCAGCCGCATAGCACAGGGAGATCTGCCTGGTGCTTTGCGATGACCTAGAGGGGTGGGATAGGGAGGGTGGGAGAGAGGCTCCAGAGGGAGGGGATATGGGGACATGTGTATGCATATGGCTGATTTGCTTTGTTGTGCAACAGAAACTAACACAGTGTTGTGAAGCAATTATACTCCAATAAATATCTATTAAAAAATAGAATAGTAACTACTAAATAAGGTCTTTAGGAGATGGCAGGATTTTGTCTGGAACCAGAAGGAGAAGCAAATATTTGGAGTGAAGGGTTTTGATGGAAGGGATTTTGCTAATGACAGACGATTACTCTGAAGATCAAGCGTTTTTAGTGTGTGTGGGGGTAGGTGGCTGGTCTGTATCAGGCAGTGTACAGAGCTGTAAGGAGGTGAGGGTCCAGGTGAGGAGGGATGGCCTGGGAGTCAGGGCTTCTTGAAGTAGTCAAGTAAATAGAGACATAAGGTGTGATGTTGGGTGGATGGTAAGATTCATAGCTGTGGCAGTATCAGCAAGAGCCCAGACTCTTCTGTAGTGTGAACTTGGTAACAGGAAATACTCTGACCCACATTTCATGGTTCCATGTGGAGAAATCTTCCTGACCTTTTGAATTATGCTCTCTTACTCCAAGTCCTGTTGGGAAGGAGAAGACCTTGTGATTTGTGAGCTCAGAAGAAGGAAGTAGGTATACTCAGCTCAGCCCTATCTTCTGTTCTTCTTTATGTCAGCCTGTCTACAGGAGAGCTGCACTCTGCGGTGCTCCTGTGTCTGTCCAGGGAGACGTGTGACTGTCCAGCTATGGAATAAGAGGGGTGATAAATCTAATTCAGGGAGACTTCGCTGTCCAAAGCCACCATCACCACATAGCTTTTTCAGTAACAACTGGTAATTTGTTCCCCAGGTCTTTGACTCAGGTAGGGAAGGAGAGTGTTGTTCCAGCCTTAGTGCTAATGGAAAACTCTCAGAGATGCTTTTGTTTCTACCCACTTTTAAATCTGGTTCTTCAGCCTTGCACTGATTCTGTATTAAGCCCTTAATTTTTCTTCAAATAAATCCCCATTTGCTTATTATAGCTAGAATTAGTTTCAGTTGCTTTAAACCAAGCACTATAATCAGTACAATCATTTAGCCCTTGTTCTGGACAAACTTCATTGGTTTGCCAGAAACGTGGTTGTGCTTTGCTTGGAAATGGCTAAAATGGCTGCATGTTACTCTTTGACATTTCATTACAGACAACACACAGGAGAATAAATCACCAGTCTGGGAAAATCCAATTTTCAGATAATTATCAATGTACTTTGTATTCCCACTCTGCTGTTTTGACTGCTTATGCTAAATTTTCATACTCACAGATTCACTTGACTACACATGTAAAGATTCACTTTCTGTGGTCTTTCTGGAGTTAAGTTCAAATATGTTTATGACATTCTTATGGGTTATACTTTTTCCATTAGTTTTCAAATGTATTTATTCACCCATGTACAAGAATAGAGCCATCGTTCCATTTTGGGGGATTGGCATAACAATAGGGTGTAATACTCACAAAAATATAAATTTAGCAACTGTAAACAATTACACAGAAGCGTAAATATATTGGCTTGGACTGCCTGCATGCCATCAGCATCAGCCAAAGTAAACAGACCTATGTTGTCTTTGAAGTACTTTTGTGACCTTTACAGACTTAATCATTAGTAAGAATCTCACAGGGATTCTGTGAAAATCATTACTAATTTTATTGTTCTGGTTACCTAGTGCTATGCAACAAACTACCCCAAAACTCATTGCCTTAAAACAACACCATGCTACATCTCAGTTCTGTGGGTTGGAATTTGGGCAGGGCTTGGCTGGTTGATTTTTCTGCTCTGCATGGCATTGACTGGGATGGGTCAGTGGCGTTCAGTGATGATGGCTGGGCTTGCTGGGGGCTCCAGGATGCTTCACTTACATGCCTGGTGCTTTAGTGTGAATGACTGGAAAGCTGGGATCAGCTGGGGCCCGCCTCTGTCCAGGTAATCAAGGGCTCTTTCCCTGTGGTGTGTAAAATAGGGTTGATGAGTTTCCAACACAGTGGTTTAGGGATCCAAGAATGACTGTCTCAAGAAATGCTGGTAGAAGATTTAAGGTCTTTAGTAACACAGACTTGAAGGTCCCAGAAAGTCACTTGTACATTCTATTGATGAAGTAAATCACTAAGACCAGGCTGGCTTCAAGGGCAGAGGAATTATCCTATCTCTTCTCAGTGGCAGAAATGTCAAACATGTTATGGCCATCTTTTATCCACACTGTGGAATTTGTTAAGTGAATGTGAACAACATTGTTCAATTGCTTTCGTCTCTGAAATAAATTGCCTGAGGACTGCTTGACCCTTGGACCACCAGTGCTCCATGGATCATTTTCAGAAAAGATTTGTCTAGAAAATGAGGGTGATCTTTAAAACCCCTAAAACTCCTGATTACAAGTGCTAATTAAAAACATATAATATGGGACTTCCCTGGTGGTGCAGTGGTTAAGAATCCGCCTGCCAATGCAGGGGACATGGGTTCAAGCCCTGGTCTGGGAAGATCCCACATGCTGCAGAGCAACTAAGCCCATGTGCCACAACTACTGAGCCTATGCTCTAGAACCTGGGAACCACAGCTACTGAGCCTGCATGCCACAACTACTGAAACCCACACACCTAGAGTCAGTGCTCTTAAACAGGAGAAGCCACTGCAATGAGAAGCCCACACACCGCAACGACCCCACTCGCCACAACTAGAGAAAAACCGGGTGCAGCAATGAAGACCCAACACAAGCATAAATAAATAAATAAAATTATAAAACAAACAAACAAACAAAACATATGATATCAGCCCTATTAGGGAGGTAGTATTGTATAATAGTTATCATGGTCTCTGGAGGTAAACTGCCTGGAGTTCTAAGCCAGGTGCTAACACTTACTAGCTACATCATATGGGCAACTGTCTTCCTTTGTCTATTTTCTATTTCTCATTTTCTTCCTCTCTATCTGGAGATAATATATCCGATTTCACCAGGTTGTTTTGAGAAATAAATGAGAAAATGGAGATAAAGAATTTGCTACAGTGCTTGGCACATGACATCACTCAATACATGTTAATCACAATGATTAATATTGATACATTTACTTAGGCTCCGGAGTCTCACTGGGTATTTCCTTAAGAACAACATGTTTAGGGGATGAGATGTTAAAAATGTGTAAATCTGTGCTTTTCAATGTTTCCTTTTTGAAGCTAGTTAGATTTTGTTCTCTTGATTTCTATAACAGAAAATTGAGGACCAAGAGAGAGTTAGGCTCTGGGGACTCTTGAACTGATAGAATACAGTGGAGAGATGAAAATAATGGGTCAATACATTAAGAAACAAAAACCAAGCCAAACACAAATAAAAACTGAGGCTACTCTAGTGTTTCAGGCAGATTCTATGTATGACCTACTTTTCTGACTTGGGCCGGTTCACCACTCCTTAGGCAACCTGGTGGTCCCCACTCCTGGGGAGGTCACGGTATTGATGCCGAACTTAGTGTGGACAGCTGATCGGCATAGATCCTTACAGCCCAGAATGCTTGGGCTCAAGCGAACCTCTTGCCTCAACCATCCTTTTATCTGGGATTATAGGCATGTGGTACCGCACCGGGCTATGACCTTATTTTCTTATTTCAACACAATTCAGTCATGTATTTTTTTTTCTCTATGAATACTTTGAATACAGTATGGGTAGTAAAAAATCCCATATTGAGATCTCAAAGCTTACATTCTAGAGTTTCTTGTATCCTTTGGGTTTAGATTTGGCTCTATGTGTGAAATAAATCTTATACAAATACTGGCTTAAGCAAAATAGAAAGCTCTTTCTGTCTCACATAGAGTGTGGAAATAGGCAGTCCAGAGCTGGTATGGCAGCTTGTAGTTTATGGACCCAGGTTCCTTTCATCCTGTGACTCTGCCCTGTGTAACTTTCATTCCTAAGGACAGAGTCCTGATGATTCCTGGAGCTCCAACCATTACATTTGCTTTCCTGCCATCAGGAAAGAGGAAAGAGGGGAGAGAAGAGTATGCCTCCCCACTTTCAGGATACTTTCTGGAGGATTCAAATGACACTTTTTCTTTTACAGCCCTCTAAGTTTCTTTCTGACACTAAATCTGTGGTGTCTTTCCATACTGATTCCACAATTACTGGACACTGTCTTACAATTTAATTCAATTCTGACAATATCTACCTGGAGTTAGTGTCATATCCCATAAGACTGCCTGCACTTCACAGGCCAGCTGCAAATGGTGTGCCTAGGCTACCCACACTTCTGTTTGGCTGACAACAAATTCAGGGATTCTCACAGTCCTCCTCAGATTTGATAATTAGCTAGAGTGACTCACAGGACTCAGAAAAACACTTTACTTACATTTAGTGGTTTATTATAAAGGATAAAAATGATCAGCCATCTGAAGAGGTACATAGGGTGAGCTCTGAAAGGGTCTTGAATACAGGAGCCTCTGTCCTCATGGAGTTGGGGCACGCCATCTTCCAAAGTGGTTGGGTTAACAAACCCCAAAGCTCCCCAGTCTTATAAGGGTTCAATCTGCACCCCCTCCCTGGAGGTCTCAAAGATGTTGCAAGTTCCAACACTCTAATCACAGATTTGGTTTCCTGGAGAATAGCCCCAACCTAAGGCTCTCCAGGGGCCCTACCCTAAGTCACTCCATTACCATAAGCTCACATATAGTCAAAAGGGGCTTGTAAAGAAGAACAAAAAACATTCCTATCATTCAGGAAATTTCAAGTGTTTTAGGAGCTCTGTGCCAGGAATTTGGGACAAAGAGCAAGTATTTATTTTTTACTGTACAGAAAGCCCACTGGTCATAATTAATTCCATGACCTCACCTAGCTATAATAGAGTCTTAGAAATGTTGTTAATAATATTATTATAAAGAAAGAAAGAAGGGAAGAATGGATAATGGGGGACAACTTCCCTGCTCCATCATGAATGAGTTTTCCATTCATTGATGGAAGCTTCTTGGCTGTCAGCCTTTATGCTTTAGCATAGGCCTGGGTCCCGTTGGAATGATTTTCCCACTGTTGGCATTAGCCTTAATGTTGCTATAGTCCTGAACATTGCTAGTCAGTCTGGACTCTAATCTGGGGTGTTAGTCTATGACCCTGCTACTCAATTGTGACTTTACCCAGTTTGGCTTTTTAGGCTATAAGTCCTACAGATAGGGACCATGTGCAGTTCTAAAGGTTGTGCCTACTTCCTTGAAATTTTTTATTGAATATGCATTTATCTGAAAGCTTGTCAAAATATTCACCATTATTCATAATAAAGTAGTTCATCTTGATCCCCTACTCTAATTAACTGAAATGAATTTGTTACTTTTGGAGAAACATTCTTCAACTTCTAACACCTTTTGCCTTATTTTTGAATTTTAGTTTTTCTGTTACTTATTAGTTTACTTCTGATGTGCTTTTTAATCTTCTAAACCAATGCTAAATTTGTTACAGAAATTCAGAAATTTCTGGAAATTCAGAAATAACACACCAATTTACTTGTCGCCTGTGAAGGACTTTATCAAAAGCCCACAGAGAGTCTAACTTCATTTAAACCAGGCATTCTCATCTCTTATCACTTATCTGCAATCTCCTTCTCTCTTAGATTTTCCTGGAAAGCCTTAAGGAGTGATCCACATCAAGATCCTCCCAAAAGTTTCAAATTTCAGGCTTATTTAGAAATACCTTATTGCAGGACTTTGTATATTAGGCTTTTGTTCTTCAAATGAATTATCATGTTTTTTGCTCTCAATTTTACGAGAGCCTGTGTCTTTTTATGTGAGGCTAGGTTGCTCTCTCAACACTCTTCCAATTTTTATTGAACCTTGTCAATATATTAAAAACATACAGAAACATAGGAGTACCATTTGTGATGTATTTCAGAAAGATTTAACTATTATACAATGTTGAGATGTATTATGGTGGAAGTTCTTACATGCTGTGGCAAGAAGTAGCATTCAGATTCAAAAAGCCCACTAGAAGGACAGCAGAGGCCAGCACAAAATTTGTGTCTGAACACCTGGATTACTGGGAGAATTTAATTGGGAGTTGTGTGTAAAGTTATTTCAGGGAGCTTCAGAATGTTGTAAAATAAAACCAAACATGTTTTCTGGGAACCCATGTTGACTTGGTGTTTTGCTCATGGTTGCTAGAAGCACTCAGCCTAATGTGGGAGATCAGCTCACAGGCATTGGTAGCTATTGGATAGTACTTCTATGCAGCACTAGGACAGCAGATATAAACAAAAATATTCAATAAAACGTGTCATAGCTTTCAGGAACACTAGTCCTGATTTTTCCTTTGCATTTGTTCATATGTTTCAGTTTTACTGTTTAAAACTGGACTTCAGTACCTCTGTTCCTTTGTACCAATTAAATGCACGACGTACTTTGATTCCTTGGATTGGAAGGAACCTTTGGGGCCTGTTCCCTTATTAGCAGAGCTAGTGGTCTCTTCGTCCATAATAATTCACCAAGTCAACAGGATCAATTTAATTCAGAGTCCTTTATTCGTCACTTTCGACAATTTAACCAAATTAACTAATTCTCCAGAGAGTATAATGTGAAATTATGTATTCAAGTATGGTGTCCTTTAAAAATTGTTACAGATAAGTCACAAATAGTAATTTTCTTTGTAAGACTAAAATGTGCCAACCAACCCATATTTTTGAACATAAGATTTTTGCCTAATTATTTCTTACATAATAACATCAATGCAATTCTGTATTTATAGTGACTGTCTTTCTTTAACTTCAAATACCTTAATTGGCTATATCTTGTTTATTCTTATGAGTTACTTGAGCCTTAGTGTAGTACAGGTTCCAGCTTGAGTTCAAGCCAAGTTTAATCATATCTTGGCATAACTGGGAAACTGGTGGATTAATTGATTGCCTGATTCATTCATTCATTCTGTCAGTATTATCTGAGTGCCTATTATGTGCCAGACACTGTCCTAGGCATTTGGAATAAAGCAGTGACCAAAACAGAAAAAATTCCTACCTTCATGGAGCTTACCCTCTTTCTCATGTTTTACAATGTTGGGTGTAGAAGAGACAGTCAATAATTTCTGGTACTATATTTTTATTAGGCTCTATAAAGACTGCAAATAGATAACTCTTACTAGAGGACAGAGGAGCCATTTACCAGCTAGACACCTGATACAGTGAGAAAGCTTTAGCCATTTGAGGGGAGGGGATGACTTTAGATTCTTCTCAATACTGGCCAACAATGAACTCACGACTCAGTAGTTGATGAGTGGTGGTGTTTGTGTGTGAATGTTTGTGGGAGAAAGACAGAGGGGTGGGAGCGGGAGTGGGGCGTGTAGAGGAAAGGGAAAGATATAGTCAAATCTGTGAGTCTGAAAGTAAAAAAGGAAAGAGTTCATTTCACAATCTGTGAAGGAATGGACTCCATGTGTTTATGAACACAAGTAAGAGAATATGCTCAGAAATATGGGAGGACTTTGCAGAAGATCAGTATCCTGTGTGAGAAAGTGGGGAGAGTCACCACTACTGTTAATTGACTTTAGGGCTGATGAGAATGTTTTTTCCTAGAGACTTCTTCCTGACCTGCAGTTGGGCTTACAGCTATAACACCTTCATGTCTCAGCAGAAGCATCATCTTTTCTGAGAAATTGCTCATGATACCTCAAATGTGGAGTTACTTGTCCCTTCTTTTTGCTCCCATTGTACTTGTGTCCTATCAAGTCATCTATTATCCTGTGTTGAAATTGCATGTTGTTTTCATCTGGACTGTAAGCACACTAAGGCCAGGACCACATCCTCTGTACTCTGTTCCCTTGTGCACAGCAGAGTGTCTGTCATATAGTAAGAACTTAGTAAATACTTAATAATTTTATATTCTTAATCTATACTCTCATGCTACTCTATTTCCGTGTCATTTTTATATGATGGTAAAAAATAAAAGATATTTTTCAGAAAGTTTGCTCAACATATTGTATATGACTATGAAAGAAATTACTAATTACCATATTCAGAATATTGTATTTTTCTTCAATATAATGCTTTGTACGTATTTTAATTCTCATAAAAAGCTCATGAGGTTAAGTTGCTTTTGAGATCTTCTGAGTGAGTTGGAGGAATTAAGGATTCAGTCTTTTCATAGTTTATTTATTGTTTTTTTGTTCCTGTCATTACCATGAAGTGTTTATTCTTTACTGGTTCAGTTTTTCATACTGTTGGTACATAAAAAACAGGGGATTTCTCCTCCTTGGCTTGTTTCCTATTGTATTAAATAAAGTTCGTGACTAATGCATGCAACTCAAACCAACATTACCACTATCTTAAGCCAAAAAAATATTATATTAATAATAGTGGTGAATCTCATGAAATCCAAGGAATATCTGAATAAGACATCTCTGGAAACTAAGGCAATTTCAGGGTTTTATTCCAGATTCTTGCCATTTTGGTGACTGCTGCCAGCAATTCTTAGTGATCTCAGTTCAAGAGTCCAAATCCCAAAGAGTTTAAGTTAGATTATTCCAGAGTGGGTCAGATATCTTCCCTTGACCTAAACAACTGTGGGTGGAGGAAGGTCATGAAGTAAAAATATGTCTACTGAGAATCCCCTGTTTTGAAAGGTATGGTAACTTTCAGAGAAATGAGGATAGTCAGATAACCCAATAGTGTACACTAAAAGTCTCGAGAAGACCAACTCGTTGATGACAAAGGAGGACAAATTTTGATAATACTCATCAGACTGCCTTTATTTTTTCAGTAATAGTACTTTAGTTTCATGAACTAATTGATCTAACAAGGTAAGATGTTCGCAACAAAAATAAAAGAACCTCCAAATGAAGAATCATTAAGTCCATTTTATAGATATTAAGATTGAGTTTCAGAGAGCTTAAGTAAATTTTTTATGTACAAAGACCTAGTAAGTGACATAGCCAGAATTTAGACTTTAAACCCCAAATTTCATTCTCTTTCCACATTATCATTCTGTCTCTCTACATTGTTTTATTTAATCTTCACAATGACTCTGTGAACCTGTAGTATTATCTTCATTTTATGTTACTTGGAGCAGTAAGATTAGCAGAAAAAACTTGTCTGTAGTTCAGGGTATTTCAGGATGAGATAGGTTATTGTTGTCTAATTGCAAAAAATCCCACATCCATAATACCTGTTGAACCTAATACCTAAGTTATCCGCCATCTTGCGGTATTGAAGCTCAAAAGGAATATAAAGAAATAATTAGAAAACAGAGACAACATGCCCTTTAGATCTTGGTTTTGGCAATAGATAAGAAATTAATTTACTTGACATATTACCATGAATTTCTATTGATATATACTTCTAAAATGTATATGCAATAGTTCATTGATTCTAAGACATGCTCCCCCCAACCCCCTAATTTTGACATTACTGAAACTGGGCTTGCTTCTCTCAAACAATGTCATGTTGTAGTTTAATTGACAACGTGTTTTATTTCTCAATGGTACCTAGAATAGTTATGCTTCTTACATTTGTTGGATTCTTAGACCTGATGAAATAATATATATGCACATACAAATTTAAATGTAACAGGAGAGCAACTGAAGAGAATTCCAGCTGCCTAATTTCCTGTATTGCAAATTTCATCCCCAAATAACACAGAACAACAAGAAAAAACTAAAACTACACGAAAATCACTCAAAATAACTTGAAGACAGAGAATGCCCAAATTTCAAAATAACTATAAGTAAAAAGAAAAAATGAAAAAAAAAAAAGAAACCTCAAATCCCAGTGGGTGTCTTATGTTCCTGCCCTCCTGCAAGGCTGCAAGGCTTCATGGCAAACAAAGACAGGCTTTAAAAAGCTTCAGGGAAGAGAAGAGAGGAGCTAGAAACTGGCCTAAGTTTGGTCTAAAATCACCTGCAGAAAGAGTAAGTCCTTGTTAAGTCTAAAAATGAAAAAATTATTTGGGGCATATTAGGGCATGGTCTACAAGGAAATGACTAAAAAATATGTGATCTGGTTTTTTTGCTTCATTTTTCTGCTTTCTTCTGGGTCATTGAAAAATGTAACTATTTCTTAAATCCAAAACTGAGAAATGCTTTGAAAGACAGGTATCTTGCTCTTTGTTAAAACCCTTAATTGATAAAGGCAACTTCAAGTAAATGTTTTCATGTGTATTAAATGGCTCAGGAAAACAGGGTAAGAGTATAATTCTCCCACACAGGGTTGATAAGCTCAAAGCACTTAAAATTAAGTCTGATGAGAAAGAAACAAGTTTCAAAAAGAATTGAGGATGTGTCTTTTGGCAAATTGAGCTACCTGGAATCAACAGTTAAAAAAAGCTAAGTTTTGATAGAATGTGTATACCCCCCCAGCCCCCCTCCAGAAAATCTTGTATTAGAAGGAGTGTGACCATTCTAGGCTTAAAATAACATTTTAGCCTCCAACATTATACAGGCAGGAAGCCTTTCAATGCCCTTTACAGATGTGGTCAAAGGAAGAAATGGAACTGGAAGGACATATCAGGGTATAGAGCTAAGAGACATGGAGAACCATAGATTGTAGTGGCAAAACCAGGGCCTGATAGGAATGGCTTTTACTCCCAGAGAAAGCTCCCTGATGACAAAAATCTTCCCACTAGGATTTCAGAAATGTTGTGGGCCACAGACTGCTGTGTGCCTTGCATTCTTTTTTTTTTTTTTTTTAAACTTACTTGATTTGAAAATTTTTCTTTCTGGCTTTATTGAGATATAATTGACATACAATTATGAGTTTAAGGTGTCCAACGTGATGATTTGATATATGTGTCTATTGCAAAATGATTATCACAATAAGGTTAACAATGTTACCTGTTACCACACCCATTACCTCACTTAGTTGCCTTTTCTTTGTGGTAAGAACTTTGAAGATCTACTCTCTTAGCAACTTTCAAGTATACAGTACAGTATTGTTAACTATAGCAATACTGTATATAAGATCTCCAGAACTTGTGCATCATATAACTGAAAGTTTGTACCCTTTGACCTCCTTCATCTATTTCCTTCACACCCGCATCCCACCAACCACCAGTCTACTCTGTTTCCATGAGTTCTGTTTTTTAGATTCCACATATAAGTGAGAACACACAGTATTTGTCTTTTTCTGTCTGGCTTATTTAGCTAAGTATAATGCCTTCAACTTTCATTCATGTTGTGGCAAATGGCAGGATTTCCTCCTTCTTTATGGATGAATAATATTCCATTGTGTGTGTGTGTGTGTGTGTGTATAAAATGTTTTTTTCTTTATCCATTTTTCTTTCAGCAGACATTTAGATTTTTTTCTGTATTTTGAGTATTGTAAATAGTGCTACAGTGAACATGGGGGTGTAGATATCATTTTGAGATAGTGATTTCATTTCCTTTGGATATATAGCTAGAAGTGGAATTGCTAGATCACACGGTAGTTCTATTTTTAGCATTTTTCTCTTTTTTGATGAGAAATATTTGTTGCCTTTATACTGTCCTTGTCCCACCATTGTATTTTAGTTATGTGGTCAACAGATAACTTGTTCTTTTTCTGGATCAAGAGGAGTTATATTTATATTTGATGTTGAGATTACCATGCGGTTCTTAACTTTATGCCTCAGATCTTGACTGGTTAGGACTTTTGCATATTTGACTTAGAGAAAACTTGATATTTTAGATGCTGAAAGGAAGTCATCAAATATTTATGAGTAAGATAATGGATTGTTGTAGGTTGTATTACTGACTCCAGCTATTTGCTGATGTCCTTGAAATTTACATATCCACCATTTGCAATGAAATTTGTAGTGCCTCAGATTTGCGGTACCTTCTATGGGAGCTGTATACTTTCCCACCCCACTGATGTTGAGTTCTTTTCAGTGAGACTTTCCATAGCTGTAGAATGTGAGTTTAGGAGCGTTTAGAGTAAAAAAAAAAAAAAAAACGATGTGAATCAGAGAAGAAGCTGACTTGCATGTGACATATCATATGAGCGAAAATGAACCTTTGTTGTTGCCACTGAAATTTTGTATTGTTTATTACTGCAGCATAACATAGCAAGAGCTGACTAACCCATATGATCTATGTTCTTGAATGAACACTCAGGTTTTCCATGTGGGAAATGAATTAAAGGGATAAAAGAGTGAAGTTGGAAAAAAGTTAGAAAACCATTTCAGTATTCTGAGGTAGATGATGGTGTCTTGGATTTGGGTAATAGTGATGGAATCAGGGAGTGAGAATAAATAGGACTGGGTGATTGATTACATGTGACGATATGAGAAATATGTCAGAAATTAATTTTAGGTTTTGGTAGAAATAACTGGATGGATGGTGATAAGACAGGAAGCAATAAAATAAAAATATACATGGGGCAGGAGAAGCAGTTATGAAGACATAAGTTTAGTTCTAGATGTCTATGGGATATCTTAATGCAGAAGTTAAGTAGGAAGTTGGACACATGAGTTCAGAAGAGAGGTCTCAAATAAAGATATACAATTGGAATTCATCAGCATTTAGGTGGAAGTCATAGGAGTGGTTGAGACATCTGAGGAAGAGAATGTAGAATGAGAAAGAGAATTTAGAATGAGAAGTTAAGATAGCCTATGAAAAGTTTCCCCCAAACTGTAACATTTGAAGATAAGTGGCACCTAAAAGTAAATGAGTATAAAATGAGAAGTACCTTGAAGAAGTGGCTGCTTCTATGAAATGCAGGAAATATACAAGGACATCTGGGGTATTTTGTAATGCCATAAAGTAAGAACACGATAAAAGAAAAGAAACCCAAATGATGGAAATATGTCAAATGTACACAGGAGTCAACTGAAAGGCTCCCAGTGGCCAAAGCTGGAAATTTGAACAACAAATAAATACAGTGGTATTGGATTATAACCCAAAGTATAAAATAAATATCTGTGAGTCCATACTAATATAAATAAATGATTGAATAAATAAATGGGGAAGAAGAGACAACTTCCTTGTGCAGAAGAATTCCAGATAATTTACGTAGGTACTCTGCCATAAAAGATGTAGAACACAAATCTCCACCCCATCAGTGTGAGCTGTGCATAGTGTTTTCCTTCCAAAGGAAGATTAGAAAGAGGGAAAAAAGAACAATATTACAATGGAGAAACTTGACAAACACTACTTTAGCCAGGTGATCAAGGTCAACATCAACAGTGATGATTCATGTTGATAGTATGTACATTTGATATGATGTGATAAAAATGTCACTTTAATTCTGTAGTATTCTGCCCCCCAAACACATACTTCAGTCTGATCATGAGAAAACATCAGGCAAGTCCCAATAGAGGGACATTCTGAAAAATATTCATCAGTGCTCCTCAAAACTGTCAAGATCATTAAATAAAAAAAGAAAAAGGAAAGTCTGATAAACTGTCCCAAGCTAGAGGAGCCTAAGGAGACTTGATGATTAAACATATGTGGTATTCTGGATGAAATTCTGGAACAGAAGAAGGACCTTATGTGAAAACTAAGGAAATATGAATTAAGGATGTACTTTAGTTAATAATAATGTGTCAATATTGGTTTATTAATTGTAACAAACCTATCCTATTAAAAGTAAGGGAAATTGGTTATGTGATATATGGGAAATCTCTGTACTGTCTTTGCAACTTTTCTGTAAATCTAAAACTGTTATAAAAATAAAGTTTATTCTTTAAAATCTACAAAGATTAGAACCAAGAGATGGAAGGCAAGTAAAGAGAGTGGCCTTGAAAGTTACAAGTGATAAATTTTCTGCCTACAGACTATCAGTGATCAAGTAAGTTGAGAGAAAATTGTTCTTTGGATTTAGTAACATTGTCATCTATCACCTCAGCAAGAGTAGTTTCAGTGGTGGAAGGATGGGAATAGAATGCAGATTGAAGTAGATGAAGAGAAAATGTGATTTGAAGGCAAAAGCGCATCGTATGAAGACATTGTCAAGAAAGGTGGCAGAGAAGTGTAGGAGAAAGATAGGAAGGCTGTAGGATTCAGGAAGCGTGAACTTTTTTTGTAAGCTCAAGATGAATGGGAAGGTGGATGAAAAGTATCCAACAAAAAGGCAAGTATTGACAATATAGGAGAGTGGGGGTTTAATCAATTGAGTGATGAGGTGTGGGCTCAAGAGCACATCTGGATAGATTAGCTTTTAATAGAAGGCTGGGCATACCCTCCATTGAAACAGAAGACAGGAAGGAAGGATAGATGCTGAAAGAGGGATGCTAGTGGAGATGATAACTCTAGGTTAAGGGAGCGCCTGTCTCTTATGGGTTGAATTGTATCCCCCATACAAAACGTTGAATTCCTAACCTCCAGTACCTGTGAACATGACTTTATTTGGACATAGGATCTTTGCAGATGATTAAGATGAAGTGATTAGGGTGGGTCCTAATCTCATACAACTGTGTCCTTACAAAAAGGGGGCCTTTGGACACAGAGACATAAAGGAAGAATGCCATGTGATGATAAAAGCAGAAATTGGATTGATATATCTGTAAGCCAAGGAACACTAAAGATTGCTAGCAAACCACCAGAAACGAGGAGAGAGGTATGGAACAGATCCTTTCTCACAGTCCTCAGAAGGAACCAACTTGATGTCAGACTTCTGACACCTTGATCACAGACCTCTGTCCTCCTGAACTGGGAGGCAATAAATTTCAGTTGTTAAGCCAGCCAATTTGTGGTCTATTGGTATGGCAGCCCTAGCAAACTAATACAGCCATACCTCGTTTTATTGTACTTCACTTTATTGTGCTTCATGGATATTGTGTTTTTTTACAAATTGAAGGTTTGTGGCAACCCTGAATTGAGCAAGTCTGTTGGTGCCATTTTTTCAATGACGTTTGCTCACTTTGCGTCTCTGTGTCACAATTTTATGCACTGGGAAACCAAAATATTTGTACGAGTCACTTTATTGCAATATTCTCTTTATTGTGGTTGTCTGTAATAGCAGTCTCTGAGGTGTGCCTTTGCACTGTCTGATGATTTTCATTTTCTCTGTGAAGTATTTGGCAAGAGCATCCTCTGAAAGTAAAGAGGATGGGGTTGGGGGTGGGGGTGGAATTGGAGGTTAAAAGAGAGAAAGGAGAGGAGATGTAGGAAATTCAGTTTTATATTTCTTTAATGAAATGGCTGCATAAGACTTTTCACTAATTCAAACTGACCTTTCTCCTAATGATTAATGGGATTGTGTGAAATTTTCAATTAATATTTTTATATCACTCTGACGTTTATACCCCACTGTAACAATGTAGGGTTTAAAATTTAAAAGCTTTAAAAAGATAAATATTGTATGATTTGCTTTTTGAGGAATCTAAAAAACAAAACCAAAGAAGACTCATAGATGCAGAGAACAACTGTGTCGTTGCCCGATGGGAGGGTGTGGGGGAATGAGTGAAATAAATGAAGGGATTTAAGAGGTAAAAACTGCCAGATATGAAATAAATAAATCATGGAAGGTATTGTATAGCATAAAGAGTATCATCAGTGGTATCTAATAGCTTTGTATGGGGATAGATGGTTACTAGACTTATTGTGATGATCATTTTGTAATGTATTTAAATGTGGAGTCACTATGTTGTATGCCTGAAACTAACTTAATATATAACTATATTTCAGTACAAAAAAAGCAGCTCATTTTCAGTGATTAACTGTGCTGCCATATCTTCATTAAGATTCCTTTTCATTTGCTACATAAGGAAATTTTTAGTAGTTGAGCATAACCTAAAACAGGCTTGTGCAATAGAACTTTCTGCAGTAATGGAAATACCTGATATCTGTTCTGTCCAATATGGTAGCCACTAGTCCTACCGGGTTACTGAGCCCTTGAAATGTACCTGTTGTAACTGAGAAGCTAAATTTTAAATTTTAATTAACTTAAATTTAAATAGCCACGTGTGGCTAGTGGCTACCATACTGAAGAGTGCTGGCCTATAAACTAACTCTAGTTTTATCTCCTAAAGTAAAGATAAACATATGCTTACTACCAAATTCTCAATTACAAGAAAGATCAATATATCTGTGTTAATAATATAGATGAGTATAAATAACTCAGCCTTACCAGATTCATTCATTTCTTGTTTCTTTCAGTTAATATTATTGGGCACTGAGTATGTAAGTTGATGGTTGGGTACCCAGATCATTTTATTTAGAGGAGAAAAAGTACTTAGGAAGATTAAAATTTTAAAACATGTTGATTATCTGGTTAAATGAAATGCAAGATATTCTATTCAATATCATCAAAATCCTGATTAAGACAGAAAACTTGTTCATGAGTTCCACAAATGTCAATTGTCCTCTTTACAGACTACAGCCTTTCTCCACATGAATGTTATTGTTTCCCCAAATTTTACCTCCCCAACAGCAAACACTCGTAATCAGATCTATGTTTCTGCACATAAATTGCATTAAAATGATCAAAAGCAGCCAGCCAGTGGCTCCACATGCATTCAGTCTAAAAGAGACTCCCAAGTAACTCTTCTGATTTCTATCATCTTTTAATAGAAATATAAAATTCTATATGAAATCACTCCACCAACAGATTTACCTCTCTCTTCTAGTAGGTGATTACAGTAAATAAAATCTGAGGCCCTGTCAAAGCTGTGGCCTCAGTAGACGATATAAATTTGCTACAGTGAATGGAACTTTTCCAGTGAGACATATATTAAGAAAAAACTACTTAGTAGTCTAGACAAAAGACTTGACAGACCTTGGCTTTGAGTTCTAACCAAACTTATACTCTTTTTGTGACACCTGAAAAATCTTTCTGACTCTGAGTTTTCTCATTTCAAAAATAAACTTATCCAGAAATCCCACTTAAGAGACTTCAGCATAAGGAGATAACCAAGTATGAGGAAAATGTAATTTTAGCATGTAGGATTTCTTCGCAGCCCACATGCATACACTGTCAAAAATTGGAAATAACTTACATGTCCATGAAATGCTATGCTTTATTTAAAATTAACTGTATGTACTGTCATAGAAAGGCGCTCATGACAAATTGTTGACTGAAGAAAAGTAGGCTATAAAGAGTGTGGATAGAGAGAGAGCATTCCAAAAAGATGTTCATCAAAATAGTAACAGTGGTTCACACAGGGTCATGATATTTGGGTGATTTTTACACTTTGCTTTTACTTCTTTGTATTATTTGAATTTTTATATGTAGTATAAGTTATTTTCTTCAAAAATTATAATACTGTGTTTACAAATAAGAAAGATTGAAACACACTTTTGGGTTATACTAGGCAGGGTACTTCAAAGAAATAGAACCAACAGGATATGTGAATAGAGAGGGAGACACAGAGTGAGGGAGGGAGGGAGGGAGGAAGGGAGAGAGAGAGAGAGAGCGAGAGAGCGAGAGCGCGAGAGCGAGAGCGAGAGCGAGAGCGAGAGAGAGAGAGAGAGAGAGAGATTTGTTTTCAGGAATTGGCTCATTTGATTGTGGAGGCTTGCTAAGTCCAAAATCTGCAGGGAATACCAGCAGGCTGGAGACCAGGAAAGAGTTGCAGGTCAAATCCCAAGGCCATATGCTATCAGAATTTCTTCTTGCTTAGGGGAAATCAATCTTTGTTCTACCAAGACCTTCAACTGATTGGGTGAGGCCCACCCACATTATGGGGTGTAATCTGCTTTACTCAAAGCCACTTATTATTTATCTATCTATCTATTTATTTATTTATAGCTAGCTTACCCTAATACTCCAGCATTCTGTCGACTGCTACTTGTGTTAAGTCGGAAGCTGGTTGGTCTTTGAGGTGTACCAAAAACTTTCACCAAACACGTCACACTGATTTGTGGTGATGACGTTGAAACCATTTCACATGACTGTCAATCCTCATTGAGGGAATCATTTCTCAAAGCCACCAATTTACATGTTAATCTCATGCAGAAAGTATCTTCAAAGAAACATCCAAAATAATGTTTCACCAAATATCTGGGCACGGTAGCCCAGCCAAGCTGACACATAAAATTAACCATATATATATAAATATATATATGTATATATATCACATCTTCTTTATCCATTCATCTATTGATGAACACTTAGGTTGCTATCATACCTTGGCTATTGTAAATAGTGCACCAGTGAACATAGGGGTGCATATATCTTTTCAAATTAGTGTTTTTGTTTTCTTCAGGTAAATACCTTGAAATGGAAATGCTGGATCATGGTAGTTCTATTTTAATTTTTTGAGAGATCTCCATACCGTTTTCCATAGTGGCTGTACCAATTTATAATCCTACCATCAGTGTCCAAGTGTTCCCTTTTCTCCACATCCTCACCAACACTTGTTATTTGTTGTCTTTTTGATGATAGCCATTTTGACAGGTGTTAGGTGATATCTCATTGTGGTTTTGATTTGCATTTCCCTGATGATTAGTGATATTGAGCATATTTTCTTGTGCCTGGTGGCCAACAGTATATATTCTTTTTTGTTGTTGTTGATCAATACATTTATTTTTTAAATTAAACAGTTTTAAATATATTTTTTAACATCTTTATTGGAGTATACTTGCTTTACAATGTTGTGTTAGTTTCTGCTGTATAACAAAGTGAATCAGCTAAATGTGTACATATATCCCCATATACCCTCCCGCTTGAGCCTCCCTCCCACCCTCCCTATCCCACCCCTCTAGGTGGTCACAAAGCACTGAGCTGATCTCCCTGTGCTATGCAGCTGCTTCCCACGAGCTATCTATTTTCCATTTGGTAGTGTATATATATCATTGCTACTCTCACTTCATCCCAGCTTCCCCTCCCCCTCCTCCCATGTCCTGAAGTCCATTTTCTTCATCTGCGTCTTTATTGCTGTCCTTTCCCTAGGTTCATCAGAGCCATTTTTTAAAAATTCCATGTATATGTGTTAGCATATGGTATTTGTTTTTCTCTTTCTGACTTCACACTATATGACAGACTATAGATCCATCAAACTCACAACAAATAACTGAATTTCATTTCTTTTTATGGCTGAGTAACATTCCATTGTATATATGTGCTACATCTTCTTGACCCATTCATCTGTCGATGGACACTTAGGTTGCTTCCATGTCCTGGCTATTGTAAATAGTGCTGCAATGAACATTGTGGTACATGACTCTTTTTGAATTACGGTTTTCTCAGAGTATATGCCGAGTAGTGGGATTGCTGGGTCATATGGTAGTTCTATTTTTTAGTTTTTTAAGGACTGTCCATACTGTTATCCATAGTGCTCTGTATCAATTTACATTCCCACCAACAGTGCAAGAGTGTTCCCTTTTCTCCACGCCCTCTCCAGCATTTGTTGTTTGTTGATTTTTTGATGATGGCCATTCTGACTGGTGTGAGGTGATACATCATTGTGGTTTTGATTTGCATTTCTCTAATGATCAGCGATGTTGAGCATCCTTTCATGTGTTTGTCGGCAATCTGTATATCTTCTTTGGAGAAATGTCTATTTAGGTCTTCTGCCCATTTTTGGATTGGGTTGTTTGTTTTTTTGATATTGAGCTGCATGAGGTTTCTCTCTGCTGGAGTGGGAGACAACTCAGATAATCAATGGGAAAAAGGCTAGAATGATCCAGGTGGTAATTGATTAGAATTAGAGACACTGGAGTGAACTCATGTCTTGCTTACTATAGATATATATGGACAGGTATTTATAGGTATGTGTATATACATGGTTTGGTCCACATCTACTTCCTTGTTCAGTCAGCTAAGAAGCCCTAGAGGAAATGACACCCCATTAGTTTTAAGCACAATCTTAGTGCCCAGACCTTGGTTTCAATACCATTCTCCAATAAAAGAGCTACTTGGAGAAATGGCTAATTCTAGGGCTGGAAAAGGAACATACAAGATGAGCCTAAAGACTTCCCGGGTGGGTGGTCCAGTGGTTAAGACTCTGTGCTTCCACCACAGGGGACAGGGGTTCAATCCCTGATCAGGGAACTAAGTTCCCACATGCTGTGCTTGCAGCGCCAAAAAAATAAAAAAGACTATTTGTTCTCTTTGGTTCTAAATAATTTAAAACAAATTATAATGATCTCCCAGTTTGATAACATTTTCATGAAATTTTAATTTTTGCAAAATGGATGAAAGCAGATCTTCTCAAAAACTTGTGAACATTTTAGTAACTTGCTTACCCTATGCTTTCTTTATAGTTATGTTCCATATTTTAGCAAGTTAAACACAAATTGAATGTTTTGTGTTCTCCCCCAATTTCATATGTTGGAAGTGAATCCCCAGTGTGATAGTGTTTGGAGGTGGGGCCTTTGGGAACTGATTAGGTCATAAGGGTGGAGGCCTCATGAATGGAATTAGTACCCTTATAAAAGAGACTCCATAGAACTCCCTTACCCCTTCTACCATGTGAGGGCACAGGGAGATGACAGTAGTCTATGAACAAGGAATCAGCTTCTTACCAGACACTGAATCTGCTGCTACCTTGATTTTGGTCTTCCCACCATCCAGAACTGTGAGACATAAATTTTGTTAATAAGCCATCCAGTCTATGGAATTCTATTATAAAAGTTCGAACAGACTGATACCAGCTATCCTTGGTGTTCCATTTAAAAATATTTTCCAGCCAGTAAGTCTCATTTTTAAAAAATGTTTTCCCTTGTTTTGGCATTATTTAAAATATTCAGTTAATTATATCATCTAAATTTGCCTTGAAGAAGAACAAGAAGGAATTCAACTGCAGTGTTGCAGTAAATAACCTGAATTTAATTCAAGAAAATTTATTAAACACATACAATGCGAGGCGTTTGATATGGCACAGTGAACAAGACAGAATTAGTCCTTTTTCTCATAGAGCTTCCATTATAATTAAGAATAAGACTTTGAAAAACCAATTGCAACTCATGTAAGTGTCGTGGGTGAGAATGGCTGGAGGTCAAGTAAGCCTAACCGCTGTGGGGTGGGGAAAGGGGCAGGATCTAAGCCAGTCTTAAAGAAGTAAGTAATGACGTTTAATCTGAGGATAATAGGCATTAACTATGTCAGTGGTTCTCACCACAGACGTTTGGAAATCTGTGGGAGTGTTTTAGGTTGTCACAACAATGGGGATTGCTACTAGCATTTAGTGTCTGGGTCCAAGGATGACAGATGTATTGCAATGTGTGAGATGGTTCCATACAACCAAGAATTAACTCCTTGTCTATATGGCTTTTAAAAAAGTTTTTTTATGGGAGTATAATTGCTTTACAATGTTGTATTAGTTTCTGCTGTACAGCCAAGTGAATCAGTTATATGTATACATATATCCCCTCTTTTTAAGATTTCCTTCCTATTTAGGTCACCACTGAGTAGAGGTCCCTGTGCTATACAGCAGGTTCTCATTAGTTATCTATTTTATACATAGTAGTGTATATATTGGGGTTCACATATATACACTATATGACTTTCTGATGCTCCAGTGCATTAGAAAGGTTGTACAGCTTCTCTATGAGAATACCATACTACCTCATCTTTTCTGCTTTGATAATCTATAGTTTGTATTGACTTGTTTTTTGATTGTTTTCCTCTTTCTCTTTTCTATATAAATAAGTCTACTCTGTTATTATTTACCCTAATACAGGATTTCTAAAAATAAATTTATTTATTTTTTGTTGCATTGGGTCTTCATTGCTGTGCATGGGCTTTCTCTAGTTGCTGCGAGTAGGGGCTACTCTTTGTTGCGGTGCAGGGTCTTCTCATTGCAGTTTCTTCTCTTGTTGTGGAGCATGGGCTCTAGGCACGGGGGCTTCAGTAGTTGTGTCTCACGGGCTCTAGAGCACAGGCTCAGTAGTTGTGGTACATGGGCTTCATTGCTCCACAGCATGTGGGATCTTCCTGGACCACAGCTCAAACCAGTGTTCCCTGCATTGGCAGGTGGATTCTTAACCCCTGCACCACCAGGAAGTCCCGAATACAGGTTTTTATTTGAGTGCCTACCCTTATCTTTGCTCTTTCATATTTTGTACTCTCCCTACAAGTGACCTTTTGGATTCAAACTTACTCAACATTGGCACGAGAAAATATCAGACTACGTCATGATGGCTACCAATATAGCCATGATCAAGCATTCACATATATAAATATGTGATATTTTATTATAAATTACTTTCCTTTTGTTTGTCCTTCACAATAGGCTTTGGGCATTCATACTATATTGAATTTTTGAAATTCATATGTGTAAGAAGGTGTATATAATCTATGACTTTTGTTCTGGGAGTACAAAGGGGACATTATAAAATACTTCTTATATAAAAGGAAGATTGGATCTGATAGAGTTTAAGTTTGTCTCTATAATCGGGGGCTTCTAACATCTACTGGTGTTGAGTGCCAGGGATGCGGAATGTCTTGCTATGCATGGGACAGTTCTGTTCATTAAATAAAAACCCTGCACTCCACACAGATTTTAAAAATTTCATTGGACTTTCACGTGGGCCCAATGGTTCTATGCAAGAATATCATACCTGATCATTCTCTCCTCTTTGACAGCCTGTAATCTTGATTTGACATTTTATTCCTATTTCAGTTAAGATTATTTGGGTCCTTTTATCACATACAAATAAGTCTGGTGTTATAACTCATTTGACTATATTTTTATTTTCATGCCTCCTGGTATCCACGTATTTTCATTTTTTCTATTCTTCAACATACAGAATAGCTTTTGATTTCCTTCTCTTAAATTCAAACTTACTAATTAAGTTTAAGCATCTGAGAGTATTTCATCATGTCTTCTAGTAGACATGCACAGGCATTTGTGTATCTTGAAAGACACATTAGTTTTAGTTAATTTCTTTTATTTGCACTCTATATGAATATCTCTTTTAGCTAATATATTTTTGAAATGAAAATGAAATATACATTTTATTTTAAAATACTGAAACCTCTTGATAATGTGAAACAAATATCTCCAGGAATGTCAAGGAAGAATGCTTTGGGACCTCAAATGAGAGAAACAGCAAGTCGTTCACTTGGCCTGAATTCAAAGAACTTGTAAAGGCAACTTTACGAGCAATTCAATAAGTTATAAAAGTTATACACCTGGATCTGGACCTTCGCCTTTTCCATCCTAGGTTAACTGAGGCCCAATCCTCAACTCTATCTCACTGATAATAAAGGTCATGTCTATACCCACTTATAACAATTTATGGCAGTCTTGGACCCAGTGAGAAATTCTGATGTCTGCAGCATATGGCCACCATGCTAAGAGGGAAAACCATCTTAACAGTCGCTACCTGGGCGGAATTCTAGCAAGTCATCTCTAGTTCAGTGATTCAGGAAATATATATGTGCATAAATATGCAGCATGCAGCAAAAGCCTTTGTTCCGTTTGCCCTGTGCAGTGGAGTAAGATTTGGAAAGGACCTTGGGAGTGTATTTGAATTATCACCATATTCTCCAGATGAGAAAACCAAGGCTTAGCAAGGAAACCAGTTTCCCTGATTCCAAAATCCTTTTTTTTCCTACTCTATGAACACAAATATTTTATGAAAGTGTTACTTTAGAAAATGATTACAAAAGTTATAAATTATATTTTCATATAAAGTCTTTCACGTGCTTTTTTTTTAATGGTTAGAAATGGTTTATTTTTTCAACAGTATCATCAAGAATTCAGGTCCAGACGAGGGGAAGAAGGTGGAAGAGTAAGACGTGGAGATCACCTTCCTCCCCATAGATACACCAGAAATACATCTACACGTAGAACAACTCCTACAGAACACCTACTGAACGCTGGCAGAAGTCCTCAGACCACCCAAAAGGCAAGAAACTCCCCACGTACCTGGGTAGGGCAAAAGAAAAAAAGAAAAAAGAGACAAAAGAATAGGGACGGGACCTGCACCAGTGGGAGGGAGCTGTGAAGGAGGAAAGGTTTCCACACACTAGAAGCCCCTTCGCGGGCGGAGACTGTGGGTGGCGGACGGGGGGAGCTTTGGGGCCGCAGAAGAGAGCTCAGCAACAGGGGTGCGGAGGGCAAAGCGGGGAGATTCCCACACAGAGGACCGGTGCAGACGGGCACTCACCAGCCCGAGAGGCTTGTCTGCTCACCTGCCGGCGTGGGCGGGGCTGGAAGCTGAGGCTCGGGCTTTGGCCGGAGCTCCGGGAGAGGACTGGGGTAGGAGGCGTGAACACAACCTGAAGGGGTTAGTGCACCACGGCTAGCCGGGAGGGAGTCCGGGAAAAGGTCTGGACCTGCCGAAGAGGCAAGAGACTTTTTCTTCCCTCTTTGTTTCCTGGTGCGCGAGGAGAGGGGATTAAGAGCACTGCTTAAAGGAGTTCCAGAGACGGGTGCGAGCCGCGGCTAAAAGCGTAGACCCCAGAGACGGGCAGGAGACGCTAAGGCTGCTGCTGCTGCCACCAAGAAGCCGGTGTGCGAGCACAGGTCACTATCCACACCTCTCTTCCGGGGAGCCTGTGCAGCCAGCCACTGCCAGGTTCCTCGGATACAGGGACAACTTCCCCGGGAGAACGCACGGCGTGCCTCAGGCTGGTGCAATGTCACGCCGGTCTCTGCCACCAGAGGCTCGCCCCGCACTCACTGCCCCCCCTCCCCCAGCCTGAGTGAGCCAGAGCCCCCGAATCAGTGGCTCTTTTAAACCCGTCCAGTCTGAGCGAAAAACAGACGCCCTACGGCGACCTACACGCAGAGGTGGGGGCCAAATCCAAAGCTGAGCCCCTGGGAGCTGTGAGAACAAAGAATAGAAAGGGAAATCTCTCCCAGCAGCCTCAGAAGCAGCGGATTAAAGCTCCACAATCAACTTGATGTACGCTGCATCTGTGGAATACATGAATAGACAAAGAATCATCCCAAATTGAGGAGCCAGGAGTCACTGCTATGCCTCTGAGGTGGGAGAGCCAACTTTAGGACACTGGTCAATGAGAGACCTCCCAGCTCCACATAATATCAAATGGCGAAAATCTCCCAGAGATCTCCATCTCAACACCAGCACCCAGCTTCACTCAACGACCAGCAAGCTACACTGCTGGACACCCTATGCCAAACAACTAGCAAAACAGGAACACAACCCCACCCATTAGCAGAGATGCTGCCTAAAATCATAATAAGTCCACAGACACCACAAAACACACCACCAGACGTGGACCTGCCCACCAGAAAGACAAGATCCAGCCTCATCCATCAGAACACAGGCACTAGTCCCCTCCACCAGGAAGCTTACACAACCCACTGAACCAACCTTAGCCACTGGGGACAGACACCAAAAACAACGGGAACTACAAACCTGTAGCCTGCAAAAAGGAGACCCCAAACACAGTGAGATAAGCAAAATGAGAAGACAGAAAAACACACAGCAGATGAAGGAGCAAGATAAAAACCCACCAGACCTAACAAATGAAGAGGAAATAGGCAGTCTACCTGAAAAAGAATTCAGAATGATAGTAAAGATGATCCAAAATCTTGGAAATAGAATAGAGAAAATGCAAGAAACATTTAACAAGGACCTAGAAGAACTAAAGATGAAACAAACAGCAATGAACAACACAATAAATGAAATGAAAAATACTCTAGATGGGATCAATAGCAGAATAACTGAGGCAGAAGAACGGATAAGTGACCTGGAAGATAAAATAGTGGAAATAACTACTGCAGGGCAGAATAAAGAAAAAAGAATGAAAAGACCTGAGGACAGTCTCAGAGACCTCTTGGACAACATTAAATGCACCAACATTCGAATTATAGGGGTTCGAGAAGAAGAAGAGAAAAAGAAAGGGACTGAGAAAATATTTGAAGAGATTAGAGTTGAAAACTTCTCTAATATGGGAAAGGAAATAGTTAATCAAGTCGAGGAAGCACAGAGAGTCCCATACAGGATAAATCCAAGGAGAAATACGCCAAGACACATATTAACCAAACTGTCAAAAATTAAATACAAAGAAAGCATATTAAAAGCAGCAAGGGAAAAACAACAAATAACACACAAGGGAATCCCCATAAGGTTAACAGCTGATCTTTCAGCAGAAACTCTGCAAGCCAGAAGGGACTGGCAGGACATATTTAAAGTGACGAAGGAGAAAAACCTGCAACCAAGATTACTCTACCCAGCAAGGATCTCATTCAGATTTGATGGAGAAATTAAAACCTTTACAGACAAGCAAAAGCTGAGAGAGTTCAGCACCACCAAACCAGCTTTACAACAACTGCTAAAGGAACTTCTCTAGGCAAGAAACACAAGAGAAGGAAAAGACCTACAATAACGAACCTAAAACAATTAAGAAAATGGGAATAGGAACATACATATCGATAATTACCTTAAATGTAAGTGGACTAAATGCTCCCACCAAAAGACACAGATTGGCTGAATGGATACAAAAACAAGACCCATATATATGCTGTCTACAAGAGACCCACTTCAGACCTAGAGACACATACAGACTGAAAGGGGATGGGCAAAGATATTTCATGCAAATGGAAACCAAAAGAAAGCTGGAGTAGCAAGTCTCGTATCAGACAAAATAGACTTTAAAATAAAGACTATTAGAAGAGACAAAGAAGGACACTACATAATGATCAAGGGATCGATCCAAGAAGAAGATATAACAATTGTAAATATTTATGCACCCAACATAGGAGCACCTCAATACATAAGGCAAATACTAACAGCCATAAACGGGGAAATCGACAGTAACACATTCATAGTATGGAATTTTAACACCCCATTTCACCAATGGACAGATCATCCAAAATGAAAATAAATAAGGAGGGACAAGCTTTAAATGATACACTAAAGAAGATAGACTTAATATGTATAGGACACTCCATCCAAAAACAACAGAATACACATTTTTCTCTAGTGCTCATGGAACATTCTCCAGGATACATCATATCTTGGGTCACAAATCAAGCCTTGGTTAATTTAAGATAATTGAAATTGTATCAAGTATCTTTTCTGACCACAACGCTATGAGACTAGGTATCAATTACAGGAAAAGATCTGTAAAAAATACAAACACATGGAGGCTAAACAATGCACTATTTAATAGCAAAGTGATCACTGAAGAGATCAAAGAGGAAATAAAAACATACCTAGAAACAAATGACAATGGAGACAAGATGACCCCAAACCTATGGGATGCAGCAAAAGCAGTTCTAAGAGGGAAGTTTATACCAATACAAGTCCACCTTAAAAAACAGGAAACATCTCGAATAAACAACCCAACCTTGCACCTAAAGCAATTAGAGAAAGAAGAACAAAAAACCCCAAAGTTAGCAGAAGGAAAGAAATCATAAAAATCAGATCAGAAATAAATGAAAAAGAAATGAAGGAAATGAAAGCAAAGATCAGTAAAACTAAAAGCTGGTTCTTTGACAAGATAAACAAAATAGATAAACCACTAGCCAGACTCATCAAGAAAAAAAGGGGGAAGACTCAAATCAATAGAATTAGAAATGAAAAAGGAGAAGTAACAACTGACACTGCAGAAATACAAAAGATCATGAGAGATTACTACAAGCAACTCTATGCCAATAAAGTGGACAACCTGGAAGAAATGGACAAAGTCTTACAAATGCACAATCTGCAACGACTAAATCAGGAAGAAATAGAAAAAATGAACAGACCAAACACAAGCACTGAAATTGAAACTGTGATTAAAAATCTTCCAACAAACAAAAGCCCAGGACCAGATGGCTTCACAGGCAAATTCTGTCAAACATGTAGAGAAGAGCTAACACCTATCCTTCTCAAACTCTTCCAAAATATAGCAGAGAGAGGAACACTCCCAAATTCATTCTATGAGGCCACCATCACCTTGATACTAAAACCAGACTAGGATGTCACAAAGAAAGAAAACTACAGACCAATATCACTGATGGACATAGATGCCAAAATCCTCAACAAACTACTAGCAAACAGAATCCAACAGCACATTAAAAGGATCAAGTTGGGTTTATTCCAGGAATGCAAGGATTCTTCAATATATGCAAATCAATCAATGTGATAATCCATATTAACAAATTGAAGGAGAAAAACCATATGATCATCTCAATAGATGCAGAGAAAGCTTTTGACAAAATTCAACGCCCATTTATGATAAAAACCCTCCAGAAAGTAGGCATAGAGGGAACTTTCCTCAACATAATAAAGGCCATATATGACAAACCAACAGCCAACATCATCCTCAATGGTGAAAAACTGAAAGCATTTCCACTAAAATCAGTAACAAGACAAGGTTTCCCACTCTCACCACTCTTATTCAACATAGTTTTGGAAGTTTTAACCACAGCAATCAGAGAAGAAAAGGAAATAAAAGGAATCCAAATTGGAAAAGAAAAAGTAAAGCTGTCACTGTTTGCAGATGACATGATACTATACATAGAGAATCCTAAAGATGCTACCAGAAAACTACTAGAGCTAATCAATGAATATCTTAAAGTAGCAGGATACAAAATTAATGCACAGAAATCTCTTGCATTCCTATGCACTAATGATGAAAAATCTGAAAGTGAAATCAAGAAAACACTCCCATTTACCATTGCAACAAAAAGAATAAAATATCTAGGAATAAACCTACCTAAGGAGACAAGAAGACCTGTATGCAGAAAATTATAAGACACTGATGAAAGAAATTAAAGATGATACAAATAGATGGAGAGATATACCATATTCTTGGATTGGAAGAATCAACATTGTGAAAATAACTCTATTACCCAAAGCAATCTACAGATTCAATGCAATCCCTGTCAAACTACCACTGGCATTTTCCACAGAACTAGAACAAAAACTTTCACAATTTGTATGGAAACACAAAAGACCCCGAATAGCCAAAGCAATTTTGAGAACGAAAAACGGAGCTGGAGGAATCAGGCTCCCTGACTTCAGACAATACTACAAAGCTACAGTAATCAAGACAGTATGGCACTGCACAAAAACAGAAAGACAGATCAATGGAACAGGATAGAAAGCCCAGAGATAAACCCACGCACATACCGTCACCTTACCTTTGATAAAGGAGGCAGGAATGTACAGTGGAATGTACAGTGGAGAAAGGACAGCCTCTTCAATAAGTGGTGCTGGGAAAACTGGGCAGGTACATGTAAAAGTATGAGATTAGATCACTCCCTAACACCATACACAAAAATAAGCTCAAAATGGATTAAAGACCTAAATGTAAGGCCAGAAACTATCAAACTCTTAGAGGAAAACATAGGCAGAACACTCTATAACATAAATCACAGCAAGATCCTTTTTGACCCACCTCCTAGAGAAATGGAAATAAAAACAAAAATAAACAAATGGGGCCTAATGAAACTTCAAAGCTTTTGCACAGCAAAGGAAACCATCAACAAGACCAAAAGACAACCCTCAGAATGGGAGAAAATATTTGCAAATGAAGCAACTGACAAAGGATTACTTTCCAAAATTTACAAGCAACTCAATAACAAAAAAACTAACAACCCAATCCAAACATGGGCAGACGACCTAAATAGACATTTCTCCAAAGAAGATATACAGACTGCCAACAAACACATGAAAGAATGCTCAACATCATTAATCATTAGAGAAATGCAAATCAAAACTACAATGAGATATCATCTCACACCAGTCAGAATGGCCATCATCAAAAAATCTAGAAACAATAAATGCTGGAGAGGGTGTGGAGAAAATGGAACACTCTTGCACTGCTGGTGGGAATGTGAATTGGTACAGCCACTATGGAGAACAGTATGGAGGTTCCTTAAAAAACTACAAAAAGAACTACCATATGACCCAGCAATCCCACTACTGGGCATATACCCTGAGAAAACCATAATTCTCAAAGAGTCATGTACCAAAATGTTCGTTGAACCTCTATTTACAATAGCCCGGAGATGGAAACAACTTAAGTGTCCATCATCAGATGAATGGATAAAGAAGATGTGGCACATATATACAATGAAATATTACTCAGCCATAAAAAGAAACGAAATTGAGCTATTTGTAATGAGGTGGATAGACGTAGTCTGTTATACAGAGTGAAGTAAGTCAGAAAAAGAAAGACAAATACCGTATGCTACCACATATATATGGAATTTAAGAATAGAAATGTCATGAAGTACCTAGAGGTAAGACAGGAATAAAGACACAGACCTACTAGAGAACAAACTTGAGGATATGGGGAGGGGGAAGGGTGAGCTGTGAGAAAGCGAGAGAGAGGCATGGACATATATACACTACCAAACGTAAGGTAGATAGCTAGTGGGAAGCAGCCGCATAGCACAGGGAGATCAGCTCAGTGATTTGTGACCGCCTGGAGGGGTGGGATAGGGAGGGTGGGAAGGAGGGAGACGCAAGAGGGAAGAGATATGGGAACATATGTATATGTATAACTGATTCACTTTGTTATAAAGCAGAAACTAACACACCATTGTAAACAATTATACCCGAATAAAGATGTTAAAAAAAAAAAAAAAAGAATTCAGGTCCTTCTGTCCCTTCTACTCCGCCATCCTCTGGGCATCCCTCATGCCTCCTGTTGTTGTTGTGGGGTTTTTTTGACAAAAAAATTTATTAATTCATTTATAATAACAATAATCAACCTATTACGTGTCAGCATAAATCACGTTTTTAACAGAAAATATATTTTCCAAAAGAAGAGAAAATATGTGAGAAGAGTGGCATTGTTTTACATTAAGTTCTTTTACATAAATTTACATCACAGTTTTTTTAAATTGAAAGTCACAAAAATTATAATCATCGTCAGTTCACTCAGTCCCATGTAATTAATTTTTTTATCTTTATCTATTGATAGCAGTTTTATAAATTCATCAGTTTTCCACGAGAGTTCTGAAAATGCTTATTCATTCAGTTCAGCAGTATAGTCAGTTACCAGAAACCAGTACTTGTCAGAGTCTTTTCCATGAATTCTGTGAAGATGAAACCCTTATATAGGAACATTTTTGCAAAAGCATCAGAATACACGCAGAACTGTCTATAAATGACAAAAGATTTAAAAATGGCCATGGTTAAAGATATAATGAAAGTTCATAATAATGCAATTGACAAGGAAATTTAGTTATTTCTGAGATAAACATTTTAAAGTAATAACAAGAATTGTGACTTAAAACATAATACCAGAACATATAAGATTTTTATGAATTTCATGTAATGTCTGAAACATTTATATTAACATATTTTCATACAAATAACTGAAAGAAAGCTTAGTATTAGGTTTTTTTGAATTTTATTTATTTATTTTTTTATACAGCAGGTTCTGATAAGTCATCAGTTTTATACATATCAGTGTATACATGTCAATCCCAATCGCCCAATTCAGCACGCCACTACACCTAACCCCCCGTGACTTTCCCCGTTGGTGTCCATATGTTTGTTCTCTACATTTGTGTGTCAACATTGGCGGTGCAAACTGGTTCCTCTGCGCCATTTTTCCAGGTTCCACATATCTGCGTTAATATACGATATTTGTTTTCCCCTTTCTGACTTCACCCTGTATGACAGTCTCTAGATCCATCCACGTCGCAACAGATGACTCAATTTCGTTCCTCTTTATGGCTAAGTAATATTCCATCGTATATATATATGACATATTCTTTACCCATTTGTCTGTTGATGGGCATATAGGTTGTTTCCATGACCAGGCTATTGTAAATAGTGCTGCAATGAACATTGGGGTGCATGTGTCTGTTTGAATTATGGTTTCCTCTGGGTATATGCCCACTAGTGGGATTGCTGGATCATATGGTAATTCTATTTTTAGACTTTTAAGGAATCTCCATACTGTTATTCATAGTGGCTGTATCAATTTACATTCCCACCAACAGTGCAAAAGGGTTCTCCTTTCTCCACCCCCTCTCCAGCATTTGTTGTTTGTAGATTTTCTGATGATGCCCATTGTAACTGGTGTGAGGTGATAGCTCATTGTAGTTTTGATTTGCATTTCTCTAATGATTAGTGATGTTGAGCAGCTTTTCATGTGCTTCTTGGCCATCAGTATGTGTTCTTTGAAGAAATGTCTATTTAGGTCTTCTGCACATTTTTGGATTGGGTTGTTAGTTTCTTTAATATTGAGCTGCATGAGCTGTTTATATATTTTGGAGATTAATCCTTTGTTGATTTATTGGCAAATATTTTCTCCCATTCTGAGGGTTGTCTTTTCGTCTTATTTATGATTTCCTTTGCTGTGCAAAAGCTTTGAAGTTTCATTAGACCCCATTTGTTTAGTTTTGTTTTCATTTCCATTACTGTAGGAGGTGGATCCAAAAAGATCTTGCTGTGATTTATGTCCAACAGTGTTCTTCCTCTGTCTTCCTCTAAGGGTTAGGGTAAGGGAATGGGTACGGTGTAGGGTACAGGTTAGGGTACGACAAGAGCTTAGAGTTAGGGTATGTTATAGGGTACAGTTTAGTTTTAGTTTACAGGTTAGGATTAGGGTACGGGTTAGGTTAAGGGTTTGGGTTAGGATTAGGATTAGATAAAGGGTACGATTTAGGGTACAGGTTACTGTATGAAAACGGGTTAGGGTTAAGGTAAGTCTTAGGGTACGGGTTAGTGTTAGTGTATGGGTTAGGATTAGAGTATGGGTTAGGGTAAGGCTTTGGGTAAGGGTTACGGTTAGGGTTAGGTTTAGGGAACATGTACGGTTTAGGGTACAAGTTAGGGTACGACAGTGTGTTAGGATTAGGGTACGTGTTAGGGTACGGGTTAGTGTTAGTGTATGGGTTAGGATTAGGGTACCGGTTAGTGTAAAGCTTAGGGTAAGGGTTTGGGTTAGGGTTAGGATTAGGGAACAGGTATGGTTTAGGGTACAGGTTAGGGTACGAGAAATGGTTAGAGTTAGGATATGTGTTAGGGTATGGGTTAGTTTTAGTGTATGGGTTAGGATTAGGGTATGGGTTATGGTAAGGCTTAGGGTAAGGGTTAGGGTTAGGGAATGGGTATGGTTGCGGGTACTGGATGGTGTACAACAGTTTAGGGTTAGGGTAAGGATTAGGGATAGCGTTAGGGTTAAGGTAATGGAATGGGTATGGTTTAGGGTACAGGTTAGGGTAAGACAACGGGTTAGGGTTAGGATACGATTTAGGGTATGGGTTAGTGTTAGAGTACAGGTTAGATTAGGGAACCGCTTAGGGTTAGACTTAGGGTAAGGGTTAGGATTAGGGATAGGGTTAGGGAACGGGTACGGTTTAGGTTACTGGTTAGGTTATGACAATATATTAGGGTTAGGGTACGTGTTAGGTATGGGTTAGTGTTAGGGTACGTGTTAGAATTAGGGTACAGATTAGGGTAAGGCTTAGTGTAAGGGTTAGGCTTAGGTTTAGGGTTAGGGTTAAGTTTAGGGAATGGGTACGGTATAGGGTAGAGGTTAGGGTACAACAACGGGTTAGGGTACATGTGAGGGTACGGGTTAGTGTTAGTGTATGGGTTAGGATTAGGGTAAGGCTTAGGGCAAGGGTTAGGGTTAGGGATAGGCAACGCGTACAGTTTAAGGTACAGTTTAGGGTATGACAGAGTGTTAGGGTTACGGTATGTGTTGGAGTACGGGTTAGCATTAGGGTACGAGTTAGGATTAGGGTATGGATTAGGGTAAGGCTTCACTTAAGGATTAGGGTTAGGGAACGGGTACGGTTTAGGGTACAGGTTAGGGTACGGCAACAGTTTAGGCTTAGCGAACGTGTTAGGGTACGGGTTAGTGTTAGTGTACAGGTTAGGATTAGGGTACGGGTTAGGGTAAGGCTTCGGGTAAGGGTTAGGGAATGGGGATGGTTTAGGGTACAGGTTAGGGTACGACAACGGTTTAGTTTTACCGTACGTGTTGGAGTATGGGTTAGTGTTAGTGTACGGATTAGGATTAGGGGACGGGTTAGGGTAAAGCTTAGGTTAAGGGTTAGGGTTAGGGTTAGGGAACGGACACGATTTAGGGTACAGGTTAGAGTATGACAACGGTTTAGGCTTAGCATACATGTTAGCGTATGGGTAAGTGTTAGTGTACGGTTTAGGATTAGGGTACGGGTTAGGGTAAGGCTTCGGGTAAGGGTTAGTGTTAGGGTTAGGTTTAGGAAACAGGTACGGTTTAGGGTACAGGTTATTGTACAACATTTTAGGGTTAGGTTAAGTGTTATGGTATGGGTTAGTGTTAGTGTACCGGTTAGGATTAGGGTACAGTTAAGGGTAAGCCTTAAGGTTAGGATTAGTGTTAGGGTTTGGGCGCGGGCAAGTTTTAGGGTACAGCTTAGGGTAATACAAAGGGTTAGGGTTCGGGTACGTGTTAGGGTATCGGTTAATGTTAGTGTGTGTGTTAGGATTATTGTACGGGTTAGTGAAAGCTTTAGGGTGGGTGTTAGGTTTAGGGTTAGGGTTTGGTTAGGGTTAGGGAACGGGTACGGATTAGGGCTCAGTTTAGGGTATGACAACGTTTTAGAGTTAGGGTATGTGTTAGGTTATGTGTTAGTGTTAGTGTACGGGTTAGGATTAGGGGACGGGTTAGGGTAAGGCTTCGGGTAAGGGTTACAGTTAGGGTTAGGGTTAGGGGATGGGGACGGTTTAGGGTACAGGTTAGGGTACGACAACGGTTTAGGGTGAGCGTACATGTTAGGGGACAGGTTAGGGTTAGGCGACGGGCACGGTTTAGGGTACAACAACGGTTTAGGGTGAGCGTACGTGTTAGGGTACAGGTTAGTGTTAGCGTACGGGTTAGGATTAGGGGACGGGTTAGGGTAAGGCTTCGGGTAAGGGTTAGGGTTAGGGGACGGTTTAGGGTACAGGTTAGGGTACGACAACGGTTTAGGGTAAGCGTACGTGTTAGGGTACGGGTTAGTGTTAGCGTATGTGTTAGGATTAGGGGACGGGGATGGTTTAGGGTACAGGTTAGGGTACGACAATGGTTTAGGATGAGCGTACATGTTAGGGGACAGGTTAGGGTTAGGCGACGGGCACGGTTTAGGGTACAACAACGGTTTAGGGTGAGCGTACGTGTTAGGGTACGGGGTAGTGTTAGCGTATGGTTTAGGATTAGGGGACATGTTAGGGTAAGGCTTCAGGTAAGGGTTAGGCTTAGGTTTACAGTTACGGTTAGGGTTAGGGGACGGGGATGGTTTAGGGTACAGGTTAGGGTATGACAACAGTTTAGGGTGAGCGTACGTGTTAGGGTACGGGTTAGTGTTACTGTCCGGGTTAGGATTAGGGGACGGGTTAGGGTAATGCTCTGGGTAAGGGTTAGGGGTAGGGGTAGGGAACGGGGACATTTTAGGGTACAATTTAGGGTACGACAACGGTTTAGGGTTAGCGCACGTGTTAGTGTACGGGTTAATGTTAGTGTATGGGTTAGGATTAGGGGACGGGTTAGGGTAAGGCTTCGGGTAAGGGTTAGCGTTAGGGAACGGGGATGGTTTAGGGTACAGTTTAGGGTATGACAATGTTTTAGGGTTAGCATACGTGTTAGGGTACCGGTTAGTGTTAGTGTGTGGGTTAGGATTAGGGTACGGGTTAGGTTAAGGCTTCAGGTATGTGTTAGGATTAGGGTTAGGGTTACGGTTAGGGAACGGGGACGTTTTAGGGTACAGGTTAGGTTACGACAAGGGTTTAGGGTTAGTGTACGTGTTAGGATACGGGTATGTGTTATTGTACTCGTTAGGTTTAGGGGACGGGTTAGGGTAAGGTTTCGGGTAACAGTTAGCGTTAGTGTTAGGTGTACGGAATGGGTATGGTTTAGGGTACAGGTTAGCGTTAGACAACGGTTTAGGTTTAGCGTACGTCTTAGGGTACGGGTTAGTGTAAGTGTACGGGTTAGGATTAGGGTACGGCTTCCTGTAAGGGTTTTTAGTTTTAGGGTTACGGTTGGGGTTAGGGAACAGGTACGGTTTAGGGTACATGTTAGGGTACGACAATGGTTTACAGTTGGTGTACGTGTTAGTATACGGGTTAGTGTTATTGTACGGGTTAGGATTGGGGTATGGGTTCGGGTAAAGCTTCAGGTAAAGGTTACGGTTAGGGTTCGGGTTAGGTTTAGGGTTAGGGAATGGGTATGTTTTAGGGGACAGGTTAGGTTACGAAAGAATTTAGGGTTAGCATACGTGTTAGTGTATTCGTGTTAGTGGATAAGTTACGATTAGGGTACGGGTTAGGGTAAGGCTTCGCATAACAGTTAGGATTATGTTTAGGTTGAGGGTTAGGGAACGGGTACAGGTTAGAGTACAGGTCAGTGTACAGCAACACTTTAGGGTTAGCAATAAGTGTTAAAGTATGGGTTAGTGTTAGTGTACGGGTTAGGGTAAGGCTTCGGGTAAGTGTTAGGGTTAGGTTTATGTTAGGGTTAGGCAACGGGTACGGTTTAGGGTAGAGGTTTGGTACGAGAACAGTTTAGGATTAGCGTACGTGTTAGGGTATGGGTAAGTGCTGGTGTACGGTTTAGGATTAGGGTACGGGTAAGTGTAAGTCTTCGGGTAAGTGTTAGAGTTTGGGTTATGGTTTGGGTTTGGGTTAGTGTTAGGGAACGTGTACGGTTTAGGCTACAAGTTAGGGTACAACAATGGTTTAGGGTTAGAGTACGAGTTAGGGTATGGGTGACTGTTCGTGTACGGGTTAGGATTAGGCTATGGTTTATGGTAAGGCTTTGGGTAAGGGTTAGGTCTGGGGTTAGGGTTCAGGTTAGGGTTAGGGAACGGGTACGCTTTAGGGTACAGGTTAGGTTGCGACAACGGTTTAGGGTTAGTGTACGTGTTAGGGTACGCGTTAGTGTTAGTGTACAGGTCATGATTATGGTACACGTTAGTGTAAGGCTTCAGGTAAGTGTTACGGTTCGGGTTAAGGTTAGGGTTAGTGTTAGGGAACTGTTATGGGTTAGGGTACAGGTTAGGTTACAACAAAGTTTTAGTGTTAGTGTACGTGTTAGGGTATGGATTAGTGTTAGTGTACGGGCTAGGATTAGGGTTAGGGAACGGGTTGGGTTTAGGGTACATGTGAGGGTAGGACAATGGTTTAGGGTTAGCGTACGTGTTAGGGTATGGGTTAGTGTTAGTGTATGGGTTTGGATTAGGTTACAGGTTAGGGTAAGGCTTCGGGTAGGGTTTAGCTTTAGTGTTAGGGTTAGGTTTAGGGTTAGGGAACGGATAGGGTTTAGCGTACATTTTAGGGTTCGACAAAGTTAGTATTAGCATACGTGTTATGTTATGGGTTCGTGTTAGTGTACGGGTTAGGATTAGGGTACGGGGTAATGTAAAGTTTCGGGTGTTAGGTTTAGGGTTAAGGAACGGTTATGGATTAAAGTACAGGTTAGGGTACAACAATAGTTTAGGGATAGTGTACGTATTAGGGTTAGGGTTAGTGTTAGTGTACGGGTTAGGTTAAGGCTTCGGGTAAGGATTAGAGTTAAGTTTTCGGTTAGGGAATGTGTATGGTTGAGGGTACAGTTTAGGCTACAACAATGGTTTAGAGTTAGTGAACGGGTTAGGGTACGCTTTAGTGTTAGTGTATGTGTTAGGTTTAGGGTATGGGTTACGGTAAGGTTTTGGGTAATTGTTAGGGTTAGGGAACGTGTACGGTTTAGGGTACAGGTTATGGTATGACAACAGTTTAGTGTAAGCCTACGTGTTGGGGTACGGTTTAGTGTTCGTGTATGTGTTAGGATTAGGGTAAGGGTAAGGCTTCGGGTAAGGGTTAGGGTAAGGGAATGGCTACGGTTTAGGGTACAGGTTAGGGTACGACAACGGTTTAGTGTTAGCATACATGTTAGGGTACGGGTTAATGTTAGTGTACAGGTTGGGATTAGGGTATGTGTTAAAGTAAGGGTTAGGGTAAGGGTTAGGGTTAGGGTTAGGTAATGGTTATGGGTTAGAGTCCAGGTTAGGTGACGACAGGGTTTTAGGGTTAGCGTACGTGTTAGGGTACGGGTTAGTGTTAGTGTACGGTTTAGGATTAGGGTGTGGGTTAGAGTAAGGCTTCGGGTATCGGTTAGGGTTAGGGAATGGGTAGGGTTTAGGGTACAGTTTAGGTTACAACAACTGTTTAGGGTTAGCATACATGTTAGGGTACGGGTTAGTGTTTGTGTACGGGTTAAGATTAGGGTACGGGTTAGTGTAAGGTGTCGGGTAAGGGTTAGGATTAGGGTTAGGGAACGGGTCGGGTTTAGGGTACAGTTCAGGGTACGACAACGGTTTAGGGTTAGGGTTAGTGAACAGGTGTGGTTTAGGGAACATGTTAGGGTAGGACAAAGGTTTATGGTTACTGTACGTGTTAGGGTATGGGTTAGTGTTAGTGTATGGGTTAGAATTAGGGTATGGGTTAGTGTAAGGCTTCGGGTAAGTGTTCGGGTTAGGTTTAGGGTTTGGTTTAGGGAATGGTTGTGGGTTAGAGTACAGGTTAGGGTACGACAATACTTTAGGGTTAGAGTACGTGTTAGGGTACGGGTTAGTGTACTGATTAGCCTTATGTTACGGGTTAGGTTGAGGCTTCAGGTAATGGTTAGGATTAGAGTTAAGGTTAAGGTATGGGTACGGTTTAGGGTACATGTTAGGGTACGACAACAGTTTAGGGTTAGCGTATGTGTTAGGGTATGGGTTAGTGTCAGTGTATGGGTTAGGATTAGCGTATGGTAAGGGTAAGGCTTCAGTTAAGGTTTTGGGTTAGGGTTAGGGAACGTGTACGGTTTAGGGTACATGTTAGGGTACGACAACGGTTTAGGGTTAGAGTACATGTTACGGTATGGTTTAGTGTTAATGTACGGGTTAGTGTAAGGCTTCGTGTAAGGGTTAGGTTCTGGGTTAGGGTTAGGGAACATGTACGGTTTAGGGTACAGGTTATTGTACGACAACAGTTTAGGGTTAGCCTACGTGTTAGGGTTTGGTTAGGTTTAGGGTTAGGGAACAGGTACAGGTTAGGGTACGATAACGGTTTAGGGTTAGCGTATGTGTTAGGGTACAGGTTAGTGTTAGTGTACTGGTTAGCATTCGGGTACAGGATAGGGTAAGGTTTAGGGTTAGGGTACGGTTTAGGGTATAGGTTAGGGTACGACAATGGGTTAGGCTTAGGGTACGTTTTAGGGTATAGGTTAGTGTTAGTGTACGAGTTAGGATTAGGGTACGAGTTAGGGTAAGGGTTAGGGTTAGTGTTAGGGAATGTGTATGGTTTAGTGTAGTAGTTGTGGTATGACAACGTGTTAGGATTCGGGTAAGTGTTAGGGTACGAGTTACTGGTAGTGTATGGCTTAGAATTAGGGTACGGTTTACGGTACGGTTTAGGGTTAGAGTTAGGTTTAGGGTAAAATTTAAGGTAAGACAATGGGTTAGGCTTAGTGTACATGTTAGGGTACGGTTTTGTGTTACTGTAAGGGTAAGTATTAGGGTACGGGTTAGTGTAAGGTTTACGTTTACAGTTAGGTTAGGGTTAAGTTTAGGGAACGGGTATGGTTTAGGTTACAGATTAGGGTACGACATTGTCTTAGGTTACGTGGTAGGGTACGCTTTAGTGTTAGTGTATGGGTTAGGATTAGGGTACGGGTTAGTGTAAGGTTTAGGTTTTTGGTTCGGGTTAGGTTTTGCTAAGAGGTACCGTTTAGGATCCAGTTTAGGGTACGACAATGGGCTATGCTTAGGTTTAGTGTTTGGGTTAGGGTTAGGGAATGGGTTCTGTTTAGGGTACGACAACAGGTTAGCGTTAGGGTACGTGTTAAGGTATGGTTTAGTGGTAGTGTACAGGTTAGGATTAGGGTACAGTTTAGGGTTAGGGTTAGAGTTAGGGTTATGTTTAGGGTTAGTGTTAGGGAACGGGTACAGTTTAGGGTACAGGTTAGTGTACGACAAGTGGTTAAAGTTATAATATGTATTAGGCTATGGGTTAGTGTTAGTGTACGGGTTAGGATTAGGATGTGGATTAGGGTAAGGTTTAGGGTTATGTTTAGGTTTAGGGAACGGGTACGGATTAGTCAACAGGTTATGATATGACAACGGGTTAGGGTTAGGATACCTGTTAGGGTTAGGCTTACTATTAGTGTACGGGTTACGATTAGCACACGGGTGAGTGTAAGGTTTATGGTTAGGTTTAGGGTTAGGGTTAGGCTACGACATCGGGTTAGGGTTAGGGTATGTGTTAGTGTTTGTGTATGGGTTATTATTAGGGTACGGGTTAGTGTAATGTTTAGGGTTACGGGTAGTGTTAGGTTTAGGAAATGGGTACTGTTTAGGGTACAGTTTAGTGTACGACAACATCAGCCTTTGGGGTTTTATCCGGGCACATTCCCCTCTAGTGTATAAACGAGGAACACCACTGGCAGGAAGGTCTGTTTCCCTAGTTACCAGAGTGGGGAAAGCAGAAATGCTGCCGCCCAATGGCCGTTACGTGCAACAGCAGCAACAACCTATGCTAATCGTCACTTCATATGCACAAGTACTGGAAGGCCTTAAATGAAACCTGCCCTCAAAATGTCTTGAGGGAGGTAATGGCCAAAATATTTCAAAATGTGGCACATACTTCAAGAAAACCATTTGAAGAGGTAAGATGTACTCACAGTTTGAAGAAAAAAAGGACATGCCTGAAAGGTCAATTTCAAGGGATTATGAGACGCCTGCAAATCCAACCACAAAGAGGTAGCAGCTCACACCAGTCAGAATAAACATTAACAGAAAAACTACAAACAATAAATGCTGAAGGGGGTGGGGAGCAGTGCATACCCTCAACTTTAAGTGGGACTTAACCTGGTAAGAGCCACTAATGAGAACAGAATGTAGGTGCCTTTACAAGGTAAACATTTGGCTACCATATGATCCCGCAGGCCCACTCCTGGGCCTATAACCAAACAAGACAGAATTGGAAAGACACAGGCAGGCAAATGTGCATTGCAGCAGTATTACAACAGCCAAGACATGGAAGCAACTAAAAAGTCCATAAACAGATGAGTGGACAAAGAAGAACTGGTACATGTACAGATGGAATATTAGCCAAGGAAAAAAATGACACAATGCCACTTGCAGCACTGTACATGAGTCTAGAAGTAATCACGCAACTTGTAGTAAGTCAGAAAGCGAAAGACACATATCCTATGATATCACTTAGAGGTGTTACCTAAAAATTGATAAGAGTGAACATATTTCCACATAGGCAATCACAGATTCATTAAACAAACTTATGGTTCACCAAAAGGAAAGGTGTGAGGATTGGATACATTACGATATTGGGGTTAACAGAGATAATACAAACACAGGTGAAATATATAATCACCAAAGACCTACGGAATACCAAGAGAAGACTCCTCAACATTGTGTCATAACCTACATGGGAAAAGGATCCGAAGAAGAAGAGATATATGTATATGTGTAAAAGGACTACATCTCGCACACCTAGCACAAGCAAAATATTGTAATCAAAGTTGCTGTGATAAAAAATAAAAATTAAAACAACGAACAAGAAGTAGTGAGACATAAACTTAAGAGGCTTTTTCCTGGCACATTGCATTCTAATTTACAACCTAGAGCACGACTCCCATTGAGGCTCTGTTGCCCTAGTAACCAGATTTTGTAAAGGAGAACTGCTGTCGCCTAGTGGCCGTTTCTCAAAACAGCAGCTTTTAACACAGCGCTAATGGTCACTTGATATTCAAAATAATTGCAGGCCAGTAAATGACACCTGCCCTCAAAAGAAATCCTTGGGTCGTAAATCGAGCAAAAAACTCAAAAGACGTACACATTTTAAAAGGACAATTTCAAGAGGCATATTTTTCGCACCTTTTGTCTTCTCTTTCTTTTTCTTTTTTTTGTTAAAAAAAAGGGCAAGGAAAAATGCTCAACATCAGGAATTAATAAAGCCATGCAAATCCAGTCTACAAAAATGTTCACCTCAGAGCTGTCAGAATGATCATCAGCAAAAACGTCTACAAACAATAACTGCTGGAGGGGTTTTAGAGAACTGCGCCCCCTCTAGCTGCTGTTGGGATGTAACCTGGTAAGAGCCAGTAGTGAGAATAGAATGGAGGTGCATTTAAAGGTAAAAATTGAGCTACCATATGATCTGGTAGGCCCACTGATGGGCCTATCACCTGAGTAGACCAGAATTAAAAAGACACAGCCTGGCAATCCTTCACTGCATCAACATGTACCATAGCCAAGACTTGGAAGAAACCAAAATGTCCATCAACAGAAAAATGCACCAAGAAGAAGTGGTCCATGTACACAATGCAATGCAATGCCATGGAAAAGCATGCAACAATGCTGTTGGCACCACCATAGAAGGATCTAGAGATAATCACCCAACTTGAAGGAAACGAAAGACATATATCCTATGACATTACTTATAGGTGTTACCTAAAAATTGATATCCATGAAATAATTTCCAAGAGAAGGACACTCATAGATTCAGAAAACCAAATTATGTTTAACCAAATGGAAAGGTGTAAGGAATGTATGATTTAGGATATGGGGGTTAACAGACATGTAGTAATACAGATGAAATATATAATCACAAAATACCTATGGAATACCAAGAGAGGTCTATTCAACACTCTGTAATAACCTACACGGGAAAGGATCCAAAGATGAATAGATCAATACATTGATATAATAAACCAGGTTCTGTACACCTAGAAAAAAACACAGTATTTTTATCAAATTTGCTGTGATAATAAATTAAATTTAAAAAAAAACAAGAAGTAAGGAGATGCAAGCCCTTGGGGGTTTTCCCTGCCACATTCCACTCTAATTTGCAGCCTACTAACACGATTTCCAGGAAGGCTCTGTTGCCCAAAAACCCAGAGTTGGAAATGTAGAAATGCTGCCGCCTTGTGGCCATTTCCCGCAAGAGCGGCTTTAAACCCACAGCTAACGCTCACTTAACATTCACAAAGACTCAGGGCTGTAAAGGACACCTGCCCTCAAAAAATGTCCTGAGCTAGGGAATGGCCAAAAAAATTCAAAACAGGCAAATGTTTCAAGGAGATAGTATGAAGCGATAAGTTTTACACTCTTCTTCAAAAGAAAGGACAATGGATAAAAGCTCAACATCAGGAATTATTAGACTCATGCAAATCTAATCTACAAAAAGGTTTCAATTCACACAAGTCAACTACCATCATCAAAAGTTCTACAAACAATACATGCTGAAGGGGTTTTAGAGAACTCTGTACCCTCTAGCTGCTGCTGAGATGTAAAGTGGTAACAGCCAATAATGAGAACAGAAAGGAGCTGCGTTTAAAAGTAAAAACTGGGTCTTCCCTGGTTGCACAGTGATTGAGAGTCCGCCTGCAGATGCAGGGGACTCGGGTTCGTGCCCCGGTCCGGGAAGATCCCACATGCTGCGGAGCGGCTAGGCCCGTAAGCCATGGCCAGTGAGCCTGCACATCCGGAGCCTGTGCTCCGCAACAGGAGAGGCCGCAACAGTGAGAGGTCCGCTTACCTCAAAAAAAAAACACACAAAAAAACACACACACACAAAAAAACCGAGCCACCATTCCATCCAGCATACCCAACGCTGAGCCTCTCAACTGAGAAGACCAGAATCGAGAAGATAGAGTCTGCAACAGCTGCACAGCAGCCATTTCCACAATAGCCAAGATACGGAAGCAACCAAAATGTTCATGAGCAGATGAATGGATAAACAAGAAGTGCTCCGTGTACACAATGGAATATTAGCCATGGAAAACAATGAAACACTGCCTTTGAGGCACCATAGATGAGCCTAGGGATAATCACAGTACATGAGGTAAGTCGGAAAGCAAAAGACATATACAATGATATCACTTATAGGCGTTATCTAACAACTGACACAAATGAACATATTTCCACAGAGAAAGACGCTCACAGACTTAGAAAACAAATTATGCTTATCTAAAAGGAAAGGTGGGGGGAATGGATAAATTAAGATCAGTGTTACCATAGGTGTACAAATACCTATTAAATACATATATCAGAAAGACCGACCATATAGCGAGGGAGGTCTACGGAACTACGGAACCCTCTTCAATAATTTACATGGGAAGAGGATCTGTACATCTCTCTCTCTATATATATATAAAACGTACAAATGAACCAGATTGTGTACACCTAGGACAAACAATATTCTAATTATCCCAATTAAAAAAATTAAAACAATGTACAAGAAGTAATGTGACATAAACTTATTGGGGGTTTTCCTGGCACATTCCATTCTAATTTACAACCTGGGAACATGACTTCCAGAAAGGCTCTGCTGCCCTAGTAACCAGATTTGGGAATGGAGAAAGCTGCCCCCTTGTGGCCGTTTCCCACAACAGCAGCTTTAAAACCAGTGCTAGGTCACTAAGTATTCACACTCATTGCAGGCCTGTAAATGACACCTGGCCTCAAAAAAAATCCTGAGATCGAAAATCGACCAAAAAATTCAAAAGAGGGCAACCTTCCAAGAAGACAATTTCAAGAGGTTTATTTTACTCACAGTTTTTTTCTGTTTTTGTTTAACAGAAATCAAAAAATGCGTGGAAAAATGCTGAACATTAGGAATTATTAAAGATATGCAAATACAAATTACAAAACACTATCATCTTACACCAGTCAGAATGGCCATCAGCAAAATTTCTGCAAACAAAAAATGCTGAAGGGTTGTGGAAAAATGCGTACCCTCGGTTCTAACTGGGACGTGGTAAGAGCCAGTAATGAAAACACAATGGAGGTGCCTTGAAAAGGTAAATATTGAGCTACCATTCAATGAAGCATACCCACTGCTGGGCCTATCGCCTGAGAGGATAAGAATCAAAAAGACACAGGCTGGCAATCCTGCACTCCAGCAATAATTACCACAGCCAACACGTGGAAGCAATGAAAATGTCCATCAACAGAAGAATGAAGAAGTGGTCCATGTACACAATGGAATATTACTCCAATAAAAAATATAAATTCAATTTAAAAGAAAAATGTAAGTAAGGAGACAGCATCTTTGGGGGGTTTATCCGGGCACATTCCACTCTAATTTATAACCGAGAAACACCACTGGCAGGAAGGTCTGTTTCCCAAGTTACCAGAGTGCGGAAAGCCGAAATGCTGCCGCCCTCTGGCCGTTACCTGCAACAGCAGCTTTAAAATCTGTGCTAAGGGTCATATCATATGCACAAGTACTGGAGGGCCTTAAATGAAACCTGCCCTCAAAATGTCTTGAGGGAGGTAATGGCCAAAATATTTCAAAATGTGGCACATACTTCAAGAAAACAATTTGAAGAGGTAAGCTGTATTCACAGCTTGAAGAACAAAGGACATGCCTGAAAGGTCAATTTCAAGGGATCATGAGACGCCTGCAAATCCAACCACAAAGAGGTAGCAGCTCACACCAGTCAGAATAAACATTAACAGAAAAACTACAAACAATAAATGCTGAAGGGGTTGTGGAGAAGTGCATACCGTCAACTTTAACTGGGACTTAACCTTGTAAGAGCCACTAAGGAGAATAGAATGGAGGTGCCTTTACAAGGTAAACATTTTTCTACCATATGATCCAGCAGGCCCACTACTGGGCCTATAACCTAAGAAGACAGAATTGGAAAGACACAGGCAGGAAAATCTGCATTGCAGCAGTATTACAATAGCCAAGACATGGAAGCAACCAAAAAATCCATCAACAGATGAGTGGACAAAGAACTGGTACATGTACAGATGGAATATTAGCCAAGGAAAAAAATGACACAATGCCATTTGCAGCACCGTACATGAGTCTCGAGGTAATCACGCAACTTGTAGTAAGTCAGAAAGCGAAAGACACATATCCTATGATATCACTTAGAGGTGTTACCTAAAAATTGATACCAGTGAAGATATTTCCACTGAGAAAGGCAATCACAAATTCATTAAGCAAACTTATGGTTCACGAATGGAAAGGTGTGAGGATTGGATACATAGTGATATTGGGGTTAACATAGATATACAAACACATGTGAAATATATAATCACCGAAGACCTATGGAATACCAAGAGAAGACTCCTCAACATTGTGTCATAACCTACATGGGAAAAGAATCTGAAGAAGAATAGATATATTTATATATGTAAAAGAACCACATCTCCCACACCTAGAACAGCCAAAAGATTGTAATCAAAGTTGCTGTGATAAAAAATAAAAATTAAATTAAAAAAACGAAGAAGAAGTAGTGAGACATAAACATAAGGGGCTATTTCCTGGCACATTCCATTCTAATTTACAACATAGAATATGACTTCCCTTAAGGCTCTGTTGACCTAGTAACCAAATTTGTTAAGGAGAACTGATGCCGCCTTGTGCCCGTTTCACACAACAGCAGCTGTAAACCCAGCGCTAATCTTTACTTGATATTCAAAATAATTCCAGGCCTGTAAATGACACCTGCCCTCTAAACAAACTTTTGGGTAATAAATCGAGCAAAAAACTCAAAAAACATGCACATTTCAAAATGACGATTTCAAGAGGCATATTTTACACACATTTTGTCTTCTCTTTCTTTTTCTTTCATTTTTTCTGTTAAAAATAAGGGCATTGAAAAATGCTAAACATCAGAATTAATAAAGCCATGCAAATCCAATCTACAAAAACTTTCACCTCACAGCCGTCAGAATGATCATCAGCAAAAAGTCTACAAAGAATAAATCCTGAAGGGGTTTCAGAGAACTGCGTACTCTCTAGCTGCTGTTGGGATGTAACCTGGTAAGAGCCAGTAGTGAGAATAGAATGGAGGTGCATTTAAAGGTAGAAATTGAGCTACCATGTTATCTGGTAGGCCCATTGATGGGCCTATGTCCTGAGTAGACCAGAATCAAAAAGACACAGGCTGGCAATCCTGCACTCTAGCAACATGTACCATAGCCAAGACTTGGAAGAAACCAAAATGTCCGTCAAGAGAAAAATGCACCAAGAAGAAGTGGTCCATGTACACAATGGAATATTAGCCATGGAAAACTATGAAACAGTGCTGTTGGCAGCATCATACTAGGATCTAGACATAATCACCCAATTTGAAGAAAGAAACCAAAAGACAGGTATCCTATGACATCACTTATAGGTGTTACCTAAAAATTGATACCCATGAAATTATTGCCAAGAGAAGGACACTCATAGATTCAGAAAACCAAATTATGTTTAACCAAATGGAAAGGTGTAAGGAATATATGAATTGGGATGTGGGGGTTAACTGACATGTAGTAGTACATATGAAATATATAATCACAAAATACCTATGGAATACCAAGAGAAGTTTACTCAACACTCTGTAATAACCTACACGGGAAAGGATCCAAAGATGAATAGATCGATACATAGATATAATGAACCAGATTCTGTACATCTAGAACAAACACAATATTTTTATCAAATTTGCTGTGATAATAAATAAAAATCAAATTTAAAAAACAAACAAGAAGTAAGGAGATATAAGCTGTTGGGGGTTTGCGCTGGCACATTCCACTCTAATTTGCAGCCTACTAACACGATTTCCAGGAAGGCTCTGTTGCCCAAAAAACCCAGAGTTGGAAATGTAGAAATGCTGCCACCTTGTGGCCGTTTCCCGCAAGAGCGGCTTTAAACCCACAGCTAACGCTCACTTAACATTCACAAGGACTCAGGGCTGTAAAGGACACCTGCCCTCAAAAAATGTCCTGAGCTAGGGAATGGCCAAAAAAATTCAAAACAGGCAAATGTTTCAAGAAGACAGTATGAAGTAGTAAGTTTTACTCACTCTTTTTCAAAAAAAGGAAAATGGATAAAAGCTCAACATCAGCAATTATTAGACTCATGCAAATCTAATCTACAAAAATGTTTCAACTCACACAAGTCAACTACCATCAGCCAAAAGTCAACAAACAATAAATGCTGAAGGAATTTTTAGAGAAATGTGTACCCTCTAGCTGCTGGTGAGATGTAAAGTGGTAACAGCCAATAATGAGAACAGAAAGGAGCTGCGTTTGAAAGTAAAAATTGAGCCACCATTCCATCCAGCAGGCCCACCGGTGAGCCTCTCACCTGAGAAGACCAGAATCGAGAAGACACAGGCTGCAAGAGCAGCACTGCAGCCATTTTCACAATAGCCAAGACACAGAAGCAACCAAAATGTCCATCAACAGATGAATGGATAAAGAAGAAGTGGTCCATGTACACAATGGAATATTAGCCATGGAAAACAATGAAACACTGCTCTTTGTGGCACCATAAACGAGCCTAGAGATAATCACAGAACATGAGGTAAATAGGAAAGCGAAGACATATATCCTATGATATCACTTATAGGTGTTATCTAACAACTGACACATATGAACATATTTCCACAGAGAAAGACACTCACAGACTTAGGGAAAAAAACTGTGCTTATCTAAAATGAAAAATGGGGGGAATGGATAAATTAAGATCAGGTTTACCATAGGTGTACAAATACATATTAAAAACATGTATCAAAAAGACCGACCATATAGCAAGGGAGGTCTACGGAACACTCTGCAGTAATTTACATGGGAAGAGGATCTGTATATATATATATATATATATATATATATATATATATATATATATAATGTACAAATGAACCAGATTGTGTACACCTAGGACAAACAACATTGTAATCATTACCCCGATTAATAAAATTAAAACAACGAACAAGAAATAATGTGACATAAACTTATGGGGGCTTTTGCTGGCTCATTCCATTCTAATATAAAACCTGGGAACACGACTTGCAGAAAGGCTCTGCTGCCCTAGTAACCAGATTTGGGAATGGAGAAATGCTGCCCCCTTGTGGCCGTTTCCCACAACAGCTAAAACCAGTGCTAATGGTCACTAAATATTCACACTTATTGCAGCCCTGTAAATGACACCTGCTCCCCCCCAAAAAAATCCTGGGGTCGAAAATCGACCAAAAAATTCAAAAGAGGGCAACCTTCCAAGGAGACAATTTCAAGAGGTTTATTGTACTCACCGTTTTTTTCTTTTTTGTTTAACAGAAATTAAAAATGGCATAGAAAAATGCTGAACATTAGGAATTATTAAAGACATGCAAATCCAAATTACAGAAACCTATCAGCTCACACCAATCAGAATGGCCATCAGCAAAAATTCTGCAAACAATAAAGGCTGAAGTGGTTGTGGAGAAATGCGGACCATTGGTTCTAAGTGGGACTGGTAAGAGCCAGTAATGAAAACACAATGGAGGTGCCTTGAAAAGGTAAACATTGAGCTACCATTCAATGAAGCATACCCACTGCTGGGCCTATCGCCTGAGAGGATAAGAATCAGAAAGGCACAGGCTGGCAATCCTGCACTCCAGCCATATTTACTATAGCCAACACTTGAAAGCAATGAAAATGTCCATCAACAGAGGAATGCAGAAAGAAGTGGTCCATGTACACAATGGAATATTACTCCAATAAAAAGTATAAATTCAATTTTTAAAAAAAAACATAAGGAGACATTAGCTTTTGGGGGTTTATCCGGGCACATTCCACTCTAATTTATAACTGAGGAACAACCCTGGCAGGAAGGTCTCTTTCCCTAGTTACCAGAGTGGGGAAAGCAGAAATGCTGCCGCCCTTTGGCCATTACCTGCAACAGCAGCTTTAAAACCTGTGCTAATCGTCACTTCATATGCACAAGTACTGGAGGGCTGTAAATGTAACCTGCCCTCAAAATATCTTGAGGGAGGTAATGGCCAAAATACTTCCAAATGTGGCACAGACTTCAAAAAACAATTTGGAGAGGTAAGCTGTACTCACTGTTTGAAAACAAAGGACATGCCTGAAAGCTCAATTTGAAGGGATTATGAGATGCATGCAAATCCAACCACAGTTTTCATGACTAGAGGAGAGTCTAGAAATAATCATATTACATTAAGTCAAAAGTGTATGATATATATCGTATAATATAATTTATAGATGTTATCTTAAGATTCGTACAAATGAACATATTTCCAAAGGAAAAGACACTCAGAGACGTATAAAACAAACTAATGGTTAACAAAAATGAAAGGTGGGAGGGTGGATAAATTAGGATTATGGGGTTAACATACATACACTAATGTATGTTATATGTACATAAACTTATAACATATAAAATATATAAATTATATAATCACTAATACATATAAATTACATAAACACCTACCAAATACCAAGGGAGGTCTACTCAACACTCTGTAATAACCTACATGGTACAGGATCCAAAGATGAACAGATATATGTATGAAAAATTGATCAGAATCAGTACACCCAGAGAATCACAACACCCTAATAAAATTTACTCCGATATGGGCTTCCCTGGTGGCCTAGTGGTTGAGAATCTGCCTGCCAATGCAGGGGACACGGGTTCGAGCCCTGGTCTGGGAGGATCCCACATGCCGCGGAGCAACTAGGCCCGTGAGCCACAACCACTGAGCCTGCGTGTCTGGAGCCTGTGCTCCGCAGCAAAAGAGGCCGCGATAGTGAGACGCCATGCACCGCAATGAAGAGTGGCACCCGCTTGCCGCAACTAGAGAAAGCCCTCGCACAGAAACGAAGACCCAACACAGCCATAAATAAATAAATAAATATTAAAGGCAAAGAAGAAAGGGGAAATTGTAGATAGAGTAAGGATCTAGTTTAAAAAAACATTACTCCGATGAAAAACATAAAATAAATTTAAAAAACAAACATAAGTAGGAGCTATAAGCTTTGGGGAGTTTGTCCTGGAACATTCCACTACAATTTGCAACCTAGGAACACAACTTCCAGGAAGGCTCTCCTGCCCTTGTAACCAAAGCTGGGAATGTAGAAATCTGCCGCCTTGTGGCCAATTCCCGCAACAGCAGCTTTAATTCCAGTGCTATTGGTCACTCAATATTCACAAGGACTGCAGGGCTTTAAATGAAACCTGCCCTCAAAAAATATCCTGCTGTCAGGAATAGACATTAATATGCAAAACAGTAGAAAATCTGGAGAAGACAATTCAAGAGGTAAATTTCCTCACAGTGTTTTTTTTAAAGGACATGAAAAAATGTTCAACATCAAGAATTATTAGGGAAATGCAAATTTAAATTACAAAAAGGCATCACCTCACAATAGTCTGAATGGCCATCAGAAAAAAATGTCTGCAAACAATAATTGCTGAATGGGTTTCCCAGAATGGATACACCCCTATGCTGTTGCGGGTATGTAAACTGGTAATAGCCACTAATCAGAACAGAATGAAGGTGCCTTTAAAAGTTAACAATCGGGGCTTCCCCGGTGGCGCAGTGGTTGGGAGTCCGCCTGCCGATGCAGGGGACACGGGTTTGTGCCCCGGTCCGGGAGGATCCCGCGTGCCGCGGAGCGGCTGGGCCCGTAAGCCATGGCCGCTGGGCCTGCGCGTCCGGAGCCTGTGCTCCACAGCGGGAGAGTACACAACAGTGAGAGGCCCGCGTACCACACACACAAAAAAAGTTAACAACTGAGCTACTATGTGATCCTGCCAAACCACTAATGGGCCTGTAACCCGAGAACACCAGAATTGAGAAAGACACAGGTAACCAAAAGTGCTCTTCAGCGATACTTAAAAATAGCCAGATATGGATGCAAGCAAAATGTCCAAGTACAGATGAATGGACAAAGAAATGGTACATGTACACAATCGAATATTAGCCATGGAAAAGATGAAACAATGCCTTTTGCAGCACCACTGATGAACCTAGGGGTAATCATACTATGTAAAGTAAGTCACAGAAAGACAAATATCCGATGATATCATTTACTAGTGTAATCTAAAAACTGATACCCATGAGCATATTTCCACTGAGAATGACCCATACAGACTTTGAAAAAGGTGAAAGGAATGGAGAAATTAGGATGTTGGGGTTAACATGCATTTAATAATTCATATAAAACATATAATCAAGAAGGACCTACTGGATGCCAAGGGAGGTCTACTCAACTCTCTCTAATAACCAACATGGGAAATAATCTAAACCTGTTTAGATATATGTATACATATGAATGAACCAGATTCTGTACACCTAGAACAAATACAACATTGTAATCAAAGTTACTCTGATAAGAAATAAAAAGTAAATTCAACAAGAAGTAATGTGACACAAGATTTTGGGTATTTGTCCTGGCACTTTACACTCCAGTTTACAACCTAGGAAGAGGAATTCCACTAAGCCTCTGTTTTCCCTAGCAATCAAGTTGAGTATGAATAAATTCCGCTGCCTTGTTGCCCTTTACTACAACTGCAACTTTAAAAACAATGTTTATGGATACTTAATATTCACAAGGACTGTTGGGCTGTAAATGACACCCACAATCAGGAAATGTCCAGGGGTGGGTAAGCAAAATAAATTCCAAAGGAACAGACTTTCAAGATCCTATTTCAATAGGTAAATTTTACACTGTTTAAAAGAAAAGCACTTGAAAAGATGCTCTAATTCCTGTATTATTAGCCTCATGGAAATCAAAACTACAATGAGGGATCACTTCACATGAGTAAGAATAGCCATCATCGAAAAGTCTACAAACAATAAATGCTTGAGAGGTTGTAGAAAAAAGGGAACCCTCTTATGCTGCTGTTTGGATCTAACGTGGTAACAGCCACTATAAATAACAGTATGGAGGTGCCTTACAAGGTAAAATTAGAGGTACCATATGATCCAGCAGTCCTACTCCCAGGCATATAACAGGAGAAAACCAGAATTGGAAAACACACATGCACCCATATGTGTACCACAGCACAATTTACAATGTCTAAGACATGGAAGCAACCAAAATATCCATCAGCAGATGGATGGATAAAGAAGTGGTACATGTTCACAGTGAAATATTACTCAGAAATGAAAAAGAATGAAGGAATGCCATTTGCAGCATCATGGATAGAATTAGAGATAATCATACTAAGTGAAGTAAGTAAGTCAGAAAGAGAAAGTCAAATATCATATGATACTACTTATAGCTGAAATTTAAAAACTGATACCAATGAACTAATTTACAAGAGAGAAACAGGGACTTTCCAGGTGGTCCAATGGTTAAGAATCTGAGCTTCCACTTCAAGGGGCATGGGTTCGATCCCTGGTGTTGGGAGAACTAATATCACACATGCCTCACAGTACAGCCAAAAAAATAAAATAAAACAGAGAGAAACAGACTCACAGAATTAGAAAACAAACTTATGGTTACCCAATGAGAAAAGTGGGCGGAAGGAATAAATCAGGAGGCTGGGGAAAATATTTACACACTAATACATATAAAATAGATTATCAACAAGGACCTACTGTATAACAAAGGGAAGTCTATTCAACACTCTCTAATAACCTATATGGAAAAAGAATCTGAAGATGAATAGACATATGAATATGTCTACTGAACATAACTGAACAAGATTCTGTACGCCTACCACAAACAGAATATTTTATATCAACTTTACTTCAATAAAAAAGAAAAATTAAAACAAAAACAAGAAGTAACAAAACAGAAGATTTTGGGTGTTTGTTCTGCCACAGCCCACACTAATTTACAATCCAGGAGCCCGTCTTCCACAGTGGGTCTGCTTACCCAAGTAACCAGAGAGGGGCATGAAGGAAATCCTACCGTCTGTGCCCATTTCCCCAACAGTAACCTTAAAATATGTGCTTATGGACACTTAATATTCACAAGGACTGCCAGGGTGTAAATGACACCTGCCCTTTAACAAATGTCCTGTGGTAGTTATCGAACAAAAATTCAAAATAGTCAGACTTTCAAAAAGCCAATATCAACTGTAACTTTTTCTCACAGTGTTTAGAGAAAACACATGCAAAGATGCTCAACACCTCGAATTATTAGACACATGCAAATCAAAACCACAACAAGGTTATCACCTTGCACAGTCAGAATGGCCATCATCAAAAAGTTTACAAACCATAAATGCTGGAGAGGACATGGAGATAAGGGAACCCTCCTATGCTGTTGGTGAGATGTAAGCTGGTAACAGCCACTATAAAGCACAGTATGGAGATGCCTTTAAAAAGTCAAAATAGAGCTACCATATCATCCAGCAGTCCTACTTTTGGGCATACATCTGCAGAAAGCCAGAATTCAAAAAGACAAATGCACCCAAACCCAAACATGCACTGCAGCACTATTTACAATAGCCAAGACATGGAGGCAACCAAAATGTCCATCAACAGATGAATGGATAATGAAAAAGTGGTACATGTACACAATCAAATATTACTCAGAAATGAAAAAGCATGATCATCTCTAGGTCCATTCCTGTTGCTGCAAATGGCAGTATTTCATTCTAAGTGAAGTAAGTCAGATAGAAAAAGACAAATATCATATATCACTTATAGTGGAGTCTAAAAAGTGATAGAAATGAACAAATTTATAAAACAGGAACAAACCAACAGACATCCTTCAGGGAAAAGATTTTTTAATCTGTTACCAATCATTAATGTCAACCTGAAAAATGTTAGCAATAAATAGCATTGTAAAGGTATTAATTCTCCCCAAATTAACCTATACCAGGCATTAGCAAACTAAACCTGGAGATCACATCCAGCCTATCACCTTCTTTTGTAAATTAAATTTAATGAATGATCCACAAGAAAACCCATAATGAGAAGTCACGTCACACCTCTCAACGTGGCTATTATTCCAAAGTCTACAAATATGAAATGTTGTTCATGACATGGAGAAGGGAGTCCTAGTACACTGTTGGTGGGACTGTAAATTGGTACACCCACTATGAAAATATGGAGGTCCTGAGAAAAACTAAAAGTAGAACTATCATATTAGGCAACAATTCCACTGCTTGGTACATGTCCAAAGAAAATGAAGACACCAATTTGACAAGATACAGGCATCCCAATGTTCATAGCAGCATTATTTACAATTGCCAACATATGGAAGCAAACTAAATGTCCATCAACAGATGAGTGGATAAAGAAGATGTGGTATGTATACACAATAGACTATTGCTCAGCCATTAAAAAGGATCAAATTCTGCCACTTGCAACAACGTGGATAGGCCTAGAATATTTATACCTACTTAAATAAGTTAGAGAAAGACAAATACTCTATGTTCTCACTTCTCTGTAGAATCTAAAAATGCAAGAAAGGAATGTATATAACAAAACAGAAAATAGACTCACAGAGAACAAATTAGTGGTTACTGGTGAGGCGAGTGAAGGGGGGAGGGAAATACAGTAGTTTGTTTCTCTAAATCCAATACCCCTATGTATGAAATAAACAAACAAGGATATATAGTACAACACAGGGAAATATAGCCATTATTTTGTAATCACTTTAGTGATTTAGTGATCACTTTAGTGATCTATAAAAATATTCAATCCATATGTTGTACCCCTGAGACCAATGTAATATTGTAAAGCAACTATACTTCAATTTAAATAATCCATAGGGTGGCTGAATGGATTAAAGGAAGTTTAATTATACTGTGTACAAGAGATTCATGTTAACTTCTAATCCATATATAGCATAAAATTGAATTATTGGAAAAAAAACACTCCATGAAATGATACTTGCCTGACTAGTCTATTATCAGGTTAAAAGACTTGAAGTCAAACCTCTCAAAGGAAAGAAGGTTATCATATAATGATAAATGGATTAATTCATCAACAAATCATGACAATTATAAATATGTATGTATCCAGCTTTGGAGCCTCTCAACATATAAAGAATATATTAACCCACCTGAAGGGGAAAATGTGCAGAAATAAAACAATGGTAAGAAACATCGATACCCAACTTTCAACACTGTACAGATCATCCGGACAGAATATCAATCAGGAAACACTGAACTTGAACACACACTTGATATCAAATGAACCTAACATACATCTACAGTATGTTCCACTCAACAGCAGCAAACTTTCCATTGTTCTTAAGTACACATAGAACATTGCCTAGGGTAGATCCTATGTTAAGCCACAAAACAAGTCTTCAAAAATCCAAGAATATTGAAATCATATCAAGAATCATTTCCAACCACAATGGTATGAAACTGAAATTCAATATTAAACAGAATAATTGAAAATTCAAGAACACTTAGGAATTGAACAATAAGCTCCTGAATAGCCAATGCATACAGGAATAAATCAAAAGGGAAATTTAAAAGAAATCTTAAAGCAAACAAAATTGGAAACACAAAGTACCTAAATTTATGGAATACAGGAACAAGACTGCAATTCAAAGAGTTATGTTTACAGTAATAAATGCATATATTTTCAAAGAATTCTGGAGAGGGGATCAAGAAGATAGAGTAGGAAGATACTGAGCTCCCCTCATGCCACGGACACACCCAAATTACAACAACTTACACGGAAATTATCTCTGAAGACCAGCAGGGAACGTTTTCCACAACTCAAGATATAAGGAAGGAGAAACCACAAGGCAGGTAGGAGGACTGGAAACACAGTCTAATTGGAACCCACACATGGAGCACAGTGACCCACAGCTGGAAGATATCACAATTGCACAGGTCCTCCACATGGAGGGAAGGGTCTGAGCCTGGCATCAGGCTGCTCAGCCCAGGGTTCCTGCACTGGAAGAAAAGAACACAGCAGGTCTGGCTTTGAAAACCTGCAGGGCTTATTTTCTGGAAAGCTGGGAGGCTAAAGAAAACTGAGACTTTGCTCTCATAGGGCACACACAAATCTCACATGTTCTCAGTCCCTGTGCAGAGCCAATAGTGTGAAAGACACGTGTGTCAGACCCACATGCTAATCTCAGAGAGCTTCTTGGAAAGGCAAGAGGCAGCTGGGACTCCCGCTAGGAACTGAGACATTGGCAAGCAACATTTTAGAGTCTTCCCTGGAACTGATTAGAATCAGGGGCCTGCCCCATTTACCACCATGCCCATAGCACTCCTGCACCAGAGGCCTCACAACCAGACACACTGGGGGCCTACCCTGTCTGCCTGTACACCTGGAGCACCACACAGCCACCCATAACGGAGGGCTGCCTTGGTTATCAGCACACCCACGGCAATCACATACAGGGGCTCACAGCCATTTAGGCCAGGGTCCAACACCACCTACCAGCTTGTCTACAGCAGTTGGCCTTGCCGTAAGAGAGAGGTTTGTGCAGCCCACACAGGGGACAACGTTGGAGCATGTGGCTCTGCTGGCCAGAGGACAATGTGCTGCTGGGCCCTATCAGTCATCTCCTATATAAGGCCACTTTTCTGAGACCCGGGAATGTAACAACCTGAACCTAATGAACAGAAATGCACAGAGAATTAGGAAACATAAGGAAATAGAGGAATATGTTACAAATGAAGTAACAAGACACGACATCAGAAAAAGAACTAAATAAAACAGGGATAAGCATTCTACCCGATAAAAAAAGTGTTCACAGTAATGATTATAAAGATGTTCACCCAAGTCAGGAGAAGAATAGATGGACATAGTGAGAATTTCAACAAAGAGTAATAACATGTCAAAAAGAACCAAACACTGAACAATACAATAAAAGAGCTTAAAACACACACACACACACACACACACGAGAGAAGCCACATTATATTATATGATACAGAAGAACAGATCAGTGAAATGGAAAACAGAGCAGTGAAAATCACCCAAACTGAATAGTACAAAGAAAAAACAAGACTATAGGTAAAGGGACCTCTGAGACAATATCAAGTATATTAACATGAACATTACAGGGGTCCCAGAACGAGGAGGAGAGAGAAACAGGCAGAGAACTTATTAGAGGATATAGTAACTGATAACTTTCCTAACCTGGGGAAGGAAACACACATCCAGGTCCAGGAAACACAGAGTCCCAAACAAGATGAAGACAAACAGGTCCACACCAAGACATATTATAAAGCACCAAAAATTTAAAAATTTAAGAGGGATCACAGAAGCAGTGAAATAAAAGAGTCTTGTTATGTTCAAGGTATTCCCATAAGACTGTCAGATGACTTCTCAGCAGAATTTGCATACTAGGAAGGAATGATAGGATATATTCAATGGGCTAAAAAGAAAAAGTCTACAACAGGAATACCCTACCAGCAAGATTATGATTCAGAATTGAAGGAGAGGTCTTCCCTGATGGCACAGTGGTTGAGAATCTGCCTGCCAATGCAGGGGACACGGGTTCGAGCCCTGATCCAGGAAGATCCCACATGCCACAGAGTAAGCCTGTGTGCCACAACTACTGAGCCTGTGCTCTAGAGCCCATGAGCCACAACTACTGAGCCCACGAGCCACAACTACTGAAGCCTAAGCACCTAGAGCCCATGTTCTGCAACAAGAAGAGCCACCACAATGAGAAGCCTGTGCACAGCAACGAAGAGTAGCTCCACTTGCCACAACTAGAGAAAAGCCCACGCACTGCAATGAAGACCTAACACAGCCAAAAATAAATAAATAAACAAATCTATGGAAAAAAAGAGAATTGAAGGAGAGATCAAGAGTTTCCCAGACTAGCAAAAGCTAAAAGAGTTCATTACTAATAAACCAGATTTATACGCAATGTTGAAGGAATTTACTTCAGCTTAAAAGAAGTCTCACTAATTATTGATAATAACAAGAAAACAAACAAAAGTAAAAATCTCATTGCAAAAGTATACATAGAGTAAGGGTAGTAGACAAAACATTTATTAAGCTTCTGTAAAGAATAAAAGACAGGGCTTCCCTGGTGGCGCAGTGGTTGAGAGTCTGCCTGCCAATGCAGGGACACAGGTTCGTGCCCCGGTTTGGGAAGATCCCACATGCCATGGAGCGGCTGGGCCCATGAGCCATGGCCGCTAAGCCTGCACGTCCGGAGCCTGCGCCCTGCAACAGGAGAGGCCACAACAGTGAGAGCCCGGCGTACCGCAAAAAAAAAAAAACACTAGAAGGAATCAATAGCAGAATAACTGAGGCAGAAGAACGGATAACTGACCTGGAAGACAGAAAGGTGGAATTCACTGCTGTGGAACAGAATAAAGAAAAAACAATGAAAAAAAATGAAGACAGCCTAAGAGACCTCTGGGATAACATTAAAGGCAACAACAATTGTGTTATAGGGGTCCCAGAAGGAGAAGAGAGAGAGAAAGGACCCGAGAAAATATTTGAAGAGATTATAGTCGAAAACTTCCCTAGCATGGGAAAGGAAATAGCCACCGAAGTCCAGGAAGCACAGAGAGTCCCAGGCAGGATAAACCCAAGGAGAAAAATGGCGAGACACATAGCAATCAAATTGACAAAAATTAAAGACAAAGAAAAATTATTGAAAGCAACAAGGGAAAAATGGCAAATCACATACAAGGGAACTCCCATAAGGTTAACAGCTGATTTCTCAGAAGAAACTCTAAAAACCAGAAGGGAGTGGCATGATATATTTAAAGTGATGAAAGGGAAGAAACTACAACCAAGAGAACTCTACCCAGCAAGGATCTCATTCAGAATCGATGGAGAAATTAAAAGCTTACAGACAAGCAAAAGCTAAGAGAACTCAGCACCCCCAAACCAGCTCTACAACAAATGCTAAAGGAACCTCTCTAAGTGGGAAACACAAAAGAAGAAAATGATATACAAAAACAAACCCATAACAATTAAGAAAATAGTAATAGGAACATACATATCGATATTTACCTAAAATGTGAATGGATTAAATGCTCCAACCAAAAGACACAGGCTTGCTGAATGGATACAAAAACAAGATCCATATATATGCTGTCTATAAGGGACCCATTTCAGACCTAGGGACACATACACTCTGAAAGTGAGGGGATGGAAAGGATAGTCCATGCAAATGAAAATCAAAAGAAAGCTGGAGTAGCAATACTCATATCAGATAAAATAGACTTGAAAATAAAGAATGGGGCTTCCCTGGTGGCACAGTGGTTGGGAGTCCGCCTGCCGATGCAGGGAACATGAGTTTGAGCCCTGGTCCGGGAAGACCCCACGTGCAGCGGAGCAACTAATCCCATGGGCCACGACTACTGAGCCTGCACTCTAGAGCCCACGAGCCACAGTGGCTGAAGCCCGTGCGCCTGGAGCCCGTGCTCTGCAGCAAGAGAGGCCACCGCAATAAGAAGCCCGCACACCACAACGAAGGCCCAACACAGCCAAAAATAAATAAATACAATAAATAAATTTAAAAAAAAAAATAAAGAAAGAATGTTACAAGAGACAAGGAAGGACACTACATAATGATCAAGGGATCAATCCAAGAAGATACAACAATTATAAATATATATGTACCGAACATAGGAACACCTCAATACATAAGGCAACTGCTAACAGCTGTAAAAGAGGAAGTCGACAGTGACACAATAATAGCAGGGGACTTTAACACTTTACTTACACCAATGGAGATCCTCCAGTCAGAAAATTAATAAGGAAAAACAAGCTTTAAATGACACAATAGACCAAATAGATTTAATTGGTATTTATAGGACATTCCATCCAAAAACAGCAGATTACACGTTCTTCTCAACTGCACACAGAACATTCTCCAGGATAGATCACATCTTGGGTCACAAATAAAGCCTCAATAAATTTAAGAAAACTGAAATCATATCAAGCATCTGTTCCGACAACAAGGCTGTAAGATTAGAAATCAATTACGGGGGAAAAAAACGTAAAAAACACAAACACATGGAGGCTAAACAATATGTAACTAAATAGCCAAGAGATCACTGAAGAAATAAAAGAGGAAATTAAAAACTACCCAGAAACAAATGACAACAAAAACATGATGATCCAAAACCTATGGGATGCAGCAAAAAAGCAGTTCTAAGAGGGAAGTTTATAGCAGTTTCTTGCCTACCTCAAGAAACAAGAAAAATCTCAAATAAACAATCTAACCTTACACCTAAAGGAACTAGAGAAAGAAGAACAAAACCCAAAGTTAGTAGAAGGAAAGAAATCATAAAGATCAGAGCAGAAATAAATGAAATAGAAACATAGAGAACAATAGCAAAGATCAATAAAACTAAAAGCTGGTTCCTTGAGAAGATAAACAAAAAATGATAAACCTTTAGCCAGACTCAAGAAAAAGAGGGAGAGGGCTTCCCTGGTGGTGCAGTGGTTGAGAGTCCGCCTGCCGATGCAGGGGACACGGGTTCATGCCCTGGTCTGGGAAGATCCCACATGCAGCAGAGCAGCTGGGCCTGTGAGCCATAGCTGCTGAGCCTGCATGTCTGGAGCCTGTGATCCGCAACGGGAGAGGCCACAACAGTGAGAGGCCCGCATACCACAAAAAAAAACAAAAGAAAGAAAAAGGGGGAGAGGACTCAAATCAATAAAATTAGAAATGAAAAGGAGAAGTTGTAACAGACACCACAGAAATACAAAGCATCCTAAAACACTACTACAAGCAACTCTATGCCAATAAAATGGACAACCTGGAAGAAGTGGACAAATTCTTAGAAAGGTATAACCTTCCAAGACTGAACCAGGAAGAAACAGAAAATATGAACAGACCAATCACAAGTAATGAAATTGAAACTATGATTAAAAATTTTCCAACAAACAAAAGTCCAGAACCAGATGGCATCAGAGGTGAATTCTATTAAATATTTAGACAAAAGCTAACATCCAACCTTCTCAAATTCTTCAGAAATTTGCAGGGAAAGGAACACTCCCAAACTCATTCTATGAGGCCGCCATCACCCTGATACCAAAACCAGACAAAGATACTAGAGAAAAAGAAAATTAGAGACCAATATCACTGATGAATATAGATGTAAAACTCCTCAACAAAATACTAGGAAACAGAATTGAACAACACATTAAAAGGATCATACACCATGACCAGGTGGGGTTTATCCCAGGGATGCAAGAATTCTTCAATATATACAAATTAATCAATCTGATACACCATATTAACAAGTTGTAGAATAAAAATATGATCATCCCAATAGATGCAGGAAAAGCTTTTGAAAAAATTCAACACCCACTTATGATAAAAAGTCTCCAAAAAGTGGGCATAGAGGGAATCTACCTCAACATAATAAAGGCCATGTATGACAAACCCACAGCAAACATCATTCTCAATGGTGAAAAACTAAAAGCATTTCTTCCAAGATCAGGAACAAGACAAGGATGTCCACTCTCACCACTATTATTCAACATAGTTTTCAAGTCCTAGACACAGCAGTCAGAGAAGAAATAAAAGGAATACAAATTTGAAAAGAAGAAGTAAAATTGTCACTGTTTGCAAATGACACGATACTATACAAAGCGAATCCTAAAAATGCCACCAGAAAACTACTAGAGCTAATCAATGAATTTGATAAAGTTGCAGGATACAAAATTAATGCACAGAAATCTCTTGCATTCCTCTACACTAACAATGAAAGATCAGAAAGAGAAATTAAGGAAACAATCCCATTCACCACTGCAACAAAAATAATAAAATATGTAGGAATGAACCTACCTAAGTAGGTAAAAGACCTGTACTCAGAAAACTATAAGACACTGCTGAAAGAAATCAAAGATGATATAAACAGATGGAGGTATAAATCATGTTCCTGGATTAGAAGAATCAATATTGTGGAAATGACTATACTACACAAAGCAATCTACAGATTCAGTGCAATCCCTATTAGATTACTAGTGGCATTTTCTACAGAACTAGAAGAAAAAAATCTTAAAATTTGTATGGAGACACAAAAGACCCCCAATAGCCAAAGCAGTCTTGAGGGAAATTAAAAGAGCTGGAGAAATCAGAATTCCTGACTTCAGACTATACTACAAAGCTACAGTAATCAAGATTATATGATACTGGCACAAAAACAGAAATACAGATCAATGGAACAGAGATAAACCTACGTACCTATGGCTAACTCATCTATGACAAAGGAGGCAAGGATATACAATGGAGAAAAGACAGTCTCTTCAGTAAGTGGTGCTGGGAAAACTGGACAGCTACACATAAAAGAATGAAATTAGAACACTCCATAACACCATACACAAAAATAAACTCAAAATGGATTAGAGATCTAAATGTAAGACCAGACACTATAAAACTCTTAGAGGAAAACACAGGCAGAACACTCTGACATAAATCACAGCAAGATCCTTTTTGACCCACCTCCTTGAGAAATGGAAATAAAAACAAAAATAAACAAATGGGACCTAATGAAACTTAAAAGCTTTTGCACAGCAAAGGAAAACAAACAAGACGAAAAGACAACCCTCAGAATGGGAGAAAATATTTGCAAATGAAACAACTGACAAAGGATTAATCTCCAAAATTTAAAAGCAGCTCATGTAGCTCAATATCACAAAAACAAACAACTCAATCCAAAAATGGGCAGAGAATTAAATAGACATTTCTCCAAAGAAGATATACAGATTGCCAACAAACACATGAAAGGATGCTGAACATCACTAATCATCAGAGAAATGCAAATCAAAACTACAATGCGTTATCACCTCACAGCAGTCAGAATGGCCATCATCAAAAATCTACAAACAATAAATGCTGGAGAGGCATTTATTGGAGAAAAGGGAACCCTCTTGCACGATTGGTGGGAATGTAAATTGATATAGCCACTAGGGAGAACAGTATGGAGGTTCCTTAAAAAACTAAAAATAAAAGTACCATCGACCCAGCAATCCAACTACTGGGCATTTTCCCTGAGAAAACCATAATTCAAAAAGAGTTATGTACAACAATGTTCATTGCAGCTCTATTTACAATAACCAGGACATGGAAGCAACCTATGTGTCCATCGACAGATGAATTGATAAAGAAGATCTGGCACATATATACAATGGAATATTCCTCAGCCATAAAAAGAAACAAAACCGAGTTATTTGTAGTGAGGTGGATGGACTTAGAGTCAGTCCTACACAGTGAAGTAAGTCAGAAAGAGAAAAACAAATACAATATGCTAACACAGATATATGGAATCCAAAGGAAAAAAAAAGTTTATGAAGAACCTAGGGACAGGACAGGATTAAGAACACAGACGTAGAGAAAGGACTTGAGGACACGGGGAGGGGGAATGGTAAGCTGGGATGAAGTGGGAGAGTAGCATGGACATATATACATTACCAAATGTAACATCAAGAGCTACGGGAAAGCAGCCACATAGACAGGGAGATCAGCTCGGTGCTTTGTACCACATAAAGGGGTGGGATACAGAGGGTGGGAGGGAGATGAAAGAGGGAGGGGATATGGTGATATATGTATATGTATAGCTCATTCCCTTTGTTATACAGCAGAAACTAACACTCCATTGTAAATCAATTATACTCCAATAAAGGTGTAGAAGGAAAAAAACAAAAAAGCCCAGAGATAAACCTACACATCTATGGTCAACTAATCTATGACAAAGGAAGCAAGACTATACAATTGAGAAAAGACAGTCTCTCCAATCAGTGGTCCTGGGAAAAATGGACAGCTACATGTAAAAGAATGAAATTAGAACACTCCCTAACACCATACACAAAAATAAATTCAAAATGGATTACAGACCTTAATGTAAGACCGGACAGTATAAAACTCTTAGAGGAAAACATAGGAAGAATACTCTGACACAAATCACAGCAAGATCATTTTTGATCCACCTCCTAGAGTAATGCCATAAAAAAGAAAAATAAACAAGTGGGACGTAATGAAATGTAAAAACTTTTGCAAAGCAAAGGAAACTACAAACAAGAAGAAAAGACAACCATCAGAATGGGAGAAAATATTTGCAAAACAGCTCATGCAGCTCATTATTAAAAAAACAAACAACCCAATACAAAAATGGGCAGAAGATCTAAATACACATTTCTTCCAAGAAGACATAGAGATGGCCAAGAAGCACATGAAAAGCTGCTCAATGTCACTAATTATTAGAGAAATGCAAATCAAAACTACAATGAGGTACCACCTCACACTTGTTAGAATGGGCATCATGAGAAAATCTACAAACAACAAACGCTGGAGGGGCTGTGGAGAAAAGGAACCCTCTTCCACTATTGGTGGGAATGTAAATTGATACAGTCACTATGGAGAACAGTATGGAGGTTCCTTAAAAAACTAAAAATAGAATTATCATATGATCCAGCAATCCCACTACTGGGAATATACCCAGAGAAAACCATAAATCAAAAAGACACATTCACCACAATGTTCATTGCAGCACTATTTACAATAGCCAGGTAATGGAAGCAACCTAAATGCCCACAGACAAACGAATGGATAAAGATGTGGTACATATATAAAATGGAATACTACTCAGCCATAAAAAGGAATGAAATTGGGTCATTTGTAGAGACGTCGATGGATCTACAGACTGTCATACAGAGTGAAGTAAGTCAGAAAGAAGAAAACAAATATTGTATATTAATGCATATATGTGGAACCTAGAATAGTGGTACAGATGAACCGGACTGCAGGGCAGAAATAGAGACACAGATGTGGAGAACCAACGTATGGACACCAAGTGGGGAAAGCCATGGGGGGGTGGTGGTTGGATGAATTGGGAGATTGGGATTGACATGTATACACTTATATGTATAAAATAGATAACCAATAACAACCTGCTATATAAAAAATAAATTAAATTAAATTAAAAAATTAAAAATAAATAAAATTAAAAAATAAAACAGAAAAAAAGTTCTTCCCTTCACATCGATGTAATTATATGAATGAATTATTTCCATGCTTATATCTATAAATACATAAAAGAGAAATACAATCCACCTTGAACCAAAAAAGAAAAAAAACAAAACAGACCACACCAGTTATACAGAGGAAAACCCTATCAGGGCACTTGCTCCAGTGGTAAACAATTCTGAAGTTGGTCAGAGGTGGGGAATCGTCTCCCATGCAGCCAGCAGCACCCCCCTCCCCCCGCAAGGAGCGTCCTCATTGCAAAGCTGGGGGACCGTGCCGAGGCGTCTGTGAGTAAACGTGAGCTGAGCCCCAGGCCAGTTGCTGCTGAACTGTTCCCACCCTTCCCAGGTAAAACACCCGAATGTGTGCAAGGACTTGAAAGCCTAGAGGAAGGGCCGTGGAGCCACACCAGCCACAGCACGCAGGCCGACTTGGGCTTGCAGGCCAACCAGGATGGTCCTGGCCCCAGGCGCACTTCTGGAAGCTTTCCAAATCCCTGCCTGAGATACCCCTCCTGTTCCAGCCCCCAGTGCTTTTTTCCTTCCTCACCTCTGCCCGGATAGAAATTCCAGCGGTAGGTGTGGGTGACACATCCTCTTGTTTAGCAGGTGGCAGCCTGGCAACTCCTGCAGAAAGTCCAGCAGAGCCCCACTCAAACCGGGCCACCCACAAAGCCATGGCCCCTCACTCCCTCCCACCAGCCCAGCCCCGACACTGCTGACGGGGCAGGGAATATGGTGTCAGGCACAGCTGCAGGAGCTCTTGCTGCCTGGAGCGGTGTTTATATTGACCTCAACCCAGGCACACCTGGGGAGGGCTGGCCGGCAGGGTCAGGCTGCCCAGGTCAGCCAATCCTCACCCCTCAGGGGCTCACATTGCAGAAATTGGACCTTGCTGAACCGGCCAGGTCCAAGGAACAGGTGTGGGCTCCTGAGAGTCAGGATAGACAAGGGGCTGCAGCTCCGGCTTGTTTTCTAATCATTTTATCTGGCCCATGAGTGGGAGACAACTTCAAGAAGACCCTCTCCTAATGAGAGGAACCCAGGAGTCAGGGAGAGGAGGGGTGGAGGAGACAGAGGCCTGGTGCCCCGGCTGCAGTGAAAGTCTCTGGAAGACCAGGCGGAGGGAGGCCGCACAGAGTGATGCCCAGGGTCACAGACCTGTCGGAGCTGCTGTTTGTTAGTTCAAGTCCTGCTCTGAGGTGCTCTGTGTCAGCTCTGAGCAACAGGTGAGCTGGGGGTGCTCTGCAATGAGGGCTATGTTCACGGTTCCTGTGTGCCCAGCCCTGCCGGGGTACCTGCCGAGGGGAGCTCTGTATCCTGGGAGGGGCCTGACCACGAGAGCCCCATGGGCTGCTGGGTAGCTTCGCAGGTGAGCTCCATACCCTGGGAGGGGCCTGACCACGAGAGCCCCGTGGGCTGCTGGGGACCTGCCCAGGTGAGCTCCATATCCTGGGAAGGGCCTGACCACGAGAGCCCCGTGGACTGCTGAGAACCTGGTAATGGATGTCAGGACAGTCAGTGAAGCCACCGAGGATATATATCCAGTAGTTCCTAATTCCTACACCCTGCTGGTCATTCTACCATCCACCAGGACAAGGTATTCTGTATTAGACTTCAATGATGCCTTCTTCTGTATTCCATTAGTCCCAGAGTCACAAGAAATTTTGGATTGTGAGGGGCAGCACTCAACATACAACGAAAACAATACTGTTGGGCCGTCCTGCCCCAAGGGTTCAAAAATTTCCACACCATCTTTGGGGAAACGTTAGCTAAACACCTAAAAGTTCTACCTCTGAAAAAGGGAACCCTCCTTCAATATGCAGACGACATTCTGATCGCCAGCCCTACTAAGGAGGCCTCTGAACTACCTAGCCAATAAAGGATAGAAGGTGTCCAAGAAAAAGGCTCAAATATCACAGACTAAGGTGACCTGCCTGGGCTTCATTCTCACAGAAGGTCGGAGAAGCCCATCCTAGGAAAGGGAAGAAGCCATTTGCAGCCTTACCCCTTCTAAAACTAGAAGACAGCTTAGGGGTTCCTGGGGAGGTCGGGGTTTGCCGCATCTGGATCCCGAACTACAGTCTAATAGCTGGGCCTCTATATGAAACATTGAAAGGAAAAGATGATGATCCTTTTGAGTAGAATCCAGAAGCAGTCTTTCAAGAATGGAAAAAGCAGTTAATTCAGATCCTTGCCCTGGACCTCCCTAATTTAGCTAAACCCTTTGACCTTTACATTCCTGGTAGAAGGTGAACTGCCCTTGGAGTATTAGTGCAAAAACTGGGACCACTTGAACTGGAACAACTCAAGTATGCCATCCAGGTAGGAGAAGCTAGGTCACCAAGGGCTTGGCCCACCGCCCCATCTGGCCAGGATACTGGGGTTATCTAAAAACCTGGAAATCAGCAGCCCGCAAGGCCAGCTCCCTCCTAAGGGAAAACGACCCCACGTGGTGATCCTAACCGCCCACCATGCCCTGAAGTTGCAGGTGTCGCTCCGTGGGCACACTGACCTCGAGTGAGGAGGCCCTCCAACTACAACCTTCAGAGAGACAACCGGGGGCAACTGGCCCCCATGACAACTCGTGTGACCATCACTTGACCTGGAGCTTCTCTCAGAAAACAAGAAGAGTGTGCCCCAAAAGAGCAGACTACTGCTTGCAGGACTTACTGCACCCAGAGGGGAGCTAATAAGCTTGGCAGGGGAACCGTATATCATGCTGTCACCATAGAAAAGCCTACAGACACCGCGGTGATGGCGGCCAATAAGACCGGCTGGACTCCTGGCTACTTCAAAAGGCCGTTGACTCAGTGGCCGTCATGGTCCTGGATTACCACTGACCCTGGACTGTCTGGGAGTTGAGCGGGCAGGGCTCTGACACCTGATGCTGTTTGTACGTTCATTCAGGGGTCTAATTGAAGAAAGCGCAGACAACTGGTCAGAGCATCTAGGCTGGCAGAAACCGTCAGCCTAAGGTGGCCGAACAAATGTTGGCCGGGGTAAAACCGGCCCCCCCAGCCTCTCTGCGCATCTCTTTCCTGGACCCTTAAAGGTCATTGGAATCTATAACGCTTCCAATGCTGGTGCTCAGGCGGACGAGCAGTGAGGCAGCAGGCCTGGGAACAATCCACCTCACCTGGAGGCTGCTGGGGAGCAGTTCTGCCCCTCCCCCCCCCCGGGTATGAGGACTCCCAACTCAGCACGAAGCAGTTACAGAAGAGGGGTCTGCACCCTCAGCGCCCCAAGAATGAGGAAAGGGACAAAAGGCAGAGGAGGGGTTTGTCACCGGCAAAGCCCATTAAAAATTCCTGGGAGATAAAAATAGAATCTGGGCAATAAAAGTCTAACCTTTTTTTCCTTTGTGCTTTGTCTCATTTCACTTGCTCCTAGGTTTCCACATGCAGAGGTCCCACACCCGGCACTTCAGACCCGATTTCCTAGTGCAGAATGTTTGGGTCGACACCTCAGCTCGTGGGGCCCCATGCCACTCCGCGACATAGAGCCTGAGCTGCAGCCAACCCGGCCCTCGAGAGCTCCGCCCCCTCCCTCCCACTGACGCTACCGGGATCCCTACACAGCAGCGCGACCCACAGCCCGCGGGGGAGCTCTCGCTCTCACCTCTCCATTCTCTGATCAAAATATAAAGTTTCCTTTGCTTCTGAACCAAACTCAGTCTCGATCTGTTGACTCCAATGACACTGGGCAGGGGGACTCTTGTTGGGGCCCACTCTGGAGGATCAGTAACAGAATTTGAGAACATTGTAACTTCAGTGAACAGATGTGTGAACCAAACTGTAAGGAACACAGAGCAGTGTATAAGGCTCGTGTAAAGTAAGATGTTTCTAACAATTCCATTTGTTATTTCCATCACTTTATTATGAGCAAGGTCAGTGGAGGGTTATTGTCTTATTTGTCAGGTCAAGTTTAGAGAAATTAAGTGATTGTTTTCCAAGGATGTACATCTAATGATCTTGGCTGAAGCTTCAATCTTCTTTTGAATGCTTTTCCATTGAAAATGATACCATTCTTTCAGCTCCCCCATTTCTGAGGAATATAAAATCTTGTAACTTATTGTTACCAAAGGGGAAAGGGGTGGGGAGGGATAGTTTAAGATTTTGGGATTAACACATACACAGTGCTATGTATAAAATGGATAAGCAACAAGGGCCTACTGTATAGCACAGGGAACTACACTCAATATTTTGTAATAACCTATAAAGGGAAAGAATCTGAAAAAATAGATACCTATATCTACATCATCTACCAAAGCCAGACAAAATGTAACTTAAGGGAGGCCAATGGTGACCGCTTCTGACCTTCAATCATCTAAAGCTTGGACTCTGCCTACTGCCCAAGGCACTTCATGAACATACATGCATGTACCCGTAGCTTAAAACTTCCCCAGTTTTGGGGTTCTGGGAGACACGGATTTGGAAAGATCCCTGGTGTTCCCCTTACTTGCAGGGGACCCTTCCTACTGCTGTAACATGCCTGTCACACCCAGAGGATGGTACACCGTCTGATCGGGAAGAGTTTGGAAAAGGCACTTCATCTCCTCATCTCCAGGTGCTCAGGTTACCCCCACCAGCCTCTTTCCAAACAATCTCCCCACTTAACTAAGTCAGCACCTTCAACATCCAGTTTCGCACAGTTTGGAATTTGTCCGGAGGATGAAGGGGAAGGGGGAGAACAATGAGAGACAAGCCCTAGGTGTTTGGACAGGAAAATGCCAATTTAATTTCCATTTAGTAAGAGGAATTAACCAAAGGTTCACCTTGCCCCTGGAACCAGAATAGGGCTTGAAGCAATCCTGCTGTTTTGTTGTTAGATCTCAAAGAAACAAGTTGAAAAATGGAGGTCAGGAGCACTGTAATTCACAAACCTGCAGGGTTTAAAATGTCTTCAGGTAAGTCATGGAAAAGGATTTTAATGAAAGGCAGAATTGCAGGAAAGGAATTTCAAGAGGTAGATTGAACTAGCCATTAAAGCACATGAAAAAGCGGCTGAACTTCACCAATAACGCAGTTGGCCAAAAAGGGCGTATGTGTTTTTCCTGAATATTCAGGAAAAACGCATACGCCCTTTTTGGCCAAGAAAACAGGCTGGCAATGCAAATCAACACTACAAAGAGGTATCAATTCGAATCAGTCAGAAGGGCTATCCTCACAAAATGTAAAAACCAGAAATGCAGCACAGGGCTTGGAGAAAATGGAACCCTGCTACACTGATGGTGGGAATGTAAATTGCCAACGGCCAGGCTGCAGAAGTGTATTGTGTTTCCTACAAAATTTAAAAAACAGAAATACAGAGCATACGACACTTGCACTCATGGGCGTATATCCTGTGAAAACCAAAAATTTACAGGACACAAGCACCCCAAAGTTTAGTGCTGCTGTTTACAAGAGCCTCGAACTGGATACAACATAAATGTCCTTGGGGAAGAAAAATGGATAAAGAAGAAGTGGTACTTACAGACAATGGAATATACCTCAGCCAGGTAATCAATGAAATATGGCCAGTTGGAGCAACTCGTGTGGACTTAGGTACGATCATTCTAAGTGACATAAGTCAGACAGAAGAGACTTATCATGATATATCACTTATAGGTGGAATCTAAAAATGGCTACACATGAACTAAATTACGAAGCAGAAACAGAGTCACTCATTTAGAAACCACACTTATGGCTGCTAAAGGTGAAAGGTGGCGTGGGGTGAGGCATAAACCATGAGGTTGAAATTAGCACAGATATGGTTCCAAACCAAATAGCTAATCAACAAGACCTACTCTATAGCTCAAAGAGCTGGACTCACAACACTCTAGTCACCGGAAAAGAATATATACAACTGGTAAGGATCTAAAAAAGAATTTATTGAGGTCTCTCAGTAAGTGAATCAAGTGGATGTACAGCAGCAAGAAACACAGCACTGAAAATCAGCTACACCCCCTTATAAAAATAAATTACAAAAAAATTTTTTAAAAGACAGTGAGAGAGAGAAATTCCTACAGAACTCCTTCAGGGTCTCTGATGCAACCTGGATTGACTACATCTAGACCCACAGAGAGATGGGACTTAAGGATGGACACTCGTGGAGTGAGAAAATTGGTGAAGATGCAGCACCTTTAGAATAATACTGCCTGGCCCCATTCCAAGGGTCCCAAATCTCCAGGTGCAGGGGAACCTTCCTAGAGCTAAAATATGCATGGGACACACAGAGGATGGTACACCATCTGATCAGGAAGAGTTTGGAGAAGGCACCTCATCTCCTCATCTCCTGGTGCTCGGGTCCCAACTCCAGCCTCTTTTCTAACAATCTACTCACCAGGGGAAGTCAGCACCTTCAACATCCTGTTTCGCACAGTTTGGAATTTGTCTGGAGGATGAAGGGGAAGAGGGGGAACCATGAGAGACAAGCCCGAGGTGTCTGAACAGGGACATGCCACTCTAATTTCCAATCAGGAAGAGGAATTGACCAAAGGCTCAGCTTGCCACCGAAACCAGAATAGGGCTGGAAGCAATCCTGGAAAAATGCCTTGAGGTAAGTCACAAAAAAGGACAAGAAAACAAGGCAGAATTGCAGGAAGGGGTTTTCAAGAGGTAGATTGCACTCGCCATGAAAGCAAATGGAAAGGGATAGAACTTCTTCAACGATGCCATTGGCCAAAAAGGGCGTATGCATTTTTCCTGAACATATTCAAGAAAAACGCATATGTGCCTTTTTGACAACCAAAGAGGCACGCAGTGCAAATCAACACTAAAAAGAGATATCACTTCACATCACTCCGAAGGCCATCCTCACAAAGTGTAAAAACCAGAAATGCAGCGTAGGGCATGGAGAAAAGGGAGCCTTTTCATGGTGATTGTGGGACGGTATATTGCCAATGGCACTCTGGAGAAGTGCATTGTGTTTCCCCAAAAAATCTCAGAAACAAAGCTATAGAGCATACGGCACTTCCACTCATGGGCGTATATCTTGGGAAAAGCAACGCTCGACAGGACACAGGCACCACAACGTTTAGTGCTGGTCTGTTTACAAGAGCCTCGACTTGGATACAACCGAAATCTCCTTGGAAGGAGAACATGGATAAAGAAGATGTGATACTTATGTACAATGGAATATAACTCAGCCATGAAATCAATGAAATAAGGCCAGTTGCAGCAACTCAGGTGTACTTAGGTACGATCATTCTCAGTGACATAAGTCAGACAGAAAAAGAGACTTATCATATCAGTTATAGGTGGAATATCAACATTGCTACACATGAACTAAATGACAAAAGAGACACAGAATCACACATTAAGAAAACACACTTATGATTGCTAGAGTGCAAATGTCAGTTGAGGTGAGGCATAAACCAGGAGTTTGAAATGAGCAGATACCGTTCCATAGACGAAATAGGGAATCAACAAGACTTATTCTAAAGCTCAAAGGACTGGACTTAGCACAATCTACACACTGAAAAAGTTATATATGACAGGTAAGAATCTGAAAAAGAATTTATCGATGTCTCTCTGTAAGTGAATCAAGTGGATGTACAGCAGCAAGAAACACAGCACTGAAAATCAGCTACACCCCCTTATAAAAATAAATTTTAAAAAAGACACTGAGTAAGAGATAAATTCCTACAGAATTTGTTCACGGGCTGGGATGCAAGCTGGATTGAGCATATCTAAACACACAGCTGGATGGGACCTAAGACTGGACATTCGTGGGGCTGACAGTCTTGGTGAGCATGAGTCAGCAAAAACAGCCCCTTTAGAGTAATACCGCCTGGCCCTGATTCCATGGGTCCCAAATCTCCAGATGCAGGCCACCCTTCGTACAGCTAAAACATGCATGGGACACACAGAGGATGGTACACCATCGGATCGGGAAGAGTTTGAGAAAACCACCTCATCTCCTCATCTCCTGGTGGTCGGGTTCCCACCTCCAGCCTCTTTCCTGGCAATCGCCCCACTTGGGGAAGTCAGCACCTTCAACACCCTCTTTCGCACACTTTGGAATTTGTCCGGAGGATGAACTGGAATGGGGGGAACAATGAGAGACAACGCCTAGGTGTTTGGACAGGCATATGCCACTCTAATTTCCAATAAGGAAGAGGAATTGACCAAAGGCTCAGCTTGCCCTAGGAACCAGAATAGGGCTTGAAGCAATCCTGCTGTTTGGTGGCCAGTTCCCAAAGAAACAAGTTGAAAAATGGAGCTCAGGGGCACTTGCAATTCACAATCCTGCAGCATTGTAAAAGATACCTAACGTGGAAAAATGCCTTGAGGTAAGTCACGAAAAAGGACTTGAAAGCAAGGCAGAATTGCAGGAACGGGATTTCAAGAGGTAGATTGGACTCGCAGTTAAAGCACATGAAAAGCGGCTGAACTATGCCAATGATCCATCTGGCCAAAAAGGGCATATGCATTTTTTCTGAATATATTCAGGAAAAATGCATACACCCTTTTGTACCAACCAAACAGGCGGGCAATGAAAATCAACACTTCGTATCAGTCAGATCGGCCATCATCACAAAGTGTAAACACCAGAAAAGCAGGACAGGGCGTGGAGAAAAGGGAGCCCCGTTTCGCTGACGCTAGGAACGTAAATTTCCAACAGCAACTCTGGAGAAATGTATTGTGTTTCCTAAAACATCTAAAAAACAGAGCTACAGAGCATATGGCACTTCCACTCATGGGCGTATGTCTTGGGAAAAACAAAATTCGACAGGACACAGCAAACCCAACTTTTAGTGCATCTCTATTTACAAGAGCCTCAACTTGGATACAACCTAATTGTACTTGGAAGGAAAAACGGATAAAGAAGATGTGGTACTTATGTACAGTGGAATGTTAATCAGCCATAAAATCAATGAAATAAGGCCAGTTGCAGCAACTCGGGTGGACTTAGGGATGATCATTCTAAGTGACATAAGTCAGACAGAAAAAGAGACTTATCATAAGATATCACTTAGAGGTGGAATCTAAAAATGGCTACACATGAACAAATTAAAGAAGAGAAATGGAGTCACACATTTAGGGCTTCCCTGGTGGCGCAGTGGTTAAGAATTCACCAGCCAATCAGGGGAAACAGGTTCGAGCCCTGGTCCGAAAAGATCCCACATGCCACAGAGCCACTACGCCCGTGCGCCACAAATACTGAGCCAGCATTCTCGAGCTGGCAAGCCACAACTACTGAGCCCACGTGCCACAACTACTGAAGCCCGCACACCAGCGCGTGTGTTTGGCAACAAGAGAAGCCACCCAATGAGTAGCCTGAGCACCGCAACCAAACCCAAGGCAGCCAATTAATTAATTAATTAACTTAAAAAACCAAGTTGCCATCTGACTTAGTGCCTGGTGAGGGCCAAATTTCTGGTTCATAATGTGGGTCTTTTGGTTCTGCAATTAAATGATGTAATGGGCATAAGATCTTTTGTGTGCTACATTTATTAAGTCACTAATCCCATATTTGAGGTCTCTGGCCTCATGACCTAATCACCTCCCAAAAGCCCCACCTCCAAATACCATCAACAAGGGAGCTGGTTTTCAAAATTTGAAAATTAGAGGCACAAAATGTTTATAGCATAACAGGGACCACACGGTTAATTTATTTTTCCTTTCATGTTAAAGGTTTTGCACATATATATTTATTATATAATCTTGAAACCCTTGGGTTTTTTTTTAAGATTCTTTTCCCATATAGGCCAGTACAGAGCACTGACTAGAGTTCCCTGTGCTATACAGCAGGTCCATACCAATACTTATCTATTTTATATATAGTAGTGTGTATGTATCAGTCCCATTCTCCAAATTTATCCCTCTCCCACTTATCCCCTGGTAACCATAATTTTATTTTCTATATCCATGACTCTATTTCTGTTTTGTAAATAAGTTCTTTTCTACCGTTTTTTTTTTAGATTCCGCATGTAAGCAATATCATATGATATCTGTCTTTCTGTGTCTGACTTGCTTCACTCAGTACAACAATCTCTAAGTCCATCCACGTTGCTGAGAAACCCTTAATTGTTAAGGATAACTCTCAGTTTTTTCCAGTGTCATCAGCTATTCTTTCTGACAGACATGTGATAACACTTTTTAAACAGGGATATTGAGACCAAGGCTCCTGACCTGCAAACAAAAAAACATCATTCATATAGTGAAAACTTTGCATATCAAAGGATGACAGCACTTGGTCTCTATCGTTTTGCACCCACTGCTGACAGAGGGCAGAGGAGTTTGAATCACTAACCTTCCTTACGTGCATTTCTTCCTAATGGGGTATTCCACCTAAAACTTATAAGAAGCGGAACTGCATCATGGAACACACCAATCACTACTACAGATTCTGAAGCAGCAAAAAAACAAAAACAAAAACATGATGAATCCATCCAAAGGGTTCTGTCCACATTGTTACAATAGATTCCCTTGCACTGTGAACCCTTTTCAAACCCTATCACTTGAACCTGTTTTTATTTTTTTCAACAATAAGGTTAATCTGGAGTCACATGCCCCAGTAATATTACACTATCCCTTGTGCAAGTATACAGGGATTTGAGGAGCTATGGGAGGCTATCATGAGAGGTTGCCTAGAGTAATTAGGACATTTCATTTAATGTTGGCTCTTCTCCCTAAGATGTCTGCTGTCCTCTTCTTTTTGTAGCTACTAGCATTGAGAAAGTGACCAAGATAAGGCCCTTCTCTTTTCTTGCCCATGAATGTACCCGTGATGAACCCCACAGACCTTGGTACTTCCAGAATTCCCTGAACCTTCTGACCTTCCATGCATGGCATCATATAGAAAAAGATGGTGACGTGTATATTTGTATAAAACATGCTATAAAATTTTCGACTTTTCCCTTCCTCATAATTCCAAAGAATAGATTTCTTTGGATTTCTGCTTAATGCTGCTGGAGTTGGTACATAAGTTGAGGGAGGTATAAGGGCACACCAAAAGAGAGGGTAACTGCACAGAAAATACAAGCAGGTACATTTCTGTGTAGTTTCAGCAGCTTATTTCCTATATCAACCATGGTGATATGTTGACCCTTCCTCTTTCTACTAGTAGTACAACAAACAAATATAAAGGATATTTAGGCTGCTTGTTTTATCCACACCTCTCACAACTGATCTGCATTCACGTATAGGAAAATGAGGGATCCTTACTACCATCTTACCCAATACTGGAGAACTAGCGAATGTCCAAATTTTTCCAGGGATTATTTTCATATTCTCCAATCAGTCCTATGAAGGAATCTTACCTATTCTGTTTGTGGAAGTCATATCTCGCATGGAATCCATCATCACCAATACTGGAAAGAAATTTGAAGGGTCTTAGATTTTACCATATTTGAAATTCCAATATTTTAGCCTGTCACGTTTTTGGATTTTACAAAAAAATATTTTAAATGAGACAAAAAATCCTTTTTATGGCACAAACAGACAGCAATAGTTTTATATTTTTATCTGTTCCACTTGCACACAAAAGTCTCATGGGGTCATGTAAAGTAGTCCTGTTGGATGCTATGTATGTGTAGGTATGGATTAAAGCTTAGGAATCTTAAGCTTCAGTCACCTGAAACTTTTAAAGTAGGATGCAAGCAATCCTGTCCAACATTTGAACAGAGCAAGACACTGTCTTTATTTTATTTGTCAGGTACTTAATCTGTCTTTTGCCCCAGGGAGAGAAACAACTGGCATCTTCCATCAATGTGTTGTACAAAAATCTTTGAACAGAGTGCAAGCAGAGGCTGATAAAAGGTGTGGAAAAAAAAAGAGAGAGACACCCTTGTGGCATTTTCTCCTAACTTACTGCAATCTCCCATTTAAAATGTGGGAATAATCAATCTTCTGAGGAAAAAGGCCCAAGGCAGGTTTTTGCTTTTGTGGAATAATGGGATTGCTAAAGATTTCAGGAGGTAAGAAGAATTGGTGAGAATGACCATGAGACATGAGAGAAAAGTCAGATCAATGGATGAAGTGATGTTTACCTCTGTGAATCAATGAGAGGTAGGAGCAAATGAAAGTTGAATACAACATTTTATGAATAAATGTAACCTTTCAGCTGTCCTAGAAAAAATTAATTTTCACCATGATACAACATATTTAGTTTACAAAGTTAACTTAAATTTAAAGCTTAATAATTACATTTGTTGAAGAAACGAAAACATCTTTCTGGTTTAGAATAAATAATGTGCTCTGCTACAGATAAGAAGACTACATTAATAAATGGAAATATGACTAAATAAGTAAACAAAGAGGAAAATAACAAATTAGATGTTATTAACATTAAAAATTGACAATCGTCTAAAGGAAGAGAAGGAGTGACAGAAAGAGAGAAGAACTCATATCAAGCATATATAAAAAAACTCCTAAATAAGAAGTCTTAAGATGTTTAAAAAAAGTGTTCAATAAGATAATGTAAGAGCAAAAATGGGGAAAATATACCAAAAGATATTTCAAAAAAGAGAGTACATAATGTTAAGTAAACATATCAAAAGATGCTTGGCTTCTTAGTAGTCAATTAAATGCAAAAGCATGATACCTTTAGTTATCACTCACCAACCAGAAAGTTCAAATGAAAACGACAGGTATTATCAAGTTTGACAAGAATGTGTGTAATTCTTGAATCTCATTCACTGCTGCTGAGCATGAAAATTCATACAAATGTTTTGAAAATATTTAGAAGTTTCTAAAAAGATAGACACATGAGGGCTTCCCTGGTGGCGCACTGGTTGAGAGTCCGCCTGCCGATGCAGGGAAAACGGGTTCGTGCCCAGGTCTGGGAAGATCCCACATGCCGCGAAGCGGCTAGGCCCATGAGCCATGGCCTCTGAGCCTGCACGTCTGGAGCCTGTGCTCCGCAACGGGAGAGGTCACAACAGTGAGAGGCCCGCATACCGCAAAAAAAAAAAAAAAAAAGATAAACACATGAAAGCTATGACTCGAAAATTTTACTACTACATGTATACTGAACAATAATTTATACACATACCACCAAAGCTCAAGTTCTAGAATTTATATACCAGTGCTATTCTCAACAGACACAAACTAAAAATCACTCATATTTTAATACACATTGAAATAAATTACTTAGTAGTTAAATGTTTACATTATGGAATCCTATGCAACAGTGTCAATACATGATCACAACAGGCAACCATATAGGTATGTTCACAAACAACATAAGGAATAAAAAAGCCCTGTCCAAAAGTGTTTATACTGTGTCATAACATTTATATAAAATGCAAAATACAGGTAAAGTGATCTTTTTGTTACATACCAGAACAACTGTAAACCTTAAGCGGAGCCACTAGAATGGGACCAGGGGGCCTCTGAGTGTCTGGAAATTTTCTGTCTTTATCTAGAAGCTAGGTATAGAGTGTATTCAGATTCTGAATTTTCTGAAATTTGTCATTTTCTTACAAACCGTGCATGTTTTTAGTTGTTTTTTATACATAACAAAAAGTAAAAAATATAGACTAGGGAAGGTAATTATATTAGCACTTTAATATCCATGCTTTTCAAGGTGGAAGTGAAAGATATTAAACACTTGACATTGTGATTACTTCTTAAAAGTAATCTGAAAATTTGAGATTAATAAATAAGGCATACTTCTTCATATATAATACTCAAAGAGGAGGGGTAGAAAAGAGTATTATTTTCTTAATTTAATACAGAATAGTTAAGATAGAAAATAAAGAAAACAGACTAGGTTTAAAAAGGAGCACACTGGACTTCCTTGGTGGCACAGTGGATAAGAATTTGCCTGCCAATGCAGGGGACAGGGGTTCAAACCCTGGTCTGGGAAGATCCCACATGCTGCAGAGCAACTAAGCCCATGTGCCACAACTACTGACCCTGTGCTCTAGAGCCCGCAAGCCACAACTATTGAGCCTGCATGACACAACTATTGAAGCCCATGCACCTAGAGCCCATACTCTGCAAGAAGAGAAACCACCGCAAGGAGAAGCCCGTGTACCAAAATGATGAATAGCCCCCGCTCGACACAACTAGAGAAAGCCCTGTGCAGCAACGAAGACCCAACGCAATGAAAAATAAATAAAATTAAATCTTTTGACTTATGAGATGACTTACTAACGTGGCTGCAGTTGGAGGCCTCAGTTTCTTGCCACATGGATCTCTCCTTAGGGCTGCTTGAGTGTCCTCATGACATGGCAGCTGGCTTACCCCAGGATGAGCGATCTAGCAGAAAACAAATCAGAAGCTGCAATGTCTTTTATGACCCACCTTTAGAAGCTGCACTTTGTCATTTCTGCAATGTCTTAATAGTTAAACACTCAACACTTTTCAAGTGCGAGGGGCCACACAGGTGCATGAAGATTGGGAGATACTTAGTGGATGATTAGGGCCATCTTGGAGGCTGGCTACCAAAGTGGCTGACAAGCCGAAGACTGAATTTTGTTTTCTTCACATCTGGAGAGAAAATGGTCAGTGAATCCCATTGGTGGTCTTTGAGATGTACGAAAGTTACCTCTTGCTCTCACCTCCAGCCGTGTGGCTGAAGGGTCTTGGTGCTCCAGCCAGGTGTCTGGCCTGGGCCTCTGAGGTGGGAGAGCCAAGTTCAGGACATTGGTGTACCAGAGACCTCCGGTGCCATGAAATGTCAAAAGGCGAAAGCTCTCCCAGCGATCTCCATCTCAATGGTAAAACCCAGCTCCCCTCAAAGACCAACAAGCTCCTGTGGTGGACACCCTATGGCAAACAACTAGCAAGACAGGAACACAGCCCCACTCATTATCAGAGAGGCTGCCTAAAATCATAATAAGGTCACAGACACCCCAAAACACACAACCGGATGTGGACCTGCCCACCAGAAAGACAAGATCCATCCCAACCCACCAGAACACAGGCACTAGTACCCTCCACCAGGAAGCTTACACAACCCACTGAACCAAACCTTGCCACTGGAGGCAGACACCAAAAACAACAGGACACTACGAACCAGCAGCCTGCAAAAAGGAGGCCCCAAACACAGTAAGTTAAGCAAAATGGGAAGACTGAGAAACACACAGCAGATGAAGGAGCAAGGTAAAAACCCACCATACCAAACAAATGAAGGGAAATAGGCAGTCTACCTGAAAAAGAATTCAGCGTAATGATAGTAAAGATGATCCCAAATCTTGGAACTAGAATGGAGAAGGTACAAGAAACGCTTAACAAGGACCCAGAAGAACAAAAAAGCAAACAATGATGAACAACACAATAAATGGAATTAAAAAATTTCCAGAAGGAAACAAAACCAGAATGACTGAGGCAGAAGAATGGATAAATGACCCGGAAGATAAAATAGTGGAAATAACTATTGCAGAGCAGAGTGGAGCAAAAAGAATAAAAAGAATTGAGGACAATCTGAGACACCCCTGGGACAACATTAAATGCAACAACATTCGAATTATAGGGGTCCCAGAAGAAGAAGAGAAAAAGAAAGGGACTGAGAAAGTATTGGAAGAGATTATAGTTGAAAACTTCCCTAATATGGGAATGGAAAGAGTTAATCAAGTCCAGGAAACTCAGAGTCCCACACAGGATAAATCCAAGGAGAAATATGCCAAGACACATATTAATCAAACTATCAAAAATTAAATACAAAGAAAAAATATTAAAAGCAGCAAGGGAAAAACAACAAATAACATACAAGGGAATCCCCATAAGGCTAACAGCTGATCTTTCAGAAACTCTGCAAGCCAGAAGGGACTGGCAGGACATATTTAAAGTGATGAAAGGGAAAAACCTACAACCAGGATTACTTACCAAGCAAGGATCTCATTCAGATTTGATGGAGAAATTAAAACCTTTACAGACAAGCAAAATCTCAAAGAATTCAGCACCAACAAACCAGTTGTACAACAAATGCTAAAGGAACTTCTCTAGGCAAAAAACAAAAGAGAAGGAAAATACCTACAATAACAAACTCAAAACAATTAAGAAAATGATAATAGGAACATACATATCGATAATTACCTTAAATGTAAATGGATTAAATGCTCTAGACAAAAAGCTTTTGACAAAATTCAACACCCATTTATGATAAAAACCCTCCAGAAAGTAGGCATGGAGGGAACTTTCCTCAACACCATACAGGCCATATATGACAAACCCACAGCCAACATCATTCTCAATGGTGAAAACCTGAAACCATTTCCACCAAGATCAGGAACAAGACAAGGTTGCCCACTCTCACCACTAAAATTCAACACAGTTTTGCAAGTTTTAGCCACAGGAATCAGAGAAGAAAAAGAAATAAAAGGAATCTAAATCAGAAAAGAAGAAGTTAAGCTCTCACTGTTTGCAGATGACATGATACTATGCATAGAGAATCCTAAAGAGGCTACCAGAAACCTACTGGAGCCAATCAATGAATTTGGTAAAGTAGCAGGATACAACATTAATGCACAGATATCTCTTTCATTCCTATACACTAAAGAAGAAAAATTTGAAACAGAAATTACAGAAACACTCCCACTTACCACTGCAACAAAAAGAATAAAATACCTAGGAATAAGCCTACTGAAGGAGACAAAAGACCTGTACTCAGAAAACTATAAGACACTGATGGAAAAAAATCATAGATGACACAAAAAGCTGGAGAGATATACCATGTTCTTGGATTGGAAAAATCAACATTGTGAAAATGACTATACTACCCAAAGCAATCTACAGGTTCAATGCAATCCCTATCAAACAACCAATGGCATTTTTCAGAGAAATAGAACAAAAAATTTCACAATTTGTATGGAAACACAGAAGACCATGAATAGACAAAGCAATCTTGAGAAGAAAAACAGAGCTGGAGGAATCAGGCTCCCTGACTTCAGACTATACTACAAAGCTGCAGTAATCAAGACAGTACAGTACTGGCACAAAAACAGAAATATAGATCAATGGAACAGGAGAGAAAGCCCAGAGATAAACCCACGCACATATGGTCACCTTATTTTTGATAAAGGAGGCAAGAATATACAATGGAGAAAAGAGAGCCTCTTCAATAAGTGGTTCTGGGAAAACTGGGCAGCTACAAAGAGAATGAAATCAGAAGACGCCCTAACACCATACACAAATATAAACTCAAAATGGACTAAAACCTAAATGTAAGGCCAGACACTATAAAAGTCTTAGGGGAAAACATAAGCAGAACACTCTATGACATCAATCAGAGCAAGATCATTTTTGACCCACCTCCTAGAGAAATGGGAATAAAAACAAAAATTAAAAAATGGGACCTAATGAAACTTAAATGCTTTTGCACAGCAAAAGGAAAACAAGACAAAAAGACAACACTCAGAATAGGAAAAAATATTTGCCAATGAAGCAACTGACAAAGGATTAATCTCCAAACTTTACAAGCAGCTCATGCAGCTCAATATCAAAAAAAACCAAACAACTCAATCCATAAATGGGCAGAAGAACTAAACAGACGTTTCTCCAAAGAAGATATACAGATTGCCAACAAACGCATTAAAGAATGCTCAACATCACTAATCATTAGAGAAATGCAAATCAAAACTACAATGAGGTATCATCTCACACAGATAAGAATGGCCATCATAAAAAAAATCTACAAACTATAAATGCTGCAGAGGTGTAGAGAAAAGGGAACACTCTTGCACTGTTGGTGGGAATGTAAATTGATACAGCCACTATGGAGAACAATATGGAGGTTCCCTAAAATAGAACTACCATATGACCCAGCAATCCTGCTACTGGGCATATACATTGAGAAACCAAAATTCAAAAAGAGTCATGTTCCACAATGTTCATTGCTGCTCTATTTACAATAGCCCAGACATGGAAGCCACCTAAGTGTCCATCAACCGATGAATGGATAAAGAAGATGTCACACATCTTCAATATACAATGGAACATTACTTAGCCATAAAAAGAAATGAAATTGTGTTATTTGTAGTGAGGTGGATGGACCTAGAGTCTGTCATACAGAATGAAGTCAGAAAGAGAAAAACAAATACTGTATGGTAACACATATATATGGAATCTAAAAAAAATGAAAAGAAAATGATTGTGAAGAACCTAGGGGCAGGACAGGAATAAAGATGCAGACGTAGAGAATGGACTTGAGGACACAGGAAGGGGGAAGGGTAAGCTGGGATGAAGTGAGAGAGTGGCATGGACTTATATATACTACCAAATGTAAAATAGATAGGTAGTGGGAAACAGCCGCATAGCACAGGGAGATCATCTTGGTGCTTTGTCACCACCTACAGAGGTGGGACAGGGAGGGTGGGAGGGAGACACAAGAGGGAGGAGATATGAGGATATATGTATATGTATAGCTGATTTACTTTGTTATAAAGCAGAAACTAACACACCGTTGTAAAGCAATTACACTCCAATAAAGACATTAAAAATAGATAAATAATTTATTTTTAAAAAAGCAAAATTAAATCATTAAAAAAATAAATAAATAAAAGAGAGCACACAATAACATGGTAACTCTAAACCTAAGTATTTTCAGTACTATACTAAATGTAAATGGATTAATATCTCCTATTAAAGTGTAATTTTTTATATTATGTGCAACTAAATTGTTTTTAACAATATACAGGTAAAATAAAGGAATTAAATTAAAAAGGAGAATACATTCCATGGATTTAAAAACAATAAAACAATTAGCATATAGTATGCATCTTAGATAAAGTAGTCTTTAAGTTTAGAACAGTTTGTCATTATTATAATTAGTATTATTATCCCAATTTCTTAAATAATATTTCAGTGCTTTTTCTATATGCAAAAATATTTTAATACTTTTTTCTTTGCTTTCTTGTGGTCTGATACATGGCAAATATTTATGTGCTAACATAATCTAAAAATGTATGTTGTTTTCTTACAGCCAACAAAAACTGAATCAAGAAGAAATAGATAACTTGAACAGACTGATCACTAAAAGTGAAATAGAATCTATAATTTTAAAAAACTCCCTACCAACAAAAGTCCAGGATCAGATGGTTTCACAGGCAAATTCTACCAAATATACAAAGAAGAACTTACACTGAATCTTCTCAAACTCTTCCAAAAGATTGAAGAGTAAGGAGTACTTCCAAAGACATTCTATGAAGTTATCATCACCCTGCTATCAAAACCATATGGGGGGGGGGACTTCCCTGATGGCACAGTGGTTAAGAATCCGCCTCCCAATGCAGGATACACGGGTTCGAGCCCTGGTCTGTGAAGATCCCATACGCTGGTTAGCAACTAAGCCTGTGCGCCACAACTACTGAGCCTGTGCTCTTGAGCTCGGGAGCCACAACTACTGAGCCTGAGAGACAAAACTACTGAAGGCCGTGTGCCTAGAGCCCATGCTCGGCAACAAGAGAAGCCACCAAAATGAGAAGCCCATGCACCACAACGAAGAGTAGCCCTCGCTCGCCGCAACTAGAGAAAGCCCACGCACAGCAACGGACACCCAATGCAGCCAAAAATAAATAAATAAATAAATTTATTAACAAACAAACAAAAACAGATGGGGACTTTTCTCGCAGTCCAGCAGTTAAGATTTCGCCTTCCAGTGCAGGGGGTACGGGTTCAATCCCTGGTCAGGGAGCTAAGATCCCATATACCTCACAAACAAGAAACCAAAACATAAAACAGAAGCAATATTGTAACAAATTCAATATAAGACTTATAAAAAAAACACAGAGAAAGACACTACCAAAAAAGAAAATTACAGGCCAATATCTTTGATAAATATAGATGCAAAAATTCTCAACAGAATATTAGGAAACCGTATCTGACAACACATGACAAGATCATACACCATGACCAAATTTGATTCACCCCAGTGTCACAAAGTTGTTTCAACATATGCAAATCAATCAAAGTGATACACCCCATCAACAAAGTAAAAACAAAAAAACAAATGATCATCTCAATAGAGGCCAAAAAAAGCATTTGAAAAACTTCAACAGCTATTCATGGTAAAAAACGCTTACCAAAGGGGGTATAGAGGGAACATATCTCAACATAAGAAAAGCTATTTATGACAAACCCACAGCCAATATAATATTCAATGTTCATAAGCTGAAATCCTTCTTGCTATAATCTGGAACAAGACAAGTATGCCCACTCTCACCTTTTCTCTTCAACACAGTATTGGAAGTCCTAGCCACAACAGTCAGACAAGAAAAAGAAATAAATTCTAACCAAATTGAAAGGGAAGAGGTAAAACTGACACTATATGCAGATTACATGATAATACATATAAAGGAAACCCTAAGAATTCCATACAAAAACAACTAGAACTGATAAACGAATTCAGCAAAGTAGCAGGATACAAGATTAACATACATAAATTGGTTGCATTTCTTTCTTTTTTTTAAAATTTATTTTGGCTGCATTGGGCCTTCATTGCTGCGCACGAGCTTTCTCTAGTTGTGGCCAGTGGGGGCTCCTCTTCCTTGCGGTGCAGGCTTCTCATTGCAGTGGCTTCTCTTGTTGCAGAGCACAGGCTCTAGGCAGGCGGGCTTCAGTAGTTGTGGCACACGGGCTCAGTAGTTATGGCTCACGGGCTCTAGAGTGCAGGTTAAGTAGTTGTGGTGCACAGGTTTAGTTGCTCTACAGCATGTGGGATCTTCCTGGACCAGGGCTCGAACCCATGTCCCCTGTATTAGCAGGTGGATTCTCAACCATGGAGCCACCAGGGAAGTCCCTGGTTGCATTTCTTTACACTAACAATGAAATATCAGGAAGCGACGTAAACAAGCAATCCCTTTTAAAATGGCATCGAAAAAAAAAAACAATTATTAGGAGGAAACCTCACCAAGGAGGTGAAAGACTTATACGCTGAGAACTACAAAACATTAGTAAAGTAAACTGAAGATGATTCAAAGAAATGGAAAGACATCCCACGTTCTTGGACAGCAAGATATAATAGTGTTAAAATGGCCATACTACCCAGGGCAATCTACAGGTTTAATGTGATCTCTATCAAATTACCCATGACATTTTCCCCAGAACAAGAGCAAATAATCCTAAAATGTATATGGAATCAAAAAATCCAGAATTGTCAACACAATCCTGAGGAAAAAGAACAAAGCAGGAGGCATAACCCTCCCTGACTTCAGACAATACTACAAAGTTACAGTAAGTAAAACCGCAAGGTATTGGCACAGAAGGAGATATATGGATCAATGGACTAGAATAGAGAGCCCAGAAATAAACCCACACACCTATGGTCAATTAACCTTCGACAAAGGAGGCAAGAATATACAATGGGGAAAAGACAGTCTCTTCAGCAAGTGGTGTTTTGAAAGTTGGACAGCCATATGCAAATCAGTGAAGTCAGAACATACCCTCACACCATACACAACAATAAACTCAAAATGGCTTATATGCTTAAATATAAGATAGGAAACCTTAAAACTCCTATAAGAGAACATAAGCAAAACATTCTCTGACATAAATCATACCAAAGTTTTCCTAGGTAGATCTCCTAGGGCAGTACAAATACAGTAAGTCACCTACATATGAACCTTCAAGTTGCAAACTTTCAAAGATGCAAACGTCCATTCGCATGTCCAATCATGAAGTTAGTTCACGTGTCTGGCTGGCATAAATTGTCATGTGTGTGCATCCTCTATAAGTGGTTGTTCTTTTGTGTTCTTTACAGTACTGTGTAGAGTACAGTAGTACAGTACCTTTATTTCAAGCCCAAGATGTCTGGAAGCAAGCGCAAAAGCAGCGGTGATGTAGCTGGTACTGCTAAGAAGCGCCACGCGATAATGATGGAAACAAAAGTGAAAATAATTGAGAAAGTGGAGCGAGGCAAAAAGATGTTAGACATCGCTCATTCTTATAACATGAATCATTCAACCATTGACACGATTCTAAAGAACAAGGACAAGATCATGGAACATGTGAAGTCTGCCGTGCCGATGATTTTGACAGAATATCGAAGAAACATGGAAAAGTGATGGAGATGCAGAAACTTCTCAGTGTATGGATGTAGGATCAACATCCTGCTCAGCTTATGCTGATTCAAGAGAAAGCTAAAAAGCCTTTATGAAGACTTGAAGAAACACGACAAAGAATCAGAGGGCACATCTTTTAATGCCAGCCATGGCTGGTTTCATCAGTTCAAGGCTAGAGCCAAACTTCACAACGTAAAAGTAAGTGGAGAGGCAGGAAATGCAGATAGCATAGCTGTCCAGGAACTGCATGAAACACTTTGAGAAATCATTGATGATGGTGTGTATTTACCGAAGCATGTTTTTAATGTCGATGAGACACAACAGTACTGGAAGAGGATGCCAGACCGAAATTACATCTGTAAGGAGGAGAAGTTGATGCTGGGCTATAAAGAAGCAAAGGATAGTCTGTTGTTTGGTGGCAATGCTTCTGGCGATATGAAGCTGAAGCCTCTTTTAGTTTATCATTCAGAGAACCCAAAAACCCTTAAAACATAGCCAAGGGCTCTCTTCCTGTTGTGTGGAAGCGTAACCCCAAAGCCTGGAATACACAGGCCATTTCCCAGGACTGGTTTTTCCACCAGTTTATCCCAGAGGTAGAGAAATACTGCTTGGAGAAGGACGTCCCAGCAAAACATTCTTTTGCTGCTCAACAATGCTCTGCGCCACCCCCCATCCATGGATGACTTTCATCCCAACGTCAAAGTAGTGCATCTGCTACAGAATACTACGTTGCTCATTCAACCTGCGGACCAGGGAGTTATAGCAACTTTCAAGAAATATTATTTATGTCACACTTTTTGTCAGGCAGTAAAGGTAAGTGACAAATCAGGAACAACCTAGGGACAATTTTGGAAGAACTATAAGATCTACAAGGCCATAAAAAACATTGACTTTGCTTGGTGTGAGGGTATGGCAGTCACCATGAATGGGGTTTGGAAGAACTTTTCCCACAGTTTGTTCATGATTTTTATGGATTTGAGAAGGTAGATGAGAAGTCCGAAGACGTCTTCCCCAACATAGTGACCCTCAGCGAGAAGCTGGAGTTAAATCTGCAAGAGGACGCTTTCATTGAACACCTTGCTGTGCAACATGAGGAGCTTACTAAAGAAGACGTGATGGAATTGGAGCCCCAGAGAAAGGATGAAGAGGGACAGGAGGAAGAAGAAGTAACTGAAGAACTGAAGAGATTCACGACACAGAAAGTGGCAAGGGAATTTTCTTTATTTGAGGAGGCACTGTTAGTTTTTGAAGTAAAGGACCCGAACATAAAATGGTACCCAAAGTTGCAGCAACCATTCAGAACGCAATCCAGTGCTACCTTGTCATCTATGATGAGAAAAAAAGAGCTACTACCCAGACATCAATGGATCATTTTTTCAAGAGGGTAGATAGAATTAAATCCAGCAAGGAACCAGAACCTGTGCCATCACCGTCAGGCATGAGTGAAATGGCAGCTTGTCCTCTGTCTCCTACTGCTGATAATCCTTCACTTCTACCATCTCCCACCTCCCCTCCCTCCTCCAGTCAGTAACTTTTTCCCTGTTCCCTCGATGCCAGCCCAAGTATCCCATCTATTGTACTGTATTACCGTACTTTTCAAATTACTGTACTGTAAGATTAAAAATGTTTTCTTTATTTTTGTATTTGTTTTTTATGTATTGTTTGTGTGAAGAGTATTATAAACCTATTACGGTACAATACCATACAGCCGACTTTGTAAGATGGGTACCTAGGCTAAGTTTGCACTTACAAACAAACTGGACTTACAAATGCACTCTTGGAAGAGAACTTGTTCATATGTAGGGGACTTACTGTAAAAGCAAAAAAGAAACAGGATCTAATCAAACTTATAAGATTTGCACAGCAAAGGAAACCATAATCAAAATGAAAATACAACTTATGGACTGGGAGAAAATATGAGCAAATGATGAGACTGACAAGGGCTTAATTTCCAAAATATACAAACAGCTCATACAACTCAATAACAAAATAACAAATAACTCAATGGAAAAAATGGGTAGAAAACCTAAAGAAACATTTCCCCAAAGAAGACATACAGATAGCCAATAGGCACATGAAAAGATGTTCATCATCACTAATTATTAGAGAAATGCAAATCCAAATTACAATGAGGTACCACTTCACACTGATCAGAATGGCCATCATTAAAAAAATCTACAATTAACAAATGCTGGAGGGGGTGTGGAGAGAAGGGAACCCTCCTGCACTGTTGATGGGAATGTAAACTGGCACAACCACTATGGAGAACAGTATGGGGGTTCCTTAAAAACTACAAATAGAACTACCATATGACCCAGCAATCCCACTACTGGGCATATACCCGGAGAAAACCATAATTCAAAAAGATACATGTACCACAATGTTCACTGTAGCACTATTTACAATAGCCAGGACATAGAAGCAACCTAAATGTCCATTGACAGATGTGGTGCATATATACAATGGAGTATTACTCAGCCATAAAATGGAACAAAATTGAGTTATTTGTAGTGAGGTGGTTGGACCTAGAGTCTGTCATACAGAGTGAAGTGAGTCAGAAAGAGACAAATAAATACCGTACGAGAGTGAAGTGAGTCAGAAAGAGACAAATAAATACCGTACGCTAACACATATATATGGAATCTAGAAAAATGGTACTGAGGAACCTAGTGACAGGGCAGGACTAAAGACACAGATTTAGAGAACGGACTTAAGGACACGGGGGGGAAGGGGAGATGGGGACGTAGTGAGAGAGTAGCACAGACATATATACACTACCAAATGTAAAATAGCTAGTGGTAAGCTGCCGCATAGTATAGGGAGATCCGCTCGGTGCTTTGTGTCCCCCCAGAGGGGTGGGATAGGGAAGGTGGAGGGAGGCTCAAGAGCAGGGAATATGGGGAATATATGTATACATAGAGCTGATTCACTTTGTTTTAAAGCAGAAACTAACACAATGTTATAAAGCAATTATACTCCAATAAACATGTATTAAAAAACCCCACAAAATTGTAAATCAACTACACTTGAAAATATTTTTTAAATGCAAAAAATTTTTTTAATTAATTTTATTGTGTGTGCGTACCACAGGTTCAATATATAAATTATTTCAAATTGATTACATTGTCTTTCAAAATAAAGAATTTTTGATATTTTACATCAGCTTTATAATATAAATGCAGAAAAACTATATTATTTTTTTCGTAATGTTCAGAAGTAGCCATTTTGCTCATTTTGTATACTATAAACCACTAACTTTATTAAAAGCGGATTCGTGACCTCTTCCTTCCAAAGAAATATTTCTCCACTCACACAGGTTTAATAGAAGGTTCCGCCATGAACTGACTTTCCACCTTAGAGACACGAGATTTGCATCCTGAAATCTCTTTCTTGCAAAAATATCCAATTAGCATCCTAGCATTACAGAAAAGAAATGCTTTTTTACAGATCTCAAATTCCAGGCAACTTTACTCAAGACATCATGTATTTTTAAATTATCAACACTCACCTGAGGTTTTTAAAAATCAACAAAAACATAATTTTGTGTTTCATTTATTCTGGTTCTAAGTGGTCATTCTAAACGAAAGTATTTGAGTATGTTAATGTCACCGTATAACATCATATTTCAAATGACTACCGGCTCTCCAAAGATGAAATATGAGGAACTCATAATTAGGCTCTCCAAAGATTTACTCTCTGAATCTGTATTACCCTTCTGCTGAATTCCACACTGTTCATTATTCTCTGAGAATATTATTTTCCTTGTATGGCCATCGCACATGTTGTTTCATTTCATGTAGCTTTTTCCTACAATTTTATGCCTAGTTTATTTCTGAGGAAATACATTATTTCAGATGGATAATTATAGAAACAAAGACTACTCTATAATTTCCTGATTGTTTCAGGAGCTCCTTCTTTTTTTTCTAATACCTACATTCTGAAGCTCTCCACAAAGCACTACTAAAATTGCATTTACGTAAGTATCTACATATTAATCACACAATAATGCATTTACAATTGTATTATGCTTTATTGCTAACTTTGGAGCATAAACGTAGCTGTCTTATTTGCCACGCTCTTGGAAATCACTTTAATATTTGCACTTAGGACTTGAAAGAGAATGGATAAATAAAAACCTGAAGAATATGCAAATACAATTTTATATTTCTCATAAAATTAGGTGATTATCAAACCTTTAGCCAGAAAAAAGAAGAGCCCAGATACTCTGCAGGCATGATACTCGAGAATGTAGGGTCTTTATAACAGGAAAACATGCAGTAATCCATGTGGCAGAGTTTACCTGTGACCAACTGGGGTTAGTGACCTATGCATTCCTTACATGCAACATATCAGAAGTGGAAAAAGGGAATTTGTCAGTTGTGGCAATAAGTATAATGAAGTTTTGTAGCAGGTCATGCTCATATATTCAACACAGGTACAATCAAAATTATACTCAATTCTGGTAAATCTAAGTCTGTATCTGTGACCTTGTCTTTAACTATGAAATGTCGGAACTGACTTACAAAAAAAACAAAGTGTTTTGTTTGTTTGTTTGTTTAATTACGGTCATGGTGAGCAAGACATAGCTTAAAACAGCTAATTTGACTTAGTGATTCTCTCATCAGGAAACACAGTTTCTACTTCCTTGTTTATTCTCCACATCCTGTAGTAAGTAAAGTTTCAATGAATGATAAATCTACATGGCAAAAAGAAAAGAAAACTTACATGTGTTGATAAGATAATTCTGACAGGTTTTACCACCTATGTCAGTGTTTCTGGGGATGGACACAAGCCAGAGCTCCCTACTCAGACATTTTCACTGATGTCATTCCCCTTGATCCACAATTTGAAAGTGGATCAAAATGTTTTCCATGTTTTCTTCTTTAAGAAATTAAATAAAGAATGCTGTCTAGACATGATCCTCTAATGATTTTCAGGCAGTGGTCATCAACAGAGGAAAAACACAGAATCTCATACCCACAGAAGTATGACATTCAGTCAGGTAAGAAAATTCTCCCTGAAATCAGAGCTTCATATTTAACATGCAATCAAAGGCTTTCACACGTTCTGCATCACTCTGCAGTCATCCCTAACATATGGGATTGGCTCTGAGAATCTCACATCAGATGACTGACAAACATGTCACAGTACACTAATCTGGTACCAGATCCTGCCTCTCTTAATGAACTCCTGCAGGGACATTGGAATATTCAAGGTTTCCTGGAGCCATCTACCCTATACAAGTACACTTCCAGTAGAAACAAGCTATGATTCTCAATGGGACCCCTGCTCTGTCCAACCAACCTCTCTAGAAATATGATGTTCTAATCTCTCCTGATTAGAACATTTCAAGGTCTCTCCCTGTGCTAATTTACTAAAGGTAAAAGAGAAACAAGAAAGAGGCAAACTATGCAGGGAGCAAAATAAAGGATTCCTTTACTTAATGTATTTAACTGATATACCCAAATATTGAGAAATATAGATTCATTTCATAATGGTCAAGGAAAGAGGAGGAGGAACCTCCATGCCAACAGTATATATAAAATGGAATCAATATTGCATAAGTTCCAGCTTTAGATTAACTACGAGGTACTAACTCTTCTCATAAAGAAGCAACAGTTCTCCATCATTTGAAGCACACTGAGGACTCAGACAGCTGGACTCTGAGGGTGTAGTCTCCTCACTCGAATTCTGTACCTGCATCACAGAGCAATGAAATATTCCCAAAGAATTATTAAGGATGAGGTGGGGAACCGAAATAAGAAAGATGAATCCATAGTCTGCTCTACCATCTGTTCTGCGGGATATTACCACCATCGTGGCCCAATATGACCTTCCCACTTTTCTCTGGGCCTCCCTACGTTCCACCTCCATCCTCTCATTATATCTTACCTACACTTAGAAACAACTCTAGTTTTTCCACTTACCTGTATCAACAAGTAATCCAAATAGCAACTGCATATATAACTCTTAGATATCAAAGGTCTGACTCAGTAATCCATGACCTTCAAAGTCCAAAGTTTTCCTAATTCCCTTTACTATTTTTTTTCTAATTTCCATGTACTTACACTCTCAGGACTTCCACTGTTCTCAGGTTCGTCTTCCCTGCAAAATCTGTCAACCTAGACATAGACTTAAGTACCACCCTCTAATTATCTCCTAGGGAATCCAGTTTTTAAAAAATCCTCAGCAAGCCTTATGGACTTTATTAAAGACTGTTTAAGATAACTCACGGGAGATAGCAGTACACCCATAGATATCTATTTAATACACCCTCAGAGTAATTTTTAATTTTTTTATAAATTCTCTTCTGGCCAATGATGACTCTCGCTTCTTCTTCTTCAAAATATGCAGTGTCTCACCCTTCTGACTACTCTCTGCTCCATCCCAGGTCCACTCCCTTTCCTGATATTACATTCTTTCCCAATTTTGTATGTTGGTAAAATCAAATAACATAAAATACGGCATGTTAATTATTATAAAGTGTACCGTTCAGTGTTATTAAATACATTCATATTATTGGGCAACCAATATCACCATTTACTTTCTAATGCTTTTCTATCTTTTAAAACTGTAACTCAATATCCTTTAAACATAACTTTCCTTTTTGTTCCATAACCACATGAAAAGCATCATTACCCTCTCAATTTCTATGGTTTTGACTACACTAAGTACCCCATATAGTTGAAATAAGTAGTTGTATTGTTATGACTCATTGAACATCACAAAAATGGCATTTTTGGTAGCTAAATTTCCTCAAGATCCCTCCATGTTGTAGCATATTCCTAGATCTTTTCCTTCTTAAGACTGAATAATATTGTATTATATGGGTATACCACATTTTGTTTATCCAGGAATTAGTGGATGAACACTTAGGTTGCTTTCATATTTTAGCTACTGTGTTATTACTGCTACAAACATTGGAGTAAAAATATTTCTTTAAGACCCTGATTTCAATTCCTTTGGGTACACCACATAGTACAATTCCTGGATCATGTAGTAATTCTATTTTTCAATATCTGAAAAATTGCCATACTGTTTTGCAAAGCAGCTGTATCATTCTACATTCCCACTGACATAGCACAATGCTTCCAACTCCCTCACATCCTCACCAGTACTTGTTTTCTGCTTGTGTATGTGTTTGTGTGCAAATGCATGCACACAAATATTTAAACATGCATTTAGTGATATGCAGCATCTTTTCAAGTGCTTAGTCATTTGTACATCTTTTTGAAGAACCATCTGTTCAAGTCTTTTATCCATTTTTGAATCAGGATGTTTGCTTTTTGTTGAGTTGTAGGAGTTCTCTGTATATTCTGAATAGATATCTCTTGTCAGATATATGGCTTTCAAATATTTTCTCCCATCTTGTGGGTTGCCATTTTACTCTGTTTCCATTTCTTTGATACACATGTTTTTTAAAAGTTATGTACTGAAAATTGTTTATTTTTTTGTTAGCTGTGCATTTGTTATTCCTTCATTTCATATTGAGGAAACACTGCCAACTCCAATGTCATGAAGCTCTGGTCGTGTGTCTTCTTCAAAGACTTTTTATTTTATTAGGCCATATATTTAGTTTCTTAATACATTTTCATTAATTTTTGCCTATGATGTTAGGTAAGGGTCCATCTTCCTTCTTTTGCATGTTGACAACAAGACCTCTCAGCACCATTTGTTGAAAATACTATCCTTCCTACTTTGAAAAGTCTTGGCAACTTGTCAAAAATCATTTGGCCATATATGAGGGTTTATTTCTGGGTGTTCTATTCTATTCTATTAGCCTTGAATAAGGGAGAAGATAGTATAACCTATCCAGGTTGATGAAGAGCATAAAGAAAGACCAGGACTGAGAATTAGGAGGGCAATATAAAACAGCAGGGAGTAAAAGACAGTGTGAGAGAAGATCTTGTACTTGCAAGTTCATGGAAATATGATCATGTTAAACCACTAAATGCTTGACTTTGAACAATACAGTAAATGTGCTAGCAAGAAACATAACACTTACCCATCTCTGCGAAATATACTATGGGCATAACGATAAACTACACACAAATATATTAAAAAGGGAAGGGTTTTCATGGTGTGAGAATATGGTGGGATTTGAAATATAATTTACTTCTGTTCTACCATTTTCTCTAAAATTTATCAAAGTGTATATACCAGCAATTCCAATTCCGGTAATGTGCTTGACAGGTTTATATATGAACTTCAGCAGACCAGTAAATGTATATTCATAGTAGGACTGTTCCATAAAACAAAAACCATAAAACAAAAACTGGAAAGACTATAGTTCACTTTGTCAACACACATACAGATGGAATGATGGTTAAAGGTCCCAAAACAGAAGGTGAGCATGGGTGCAAGAGGTTAATCCCCAGGCTGGGGTCGGGTGCAGAGTTTGAGGGTAACACAGGTAGAAAATCCTTTTGTCCTATCCTTGATTTTTGAGGTATGGAAATTCACAGGTCACTATCTCCATTTCAAAATGAATGAATGCACTATTCAATTTTTTAAAACAGTAGAAGTAAACATGAGTGATAATAAATTTCCAACTGTCGTGAATCAAATAAGATACTAAGAAAAATTAAATAATATGATTTAAGAATGAAGTGGAGAGACTGTCCAAGATGGTAGCATTCAAACACCCAGAGCTTGATGCCTCTCATGGGCACACCAAAGTCACAACTGTTTACAGAACAGCAATTGATGAAAAAGGCCGGGACCTACCATAAAAGATGTGTTACAGCTAAAGACATAAGAAAGACACCACGACAAGACAGGAAGGAAGGGGAAAAGTCTCAATATACTCAAGACCCATACCACCAGGTGTGTGGCTGACACATGGGAGAATAATTACAATTTCAGAGGTGCTCCCTGGTAGCAAGGGGTATGAACCCAACATCAGGCTCCAAAGCCCAGGGATCCTGTGCTGGGAAGAAGAGTCCCTAGAAAGTTGAGCTTTGAAGACCAGTAGTGCTTATTTTCCAGAGAGCCAGAGGGTTGTGGGAAATAGAGATTCTACTCTTAAAGGATGCTCACAAAAATCCCACATGATCCGAGAATCAGAACATAAGCAGGAATTTGAAAGCATCCTGGGCCATACCTACCTCCTGATCTTGGAGAGTCTCCCAGAGAGGCAAGAGGCAACTACAGCACACTCTCAGGGACATAGACACTGGCAGCATCCATTTTGGGGAGCTCCTTCTACCTCGTGGCCACTGGTAGCAGCAAGCATAATTTCAGAATCCTCCCTCTAGCTTATCAGCCTCAGGACCGAGCCCCACCAATTTCCACCAGACTATAGACACAAGCACTAGGGGGCTGCAGGCCAAGCAGCTAACTGAGCAGGGGCACAGCTACACCCACCAGCCAACAGGTGTCTTCAGTCTCTCTCAACGCACAGCTGCCCCTGGACATGGCCCAGCCACCAGAAGCCCCAGAACCAGCCTCCACACGTCAGTGCACAGGCACTAGATCCAAGACCCCCAAGACCCCTCAGACAGAGACCCTGGATCCCAACTCCACCCACCAGTGGGCAGGCACCAGCCTCAGAATCCCTGGCCACTCCAACAAGTGAGCCAGCTCTGGCCTTGGAATCAGCCTCAGCTGTCTTCAGGTGATTACTTACTGCACAGGGATTGGATGGAGCTTGGATCTACCCAACAGCAAACCTGCTCTGGCAGTGGGATCAGCCACATACACCAAAAGGCATGCACCAGCTCCAGGAATACCACAGCCCAGCAGTCTATGTAACCAGGCCACTCACTTGCAGGCCAGAAACAGCCAGGGACTCAGCTGGATCCTGACCCTGACCATCAGAATGCCAACACAAGATTAGGGATACCCCAGACCCTGAAGATAGCTGTGTCAGGTACAGTGATCCAACACCAACTCTGAGAATCCTGGGTCCCACCGCCAGAACTCAGGACCTGTGTCTTCCTCCCAGTAGCCAGCATAGCCCCAGGACCAGTGACTGGGCACTAGCCCTGATATCACCTGAACTGCAACTCTACCCATAAGTGAACCAGCACTAGATTTGATGTCTCCCAGCGTTGTGCAGCCAGCTGCCTTATGATTTAGTCCCAGCAAGCAACACAGACAGCCTCCATACAAGGCAGAGCCTGGAAAATAATCAGTCTGGGGGCAGCCAAGCCTACCAGACCACCCACAGTAGTCAGCCCACCGCAACAGAAGAGCGCAAGCAGCCTGCATAGGGAGTACACCTAGAACATATAGTTCTAGTGACCAGGGGACAGTGGGCTGCTGGGACACATAGGACCTCTCCTACAAAAGGACACTTCTCCAAGGTCAGGAAATGTAATGAACCTACTACATACATAGCAATAAAAACAGCAAGTTAAGAAAAATGACATGACACAGAAACACGATCCAAATGAAGGAACAAGATGAGAACCCAGAAGAAGATCTAAGTGAAGTGGAGATAGCCAATCTACTCAAGAAAGAGTTCAAGGTAAGGACTGTAAAGATGATCAAAGAACTCAGGAGAAGAATGGACGACCAGAGCAAGAAGTTAGAAGCTTTTTAAAAGAGTTAGACTCCTAAGAACAACCAAACACAGATGAGGAATACAATAAATGAAATGAAAATTACACTTAAAGGAAACTACTGTAGACTCAAGGATACAGAGGGATGGATCAGAAAACTAAAGGACAGAGTACTGTCCATCACTGAAGATGAACAGTAAAACAACAGAATAAAATGAAATGAGGAAAGTTGAACAGACTTGTGAAACAACATCAAGTGTACTAACATTTGCATTATACTGGTCCCAGAAGCAAAAAGGAAAGAGAAAGCAGTGTAGAACATACCTGAAGGCATAAAAGCTGAAAACTTCCCTAACCTGGGAAAGAAATCAGACATTCATGTCCAGTAAACACAGTAAGGCCAAAAAAGGATCAACCCAAAGAGGACCACACCAAGACTCATTGTAATTAAAATAGCAGAAAAATAAAGATAAAAAGACACTATTAAAAGGAGCAAAGGAAAAGCGTCAAGTTACAAACATGGGAACTTGCATAAAGTTATCAGCTGACTTTTCAGGATAACCTCTGCATGCCAGAAGGGAGTGGCATGGTATATTCAAACTCATGAAAGGGAAAATCCTATAACCAAAAATACTCTACCCAGAAAGGCTCTCCTTCAAATTTGATGGAGAGATCTAAAGTTTCTAAAACAAAACTAAGACCTTAGAATCGCCAAACGAGCTTTATGAGAGATCTTAAAGGGCCTATTCTAAGTGAAAGAGAAAAGTCCTCGACTGAATCATAAACATTAGGAAAGCAAACTTACTAAAGGAAAAACCTCATTGGTTAAGGCAAATATTCAATAAAGGTAGTAAATCAACCATGTACACAGCTAGTAGGAAGGATGAAAGAAAACACTAATAAAATCATCTATATTCACAATAAGAAGTTAAGGGACACACAAAACAAGTAGATGTAAAATATAAGGTCAAATTCAGTAACTGTGGGGGAGGAGAGTAAAAATGCAGGGTTGTTAATGTCCATTTGAAATTAAGAGCTCAGCAACTTAAAATAATCACACACACACACACACACACACACAAACTGAAAGAAATCCAAACATAATATTAAAGATAGTCCTCACATCACAGATGAAGGGAATAAAAGGGGAAGAAAGGAACACTGAAGAAATTATTTAGGGATTCTAAAAATACCCAGAGAGAAATGAAAATGAACACACAATGATCCAAAACCTATAGGACACAGCCAATGCCGTTCACAGGGGGAAGTTATAGTGATACAAGCTTATTCTTAGGAAACAAGAAAAATATCAAATAACTTAACATTACACCTGAAGGAATTAGAAAAAGAAGAAAAAACAAAACTCAAACCTGTCAGAAAGAAAAATTAAGAAAACAATACCATATGCAATTACACCAAAAAGAATAAGATACCTAGGAACAAACACACCTAAGCAGGTAAAAGACATGTACTCAGAAATCTATCAGCCATTGGTGAAAGAAGGAAGTTGAAGACGAGGCAACAGAAAAAGATGGGAAACTATAGCAGGTGCATGGACTGGAAGAATTAATACTGTTAAAATAACCATACTACCAAAGACAATCTACAGATTTAATGCAATCCCTATCAGAATACCAAAGCATTTTCACAGAACTTGAAAAAATAATTTTAAAATTTCTATAGAAACACAAAGACCACAAATAGCCAAAACAATCTTGAGAAAGAACAGAGCTGAAGGCATCATGCACCTTGACTTCAGACTATACTACAAAGCTACATTAATCAAAGAGAATAGTACTGGGCTTCCCTGGTGGCGCAGTGGTGGAGAGTACGCCTGCCGATGCAGGGGACACGGGTTCGTGTCCTGGTATGCGAAAATTCCACAGGCTGTGGAGTGGCTAAGCCCGTGAGCTATGGCCGCTGAGCCTGCGCGTCCCGAGCCTGTGCTCTGCAACGGGAGAGGCCACAACAGTGAGAGGCCCACGTACCACAAAAAAAAAAAAAAAAAAAGAGAATAGTACTGGAGCAAAAACAGACATAAAGATCACTGGAATAGAATAGAGATCCCAGAAATAAACCCACACACTTATATTTAATTGATTTATGACAAAGCAGGCAATATGGAGAAAAAACTGTCTCTTCAATAAGTGGTACTGGGAAAACGGATCAGCTACATGGAAAAGAATAAAATTAGAGTATTTTAGCACACCATATATAAAATAAATGCAAAACTGAAAAAAGACCTAAATGTAAGACCAGAAACCATAAAACTCCTAGAGGAAAATATAGAACATTCTTCAACATAAATGATACCAACAGTTTTAGGTTCAGTCTACTAAGGCAAATGAAACAAAGCCAAAAATAAACAAATGGGACTTCACTAAACTTAAAACATTTTGCATAGCAAAGGAAACCAAAGACAATATGAAAGACAACATGCTGAAAGAGCAAAAATATTTGCACATGATAAGACATTAACACAAAAAGGGGACCAATGAAGTGTTAATATCTAAAATATAGAAACAGCACATACAACTCAATATCAAAAAAACACCCAAAATCTTTTTTTAAAAAGTGAGACCTAAATAGACATTTTCCAAGGAAAAAATACAGATAGACAGCCAGAACCCACAAAGATGCTAAACATAGCTAATCGGCAGTAAAATACAAATCAAAACTGTGAGATATCACCTCACTCATGTCAGAATGGCTGTCATCAAAAAGGTCACAAATAACAAAGGTTAGTGAGGATGTGGAGAAAAGGAAACTCTTGTACACTGTTGATGTGAACGTGAATTAGTGCAGCTACTGTGGAAAGCAGAATGGAGGTTCCACAAAAAACTAAAAATAGAACTACCATAATATCCAGCAATTTCACTCGGGTATAATATCAGAAGAAAACAAAAACACTATTTCAAAAGAATAACTGCACCCCAAAGTTCAAAACAGTGTTATTTGCCATAGACAAGATATAGAGTCAAACTAAGTGCTCGTCAATAGGTTACTGGATAAAAAATGATTTTTTATGGTGACTTCAAAAAAAATGAAATTTTGCCATTTGCAAGAACATGGATGGACTTGGAGGGTTTCATGCTTAGTAGTGTAAGTCTCAGAGAAAACAAGCCTGGTATGATATCATTTACACGTGGCATTTAAACAACTGAATACAACAACAACAACACAACAGACTCACAGATTAAAGAACAGACTAGTGGTTACCAGCAGGGAGAGACAGAGCAGAGGAGCAAAACAGTGGTAGGAGATTCTGAGGAAGAATCCACTATGTATAAAATCAATAATCTACAGTGACGTACTGTATAACATGAGGAATAGAGCCACTCTTTTATAATAAGTATAAATGGAGAAGAACCTAAACATTTATGAATCACTGTGTTGTACCTCTGAAACTGATATAATAACGTAAATTAACTATAGATCAATAAAATATAAAGAAACAATAAAGGGGAGACACAGATTATTAGATAGAAATCAAACAAACACAAGTTTTGGAAATCAAGAAAATAGAAAACAACATGTAAGAAGTAACATTGGCATTTAAAGTGTAAAATCTATTCATTTAAAAGAAATCATTTAAGTGGTAAAAAATGTTACCCATTCTCACAATTTTGTATACCTAGGGTAAATTATTATCTACAAAAATGTTACAAATATTTACTCAAAAAGAAAGAGAAACTTTGGATTAACCAATTTTAGTGTAGAAATTTAATATCAAAGACTCTATCTAAAATTGATTTGAATTAGTTCTGTCAACATTGAATAAGTTCTGTTAGCCACTTCTAGTCTCTTTGTGATGTAAAATCTTTTAAAGCATAAAAATCAGCCTTTCTACATTATTCCATTAGACATACATAGAAGTTAAAAGAAATGAGAAGACAGAAGAATCAACTAAGAAGGTGAATTTACTGAGAAACAGTCATTCTTTCTCCCTCTTCCTTTTCTTTTCCTCCTTTTCCAGGTCTCTTTAGGTTCCAATCAAGAGAAGTCTTGAGAGTTCTGAGAATATTTCTTTAAGGGCTTCAAATCACCATACCTACGTCCTCTGCCACAACTACACACACGGGAACAAAAATAAACCTCTGCTATCTACTCATGTAGGAGGGATTCAGGCAAAATAAGCTCCTACATGGAGACCAACAGGTGACTTTTCTACCTGTTCTTTATAATGCCCTTCCATTATAGTAAATCCCACACATTATGAGGCAGAAGGGGTTATGTGAGCGTTTCCTTGAAGTCAAAAAACTTGCAGTCATTTCAAGTACCAGGTGATCATAGGGTACAGCCAGGGAAGGTGCCATCCCCCTTGGCGGGGGGGGGGGGTCAGTGAATGGGCTCCCACAACCATGCACCTCCTAATGTACAGATTCTGGAGAAACAAAGGGCAGTCACACCACAGTCAGCCTGTCAGGCTGTCGGGCCACTGGGCAGCCCCATCAGCCTAGAAGTGCCCCCTCAGTTGCTGAAAGTAAAACTCTGTCCCCCTGTGAAGCCAGGCAATTTGGGCCACAGAGTCAGAGGAGACCGGTAATCAACTCCTCCTCTCTGCTCACCTCCTTGGGGTTACAGCAACCTCATCTCCAAACCCAAATCTGACCCTGCAGTGCCAAACTGGGAGTGGCAGGTGGGCTCTGCCGGTGCTTCAGCCCCCTCTGGCGGTTGTCTGCTCTAATGGCAACCCTCAGCCCTTCTCCTCCTTCCCTAGTCCTGGGGGCTGCTTAGCCCTCTGCAGCTGCTGGCCTGATTTCATTCTTCTTTTTTCTCCAATTACAATGAAGTGTCCTACAGAGGTTTGAAATCTCTTGAAGAAGGAGGATCTTTTAGTCAATACACCTTAACCGTGAGAAGCTGGTTTCAAGAAGCTGGTTTCAAGTGGGTGCAGTTTTTAGCACCCACTCCTCATGTCATATGACTGGATTTAATCAATGAGATGCCACTGGTTTTTAAATCCCATGACCCAACTTTAAATCAATCAGGTGCTACCTCTAACTCACGTGACTTGGCTCTGAACAGACACGCAGAGGTATAAAAATGATGTTCTGAACAATAAATGGAAAAACAACATCTTATAAATTTCTTTTTCTTTTCGAATGGTCGATTCATTGCATACAGAGTAAAGGATTCTCTTCTGGATTTCTTGAACTGTAAACACGTACAATGTCTCCGTTGGCGTGGTTGACTTAGGTATTTTGTTTTTTTTCGTTGTTGTTGTTAACATCTTTATTGGAGTATAATTGCTTTACCATGTTGTGTTAGCTTCTGCTGTATAACAAAGTGAATCAGCTATTCGTATACATATATCCCCACATCCCTGCCCTCTTGCGTCTCCCTCCCACCCTCCCTATCCCACCCCTCTAGGTGCTCACAAAGCACTGAGCTTATCTCCCTATGCTATATGCAGCTGCTTTCCTCTAGCTGTCTATTTCACCTTTGGTAGTGTATACATGTCCATGCCACTCTCTCACTTCGTCCCAGCTTACCCTTCCCCCTCCCCGTGTCCTCAAGTCTAGTATCTATGTCTGCGTCTTTATTCCTCAGCAGCGACTCCTGTGAGGGGTGGATACTTCCTTTTATGCTCAGGGGATATCCCGTAGTTTGAATATGATTTGAGTTTGATCCTGTGAAACCATCAGAACTTCCCACCAGAGATAAATGAGGAGATTCTGGCCTTTATTAATATGCACAAGGAACACGGGTGTCCTGGCTGTACTTGCCAACCCTCCTATTTTACCCATCTATTTTTATCCACCTTCCACCCTGTGAGTACTTTTGACCAACCCTGAGCTCAGACCCCTGACTTATTAGAGTGATTTTTTCACACTTTCTTTAAAAATGGACAGGTAATAAAAAGATATTAACCTAGAAGCAGCAGCTCAGTAAGGGAAATAAAATCACCAGAAGTTATATAATCACAGCCACAGCCATCCAGGGCTCTTGTCTTATCTGCTGGGTCATAAGAATGCGACCATCCTAAATTTGAAGGGCATCCAATCAAATAAGTAAAGGTGTTGCTCACCTCTGGCTCTTGGAGGGATTGCTAGGCAGTCTACCCAGTGTATACTAACTGCAAAACACTGTCATGGTTTTGGAACACCTATGTTCCAGGAAAACTTTTGGGGGTGCATGGGGAAGTTTTATTTATTTTTTTGACATAAAGCAAAAAATAAATCACCAAGCTCTTTTTGCACAGGACATCTGAAGAGGGCAGTAGAAGCAAGGAATGGGCAGAAAAGACTATCTCCTCTGAAGTTAAGGTCGTTTTTCCAAAAGAGTAGGATTTAGTCTCAGTTTAAGGAGAACACTTTTAAGTAGCTGGGACAGCTCCAAACTGCAGTTTAGGGAACGAGTGCTTCAAAAGAACAGTGCTTTAAAAGTTCTGGCAAGGCAGCAAGAGGATGAAGAGTTGGTTTTGCATAGTTTTGAACACAGGAGTAAAGAAGCAGAGGCATCTCTGACTAAAAGGCCCTGAGATCCTATGGCATCAATGGGTCAGTTGCAGGGGGCAGGGGGTGTGGGGGGCGATATTTCTCTCTCAACGTTTCCCAGGGCAGCCACCCCTCCCTACCCCACACCCCTACTCCCTTCACCCTTCCTCCCTCCACTGTTGGGTCCCCAGGGACAGCACTTCTTAAGCTGGAGCACTCAGGCACCATCTCTGCAATCTGGATTCTTCCTGGAGCCTGACAAGTTCTGGGACAGGAAGCCAGGTCTGCAAGGCCGCTGGGGTGCAGTCGGACCTGGAGGGGAACTGGATCCCTGAAGCCCACCCACGTCTTTGAAGCCGAGGGAGGAACATATACTCCTAACAGTACTTCTCAGGGGTCAGCGTGCTCCCCCCACCCGACGGTGATCCATACTCACTTGAGGCAGCAAGGACTGCCTCTAACTGGCCCACTCGATTCTGCCTTAAGGGTCCTCACACATATATGATAGCGCAGGCCCCGGCTCTCTTTAGTCAGCTGAGGCCAGTGCTGCCGGGGTCCCTCCAGTCCCATCCCCCAGCCCCTCCCTCTCGGACTGTATCTAATAGAAGAAAGAGCACAGAGGAATTGGATGAATCAAGGGACCTGGGAGCCTGGGTATGAGTTTGAAGACCGAGAACCTAAGGCGCAATTACACATTATTGGAAACTCTTGTGGGGTGTGTGGGGGGAGGTTAGGAGGCTGAGAGGCTGAGTCGACCTGGTGAGTCCAGCCCCAGGACATCACAGAGCCCCGCCCCCCTTCCCCGCCATTAGAGAAGGGGTGCCGCAACTGCAACCGGGACTCTACACTTCCTCCTCCCTGATTCTCCTCCAGAAGAGCAGGTGGCCCCCCTCTGAGGGCAGGGGTAAGACAACGGACCAAGTCCCCATGGACTAAGGTGCTGCTGGTAGCTCTTCCTGAACAGCAGTGCTGGCTTGGAGCGAACCCGTGCACCACCAAATTTGGTATTGTCCTGCAGCTGAGGGACGCAGGCTTTAAGTCAGCTGCCCTGGCTTTAAATCAATCAGCCCCACTTTAAGTCAGGTGACCCGACTTAAATCACTGTCTGCCCCTCAAGCCTGCAAGAAAAGTTGGGAACTTCACGTTGATCCCAGCACCTCACATAGCAAAATGCACACTGTAGTCACCCCCAAGCATGGCTTAGAGGCAGGATATAAGGTAAGGGGAAGGGCGTGCACTCATGGTGATGAGGGTGTACTTCATGTACCAGAAGGGTCTAGGCACCCTGGGGTACAGCAAGCAGTGCACGATACAGCAGCTCCCTGGCAAAGCTGTTGATGCACAGGGAGAGCAGGCACACCCAGGCATGCCGAGGTTCCAGGGCGGGAGCTGGGGCACAGCCAGCTGAGAGGGTGTGAAAGCGGAGGAACTGAGCCTTCTTGAGAAAGGCAGACACCAATGATGGATGAGAAAAAAAGACCAAGAAACATGGATTTGAGAAACACACCCTGCTCTTGAAATTGGGATGGGGGCACCCCAGATTTGAATCCTCTTACTCCCCAGTTGCTTTGGCAGTTGCCCAGTTACTTACAAAACGTGACTGATAATATCTAACCTGTATAATACTGCATTTGTAGTCGTTTTGCGTGTTTATATTTCTATAGTGGAATAAACTTTTCTACAATAAAAATGTGTATTTTCTAAAATAAATTAAAACCCCTTGTGAAAAAGTACTATATAGGACTTCCCTGGTGGCACAGTGGTTAAGAATCTGCCTGCTAAGGCAGGGGACATGGGTTCGAGCCCTGGTCAGGGAAGATCTCACATGCCACGGATCAGTTAAGCCCATGCACCACAACTACTGAGCCTAAGGCCACCACTACTGAAGCCCGTGAGCCTAGAGCCAGTGCTCCGCAGCAAGAGAAGCCACCGCAATGAGAAGCCCGCGCACCACAACAAAGAGTAACCCCCGCTCGCTGCAACTAGAGAAAGCCCACACACAGCAACAAAGGAAAAACGCAGCCAAAAATAAATTAATTTTTTTAAAAAGTACTATATCCTTCTGTAAGTGTTCTCTGGGAAGAACAGAAAGAAGAAGTGGGAGAGTGAAAAAGACCAAAACATAGTGCACATCCCTGATGCAGGTGCTCTGCTGGCTCAGATAGTTTTATCCCCACTTTTACAAAGGAGGAAATAAGCTCAGAGAGGTTTAGTAATTTTCCCAAGGCCAAACAGCTATTGAGTGGCAGAACCAGGATCTGAACCAAGTCTGTTACCTTCAAAGCCTAAGCCCTCATCACAACAAAACTCAATTAATAGTTACATTTATCGAATTACATTGCAACCTGGGGAGTTTTTGGCACAGTCTTGAATAAGAGTGAGAAAGAAAGAAACAGCATTGTACATACAGACAACCAAAATTTTTGGAGCAGCTGCTAGATGCCTGGCCCTGTTTGGCGTTCAGTAGTGATCAAGACAGGAAGAGTCCAGCTTTCATGAAGCATGTAGTGGGGAGGAGAGATGGGTGCAACTTGGGTGAGGGATTTCATCTTGCTGGGCCTCTGTTTTCTCATCTGAAAAATGGGATGGGGTGTTTCTCATTTTGTGGGATTGTCCAGCCCTCACATTCTCTGATTCCATAAGAAGCATTTGCTTTCCCGTTTCTTTAAAATTCAATCAGGCCATGAGCTGTGATGAATTTTGTTAGCTGCTCCCCAAATCACGCTATTTCCACCCATTTTCTGTGATCAGGTCTTTCCCCCAACATGACTCACAATCAATCAAGTCACAGAAGCTAAGGGGCACACAGCAGAAGAATTCCAGCCTGGCTTCCCAGGAGCTCTGCGGTCTACCTGGCCAGGTAAACTTAACTCACCTGGGACAAGGTGGCCATCCCTAGTTTCGCATCAACATGATTTCAGGCACAAACCTCCTCGTTCTTCCATTTTGTCTTTAAGTTACTTGTTGAAACACCTGCACAAGTATGAAAAAGATATAAAATTAGGCATCCTGTGCCCCCAGTGCCTAATAATAAATGATTTTCTGCCACCTTAATGATAAAGAGAGAACATTTCAGCATTCTGCTGCCCATATTATTTTTCATTTTTGTTGATACTTGTACTGAATACATCTTTCAATAATTTAACAACAGAACATTTACTTAGGTTGTTCCACACACAGCCTTTAGTGGTAAGGGTTTTGTTGTTATATTTCTATTATGTTTCCTTTAAAAATCATTATCCTGTTTAAATGGATTAAGTCAATTTTATGGGCATTTATCATATGATATTGATGAAATTAATATATAGAGGGCAGTGGTACAAGTTGATTGGACTTAAGAGCCTCTATTAGCACAGTTAAATATAAATATTATATGTATATAAACTAAATTACATGCCGAGTGAGATTCTCCTACTTTTTTCACTCTGTGCCCCTCAAGCCTGTGAGAAATGGAATATTTCTTGCCATCTCAGTAAACAAAGGATGTCACAGTCATCAGCACTTGCAGCCCTCCAGTGTGAGCCGCGGGCCCTGAGGGACTCAGGATATGCAAATACAGAATGCAGGCCCCAGAGAGCTGAGGTGCGTATCAAAGGAAAGGTTTCAGTGAGCCCAGACTCTGGCATCTTCCCATACAAAGAAAAGCGCTACATTCCTCACGTTGGGAGAGCTGGTTTTCCTTAGTTAACAATCACCTTTGGATAGTCCCCATTACCTGTGCCAGTCCCCTCCCCCCGGTACTTTAGCTCAGGGAGGAAGGAGCGCAGAGGGACTCGGCTGAATAAGGGGCCTGCGAGCCTCGGGAGAAGTTTTCAGCCGGTTTCCCCGCAGTCGGGAGGAGGGGCGCTGACGCTGCAGCCGGACCCTGCGCCTCCCTTGCCCCGTTTCCCCTCAGGACGCTCAGGCCGACCCCCTCCCCACGCCCCCCAGGACCCGCGAGCCAGGCCAAGGGCAGGGGCGAGAGGAGGGACCGAAGTTCCCCGGGACCAGGCTCTGGGGGCCGCTCTTTCTGTACAGCAGCGGCAGGTGGCAGCGAACCCCTGCCCCACAGAAGCTGGTCTTGCGCTGCCGCCCGGGCACCGAACCAGGCGGAGGGTCGGCGACCACTTACCCGGCCCGCCGTCCCCACGACTGTCACGGCTTCGGCAGCCGGGGCCTCTCCAGAGCCGGCAGCCTCAGTGAGGCCGCCCTCCCCTCGGGCTCCGTGGCAGTTCCCTGACGGCGGAGGGAATAGACCCCGAGCTGCGGGAGTTCCAGCTCTGCGGAAACACGGGCTCCGTTCTGGGCTTAGAGGGTGGTACCGCTCTGCCCCGAGGCCTTCCGGGAGGGAGGGGGCGCTGGGGGAGGGAGCCGCCAGAAGCGCAGGGCTCCGTCGGTGGTCCTGGAAGGGCGGCCCGACCTGGGGGCCCCGCCCACTGAGGCAGTGGCCCAGGCCTTTTTCCTGGAATCCTACACAAAAAAGTTAGAAAGAATCACGATCTTCAGTAAATATTCACAAATGATTGTTGCTGCTGTGCTTACTGTCCTATTAAAGGTGTAAAATCCATAAAACACTTTAAGTTCAAAGTTAACTATGAATTTTTACCTTTCCTTATTATGTCTCTGCTATTCCCAATTGTGGTTAATGAATCATAGACTGTGGCATCACTAGTTAAAAATGAGCTTGTTTAAAAAAATGGAATTCAAGCCCACCAGAACTACTGAAACAGAATCTGCACTTTTAAAATCTCCCCAGTGTACTTGTGTACCCATGAATAGTTGAAAGGTTCATTTCTACCCTGACATGTCTTTTCTGTCTGAGAAATACACAGGTTTTATCCAGTTTGATATAAATAAAGCACTCAAAAATGCATATGCCTGTGTTGAAACCATCATTTTATCATTTCTTTTCCAGATAAGTATAGTCTCTATACTGGTTTTGTGGATCACATGCCATACTCTTTTCTTGTAGTAAGAAATAAGATAGAGAAACTTACTGTTTAAAAAAAATACATACATATATATAATATATATATATATATATTAGTGGATAATTCAAGACACTCTTCTAAATTAAAACCAGTTCTCTTAACTTGCTGTTTTCTTCTTGGGTCACATTATGAACTCTTCCCGTGGCCACACGATATGTGTACTTTTAGTTTCAGGGACTGCTGACATTCCACGATGTGCCCATAGATTTCTCTCAAGAGGAGTGAGAATGCCTGGACCAAGATCAATGGGAATTGTTACAGGGATGTGATGTTAGACAAGTATAGGAACCTTCTCTCCTTGGGTGAGGATACCTTCCTTCCAGAATTCCTTATCCACCCACAGGGTTTAGAGTCCTTCATTTGTAGAATGTCTCCTGGAATCTTCTGCTTCCTACAATAGGGTTTCAGGTTGCAACGTTTCAGGAAAGATTGGGAGTTTGTGGGTATAATTTATCTTATTCTTTAAAACTGCAGTCTCCGTTTTAATATACTTTGTAACTGCTTGGGATGTGTCTATATGAACTGTGTACTATATGCTTCTGTTATAGTCCTTACAATATTTTATTGTCTTATTTTTGTAACAATTTTCCATGGATTCTTTGGGCTTAAGGTATATTAAAAGGGAGACTGCAATTCTGGGACTTCCCTGGTGATGCAGTGGTTAAGAATTCACCTGCCAATGCAGGGGACACGGGTTTGATCCCAGGTCCGGGAAGATCCCACATGCCACAAAGCAACTAAGCCAGGGGGCCACAACTAATGAAGCCGCTGTGCCTTGAGACCGTGCGCCATTTATTTTTTGGAGAATAAAACCACCTCTGAGTGATCAAAATTTAGACCAGCTAGTCAAAATGCTTTATCACCTGTTTTTCTAAAACACTGATCAACGGAACAAGTTTTACTAGGGATAACAGTGTAATTGTATTCTGGAGTTCATATCGGCAATATGGTTTATGACCTTGATGCTGGATCACGACATTTCAATGGTATAACTGCTATTAATTGTCTGTTTGTTCAACGATTAAAGTCTCACGTGATCTGAGTTCAGACTGGAGTCATCCTGGTTGCTTTCTGTCTATTGCAGATTTCTTCCAGTATGAAAGGACAAGAGCAATACAGCTTACTTTACAAAATGTCTGCAAAGTAAATGATGATATAATCTACATTCAATTTATTTATACATACCCTACTGTATAACAGGGTTTGTTTCAGTGGCAGAGCCCAGTAATTATGTAAAACCGAAGCCTTTATCTGCATGGGTTCAAGTCCTCTTCCTAAGAATATGTTTATAATCAACATTCTTTCAAATGACCCAATTTAATTGACCAGAGCTTTCCTCATATTAACTAAATGGAAAATCCTAGGCTATATACAAATCCAGAAAGGGCCAAAAATCATCAGCCCCCATGGATGATTACAACCCATTGCTGAGGCATTCAAATTACTTATTAAAGAACTATGTCCATCAACATCATCAATTTATATATTATTGCCCCAATGCTAGCCTTAACCCTGGATCACACAACATGAATTCCTCTCCCCATATCTTATACATTAATTGATATAAACGTAGGCATACTATTTATATTAGCTATATCACACTTAGCCATTTATTCCATCCTCTGATCTGGATAAGCTTCAGATTCAAAATATCACTCACTGGAGCCCTAGGGACAGTAGCACATACAATCTCATATGAAGTAATGTAGCAGTTATTGTATTCTCAGTCTTACTGATAAATGGATCATTTACACTTTCAACAATAATTATTACACGAGAACACCTTTGACTAATTTTCTCCTGACCCATACCCAGAATTTGATTATCTCCGCAGTAGCAGAAATCCAATGAAACGCCACTAGATTTAACAGAAGTAGAATCAAAACCTGTATATGTCTTCAATGTAGAAAATGTAGCTGGCCCACTCACCCCTGTCATTCCTAGAGAATATGTCAATTTCCTTATAATAAACATTTCCACAACAATCTATTTTTAGGAGCATTCGACAATCCCTAGGTGGTAGAATTATATACAGCCCAAGTCATCATTAAAACACATCTAACAATCTCCTTCCTACGAATTCGAGCATCCTACCCACAATTTTGATATGATCAATGTCTACATCTCTTATAAAAAGTTTTTTTACTATTAACATTAGCCCGATGTATATGAAAGTTTTCACTACCTGTCATCATACCAGGCAACCCACCACAAACTTAAGAAATATGTCTGACAAAAGAGTTACTTTGATAGAGTAAATCATAGAGGTTTCAATGCTCTTATTCCTGGAATTGAATTCTTTCCTAAGAATTTTACATTCTCCATGCTACCACATTACACCACATGCTATATAGTAAGGTTCTCTAAGTAAGCTTCAGGCCCATACCCCCAAAATGTTGTCGTATATCCTTCCTGTACTAATAAACTGTCATTGTTTTTACTATCATTCTACTGACTATTATCTCAGGAAATATAATTGTATAACAAGCTCACACTGGTTAATGATATCCCCATTCTAATAAAAAACACGAACCCATAAGCTACAGAAGCATCCAACAAATATTTCCTAAAACAATCCACCACATCAATACTACTTATAATGGCTATTATCATTAATCTAATATACTCTGGTCAAAGAACACAAAGAATAACAAAAATCTTTAATCCAGCAGCATCCACCCTCATGACAATCACCCTTGTCACAAAAGTAGGACTTTCCCCATTTCATTTCTGAGTTTCTGAAGTAACACAAGGCATTCCATGAACTGCAGGCCTGATGCTATTTACATGACAAAAGTGCACCCCTATCAGTTTTATCCCACATGTCACCATCTATCAACCTAAATATACTATAAATCATAGTGATATTATAAATCATAGCTGAGGCTGAGGCAGACTTTGCCATACTCACCTGGAAAAAATTATACCCTCCTCATCAATTGCCCATATAGGATGAATAACAGCTATTATAAAGTATATTCCAATTATAACAATCCTAAACATACTAATTTATATCATAACAACACTCTCTTCTTATTATTCATGCCCAGATCATGTACTACAAGAGTATCGTTATCACACACATGAGATAAAACACCTCCCATCACAATCCTTTTCCTCACCATTATAATATCATTAGGACATCACCCATCACTATCAGGGTTTTTACCCAAATGAGTAATTATCCAAGAGATAACAAAAATGATAACATCATTCTACCAACACTAATAGCCATCATAGCAGTCCTCAACATATATTTCTACTTGCAGCTAACATACTCCACATCACTATGTTCCCTTCATTAAACAACACAAAAATAAAAGAATTTGAACATACAAAGAAATAACCTTCCTATCATTACCAATCATAATATCCACACGATTACTACACATAACACCCATTCTATCAGTGCTGGACTAGGAATTTAGGTTAGTTCAGACCAAGAGCTTTCATAACCCTAAACAAGAAAAATTTACTTAATTCCTAAAAATAAGGATTGCAAGACTTCATCCTACATCAATTGAATGCAAAGCAAACATTGTAATTCAGCCAAATCTTTAGGAGATTGATGAGTTTTAACCCCAGGAAACTTTAGTTAACAGGCCAATCCTCTAGTCAACTGGCTTCAATCTGCTTCTCCTTCACTTGAGAAAGAAAAAAAGAGAAAAAAGCCAGGAAAATCTCTGGCAGAATTGAAGCTGCTTCTCTGAAATTACAGTTTAATTTGTTGATTCACCCCAGGGTTTGCGAGAAAGAGGGTTCAATCTCTGTCTTTACATTTACAGTCTAATGCTAGCTCAGTCATTTTACCTCTGTTCATACACTGCTGATTATTTTCAACAAATCACAAAGATATTGGCATTTTATATTTACTATTTGGTGCTTGAGCTGGAGTACCAGGCAGCACCTTAAGTATATTAACGCAGGCTGAGCTATGCTAACCTGGAGCGCTACTTGGAGATGCCCAAATCTGTAAGGTAGTCATAACAGTCCTTGCACTTGTAATAATTTTCTTTATAGTTGTACGCATTATGATTGCAGGGTTTGAAAACTGACTTGGGCCACTAAAAACTCGGACAGCTGAGGTAGCATCTCCCCGAATAAATCATATAAACTTTTGACTACTTCCCCTATCATTCTTACTCCTACTCATATCACCAATAGTAGAAGCTGGTTCTGGTACCAGTGGAATCCCATATTCAGCTCTAGCCTGCAATCTTGCCCACGCAGGAACCTCAGTCGACCTAACCATTTCCTCCTTACATTTAGCAGGTGTCTCTTCAATTCTTGGTGCTATTATTTTTATTACTATAGTCTTTAACACAAAACCAGCAGTCACATCCCAATACCAAGCACCATTATTTGTTTAATCTTCCCCAACTATAGCCATCTTAATATAATTACCAATGTCAGTCCGAGCAGCCAGAATTGCCATACTGTTAAGAGATAGAAATCTCAACACTACTTTCTTTGAACCTGCAGGAGGAGACCGAATCCTATACCAACACCTATTTTGATTCTTTGGTCACCCCGAAGTCTGTATTCATGGCCTACCAGGGTTTGTTTTAAACTCACATATCATTACATACTATTTAGGACAAAAAGTGCCTTTCAGCTATTTGGGAATAGTATGAGTCATGTCCACTGGCTTTTTAGGATTTCTCTTGTGGGCCCATCATATATTTACCATAGGGATAGCTGTCAACGCAGGAGCATACTTTGCATCAGCTATCGTAATGACTTCTATCCCTACAGGAGTAAATGTATCTAGTTGATTAGCAACTCTCTCTTTAAGTTTTCTTTTCTTTTTTTTTTTCTTGCGGCTGTATTGTGTCTCGGTTGCTGCATGTGGGCTTTCTCTGCTTGCGGTGAGTGGCAGCTACTCTTTGTTGCAGTGCGCGGCCTTTTCATTGCAGTGGCTTCTCTTGTTGCAGAGCAAGGGGTCTGGCGCCTGGGCTCAGTAGTTGTGGCTCGTGGGCTCTAGAGGGCAGGCTCAGTAGTTGTGGCACACGGGCTTTTTGCTCCGCGGCATGTGGAATCTTCCAGGACCGGGGATCGAACCCATTTCCCCTGCATTTGCAGGCAAATTCTTAACCACTGCGTCACCAGGGAAGTCCCTGATTAGCAACTCTTCACAGAGGTAATATTATATGACCTCTCACTCTATTATGAGTTTTAGGCTTTATTTTCCTTTTTACAGTAGGTGGTTTGACAGGAGTCATCTTAGCCAACTTATCCCCAGACATTGTCCTCTAGGGTACATACTATGTGGTAGCACACTTCCATGACCTAATGTCCATGGGAGCAGGCTTCACTATTATCGGAGTCTTTTTACATGGATTCCCACTATTATCAGCTTATACACTTAACTCAGCAGTAGCAAAAACTCACTTCACAGGTATATTTGTAGTAGTAAATATGACTTCCTGCAGCACTTTCTTGGCCTCTCAGGGAGGTTACTACATCACTCTGAGTACCCTGAGGCACACACAACATGAAATATTTTGTCTTTAGGCTCATTCATCTCCGTAGCAGCAGTAATGCTAATAATCTTCATACTGTGAAAAACATTTATGTCCAAACCAGAAGTCTCAGCAGTGGAAACTGCTACTCCTAACCTAGAATGGTTGCACGGATGCCCTCCACCATATCCTATGTTTGAAGATCCTACCTATGTAAATGTAAAATAAGGAAGGACTCAAGTCCTTTTCAAGCAGTTTGAAGCCAAAAGCATAACAATTATGCCTTTCTCAATAAATGAGATAAAAGTAAAAATTGATGTAAATTTTTCAAAGTTAAATTATAGGCTAAAATAGTGTATATCACAAAGGCATATCAATTTAATCTAGGCTCTCAAGATACAACATCACTGATTATGGAAGAACATTTTCATCACACACATTAATAGTGATTTTTAAAAGACGTTCTCTAGTCCTCTATATTATTTCACTAATATTGACAATTAAACTAACTCATATATGTACAATAGATGCACAGGTAGAGAAAATTTCAACAATTTACCAGCCATTATTGTAATCTTAATTGCCCCATCATCATTGTGAATCCTTTACATGATACATGAAATCAATAACTCTTCCCAAACCATAGAAACTATGGGTCAGTAATGATACTGATGCTACAAATACACAGATTATGAAGATTTAAATGTTGACTCCTCTGTAATCCCCACATCAGAGATAAAACCAGGAGAATAATGACTAATAGAAGTCAACAACCTTGCAGTTTAGAGATAGTCATTGAATATTAGTTTCATCTGAAATTGTTGTACACTCCTGAGCTGTTCCTTCTCAGGCCTAAAAAGAGCTGCTATCCCAGGACGCCTAAATTAAAGAATCTTAATACCGACAGGAGCAGGCCTATGTTGTGGACAACGCTCAGTAGAGGTCGTTTTCCTGAGTTCAAAGACAGGACAGAGGGATATGGCTGAGATATGGGGTGAATCTGGAGCCCATGGGGATGCACTGTCCAAGCTCCAGGATAGGAATGGGGCCTCTGGGGTCCCAGGCCACCCACCACACCCGCCCTAGCAGGATCTTGGCAACATTCCCTGTCAGTGATGAGGCAGCCCTAGCACTTGTCATGCCCCAATGCTGTGTCCTATGTGGGTCCCATGCTCTTGGGACCACACCCACACTCTGCAGGTCCATGCTGCAGGGTCCTTTGTGCCTCAGGAGTAGAGACCACACAGCAAGCAGTTCCCTCCCCAACCAGCAGGAGGAGGGAAGGAGAGCAGGGGCACCAGGGGAATCTCACTCAGACAACAACACCCCAGGGGTGCCAGCGGGGCCAGTGATGATGCAGATGAGGCACAGGTCAAGAGATGGAACCAGAGGACCCAAAAGGCAGCTGGTCAGGTCCTGGCTCATCTGCACCCCGGACACCTTTGTCCCTCATACACCCCCTTCCTCATACACCCTCTCCTTAAATGCAGATTCTTCAGATGTAAACAGGCAGAGCTTCAGACTGAAAGTCAGCTCTTCCAAAGTGACCCATCAGCAAACACTGCAGGATTCCACTCCAGTGGGTGCCCTGGAGTCGACAACTCAGGGACTGAAGTGGATATCGGTGCCAGGGGCAGTGGGAGGGAATGGGGAGTGAGACTTTCATGGTTGTGGAATTTTGGTTTTGCAAGATGAAAAGTTCTAGGAATGGTGGTGATGGCTCCACGAGAAAGTGAATAGATCTGATGCCTCAGAAGCGTGCACTTAAAATGGTGATGATGGTAAAGGGCATGTGACGTGTGTTTTATTTCACTTAAAATAAATTCTTAAAATAATGTCTTGTTAATTGAGATTCCATTTCGACTCCCCTTCATCACAAATGTTGGAGGCCAAGACACAGTCCCCTACCTTAGGGGCCATCATGGTACCCTCACATGGCACATGGGAGACCATTCTTAGGAGGGGGCTAGTCTGTGTTCACCTGACCTCTGTCCAGGGGGACCCAGGCAGTGGTGACCCCCATAGATTAGACATATGATATGATATGATATTAATATGATACCACCAAGTGTTGTCACTCACCAGAACACAGAGCAGCAACCCACTCAAACATGCCTGACCTCATATGAATGTGAGAAGATTAAAAGAAGAGAAGGTACCACAGGTTAATCAGGGCAACACCCTTAATGCAGAGGTTGGAAATCTCAAAGGGGAAAAGAAACACTGCAGGCAAAGAGCACATATGGGGTCTCCCCGTACGTGTGATCCTGACCCATGCAGATGTGGTGAGACCCACACATTCCCCATACCCTTTACCTGGGGTCGCACATCCACACTCACCACGGTGACCCCACCTCCCCAGACCCTGCACCTAAAGTCACACGTTCTCTCTCAACAGGTGACCCATCCTACCCAGACCCCTCCACCTGAGTCACATGTCCACAGTCCCAGGGTGAACTGCCCTCCACAGACTCCCCCAACTGGGGTCACACATGCACAGTGTCCAGGGTGACCTCACCTCCCCAGACCCTGCACCTGGGGGACATGTCCCCTTGGTCAGGACACCACGGCTCTGCTGGTGGCTCCCCTAATGTGGAAACAAGCTGTGTCCCTGGGACCTCCTGGGATGGGAAAAAGTGGCAGGTGGGTCTCCTCTGCCCACACTTGTCCCAGAGAAGTCCTCCTCTTTTCACTTTGGTTCTGTTGATTTTACCTGTTTTTAAAGCTTTCATGCTAGAGGTGAACACACTACTTGGTTCTGGCAGGCTCAGTCCTTTCTTGTCTCACATACTTGTTGAGATAACTCATAGGACAGCAGGGGTGAAAGCTGAGGGGCAGCTCTGGATGCTTCTGAGTAGGGACGGTAGACTGGAAGGAGAGCTTAGCAGCAGCCTCAGCTGTTACCCATCGGCCTTTTGCCCGATCTGCGTGCCCTGCAATCAATTCACCAGCTAAACCTGCCTCCCTATGCACCATGCATGTGCTGGTGAATTGGAATTATTGCCAGGTAGCCCCCCTGCAGATTCTCCACAAGCCCCAGGGTAGGTGAACCTTGCAGGGATTAAGACTAAGGCCCCGACCATAGCACTGACCCTTGGGAGGACCAGGTAACCACACTCAGAAGAGAGGCTGTTACTTAGACAAGCCCACCTCAGCTCCAGACCCCAGACACCTAAGCACTGACCTTCAGATGCAGGCACGGAGCTTCCCAGTACTGAGGCCATGCCGGGTCTCTACCCAGGTTCCCATAGTCCTAGCGTACACAGAACATGGTCAGGTCTAAATCTTCTTATTATAGACAACACATGGTCAGCTCTAAACATAATCATTAGACAGGACATGCAGAGGTCTAAATCTACTGTGTAGACAGAACTTGATCGTGTTTAAACTAGCTTAGGGCTGATCTCATAGGTGGCACAGATCACACACATGGGTCTCTCATCTTTGGACACCCACCTCAGGAAACTGAACAAAATCTTTGTCATTAAACACTTCAATGGGCAAAACAGAAATGTTACCAATATCTCTGGCCACCTGATGGTCAGGATCCACGGGTGAGCCACGAACTTCTTAGAGTGCAGCCCAGTCTGCTGCCAGGATAGACAAGAAGTGGCCTGATTCCAGCCTCCCAGGCTTCCAGAAGGAGGCGGCCGCACTGGAAGCCCAGGCAGGACAGTCCTACATGGTCCGGCCCGGGACATCCGGTCTGTCCATTCTGCTGGCCGATTCCGGGCGGGGACCTCAGGGCCGCTGAGAGCCCTGCACTCGGGTCCTGCTTCCCTGCAGCGTGTGTGTGTGTGTGTGTGTGTGTGCGTGTGTGTGTTTGTGTGTGTAGAGGGGGCGGTGGCTGACGGGTCCCATGGTTCCGGTCCCAGGGACCGCGCTGTCTTCGAGGGGAGGCACGGGGAGAGGTAGGGGCACAGAAGCCGCTGGAGAGGAGAACCCACGGCGGAATTCCTTGCACACTGGCTCGCCCCACCTGGTGACCCACCTGCCCATCAAGGGCCGCATGTCACCCCCGCAGCCCCCACCCCCGAGGGCAGGGCGCATGCTCTTTCAACAGCACAGCACATGAAGGAGACCCAGTGTGGACTGTCATGCCCCCACTCCTGATGCTGAGTTTGGGAGAATGAACCCCCTTGACTGGGCGATGGGACCCTGTGAGGAAAGAGGTGGTGGCTCCATCCAAATTGAGGCCTGGCTGAGAGATGGGAATACAGGAGCCAAGTGCAGAGCCTGGAGGCCAGGCCAACAGGAGGGACACCCCCAGCCTTGGCCGGGCTCTCCAACTGTAACATTGTAGCTTTTGGGGACCTGGGGCAGGTGACAATGTAATGGGGGTCTAAACTGGACCCTGAATGGGGCTTAAAGAAGGTGTGAAGGATGTTACTGAGACAGTGACAGTCATTGGAAGACAGACTCTGTGTCAGGACATCCTGCTCCATCCATTTAAATCCCTGAGGTCTGTGACCTTTACGTGGCTATGCAGGATTGTTAGAGCAGCTGCATGTGGATATATCTGCAGGTGGTTCCAGCAAACACACAGTTGTGCACACAGGCAGGCACAGCACACACACAAACATATGCAGGTGCACAGCACAAATATATTCACACACTAGCATATGAACACACATGCACACATATGCCCGTGCACACACTAACGTGAGCAAGTGCACACTAACTAACGTGTGCAAGTGCACATACCTATGCACATGCACAGCATATGTATGCAAACAGGCACATGCACACGCATGTACATAGCACACACACAGGGAATAAAGTGAATCCATAAAGTGAATCCGTAAAGCGTTAAGTCCTGAACACAAGTGAAGCTGACATGTATTTTTCCCTTTTCTTAGCTTTGATGTTTTCACAATAAAAAGTTTAAGAAAAAAGTTAATGGCAAATGACTTTTGATTCATAGGAGTTTCTGACGTTATTCCACAAATATTATGACAGGAGAAATGAATGTAGATATTACATGTGTCCACTAATGGATGAATGGAGAAGAAAAACATGGTCCATCAATACAAGGGAATGTTATTCAGCCTAAAAAGGAAGGCAATTCTGACACAGGCTGCAGCAGGGATGAACCTTGAGGGCATTATGCTCAATGATGTAAGCTAGACACAAAAAAACAAACATTGCTTGATCCACTCATACAAGGCCCCTAGAGCAGTTGGAAACATAGAGACAGAAAGTAGGATGTTGAGTGCCAGGGGCTGAGGGAGGGACAATGGGGACTGAGTGTTTAATGGGGACTGTTTCGATTTTGCAAGATGAAAAAGTTCTGGAGGACAATGGCGGTCAGGTTTGCACAACAGTGCGAATTACTTCTTGACCCTGAAATGTGCACTTAAAAATGGTTAAGATAGTAAAGTTTATGTTTTGTGTATTTGACCACAATTTTTAAAACTTTTTAAAAAACAACAGGAAGTAGTCCATGAATACCACAAGATGCACAACTTCACTAACAACCGAGGGATTAAAACCATAAGAAAACTACTGTGCACACACCTACCAGAATGGCAGACATGAAGACACAGTATCAAATATCAGCAGGATGTGGAGCAATGGAAAGCCTGGTGCGCAGTGGGGGGTGCAAACACTTGTGAAACAATCGGACCTCAGAGAGCGAAGTCCATGCACACAGACCCACTGTGTTCATCCCAGCTGAACACAAACCCCCCAGCCATGCACCAGGACACACGGACATGGACTCTGCAGCCACAGGAGCCAAACCTGAAAGAACCTGAAGGCCATCACAAGTGGATGCAGAAATAAACCACGCTCCTATGAAGGAATATTCCATAGCAATGGAGTACATTTTGTTTAAAGGTAGTAAAACTATAAAAATTATTTTTTAAAAAAATCTATATTCACAAGATGAAAGAATCTATAATTCTGGCACCTAGTGATTGTCGAATGCTCCTAAAAATAGATTGTTGTGGAAACGTTTATTATAAGGAAATTGACATATTCTCTAGGAAGGACGGGGTGAATGGGCCTGCTACATTTTCTACATTGAAGACATATACAGGTTTTGATTCTACTTCTGTTAAATCAAGTGGGGCTTCATTGGATTTCTGCTACTGCGGAGATGATCAAATTCTGGGTAGGGGTCAGGAGAAAATTAGTCATAGGTGTTCTCATGTAATAATTACTGTTGAAAGTGTAAATGATCCATTTATCAGTAAGACTGAGAATAGAATAACTGCTACATTACTTCATATGAGATTGTGTGTGCTACTGTCCCTAGAGCTCCAGTGAGTGAGTATTTTGAATGTGAAGCTCATCCAGATCTGAGGATGGAATAAATGGCTAAGTGTGATATGGCTAATATAAATAGTATGCCTACGTTTATATTAATTAGTGGATAAGATATGGGAAGAGGAATTCATGTTGTGAGAGACAGGGTTAAGGCTAGCATTGGGGCAATAATATATAAATTGATGATGTTGATGGACATAGTTCTTTAATAAGTAATTTGAATGCCTCAGCAATGGGTTGTAATCATCCATGGGGGCTGATGATTTTTGGCCCTTTCTGGACTTGTATATAGCTTAGGATTTTCCATTTAGTTAATATGAGGAATGCTATGGTGAATTAAATTGGGTCATTTGTGAAAGAATGTTGATTATAAACATATTCTTAGGAAGAGGACTTGAACCCATGCAGATAGAGGTTTCAGTTTTTCATAATTACCGGGCTCTGCAACCGTAACAAACCCGGTTCTACAGTAGGGTATGAATAAATTAATTGAATGTAGATTATATCATCATTTAGTTTGCAGACATTTTGTAAAGTAAGCCGTATTGCTCTTGTCCTTTCATACTGGAAGAAATCTGCAATAGAGAGAGAGCAACCAGCACGACTCCAGTCTGAACTCAGATCACGTGAGACTTTAATCGTTGAACAAACAGACAATTAATAGCAGTTATACCATTGAAATGTCGTGATCCAGCATCAAGGTCATAAACCATATTGCCAATATGAACTCCAGAATACAATTACACTGTTATCCCTAGTAAAACTTGTTCCGTTGATCAGTGTTTTAGAAAAACAGGTGATAAAGCATTTTGACTAGCTGGTCTAAATTTTGATCACTCAGAGGTGGTTTTATTCTCCAGAAAATAAATGGTGCACAGGCTCAAGGTGCACCGGCTTCAGTAGTTGTGGCCCACTGGCTTAACTGCTCCATGGCAAGTGGGATCTTCCCGGACCTGGGATCAAACCCGTGTCCCCTGCATTGGCAGGCGAATTCTTAACCACTGCATCACCAGGGAAGTCCCAGAATTGCAGTCTCCCTTTTAGTATACCTTAAGCCCAAAGAATCCATGGAAAATTGTTACAGAAAATAAGACAATAAAATATTGTAAGGACTATAACAGAAGCGTATAGTACACAGTTCATATAGACACATCCCAAACAGTTACAAAGTACATTAAAATGGAGACTGCAGTTTTAAAGAATAAGATAAATTATACCCACAAACCCCCAATCTTTCCTGAAATGTTGCAACCTGAAACCCTATTGTAGGAAGCAGAAGATTCCAGGAGACATTCTACAAATGAAGGACTCTAAACCCTGTGGGTGGATAAGGAATTCTGGAAGGAAGGTATCCTCACCCAAGGAGAGAAGGTTCCTATACTTGTCTAACATCACATCCCTGTAACAATTCCCATTGATCTTGGTCCAGGCATTCTCACTCCTCTTGAGAGAAATCTATGGGCACATCGTGGAATGTCAGCAGTCCCTGAAACTAAAAGTACACATATCGTGTGGCCACGGGAAGAGTTCATAATGTGACCCAAGAAGAAAACAGCAAGTTAAGAGAACTGGTTTTAATTTAGAAGAGTGTCTTGAATTATCCACTAATATATATATAAATATTATATATATGTATGTATTTTTTTTAAACAGTAAGTTTCTCTATCTTATTTCTTACTACAAGAAAAGAGTATGGCATGTGATCCACAAAACCAGTATAGAGACTATACTTATCTGGAAAAGAAATGATAAAATGATGGTTTCAACACAGGCATATGCATTTTTGAGTGCTTTATATATATCAAACTGGATAAAATGTGTGTATTTCTCAGACACAAAAGATACGTCGAGGTAGGAATGTACCTTTCAACTATTCATGGGTACACAAGTACACTGGGGAGATTGTAAAAGTTCTGATTGTGATTCAGTAGGTCCGGTGGGCCTGAGTTCTATTTTTTTAACAAGCTCATTTTTAACTAGTGATGCCACAGTCTATGATTCATTACCACAATTGGGAATAGCAGAGACATAATAAGGAAAGGTAAAAATTCATAGTTAACTTTGAACTTAAAGTGTTTTATGGATTTTACACCTTTAATAGGATAGTAAGCACAGCAGCAACAATCATTTGTGAATATTTACTATACACCATGTATCTTTCTAACTTTTTTGGGTAGGATTCCAGGAAAATGCCTGGGCTGCGGTCACAGTGGGCGAGGCCCCCAGGCCGGGCCGCCCCTCCAGGACCCCCGTTGGGGCCCAGCGCTCCTGGCGGCCTCCTCCCCCCCGCGTCCCCCTCCCTCCCGGAAGGCCTCGGGGCAGAGCGGTCCCACCCCCTAAGCCCAGAACGGAGCCCGCGTTTCCGCAGAGTTGGAACTCCCGCAGCTCGGGGTCTATTTCCTCTGCCGTCACGGAACTGCCCCGGAGCCCGAGAGGAGGGTGGCCTCACTGAGGCTGCCCGCTCTGGAGGGGCTCCGGCGGCGGAAGCCGCGACAGTCGTGTGTACGACTGGCCGGTAAGTGGGCGCCGACCCTCCGCCTGCCCGGTGCCCGGGCGGCAGCGCAAGACCAGCTTATGTGGGGCACGGGTTCGCTGCCACCCGCCGCTGCTGTACAGAAAGAGCGGCCCCCAGCGTCTGGTCCCGGGGAACTTCGGTCCCTCCTCTCGCCCCTGCCCTCGGCCTGGCTCGCGGGTCCTGGGGGGCGTGGGGAGGGGTCGGCCTGAGCGTCCTGAGGGGAAACGAGGCAAGGGAGGCGCAGGGTCCGGCTGCAGCGTCAGCGCCCCTCCTCCCGACTGCGGGGAAACCGGCTGAAAACTCCTCCCGAGGCTCGCAGGCCCCTGCAGGCACCTTATTCAGCCGAGTCCCTCTGCGCTCCTTCCTCCCTGAGCTAAAGTACCGGGGGGAGGGGACAGGGCAGGGGACTGGCACTGGTAATGGGGAACATCAGAAGGTGATTGTTAACTAAGGAAAACCAGCTCTCCCAACGTGAGGAATGTAGCGCTTTTCTTTGTATGGTAAGATGCCAGAGTCTGGGCTCACTGAAATCCTTCCTTTGATATGCACCTCAGCTCTCTGGGGCCTGCATTCTGTATTTGCATATCCTGAGTTCCCGCGGCTCACACTGGAGGGCTGCAAGTGCTGATGACTGTGACATCCTTTGTTTACTGAGATGGCAAGAAATATTCCATTTCTCACAGGCTTGAGGGGCACAGAGTGAAAAAGTGTCAGAGAATTTCACTCAGCATGTACTTTGGTTTACATATAGTTAATATTTATACGTAACTGTGCTATTAGAAGTTCTCAAGTCCAATCAACTTGTACTACTGCCCTCTATGTATTCATTTCATCAATATCAAAAGATAAGTGCCTATAGAATTGACTTAATCGATTTAAATAGGATAATGATTTTTAAAGGAAACATAATAGAAATATAACAACAAAACCTTTACCACTAAAGGCTGGGTCTGCAACAACCTAAATAAATGTTCCATTGTTAAAATATTGAAAGATGTGTTCAATAGAAATATCAACAAAAATGACAATAAGGGCAGCAGAATGTTGAAATGTTCTATCTTTATCATTAAAGTGGCAGAAAATCATTTATTAGTAGGCACTGGGGGCAGAAGATGCCTGATTTTATATCTTTGTCATATTTGTACGGTTGTTTCAACAAGTAACTTAAAGACAAAATGGAAAAAACAAGGAGGTTTGTGCCTGAGATCATGTTGATGTGAAACCGGGGATGGCCACCTTGTGCCAGGTGAGTTAAATTTACCTGGCAGGTAGACCGCAGAGTTCCTGAGGAGCAAAGGTTGGAATTTTTCGCCTGGGTGCCCCTTAGGTTCTGTGACTTGACTGATTGTGAGTCATGTTTTGGGAAAGACCTGATCACAGGAAAAGGGTGGGAATAGTGTGATTTGGGGAGCAGCTAACAACATTCATCACGGCTCATGGCCTGAATGAATTTTAAAGAAACAGGAAAACAAATGTTTCTTATGGAATCAGAGAATGTGAGGGCTGGACAATCCCAGAAAATGAGGAACACCCGTCCCATTTTCCAAATGAGAAAACAGAGGCCCAGCAAGGTGAAATCCCTCACCCAAGTTGCACCCGTCTCTCCTCCCCACTACAATGGTTCATGAAAGCAGGACTCTTCCTGTCGTGATCACTGCTGAACCCCAAAAAGGGCCAGGTATCTAGCAGCTGCTCCAAAAACTTTGGTTTTGACTGTAGGAACAATGCTATTTCTTTCTTTCTCACTTTTATTCAGGATTGTGCCAAGAACTCCCCAGTTTTCAATGTAATTCGATAAATGTAAATATTAATTGAGTTTTGTTGTGATGAGGACGTAGGCTTTGAAGGTAACAGACCTGGTTCAGATCCTGGTTCTGCCACTCAATAGCTGTTTGGCTTTGGGAAAATTACTAAACCTCTCTGAGCTTGTTTCCTCCTTTGTAAAGTGTGGATAAATGTATCTGACTCAGCAGAGCACCTGCATGAGAGATGTGGACTAAATATTGGTCTTTCTCACTCTACCACGCCATCTCTCTGTTCTTCCCAGAGAAGTTGTACGGAATGATATAGTACTTTTTAAAATTAATTAATTAATTAATTTTGGGCTGTGTTGGGTCTTCGTTGCTATGCGCGGGCTTTCTCTAGTTGTGGCGAGCGGGGGCTACTCTTTGTTGCAGTGCGTGGGCTTTTCATTGCGGTGGCTTCTCTTGCTGTGCTTGTTGTGGAGCACCGACTCTAGGTGCGCCGGCCTCAGTAGTTGTGGCCTGCAGGCTCAGTAGCTGTGGCGCATGGGCATAGCTGCTGTGCGGCATGTGGGATCTTCCCTGACCAGGGCTCAGAACCCATGTCCCCTGCGTTGGCAGGCAGATTCTTAGCCACTGCGCCACCAGGGAAGTCCAATATAGTACTTTATAAAGAGGGGTTTTAATTTATTTCAGATAGTGTACATTTTTCTTGTAGAAAAGATTATTCCACTATAGAAACATTAACACGCAATACCACTACAAATGCAGTATTCTATGGGTTAGATATTATCAGTAATTTTATAAGTAATTAGGCAAAGGCCAAAGCACTAGGTACTAGGGAGTAAGAAGACTGAAATCTTGGGTGCCCCCCCTCACCAATTTCAAGAGCAGGGTGTGTTTCTCAAATCCATATTTAATCTGGTCTTTGTTTCTCATCCATCCTCTGTGTCTGTCTTTCTCAAGAAGGCTCAGATCCTCTGCTTTCACACCATCCTGGCTGGCTGTGCCCCAGCTCCCGTCCTGGAACCTCGGCGTGCCTGGGTGTGCCTGCTCTCCCTGTGCATCAACAGCGTTGCCAGGGAGCTCCTGTATCGTGCACTGCTTGCTGTACCCCAGAGTGCCTAGACCGTTCTGGTACATGAAGTACACCCTCATCACCATGAGTGCACGACCATCCCCTTACCTTATATCCTGCCTCTAAGCCAGGCTTGGGGGTGACTACAGTGTGCATTTTGCTATGTGAGGTGCCGGGATCAACGTGAAGTTCCCAACTTTTCAAGTTGCAGGCTTGAGGGGCAGACAGTGATTTAAGTCGGGTCACCTGACTTAAAGTGGGGCTGATTGATTTAAAGCCAGGGCAGCTGACTTAAAGCCTGCGTCCCTCAGCTGCAGGACGATACCAAATTTGGTGGTGCACGGGTTCGCTCCAAGCCAGCACTGCTGTTCAGGAAGAGCTACCAGCAGCACCTTAGTCCATGGGGACTTGGTCCGTTGTCTTACCCCTGCCCTCAGAGGGGGGCCACCTGCTCTTCTGGAGGAGAATCAGGGAGGAGGAAGTGTAGAGTCCCGGTTGCAGTTGCGGCACCCCTTCTCTAATGGCAGGGAAGGGGGGCGGGGCTCTGTGATGTCCTGGGGCTGGACTCACCAGGTCGACTCAGCCTCTCAGCCTCCTAACCTCCCCCCACACACCCCATAAGTTTCCAATAATGTGTAATTGCGCCTTAGGTTCTCGGTCTTCAAACTCATACCCAGGCTCCCAGGTCCCTTGATTCATCCAATTCCTCTGTGCTCTTTCTTCTATTAGATACAGTCCGAGAGGGAGGGGCTGGGGGATGGGACTGGAGGGACCCTGGCAGCACTGGCCTCAGCTGACTAAAGAGAGCTGGGGCCTGCGCTATCATATATGTGTGAGGACCCTTAAGGCGGAATCGAGTGGGCCAGTTAGAGGCAGTCCTTGCTGCCTCAAGTGAGTATGGATCACCGTCGGGTGGGGGGAGCACGCTGACCCCTGAGAAGTACTGTTAGGAGGATGTGTTCCTCCCTCGGCTTCAAAGACGTGGGTGGGCTTCAGGGATCCAGTTCCCCTCCAGGTCCGACTGCACCCCAGCGGCCTTGCAGACCTGGCTTCCTGTCCCAGAACTTGTCAGGCTCCAGGAAGAATCCAGATTGCAGAGATGGTGCCTGAGCACTCCAGCTTAAGAAGTGCTGTCCCTGGGGACCCAACAGTGGAGGGAGGAAGGGTGAAGGGAGTAGGGGTGTGGGGTAGGGAGGGGTGGCTGCCCTGGGAAACGTTGAGAGAGAAATATCGCCCCCCACACCCCCTGCCCCCTGCAACTGACCCATTGATGCCATAGGATCTCAGGGCCTTTTAGTCAGAGATGCCTCTGCTTCTTTACTCCTGTGTTCAAAACTATGCAAAACCAACTCTTCATCCACTTGCTGCCTTGCCAGGACTTTTAAAGCACTGTTCTTTTGAAGCACTTGTTCCCTAAACTGCAGTTTGGAGCTGTCCCAGCTATTTAAAAGTGTTCTCCTTAAACTGAGACTAAATCCTACTCTTTTGGAAGAACGACCTTCACTTCAGAGGAGATCGTCTTTTCTGTCCATTCCTTCTTTCTACTTCCCTCTTAAGGACCCCTGTGCTCAAAGAGCTTGGTGATTTATTTTTTGCTTGATGTCAAAAAGAAACCTTCCCCATGCACAGCAAAAGCTTTCCTGGAACGTAGGTGTTTCAAAACCATGAGAGTGTTTTGCAGTTAGTATACACTGGGTAGACTGCCTAACAATCCCTCCAAGAGCCAGAGGTGAGCGACACCTTTACTTATCTGATTGGATGTCCTTCAAGTTTAGGAAGGTCCCATTCTTATGCCCCAGCAGATAAGACAAGAGCCCTGGGTGGCTGTGGCTGTGATTAGATAGCTTCTGATGATTTTATTTCCCTTACTGACCTGCTGCTTCTAGGTTAAATTCATTTTATTACCTGTCCATTTTTTTTTTTTTTTTTTGTGGTAAGCGGGCTTCTCACTGTTGAGGTCCCTCCTGTTGCGGAGCACAGGCTCCGGACACACAGGCTCAGCAGCCATGGCTCAGGGGCCTAGCCGCTCCGCGGCATGTGGGATCCTCCCGAACCGGGACACGAACCCGTGTCCCCCGCATTGCAGGCAGACTCTCAACCACTGCGCCAGCAGGGAAGACCTACCTGTCCATTTTTAAAGAAAGACTGACAAAGTCACTGTAATAAGTCAGGAGTCTGAGCTCAGGGTTGGTCAAAGGTACTCACAGGGAGGAAGGTGGATAAGAATAGGTGGGTAAAATAGGAGGGTTGGAAAGTACAGCCAAGACAACCGTGTTCACCGTGCGTACTAATAAAGGCCAGAATCTCCTCATTTATTTCTGGTGGGAAGTTCTGATGGTTTCACAGGATCAAACTCAAATCATATTCAAACTAGGGGGCTTCCCAGAGGGTGCTGAAGCACCGGCAGAGCCCACCTGCACTCCCACTTTGGCACTCCAGGATCAGAGTTGGGTTTGGAGATGGGGTTGCTGTAACCCCAAGGAGGTGAGCAGAGAGGAGGAGTTGATTACCGGCCTCCTCTGACTCTGTGGCCCAAATTGCCTGGCTTCACAGGGGGGACAGACTTTTGCTTTCAGCAACTGAGGGGGCACTTCCAGGCTGATGGGGTTACCCAGTGGCCTGACAGCCTGACAGGCTGACTGTGGTGTGACTGCCCTTTGTTTTTCCAGAATCTGTACATCAGGAGGTGCATGGTTGCGGGAGCCCGTTCACCGACCCCCCCCCCCAAGAGGGATGGCACCTTCCCTGGCTGTACCCCATGATCACCTGGTACTTGAAATGACTGCGAGTTTTTTGACTTCAAGGAAAAGCTCACAAAACTGCTTCTGCCTCATAATGTGTGGGATTTACTATAATGGAAGGGCATTATAAAGAACAGGTAGAAAACTCACCTGTTGGTCTCCATGTAGGAGCTTATTTTGCATGAATCCCTCCTACATGAGTAGATAGCAGAGGTTTATTTTTGTTCCCGTGTGTGTAGTTGTGGCAGAGGATGTAGGTATGGTGATTTGAAGCCGTCAAAGAAATATTCTCAGAACTCTCAGGACTTTTCCTGATTGGAACGGAAAGAGACCTGGAAAAGGAGGAAAAGAAAAGGAGGAGGGAGAACGAATGACTGTTTCTCAGTAAATTCACCTTGCTGGTTGATTGCTCTCTCTTCTCATTTCTTTTAACTTCTATGTATGTCTAATGGAAAAATGTAGAAAGGCTGATTTTTATGCTTTAAAAGATTTTACATCACAAAGAAACTAGAATAGGCTAACAGAACTTATTCAAGTCAATGTTACATAGAGACTTTGATATTAAATGTGTGTACTAAAATGGGTTAATCCAAATTTTCTCTTTCTTTTTGAGTGAATATTTGTAACATATTTTTGTAGATAATAATTTATCCTAGATATACAAAATTGTGATAATGGGTACCATTTTTCACCACATAAATGAATAGATCGTACACTTTAAATGCCAATGTTGTGTCTTACATGTTGTTTTTTAATTCATTGATTTCCAAAACTTGTGTTTATTTAATTGATTTCTATCTAATAATAAGTGTCTCCCCTTTATTGTTTCTTACTTTATATTTTATTGATCTATAGTTAATTTACATTATTATATTAGTTTCAGAGGTACAACATGGTGATTCATAAATGTTTAGGTTGTTCTCCATTTATACTTATTATAAAAGAGTGTCTCTATTCCCCATGCTATACAGTACGTCACTGTAGATTATTGATTTTATACATAGTGGATTCTTCCTCAGAATCTCCTACCACTATTTTGCTCCTCCACCCTGTCTCTCCCTGCTGCTAACCACTAGTCTGTTCTTTAATCTGTGAGTCCGTTTTGTTGTTGTTGTTGTATTCAATTTTTTAGATGCCACGTGTAAGTGATAACCTACCAGGCTTGTTTTCTCTGTGGCTTATTTTACTAAGCATAATACCCTCCAAGTCCATCCATGCTCTTGCAAATGGCAGAATTTCATTTTTTGCTGAAGTCATCATAAAAAATCTTTTTTATCCCCTAACCTATTAATGAGCACTTAGTTTGACTCTATATCTTGGCTATGGCAAGTAACACTGTTACGAACATTGGTGTGCAGTTATTTTTTTGAAATAGTGTTTTTGTTTTCTTCTTATATACCCAAGAGTGAAATTGCTGGATATTATGGTAGTCCTATTTTTAGTTTTGTGTGGAACCTCCATTCTGCTTTCCACAGTAGCTTCACTAATTCACATTCACATCAAGAGTTTCAAGAGTTTCCCTTTCTCCACATCCTCACTAACCTTTGTTATTTGTGACCTTTTTGATGACAGCCATTCTGACAAGACTGAGGTGATATATCTCATTGTTTTGGTTTGCATTTTATTGCCGATTAGCTATTTTAGCATCTTTGTGAGTTCTGGCTGTCTCTCTGTATTTTTTCCTTGGAAAAATGTCTATTTAGGTCTTCTCATTTTTTAAAAAAAGATTTTGGGTGTTGTTCTGATATTGAGTTGTATGTGCTGTTTCTGTAGTTTAGATATGAACCCTTGCTTGGTCATCTTTTTGGTGTTAACCTCTTATGTGCAAATATTGTCTCTCCTTCAGCAGGTTGTCTTTTCATTTTGTCTTTGGTTTCCTTTGCTGTGCAAAATCTTTTAAGTGTAGTGAAGTCCCATTTGTTTATTTCTGCTTTTGTTTCATTTGCCTTAGTAGACTGAACCTAAAACTGTTGCTATCATTTATGTTGAAGAATGTTCTGTATTTTCCTCTAGGGGTTTTATGGTCCAACATTTAGGTCTTTATTCAGTTTTGTGTTTATTTTATATATGGTGTGCTAAAATACTCTAATTTTATTCTTTTCCATGTAGCTGACCAGTTTTCCCAGTACCACTTATTGAAGAGACAGTTTTTTCTCTATATTGCCTGCTTTGTCATAAATCAATTAAATATAAGTGTGTGGGCTTCTTTCTGGGATCTCTATTCTATTCCAGTGATCTTTGTGTCTGCTTTTGCTCCGGTCCGATTCTCTTTGATTACTCTTGCTTTGCAGTATAATCTGAAGTCAAGGTGCGTGATGCCTCCAGCTCTGTTCTTTCTCAAGATTGTTTGGCTATTTGGGGTCTTTGTGTTTCTATACAAATTTTAAAATTACTTTTTCAAGTTTCGTGAAAATGCTTTGGTATTCTGATAGTGATTGCATTAAATCTGTAGATTGTCTTTGGTAGTATGGTTATTTTAACAGTATTAATTCTTCCAGTCCATGTATCTGCTATATTTTCCCATCTTTTTCTGTTGCCTTCAACTTCTTTCACCAATGGCTGATAGATTTCTGAGTACATGTCTTTTACCTGCTTAGGTGTGTTTGTTCCTAGGTATCTTATTCTTTTTGGTGTGATTGCATATGGTATTGTTTCCTTAATTTTTTTTATTTCTGACAGGTTTGAGTTTTGTTTTTTCTTCTTTTTCTAATTCCTTCAGGTGTAATGTTAACTTGTTTATTTGATATTTTTCTTGTTTCCTAAGAATAAGCTTGTATCACTATAACTTCCCCCTGTGAACTGCGTTGGCTGTGTCCCATACATTTTGAATCATTGTGTGTTCATTTTCATTTGTCTTGGGTATTTTTAGAATCCCTCTTTAATTTCTTCAGTGTTCCTTTCTTCCCTTTTTATTCCCTTCATCTGTGATGTGAGGACTATCTTTAATATTATGTTTGGATTTCTTTCAGTTGTGTGTGTGTGTGTATGTGTGTGTGATTATTTAAGTTGCTGAGCTCTTAATTTCACATGGACATTAACAACCCTGCCTTTTTACTCTGCTCCCCCACAGTTACTGAATTTGACCTTATATTTTACATCTACTTGTTTTGTGTGTCCCTTAACTTCTTATTGTGAATATAGATGATTTTATTAGTGTTTTCTTTCATCCTTCCTACTAGCTGTGTGCATGGTTGATTTACTGCCTTTGTTGAATATTTGCCTTATCCAATTCAGTTTTTCCTTTAGTAAGTTTCCTTTCCTAATTTTTATGTTTCAGTCATGGCCTTTTCTTTTTCACTGAGAAAAGCCCCTTTAAGATTTCTCATAAAGCTGGTTTGGCGATGCTGAGCTCTTTTAGTTTTGCTTCTCTGTAAAACTTTACATCTCACCATCAAATATGAAGGAGAGCCTTGCTGGGTAGAGTATTTTTGGTTATAGACTTTTCCCTTTCATGACTTTAAATATACCATGCCACTCCATTCTGGCATGCAGAGGTTATCCTGAGAAGTCAGCTGATAACTTTATGCAAGTTCCCATGTTTGTAACTTGTTGCTTTTCCTTTGCTCCATTTAATAGTGTCTTTTTATCTTTATTTTTTGCCATTTTAATTACAATGAGTCTTGGTGTGGTCCTCTTTGGGTTGATCCTGTTTTGGCCTTACTGTGTTTACTGGACATGGATGTCTGATTTCTTTCCCAGGTTAGGAAAGTTTTCAGCTTTTATGTCTTCAGGTATGTTCTACACTGCTTTCTCTTTCCTTTTTGCTTCTGGGACCAGTATAATGCAAATATTAGTACACTTGATGTTGTTTCACAAATCTGTTCAACTTTCCTCATTTCATTTTAATCTATTGTTTTACCGTTCATCTTCAGTGATTGCCAGTACTCTGTCCTTCAGTTTTCTGATTCATTCCTCTGTATCATTTAGTCTACAGCATTTTCCTTTTAGTGTATTTTCCATTTCAGTTATTGTGTTCCTCACTTCTGTTTTGTTGTTCTTTAATGGTCTAACTCCTTTTTTATAAATTCTAACTTCTTGCTCTGGTCGTCTGTTCTTCTCCTGAGTTCTTTGATCATCTTTATAGTCATTACCTCCAACTCTTTGTTGAGGAGATTGGCTATCTCCATTTCACTTAGATCTTCTGGGTTCTTATCTTGTTCCTTCATTTGGATCGTGTTTCTGTGTCACCTCATTTTTCTTAACTTGCTGTTTTTATTGCTATGTATGTAGTAGGTTCATTACATTTCCTGACCTTGGAGAAGTGTCCTTTTGTAGGAGAGGTCCTATGTGTCCCAGCAGCCCACTGTCCCCTGGTCACTAGAACTATATGTTCTAGGTGTACTCCCTATGCGGGCTGCTTGCGCTCTTCTGTTGCGGTGGGCTGACTACTGTGGGTGGTCTGGTAGGCTTGGCCTCCCCCAGAGTGCTTGTTTGCTAGACTCTGCCTTGTATGGAGGCTGTTTGTGTTGCTTGCTGGGACTAAATCATAAGGCAGCTGGCTGCACAACTCTGGGGGACACCAAATCTAGTTTTGGTTCACTTATGGGTAGAATTGCAGTCCAGGTGATATCAGGGCTAGTGTCCAGTCACTGGTCCTGGGGCTATGCTGGCTACTGGGAGGAAGACACAGGTCCTGAGTTCTGGCTGCAGGACCCAGGAGTCGCAGAGTTGGTGTTGGATCACTGTACCTGACACAGCTATCTTCAGGGTCTGGGGTATCCCTAATCTTGTGTTGGCATTCTGATGGGCAGGGTCAGGACCCAGCTGAGTCCATGGCTGCTTCTGGCCTCAAGTGAGTGTTCTGGTCACACAGGCTGCTGGGCTTTGGTATTCCTGGCGCTGGTGCATGCCTGTTGGTGTATGAGGCTGGTCCCACGGCTAGAGCAGGTTTGCTGTTGGGTACGTCCAAGCTCCATCCAGTCCCTGTGCAGTAATCACCTGCCAACGGTGAGGCTGATTCCAAGGCCAGAGCAGGCTCACTTGTCAGAGGGGCCAGGGACTCTGGGGCTGGGGCCTGTCCACTGAGGTGTGGAGGCTGGTCCTGGGGCTTTTGGTGGCTGGGACCGTGTCCAGGGGCAGCTGTGCATTAAGAGGGTCTGAAGGCAGCCTGTTTGCTGGTGGATGGGGCTATGCCCCTGCTCAGTTAGTTGCTTGGCCTGTGGCATCCTAGTACTTGTGTCTATGGTCCGGTGGAAATGGGTAGGGTTAGGTCCTGAGGCTAAAAAGATAGAGGGAGGATTCTGAAATTATGCTTGCTGGTACCAGTGGCCATGAGGTAGGAGGAGCTCCCCCAAATGGCTGCTGCCAGTGTTTATGTCCCTGAGGCTGTGCTGTAGTTACTTCTTGTCTCTCTGGGAGACTCTCCAAGATCAGGAGGTAGGTGTGACCCAGGATCCTTTCAAATGACTGCTTCTTTTCTGATTCTCGGGTCATGTGGGATTTTGTGAGCCTCTTTTTTTCTTTTTTTTTGCGGTACGTGGGCCTCTCACTGTTGTGGTCCCTCCCGTTGTGGAGCACAGGCTCGCCACGCGCAGGCTCAGCGGCCATGTCTCACGGGCCCAGCTGCCCGCGGCATGTGGGATCCTCCCGGACTGGGGCATGAAACCGTGGCCCCTGCATCAGCAGGCGGACTATCACCCACTGCGCCACCCGGGAAGCCCTGTGAGCATCTTTTAAGTGTGGATTCCCTTTTTCCCACAACCGTCTGGCTCCCTGGAAAATAAGCACTACTGGTCTTCAAAGCCCAACTTTCTAGGAGCTCTTCTTTCCAGCACAGGATCCCTGGGCTTGGGAGCCTGATGTTCTGTTCATACCCCTCGCTACCTGGGAGCACCTCAGAAATTGTAATTATTCTCCCATTTGTGGGCCACCCACCTGGTGGTATGGGTCTTGACTCTATTGAGATTTTTCCCTTCCTTCTTGTCTTGCTGAGGTGCCTTCCTTATATCTTTAGCTCTAAAACATTTTTTATGTTAGTTCCCGGCCTTTTTCATCAATTGCTGTTCTGTAAACAGTTGTGACTTTGGTGTGCCCATGAGAGGCATCAAGTTCTGGGTGTTTGAATGCTACCATCTTGGACAATCTCTCCACTTCATTCTTAAATCATATTATTTAATTTTTCTTAGTATCTTATTTGATTTGTGACAGTTGGAAATTTATTATCACTCATGTTTACTTCTACTGTTTTAAAAAATTGAATAGTACATTCATTCATTTTGAAATGAAGGTAGTGACCTGTGAATTTCCATACCTCAAAAATCAAGGATAGGACAAAAGGATTTTCTACCTGTGTTACCCTCAAACTCTGCACCCGACCCCAGCCTGGGGATTAACCTCTTGCACCCATGCTCACCTTCTGTTTTTGGACCGTTAACCATCACTGCATCTGTATGTGTGTTGACAAAGTGAACTCTAGTCTTTCCAGTTTTTGTGTTTTGTTTTTTGGATTAGAGAACAGTCCTACTATGAATGTACATTTACTGGTCTGCTGAAGTTCATATATAAACCTGTCAAGCACATTACCGGAATTGGAATTGCTTGTATATACACTTTGATAAATTTTAGAGACAATGGTAGAACAGAAGTATTGTATTTCAAATCCCACAATATTCTCACACCATGAAAACCCTTCCCTTTTTAATATATTTGTGTGTATTTTATCTTTATGCCCATAGTATATTTCCCAGAGATGGGTAAGTGTTATGTTTCTTGCTAGCACATTTACCGTATTGTTCAAAGTCAAGCATTTAGTGGTTTAACATGATCATATTTCCATGAACTTGCAAATACAAATTCTTCTCTCACACTGTTTTTTACTCCCTGCTGTTTTATATTGCCCTCCTAATTCTCAGTCCTGGTCTTTCTTTATGTTCTTCATCAACCTGGATAGGTTATACTATCTTCTCCCTTATTCAAGGCTAATAGAATAGAATAGAACACCCGGAAATAAACCCTCATATATGGCCAAATGATTTTTGACAAGTTGCCAAGACTTTTCAAAGCAGAAAGGATAGTATTTTCAACAAATGGTGCTGAGAGGTCTTGTTGTCAACATGCAAAAGAAGGAAGATGGACCCTTACCTAACATCATATGCAAAAATTAATGGAAACGTATTAAGAAACTAATTATAAGACCTAATAAAATAGAAAGTCTTAGAAGAAGACACAGGACAAGAGCTTCATGACATTGGATTTGGCAGTGTTTTCCTCAATATGAAATGAAGGAACAACAGAGGTACAGCTAACAAAAAAATAAACTATTTGCAGTACATAATTAAAAAATGTGTATCAAAGAAATGTAAACAGAATAAAGTGGCAACCCACAAGATAGGAGAAAATATTTGAAAGGCATCTATCTGACAAGAGATTTCTATTCAGAATATACAGAGAACTCCTACAACTCAACAAAAAGCAAACACCCTGATTCAAAAATGGATAAAAGACTTGAATAGATGGTTCTTCAGAAAGATGTACAAATGACTAAGCACTTGAATAGATGCTCCATATCACTAAATGCATGTTTATATATTTGTGTGCCTGCATACACAAGCACACAGACACATACACAAGGAGAAAACAAGTATTGCTGAGGATGTGAGGGAGTTGGAAGCATTGTGCTGTGTCAGTGGGAAGGTAGAATGATACAGCTGCTTTGCAAAAGAGTATGGCAAGTTTTCAGATATTGAAAAATAGAATTACTATATGATCCAGGAATTTTACTATGAGGTATACCCAAAGGAATTGAAATCAGGGTCCTAAAGAAATATTAGTACTCCAGTGTTTAGAGCAGTAATAATCACAGTAGCTAAAATATGAAAGCAACCTAAGTGTTCATCCACTAGTTCCTGGATAAACAAAGTGTGGTATACCCATATAATACAATATTGTTCACTGTTAAGAAGGAAAAGATCTAGGAATATGCTACAACATGGATGAATCTTGAGGAAATTTAGCTACCAAAATGCCATTTTTGTGACGTTCAATGAGTCATAACAATACAACTACTTATTTCAATTATATGGGGTACTTAGTGTAGTCAAAACCATAGAAATTGGGAGGGTAATGATGCTTTTCAGGTGGTTATGGAACAAAAAGGAAAGTTATGTTTAAAGGACATAGAGTTACAGTTTTAAAACGTAGAAAAGAATTAGATAAATGGTGATGTTCATCGCCTAGTAATATGAATGTATTTAATATCACTGAACGGTGCACTTTATAATAATTCACATGTTATATTTTATGTTATTTGATTTTACTAACATACAAAATTGAGAAAGAATGTAATATCAGGAAAGGGAGTGACCCTGGGATAGAGCAGAGAGTAATCAGAAGGGGGAGACACTGCATATGTTGAAGAAGAAGAGCTGAGAGTCTTCATTGGACAGAAGAGACTTTATAAAAAAGAAAAAAATACTCTGAGGGTGTATTAAATAGATATCTGTGGGTGTACTGCTATCTCCTATGGGTTATCTCAAAGAGTCTTTAATAAAGTCCATAAGGCTTGCTGAGGCATTTTTAAAAACTGGATTCCCTAGGAGATAATTAGAGGGTGGTACTTAAGTCTATGTCTAGGTTGACAGATTTTGCAGGGAAGACGAACCTGAGAACAGTGGAAGTCCTGAGAGTGTAAGTACATGGAAATTAGAAAAAAAATAGTAAAGGGAATTAGGAAAACTTTGGACTTTGAAGGTCATGGATTACTGAGTCAGACCTTTGATATCTAAGAGTTATATATGCAGTTGCTATTTGGATTACTTGTTGATACAGGTAAGTGGAAAAACTAGAGTCGTTTCCAAGTGTAGGTAAGATATAATGAGAGGATGGAGGTGGAACGTAGGGAGGCCCAGAGAAAAGTGGGAAGGTCATATTGGGCCACGATGGTGGTAATATCCCGCAGAACAGATGGTAGGGCAGACTATGGCTTTATCTTTTTTATTTCGGCTCCCCACCTGATCCTTAATAATTCTTTGGGAATATTTCATTGCTCTGTGATGCAAGTACAGAGTTCGAGTGAGGAGACTACACCCTCAGTGTCCAGTTGTCTGAGTCCTCAGTGTGCTTCAAATGATGGAGAACTACTGCTTCTTTATGAGAAGAGTTAGTAACTAGTAGCTAAGCTTAAGCTGGAGCTTATGCAATATTGATTCCATTTTATATATACTGCTGGCATGGAGGTTCCTCCTCCTCTTTTCTTGACCATTATGAAATGAATCTATATTTCTCAATATTTGGGTATATCAGATAAATACATTAAGTAAAGGAATCTTATATATTGCTCCCTGCATAATTTGCTTTTTCTTGTTTCTCTTTTACCTTTAGTAAATTGGCACAGGGAGAGACCTTGAAATGTTCTAATCAGGAGAGATTAGAACATCATATTTCTAGAGAGGTTGGTTGGACAGAGCAGGGGTCCCAGTGAGAATCAAAGCTTCTGTTTCTACTTGGAAGTGTACCTGTATAGAGTAGACGGCTCCAGGAAATATCCTAGAATATTGCAATTAGAGAGGCAGGATCTGGTACCACATCAGTGTACTATGACATGTTTGTCAGTCATCTGATGTGAGATTCTTAAAGCCAATCCCATATGGTAGGGCTGAATGCGGAGTGATGAAGAACCTGTGGAAGCCTCTGATTGCATGTTAAAGATGAAGCTCTGATTTCGGGGAGAATTTTCTTACCTGACTGAATGTCACCCTTCTGTGGGGATGAGATTCTGTGCTTTTCCTCTGTTGATGATCATTGACTGAAAATCATTAGAGGATCATGTCTAGAAAGCATTCATTATTTAATTTCTTAAAGAAGAAAACATAGAAAACATATTTATCCACTTTCAAATTGAGGGTCAAGGGGAATGACATCAGTGAAAATGTCAGAGTACGGAGCTCTAGCTTGTGTCCATCGCCAGAAACACTGACATACGTGGTAAAACCTGTCAGAATGATCTTATCAACACATGAAAGTTTTCTTTTCTTTTTCACCCTGTAGATTTATCTTTCATTGAAACTTAACTTACTACAGTATGTGGAGAATAAACAGGGAAGTAGAACCTGTATTTCCTGATAAGAGAGTCACTAAGTCACATTAGCTGTTCTGAGCTATGTCTTACTCACCGTGACTGTAATTAAAACAAACAAAGAAAACACTTTTTTTTTTTGTAAGTCAGTTCTGACATTTCCTCGTTAAAGAGGTAACAGATAGAGACTTAGATCTACCAGAATTGAGCAAAATTTTGATTGTACTTGTGTTGAATATATGAGCATGACCTGCTACAAATCTTCATTATACTTATTGCCACAACTGACAAATTCCCTTTTTCCACTCCTGATATGTTGCATGTAAGGAATGCATAGGTCACTTATCCCAGCTGGTCACAGGTAAACTCTGCCACATGGATTACTGCATGGTTTCCTGGTGGAAGACCACACATTCTCGAGTATCATGCCTGCAGAGTATCTGGGCTCTTCTTTTTTCTGACTAAAGGTTAGATAATCACCTAATTTTATGAGAAATATATAAATTGTATTCTTCAGGTTTTTATTTGTCCATTCTCTTTCAAGTCCTAAGTGCAAATATTAAAGTGATTTCCAAGAGGGTGGTAAATAAGACAGCTACATTTATGCTCCGAAATTAGCAATAAAGCATAATACAATTGTAAATGCATTGTGTGATTAATATGTAGATACTTACGTAAGGGCAATTTTAGTAATGCTTTGTGGAGAGCTTCAGAATCTAGGTATTAAAAAAAAAAGAAGGAGTTCTTGAAACTCACAGGGAATTATAGAGAAGTCTTTGTGTCTATAAATATCAATCAGAAATAATGCATATTCTCAGAAATAAACTAGGCATAAAGTTGTAGGAAAACACTTCATGAAATGAAAGAGCATGTGATGGCCATACAAGAAAAAAGAATATTCTCAGAGAATAATGAACAGTGTGGAGTTTAGCAGAAGGGTAATACAGATTCAGAGAGTAAATCTTTGGAGAGCCTAATTATGAGTTCCTCATATTTCATCTTTGGAGAGATGGTAGTCATTTGAAATATGATGTTATAAGATGACGTTAACATACTTAAATACTTTCGTTTAGAAATGACCACTTAGAACCAGAATAAATGAAAGAGAACACAAAATTATGTTTTTGTTGATTTTTGAAGATCTCAGGTGAGTTCTGATAATTTAAAAATACATGATGTCTTTCACTGCAAAGTAAAGGAGCTCTTACAGTGGAGGATTCCTGGACTGAATGTCAATATTATGACATAGTGTGAGTGTGTTTCATGTTTGGTAATTGCAGTCATTGTTGCTTTTGTTGTGGTCATCCATTTACAATGCTTGGTGTCAGTTGATTTATCTTTGTAAATATAAAATACAGTCTGTGTGTGTGAAAAAAAATACATGATGTCTTGATAAAGTTGTATGGAATTTGAGATCTGGAAAAAACCATTTCTTTTCTATAATGCTAGGATGCTAATTGGACATTTTTCCAAGAAAGAGATTTCAGGATGCAAATCTGGTGTCTCTAAGGTGGGAAGTCAGTTCATGGCAGAATATTCTATTAAACTTGTGTGAGTGCAGAAGTATTTCTTTGGAAGGAAGAGGTCACGAATCCCTTTTTAACAGTTAGTGGTTTATAGTATACTGAATGAGCAAAATGGCTATTTCTGAACTTTAGAAAAATAAATAAAATAAAATAAAATTAAATTAAAAAAATAATATAGTTTTTCTGCGTTTATATAATGAAGCTGATGTAGAATATCAAAAATTCTTTATTTTGAAAAATAATGTAATCAATTTGACATAATTCATATATATTGAGCCTGTGGTACACACACACAATAAAACTTACATTCAAAAAAATCTTTTGCACTTAAGAAATATTTTCTAGTGTAATTGATTTACAATGTTTTGGGTTCTTTTAAATACATGTATATTGGAGTATAATTGCTTTATAACACTGTATTAGTTTCTGCTTTACAACAAAGTGAATCACCTATATGTATATATATATCCCCATATCCCCCTCTCCTGAGGCTCCCTCCCACACTCCCTATCCCACCCCTGTGGGGGACATAAAGCCCCGAGCTGATCTCCCTGTGCTATGCGGCAGCTTACCACTAGCTCTTTTACATTTGGTAGTGTATATATGTCAGTGCTACTCTCTCACTACATCCCTGTCCCCCCTTTTGCCCTGTGTCCTTAAGTCCATTCTCTACATCTGTGTCTTTATTCCTGCCCTGTCACTAGGTTCGTCAGTACCATTTTTCTAGATTCCATATATATGTGTTCGCGTACGGTATTTGTTTTTCTCTTTCTGACTTACTTCACTCTGTATGACAGACTCTGGGTCCAACCACCTCACTACAAATAACTCAGTTTTGTTCCATTTTATGGCTGAGTAATACTCCATTGTATATATGGGCCACATCTGATTTGTATACTCATCTGTCGATGGACATTTGGGTTGCTGCTATGTCCTGGCTATTGTAAAACGTGCTACAGTGAACATTGTGGTACATGTATCTTTTTGAATTATGGTTTTCTCCGGGTATATGCCCAGTAGTGGGATTGCTGGGTCATATGGTAGTTCTATTTTTAGCTTTCAAGGAACCTCCATACTGTTCTCCATAGTGGCTGTATCAGTTTACATTCCCACCAACAGTGCAAGAGGGTTCCCTTTTCTCCACACCCTCTGCAGCCTTTATACATTATTGTATTAATTTCTGCTGTGCAGCAAAGTGATTCAGTCATATATATATATATATATATATATTCTTTTCCATTATGGTTTATCACAGGATATTGAATATAGTTTTCTCTTCTATACAGTAGGTCTTTGTGGTTTGTCCATCCTATGTAGAATGGTTTGCTTCTGCTATTCCAAAACTCCCAATCTTTCCATCACTCTCTTCTTGGCAACCACAACTCTGTTTTCTATATCTGTGTGTTTGTTTCTTTTTCACTGACGTGTTCATTTGTGGCCTGTTTTTGATTACACATATAAGTGATATTATATGGAATTTGTCTTTCTCTTTCTGACTTACTTCACTTAGTATCATTATCTCTAGGTCCATCCATGTTGCTGCAAATGGCATTATTTCATTCTTTTTTTATGTCTGAGTAATATCTATTGTATACATATACCACACCTTCTTTATACATTCATTTTTCAATGAACATTTAGGTTGTTTCCATGTGTTGGCTATTATAAATACTGCTGCAGTGAACATAGGGTTTTATGTATCTTTTTGAATTATAGTTTTGTCTAGATATATGTCCACAAGTGGGATTGCTAGATCATATGGCAACTCCCTTTATAGTTTTTTTGAGGAACCTCCATACTGTTTGCCATAGTGGCTGCATCAACTTACATGGCCACCAACAGTGTATAAGGGTTCCCTTTTCTCCATACCCCATCCAGCATTTGTTAATTGTAGATTTTTTTTAATGATGGCCATTCTGATCAGTGTGAAGTGATACCTCATTGTAATTTGGATTTGCATTTCTCTAATAATTAGTGATGATGAGCATCTTTTCTTGTGCCTATTGGCTATCTGTATGTCTTCTTTGGAGAAATGTTTCTTTAGGTTTTCTACCCATTTTTCCATTGAGTTATTTGTTATTTTGTAATTGAGTTGTATGAGCTGTTTGTAAAGTTTGGAAATTAAGCCCTTGTCAGTCTCATCATTTGCTCATATTTTCTCCCAGTTCAAAGTTGTATTTTCATTTTGATTATGGTTTCCTTTGCTGTGCAACAGCTTATAAATTTGATTAGATCCTGTTTCTTTTTTGCTTTTACAGTAAGTCCCCTACATATGAACAAGTTCTCTTCCAAGAGTGCATTTGTAAGTCCAGTTTGTTTGTAAGTGCAACAAACTTAGCCTAGGTACCCATCTTACAAAGTCGGCTGTATGGTATTGTACCGTAATAGGTTTATAATACTCTTCACACAAACAATACATAAAAAACAAACACAAAAATAAAGAAAACATTTCAAATCTTACAGTACAGTAACTTGAAAAGTACAGTAATACAGTACAGCAGCTGGGATACTCGGGCTGGCATCGAGGGAACAGGCGTGAAGAGTCACTGATTAGAGGAGGGAGAGGAAGTGGGAGAAGGTAGAGGTGAAGGATTATCAACAGTAGGAGACAGAGGTCAAGCTGCCATTTCACTCATACCTGACGTTGATGGCACAAGTTCTGGTTCCTTGCTGGATTTAATTCTATCTACCCTCTTGAAAAAATGATCCATTGATGTCTGGGTCGTAGCTCTTTTTTTCTCATCATAGATGACAAGGTAGCACTGGATTGCATTCTGAATGGCTGCTGCCACCTTTGGGTACCATTCTAGGTTCGGGTCCTGTGCCTCAAAAACTAACAGTGCTTCCTCAAATAATGAAGATTCCCTTGCCATTTTCTGTGTCGTGAATCTCTTCAGTTCTTCAGTTACTTCTTCTTCCTCCTGTCCCTCTTCTTCCTTTCTCTGGGCCTCCAATTCCATCAGTAAGCTCCTCATGTTGCACAGCAAGGAGTTCAGTGAAATCGTCCTCTTGCAGATCTAGCTCCAGCTTCTCGCTGAGGGTCACTACGTTGCTGAAGGCCTCTTCAGACTTCTGATCTACCTTCTCAAATCCACAAAAATCATGAACTGTGGGCAAAGGTTCTTCCAAACCCCATTCATGGTGACCACCATACCTTCACACCATGCAAAGTCAATGTTTTTATGGTCTTTTAGATGTTATAGTCCTTCCAAAGTTGTCCCTAGGTTGTTCCTGATTTGTCACTTACCTTTACTGCCTGACAAAAAGTGTGACATAAATAATATTTCCTGAAAGTTGCTCTAACTCCCTGGTCCATAGGTTGGATGAGCAACGTAGTATTCAGTGACAGATGCACTACTTTGACGTTGGGATGAAAGTCATCCATGGATGGGGGGTGGCGCAGAGCATTGTTGAGCAGCAAAAGAATGTTTTGCTGGAACGTCCTTCTCCAAGCAGTATTTCTCTACATCTGGGATAAAGTGGTGGTAAACCAGTCCTGGAACGTGGCCTGTGTAATCCAGGATTTGGGGTTATGCTTCCACGCAACAGGAAGAGAGCCCTTGGCTATGTTTTTAAGGGTTCTTGGGTTCTCTGAATGATAAACTAAGAGAGGCTTCAGCTTCAATTCACCGGAAGCATTGCCACCAAACAACAGTTAGCCTATCCTTTGCTGCTTTACAGCCCGGCATCAACTTTTCCTCCTTACTGATGTAACTTCCGTCTGGCATCCTCTTCCAATACAGTTGTGTCTCATCCACATTAAAAACCTGGTTGGGTAAATACACACCATCATCAATAATTTCTCAAAGTGTTTCCGGAAGTTCCCGGACAGCTACCCTATCTGCACTTGCTGCCTCTCCACTTACTTTTACATTGTGAAGGTTGGCTCTAGCCTTGAACCGATGAAACCAGCCATGGCTGGCATTAAAAGACGTGCCCTCTGATTGTTTGCCGTGTTTCTTCTTCAAGTCTTCATAAAGCCTTTTAGCTTTCTCTTGAATCAGCATTAAGCTGAGCAGGACTCAGCGCTAATGTTGATCCTGCATCTGCACACTGAGAAGTTTCTCCATCTCCTCCATCACTTTTCCATGCTTCTTCAATATTTTGTCAACATCATCAGCACAGCAGACTTCCCATGTTCCATGATCTTGCCCTTGTTCTTTAGATTCGTGCCAATGATTGAATGATTCATGTTATAAGAATGAGCGATGTCTAACATCTTTTTGCCTCGCTCCACTCTCTCAATTACTTTCACTTTTGTTTCCATCATTATCGCTTGGCCCTTCTTAACAGTACCAGCTACATCACCGCTGCTTTTGCGCTTGCTTCCAGACATCTTGGGCTTGAAATAAAGGCACTGTACTACTGTACTCTATACAGTACTGTAAAGAACACAAAAGCACAACCACTTATAGAGGATGTACGCACATGACAATGTATGCCAGACACGTGAACTAACTTACATGCGAATTCGACATGCAAACGGACGTTTGCATCTTTGAAAGTTTGCAACTTGAAAGTGCTTATGTAGGTGACTTACTGTATTTGTACTGCCTAGGGAGAACTACCTAGTAAAACTGTGGTATGATTTATGTCAGAGAATGTTTTGCTTATGTTCTCTTCTAGGAGTTTTAAGATGTCCTATGTTATATTTAAGCATGTAAACCGTTTTGAGTTTATTTCTGTGTATGGTGTGAGGGTATGTTCTGACTTCACTGATTTGAATACGGCTGTCCAACTTTCAAAACACCACTTGCTGAACAGACTATCTTTTCCCCATTGTATACTCTTGCCTCCTTTGTCGAAGGTTAATTGACCATAGGTGTGTGGGTTTATTTCTGGGCTTTCTGTTCCATTCCATTGATCCATGTATCTCTTTCTGTGCCAATACCATGCGGTTTTGATTACTGTAACTTTGTAGTATTGTCTGAACTTTAGGAGGGTTATGCCTCCTGCTTTTTTCTTTTTCCTCAGGATTGTGTTGACAGTTCTGACTTTTTATGGTTCCAGATATATTTTAGGATTATTTATTCTAGTTCTGGGGAAAGTGTCATGGGCAATTTGATAGGAATCACATTAAATCTGTAGATTGCTTTGGGTAGTATAGCCATTTTAACAGTTTTAATTCTTCCCATCCAAGAGCGTGGGATGTCTTTCCATTTCTCTGAATCATCTTCAGTTTCCTTTACTAATGTTTTGTAGTTCTAAACATATAAGTCTTTCACCTCCTTGGTGAGGTTTATTCCTAAGTATTTTATTTTCTTGATGCCATTTTAAAAAGGATTGCTTGTTTACATTTCCTTTCTGATATTTCATTGTTAGTGTAAAGAAATGCATACAGGGACTTCCCTGGTGGCTCCATCGTTGAGAATCCGTCTGCCAATACAGGGTGCATAGGTTTGTGCCCTGGTGCAGGAAGATCTCACATGCCGTGGAGCAACTAGACCTGTGTGCCACAAGTACTTAGCCTGCACACTAGAACCTGTGAGCCTACTGAACCCATGTGCCACAACTACTTAAGCCCGCGTGCCTAGAGCCCGTGCTCCGCAACAAGAGAAGCCACTGCAATGAGAAGCCTGTGCACCACAATGAAGACTAGCCCTCACTGGCCACAGCTAGAGGAAGCCCGTGCACAGCAATGAAGACCCGATGCAGCCAAAATAAATTAAAAAAAGAAAAAGAAAAACCAAGAAATGCAGCCAATTTATGTATGTTATCTTGTATCCTGCTACTTTGCGGAATTTGTTTATCAGTTCTAGTAGTTTTTGTGTGGAACTTTTAGGGTTTCCTTTATATATATTATCACGTCATCTGCATATAATGACAACTTTACCTCTTCCCTTCCAATGTGGTTAGATTTTATTTCTTTTTCTTGTCTGATTGTTGTGGCTAGGGCTTCCAATACTATGTTGAAGAGAAGAGGTGAGAGTGGGCCTCCTTGTCTTCTTCCAGATTTTAGGGGGAAGGCTTTCAGCCTATGAACATTGAGTATTATATTGGTTGTGGGTTTGTCATAAATAGCTTTTATTATGTTGAGATATGTTTCCTCTATACCTACTTTGGTAAGTGGTTTTTGTTTTTTGTTTTTTTTGTGGTACATGGGCCTCTCACTGTAGTGACCTATCCCATTGCGGAGCACAGGCTCCGGACGCGCAGGCTCAGTGGCCATGGATCACGGGCCCAGCCGCTCTGCGGCATGTGGGATCTTCCTGGACAGGGGCATGAACCTGTGTCCCCTGCATCGGCAGGCGGACTCTCAACCACTGCGCCACCAGGGAAGCCCTGGTAAGTGTTTTTATCATCAATGGATGTTGAAGTTTTTCAAATGCATTTTCGGCATCTATTGAGATGATCATTTGTTTTGTATTTTGTATTTGATGGCGTGTATCATGTTGATTGATTTGCATATGTTGAAACAACTTTGTGACACTGGGGTGAATCAAATTTGGTCATGGTGTATGATCCTCTTATGTGTTGTCAGATTCGGTTTTCTAATATTCAGTTGAGAATTTTTGCATCTATATTTATCAAAGATATTGGTCTGCAATTTTCTTATTTTGGTAGTGTCTTGCTTTCTGTGTTTTTTTTAAAGTCTTTAATGAATTTGTTCCAATATTGCTTCTGTTTTATGTTTTGGTTTCTTGTTTGTGAGGCATGTGGGATCTTAGCTCCACCATGAGGGATTGAACCTGCCCCCCACTGCATTGGAATGCGAAATCTTAACTGCTGGACAACTAGAAAAGTCCCCATCTGTATTTTTGTTTGTTTGTTTTAGTAGATTTCTTTCTTTATTTTTGGATGCATTGGGTGTCCGTTGCTGTGCACGGGCTCTCTCTAGTTGTGGCGAGTGGGGGCTTCTCTTCATTGTGCTGTGCAGGCTGTTCATTGCAGTGGCTTCTTTTGTTGCAGAGCATGGGCTCTAGGTGCACGGGCTTCAGCAGTTGTGGCTATCAGGCTCAGTAGTTGTGGCTCCTGGACTGTAGAGCGCAGGCTTAGTAGTTGTGGCACACAGGCTTAGTTGCTCCGCAGCATGTGGGATCTTCCCAGACCAGGGCTCGAACCTATGTCCCCTGCATTGGCAGACGGATTCTTAACCACTGTGCCACCAGGGAAGTCCCCCCCCCCCATCTGTTTTTGATATCAGGGTGATGGTGGCTTCATAGAATGTCTTTGGAAGTATTCTTTACTCTTCAATCTTTTCGAAGAGTTTGAGAAGAATCAGTGTAAGTTTTGCTTTGTATATTTGGAAGAATTTGCCTGTGAAACCATCTGATACTGGACTTTTGTTGGTAGGGAGGTTTTTTTAATTACAGATTGTATTTTGCTTTTAGTGATCAGTATGTTCAAGTTATCTATTTCTTCTTGATTCAGTTTTGTTCGGCTGTAAAAAAAACAACATGTATTTTTAGGTTATGTTAGCACCTAAATACTTACCATGTATTAGACCACAAAAGAGTGAAGAAAAAAATATTAAAATATTTTTTCGAATAGAAAATGTATTGCAATATTTTTAAGAAATTGGGCTAATAATACTAATTACAATAATGACAAATTGTTCTGAACTTAAAGACTATCTTATCTAAGGTGCTTATTATATGCTTATTATAAGCATGGTATTATATGCTTATATATTATATGATATTATATATGCTTTTTTATGCTTATTATAAGCATGATATTATATGCTTATTGTTTTAAAATACATGGAATGTTTTCTTCTTTCTAACGTAATTCTTTTACTTTACCTGTATATTGTGAAAAAAATTTAGTTGCGCATAATATAAAAAATTACACTTTAATAGGAGATATTAATCCAGTTACATTTACTATAGTACTGAAAATACTTAGGTTTAGAGTTACCATGTTATCGAGTGCTGTTTTTTATTTATTTATTTTTAAAAATTTAATTTGGGGGGCATAAATTATTTATAACATCTTATTGGACTATAATTGCTTTACTATGGTGTGTTAGTTTCTGCTTTATAAAAAAGTGAACAAGCTATACATATACATATATCCCCATATCTTCTCCCTCTTGCGTCTCCCTCCCACCCTCCCTATCCCACCCCTCTAAGTGGTCACAAAGCACTGAACTGATCTCCCTGTGCTATGCAGCTGTTTCTTACTAGCCATCTATTTTACATTTGGTAGTATATATAAGTCCATGCCACTCTCTCACTTCATCCCAGCTTACCCTTCTCCCTCCCCATGTCCTCAAGTCCATTCTCTATGTCTGCGTCTTTATTCCTGTCCTGCCCCTAGGTTCTTCCAAGCCATTTTTTTTCTTTTTGTTTAGATTCCATATATATGTGTTAGCATACAGTATTTGTTTTTCTCTTTCTGACTTACTTCACTCTGTATGACAGACTCTAGGTCCATCCACCTCACTACGAATAACTCAATTTCATTTGTTTTTATGGATGAGTAATATTCCATTGTATATATGTGCCACATCTTCTTTATCCATTCATCTGTCGATGGACACTTAGGTTGCTTCCGTGTCCTGGCTATTGCAAATAGAGCTGCAGTGAACATTGTGGAACATGACTCTTTTTGAATTATGGTTTTCTGCAGGTATATGCCCAGTAGTGGGATTGCTGTGTCATATGGTAGTGGTAGTTCTATTTTTAGGTTTTTAAGGAACCTCCATACTGTTCTCAATAATGGGTGTATCAATTTACACTCCCACCAACGGTGCAAGAGGGTTCCCTTTTCTCCACACCTCTGCAGCATTTATTGTTTGTAGATTTTCTTGATGATGGCCATTCTTACCTGTGTGCGGTGATACCTCATTGTAATTTTGATTTGCATTTCTCTAACGATCAGTGATGTTGAGCATTCTTTCATGTGTTTGTTGGCAATCTGTATATCTTCTTTGGAGAAATGTCTGTTTAGGTCTTCTGCCTATTTATGGATGGGGTTGTTTGTTTTTTTGATATTGACCTGCATGGGCTGCTTGTAAAGTTTGGAGATTAATCCTTTGTCAGTTGCTTCGTTGGCAAATATTTTCTGCCATTCTGAGGGTTGTCTTTTCGTCTTGTTTACATTTTCCTTTGCTGTGCAAAATCTTTTAAGTCTCATTAGGTCTCATTTGTTTATTTTTGTTTTATTTCCATTTCTCTAGGAGGTGGGTCAAAAAGGATCTTGCGGGCTTCTCTGATGGCGCAGTGGTTGAGAGTCCGCCTGCCAATACAGGGGACACGGGTTCGTGCCCCAGTCCGGGAAGATCCCACATGCCGTGGAGCGGCTAGGCCCGTGAGCCATGGCCGCTGAGCCTGCGCATCCGGAGCCTGTGCACTGCAATGGGAGAGGCCACAACAGTGAGAGGCCCGCGTACTGCCAAAAAAAAAAGGATCTTGCTATGATTGATGTCATAGAGTGTTCTGCCTATGTTTTCCTCTAAGAGTTTTATTATAGTATCTGGCCTTACATTTAGATCTTTAATCCATTTTGAGTTTATTTTTGTGTATGGTGTTAGGGCGTCTTCTAATTTTATTCTCTTACCTGTAGCTGCCCAGTTTTACCAGCACCACTTATTGAAGAGGCTGTGATTTCTCCATTGTATATTCTTGCCTCCTTTATCATAAATAATGTGACCATATGTGTATGGGTTTATCTCTGGGCTTTCCCTCATGTTCCATTGATCTATCTTTCTGTTTTTGTGCCAGTGCCATACTGTCTTGACTACTGTAGCTTTGTAGTATTGTCTGAAGTCAGGGAGCCTGATTCCTCCGGTTCTGTTTTTCTTCTCAAGATTGCTTTGGCTGTTCGGGGTCTTTTGTGTTTCCATACAAATTGTGAAATTTTTTGTTCCAGTTCTCTGAAAAATGCCATTGGTAGTTTGATAGGGATTGCATTGAATCTGTAGATTGCTTTGGGTAGTATAGTCATTTCCACAATGTTGATTCTTCCAATCCAAGAACATGGTATATCTCTCTATCTGTTTGTGTCATCTTTGATTTCTTTAATCAGTATCTTATAGTTTGTTGAGTAAACGACTTTTGTCTCCTTAGGTAGGTTTATTCCTAGGTATTTTATTCTTTATGTTGCAGTGGTAAATGGGAGTGTTTCCTTAATTTCTCTTTCAGATTTTTCATCTTTAGTGTATAGGAATGAAAGTGATAACTGTACATTAATTTTGTATGCTGCAACCTTACCAGATTCATTGATTAACTCTAGTAGGTTTCTGGTAGCATCTTTAGAATTCTCTATGTATAGTATCATGTCATCTGCAAACAATGAGAGCTTAACTTCTTCTTTTCCGATTTGGATTCCCTTTATTTCTTTTTCTTCTCTGGTTGCTGTAGCTAAAATTTCCAAAAGTGTGTTGAATCATAGTGGTGAGAGTGGGCAACCTTGTCTTTTTCCTGATCTTGGTGGAAATGGTTTCACTTTTTCACCATTGAGAACGATGTTGGCTGTGGGTTTGTCATATATGGCCTTTATTATGTTGAGGAAAGTTCCCTCTATGCCTAGTTTCTGGAGGTTTTTTTTTTTTATCATAAATGGGTGTTTAATATTGTCTAAAGCATTTTCTGTGTCTACTGAGATGACCATATCGTTTTTATCCTTCAGTTTTTTAATACGGTGTATCACATTGATTTGCATATATTGAAGAATCCTTGCATCCCTGGGATAAACCCCATTTGATCTTGCTGTATGATCCTTTTAATGCGCTGTTGGATTCTGTTTGCTAGTATTTTGCTGTGGATTTTTGCATCTATGTTCATCAGTGATACTGGCCTGTAGTTTTCTTTGTGACATCTTTGTCTGGTTTTGGTATCAGGGAGATGGTGGTCTCATAGAATAAGTTTGGGAGAGTTCCTCCCTCTGCTATATTTTGGAAGAGTTTGAGAAGGATAGGTGTTAATTCTTCTCTAAATGTTTGATAGAATTTGCCTGTTAAGCCATCTGGTCCTGGGCTTTTGTTTGTTGGAAGATTTTTAATCACTGTCTCAATTTCAGTGCTTTGGATTGGTTTGTTTATAGTTTCTATTTCTTCCTGGTTCAGCCTTGGAAGCTTGTGCTTTTCTAAGAATTTGTCCATTTCTTCCAGGTTGTCCATTTTATTGGCATATTGTTGCTTGCAGTAATCTCTCATGATCCTTTGTATTTCTGCAGTGTCAGTTGTTACTTCTCCTTTTTCATTTGTAATTCTATTGATTTGAGCCTTCCTTTTTTTCTTGATGAGTCTGGCTAATGGTTTGTCAATTTTGTTTATCTTCTCAGAGAACAAGCTTTTAGTGTTTTTGATCTTTGCTGTTGTTTCGTTCATTTCTTTTTCATTTATTTCTGATCTGATCTTTACGATTTCTTTCCTCTGCTGACATTTTTTTTTCTTTCTTTCTCTAATTGCTTTAGGTGTAAGGTTAGCTTGTTTATTTGAGATGTTTCTTGTTTCTTGAGGTAGGATTGTAGTGCTATAAACCTCCCTCTTAGAACGGCTTTTTCTGCATCCCATAGGTTTTGGGTCTTCATGTTTTCATTGTCATTTGTTTCTAGGTATTTTTTAAATTTCCTCTTTGATTTCTTCAGTGATGTCTTGGTTATTAAGTAGTGTATTGTTTAGCGTCCATGTGTTTGTATTTTTTACAGATCTTTTCCTGTAACTGATATCTAGTCGCATAGCATTGTGGTCAGAAAAGATACTTGATACTATTTCAATTTTCATAAAAATACCAAGGCTTTTTTTGTGACCCAGGATATGATCTATCCTGGAGAATGTTCCACGAGCACTTGATAAAAAGTGTATTCTGTTGTTTTTGGATGGAATGTCCTATAAATATCAATTAAGTCCATCTTGTTTAATGTATCATTTAAAGCTTGTGTTTCCTTATTTATTTTCATTTTGGATGATCTGTTCATTGGTGAAAGAGGGGTGCTAAAGTCCCTTACTATGATTGTGTTACTCTCGATTTCCCCTTTTATGGCTGTTAGTATTTGCCTTATGTATTGAGGAGCTCCTATGTTGGGTGCATAAATATTTACAATTGTTATATCTTCTTCTTGGATCGATCCCTTGATCATTATGTAGTGTTCTTCTTTGTCTCCTGTAATAGTCTTAATTTTAAAGTCTTTTTTGTCTGATATGAGAATTGCTACTCTAGCTTTCTTTTGATTTCCATTTGCATGGAATATCTTATTCCATCCCCTATCTTTCAGTCTGTATGTGTCTCTATGTCTGAAGTGGGTCTCTTGTAGACTGCATATTTGCTGGTCATGTTTTTTTATTTTATTTTATTTTTATTTTTTTTAACATCTTTATTGGGGTATAATTGCTTTACAGTGGTGTGTTAGTTTCTGCTTTATAACAAAGTGAATCAGTTATACACATACATATGTTCCCATATGTCTTCCCTCTTGCGTCTCCCTCCCTCCCACTCTCCCTATCCCACCCCTCCAGGCTGTCACAAAGCACCGAGCTAATATCCCTGTGCCATGCGGCTGCTTCCCACTAGCTATCTACCTTACTAGGTTTGTTAGTGTGTATATGTCCATGACTCTCCCTCGCCCTGTCAAAGCTCACCCTTCCCCCTCCCCGTATCCTGAAGTCCATTCTCCAGTAGGTCTGCGTCGTTATTCCTGTCTTACCCCTAGGTTCTTCATCACATTTTTTTTTTCTTAAATTCCATATATATGTGTTAGCATACGGTATTTGTCTTTTTCTTTCTGACTTACTTCACTCTGTATGACAGACTCTAGGTCTATCCATCTCATTACAAATAGCTCAATTTCGTTTCTTTTTAAGGCTGAGTAATATTCCATTGTATATATGTGCCACATCTTCTTTATCCGTTCATCCGATGATGGGCACTTAGGTTGTTTCCATCTCCGGGCTATTGTAAATAGAGCTGCAATGAACATTTTGGTACATGACTCTTTTTGAATTTTGGTTTCTCAGGGTATATGCCCAGTAGTGGGATTGCTGGATCATATGGTAATTCTATTTTTAGTTTTTAAAGGAACCTCCATACTGCTCTCCATAGTGGCTGAACCAATTCACATTCCCACCAGCAGTGCAAGAGTGTTCCCTTTTCTCCACACCCTCTCCAGCATTTATTGTTTCTAGATTTTTTGATGATGGCCATTCTGACTGGTGTGAGATGATATCTCATTGTAGTTTTGATTTGCATTTCTCTAATGATTAATGATGTTGAGCATTCTTTCATGTGTTTGTTGCCATTCTGTATATCTTCTTTGGAGAAATGTCTGTTTAGGTCTTCTGCCCATTTTTGGATTGGGTTGTTTGTTTTTTTGTTATTGAGCTGCATGAGCTGCTTGTAAATTTTGGAGATTAATCCTTTGTCAGTTGCTTCATTTGCAAATATTTTCTCCCATTCTGAGGGTTGTCTTTTGGTCTTGTTTATGGTTTCCTTTGCTGTGCAAAAGCTTTGAAGTTTCATTAGGTCCCATTTGTTTATTTTTGTTTTTATTTCCATTACTCTAGGAGGTGGGTCAGAAAGGATCTTGCTGTGATTTATGTCATAGAGTGTTCTGCCTATGTTTTTCTCTAAGAGTTTGATAGTTTCTGGCCTTACATTTAGGTCTTTAATCCATTTTGAGCTTATTTTTGTGTATGGTGTTAGGGAGTGATCTAATCTCATACTTTTACATGTACCTGTCCAGTTTTCCCAGCACCATTTATTGAAGAGGCTGTCCTTTCTCCACTGTACTTTCCTGCCACTTTTATCAAAGATAAGGTGTCCATATGTGCGTGGGTTTATCTCTGGGCTTTCTATCCTGTTCCATTGATCTATCTTTTCTGTTTTTGTGCCAGTACCATACTGTCTTGATTACTGTAGCTTTGTAGTATAGTCTGAAGTCAGGGAGCCTGATTCCTCCAGCTCCTTTTTTCGTTCTCAAGATTGCTTTGGCTATTCGGGGTCTTTTGTGTTTCCATACAAATTGTGAAATTTGTTGTTCTAGTTCTGTGAAAAATGCCAGTGGTAGTTTGATAGGGATTGCATTGAATCTGTAGATTGCTTTGGGTAGTAGAGTCATTTTCACAATGTTGATTTTTCCCATCCAAGAACATGGTATGTCTCTCCATCTATTTGTATCATCTTTAATTTCTTTCATCAGTGTCTTATAATTTTCTGCATACAGGTCTTGTGTCTCCTTAGGTAGGTTTATTCCTAGATACTTTATTCTTTTTGTTGCAGTGGTAAATGGGAGTGTTTTCTTGATTTCACTTTCAGATTTTTCATCATTAGTATATAGGAATGCCAGAGATATCTGTGCATTAATTTTGTATCCTGCTACTTTACCAAATTCATTGATTAGCTCTAGTAGTTTTCTGGTAGCATCTTTAGGATTCTCTATGTATAGTATCATGTCATCTGCAAACAGTGACAGCTTTACTTGTTCTTTTCCGATTTGGATTCCTTTTATTTCCTTTTCTTCTCTGATTGCTGTGGCTAAAACTTCCAAAACTATGTTGAATAAGAGTGGTGAGAGTGGGCAACCTTGTCTTGTTCCTGATCTTAGTGGAAATGCTTTCAGTTTTTCACCATTGAGGATGATGTTGGCTGTGGGCTTGTCATATATGGCCTTTATTATGTTGAGGAAAGTTCCCTCTATGCCTACTTTCTGCAGGGTTTTTTATCATAAATGGGTGTTGAATTTTGTTGAAAGCTTTCTCTGCATCTATTGAGATGATCATATGGTTTTTCTCCTTCAATTTGTTAATATGGTTTATCACATTGATAGATTTGCGTATATTGAAGAATCCTTGCATTCCTGGAATAAACCCCATTTGATCATGGTGTATGATCCTTTTAATGTGCTGTTGGATTCTGTTTGCTAGTATTTTGTTGAGGATTTTTGCATCTATGTTCATCAGTGATATTGGCCTGTAGTTTTCTTTCTTTGTGACATCCTTGTCTGGTTTTGGTATCAAGGTGATGGTGGCCTCGTAGAAGGACTTTGGGAGTGTTCCTCCCTCTGCTATATTTTGGAAGAGTTTGAGAAGGATAGGTGTTAGCTCTTCTCTAAATGTTTGATAGAATTCACCTGTGAAGCCATCTGGTCCTGGGCTTTTGTTTGTTGGAAGATTTTTAATCACAGTTTCAATTTCAGTGCTTGTGATTGGTTTGTTCATATTTTCTATTTCTTCCTGATTCAGTCTTGGCAGGTTGTGTATTTCTAAGAATTTGTCCATTTCTTCCAGATTGTCCATTTTATTGGCATAGAGTTGCTTGTAGTAATCTCTCATGATTTTTTTTATTTCTGCAGTGTCAGTTGTTACTTCTCCTTTTTCATTTCTAATTCTATTGATTTGAGTCTTCTCCCTTTTTTTCTTGATGAGTCTGGCTAGTGGTTTATCTATTTTGTTTATCTTCTCAAAGAACCAGCTTTTAGTTTTATTGATCTTTGCTATCGTTTCCTTCATTTCTTTTTCATTTATTTCTGATCTGATTTTTATGATTTCTTTCCTTCTGCTAGCTTTGGGGTTTTTTTGTTCTTCTTTCTCTAATTGCTTCAGGTGCAAGGTTAGGTTGTTTATTCGAGATGTTTCCTGCTTCTTAAGGTGGGCTTGTATTGCTATAAACTTCCCCCTTAGAACTGCTTTTGCTGCATCCCATAGGCTTTGGGTCGTTGTGTCTCCATTGTCATTTGTTTCTAGGTTTTTTTTAATTTCCTCTTTGATTTCTTCAGTGATCACTTCATTATTAAGTAGTGTATTGTTTAGCCTCCATGTGTTTGTATTTTTTACCGATCTTTTCCTGTAATTGATATCTAGTCTCATGGCGTTGTGGTCAGAAAAGATACTTGATACAATTTCAATTTTCTTAAATTTACCAAGGCTTGATTTGTGACCCAAGATATGACCTATCCTGGAGAATGTTCCATGAGCACTTGAGAAAAATGTGTATTCTGTTGTTTTTGGATGGAGTGTCCTATAAATATCAATTAAGTCCATCTTGTTTAATGTATCATTTAAAGCTTGTGTTTCCTTATTTATTTTCATTTTGGATGATCTGTCCATGGGTGAAAGTGGGGTGTTAAAGTCCCCTACTATGAATGTGTTACTGTCGATCTCCCCTCTTATGGCTGTTAGTATTTGCCTTATGTACTGAGGTGCTCCTATGTTGGGTGCATAAATATTTACAATTGTTATATCTTCTTCTTGGATCGATCCCTTGATCATTATGTAGTGTCCTTCATTGTCTCTTTTAATAGTCCTTATTTTAAAGTCTATTTTGTCTGATATGAGAATTGCTACTCCAGCTTTCTTTTGGTTTCCATTTGCATGGAATATCTTTTTCCATCCCCTTACTTTCAGTCTGTATGTGTCTCTAGGTCTAAAGTGGGTCTCTTGTAGACAGCATATATAAGGGTCTTGTTTTTGTATCCATTCAGCCAATCTGTGTCTTTTGGTGGGAGCATTTAGTCCATTTACATTTAAGGTAATTATCGATATGTATGTTCCTATTCCCATTTTCTAAATTGTTTTGGGTTCGTTATTATAGGTCTTTTCCTTCTCTTGTGTTTCTTGTCTAGAGAAGTTCCTTTAGCATTTGTTGTAAAGCTGGTTTGGTGGTGCTGAACTCTCTCAGCTTTTGCTTGTCTGTAAAGGTTTTAATTTCTCCATCAAATCTGAATGAGATCCTTGCTGGGTAGAGTAGTCTTGGTTGCAGGTTTTTCTCCTTCATCACTCTCAGTATGTCCTGCCACTCCCTTCTGGCTTGCAGAGTTTCTGCTGAAAGATCAGCTGTTAACCTTATGGGGATTCCCTTGTTTGTTATTTGTTGTTTTTCCCTTGCTGCTTTTAATACGCTTTCTTTGTATTTAATTTTTGACAGTTTGATTAATATGTGTCTTGACGTATTTCTCCTTGTATTTATCCTGTATGGGACTCTCTGTGCTTCCTGGACTTGATTTACTATTTCCTTTCCCATGTTAGGGAAGTTTTCAACTATAATCTCTTCAAATATTTTCTCAGTCCCTTTCTTTTTCTCTTCTTCTTCTGGAACCCCTATAATTTGAATGTTGGTGCGTTTAATGTTGTCCCAGAGGTCTCTGAGACTGTCCTCAGTTCTTTTCATTCTTTTTTCTTTATTCTGCTTTGCAGTAGTTATTTCCACTATTTTATCTTCCAGGTCAGTTATCCGTTCTTCTGCCTCAGTTATTCTGCTATTGAGCCCATCTAGAGTACTTTTAATTTCATTTATTGCGTTGTTCATCGTTGCTTGTTTCATCTTTATTTCTTCTAGGTCCTTGTTAACTGATTCTTGCATTTTGTCCATTCTGTTTCCAAGATTTCGGATCATCCTTACTCTCATTATTCTGAATTCTTTTTCAGGTAGACTGCCTATTTCCTCTTCATTTGTTAGGTCTGGTGCATTTTTATCTTGCTCCTTCATCTGCTGTGTGTTTTTCTGTCTTCTCATTTTGCTTATCTTACTGTGTTTGGGGTCTCCTTTTTGCCGGCTGCAGGTTCGTAGTTCCCGTTGTTTTTGATGTCTGTCTCCAGTGGCTAAGGTTGTTTCAATGGGTTGTGTAGGCTTCCTGGTGGAGGGGACTAGTGCCTGTGTTGTGGTGAATGAGGCTGGATCTTGTCTCTCTAGCGGGCAGGTTCACGTCTGGTGGTGTGTTTTGGGGTGTCTGTGGCCTTATTATGATTTTAGGCAGCCTCTCTGCTAATGGGTGGGGTTGTGTTCCTGTTTTGCTAGTTGTTTGGCATAGGTTGTCCAGCACTGTGGCTTGCTGGTCGTTGAGTGAAGCTGGGTGCTGGTGTTAAGATGGAGGTCTCTGGGAGATTTCCGCCGTTTAATATTATGTGGAGCTGGGAGGTCTCTTGTTGACCAGTGTCCTGAAGTTGGCTCTCCTACCTCAGAGGCAGAGCCCTGACTCCTGGCTGGAGCACCAAGAACCTTTCATCCACATGGCTCAGAATAAAAGGGAGAAAATGTAGAGAGAATTAGTAGAAGTATGAGGAAAGAAAGAAGGAAAGGAGGAAAGGAAGGAAGGAAGGAAGAAGCAAAGAAGGAAAGAAAGGAGGGAGGGAGGGAGGGAGGAAGGAAGGAAGGAGGGAGGGAAAGAAGGAAAAAAGACAGAAAGAAAGAAGATATAGTAAAAATAAAATAAAGTATAATATAGTTATTGAATTAAAAAATATTTAGAAAAAAAAAGTGACGGATAGAACCTTAGGACAAATGTTGGAAGCAAAGCTATACAGAGAAAATCTTACACAGAAGCATACACATACACCCTCACAAAAAGAGGTAAAGGGGGAAAAATCATAAATCTTGCTCTCAGAGACCACCTCCTCAATTTGGGGTGATTCGTTGTCTAAAGGAGGGAAGGAAGGAAGGAAAGAAAGAAAGAAAGAACGAAGGTAAAGTATAATAAAGTTATTACAATTACAATTAATTATTAAGAAAAAAAATTTTTTTAAAAAAAGCCATGGAAGGATAGAGCCGTAGGACAAATGGTGGAAGCAAGACTATACAGACAAGATCTCACACAGAAGCATACACATACACATTCACAAAAAGAGGAAAAGGGAAAAAAATCATAGCTCTCGCTCCTGAAGTCCACCTCTTCAATTTGGGATCATTCCTTGTCTATTCAGGTGTTCCACAGATGCAGGGTATATCAAGTTGATTGTGGAGCTTTAATCCGCTGCTTCTGAGTCTGCTGGGAGAGATTTCCCTTTCTCTTCTTTGTTCTCACAGCTCACAGGAGCTCAGCTTTGGATTTGGCCCTGCCTCTGCGTGTAGGTCGCTGGAGGGCGTCTGTTTTTTGCTCAGACAGGACGGGGTTAAAGGAGCCGCTGATTCGGGGGCTCCGGCTCACTCAGGCCGGGGGTGGAGGGGGGGAGGGAGGGGCACTGCGTGCGGGGTGGGCCTGCGGCGGCAGAGGCCGGCGTGACGTTGCTCCAGCCTGAGGCCCGCCGTGCGTTCTCCCAGGGAAGTTGTCCCTGGATCCCGGGAACCTGGCAGTGGCGGGCTGCACAGGCTCCGCGGAAGAGGGGTGTGGAGAGTGACCTGTGCTCGCACACAGGCCCCTTGGTGGCGGCAGCAGCAGCCTTAGCGTCTCCCGCCCGTCTCTGGGGTCCGAGGTTTTAGCCGCGGCTCGCGCCCGTCTCTGGGGTTTGCGCTTTTAGCCGTGGCTCGCGCCCGTCTCTGGGGTTCGCGCTTTTAGCCAAGGCTCGCGCCCGTCTCTGGGGTCCGCGCTTTTAGCCGCGGCTCGCGCCCGTCTCTGGGGTTCGCGCTTTTAGCCGCGGCTCGCGCCCGTCTCTGGGGTTCGCGCTTTTAGCTGTGGCTCGCGCCCGTCTCTGGGGTTCGCGCTTTTAGCCGCGGCTCGCGCCCGTCTCTGGGGTTCGCGCTTTTAGCTGTGGCTCGCGCCCGTCTCTGGGGTTCGCGCTTTTAGCCAAGGCTCGCGCCCGTCTCTGGAGTTCCTTTAAGCAGCGCTCTTAAACCCCTCTCCTCGCGCACCAGGAAACAAAGAGGGAAGAAAAAGTCTCTTGCCTCTTCGGCAGGTGCACACTTTTCCCGGACTCCCTCCCGGCTAGCTGTGGTGCACTAACCCCTTCAGGCTATGTTCAAGCCGCCAACCCCAGTCCTCTCCCTGGGCTCCGTCCGAAACCAAAACCTGAGCCTCAGCTCGCAGCCCCGCCCGCCCCGGCGGGTGAGCAGACAGGCCTCTCGGGCTGGTGAGTGCCGGTCGGCACTGATCCTCTGTGCGGGAATCTCCCCGCTTTGCCCTCCGCACCCGTCGCTGTGCACTCCTCCGCGGTTCCGAAGCTCCCCCCTTCGCCTCCCGCAGTCTCCGCCCGCGAAGGGGCTTCCTAGTGTGTGGAAACTTTTCCTCCTTCACAGCTCCCTCCCACTGGTGCAGGTGCCGTCCTTATTCTTTTGTCTCTGTTTTTTCTTTTTTTCTTTTGCCCTACCCAGGTATGTGGGGAGTTTCTTGCCTTTTGGGAGGTCTGAGGTCTTCTGCCAGCCTTCAGTAGGTGTTCTGTAGGAGTTGTTCCACGTGTAGATGTATTTCTGGTGTATCCGTGGGGAGGAAGGCGATCTCCGCGTCTTACTCTTCCGCCATCTTCAAGGTCCCCGCCGGTCATGTTTTTGGATCCATTCAGCCAGTCTATGTCTTTTGGTTGGAGCATTTAATCCATTTACATTTAAGGTAATTATTGATATGTATGTTCTTATTACCATTTTCTTAATTGTTTTGGGTTTGTTATTATAGGTCTTTTCCTTCTCTTGTGTTTCCTGCCTAGAGAATTTCCTTTAGCATTTGTTGTAAAGCTGGTTTTGTGTTGCTGAATTCTCTTAGCTTTTGCTTGTCTCTAAAGGTTTTAATTTCTCTGTCAAATCTGAATGAGATCCTTGCTGGGTCGAGTAATCTTGGTTGTAGCTTTTCCCTTTTCATCACTTTAAATATGTCCTGCCAGTCCCTTCTGGCTTGCAGAGTTTCTGCTGAAAGATCAGCCGTTAACCTTTTGGGGATTACCTTGTATGTTATTTGTTGTTTTTCCCCTTGCTGCTTTTAATATTTTTTCTTTGTATTTAATGTTTGATAGTTTGAGTAATATATGTTTTGGCATGTTTCTCCTTGGGTGTATCTTGTATGGGACTCTCTGCACTTCCTGGACTTGATTAATGATATCCTTTTCCATATTAGGGAAGTTTTCAACTATTATCTCTTCAAATATTTTCTCAGTCTCTTTCTTTATCTCTTCTACTTCTGGGACCCCTATATTCAAATGTTGGTGTATTTAATGTTGTCCCAGAGGTGTCTCAGATTGTCCTCAATTCTTTTCATTCTTTTTTCTTTATTCTGCTCTGCAGTACTTTTTTATACTATTTATGTCTTCCAGGTCATTTATCCATTCTTCTGCCTCAGTTATTCTGCTATTGTTTCCTTCTAGAGCATTTTTAATTCCATTTATTGTGTTGTTCATCATTGTTTGTTTGCTCTTTAGTTCTTCTAGGTCCTTGTTAAACGTTTCTTGTATATTCTCCATTCCAGTTCCAAGATTTGGGATCATCTTTTTTTTTTTTTTTTTTTTTTTTTGCGGTATGCAGGCCTGTCACTGTTGCGGCCTCTCCCGTCGCGGAGCACAGGCTGCGGACACGCAGGCTCAGCGGCCATGGCTCACAGGCCCAGCCACTCTGTGGCATGTGGGATCTTCCCGGACCGGGGCAAGAACCCCTGTCCCCTGCATCGGCAGGTGGACTCTCAACCACTGCGCCACCAGGGAAACCCTGGGATCATCTTTAATATCATTACTCTGAATTCTTTTTCCAGTAGACTGCCTATTTCCTCTACATTTGTTTGTTCTGGTGGGATCTTACCTTGCTCCTTCATCTGCTGTGTGTTTCTCTGTCATATTTGGCTTTGGGGACTGTGTTTGGGGTCTCCTTTTCGCAGGCTGCAGATTCATAGTTCCCGTTGTTTTTGGTGTCTGCCCCCAGTGGCTTAGGTTGGTTCAGAAGGTTGTGTAGGCTTTCTGGTGGAGGGGACTGGTGCCTGTGTTCTGGTGGGTGTGTCTGGACCTTGTCTTTCTGGTTGACAGGTCCACATCCGGTGGTGTGTTTTGGGGTGTCTGTGGCCTTATTATGATTTTAGGCAGCCTCTCTGCTAATGGGTGGGCCTGCATTCCTGTCTTGCTAGTTGTTTGGCATGGGATATCCAGCACTGGATCTTGCTGGTCTCTGAGTGGAGCTGGGTCTTAGCGTTAAGACGGATATCTCTGGGAGGCTTTCGCCATTTGATATTACAAGGTGCCGGAGGTCTCTGGTAGACCAATGTCCTGAACTCGGCTCTCCCAACTCAGAGGCACAGGCCTGACACCCGGCCGGAGCACCAAGACCCTGTCAGCCACACGGCTGGGGGTGAGAGCAAGAGGTAGCTTTGGTACATCTGAAAGACCACCAATGATATTCACTGACCATTTTCTCTCCAGAAGTGAAGAAAACAAAATTCAGTCTTTGGCTAGTCAGCCACTTTGGTAGCCAGCCTCCAAGATGGCCCTAATTATCCCCTAATTATCCCCCAGTCTTCATGTACCTGAGTGGCTCCTCGCACTTGAAAAGGGCTGACTGTTTAACTAATAAGAAATTGCAGAAATGACAAAGTGCAGCTTCCAAAGTTATGAAAGACATTGCAGCTTCTGCTTTGGTTTCTGCTAGATCACTCATCCTGGGGTCAGCCAGCTGCCATGTCATGAGGACACTCAAGCAGCCCTAAGGAGAGATCCATGTGGCAAGGAACTGAGGCCTCTTACCTATAGCCACGTGAGTGAGTCATCTCAGAAGTCAAAAGATTTAATTTTATTTATTTTTGGTTGTGTTGGGTCTTCATTGCTGTACAAGGTTTCTCTAGTTGTGTCAAGCAGGGGTTACTCATCGTTGTGGTGCACGGGCTTCTCCTTGCGGTCATTTCTCTTGTTGTGGAGTATGGGCTCTAGGTGCATGGGCTTCAGTAGTTGTGTCATGCAGGCTTAATAGTTGTTGCTTGCTGGCTCTAGAGCGCAGGCTCAGTAGTTGTGGCACACGGGCTTAGTTGCTCTGCAGCATGTGGGATCTTCCCAGACCAGGGATTGAACCCCTGTCCCCTGCATTGGCAGGCAAATTCTTACCCACTGTGCCACCAGGGAAATCCAGTGTGCTCTTTTTGAAACCTAGTCTGTTTTCATTATTTTCTATCTTAACAATTCTGTATTAATTAAAAAATAATAATACTCCTTTCTACCCCTCCTGTTTGAGGATTATATATGAAGAAGTATGTCTTATTTATTAATCTCAAATTTTCACCTTTTAAGAAGGAATCACAATGTCAAGTATTTAATACCTTTCATTTCCACCTTGAAAAGCATGGATATTAAAGTGCTAATATATTTACCTTCCCTAGTCTATCATTTTTACTTTTTGTTATGTATAAAAAACAGCTAAAAACATGCATGGTTTGTAAGGAAATGACAAATTTCAGAAAATTCAGAATCTGAATACACTCTATACCTAGCTTCTAGATAAAGACACAGAAAATTGCCAGATACTCAGAGGCCCCCTGGTCCCATTCTAGCGACTTCCCTTAAGGTTTAATATTGTTCTTGTATCTAACAAAAATATCATGTTACCTGTATTTTGTAGTTTATGTAAATGTTATGGCACAGTAAAATCACTTTTGGATTGGGCTTTTTTATTTTATGTTGCTTGTGACTATGCCTATATGGTTTCCTGTTGTTGTGATCATGCATTGCCACTGTTGCATAGGATTCTATAGTGTAAATATTTAACTATTAATTTATTCCAATGTGTATTACAATATGAGTGATTTTCAGTTTGTGTCTATTGAGAATAGCACTGGTATAAAAATTCTAGAACTTGAGCTTTGGTGATGTGTGTATAAATTATTGTTCAGTATACATGTAGTAGTAAAATTTTCGAGTCATAGCTTTCATGTGTTTATCTTTTTAGATATTTCTAAATATTTTCAAAACATGTATGATTTTTCTTTTTCTTTTTTTTTTACATCTTTATTGGAGTATAATTGCTTCACAATGGTGTGTTAGTTTCTGCTTTATAACAAAGCGAATCAGTTATACATATACATATGTTCCCATATCTCTTCCCTCTTGCGTCTCCCTCCCTCCCACCCTTCCCATCCCACCCCTCTAGGTGGTCACAAAGCACCGCGCTGATCTCCCTGTGCTATGCGGCTGCTTCCCGCTAGCTATGTATTTTATGTTTGGTAGTGTATATATGTCCATGCCACTCTCTCGCTTTGTCACAGCTTACCCTTCCCCCTCCTTGTATCCTCAAATCCATTCTCTAGTAGGTCTGTGTCTTTTATTCCTGTCTTACCCCTAGGTTCTTCATGACAGTATTTTTTCTTAAATTCCATATATATGTGTTAGCATACGGTATTTGTCTTTCTCTTTCTGACTTACTTCACTCATTTGTATGATTTTTCATCCTCAGCAGCAGTGAATGAGATTCAAGGATTATACACTCTTGTCAAACCTGATACCTGTCATTTTCATTTGAACTTTCTGGTTGGTGAGTGTTAATTAAAGGTATCATGCTTTTGCATTTAATTGACTACTAAGAAGCCAAGCATCTTTTGATATGTTTACTTAACATTCTGTACTCTCTTTTTTGAAATATCTTTTGGTATATTTTCCCCATTTTTGCTCTTACATTAACTTCTTATTGAAGACTTCTTTTTTTTTAACATCCGAAGACTTCTTATTTAGGGGTTTTTAAATATGCTTGCTATGAGTTCTTCTCTCTTTCTGTCTATCCTCTTTCTTTAGATGAGTGTCAGTTTTTAATGTTAATAACATCTAATTTGTTATTTTCCTATTTATTTATTTTTTTAGTCTTATTTCTATTTATTTATGTAGTCTTCTTATCTGTAGCAGAACACATTATTTATTCTAAACCACAAATATGTTTTTGTTTCTTCAATAAATCTAATTATTAATCTTTAAGTTAACTTTCTAAACTAAATATGTTGTATCATAGTGAGTATTAATTTTTCTATGACAGCTGAAAGGTTACATTTATTCAGAAAATGTTGTATTCAGCTTTCTTTTCATTTGCTCCTACTTCTCATTGATTCACAGAGGTAAACATCACTTCATCCATGGGTCTGACTTTTCTCTGATTTCTCATGATCATTCTCACTAATTCGTCTTGCCTCCTGAAATCTTTAGCAATCCCATTATTCCACAGAATCAAAAACCTGCCTTGGGCCTTTTTGCTCAGAAGATTGATTATTACCACATTTTAAATGGGAGATTGCAATAAGTTAGGAGAAAATGTCACAAGGGTCTCTCATTTTATTTTTCACATCTTGTATCAGCCTCTGCTTGCACTCTGTGTTAAAGATTTTTGTACAACACATTGATGGAAGATGCCAGTTGTTTCTCTCCTTGGGGAAAAAGACAGATTAATTACCTGACAAAATAAAGACAGTGTCTTGCTCTGCTGAAATGTTGGACAGGATTGCTTGCATCCTACTTTAAAAGTTTCAGGTGACTGAAGCTTAAGATTCCTAACCTTTAATCCATACTTGCACCATGCACAGCACCCAACAGGACTGCTTTACATAACCCCATGAGACATTTGTGTGCAAGTGGAACAGATAAAAATATAAAACTATTGCTGTCTTTTTGTGTCATAAGAATGATTTTTTGTCTCATTTAAAATATTTTTCTAAAATCCAAAAACTTGTCAGGCTAAAATATTGGAATTTCAAATATGGTAAATCTAAGACCCTTCAAATTTCTTTCCAGTTTTGTTGATGATGGGATGCCATCAGAGATATGACTTCATTAAACACAATAGGTAAGATTCCTTCATAGGCCTGGTTGGGGAATATGAAAATAATCCCTGGAAAAATCTGGACATTTTCTAGTTCTCAAGTATTGGTTAAGATGGTAGAAAGGACCCTTCATTGTCCTCTATGTGAATGCAGATCAATTGAGAGAGGTGGGGATAAAACAAGCAGCCTAAATATCCTTTATGTTTGCTGTACTACTAGTAGAAAGAGGAAGGCTCAGCATGTCACCATGGTTGATAGAGCACATAAGCTGCTTGAAACTACACAGAAATATACCTGCTTGTATTTTCTGTGCAGTTATCCTCTCTTTTGGTGTGCCCTGATACTTTCTTCAACTTATGTACCAACTCCAGCAGCATTAAGCAGAAATCCAAAGAAATCTATTCTTTGGAATTATGAGGAAGGGAAAAGTCGAAAATTTTATAGCATGCTCTATACAAGTATACACATCACCATCCTTATCTATGTCATGCCATGCCTGGAGGGTCAGTAGGTTCAGGGGATTCTGGAAGCACCAAGGTCTGTGGGGTTAATCACAGCTGCATTCATGGGCAGTAAAAGAGAAGGGCCTTATCTTGGTCACTTTCTCAATGCTAGTAGCTACAAAAAGAAGAGGACAGCAGACATCTTAGGGAGAAGAGCCAACATTAAATGAAATGTCCTAATTACTCTAGGCAACCTCTCATGATAGCCTCCCATAACTCCTCGAATCCCTATATACTTGCACAAGGGATAGTGTAATATTACTGGAGCATGTGACTGCAGATTAACCTTATTTTTGTTGAAAAAAATGAAAGTAGGTTCAAGTGATAGGGTTTGAAAAGGGTTCACAGTGCGAGGGAAACTATTGTAACAATGTGGACGGAACCCTTTGGATGGATTCATCATGTTTTTGTTTTTGTTTTTTTGCTGCTTCAGAATCTGTAGTAGAGATTGGTGTGTTCCATGATGCATTCCCGCTTCTTATAAGTTTTAGATGGAATACCCCATTAGGAAGAAGTGCACGTAAGGAAGATTAGTGAGTCAAACTCCTCTGCCCTCTCTCAGCATTGGGTGCAAAGGGATTTAGACCAAGTGCTTTCATCCTTTGACGTGCAAAGTTTTCACTATATAAATGATGTTTTGTTTGTTTGCAGGTCAGGAGCCTTGGTCTCAATATCCCTGTTTAAAAAGTGTTATCACATGTCTGACAGAAAGAATTGTTGATGATACTGGAAAATATTGAGAGTTATCCTTAACAATTAAGGGTTTTGTAGCAACATGGATGGACCTAGAGATTGTTGCACTGAGTGAAGCAAGTCAGACACAGAAAGACAGATATCATTTGATATTGCTTATATGAGGAATCTAAAAAGAAAAAAAAAGGTACAAATGAACTAATTTATACAACAGAAATAGAGTCATGGATATAGAAAACAAACTTATGGTTACCAGGGGATAAGTGGGGAAGGGATAAATTGGGAGATTGGGACTGACCTATACATACTAGTATATATAAAATAGATAAGTATTGATAAGGACCTGCTTTATAGCACAGGGAACTCTACTCAATGGTGTGTACTGGCATATATGGGAAAAGCATCTTAAAAAAAAACAACAAGGGTTTTGGGATTATATAATAAATATAAACGTGCAAATCTTTAACATGAAAGGAAAAATCAGTTAACTCTGTGGTCCCTGTTATGGTGTAAACATTTTGTACCTTTAATTTAAAAATTTTGAAACCCAGCGCCCATGTTGATGGTATTAGGAGGTGGGGCTTTTGGGAGGTGATTAGGTCATGAGGCCAGAGACCTCAAACATGGGATTAGTGACCTAATAAATTTAGCACACAGATCTCATGCCCGTCACATGATTTCATTGCCGAGCAAGAAGACCCACATTATGAACCAGATGTTGGTCCCCCACCAGACAATAAGTCAGCTGGCAACTTGATCTTTTTTTTTTTTTAATTAATTAATTAGTTAATTTTTTGGCTGTGTTGGGTCTTTGTTGCAGTGTGTGGGCTTCTCATTGGGTGGCTTCTCTTGTTGCAGAGCACGGGCTCTAGGCATGCGGGTTTCATTAGTTGTGGCACACGGGCTCAGTAGTTGTAGCCTGTGGGCTCTAGAGTACCGGCTCAGTATTTGTAGTTCACGGGCTTAGTTATTCCATGGCATGTGGGATCTTCCCGTACCAGGGCTCGAACCTGTGTCCGCTTTATTGGTAGGCAGATTCTTAACCACTGCACCACCAGGGAAGCCCCTGGTAACTTGTTCTTGAACTTTTCAGCCTCAGCAATTATGAGAAAACAAAAATATTCTGTTGTTTATAAAATACCAAGTCTCTCATATTTTGTTTTAGCAGTCAAAGAGCTGGCTGAGGAGAAATATCTGTGAGCTTGAAGACATATAAAGAGAAACCTTTAAATCTCAAAAGAAAAGAGAAAATGGGCAGGAAAGAAATCAACAGAACAGAGTAATCAATAATTGTGGAACAGTGAAAATGCTGTGACCTATACATAATGGGTATAGCAGGAGGAGAATAAAGGTAACAAAGAACAGAAAATATTTTTAAAAAATGACTGAGAATCTCCCCAAATGAATGTCTGACACTAAATCCACAACATCCAAACTTAGAGGAACATATGAATAGTAAAGAAAACTGACCAATATCTCTCAGGAACATCAATGCAAAAATCCTCAACAAAATATTAACAAATCGAATCCAACAATATTTTGAGAGAATTTTATATCATGAATGAGAGGGAATAATCCCAGGTGTGCAAGGCTGGTTCAACATTCTAAAATCAAATAATTATATCCATCATATCAACACCCTAAAGACAATCATTAGCATATGAATAGATTCAGAAGAACTTTGAAAAAAATCTAACACCCATTCTTCATAAAAACTCTCAGTTAAAGAAATAGACTGGAGCTTTCTCAAGTTGATAACAAAGATCTACCGGACACTTTTATCTTACATCATGATTAATGGTCAAAAACATGAAGCTTTTCCACTAAGTTCAGGTAAAAGCAAGGATGTTCCCTTTCATGACTCCTTTTCCATATTTTACTCCAAGTCCTTGCTAATGCAATAAGGCATGAAGATAAATAAAACAAATACAGATTGGGTAGAAAAAAATGAAAGCAGCCTAAATAAAATGTGGGCCAATATACTTTATGGACACCTCACCAAAGAAAATAGACACTATGCATATAAGTATACAGAAAAATAATTCAGATTACATGCTGCCATCAAAAATCAAATTAACAATACAATTACATATGATTTTAGCCATTAGAATGGCTAAAATGTGAACAATGACAAGAACAAATTCTGTAGGGGATGTGGAACAATAGGAAATGTCATTTGTTATTGGTGGAAATGAAAAATAATACAGCTACTTTGGTAGTCTGATTGACACTTGCTATAATGTTGAACATTCCCTTACTGTACAATCCGGTAAGTGTTCTCATGGATATTTACTTAAAGTAGTTTAAAACATACTTCCAGACGAAAACCTGCATATGGATATATTTATAGCACCTAATTCAATATTGCCAAAATGTGAATGAAACTAAGGTGTCCTCCAATAGGTGAATGAAATGATATAGTATTAATATATTCTGGGAATGGGATAATATTGAGCACTAAAAAAGTAAGCTATCAAGCCATAAAAATATGTGGGAATTCTTGTTTTCTTTTGAAATATAGGTGATTTTCTTTATTTTGTAATTTAAATTTTCTTGGAGTATAGTTGATTTACAATGTTGTGTTCATTTCAGCTGCACAGCAAGTGATTCAGTTACACATATGCATATATTCATTCTTTTTCAGATTCTTTTCTGATAAAGGTATTCCCAGAATATTGAGTAGAGTTCCCTGTGCTATACAGTAGGTCCTTGTTGCTTATCTATGTTATATATAGTAGTATTCGTATGTTTCCCCCAAGTTCCTGATTTATCCCTACCCCCCACCTTTCCCCTTTGGTAACCCTAAGTTTGTTTTCCAAGTCTGTGAGTCTGCCTCTGTTTTGTAAGTTAGTTCATTTGTATCAATTTTTAGGTTCCACCTAGAAGTGATATCATACAATATTTGTCTTACTGTGTCTGACTTACTTCACTTAGTACAATCATCTCTAGGTCCATCCATGTTACTGCAATTGGCATTATTTTCTTCTATTTTATGGCTGAGTCATATTCCATTATATATATGTATCACATATTCTTTACCTATATTCATATGTTGATGGACATTTTGGTTGCTTCCATGTCTTCGCTATTGTAAAGAGTGTTGCAGTAAACATTTGGGAAGATGTGTCTTTTCGATTTATGCTTTCCTCCAGATATGCGCAAAGGAGTGAACTTGCTGGATCATCTGGTAGCTCTATTTTATTTTATTTTATTTCATTTCATTTCAATTTCAATTGTTTTGGAGTATAGTTGATTTACAATGTTGTGTTACTTTCTGCTGCACAGCAGAGTGAAGCAGTTATACATATATCCAATCCTTTTTGGATTCCTTTCCCATACAGGTCATTACAGAGTATTGAGTAGAGTTCCCTGTGCTATACAGTAGACCCTTATTTGTTATCTCTTTTATATATAGTGGTGTGTATATGTCAATCCCAAGTTCCAGTTTATCCCTCCCGTCTCCCCTTACTCTGGTAATCTCCATTCTGTGCCCCATAATGACTGTTACCAATTGGCATTGCCACCAGTAATGTAGTATTGGTGGCACAGTGGTTAAGAATCCGCCTGCCAGTGCAGGGGACACAGGTTCGAGCCCTGGCCCAGGAACATCCCACACACCGCAGAGCAACTAAGCCCGTGTGCCACAACTACTGAGTCTGCACTCTAGAGCCCACGAGCCACAACTACTGAGCTCACGTGCCACAACTACAGAAGCCTGTGTGCCTAGAGCCTGTGCTCCACAACAAGAGAAGCCACCGGAAACAGAAGGCTGCGTACCACAACGATGAGTAGCCCCCACTTGCTGCAACTATAGAAAAGCCGCACGCAGCAACGAAGACCCAACGCAGATTAAAAATAATAATAATAAGTAGTAGGTTTCTCTTTTTTCCACACCCTCTGAAGCATTTCTTGTTTCTAGATATTGTGAGGATGGCTCTTCTGAGTGGTTCCAGGTGATATTTCTTTGTACATCTGATTTGCATTTGTCTAACATAAAGCAATGGTGAGCATCTTCATATGTGCTTTTTTTTTTTTTGAACAGTGTGAGTAAAATTTACCCCTTGAAAAAGGGTTATTGAAAGGTTGCCTTGTTTTGAAGTCTATTTCGATTACCTACCCCAAGACATTTCTTGAGGGCTGTTGTCATTTACAGTTTCCCAGACATTGTGAATATGAAGTGCCTATAAGGTCCAGTTTTAGAATTGTTGTTATGGGAAACAGAAGGTGGCAGGATTTCTACTGTCCCTCTCTGGTTACTGACACAACCTTAGATGTGGGGAAAGTCCTGTTCCTGGGTTTTAAATTAGAGTGGAATGTGCCTGACCAAACATGTAAGGGCTTCTTCCCCCTTCTTCCCCCTTACCCTTCATCGCCCCGAATAAGTATAAACCCCTGCAAAATCACCTGTTGAGGGTGCTGTCTTGTAGAGTGGGATGACCCTAATGAAGGAGTCAGGAGGTCGGAACCCAAACACCAGGATATGTTGAGACCGGGTGATTTTCCAAATGTCATCCAGCCCAGAGAGTCCACCATCCTTTGGGTGTCAGAGGGTTGGTTTAGTAGTATGAGGGCACACTTAGATCTGGAGATTGTGATCCCATGCAGAGGGGACCAGGTACTACATGTTCAAGGGGTCGAATTAGCTGGCATATCCTCCCGAGGTCCTCAGGCCCACAACAGTCCAGCCTTGGGACCAAATTGGGTCTGTGCCCAGGGATGTGACACTAGCACGTTAACTGAGACTAAACGAATTTAGTGATCATTTTTCTTTTCTATAATTCAATTTTAAGTTTATAATGGAGTATAGTTGATTTACCATGTTGTGTTCGTTTTTGATATACACCAACGTGATTCACTTATACAGAGATGACTATATATTCTTTCTGGAATTATTTTCCCATTGAGGTTACTAAAGGGTGTTGAGAAGAGTTCCAAGTGCTCTACAGAAGGTCCATGTTGATTACAAGTTTTCTCTCTGTAAATATGTATATACTAACTCCAACCTCACGATTTATGCCTCCAACACACCTTTCCAGTTTGGTAACCATAAGTTTGTGTTCTAAGTCTGGGACTCTGTTTCTGTGTTGTAAGATAGTATCTTTGTATCAATTGTTGGATTCCACCGATAAGTAATATCATATGATATTTATCATTGTCTGATTTATGACACTTAGTATGAATGTATCTGTGTCCTCCGAGTGGCTGCAAATGGCCTTATTCCATTCTTTTCATGGCTGAGTAATATTCCATTGTACATATCTACCAAAATTTCTTCATCCAGTCTTCCTTCCAAGGACGTTTAAGTAGCTTCCAAGTAGAGGCTCTTGTAAACAGGGCTGCATAAATTTTGGAGTGTCTGGGTCCTGTCAATTTACGTTTTTTCCAAGATACAGGCCCAGGAGTGGAAGCGCCATATGCTCTGAAGCTCTGTTTTTGAGATTTTTAAGGAATCACCACCCACTGCTGCACAGCGGCTGTTAGCAATTTACATTCCCACCATCAGCTTGTCAGGGCTCCATTTTCTCCACGCCCTGTCCTGCATTTCAGGTTTTACACTTTGTGAGCTTGGCCATTCTGACTGGTGCGAAGTGATACCTCTTTGTAGTATTAATTTACATTGCCCACCTGTTTTGTTGGCCAAAAATGGAGTAAGGGTTTTTCCTGAATATATTAAGGAATAACGCATACGGCCTTTTTGGCAAAGTGCATCATTGGCGATGTTCAGCAGCTTTGCATGTGCTTTAATGGCGAGTGCAAACTACCTCTTGAAATCCCTTTCCTGCAATTCTGCCTTGCTTACAAGGCCTTTACGAATACTTGGATCAGGAAATGACTCCATTAGAGCTGTCAATTACAACCCTGCATGTTTGTGAATTGCAGTGCCCCTGAGTACCAGTTTTCAACTTGTTGTTTAGGGAAGCAGCCACAAAGGGGCAGGATTTCTACAGACCCATTCCAGTTACTGGGGCACCTGAAGGATAGGGAAATTCTTCTTCCAGATTAGGAAACTAGAGTGGCATATGCCTGTCCAAACATCTAGGGCCTGTGTCTCATTCCATCCCCCCATTCCCCTTCTTCACACGGAAAATTCCAAGCTGTGCAAAACCGGCTGTTGAGTGTGCTGCCTTCCCAAAGTGGGGAGACTCTAAGGAAGGGAGCTTGGGAACCCGAATACCAGGAGAAGTGGAGATGGGGTGACTTTCCCAAACTTTCCCGAACAGATGGTGTACCATCCTCTGGATGTCCCATTCATGTTTTAGCTGTAGGAAGGGTCCCCTGCACCTGGAGATATGGGACCCATGGAATGGGGGCCAGGCAGTATTACTCTAAAAGTGCTGCATTTGCTGTCCCATCCTCACCAAGCCTCTCAGACCCAGGAGTGTAGAGCCTTACATCCCATCCAGCTGTGTCTAGATGTGTTCAGTCCAGGTTGCATCACAGCCCTTGAACAAATTTTGTAAGAATTTCTCTCTCTCTCACTGTCTTTTTTTTGTTCTTGTTATTTAATTTTATAATGGGGTATAGCTGATTTTCAATACTGTCTTTCTTCCTGCTCTACATCTATCCACTTGGTTCACTTAAAGAGAGACATCAATAAATTCTTTTACAGATTCTTACCAGTCTTATATATCCTTTTCCTGTGACAACAGTGTGCTGAGTCCAACTCTTTGAGATATACAGTAGGTCCTGTCGATTAGCTATTTTGTCTATGGAACTGTATCTGTGCTAATTCCAACCTTCTCATTTATGCATCACCCCACCCCACCATTCTCCTTTAGCAGCCATAAGTGTGTTTTCTAAATGTGTGACTCTGTTTCTGTTTTGTAATTGAGTTCATGTGTAGCCATTTTTAGATACCATCTATAAGTGATACCTTATGATAAGTCTCTTTTTTATGTCTGACTTATGTCACATAGAATGATCGTACCTCAGACTCCACGAGTTGCTGCAACTGGCCTTATTTCACTGATTTAATTGCTCAGTAATATTCCATTGTACATAAGTACCACATATTCTTTATCCATTTTTTACTTCCAAGGACATGTAAGTTGTACCCAAGTCGAGGCATTTCTAAACAGAGCAACAGTAAACGTAGTGGTGCCTGTGTCCTGTCGATATTTGGTTTACCCAAGATATACGCCCAAGAGTGGAAGTGCCGTATGCTCTGTATCTCTGCATTTTAGATGTTTCAGGAAACACCGTACACTTCTCCAGAGAGTCCTTGGCTATTTACATCACCCCCATCAGCTTAACAAGGCTCCCTTTTCTCCATGGCCTGTGCTGCATTTCTGGGTTTACACTTTTCAAGGATGGCCCTTTTGACGAATGCAAAGTGAGACTTCTTTGTAGTGCTGATTTGCATTTGGCGCTTGTTTGGATGGCCAAAAAGAGCGTATGCATTTTTCCCGAATATATTTATTTTTATGATGGGGTTTAGCTGATTTCCACTGATGTGTTTATGCCGCGTTACACCCACTTGATTCACTTACAGAGAGATATCAGTAAATACTTTTTAAGATTCTTAATTGTCAGATATATTCTTCGGCGGTGAATAGGGGGTGTTGGGTCCAGTTCATTGAGCAAAGAGTAGGTCTTGTCTATTATATATTTGGTTTATGGAACGGTATCTGTGCTAATTTCAAACTCTGGTTTTATGCATCACCCCACCTCACCTTTCCCCTTAAGCAGGCATAAGTGCGTTTACTAAATGTGTGACTCAGTTGTTTTGTAATTCAGTTCATGTGTAGCCATGTTTACATTCCCTCTATAAGTGATATCTTATGATAAGTTTCTTTTCCTGTGTGACTTCTTTCACTTAGAATCATCGTACCTAAATCCACTCATTATGCTGCTGCTGGCCTTATGGCATTGATTTCATGGCTGAGTAATATTCCATTGTACATAAGTACCACAACCTCTTTATCAATTTTTCTCTTTCCTGGGATATTTAAGGTGTACCGAAGTCGAGGTTGTTGTAAACAAAACAGGCCTAAACTTTGGGGTGCCTGAGTCCTGTCGATTTCTGTTGTTCCGAAGATATAAGTGGAAGTGCCCTATGCTCTGTAGCTCTGTTTTTTTAATGTTTTAGGAAACACCATACACTACGCCAGAGTGGCCGTTGGCAATTTACATCCCGCCCATCAACGTAACAAGGCTCCCTTTTCTCCATGACCTGTCCTGCATTTCTGGTTTTTACATTTTTTCAGGATGGGCCTTTTGAACCATGCAAAGTGAGACTTATTTTTTGTGCTGATTTGCAGTGCCCGTTTGATTGGTTGGCCAAAAAGGGGGCATATGCCTTTTTTCCGGAATATATTCAGGAAAAAATGCATACGCCCTTTTAGGCCAACTTCATCATTGTTGACATTCTGCCGCTTTGCATGTGATTTAAGGAGAGTCCAATCTACCTCTTGAAAACTGTTTCCTGCAATTCTGCTTTGCTTTCAAATCCTCTGCCTTGCCTTACTTCTATATATTTTTGGATGACAGTTATCATTTATAACCTTGCAGGTCTGTGAATTGCAGTGACCCTGAGCTCCATTTTTCAAATCGCCTTTTTTGAAGACGGCTGCAAAACCGCAGGATTGCTTCAGGCTCTATGCTGGTTCCAGGGGGTAGGCTGAACCTTTGGTTAATTCTTCTTCCTGGTGGGAAATTAGACTGACGTGTGCCTGTCGAAACACCTACAGCTAGTCTGTCATTGGTTCCCCTTCTTCCCGTTCATCCTCCGCACTAATTGCAGACTGTGCGAAACAGGAGGTTAAAGGCGCTGACTCTCCAAGTGGGGAGATTGTTAGTAAAGTGGTTGGAATGGGAAACCCGAGCACCAGGAGATGAAAAATGAGGTGCGTTGTAGAAACCATTCCCGATCACACGGTGTACCATTCTCTGGGTTTCCATGCATGTTGTAGCTGTAGGTATATTCCCTTGAACCTGGAGAGTTGGGACCCATGGAACGGGTAGCACGCAATATTTCTTTAAAGGGTCTGTATTTGCTCACCAAACCTCACCAATCCTCTCAGCCCCAAGAGTGTCCAGACTTATGTCTCATCAAGCTGTATGTGTAGATGCGGTCAATCCACGATGCATCACAGCCCCTGAATGAATTTTGTAAGACTTTCTCTCTCTTTCACTATCTTTTTTTTTGTTTGTTTGAAATTTATTCTTATAATGGGGTTTAGCTGATTTTCACTGCTGTGTTTATGCCGCTTTACACATCCATGATTCACTTACAGAGAAATATCAATATATAGGTTTTAAGATTCTTACTAGTCAGACATATTCTTCTGTGGTGAATAGGGGGTGTTCAGTCCAGTTCATTGAGCAAGGAGTAGGTCTTGTCTATTAAATATTTGGTTTATGGAACACTATCTGTGCTAATTTCAAACTCTGGTTTTATGCATCACCCCACCTCACCTTTCCCCTTAAGCAGGCATAAGTGCGTTTTCTAAATGTGTGACTCTCTTCTGTTTTGTAATTCAGCTCATGTGTAGCCATGTTTACATTCCCTCTATAAGTGATATCTTATGATAAGTTTCTTTTTCTGTGTGACTTCTTTCACTTACAATCATCGTGCCTAAATCCACTCATTATGCTGCTGCTGGCCTTATGACATTGATTTCATGGCTGAGTGATATTCCATTGTACATAAGTACCACAACTTCTTTATCCATATTTCTCTTTCTTGGGATATTTAAGGTGTACGGAAGTCGAGGTTTTTGTAAGCAGAGCAGCCCTAAACTTTAGGGTGGCTGTGTCTTGTTGATTTTTAGTTTTCCCAAGATACACGCCCATGAATGGAAGTGCCCTGTGATCTGTAGCTCTGTTTGTTAGATGTTTTAGGAAACACCATACACTTCTCCAGAGTGGCTGTTGACAATTTACATCCCGTCCATCAGCGTAACAAGGCTCCCTGTTCGCCACGGCCTGTCCTGCCTTTCTGGTTTTAACACTTTTTTCGGATGGCCCTTTGGACCGGTGGGAAGTGAGACTTCTTTTTAGTTCAAATTTGCAATGCCCGCTTGCTTGGTTGGCCAACACGGGCGTATGCGTGTTTTCCTGAATATATTCTGCAAAAAACGGATACGCCCTTTTTGGCCAACTTCATCATTGCCGAAGTTCTGCCGCTTTTCATGTGCTTTAAAGGCGACTCCAATCTACCTCTTGAAATCTGTTTCCTGAAATTCTGCCTTGGTTTCAAATCCTCTTCGTTGCCTTACCTCAATATATTTTTGGATGATAGTTGTCCTTTATAACTCTGCAGGTTTGTGAGCTGCAGTGCCCCGATCTCCATTTTTCAACCCGCATTTTGTGAGCTGGCCGCAAAACCGCAGAATTGCTTCAGGCCCTATTTTGGTTCTGAAGTGGCAGGCTTAGCCTTTGGTTAATTCTTCTTCCTGATGGGAAATTACAGTGACCTGTGCCCGTCCAAACACCTATAGCTTGTCTCTCATTGGTTCCCCCTCTTCCCGTTTATCTTCCGGACAAATTGCAAACTGTGGGAAACAAGAGGTTAAAGGCGCTGATTATTCAAGTGAAGAGATTGTTAGTAAAGCAGCTGGAATGGCGAACCTGAGCACCAGGAGATTAAAAAATGAGGAGCGTTTTAGAAACCTTTCCGGATCACACGGTGTACCATCCTCTGGTTTTCCCGCTCATCTTTTAGCCGTAGGAAGATTCCCTTGAACCTGGAGAGTTGGGACCCATGGAATGGGTAGCACACAGAATTACTTTAAAGGGTCTGCCTTTGCTCACCCAACCCTACCAATCCTCTCAGCCACAAGAGTGTCCAGCCTTATGTCTCATCCAGCTGTGGTTGCAGATGTGGTCAGTCCGGGTTGCATCACAGCCCCTGAACGAATTTTGTAAGAATTTGTCTCTCTTTCACTGTCTTTGTGTTTGTGTTTGAAATTTATTTTTATAATGGGGTTTAGCTGAGTTTCACTGCTGTGTTTATGCCGCTCTACACACACTTGATTCCCCTACGGCGACATATTAATTAATAGGTTTTAAGATTGTTACTAGTCAGATATATTCTTCTTTGGTGAAAAGGGGTTGTTGAGTCTAGTTCATTGAGCAAGGAGTAGGTCTTGTCTATTACATATTTGATGCATATAACGGTATCTGTGCTAATTTCCACCTCTTTTTTTATGCATCACCCCATCTCACCTTTCCCCTTAAGCAGGCATAAGTGTGTGTTCTAAATGTGTGACTCTGCTTTGTTTTGTAATTCAGTTCATGTGTAGCAATGTTTACATTCCTTCTAAAAGTGATATCTTATGATAAGTTTATTTTTCTGTGTGACTTATTTCACTTAGAATCATCGGACCTAAATCCACTCATTATGCTGCTACTAGCCTTATGACATTGATTTCATGGCTGATTGATATTCCATTGTAAATATGTACCACAACTTCTTTATCCATATTTCTCTTTCCTGGGATATTTAAGGTGAACCGAAATCGAGGTTCTTGTAAACACAGCAGCCCTAAACTTTGGGGTGCCTGTGTCTTGTTGATTTTTAGTCTTCCCAAGATATTCGCCCATGAGTGGAAGTGCCTTATGCTCTGTCGCTCTGTTTTTTTTTAATGTTTTTGGAAACACCATCCACTTCTCCAGAGTGGCTCTCGTCAATTTACACCGCACACATCCCCGTAATAAGGCTCCCTGTTCTCCATGGCCTGTCCTGCATTTCTGGTTTTTACATTTTTTTCGGATGGCCTTTTGACTGGTGGTAAGTGAGCCTTCCATGTTGTGCGGATTTGCATTTCCCGCTTGCTTGGTTGGCCAAAAAGAGCGTATGCGTTTTTTCCTGAATATATTCAGGAAAAAATGCATACGCTCTTTTTGGCCAACTGCATCACTGTCGAAGTTCTGACGCTTTTCATGTGCTTTAAAGGCTAGACCAATCAACCTCTTGAAATCTGTTTCCTGAAATTCTGCCTTGCATTCAGAGCCTCTTCGTTGCCTTACCTCAAAATATTTTTGGACGTTAGGTGTCATTTATAACTCTGCAGGTTTGTGAATTGCACTGCCCTGAGCTCCATTTTTCAACTCGCTTTTTTGTGAGATGGCTGCAAAACTGCAGGATTGCTTCAGGCCCTATTCTGGTTTCGGGCCGGCAGGTTGAGCCTTTGGTTAATTCTTCTTCCCAATGGGAAATTAGACTGACATGTGCCTGTCGAAACACCCACAGCTGGTGTCTCATTGGTTCCCCCTCTTCCTGTTCATCCTCTGCACAAATTGCAAACTGTGCGAAACAGGGGGTTAAAGGCGCAGATTCTCCAAGTGGGGATATTTTTAGTAATGTGGCTGGAATGGTGAACCCGAACACCAGGAGATGAAAAATGAGGTGCATTTTAGACACCTTTCCCGTTCACACGGTGTACAGTCCTCTGGGTTTCCCATGCATGTTTTACCTGTAGGCAGTTCCCTTGAACCTGCAGATTTGGGACCCATGCAATGGGTACCAGGCAGTATTACTTTAAAGGGTCTGCATTTCCTCACCCAACCTCACTAATTCTCTTAGCGCGATCAGTTTCCAGCCTTATGTCTCATCCTGCTGTGCATCTATATGTGTTCAAGCCATGTTGATTAACAGCCCCTGAGCAAAAGTTGTAAGAATTTTTCTGTCTCACTGTCTTTTTAAAAAATTTATTATTATATTGGTTACACCTGATTTTCAATGGTCTGTTTCTTGCTGCTGTACATCCATTTGATTCACATATAGAGAGACATCAATAAATTCTTCTTCAGATTCTTACCAGTCGTATATATTCTTTTCCGGTGACTTGAGTGTGCCGAGTGCCGTTCTTTGAGGTACCGTATAGGCCTTTTCGATTATCAGTTTGGTATTTGGAACAGTATATTTGCTAATTTCAACCTCCTGGATAATGCTTCACCCCTCCCTACGTTTCCCCTTTAGCAGCCTTATGTGTGTTTTCTACATATTTGACTATGTTTATCTTTTTAAATTTATTTCATATGTAGCCATTTTTGATTCCACCTTTAAGTGATATCTTATGATATGTGTCTTTTTCTTTTTGACTTATGTCACTTAGAATGATCGTACGTAACTCTCTTGGAGTTGTTGCAACTGGCCTTATTTCATTGATCTCCGGGCTGAGTAATATTCTACGCTACATAAGTACCGCATCTCTTTTATCCATTTTTTCCTTCCAGGGACATTTAGGTTATATCGAAGTCGAGGCTCTTTTAAACAGAGAGGCGGTAAACGTTGGGGTGCCTGTGTCCTGTCGATTTTTGTTTTTCCCAAGATATACGCCCATGAGTGCAAGTGCCCTATGCTCTGTAGCTCATTTTTTAGATGTTTTAGTAAACACAATACACTTCTCCAGAGTGGCCGTTGGCAATTTACATTTCCACTATCAGCCTCACAGGGCTCCCTTTTCTCCTCGCCCTGTCCTGCATTTCTGGTGTTTACACTTTATGAGGGCGGCTCTTCTGACTGATGCGAAGTGATACCTTTTGTAGTATTGATTTCCAGTGCCCACCTGTTTGGTTGGCTAAAAAGGGCGTATGCCCTTTTCTTGAATATATTCAGAAAAAACGCCTACGCCCTTTTTTGCCAACTGCATCGTTGGCGATGTTCAGCCCCTTTTCTTGTGCTTTAATGGCGAGTCCTTTCTACCTCTTCAAATCCCTTTCCTGCCATTCTCCCTTGCTTACAAGTCCTTTTCGGTGACTTACCTCAAGACATTTTTCGACGATAGATATTTTCAGCTCTTCAGTTTCGTGAATTTTAATGCCCCTGAGTTCCATTTTTCAACTTGTGTTTTTGGGAACTGGCCACAAAACAGCGGGATTTACTCAAGCCCTATTCTGTTTCCGTGGATAATCTTAGCTTTTGGTCAATACGTCTTCCTGATTGGAAATTAGAGTGACATGTGCCTGTTCGAACACCTAGGACTTGTCTCTCATTGTTTCTCATCCTTTCGCTTCATCCTCTGGACAAATTCCAAACTGTGTGCAACAGGATGTTGACGGTGCTGACATCGCCAAGTGGGGAGATTGTTAGGAAAGATGCTGGAGGGGTGAACCCTAGTACCAAGAGATGAGGAGATGAGATGCCTTCTCCAAACTCTTCCCGATCAAACGGTGTACCATCTTCTGGGTGTGACAGGCATGTTTTAGCAGTAGGAAGGGTCCTGTGCATGTAAGGAGAACACCAGCGATTTTTTTCAAATCAGTGTCTCCCTGAACCCCAAACTGGGGAATTTTTAATCTATGGCTACACGTATGTTCATTAAGGGCCTTGGGAAGTAGGCAGAGTCCGAACTTTATTTTATTTATTTATTTATTTTTCGGTACGCGGGCCTCTCACTGTTGTGGCCTCTCCCGTTGCGGAGCACAGGCTCCGGACGCGCAGGCTCAGCGGCCATGGCTCACGGGCCTAGCCGCTCCGCGGCATGTGGAATCTTCCCGGACCGGGGCACGAACCCGTATCCCCTGCATCGGCAGGCGGACTCTCAACTACTGCGCCACCAGGGAAGCCCCGCGTTCGAACTTTAGATGATTGAAGACTTCAGGGTCAGAAGCGCTCACCATCGGCTTCCCTTAGGTTACATTTTATCTGTCGTTGATAGGTGATGTCGATAAGAATATCTATTCTTTTTCAGATTATTTCCCCTTATAGGTTATTGCAAAATATTGAGTGTAGTTCCCTGTGCTATACAGTAGTTCCTTGTTGATGATCTATTTTATACATAGCAGTGTGTATGTGTTAATCCCAAACTGTTAATTTATCCCTCCTCCCACCTTTCCCCTTTGGTAATAATAAATTATAAGATTTTATACTTCTCAGAAATGGGGGAGCTGAAAGAGAGGTAGCATTTTCAATGGAGAAGCATTCAAAACAAGATTGAAGCTTCAGCCAAGATTATTAGATGTACATCCTTGGAAAGAAATCACTTCATTTCTCTAATGTTGACCTGACAAATAAGACAAACCTCTTCACTGAATTTGCTTATAATAAAATGATGGAAATAGCCAATGGAAGTGTTAGAAACATCTTATTTTACCCGAGCCTTATACACTGCTCTCGGTTAATTATAGTTTGGCTCACACATCTGTTCATTGAAGTTCCAGTGTTCTCAATTTCTGTTACTGATCCTCCAGAGTGGGCCCCAACAAGGGTCCCCCTGCCCAGTGTCATTGGAGCCAACAGATCGAGACTGAGTTTGGTTCAGAAGCAAAGGAAACTTTATATTTTGATCAGAGAATGGAGAGGTGAGAGCGAGAGCTCCCCCGCGGGCTGTGGGTCACGCTGCTGTGTAGGGATCCCGGTAGCGTCAGTGGGAGGGAGGGAGCGGAGCTCTCGAGGGCCGGGTTGGCTGCAGCTCAGGCTCTATGTCGCGGAGTGGCATGGGGCCCCACGAGCTGAGGTGTCGACCCAAACATTCTGCACTAGGAAATCGGGTCTGAAGTGCCGGGTGTGGGACCTCTGCATGCGGAACCCTAGGAGCACGTGAAATTAGACAAAGCACAAAGGAAAAAAAGGTTAGACTTTTATTGCCCAGATTCTATTTTTATCTCCCAGGAATTTTTAATGGGCTTTGCCGGTGACAAACCCCTCCTCTGCCTTTTGTCCCTTTCCTCATTCTTGGGGCACTGAGGGTGCAGACCCCTCTTCTGTAAATGCTTCGTGCTGAGTTGGGAGTCCTCATACCCAGGGGGGAGGGGCAGAACTTCTCCCCAGCAGCCTCCAGGTGAGGTTGATTGTCCCCAGGCCTCCTGCCTCACTGCTTGTCTTCCTGAGCACCAGCATTGGAAGCGTTATAGATTCCAATGACCTTTAAGGGTTCAGGAAAGAGATGCGCAGAGATGCTGGGGGGACCGGTTTTACCCCGGCCAACATTTGTTCGGCCACCTTAGGCTGACGGTTTCTGCCAGCCTAGATGCTCTGACCAGTTGTCTGCGCTTTCTTCAATTAGACCCCTGAATGAACGTACAAACAGCACCAGGTGTCAGAGCCCTGCCCGCTCAACTCCCAGACAGTCCAGGGTCGGTGGTAATCCAGGACCATGACGGCCACTGAGTCAATGGCCTTTTGAAGTAGCCAGGAGTCCAGCCGGTCTTATTGGCCGCCATCACCGCGGTGTCTGTAGGCTTTTCTATGGTGACAGCGTGATATACGGTTCCCCCGCCAAGCTTATTAGCTCCCCTCTGGGTGCAGTAAGTCCTGCAAGCAGTAGTCTGCTCTTTTGGGGCACACTCTTCTTGTTTTCTGAGAGAAGCTCCAGGTCAAGTGATGGTCACATGAGTCGTCATGGGGGCCTGTTGCCCCCGTTTGTCTCTCTGAAGGTTGGAGTTGGAGGGCCTCCTCACTCGAGGTCAGTGTGCCCACGGAGCGACACCTGCAACTTCAGGGCATGGTGGGCGGTTAGGATCACCACGTGGGGTCGTTTTCCCTTAGGAGGGAGCTGGCCTTGTGGGCTGCTGATTTTCAGGTTTTTAGATACTCCCAGTATCCTGGCCAGATGGGGCGGTGGGCCAAGCCCTTGGTGACCGTAGTTTATCCTACCTGGAGGGCATTCTTGCGTTGTTCCATTTCAAGTGGCTCCAGTTTTTGCACTAATACTCCAAGGGTGATTCACCTTCTATGGGGATGTAAAGGTCAAAGGGTTTAGCTAAATTAGGGAGTTCCAGGGCAAGGGTCTGAATTGACTGCTCTTTCCATTCTTGAAAGGCCGCTTCTGGATTCTATTCGAAAGGATCATCATCTTTTCCTTTCAGCGTTTCATATAGAGGCCCAGCTATTAGACTGTAGTTCGGGATCCAGATGCAGCAAACCCCGGCCTCCCCAGGAACCCCTAAGCTGTCTTCTAGTTTTAGAAGGGGTAAGGCTGCAAATGGCTTCTTCCCTTTCCTGGGATGGGCTTCTCCGACCTTCTGTGAGAATGAAGCCCAGGCAGGTCATCTTAGTCTGTGATATTTGAGCCTTTTTCTTGGACACCTTCTATCCTTTATTGGCTAGGTAGTTCAGAGGCCTCCTTAGTAGGGCTGGCGATCAGAATGTCGTCTGCATATTGAAGGAGGGTTCCCTTTTTCAGAGGTAGAACTTTTAGGTGTTTAGCTAACGTTTCCCCAAAGATGGTGTGGAAATTTTTGAACCCTTGGGGCAGGACGGCCCAACAGTATTGTTTTCGTTGTATGTTGAGTGCTGCCCCTCACAATCCAAAATTTCTTGTGACTCTGGGACTAATGGAATACAGAAGAAGGCATCATTGAAGTCTAATACAGAATACCTTGTCCTGGTGGATGGTAGAATGACCAGCAGGGTGTAGGAATTAGGAACTACTGGATATATATCCTCGGTGGCTTCACTGACTGTCCTGACATCCATTACCAGGTTCTCAGCAGCCCACGGGCTCTCGTGGTCAGGCCCTTCCCAGGATATGGAGCTCACCTGGGCAGGTACCCAGCAGCCACCAGGGCTCTTGTGGTCACGCCCCTCCCAGGATATGGAGCTCACCTGGGCAGGTCCCCAGCAGCCCACGGGGCTCTCGTGGTCAGGCCCCTCCCAGGGTATGGAGCTCACCTGCGAAGCTACCCAGCAGCCCATGGGGCTCTCGTGGTCAGGCCCCTCCCAGGATACAGAGCTCCCCTCGGCAGGTACGCCGGCAGGGCTGGGCACACAGGAACCGTGAACATAGCCCTCATTGCAGAGCACCCCCAGCTCACCTGTTGCTCAGAGCTGACACAGAGCACCTCAGAGCAGGACTTGAACTAACAAACAGCAGCTCCGACAGGTCTGTGACCCTGGGCATCACTCTGTGCGGCCTCCCTCCGCCTGGTCTTCCAGAGACTTTCACTGCAGCCGGGGCACCAGGCCTCTGTCTCCTCCACCCCTCCTCTCCCTGACTCCTGGGTTCCTCTCATTAGGAGAGGGTCTTCTTGAAGTTGTCTCCCACTCATGGGCCAGATAAAATGATTAGAAAACAAGCCGGAGCTGCAGCCCCTTGTCTATCCTGACTCTCAGGAGCCCACACCTGTTCCTTGGAGCTGGCCGGTTCAGCAAGGTCCAATTTCTGCAACGTGAGCCCCTGAGGGGTGAGGATTGGCTGACCTGGGCAGCCTGACCCTGCCGGCCAGCCCTCCCCAGGTGTGCCTGGGTTGAGGTCAATATAAACACCGCTCCAGGTAGCAAGAGCTCCTGCAGCTGTGCCTGACACCATATTCTCTGCCCCGTCAGCAGTGTCGGGGCTGGGCTGGTGGGAGGGAGTGAGGGGCCATGGCTTTGTGGGTGGCCCGGTTTGAGTGGGGCTCTGCTGGACTTTCTGCAGGAGTTGCCAGGCTGCCACCTGCTAAACAAGAGGATGTGTCACCCATACCTGCCGCTGGAATTTCTCCCCAGGCAGAGGTGAGGAAGGAAAAAAACAGTGGGGGCTGGGACAGGAGGGGTATCTCAGGCAGGGAAATGGAAAGCTTCCAGAAGAGCGCCCAGGGCCAGGACCATCCTGGCTGGCCTGCAGACACCAAGTCGGCCTGCGTGCTGTCGCTGGTGTGGCTCCACGGGCCTTCCTCTAAGCTTTCAAGTCCTTGTACCTATTCAGGTATTTACCTGGGAAGGGTGGGAACAGTTCAGCAGCAGCTGGCCTGGGGCTCAGCTCACGTTTACTCAGAGACGCCTCGGCACGGTCCCCCAGCTTTGCAATGAGGACACTCCTTGCGGGGGAGCTGCTGGCTGCATGGGAGACGATTCCCCACCTCTGACCAACTTCAGAATTGTTTACCACTGCAGCAAGTGCCCTGATAGGGTTTTTCTCTGTTTAACTGGTGGGTTCTGGGTTTTTTTTCTTTTTTGGTTCAAGGTAGATTTTATTCCTCTTTTTTGTATTTATATATATAAGCATGGAAATAATTCATTCATATAAATACATCTATGGGAAGGGAAGGGAAGGACTTATTTTTCTGTTTTTATTTTTTAATTTAATTTTTTTTTTTTATACAGCAGGTTCTTATTGGTTATCTATTTTATACATATAGATGTATACATGTCAACCCCAATCTCCCAACTCATCCCACCACCACCACCCCACGACTTTCCCCCCTTGGTGTCCATACGTTTGCTCTCTACATCTCTGTCTCTATTTCTGCCCTGCAAACTGGTTCATCTGTACCATTTTTCTAGGTTCCATATATATGCATTAATATACAATATTTGTTTTCCTCTTTCTGACTTACTTCACTCTGTATGACAGCCTCTAGATCCATCGACGTCTCTACAAATGACCCAATTTCATTCCTTTTTATGGCTGAGTAATATTCCATTTTATATATGTACCACATCTTTATCCATTCGTTTGTCTGTGGGCATTTAGGTTGCTTCCATTACCTGGCTATTGTAAATAGTGCTGCAATGAACATAGTGGTGAATGTGTCTTTTTGATTTATGGTTTTCTCTGGGTATATGCCCAGTAGTGGGATTGCTGGATCATATGGTAATTCTATTTTTAGGTTTTTAAGGAACCTCCATACTGTTCTCCATAGTGACTGTATCAATTTACATTCCCACCAATAGTGGAGGAGGGTTCCTTTTCTCCACACCCTCTGCAGCATTTGTTGTTTGTAGATTTTCTGATGATGCCCATTCTAACAGGTGTGAAGTGATACCTCATTGTAGTTCTGATTTGCATTTCTCTAATAATTAGTGATGTTGAGCAGCTTTTCATGTGCATCTTGGCCATCTCTATGTCTTCTTAGAAGAAATGTCTATTTAGATCATCTGCCCATTTTTGTATTGGGTTGTTTGTTTTTTTAATATTGAGCTGCATGAGCTGTTTGTATATACTGGAGATTAAACTTGTGTTCATTGATTTGTTTGCAAATATTTTTGCCTATTCTGAGGGTTGTCTTTTCGTTTTGTTTGTAGTTTCCTTTGCTTTGCAAAAGCTTTTATGTTTCATTAGGTCCCATTTGTTTAGTTTTCTTTTTTATGGCATTACTCTAGGAGGTAGATCAAAAATGATCTTGCTGTGATTTGTGTCAGAGTATTCTTCCTATGTTTTCCTCTAAGAGTTTTATACTGTCTGGTCTTACATTAAGGTCTGTAATCCATTTTGAATTTATTTTTGTGTATGGTGTTAGGGAGTGTCCTATTTTCATTCTTTTACATGTAGCTGTCCATTTCTCCCAGCATCACTGATTGAAGAGACTGTCTTTACTCCATTGTATAGTCTTGTCTCCTTTGTCATAGATTAGTTGACCATAGGTGTGTAGGTTTATCTCTGGGCTTTCTTTCTTTTTTTTTTTCCTTTTACACCTTTATTGGAGTATAATTGTTTTACAATGGAGTGTTAGTTTCTGCTGTATAACAAAGTGAATCAGCTATACATATACATATATCACCATATCCCCGCCCTCTTTCATCTCCCTCCCTCCCTCTGTATCCCACCCCTTTATGTGGTCACAAAGCACCGAGCTGATCTCCCTGTGCTATGTGGCTGCTTTGCAGTAGCTATTGATGTTACATTTGGTAATGTATATATGTCCATGCCACTCTCTCACTTCGTCCCAGCTTACACTTCCCCCTCCCTGTGTCCTCAAGTCCTTTATCTACGTCTGTGTCCTTAATCCTGTCCTTCCCCTAGGTTCTTCATAAACATTTTTTTCCTTTAGATTCCATATATCTCTGTTACCATACGGTATTTGTTTTTCTCTTTCTGACTTACTTCACTGTGTAGGGCTGACTCTAAGTCCATCCACCTCACTACAAATAACTCAGTTTTGTTTCTTTTTATGGCTGAGTAATATTCCATTTTATATATGGACCAGATCTTCTTTATCCATTCATCTGTCGATGGACACCTAGGTTGCTTCCATGTCCTGGCTATTGTAAATAGAGCTGCAATGAATATTGTTGTACATAACTCTTTTTGAATTATGCTTTTCTCAGGGTAAATGCCCAGTACTTGGATTGCTGGGTCGCATGGTACTTCTATTTTTAAGGAACCTCCATACTGTTCTCCCTAGTGGCTATATCAATTTACATTCCCAGCAACAGTGCAAGAGGGTTCCCTTTTCTCCAATAAATGCCTCTCCAGCATTTATTGTTTGTAGGTTTTTTGATGATTGCCATTCTGACTGCTGTGTGGTGATACCTCACTGTAGTTTTGATTTGCATTTTTCTAATGATTAGTGATGTTCAGCATCCTTTCATGTGTTTGTTGGCAATCTGTATATCTTCTTTGGAGAAATGTCTGTTTAGGTCTTCTGCCCATTTTTGGATTGGGTTTGTTTTTGTGATATTGAGCTACATGAGCTGCTTGTAAATTTTGGAGATTAATCCTTTATCATTTGCTTCATATGAAAATATTTTCTCCCATTCTCAGGGTTGTCTTTTCCTCTTGTTTATGTTTTCCTTTGCTGTGCAAAAGCTTTTAAGTTTCATTAGGTCCCATTTGTTTATTTTTGTTTTTATTTCCATTTCTCTAAGAGGTGGGTCAAAAAGGATCTTGCTGTGATTTATGTTATAGAATGATCTGCCTATGTTTTCCTCTAAGAGTTTTATAGTGTCTGATCTTACATTTAGATCTCTCATCCATTTTGAGTTTATTTTTGTGTATGGTGTTATGGAGTGTTCTAATTGCATTCTTATATGTGTAGCTGTCCAGTTTTCCCAGCACCACTTACTGAAGAGACTGTCTTTTCTCCATTGTATATCCTTGCCTCCTTTGTCATAGATGAGTTAGCCATAGGTACGTAGGTTTATCTCTGGGCTTTCTATCCTGTTCCATTGATCTATATTTCTGTTTTTTTGCCAGTACCATATAATCTTGATTACTGTAGCTTTGTAGTATAGTCTGAAGTCAGGAAGTCTGATTCCTTCAGCTCTTTTGATTTCCCTCAAGACTGCTTTGGCTATTCGGGATCTTTTGTGTCTCCATACAAATTTTAAGATTTTTTTGTTCTAGTTCTGTAGAAAATGCCACTGGTAATTTGATAGGGATTGCATTGAATCTGTAGATTGCTTTGGGTAGTATAGTCATTTGCACAATATTGATTCTTCTCATCCAAGAACATGGTTTATACCTCCATCTGTTCCTACGTATTTTATTCTTTTTGTTGCAATGGTGAATGGGATTGTTTCCTTAATTTCTCTTTCTGATCTTTCATTGTTAGTGTATAGGAATGGAAGAGATTTCTGTGCATTAATATTGTATCCTGCAACTTTACCAAATTCATTGATTAGCTCTAGTAGTTTTCTGGTGGCATCTTTAGGATTCACTATGTGTAGTATCGTGTCATTTGCAAACAGTGACAATTTTACTTCTTTTCCAATTTGTATTCCTTTTATTTCTTTTTCTTCTCTGATTGCTGTGTCTAGGACTTCCAAAACTATGTTGAATAATAGTGGTGAGAGTGGACATCCTTGTCTTGTTCCTGATCTTAGAGGAAATGCTTTTAGCTTTTCACCATTGAGAATGATGTTTGGTGTTGGTTTGTCATATACGGCCTTTATTATGTTGAGGTAGATTCCCTCTATGCCCACTTTTTGGAGACTTTTTATCATAAATGAGTGTTGAATTTTGTCAAAAGCTTTTTCTGCATCTATTGAGATGATCATATGGTTTTTATTCTTCAGTTTGTTAATATGGTGTATCAGATTGATAGATTTGTGTATATTGAAGAATCCTTGCATCCCTGGGATAAACCCCACCTGATCATGGTGTATGATCCTTTTAATGTGTTGTTCAATTCTGTTTCCTAGTATTTTGTTGAGAATTTTTACATCTATATTCATCAGTGATATTGGTCTCTAATTTTCTTTTTCTCTAGTATCTTTGTCTGGTTTTGGTATCAGGGTGATGGTGGCCTCATAGAATGAGTTTGGGAGTGTTCCTTCCCCTGAAAATTTTGAAGAGTTTGAGAAGGTTGGGTGTTAGCTCTTGTCTAAGTGTTTGATAAAATTCACCTCTGATGCCATCTGGTTCTGGACTTCTGTTTGTTGGAAGATTTTTAATCACAGTTTCAATTTCATTACTTGTGATTGGTCTGTACCTATTTTCTATTTCTTCCTGGTTCAGTCTTGGAAGGTTATACCTTTCTAAGAATTTGTTCATTTCTTCCAGGTTGTCCATTTTATTGGCATAGAGTTGCTTATAGTAGTGTCTTAGGATGCTTTGTATTTCTGTGGTGTCTGTTACAACTTCTCCTTTTTCATTTGTAATTTTATTGATTTGAGTCCTCTCCCTCTTTTTCTTGAGTCTGGCTAAAGGTTTATCATTTTTGTTTATCTTCTCAAAGAACCAGCTTTTAGTTTTATTGATCTTTGCTATTGCTTTTATTTCATTTATTTCTGCTCTGATCTTTATGATTTCTTTCCTTCTACTAACTTTGGGTTTTGTTCTTCTTTCTCTAGTTCCTTTAGGTGTATGGTTAGATTGTTTATTTGAGATTTTTCTTGTTTCTTGAGGTAGGCAAGAAACTGCTATAAACTTCCCTTTTAGAACTGCTTTTGCTGCATCCCGTAGGTTTTGGATCATCATGTTTTTGTTGTCATTTGTCTTTAGGTAGTTTTTGATTTACTCTTTTATTTCTTCAATGATCTCTTGGTTATTTAGTAACGTATTGTTTAGCCTCCATGTGTTTGTGTTTTTTTACCTTTTTTTCCCTGTAATTGATTTCTAATCTCATAGCAGTGTGGTCGGAAAAGCTGCTTGATATGATTTCAGTTTTCTCAAATTTACTGAGGTTTTATTTGTGACCCAATATGTGTTCTCTCCCGGAGAATGTTCCATGTGCCATTGAGAAGAAACGTTTAATCTGCTGTTTTTGGATGGAATGTCCTATAAATATCCATTAAATCTATCTGGTGTCTTGTGTCATTTAAAGCTTGTGTTTCCTTATTAATTTTCTGTCTGGATGATCTCCATTGGTGTAAGTGTGGTGTTAAAGTGCCCCGCTATTATTGTGTTACTGTCGATTTCCTCTTTTATAGCTGTTAGCAGTTGCCTTATATATTGAGGTGCTCCTATGTTGGGTATATATATATTTATAATTGTTGTATCTTCTTGGATTGATCCCTTGATCATTATGTATTGTCCTTCCTTGTCTCTTGTAACATTCTTTATTTTAAAATCTATTTTATCTGATATGAGTATTGCTACTCCAGCTTTCTTTTGATTTTCATTTGCATGGAATATCTTTTTCCATCCCCCACTTTCAGTCTATATGTGTCCCTAGATCTGAAATGGGTCTCTTGTAGACAGCATATATATGGGTCTTGTTTTTGTATCCATTCAGTGAGCCTGTGTCTTTTGGTTGGAGCATTTGATCCATTCACGTTTAAGGTATTTATCGATATGTATGTTCCTATTACTGTTTTCTTAATTGTTATGGGTTTGTCTTGGTGGGTCTTTTTCTTCTCTTGTGTTTCCCACTTAGAGAAGTTCCTTTAGCATTTGTTGTAGAGCTGGTTTCATGGTGCTGAATTCTCTTAGCTTTTGCTTGTCTGTAAAGCTTTTGATTTCTCCGTCAAATCTGAATGAGATTCTTGCTGGGTGGAGTACTCTTGGTGGTAGGTTCTTCCCTTTCATCACTTTAAATTTATCATGTCACTCCCTTCTGGCTTGTAGATTTTCTGCTGAGAAGTCAGCTGTTAACCTTATGGGAGTTCTGTTGTATGTTATTTGTCATTTTTCCCTTGTTGCTTTCAATAATTTTTCTTTGTCTTTAATTGTTGTCAATTTGATTACTGTGTGTCTCGGCATTTTTCTACTTTGATTTATCCTGCCTGGGACTCTCTGCACTTCATGGACTTCAGTGGCTATTTCTTTTCCCATGCTAGGGAAATTTTCCACTATAATCTCTTCACATATTTTCTTGGGTCCTTTCTCTCTCTCTTCTCCATCTGGGACCCCTATAATGTGAATATTGTTGCGTTTAATGTTGTCCCAGAGGTCTCTTAGGGTGTCTTCATTTATTTTCATTCTTTTTCTTTATTCTGTTCCATGGCAGTGATTTCCACCTTTCTGTCTTCCAGGTCACTTATCCGTTCTTCTGCCACAGTTATTCTGCTACTGATTCCTTTTAGTGTATTTTTCATTTCAGTTATTGTATTGTTCATCTCTGTTTGTTTGTTCTTTAATTCTTCTAGGTGGTTGTTCCTTAATTCTTCTAGGTCTTTGTTAAGCATTTCTTGCATCTTCTCGATCTTTTCCTCCATTCTTTTTCCAAGGTCTTGGATCATCTTCACTATCATTATTCCGAATTCTTTTACTGGAAGGTTGCCTATCCCCACCTCATTTCATTGTTTTTCTGGGGATTTATCTTGTTCCTTGATCTGGTATAAAGTCCTCTGCCTTTTCATTTTCTTTATCTTTCTGTGAATGTGGTTTTGCTTCCACAGGTTGCAGAATTGTAGCTCTTCTTGCTTCTGCTGTCTGCTCTCCGGTGATTGAGTCTATCTTAGAGGCTTGTGCAAGCTTCCTTATGGGAGGGACTGGTGGTGGGTAGAGCTGGGTGTTGCTCTGGTGGGCAGAGCTTTAATCTGCTTGTCTGTGGATTAAATAAAAGTTTAATAAAAAGTTTAGTCTGCTTGTCTGCTGATGCATGGGGCTTGGTTCCCTCCCTGTTGGTTGTTTGGCCTGAGGCGACCCAGCACTGGAGCCTACCTTGCTCTTGGTGGGGCTAATGGCGGACTCTGGGAGGGCTCACGCCAAGGAGTATTTCCCAGAACTTCTGCTGCCAGTGTCGTTGTCCCCATGGTGATCCACAGCCACTCCCCGCCTCTGCAGGAGACCCTCTAACACTAGCAGTTAGGTGTGGTCACTCGCCTATGGGGTGACTACTCCTTCCCCTGGGTCCTGATGTGCACACTACTTTGTGTGTGCCCTCCAAGAGTGGAGTCTCTGTTGAGACTCTGAGTCTCTGAGTGCAGTTGAGACTCTGAGACTCATAGTGGAGTTGCACAGACTCTGGGTCCTGTGAAGCTTTGATGCTTTGTGGTTCTAGAAATCCTATAGGAGATGGTCCACAGCAGGTGAAGCTAATGCTGTCAGTAGAGGTGGTGAAGCCAAAGATCTTCAGTTCCGACAAGAGGTGCCGATGTACATACAGGACAAAATCATCTCGTGTGAATGTAGTTCAGGCACGTTTAAGATGAATGCAGTCATGTTAATGCCTAACATCTTCTATTTTGTGCCTCTCCTCAGGGACCCCCTCCTCAGTTCCTGAGGCTCCTGTAAGTCATGTACAGGGGAATGGAGAGTGCGCTCTGTCCAGTCTGAGCCCTGAGTTACCCTGTGTGTATCTTAGGATACTTTGTATTTCTGTGGTGGCTGTTGTAACATCATCTCTTTCATTTCTGATTTATTTGGGCCCTCTCTTTTTAACAAAACATACTACTGTTGTCTTTTAATCTTTACAGAAGTTTAATAAGTGTTTGATCTACTACCCTTTCTCTATGTATACTTTTTGCAGTGAGATTTTTACTTTTGTTTGTTTTCTTGTTACTATCAGTAATTAGTGAGAATTCTTTTAAGCTACCTTCAACATTGCTTATAAAGCTGCTTTATTAGTGATGACAGAGCTTTAATGGAAGTCATGTTCTGGTTGTAAATTAGAATGCAATGTGCCAGCAAAAAGTCCCTTAAGTTTATGTCTCATTACTTCTTCTTTTTTCAATTTAATTTTTATTTTTTATCAGAGTAAATTTGATTAAAGTGTTTTGTTTGTTCTAGGTGTGCAAGATGTGGTTCTTTTACACATATACATGTATCTATACTTCTTCAGATCGTTTTCTCATGTAGGTTATGACACAATGTTGAGGAGTCTTCTCTTGGTATTCTGTAGGTCTCTGGTGATTATATATTTCACATGTGTTTCTATATCGATGTTAACCCCTATATCCTAATGTATCCAATCCTCATACCTTTTATTTGGTGAACCATAACTTTATTTAATGAATCTGTGATTGCCTTTCTCTGTGGAAATATCTTCATTGGTATCAATTTATAGCTAACACCTATAAGTGATATTATAGGATATGTGTCTTTTGCTGTCTGACTTAGTACAATTTGCCTGATTACCTTTAGAATCATCTACGGTACTGCAAATGACCTTGTTTCATTTTTTTCCCTAGCTAATATTCCATCTGTACATGTACCAGTTCTTCTTTGTCCACTCACCTCTTGATGGACTATTTGGTTGCTTCCATGTCTTGGCTATTGTAATACTGCTGCAATGCACATTTGCCTGCCTGTGTCTTTCCAATTCTGTCTTCTTATGTTATAGGCCCAGGAGTGGGCCTCCTGTATCATATCGTATCTCAGGGTTTACCTTTTAAATGCACCACGATTCTGTTCTCATTAGTGGCTCTTTCCAGGTTACATCCCACTTAAAGTTGAGGGTATGCATTTCTCCACAACACCTTCAGCATTTATTGTGTGTAGTTTTCTTGCTGATGGATATTCTGACTGGTGTGAGCTGATACATCTTTGTGGTTGAATTTGCATGTGACTCATAATCCGTTGAAATTAAGCTTTAAGGCATGTCCTTTTTATTTTTCAAACTGTGAGTACAGCTTAGTTCTTCAAAGTGTTTTCTTAAAGTATGTGTCACATTTTGGAATTTATTGGCCATTACATCCCTCAGGACATTTTGAGGGAAGGTTTCACTTACAGCCCTGCAGTACTTGTTCACATGAAGTGACCATTAGCACAGGCTTTAAAGCTTCTTTTGCAGGCAACAGCCAGAGTGCGGCAGCCTTTCTTCATTCCCCATGCTGGTACTAGGGAAACAGACCTTCTGGCCAGTGGTCTTCCTTGGTTATAAATTAGAGTGTAATGTGCCCGGATAAACCCTGAAAAGCTGATGTCTCCTTAACTTTGCTTGTTTTTTAAATTTAATTTATATTTTTATTGGAGTAATACTCCATGTGTATATGGACCACTTCTTGATGCATTCCCCTGTTGATGGACATTTTCGTTGCTTCCAAGTGTTGGCTATATTAAATATTGCTGGAGTGCAAGATTGCCAGCCTGTGACTTTTTGATTCTCATTTTCTCAGGTGACAGGCCCAGCAGTGGGCGTGACTGATTGACTAAGTATCTCAATGTTTACCTTTTCAAAGCACCTCCATTGTGTTTTCATTAGTGGCTCTTACCACGCCCCCCTTAGAACCAAGGGTACGAATTTCTCCACAATCCCTTCAGCATTTATTGCTTGCAGCATTTTTACTCATGCCCATCCTGACTGCTGTGACCTGATAGGTTTTTGTAATTTGGGTTTGCATGTCTTTAAAAATTCCTAAAATTCATGATTTTTCCATGCCTTTTCCTTTCTGTTAAAAAAAAAAGTGTGAGTACAATATATCTCTTGGAATTTTCTTCTTGGAAGGTTGCCCTTTTTTGAATTTTTGGTCGATATTCGACCCCAGTATCTTTTTGGAGGGCAGGTGTCATTACAGAACTGCAAGTTTGGTGAATATTTAGTGACCATTACCACTGGGTTTAGAGCTGCTGTTGTGGGAAATGGCCACAAGGAGGCAGCATTTCTCCATTCCCAAATCTGGGTACTAGGGCAGCAAAGCCTTTCTGGAAGTCGTGTTCCTAGGTTGTAAGTTAGAATGGAATGGGCCAGGAGAAACGCCCATAAGTTTATGTCTCATTATTTCTTCTTGGTGTTTAAAATTTATTTAATCGGGGTAATGATTAGATATTTTTTGTCCAGGTGTACACAATCTGGTTCATTTGTACAATATATATGTCTATTCATGTTCAGATCCTCTTCCCATGTAAAATATTACAGAGTGTTCCGTAGACCTCCCTTGTTATATGGCCGGTCTTTTTGATATATGTTTATAATATGTATTTGTATACGTATGGTAATGCTAATCTTAATTTATCCATTCCACCCACCTTTCCTTTTAGATAAGCATACTTAATTTCTAAGTCTGTGAGTGTCTTTCTCTGTGGAAATATGTTCATTTGTGTTAGTTATTAGATAACGCCTATAAGTGATATCATAGGATATAGATCTTTTGCTTTCTGACTTACCTCATGTTCTGTGATTATCTCCAAGCTCATCTGTGGTGCCTCAAATAGCAGTGTTTCATTGTTTTCCATGGCTAATATTCTACTGTGTACATGCACCACTTCTTTATCCATTCATCTGTTGATGGACATTTTGGTTGCTTCACTGTCTTGGCTATTGTGAATAAGGCTGCAGTGCAGCTTTTGCAGCCTGGATCTTCTCGATTCTGGTCTCCTCAGGTGAGAGGCCCAGTGGTGTGACTGCTGGATTGAATGGTACCTCGATTTTTACTTTTAATCGCAGCGCCTTTCTGTTCTCATTATTGGCTGTTACATCTTTACAACTTTACATCTCATCAGCAGCTAGAAGGTACACAGTTCTCTAAAACCCCTTCAGAATTTATTGTTTGTAGACTTTTTGCTGATGGTCAGTCGATTGGTGTGAGTTGAAACCTTTTTGTAGATTAGATTTGCATGAGTCTAATAATTCCTGAGGTTGAGCTTTTCCCCTTTTTCCTTTTTTTAAAAAAAAGAATGGGTCAAACTTACCTCTTCATACTATCTTCTTGAAAAATTTGCCAGTTTTTAATTTTATTGGCCATTCCCTACCTCTGCACAATTGTTTAGGGCAGGTGTCCTTTACAGCCCTGAGTCCTTGTGAATGTTAAGAGACCATTAGAAGTCCAATGCAACCCAGCAATCCCACTACTGGGCATATACCCTGAGAAAACCATAATTCAAAAAGAGTCATGTACCAAAATGTTCATTGCAGCTCTATTTACAAGAGCCCGGAGATGGAAACAACCTAAGTGTCCATCATCGGATGAATGGATAAAGAAGATGTGGCACATATATACAATGGAATATTACTCAGCCATAAAAAGAAACGAAATTGAGCTATTTGTAATGAGGTGGATAGACCTAGAGTCTGTCGTACAGAGTGAAGTAAGTCAGAAAGAGAGAGACAAATACCATATGCTAACACATATATATGGAATTTAAGGAAAAAAATGTTATGAAGAACCTAGGGGTAAGACAGGAATAAAGACACAGACCTATTGGTGAATGGACTTGAGGATATGGGGAGGGGGAAGGGTGAGCTGTGACAAAGCGAGGGAGAGGCATGGACATATATACACTACCAAACGTAAGGTAGATAGCTAGTGGGAAGCAGCCACATAGCACAGGGATATCAGCTCGGTGCTTTGTGACCGCCTGGAGGGGTGGGATAGGGAGGGTGGGAGGGAGGGAGACGCAAGAGGGAAGAGATATGGGAACATATGTATATGTATAACTGATTCACTTTGTTATAAAGCAGAAACTAACACACCATTGTAAAGCAATTATACCCCAGTAAAGATGTTAAAAAAAAAAAAAAAGAGACCATTAGCTGTGGGCTTAAAGCCGCTCTTGCGGGAAATGGCCACAAGGTGGCAGAATTTCTACATTTCTAACTGGGTTTTTGGGCAGCAGACCCTTCCTGGAAATCGTGTTAGTAGGCTTCAAATTAGAGTGGAATGTGCCAGGGCACATCCCAAGAGATTATATCTCCTTACTTCTTGTTTGTTTTTTTAATTTCATTTTTATTAATTATCAGAGCAAATTTGATAAAAACGTAGATTCTCCTAGGTGTACAGAATCTGGTTCATCATATCAATGTATCTGCCTATTCCTCTTTGGATCCTTTCCCGTGTATGTTATTATAGAGTGTTGAGTAGACCTCTCTTGGTATTCTGTAGGTATTTTGTGATTATATATTTCATATGTATTGGTACATGTGTGTTAACCCCCATATCCTAATTCATACATTCCTTACACTTTTCCATTTGGTTTGTTTAATTTTTTTTTCTTAATCCATGCTTTTCCTTCTCTTGGAAATAAGTTCATGAGTATCAATTTTTAGGTAACACCTATAGGTGACGTCACAGGATATCTGTCTTTCACTTTCTTTCTTACTTCAAGTTGGGTGATTGTATCTAGGTCCTTATGTGGTGGTGCAAACTGCACTGTTTCATTGTTTTCCATAGCTAATATTGCATTGTGTACATGGACCACTTCCTCTTTGTGCATTTTTCTGTTGATGGACATTTTGGTTTCTTCCAAGTCTTGGCTATGTTAAATGTTCCTGCAGTGCAGGATTGCCAGCCTTTGTCTTTTCCATTCTGCTCTGCTCAGGTGATAGGCACATCAAAGCACCTACCAGATCCCATGGTAGGTCAATTTTTACCCTTAATCGCACCTCCATTATGTTCTCACTACTGGCTGTTACCAGTTTACATCCCCCCAGCAGCTAGAGGGTACGCAGTTCTCTGAAACCCCATTCAGCATTTATTCTTTGTAGACTTTTTTCTAAGAACATTCTGACGGCCGTGAGGTGAACATTTCTGTAATTGGATTTGCATGGCTTTATTAATTGCTGATGTTGCGCATTTTTCAATTCCCTTTTATTTTAAAGAAAAAAAAAGAAAAGACAAAATGTGCATAAAATATGCCTCTTGAAATTGTCTTCTTGAAATGTTGACATCATTTGAATTTTCTGGTCGATTTACGACCCCAGGATTTTTTTTGATGGCAAGTGTCATTTACAGGCCTGCAATTATTTTGAATATTAAGTGACCATTACTGCTCTTGTGTGAAATGACCAGAAGGCGGCAGCACTTCTCCTTACCAAATCTGCTTATTAGGGCAACAGAGCCATAATGGAAGTTGCGGTGTAGGTTGTAAATTAGAATGGAATGTGCCAGGAAAAGCCCCTTAAGATTATGTCTCATTACTTCTTGTTCGTTATTTTAATTTAATTTTTATTCTTTATCACAGCAAATTAGATTACAATGTTTTGTTTGTTCTAGGTGTGCAAGATGTGGTTCTTTTACACATACACATATATCTATTCTTCTTTGGATCCTTTTCCCATGTAGGTTATGACACAATGTTGAGTAGTCTTCTCTTGGTATGCCATAGGTTTTTGGTGATTATATATTTCACATGTGTTTGTATATCTCTGTTAACCCCAATATCGTAATGTATCCAATCCTCACACCTTTCCTTTTGGTGAACCATAAGTTTGTTTAATGAATCTGTGGTTGCCTTTCTCTCTGGAAATATCTTCGTAGGTATCAATTTTTAGGTAACACCCATAAGTGATACGATAGGATATGTGTCTTTCGCTTTCTCACTACCAGTTTTTGCATGATTACCTCTAGACTCCTATGGTCCTGCAAATGGCATTTTTTCATATTTTTCCTTGGCTAATATTCCATCTGTACATGTACCAGTTCTTCTTTGTCCACTCATCACTTGGTTGCTTCCATGTCTTGGCTATTGTAATACTTCTACAGTGCAGATTTGCCTGCCTGTGTCTTTCCAATTCTGTCTTCTTAAGATATAGCCCGAGAAGTGGGCCTGCTGGAACATATAGTAGCTCAAGGTTTACCTTTTAAAGGCACCTCCATTCTGTTCCCATTAGTGGCTCTTAGCAGGTTATGTCCCACTTCAAATTGAGGGTATGCATTTCTCCAAAACCTCTTCAGCATTGATCGTTTGTAGTTTTTTTTGCTGATGGTTATTCTGAGTGGTGTGATCTGATACCTCTTTGTGGTTGGATTTGCATGTGTCTCATACTCCCTTGAAATTGAGCTTTCAGGCATGTCCTTTTATTTTTCAAACTGTTATTACAGCTGACTTCTTCAAATTGTTTTCTTGAAGTATGTGCCACATTTTGACATTTTTTGGCCTTTACCTGCATCAAGACATTTTAAGGGCAGGTTTCATTTGCAGCCCTGCAGTACTTGTGCATATGAAGTGCCCATCAGCACAGATTTCAAAGCTGCTGTTGCAGGTATCGGCCAGAGGATAGCAGCATTTCTACGTTCCCCACTCTGGTACCTAGAGAAACAGACTTTCCTGCCAGTGGTATTCCTCAGTTATAAATTAGAGTGCAATGTGCCCTGATATACCCCCAAAAGCTTACGTATCCTTACTTACGTTTGTTTTTTAAATTTAATTTATATTTTTTAGTGGAGTAATATTCCATTTTGTACATGGACCACTTCTTTGTGCATTCCTCTGTTGATGGACATTTTTGTTGCTACCAAGTGTTGCCTATGATAAATATTGCTGGAGTGCAGTACTGCCAGCCTGTGACTTTTGATTCTCATTTTCTCAGGTGATAGGCCCAACAGTGGGTATGATTCATTGACTGGTAGCTCAATGTTTACCTTTTCAAGGAACCTGCATTGTGTTTTCATTAGTGGCTCTTACCACGTCCCAATTAACACCGAGGGTACGCATTTTTCCACAACCCCTTCAGCAGTTATTGTTTGCAGAATGTTTGCTCATGGCCATTCTGACTGCTGTGAGCTGATAGGTTTTTGTAATTTGGATTTGCATGTCTAATAATTCCTAATATTCAGCATTTTTCCACACCTTTCTCTTTTGTTTAGAAAAAAAAGTGTGAGTACAATATACCTCTTGAAATTGTCTTCTTGGAAGGTTGCCCTCTTTTGAATTTTGAGGTCGATTTTCGACCCCAGGATTTTTTTTGAGAGCAGGTGTCATTTACATGCCTGCAATGATTGTGAATATTTAGTGACCATTAGCACTGGGTTTAAAGCTGGTGTTGTGGGAAACGGCCACAAGGCGGCAGCATTTTTCCATTCACAAATCTGGTTACTAGGGCAGCAGAGCCTTTCTGGAAATCCTGTTACTAGGTTGTAAATTAGAATGGAATGTGCCAGGAAAAAGCCCTTGAAGTTTATGTCTCATTACTTCTTGTTCGTTGTTTTAATTGTTTTAATCGGGGTAATGATTAGAATACAGTTTGTCCTAGGTGTACACAATCTGGTTCATTCGTACATCATATATATCTATTCATGTACAGATCCTTTTCCCATGTAAAGGATTACAGAGTGTTCTGTAGACCTCCCTTGCTATGTGGTCGGGCTTTTTGATATATGTACTTAACCTGTATTTGTATAGGTATGGTAAACTTAATCTTAATTTATCCATTGCCACCACCTTTCCTTTTAGATATGCATAGTTTTTTTTTTTAAGTCTGTGTGTGTCTTTCTCTGTGGAAGTGTGTCCATTTTTGTCAGTTGTTAGGTAACACCTATAAGAGATATCATAGGATATATGTCTTTTGCTTTCCAACTTACCTCATGTTCTGTGTTTATCTCTAGGCTCATCTATGGTACCTCAAAGAGCAGTGTTTCATTGTTTTCCATGGCTAATATTCCATTGTGTACATGGACCACTTCTTTATCCATTCATCTGTTGATGGACATTTAGGTTGCTTCCATGTCTTGGCTATTGTGAATAAGGCTTCAGTGCAGCTTTTGCAGCCTCTGTCTTCTGGATGCTGGTCTTCTCAGGTGAGAGGCACAGCGGTGTGCCTGCTGCATCGAATGGTAGCTCAATTTTTACCGTTAAACGCACCTCCATTATGTTCTCACTACTGACAGTTACCAGTTTACATCCCCCCAGCAGCTAGAGGGTACACAGTTCTCTCAAACCACTTCAGCATTTATTCTTTGTAGACTTTTTGCTGATGGTCAGTCGACTGGTGTGAGTTGAAACCTTTTTGTAGATTAGATTTGCATGAGTCTAATAATTCCTGAGGTTGAGCTTCTATCCATTTTCCTTTTTGAAACGAGAGTAAGTCAAACTTACCACTTCATACTACCTTCTTGAAAATTTTGCCTTTTTTGAATTTTTTTGGCCATTCCTAACCTCAGGACATTTTTTGAGGGCAGGTGTCCTTTACAGCCCTGAGTTCTTGTGAATGTTAAGTGACCATTAGTTGTTGGTTTAAAGCTGCTCTTGTGGGAAACCGCCACAAGGCGGCAGCATTTCTACATTTCCAACTCTGGGTTTTTGGGCAACAGCCTTCCTGGAAATCGTGTTAGTAGGCTGCAAATTAGAGTGGAATGTGCCAGGGCACACCCCCAAGAGCTTATATCTCCTTACCTCTTGTTTGTTTTTTAAATTTAATTTTTATCTATTATCTGAGCGAAATTTGATAAAAATGTTGTGTTTGTTCTAGGTGTACAGAATCTGGTTCATTATATCGATGTATCTATCTATTCATCTTTGGTTCCTTTCCCGTGTAGGTTATTACAGAGTGATGAACTCAATTTTTAACTTTAAACGCACCGCCATTCTCATCTCACTACTGGCTGTTACCAGTTATCGTCCCAGCAGCAGCTTGAGGGTACACAGTTCTCTAAAACCCTTTCAGCATTCATGTTTTGTAGACTATTTTGCTGATGATCACTCTGACGGTGGTAAGGTGAACGTTTTTGTAGATTGGATTTGCATGGCTTTATTAGTTCCTGATATTGAGCATTATTCCATGCATTTTTTAAAACAAAAAGAAAAAGAAAGAAAAGACAAAATGTGCGCAAAATATGGCCCTTGACATTGTCTTTTTGAAATGTTGACGTCTTTTGAATTTTCTGGTCGATTTACGACCCCAGGAATTTTTTGAGGCCCGGTGTCCTTTACAGTCCTGCACATATTTTGAATATTAAGTGATCATTAACGCTTGGTTTAAATCTGCTGTTGTGTGAAACAGCCACAAGGCGGCCGCATTTCTCCTTTACCAAATCTGGTTACCAGGGCAACAGAGCCTTAATGGAAGTCTTGTTCTAGGTTGAATATTAGAATGGAATGTGCCAGGAAAAAGCCCCTTAAGTTTATGTCTCACTACTTCTTGTTCGTTTTTTTAATTTAATTTTTATTTTTTATCACAGCAAATTTGATTACAATGTTTTGTTTGTTCTAGGTGTGCAAGATGTGGTTCTTTCACACATATACATATATCTATTCTTCTTTGGATCCTTTTCCCATGTAGGTTATGATACAATGTTGAGTAGTCTTCTCTTGGTATTCATAGGTCTTTGGTGATTATATATTTCACATGTGTTTGTATATCTCTGTTAACCCCAATATCGTAATGTATCCAATCCTCACACTTTTCCATTGGTGAACCATAAGTTTGTTTAATGAATCTATGATTGCCTTTCTCTGTGGAAATATCTTCATTGTTATCAATTTTTAGGTAACACCTATAAGTGATATCATACATTAGGTGTCTTTCACTTTCTCACTTACTACAAGTTGCATGTTTACCTCTAGACTCATATATGGTGCTGCAAATGGCATTGTTTCATTTTTTCCTGAGCTAATATTCCATCTCTACATGTAGCAGTTCTTCTTTATCCACCCATCTGTTGATGGACTTTTGGTTGCTTCCATGTCTTGGCTATTGTAACACTGCTGCAGTGCAGATTTACCTGCCTGTGTCTTTCCAATTCTGTCTTCTTAGGTTATAGGCCCAGGAGTGGGCCTCCTGGATCATATAGTAGCTCAATGTTTACCTTTTAAAGGCACCTCCATTCTGTTCCCATTAGTGGCTCTTACCAGGTTACGTCCCACTTCAAATTAAGGGTATGCATTTTTCCACAACCTCTTCAGCATTGATCGTTTGTAATTTCTTTCCTGATGGTTATGCTGAATGGTGTGAGCTGATACCTTTGTGTGGTTGGATTTGCATGTGTCTCATAATCCCTTGAAATTGAGCTTTCAGACATGTCCTTTTAGTTTTCAAACTGTTATTACAGCTTACTTCTTCAAATGGTTTTCTTGAAATATGTGCCACATTTTGAAATATTTTGGCCTTTACCTCCCTCAAGACATGATGAGGGCAGGTTTCCGTTACAGCCCTGCAGTACTTGTTCATGTGAAGTGACCATTAGCATAGGTTTTAGAGCTGCTTTTTCAGGTAACGGCCAGAGAGTGGCAGCATTTCATAATTCTATGAAATGTAAATGAACACACTATATATATATTTTCTTTTAAATTTCCATTGTTACTTTTTTAAAGTACAATTATAATTCAAGTTCTTAGTAACAAGTGAAATTTAAAAAGATTAAAGGAAAAGATAATATTTTACCACTTGCCATCCTTTCCCATTTATTGAAACAAGCAGCATAGTGTGTAGATTTCTCATTTTATCCAGGTGTTCTATACATCTGGAACATTATGTTTCTCACTGTAGAAAAACAGATTTAGCTCTCACAATTTTTATAGGCTACATAACAGTCCATAGAACAGAAGTAGCAAGTATTTCACACTTAGCTTTTTGAGGGACACTCAGGATACTTTCCCTTTTATTTTGTTGTTCTGCTAATTTTTTTTAACCACAGAAAAATATTTTTTAAAATTCAAAACAAAAGAAAATTAAGTTAGGGGTAAGGATTAGGGTTTAGGATATGGGTTAGGTTACGGGTTAGGGTATGGGTTAGGGTACGTGTTAGGATAAGGCTTAGGGTAAGGGTTAGGGTTACGGTTAGGGATAGGGTTATGGTTAGGGAACGGGTACGATTTAGGGTACGACAACGGTTTAGGGTTAGCGTACGTGTTAGGGTACGGGTGAGTGTTAGTGTACGGGTTAGGATTAGGGTACGGGTTAGTGTAAGGCTTCGGGGAAGGGTTAGGGTTAGGGTTAGGGAACGGTTTAGGTTACAGGTTAGGGTATGAAAACGGTTTAGGGTTAGGGTACATGTTAGGGTAAGGGTTAGGGTTAGGGTATGGGCTAGGGTAAGGATTAGCTTGAACGTTAGGGTTAGGATTAGGCTTAGGATTAGGGAATGGGTACGGTTTAGGGTACAGGTTAGGATACGACAGCGGTTTAGGGTTAGCATACGTGTTAGGGTACGGGTTAGTGTTATTGTATGGGTTAGGATTAGGGTACGGGTGAGTGTAAGGCTTCGGGTAAGGGTTAGGGTAAGGATTAGGGAACGGGTATGGTTCAGGTTACATGTTAGTGTACAACAACGGTTAAGGGTTACTGCACGGGTTACGGTACAGGTTAGTATTAGTGTACGGGTTAAGATTAGGGTATGGGCTAGGGTAAGGATTCAGATAAGCGTTAGGGTTAGGGTTAGGGAATGGATATGGTTTAGAGTACAGGTTAGGGTTCGGCAATGATTTAGGGTTAGCGTATGTGTTATGGTACGGGTTAGTGTTAGTGTACGGTTTAGGCTTAGGGTACGGGTTAGGGTAAGGCTTCAGGTAAGGGTTAGAGTTAGCGTTAGGGTTAAGGAACGGATACGGTTTAGGTTACAGGTTAGGGTACAACATCGGGTTAGGGTTAGCGTACGTGTTAGGTTACAGGTTAGTGTTAGTGTACGGGTTAGGATTCGGGTACAGGTTAGGGTAAGCCTTCGGGTAAGGGTTAGGGTTAGGGTAAGGATTAGTGAACGGGTATGGTTTAGGTTACATGTTAGTGTACGACAGTGGTTTAGGGTTAGGGTACGGGTTACGTTACGGGTTTGTGTTAGTGTACGATTTAGGATTAGGGTACGGGCTAGGTTAAGGCTTCTGGTAAGCGTTAGGGTTAGAGTTAGGGTTAGGGTTACAGATTGGGTATGGTTTAGGGTACAGGTTAGGTTTCGACCATTAGGGTTAGCGTACGTGTTACGGTAGTGGTTAGTGTTAGTGTACGGGTTAGGATTAGGGTATGGGTTAGGGTAAGGCTTCAGGTTAGGGTTAGGGTTAGGTTTAGGGTTAGCGTTAGGGTTAAGGAACGTGTACGGTTTAGGTTACAGGTTAGGGTATGACAACTGGTTAGGGTTAGCGTACGTGTTAGGTTACAGTTTAGTGTTAGTGTACGGGTTAGGATTAGGGTACGGGTTAGGTTAAGGCTTCGGGTAAGGGTTAGGGTTAGGTTTAGGGTTACGGAATGTGTACGCTTAGGTTACAGGTTAGGGAACGACAACGGCTTAGGGTTAGGGTACGTGTTAGGGTATGTTTTAGTGTTAGTGTATGGGTTAGTATTAAGGTACGGGTTAATGTAAGGCTTAGCGTAAGTGTTAGGGTTAGGGTACGACAACAGGTTAGAGTTAGGATATGTGTTAGGGCATAGGTTATTTTTTGTGTTCGGGTTAGGATTAGGGTATGGATTATGGTAAGGCTTAGGGTAAGGGTTAGGGTTAGGGAATGGGTACGGTTTAAGGTCAAGTTTAGGGTACGACAATGGGTTAGTGTCAGGGTACGTGTTAGGGTACGGGTTAGTGTTAGTGTATGCATTAGGATTAGTGTACGGGTTACGGTAAGGCTTAGGGTGAGCGTTAGGGTTAGGGAACTGGTACGGTTTAGTGTACAGGTTAGTGTATGACAACGGGTTAGGGTTAGGTTACGTGTTAGGGTACGGGTTAGTGTTAGTGCATGGGTTAGGATTAGGGTATGCATTAGGGTCAGGCTTAGGGTAAGGGCTAGGGTTAGGGTTAGGGAATGTGTACGTTTCAGGGTACAGATTAGTGTAAGAGAATGGGTTAGGTTTAGGGTACATGTTAGGGTACGGGTTAGTGTTAGTGTACGAGTTAGGATTAGGTTATGGCTTAGGGTAAGGCTTAGGGTAAGGGTAGCTCTCCAGACCTCTTGGCAGATGTAGATGCCCCACTGTCCTGAAATCCTGGGAAAGAAGTCACTGAGTTTATATTTTCACCATCCCCTCAGCATAGGATACTGAAGCAGAATTTTAATCTATGAAAAATATAATTACCACATTTAAAAACATATTTGAGTTTCATACCTGCCACACAAATACAATTTGTGAACATCAGTAACTGGCCTCTGGAGTCTGTTTTGTTTGTACGCAGACTCTTCAGTTCTTGGGAACTCTGAGGAAAACTGGGTTACCATAGTGCCACAAGATGGGACTGAGGATCTTTGGGTCTCAGGGCAGAGAGGAAGCTCCTCTTCTATTACCTTCAGTGTTGCCTAAACATGAGTGGCAGTTCTCCTTAGCTTTTCCTGTCAAAGGGTAAACAGACAAGTCAGGCAGTTTGTGACTGGGAAGCTCCTTCTATTGAATATACTTTTGTAAGAGCTAAGATTGTGTGTAGTTCAGTACGAGTACAAGTATTGTATATGTACTAGCCCAAGAGGGCAAGGGTAAAAGGCTTAGAAACTTCTGCAACAATGTCAAAAGATGTAGAAACTTAAAAAAGTTTTCCTTTTGTATAAATTAAAATGGAAGTCATGCCAAATCACCCCAGTATTATTTTTAACTGTGGACACTGAGCTCAGTGGCTTCTGTAGTTGCCTAATTGAGAACATGATTATTCATTTATCTCCCATTTTGTGTAAGGAGCTGTTTGCCCTCATGTTGAATTATTTCACTCAAAGTTCTGAATGCAATGGAGTTTTCACTGTTGTTGGGGAGGACTGCCAGGCGCCTTGACCCAGATGCCCTGTAATGTAGTATTTTTCTCTGAAATCTTTCTTAGAATACAGCCTTATTGATAGTTTTATGTTTGTTATAGAAAAAGATGAAAGGGCTGTATTGATGGGAACAGTTATTTTTAGACACATAAGGAATACTTTATCTCTGGGGAGGATTGTGAGACCAGGGGTGGCTAAGTTTGAGGTTGCATAGACCAAGAAGGGCACTAACTTAAATAGACTTGATTAAAGTGACTAACATATTAAGCAACTCCACATGCCAGGCACTATCCTAAGTTACTTACACTTATGTTACTAAAACTTCACAAAACTCTATCAGTTAGGTACTATTATCACTGCCTTTTCAAAACCAGGAAATTGATGCTCAGAGAAGTTAGGTGGCTTGCTTAAGGTCACACAGCAAATAATGTCAGAGCTAGGATTTGAACCCAGGTTTGTCTAAATTCATTCTTCTCACTATCACATTACACTGATAGAACATGGAATTAACTTCAATGTAGGAGACAAGAATGTGTGTATATTGGGAGAGAAAGTTGATCTAGACAGGGTTTGGCAAGCTTTTTCAGTGAAGGACCAGATAGTAGATATTTTAGGCTTTGGGGGTCACATATGGTCTCTGTTACATAATGTTCTTTATTTTTCTTTATAATCCTTTAAAAATGTAAAATCCATCATTTTAGCATTTGGTCTGTACAAAACCAGGTGACAGGCTGGATTTGGCTTGTGGGCTGTAATTTGCTGATCCTTGTTCTAAGAACTTCTTAGATTGATGTACTCTAATAATGAGTATAATTTTTGAAAAGAGATTTGAAAACCAGAAATTCCTATATTTATCTATGGTATCTTCTAACTTCAAGTTCTTTGTTAGTAGGGCAATAGTGCTGCATTCTTAGAAAGTTGAAATATTTCACTAAATTTGATAAAGTATGAATAATTCATATGATTACAGGCATATCTTCATATATTTAATTTATATATGCATATATATACACATGTATATATATATACAAATTGATATATATGAATTGATTTCCTAATCTAGTACCCAATCTATTTTCCTATAGATTATACATTGGGAAAAACCAAAGTAGCTATGGAATAAAAATTTGATGTATATTATTGAGTTTCAGGGTGGGAAGCCCTAGGAAATTATATCCTTATTTCCTCTTTCAGGTTTTAACCAATCAACATAAAAGAGTCTGATGAAGATCAAAATGTTGGCTTTGTTACTGATAGGGCTATGTGGAAGAACACAGTTTTTAGGTGTGGGTTTCTAATCATTGAACTTGGAAATTAGAGAGAATTATCCACCTAGTCTTAGACTGCACTGGATAACTGCAGCCCTCCCCACACGGGGCAGAGTCTTTCCTGTTATGTACCGTATGCCTCTGGGAGGGTGGACCAAGGCAGTGTCTTTGCAGGGAGGCAGATCTGGAAGACAGGAGGGATGAGTTCTGCACATCCAGAGTCCCCCTGCCCCAAACTTGATCACCACCCCAAGACAGTCAGAAGCAAGAGGCGTAGCCTAAGATTTCCAATTAAGGTACTGGTTTTATTATCCAAAGTGGAGACCCCGAATGGAGGACTTGATGCTCCAGTGTGAAAGGTACATGGATAGCTATTTTACCACCATTTTATAGAAAACTAGATGAAAACCATAGATGTTATTTCAGTTTTCTCTTAGCCTAAAAAGGTAAATCTGCTTTGGCCTTTTGTGTGTTTTGTGCTCATCAGTGACATTGTTAACCTAATGCTTTATTGTGCTGCTGAAGTGCTGGGAGTGATCTGGGCTGTGTCATTTACTCTGGCGGCAGCTTGTCACCTGGGGGCAGGGATGCCTGCCACCCAACCCAGCACACCTGAGGGGCCCAGTGATGTAGCCACAGTCATTGTTTTCAGTATGTTCAATTCTGGTCTAGATCAGTAAGCCACCTGGTGGGGACAGAGTGTGGTTTGAGTTAGTTTAAATCAAAGCATCAGTAGCAGAAAAGGGATAGATTGCCCTGGTATTCTCTTCCTAACACCAACCATCGCATGACACACAGAAACCACTGATTTTTCTCCCTTACCATCCCCAACTCCTTGCATTTACTGTATAATTGGAATATGGGGCTACAGGACGGGTGGAGCCATCTTCTCAAGGTCATGTAGTTCCCTTCATTCCTCCCTTCTCCTCTACACATCCAAGAATCTCAATTTAACTTCAAGTAGACAAAAGCTACAACGGAGGTTTCAGTCTCTTGGATGCCAGGCTGTCCTGAGATTCTTGGATGTGTAGATTTAAATGTTTTTCATCAAATTTTGCCTGGAAACTTAATCCCATATACTATTTTGTTTGATTTGTGAATTTATTTAAATAGAAAGCATTTAAAAGGCATAAAGTTGCATTTATTTTACATTTAATGATAAATTGCATTTGTTAACCTGTATTGTTTTTCTTTTTGTTTGTTTTTTAAAGAATAGGAAACAGCAGTGTAGGGAACTGGTTAGGACTGGGGGCCCCATTATGGTTAATAGGTACTGACCAAACATCCTCACACCGCAAAGTAGTATCAGTGCTTCCTCAGGAGGGGACATATGCTGCCTTCCTATCAATTTCCTATTAGCCCTGTCTCTATTTTCAGCTTACAAAAATGTAATATTTTTGGTTTTTCTTTGAAAATGTGGTCAACAAGGAGGACATTTAGTTTGAATGGCAGGAAGGCTGTGTATGAGGCCAGACAGCCAGAGATGAGTTTTTTCTTAAGTCATTTATTAATTCACAAGAAATGGTGGTGAATAGCAGCTGAGCATCAGAAGGAATAAGGGCGCTTTGAGTTTGAGGTCATCTTAGGTAATACATAACAAAGACAGAGAACTGATAATAAATCCCACCTCTGTCATAGGAATATAGTATAGGAGCTTTAGGGAGGTTTGAAATTAGATTTTGCTCAAGCGGTGTGATTTCAGAAATTCACTTTTGCCTATTTGGTTATGAATCACAGTAATTACACTTGAAATCATTGCTGACTAAAGTGTCCCTCCCTGCCTGGTTCCCTGAGAGTGGCTCCTCCTGTTTTTTGCTCTCCTTCCACATCTTTGAAGAATTATTCACCGTATGTCAGTTCCCATATTAGTAACGAGGTAGCCTCAGATTTTTGCTTCTTTCCTCTATTCTCTGATATACCATTGGAATTGATTTACCTTAATTTACAACTTCACATTTCACCCCAGACATAAATGCCTCGAGACTGATCATGCTCCTTTCAGTGGATTTTTAACCTTTCTTTGGTTAATATATTTATGACAAGGGTCAGAGACACTTCATTCAAAAGCAGCAGGGGGTCTGATGATTCTGGGAGTGAAAGATTCTTTCTTGCTGTTTAATTTAAGGAAGTTGAAGACAAGTCAGCAGTAAAAGTGAGGCTGGAGAACAGAGCAATCTGAGGTTTGGCAGCGTTACTTGGTTGCTCAGCAGGGCTGAAATGATGATGTAAAGTAATAGATGATGTAAAGTAATAAATAGGCAGGGTCTGAAAGATCAGTTAATGGGTTACACACATCAGACATGCAGCCCTCCTCCTGGAAATGGGTCTCCTTTCCTCTCCACCCTAATAAAGAGGGTGAGATGTCATCCAACTGTCACATTGAAATATGCCTCTTGGTAACAACTCTAGAATGGTAGGATATTTAAATGCTTTGTATGAGAACCTCTTACTCTTTTCTCCTTAGTTCAGTGATTGGGAATGGAGGGTGAGTTATAAGCAATAAAAAAGATGAAGAAATGACAACTTCCCCATCACATGCACCATTCATGCAGACTCACAAAATGGTGTAGCTGTTTTACAAAGTAGAATTAAATTCCATTAGCCCCAGAAATGAAAATATTATGCGTGTTGCTGGGGATAAGTCTGAATAGTTAGTTGTTAAAGTGCTAGTCAGTACAGAAATTTCTCTTTAAACTACTATGTATCCAACAATATAATATAGTAAATCTATATTTATTGTCTGTGAAAAGGCTTTATGAGACATTTGTTAAGAGAGAAAAAGGTCGGGCTTCCTTCGTGGCGCAGTGGTTGGGAGTCCGCCTGCCGATGCAGGGGAGGCGGGTTCATGCCCCGGTCCAGCAGGATCCCACAGCCGCGGAGCAGCTGGGCCTGCGGGCCATGGCTGCTAGGCCTGCGCGTCCAGAGCCTGTGCTACACGGCGGGAGAGGCCACGGCAGTGAGAGGCCCATGTACCGCAAAAAAAAAAAAAAAAAAGAAAAAGGTCATCAAATAGGATGAAAACTGTGATTCTACTCTGTAAAAAGCATACATTAACATATGTTTAGAAATATATACATCAAAATATTAATAGATATTAAGAGCACTTATCAAGGAGAGGTGGGATTATGAGAAGTTTCGTTTTCTTTGCATTCTATTTTTTCTATAAAGGAGATGTCTTGTTTGTGTGATAATAATCTTTAAATTAAAAAGAAAATTCCTAGGCAGTTGAGTTACCTGTCAATGGTTCATAAATCTGAGGTTCCTTTATGAATCCCATCTTAAGCACAGAACCTTTGCACAGAGATTAGCGGAGGCTTTGTAAGTCAGACTTGCCATTTCTGAAGCTGCTGCCTCCTCTCACGGCTTGAGGGCCTGAGGGCCTGAATAGGGGAAAGCTTCTTAGAGGTTTCCCCCGGCCCCAGTCAGGGCTCTTACTCAAATGCTTACCATTCTTGTGACAAACTAAGTCATATTCAGTAGGGAGAAGACATGAGCTTGGGAATTATTTCTGGTGAAGACCTTCCCACCTCCACCTGTCCAAATGTGATTGAGTTCCAGTTTCTCCACCTCCACAAATCTTTCTTTCATGTCTCTAGAAAGGACAGAAGTAGTTTTTGTCATATGGCTATTTTCATTAAAAAGAAATATGTAGGATGACCAGCTCAGAAATGAGGATGTACTTGCCTACTTAAATGCATTCACATCTCTTTATGTTTTCTTCACTTGCTCAGACAACTGTCCCATAGAGCAGGGTGTCCATTACTTTCTACTTGAGGGTCACCTATCCCTAACCTACCTCCCCAGCCTCCAAGAACCCAGACTCATTCATTCGAATGGGAACTGACTCTGTCCACCAGAGTCAAGCAAAGGGGATTGGAGTCCTCCACAGCCATGTCTCTTAGAGTCACAAGGTATTACTCTTGAAGTTGGTTCCTGAGGCTGTGGTGCCTGGTCCCTCTATGGGAAACAGTGTGCCCAAGCTGGGATTCCAGGATAACTGTTTTCTTAGTATACTCTCACAAACTTGACCATTGTTTCCCAAAGTACAGGACATAGCCATCTGTTCTTTCTGACCAGACCACCCTGTCCCAAGCCCTTGAACCTGAGTCACCAACCTAGACTCTCCAGAGAAATTGATTTCATGGAGATTTTTGTCTTTCCATGGCACATTGTCTTGGTCAGAGCCTCCCTGGTCCATTCCACCAGGTAAACTTAACTTTGAATGTCAGAAAGCAGGGATGCCATATGAATACTTCTCGTCTCCTTTCTCCCAGTGCTCTGGGATCCTCCTGTGAAAGAATCTAGTGGGAGATTGGTCAATGTGACTAGGCTCTCTTTGTTTGGTTTGCTAATTTTTGATGATCCAAGTTAAGTTCCTACCCTCCCTTCCACAGAGACTGGGGAAAGGAGTCCTATCTTTCTGGATGATTACATTTCAAAGGGATGGCTTCCAGGTCCTTGAGAAAGATATTCCTGAGTTGTAGAAGATTTACATCTCAAAGGGTCAGAGAAAGAATTTACATTTACAAGTTTCTAATGTAAATGCTCTAAGAAAAGGATGCTCAGGTGCTTATAGTCAGGAAGTAGCCTGTCTAAAGTTTAGTCAAGTTGAGGGTACTATTAAAGCTGCCTTGGTGAGTAGCAGCCTTGATGTAATCACAAAAGTTCTATCTCGCCCCCCACCCCTCACTCTCATCCTCCAGTGGGGAAATACTGTCTCGGTATCTACAGCTCAGGGAGACTCTGAGAGTGAGTTTTCTGTAGCAGGGGCTAACAGGGTTCTGCCTTATAGCAAATTTGGTCATATAATCGATCATGGCATAAGGTGCTGTTACAACTTCATGGTAATCCTCTTTGTGGGGAGTGGATACTTCATATAATGCTTTGGGTACAAAGGAAGTTAAGAAATTATACCTCCTTAAGGAAATGCTAAGCTGTAAGGTGGAGAGTCTATATTTTTTTGTTTTAGTGACAACTTTGTATTTTTTCTGCTGCAACTTTATAAACAAACTGGTGCCAATATTCCCTCTGCACCTCCAGGTTAGTAACTCAAATAAAATTTATTTCACCACAGTGCCATTTCCTATTGTATATGAGTTTAAAATGTGGTACACTGTGTCTTCATTTGCTTTTATTCAATGGTTAAAGAAACGTATAAGGGTAGTATAGTCATTTTCACAATATTGATTCTTCCAATCCAGGAACATGATATATTTCTCCATCTGTTTATGTCATCTTTGATTTCTTTCATCAGTGTTTTATAGTTTTCTGAGTACAGGTCTTTTGCCTCCTTAGGTAGGTTTATTCCTAGGTATTTTATTCTTTTTGATGCAATGGTAAATGGGATTGTTTCCTTAATTTCTCTTTCCAAAGCAATCTACAGATTCAATGCAATCTTGATCAAATTACCAATGGCATTCTTCACAGAATTAGAGCAAAAAAATTTACAATTTGTATGGAAACACAAAAGACCCTGAATAGCCAAAGCAATCTTGAGAAAGAAAAACGGAGCTGGAGGAATCAGGCTCCCTGACTTCAAACTATACTACAAAGCTACAGTAATCAAGACAGTATGGTACTGGCACATAAAACAGAAATATAGATCAATGGTATAGGATAGAAAGCCCAGAGATAAACCCATGCACATATGGTCACCTAACTTATAACAAAGGAGGCAAGAACATACAATGGAGAAAAGACAGCCTCTTCAATAAGTGATGCTGGGAAAACTGGACAGCTACATGTAAAAGAATGAAATTAGGACACTACCTAACACCATACACAAAAATAAAATCTAAATGGATCAGAAACCTAAATGTAAGACTGGACACTATAAAACTCTTAGAAGAAAACATAGGAAAAACACTCTTTGAGATAAACCACAGCAAGATCTTTTTTGACCCACCTCCTAGAGTAATGAAAATAAAAACAAAAATAAACAAATGGGACCTAATGAAACTTAAAAGCTTTTGCAGAGCAAAAGAAACCATAAACAAGACAAAAAGACAACCCTCAGAATGGGAGAAAATATTTGCAAATGAAGCAACAGACAATGGATTAATTTCCAAAATATACAAACAGCTCATGGAGCTCAATATCAAAAAAACAAACAATCCAATCAAAAATAGGGTGGAAGACCTAAATAGACATCTCTTCAAGGAGGACATACAGATGGCCAAGGGGCACATGAAAGGATGCTCACCATCACTAATTATTAGAGAAATGCAAATCAAAACTACAATGAGGTATCACCTCACACCAGTTAGAATGGCCATCATCAAAAAATCTACAAACAATAAATGCTGGAGAGGGTGTTGGTGGGAATGTAAACTGATACAGCCACTGTGGAGAACAGTATGGAGGGTCCTTAAAAAACTGAAAGTAGAACTACCATATGACTTAGCAATCCCACTGCTGGGCATATACCCTGAATAAACCATAATTCAAAAGGACACATGTTCCCCAATGTTTACAGCAGCACTATTTACAATAGCCAGGACATGGAAACAATCTAAATGTCCAATGACAGATGAATGGATAAAGAAGACGTGGTACATATATACAATGGAATATTACTCACTCATAAAAAAGAACGAAATTAGGTCATTTGTAGAGATGTGGGTGGACCTAAAGTCTGTCATACACAGTGAAGTAAACCAGAAAGAGAAAAACAAATATCATATATTAACATATATGTGTGGACTCTAGAAAAATTCAGATGAACCTATTTGCAGGGCAGGAATAGAGACGTGGACATAGAGAATGGACATGTGGACACAGTGGGGGAAGGGGAGGGTGGGACGAACTGGGAGACTAGGATTGACATACATACACCTCCATGCATAAAATAGATAGCTAGTGGGAACCTGCTATAAAGCACAGGAAGCTCAGCTTGGTGCTCTGTGATGATGTAGATGGGTGGGATGGGGGTGGGGGGTGGGAGGGAGGTCCAAGAGGGAGGGGATATATGTATACATATAGTGATTCACTAAATTGTACAGCATAAACTAACACAACATTGTAAAGCAATTATATTCCAATTTAAAAAAATTTATAAATGTGATCAGTGCTACATGAAAAAAAAAGAAGCATATAAGGGAGTTGGTAAAATTTATTAGGCTGATAGATTTTTAGAGGTTATTCTGAGTTCCATATAACTATTGTAAGATCCACATGGGGAATTATGGCCAGAATTATTAGCTCTGTTTAGATCAAGACATAGTAAAGAAACCTCTGTCCAATTAGGAACTCATTCCATTGTCTCTCTCTGCCTGTCAAGTCAGATTCTACAAACAGGAATATTTCCTGAGTCCCTTCAATAAGGGACATACTGTGTTGTTTGCTCTGTTCAACACCAGTGAGAAGTAACTTGGTGTTTTCATTGCTAAAAACTCCCTTGCAAAGTGTATTGACACTTCAGTCATTTGGAACCAAATCAACAAATTATGAGTGTCTGTTCTGTGAGACCAACCCACACAGTTCTTGCTTGCAAACGACTCTATATATTAAGAGCCAGGATATAGACATGTGGATAGTGAGGTCATGATGGACTGCTTAAATAAATGTTCAGAATATCAGCAGAGATTTCACCTTGAGGTATGTGACTAATTACAAAACAAACTCTGAAGGTATTAAGTATCACAGGAGGTGAGAGGATGGAAGAACATAAACAAAGTGGACCTCATGTTTCTTGCCAAGCCTGCTTTGTCTTTCTCTCAATCTCTTTTGTATAGGGCAAACATCCTTAAAAATTTCCTCATGCACATAGCTCTTTCTTGTTGCCTGTTTTCCTATGCTCATCCTTCACTGCAGATAAATAGATCCATTCTTCTTTTTTATTGAAGTATAGTTGATGTACAATATTATATGTTACAGGTGTACAATATAGTGATTCAAAATTTTTGAAAGTTATACACCATTTATAGTTATAAAATATTGGCTATATTCCCTGTGTTGTACAATATATCCTCATAGCTTATTTAATTAATTTATTTTTAAATAATCAACAGTCCTTTAAATAAATCTGTCAATATTACAAGAACATCATTTGCCTTTTTTTAAGAAACACACTCAAATTATGATGGCATGATACAGAGTAAGAATAAATCTGATTCAAATGTTAAGATAAAGGTGGAATGTAAATGTTTGCCTTGTAGCTTATTTTATACATAATAGTTTGTACCTCTTAATCCCCTACTCCCTTATTGCCCCTGCCCCCTTCCCTTTCCCCACTGGTAACCACTAGTTCTCTATATCTGTGGGTCTGTTTCTTTTTTTTTATTATTATATTCACTAGTTTGTTGTATTTTTTTAGATTCCACATATAAGTGATATCATACAATATTTGTATTTCTTTGACTTATTTCACTTAGCATAATACCCTCCAAGTTAAACAGATCCTTTCTTGAACTCACTGTCATATGTAATGCTTCTGCCTCTACACCAGTGCTCCCCTCTGCTGGAATGCCTTCATTTCAACTCTTTCCTTCTTTTGCTCCCTCTACCTTGCTAACTTCTTTTAGTTAAACTGGGTAATGAAGGTAACTCCACCTTTTCCTCTATTCAGGCCTTCAGTGGTTTGGTTGGTGCCCGCCCATGTTGGGAAGGACCATCTACTTTACTCAGTCCACCAATTCATATGCTAATCTCTTTTGGAAACACCTTAGTAGATACACCCAGAAAGAATCTTTAATCAGATATCTGAGCGTCCCACAGCCCAGTCAAGATCACACATAAAATTAAGCATCACATTGGGCTTCCCTGGTGGCGCAGTGGTTGAGAGTCTGCCTGCCGATGTAGGGGACACGGGTTCATGCCCCAGTCCAGGAAGATCTGACATGCCGCGGAGCAGCTGGGCCCGTGAGCCATGGCCACTGAGCCTGTGAGTCCGGAGCCTGTGCTCCGCAACGGGAGAGGCCACAACAGTGAGAGGCCCGCGTACCGCAAACAAACAAACAAAAAATTAAGCATCACTGGCAGCATTGTGTAATGGAACTCAGGTTCAGCTGCTGTCCACTCAAAAGCCAATACTTGAGAGGCAAGTGTTGGCAGAAAGGAAGGTTGCTCTAATCAGAAAAGCTGGCAATCTGGGGAAAAGGTGGACTCATGTTCCAAAACCAGCTCAGTAGATACTGCTCAGGGAAAAAGGGGGAAGATTCTCAGTTAATCATTGAGGTAGGAGGTCAAACTGCATCATTTTCCATTGTGTGCAGGCTGACTGACTCCTCATGATCTTTCTTCAGATGTTACCTCATCTGTGTGGTCTGCCTACAGGATCGCTAAGTGGGCTGCTGGGAGTAGAGAGCTGGTCATTCTTTAACCACTTAATTCTTCATTTCTACTTCTTTTAACCTAGGAAAATAATCTACAGGTTAGGCAAGATATTGTGTGCATTTATTAGAGCATAAGTCAGGAGTTAGATTAAATGTTACACGGTGATCTCATTTCTATAAGGTTTGATCAGAACAGAAATGGGCAAACAGGAAAGGGGCAAAAGAGCTGCTGACAAATCCCAACTTGTCAAACATCTTTCCATTTCTATGGGATTAGAGATGAAAGTCTGTCTTCTGTAACTTCATGCTGACATAGGGAGTCGTATTCTTAGAGTGGAAGACGTTGACATGGGTCTGTAGCATCTCGTTGCTGACCATTTTAGTTGCCTGCTTATATATACAGGCAGAGCAAGCTACAATTATTTTGATGCCCCCAAAGATATAGATTATTATGAGTAGTAAAGTTAATCCCGTTCTCTTGAGCCCAGTACTTGGGACTGTGTTAGCCATAGATGGAGCAGCTTATGTCATGGCTACAATCTGGTCATCATGCAGTTAGCTTTTCTCTCTCTGGTGGCAGTTATAGTATCTGTAAAACAAAGAAGGAAAGTGCATCAGACACTGAGTCTCTGACACTGTTGTCCTAATCATTAACCGTTTGAAGCTGATACTTTGTGACTCAGGGAGGGTTGAGAGACTTCAGCTTTTCTACAAACAAGAGGCAGGGGACATGGAGGGGGCCTTTGTACTTGGCGGGGATGGCTCAGGGTTCTCTTCTGTTTCATCAGCATCTTATGGAGATTGTTAGAAATAAAAATTCTTGGGCCCCATCCCAGACTTACTAAAGCCTCATCTCTTGGAGTGGGGCCTGGGAACCTACGTTCTAATGTGCTTTCCAGGTGGTCTTCATGTACATAAATGTTTGATAAATTCTGTTTTGAAGTGTTCTGCTCTGTCCTCTTGATGGGGTGCCTCCATCCCCAGGTTTTAAAACTCTCTGCCCTGAGTCTGTTTCCAGAACTTGTGTGGGTCTCTCCCCCAGGCCCATCAAGGGGCAGTTGTTTTTTGGGGCTGTGGATGAGTATGGACATGTGAAAGTGTCCACACACATGTATTCCAGGTCCCTTGCCAGACAGCATGGAACTGAGGGAAGGCAGAGAAGGGCAGTGAGCCACAGGTTGAGGGCTGGTTTTTCCGTTCTTCTAGTTCTAAATTTGAACTTACCTTCTGGGTCATTTTGAAGCTGAATTTATTAAGATAGCAGTAGAGAACATATTTTATTTAACTGTTTGCTAGCTTGATATATACCATTTCAACATTCAGATACATGATATGAGGGTCTCTATTTGTGACCTCTGCCCAGGCCTGCAAATATTAAGGTGGAGCCTGCTGTGAAGTTTTACTATTAGTTTCCCTTCTGTGTTTTCCACTAGGCTGGAACTCTTTGGGAGTAAGGACTGGGTTTTATTCGCCCCTAACTCCTTTGCCTCCTGCAGTGCCTGGCATAAGTGACTTAGCAAATGTGTGCCAAATAATAAGTAAATGAATAAATAAACAAATGCCTTTGTGAAAATCGCTGCTGTCAGGGAAACCTTGTTAGGGAGGTACTGGCTTGTTCTTTGGACAGGACCAGTGAGACCATTGCAGGAAGATGGATTGTCCTCAAGCAGGCAACACTCTCTGCTATTATCATATAAATTGTTAGAATTAGGGAAAATAAAGGGGGTATAACATCGACTTGATATCATCTGATGGAACAGATTCACCAGACCAAATAAAGCTAAGCGGGCTTTAAAGTCCAAGCAAGGTGGCAAAGAGAACCAAATGCCATAGGTTAATTAGAAGTAATGAAAACAGCTATCAAACTAGTCTAAAGTCTTGGCTTACTACAGTTAAGTGTTCAATACAAACTAGTTAAATTAGCAGTTCCCAGGTGTTGGCTTTACAGACTATATAAATTATGCATTGAGGCAAGAAGCTCTGGCCATACCAGGGCCTTATTTTGGTGGTTCTTTTTGTTCTGTGGTTTTCTATGTGGCATCTGTTTGTTTTTTTTAATTAAAATATAGTTGATGTAAAATATTATGTTAGTTTCAGGTGTACTACATGATTTGACATTTGAATACATTATGAAATGATCATCATGATAAGTCTAATAACCATCTGTCCCTATACAAAGTTATTATGATATTATTGACAATATTCTTTATGTGGTATATTGCATCATTGTGGCTTATTATATAACTGGAGGTTTGTATCTCTTAATCTCCTTCACCTGTTTCAACTACCTCCCTCTCCCCCCTCCCTTCTGGCAACCACCATTTGTTCTCTGTACCTATAGTCTGTTTTTGTTTTGTCTTGCTTGTTATGTTTTTTAGATTCCACATATAAGTAAGATCATGTGGTACTGGTATTTCTCTGCCTGACTTACTTCACTTAGCAAAATACACTCTAGATCCCTAGATCCATCCATGCTGTTGCAACTGGCAAGATTTCATTTTTTATGGCTGAGTAATATTCCAGTGTGTGTGTGTGTGTGTGTGTGTGTGTGTGTGTGTGTATCACATCTTCTTTATCCATTCAAGTATAGATGGACACTTTCTTTCATATCTTGGCTTGGCTTATTATAAAGAATGATGCAGTGGACATTGGGATGCATATATCTTTTTGAATGAGTGTTTTTCTTTCTTTGGGTAAATACTCAGAAATGAAATTGCTGGATCATATGACAGTTATATTTTTAATTTTTTGAGAAACTCCATACTGTTTTCCATAGTGGCTGCACCAATTTACAATCCCACTAACAGTGCACAAGAGTTCCCTTTTCTCCACATGATTGGCAACACTTGTTATTTCTTGTCTATTTGATAGTAGCCATTCTGACAGGTACGAGGTAATATCTCATTGTGGTTTTGATTTGCATTTCTGTGATGATTAGTGATGTTAAGCATCTTTTCATGTGTCTGTTGGGCATCTGTATGTCTGCTTTGGAAAAACGTCTATTCAGGTCCTCTGCTATTATTAGTTGGATATTAACCCCATATTGGATTATTGTTTGCAAATAGCTTCTTCCATTCAGTAGGTGGCCTTTTCATTTTGTTGATAGTTTCCTTCACTGTGCAAAACTTATTAGTTTGATGTAGTTCCACCTGACTATTTTTGCTTTTGTTTCCCTTGCCTGAACAGACAGATCCAAGAAAATATTGCTAAGAGCAACGTTTTCTTCTAGAAGTTTTATGATTTCTGGTCTTATTTCAAGTCTTTAATCAATTTTGAGTTTATTTTTGTATATAGTGTGAGAAAGTAGTCCAGTTTGATTCTTTTGCATGTAGCTGTCCTGTTTTCCTAACACCATTTATTAAATAGACTATCTTTTCACCATTGTATATTCTTGCCTCTGTTGTTGCAGATTGACCATATAAGAGTGGCTTTATTTTTGGGCTTTTTATTCTGTTCCATTGATCCATGTGTCTGTTTTTGTGGCCCTGCCATACTGTTTTGATGACTGTAGCTTTGTAGTATAATTTGAAATCAGGGAGCATGATACCTACAGCTCTATTCTTCTTTCTTAAGATGGTTTTGGCTATTTGGGGTCTTTTGTGTTGCCATACAAATTTTAGAATTATTTATTCTAGTTTTGTGGAAAATGCCATTGGTATTTTGTTAGGGATTACATTGAATCTGTAGATTGTCTTGGGTAGCATGGTCATTTTAACAATTTCAGTTCTTCCAATCCATGAGCACGATATATCTTTGCATTTATTTGTACCATCTTCAATTTCTTTCATCGATGTCTTATAGTTTTCTGAGTATAGGTCTTTTACCTCCTTGGTTAGATTTATTCCTAGGTATTTTTTTTTGATGCAATTGTAAATGGGTTTTTTTCCCTTAATTTCTCTTTCTGATAGTTTGTTGTTAAAGTACAGAAATGCAACAGATTTCTGTATATTAATTTTGTATCTTTTGACGTTACTGAATTCATTTATTAGTTCTAATAGTATTTTTGGTGTTGCTTTTAGGATTTTCTGTATTTAGTATCATTCATCTACACAGTGACAGTTTTACTTCCTTTCCAATTTAGATTTCTTTTATTTCTTTTTCTTGTCTGATTGCAGTGGCTAGGACTTGCAATGCTGTGTTGAATAAAAATGGTGAGAGTGGGCATCCTTGTCTTGTTCCCTATCTTAGAGAAAATGCTTTTACCTTTGCACTATTATGATGTTGGCATTAGTCCTTTTATGTTGAGTTATATTCTCTCTATACCCACTTAGTTGAAAGTTTTAATCATAATAGATTTTGAATTTTGTCAAAAGCTTTTTTCTGCATCTATTGAGATGATCATGTGATTATTATCTTTCTTTTTGTTAATGTGGTATATCATGTTGATTGGTTTGCAGATATTGAACCATCTTTGCATCCCTGGAATAAATCCCATTTGATCATAGTATATTATCCTTTTAATTTATTGTTGAATTCAGTTTCCTGATACTTTGAGGATTTTTGTATCTATGTTCATCAGAGATACTGGCCTGTATTTTTCTTTTTTTTTTTTTTGTAGTGTCTTTGTCTGGTTTTGGTATCAGGGTAATGGTGACCTTAGAGTATGAATTTGGAAATGTTCTTTCCTCTTCAACTTTTTGGAATAGTTTGAGAAGGATAAGTACTAACTCATTTAAATGTTTGGTAGGATTCCCCTGTTAAGCCATCTGGTCCTAGACTTTTGTTTGTTAGGAGTTTTTAATTTTAATTTAATTTAATTTTTTTATTATTTATTATTTATTAAAAAGTAAATAAAACATAATGGTACAAAAAGGTTGAAAGTAAAAGAATTGGAAAAGATATACTGTGCAAATATAAACCAAAAGGAAATTATATAATAACAGATACAGTAGACTTGAAAGCAAAAGTGTTACTAGAAATAAACAAGGGCACTTCATATCAACAAGTCCAATTTACCAGGAAGTTTTAAATTTGTATGCACTTAACTTCAAATTCTATAGAGCAACAGAGCTACAAGGAAAAAATAGACAAATTCACTATCAAAATAGGAGATTGAACATACTGCTGTCATTCACTGATAGAGGAAACCTCTTTCAGAACCAGTAGACCCCCACCAAAAAAAAATTAGTAAGGATATAAAAAACTTAAATAATGTGAGCAGCAAATTTGATTCAACAAGCAGATATATAGTCACTATACTCCAAAACTTTAACTTACAAATTATTTTCAAGCACACTTGGAACATTTTTAAAACTGACCATACTGTGCTATAAGGCAAATTTTAACAAATTTCAAAGTATTAAAATTATACAAAGTGTGTTTCTTGACTTGTAGTTAAGCTACAAATCAGTAACAAAAAAGTAACTAGAAGTTATGGAAAACACTACTTCTAAGTAACCCCCCAAAAAACAAATCACAATTGGAGTTAGAAAATAATTTGAACTGAATGATAATAAAAACATTACATACCAAAACTCGGATGTGACTAAAGCTGTGCTTACAGGAAAATGTATAGTCTTTTTTTTCTTTTCAAGGTAACAGTAGTGTTGTTTTTTTTTAATTGCACACATGTCTATAAACCTACTAAATAGGTTTTCTCCTTTTTTTTTCATACAGCAAGTTTTATTAGTCAACAATTTTATACACATCAGTATATACATGTCAATCCCAATCGCCCAATTCATCACACCACCTTCCCCAACCCCCCCGCGGCTTTCCCCCCTTGGCGTCCACACGTTCTCTACATCTGTGTCTCAATTTCTGCCCTGCAATCCGGTTCATCTGTAGCATTTTTCTAGGTTCCACATATATGCGTTAATATACGATACTTGTTTTTCTCTTTCTGACTTCACTCTGTATGACAGTCTCTAGATCCATCCACATCTCAACAAATGACCCAATTTCGTTCCTTTTTATGAGTGAGTAATATTCCATTGTATATATGTACCATGTCTTCTTTATCCATTCATCTGTCGATGGGCATTTAGGTTGCTTCCATGACCTGGCTATTGTAAATAGTGCTGCAATGAACATTGGGGTGCATGTTTCTTTTTGAATTGTGGTTTTCTCTGGGTATATGCCCAGTAGTGGGATTGCTGGATCATATGGTAATTCTATTTTTAGTTTTTTAAAGAACTTCCATACTGTTCTCCATAGTGGCTGTATCAGTTTACATTCCCACCGAGAGTGCAAGAGGGTTCCCTTTTCTCCACACCCTCTCCAGCATTTGTTGTTTGTAGATTTTCTGATGATGCCCATTCTAACTGGTGTGAGGTGATACCTCATTGTAGTTTTGATTTGCATTTCTCTAATAATTAGTGATGTTGAGCAGCTTTTCATGTGCTTCTTGGCCATCTGTATGTTTTCTTTGGAGAAATGTCTCTTTAGGTCTTCTGCCCATTTTTGGATTAGGTTGTTTGTTTTTTTAGTATTGAGCTGCATGAGCTGTTTATATATTTTGGAGATTAATCCTTTGTCCATTGATTCGTTTGCAAATATTTTCTTCCATTCTGAGGGTTGTCTTTTCATCTTCTTTATGGTTTCCTTTGCTGTGCAAAAGCTTTGAAGTTTCATTAGGTCCCTTTTTTTTTTTTATTTCCATTACTCTAGGAGGTGGATCAAAAAAGATCTTACTGTGATTTATGTCAAAAAATGTTCTTCCTATGTTTTCCTCTAAGAGTTTTATAGGGTCCAGTCTTACATTTAGGTTTCTAATCCATTTTGAGTTTATTTTTGTGTACGGTGTTAGGGAGTGTTCTAATTTCATTCTTTTACACGTAGCTGTCCAGTTTTCCCAGCACCGCTTATTGAAGAGACTGTCTTTTCCCTATTGTATATCCTTGCCTCATTTGTCATAGATTAGTTGACCATAGGTGCATGGGTTTACCTCTGGGCTTTCTATCTTGTTCCATTGATCTATGTTTCTGTTTTTGTGCCAGTACCATATTGTCTTGATTACTGTAGCTTTGTAGTATAGTCTGAAGTCAGGGCGTCTGTTCCTCCAGCTCTGTTTTTTTCCCTCAAGACTGCCTTGGCTCTTCAGGGTCTTTTGTGTCTCCATACAAATTTTAAGATTTTTTGTTCTAGTTCTGTAAAAATGCCATTGGTAATTTGATAGGGATTGCATTGAATCTGTAGATTGCTTTGGGTAGGAGTTTTAAAATTACTGATTCAATTTTATTACTGGTAACTGGTCTGGTGATATTTTCCATTTCTTCCTGATTCAGACTTGGGAGATTGTATGTTTCTAAACTTCTGTTAATTCCTTTTAGTGTATTTTTCATTGCAGTTTTTATATTCTTCAGTTCTGAGTAGTTCTTTTCTATATTTTCCAGTTCTTTGTTGTGGTTCTCATTGCATTCCTTCATTCTTTTGCTGAGTTCAGTGAGCATTTTTATGACCACTGCTTTGAACTCTTTATCAGGTCAGTTACTTATTTCCATTTTATTAGGAGTTTTTCCTTGGGGTTTCATCTTGTTCTTTCATTTGGAACATATTCCTCTGTCTTCTCATTTCTTTTTTACTTTCTCTGTTTATCTCTATGAAATTAGGTGAAACAGTTACCTATCCTGGTCTTGCAGGTGTGTCCTTGTATGGGCATGTCCCTGTGTAGTCTGTGTGTGCCCAGTGGCTTTGATGGGAGAGTTGGATCCAAAGCGAATGTGGGCTGGCTTTTTCCTTGATGTGCTGGGGCATTGCCTTATAGGGGTGGACTTGAGACAGAGGGAAGGGGCTAGAGCTGGAGTTTGGCATTGGCTGGGCTTCTCCTGGGATGCACAGGCGGCTGCCACCCTGGCAGGGGTAGAATGGAGCCAGGAAGGCTAGAACCAGAGCTCAGTGTGAGCCACCGATTTTCCCAGGGCATACTGGCAGTTGCTGCCTTGGCAGAGGGTGGGGTGGAGCCACATGAGCTGGACCCACAGCCTGGTGCAAGCCATGCCTGCTTCTGGGGTGTGATGATGGTTGCTGCTTTGGTGGAGGATGGGGCAGGAGCTGGATCAGGGGCTGAAGCCACAGCCCAATGTGAGCAGTCTCAGTGTGGTGTTTTCTTTATATCCTTGGTTGTAGAACTGTTCTGCAAGTCTTCAGCTCATTCTCAGAGAGAGTTGCTCTATATATAGTTGTAGTTTTGGTGTGTTCTCAGAAGGAGGTGAGCTCAGGGTCTTCCTACTCTGCCATCTTCATCCTGCCTCTCATCTTTTCTTTTTTTTTTTTGTTTAGCTTGGGTGTTTTTCACTACTCTATCTTCTAGTTCATGGATCCACTCCTCTGTATCATTTAATCTACTATTGATAACTTCTAGTATATTTTTCAGCTATCATATTTAGCTCTGTCTGGTTCTTCTTCTTTGTATTTTCTAACTTTTTGTTAAAATTCTCACTCTGTTCATCCATTCTTCTCCTGAGTTCGTTGAGTATCTTTATGATCATTACCTTGAACGCTTTATTAGATAGATTGCTTATCTCCACTTCATTTCGTTTTTTTTTTCTGAGACTTTGCCTTGTTCCTTCATTTGGAGTGTATTCCTCACTTTGCCTAATTCTTTGTGTTTGTTTCTGTGTGTTAGGTAGGTTGGTTACATTTCCCAATCTCGGAGAAGTGGCCTTATGTAGGAGAAGTCCTAAGGGGCCCAGCAGCTTATATGCTTTAGGGGTGCTCCCTACGTGAGCTGTGTGAGCTTTTGTTGTGGCAGAGCCACCTACTGTGGGTGTGCTGGTAGGTGGAGTTGGCCCCAGCACAGCTGACTGCCAGGCCCTGCCTGATGCGGTGGTTGCTGGTCCAATGGCAGGCAAGTCCAGGTCCTGGGGTGACTGGCTGCCGGGCTCAGGGGTGCTCAGGGCTGATGCCAGCCTGCTGGTGGGTGGGTAAGCCCTCAGGGCTAGTAGGCTAGAGAGAGCACTCCAACATGGCACTTGCCAGCAACAGTGTCCTTGTGGTAGAATGAGCTCCAAAAAATGGCTGCTGCCAAATCCCTAGGGGGATCCCAGTTGAGCAAGTGGCCCTGACCCAGGCTTTTTTCAAATTACGACTTCTGTGCTGGGACTTGGAGCCTGTGAGATTTTGCAAGTGCTCTTTAAGATAAGACTCCCTGTTTTCTATAGCCCTCCGGCTCTCCCATACAAGCCCTTCTAGTGGCTTGTTTTCTCAGTGCAGGATCCCTGGGCTGGGAGCCTGATTGGAGCTTTGACCCCTAGCTCCTTGGGAAAACCTCTGCAACTGTGATTTTTCTCCCATCTGTGGGTCGCCTACCCAGGGATGTGAGTCTTGACTATACCACATCTCTGCCCTTCCTACCCATCTTGTGGTTCCTTCTTTATATCTTTAGCTGTGGAAAATCCTTTCTGCTGGTCCTCAGGTTGTTCTCACAGAAAGTTGCTCTCTAAATAGTTTTAATTTTGGTGTGCCAGTGGGGGGAGGTGAGCTAAGGGTCTTCCTACTCTGTCTTCCTGGCCACATGCCCTGTTTCTGGTTTTATTGTAATGCTTCATGTCAGGTATACCCCAAAATAGCAGCATAATTGGACAATTAGGATGGATGCTGAATATTTAATAGGTTCATATTTTGATTTTTTTCTCTTTCTTTGAAATTCGTTTTTTTTCCTCCTCTAAACATTTCACCTGAGTCTCTTAATAAAGTTGATGGTTTGTAAGATTCAGCCAACCCACCAATATTCATTAAAAAATCTACTTTGTGTGCGAGACCCTGGGCCAGGCTGGGTGGAAACTGTGAAGTGGAATGAAGGCTGTCCCAATCCACGGAGAGTCGAGAGTGCCACTGAGAAGTTAGGACACATATGCAAACTTGCATTGACTCACAAGCCATGTGTGCTGAGTGCCAATTATACTGTGAAAAGTAGGCAATCATTTTAGGATGGAATCCCTTCCAGCTGAGGAGATAAGTGTTGTCCATGAGAAATGTCCAGTATCACTCTGACATCCCTTTGAGCAGTGTTTTTCAAACTGTATTGACTTTGAGTCACAGTAAGTAAAGTACTTGATATCACAACCATACACATTTATGGGTGTGAATCACTGAAACTGAAGGTTCACTAAATAATACTTAACCCTTTCTATGTGTTGTGCACTTTGGCCTTTCAATTCTATTTTTTAATACTCTATTCTATAAAAATATTCTACTTTATGAAAAACATTGCAGGTTGCCATCTCAATAAATTCTTAAATGCTCCACTAATTAGTTACCATCCACAACCTGAAAAACATTGCTTTAGAGGCCCAACTGAAAATCCTGCTGCCTCTGTGTGGTCAGGCCACTCAAGATGGCTGCTCTCTTGTTCTCTGTACATCCGCTGCCTGACAAGTGCCTGCTTCACCTGAAGCCTAGTCACATGACTGACCTTCCTGGGAAGTTGCCCCAGGCCCCAGCTGGTGATTGTTCTTATCAAAGGTGTGGTGAGGGGCGTGCCCTCTGCTGGTTTCCCTGGTAACTAATGAGCCCACCTGATATCAATTCCCTTGTAACTTCCATCCTCCTTCTGCCCCCGGAAGTAAAGAGTGCTGCCTTGTCGTGCCTGCCGTCTGCACACACAGTGGGGTGTTTCTCCGGGACCTTGCTTCAGACGTGTAAGCTCCCCCATCCATTAAGCCATTGATGTCTCTGTTGCTGACTCTGGCCTGTTTCCTTGGTCTTAAAGCTGGGCAAGTGCAGGCCTTGTAGGTCTGCGGGGTGCAGCCCAACTGCTTCCCATTATGTAATCTGCCTTTCTGTCCTCTCTATACTATCCTATAATACAAAACTTATGAAATCATCAGTGTCTCTGCAGTGGACTAGTTAGGGGTAATTCTTGGTGTCTGCACAGGATAGGTGTTCCTTCTATAACAATTTGAGGACTTAACTTCTCCCCCTTCCTTCCCCACCCCACCAGGCCAGGTTGGGGCCGCTTGCATGGAGTATACAAGGAAGGGAAACCGTGGAACCCCTTTGCCAAGCTAATCCAGCTCCAGTTATTTGTTTCATGCCTTTTTGATCAGATTTCAGATGATTATTCAGAGGGAGGTAGTAGGAGGTGTGAAGAAATAAATTTGGGATGTGGGAGGAGGGTTTTAATAATATTTTCTTGCCCTTGAGGGATTTGTTCTCATTGAAGATTAAGGTGATTTTTTCTAGAGTCACTTGAATATTAATCTATCTTCAGGAAACCTTTTTCTGGACAAATTTATATAATGATAGTTGCTTTTAGCATAGCACCAGGTATTCGGCTGGAAGAATGTTTCATTAAATGTCATGGTTTGTTTATACACTTAAACATCCACAAAGAGTCTTTTATATTCCCAGCCCTCTGTTTTTTCTGGGTTATCATGTCCTGACACATGAAAGCTTCAGAGTCTGGGGTGAGAGACAAACATGTAAAATCATTCCCATGAAAGTGCTGTGTAGAGGTTTATGCAAGAGACCACGGGCCACAGAAGATGCAACCCCTAACTTCCTGTGAAGATCAGGGAAGTTTTTTGGAGGAGGTGACATTATGTAGGGGGAAGTGGAGTTTGCTAGGGAAGAGGTTGAACTTTCCAGGGGAAGGGAACAGGATGTGTGAGGCATCAAAGATAGGAGAGATCCCAGACCTGCAAGAAGCTTAGTGAGGGTGGTGGAGTGCAGAGGAGAGAGAGGAGGTGGAGAAATGTGCAGAGGTGAGATGAAGAAGGAGCTCTCATGCCATGCTGAGGAGTGTGGATTTTAGCCATTGAGAACTGGGGAGAGATGCATTTAAGGATTATTAGTAGAGGAGTGATGTAAGTAGAATTTACATTTTGTAAAGAGTACTCTGGTAAATAGCATATTTCTAGGGAATTTAATTGTTCCCAAAGGTCTCACATAATGACCACAGAATTTTAGAGTGGGGAAGAGGATGTGGAGTATAGATCGGTGTTTCTCAAACTTGAATGTGCATCACCTGGAGGGCTTGTTAAAACAGGTTGCTGAGGGCTTCCCTGGCGGCACAGTGGTTAAGAATCCTCCTGCCAATGCAGAGGACACAGCATTGAGCCCTGGTCTGGGAAGATCCCACACGCCGTGGAGCAACTAAGACTGTGTGCCACAACTACTGAGCCTGCGCTCTAGAGCCCGTGAGCCACAACTACTGAAGTCCACGTGCCTAGAGCCCGTGCTCCGCAAGAAGAGAAGCCACTGCATTGAGAAGCCTGAGCACCGTACCAAAGAGTAGCCCCCAGTCGCTGCAACCAGAGAAAGCCCAAGCGCAGCAACGAAGACCCAAAGCAGCCAAAAATAAATAAATAAATTTATTAAAAATAAAGTATTCTATGAAAAAACAGGTTGCTGAGACCCACCCACAGAGCTTTTGCATCAGTAGAACAGGGACAGGTCCTCAGAATTTGCATTTCTAATAAGTTCCCAGGTGATGCTAATGCTGCTGGCAGGGGCAGCACTTTGCTCACTGAATGATGCGGTAGGAAGAACAGTGGCCCCCGGAGATGTCCATGTCCTAATCCTTGGAACCATGAATATATTATGCTGGATAGAAAATGGGAATTAGGGTTTTGAATAGAATTAATTTATAATTAAGTTATTAATTAATAGATCAGTAGAGTGAGATTGCTAAAGAGCTGACCTGAACATAGGGAGAGTAGCCTGGATTATCCAGGTGGGCCCAATATAATCACAAGGGTGCTTAAAATGGTAAGAGAGACAGAAGAGGAGAATCAGAGGGAGCTGTGACTATTGTAGAACGGGCAAAGAGATGCAACGTTGCTGGCTTTGAAGATGGAGGAAGGGGGCTGTGAGTCAAGAAATGTGAGCAGCTTCTAGAGGCTGGAAAAGGTAAGAAGATAGATTCTCACCTAGAGTCTCCAGAAGGAACACGGCCTGCTAACACCTTGATTGCAGCCTACTAAAATCCGAGTCGGATTTCTAATTTACAGGACTGTTAGATAATACAGATGCATTGTTTTAAGCCATTAAGTTTGTGGTAATTTGTTACAGCAGCAAAAGGAAACCAATACAAATGTCTCCAGGGAAGTGATGGGTACTGGGAGCCCTATGGTAAAAACCGACCTGGTCAATGACTGCCAGCTTCCCTAGTTTTTTCCCTCACGTCCAACTCAGGACCAACAGAGAAAGCCAAATGTGCTTCCAAAACGATCACATAAGGTGCCCTGCCTCCAGCTTCCCCAAGCCAACAGCTGCCCACCAGAGCACTCCTGAAGCCTTCCCCTTTTTTTCCCTATAAAGCTCTCCACTGCCCTGCCTGCCTTTGAGTCTCTGCCAATCACAGGGGATGGTGCCCGACTCCCTTGCTATGGGAAGCTCTGAATAAATAGCCTCTGTTTATTCTCATTTGGGTGATCTGTGTTGATTTCCACAAGAGATGGTGCTCTATTCTTTTTTGTTTTACTTACTGATTATCCTAATGCAGCAGTTTCCAGTGGAGGGGGATTTTGCCTCTCACCCACCTCCCTGAACGAGTGACATCTGGCATTCTCTGCACACAATTTGGGTTTTCACAACTGGGGAATACTACTGGCATCGAGTGGGTAGAAGCCATTGTAGGAATGGGCTAAACGTCTACAATGCACAGGAATATCTCCAGCAACAAAGAATAATCTGGACCAAAATGCAAATAGTGCTGATCTAATGGCAGAAATTTCTAGCCCCCGTTTAGTAGAGAGGTGTGTGGAGGTGTTTCTGTTTTTCTTAATCTGAGTGGGACAGTAATACTAAAATAAGAGGTGGCCAGCAATCTGTGTATTTATTCCAACTAGGCTTGGTCTGGTAGCAAAGAAAGTCCTTATTTCTGCTTCCAAAAAAGAATGTGACCTCCCTTACCCTGAAGGAGCAGGGAAGTCTAGCATTTCATTTTGTTTCTCTGCTTAGTAACTCCCAGAAATTTATAGTGTATGTAAAAATATGTTAATATATTTACATCTATTTATATATACATATGAAATATGACTATAACATGAAATTTTGACGTATGAACTGTGGAAATGATCTCTTTACTTCATAGCTATATCATACATGCAGACACGCACATAAATTTGTTTCTAGCTGGTTCAATTTGCAAAACTACTTCCCTAATTCTCTCTGTGCACCAGTGCCCAGTCCAATGGTGCGGTACTTCGTTTGAGCTTTATGTATCTGAGACACTCTCATCTCTGGGTCTTCAAAGTTGATTTGGAATGCATGCTATCGAAGCCTTCACATTCTTCATGCATTTAAAACAGAGCTGTAGTTGGAAATTTCTTCCACAGATCGACCTCTAGTGTTTCTAATTGACAAGCTCAGGAAGGAAGAGGTGAGGTAAGCTGTTAGCTGTAGAGAGAGGCATTCTCAATCCTTTCGCTCTGACATTTTGCAAGCTCACAGGCTAATTAATCAATTTCATTAAGAAAGAGAGCATGTTGCTATGGTATCACGAGGCATGTTTATACTGCCACATGAAGATTTCAGAGTATTTTTAATTTTTAATTACCTACTTCCATTTTTTTTTTATTGAATTGGTAAAGACCTTAAATTTTTTTTTCCTTTTGATTATGTGATTTTTCTGCCAGTGTTTTCTGAGCTTGAGGTACTAATTGAAATAGAGCTGCCTCTCTTCTTTGAGAAGAAATAAGATCACCTCTGGAGCCCTGGTTCTGTGCAAGATTTGATTAAAAAGTTCCACGGAGGACATTGTACCAGCTGGCCTTCAATGCATGTGCTTATGCACAAGAAGCTGCTCATTTATCGCCAGAGACATGACCCAGGAGGAGTTTTATCTATAATGGATGTAACATATGCTTGCAAGGATTCAAAATATTTCCAGAAACATTTTCAGTTCTAGCTTTTTCTTTCCTACAGCATCACAGAAATGTTTAGTGTTAATGATAAAACAGGTGACTTTTTGCCTTAGACAATAGTTTTCTGGGAGTGTCGAGAGAATTAAATATGCCCAGGTTCATTTAAAGAAGCCATTAATTACTTGAAGTAACAGGTAACCCTGATTATTCAAAGAGCCCTTTTCCATCATGTTTTCTAGCTCCTAGTCATTCAAGGGATGAGTGAAGGTAGGGAGAGAGAGGGTGCAAAGTAGCTTTTGAATTAGATCAGACTGATACTTTATTATTAAAGTAGACCAGGAATAACATAATAAAGACAAATCAGACAGAAACACTCTCCTGTATCTTATGAAGGATGTGAAATTGTGTGCAGTAATTCTTTTTTCTTTTCTTTTTCTTTTTTTTTTTTTTGATTTACTATAAAGTGTTTGTGCTTAGGGGGATTTGGAATCTTATTAAAAAAGAAAATGAATACATGGAAAATATAAATGTGTGTCTTTTATAAGAGGCAGTCTAGCTAGTGTGTCCTCCTCTGGGACTTATTTATGCATTGTTATTAATGCTTAATCTGTGGCTTGAATCATAATGTTCATTTATAAGATGTGCACATTTATAAGATCTGTATTACTGAAGCTGACACCTTGGGTTTTTCATGTAGCTCAGCACTGCTAGTGGTGCTTTTGGAAAGAGCCACTTCTTTAAGGACAAAGGTAGTGTCCCAGCAATGCAATCTATAAAGAACATCATAGAAATAGAGTGCCTTTCAGTACGGAAACCTACTGGAATTCTCATTTCCATGTGCAGACTGGCCTGTGAGCTGCCTTGTGACCTGAGTTGGCCACTGTCAAGTTTGTGATGATTCTGTCCTCTTAGATTTGACATGAGAACAACAATTAGAATTGCCTGATAGGATGACAGGACAGCCAGTCTAGGTGACTGAGAATCCAGCTCTGTAGTATAAAAAGTGCTCTATTTTCAGCTATGTCCTGTATTCCAAAAAAAAAAAAAAAAAATCACACACTGAAAAAAGTACTAAAAAGCTGTCAACACATTGTTTCGTGGAACATTTTAAGTATGTTTGCTGCTGCTAGTAGCCTTTAAGATAGGATAAAAGTATTATTTGAAGTTGGACTTTTGGCCAGGATGATCCATCAAGGTTGAATCGATGTTGTCTAGTACTGCATTTAGGTCATACAGCACGTGACCTTCAGCTGCGACTCCAAAGACAGTACAGACTCCAAACCCTCTGCAATTTAACAATATTAATTAAACTAGTATAGTTTCTTAAATGTTGGGGCTTGTGCTAGGGCTGGAGATACTACAAAACGTAAGACATAGTTCCTGCTTTCAAGAGCTTAGACTCCTAGATAAGACGGATGGAAGGACACAGATAAGAGAAGTAATTGAGGTAAATGTTCATATAGTTAGCTTATTTGACTTTGGTTTGGAGTCAGGGTTTACTGCACATCTATTCCAATTTGCAATAGGAAGTTGTCCTAGGAAATGAGTATTTAGTTCCTCTCCCAGTTGTTTTAGGAACATGTTGGAGGGTTGATCTAGCCCAGCACTTTCCTCTATGACATCCTGAGGGGCAGGTTGGTGTTAGTGATGAAGGGATTGGGGTTTGAGGAAGAAGAGGTACAGGGACAAAGGCTGGGAGGCAGGCTGGGAGATCTGGTTTGTGGGGAGCTGTGCTCAGATTGTGCATTTGTCATAATGGGAAAGTGACGTGGGGTTAAGAATCATCTGTTCATTGATTTACACAGGCAGAGACTCTCCCTGGAGTGTCTCAAATGCATGCAGTGTGCATGAACACTGGATTGGGATCAGTGAGCTGAAAGATGCAGAGCGGCACACATGGCTGGATGAATCCCTGTGGATTGTGGACGGGAAGAACCGTGAGCACTGTTCGTTTTAGAAGGTAGGAGCCATAGTGGGTGTTTGGTGAGGCTGGGTGGCTGGCTCTGAAGCCAGATTTAGCTGTGGCTAAATGACCTTCCATGGAAGTCATGCAGGGTCATTTTTTTTGTTTTGTCTCTCAATTTAAGATTTATGTGTTAAACATAATCACATAATCCCAGTTCCGTTGCTCACTTTCAAAGCAATTAGAAGTCTTAAGTTGATGTTGTTCTAGGTGAGCCATATATACACCAGAAGTTCAGCTTTTATTCCACTTTGGAGGAAGATGTATATGTGAAAGTGTGATGAGGACTCAGAAATCTAGGGAAAGTGACAGAACAGTTTACCCTTCACCTTTGTAGTTGGCAGGGTTTTTATTCAGAGAAGGTGGTGCTTTTTATTCCTTGACAATTACATTTTACCTTCCCATGAAGAAAATGATGCTGAGCCTGGGTGTGGTGCTGTCTGCACTCTGATGTTTTGAGTAGGCATTTACCCCAGGCCCTGAGCAGTGTGCCAGGAGTTAGCATGCTGACCTCTGGCTGGGGGAGGCCAGCGTTTTCTGGATATAGAGCCCTGTAATAGGAATGATGATGGGGACAGAGGACCCAGTGTTTCCACAAGGGCAGGCGCCTTCTCTCTGCAAGAGGCAGCGGCACTGAATGAGATAGCACTTGTTGGCAAGGAGCCAGACTCTGGAGTTGGCATCTCAGCCCAGGTGCAGTTATCTGGTGGGTTGTCATTTAATCTCCATGCCTCAGTTTGCTTCTCCTCTTATCATTAAAATTGAGCCAGTAATACCTGCTCCACCCTCGTTATAGGACTATTCTAAGTTCCAATGGGATGATGATTTAAAGTACTCAAAAAAAATGTAAGTTAAATTTGCATAAGTAAACATGTACAGTCATATTATATTGTGGCATCAGGGCTCTATCAATTATTTTTATAGACAATTGAATATTATAGCTTGAATTCAAGCATTTAAAAATCACCACCGTTAACCTACTGTATAGCACAGGGAACACTACCCAATACTCTGTAATGACGTGTATGGGAATAGAATCTAAAAAAAGAGTGGATATATGTATATGTATAACTGATTCACTTTATTGTACAGCAGAAATTAACACAGCATTGTAAATCAACTATATTCCAATAAAAATTAAATAAAAAACAAAAAAGAATATAAAAAAATTATCCTTTAATAAAAAAAGATCTTTCAAAATGCATGGCACTTTTTATGGCCATTAAAACTCAGGTGACACTGAACATGAGAGTCTAAACAAGGAGTTGGTAAGTGCTTTTCTGTAAAGGGCCAGACAGTAAATATTTTGTTTTGTGGGACATACGGTCTCTATCACAACTACTCAACTCTGCTGTTGTAACACTAAAGTAGCCACAGAAACATCGTTGACCAGTGAGTGCAGCTGTGCTTCAAAAAAACTTTATTTCCATAAACAGGCATTGAGCTGAATTTGGCTTATATGGGCTGTAGTTTGCTACCCCCTGGCCTAGCCTAACTTTAAGGGCTTGGGGAAATGTAATTAAACCATCTTCCTGGGCGAAGAACTGGGATATTTGTGAAGAACATGTTTAGCTGATTGGGAGCAAGCATGGGAGAAGCAGCTGGTACAGGTTAGCCAGTTTGGAAGGTGATGATCATTAATGGGGTATAATGGATGAGGGTAAGGGAATTAATGGTGTTTTTAAAGGAGTGATTATTTAGACGTTAAGCTGGGTAACCCAAAGAGTGAGGAGGTAAGGGGGTGAGAGTGGTGAACATTGTTGGGGTCATTAGCTTGGTGTTTTTGATGAAGTCAAGCAGTCTTGAAATGGGAATAATAATAGGAGTGCACTGGAAGGATAGGAGATGGCGGTAAGCGGGCGTGAACTGGAAATTCTTGGAAGCGAATTCCCACTATTATATATTATGGGATTGGCGGGGGAGGCAGGTAGAGGTGAAATAGGAAAAAATAACTTACTAGAGGTGAGGAGGTCAAGAAACAGAGAGGCCAGGATGTTGAATGGCTCATCCATGGAGTTATTGAAAGCATCAAGAATGATACAGAAGTAGAGAGAAAGACAGTAAACTAGATCTTAAATCCATTGGTAAATGAAGGGGAGTTCCTGAGAGGTCTGTAGGGTTGTGAGAAAGTCTGAAGCTAAGGACTTGAAGTATTTTGGAGTAAGGGAAGAAAGATGACAAATGGTCTGGCAGCAAATACTGTGGCAAACACTGCCTAGATACGCACCAATCCCATTAGTGCTTCTTCCTGAGCATACAAACTATATTTTTTAAGCCTTCCCTGTAATTAAGTGTGGTCAAGTGATACAGTTCTGGTCCATAGAATGAGGATGGAAGTATGCTCAGCGCTTGCAAGCCTGTCCCATAGGAACCTTCTATGTGCAGTGCTCCATTGTCTCCCTTGTCTGCTTGACGGATGCAGAGGATCCTGGAGGCCTCTCAGACCCTGGGGGATGATGAGAAAGTAAATGGAAGGATCCTGGGGTCCTGAATATTTGCTGCTTTTAGTCACTAGGCTGGACTTTACCTGAGCAAGAAAGAAACTTCTATGGTGTTAAGTCCCTAGCATTACTTAATCTAATACACGTACTCTAGGTTCCAAAGTACATGGAGTGTGAGAAAAAAAGAAATAAAAAAAAACAAAACAAACTTAAGAGATCTTCAAGGGAAGTAGTATCATCTGGAGACGACCAGATGTCTAATTATGATAATATTATTGACCCTAGCAATAACAGCAGCAGTGACAATCCCACCACCACCTATCTGAGCCTTTGGGACCTCTGTCCTAGGTACTGGGAATGCAGCTAGAGATTGTGATGGCTTTTGGTGTTGAATCTGTTGTCTCATTTCCTGTTAAAACCCAGGCATTTTTCGCAGGGACTGCTATTTTTCCCTTGTCTCTTTCATTTCCACTTGCTCGGTTGCAGTTTTCAGATCGCAAATACAAACACGTTTGGTATCCTTCTCGCTACCTCAGTTTCCCCAGAGATCACCATGGCACTTGGCATACTACTCTGCTATTTCCTTCATAATTGCCTTAAACTTCAGTTTCCTTACTTGTGAGATAGGAATAATAAACAATACCTCAAAGGGTTGGTGTGAGGAGTAAATAACATGATTCCTGTGAGTAGATCACTTAGCACTTTGTGTCCAGCACAGAGTAAGCCTTCATTAAATGTCAACTATTATTATGATTGGTTGTTCAAGAATTTTAATTGATCCAAGCCAAGAAGAGAAAATTATTTAGAGCAGTTATTCACAAAGTGTGTTCCCCAGACCAGCAGCATCAATACTAAAATTCTTGGGCTCTACCCCAGTCCTACTGAATTAGAAACTCTGGAGGTGGGGCCCAGTAATCTGTGCTTCAAAAAGCCCTCTAGGTGGTTTTGATACATGCTGGAGTTTGAGAACCATTTCTTTACAGGTTTTAGCAATGCTTATTTTTTCATTTGAGAACCTTCTAAGGAGAATCCATTTAATTCTTTAAAACATTCAGAATAAGAGCAGAAAAAATACTCCAAACCATGAAACATTACTGTCTTCAACTGCAAGCAGGAAGTGGCAGAGTGTCGGGGAGAGAGTGTGACCCTGGGATCTGACCTTGTGTCTTGGACCCACACAACTACCCCTTTAGTTTGCCTTGTTTTCACCTATACTACAGGATGTATTTCACAGGCCAGTGACCTTGCAGTGTAAATGCCAGCAAGGCCAGGTTGTTAGCGGGTTTATAGCTATAACCCCTCACTACAAAGGGAATGGTCAGATGGAATTATTTTGCCGTTTGAAGTGGAGGTGCTAGTTTAAAAGCTATTTGGCTCTTGGAGCCATCTTCTTAAATTTCTTGGTGCATGGCTCAGAATCTGGGCCCCAGATCCAGAATGGCTTGTCTGTGACTTTTTTGGATCAATGTCCCATTTGTGCTTTCAATCTGGCTGTCCTCTGCCTTTGAGCTACAGTAGGTCTTAAGGTGTGTTTTTTTTTTTTTTTGGGTGTGTGTGTGTGTGTGTGTGTGTGTGTGTGTATGTGTATGTATTTTGTTTTGTTTTTAAGCCACAAATATATATCTGGTCAGCCTGAATCTCATTGGTCCTATTGTCCTATTTCTTTCCTCTCCTTGTGCCTTGCTGAGTACTGGAGCTGGGAAGGGAGGAGGGGCCTTCTAGTCTGACTTTCTTGCTCCACAGAGGGGAAACACGTCCTGAAATGTGACATAACTCCCCCCAAGGCCACACTGTTGCTCTCATTTTCAGGGTTGTAAGCCTGTCTCTCATATCTCCTCTCTCTGTCCTTTGTAAGTTGACTTTTTCTTCATGCACTTTATTTTGGCATGGATATTCCTCTTTGGGAATGGGAGCATTTTGCTGCATAATGATTTTTCTTCTAACTGTCAAATGACCGTTGTCAGTTTACTGGTTTTGGTGGTGGCAAGAATCTGTGTCTGCAGAACTGTGTCAGATACTTGTTGTGACTCATATGTTTAGGTTTCATGATAAATTTTTTCTTTAGAGTTGGATTACTTTCCTTCTCTGAAGTTATAGTTGCTTCCAGAGAAGCAACCTCATTGCTGGGGAAGAGCTGGTTGCTCCAGTGGATTTTTTGACATTCAGAGACTTTTGGTGTGGCCATCAGGGTGCAGGCCTGGTCTCCCAGGCTGTCCAGCTGGGTGGCATTCCCAATGAGCAGGTCTGAACACTAGCTTAGAATTTCAAAGATGGCTGCTAGAGCAGCTCTGGAATCAGGGTAGGCAATAGATCTCTAACTTCCTCTAACAGAATCTCCTTATCTTTCACTTGTGCTCCTTTCCCAGGTATTTTCATGATTGTCTCATCCCAGTTTAACTGATTGACTGCAAAGTTCAAGACAGAGTTGTTACACAGACTGTGTCCCCCTAAAATTCGTATGTTGAAATCTAATCCCTAATGTGATGGTATTAGGAGGTGGGGTATTAGGGAGGTGATGAGGTCATAAGGGTATAACCCTCATGAATGAGCTTAGTGCCCTTATAAAAGAGACATGAGAGAGATCTAGCTGTCTGAGGACACAGTGAGAAGACAGCCATCTATAAACCAGGAAGTGGGCTCTCACCAGATGGCAAATCTGCCAGCACCATGATCTTCAGACTTCCCAGCTTCCAAAACTGTGAGAAATAGATTTCTATTGTTTAAAAGCCACCTAGTCTGGTATTCTGTTAAAACAGCCCAAATAGACTAAGGCAGAGTGATCTCAAAAATCTATGTGCATTTTTAGTAAATGGGCTCTTTAAGGTTCAAAGGAATGAAATTGTAGTGGTAAAATGACAGGCATGATGTTTAAAATTTTTCCAAGATGAACTCAGGTAGGTGTGCTAAATATGTGATCTCCAGCATCAAAAGTACCTCCCCTGTTATTTATCTCCTGTGATAACATACTCTGCTGTTGTGACCAGGGACCACTATGATTCCTGTGTGAGGAAGGGAGTTTCAAATAGTCTGGGAGGGGTAATACATTATATTTGTCATAGCAAGACATCAGACCAATTATAATACAGTCTGTGTAAAGTTCTGGTTTGTGTGAATGGGTTAAAAATACTTTTACATTGGCTGCTAAGTGTTAGAATTAAAAACTATCTAAAGTTAAAGAAAAATGAAGAGAAAGACGGAGTGAGATGAGGCAAAAGAGTATGTGTGAGAAAGTCCTACAACTCAATGGTAAAAAACCCCCTGCTAACCAGATTAAAAAATGGTCTGAGAACTTGGATAGACATTTCTCCAGAGAAGACATACGAATAGTCAACATGTATATGAAACAATGCTCAAGGTCACTAATCCTCAGGAACTTACAAATCAAAACAACAGTGAGATACCATCTCATACCTGTCAGCTATTATCAAAGAAATAAAATACAAGTGTTGGTGAGGATGTGGAGAAATTAGAACCCTTGGGCACTTTGGTGGGAATGGAAAATGGTGCAGCTGCTATGGAAAACAGTATGGAGGCACATCAAAAAATTAAAAATAGAACTAACATATGATCCAGCAACCTCACTTCTGGGTGTTTATCCAAAAAGACTGAAATCAGGATCTCAGAGAGATATTAGCCCTCCCACATTCATTGCAGCACTATTCATAAGGGCCAAGATGTGAAAAAAAACCTAAATATCCATTGACAGGTGAATGGATAAAGAAAATAATAGAAAAATATTTGGCCTTAAAAAAGAAGATTTTGCAATATGTGACAACATGGATGAATCTGAGGATGTATGCTAAGTGAAATAAGCCAGTCACAGAAAGACAAATATTATATAATTCCACTTATATGAGGTATCTAAAATAGTCAAATTCATAGAATCAAATAGTGGAATGTTGATTGCCAAGGGCCTGGGGAGGAGGAAATGGGCAGTTACTAATCAATGAGCATGAAGTTTCAGTTAAGCAAGATGACTATGTTCTAGAAATCTGCTGTACAACATTGTACCTATAGTGAATATTTTATTATGCATTTATCATGAGATCTACCTTCTTAATGAATTTAAAAAATTTTTATTGAAGTATAGTTGATTTACAGTGTTGTGTTAATTTCTGCTGTATGGCAAAGTGACTCAGTTATACATATTTTTTTCATATTCTTTTTCCTTTATGGTTTATCACAGGATATTGAATATAGTTCCATGTGCTATACAGTAGGACCTTGTTGTTTATCCATCCTATGTTATAATAGTTAGCATCTGTCAATCCTAAACTCCCAATCCTTCCCCCTCCCTTGGCAACCACAATTCTGTTCTCTGTCTGTGAGTGTATTTGTTTTGTATTTTAGATTCCACATATAAGTGATATCATATGGTATTTGTCTTTTTCCTTCTGAGTTCCTTTGCTTAGTATGATAATCTCTAGATCTATCCATGTTGCTGCAAATGGCATTATTTCATTCTTTTTTAATGGCTGAGTAATAGTCCATTGTATGTATGTGTATATATGTGTGTGTGTGTGTGTGTGTATATATATATATATATATATATATATACACCAAATCTTCCTTATCCATTCATCTGTCCATGGACATTTCGGTGCTTTCCACATCTTGGCTATTGTAAATAGTGCTGCTATGAACACAGAGGTGCATGTATCTTTTTGAATTATAGTTTTGTTTGGATATATGCCCAGGAGTGGGATTGCTGGATCATATGGCAACTCTATTTTTAGTTTTTTGAGGAACCTCCATACTGTTTTCCATAGTGGCTGCACCAATTTACATTTCTACCAACAGTGTAGGAGGGTTCCCTTTTCTCCACACCCTCTCCAGCATTTGTTATTTTCTTTTAACTAGTTAATTTATTGGCTGTGTTGGGTTTTCACTGCTGGGCGTGGGCTTTCTCTAGTTGCAGCTAGCGGGGGCTACTCTTCATTGTGGTGTGTGGGCTTTTCATTGCAGTGGCTTCTCTTGTTGCAGAGCATGGGCTCTAGGCATGTGAGCTTCAGTAGTTGTGGCACACGGGCTCAGTAGTTGTGGCACACAGGCTTAGCTGCTCTGAGGCATGTGGGATCTTGCTGGACCAGGGCTTGAACCCATGTCCCCTGCATTGGCAGGCAGATTCTTAACCACTGCACCACCAGGGAAGTCCCTTGTATACTTTTTAATGACAGTCATTCTTACCAGTGTGAGGTGGTACCTCATTGTAGTTTTGATTTGTATTTCTCTGATAATTAGCAATGATGAGCATATTTTCATGTGCCCATTGGCCATCTGTATGTCTTTTTTTGAGAAATGTCTATTTAGGTCTTTTGCCCATTTTTCGATTGGGCTGTGTTTTTTTTTTATTGAATTGTATGAGCTGTTTGTCTATTTTGGAAGTTAAGCTCTTGTGTGTTGCATCATTTGTGAATATTTTCTCCCAGTCCATAGGTTGTCTTTTCATTTTGTTTATAGTTTCCTTTGCTATGCAAAATCTTGTAAGTTTGATTAGGTCCCATTTATTTATTTTTGCTTTTATTTCTATTGCCTTGGGGGACTGACCTAAGAAAACATTGGTATGACTTATGTCAGAGAATGTTTTGCCTATGCTCTCTTCTAGGAGTTTTATGGTGTCTTGCCTTATATTTAGGTCTTTAAGCCATTTTGAGTTTATATTTGTGTATGGTGAGAGGGTGTGTTCTAACTTCATTGATTTACATGCAGCTGTCCAACTTTCCCAATACCACTTGCTGAAGAGACTGTCTTTTTCCCATTGTATATTCTTGCTTCCTTGGTTGAAGATTAGTTGTCCATAGGTGTGTGGGTTTATTTCTGGGCTCTCTATTCTGTTCCATTGATTTGTATGCCTGTTTTTGTGCCAATTCCATGCTGTTTTGAATACTGTAGCTTTGTAGTGCTGTCTGAAGTCTGGGAGGGTTATGCCTCCTGCTTTGTTCTTTTTCCTTAGGATTGCTTTGGCAATTCTGGGTCTTTTATGGTTCCATATAAATTTTAAGATTATTTGCTCTAGTTCTGTGAAAAATGTCATGGGTAATTTGATAAGGATCACACTTAATGAATTTTTAAGTGTTTGTGGTAACACATTAGAATTTTTATAAATTAAATAAATTGAAAATACAAAAAGTACATGCCACCCTCAAAGTCAGACAAAGAGTCCATACAGTTCTACTTATATAAAAATCCTAGAAAATGCAAATTAGTCTCTAGTGACTGAAAGCAGATCATGTTTGCCTGAAAGGCGGCAGAGAGGGAGGGAGGGAGGGGTGCACAAGAGGGCCTGAGGACACTTTTGGCAGTGGTGGATATGTTCATTATCTTGATTGTGGTGATGGTTTCATGGTGTGTACATATATCAAAACTCATCAAGTTGTGCATTTTATGGAATGTTAGTTACATTTTAATAAAGCTCTGAATAAAACTATATGCTGTTTTCATTCTGTGACTAAACGTAGTAAAGCACATTTGTTCACATGACAACCACATCCCTACCCCAGGCCATTCCTTTATTCTCCAGGTACCACTTGTGTGATAGACAGATGAAAAGTGAGACAGAAGTCTAGTAGGTTTTGTATCTTCACTCCCGCATCCCTCTCTTCCTTCTCCTTTTCAATCCTTTCTCCTCCCGCTACTTTTCTCTTCCAACCCCTCCCCAAAGTCACCAGAATGTGAAAGGCTACATCTGTTCCTGCAAAAGTTATTTTGCAGTGCAATTAAGCATTCCTCACCTTATCTCCCCAGAAAGCTGGAGACTTGTGTGATCACTGGCATAATGGATGGTACCCAAAGCCCTGGCCCAGGTGTGCAGAGGCTGCACACACATCCATGTGGTCGGGAGGATGCAGCTTTCTGGCACATGATGTGGGGCTGCTGCTCCCCTCCTTGGGCCTCTTCAGAACTCAGAGCAGCTGCTACCCTCTAGGTGACCAAGAAGGGCTGCCATCATTCACCTGGCCAGGCCAGCTAACAAATGGAGCTGGTGCATTGCAGACTGAATAAATAGTTCTGTAACCATCTCTGGCTTCAGGCTAAGGGAAGAGATGAATGAGCTCTGTGACCTGATGGGATTCTTTCAGGCTGGAGGGATTCTTTCAGGCTGGAGAGAAAAACTATTTAGAACTTACATCCATGCTCTTTTCAGTTCCTTTCAGAAAGCTTGAATGGCTCCTAGACATTTTCTTGATATACGATACTCATTTCCCAGTATGGATATAACAATGACTAGAGCATCCAAATCCTTTGCCGATAATTATTTAGTTTCTGTCATTTTAGTTACTAAAAAATAATGCATATATATTTATAACCTATAGGAATATTAAGCATAATATCAGCAATAAGTAGCTAATAATAGTACATTAATTAATTCATTTTGACCATTCTGTAGCTTTTTAGAATGAATTACTAATAAAATTGGGACACAATTAGAATTTTGGGCATTGAGTCCACGCTGAACATTTAGAAACTACTATGTTCTTCTCTGACTGGTTTGCCTGAACATTATCCTATCTGAGACCTCAATTTGTTCTCTAATGAATACCTCTATAAGAGGAGAAATTATATAGACTAACTTTCTTTGTATGCTTCCAGCTTAATTGTACAACTATATTGTTACAAATTGACTGAAACAGACTATTTCAGTTTTTTCTCCTCCATAACCAGCTCTGAATAGATGAACAGAAATAGCTCTTTTCATGTCAGAAACTTTAATTAAACCATTCTGAAAATAAGCATGTGGAAGTACTGGCAGGACCTTAATTTAATCACATTTCCTGCTCAACTATTCCTGTTGCTTCTTTGAAAGGTTGGAGGTTAGGCTCAGCTGTGACCCCGCTGTTGGCATGGACAGCCAAAGTCTGCAGGATTCAGAAGATTGTGACCTTCGATCTTTTGGACTCCCACACTAAATTAAAATCAGGGCCAGAGGAAGGCATATGGCTGATGGAATGTTCTAAGAGGTATTCATGTGACTGAGTCACATGAAATTAATTGATGATCCCTATTTACATACACATTCCATAAATCTTTTTTCTTTGATTTCATTTTATTGTTTAATAAAAATTTATGGCATCATATATTTGCAAGGGACTGCTTTAAACACTTATAAAAGTTACTCCTTTACTCCTTATAACAATCCTATGGGTTAGATCCTCTCATTATTCACATTTTACATGTGGAGACTTAAGTAACTTTCTCGAGATAATTGCACATGGGTTTGAACCCAAAAAGCCAGCCTCCAGAATCTGGGTTGGTCAATACTGTTTCTTTCATCAAGGCTTAGGAGTGCCTATTTGGAAGGAACCAGATTCTTCTTCATGTTTTTGCATATTACCCCAGCATCCTGCCTTCAAATAAAATCTCTCCAGTGCGATTGTTCCAACTCATCCCACTGGCTGCCCATGTGCTCATCTCCAGATTGCGTGCAACATTCAGCTTTTCAGTGTATTTCATCCAGAATTGTCTAACTTTCCTGACGTTTAAAAAAAATTTTTTTTTTTTTTTCCTGCTTCTTAACTCTTGGGCTTCTTTGCCCTTTTCTTCCCCACTCTCCAGCAGTCAGTTCTTCTGGAATGATATAACTGGGCCCTTTCACAAGTCATTCAGGTAGGAGAATACAGGTAGAAGTGAAATAGAAAAAAAAAAAGCATACTAATACTGTATTAAAGGATTATTTTGTTTTTAATCCCCACCCTGCCCCCTCCCATACACATAAATAGCTTTCTAGCAAGAGATACTGTATTCTCATCCACATATACATTGGGTGTTAGGCAACATGTAGCACTGAGATTTTACATTTTTCAATTGGAGAAAAATAATGACATCTATGTGGTGGGATCAATACTTCCATTAGAAATATAATCAATATTAAAGAATTTGTAATATGATATTAAAATCAAATGCAGTGAAAATCCAGGGAGAAAAAGTTTTTCAATATAACTGAATTTAATTAGCTTATAAACTGTCCTGCTGGCACACGAAAGCTTGTTCACAGAGTGATGCTAAAATAAAACTATTTTAGGTGTCAGATATACATTGATAAAGATCAGATTCCTCACAGCTTTATTGAATTACAGAGGTCCCTCTACTCTTCTGTTCCCATCTATTCCCAGTGGATGTGAAGTTAGTTCAAATCAGAGTGAGGGTCATGAAACCATAGAATCCACTTTTTAAGATAGTTGGCTGGATTTTTCTGAAAACACCTTTTGTTAGGAACGATTCATTTATATGGCTCTGCAAGTCTAGGCCATTCATCTTCTTTTTCCTTAACCATCTGTGGTTATTTCACAAGCGTTCAGTTGAGCCACTTCCTTAGATATCTTTAAAACAAAAGGTATGATGAGGTGCTTACGAAGAATCTAAATTTCTGGAAGAGGTTTTGGCTATTAAAAGCCCTACCTTTAAGTAACTATTGATCAACATGTCTTTAAAAAAGACGTTAGAGAAGGTTTGACAGCACTGAATTAAATTTCTCACTTATCTTAGAATAATGGGGGAAAAACCCATTTTGATTTGCATTTCTCTAATAATTAGATATGTTGAGTGTCTTTTCATGTGCTTGTTAGCAATCTGCATGTCTTACAACTGTCTTTTAATGTTGGGAATTTTAAGTAGCTTCTTACATGTTGGGGTCTTCATTTCTCTGATTTTTCATCCTTTAGGGTACATATTTGCAAGGAAACATTAGTACGGTCATACTGGTTGTTAAGATATGGAAATCAGCCCTTATTTGGTGGTAAATAGCCATTGTCTTGAGCTTCCTAAATGATGCCCATCATCTGTGGTCATCCTGACCTTTCCTCTGCTCACCTCCCCAGAGCTAAACAGCTGGAGGCAGAGAAGGGTGGTCCCCAGAACCCAGCTTGGGTGCTTCAGTCAACGTCCCCTCTGACTAATTACTGCCTCGTACTATACTGGGTGTTAACAATTTTGAATCTTAACCCTGCAGATAGGAAGCAGATAGGAAGCTAACTTCAGGTGGAATTGGCTTTGGGCTGAACTAGTCAGTGATCAGTGCAGATAGACACAAATATTTTGAAGACCAAACTATAGTGAAAGTTATATGACTTACACATATTCTAAGAAGCAGTGTGAGAGTAACAACAAACTTCATAGCAGTTTTCTGGAGAGAGGAATTAATCATGAGACATTTATTTGAAAGAGACTAGGCTGCCCAAAACAGACTCTTCTCAATTGTCAGGTCTGTCTTTATTCTCTCATACTGTATGAAAGTGGGGAAAGTTCTGTCCTGAATATAGATTATAAAGAAGCCTTAGCAGTTTATGTCTTAAAGAGATTCTTACTGATGAGTAGGTAGCTGGTGATTCAGAATGAGGCTTTGTGTTAGTCACAAAATAGTACGTCAAATTCACGGCAGCTTGGAAGTTTTCAAAGAGAGTTGCTATACTTCAGATAGAAAGATTACCTAAGATGATGTTATATATCCACCTATGAGAGCCTGAATATAGTGTATAACACTCATATTTATACCTTTAATATATGACAGACAAATTTTTTTCATAAATTAATTAATTTATGGCTGCATTGGATCTTCATTGTTGTGTGCAGGCTTTCTTTGGTTGCGGTGAGCGGGGGCTACTCTTCGTTGCGGTGCGCGGGCTTCTCATTGTGGTGGCTTCTCTTGTTGAGGAGCACAGGCTCTAGGCGCGCTGGCTGCAGTAGTTGTGGCATGCAGGCTCAGTAGTTGTGGCTTGCAGGCTCTAGAGCGCGGGCTTAGTTGCTCCGCAGCCTGTGGGATCTTCCCGGACCAGGGCTCAAACCCATGTTGAGCCTGAGTCTTGGGTCTTGAGTCTTGCAAATCCACCTCTGCATTGGCAGGTGGATTCTTAACCACTGCACCACCAGGGAAGTCCAACAGACACATTTTGATTTAGACACAAATGTGAGGAAAGATGTTTTTATTAGCTTGCTAGTTATATGGGGAAACTTGAGGTTCAAGTCAGCGATTTAAATTACGTACCACATACAGCCCAACTACTGTTGCGGACATTTTCGTATTCTCTCATTGATATTTCCAATAGCATTGTGAATTTAATTTTAGAGATGAAGCTCAGAGAAGTTATGTGATTAGGCATTCAAAGGCCTTTACACAGCAAATGTCTCGAAGCATCTTCTGTGTGTGTGTCTGTGCATCCATGTTGTAAAGATGAGTAAGTCACATCCTCTGCTCTTAGGAAACTTCTGTCTTAACTCCTGTTACACCTTTGGTCTTTCTTTGATATTAAATGGATGTCTCAGCTCTATGAAAAGCAGAAATGTTTGCTAAAGTGATCTGCAGCGATGTATATTGAATGGGATTAGGAGGAGATGAGGAGTAGATTCAAGATGTGAAGGATAATGAAGTCAGGAGGCTGCCCCTCTCTAGGTCACAAGAAATCCCTTGGCTTCTTACGGGTTGAAAGTTTAGAGCAGAAAGATTTAGATCTAAAAATCTTTATTGAATGAATGCTCATTATTGTTAGGTTCCTTCACATGCAATTTCCTATCCAAACCTCAAAAGAACTCTATGAGAAAGATGTTAAGCTTGTTTTCCTGATGAGGTGCCTGAAGCTGTGTGATGTTGTATAAATTACATGGATAGAATTGGAAGAGATAGGGGCCCAGTTTCAAAACTGCAGTCTATGACAGCATTTCTATGGAATGTTTCACATTTACAGATATTAAAAACTAAGGGGCCAGTTTTGACTGGAAACCTGTTCTCCTTTCTAGTTTCCAATTAAGTTTAGTTTAGTACTGAGAGGCGAATATTGGATTTCTAAATATTAATAGTTCATTTCATTGAAGGCAGTAAGCAACTATGGTGCCAAGGTGTTTATCGTATCATATTTTAAAAGTGTCTTACAATATGAATACATTGTCAACATTTCTGATGCTGGAGAGAAGTATGTTAAGATAAAGCAATTGAAAAATAATTGAAGCAGTTATTAAGCATAGAGCCCTATGTGAGATAATATGCTAAGAAAAAGTACTCTACAAATTAAAATTTTCATTTATAAATAAATTACAAATGTATAAGTTTAATAGTTAGAAAAGTAATTTTTTTCAACTGATTCTAGTCCAAGCTCCTAGTAAACATAGCTTATTGCATTGACTGCACATAAGCAGCTGATTTTTGTAAACCACTGATTCTGACAGGAACTTTCAAGCAGTTCTAATTCAGAGGTTGTCCCTGCAAGGTGATTCATTAGCTCTTTAATCATACAAATAAGGCCAAAGCCACACTCCCCTGATACACATAATGGATACGGCAAACATGTTCTGTATGCACCACTGTTGCTGACCTTTGAAAGAACTCTACTATCCTTGTGGGGTGAAGCTCCTTTTTTTTTGTTTTTCTGTACTGCTGATGACCTTTACCCCCAAGGTGATACCTCCGCTAAATACTGCTTTTATTTTAGTGGCTTAGTGTTGAGTTGCAGGCATTAGAAACAAACAGGTGAGTCTTGAAAATTATTTTAAAAAGATTGGAAAATGTGATGGAGCCTGTAGAATTTACATGGGCCTTGCCCACACTTCTACTTTCTCAGCTTTCATGGAGTCATAGCTCTCATTGGCTAGAGAAACAGGAAATTCACACTGTCTCTCTTTTAAAAGAATTATAGACCCATGATGAGTAGGGTCCATGAGCCTACTGTATCCTCTTGCATGTAGCCATGGAGATGCATCCAAGCCTGCACATGGCCACAAAGAACAGGTAAAGTGGGGCACCTTTCCCTATTCTAACTGGTCAAAGGGACATGCCTCTTTGTTACTAAAAACACTTGAAATTCAGGAAGTGATAATACTTCTACTGAGTATTCTCTCAGTGGTTTTCCATACTAATAGAATCTGTCCATTTGCATCTCCTTTTCTGTCCTCTGTGAATTTTCTTTAACTACTGTCTCTTCCTTTGTTAGATAATAGAAATATTGAGAAGAGTTGGAAAAAAGTTATCAGAGTTTCAAGGTTAAGAGGAATAACAGAACAGTGGCAGTCCTGTCCGTCCTCCAAATAAGCATGTCTGCTGTATCAACACATCTGCTATATGACTGGGGTTAAGCATAGAGTTGTGGTCAGAAAACAATGTGACATGAGTATTGCAGAGGTGGCATTAACCTCATTAGCAGCAAGCCATAGAAGGCAATGCAAGAGGCCTGAGCATAGAGGTTATGGGATTCTTCTTTCCACAAAGCATTCAGAGTTATAATCTGAACTCTGTACAAAATAAAATAGGAGGGGCTGCCTGTTTTCCACTTCTCTGAGGTCTGCTCCCAGAGTTTAACAGCTCTGTACACTGACAGTTGTCTTTCTGGGACACAGGAGCACAGAACTTGTCATTTGTAGGTGTTGTCTGTCCAAAAGAAGTTATGCATTCTTTACTGTACAAGTAAAAGGCAAAGTCAGGAGCATTCTTTTGCAGAAGGCCAGCAAACGGTCCTGTTTTCAGGAAAAAACCAAGGGAGTAAACATAGAAGTATGTTTCGCTTAGGATTATCTTTGATGGTTTAATGAGTCTTTATGAAATTTCAGGTGTATTCCCAATTCTCAGATTTGCCCACAACTGCATGTTTTAATTACTCTGGAGCGTAGAGGGAGATTTTGTTAATCCGTAGCTATAAGACGCTTGAATGATTTGAATACTTCAGCCCCTCGGTCAATAGCATGCGTATTCTATACGGAGGCCACATTAACTATGCAAAGGGCCACATGAGGACCGGTGAGAATGGTGTTCAAAACATGGTCTCAGCAGAAGGGATGTATTATTGTTAAGACAAAACACCTTCACAAACTCTCAACGAAACCCACAGCCTCCTATAACCTCAAACCAAATATTTATGGCTAAGTCTCTCAGGATGTAAGCATCGTTACTAACAAGTTTTGAGGCATATTTGTTATTAAGTTTATTTTGTTAAAAATTTAAGAAAGAGACTGATGTAAATTTACTGTAGAGGTGTCATTCACTGGGGTCTTTTATCTGTGAAAGATCAAAGTTTACATCATGAATCCAATTAAAACCTTTATCTTGGGGTTCAAATGTCCTGAAATGTGTTTTGGTGACCCTTTATCTGTCCCCATCATTATTTTTGCTTGGATTTTAAAGGCTATTCATATTAGTAGGGGATGAACGTGAGAATGATTAGAAAGGGAGTTTAGAAATTAACATTAAGCTATTTGCGAAAACGATTGTATATACCCAGTTCACACTGTCTTCTAGCAGAGTTAGTTTGGGAATCCATGTTTCAAGTCCAGTGATGCTGCCGGAGCTAACATATTTCTGGAAGTCTCCTTTGGAAATGTCTGTAAATGTCAGTTTATAAGCCCCACAAGACTTCCTTATCTATTTATTTATATTAACTCCTTTTTGAAAAATTCTATTATTTACCAAATTTTATTTCAAATAATGTTTGGCTATTTAAAAAAGACAAACTTGGAAGAGAAAAAAGATATTAGGAAAAACTGAAGAAATCTAAATAAACTATGGATTTTGTTCCATAATAATGTGTTGGTTCATTAATTGTGACAAATGTATTATACTAGTGGAGGATATTGATAACAGGGGAAACTGGGTGTAGGGCATATGGAAATTCTCTGTAGTAACTTTGTCATAATTCTGTAAATGTAAAGCTATTCCAAAATAAAAAGATTTTCAAAAAAGGACAAATCTTATACCTGAGATATGTTGCCTTTTTCTGGTACCTCTCATTGACTGAGAAAAGAAAAGGAAATGAGGAATAAAAGAATAAAGAAACTAACCTTTTCTGAGTATCTATTATGTTCCAGAATCTTATGTATATGTTCTCATTTACTTCTCATAATAATCCAATGACAGTAGTTATTATTTCAATCTTATAAAAAAAGAAAAAGAATTCTCAGTAAGGTAAATGATTTGGCTGAGGACAAATAGCTAATATGTGTTAAACATGAGAATTCAAGCCCATTTTTATGTAGGTCTTAATTCTCTCCACCACATAATCATATTTCTGCCCTAAAAATTTATCATAGGCTTTGAAACTAATTTCCAAAGAGCAGTTTCTAAAACAGTGTCAAGTACAAATTTCCCAATACTAACCACCATGAACAGGGTAACACTAGATACAAAATTTCTGGTATATGTACTCTTCAAAATTAGTTATTTTATAATTCAACTTATTAATTTTCTGATAGAGTCCATAAGGGTGACAGATCTTTCCCCTTTGGGGAAAGTTTTCACTTCAGGGACAGTGGATCTCTTGGACCAAGCCCCATTCTGAACTTGTCATCATGCCAAAACATCCGTTTGGTAGAAAGGCCTAAAGTGTGAAAATGAGGTTGGCTCTAGGAAATGTAGGCCCAAATAAATGCTTCTGTGTTGATGGAAGACCCAGGGCTTTTGCCAATATTATGGCTTATTCAGGTTACCATGGAGAAATAGAGGGACCTGCTGATGAGGCCAAAGAATGACCTGCTGGCAGTGGGTTTTCACACCTGTGGGGCACTGCCCAGATCCTCCACTCTTCCAGCTGCTGGGAGTGTTGACTGCTGGCAGCTCACCGGTGGGTGCCTCCCCAGGAACTGCCCTCTGATGGAGGGAGCTGCCTCACCCAAGTTTTGCACCTCCCTTTGGACTGCAGGCATCTAATGATGCATAGATGTTGGGGTTACAAAGACCTGCTCCCCTTGCCTCAATACAGGGCATCTTTCAAGGACCTCCCCAGCTTCAGAGCTCCCTTTGGGTTCAGCTGAGGTCTCTCTTGCAGCTGCCTCACGCTTCCAACCTCACCCTTTGCTCATTTCTGCTTCCCTTACTCGCTTACAAGTATTGACCCAAGAGGGATCCTCAGGGAAACATCCATATGCAAATCTCAGAGACACTTTCCTGGGGAGAACAATCTATGCCACTATCTCAATGTGCTACTGCCCTCTCCCCTTATGGGAAGAATCTAGTACTTTAAAATGCTCTCTTAAAAGTGTAGACATCACTCTTTCCAGGAGGCCTCCTCTGACTAGGTTAGTGCCCTCTTAGGAAGCCCCTCAAGCTTAGTTAAGTACCTTCCCCAGTAGGACATTTATGTCACCAAACTGTAATTGAATTGTACGTAAATATGCCAAATTAGTCAAGCCCCTTTAAAGGATTTTTATTTATATTGGCTTTGCTCCAAAGATATTTTGTCACATAAACATAAGCATTGATGGGGTTATCCTGGAAACTTTATTTCTTGTTTTTCAATGCCAGTTGATTTAAAACAGATGGGCAAAGAACTGAAAGGATTGACATCCTGAAGAAAGAAATCCTGAAAACAGATTTGCCTATAGATAATTTTTTTTCCTATATTGTATGTGATTCTGAAACAGAGACGTACATACTACAGAATATTGATTCAGAATTCACATTTCCTTCCAACCAAGAAACGTCTACTTAAAGCTGGAGGAAATCTTACTGAGCTCCAAATTATTTTTACAGATGATGGAATTGTCACATATGAGTAAATGTTCATAATGGCATCTTCTCAGATTCCTCCAGCTTATGGTACCATTCCTTTTTCTGACTCTCCATTGTCTCTTTGTGCTACCTATTAAGAGTTAACCATGGATGGCCATTGAGTACATTTGCAGACAGGCTCTTGGGGAGTCTCTGGCCATAGGCACCTTGAACAAAGGACCAACTCAAGGTAGATCCAAGAGACTCCCCAACCAGAAGACATCTCTATGGTTTCCCACATAGAAGCAAAGCCTAAGTAAAGATGCAGACTTCATAGGCCCGTAAGGCCTTACTTTATAAGCTTTCCAGCTGCTTCCTACCATGATCAGTGGGCTTGGAGTGAATCCCTTATATCTGTATTGTTTTTCTCTCATGATAGGTGTTTTATCTTGCCTCCTCCCTGTGAGAACACTCTTATTTCTCATTTATTTAATGTCCCAATTTTGCTTACTGCTTTACTTACTAATCTAGATTTTGTTGTGGTTTTTCTCACTATAATGACCCTACAACCCAAGTGGAAGAGGAGAACTTACTCTGGAATGATGGACTGCAGCTGCACAGTCAGTTGCTCTTGAAGATTTCATCTGGTTTGAGAGCTAGGTTGAAGTTGTGGGTCTGCTTTAATCCTGGAGATTCTTAAATCCCCACTCAATCCTTTATACTAGCAGTGCTCTCTTCATTACTGGAATAGTTTGAACTAATAAAGAGAAGCAAGTAGTTTGTGTCTTACCTAACAGAAAGCCAATTTCCTCACTGCTAATCATTCTCATGAAACTTTATATCCAGTCCCATAACCAGTGGTCTGTTGTATTGAATACCAATGACCCTCTTTTATTGAGGTTTAACTCCTCACATATGTCTTTTGTCTTCTTAGAATAAATGCTCATTGAGGGAAAGATTCTTGCCTTGAATCATTTTTAATCTTTCAAGAAGCTTAGGGTACTGCTTTGCACAGAAACTGCTGGGCTAAATATGCTTTATTATACTTAGCGTTGACTTTCACTTCCTTTTTATCCCTCCAACCAATTCATGCCCATCCAGATTATACACAAAATGGTTTTATATTATAATTTTCTTTGCTTTTATGTTTCTGATTTCTGATGAACTATGAGGGCTTTAAAAATGCTAAGGATTCACCTGTATTCCTTTAGTCATTTTAAAGGTGGGAGAATGAGCTCCTGCATTCTTCAAAACAAGTGCAAGCATGTTCAGTTGGTCAGTAACAAAGAATTATAGCAAATAGGATATTAAAGATAGTAGAAGTTTTGAGTTAAAAAATACTCTATTATTTATTGGTAGGTGAACCTTTTCAGACTCTGCAATTATTTACTCAACACCCCAGTTTAACAGTGAACAACTTATTTCACTGGTCACTAGTTTTATTTAAGTCTTAACTAAATCTCACATGAGTTCTTTTGTGGTACAAATCCACATTCTGAGGTTGAATATTGTGGACTATTTAATTTTCTGAATGTAATTTTGCATATAATAGGCTTATCTTAGGATGAGCTCAAAACACATTGAAATATGAGGATTAATGAGGCATGAATCATAAATCATTTGGCTCTCCCCAGATTGCACTTCTGGTTGTGGAGTTAGGACCACATCCTAACTGTCTTGATTCTAGTACACTGTGCTCTCCACTGGCCTTCTTTTTGTCTGTGGTCTTTTAGGTCTGTGATTAACTGAACCCTTTAATTTGAGCTTTCTGACATTCTTTCTCATGCATGTTTTCCCTTTGGGTCTGTAAATGAGAACTACATCCACTGGCTTGGCAACCTCAGCTCTTGTGAGTATAATGACGGCTGCTAATATTAACGTGGCACTTTATAAATATCTTTCACAAATTTTAGTTATTTGAGCCTCTCAAAACCTTATGGGTAAGTAAGGCAGGTATTATTATATTATTCTTAGTTTATAGACAGGGAGAGAAATATCTGAGAAAGATACAAATATTTTTAAATGAAGGATGGAATCAGTTTGGATTAAAACAAAAACTACTTCTGTAGTTTAAAAATATTTGCTAGAAACTTGAACCACTGTGTCCAGAAATTTAAAGTCAGTAGTATTAAAATGCCTAAGCCTCAAGCTTATCTGTGGTAACGAGTGATGTGGTATTTCACCAACTGACTTTTGCAAGTTAGCATAGTTTATAAGCCAGAGAGAAGGTAAGAAAGATACTTTGCAGGAGAACTTGTGAGCTTTTGGCAATGTTAGCAATGTAGATTTTGATTCCAAGGCAAAGGGGCTCTTCCAGTCTCTAGTTTCCTGGACTATTCTGGTCCACTAGCTATGAATGACTCAAGGGCAAAAAGATCATGCCTTATTCAATTGTAAACCAAATTCCTTGAACAGTGCAGAGAACATAGTCAAATGTCCACTAAGCTATTCTAGTGGCTCTTATTCCAAAGTTCCTCTGAATTAATACATTTCCTTTTGAAGTACTGTGTTGAATGCATAACCTCAAATGCTATTGTGAATCTCCAGTCCTTCATTTGATAGTCTTTCCTAGTATAAAGCAATTTTTCTTATCATGATGGCTCTTTATAAATGCTTGCTGTTTATTGCATCTGCTTCCATTATTCTCTCTCCTTACACATTTAATTCACTCTTATACTTTATTTTCCTTTTGTTAGATGCCATGGGTAAATCAGAAAGTACAGATAGAATATGAGTGGAACCTTTTGTCCCTCTGTTCTAGACAAATGCTCTTTAACCAGAGCATTGTAAACATTGAATTGAGCTGAATAGATGGAACACTGAGTCATTCCCCAGGGCTTTGAGAAAACCTGGTGCTGTGGCAAGGGCTCAGCTTTGCCCTCCACACCTGTTACATTTGTGCTCACATTGGGGTATAACAGGGTGCTGACTACATTGGCTCTTTCAGTGACCTAGAATAGTTGACAACTGACAATTCTTCTGTGAGAATTTCCAAGGGACAAGGGTATCTGAGGCTGGCTCTATCATCTTCCTGTTGGTGTTCCATTTTCATGCGCCCTCTTCTTTTCAAAGAAAAAAAAACTTTTTTCAAGAGTTTCACCCAGAATAGAATTCCTTTTTGGTACCTAAGTTTTGAGTATTTTTTAAAAAATCTCCTACTGCCACATCCTCCCAAAGTCTAAGAGGAACTGACTTGGCAGTAAGTGTAGCATTTGTTTGCTTCTCCCTTTACTAAGAAATTCCCAGAGGATCCTTTCCTCAGAAATACAAGCTTGAATTGTGCCCAGTCCTTGTTACTAATGCTCACTAAGAGAGATGGCAACACTAAAACAAGCAGCTATTAGCAATGGCATTTGGGCTGTGAGTGGTTTGTAGATGTTGAGAGTGAAATATTTCAAAATGGAACTGAGTGGAAAAGCCAAATTCTGATTGATAAAGGGCCTGTACATGTGCTTCATTTAACTTCAGACAGACTTTTGACTACTTGTGTCATATACAAATGTGTACAACAAAGCTTGAAATTGTATTTCCATTTTACTTAATTAGATTAGTGCAAGACCTGCATAATAATCAACAGTTAGTAGCTTCACTACTACTGGGGTTCAGAATCTCAAAATAATTGCTGCTTTTGAAGTTTGGTCTGTCCTCTGGGAATGAGGTCAATTGGTTGAGTTTTGGTATTGCTAAGGTTGGTTTTACTTGTATTTGTGTGGTCCAACTAAAAGACCTCAATTTTCTTAAACTAGAGTAGGTAGACATAAAAATAGAATGCATTTTTGAAATTCTGAAGAAGTGATTAAGGATTTTTTTTTAAATTAAAGTCTTCCTGCTTTAACAAAAATAAGTTCAAGTACTATTTTTTTCCAAGTTTTAAAAGAAATGGGTAATGAAACCTCACTGCATGTTTTCTCTCCAACATGAATAATAGGAATTTGAAATCCATTATAATTACAATTAGGGTGTTTTCTCTCCAGGTTTTAGATATCTACAGTGTGTGGCCTGCAAAGAGAACAGCTTTACATAATTACAAAAGACGAGGAAGATTGGTTTCAGAAAAGCCAATAGTGGAACAGACTATTACACATAAAATTCTGGGCAAGAAGACAATGACAGTACCAAGAGAGAGAGCGCTCAAGAGAGCGATACTAATTACCATTCAGAAATCAAGAAAACCCCAATAGCATTTATCCAAGCAGAGAGCAGCTCTGCAGTTTTCTGTTAAGCAAAAGGAAGGCAGATGTGCCATCTCGTCCCTGTTGGGAAGATTTTCATATGCAGCTGGGTGATGTTTTAAAATAAGACTTTCATAAGTACTGCTTTGTAGAAGGAAGTTGAATTTCATGACAGCCAAGAGGAGTTTTGGGCCACTCTTGCAGCTCTCAGATGTGCAGTTCAAACTTTGACTTAAAAGGAACATGTAGGAGTGGAAAAAGTTCAAGCCTTAGAGTTAAGGACCTTATGCCTGCCTTGGCCATTAAGTCAGGCTATCTACCTTTTCATGCTCCAGTTTCTTCATTGGCTGAGCAGATTATAATAACACACTGTGACTGTGTGAAGTGGGTTGGTACACCTCTTAACTTTCCTGAATCTTGGTAGTTTTATCTGTAAAGTGAGATCATTTATGACTTTTGAGAATGTCTAGGTAAGGGGCCTTCATATTTCTTGTAAGCTAATTCTCAATTAACTCCATATTTCTCATATTCTATGGCCCTGCTATTTGCCTTTTATGTTTCATGGAGTGTTTATGAAGATGAAATAAGACCACGTACAGGTCAGTGCTTTAAAGGATATAAAGGGCTACCTAAAAATCAAAGTGGAACTCTTATTGTTAATACAACATCGGATTTTGAAACAAGTTCCAGTTTTTTGTCAAAATGTTTATAAATCATATATCCCATCTGGGGTAGGATCATTGGGGGAAATTTCTTACCCTAAAATTAGTAAACATATCAGATAGAATTTGGACCCAGGTCAGTCTGATCAAGGTCTATGTGTCTGCTGATTACCTGTATTGGTAGGTAGACGACTGTTGTTAAAAGATAAACTGAGGCATATTAAAAATTTTAAGACTCTATTTGAGCAAGAATGGATTTGAATCAGGCAGATACAAAGGAGCTCTGAATAGCTTTACAAAATGAATGACTTTTATAGCCAGAAAGGAATGGGAATGAGGAAGTTACACTAGGCAAAAAAAAAGGTTGGTTATTGCAAGGTTACTTTCCTTTAGGGGATGACAGGAGTCTATCAGGCAGACTACCTAACTGTTGATCAGGTGATTCCTGGTTGACTGGCTTAAGATTCTATTTATGAGAGCTGTAAATGTAATTCAGTCTTGGTTTGGTGATGTGGGTCTTGGCATAAAGAACTCTATTTTGGGCCTGTTGTCTTTTTTTTTTTTAAAACATTATCTGTAATGGTGAGAATGCCCACTACTCAAACCGGTTTAGAGGGAACGCTGATAAAGGGGCTTGAAACTTCTTCACCCATTTTCTTTGGGTTCTTTCCATCAAGGGTAAAAAGTCCAAAAAAACACTTACTTGCTTCTCTCAATAGGTCTCTGTTAACATCAAGAGAGAGGTGCTCTGAAATGTTTTGCTTTCACTGAGGGGTCTGATGAGTTACAGCTCTTATGATTAGGTTATTGATATTGGAAATATGCATCTTCCCTTACTGGTTATGTAAGATTTATGTAACTTGAGTTTTTTTATTTAATAGGGCTGGGAGTCTAAATGTATTGTTAAAAGTCTGTGAATGGCTGAGGTTTTCTTAAATTTTATAGCGTAAATTATTGGTAATGTAGCTCATAAAATCTCAGGAAGATAAGACTCTATGAAAATATAAACTTTATTATTAAAGACTTGAAGTGTTTTTACTGAGCTGTGAATTGTGGTGGTGTGTGTGTGTGTGTGTGTGCGCGTGCTGTTCCCTGGCAGCCGACAAACACAGCGAGGTCATCAGCATGTGCTAAGATCCTGAGAGTGAGACTCATGTCTGTGCTCAGGATCAAGAAGCACCATGTATATAAGAGGGGGAATGTCTTGCTGTGCAACAGACTGGGTGTGGAATGGAAGGAAGTGGAGGGAGCCTGAGATGTAGCAAAGGTTTCCAGATTGGGTGACTGGGATGGTGGGGACAGGAAGAGAAGCAGGTAGGCTCTCAACAGTACAGATGTGTACCTCAAAAGAGGGATCTGTACTCGATATGCAGAATTGGGATTAAGCAGCTTTGAGAGGATGGGATCACCTGTGGGAAGAGATGGACCCGGGGAAAGGGTGTGCCATGAGATTCCCTTCTCTGAGCTGGTTTTAAACAGAGGCAGGTACAGAACGAAAAGGACAAAATGGTACTAGCAAATCCACTGGGGGGCAACATAACCTACTCGTACTCCAGGGCCTTAGCACATTTTGCACTCATTGTCTAAAAAATTCTTTCCCCATCTAACTCTGTGGGTCGTTGCCTCATCCTTTTCAGAACTTGGCTGAAATGTCACCTTCTCAGTGAAGCCTTCAATGACTGCTCCATTTAAAACTGCAATCTCTCCCATGCTCAGCATTCTCCATCCCCCTGCCTTACATCATTTTTTTTCCTAAAGCACATATCCCCGTATGCCATACTCTAAGTTTAACCGAATGGTTTGTTTAATGTTGGTCTCCATCCACTAAAATGACCAGCTTCAGGAGGTCAGGGACTCTTGTTTACTTTGCATCTCTGGAATCACTGAGATTGCCTGGCACATAGTAGGAGCTCCAAAAATACTTGTTGAAAGAACAAGTAGGCTCATAGGGACCTAAAGGCCCAGCTCTCATGTGATCACTAGCCTTGGAAATGCAGGAGGACCCAGTTCTGGTGGGAGAGTGAAAAAAAGATTATATACTAACTTGATAGCAGGAAACTTGAGGCCACATTTTGTGACTAGAAAATGTTTAAAGAAGACAAATAGCAAAGCAATTTGTCTTCCAGAGAGGATAATTCAGAATATTAATGGGGCTGCTGATAAATTCGTTGAGAAAATGAAGGATGCACTCGCAATGTTTGTGCAGCTGGAGATTGATGACAAGAGAGCTGGTTTGGAGGGACGTCAGTGTGTCTGAAAAATCAGGCAGGCTGTGATATGGTTTAGGTGGGCATAATGATCTCTCCTGTATACTCAAGGTGGTTATAAGTGGTAGGTCAGTCTTGGTTTCTTAAAGTGCTTTTTTAAAATGATCTCTATAATTCAGAGAAATTAGGATTAGAACAGAGAAATTACCTGAGTTGATAAAATGAAGAGAACGAATATGCTGGATTCACTAGAACTTGAAATTAAGTTGTTGTAGAGAAAATGCAATTTTCAGAATGACATAATTTTTAAAAAATGATTTAAGGATACATTAAAATATATGGAAAACTCAGTTTAATGTGAAATTTTTTATTGAAGAGTTGTAAAATGATGCAACCCAGTTGTGGGTCAGACCTTACAAGTTTCCCTCTTGGATTCTCAGAAGGTCTGGTTGGCTCATGGACTTCCTGGAAGTGTAACTTTGCACACTGGGAAGTCAAGTGGATGTCCAGGACCCCATCTGAGGTGGCCATTGCATGGTCCTAGGAAAAGACTTGTATGTGGTGTGAAGTCCAGGAGGCAACGCTTGATTTAATTCTGTTCAAATGATGAGCTGACCAACATAATCTGTATTTAAAAGCTTATTTTCTAAAGCACCAATGACTGCATACTGTTTGCATACATTCATTTACTTCTTTTTCTGGAAGGAGAGTTTGTATAATTGTACCTTCTCAACAGGAGTAGTACCTGTCTTATCTTTCCATGGGCTGATCATTTTCCATGTTGCTTTCATTTCTGGGTCTTGTCAGTAACACAATTTGGTCAGTGAAGCTGACACAAGGCTGCTCCTTTCTTCCACTCTTCTCCCCTCCCTATTTTCTAAAAAAGAAATATCTGATTTGTCTAGCTTGGTTAAGGGAATATAAGACCTCTGATCCAGTGGAGGGAGGTAATTCTCCCCAAAGAAATCAAGAATATGAAATAGATAGTGGGCAATGAAAAAGTAGCCAATATCCAAAAACTGATGGATTAAGAGAGCACTAAAATGTAAGTAAACTGCTATGCCCCTGTATGTGGCCATAGCAGTTTAATTTCTGTGCCTGACATTTAATTTTGGATACTTCTAGCCCCTTGATGTTTTCTTCCATAGTTTATCAGAGTGCTGGTAGACAATTAGTTGACTTTTTTTTTTGGTGTCTCATGTGATGAGATTATTGGCTCTATAAATCTCCTGTCTGCTAACCTGTATCCTGTAGGTGAATGAAAATAGGATTTGGAGTAAAACTGTTTAGGTAGGAAGTTATTAAACATTATTCTAAAATTACCACTTCCAGTAGTTTTAATGTTGTAGCTTTATTGGCATATTTTCATCATGATACTTCCCAGTGGGAGATCTGTTTTCAGCTTGATCCGTATTTAGGAAGAGATGTCCTACCATAAGGTTTTTTGTTGTTGTTGTTAGTTTTGCTGTAATAACGCTGTGTAACAAATAACTCCCCAAATCGCAGTGGCTAGAAACATTTATTTCTCACTCATTGGTCTGAAGATCCAGTGACTCTGATGGGCTCTGCTGTGCTTTGTTGGGCTTAGATGGGATAGACTGTAAGAGGATGGACAAAGGTAGTATGAGGCTGGCGAGCTCCCCAAACGCTCGAGTGCCAAGCATTTGCTGATTCCACCCTGTGCCTGGCTGGGCATTGCCACCTCCCCCTGGGCCAGCACCACCCACGTACCTCTTGGCAGAGGCCACAATTGATTGACTTGCTGTTGAGCTTCCACTCTTTGGCATGGCTGCATTTTGATGGCAGAGGGAGCAGTTATGCCCAGAGCCCGATGTGTTGGCATCACCAGTCTGACCTGGGCACCAAGTGCTGCATGACATGACACGTGGCACAGGGAGAACTGCCCAGCATGGAAGATTCTCAGGTGCTGCTAGAGTCATCCTTGATGGCATCAGGCCTTCCAGCCGCTCAGAGGATGAGGAGTCACTGGCAGGGCAGAAGTGGGCCTCCTCACAGGCTTTGGGCACCATCCCTAAATGGAGAAGCTCCTCCAGGTTCATCAAGAGAAAGAAGTTTGATGGTGAGCTGGTGGAGAGCAGCCTGGCTAAGTCCTCTACCCGGGCGAAGGGGGCCAGTGGGGTGGAACCAGGGTGCTGTTTGGGGAGTGAACCCTCCTCCAGTGAGAAGAAGGTGTCTAAAGCCCCCAGCACCCCTGTGCCACCCAGCCCATCCCCAGCCCCTGGACTCACCAAGCATGTGAAGAAGAGCAAACAGCCACTCCAGATGACCAAGGATCTGGGTCGCTGGAAGCCTGCAGATGACCTCCTGCTCATCAATGCCAAATTGCAGACCAATGACCTGACATCTGTCTACCTGGTTGTGAAGTTCAGCTGCCGCTTCACCCTGCGGGAAGTCCAGGAGCACTGGTACACCCTGCTCTCCGATCCTGTCATCTCCAAGCTGGCCTGCCAGGCCATGAGACAGCTGCACCCAGAGGCCATTGCTGCCACCCAGAGCAAGGCCCTGTTTAGCAAGGCTGAAGAGCAGCTGCTGAGCAAAGTGGGATCGACCAGCCAGCCGACCTTGGGGACCTTCCAGGACCTGCTGCACAGACACCGTGATGCCTTCTACCTGGCCTGTACTGCCAAGGCTCTGCAAGCCCAGTGGCAGCTCATGAAGCCATATTACCTGTTGGAGGACCAGACAGCCGCTGCCCAAGGGGGACCAAGTGCTGAACTTCTCCATCGCAGAGGACTTGATTGATGACAGTAAGCTCAGTGACATATGAGATGAAGTCCTAGAACATGAGCTGACAGTGGTTGACTGACGCCAGAAACAAGAGATTCGGCAGCTGGAACAGGAACTGCATAAGTGGCTGGTGCTAGTAGATAGCATCAAAGGCATGAACTCTCTGGACTTTGACAATCAGACCCTGGCAGTGCTGCGGGGCCGCATGGTGCGATGCACTTGAGAAAGATCACCCTAGGCAGAGCAAATGAGGATAACCAAATTGACGCGGACCTGCCTCTGGAGGGTCCGGCCTGGAAGATCTCCCAGAAGCAAGGTGTCATCGAGCTGAAAAACAACGGTGATTTCTTCATTGCTATTGAGGCCCAGTGGCCCATCTACATCAATGGATGGCCTGTGCTGTGTGGTTCCAAATGGCGCCTTAGCAACAGCTCCATGGTGGAGATTGCCAGCCTGTAATTCATCTTCCCCATCTACAGGGACCTCATTGCCCTTATTCAGGCTGAGGCTGCCAAGATCACGCCACAGTGAGAAGTGGTGGCAGGGTGCATGGGCTCTCTCTGGCCTCAGTTTCCCCTGCCATCCCAGACCCCTGGAGCTTGGAACTCAGGCTCCTGGAAAAACCAGAGGGGGCTGAGGGAGATTCAGCTCCTGGCCCCTTGATCTGAGCCTCTGTGGGAGGGTGGAGCTGGCCCTGGGTAAGCCCCTAGAGGCTGGGACCCTCAGGCTTCCTTAGTGCCAGAGCCCCTCCGCTTCTCTGTCTGCAGAGGACCCTACCCTTTACCCCAGATTCCCACCTTTGCCTGGTGTCTCCAGCTGATTAGGTTCAGACTTTTCCTTTATTATTTTTCTTCTGTAAATACAAAGCACTGAGTTCCGAAGTAAAAAAAACGAAACAAAAGAATACATTGAGAGTGATAATCCATACTCCAGAATATGGTTACATGTAAAACAAACATATAAAATACATATATATTATTCACATATAAAATAAGCAAGATCACATATATAATAAACTGATAGTTTGTGGCTCTAATATCTACCTTCCAACTTTGTAATGCAATGAACTAAGAAAGTCCCACCAGGTGGGAATTGTCTCACTTCTAGTCTTGTCCAGACCATCACTTTCATTGTCTTGGTTCTGTATGTGGACTGATTAGCACTTGATTCTTAATGACCTTCCATAGTAGTCAGTCTCTGCATTGGCAGGGTTGCCTCCTTATACATTAAGATTCTTATACTCAATGTAGATAATTCTCAATATATCTGTCTGTAGTTTAAGGAAATAAAGAGTTTACATCAGCTCTATTCTTTTTCTCTCTTGCTATCCTTAAATGGCATTTTACTCAGACATATTTCTTGAATGCCTATGCAGGGTAGTGTGTGAGCTAGTGGATGAATTAGATATGGTTCTTGCACTTGTCACATTCACAACTCCTCCATAAATAAAGGCCCTGCTGGAACAGAAGGCACGTTGGTCTTCTTCAATATGCCACCTTCTAAATGCCTGAGAATCACTTGAGAAATGATCTCTCTGTGCATTGGAGTCTCTTCTCTGTTTGTAGGGGGCTTGGGATGGGGAAATACTCCTCCCTTCTTAGGATAGTTTGTGTGGGACATTAATGAGATTCCTTTGGTTTGTTTGAGATAGGTGGTTGTTTATAGTTTAAATATTTCTTATGTGCCTATGTAGAATAGATTTCCTGTTTCTTCTCTGAACTTAAAACACTGTTAATAAGTGAACTCCATAGAAAGGAAGATGACTTTTTGAAAAGCAGTTGATCCTTGAACAATGTAGGGGTTAAGAGTGCCCACCCTCCCCACAGTTGAAAAACCACAGATAATTTATAGTCCCTTTCTCTATATAGTATTGTTGTTCTTCCGTATCTGTGGTTCTGCATCTGCTGATTCAACCAACCAACTATTGTGTAGTACTGAAGTATTTACTATTGAAAAAAAAAACTGCATATAAGTGGAACTGCATATAAGTACAGTTCAAACCTGTGTTGCTCAAGAGTCAATGTACTATGTCCTAGGTTGTCTGTTGTATCTTGGCTTTCTCCTCTATGCTGGAGTACAAATTACCAGGTGGAAGAAGGGTAGAGTAGCTCATTGAAATTCTTTTAAAGGAAAATAAAGCCCATGTGCAACCACTAGACTATTAAAGTGTGTTCTTATTAAGAAAGGAGGATTTGAATAAAAGTTCAACTTTTTTTTAAAAGCCAAATTTGAAAAATTGAAGGTAAAATGGAAGAGTATCTTCAAAAATGTTCTGGAAGTTTCTAGTTGTATTATTCCAAATTGGTGATGTTAATATTGTAAAATAATAATACCTGCATGGCTTATTATTCTCCAGGGATACTCTGATCATTGGAGTTGTGCTATTTATTTATTAGATAGTGTTGGAAGTGAATTGAGAGGTACTGAGAGAGAAAATTCAAGAGTTGCTAAATTTTCCCTGAGGTTTCCATGTTTGTGCATACAAAATGGCTTTAGTCACTTATTCATTTTTCTCCCTACCTTACTGCCAAATGCCTACTTTGTGTTTGTACAAACTTTTGTTTCTCAAGAAAAAATCTATTTCTGAACAATATCATATTGTATCTCCAAACTTATCTTAAAGAGTTTTCTCTTAATTTTCAGTATGCATAATTTCACTTCTTTTTTTTCACTGCCAATGTCTTAATTGAAATTTTAATACTCTCTTAGTTTTTCACTGTTCATCAGTTTATTGTCCTAAAAAACATGGATTCGATCCCTGGTGCTCTACAGAAACTACAATTGATTCTTCCATTGCCTCAAACAAAACGTGGCTTTTTCTTTCAACAGTATTGTATTAATTGTCTATTGTTGCAGAATAAATTATCACAAACTTAGTGGCTTAAAACAACACACAATTTATTATCCAACCATTTCTGTGGGCCAGGAATTTTGAGCACTGCCGAAACATGGTCTTTGCTTCAGAATGTCTCAGAAGGCTGCAGTGAAATCATTGGTCAGGGTTGGGATCTCATCTGAAGGTTCAACTGAGTTTGCATACTTATTGGCAGGATTCAGTTTCTTGAGGCTGTTGATCCAGAGGCCTCAGTTCTTTGCTGGGCTGTTGACCACTTTCTTTTTTTTTTTTTTTTTTTTAGTATCTTTATTAGAGTATAATTGCATTACAATGGTGTGTTAGTTTCTCCTTTATAACAAAGTGAATCAGTTATACATATACATATATCCCCATATCTCTTCCCTCTTGCGTCTCCCTCTCTCCCATCCTCCCTATCCCACCCCTCTGGGTGGTCACAAAGCACTGAGCTGATCTCCCTGTGCTATGTGGCTGCTTCCCACTAGCTATCTATTTTACATTTGGTAGAGTATATATGTCCATGCCACTCTCTCATTTTGTCCCAGTTTACCCTTCCCCCTCCTGGTGTCCTCAAGTCCATTCTCTAGTAGGTCTGCATCTTTATTCCCATCTTGCCCCTAGGTTCTTCATGACCATTTTTTTTTTAGATTCCATATATATGTGTTAGCATATGGTATTTGTTCTTCTCTTTCTGACTTACTTTACTATGTATGACAGACTCTGGGTCCATCCACCTCACTACAGATAACTCAATTTCGTTTCTTTTTATGGCTGAGTAATATTCCATTGTATATATGTGCCACATCTTCTTTATCCATTCATCTGATGATGGACACTTAGGTTGCTTCCATGTCCTGGGTATTGTAAATAGTGCTTCAATGAACACTGTGGTATATGACTCTTTGAATTATGGTTTTCTGAGGGTATATGCCAAGTAGTGGGATTAGTAGGTCGTATGGTAGTTCTATTTTTAGTTTTTTAAGGAACCTCCATCCTGTTCTCCATAGTGTCTGTATCAATTTATATTCCCACCAACAGTGCAAGAGGGTTCCCTTTTCTCCACACCCTCTCCAGCATTTACTGTTTGTAGATTTTTTGATGCCATTCTGACTGGTGTGAGATGATATCTCACTGTAGTTTTGATTTGCATTTCTCTAATGATTAATGATGTTGAGCATTCTTTCATGTGTTTGTTGACAATCAGTATACCTTCTTTGGAGAAATGTCTATTTAGGTCTTCTGCCGATCTTTAGATTAGGTTGTTTGTTTTTTTTTGATATTGAGCTGCTTGTACATTTTGGAGATTAATCCTTTGTCAGTTGCTTCATTTACAAATATTTTCTCCCATTCTGAGGGTTGTCTTTTCATTTTGTTTATGGTTTCCTTTGCTGTGCAAAAGCATTTAAGTTTCATTAGGTTCCATTTGTTTAGTTTGGTTTTTATTTCCATTTCTCTAGGAGGTGGGTCAAAAGGATCTTGCTGTGATTTATGTCATAGAGTGTTCTGCCTATGTTTTCCTCTAAGAGTTTCATAGTGTCTAGCCTTACATTTAGGTCTTTAATCCATTTTGAGTTTATTTTTGTGTATGGTGTTAGGAAGTGTTCTAATTTCATTCTTTTACATGTAGCTGTCCAGTTTTCCCAGCACCACTTATTGAAGAGGGTGTCTTTTCTCCATTGCATATTTTTGCATCCTTTACCAAAGATAAGGTGACCATAGGTGTGTGCATTTATCTCTGGGCTTTCTATCCTCTTCCGTGGATCTGTATTTTTGTTTTTCTGGCAGTACCATACTGTCTTGATTATTGTAGCTTTGTAGTATAGTCTTAAGTCAGGGAGACTGATTCCTCCAGCTCCGTTTTTCTTTCTCAAGATTCCTTTGGCTATTCGGGATCTTTTGTGTTTCCATACAATTTGTGAAATATTTTTCTTCTAGTTGTGTGGAAAATGCCATTGGCAGTTTGATAGAGATTGCACTGAATCTGTAGATTGCTTTGGGTAGTATAGGCATTTTCACAATGTTGATTCTTCCAATGCAAGAACATGATATATCTCTCCATCTGTTGGTATCATCTTTAATTTCTTCCATCAGGGTCTTATAGTTTTCTGCATACAGGTCTTTTGTTTCCTTAGGTAGGTTTATTCCTAGGTATTTTATTCTTTTTGTTGCACTGGTAAATGGGAGTGTTTCTTTAATTTCACTTTCAGATTTTTCATCATTAGTGTATAGGAATGCAGGAGATTTCTGTGCATTAATTTTGTATCCTGGAACTTTACCAAATTCATTGATTAGCTCTAGTAGTTTTCTTGTAGCACCTTTAGGATTCTCTATGTATAGTATCATGTCATCTACAAATAGTGACAGCTTTACTTCTTCTTTTCTGATTTGCATTCCTTTTATTTCTTTTTCTTTTCTGACTGCTGTGGCTAAGGTTTCCAAAACAGTGTCAAATAATAGTGGTGAGAGTGGGCAACCTTGTCTTGTTCCTGATCTTAGTGGAAATGGTTTCGGGTTTTCACCATTGAGGACAATGTTGACTGTGGGTTTGTCATATATGGCCTTTATTATGTTGAGGTAAGTTCTCTCTACTTGTACTTTCTGGACAGTTTTCATCATAATTTGGTGTTGAATTTTGTGATAAGCTTTTTCTGCATCTATTGAGATTATCGTATGGTTTTTATTCTTCAATTTGTTAGTATGGTGTATTACATTGATTTATTTGCGTATATTGAAGAATCCTTGCATTCCTGGGATAAACCCCACTTGATCATAATGTATGATCCTTTTAATGTGCTGTTGGATTCTTCTGTTTGCTAGTATTTTGTTGAGGATTTTTGCATCAATGTTCACCAGTGATATTGGCCTGTAGTTTTCTTTCTTTGTGCCATCTTTGTCTGGTTTTGGTATCAGGGTGATGGTGGCCTTGTAGAATGAGTTTGGGAGTGTTCCTCCCTCTGCTATATTTTGGAAGAGTTTGAGAAAGATAGGTGTTAGGTCTTCTCTAAATGTTTGACAGAATTCGCCTGTGAAGCCGTCTGGTCCTGGGCTTTTGTTTGTTGGAAGATTTTTAATCACAGTTTCAATTTCAGTGCTTGTGATTACTCTGATTATGTTTTCTACTTCTTCCTGGTTCAGTCTTAGAGGGTTGTGCTTTTCTAAGAATTTGTCCATTTCTTCCAGGTTGTCCATTTTATTGGCATATAGTTGCTTGTGGTAATCTCCCATGATCCTTTGTATGTCTGCAGTATCAGTTGTTATTTCTCCTTTTTCATTTCTAATTCTGTTGATTTGAGTCTTCTCCCTTTTTTCTTGATAAATCTGGCTAATGGTTTATCAATTTTATCTTCTCAAATACCCAGATTTTAATTTTATTGATCTTTGCTACGGTTTCCTTCATTTCTTTTTCATTTATTTCTGATCTGATATTTATGATTTCTTTCCCTCTGCTAACTCTGGTTTTTTTTTTTTTTTTGTCCTTCTTTCTCTAATTGCTTTAGGTATAAGGTTAGGTTGTTTACTTGAGATATTTCTTGTTTCTGGAGGTAGGATTGTGTTGCTATAAACTTCCCTCTTAGAACTGCTTTTGCTGCATCTCATAGGTTTTGGTTCATTGTGTTTTCATTGTCATTTGGTTTTAGGTATTTTTTGATTTCCTCTTCGATTTTTCCAGTGATCTCTTGGTTATTAAGAAGTGTATTGTTTAGCCTCCATGTGTTTGTATGTTTTACAGATTTTTTTCCTGTAAATGATATCTAGTCTTATAGCATTGTGGTCAGAAAAGATACTTGATATGATTTCAATTTTCTTAAATTTACCACGGCTTGATTTGTGACCCAAGATATGATCTTGGAGAATGTTCCATGAGCACTTGAGAAGAATGTGTATTCTGTTGTTTTTGGATGGAAGGTCCTATAAATATCAATTAAGTCAATCTTCTTTAATGTATCATTTAAAGCTTGTGTTTCCTTATTTATTTTCATTTTGGATGATATGTCCATAAGTGAAAGTGGGGTGTAAAAGTCCCCTAGTATGATTGTGTTACTGTCGATTTCCCCTTTTATGGCTGTTAGCATTTGCCTTATGTATTGAGGTGCTCCTATGTTGGGTGCATAGATATTTACAATTGTTATATCTTCTTCTTGGATTGATCCCTTGATCATTATGTAGTGTCCTTCTTTGTCTTTTGTAATAGTCTTTGTTTTAAAGTCTATTTTGTCTGATATGAGAGTTGCTATTCCAGCTTTCTTTCGATTTCCATTTGCATGGAATATCTTTTTCCATCCCCTCACTTTCAGTCTGTATGTGTCCCAATGTCTGAAGTGGGTCTCTTGTAGACAGTATATATCTGGGTCTTGTTTTTTATCCATTCAGCCAGTCTGTGTCTTTTGGTTGGAGCATTCAATCCATTTACACTTAAGGTAATTATCAACATCTATGTTCCTATTCCCATTTTCTTAATTGTTTTGGGTTTGTTATTGTAGGTCTTTTCCTTCTCTTGTGTTTCCAGCCTAGAGAAATTCTTTTAGCATTTGTTGTAAAGCTGGTTTGGCAGTGCTGAATTCTCTTAGCTTTTGCTTGTCTAAAGGTTTTAATTTCTGTATCAAATCTGAATGAGATCCTTGCTGGGTAGAGTAATCTTGGTTGTAGGTTTTTCCCTTTCATCACTTTAAATATGTCCTGCCACTCCCTTCTGGCTTGCAGAGTTTCTGCTGAAAGATCAGCTGTTAACCTTATGGGGATTCCTTTGTTTGTTATTTTTCCCTTGCTGCTGTTAATATTTTTTCTTTGTATTTAATTTTTGATAGTTTGATTAATATGTGTTTTGGCATGTTTCTCCTCGAATTTATCCTGTATCGGACTCTCTGTGCTTCCTGGACTTGATTAACTATTTCCTTTCCCATATTAGGGAAGTTTTCAACTATAATCTCTTCAAATATTTTCTCAGTCCCTTTCTTTTTCTCTTCTTCTTCTGGGACCCCTATAATTCGAATGTTGGTACATTTAATGTCCCAGAGGTCTCTGAGACTGTCCTCAGTTCTTTTCATTGTTTTTGTTTATTCTGCTTTGCAGTAGTTATTTCCACTATTTTATCTTCCAGGTCACTTTTGTGTTCTTCTGCCTCAGTTATTCTGCTATTGTTTCCTTCTAGAGAATTTTTAATTTCATGTATTGTGTTGTTTATCATTGTTTGTTTGCTCTTAATTACTTCTAGGTCGTTGTTAAATGTTTCTTGTATTTTCTCCATCGTATTTCCAAGATTTTGGATCATCTTATTATCATTATTCTTAATTCTTTTTCAGGTAGACTGCCTACTTCCTCTTCATTTGTTTGGTCTGCTGGGTTTTTACCTTACTCCTTCATCTGCTGTGTGTTTCTCTGTCTTCTCATTTTGCTTAGCTTACTGTGTTTGGGGTCTCCTTCTCACAGGCTGCAGGTTCATAGTTCCCGTTGTTTTTGGTGTCTGCCCCCAGTGGCTAAGTTTCGTCAGTGGGTTGTGTAGGCTTCCTGGTGAGGGGGACTAGTACCTGTGTTCTGGAGGATGAGGCTGGATCTTGTCTTTCTGGTGGTCAGGTCCGCATCTGGTGGTGTGTTTTGGGGTGTCTGTGAACTTATTATGATTTTAGGCAGCCTCTCTGCTAATGGGTAGGGTTGTGTTCCTGTCTTTCTACTTGTTTGGCATAGGGTGTCCAGCACTGTAGCTTGCTGGTCGTTGAGTGGCGGTGGGTCTTGGCTTTGAGATGGAGATCTCTGGGAGATTTTCGCCCTTTGATATTACGTGGAGCTGGGAGGTCCCTCGTGGACCAATGTCCTGAACTTTGCTCTCCCACTCCAGAGGCACAGCCTTGATTCCCGGCCGGAGAACCAAGACCCTGTCATCCACACAGCTCAGAATAAAAGGGAGAAAAATAGAAAGAAAGAAAAGATTATGAAATAAAATAAAATAATATTTTTAAAATAAAAAAATAATTGGGCTTCCCTGGTGGCGCAGTGGTTGAGAGACTGCCTACCGATGCAGGGGACACGGGTTCGTGCCCCGGTCCGGGAAGATCCCACATGCCACAGAGCGGCTGGGCCCATGAGCCATGGCTGCTGAGCCTGCATGTCCGTAGCCTGTGCTCCGCAATGGGAGAGGCCACAACAGTGAGAGGCCCGTGTACCACAAAAAAAATAAATAAAGAATAATTATGAAAAAAAAATTTAAAGTAATAAAAAAAAAGAGAGCAACCAAACCAAAAAGCAAATACACCAATGATAACAAATACTAAAAACTACACACACAGAAAAATACCAAAACAAATGGAGAGACAGACCCCTAGGACAAATGGTAAAAGCAAAGCTATGCAGACAAAAATCACAAACAGAAGCATACACATACACACTCACAAAAAGAGAAAAAGGGGAAAAAAAAATATATATATATATTGTTCCTCCCAAAGTCCACCTCCTCAAATATGGATGGTTCGTTGTCTATTCAGGTATTCCACAGATGCGGGGTGCATCAAGTTGATTGTGGAGATTTAATCCGCTGTTCCTGAGGCTGCTGGGAGAGATTTCCCTTTCTCTTCTTTGTTCACACCCTCCTGGGGTTTGGCTTTGGATTTGGCCCTGTCTATGCATGTCGGTCGCCTGAGGGCTTCTGTTCCCCGATCAGACAGGACGGGGTTAAAAGAGCAGCTGCTTCGGGGGCTCTGGCTCTCTCAGGCCGGGGGCAGGGAGGGGTATGGAATGTGGGGTGAGCCTGCGGCGGCAGAGGCCACTGTGACGTTGTAACAGCCTCAGGCGCGCTGTGTGTTCTCCCGGGGAAGTTGTCCCTGGATCCTGGGACCCTGGCAGTGGTGGGCTGCACAGGCTCCCGGGATGGGAGGTGTGGATAGTGACCTGTGATTGCACACAGGCTTCTTGGTGGCTGCAGCAGTAGCCTTAGCATCCCATGCCCGTCTCTGGTGTCTGTGCTGATAGCTGTGGCTCGCGCCCGTCTCTGGAGCTCATTTAGGTGGTGCTCTGAATCCTCTCTCCTCGCGCACCCCAATAGAATGGTGTCTTGCCTCTTAGGCAGTTCCAGACTTTTTCCCGGACTCCCTCCCAGTTAGCTGTGGTGCACTAGCACCCTTCAGGCTGTGTTCATGCAGCCAACCCCAATCCTCTCCCTGGGATCTGACCTCCGAAGCCCAAGCCTCAGGTCCCAGCCCCCAACCGTCCCAGTGGGTGAGCAGAGAAACCTCTCGGGCTGGTGAGTGCTGGTCGGCAGCGATCCTCTGTGCAGGAATCTCTCCACTTTGCTCTCTGCACCCTTGTTGCTGTGCTCTCCTCCTCGGCTCTGAAGCTTCCCTGCTGCCACCTGCTATCTCCGCCTGCAAAGGGGCTTCCTAGTGTGTGGAAACCTTTCCTCCTTCACAGCTCCTTCCCACTGGTGCAGATCCCATCGCAATTCTTTTGTCTCTGTTTTTTTCTTTCTTGCCCAGCCCTGCCCTGCCAGGTACGTGGGGAGTTTCTTGCCTTTTGGGAGGTCTGAGGTCTTCTGCCAGCGTTGAGTAGGTGTTCTGTAGGAGTTGTCCCACATGTAGATGTATTTCTGATGTATTTGTGGGGAGGAAATTGATGTCCACGTCTTACTCTTCCGCCATCTTTTTTTTTTTTTCGTACGGGGGCCTCTCACTGTTGTGGCCTCTCCTGTTACGGAGCACAGGCTCCAGATGCGCAGGCTCAGTGGCCATGTCTCACGGGCCCAGCCGCTCCTTGGCATGTGGGATCTTCCCGGACCAGGGCACGAACCCGTGTCCCCTGCATTGTCAGGCAGACTCTCAACCACTGCGCCACCAGGGAAGCCCTCTTCTGCCTTCTTGAAGCTCCTCCCTGTTGACCACTTTGAGTTCCTTGCTGTATGAACCTGTCCATAGGGCAACTCACAGCATGGCATCTTGATTCATCAGAGCCAGCACGAGTGAGCTTCTGCTAGCTAGCAAACTAGAAGTTTCAGTCTAACCTCCTGTAATATAATTATGGAAGTGCCTCTCCAGCATCTTTGCTGTATTCTATTGATTGGAAGCCAGTTGCTAAGCCAGGAGACACTCAAGGGAATGAGATTACTCAAGGGCATAAAATAGCAGGAGGTGAAGATCACTGGGGCCCATCTTAGAGTCTGTCTGCCACAAGGGTCGTTTTTTGGGGTATGTTTTATCTGACAGTGATGTCATTATTTTCAAAGTTGTTCTGGCCTAAACCTGAGAGTTCTTTTCGATTCTGTTTTTTCTCTCTGTCTTCCATTTTTTATCTGTTTCCGTACTTGTGCCATAGTGGAAGTAATAGTGAGAAAAGCAAGTTATAGTCCTAGCAATTCTACCAATCTCTGGGAAGTCACCTAAATTGTCCCGGCTACAGTTTCCTCATCTGTAAAATGAGGTCTGGTACTAAGTTACAGTTCTCTTCAGTTATAACATTCTTTGATCTCACGTACACTGAGTTTTCCTATGTGAATCTATTCCTTTCTTTTCTCTTCCCATTCCAATCCAACCAGACCATCATTTCATTTTCATTTTGCCATTTGCCAACTCAGGACCTTATAGAAATTTTCAGTTGCTTACAGGATAAAAGCCAAATACACCTTGGACTGCTGTTAAAGGCTGTCTTCTTTCTGACCCAAATTCTATCTCCAACTTTACCTTGGATTCTGTTCCTTCATGGACTTTCTACCTATGGCTAGACTCAGCTATACACTCATTGCATCTTAATTTTCTTCTCTTCTTTTGTTCACACTATACTCCTTGCCTGATCATCCTTCATACTTTCCCTCTGCTTATGTATTTCCTACCTATTCTTTGGAGTCCAACTGAACTCTCATCTTTATAACATAGATATTAGTATATTGGTTTTGAATTTATAAAGACTAGGGCTCAAATTCTGGCATTCTATATATAAACTTTGTTACTTAAGCATGTTTAAACACCTTGAGTCTCATATTTAAAATAAGACTATTAATACCTTGCTCATTGGTTATTGTAAAGTTTAGGTAAGATAACATATCAGGTGCTTAATACAGTCCCTAATACATAACAAGGGACACAAAAATTATTATTGTCCCTGATTTCATCTAATCTGTATTAACTTTTCTTAGTGTAATCTATGGCATGTTGTTGGTTAGTCTTAACACATTTTTTTCTGCCTTTCCTGGTTAGTTAACTATTTTTTCTTTTGCGTAAGTTTTATTATACCCTAAATTGTACATTTCTTAAAGGCAGTGACCATGCTTTATACCCCTTTATATTCTCTGATCATCTAGAACAGTGTTTTCCAGCACATTGATCACATTCTCCTCCTAAGTATGTCATCCGTGTTTATGCTGCTGCGACTATGTGCTTTTTTGTCAGCTCTTCTTTTCATTCTCACCCTGTCAATTTTTTTCATTCTTCGTGGCCCAGCCCTGAGCATGTCAATTATTCGTTCACCAGATATTTATTGAGAGCTTACAATATGCTAGCCACAGTGCTCTGCTCTGAGGGTGCGTTGATGAGCTAAAACCAATGTCTTATCTGACTCATGGAACATATAGTTTAGTTGGGAGAAAATGACATTTATCAAATATTCACAGACACAGATACACATGGCTCCATAAGAAAACTGACCTGTTATCAAATAATCATACAAAGTTACATGGCGTGAAGAGCTACTATAAAAGGGAAATTTGACAGGGATATTTGAAACCTGGAGAATGAGTAAAAGTCATCTGCATGAAGAGCTGATGGAGGAGCAACATGTGGGAGGCAACATGGTGACAGAGATCAAGGGCAGAGCTAGGTTCTAAAATTAGGGGAGTGAGCCTCAGGGTGGGTCAGGCCAGGAGTAGGCGAGGTGACATGAAAGAGCCACTTTTTGACCATCTACATTACGCATATCATGATCCAGGTTTATTATGCTTTCTCTCATCATAATCTTAATAGTTATGCTAAAATATTACCTTAAAATAGTTGAAAAGGTACCTATCTTCAGCAGTCACACAATCTGCTGCTTCTGACTCCAGTTTTTAGCAAGAGAAACTGAAAAACGAGTGTAGATACATGTCAGAGAGTAGGTGGGACCTTGAGAGTAAATGGGCTTGGAGGGGTAGCAGGGACCAGATCACACAGGGAATTATATACCAAGTTAAGGAGATTTGTCCAAAGGGAAATCATAGGATAGGTTTAAGCTGGGGAGTTATGGGATCAGGTTTGCATTTTGAAAGAAAATCTTTGGCTGCTGTGTAGGGGCAGAGGACTTGCCTGAATCGTGTTTTGTCACTTGATTTTGTGTGAACAGGTTGTTGCTAGATAATTAATGTTTATTTTAATCTACCTCATATTATAGAATTATCCCCCATTCAACTATATGCTACAGTAATTAGGATTTGATTTTCTATTAGTAACAGAAGCTTAAACAAATAGCAGCTTAAACACACAGAAGTTCGTTTTTCTCTCACATAAAGGAACCTGGAAATAGGCATTCCAGGGTGAGTATGAAAGCTTAGGAGTCATCAAGCAGCAGTGATCTCCTTTCCTGCTGCTCAACCATCTCAGTGTATACTACCTCATGGCCCAGGAGGGCCATTTGAATTCTGGACATCACATTAATTTCCTTGTCAGAAAGAATTGATGAAGAACATATCTTCTCCCTTTAAGGACACTTACTGGAAATTATACACAATGTTTCCATGTTCTGGAACATAATTACATGCCAACACCCAGTTCCAGAGGATGCTGGGGTATATAGTAAATTTTCTGTGGTGCCATGTATCTAGCTAAAAGCGAACAATTCTATTCCTATAGAAGGAGGGGAACATGAATATTTGGCACAAATTTGGATCCCATATTTTTTGGCCATACTCTCTTCCTTCTTAGAGAGGTAGCCCTGAATCCTATTAAGCTACTAATTCCAGTTCAAAGTCCAGGATCCCTGGGAGATAGGCAAACCTATCCATCAGGTCTGGCTATGATGCCTCATGTTCTGGTGGCCCAAAAATTAAAAGACAAGTTGTCTTCCATAAACACATCCAATGTTCAATAGTGGAGAAGGAAAAGGCTAATTTCAATAAAAGCTTCCATTCAGAAATGGGGAGAATGGGAAACACCCATCAGTCACTGGTCCTTAGAAATTGCAAATTCCCTATGGGCTGGAGCAGTATGGGATAAGTTCCTTGATTAGCCACCTGGACCCCTAGTTCTTTGGGAGGAACTCCCTTATCCATTATCCTCTATGGTTCTGGCTTTGCTCCTGGGAAGTTTTTTCATTTCCATTTACCTCCAAGGACACCTCTGAGGACAACAATAGGTACTAAGCTTTTACTGAGTGTCTTGAAACTTTTTCACATCACTTATTGTTTTTGCTGTCTTGGAGGGGGTGGGGAGCTCAAGAATTGTATTTTGAAGGCTAGACTATTATAGACCTGTATTTTCCATACCTCTCATCACATCAATTCTTCTTACAGCCTTGCTATTTCCCCATCAAGAAGTAAAGTCTGAGTCCCCTTCTTCTTGAAACTTGGAACTTTTTGACTGCCTCAACCAATAGCATAGAGCAGAATGGCACCATGTGACTTCCAAAGCTAGGTCATAAAAGATAATACAGCTTTTACCTGACTCTCTAGTGGACTTGATCCTTGGAAACCAACCACCATGTTTTAAGGAAGGCCAGGCCACATGGAGAGGTCACATGCAGCATTTGGACTTAACTGGAGGTTATTAGGCAACAGCCAGCATCAACCACCACCAGACACATGAATGAAGAAACTGTTAAGATGACCCCAGCACCAGCCACTGTCTGGTCGCAACTACATGAGCGACTCTAAGTGTGAACCACCTGACTGAGCACAGTCATCTCCCAGAACTGTGAGGAATTATGATAATAACAATAAAGGATTGTTGTAGTTCCACACCACTAAGTTAAAGGTGGTTTGTTAGGCAGCAAAAGGTAATTAATACGAGGCATATGCAGACTGGGCATGAAGATTTCTCCAATACAATTCTCTGAACACAATACAAAACAGAAAAAGCAGGCTTTCAAAGTATTCACTTTTGGTGAATTCCATGTATAAATGACCACAGTCAAAGTTCTTGAATAAACCTAGTTTTTAAGACTATGATATTTAAGACTTTTGATCTCCCCTACCCTACCCCTCATGTTAACGGTGACTAGCTGAAATAATGCATCAAGGGTGAAGGAAACACCCTTAACATCATCTTTGCCCATAGGTTCAGTCTTTATAGGGTGGGCATAAATGTAATCTGCTGGAGTCTTTAACTTCTCAGCTACCCCACCTCCCAGTCTCCCTCTGCTGCTTCAAAATGAGATACAGAAGCTGTAAACTTTTTCAACCTAGCAATGTTCTGAATCATTGAACTCTCAATAAACCTAGATTTCAGGGCATAGGTAGAGGGTGCCTCCCTTAGCAAAGTGATAAATTCCCTTCCATCTCTGTTTGCATGCTGGCTGGCTCTGGCCCAAGTTTAACTTCTTCTTGTAGATCTTTGCTAAAAGTGGAAAGAAGCAGCCAACAGTCGCCAACCAGGATTCTGAATCTTTTCTATCATTTCCCTTAGAGCTACAGCCTTGTTGGTCATGTGATCTGCCTTGCAAGGTGAACAAGTTTCAGTTTGACTAAGAATTATGACTGCCCAAAAGCTGTGCCATCATAAAACAGGGTCACTAAATTTTTACTCTGGAGTAACTGTATCCTTATCACCAGGTGTCTACCACATCCATTAAATCAATGCCCCCTCACCTTTCTTTTTTTAAAGTTCTATCATTTTCAGCACCCACTTCTAGGTACCTAATCTTCTAAATCATTTTGGATTAGATCCAGCCATAAGTAACAGATAAATCAAAATAACAGTGCCTTACACAAAATAGAATTATTTCTCTGTGTAACATAGAGGACCGGAGGTAGGAAATTCAGGATTTGTATGGTAGTTCCATGACTATCAAGATTCAGCTTCATCTGTCTTGATGCTCTGACATTCTTACTCTGCTGCCTCATGATCCAGAAGAGCTGCTTGTGCTCTAGTCATCATGCCCACTTTCTCACCAGTAGTAAGGGAAAAGGGAGCAAAGAAGAGTATGCCCTTTTTCTTTAATGGTTATTATTATTGACAGAATTTGCACACACAGCTTCCACTTATATCCCATTTGTCAGCAGTTAGCCACCTGGCTATACTTAACTGGGAGGGAAGATGGGAAATGTATTTATTGTGGGTGGTTATGTACCCAGAGTAGCTTTTACTTACATCCTCTTTTAAATCACTTAGCTCTGTTTTATATTTCCTTTATCTAGTTTTCTCATGCATTTAAACTTTTAAATGAACTGTGCTATGCGAGGAAAACATTACTGGGACTTAATCAGAAAGGAAGCATTTTGAGATCATAAAGCTAAGAAAATCAAGCCTTTCCTGTGTCCTTGGGATCTGGACTCCCAGGACCTTACTCACCCCTGGTAACTAAATCCCCCATACCGACCCTCATTAACCATTCTCATAGAAAGCATTGGTCCTCCCAGAAGGATTTATTATTTAAGTTTTGTGGAGGCAATTAGAAGTTTATAGTAAGATTTAAATTTGATAAGAACCCCAGTGGCCTTTTCTATATTTCAGCTAAATAACCTGACCAAGGTTGTTTACCCCTCACAGTTTAACAAACTTCGTCAAATCTGACACTAGAAAAACAAGTTCTGTTTGCTCCAACAAAAGCTCCTTTTTGCTTACCAACAATAAGTTGATATGAGATAATGACTTTTTCTCATTATATCTAAGAGAAAGACTAATGAGTTATTCAGGTGATCAAAACTCACCAAATTCATTCATTTTCAAAAATGTAAACTGAGAACTTATTATGTAATAGTGCTAGCTGTTGACATGCCTATTTAAAATGATTGTGTTTACTCCCTAACCTGGAGCTTCCTACTGAGTTTGCCATGCATGCTAATATACTGATCCCCTCATCCCTTAGAGTGATAAGCAAAGCAGTCCCTGTCTTGACTGTGATAGGCTGAATAATGGCCCACAGAGATGAGTCCAAGTCCTAATCCAGGGAGCCTGTAAATATGTTACCTTACATGGCAAAAGAGATTTTGCAAATGTGATGAAGTTAAGGCTCTTGAGATGGAAGATTATCCTGGATCGTCTGGGTGGGCTCTAAATGCAATTACAAGTGTCCTTTATAAGAGGAAGGGAGAGGGAGATTTGAGAGAAGAGGAGGAAAATAATGTGATGATGGAAGCAAGGATAGAAAAGACAACGTGATGCAGAGCCATGAACCTAGGAGGGAACAGCCTCCAGAGGCGGGGAAAAGCAATGAAAAGTGTTCTCCCCTAGAGCCTCCAGTGGGAGCGTGTCCTTACCCACACCTTGGTTGCAGCCTAATGAAACCAACCGCTGACTTCTTGTCTCTAGGACTGTGAGAGACTATGTTTCTGTTGTTGTAAACCACCAAGTTTGTGGTCATTTGTTACAGCTACAGGAAACAAATACACTGCCTTTCAGAGAGTTGACAATCTAGTGGGTTAAAAGGCAATTAAAATGGAGGATGAAATGATACCTAATCATAACCTTATAAAAGCAATATGGGTTAGTGTTGGTAAGACAGTGAGGGAGGGCAAAATGAGAAATAGATGGAAACCCTGAGTTTCTAAAAGTCATTCAGTCTCTATGAAGTGGAGAATGCTTTTATGGAGGTGAGGGATTGCGGTAAGAAATGAGGCTGAATGAACCATTAAGCAGGTGCTACATGATGAAGGCACAAGTCATGCTGAGGAGTTTGGGCTTTGTTCTTTGGCTTGGGGAGCCATTCAAGAGTTCTGAGCAGAGTTGTAGTATTATCAGGTCTGCATTAAAACAAAACAAAACAAAAAACTTTTCAGGCTATAGGGTGGGTTATTGGAAAGTTCCTAATTCCATGTCACTCTTTTTGGGACCCATTCTTGGACCTTTGAGGTCCATAGCACACATTATACTTTAATACTATATAATTTCTTTCTGTATTATTTATTTATTTTCTTTATTATTATTTTAAAGATATTGTTCTCCCCACCCCACCTTGGAAAGTAAGTTTTATGAGGGAAGAAATTTTGTCTGTATTATTCATTATTCCTAGTGCCTAAAACATTTTCTGGCACATAGTAGGTGTTTAATAACTGGTAGTTGTGTGGATGAGTAAGTGAATGCTGTGTTGATGACAGTTTTATTTGGAGACATTTCTGTGTTTCTCATTCAGGTTTGGAAGCTCATTTGACATTCACAACTTGCAACTAAGAACCAATTAAGTCTACTGCCATGTTCCATTTTAGACAAAAGAAATATGTGACACTGAAAGGCTAGTGTGTAAGCAATGAGCATCAGTACATCTAAATGTATACTGAAAAAATAAACTTACATGACATACCTATTTAAGATGATTGTGTTTACTCTCTAACCTGGAGCTTCCTACTGGGTTTGCCATGCATGCTAAGATACTGATCCCCTCATCCCTTAGGAAGGCTGGGTGACTGGAACTCCCAGGCAGCTCTCTCTAAAGGGAGCAGTCTTGTCTGGGGCATCTCAGAGCGGGAGCCCAAAGCAGAGGGTTTGGCAGCACATTCCCTGTGTGTACTGGGGACGATGAAGGACCTCAGGTACTCATCTTGCGTGGCTGCTGTACTAGGGCATGCCTGGTGCTTCAACATCTCCTCCGTCAACCTGCTGCAGAGCATTCTGCTGCCTATCAAGCATAAGAAGTCCATGTACTATTGGGTGGTCTTGTGCTCTAGGTGTACTGGCCAAGGGCACAGTTTAAGGTGATGCCATTTGGGGTTAAGGAGGCTCAGTGGGGGCTCCTTGTGACTGCACTTCCAGACAGGAATCCAGAAACTCCTTCTTGTCAAATACTAGCTACTTCTGTCCATTCTCCATAGATGGGTCCTATTAGTGTGTCCAAACTAGCTGTAGGGATCTGTTTTACTAATATATGTGTTCTGCAAATCAGGGCTTCATCATTATTTTGAAATACTTGATATGAAAAGTTCAGTTGGATTTAAAAATATCTTCATGTTATAAGAAATTGTACAGTTACATTTGTCAATGAAAGAGCTCTTAAATTCTTTAAATATAATTTCAGCTGTTGTAAAATTTCGAATGTTTGCATAAAAAGATTCACATTTAAAAAATCATCTGGTAAAAATAAAATTTCTCTCTGTGGTGCCCATCAAAATTTTACAGAGATCATCATTAAAATGTCTTGAACAGGAATTGAATAAAACCATTCAAACTATAGAAATGCACATAACTTGTTAATTCAAGTTTTGTTTTTGTTTTTTAATGGTTAAAATGGCTTCATTAAAAATGTTTAAAGATTTTAACTGGAAGTTTTATAAGAATTCTATGTTTCATACTTTCCCTAAATTTTTGCCTTTTATTTTTCTTACCTTAATAATATGAGGAAAAGGTAATGACTTTTTAATCAGGACTCATATAGAGGTCTCTCAGTCTCCTTCAATTTACCTCAGTGTGCTGCACAAATATTATCGTTTTCTTGGTGTTCTTTGGCTTGAAAAAAGTTGGGGAGTTCTACCCTATGCTGTCTGTTCCTTCTTTTCTCGATCAGGTAGACCTCTCTGATTTTAACAAGGAGGAACTCAACTCAGTGCATGAAAACGGCCAGGAGAGTTGGCTCTGCCATTTTCGGGTCACAGATGCTGTCAGGCAGGACAGACAAAGCCATTCTGACTTACGAACTTTTGGATTATTCATACTATTAACAGGCTGGCTAATGGGAGGCAGATACCATGCCCCAAATTCTCAAAATTCACTGATACAATCCATCCTTTTAAAAATTCTAATTTCTAATACAAATCTTTCCTTTTATCACCTTGCTAATTGTCCTCTATATTAACTTATTCTCCATTCTTTTTTACTTGTGATTACAGGATGTTAGAACTGAACACTCACTTCTTTTTTATCATGTCTAATTCTCCTTACTGACCAAGACACTTGTTCTTCTCGAGGGTTGAATCATGCTTATCTAATTCTCCTGATATAACACATCATAATTTTATAAAAAGAAACAGGCAAACTATTCCCAAGTGTGCATTTTCTTATAACTATGCCTATTCTTTTAAAAAATCTCTAATCAGATACATTTTATACATTCATTATTTAACCCAATATATTTCCCTTCCCTTGATCAGTACATTTCCCTTTGGTTAGTGCTGCCTAAAATCAGACTTTAGGCCTGGGGAGGGAGAAATCTGGTTCCTGATAATATTCAGAAGTCTAGTATATTACCCATCATTTCTGATCTAAAATTGTGTTCTGAACTTGCTAATCCCAATCAAAAGAGAAACCAAGGCAGAAGATAGGTGAACAGTTAAGGCAATGTGTAGCTACTAAATGTGTTTTCAAATCCAAAGATAATCTCAATTATTCTCCTTTGAGTCTTATTTTTTTCTAACTACTGTATTGCTCTCTATATAAGACCTCATTCTTCTTGATCAGACTGACATTCAGTTTCATAAAACAGCCTTCCTCTAATTACATCTAAAAGGTTGACAAAATTAGAATACATTCTCTCTTCTCATTACCCATCTAAAAGGGAAATTCACTTTGTGAAGATGTAATTTTACTTTTCCTTTTGAGTAACAAGTGAAGGTTCATTGAAATGTGAGGAGTGGCAGCATAATTTTCTCTTATGTTATCTATACAGCATTTGCAGCTAAATTATTTTCTGGATAAATTTTATTCACAAAGGAGACCATAGCTTGCTTTTCACATTTTTATGACCTAACATGCCATGAGTGTTCCCCAATACATTGTTAAAGGAATGCCTGCAAGGTCCAATTCCTTTAGTCAGAGTCTCACACTAAGAACAGTTCTCTGTGGAGGAGGCCCTTTGTCATGTTGTGCGGATGTTGGAAAACAGCTGATTGGTGACAGAGTTGGACACAGCAATTCTGATTCCTAGAGGTTTGGCTTTCTTCCAAGTACTATTAGGAGCAGAGCTGATTTATAGGAAGCAATTTGATCGGAGGCATATTCCATCAAATCTGAGTGTTCCTCTCACTGCAGTCTATGGACCACGCTATCAGAATCACCAGGCATGTGTTAAACATGCAGATTTCCGAATCCATTCCAAACTGTGTAAATGAGACTGGAGGTGGGATTGGGAAATCTGAACTTTTAAAAGCACTTCAGGGGATTCTTTCTTTTTTAACTAATTTTTAAAATTTTTAAATAATTTTAGATTGACAAGCAGTTGTAAGAAATAATACACAGAGACCCTTTGTATCCTTTCCCAGTTTCCCCAATGGTACCATCTTGCAAAACTTTAGTATATTATGATAACCAGGATATTGATACTGATACAGTCAAGACACAGAAAAGTTGAGGATCCCTCAAATTGCCCCTTTTACAGCCACCCCTACTTCCCTTCCATCGCCACACCCTCCTTAACCTTTGGGATCCACTATTCTGTTTTCCCTTCCTGTAATTTAATCATTTCCAGAATGTTATATAAAAGGCATCTTATGTATCCTTTTGGGATTGGCTATTTAACTCGGGGTAATTCTTTGTAGATTCATCCAGCTTGTTGCATGTAACAATGGTTTGTTCTTTTTTGTTACTGAAAAGTTTTCCATGGTTTGGAGGTTACTTGTCTGCTTAATTTTTGACCCATTGAAGGGCATTTCCAGTTTCTAGCTATTATGAGTAAAGCTGCTGTAAACATTTGTGTAAGATTTTTGTGGAACATAAGTCTTTATTCCTCTGGAATGAATGTCCAGGCGTGGAACTGCTGGGTAGTATGGTGGTTGCAAGTTTAGTGGGGTTTTTTTTGTTTTGTTTTTTGTTTTTTTTTTTGCGGCACGCGGGTCTCTTACTGTTGTGGCCCCTCCCATTGCGGAGCACAGGCTCCAGACGCGCAGGCTCAGTGGCCATGGCTCACGGGCCCAGCCGCTCCGCGGCATGTGGGATCTTCCCGGACCGGGGCACAAACCCGTGTCCCCTGCATCGGCAGGTGGACTCTCAACCACTGCGCCACCAGGGAAGCCCAGCAAGTTTAGTTTTTTAAAAAGAAAGTTGCCAAACTTTTCCAGAGTGGTTGTACCAGTTTTACCTTCCCACCAGCAATGTATGAGTGATCCAGTTTCTTTGCATCCTTGCCAGCATAAAGTATTGTCACTGTATTTTATTTTAGCCATTCTGATACGTGCATGATGACGTTTCACCGTGGTTTAACTTTTATTCCTTAATAGCTAGATGTTGAACCTCGTTTCATTAGTTATTTGTCATCTGTATATTCTCTTTGGTCAAATATCTATTCATGTCTTTTGCCTATTTTCTAATTGGATTTTTAAAGACTTTTTTTAAAAAAGGAAGTTTACTGTTAACAGCAAAATTGAAGGGAAGGTACAGAGATTTCCCATGTACCTCCCATGCAAGCAGAGCCTCCCCCATTATTGACATCCCCCATCAGAGTGGTACATTTGTTATAATTGATGAACCTCCACTGATACATCATGATCATCCACAGTCCATAGTTTGCATTATGGTTCACTCTTGGTATGGTATTTTCTATGGGTTTGGACAAATGTACAGTGACATGAATCCATCATTATAATATCACACAGAGTATTTTTACCACCCTAAAAACTTCTGTACTTCACCTATTTATCGCTCCTCTCAACCCCCAACCTCTAGCAACCATTGATTTTTCACTGTCTATAGTTTTGCCTTTTCCAGAATGTTATATATTTGGAGTGATGCAGCGTGTAACCTTTTCAGATTGGTTTCTTTCGTTCCGTAATACACATTAAGTTCCCTTGGTGTCTTTTCATGGCTTGATAGCTCATTTATTTTTAGCACTGAGTAGCATTCCATTGTCTGGGTGTACCTCAGTTTATTCATCTTGTTTGCTTCCAAGTTTTGGCAATTATGCATAAAGCTGCTATAAATATCTGTGTTCAGGTTTTTGTGTGGACGTAAGTCTTTAGTTCGTCTGGGTAAATACCAAGGAGCACAACGGCCTCAACATATGGTAAGAGTGTGTTTAGTTTTGTAGAAACCACTAAACTGCCTTCCAAAGTGGCTGTACCATTTTGCAGTCCCACCAGCAATATATGAGAGTTTCTGTTGCTCCACGTCCTCACCAGCATTTGGTGTTACCAGTGTTCTGGATTTTGGCCCTTCTAATAGGTGAGTAGAGTTATATTGTTTTAATTTGCATTTCCTTGATGAAATATGATGTAGAGCATGTTTCATATGCTTATTTGCCATCTGTATATCTTCTTTAATGAGATATCTTTGGATATTTTTTTCCTGTTGAGATTTGAAAGTTCTTTATATATTTTATACAGCAGTTTTTTGTTGCATATGTGGTTTGCACATATTTTCTCCCAGGCTGTACATTGTCTTTTCATTTTTTTCCCGAGGTCTTTTACAGCGTAAATATTTTTAATTTTGATGAAGTTGAACTTGTCAGCTTTTTCTTTTAAGGATTGTGCTTTGGTGTTAAGTTGGAGAAATCTGCCTGTCTCTAGTGAGGTTGTATAGTTATTTTTAACTCTGTGATCCATTTTGACTTAATGTTTGTATAAGGAATGAGACTTTGGTCAAGATTTTTTTTCCCCTTTGGATGCACCTTTTGTTGAAAAGGCTACCTTTGCACCTTTGTCAACAATCAGTTGGATATATTTGTGTGGGTCTATTTCTGGGTTTTCTGTTTTGTTCCATTGATCTATGTCTCTCTGACAGCACCAGACAGTCTGGATTCAGGTAGCTATATGATAAGTCTTAAAATCTGTTGGACAGATTTCTTCCATATTATTCTCTCTTCTCAAAATTGTTTTAGTAATTCTAGTCCCTTTACCTTTCCATATACGTTTTATAATAACCTCATCTACATTTACAAAAATCTTGCTGAGATTTTGATAGGAATTGCCTTAAACCTGTATATTAATTTGGGGAAAATAGACATTTTTACTATTTTGAGTTTTCTAGTCCATGAACACATCTCTCTGTTTGTTTAGATATTTTTTGAGTTCTTTCATCAGCATTTAGTAGTTTTTAGCACATAAGTCTGTTCATGTTTAGTTAGACTTACACCTAGCTTATTCTTATTATTTTTTGGTAATATTATTTGTTAGTGGTATTTCTAATTTTGTTGTCTACACGTCCATTGCTAGTATTATATAGACGCCTTATTGATTTTTGTATATTTGTCTTGTATCCTGTGTTCTTACCAAACCGACTTATTTGTTCTAGGAGGTGTTTTTGTTTTTGTTTTGTTTTGTCTTTTTTGTGGGTCCCTTGGAATTTTCTATATAGACAAACATGTCATCTGCAAATAGGGAGTTTTACTTCTTCGTTTCCAATCTGTATGCCTTTTATTTCCCTAATATAATGACTAGAACTTCACTATTGTGAAGAGGAGCAGTGAGAGTGGGCATCCTTACATTGTGCCCAAATTTAGGAGAAAAGCATTTTAGTCTTGCAGCATTAAGTATAATGCTTTTTGTAGATGCTGTTTATCAAGTTGAGGATGTTACTGTCTATTCCTATTTTTCTGAGAGATTTTATTATTAATGGGTATTAAATTTCATCACATGCTTGTACTCTTCTTTTTTTCAGTTTAGATATAATTGAATTATATCTCAAATACTTTTTCTTCATTGAATTATATGATATTGTGTTTTTTCTTCTTTATCCTGTTTATATGGTAGATTACACTGATTAGTTTTCAAATACTGAATCGGCTTTGCGTTCCGCTACAACCCTTACTTGGTCTTGGTGTTAAATTCTTTTTATAGTTTATTACATTCTATTTGCTAATATTATGTTAAGGGGTTTTCCATCTATATCCATGAAGGATGTTGGTCTGCAGTTTCCTTTTTTCTTTTTTGTATTGGTATAAAGGTAATACTAACTTCCTAAAATGAATTGGGAAGTATCATTTTCTCTTCTGCTTTCTGGAAGCGATCATGAAGAATTGGTATTAATTCTTCTTTTAATATTTGGTAGGATTCTCCAGTGAAACCATCTAGGCCTGGAGATTTCTTTTTTGTGAGTATCTGAATTAGGAATTCAATTCCTTAACAGTTCATAGGGTTAGTCAAATGATCTCTTTTATATTGGGTATGTTGTGATAATTTGTGCTTTTAAAGAAATTGGTCTATTTCATCTAGGTTGCCAATATATGTGCATAGAATTGTTTGTAGTATTTCCTTAGACATAGTTTTTGAAGTCTGCAGGGTCTGTAGTGATATCCCCTGTTCCATTCCTCATATTGGTAATTTGTATCTTCACTTTTTAAAATTTGTCAGTCTTGTTAGAGGTTTATTTTATTAATCTTTTCACAGAACCAACTTTTTGTTTCATTAATTTTCTCTACTGTTTTCCTATTTTCAATTTCATTGATTTCTGCTGTTTATCATTTCCTTCTTCTGCTTGCATTCAGCTTATTTTGCTCCTCTTTTTCTAGGTTCTTGAGGTGGGAGTTTAGATTATTTTCTAGTCTATGTATTTAGTATATAAATTTAGCTTTAGTACTGCTTTAATGATGCCCCACAAACTGTAATATGCTAAATTTTCATTTTCATTCATTTCAATGTATTTTTTCAGTTCCCTTAAAACTTCCTTTTTACTTCTGGATTATTTATAAATGTGTTCATTAGTTTCCAGTCATCTTTCTGTTATTGATTTCTAATTTGATTTCATTGTGGTCAGGGAGCACACTTTGTATGATTTTAATTATTTTAAATTTGTTAAATGTTGTTTTATGGCTGGGTATATGATCTATCTCGGGCCATAGTTACTGGAAAATAATGTATATTCTCCTTTTATTGGGCGGAGTGTTCTGTAAATACTGATTAGATACTGTTGGTCGATGGTGTTATTGAAGTCTTCTATATCCTTGCTAATTTTATTTCTAGTTGTTCTTTTAATTGTTCAGAGAGGATTGTAGAGCTATCTAACTATTATTGTGTATCTGTCTGTTTCTTCTTTTAGTTTTACTAGTTTCACTTCACATATTTTGTAGTTCTCTTGTTTGATGCATATACATTTAGGGTTGCTATGTTTTTTTGGAGTGTTGACACCTTTATCATTAAATCTTTCTCTCTACCTTGGTAATTTTCTTTGCTTTGAAGTCTACTTTATTTGATATTTATATAGCCACTTGTGCTTGCTTTTGATTAGTGTTTTCATGGCTTTTTCCATTCTTTTACTTTCAAACTGCCTATATAATTATATTTAAAGTGAATTTCTGGAGAAATTCCCAGCAATTTACAGACATTCACAGCATATAGTTGGGTCATATTTTTAAATCCACTGTCAATTTATGTCTTTTAATTGGTATATTTAGGCTATTTACATTTAATATAATTATTGGTGTTAGGGTTCAAATCTGCTATTTTAATTTTTGTTTTATATTTGCTCTTTTTTTTGGTTTCTCTCTTTTATTTTTCATGCCTTTATGTGGTCACTTGAAGATTTTTTAGAATTCCATTTTGATTCATCTATAGTGTTTTTTTTTTTAAAGATGTCCTTGGTATATTAAATATTTATTTATTTGGCTGTGCTGGGCCTTAGTTGTGGCACGCAGGATCTCTTTGTTGCGGCACATGGGATCTTTTAGTTGAGGCAGGCAGGATCTAGTTCCCTGACCAGGGATCGGACCCATGCCCCCTGCATTGGGAGCACAGAGTGTTAACCACTGGACCATCAGGGAAGTCCCTATAGTGTTTTTTTTGAATTGAAGTATAGCTGATATACTATGTAAGTTACAGGTGTACAATAAGTATAAGCATTCACTATAGTATTATAGTGAAAGGTTATACTCCACTTATACTTATTATAGATATTGGCTTTATTCCATGTGTTGTACAATATATCCTTGTAGCTTATTTTATACATAATAGTTTGTACCTCTTAATCTCCTACCCCTTTATTGCCCCTCCTCCTTTCCCTCTCTCCACTGGTAACCAGTAATTTTTTCTCTATATCTGAGTCTGTTTCTTTTTTTGTTGTTATATTTACTAGTTTGTTGTATTTTTTAGATTACACATATAATGGATATCATACAGTATTGTCTTTCTGTATCTGACTTATTTCACTTAGCATAGTACCCTCCAAATCCATCCATGTTGTTGCAAATGGCAAAATTTCATTCTGTTTTTGGCTGAGTAGTTTTCCATTGTATATGTGTCATCATAATAATGATATTAGAACATTCTCTAACATGATATACAAAAATAAATTCAGAATGGATTAAAGACATAAATGTAAGACCAGAAACCATAAAACTCCTAGAAAAAACATAGGCAGAACACTCTTTGACATAAATCATAGCAATATTTTTTTCAGGTCTGTCTCCTAAAGCAAAGGAAATAAAAGCAAAAATAAACAAATAGGACCTAATTAAACTGAAAAGCTTTTGCACAGCAAAGGAAACCATTGACAAAACAAAAGGCAACCTACAGAATGGGAGACAATATTTGTAAATGATATGACCAATAAGGGGTTAATAACCAAAATATATAAACATTTATAGTGTTTTTGAGTGTATCTCTTTATATAGCTCTTTTAGTGGTTGCTCTAGATATAACATACACACAAAACTTATCAGAATCTACTGGTGTCATCATTTTGCCAGTTTATGTGCAGTATAGAAACCTCACTTCCCTTTACATTTTTATCCTCCCTTGTTTATAATACGTAAAAATAATTATAGATGAACTTATTATCATATAACACTTTATAATAAAATTACCTTAGATTATTCTTTTATATACATTTAGAACCACATTAGACAGTTACAATTTTTGTTTCAACCATCAACATAATTTAGAACTTTAGAAGAGAGGGAAAGTCTATTGTATTTACTCATATTTCTGCTTACCAAGTTCTTTATTTATTCCTGATTGTTTTAGTTCCCACCTGCTGTTGTAATAAATCACCACAAATATTTTGGAATAAACAACACAAATTTATTTTCTTTTAGTTCTAGAGGTCTGAAGTTTGAAATAAATTTCACTCGGTTAAAAGCTGAGGCATCAGTAAGGCTGCATTTTTTTCCTGAAGGTTCTTGAGGAGAATCTGTTTCCTTCACTTTTCCCGCTTTTGGTGGCCACCTGCATTTCTTGGCTTGTTTTGTCTTTCTACTCTGGCAAGGTGCAACTCTAAAATTTTTTTGTTTTCCCCAACCCAAGTTAGGATCTGTGCTGCTGGCTAATAAATAAATTCCCAGGTAGATATCCATGAATCTTGCTCTATTTTCACTTTCCCTGGAACTCAGTCCCTCCAGTTATGATCAATGACACTGCCATCACTTTCTTCTGAGACATAGTTTATCTCTATGTGTTCTAGTTCCTAAGACAAGATTTCTGGGTTTTGGTTTTTGGTTTTTAGTCCTGCTTCCTTGTTTAGTTACAACCACAGGCTAATATATGTGGATGCGTCTCCCTGACGATACCTATCTGTTGCCTGGACTCTTGGTTATGTCTAGCCCTGATGTCATATCTGTGCACTGTATCGACCTTCTGGGACCCTTGCTTTTCCCTTGAAATACTGTAGCCTTTAATGTATCTTGAACATGACTCAGCTTCCTATGCCCTTTAAACATATCCTTACTGTCACTGCCCAGGTACCATTTTGCTCTCATAGTTGAATTTCATTTAACATAGAATTTTAAATTTCAATGAAAATGGAAGATAATCTTGCAAAGAAAACTAACCTAAGGATAGCTAATTCAGCTCCATCAATTTTTTATACACCAAGTTCTCCCTTTTTAAACTTATGGTGACCTAACTATGACACATTCTTGTGGTATAGTGGCTCTGGTATCCTGTGCAATTCTGTGCCTGCGTTCAGCTCGTAAATTATTTCATGCTTTGGTTTTAGCGTTTAGAGTTTCACATTTGAGTTTAGGGTTTCAGATTATAATTTTTACTGCTGATAGTCATTGTGCCATTTACTCAGGAGGCCATAGAATATGAGGCAAAATAAAGCTCCAACTCCGGAGTCAGACTTCCTGGGATGAAGCTTTCTTCCATCAGTTGCTAACAATGTGAACTTGGGCAGTGATTTCATCTCTCTAAGCACCTTTATTATTATAAACTGAGAATAACAATAATAATGGCATTTGTATATTAGATTTTTAATGAAGATTAAATCAAATACTGTATATAAAGGTAAGTACCACAGTTCCTTCATGTAATAACTTCTCAATAGATGCTGTGTTTTTTTATTACTTATTTGTGGCAAAACTGCAAACTCAGAATTTTAGCTAAGCTTAACATATCAGTTAATTTTACCAATGATTAAGGTTTGATTAGTTTTACGTTTCGCAAATAACCAAAGAGGTCTATTTATTAACTGTCCACCACACACCTGAAGGATAGTCCTCCATCAACAATGAATCTACTTTTTGGTTACAAATTGCACATGAACCTTCACTTCCAAAACCAGGCATAGATGTGGTTCTCAGAGTGCATCGCCAGAGAAGGTGTCAGAAATGCAAGTTCTTGGGCCCCCCTCCTGACTACTGAATCAGAAGCTTGGGGAGTGAGGTTCAGTAAGCTGTGCTTCCACAAGCCCTGCAGGGGATTCTGATATACAGTCAAGTTTGAGAACCACTGTTAGATGAGGATTTGAACTGCTTCATGCAGTTCCTGTCTCACTGCTCTTGCTGTGGTGTTCAGTGTTCTTCCTGCTGACGTGCTCATCATATAACATTAGCTGATTAGGAAACTAAAAGGCCCAGCATAGAATTAAATGCTTACGTTAGATTTAGGTGGAAAACCATTTTTATCTAAAGGCAGGGGATAGCTAATGGCTGAACCAAGCAGTCACGTCTCCTGTGAATAATCACTGGAAATGCCTATTTCATTTGATTATCTGCTTTTCTGTTCAATAGCAACAACCAAGGCCTGAGAATCTTTATTTTCCTTCCGGGGAGATAATCCCTGAGAAACTGGGATTTGTTAGTGTCTATGACTGCCTTGTGCATTGTTATTTTAAGGGGCCTCTTAATTTAATCTTAGTATAATCTTTTTTTTTGTTAGTGTTTCAGTGCTTATATCAACACATGAATAAGCTTAGAGTGACTGCTTAAAAGCATTTTCGGTAGAGCCTGGGCAGTTGTAAATATAATGTCATTTATTATGAACAGATAATTTCTGGATAAACAGTAATTCAGTTGCTAAAGGCTATCGTTGTGTTTTCACATTCTCGAAGCATGCAAAGTGAAGCATAAATATTACATAGAATTGAGAATGGTGATATTGGATCTTATGTAAATTGAGTATATGAATTCTCAAGAAATAGCATGTTCTTTCCATTTACTTTTATGGGAATCCTAATATATTGGAAAACCCGAGGAGAGAACTAGTCTTAGAACAGACAGGCCTGCACAACACCAGGTCTGCCACCTCCTTGACGAGGAGTTTGGGTAACCTTTTTAATATCCCAAAACTCTGATTCCTCTTATTTAAAATGAAGACAAGAAGGCCAATTTCAGAGGGTATTAAGGATTAAATGAAATAATACAGGTAAAGGTCTGGCATAGGGTAAAATCTCAAGAAATATTGTCATTATTTCTGAGGCATTTTATACATTAGGTAGTTTTGATTTGCATTTAGTAATCTTTGCAATTGATAAGACAGTTTATATACCTCTTCATTTTTGGATCCATGTTTGAGTTTTCAGTTTTCCTATGAGTTATGTAGGATAGATCTCTTTATTAGTTTTTTTCTTTAATGGAAGTGTTTAATGACACTGATTGCCAGCTTTGACACAGATTCATAAAACTTTAGAATCAGATCTAGGAGTGATTGATCTTGGAGGCCATCTAGTTCAAGCTCCACCTTTAATAAATAAAGAATATGAGGCCCTGACAGAGGAAATGACATACCCAAGGCCTCAGAGCTAGTCGTAGGCACAATGCTATCTGTTCCCTATTAGCTGGTAACCTGTTATGTGGCAGGGAGAAACAGATCTTCTCAAATGTCCAAAGAACCTTAGCTTGTCCCATGAGGCCCTACCTGATGTGGCCTCCTCTTATTTCCAGCTTCATCTTCACTATTTCCTGCCTCACACATCATGATTCTGCAATATATATAATACTGAGGGTTTTCTTTATTCCAGTTCTGCTGACGTTATCTTCTTGTCCTGAAAGACTCTTTCCACCCTTCCCTATTTCCAACTCATTATTTCTAACTGTGAATCACAGAATAGGAGTCTTTGAAGCTCCCACAGTCCTGTCCCCATATCCCACCCCCTCATACAGCAAGACCTCCCAGGCTGTGAGGTACCACACTGTGTTATAATGATATACTGATATGTCTGGTTAGTTTATCACAAAACTCTCAAGTGCTGGGAACATGTCATTTTTTTCTCTATTTTCAGTAACTACTGTAGCGTCTGGCAAATTTTTAAAATTTATTTTTTTCACATCTTTATTGGAGTATAGTTGCTTTACAATGGTGTGTTAGTTTCTGCTGTAACAAACTGAATCAACTATATGTATACATAAATACCCATATCCCCTCCCTCTTGTGTCTCCCTCCCACCCTCCCTATCCCACCCCTCTAGGTGGTCACAAAGCACTGAGTTGATCTCCCTGTGCTATGCAGCTACTTCCCACTAGCTATCTATTTTACATTTGGTAGTGTGTATATGTCAATGCTACTCTCTCACTTTGACCCAGCTAACCCTTCCGACTTCTGGTGTCCTGAAGTCCACTCTCTATGTCTGCATCTTTATTCCTGTCCTGTCCCTAGGTTCATCAGAACTATTTTTTTTTAGATTCCATATATATGTGTTAGCATTCGGTATTTGTTTTTATTTTTCTGACTTACTTCACTCTGTATGACAGACTCTAGGTCCATCCACCTCACTACAAATAGCTCAATTTCGTTTCTTTTTATGGCTGAGTAATATTCCATTGTATATATGTGCCACATCTTCTTTATCCATTCATCTGTCGCTGGACACTTAGGTTGCTTCCATGTCCTATCTGTTGAAAATAGTGCTGCAATGAACATTGTGGTATATGCCTCCTTTTGAATTATGGTTTTCTCAGGGTATATGCCCAGTAGTGGGACTTCTGGGTCATATGGTAGTTCTATTTCTGGTCTCTTAAGGAACCTCCATGCTGTTCTCCATAGTGGCTGTATCAGTTTACATTTCCACCAAACAGTGCAAGAGGGTTACCTTTTCTCCACACCCTCTCCAGCATTTATTGTTTGTAGACTCTTTGATGATGGCCATTCTGACTGGTGTGAGGTGATACCTCACTGTAGATTTGATTTGCATTTCTCTAATGATTAGTGATTTTGAGCATCCTTTCATGTGTTTGTTGGCAACATGTGTATCTTCTTTGGAGAAATGTTGATTTAGGTCTTCTGCCCACTTTTGGATTGGGTTATTTGCTTTTTTTACATTGAGCTGCATGAGCTGCTTGTATATTTTGGAGATTAATCCTTTGTCAGTTGCTTCGTTTGCAAATATTTTCTCCCATTCTGAGGGTTGTCTTTTTGTCTTGTTTATGGTTTCCTTTGCGGTTCAAAAGCTTTTAAGTTTCATTAGGTCCCATGTTTTATTTTTGTTTTTATTTCCATTTCTCTAGGAGGTGGGTCAAAAAGGATCTTGCTGTGATTTATGTCACAGAGTGTTCTGCCTATGTTTTCCTCTAAGAGTTTGATGGTGTCTGGCCTTACATTTACGTGTTTAATCCATTTTCAGTTTATTTTTGGATGCAGTGTTAGGGAGTGTTCTAATTTCATTCTTTTACATGTAGCTGTCCAGTTTTCCCAGCACCACTTATTGAACAGGCTATCTTTTCTCCAGTGTATATTCTTGCCTCCTTTATCAAAGATAAGGTGACCATATGTGCATGGGTTGAACTCTGGGCTTTCTATCCTGTTCCATTGAGCTATGATTCTGTTTTCATGCCAGTACCATACTGTCTTGATCGTTGTAGCTTTGTAGTATAGTCTGAAGTCAGGGAGCGTGATTCCTCCAGCTCTGTTTTTCTTTCTCAAGATTGCTTTGGCTATTTGGGGTCTTTTGTGTTTTTATACAAATTGTGAAATTTTTTGTCCGAGTTCTGTGAAAAATGCCATTGATAGTTTGATAGGGATTGCACTTAATCTGTAGAATGCTTTGGGTAGTATAGTCATTTTCACAATGTTGATTCTTCCAATCCAAGAACATGGTATATCTCTCCATCTGTTTGTGTCATCTTTAATTTCTTTCATCAGGGTCTTATAGTCTTCTGCATACAGGCCTTTTGTCTCCTTAGGTAGGTTTATCCCTAGGTGTTTTATTATTTTTGTTGCAATGGTAAATGGGAGTGTTTCCTAAATTTCTCTTTCAGAGTTTTCATCATTAGTGTATAGGAATGCAAGCGATTTCTGTGCATTAATTTTGTATCCTGCTCCTTTACCAAATTCATTGATTAGCTCTAGTAGTTTTCTGGTGGCATCTTTAGGATACTCTATGTGTAATATCATGTCATCTGCAAACAGTGACCGTTTTACTTCTTCTTTTCTGATTTTGATTCCTTTTATTTCTTTTTCTTCTCTGATTGCTGTGGCTAAAACTTCCAAAACTATGTTGAAAAATACTGGTGACAGTGGGCAACTTTATTTTGTTCCTGATCTTAGTGGAAATGTTTTCAGTTTTTCGCCATTGAGAATGATGTTGGCTATGGGTTTGTCATATATGGGCTTTATTATGTTGAGGTAAGTTCCTTCTATGTGTAGTTTCTGGAGGGTTTTCTTCATAAATGAGTGTTGAATTTTGTCAAAAGCTTTTTCTCTGTCTATTGAGATGGTCATATGGTTTCTGTCCTTCAATTTGTTAATATGGTGTATCACATTGATTGATTTGCATATATTGAAGAATCCTTGCATTCCTGGGATAAACCCCACTTGATCATGGTGTATGATCCTTTTAATGTGCTTTTGGATTCTGTTTGCTAGTATTTTGTTGAGGATTTTTGCATCTATGTTCATCAGTGATATTGGACTATAGTTTTCTTTTTTTGTGGCATCTTTGTCTGGTTTTGCTATCAGGGTGAGTGTGGCCTCATAGAATGAATTTGGGAATGTTACTCCCTCTGCAGTATTTTGGAAGATTTTGAGAAGGATAGGTGTTAGCTCTTCTCTAAATGTATGATAGAATTTGCCTGTGAAACCATCTGGTCCTGGGCTTTTGTTTGTTGGAAGATTTTAAATCACAGTCTCAATTTCAGTGCTTGTGATTGGTCTGTTTATATTTTCTTCCTGGTTCAGTCTCGGCAGGTTGTCCTTTTCTAAGAATTTTTCCATTTTTTCCAAGTTTTCCATTTTATAGGCATAGAGTTGCTTGTAGTAATCTCCCATGGTGCTTTCTATATCTGCACTGTCGGTTGTTACTTGTCCTTTTTCATTTCTAATTCTGTTGATTTCAGTCTTCTCCCTTTTTTTTCTTGATGAGTCTGACTAATCGGTTATCAGTTTTGTGTATCTTCTCAAAGAACCAGCTTTTAGTTTTATTGATCTTTTCTTTTGTTTCCTTCATTTCTTTTTCATGTCTTTCTTTTATTGTTTGTTTTTTTTAACATCTTTATTGGAGTAAAATTGCTTTACAGTGGTGTGTTAGTTACTTCTTATAACAAAGTGACTCAGCTATATTTCATTTATTTCTGATCTGATCTTTATGATTTCTTTCCTTCTTCTAATTCTAGTTTCTTTGTTCTTTCTCTAATGGCTTTAGGTGTAAGCTTAGGTTGCTTATTTGAGATTTTTGTTGTTTCTTGAGGTAGGATTGTATTGCTGTAAAATTCCCTCTTAGAAGTGCTTTTGCTTTTGGTTCATCGTGTTTTCATTGTCATTTGTTTCTAGGTATTTTTTGATTTCCTCTTTGATTTCTTCAGTAATCTCTTCGTTATTTAGTAGCATATTGTTTAGCCTCCATGTGTTTGTAGTTTTGTATATTTTTTTCCTGTAATTGATATCTAGTCTCATAGTGTTGTGGTCTGAAAAGATACTTGATATGATTTCAGTTCTCTTAAATTTACCAAGGCTTGCTTTACGACCCAAGATGTGATCTATCCTGGAGAATGTTCCTTGAACACTTGAGAAGAAAGTGTATTCTGTTGTTTTTGGATGGAACATCCTATAAATATCAATTAAGTCCATCATGTCTAATGTATCATCTAAAGCTTGAGTTTCCTTATTTATTTTCATTTTGGAAGATCTGTCCATTGGTGAAAGTGGGGTGTTAAAGTCCCCTACTATTATTGTGTTACTGTTGATTTCCCCTTTTATGGCTGTTAGCATTTGCCTTATGTATTGAGGTGCTCCTATGTTGGGTGCATAAATATTTACAATTGTTATATCTTCTTCTTGGATTGATCCCTTGATCATTATGTAGTGTCCTTCTTTGTCTCTTGTAATATTCTTTATTTAAAGTCTATTTTGTCTGATATGAGAATTGCTACTCCAGCGTTCTTTTGATTTCCATTTAGTTTAGGTAAAGCTTAGGGTACGGGTTAGGGTTAGGGAATGGGTTAGGATTAGGGTACGGGTTAGGGTAAGGCTTAGGGTAAGGGTTGGGGTAGGGTTACGGTTAGGGAATGGGTACGTTTTAGGGTATAGGTTAGGGTACGCGGAAGGGTAAGGCTTAGGGTATGGGTTGGGGTTACGGCTAGGGTTAGGGTTACGGTTAGGGAACGGGTATGATTTAAGGTACAGGTTAGGGTACGACAACAGGTTAGAGTTAGGATATGTGTTAGGGTATGGGTTAGTTTTAGTGTATGGGTTAGGATTAGGGTACAGGTTATGGTAACGCTTAGGGTAAGGGTTAGGGATAGGGAAAGGGTACGGTTTAGGGTACAGGTTAGGGTACGAAAATGGGTTATGGTTAGGGTACGTGTTAGGTTACAGGTTTGTGTTCGTGTACGGGTTAGGATTAGGGTAAGGCTTAGGGTAAGGGTTAGGGTTAGGGAAAGGGTATGGTTTAGGGTACAGGTAAGGGTATGACAACGTGTTAGAGTTAGGGTTCGTGTTAGGCTATCTGTTAGTGTTAGTGTACGTGTTAGGATTAGGTTACGGGATCGGGTAAGGGATAGGGTTAGGGTTAGGGAACGGGTACAGTTTAGGGTACAGGTTAGGGCACGACAACAGGTTAGTGTTAGGATATGTGTTAGGGTACGGGTTATTTTTAGTGTATGGGTTACGATTAGGGTACCGGTTATGGTAAGGCTTAGGCCAAGGGTTAGGGTTAGGGCTATGGTTAGGGAACGGGTACGATTTAGAGTATAGGTTAGGGCACGACAACGTGTTACAGTTAGGGTACGTGTTAGGGTATGGGTTAGTGTTAGTGTATGGGTTACTATTAGGGTACGGGTTAGGGTATGGCTTAAGGTAAGGGTTAGGTTTAGGGTTAAGGTTTGGTTTAGGGTCAGGGTTAGGGATCGGGTACGGTTTTGGGTACAGGTTAGGGTATGACAATGTGTTATCGTTAGGGTATGTATTAGGGTATGGGTTAGTGATAGTGTGCATGTTAGGATTAGGGTATGGTTTAGGGTAAGGCTTAGGGTAAGGGTTAGCGTTAGGGTTTGGGTTAGGGAAGCGGTACGGTTTAGGGTATAGGTTATGGTAAGACAACGGGTTAGGTTTAGGGTAAGTGTTAAGGTATGGGTTAGTGTTAGTGTACGGATTAGGATTAGGGTACGGCTTCGGGTAAGGGCTAGGGTTAGGGTTAGGGAACGGGTATGGTTTAGTGTACAGGTTAGTGTACGACAACGGGTTAGGATTGGCATACGTGTTAGGGTACGGGTTAGGGTAAGGCTTAGTGTAAGGGTTAGAATTAGGGTTAGGGAATGAGTACGGTTTAGGGTACAGTTTAGGGTATGACAACGGGTTAGTGTTAGGGTATGTGTTAAGGTATGGGTTAGTGTTAGTGTACGGGTTAGGATTAGGGTACGGGTTACGGTAGGGCTTAGGGTAGGGGTTAGTGTTAGGGAATGGGTATGGTTTAGGGTACAGGTTAGTATACGACATCAGGTTAGGTTTAGGGTACGTGTTAGGGTACAGTTTAGTGTTAGTGTACTGGTTATGATTAGGGTACGGGTTAGGGTAAGGCTTAGGGTAAGGGTTAGGTTTAGGGAATGAGTACGTTTTAGTGTACAGGTTACTGTACGACAATGTGTTAGAGTTAGGGTATGCGTTAGAGTACGGGTTAGTGTTAGTATATGGATTAGGATTAGGATACGGGTTAGGGTAAGGCTTAGGTTAAGGGTTAGGTTAGGGTTAGGTTTAGGCAACGGGTACGGTTTATGGTACAGGTTAGTTTACGACAAAGGTTTAGGGTTAGGGTACGTCATAGGGTATGGGTTAGTGTTAGTGTACAGGTTAGGATTATGGTATGGGTTAGGGTAAGTTTTAGGGTAAGGGTTAGGATTAGGGTTAGGGAACGGGTACGGTTTAGGGTACAGTTTAGGCTACGACAACGTTTTAGGGTTAGGGTACGTTTTAGGATATGGGTTGGTGTTATTATACGTGTTAGGATTAGGTTTCAGGATAGGGTAAGGCTTAGGGTAAAGGTTAGGGTTAGGGTTAGGGAACGGGTACGGTTTAGGGTACAGGTTAGGGTATGACAACAGGTAAGTGTTAGGATATGTGTTAGGGTAAGGGCTATTTTTAGTGTACAGGTTAGGATTAGGGTACGGGTTACGGTAAGGCTTAGGGTAAGGGTTAGGTTTAGGTTTATGTTTAGGGACTGGCTACGGTTTAGAGTACAGGATAGGGTACGACAAGGTGTTAGGGTTAGGGTACGTGTTAGTGTACAGGTTAGTGTTAGTGTACGGGTTAGTATTAGAGTACGGGTTAGGGTAATGCTTAAGGTAAAGGTTAGGTTTACGGTTAAGGTTAGGGTTAGGGTTAGGAAATGGGTACAGTTTCGGGTACAGGTTAGGGTATGACAACGGGTTAGGGTTAGGCTACGGGTTAGGGTACCAGTTAGTGTTAGTCTATGGGTTAGGATTAGGGTATGGGTTAGGGTAAAGTTTTGGGTAAGGGTTAGGTTTAGGGTTAGGGTTAGGGAATGGGTCAGTGTACAACAATGTGTTAGGGGTAGGGTACGTGTTAGGATATGTGTTAGTGTTAGTATATGGGTTAGTATTAGGGTAAGAGTTAGGGTAAAGCTTGGGGTAAGTGTTAGGTTTAGGGTTAGGGTTAGGGTTAGGGAACGGGTACGGTGTAAGGTAGAGGTTAGGGTACAACAACGTGTTATTGTTAGGGTTAGGGTTAGGGAATGCGAACGGTTTAGGGTACAGTTGAGGGTACGACAATGGGTTAGGGTTAGGGTACGTGTTAGGGTACGGTTAGTGTTAGGGTACGGGTTAGGATTAGGGTACAGGTTACGGTAAGGCTTAGGGTAAGGATTAGTGTTAGGGTTAGGTTTAGGGTTAGGGAATGGGTACGGTTTAGGTACAGGTTAGTGTACGACAGCGGGCTAGAGTTACGGTATGTGTTAGGTTACGGATTAGTGTTAGTATAAAATTTAGGGTTAAGGTGTGCGTTACGGTAAGGCTTAGGGTAAGGGTTATTGTTAGGGTTATGGTTAGGTTTAGGTTTACAGAACAGGTATGGTTTAGGGTACAGGTTAGGGTACGAAAAGGGTTAGGGTAAGTGTTAGGGTATGGCTTAGTGTTAGTGTACGGGTGAGGGTTCGGGTACAGGTTAGGGTAAAGCTTAGGGTAAGGTTTAAGGTTAGGGGTAGGGAACGGGTAGGGTTTAGTGTACAGGTTAGGGTACGACAAAGGGTTAGAGTTAAGGTACGTATTAGGGTACGGGTTAGTTTTAGTGTACGGGTTAGGATTAGGGTACTGGTTATGGTAAGCCTTAGGGTAAACATTAAGTTAGGATCATGTTTAGGGAATGGTTATGGTTTACATTACAGGTTAGTGTACGACAACGGGTTAGGGTTAGGGTACGTGTTAGGGTACGGATTAGTGTTAACGTACGGGTTAGGATTAGGGTAAAAGTTAGGGTAAGGCTTAGGTTAAGGGTTAAGGTTAGGTTTAGGGTTCGGGAATGGGTACGGTTTAGGGTACAGATTAGGGTACGAAAACGGGTTACGGTTAGGGTACGTGTTAGGGTATGGGTTAGCGTTAGTGTACAGGTCAGAATTAGGGTACGGGTTAGGGCAAGGCTTAGGGTAAGGGTTAGGGTTAGGGATATGGAAATGGTACAGGTTAGGGTACTGGTTAGGGTATGACAACGGGTTAGGGTTAGGGTACCTGTTAGCATACCAGTTAGTGTTAGTATACGGGTTAGGATTAGAGTACAGGTTAGGGTAAGGCTTAGGGTAAGGGTTAGGATTAGGGTTAGCGAATGGGTACGGTTTAGAGTACAGGTGAGGGTACAACAACGGGTTAGGGTACGTGTTAGGGTACGGGTTAGTGTTATTGTACGGCTTAGGATTAGGGTATGGTTTAGGGTAAAGCTTAGGGTAAGGGTGTGGTTTCAGGTTAGTGTTAGGAAACAGGTATGGTTTAGTGTACAGGTTGAGGCACAACAGCGGGTTAGGTTTAGGGTACATGTTAGGCTATGGCTTAGTGTTAGTGTACGGTTTAGGCTTAGGGTTAGGGTTAGGGAATGGGTGCGTTTTAAGGTTAGAGTTAGGGTTAGGTTTAGGGAACAGATTAGGGTTAAAAATTGTGTTAGGGTTAGGGAATGGGTATGGTTTAGGGTACAGGTTAGGGTACAACAACAGATTAGAGTTACGTTATGTGTTAGGGTATGCCTTATTTTTAGTGTAAGGCTTAGGAGTAGGTTATGGGTTATCGTAAGGCTTAGGGTAAGGGTTAGGGTTAGGGTTAGGGAATGGGTATGGTTTAGGGTACTGGTTAGGGTTCGACAACATGTTAGGGATAGGGTACGAGTTAGTGTGGGTTTCAGTGTTAGTGTATGGGTTAGTATTAGGGTACGGGTTAGGGTAAGGCTTAGGGCAAGGGTTACAGTTAGGGTTAGGGTTAGGTTTAGGGCACGGGTACGTTTTTGGGTACAGGTTAGTGTACGACCACGATTTAGCCTTAGGTTACATGTTAGGGTATGGGTTAGTGTTAGTTTCCAGGTTAGCATTAGGGTACGGGTTAGGGTAAAGCTTAGGATAAGGGTTAGGGTTAGGGTTAGGGAACGAGTACGGTTTAGAGTATAGGTTAGGGTACGACAACATGTTAGGGTTAGGATATGTGTTAGGGTATGGGTTAGTGTTAGTGTATGGGTTAGTGTTAGGGTACGGGTTACGGTAAGGCTTAGGGCCAGAGTTAGGTTCAGGTTTAAGGTTAGGGTTAGGATTAGGGTTAGAGAAGGGGTACGGTTTATGGTATAGGTTTGGTGTGACAACGTGTTAGTGTTAGGGTACGTGTTAGGGTATGTGTTAGTGTTAGTGTATGTGTTAGGATTAGGGTAAGGCTTAGGGTTATGGTTAGGGTTAGGGAACGGGTACGGTTTAGGGTACAGGTTAGGGTATGACAACATGTTAGTGTTAGTGTCAGGGTATGGGTTAGTGTTAGTGCACGTGTAAAGATTAGGGTTTGGGTTAGGGTAAGGCTTAGGGTAAGGGTTAGGATTAGGGTTAAGGTTAGGGTTAGGGTAGGGTTAGGGAATGGGTACGGTTCTGGGTATAGGTTAGGGTACGACAACTTTTAACAGTTACGGTACGTGTTGGGTATGGATTAGTGTTAGTGTACTGTTAGGATTAGGGTACGGGTTAGGGTAAGGCTTAGGGTAAGAGTTAGGGTTAGGGTTAGTGTTAGGGTTAGGGAATGGGTATGTTTTTGGTACAGTTTAGTGTACGAAAATGCGTTAGTGTTAGTGTACATGTTAGGGTACGGGTTAGTGTTAGTTTATGAGTTAGGATTAGGGTATGGCTTAGGGTAAAGCTTAGGGTAAGGCTTAGATGAGGTTTAGGGTTAGGGTTAGGAAACGGGTACGGTTTAGGGTACAGGTTATGGTATGACAACATGTTAGGGTTAGGGTACTTGTCAGGGTATGGGTTAGTGTTAGTGTAATGGTTAGGATAAGGTTACGGGTTAGGGTAAAGCTTAGGGTAAGGGATAGGGTTCAGGTTGGGGTTAGGTTTAGGTTTAGTGAACGGGTACGGTTTAGCGTACAGTTTAGGGTACGACGACAGGTTAGTGTTAGGGTACGACGACAGGTTAGTGTTAGGGTACGTGTTAGGGTACGAGTTAGTGTTAGTGTACGGGTTAGGATTAGGTTATGGCTTAGGGTATGGCTTTGTGTAAGGTTTAGGATTAGGGTTAGGGTTAAGGTTAGGGAACGGGTATGGTATAGGGTACAGCTTAGGGTACGACAGCGGGTTAGAATTAGGTTACGTGTTAGGGTATGTGTTAGTGTTAGTGTACGGGTTAGGATTAGGGTATGGTTTAGTGTAAAGTTAACGGTAAGGGTTAGGGTTAGGGAACGGGTAGGGGTTAGGGTACGACCATGGGTTAGGTTTAGGGTGTGTGTTAGGGTATGGGCTAGTGTTAGTTATTGGTTAGAATTAGGGTACGGTTTAAGGTAATGCTTAGGGTAAAGGTTAGGGTTAGGATTGTGGTTAGGGTTAGGGTTAGTGATCGGGTACGGTTTAGGGTACAGGTTAGGGTACGACAACAGGTTAGTGTTAGGGTACATGTTAGGGTGCAGGCTAGTGTTAGTTATTGGTTAGAATTAGGGTATGGTTTAAGGTAACGCTTAGGGTAAGGGTTAGGGTTAGGATTGTGGTTAGGGTTAGGGAATGGGTACAGTTTAGCATACAGTTTAGGGTATGACAACGTGATAGGGTTAGGGTACGTGTTATGGTATGGGCTAGTGTTAGTGTACGGTTTAGGATTTGGGTACGGGTTAGTGTAAGGCTTAGGGTAAGGGTTAGCATTAGGGTTAGGGTTAGGGAATGGGTATGGTTTAGGGTACAGTAGAGTATGACAATAGGTTAGAGTTAGGGTATGTGTTAGGGTACGGGTTACTTTTAGTGTACGGGTTAGGATTAGGGTATGGTTTACTGTAAGCCTTAGGGTAAGGGTTAGGGTTAGGGTTAGGGAACAGGTACGGTTTAGGTACTGCTTAGGGTACGACAATGGAGTAGAATTAGGGTATGTGTCAGGGTATGTGTTAGTGTTAGTGTATGGGTTAGTATTAGGGTACGGGTAAGGGTAAGGCTTAGGGTAAGGGATACTGTTAGGGTGAAGGTTAGGGAACGGGTACAGTTTAGGGTACAAGTTAGTGTAGAACAACGTGTTAGGGTTAGGGTACGTTTTAGGGTATGGGTTAGTGTTAGTGTACTGGTTAGGATTAGGGTATGGGTTAGGGTAAAGTTTAGGGTTAGGGTTAGGGATAGGGAATCAATACGGTTTAGGGTACAGGTTAGGGTACGACAATGGGTTAGGGTTAGGGTACGTGTTAGCGTACGCGTTAGTGTTAGTGTATGGGTTAGGAATAGTGTACGGGTTAGTGTAAGGCTTATGGTAAGGGTTAGTGTTAGGTTTAGGGTTAGGGTTAGGGAATGGGTACGGTTTAGGGTACAGGTTACTGTACGACAACGGGTTAGAGTTAGGGTACGTGTTAGGGTATGGGTTAGTGTTAGTGTACGGGTTATGATTAGAGTACGGTTTACGGTAAAGCTTGGGGTAAGGCTTAGGTTTCAGGTTGGGGTTAGGCTTAGGGTTAGGGAATGGGTATGTTTTAGTGTACAGTTTAGGGTACTACAACGGGTCTGTGTTAGGTTATGTGTTAGGGTACGGGTTAGTGTTAGTGTACGGGTTAGGATTAGGTTACGGCTTAGAGTAAGGCTTAGGGTAAGGGTTAGGGTTAGGGTAAGGGTTAGGGAACGGGTACGTTTTAGGGTACAGGTCAGTGTATGACAACGGGTTAGTGTTAGGGTATGGGTTAGTGTTAGTGTACAGGTTCGGATTAGGGTACAGGTTAGGGTAAGGCTTAGGGTAAGAGTTAGATTTAGGGTTAGGGTTAGGGAACGGGTACAGTTTAGGGTACATGTTATGGTACGGCAACAGGTTAGATTTCTGATATGTTTTAGGGTACTGTTTAGTTTTATTGTACGGGTTAGGATTAGGGTACGGGTTATGGTAAGGCTTAGGGTTAGGGTTAGGGTTAGGCTTAGGTCTTTTGTCTCCCTAGGTAGGTTTATTCCTAGGTATTTTATTATTTTTGTTGCAATGATAAATGGGAGTGTTTCCTTAATTTCTCTTTCTGATCTTTCATTGTTAGTGTATAGGAATGCAAGATATTTCTGTGCATTAATTTTGTATCTTGCAACTTTATCAAATTCATTGATTAGTTTTAGTAGTTTTCTGGTGGCATTTTTAGGATTCTCTGTATAGTATCTTGTCATCTGCAAACAGTGACAGTTTTACTTCTTTTCCAATTTGTATTTCTTTTATTATTTTTCTTCTCTGATTGTCGTCGCTAGGACTTCCATAACTATGTTGAATAATAGTGGTGAGAGTGGACAACCTTGTGTTGTTCCTGATCTTAGAGGAAATGCTTTCAGTTTTTCACCTTTGCGAATGATATTTGCTATGGGTTTGTCGTATATGGCCTACATTCTGTTGAGGTAGGTTCCCTCTGAGCCCACTTTCTGGAGAGTTTTTATCATAAATTGGTGTTGAATTTTTTGTCAAAAGCTTTTTCTGAATCTATTGAGATGATCATATGGTTTTTATTTTTCAGTTTGTTAATATGGTGTATCACATTGATTGATTTGCATATATTGAAGAATTCTTGCATCCCTTGAATAAATCCCACTTGATCATGGTGTATGATCCTTTTCATGTGTTCTTGGATTCGGTTTGCTAGTGGTTTGTTGAGAATTTTTACATCTATATTCATCAGTGATATTGGCCTGTAATTTTCTTTTTTTGTAGTATTTTCTCTGGTTTTGGTATCAGGGTGATGGTAGCCTCATAGAATGAGTTTGGGAGTGTTCCTTCCTCTGAAGGTTTTTGGAAGAGTTTGAGAAGGATGGGTGTTAGCTCTTCTCTAAATGTTTGATAGTTTTCCCCTGTGCAGAATCTGATCCTGGACTTTTGTTTGTTGCAAGATTTTTAATCACAGTTTCCATTTTACTACTTGTGATTGGTCTGTTCATATTTTCTATTTCTTCCTAGTTCAGTCTTGGAAGGTTATACATTTCTAAGAATTTGTCCATTTCTTCCAGGTTGTCCATTTTGTTGGCATAGAGTTGCTTGTAGTAGTCTCTTAGAATGCTTTGTTTTTCTGGGGTGTCTGTTGTAACCTCTCCTTTTTCATTTTTAATTTTATTGATTTGAGTGTTCTCCCTCTTTTTCTTGATGAGTCTGGCTAATGGCTTATCAATTTTGTTTATCTTCTCAAAGAACCAGGTTTTAGATTTATTGATCTTTGCTATTGTTTTCTTTGTTTGTATTTCATGTATTTCTGCTCTGATCTTTATGATTTCTTTCCTTCTGCTAACTTTGGGTTTTGTTTGTTCTTCTTTCTCTAGTTCCTTTAGGTGTAAGGCTAGATTGTTTATTCTTGTTTCTTGAGGTAGGCTTGTATAGCTCTAAACTTCCCTTTAGAACTGCTTCTGCTGCATCCCATAGGTTTTGAATCGTCGTGTTTTCGTTGTTATTTTTCTCTAGGTATTTTTTGATTTCCTCTTTGATTTCTTCAGTGATCTCTTGGTTATTTAGTAACATATTGTTTAGCCTCCACATGTTTGTTTTTTTTTAACTTTTTTACCCTATAATTCATTCCTAATCTCATAGCGTTGTGCTCAGAAAAAGTGCTTGATATGCTTTCTGTTTTCTTAAATTTACTGAGGCTTGAATTGTGACCCAAGATGTGATCTCTCCTGGAGAATGTTCCATATGCACTTGAGAAGAAAGTGTAATCTGCTGCTTTTGGATTGAATGTCCTATAAATATCAATTAAATCTGGCCTATTGTGTCATTTAAAGCTTCTGTTACCTTATTAATTTTCTGTTTGGATGATGTGTCCATTGGTGTAAGTGAGGTGTTAAAGTCCCTCACTATAATTGTGTTACTGTCGATTTCCTCTTTGATAGTTGTTAGCAGTTGCCTTATGTATTGAGGTGCTCTTATGTTGGGTGCATGTATATTTATAATTGTTATATATTCTTCTTGGATTGATCCCTGGATCATTATGTAGTGTCCTTCCTTGTCTCTTGTAACATTCTTTATTTTAAAGTCTATTTTATCTGGTATGAGTATTGCTACCCCAGCTTTCTTTTGATTTCCATTTGCATGGAATATATTTTTCCATACCCTCACTTCCCGTCTGTATGTGTCCCTAGGTCTGAAGTGGGTCTCTTGTACACAGCATATATATGGGTCTTGTTTTTGTATCCATTCAGCAAGCCCGTGTCTTTTGGTTGGAGCATTTAATCCATTCATGTTTAAGGTAATTATCAATATGCATGTTCCTGTGACCATTTTCTTAATTGTTTTGGGTTTGTTTTTGTAGATCCTTTTCTTCTCTTGTGTTTCCCACTTAGAGAAGTTTCTTTAGCATTTGTTGTAGAGATGGTTTGGTGGTGCTGAATTCTCTTAGCTTTTGCTTGTCTGTAAGGGTTTTGACTTCTCCATGGTATCTGAATGAGATTCTTGCTGGGTAGAGTAATCTTTGTTGTAGGTTCTTCCCTTTCATCACTTTAAGTGTATCATGCCACTCCCTTCTGGCTTGGAGAGTGTCTGTTGAGAAATCAGCTGTTAACCTTATGGGAGTTCCCTTGTATGTTATTTGTCATTTTTCCCATGCTGCTTTCAATAATTTGTCTTTAATTTTTTCCAATTTGATTACTATGTGTCTCGACATGTTTCTCATTGGCTTTATCCTGTATGGGACTCTCTGTGCTTCCTGGACTTGGGTGGCTATTTCCTTTCCTGTTAGGGAAGTTTTCAACTATAATCTCTCGATATACTTTCTCTGGTTCTTTCTCTCTCTCTTCTCCTTCTGGGACCCCATAATGAGAATGTCGTTGCGTTTAATGTTTTCCCAGATGTCTCTTAGTCTGTCTTCATTTCTTATCATTGTTTATTCTTTATTCTGTTCTGCAGCAGTGAATTCCAGCATTCTGTCTTCCTGGTCACTTATCCGTTCTTCTGCCTCAGTTTTTCTGCTGTTGATTCCTTCTAGTGTAGTTTTCATTTCAGTTATTGTATTGTTCATCTCTGTTTGTTTGTTCCTTAATTCTTCTAGGTCTTTGTTCATAATTTATTGCATCTTCCTGATCTTTGCCTCCATTCTTTTTCCAGGGTCCTGGATTATCTTCACTATCATTATTCTGAATTCTTTTTCTGGAAGGTTGCCTATCTCCACTTCATTTAGTTGTTTTTCTGGGGTTTTATCTTGTTCCTTCATCTGATACATAGCCCTCTGCCTTTTCATCTTGTCTCTCTCTCTGTGAATGTGGTTTTTGGTCCACAGGCTGCTGGATTGTAGTTTCTCTTGCTTTTGCTGTCTTCCCTCTGGTGGATGAGGCTATCTAAGAGGCTGGTGGAAGTTTTCTTATGGGAGGTACTGGTGGTAAGTAGAGCTGACTGCTGCTCTGGTGGGCAGAGCTCAGTAAAACTTTAATCTGCTTGACTGTTGATGGGTGGGGCTGGGTCCCCTCCCTGTTGGTTGTTTGGCCTGAGGCAACCCAACACTGGAGCCTACCTGGGCTCTTTGGTGGAGCTAATTGCAGACTCTGGTAAGGCTCACGCCAAGGAGTGCTTCCCAGAACTTCTGCTGCCACTGTCCTTGTCCCCTTGGTGAGCCACAGCCACACCCCGCCTCTGCAGGAGACCCTCCAACACTAGCAGGTAGGTCTGGTTCAGTCTCCCCTGGGGTCACTGCTCCTTCCCCTGGGTCCCAGTGTGCAGACTACTTTGTGTGTGCCCTCCAGGAGTGGAGTCTCTGTTTCTCTCAGTCCTGTCAAAGTCCTGCAGTCAAATCCCACTAGGCTTCAAAGTCTGATTCTCTAGGATTTCCCCAGGTTGGGAAGCGTGACATGGGGCTCAGAACCTTCACTCCAGTTGGTGGACTTCTGTGGTATAAGTGTTCTCCAGTCTGTGAGTCACCTACCCATCAGTTATGGGATTTGATTTTACTGTGATTGTGCCCCTCCTACCATCTCATTGTGGCTTCTCCTTTGTCTTTGGATGTGGGGTATCTTTTTTGGTGAGTTCCAGTGTCTTCCTATTGATGATTGTCCAGCAGCTAGTTGTGATTCTGGTGTTCTCACAAGATGGAGTGAGAGCACGTCCTTCTACTCCGCCATCTTGGTTCCTCTCCTCTTTCATGTGCTTTTAATTAAAAGTATTTTATGCTCATTGAGAAAAGTTTAGAGGGGTTGGAAAATACCAATAAATAAAAAACATAACTGGCTCCTTTGAGGCTGTTACCCAATTATTAACATTTTGCCACAGTTTTTTCATGCTTTCGTATATATCAAACTTTAGATGAATATATTCATTGATTATGCACCAGGCACTGTTCTCAGTGTTGGGAAGATGTTGGGGGTAAGACAGTCAAAGTTACTTGTGTCATAGGCCTTAACCTTGAGTTAAGGAATAATCAATAGGTAATCAAATAAATATTATAATTGCATGTGGGGATTAGTCTTGTTAGCAAAATAAAACATAAAATGGGATAATAAGATAGACAGCTCTGGGCAGTAGACAGGGAGTGGGGTGCAAGGATAGGTTAAAAGAGTGAAAATTGGCTTCTTTTGGGAGGTGACATTTGATCTAAGGCCTGCACAGGAAACAGAAGAGTCGTCCTCAAGTGGGAATAAGGCAGCTTTATGTGCTTTAGGACCAGAAGAAAGGCCTGTTTGGCTGGATTATTGTGAATAAAATGGAGGAGGAGATAAAGCTGAAAATATAGGCAGACATGAGATTTTTCAGGGTCTTGAGGACCTGGAACGAATTTGGATTTGAATTGTGATGGTAAGCTCTTGAGAGATGATGTGATTTGATTTCTGTTTAAAGAGATTCATTTTGGTTGCTCTGTAGGAATGGAGCATTAACACCAAGAAATAGTGTATTAGTCAGGACAGGTTAACTGCTGTAACAAGTAGCTCCCATTTCTCAGTGGCTTAGCATAGTGTAAGGTCGCTGCTTCCTCACTTCATTGGTCAGTACAGCTCATGGGGGAAGGCTTTATTCCACACTGTGTTTTTGGGTCTCAGGCTCCTTTTATCATGTGATGCTACCATCTTAATTCAACACATGGCCTCCAAGGTTGTTGCAAAAGGAGGAGGAGAGTGAATGGGATTTCAGCAGGGCTCCTGGAAGTGGACTGCAAATGGCCACTTACTACTGGCCAGAATTCAGTCACAGTGTTCAAATTTACCTTCAAGGATAGTGGGAAATGGCATTTTCCTTTCTGTGTCTTTCCTTGTCTCTGCAACACAGGAAACAAGCTAGGAGGCCATTGTAACAGTCCAGGCAAGAAGCTATAATGGTTTGGGCTGTTGGTTCATTAAACAAATATTTACTGAGCACCTTATATGGACTAAACCCTGTTCTGGGCGTGGAAACATAGTGGAGAATAAGACAAAATTTCTGCCCTCATAGAGCTTATGCTCTCGTTGTAGAGAGAAAACTACAACAACAGCAACAATGGCAAACCAAATACACACACACAGACACACACACACTCACACACTAAATTAGAAAGATATTGTAATGAATAAAGTAAGATAGAGTGATAGTAAGGTAAAATATATTGTGTGTGTCTATATATACATTTGTATATATATTTCCATGTATATATATACTTTTACAAAAGTTAAATCTCACTTTATGGGTATAGTATTTTTACAGATTTCTCTAGTGTGTGTATTAATCAGTATATGCTCATTTCTACTAGAAAAATACCCAGAAACCTGTTTCCACTTAAACAGTAGATGTCAAAACTTACCTTTTGGAAAAGATAACACTTTCATGAGTTTTCCCTGCTTATCCACCTTCTGCTATTTTTTAGACTCTTGTCCTGGGTGCTGAGGCTCTGAGGCACTCAAATCACTCTCTTGGGAAATGCCTTGGTAACTTTTCTCCTGAGACCCATTTTCAGCCTCATGACAGAGATAGCTCCCCAAATATGCCCCTTTTCCCCAAATACCCACTCCTCCTCAGTCTCAGGTTTCCTTTCATTGACATTTTAATACATATGGCCTTATTTCTAAATATCTTTTTGGCAGCTATGAGATGCTCAGTTTTATATGTAGCAATGATAATTGAAATAAAATGGGGTATTGAGGTCTGGAGAAGAACAAGGAAGGAAGTGTCTGACAGCAGATGTAAGGTTTTTGTAATGAAGTCTTCGAAGAGATAAAGATGCTGAAAGGAGGGAACAGAGAGACAAGCCTCAAACCTGTGATCCTGCAGCTGCTAGAAGGGAAGGCTCCAGCTGTGTTCTGAGGTGTTTCCACTGAGAACTAGTGACAGTCAGGGTCAACTACTTTGACATAGTTTTTTTTTTTTTTTAACCAAATCCAAAATGCATTAACTTTGGACAGACAAATAGGAGGAGAAAGAAAGGGATATTATATTCAATGAAATTAAATTAATTGCCAACATGTAATTAAAATGTGACAAAAGCAGATCCTGATAACTTCGGGAAGTTCAAAGAACAACAAATGGAAGTTTATTGTGCATTCCGCATCATTTCTATTTTAAAAGGTATACAAACTTATTCAGTTGGAATGTGGTATTATTTTATTTTAGAGAATAGAAAAATGCATATGAAGGTTTTCACAATTTCATTTGTGTCTTGCTCCTCACTTCTGTATCCCTAAAACATTTTCATTGTTTAACTGCCAGTTTTCTACCACAGATATTCTCAGGACACTAACTCTTAGGTTTGGGAATAAGTAATTATCTATATAGTTTATTAATGTAGTCACAAAATTAAAAGTGGGTCATATTCTAAAAGTTCAGGTAATAGCGAGATATATGTTTGGAAATAAGAAGCATAGCTGTGTGTGAATTAAGATAGCAAATCAAATCCCTGGTCAGCCTTAAACTACCCATTCAATATCCACTGAGCAGGTAGTATACATTTTAAAATTTGGAATCAGAAGGAAGAGGAAGAAGAGAAAAATGAGTTCGTGATCCCCCCCACAGGCCCCTAGGAAAATTTTGAAACAGGCGTTCTTTCATATACCCTCCCACCTTCCTTCTGTACTCCTCTCCCATTTCCTAATATTGCTCATCCCAGATGCCCTGATCTTAATATACTGATGTTGCTTTATGTTCCTCACTGGGGCATTCTGTTGAGGGATGCTTCACTGTCCCACTAAAAGTAATAAATGGTGGTCCAGAGTTAGCTCCCTCATTTTCTATTCCCCTTCCTCCTCCTTTCAGCAAACTTACTTTACATTTGCAAGACAGTTGGAGTGGATGATAAAGGCTCAACTCTTTCAGAAGCATTTGTAAATATTTTTTAAAAAGGTGTTTGATAACTCAATGCATATCCATTTAGTGGAGGTTTAGATCAATAAATTAAATAGGAGAATACACATGAAACACTGAGCATAGTGCCACGAACTTTCTACATGCTAATTCTCATCCAATTCCTAGTATTAAGTTAAACAAACTGAAAAAAATTTTAAATTGCCTTGTGGAGAAGATACTATGATTCATCATGGTGGTGTCGTATGTGTATTTTAGACCTTGTGAGGAGCACAGAGTCAGGGTGGGGAAAATTGTTGTGTTTAGGAGAAGGTGGGCCTCAGATAATCTGAATATAGTAGTTTTAGACTTCTTTGCAAGGTGGCACTCATAATCTTTCTTTGTTTCTATTTCGTTGAAGAAATAGAGCCCTCTATTACATGACCATCTTTATGTTTCTGACAAATTGTTTTTTTGTATTTTGAAACATTATGCTAGAATGTCACTTGGGGTTTCTAGAGCCCTGGTATTCTTCCACATTATTCTTGTTTATTGAACTTTACTACAAGCTTTAAACTTCTTCCTACCCTCATTGCAACCCGTAGAGTTTAAATTCCATACTCTTTGGTGGTCTTTGATAGGTTTAAATGTAGATGGAAGAACTCATTCTTATGAGTTATATCTAAGTTGGAAATGTCTTGTATATTTTACTTTTATGGTTTTGTTTGTTTTCTCATGCACATTTAAAAACCTCTGAATACCCAGGAAGAGTGTAATATGTAAATTTAGACCCAATTTAAGAAAAAAATGTGAATTGAGGGGAAGAAATAATGCACGTATTTTCACACTATGTACAATATATGAAGGGCTGTTTTTTTCTTTTGGTCATGATTCTACCTTTTGATTTCTTTAGAGGATATGCCAATGTCTCTAGATAAGTTGCCTTTTCTTATGTACAAGTTTCTTTTATGGATCTTAAGGTGTTTTAAATGTATTAATAATAAGTAGCATAATTCTATATTTATGTGTTTACCACATTATACACGTCAGAGTGCATATTCTTTGTATTTTCTGTTTTATAGGAAACAATTTTAATTTTTCCGCTTCACTTATCCTTTCTTAGTTGCCCATTGAAAGTTTGGCTATTCTATTAAGCTTCATTCAATTTTTTATTATAAATCTCACTTTTCTTTAAAACCCTTCTTCCAAAGTCTATCCTTTCTCATGTTATTGCTCCTTCTACAGACACTCATCAATATTTGAAAGCTGCTATATTATGAATTTTGGCCACCTGAGCTCTCCAACTTAGATATCTCATCTGGTCCATTTCTAGTTATAATTGCATCTGACCCTTCTGACTTCCAACAGTCTGGATAAGGAGAAATCTTGTATTAGTTTCATAAAAACTGCTTTACTTTGTTTTTTTCTCATTGTTAAAGAGATACCTCCAAACCACTTTATTCAGCAGATTAATAATACCTTTTCTTTATCCATTGGTGGTAATGGTGATATTTTATATGCTACATTAATTTCTGAACAGCAAACTTATTTTTTCTGAAAAGTTTAAAAATAGTTATTAGTATAGGTTCATTATAATAAAAGTTGTAAACAGATGAAAACAAAACTAACAAAAGGGAAAGTACCATTTCCTTTTCAAATGAATAGTTATTAAAATTGGAGTGTAAATATCCAAAATTTTATGAGCATATATATTTTTCTTTAACATACTAAATCTTATTGTAAAGAGCAGTCTTTTTATATTCAGAAGTGTGTCCCTATTTGAATTTGAAGCACAGAATGTTCCCTAAATTTCTAAGATGGAAATGAAATCAAAGGAGTCAGTTAGGAACTTGATTAGGGACTAAGTATATGGTATTAATATGAGTTTAGAATTTATGACAACTCCATTATGCTTGTGTCAAAAAAGAAAGCTCACCATTTAGTGGGGTCTTAGGACTTGGTGTAATCTGTAGTGAAATAATACATATATAGAAAAGGTGGGATAAATGGAGGAGATGAACTATATGTCCATATGTCTGGCTATGCAGGCATGAGCTGAATGCTTTGAAGGTGGCATGTAGGAGAGCCTTTATTGGTAGTAGTATCACTGAAGAAGGTACTGGGACAATGTATTGAGTTAACACATTTATTCTGTCTGACTTTATTTAGAGGGCATCCTCGCTAAACTCTATTCAGTTTAAACAGTCCTATGCATTCTTCTTATTACTATTGGAATTCCTTACTATTGGAGTTCTAAAGAACACTTTGTCCACACACAACATTCTTTATGGCAGTCTAAATAATTTTTTATCATTTGCTTAGATTCTACCGATTAAGGAAATTGTACAACTTCATAAAAGATGAAGATTCCATCTTTTCCCATTAAAGATATATTTTACAGAGAAAAGAGGAAATGAACACGATTAAGCATATTTCATGCCTCTAAATCCTTTTTCTGTAATAACATAAATTACTATACTGTAAGCCCCCTACACATGAACCTTCAAGTTGCGAAGTTTCAAAGATGCAAACGTGCGTTCATGTGTCCAATCATGTAAGTTATTTCACGTGTCTGGTGTACATTGTCATGTGCGTGCATCCTCTACAAGTGGAGCGGGAAATGGCAAGGGGATTTTCTTTATTTGAGGAGGCACTGTTTGAGGCACAAGACCTGAATGTACAACGGTACCGAAGGTTGCAGCAGCTGTTCAGAATGCAATCCAGTGCTACTGTGTCATCTATAATGAGAAAAAAAGAGCTACTGTCCAGACATCACTGGATCATTTTTTGAAGAGGGTAGTTAGAATTGAATCCAGCAAAGAGCCAGAACCTGTGCTGTCAACGTCAGTTGTGAGTGAAATTGCAGCTTGCCCTCCGTCTCCTATTGCTGATGATCCTTCAGCTCTACCATCTCCCACCTTCTCTCCCTCCTCCAGTCAGTAACTCTTCTTGCCTGTTCACTTGACGCCAACCCCTGTATGCCACCTGTTGTACTGTGCTACTGTACTTTTCAAGGTACTGTACTGTAAGATTAAAAATGTTTTCTTTATTTTTTTGTTTGTTTTTTATGTATTATATGTGTGGAATGCATTATAAACCTATTACAGTACATTAATATATAGTCGATTGTGTTAGTTGGGTACCTAAGCTAACTTTGTTAGACTTATGAACAACTTGCACTTACAAACATGCTCTCAGAATGGAACTCGTTCATATGTAGGGGACTTACTGTATATGTTTTTGTTTTCATGGTTGTTAAATCTGATACTTATTATAGTTATATCATCTGAGTAAATTCATGGTGACGTCACTTATTAATTCTTAAGTGCTTTGTGAGAAAAACTCCCCTATTAGCAGATAAGAATGGGGCTAACATGGAGAAAATCCAGCTTTTAAAATTCCAATTCTATATGATTCTACACAGTTGTGGTTAAATATCTCATGACAACTTTACAGATAAAACTCTAGAATGGTGACTGACTGAAAGGAACTTAATTTCCACTTGACATTTGTCTTCTAATTGCTTAAGAGTTCATCAGCAATGTTCTTTGCAAATAGCACAGTTTTTAGAAGACAGTACATAGCTCAATACAGATAAGCTACTGAAATTTTTAGCTAAAATGCTTCTGAAATATTTGGAAACTGAGAAAATATTGTAAGAGAACCGGCATAAAATTATAAAGTATCAGTAAATAACAAAGGCAACAAATTAATGGTGAAATCAGAAAATCATTTAGATAAAAGTGAATTTACTAAAATATGAAATTAACCATTTTCTGTATTAATGTTTGAAAGTCAGGAAAGTTTGCCTGCTTTGTTTTAATATTTGCGAGGAAAAACTGGACTTTGCCATTAACATAGTTGTACCATTTTAAAGATTAATGGAGTTTCAGTTTTCAAGAGGTTGCCAATTATTGAAATCTGTAAGGACTTCAGATGGGCATGGCTTTCTTGTCTGTTTTTTTAAGGTTATTGAATGTAAAGTCACCTCTGAGCTTCTGTACTGAGTACTTTATTACTTCTGTCTGACAACTTTCTGTAGTTGTCAACTCAGGGCAGATTTTATATCCCCAAACCTTGGCCTTGAATAAAGTAGGTCTGGATCCTCAGATTAGACCACTGGTTCTTGTAATCTCGAAAGATGTCTGGAAGAAGAGTATTCCTTAAGGTCAGGCTTGGGCCAGGAAAATTCCTTATGCTTCCACAGTCTTTAAACTTGTAGACAAGATAGGTAATTTGTGAATATATCATTAATAGAATGTGTCATTTACTGAGCACCTTATGTGCCCATTTAGTTCTACAAATAACACCATGAAGTAAATACTTTATAGATGAGCAGATGCTCAGAGTGGTTAAGTGTATTCTTCATGGTTTCACAGCTAGAAAGCAGCAGAATTGGGATCAAATCCAGACTGAACTGAGTCCAAGGCCTGTGTATATTTCCATGTGACCTCCATTTGTGAAGTAAGGGGGTATGCAAATTAGAATAGGAAATGCCTTTGAGGGAGGTAATGATGCATATTATCACAACAAAACAGTTTTCCTCTTTGGAGACTAGATTGACTGTGAATGTGTGTGTGTGCCATCAAAGATGCTGTTAACTCAAAGATGGGTTTGTATTTACCTGTGAAGAAGATCCTTAGAAACCAACACATCTGCCACGTGGGCTTTGGTTCATGAGTTGTTGCCCATTCCATTCTGAGGCAGGAACAGATACCATAATGTGACAGTCTGACACCTAGATTGTGTTTCATTCTCAAAAATATGGCCTAATTTGTCTAATTTGCCTAATACTTCCTAACTTATTTCTGTAAAGTGATTTTAGACTTGACAGATAATGCAGGCAATGCTTTGAAAATGTCATGGTGCATGCTTTTCTTCAGACTTTTCATTCACCAAAAGGCTTATTATTCTAATCATGCAATTGCACAACAGAAAATTTTCTAGAGAGATGGATAGAACTGTTTAGACATAGAGAAACTTTATTTTTAAAATGTGAGACAGAGACCAAGACAGTTCCAAAACAGAAATTGACTCATGGGTTCACCTTTGGTAATTGCACAGTTAGCAGCGAGCTCTGCCACACAAGTGGGGAGCACAGTTCATCTTGTTGATGCTAGTTCTGCATTGAAACTTGTGCTTCTGCTTGGAGTTGAGACTTATGGGTCAGATAGTCATTCAGTTCAATAAATTCAGTTTGTTTCTCACTCTGCAGGTCTTACCTAATTTCATTCTCCAATGGGAGGGGTTTCTAGTATGGGCACTTTTGTAACTTGACTGAAGTGTCTGGCAGGAGAAATTTCCATCCCTAGACTGAGGAAGAAGGTCAAGAGGAAAATGGTCAGTTATGTTCAGAAGAGATTAGTGACTATACACTTGCTTTCATGGGGAACAGATTCCATCACTGAGTGTGTAGCAAGATAAGTGGGTGAGCAGAGACTCTGTCCTCTCATATATATCTGGAATAAGAATTTAGGCATTACATGTCTTCTGTAAAGAATGATTTTCAAGTGACACACTCAAATTCTCCATAAATATTGATTAACTTAGAACCTACCTGCCTAGAATGCTTTCAGTTTTAGTTTTATTCCAAATAATAAAAGTTTCAAACCCAAAGAATAAATCACTTTTGTGAATGCACTAGAATTTTTAGGGGCACAGGTATTTTCCTGTATATTATACCTGACTAGTGTCTCCCACTCATAAAAAGTAAATTTGTTGTCGTGGGTAAGAAATATGGGCCATTTTCTAAATTTCCTCTTTTAAAATAGTTTAAAGGGAATCATTATTCAATCAGCTCCTAGATAGTTTCAGTTTCTGATATCCAGAAAGCTCTATGTGTTTCCCAAGCAGAGAGTACACGTGTGTGTGGGCTGACTCTTGCTTCTCCTTGCACTGTGGTAGAGATGAGTAGGAGCTGCCAGTCTCCATCAGGGAAGGAGCACAGCTGACTTCACCTTGTCTCTTTCCTGTTCTTCACTCTAGTCCCAACAACTCACCTGTGTGCTCACAAGTTATAGAATGGGGACAATGTTTATATTAGAAGATACGCATATTAGTTTAGTTATGATGCAGAAATGATCTAAATGCTCAGGGTTTGGACTCAGTAGTTCACTCCTCTTTTGCATTTCATGTTCCTGCAGGGCTCTTAGGGGGCCCAAGCCCCATGATATCACTTGGTGACCTAGGCTTCAGCACTTCGGGCTGGACCATCTAGAATCTTCAGCCTGTCTAGTTTGTTAGTCTCCATGGTGGGGAAGGAGAGGACTATAGAAATTCATGTGGGTTTTCATTGCCTTGGACTAGAAGCAGCACATGTCAATGTCACTATCACTTCACTGGCAAGAAATAGTTGCATGACTTCATCTAATTGCAAGAAGATCAGGAAATGTTGGGGATAATGGGAAATAATGGAATATTTGTTAAGTATGTCTGCCGTAAAATTCTCTTTCTAAGCCTCGATAACGAGAATATCTTTAAAGACATGGATGAGAGAATGCAGATGGTTGGAGATAGGTAGGAACTGGAGCATTAGTATTTTGTAAGTTTAATGTCAAGACAGGTATTGCTCTTATGTTATTATGATATTTGGAAATTTTGTTAGAGGATTAATTGTGAACTTATAGGTTTAAGTCCCTAGAAGTGGAGTTGTTATAAATGTTATGGCAAAAATGTTCCATCTTTTATAATATAAATTCCTGCATTTTTCCTAGGGTTAAGGGCCTGTAGATACTTTATTTTGATTTACTTATTTTGATTTCCATTGAAATGGGTCTGAAGGCCTCAACATTGCTTATGTTCATCTTATCTTTTTAAATTTAAATCACCCCACTTCAACTATCAATGTATAATTTTATCTACACAGACACTTTTTAATTCTTCAGATTATGTAATAATTAACATTGGTCATTTACCTTTGAAAAATTTCTATTCACCATTATGTCACAAGTTTAAGAAAACTTTAAGCTTTAAGAAAACTAAAGCCCAGAGGTATCAGGTACCTTGTCCACTGTTTAATTATTTCCTGCTCTATAACAACACTCTTCTAATAGTTAATGGATTGGCAGGCACAGACATAAGTAAGGAATAGTTGTGACACTTGAGGATTTCACTTTATGGCAGTGGCTCCCAAACTTTGCTGTTTATAGCAATCCCTCAGGCTTCTTGTTAGAAATGTAGTTTCACAGGTTTCCCACAGGGATTTGGATTTAGTGGGTCTGGGAGGATCTACATTCCAACAAGCGTGTTCCACATGACTATGGTACAAATGACCTACAGACATTTGGCTAACTGCTGGCTCACACCATAGATCACCTACACCCATCCTATTCTCTCTCCCTCCCTCCTCTCTCCTCTGTTCTATTCTACTGAGGGGAAAACTGGGAGGGATTTATCACATAGAAATATTTATATCTGTATCAGGGTTCTTAGTTGCAAACAATAAACATTAACTCTGGTTGTTTGAGGCAGAAAAGGAATTTATTAAAGGGAGTTAGATAGCTCAGGGTACCTCTGGGATGGCTGGAGAACTAAGCATAGAGATCAGCTACCAGGGACAATGCCTAAAGTCTACATGAGAGCAGTTCCAGAGGATAAAACACTGTCACATGTCTGAGCATAAATGCTGCAGCTTATCCAAATGATGCCCCCAACTCTGAGCACTAGATGCTACCACCAGAAGCTCTACTCCAGCTGTCCCAGCCATGTCCAAAAACTGCTTTGAGCTGCTGCCACTCTCACTGTGAAGGATTATATGTGGGGCCTGCTTTAGGGAGCTGATTCAAAGACCAGCTCATCTCATCTGATTAGCAGAGCTTGGTCACAGTCTGCACCTGGCTCTAAGGCAGGCTGGGAAAGAAATACCTGGCATCTGTAGTGGGAGGTGTCCTCTGTTTTCCATCAAGAATCATGAGGTGATGGTGCTTAAAGGTACCATGTTGTCCAAAACAACAATGAAAAAGCAACACTGCATTTATCACATTTGAATTTGGGAACATATGCAACTTTATCTTGCATTGCTAACTGTTAGCTTATGGTGCTGAATTAATGAATGGTCCTCTGTTTGAAAATCAGTTTTATTGCATGTAAATTTTAGCATATAATTTATAAACTACTGTTTTCAAAGAAATGTTTAGTTTCATATCCTTCTGACTTAGGAATATTTCATTTAAAAACTAATACCCATGTTGGCTGAAAAAAATTCTCTCTTCCATCTCAGAGAAAATTTAGTAAAGAAAAGCAACCTTTTCTGAAAGTCTTGTGGGAGGAATTAATGTGAAACATGAGGAAAAATTCTCTTCCTCCAGAGGAAAAATATTACCGAGCCATGAAAGTTTCTATTGTGAGAGAAAAACTTGGATGATTCAGGGTTTGGGTAATCTTTTTTTCTCAATAAAAATGCTTCTTACATAAGAGCATATGGCAGAGGAGATTGGTTCAAGATGGTGGAGTAGAAGGACATGCTCTCACTCCCTCTTTCAAGAACACCAGAATCACAAATAACTGCTGAACAATCGTTGACAGGAAGACACTGGAACTCACCAAAAAAGATACCCCACATGCAAAGACAAAGGAGAAACCACAATGAGATGGTAGGAGAGGCACTATCACAATAAAATCAAATCCCATAATTGCTGGGTGGGTGACTCACAAACTGGAGAACACTTATACCACAGAAGTCCACCAACTGGAGTGAAGGTTCTGAGCCACACGTCAGCCTTCCTAACCTGGGGGTCCAGCAATGGGAGGAGGAATTCCTAGAGAATCAGACTTTGAAGGCTAGTGGGATTTGACTGCAGGACTTCAGCAGGACTGGGAGAAACAGAGACTCCACTCTTGGAGGGCACACACAAAGTAGTGTGTGCATCGGGACCCAGAGGAAGGAGCAGTGACCCCATAGGAGCCTGAACCAGACCTACCTGCTAGTGTTGGAGGGTCTCCTGCAGATGCGGGGGGCAGCTGCGGCTCATCAAGAGACAACTCCCAGAGTCTGCCATCAGCCCCACCAAAGAGCCCCAGTAGGCTCCAGTCTTGGTTTGCCTCAGGCCAAACAACCAACAGGGAGGGAACCCAGCCCCATCCATCATTAGACAAGTGGATTAAAGTTTTACTGAGCTCTGCCCAACAGAGCAACAGCCAGCTCTACCCACAACCAGTCCCTCCCATCAGGAAACTTCCACCAGCCTCTTAGATAGCCTCATCCACCAGAGGGAAGACATCAGAAGCAAGAAGAACTACAATCCTACAGCCTGTGGAAGAAAAACCACATTCACAGAAAGATAGACAAGATGAAAAGACAGAGGGCTATGTATCAGATGAAGGAACAAGATAAAACCCCAGAAAAACAACTAAATGAAGTGGAGATAGGCAACCTTCCAGAAAAAGAATTCAAAATAATGATAGTGAAGATGATCCAGGACCTCAGAAAAAGAATGGAGGCAAAGATCGAGAAGATTCAAGAAATGTTTAACAAAGATCTAGAAAAATTAAGGAACAAACAAACAGAGATGAACAATACAATAACTGAAATGAAAAACACACTAGAAGGAATCAATAGCAGAATAACTGAAGCAGAAAAATGGATAAGTGACCAGGAAGACAGAATGGTGGATTTCACTGCTGTGGACAGAATAAAGAAAAAAGAATGAAAAGAAATGAAGACAGCCTGAGAAACATCTGGGACAACATTAAATGCAACAACATTTCTCATTATAGGGATCCCAGAAGTAGAAGAGAGAGAGAAAGGGCCTGAGAAAATATTTGAAGAGATTATAGTCGAAAACTTCCCTAACATGGGAAAGGAGATGGCCACCCAAGTCCAGGAAGAACAGAGAGTCCCATACAGGATAAAGCCAAGGAGAAACATGCTGAGACACATAGTAATCAAATTGGCAAAAATTAAAGACAAAGAAAAACTATTGAAAGCAAGGGAAAAATGACAAATAACATACAAGAGAACTCCCATAAGGTTAACAGCTGATTTCTCAGCAGAGACTCTAAAAGCCAGGAGGGAGTGGCATGATATTCGTAAAGAGATGAAAGGGAAGAATCTACAACCAAGATTACTCTACCCCACGAAGATGTCATTCAGATTGGATGGAGAAATCAAAAGCTTTACAGACAAGCAAAAGCTAAAAGAATTCAGCACCACCAAACAAGCTCTACAACAAATGCTAAAGGAACTTCTCTAAGTGGGAAACACAAGAGAAGAAAAGGACCTACAAAAACAAACCCAAAACAATTAAGAAAATGGTCATAGGAACATACATATCAATAATTACCTTAAACGTGAATGGATTAAATGCTCCAACCAAAAGCCAGAGGCTGGCTGAATGGACACAAAAACAAAATCCATATATATGCTGTCTACAAGAGACGCACTTCAGACCTAGGGACACATACACACTGAAAGTGAGGTGATGGAAAAAGATATTCCATGCAAATGGAAATCAAAAGAAAGCTGGGGTAGCAATACTCATATCAGACAAAATAGACTTTAAAATAATGACTGTTACAAGAGACAAGGAAGGCCACTACAGTATTATCAAGGGATCCATCAAAGAAGAAGATATAACAATTATAAATATATATTCACCCAACATAGTGGCACCTCAATACATAAGGCATCTGCTAACAGCTCCAAAAGAGGAAATCGACAGTAGCCCAATAATAGTGGGGGAGTTTAACACCCCACACCAATGGACAGATCATCCAAAATGAAAATAAGGAAACACATGGTTAAATGACACAATAGACCAGATAAATTTAATTGATATTTATAGGACAACCATCCAAAAACAGCAGATTACACTTTCTTCTCAAGTGCACATGGAACATTCTCCAGGATAGATCACATCTTGGGTCACAAATCAAGCCTCAGTAAATTTAAGAAAATTGAAATCAAGGATCTTTTCTGACCACAATGATATGAGATTAGAAATGAATTACAGGGAAAAAAGTGTAAAAAACAAACACATGAAGGCTAAACAATACGTTACTAAATAACCAAGAGATCACTGAAGAAATCAAAGAGGAAATCAAAAAATACCTAGAGAAAAATGACAGTGAAAACACGGTGATCCAAACCTATGGGATGCAGCAAAAGCAGTCCTAAGAGGGAAGATTATAGCTCTACAAGCCTACCACAAGAAACAAGAAAAATCTCAAACAATCTAATGTTACACATAAAGGAACTAGTGAAAGAAGAACAAACAAAACCCAAAGTAAGTAGAAGGAAAGAAATCATAAAGATCAGAGCAGAAATAAATGAAATAGAAACAAAGAAAAGAATAGCAAAGATCAATAAAACTAAAAGCTGGTTCTTTGAGAAGATTAAACAAGATTGATAAACCATTAGCCAGAGTCATCAAGAAAAAGAGGGAGAGGAGTCAAATCAGTAAAATTAGAAATGAAAAAAGAGAAGTTACAACAGACACCACAGAAATACAAAGCATCCTAAGAGACTACTATAAGCTACTCTATGCCAATAAAACGAACAACCTGGAAGAAATGGACAAATTCTTAGAAAGGTATAACCTTCCAGGACCAAACCAGGAAGAAATAGAAAATATTAACAGGCCAGTCACAAGTAATGTAATTGAAACTGTGATTAAAAATTTTCCAATAAACAAAAGTCCAGGACCAGATGGCTTCACAGGTGAATTCTATCAAACATTTAGAGAAGAGCTAACACCCATCCTTTCCAAACTCTTCCAAAAATTGTAGAGGAAGGAAAACTCCCAAACTCATTCTATGTGGCCACTATCACCCTGATACCAAAACCAGACCAAGATACTCCAAAAAAAAGTATAAACCAATATCACTGATGAACTTAGAGGCAAAAATCCTCAAAAAAATACTAGCAAACAGAATCCAAAAACATATTAGAAGGATCATACACCATGATCAAGTGGGATTTATCCCAGGAATGCAAGGATTCTTCAATATACGCAAATCAATCAATGTGATACACCATATTAACAAATTGAGGAAGAAAAACCATATGATCATCTCAGTAGATGCAGAAAAAGCTTTTGACAAAATTCAACACTGATTTATGATAAAAACTCTCCAGAAATTAGGCATAGAGGGAACTTCCTTCAACATAACAAAGCCTTATATGGAAAACCCACAGAAAACATCATTCTCAATGGTGAAAAACTGAAACCATTTCCATTAAGATTAGGAACAAGACAAGGATGTCAACTCTCACCACTGTTATTCAACATATGTTTGGAAGTCCTAGCCACGGCAATCAGGGAAGAAAAAGAAATAAAAGGAATACAAATTGGAAAAGAAGAAGTAAAACTGTCACTGTTAGCAGATGAGATGATACTATACATAGAGAATCCTAAAGATGCCACCAGAAAACTACTAGAGCTAATCAGTGAATTTGGTAAGGTTTCAAGATACAAAATTAATGCACAGAAATCTCTTGCATTCCTATACACTAATGATGAAATATCTGAAAGAGAATTTAAGGAAACACTCCCATTTACCATCACAACAAAAAGAAGAAAATACCTAGGAATAAACCTACCTAGGGAGACAAAAGACCTATATGCAGAAAACTATAAGACACTGATGAAAGAAATTAAAGATGATACCAACAGATGGGGAGAAATACCATGTTCTTGGATTGTAAAAATCAATATTGTGAAAATGACTATACTACACAAAGCAATCTACAGATTCAATGCAATCCCTATCAAATTACCAATGGCATTTTTTATGGAACTAGAACAAATAATCTTAAAATTTGCATGGAGGCACAAAAGACCCTGAAGAGCCAAAGCAGTCTTCAGGGAAAAAAAAGGGAGCTGGAGGAATCAGACTCCCTGACTTCAGACTATACTACAATGCTACAGTAATCAAGACAGTATGGTACTGGCACAAAAACAAATATAGATCAATGGAACAAGATAGAAGCCCAGAGATAAACCCATGCACCTATGGTCAACTAACCTATGACAAAGGAGGCAGGGATATACAGTGGAGAAAAGACAGTCTCTTCAATAAGTGGTGCTTGGAAAACTGGACAGCTACATGTAAAAGAATGAAATTAGAACACTCCCTAACACCATACACAAAAATAAACTCAAAATGGATTAGAGACCTAAATATAAGACCGGGCACTGTAAAACTCTTAGAGGAAAACATAGGAAGAACACTCTCTGACATAAATCACAGCAAGATATTTTTTGATCTACCTCCTAGAGTAATGGAAATTAAAAAAAAAATGGGACCTAATGAAACTTCTAAGCTTTTGCACAGCAAAGGAAACCACAAAGAAGACGTAAAGACAACCCTCAGAATGGAAGAAAATATTTGCAATTGAATCATCAGACAAGGGATTAATCTCCAAAATATATAAACAGCTCATGTAGCTCAATATTAAAAAAACAACCCAATACAAAAATGGACAGATCTAAAGAGACATTTCTCCAAAGAAAACATACAGATGGCCAAGAAGCACGTTAAAAGCTGCTCAACATCATTAATTATTAGAAAAATGCAAATCAAAACTACAGTGAGGTATCACCTTACACCAGTTAGAATGGGCATCATCAGAAAATCTACAAATAATAAATGCTGGAGAGGGTGTGGAGAAAAGGGAACCCTCTTGCACTGTTGGTGGAATGTAAATTGATACAGCCACTATGGAGAACAGTATGGAGGTTCCTTAAAGAACTAAAAATAGAATTACCGTATGACCCAGCAATCTCACTACTGGGCATATACTCAGAAAAAAACATAATTCAAAAGGAGTTATGCACCCCAATGTTCATTGCAGCACTGTTTACAATAGCCATGTCATGGAAGCAACCTGAATGCCCATTGACAGATGAATGGATAAAGAAGTTGTGATACATATATAGAATGGACTATTACTCAGCCATGAAAAAGAACAAAATTGGGTCATTTTAATGACGTGGATGGATCTAGAGACTATCATATAGAGTGAAGTAAGTCAGAAAGAGAAAAACAAATATCGTATATTAACGCATATATGTGGAACCTAGAAAATGGTACAGATGATCCAGTTTGCAGAGCAGAAATTGAGACCCAGATGTAGAGAAAAAATATATGGACACCAAGGGGGGAAAGTGGGTGGGGTGGGTATGGGGGTGTGATGAATTGGGAGATTGGGATTGACATGTATACACTGCTGTGTGTAAAATGGATGACTAATAAGAAAATAATAATTTTTAAAGAAGCATATGGAAGACTCTTGATTCCTTTGGACAGGATATGCTCTGCAGATAGGTTTTATTCTTTGCCTTTCAGCTTTTTTATTGCTAGGCACTGTGATAAGGGAAAGAAACTGCACTAGGGAAAGAAACTCTAAATTTGCTAACTTTAAAATAGAAAAAAATGGAGCAATCAGTTAAAAAAAAGCTTCATTTATTCATTTGGCAAATGTTTATTGACTGTGCATTCTACAAAAATGTGTATCATATGGTCCCTACTCCCAAGAAGCTCACAAACAAGTGGGAACTCAGCAATAATTGGATTATAAACATAGGGTCCTGTGAGAGTAGAGACAAGACATATTTAACTTAAACTGGGAGGTGTCAAATCTGGCTTTCTAGAATCAATAATGCTTTTCAGTATCTTAAAGATGGAGGGGCTTCCCTGGTGGCACAGTGGTTGAGAGTCCACCTGCCGATGCAGGGGACACGGGTTCGTGCCCCGGTCCGGGAAGATCCCACGTGCCGCAGAGCAGCTGGGCCCGTGAGCCATGGCCACTGAGCCTGCGCGTCCAGAGCCTGTGCTCCGCAACGGGTGAGGCCACAACAGTGAGAGGCCCGCGTACCGTAAAATAAAAAAAAAAAATAGGTGGAGAAGGAGTTAGACAAATGGTGGGTGTGGGAAATATTACAGAAAACAGCATGGGTCAGAAGCAGGCACATGGCACAGAGGCATGAAGGGACATTTAGCAAATTTAAGAGGCCATGATTTGGAGCTAGGAGAGCTAAGACTGGAGGGGCTGGTTAAGTGGGGTGAAGTCAGTTGCCCTCAGGACAATGGGGAATCACAGAAGAAGTTAAGTTAGATATATATTAGTAATTTGTTTGAATACAGAAAAGGGGATGATGAGGGTGGGAATGAGATCTGGGAATGTTTCATTAATGCCATCAGGAAATGATGAGGCCATAAATTAAGATGGAGAAAATGGAATGGATTTCACAGATACATATATGAGAGAATCGATGAGACATAGAGAATAATTGGATATAGCGTGTCCAAGAAAGTGTTAAAGATAATTTCTAGGTATATAATTTGAACAATTTAGTGGATTATGTTGCCACTCACTAAGACAGAGGATTTCTTTGGGAGAAAGAAAATGAGTGTAGCTTTGGGTGTATATGGAGGAGGACACCCAAATGGAGATGTATGGTTAGCAGTTGGCCATGTGGGAGTGGAGCTCAAGAGAAAGGTCTAAGCAGACATATGGATTTGTCAGGTTTTAGGTGGTAGTTGAAGCCATTGGCAAGGGTAAGACTGCCCAATGAGATTGTGAGAAAGAGGGCAAAGAATGGAACCCTGAGAGTTACCAGCACATGAGGAGGTTGACATGCAGTCCATAAAGGACACTGGCAGTGTCAGTATAGGGAGGAGCCCTTATCAACTCCCTTTGCCTCCTGACTCATTCCTCCCAGGTAAATTGGCACAGACCCTACCCACTTTCTCTAAATTTTAGGATCTGCTTCTTTGCATAAAGTGAGTGTTTCTGTCTGCACTTGGCCTGTGCTAAGAGGCTTATCTCTGTGGGACATCCTGAGGCTGTTCAGCTGTGCCGAACCCTTATGAGTAAATATGTTAATTCAAAGTAGGGTGTTAATAGACCTCCTTGACTTCGTATCTAATCAGAGATTCTCAACTGGAAGCAATTCCCCCCACCCCCCACCCTAACACTGGAGACATTTGGCAGTGTCTGGAGATATTTGGGGTTATTTCCATTGGGGGGAGGGAGAGAGTGCTATTGTCATCTAGTGTGTAGAGGCCAGGGATACTGCTAAACATCCTACAGGACACAGGACAACCCTCCTTTCCTAATAAAGAATTATTTGGCTCAAGATGTCAGTAGTGCAGAGGCTGGGAAACCCTGATCTAAATCATATTCTTTAATAGTGTACATTAATAAAAAGGTGATATTTTTATCTAGTTGTTTGGATCCTGAGTTTGTCTCTGGTTGGCTACAGAGTTTGGTGGGGAAGAGAATGGTGTTATTTATTGGCCCCCTAAAACACCATCAAGGGAAACACCATCCGGACGTGCAGAGCCTGCGTGTCCGGAGCCTGTGCTCCGCAGCAAGAGAGGCCACAACAGTGAGAGGCCCACGTACCGCAAAAAAAAAAAAAAAAAAAAAGAAATCCAATGGGCCAAAGAGTAAACAAGGGGCCCTTCTATTAGCTTACTTTCTTTTTCAAAAATGCAGTTTGGCTTTACAGTTTTTAAATGGAAATATATTTGACATAGAACACTGTATAAGTTGTACAACATGTTGATTTAATACACTTATATATTGCAGTATGGTTACCACGGTAGCATTAGCTAGCACCTCTAATCCCGTCACATAATTATAATTTCTCATTTGTGGTGGAAATAATTAAGATCTAATCTCTTAGTAAGTTTGATGTTTATAGTACAGTATTGTCTGTAATCACTGTACCGTGCATTAGATTTTCAGGACTTATTTATGTACTAGTTGCAAGTTATCCTTACATTATTATGTTTCACAGGAATTTTGGGGGAGGCTGGGAGGGAGAGATCTGCTCACCCACATTAACAACCAAGTCAAGTTAGAAATCTCACCCTCTCACATTCTTTTGTCCCCAAACTGTCCTCCCAGATATCAGGTAGAGGAGGCCAGTGGGATAGGATGGGATTGCTGCACTCCTGGCTTCCTGTTTCTTTTTTGCCTTCCATGATCAACTTCATGGAACCATCATTCTGGGTGTCTGGCTTTTTCCCTAAATCTTAACATTTCCCATGTGTGATGTGAATTTACCGTGCTGCCTTCGCATAGCTGCTGAGACTCTTGGGACCTTAGCAGATAACCCATCTCAGACTCAGGTGCATCATATCTAGTGCTTAGACTATGGCAAACAGTATCTCTTGTACCAGTGGTTCAGAAAGTATGATTACTAAATGTGATATTGTTTGCATCCCAAATTGTTGGAATTTTTATGAGTACTTTAATGCCGCATTTAGACAAGAGGATGGAATATTTGAAATAGATGTCATACTAGGACATCCAGGAAAAGGTGGCCATAAAGGCAACCACCTGCTTCACCTCCTTGCAGGAATGACTTTAGAATATTTTGCTCCACTGACCTGAGTTTCTGAAATGCTCATGGTACTCACATCTAGCTACAGCCCTACCACAAAGGGAGCTTGAATGTTTTTATTTGCTTTTCTAAATTCCTGAAAAGGTGTTTTGTTTTTTTTTTTTGCGGTATGCGGGCCTCTCACTGTTGTGGCCTCTCCCGCTGTGGAGCACAGGCTCCGGACGTGCAGGCTCAGCAGCCATGGCCCACGGGCCCAGCCGCTCTGCGGCATGTGGGATCCTCCTGGACCGGGGCACGAACCCCTGTCCCCTGCATCGGCAGGCGGACTCCCAACCACTGTGCCACCAGGGAAGCCCCTGAAAAGGTTTTAATGTTATTTTACCCACTGGTAAATGTAATAAACAGTGATACTCAGATAGTGCACATCTAAGCTTGCCTTTCCTCTCTACATGAAAGTGCATGCTAATGATCGCTGGATAATTGAAATTAAGCCACATTTAATACATAAACAAATTAAGCAGAGCAAATTGTGTGCATGCCTCCCTAAACAGCGCACACATTATCAGAGGGGCGACTCTAATTATTCAAAAATATAGCAAGAGCTATTGAAGGAGCTCTTGACTTTTTTAAGATAAGAAAGTGTCTTCAGTATTAATGAGTAGTATTTGTTTACAAGTCAAATTGTAATACTGTAGAAATTAAAAAGGAAATTGGATCAAAACTACCCAAACCTTACACAGAAATCAGGACATATGCAATAATAGATCATGGTCTGCTACTATTAGTTTTAACATTTATTTTTAATTATAAGGTAACACATTAATTTATTTTCTTTGTAAAATATTACAATATTTCTGACCATCCCCAAGTATCCATCCATTTTCAGAGGTAACACTTGGTATTGGTTTGGTGTGGATATTTTCAGATGATTTCTAATGCATTTTAAATACATTTATCTACATATACTCATACATGTTTTAGAATGTTGTATTGTGGATTTTTTGTTTGTTTTCCAAAATAAATGAGATCATTCTATATTCACCTTTCTCTAAAATGCATTTATCATTCAATCATATGCCTTAGAGATTTTTGATAATGGTACATAACAAATCTACTTCAATATTTCCCCTCGTTTCATTTCTTTTTCCTCTTAAGACATTTGTATCAAAGCAGTAAATGCCCTTGATTGAAAAATGAGAAGGGACAAGAAAGGCTTATACTGAGATGCAACAATCTCCTGCTGCATGGCCACCAGACCCCGTCTCACTTCTCATAGGCAGCCAGTCTGAGCAGGTGCCTGTGGATATTATCTACAGATGTCAAAGTAATCTGTGCCCATATCATTATTAATGAGTTGCAATTGCAGACACTATAGTGACTTTCTGCTTGGTGGAATATGATTCTCCATACTTATACTGTTGCTACTTCCTTCCTCATCTTACCCCATATAGTCCTAATATTGCATCTAGTTTCTTTATTATACTAATTATACCATTTAGTAAACAGAACTTATTAATTCTGTCTAATGATTAGTCATTTTTGTATTTTGGTTATGAAATCTGTCTCTACCACAAGATCATGTGGATATTGTTATACGTTATTATACATTATTTTTTTAAAAATCTTACTGTTTTATCTTTAATACATATGGAAATGATTTTTGTTAGTGGTGTTAAACACAGGTCCAATTTCCCCTTTTTTAATGTACATACCAGCTTGATCAACACCATGTATCGAAAAGAAATCCTTCTCCACTATTTTTCGAGAACAACTATTATGTAAATCAAGTGTCCACATATAGTGGGTATGTTTCTCGGCTCTCTTTTCTGTTTCACTGGCTTATTTGTCCCTTTTAATATTAATATCACACTGCTTTAATTACTGTCATTTAGTGATAACATTTAATAGTCAACATGATAGATTTTTCCAAATAAAAACAATATATCCTTTAGAGTATTAATTTGGATTACCTGCTTTCTTTATAAGCTGAATCTAAAAGTTGAAAATCAACAAATGGCATTTACATTCTTCTAACTATGCAACTATGACATGCACAAAGAGTATACACTATCTATGATTTTTCAGAATATAGTTTTCAGTTTTTGTTTCTGATGGAATTTTATTTGCCTTTATCATATCCTTTTAAAAAACTCCTTCAATAAACTATTTATGGATTCTTCATTCCCAGAGATCTTTCTCTCAGGGCCACCATTCTATTGTTCCAATAAGGACTATTGTTCTCTAGCCTTGTTAACCAGCTTTTATCCTCACTGCTTCTCTAGAATGTTTCCCTCATTTCTTATTCCCATATCGTTTTTGCTCTAGAATATTCTCAAGTAATTTACTAAGAAATGGTATCTGAGGGGTAAATTTCCTGAGCATGTCTGAAAATATTTTTTCTACTTTAAAACTTGATTGATACTTTGGTTGGGTAAGAATGAAAGTTTCAAGATTATTTCTCCTTATAATAATGAAGGCTTCAAATGTTATTGTGAGCAGTCTGAAGGCGATCAACTTGTTATTCCTGTGTCCATGACCTTGTTTTTTTGCCCCATCTGAAAGCTTTCAACATCTTTATTCTCAGTATCATAAAGCTTTACAGATATTTCCCTGACTGTGGGTCTTTCTGTTTTTAAAGTGGGTATTTTACTTTGGACTCTCATGTCTTTCTTGTATTATTTCTTACATAATTTTTGTCTTTCATTTTCTCTGTCTCATTCCTATTAGAATGAAATGTCTGATCTTTGGGTCATGTGTATTAATTCTCCATTTATATATTTTTATTTCTGTTCCTTCTATTCTCCTTCCTGGGATATTTCTTTGATTTTATTTCCAAACTTTCCCTTGATTTTTTTAACTTAATATAGTTTCAACATATAAGAATTTCTGTTTTTTCATTGACTTCTCCTTTTTAAGTGATCTCTTATTTTTCTATAGAAAAAGAGCATCTTGAGATTTCTTAAGATAACAGTTTTTTTTTCATTTTTATTTATTAGTTACCTATTTTATAAATATTAGTGTTTATATGTCAATCCCAATTTCCCAATTCATCCCATGACCCCGTTTCGTCCCTTGGTGTCCATATATTTGTTCTCTACATCTGTGTGTCTATTTCTGCCTTGCAAACTGCTTCATCTGTACCATTTTTCTCGATTCCACGTATATGCGATATTTAATATATGATATTTGTTTTCCTCTTTCTGACTTACTTCACTCTGTGTGACAGTCTCTAGGTCCATCCACATCTCTACAAATGACCCAGTTTTGTTCCTTTTATGGCTGAGTAATATTCCATTTTATATACGCACCACATCTTCTTTATCCATTCGTCTGTCGAGGGACATTTAGGTTGCTTCCATGATCTGGCTATTGTAAATAGTGCTGTAATGAACACTGGGGTGCATGTGTCTTTTTGAATTATAGTTTTCTCTGGGTATATGCCCACTAGTGGGATAGCTGGGTCATATGGTAGCTCTATTTTTAGTTTTTTAAGGAACCTCCATACTGTTCTCCATAGTGGCTGTATCAATTTACATTCCACCAATAGTGCAAGAGGGTTCCCTTTTCTCCACACCCTCTCCAGCATTTATTGTTTGTAGATTTTCTGATGATGCCCATTCTAACTGGTGTGAGGTGATACCACATTGTAGTTTTGATTTGCATTTCCCTAATAATTAGTGATGTTGAGCAGCTTTTCATGTGCTTCTTGGCCATCTGTATGTCTTCTTTGGAGAAATGTCTGTTTAGGTCTTCTGCCTATTTCTTGATTGGGTTGTTTGTTTTTTTAATATTGAGCTGCATGAGCTGTTTGCATAGTTTGGAGATTAATCCTTTGTCCATTGATTCGTTTGCAAATATTTTCTCCCATTCTGAGTGTTGTCTTTTCATCTTGTTTATAGTTTCCTTTGCTGTGCAAAAGCTTTTAAGTTTCATTAGGCCCCATTTGTTTATTTTTGTTTTTATTTCCATTACTCTAGGAGGTGGGTCAAAAAAGGTCTTGCTGTGATTTACGTCAGAGAGTGTTCTTCCTATGTTTTCCTCTAAAAGTTTTATAGTGTCTGGTCTTACATTTAGGTCTTTAATCCATTTTGAGTTTATTTTTGTGTATGGTGTTAGGGAACAATATGAGGTTTTTAAATTTTTCATTCCCCTAAATTAATCTTTCCCTCTGACATCATTTTTCTTTTCTTTTTAGATCTTTGTGCCTTCCCTTTGGAAATTTTCTTCAAATGTTAGGTGATCTTAATGTTAAGGTCTTCTTTCACCTTTTTAGGATGAGGGTATAAAAAACTGTATGGGGAGCTCTGTGTGTGTGGGCAGGGCTTGTCCTCTGGAGGCCTCTGCTCTAGTACAGTTGATTGGAGAACTCTAAAGTTCTCTGAATGTGGATGTCTGCTCTTTGTGCATATTCTGTGAGGGGGGAGATGACTGAGCAGCGAGGCTCCACAGCAGCTTCACAGGAGCCCTCACTCCGAAGGGCCCCACCTTTGGCTTAATGCTCTGTGTTCCCTGCCTTGAAATTATTAAGAATTTAATCTTTGAATCTGTGTTTTCTCAATTCAGTTCAACAGGACAGTGGAAAATGTGTGGAGGTTTTTAGCCTCAGCTCAAGGGGTCCCACCTCCTCCCCAGAACAAGGTTTACTGAGGCTCAAGTCTATGCACTCTGGATCCCCAGCTAGCCCATGGTTCAGTGACCCTTGGGATGAGCCACTCAGGGCAGTGACTGGGCTGTGTATGTGTATGTGTAATAGGGGTTGGTGGGGGAGAAAGGGGTTGTGTTTTACTGTTGCCCACCACTACCAGAGAGCGCCGGGACATAGATGTGAGGTGGGCTGAGCTTGGGTGCAGGTCCCACAGGGCCACGGTACCTGTGGGGTATTTCTAGGGGAGGCAACTCAGCAGGGGTTTCTCACCTACCCAGGTCTAGGAACCTAAGACATCACAGGTCACATCTTACAATCTCTTGAGTCATCTGTCCTTTGTAGACCTTCCCTGCCCTTGGATTTGCATTTTCAATTAGCACTGGGTGTTTTAATTACACAGTCAACTCTGAGTGTAGATAATGAGATAATGAGAATGGGAATCACTTTGTCATCTAAGTGTGCCTTTAAATTTAAATGAGTAGAACAGAAGCCTTAAAGTAAGAAAGCATTCAACGGCCTGACATTTTTAGCCAGCTCTACACAGATCCAACTTGCTGCTGTGTGGCTGACAGGGTCTTGGTGCTCTGGCTGGGTGTCAGGCCTGAAATGCTGAGGTGGGAGAGCCAAGATCAGAACATTGCTCCACCAGAGAGATCCAGGGCCCACATAATATCAAACAGAGAACACTGTACCAGAGATCTCTTTCTCAACACTGAGACCAGATCCACTCAATGACCAGCAAACTACAGTTCTGGGCACCCTATGACAGACAACTAGCAAGACAGAAACACAACCCCATCCATTAGCATAGAGGCTGCCTAAAATCATGAGTTCACAGAGACCCCAAAACACCACCAGGTGTGGTCCTGCCCACCAAAAGACAAGATCCAGCCTCATTGACCAGAACACAGGCACCAGTCCCCTCTACCAGGGAGCATACATAACCCACTGAACCAACCCTACCCACTGGGGGCAGACACCCAAAACAGTGGGGACTATGAACCTGCAGCCTGTGAAAAGGAGACCCCAAACACAGTAAGTTAAGCAAAATGAGAAGAGAAAGAAATACACAGCAGATGAAGAAGCAAGGTAAAAAGCCACCAGAACAAACAAATGAAAAGAAAATAGGCAGTCTACCTGAAAAAGAATTCAGATAAATAATAGTAAAGATGGTCCAAAATCTTGGAAATAGAATAGAGAAAATACAAGAAACGTTTAACAAGGAACTATAAGAACTGAAGGGCAAACAAACAATGATGAACAACACAATAAATGAAATTAAAAATCCTCTAGAAGGAATCAATATCAGAATAACTGAGGCAGAAGAATGGATAAGTGACCTGGAAGATAAAATAGTGGAAATAACTACCACAGAGCAGAATAAAGAACACAGAATGAAGAGAATGAAGGACAGTCTTGGAGACCTCTGGGACTAAATTTAACACATAAACATTTAAATAATAGGGGTCCCAGAAGGAGAAGAGAAAAAAGGGAATGAGACAATATTTGAAGAGAGTATAGATGAAAACTTCCCTAATATGGGAAAGGAAATAATCAAGTCCAGGAAGTGCAGAGAGTCCTATAGGATAAATCCAAGGAGAAACACGACAAAACACATATTAATCAAACTATCAGAAATTAAATACAAAGAAAAAATATTAAAAGCAGCATGGGAAAAGCCAACAAATAACATACAAGGGAATCCCCATAAGGTTAAGAGCTGATCTTTCAGTGGAAACTCTGCAAGCCAGAAGGGAGTGGCAGGACAAATTTAAAGTGATGAAAAGGAAAAACCTACACCAAGATTACTCTACCTGGCAAGGATCTCATTCAGATTCAACGGAGAAATTAAAAACTTTACAGACAAGCAAAAGCTAAGAGAATTCAGTACCACCAAACAAGCTCTATAACAAATGCTAAAGGAACTCCTCCAGGCAGGAAACACAAGACAAGGAAAAGACCTACAATAACAAACCCAAAACAATTCAGAAAATGGTAATAGGAAAATACATATTTATAATTACCTTAAATGTAAATGGATTAAATGCTCCAGCCAAAGACACAGACTGGCTGAATGGATACAGAAACAAGACCCGTATATACGCTGTCTACAAGAGACCACTTCAGACCTACAGACACTTACAGACTGAAAGTGAGGGGCTGGAAAAATATATTCCATGCAAATGGAAATCAAAAGAAAACTAGAGTAGCAATTCTCATATCAGACAAAATAGACTTTAAAATAGAGACTATTACAAGAGACAAAGAATGACACTACATAATGATCAAGGGATCAATCCAAGAGGAAGATATAACAATTGCAAATATATATGCACCCAACATAGGAGCACCTCAATACATGCGGCAGCTGCCAACATCCATAAAAGGGGAAATTGACAGTAACACGAAAATAGAAGGGAAATTTAACACCCCACTTTCACCAGTGGACAGATCATCCAAAATGAAGATAAATACGGAAACACAAGCTTTAAATGATACATTAAACAAGATGGATGTAATTGATATTTATAGGACATTCCATCCAAAAACTACAGAATACATTTTCTTCTCAAGTGCTCATGGAACATTCTCCAGGATAGATCATATCTTGGGTTATAAATGAAACCATGTTAAATTTAAGAAATTTGAAATCATATCAAATATCTTTTCTGACCATAGCACTATGAGACTAGATATCAATTATAGGGAAACAATATGTAAAAAATACAAACATATGGAGGCTAAACAATACACCACTAAATAACGAATAGAAAACTGAAGAAATCAAAGAGGAAATCAAAAAATACCTAGAAAAATATGACACTGAAACCACAACATCCCAAAACCTATGGGATGCAGCAAAAGCAGTTCTAAAGGGAAGTTTATAGTAATAAAATCCTACCTGAAGAAACAAGAAACATCTAAATAAACAACCTAAATTTACACCTAAAGCAATTAGAGAAAGAAGAACAAAAGACTCCCAAAGTTAGCAGAAGGAAAGATATCATAATGATCAGATCAGAAATAAATGAAAAAGAAATGAAGGAAACAGTAGCACAGATCAATAAAACTAAAAGGTGGTTCTTTGATAATATAAACAAAATTTATAAACCATTAGCCAGACTCAACAAGAAAAAAAGGGGGAAGACATATCAATAGAATTAGACATGAAAAAGGAGAAGTAACAATAAGCACAGCAGAAATACAAAGGATCATGAGAGATTACTACAAGCAAGTATATGGTAATAAAATGGGCAACCTGGAAGAAATGGAAACGTTCTTGGAAAAGCACAACCTTCCGAGACTGAACCAGGAAGAAGTAGAAAATATAAACAGACCAATCACAATCACTGAAATTGACAATCACAAGCACAGAAATTGAAACTGTGATTAAAAACCTTGCAACAAACAAAAGCCCATGTCCAGATGACTCCACAGTCGAATTCTATCAAATATTTAGAGAAGAGCTAACACCTATCCTCAAATGCTTCCAAAATATAGCATAGGGGGGAACACTCCCTAAAACTTCCTATGAGTCCACCATCACCCTGATACCAAAATCAAAGATGTCATCACATAAAAAGATAACTACAGGCCAATATCACAGATAAACATAGATGCAAAAATCCTCAACAAAATACTAGCCAACAGGATCCAACAGCACATTAAAAGAATCATAGGCCATGGTCAAGTGGGGTTTATCCCAGGAATGTGAGGATTCTTCAATATATGCAAATCAATCAATGTGATACACCATATTAGCCAGTTGAAGGATGAAAACCATATGAACATATCAATAGATATAGAAGAAGCTTTTGAAAAAATTCAACACCCATTTATGATACAAACCCTCCAGAAAGTAGGTATAGAGGGAACTTATCTCAACATAATAAAAGCCATACATGACAGACCCACAGCCAACATTGTTCTCAGTGGTGAAAAACTGTAACCATTTCCACTAAGATCAGGAACAAGACAAGGTTGCCCACTCTCACCACTATTTTTCAACATAGTTTTGGAAGTTTTAGCCACAGCAATGAGAGAACAACAAGAAATAAAAGGAATCCAAATGCGTAAAGAAGTAAAGCTGTCACTGTTTGCAGATGACATGATACTATAGATAGATTATCCTAAAGATGCCACTAGAAAACTACTAGAACTAATCAATGAATTTGGTAAAGTTGCAGGATACAAAATTAATGCACAGAAATCTCCTGTATTCCTTTACACTAATGATGAGAAGTCTGAAAGACAAATTAAAGAAACACCCCCATTTACCAATGCAACAAAAAGAATGAAATACCTAGAAATAAACCTACCTAAGGAGACAAAGGACCTGTATGAAGAAAACTATAAGACACTAATGAAATTAAAGATGATACAAGCAAATGGAGAGATATGCCATGTTCTTGTATTGGACCTACCAAAAGCACTCTGCACATTCAATGCAATCCCTATCAAACAACCAATGGCATTCTTCACAGAACATGAACAAAAAATTTCACAAAATTGGATGGAAACACAAAAACCCTGAATAGCCAAAGCAATCTTGAGAAAGAAAAATGGAGCTGGAGGAATCAGGCTCCCAGACTTCAGACTATATTACAAAGCTACAGTAATCAAACAGTATGGTACTGGCATAAAAACAGAAATATAGATCAATGGAACAAGATAGAAAGGCAAGAGATTAACCCACAGGCAAATGGTCACCTTACCTTGATAAGGGAGGCAAGAATATACAGTGGAGAAAAGACAGCCCCTTCAGTAAGCGGTGCTGGGAATACTGGACAGCTACATGTAAAAGAATGAAATTAGAAATTTACACAAAAATAAACTCAAAATGGAATAACACCTAAATGTAAGTCCAGACACTATAAAACTATTAGAGGAAAACAGGCAGAACACTCTATGACATAAATCACAGCAAGATCCTATTTGACCCACCTCCTAGAGAAATGGAAATAAAAACAAAAATTTAAAAATGGGACCTAATGAAATTAAAAACTCTTGCACAGCAAAGGAAACCACAAATGGCGAAAACACAACACTCATAATGTGAGAAAATATTTGCAAATGAAGTAGCTGATAAAGGATTAATCTCCAAAATATACAAGCAGCTCATGCAGCTCAATATCAAAAAAACAAACCAGCCCAATCCAAAAATGGGCAGAAGTCCTAAATAGACATTTCTCCAAAGAAGATATACAGATTGCCAACAAACACATGAAAGGAAGCTCAACATCACTAATCATTAGAGAAATGCTATCAAAACCACAGTGAGGTATCACCTCACACCAGTCAGAATGGCCATCATCAAAAAGTTTACAAACAATAAATGCTGGAGAGGGTGTGCAGAAAAGGGAACACTCTTGCACAGTTGGTGGGAATGTAAATTGATACAGCTACTATGGAAAACAGTATGGAGGTGCCTTAAAAAATTAAAAATAGAACAACCGTACTACCTAGTAATCCCACTACTGGGCATATACCCTGAGAAACCCATAATTCAAAAAGAGTCATGTACCACAATGTTCATTGCAGCATTATTTACAATAGCCAGGACACGGAAGTAACCTAAGTGTCCATTGACAGGTGAATGGATAAAGCAGCTGTGGTTCATATATATAATGGATTATTACTCAGCCATAAAAAGAAACGAAATTGAGTCATTTGTAGGGAGGTGGATGGACCTATACTCTGTCATACAGAATGAAGTAAGTCAGAGAGAGAAAAGCAAATACTGAATGCTAACACATATATATAGAATCTAAAAAAAATAAAAATGGTTGTGATGAACCTAGAAGCAGGACAGGAGTAAAGACGCAGATGTAGAGAATGGACTTGAGGATGTAGGGAGGGGGAAGAGTAAGCTGGGATGAAGTGAGGGAGTGGCATGTACATATATACGCTACCAAGTGTAGAATAGATAGCTAATGGGAAGAAGCTGCATAGCACATGGAGATCAGCTTGGTGCTTTGTGTCCACCTGGAGGGGTGGGATAGGGAGGGTGGGAGGGAGATGCAAGAGGGAGGAGTTATGGGGATATATGCATATGTATAGCTGATTCACTTTTTTATACAGCAGAAACGAACACACCATTGTGAAGCAATTTTACTGCAATACAGATGTTAATAAATAAATAAGTAAATAAAGACCAAAAAAAATTTAAATGTATACATTTACTGGCTCTCTAAAGTGGTTGCCCTTGCTTTACTACCAGAATTTCCCCACACTTTCACCTCAGGTGTTAACATTATCCTTTTTCAATTTGGCCATTCCTGTGATTGACAAGTGGTCTCCTGTTGTTTTACATTACTCTGCTTATTAGTGAATTGACTACTTTTTCATATATAGATTGTTTTATATTAACCTTTTCATATAACTAACTTTATGTGTGATTAATCTTCTCATATAATTAACCATTTGTATTTGCTTTTGGTGAATAGTGTTCAAGCCTTTGCTTTTTTGTCTTTTTCTTTTTGACCTGTTAGTTGTCTATATATATGTTTTTCATATATATACTTAATATTTTCCAGGCACTATTCTAAATTTATATATAAACTCATTTAATTGTTGCAACAACCTTGTAAGGTGGTTTACTTTTATTATCTTCATTTTACATATTAAAAATAATTATGGTACTGAGATGCTAAGTGCTGTGAAGGAGTTGACACTGTTAGTAATTTGTTATATCCATTGTAAATATTTTCTCCATAGATTTTTCGTTTGTATTCTCCCTTTTTTAAAAAACATGTTTATTGGAGTATAATTGCTTTGACTGTTGTGTTAGTCTCTGCTGTACAACAAAATGAATCAGCCCTATCTATACATATATCCCCAAATCCCCTCCCTCTTATATGTCCCTCCTACCCTCCCTACCTCACCCTTCTAGGTGGTCGCAAAGCACCAAGCTGATCGCCCTGTGCTTTGTAGCTACTTCCCGTTAGCTATCTATTTCATATTTGGTACTGTATATATGTCAGTGCTACTCTCTCGCTTCTTCCCAGCTTACCCTTCCCCCTCCCCTTGTCCTCAAGTACATTCTCTATGTCTGCGACTCTATTCCTGTCTTGTCCCTAGGTTCATCAGAACCATTTAAAAATTTTTTTTAGATTCCATATATTTGTGTTAGCACACTGTATTTGTTTTTCTCTTTCTGAGTTACTTCACTCTGTATGACAGACTCTAGGTCCATCCACCTTGCTACAAATAACTCAGTTTCGTTCCCTTTTATGGCTGAGTAATATTCCATTATATATATGTGCCACATCTTCTTTATCCATTCATCTGTCGATGGACACTTAAGTTACTTCCGTGTCCTGGCTATTGTAAATAATGCTGCAGTGAACATTGTGGTACATGACTCTGTTTGAATTATGGTTTTTTCAGGGTATATGCCCAGTAGTGGGATTGCTGGGTCATATGGTAATTCTATTTTTAGTTTTTTAAGGAACCTCCATACTGTTCTCCATAGTGGCTGTATCAATTTTCATTCCCACCAACAGTGCAAGAGGGTTCCCTTTTCTGCACACCCTCTCCAGCATTTATTGTTTGTAAACTTTTTGATGATGGCCATTCTGACTGGTGTGAGGTGATATCTCATTGTGGTTTTGATAACATTTCTCTAATGATTAGTGATATTGAGCTTCCTTTCATGTGTTTGTTGGCAATCTGTATATCTTCTTTGGAGAAATGTCTGTTTAGGTCTTCTGCCCATCTTTGGATTGGGTTGTTGTTTTTTTTTTTTGATATTGAGCTCATGAGCTGCTTGTATATTTTGGAGATTAATCCTTTGTCAGTTACTTCATTTACAAATGTTTTCTCCCATTCTGAAGGTTGTCTCTTTGTCTTGTTTATGGTTTCTTTTACTGTGCAAAAGCTTTTAAGTTTCATTAGGTCCCATTTCTTATTTTTGTTTTTATTTCCATTTCTCTAGGAGGTGGGTCAAAAAGGATCTTGCTGTGATTTATGTCATAGAGTGTTCTTCCTATGTTTTTCTGTAAGAGTTTGATAGTTTCTGGCCTTACATTTAGGTCTTTAATGTATTTTGAGTTTATTTTTGTGTATTGTGTTAGGGAGTGTTCTAATTTCAGTCTTTTACGTGTAACTGTCCAGTTTTCCCAGCACCACTTACTGAAGCGGTTGTCTTTTCTCCATTGTATATTCTTGCCTCCCTTATCAAAGATAAGGTGACCATATGTACATGGGTTAATCTGTGGGCTTTCTATCCTGTTCCATTGATCTATATTTATTTTTTTGTGCCAGTACCATACTGTCTTGATTACTGTAGCTTTCTAGTATAACCTGAAATCAGGGATCCTGATTCCTCCAGCTCCAATTTTCTTTCTCAAGATTGCTTTAGCTATTCGGGATGCTTTGTGTTTCCATACAAATTGTGAAATTTTTTGTTCTAGTTCTGTGAAGACTGCCATTAGTAGCTTGATAGAGATTGCACTGAATCTGTAAATTGCTTTGGGTAGTATAGTCATTTTCAAAATGTTGATTTTTCCATTCCAGGAACATGGTGTTTCTTTCCATCTGTTTGTATCATCTTTAATTTTTTCCTCAGTGTCTTATAGTTTTCTGCATACAGGTCTTTGGTCTCTTTAGGTAGCTTTATTCCTAGGCATTTTATGCTTTTTGTTGCACTGGTAAATGGGACTATTTCCTTAATTCTCTTTCAGATTTATCATCATTAGTGTATAGGAATGCAAGAGATTTTTATGTATTAATTTTGTATTGTGCTACTTTACCAAATTCATTGGTTAGCTCTAGTAGTTTTCTGGTAGCGTGTTTAGGATTCTCTATGTATCATGTCATCTGCAAACAGTGGCAGTTTTACTTCTTCTTTTGTGATTGGGATTCCTTTTATTTTTTTTTCTTCTCTGATTGCTGTGGCTGAAACTTCAAAAACTATTTTGAATAATAGCGATGAGAGTGGGCAACCTTGTCTTGTTCCTGGTCTTAGAGGAAATGGTTTCATTTTTTTTTTTTACCATTAACAGTGATGTTGGCTGTGGGTTTATCATATATCGTCTTTATTATGTTGAGGTAGGTTCCCTCTGTGCCTACTTTCTGGTGAGTTTTCTATCATAATTTGGTGTTGAATGTTGTTGAAAATTTTTTCTGCATCTATTGAGATGATCATATTATTTTTCTTTCAATTTGTTCATATGGTGTATCACATTGATTGATTCGCGTATATTGAAGAATCCTTGCATTCCTGGGATAAACCCCAGTTGATCATGGGGTATGACCCTTTTAATATGCTGTTGGTTTCTGTTTGCTTCTATTTTGTTGATGATTTTTGCATGTATGATCATCAGTTATGCTGGCCTGTAGTTTCCTGCTTTTGTGACATCTTTGTCAGGTTTTTGTATCAGGGGATGGTGGCCCTGTAGAATGGGTTTGGGAGTGTTTCTCTCTGTGCTATATTTTGGGAAAGTTTGAGAAGGATAGTTGTTCGGTCTTCTGTAATGTTTGAGAGAATTCACCTCTGAAGCCATGTGGTCCTGGACATTTTTTTGTTGGAAGAGTTTTAATCAGAGTTTCAATTTCAGTGCTTGAGATTGGTCTGTTTATATTTTCTATTACTCTTTCAGTCTTGGAAATATGTGCTTTTCTAAGAATTTGTCCATTTCTTCCAGGTTGTCCATTTTATTGGCATAGAGCTGCTTGTAGTAATCTCTCATGATCCTTTGTATTTCTGCAGTGTCAGTTGTTACTTCTCCTTTTTCATTTCTAATTCTATTGATTTCAGTCTTCTCCCTGTTTTTCTTCATGTGTTTGGGTAATGGTTTATCAATTTTGTTTATCTTCTCAAAGAACCAGCTTTTAATTTTATTGATCTTTGCTATCGTTTCCTTCATTTCTTTTTCATTTATTTCTGATCTGATTTTTATGATTTCTTCTGCTAACTTCGGGGATTTTTTGTTCTTCTTTCTCTAATTGCTTTAGGTGTAAGGTTAGGTTGTTTTCTTAGGATTTTTCTTGTTTCTTGAGGTAGGATTGTATTGCTATAATCTTTGCTCTTATAACTGCTTTTGCTGTATCCCATAGGTTTTGGGTCGTTGTGTTCTCATTGTCATTTGTTTCTATTTATATTTTGATTTCCTCTTTGATTTCTTCAGTCATCTCTTGGTTATTTAGCAGTGTACTCTTTAACCTCCATGTGTTTGTATTTTTTGCAGTTTTCTTCCAGTAATTGATATCTAGTCTCATACTGTTGTGGTCTGAAAAGATACTTCATACAATTTCAATTTTCTTAAATTTGCAGAGGTTTGATTTATGATCCAAGATATGATCTGTTCTGGAGAATGTTCCATGAGCTCTTAAGAAGAAAGTGTAGTCTGTTGTTTTGGGACGGAATGTCCTATAAATATCAATTACGTTCTTCTTGTAATGTACCATTTAAAGCTTTTGTTTCCTTATTTATTTTTATTTTGGATGATCTGTTCATTGGTGAAAGTGGGGTGTTAAAGTCCCCTACTATTTTCATGTTACTTTCGATTTCCCCTTTTATGGCTGTTAGCAGTTGCCTTATGTATTTAGGCGCTCCTATGTTGGGTGTGTAAATATTTGCAATTGTTGTATCTTCCTCTTGGATTGATCCCTTGATCGTTATGTAGTGTCCTTCTTTGTTTCTTGTAATAGTCTCTATTTTAAAGTCCATTTTGTCTGATATGAGAATTGCTACTCTAGCTTTCTTCTGATTTCCATTTGCATGGAATATATTTTTCCATCCCCTCACTTTCAGTCTGTATGTGTCCCTATGTCTGAAGTGGGTCTCTTTTAGACAGTGTATACACAGGTCTTGTTTCTGTATCCATTCAACCAGTCTATGTCCTTTGGTTGGAACATTTAATCCATTTATATTTCAGGTAATTATTGATATGTATGTTCCTATTATCATTTTCTTAATTGGTTTAGGTTTGTTTTTGTAGGTCTTTTCCTTCTCTTGTGTTTCCTGCCTAGAGAAGATCCTTTAGCATTTGTTGTAAAGCTGGTTTGGTGGTGCTGGATTCTCTTAGCTTTTGCTTGTCTGTAAAGGTTTTGTTTTTTTCTTCGAATCTGAATGAGATCCTTGCTGGGTAGAGTAATCTTGATTGTAGGTTTTCCCCTTTCATCTGTTTAAATACGTCCTGCGACTCCCTTCTGGCTTGCAGAGTTTGTACTGAAAGATCAGCTCTTAACCTTATGGGGATTCCCTGGTATGTTATTTGTTGCTTTTCCCTCACTGCTTTTAATATTTTTTCCTTGTATTTAATTTTTGATAATTTGATTAATATTTCTCTTGGTGTGTCCTTGGAGTTACCCTGTGTGGGCCTCTCTGCACTTCCTTGACTTGATTGACTATTTCCTTTCCCATGTTATGGAAGTTTTCAACTGTAATCTCTACAAATATTTTCTCAGACCCTTTCTCTTTCTCTTCTTCTTTTGGGACCCCTGTAATTTGAATGTTGGTGTGTTTAATGTTGTCCCAGAAGTCTCTGAGACTGTCCTCAATTCTTTTATTTCTTTTTTCTTTATTCTCCTCTGTGGTAATTATTTCCACTATTTTATCTTCTAGGTCACTTATCCGTTCTTCTGCCTCAGTTAGTCTGCTTTTGATTCCTTCTAGAGAATTTTTAATTTCATTTTTTGTGTTGTTCATCATTGTGTGTTTTCTCTTTAGTTCTTCTCTGTCTTTCTTAAACGTTTCTTGTATTTTCTCTCTTCTATTTCCAAGGTTTTGGATCACCTTTACTATCATTACTCTGAATTCCTTTTCAGGTAGACTGCCTATTGCCTCTTCATTTGTTTCATCTGGTGCGTTTTTACCTTGCTCCATCATCTGCTGCATATTTCTCTGTCTTCTCATTTTTTTTAACTTAGTGTGTTTTGGGTCTCCTTTTTGCAGGTTGCATGTTTGTAGTTCCCGTTGTTTTTGGTTTCTGCCCCTAGTGGCTGAGGTTAGTTCATTTGCTTCTTCAGGCTTCGTGCTGAGGGGACTGGTCCCTGTGTTCTGGTGGGTGGGGCTGGATATTGTCTTTTTGGTGGGCAGGGCTGCATCTGGTCGTGTGTTTTGGAGTGTCTGGGAACTTAATATGGTTTTAGGCATCCTCTCTGCTAATGGGTGGGGTTGTGTTCCTGTCTGCTAGTTGTCTGGCATGGGGCGTCCAGCACTGGAGCCTGCTGGTTGTTAGGTGGAGCTGGGTCTTAGCGTTGAGACAGAGATCTTTGGGAGAGCTCCTGCCAGTTGATATTATATAGGGCTGGGAGGTCTCTGGTGGTCCAGTGTCCTGAACTTGGTTCTCCCACCTCAGAGGCTCAGGCCTGATGGCAGGCCAGAGCACCAAGACCCTGTCAGGAACATGGCTCAGAAGAAAAGGGAAGAAAGAAAGAAAGAAAAAATAAATAAATGTAAATTAAAAAATAATAAATAACATTTTTTAACAAATTAAAAAATTATTTTAAAAAAACAAATAAGGTGAGCAACTAAACCAATAAACAAATACACCAATGAAAACAAGTGCTAAAAACTAAACTAAGATAAACATAAAAATCAGAGACAAATCAGTCACACACAGCAAATCCCAAATCTACAGTTGCTCCCAAAGTCCAGCACCTCAATTTTGGGACAGTTTGTTTTCTATTCAGGTATTCCACAGACGCAGGGTACATCAAGTTTATTTTGGAGATTTTATCTGCTGCTCCTGAGGCTGCACGCAGAAATTTCCCTTTGTCCTCCTTGTTTGCACAGCCTGGGGCTCAGCTTTGGTTTGGGGCCCACCTCTATGTGTAGGTCACCCTCAGGGGAAGGAATCTCCTCTTCTCATACACCCCGAAACAATGGTCTCTTGCCTCTTAGGCACGTCCAGACTCTTTCCCGGACTCCCTCCCAGCTAGCTGTGGTGCACTAGTTCCCTTCAGGCTGTGGTCACGCAGCCAACCCCAGTCCTATCCCTGGGATCTGACCTCCAAAGCCCGGGTTTCAGCTCACAGCTCCCACCCTCCCCGGATGGTGAGCAGACAAATCTCTCAGGCCGGTGAGTGCTGGTCAGCACCGATCCTCTGTGTGGGAATCTCTCCGCCTTGCCCTGTACACCCCTGTTGCTGCACTCTCCTCTGGGGCTCCAAAGCTTCCCCGCTGCCCATGCCCCATCTCCGCCAGTGAATGGGCTTCCTAGTGTGTGAAAACTTTTCCTCCTTCACAGCTCCCTCCCAGAGGTGCAGGTCCCATCCCTTTTCTTTTGTCTCTGTTTTTTCTTTTTTCTTTAGCCCTACCCATGTATGTGGGGAGTTCCTTGCCTTTTGGGAAGTCTGAGGTCTTCTGCCAGCATTCAGTAGGTCTTCTGTAGAAGTTGTTCCACATGTAGATGTATTTTTGATGTATTTGTGGGGAGGAAGGTGATCTCCACGTCTTACTCCTCCACCATCATGAAGGTCCCCCATCTCCCTTTATTTATAGTGTCTTCTGTCTCATGGAAAATTTAAAATTTCATCTTACAAAATTCTTCAAACTTTCACTAAAATTCATCAGAATGTCTTGTGTCATTTTATGTCTTGTTTAAAAAGATCTTCCCTATCTTAACTTCATATCCATTGACACTTAGATTTTTAAATATAACTATACAGTTCTGCTGTTTTTATTGAGATTTTTCATTTATCTTGATGTTTTTGTGTGTGAAAAATTTTACCTATATAATGAATTGTCTATTCCAATAATTTATCTTTTTTGAATAGTTTATGTTTGAGCCATTAATTTAAGTAACACCCATGTCATACTCTAGATTCACATATATTCCTTGTTGTATTTGGGGTTCTGTTTTTTCCTTTTTAGTTTTACATTCTCAGTTATTGTAGCTTACGATATGTTTGAATATTGGGTAGCTATTTGCCCTTTATTTTTCTTATCCAAAATTGTCTTGCATATTATTGTGCATTTAGTTTTCTCTATGAAGTTGAGAATCAGTTGATCAGGTTTGGTGAAAAGTCCAGTTGCAGACTCTATGTGGACTGCTTTGAAGTTAACGTATTGTTTGGGGACTGTTGACATATTTATTTTAATGAGCATGTTATATCACTGTATTTATTCAAGTGTTTTTTAACATCTAGAAAATACATTTTAGAGGTTTGTTTTCTTTTTTTGTTTGTTTTTTTTTTTGCGGTACGTGGGCCTCTCACTGTTGTGGCCTCTCCATTGCGGAGCACAGGCTCCGGATGCGCAGGCTCAGCAGCCATGGCTCACAGGCCTGGCCGCTCTGCAGCATGTGGGATCTTCCCGGACTGGGGCACGAACCCGTGTCCACTGCATCGGCAGGCGGACTCAACCACTGTGCCACCAGGGAAGCCCCTATTTTGTTTTTTAAATGAAGATCTTGCATGTATTTGTATAGTCTTATTCCTATCTAAGTATTTCCTAGTAGTTACTGTGGTAAATGGCATTTTTTTCTGTTACATTTTCTAATTGGTTATAGGTAAAATAGAGAAAAACTATGGATTTTTTTTTTTACCTCTTTATTGGAGTATAATTGCTTTACAGTGGTGTGTTAGTTTCTGCTTTATAACAAAGTGAATCAGTTACACATATACATATGTTCCCATATCTCTTCCCTCTTGCATCTCCCTCCCTCTCCCCCTCCCTATCCCACCCCACCAGGAGGTCACAAAGCACAGAGCTGATCTCCCTGTGCTGTGCGGCTGCTTCCCACTAGCTATCTGCCTTACGTTTGGTAGTGTATATATGTCCATGCCTCTCTCTAACTTTGTCATAGCTTACCCTTCCCCCCCCCCAATATCCTCAAGTCCATCCTCTAGTAGGTCTGTGTCTTTATTCCTGTCTTGACCCTAGGTTCTTCATGACATTTTTTTCTCTTAAATTCCATATATATATGTTAGCATATGGTATTTGTCTTTCTCTTTCTGACTTACTTCACTCTGTATGACAGACTCTAGGTCTATCCACCTCATTACAAATAGCTCAACTTCATTTCCTTTTATGGCTGAGTAATATTCCATTGTATATATGTGCCACATCTTCTTTATCCATTCATCCGATGATGGACACTTAGGTTGTTTCTATCTCTGGGCTATTGTAAATAGAGCTGCAATGAACATTTTGGTACATGACTCTTTTTTTTTTTTTTTTTGTGGTACGTGGGCCTCTCACTGCTGTGGCCTCTCCTGTTGCGGAGCACAGGCTCCGGACGTGCAGGCTCAGCGGCCATGGCTCATGGGCCCACCCGCTCCGCGGCATGTGGGATCTTCCCGGACCGGGGCATGAACCCATGTCCCCTGCATCGGCAGGCGAACTCTCAACCACTGCGCCACCAGGGAACCCCCATGACTCTTTTTGAATTACGGTTTTCTCAGGGGATATGCCGAGTAGTGGAATTGCTGGGTCATATGGTAGTTCTATTTGTAGTTTTTAAGGAACCTCCATACTGTTCTCCACAGTGGCTGTATCAATTTACATTCCCACCAACAGTGCAAGAGGGTTCCCTTTTCTCTGCACCCTCTCCAGCATTTATTGTTTCTAGATTTTTTGATGATGGCCATTCTGACTGATGTGAGATGATATCTCATTGGAGTTTTGATTTATATTTCTCTAATGATTAATGATGTGAGCGTTCTTTCATGTGTTTGCTGGCAGTCTGTATATCTTCTTTGGAGAAATGTCTATTTATGTCTTCTGCCCATTTTTGGATTGGGTTTTTTTTTTTTTGTTATTGAGCTGCATGATCTGCTTATATATTTTGGAGATTAATCCTTTGTCAGTTGCTTCATTTGCAAATATTTTCTCCCATTCTGAGGGTTGTATTTTGGTCTTGTTTATGGTTTCCTTTGCTGTGCAAAAGCTTTGAAGTTTCATTAGGTCCCATTTGTTTATTTTTGTTTTTATTTCCATTTCTCTAGGAGGTGGGTCAAAAAAGATCTTGCTGTAATTTATGTCATAGAGTGTTCTGCCTATGTTTTCCTCTAAGATTTGATAGTTTCTGGCCTTACATTTAGATCTTTAATCCATTTTGAGCTTATTTTTATGTATGGTGTTAGGGAGTGTTCTAATCTCATACTTTTACATGTACCTGTCCAGTTTTCCCAGCACCATTTATTGAAGAGGCTGTCCTTTCTCCACTGTACATTCCTGCCTCCTTTATCAAAGATAAGGTGACCATATGTGCGTGGGGTTATCTCTGGGCTTTCTATCCTGTTCCATTGATCTATCTTTCTGTTTTTGTGCCAGTTCCATACTGTCTTGATTACTGTAGCTTTGTAGTATAGTCTGAAGTCAGGGAGCCCGATTCCTCCAGCTCTGTTTTTCTTTCTCATGATTGCTTTGGCTATTCGGGGTCTTTTGTGTTTCCATACAAATTGTGAAAGTTTTTGTTCTAGTTCTGTGAAAAATACCAGTGGTAGTTTGATAGGGATTGCATTGAATCTGTTGATGGCTTTGGGCAGTAGAGTCATTTTCACAATGTTGATTCTTCCAATCCAAGAACATGGTATATCTCTCCATCTATTTGTATCATCTTTAATTTCTTTCATCAGGGTCTTATAACTTTCTGCATACAGGTCTTTTGTCTCCTTAGGTAGGTTTATTCCTAGATATTTTATTCTTTTTGTTGCAATGGTAAATGGGAGTGTTTTCTTGATTTCACTTTCAGATTTTTCATCATTAGTGTATAGGAATGCCAGAGATTTCTGTGCATTAATTGTGCATCCTGCTACTTTACTAAATTCATTGATTAGCTCTAGTAGTTTTCTGGTAGCATCTTTAGGATTCCCTATGTATAGTATCATGTCATCTGCAAACAGTGACAGCTTTACTTCTTCTTTTCCAATTTGATTCCTTTAATTTCCTTTTCTTCTCTTATGGCTGTGGCTAAAACTTCCACAACTACGTTGAATAAGAGTGGTGAGAGTGGGCAACCTTGTCTTGTTCCTGATCTTAGTGGAAATGGTTTCAGTTTTTCACCATTGAGGACGATGTTGGCTGTGGGTTTGTCATATATGGCCTTTATTATGTTGAGGAAAATTCCCTCTATGTCTACTTTCTGCTGGGTTTTTATCATAAATGAGTGTTGAATTTTGTTGAAAGCTTTCTGTGCATCTATTGAGATGATCATATGGTTTTTCTCCTTCAATTTGTTAATATTGTTTATCACATTGATTGATTTGCATATATTAAAGAATCCTTGCATTCCTGGAATAACCCCCACTTGATCATGGTGTATGATCCTTTTAATGTGCTGTTGTATTCTGTTTGCTAGTATTTTGTTGATGATTTTTGCATCTATGTTCATCGGTGATATTGGCCTGTAGTTTTCTTTCTTTGTGATATCCTTGTCTGGTTTTGGTATCAAGGTGATGGTGGCCTCGTGGAATGAGTTTGGGAGTGTTCCTCCCTTTGCTATATTTTGGAAGAGTTTGAGAAGGATAGGTGTTAGCTCTTCTCTAAATGTTTGATAGAATTCGCCTGTGAAGCCATCTGGTCCTGGGCTTTTGTTTGTTGGAAGATTTTTAATCAGTTTCAGTTTCACTGCTTGTGATTGGTCTGTTCATATTTTCTATTTTTTCCTGATTCAGTCTTGGCAGGTTGTGCGTTTCTAAGAATTTGTCCATGTCTTCTAGGTTGTCCATTTTATTGGCATAGAGTTGCTTGTAGTAATCTCCCATGATCTTTTGTATTTCTGCAGTGTCAGTTGTTACTTCTCCTTTTTCATTTCTAATTCTATTGATTTGAGTCTTCTCCCTTTTTTTCTTGATGAGTCTGGCTAATGGTTTATCAATATTGTTCATCTTCTCAAAGAACCAGCTTTTAATTTTATTGATCTTTGCTATCGTTTCCTTCATTTCTTTTTCATTTATTTCTGATCTGATTTTTATGATTTCTATCCTTCTGCTAACTTTGGGTTTTTTTTGTTCTTCTTTCTCTAATTGCTTTAGGTGCAAGTTTAGGTTGTTTATTTGAGATGTTTCCTGTTTCTTAAGGTAGGAGTGTATTGCTATAAACTTCTCTCTTAGAACTGCTTTTGCTTCATCCCATAGATTTTGGGTCGTTGTGTCTCCATTGTCATTTGTTTCTAGGTATTTTTTTATTTCCTGTTTGATTTCTTCAGTGATCACTTACTTATTAAGTAGTGTATTGTTTTGCCTCCATGTGTTTGTATTTTTTACCGATCTTTTCCTGTCATTGATATCTAGTCTCATAGCGTTGTTGTCGGAAAAGATACTTGATACAATTTCAATATTCTTAAATTTACCAAGGCTTGATTTGTGACCCAAGATATGATCTATCCTGGAGAATGTTCCATGAGCACTTGAGAAAAAAGTGTATTCTGTTGTTTTTGGATGGAATGTCCTATAAATATCAATTAAGTCCATCTTGTTTAATGTATCATTTAAAACTTGTGTTTCCTTATTAATTTTCTGTTTGGATGATCTGTCCATTGGTGAAAGTGGGGTGTTAAAGTCCCCTACTATGGATGTGTTACTGTCGATTTCCCCTTTTATGGCTGTTAGTATTTGCCTTATGTCTTGAGGTGCTCCTATGTTGGGTGCATAAGTATTTACAATTGTTATATCCTCTTCTTGGATTGATCCCTTGATCATTATGTATTGTCCTTCGTCTCTTGTTACAGTCTTTATTTTAAAGTCTATTTTGTCTGATATGAGAAAAGCTACTCTAGTTTTCTTTTGATTTCTATTTGCATGAAATATCTTTTTCCATCCCCTTACTTTCAGTCTGTATGTATCTCTAGGTCTGATGTGGGTCTCTTGTAGACAGCAAATATATGGGTCTTGTTTTTATATCCATTCAGCTAATCTGTGTCTTTTGGAGGGAGCATTTAGTCCATTTTCATTTAAAGTAATTATCGATATGTATGTTCCTATTCCCATTTTATTAATTGTTTTGGGTTCATTATTGTAGGTCTTTTCCTTCTTTTGTGTTTCTTGCCTAGAGAAGGTCCTTTAGCAGTTGTTGTAAACCTGGGTTGGTGGTGCTAAATTCTCTCAGCTTTTGTATGTCTGTAAAGGTTGTAATTTCTCCATCAAATCTGAATGAGATCCTTGCTGGGTAGAGTAATCTTGGTTGCATATGTTTCTCCTTCATCACTTTAAATATGTCCTGCCAGTCCCTTCTGGCTTGCAGAGTTTCTGCTGAAAGATCAGCTGTTAACCTTATGGGGATTCCCTTGTGTGTTATTTGTTGTTCTTCCCTTGCTGCTTTTAATATGTTTTCTTTGTATTTAATTTTTGACAGTTTGATTAATATGTGTCTTGGCGTATTTCTCCTTGGATTTATCCTGTATGGGACTCTCTGTGCTTCCTGGGCTTGATTAACTCTTTCCTTTCCTATATTAGGGAAGTTTTCAACTATAATCTCTTCAAATATTTTCTCAGTCCCTTTCTTTTTCTCTTCTTCTTCTGGAACCCCTATAATTTGAATGTTGGTGCATTTAATATTGTTCCCGAGGTCTCTGAGACTGTCCTTAGTTCTTTTCATTCTTTTTTCTTTATTCTACTCTGCAGTAGTTATTTCCACTATTTTATCTTCCAGGTCACTTATCCGTTCTTCTGCCTCAGTTATTCTGCTATTGATCCCATCTAGAGTATTTTTAATTTCATTTATTGTGTTGTTCATCATTGTTTGTTTCATCTTTAGTTCTTCTAGGTCCTTGTTAAATGTTTCTTGCATTTTGTCTATTCTATTTCCAAGATTTTGGATCATCTTTACCATCATTATTCTGAATTCTTTTTCAGGTAGACTGCCTATTTCCTCTTCATTTGTTAGGTGTGGTGGGTTTTTATCTTGCTCCTTCATCTGCTGTGTGTTTTTCTGTCTTCTCATTTTGCTTATCTTACTGTGTTTGGGGTCTCCTTTTTGCAGGCTGCAGGTTCGTAGTTCCTGTTGTTTTTGGTGTCTGTTCGCAGTGGCTAAAGTTGGTTCAGTGTGTTGTGTAGGCTTCCTGGTGGAGGGGACTAGTGCCTGTGTTCTGGTGGATGAGGCTGGATCTTGTCTTTCTGGTGGGCAGGTCCAAGTCTGATGGTGTGTTTTGGGATGTCTGTGGACTTATTATGATTTTAGGCAGCCTCTCTGCTAATGGGTGGGGTTGTGTTTCTGTCTTGCTAGTTGTTTGGCATAGGATGTCCAGCACTGTAGCTTGCTGTTCATTGAGTGAAGCTGGGTGCTGGAGTTGAGATGGAGATCTCTGGGAGACTTTCACCATTTGATATTATGTGGATCTTGGAGGTCCCTTCTGGACCAGTGTCCTGAAGTTGGCTCTCCCACCTCAGAGGCACAGCACTGACTCCTGGCTGCAGCACCAAGAGCCTTTCATCCACATGGCTCAGAATAAAAGGGAGAAAAAGTAGAAGGAAAGAATTAGTAGAAAGAAAGAAAGAAAGAGAGAGAGAAAGGAGGGAGGGAGGAAGGAAGGAAGGGAAGGAAGGAAAAAAGAAAGAAGATAAAGTAAGATAAAATCTAATAAAATTATTAAAATAATTATTAAAAAAAAACAAAAAAGGATGGATACAACCCTAGGACAAATGATGGAAGCAAAGCTATACAGACAAAATCTCACACAGAAGCATACACATACACACTCACAAAAAGAGGAAAAGGGGAAAAAAATCATAAATCTTGCTCTCAAAGTCCACCTCCTCAATTTGGGATGATTCGTTGTCTAAAGGAGGGAAGGAAGGAAAGAAAGAAAGCAAGAAGGTAAAGTAAAATAAAATAAAGTTATTAAAATAAAAAATAATTATTAAGAAAAAAAAATGGACGGATGGAACCCTAGGACAAATGGTGGAAGCAGAGCTCTACAGACAAACTCTCACACAGAAGCATATACATACACACTCACAAAAAGAGGAAAAGTGGAAAAAATCATAAATCTTGCTCTCAAAGTCCACCTCCTCATTTTGGGATGATTCGTTGTACATTCATGTATTCCTCAGATGCAGGGTACATCAAGTTGATTGTGGAGCTTTAATCTGCTGCTTCTGAGGCTGCTGGGAGAGATTTCCCCTTCTCTTCTTTGTTCTCACAGCTCCCAGGGGCTCAGCTTTGGATTTGGCCCCGCCTCTGCATGTAGGTCGCCGGAGGGCGTCTGTTCTTCGCTCAGACAGGACGGGGTTAAAGGAGCAGCTGATTCGGGGGCTCTGGCTCACTCAGGCCGGGAGGCGCGAGGGGCACGGAGTGCGGGGTGAGCCTGCGGCGGCAGAGGCTGGCGTGACGTTGCACCAGCCTGAGGCATGCCGCGCATTCTCCCGGGGGAGTTGTCCCTGTATCACGGGACCCTGGCAGTGGCGGGCTGCACAGGCTCCCCGGAAGGGGGGTGTGGATAGTGACCTGTGCTCGCACACAGGCTTCTTGGTGGCGGCAGCAGCGATCTTAGCGTCTCATGCCTGTCTTGGGGTCCGCGCTTTTGGCCGCGGCTTGCGCCTGTCTCTGGAGCTCCTTTAAGCAGCGCTCTTAATCCCCTCTCCTCGCGCACCAGGAAACAAAGAGGGAAGAAAAAGTCTCTTGCCTCTTCGGCAGGTCCAAACTTTTCCCTGGACTCCCTCCGGCTAGCTGTGGCGCACTAACCCCCTGCAGGCTGTGTTCACAAAGCCAACCCCAGTCCTCTCCCGGCACTCCGCACTCCAACCGAAGCCTGAGCCTCAACTCCCAGCCCCGCCCGCCCCGGTGGGGGAGCATACAAGCCTCTCGGGCTGGTGAGTGCCGGTCGGCACCAATCCTCTGTGCGGGAATCTCTCCCCGCTTTGCCCTCTGCACCCCTGTTGCTGTGCTCTCCTCCGCGGCTCCAAAGCTTTCCCCCTCCGCTACCCACAGTCTCCGCCCGCGAAGGGGCTTCCTACCTAGTGTGTGGAAACTTTTCCTCCTTCACAGCTCCCTCCCACTGGTGCATATCCCGTCCCTATCCTTTTGTCTCTGTTTATTCTTTTTTCTTTTGCCCTACCCAGGTACATGGGGAGGTTCTTGCCTTTTGGGAGGTCTGAGGTCTTCTGCCAGCGTTCAGTAGGTGTTCTGTAGGAGTTGTTCCACATGTAGATGTCAACTATGGATTTTTATATGCTGCTCTTGTATCTGACCATGTTTCTTTTTGTATATCAATTAATTTTTAAGCTGGTTCTCTTGTTGCTAGCTCTTCAACTAGTGTTGCTGCCTAGGTCTTCCTTTTCAATGATTTGCCGTGATTTCCATTGAAAGGCAGCAAATGCTTCTGAACTTTACTGTCACTAGAATTGCTTCTCAAGTACTTCATCGTCAACATGCCTGCTGTTAACCCCAAACTCATTGCAAATGTACTTTACGCAGAAGCTAGGTTTGTCAGTACACTAATATGATGAAAATAATTGAGTTCCTAAATTACGTTTTGGAATACTTGGTGCATTTTGCCAAAAGATACTTGAAAGAACATGTGTTTTCCATGGCTCTTGACAATTTATATTGGTCAAATATTTCTGTTTAATTTTGGTCTACTTGGGCTCAAAGATAGGGGCCTAGTTTTGGACAAGAGGGAAAATACCTTTAAAATAGCTTCAAAAGTATTTATATGAAGTTAATTTAGGTTAGTTCCTTTGATGACTTGTCTCTGGGAATAGAGTTGCCTAATAAAATACAGGATGCCCAGTTAAATTTTTTTTTTTTGCGGTACGCGGGCCTCTCACTGTTGTGGCCTCTCCCGTTGCGGGGCACAGGCTCCGGACGCGCAGGCTCAGCGGCCATGGCTCACGGGCCCAGCCGCTCCGCGGCATGTGGGATCTTCCCGGACCGGGGCACGAACCCGTGTCCCCTGCATCGGCAGGCAGACTCCCAACCACTGAGCCACCAGAGAAGACCAAGGATGCCCAGTTAAATTTGAATATCAGATAAACAAATAATTTTTTAGTGTATGTCCTATATAATATTTGAGACATATTCATTCCATGCAATATTTGGGACATATTTATAATAAAAAATTATTTGTTGTTTTTCTCAATTTAAATTTAACTGGGTGTCTTGTATTTTTCTTTGCTACATCTGGTGACCCTGTCTGGGAAGGCATTGTGAGCAGACATAGATATTGCAGTATGTAGACACCAATAGTAACAATGTGACCATCTCTTCTGATAAAGGAAGTAGTGGAAAACAAGTCACTTTCAGACGAAAAGACTTTGAAGTCTTATTCACTCACCTTGGTCTGTTCAGGGCTGGGAATGATGAATTTTTCAGCTTCTCTCTTCAGCTTAAGCCCCTCTTAGGAAAGTAGCAAAACAGTCATGTAATGTTACATAGAATTTATTTTAATATTTCTGCCACTTTTTGAGTTACATGTTTGGATTTGTTTCATTACAGTTTTAAAAAGATAATTGAAGTAATGATAAACTAGGAGTCAGGGCCCTGAATTTGAATAGTATCTCAGTGCCTCTGTAACTGTGTGACTGTAGCAGGCATTAAATTAGCACTGTTCATATATACACTGGTTCTCTTTGTTCCAGGGATATGGTGGGATCGCATCTCGTAACCCCAAATACTTGTGACTTGCTTTGGTTAATAAACTATGATTGGAAACTTTAAAAGCCAAAGTTTTATTTGCTACGTCCCTACCCCAGCCATAGTGATCTTGGAAACATGGTAAGATGGAACCTCGGATTGCTTGAGTCCCTGAGTGACCACGATGAACAAAGGTGACCCTTCAGTCACATGCTGAATATGTAGTATGAATGAGAAATAGTTTAAACCAGCAGTTCTAAGGCTGTTTTGTTACTGCAGCATAACATAACCCACATTGACAGATATGTGTGGTATTAGCTTATTGGTTGGGTGCTGGCTAGTAGAAAACTATTATTAGAGATGAGACAAATGGTGAACTGTCTCCTGTGATAATTTGGAAAGGAGTTAATGTACTTACTTAATTTGTATCTCTAGAAGAAGAGGTAGAAAATAGAATGTTAGCAGTGTGTGTGTTGCTGTTCACTGTGACAAGAAAACTCAAGAAAGGTGAATCTGGATAAGGATTGGCCAATTTACAAGCAGGAATAAAAGTACTAGAGTCCACAAATTCAAATAATTGTAAAGTTGGAAGAGGCCACATCCTCCCAATATCAAAGAGGAAGAAATAAAATTGAGAAAGATTTTGGTTAAAAAAGGCTGATTGAACTCAAATGTATGGTCATTACATGTATTGTTAAATCCTCTGAATGAATAAAGTATCTCCTTCAATGTCCAACTAAAGGTATGGAACCAAGTAAATCTTTCTATTAGACAAAGTCGCTCAGGAATAAAAGACTAATATGATCAGAGCCCTCTGCTAACCTTTGTTGCACTTATATAAAGAAGCAAGAAATAAACATTATTTTTTTCTAAGTCACAGAGTTCTTGGGCTTCCAAGATTAAGATGTTGACTTTAACTTCTTATCTTTTTCTTCTTCTGTAAAATGGGATTAATTATACTTGCCTTGTGTACTCCACAAGACAATTGTGAGAATCTTGGATTTGTTCATTAGCATACGTTTACTGAATATCTTTCACATGCTAAGCTTGTGCTAAGCTTAGAAAAACCAAACCTGATCTTTTCTTATAGAGTCAGAAAATTTAAAATACCGTATGATCATTAAGCACAGTGGGCTTTGGTTCACAAAGGAAGCTCAGCTCTCCCAGTATTAGAAAGAAAGCTGTCAAAGAATTCCTAGAGGAGATAAGTGCACTAAATCTTGAAGAATATTTGAGTTATGTCTAAGCAGAGACTATAGTGAGAATGATGGAAGAAGGTTCAAAATCAGGAATCAGTAAGTGCTTGTGGGGTAGTGGTGCTGGGTGTGGTTGGAGGGTAGGGAGAAGACAGATCATTAGTCTCTTGTGTGCTAAGTCAAGAAATTAGACTGTTTCTAAATCAAATCATGAATCAAAAGATTTTAATTATGGAGAGAAACAATAAAAATTGCCTTTTTAGAAATACCACTAAGGCAACAATATATGGTAGCTTGGAGGGGCAGAAAGTACTGGGTAGAAGTTTCTTGAGGTAATACAGGGAAAATAATGCAATGGCAATGGGAGTAGGGAGAAGGGAAAACATTTGAGAGATATTTTGAAAATATTTTGGAAATATTATGATTTGGGTTCTGATTGACTCTGAGATCTCTGGTGTAAGTGGTGGTGGATAAAGATAGAATATAAGAAAGGAAGGATTTTTAGGGAAAGACAATGTGTTCAATGTTGTCCTTGTAGAGTTTGCTATTTGCCTGGGTGTTGTATGGGAAGAAAAGTTCAATAAACAATTGGTTTTATAGGACTTGCTCCTATACCCAAGGTCTAAGCAAAAGACATGGATAGCAGAGTCATTATCATCCAAGAAATAGATGAAGTCTGGGTTTCATTGAGATTATCTAGAGAGAGGGATAAGGGCATAGGGCCAGGGGTGAAGCTATGGGGAATGTAAATATATAATCATGTATGACAGCTCCCTTTTATTGAGTACTTACCATGAACCAGGCACTGTATAAAGAGATTTACATGGATTATTGTTTAACTTCAGTCACATCCTATAAGACAGCTGATGCTTTTAAACTCGTTTTACAGAGGAGAAAACAGAATCTCAGAGAGGTAGCTTGCTCAAGGTCATGGAGCTGGTGAGTGGTAGAGTTGAGACTCAAAATGAAGTGATCTGATGTGAGAATTAGCAGTCTTAATCACTGCTTTTAGGGAGAGAGCCATGAAAACCACCAGGAGGCTGTGATCCAGACTTAGGAAGAAATTTGGATGAGAGGGGTATACCAGAAGCCAAGGGAGAAAAGATTTTCAAAGAAAACTCAGTGAGTGAAGGATTATGTGGTAAAATGTTCTGAATGTTGTGAGGACATCAAGGAAGGTAACATGCCTAACTGTTTTTGATGGCTGAGGCAATATTAGTGACCATGGGAAGAGTGGAAGACAAGAGGTAGTGCCTTGAGTAGAAACTAGAGAGAAGCAGAGATGTTGGGTGTAAGCTGCTTTGTAGAAGACTCGTGGCCAGGGATGACCTGTGATTTCGGGGTGCATGTGAGGGATGTTTTATTTTATTTTGTTTTGATTTGTAATGGGAAAGATATGATCATGTTTAGAGGCTAATTAAACAGAATCAGTAGGGTAAAGAGGAAAGAGAGAAAGATGATTGAAATTGGGAGAATATGTCTAGGAAGCAGGTAGAAGTTTAGCTTGGATAGAAAAAAGGGCACTTCTATTGAGGAAAGAGAGAAGGAATTAAGGGAGGTTCATAGTCAGCAAGTTTGTAGGCAAAGGAAAGAAAGTGTCTGTAAGGTATTTCTCCTACAGACATAAAAACACTTTGAGAGAGGCAAGTACTGTGCATATACAAATTAAACTTTTTAAGGATTGATAATATGAACATTTTTCTCAAGTTGCTTAATAGAGTTATAGCAAGCAAGGTTTAAAAATATGTCTCTAAATCTAGAAAGGATGTCCAGATTTGTCTTTTTATTTTTGTTTGGTGGCTAGAGGACAGTTACTTTAATATGAACTTGATTATATTCAAGAGAAATTGCATTGGCTGTTCACGCTACAGGATTAAATTAAATCAACAGAAGTTTTCAAAGAGTAGACCCTGTAAATCCCCTCTGGAAGAGGAAGTGACCCCCATGTCCCTCACTCTGTCTGCCCTGGACCCTTTCATGTTGACTTGATGTCTGACACAGGAAACTCAGTGTCTTAGTTGGCCCGGGCTGCCACAACAAAATATCACAGGATGGATGGCTTAAACAGCAGACATTTATATCTTACTTCTAGAGGCTAGGAAATCCAAGATCAGGATGCTTATATGGTTTGGTTCTGGGAGAGGCCTCTACCTGGCTTGCATATGGCTGCCTTCTTTCTGTGTCCTCTCATGGCAGAGAGAGAGAGAGAGGGAGGGAGGGAGGGAGAGAGAGAAAGAAATCAAGTGAGCTTTCTGGTTGATCTCTTCGTGTAATCTCATCATGAGGATGCTGCCCTTATGATCTCATATAGACCTAATTACCTCCCAAAGGCCCCATCTACAACTTACCATTGCATTGGGGGTTAGGGTTTCAACATATAAGTTTGGAGGGGACACAAACATCCACTCAATAATACCCTGTGACCCTGGAAGACTTGTTTCCCTTAGAATAACCCCTGTTCCTTTTGCTTTTATATTATCCGGTTAAATCAAAACCTTGCTGATCTTTATTTACTCAAAAGCGTTCAGGTGGTTTTATAGTTTAAAAAAATTACTGTACTTTATTTGCTAAATCGATGTGAAAACTCTTCTGTCTTGTAAAATCACCAAGTCTCTTTTCTCTGACCTAAAAAGGCATCATAAAATACATACTCGTGCTTAGCAGAACACGACACCTGACATAATAAACATATGCCCTTTTAACTCCTAAGACTTCTGAGTCTACCTCTTACTTTTTAGGCAGGATTTTTGTTGTTGTTGTTGAAATTTTTACTGTGCCCTCACAGGGATTTTTATTTTATTCAAGCAGTGTTTCCTGAAATCAGAAGCAGGGGCTTTAGTGGATACTGCCTGCCTGTTATTTCTTTAGAAAGCTGTTTTCCAATCTGCTGTCGGCTATCAAAACAGCATTCTAAACAGATGAATTATTGAAATGTTTGAGGGTGACAAGGGAGCTGAGAAAGGTCCCCTACAGAGGCTGGGATGGCATTTGGGAGAGAAGTGCCTTGGGCTACCTAGTAACAAACAAGGTGGCTCCAAATGAGGGATGTTTTCCAAGCTTATTGCTGGCAAATCCATAACATCTGAGTGATCAGTGATGAGTGTGCTCATGCCTTGAGATGACAAGGCATCGAGATGATGACACCAGAAAATCTAATCGTGCTGTTTGATAGAAAAGGCCATGTTGGAAGAGGATTTTGAGCTGCATTTTTCCCCTCCCTCCCTCCCTCCTCTCCCTTCCTTCCTTCTTCCTTCCTCCTTCCTTCCTTCCCTCCCTCCCTCCCTCCCTCCCTCCCTCCCTGTTTCTTCCTCCTTCTTTCTCTCTTACTTTCTTGGGATTTCTTTAATTGAGCTCTTTCCTGTGCCAGTATGATGATGAGTACTTTACAAATATATCTCATTTAAATCCCCCACAATGCTAGAAGGTAGGTCATATTATATCCATTTTATTTTATTTATTTATTGGAGTAAAATTGCTTTACACTATTTTGTTAGTTTCTGCTCTACAATGAAGTGAATCGGCTATATGTATACCATGTCCATTTTAGAACTGACAAGATCGAACAGTTAGTGGATGCAAATTATTTTGGAATGGTTTATGAAGCAAATACCATCTCTCTGTCTCTTCTATGAAATCCCAGTTAATCTAGTATTAATCACTAGTATTTTATAGAAGTGGGTTTTTGGGAGGTGGCTTAAAAAGGAGTTTGAGAATCCTACTGAAATTTGTTATACATTTAATGGACATCTAACTCAAACTGATGGGATCAGATACTGCTTCTTGGAAGAGGTATAATTTGAACAGAATTTTAAGGATGGGATTCAGCCAAAAGTGTGTGGGTAGGACACAAGTTATATCAGGGAGAGAGAGGAGCATATAGCAAGGCTGAGAGTCAAGAGCACCTACGGCATATTTGAAGAACTGTTAAATGTTAGCTTTTGCTACATGAGGGTCATACATAATAAAGAATATCACATAGACTATGTTTCAGTTTCTTGCTTCCTCTTCTTTACTTAATCATGGGTCCCATTAGGGTTATACTGCCAATCAACATTCTGAATATGCATAGAAGATGTAGAATATTGCAAAGCAGCCACTTCTGTAAAAAAAAAAAAAAAGTGATTGTGAAGGGAGAGATTAAAGTATCATTGCCTATTTTAAATCGTTAGCCAAGGAGATCCAACTATTTTATTAAATGTGTTTTTTCTATTATTGTGCCATATCTATCACAGATCTCTTTTTTTATTTTTATTTTTTTGTATGCATATTTCAAGATTTCATTAAGTGCACATTTTTATTTTATTCTCCCTTCTCTATGTTCATTTACTCCTTTTTAAAAAATATATTTTCCTTTTAAAAAATATTTTATTAGCATATAGTGGATTTACAATGTTGTCTTAGGTTCAGGTGTATAGCAAAGTGATTCGGTTATACATATACATGTATCCACTCTTTTTTAGATTCTTTTCCCATATCGGTCATTACAGAGTATTGAGTAGAGTTCCCTGTGCTATACAGTAGGTCATTATTAGTTATCTATTTTATATATAGTAGTGTGTATATGTCAATCCCAATCTCCCAATTTATGCTCCCTTTCCCACCCTGGTAGCCATAAGTTTGTTTTCTACATCTGCGACTCTATTTCTGTTTTGTAAATAAGTTCATTTGTAACGTTTTTTTAAAGATTCCATGTATAAGCAATATCATATGGTATTTGTCTTTCTGTATCTGACTTACTTCACTCAGTATGACAAACTCTAGGTCCATCCATGTTGCTGCAAATAACATTATTTCATTCTTTTTTATGGCTGAGTAATATTCCATTGTATATATGTCCCGTATCTTCTTTATGCATTCATCTGTCATTGGACATTTAGGTTGCTTCCATGACCTGGCTATTGTAAATAGTGCTGCAATGAACATTGGGGTGCATGTATCCTTCCAAATTATGGTTTTCTCTGTATATATGCCCAGGAATGGGATTGCTGGATCATATGGTAGCTCTATTTTTAGTTTTTAAAGGAACCTTCGTACTGTTCTCCATAGTGGCTGTACCAATTTACATTCCCACCAATAGTGTTGGAGGGTTCTCTTTTCTCCACAACCTCTCCAGCATTTATTGTTTGTAGATTTTTTGATTATGGCCATTCTGACTGTTGTGAAATGATACCTCATTGTAGTTTTGATTTGCATTTCTCTAATAATTAGTGATGTTGAGCATCTTTTCATGTGCCTGTTGGTCACCTGTATGTTTTCTTTGGAGACATGTCTATTTAGATCTTCTGCCCATTTTTTTTGTGGTATGCGGGCCTCTCACTGCTGCAGCCTCTCCCGTTGCGGAGCACAGGCTCCAGATGCGCAGGCTCAGCGGCCATGGCTCACAGGCCTAGCCGCTTTGCGGCATGTGGGATCTTCCTGGACCAGGGCACGAACCCATGTCCCCTGCATCGGCAGGTGGACTCTCAACCACTGCGCCACCAGGGAAGCCCTTCTGCCCATTTTTTGATTGGTTTGTTTGTTGTTTTAATATTAAGCTGCATGAACTGTTTGCATATTTTGGAACTCTGTTGTCAGTCACTTCATTTGCAAATATTTTCTCCCATCCTGAAGGTAGTCTTTTTGTTTTGTTTATGGTTTCCTTTGCTGTGCAAAAGCTTTTAAGTTTAATTAGTTCCCTTTTGTTTATTTTTGTTTTTATTTTCATTACCCTAGGAGATGGGTCAAAAAAGATCTTGCTGCGATTTATGTCAGAGTGTTCTGGCTGTGTTTTCCTCTAAGAGTTTTATAGTATCAGGCCTTACATTTAGGTCTTTAATCCGTCTTGAGTTTACTTTTGTGTATAGTGTTAGGGAGTGTAATTTCATTCTTTTACATGTAGCTGTCCAGTTTTCCCAGCACCACTTATCAAAGAGACTGTCTTTTCTCCATTGTATATTCTTGCCTCCTTTGTATATTCTTGCCTCCTTTAAAATAAAATTGCCCTATTAGTTATTGTCAAGAGGGTTTTTTTCTCATATTTTTTTAAAAAAATTATTGAAGTATAGTAGACTTACAATATTACATTACTTTCAGATGTACAACATAGTGAGTTTTATAGATTACACACCATACAAAGTTACTTTAAAATATTGACTTGTAGTCCCTGTACTGTACATTACATCCTTATGAATTATTTATTTTATAACTGGTAGTTTGTACCTGTTAATTGCTATCATCTATTTTGCCTCTCCACTTCCCCCCAAGTTTGTTCTCTGTTTTCCATAGTGACTGCACCAATTTACATACCCACCAACCATGTACTAAGGTTTCCTTTTCTCCAAATTCTTCTCAGCACTTGTTATTTCTTGTGTTTTTGATAACAACCATTATGACAGGTGTGAGGTAATATCTCATTGTGGTTTTGCTTTGCATTTTTCTGATGGTTAGTCATGTTGAGCATATTTTCACGTACTTATTAGCCATCTATATGTCTTCTTTGGAAAACTACCTATTCAGGTCCTTTGCCCATTTTTAAATTGGATTGTTTTGGTGTTTTTGATATTGAATTGTTTGAATTCTTTATATGTTTTGTATATTAACCTCTTATGTCCGCATATTGTTTGCAAATATCTTCTCCCATTGAATAGGTTGGCTTTTGTATTGTTCATCATTTCCTTTGATGTACAAAAGCTTTCTAGTTTGATGTAGCCCCATTTGTTATTCTTTTTTGCTTTTGTTTCCCTTTCCTGAGGAGACAGATTCAAAAAAATACTCTCTTATGATTGCTTGTATTTCTCTCATATCAGCTGTAACTTCTATTTCTAATTCTATTTATTTGGGCCCTCTAGTATATTTTTCATGAGGCTAGCTAAGGATTTATCAGTTTTCTTTAACATTTCAGAAAAATCCCAGCTTTTAGTTTCATTGATTTTTTTTTCTATTATTTTTTAATCTCTATTTCATTTATTTCTGCTCTGACCTTTATTTTTTCTTCCTTCTGCTAACTTTGGGCTTTGTTAGTTCTTCTTTTTCTAATTACTTTGGGTGGAAATGTAGATTGTTTATTTTAGTTTTTTCTTGTTTCTGGAGGTAGGCCTGTAATATTATAAACTTCCCACTTAGAATTGCTTTTGCTGTGTCCTGTAGGTTTTGAAAAGTTGTATTTCTATTTTCATTCATTTCAAGGTGTTTTTTTAATTTCCTCATTGGCCTATTGGTTTTTTAATAGCATGTTGTTTAGTTTCCCTGTTTGTGGGTTTTTTCCAGTTTCTTCCTGTAATTGATTTTTAATTTCATAATGTTGTGATAGGAAAATATAATTAATATGCTTTGAATCTTCTTAAATTTATTGATACTTGTTTTATGGCCTAGCATGTGATCTACCCTGGAGAATGTTTCATGTGCACTTGAAAAGAATACTCATTCTGCTCTTTTTGAATGGAATGTTCTATAGGTAGTATTTAGTTCATCTGGTCTAATGTGTCATTTAGGGCCAGTATTTCCTCACTGATTTTCTTTCTCGATAATCTATCCATTGATGTAAATGATCTATCCAGTGTTGTAAAGTTTCCTACTATTATTATATTACTATCAATTTCTCCCTTTATGTTTGTTAATACTTTATAGATTTAGGTGCTTCTATGTTAGGTGTATATATGTCTATAAATGTTATATACTCTTTCTATTTCTTGTTATATAATGCCCTTCTTTGTCTTTTATTAAATACTTTAAGTCTATTTTGTCTAATGTGAGTATTGCTATTTCAGCTTTATTTTTGTTTCCTTTTGCATGGAATATCTTTTTTCATCTCTCATCTTTTAGTCTGTGTGTGTCTTTAGCTCTGAAGCAGTCTCTTGTAGGCAGCATATAGATGGGTCTTGTTTTCTTTTTTTAAAAAAAATTATTTATTTATTTATTTATGGCTGTGTTGGGTCTTCGTTTCTGTGTGAGGGCTTTCTCTAGTTGTGGCAAGCGGGGGCCGCTCTTCATCGTGGTGCACAGGCCTCTCACTATCGTGGCCTCTCTTGTTGTGGAGCACAGGCTCCAGATCTGCAGGCTTAGTAATTGTGGCTCATGGCCCCAGTTGCTCCATGGCATGTGGGATCTTCCCAGACCAGGGCTTGAACCCGTGCCCCTGCATTGGCAGGCAGATTCTCAACCACTGCGCCACCAGGGAAGCCCTGGTCTTGTTTTCTTATCCATTCAGCCACCCTTTGTCTTTTGATTAAAGCATTTAGTTCATTTACATTTAAAGTGAATTTTGATATGTATGTACTTGCTGCCATTTTGTTTCCTGTTTTCTGGTTGTTCATGTAGATTTTCTCTGTTAGTCTATTCCCATGTGGTTTGATGATTTTCTTTAGCATTATGTTTAGATTCCTTTCTCTTTGTTTCTTTTTGTGTGTGTGAATCTGTTGCTGGTTTTTGGTTACCATGAGGTTTCACTATACATATATACATATACATACACATACACATATGTACTTGTTTTAAACTGAATAGTTGGTTTTACAACTTTTGTCTTTTAACCTTCATCCTAGCTTTTTAAAATAATTGATTCACTGCTTTTACTCTATATTTGCTGTTACCAGTCAGATTTTTTTTCCTTCATATATTTTATTTATTATTATGGCCTTTTAAAAAACATTTCTTGTAAAACAGTTTAGCATTTCTTGTAAGGCTAATTTAGTGGTGATGAAATCTTTTAGTTTCTGCTTGTATGGAAAATTATCTCTCCTTCAATTCTGAATTAAAACCTTGTTGGGTAGCATATCCTTGGTAGTAAGATTGTTCCTTTCAACGCTTAAATATATCATGCCACTTCTTCCCGGCCTGCAAAGTTTCTGTGAAAAATTAGCTGAAAACGTTTTTGGGGTTCCCTGTGTTTGACTCTTTCAGTTTTGCTGGTTTAATGGATATGTCTTAGTGTGGATCTCTTTGAGTTCATATTGTTTGGGACTCTGTGTGCTTCCTGGACCTGGATATCTGTTTCCTTTTTGATGTTAGGAAAGTTTTCAGCCATTATTTCATCAAATATGTTTTCTGTCCCTTTCTCTCCTCGTTTTGAGATCCTTAGAGTATGAATGTTAGTACATTTCATGTTGTCACACAGGTCCCTTAAGCTATCCTCAATATTTTTTTTTTCTTTTTGCTGTTTTGATAGGATGATTTCTGCTATTCTGTCTTCTAGGTTGCTTAAATGTTCTTCTCTATCACCTAATCTGCTGTTGATTCCTTTTAGTGTATTTTCTATTTCAGTTATTGTATTCTTCAGCTCTGATTGTTTTCATATATCTTTCATTTTCTAATTCTTTTTTGAATTTCTCACTGTGTTCTTCTTTTCCCAAGTTCAGTGAGTATTTTTATGACCATTGTTTCAAGTTCTTTATCAGGTAGATTGCTTATCTGTGTTTTATTAGTTTTTCTTTCTTCCTGGGTTTTATCTTGTTCTTTCATTTGAAACATATTCATCTGTCTTTTCATTTTGTTTGACTTTCTCTGTTTACCTCTGTGAAATTAGGAGAAACCATTATGTATTCCAGCCTTGAAGGCATGTCCTTGTGTGTGATTGTTCCTATGCAGTTTGTGGTGTCAGCTGGCATTGGTGGGAGAGCTGTATCTGAAGTGAGTGCAGGCCGGGACTTTTTCTGGGTTGTGTTGAGGCCATTGCCTTGGCAGAGGTGGGTTTAAGCTATGTGGGCACTATAGCCAGAGCCCAGCACAGCAGCACAGGCTGGGGCTACTTCTGGGGTGCACTAGTGGCCAACTGCCTTGACGGGGGCAGGCTGGAGTCAGGGGTGGCTAGACCTGGAGCACAGTGTGAGCCACAGCTTCTCCTAGTGACACTGGCATCCAGAGCCTTGGCAGGGGCTAGGGCTGGAGGGGCTGGAGCCAGACCCTGGTGTGAGCTGTGGCTTCTCCTGGGGTGTGCTGGTGACTGCCATCTTGGTGGGGGGAGGTGCAGGGCTGGAGCTGGAGTTGGTGCAGGCTTGGGGGCACACTGGAGAAGTCTTGGCAGGCTGGCTACAGCACCAGGCACTTTTAAACCTGCTGCCTGTATGCTGGGGCTGGGAACAAGCAAGTCTGTGCATTCCCTTTAAGAGCAGAGTCTCTAATTCCCACAGCTCTCTGGCTCTCCTGGTCATAAGCCTCACTGTTTTTCAGAAACAGCAAGGGGAGCTCATCTTCCCAGTGCCAGACCTTAGGACTGGGGTGCCCAATGTGGGGCTTGAACTCCTTGCTCCTTAGAGACAATCCCTGAGCTTGTGATATTGCCCTCCTCTTCTGGGTCACCCACTGGCAATGTGGGTCCTAACTGGATTGCTTCTCTTCCTCTCCTGTCCATATCAGTGTTTTTGTTTGTTTGTTTTGTTTTTATATCCTTGGTTATAGAAGAACTGTTCTGCTAGTCATCAGGTTGTTCTCAGAGAAAGTTGTTTACATGTAGTTGTTGTATTAGTGTATTTTTTTTGGAGGAGATGAGGTCAGGATCTTCCTACTGCACCATCTTTATCCTGCCTCTGAGCTGCCTTTTCACCTTCAAAATTAAATTGTTGTATTTATTTCAGCAGCAAACATTTGCCACCTCAGTTGAAACTGCTTTAGCTTATTTCACTGTGATAAATACTTTAAAAGTTATGGCCATGCTTTATCCCTGCCTCTTGGCCAAGCATATTTTGCAGTCTCGGTATTTAAATGTGTGCTTGGGATCCACTTGTGGCTCAGTGTGTTGGTATGAAAAAACTTGGAGGAGAAAGCCAGGGCACTGGCTTTTGTGTCCAACTTTGCCACTAACTAGCTTGAGACCTGGCACAAGTCATTTAGTCTGTCTGGATCTCAGTCTTTTCCTCTATGGAAAGAGGAATTGGATTAGGTAATATTAAGAGTTGCCTTCTTGATGTACAGTTTTGTGATTTATATATACTTGAGGTAAGTGAAGGGAATTTTACATGAAACCAGAAAATTCATTATTATGTATTTTAGAAAAACACGGCATGAAGTAAACAGAGTGATATTTGAGTTAACAGGAAGCTTACATTTGTTTTCCAAAAGATTAATTATGGCAAGGAGAACTAACTTAGGGGAATTAGTGTATTATATTGATTTTCTTCTGGTATGTCATATATGGCCAGTGGATCACATAGGAATGTATATAGTGGAATCAGGTGACCAGGAAGTACCAATATTTTTATCTGCGTTCAGAAAACAGCTTTTTTGTTGTGTTCTCTTGTAAAGTTAAATTAGGGCACCTAAATACCTCTAAAGTTAAAACTTCAGGTAATTAGTACATATACAGTATTATGTTGCCTATGCTGTTATTTTAAAGTAAATTATAGAAATTGTTAAACCAACTTAGTAAGGTATCATACAGTTGGATTATATTAGGAAATCCTTTCAAAAGCTAATCTTGGCTCCATACAGGTTTATTCTCTTGAAATGGGGTGGGCATCTATTAAGATTAATGATTCATTAGGCTCCTTAGCTATTCCAAGAGGATGCCAGCCATACTTCAGCTGGTATGCATTTTGAAGTCTTTGGACTTATAGACAATTGGAGGTTTTTAATAATTTTTCAAGGGAGCACGATACGAATCTTATCATCATTGTATGAAATAAATTATAGTATAGAAGTTAGTAGCACCAACCCTGGAGTTAGATTCCCTGAATCTAATTCTGGTGCCACCCCTTACTGAGGGACCTTGGACAAGTCACTTTATTTCCACAGTTTCCTCGTCTGAAAATTACAGATAATGGTAAGGATTAAATGAATGAATATATTGTAAGTAATAAATGTGTTAATATATAGAAAGGGTTTAGAATAAATCATTCCTGGCACATAGCATGTGATATCTAAGTGTTAGCTATTATTATTATAATTTCATCGTCATCATCTCCAGGATTTTTTAACACCCAGTTGAATAAAACAATATTGAGGGAGGACTGTGAAAGATTTAGAATCTATTCTTCTAGATATTCTAAACTCTGCCCAGTTAATCAAATAAGGTCTACAGAGAGCTGGAATTTTGAATCCTGTATTGATAATGCTTGTTGTTTTAGTCAGGGAAATCAACACACTGAAGTTTTGTTCCTTGCTTATGTCATGGTCTAATTCAGGTTGAATGGCTCTCCTTGTAGACACTCCTCTGAGCTAAGGATATAAGCTCCTTCCATTGTGTGGCACTGCTGTCTTAAATATGGTCCTTCAAGGTCATGGTGGAAGAAGAAAGCAAAGAGCTGTTATGCCCAGGCCTCCATAGAGGACACATCACTGTGCACTGGCCAGAATCCAGTCATATGGCCCCAATCTGATCTCAATAGCTGGGAAATGTAGAGTTTCTGCATGTGCAGGAAGAAACAAAAGACGTTCAGGTGACCTCTGTTACATACAGTCCTGCAGACTCATTCTTTTTTTTTAAATATCTTTATTAGAGTATAATTGCTTTACAATGGTGTGTTAGTTTCTGCTTTATAAAAAAGTGAATCAGTTATACGTATACATATGTTCCCATATCTCTTCCTTCTTGCGTCTGCCTCCCTCCCACCCTCCCTATCCCACCCCTCTAGGTGGCCACAAACCACCGAGGTGATCTCCCTGTGCTATGTAGCTTCTTCCCACTAGCTATCTATTTTACATTTGGTAGTGTATATATGTCCATGCCACTCTCTCACTTTGTCATAGCTTACCCTTCCCCTCTCCCCATATCCTCAAGTCCATTCTCTAGTAGGTCTGTGTCTTTATTCTCGTCTTACCCCTAGGTTCTTCATGACCTTTTTTTTTCCCTTAGATTCCATATATATGTGTTAGCATACGGTATTTGTTTTTCTCTTTCTGACTTACTTCACTCTGTATGACAGACTATAGGTCCATCCACCTCACTACAAATATCTCAATTTCGTTTCTTTTTGTGGCTGAGTAATATTCCATTGTATGTATGTGCCACATCTTCTTTATCCATTCATCCAATGATGGACACTTAGGTTGCTTCCATGTCCTGGCTATTGTAAATAGAGCTGCAGTGAACATTTTGGTACATGACTCTTTTTGAATTATGGTTTTCTCAGGGTATATGCCCAGTAGTGGGATTGCTGGGTCGTATGGTAGTTCTGTTTTTAGTTTTTTAAGGAACCTCCATACTGTTATCCATAGTGGCTGTATCAATTTACATTCCCACCAACAGTGCAAGAGTGTTCCCTTTTCTCCACACCCTCTCCAGCATTTATTGTTTCTAGATTTTTTGATGATGGCCATTCTGACTGGTGCAGACTCACTTTTTATAAGGCTCTGATCAAGTCAGTATAAAAAATGGTTGAAGGCCACATTATCTTATTTTTATTGTATAAATGCTGTTGAGTAGTGTCCCCAGTGGAGTACTGGGCCTGATCTTAGTTTAAGAATAATTGTACCCCTTTTAGGAAAATTGTTAATATTTTTCTTATGTAAACTGAACTGAGACCAGATTTCTCTTTTCTAGTTGGCAGACTGCTCAAAACTTTACAGCCAAATTTGTTGCCCATCTGGAGCAAATACATTCCTTGCTCAGTTTTATGCCCCATAGACTTGGTTTTTTTATATTGATTCTTTCATAAATAGTTCATGTTATTTTTTTGTTGTATTTTATAAATCACAATAAATATTTTTTTAGAGGGAACAAGGTGGTACATAAGTAAATAGGTAAATAAACTCCTTTATGTAGAGGTATATATCATGGGAATAGTTATCACTGAGTCAGTTAGTTGACAAAGATTCTCTTTCTTAAACTCCTTGAGAAATAAGACACTCCCATCAGTAACCGTGGGTCAATTTGGTAGTGATTCTCAACTCAGGAGCTAGGGATAGACCCTGTAGGAAGGTTTACCAGAATGTTTGGCGGGGGGAAGGGAGGAAGGTGGGATTTATTCCCCTATACACACACCTCAGTACCACTGGTACAGACAGACATTTAAATAGTAATGCTCTCCTTCACTGCAATAATATAGCTCTATCCTTCCTTTGTAGTCTCATAAAATGTTTTATGTTTATGTTGTGTGTAAATCTTTATCTAAGAAAAGGAGAAGTCCCTTCTCAGAGTATCGGGTGACCTCACTGCAGTTCAAGTTCCAAATGTTCAACTCAAGAGTTGCTCTTCGGCTAAAGTAGGTACCTTCCTGGCCAAAGGGAAGCCAGGTGCAAAGCTGCTGTGGAAGTATCTCTTTTTTGCTGAGAAAAACATGGTTTGTTTGAATTATCCTTTCCTTAACATCACTTCTAATTATCCTAAGGAGGTTTTATTTCCTTCTCTGTGCCCATTTCTCCCCCCAGGAAAATAGCTTCATACTGTCCAGGGAAGGGCAGAGTGCCATAGAAGGAATTTACACTGAAAGACAAGCACTTTGAAAGAAACTGTGTCTTGTCTTTCCTACCACACTATATGTTTGGTGAATTTGAATTAGAAATTGGAGAAGACTAACTGGCTTAGCTAATGCAGTTATGCAGACTTCACAAGTAGAGAGAGGGCATGGATTTACCTTAAAGGTAAAACAGACAAACCTGGGTGAAAGATGGTATATTTATGATTAGTTTACTTTGTGCCTGGATCCCACCAGCTTAGCCTCTAGCCATTTTTGTGGTTGGCCAGTACTGCTTTCTTGTAGGCCTCTTGTAAGTTAGGTGATGTGGTGGCATCTCTCCTAGATGACCCCTGATGTTGCCTACCTCCTGGTAGCCATACTCTTGTGTAGTCCTCTCCCACATTATACCAGGATTGGCCTATGTGGACAATAGCATAAAGCAGAAATGATGGTAATTCACTTCTGAGATGAACATATACAAGATTGCAATTTGGGTGCTGACTCTCTTTTGGATATCTTGCTCTGAATGAGATAGGCTGCCATGTTGTGAGAAGCCCTATCCAGAAGCCCATAGAGTAAGGAACTGAAGTCTCTGACCAACAACCAGTGAAAAAGAAAGACCTGCCAACACCACATGGATGAGGTTGGGAGCAGATTCTCTTGACTCAGTCAAGTCTTGAGATGACTATAATTCTAGCTGACAGCACTGCAACTTACTGAGAAAACCAGAACCAAACCACCCAGCTAAGTGCCTCCCAGATTCTTCATGATAAGAAGCTATTGGATATAAAAAATGCTTGTTGTTTTAATCTGCTGAATTTGGGGTAATTTGTTACAAGGCAATAGATAACTAATACAGATAAGATAGAATGAACATAAATCTTTTCTCCCAAATACCAGAAAATAAATCATTGGGTCTTCTTGAACATTGAAAGATACCTGACTTTTATTTCTACTTCAAGTTCTTTTCTCCTTTCCACCTTAATAAATATACTTATCACTTGGCACTGCAAAGGAAATTAGATTCTCTCCTAATGTTGAAACCCATTTGACAGTATCTTGGAGCAGTGATTGAAGAGATGAGACTGTGCTCAATGCTTAGTGTGAAGAGAATTCCCTCCAACAAATCTTGTAGTAATGGTCATTATTAATTATCATCTAGGCAGCCTCCTCTCTTTTCCCCCTTCTTTTGGAGGTTCAGAGAAGCATCTCTTCTGTTGGGAAGTAAAGTATAGATTAAGACAGAATCAGTTTCTGGCCAGAGGTTAGCTTTTTCTCTCTACATGTTCTATTTTTCTCCTTTAGTTTTTAGAATAACGGACAGAGAACACATTTCAGGAGCCAGATATTATGCCTTAAATTTTTCCATGAGGTGCTTCAAAAGATCATGGAACAGATCCTTCTTTGACATACAAGAACTGAGTGGGCAAACTCTCTTGAGACAACTGGAGCCTAGTGTCTATTTTAATGCTTTATTTAAATGAAAGGTCGTAATATTTGGAAAACTTCACTAAATGTTGTAATATGTAATACAACTGCCTTTGTACAGCATGGTGACCATAGTTTTTCTACCATTATCTCAGAGATTCAGATGATATTTACTATAATTTAATAAAGTGAAAAAGTACTACAAAAGGTTCTGTGATTTGTCTGAAGCCCACCAGATATTTAGAAGCATTCATTACTATAATGTCCATTTCCTACCTTCATTCCAGGCCTTTTTTTTTTTTAACACAAAAATAAGCAGTTAGTTGAATTCAAATTAATTTCTTATGTATTCAAAGAATGGCTTTCGTACAGTAAGGATAGCCCAAGATAGAGAGGTCCTGTGAAATTTCTTAAATGGGACTCATTAATCCTCTGAAATAGTGGGTATAGGTTTTAAACAGCATGAAACAGTTTGGACAAGTGCATACAATTTTATTACAAATTAATAAAATTCATTTTGATTAAAATAATACTTCTGCTAAAATTGAATGGTACCACTTTTTCTTGGATAACACAGTATTATCATATAATATGGCAAAAATATTCAGAATATGTTTGAGATTCAGCCATGCTGTATAAACAAAACATACCTAGAAGAATCACTTTTATTTGAATCTGCCTGAATTTGCTCATTTATCTTTGCTGTACCTTGGCTGAAGTGTTTCTTAAATGGAACGCACTTATTCATAGGGTTGCAGTGTATAAGCAGGGGCTACCTCCCATCCAAAGCATAGTTAAAAGTAGAGTTAGGGCTTCCCTGATGGGGCAGTGGTTGAGAGTCCGCCTGCTGATGCAGGGGACACGGGTTCGTGCCCCAGTCCGGGAGGATCCCACATGCCGAGGAGTGGCTAGGCCCGTGAGCCATGGCCGCTGAGCCTGCACGTCCAGAGCCTGTGCTCCGCAATGGGAGAGGCCACAACAGTGAGAGGCCCGTGTACTGGAAAAAAAAAAAAAAAAAAAAAATTGTGGAGTTAATCTTCATCTGGATTGTGCCTTATTTTTGTTCTATTTGTCCTTGGAGGACATTAATCAGTGCTTCCTTGGAAACAGTGTTCTGGTATATGAGTTAAAATTGTAATGAATCCAAAGAGAGGCAAATTAATAGATCTAAAAATAGATTCCTATTCAGCACAATTCATACCCCTCCCCCTTAGACACAGTTCTCCTGGTTGACTATCTATAGCAGTTAAGGGTACGGAGCTTTGCAAGGGCTTTGTCCCTTGCCTTCGTGCACATGTGGACACACCCAAGACCCAGGACCATTAGTCTCTTGTGCAAAGCAATTAAACTGCTGGATTCCAGCTGTGCAGCACCTTATGGGTTTTCCTAACATTAATTTCTACAGGAGCCAAGGCAAATGAGCAACTGGGAAACCTGATTAGTCTTCCCAAGGCTTCCTCTGGGGACTATCTCATTTCTCCCCAATGAGAGGAGTGTTTTACAGTTCTGCTGTGTGCATACTAAACATTCATTTATTATCTTAAAGAAGGAAGTACTCATAAATAACATACACATAATTCCCAATTAGATAATTTCAATTTTAATCATTATGCAAATCTAATGAGCCACCTTTGATTTTTCTTTCTCCCTAAGTTAGATATCTTTCAAAAATCTTTAAAGAAATATCATTGTTCTAAAATACCACAAAAGTATAGAATAGATTTCTTCATGAATGCTGACCAGATAGGTATTAAATAACTTGAGGGATTCCATCATTTATGAATAAACACAATTTGGAACTGTGTGTAATGTTTGAATTGAAAATTTGCCAAGGTCATTACTGTCATCGATTTGGTCAGTATATCTTCTGACAGAGGGACTGTGATGCTGTTCTACTAAATTCATTGGAATTTATTCACTGTGACTACTTAGGTACATGAACCCTCTACTGCTGGTAAGGATGTGGGCTTTCTGGTTGCTCATCCTGGCGAGATGCCCAGGATTGTGATAGTCCCGAGAACCCTTTCCTCCAGATGCAGTCAGGCCCTAGCAGTCTACTCCACTCCTTATGCGTAGGTTCTCCCTGGACTCTTGAAGGGCATCAGGAGGTAGGGGCCCAGAGTGGGAACTCAGTCAATGTTTGTTAAATGAAGGACTGAATTTTGCAGAAAAAGTTTGAGAGAAGTAAACATTTTCCCAAATCTAATTTGAATAAGTGCTTTCTGCTTTCTCGTGAAAGTTCTACCACTTAGTGACATGGCTTCTTTTGTGTCTTCCTGGGCCCTCCATTGTGTCCTTGTCTTCCAGAGTGGTTCCTCCGTAGAAAAGACCTGGGGAGAGACAAAGTCTTGAGTTCTTCTCAGATCCTGGGTATTTAAAGGGACTGGGGGGAACTATGAAACAGGTGGAGCCTGTGAGTAGACTTTGGGGCATTTGTGACTCCCCTGAGATGCCAAGCAAATTTTAAGTATTTATCCTTATTTGTATGTGTGGTGTTTTTTGTTTGTTTGTTTGTTTGTTTTAGGAAAAGAATCCATAGCTTTTATCAGATGCTCAATAGGGTTTGGGCTCAACCACCAAGAATCACTGCCATTGAGGTTATCAGCAGTAATTACAGACAGACTTTGTAACTTAACTACTAATGCTACCAGTTCTGAAAGTGATTCATTAGAAATAGTTTGCTGTGAGACACACAAAATGCTATTTGAGTAAAAAGTCGTGTTGTCGTTAATCCTTTGTCAAATAATCAAGACTCTGTGGAATGCTTCATGGTTCAAACTTTTACTTAAACTCAGAGCTGACTGATTTTTTGTGATATGCAAGCTCTTTCCTTGTCCTGCTCTCTTGGACTCTGGAACAGAAAAGTTCAGTGATAATGGAGCATTTGCAAATTATGTCTTTCAGTACAACGGAAATGGAAGCTTCATTTTTCATTCTTTTCAGTCTAGTAGAGCTCTGATCTCTCATGCCTGACATATATTTTCTTTTGGAATCTATCTTTTCTACTGTCTAAGTACTCATGATAAAAAAGTACTTCTAGAAGGCAGAATAAGTTGAGCACATTGTGTTTTATCTTTATGATGAAATGCCTACTTCCCATTAAAAGGCAAATACTTCTTTTGAAAAAGTTGAATAGAAAGGTGCTTAAAAAAGAGACTTATAGATGAAATTTGGAGGACTAAGAAAAACTGTTAAAATTTATTTGATCTTGGATACATTTCCATTTATTTTTAATTAGTTCTGATACATACACATATATGTATATATATGTATGTACACACACACAATACAGTGAAAAGAACAGAATGCCAGGCAACCTAGTGTTTGCATAGAACTTAACAAGCATTGTCTTGTTTTACCCAAGAAAATTTTAATCAGTAAGTAGCAAACTTTCAGTCATTTGTTTATTCATTCATTTATTCAGCAGACATTTGAGGTCTACAAGGTCCTAGGGCCTTTGTTATATTCTGATGTGAAAATATGAACAAGAAGTGCTCTCTCCTCAAAAGCCTGCCTTTCAGCCCAGACAGACTAAACAAAACCCATTGTGCTCAGGGTCAGTATTGTCAGTGGAAGCTACATCATAGGGAGGTATCTAATATGAGACCTCCTGGGTGTAAACTTTGTACTATTGCATGTTAGCCTTGTGACCATGGTCAGTCAGTGCACCACTGAAGGCCTCAGACTCTTTATTTTTAAATTAAGTAGCACCACCTTACTGGGTTGCCATGAGTATATAAAGGCCTACGTAGAATGACAATAAATGCTACATAAATATTAATTGTTATGATTAACTTTTAAAAACACAGTGTGAACCAAGTACTTGGGAACACAGAGGTGGGAACTATGGAAAACGACTAGAAAGGTTCTGGAAAGATAATACAGAAAATGTATTCTGTGCGCTGTGTGGGTTTGGGGTGAGAAGAATCTTCAAAGGAACATAGATGGCATGTAAATACATAGGTGCTTAGGGGAGGATGGTTAAAGCTATGGAGGAAGGGGCTTTCTAGAATGCTTATATTGTTTTCCTTCATGTGTTCAACTTTTTTTTAATTGAAGTATAGTTGATTTACAATATAGTGTTAGTTTCAGGTGTACTGCTTAGTGATTCTATTATTTTTTTCTTATTATATTCCATTATAGATTATTACAACATGTTGAACATAATTTCCGGTTCTATATAGTAAATTCTTATTGCTTATCTATTTTATATATAGTAGTTTGTATCTGTTAATCCCACACTCCTAACTTGTCCCTCCCCACCTCACTCTCCCCTTTGGTAACCATAAGTTTGTTTTCTATGTCTGTGAGTCTGTTTCTGTTTTATATGTAGATTCATTTGTATTGGTTTTTTTTATTTTTAACATCTTTATTGGGGTACAATTGCTTTACAATGGTGTGTTAGTTTCTGCTCTATAACAAAGTGAATCAGTTATATATATACATATGTTCCCATATGTCCTCCCTCTTGCGTCTCCCTCCCTCCCACTCTCCCTATCCCACCCCTCCAGGCTGTCACAAAGCACCGAGCTAATATCCCTGTGCCATGCGGCTGCTTCCCACTAGCTATCTACCTTACTACGTTTGTTAGTGTGTGTATGTCCATGACTCTCTCTCGCCCTGTCAAAGCTCACCCTTCCCCCTCCCCATATCCTCAAGTCCGTTCTCCAGTAGGTCTGCGTCTCTATTCCCGTCCCACCCCTAGGTTCTTCATGACATCCTTTTTTTTCTTAAATTCCATATATATGTGTTAGCATACGGTATTTGTCTTTTTCTTTCTGACTTACTTCACTCTGTATGACAGACTCTAGGTCTACCCATCTCATTACAAATAACTCAATTTCGTTTCTTTTTAAGGCTGAGTAATATTCCATTGTATATATGTGGCACATCTTCTTTATCCATTCATCCGATGATGGGCACTTAGGTTGTTTCCATCTCCGGGCTATTGTAAATAGACCTGCAATGAACATTTTGGTGCATGACTCTTTTTGAATTTTGGTTTTCTCAGGGTATATGCCCAGTAGTGGGATTGCTGGGTTGTATGGTAGTTCTATTTGTAGTTTTTTAAGGAACCTCCATACTGTTCTCCATAGTGGCTGAACCAATTCACATTCCCACCAGCAGTGCAAGAGTGTTCCCTTTTCTCCACACCCTCTCCAGCATTTATTGTTTCTAGATTTTTTGATGATGGCCATTCTGACTGGTGTGAGATGATATCTCATTGTAGTTTTGATTTGCATTTCTCTAATGATTAATGATGTTGAGCATTCTTTCATGTGTTTGTTGGCATTCTGTATATCTTCTTTGGAGAAATGTCTATTTAGGTCTTCTGCCCATTTTTGGATTGGGTTGTTTGTTTTTTTGTTATTGAGCTGCATGAGCTGCTTGTAAATTTTGGAGATTAATCCTTTGTCAGTTGCGTCATTTGCAAATATTTTCTCCCATTCTGAGGGTTGTCTTTTGGTCTTGTTTATGGTTTCCTTTGCTGTGCAAAAGCTTTGAAGTTTCATTAGGTCCCATTTGTTTATTATTTGTATTGTTTTTTAGATTCCACATACAAAGGATATCATGTTGTATTAGTCTTTCTCTGTCTGACTTCACTAAGTATAATATTCTCTAGGTCCATCCATGTTGCTGCAAATGGCAATATTTCATTCTTTTTTATGGCTGAGTAATATTTCAGCTTAGTTTTTTACCTCTCTTATAAAACTATAACTTGCCTTTTAAAGACTTTCTCTTCTTGATATCAAAAAGTAATTTAGGTCTAATGAGAAATTGTCACTTTTGGGCCTCTTTCTTCCCAGGTAGCTAGGTTCCCAATGTAGATTTAGTAACTCCATAATTTAACTAATAAATTTAACTAATAAATATAGATTTTCAAATAGAAATATATCCTAATTTACTCTTATGTTTAAGGCTAAGGCTTTAAGTTTTTCATCTTGCTTTATTTCATAGTAAGCATTTCTAAAATATTCCTATTCTCTGTTAACCACCTTTTATTGAGAATTCTTTGTTTTATACACTGTGTTGTTTCATTCATAATTTGGTACTAAATTCGAGTTTTTATTTGCTGTTTTGATTGAATAGTGCATATCTCAGTCTGTCACGCCACCCTAAAGCAACGAGCTTGTGGAATTTGTATATGAGTGTGTGTGCACGTGTGTACATATATGTATCTTAACCAATTTGCAAATGTGAGACAGTTTTAAGTAAAAAACATTTTCCTAACTCCCTGAATATTTTGTGAGATATTCAGAAAAGCAGAGTACATAAATAGCAATATGGCAGAGAGTGACTGGCAAGATGATTCATAAGGAAAAAATGCTCTATTTCTTCAGTTCACAAAAATGCACTCATTTTTATTTAAGTGTATTTGCCTGTGATCATCTTTCTTTTAAATTTAGTCTAAACTCCTCAAGGTCTTGAACCTATGATACTTGAAGTTTGAATCGATACAGGTCATGTATCCAATGTGGAAAATAACAGTTTCCTTGTTACTTTGAGGGGCACATACATTTTGAATAGACGTAGAATTTAAAATAAAATCCTTATCAGTTAATGTTTTCAAAATCAATTCTACTTGTCAGTGCACGCAAATGCTTTAAGAGAATATAGTACCTTCTCTGCACACAAGGGTACTCAGTAAGTGCTAGCCTTAATTTTCAGATATATTAGAAGTGAGTGTACTTGAAATACTATTATTTTAGCAATACCTATTCTCATTTTTAATAAAATTCTTATCTATGAAAATGTCTGCAAAGAATTCAGTGCTGTTAATCTAATTGAAACTATTTGATTACACGGAGATGAACGTTAAAATGACTAATATTTTTTGGAGACAAATTTAATTTGCTTTTAAGTACTATAGCAAATGACATTCTTCTAGATCTCTGAATGGTATTGATGTTTGTGTGTTCAGGTGTTGCACAAATTAAGGAACTAAATCACTTTTATCGGTAGGAGTTAAATGCGGTAGAGAAGCCATTAAAGTAATTTACAGCAGATGATATGTCAAAGCAGTTTCCTATGAAACCCTACAGAGATGGGAGGGAGTATGAATCATTGAGGATTTGTCATCTCTAATTACTTTAGCTCTCTTAGGAACAACACATAAATTTTTAATGGAAAAAATAAAGACAACAAACACCAGAGAGGGAATGTTGTACTTAATGCTGGCTCACTCACTTTTTGTTTTTCAAGACCAGAATTCTGAGATCAAGCTGAATCTGTATATTTGATTTTTAATGCCTTCTCTCTTCATCTTCTCTAAAACAACATCAGCAACAAATTGTTTATAAGGCCTGTGAGATTTCATTTATTTGTCCTATTGTTTGACTAACATGAGTGGAGAATGCTTAGAAAGCTTACTGTCAGTATATGTTTTTCTTTTATCTTTAATATAGGTTAAATAAACCCTTAGACTAAAAAATGATTTCAGGTACTCCTAAATTTGTATATGAAACCCAAGTACGTTAATTGCCATTATTATTTAATTTAATTAAAGTTTGCAGTAGGCATCTATTGCTTGGGTCGTGTAGCACCTACTCACTGTTTTCTGGATAAATCACCCCATTTTTCTTATGGGTAATCTTCATCTATTCTTCATGCAGGGGAGGGGCACAGAGCTGGGCAAGCTGTAGCCATGTGCCTGCCTTGAACTCAGCATTGGGCCAGCCTGGCTAGAGAAGATGCTCAAATTTGTGGTGACATGGAGGTCTGCATGCAAACCTTGGCCTGGATAACCTCAGGTAAGGAGGCAGCTGGCTGACCTGGCCTCATAGAATCAGCTTTCTGGAGATTTTTGCAGGAATACCCATTGACCACCTTACTTAGCCTGCTTAGCCTGCTTAGTCCCTCTATAGGCTATGTCTTGTTTGATTTGTGCTTTTAAATGTTTGCTATATTTTTCCTATCATTTGTTTGTTGTTTTGGTAAGATCAAGGTGTCTATTAGCTCAGTCTCCCATGTTGATGCAACCTGAAGTCTGCAATAAGGTTTTAAGAACTAAATTCCCCTACTGGTTGTCATTGTACTGGGGTCATTATAGGATTGTCAGATGATTGTCAGACTGTGTGTGAAATGATTAGCTCAGAGCCTGGCCCAGAGAAAGGACTATGTGCATGTTGGTTAGGGGACTAGAGGAAATGGTTGTGTGTGCAGCCTAGCATGTGTCAGCTGGCCAAAAGTAAGAAAGTGTTCTGGAAAGAAAAGGGCTGAGAACCTCAAAAATCTTCTCTACTTCTTATTTGGAGGCAGCTCTGGTAGCCTCTGTCCCTTGGTCCCATCAGGTCCTCATCACTGGGAAACACTCTCAGAAAACTTCAAAGAGCTGAGTGAAAATACCAGTCAACTGAGTTTCATACCTAGCCAAACACTCTTTCAAGAGTGAGGGCAAAATGAAAAAAAAAAAAATCAGACAAAGACTTGGAGAGCTTACTAATCCATGGTGCTTTTAAAGGGAATAGGTATAGTTCAGCAAGAAGAAAACTGAACCGAGGAGGAAGTTTATAAAAAAATATAAAAGAAACTAAAAGAAAAGATAATGAAATTTAACCATTGATGGTGCTTTTTCCCAACACAAGTAAGATAAAACTAAATTTCAACACAATAATAAAATATGTTGGAAAGTTCAAGGGTGATTAAATCATATTATCAAGAGGAGAATATAAAGTTGAACTTTGACTTTTAGAAAAATTCATGGATAAGAGATATCTTAACACTTTAAGTGTTTAAAAGCAACTTTTTGATCTTTAGCTTTCAAACAAAGATATAACAAAAATTTTTATCAGTCTAATCAAAGATAGGAAAAAGAACAAAAGAAGCAAAGAAATGAATGGTAAGTAGAAACTACAAAATAAGGTGGTAGAAATAACTGTAAATGTGTAAGTATTCAGCATAACTGTTGTCAAGTAACATAATTATTGCAGGTAACAAGTAAATCATCCCAAGTTACTGCATCACGTTGACTTCAGGTTACAGCAACATAGTAGAATGAGCTAATAGAAACCTTGATCTTATCAAAAACACTAACAAATGCTGGAAAAATATAACAAACAGTTAAATGTATAATCCAAACAAGTAATAACATAAAGAGGGACCCTAAAGCACTAAGCACACTTTTTCAAGTAGCATGTATTTTAATCTCCACTTGCCTTACATCTTGATATGTCTTAAATGGTTTTGAACTCTAGTAGAGAAGAACGGGTTATATTATATGGGAATCCTGCTGTCCCTAACAGAACAAAATAGGAAGTTCAGAGAAACACACCTACATAAATGAAAACTTGGTATATGACAAGGATATTAGAAATCAGTGGAGATAATCGATTTACTGAATAGAGCAGTCACAGTTGGCTACCTAAATAGGAAAATAAAGATAAAATTAGATCCCTATCTCACATCATACATAAAAATCTATTGTAGGTAGAATTACAAAATATCATACAGCAACATATTAAAATAAAAGCATACATAGGAGAATGCCATTTAATTTCAGAGTAAAGAAAAACATTTAAAACTATTCACAAAAAGCACAAGCCATAAAAAGCTAAATTTCACTAAATTAAAATGTTAAATTTCTTTAGAGTGATAAACAGATAACATTAAAATAAAAGTCAATCTGGAAGAAGATATTTGGTGTACACATAAGTGTCAAAGAAATAGTAGCTTGAGAACATAAAAAGTCCAATAACCCAATGGAAAAATGTGGAAAAGACATGAACAGACAATTCACAGAAGAGGAAACCTAAATTAGCTTTGTAGGTTAGCAATGATGTTCAAATTAACTAGTAATCAGTAAATACAAATCAAAACAACAAAATACAGGGGTTTTTCCCCCATATATAACATCTTTTTTAAAATTAAAAAAAATTTTTATTGGAGTATAGTTGACTTACAATGTTGTTAGTTTCTGCTGTACAGCAAAGTGAGTCAATTATACATATACATATATCTACTCTATTTTAGATTCTTTTCCCATATAGGTCATTATAGAGTATTGAGTAGAGTTCCCTGTGCTATACAGTAGGTTCTTATTAGTTATCTATTTTATACATAGCAGTGTGTACATGTCAATCCCAATCTCCCAATTATCCCTCCCTCTCCTTCCCCCCAGTAACCATAAGTTTGTTTTTTACATCTGTGACTCTATTTCGGCTTTGTAACTAAGTTAATTTGTACCATTTTTTTTTAAGGTTCCACATATAAGTAATATCATTTGATATTTGTCTTTTTCTGTCTGACTTTACTTTACTCAGTATGACAACTCTAGGTCCATTGATGTTGCTGCAAATGGCATTATTTTGTTCTTTTTTATGACTGAGTAATATTCCTTTGTATATATGTACCACATCGTTATCCATTCATCTGTCAGTTGACATTTAAGTTGCTTCCATGTTCTGGCTATTGTTAATAGTGCTGCAATGAACATTGGGGTGCATGTATATTTTTGAATTATGGTTTTTCTCTGGATATATGTCCTGGAGTGTGATTGCTCACCTCACACCAGTCAGAATGGTCTTCATCAAAAAATCTACAAACAATAGATGCTGGAGAGGGTGTGGAGAAAAGGGAAACCTCCTACACTGTTAATGGGAATGTAAATTGGTACAACCATTATGGAGAATAGGTATGGGGTTTCCTTAAAAATCTAAAAATAGAGCTACCATATGATCAAACAAAATACAGTTTTACACTAGTATAACTGCAGAAATAAAAAGTTATGGCCGTGCTAAATTGATATATACATATTTATATGAAAAACTGATGTATAACAGTTGAGGATGTGGGGAAATAGGAATCTCATCCACTGCTGAAGGGGATGGAAATTAAACCAGCTTTGGAGAGCAATTTGGCAATGTGTAGTGAACCTGAAGATTGCCTATGCTAGGTGTATAACTACAGGAGGAAATATAAATAAGAATGTTCAATGCTAAATTGCTTACAGTGGTGAAAAACTGAAAACAGTATAAATATCCATTAGAGGAAAATTAATAAACAAATTATAGCATATTCATATAATACAGTACTATAAAAAAATCGAAATGATCATGTGCTCCAAGTATTAGTATGAGGTAAAATGTTGAGTAAAAAAATGGAAAAAGAAATTTGTGATGTGATACCTATAGAATGATAACATTTTTGTAATATTTAAATATGCTATCAAATATTATACTGGAATGAAGATGGCGTGCATGGATATTAAGCTTACTTGGAATGATTTTGTTTTAAAAAATGTGAAACAAATTTGGTAAACAGAGAATGTATTAAAGTTGGGTAGTAGATACATGATGCATATTTTGATTTTATTATTTAAAAAATTTGCATGTATGAATATTTTATAATAAAGTTTTTTGTGAAATAGGAAGATAAGGATGATAGAATAAAATAGAAAAAGGGCAAAATATATCAATAAATAATTAACTAAAGAGGAAACCTAAGTGACTAATAAATATACTTAATTACAAATGTAACAAGGTAAATGAAACTAAAGCAAAAATAAAAGCTCACTCTGGGCTTCCCTGGTGGCGCAGTGGTTGAGCGTCCGCCTGCCGATGCAGGGGATACGGGTGCGTGCCCCGGTCTGGGAAGATCCCACATGCCGCGGAGCGGCTGGGCCCATGAGCCATGGCCGCTGAGCCTGCGCGTCCGGAGCCTGTGCTCCGCAATGGGAGAGGCCACAACAGTGAGAGGCCTGCGTACTGCAAAAAAAAAAAAAAAAAAAAAGCTCACTCTACCCAAATAGGCAAAAATAAAAAATTTTGAAAATACCAAATTGGTGAAGGTGTATGTTAAGATGACCTTTGATGGGAGTGTAGAATACTGTAATTCCTTTGTAAAACAACTTATAACTTTGAAGATAAGCATATCTTATGTACAAACAATGATATTATCCTAAATATGCCTTCGTGCAGGTGCACAAAGACAAAAGTGTTCATCAGACGATGTATAAGTGGATAAGTGAGAACTAACCTAAATAAACACAAATAGAGGACCAGAAGAATTAAGGTCTATTCACATGATGGAATACTACATAGATAAAATGAAATAACTAGGTCTGAATGTATCAACATTGATAAATATAAAAAAATGTTTAATAAAAATTGTCAAATGTTACATTGACCATTGTACTAATTATGTAGATTTAAAAACATAAGGACTCTTTATTCTGCTTTTTGATCTATTTATCACCACATCAAGAGCACACTATCCTAATTACTACTGTTTTATAATAGATATTGATATGTGTGGGCACGTCTCTCTACCTTGATCATTTTCAGTAATATTTTGTCTATTCCTGGTCTTTTATTCTTTCAAATAAATTTCAAATTAGCTTGACAATTTAATTAAAATATGTTTTTTTTAAAAAATTACATTGATTCTATTACTCTGATAATTTAGGGAAAATTGCCTTTGTGACATTGAGTCTTCCTTCTCATAAAAATGATACTTATATTTTTAAATTGTTGTCACCAAGTGTTTCAATGTCTGACTTTCTCCAAAAATATATTGTGTATCTTTTGTTGGCTGCCTGTTACTTCTATTTTCCCCACATTCACCACGTACCAAGTTAAATAGTGTGCTTTTCTTTTTTAAATTGAAACAGCCCTTGTTTTTAGAGATGAAAGAGTTCTATCTCCTAATTTCTCCCTATTATTAATGAAGTTGTGGGTGAGTAGAGGGCCATTAATATATGCCAGATTCTACCATGAATGCTGGTCAGAAATTATAAGAAAATTAATTGCAAAGAATACACTACTATGGCAAGTGTGTCAGAAGCTATGATTTATTAGCTGTATCTAGACTGCCTGATCCAGATAATGGTTAGCAGGGCAGCCTGAGTTATGGCAGATGTGGCTGACTGATCATCATTTAAGGGCAGCATTAATAATGTACTTTCAGAGAATGTAAATGTAAAGTGGAAGGTTGCTTTTACAAGTAGGGGAGTTGAAGATATTGCCCTGATTTTGTTCTTCTTCCCAAATCTGTTTACATATAAGCCATTCTAATGTTATGGTTCAGAATCAGCCAAGTTCTAGGAGTATTTTTGCATTACTGACTTAAACTTATCTTAAACAGTGGTAAAAACTTCTATTCATTAAACACATCCCAGAGAGTTATTACAGTTACCTATGTGGCCTTTGCCATCATCTTTGAGTCTGTCTATTGGGTCAAAATCGAGCAGCTAAAAATAACAATTACTGTTTTGCCTCAAATGGAGATTAAAGACAGCTGTCTTTAGGAAGTAGCGTAGTCCAGACACTGTTGTTATTGAGGAACAACAGTAAGCAAATTGAGGAATATAGTAAGCAAATAGTAATTAATAAGTAGTTTTAGCAAAGTTTGAATCTGGATCCATTGCCTATTTATCAGTGTGGGGAAGACCATCTGGTACCCTGTGGGACATTTCCAAGAGTGTTTACTTCTGCCCACTTGTACCACTAGGACCTTTGGGTGGTTTCAGCACTGATGAAATAACACTCTATGTAGAAATGTTTATTGATTCTAGTTCATCTCTATATTTCATATCAGATAGTAATGAGTTGGAGACATTTTGGCTTCTGGTTATAAGTTCTGAAGCAAAGCTTAGTGCTTATCTATTTAAAAATACATTGCTGCTTGGCTTTCTCCTAGGAGAATTGTAGTAACCAAGAGCAGACAAATCTTAAGAGTAAACTATTCACCTACCTAGTATAAATTTATTCAACTGCATGTTTATATATTGGTTTATACATTCTTTTATGTTCCCTGAATACATTATATGTTTCATGTGTCTTGGGTTGTAATTTTCAAGAGGACAGCATCCATGGTGGTTAATTGTTTTGTACCATATTTGAAGCAAGTAGTTGCATAACAGGTGCTGTTTAAAGATTGTAGTGGTGGTGGTGACTCTATATACACCTGTCTTCAGCATTAGCATAATGGACCTGATTTGGAGCTGGATATGATTGGTTTGAATATAAACCTGGAAGAGTCTTAGCAGCTTTCCATAAAATCAAAGTGTTGGTTTCCAGCTTGACTGACAAACAGGAAATCATTCTTACCAAAGAGGTGAAGGATAAACCTCTGGCAGAGTTTTAGAGTGTGAGAGGATGCACAGAAAGAACCACAGTCTTAAGATGCAGGATAAGAGGCATGGCTGCCACACCAGTTGTTCATCACTAGAGGAAGAAGCAAAGCCAACAACATGCACCTTGCGGAACTTCCTGAAGAAAAGCCAAAGCTCCTTAGCCAGGACTTTGATGAAGACTCTTACTTTAAAAGGAATTTTAAGCAAGAGCTTAAGACCAAGAACCTTTGTGAGAACAGTATTACAGTGAAAACTTTGTCCTAGCACACCAAAATAAAAGATGGAAAACTAAGGTATCAGAAAAAGAGACAGATCATATGTGTTTGGAAGATGGGAAAAGTTAATTCACGAGCAAATAGCTTAGTGCACAGGGAGGATGGGATGGGTCTACTTGATACCTGGGACAGAGGGATTCCTGACACTTTGGGTGTGTGGCAGGCTGGGAGGACAGAATGGAAAGGAATATATCTGTGAGAGTTTCAAGCGTCTGGTACAGGAGTGAGAAAGTGCTCTGGTTTAAACCTCCCTGAGGTGGCTTTCACTGGCAGAGAGCAGCAGAGGCAGGAGCAGGTGTGTCTGTCCACCTGCACACAGGGTCTTAATTGTTCTCCTCCTTGCTCAAGGCCCTTGTATGTGTGAAATTATCCTAGGCAAATGTGGTTGCTATGGGCAAGAGTGGCATCTGTTACACTGAGTGGTGACAAGATCCTCTGGGTCTGCAGAGATGGCCAGTTGGTGATGACAGTGACAGCCATGTAAGAATTAGAAGAGCAGATATGAGATACCTCAGGAATCTTTATCCCACCACCTGAGTCAGAGAAGGAGGAAACTGAAGGGTCAGACCTGGCAGCTTCCTGAATATCAGCATGCTGGAAGTCAGGGAGCTTCCCAAGAAATTGAGGTGAATGCCTGATCTATAACCCATATTCTCTGTGCCCCACATCATAGCATCACTTGCTTCCTCACTCAGCTTAACAATTTGACTCCACATTTTTTTTGTCCCTTTAAGTTTGGTCCCCGAATCCAAATCAGAAAAGAAGAAGTAAAGCTGTCACTGTTTGCAGATGACATGATACTATACATAGAGAATCCTAAAGATGCTACCAGAACACTACCAGAGCTAATCAATGAATTTGGTGAAGTAGCAGGATACAAAATTAATGCACAGAAATCTCTTGCATTCCTATACACTAATGATGAAAAATCTGAAAGTGAAATTAAGAAAACACTCCCATTTACCATTGCAACAAAAAGAATAAAATATCTAGGAATAAACCTACCTAAGGAGACAAAAGACCTGTATGCAGAAAATTATAAGACACTGATGAAAGAAATTAAAGATGTTACAAACAAATGGAGAGGTATACCATGTTCTTGGATTGGAAGAATCAACATTGTGAAAATGACTATACTACCCAAAGCAATCTACAGATTTAATGCAATCCCTATCAAACTACCACTGGCATTTTTCACAGAACAAGAACAAAAAATTTCACACTTTGTATGGAAACACAAAAGACCCTGAATAGCCAAAGCAATCTTGAGATAGAAAAACAGAGCTGGAGGAATCAGGCTCCCAGACTTCAGACTGGGAGATAATTACTGTACAAAGGTACAGTAATCAAGACAGTATGGTACTGGCACAAAAATAGAAATATAGATCAATGGAACAGGATAGAAAGCCCAGAGATAAACCCACGCACATATGGTCACCTTATCCTTGATAAAGGAGGCAATAATATACAATGGAGAATAGACAGCCTCTTCAATAGGTTGTGCTGGGAAAACTGGACAGCTACATGTAAAAGAATGAAATTAGAACACTCCCTAACACCATACACAAAAATAAACTCAAAATGGATTAAAGACCTAAATGTAAGGCCAGACACTATAAAACTCTTAGAGGGAAACTTAGGCAGAACACTCTATGACATAAATCACAACAAGATCCTTTTTGACCCATCTCCTAGAGAAATGGAAATAAAAACAAAAATAAAAAAATGGGATGAAATGAAAGTTAAAAGCTTTTGCACAGCAAAGGAAACCATAAACAAGACGAAAAGACAACCCTCAAAATGGGAGAAAATATTTGCAAATGACGCAACTGACAAAGGATTAATCTCCAAAATTTACAAGCAGCTCATGCAGCTCAATATCAAAAAAACAACTCAATCCAAATATGGGCAGAAGACCTCAATAGACATTTCTCCAAAGAAGATATACAGATTGCCAACAAACACATGGAAGGATGCTCAACATCATTAATCATTAGAGAAATGCAACTCAAAACTACAATGAGGTATCATCACATACCGGTCAGAATGGTCATCATCAAAAAATCTACAAACAGTAAATGCTGGAGAGGGTGTGGCTAAAAGGGAACACTCTTGCACTGTTGGTGGGAATGTAAATTGATGCAGCCACTATGGAGAACAGTATGGAGGTTCCTTAAAGAACTATAAATAGAACTACCATATGACCCAGCAATCCCACTACTGGGCATATGTCCTGAGAAAACCATAATTCAAAAAGAGTCATGTACCAAAATGTTCACTGCAGTTCTATTTACAATAGCCAGGACATGGAAGCAACCTAAGTGTCCATCATCGGATGAATGGATAAAGAAGATGTGGCAGATATATACAATGGAATATTACTCAGCCATAAAAAGAAACGGAATTGAGTTATTTGTGGTGAGGTGGATAGACCTAGAGTCTGTCATACAGAGTGAAGTAAGTCAGAAAGAGAAAAACAAATACCGTACGCTAACACATATATATGGAATCTAAAAAAACAAAAAAAGCTCATGAAGAACATAGGGGCAAGACGGGAATAAAGACACGGACCTACTTGAGGACGTGGGGAGGAGGAAGGGTAAGCTGGGACAAAGTCAGAGAGTGGTAGTGTATATATGGGCATATATACATTGCCAAATGTAAAATCGACAGCTAGTGGGAAGCAGTCACATAGCACAGGGAGATCAGCTCAGTGCTTTGTGATCAGCTAGAAGGGTGGGATAGGGAGGGTGGGAGGGAGGGAGATGCAAGAGGGAAGAGATATGGGGATATATGTATATGTATAACTAATTCACTTTGTTATAAAGTAGAAACTAACACACCGTGGTAAAGCAATTATACTCCAATAAAAATGTTAAAAAAAAGAAAAATTTGGTCCCCTATTGCTGAACTTCCACAGGATCTTGGTTCCATGCACAGAACAGTGTAATGAGGATCTTGGAAGTCCTGGAAGTGTTTAGTGGCTGCTGCCCTTGAAGTGTATCAATGGTGTGAAGATTTTAGCTTTTGGACTCAGAGTAAGTTTGACCTTGCAGGTTGCTGACATAAAGTTCCACTTGAGTTCAAGGTTTCAACAGATGTATAAGATAGTGAGAACATTGGTTGTTGCAGATATTGTAGTGAGGTGGAATAAATGCTCTTGAGGGCTACTTTGTGCCAGATTATGTGAGGAGAAACTTAAGATCCAGGTGCAGGTATTAGGCCGCAGTGAGAGAGGCCGTTTTTGGTGCATAGTGATTGCCAAACAAATGCAATGGACATTCAAGACCAAGGGAGACCAGGGAAAGAGGAGGTCACAGCTGAGCTGGAGAAGTCATAGAGTGCTTTGGATTAGGAGTTAGGGGGATGTGGGCCTGGAAGCCAGTCCATACCTGCCTCTTATACGGGAACAAGTCACACAGGCTTTACAGAATTCCTGAGTCCGTTTTAGTAAAAAAAGGAGTTTGGTCACAAATGATCTTCAGAATTACTTTATTGTTCTACCCTTTATAGTTTCATAGCCCCCCTAAAAGTAAGAATTAAATCAAACCTAAGGAATTTAGGATTTCATTATGAGGATGAAGGCACAGCACATTTCAGGAGCTGGAAATCACATGAGCCAAAGTGTGGAAAAGGAGAGTGTAAGGTTCTGGTTTGGGGATACAGAGTGGTTTGTCCTAAATATTATAAATAAAATATCAGAAGACAGATATTAGGATTTGTAAGTACTCAGTACTACATGGTGAAGGAAGGGGACAATATAATTGGATTTGGGCTTATGGTGAAAAGTGTTGATTTTGATTTATCCTTTCTTAGCTGTGGTTCACTTGAATCTTTAAAGTTTCTTATTGTGGCCTTTGGTCAATGTCTTGCTTCAAACTTTAGCAAAAAAAGGCACAGTAAAGAATTATTCTGTGATCCTGTATTTTTAACACTAAAGGGAATGGGGCTACATCTTTGATTTCCTATCCTAGAAACCTATAGTCTGTAAATAAGGCATTGCCATCCCCATTAACCAGCTCCATGAGAACCTGTGATAGTGGAGGGCATGGGCCCCTGTCATGATTTTTTTAGCACATACATTTAGGAAAAATGTATTGATTATACAATATTCAGTGTAACACCAACGTGACAAGTAAACAAAAACTTGTAAATTTTCTCAGAGTCTGAGGGAAATGGAGAGTGACACTCCAGTATTCTCAAATTTACACAGTTCTACTTTAAGCAAATTAGCAGCAGCACTGTTTTAGGGGGTTAACAGCTTTTGTGTAGAAATTATGCCAAGGAGTTTGTTTTGGCTTTGATATGTCATCCTCACAAGACTGTAGTTTTCTTATTAGCTGTCTTTTTATTTCTAAGGCTGTAAGATAGTATTAAAGGGACTATTTTCATTAAAATACTAGATAGTTGCTTTCTATTTATAGTTTTAATCCAGTTTCCAAATGATTCATGTTTGGTATTAAATTCAGTAGGACAATGAGTATTGAATATTTCCATCTTGAAACTACGAGCATGGATTTTCTTGCTGTTTGTTCTCACAGAAATATTTCTAAGGATGATTGGAATTGGTGTATAAATAATCACACTGTAAATATTTAAGAGTCACCTTCCCCTTTCATAGAAAGGATCTTATCAATGAAAATGTGATTAGATCCATAGCAGCAGTGCTTGGAAAAACATCTCTAGTAAAGAGAATATTATTTCTGTTAAACTTCTCAAGAGAAGATAAATAAGGAGAGGTATGAGTTATCATGAGTAATTTGTTGCATCATCATGGAGTAACAAACTAGCTTCCTGTGCTTGCTTGACAATGGAGACGAGTTATCACAGAACAATGCCTAAGGTTTCATATTAACTCATTAACCACTATTATTTGTAATTGAATAATAGACTAGTTTCAGGAGGTTTTGGAGAAAGGTCCACACGGTTTAGGTAGATTACATGCAGTTTTAACCTGTACTAGTTAGATGCCTCGAAAGTCCTCATTAACATTATCAATGCTCCCTATTCCAGTCATCCACCCACCTAGCAGCCTGGCAATCTGGAATACACTTGGTTTGTCATATAAGACATGGTAATCAGAAGATGCATCTAGATGTTGCAGTTAATGGGTATCCACACCATCTTGAAGCCACTATCCTTGCAGACATATATGGAAATACTATAATACTCAAGTAGCTTCTGTATCACAGTACCACCTTCACTGCCTCTTATACTGGGAGGTGTTCGTTTTCTCTTGTTGAGTAGTATGGTTGGGGATGATTTCTGATATTGTCTATGGATATGTGATCTGGTGAAATAATTGAAGCACAAACAGTCATAATCAGTTAGATTTCGGATGTGCAACCAAACAGGGAAAGAATGACAATACGAACTGTGGAGAAAAAGTGGGAAATATATTATGGATGATGCTTAGAATTATTAGTGGTCCAGGAAACAAGTTTGTTTGTTTGTTTGCTGAGTCAACATGCTACAGAGGCAGCTAAAAGAAAGATAATAAATAACCTTGGTCAAGACATTTAAAGATACTGCAGAAGTACAGACATAGAAGGGAACAGACTTGCTCTCTAGTGGTTGTTAATGGGGAGAAATGCATGAAGATGCCTGGACAGATTACTTACTTACTTAATCAGTCAATCAGTTTTTAATTGAGTGCCTTTCATGTTCTAGGCCATGGTTTAGGCACTAGAAACATTTAATAGAACAAAACAGTTTCTCACTGAAATTTACATTCTAGTGAGGATACACAGATGACAAACAAACAAAAAACTATATAGTTTTTTCCTCCATAGTATAATAAGCACTATGGAGGAAAATGAAGTAGGATAGATGCAATAGGGAGTGACAGGGAGAGAGAGGTTTTACTGCTATTTTGTAAAGCTGGTGGGCGTTAGGACACCACCTTCCTTTTTGAATAGGAGATACTGCGGCATGTGAATTTTGATAGGAATGATCTAAAAGAGAGGGAATAGAGGGAAATATCATGAGAAGAGTTACTGACTAAGCATGGAATATGGGGTCTAGTAGAAGAGTGGAGCCTTGGATTTAGATTGAAGCTGGATAAGTGTGATGATTAAAATTGAGATTAGTGGAGAGGTACAGTTATTAGTAGTGCCATGATTCAGCCGTGGGAATAGGTGCTAAGGTTTTAGCTCAAGGACAAGGTCACTGGGGAGGAGAAACTCAAGGAATGAGTAACAAGGGTATTATTGGATAGCTATCTGGTGGATATTGAAATCACCAAAAATTATGACAGGAGGGGTGTTGGAGAGAGTTACAATGAACCAAGGGCTAAATTCTTCAAGGAATAAGCGACATGATCCAGGGGCTTGTAGATAACTTTAACAATATTTAAATAAATAAATATAAACCTTTTACCACTTGGAGATACTTGCTCCTGTCTGATCCCTCTTCCCTGACTAGTAGACTGGGGAGCAGTTCTGGTTTGCATTAGTCCAGTGGGACTATCCTTTATCTGGAACTTCAGAGACATTGAAAACCAAAGGGTATACAAAATTGATAGCTGAATGGGATCAGCTGAATCAGTCAACTGGAGAAAGGGGTACATTTGGGTCATCAAAATGAGGCAGTGCTTGGGCAAGGTAGGAGATCTGAGGACCAGGAAGAGGAGAGCATAGGAGAGTGTGAGGGTCAGGTAATTGGATGGCTACTTGGAGATGGGAAAGGCAGAGCAGGGGTGCAGAAGGTGATTGTTACATTTGGGATTTTTAGAGGTCCCTAAAATGAGTGTGACAGAGGTTGTCTAGCTTTACTTACTTAAAGGGCCAAGATCAGAATAGGCAGCACTCAAGTACCAAAGAATATTGTCTCTCTTGTATAAAGACATTTTTATAATTATGACCACCCTAACCAGTCCAGAACCCCATCTCTCCATTCTGACCATTGCTTATAAAAGCTTGTGTTTTTATCATTTTATCAGCCTCTTTTATTTGGGCATATTGGTACATGAAAGTTGAAAAGCATTTTTCTTGGATTAAGAATGTTAAATCAGTTTTACTGGAAGGACTGAGGATTTTCATTTGAGATTGCCCCACTGGAGGGCATTGGGAACAGCAAGGCAGCATCTGCCTACTACTTCAGGGTGGATCAACATTTATTAATGTAAATAGGGAAGGGTGGGGTTTAGAGAGGTCCTGTTTACCCCTGATGCTCTTGGGACTCTAGTGACTGCTGTCATTTGCACTGACATTTCAAATTCTCTCTCCTTTTTCCATCATGTGGCCTGCTTCCCTCATTGAGTCTCTTTATGTTCACAGCCTGTGTAAGATTTTCTCCTGTCTAGAAAAAGCTGCTCAAAATGCAGAACCGTGCTTCCCATCTCCTCTTTTTACTTCCTGCTGCTGTTCTTGAAAATAATTGCTGTATATAGTCAATCCACAAAACATGAGACTAGGTAGAACCTTTACAGATTCTACATTATAAATTTAAGATTGCAATCTCTTCATTTTCACAAATGCCAAAGATGGGGGTCTCTGCTTTCATTTCTTTCCTGTCAAAAGGACTAAATTTAGCTGGTTGATTTACTTTTTTATCATCCAAACATTAATTCTGAAAGGCAAATAAGTTTTTCCAGATGAACTTTAAAAAGATGATATATCTGATCCCTAAAGCACCAAATCAGAAGTAATACATTAAGGACTTTTTCTGGTAGTGAGGGTTTTTTTTCACATTCCCATTTACCATTTAGTAGATTTCCTCTCTAAATGCAGAAATAAGGTGTGAGAGTATGCATTCATCTGTATTTTCTGTTAAGGTAAAACAGCGGTATATCTTCAATGTTATACCATGCTGTGCAGATTATAAATGAGCCCTTAGAATTTTGACTTTCAGTATTGATATAAACATATTATTTATTTGTTTTCCTTAATTTATGCTGCTTGTTTGTGAGAGAAATGAGTTGATTAGAAATAAAGAACCCTGAAGGTTGTATGTGTTGAGGTAGTAAAATCACTTTTGAGTTGGTGCATTACACAACTCTTGGCATGGCCATAAATTTATTGTCATTCCTCTCCTTAGTAAATTTTCCAGTTACTGTTCCAAACTGTTCTCATACATATCCAGCTTTCAGCCTCCCATCATCCCTTAGGTAACCTTGCCTCCTCTTTACTTGGGAGATTTTGAAACCATCTTTGAAACCATGTGGCTGCCTCAGCCTCCTCCTATAGTAAACTCACTTTATCTTTGAAGGTAAACCATAGTGTTATAACATGGCCATGGTTTTGAGACATTGCTAATTGACTGTTATCCAAGCTGTTTTTAGGGCCCTTGAGCTGCAGTTGGTGCTTTTGAGGGATCAATGTAAGAAGAATCTTTATAATAAACTTGTTTTATCTAGGTTCTGTTTGTATTCAGCCAATGCTTACCATGAAGCATTTTAACATACTTTTCACATTTCTGAGTTTTAACTTTGATTCACCTTTTCAGGGAGCCTGTAAGGGACACATGGGTGTTGTATTTGCTGATTTCTAGTATGCTTGAGAATGTGGATTATGTTGCAGATTAGAAGTATCTTAACGCCAAGATTTAAAATCAGAGTTTTAAACGTTCTTTTATAATCTGTATAGCAGGTAGAACATTGAAGATATATGATTAGGAAGGGGATGGGGTGAAATCTTAATGGTATTAACTGGAAATTTAGTTCATAATTGTCCTGGGAGCAAACTACTGATTCATTCGTTCATTAATTCCACCAATATTTATTGACCACCTGCTGTGCGCCAAGCATGATTTTAGGCACTGGGGATACAGCAGTGAAAAAAAAGGACAAAAATCCTTGCCCTCAATGAACTAATTCTCCTCAAAAATAAACCACATTAATAAATAAAATACAGGGTGGTAAGTGCAAAGAGAAAGAAATAAAGGAGGAAAGGAAATAGAGCTGTTGGTTTGGAGACTGAAAAGTTAGGTTGGCAAGGGAAGGACTCACTGAAGAGGTGATTCTTATGTAAAGACCTGGTGTATGAAGAAGGTAAATAACTTGCTTTTTTTTTTTGAAACTTTTTATTTTATACTGGAGTTCAGACGATTAACAATGTCATGATAGTTTCAGGTGAACAGCAGAGCAACTCAGCCATACATATACATCTATCCATTCTCCTCCAAACTCCCAGTGAAGGCAAATGGAGGAGCAACACTCCCTATGAACACATAAACAGAGACTGGTGCTTTCTTTACTCTGTTTGTTGCTGAGTTAGAGGTGGAAACTAAAGCAATGGAGTGAGACCTTCCTAGGAGGTCTTGAGCCAGTGGAGCAAGCTGGGTGCTCCAGGTTTGGGTGTTGTATGTGTTTGGCTTAGGTAACTGGTGACCTAGGAAATAATGTTGAAGTTGGAAATGACCCCGAGAAACAATCTGGTTCAACCCTCTCACTGTATAATGAAGGAAATAGAATGGGCCCCAAAATGCTTGTTAAGCTGAATTAACCAAAATAATATCCGTGAAGATCCAGCACTAAACCCACATATCTCTTTCGTGATTGACTGTTCATTAACAATACCTCACTTCCTTCCCGTACCACCAGTGCCATGGGGGTCACTATGAACTATTTTAAACTCAGCTCATAAGATGTGGCTGGGAAACTTGGAAAATAATCCCATAATAACCATTTCCCTTCTCTGTCAATTCTCTTCTTTAAAAGTGATGAACGTTGTCATGACATTGACTTCTGAAGACATTGACAACATCACAAAAATCTCTATAATGGAAGCTGTGGGCCACCAATTTTTTTTTTTGAATTTTATTAATTTTTTAATACAACAGGTTCTTATTAGTCATCAATTTTATACACATTAGTGTATACATGTCAATCCCAATTGCCCAGTTCATCACACCCCCACCCCCACCCCTTGCTGCTTTCCCCCCTTGGTGTCCATACGTTTCTTCTCTACATCTGTGTCTCAATTTCTGCCCTGCAAACCGGTTCAATTGTACCATTTTTCTAGGTTCCAGATATATGCATTAATATACGATATTTGTTTTTCTCTTTCTGACTTACTTCACTCTGTATGACAGTCTGTAGATCCATCCACGTCTCTACAAATGACCCAATTTCGTTCCTTTTTATGGCTGAGTAATATTCCATTGAATATATGTACCACATCTTCTTTATCCATTCGTCTGTTGATGGGCATTTATGTTGCTTACATGACTTGGCTATTGTAAATAGTGCTGCAATGAATATTGGGTGCATGTGTCTTGTTGAATTATGGTTTTCCCTGGGTATAAGCCCAGTAGTGTGATTGCTGGATCGTATGTTAATTCTATCTTTAGTTTTTTAAGGAACCTCCATACTGTTCTCCACAGTGGCTGTATCAATTTACATTGCCACCAACAGTGCAAGAGGGTTCTCTTTTCTCCAGACCCTCTCCGGCATTTATTGTTTGTTTGTTTGTTTGTTTGTTTCCAGTATGTGGGCCTCTCACTGTTGTGGCCTCTCCCGTTGTGGAGCACAGGCTCTGGACGCGCAGGCTCAGTGGCCATGGCTCACGGGCCCAGCCGCTCCACGGCATGTGGGATCTTCCCGGACCGGGGCACGAACCTGCGTCCCCTGCATCGGCAAGCAGACTCTCAACCACTGCACCACCAGGGAAGCCCTGTATATTTTTTGATGATGGCCATTCTAACTGGTGTGAGGTGATACCTCATTGTAGTTTTGATTTGCAATTCTCTAATAATTGGTGATTATTGATTATTATTCTCTAATAATTGGTGATTGGAGCAGCTTTTCCTGTGCTTCTTGGCTACCTGTATGTCTTCTTTGGAGAAATGTCTGTTTAGGTCTTCTGCCCATTTTTGGATTGGGTTGTTTGTTTTTTTAATATTGAGCTGCATGAGCTGTTTATATATTTTGGAGATTAATCCTTTGTCCATTGATTCGTTTGCAAATATTTTCTCCCATTCTGAGCATTGTCTTTTCTTCTTCTTTATGGTTTCCTTTGCTGTGCAAAAGCTTTAAAGTTTCATTAGGTTCCATTTGTTTATTTTTGTTTTTATTTCCATTACTCTAGGTAGTGGATCAAAAAATATCTTGCTGTGATTTACATCAAAGAGTGTTCTTCCTGTGTTTTCCTCTAACAGTTTTATAGTGTCTGGTCTCACATTTAGGTCTCGAATCCATTTTGAGATTATTTTTGTGTATGGTGTTAGGGAGTGTTCTAATTTCATTCTTTTACATGTAGCTGTCCAGCTTTCCCAGCACCACTTATTGAAGAGACTGTCTTTTCTGCATTGTATATCCTTGCCTCCTTTCTCATAGATTAGCTGACCATGTGCGTGGGTTAATCTCTGGGCTTTCTATCTTGTTCCATTGATATATATTTCTGTTTTTGTGCCAGTACCATATTGTCTTGATTACTGTAGCTTTGTGATATAGTCTGAAGTCAGGGAGTCTGATTCCTCCAGCTCTGTTTTTTTCCCTCAAGACTACTTTGGCTATTCAGGGTCTTTTGTGTCTCCATACAAATATTAAGATTTTTTTGTTCTAGTTCTGTAAAAAATGCCATTGGTAATTTGAAAGGGATAGCATTGAATCTTTAGATTGCTTTAGGTAGTATAGTCATTTTCACAATATTGATTCTGCCAATCCTACAGCATAGTATATCTCTCCATCTGTTGGTATCATCTTTAATTTCTCTCATCAGTGTCTTATAGTTTTCTGCATACAGGTCTTTTGTCTCCCTAGGTAGGTTTATTCCTAGGTATTTTATTCTTTTTGTTGCAATGGTAAATGGGAGTGTTTTGTTAATTTCTCTTTCAGATTTTTCATCATTAGTATATAGGAATGCAAGAGATTTGTGCACATTAATTTTGTATCCTGGAACTTTACCAAATTCATTGATTAGCTCTAGTAGTTTTCTGGTGGCATCTTTAGGATTCTCTATGTATAGTATCATGTCATCTGCAAACAGTGACAGTTTTACTTCTTCTTTTCCAATTTGTATTCCCTTTATTTCTTTTTCTTCTCTGATTGCTGTGGCTAAGACATCCAAAACTATGTTGAATAATAGTGGTGAGAATGGACATCCTTGTCTTGTTCCTGATCTTAGAGGAAATGTTTTCAGCTTTTCACCATTGAGAATGATATTTGCTGTGGGTTTGTCATATATGGCCTTTATTCTGTTGTGGTAGGTTCCCTCTATGCCCACTTTCTGGAGAGTTTTTATCATAAATCGGTGTTGAATTTTGCCAAAAGCTTTTTCTGCATCTATTGAGATGATCATATTGTTTTTATCTTTCAATTAGTTAATATGGTGTATCACATGGATTTATTTGCGTATATTGAAGAATCCTTGCATCCCTGGGATAACTCCCACTTGATCATGGTGTATGATCCTTTTACTATGTTGTTGGATTCTGTTTGCTAGTATTTTGTTGAGGATTTTTGCATCTGTATTCATCAGTGATATTGGTCTGTAATTTTTTGTAGTATCTTTTTCTGGTTTTGGTATCAGGGTGATGGTGGCCTAATAGAGTGAGTTTGGGAGTGTTCCTTCCTCTGCAGTTTTTGGGAAGAGTTTGAGAAGGATGGGTGTTAACTCTTCTCTAAATGTTTTATAGAATTTACCTGTGAAGCCATCTAGTCCTGGACTTTTGTTTGTTGAAAGATTTTTTTTTTTTTTTTTTTTGCGGTACACGGGCCTCTCACTGTTGTGGCCTCTCCCGTTGTGGAGCACAGGCTCCGGACTGGCAGGCCATGGCTTACGGGCCCAGCTGCTCTGTGGCACGTGGGATCTTCCTGGACCAGGGCATGAACCCGTGTCCCCTGCATCAGCAGGCAGACTCTCAACCTCTGCACCACCAGGGAAGCTGTCTTTTGATTTCCAGCTTTCTTTTGATTTCCATTTGCATGGAGTATCTTTTTCCATCCCCTCACTTTCAGTCTGTATGTTTCCCTAGGTCTGAAGTGGGTCTCTTTTAGACAGCATATATATGGGTCTTGTTTTTGTATCCATTCAGCAAGCCTGTGTCTTTTGTTTGGAGCATTTAATCCATTCATGTTTCAGGTAATTATCGATATGTATGTTCGTATGACCATTGTCTTAATCGTTTTGGATTTGTTTTTGTAGGTCCTTTTCTTCTCTTGTGTTTCCTACTTAGAGAAGTTTCTTTAACATTTGTTGTGGAGTTGGTTTGGTGGTGCTGAATTCTCTTAGCTTTTGCTTGTCTATAAAGCTTTTGATTTCTCCTTCGAATCTGAATGAGATCCTTACTGGGTAGAGCAATCTTTGTTGTAGGTTCTTCCCTTTCATCACTTTAAGTATATCATGCCACTCCCTTCTGGCTTGTAGAGTTTCTGCTGAGAAATCAGCTCTTAATCTTATGGGAGTTCCCTTGTATGTTATTTGTAGTTTTTCCCTTGCTGCTTTCAGTAATTTTTTTTTGTCTTTAATTTTTGCCAATTTGATTATTATGTGTATTGGCATGTTTTTCCTTGGGTTTATCCTGTATGGGGCTCTCTGCATTTCTTGGACTTGGGTGGCTATTTCCTTTCCCACGTTAGAATTTTTCAACTATAATCTCTTCAGATATTTTCTCTGGTTCTTTCTCTCTCTCTTCTCCTTCTGGGATCCCTATAATGAGAATGTTGTTGCATTTAATGTTGTCCCAGAGGTCTCTTAGGCTGTTTTCATTTCTTTTCATTCTTTTTTCTTTTCCATAGCAGTGAATTCTGCAATTCTCTCTTCCAGGTCAGTTATCCATTCTTCTGCCTCAGTTATTCTGCTATTGATTCCTTCTAGTGTATTTTTCATTTCAGTTATTTTATTGTTCATCTCTCTTTGTTTGTTCTTTAATTTTTCCTGGTCTTTGTTAAACATTTCTTGCATCTTCTCGATCTTTGCCTCCATTCTGTTTCCGAGGTCCTGGATCATCTTCACTATCATTATTCTAAATTCTTTTTCTGGAAGGTTGCGTATCTCCACTTCATTTCGTTGTTTTCCTGGGTTTTTATCTTGTTCCTTCATCTGGTACATAGCCCTCTGCCTTTTCATCTTGTCTATCTTTCTGTGAATGTGGCTTTTGTTCCACAGGCTGCAGGATTGTAGTTCTTCTTGCTTCTGCTGTCTGCCTTCTGGTTGATGAGGCTATCTATGAGGCTTGTGCAGTTTTCCTGATGGGAGGGACTGGTGGTTGGTAGAGCTGGCTGTTGCTCTGGTGGGCAGAGCTCAGTCTCCCATTTCTTTTCAGAAGAGCGTCCTTAAAGTTTTTTTTTTTCTTTTTCTCTCTTGGACTGGGCAGAGCAGGTGTTCTCTCTGAACTATTGATTTGGAATTGGCTGCAATGATTGTTTAATTCTGTGTGCATCATTCAGCTCTAGTCTGCCCTGCTGCACAATAGACATTTATGGTTGAATGAAGGTGTGTACATGAACTTCAACAGGGACTGGTAAAGCACAATGCATCCTGGAAGCTCTTCTGTTTAATGCAAAATACCCCTTAAACTTTGTAATTATGAATTTGAATTTTGTCTTTTGGACACCTAATTTCATCGTTTCCTATATAGTGTGGTTGAGATTTGTAACATTCTGGGTTGGTAAGCAGGTTAATTGTGTATGAAGTAAGCCTTCATTAATGCAACAAGCTGCTTCCTCTCTCTTATATCCACATTGCATTAGAGAAATGGCTTCTACAATGTATAATCGTAGAGGACATCTTCAGAGACTGTTTTCTGCCAGGCCTACAAAAATTATCAGGATGTTATCAGAATTATCAGGAATCACAACCATGGTGATTACAAGGGAATACTTGCTGTGATTCACGGAAGGCTGTTTACCTCGTGTGAGTGAAGAGTTGTGTTTTGTGTGTGTCTCTGTGTGTGTACACATGTGTACAAGTAATGCATGTGTCTGAACAGTATCTAATTACTTGGTTTTTCCTCCCTGCCTCTCATTGTTTCTAGAACTGTTTAATTTTCCATTACTATTCTAGGACTTTACGTAGAGATAAAAAAGAATACTTGAAATATAAATACCCTTAAAGGAATCATGATTTTTAGAGATTGGCATATTGATTTATTTTAGCTACTTAAGATATTTTTACATGACCAACCCAAGAGAAAGAATGTTTTTGATATTTAATCATTTCAGATATGCAAATTGTGACTTTTCTAGTTACCTGGGATGAAATCAAGTAGCAGATATTTCTGGCAGCAGTGTTCTTCAAAAGATTTAACTAGGGCTTCCCTGGTCGCGCAGTGGTTGGGAGTCTGCCTGCCGATGCAGGGGACGCGGGTTTGTGCCGCGGTCCGGGAAGATCCCACATGCCGTGGAGCGGCTGGGCCCGTGAGTCATGGCCGCTGAGCCTGCACGTCCGGAGCCTGTGCTCCACAACGGGAGAGGCCACAACAGTGAGGGGCCCGCGTACAGCAAAAAAAAAAAAAAAAAAAAGATTCAACTTGCATAGTTCTGCATACCTAGCATATGCTCTATAAATAGCTGTGGATTAGCCGACCATGGATATTGTCAATTTCTTTTCATTCGTTTAAAAAATTCAATTGTCCAAGTATGCATGCCTGCAGAGTGTAACAAATCCTTATTATGAGTCCATTTTGCTTTAGATTCTGGGTATACAATGGTGAACAAGAGAGAGTTTTTGCCTTCAAGGAATTTACTTATGGTGGATGATAACGAAACTTCTAAGGCCATTTTGTTGAATTATATATGTTATATTAAGCATACTGAGTGCATTGCCCTATGCATGGTGCTAGTGATACAAAAAAAATTAATGAAGTACTCTTGCCCTCAGGGAACTTAAAGACTAATTATCTCTAATTAGTCTTTATCTTAAGACCCATGCACATGACTAAATAGCTAGCTGTGTAAGGCCTTGCAGGGTGACAGATGAGGGATGCTCATCTGGTCCTTTCCTCTGTGTTCCAGGCACATGGCTGTCTCCCTCATATACTCCATGGATGGAGTTTCCTGACTCCTCCAGTGACTCAGATTTCTACACTTAGAATTCTTCCCTGCTTTACTTTCATCTATCATTTTTAAACTTCTTTCTTATATTCTCTCATAGCTTCAAAGGGAAAATATCTAGTCACTCTATTCTCACAGAATCCTTTCTGCTTGGAAGAATAATCATTCAGCACAGGGGCTGGGTTTTTTCAGGTATATTATTTCCAGTGAACCATTTAAATCCCTTTTTGCTCTCAGTTTTGATCATTTCAGATTGCATCTGCCGAAGGCCCATTATTGCCACTCTTTAATCAACTTAGTGACCTTCATCACACTGTAGGCAAAGACCCATAGAAGTAATTTTAGCAGAAGTGAATCCCTCATACTTGATTTGATGAAAGGATAAAATCGCTCTATTCAACCTAAGTGACCCTATTTGGACTTTTTATTTAACAAAATCCTGGATTAGCTTAGATTGTCAGTGACCATCTTCACGTAAGATAAAATATAATCACATGACAATGTTAACCTCTTGAAATTGGTTTTAAAGGGGAAAGAGACACAATTAGGTAGAATAAGTGAGAGAGGAAAGGAGGGAGGGCTTTAGAGTAGACTTTATTTTTAGTTTCTTTATTGCAGATGCTAAATTCAGATTTCTAAATATGAATACAGCGTGTCAGACAGCTTTGTGATGGTGCAGACTGCATCATTTATTCTGTAGATGACTGAGCAGGGGAATGCTCTCAGGTTTTATGACTAAATCAAAAATACATTTCCTTTCTTGTAGATGCCTAAATAACACATACACCATAAAGCCTCTGACTGAATATTTCTTCTACGGAAGAGGTGTATAATCTTATAAAAAGATTGGTTGCTTTGGTCTGTGTTTATATCCAGAGATATATTTTGTTCTTTCTTGTTGTGACCATTGAAGTTGTCTTTTCACTGATCTCACTGTCTCCAATTTCTCCCTATTCCAATCAGCTTTGTATTCTGCTATTGAATTAATCTTTGGGAAACTCTTATATCACTCTTCTACTCCAAACTTTGGCCTCATGTTGTTTCTCTAACAAAGGTCAAGCATTTTATCCTAATATTGTAAATACTCAGTTCATTTTTTAAAATGTTATTTATGACTATTTTCTTTTATTGGTTCTGTTTCAATCAAATGAAACTACTGCTAATTGTCATATCCAATACAAACTTTTCAATTTCTAAGCCTTTTCCTTAAACACACTCTCCATTTTCTTAAAGTACATTTCTCTGATCTCCTTACACCTAAAGCTTTTCTGTATTTCAAGACTGATAGGCCACTACTTTTACAAAGTTTTCCCATGATCTCCATTACCATAAGTCCTCTTTCTTTAGCTTAAACTCCCAGTACATTTTATTTATGTATTTTGTTGTTCTAACACTTCTTATCCTAATGTATGTAATGTATATGTATGTATACACACAGTTTATATCTATATCTTATTTACTTTGCTAGACTAAACCTACTAAAGGAAACAATAGTATAACCTTCATTGTACCACTTCTTTGTGTACTATCTTTCATACAATAGGCATCTAATAATTATTCCTAATTTAGAATTTGATATGAGGCTTGTCTGTGTTAATCTATAGCCAAAGGTGTAGAATTATGGAAATGCAGAAGTAAAAGGACCCTCAACAAAAATAATTTTACTGTTGAGAACAGTGAAAGTGATTCTATTCCATGATGAAACTACATCAGAGGGTATGTGGTAGCCCATCCATATCAGTTGGAATTTCTGGCAAGGGAATAGAAGGATGATGAAAATAGCTTGTGTAGTTAATTGACAGTACTGCAAAACATATTAAAAAGTGATATAATTGAAATACTATTTCAGTAGTATTTAGGTTCAAAAGAGGAAAAGTAACAGCATGTGACAGACTACAATATGTGGTCCTGGTACCAATCAAGACGGACAGTAAGGTCAGGAATCAAAGGCTACATACAGTTTAGGCAGCTATAAATGCTTGATTCAGAGAGGTGGCTCTCATTTTTCATGGCATTTAACTAAAGAGTTGAGTGGGGTGAGATCAATGTTCAAGATACACAGTACACATACTTGGTGCCGCTGGAGGAGAAAAACAAAAGTGGGAAAGAATGAATGTTTAAAATCATATTCAAGAAAATGTACTGATATAAATGAAGATCTGAATCTACATATTACAAGGACCATTTGTATCTGTAAAAATGGACCCATGATGATTATCTCTGAAACCGCAAAGAAAGAAGACAAAGTCATTCATAAAGGAAAGGAAGTAGGTTGACATCGAATTTCTCAATAAATGTTCAAAACAATAAGTAAAGGAATAACATCTTGAAGATACTCAAGAAAGAAGGTGAAGGATGTTATTCCATTCAAGTTGTCCTTTAAATGTGAAGGCTCTAGGAAGAATATGGAACATGCAAGAACTCAGGGGTTATTGTCCCTAGAAGCTTTTCCTAGCAAAATTACTACAAGATGAGCTTTATAAAAAAGTGCCATGGGGGACTTTGACAGAGACATCAGTGGTGAGTATTTTATATATCTAACTGTAGATCAAAGGTCTTAAAGTTGTGGACAAGGACTAAAGGAGAGTTTGTCAGTGTTAAATGCAGTGCCAAAGTAAAAATGACAGAACTAAAACACAGAGAAAGGTGGGAAGGAGGGAATTAAATGATTTCTTTGGATATTGTTTAAAGCTGACGAATAATAGAAACTTTAGTATATTTAAGAGTACAAAGATTAGGCACAAGAAAGATATTAATATTGACTAAAAGTACATGATGGAGAAGAGAAACGGGTCGAAAAGCTATTGTAAATGAATTTTATTGTGACTCACAATCGTGGAACAATATGTATTGTCTGGTGGAAAAGGGGGGCTATGAACGTTACCCAAAATATTAATAAAAAGACAACCAACAGAATAAAATTTCAACTTCTTTGATGCCAAAAGAACACAGAAACAAAACAAAACTTAGTGGCATACAGCCTAAGAATGAAAAGAACTGCAAGGAAATCTTAAATATCATTCAGTAATGTTATTGTAAATAGTGGTATTGAGATTGCTATTTTGTGGTTTCTTGTATGTTATGGAATAAACCAATAATTAAACTGAGATTTTCAGTGTATGAAAAACAGGTACAAGTATTAAATCGAAGAAATTAAATGAAAATCCCATAATGTTAAATTTGCTTTGGGAATATCAATCTGATTCATGATAATATATTTCCTGTATCTGTACAGTGGAAAGGCACAGGAGCTATGGTACTCCATCTGTAATCACCATTTTACTGCCCAAATTTTGTTTTCTAAATTCTATTCTTCACAGAAAGGAATCAGGGTTCCTTGGAGAAATGGCTGATTGTAGGCTCGGAGGAAGGAAAATACAAGGTGAATTTAGGACACCTTGTTGTGCTAGAAAGCAAGGGGAGACTCATGGGTTGGGTCATGGGGACAAGCACTAGGAAGTTCTCATTGGCCAAATTTGGCACATTTTGTACATGCAAAAGAACATGACTGTAGTTGATTGAAACACATGGAGTACCTAAGCATCCAGAGTCCCGAGTCTTTCAAGATATAAAGGAAGAGAAAGATTTAAAACAATGAGTTATTTGCCACTATTGGAGGTAACTATTTAGTCAAATCCTTCTGAAAACTGGTAATTAAAGACACATTATTATACATTTATCCTGGTTCTTCAGTGGGAACTATAGTTCTGGCAAACCAAATACTCTAATTCATGAGCAAAAGTTTTCTCTACAGAAGAATGTTAGTTAATAAATACAGAACAAATGAAAGAATTTTAAAAATACACAAAATAATATTATATATTTTATATGTTTCTATGTATGTTTCATATATATACATATATATTTCCAGGGAAGCCTATAATTTTATATAAAAGTTTCCTGTTGTTAATTTTTTTTTTTTTTTTTGCCAAAAAGCATTCATTTATTCAGCAATCATTTGAGGACCTAGTATGTGCCTTTGGGGAAAAAAATGCTGACTGTCTAATGTTTTTGCATTATTTTCTCAAGCCAGGTCACTTAAGAGTTATGAATGCCATTAAACTATATAATTTCAGAACTGGAAGGACCCAAGAAGGTCATTTGGTCACTCCCTGCTCCATGCCCCTTCTCATTTTATAAACAGGAATCACATTATCCACTCTCATAACATGAATACTTTATGAACACTATCAGTAGCTGAGGAAAGAGAAAGAAATTGACAAACTTCTAAGAAGCTAAAAAACCATTGCACCATATGAAGTTTCGGCTTGTAATTTTAAAATGCTAAGCACTTCTTTCATTTATTTGTTTTTAATCTTCAGAAAATTAAAACACGCAGATGGCCAATCTAGGTCATTATGAATTTTTTTTCTTTCTTTGACCGAATTGCTATTTCCTCTAGATTAATATCAGACTTGAGCTGCATGGCTGAGGCAGAAGTTCAGGGACCAGGGCATACAAGTGCCCTCTCCACTCAATAACCAGCAAACTAATTTGATGTTCCTATTGACTTGAATCTGTCTGCTTTATATCTTGAGCTTACGAGTGTGTGACCTCTTCTGCAGAGATCTGCTGCTTCCGGGCATTTTGTAAAGTGCTGAAATTGTCTGGAAAACTGCTCTTTGTGCTTTGCAAAATAATGGAAAGAGAGTATTTCCTATCTGACTACTGCAGTGATTTCCTAGTAATAAAATTGAAGATGTATGTTTTAATTTTATTTCCATTTAGTTTTGAGAACCATCTTGAGGTATTTTGGTTCCTAACTCTGACTCCTTATCTGTCATCTTTTATGATTCATTGTTTCTCTCAGCTGTAATTTCTTTTCAACTCTTCTTCATAAAAAGCAGCTCCATATTTTCCTGAGTCATTTTCTGTTTCTAATACAAAAGATAATATTTGGCCAGAATCTCAATCTTGAAATGCCATCCATTTTCTAATGTGTTTAGCAATCAGGCAATTAAGAAACTGGCCTTCTCTTTCATCATCTCAGGAAATTAGAGAGATTTTCTTCATAGCTGAACTGCATTTCTGAAAAAAATTGAGAGGGCTTTTGTAATTTATACAGAAATTTTGTTTTCTTTGAACTTTTGTGCATATATTGGTCATTTAAGAAATAAGGAACTTAATTTTCTCTTTTTCCTTTCTTTTTCTTACCTTTGTTATTGTCCTTTTGAAATCTTGCCAGGGCCAAAATGAGTTATTTCAGTGTCCAAGTAACTATGCTTTTGTTTTAGCCATTAAAATAGCAAAGCATGTTATTTTATGGAGGTTATGAAGCAATCTAATAGTTTCTTTCTGTACTCACACAGCAGAAGGCTTTCCCTGGAGGCCTTGAACCACTTCCTGGACATAATTTATTTCCCCAGGTCCTGGGTCTTTACAGACAGCAAGAAGTCTAAAACAGCTTAGGAAGGAAATAACCTTTGTCCCAGGATTTGCACTCATGTCATTGTCTTCTCTTTGCTAGGACCGTTGTTTCTGATTCCCTGACTGAACTCTGAGGACTTGGGTCTTACCTCCCTGGATTGACTTACTCTGTCAGATACCTTCTGTAACGGAACTGCCCCTCCAGACTCCTGCTCACCCTGGTCACATTCTTCCGGTAAGATTTTTGCTAAGACTGAGACGTTATTGCCGGCTGGTGCTCTGTCTTCTTCATTCCTGGATCCTCTAACGTAGTATCTTGCCCAGAGTGGGAACTTGATAAACAGTGGCTGCATGATAGTATTGACTGTAGCACACAGTGAGCTGGTCAGAGGTGAGTTGGAGATGCTGTGTTGCTGAGAATTTGTGTGGAGTCTTAGTGTGAGAAAGCTGAGGAGGATGGAGTGGGTACTGAATTATTTTCTTGTATACTTCTCTTTTCCCTCTTCTGTATTTATTTGCACTGAGCTGAAGTAAGTGTTGGTCAGTGCTTGACTGGAAATAGACCATTCCTCTGAATTATATACTCATTGGCTCCTTGATTTTTCCATTTTCTATCCTTCATTGCCCTTTCCAGAATGATATGAATCCCCTTTACCTGAGTAATAGTGCAGGGGATTATCACCTTCCTCATTTAAAAGATATAGTGATGGGCTTCCCTGGTGGCGCAGTGGTTAAGAATCCTCCTGCCAATGCAGGGGACACGGGTTCAAGCCCTGGCGTGGGAAGATCCCACATGCCACGGAGCAACTAAGCCCGTGCGCCACAACTACTGAGCCTGCGCTCTAGAGGCCGCAAGCCACAGCTACTGAAGCCCGCACGCCTAGAGCTCTTGCTTCGCAACAAGAGAAGCCACCGCAATGAGAAGCCCGTACACCACAACGAAGAGTAGCCTCCACTCCCTGCAACTAGAGAAAGCCCGCACACAGCAAAAAAAACTAATGCAGCCAAAAATAAATAAATTAATTAATTAAATAAATTAAAAAAAAATTTTTTTAAGATATAGTGAAATGTCTACATGACCCTGGGAGAGAGGGAGAAGTTTGGATTGCGAGACGTCCAAAGCTCAATGAAGGTGTGTCAAACATTTAAATCTAAACTTCTTCAATGGGGCAAAATGTTTTAGGAGGATCAGGAGACAAGAAACATATAAGTTGTGCCTTCAGTGAACAGCAGGAACATAGGGTCAGGGAAGGAAAGAGGCAAGAGATGTGCTCTGAAAATTCGGAGGGCTCAGGACACTGGGCTCCTGACCTCAGGCAGCTGATCAGCTGTAAGTGTGCCTATGGGAAAGCCATGGGGGGGGGGCTTTCTTCAAGTCTTGAGTAACTGGTGGCCTTAGACATGAGCTATTGCACCTGTCCTGCTATTGGAACGGGGTTCCCTGTAAAAACAAGCATGTGCTTCACTGACTGCTAAGCTGATGGACAGGACTCTGCCTTTGGTTACCACGGAGGACCCCTTCTGCCAGCCTCCTTCCAGAGTCAGGAAATGTCTTTCTCTTTATACTTTCAACTCAAATGCATCATGTGGATTCGCGTGGCTGCTTTAAGACAGGGACTTGTTTTATTTTCTTCCTTTTCTTTCCTGCACTTTATCTTGTGTTAGTCTTAGACTAGAAAAATGAAAACCCTGGGGGCACTTGGGAGCTTCTGCAACCCAGACAGCAGAGGCTGAAGAGCTCTCTCCTCTCTGTGTTTTTATGTCCTTTCAAAATGTCAGTTGGCACCTTTAAAATAAAGTCTGCCATCAAAGACACGCTCTTCTCCTCCCTGTCTGGTGTGCCAAAGATAGACATTACTCTGTCTGCTTTAGTTCTCCGCTTCCCGTTATGTTTGGCAAAAATGTAATTGGCTCTCCTTTCAGAACAACTTTTATTTATTTTCTTCACTTCAACATTTCCTCTAAACAAGAGGTTTTGCAGCAGGGGAATGTAGACAGCTTTTGTTTTTGCTGCTTCATGATTGGCTTCCCAGTGTTTTTTACAATGAAATTTTGTGCCCAGAAAAGATGCCACGGGAGCCCGGCAGTGCTGGTTTATCCAGGGTGACAGGTCAGATAGGGAGCCAAGTTTACTCAGGTTTAACTCCAGGCTGGGGCTCAGGGCAGGCAGCGGCATTTCTTTCCTGCCTTCTAGTACCCTTCACATCCTGCCTTTGCAAAATTGAATTAGGTAATAATAATAATAACAATAATACTCCCTCTCAGTCAGCTTCTCTTACCCCAAACTTATGTTCCTTAGAGGGTCCTTGCTCTCTATCCTGCTGATTTTATACCAGTCTTTCAAAACCTGGCTCACATGTCATGTGGAATTAACACTGCTGTCTTGTCTGTTGCCATATCACTTTTCACATATGTTGATTACAGTGCTACTGCACTCACTGCGTGGTCGAATGACTCATTGTACATGAACCTAACAGCTTAGCACTCCCATTCCCCCCACCCAAGACTGTGAGAAGTTTAAGGTTAAGGAATGTGCCTCCTACCTTATTCTTTCTCAAATCCCCAACGTTTAGCCTAGGGTATGATACATAGTGGTCAGTTAAAAGGTATTTATTAAATGAGAGAATAAATGCAAATGGTACTTTTTTTTTTTTTCGGTGCGCGGGCCTCTCACAGCTGTGGCCTCTCCCGTTGCGCAGCACAGGCTCCGGACGCGCAGGCTCAGCGGCCATGGCTCACGTGCCCAGCCGCTCCGCGGCATGCGGGATCCTCCCGGACCGGGGCACGAACCCATGTCCCCTGCATCGGCAGGCGGACTTCAAACCACTGCACCACCAGGGAAACCCCACAAATGGTACTTTTGCACATAGATCTCACAGTATTGTCCTGTTGGATGCAAGCTGATGTGCCCGACAGGAGCATGGATTTAAAGCACTGAATTTGTAGGTATTTAAGTGAGATCCAAGGTTAAGGAAAAAGAAGAGTGTTGAGAATAAGTAAAGGAAGGTGACTAGCTGTCTGCTTTGGATTTTTGTGAAAGAAGTCAGATTCTCTTGAGATTGGTAAATAAAGGGAATGACAACTGGGCTTTACAACTGAGGAAACGAGAGAATATACTCACAAGGTAATATGATACACCAGTGTGAACAAGAAGATATTCTGAGAGGGTATGGAGAGTTCAGGCTTTTCTGGTGAAGCAGAGATGAGGACACTGCCACTACTCTTGAACAGAAAGGAGGAGTGACCCTGAGTGTGAATTCCACTTGGGGGTCAAAACATCTGGAGAGGTTGCAACCAGAACTGGGGACTCTGGAGTTTCAGGGATAAACTCTGTTGGAAATCCAGGTGAGGGATGAACTATGCATGGATCATGTTGTTAGTAACCTCTGAGACAAGTCAATAAGAAGAGCACCTCCAAATTCATGACACGGGCATGTATCTTTCACCATTACTCAACGAGACAGTGTGCTATGGCAGGAGAAGCTCTTTCATGGGAAGGCAGGCAGGTGGCGTGAGTTGTAATTCCTTTCCTCTCACAATTAGCTGCATGACCTGGGGGAAGTCACTAAACTGGGTCTCAGCTGATTTATTTGTAATATGGTAATAACTGCATTTTATCTGTGTAAAGGGAAAGTATTGCACTGAATGATTAATTGAGCTCTTCAGCTACTGTAAAATCCATTGTATCTCCCTGGAAATTCTCCACTGTGTCAATTAACGTGGCTGTTCTTAAGAGTTTGTTGTTTAAATTATTTAATTATGTTCACAATATGTGGTTGTCATATAGCATACTTAGGTCACGTGACCCTAAGCATGACTGCCTTGGAAAGGACATGTTTGTAGTGTTGAAAATCTACATTTAAGACAGGTGAATTTTATATTTTAATAAGAGGAATGAATGTTAAAAGTTGGTTTTTCCTTAACATCTGAAATGTGTAGTGTTGGAGTGATATTTGAACATTACATAGTGGTAGAACTCTCAGAAAAATATAATTCTTTTAACTTGAAGAGATCTCAGCACTTTGAACTCATGAAAGATATGTCTAGCTTTCTGAAAAATTAGAGGTTCCAGAAGGTTAAGACTATTTCTTAAAATCATTTTTTATTTCTTAACAGAAGAAATAACATTTAATCGGGTAAATAATCTTTTCATTTCCACTCAGCTTTCAAATACTGTATAAACACAACCACATTATAAAAAAAGATATTTTTAATGACAGGAGAATATACATATTATTGTAGAAAAGATGAAAATGAAAAAAAAGCTTTAAGAAGAAAATTAAAATCATCCTTAGAAATAACTGTAGTGAACACTGACATCTCTCTTTCGATGTATCTTTATATATCTATCTTCTCTCTGTCGTGTGTGTGTGTGTGTGTGTGTGTGTGTATAGAACCACACACATATACATACACATATACTGGGTTAGCCAAAATGTTCATTTGGATTATTACTATCTTTTGTCTTTTGGTGGGTTCACTTATAACTACAACTCATATTCTGAAAAGTACGTTTTATAATGAATCAACTTTGGAAAATGTACCATAGCTCTTTTCTGTGTAAGATGAAGAAAGAATACATCTCATTTTCCTTCAGTCTTTTCCCTCATTCCATTAGTTTTGCATCATCAAGGTGTATAACACTGATCCTTTGACCTGTAATTATAATTGTGTATTCTCTGCTTCATTTTGAAGTTAATTATAAAAATTGAAAACCAATGAAATAATGTAGTTGGTAAAAGCACAGGCCCTGGAACTGTACCACCTGGCTTCAAAATCTAGTTCTGCCACTTTCTGTCTGGGCTTTTGCAAATTTGGATACATTACTTAACTTCTCTGTGCCTTCACTTCCTCTTATGTAAAATGGTCATAAAATAGTATCTACCTGCTGGTGGTGTTGTGAGCATTAAATAAGAAAGTACTTACTAAGTTCCTAGAATAATGCCTGGCACATAGTAAGTGCTTGGTAATAGTATTTCTTGGAGAGCCCCATGCTATGAATGACCCTGTATCACTAAATCTATGCTGCTTAAGGGAGAATGTTCTAGGAATCAAAGTGAAATGGTTTTCTTTTCTTCTGTGCATCTCATCAATTATTCAAAAGCATGTGATGTATTAGTTTACTTCACATTTGGACTATAACTTTCTTGTGCAACTTTTTGTTTTGCCTGGAATTTCTAATTATTTTTCATTTTGTCTGCTAATGAAAGAGAGGAATGCCCTTATCACATTATTGTATTGTTAACCTCTTCCAGGAACCTATTTATTACATTCATTTAAGTAGAGATTGAAAATATAACAGCCACTTAGGGAGGCTTCCTTTTCGTAGATTATTGAATTTGATTTGATGTCTATTGTGAGGCCTTATAAGGACCAGATTTGATTCTCTGTCTGGCCTCAAAGACCAGCTGAACACAGCAATTGCAAGTAGAATTGTTTGACTTTTCTTTCTTCAACTCTCATTATTCTGATTTAATGTATCAGATTGGATAGCTGTGACCCTGACTTCTCAAGAGTTTTCTTCATCTGGAAAAATTTCTTGGAGAAATAAACTGGGCGGCTTTTTGTACCTTCAGGTCGGTGCTTCAGCTTATTTTCTCTATGCACTACCTCTCTAGTACTTTATTCAAGGCCAGGTCTCCTAGACTGAATTTTGGAATTGTCCAAATAGCCTTAGTGACCTGCTTCCCTGAAAAGAACTGCGCAGGAAAGCCGTATTCAGAGCCATCCATGTTTGGATAATTGCCTATTTTTGGAGAACAGTAAACAGTTCAGCATGTCTGCAGTTAAGGGAGTATCTGAGGGGGTAATGAAGTGTGAGGCTGGATGGGTGGACAGTGGTGGGGGGAGATTATGAAGGATGTAGAAAAATTTGCCAAAGAATTTTAAATTTACTCTGTGCTGAGGGGAGGGAATGATGGAAAAATTTTAGTAGAGGAGTACAGTGATCAGATTCATCCTTCCTACAACAGATCTTTGATGGAAGTTTTAAAGACGGTTACAAAGAGGGCCTGGAGAGACAGAAGACTGATTGGAGGCTGTTACATTTACATTTTTGGCAGTGGAAATTTAACATCAAAACAGTTTCTGATAGAATTAAGTATATGTACTATTCAGTTAGATGTGACAGATAAAAAGAAGCCCACATTATAATGTGAACATAAGAGCAGGTTTTAAAGAAGAAGGTAAAGAATCCAGTTTTAGGTGTTTGTATGCCTGGGGGATATGCAGATAGAGATGTTTAGTTGGTAGTTGGAAATCAACAGAGAGGACATCTGGATACACAGATCTAAGAATTATCCATGTTGAGGCTGTAACCAGTGAATTGGATATGCTCCTTTTTAGAGATTCTATTGCCTAAGAGGGCTGAGGACAGGAAAATCCCATGGACCACAAGTGTTTAAGAGATGACTGGAAGAAGAGGAGTCAGTGGTAGGGAATGCATCTTGTTCATCTCTGTGTACCCAGTATCCAGCACAGTCTTTCACATAAATACTTATTGGTAGACTCTATGGGACTAAAAGGAGAATTTAGGAATGAAGACGTGAAATCAGGAGTACTAGCGACCTGGAAAGCAAAGGCAGAGAGAAATGTAAGCAAGAAGGAGACATTAAATAAGGTGAGAAGTATCCTTTGGATTTGACAATTAGGAGGTCATATTCTGCCTTAGGCAGCTGCTTTAATGGGCTGGTGGGGCCAGAGCCATATTGCAATGAGTTGAGGGGTTTGTGCTAGACAAGGGGAGACAGAAGCTATATTAGTCTTTGAAGAAGTTGGACTGTGAAAGGAAAAGAAAGGTGGTATTTATAAGTCAAAGGGTAAAAATCTTATTGACAAGTAAGCATTCATATTTGATAATTTTGTGGAGGATGGAGGGACCTGAGGAAGGAAGAGCAGAGAAATGACCTCTCACTTGATACTGAATATTAATTCCATACTGTTGGTTACGTGTGTGTGTGTGTGTCTGTGTGTGTGTGTGTGTGTGTCTGTGTGTTTCATTTACCTCCAAGAAGACCATTACTAACTGAGACAGGAGTCTCACCCTATACTTCTGTTCTTCCTCAGCTTATTAATGCATGGTATCTGGTTATTACTGCTTGAGTTAGAGATATTCCATATCTCTGTATGAGGAAATATTTGAAGGCAATTCTCTGGATAATTTCTTACTACTTTGTTTTTAAAAGTAGACAATGTTGAAACAGTGCCACAGGTCTCTCAGCAGTCAGCTGTAGGCCTCTTGCTGTGTGGGTTGGTATGTAGTTGTACACTTGAATTGGCCCATATAATTTTGGCAGATTTGAACATTGTCACCTCTCTCTAAGTAGTAAAATTGGCTCACTTTTGGTAAGATTACAGAGCTGCTAACTCTACGCTTTGGATCAGGAAAGCATGTTCTTTCTTCAAAATCAAAACCAAAAGAGAACCAAGTGTGATATTATTCCCCTCTCTTTCCATTTCACCTGTTCTGAAACTTTTTCTTTTTTGGGGACAAGGACTTTCCCAAAGCTCTGGGCCCACAAGACTTCTGTGAATGACCGGCTTTTCAATCTCCTACATATCTTTGCACAACCACTTCTCTGCCTATATTTAAGGAAAAGAGGAGACGTGTTTCACAGTTATGCCTTGAACTTGATGATACCAGTAGATGTCACTCTGAACAGCAGGATGGGGTATCCCTGTTCTTAGCTGTGGTTCAAAATGGGCTGTGGTATTCCTGCTGCTAACCACTTTTGAACATCTCAGGACTGACACATCTGAATTATAACATTCTCTGCATTGCCAGTTTTACTTCTATGTTGTGAAATAAGAGGGCTGGGAGAGCTGCCATTTCATCTCGTTCTCATTCAGCTAGAATGCCAAATGCTTACATAGTTACACCAATCAACTAGACAAGAAGAAAATGTTTCAGGGAAAAAAATGGAGGAAATACATATTTTAAAGCAGCATACCTGAATTCAGTGTCAGGCACATTAAATTCTGGTGAGACTTAAGGCAGCGGGGAAGCAGTAAATACTTTCCTGAGTGTATGTGGCTGGACCCAGACTAAGCTGACCTCTCCCCACCTATACAGTATCACTTTCCACTCTTGCCCTAAATCAGTGATTCTCAATAAAACTCCTGAAATAGGGAAAAAGAGGAATCTTCCTAAAATTCTCAGAAAAGTTTTCTTTAAATTTATTTTTTCCTTCCATACTCCATCCCCTCTCCACAAACCTTTGAAATCTGCTTTAGTACATGACAAGATCAATGAGCAAACAGCAAATAGGAAACGTTGGGGAAAACTAGTCTAGTTGGACAGATTTATATTTTGCAGACATATGTTTGTGGTTGTCATGCTGTATACAGTTATATCTCATTATGCTTTCTTTTAAAGTTGTTTCCATTATGGACATAGTAAATAATGTATGTGAGATGGTATGTATCAATTTATGATATTCTGTCACCTGAACAAGAGTAAGGACTGTGCTCCGCATGAACCACCCTCCACAATTAGTCTTGGATAGTTATTTTACCCTGTGCAAACTCTGCTCAGTTCTAAGTCAAAGTTCTTGGTTGAGCTTTAATGCCTGAGTTGGAATTCCCTTCCATCTCCCCTACCAAATTTATACAATCCAACCAACACTCAGGACCTATCTCAAATATCACCTTTGCCCCTACCATAAGGAAGTATTGGTCAGGCAATAGGATTATTAAGAAAGGGAGGAACAAGACAGTACATGCAGGGAAAAAAGGACTTTTCCTTGGGAGGTAAATATGTGACAGCTTTGGGGGCTCGATTTAAGGGCTCTGGAAGCTCATGCAAGGGAAGATCACTCCCAGGGGTGCATTTGTTGAGAAGGTAGAATTGATATTCACCTACTTGAAGGCTGAGAGGTATGTGGCTGGCTGGCAAAGAGTGAGGAAGAAGGTCCTCTAGGAAGAGAAGACATAAAGAAAAACACAGAGATGGGCAAGGCTCAAGCAGGGACAAGTGGCAGTGAGGTCAAATTGTCTAGAACTCAGGACTTCTGACTGAGAGTTATTAGGGATAAGGCTGGTAAGACTTCCTACCCTCATTCCTCCTCTCTGCTGAGACTGAAGACGAAGGGAGTCATAATATTTTCCAGAGCACATGTGGCTCTCTTGCTTCTCTATGTCAGCTGTGATTCCCCCATCAATCCCATCTTCCATATTCTCTTTATAAAATCATCTTGAATGTGAATCAACATGAAGATGCATGTTTAATAATAATAACAACAAAAGATAATACTTGGCTTCTCTCTATATCTTGCAAGGTTTAAGAGACTAGAACTGCTACTGATCTTACTATTGTGGTGTTAGCTCAAAATGTGTCATGAAAAACAGATGTGTACAACTCAAAGGCAAAGGCTCCTAGATAAAGATGCAATCCTCTTATAGAGCAGGAGGAGAAAGAGACAGATAATGCTGCTTTAATTAAGGTCTTCTTAATATCTCCATTATAATTTCCTACTTGAAGGGTTACATAGCTGTTAAATCTATGACATTGCATTGAATAAGTGAAATACTAAAAACAATTTTCTCCCTAATAACTGTATTTTCAAAATGCTATTTTAATACTGTTACTTCTTTTCAAAGGTTAAGGACACATTTCTGTTTTCCTATGTTAAGATGACCCCAGCATTTTACAAAATGAGAATAGATGTGCTTCCAGGGACTTTCTTTAAAAATTCATAGTATTTTATTCTCAGAAATTTATATTTACTTACTTGGGAAATAACCTACAGAATAACCTACAATTTAGATCTTCAGGAAAAGAAAAGGATGAATTCTCATTATGTGAAAAGTTTCAAGCTAAATCTTCTACAATCCTTTATGTCGACCATCCAGCTATATAATGCTGTAAGCTATTGGATTTTCCTTTTTATAAAATCCTTATTAATCAAAACATGTTGGTGCAAAGCAGAGGATTGTTTGCTCTGAAAATTAAGGAAAGGGCATATAGAAGAGAAAAAAGATATTAAATAGCATGATGTTTCATTCTGCTTGGAATTAATAAGCATAGTGATCACCTTATTTTTTTTTAATTTTTTTATTTTGTTTTTTTGCGGTATGCGGGCTTTTCACTGCTGTGGCGTCTCCCGTTGCGGAGCACAGGCTCGGGACGCGCAGGCTCAGTGGCCATGGCTCACGGGCCCAGCCGCTCCGCGGCATGTGGGATCTTCCCGAACCGGGGCATGAACCCGCGTCTCCTACATCGGCAGGCGGACTCTCAACCACTGTGCCACCAGGGAAGCCCTGATCACCTTATTTGAATTCCTGAACTTTACCATATTATCAAAATTTATTATATGCACAAAATCTATGGAGATTTCAGATGTATTTGTTGTGGACCTAGATGACTTGAGAAAATTATTGTGAACCTTTAGAAACTTTGTAATAAGGATTCTATGATGTCATTTAAATTAGGGCACATGGGCAGTATCTTTTAGTATTGACTTGTACAGTATTTACTTGGTTGTGATACCAAGTTGCAAAATAAGTTAACTTCCAATATTAGGGAAGATATGGTCATCCTTTTTACAGAGCTTTTCATTTTAGAGAAGAGCTTTCTTCTCTTAGACTCATAGCACTTTGGACTTCTTACAGTAAGTGACATCTGCCACCTAATACGTGAGAACAAAGACCATGTTTTTCCCACCTTTCTATCACTGACAGAATTAAAGTGAATTGGTAAATAAATATTTATGAGTAAATGTCACAGTCCACTGTGCTGTCAAGAACCAAAAGGCTAAACATAAAGTTACATTTTGGTTAAAAGAAACCAGAATCATGTTGCTGTGGCATCCTTTGTATTGTAGCTCAATCCTTTTGGCTCCAACTTTTATCATTAAAAGTTGAAAAAAGAACATGCAAGAATGTAGACAATTTTCTTTTCCATTCCTTTACATGTCAGTAAATCCCTTTCTTCCTCTTCTATACCCCTCATGCAAAAGTAGCACATGAATACAAACCTACTACTATGCTTTTGATTGAAATCTGAAATAGTTTTCTAAGTTGTAAGTGTAAATGTATAAGAGAATTCTAGTTTTATACTGTAGATGTAGGAAGGGAAAAATCGCCTATAAATGATTTCCACTAGATCTAAATTATATTCAGTACTGTCAGTGATTTTCTTCATTCAAGGCTTTAGATTGGGAACTTCTTGTCATGACTACCCAAGAGCAAAAATTCAGACTTTCCAGACAAAGATTAATTTCTTAGGTAACTTTCTCTATAGGGCTCAACAATACAAGTTAGAGAGGCCTTGGCAGTGCCAACTTGAACCCTGATAATTCTCTTTAATGGGAGACACATCCAAGAATATTAATGTTTGGTCTACTATTTTAGATGTTATTTCTGAGGTCAATAATAATACCAATATTAATAATATTAGGACAATAATAATACTAATATTCACTGATATTTGCGTGCTACCGATGTACAAGGCACTGTTCTAGCCTCTTAACAGATATTACATCATTATAGCAAACCAATGAGCTAAGTAATTGTATTATCTCATTCTCTTGATGAGAAAACTAAGGCATATGTCATCCAGGTTATTGCTTCATGCCCTTTTTGAAAAGCATGTGTAGCAACTAATTATCCTGGCTAAGACTAACCCAGGGCTCATAAGTCAGGGCCTAAACTCATATCTCAATAGGATAGACACATTTGAGCATGAGAAAAATGGGGAAATTTTAGTGTATTTCCTAAGGATGCTATCTAATGGTATGAGTTCTTAATAATCTCAAATTAATTTTGCTCTTTGATCCAAACTGTAAAATAAGTTTAGCATTGTTAAGTACTCCAGTCAGCTAGCAATCTTTAACTGTAGCTTATAAACACAAATGTTCTGTTCAGTACTTAGGTCTGCTCTTTTATATTACTATACTTTACTTTTTTAAAGAAATTGTGTTGCATGAATGCGGTTATTTGGCATATTATTTTTAACAATGCTGAATCTGCCCGAATAATGTAAACTTTGATTTTGTGGGGAAAATTAGCTTTAGTTTGAGCTTTTGAAAAATGTACAGTAAATGCCAGCCTATAAGCCAGCCTACATTTTTGTAAGTTAATTTTTATAAGACGTTTCACATTTAAAATGATGCTTCAGTTTTATCTGTTTGCCACTAGAGCCAGTGTAGAAAGTTGAAGGTGTTTGTGGTATGTACAACTCAGATGTTTCTCATTAAAATATTAGAATCCATCCAAATAAAAGGAAATAGGAAATAGTTGGTCTCTTTGTATATTGTTGTCCATAATTTGCCCCAAATGTGCATACAAATGCAGTTATTTTTAGTCCCTTATAGTTTATTTGTATTTTGTTGCTCAAGGAGATATTTGTCCAGGTGCAAGCCTTGCAGCAAAGGGTCCCAGTCCCAGGCCAGTCTCAAAACCCCCCACTTAAAAGGGAGGAAGTGGAGGCACAGAGACACAGGGAAACTTACAGAAGGTCTTGCAGCTAGTAAGATGTGGAGCAGAGACCCTAATCCAGTGAGCAGGACTTAAGGGTCCAGAGCCTGAGATAACAGTCTGCCATCCTAGAGGGATTAGAATACTTCTGTGTAGAATGGTTTCTTCCCCGTGTTCTCATCCCCAGTAGGGATACTGGAAAAGATGGAAAAATACTTAATAGCTGGAAAATCAACTCTAAATCTCTTTGAGGACTACTTTATCACTTTGAATGATTTCAGGAACATTCTTCTTTCATGCTTAAGCAGGATGCTGATATAGTGTTATGTTGGCAGATGTTATAAAATGTCTGTCATGTTGGCATTATAGTGCTACCTTGGGCTTTTTCACTGTCCAACTCCAAGCAATATTTATATGAGAGATCACAGAGGCTGAATTTCAAAGCCTTTCTCATTCAGGCCTTGCTGGTGGCACTTGAGTGTGTCAATTTCAAGCAGCCACGGGCCATGGTGAATAGATGGGGAAACAGAAGAAACCCTGCACAGATGTGCTCCTCTTTGAGGGAACTGAAAGTACAAAAACACAGTTCTTCAAAACATTTCTTTGGAGGCATGTCTATGCATTGTAAGTGATGTCTTAGGTTTAAGCTATTTGATACATAGTTTTCTTTAATATAGAGATTTCCTGGTATTTGTCCATCCTTGTTTAGAAATTATGAACTATTTCTGGAGTCACATGGATTAAAAATTGAAAGAGAAATATAAAGCCAACGTGTTAGTCAAAACCACTCAGAAGTGAGAGGGAAGCATGGCCCCACCCAATTTTAATGTAATTTATCACTTCATTTAGAAGACCTCCTTTAATGTGTGAAGAAAGGTCTATCTCCACTGCTCTAACAGTCAGACCAGAGAATCTGATTTTAGGAGACATTTTCAAAAAATATTCTAGTTAACCCAGTGGTAAAAGTTTGTTCTGTTAAATTAGACCTTTCAAGTATCTGTGGTGGGCAGATCCAGCACATTCACTGTGTTTTAATCTCCTCTTCTTCACCCCATTAGTGAAAGAGGGATTCCCACCCTGCGGTTATGGGGATGACTGAACACATAATACCTGACACTGGACAGATGAGATCAACAAAAGTTTATTAATCCCATTACTCATTGCCCAGGTTTTTTAATATCAATAGGATGGAATGGCCCCTGGTTCCCATGGGAGGATGTGATTTCTGTGTTGAATAATTCCATGAGCTGGAAGGGAATTGAAACTCACTACAGGGATAGGCAGGAACTGTGCCCAGTTGCTTTGTTAAGGAAGGCTGTTTGGCTATGGACTGAATCTGTGGGAGTGGAGTAGGGATAGGAACTTGCAGTTAGGTCATTCAAGGTCTTTCTGGTTTGACCAGATGTCAAGGCCCGTAATCTTGGGTCTTAACTTCAGGCCTTATACTAGACACTGCTAAATTCAACCATTGCACTTAGTGTCTAGGTCTCCCCTCTTGTGTTAGTCTGCTTGGGCTACTATTAAAAAACAAAATAAAACCACCTACTGGGTGACTTAAAAAAATAGAAATTTATTTTCTCACAGTTCTGAAGGCTAGATGTCCATGATCAAAGTGGCAACAAATTCAATTTCTGGTGAGCCACTCTTCCTATCTTGTTGATGACTGCTGTTCTTACTGTTTCTTCAGTGGCCTTTTCTTGGTGTGTGCACATGGGAGCAGAGAGAGAGAGAGGAAGAGGGAGAGAGGGAAAAAGGAAGAGAGAGAGAGGGAGAGAGAGTGTGTTTCTGTGGTGTTTCTTCTTTTAAGGATGCTGGTCCTATCAGATCAGTGCCTCACCTTTATGACTTCATTTAACCTTAATTACTTTCTTAGAGGTCCCATCTCTAAATACAGCCACACTGGGGTTTACAGCTTCAACATATGAATTTGGGGGGAACACAAACATTCAGTCCATAACACCTCCCCCATATTTTTCAACACTCCTCACACTTTTCGTAATCAATTAATATCTGTTTCATTTCTGACAGATTGACTCTTGGAATATTACTAGTTCCTACCATGGTATCTAGCACAAAGTAGATTCTCTAAAATTTGTTGAATTGAGAGAGGAGTTTGGATTTAGATTTTGTTTAAGATACTCAATGTATCCAACTTTCTTCCAAATTTTCTTTGAAATTAATTTCTGAATATCATTAGTTAAGCAAATATCAGATTTGGTCAGCACATTATAATTTTCCTTTTTTTTTTTTTGGTCTTTACTCTTGGAAGGACCACTGAACATGGTGTTAGTTTTGATTCCTGGAGCTGTTGGTACCTAATATTTGTTACATTTTTAACTTTATCTGTAATTTGGAATCAATGATACCTATCCCATCTTTCTGCCTGTGAAGATAAAATGAGAGCATGAATATGAATGTTCTGCATAAATTACAAATCACTACACAAAAGCAGGGTAGGATCTAAGAACACATTGCACATACTACAGCAGCATTACTTCAGTTGGATTTTTAGAGTCTGGGGTGCTGTTAAAAAATGTCAGTTCCACTCTCCTACGTTGAATTTACTGAGTTATTGTATCTGATGGGTCCCAGAAATTTGAATTTTAGCAAAACCCCAGGTGATTCTAATACACATTAAAATCTGAGAGCCAGGGCTTCCCTGGTGGCGCAGTGGTTGAGAGTCTGCCTGCCGATGCAGGGGACACGGGTTCGTGCCCCGGTCCGGGAGGATCCCACATGCTGCGGAGCGGCTGGCCCCGTGAGCCATGGCCGCTGAGCCTGCGCGTCCGGAGCCTGTGCTCCGCAACGGGAGAGGCCACAACAGTGAGAGGCCCACGTACCGCAAAAAAAAAAAAAAATCTGAGAGCCAATGTACTCTGTTACAGTTAGTTGAAATGAATCAAATAAAAACATCTGCCAATGACATATAACCCTCAAGTTCACAAGGAGATATTAGTTTTTAGTTGAAAACAAGCAAACAGTGAAATTGAGCAACTTCCCACAAGCAGCAGGAAGGCTTTGGGTATACTTGGTTTCTATTGTGTATGTGCTCCAGATTCAGAACTATGAATTTAGTGGTTCCCAAACCTGAATGATTTCAGAAACACATGGGAACTTTAAATATATAGATTCCTGGGCCCCACTTTTAGAGAATTTCATTTAGTAAATCTATGGCAGGATCAGGAAATCTGTTTCTCAAATGCTCATATGATGGTTATAGAGATTGGGGGCAGGACATTGAATTATTGTAAAACTGATTGTAAAGTCAACAAAATTCACAATTTCTTCACTTAACAAACTTCGGATGTACCAATATCAGTGTTGACTTATGTAACATGACATTCATTAGCCTTGATACACAAAATACAGTTTAAAAAAACTGACAAAACTTACTGTAGGCCTTGTATCTTTTTGTTCAGCATTGGATTGTGTATCTACTTGGAATAAAGCCACTTTTTGTTTTGATTTAAGAAGTGCAATTGAAAGCTGGAAACTCTGACAGAGCCTAGCTGTTCTGACTGAATGAGTTTTAGCTTTCAAAGTCTTATGGTTTTTATTTACTGTCTTCTTTAGCATCCCAAGGCTTGAGATGGAATCTGAACACAAAACCTACTTCGTGAAATAGATTCTTAATAGTATTTATTCAATTTGAGAGAAGTGAGTCTTAAGCACTTCTTTAAACTTCACCTACCCAAATACATAATATCATGTTTATGCTCAGTAAATAGTATTAAAGATATTAAATTATTTGTCCACAGTATACCCAGGGAATGCAACAATTAACTTTATGGATTAGGGATACTACTCGCTTACTTCAACACTGGTACACGTGCATGGAGAAACATTTTGAAGTTGATTGGAGCAACTCAAATATTAGTTGAAAAATTAGTCTGGTGAAATAGTCTTTTAAAACGCTGTTGCAAATTGTTGTATGATTTATGATTGCATCTTCAGAGGCTTTCAGACATTCTCTTGATTCTTAAAAGCAGCCTAAAGGCTGGATAGGGTCTGTGTCACCTCCCTCCCTTGACAGAAGAAGAAAGAGAAATGGAATGGCTAAACTATCATGGGACATGGACTTAATTAGTGTCAGAAATTGTGCTAAAACCCACATCTTCTGGTCATACTTCACTTCTTACTGAATCTGGTGGGCAAAATACATACCATCCACATATGAAAAGAATGCTGTTTTTACATGGCATAAAAATGAGTTTAAATGTGTTGGATCTTGTGGACATCAGGAGCTAAATAATTTTTCCACCTTCCCTCATTGTACTTCTAGTATTCAAAAATTATTGGGGGCGAGAAAAGATTGTGCTACCCTGCCTGGTGTGTGTGCTTCTCAAAATTGCAGCCCATATTTCCTCCTCTTTGGTTAATTTCTGGGAACAAGGTTTAAAGGTTTCTGAGAACAGAAATAATTTAAAGGCTCTAAATTCTATTAGAGATTAATTTTAGATAAGGGCCGGAAAGTATTTAGGCACATTAATGGAATTAACTTCATGGAATCAAGTAGATACATATAATGCTTTCTTGACGTGTATTCATTAAAAAACAATGTAGAACACTGAAGCATAGACAATTATTGTTTTGAGAGCTCTGGATAATTAAAGAGCAATCTCAGTTTATTAGCATAGAAGTCTTTAAATTCATTTTATCTTTGTTACTGTTTATGCTGTATTATAAAATTCTTCTTTTAAAAAGGAGTAAGGGCTATCTTAAGTCACAAGATACTTCAAGAGACCCCTCAGGTGAGAGGCAGTAAGAGAATTAGAGAAAGGAGTTAACTCTAACAAAATCTTTGCATTTTGACAGTACCAATAATCACTCTCTAAGTAATCCTCAGTCTGTAGTATTTGTTACGGCAGCCCAAGCAAACTAATACAATTACATATATATGGATATATAACCGCTTAACTTTTTCCCACCTGTAAGGATATGGGAATCTCTTGAAATTGTATGTAAAATATTTGTAGAAGCAGGGCTGGCTACATAATTTCTGCGTTTCAGTGCAAAATGAAAATATGGGGCCCTTTGTTCAAAAAACATCAGGAAAGTGCTTTTTTTTAGAAGCTATAGTACCTTTAAGGTACTAAAATACGACAGTTTTCCTTTTTTCCATGGCTTGTCTTTCAACTTGCCATTTTTAATTCCTCAATAAAGAAAAATGAAAATATTTAAAATAGCCTGCGTTTTACCATTCATATTTGTATTGAGCATTGCAAGTTTTAAAGGCAAATTTTTTTTATTAAAAAGCACTTAACTTATATGCAGAATTACCACTTTTGCACAGTTCTTATTTTGTAATTTGTGCATATATATTTTGTTCTTATCAGAACAGTAGAAACACTGCACAAAACTAACTCAACTGATTTTACTTCATTTCTTGATACACATACAGCCTATCAACACTCACTACCTATAGCTTTCTGATGAGTAAAGAGGACTTAAAGGAACTATAGGTTGCCCTGTCTTTTCCTTCTATGTCATCATTTTCAGTGTAGGTGATTGGCTAATTCAGGGAAGCAACAGAAACAAGAAAGGATACAGTAGGGCTCCTTGGTCATTTGTCTTCTTTCTGCATTTGAAGAAAGTTCTGATTTGATTTGAAAGCGTGGCCTCTTGGAGCTGTTGGCACCCTGCCTACTCAGTAGTAGATGTTCATGTTTACCTTGTCCTTGCTTTGAGTCTTGGTGAATGCCCACACATCAGGGGCCCATTGGAATTCTGTGCTCATGGGTATTGTGAATTCTATATGCAGATGGAGTGGCAAGGACAGGGGACATGCATATTTCCCATTTTCCTCTGCTCATATTCCATTATCCCACTGGACTTCTCTTACAAAACACAAATTCAAAGGTGAAATTATTAAGAATTCAAGATGGCAACATCAGAGTATTAAGGCAAGCATGAGAACCTTCTAAGCAAGGGACTCTGTGTGACTGCACAGGTCACACGCCCATGAAGTCAGCATGTGTAGGGGTTTGTGTGCACTTCTTGCCTGTAGTACTTTTCTGCCAAGAAGGTGCAAACCCTTTGTCAGATTTTCGAATGACTGTCTGACCTCACAAAAAAGATGAGATGATACTGTTCTAGAAGGATTGTGGTTCAGAAAAGAACTTCATCACTCTGCAAGGGAGGTGGTCATTCTTATTTCTGTCCTCTTTCAACAGCCCAAGGAACTGGTACAAGTGGATTTGCTGGTGCCACTCACAATGCATTCACCAAGCCATCAAGTTTGACACTACCCCTCTGAAGGTTTTACTGATTGGAAATATGGGTGTTCCAAGATCATAAAATATCCGAGCTAGAATATCTATCAACTTCATTTTTATATATAAGGAAGAGGGACTCTAGAAGGGAGCTTTTCTGGGGAGCTTGTAACTGCTTAATGCCCTGAGCATTGTCCTTTAGGACTATATATAAAGCTAGGGGAGAAAGGGGCTCTCGGATGGCCAAATATTTGAAAACAACGCTTTTGGCAAAAGCAGTCGCTGTTCAGTGATGAGTAACATCTTGTGTCACATGCGCCTGGCAAAATAAATTGCCTGCATCCTGCCTCATCACCTCTGTTAGGCATTGATAATCATGCAGTGTAAAAATGGGTGTTTTATGCAGGGAAAGGACACTAACATTTGTGTACACCATTCTGGAGTCTTTGCTGCTGGTGGATGCTGTGATAATTACACAAAAATATTCATTCAGTGTGCCAACCATTTCTTTGTAATTGACAGTTTCTGACTCCTGGACTCACTGGAGAATTGTACGCTTGGTGCTGCCCAATAAAAGGCAGACACGGGTGTGTATACATTGCTCTGTCAGGCAGACAGCGTTCTGGGATGTTGGAGTCATTCATTACAGCCTTTGCTGCATCATCCCACGCAACTCCAGCCAGGATTCAGTTGCATGAAGGATTGTTTTCAAGCTTTTAAAGTAAGATGGGTTGCACTCTGAGATAAAAACTAAGAGTGTTATGAATTTATGGTTCTGGCAATACTTTTCTTAGCCATTTAACAACGTGGAGTGGAGAATTTTTTAAAAGTTTATTAATCAATATTTATAGGTTGAAACAAATTATTTACCTCTTTGATTTTGCCCAATGGAAATTGAAGTGAACTTGAAAAAGACAGTGCAGTAACAGTAGCTGGTAAAATGCAAATGGCTTCTGTCTCTAAAACAGAGAAGGCAAGGTTGGGAGTATTCAGAGGTTACTTTTTCCCTCTCAAGCTTCAAACTCAATATGATGTCAGAAACAGTCAACATAATGTATCATTGCTATTCAACAAACAAAAAACAGTCCCTGTTTACAATAAAAACATATGGTAATTTAGAAGCATCAAAACACATGCTATAAGCATTCTGGAACTGAAATATTTGTCTAAAGGTTTGGGTGACCAGTTGCATTTTATATGTTTTATCAAACATGCCTTTTCCTGCAATGTCAGAAAATAAAGACAAAGGAGTGCATGCCATCAGTGGCAGGGGAAAAGAAAGGTGACTGACACATTGAAATATTTGATTTCCACACATGCTTTGCTTCTTGCCTTTTATAAAATTTGGGTGAAGGAAAACCCTGAGGTCCTTACAAGTGTCTCATTTTCTGATAAGGGTTTTATTAATTTTTTCTTTTATTACTTGGTTACAATTTCAGTCTCATTTCCTCATTTGCATCTAGCCTGAACCCTCAAAATGCACACCTGTCATGAACCCCCTTTCCAGGCATGCACTAAGAGTTTGAATTAAAGGCCTAGGTACTATTGTTGGGCGTAATTTTTTTCCTTATGGGGCTTGCCACTTCTGCTCTGTTTTTGTCATAAACTGCCAAGTTCCCTTTGAACAAGAAGATGTTTATTCTAGCAGAGTGACTAAGAGCATTCACATTAGAGGCTAGGAGATCTGCACTGACTCCTGCCCTCTTTTCCCCTCCCCGAGCATCAGGGTCTCAGCAGTAAAAGGGTGTTACTATTTCATATTTCATACCTCAAAAGATTTCTATGACCATGACGTGAGTTAATATACATCCTCAGCACCATGCTTGCTTCACGTTATCGACATTTCTATTGTAGTATTACAAAGAGAAAGCAAGTTTTAATTTTAAAAAAATTTATAAACTGTTTAAAAAGTTTCCCAAAGCTTTCAATTTGTCCTATTCTATATGCCATCGCCTGACTTTATAATCTCAATCTCTCTCTTGCTGTTTCTGAAATTAGCCCATGGCTTCTTTTGCCCCTTAGTATCTTCCTGCCTCTTGTTCTTGTTTCCTCCATATGGAAATCTTCTTTCCTTCTCCTAATACATTACACAATTTTGTTAAGGCAGTTCAAGATTGGTGACCTTCAATGAGTTTGCACTGGTTGGCCCATTTGACAGTGACTCCTCCTGACTGTTGTGCCCTTAGCCCTTTCTTATGTGACTTGTTGTTTCTTATGTGCTTATGTGTGTTGTAGCTTTCTCTGATGTGCTTATATAGATTATAAGTTTCAAAGGGGTACTATTTTCTACATCATACCTGTTAAAGCAGTGCCAAATACTATCTATCTATCTGTCTATCTATCTACCTATCTATCATCCATCCATCCATGCATATATACACATACATATAGGGTGCTAAATAAATGCTTGTTAAACAAATAAACCATCATCAGCATGCCTCATCTAGGAGTTAGAATGAAAGAATTTCAATTTGGAAATCCGGTTTTTACTGTGCATTGTTATCCTACTATCTCTCTGCCTCAGTGTTTCCATATATGCCATTTAGAGTGTTTTCAATTATGACCATGTAAAAATGCTTTTGAGGGCATTTCACATTACTTGTTTTTAAATATTTTAATACTAATGTGTAAACACTAAATTGTTGGTGATTTCTCTGCTATCAAACCTCAGATATTACCATCTAGACTGGGGTCGGCAAATATTTTCTGTTAAAAACCAGGGTCAGGTGGTAAATATTTTAGACCTTGATGACCACACACAGTCTTCGTTGTCACATACTCTTTTTTAAAAATTTTAGTTTTAACAACCCTAATGACATACAAACCAATTTTAGCTTACTGTACAAAAAAAAGGTCTGCAGGCCAGGGTATGTGACCACTGATCTAGATCACTGTACTTCAGCTGTTAATGGCTCCATTGCATAGGGCTTCCAGTGCATTCCACCTACTGTACTCTACGCAGTTTTTAAAGAGTGAATTTTCCTTGTGGAAATTATTTAAGAATAGCTGCAAAAATGAAGTATGATCAATAAGCAACTTGAGGAGCGTTCCTCTGGTACCAAGTTCTGTCACTGTCATTGCTGGTTTAACAGCAATCCTGTTAACCCTAACAGCTTGTGACAGCTGGCTAATTCATGGAAGCCCCACCAATTAACCTGTGCGATGTCTCCACAGGCCCAGGATAATTGTGTTTGGACTAAATATTCCAGGTGGAGTCTTGACATGCCTTTACGGACAATTTTAACTCCCTGGGGGAGATTCTAGGCAAGCCACCTGTGGGCTAGAGCACAGAATTTTCCTTGGAGGACAACTCAGATGCCATGTTTTTCATAAAGCTTTTCTTACTCCCAAGATCTGTTAATTTTCTGAGCCCCGTGACACTGGCTTGTCACTTTCATGCCTTTTAATACCTTTCTGACTTTAATTGTAGCTATTCAAATCCTGTTTATATCCTTTGTGTTACAGCTCATGCAAGAGGGATTGTGTTTTTTTCCTTCATGTGTTTCTTAGCACAATGCCTCTTGCATGGTAGGTGTTCAAAAACATTGAACTGAATTCAAAACCTACTGATACCCAGTTAAGAGATTTTTTTTTTCCTGAGCCTTCTGTTGCCTTTTAAAGAGACAAAGAACAATCTTACTAAATGATTTAGTGAGAGACTTTTTCCATCAAACAGAGCCTAAGGAGAAATGGCTTCCCCACAGTATGTTTTCTAGGAGTCTATCCCCTTGGCAGTCTGGTCAATTTTGATACATTTAACCATTTCTGAGTCAATGATGAATTCCCAAAGTCTAGCACTTAAGTTTTTAGTAGTTATTTTTAGTCAAACTGTGTCCAAAAAAGCAGCTTAACAGAGTTTTAAAATTTTCTTAAAATGTCTCCTTCTGATTTGTAACCCACTGAAACTCTTCTGAAATCTGTTAGAACTTGAAAGGCCATAATAATCCTCCTGTCTTCCCCTGACCCCCCAGAGGTTTGCTTCAGTTTTCTGCCAGACAGCCACACCTTCAATAGGCTGCCCTCAGCAACACACAAATGTGGGATTCAATGAAGGTTAGAACTCAGATGGACAAAACAGCTTGAGGCAGAAAGAGCTGCAGGCCTATGGTTTGATATCAGTGACCCCCATGATCAATCTTTTTCCTTGCTCTCCCTGAGATGTAACGTCAAGCTCTCATCTCAGGCAGTCATCAGCCTGGGGGTGTGGAAGAGTGTCAGTGTAAGCTTAGGGAATTAAAAAAAACCCTAATATCTAGAAATGGCCTTGTTAGTTAAGCTAAGAGTAGAATGGGAGTGCTGGAGAATTGGGTGGGGGGAGATACTCACATGGTGTGGTCTGGAGGTTGCCTGTACAATGAATTATTTGTTTATTTTTAACTATTTTTGGTTGAATAATGAGCATTTCTTTCAGACAGGTTCATACCAGTTCTTAGACAAAAGGATTTAATGGAAGTGCCTCCGATGACAGCATGTATTAACTATTAACTTAAATTTATACCTAAGTAGATCCAAATCATCAAAATTTGAATGGGGGAAGAACTTGAAAACTCAGAAAGGAACCAGAGAAGAAGATGCTAAGAAGGGGGGAGAAGGGAAAAAACAATCATGAAAAATATCGAAGTGTGAAAGTACCTGTCATTATGTCTGACACATGTAGGAATTTATATATATATGTGTAGACATGTTTTCTCCTGACTATAGATCCCTCCCTGCCCTCCCTTTTCCTAGATAGAGCATTTACTTTAGAAAACTTGCCATTGTATGTTCTTTCTTTGCCCCTTTGAGATGTAAATCTTTTCCCAGCCTCTTGTAAGTTTACAACCCAGGAAAGGTCTTTCTCAAGGATGTGGGAACTCTCTCTCTGAAATGTAAACATAGAAGGAAAGAGCACCCCATCTCCCAGTCTCTGTGGAGGGTAGTATACTAACTTTGGCCACCAACTAGCAAATGAAGATGAACTAATCACAGAGAAAATCATTTGCAAACTCAGGAGACATCCCATTGATCAACCTCCCGCCCAGCATCCTCCAATACTTTTCCACTAGCTCACCCAGCACTTAAAACTCTCCCGCCTGGGGGAAGCTTCAGAGCCATGGAGGAGAGTGCAGCAACAGGGGTGCAGAGGGCAAAGTGGAGAGATTCCCACACAGAGGACTGGTGCCAACCAGCACTCACCAGCCTGAGAGGCTTGTCTGCTCATCCGCCAGGACAGGCAGGGGCTGAGAGCTGAGGCTCGGGCTTCGGAAGTCAGATCCCAGGGAGAGGACTGGGGTTGGCTGCATGAACACATCCTGAAGGGGGCTAGTGGAACACAGCTAGACGGGAGGGAGTCTGGGAAAAAGTCTGGAACTGCCTAAGAGGCAAGAGACCATTGTTTCAGGGTGCGCGAGGAGAGGGGATTCAGAGCACCTCCTAAAAGAGCGCCAGAGACAGGTGTGAGCAGCGGCTATCAGCGTGGACACCAGAGACGGGCGTGGAACTCTAAGGATGCTGCTGCAGCCACCAAGAAGCCTGTGTGCAAGCACAGGTCACTATCCACACCTCCCCTCCTGGGAGCCTAGGCAGCCCACCACTGCCAGGGTCCCGTGATCCAGGGACAACTTCCCTGGGAGAACACACTGGGAACACACAGTGCCTAAGGCGGTTGGAACATCACTTCGGCCTCTGCTGCTGCAGGCTCACCCCGCATTCCATACCCCTCCCTCTCCCTGGCCTGGGTGAGCCAGAGCCCCCGAGTCAGCTGCTGCTTTAACCCCCTCCTGTCTGGGTGAAGAACAGTCACCCTCAGGCAACCTCCACACAGAGGTGGGGCCAAATCCAAAGCTGAACCCCAGGAGCTGTGCGAACAAAGAAGAGAAAGGGAAATATCTCTCAGCAGCCTCAGGAGCAGAGGATTAAATCTGCACAATCAACTTGTTGTACCCTTCATCTGTGGAATACCTGAACAGACAATGAATCATCGCAAATCTGAGACAGTGGACTTTGGGAGCAACGGTAGAATTGGGGTTTGCTTTATTTGTCTAATTTGTTTCTAATTTTATCTTTATCTTAGTTTAGTATTTAGAGCTTATTATCACTGGTGGATTTGTTTATTGATTTGGTTGCTCTTCTTTTTTTATATATGTATATTTTTTCATTTTTCTCTTTTTGTGAGTGTGTATGTGTATGCTTACTTGTGTGATTTTGTCTCTATAGGTTTGCTTTTACCATTTGTCCTAGGGTTCCGTCTGTCTGGTTTTCTTTAGTATAGTTTTTAGCGCTTGTTATCATTGGTGGATTTGTTTATTGGTTTGGTTGCTCTCTTTTTTTTAATTACTTTTTAATTTTTTTATGTTAATAATTAAACACATTTTTTTGGTAATTATTTTATTTTATTTTCTTTCTTTCTATCTTTTTTAAATCTTTTCTCCCTTTTCTTCTGAGCTGTGTGGCTGACAGGGTCTTGATGCTCTGGCCGGGTGTCAGGCCTGAGCCTCTGAGGAGAGAGCTGAGTTCAGGACATTGGTCCACCAGAGAACTCCCAGCCCCATGTAATATCATTCAGTGAGAACTCTCCCAGAGATCTCCATTTCGACACTAAGAACCAGCTGCACTCAATGACCAGCAAGCTCTAGTGCTGCACACCGCATGCCAAACAACTAGCAAAACAGGAACACAACCCCACCCATTAGCAGAGAGGCTACCTAAAATCATAATGAGTTCACATAAACCCCAAAACACACCACCAGACACGGTCCTGCCCACCAGAAAGACAAGATCCAGCCTCATCCATCAGAACACAGGCACCAGTCCTCTCCACTAGGAAGCCTACACAAACTGCTGAGCCAAACTTAGCCACAAGGGGAAGACACAAAAAACAACAGGAACTACAAACCTGCTGCCTGTGAAAAGGAGATGCCAAACACAGTAAGTTAAGCAAAATGAGAAGACAGAGAAATACACAGCAGGTGAAGGAGAAAGGCAAAAACTCACCAGGGCAAACAAATGAAGAGGAAATAGGCAGTCTACCTGAAAAGAATTCAGAGTAATGATAGTGAAGATGATCCAAAATCTTGGAAACAGAATGGAGAAAATACAATAAATGTTTAACAAGGACCTAAAAGAACTAAAGGGCAAACAAACAATGATGAAAAACAAAATAAATGAAATTAAAAATTCTTTAGAAGGAATCAATAGCAGAATAACTGAAGCAGAAGAATGGATAAGTTACCTGGAAGATAAAATACTGGAAGTAACTACTGCAGAGCAGAATAAAGAAAAACGAATGAAAAGAATTGAGGACAGTCACAGAGGCCTCTGGGACAACATTAAACACACCAACATTCAAATTACAGGGGTCCCAAAAGAAGAGAAAAAAAAAGGGACTGAGAAAATATTTGAAGGAATTATAGTTGAAAACTTCCTTAACATGGGAAAGGAAATAGTCAATCAAGTCTTGGAAGTGCAGAGTCCCATACAGGATAAATCCAAGGAGAAACACACCAAGAAACATATTAATCAAACTATCAAAAATTAAATACAAAGAAAAGTGTTAAAAGCAACAAATAACATACAAGGGAAATCCCATAAGTTTCAGCAGATCTTTCAGCAGAAACTCTGCAAGCCAGAAGGGAATGGCAGGACATCTTTAAAGTGATGATAGCATAAAATCTACAACCAAGATTACTCTACCCAGCAAGGATCTCATTCAGATTAGACAGAGAAATTAAAAACTTTTCAGACAAGCAAAAGCTAAGAGAATTCAGCACTACCAAACCAGCTTTACAACAAATGCTAAAGGAACTTCTCTAGGCAGGAAATACAAGAGAAGGAAAAGACCTACAAAAACAAACCCAAAACAATTGAGAAATGGTAATAGGAACATACATACTGATAATTACCTTAAATATAAATGGATTAAATGCTCCAACCAAAAGAAACAGACTGGCTGAAAGGATACAAAAACAGGACCTGTATATATGCTATCCACAAGAGACCCACTTCAGACCTAGGGACACATACAGACTGAAGCTGAGGGGATGGAAAAAGATATTCCATGCAAATGGAAATCAAAACAAAGCTGGACTAGCAATCTCATATCAGACAAAATAGACTTTAAAATAAAGACTATTACAAGAGACAAAGAAGGACACTACATAATGATCAAGGGATTGATCCAAGAAGAAGACATAAAATTGCAAATATTTATGCATCCAACATAGCAGCACCTCAGTACATAGGCAAATACTAACAGCCATAAAAGGGGAAATTTTCAGTAACACAATAATATTAGGGACTTTAACATCCCGCTTTCACCAATGGACAGATCATCCAAAATGAAAATAAATAAGGAAATGCAAGCTTTAAATGACACATTAAACAAGATGGACTTGATTGATTTTTATAGTACTTTCCATCCAAAAACAACAAAATACACATTCTCCTCAAGTGCTCATGGAACATTCCCCAGGATAGATCATATCATGTGTCACAAATCAAACTTTGGTAAATTTAAGAAGATTGAAATCGAATCAAGTATCTTTTCTGACCACAACCCTATGAGACTAGATATCAATTACAGGAAAAAAAAAATAAAAAATACAAACACATGGAGGCTAAACAATACACTACTAAATAACCAAGAGATCACTGAAGAAATCAAAGAGGAAATCAAAAAATACCTAGAAACAAATGACTATGAAAACACAATGACCCAAAACCTATGTGATGCAGCAAAAGCAGTTCTAAGAGGGAAATTTATAGCAATACAATCCTACTTCAAGAAACAAGAAAAATCTCAAATAACAACCTAAGCTTACACCTAAAGCAATTAGAAAAGAAGAACAAAAAGACACCTAACTTATCGGAAGGAAAGAAATCATAAAAGATTAGAAATGAAAAAAAATTAAGGAAATGATAGCAAAGATCAATAAAACTAAAAGCTGGTCCTTTGAGAAGATAAACAAAATTGATGAACCATTAGCCAGCCTCATCAAGAAAAAAAGGAAAAAGACTCAAGTCAATAGAATTAGAAATGAAAAAGGAGAAGTAACAACTGATACTGCAGAAATACAAAGGATCATGAGAGAATGCTACAAGCAACTATAAACCAATAAAATGGACAAATCCTTAGAAAAGCACAGCCTTCCAAGACTAAACCAGGAGGAAATAGAAGATATAAGCAGACCAATCACAAGCACTGAAATTGAAACTTTGATTAAAAATCTTCCAACAAACAAAAGCCCAGGACCAGATGGCTTCACAGGTGCATTCTATGAAACATTTAGAGAAGAGGTAACACCTATCCTTCTCAAACTCTTCCAAAATATAGCAGAGGGAGAAACACTCCCAAACTCATTCTATGAGGCTACCATCATGCTGATACCAAAACCAGACAAAGATGTTACAAAAGAAGAAAACTGTAGGCCAGTATCACTGATGAACATAGATGCAAAAATCCTCAACAAAATACTAGCAAACAGAATCCAGCAGCACATTAAAAGGATCATACACCATGATCAAGTGGGGTTTATCCCAGGAATACAAGGATTCTTCAATATACGCAAATCAATCAGTGTGATACACCATATTAACAAATTGAAGGAGAAAAACCATATGATTATCTCAATAGATGCAGAAAAAGCTTTTGACAGAACTCAACACCAATTTAGGATAAAAACCCTCCAGAAAGTAGGCATAGAGGGAACTTATCTCAACATAATAAAGGCCATATATGACAAACCCACAGCCAACATCGTTCTCAGTGTTGAAAAACCGAAACCATTTCCATTAAGATTAGGAACAAGACAAGGTTGTCCACTCTCACCACTATTATTCAACATAGTTTTGAAAGTTTTAGGCACAGCAATCAGAGAAGAAAAAGAAATAAAAGGAATCCAAATCGGAAAAGAAGAAGTAAAGCTGTCAGTGTTTGCAGATGACATGATACGATGCATAGAGCATCCTAAAGTTGCCCAGAAAACTACTAGAGCTAATCAATGAATTAGGTAAAAGTAGCAGGATACAAAATTAATGCACAGAAATTGCTTGCATTCCTATACACTAATGATGAAAAATGTGAAAGAGAAATTAAGGAAACACTCCCATTTACTCTTGCAACAAAAAGAATAAAATACATAGGAATAAACCTACCTAAGGACACAAAATACCGTATGCAGAAAACTATAAGACTCTGATAAAAGAAATTAAAGATGATACAAACAGATGGAGAGATATGCCATGTTCTTGGATTGGAATAATCAACTGTGAAAATGACTATACTACCCAAAGCAATCTAAAGATTCAATGCAATCCCTATCAAATTACCAATGGTGTTTTTCACAGAACTCGAACAAAAAATTTCACAATGTGTATGGAAACACAAAAGACCCCGAATAGCCAAAGCCATCTTCAGAAAGAAAATGGAGCTGGAAGAATCAGGCTCCCTGTCTTCAGACTATACTACAAAGCTACAGTAATCAAGACAATATGGTACTGGCACAAAAACAGAAATATAGATCAACGGAACAGGACAGAAAGCCCAGAGATAAAACCACGCACATATGGTCACCTAATCTTTGATAAAGGAGGCAAGAATATACAGTGGAGAAAAGACAGCCTCTTCCTTAAGTGGTGCTGGGAAAACTGGACAGCTACACTTAAAAAAATGAAATTAGAACACTCCCTAACACCATACATAAAAATAAACTCAAAATGGATTAAAGACCTAAATTTAAGGTCAGACACTAGAAAACTCTTAGAGGAAAACATAGGCAGAACACTCTATGACATAAATCACAGCAAGATTCTTTTTGACCCACCTTGTAGAAAAAGGGGAATAAAGACAAAAATAAACAAATGGGACCAAATGAAACTTAAAGGCTTTTGCACAGCAAAGGAAACCATAAACAAGACGAAAAGACAACCCCCAGAATGGGAGAAAATATTTGCAAACAAAGCAACTGACAAAGGATCAATCTCCAAATATCCAAGCAGCACATGCAGCTCAATATCCAAAAAACAAACAACCCTATTCAAAAATGGGCAGAAGACCTAAATAGACATTTCTCCAAAGAAGATATACAGATTGCCAACAAGCACATGAAAGGATGCTCAACATCACTAATCATTAGAGAAATGCAAATCGAAAGTACAATGAGGTATCACCTCACACCAGTCAGAGTGGCCATTATCAAAAAGCCTACAAACAATAAATACTGGAGACGGTGTGGAGAAAAGGGAACCCTCTTGCACTGTTGGTGGGAATGTAAATTTATACAGCCACTATGGAGAACAGTATGGAGGTTCCTTAAAGAACTATAAATAGAACTACCATACAACCCAGCAATCCCACTCCTCGGCATAGAAAGATAAGAATACCATGTGCTAACATATATATATGGAATCTAAAGAAAAAAAAAAAGGGTTCTGAAGAATCTAGGGGCATGACAGGAATAAAGGCGTAGTCGTAGACAGTTGGCTTGAGGACACGGGGAGGGGGAAGGGTAAGCCGGGACAAAGTGAGAGAGTGGCATGGACATATATACACTACCAAATGTAAAATAGATAGCTAGTGAGAAGCAGCCGCATAGCACAAGGAGATCAGCTCGGTGCTTTGTGACCACCTAGAGGGGTGGGATAGGGAGGGTGGGAGGGAGGGAGATGCAAGAGGGAAGAGATATGGGGACATATGTATATGTATAGCTGATTTACTTTGTGATACAGCAGAAATAACACACCATTGTAAAGCAATTATACTCTAATAAAGATGTTAAAAAAGAAAATCTCCCGCCCTTTGTATCAGCGGAGCTGAGTATCCACATTTGATCTATGTTCTGTCCTCTATTGTTGGTGACAGTATTGGAATAGAAATCTACTTTTGTCTGCTCATCTGGTCCTGTTTGATTTTTCTTTAACAGTCACCGCATCACCTGTCAATATATATGTGTTAAGAGTGATTTCACATCATGGAAAAAGTAGGATGCTGCTTTATTGCAACAAGTTTTTAGAAACAAATCTCATTTTGGAGAAATTACAACCTTTATATTGTATTTAAATTAAACTTGCATGCGGGTGGGAGGTATAGGTGTTTGTGTGTGTGAATGTGTATGCATTTCTAAGTAGGACCTGAGTGCTAGAAAAATCTTTGTGGAAAATTATTAAATTTTGGACTTTTTTCCCCTTTGGAGTCAGTTTGCCACATTCATTCTTTCTCTCTCTGTTCTGAGAACGTATTCCAGAGAAGTCAGTTCTGTTCTAACATGAGAGCACCTAGTAACAGCCACTTGACCTTCCCAAGGAGACAGATATCTTTCTCCTGGGCCTATCTGTCATAGTAGGTAAAGAGAAAGCTGGCTTAATCAAAGGCTTTCTCCCCAAACTGGAATATGATCTGACTGCTTGGAGAGGCTTCTGTGCAAGCAGGCAACAGCTTTCCTAACTTTCAACCATAAAGGAGGAGGAAAAAAATATGCCACTGAAGACTCATGCCTTGAAATGGCTTTGGAGATCACAGCCAAGTCTTCCTATAAATGAAGTACTTTCCTGGTGTATTTACTAACAATAGTTTGTGGGGGCATAGAGAGAAGGAGAAAAAATGTCTGAATAAAGTTGCTGCCCTAGCAAATAAAGAAGGGAGAGAGAGCAAGTTCTTACTTGACCAGCTGGAAGATGTTTTTTTGTTGGTGGTCATCCAAAGAAAGTAAAAATTGTCCATCTGACGTGTGAAACATATTTTCTTTAGCTTTTTGCTTTCCCTGTGATAAACCAGCGAATGTCCCCAAACTGCTCACTTGTACTACGGGGATTAAATATTGATTTTAACCTTGTAAGTGAGGTAGAATGTGAAGCTGGCTGATGGATCCCCTAGGGGAAGACACTGTGTTTTAGATCTTTCCTTCTACAGAAAACTTAGAGAAACGTTGCTCCATTTGAAAGAATGAAAGTAGACAGACAAGGAAGACAGTCTTTTTCTTAAACAAATTAATATTAACAGCCTGCCTGTGGTGTGATGGGTACAAAGGGAGGAAGAAAAAACGTGGAGTATACCCTGCCTTTTTGTGCATAGTGTCCAAAGTGCTGTTTGCATAAGTGACAATGAATATACTTCAGAATTGTAATGTGCAGTGCAGCAGGGATTATGTGAGTGAATTCTTCCTGTCAGCTGGACCATTTTATATCTTGGGTTCATTGTTAAGTCAGTTCACTTGTGGTCCGTTTCCTCTGTAATTTGGTTTAAAGTTGAGGGCAAAGATAAAATCAGCTTAGAGAGGAAGTTGACAGTCTGGTAAATAGCTGTGGCTTTTCTCTTTTAGGAAATAGAAGAGATACCAAGGATCAAAGCAGTGAATAAAGTTTCTTTAGGAAATAAGTTTTCTGCTGTTATGTCAGATGGCCTTGAATATTCAAAATTGCCAACCAAATAGGCTGACCTCTCTCTTCACAGGATTGACCTCTCTACCTGCCTGAGATTCTTGGCAGCAGAGCACAAATTTCTCCAGGCTGGGTGGCAGCAAGTCTTGGTGGGTGGAGGGAGGCCAGTGTGCACTGCTCTTTGTGTTTCTTTTTGTAGAAATCCCAGGGGGATCTTGTCTCCTTTCATGGAAAATCTGTCTTATGAGGGGAGATGAACAGAGTAGAAAACATAAAACTTTACCTGTTGATGAGGTGGTATATGGATAGAAAGGGCAAAAGACTGGTTCTTGTGTATTGTTTTTTTAATTAAATTGCATGATGCTCTTTGCTGGACCTCATTATTATTCCAGAAGTTGCCTTATTTTACTTTTTATTTTTACATTTTTTTGCACAGAATAACTTACTGTTTAATTTTTTAAAGTCCTCCTGTTACATAATGTCAATCCCAACTAGTTTGGTTCTGTTAGTGAGTCAACTGATTAATATATTGATATTTAAAAAAATTATTGAGAATGCTGTATGCCAGTCATTGTGCTAGGTACTGTCAGATAAGAACCCAGGTAACTTTTCTACACTAAATTCTTGTACTTTTTAAGATTCAGCCATAAACATGTGATTGTAAGTTTTTATTTTGTTTTCAGTTGTACTGTATATACTGTACGGTTTTTGAACTAAATTTTAATTTCTGAGAAGCAGTTAATGTTTAATACTTCTATTAAATTTCCTATAGTACCTAAAACATGGTAAAGCATAAAGTAGATACTCAGTTAATTTCTTTCGACTCTCCCCCTTTGGTCAAGTTTTGAGTGTTCTTTATATATTGAGTTACAATGACTGTTTCTGCATCTCCAGACTACTTTTTTTCATTGCTGTCTCTCCCCTTTCAACCTGAGGTTTGATCATAACTTTATATGGGAAAGGTATCAAATCAGACCTACCTGGAGAACTGGGAATTTTGAGAAAGCCCAGGAGATAAATATGTCAGAGAAAAATACCTGAGGCAGATCTGAGCAAACATCAGGAGAGATGGAGCACAAAAGAGGTAGTACAGGCACATGGACAGTATCATCTTCAGCTCCATGTCCTCCTTCTGTACCCCATCTTAATAAGTGGCAATCCTGGAATCATTCTTTGATTCTTCTCATTCACTCTCACTCAATGGTCAACAATTTATCAAATCCTGTTAATACTACTTCCTGCATCATATATCCCCAGCCGAACCACTGAATACAACCACACTGGTTCAAACCACTATTTCTCAACTGGACTTTCACAATAATCTCCTCACTGCTCTTCATGTTTCCATACTTTCTTCCTTCCCCACACGACGGCCAGTTGACTTTTAAAAATATAAACAATTTTATGTCACTTCTGTGTTCAAACCTCTCTTTTGAGAGAAGATCACAGTAAAAATAAGACTCTCAGTCTAAGCACGAAGCTTGTTCTACAAAGTCCTACATGAACTGACCCTTGTCTACCAAAACAATTGTCTTTGGACCTTTTTTTTTCTTAAACACCTTTATTAGACTATAATTGCTTTATAATGGTGTGTAAGTTTCTGCTTTATAACAAAGTGAATCAGCTATATATATATATATATATATATATATATATATATATGTATATCCCCATATCTCTTCTCTCTTGCATCTCCCTCCCTATCCTACCCCTCTAGCTGGTCACAAAGCACTGAGCAGATCTCCCTGTGCTATGCGACTGCTTCCCAATAGCTATCAGTTTTACATTTGGTAGTGTATATATGTCCATGCCACTTTCTCACTTTGTCCCAGCTTACTCTTCCCCCTCCCCGTGTCCTCAAGTCCATTCTCTAGTAGGTCTGCGTTTTGACCATTTTTCCATTTCTTCTGCTCCAGACACATTGTTTTCCTGCAGTTTCTTGAGCACACTGATCTTATTCACACACCCGGGCTTTTGTGCTTGCTATTTCCTCTGCTCCAAATGTTTACCCCAAGGTTTTTAAATGACTCTATCTCTCACTTCATTTAGTTCTCTGCTGGAATTTTACCTCCTCTCATAGGCCTTGCTTATTCACATATTTGATTACAGTCCTAATCATTCTCTTTACCCTGCTGCTTTTAAATTTCATTTGCAACACTTATCATTACCTGAGATTATATTCTTTATTTGTTTACTTAGGGTTTTTTTTTCTATCAGAATGTAAACTAAATGAAGGTGGAGGGTATTTTTCCACCCCGTGAATAATGCTGGCACATAGTAGGTACAAAATAAGATTTACTGAATGAATTAATAAAGGAAGTAATGAATGCTACAGCTATTTCTGGGGGTAGGTGTTCAGTGCTGGTACAATGGCCTTAATTTTCTCCATGCCATTTCTGTTTGTTGAACTTGACCTGGTGTTAATGATTTGTCAAAGAGTCAGTCTCTTCTTTGGGTCATCCCTGGATTAGGCATGGGGGCCACAAACTATGCAGAGCAGGACAAAAATAAAGAAAATGCTAAATCACAAGGTAGAATGTCATAGAATTATAGCCAAAACAGCCTTAATTGTCTCAGTTTGTAAGTGACAAAATTAGGGTCCACAAAGAATAATAGCTGGAAGTACTTGCATGTTCTTGGGGGTTTGTCCAGGATTTATATGTATATTAAATAATTTGATCTTTACTTCTATGATGTAGGTATTATTAGGTTTTCCACTTTATGGGTGAGGAACAAAGGTTCAGGCACAGATGTCCAATGTCCCCCCAGCTATCAGTAAAGGTAGATTCAAATCCAGGTTTCATAATGACCACTTAAGTAATGTTTAATGTTTTTATTCCCTGGGGACAAAATATTTTAGTCTAAAGAGATGGTTTTGTAGACAAATCCCAATCAGCTCCACTAATTACTATCTGATTATATCACTTATATTCTAAGAACTTTAGTTTTAACCTTAGTTTTTATGTCTATACAGTAGGCATTATACTGTCCATTTCATATCATTGAGAGAAGTGAGGAATCATGTATTAAGTGCTCAGCACACTGCCTGGCTGTGTGCTGGGCACTTAATTAAACACTAAATAAAATATTAACTATTTTCACCTAACCGTTTGGTCCCATTTATGGATATTACATTATCACAGTTACCTTCTTCCTAGAAAAAACATTTTAAAGACATCTGGAAATCAAGGGACTGTAGAGTCATCTTACCCTTATTACTCGGTGGAATATAAGCATGATTTTTTAAAACTAAAGTTTGTTTCTTAAAAAGTGCTATGGTAGTTAATGGAAGATACATTTCACCAGTTTTGGCACAAGCCAGCTCTCCAACTGGAATAAAAAGTCCAGTGAATCATTCAGCACACTATATTTTCAATATAACCACTGAAGAGAAATGGAAGCTTGTCATTTTCCTTTTAAAGCCATGCACATTGCTGAGTTTTCCATGGGCTTGCTGTGTATACATAACTTTTAAAATGAAAATACTATTCATGTGAAAAGGATGATCAAGGTAGACTGCAGCGGATTGTCACTGCAGTAGTTTGGGATGTCAGTAATCCTTAAGCTAAAAGGATTCATGATTCAAGAGGATGCCTCTAATTTTACATTTGTTGTCATCTTTCATTTGTTTTCCTGTTTTGGAACCATTTACGAACTGTGCTTATCAGACTGCTTTTGATTCCTACGGAGGAATGGTCTCTCTTAAAATTTGTGATCCAAAAGGAAGATAGAAAGCATTTGTATTTTGATTTCAAAGTATTTAAAAGATTTGATTGTTTATATACTATGGCCTTTTGTATTTCATTATTGTAGGCAGCACACAGAGAAGACTACTTTGTGCATTTTTTTCTGAGAGTCTTGATCAATGAAGCAAGCTTAAAGTACTTTTCCACAAGAAATAATCACATGTAATTAATATAAAGAAATCAGTTGGGTCTTATTTATTTTTCTCTCCTTTTTACAAGAATATATTTGACCTTGGAAGTAAAAACAAGAAGTTTCAGTGATGTTACTTCACATGGCAGAATCTCTCAACTATATTTGGGGTATGCGTAGATGTGTCTTTGGTAGCTACTGTAACTATCACGCCCTTTGGGTACCCCACAAGCATGTTGGGGTTGGACTTTTCAACCAGAGAACAATGATATGATCCTTAGATGCATAGTCCTAGAATATTATCCTTTGACTGATTTCTGAACTTTATAAAGTTGAAGACACCCTAAATAGACTATTGAAAGTATTTATGCACAATAAAAATGCAGATGAAATTTTTTATCAGCTTGCTTGAAATGATTGGAAACTACCATCAATAGGTCAATTGATTATATCTGAAATCCTCAAGGTAAAAAATTCCACTTGGAAAGGGACCAATACACCTGTCCATTTGCCAGAGTCCAGTGAAAACATGGACCAAAGGAGGGAAATGCACTTTCAAACTTCTGGACAGTAAGAAACATCATGGCCTTGTTGGGTGGGATGGGTGGGGGGGGGAAGTCCCAGAGGGAGGGGATGTGTGTAGGCATATGGCTGATTCACTTCACTGTTCAGCAGATACTAACACAACATTGTGATGCAATTATTCTCCAATTAAAAAAAAATCAAGTACAAATTGGACATTCTAGAAACCGTAAAGGACAAGAAGAATAAAGAGGTATAGTGATGTGATACAAATAATAAATTTCAGTGGGGGAAGCAAAGGACTGTCTTTTAAACTGGCATTTGTGGATTGGTCTTGCCAACACTTCAAGAAGACTTAGAAGAGAAAAGAAAAAAATCATCACTTATGTGATTCTTTTGACTGGTGCTTTCTAAAGTTCTTGGGAGGTAGATCACACTGGGAAATTGAATCAATTCACTAGCTCTCAAAACATAGAATTCTTCATTACTCAACTTTGCTGAGCTGGGCTCTAATTCTTATTCCCATGAAAATACCTTGGCTTGGGAGAAGACATCTGTGTCACCAAGGTAGCAAGGTGTACCATCCAATGAATTCAGGGCTCTCTTTCATCAGTGTGTAGCACTGAGGGTAAATTATAATAATTAAGATTTGGCCCTTAACGGAAGCCAATCTGCAAGCAGATCTGAAATGAAAACTCTTGAAATCTATTATTTAAGTCACCTTAAATTTCCTAGGAATCTGTGGGCTAGGAAAACCCCAGGTATAGCACTCAAAGATTCTAGAAATTCTCTCTATACATAAGCATGCTTTTTACAAGTACTGTGCCATTAAGGAATAGCAGGAAGGCACAGAGTTGCAGTGTCATATGCTATTGTCATTCTCCCTAACCACTCTGCAGAGTTTACGTCCAGCCGGTTTCCTTTCCTGCTAATTTGCATGGTTGCTTCTTGATGGTGGTGATTTTCTATGTGTTAAGCTTTGAGTAATTCATTCTTACACCACTCTCCTCCCCTTCCTTGTTTATTTAGCACAGAGCTTGTAAAGCTCAGTGACATTTGACTCTGTTGCCGACTGGATTATGGGATGCAGAAAGCATGTATGTATCATTGAGTGAATCTCTGAGTGATGGCCTCGGCATCATGTCAAATCACGGGGTCATCCTCTCTCATCATGTCACATCACATCACATCATGCTTGACATAGACACATAGCTCAATTCTGAGTATCCAGAAGTAATTGGGAAGTAAGACTTCACAGCAGTATAAGCAGTGCTTTCAGATACAGGAAATAGAGAAGATTGACCTCTCCATTTTCTATTTTTTACCACTGCAGATACAGTGAACCCTGTTAGAAGTTGTGCATATAAATGTATTCATATCTCAATGAAAAAAACAAAGCATCTGTACAAGACAGGAATTTTCTTTCTGAATTTTTCTCACAGTGGTAAGGCAGTGCTCTTCCTGTGTTTATTATTGTTGTTGATATGATCTAATTTCTGGAACCAGGTATTAATATAAAGGATTCTATTCATAGAGTGAGCTACATGATAGTTATTAGGGATTTGCAATGTGACAAATCAAACTAAAAGTATTCAAAAAGAGCTGGACTATGCCATTGAGAGATTATTTCTGCAAAGTGTCTCCACTGTTAAATCAATCCAACCTGATACATTAGGCTTCTGTTGCCTGATAAATCTAGCGTATAACTCTATTAACCATTAGCACTGAATGCTTCCAATTTAAAATTTTGCCTTGATTATGGAACTCTAAGACACTGGATATTAGTCCCCGAACCTCCTCTGCCTTTACTCCTCCATCTTTAAGTCTTTTCCACATCAGAAGCTGATAAAAAGGAAAAACTAATCTGAATAAAACAAGATTCTTGAAAATTAATGAATGAACTAATTAATGAATAATTAGCTGATGAACAAAATTTGGATCATATGAACTATATTGTTCATATTTGTTGTGGCCCAGGAATACCCAGGAATCTACAATAGTGAGAGCTGGGCCTGTTTCTGAAGCTTTCACCAGAGGAGAAGTAAGTTGTTCTTTCAAGAATGTGGAAGTTGTCTTCAGCCTCCCTGGGAACTCAAGGAGTACTGGATGGAGGTTTTACCACAGTCATCAACAGAATTAACTTTAATGAGCACTGTGGATCCAGTGAAGCTTTCCTTAGCACCCTCAGCCTCATGTTCAGTAGCTTTTCTGCTCATTTTACTCAAGATATTTTGTCTTCTCCTTTATGCTTCTCTTTCATTCTCTATCAAATCTTCCTCTCCTACCTATGCCTGACAACTTAATATGCTATTCTTCTCAAACAGTTTAATAGGAATCAAAACCTTAAGCACAGAAATGAAGTAATGGTCATTGGATAAGTGAGGGGTGTTTAGGAAACAGTAGACTGAATTGATTAACCCTTAAATTAGAAATATGGTCAAAAATATGGTCTATTTTTATGTAAATTTATCTCTGGTCTATCACATTACTCTAAAGTGTCTAACTGTTGCCATCAGTTAATATTATTTATCACAGACTGACTGGCAGGATGTGTCTTAACATGCTCTTGTGAAAAAGACTTCCTCATTTAAGTTGCTTGTAGATTCAGCATGGGTATGTCACCACTGCTCATAAAGCTAATGCAAATTTTGGCTACATTCATAACATATTGTGTCTTGATCAAGGGCAATAATATTCCCTCTGCTCTCTGCTGATCCTATTGCATCTGGAATACTGAGTTCACTTCTAGATGTCTTATGATTGTGTATTGGATCATTTCAGTTGGATTACAAATAAAAGGTCAAATGAATACATGTATTGATATAAAAAGACATATTGTTTGCTTAACTTTAAGGATGTGGTAGGAAACCTCCAGTTTACTAAAAGGGATCAAATGATTCCTGGAAAAGCCTTTCTGATGCGAGGTAAGGGTGAAGTTGGAACACAGTTGGATTAGGATTAGAATGAGGTTAAAATTAGCTTGGAGTGAGGCTGGCATGTGCCTAGGGTGATATTGAGATGAGCACAGGTTGAGCTTTGGGCAAGTTTAGGGTGTTACGGGGATAGGAAGAAGCCATCAGTGAGTCTAGAGAGGCACAAGAAACAGTGTCAAGCTTGCACAGCAGGTTGATGTATCCTAGTGGATTCAGGGCACATGTCATGCTAGTCAACATAACACCTCCAGACAGAGTCAACCTAACAATGGATAAAATCAACTTTAGCAGACTGCTGCTGAACTTTTTCACCATATTTATTATATTCAGTCATCTGAGCATCTCCTATGCCTGAACCCTCACTAAATCCTCAAATATGGAAAGGGAATTTAACAGGATGTTAAAGAGTCAAGAGTTACCCAAGGCTTAAGTTGGAGGTTTGTCTAGAAAAAAATTTGGGAAGCCATAGTTCTTGTCACCTAATAATTGAAATGAGGGGCATAACATGAAAGAAACAGCAGTCTTGGTCTTTAGCTTATCAGATAGCAGAGTTTGAATGGGTACCTGGAGGTTAGTGGGAGATGTTTGTGGAAAGCTTTCTAATAATAAGAGCTATGCAGTGATGGTATAAGCACCCTTATAACCAGGGGAGTTCCCGTTTCTACAAGTGTGCAAGAAGAGGCTGGTGCATTTTGCCTTCAATTGGAAATGCCACTGAAGGATCTCAAAGGTCTTTTCTGAGGCTGTGGCCCTGAGCAGCTTTGAATTTTCAACCATTTCAGTTTCAAGATTTTTCCTTTTGAAGAGATCACTGAGTTTTCTTCTTGAGGTAAAAACAGAAAGTAAAGATGTTAATGTCTCTAAAGCATCTAGCACATACCCCTTTTCCTTAATCACTGTCTTCCTTTGACTCTTAAAGAAAACATATTGGAAGAAAATTGAGTAATTGAATAGAACATGCTGTCTAATACAGAAGCATTTCTGTTGGATGAGAAATATCCAGCCAGGCAATAGAAGATTTATGGTATGACTCACAAACACATTTTATTGAATATTTTCAAACTATTGCTGACCACCAATTCTTTGTACTTCTATTTTTGCTCATTTAAAAAAAGCAGTTTGAGGCTCCAGCTGCTAAGCCAGGAATGCTCTTTTTCACTGGCAGAATTTTCCTCTGTTGGCAGAATCCACAGGCAATTGCTTTGATGCTTTGTTGGAGTTACATTCAGTGTCTGTCATAGTTCATGCAAAGATAAGCTGATTGGGTTGTCTGGTTGGTCCCCGATGCTTTTGGCTTTAATGCTCCATCAATTCTCTTTGAAAATGAAGTCCTGGGCCAATCCCATCTCTCAAGAGACACTTGCAGATGACTTGTTCATGATCAAAAAGCAACATAATTTCCTGATATCCATATGCTTTCTCTGGAACTTCTTTTGGTGCCCTCACAATTGATGTTTCTTATAAGTGGATGACAGATCATCATTTAGAAAAGGTCTAGACTTCATAACTGTTTCCTCAAGTGTTCCTACAAGTGAGAGGCAAGAGGGCTGAACTGGTTTCTCAGAACTCCAGGGAGTGGGTTCTAGAACCCAGAGCCATAAAATCACCCCCTACAAAGATAAAAAACTGGATTTATTGTTTACTCTTGCATCATGATTATAGGAAGTGGGGATTTGTAAAGTAGAAATTATCCTCTTTTTTCAGTTTTTAGTCTTAAATGTCATGTCTGATTCACATATTTCCTCCTAGACAAACTTACTTACAATCATTTTGTTACAAAGAAATTCAAGGAGCTAGGTAAACTAGTGATATGATTGTATACAACATAGTTTTGCTGGAACTAAGGCTTTAAAAATTGACAAAAAAGTATCCAAGTGACATCTTTGAACTCCATCTGACACTCTGTATGTTACATGCTTCTCTGTAGGGGCAAGCATGAAAGGCAGATAAAGATCCTTCTGTTTTCTATGTTTGTTTTTCAAGAAGCACATATCCAACTAGAGGAGAGAATAACAGGGCTGAGCAGTAGGACTGCTCTGAGAGCCAGAGTCTGTGCTTTTTGAGGAGGGACAAAGGGACAGTGTGGCACTTAAATAATGGACTTATTCAAGTTGAGCTTCTGAATCTCATTTTTCCTTCCCCAACAAATCCCCTTTTTAAATTTATTTTTGGGAAGAGATGTTTGGACTAGCTCTGCGTACTGTCCTGATTGAAATGGTTCCCACCTTGTATGTGAGGGAGGAGGAATGACAAAATCCTTAATTAGAAAAGTATTTAAGAAAGTCACATAAACATCTGCAATAATGCTTTCATTTGCATAAGGGAGAAAGATGAAGATGACAGTGCAAATTCATAACGTTTTTGGATGGTGTCAAGGAGCAAATCATTCTACCATCTTTTTCTTCTTTAAACAAAGCAGTTGGAGTTTTATGAACAGCTTGGAAATAGAAAGATTGAGAACAAAGCCATCTGTCAGCTACCTGTTTTATCACTCAGCTAGTCATAGTTTAACCTTGCCTTCCAGGGTTGTGAGCATTCTAGAGATTGTTTGAAAGATGTGTGTGTCCTGTAAGCAGCCATCATCAGGAAGCAAATTACTGAACTGAAATAGTGAACTCGTCACAATGATTAAATTTAGTATTTTTAGAAAGGGGAAGGCTCTATGCTGGTACTTTATGCAAATGATCTAAAATATTTATTTCAACAAACCTAAGTTTGATATTAACACCCTTATTTTATAGACAAATTGAGGCTGGATAAATTGCATAAGCTCATATAGTTGGTACAAGCAGAGGTGGGATTTGACTCAATTTGACCCCAAGCTCACTCTAAAATCTCACTCATTCCAGGGTCTCTGTTTTTGTTTTTGTTTTTTTTCTGATGGACAAGATAAATTGCTTTATAGACATCATAATTGTTCTCTCTCTCAGAAGGTTCCTTTTATATTTGACTTTCTATTGTTTAAGTGTGAGCTTGAGAGATTTTCGTAACAGTTACCTATCTTCTACTTCCCAGAGATATAACATCACAGAAATAATTTAAAAGGTTCAAATGCAGGAAAAGTAGGTGTTACTTCCATATATCTAATTGTCTATGGGCATCTAGGTCTGGTTATTCTACAGGAACCTCAACTTCAAGAAGTCAAAAACTAAAGAAATTTTCCTCACACTGATGTTTCTGTTTTATTTTTCTCTGTCATAAGCCTCTACCCAATCTTGTAATCTCTAAACCCAGGTTTTACCCTAGGTGTCCATTCTTTAGCCTTCTCTTATCTGTTTCCTCAGATTTATCTTGCTTACTATTTCCAGCTTTCCATTGTGTCATGTCCTTCTGTCATCACATCCCAAAGGCAAACATATCTACTTGAAATTCTCCAAATTTGTTTTTTGTCATACAGCCCATTCTGGTATACGCTCCCCATTCTCCCCATATATTTACATAGTAGGAGGTAACCTGTCTTTCAAGATTCAGCTCAAAAATAAACTCCTTTCCAAAGCCATTCCAACATGTCCCTATAGATAGATATATATCTCCAAGCATTCTCTTTTCTTTTCCTCCCTGTATTCAGATGTCCAATGTTGCAAGCATAACTTATTTCCTTCTTTACCTTTCTAGTTTCCTTGACTAGACTGTAAGTTCCTGACGGCAAGCTTTGTCTTATTCCTCTTGGCGGCAACAGGATCTAGCACAGTGCATGGCTCATAATCAGTTCTCAGACGCTTTGGTGAAACCAATAAATTGAGAATGAAAGCAAAATCTTGAATCCAAAGACTCTAAAGGACATCAGACTAGCAATGGTCTAAAAGAATAGATCAATAATGAACTGAATAGTGAGGATCTTACATATTTTACATTTGTTACAGTCAAGAAGTTTGTAAGAGAATTTGTAAGTTAGTCTACAAAAATATACTATGAAGTTCCCTTTCTGAGCATATATACATGAATTGTCATTTTTCTATGAATGTACTTCAGTGTGGGTCTAGAACAAAATTGTTTAGCCTAGAACAGTGGCAAAAATAACAGGTTCATCCCTAATAAAGTGAATGAGTTATCGTAACAAGAGGTTGGCTCTTAATTTATGTTGATAAAACAATATTTTCTCATGCCCATTATGAATGTATAACGTGGGCCAGTATAATGGCAAGCACCTCAGAAAATTAGAAATAATTCATTAAATAAATGAGATATAATTGAAGAAAAATTTTTAGAAAAATCAAATATTGAAAACCTGATAAGCTGAATTGTCTGTATTTACATATGTTCATAATTTATTTTCCCCAACTCTCTGTATTTAGCGCATTTGGAAATCATCTATGAGTTGCAGCTGTTGCCTAAATCATAAGTGCTTCTATATTCTGAGATAATAAGAATCAATTTAGATTCCAGCGCCCCAAAACATAATCAACTTGCATATAAACTTCATTGCTTAAGGGCAGTATAGTAATTGAGCATGTATGGGCATAATAACTTGGGTTTCTGAGAAATTATAAATGTTATTCTTTTTTCCTTTGTTTCTTCTTAAACCACTCTGTTCTGAGTGCACCTTTTACAGTCCACTATTGGATGATCTATTTTTTTTCCTTTAAGTTCATGCTATTTGGTTGGAATAAAAAGCATATAGGCTCACAAATGACAATTTTTAACTGGGAGAAAATAGATTAAACAAAACCAGGACATAGACACAATTTTCCGCATGGTTTTCATATCTGGGATTTTGGAATAGTGTACCAATAGTTGAAGCACATGGTGAGGGATGATGAGTTCTGGCTCAGCTGTGTAGCTGCCTCACCTCACATCCATATGAATGTGGACAAGTTGCTTTAATTTGGTAAATGGTTCTCAGGCATTATTAGAAGCACATTTATCCAGTTCAGTCTTTCAAATTGTAGTTGGCCCAGTCTACATTTGCTAACATTTACTGATGGTGGTGACACTATCCCAGTGGTTTGTAGTTTGTACTTGAATTGTTCCATATGTGTATGAGTATACTCAGTATTACTGAGTAACTGTTTTCTTTTTTTTCCCTATCTCTTTGTTTTCTCTGTCTTCTAGCTATTTTTCCTCTCTTCTTTCATTCACTCACTCAATCAAGTCCCATCTGAATACTAACCAGGTATTGAGCTGCTCAGTTCTGGGCTTGTGACCTATGCCTTTTCTTCAAGGAAGGCAGCTATGCCCTTGTTGAAAATCCTTTCTCCTCATACTTCCCCCTCTCTCCTTCATGCTACCACTCCATCTTCTCCTCTCTGAAGTTGTGCATGTTATCATTTATTGAGTAGATATTATGTGCCAGGCCCTGTACTGTCACTGCATATATATTACATCAATTCACACAACCACCCTATGAAGGAGAACCAGTTACCTTATATTTCATCCATGAGAAAAACAAGAGCCCGGTGTAACTTGCCTAAAAGTTAAGAGTTAGTAAGTAGATTTGCCATGAACAGAATCCAGTTGTATCTGACTCAAAGTCCTTTCTCTTCTATTGCTTCATCTTTACTTCTTTAATAGATTTTTAACTTAATTTACAGGTTCCAAAAAGTTTTAGAAATCAAGACACTGAACTTGTTATGATGGGTTTTTTTTTATGGCTCTGACATCTCTAATATTGGTTTGGCTTTCAGAGAGATTACTTTTCAAAATGAAATTGTAGAAAAGTGGGGAGTGTACATGGAAGAGTGATTATTTTCAAAATTCAATTGAATGCTGAAACTTTTATAATTAAAACAATAATTGGAACATAAAATATTTTGATGGCACTTAGTTTTTTATTTTTAGAGCAATAGATCCTTTAATAACAGATCTGTTTAATAGAGACCTTTAAAAATTGAACAAATGTAGAGCTCTCTCTCCCAGCCTGACTGTGAGGTCAGCTATCTGCCCTTAGAGTTTGAATGATGGGGCTGTCATTTAGGTTGGTATTTGAAATCAACCTATTGCTGTGAATTTCTAAATTACAAAGTGAAGAGAGGATGGTTGGTTTATCAGCAGTATATGGAAACTAGCTTCAAATTCTTCCCCCTAATATCCCAGTTTAGAAGTCATGAAGTATTCTCCCTGGTTTGGGGCAATAACAGACCACCTCTTAATCAGACCAAAAAATAATTTCCTTTTTTAAATCAGTGAATATTTCCTCAGATTCCAGTGTGCATTTAACACTGTGCTTGATATTATGGGTAATATAAAAATACTTTGAGATATGGTACTTGACCCTAAGAAATCTACAGTCTACTTGGGCTTGCAATATATTTGTTGAAATAAATATTTATCATTTCAATAGATTTTGAAGATCAAGAAGAGGAATAAACTCCACAAGTGAAGTTCTTCTTTATTCCTTGGAAAATTTTTGTTAGGATACTTTTGTTTGATTAGAGCAACACACTCACATCCTCAAATAGAAATTAAAAAACTGACATAATGATAATAGTTTCCGCTTCCAGTGTGTGACATCAACTTATCAAATAGTCTAGGTTGCAGTAATACAGAGACATTTGAATCTAGGAGAAAACTAAAAGGTTCTTGGTATAGTAAACATGCTTCTAAGTAGGGAGATACATCAAATATCATGTTAACATTCTTAGTATTATGGCAGAATATATAGGTATGTTGGAGGGGCAGTATATGTGGAGCAGGAAAACACAAATGAGATGGAGATTAGCTTATGGAGAAATATATGCAAGAAGTATCTCAACACTATGTCATTAAAGATGGTAAACAATGTCACCTTCTAATCTTTCATCTTAAAACTGCATAGATTCATAATTAGAATTAGATCTTGGATTTTTCGCCTTTCCTCTAATTACTAGGTAAAACCACAGCAGCTTGGTGGTTATCTTACCTGTTGATGTTAGATATTAGACTAAGCGTTAAGATACAGTTGTTATGGTGATGAGAAGGGGAAGGGAATCATACATTCTTTTGTAATATGGAGGGTATTTGGATCACAAATACAAAGCCATCTGGTGAAAGCCTCCTAAGGGACAGTTTTTTTCTTATGTAGATGAAATGTATTGGTAATTGTAGTTTTCCACTCAGTCAAGTTCAGTTTAGCATTTGGATGCAGCTTTGGGATAATTTTGTAAAAAATTAAAATTCTTGGAGTAGATTCTCAGTGAAACTGTATTTTACTTTATATGTGTTAACTCTGTGCTAGGAAGTTGAATGAACCAGATTTTTTTTCATGCCTTTGGAAAAGAGGGAACATTATATGATATATGACATCTTGTTTTTTGCTGACTATGTAAAACTTTCCCTCTGAAATCTGGTTAATACTTTCCTGATTTTCCATGTTATACACATTAAAGATTGGTTTGCTAGGCAAATTGTGAATACCAGTCTCATTTTTTATTACAAATAAATTAGGTAAGTTTATGGGTGGACTAAGTAATCTAAAACAAAAACCAGGTTTGTTTTGGTTTTTTTTTAAGGTAACCTAATTGTTATTTTTTCCTAGGAAAATGTGTTATGTGGTGATTTCCAAGTCCAAATGTAATGATTTTGGACTGTAATTCCAAAATTATTATATCTATCTATAATTTCAAATGTCTATAGCTTTTAGGATTTTATGTTAAAGAGGAAAAAGAACTGTGTATAATCAAAACAGTTGTAGTAAAAATCTTTGAGCCAATCCATTTTCAAGATAGAAAAGGATAATAATTATTATGATCATGGATATGAGTAAATTGGGTTTGTTAAAATAACAATCTTTGTTCTAATCTCATTTCCTTACCTTTTTTTTTTTTTTTTAAATCCTGAGCAGCACTTTAATTCTTTCTGCCTCCTTTCGTTCCTTTTTCTTTATATCCCCACTATCCAGGTCAATCAGAAATTAATTCCTCTTATCTCGTTTGCAACATTTCTTGAATCTTATCTTACCTTTTTCTTTCCTTTGCCACCAATAATATCTAGGCCTTTACTTCCTCATACGTAGATTATTGCTTTGTTCTCTAAAATAGTTTCTCTCCCACTAATATTGTTTCCATAAAGGTCAAATTTTTATATAGTTGCTGGATTAATCTTCCAAATGTATAATTTTCATTAAGTTCAGCTTTGAAAAAGCAAATACTCTTTTACACTCAATTATAATAGCAATTTGCACCTTTATGATAAAGACCCATTTCCTTTTCCTAGTGTACACGACGTTCCATCATTTCCCTCCATTCTGCATTCCCAACGCTATCCTCACTTTAATCCTCTTCTGGATTCTATGCTACAGCCAGAATGGTTTAACAGCTATAACATTCCATCTTCTAATGTGTTCATCCACTCTCTATCCCCAGCACTCCAATTTGTAGTGGCTTCATTTAATTCCATCAAAATCTAAGGTCCAATACAAGTTTTACCTCCTTGATAAAGAATGTGATGAAACTATCCTGCAATGCTTTTGTCTACCTAGGAATTTTCATAGCACTCATATCTATACACCTTTATGGTAATTTGGAGAATGCATGTGTTTGTGTATATGTGTGTCTGTGTATTTACATATGTACATACATATGCATTTATACATGTACATTTCTTTTTCTCACACACATATATATATATAGATATCTGAGTCTGGAGTCAGGCTTACTGAGTTTTCATTCTAGTTTTGCTGTTTTCAAGTCATATGATCTTAGATAAATTACCAAAGTTTTCTTAACTTAGGTATTTTCATATATAAAGTGGAATAACAAAGAGTACTTACCTTTATTAGTTACCTAGGGCTGCCATAACAAGGTATCACAAACTTGGTGGCTTTAAACAGCAGAAATTTATTCTCTCCCAGTTCTGGATGCTAGAAGTCTAAATTCAAGGTGTTGGCAGGGTCATGCTCTCTCTGAAGGCTCCAGGGGAGGATCTCTTCTCACCTCTGGAAGCTTCCTAGCTTCTGGTGGTTGATGGAAATCCTTGGCCTTCCTTGGCTTTCAAACGCATCACTCTAGTCTCTGCCTCTGTCTTCACATGGCATCCTCTCTGTGTGTCTGTGTGTTTCTGTTTTATCTTCTTATTAGGGCACTAGTCATAGGATTAGGGCCCATCTGAATCCAACATGATATCTTCACTAATTACACCTGCATAGTCTATTTCCAAATAAAGTCACATTCTGAGATTCAAGGTGGACATGGATTTTGGGGGGACACTATTTAATCCAATGTACTACCTCAGAATTGTTTTAAGGATTTAATGAGATAATCCATGTAAAGTGCTTGATGAAATGCATTGGTACATGGTAAGTGCTCACAAAGTTAGATATTATTACTACTACTAGTGCTGTTGGACAGATTTCTTTATCATCAAGGGACCATGTATATGATATCAGAGACTTTAGCCATTTGATCATGCTTGTTCAAGATGTTTTTAAAATCTGAAGCTCAAATATTTAATAAAGAGAAAGTCATCCTCTATAAAAAGCAATAATTATCAAGATTTTGGTAACTTCCTTTTTTTTTCTACCATGATATATTTACATATGTCAATGATTACTTGCAGTCTTTCAGAATTCTCATCCCTGTTTTTGATAAAACAAAAATGAATCACTTTAACACTATTAGAATTTCTTGATGGAGTACACATTTATAGAAATATAGGCATAAAAGATATAAAGGGGATAAAATTTCAGAGGGATGATTAGGGTGCTTTTAGTCTGGTGGAAACAAGAAAAGGAATTAAGGAAAGAATAAGGATACCACTGGAGGAAGATGCTGTACTGTGTAGAGATGTTAGAAAGCTTAACTATTCAGTTTCTGTTATGCTTTGTTCTTCTTTATCAAGGAAAGTAACTTAAAAACTTACAAGTATAGGATAAATAAACATAATTAAGAGAAAATAGAAGTACCAGACAGATACTGTGGGTAATTTGCTCTTTCAAATCAAGTCACTTCTTCAGAACTAAGTGAATACTTCTGGGAGGGAGGTTGAACAAAGATGTAGAGGTGGGAAAACAGCCACTATTGCCAATTTTCAAGAATTGCAGAAAATGGGGGAGGTGCTAGAAAAAAAGGCCTTGCAGAATCCCTGGCTTAGTGTATAGTATTGGGTTGGCCAAAAAGTTTGCTTGAGTTTTTTCTATAACATCTTATGAAAAAACTGAATGGACTTTTTGGCCAACCCAATATTTACCATACTGTTTTTAAGTGGGCTAATAAAGTTAATATCTCCCCCAGACAAATTTTAAAAGACTGACCACGGAATTCACTAAGAGTAACTAGGTCACACTTTTCCTTTTATAGTAAATGATATAGGAATGGAATAATCTAGCTTTTGGATATTAGCAGAACATTTGACAAAGGTTTTTATGATGTTCTCAGTAACAAGTATAATAAATATGGGAATGACAATATCATAGTTTGGGAAATTTGTAACTGGCAACACAACTCTATCCAAGGAATTTTAAATGTATATAAAACTTAGAAAAAATATAATAGGTGGGAAAGTGGACTCACCTTTCAAAATTATCATAATATGGATTTCTGGTCAACATCACACCATGAGTTAACACTGTAATGCATCTTCTTTATTTCAAACACATAGATAAACTATGACAAGACAAAATAAGAAAACACGTTACTATGCTAAGAAAACAAAAACATAAAGAAAAAGAATCTCATGGATCTGAATCAGATGATGAACAAAAAATGATGAATGTAGATGGACTACACAACTGCTGGCCCTTGACCTCAGCAGGAAGTTGTGGTTTCATTTGACCCTTGAGGGAGAAAGGGGACTTAAGTACTCCATGGGGGATGGGACCCTGAAGAAGACTCCTTGATTGTATCCAGGGACTGCACAGGAGGCTTATGAAAGTAAACTGAGAGAAAAATAAAACCTTGCCATTATATGTGGTATTGGATGTAAGCAAGCATCTGAACTAGAGAAATGGACAGTCCTACATAACCTCCCAACCAAGACTGAACTAAGCTGTGCCCTGGATCATTAACTGGATTTGCAATTTTATCAACATCACAATGGGCATGAGCCCATTAGAGGACACAAGGGTCCTGAGGGTTTGGAAAGTGACAACTGCAAAACCTTGCAATGTGGAAGGAAGAACACAGAGAAAGATGGAAAGAGAAATAATATCAGAAAACAAAAACTAAATATTCAAAATGAACTTGCAAACCAAAATTCCAAAACACATGAGTAAATGTAATCCCAAAAGACAGCCCATCAACACTTAGAATGTGGATTTATTCCCAAAGAAACTAATCATAAGAATAGTAGTGCAAGGTATTTAAAATAAGTTTGCCTAGAATACTTAAGACAATTTTTATGAAAGAGCATGGCGCTATAAAATATATTAGCATAAATAAAACAAGGACAGGTTCTTATGTAAAAAGGAGTAATAATGAAAAATATAGCCATTAAAATATTTTAAAATGGAACAAATTAGATGAACTCTAGACTGTACGCGGTGAACGAGTTTGTGAATCAGAACACGATGCTGAGAAATTCACTCAAACCAGCACACGAAGACAAAGAATACAAATGTAGAGTTAGTAGATATAGAAGGGAGACTGAAAAGTTCTAACAAACATCTAAAGGAGCTTTAGGGGAGAATGGCAAGAACTGTGGAACATCAATATTTGAAGAGATAAAATCTACACATTTCCAGAATTAAATCCCTGAATCCTGAGACTGAAAAAATGAATAAAATAAATCTACAACCTGGAAGATTATTGTGGAACTATAGGACATAAATAATAAGGAGAAGCTCTTAAACCAGTAAGACAAGATAGATTTCCTTCAGAGGAATAGCACTTTGATTGACAGTTGACTTCTAGACATGAGTAGAGACTAGAAAATAGTGGAACAGTGGCTTCAAAGTGCTGCAGTCAGATGGTATTCAGCCTAGAATTTTACTCCCTGCTGTATTATCAATCAGGAGTTTCTTTTCCAGACCTATACCAATTGAGATTTTAAATTTTTATTAAAACTACTTTAGGAGAAAAGATGTTTTTACACAGAAGTCAAAACCATGTAAAATGAGTACTGACTATAAAATAACATTTTAAAAACATAATTGTAAACCATTGAACAAGAATTAAAGGAGGCAGGAGAATAATTTTCGAGGGTAATAGAACTGTGGCTCTGAGACATATTTGGGATGAGATGGAAACTTAGAATAACTTTTGCTCTGTTATAGTAATTTATAGTTAAGTTTGTTAGAAATTTAAGGACAGTTACCACCTTATACCCAGGAGGATGGCTACTATAAAAAAATATCAAGTGTTGGAAAGGACATGGAGAAACTGGGACACTTGTGCCCTATTGGTGGGAATATCAGATGGTGCCCCTGCTGTGGAAAGCAGTATGGGGGCTCTTTCAAAAGTTAAAAATAGACTCACTCTATGATTCAATGATTCCACTTCTGGGTGTATATCTAAAAGAATTAAAAGAGGGTCTCGAAGATCTATTTGTACACTCAAATTCATAGCAGCATTATGCACAATAGCTAAAACGTGGACACAATCCAAATGTTCATGGACAGATGAATAAGCAAAATGTGAGGTATACATACAGTGGAATATTATTCAGCTTTACAAAGGAAAGGAATTCTGACACATGCTACAACATGGATGAACCTTGAAGATATTATACTAAATGAAATAAACCAGTCACAAAATGACAAATACTATGTGATTCTATTTACAACAGTTACCTAGAGCAGTCAGATTCACAGAGACAGAAAATAGAATGGTGGTTGCCAGGGGCTGTGGGGAGTGAGAGTGGAGGGTTATTGTTTAGTAGGTACAGGGTTTCAGTTTTGCTAGACAAAAAGAATTATGGGGATGAATGGTGGTAATTGTTGTATAACAATGTGAATGTATTTTATACCACTGAACTGTATATCTAAAAATAGTTAAGATGGTCAACTTCATTATATGTATTTTACCACAATAAAAAATTGGAAAAATATTAATTACTGAAAGAGTAGATATATAATGTATGACACATACCAACAAAGGGAAAATATAATGCTTTATGAATTCCAATAGAAGAAATAAAAAGGGAAAATAAAAACAAAAGGACAGGTTAATATCAATACATAGATGAAAATTAGGATGATAGAAGTCAGTAAGATAAATCTCAACACATTATCAGATATATTCAAATATCCTGCCTTATGATGATACTAACAAGAGAAAGACCTAGAGCAAAACCATGCAGAAAATTTGAACATAAAGGGATAAAAAAGAATATATCAGGGAAGTCTGAATTAACAGAAAGCTACTGTGTCAAAATTAATATTAGGCAGAATAAAATTTAAGGCAAAAATCATGTATAAGAATAAATAGTTACTATATACTAATAAAAATTAATCTACCAAGAATATAAAACAGTTATATACTTGGCATCATTCTGGTTATTGAGGAGTAAAAGTGAACAAAGAGCCAAAAATTCCTGCCCTCGTGGACAGAACACAGGCAAATTTGAAAAATACACAATCATAGTGGGAGATTTTATCACACCTCTATGAAATTGAGAGGAAAAAATTAGAAGGATTTAGAATGTTTAAACAAGAAAACTAGTGAGCCTGATCTAAAATATATTTAAAATTCTGTATCCCATTTGTAAAGATATATATTCTTTTCAAGTGCCCATAGAGCAAAAAACTAAATAACTTGGAATAAATTGAACAAAAGTACTTAAGGTTCTTACTGAGAAAAATATAAGGTATTATTGAAGGAGATTTAAAAAATCTGATTAAATGGAAATATATAGTCATGTATGTGGTCACTTAATGTGAAAAGTATCACTTAATTAACCTATACATTTAATTTAGCTTCTATTTATATCCTCACAGGAACTTTCCTGGACAAACTGATACTAAAATGTACATTGAAGAGCATAAAGCCAAGTACAATTAAGGCAGTTTTGAAGGGGGTGTATTAGTCAGAGTTCTCCAGAGAAACAGAACCAATAATATATAGTCATAGGAAGAGATTTATTATAAGGAATTGGCTTATGCAATTATGGTGGCTGAGAAATCCCATGATCTGCCATGTGCAAGCTGGAGACTCAGGAAATCTGGTGGTTTAATTTCAGCATAAATTCAAAGGCCTGAGAATCAGGGGAGTTGATAGTACAAATCCCAGTCCAGGGGCATGATGAGACTCATATTTCAGTTCAAACAGGCAGACAGGAAGCAAAAGGGGCAAATTTCTTCTTCCTCTATCTTTTTGTTCTATTCAAGCCCTCAGCAGATTGGATGATACCTACTCACACTGGGGAGATGATCTACTTTACTAAATCCAGCTATTCAAATGCTTATCTCATCAGGAAACACTCTCCCACACACAGCCAGAAATAATGTTTAATCTGGGCACCCCTTGGCCCAGTCAAGTTGACACATAAAATTAACCATTGCAGAGAGGAACATGGTAAAGGTTCTTCCCTACCAGACACCAAGGCTAATTATAAATTATAGTTATTAAAACAGTGTGGGAAAAATGTGGCATTATTTCAGAGATTAAATAGAATGATGGAAAAGAATAGAGAATTCCTGAAATGAACCATTAAAATATGAAATATGACAAATGACAGAGTGACATTATAAATCAATGGGGAAAGACTGGAGCACTTAATAAATGGTACTGGGACAAAGCTTATCTCTGTGGATAAAAACGTCAAATTCTATCCCATAGACACAAGTATATATACATCCCAAGAAGATGAAAAACGTACATGTGAAAACCAGAATTTTAAAACTTTTAAAAGAAAATATAGGTTATTTTTATGACCCCATGGTAGGAAAACAATTCTTAGACTAGACACAGTAATCACAAACCATAAAGAATAATATTCACAAATTTGACTACATTAGCACTAAAAATATCTGTACAACGATAAATTATAAGCCACACATTGGAGAGATTGAATGATTTTTATCAGAATATATAAAGTAAAAAAAAAAAAAAACCAGAAACTCAAGAGGAAAAAAAGACAAAGTACATAGGCAATTCATGGACAAAGAAAGCTAGGTGGTCAAGCACTATAAGCAAAGACTCTTAGCCTTGTTGGTAATTAGGGAAATGCAAGCAAAACCACAATGAAATATAATTCCCATCAGATTAGCATAAAGTACCAAGTCTTATAATACCAACTATTGGCAAGACAGTGGAGCAACAGGGCTCCTGGTATGTGTATAAATCGGTTCAATCCTTGCTTCTGTTTACTACAGCCAAGTGACTTTATGTCTAGGTTTATACCCTAGAGAAACTCTTCCAAGTGTACTTGAGTACACAGATTTTTGCAGCATTTTGTTTTTTATTTTGGTTATTCAGAAGTTAAAATGAATTGACTGGAGCTGTATGTATCAACCCAGACAAATCTCAGAAGTTAAATAGAATAAAGCAAGTTTTAGAATATGACATGTGTTTAGTTGACACTTGAACAACATAGGCTTAGGAGAGCTGACCCTCTGAGCAGTGGAAAATCTGTGTATAACTTAGAGTAGGACCTTGGTATCCAAGGTTCCTCCATATCTATGGTTCCACATCCCCTGGTTTAACAAACTGAGGATTGTGTAGTACCACAGTGTTTACTATTGAAAAAATCCACATAAAACTGGACCTGTGCAGTTCAAACCTGAGTTGTTTCAGGGTCAATTGTATGTGTATGTGTCTGTCTATCTATCTATCTATCTGTCGAGAGGGTGATAACATTTATGGAGAATTTGAAATTTATTAAATATTTCTGTATTATTTATAGATACATACATATGAGGAAAACTATAAAATGCAGAGAAGTGATTCAAGGTAAATTCAATATGGTGGTTAGTTCTGGGGAGAAAGGAAAGGAGATAGGATTTGGGAGGATTGCACAAGATGATTCCGCCGTATTTGTAAAGTTTTTGCTTGTTGTTTGATTTACTTTGCTCTGATTTGCTTTGTTTTAATATTTAAAACAAATATGGCAAGACATGAAGACTGTTAACATTAGTTGGTATATGAGCATTTATTTTTATTATTTTAGGGTTTTCTGTGTGTTTAAAATATTTCACAATAAATGTATAGTGTAAATTTATTTTAATACTGACCTAAAATAAAATGGGGAGCAAGGCAAACTTTCAAGCTAGGTTCTAAAAGTAGATCCAAGAGACTGACTGACTTAAGAGTTCAAGTGAAAATGTCTCATGGCATTTAGTTAACTGCAAATCTCTAGAGATCAAAACTAAAATAAATGCAGTCGACTCAATTAAAGATAGATTTTGGGTGAAAAAGAAAGAATTTGGTTGTCCAAATTGGATGGACTAATGGTAGCAGTGACTTCCTTGTTCTTGGAAAGTGTTCAAACAAAACTAGTGACTACAGTCAGTTTTGTAGGGAAGGGGGTGGTATTTTGGGTGTAAGAGTCAGTAAGATAAGTACCAAGGTCTCTTTCAATGACTTCTGCTAAATATGATCATTTATTCTTTTACTTTGTTGATTAGACAGGCACTTCTTATAGGGTTTTTCTTTTTTTTAAACATCTTTATTGGAGTATAATTGCTGTACAATGGTGTGTTAGATTCTGCTTTATAACAAAGTGAATCACTTATACATATACATATCTTCCCATATCTCTTCCCTCTTGCATCTCCCTCCCTCCCACCCTCCCATCCCACCCCTCTAGGTGGTCACAAAGCACTGAGTTGATCTCCCTGTGCTATGCGGCTGCTTCCCACTAGCAATCTATTTTACGTTTGGTAGTGTATATATATCCATGTCACTCTCTCACTTTCTCACAGCTTACCCTTCCACCCTCCCCATATCCTCTAGTCCATTCTCTAGTATGTCTGTGTCTTTATTCCTGTCTTGCCCCTAGATTCTTCATAACTTTTTTCTTAGATTCCATATATATGTGTTAGCATACGATATTTGTTTTTCTCTTTCTGACTTACTTCACTCTGTATGACACACGCTACGTCCATCCACCTCACTACAAATAACTCAATTTCGTTTCTTTTTATGGCTGAGTAATATTCCGTTGTGCCATATATTTGCCACATCTTCTTTATCCATTCATCCGATGATGTAAACTTAGGTTGATTCCATGTCCTGGCTATTGTAAATAGAGCTGCACTGAACATTTTGGTACATGACTCTTTTTGAATTATGGTTTTCTCAGGGTATATGCTCAGTAGAGGGATTGATGGGCCGTATGGTAGTTCTATTTTTAGTTTGTTAAGGAACCTCCATACTGTTCTCCATAGTGGCTGTATCAATTCACATTCCCACCAACAGTGCAAGTGGGTTCCCTTTTCTCCACACCATCTCCACCATTTACTGTTTGTAGATTTTTTGATGATGACCATTCTGACCAGTGTGAGATGATATCTCATTGTAGTTTTGATTTGCATTTCTCAAATGATTAATGATGTTGAGCATTCTTTCATGTGTTGGTTGGCAATCTGTGTATCTTCTTGGGAGAAATGTCTATTTAGGTCTTCCTTCCATTTTTGGATTGGGTTGTTTGTTTTTTTGATATTGAGCTGCATGAGCTGCTTATAAATTTTGGAGATTAATCCTTTGTCAGTTGTTTCATTGGCAAATATTTTCTCCCATTCTGAGTGTTGTCTTTTCATCTTGTTTATGGGTTCCTTTGCTGGGCAAAAGTTTTTAAGTTTCATTAGGTCCCTTTTGTTTACTTTTGTTTTTATTTCCACTTCTTTATGAGGTGGGTCAAAAAGGAACTTGCCGTGAATTATGTCACTGAGTGTTCTGCCTATGTTTTCCTTTAGGAGTTTGATAGTCTCTGGCCTTACATTTAGATCTTTAATCCATTTTGAGTTTATTTTTGTGTATGGTGTTAGGGAGTGTTCTAATTTCATACGTTTACATGTACCTGTCCAGTTTTCCCAGCACCACTTATGGAAGAGGCTGTCTTTTCTCCACTGTATATACTTGCCTCCTTTATCAAAGATAAGGTGACCATATGTGCAGGGGTATACCTCTGGGTTTTCTTTCCTGTTCCATTGATATATGTTTCTGTTTTTGTGCCAGTACCATACTGTCTTGATTACTGTAGCTTTGTAGTATAGTCTGAAGTCAGGGAGCCTGATTCCTCCAGCTCCTTTTTCTTTTTCAAGATTGATTTGGCTATTCGAGGTCTTTTGTGTTTCCATACAAATTGTGAAATTTTTTGTTCTAGTTCTGTGAAAAAAGCCAGTGGTAATTAGATAGGGATTGCATTGAATCTGTAGATTGCTTTGGGTAGTAGAATCATTTTCACATTGTTGAGTCTTCCAATCCAAGAACATGGTATATCTCTCCATCTATTTGTATCATCTTTAATTTCTTTCATCAGTGTCTTGTAATTTTCTGCATACAGGTCTTTTGTCTCCTTAGGTGGGTCTATTCCAAGATATTTTATTCTTTTTGTTGCAATTGTAAATGGGAGTGTTTTCTTAATTTCACTTTCAGATTTTTCATCATTAGTGTATTGGAATGCCAGTTATTTCTGTGCATTAATTTTGTATCCTGCTACTTTACCAAATTCAGTGATTAGCTCTAGTAGTTTTCTGGTAGCATCTTTAGGATTCTATATGTATAGTATCATGTCATCTGCAAACAGTGACAGTTTTACTTCTTCTTTTCCAATTGGATTCCTTTTATTTCTTTTTCTTCTCTGATAGCTGTGGCTAAAACTTCCAAAACTATGTTGAATAATAGTGGTGAGAGTGGGCAGCCTTGTCTTGTTACTGATCTTAGTGGAAATAGTTTCCGTTTTTCACCATTGAGGATGATGTTGGCTATGGGTTTGTCATATATGGCCTTTATTATGTTGAGGAAAGTTCCCTCTATGCCTACTTTCTGCACGGTTTTTATCATTAATGGGTGTTGAATTTTGTCGAAAGCTTTCTCTGCATCTATTGAGATGATCATATGGTTTTTCTCCTTCAATTTGTTAATATGGTGTATCATATTGATTTGCATATATTGAAGAATCCTTGCATTCCTGGGATAAACCCCACTTGATCATGGTGTATGATCCTTTTAATGTGCTGTTAGATTCTGTTTGCTAGTATTTTGTTGAGGATTTTTGCACCTATGTTCATCAGTGATATTGGCCTGTAGTTTTATTTTTTGTGACATCGCTGTCTGGTTTTGGTATCAGGGTGTTGGTGGCCTTGTAGAATGAGTGTGGGAGTGTTCCTTCCTCTGCTATATTTTGGAAGAGTTTGAGAAGGATAGGTGTTATCTCTTCTCTAAATGTTTGATAGAATTCACCTGTGAAGCCATCTGGTCCTCGGTTTTTGTTTGTTGCAAGATTTTTAATCACAGTTTCAATTTCAGTGCTTGTGATTAGTCTGTTGATATTTTCTATTTCTTCCTGGTTCAGTCTCAGAAGGTGGTTCATTTCTAAGAATTTGTCCATTTCTTCCAGGTTGTCTATTTTATTGGCATACAGTTGCTTGTAGTAATCTCTGATGATCCTTTGTATATCTGCAGTGTCAGTTGTTACTTCTCTTTTTTCATTTCTAATTCTATTGACTTGAGTCTTTTTCCTTTTTTTCTTGATGAGTCTGGCTAATCGTTCATCAGTTTTGTTTATCTTCCCAAAGAATCAGCTTTTAGTTTTATTGATCTTTGCTATCGTTTCCTTCATTTCTTTTTCATTTGTTTCTAATCTGATCTTTATGATTTCTTTTCTTCTGCTAACTTTGGTGTTCTTCTGTTCTTCTCTGATTGCTTTTTATGTGTAAGGTTAGGTTGTTAATTTGAGATGTTTCTTGAGGTAGGATTGTATTGCTATAAACTTCCCTCTTAGAACTGCTTTTGCTGCATCCCATAGGTTTTGGGTCATCATGTTTTCATTGTCATTTGTTTCTAGGTATTTTTTGATTTCCTCTTTGATTTCTTCAGTGATCAGTTCATTACTAAATAGTGTATTGTTTAGCCTCCATGTGTTTTTTACAGATTTTTTTCCTGTAATTGATAGCTAGTCTCATAGCATTGTGGTCGAAAAGGATACTTGATACAATTTCAATTTTCTTAAATTTACTGAGGCTTGATTTGTGACCCAAGATACGATCTATCCTGGAGAATGTTCCATGAGCACTTGAGAAGAATGTGTATTCTTTTGTTTTTGGTTGGAATATCCTATAAATATCAATTAAGTCCATCTTGTTTAATGTGTCATTTAAAGCTTGTGTTTCCTTTTTTATTTTCATTTTGGATGATCTGTCCATTGGTGAAAGTGGGGTGTTAAAGTCCCCTACTATGATTATGTTACTGTTGATTTCCCCTTTTATGGCTGTTAGTATTTGCCCTATGTATTGAGGTGCTCCTATGGTGGGTGCATGAATATTTACAATTGTTATATCTTCTTCTTGGATCAATCCCTTGATCATTATGTACTGTCCTTCTTTGTCTCTTGTAATAGTCTTTATTTTAAAGTCTATTTTGTCTGATATGATAATTGCTACTCCAGCTTTCTTTTGATTTCCATTTGCATGGAATATCTTTTTCCATCCCCTCACTTTCAGTCTGTATGTGTCCCTAGGTCTGAAGTGGTTCTCTTGTGGACAGCATATATATGGGTCTTGTTTTTGTATCCATTCAGCCAGTCTATGTCTTTTGGTTGGAGCATTTAATCCATTTACATTTAAGGTAACTATCGATATATATGTTCCTATTACCATTTTCTTAATTGTTTTGGCTTTGTTATTGTAGGTATTTTCCTTTTTTTGTGTTTCCTGCCTAGAGAGTTTCCTTTAGCATTTGTTGTAAAGCTGTTTTGGTGGTGCTGAATTCTCCTATCTTTTGCTTGTCTGTAAAGTTTTTAATTTCTCCATCAAATCTGAATGAGATCCTTGCTGGGTACAGTAATATTGGTTGTAGGTTTTTTTCCTTCATCACTTTAAATATGTCCTGCCATTCCCTTCTGGCTTGCAGAGTTTCTGGTGAAAGATCAGCTGTTAACCTTATGGGGATTCCCTTGTGTGTTATTTGTTGTTTTTCCCTTGCTGCTTTTAATATTTTTTCTATTTAATTTTTGAAAGTTTGATTAATATGTGTCTTGGCGTGTTTCTCCTTGGGTTTATCCTCTTTGGGACTCTATGTGCTTTCTGGACTTGATTAACTATTTCCTTTCCTATATTAGGGAAGTTTTCAACTATAATCTCTTCAAATATTTTCTCAGTCCCTTTCTTTTTCTCTTCTTCTTCTGGGACCCCTATAATTCGAATGTTGGGGCATTTAATGTTGTCCAAGAGGTCTTTGAGACTGTTCTCAATTCTTTTCATTCTCTTTTCTTTATTCTGCTCTGCAGTAGTTATTTCCACTATTTTGTCTTCCAGGTAACTTATCCATTCTTCTGCCTCAGTTATTATGCTATTGATCCCTTCTAGAGAATTTTTAATATCATTTATTGTGTTGTTTATCACTGTTTGTTTGCTCTTTAGTTCTTCTAGGTCCTTGTTAAACGTTTCTTGTATTTTCTCTATTTTATTTCCAAGATTTTACATCATCTTTACTATCATTATTCCGAATTCTTTTTCAGGTAGACTGCCTATTTCCTCTTCATTTGTTAGGTTGGTGGGTTTTTGCCTTGGTCCTTCATCTGTTGTGTGTTTTTCTGTCTTCTCATTTTGTTTAAATTACTGTGTTTGGGGTCTCCTTTTCACAGACTGCAGGTTCATAGTTCCCATTGTTCCTAGTGTCTTTCCCCAGTGGCTAAGGTTGGTTCAGTGGGTTGTGTCGGCTTCCTGATGGAGGGGACTAGTGTCTGTGTTCTGATGGATGAGGCTGGATCTTGTCTTTCTGGTGGGCACGTCCACATCTGGTGGTGTTTTGGGGGTGTCTGTGGCCTTATTATGATTTTAGGCAGCCTCTGTGCTAATGGATGGGGTTGTGTTCCTGTCTTGCTAGTTGTTTGGCCTAGGTTGTCCAGCACTGTAGCTTGCTGGTCGTTGAGGGAAGCTGGGTCTTGGCGTTGAGACGGGGATCTCTGGGAGATTTTCACCGTTTGATATTACATGGAGCTGGGAGGTCTCTTGTGGACTAGTGTCCTGAACTTGACTCTCCCACCTCAGAGGCACAGCCCTGATGCCTGGTTGGGGCACCAAGAGACTTTCATCTACACAGCTCAGAATAAAAGGGAGAAAAAATAGAAAGAAAGAAAGAGAGAGAGAGGGAGGGAGGGAGAAGATAAAATATAATAAAGTTATTAAAATAAAAAATAAGAAAAAATATTTTAAAGTAAACAAAATAGAAATGGACAGACAGAACCCTAGGACAAATGGTAAAAGCAAAGCTATACAGACAAAATCACAAACAGAAGCATACACATACACACTCACAAAAAGAGGAAAAGGGGAAAAAATCATAAATCTTGCTCTCAAAGTCCACCTCCTCAATTTGGGATGATTCCACAGATGCAGGGTACATCAAGTTGATGGTGGAGCTTTAATCTGCTGCTTCTGAGGCTGCTGGGAGAAATTTCCCTTTCTCTTCTTTGTTCGCACAGCTCATGGGGTTCAGCTTTGGATTTGGCCCTGCCTCTGCATGTAGGTCGGCTGAGGGCGTGTGTTCTTCGCTCAGACAGGACGGGGTTAAAGGAGCAGCTGATTCGGGGGCTCTGGCTCACTCAGGCCTGGGGGCGGGAGGGGCACGGAGTGTGGGGCGAGCCTGCAGCGGCAGAGGCCGGCATGACGTTGCACCAGACTGAGGCGCCCTGTGTGTTCTCCCAGGGAAGTTGTCCCTGGATCACGGGACCCTGGCAGTGGCGGGCTGCACAGGCTCCCAGGAGGGGAGGTGTGGATAGTGACCTGTGCTTGCAAACAGGCTTCTTGGTGGCGGCAGCAGCAGCCTTAGCGTCCCATGCCCATCTCGGGTCCACGCTGATAGCCGCAGCTCATGCCCATCTCTGGAGCTCCTTTAAGCTGCGTTCTTAATCTCCTCTCCTCGCGTACCAGGAAACAAAGAGGCAAGAAAAAGTCTCTTGCCTCTTGGGCAGCTCCAGACTTTTTCCCGGACTCCCTCCCAGCTAGCCATGGCACACTAGCCCCCTTCAGGCTGTGTTCACACAGCCAATCCCAGTCCTCTCCCTGGGATCCGACCTCCGAAGCCTGAGCCTCAGCTCCCAGCCCCGCCCACCCCGGCGGGTGAGCAGACAAGCCTCTCGGGCTGGTGAGTGCTGGTCAGCACTGATCCGCTGTGTGGAAATCTCTCCGCTTTGCCCTCCGCACCCCTGTTACCGCGCTCTCCTCTGTGGCTCCGAAGCTCCCCCCTCCGCCACAGTCTCTGGCCGCGAAGGGGCTTTCTAGTGTGTGGAAACCTTTCCTCCTTCACAGCTCCCTCCCACTGGTGCAGGTCCCGTCCCTATTCTTTTGTCTCTGTTTTTTCTTTTGCCCTACCTAAGTACGTGGGGAGTTTCTTGCCTTTTGGGAGGTCTGAGGTCTTCTGGCAGCGTTCAGTAGGTGTTCAGTAGGAGTTGTTCCACATGTAGTTGTATTTCTGATGTATTTGTGGAAAGGAAGGTGATCTCTGCGTCTTACTCTTCCGCCATCTTGAAGCTCCTTCTTATAGGGTTTTAAGGTCATCTCTTTTCACACGAAGTCATTACCCTACGACCATGCAAACATTTTTATATTCTTATTTTAAGGTGGTCTGAAATTTGGATGAGGATTTGTAGCAGCCAAAATTATTCTTTCCTTTATGAGAAAACTTTTGTTTAAAACATGTCAGATAGAATCATTACTATTTATTCAATAACATTTAATAATAATTTACTGAGTGCCATACTCTGTATTACTATTCTGCTACTCTCTAAGCTTTGTCTAAGTCATTTCCTTGCATTAGAAATAGTTTTTAAAAGTCAGACATATTCAATTTTTATCCATTTATACTATTCTCCAATTGTTGAAATCAAGTTATTTGATGGTATTAAAAATCAGTAGTCTCTATATTATTACATTGTTTTAGAGATAGAAGTACAACAGCTAACATTGCTTATAGCTTAACCTGAAGTTTATTTTCCTACTTGTGTTAGAAATAGAGAAGCTGACCTTGGCCTCTCTCTCCAGAGATTACTTGAGAGAAACAAAGACATGGTCTGCCAAGGTCACCCTAAAAACCCATTAAAAATTTATTAAAGACTTGAGTTAGTAGTAGGCTGTTGGAAAATATAAGTATCCAAATAGAAAATAGATATTGTGGTGCAGCAGGAAACATAGGTATATAGCCATGAAAAATCAATGGAAGTAACTCAAAAAGGTAATAAATCTCTCTTAAGGAATATTGTCATGTTTCCTGAGCCTGCAACTATAGCCTGTGTTAAACTTTTTATCTGATGAGTTAAAAGTTCCTTTCTCATCTAGTAACAAATTAAGAGTGTTTTCTTTAGTGATTGAATGGCAGGATGGATAAATTTTTTCTAAAAAAAAAAAATCACCTATTGAAGCCCTGTGTAATTGTTCCGATACGATCTTTGCTGCCGCAAAAACAAGGAACTATGTAATTGGTTTCTAGCTTTTATGAGCAAGAACATAGTGGTGTGACCCAATCGGTCATTTCCCCTTTAAGTTTCATGATTCAGAAGGAATGTCTATTCCACAGCCCATATCTCCAGATCACAGGTGCATAATTAGTCAGTTATAGCTGCCTGTTTGAATCAAAATACATATAGAAATGATGGCTAGGGAAGGTGGGGAGGTTGTCATGTGTACAAAAGAGTGCTTTGTAAATAAAAAAGGGAAATAATTTTTGGAATGTCTGAGAATTTTGTCCTTTTACTCAGAAGGACCCAAAAAAGGTCTGTTCATGTTGCTTGAAGGCATTGGTGAGAGTTTTTTATTCCAGTCAGAAACAGAACAATGTTCTACTCTAAACAATTTTAGAATTTGTGTCTAAATGAGCATCTGGAGCCTTCAGGAATGGGTGGGTCCCTCATGCTACCTAGACTGTTTGTGTAGTGTTTGTGTCTGTAAATTTTTGCTACTTGCTTTTGCCATGATGACTTCCTATTCAGGGAGCTCCTACAGTGAAGACTTTTTCTGAGTGATTTAAAAATTTATTTTTTAAAGTGTGATTTCTTAAGAGGACTCACCACTGCAGAAACATACTTTGTGTCCAAAATTTCCAGGTGGGTCTGAAGTGTTTCTAGATTGCTTTGGATCACATTAACTTGGTGGCTTTGAAAGTAATGGAGTGAAACCTTCCAAATAGTTTGAAAAAATTGGCAGTGCTTCAGAAAGAGGAGAGCCAAATGGAAATGTCCCTGTGGAAAATGTACTGCTCAGACAGTTGTAATAGCATGGATTATGACAGAACAATACATATCATGTTTTCCTTGTGTATCAAGGCCAGAGAAAGCACATGTTCTGTGGTCTTTTGTTATGAAACAAACTTGTACAGCATATTGACAGCTCTAATTTAGTTACAAGGACATAATAGATTCATTACCCTTTTAGTTTTCTAGTCTGAAAATAACCTAGGTATTTTTCCTTTAATATTATTAGAATAAGGTTGCTTGTGAATAAAAGATGTATTGGCTTTACGTGTTATACATTGTTTAGGCAAACACAGTTATGGTCCTTAACTGATATTTTGACACTGAAATGTAACAACTATATTTCTACTGTGTGCAGAAGTTACTCTAGACAAGCAAATGTAATAAAAAGGTACTCTCTATTCTATCAATTTATGACAGAAAAGTTATCAAATTTTTCCTATTGTATATTGTGTTTGGCATGTAATTTTTAAGAAACCTTTTTTAGTTGATTTTTTCTCTCTCTCTCTCTTAATTAATAGACTTTGCTTTTACAGCAGTTTTAGAATTACAGAAAATTTGATCAGGAGGTATATTTACATATGCTCCCCTCTCCCCCCCACACACAGTTTACCCTATTCTTAACATTGCATTAGTGCGTACATTTGTTACAACTGAAGAAACATATTGATATTAAATAAGTAAAAAGTATTTTTGTGTGTTATATAGTTCCGTGAGTTTTGGAAAATGTATAATATGTCCACCATTATAGTATCATAAAGAATAGTTTCACTGCCTTAAAAATTCCCTATTTATCTCTAACACCTCCCATTTATTTTTATTTTAAACACCTTTATTGGAGTATAATTGCTTTACAATGTTGTGTTAGTTTCTGCTGTAAAACAAAGTGAATCAGCTATATGTATACATATATCCCCATATCCCCTCCCTCTTGTGCCTCCCTCCCACCCTCCCTATCCCACCCCTCTAGGTGATCGCAAAGCACTGAGCTGATCTCCTTGTGCTATGCATCTGCTTCCCACTAGCTATCTATTTTACATTTGGTAGTCTTCAGTTGATCTTAATATCATTAAAGGTGAGATAGATTATCCAGTTATGCTATATATCCTTCATGACTTGTTTTTGGATAGCAAAATTGCCAATTCTTTTTTACCTTCATGTTTAAGGGGTAAACAAAAATACTTCCTTTGTTTCAATTCTTCAACAGCCCAGAGAAGTAAAATAAATGACAGCATGGTCTGGAATTGAATTTTTAGCACTAAAATGAAATCTTGTAGAAATGTAACATCTTCTGCTTCAGGGGCTAGACAAATTCCATTCTAGTATATAAAGTGCTTCATTTGTGTGTTCAAAAAAATTTTTTTGGCAGGAGGAGGAAAGAAGTGTGAAGGTGATAGCAGAGGATAGATTTGATTTGACTTTGTCCCCAGATGGCCAAAGTGATTCTCTGCTTTAGGAAAACTCACTTTAGGGAAGACTGGGAAGGGCCTGATGGGCTCTGTATCTGAATAGAAGTAAGCATGGAACAGATGAGTGATTTTTGTCCTATTTGGTCTTATTCACTTTTTTGAATTATATTTTTTATTGTATACTAACGGACTTCACTGTTCCCTTTGGTAGTTACAGAAAAAAGATATACTCCATGAAAGCTTCCCTTTCACAAACTTCTCCTTTTTCTTTTAAAGAGAGAGTTACACACACACTCACAAACCATCCCCTGCTCTCCCCACCACAGCACACATCTCCATACACTTTAAATGCTATAGGAGTGCTTATAATGGATGTATAATCTCCTGCCTCATGTGTTCGCACTTCTAATCCCAGAGCTTTAGAGCCAGTGATTTATAGCTATTTCTAGTTTCCTTTGGTGGTTATTTTCACCTCATTAATAAATGTTTATATATGTATTTCTGGATTTAGTTACTAAACTTCCTACTATGCTAAAGATTTAGCTTAACTGCACTCTATCACCACTTTTTTCATCCCCTTTATGGCATACTTAGAACACTTTTCAGTTTTTGTTCATTACTTTTATATCTTCAAATAGTGTAATTAAACCTCTATATCTTGTTTCACCAACCACAGAAAGTATTTATCTTTTTTATGTGTATTTATTTTTATAGTCACAGTTGACTTATTATCTAAGGTCAGAAGGGAAGGTTCAAAACCAACTTATGTGGCAAGCTTCCCTAGGAATGCCTGTGTAAAATGTCAGCCTTCCCAATGCACTGATTTTCACATGGTGCTCTGTAGATCAGTAGGCGTATCGTCAGGGGTTTCACAAACAGTGGGCTTTTTCTTCTGCCATTCCTCAGATCATCTGTCTTTTTGTTTTTCTATGTCCTACCTTTGGATTTTTATTTTAAAATGAGATTGGTTTCTAGGAGATGTGGATTCTAGCCCAGCTCTTCTAACTTGCTTTGTTACTTTGACTAAGTCATCTGGGCTCTCTTTTCAACAATTTCAACAGTACCAACAGCAGCATCACCAAGCAATAAGAAGATGGGATTTGTATTAGTCTGCTCAGGCTGCCATTACAAAGTATCACAAACTGGGTGGCTTAAACAACAGAAATTTACGTTATCATAGATCTGGAGGCTAGAAGTCCAAAATCAGGTTTTCAGCAGGGTTGGTTTTTTTTCTGAGGCCTCTCTCCTTAGCTTGTAGATGGCCACCTTTATATTGTGTCCTCACATGGTCTTCTCTCTGTCTGTGTCTGTTTCTTAATCTTATCTTATAAGGACACCAGTCATGTTGGCTTAGGTCCCACCCTAATGATCTAATTTAATTTCATTATTTCTTTAAATACCTGTATCTGAATAGATACAGGTCACATTCTGAGGCTTTCAACATATGTATTTAGTGGCAGGGGGAACAATTTAGCCCACAACAAGATTGGCACTCTCCAATTCTATTTGACTGTACAATTAAATGAATACTGCTAACCAAGAAGCAGGGACTTGTTCACCTTTGTTTAATATTTATTATTTAATTTGTTGATAAAGACAGTATGATGCAGAGAACAATCACTGGTCTTTTCACTGTGTCTTACTTATATAATAGATATTTCTGCCTCTAAGTTTCCCCCATGATTCAGATGCTCACTGTTAATCAAAAATTTTCATTCCTGGATTAGCACAAAAGCCTATATATAATGGTGGGTGGTAAAAAAAAAAAAAAAAAAAAAAGAAATACAAACATTAAACAGGGACAATTAAAAACCCAGACCAGGTTTATCCAGTATGAAAGTAAGTCTTGAAACAAACATCTGGGAGGGGCAATGAATCACAATTTCTTACAGTAAATATAAGCAAGTGATTAAAAGCTAACTTACCAAATTTAACTCACCAGACCTAGAGTATGGCCCCAGATTTTACTCTGTCCTAGCTGCAGAAAGGCAGACTTTAATATCCTCTACTCAAAATTATAGAGCTAGTTATCTTTTGGACACACCCTGAAAATATAAGACCAGCTGTCTATTTAATAAATGTTGGGGCATGGATCTCTTGCTGTAACTGCATACTCGCTGTGAAGAGAGGTCAGGTATACACAGGGTGTCTTTTCCCAGTGTTTTATTTTCAATGTCTTGTGTATTTATTTTTTAAAATCTTTTTTTTTATTTAGTCTGATAATTTTAAGTGGGATATTTAGGCCATTATCATTTAATATAATTATTAATATAATGTAGTTATGTTTAAGTCTACTATTTTCCTATTTATTTTCTGTTTGTCCTAATGGTTCTTGTTTTTTACTTTGTTCCTTTCCCTAGGGTTAGCCAAATAACCTTGAGTATTGAATTTAGTTTTATCTTTTGGCCTTTTAACTATACCTTTTTGTATAGAAGTCCCTCTAAGGTAAGGCTAACAGTACCACATATAACTTCTCACAGTATGTTTTGAATTAATATTATACTACTTAATGTATAATGTAGCAACCTTAAATGGTATAATTACGTTCATCCCCTCCCACCCTTTGTGCTGTTATATTTTTTCACTTCTAGGTTTGTTTGCTATATAGTGTAATAGTCACAGGTCATAGAAATTAGGGCTCAGATGTATCCTTGGGGGGCCACCATTCAGCTCCACTCTACCACTTCTCTGTTTAAAACCCTCCAATTGCTTCATAAATCACTCAGTGTAAAAGGCAAAGTCCTTACAACAGACTGCAAGTTCCTACACAAGATGCCCTCTCCCTGTCTTTCTTCTTTGACCTCATATCTAACTAATTTTCTTTTTTCTCTTTTTACTCCAGGCATACTATAATCCTTTGATTTGGGAACATAGCAGTCATGCACCCCTCAGAGCAATAAACTTAATGGAACACTTTGGCTCCAAATTCCAAGTTCTCACTCCCTCATTTTAGGGCGTAGATCTAAGGTTTCCTTCTTATTGAGGCTTTCCCTGACTTTCTGTTTAAAATCGCAACTCTTTCAAACACCCTTTCCTATTTCCCACAATAAGTCATTGTCTTTTAATTTTTTTTCCATAACATATCACTTCTCTCCAATATATATTTTATTTATTATTTTGCTTATTGTCAGCCTCCAACCATTAAAATGAAAGTTCTGTCAGGGCAGAAATTTTTGCTTATTTTTTACTATTTTAAACATAACACAATAGCACAGAGAACTCTACTCAATACTCTGTAATGACCTATATGGGAAAAGAATCTAAAAAAGAATGGATATACGTGTATGTGTAACTGATTCACTTGGCTGTAAGCAGAAACTAACACAACATTGTAATTCAACTATACTCCAAAAAAAAATTAACATTAAAAAACACATAGTAAATACTCAACAAGTATTTCTTGAATAAATGAATGTATATCTTAAGACTTCCATTTTTACTGTTGAGAAATCTGTCAGTTCGGTTAATTTTATTTTGTGGATAAAAGTACTTTCTCTCTGACTACTTTAAAGATATTCTTACAGAGTTTCTGGGTTCATGGCCAAGTAGCTATGTACACATTTATTTTTATGTATTCTGCTTAATGTAGATTATGTTTCCTTACCTGTGGATTAATTTCTTTCTTTAGCTTTATAAAATTTGTAGCAATGATGCTTTAAATGTAGCTTCTTTTCTATTCTATCTCTTCTCACCTATGGAACTCTGACTCTATCCTCTTTTTTCCGTTATTTTTCAAAACACCCACAATGCTATGATCTACTATCTACCTCCTACTTGCTTTGCATCTTTTTTTTTCTTACCTTTTCCCTTCTGAGAGTAGAAAGTGCCTAATACACAACAGATGCTTAATGAAAGCTTCTTTTTTTATAAATTTAATTTAATTTATTTTTTTATACAGCAGGTTCTTATTAGTCATCCATTTTATACACATCAGTGTATACATGTCAATCCCAATCGCCCAATTCATCACACCACCACCCACCACCACCACCACCGCTTTCCCCACTTTTGTCCTTACGTTTGATCTCTACTTCTGTGTCTCAATGTCTGCCCTGCAAACCAGTTCATCTGTACCATTGTTCTAGGTTCCACATATATGCGTTAATATACGATACTTGTTTTTCTCCTTCTGACTTACTTCACTCTGTATGACAGTCTCTAGATACATCCACATCTCTACAAAAGACCCAATTTCGTTCCTTTATGTGGCTAATATTCCATTGTATATATGTACCACAACTTCTTTATCCATTTGTCTGTAGATGGGCATTTAGGTTGCTTCCATGACATGGCTATTGTAAATAGGGTTGCAATGAAAATTGGGGTGCATGTGTCTTTTTGAATTACGTTATTCTCTGGGTATATGCCAAGTAGTGGGATTGCTGGGTCATATGGTAATTCTATTTTTAGTTTTTTAAGGAACGTCCATACTGTTCTCCATAGTGGCTGTATCAATTTACATTCCCACCAACAGTGCAAGAGGGTTCCCTTTTCTCCACACCATCTCCAGCATTTGTTGTTTGTAGATTTTCTGATGATACCCATTCTAACCGGTGTGAGGTGATACCTCATTGTAGTTTTGATTTGCATTTCTCTAACAATTAGTGATGTTGAGCAGCTTTTCATGTGCTTCTTGGCCATCTGTATGTCTTCTTTGGAGAAATGTCTATTTAGGTCTTCCTTCCATTTTTGGATTGGGTTGTTTGTTTTTTTAATATTGAGCTGCATGAGCTGTTTATATATTTTGGAGATTAATCCTTTGTCCATTGATTCGTTTGCAAATATTTTCTCCCATTCTGAGAGTTGTCTTTTCATCTTGTTTATGGTGTCCTTTGCTGTGCAAAAGCTTTTGTTTCATTAGGTCCCATTTGTTTATTTTGTTTTTATTTCCATTACTCTAGGAGATGGATCAAAAAATATCTTGCTGTGATTTATGTCAAAGAGTGTTCTTCCTGTGTTTTCCTCTAAGAGTTTTATAGTGCCCGGTCTTACGTTTAGGTTTCTAATCCATTTTGAGTTTATTTTTGTGTATGGTGTTAGGGAGTGTTCTAATTTCATTCTTTTACATGTAACTGTCCAGTTTTCCCAGCACCACTTATTGAAGAGACTCTCTTTTCTCCGTTGTATATCCTTGCCTCCTTTGTCATAGATTAGTTGACCATAGGTGTGTGGGTTTATCTCTGGGTTTTCTATCCTGTTCCATGTATGCTGCCTACAAGAGACCCACTTCAGACCTAGGGACACATACAGACTGAAAGTGAGGGGATGGAAAAAGATATTCCATGCAAATGGAAATCAAAAGAAAGCTGGAGTAGCAATACTCATATCAGATAAAATGGACTTTAAAATAAAGAATGTTACAAGAGACAAGGAAGGGCACTACATAATGATCAAGGGATCAATCCAAGAAGAACATAAAACAATTATAAATATATATGCACCCAACATAGGAGCACCTCAATACATAAGGCAACTGCTAACAGCCCTAAAAGAGGAAATCGACAGTAACACAGTAATAGTGGGGGACTTTAACACCTCACTTACACTAATGGACAGATCATCCAGAATGAAAGTTAATAAGGAAACACAAGCTTTAAATGACACAACAGACCAGATTGATTTAGTTGATATTTAAAGGACATTCCATCCAAAAACAGCAGATTATACTTCTCAAGTGCGCACAGAACATTCTTCAGGATAGATCATATCTTGGGTCACAAATCAAGCCTCAGTAAATTTAATAAAATTGAAATCATATCAAGCGTCTTTTCTGACCACAGCGCTATGAGATTAGAAATCAATTACAGAGAAAAAAATGTAAAAAACACAAACACGTGGAGGCTAAACAATACATTACTGAATAACCAAGAGATCACTGAAGAAATCAATGAGGAAATAATAAAATACCTAGAGACAAATGACAATGGAAACATGACAATCCAAAACCTATGGGATGCAGCAAAAGCAGTTCTAAGAGGGAAGTTTATAGCTATACAAGCCTACCCCAAGAAACAAGAAAAATCTCAAATAAACAATCTAACCTTATACCTAAAGGAACTAGAGAAAGAACAAACAAAACCCAAAGTTAGCAGAAGGAAGGCTTGTTGAATGTTTATAGAATGGGTGAATAAATAAATATTAGCTATTTTCTTTCTATGCTCAGTATGTCTTAACCTCTCTTTCAAATTTTCTGTTTTTCTCTCTGTGCTACATTTGGAATAATTTCTTCAGTGATGTCTCTGAATTCATCTTTTCAGTTTTGCCTATTCTGATATTTAATCTATCTATTAATATTTTTATTTCAACCATGTTTTTTCATTTCTTTTAAAAAACCGATGTATTAAAGTTAATTGATGTACAATAAACTGCACAAATTTAATGTATAAAATTTGATGAGTTTGCACACCACTGTAATCAATGTAACAGGCATATCCATCACCTCCCAAAGTTTCCTCGTGTTTTGTTTTGTTTTTGTAAGAACACTCATGAGATCTACCCTTTTAAAATTTTTGGTGAGTGATATGGTATTTTTGACTATGGGCATTATGCTGGACAATAGATCTCTAGAACTAATTCATCTGGCATAACTGAAAATTTATACCAATTGAACAACTCCTCATTTCTCCCACCTCCTGGTCCCTGGTAGCCACAGTTATAGTCTTTTGCTTCTCTGAGTTTATCTGTCCTAGGTACCTGTATAAGTGGAATCATGTGGTGTTTGTCCTTCCGTAAATGACTTATTTCAATTATCGTAATATCCTCCAGGTCTGCCCATGTTGTTGCAAATGGCAGGATTTCCTTCTTTTTAAATTCTGAATAGTATTCTGTGGTATGTATGTATTGTATTTTCTTTTTCCATTCGTATGTTGGTAGAAATTTGGGTTGTTTCTATAATATTTTTTCATTTGTAAAATTTCTATTTTGTTATTTTTTTCAGGTTTGCCTGATCACTTTTGATAGTATCTTACAGCTTGCTCATTCTGAAAATTTAATTACTTCTTTACATATCTCATCCATAGCTATTTCATGATCTCTAGCTTATAAAATACTTCAAGTTCTTGAATACCTAAAACTCTTGTCTATGCTTTTATTGATTTGTATTCATGTGTACTTACATGTTTGGTGATTTTGATTATGTGTGTATATGTAAACATACATATAATGATTTATGATATATAAATGGATATATACACACATAGTTTTATGAGTTTTATAAAGGACCTTATATAAAATAAAACCTGTAAACCTACAATGCAGAAGCTTTTCTGAGAGATGATTTGCATTTGTTTAACCTGACAGCAGCAAATCTTTAGCCCTGTCCCAGAGTCTTGGCTTAATCCAAGAATCTTGCATTCAGCTCTACCTTTTTGCTCTATACCAAGACTAAGCTTCTTCATTGCAATGCTGCAGTGCATTTGTCTTCAGAGCAATGCGACTTTCATATTTTCTTACTACTTTTTGCTTTTAGTTTCTGATTTTAGTTCTCTTTTTTGTTTCTATCTCCTTGATGTATCCCTTACCTCCTCCAAGCCCATCAATGTAGCAAGTATTATGAATAAATATGTTTATATCTCTATCTCTATTTATATTTATATATGTATGTATATATATTTTTTCCTTCCATGGGCTTTCACTTATCTAGGAAAGTAGTTTAGTGTGCTTTCTCTACTTTTCATTGGATTTCTTGCAGAATTGGTAAGAATTTTACTAAGAGGGTATCAATACTTGGATAATAAACTATTCTTAATAAATATGGAAGTATCACTATGCAAGTCTATCAGTTATTTGCATCATTAACAGTAAATAACCATGTCCTCATAATTTCAGGTCTACCACTATAAGAACATTATAGTTCCATTTGTATACCGACAGAATATTTTTGACAGGTAAATTAGAACTGATTTTTCTGCTAAACTCCTTTAGTGAGATGTTTTTAATATTTTTCCTTTGATAGGAAAAAATAAATTACCACTATGTCCCCTTGAAACTCTGAAACTAAAACCTGTTGTTTCTTCTTGTTGGTGTGAAAATATGAACCTGTAAACTTGTGATATTAGCTATGACTAAGTACTTCCTCCCTATATTCCTGTTTTTCTGTCTTTTGTCTGAAAATTCATCCTAATTTAGTAGTATTCAGCAACCTGGTGCAGATTTCAGACTTGGGGAAAACTTTGGGATAAATTCTTATTATGCAAAAGTAAAACGTTTTAAGACCTGTAGAGGAAGTCAGTGGTTTTTTATGGAGAAGAGTGCCTCCTGTTAACAATACAGGCACTAGTAGTTGCTGTTGGTGTAGTAGTCATGGGTATTGTAGCAATTTCACATGAGACATTCTGCAGAGTTTTGGAAAAAATCATGCTGTTAGGTTTCCTGACCTAAAAATGATTCTTTCGTCTAAGAAGTTCACTGACATTTATTTTTATTAAACAAGAGTTAGCAATTATTTAGGATTTAATGTTAGTATCTTTAAAGCTTTACATACCAAAAAAATCCAGTTAAAATGATGAAATGAATGACAAAATATTTCTCCATTTTTTAGACAGATGGGCTCTGTGTTTAAGTGAATGTCTTAATTTTTATTTAAAACTGTTGAACTGTGCTGTCATCAAAATCCTTCAAGTAACACATTTAAAGGTGTATATTTACTTTTAAATTATGGACGTTTTGCTTTCTTGTTTTAAGACTTTCATATCCCAATGTGATACCTAATGTCAACACACAGAATACAACTTGAAATGCTAGGTTTTGCCTTTCTGTATGGCTTCTGTTGTTATTCAGAAGGAGGAACTGTTAAATCTTTTTTTTTCCGTGTGGAAAGGAACTCAAGGAAGTTGATAAAGAGGATGGGAAAAGAAATATAAGATGAGTATCCTCCTTTTAATAGTGATAAAAAGTATCTATTCTCTTTCTATAATTCAAAAGTTGATAGCACTTTGGGGTTGTAGATAAATCATTAAGGGAGAGGGCTGGGACCTGTAGCCTACTACAAGAAAGGCCTGTTCTCTTTGGAATTCCAAAGGCAAATTTTATCTGGTAAAACTGGGCATATCAATTCATATTTTTTATCCATTGTTTGCATAAAAGTAATTAATATTCTCAATTTATGCTTCTAATCCCTAATTATGACCCATTTCTAAACTCTTGAAAACTTTGCCAAACCTTATCCTCTTTTCATTTTTTTCTTCCCACTTCCTTTTCCTCCATCTGGACTTCTGGTTTTTTCTAATATTGCCAGTGACTTGGAGGTTGTGGTCAAAGGCAGAAAAATAGCAAGGGATGAAATGAAAAAACTCTTTTAGATTCTTTTTTCTTCTTAAGCTTGAATTTGAATTCAAATTTGGTGGGGTCCTCTGCTAAGACCAGCATCAGTTATGACCCAAAGACCATTTATTAGTATCTTCTCTGAAATGAGAGAACAGTACAAGGACACAGTGAAGCTGAGAACAAGAGGGAAAGTAGGAGCTCCAGAACTTGGAAGATTTGCCTGATATTCATACAGTGTATCTCAAAAATGTATTTTTTCTCCCTCATTGCATGAGAACAGGACTACTCAAACTACTCAAACTTTGGTTGAAACCCGAATTATGGGTCTCAATTTCCAGGGCATCCTCCCATTTGAAAGTGGTATTAATATATTATTTTAAGCATTAGAGTTATTTAAGTACTTAGCAATTAAAAGGTCATTGTCTTTGTAGTCAGAACTGGGTAAACTTTGTTTTCATCCTTATGAAAGAACTTATGGGCAAGATAGTTTTCATCTTTATACCTTAGTTTGTCATCTTTAAAACCAGGATGTAAATCCCCAGTTTGTAAGATTTTTGTGGATATTAAGTGGAAATAAGTATTTATAGCACACATAATACAGTTTAATAATTTAGTTTTAGCATTCTTAAGAAGAGCCTGATAAAGGATGAGGTATACTAGCACATAAGTAGAATGAGCAAAGTCACAAAATGTAATTCCTTTTTTTTTAAGTTCCTCCTTTTAGGGAGGGAACATTTTGTTTCAGCTATGAGAATGTAGTTATGTACCTTAATCACATTAGTGATATTAAATGGAAGTATGCATGTGTTAGTCTGCTTAGACTGCTTAGTGCCCAATGTCTAGCTGAAAAGGTGAAACAATTCAGTGAAAGAACTGGGTATTTACAAAGCTTGGATATTGGGATGATAAAGTAGTAGACTTTTTGGCTGACACTTCTTTCTTCCGGAGGTGTTGATGACCACAGCTGAGGTCCTGTCTACACAAAGGAGGGACAACATATTTGTGATTTGTTTGAATTAGTGTGTTTCTAAATCTTTGGGTTTACCCAGTTTCTAATGGGAGAATATTTTAATCTGTGTTTAATTGAAAGAAATAAAAATCTGTATGTTTGCCTTTTTTTTTTTTTTTTTGGTGATACTCTTGGTAGACATTTAACCTCTGAGTGTTCTTTCTAATATAAAAACTGTGTGAATTGCCTTTTCATGTGCTTTCAAAAAATCCAAACTAAAATATATAATTTCTTGCCTCATTGGTTGACAGTGTTAGTCCTTTTATAAAAATCTCCCAGACTTGCTAAAAGTTCAAAATGACTGAGATTAACTTGATCTATTGAAAATTCCCTTTAGAAATATTATTTTACCCAGACACAATGTCAAATCTCATGCCAACAATAAATCAGAGGTGGAAAGAACCTATTACGTTATTACAACCATCCAAGTAGCAAGAAAGGAATGTGCCTGACAGTACATTATTTTGGTACATAATTTATCTCATAGCAACACTTGGAAGAACTTCCAAAGCTTATGCAAAATTGCCATGTGTCAGGGTGACTTATTTTTAATTTTTTTTTTTTTTTTTAGCATTTATCTAAAGTGAAGAGTGTGAATGTATAAATTAGTCAATCTGAGTTGACACATGCAGAGTGAAAGGGAAAGAGCACTGGGGCAGAGACAACAGGGCTGAGAGGTTTTTAGATCCTACAGCCTGTGTTCAGTTCCATACCCTGTCACTTAATAGTCCTGCTAACACAGATGAAAGTACTGAGCTCATAACAGACACTCAATCGATGTAACTCCTGATATTTACTTATCTGGTATTTCAGTGATTTTGATCATAATCTACATTTTATACCTTATACATATAGACACATACACATTTGGTAAGGTATACCAGAGAATGGCAGGACAATCTTTTAGAGGTGTTAAAAAGTTGTGCTTCTAAATAATTTATAGCAGTATTAAGATATTAATAACATCTCCAAAGTGTGAATATATGCTGACTCCTGATTCTCTAGTGGTTTCTTGCAGGTAGTTTTTTACTTTTTATTATCTTCTACAATATCTCTGGTGCAGTATTGAAAAGACACCTTAAAGGTTTGTTTCTTTTTTACACACTATTTCTGTCATGGTATTGAAAACATACAATACTTAGAGTTGTTGAAGAAAAGCATTTTAAAATAAGAAAAGGCTCTAGTATAGAATTTTTAAATGTCTGGAGGCCTATTGGTTGACCTGAGCACTCTATTTTCTATCTTTGAACTATGAATCTACTCCTAACTCTTCTCTCTGTGTCAAAAAGAATTTCAGGTGGCTCAATCGTTATCACTTTCTCCTATAGCTGTGTTTGAACTTAAGGCACCTACTTATTACTAGCCAGGGTATCTACAAGGTTCCTGCTTCTGTTTCAGAGGAATTCTCTCACACCCTGAAAGAGAATATGCATGCCATTTTTAGGGTCAGATATCTCTGAGGGAAAATCATTAATGTAAATCTTTCCCTCTAACCTCCCATCTCCCATTAAGGACAATTTCCTTTTGCGGCCTTCATGTGCCTTGCTCATTACCACCTGTCGTTTTTTTAGGGTTTTCTGGTTTCCAGGCACTATGCTAGATTCTTGAAGATGTAACAGATGAATGAAATATGCTGACTGCCTTTAAGTCACTAATAGTCAATCTCTTTGAATCATTTCTTCCACTAAGTTTCTGTACCCTCTTTTGAGTGACATCGTTTTCTCCTATTAGATTTCTGTCTTCCACACCTTTGAGATGTCATTGGTCTCATGGCCATACATACCATGTGTACACTGACTACTCCCAAATGTATATCACTGGCCTCTTATTTCCACGGAGCTCCAGTTCCTGTATGCAACATACTACTCCTTACTCATTGTCTCCATGCATCTCAAAATTAAATCATTCAAAAATATACACTTGATTCCACCTCTTCCAAACTTGCTCTTTCCACAGTTCTCTCCATCTCAGGAAATGACCTTTTCTTTTCTGTGGTCTGAGCAAAAAGGCTTGGAGTCTATAATTTTGGTTTTTGTAATTGTTATTAAATCTTGTTGCCTCTACTTTCAAACCACCACTACCACCCTAACCTGAACCACTGTAGTACTTGTTTTCTTTATTTTTTATAAATTTATTTTTTATTTTATTTATTTTTGGCTATGTTGGGTCTTCTTTGCTGTGCACAGGCTTTCTCTAGTTGTGGAGAGGGGGGGCTACTCTTCGTTGCGGTGCACGGCCTTCTCATTGCAGTGGCTTCTCTTGCTGTGGAGCATGGGCTCTAGGCACGCGGGCTTCAGTAGTTGTGGCACGTGGTCTCAGTAGTTGTGGCTCGCAGGCTCTAGAGTGCGGGCTTAGTTGCTCGATGGCATGTGGGATCTTCCTGGATCAGGGATCGAACCCATGTCCCCTGCATTGGCAGGTGGATTCTTAACCACTGCACCACCAGGGAAGTCCCTGTACTTGTTTTCTATTGCTGCATAACAAGTTACCTTAGATTCATAGCTTAAGACAACATACATTTATTATCTTACAGTTTGTAGGAAGTCTGGGTGTAGTTTTACGGTGTTCTCTGGTTCAGAGTTTTCCTTCCTCAGGCTCCAGTCCAGATGATGGCCTAGTCAACAGTCTCATCTGAGGCTGAACTGGGGAAACGTAAGCTTCCAAGTGCCAACAGGTTATTGTTAAAAAAATTTCCTTGTGGCTGCATAACTGAAGCTTCAGTTTCTTTCTGGAGGCTTCCATTAGCAATTCAAAGCCTTCTTCTGATTTTTGCCCCAAAGGCTTCTCCAACATGGCCACTTACTTCATGGCACCTTACTTCTTAAAGGCTAGCAAGAGGGAATCTCTCCACTGGCTCTGCTAGCAAGATGAAGACTCAGATATATGGCAAGGTAATCAGGCTAATGACATCCCATCATCTTTGCCATATTCTATTGGCAGCAAACAGGTCCTATACCCAAAAGAGGAGATTGTCCAAAGGTGTAGACACCAGGAGGCAAGGATCGTTGAGAGTCACCTTAGGGATTGTCTGCCACAACTGTCATCTCTTGGTTAGATTTTTGAAATAGCCTCCTAACTCCTTCCTGCTTCTTCCCTCTCCCACCCTCATTTGATAGTTAGAATGATCTTTTAAAAAGTTAAGCCGTATCACATCATTCCTAGGCTCAAAAACCTTAAACAGTTTTCATTTTATTCATAATAAAAGCCCAAGTCTTTATATGGCCATAAAATATCTGAACGTTTACCTCTCTGATCGTACCTTCAGAGGGAACTGGTTATTCTTTTCCTGAAGTGCTTTTTCCTTGTTATCCATATGTATTATTCTCTTACTTCTTTCAGGTCTTTGCTTGAACATTACCCTTTAAGTGAGGACTTACTAGGATCCCTACCCCCTATTTAATATTGTGACATTCAACTATTCCTCTTCTTTGCTCTGTTTTTCTCCTTAGTACTTTTTACCAACTGATATCATGTATAACTTTACTTTTTAAATTTATACTATGCATTGTTCCCACTTGAATATAAAATTCATAAAGCATGGCTCCATGAGATCTGTTCTAGTTATTGCTGTATTTCTAGCATCTAACTAGTGGACACACAACAAATATATGTTGAATAAATTAATGATATAGCTCAGTTAGACCTCAGTTCCTTAATATAGACTTCTTATTATCCAAATCCATGGAAATACTCACCTTATAAAAGTTCTATTAAAACCATTTTCTGTTCAAATTTTTCTTTCATCTTTACAAGTTTATTCATGTATATAAATAATATATATAGTTTTACTGTATATATAAATTATATATATAGTTATATATAAGTTTTTATATAGTATATATATAATATAAATATGTAGTATTATTTCTCAGATCATTTTGGAAATTCTTGAGGATCGGAACAGTGGCTCAAACTTTAGAATGAGTTGTGTTGGTTTTCAGTAACTACTTGTTCATTGGTTTTGAAACTCACACATTAAGGACTGGTAGAGTGATATTTTAATATGTAACTTGAACTTTTTTGTAGAAGTCCTGTTTGGTTATCACATAAAAAAACTAACCTACTTCAATCTGGGCTTTCAGAGGTTTACTTAGATAGGACTCTCATTGGCCTTGTTAGCTGATCAAGAGTTTTTGCTACTATATGACAGTTAAGGAGGGGTCAAATAAGGTTCTATGTTAAAAATAAGGTTTTATTTTAAACAACTCAGAATAATAAACAATGAAGACTTTGATGTGTCTTTTGCAGAAAAATTTTCTTTTTTATTTTTAGAATGGCTTTATTGATGTATGATTGATATACAATAAACTTCACATATTTAAAGTAAACAGTTTTTTTCATTTTTGACCTCTGTATGCATCCATGAATTTTTACCACAGTCAAGATCGTAAACATATCCATAACCCCCAAAGGTTTCCTTATGGCCCTTTGTAATTCCTCCATCTTCTCTTAAATGTCCCTCTGCTCACTGGTTCCCCAGAAGCCACTGATCTTCTTTCTGTTACTACAGATGCATTTGCATTATTTGGGACTTTGTATAAATGGAATCATACAGTATGTGCTTTTATGTCTGGTTTCCTTTACTCAGCAAAATTGTTTTGAGATTTATCCATGTTTCTGTGTTCTTAGACCCCTTCTATTGCTGAGCAGTATTCCATTGAATAAATATGCTATAATTTGTTTCCATTCACTTTTTGATGGACACTTGGGTTGTTTCCAGTTTTTTATTTTTGCAAATAAATCTTCTCTGTATATCTGTGTCCAAGTATTTGTGTAGATATATACCAAACTGTTTTCCAAAGTGGTTGGAAATTCCCAGCAATGATGTGTGAAAGTTCCAATCGTTCCACATCCTCTCCAGCAGCACTTGATATGGTCAGTCTTTTTGATTTTAGACATTCTAAAAGGTGTCAAGTTGTATCTCATTATGATCTTAATTTTCATTTCCCTGATTACTAATAATGCTGATGTCTTTTCACATACTTATTTGATATCTGTATATCTTCTTTGGTGAACTGTCCTTTTACTTCTTTTGCACACATTTTAATTGAGTTTTTTCCCTTATTATTGAATTTTGAGAGTTCTTTATATATCCTGGATAAAGTCCTTTATAAGACGTATGGCTTGCTAATATTTTCTTCTAGTTTATGAATGGTACTTTAATTTTCTTAACAGTGTCTTCTTTTTAACAGTGTTTTGAACAGCAGAAGTTTTAATTTTGATAAAGTGTAATATATCAGTGTTTTTTTTTATAGTTCAAGCTTTTGGTGTTGTATCAGAACAATATTTAAAATTTTAAAATGACATGATGAATTAAGAAGCACTGACTTCTTTAAGATATACTTTAATATAGAAATAATATACAAATCAAGAATTAAACTATAGCCCAGTTAGTTTCTATGTGCTTTGACCTATAAACAAATTTCATTGAACTTAATGTATTGTGTTTCTAACTTTAACTTTTTATCTGCCTATCATTTATACACACGGGTATTTCCCTAGGCCATGTTTTCTTAACCTTGGTACTACTGACATTTGGATCAGATAATTCTTCGTGGTGGGGGATGATGTCCTGTGTATTTTAGGATGTTAGCAGTATCCTTGGCCTCTATCCACTAAATTCCAGTGGAAACCTCAAGTTATGATGATCAAAAATGTTTCCAGATATTGCCAGTTGTCCCCTGGGTGTGTGTGGGGGGGGGGCAGAATCACTCTTGGCTAAAAATTATTCTAGTCTATTGTACTGATGGGCCTAATTCTGGTTCTCCCTCTCCCAGGCCGCCTGATTTGATAGTTTAAGCCAGGTGATGAATCCAGGAAAATAATGTTGTTCCTTTCTCCCTTGATTTGGCCACCAATTATATCAAGATAGATGTCCCTCTCTGAGCCCATACCCATGTAAATAGGCCCCAAACAATACATTAATTTGTTCTTCAGTGGAATCCCTTTCCCATTTTCTACTTTAATGTGAGTGGACACGGGAAAACCATTTGAGTCCTTTTCCTGTGGTAGACACAAAGAATTCTAGGAGTCCTGTTATTTCTAATTCTGGAGGTGGTGATTTTCTACTTCTATAAGAGTTACCCAATTCTCTTGTTTTCCATCAGCACATACGTTTGATACTAACTTGGACATGACTTTTTCTGATGGTTTACTTCAGATAGAGAATATATTAGTTGTCAGTTAAACTGACTCCTAGTTGAGAGCATTTGTGCAGTTTTAGCTCAACGTATAAATAAGTTTTTCTAAATTTTACAGAAATAATAGAGAAAATTTTGAGGGCAAGCAGAAGGAGGAAAATACTTGTAAAATAATCACTATCTTATATATCACTTAATGTTATTCTTTTCAGTTTGTGATACCCATGGGCTTAATTTTTTCAAAAATATCCACTCCCTATTTCAGACCATTTATAAGTTTTAGAACATAATTTGGTATATTAAAGGATTTTCATTTCTCCATTGCTGGGGTTCCCTTGGAGAAGATTGGGAATATCTTCTCGTTACATGACAGAGAAATGATATTTCTACCATTCTGCAGGTTTCAGAAAACAGCTGAGCTTCTTGTCTTGCCTCACAAAAATATAAGATTTGAATGTCATTTTTTCCTTTGGGAATGCAGATTTACAAGCGACACAGGATGCAGTTTGAAAACAAGACAAATGCCAGTGACAGTAGGAAATTTCTTGGAATAGGAGTCTGCATGAAATTGTTGGCTAAAACTGAACATCCCCTTTTGGCTGATATGCCACATTAAGAGACTGTTAGTGCAATTAAAGGATGCAACTCATCCTTTGGATGAAACTCATTTTGTTTTTAGAATTGACACCAAGTATTTTGATGTCAGTATTACCAGAACTACTCTGTACAGTGGTGATTCAAATAGTGATACTTAGGCCCTTCTGAAATAATAAATTTGGTAGTAAAACATTTATTTTCAGGACAGAGAAACGAATGATGTTTTGAAGACTTTAGGTCACAAAAAAGCATTACATTATTTTACTGGGTGAGCCAATTGTCATTCACCCAAATTACAAGGCAAGTTGCTGGAAGAAATCATTTTATTGTAACATCATGCTGAATGTGGGATGGCATTTTTCAATTCAGACTGAGAAAGTTAGAGAAGAATGGTGATTAAATGCTAGGAGTCACTGAGAGTGTGATCTGATTCCACAAACTGGCAGAAATCAGAACGGAAGTTCCTATTATCACTCTTTCTCTGACTACTTTTCTTTTGCCCCCTAGGGTGGGAAGATCTTTCTCCTCCCTCCCTTCCTCTTTACTTTACTTTCTTCCTTTCTTCCCTCCTTCCTTTTCCTATTCAAGATATCAAGGAACAGAAATTCTTTTTTTTTTGAATTTTTTAATTGAATTTAATTAATTTATTTTTTATACAGCAGGTTCTTATTAGTTATCTATTTTATACAGATTAGCTTATATATGTCAATCCCAATCTCCCAATTCATCCCACCACCACCTCCACCCCCCCCCCCACTTTCCCCCCTTGGTGTCCATATGTTGGTTCTCTACATCTGTGTCTTTATTTCTGCCTTGCAAACCAGTTCATCTGTACCATTTTTCTAGATTCCACATATATGTGTTAATATATGATATTTGTTTTTCCCTTTCTGACTTACTTCACTCTGTATGACAGTCTCTAGGTCCAACCACATCTCTACAAATGACTCAGTTTTGCTCCTTTTTATGGCTGAGTAATATTCCATTGTACATATGTACCACATCTTCTTTATCCATTTGTCTGTCGATGGGTATTTAGGTTGCTTCCATGTCCTGGCTGTTGTAAATAGGGCTGCAGTGAACACTGGGGTGCATGTGTCTTTTTGAATTATGGTTTTCTAAGGGTATATGCCCAGTAGTGGGATTGCTGTGTCATATGGTAATTCTATTAACATAGGAAGAACACTCTTTGACATAAGTCACAGCAAGATCTTTTTTGACCCACCTTCTAGAGTAGTGGAAATAAAAACAAAAATAAACAAATGGGACCTAATGAAACTTAAAAGGTTTTGCACAGCAAAGAAAACCATAAACAAGATGAAAAGACAACCCATAGAATGTGAGAAAATATTTGCCAATGAATCAACAGATAAAGGATTAATCTCCAAAATACACAAACAGCTCATGCAGCTCAATATCAAAAAACCAAACAACCCAATCCAAAAATGGAAGGAAGACCTAAATAGACATTTCTCCGAAGAAGACATAGAGATTGCCAACAAGTGCATGAAAAGATGCTCAACACCACTAATCGTTAGAGAAATGCAAATCAAAACCACAATGAGGTATCAACTCACACTGGTCAGAATAGCCATCAACAAAAAATCTACAAACAATAAATGCTGGAGAGGGTGTGGAGAAAAGGGAACCCTCTTGCACTGTAGGTGGGAATGTAAATTGATACAGCCACTATGGAGAACAGTATGGAGGTTCCTTAAAAATCTAAAAATAGAATTACCATGTGATCCAGCAATCCTACTACTGGGCATATACCCAGAGAAAACCATAATTCAAAAAGACACATGCACCCCAATGTTCATTGCAGCACTATTTACAATAGCCAGGTCATGGAAGCAACCTAAGGAATGGAAATTCTGTTTTAAAATTTTGTTCTCTCTATTTAACCTTAATTTTTTCTCCTCACATGATTTCTTGTATAGTAATTGCAGTTTGTGATAAAGATACCATAACTATTGATAATAAGGACCTACTGCATATCACAGGGAACTCTTCTCAATACTCTGTAATGACCTACATGGGAAAAGAATCTTTAAAAGAGTGGATATATGTATATGTATAACTGATTCACTTTGCTGTACAGCAGAAACTAACAGAACATTGTAAATCAACTATACTCCAATAAAAATTTCTTTAAAAGATACTAGGAACACAAAGAAATTAGCCAACTATATCTCAGAAGCAGCATTGACTGTTTCTGTCTCTGGTTAGCTGTTTTGCACTTTTCTTTCTAATTGGTTTCAAAACTAGTCCTACTTAGGCCGCTGGGGTCCATTGTCACAAAAGTAAAATCAGTAGTCACATACTACCATGGAAAGCCAGAAACAAATGTGTGTTACCTCTCAATTCTTATTTAGGAAATGGAGAATCATGTTATATTTTGGAATAAATAGGTCATATGGCTCAGTATAGCATGTTTATGCACCAAATTACTTAGTAAGCAAGGCTGCTAACGTATTTCAGTGGACTTGTGTACAGTAAAATATAAAAATGTGCCTACTTGTCTTACTAGAAGGAGGCAGTGTGATGGGCTTTTCCTAGCTCACATGATTTAACTTCTTCAGGGCTCATTTGTCTCATAGAAGATAGAAATAATAGCTCCTTCCTTGCAACTTTACAAGATTAAATGAGGTAATACATCTAAGGCAGACTATTCTATAAGCTCCAGAATCAGAACTGTCTTTATTTTTGGTTCTGTCATTTGTGATTGTCATAATATTTAACCTTTCTAAGCCTCTGAGTAATCATCTATAAATAGGGATTGTTCTCAAGAGTGAATGAGATAATATAAACTGGGCACTTAGAAAGGCTTGTGTAACATGTGTGATTATAAATGTTATCGCATAACAGTGTTATCCTTTTGTAGAAACCACTTTTACTATGAAATACAACACATATATAAAAAATTAGATTTATAAATAGATCTTCCAATAAGTGTTGTTTTTGCATATGGCTCTTTTGTTCAATATGTTTGTGAGATTCATCCATGTTTTTACATATAAGTATTGTCTATGCATTTTCACTGCTGTTACAGTGTTCTGTTGAATGAATATAATACAATTAAATTATCCAATCAATTGTACATGGACATTTAGGTTGAGTCCAGCTTTTGACTGTTAATAATGAGACTGCTATTAAAAATTCTTTATTTGTCTCTTGGTGCACGTGAATGAATTTTGGTTGAGTCTATACATAGGAATGAAATTGCTGAGTTATAGAGGGTGAGTGTCTTCAGCTTCTGTAGATAATACCAAATTTTATGAGTATACCTATTTCTCCTCATCTTTGCTAGCACCTACCTTGTTAGTCTTTTTAATATTAGATATTCTGGTGGGTCTATGTGATATATCATTATGGTTTTAATATGCATTTCTCTGATGAATAATGAAGAGGACCAATTTTTCATTTGACAGTGGGCCATCTGAACATATCCTACTGTGCGGTGTTTATATTCTGCATTTACCCCTCCTTTTTTGGTTCTATGAATGGCAAACACCAACTCAATTCTATGACTTGCCTCCCAATTCTTGATTCTTGTAGAGAAAAAGAATTTAATTTTAATGCAGTCATAAATATCAGTCTTCACATTTATGGTTTGTGCTTTTGATTTTTCTGTTAAAAACAAAACAAAACATTTTCCTTCCCTGAGGATTTTACGATATTCTTCTCTATTCCTCTAAAAGTTTCATCGTTTGTGCTTAAAATCCACCCGGAATTGATTTTTTTTTTTGTATGGTAGAAGAAAAGAGTAAAGTTTTGTTTTCTTCTTACATGGATATCTAATTATCCCAGCATCATTTATTGAAAAGACCATCCTTTCCCCATGGCTTTATAGTGTCACTTTTGTTGCCTGTCAATAGAGATTCCATATATCTATATGTCTGTTCTAGGATCTTAATTTTGTTCCATTGGTCTATTTTTAATACATGTATATTAAAACTTGTCAATGTATTCAATTTGTCTCTTACCTATTCTTATTTTGCCTTCCCACTATATTTCATTTTCAGTATTTTTTAATCACTTAGCTTCTTGTTCTTTAATTCTTCAGCTTTGTCTAATGTATTGTTAAATACATCTGAGTTCAAAATTTTAGCTCTTGTGTTTTTAAATTCTAGTTTTTTGGGATTCTTTTTCAAATATGCAAAGTGATTTTTATTTTTTTCCAGTTTTCTGCTAAATTTTTCATTTTTCTTTTGATTCTTGGATAGAATAAGTGGTTACTTAAAAATTTAAGTCTGATAATTACAACACTTTAAACGCCCCTTTAAATCTGACATCATTAATTTTTATTTCTGCTCAGTTTCCTTTATGTTGTTCTATTTTCATGTTTTGTAAATATTATGTTTGTGGAAAAATGTTTGTGGAAATAATTTGAGGCCTGGAATGATGTTTTCTTCTTCTAAAGAGGATTTTAGGGTCTTTTCCATGATATTTTTCCAGTTTTTCTATTTTTCCTCAACAGAAGCTTTAGTCTGTTTTACGTAGTCCACAATTACAGGAAATAGACCCAATTTTATCTTTTTGAATATTGGAATGGCATTTGTCTTTGTCCACCTTCTACAGTTACTCTAATCTTAGCAGTTTTTAAAAACTGCAACAGTGGTCTAATGAAATTATTCGGTGATTTCCTGTGTACAATATTTAGTTGTTTTAGAATATAATTTATTGGTCAAGAGGTGGTATCATTTTTTCTTCAACTAAATTTTAAATGTAAGAGCCAAGAAGTATTTTCATTTGAATTTAATTGATATTGAATTCTTTATTATAGCAGTGGGAAGTTTTACTTTACGCCATTTCTAGGTGATGATATTGAGGCCATATCATTAACAATAAAGAAAATTATATTCTGATCTATTAGCTGCTGTACACAAGTTATATAAAACTTAGATCAGGGTTTCTAACTCTATAACCTCCACACTAGGGAGTTTATATATTGTAGTGATAAGAATGTGGGTACTGGAGTATCAGGAGTAGCTTTAAGTCATGACTTACCCAGTAGCTATGTGACACAGACATATTACTTAACCTCTCTAAGCCTGTTTCTAGGTTGTTAAATGGAGATGGACAGTCCCTATCTCAATGAAATTGACATGAAAATTAAATGGGATTATGCATATAAACTGCTTAACACATTGCCTGGAACTCTCTGAATATTTGATAGCTCTTCACTGTTCATTTTACTTTGAGGATCGGCTATTACAGTCAGCCTTCTGTATCCATGGTTTCCACATCTGTGGATTTAACCAAAGTCAGGTGGAGGATCAGTGCCTATGGATACAGAGGGTCAGCTGCGCTAGGCCACTTTATATCAGGGACTTGAGCATCTGTAGATATTTGTATCTGCAGAGGTCCTGGAACCAATCTTCCAAAGATACTGAGGGATGACTCTATTGTATTTCATTTAAGCTTGATTAAGGAAGACCTCATTCTCTCCAGCTTTGATTCTTTAGGTAGTATTCATCTGAAAACATATTTCTACAAGAAGATATATAACAACCTATAGTTCAAGCTGCTCTTGACTATAATTTTTACAAAAATTAATTTCAAAGATGCTTGTCTGACTGCATATATGTGAAATTGTTTTGGAACCCACTACAGAGCGTACATTTATACATGTTCAATTTTATGTGTTTGGATTCTTTTGATACTATATCTACCTTTCATTATTTTATCTGTTATAATATTTATCATGTTTGTCCACAAATAGCAGTGTTCATTCAGATCATTGATAAAAATGTTAAACTCAGTAGAACCAAGATGATACTGCAGTAAATTATTTGTAATATAATCTGGCTTGAAAATCTTAATACATCTTTCACAAAAGGAAGCAAATTTAATTTAACATGAGCCATCACTCTGGTGGCTCATACAGATTGCTATAGTCTTTTCTAAGAGTGAATAGACTTTCATGTTTAGTTAAATCTCCAGGTTTTTCATGGACATCAAATCAATAAGTTAGCTTATAGTTTTCAAAATTTAAAGTCTGGGACATAATTTTAAAATTTGATACCAGAATTTTACTAGGATTTTCCCACAGATTATTGTCATAAGATCACTTTTATACTTACCACAATATAATCACTTATGGTTGGGAGAAATTGCACTTATTTTAAGGAATCATTTGCTTTTTCCTACACTTTTCATGAATAACCCAAATCTTAGTCTTCCTTCTTAAAAATAGCCAATATTTATACTATATCATTTAATTGCTAAGAACTTTTCATAATTTGGGGGGGTCTCTTTTTTCTTGATGCTATTGTATACCTATTAATGTGTTTCATTATTGTCTGATTAAGTTGACATCACCTCCCTCCCTACCTTTGTATGGAAAATAACTTACTTTGATGCTGAGAAATAATAGGTTTGTGGTGTGTGTGTGCATGTGTGTGTGTGTTTGTGTGTGTGTGTTTGTGTGTGATTCTTTCAATAGATTGTAATACCCTCCTCTTTAGTAAAGCAATTAAGCCGTAAGTGTTCTTATGAAGGCAAAGTAGAATTAAGTGCATTAAGAACCATTAGGAGAATGTTAAGATTATAATATATGCTGTGTTTAAATATATACTAAATCCATTAAATATGCACATATATATAAAGTGCTAAGTCAAATAACAATGGAATAAAATGACTATTATTCAAAAATCATTATTTCATTAGCATGTTATATAGTTACCTACAGAATAATATAATTTTATAAGTACAAAGGACATTGGCAAGCGTTGAATTAAGAATTATTATTTTTCAGTGAACAGAACAGAAGCCCAGAGGGGGGAAATAACTTGCCCCAAATCACATGGTTTTGCTGGTGGTAAGGACTATATCCACGTCTCGACTTCCACTATGTTTTGCCCACTTGCTCTTATAATCCAAAAATTTACCACATGGTAGGAATGGATTTCCTGGCATAGGAGAAGATTTAGTGTGTACTGTTCAGTCTTATTATGGGAAGAAAAAAGGCAAAGTGGAATTTGTTTGAAATAAATGCTACAATAAGAAAAAGGATCCACCAGTTTCTCCTCTCTTTTGATGTTCGAATTTGAAGAAGTGACCTTTGGGATCAAAGAAATAAAAGATATATTTCAGTATCATCATGTGTGGAGGAGGCAGGATTAGGCTTGTAGCAATAATATGAAGTTCTAAGGCCTTAAAGATTTCTTCTTTAATTATCTTTGAAAAGTTCAGTTGTTTGTTCTGAACAGAATGAAACCATGGGCTGAAGGAACAGAATAAAAATATCTAACTCCTGGGTACTACTCAAGATATTCCTCATAACTTTTACACAGGGCACAGTAAAATGTAACAGCTTTACTGGGTAGACTGTTTGACTTCTTTTTCTTCTCTGTTTAAACCACGTTTGGAGTCTCTGTCTCTTGTCTCTTTCTGTGTCCCTTTGTCTCTGTGTGTGTCTCTGTCTCTCTCACCTGTTCAATACCTCTTCAAAATCCATCTCTGACTTCTTATCTGCATTACTGTGAACACCTTGCTGATGCTTTGTCTGTCCCCTTCTCCAAAGACATTGCCTCAAAGCTCATTTCTCACAATTCTTCCTGAAAAACTTTCTCTAGTAGCTTGGTATTCTAGAGGAACAGGGAGAGGATATTAGGGCCTCCAAGAGCTGTGTCACTGCTCTCAAGCACCTTTCTCTCCTGGAATGTTGACCCTCTCCATTTTCTAAATGGCAAGTGAGAAAAATGCAGTTTTAAGTCAACTGGAAGGTTCTGTAATGAATGTTATGTTGTTAAAAAAAAATCCTGTTTCCCAAAGCATCATATAAAATGAGTAATTTTATATCCTTATTAGCAAGTAGGTAGTAAAATTTCAAGGTAATTGTATCTATATGCAAATATATCAGGAGTCTTTCTTTTGAAATCTGTTTCAGAAGTAATCATATTTGGGATGCTGAGTGTATATGCCCCCTTTCTTTTTATATGTATATGTTATCTTATATAACATTGGCAATGGCACTGAGGTTACAGATAATAGGCCCAAGCATTTTTTTTCCTTGCCTTTTTGACATAGCCAAAATAATAACATTGGGTATATTCAAAATGGCAGTATTTCAGTTTAATCATACATGTTTTTCTCATATCTGTGTGGTCACATAATTATTAATGCCTCTGTGGCTTACATACTTTGCAGAAATATGTCTTTCATTTATCACGTACATAACCACAGCCTTCTTGAAAAGAAGGAGGTAAAAGCAAAAGAGAGCACACAACCAGTAGATTTTATTGTTCGTATCTTCTCAACAGTTGCCTATTTTTATATACAAAAATCAATTCCATTTTAGATTATGTACACGTTCCTTTGCCCAGCTGGGAAATAAATTCCCTGTAAAATGATAAAGATTAAAAAATCACTCCCAGATAGTATTTTCCACTTTGACAAGAGCTTTCAATATCTTGATCCAATGGTGCAGTCCAAATTTGTTCCATTTTGGGGTCAAAATGCTGCTTTTTTTGTTACTTGTTTGTTTTACTGGAGGGCCTCTGCTGTACAGCAAATACAAAGTCATCTGTTTTGTCTGTAACAGTGGTTAAACTGACAGGCCCTTTCCAGATCATCCAAGTCCAGCTGTCATGTAGTCATAGGCTATCCAGCCCCTTTCTGAACTTTTGGGGAGATGAAATTCACTACTTCATGAGGAGACTATTTTTTTTCTTAGCTTATTGAGATATAATTAACATGTAACATTGTGTAAGTTTAAGATGTACAATGGGATGATTTGGTGCATAAATATTGTAGAATGATTACCACAATAAGATTAATTAACACATCCATCACCTCACATAATTATCCTTTCTTTTTGGTAAGAGCATTTAAGATTTACTCTCTTAACAGCTTTCAAACATATAATACAGTATTAATGATAATCACCATGTTGCCCATTAGATCCCTAGAAATAAATCCCTCTTATAACTGGAAGTTTGTACTTTGAACAACATTTCCACATTTCTCCCACCCCCTAGCCTCTGGCAACCACTAATCTACTCTTTGTTTCTATGAATTTGACTTTTTTTAGATTCGCATTTAAGTGAGCTCATATGGTATTTGTCTTTCTCTGTTCGGCTTATTTCACTTAGCATAATACCTTCAAGGTCCATCCATGTTGTCACATATTGCAGAATTTCTTTCTTTATCCATTTATCTGTCTATGGACACCTAGGTTTTTTCATCGCTTAGCTATTGTGAATAATGCTTCAGTGATCATGGGGTGCTGATATCTCTTCAAGATAGTGATTTCATTTCATTCAGATATATACCCAGACGTGAGATTGCTGGATCATATGGTAGGTCTGTTTTTAATTTTGGGGAAACCTCCATACTCTTTTCCATAATGGCTGCACCAAGTTACCTTCCCACTAACATTGTACAGGGTTCCTTTTTTTAGGAGACTCTTCTTAATTCTAGACAGTTTTAGGTTAAAAGTTACTTACTGTTTTAATCCAAATAGCTTCTTCTCTGTAATGTCTCCATTCATTCTTCTTGTTCCCCGCTGAGCTGCACAGCCCCGGCTTAAACTGTGTGACCTTGGCCTTGAAAACAGCTCGATTTGCTCCTCAGCACATCTCCTCCCCGAGCCCAGCATTCTCCTTTTACAGAGCTGCCATTCTAGCACCCCACTTCTAGCCTTTACCAACTAGTGTTTGCTCTCCCCTAGATGCACTCAAGACTGTTGAGTTTTCCTTTAAAGTGACAGAAAGGAAGCGGCATAGAAAGATAAATAAAGAGGGAGACAGGGAGCGAAAGATACCTAAGAAGGATGCTTGAAGAGAAACAAAGAAAGAGACAGAGACAGCAGAAGGTAGATGTTCCAGAAGGGATGTGTGTAGCAAGGGGCTGGGTTGGGACGTGTGTACATTCCCATAGGCTTATGAGTCTTGATATTTTCCTTCTTCTTTTTTTTTTTTTTTTTGTGGTACGCGGGCCTCTCACTGTTGTGGCCTCTCCTGTCGCAGAGCACAGGCTCCGGACGCGCAGGCTCAGCAGCCATGGCTCACGGGCCCAGCAGCTCCACGGCATGTGGGATCTTCCCGGACCGGGGCACGAACCCGTGTCCCCTGCATCGGCAGGCGGACTCTCAACCACTGCGCCACCAGGGAAGCCCTATATTTTCCTTCTTTTAATAAAGCCCCAGGTCAGTGTATTTTGGCAATCTCATAACACTGTTAATTCACACTGAGATGTTAGCAAAAAAAAACCCCCCCTTTTTTCACAAAATACCCCCCCTTAACATTCATTGTGATTTGACTCTGTGCCTGAACAAACCTTAGCCTCACTTAATCCTACAACATTCATAAAAGATCATACTCTCTTTATTAAATCAACTTTACAGATGAAGAAACTGAAACACAGAGAGGTTAAACAGCTTGCTCCTGTGTATAGAGTGAGTAAATGGCACAGCAAAGATTCAGACTATCCTGTGCTTGTGCTTGCACAGCTTTGATAAAATGTACTTTTAATAAATCCAGACTACATTTTACTGTATTCATTTTCTTTTTTGATAAACTTGGCCCATTGTTTCATTCTATCATTTTTAACCTTAACTAAATTTTTGTGTTGGCCTTTTCTCTGTTTCTCTTTAAAACATTTTTTTTAATTTTATTGGGGGTATAGTTGTTTTACAATGCTGTGTTAGTTTCTACCGTACAGTGAAGTGGAATTCCCTGTGCTATACAGCAGATTCTCACTGGTTATCTATTTTATACATATTAGTGTATATATGTCAATCCCAATCTCCCAACTCATCCCACCTCCCCACACGCTTTCCCACCTTGGTGTCCATATGTTTGTTCTCTACATCTGTGTCTTTATTTCTGCCTTGCAAACCGGTTCCTCTGTACCATTTTTCTAGATGCCACATATATGTGTTAATATACAATATTTGTTTTTCTCTTTCTGACTTACTTCACTCTGCATGACAGTCTCTAGGTCCAGCCACATCTCTACAAATGACTCAGTTTTGCTCCTTTTTATGGCTGAGTTATATTCCACTGTATATGAGCCACTTCTTCTTTATCCATTCGTCTGTCGATGGGCGTTTAGGTTGCTTCCGTGACCTGGCTGTTGTAAATAGTGCTGCAATGAACATTGGGGTGCATGTGTCTTTTCGAGTTATGGTTTTCTAAGGGTATATGCCCAGTAGTGGGATTGCTGGGTCATATGATAATTCTATTAACATAGGAAGAACACTCTTTGACATAAGTCACAGCAAGATCTTTTTTGACCCACCTTCTAGAGTAGTGGAAATAAAAACAAAAATAAACAAATGGGACCTAATGAAACTTAAAAGCTTTTGCACAGCAAAGGAAACCATAAACAAGATGAAAAGACAACCCTTAGAATGGGAGAAAATATTTGCAAATGAATCAATGGGCAAAGGATTACTCTCAAAATATACAAGCAGTTCATGCAGCTCAATATCAGAAAAACCAAACAACCCAATCCAAAAATGGAAGGAAGACCTAAATGGTCATTTCTCCAAAGAAGGCATACAGATGCCAAGAAGCACATGAAAAGCTTCTCAACATCACTAATTATTAGAGAAATGCAAATCAAAACTACAATGAGGTATTACCTCACAGAATGTCCATCATCAAAAAATCTACAAACAATAAATGCTGGAGAGGATGTGGAGAAAAGGGAACCCTCTTGCACTGTTGGTGGGAATGTAAACTGATACAGTCACTATGGAGAACAGTATGGAGGTTCTCTGTTTCTCTTAATAAGCAAATAACAAGCATATCACTTTTTCCTCATCCAAAGTGTTTATGGAGTTGATAAGCAGAACAGTCAAGGATGGAATATAATGGTATATGCTGTGAGCCTTTTTTCCAAGTGATATTGATTCATGTGTCTATACCATTTTAGATTAAGACATTTGCTAATTTTAATATAATCTAGAATTAATTAGTATCCAATTATATTTTTCCATCTTATTATCCAGGATATTATAATAGTCTATTGCTAATACTTGCTTATGTTCATTTATACCAGCTGTTTCTATTCTAATGGTTTACCAGGAGCCCTATCAAATTATTTGAGTAAAATTATGTACACTCAATTATCTCCAAAGTAGTTTCAGTGGGATAATTTTCCAAGGTAATTGACATTGTAGTGATTTTGAATTATTTAAAATAGTTTTCTATAATTAGAGAGTCTTCACCTGTTCCTTAAAATATAGATATAAATATACGGTTAAAGATCAATGTTAATGTGTGTGTGTATGTGTACACGTGTATATGTGTTTATGTATAAAAAATTTAGATGTATACACTTAAGCCAACTTTATTTATAAAATTTAAATTTTGAAAATAGAAATTTGACTGTTTATAGTATTATAGTTCTAATCCTGGAAAATTTTCATAGCTCAAGTAGTGAAAGTAGCTTAAGTAGTGAAGAACTGTATTTCTGTCACTTTTCTGCCTTCTAGTATCATCCATGTTCTAATTTTATATCATAGTGAATACACAGCCCTCTTGCCTTCGAGGGAAGCTCAGGTAGCAAGGAAGTGAGTTGAATTTCCAAATCAAAGTATAGGCTGTTTTAATATTCTACCTTCACCTCTCAGTTTCTTTCCAAATGGACTGTTAGAAAGTAGAATTGAAAATTATGTGTATTGCAGTAATACTGAATCCCTGGCTTTCTGTGGGGTATTTGGAAAACTCATTGTCAGTAAGTACTAAACTTTGCCTGGGTGTTTTATTAAATGCTGGGCCATGACAAGTACTCAGTGAGAAATGCTTGAACAAATGGTGCCAGGTTGATGTCCACTGGCAATGGCATAAATTGTCCAACTTCCTTATCTTTGTTTCTGCAGCTTCTTTCCCTTATCAAAGAGAGAGAGAGACCCATCCATTTTACAAACAGAAGATGGTCATAGGGTAAAACAAAATTAGCATGTATGCCTATAATTGCTCAATCATCTCACCCCTCCAAAATCACTGCAAATGACTCTTTCTTTGTAGGAGTAATTGCACACCTGCTTTTCAAAACACAAAAGCTGGTTTTGCCTTTGTGCATAAAGTGTGATTTGGAGAATTTGGGGATCATGCAACCACATATTTACATTATCAAATGGCAAACTGCAATTTATTTTACGTTCATGGATTCTTTGTTCTTCCTTACCCAACAGTCACGTAAATAATGCCAAAAGCACTGGTGCCTGTCTGACACTGGGGGTGGGGGGTTAGGTTTAGTTTGTGTAACGCTGTATCAAGGACACATGGCAGAGTAATGAATACACATGATTCTAGGACATTCTGAAAATACCTCCTATTTATCTGGTACATGCTAAAGCCATTTTTAGAATCTTTTCCCCATCTACCCACCTTGTGCACATTACAATTTGTATTCCCTGGGGGGAAAAGAAGTATAAGGTTTCTTGTTGATGATCCAAGAAATGTGAATAACGTCTTCGGCAGATGGTTCGCACATTTCATTCTGAAATATCTTATAGTGACAAATAACAAAATGTATATAATTAGCTTTATGCAGATGGCACGCCAAGTGTTGATATTCATCTCTGCAGACTTTTTTACAAAGACACTATTTTAAGAGTTAAGATTCAGAGACAGCCCATGAACCCTCTAAAGAGGAACTAGGCAGGGTTTTACAAAAAGCATCATGGCTATCAAGTAAGACTTTTCTGGTCCAAGTTTCCTGTCCTATACCCATTTTGTACTCCATGGGGAGGAAACTTCACAGTGAGTTGTGTCTACACACACCTAACTGGACTGTTCTGACCGATTTGGCCGAGGCATGTACTGGTGAGTTTAGGGGTCTGTGTTCACTGCTTTAAATAATAGCACTCTTCTTTCTTTCCCGCCATCCAGCCAAGCCTTTGAACCTACTGTTCTCTTCACCAAGAATGCTCTGCTCTCAGATCATTTCATGGCCGGAGCCTCTTATCAATTAGGTTTTCGCTTAAATGTCACCTCCTCAAAAATGCTTTCCCTGATGATCCACAACTTCCTATTCCTTCCCATTACACTCATATTATCACTGTTTATTTTTCTTTTAGTTTTTCTTACTATATTTGAGATAAGTGATAAGGGAGAACCTTGACCATCTGGTTCACTGCCATATCCCCAGCCTCTATTGCAGTACATGGCATGTGAGAGTCCTTAAATATTATTTACATAAATGACTTTTGTAACTCACTCCTCACTCATTAAAGTAATCAAAAGGTTTAAGCCAATACCTTTTTCTGTATTTGTCCAGTATTAGTATACACAGCTGAAGTTAACACATTGAGCTAATATTATCTCTGCCATAAAGATTTTATTACTTTTTTTTTCAATATTTGCTTTCATTTAGTTTGATAGCTACATATGGTAGGCAGAGATTGTGCAGACCAGGAAAGAATATAAATAGAAAACAGAGTTTGACATACTTGTTTATTTTCTTTTATAGTTTTCCAGCAAATAGGTATCATGTCAGTTTAACTTATTTATACATTGTCTACCTCGAGGCCATGTGCCTAACACTTACAATGTGGTATTAATGACATACTGGATATATTGGAAAGGAAAAGTGTTGTTGTAATGAAGAGATTGGATTTCATTTCCATTTTGCTTCTTTTGTAAATTTATTATTATGATTAAAAAATATTCTCTGCCTGTGCTCAATAATCTATATATAAGAAAATATTTTTAATGTAATATGTTTCTGGATTGGTGGGGCTAATGAAAAGAATGTAATCCAGAGAAATAGAAGCACGCATTATTCTGCTTTTATTTTGAATTAATCTTTTACAGAATAGTGTCTCTGTGTTTCCATTTTGGAGAGACTGTATTTTCTCAAAAATTGTCATATGTTTCATGAGACTCACTGCTTAAAATAATTATTTTCCCATCTTAGTCCACTGAACTTTTGAGAATTCTGTTTCTTTAAAGCAATTTGAGTGTTTGTCTTGATTCATAATCTTGTTCCAGCTCTCCAATATTTGCACCTCTGGTTTTAAGCAGGAACAGTTGAAAATTTTGAGAACTCACTCAGTAAAACATAAACAACAGGTTTAAAGTACCAGAATGGAACATTACCTTCTTCCCCAGTGTCTTTTTAATTGTTAAATTTAAATGCTTTAGACTGAGTATCCATAAAATGCAATGATTGCCTCAGTTGGGATTCTGCTATTTTCCAGTTTCTTCACATATTTTTTAAAAATAGAGCTGTTTTGTTTGTAAAGATGTTGTAGGTTCTATGTATTTTCTCTATTCTCTAAACTTTTAGTGCACAAGGGGATCCTTATAATAGCCTTGTTTTCAACTCTCATTGCAAAATGTTGGGCATATTAAAGTCATCAAATCTCTAAACTCTTAGTCTACATGGATTCTAGTGGGTCTCAAACTGCTGTGAATGGAGAACAGCTGATCCTAACTGCTCCATAATGGAAGGGCTTCCTGGAAAGCAGGTTTCTACATGGGAACACTTCAGAAGCCATAGGGAGCCCAGCAAATGGAGGCGAAAACAATAGCATCACATCTGAAGTCTCAAACACTAGAGTAACACAAGTCAGTTTCCAGGCCTCAGGCCACTTTGGGTGCTGAACTGTGATCAAGGCTGTGTATTCTAGCTTGGTAAAAGACACACACACACACACACACACACACACACACACACTAGACTAGAACTTAACACTAAATGTTTTGCTTTAAGCAAAAGAAAGAAAACATTACTAATTTCTATGAAAGCAAACATGAGTAAGTTACTAATTTCTTCTCCTACCTTTATGGATATCCAATTTAATTCATTTTCTCCTCATCTCTGTCATAACTTCAGGTCCAACTCCAGGGTCATTTTCTCCTTGAAATCTTTTAAGTCAATCATGACCAGCATAAGATGCATTTTAAAGAGTCTGTTTGCCTTCCTCCACTGATGAACTTAGAAATTAACAGAGCCTTCAGAGGATCCATTTGAGTGATAAAATGGAGACTGTCACTCAGTTTTCACTTGGTAAAAGAAGCTTCTGAAATAATATAGATTTCATATTTTTTTTCTAACATGAAGTCTAATTGACTGTCTTCTTTCTATATAGATAGAGGGCTATGTGATGACAGGTACAGAAGACACCACCTCTTCTCAGATAAATTTATTTTAATTAGAAAAGATTTAGGTCTAATATTATGGTATTGACCCTAAGTGCAAAAGAGCACAGAGGAGGAAGAGACTAATGTGGTTTCAAACAGAGCTAGGAGACTCAGAGAAGACAAAGGCCCTTGAGTAGAATACACAGAATACACAGGTCATCATTTCAATTTTAAGGAACCATCAGACAAGCCCAAACTGAGGGACATTCTTCAAAGAATAACTGCCCTCCACCCTTTGAGACTACCAATAGCATGAAAGATCAAGAAAGGGTGAGGAACTTTTGTAGATTAAAGAAGACTAAACAGATACAACTGAGTGGTCCAGGATTATTTTTTGCTTATAAAGGGTATAGTTGGGACAACTGGTGAATTTAGAATACCTGCAGATTAGATGCTGTATTGTGTCAATGTGAATTTTCTGACTTTGATAATTATATTATGATTGTGTTAGAGATGTCCTGTTGTTAGGAAATTTACACTAAAGTATTTAGAAGGAAATGGGTAAGATGCCAGCAACTTACTCTCAAATGTTTCAGAAAAAAAAAAAATGTATGTAGACAGGGAAAATGGAAGGGAGAAAGGTAGAGAGAAAGAAAATAAGTTTGGAAAAAATGTTAAAAGTAATGGTAAAGGGTACAGTACAGGGATGCTCTGTGAGCTATTTATTAACTTTTCTGTGAGTTTGAAACTCTTCCAAAATAGGAAGTTAAAGACCTGGCTCTCTGTTCTGAATCCTTCTCTTAGAGCTGAACCACAAAGGAGAGGGCTGGCTTCTATGGTGGGTGTTACGCCTGACCCACCTGATTTCTCTTCCTAACTGTGGCAGTTTTTCTAAACCCTTCTTAAACATTGAAGAAAGTATACTTTCAATCTACAATCCCTTAAGTTAATGATCTCTCTCAGTTTATTTACAACACTTGGCATTTCAGAGGTGCTAGGATTAGTATATTATTTTTCTACATTTATATTTTATATTTAGGAGGTTATGCTTTTGATTTTTAAAATCTATATCTATATGCCCTTCCAATATTCCCAAAACATTTAAGGTGACTTGCCATTAAGGGTAGACAAGAGAAGCTATAGGAGGCAAATTACACCTATGTTGTTTCCACTATGTGTTAGGCACTATGCTGAACACATTGTTTATAAATTTATTACTCATAATAATACTGTGATATAGTATATGTATTACTGATGAGAAAAGAGGCTTAGAGAGGTTGTGAAATTTTTCCAAGTTCTAACAGCTAGTGAATGGTAGAGTCAGAATTTGAACCAATGATTGTCTAGTTTCAAGTTCAATCTCTTTTTACTGCTGTGCTGCTCTCCACGTATCACATACCTCTACATAAATTAAAGATAAAAGTCCATTTAGTGAAGACAGAATGGGTAGAAAATATTATATAAACATTGGATACGTGAGTGATATAATTGCAAAAATAAAAAGATCTTTTCATTCATGCAAAAAAGGAAGGATAACAGTGTATCCGGAGAGATAAATGACCGACTGGAACCAAATCCTAAGAGTTTTCAAGATTTTGGTGTTCTCTACCTCTAGCATTCGAGGACTTAGAGGACATGCTGGTTTTCAAATGCTTCCTGATTTAAACTACTTTTAATAGAAATTGAAAACTATTTTTATTTCAGAATTTTACCACACACCCTGAAAAAGATGCACGTATGGGGCATGTGCCAAGCTCTTTCAGCACTGGAAAATAATGGTCTAGAAACTGGTATGACTCTTAAAGGAGAAAATTTTAAGTAATCTCTGGTGAGCCAAACCTAAATATCATTTCTGAGAGAACTGACCAAAAGAGAACTGTAGTAAAGGACAGAAATGGGGATCCAGCCATTATTTATTTGGGAATCCTCAGTTCAGATCTGTAAGGTGTTTTCTCAACTCCCGTTAACCTGTCCCCATCCATATGCATGATTTCATGAGTCGATGAATCATAAGTGTATTTACTCAACGCAGTATTCACTTACTATCTTCCAGGCATTGTTGTAGGTACTGAGGTTATGTAAGTGAACAAGACAGACAAATATTTTTAGGGCTTATATTCTAAAAAAGGAGCAAAATAAACAAACCATTGGAGAAGGTCGTGTCATACTTTGGCAAGTGTGCTATGTGTGGCATATGAAGCTGAACAACATGAAAGGACTATGGGTGTCCAGGAAAGGCCTCTCTGAATTAGCTGATGGTTATTGTACAACTTGACACACTGTGGGTTCCATCTAAGCCGAGGAGGAACCAGGTTCAGCAGGTGGAATGATAGGTGCAAAAACCATGAGACAAGCAAGTTCTTGGTGTTTCCTAGGAAAAGAAAGAAAGCCAGTCAAGCAGGGTTATATTGAATGAGGATAAAAATGGTAGAAAATAATGTCAGCAAATTAGGAACAGCCACGATAGGCTTTGGTAGGTAGTGTGGATTGTGTTCTAAACACGATGGGCAGTCATTGGAGGGTGTTAAACTGGGATATTATATGATCTATTATATATTTTAAAGTGATCTTTTTGGCTTCTCTTGGGAAGTGGATTATAGAAAGACAAGAGTAGAATAGCTGAGAGGATGTGGTAGGTTATGACAGTAATCTAGCTGTAGCAGTGGAAACGAGGGGACAGATTTACATTCTGGGGGTAGAGCAGTCAGGTAGGATGGACTGACTGATGGATTAGAAGAGAATGAGGAAATCAAGGACGACCATCTAAATTTTTGGCTTAAATAACTGGGTGGATGCTTGTGCCATTATGTAAGAAAATGACCTTACTAAGGTGTTAGGTTTTTTCCCTTCTGCTCCATTGGGGCATTTAAATGGCAAAAATTTCCAGAAGCATCAAATGACTTTTTTCCTAGCATATATGGTTCATCAAAAAAATCATAGTACCAGTCTTTTCTAATATTATATAAATAAAATAATAAAAGCTTGCATGTGTTATTTTTGAGGCTTAATTGATACCAAATTAAAGATGATGTTGATATTAAGAATTAATTTTTTAAAAAAGAATTTTTTTAAAAAAAATTAATTTTAGGACTTTCTAAGTATAGTATTCAATCACAGACAAATGGTGACCCATAGATTAACAAACATTGATGACTATCCAACATCCAAAACTATGTCTGGTACTATGTCAAAAAATAAAAGTTTTTGAAGAAATGTATGAATTAAGCGATCAAATGCTTCCCAAGAAATGTGCTATGAAATCTGGGAAGCCCCATGATATCGTCTTTGAATAACTATAGCAAGTGACCAGAAAGGAGGAAATCCATTTCCTAGAAACTCTAAGTTGAGTGTCAAGGCTCTTAAAATAAAGTGAAATATTTCATCCTCCTGGTGCAGGAACAGATAGAGGCAACATCTCTTCCTTAAGTATTGACAGCCACAGTTTTGTGAAAACTGTACCAGGATCAACAAGGTTCTACTGAGATTGTTTTGAAGACTTTAGGCTTAGCAGGACTACAGAGGATGCTCAGAGCAGCAGGTGTTCTCAGGGGGGCCCTGACCCAAACTATGTATTTTGGGCTGAGTCAGTCTCAATGGCAGTCTGAGTTCTGACTAGTTTCTTTAAGCTCTTGTTGCTGAATTTATTTTGTTATCCTCGAATTTGTAACCAAATAAGGCTTTGCATAAAGTCATTAGACCATAGTCTTTGTATAATTAAGCCCAGTCTTTGTCTAAGTTTATTTATACAAATATACTACTTTACATGGTAAATACTTAGACTTAGTTTTTTATATAAGGTCGTTAGAACTTTAGGTTTGAAAGTATGCCCTTCGTGTTTTTTTTGTTTTTTTGCCATTAACCTGTTTATTCTCCTGCTGCTTATTTTGCTTTTGTTGTTGTCTGTGTATATGTACAATCTGTTATTATATATTTTTGTTGTTTCCTGGGTTTTATAATGTATAAGAGAATCTTTCATAGGGAATAAGTGGAGGAATAAGCCAAGTAAGTCTCAATTCTTAAGCAAGCCAGCTCTGAGGACTAATGGTTTGTTAGACTGGTGACCAATTCATGAAAAGTTAGTTGGTCAGACTTTACCCTGGGTGACCTATAAGTCTTTCATGAAAATCCTCCCTTTTTCGTCAATTTGTGAAAGAAGTTTCCTTTGTTTACTCTGCATTCCAGCATAAACACCATAAGATTGTTGATCACATGGTCCCTTCCAAGCCTCTGCTTGGTTTGGGAACACAAGACATTATTTGTAAGCACATACTATTCACCAGTCTTAGTGGCCTTTATTTCTTGTCTGTTTTTGGTTTTTCTGTGTCAGAGTAACAACCTCCTATTGGAAGATCTTGCTTCCCCAAACCACTATATAAAATTAGCAGTCTGTTTTTCCTGATCAGCATAGCTCTCCCTTATTATAAAGATCATTAATTTGCCTTTTTATTTTAGATATTGAGAGGTGTTCTCATAATCCTTTGACAATACTGGGTTTGTCACTGTCTGGAATATAAAGACAAAGATAAATTTACTGCTTATTAGAGTAAGGCAGAATTGTGTTTGTCAGATACAGTCTACCCAATGAGAGAACCCTGTTAATTTTATACAGGGTTTTGAGAAGCATGGAGTTTGGGGATACGTAGTTTTTCAGAGATTCAAATGGTTTGACCACATCTATATATGTGTGGTAACTGTTGATTGGTTGGCCTTGAATAGTGTGTTTATTGGAATGAGTTCATTCCTGATTGTCTGACATCCAAAACCAAAAAGCTCTCACTGACTGGCTTGTAAAAGTGTTCACAAGACACAAGACAGATTTTCAGTAACTGATGAATAGGTTTAAAACCAGTTCTGGGGGCTACTTGTTGACATAGCTGTGGGACAGTCAGTCATTTCCTAGGAGTGTGGGAACCTCTCTTTGTTTTCAGACCCTGTTCTCTTTCTCATTCAACCAAAGTTGCTTCTATCAAGAGAAGGGTTTCTCAACTTCAGCGTTACCGATATTTTGTATCAGATAATTCTTTGTTGCATATATTTGTGGTGGGGAGGCTGTTCTGTGTATGGTAGGATATTTAACAGCGTTTCTGGCCTCTACCTAATAGATGCCAGTGGCACCACCTTCCCACCAGTCATGGCAACTAAAAATGGGCTCTAGACTTTGCCAAATGTCCCTGGTGGGGTTGGGGACTCAAGGCAAGGTCACCCAGATAAAAAACTATGGGTTTAGAGATGAGTGTCTCTAGTAAAGCCTAGACTTCAGAAAGGGACCACTAAAGGCTAAATTGGAAGGGTCAGATCTTAAAGAGGAAAAGTGTGAAGACAAGAATAATAAACCGGAGTATGCAAAGCCCTGTGTAACATACAGGACAATTCATGTTTTCCGGTGGTTTTGTGAGGAAGCTGTCTACTTCGTGTCATCATCTTGTTGCAATGATCTTGAATAAGCAGTAAATTTCCACAGACTGTCTGCTCGGGGAGGGTCACTGAAACCTCTACTTATCTAAAGGGAGTAACTTTCCAGTTCTAATACAAGGTGCCTTCCATTTTTTTCCCAGAGAATTGGGTCTGACAAGGACAATAATATTTGAGTAAGAGGCAAAGCCTGCATAATTCAAATCTGTGAATAAATGTTCCAGTTAAATATGTCCTTATATCACTGGATACATATGATATACATACATATGTATGATATACATATATGTATCATATATGTATATGTATATGTGTCATATATGTATCATATATCATATATGTATGATACACATACATATGTATGATATACATACATACATCATATGTATGATACCATATATGTATCATATATGTATATGTATCATGTATGTATATGTATATGTATCGTATATGTATCATATCGTATGTATGATATACATACATATACATACATATATCATGTATGTACATGATATACATACAGAAAATACATACAGAAAATCGACAATAGATATATATCTATAAACAATAGATAGAAGCAATTAATAAAATCCATTTGGAGATACTCAGAGGATCCCTTATGGCATGATTCTAAGCCATGCTTCACCTTTATAAGGATATAAAAGTATATAACATTCTATAAAATTTATAAAAGATTAAAGTTATGTGAGGTCCTGCCACTCAGATAAAATAGCTGCTGACATTGGTTATGATTCTTTCTGTCCTTGCTCTATGTTCACACCCATACATACATGCATTAAATTTTATGTAGATGGAATCATATGTATTGGACAACTTGTCATGTCAAAAGTGTATTATGTACGTGTGTGTATGTATAATCAAGGTATCTAAACATTTTTCTATTGTATATTTGTACCATAATTTAAATGGTTAGCTATCTATTGATGGGCATGCAAGTTTTTATATAATATTTTTACTAAAATCATAATACAATAAATATATATTTATGTCTTTTTATAGATATTACTACAGGGCCAAAATTTCTATGCATTGAAATTTTGATTCATATTGCCAACATGGCCCTCAGAATTCCCTAACACTTGTACTGAGCTAGTAGTCCTAAAAAGTTGCAAGCTGATACACTTGGGCCATGAGTGATTAAGGGCAGTTTGACTTACTCAGGGGCATTTATGTTTTCAAGGAAGACACCTGGAGAATGGAATGAGTTAATTCAAAAGGAAAGAAATATTTAAAATATGATTTGTAGGAAATCCTTCTAAAGTCCCACAACAGAAATCACAATTCATGCCAGGTAGGAAATTCATACATTTATAAGGGCTGAGAAACATGGTATTAGTGTAAAGTTGGAAGGATTAGGTAATCATTCCCTTTTTAACTTGTATGCTTTCCTCAAGGAATTGGTTAGGACCTTTGATTACTAGCTTCTATTTTAATTACAGGGATAATAAGTGGGTATGAAGTGATTTAGGCATTCAGAATACATAGAACCCTTTTTGAAATAATAATTTACATAGTTAATCTTTTAATTTTACCTTGATATAATGCTTATATAGCTAGACATCTCCTGATTAACCCCTGGGAGAAATTCAAAAAGGAATAAAAAAGAAACCGTTATTATGAGGTGAGTAAACATAAAGGAGAGGGTGAAGAGAGAACTATTTTCTGTGGGTATGTGGTAAAAGGGTAGAAAGGATTTGGGTAAGGAAAAAGAAAACTTGATAGATTTTACTGGAAGGAAGTTACACATTTAATACAGAGAAGAGAATGAAAAATTGGAATTTGACACTCTGATCGCTGTAATTATCAGTAACAGTCAATTGTAATTATTATAATTTAGAAGAATGAAGGAATCTGGCTGGCACTCAGGCATTTAATTACCATGTTATGACCACACCATTTGGAAAGCTTTCATTTGCATTCATGGAGACGAATCATTTCTTTTTGATTTAATGAGAAGAAAGCAAATTTCCTCTGCTTTACTTATATCTTACAATCTGCTGGAGAAAGTTCTCATTCAGATTCCTTTTATGCAAATGATGATCAGCATTATGATCACAGAGGTATAGCAACTTTTTCTCTCCTTTGTTGTAAATTCTCCTCTTTTGAGAAAAGCGTTTACAGTCCTCACTTAGTGCCCTAAACCTCACCCCTGAATAGTATGTTCTAGCCACAAAGCACTCCCTAAAGTGCAGCAACTCATTGGTTAAAATATACTAATATTTCTGTTTTGCATTTACAGGTGACTTTATACTGTTCTTCTGATAAGAACTTTCATATCCTCTGTGTCACAACTTCACTGTGAGAGAGTTTATGTATCCTTATTTTTCAGATAAGAGATCTGAGCTAGAGAATTGATTTTTTACTTTTCTTTTCCTATTTCTTTTCTCCTTTTTTTTTTCTTGACCTGATATCCATTTCTGTGATGTGAGGCAAGGGTTTAAATTAACTTTAACAGATACTATTCATTATGCCAGTGACATGTTAAATAAACCATCTTTCCCCTTGGAGTTGAAATATCACTTTTATCATATATCAACTTCTCCTATGCATTTATATCTATCTATACATTTATGTACACATATATATATGCATATATTCTTTATGGACTCTACTTGTACTCTTTTTCAATACCATACTATATTGATCACAACAAATATATAGTCAATTTCAATATTATATAAGAGATATTCTTCTAATACATTGATATGAATAATACAGAAGAATCTCTAAAGAATAGTATAAAAATTATAAAACTCAATAGATGATAGATTAGGTATATAAACTGATAATTCACAGAGGAAGAATTGCTATAACCTCAGTAACAGTGAAAAAATAAACTGTGAATTAAAATTCAATGTGAGACTGTGATTTTTATGTATTAATGAAGAAATGGAATGAATAAAGCTAGCATAAAAAGAGAAAGAGACCAGAATGGTGGCAAGGGGATTTCTAGTGATTACTGCCTCCCTGGAAACATCAATTTGAACAGCTACGTGTATGAAAATACCTTCACAAGAGCCAAGGATTCCAGGTGAGGGAATTGCACCTGGGTGAAACATAGAAATAAGAAAAGATGTATTGAGGAGGGTAGGAAAAATCATGTCACATTATCCTCATCACCCCTCCTCAAGCCCAGGCAGCCTAGCACAGAAAGATATGCCCTCCCCATGGAAGAAGATTGTAGCAGCAGCCAGCTTCACCATAGACCCCAGAGCTGGATCACCCTAGCACCAGGCCTGCTCCTGTGGCCCTAGGTGGCTCCCATAAACCCAGATTCCTGGCTTACTCCAGCACATGCTGATTCAGTGTTCAAAATTCTCCCAACAAAGAAAAGCCCAGGACCAGATGGTTTCACAGTGAATTCTACCAAACATTTAAAAATAAAAAGAATTAACAGCAATCCTTCTCAAAGTCTTCCAAAAATTTAAAGAGGAGATAACATTTCCAAACTCATTTTATGAGACCAGCATTACCCTGATTTCAAAGCTGGATAAGGATAGCACAGGAAAAGAAAACCATATAGTCCAATATTCTTGATGAATATAGATGCAAAAATTCTCAACAAATTATTAGCAAACAAAATTCAACAGCACATTTAAAAGGATAATACACCCAAGTTGGATTTATCCTTAGGATGAAAGGTTGCTTCAACATACACAATTCAGTAATGTGATACACCACATTAATATATAGAATGAAAGATAAAAATCATGATCACTTCAATAGATGCAGGAAAAGCATTTGACAAAATTCAGCATCCATTCATGATAAAAGCCCAACAAACTGGGTATAGAAGGAACATATCCCAACACAATAAAGGTCATATGTGAAAAACCCACAGCTAACATATACTCAACGGGTGAAAGTTTAAAAACTTTGCTGCTAAAGTTGGAAACAAGACAAGGATGCCCACACTTACCACTCCTAATCAACATAGTACTGGAAGTCCTAGCCAGAGCAATCAAGCAAGAAAAATAAATAAAATGCATCTGAATTGGGAAAAAACACTAAAATTCTTCTCTCTTTGCAGATGACATGATTTTATGTATGGAAAATCCTAAAGACTGAAGTTAGATCTAATCAGAGTTCAGTAAAGTTGTAGGATGCAAAGTCAATATAACAAAATCAGTTGTGTTTCTATAAACTAACAATGAAATATCTGAAAGAGAAATAAAGAAAACAATTTCATTCACAGTATCATCAAAAACAATAAAATACTTAGGAATAAACTTAACCAAAGAGGTAAAAGATTTGTACGCTGGAAACTGTAAGACTTCATGAAAGATACTGAGGAAGATACACATAAATGGAAAGATATTCCATGTTCATGGACTGAAAGAATTAATACAGTATTGTTAAAATGTCCAAACTACCCAAAGCCATCTATAGATTCAATGCAATCCCTATGAAAATTCCAATGGCAATTTTTATAGAAATAGAAAACACACCTAAAATTTGTACAGAACCAAAGGAAAGAAAAACAAGCAACCAACCAACAAACCAAAAATCCTGAATAGCCAAAGCAATCTTGAGAAAGAATAACAAAGCTGGAGGCATCACACTTCCTGATTTCAAACCATACTACATAGCTAGAAAAATCAAATCTGTATGGCACTGATATAAAAACAAACACATAGACCAACAGAATAGAATCAAGAGCCCAAAAATAAACCCACATATATGTGGTCAACTAGTATTTGATAAGGGAATCAAGATACTCAATGGGGAGATTATAGTTTCTTCAATGAATGATGTCTGGAAAACTGGACAGCTACATGCAGAAGAGTGAAATTGGACCTCTATATTACACAACTCATAAATATTAAATCAAAATGGAGTAAAGGCATAAATATAAGAACCCAAAATATAAAACTAATAGAAGAAAACATAGGTTAAAAACTCCTTGATATTGGTCTTAGCAACGATTTTTTTTTATATGACACCAGAAGTACTAGTAAGTAAGCAAACATAAACAAGTGGGACTACTTCAAACAAAAAACTTCTGCACAGCAAAAGAAGCAATCACCAAATGAAAAGGTAACCTATAGAATGGGATAAAATATTTTGAAACCATCTTTTGATAAGGAGTTAATATCCAAAATATAGAAGGAAGTCATACAACTCAATAGCAAAGTAATAAACAATCCAATTTAAAAAGTAAGAAAATGACTTGAGTAGACATTTTTCCAAAAAAGACATATAGATGGCCAACTGATATTTGAAAAGATCTCAGCATAACTAATCATTAGGGAAATGCAAATCAAAATCACAATGAGATACCACCTCACAACTGTTAAAATGATTGTTATCAAAAAGAGAAGAAATAACAGGTGCTGGTGAGCATGTGGAGTAAAGGGAAGCCTTGCTCACTGTTGGTGGGAAAGTAAATTGGTGCAGCCACTATGGAAAACAGTACAGAGGTTCCTCAAAAAATAAAAAATGAAATTACTGTATGATTCAACAGTCCCATTTCTGGGTATATATCTGAAAGAAATGAAATCACTATCTCGAAGAGATATCTATACCCACACGTTTACTGCACATTAGTCCCAATAGCCAAGATATTGAAATAAACTCAGTGTTTTTTGATGGATTAATGGATAAAAAAATTATATATATATATATAATGGAATATATTTAGCCATATAAAAGAAGGAAATGCTGCCTTTTGTGACAACATGGATGGACCTTGAGGGCATTATGCTAAGCAAAATGTCAGAGGAGAAAAATACTGTATGTTTTTACTTTAATGTGGAATCTAAAAAAGATGAACTCTAGAAATAGAGATTAGAATTCTGGTTGCCAGGGGCTCTGGGTGGAGGAAATGTGGAGTTGTTGGCCAAAGAGTATAAACTTCCAGGTATAAGATGAATCATTTCTGGGGATTTAATGTACAGCAGGGTGACTATAGTTAACAGTACTGTATTACATACTTGAAAATTAAGAGAGTAAATCTTAAAACTACTTACCACACACACAAAAATGGTAACTATGTGAGGTGATGAATGTGTTAACCAACTGTACTATGGTAAAGAGTTTACAATATATACATGTATCAAATCATCACGTTGTATACCTTAAACACACATGTGTTATGTGTCAATAGTATCTCAATGAATCTGGAAAATAAAGAGAAATAAATTCTTCATTAGATTATGCATTTTTAAAAAATAATTTTGATATTTCTACAGTTTTATTTAAATATGGTTTCAGGAGGACCAGAAAGTAAATATATTTCCTAGTCTGCCATCTTTTCTTTCTTTTCTTTTTTTTTAACATCTTTATTGGAGTACAATTGCTTTACAATGGTGTGTTAGTTTCTGCTTTACAACAAAATGAATCAGTTATATATATACATATGTTCCCATATCTCTTCCCTCTTGCGTCTCCCTCCCTCCCACCCTCCCTATCCCACCCCTTCAGGTGATCACAAAGCACCGAGCTGATCTCCCTGTGCTATGCGGCTGCTTCCCACTAGCTATCTACCTTACGTTTGTTAGTGTATATATGTCCATGCCTCTCTCTCGCTTTGTCACAGCTTACCCTTCCCCCTCCCCATTACCTCAAGTCCATTCTCTAGTAGGTCTGTGTCTTTATTCCTGTCTTAACCCTAGGTTCTTCATGACATTTTTTTTCTTAAATTCCATATATATGTGTTAGCATACGGTATTTGTCTCTCTCTTTCTGACTTACTTCACTCTGTACGACAGACTCTAGGTCTATCCACCTCATTACAAATAGCTCAATTTCGTTTCTTTTTATGGCTGAGTAATATTCCATTGTATATATGTGCCACATCTTCTTTATCCATTCATCTGATGATGGACACTTAGGTTGCTTCCATCTCCTGGCTATTGTAAATAGAGCTGCAATGAACATTGTGGTACATGACTCTGCTGGAATTATGGTTTTCTCAGGGTTTATTCCCAGTAGTGGGATTGCTGGGTCATATGGTAGTTCTATTTGTAGTTTTTTAAGGAAACTCCATACTGTTCTCCACAGTGGCTGTATTAATTTACATTCCCACCAACAGTGCAAGAGGGTTCCCTTTTCTCCATACCCTCTCCAGCATTTATTGTTTGTAGACTTTTTGATGATGGCCATTCTGACTGATGTGAGGAGATACCTCACTGTAGTTTTGATTTGCATTTCTCTAATGATTAGTGATGTTGAGCATTCTTTCATGTGTTTGTTGGCAGTCTGTATATCTCCTTTGTAGAAATGTCTATTTAGGTCTTCTGCCCATTTTTAGATTGGGTTGTTTGTTTTTTTGTTATTAAGCTGCATGAGCTGCTTATAAATTTTGGAGATTAATACTTCATCAGTTGCTTTATTTGCAAATATTTTTTCCCATTCTGAGGGTTGTCTTTTGGTCTTGTTTATGGTTTCCTTTGCTGTGCAAAAGCTTTGAAGTTTCATTAGGTCCCATTTGTTTTTTTTTGTTTTATTTCCATTTCTCTAGGAGGTGGGTCAAAAAGGATATTGCTGTGATTTATGTCATAGAGTGTTCTGCCTATGTTTTCCTCTAAGAGTTTGATAGTTTCTGGCCTTACATTTAGGTCTTTAATCCATTTTGAGCTTATTTTTGTTTATGGTGTTAGGGAGTGATCTAATCTCATACTTTTAAATGTACCTGTCCAGTTTTCCCAGCACCACTTATTGAAGAGGCTGTCCTTTCTCCACTGTACATTCCTGCCTCCTTTATCACAGATAAGGTGGCCATATGTGCATGGGTTTATCTCTGGGCTTTCTATCCTGTTCCATTGATCTATCTTTCTGTTTTTGTGCCAGTACCATACTGTCTTGATTACTGTAGCTTTGTAGTATAGTCTGAAGTCAGGGAGCCTGATTCCTCCAGCTCTTTTTTCGTTCTCAAGATTGCCTTGACTATTTGGGATCTTTTGTGTTTTCCTACAAATTGTGAAATTTTTTGTTCTAGTTCTGTGAAAAATGCCAGTGGTAGTTTGATAGGGATTGCACTGAATCTGTAGATGGCTTTGGGAAATAGAGTCATTTTCACAATGTTGATTCTTCCAATCCAAGAACATGGTATACCTCTCCATTTGTTTGTAACATCTTTAATTTCTTTCATCAGTGTCTTATAATTTTCTGCATACAGGTCTTTTGTCTCCTTAGGTAGGTTTATTCCTAGATATTTTATTCTTTTTGTTGCAATGGTAAATGGGAGTGTTCTCTTGATTTCACTTTCAGATTTTTCATCTTTAGTGTATAGGAATGCCAGAGATTTCTGTGCATTAATTTTGTATCCTGCTACTGTACCAAATTCACTGATTAGCTCTAGTAGTTTTCTGGTAGCATCTTTAGGATTCTCTATGTATAGTACCATGTCATCTGCAAACAGTGACAGCTTTACTTCTTCTTTTCCGATTTGGATTCCTTTTATTTCCTTTTCTTGTCTGATTGCTGTGGCTGAAACTTCCAAAACTATGTTGAATAAGAGTGGTGAGAGTGGGCAACCTTGTCTTGTTCCTGATCTTAGTGGAAATGCTTTCAGTTTTTCACCATTGAGGATGATGTTGGCTGTGGGCTTGTCATATATGGCCTTTATTATGTTGTGGAAAGTTCCCTCTATGCCTACTTTCTGCAGGGTTTTTATAATAAATGGGTGTTGAATTTTGTCGAAAGCTTTCTCTGCATCTATTGAGATGATCATATGGTTTTTCTCCTTCAGTTTGTTAATATGGTGTATCAGGTTGATTGATTTGCATATATTGAAGAATCCTTGCATTCCTGGAATAAACCCCACTTGATCATGGTGTATGATCCGTTTAATGTGCTGCTGGATTCTGTTTGCTAGTATTTTGTTGATGATTTTTGCATCTATGTTCATCAGTGATATGGGCCTGTAGTTTTCTTTCTTTTTGACATCCTTGTCTGGTTTTGGTATCAGGGTGATGGTGGCCTCGTAGAATGAGTTTGGGAGTGTTCCTCCCTCTGCTATATTTTGGAAGAGTTTGAGAAGGATAGGTGTTAGCTCTTCTCTAAATGTTTGATAGAATTCGCCTGTGAAGCCATCTGGTCCTGGGCTTTTGTTTGTTGGAAGATTTTTAATCACAGTTTCAATTTCAGTGCTTGTGATTGGTCTGTTCATATTTTCTATTTCTTCCTGATTCAGTCTTGGCAGGTTGTGCGTTTCTAAGAATTTGTCCATTTCTTCCAGGTTGTCCATTTTATTGGCATAGAGTTGCTTGTAGTAATCTCTCATGATCTTTTGTATTTCTGCAGTGTCAGTTGTTACTTCTCCTTTTTAATTTCTAATTCTATTGATTTGAGTCTTCTCCCTTTTTTCCTTGCAGAGTCTGGCTAATGGTTTATCAATTTTGTTTATCTTCTCAAAGAACCAGCTTTTAGTTTTATTGATCTTTGCTATCGTTTCCTTCATTTCTTTTTCATTTATTTCTGATCTGAGTTTTATGATTTCTTTCCTTCTGCTAACTTTGGGGTTTTTTTGTTCTTCTTTCTCTAATTGCTTTAGGTGAAAGGTTAGGTTGTTTATTCAAGATGTTTCCTGTTTCTTAAGGTAGGATTGTATTGCTATAATCTTTGCTCTTATAACTGCTTTTGCTGCATCCCATAGATTTTGGGTCGTGATGTCTCCATTGTCATTTGTTTCTAGGTATATTTTTATTTCCTCTTTGATTTCTTCAGTGATCACTCGTTATTAAGTAGTGTATTGTTTAGCCTCCATGTATTTGTATTTTTTACAGATTTTTTCCTGTAATACATATCTAGTCGCATAGTGCTGTGGTCGGAAAAGATACTTGATACAATTTCAATTTTCTTAAATTTACCAAGGCTTGATTTGTGACCCAAGATATGATTTATCCTGAAGAATGTTCCATGAGCCCTAGAGAAAAATGTGTATTCTGTTGTTTTTGGATGGACTGTCCTATAAATATCAATTAAGTCCATCTTGTTAATGTATCATTTAAAGCTTGTGTTTCCTTATTTATTTTCATTTTGGATGATCTGTCCATTGGTGAAAGTGGGGTGTTAAAGTCCCCTACTATGAATGTGTTACTGTCGATTTCCCCTTTTATGGCTGTTAGCATTTGCCTTATGTATCGAGGTGCTCCTATGTTGGGTGCATAAATATTTACAATTGTTATATCTTCTTCTTGGATCGATCCCTTGATCATTATGTAGTGTCCTTCTTTGTCTCTTGTAATAGTCCTTATTTTAAAGTCTATTTTGTCTGATATGAGAATTGCTACTCCAGCTTTCTTTTGGTTTCCATTTGCATGAAAATCTTTTTCCATCCCCTTACTTTCAGTCTGTATGTGTCTCTAGGTCTGAAGTGGGTCTCTTGAAGACAGCAAGTATATGGGTCTTGTTTTTGTATCCATTCTGCCAATCTGTGTCTTTTGGTGGGAGCATTTAGTCCATTTACATTTAAGGTAATTATCAATATGTATGTTCCTATTCCCATTTTCTTAATTGTTTTGGGTTCGTTATTGTAGGTCTTTTCCTTCTCTTGTGTTTCTTGCCTAGAGAAGTTCCTTTAGCAGTTGTTGTAGAGCTGGTTTGGTGGTGCTGAATTCTCTCAGCTTTTGCTTGTCTGTAAAGGTTGTAATTTCTCCATCAAATCTGAATGAGATCCTTGCTGGGTAGAGTAATCTTGGTTGCAGGTTCTTCTCCTTCATCACTTTAAATATGTCCTGCCAGTCCCTTCTGGCTTGCAGAGTTTCTGCTGAGAGATCAGCTGTTAACCTTATGGGGATTCCCTTGTGTGTTATTTTTCCCTTGCTGCTTTTAATATGTTTTCTTTGTATTTAATTTTTGACAGTTTGATTAATATGTGTCTTGGAGTATTTCTCCTTGGATTTATGCTGTATGGGACTCTCTGTGCTTCCTGGACTTGATTAACTATTTCCTTTTGCATATTAGGGAAGTTTTCAACTATAATCTCTTCAAATATTTTCTCAGTCCCTTTCTTTTTCTCTTCTTCTTCCGGAACCCCTATGATTCGAATGTTGGTGCGTTTGATGTTGTCCCAGAGGTCTTTGAGACTGCCTTCAGTTCTTTTCATTCTTTTTTATTTATTCTGCTCTGCAGTAGTTATTTCCACTATTTTATCTTCCAGGTCACTTATCCGTTTTTCTGCCTCAGTTATTCTGCTATTGATCCCATCTAGAGTATTGTTCATTTCATTTATTGTGTTGTTCATCGTTGTTTGTTTCATGGTTAGTTCTTCTAGGTCCTTGTTAAATGTTTCTTGCATTTTGTCCTTTCTATTTCCAAGATTTTGGATCATCTTTACCATCATTATTCTGAATTCTTTTTCAAGTAACCTGTCTATTTCCTCTTCATTTGTTACGTCTGGTGGGTTTTTATCTTGCTCCTTCAACTGCTGTGTGTTTTTCTGTCTTCTCATTTTGCTTATCTTTCTGTGTTTGTGGTCTCCTTTTTACAGGCTGCAGGTTCATAGTTCCCGTTGTTTTTGGTGTCTGTCCCCAGTGGCTAAGGTTGGTTCAGTGGGTTGTGTAGGCTTCCTGGTGGAGGGGACTAGTGCCTGTGTTCTGGTGGATGAGGCTGGATCTTGTCTTTCTGGTGGTCAGGTCCACGTCTTGTGGTGTGTTTTGGGGTGTCTGTGGACTTGTTATGATTTTAGGCAGCCTCTCTGCTAATGGGTGGTGTTGTGTTCCTGTCTTGCTAGTTCTTTGGCATAGGATGTCTAGCACTATAGCTTGCTGGTCATTGAGTGAAGCTGGGTGCTGGTGTTGAGATGGGGATCTCTGGGAGATTTTCGCCATTTGATATTATGTGGAGCTGGGAGGTTTCTTGTGGACCAGTGTCCTGAAGTTGGCTTTCCCATCTCAGAGGCACAGCACTGACTCCTGGCTGCAGCACCAAGAGCCTTTCATGTACACGGCTCAGAATAAAAGGGAGAAAAAGTAGAAAGAAAGAATTAGTAGAAGTAGAAAGAAAGAAAGGAAGGAAGGAAGGAAGGAAGGAGGAAGGAAGGAGGGAAGGAAGGATAAAAAGAAAGAAAGAAGATAAAGTAAAATATAATAAAGTTGTTAAAATAAAAAAAATAGTTATTAAGAGAAAAAAAAATAAAAACGGATGGATAGAGCCCTAGGAGAAATGGTGGAAGCAAAGCTATACAGACAAAATCTCACATGAGGCATACACATACACACTCACAAAAAGAGGAAAAGGGGGAAAAATCATAAATCTTGCTCTCAAAGTCCACCTCCTCAATTTGTGATGATTCGTTGTCTAAAGGAGGGAAGGAAGGAAAGAAAGAACGAAGATAAAGTAAAATAAAGTTATTAAAATAGAAAGTAATTTTTAAGAAAAAAAATTAAAACAAAAACAAAAAAAAACGGACGGATAGAACCCTAGGACAAATGGAAGCAAAGCTATACAGACAAAATCTCACACAGAAGCATATACATACACACTCACAAAAAAAGGAAAAGGGGAAAAAATCATAAATCTTGCTCTCAAAGTCCACCTCCTCAATTTGGGACGATTCGTTGTCTATTCATGTATTCCACGGATGCAGGGTACATCAAATTGATTGTGGAGCTTTAATCCGCTGCTTTTGAGGCTGCTGGGAGAGATTTCCCTTTTTCTTCTTTGTTCTCACAGCTCCCAGGGGCTCAGCTTTGGATTTGGCCCCGCCTCTGCGTGTAGATCGCCGGAGGGCGTCTGTTCTTCGCTCAGACAGGACGGGGTTAAAGGAGCAGCTGATTCGGGGGCTCTGGCTCACTCAGGTCGGGGGGAGGGAGCGGCACAGAGTGCGGGGCGAGCCTGCAGTGGCAGAGGCCGGCGTGACGTTGCACCAGCCTGAGGCATGCCGTGCATTCTCCCGTGGGAGTTGTCCCTGGATCCCGGGACCCTGGCAGTGGCGGGCTGCACAGGCTCCGCGGAAGGGGGGTGTGGAGAGTGACCTATGCTCGCACACAGGCTTCTTGGTGGCGGCAGCAGCAGCCTTAGCGTCTCATGCCTGTCTTTGGGGTCTGCGCTTTTAGCTGCAGCTCGCGCCCGTCTCTGGAGCTCCTTTAAGCAGCATTCTTAATCCCCTCTCCTCGCGCACCAGGAAACAAAGAGGGAAGAAAATGTCTCTTGCCTCTTCGACAGGTCCAGACTTTTCCCCGGACTCCCTCCCGGCCAGCTGTGGCGCACTAACCCCCTGCAGGCTGTGTTCACACCGCCAACCCCAGTCCTCTCCCGGCACTCCGACCGAAGCCCGAGCCTTAGCTCGCAGCCCCGCCCGCTGCGGCGGGGGAGTAGTGAAGCCTCTCGGGGCTGGTGAGTGCCGGTCGGCACCAATCCTCTGTGTGGGAATCTCTCCGCTTTGCCCCCCGCACCCCTGTTGCTGTGCCCTTCTCTGTGGCTCTGAAGCTTCCCCCTCCGCCACCCACAGTCTCCGCCCGCGAAGGGCCTTCCTAGTGTGTGGAAACCTTTCCTCCTTCACAGCTCCTTCCCACTGGTGCAGGTCCCATCCCTATCCTTTTGTCTCTGTTTATTCTTCTTTCTTTTGCCCTACTCAGGTACGTGGGGGGTTTCTTGCCTTTTGGGAAGTCTGAGGTCTTCTGCCAGCGTTCAGTAGGTGTTCTGTAGGAGTTGTTCCACGTGTAGCTGTATTTCTGGTGTATCTGTGGGGAGGAAGGTGATCTCCGCGTGTTACTCTTCCGCCATCTTCCTAGTCTGCCATCTTGAGCTGAAAAAAGATTATGCATATATTTGTAAGTGTTGAATATGTTGTGGAAGGTTATACACTACACCATGGAGAAATGGGTTATCTCGGTAAAGTAGAAATAAGAATGGAAATTAGATCATTATCTTTTTAAATATTTTTACCTTAAAATATACATGTATTATTTTTGCAGTTAAAAAATTGCGTACAATGAAAATTAGAAAAAATGCAATTTGTGAACACCTAGAGAATTAATGATGTTAACATAATTTCAGAAGTATGAGAACTGTTCTCATTACGTGTCTCAGTTTGGATTCTCCAATATCAGACCCTGAAAAAAAGGCTTTATGCTCAAGTAGTTTACTGGGGAAGAATACTAAAAAATTCTTGACTATATAAAAGAACACAAGAAGGGATGGAAGTCAATATAGTGTATGATATAAACACTTGGCCACTGTGAGTTATTCTGGCCAAGGGCCAAAAGAACTAAGGTATTTACATACCAACTCTAGTCAAATAGACATTAATTCCTCAAGGCGACATTAGCTTTATTCTTTTCATAGTTCAAATCAGGGTATTTCGTCTCTCTAAATACAGTCTCGTCTGCAGTTTTTGAACATTTAGTTGTGTGTGTGTGTGTGTGTGTGTGTCTGCATGATTTCTCTATTATTACAGTGAAGTTTAACTGATAATCTATAGGCAAAAAGATGAGCCTAAAGGCAGGCAGACTGCCATTTCTTATTTATACCTTTTACGCTCTGTCTTTTTACCTGATAACTGTCAGGTTACATATATACATAATCTTATATGTTTATATCAGTTTCTATTTTTAAAAGAATTTTTCTTTTTCCTAGATATGGTTATTTTATTATTAGGCACAATGTCTATAATATTTTGGAAATTCAAATATACTTCAGCAGTTTAAAATTCTCTTTCTATTATTTTCAGAATGGACCATGCACATTTGAAAGCTTGAGAAATCTTTCTCAAATATGTGAAGTTGTTATCTTGTTACCCAGTCTTTGTAAATGAATTACAAATAGACAAATTTTTAGCAGTAAATATATTCAATTAAATTCTCATTTAAATTTTGGTGGCTTTGTTGTTGAATGAAAGGGGGAAATCTTCATACAGATCTAATGATCAAGCTTTCTGTGCACTTGCCACATTCTTTGCTGGCCATTGCTTTGACATCCAGCTGACTTCAAAATGACTGAGCAACAAGGTGATTTCTCTCTTCCTTCTGTCTCTTTATATTCAACCTTGTTTAGAGCTTGTTTATTGATTTTTTTCATTGTAATACAATATGAGTTTGTTTTTATAGTACTGTTCCAATGGGTTATTGTTTCCTTAGATTTGTAGAAGGACTAATGATAAAGATGCCTGTAAGTAAACACAACAGAATGCGCAAATATATGGAAAATTGAAGTAATTAATACAAGGGGAAGGGTAAAAGACAATTTTATTTTATTTTTTTAATCTTGAAAATGGCTGTAGAAAAGCCATGTATGCAAGAAACACTGGTAGTCTCTAGGTAAAATATAATTAAAGCCTTTTTCCCTCTATAGCTCTATCAAAGCCAATACATCTCTTAGGTATTCTGAATTGTAAATCTCATTTCTGAAAATAGATCTGGGAATGATACCATGATTAGAAAACAAACTAAAATGCAATTAGTAATAATTGATTATGTGACTTATGCCTATTGCTGGTAATATCTGATTTTAAGAGAAATAAACTTCCTTTCAATTTCTTCTGTGCCCATACTTTACCAGTTATAAACCTTGATGACCTAGTTTTGTCATATGTTTCATTCCCTCAGGAAAATAAAATGAACCTATATGAACTGATGTGAACTTCACCTTTCCAGTATTCACTTTAATCCACATCAATATTTTAAGAGAGTTAATGGCCAAGCCCTTATCCTGCTGTGCAGAGTTCTGTAAATAGCCAGACAGGGCCCTTTACCTGGAGGAGATTTTTCAGTCAGAACTCTTTGTTATAACAGATATCCAACTTGGCCCAACTTAAGCAAAAAATGGTATTTATTATCTCTAATAACTCAGAAGTGCAGAGAAGGATTCGTCTCTGGCTCAAACAAATCTAGGGATACAAATGAGGTCACTGGGTTGTTCATTTATGTTTTTCCTGTACTCCTCTCCTTTCTTCCCTCCTCCTCTTCTCTCCCCTCCTCTCCTATTCCATACATTCCCCTCCCCTCATCCCCTTCCCTTAGCCCTCTTTTGTGCTCTGTTGGTCTCATCCTCTTCTAATGAAGCCAGTTTTGTAGCCCTTGATTCATATCTTGTCAGCATAACAAACTATGCCAACCTATTAGCCTGAAAGAAAACAACTATTTCATAATTTTTTATCATTCTGTAGGTCAGGAATTTAGACAGGGCGCAGAGAGATGACTCATCACTTATTCACTTGGTGATGGCAGGAGCTTGAATATCCAGGATGCCTTCTTTACCTACACATCTGGCACTCCAGCTAAGATAACAAAAAGCATCCATAATGATGCTAAAGTAATAATGATAGGTTGTAGGTTTCACTGTTTCCCTCCACCTTTTAAGAAGGAATCTTATAATAGCATGTTAAGTGTTAGATTTTATTCATCCTGTAGACATGAATCCTTTTCAGTTACTCTAAGTGGTTTTAGAGAAAGCACTGTTCATTTTATTTTAAAAACTTGATTGCATGTATTGAAATAACCATGTGGCTTTTCTTAATTTGTCAGTATGATATGATTATAGACATTTATTATTAAATAACTTTTGCAATTCTTGTAAGTAGGGTAAAACACTACTATGCCTTAATGGATTACATTTTAATAAAAAGTCAATTCTGATTCATTAGTAATTGAAGGTGGTTGTAAGTTAGACTTTCCAAAATTTCCTTTTCTTTCTTTTGTCTGAGATTGGTGTTAAGTCATGGTATCTTCATAAAATTAATTAAGTACCCTTTGAACATTTTTTTCCTATGTAAAATGTAATATTTTCCTTGGAAACCTTGGGAGAAATGACCATAAAATCATCTAGAACAGGAGCCATTGTTTTAGGCAATATTCTAATAACGTTTTAAATTCTTCCATGTTTATGGGATTTTTAGTATTTCTGTGCTAGAGTCAGTTTTTGTAAATCATATTTTCCAGAAAAATTACTGATTTTATTGAGGTATAAATTTTACTATTACAGATTTTGTGTTTTAATCTTTCCACTTGCCTCTCTATATCAACCTTTCAGCCATCTTTGCACCCCATAGACCTATATGGACTCTATGAGTGAGATGCCTTACTCTCTAGCTTCTCATTGGGTTCAGTTAGTGGGAAGCCATATCAGGATATGGGAGGAAAGAGAGGCCAGGTACTCACTACCCTGGCTCTCTTACTGCAGTTCAATTCAGGCTGTCAGTGTCACTGATGGTTGCCTTGTATTCAGCATTCTTCTTCCATGTACTGCATCAGGCTTTGTGGTTTCCCTATACCTGCACATTCCTTTATTAAAACCTCCTTGAATTATCTGTGCCATATGTTTCCTCCTGATACAGAATTGAAGATACAGTTTCTTGATATTCATATCCAGTTTTGTCTTTGCTATTTGTCGTGGTTTGTGTGTGTGTGTGTGTGTGTGTGTGTGTGTCCACTTGACTGGGCCGTGGGGTGCCCAGTCATTTGGTCAAACATTATTCTGGGTGTGTCTGTGAGGATGTTTCGCGATGAAATTAACATTTGAATTGGAAGACTGAGTAAAGTGTATTGCTCTCCTTAATGTGGATGGGCCTCATCCAATCAATGAAGACCTGAATTGAACAAAAATACTTAGTAAGAGGGAACTCCGCCTGCCTCACTACTTGAGCTAGGGCAGCAATCTTTTCCTGCATTTAGACTTGAACTGAAAAATCAGCTCCTTTTGGGTATTGAATCTGCTGGCCTCCAGACTGGAACTTACATCATTAACTCTCCTTGTTCTCAGGCCTTTGGACTTGGACTGGAACTGCACCATTGACTCTCTTGGGTATCCAGCTTGACAACTACAGATCTTGGGACTTCTCAGCTTCCATACTCACATGAGCTGATTCCTTATGATCTATTCTTTCTATCTATCTGTCTATCTGTAGATCTGCATGTATGTGTGTTCGTATATATATATGTATTCTTGAGCCTTAAGATCCAATGACATTTACCTGGCTAGGTTTTGGACTTGCTTGAGGGCCTTCACTACTTCCTTCTGACTTCTCCCTTTTGGAATGGGAATGCCTATTCTATGGCTGTCCTACCATTGTATTTTGGAAGCACATAACTTGACTGGTTTCACAGGTTCACAGCTAGAGAGAAGTTTTGTCTCAGGATGATTCATATCTTGAGGCTCACCAATATATGATTTAGATGATATTTAGCTGAGACTTTGGACTTCAGACTTAAAGTTGATGTTGGAATGAATTAAGAATTTGAGGCTGTTGAGATGGAATAAATATATTTTGCATGAGAGAAGGACATGAATTTTGGTAGGGTCAGGGGTTGAATGCTATGAGCTGAATTGTGCCCCCCACCCACCAATTCATATGTTGAAGCCCTAATGTGACTATTTGGAGGGCTTTTGGTGGTAATTAACATTAAGTGAGGTCATAAAGGTGGGACTCTAATTGGATAGGATTGATGACTTTATTAAAAAAGCAAGAGAGACAGATCTCTTTCTCTCTCCATGCACATGCACTGAGGAGAAAGGCCATGTGAGCACACAGTGAGAAGACAGCCATCTATAAGCCAGGAAGAGCATTCTCACCAGGACTCAAATATGCTGGCACCATGATCTCAGATTTCCAGCCTCCAGAACTATGAGAAATGAATTTCTGTTTAAACCACCCAGTCTATGGTATTTTGTTATGGTGGCCTGAGCTAAGACATTGTTATATACCCTTTAAATGTGTACAGTTTATAATTTGCATATTCACTATTTTTATTAGATTTTTCATAAGTATGTCAATTTTTTTAAAAAGAGCCACCTCTCAGGTTTATATACAATTGCACTTATCATTCCAGTTCCTAAATCACCTACTTTAGCTTTCATCACTCAGGATTTTATTTCTTTTCTTTTCTTTTTTTTCCTTTCTCTCACTTTCCCTTTTGCAGTCAAAATAATATTTTGAGCTGAATATTTTGTTCATTTTCTGCCTTTTCCTGGTATTCACATTTGGAAAGGACTAGACCTTTCATCTGAATATAGCTTTCTTTAGCATACACCGTGAACTGCACCTTATAGATTTTGAAAGCCTGTAATTTTATTTTGATGTGACCATAGGAGAGGAGATCCTTCTGGAACAAAGCAGGCATATACACGCTAACATTCCCAGTGAACCAACTTGCTTATCTACAAGTATTTTGTACATACATGCATGGAATAATGTTTTTCAAATATCTGATTGGATTTTTAAAAATTAAATCTCTTATTTAGAATTTTGTGCATTTTGGGCAGAAGGTAGTCTGTGCAATTTGCTTTCTATCATTACTGAATTTTTATTTGTTCTGTAAAACTATGGCAAATTCTGTGATTCTTCCAACTATGTTAGGGGCAAAAAAACCCTGGGCTTTGTTTTCAGGATGCATCATTATTAATTAACATCATTATTATATTATTTTAATTCTCCATGGCCCAATTTATTTTTGTCATTTTGATTTATTATTGATTGATAATAGTATATCAGCACAATATAAAAACTTTAAATGAGTAAGGATTATTTGAATAATAAAGCTTTAATGATGAGAAGAATCTTGAATTTTTCTCTACCTTATTTTGTCTCTAAGTAGACAACAATTTGTCACATACATACATCTACGTCACACTAGTTGTACTAGTTTCCTATTGCTGCTGTAACAAATTACTGAAATGGCTTTCACTGGGCTAAAATCAAGGTTTTGGTAGGACTGCCTTTTTTCAGGAGGGCCTAGGAAACATTACTGTTTCCCTTGCCTTTTTAAGCTGTCAGAGGCCTTCTACATTCCTTGGCTCATGGCTCCATCCTCCATCTTCAAAATTAGCACAGCCTAGCATCATCAGATCAACGTTTCTTTCATTTTCTTTGTCTAACCCCTACTTCTGTTGTAATAGCTCCTTCTCTGACTCTCCTGCCTCCCTCTTTCACGTATATGGACCTTTGTGATTTTGTTGGACCCTCCCATATAATTCAGAATAATCTCTCAATCTCTGAATTTTTAATCACATCTACAAATTACTTTTGACATGTAAAAGAATATATTCACAGGTTCTAGGGATTAGGATATGGACATCTTTAAGAGGCCATTATTCTGCCTATGATACCAGATGCTTCTAAAATGTTTTTCCCCAAGTCTTTCATGGTTGAAAATCATATAACTACATGGCTAGTCATTTGCTTTTCACCATAAGTGGAATGTAAATGTGCTGACCTTACATTATCATCTGTTTTTTAAATCTCAAGAAAATGTTTAATAAAGTGAATTTTAGAATCACTGTATGATGACTTTCACATTTCGTTGGCTTAATTATGCTTCAGTAATGGGCTATTTTGATTTTTGTATGTTAATCTTCAGTTCATTTATCAGCACAATGATGATTTTTATCATGTTTGAAAATGTGCGGAAAAGTTTCTAATTAGAATGATTACTAACCTGTTAATGGGCAGTATGAAAAATATAAACTCATTGTACATTTTTGCAAAGGTAGAAGGATTAATCAATTACTTTACCTTGTCATCCATACCCCAGGGAAGAATAACATAACTGTCTTTCTTCTGTAATTTAAATGGATGTGATTTTTAGCTTCTTGGAGCTGGTAAGGAAAAGATATGACACATTATTTGTCAAATATACAATAAACCATATTTTATATGCATTGTTTCTCTAATTTTGTCCCCAAATATAGTTAAGGTATGAATAAAGTATAAAACTGGTATCTTTTATTTATCTTTAAGGATATATGCTAGCATCAAAAAGCCATAAGCTGAAAATACTTAATATTGATCTTTATTTTCTGCAGAGTTCATCAAACCAGAAATCTCTGGTCATTTCTTTTAAAACATTTTTGTATTTGCTCATTGATAGATAAAATATTTATTTATCCTAACCCTGAACACCTTACTAGCTAAAAGCCTGGCACTATTTTTTTTTAAAAAAAGGAAGAAAAAAAGGTACTGAAGGCTTTGTAATTTATCAGCCAAAATATAAAACATCTCAGATTGATCTGGCCAAGAACAACAGCAGCACAAGTGCCTTATGAGAATTGTCATTTTCTTAAAACTAGATTCACTGTCACAAATCTTCTAAAGGTCAAAGAAATAAGAAGATAGGAAGGAAAAAAACAAAACAAAGCAAAAACCTTAAGTCATATATTGAACTTCATGGCTTTCCCGTTTAGTTACACAGTGATTATTAACATCAAAATATGACATAAAAGGTGAGGGGGATTAAAAATTAAGCTTAACTTATTTTCAGTAGAATGTCTTGAATAATATAGATCTTAATGGTAATGATATTACATGGTTTCTTCAAATGACCAAATTGCCACTTATTTTATAGATAAATATTAAGCAGAAAACTAAACACTATCCTAAACCAGAAAATAAAGAGCTACTGAGGCTATAGGATTAGGATGCCTCTTACAAAATATAAGTGGTGAATAAACTTCATGCTGTGAACTTGTAAAATATGGACCTTGGAATAATTTCCACTTGATCAAAATAATAATGAAAAATATGTAGGAGGGAAGGGGAGAAGTAAGAGAACTCAGAAAAGAGGAGATGATCTTGAGCAATTTAGAAACCCCTTAATTTACATATTTTCTTAAAAGTTTATATTTGGTCACTGATCCTGATTTTTGGAAAGGGTATTAGTGGGTGAGGATTAACATGCTTTTTTTTTTAAGGCTTAAAGCTATTTGAACATTACAAATTTGAAGGATGCTAAGCGTAAAATTTTGTTTTAATATTAAGTATATACAGAGGAATATTTATAGCAAATGTAGGTTAAAACAAATATAACCAATATGAGCATATGAACGCTCAGTTTAAGAAATAAAGCATTATCAGAGAGCTTCCCTGGTGGTGCAATGGTTAAGAATCCACCTGCCAATGCAGGGGACACGGGTTCAAGCCCTGATCTGGGAAGATGCCACATGCCGCGGAGCAACTAAGCCCGTGTGCCACAACTACTGCACTCTAGAGCCCACAAGCCACAACTACTGAACCTGTGTACCACAACTACTGAAGCCCGCACGCCTAGAGCCCATGCTTTTCAACAAGAGAAGCCACCACAAGGAAGTGTAGCCCCCACTCGCTGCAACTAGAGAAAGCCCGTGTGCAGAAACGAAGGCCCAATGCAGCCAAAAATAAAAATAAATAAATTTTTAAAAAAGGAATAAAACATTATCAGGAATCTTAAAACTCCTTGATTTCTCCCTCACCAATCTGATCCTCCTTTCTCCACCCATAAATGACTATATTATCAATTGTATTTATATAATTTCTTTGCTCTTCTTTAGAATTTTACCACGTTTAGCTTTGCATGGTTTTGAATGTCACATAAAATTGTATATCCTTCTAAAGATTGCTTTTCAAAATTATTGATAATAAGTTTCTAAGTTTCATCCATGTGTGTTTCTATAGGCTGTCCAATGTCAGGGTAGAATAATCTAGTCTATAAATATACAAATATTTATAACCCAAGCTTCTTCCATGGATATTTGAATTGTTTCCATTTTTTTTTTTCCTATCACAGCACAACATTTCTATGAATATTCTTGGATGTGCCCTCTGATGCACAGAGGTAAGAATTTTCTCTGGTGTACATGAACAGGAGTAAAATTTCTGGGTCATGAGGAGTGAAATTTGAGTTGACATTTTTCAGTTGACTAAATATGCCAAACTGTTTTCCATAGTGGTTATACTCCTACCAGCAATCTATAGAGGTTCTTGATCCATATCCTTGTGAACTTGGTATTATCAATTTGGTTTTTTTCCAAGCAATGGATGTAAAATATTGTGTATGTGAAGACGTTAGTGTGTATTTCCCTGACTACTAATGAGGTTGAATAACTTCCGGTATGTTTATTACTCATTTGTTTTCTTTTTATGTGTTGGATCTGTTCATAATTTTCTGTACATGTCCTCTTGTGATGCTTGTCTTTTTCTTACTGATTTGCAGTTCTTTTTATGCTTTTGATACTAAACATTTATTAGTTGTATATGTTGCAATATATTTTTACTTTATGGTGTGTATTGATGAACTGAAATTCTTGATTTTGAGTAGTCAAGTTTATTGACCTTTTATTATATTTCTTGCATCTTATTCTGTGTCTTGTTTTAGAATTCCTCCTTTCTTCTCAAGTATCTCAAATATGTGCTGTGGTAGTTTCATGTGTCACCTTGGCTAGGCTACAGGACCCAGTTATTTAATCAAACGCTAATCTAGGTATTGCTATGAAGGTATTTTGTAGATATGGTTAGCATCTATAATTAGTTAAATTTAAGTAAAAGAGGTTACCCTTGATAAATATGAGTAGGTTTCATCCAATCAATCGAAGATTGAAAACTGGGGTTTCCTGGAAATGAAAGAATTCTGACTCAAGACTGCAGCATTATCTCCTGCCTGAGTTTCTAGGCAGCCAGTCTGCTCTAAAGATTTTGGGCTTAAGACCATAGCTTTACCTTCTGCTGAGTTTCTAGACTGCTGGCCTAATTTATGGATTTCAAATTTGCCAGTTCCCACAATCATGTGAGCCAGTTATTTAAAATTAATCTTTCTCTCTCTCTTTCTCATCTATTGCTTTTCTTTTTGTAAACCTGATGAATATACGTGCTTATGTTATTTTCAGAAAAGTTTATTTTTTCATGATTCATATTTAGATCTTTTAGCAACTTGTAATTGATTTGGTTGCATAGTCAGGTAGGGATAATATTCCCAATACTACTTACTGCGTAGCCCCTCTTTACCAACTAAGATATAATAACAGTTCTGTCCTAGACCAAGTTTCCATGTACATGTGGATTTATAACTGGTTTCTCCATTCTATGCCATAGTCTATTCATCATTTACTGAGGTATGACCAAGCTATTCTAATTACTAGAAAAAAAAAACCTGGTATCTACTAAGACCATAAAAATTGTAAAGTGCCATACAAATATGCTGCTCAGGTTTTTTATCACATTAAATGATAAGGATCAACTTAGAGGAAACTGAAAATTAAACATACTGAACATTTTTATCAATAAACATTAACTACATCATTTATTTAGGAATTTTTAAAGTATTTATATATGGTATTTAAAATTTTCTCCTTAACACTCTTACAAGTCTTTTGGGATCCTTTTGTATCTGTTTGCTATTGTAACTAGTATCATATTCTAAATCAAATATCCTGTCAATACAAATGTGATTAACTTTTTATTTAGATATTTTATATCTGGTAAACTTTCTAAACTCTATCATTATTCTTTGGGGTTTCATGCATAGATAATCATATATGTGACTAAAACAATATTATTCTTTATTCTCTAATCAGTCTTCATTTTTTATGTTTATTTCTTATATATACATAATTCCATATCTTAGATATTGTGAATAATGCTACAGTGAACATGCAGCATTGAGTGTAAATATCTCTTTGATATCTTTTTTTCATTTCCTTTGGATAAATACCAAGAAGTGGGATTGCTAAATCTTAAAGTAGTTCTACTTCTAATTTTTAAAGGAATCTCCATACTGTTTTCCACAGTGGTGGTTCTGATATACATTCTCACCAACAGTGCACAAGAGTTTCCTTTTCAAATTATAGTTTTGTCTGGGTATATGCCCAGGAGTGGGATTGCTGGATCATATGGTAGTTCTATTTTCAGTTTTCTGAGGAAACTCCATACTGTTTTCCATAGTGGCTGTGCCAAATTACATTCCCACCAACAGTGCAGGAGGGTTCCCTTTTCTCCACACCCTCTCCAGAATATGTTATTTGTAGACTTTTTAATGATGGCCATTCTGACCAGTGTGAGGTGGTACAATACGTCATTTTTGTTTTGATTTGTATTTCTCTAATAAGTGATGCTGAGCATCTTTTCATGTGCCTACTGGCCATCTGTATGTCTTCTTTGGAGAAATGTCTATTACGGTCTTCTGCCCATTTTTCAATTGGGTTGTTTTTTTTTTGTTGTTGTTGAGTTGTATGAGCTGTTTGTATATTTTAGAGATTAAGCCCTTGTTGGTCGCATCATTGCAAACATTTTCTCCCATTCCATAGGTTGTCTTTTCATTTTATTATGGTTTCCTTTGCTGTGCAAATCATGTAAGTTTGATTAGGTCCCATTTGTTTATTTTTGTTTTTATTTCTATTGTCTTGGGAGACTGACCTAAGAAAACATTTGTACGATTTATGACAGAGAATGTTTTGCCTATGCTCTCTTCTAGGAGTTTTATGGTGTTATGTCTTATGTTTAAATCTTTAAGCCATTTTGAGTTTATTTTTGTGCATGAGGGTGAGTTCTAACTTCATTGATTTACATGCAGCTATCCAACTTCCCCAGCACCACTTGCTCAAGAGACTTTTTCCCATTTTATATTCTTGCCTCCTTTGTCGAAGATTAATTGACTGTAAGTGTGTGGGTTTATTTCTGGGCTCTCTATTCTGTTCCATTGATCCTTATGTCTGTTTTCATACCAATACCACACTGTTTTGATTACTGTAGCTTTGTAGTACTGTCTGAAGTCTGGGAGAGTTATGCCTCCTGCTTTTTTTTTTTTTCCCCTCAGGATTGCTTTGACAATTCTGGGTCTTTTATGGTTCTATACACATTTTTGGATTATTTGTTCTAGTTCTGTGAAAAAAGTCATGGGTAATTTAATGGGAATCAGATTAAAGCTGTAGATTGTTTTGGGTAGTATTGCCATTTTAAAAATATTAACTCTTCCAACTCAAGAGCATGGGATATCCTTCCATTTCTTTGAATCCTCTTTAATTTCCTTTATTAATGTTTTATATTTCTCAGCATATGTCTTTCATCTCCTTGATCAGGTTTATTCCTAGGTATTTTTATTTCTGGTGCTATTTTAAAAGGACTTATATTACATTCTTTGTCTGATATTTCATTGTTAGTGTAAAGAGATGCAACCAATTTCTGAATGTGATTCTTGTATCCTGCTACTTTGTTGAATTCATTTATCACATCTAGTAGTTTTTGTGTGGAGTTCTCAGGGTTTTCTATATATAGTTTCATGTCATCTGCATATAGTGACCAAAAGATACATGCACCTCTACATTCATAGCAGCACTATTCACAATAGCCAAGACATGGAAACAACGTAAATGTCCATTGACAGATGAACGGATAAAGAAGATGTGGTACATATATACAATGGAATACTACTCAGCCATAAAAAGAATGAAATAATGCCATTTGCAGAAACATGGATGCAACTAGAAATTATCATACTAAGTGAAGTAAGTCAGAAAGAGAAAGACAAATGCCATATGATATCACTTATATGTAGATCCTAAAATACGGCACAAACGAGCCTATCTACAAAACAGAAACAGACTCACAGACACATAGAAGAGACTTGTGGTTGCTGATGGGGTGGTGGGAGGGAGAGAGACGGAGTGGGAGTTTGGGATTAGCAAATGTGAACTATTACATTTAGAATGGATAATAAACAACAAGGTCCTACTGTATAGCACAGGGAACTATATTCAATCTCCTGGGATAAACCATAATGAAAAAGAATATAAAAAAAGAATATATATATGTGTATGTGTATAACTGAGTCACATTGCTATACAGCAGAAATTAGCACAATATTATAAATCAACTATACTTCAGTTAAAAAAATAGAGAATTAAAAGAAGTTCCCTTTTCTCCTCATCCTTCCCAATATTGATCTCATCTCTTTAATGATAGCCATTCTAACAGGTGTGAAGTGGTATCTCGTTGTAGTTTTGATTTGAATTTCTCTGTGAGTTCATTTTTGTGAGTTCATGTGGCTATTCAACACCAATTTATTGAAGAGACAGACTATCCTTTCCCCATTAGTTATCTTGGGTCACTTGTCAAATATCAGTTGACCATATATGTGTGGGTTTATTTCTAGGCTCTTTATTCTGTTCCATTCGTCTATGTGTCTCTTTTTATGCCAGTACCATACTGATTTGATTACTATTGTAGAATGGATTGAAATGAGGAAGTGGGACACCTCCAGTTTTGTTCTCCTTTCTCAAGATCTCTTTGAATATTTAGGTCTTTTATGACTCCAACAAATTTTAGGATTGCTTTTTCTGTATCTTTGAAAAATGCTATTGGACTTTGGTAGAAATTGCATTGAATACATAGATGGCTTCAGGTAGTATGAGCATTTTAACAATACTAATTCTTCCAATTCATGAACATAGTATATCTTCCCATTTGTTTAGCCTTTTAAATTTCTTTCATCAAAGTCTGGCAGTAAAGATCTTTACCTCTGGTTATGTTTATTCCCAAGTATTTCATTATTTTAATGCTGTTGTGAATGGGATTGTAGTTTTTAGTTCTTTATCTGATATTTCATTGTTAGTGTATAGAAACACAACTGATTTCTGTATGTTGACTTTGTGTCCAGCAATTTTTGAATTCATTGATTTGTTCTAACAGGTTTTTGGTGGTGCCTTTAGGATATACTCTATAGAAGACCATATCATCTGCAAAAAGAGATAATTTTACTTCTTCCCTTTTGATTTGGATTTCTTTCATTTTCTTTTTCCTTTCCTAATTTCTCTGGTTAGGTCTTCAAGTACTTTGTTGAATAGGAGTGGTAAGAGTGGGCACTCTGGGACTTCCCTGGTGGTGCAGCAGTTAAGAGTCCACCTGCCAGTGCAGGGGACATGGGTTTGAGCCCTGGTCCGGGAAGATCCCACATGCCATGGAGCAACTAAGCCTGTGAGCCACAACTACTGAGCCCGCATGCCACAACTACTAAAACCTGCACACCTAGAGCCCATTCTCTGCAACAAAGAAAAGCCACCACAATGAGAAGTCCAGTTATGCAACGAAGAGTAGCCCCATTTGCCGCAGCTAGAGAAAGCATGCACACAGCAATGAAGACCCAACACAGCCAAAAAAAACAAAAACAAAAAAGAGTGGGCACCCTTGTCTTGTTCCTGACCTTAGAGGTAAAACTTTTAACCTTTCACCATTGATTATGATGTTAGATGTGGGCTTGTCATATATGGTCTTTATTGTGTTGAGGTATGTTCCTTCTATATCCAATTTATTGATAATTTTTATTATGAAAGAAGGTTGTATTTTGTTGAATGCTTTTTCTGCATCTATTGAGATGATTATATATTTATAGTTCATTCTATTAATGTGGTGTACCACATTTATTAATTTGCATATTTTGAATCATCCTTGCACCCCAGGGATATATTCATCACGGTGTATAATTATTTTTAATGTGCTTTTGAATTTTGATCTCTAATATTTTTTTTGGAAAGTTTTGCTTCTATATTCATCAGGGCTATTGGTCTGTAGTTTTCTTATAGTGTGCTTATCTGACTTTGCTATCTGGGTAATGCATAAAATGAGTTTGACAGTGTTCTCTCTTCTTCAATTTTTTGGAAGAGTTTGAGAAGGATAGCATCAATTCCACTTTAAAACTTGGTAGCATTGACCAGTGAAACAATCTGGTCCTGGGCTTTTCATGTTGGGAGAATTTTGATTACTGATTCAATCTACTTACTCATTATTGGTCGGTTCAGATTTTCTGTTTCTTCACAATTCAATCACTGTAGGTTGTGGTTTTAGAAATGAATCTATTTTATCTAGATTATCCAAATTTGGGGCATATAATAGTTCATAATAGTCTCTTATAATCCTTTGCATGTCTGTGCTATCAGTTGTAATGTCTCCTCCTTTGTTTCTGATTTTATTAGAATCTTCTCTTTTCCTTAGTCTAGCTAAAAGTTTTAAAATTTTGTTTATTTTAAAAAAGATAAAGAGCTCTTAATTTCATTGATTTTTTTCCCTATTCTTTTCTGGTGTTTATTTCATTTATTTATACTCTGAATTTTGTTATTTCTTTCCTTCTTCAAACTTGGTTTAGTTTGTTCCTCTTTTTCTAGTTCCTTGATGTATAAAGTTACACTGTTTGTGAGATTTCTTTTTCTTAAAGTAGGTGTTTATCATTATAAGCTTCTTTCTTAGAACTGCTTTTGCACTTCCCATAAGTTTTGGTAAGTTATGTTTCAGTTTTTTGTGTATTTCAAGATACTTTTTGATTGTTCTTCTGATTTCTTTTTTGACCCATTGATTGCTCAGGAGTGTGTTGTCCAAATTTTACATATTTATGAATTTTCCAGGTTTCATCCTCTTATTTATTTCTAGTTTCATACCAATGTGGTCAGAAAGATACTTGGTATGATTTCATTCTTCTTACATTTGCTAAGACTTATTTTTTGGCCTATCATGTGATCTATCCTGGACAGTGCCTAGAAAAGAATGTGTGTTCTCACGTTGTTCTGTATATGAATGTTAGATCCATTTGGCCTAAATTACGGTTCAAGTCCAATGTTTCTTTGTTGATATTCTGTCTGGATTACCTATCCATTGTTGAAAGTGGGGTATTGTAGCCCCCCACCATTATTGTATATATTGTGTATGTATATTTATGATTATTATATCTTTTTGGTGAATTGACCCCCTTTTCATTATATAATGTTTTTGGCTTAAAGTCTATTTTGTTTTTTGATATAAGCATAACTACCTCTGCTTTCTTTTGTTTCCCATTTGTCTGGAATATCTTTTTCAATCACTTCACTTTGAGCCTACGTGTGTCCTTAAAGCTGAAGTGAGTCTCTTGTAAGCAGCATATAATGAGGTTTTGTTTTTTTTAATCCATGCAGCCAATCTATGTCTTTTGATTGGAGAATTCAATCTGCTTACATTTAGAGTAATTGTTGATAGGTAATAAATTACTAAGACCATCTTATTTCTTATTTTTTTGCCTGTTTTCTCATTCAATTGTTCCTTTATTCAACTTTTGCTGTCTTTCTTTGTGAACTGATGATTTTCTCTGGTGGTATGAATGATTCCCTTCTCTTTATCTTTTGTGAATATGCTTAGATTTTTGCTTTGTGGTTACTATGAAGCTTACATAAAATATTTTATAGATACAGCAGTCCATTTATGCTGATAACAACTTAACTTTTATCACATATAAAACTGTACCCTTTTACTTCATTCCTTTTTTGTATAGAGTGCTAACAATTTCCCTCTTTTTATATGTATATCCATTAATAAATATATTACTGTAGCTGTAGTTATTTTTAATATTCTTGTTCTTTGATCTTTATAGTAGAGCTAGATGGTTAATACTCCACACCACATTACTGTATTAGAGTATTCTGAATATTACTGTATATTTACCTTTATCTCTGTGTTTAACATTTTCATGTTTTCCTGTTATTAATTAGCATCTTTTTATTTCAGTTTGAAGAAATCCTCTCAGCATTTCTTGTAAGGCAGGTCTAGTAGTGATGTATTCCTTTATCTCCTTCATGTATGAAGGACAAGTTTGCTGGGTGAAGTATTCTTGGTTGGCAGGTTTTTAAAAACACTTCAAATGTATCATGTCACTCTCTTTTGACCTGTGTGGTTTCTGATGAGAAATCCACTGATAGCCATATGGGGTTTCCCTTGTAAGTTATAAGCTCTTTTTTTCTTACATCATTTAAGATTTTCTCTGTCTTTTATTTTTTGACAGTTTTATTATAATGTGTTGTGGAGAGGTTATCTTTAAGTTGACATTGTTTGGTGATATATAAGCTTCAAGAACTTGGATATCCAAATATCTCCCCAGTTTGGGGAAATTCTCAGTCATTATTTCTTTAATAAGCTTTCTGCTCTTTTCCCTCTCTTCTTTTTCTGGACCTCTAATAATTCATAACTTGGTTCTTATATTATTCCATAGATCATGTAGGCTTTCTTCACTCTTTATTATCTTTTTTCTCTTTTGTTCCCCTGATTGGATAATTTCAATTGATCAGTCTTCTAGCTCACTTATTCTTTCTTCGGTTATATATACTGTTGAAGCTTTCTATTGAATTCTTTAGCTCAGTCATTGTATTCTTCAGCTTCAGAATTTCTGTTTGGTTCTTTTTTATGTTTTCTATTTCTTTGTTGAACTTCTCATTTCTGTTTTTTATTGTTTTCCTGATGTTGTAAATTTGTTTCTTTGTGTTCCCCTGCAGCTCTCTGAGCATCTTTAGAACAATTATTTTGAATACTTTGTTGGACAGTTCCTGAATCTCCAGTTCTTTGGGGTCAGCTACTGTAAGTTTATTGTGTTCATTTGGAAGACTCATATTTTCCTGAAACTTCATGATCCCTGTAGCCATGCATAGGTGTCTGCACATTTGAAGAAGCAGTTGCCTCTTCCAGACTTTATGGACCCTTTTGGTATAGGAAGACTTTCACCTGTGGGTTGGGGCGCACTGGAGCATGCTGTGACCCTGGGTCTAATGGTGCAGGGTACCAAGTCTGAAGGCATGTGGCAGCACTGGACCCAAGGGGTGTGTGATGTCTCTGTAGTTTAGGCTTTCTGGATAAAGCACTGACAATCATATGGTTCTTGGTGAGCACTGTGGGGGATCTTCTATGACTGCAAGGCTTTGAGGTCCTCAGTGGCACCTCTAAGAGAGGTGTTCACATGCTTGTCTGCAGGGGCCATGTATAGGTGCCTGTGAAATGGCCAGAATGATAGCAGACACACAGTTAATGGTGGGAGCCAAGGAAGGTAGCTAGGGCCAGGCCAACTGCCCGGGCACTGGTAGCTATGTGGGCTCTTGTTGTCAGGATGTACTACTGTGGCTGCTGGATCTCATCACAGGCAAATGGAAGCAGAGACAATTGATATGGGGTCAGACCTGAGACATGCAGGTGCACAGCTGGAGGGGGCTAGCTACAGGTGAATGCAGTCATAGAAAACTGCCTGATCCAGGCTAGGCTCACAAACAGCTATGGGGGTCCTGGCTATCAGATGTTCCCTCATGTGGCTGCACAGTCTTGCCCTGGGCATGAGCATGGCAGTGGAGGTTTGTAGCAGGCATCAGGCTGGTAGTATGCAAATGTATGGCTGGAGGGGCTAGTCCTAAGTGTGTGCATGGTAGTAGGGGTCAGTCCTGAGTGTCTAGCCTGGTATCTTGCACTCAAGCAGCTGAAGAGGTCTGGACTAGCTGTCATGTGGTCTTTGGGCTCTGGCGGGAGCAAGTGGGGAAAGAACAGGGACTCAGGCAACTGGCATCAGGAAATGCAAACACCTGTGAGGCAAAAGCTGGTGAAATCTACAAGGGGTCTGTGGCACCTATGATGGCCACTGGTTCCTTCTTCAGTGGTGAAAGTTGTTGGGTTTATCTGCAGAGCAGGTCATTGTGATTTGCCATCACTCCCACTGTGTGGTTGCTATTGGTAGCCCTGCTTTTCTTCCTTGTTCCTAGACACTTCTATACATTTCAGCTTTGCCAGTCTGGGTGAGGTGAAATCCAAAGGAACCTTTTTGTGGTGCCCTGAAAGGTTGGGAAAGTTGGTCACTCACCCTGTTCTTCCTTTCCTGGTGAGAGGAACTCTTTCTAGCTGGTGCTAAGCATTGCTATATCCTATTTTTAATATCAAGGTTATTGTATAGGAAAGTAGGCATAGGCTACTGAAACCATGTGCATTCCCTAGAAAAACATGTCTTTAGGACTAGCTCTTGGCCAGCACCTGGGAAATAAGTCATGAGTCCTTGGAATATTCTGCCTGATAAGAGTATTTTGTGTGCTTGAGGCCTTGGGTCACTTGGTACCATTTCAATCAGATAATTAATGCTAAAAATATGATTTATGGTGAAAGCCTATTTTTGATCTGGGGGTCTGGAGTCTGAGTATCTAAGGTCAGTCATATGAGCACTGCATGTCTACCTGACAGACTCTAATAAAAACCCTGATGCCAATCCTCACTTGGACTTCCCTGGTTGGTAACACTTTTAATGTGTTGTTATATATTCTTGCTGGGAGAATTGTGTCCATGAGACTCTACCATGAGTGTACATCTGGAAGCTTGTACCTGGATTCTCCTGGCATCCACCCATGTTCCTTTTTCTTTTCCTGACTTTAATCTGTATCCTTTTGCTGTAATAAACCACAACTATGAGTATAACAATTTTTCTGAGTCCTGTGAGTCCTAGCTAATCATGGAGCATGAGGATGGTCTTGGGGTCACAGTGGACTTCTGAAGTGGAATTTACTAGAATGACACTGACTAACTGAAATATGGTGAAAACATTGTTTGGGAAAAGGAAGGATGATGGGAATGGAGGATGACAAACCTTTGAAACCTAAGTGGCTACCACATCTCCTATGGTGTAGGACAGCAGGTGTGATGTGATTAGTTACTCTAGGTAAAAATTATCAATGGAATTTAGAAATGATAGATCTACTTCTTGAGGAGTTGGCTCACTGGATACATACAAAAACACAAAATAATGAGAAACAAGCCAAATATGAAATTGTTGGTTATTTTTTCTGTAGTAGATAAAATGAAAATAAAGGACAGGGTTGGCGTGGGTCCTGGCATTAGATTTTGGCTTTCCTGAGCTATGACCACTAACTTCAGGTCTGTTACCAATAGGAAAATGTATTATAGAAAATAACCTAGTATCTATGGTCATTAAGAAGGTAGTTCAGGTGGCAGGGGTAGGTGTGTATGTCTTTACAAAACCAAGAAACTTCTGAAACTGGGGGATATTGTGAAAGGGTTGTCTGATTTTGTGGATTAATATGATCAACTTCCTGAAGATCTTTTACTAAAGTAAATTATGAGGGTGACTAACTTTGAAGCAATCTTCTTATTTTGAATGCAGTGGAGTGGAGGAATGTGTTTGGGTTGATGCCAGACCCATAGCTTGCTGTTGAACAATCAGAACTGGCTACTGTACATTATCCAAACATACAACAGGCTTCTTCCTGAAGGGACAACTGGCCTGGTGGACCGGAGAAAAGACACTATAAAGTTCGTTTATCCTGAGAAGGGGAATTGTCCTTTCCCTCCTTCACATGACAAGTGGAACTCCCCAGCTAAAGTGGCTGATATGCTGCATATGAAAGGCGTGCTGGAATAATCTTATAATTATTAGGATGTACATCCATTTAATATTCTCTTTAACCATATTATGGTAAATACTGTGATTAAGTGGATCCTTTTTGCATGGGCACTCCATGTCACCTGCTGTAAAGTCACGGAAAGATCAAAAAAGCCATATTAGATTTGTTGTCTCAGCTTCCCCTTCTGAGACTCAAAGATTCTAAGAAAATTAGAATGATTTGATGGGTATGAGGAAAGACAAAGGAAATAATAGTCAAGGGATCCATCACAGCAAGTTGAAGGTTTTTAAATACTAAGGAATTGGATGAATAAAAGGGCATTGAAAGGTTCAAAACAAAAGTCTTCAGAGATTTGATAAACAGATGGGAGCCACTCCTGGTCCCCCAACATTGAAGAGCTCTAAACAAATCTTTTCTATTTACCCTAGTTTGGAGATGTTTAAAAAACCAGAAGACAAAGATCACAATGACAAATGTGACCTCAAATTACCAGGGGGTGATAATCTAAAAATTAATGAGGATGAGGACTGATGAAAGCACCAGGGTCTCTTGGCCTGACCCTTGGCTGAGGGCCTAACACCATATGTACATGTGTGGGCAAACTGGAAAATGGACAGGGAATTGGAGAGAATGCTACCTGGAGCTCCTTGACATGGAATTTCAATGCACTTTGATTCCAAAGCCTATTGGTGAAGTCCCAACAGGGACTACAATTATAATGAGATGATATAGAGATGCAATTGTCAGTGGAATTAAGGTAAAAGCTTGGGTGAAAATTAGAACGTTTGAAGAGACTTTATGTGACATGGTCATGTCTCCTTTACCTAAATGTATTATTTGAATGGATATTATGTCTGACTGGAGAATACTTCTCCTACTTAATATTATAAAACAGAAGGCATATAAGTTTGTCCTTCACGGTAGTATTAATTGGACATGCTAAATGAGAATTTATAGTATATCCCATACAGGTTATTAATTTAAATCAATATTAAATAACTGGTGGATAAAAAGAGATTATCACTTTAATTAGTGACACGTTAGAAATGGGAGTACTGGTACCATTAAATTTTCTGTACATTTGCTGTATGTGATCTATACAAAATGCAGATGGCTCATGGAGACAAGAAGTAGATTATCAAGGCTTGAGTGAAAGAGTATTCACTGTAGCATCAGCAGTCCCTGGTATGGTTTCAAAAGTATAAAAAAATACAAGGTAAAGGAGACTGGTACTTAATGACTGATCTTACAAAGGCTTTTGCTCCAACCTGATCTTACAGAAGAGCCAACCAGTTTGCCTTCACCTGGGATGAAATCCAGTTTACCTTTATTATAGTGCCATAGGGTTATTTGGAGTCACCAATTTACTGGCATAATTTTGTTAGAAGGGATTTGCATTTGAGGAATGTCCCAAGTGTGGTAATATACTATGTCGATGATATGATAATATCATAAACTAAAGAATAAGCTAGAACAGACAAATTTTATGGTGACACACATGAATAACAGAGGCTGCTTGATAAATCCAGGAAAGATCTAAGGACCCACTCAGATGGTGAAATTATTAGGAATAACCTGGGCAGGAGACATCCATGACGTTCCACAGGTGGCTAAAAGTAAATCGTTGTATTTCCTACCTCTAGAGCTAAGTGAGAAAAACAGTACATGGTCAGGTTGTTTGGATTTTGTAGGATGTATATTCCACAGTTAGGAATATTGTTAGCTCCTATCCATAAAACTGCCTGAAAGGAGGCATTTATTTGAATGGGAACCTAAATAACACCAGGGTCTATCAGAATTTCAAAAAGCAGTGTCTCAGCCGATGCCTCTGTACTTTTATGATCAGTACTCAGGTACAGTTTTGGAAGAATTTGTAACCTACGTAGATTGGAGGTTATGGCAAAATCCCATGAGTGCCACTTAACAGCAACAGCTGGGGTTTGTACCAGAAAATTTCCATATGTGGTGGTATGGTACAAGCTATTTCAGAGACAATTATTGACTTGTTATTGGACATTGATAGAAACTAACCCTATTACTGAAGAGCATAAAATAGACCCTGAAACCTAAAATACCTATAATGTCCTGGTTGTAATATCAGAGAAACACTCTAATGAGGAAGTCAGTGTCCAGAAGAATTCTATAATGTAATGGAAATGGTTTATATAGGAACATGCTACCTGAGGAATGTAAGGAGATACTTACTGTATTCATGAGCAGATAGCTTCTTTTCTTCTAGGACTGACTTGGAACATCTGAGTTGTTGCCTTATCCTATTGCCATATGAGTGGTGCCCTATGAACAGATCTCAACTGATCGAAAGGAAGCTGCATGGTTTATGGATAGCAGTTCCAACTACACACTTTGAAAGTCCACTGCTCCACGAGCAACTCCTGGAAAACCCTGATTGATAAAGGTTGCAAAAAATCAGCTCAGTTGACTCAACTGCATGCCATTTGTTTGTAGTGATAGAATAGTTAAACGGTCAGAAGAACCCCAATGTTTGGGTATATGTAGTGTCATGAGCAGTGGCCCCGTCATTGAGTCAGGCAGATGGGCAGTAGAGGACTGTACTGTTAAAGGAAATACCTGTATGGGGCATGGACCTATTGATATCACTATAAGAAATTATTTGGCACATTAATGTAGTATTAGAGCAGGCAGATAGCTAGATATGAGCAGAGAAAGGGGGACAAAGGCCAAATGGCAGGAAGCCATACATCTTGTGAACAATGGGGCTCCTTGGGCAGACAAAGAAAAGCAGGAACCTCTGGACTGACAGGAAGTCATATATCTTGAGGTGACAGGGGTCCTAGAGGTGGACACCACCCTCCTCCCCTCGGGAAGGTGGAGCTGGGATGAAAATCAGGAAATACAACCCCAAATCCCTCCCTCCTAATGAATATTCCACCCATTCATTTTCAAGTCCCATATAACCAGCTTGCCAAAGAAACCCAGGGAATCTACTCACCTAAGTCTGCCTACTTTCCTCTTGAGAGAATACTATCATTTAATAAATCCTCGCTTTGCTTTCTTGACCTTCCTGTCTCATCTCTGAATTCTTGCTCTTGAGGAGACAAGAACCTACTTTCTGGTAACAATAGGGCATGTTGATGCCCATCAAAAGAACCAGGATCAGAAGTTGATTGGGTCTTCCCTGCTGGCACAATGGTTAAGAATCCACCTGCCAATGCAGGGGACATGGGTTCAAGCCCCGGTCTGGGAAGATCTCACATGCCACAGAGAAGCTAAGGCCGTGTGCCACAACTACTGAGCCTGCATTCTAGAGCCCATAAGCCACAACTACTGAGCCCATGTGCCACAACTTCTGAAACCCGTGTGCCTAGAGCCCATGCTCTGCAACAAGAGAAGCCATTGCAATGAGAAGCCAGCACACTGCAATGAAGAGTAGCCCCCTGCTCGCTGCAACTAGAGAAAGCCCACAAGCAGCAATGAAGACCCAACAGAGCCAAAAATAAATAAATAAATTTATTAAAAAAAAAAAAGTTGATTGGAACTAGCATGTGGACAACCTGGTGTACTTGCTTGATGTGGTCAGCTGGGTTCATAAAACAAGAGTAAATGGAGGAGCTGCAGCAATGCAGAGATGGGCTGGGCATTGACATATTCCTGTTGCACCATCTGAGACATGAAATGTCAGCAAGACCTGTCCTGTTTGCCACCAAGAAAGACAAACTGCAGATGGCTATGGGGAAGACTCCCCAGGGGAAGGGCCCTCACACAAAGCTGGCAAGGAGATTATATCAGACAACTACTAGTAGCCCCAGGAGGCTATAAATGGACTCTAACAGAAATAGACACTTATTCTGGACTAGGTCTTGCCTACCCAATGGTTGATGCAAATGCTCAGAACACTGTAAAAAAGCTGGAACAGAAGATACAGTACTAATTTGGACTACCAAGTTACATTTCTTCAGACGAAGTAATACATTTACAGTTCAGAGTGTCCAACAATGGGCAAAGGGTTATCACATCAAATGGACATATCACATTGCATAACATCCCCAAATAAATGGCTTGATAGAGAATTGGAACAGACACTGGAAACAGTTGTCTAAACTATGAAGAGATCAAGGCATAAAAGACTGGTTTACATGCCTTCACAAGTGTGTGATCACAGACAACATAAGGGGCCCCAAGTGAGAGCTCCTCTGCTTTTCTAGGGGATCCGAAAAAGAGGGTGTGGAGAAAGATGCTGGTATGACTATATAATCTTTCCCAATGTCACCTCAGCTTTCTTTTTCTCCTGTTTACTGCAGTGGTCTTGGGACCAGGGCTGCAACTGTGGGTGCTGGGAAGTGGAATGACCCCTAAGAAGAAAATGTAACCATACCTTTTAATCTTTATACCAGGATTTTTAAGGGCCTTCACCCCATCTGGAAAAATTAAGATCAACAGTGAATGTAGCTGTATTGTCTAGTGGTTGGGATAGCCCATTAATTCTGAACCTATGTAACCCTGGACTATCTGCATGAGAATGGACTGACAGGGAGGTAGTTGCTAGACTGCTATTACTGTCAGCAATTTGGGCAAGCACACTGGCTGAACCTAACATTCCTTCCAAAAGTGGGAAGGTTTGGGTTAAAATCAGTCAAAAGAGAGAGGGAGATACAGTAGCTGAGAGTAAAGCTTATGCAGAGAGGGAAATCCATGACATTGGTGCCTTGAAACAGGCTCAGAGATAGAGAATGACACTGTCTCTTAGCACAGTTATACCAGACACCTGAAAGGGTGAAGCCACAAGTGCAAGATTGCCAGTTTTCTGGAACCTGACAAGGTCAAATGGAAGCCGAAAAGCCTGAGGGGTATCACACTGGGAGACATTTTGGCCATACACTATGATCACGTACTGGACCAATTTTTGATGACCGAGTAGAGCTCTAGTAATCTGCCAGTATCAGTTGACTCCTGTTTTTCAGGTTGCATCTATTCAAAGGATGTAATTTAGAAAGAAATTTCCAGGAACTACTTTCCTCTGGGCCATCAAACCATGCATTGTACAATCCTGGCAGATTGATTATTGTGTAACTATAAATCTTGATGATCAACTTTTTAGAAAGGTACCTGTTCATAATGGACAAAATATAGTAGCTGCATATCAGCATGGCAATGTATGCTCTGCTTAAATACATACTACCCTTATTTATGTGGGTGGAAAGCTACTGAAAATGTTCTTGTTTTTTTTGTTCTGGAGCAGGTTTATTTCTAGTTTATCTTTACACTGTGGATGTAGCCCTGGAGCTAGGATTTTGCAGGGGGTCTTATTAGGTTGTCAGCATTGGGTAGGTGTTAGGTTTTCTCTTATCCCTCATTCTCCTTCAAAAATACACATCAAAACAAAAGCAAGGATTTAGCAAACGCCATATGGTGAAAACCAGCCTCAGAGCTGACTTTACCTGTTAGATTTCAGCTGTCACCAATTTTTGGCTCCTGATCTGTGAGCTTATTTTTTCACTATATTAATTATTCATTTAGTTTTTCTTTAACTTTGGAATTTGTTTGTATTTATGAAAGTTCCTATGTATTTATTCAAAAAGAATCATGTAATACCTTATTTTCTCATTTACAAAAGCATGGAGTGGAATTCTGATTGTTTAGAAAAGTAAAAATTAAATTATCACATAGAAAATGTATTAGCATTTTGAATATATCTTATTCCAATCACACACACTCATACACACATGCACCTATACACTCCATGAGTGACACTAGTTACTTTATGAAGAGCATTTTGTCATGTTAAACTTTCTTTAGAAACTTAATTCTTTATACCTTCTTAACTTTGTACTGCAAAGATAATAAGTGGTGATTTAGGAAACAAAATAAAGACAGTGAGAGAAAGAGAATTAAGAATTACTACCACCTGTTTAGAGTGGCTATAGTTTGATTTTATGACAAATATGAATTCACACCATACATGCTCTCCTGTAGGTTCCTTTTCTTTACTAAAAATATTGTAGATGGGGGCTTCCCTGGTGGCGCAATGGTTGAGAGTCTGCCTGCCAATGCAGGGGACACGGGTTCGTGCCCCGGTCTGGGAGGATCCCCCGTGCCGCGGAGCGGCTGGGCCCGTGAGCCATGGCCGCTGAGCCTGCGCGTCCAGAGCCTGTGCTCCGCAACGGGAGAAGCCGCAACGGGAGAAGCCGCAACGGTGAGAGGCCCACGTACCGCAAAAAAAAAAAAAAAATTGTAGATGGTTTTCCCAGTTATTGAATGTACTTCCAAAATATTTGAAATGATTTATAGTATTGCATTTTACATAAGCAAGATGCTTTTAAAACCAGTACTATATCTCTGGGCTTATGTGTTATAAAATACATTTATTCACATTTCAGATTATTTCCTTTGTATAGATTTCTAGAATTAGAGTCATTGAGACCCCAAGTAGGAATGTTCTTAAGGATCCTTGTTGATTATTGCCAAACTGCTTTTAGAAAACTTGTACTAGTGTCAATTTTTACCAGCATTTTTTGAATATTTACATTTCAAGTTAGGTTTTCCCCTCATTAATCATCAGCTAAAAAGAAAATCTTTGCTTATTCTTTATGTTAAGAAATTTGTAAGAAGTATTTTATTGTTTATATTTCAATATTTTAAATTACTAAGCTAGATGTTTTTATATGCTGATAGGGTGTTTACATTTCTTCTGCTACTAATTTTTAATGAAATTACCTGGTTTTCTACTTGGATTTAGTGCTTTTCTCCTTGGTTTTAGTGCTTTTCTCCTCATTTTGACAATCTTTTTAAATCAGACTTTCATAATATTTGTACAATGTTATTTTTTAGTGCTTTATTGGCTATTTTTATTTATTAAAATTTTTATTTTTTACTGAAGTATATAGTTCACATACAATATTAATTTCAAGTATACAACATAGTGATTTGACATTTATCTTTATTACAAATCGATCACCCTGATAAGTGTAGTAACCATCTGTTACCATACAAAGTTATCACAATTTTATTGACTGTGTTTCCTATGTTGTACATTATGTGCTGGTGATTTATTTTTTATAAGTGGAAGTGTGTGTCTCTTAGTACCCTTCACCTATTTCCTCTAATCCCCCACCACCATCCTTTTTGACCACCACCAGTTTGTTCTCTGTATCTATGAGTCTGTTTCTGTTTAGTTTTGTTTGCTTTATTTTTCAGATTATACATATAAGTGAAATCATATGTTATTTGGCTTTCTCTGTCTGACTTATTTCACTTAGCATAATCCCTCTGGGTCCATCTATGTTGTGCAAATGGCAAGATTTCATTCTTTTTTATGGCTAATAATCCATTATATATACGCACACATATATATATGTATGCGATATCTTCTGTATCCATTCATCTATTAATGGACACTTAGGTTGTTTCCTTATCCTAGCTATTGTAAATAATGCTGCAGTGAATATAGGAGTGTATATATCTTTTAATTAGTGCTTTTGTTTTCTTCAGGTAAATACCCAGAAGTAGAATTGCTGGATCATATGCTAGTTCTCATTTTACTTTTTTGAGGAACCTATATACTGTTCTCCATAGTGGCTGCACCAATTTACGCATCCCACCAACAGGCACAAGTGTTCTCTTTTTCTCCACATTCTCACCAACACTTGTTTTTTATTATTATTCTAACAGATGTGAGGTGATATTTCATTATGGTTTTATTTGCATTTCCCTGATGATTAGTGATGCTGAGCATCTACTCATGTGTTTGTTGTCCATCTGTATGTCTTCTTTGGAAAATGTCTATTCAGGTCCTTGGCCAAATTTTTTTTTTTTTTTTTTTTGCGGTACACGGGCCTCTCACTGTTGTGGCCTCTCCCGTTGCGGAGCACAGGCTCTGGACGCACAGGCTCAGCGGCCATGGCTCACGGGCCCAGCCACTCCACGGCATGTGGGATCCTCCCGGACTGGGGCACGAACCTGCATCCCCTGCATCGGCAGGCGGACTCTCAACCACTGAGCCACCAGGGAAGCCCCTCTGCCCATTTTTTAATAGCAGTTTTTGATAATGAGTTATGTGACCTCTTTTTATATTTTTTGATATTAACCCCTTATTTAATATATCATTTGCAAATATCTTCTCTAATTCAGTTGATTGCCTTTTCATTTTGCTGAGTTTCCTTCACTGTACAAAAGCTTTTTAGTTTGATGTAGTCCCATTTGTTTATTTTTGCTTTTGTTGCCCTTGCCTGAGGAGATGGATTGCCCCCAAATATTGCTAAGACTGATGTCAAAGAGGGTACTGACTAGGTTTTCTTCTAGAAATTTTATAATTTCAGGTCTTACATTTAGGTCTTAATCTGTTTTGAGGTTTTTCTTTTTTTTTTTTTTCTCAGTATGGTATAAGACAGTGGTCCAGTTTCATTGTTTTGCATGTAGCTGTTCAGTTTTCCCAACATTATTTATTGAAGAGATTGTCTTTTACCCACTGTATATTCTTGCCTCCTTTATCATAAATTAATTGATCATATAAGCATTGGTTTATTTCTATTCCATTGGTCTATGTGTCTATTTTTGTGCCAGTTCCATACAGTTTTGATTACTATAGCTTTATAGTATAGTTTGAAATCAGGGCATGTGATACCTCCAGTTTTAATCTTCTTTCTTAATATTGCTTTGGATATTTGGGGTCTTCTGTGTTCTACACAAATTTTAGGATTATTTGTTAAGTTCAGGAAAAATGCCATAAGTATGTAGGTAGAGATTGTATTGAATTTGTAGATCGCATTGGGTAGCATGAACATTTTAACAAAATTAATTCTTCCAATCCATGAGCATAGTATATCTTTCCATTTGTTTGTGTCATTTTCAATCTATTTCATTAATGTCTTACAGTTTTCAGAATACAAGTCTTTACCTCTTTACACCTAGGTATTATATTCTTTTTGATGCATTTGTAAAGGGGATTGTTTTCTTAATTTCTCTTTCTGAGAGTTTGTCATTATTATACAGAAACACAACAGATTTCTGTATATTAATTTTATATCCTGAAATTTTACTGAATACATTTATCAGTTCTAATAGTTTGTTGGAGCCTACAGGGTTCTCTATACATAGAATTATATTATCTGCAAATAGTGACAGTTTTACTTCTTCCCTTTTAATTTGGATGTCTTTTATCTCTTTTTCCTGCTTAATTGCTATGCCTAGGATTTCCAATACTGGGTTGAATAAAAATGTCAATAGTGGGCATCCTCGTCTTATTACTGATCTTAGAGGAAAAGCTTTCAGCTGAATGTGATGTTAGCTGTGGCTTTGTCATATATGGCCTTTATTATGTTGAGGCACATTTCCTCTATACCCACTTTATTGAGATTTTTTAACATAAATGGATGTTGATTTTGGTCAAACGAACTTTCTGCATCTATTGAGATGATCATATGATTTTTATTCTTTGTTTTGTTAATGTGGTGTATCATGTTGATTGATTTGTGAATATTGAGCCATCCTTACATTCCTAGAATCTGTTCCACTTGCTCATGGTATGTGATCCTTTTAATGTATTGTTGAATTCAGTTTGCTAAAATTTTGCTAAGAATTTTTGCATCTATATTAATCAGGTATAATGACCTATAATTTTCTTTTTTTTTTTTCTAGTGTCTTTTCTGGTTTTGGTATCAGGGTAATGATGGCATGTAGAACGTGTTTGGAAGCATTCCTTTATCTTCAACTTTTTGGAATAGTTTGATAAGAATAGGTATTAACTCTAAAGGTTTGGAAGAATTCATCTGTGAAGACTTCTGGTTCTGAACTTTTATTTGTTGGGAGTTTTTTGACTGCTGAATTCATTTCATTACTAGTGATTGGTTTATTCAGATTTTCTATTTCTTCCTGAATCTGTTTTGGAAGATTGTATGTTTCTAGGAATTTATCCATTTTTTAGTTATAGCTTGTCCAATTTGTTGGCATATAACTGTTCATAGTTTTCTGTTATGATCATTTGTATTTCTATGATGTTGGTTTCAACTTATCCTCTTTTTTACCTAATTTTACTTATCTAGTCATCTTTCTTGATGAGTCTGGCTAAAGGTTTATCAGTTTTTTTTTAAATTTTTTCAAAGAACCAGCTCTTAGTTTCATTGCTCTTTTCTTTTTTTTCCAGTATCTATTTCATTATTTTTGCTCTGATCTTTATTATTTTATTCCTTCTATTAATGTTAGGCTTTGTTTCGTCTTTTTCTAGTTCCTTAAGGTTTAAGGTTAAATTGTTTATTTGATATTTTTCTTATTTCCTGAGGGTAGGTATGAACTTCCCTCTTAGAACTGCTTTTGCTGTATACCACTGATTTTGGAGAGCTGTGTTTCCATTTTCATTTGTTTCAAGGTATTTTTTTATTTCCTTTTTAATCTCTTCATTCACCTATTGCTTGTCTAGGAGCATGTAGTTTAGCTTCCACGTGTTTGTGTTTTTTCCAGTTTTATCCTTGTAATTGATTTCTACTTTTATACTGTTGTGGTCAGAAAAGATGCTTGATATGATTTCATTCTTCCTTAATGTATTGGTACTTGTTTTACGGCCTAGCATGTGATCTATCATGGAAAATGTTCCATCTGCTCTTGAAAAAAATGTATACAGTAGGTCCCCTACATATGAATCTTCAAGTTGTGAACTTTCAAAGAGACAAACGTGTGTTTGCATGTCCAATCATGTAAACTAGTTCACGTGTCTAGCATACACTGTCACGTGAGTGCATCCTCTACAAGTGGTTGTGCTTTTGTATATTTTACTGTACAGTACTGTATAGAGTACAGTAGTACAGTATCTTTATTTCAAGCCCAGGATGTCTGGAAGCAAGCATAAAAGCAGCAGTGATGTAGCTGGTACTGCTAAGAAGCACCAAGTGATAACAGTGGAAACAAAACTGAAAATAATTGAGAGAGAGGAGTAAGACAAAAAGATGGTAGACATCACTCGTTCTTATAACAAGAATCATTCAACTATAGGCACGATTCTAAAGAACAAGGACAAGATCATGGAAGATGTGAAGTCTGCTGTGCCAATGATGCTGACAATAACACTGAAGAAGAGTGGAAAAGTGATGGAGGAGATGGAGAAACTTCTCAGTGTGTGGATGCAGGATCAGCATCATCAGCATCGAGTCCCGCTCAGCTTAATGCTGATTCAAGAGGAAGCTAAAAACCTTTATGAAGACTTGAAGAAGAAACACAGTGAAGAATCAGAGGGCACAACTTTTAATGCCAGCTGTGGCTGGTTTCATTGGTTCAAGGCTAGAGCCAACCTTCACAACATAAAAGTAAGTGGCGAGGCAGTGAGTGCTGCCCAGGAATTTCCTGAAAATGTTTTGAGAAATTGATGAAGGTGCCTGTTTACCTGAGCAGGTTTTTAATGTGGATGAGACAGGACTGTACTGGCAGAGGATGCCTGACTGAAGTTACATCAGTAAGGAGGAAAAGTTGATGCCAGGCTATAAAGCAGTAAAGGATAGGCTAACTCTGTTGTTTGGTGGCAATGCTTCTGGTGATATGAAGCTGAAGCCTCTCTTAGTTTATCATTCAGAGAACCCAAGAGCCCTTAAAAACACAGCCAAGGGCTCTCTTCCTGTTGTGTGGAAGAGTAACCCCAAAGCCTGGGTTAAACAGGCCATTTTCCAGGACTGGTTTTTCCACCACTTTATCCCAGAGGTAAAGAAATGTTGCTTGGAGAAGGATGTCCCATTCATCATTCTTTTACTGCTTGACAATGCTCCGGGCCACCCCCCATTCATGGACGACTTTCATCCCAATGTCAAAGTAGTGCATCTGCCACCAATTACTATGTCACTCATCCAACCTACGGACCAGAGAGTTATAGCGACTTTCAAGAAATATGATTTATCTCATATTTTTTGTCAGGAAATAAAGGCGAGTGATGAATCAGGAACAACCTTGCAACAATTTTGGAAGGACTATAACATCTACAAGGCCATGACTTTGCTTGGTGTGAGGTTATAGCTTTCACCATGAATGGAATTTGGAAGAACCTTCGCCTGAAGTTTGTTCATGATTTTCATGGATTTGAGAAGGTGGATGAGGAGCCTAAAGAGGTCTTCAGCAACTTAGTCACCCTCAGTGAGAAGCTGGAGCTAGATCTGCAAGCGGACTTCATTGAACTCCTTGCTATGCAACACAAGGAGCTTCCAAATGAAGACCTGATGGAATTGGAGGCCCAGAGAAAGGACAAAGAGAGACAAGAGGAAGAAGAAGTAACTGAAGAGATTCATGACGCAGGAAATGGCAAGGGGATTTTCTTTATTTGAGGAGGCACTGTTAGTTTTTGAGGCACAGGACATGAACATAGAATGGGACACAAAGGTTGCAGCAGCCATTCAGAATGCAATCCAGTGCTACCATGTCATCTATGACGAGAAAAAAAGAGCTACTACCCAGACATCACTGGATCGTTTTTTCAAGAGGGTAGATAAAATTGAATCCAGCAAGGAATGAGAACTTTTGCCATCAATGTCAGGCATGAGTGAAATTGCAGCTTGCCCTGTCTCCTATTGCTGAGGATCCTTCAGCTCTACTATCTCCCACCTCCTCTCTCTCCTCCAGTAACACGTCTTGCCTGTTCACTTTATCCCAGTGCCTGTATGCCAGTTGTTGTACAGTACTACTGTACATTTCAAGGTACTGTACTGTAAGATTAAAATTGTTCTCTTTATTTTTTGTGTTCACTTGTTTTTTATGTATTATTTGTGTGAAAAGTATTATAAACCTATTACAGTACAGTACAGTACTATATAGCTGATTGTGTTAGTTGGGTACCTAGGCTAACTTTGTTGCACTTATGATCACATTGGTCTTACAACCGCACTCTTGGAATGAAACTCATTCGTGTGTAGGGGATTTACAGTATTCTGATCGTTTGGGGTGGATTGTTCTCTATATATCTATTAAGTGTATCATGTCTAATGTGCCATGAGGCCAATTTTTTTAAACTGATTTTCTGTTTGGATGATTTATCCACTGATTTAAGCATGGTGTTAAAACCCCTTATGAGTTTTATATCCTGTCCATATCTCCCTTTATGTCTGTTAATATTTGCTTTATGTATGTACGTGCTCCTATGTTGGGTACGTAGATATTTACAAGTGTTATATCCTCTTGCTGGATCGATCCCTTTATTTCTATGTGATGTTCTTTGTCTCTTGTTAGTCTTTTTTAAAAGTTTATTTTGTCTATTATTACCCCAGCTTTTTAAAAATTTCCATTTTCATGGGATATCTTTTTCTATCACTTCATTTTACCCTGTGTTTTTCTTTAGATCTGTGGTGAGTCTCATGTATGCAGGATATATATGGCTCTTTTTTTTTTTAATGCACTCGCTGCCCCATGTCTTTTGATTGAAATATTTAGTCCATTTATACTTAAGGTGATTATTGATAGGTAGGTAGTTATCACAGTTTTGTTAATTGTTTTTTGGATGGTTTTGTAGTTCTCTGTTCCTTTCTTCACTTGTTCTCTTCCACTGTGATTTGATGATTTTCTTTAGTGTATGTTTGTATTCCTTTCTCTTTATTTTTGTGTATCTGTTAATAGGTTTTTGTTTTGTGGTTACCATGAGGTTCATATAAAACAACATATTTATATAGTAGTCTATTTTGAGCTGATAGTTCCTTAAGTTGGAGTGCATTCTAAAAGCAGTACATTTTTACTCTCCTTACTACCTTTTATGTTTTTGACATTATTTTTTTTAATTCAAATTGAAGTATAGTTGATGTACAATATTATATAAGTTACAGGTGTACAACAGTGATTGACAATTTTTAAAGGTTATACTCCATTTATAGTTATTATAAAATACTGACTATATTCCCTTGACATATTTTATATTATTTTGTGTATTGCTTAACTATTTTAGATATAAATACATGTACAAAAGTCTTTCAACCTGCATACTTGATTTATAGGTAGTTGATACACTACCTTTACTATATGTTTGCCTTTATCAGTGAGATTTTTCTCTTTCATAATTTTCTTGTTTCTAGATATGGTCTTTTTTTTTTCCTTTTAATAAGTCCCTTTAACATTTCTTATAAGGCTGGGTTAGTGGTGCTGAACTCCTTTAGCTTTTGCTTCTCTAGGAAACTCTATCTCTCCTTCAATTCTGAATTGTAATCTTGCCAGGTACAGTATTCTTGGTTGTAAATTTTTCCTTTCAGTAGTTTGAATATATTGTGCCAGTCCCTTCTGGCCTGTAAAGTTTCTGCTGAAAAATCAGCTGAGAGTCTTAGGGAGGTTCCCTTTTACATGACTATTTGATTTTCTCTTGCTGCTTTTAAGATTCTCTCTTTAACTTTTGACATTTTAATTATAATGTGTTTATCTCTTTGAGTTCATCTTGTTTGGGACTTTGTGCTTCTTGGACTTAGCTGTCTGTTTCTTTTGCCAGGTTAGGGAAGTTTTCAGCCATTATTTCTTCAAATAGTTTTCTGTCCCTTTCTCTCTCTCTCTTCTCCTCCTGGGACCTATATAATGCATATGTTAAAATTCTTGAGGATGTCCCAGAGGTCCCTTAAACTATTCTCATTAAAGTTTTTTTTTTTTTCTCTTCTGATCATGTGATTTCCACCACCCTGTCTTCCAGATTACTGATCTGTTCTGCATCCTTTAATCTGCTCTTGATTCCCTCTAGCTGACTTTTCATTTCAGTTATTCAGTTCTGATTGGTTATTTTTTAAAATATTTTCTGTTTGTTGATGTTCTCCCTGAGTTCATTCTTCTCCTAAATTCAGTGAGTATCTTGATGACTATTACTTTGAATTCGTTGTCTGGTAAATATCTTATTTCCATTTTGTTTACTTCTTTTTCTGAGGATTTTTCTTATTTCATTTGGGAAGTGTTCCTTTGCATTCTCATTTTGCCTAATTTTCTGTTTTTGTTTATATGTATTAGGTGTATCATCTACACCTCCCATTCCTGAAGGAGTAGCGTTATGTAGACAGCATCGAATGGTGCCCAGTGAAAAAACTCCCCCTCGTCACTAGAGCCCGGTACTCCAAGGGTATCCCCTGTGTGGGCTGTGTGTACCTTCCTGTTGTGGTTGGGCCATGATTACTGCAGATGCCCTGGTGAGTGAGTGTGGCCCCCAGCTCAACTGGCTCTGAGGCCTGGCCACAATTATTGTGGGTATGTTGCTGTGCTGGTCCCCCAGATCAAGAGCCACTTCAGAGGAACACCATTTCTCGCTTGGGCCACCTCTTGGGGTAGGGTGGGAGCTGCTTTGAAGGGGCCAGCTATGGTGGGTAGGTTGGGCAGGGGCAGGGCTGATCCTCAGGGGAACACTGGGGTGGGACTTACTGTGTTTGCTAGGTTGATAGAGAGTGATATCAGTGGTGCCCACCAGAACTGGGCCAGCTAAGTGGAAGGATAGTAAGAAAAATGTCACCTGCCAGTGCTTCCCTCCCTGGAGAAAGTTCCACTAGATCCCTGCACCTCCAGCACAAGCCATAAATTAGTCAATGAATCTCCTTTTCATATGACACAGATACTTTTCAAGCTGCTGCCTCTGCACTAGGACTTGGAGTGAGTGTGTTTGTGTATGAGCCCTTCAAGAGCAAAGTCTCAGTTTCCCATAGTCCTCTGGCTCTCCCAGATGTAAACCCCACTTGTTTTCAAAGTCACACATTATGGGAGCTAACCTTCTTGGTGTAGATCCCCTGGGCTGGGGAGCTCTATGTGGGGATTGGAATTGGATACTTCAGTCCTGAGGAGGGACATCCACAGTTGTTATATCCCTCCCACTTGTGTACCAGGAAGGTGTGCTGACTAGACCACATTTCTTCCCCTCCTACCTGTCTCAATGTGGCCTTTTCTTTATATCCTTAGTTGTAGAAAAATCTTTTCTGCCAGTCTTCAGGTCATTTTCAGAAATAGTTGTTCTATATATAGTTGTAGTTTTGGTGTGTCTTGGGATGGAGGTGTACTCAGGATCTTCCTACTCTACCATCTTGATCTGGCCCCTACTTGATTTTTTAATGATGCCTTGGCATACAAAAAACTTCCATCTTTATATCTTCACTTTATTAGTGAATGATTTTGTTATCATTGCTTGTATTGCATTTTTTTAACCATCTTTATTGGAGTACAATTGCTTTACAATGTTGTGTTAGTTGCTGTTGTATAACAAAGTGAATCAGCTATATGTATACATATATTCCTATATCCCCTCTCTCCTACATCTCCCTCCCACTCTCCCTATCCCACCCCTCTAGGAGGTCACAAAGCACCAAGCTGATCCTCCTATGCTATGCGGCTGCTTTCCACTAGCTATCTATTTTACATTTGGTAGTGTATATATGTCAATGTAAATCTCTCATTTCATCCCATCTTACACTTTCCCTTCCCCGTGTTCTCAAGTCCATTCTCTACGTCTGCATCTTTATTCCTGTCCTGACCCTAGGTTCATCAGAAAGTTTTTTTTTTTTTTTAGATTCCATATATATGTGTTAGCATTCAATATTTGTTCTTCTCTTTCTGACTTACTTCACTCTGTATGACAGTCTCTAGGTCCATCCATCTCACTACAAATAACTCAATTTCGTTTCTTTTTATGACTAATATTCCACTGTATATATGTGCCACATTTTTTTTATCCATTCATCTGTTGATGGACACTTAGGTTGCCTCCATGTCCTGGCTATTGTAAATAAAGCTGCAATGAACATTGTGGTACGTGACTCTTTTTTTTTTTTTTCGGTACACGGGGCTCTCACTGTTGTGGCCTCTCCTGTTGCAGAGCACAGGCTCAGGACACGCAGGCCCAGCGGCCATGGCTCACGGGCCCAGCCGCTCCACAGCATGTGGGATCCTCCCGGACTGGGGCACGAACCCGTGTCCCCTGCATCAGCAGGCGGACTCTCAACCACTGCGCCACCAGGGAAGCCCCGTGACTCTTTTTGAACTATGGTTTTCTCAGGGTATATGCCCAGTAGTGGGAGTGCTGGGTCATATGATAGCTCTATTTTTAGTTTCTTATGGAACCTCTATACTGTTCTCCATACTGGCTGTATCAATTTACTTTCCCACCAACAGTGCAAGAGGGTTCCCTTTTTTTCACACCCTCTCCAGCATTTATTGTTTGTAGATTTTTTGATGATGGCCATTCTGACCGGTGTGAGATGATATCTCATTGCAGTTTTGATTTACATTTCTCTAATGATTAGTGATGTTGAGCATCCTTTCATGTGTTTGTTGGCAATCTTGTATATCTTCTTTGGAGAAATGTCTATTTAGGTCTTCTGCCCATTTTTGGATTGGGTTGTTTGTTCTTTTGATATTGAGCTGCATGAGTTGCTTGTATGTTTTGGAGATTAATCCTTTGTCAGTTGCTTCATTTGCAAATATTTTCTCCCATTCTGAGGGTTTACTTTTTGACTTGTTTATGGTTTCCTTTGCTGTGCAAAATTTTTTAAGTTTCATTAGGTCCCATTTGTTTATTTTTATTTCCATTTCTCTAGGATGTGGGTCAAAAAGGATCTTGCTGTGATTTAGGTCATAGAGTGTTCTGTCTATGTTTTCCTTTAAGAGTTTGATGGTGTCTGGCCTTACATTTAGGTCTTTAATCCATTTTGAGTTTATTTTTGTGTATGTGTTAGGGAGTGTTCTAATTTCATTCTTTTACATGTAGCTGTCCAGTTTTCCCAGTATCACTTATTGAAGAGGCTGTCTTACCTCCATTGCATATTCTTGCCTACTTTATCAAAAATAAGGTGACCATATGTGTGTGGGTTTATCTCTGAGCTTTCTATCCTGTTCCACTGATGTATATTTCTCTTTTTGTGCCAGTACCATACTGTCTTGATTACTGTATCTTTGTAGTATAGTCTGAAGTCAGGGAACCTGATTCCTCCAGCTGTTTTTCTTTCTCAAGATTGCTTTGGCTATCAGGGTCTTTTGTGTTTCCATACAAATTGTGAAATTTTTTTTCTACTTCTGTGAAAAATGCCATTGGTAATTTGATAGGGATTGCATTGAATCTGTACATTGCTTTAGGTAGTATAGTCATTTTCACAATGTTGATTCTTCCAATCCAAGAACATGGTATTATCTCTCCATCTGTTTGTATCATCTTTAATTTCCTTCATCAGTGTCTTATAGTTTTCTGCATACAGGTCTTTTGTCTCCTTAGGTAGGTTTATTCCTAGGTATTTTATTCTTTTTGCTGTAATGGTAAAGGTGAGTGTTTCCTTAATTTGTCTTCCAGATTTTTCATCATTAGTGTATAAGAATGCAAGGGATTTCTGGCATTAATGTTGTTTCCTGCTACTTTACCAAATTCATTGATTAGCTCTGGTAGTTTTCTGGTAGCGTCTTTAGGATTCTCTATGTATAGAATCATGTTGTATTGCATTTGGTTGAGAAAGTCATTTTCACATTATATTGTTGGAATTTCCCATTAAAATATATTTTAATTAAAATATATTTTAATACCTGATATTAAATGTTGATCCAACTTTATATTTTTTTCACAATAGCCACATAAGCAGCCCAAGTACATTTGTATCTTCCAACCCAGTTGTATTCATGGGGTGTGCCTTTTATTTTAGTACATTAAAAAAATTAAGAGCAAAAATATAAAAACAGATGTATAAAAAATAAAATCATTTTCTTCTACCTCTACGTTTCCATAAGTAATTCTTATTTTAATTCATGTTTAATTATAATATGGCTGCTCATCTTATTTTATATGCTTGCATCATTAAATAAAACACTACATAGATTTTATTTCTTCCTAAGTATTGGCAAAGTTTCTTTTTTCTCTACTTTATTTCTTCTTGGCCAGTTTTGCCAATTATAATATAGATTGGTTGTGGATGGATGTGTCTAAAAGATATTTATATCTGAGCACAGCTAATTTTAGTCACAGATCTAGTGTCAAAATAATCAGCATATATCCTGTCCCCTGCCTTTCTTCACCTGTTTCAGATTCTGTTTCAGGATGCAAAAATACAGCCCCTTTGCTTCTGCAGTGACAACCCAAGTGAGATAACAAAGGGTTCAATTAGCTGAGCTAATGGAGCAGCTCCCCCAGTTAAACAGTGAGAAGGGTTTTGAAGCCTTCATGCTTCCTGTTCAATTTCACTCTCTCTGATAAGATTTTTAACTTCCTTCCAAATCTTCTTTATTTAAAGGTATTCTTCCCATACCTTATTGGTAAGGCGATACTCCAGCTAAATCCCAAAGATGTCAGTCTTACTGGGCACATGGAGCAACATTTAAGTCTTATACTCAATACATTTCTCCAGCCCATCTTACCTCTTCCATCTTTGAATTCATTCAAATTTAGGGGAGAGCTGCCAGCTGTGGGAGAAATCCTTGCCAGAGTCCTTCCCATAGTTTGCTCCAGATCTACTGTCTTCCTGGAGAGGAAACTTTCAAATGTCTGAGAGAAGGAAGCTGAATTTCAATTTCCCTGCAATATACAGTGTTGACAGCAAGTGTGGTAATTAAAAGAAAATAAGGAATGCAGACACAGCAGTGGGACTAGTGGTAAGAATTCATTGCTTTAACTCTGTCAATGCTGGAGGAAGCTGTGATGAACTGATGTGTCTGTGGCAAATGGGAGAACACTGGACTTGCATTCAGAAGATTTGAGTCTGAGAACAGGCTCTAACACTAACTGTGAAGGTTGACACTCCCTTCATCCTTCAGCTTGTTTCCTTATCTTTATTCCATCTACTTACTTGAGCGATGATTTTGAATGTGTTTTATAAACCCAAAGTGTTGTACAAAATAAAATAAAATGCTATTATTGTTATTCCTAATATATAAACAATGAGGGAAGGAGGGAATTGTACTTATAAACCTTTTCTAGGAAGACTTGTAGAGTAAGACTATGAGGTGTAAGACAGAAAAAAAAAAAATTACAGGTGGTCAGTCCTCGTACAGGTTGCATAAGTCCCCAGGCACATCCTTCAGAATCTGGTCAGAACATTTACATTTTATTTACTTTGCTTGAAATAGACACAATGAGAAGATGTTCTTTTTTTTACTGAGTAGGTAAATCCTAAAACCCAAGTCTTTAAAAATAGGTTCATGTATCTATCCATCTTCCCATCCATCTATCTATCCACTTATTCATACATACGATTAATATGCATTCTGTGCTGATTCTGTGTAATGTACTATGTTAAGCTATGTGATTGCAAAGATGAAAAAGACAAGGTTTCTGCCTTTGAAGGTTCTCCAAGTTTTAAAGAGGATATGCATATAGCAAGTACAGATGTGGGTATTCTTTTTTTAAATAAAATCTTAAAAGAAGGCCAGATAAATAAAATTAAAAGTGGTGTATAAAACCACTCTTAGGTACAAATTTGAAGACAATTCTATATAATTTTGAGGGGCTTCTGACTACTCTTGTTTCTTTCTATTTTCAGGCTATTTAATTTTACTCCAACATGGCTAGCATGTAATTCTTATTTTAAAACTTCCAGATGTATTTAAACTTTTCTTATAAAGTCAGTACCTGTATACTAGCTGAAACAATTGTGTTTAAGCATCTTCTAGTAAGTCTAGCCATGTTACCAGAATCCAAAACAAGATTATTCAAATAAGACTAAAGCAGAACCTTCCAAACTACATGGGACCTAGACAGGCTAATTATTTAGTTTACATTTAAATGTTTTCTTTGTGAATAATTTCAACATTTATTTAAAGGAGTTAAAAGAAACTTGGGTTAAGGCATATTTTGTTGTTGTTATTTTCTATTCTAGGGAAGGAAGTCAGTCATTTTATATTTCACTAGTTGATCATGTGTAGAGAGATCTGTGTTAAATGGCAACAAATTTTAGATTTACTGAAGTGATATTTTAGTCCTTTTTATAAGTTGGCTTGGTTGGCAGCTACCCAGCTGGCTTCCCCTTAATCTGGCTTGAAAAAGAGCCATGCACATTCCTGTCTTTTATGGTTTACCTCTCATTAGAGGAGAAACACAACCCTGACAATTCTGTGTCAGGGTAGAATCAGATCTCAGTGTTATCAGTTTTCTCCTCTGTCTTCCACTCACTCACCTTTAGGGAACTCTGATTAAGCAGCTATAAATGACTATGGGCTATACTTAAATTAGGCTTCTCTTTCTTTTTTCTTCCTCCGTTCTTTAAAATAAAGAGAACTTTTATCAGAGAATATTTAGAAACCACATAAAAAGTAAAAATCACCCAATAAACAAAAGATTACTCATATTTTAGTGCCTTTCTACTTCCTATATAAATATATATGTAAAGGTAAGTGTATGTGTATATATTTAAAAATATGGCTTGTTACCCGTATATATGCTGTCTACAAGAGATCCACTTCAGACATAGGGACACAACGCACTGAAAGTGAGGGGATGGAAAAGATGAATATCTTTTTCCATGCAAATGGCAATCAGAAGAAAGCTGGTGTAGCAATTCTCATATCAGACAAAATAGACTTTAAAATGGAGACTATTACAAGACACAAAGAAGGACACTACATAATGATTAAGGGATCAATCCAAAAAGAAGATATAATAATTGTAAATATTTATGCACCCAACATAGGAGCACCTCAATACATAGGGAAAATGTTAACAGCCATAAAAAGTGGAAATTGACAGTAACATAATAATAGCAGAGGACTTTAACACCCCACTTTCACCAATGGACAGATCATCCAAAATGAAAATAAATAAGGAAACACAAGCTTTAACTGATACATTAAAAAGATGGACTTAATTGATATTTATAGGACATTCCATCCAAAAACAACAGAATACACTTTCTTCTCAAGTGCTCATGGAACATGCTCCAGGATAGATCATATCTTAGGTCACAAATCAAGCCTTGCTAAATTTAAGAAAATTGAAATTGTATCAAGTATCTTTCCCACTCACAATGCTATGAGACTAGATATAAATTACAGGAAAAAAATCTGTAAAAAATACAAACACATGGAGGCTAAACAATACACTACTTAATAACCAAAAGATCACTGAAGAAATCAAAGGGGAAATTAAAAAATACCTAGAAACAAATGACAATGAAAACACGATGCCCCAAAACCTATGAGATGCAGGAAAAGCAGTTCTAAGAGGGAAGTTTATAGCAATAAATTCCTACCTCAAGAAACAAGAAACATCTGAAATAACCTAACCTTACACATAAAGCAATTAGAGCAAGAAGAACCAAAAAACCCCAAAGTTAGCAGCAGGAAAGAAATCATAAAGATCAGATCAGGAATAAATGAAAAAGAAAAGAAGGAAACAATAGCAAAGATCAATAAAACTAAAAGCTGGTTCTTTGAGAAGATAAACAAAATTGATAAACCATTAGCCAGACTCATCAGAAAAAAAGGGAGAAGACTTAAATCAATAGAATTGGAAATAAAAAAGGAGAAGTAACAACTGACACTGCAGAAATACAAAAGATCATGAGAGATTACTACAAGCAACTCTATGCCAATAAAATGGACAACCTGGAAGAAATAGACAAATTCTTAGAAGAGCACAACCTCCCAAGACTGAACCAGGAAGAAATAGGAAATATAAACAGACCAATCACAAGCACTGAAGTTGAGACTGTAGTTAAAAATCTTCCAACAACAACAGCCCAGGACCAGATGGCTTCACAGACAAATTCTATCAAACATTTAGAGAATAGCTAACACCTATCCTTCTTAAACTCTTCGAAAATATAGCAGAGGAAGGAACATTCCCAAACTCATTCTGTGAGGCCACCATCACCCTGATACCAAAACCAGACAGAGATGTCACAAAGAAAGAAAACTGCAGGCCAATATCACTGATGAACATAGATGCAAAAATCCACAACAAAATACTACCAAACAGAATCCAACAGCACATTAAAATGATCATACACCATGATCAAGTGGGATTTATCCCAGGAATGCAAGGATTCTTCTAAATATGCAAATCCATCAACATGATACACCATATTAACAAATTGAAGGAGAAAAATCATATGATCATCTCAATAGATGCAGAAAAAGCTATTGACAAAATTGAACACCCATTTATGATAAAAACCCTTCAGAAAGTAGGCACAGAGGGAACTTACCTCAACATAATAAAGGCCATATATGACACACCCACAGGCAACATCATTCTCAATGGTGAAAAACTGAAACCATTTCCTCTAAGATCAGGAACAAGACAAGGTTGTCCACTCTCACCACTATTATAAAAAGAAATAAAAGGAATCCAAATTGGAAAAAAAGAAGTAAAGCTGTCACTGTTTGTAGATGACATGATACTATACATAGAGAATCCTGAAGATGCTACCAGGAAACTACTGGGGCTAATCAATGAATTTGGTAAAGTAGCAGGATACAAAATTAATGCACAGAAATGTCTTCCATTCCTATATACTGATGATGAAAAATGTGAAAGAGAAATTAAGGAAACACTCCCCTTTACCATTGCAACAAAAAGAATAAAATACCTAGGAATAAACCAACCTAAGGAGACAAAAGATCTGTACGCAGAAAACTATAAGACACTGATGAAGGAAATTAAAGATGATACAAACAGATGGAGAGATAATACCATGTTCTTGGATTGGAAGAATCAACATTGTGAAAATGACTATACAATCTAAAGCAATCTACAGATTCAATGCAATCCCTATCAAATTACCAACGGCATTTTTCACAGAAGTAGAAAAAAAAATTTCACAATTTGTATGGAAACACAAAAGACCCTGATAGCCAAAGCAATCTTGAGAAAGAAAAACAGAGCTGGAGGAATCAGGTTCCCTGACTTCAGACTATACTACAAAGATACAGTAATCAAGACAGTATGGTACTGGCACAAAAAGAGAAATATACATCAGTGGAACAGGGTAGAAAGCCCAGAGATAAACCCACGCACATATGGTCACCTTATTTTTGATAAAGTAGGCAAGAATATACAATGGAGGTAAGACAGCCTCTTCAATAAGTGATACTGGGAAAACTGGACAGCTACATGTAAAAGAATGAAATTAGAACACTCCCTAACACATACACAAAAATAAACTCAAAATGGATTAAAGACCTAAATGTACAGCCAGACACTATAAAACTCTTAAAGAAAAACATAGGCAGAACACCCTATGACATAAATCACAGCAAGATCCTTTTTGACCCACCTGCTAGAGAAATGGAAATAAAAACAAAAATAAGCAATGGGACCTAATGAAACGTAAAAGCTTTTGCACAGCAAAGGAAACCATAAACAAGACAAAAAGTAAACCCTCAGAATGGGAGAAAATATTTGCAAATGAAGCAACTGACAAAGGATTTATCTTCAGAATTTACAAGCAGCTCATGCAGCTCAATATCCAAAAAAACAGAGTACCCAATCCAAAATGGGCAGAAGACCTAGATAGACATTTCTCCAAAGAAGATATACAGATTGCCAACAAACACATGAAAGGATGCTGAATATCACTAATCACTAGAGAAATGCAAATCAAAATTAAATGAGGTATCCCGTCACACCAGTCAGAATGGCCATCATCAAAAAATGTACAAACAATAGATGCTGGAGAGGGTGTGGAGAAAAGGGAACCATCTTGCCCTGTTGATGGGAATGTAAATTGATAGAGTCACTATGGAGAACAGTTTGGAGTTTTCTTACAATCTAAAATAGAACTACCATACGACCCAGCAATTCCACTACCTGGCATATATCCTGAGAAAACCATAATTCAAAGAGTCATGTACCACAATGTTCATTGCAGCTTTATTTACCGTTGCCAGAACATGGAATCAACCTTAGCATCCATTGTCAGATGAATGGATAAAGATGTGGCACATATATATACAATGGAATATTACACAGCCATAAAAAAGAAACAGAATTGTTTATTTGTAGTGAGTGGATGGACCTGGAATCTGTCATACAGAGTGAAATAAGTCAGAAAGAGAAAAACAAATACCATATGCTAACATATATATATGGAATCTAAAGAAACAAGAAAATGGTTCTGAAACATAGAGGTAGGATAGCAATAAAGACACAGACATAGAGAATGGACTTGAGGACACAGGGACGGGGAAGGGTAAGCTGGACGAAATGAGAGAGTAGCATGAACATATATACACTACCAAATGTAAAATAGATAGCTAGTGGGAAGCAACTGCATAGCACAGGAAGAGCAGCTCGGTGCTTTGTGACCACCTACAGGGGTGGGATAGGAAGGATGGGAGTGACACGCAAGAGGGAGGAGATATGGGGATATATGTATATGTCAAGCTGATTCACTTTGTTATAAAGCAGAAACTAACACATTATTGTAAAGCAATTATACTCCAATAAAGATGTTTTAAAAAAAAGATGCAGTTTAAGGCCAGAATGTAATACCTGTAATAGTTACATAACTGTTGAGTTACATAGTTCACTGAGATTGGTTATGTTGCTTGACTTCATTCATTAATTTATATAAGAAACATATATTGTGCACCTTTAACATAAAAGGTACTGTGAAGGCTTCTTAAGATGTAATATTTAGAATATATTAAAGTTACTCCATCTTTAAAAAAAAAAAAAAGAAAAGGATAAGTGGAAATAAGCCTGGCAATTTAGAGGCACAATATTCTAGTGTAGGAAATATTCAGTCTAAAGGTAGAAGTCAAAAGGAGAAGGTGGTGCATGCTGGGAGTGACAGGTAGTTTATTTTAAACATAGCTTAGGGTAAATGTGGGAATTGATGTGACATAAACCTGGAGAGGTGGGTGAAGGCTACATCGTGACGACTCCTTATTCTGTGCTGAACAATTCAATTCCTATTACCAAACTATGCTAAGTATTAGGGAATTTTAGGTAGGAAAGGATCTGATTAGATTTGGATTTTGGAGCAATCATTGGTAGCAGTTTTTGAGGATGATCTTTAAAAATGTTATTTATCTCTGCTATGGACTGAATTGTGTGTGTTTCCCCCAAATTTATATGTTGAAGCTCTAACTCCCAATGTGATAGTATTTGAAGATGGGGTCTTTGGGAGATAAGTAGGGTTAGATAAGATTATGAGGGTGGGGCCTTCTTGATGGGATTAGTGCCCTTATAAGAAGCCACATCAGAGAGCTTGCTGTCTCTTTGCCACATGAGGACACAGCAAGAAGGCAACCATCTGCAAGCCAGAAAGAGAGTCCTCCTCAGGAACTGAATTGGCCAGCACCTTGATCTTGGACTTCCCAGCCTCCAAAATTGTGAGAAAGTAAATTTCTATTGTCTAAACCAGCCAGCATATGGTATTTTGTTATGACATTCTGTGCAGAATACTACAATCTATTTTATGTATTTGGGTAATTGTGAAATTAGGAACAGGAAGGATATTACAGTAATTCAAGTAAGTAACAGTCATTTGGCTTAGTCTGTTTTGAAAAATATTTGACTGTGAACTATTCATGTTAAACTTAAAAAATCTAGTTTTGAGACATTATTGTTAGAACATCACTTCTATGATAAGTCTTATGAGAGATCTTTCTTAAACATCTCAACATACTACCTTTTATTAAAGTAATCCACTCATGCCTTAAAAAAAAAACCATAATGTGACTGGTATTCATGTGTTATCCTTCGTGGATAACTGTGTAATGCTCCCTGGTTTGGCATGATGCCATCATGATCATCATCAGTATCATCATCACATCTAACATTCCTGTGTGAATATTTTGCTTTAAATATTACAGACATTACATTTGTAATGATGAGTAGATACTGTTATTCTGATTTTATAGATAAGAAAACTCAAGGTCAGAAGGTTTAAAATGATTTCCCTTTGGTATCTACCTCATTTGCCATTCCAACAGGCTCTAGAATTCTGTACTACTGGAAAATTTGAAGAATATTCACAAGCTGAAATTTCATAGAATTCAAAAACAAGTCTTTAAATCCAAGAAATTAATCAGGCGAGTGTGGCAGGACAGAGGAGGTGATGGTGTTAGGAGCACTTCAAGTCTAGAAGGTAAAGGTTTTTAAATTGACTAAGTTCATTGTGAACCAAAAAGTGTGGCAAGTCTGTTAAAGAGTTAATGGGACTTTAACTTCACATAGACCATGGTGTCGTCTTCCTGATCAGAGCCCTTGTGGAGGCTGCATCCAGTTCTGGGTAAGGACATATGCAAGAACAATGTTGCCAAGTGTGAGACAGCTAGACAGGGAGAAGAGGAACGTTGGAATGGTGAAGGTTCTGGGAATCATGTTGTGTGTAGAATGTTTGAGGAAACTGGGGCTTGTCAATCTAGGAAAAGGACAAATTCAAGAGATAGCAAGAGGCAAAAGCAGGGAGTTCTCTTCAAACATCTGAAACACGTCTGTATGTCAAAGTGTTTGGATATCCTCAGAGCAGCCATAGGAGGCTGAACTAGGGCCACTGGTGGAGATTTCAAGAAGAAAAATTTGACTTAATCAGCAGTGTAATTATAAACAATTAAAGCTCTTCTAAAAGGGTTTTTGAGTAGAGTAATATGCTTTTACCAGAAATGCTTATTTACAATTAAATCAGTATCTCTCAAACTTACTCCATGAAAAGAATAACCGAGGCTTCCTAACAAAAATACAGACTTCTTTTTTCTTAATTTTTGAATTTTATTTTATTTATTTTTTTATACAGCAGGTTCTTATTAGTCATCAATTTTATACACATCAGTGTATACATGTCAATCCCAACGGCCCAATTAAGCACACAACCATCCCCAACCCCCTGTGGCTATCCCCTCTTGGTGTCCATACGTTTGTTCCCTACATCTGTGTCTCAACTTCAGCCTTGCAAATTGGTTCATCTGTACCATTTTTCTAGGTTCCACTTATATGCGTTAATATATGCGATATTAACATATATATTAAATATATATGATATTTGTTTTTCACTTTCTGACATACTTTACTCTGTAAAGTCTCTAAATCCATCCACGTCTCAACAAATGATTCAATTTTGTTCCTTTTTATGGCTGAGTAATATTCCATTGTATATATGTACCACAACTTCTTTATCCATTCGTCTGTCGATGGGCATTTAGGTTGCTTCCATGACCTGGCTATTGTAAATAGTGTTGCAGTGAACATTGGGGTGCATGTGTCTTTTTGAATTATGGATTTCTCTGGGTATATGCCCAGTAGTGGGATTGCTGGGTCATATGGTAATTGTAGTTTTAGATTTTTAAAGAACGTCCATACTGTTCTCCATAGTGGCTGTATCAATTTACATTCCCATCAACAGTGCAAGAGGGTTCCTTTTACTCCACACCCTCTCCAGCATTTGTTGTTTCTAGATTTTCTGATGATGTCCATTCTAACTGGTGTGAGTTGATACATCATTGTAGTTTTGATTTGCATTTCTCTAATAATTAGTGATGTTGAGCAGCTCTTCATGTGCTTCTTGGCAATCTTTATGTCTTCTTTGGAGAAATTTCTATTTAGGGCTTCAGCCCATTTTTGGATTGGGTTCTTTGTTTCTTTAATATTGAGCTGCATGAGCTGTTTATATATTTTGGAGATTAATCCTTTGTCCGTTGATTTGTTTGCAAATATTTTCTTCCATTCTGAGGGTTGTCTTTTCATCTTGCTTATGGTTTCCTTTGCTGGGCAAAAGCTTTTAAGTTTCATTAGGTCCCACTTGTTTATTTTGTTTTTATTTCCATTACTCTAGGAGGTGAATCAAAAAAGGTCTTGCTGTGATTTATGTCAAAGATTGTTCTTCCTATGTTTCCTCTAATAGTTTTATAGTGTCCAGTCTTACATTTAGCTCTCTAATCCATTTTGAGTTTATTTTTGTGTATGGTGTTAGGGAGTGTTCTAATTTCATTCTTTTACATGTAACAGTCCAGTTTTCCCAGCACCACTTATTGAAGACACTGTCTTTTCTCCATTGTATTTCCTTGCCTCCTTCATCATAGACTAGTTCACAATAGGTGCGTGGGTTTATGTCTGGATTTCCTATCTTGTTCCATTAATGTATGTTTCTGTTTTTGTGCCAGTACCATATTGTCTTGATTACTGTAGCTCTGTAGTATAGTCTGAAGCCAGGGAGTCTGATTCTTCCAGCTCCGTTTTTTTCCCTCAAGACTGCTTTGGCTATTCAGGGTCTTTTGTGCCTCCATACAAATTTTAAGATGATTTGTTCTAGTTCCATAAAAAATGCCATTGGTAATTTGATAGGGATTGCATTGAATCTGTAGATTGCTTTGCGTAGTATAGTCATTTTCACAATATTGATTCTTACAATCCAAGAACATGGTATTTCTCTCCGTCTGTTGGTATCATCTTTAATTTCCTTGATCAGTGTCTTATAGTTTTCTGCATACAGGGCTTTTGTCTCCCTAGGTAGGTTTATTCCTAGGCATTTTATTCTTTTTGTTACAGTGGTAAATGGGAGTATTTCCTTAATTTCTCTTTCAGATTTTTCATCATTAGTGTATAGGAATACAAGACATTTCTGTGCATTAATTTAGTATCCTGCAACTTTACCAAATTCATTGATTAGCTCAAGTAGTTTTCTGGTGGCATTTTTAGGATTCTCTATGTATAGTATCATGTCGTCTGCAAACAGTGACAGTTTTACTTTTTCTTTTCCAATTTGTATTCATTTTATTTCTTTTTCTTCTCTAATTTCCATGGCTAGGACTTCCAAAACTATGCTGAATAATAGTGGTGAGAGTGGACAACCTTGTCCTGTTCCTGATCTTAGAGGAAATGCTTTCAGTTTTTCACCATTGAGAGTGATGTTTGCTGTGGGTTTTTCGTATATGGCCTTTATTATGTTGAGGTAAGTTCTCTCTATGCCCAGTTTCTGGAGAGTTTTTATCATTGTGTTGAATTTTGTCAAAACTTTTTTCTGCATCTATTGAGATGATCATATGGCTTTTATTCTTCAATTTGTTAATATGGTGTATCATATTGATTAATTTGCATATATTGAATAATCCTTGCATCCCTGGGATAAATCCCACTTGATCATGGTGTATGATCCTTTTAATGTGCTGTTGGATTCTGTTTGCTAGTATTTTGTTGAGAATTTTTGCATCTATAGTCATCAGTGATATTGCTCTGTAATTTTCTTTTTTTGTAGTATCTCTGCCTGGTTTTGATATCAGGGTGATGGTGGCCTCATAGAATGAGTTTGGGAGTGTTCCTTCCTCTGCAATTATTGGGAAGAGTTTGAGAAGGATGGGTGTTAGCTCTTCTCTAAATGTTTAATAGAATTCACCTGTGAAGCAATCTGGTCCTGGACTTTTGTTTGTTGGAATATTTTTAATCACAGTTTCAATTTCATTACTTGTGACTGGTCTGTTCATGTTCTCTATTTCTTCCTGGTTCAGTCTTGGAAGGTTATACCTTTGTAAGAATTTGTCCGTATCTTCCAGGTTGTCCATTTTATTGACATAGAGTTGCTTTTAGTAGTCTCTTAGGATGCTTTGTATTTCTGCAGTGTCTGTTGTAACTTCTCCTTTTTCATTTCTAATTTTATTGATTTGAGTCCTCTCCCTCATTTTCTTGATGAGTCTGGCTAAAGGTTTCTCAATTACTTTTATCTTCTCAAAGAACCAGCTTTTAGTTTTAGTTATCTTTGCTATTTTCTTTCTTTCTATTTCATTTATTTCTGCTCTGAGCTTTATGATGTCTTTCCTTCTGCTAACTTTGGGTTTTGTTTGTTCTTTCTTTAGTTCCTTTAGGTGTAACGTTAAATTGTTTACTTGAGATTTTTCTTGTTTCTTGAGGTAGGCTTGTATAGCTATAAACCTCCCTCTTAGAACTGCTTTTGCTGCATCCCATAGGTTTTGGATTGTCATGTTTTCATTGTCATTTGTCTCTACGTATTTTCTGATTTCCTCTTTGATTTCTTCAGTGATCTCTTGGTTATTTAGTAACGTATTATTTAGCCTCCATGTGTTTGTGTTTTTTACGTTTTTTTCTCTGTAACTGATATCTAATCTCATAGCATTGTGGTCAGAAAACAGGCTTGATATGATTTCAGTTTTCTCAAATTTACTGAGGCTTGATTTGTGAGCCAAGATGTGATCTATCCTGGAGAATGTTCTGTGAGCACTTGAGATGAAAGTGTAATCTGCTGTTTTTGGATGGAATGTCCTAAAAATATCAATTAATTCTATCTGGTCTATTGTGTCATTTAAAGCTTCTGTTTTCTTATTTATTTTCATTTTGGATGATCTGTCCATTGGTGTAATTGAGATGTTAAAGTCCCCCACTATTATTGTGTTACTGTCAGTTTCCTCTTTTAGAGCTGTTAGTAGTTGCCTTATGTATTGAGGTGCTCCTACGGTGGGTGCATATATATTTATAATTGTTATATCTTCTTCTTGGATTGATTCCTTGATCATTATGTAGTGTCCTTCCTTGTCTCTTGTAATATTCTTTATTTTAAAGTCTATTTTATCTGATATGAGTATTGCTACTCCAGCTTTCTTTTCATTTCCATTTGCATGGAGTATCTTTTTCCATCCCCTCACTTTCAGTTTGCATGTGTCCCTAGGTTGAAGTGGGTCTCTTGTAGACAGCATATATATGGGTCTTTTTTTTTGTATCCATTCAGAAAGCCTGGGTCTTTTGGTTTGAGCATTTAATCCATTCACGTTTAAGATTATTATAAATATGTATGTCCTTATGACCATTTTGTTAATTGTTTTGGGTTTGTTTTTGTAGGTCCTTTTCTTCTCTTGTGTTTCCCACTTAGAGAAGTCCCTTTAGCATTTGTTGTAGAGCTTGTTTGGTGGGGCTGAATTCTCTTAGCTTTTGCTTGTCTATAAAGCTTTTGATTTCTCCTTCGAATCTGAATGAGATCCTTGCTGGGTAGAGTAATCTTGGTTGTAGGTTCTTCACTTTCATCACTTTAAGTATATCATGCCACTCCCTTCTGGCTTGTAGAGTTTCTACTGAGAAATCAGCTGTTAACCTTATGGGAGTTCTCTTGTATGTTATTTGTCATTTTTCCCTTGCTGCTTTCAATAATTTTTCTTTGTCTTTAATTTTTGCCAATTTGATTACTCTGTGTCTCAGTGTGTTTCTCCTTGGGTTTATCCTGTATGGGACACGCTGTGCTTCCTGGACTTGGGTGGCTATTTCCTGTCCCATGTTACGGAAGTTTTCGACTGTTATCTCTTCAAATATTTCCTCAGGTCTTTTCTCTCTTTCTTCTCCTTCTTGGACCCCTACAATGCAAATGTTGTTGTGTTTAATGTTGTCCCAGAGGTCTCTTAGGCTGTCTTCATTTCCTTTCACTCTTTTTTCTTTATTCAGTTCCACAGCTGTGAATTTCACCATTCTGTCTTCCAGGTCAGTTATCCATTCTTCTGCCTCAGTTATTCTGCTATTGATTACTTCTAGTTTAGTTTTCATTTCAGTTATTGTATTGTTCATCTCTGTTTGTTTGTTCTTTAATTCTTCTAGGTCTTTCTTATACATTTCTTGCCATCTTCTCGATCTTTGCCTCCATTCTTTTTCCAAGGTCCTGGATCATCTTCACGATCATTATTGTGAATTCTTTTTCTGGATGGTTGCGTATCTTCACTTCATTTAGTTGTTTTTCTGGGTTTTTATCTTGTTCCTTCATCTGGTAAATAGCCCTCTGCCTTTTCATCTTGTCTATCTTTCTGTGAATGTGGTTTTTGTTCCACAGGGTGCAGGATTGTAGTTCTTCTTGCTTTTGCTGTTTGACCTCTGGTGCAAAATACAGACGTCTTGACTCTCCGCTGGAGTTCTGATCCAAGAGGTCAGGGAAAAGCCATGTAATTTTTAGCCAGCATATCATGAAATTTTTATGAGCAAGAACGTTTGGGAAAGCCTTCGCTGTTCATCTGCCAAGGCTATAGTAGGAAGGTTCTTGATTTTGATGGGAGAATTGTTTCTATGATACTGAAAATTCATGTTAAATTTCTGGAAGAATCTCAAAAGACTTAGTGATTGACTGTTATTGTGATTGTTGTAGTAACATTTTATGAAATACTTATTAAGTTGATACATAATATACACACCAGCATGGAGAAGGTATTTTATCTTAAGATGTGAAAATATTTTTAGAAAGCTTAGGAATAATTTAATGATCATTATTCAGGCTTTTTAAAGATGTACATATTTTCATACTCTAAGATGAGATTTTTCTGTATGTCATTCCATGAAAATAAAGGTATATCTTGCTAGTTAATATGATGGATACCTTTTTAAATGCCATCCCAAGGTTGAAAAAATACTAGTCTGCAAAGTATAAACAAAGTTTGAGCAATTTATGAATCCACAATTCAGGATATATATTTTTGTATGATTCAGAAAAAATTAACCTCTGACATTTCAGACTGTGGAATTGATGGCTGTTAGCAGAAACATCCACTTTTAAATTATTTTAAAAGCTAAGTTACAGTAACCATCTAGGGATCTTTGTGCTTCTGACTTTTTACCAATTTTATTTCTGTGGTAACTGAGTCACATCTAGGGTAGTGTCAGAAATTTGATTTTGCAAAATGAAGAAAAATATGTTGAACTAAAGTAAACTAAGGAAACATTCAGAAATCCTTTCTAGTTATCAGGAGCAAAACCAATTTATCAGCATACACTGTCATTTTCTTTTACTTCTAGAGAGGAGAAAATGGAAATTTAGACACAGGAAAACTTGCCAGCATTTATTGTGGAGGAAGTATAAGAATCAGGAGGGTTTATATGCTGCCCACTAGGTAGAAGAATAAAGCTTGTAATGTAGAGGGCTTCCAAGCAGCTTGGAAAGATGGGAGTGTGAAAGAAAGAATCTGACCAAAGGGTTTTTGATTTCCAAGAAGAGCATGACTTTTGGGCAAACACATAATGCTATTTCTGTGGTTTTAAAATTTGTCCACGAATTCTTTGATTCTCTTCATTCAGGAGGCAGAGTGTTATTCACTTCCCCCTGAATGCAGTCTTGCCTTAGCTCCTTGAGGAAGTGACAGTTTGCAACATCAGAGACTAGGTAACCAAAAGCCTCTGTAGATTCTGTCTTGGTTGTTCTGACTTGCTCTCTCTGGAATCTCTTAGGCTGTGAGGAAACTCAGGTAGCCTATGCAGCGGTCCATGTGTCAAACAACTGAAGTCTCCCACTGATGGCCAGTGAGGAACTGAGGCCTCCTAAGAATTTGGAAGTGAATCTTCCTCTAGTCAATTATCTAACTGCAACCTCATGAAAGATCTTGAGCCAGAATCAACCAGCTAAATGCTTTCAAGATTTCTGACCTAGAGAAACCTCAGGATAATAAATGTGTGTTGTTTTAGACACTGACTTTTGAGGTAAAAGTTGTTACTCAGCAATAGGTAACTAATACAGTCATTGACCTCCATGTTTGTTTTTTCTACAGTTGAGTTAGGAGTCTTTTGGGCCCTACTCTTCTGCCAACTTAGTTACTGCATCTTTTAAAAATAAATGTTTTGGTTTTGCATATGGTTCAAGAAATATCTTAGAAGAGCCTTGAGACCAGTTTGTATCCCTTCTAGCTAAATCTTGTCTCTGTTATAAAAATGAAGTGTGGTGGTTATTTTTTAAGGTGCTTTAACTGAAAGCACCCTAACTGATACATTCTAAATGATCTCACTTTATCTTACCTTTACATAATCTCAGATACTTACATATTATCTTTTTAGAGATTGTTAGAAAGAGATCATGAGAGATTCTTGTGTAAATGGCCTTCCTTCCCTTAGTGCTGGAAGAATCCTTTTGCTCTACTTAAATATAATATTCTTGGAAAGAATTCCACAAAAATGATCTGTGTTCTTCTCAGTGTATCATATCAAGGATCACATCCATATGTCTCATTGTTGGTGATGCTAACTTTGATCACTTAGTTGAGGTTGTATGTTTCAGGTTTTGCTAATATAAAGTTATTATTTTTCACTTTGTAATTTAATAAGTATTTTGAGACTAGGCAGATATCCTATTTCAGATCATATGTTTGCTCGTTAATTTTATCTTAGGATAATTATTACCGTGCTGTTTGGCAAATGTTGATTTTCTATCACTGTTTCTACATTTTCTGCTATAAGAAAGGGCATTCCCTTCCTCTCTTTAGCTTATTTATTCAATTATTTATTTAGAATTATTTGGTACTATTTTTGTAACTTTCTTGCAAATATAAAACTTTCAAAATAAAAAGTTAGAAAATTTAAATATCTTATAAATCTCAACGTTCAACTGTGGAAGGCATAGAGGGGTCTGGTAACTTTAATGATAGTGTCGGGCTATTTGTAAATTTAGATGTTTCCAAATAATATGTACATCACCAAAATGGCATTGACAGAGAATTGTCAAAATCACCATTGACTTCACCAATTATAATATGATGTCTATTAGAGCAGCGATCCCCAACTTTTTGGCAGCAGGGACCAGTTTTGTGGAAAGCAATTTTTCCATGGACCTGGGGGATGGAGATTTTGGGATGATTCAAGCGCATTACATTTATTGTGCACTTTATTTCTATTATTATTACATTGTAATATATAATGAAATAATTGTACAACTCACCATAATGCAGAATCGGTGGGAGCCCTGAGCTTGTTTTCCTGCATCTAGACGGTCTCACCTAGGGGTGACAGGAGACAGTGACACCTGAAGTGTGTTGCTTATGTCCAGTCTACTCCATAATCTCGTTTTGGTTGCTGTCACTGCAGAAAACCCTGCTTCACAAAGATAGGATGCTGGAAATGGAAGCAGGCTTTTCATTGCTTTTGTGGCAATCTCAGGATATCCCACCTTGTCTTTAATCCAGAGTGTATGGAAATTTGAAGTTGCCTCAAACATACTTTTAAGGGCACCGTCACGTGCAATCTCAAGCAGTTGATCCTCTTCTAGCACGGACAAAGTTGATTCGCCTGGCTTATTCACAAATGGGTCACAAATCTACTCCTTCCTGGTTTGGGGGTCTTTTGTGGTTGGGAAGTAATGCTCAAACTCGTTTGAAAGCTGAGATAGGTGATCATACACCAGCTGGGAGAAAGAAGGCCCTGGATCAGTCTCTTTCAAAATCTCTGCTGTTTGAAATGTCAAAAATCTCAATGTTCACCCATCACCCCCATAATTCCAGTTTGGCTTTGAGTGCAGCCACTTTATCTGCTGACTTGAACACAGTTGTAGTTCTTCCCTGAAGTGACAGATTGTGTACGTTGAGCAGGTTGAATGTATCACACAAGTAAGCAAGTTTTCAACCCATTCTGTGTCACTGAAATGTGCTGCCAGTGATGACTGTTTTTCTAAAAGAAATCTCTGGAGTGGCTCTCATAACTCAAAAACTCTGGCCAGGGGCTTCCCTGGTGGCGCAGTGGTTGAGAGTCTGCCTGGTGATGCAGGGGACACAGGTTCATGCCCCAGTCCAGGAGGATCCCACATGCCGCGGAGCGGCTGGGCCTGTGAGCCATGGCCGCTAAGCCTGCGCGTCGACAGCTTGTGCTCCACAACGGGAGAGGTCACAACAGTGAGAGGCCCGTGTACCGCAAAAAAAAAAAAAACAACTCTGGCCAGTTATCTACCTTTAGAAAGCCATCTCACTTCTGTGTCTGAGAGAAGACGCGTGTGTTCTGCGTCCACCTCCTCACAGAGCTGTGTGAATAGACGTGAGTTAAGGGCATGTAATTTAGTGGTTGATAATTTTAATCACATCCTGCAAAACGTTGTTAAGTTCAGGTGACATATTTTGGCTAGCCAGCATTGCTCTGTGGATGACACAGTGCGTAGACTCACACTCAGAAACGACCTCTTTGACCCAAGTAGTGAAACCAGAAAGCCATCCACTCATGGCAGCCACTCCATCCATGCATATACCGACACAAAATGACAAATTCAGTTTTCCTGTTATATAATCATTCAAAGACTTGAACAGTTCTGTAGCTGTGGTGCTGGTTGGCAACAAAAGTGCACAGAACATATCCTCATGCATATCCTCCTGAAAAATATATCACACCAAAACAAGCATTGTTGCCTTGTTGTCAACATTGGTAGACTTGTCAACCTGGATTGCATATCATGGTGACTCATTAATCCTCTAACAATTGTGCATTAATATCCTCTGCTTTTTTGCCAATTCATCTAGTTATGGTGCTAGCTGAAAAAGGAACACGTGCCATGTTTTGAACTGCAGTCTCCTAAAAGTACATGAAAAATGTCCTTAGCAGCAGAATTCTTCACCAATAGTAAAGAGCTTCTTAGCTTTAGCAATGCAGTTAGCCACTAAGAATGATGCTCTCAGTGCAAACAAATTTGATGAAGTGGTGGCCTTCAATAATTGCTTCTGTTCTTCATATTCCCTTTTTTTTCTTTTGAAAAACTCCAAAGGCTTGTCTTTGAATGCACGGTGCTTGGTCTCCATGTGGCGAAGCAGTTTTGAAAGTTTCATGGTTTCGTTGGATAGCTGGTCAGCACGTATTATACAAAGTGGGCTTGGCGAATATGGATCACCTGTTGCAATTAACCTGTAATTTAAGTAGGACTCTTGGTATTTTCTTTTAAATGCAGCTTCCTTTTTGTTGTCAGTCTTAGACTCTTCTGCTGTCTCATCATTGGTTCTTTCCCCCTTTTCAAAGAAGCTCTCCAGTGACATTTGTTTTTTACTCATTTTGGCTAGGGTTAGCATGTGGGCTTACCAAAACTGAGACAAGTGCAAAGTGCAGGAAAGAGGTGAGGACAGAAGTAGTAAATAAAATAATGGGCGGGCCATGCACAGATTAAAATAAGTGTCAGATTCTGACTTAAAGCCTACCACAAGATACACCTGGACAATTGAATTACATCAACTCACTTGCCACTATAAAGCCTGCCACCAGATGTAGTTTAATTGTCACTTGCCACTCACTGATAGGGTTTTGATATGAGTCTGCAAGCAATTGATTTATTATGGTCTCTTTGCAGTCAAACCTCTCTGCTAATGATAATCTGTATTTGCAGCCGCTCCCCAGTGCTAGCATCACCACCTCAGCTCCACCTCAGATCATCAGGCATCAGATTCTCATAAGGAGCATGCAACCTAGATCCCTCGCATGCACAGCTCACAGCAGGGCTCGTGCTCCTATGAGAATCTAATGCCACTGCTGATCTGACAGGAGGCGGAGCTCAGGTGGTAATGCAAGTGATGGGAGCAGCTGTAAATATAGATGAAGCTTTGCTTGCTTGACCTCTGCTAACCTCCGGCTTTGTGGCCCAGTTCCTAACAGGCCATGGACTGGTACCAGTATGTGGCCTGGGGGGTTGGAGACCCCTGTATTAGAGGATAATCAATATATACAGAAATCTGAGACAAATACTATTATAGTACTCATCTCTTTCAATTATTGGAATTCATCCAATAATTGAAAGTAGTAAACTTCCTTTCAATGTGTACATCTCCAAATTCTAAATAATGAACAAATTTATTTTTAAAGAAAGAAGCATATATTGAGGATCTTTCAGTTTATCCCAGTTTTTCCAGTGTAAGTATAACCACAAGGAATAGAGAAATGCAAAAATAAAAAGATTTTTTTCATATATTAAAATCTTTAATCTCATATTTTAAATTCATATACTGTCAAGGAAACTAAATTTAATTGAACTTGTACCATTCAACTGAATCTATTACAGATTTTTTACATATATTAGATAGTATTTATTGACACTGATAGCATTTTCATCTATATTAGATTAATGGATTCTCAAAACAACTTTTGTGATAGGTATTATTTCCATTTTTTTCCTCTGGACTCTCTGATCCTACTTCTATCATTAAATCTCTTTCTCTCTCTCTCTCTCTCTCTCTCTCTCTTTTTTTTGAATATTTATCTATTTGGCTGCACCGGGTCTTAATTGCAGCACATGGGATTTTTAATGCTGCATGTGGGATCTTTGTTTTGGCATGCGGGATCTTTAGTTGCAGCATGTGGGATCTTTAGTTGCAGCACATGAAGGGATAGTTGTGGTATGTGTGATCTAGTTCCCTGACCAGGGATCAAACCCACGCCCTGCTTTGGGAGCCCGGAGGCTTAGCCACTAAACCACCAGGTTAAGTCCAAGTATTATTTCTATATTATAGATGAGAACATGGAAACAGAGAAACTAATTATCTTTTCCATGTCTCCCAGTGAAAACTATAAGGATTCTGATTGTAAACCCCATGATTTTTCCTTTATATTGTAATTGTGTCTATATTTCTACAAAGAACCATGTTTAACCAAATTATTCCATATTTATTGAGATAGTAATAATTCTTATCTGGATTTTATCTTCTTTCTTTTCTTTTTCCTTTTCTTTTTTTAACATCTTTATTGGAGTATAATTGCTTTAAAATGTTGTGTTAGTTTCTGCTGTATAACAAAGTGATCAGTTATACGTATACATATATCTCCATATCCCCTACCTCTTGCGTCTCCATCCCAACCTCCCTATCTCACCCTCCCTATCCCACTGCTGTAGGTGGTCACAAAGCACTGAGCTGATTTCCCTGTGCTATGTGGCTGCTTTCAACTAGCTATCTGTTTTACATTTGGTAGTGTATGTATGTCAAGGCCACTCTCTCACTTCATACCAGCTTAAACTTCTCCCTCCACATGTCCTCAAGTCCATTCTCTACATCTGTGTCTTTATTCCTGTCCTGCCCCTACATTCTTCAGAACCTTTTTTTTTTTTTTAAGATTCCATATATCTGTGTTAGCATAAGGTACTTGTTTTTCTCCTTCTGACTGACTTAACTCTGTATGACAGACTCTAGGTCCATCAACTTCACTACAAATAATTCAATTTCATTTCTTTTTATGGTTGAGTAATATTCCATTGTATATATGTGTCACATCTTCTTTATCCATTCATCTGTTGATGGACACTTAGGTTGCTTCCATGTCCTGGCTATTGTAAATAGAGCTGCAATGAACATTGTGGTACATGACTCTGCTGGAATTATGGTTTTCTCAGGGTATATGCCCAGTAGTGGGATTGCTGGGTCATATGGTAGTTCTATTTTTAGGTTTTTAAGGCACCCCCATACTGTTCTGCATAGTGGCTGTATAAATTTACATTCTCACCAACAGTTCAAGAGGCTTCCCTTTTCTCCACATCCTCACCAGCATTTATTGTTTGTAGATTTTTTTGATAATGGCCATTCTGACTGGTGTGAGATGATACCCCATTGAAGTTTTGATTTGCATTTCTCTAATGATTAGTGATTTTGAGCATCCTTTCATGTGTTTGTTGGCAATCTGTATATTGTCTTTGGAGAAATGTTTATTTAGGTTTTGCCCATTTTTGGATTGGGTAGTTTGTTTTTTTGATATTGAGCTGCATGAGCTGCTTGTATATTTTGGAAATTAATCCTTTGTCAGTTGCTTCATTTGCAAATATTTTCTTCCAGTTCTGAGGGTTGTCTTTTCGTCTTGTTTATGGTTTCCTTTGCTGTGCAAAAGCTTTTAAATTTCATTAGGTCCCATTTGTTTATTTTTGTTTTTATTTCCATTTCTCTAGGAGATGGGTCAAAAAGGATCTTGCTGTGATTTATGTCATAGAGGGTTCTGCCTATGTATTGTTCTAAGAGTTTTATAGTGTCTGGCCTTACATTTAGGTCTTTCATCCATTTTGAGTTTATTTTTGGGTATGGTGTTAGGGAGTGTTCTAATTTCATTCTTTTACATGTAGCTGTCCAGTTTCCTCAGCACCACTTATTGAAGAGGCTGTCCTTTCTCCACTGTACATTCCTGCCTCCTTTATCAAAAATAAGGTGACCATATGTGTGTGGGTTTATATCTGGGCTTTCTATCCTGTTCCATTGAGCTATGATTCTGTTTTCATGCCAGTACCATACTGTCTTGATTACTGTAGCTTTGTAGTATAGTCTGAAATCTGGGAGCCTGATTCCTCCAGCTCCATTTTTCTTTCTCAAGATTGCTTTGGTTACTCAGGGTCTTTTGTGTTTCCATACAAATTGTGAAATTTTTATTCTAGTTCTGTGAAAAATGCCACTGGTAGTTTGATAGGGACTGGATTGATCTGTAGATTGCTTTGGGTAATATGATCATTTTCACAATGTTGATTCTTCCAATCCAAGAACATGGTATATTTCTCCTTCTGTTTATATCATCTTTCATTTCTTTCATCAGTGTCATATAGTTTTCTGCATACAGGTCTTTTGTGTCCTTAGGTAAGTTTGTTCCTAGGTACTTTATTCTTTTTGTTGCAGTAGTAAATGAGAGTGTTTCCTTAATTTCTCTTTCAGATTTTTCATCATTAGTGTATAGGAATGCAAGAGATTTCTGTGCATTAATTTTGTATCCTGCTACTTTATGAAATTCATTGATTAGCTCTAGTAGTTTTCTGGTAGCATCTTTAGGATTCTCTATATATAGTATCATGTCATCTGCAAACAATGACAGTTTTACTTCTTTTCTAATTTGGATACCATTTATTTCCATTTCTTCCCTGATTGCTGTGGCTAAAACTTCCAAAACTATGTTAAATAATAGTGGTGAGAGTGGGCAACCCTGTCTTGTTCCTCATCTTAGAGGAAATTGTTTCAATTTTTCACCATTGAGAATGCTGCTGGCTGTGTGTTTGTCATAGATGGCCTTTATTATGTTGAGGTAGGTTCCATCTATGCCTACTTTCTGGAGAGTTTTTATCATAAATGGGTGTTGAATTGTCTTGAAAGTTTTTTCTGTATCTATGGAGACTATCATATTGTTTTTATCCTTCAATTTGTTTACATGTTGTATCATACTGATTGATTTGCATATACTGAAGAATCCCTGCATTGCTGGGATAAACTCCATTTAATCATGGTGTATGATCCTTTAAATATTCTGTTCTATTCTGTTTCCTGGTATTTTGTTGAGGATTTTCACATCTATGTTCAACAGTGATATTGGCCTGGAGTTTTCTTTTCTTGTGACATCTTTTTCTACTTTTGGTATCAGGGTGAGGGTGGCCTCCTAGAATGAGTTTGGGAGTGTTCCCCCCTCTGCTGTATTTTGGAAAAGTTTGAGAACGGTACGTGTTACCTCCTCTCTAAATGTTTGATAGAATTCTCATGTGAAGCCGTCAGGTCCTGGGCTTTTGTTTGCTGGAAGATTTTTAATCACAGTCTCAATTTCAGTGCTTGTGATTTGTCTGTTTATATTTTCTGTTTCTTCCTGGTTCAGTCTGGGAAGGTTGTGCCTTTCTACGAATTTGTCCATTTCTTCCAAGTTTCCATTGCCATATAGTTGTTGCTTGTAGTAATCTGTCATGATCCTTTGTATTTCTGCAGTGTCAGTTGTTACTTCTCCTTTTTCATTTTGAATTCTATTAAAATGAGTCTTCTCCCTTCTTATCTTGATGAGTCTGGCTAATGTTTATCAATTTTATTTATGTTCTCAAAGTACCAGCTTTTATTTTTATTAATCTTTGCTATTGTTTTCTTCATTTCTTTTTCACTTATTTCTGATCTGAACTTTATGATTTGTTTCCTTCTGCTATCTTTGGGAATTTTTTTGTTATTCTTTCTCTAATTGCTTTAGTTGTAATGTTAGGTTGTTTGAGATTTTTCTTGTTCTTTAGGTAGGATTGTATTGCTATCAACTTCCCTCTTAGAGCTGCTTTTGCTGCATCCCATAGATTTTGGGTCATCTTGTTTTCATTGTCATTTGTTTCTAGGTAGTTTTTCATTTCCTCTATGATTTATTCAGTGATCTCTTGGTTATTTAGTAGTATATTGTTTAGCCTCCATGTGTTTTTATTTTTTACAGTTTTTTTCCTGTAATTGATCTCTAGTCTCATAGCATTGTGGTTGGAAAAGATACTTGATGCGATTTCAATTTTTGTTACTTGATTTGTGACCCAGGATATGATCTACCCTGACGAATATTCCACAAGCACTTGAGAAGAAAGTGTATTCTGTTGTTTTTGGATTGAATGCCCTATAAATATCAATTAAGTCCATCTTGTTTAATGTGTCATTTAAAGCTTGTGTTTCCTTATTTATTTTCACTTTGGATGATCTCTCCATTGGTGAAAGTGGGGTGTTAAAGTCCCCTACTATTATTGTGTCACTGTCGATTTCCCCTTTTATGGTGTTAGCATTAGGTTTATGTATTGAGGTGCTCCCATGTTGCATGCATAAATATTTACAATTGTTATATATTCTTCTTGGATTGATCCCTTGATCATTATGTAGTGTCCTTGTTTGTCTCTTGTAATAGTCTTTATTTTAAAGTCTCTTTTGTCTGATATGAGAATTCCTACACCAGCTTTCTTTTGATTTCCATTTGCATGGAATATCTTTTTCCATCCCCTCACTTTTCTGTGTGTATGTGTCCCTAGGTCCTAAGGGGGTCTTTGGTAGACAGCATATATATGGGTCTTGTTTTTGTATCCATTCAGCCAGTCTATGTCTTTTCGTTGGAGCATTTGATCCATTTACATTTTAGGTAACTATCAATATGTATGTTCCTATTACCAGTTTCTTAATTGTTTTGGGTTTGTTATTGTAGGTCTTTTCCTTCTCTTGTGTTGCCTGCCTAGCGAAGCTCCTTTAGCACTTGTTGTAAAGCTGGTTTGGTGGTGCTGGATTCTCTTAGCTTTTGCTTATCTGTAAAGGTTTTAATTTCCCCTTCGAATCTGAATGAGATCCTTGCTGGGTAGAGTAATCTTGGTTGTAGGTTTTTCCCTTTCATCACTTTAAGTATGTCATGCTACTCCCTTCTGGCTTGCAGAGCTTCTGCTGAAAGTTCAGCTGTTAACATTATTGGGATTCCCTTGTATGTTATTTATTGCTTTCCCTTGAGGCTTTTAGTATTTTTTCTTTGTATTTAATTTTTGCTAGTTTGATTAATATGTGTCTTGGCATGTTTCTCCTTGGATTTATCCTGTATGGGACTCTCTGTGCTTCCTGGACTTGATTGACTATTTCCTTTCCCATATTAGGGAATTTTCAACTATAATCTCTTCAAATATTTTCTCAGTCCCTTTCTTTTTCTCTTCTTGTTCTGGGACCCCTATAATTTGAATGTTGGGGCATTGAATGTTGTCCCAGAGGTCTCTGAGACTGTCCTCAATTCTTTTCATTCTTTTTTCTTTATTCTGCTCTGTGGTAGTTATTTCCATTATTTTGTCTTCCGGGTCATTTTTCCGTTCTTCTGCCTCCGTTATTCTGCTATTGATTCCTTCTAGAGAATTTTTAATTTCATTTATTGTGTTGTTCAGAATTGTTTGTTTGCTCTTTAGTTTTTCTAGGTCCTTGTTAAACGTTTCTTGCATTTTCATCATTCTTTTTCCAAGATTTTGGATCATCTTTACTATTATTACTCTGAATTCTTTTTCAGGTAGACTGCCTATTTCCTCTTCATTTGTTTGGCCTGGTGGGTTTTTACTTTGCTCCTTCATCTTCTGTGTGTTTCTCTATCTTCTCATTTTGCTTAACTTACTGAGTTTGGGGTCTCCTTGTCACAGGCTGCAGGTTCATAGTTCCCGTTGTTTGTGGTTTCTGCCCACAGTGGTTAAGGTTGGTTCACTGGGTTGTGTAGACTTCCTGGTGGATGGGGCTGGTGCCTGTGTTCTGGTGGATGAGGCTGGATCTCGTCTTTCTGGTGTGCAGGACTATGTCCAGTGGTACATTTTGGGTTGTCTGTGACTGTATTATGATATTAGGCAGCCTCTCTGCTAATAGGTGGGGTTGTGTTCCTGTCTTGTTAGTTGTTTGGCATGGGGTGTCCAGCACTGGTGCTTGCTGGTGGTTGAGTGAAACCGGGTCTTAGTGTTGAGATGGAGATTTCTGGGAGAGCTCTCGCTGATTGATATTACATGGGGCCAGGAGGTCTCTGGTGGTCCAATATCCTGAACTTTGCTCTCACACCTCAGAGGCTCAGGCCTGACACCCCACCAGAGCACCAAGACCCTGTCAGCCACACAGCTCAGAAGAAAAGGGAGAAAAAAAAGAAAGAAAAAAAATAAAATAGTTATTAAAATTAAAAAAAGAGAGCAACCAAACCAATAAACAAATACACCAATGATAACAAGCGTGAAAAACTATACTAATATAAACAAAAAAATCAGAATCTAGTCAGTCGTATACAACACACCCCAAGTCTACAATTGCTCCCAAAGTCCACTGCCTCAATTTTGGGATGATTCATTGTCTATTCAGGTATTCCACAGAAGCAGGGTACATCAAATTGATTATGGAGATTTAATCTGCTGCTCCTTAAGCTGCTGTGAGAAATTTCCCTTTCTCTTCTTTGTTCACAGAGCTCCTGGGGTTCAGCTTTGGATTTGGCCCTGCCTCTGCATGTTGGTTGCCCTCTGGCATCTGTTCTTCACCCAGATAGGAGGGGGTTAAAGGAGCGGCTGAATAAGGGGCTCTGGCTCACTCCTGCTGGGGGGAGGGAGGTGTATGGAATGCAGGGTAAGCCTGCAGTGGCAGGGGCTGGTGTGACATTGCAACAGCCTGAGGCATTACATGTGTTCTACTGGGGAAGTTGTCCCTGGATCATGGGACCCTGGAAGTGGCAGGCTACTCAGGCTCCTGGGAGGGTAGGAATGGATTGTGACCTGTGTTTGCACATAGGCTTCTTGGTGGCTGCAGCAGGAACCTTAGCATTTCATGCCTGTCTCTGGTATCTGCACTGACAGCCGTGGCTCATGCCTATCTCTGAAGCTCATTTAGGCAGTGCTCTGAATCTCCTTTCCTCACGTATCCCAATACAGTGGTCTCTTGACTCAGGCAGTTCCAGACTTTTTCCTGTACTCCCTCTTGGTTAGCTGTGGTACACTAACCCCCTTCAGGTTGTGTTCACACAGCCAACCCCAGTCCTCTCCCTGCAATCTGACCTCGGAAGCCCAAGCCTCAGCTCACAGCCTCCACCTGCCCTGGTGGGTGAGCAGACAAGCATCTCAGGTTGGTGAGTGCTGGTGGGCACCGATCCTCTGTGCAGAAATCTCTCCGCTTTGCCCTCTACACCCCTGTTGCTGCATTCTCCTCCATGGCTACAAAGCTTCCTCCCCCCACCCACCCACCCATTTCCACCAGTGAAGGGCTTCCTAGTGTATGGAAACTTTTCGTCCTTCACAGCTACCTCCCAGAAGTGCAGATCCTGTCCCTATTCTTTTGTCTCTGTTTTTTCTTTTTCTTTTGCCCTACCCAGGTATATGGGGAGTTTCTTGCCTTTGGGCATTCTGAGGTCTTCTGCCAGCGTTCAGTAGGTGTTCTGTAGGAGTTGTCCCCCATGTAGATGTATTTTTGATGTATTTGTGGGGAGGAAGGTGATCTTCACATCTTACTCCTCCAACATCTTGAAGCATCATCTCTTTGTTTTCTAATATTTTTTCTTTTACTAGGTTCTTTGGTCCTTTTTCAAATTCATTTCATTATTGCAGTTACTTGCTCAGTGTGGAAGCTGGAACAAATTCATTTTCTTGAAATGCAGTTTTGATGCAGCTATTTCACAGGGATAGAAATACAGTAGAAAGGAGATTAAGACCTCCATTATTGTGTTTATGGTTACTTGACATTATTAGAACTGACTGTGCTTGATAAAATATGGCTTCTATTCTTTACAATATATTGTCAAAGGTGCTTCCTCCTTTTTCTTTTTTTTTTTTGCCAACAAACATGTAGGAGAAAGACATAACTTGAAAGAGCTTTCTTTTAGCTGCAATATGAGTAGCTCTCTCTATTTTCAGTCAATCAGTATTAGGTGGCAAATAGGTGTCCAGGTGATTACCCTTTGCTTTATCTTGGAGTGGAGATCTTGGGAAGATTTCCCAATAAGTTTGGATGATTTGAACAGTGAAGGAGAGTGAAGAAGTAGCAAAGCTGGTTGGTTAGAAAAAAATATGAATACATATTAAAGGGAATTCACATCATACACAATACTTTCAAAAGAATGGTGCTTACTAGAAAATGAAAGTTGCAATCCAAACTCAAAACAAATTTTTTGCAGCTAGAAATGGAGTATCATATAAAAGATAATGCTTTTTTTTCAAAGGATGTGTGATTGTCCATAGTCGTAAAATCTGCATGGTTTATAAGTTAAAATATTGTAAGGGCAATGTAATGGTTAATTTTATGTGTTAACCTGATTGACCATGGTGGTGTTGGATTAAACATTATTTCTCGATGTGTTTGTAAGGGTATTTCTGAATGCAACTAGCATTTGAACCTGTGGATTCAGTAAAGTAGATTGTTCTCCCCAATGTGAGTGGGCATCATACAATCTGTTGAGAGCCTGAACAGAACAAAAGGCAGAAGGAAAGAGGAACCCAGTCTTTATTTCTGCTTCACTGATTGAGCTGGGGCATTTTACCTCATCTTCTCCAGTCTTCAGATGAGTATTTATACAATCAGTCCTCCTGATTTATAAGCTTTCAGACTCAGACTGAATTATACCATTGGCTTTCCTCAGTCTCCAGCTTGCAGATGGCAGATCATGGAACTTATCCTCCAAACTGCATGAGCCAGGGACTTCCCTGGCAGTCCCGTGGTTAAGACTTCACCTCCCAATGCAGGGTTCAATCCCTGGTCAGGAGCTAAGATCCCACATGCCTTGGGGCCAAAAAAAAGACCCAAAACATAAAACAGAAGCAATATTGTACCAATTTCAAAAAAAAATGGTCCAAATTGCATGAGCCAATTCCTCACACTAAACCTCTAAATAATAAATATATTTATATTTATTTATATATATACATATAGGATTGTAGTTATAATATATATTTCTATATAATATGGATATATATCTATATAATATTTATCTATCTATATAGATAGATATACTACCAGTTTTATGTTCTGTTGAGAAGCTTGACTAATATAGGCAAGAACAAAATTGTTTTCTTTTCTTATATTTTATTTTATTCTATCTTTATTGGAATATAATTGATTTACAATGTTGTGTTAGTTTCTGGAGTACAACAAAGTGAATCAGCTATAAGTATACATATATCCCCATATCCCCTCCCTCTTGAGCTTCCCTCCCATTCTTCCTATCCCACCCTTCTAGATCATCACAAAGCACCGAGCTGATCTCCCTGTGCTATGCAGCAGTCTCCCACTAGCCATCCATTTTACATTTGGTAGTGTATATATGTCACTGCTACTCTCTCACTTTGTCCCAGCTTCCCCTTCCCCTGCTGTGTCCTCAAGTCTGTTCTCTACAACTGTGTCTTTATTCCTGCCCTGCCACTAGGTTCATCAGTACCGTTTCTTTTAGATTCCATATATGTGCGTTAGCATATGGTATTTGTTTTTCTCTTTCTGACTTATTTAACTCTGTATGACAGACTCTAGCTCTATCCACTTCACTGCAAATAACTAAATTTCGTTTCTTTTTATGGCTGAGTAATACTCCATTGTATATATGTGTCACATCTTTATCCATTCATCTGTCAATGGACATTTAGATTACTTCCACGTCCTGACAACTGCAAATAGTGCTGCAATAAATATTGTGATACATGGATCTTTTTGAATTATGGTTTTATCAGGGTATGCCCAGTAGTGGGATTGCTGGCTCATATGGTAGCTGTAGTTTTAGTTTTTTAAGGAACCTCCATACTGTTCTCCATAGTGGCTGTATCAATTTACATTCCCACCAACAGTGCAAGAGGGTTCCCTTTTCTTCACATCCTCTCCAGGATTTATTGTTTGTAGATTTTTTGTTGATGGCCATTCTGACTGGTGTGAGGTAATACTTCATTGTAGTTTTGATTTACATTTCTCTAATGATTAGTGATGTGGAACATCTTTTCATGTGCTTGTTGACAATCTCTGTGTCTTCTTTAGAGAAATGTGTGTTTAGGTCTTCTGCCCATTTTTGGATTGGGTTGGTTTTTTTGATATTGAGCTGCTTGTATATTTTGGAGATTAATCCTTTGTCAGTTGCTTTGTTTGCAAATATTTTCTCCCATTCTGAGGGTTGTCTTTTCATCTTGTTTATGTTTTCCTTTGCTGTGCAAAAGCTTTTGTTTCATTAGGTTCCATTTGTTTATTTTATATTTTATTTCCATTACTCTAGGAGGTGAGTTATAAAGGATCTTGCTGTGATTTATGTCAAAGAGGGTTCTGCCTATGTTTTCCTCTAAGAGTTTCATAGTGTCTGGCCTTACATTTAGGTCTTTAATCCATTTTGAGTTACTTTTTGTGTATGGTGTTTGTTAGGAAGTGTTCTAATTTCATTCTTTTACATGTAGCTGTCCAGTTTTCCCAGCTCCATTTATTGAAGAGGCTGTCTTTTCTCCATTGTGTATTCTTGCCTCCTTTGTCAAAGGTAAGGTGACCTTATGTGCATGGGTTTATCTCTGGGCCTTCTATCCTGTTCCATTGATCTATATTTCTGTTTTTGTGCCAGTAACATACTATCTTGATTACTGTAGCTTTGTAGTGTATTCTGGAGTCAGGGAGCCTGATTCCTCAGCTTCATTTTTCTTTCTCAAGATTGTTTTGGCTATTTGGCATCTTTTGTGTTTCCATACAAATTGTAAAATTTTTAGGAACAAAATATTTTAAAACAAATGATCTATAGCACTTTGTACACAGTTGCTGTCCAATAAATATATATTGACACTGATTAATGCCTTTATCTAGCGTCTGTCAGTGAATTGATGTGCAGTACCTTCAAGCATTAAAGTTATAGTGTCTTAGATATGAAGAGCTATTCATAGCATCCTGGCGAATGGCCTGGTGCCTCACTCTTTGTTCTGTATCTATTTGCATCACTATGTATTCCCTTTTTCTTCAAACTGTAGGAATCTGATAACACTATTCCATTCCCATGTATAGCCCAGCGAAACTTGTAGAGCTAGACATGAGCTCTAAATGAGCAAAGCCTTGAATCAGATCATTAAGCAGACGCTGGGCTCTGGGTCTGATAGAAATGGACATCTTGGGTTATAAATATTAATTGGACAACATAGCAGTCAGGCAACACTTCTAATTTTGAAAAATGTGCGACAACAGAGAGTGTTATAAGTACATGATAAATAAGCCACTCTGAAGACATCCTCTGAGAAAAAACCACTTGAAAATGCATAAACAGAGTTGTAACTTGTTACAGTAATTAGAGAAAAATACTCTGATTGATTTTCCAAAGTATTTTTAGGATAGACATCTTACTTTTACTTTTCTTTGTGATTCACTGGATTTAGAATGCTCATTCGGGAGTAATGTCAGTAAGAAATTAGAATAGGAAGTTCCAGCCCTTGTCCCCCACAGAAACACTGATTTAACAACAATATATGAGGCAAAATATTTTATGAGAAGTTCTGTATCCAGGTAAGAAGCTGCAGTGATTTAGACAAACACACACACACACACACACACACACACACACCCCTTACATTGAAATGGGTAAAAGGAGCAATTTTACCTTACCCCCATCAGCCTGTCCTCCAAGCCAGCACAGCTCAGTGATTTGGCCTGTGATTTTCTCCTCAAGGAAAAAGAGAAAGAGGAGTGTTTATCCAAAGTCCCTGGACTCTCAGTGCACTGCCTGAAAGACTTGTTTCTACCTCACCTCACCTGGAACACTGACAGAACTGGCATAGTTTTGGCAACTGAGAACAAAAGAAAGGTGTGATGGCTTGCTGCTGCCAGCACACTCTGCAAGTTTGTGAACACACAGAATCTGAGGCACATTATCTCAGAGAGAGGAGTAGACCATGCCTCCAACATTCTGGTCTTAAGTGTGCTTCCAAAAGACTCATTTCTATCTTGCCTCACATAGCGGGCTGATGGAATCAGCATAGTTTGGATGCCTTGGGATAGCTGAAAACAAAGGAAAGGGGAAAGAGGTTTTTGCCTAGCATGCAAGATTGGGAGAAGGTGCAGAACCTGAGGCTTCTTTCCAAAGAGGTAGGGAGAGTAGTGGAGCATGACTCCAATGTTCTGGGCTGCAGTGGAGTCCAAACACCAGAGGGAGCCAGAGATTATGGGCTCCTAAAAAAATAGTGAGACTGGTAAATCCCTCTAATTAGGAGTCTACACACAAAAGTTTAGAGAAGATACATTTGTAGAAAAGATTTGAGAGGCTCCTAGAATGTCTAGCTGGGATGATTGATGAATATCTCTTCCCATTGAAACCAGTTTGTAAAGACTGGGAAAAGCAGCTGTTTCTTCAAATTTGTAGATACTAACACAAAGCTACATGGAACAACAACAACAACAACAAAAATCAGGGAAACATAACCCAATCAAAGGAACAAAACAACTTCTAGTAACCAACCCTAAAGAAATGGAGATCTATGTATTATTTGACAAAGAATTCAAAATAATTGAATTTAAAAGACTCAATGAATTACAAGAGAACACAGATGGACAACTAAACAAAATCAAGAAAATGATACATGAACAAAATAATATCAACAAAGAGAAACTAAAAAATAACCAAAGAGAAATTCTGGAGATGAAGGACTACAGTAACTGAACTGAGAAACTCACTAGAGTTATTCAACGGCTGACTTTATCAAGCAGAAGAAAGAATCAGTGATCTTGAATATGGATAATTTAAAATTATCCAGTAAGAAGAAAAAAAGAAAAGAGTGAAGAAAGCCTATGGTCACCAGCAGACAATCCAACATATACACTATGGACAAAAATTTCTAATTCCAAGGAGAAAAATGGAAATCCAGATTCATGAAGCCCAAATACGATAAATCCAAATCACTGCATCCCAAGACAGAATATAATCAAACTGTTCAAAGACAAAGACAGTTGTGAAATCAGTGAGAGAGAAGTGACTCATCATGCACAAGGGATTCCTCATAAGACAATGAGCAGATTTCTCAGTAGAAACCTTGCAATTCAGAAGGCACAAGAATAATATATTCAAAGGACCAAAGGCAAAAAAGAAAAAACTTCCAACCAAGAGTGATATATGTGGTAAAACTGTCCTTCAAAAATGAAAAAGAGAAAAGACTTCCCAAATGAAAGCTGAAGGAATTTGTCAATGCTAGACTTGCTTAAAAAATGGCAAAAGGAGTCCTTCAAGTCCCATGTTCAACGAAGGATAAAACATCCAGAGAGAAAATCAATAAGGCAACAGCAGACTTGAGAAACACCATGGATCAAATAGACCCGAGACATATACAGAACATTTTACCCAACAGCATCAGAGTATACATTCTTTTCAAGTACATATTAAACATCCTCTAGGACAGATCACACGTTAGGCCACAAAGCAACTGTTAACAAACTTAAGACAATTGAAATCACACCAAGTAACTAGTCCAACCACAATGCAATGAAACTAGAGATCCCTAATAGAAGGAAAACTAGAAAATTCATAAATATGTGGACACTAATACACTCTTGAAAAATCAGTGGATCAAAGACAAAATCAAAGGGAAAATAAAAAATAGTTTGAGACAAATGAAAATGATAATATGACATACCAAAACTTATGAAATGCAGCAAAATCACCCTAAAAAAATTTTATAGTGATGAACACCTACATTAAAAAAGAAGAAAAATTTCAACTAAACAACCTAACTTTATACCCCAAGGAATTAGAAAAAAAAGAACTAGACCCAAATTTGCAAAAGAAAGGATAATAGAGATTAGAGCTGAAGTAAATGAAATAGAGAAACAATTAAATCAAAGCTAAGAATTAGTTTTTGAAAAGCAAACAAAATTGACAAATCTTTAGGTAGAAAGTCTAAGAAAAAAAGGAGTGAAGGATCAAATAAATTATAAACAAAAGATGAGACATTACAAGTGATACCACAGAAATACAGAGGCACTTAGGAGACTGCTGTAAACAATTATATGCCAACAAATTGGATAAACAAGAATAAATGGATAAATTGCTAGAAACACAACCAACCAAGACTGACATGAAGAAAGAGAAAATCTGAACAAACCAATAAGGAAATTGAATCAGAAACCAAAAACCTCCCAAGAAAGAAAATCCCAGGACCAGATGACTTCACTGGTGAATTTTATCAAACATGTAAACAAGAATTAACATCACACAGTGTTAAATGTCAAATATATTTCAACAAAAATACAAATATCTTTATTACACGGTTTTTAAACCACTTATGTAAATGTATTACAGAAGAGCTATCACAACTATTCCTGAAAAAACACTCTTATCAAAGTAGCTTGTACAGACCACTCATATACTCATGGTTAATACAAACAAAGAGAATTCAACAGCAATTCTTCTTAAACCCTTCCAAAAATTTGAAGATGAGGAAATACTTCAAACTTATTTTACAATGCCAGACTTACCCTGATAGCAAAATCATACAAGGAAACTACACAAGGAAAATATTACAATTCAATATCTCTGATGAACATAGGTGCAAAAATTCTCAACAAATTACTAGTAAACAGATTTTAACAGTACATTAAACGGATCATATACCATGATCAAGTGGGATTTAACCCTGAGATGCAAGGTTGGCTCAACATATGCAAATCAATAAATGTGACACAGGACATTAATGAAATGAAAGATAAAAGTCATATAATCATCCCAATAGGTGTAAAAAAATTGACAAAATACAATATCCTTTCATGATAAAAACTCTCAACAAATTGGATTTAGAAAAAATGTTTTTCAATATAATAAAGACCAAATATGATAAACTCTCAGCAAATATCATACTCAGTTGTAAAAGTTTGAGAGCTTTTCCTGTAAGATAGGAACAAGACAAAGGTGCCCACTGTCACTACTCTTATTCAGTATAGTACTGGAAATCCTAGCCAGAACAATCAGGCAAGAAAAAAAAAAAAAAAATAGAAGGCATCCAAATCAGAAAGGAAGAAGTAAGATAGTCTCGGTTTTCAGATGACATAATCTTATATGCAGGAAACCCTAAAGTCACCACTAAAAAACTTTTAGACTAATAAATGAATGTAGTAAATGCATAATAAAAAATCAATATACAAAAATCAGTTGTGTTTCTATACACTAACAGTAAACTATCTGAAAAGGAAATTAGAAAACAATCCTATTTACAGTAGCATTAAAAAGAATAAAATACTTAGGAATAAGTTCAATCAAGGAAATACACCAAAAACTGTAAAACATTGATTAAAAAAATTTTTTAAAGACACCAATAAATGGAAAGTCAGACCTTGTTTGTGGATTAGAGGACTTAATATAATTTAAATGTACACACTATTCAAAGTGACCTGCCGATTCAGTTCACTCCCTATCAAAATACCAAAGGCAGTTTTTGCAAAAACTCAAGAAAATCCATTCTAAAATTTGTAATGAACCATGAAAGACTCCAAATAGCCAAATAAATCTTTAAAAGAACAACGAAGTTGGAGGCATCACACTTCCTGATTTCAAAATACACACAGATCTACAGGATTAAAACAGTTGGTACTGACATGGAGACCTACAGAACAATAAAATAGAGAGCCCAGAAATGAACTCATACATATTTGGTCAACTAATCTTTAACAAAGGTGCCAAGAACACATTATGGGGAAAAGAAAGTCTCTTCAACAAATGATGTTGGAAAAACTGGATAGCCACATGCGAAAGAATAAAATTGGACCCTTATTCCCCGGACAAAAAATAATTCAAAATGGATTAAGACCTAAATGTAAGATCCCAAACTGTGAAACTCATATAAGAAAAGCATAAGGGAAAATCTCATGACATTGTTTTTGACAATGACCTCTTGGAGACGAGACCAAAACCACAAGCAATGAAAGCAAAAATAGACTAATGGGAGTATATCTAAGACACTCTTGCACAGTAAAAGAAACAGTCAACATAGTGAAAGGACAACTTTGGGAACTGGAGAAAGTATTTGCACACCATGTATCTGATAAGCAGTTAATATCTAAAAATGTATAAAGAAACCCTTACAACTCAACAATAAAAAACCAAATAGCTTGATTTAAAAATGGGCAAAGGACTTGAATAAACATTTTTCCAAAGAAGACATATAAATGACCAACAGGAGTATGAAAAGATGCTCAACATCACTGACCATCATGGAAATATGATTCAAAATCACAATGAGATATCACTTTACACAACTTAGGATAGATTTTATAATAACCCCCTCACCACAAAAAAGATAAAAATTGTAGTAAGGAGCTGGAAAAATTGGAACCCTTGTACATTGTTGGTGGGAATGTAAAGTGATGCAGCAGTTATGAAAAACAAAATGGTGGTTCCTCAAAAAATTAAAAATAAAACTACCAACATTCACACTTCTGGTTACACACCCAAAAGAACTGAAATCAAGACCTCAAAGAGTTGTTTGCATTCTCATGTTTATTGCAGCACTAGTTACAATAGCCTAGATATGGAAACAAGCTAAATGTCCATCAACATATTAAGAGATAAAGAAACTGTGATATAGACATACAATGGAATATTATACAGTCTTAAAACGCCAGGAAATTATGCCATTTGGGAGATGTGATTAGAAAGCCAAGTTGAGCATATATTATTTTCCTAGGGCTGCCATAACAACCGACCACAAACTTGGAAAGCTTAGAACAATAGAAATTTATCATTTCACAGTTCTGGAGGCTAGAAGACTGAAATGAAGGTGTCAGTAATGGGCCTTGATTTCTCTGAAAACTCTAGGGAGGAACCCTTCCCTGCCTCTTCCTAGCTTCTGGTGGTTGCAATTGTTAATGTTCCTTGGCTTGTAGATGTGTCATTACAATATCTGTGTCCGTAGTCACATGGAGTTCTCCCTGCATCTGTGTCTGTGTCCAAATTTCCCTCTTCTTAAAAGAACACTATTGCTTGAATTAGGGCCTGTTAATCCAGTATGACTTCATCTCAACTTGATTACATCTGCAAATGTCCCACTTCTAAATAGAGCCACATTCACAGGAACCTGTGTTTAGGATTTGAACACATCTTCTTGGAGGATATAATTCAACTCTCAACCAAGCCAGATTATAGAGGACTTTGAATCCCAGGTCAAGATACTGTTTTGTATAATAAAGGCAGTGGAGAAGCATGAAAGCTTTTAAGCAATAGAATAAAAATTAAAAATTTGCTTCAGAAAAAGGGATGCTGTTATAGTGGAGATGATCTGTAAAGGAGAGAGGAGAGAGGAGAGAGAACTAGAAGTTCCTAAAAACTTTATTGAGTATTTTATTTTTAAGTTTACAGAAAATTTTTTCTCATAATTATTTTATGACTAAAGACCTATAACTAGTATCTAAAATCAGTGGCATTATCAAGTAAGAAAATATTGTTATAGTAATAGGAGACCATTATTTTAATGTCAGAATTTGATTCATTCCTTTCCTTGATCTTCTAGTGGGAAAAAAAAAAAAAGTAAAAAAATGAATGCAACTGCCTAATGAGTTTTTGGAAGTAAGATCATAGTAATAAAATGTCATTCTCATCATATCATATCAATGCATACAATCAACATGACTTATCACTGTTGTTGTTCATCTGAACAGCTTGCTTGGGTAGTGTTTATTATGTTCATCCATAGTTGCTCTTCTCCTCCATTACCATACTATACTCTTTGGAAGGAAGTCCTACTTCAGTCCACACTTAAGGAATGAGGAGCTATATTTCACCTCCTTGAGGATGAATGAAATTTCTACATCAATTATTTGAAATTCTCCTGCATGGGAAACTTGTTTGTTTCCCCCCCATTTATTTATATCAGTATGGATTCATGGATTTTTTTTATACATTAGGTTATAATTCAATACTATATTATTTATGTTGTTGCTAAAATTGTTCCAGTTTTGTCCATTGGGAGTTCTTTCAGTTGATTTCTGTGTCCCTTTGACATACTCCATTATTATAAATTTTTAAAATACTTCCTTACTTTTGGGGCACTACAAAATGCTCCAGGTTCATCTTGCATATTCCCTCCCCCAGTCCTAGTGTCAGTCATTTCCCCAAAGTAGCTCTAGTTCCCTAGGTTGAAGAGTGATATTAGAAACCAAGATGGTGCTAGACGTGTTCATTGACCTCTTAACTGACACAAAAAGGAAATAATATGCGTGCACACCTAATCATATATATACACATATAAATATTTCTATATGTATCCATCTGTATCTATATTTAGCTAAATGTGTGTTCATTTTAGGTCTCCACACGTAATACATTACCACAAGGGGCATTTTAACCTTCTCCCCTTGCTTGTCTGTGACCCCTCACTCTTATCAGTGAAAAACCTGACTTCCCTCATCTGCCATCCATTTACTTAATTGTTTAATTCTGATATATATGTATAGAAGTTTCAAAGTTGTTAATCCATACCCTTGTGGGAAACAATTTTATCAACTAAAGTATATTGCTATGTACAGTTCCTTTTTTCTTTACTCTTCCAGGCTCCTTTCATTTCTAAAGTTACTTAGATCAGCACCTCTTTCCTTTACCCACTTCTGTGAGGTTACTTTATATATTTGTGATATGGTTATATCTTTTGTCATACTCTGCAATCCTTCCTGGGATTTCCTGACTTCCTAATTGACTTTTTAAAACATCTGCATACATTAATGTTCATTCTTTTTACTATACATTTTTATGAGTTTGACAAATGCATTGTCATACGTCCATCATTACAGTATCATATATATTAGTTGTACGGCCCTAAAAAAAAGACACTGTGCTTCATTTTTTCAAATCTCTCCTTCCCAAATTCCTTGTTACCATGATCTGTTCACATCTCTATGGTTTCTCCTTTTCCAGAATGTCATATAAATGGAATCACACACTATGTAACCTTTTCAAAAAAGTGGAAAAAGTGGCTTTTTTTTCACTTAACAATATGCATTTAAGATCCATCCATGTTTTTGAATGGCTTGATTACTCATTCCTGATTATTGCTGAACAGTATTCCATTGTACACATGTACCACAGTTTGTATATCCTTTCACCTATTGAAGGACATCTTGGTTAAAGAAGTCAAGTATTTAATCTAGCTGCAAACATTATTTGACTCAAAGTTGGCCTGAATTTGCTTAAATGCTTCAACCACTAATTAATTCTATTTCCTCCTTGCTCTTCCTGTCAAGAAGTGAGTGTATTGTTCTGTTTAAATTGAAAAGCCTATTATTCTGTTTAAATTGAAAAAATTACTTGTATGTTAGCTTTTCTCTGATCATTCCAATGGATTTTGTTAAAGACAACAAACATTGTTTTGGTACAATTTTTTCAAAGTGTAAAGCCATTTACATGAAAATACCTTTAGAAATGATGCAAAGAAATGACAAAATAAGCTATGAATCTTCATCATTATTTTTGATCTTATTTGTTTTCCTTATAGGTATTTTCTTGCTTCAAGATAGCAATCCTACCCCACCCCTGGGACTTTTATTTAACAAATCATGTATTTAAAGCCTGTTTTTGTCCCTTATTTCCAGAACAAAAATATTACTCAACCTCAAAACTTCAAATGTTGATTTTACATTAGAGAATTTGATTTTAAAATGTTTTTACTTTCTACATTTTTTTAATACTATTCATTTTAAGGGTGTGATGTGTCAAGGAAACAGTTGATAGTGAAGAAAATGCTCAAGAAAATTAGCTCTTTGAAGTAAATAAGTAATAGTATATTACTTATTAATAAGTAATAGTAAATTCTAAAGTGGTAAAATAAGACATATTAAATAGTACTGAAAAAATTAGGTAATTTCATAATCATAATAGCCAGCAATGATTGGGAACTTATTATATGCCAGACACAGAGGAAGCTAATTTGTGTTCAATAAATTACCCCAACAATTCAAGGGAAAGTTATTATTATCATATTATTATTATAAATATTATTTACAGAAGGAAATTGAGGTTTATGTAGGATTATGTAAGTTTCCAAAGTCCATATTGTTAGAAAGTAGTAGAATTATGTTCAAAATAAGGTCTTTATGTCTTCAAATAACATGTGTTTAGCCATAGTTATCCATTTCAGTGCTTCCTTCTGTTCATGATAATGTAGTATCTACAGAATATCATAACAGAATATATACCTGGTCCTTACTGGTCATGGTGAATGTATTTTAGATTTTCCAATAAGACTGAGAATACAGACATGCCCATAAAATGATGGTTTGTCTTGACCAATCTTAGGAGGCTAGACTTTAAGAAAGTTAAAGAAATGAGGCTTGGCTCTTCTGAGACGACTGATTGGAGTTGTTGTTTCTGGCTTTCAAAATAAGTTCTGCCACCCTACCTCCGGCTGGCAACAGATGCCTGCAAGCATAATTTCCATTAAGACATGGGTTTCCCTGTGGTCTTTCTCAAGAGTCATCCTGCAGTAGAGAGGCTAAGCATCACATTGAATATTTTAAACTACAGCAACAAATGGAGAAATAAATTCCTGTGTCATTTGGGACACTGTGAGAATTGAATCAGGGGAGACTTCTTCAATCAGGTAAATCTGGAGTCAGCTCTTCATTGCTTATGAATAATTATAGAGAATAGACAGAATCATTAAACTACATGGAGATCTAACTGCAAACTTATTCACTCTTAATATTCACCAAAAGAAAATATGGAGGCAGAAAGAGAAAATTATTTGTGCATTTACCATCTTTTATATGAGTTTCCCAATTTGGCAATTCATGATAATAAAAATTCAAGTTTGGCTCTCTTCAAAGTGAGTCGTACTTAATCATAATTGTAAAGCATTTATTCTTAAGAAATTACAAAATTCTAGTCTGAGGAGTTTAAGTTAAAAAGTGGAACTATTGTCATGTAATTCAGGAATGATTTCCACAGAGTGGAAGTCAGATTTTGTAACTTTAGGAAATAGCTCCAGCTTCCCAGAAGACAATATTTTAAATCCAGAAAGTGTCTGCCACTCACATATTCACTCTGAGTAGAAACACTAACCATCTATTACTCCTGTTGTGAGAAGAGTGATAATATTGAAGGTATGAAGGTTTTATATTTTTTAAATACGGTTTAATTTTAGATTTCCTGAAGGCTTTTAGATGATGAGGAGGAGGATAATAATGGCATTATTATTGATATAGTAACCATTTCTTGATTCTAACTGACAGTGCCAAGTCAGTTCATTATTATATCTTTCTATATTTACCACAGATATATGTGATATCTACTATTACTTATACTTAAACAAAATTTAAATACATTAACTAACATGTTCAAGGCCAAAAAACTTTAAAGGATGGCATCCTAACTGAAATATGATCCAATTTAACTCTAAAGCCCTTTTTCTTAATGACTATGGTATACTGATAAGCAATAATGCTCACTCTAACCCCTTTTAAAAATCAATTTATTGAGGTATATTTACATAAAATATAATGTACCCATTGAAACTGTACGTTTAGATAAGCTTTAGGAAAATTTACACACCAGGGAAATCATCAGCACAATAAAAATATGGAACATATCCATCACTTCAGAGTTACCTGGTGTGCCTTCTGATTCAAACCCTCTATGCCCACCTTATTTCTTTTAGTCATACTTGTTTTCTTTAGAGGTTCATCTAGGGATTGTATAATATATAGTCTTTTGTATCTGGCTTCTTTCACTTAGCAGAATATTTTAGGTTTATTTGTGTTGTGTTTTGGTTCAACAGTTGCTTCTTTTAAGTTTCTAAGTAGTATTCTATTGTATGAATATTAAAAAAATAAGTTCATTCTCCTGTTGATGGACATTTGGGATGTTTTCAGTTTAAGGCCATTACAAATAGAGCTGCTGTCAAAATTTAAGTACAAGTCTCGTTTGAGCATAGGTTTCATTTATTTGGTAAATGCTTAGGAAAAGGATTGCTGAGTTTTATAGGGTGAATATATATCTAGCTATGTTAAGAAACTGCCAAACTGTTTTCTAAAGTGGTGGTGCCATTTTGCATTCCTACCAGCAGTGACTGAGAGCTCCACTTGCTCCACAGCAATCCATAGTGTTGTCAGACAGGTTAATTTTAGTCACTCTAATGTGTGTTTTTGTAGTATCTCATTGTAGTGTTAATTTGCTCTTACCTGATGACTAATGATGTTGAGCATCTTTTTGTATATTTTCTTTGATAAGTGTCTATTCAAATTTTGCCAATTTTTACTGGGTTAGTTGTATTCTTATTCAATAGAGTTCTTTATGTAGTCTGGATATAAGTATCTGTCACTTATATGTAATGTGATTATTTTCTTCTACTTTATAGCTTTTCATTCTTTTAATGTGTGTCTTTTCATTTTTTTTGTATGAGATCTAATTTATCAAATTTTTCTTTTATGATCTGTCCTTTTCCAGGACTACTTATTAAATCCCAGCCTGTCCCATCATCACGAAGATTTTCTTTCTGTTTTCTTCCAGACAATTTATAGTTTTAGCCCATAGTCTTAGGACTATAATGAACAAAAATCTTGCACTTCTGGAGCTTTTGTTCTGAACTTTTATAATAACAGAGCACCACTGATATGTCAAGTTGATTACATGTAGCAACAATTGATTATAATCAGGTAGCAACAATTCAGAGTAATGAGATGAGCCAGATCAAATTAGTGATATGTAGAACAGAAGGATACTTTTAAGATTATACTTGTTAATGAAGAAGAGGCTTTAAAATTATAGTCATTGAAATATTATTGGCTTCATATAGCACTTTGTATCGTGCTATGTTTTAACATTTTTCAAAAGCTGAAATTGAGATAGTGGATGGCTCTAAAACGTCAATTATTTCTCAATGATAGCACTGAGGTAAAACATTGATAGTAAACTAGTTGAACCTATCTAGCAATATTTGTCATTAAAATGACTTCAATTACATAGCGCTGAAGTTTGAAAATATGGAATAAAATGTCCTGGAAACTATAAAGCATTCACCCTGGGTTCCAGCTTTAGCTTTTAAAAGGATGTCATAGTAATTCAACTAAAATTATTTTGTTAGAGGTGTGTCTAATTTATGCTGAACCACTAAGTATGTGGTTGGTAAGTGTGAAAGCTTTGTTGTATGTTTCTGGCTATGGTGGCTTGCAATAAAATTTGCTGAAAGACGTAAAACTGAATAGCACATTTGACATTAGAAGTAATGAAAGGCAACATAATACTTAAATGAAAGTCATACTGTCCTTTATGTGGTGGGTTTTTGAAGAAAGAAATCCTAATGTTGTGAAAATTATCACCCTGAAAATTAACCCTCCATTACTAATTTTCAATATAGACTTAAGAATATTTTGGAAGGCATGTTTTGAAATTCATTTAGAAATATAAACTATTTTAATTAGTACTTATTCCTTAGTATATATAATATTTCATTGCATATATCATCTTATTTAATCCTTTCAGTAATCTTATAAGGTAGATAATACTATTTCCCTATTTCATTGGTGAAAAACTAAAGTTTTAGGTTGACTTATAGTTGCATAGCTAGTAAGAGAGAGAGCTAACACTTCGATTCAGGCACATGTAGCTTCAAGCTCATGTTCTTCAACACTATACAACTCTGGTCAGTAATTAATGTATAGTGAATGAAAAATAGTAGTGCTTATGGAATTTTGTTCCTCTAAAATTTCTGTTTCAGCAGTAAGCCTTAAAAGATATAGAACAAATATCGTATATGAACGCATATATGTGGAATCTAGAAAAATGGTACAGATGAAGCTATTTGCAGGGCAGGAATAGAAAGGCAGATGTAGAGAAAGGATGTGTGGATACAGGGGGGGAAGGGGAGGGTAGGATGAATTGGGAGATTAGGTCTGACATAAATACACTGCCATGTGTAAAATAGATAGCGAGTGGGAACCTGCTGTATAGCACAGGGAGCTCAGCTCGGTGCTCTGTGATTGCCTAGTTGGGTGGGATGGGGCGGAGGCAGAGAGGGATGTCCAAGAGGGAGGGAATGTGTGTATGTGTATGGCTGATTCACTTCTCTGTGTGGCAGAAACTAACACAACATTGTAAAGTAATTATACTTCAAAAAAAAAAAAAGGGAAAGATATATCAATATCAGTGGATTTGCTTAAGGGGTTGAAGGAAATAATATAGGATATCATATAATGTAGTTTGTTGGTTACTTTTGTTTCTCCTCTTAAAGAACTAGAAATTACATAAATGTTATTATCTACTTAAAAGGAATACTTCTGAGTATCTTATGCCATTAAGATTTGAATATTTTTGGTTAATTTATTAAATGTAGAATTTTAAGTCCAAGCTAACTGTAAAAGCACAAGGATAATATAAAGCTCTGTATCATCCTTACTGTTGCACTTGCACAAAAATAATGCTATCAGTGTTTTAAATGAGAAAAATACAATTAAGAATGTATGTTAACATACTGCTGTGAGAAAACTGGATGATGAACACAGCATTGAAACACAATAAAAGTAAGGACGTATAATAGAAAATTTGAGGTCCAAAATAATAGAAATTTAGAAAAGATTTTATTTAGCCTTAAAATAATTACTTGCAAGTGTTTATTAATGTAAAAAGCAAAAATATTGAATTGAAACATCACATCTGGGGATAATGAAATAGTTCTTGTTGCCATTTTTTGCTGCAGTTAAATTGAAATGTTTTTAAACTTGAAGAAATAGATTGATGAAAATGGAGAAATGAGTTAAATTTTAGGTTAAATGAGGGCTTCCCTGGTGGTGCAGTGGTTGGGAGTCCGCCTGCCGATGCAGGGGACGCAGGTTCGTGCCTCCGGTCCGGGAGGATCCCGCGTGCCGCGGAGTGGCTGGGTCCATGGGCCGTGGCCGCTGGGCCTGCGCGTCCGGAGCCTGTGCTCTGCAACGGGAGAGGCCACAGCAGTGAGGCCCGCGTACCACAAAAAAAAAAAAAAAAAAATTTAGATTAAATGTAATATATTCATGAAACAATCTTATACTTTTATTATTCCAAGTAAGATTTATAAGGGGCCTGGAATAGACTAGTGCAGATCAATCAATAGCACATTATCAGTAGAGGATAATTTTCAACATGGCATGGAAGATTAGGAAAGGACACACAGTTAAAGAAGAAGGTAATCAGAAGAGTAACAGGAGAGTAGATTTATATGGTAACTTCCATAAAGTAAAGAATTTGAAGTGCCTTTAAGAAGAGAAAGATAGGAAATCAACTGTTTTTCATGTACATTTAAAGTAACAGATCCAACAGTGCAGGAATAGAAAATAGCAGAGGAGAGAGCAGCCTCTGCACAGTGCACAGAGAAGACAAACACAAAGGGAGGTATGCCCAGGTTTATGGACAATCCAGGATCGATGTTCCATGCTAGACTGATGAACTAGACTTGTTAAGTAACTGGAAATGGAGTTTTAGAAGCAATTCAAGGTAAACATGGGCATTTGAATCTCTCTCCCCTGGGTCATAGTAAGCCAACACAGCATCAGTTTCTTGGAGCTGATGGAAAAAATTAGTACCACTGTTTCCTTTCAGTTGTGGTGGGTCCAATATTGTGTTTGGAAACACACTTAAGCTATGTCTACTTCTGATACTGAGGTCTCATTCAGTCCAAATAGCATGACCTGTCTGGAAGGCAGCATTGTGGCTGGCAGAGGCTTAGAGAGTGACTTGGGCTCATTTGTAGGTCACAGTATATACTGATTTTATGATGACATAGAACAGTTCAAAAATCATTTTAGTACTAAAGTGTAGCAGGTAAGGATTTACATTTACAGACTCAAGGGATAGAAGTTAAATTTTTATTGTGGTAAGAACACAACTTGAGATATACCTCTTAACAAATTTTTAAGTGTGTAATACAGTATAGTTGACTACAGGTAAAATGTTGTACAACAGAGCTCTAGAATGTATTCATCTTACTTAACTGAAACTTTATGCCTATTGATTAGTAACGCCTCATTTCTCCTTCCCCCAGCCCCTGACAACCACCATTCTGCTCTCTGAGTCTATGCATTTGATTATTTTAGATACCTTATGTAAGTGGAATCATGCAGTATCTGTCTTTCTGTGACTGGCTTATTAGCATAATGTCCTCAAGGTTCATGTATGCTGTCACATGTTGCAGAATTTTCCTTCTTTTTAAAGGCTAAATAATATTCCATTGTACATGTATACCACGTTTTCTTTATCCATTTATCTGTTGAAGGACACTGAAGTTGTTTCTGTATCTTCTGCTTCTTGTGTTGTGCCTAGTGCTGTAATGAATACAGGAGTGTTAGTATCTTTTTGAGATCCTGATTTCAATTCTTTCAGGTAAATGGGAGAAGTGGGATTTCTGAAAGCCTCTTTTCTAGAATTGAAATGATTCTCCATTTGAGAGCCTTTCTCAGAGTCCCGTGCCAGCTTCTGAGCAGTGCACAACTCCAGGCAAGCCGTGAAGATAGATCATGCCATACAACATGTGTCCCAGAGCTGTGCAGTGCCCTGCTGTCTTGTCAGGATGAAAAAAATAATCCTGTCAACCAGCTTGGAACTTCTAACCCTACATCCCTTTGTTCCTGAGATTTTCTCTAAATAACAGGGCATGGTGGGGATCATTCATCTGATTTTTTATGTCATTAGTCCGTGCTCACATCTCTGAAATACTGTCTGGTTGTTCTTTGCTCAGTGATCTTTGCAAGTTGCTGATATGTGGAAAATTCTGTGAGGAAGGATGTATAAGGCCCCCTGCTGGAGGTGGGGGTGAGATTACAGCTCATAATTGACTGATAAGGAGTTTTACTTATATTAAGGCTCTCAAGGTTTTTTATCCAAAGATTTTAACGTTACATGACTAGTCTTATTTCTTTGGACTCTGCCAGTAGCATTTGTCAGGAACTGCTGGTGGATTAAGTAGGAGTTGATAATTTTTGACACCTGAAGTAAATGAATCTGTTCTCCTATCCTGATTCAGTAGTATTGTAATTTTATAAAATTTCTCTATGATCTAGTATTATCTTTTAGCTGAAGCTTAACACATAAATAATTGATTTTGAGCTTATGAATTGTTTAAAGCCATAATTATAACTAGTCATTAGCAGCACTGCATTCCTGTCCCTTCTAGTAAACTATATCCTTATGTTATCCCTATCTCTCTCTCTCTCTCTCTCTCTCTCTCTATCTCTATCTATCTAATCTATTATTTCTTTGTTTCCCTGTAATAAAAATTGTGACTTCTACTTAAGACTGATATTTAAGAGTGAGTCTCTGCTCCTCCAAACCTTGCTTATAAGTAATTGTCACTTTGGTCAAATCACTTACATTTCTGGATCTCAGTTTCTTTATCTGCAAAACGAGTTTGAAACAAATAGTTCTTAAAATTACTCTGAAATATGTAATTCTATGAATTTACGATTCTCAGGTATCAAAAACTATTATCTATTGACATGCTGATACTTGAGTATAGACAATTACTACAAGGAGGATTTTCAGTTGCTGTCCTCAAAGAGCTTGTATTCCAGTGAGAAGCTTACAGTCATCATACCCTAAAGCATCGTAATAGCTATAGTATCATGTAGGTCCAGAAAAAGAGATTGAATTTAAGTTACTCTTGCTCAGCAGGTCAGAACAGTGCTATAAGACATGGTAGCAAGGTTTAATTAGGAACCCTCGTTTGGAGGTAGGATATATATCCCATAGCTAAATAAACAGTAACAAGTAAAATAAGATTCACAAAAAGCAAAATGAGGAGCCTTAGGAAATTATTTTATAGATAAGAGAGGAACTAAGTTTTCTAGGGTCTTATGTCAGTGCTTATGTCAGTGCTAAGGAATTAGTAATAAAATAGGCATTGAAATGCTTTAGGCAAGGGAGTGACATGGTCAGATTTGAGTTTCAGATCACCTACACTGATGGCATTAAGAATGGCATTAAGTGGAATGGATAAGGGAAGAGATAGGTTTTAACTAGGCAATGGATGGAGAGGGGATCTCAAGTAGACCTAGATATGAACAGCTGGCAAAGAGGGTGTCAGGGGAAACTATGGGGGGGAAGACAAGCACTACATTCTTCATGCAGGACTTTCCTGTTTCCTCAACCAGATCATACCAACTTGAGATGATGTCTACCATGATGTCTACTCCTTGTTTATTCCCCATAATTTCTAATAGAAATTTGACTCATAGTTTTTGCTCAGTAAACATTTTTTATTAGCTTTGACCAATTATACCAGAATAAGATCTCTGTGAGCTAGTATAGTATTTTATACTATAACTGATAGTATTTTACCTACTTGTGTGCAGTCAACCTATTCCAGAGACTTTCTGACATGGTATTGTCAATTACTGGGAGCTTTGTGAAATTCAGCCCTCTTGATTACAACATCAGTAAAACTGGCTTGATAATAGCTATTGATGTCAATAAAATTTAAGTGTTTTGCCATAGTCATTATGTCATTGGGATGCTAACTGACATTAATACTAGACCCAATTTATGACTTCTTTTATTATTGCTATTTTATGAACTCATGTTTTCCATGAAGGCAAGGAAAACACTGCACATAACTTTCCTGTTCTCTCTCAGTATGAGAGAAATTAGTTAAATCTAGTATGCATAAGCACGTATATGTATGCATATATACATAAATGTATGTATACATAAATGCCTGTGTGTATATATGTAATATATGTATTTTCATATGTATAATGTTTCTGATTCACTGACATAGACCAGTGGCTCCCAAACTCATAGAGCCATCTAAGTAGCAAAATCCATGAAATAATTCTCATTACTTCAAAAAGTCTAATTAATAGGAATCATATATTTACTCACGACAGGGCAACAGGGGCTATTGACCCATATTTCCTGTGTTTTTTAAAAATTATAATTAACATACAATATTATATTAGTTTCAGGTATTATACAACATAGTGACTCCATAGCTTTATACATTATGAAATTATCACTATAATATGACCAGTTAGCATCTGTCACCATACAAAGTTGTTCCAAATTATTGACTATATACTCTGTGTGTACATTATGTCCCTGTAACTTACTTATTTTATAGCTGGAAGTGTGTACCTCTTAATCCCCCTTCACCTATTTTGTTCATCCCTCCACCTCCTTCCCCTGTGGCAACCACCAGTTTGTTCTCTGTATCTGTGAGTCTGTTTCTCCTTTGTTTTGTTTTCTTTTTTAGATTCTACATACAAATGAAATCATACAGTGTTTGTTTTTCTCTGTCTGACTTAGGATATTGTGATATCCTCCAGGACCATCCAAACTGATGCAAATGGCAAGATTTCATTATTTCTTATGGCTGAATAATATTCTATTGTGTATATATTCCATATCTTCCTTATACATTTGTCTATTGATGGACACAAGTTGCTTCCATATCTTAACTATTGTAAATAATGATGCAATGAACACAGAGGTACATATCTTTCTGACTTAGTGTTTTCATTTTTTTGGATAAATACCCAGAAGTGGAATTGCTGGATCATATGTTAGTTCTATTGTTTGTCTTTTGAGGAAACTCTGTACTGTTTTTTATGTTGGCTGTACCAATTTACATTGCTGCCAATAGTACACAAGGATTCCCTTTTCTCTACATCCTTGATAACACTTGTTTTTTGTTGTCTTTTTTGGTAATAGCCATTTTTACAGGTGTGAGGTGGTATCTCATTGTGGTTTTGATTTGTATTTCTCTGATGATTAGTGATGTTGAATACCTTTTCATGTATAGGTTGGCTATTTGTCTTATTTGGAAAAATGTTTATTCACGTCCTCTGCCCATCTTTTTAATTAGGTTGTTTGTGTTTTTTGATATTGAGTTGTCTGAGTTCTTTATATGTTTTGAATATCAACCCCTTATTGGATATATCATTTATAAATATCTTTTCCCATTCAGTAGATTGCCTTTTTATTTTATTAGTGGTTTTCTTTACTGTGCAAAAGCTTTTTAGTTTGATATAGTCTCATTTGTTTCTTTTTGCTTTTGTTGCCCTTGCCTGAGGGGACATATCTAAAAAAATATTGCTAAGATTGATGTCAGAGAGGTTACTGCTTACATTTTCTTCTAGAAGTTTTATGGTTTTAGGACTTACATTTAAGTCTTTAATTCATTTTGAGTTTATTTTTGTACATAAACTGTATGAAATACAGTTTATGAAATTTGTATGAAATGAAAGTGGTGTGTGTAAGTGGTCCAAATTCATTCTTTTGCATGTAGCTGTCCATTTTTCCTAATACCAGTTATTGAAGAGGCAGCCTTTTCCCCATTGTATATTCTTGCCTCCTCTGTCTGTCATAGATTAATTAATCATATGAGCGTGGGTTTATTTCTGGACACTCTCTACTCTTCCATTCATTTATCTGTCTGTTTTTGTACCAGTTACACATGGTTTTGATTACTGTAATCTTATTGTATAATTTCAAGCCTGGAAGAATAATACTTCCACCTTTGTTCTTTGTTTTCAAGAGAAAACCATAATTCAAATAGACATGTACTCCAACATTCATTGCAGCACTATTTACAAGAGCCAGGACATGGAAACAACCTAAATGTCCATTGACAGGTGAATAGATAAAGAAAATGTGGTACATATATACAGTGGAATATTACTCACCCATAAAAAGAAATGAAATTGGGTCATTTGTAGAGATGTAGAGGGACCTAGAGTCTGTCATACAGAGTGAAGTAAGTCAGAAAGAGAAAAACAAATGTATATTAATGTATATACGTAGAATCTAGAAAAATGGTACAGATGAACGTATTTGCAGGGCAGGAACAGAGATGCAGACGTACAGAATGGACATGTGGACACAGGGTGGGAAGGGGAGGGTGGGATGAATTGGGAGATTAGGATTGACATAAATACAGTACCATGTGTAAAATAAATAGCTAGTGGGAACTTGCTGTATAGCACAGGGAGATCAGCTTGGTGCTGTGTGATGACCTAGATGGGTGGGATGGGTGGGGAGTGGGAGGGAGGTCCAAGAGGGAGGAGATATATTTATACATATAGCTGATTCACTTAGTTGTACAGCAGAAACTAACAAAACATTGTAAAGCAACTATGGTCCAATTAAAAAAAAAAGAATTCTTTGGCTATTTGGGGTCTTTTTTGGTTCCATTCAAATTTTAGGATTATTTGTTATAGTTCTATGAAAAATGCCATTGGTATCTTGATAGAGATTGTATTAAATCTGTAGATTGCTTTGGGTAGTATGGACATCTTAATATTAATTCTTCCAATCCATGATCATGGTCTATCTTTCCATTTATTTGTGTCATTTTCAGTTTCTTTCCACAAGGTCTTATAGCCTTTAGAGTACAGGTTTGAGAACTGTACTCCTTTTTAAATTCCTAGGTATTTTTTTTGATGCAATAGTGAATGAGATTGTTTCCTTCATTTCTGTTTTACATAGTTTGTATCAGTGTACAGAAATGCCAGACATTTCTATGTATCAATTTTAAATCTTGCAACTTTACTGAATTCAGTTATTGTTCTACTAGTTTGCTTGGTAAAGTCTTGGGGTTCTCTATATATAGTATCATGTCATCTTCAAATAGTGACAATTTTATATTTTCCTTTCCAATTTGGATGCTTTTAATTTCTTTTTCTTATTTGATTGCTATGTTTAGGACATCCAGTACTATGTTGAATAAAAGTGGCAAGAGTGGGCATGCTTGTCTTTTTCCTAATCTTAGGGAAAAGCTTTCAACTTTTCACCATTGAGTATCATGTTAGCTGTGGGTTTGTTTTATATGGTCTTTATTAATTTGGGATATGTTTCCTCTATACCCACTTTGTTGAGAGTTTTTATCATAAATGGATGTTGAATTTTGTCAGATGCTCTTTTTGCATCTATTGACATGATCATATGATTTTTAGCCTTTGTTTTGTTAATATGGTATATCACATTGATTGATTTACAGATGTTAAACCATCCTTGCATCCCTGGAATGAATCCTGTTTGATCATGGTATATGATACTTTTAATGTATTGTTGAATTCACTTTGCTAAAATTTTGTTGAGGATTTTGCATCTACGTTCATTAGTGCTTATTGGCCTGTAATTTTCTCTTTTTGTAGTATTTTTGTCTGGTTTTGGTATCACGGCTATGCTGGCCTTATAAAGTGAATTTAGAAGTGTTCCTTCCTCTTTAATTTTTTGGAATAATTTGAGAATAATAGGTGTTTACTCTTTAAATGTTTGGTAGAATTAACCTGTATAGCCGTCTGGTTCTGAACTTCTTTGTGTGTGGGGGGGGGCAGGTTTTTGATTACTGATTCAATTTTGTTACTAGTGATCAGTCTATTCAGAATTTCTATTTCATCATGATTCAGTCTTAGAGGATGTATTTCTAAGAATTTATCCATTTTGTCTCTGTTGTCCATTTTATTAGTGTATAATTGGTCATAGTAATCTCTTAAGATCATTTGTATTTCTGTGGTGTCAGTTGTAATTTCTCTTTTCTGATTTATTTATTTGGGCTCTCTTTTTTCTTGATGACTCTGCCTAATTGTTTGTCGATTTTTTTTATCTTTTCAAAAAACCAACTCTTAGCTTCATTGATCTTTACTACTGTTTAATTTTTTAGACTCTTTTATGTTTTTCTGCTCTGCTTTTTAATTTCCTTCCTTCTAATAACTTTGGACTTTGCTTGTTCTTTAAATGTACATTTAGGTAGTTTGAGATTTTTCTTGTTTCTTGAGGTATAGGCCTGTTTCTCTATGAACTTTCCTCTTAGGACTGCTTTTACTTTGTCCCATAGATTCTGGACAGTGTGTTTCTATTTTCATTTGTCTCAAGATAGTTTTTGATTTCCTCTTTTATTTGCTCATTGACTCATTGGTTATAATAAATGAGCAAGTTGTTTAGTATCCACATGTTTGTGTTCTTTTCTTGTGTTTGATTTCTAGTTTCATACTGTTCTGGTCAAAAGAATGTTTGACACTATTTTAATCTTCTTATATTTATTGAGATTTATCTTGTGGCCTAATATGTGATCTATCTTGGAGAATGTTCAACATGCACTTGAAAAGTACATCAATTCAGCTGTTTGGGGATGATATGTTCTAAAAATATCTATTAAGTCCATTTGGTTTAATGTGTCGTTTAATGCCAGTGTTGCCTTATTGATTTTCTGTCTGGATGATCTATTCACTGATGTAAGTGGGGTATTAAAGTCCCCTACTATTATTATATTGCTGTCTATGTCTCTTTTTTTTTTTTTTTTTGCGGTACACGGGCCTCTCACCGTGCGGCCTCTCCCGTTGCGGAGCACAGGCTCCAGACGCACAGGCTCAGCAGCCATGGCTCACGGGCCCAGCCATTCCGCGGCACGTGGGATCCTTCCAGACTGGGGCATGAACCTGTGTCCCCTGCATCGGCAGGCGGACCCCCAACCACTGCGCCACCAGGGAAGCCCTATGTCTCTTTTTGATTCTGTTAATATTTGCTTTATATATTTATATGCCCCTCTGTTGGGTGCATAAAAATTTTTAAATGTCATATTTTTGGATTAACCCCTTTATCATTATATAATGTCCTTCCTTGTCTTTTTTATAGTCTTTGTTTTAAAGGCTATTTCATCTGATATGAGTGTTGCTACCCCAGGTTTCTTTTATAGTCCATTTGAATGGAGTAACTTTTTTTCCATCCATTTACGTTCAGCCTATTTGTGTCTTTAGATCTGAAGTGAGTCTCTTGTAGGCAGCATATACATTAGTTTTGTTTTCCTTTATCCATTTAGCTACCTTAAGTTTCTGATTGGAACATTTAGTCCACTTATGTTTAAAATGATAAGTGATAGGTATGTACTTACTGCCATTTTGTCACTTGTTTTCTGATTGTTTTTATAGTTCTTCTTTGTTCTTTTCTTCTTCTTTTAGTATCTTCACTTGTGGTTTGAAGGATTCCTTTAGTTTTGTGTTTGGATTTCTTTCTCTTTACTTTTTTGTGTATCCATTATAGTTTTTTTGGTTTGTGGTTACCGTGAGGTTCATATATATGGACCTGTATATATAGCCATCTAATATTTTAAGGTGACAGTCACTGAAATTTGAAGGCATTCTAAAAACAATGCATTTTTACTCTGTCCCATGCTTTATGTTTTGATGCCATATTTTACATCTTTTTATTTTGTGTATTCCTTAAATACATGCTGTAGTTATAGTTGATTGTATAACTTTTGTCTTTTAACCTGCATACGAGCTTTTTAAGTAGCTAATCCACTGGTTTTACTATATATTTACCTTTACCAGTGATATTTTTTTCCTTTCGTATATTTTCTTATTTCCACTTGTGGGCTCTTTTCTTTCCCTCCCTCCTTTCTTTCTCTCTCTCTCTCTCTCTTTTCTTTCTTTCAAGGTTTTTTTAGAAAATACATTTGAAGTTCCATTAAATAACCATTTAAAGGCTACAAATGTACAAAAATTATTCTCATCATACCCAAAAATACAGTAAACTTTTTTTTTTTTTTTTTTTTTTTTTTTGCGGTATGCAGGCCTCTCGCTGTCATGGCCTCTCCCGTTGCGGAGCACAGGCTCAGCAGCCATGGCTCACGGGTCCAGCTGCTCCACGGCACGTGGGATCTTCCCAGACCAGGGCACAAACCCATGTCCCCTGCATTGGCAGGCGGACTCTCAACCACTGTACCACCAGGGAAGCCCAATACAGTAAACTTTTAATTATATGTTATGATCAGGAAGTTCCAATGAACCCCCCTTTTAAAATGGATGTGATATAGTATAATTTATTTTTTAATTTTCTAAGACTTTTTTCTATTCTTTTTCTCATACCAGTTGGAATCTGTAGTTTTTTTGGGTAGTATAGTCATTTTTACAATATTGATTCTTCCAAACTAAGAACATGATGTATCTTTCCATCTGTTTGTGTCATCTTTGGTTTCTTTCATCAGCATCTTATAGTTTTCAGAGTACAGGTGTTTTGTCTCTTTAGGTAGGTTTATTCCTAGGTATTTTATTCTTTTTGATGCAATGGAAAATGGGATTGTTTCCTTGATTTCTCTTTCTCATCTTTCATTGGTAGTGTATAGGAATGCAAGAGAGTTCTGTGTATTAATTTTGTATTCTACAATTTTACTAAGTTCATTGATGAGCTCTAGTGGTTTTCTGGTAACATCTTTAAGATTTTCTATGCACAGTATCATGTCATCTGCAAACAGTGACAGTTTTACTTCTTTTCCAATTTGCATTCCTTTTATTTCTTTTTCTTCTCTGATTGTTATGGCTAGGACTTCCAAAACTATGTTGAATAAGAGTGGCAAGAGTGGACATCCTTGTCTTGTTCCTGGTCTTTGAGGAATGCTTTCAGTTTTTCACCATTGAGAATAATATTTGCTGTGTGTTTGTCATATATGGCCTTTATTATATTGAGGTGGGTTCCTTCTATGCCCACTTTCTGGAGAGTTTTTTTCATAAATGGGTGTTGAATTTTCTCAAAAGTGTTTTCTGCATCTATTGAGATGATCATATGGTTTTTTTCATCAATTTGTTGATGTGGTGTATCACACTGATTGATTTGCAAATACTGAAAAGTCCTTGCACCCCTGGGATAAATCCCACTTGATCATGGTATATGATCCTTTTAATGTGTTGTTGGATTCAGTTTGCTAGTATTTTGTTGTTGATTTTTGCATCTATGTTCACCAGTGATATTGGCCTGTATTGTCTTTTTTTGTGTGTGATATCTTCGTTTGGTTTTTGTATCAGGGTGAAGGTTGCCTCGTAGATTGAGCTTGGAAGTGTTCCTTTCTTTGCAGTTTTTTGGAAGACTTTGATAAAGTAGGTGTTAAATCTTCTCTAAATGTTTGATAGAATTCACCTGTGAAGCCATCTGGTCCTCAACTTTTGTTCCTTGGGAGTTTTAAAATTACAGTTTCAATTTCATTACTTGTGATTCATCTGTTCATATTTTTTATTTCTTCCACATTCAGAGTTGGAAGTTATACCTTTTCTAAGTATTTGTCCATTTCTTCTAGATCGTCTATTTTATTAGTATATTGTTGCTTGTAGTAGTCCCTTATGATCCTTTGTATTGGGTTGGCCAAAAGTTTGTTTGGGTTTTTCCATAAGATGGTATGGAAAAACCTGAATGAACTTTTTGGCCAACCTAATATTTCAGTGGTGTCCAGTGTAACTTCTTATTTTTCATTTCTACTTTTATTGATTTGAGTCCTCTCCCTTTTGTTCTTGATGAGTCTGGCTAATGGTTTATTTATTTTGTTTATCTTCTCAAAGAACCAGCTTTTAGTTTCATTGATCTTTGCTATTGCTTTCATCTCTATTTCATTTATTTCTGTTCTGATCCTTATGATTCCTTTCCTTCTACTAACTTTGGGTTTTGTTGGTTCTTCTTCCTCTAGTTGCTTTAGGTGTAACGTTAGTTGCTTATTTGAGATTCTTCTGTTGCTTGATGTAAGAGCATATTGCTATATACTTCCCTCTTAGAACAGCTTTCATTGCATCCCATGGGTTTTGGATCGTTGTGTTTTCATTGCCATTTGTCTCTAGGTATTTTTTGATTTCCTCTTTGATGTCTTCAGTGGTCTCTTGGTTATTTAGTAGCATATTGTTTAGTCCCCATGTGTTTGAGTTTTTTTCAGTTTTTTCCTGTAACTGATTTCTAATCTCATAGCGTTGTGGTCAGAAAAGATGCTTGATATGATTTCAGTTTTCTTAAATTTATCAGGGCTTTATTTGTGACCCAAGATATGATCTATCCTGGAGAATGTTCCATGAGCACTTGAGAAGAAACTGTATTCTGCTTTCAGATGATATGTCCTATAAATACCAATTAACTCTATCTGGTTTAATGTGTCATTTAAGGCTTGTTTTTCCTTATTAATTTTCTGTCTGGATGATCTGTCCATTGATTTAAGTGGGGTGTTAAAGTCCCCCACTCTTATTTTGTTGCTTTCAATTCCCCCTTTTATGGTTTTTAGCATTTGCTTTATAATTTGAGGTGCTCCTATGTTGGGTGCATATATATTTACAATTGTTATATCTTCTTCTTGCATTGATCTCTTGATCATTATGTGGTATCCATCTTTGTCTCTTGTAACGGTCTTTATTTTAAAGTCTATTTTGTCTGATATGAGTATTGCTACTCCAGCTTTCTTCTGATTTTCATTTGCATGAAGTATTTTTTCTATCCCCTCACTTTCAGTCTGTATGTGTCCCTAGGTTTGAAGTGGGTCTCTTGTAGACAGCATACATACAGGTCTTGTTTTTGTATCCATTCAGCCAGTGTATGTCTTTTGGTTAGAGCATTTAGTCCATTTACATTTAAGGTAATTATGGATATGTATGTTCCTATTGCCATTTTCTTAATTGTTTTGGGTTTGTTTTTGTAGGTCTTTTTTCTTCCCTTCCTCTTTTGTTCTTTTCTCTTGTTGTTTGATGACCATCCTTAGTGTTGTGTTTGGGTTGCTTTTTCTTTTTTGTGTGTGTATCTATTGTAGTTTTTTGGTTTGCATTTCCCATGAGGTTTTGATAAAGCAGTCTATATGTATATACAAGGTTGTTTTAAGTTGCTTGTCTCTTAATTTCAAATGCAGTTCCCTTTTCCTGCATTTGTACTCTTCTCACTGTTGCTGGTTTTGAGATCATGTTTGTGTATGGATGATTTCCTGCTTTTACTGTATGTTTGCCTTTACCAGTGAGCTTTCCCATTTGTGATTTTCTTGTTTCTAATTGTGACCTTTTTTTTTCTTCCTTTGCCTAGAGAAGTTCCTTTAGCATTTGTTGTAAAGCTGGTTTGGTGATCCTGAATTCTTTTAGCTTTTGATTATCTGTAAAGCTTTTGATTTCTCTGTCAAATCTAAATGAGAGCCTTGCCTGGTAGAGTATTCTTGGTTGTAGGTTTTTCCCTTTCATCACTTTAAATATATCATGCCAGACCCCTTTGCGTTGCAGTTTCTGCTGAAAAATCAGCTGTTAACCTTATGGGGATTCCCTTGTATGTTATTTGTTCTTTTCCCTTGCTGCTTTTAATATTTTTTCTTTGTATTTAAATTTGTTAGTCTGACTAATATGTGTTTCGATGTGTTCCTCCTTGGGTTTATCCTGTATGGGACTCTGTGCACTTCCTGGACTTGGGTGACTATTTCCTTTTCCATGTTAGGGAAGTTTTCAACTATAATTTCTTCAAGTATATTTCTCAGGCCCTTTCTCTTTTTCTTCTTCATCTGCGACCCCTATAATTTGAATGTTGGTACACTAAATGTTGTCCCAGAGGTCTCTGAGACTGTCCTCATTTCTTTTCATCTTTTTTCTTTATTCTGTTCCACCACAGTGATTTCCACCATTCTGTCTTCCAGCTTACTTATCTGTTCTTCTGTCTCACTTATTTTGCTATTAATTCCTTCTACTGTATTTTTCACTTCAGTTATTGTATTGTTCATGTCTGTTTGTTTGTTCTGTAATTCTTCTAGGTCTTTGTTAAACGTTTCTTTTATCTTCTTGATCTGCACCTCCATTCTTTTTCCAAGATCTTGGATCATCTTTACTATCATTACTCTGAATTCTGTTTCAGGTAGATTGCCTTTCTCCTCCTCATTTAGTTGTTCTTGTAGGTTTTTATCTTACTCCTTCATCTGTAACATATTCTTTTGTCGTCTCATTTTGTCTAACTTACTGGGTCTGTGGTCTCCTTTCCACAGACTGCAGGATTGTAGTTCATCTTGCTTCTGGTGTCTGCCCCCTGGTGGGTGAGTTTGGTCCAGAGGCTTGTGCCTTTATCCCCTAGATAGACAGTTTGACTGGTGTTGTGGTGACCTGAGCCTGCCCTGGATATTGAGTGGGGCCTCCCCTTTGTTCTGTGGTTGTCACTTCCCTGTCAGCAGTGGGCTCTGCTCCCTAGTTGTTGGAGTAGAGGCCCCCAGATCTGTTTCTTAGCTGTGATTCTGATCTCTGGTGTGAGGTAGGTGACATTGGAGCACTCCCACTGGGAGAGAAGCCACTGAGTATTCCTCCTCTGGAGCTGTTCACCTGTGAATGTGCTCTGTTGTGTCCCCTTGTGCCCACTGTGCGGGCTCACAAAATACCCTGTTGTTGGCACTGCTCTCAATCCCACCTTAACTGTGGTTATGCTGGCAATTGGCCCTGGTGACTCTTAGGTGTTGTTTTCACCAGGCCATCAGCACAGATCCACTGAGCTCAGGTCCCAGGACTGAAGTAGTTGTGCACGTGGACCTGCTGTGGGAGCTATGGAGGCAGCTCAGACTCTGGCCTGGCCCAACCCCCATGTGTACTTGCCCAAAAGCTCACAGCTGCTAAAGCCAGACCTGTCCCAGCTGCAGGAGCACTTGTCCTTTTAGATGTTTCACAGGTGCTTAATTTAGGAAGTCATCAATGGAGGTGAAACTCTGTAGTTCATGCAGCTTCAAGGAGAGATTTCAGCTCTTCTTCCTTAGTCACACAGCCCCTGGAGCTCAGCAGTAGTTTCAGCCCCACCTCTGCATGTGTTCTTCTCACCAGTCTGCTCTAGAGGATGCCAGAGCACACGAGCTCGTCAGGCAGGAAAGAGCCAAGGCAGTGATCTGGGTGAGCAGGCTGCCCAGGTGGGAGGGTGCTAGCAATTGGAACATGTGAGCCTGTAAGGTGACAATTTGGGCAAGCATGCTTCCCAGGTAGGGTGGGAGGGAGGACAGAGGAGGCAATGGCTGGAGTGTGTGAGCCCACTCTGGTGGGAGCCCTCCCTAGTGCTCGTGGAGGCAGGGACTGGCTCATGAGGAGAGAGGCTTCAATGGTGGCCCTGCCCTTTGCACATCAGTTGACAATGGCGCTTTGCTTCTGTGGTGGTCCAGGCTTTCTCAATGAGCATTCCCGGTTGCAGAGCCCCTCACTCCCACCCCCTCAGATCCTCTCCTCACAGCCAATAGCAGTCTCATTTCCCAGTCTGCTCTCCAACCCCATGTTCCAGCCCCCAGCCCCCATGCACACTGGTGTACACATGTCTCAGGCTGGGGCATGCACAGCTGTGGCACGGACCGTCTGTGTAGGTATTATTCTGTTCTGCCTGCCACAGACTGGCTGCTGTCTCTCTTCTGAGCCCCCGACACTCCCCTTCTGTCTCAGCTGATCTCCCCACTGGTAAGGGGATTTCCCAGATGTGGGAACCTCTCCTCACCTTCAGCTCCCCACCAGGGATGCAGGCCCCATCCTGCTTCCTCTCCTCTTCTTTTTCCCTTTGTCTTTCTTTCATCCTACCTGGTTACATGGGGATCTTTCTTGTTCTTTTAGGTGTCTGAGGTCCTCTGCTAGTGTTCAGTAGGTGCTCTGTGAGAATTGTTCCATTTGTAGATGTATTCTTGGTGTGTTTGTGGGGAGAGATGAACTCCATGTCCTCTTACTTCTCCGCCATCTTGGAAAGTCCTCCTTTAAGTTTTGATTGTCTGGGAAACTCTTCATCTTTCCTTCAATTCTGAATGATAACCTTGATGGATACAGTACACTATTTGGTTTTTTGGGGGGGGGTTGTTCCTTACAACACTTTAAATATATCCTGCTACTCCCTTCTTGCCTGTAAAATTTCTGCTGAAAAAAAGTCAGCTGACGGTCTTATGGGGTTTCCCTTGTATGTGATGAGTTGCCTTCTGTTCCTGCCTTTAAGATTATAATTAAAATGGCAAAAGTTAAAGATAATGTCTTGTGTGAATCTCTTTGGGTGCATCTTGTTTGGCATTTTTTCTGTGTTTTCTGTACCTGGATGTTTCTTGTTTTGAGTAGAATTTTGTATTCACTCAACATGGCAACATTCTTTTTCTCATACTCATTTTTTGATTAATAATTTAAAACACACGTGCACACCTATACAAATGGAAAACTGTTACTTAATATAAACCAATTGGTAGACCAAATTGTTCAAAACATGAAATCCAAAGTGAATAAATAGTAAGTGGTATCCTTGGAAGTAAAAAATTAGAAACACAGACACAGACAACATAATGCAGACTCTGAATTTATGCCTAATCAGATAATAGGTAGAAGGAGCGAATTCCTCAACAAACATTCATTAAGCAACACTATTTATGCATCAAGCACTGTTTTTGGTGCCCATGATACATCAGTGAGCAGAACAGAAGCATATCCCTTATTACTGGAGCTTATTTTCTAGTAAGAATGAGACCTTTATACAGTACTGCAAAGAGGCAATTTATTGGATTGTGCTAGATTGTGGAGTTAAGAAATATTGATGATCTGTAGAGAAGGAGGAAGTATGTCAATGATATTAAAAATGCCTATAGAAATCAGAACACAATAGAAATTTCTGGGTAGATGTCATAGACACACTGCTTCTTTTAGTAATTTTCTGTAAAGTCTGTCTCCTTTTTTCTCTAACAATTTCTATTTCTTGATATGAAAATTTCTATTTCTTGATATGAAAATTATTTGAAAGGTAGGGTACTTCTCATTTCCAGAGAATTATATCATTCCTCTGGTGACTGAGGTTATTTTGTGGGTGGACTATTTTATGCCTCTTCTGTTCCACCTAAGTGTGATTGTACTATGTGCTGTGTGGTATTTATTGATTAGTTGTACTGTGAAAGGAACAGGAAATGTTACATATTGATGACCTGCGTGAGGGTTTAGTCTTGTTAAGCTACAAGCACTTGTTTCTTTTAGGACAAAATATGAAGTAAACCTTCTGAACATTTTATCTCTGGCATCTGCTCCTTTCAAAGAAAAAAAGCCATAATCTGTAGGCAATTTATGCCTCTTTCAAAAAACCACTATAACATCCAAACTCCCATAGCATTTGGCATCTGGCTCCATTTTATTTTGTTTGGAAGAATAACAATATTTTAAAATAAAATTTTACTCAGTGAAATGCTTATGGAGATGCTAGAGTGATTGTTAGAAAATGGTCACAAGAGTTATATACTTAAGAAAAAGAGGGGAGGTGGTATAATGAAAGATTATCTTGATAATTCTAACTGTAGAAACATTCATGCTTTTTGTAGAAAAATTTGACCAGAATGATTCAGATCACATGTCTGCATGAAAAAACTTACTAGGCTATTATTGAAATATTCTCATTTGTTATCTCCATAGGCACAACTTAAAGCACATATAGCTAATTGCATGTATATGGTATTCATGTTTAATCGCCCTGGTAGTTCATTATGAATGAATGTTTGAAACGATTTTTTGATTTTAGAATTTCCCCTTGAAAACCATAAAATAATGAAGAAAATACATTAAAAATATTATACATCATTTGTATTAATAGTGAATTTGGACATGATCACAAGTGGACTCAAACTATTTAGGGAGGTCTCTGATTTGCCATTCTGTATAAGTGTATATGTAGTTAATTTCAAGACATGCAAAGTTAAGGCAATAGTGTTGTTACATTTATGTGTTTATATGCTAAGTGTTGAGTTCAGAAGACAGTGGCATAATCAGAAATTTGCCAGTGCAGTTCCTCAAGGTCACATTCTTAGAGTCTACAAATCTAGGTGGGCAGGTTTTAGTCAATTTTCCTGGCAGTTGTAGATAGGCACAAAATAGATGCATTGAAGGCAGTATTGATTCTGATGTCTGTTGCTGCATGTATACTCCAGGAAAGTCTGTCCTTCTTTTCTTTCTTTTCCTTAGAGGATAATTTCTCTCCCTCTTTAGAGGCTCCTCTCTCAGCATTGACTCTTGCAAGAAAGGCCACCTCTCATGATGAATTCCTGCCACTGCCTATACTGTGATTTGAGCAGCAATTTCTATCATTAACAAAGAAAAATGCAATAAGAAAACAAGTCTAATCTTTATAGGGCACCCTGCTACATTTAATACTGCCATTTATTTCACATTGGAGACGTCTAATTAAATGGATGTAAAGAGATAAGAGACAGATTGAATTAAGGAGATCAATGCTCTCTGTGTGCTCTTTGGTTTCATCTTTGGCAGCCTTTCCTGGATTTTACTAGAATGTTCCTCCTTCATTATATGATGTATTTTTGTGATGGAGATACAATAGATAGCATTGGTCTTTAATGAAAAAGGGATAACTTAATGTCTAGGGGTCTTGAGACAAAAGAAGTTTGGTTTAGTGGGAATAATATCTAAGAAGTCCTGGGAGGAATGTGGCAGTGAAAAGCAAATACTGATTTGGAGAGTACACAATTCAGGAAGAGGGAAGGAGCAGAGATGAGGATGTCCTAGAGCACGGGAAGAAGACAGTAGTCAACTACTCCCTCCAGAACTGAGAATCAGGAGGAACTAAAGAAACCAGAGAGGAATGGTGATAGCTGACTCAGAAATACCCCAGATTACTCTAATGCTCTTGATCTCCCTAGTATCTTTCTTCTTCTCCCTTTTCCTTCCTCTGTATCTTTCAGCCATCTTTCATAGAACCTCCCTCTGGTATTTATTGGGCAATTCCTTGTTGCTAGACTTTGGGCTAAGTGCTGGGGTAATAAGGTGACACTGACCTTGAGGAGTTAATTGATACCTATGATAAAAGTATGAGAAAATAAGTACAGGTTGCTTGAGGGGCATGTAGAAAGGGCCACACCTCAGGATTAGGAATCAGTTAAACTCTTCTTAGATGGAGGGGGAGAACATGATGGTTTTAGGGGTCTGTAAGGGAGTCAAGAAAGTCAGTGTGACTAGAACCCAGAGTACTTGGTTTTGTGTGGCCGGGGAAGTAGTGTAACAGAGGAGTGTATTACAAGGCACAGGGTAGAGAAAGTTTGAGAGACAATCAGGGGCTGATCATAAAGCTCTTTTTAAAAATATAATAATTTGGACATTATCCTGAGGACAGTGGGGACTTGTTGAAGGATTTTAATCAAGCAGTGACATGATTAGATTTGGAGTTTCAAAAGATCACTTTGGCTGCCATGTAGAGAGAGGATCAGGAGGAAATGAAATTTATCTATTATTCATTAAGGTATTAAAATTGGTCAGGGAGCATTTTCACAGACAAGACTTCTCTTCATTTACTCAAAAAATTTAAAGGCGAGATTTAAGCTCTTGTTTTGTGACTGAGAAAAACCATAGTGAAGACAAATAAAAATGGGAGAAAGAGCAACCATGTTTATGCAAGAGTGGTGTTTACTTCTCAGTTTTGAGAATTATTTTTATAACAATTTTTCCCCATCAATCTCTAGGCACACACACCTTCTGTCACTAAAACAACAATTATCATTCTATCTGGATTTGTTCTAAAAATATAAATCAAGGGAAATCAACATTGTCCTTCCCTCATTGTCTTATCTGAAATGAAAATGGATCCATATAAAAAGCTTGTCATAGTGATTTGCCATGGCTTGACCAATATCTCCCATTTTAGGGTCATCCTTGGTTAATGAAGACCAGACACATTTCAGCCTGTCTGACACTAAGCTCTGAGGTGTAGCTCAGGGGCCCCCAGCTGATAGTTATCATTCACTGTATTTGCATTGTGAGATGCTCTGGTTTCCATCACAGGGCCATTATTTCCTGCTTCAAGGTCTTTATGAACAGTATAGTGGTAAGAGCAACTTCAAGGGACTGATATTATGAGTTTGTAGGTTGGAGCTTTTCTCTTTCCAAGACTAGTCACGGAGTCCGTGTTTGCTTCCTCAGGAGAATTGTTATAGCACAGAATTATCAGACAATTGAACACAGCTGGCACTCTGGCCTCAAGAGAAACCAGAAAAAGATTGGGGAGGATAAATGGCAGGTAGGTTAAACATAGGCTAAGAAAGGGACCTGGAGAAGAGAGAATCTCATTATAAGTTTACGGATATTTTAAATCTCTGGAGGTTTCTATTCACATTCAGCCCAATTCTACTAAAATTGCAAAGTAGTATCATTTGATTATTAGTCTTCCTGTGATCACATTTAATATAGTTTTCTAAATGTTTTTCTAATTATTTATTACCTCTTTTCATCTTTGCATTTTCTTATGAGATGTATAGTATATTATTGTCAATTGGCAGCTGAAGAAAATGAAGTACAAAAATATTAACTAACTTATCCAATGTCATATAATTAATTAAAAACAGAGCAAGGAAAAGACTCCAGTTCGACTTCCTAATTCTAGCCTCTTTCCATTCAGTGGTAATCAAAACAGATTTGGATGTAATCATTAAGTTCTGCAAATAATTAAAAATAGAGTTACTTGGTCCATAATTTGGGGTTTGATTATTTGAATATCACTCCCCACCCCACCACCTTTTTGATAATGAAGCAAATATTTACAAAGATTAAGAAAATATTATAATAAGAAAAAATTTGATTTTGTGAGGAAATTTCTTATCAGCCTCCTATCTTTTTTTTTTTTTTTTTTTTTTGTGGTACGCGGGCCTCTCACTGTTGTGGCCTCTCCCGTTGCGGAGCACAGGCTCCGGACGCACAGGCTCAGCAGCTCTGCGGCATGTGGGATCTTCCCGGACCGGGGCACGAACCCGTGTCCCCTGCATAGGCAGGCGGACTCTCAACCACTGCGCCACCAGGGAAGCCCCAGCCTCCTATCTTGAACAAGGTTTTGTTTGTTTTTTTCTTTCTCTGTCTAAACATAAGTTCCTTGTTGTATTCCTATTTATTTATTTATTTTAAGATGTGATGGTAGAAGATTGAAAGGAATGGATATGGGAATATCAAAAACTCATTTGTTTAACTCAAATATGAGAGTATCAAATACGTTCAAAGCATTGTAGTAAACTATGAAGAGGAGAAACAGAGTTAAGCTTAACAAAGAGTTTGCCTCAGTGGGTTTCATTGAGTTCCCACAGTGCTTACTGTAGAAGGCACTAGTGGGAGGATTTAAGGAAAAGAATATCAGACAAAATTCCCACATTAGAGAAGCTTTGCAACCTAATTAGAGAAATATACATACTTGAAACAGCTAAGTAACAGCATGAGGTAATATGTGATTAAGTGTAAAAACAGGTGATTCCTGGCCATGTTGTTTTTTTTTTTTCTGAAAGTATCATAAAATTATTTCAAACCACAAAGCAAAAAAGGAATTAGATGGATACCTGAATATCTTTGCCCAAGGCAGGATATACAGTAAAATATCACAAGAGAATGCAAAACTGTTAGAAACCTTGTCAGCAGTTGACTTCAAACCTCATCTCTGCACCCCTCTGCCTACCATTTTCCTTCTTTGTATTTCTGTAGATCAAGATTTTCCTGCTTTATTGTGCACATGGCTAAAAATGCCTTCCTTGTTATTCTGAATTTTATGTGTGTTTTTTTGTTGTTGTTTAAGTAATCAAGCCAGAGTCATTAGCTATCTCTGAGTCCCAATTCTAGTTATTAGGACGGACAGAGATTCTGACTGGCTCATCTTGGCCACTACTTCCTGATTCAGTCAGCTGTGGCTGGGTTGGAGAGCCATATATACAAAATAAATGTTGGATCAAACATCTGGGGGACTAAGAAAGTTCTAAGAAAAAAAGTGTCATATCCTAGCAGAATATCTTAAACTGTGTTTATAAGAGAAACTAATTCAGAAGAAAAATTATGGGCTGAGATGCATTGCTAGAAGGCCTTGGGAACTGGTAGAACATAAAGAATCAGTAATATTTGTATTAGTGCAAGAGGATGGAGGAAGGAGTAATTCCAGTAGAGCAATTGAAATGGCATAAAAGTAGAGATAAGTCGGGTATGTTTGAGGAGCAATGGGTAGGTGGGTCTTCCTAGAGTCAAGGATTCATGTAGTACAGTTTTGAAAAATAACTCAATATCATTTATGTGGGAAATACATTAGAGGTGGGTTTCTAGTTTCCTTTTCAGGTTATAAATGTAGCTTTAGAGATTGTCAGCATTTGAATGCTAACTTTTCTAAACTCATGAGAAAAGATTAAATAATCCATGGATGTATATTTAAAAGGAATAGGGAAGAGGATTAAGGCTAGAACCTTGAAAAACATCAACACTTTAGGGATGGAGAAAAGAAGGAAATCCTGAGGAAAAGCCTGGAAAGGAATGGCTACAGAGATAGAAGGAAATGCTGTCATAAAGGGCAAAGGAGAAGAGAATTTCAATTAGAAAGTAGTGAACAGATCAGTTGCAGGAAATTCAAATAAGATAAGGCCTGAAAAATGTTCATTGGATTTGACAATTGGAAGAAAAACAGGTGGATAAATGATGTTAAGTCTGTAGAGAAGACAAATATATGGGTCAATGTGTGAATGAGAGGGTATAGATGATGGAGGCATGAGGTCACCATCAAGAAGATCCTCTTTGAGGAGGTGATGAGTGGAGGGAAGGCAATGGGGAAGGAAGAGGGAGGCAAAGAACTAGGGAAAGGTTTGAAACTGTGGAGCACATTGACCAAGTCAATAAACTGAGGAGAAAAAATAATGAGGAAAAATTCACAGAACGATTTGTGAGAGTATGGAACATGGTTGAAATGTGTTTTGGAGAATGACAATATGCAGAAAGAGTCAAGGACTGAGTTGAGGTCATTAAATTTGAAAATAAAATTATAAAGGGATATTCTGAATTACATGGTTTCTCAATCACTTTTATTTACCTGATTGCATTAAATCTATCTAACCAGGCTGTGAGGTTGGCAGCCCAAATATTATTGAGCCACTATTCAGGAATGAGGAATTGGACATTACTTAATTAAAAAGCTTGCCTGGGGTTCCAAGGTATTAAGGCACAGGGACTCAAATCCAGCTTCTAAAACTCTAGTTCTGGTGCTCATTCAGCTTCACTGTGATTTCTAATACCTGTTTATCTGCAGCTATGTAGGATAACTACAGTTATCGTGAGATCAAAGAGCAGATGTCATGATTTTAGGTGCATAGTAAGGGAGTAGAAATAAGACATATAGACCTATGTTTTGAGAAATTTAAAAGTAAAGGGAAAGGAAATTTCAGAAGAGAGTAGGGGTTTGGGTATTTTTTTTTATGGTTTTAAATTGATGTAGAAGCCTTGAGGTGCTTGTCCCATAAGGAGAAATACCAGAGGTGAAGGAGAGCCTGGGGATGAAGGAGAAAGAAATGGTCAAATGCAAAGTTCTGAGAAAGACAGCACAGGTGGAGGGGTCAGCTTTCAAAAGAGTAGCCACAGCTCCTCCTTGGTAAGCCATGGAGATTAAAGGATGGTGAAATGTGGGGACATTTTGAGACAAATTAGTCTACAAGTTCTAGGTTTCCTCCTTTGTCAACAGATAATATGCACGATAAAAAGGTTTTGTGAGAACACCATTAGAAACTCTGTATAACTGCTTAGAAAACAGTAAGAAATGAATTTTTGGTGGATATAAGTGTTATGTTGAATGCTAGTAGGCTAGACTCACCAAAAATTCCATCAACTCCCTCATGTTCCTCATACCCCTTGCAGTTAGCTGGGGTCATTCTGGTCATGGGCTATGAGCAGAAGTGATGCAAATTCCTTCTGGGTCAACATGTGAACAGTCAGTGATTCTCCCATTGTCTTTTCCTCTGCCCAGCAAGGAAATGTTCCATACAGTAGAGACACTGTCAGCCTGGAGGGAGTATATCTTCCCCTTCTGCCTCTTCCTGACTAGCATTAGTCACGTGTCATGATGAAACAAATGTACTTTTCTTGTGCTGTGTCACTGATTTCAGGGTTAATTTGTTAAGTCCGCATAACCTAGCCTATCCTGACTACTGCTACTGCCACCAGGCTAATGGCAGTTTCCACAGCCTATTCATCTTGTTTCTAACAATACATGTTAAATTAGACCCTAGTTAGTTATAAAGTATTTTTATATTTAGCACTAGGAATCTTCTGTAAAGTTAAATTTACTTGACTTTCTTTCAAAGAGATTCAGAAAGTACTGTTTCAGCATGGTCCATGGTGCCCCGTGCTGGGAGTTTAGAACACAAAGTTAATAATAATAACAATAGTGAGTATGTATCAAGCTGCCTTACTCCAGGTGTAGTGTGCTTCACAACAAAACTCACAATTAACTCCATTTTACAAATGAGGGAGCTGATCCCAGAGAGGTTACTCTACCAAAAACATAGAGCTAATGGGTGGTAAAACTAGAATTCTAAATTAGGCACTAGAATTCATACTTTCAATCACTCTATTTTCCCCTTACTCAGTGGTATCTACCCCAGTGAAGTTCAGAATCTCTGGAAAGAATTCTAAAATTCTAGGCCATGGATTGGGTGCATTAGAATTAGCTGAGGAACTTTTACAAAAATAGGTATTCATGAGCTCTTCCTAGACCCACAGAGTCAGAAGCTGTATGGTAAGGCTTTGCGTATTCTAATTGCCAATCAAGTTTGGAAACCACTAGGAGTCTAGGAGTAATATAGGCACTTAAGTACTTCTGATATGATGAGAGAAAAGATAGATTCCTTGAAAAGTCCAGTAGTACAGATATGAGGGCAATTAATTCTGCTTTTGTAACTATAATACAAGGTGAGTTTGTAGTTGAAGGAGGAGGGGTAATAGTTTGATAAAAAGATGGATAAAAGAAAATCCATGATATAAAATAAGTGAACACAAAAAGGAATATTTAGTCCACTTAACCTGTAAATATTGGGGTTTCATAGGGCTTAATGGAAGTTCCCTTCTCTCCTTTCCTTATATTTTCTCCTAAGTGATCTTAATTATTGCTGTGGGTCTAAATACTATCTCTATATTAGTGACTTCCAAATTTACATCTTAAGCCCAAAGTCTCCCCTAAGATCAAGGATCTTATAGGAATTGGTTACTGTTCTCTTCCCACGTATATTTCACAAGCTTCACAAACTTAATACATCTGAAACTCTTGATTTCTCTCCTAAACTAGTTCTTCAAAACTTTTGAATCTTAATAAATGACAGTGGTCCTATTACCTATTGTTGCATAACAAAGATCCCAGAACTTAGTGACTTAAAGCAATAATTTATTATTATTATTATATCCCAAGATTCTGTGCATCAGGAATTTGAGCAGGGCTCAGTGGGGATCACCCATCACTCCCTAGACATGCCATAATGTCTGGGGCCTCAGCTGAGATAACACTACTGGCTGGAAGTTGGAAGAGCTGGGGGCTGGATGGGCAGCTTTCCCTCCCCTTACCTCCCTGTCACTCCTGCCCCTGCTGGTATCTCCACTTGGCTGCCTGAGGCTTTCTCATAGTGTGACTGACTCACGGTAGTCAAACTTTCTACTTGAAAGCTCAGGGCACTAAAAGCAATTATCCCCAGAAACATGGGCAAAGCTTCTTCTAACCAAGACTCAGAAGTCCCAGAATGTCACTTCTGCTGTATTTCTGGGTCAGACAAGTTCAGCTCAGAGTCAAAAGGTGTGTGTAGTATGCTAGTGGTAGTGGTGGAGATTATAATCTCTCTTTCAATGAAGGGATTAGCAGAGAATTTGTAGCCAAATTTAATCTACCACAGACACCATCACATCAATTTCTCAAGCCTGAAATTTAGGATTAATCCTTAATTCCTTCTTTCTGTGACCTCCAGTAGGTCTTGCTGTTCTTACCTCCACAGCTTATCCCGAATCTATTTCTTCTGACACTACCATAGTCCAAATTGCCATCGTCTCTTGCTTGCAGATGCATCCTAACTATTTTCACAGTTGTCTTTCTTGCCTTCCTATAATGTATTCTCCACCTAGAAGTCAGGGTGTGATCCCATTACTTCTGATTAAACTACTCCATGGCTTTACATTGAGGATAAAATCCAAATTCCTTGACAAGACCTAAAGGCCCTTCCGGATCTATCCCCTGTTTAACTCTAAACTTATGTCAAACCATTTTACCCTAACTCATTACACTCAAGACACACTGCTCTTCACACAGTCCCTAGAGCAGTGGTTCTCAACTGGGGCAAATTTTGCCCCCTCATAAGGCATTTGGTAATGTCCTGAGATGTTTTTAGTTATCACAATGGGGAGTGGGGTTGCTATTGGTAGGCAGTGGGTAGGGGCCAGGATGCTGCTATGTATCCTCCCAGGTGCAGGAAGCCCCCACAAGAAAGGCTGATTCTGACAAAGGATGGGAGGTATTTCTGTTTATCAACCAAAGAGGTACTACACCGTACAACTCACTTGGTCCCAACAGCTTTAAAATATATGATTCTTTACACATTAAAAATGTCAGGAGTTTTCACTATATCAATTATTTGCATAAATTGAGACTTTGCTACAATTTTTATATCACATTCTTTCAAATTTGGATAATTCAAAATCATATAAAATGTATTGTGTGTTATTTCTAGTCTATCTAGTTTAGGAAGAATGAAGTAGCATTCTCTGTCTACTACTCTGTTTTTGGAGGTCTCCGGACCTGGCCCTCCTCCTCTTGTTAGTAATCAGCAACTCCCTGCAATTCTACAGCTTTCTCTGAGGCATGATGACCACTGTTGCTATGGAATCCGATGTGACATTAGGCTCCAAAGGTTGATGGTGCCTTTGTCCTTGGTGTTTAGGCTGGTGATCAACTCCCTTCTTCCCCACACTCCTTTCAGTACTTGCTAACATGAATTTAGACTCCAGTGTTGTCCCTGACCCTGAAATGCATCTATCAATAGACTCTGAGCAGTATGGAAACACACACTTTGGGCAACCTTAATATAGATTAAGTTATTCCAGCAAACATAGATTTGTGAATTCTTTCTGTCTTGTCCAACTCTGCCCCCACTACTTGTCCAGAAGAGAGTCTCTGCAAGGGAAAGTGATTTGTCACCTCTAGATAACACTAGGATAACACTTTTTTTGGCCCAGCCTGAAGAGGAAAACAGACACACACGTGCATTACATCCAGCACTGACTTTGTGTTGCATTTGGCCCATGGTGGGGTGGCGTGGGGGGAACCAACACAGGATGGCAAGGAATACCTATTTAATCATTTGCCAATTCTGCCTTTGGACATAAAAAATGCTATTTGAGGTCAGATTTCCTGAGAGTCTGATTGAGGTATCATTGGCAACTGTGAAATCTGAAGGTTCAAGAGTAGCAGCCATACCAGGCAATAGCTGATTCTTTTTGCTAAGCTTTCATTTCACTCTTAGTTAAGGAAAATTTTCAGGTACTATAACCTATAGAAAGCTATTGATACTTTAGACTGTACTCAAAACAGCTAAATGTAGAATAAAAATTTATTTTAAGCATCTGTGTAATACTTTGAAATACACACACAGGATTTTTTCCTGCTTGTTTTGCATAATTTCTGCACTCAGCAATATCATCAAAGAAAAAATGAGCTCTTTTCTTTCAGCTGTTATATGCCTGATTTGTTAAGTAAAATCCCTTAGTCTCATTAGACCAAGGAAGAAGACTATGACCTCTTGTGGAAGCTAGGTGAAGCATTTTATTGCAATAAGAATTATGTAGCCAAGTACATAGGAATATATGTAATAGCTTCCATGATTCCCTGATCATAGCAGCTAGAAGTGATTTCTCCCTGTTTTGACCTCCAGTATCATGCATCTGCTCTTGTCATAATTCTTTTAAATACTGCCATGTTTTATGATTATTTTATTTATTCAGTATATTTATTTAACATGTCAGCCATTTTTATGTGGCTAAGATTATGAATAAAATACAGTTCTTTCCCTTAAGCTACTCACAGCCTACTAAGAAATTGCATAAAAATAAATATATAATTACAATGTAATGTGAAAGAGTGCTAACAGAGGTTTGTGCATAGAGTTTTGAAAGCTCAGATGTATTGATAATATATCTTATTTTTCAAACTAATTTGTAAAAAATTTTCCCCTGTGTCCATTCCCGTAATAACTTGAATTTATTTGGAAGTTATTCAGTGTTTATTAATTTTGTTTCATTTTTGGCTTTGTTTTTGAATACTTCCCCATTGGGAGAGCACATCCTCTAGAATTCTTAACGTTCTATTTTTATTGAAGTATAAAATATACAGAAGGTACTCCACATCCACATCCTATATCTCAGTGAAATATCTAAAGTAAACATGGCCATGAAACCACACCCCAGGATGGTGTGCTGGAGATGGCTTGTACCAACTTGTGGGATCCAACTGTTAAATATTCAGGAATTTTGCCACTGGTTGTTCAAATGTTGGTAGCTTGAAATTGGGCAGCATGAGAATATTTAACTACTAGGAGCTTTGTTCCAGAAAACAAGTTGCTAAACTTGTTCTAAACATTTAACATCACTGATTAGTCACTGCTGATTAAGAAATACAGAATTACCAGCATCCCTGAAGCCACTCCTATGTCTACTTCCAATCATTAACTGTTCTATTTTAGGGGTAACCACCAACTTGATATCTAGCACTATAAGGTTAACTTACTACTTTACAAATGTTTAGCTTGAGGAAAGAAGAGATTCATGAGGGTGTGAAGCTTAAACGATTTGGGGCTCTCTTTAAATAAACAAATACATAATTATAAATAAAATAATAGGTACAGGGCCTTAGATGGAATCTGAGCAAGTTAAAGGACCTCCATATTATCTTCATGGTAAATCTAACTCTGCTGGTGTGTATATTTTCTTTCATTCTTTCTTCTGTTTTTTTTTTTTTTGGTCTTGCTTCTATCATTTACTATTGTGTTTGAGAGATTCATCTATGCTGTTGCATGTGGCAGTCTGTACATTTCATTGTTTGAATTTACCACAATGTACTTATCCATTCTACTGTGGTTGTTTCTAGTTTGAGGCTCCTACCAATACTCCTGCTACAAACACATGTACATGCCTTTTGGTGCACACGTGTTTCATTGTGTTGGACGTATATCTATGAGTGGCATTGTGACATAATAGGGTATTCATGTGTTCAGCTTTAGTAGATACTGCCAAACAGTTTTTCCAACTGGTGGTAAAAGTGTATGGTCCCAACAGCAGTGTATGGGAGATCCAGTTCTACCTTTTTGCCAAAGCAGAGTATCGTGAGACTTAAAATTAGCCATTCTGTGCATTGCCCTGATGTCCAGTTAGCTTTAGAATATTTTTCTAACAAGTTTTGCTCCTTTGGATATTTTCTTTTGTGCAGTGTTTTGTGCATTAAAAATTGGGTTATCTATTTTTAACGTCTTCTAGCAGTTATTTTTATATTATGGATATGAATTCTTTGAGGGGTATATGCAATGCAAATCTTTTCTCTCATTTTCTAGTTTGGGTTTCACTCTTTTAAAGTTATCTTTCAATGAAGCTAAGTTCTTGATTTTGTAGAAATTTAATCATTTTAATAGCTAGCACATTTTGCACTCTGTTTATGAAATCTTTTCCTCCCCCAAAACATTAAGGATACTCTCCTGTGTTATTTTCTAAAAGCATTATTGTTTTACCTTTCATTTACTGAAAAATATCTATCACTATGATGGAGGATTTTTCTGTATTTCTTTTAGTTCTGTCACATTTTGCTTTATATAATTTGAATCTATTATTCATTGCAAAGAAATCCAGAATTATAATGTATTCCTGGTGGACTGATATTCCCTTCATCTTCAACAATGCTTCTTGCCTCAGAGTCTATCCTTTTTGATATTTGTATGCTTACAATAGTTTCCTTTTATTTAGTATTCACATTGTAAACTTTCCCCTTTCTTTATTTTCAGTCTATTTGCATCCTTATTTTTAAGGTGTGTCTATTATATCTACTGTTATTTTTATCCAGTCTGACAAACTTTGTCATTTAATAGGAGTATTTAGTTCAGTTACATTAAATAGTTACTTATGTGTTTGGACTTAAATCTACTATCTTATGATTTGATTTATATTTCTCCAATGTGTTCTGTGTTACTTTTGCCATGGTCATTTTCTTATTTTATAGGTTATTGTAAATGTTTTACATTTTCCCGTATGGGCTTGTTAGTTCTACATCTGTTTACTATTTGTATTGGTTGCCCTAAATTTTACAACATGCATTTCTGACTTATTCTAAAAAAATAGTGTTTTTACCACTTCTCCTCCTACTCCTAATTAGGCTTTTGCTGTTTTTTGTCATATAATTTATTATACATATGTCTATATATCACAAGGCAACATTTTTATTATTTTACACAGTTAATGGCCATTTAAATTTAGCCACATATTATCCTTTCCATAATTCTCATTCCTTCCTGAACCGCCATAATTCTATCTAGGTTCATTATTCAGATATTGAAAGACCTTTAATATTTACTTTAGTGCATATCTTTTGTCTTAATTACTGTAGCTTTAGAGTAACTCTTGAAATCAGATTGTTTATGTCCTCCAAATTTGTTTTCTTCTTCAAAATTGTTTTGGCTCTTCTACATCTTTTGCATTTCTACATAAACTTAAGGTTATCTTGTCAATTTCTAGAAACATAACTCTTCATTTTATTCTTTGACTTTGCTATTAGTTCTAGTATCTTTTTTGAAAATTTCTTAATTTTCTTAAATACACATGATCATGTTGTCTATGAATAAAAGGAGTTTAACTTCTTAATTTCCAACCTGTATGACTTTTCTTTTCTTCCTCAGTTGCACTGGCTAGGACCTCTAAACCTATGTTGAATAGAAGTACTGAGAGTGGACAGAATAGTCTTGTTCCCAGACTTAGGGAGAAAGCATTGAGACTTTTCCCTTTAACAACTGATACTAGCTGTAGGTATTTTACAGATGCCTTTTATGGGATTGAGGGTATTATTTTCTCTTCCTAGTCTTCTGAGGGTTTTTATAAATGGGTGTTGAATTTTTCAAAAAAATTCTTATGTATACTGTGTATTGGAGCAGTCATGCAGTTTTTCTCTTTATTGTGTTAATACGGAGGATTATATTGTTCAACTTTCATATATTAAACCAAACCTGTACTACTTGAATAAATCCCACTTGTTCATGATGTATTAGCCTTTTTATATATTGCTGGATTCAATTTGCTAACATTGTTAAAGAGTTTTGTATCTATGTTCATGAAGTATATTGGTCTGAAATTTCTTTTCTTGTAATAATATCCTTTTCTGATTTTGGTATCAGTAGCACTGGCCTCGTGGAATAAGTTGGGAAGGGCTTGTTTTTCCTCCATATTCTGAAACAGTTTGCATAGAATTAGTATTTTTTATTTCTAAGTGTATAATAGAATTCATCAATGAAGCCTCTGTCTCTGAAGGGTTTTATGTGTGTGTGTGTGTGTGTGTGTGTGTGTGTGTGTGTGTGTGTGTTTTGGGGGGAATTTTTATTTATGAATTTGGTTCTTTAGCTATATAGTTCTACTATGTCTCAAGTTCGTTTTGGTCATTTGTGCCTTTCAAAGTTGTCCACTTCATTTACATTTTTAAATTTATTGACATAAATTTTTCATAATATTGTCTTAATGTGTGTAGGATTGCTAGTGGTTTCCCCTCTTGCATTCTTCTTGATATTGGTAGATTTTGTATTCTCTCCTGGTTTTTTTTGTTGTTGTTGTTTTTCTTGATCAGTCTAGCTTGAGGTTACTCTTTTCTATCAACAAGTTTTTGGTATCTTTTTTTTCTCCAGTGTTTGTCTCTTTTCTTTTTCATTAATTTCTGCTCTTATTTTATTCCTTCTACTTACTTTGAGTTTAATTTTCTCTTCCTTTTCTAGCTTATAAAGTGGAAGTTTAGAAAACTGAGTTTAGATCTTTCCTCTTTTCTAATATAAGAATCTAAAGCTATAAACATCCTGTGAGTGCTATTTTAAATTCATCCTACAAATTTTGATTTGGTGTATTTTTATTTTCATTCAGTCCAAAATAACTTCTAATTATGTGTGAGATTTCTTTATTTACCCGTTTTTTTTTAGAAGTGTGTTGATTAATATCCATATACTAAGGGATATTCCAGATATTTTTGTTACTGATTACTAATTCATCTGTTGTCAAAGAAAACACTTTGCATGATTATAATCCTTTTAAATTTATTGAAAATTTTTTATGGACCAGCACATGTCTATCTTGTAGAATGTTTCATGTGCGTTTGGAAGGAATATGTATTCTCTAGTTGTTGACTGGAGTGTATTAAAATGTCAATTAGATTCATACTTACTTTGTGCCTACTTGCTTTACAAATTACTGAAGGAGGATTTTGAAATTTCTAGCCTTTATTATGTATTTATTTGTATCTCCTTACATGTCAGTTTTTGTTTCTTGTATTTTGAAGCACTAATTTTAGGTGCATAGCCATTTAGGATTTGTATTTCCTCTTAAAGAAGTGAAGCTTTTAAATGTACAGTCAATTCTTATTATTCATGGTAGTTATGTTCTATAATGTCACTGTGAACACTGAATTAGTGAATACTGAAAAATCACTCCCAGAGAATATATATACACATATGTACATGTAGGACATAGATTATAATCTTAAATGCTAAAAAAAAAAAACAACATGGCATGGTAGATTCTTCTTCCTTTCTTTTACAAAAGAAAAAATGAGGCTCAAAAACGTGAAGTGACTTGCCTGAGGCTGCCCCGCTGACATATGCCAGAGCTGGGATTTAAACCCTGTCTGTCTGGCCCCAGAGATGGATCTTCTTGCACTACATCTCACTGCCTTCTGCTGTCTCTTTACTCTGGCCATCACAATATGAGAACTGGAAAAAGTAGGCAGAGCATTGCTTTGTTCAACCTCAGCTGGGAATGTGTATGTCGGAAGGCCAAAATTCGCCCCCATTCCTCACAAGTCCACAAATGACCACGAAAGTATGGGGAATATTGATTTGGGGATGAAAAAAAAATTTTAGCCAGGAAGTGCATCCACAAATAATGAGGATCAACTGTACCTCATTTGATAAGTAGGAAGTTGATAAATAATAAGTAATATCCTTATTCTGAAGTCTATTTCATCTGACATTAAAATAGGCACTTTTCTTGATTAATGTGTTTGCATGGTTTTCTTTTTCCATCCTTTTACCTGTAATTTTTATATCTGTATGTTTAGAGTGAGTTGCTTTTAGCTATAGTTGGGTCTTGAATTTTTATAAAGTCTGACAACTCTATCCTGTTAATGTTTTATCCATTTATATGTGATGTTATTACCATTATGATTTGAATCTACCATGTTTCTACTTGTTTCTTATTTGTCTTATCTGTATTCTTTTTCCCCAATTTTTTTTTTTGCATTAAGTGATTTTTTAGGATTACAGTGGATTCACTAGTTTCTTATTGCTATACCTCTTTGTGTTGTTTCTTTAGTTTTTTTCTCTTGGGCAGAGGCTTTTTTTTTTTTTTTTTTTTTGCGGTAGGTGGGCCTCCCACTGCTGCGGCCCCTCCCGTTGTGGAGCACAGGAGCCACGGCCCACGGGCCCAGCCACTCCGCGGCATGCAGGACCCTCCCAGACCAGGGCACAAACGTGTGTCCCCTGCATCGGCAGGCGGACCCTCAACCACTGCACCACCAGGGAAGCCCGGGCAGAGGCTTTTGTAGGTCCTTGAGTTTCTTAAGGAATCTGTGAAGTCAAACTGTTTTCACAGTGATGCTAAGAGTTATTTGCATTTTTTCTCTCTTGTATGGTGGGGTTTTCCAGAAGCTATATATCATGTCATGTTACAACAGATTAAAATTGCAGCAGATGTGAAAATCTAGTCATCTATTATTAGGCCAACATTAAAATAATTTGCAAAGTGTGAAGTAATGATACTTTTAAGCACGCTTTTGTTTTGTTAGACACAGTATTTTTCATTAAAATATGTACTATGTATGTTAACATATAATGAGTTTATCACTATTTTTAATATTTAAAAATTAATTTATAATATGATAAATACTGAGAGATAGAACTAATATAAATAAGCTCTTTAGAGTCCCAAATAATTTTAAGACTCTAAGTTTTTCTAAGATCAAAAAGTTGGAGAATTAGTGCTCTGGGTTTTATCATATGTATCTCTAATTTATCACAGTCTACCCGTAAATAATAATATACCACATTGCACATAGTATAAGAGCTTTGCAATAGTATACTTTCATTTTTCATCTTCTATTGTTTGTGTCATTGTTATTATACATTTTATTCCTACATATGTTATAAACTCCACAAAGCATTGTTAATGTTCTCTCTTTAAACCGTCTTTTACCTACATATTTACCATTTCCAGTAATCTTTATTTCTCTATAAAAATACAACTTTCTTTCAGGTGTCCTTTTCCTTCTACCTGAAGAATTTCCTTTAACATTTCCTGGAGTGTGGCCTGCTGTCAATGAATTCTTCCCAGACAGGGAGATGCTTGGAGTCATAAAGATCAGTTAGTTTTGATGAGTGACTGATATTAGGACAGATATAAAATATAGGAGAGAGATATTTTAGAACCAGAGTTGGCAAGATTTAGCAACTGATTGATTGGATTGGGGATGAAGTGTTACACGCTAAAATGCCTTTTAAACATCATAGTCAATGCAATAAGAATAAAAGAGTAAATATGGGGAAGGTTCATCTAAGAGTATTATTTGCAGATAATAATACTGTCTAACTGGAAAACCCAGAATCCACTGAAAAATCATTAAAATCACTACATTTAATAAAGAAATTAATGTGTATATAAAATTTATTTCTTGTATTTAAGATATCTATTAGAAAATATAATAGTAAACAACAGCAGCAACAAAAACCATAAAAATATCTGATCAAAATAGAACAAACATTTGAAATACCTGGCTAAGGAGCTACTAATAAGAAATGTAAAGAGCTGATAGAAAGAAAACTATAAAGAACTTGAATGAAAAAATTAATAACTAGAAAGATGCATCTTGAAATATGAGGCTTAATATGTCTTCTCTCTAATCTATAGACATAATTAATTCAAAATAAAAATTCAAGTAGATAAATTTGATTCTAAATGTTTATTTTGAATGAATGAGAATATGGTATAAACATTTTTTAAATGGGAAGGAATCTTGTCCTATCAAATATTAATATACATTATAAAGTCATTATAATGCTAGTACAGGAATGAATAGACAATTAGTAAAATAGAATAAAGGTCATGGCCACATTTAAGTATACATATCAAGATTTACTGTATAATGACTTTGAGCCAAATTAGTGGGGGAAATAGAGATTGACAGTATTGGACCAGAGCTGCTATTTGGCAAAAAAAAAATAAAATTAGATCTCTACTACATAATATATGTTAACATAAATTTCAGATGATAGGTTAAAGATTTGAATATAAAAGTAAAGCCATAAAATTACTAGAAGAAAAATACAAGTAGAAGACTGTGTGGTCTGGAGTTAGAAGGCTTTCTAACATAATAACAAATATATAAACCTTAAGAAAATGACTTACTTTGGCTCATTTAAAATACATAACTAGTGGATGGAGACACAATGGCAGAGTAGAGGATATGATCTTACCACTTCTTATGAAAACACCAAAATCACAACTACCTGCTGAATAACCATCAAAAAAAAAAATGCTAGAACCTACCAAAAACAGATACCTTGCATCCAAAGATAAACAAGAGGCCACAACAACATGTAAGGAGAGTGCAATCACAAAAATCAAATCCCACACCTGCAAGTTGGGTGACCCACAAGCTGGAAAATAATTATATTACAGAAGTTCTCCCAGAGGAGTGGAAGTTCTGAACCCCACATAAGTCTCCCCATCCTGGGGGGGTCTGGCATCAGGAGGAAGAGCCCCCAGAGAATCTGGCTTTGAAGGCCAATGAAGGTTGATCACAGGAATTCCACGGGACTGGGTGTAAGAGAAACGCCACTCTTAGAGGGGACACACAAAGTCTCGAGCACCAGGACTCAAGGAAAAAAGCAGCAATCTCATAAGAGACTGGTCAGACCACCCTGTTAGTATTGGAGGGTCTCCTGCAGAGGTAGGGGTGTGGCTATGGCTCATTGTGGAGACAAAGACACTGGCGGCCGTAGTTCTGGGGAATACTCATTGGGGTGAGCCCTTCTGGAGGCTGCCATTTTCTGACCGAGACCTGGCCCCACCCAACAGCCTGCAGGCCCCAGTACTGGGACGTCTCAGGCCAAACAACCAACAGGGCAGGAACATAGGCCCACCCATCAGCAGACGGGCTGCTTAAAAAGTCTTCCTGAGCCCACATCCCTCTAGACATGCCACATGGTGCAGCCCTGCTCACCAGAGGGACAAGACTCAGCTCCACCCACCAGTGGGCAGGAACCAATCCCTCTCACCAGGAAGCCTGCACAAGCCTGTTAGATAGCCTCATCCACCAGGGGGCAGACAGCAGAAACAAGGAAAACTACAACCCTGCAGCCTGTAGAATGGAAACTGCAATCACAGAAAGTTAGACAAAATGAGACAGCAGAAAAATATGTTCCAGATAAAGGAACAAGATAAAACCCCAGAAGAACAACTAAGTGAAGTGGAGATAGGCAAACTACCTGAAAAACAATTCAGAGTAATGATAGTAAAGATGATCCAAGATCTCAGAAAAAGAATGGATGCACATCAACAAGATACAAGAAATGTTTAACAAAGACCTAGAAGACCAAAATAAACAGAAATGAACAATCAAATAACTGAAATGAAAAATACACTAGAAGGAATCAATAGAATAAGTGAGGCAGAAGAATGGATAAGTGAGATTGAAGACAGAATGGTGGAAATCACTGCCACAGAACAGTATAAAGGAAAAAGAATGAAATGAGGAAAGTCTAAGAGACTTCTGAGACAATATTAAATGCACCAACATTTACTTTATAGGGGTCACAGAAGGAGAAGAGAGAAAGGACCTGAGAGAATAAGTGAAGAGATAATAGATGAAAACTTCCCTGACATGGAAAAGGAAACAATCACCCAAGTTCAGGTAGTGCAGGGAGCCCCAGGCAGGATAATCCCAAGGAGGAACACGCTGAGACACATAGTAATCAAAATGACAAAAATTAAAGACAAAAAATATTAAAGGCAACAAGGGAAAAAAAAACAAGTAACATACAAGTGAATTCCCATAAGTTAATCAGCTGATTTCTCAGCAGTAATTCTGCAGACCAGAAAGGAGTGGCATTTTAGATTTAAAGTGATGAAAGGGAAGAACCTACAACTGAGAATACTCTATGCAGCAAGGCTCTCATTCAGATATGACAGAGAAAACCAAAAGCTTTACTGACAAGCATAAACTAAGAAAATTCAGCACCACCAGACCAGCTTTTCAACAAATGCTAAAGGAACTTCTCTTGGTGGAAAAGATAAGGCCACAACTAGAAACAAGTAAATTACAAATGGAAAAGCTCACCAGTAAAATCAAACATACAGTAAGGGTAGGAAATCATCTACACACAAATATGATACCAAAACCCACAACTGTGAGACAAGGAGACCACAAACACAGGATATTGGGAATGCATTCAAAATTAAAAGACCAGCAACTTAAAACAATCTTCTTTATATATAGACTGCTACAGCAAAACTTCATGGTAACAGGAAACCAAAAATCTACAATAGATACATACATGAAAAAAGAAAAAGAAATCCGAACACAACACTAAAGTTAGTCATCAAATCACAAGAGAACAAAAGAGGAAGGGAAGAAAAAATACCTACAAAAACAAATCCAAAACAATTAACAAAATGGCAATAAGAAAATACATATCAATAACTACCTTAAACATAAGTGAATTAAATACTTCAACCAAAAGACATAGACTGGTTGAATGGATACAAAAACAAGACCTGTACACATACTGTCTACAAGAGACCCACTTCAGATCTAGGGACACATACAGACTGAAAGTGAGGGGATGGAAAAAGGTATTCCATGCAAAAGGACATCAAAAGAAAGCTGGAGTATCAATAGTCATATCAGATGAAATAGACTTTAAAATGAAGACTGTTACAAGAGACAAAGTAGGACACTACATAATGATCAAGGGATCAATTCAAAAGATATAACAATTGTAAATATATATGCACCCAGCATATGAGCACCTCAATATATAAGGCAAACATTAATAGCCATAAAAGGAGAAATCAAGAGTAACACAATAATAGTGGGGGATTTTAACATCCCACTTTCATCAAAGGACAGATCATCCAGACAGATGATCAATAAGGAAACACAGGCCTTAAATGACATATTAGACCAGAAGGACTTAATTGATCTTTATAGAGCATTGCATCCAATAGCAGCAGAATGCACACTGTTCTCAAGTGCACATGGAACATTCTCCAGGTTTGATCATGTGCTGGGCCATGAAGTGAGCCTTGATAAACTTAAGAAAATTGAAATCATATCAAACATCCTTTCCTACTACAACACTATGAGATTAGAAATTGACTACAAGGAAGAAAAAAACAGAAAACACAAAGACATGGATGATAAACAATATGTTACTAAACAACCAATGGATCACTGAAGACGTCATAGAGGAAATAAAAAAATAGCAAGAGGAAAATGAAAACAAAAGGACAACAATCCAAAACCTATGGGATGCAGCAAAAGCAGTTCTAAGAGGGAAGTTTATAGTAATACAATCTTACCTCAGGAAACAAGAAAAATCTCAAATAAACAACCTAACCTTACACCTAAAGCAATTAGAGAAAGAAGAACCAACAAAATCCAAAGTTAGTAAAAGGAAAGAAATCATAATGATCAGAGCAGAAATAAATGAAATAGAGATGAAGAACACAATAGCAAAGATCAATGAAACTAAAAGCTGGTTCTTTGACAAGATAAACAAAATTTATAATTCTTTAGCCAGACTCATCAAGAAAAAAAGGGTGAGGACTCAAATCAATGAAATTAGAAATGAAAAAGAAGTTACAACACACATCACAGAAATACAAAGGATCATAAGAGACTACTATAAGCAACTATATGCCAACCTGACAGAAATGGACAAATTCTTAGAAAGGTACAACTTTCCAAGACAGAACCAGGAAGAACTAGAAAATATGAACAGACCAATCACAAGTACTGAATTTGGAACTGATTAAAAAAGTCCCAACAAACAAGAGTCCAGGACCAGATGGCTTCACAGGCGAATTCTATCAAACATTTAGAGAAGAGGTAACACCTACATTTCTGAAACTATTCCAAAAAACTGCAGAGGAAGGAACACTCCCAAACCCATTCTATGAGGCCACCATCACCCTAATGCCAAAACCAGACAAAGATACCACAAAAGATGAAAATTACAGACCAATATCACTGATGAACATAGATGCAAAAATCCTCAAAAAAATACTAGCAAACAGAATCCAACAATACATTAAAAGGACCATAGAACATGATTAAGTGGGATTTATCCTAGGGATGCAAGGATTATTCAATATCCACAAATTAATCAGTGTAATACACCACATCAACAAATTGAAGAATAAAAACCATATGATCATCTCAACAAATGCAGAAAAAGCTTTTGACAAAATTCAACAGCAATTTATGATTGAAAACTCTCCAGAAAGTGGGCATAGAGGGAACATATTCCCACATAATAAAGGCGATATATGACAAATGTAGAGCTAACATCATTCTCAATGGTGGAAATCTGAAAGCATTTCCTCTAAGATCAGGAAAAAGAGAAGAATGTCCACTCTCGCCACTTTTACTCAACATAGATTTGGCAGTCCTAGCCATAGCAATCAGAGTGGGAATATAGATAAAGGGGATCCAAATTGGAAAAGAAGAAGTAAAACTGTCACTCTTTCCAGATCGCGTGCTGCTATATGTAGAAAATCCCAAAGATGCTACCAGAAAGCTATAGAGCTCATCAACGAATTTGGTAAAGTTGCAGGTTACAAAATTAATACGCAGAAATCTCTTGCATTCCTATACACTAACAACAAAAGATCAGAAAGAGAAATTAAAGAAACAATCCCATTTACAATTGCATCAAAAAGAATAAAATACCTAGGGTATTTTATTTATAAAATTGCTAAGGAGGCAAAAGTTCTGTACTCTGAAAACTATAAGATGCTGATGAAAGAAATCGAAGATGACACAAACAGATAGAAAGATAGACCGTGTTCTTGGATTGGAAGAATCAACATTGTGAAAATGACTATAGTACCCAAAGCAATCTACAGATTCATTGCAATCCCTATCAAATTATCCATGGCATTTTTTCCAGAACTAGAACAAAAAAATCTTAAAATTTGTATGGAGACACAAAAGACCCCAAATAACCAAAGCAATCTTGAGAAAGAAAAACAGAACTGGAGGAATCAGGCTCCCTGACGTCTGACTATACTTCAAAGCTACAGTCATCAAAATAGTATGGTACTGGCACAAAAATGGAAATATAGACCTATGGAACAGGATAGAAACCCGAGAAATAAACCCACACCCTTATGGTCAATTAATCTACAACAAAGGAGGTAAGACTGTACAATGGAGAAAAGACAGTCTCTTCAATAAGTGGTGCTGGGAAAACTGGACAGCTACGTGTAAAAGAATGAAGTTAGAACATTCTTTAACACCATACAGAAAAACAATTAAAAATTGCTTAAATACCTAAATGTAAGACTGGATACTGTAAAACTCTTAGAGGAAAACATAGGCAGAACAGTCTTTTACAATAAATAGCAGCAGTATCTTTTTTGATCCATCTCTGAGACTAGTGGGAATAAAAATATACAAATTGGACCTAATTTTACTCTAAAGCTCTTGCACAACAAAGGAAACCACAACAAATCAAAAAGAGAACCCAGACTTCCCTGGTGGCACAGTGGTTAAGAATCTGCCTGCCAATGCAGGGGACATGGGCTCAAGCCCTAGTCCAGGAAGACCCCACATGACATGGAGCAACTAAGCCCATGCGCTGCAACTACTGAGCCTGAGCTCTAGAGCCTGCGAGCCACAACTACTGAGCCCGTATGCCACTACTACTGAAGCCCATATATCTAGAGCCCGTGCTCCACAACAAGAGAAGCCACCACAATGAGAAGCCTGTGCACCGCAACAAAGAGTAGCCCCTGATCGCTGCCAACTAGAGAAAGCCCGTGCACAGCAACGAAGACCCAATGCAGCCAAATATAAATAAATTTTTTTTAAAGTGTTGGATTAAAAAAAAAGAAAAGATAACCCACAGAATGGGTGAAAATATTTGCAGATGAGGTAACTGACAAGGGATTAATCTCCAGAATTTACAAACAGCTCATGCGGCTCAATATCAAAAAGAAAAAGAAAAAAAACATGAAAACAATCAACCCAATCAAAAAATGGACAGAAGAACTAAATAAACATTTCTCTAAAGATGACATACATTTGGCCAAAAGGCAGATGAAAAGATGCTCAATCTCACTAATTATTAGAGAAATGCAAATCAAAACTACAATGGGTTATCATCTCTCACCAGTCAGAATGGCCATCATCAAAAAGTCTACAAGTGCTGGAGAGGGTGTGGAGAAAAGGGAACCCTCCTACACTTTTGGTGGGAATGTAAATTGGTACAGCCACTATAGAGAACAGTATGGAGGCTCCTTAAGAAACTGAAAATACAACTACCACATGATCCAGCAATCCCACCCCTGGGCATATATCCAGAGAGGACCACAATTCAAAAGATACATGCACCCCAATGCTCATTGCAGCCCTGTTTAGAATAGCCAAGACATGAAAGTGACCTAAATGTCCATCGACAGAGGAATGTTTGATAAAGAAGGTATGGTACATATATACAATGAAATATTACTCAGCCATTAAAAGAATGAAATAATGCCATTTGCAGCAACATGGATGGACCTGGAGATTATCATACTAAGTGAAGTAAGTCAGATGGAGAAAGACAAATATCATATATTGCTTATATGCAGAATTTTAAAAATATGAAAGAAATGAACTTATTTACAAAACAGAAGCAGATTCACAGACTTAGAGAACAAACTTTGGTTACCAGAGGGGAAGGGTCAGTTGGGGGAAGGATAGATTGGGAATTTGGGATTGACATGTACACATTGCTATATATAAATTTTACAGATAAATAACAAGGACCTAATATATAGAACAGGGAACTCTGTTCAATACTCTGTAATAACCTAAATGGGGAAAAAATTTGAAAAAGAATAGATACGTGTATATGTGTAAATGAATCACTTTACTGTACACCTGAAACTTACACATTATTAATCAACTATACTCCAACATAAAACAAAAATTATTTTAAAAAGACATGACTAAAATAATACTAAATACAATTTTATTTATGAATTTTAAGTGAAATCAACAATTCATAAAAACTTGCGATGGACAAAGGCTAAATATAATTAACATACAAGCTCCATTTATAAATCTTTATGGAAAGCATATCCATACACTTACTAAAATATTGCACAAAACACATGACCTGGTAATTTGTAAAATAGCAAATAGAATTCACAAAGAGGCATATGACAAGATATTTTTTTTATCCAATAGTAAGGGTAGAATACAATAGATCAGGATTAGCATACTTGAAAGAGCAAGTAGGATAAGTTAAACAAAAGAAAACAAAACCCTAAAAGAAGAGCAAGAAAAGATGTGCGCTAAGTTTAATTACTTTTTATTATCAACACTTCACTCCCTTGGTGAAATACACTTTCCTGCCACAATGAAGTCAATTTGGACTGTGTAATTTTCTTTGGCTAAAAAATTTATCTTTCAGGCAAGAATTTTAAGAACCACTTTGTTCTTTGCAAGATTTTCTTTTTATTTGCTACCATAACTGAGAAAATACCATATAGACACTGCTCACCTGGATCCAGAGTGAAAAGTTCATGGAGCAGGCCCCCAGCCAAACCACAATGGAAATGTAGTCTGGGTGAGAAATATACCTTTGCTGTTGTAAGCCACTGAAATGTTGGGGTTATTTGTTACTTCAGCATAACCTGGTGCATCCTGTCTGTTACATCTGGTCAACTTTATGTTTTTGACTTCCTATTGGAAATTTGACTGACCCATTGGGTAGAGATTCCACACAAAAGAGATCATCTACCCAGAGAATGTATACAAAGAAGATAAGGTTTGGTAGGAGAGGAATATTAACAGATTAACTTTTCATGAGTGGAGAGATTTAGGTAGAAAGTGATGAGAAATAAATGTAGTGAAAAGGGAAAAGGTAATAGAGGGTAGATGGTCAAATGCCTGAACAAAAGGCATTTAATTATATTTAATTGAGGACTTGAATGACAGTGCTTCAGTTTTGAGACAACTACTTTTTTCTTCCTCATTATTTTTATTACTTATTAGTTTGTCTAAATTATTTCTATGGGAAAAGGAATAGTTAGCATGGAGGAGCAGCATGCCAAATTATCAGTGAATAAATATGTCCCATACTATCTCTGTTTCAATTATATTATCATAAAATTTCTAAGACCTTTAAACTAGAGTTATTACCAGGAAAATCCTAATAACCCTTCTTGACTTATCAACTGTCCATTTTCTAGGGTGTCTGAAGAATGGAAAGAAATCCACAGAGAATGCAGGTAACAGAGAAGTTATGTGTTAGTATAAAGTTTTTTATATCATAAATAAGACTAGAATGCAGGTGCCCACAATTCTAGCCTACTGCCAGACCTAATAAAGTACACTGGCTCAGCAGCTGAAAAGCTTGGAGTTACTATTTTTGTGCAAAGATTTCAGACCCATGGTGGGAGACTGAGCCATAAACTATGTTTGCTTCTTCAGATGGTAAATGAAATGTTACTTTGCAGTGTGTTTAGTATGGGAACACTGTGAGGACATGTGCAGGTCACAATTACCCATTGTGGCATATCAGCTTTGAGATATCCTCAGTGTGAGTTCCAACTGCTTCCATGGCTTTCTTTCACACTATCTAAACTTACTTTTTTCTCTTAAATCCTTTTTCTAACCTTTGCTGAATCCTTTCTCTTCTGATTTCTTTAATATCTATGGATCCCACATTTCTGTCTTAGCCCTTGTTTCTTTCCCTGTATAATCTTTCTGGTTGTTCTTTCTGGAGTTCAGTATTAGGTACATTTGATACTACCTACGTCTGTGTCTCTGAATCAAACTTTTCTACTGAGATCCAGTAGATCTCTAGTGTATCTTTGTTTCCCTGACATCTCAAGTTCAGGTTGTCCAAAATGTGTTCCTGACTGTACTTCTAATGCACGGCTAGTGGTACCGTCATTTACCAAAACACTAAAACTCAATAGCCTAGGTGTAGCCTATAATTTCCTTTTCTTTTGCTCCTTGAAACTTTTTAGTCTAAATCCTATCAGTCACTTTTCTTGACTATTTCTTGCATTTGTTCCCTCCTCTCCATCTCCATCTGAATTGGTTCTTGTCACCTGTCACACAGACTATGGTAATAACACTTCAGAGGGTCTTCTTTGCTCTAGCCTTCTCCTTCTTCACTTTATCCACCATGATGTCTTACCATTGACACCAAGAATTACGATTCTAAAACGCAAATTAGATCATATTACTCCACTTCTTAAACTTTCCAATATTTCTCCATTGCCTAGTCCATAGCATTCATATTTGTGTGCATACAAGGCCCTTTGTGACCTGGCATCTTGTCCACTTCTCCAGCTGTGTTTCCTCTCATATCTCTTGGTGCCCCTAGAAGTGACTTCATTTTGTTCCTTCACACCTCTTGGCTGTGCACATGCTTCTTACTCTGAAATAGCCCTCTACTGATTGTCTACTGGTCAAACATTGGTTAAACTTCTACTCTCCATTCAGGAATCAGTCTAAACACTCCCTGTGCAAAACCCTGGGTGGAAAGTGCATGTATGTCAGGCTGTCACTGTATCTTCCTTCTCAAAGCCTCATATTAGCATTATCATATGTAGTCCTTTGTTTACTGGTCTAGCTTTATATTAGACAGCATGCTCCTTTAGGAAAAGAACTGTATCTTCATACACTCAGGACTCAGCTCAGTACCCAGCACATGGTTAGTATCAATAACAAGTGTTGGGCTTCCCTGGTGGCACAGTCGTTGGGAATCTACCTGCCAGTGCAGGGGACACGGGTTCAAGCCCTGGTCTGGGAGGATCCCACATGCCGCGGAGCAACTAGGCCCGTGCGCCACAACTACTGAGCCTGCGCTCTAGAGCCCACGAGCCACAACTACTGAGCCCGTTCACCTAGAGCTGGTGCTCTGCAATGGGAGAGGGCACCGCAATGAGAGGTCTGCATGCTGCAACGAGTGGCCCCCGCTTGCCACAACTAGAGAAAGCCCACACGCAGCAACGGGGACCCAATGCAGACAAATAAATTAATTAATTAATTTAAAAAAATAACAAGTGTTAAATATGCCAGTGAATAAATAAATGCATATATATTTTTTTGGCTTTAAAATAATTCAGTATATTCCCTCTTCCTGCTGTACTAGGAACAGTAGTTTAAGAATACCTTTGTCACTTATTAATTTTATTTGCTCATGAGATTAACAAAGTTATGGCACTTTAAGCTGGTGGGGCAGCAGTAGTACTGGGTGAAGGCTGAGGGCTAACAATGCTGGATTTATTATGCTTATTTGTACTTTCGTGGATAATTAAAAATTATTTTTCTATTCTGGTTAGTGTCTTGCATGCCCACATAGAGGCAAAAGTAATTGGTATTAAGAAGTCTTTCTTTGATCAGATTTTCTTTCCGTCTAGGAAAAAAATATTTAGTTGTCATTTTTCAATTTAAATATAAAAGGGAAACCTGTATTTTTTCATTAATCTGTACAAAATCTGTACATATACAGTAACCTATATCTAGGTTGGTCTAAAATTGTTGCTGATTTTTGAACAATTCAGACTTTACAGGTCATTCAATGATGTATTTCCTCAGTTTCTGGGATCTAGCACTATAACAAACTCTGGGAGGTGAAGCAGGGCGGGGGGAGCAGTTGTTTTTATTTCATTAAAAAAATCATGTTATACGAAGACCAAAACAATTGTTTCAGACAAGGCATGTAAGAATTTGGTTAGATCTTACTCAAATGAAAATGAAATAAGTTAATTTTGATTCAAAAGCTGCAGACTTTGCCTAGTTGTGGAATGAAAGGTTCTATGAGGTTGTCATCATGGCAACCAGCACTAAGGAAGCTAAGCTTTGAGTGCTCTTGTCCTCCATCACTGTCAGGTTAGAGATCCCCTATCTGGAGAAATGGTGTTGGTGACTTGGTAGTAAGAAATCACCAACTGAACCATTTACCACCATTAAAGCTGTCTTTTGTATCATTAACTCCTAGTTATGATTCTATCCTACCTCCTATCAGGTTGCAAATCAAAACTGCTTCCAATAGAAAAACCAAAATACTTGGTGGTCTTTTTCTGCCTTTAAAAAAAAATATTTTGCTGAGGATTTTCTCAATTCATGGCATTTCCACATGGGCCCCTGTTTGCTCTGGGGAGCGATTCGTTTTGGTCTTACCATAAAAAATGCCTGTCCTTTACCTCTCCCTGTCCCTGCCTTTGTTACTCCATTAACAGCCCCATAGAGTAAGCTGTCAACATGTGAAGAGAGAATTGATGGCACAATGATTTTCTCAATGTAGGGAGAAGATTGAGGGGACCCACAATCTCTTTCAGAAGGTTTGCCAGAAGCACCTTTAAGTAAAGATTAGATCTACTGCTCTTGAAAGGCTCTTTTAAGGAGCTGGCAGTGGTTTCTGAAACAGAATTCTCATTAAGACTTTTCCAAATCCTTCCTCCTACTTCTCCTCTACTATTACCCCATTTTTCACCATTATTCCAACAATAAGTATGCAATGAACTCTTGTGGATTGCTTTTAACCTTGCTTAGTGACAGGTTACATAGGAAAGAATGTTGGAAACATTTAAAAAGTGGAATAACAATATAAGAATAATTTCCGAGTCCTTAATGTGAGACTTTGTGCTAAACACTTTATATACTACTAGTTCTTTTAATTCTCAGTAATCCAATGAAATGGTATTTTCATCTTCATCTTAAAAATGAGGAAATTAAGTCAGGAAGGTTTAACAACCAGTTACAAGGTCAACGACTAGAATGTGTCAGAACTAGAACCCAAACACAGACTTTTCTGGCTCCAAAGTCTGAGGTTCTTAACCACTCTATTGCCTCCCAACATCAGGTCTTTAGGGAGTTAAGCTGTTAGACTGATGTTAACGTGATACTTTTCTTCTGAATAATTACTTTTGGCTTTCTATTTCTTATTAGGACAAATTCATATCAAATGCCTACTATGTGTTGACCTGAAATAGACTTTAGATATTTCTCAGCAAAGATGAATTTATTCAGGATCAGCAGAGAATTGCAAGCCAGGGTCTGCAACTCTGTCAAACAATGTGCAAGTCCCCACATGGCAAGGGAAGGAGAAAGTGTTTACAGAGGGGAGAAGTCAGGAGGGCTCTAGTACACAAAGAGTCCATGGCTTTTAATTGACCAAGTCCTTGCCAGGAAAGCAGAGGAGTCTTTCTTCTTTATGTGAGGCTCTGCTATCATCACAGTGCGAGAGATCCTCCTTGTCTCCCAGCTCTATTTAATTCAAGTTTCTATTTATTAATTTTTAACATTTCCCTGTCTTGATCCAGATCTTTCTCTGAAAGCATCACTGATCAAGAGTCAGGTTTTCTAGTTTCAGAGGCTTTTTGTCACTCATTGTAAGGAAGGACCTTTCTTGGATGTAGTGTCTCATGTAGTAAGGAAAGTGCACAGATTGGAAACCTATTAAGATCACATTTGAGTAACAAGGAGAGGTAGGAAGGACAACTCTCAGATATTATACATTTTTAAAATCTAAAGTCCAATGTTATCAGATTATAGACATCGGAGTTTATCTGAAGCATTACATCATTATCAAACATTTGGCAACAAACTTCCAACAGGCTTAGTCTTGGGAAAATTGTCTCATCAGATGTTGTCTGCTTTAATTCTTGAAAAACTTTACTTTCAGGTCACCAGATGATGTGCAGTTCTAGTCAGGTTTCGGCAGCTTCTTTAGGTGTGTCACGTGAATACAGAGTTTATTCCTTGGAGTTTGATGGCACAAGGGTTGCTTAGCAGTACTTGATAGGGGCCTTTCCAGTTAGGTTGAATAGAGTTCTAGAGATGTCTTTTCCAATAGATGATAACAGATGTGCCTACTGAGGGCACACTGTGAAAAGACTGCTCCACCAAAACATGTTTGTTTTTTTTTAATTTTATATTGGAATATAGTTGATTAACAATGTTGTGTTAGTTTCAGGTGTACAGCAAAGTGATCCAGTTATACATATACATGTATCTATTCTTTTTCAAATTCTTTTCCCATTTAGGTTATTATATAGTATTGAGCAGAGTTCCCTGTGCTATACAGTAGGTCCTTGTTGGTTATCTGTTTTAAATATAGCAGTGTGTACACGTCAATCCCAAATTCCCAATCTATCCTTCCCTCCCACCCTTCCCCTAAGTAACCATAAGTTTGTTCTCTAAGTCTGTGAGTCTGTTTTTTGTTTTGTAAATAATTCATATGTATCATTTTTTTTAGATTCTGCATATAAGCAATATCATGTGATATTTGTCTTTGTCTGTCTTACTTCCCTTAGTATGATAATCTCTGGGTCCAACCATGTTGCTGCAAATGGTATTATTTTCTTCTTTTTACTAGCTGAGTAATATTCCATTGTATATATGTGCCACATCTTTATCCATTCATCTGTTGATGGACATTTAGGTTGCTTCCAGGTCTTGGCTATTGTAAACAGCATTGCAGTGAACATTGGGGTGCGTGTATCCTTTCAAACCGTAAAACATGGTTATTTTTAATAGAAGCAGTTAGGCCTTTGCAATCTCCTTTTATCACTTGTGGGTCAAAAGAAGCAGGATACAAGGCATTGGGGATCCTGTGACTATCTCAAAGTGTAAGAGTTTTGAGTTCCAAAAGGGGTGGATCCGAGATTTAGAAAGACAAATGGCAGTGCTTTTGGCCAAGGTATTTAGAGGGCTCCACAAATTTTGCCATTTGAGTCTTAGTAATGCTATTAGTGTGTTCAGCTAACCCAGAGGATCAAGGGTAGTAAGTACAAAGAACGTGTTGTAAAACCAGCCAAACAGTGGAGACTTGTTGAAGCACCTGGCCAGTAAAAATGTGTTCCTCCATTACTATGAAGTTCAAGAGGAGTTTCCCAGGTAAAGATAATCTTTGTCCAAAGGACTTGAGCCACAAAAGAAGCAGTAGTCTGCCTGCAAGGGAAGGTTTAGTCCAATGTGAAAACATACAGACCATGACTAAAACGTTTATATCCATATGTATGATCAGGCCACCCAAGACAGCTGTTCTCTTGCTCTCTGTACATCCCCTGCTTGACCAGTCCCTTCTTCACCTATACCCTACTCACATGACTGACCTTCCCTCTTAATCAGAGAAACTCATCAGTAAATGCCTACATACTTACCCTTAACCCCAGCTAGTGAGTGAGTGGATCTTTAGATCAGAACATCTCTACCATGATAGCTTATCAAAAGGGCAGTGAGGGGCATGCTTCTCTGCTGGTTTCCCAGACAACCAGTGAGCTAACCTGATGTTAATTCCCCCTATAACTGGTAACCTCCCTCTCCCCTGTGCTTCCCTCCCCCCAGGGAAGACTGCTGCCATGTCCTGCTTGCTGTCTGCCACACATGGTGTGGGGTGTCGCTCCAGGACCTTGCTTCAGACAGGTAAGATCCCCCTATCCATTCAATCACTGATGTTTCTGTCGCTGACACCGGGCTCTTTCTTGGGTTTGAGGCTGGGCAAGTACAGGGCTTGCAGGTTTTTGGGGTGCAGCCCATCACGATGAGAAAGAGGAATTTGCATGAAATCCATTTTCCAGACCTCAAATAGTCCATTAGGCAGTTTATAATGTCTGGGAGCAGTACGAACAGGCTTCCCTGGGCTGTACTTTGGATAAGTGGATCAAGTGATGTAGGCACTGTTTGTGGCCTTGTTAATATTTTCCCACCTATATTGATTCATGAATGCTATCATTCTGTCAGTAGACCAATGGTTTAATGCACATATAGCATATCTACTATTAATATAAATATTGACAGTTTTGTCCTTGGCTAAAGTACAAGCCCATGTAAGAGGATATCATTCAGCCTATTGAGCTGAAGTAGCCATAGGTAAAGATACTGCCTCAACACAACCAAAAGGAATTGTAATAGCATAGTCAGCACAATATTTGTTACTGTCACCTTATAATAAGAACCGTCAGTGAACAATAAGTCAACATTACCCAATGGAATTTCCTGTAGGTCATTATGAGGAGTCAGGAGGTGACCTGTCAGTATTAAGCAGTCCTGACATACTTTGTTGGCGACAGGGGAGAAGAGTAGCAGGGTTAAGGTTATTATATAATGTAAAAGAATTATGTAAGGGGCAGTTAACAAAAAGACTTTATAGTAGGTGAGGGGGCTACCTAGAAATGTTGAGTGTGATGAGAATTCAGGAGAGCTTCTACTGCATGAAGTACAAATGTGGTTAAAGTGTATACCACAACAATTTTCTTGGTGGCCTTACCCGAAAAGGCAGTGGCCATAATGACTCTAAAGCAAGGGGGATATCCCCATGCCACAGGGTCTAGCTGCTGGCTTACAATACCCTATGGATTGATGGTAGGCCTTGTGTTTTGGGTGAGTGACCCAAAGGCATTCCCTTCCTTTTCAAATACAAAAAGGAAAAAGGGACTCTACTAATTGGGATGCTCAAGGATGTGGGGTGGGGGGGTAGGGGGAAAGGAGGAGGGGGATCATCAAACTTTCCTTTAAGGCCTTGAAGGCTATGTTGTCCTGTTCTTCCCATAAAATTGGGTCAAGTTTGTTACTGTTGAGTAAAACGTATAGAGGGTGGAAATAAGAGATTATTGCTGAAAATGGATTTCAAAATTATCAACTGGCCTGAGAAAACCTTGCAGTTGGCACTTAGTTTTGGGAAACTCAGGACACAATGAATTATTTCTGGATCTAGGTGTAGCACTGGTTCTGATATCAGATGCCATAAATATCAAACCACGGTTTGGGCAAACTGCAGTTTTTCTTTGGCGACCTTATGTCCCTTTAAGGCTAAATCTTTAGCAAGTGGATGCTGTCTTCCTGTGAGGAGGCTTGAGAAGGAGGGAAAAGAAGCAAATCATCCATATATTGCAACAAACTGTAATCTCTAGGGAGCTTTATGTGATCTAGATTAGCCTTCAGGATTTGAGAGAAATAAAAAGGGCTCTCTGTATAACCCTGGGGCATTACTGTCCAGGTGAATTTTTTTTTTCCCCAGGTGAAGACAAAATGATATTGGCTAACTTCATCAGCTGGCATACTAGGGAATACCTTGCATGAATCAGTTACACTAAAGAATTTACTTTCAGTGGGAATGGAAGTTACTATGGTATGATGATTAGGAACAATAAGGTGTCCACGGCTAACAGCATTATTTATTGCTCAGAGTTCCTGGACAAATTTCCACCCTCGACTTTTAGGTTTTCTCCCTGGTAAAATGGAAGTTTTACAGAGACTAGTACAAGGGATAATGAGGCCTTGAGACTTGTAATCTTCTATTATGAGCTTTATGCCTGGAAGGGCTTCTTTATTTATAAGGTATTGGTTTATTCTGGGAAGAGGTTTTAAAAGGTCTATTTGAATTTTGATGGGAGGTGCACTGTGAATTTTGCCAACATCAGGTGGATATTTTGCCCATAAGGAAAGTGGTAGCTGATTCATTAGAGACAAATGATCAGTGTTTCCAGACAGCTCTAGTACTGTCAGAGATAGAACAAATGAAAAATATCAAAGGGTCATTTAATTCATCTGGTAGGTTACTTTGCTACCTATTTTCAATTTCTAAAATTATTTCCCCGCTTTGGGAGAAAGAAATTCTGGCATGATAATTCTCTGAGAAGTCTTGGCCTAATGAATGGATAAGATTGAAGAAACTAAGGAGAAAATGATGTGTTATCTCTCAAAGGGCCTAAGCAAAAGGGGATATGTTCAGAGACAGGAACCTCTTGAGATTCATTAAAGATCCCCACTATTTGAACGGTTTTAGTATTCCAAGGCAGTGGCTGTTTAATAGCAGTGAGGTTGAGCAGAGAGAGTGTGGCTGCACTGTCAATTTGGACTGGAAGAGATTCATCCCCAAACTGGAGAAGTATTTCCTCCAAGTCGATTAAAAGGGAAGATTGCAAAAAGCCCCTATCCTTGACAGGAAAGAAGAGGAGTCTTCTCTTTAGAGTCCTGCCATCATGGCAGGGTGTGAGACCTCCCCCTCGGGTCTCCTGACTCTATTTAATTGAGGTTTCTGTTTTAATTTTTTACATATGTGCCAGGTGGTATTTTAAGCACTTGGAATATTTGTGAACAAGACAGATTAGCACCCTGACCTCTGGATCCTACAATTTAATGGGGGACAAAAGCCAAACAAGAAAACAAGCAAACAAGATTATTAGAGGTAGTGACTCATGCTCTGAGAGGGGGGGAAACAGTGATGGAATGTGTCTTGAAGTTTATATATGTAACTACGGGGTAGGAAATTTAAGAACATGAGATCATTAGGGAATAACTATTTATAAAGGGAACGTTTGCTCAAAGACTTGAATAATGGGAAAGAGACATTCTGTCATGGATTAGGCTACAAGGTTGTCCAGGCAGAAGTTCTGAAGGAGGAATATACTTAGCCTGTTTCAGAAATTCAGAGAAGGTCACTATGAACCAGGGAAAGTGAGAAATGAAAAAAGAATGGTAAAATATAAGATTGGGAAAGTGGACAGGGATCAAATCATGTGGGATAATGCAGACCGTGATAAAATGATTAGATTTTTTTTAACATCTTTATTGGAGTATTATTGCTTTACAATGGTGTGTTAGTTTCTGCTTTATAACAAAGTGAATCAATTATACATATGTTCCCATATCTCCTGCCTCTTGCGTCTCCCTCCTGTCCTCCCTATCCCACCCCCTAGGTGGTCACAAAGCACTGAGCGGATCTCCCTGTGCTATGCGGCTGCTTCCCACTAGCTATCTGTTTTACATTTGGTAGTGTATATATGTCCATGTCACTCTCTCACTTCGTCCCAGCTTACCCTTCCCCTTCCCATGTCCTCAAGTCCATTCTCTATGTCTGTATTCCTGTCCTGCCCCTAGGTTCATCAGAACATTTTTTTTTTTTAGATTCCGTATCTGTGTGTTAGCATATGGTATTTGTTTTTCTCTTTTATTCTAAATGCAAAGGAGAAATTTTAGAAAGCATTTAGCAGGGTAGTAATATGATTTGCTTTATGTCTTTAAAACTATTCCTGTGACTGTTGGGTGGAAAATGGATTATAAGAGAAAGGACAAGAATATGAACAGGGAGATTCGTAAATAAATTGTTAGTATAACTTGGGTTAGAAATGAGGGTGGTTTGGATTAGGCTGGTGACAGTGGAACTGGAGAGAACTGGGCAGAATCAGGATACCTTTTGAGGGCATTATCAATAGATCTTGCTAGTAGATTGACTATAGAAGTGTCAGGCCTAGAGAGGAATGAAGGACAATTATGGATTAAGGACAATTCTGTAGTTTTGGACTTGAGTAACCAGGTGGATAAGTGTGACATTTATTGAGATGTAGACAACTGAGTAGGAAGCAAGTAATAGAGCTGGGGTAATCAAGAGCTTCATTTTAAGGTAAAATCCAAATTCTTTAGCCTGGTATCCATCTATGTGTACCTATGTCTAATTAGATGCTCTTTACAGTGTAGTGTTTCATACGTGTTTATTGGATTAACATATGGAAAAGTCAGTGAGCCTACCTAGTTTCTCTCAAACTCAGGTGAAAGCATCCACCGAGAAAAGCTTACTGATTCTAGAATGCTATTGCCCAATTTTTGAAAAAGGTCAGTTCTGCCCCATTAATCACTAAATAGGCATAATCACTTGCACTGTAAATTGTAAAATTTGCCTCCTTGAAATTCACCAGACTTCTGCAAAACCTCTATTAACCCACTGCAAGAAATATTCACTTCCTGAGTGAATACAATATTTGTTTAAGAGCCAAAGCTAGAGAGCCCCATTGTCACTTTATGAAAATTAGCTTTCTTTTCCCTTGAGGTAAATTGCAGATTCTTGCAAATAATATAAAATGTGACCTATGTTCTGTATGATAAAGGAAATATCTCCAATCATCCAAATTGTTCAACAAGACAGACTTATTCTTTCACTCATATTTTAATTGCTGTAATGTCAGCCTCAAAGCTCATTAAGTTTTTTAAGAAGCCATATCTTGGGTGTAAAATATTTTTATTGAGAAAATGAATTTTTTCCTGCCTTGAGGATAGCTCCCTAATTAGAAAGCACATACCATTAGTGCAAGTATATCACATTAAACATACCCTCTGATGAACTGATAATTCATCTCAATCTCAAATTATAATCATTTTATTACCTTTCTGCAGGAAAGAAACCTCCAGTGAAAGGAGAAAAGCAGTAAGATATTTTGAAAAACTGGACTGTTCTTGGCTTAGGTTTCCTTGACGGTCATGTTTGCGTAGATGGTTTATAATAATTTTATTGTTTTGTTTTATTCTTTCAGCATCCAGTTGGCATTTGAACATGCTGCCTCCAACCTGCCACCCTACCGAGACTGTTACATAACTATTTATATTTTATTTTGCAATAATCTCAACATTTTTTATCTTTGAAGGAGCTGAAAGAAAATTACATCTGTCATCATTAAAATATCTTCCATTTATTCTAGTCATTATGGTGATTATATAAAGAGCATGGTCTGTATCTTCCTGAAGACACTGAAACGTGCCAGCAGAGAATGACTATACGCTATTGTCACAGAATCGGCAGTTTTAGGCAGCATATAATACATTAGCTTTCAAATTTTCTTCAGTAGAAACTCTCCAAGTTTAATTTACTCAACTGTATGGAGGTTAAAGATCTGCTGGTAAAGGACTCATCATTAACAGTGATTATTCATCGTCACATTTGAGTAGGCAAATTCCACTTTTGGAGATTTTCTTGCTAAGGAGAATTAATGGAAGCTGTGGAATTACAGTGGAAATGCCAGGTCACAACTCTGAAGGTTGAGACTTAAAAATGGAGAGGAACCTAAGAGTCCCGGCCAAGTGAGCAGAGTTGGCTCCTTGTCAAGGCAAAGAGGCAGAGAGCAGAGGCAAGAAGGGAAGCAGGAGTGACCTAGCGAGCCAGCCTTACTAATCTCGCCAGCTTGACTAATTAGACAGGTGTCTTCCTGACTATAGGCCCCTGACTTCCCTTTTCTTAGAGAAACCTGCAACTGTAAATTCTTTCTTCATTCCTTTTGAGATACAAATCATGTACAACCCAGGAATGTCTTTCTCAAGGACCTAGGAGTCTTCCCTTGGAACTATAATCACCAAGAAAGATGTTCTAAGCAGTTGAGAAAAATCAGTGAGGCCATCAGTCTTTCAAAGTGGATCCTATTGACCACTTACAGGAGAATTACTTGGATAATTAATGAAGTGCAGATTTCTGGACTATTTCAGAAAGTCTTAAAATTAAACTCTCTGGGCATGGGCCTCAGAATCTCTTAGATAAGTTCCTGAGTTCTTTCTTTTCCACACTAAAATCTAAGTATAACTGCCGTATAGCAAGTAATTACAGTAAACTTCATAATAAAAAAGTAAAATATGATGAAAGTCATGATAAAGAATTTGAAACAATGGAAAGGAGAATTTTAATTCCTTTTTTATAATGATAAAAGCAGAGAGGTTTGCAAGTTATATTGCACTGAGATAGAAAAGAAATCTTAAATCACTTGATTTTTCTCGCTGTGTTTTTTTTTCCCATAAAAGACCTCATCAACTGAGAAGGTATTATCCTCCTAACATTTTCTATTGAAGAAAATTCCAGAATTTTTTTCATTTGTTCATCAGAATGTATGTGATTATGTTTGGCTATGCTTCTTTGTAAATTATTCTGAATTTCTTACTACATTTGAAATTTATTTCTTTTTATTCAAGCCATTAGTATTATGGGAAACTAGTGATAGTTTCAGGAGAAAAAAAAAACTCTTCCCTTTTATTTTCATTTTTCTAAATGAAAAATTACATTAAAAAAATATTCTCCAATTTGTAGAGTAAGGAAAATGATGTCCTAAACCAGGTCCAAGAAAATTGCCACTGGTCAACTGACTTTCAACACAGTGATTTGGCTAACTTTTGGAGGCCCTTTTTTTCTGGAAAAAGTGTCCTTTCTCTTGATCCCCTTATCCCTGTCATTAATCACTTCCATGTCTTTAAAATCTGTTCTGAAGGGAGGCTCTGTCAGCAATTATTTACACTAGAGAGTAGGAATTTATTATATCACTGTGTTTCTTTCTGATATTTCCACTTCAGGAAATTTTCCATTGTGGAATCAAACATTTTCCACCATTAATGAGAAGGAGAGAATAATTCTAGAAGCAGGAAGGCCTTTCTGGTGTCTCTAAAATTTACCTGTTTCCTCCTACCATACCACCTTCTCTAAAACAAACCTTTTCCTGAGAAAAACTATACATTCCAGGCCCTTCTCCTTGGTAAAAAGAAGATAGCTCCACCACAATATGAAAAACCATGAAGGAAAAGAGGCAGAAAATCAAGTGAGGGAAATGTAAGTAAACAGCCTTCCAGTGTGGGACATTTTTCAGTCTGTGTTCTCCTATTCTTTTGCCCGTTTCCTATCCACTATCACAAGTTGAAGCATTTAGATTTGAATGTGGGTTTTCCCTGCCACAGCTTCCTCCCTATGTGGGCAAGAGAACCCTGGCATGGAATGTGGGCCCTTGGATTATCTCTGACCTGAACGAGTGCCCCAATGGAAACGCCACACTATGCCTTGACTTCTGGATGGAAGACCAGGAGAAAGCTAGGCTGGTAAGAGTCAGCTTCTCCACACACACAAATCTTCTAATAATTAGCAATCACTGGGAGAAATACAGGAAATTGTAAGTAGGTTAAATTGCTTTTTTGTTTTAATGCTCTCCTTGTTTGCATTTGTCCTGGTTTGGAAAGCCTCCCTCTGTGTGTGAAGCCGCACTACGGCCCTCAGTACAATTAAAAGCTTGGTGAGAGACTAAAGCTTAAAGAGTTCTCTCAAACAGAGCCTTTTATTTTTAGGAGTGGATACCAGGGGCTCTGTAACACACTTAGATTGGGAGAAACACTGTGCCCTAAGAGAGTAAGGGAGCATGTTTGATTTCCAGCCACCCAAAAGAGGATCTCGTGCATGCTCAGAGAAATGAACTTTGGAGGTTTACTCTGCTCTGCTTACAAACTGCCTATGTAACTTGTTTTTTTTCTAATAAAGCTGAAGATAATGAAGTTTTGCTGCTCAATATAATAAAATAGCATCCAGGAAGGCATGATGGAAAGCTAAGTGGCTATAAATAGAGAGATGGGTTGAAGGCCAAGTACTGATGAAGTGCAGAACAGAGGTTTGGGGAGGTGATCAGAGCAAAAATAGGAGACATGGGCTTGGAAGACATACAGGAATAAGAACAGGAATAAGAATTTTGCTGAGACCTGAGAAGTGTGGATGCAAAGATGGATTGGTTGTAGCCTTGATGGCTGGCAGAGTCATCCATTTTTTTCTTCAACATTTATTGAACTGGTACTATGTGTCAAGTGTTATGCTAGATCCAGAGGCTACTTAGGAGAATAGGAGATGGCTACTCTCTGGAAGAATAGAATATAGAGATGTAAATATAGATGCTGATAATTACATTTAAACTGGATTCAAATCAATAAAAAATATAGAATATAATGAGGCTGTCAAATGAAAATTGGCATTTGCCGTCTGCCTTTAAGAGAATTAAGTCACAGCCACTGCAGTTGCCAAGCTTCAACACACCCTGAAAGGAGTTCAGGGTACGGATCAGGAATGAGACACTCTGTGCTCTGGAAAAACTGGCAGAACAGGCCTTCAAGATAGATATTTTCAGGAGAAGATTTATGAGCCCAAATTCCTGCATCTTCTCATATTTAGAAAAGCACTGAAATCATTAACGGTGACATCTGCTCCTCATGACTCGCGGCAAGCCTCTGCCAAAATGTGTGCTTGACTGCATGTACCACCCCCTTCACTAAAATCATATATAATACTGATCTTCCCCGCTACCACTTCAGAGCAGTTCCCCAGGGCTTTCTGAGAGGCTTCCAGGCTATAGTCCTCATTTTGCCCCAAATAAAACTTAACTCACAACTCTCATGTGTATATTTTTTCAGTCAACACTGCCAACCTTTAAAATATTTATATTTCGAAGTTTTCGTAACTTACACATGAGAGAAAGTGTTTGAGAAATATTAAGAACAAAAATGAAACATTAAAGATGTGTGCCATGTGCCCTGTTCTTTAGTCTAACATACACAAGCATAAATATGGACTTGTACTTTATATCTACATGTAAAATCTCCAAAATTCCAGTTGAAAGAAGATTTTAAGGAAATAAATGAGATGATAAGAGTAGACAGAATCTATTGGAATATCCATCCGTTTGCAACACACACATGAAAAGTGATCTCCTGAGGAATATTTTTGTGAATCAGGGGAATTAGAACCATAAGTAACTATGATGACTCTATGTAGAGAGATTAATCGTCAGTATGCTGCTTGAACTTTTGTTATTTGAAATTAACAATTTCATTCTGTATTACATTCCAAAAATTCTAAAATAGCTCTAATGTAAAATGCAATTATTTTAGCTACCAAAAAGTTTCAACAGCCTTCTATTTAATTAAAAATTATTTCCTATATAGAATACCAGTGAACTCCTTGAAGAGATTTGAAATAGCTGCACCAATGACCTCATCAATATCAAATAATAATCTGCTGAAAACCAAACATAAGCAAATGGGTAATATGATAAATTACAAAAAATGGGCACAGTCTTTCTTCCCACTCTTTGTACTATACCTATGATGCTCTTCTCAATGAGAGGGGGAGTCTACTTTCCACCCCTTGAATCTGGTGTGATGATGGGACTTGCTTTGGCTCTAAGAATACAGTAAGATAGAGATGTGCCAATTGTGAGTCTAGGACTCTACAGACTTTGCATGCCTCCTCCCAACCCTCCACAGCCTCCACAAACATGTGAACAATCTCTGAGTGGCTGCTGGAGGATAAGAGACCAGGTGGAACTAAGACCGGTATGGATCAGCCATTACTCATCCACATTAGCTGCTGATTCAGTGAACCCAGGTGAGAACAAAAGAAATCCACGGCTGAATCCAGCTCAAATTGCCAACCTACAAAATTATATATTATGTAAATGGTTGTTTTAAGCCACTCAATTTTTGGAATAGTTTGTTACGCAGTGATAGCTAACGGGAAATGAACAGATGAACCACAGAATAGAATTCTTTAAATAAAGTAGCTTTAACTTCCAAATCTATGAAATCAGTAGAAAATAGAGCAACATTATAATAATACCCATTAAATCTTACTAAAACCAAGAAAACTAGAGCAAACTTGGTAAGTAACCTCACAGTTATATTCATTGAATTGTATTTTTCTGATTTCTTATTTGCATACTACAATTTCCAGTAAAAAAAATTTTCATCTCTCAATAACAATCATTATTGCTCCTATTTTAGTAACCTATAAAGAACATACTTATAAATTGTATAAAAATGCAGGTCCAATATTTTTTATTTAAATGATATTCAATTTTTATTTATAGCAAATGACAAAAGTTCTTTCTTCAGTTTAGATAACTCCTCCTAAGCAAATAGTAGATCAATGAACAGATGTTGGAATAAAATAGCAAGTTTTAATCCTAGTACTAACAAACTGTGAAATATTAGTCAATTCATTTTCTCTCTGTTGTCCCACCCATGAAATGAAAGAGAATAAGGCCTCTGCCCACCTAGCCTTAGAGGGTGGCTATTAAGGTAAGGTGAGACAGTTCACCTTAAAATACCTCATAAAACATGAAGTGCTATGTAAATGTAAGGTGATATGACTCTATTACATTGGGGAATAGCCTTCTAGGTTGAATAAAGGAGAAAGAATCAGTTCTTAGTTAAAAAATAATCACTTTATTTTGTGAGATAAAGAAAACATTTTGTTGCCCTCCCTGAGAAGTTGAGGGGAGACCGTCTGGTGGGCCCACCAAGCATTTCACAATCAATCTCACATTTCATTAATCAACTGTGGGCATTTAAAAAGGCCACCTGTCCTCTTCTAGTTGTTGCTTAAAATGAAAAATGTTGCCCTGGGTGACTATTTTCTGATTAATATGAATATTTACTACACGATTTCTCATTTTGTCATCAATCCCCCACAAATATGTAAAGTCAAAGGAAGCTTATAAAAATATTATGTTCAGTAAGGACAACAAGGGAAATGAAGGGGAAGAGACTGGGGGAGAGAGAGATACAAATAGAGAGACAGACAAAGAGTAGGGGAGGGGAGACAAGTGTTCTGGAGCAGTAAACTTTACAAATGCGTTTCTCCTGGTAAACCATGGTTTTTAATTTTTTAGGAGAACCTGTTGTTAACACTATGGATTTCATAATGACTTGTTTTGTTTTTTAATCCTTAGTCTATTTGCCTCAGAATGAAGTGCTGAAAAAATTAGTGTTTTCGTTTCTATGTCCACATGGACCACTTTTCTTTGCCCTATAGCAGGGTTGTACACTGAGCTGAGCCCCTAACCCCAATGAGCTGTGATAAGAGTATGTGTTATAGGTCCCAATGGGACTATAGTGGAACAAGCAATCATATAAACAACTTAACAGCCTGTGGGTCCGGGGCCTTATATTCTCATATTCTCTCTTTTTCTCTTTCTCTCTCTCTCTTCCTCCCTCCCTCCCAACTCACTAAGTGCAAAGATTCCTTAATTTCTTTAATAGTGGCAAGTTTTTCAGGGCACAGTTAAAAATAACACTCCAAATTGAAATGTTCCTGAGAAAGTTCACAACAATTCATTGTAACATTGGTTAAGTGACCACTAATAAATCCTCTCTGAAGGCAGCATATCATAGACTGGAGGCAGTCATGAAATTGTGAGATTACCCTATTGGAAAATTGAGAGAAGGACAATGATGGTAAGAGAATGGCATTGGTTTTGATTTTGAAGATGACCTTAATAGATGTCATAGTCTGGGCAAGTAATTACCCTACATAGGAGGTAATGTGGATGGATCAAATTAAAACAATTGCCAATATAGGAACAACAACTTAAAGGGAGTGTGCTCATAAAGGTGAATCATTTAAGCCATTTGGGTTAAGAGCACAATGTAGCGCTTAGCAGCTTCTGGTATCTGCTTTGCAGTCTGGTCATTGCATGGCATAGACCCAATTCTCAACCTTCAGTTCCAATGGATTAAAAGTTTGCCTTCAGTTACATCAAGTACTTTCACTTTATTTTATGAAGGAATCAGAGCTAGGGAAAAGTCAAATAATATATTGGTCTAAAAGGTTAAAGCACCAACAGAGGATTAAAAGGCAATGGAAGAGAAGGGTCCTCTGAGGGTATTTTGTGTGAGATGACCTGGAACAGATCCTCTTACTCACAATAACCAATTACTCTCTACACCTTGCTCTTTTCTAACAGATAGTATCAGCAGTCGCAGTTACTGCAGGATTCAATCATTTCAGCAGAGACCCCCAGATGTGAAATGGGTGCTGATTATGGTAGCAGGTGAATAAGATATTCTTCTTACATATGACTGAAGAACAATTCCAAATTCAAAGTGTGGAGGCTCTTGGAAATAAATCAAAGCCAAACAAAAAACTCCCATCTTTGTTAAAATTTTGATAACTGGGTCACATCTATCCTTTCTTGTGGCCGCTCTAATAGCTGCCAATTAGAAGAAAGCTCCAGCCTCCCTGTTGTATCTGAGCAGTTATCTACAGATTAATTACATGAGCCCTATGGTGAAAGTTTAGCTAACAGGCTTTTTTTCAGCAAAAATTTATTATTTTGCTTGTGGCAAGGTCTCAATATGACATCAGAAAATGAATACCATGTATTCTCTGATGAAATTAATATATCCATTTGAAACTATAATTCTGCCTGTGAAAGAAATAGGCCTTTTTCATTTACATCTTGTGATTTTTGCCAATTTGTTATTCAACTCCATCCTACAACTTTATGTAAAACAGAGGCTTTAGAGTAATATATAGACTGCCACTGTGCTTCAGAAAGGGAATGATTAAAACAGGCCCCAAAGAATTAATTATCTCTACCTATAATAAAATCTCATGCACAGTTTTTGGTGTATACTGACATACTTTGAACTATATCAGAAAGTTGACAGAAAATAAATATTTCTTATTAAATCATATTTTTAAAAAATATTTTGGGGATGAAAACGCATTTGCTTTATCTTCAGTCACTTTTGTGCCATTACCTGTTCCTCCTTATAATTCACCTAGAAAAATGTACTACCCTTAAAACATGGTTCCATCTGACACATGGATAACTTTGTTATCTAAAAGATACTTTGGTCTGATTGAAAAGGTATGAAGTTAGAAGTTAAACCTACATTCTCAAATTGGGTCGTATCAAAACAAAACCATAGAATGTCCTTTGGCCTCAAATGTATCATGTGAATAATGAGAAAAATATATCAAAATTGTTGTGGGAAGTAAATTGTATAAATTTCAAAACATATTATAAAATTACAGATACAATATAAGTGTTGGTTAAAATGGTATTGTAGTAATTACTTAATAAACACAGTATTCTTTTGATGGAAAAAAGGGACAAACAAGTAATCTTATTGCCCATTTTATAGCTGGAATATGCCTCACGCTAGAGTTCACTGGATGACCATAATCAATAATGAAAAGAGGAGGAACCAAGATGGCAGAGTAGAAGGACATACTCTCACTCCCTCTTGCAAGAACACCAGAATCACAGCTAGCTGCTGCACAATCATTGACAGGAAGACACTGGAACTCATCAAAAAAGATACCCCACATACAAAGACAAAGGAGAAGCCATAAAGAGACGGTAGGAGGGGCACAATCACAGTAAAATCAAATCCCATAAATGGTGGGTGGGTGACTCACAGACTGGCGAACACTTATACCACAGAAGTCCACCCACTGGAGTGAAGGTTCTGAGCCCCACGTCACCAACAGGGAGGGAACACAGCCGCACCTATCAACAGTCAAGTGGATTAAAGTTTTACTGAGCTCTGCCCATCAGAGCAACAGTCAGCTCTAACCAACACCAGTCCCTCCCATCTAGACTCTTAGATAGCCTCATCCACCAGAGGGCAGACAGCAGAAGCAAGAAGAACTACAATCCTGCAGCCTGTGGAACAAAAACCACATTCACAGAAAGATAGACAAGATGAAAAGGCAGAGGGCTATGTACCAGATGAAGGAACAAGATAAAAACCCAGGAAAACAACTAAATGAAGTAGAGATACGCAACCTTCCAGAAAAAGAATTCAGAATAATGATAGTGAAGATGATCCAGGACCTCGGAAAGAGAATGGAGGCAAAGATCAAGAAGATGCAAGAAATGTTTAACAAAGACCAGGAAGAATTAAAGAACAAACAAACAGAGATGAACAATACAATAACTGAAATGAAAGCTACACTAGAAGGAATCAATAGCAGAATAACTGAGGCAGAAGAACGGATAAGTGACCTGGAAGACAGAATGGTGGAATTCACTGCTGTGGAAAAGACTAAAGAAGAAAGAATGAAAAGAAATGAAGACAGCCTAAGAGACCTCTGGGACAACATTAAATGCAACAATATTAGCATTATAGGGGTCCCAGAAGGAGAAAAGAGGGTGAAAGGACCAGAGAAAATATTTGAAGAGATTATAGTCGAAAACTTCCCTAACATGGGAAAGGAAATAGCCACCCAAGTCCAAGAAGTGCAGAGAGTCCCATACAGGATGAACCCAAGGAGAAACACGCTGATACACATAGTAATCAAATTGCCAAACATTAAAATTATTGAAAGCAGCAAGGGAAAAATGACAAATAACATAAAAGGGAACTCCCATAAGGTTAACAGCTGATTTCGCAGCAGACACGCCACAAGCCAGAAGGGAGTGGCATGCATGATATACTTAAAGTGATGAAAGGGAAGAACCTACAACCATCTACCTGGCAAGGATCTTATTCAGATTCGATGGAGAAGTCAAAAGCTTTACAGCCAAGCAAAAGCTAAAAGAATTCAGCACCACCAAACCAGCTATACAACAAATGCTAAAGGGACTTCTCTAAGTGGGAAACACAAGAGAAGAAAAGGACCTACAAAAACAAACCCAAAACAATTAAGAATATGGTCATGGGAACATACATATCGATAATTACCTTAAACGTGAAAGGATTAAATGCTCCAACCAAAAGGCACAGGCTTGCTGAATGGATACAAAAACAAAACCCATATATATGCTGTCTACAAGAGACCCAGTTCAGATCTAGGGACACATCCAGACTGAAAGTGAGGGGATGGAAAAAGATATTCCATGCAAACGGAAATCAAAAGAAAACTGGAGTAGCTATACTCATATAAGACAAAATAGACTTTAAAATAAAGACTATTACAAGAGACAAGGAAGGACACTACATAATGATCAAGGGATCAATCCAAGAAGAAGACATAACAATTATAAATATAGATGCACCCAACATAGGAGCACCTCAATACATAAGGCCACTGCTAACAGCTATAAAAGAGGAAATTAACAGTAACACAAAAATAGTGGGGGACTCTAACACCTCACTTACACCAATGGACAGATCATCCAAAATGAAAATGAATAAGGAAACAGAAGCTTTAAATGACACAATAGACCAGATAGATTTAATTGATATTTTTAGGACATTCCATCCAAAAACATCAGATTACACTTTCTTCTCAAGTGTGCACGGAACATTCTCCAGGATAGATCACATCTTGGGTCACAAATCAAGCCTCAGTAATTTTAAGAAAATTGAAATCATATCAAGCATCTTTTCTGACAACAACACTATGAGATTAGAAATGAATTAAAGGGAAGAACGATAAAAAACACAAACACATGGAGGCTAAATAATGCGTTACTAAATAACCAAGAGATCACTGAAGAAATCAAAGAGGATATCAAAAAATACCTAGAGACAAATGACAATGAAAACACAACGATCCAAAACCCATGGGATGCAGCAAAAGCAGTTCTAAGAGGTAAGTTTATAGCTATACAAGCCTACCTCAAGAAACAAGAAAAATCTCAAATAAACAATCTAACCTTACATCTAAAGGAACTAGAGAAAGAGGAACAAACAAAACCCAAAATTAGCAGAGGAAAGAAATCTTAAAGATCAGAGCAGAAATAAATGAAATAGAAACAAAGAAAACAATAGCAAAGATCAATAGAACTAAAAGCTGGTTCTTTGAGAAGGTAAACAAAATTGATAAACCATTAGCCAGACTCATCAAGAAAAAGAGGGAGAGGACTCAAATCAATAAAATTAGAAATGAAAAAGGAGAAGTTACAACAGACACCATAGAAATACAAAGCATCCTAGGAGACTACTATAAGCAACGCTATGCCAATAAAATGGACAACCTGGAAGAAATGGACAAATTCTTAGAAAGGTATAACCTTCCAAGACTAAACCAGGAAGAAACAGAAAATATGAACAGGCCAATCACATGTAATGAAATGGAAACTGTGATTAAAAATCTTCCAACAAACAAAAGTCCAGGACCAGTTGTCTTCACAGGTGAATTCTATCAAATATTTAGAGGAGAGCTAACACCCATCCTTCTCAAACTCTTCCAAAAAATTGCAGAGGAAGGAACACTCCCAAACTCATTCTATGAGGCCACCATCACCCTGATACCAAAACCAGACAAACATATCACAAAAAAAGAAAATTACAGAGCAATATCACTGATGACTATAGATGCAAAAATATGCAACAAAATACTAGATAACAGAATCCAACGACACATTAAAAGGATCATACACCATGATCAAGTGGGATTTATCCCAGGGATGCAAGGATTCTTCAATATAAGCAAATCAATCAATGTTATACACCATATTAACAAACTGAAGAATAAAAACCATATGATCATCTCAATAGATGCAGAAAAAGGTTTTGACAAAATTCAACACCCATTTATGATAAAAAGTCTCCAGAAAGTGGACATAGAGGGAACCTACCTCAACATAATAAAGGCAATATACAACAAACCCACAGCCAACATCATTCTCAGTGGTGAAAACCTGAAAGCATTTCCTCTAAGATCAGGAATGAGACAAGGATGTCCACTCTCACCACTATTATTCAACATAGTTTTGGAAATCCTAGCCATGGCAATCAGAGGAGAAAAAGAAGTAAAAGGAATACAAATTGGAAAAGAAGAAGTAAAACGTTCACTGTTTGCAGATGACATGATACTATACATAGAGAATCCTAAAAATCCCACCAGAAAACTACTGGAGCTAATCAATGAATTTGGTAAAGTAGCAGGATACAAAATTAATGCACAGAGATCTCTTGCATTCCTATACACTAATGATGAAAAATCTGAAAGAGAAATTATGGAAACACTCCCATTTACCATTGCCACAAAAAGAATAAAATACCTAGGAATAAACCTACCTAAGGAGACAAAAGACCTGTATGCAGAAAACTATAAGACACTGATGAAAGAAATTAAAGATGATACAAACAGATGGAGAGATATACCATGTTCTTGGATTGGAAGAATCAATATTGTGAAAACGAGTATACTACCCAAAGCAATCTACAGATTCAATGCAATCCCTATCAAATTACCAATGGCATTTTTTATGGAACTAGAACAAATCATCTTAAAATTTGTATGGAGACACAAAAGACCCCAAATAGCCAAAGCAGTCTTGAGGGAAAAAAAACAGAGCTGGAGGAATCAGACTCCCTGACTTCAGACTATACTACAAAGCTACAGTAATCAAGACAATATGGTACTGGCAAAAAAACAGAAACATAGATCAATGGAACAAAATAGAAAGCCCAGAGATAAACCCATGCACCTATGGTTAACTAGTCTATGACAAAGGAGGAAAAGATATACAGTGGAGAAAAGACAGTCTCTTCAATAAGTGGTGCTGGGAAAACTGGACAGCTACATGTAAAAGAATGAAATTAGAACACTCCCTAACACCATACACAAAAATAAACTCAAAATGGATTAAAGACTTAAATGTAAGACAGGACACTGTAAAACTCTCAGAGGAAAACATAGGAGGAACATAAATTTTTGACATAAATCACAGCAAGATCTTTTTTGATCCACCTCCTAGAGAAATGGAAATAAAAACAAAAATAAACAAATGGGACCTAATGAAAGTTCAAAGCTTTTGCACAGCAAAGGAAACCATAAACAAGAGAAAAAGACAACCCTCATAATGGGAGAAAATATTTGCAAATGAATCAACAGACAAAGGATTAATCTCCAAAATATATAAACAGCTCATGCAGCTCAAGGTTAAAGAAACAAACAACCCAATCCAAAAATGGGAAGAAGACCTAAATAGACATTTCTCCTAAAAAGACATACAGATGCCAAGAAGCACATGAAAAGCTTCTCAACATCACTAATTATTAGAGAAATGCAAATCAAAACTACAATGAGGTATCACCTCACACCAGTTAGAATGTACGTCGTCAGAAAATCTACAAACAAATGCTGGAGAGGGTGTGGAGAAAAGGGAACCCTCTTGCACTGTTGGTGGGAATGTAAATTGATACAGCCACTATGGAGAACAGTATGGAGGTTCCTGAAAAAACTAAAAATAGAATTACCATATGAGCCAGCAATCCCACTACTGGGCATATACCCTGGTAAAACCATAATTCAAATAGACACATGTACCCCAATATTCATTGCAGCACTATTTACAATAGCCAGGTCATGGAAGCAACCTAAATGCCCATCAACAGACAAATGGATAAAGAAGATGTGGTTCATATATACAATGGAATATTACTCAGCCATAAAAAGGAACGAAATTGAGTCATTTGTTGAGACATGGATGCATCTAGAGACTCTCATACAGAGTGAAGTAAGTCAGAAAGAGAAAAACAAATATCGTATATTATTAGCGCATGTATGTGAAACCTAGAAAAATGGTACAGATGAACCGGTTTGCAGGGCAGAAGCTGAGACACAGATGTAGAGAACAAACGTATGGACACCAAGGGGGGATAACCGCAGTGGGGTGGGCATGGTGGTGTGCTGAATTGGGCGATTGAGATTGACATGTATACACTGATGTGTATAAAACTGATGACTATTAAGAACCTGCAGTATAAAACAAACAAACAAAAAATAACAACTAATACTAAACTTTATTTGGGTTATTTGTATGGAAATATGTTAATATAAATGTTTCAGACATTACATGGAATTTCTAAAAATCTTATATGTTCTGGTATAATAAGTCATAATTCTAGTTATTACTTTAAAATGTATATCTCAGAAATAACTAAATTTCCTTGTCAACTGCATTATTATGAACTTTCATCAGATCTTTAACCGCGGTCACTTTTAAGTCTTCTGTCATTTACAGACAGTTCTGGGTGTACTCTGATGCTTTCACAAAGATGTTCCTATAAAAGGGTTTCACCTTCAAGGAATTCACGGAAAAGACTCTGACAAGTACAGGTTTCTGGTAACGGACTCTACTGCTGAACTGAATGAATAAGCATTTTCAGAACTCTAATGGAAAACTGATGAATTCATAAAAGTGCTAACAAAAGATCAAGAAAAAAAAATTTAATTACATGGGACTGAGTGAATTGATGAGGATGATAATTTTTGTGACTTTTTGTTTGAATAAAAGAGAAAATAATGAAAAATGTACAGCCTCTGTGTTTATATGTTATACAAGAAAGGATTCTGTGAATAACTTATGCCTCAACTACATTCTGAACATAAACTTTACCCTACTATTCAAGTCATAATTAATTAGACAAAAGATGGACACCTTAGCAATGGAAGTAATCATTAAGTTGCCAAAGGCACATGAGATGACATTGGAAATATCCCCAGTTGGGGTTTCTCTATATTAGGTAGAAACCAACAGATCCATCAATCCAATCTTGTAAAGAGTTTGAAATTAGTCATGAATAACAGGTCATAGAGTAATGACATAGGAGCTGAGCTACCTGGTAAGTGATGTCCATAAACAGAGATCATAGGCAGTAGAAGGCACCAGGCATAAGAAAACTGAAGCCATTGGTAAGCAAAGGCCAAAGACTAAGAAAGGAGTGGAGAGTTCATTAGTTGAGAGAGAGAGTGTAAACAATGAGGTAGGTGTAATTGGTAGTAGAAAAAAAAAAAAAGGAAGTGGAAGCAGTGATAGAAAGTTCTTATTACTGTGTAACAGAGTAGAGTTACAGATTCTTGGTGCTGAAGGAACTGCAAGAAAACTAAATTCAAAGAACTGCAGTATTTTATAAACAGTGGCCAGTTAAATCTGACTAAATGGCTTTTGAGCCAACTCCTTGTTCTTCATTGCTGCTTTTCCTTTATGGGGATTAGCCAACACTCTCCATAAATTGAAGCAATCTCCATTCTTTCCAACTGAAAAATGTTTAGCTTGGCACAATGGAACCTTGGCAGTGAGATCCATGTTCTTTACCCCTGAACTTAGGCAATATATTCATAAGAGATCCAGGTATCAGTTCGTGGCTTTTCCAAGACTCTTAATGCCTTGTTTTCCGTTAAATTTAAAAACAAAATAATCAAAACCTCAAAATATCTAATAATATCTAACCTCAAATTATCTCACCTACAAATTACGAGTTGATCCTTCAGGTTATGAACCTTGCCCTTATCTTCTTTATTTCTCTCTAATCTGAAGTCAGATAACTATACTTCAGTGACTGGCGGAAACATATCAAAAGAACTAAGATTTAAACCCAAACCCCTGCACCATCAAATTGACAGCTTTTTAGAAGTAGTTTTTTCAGAGGGTTAAAATGTGAACAAATGTCTTATATTTATAGCCCATTGTATTATGTAAACACCCATACACACATGCACACTACACACAATTTTACCTCATTTGCTGCTCACAACCATATAAGGAGGCAAATTGGATTGCCTTTATTATCTATTTGTCAAATGAAGCAGTGTGGGATGTTTAAATGCTTTGTCCAAGGTCCTAGAACAACTCAGCATAAGTGGAACTAAACATCAGGAGTCCTGGCTCATTGTCTATTCACCTCTATGTGGTGCCACACTCCTCAGTCACACCTGTCACAGACGTGTGAGCTTAGGAAAGATTTCAAAGATTGTTGGTAGAAGTATAGTATATTTGAAGATGCCTGGACTTTTGGAAGAAAGGTGCTATGGGTGGGAGGTGTTGGAGAGAAAGGGCTGTGTGGGGAGGGAGATAAAATGTGCTCTGATAAATTCCCATCACTCTACTCCCTAGATAATACCCATTGCACTGTGGGCTGTACTTTCTTGAACAGATTAACCATCTAAGTCTCATGGATGGTGGCCTTAAGCCCAAGGCAGTCAGTTTCAGGTCTGGGAACATTTTCCCAACTCTGAACCAATGTTTGCTTCCCAAAGGCAGGGAAAGAAGAGGATTTATTATTGAAAAGAGAATAAAGCTTCCTCATCACAGAGATGTGACTGTATAGATAGAGAACACTGCCCAGGAATCACAAATAACTACTGTGAACTGATGATGAGAAAACTTAGGAATCAAAATAAAATGCTAAGCTATGATTCTAGAAAAAAAGAATAACAGCATAGTTTTAAAAAGTAGACACCAAACATGAATTTTCCACTTTCAAAAGCAGAAATATAGATTTTTGGCAGATGAACTATTTTGTGATAATTTCACTGTCTTTGAAATACACGAATTAGTTTGGGGAGAATGATCAAGTTACATGAGATTGCTCTATGAACATCTGAATTCTAAAGATACCAGACATTCTGAAATATTCCACCAAATCAATCTGTGGTGTGATGAGCCTTCCTTGAACCATACTAGGCATTAAGCAGTCTGCCCAACATGGGTTACTTTTTCTCTAGATCTGCTGTAAAACTGTTAACTTAGGCCTTCCTTTATCATGAACTTGAAGATTGCCTTCACCTCTCTGGTATTGGATTCTTGGTTGTTGTTTTTTTTTCTTGGTTACTCTCTCACTTTAGTCCAATAGCTCCCTCAGAAAGGATTCATGGAAGGTAATCGTTTTAGACCTTTCATATAAAAAATACCTTCTTTCTATCTTATACTAATTATTGCTATCAGTTACTATAGGCTTGGCATGTTAAAGTGTTACATGACATCAAAATCTCCTTTAGACATGAGTCTTTATGGCTTGACTCTCTAATTTTCTTTCTTCTATCTCTTTGTCTTTAACCAATACTTTCTGGGACATCCCAAATTTATTTTTCACACTTTCTGTTGAATTTTTCATATTTGTTATCATATATTTATTCCCTACAGCTCTTGTTTTTCTTCTTATTAGTGCTCCTTAATAGCAGCATGACAACCTGTTCTTGATTCATGATACATTTTCTTATTTCTCTGAGGATATTAATATTTTTTTCTAAGTTTCTTATAAATTAATTCATTATCTGCTTTTCCTTTAAATTGTGTATTTCGGTTTATTTACTTCGGTGTCTGACTTTAGTACTAGAGATTTTCTTCAATGGTTGCTGGTCCTTGGCTGACTACTAATACTGAACAATAGGAATTGAAAAGTTGACTGGAAACCAGGAGTACCCCATGAAGTTTGTCAGCCATGGGTCTTCTGAGAGGTGACTGAAATTCCATGGTGGAAAACCATCACTGTATATATCTTTAGGTCTTTTCTCCTGAGATTTTCTGATTTCCCAAGGCATAATAATAATAAACACTTAACTAGTGCTTATTATATGCCAGACAGTTCTAAGTACTTATAAAATTCTATTTTATTTAATCCCTACAGCTCTATAAGAATGGTACTATTTTTATTCCAGTGTTGTAATATGAGGACACTGAGATAAAAAGAAGTAAAGTTACTTGCCCAAGGTCACACAGCTAACTAGTGGTACACAAACAGGCAGCCTGGCTCTGGTGTCCACTATGTCATATTACCTCTAAGTTCCCATTGGGAAGGTATAAGCTTAGAGTTACTTGGGTGAAAAGGGCTGGGATATCAACATTCTGTGTGTAGATAGATATTCAATTAAACTCTGTTTTCTATAAAGTATCCCTGCCTTCAACACTACCTGATGCCTCCTCTTGTACTCACCTGGTTCAGAGACTTTATGTTTTAACCTTTTTAGAGAATAAATCTCTAGGCTTCTGCAGTATCACAGAAGGAAATCTGTCCTACTTTTTGGCAAGGAGGGAAAATCTGAGGTTTAAAGGCTTTTTAAACAGACTTTTGGCCAAGTCTTTTTTTGTTACTCATATATTATTATCACTTCCAGTGGAACCCGGTGCCATGGATTCATGAGATTTGAGGTGTTTTTGTATGTGAGTGGGTGTGCAGATCATGGTGCTTCACAGCTTTCATCACTGCCAACTTAGAATTATTTTTAGAGGGGCTAAAATATTTACCATGTGTTCTTTTGGTTTTCAGTCCCAGAAATGTCATTGTAATCATCTCTTTTCCCATTTTGGGGAATTTATGCTTTTAAAAAAATCCCTTTATTGTTTCAATGGGGTATTAGTAGAGAGCAGATGCAAATTTTATTTTCAAGAGTTTGTGTCAACTGGGTATTTGTCATGTATTTTTCATTCACAAACATTTATTTTAGATGAACTACCCTCCCAAGCCAGGAATTGGAACTAATTTTGGCAAATTTAGTTACAAGATATCATACCTGGGATTTGGGAGAATTATGATTTGCTAAGTATTCAACTATATACTAGGCAATGGGGTAAGCAATTTAATCACCTTCACTTGCTAATTTATTCATTTTAATAAATATTTATACGCCAGGTTTTATGGATTTTTATGCATAGATTCCAATAAGCAGTACTTTCAGCCAGGGGAGATGTTACCCTCAGGAGGCATTTGGCAATGTCTGGAGACATTTTGGTTGTCACAACTGCTGGGGGTGGAAGGGGGTGCTATGGGTGACCATCCAGTGGGCTTAGTTAGAAATGCTTCAAAACATTATACAATGCACAGAACAGTCCCCCACAACAAAGAATTATCTAGCCCCAAATGTTGATAGCACCAAGGTTGAGATACTCTGAAATAAAGTCTTGTGAAAATAATAACTGATTAAAATGATAAAGACCTGGTTTCTTATACCAGTGCTAATTTAGCTACTCTGATTTTTGTGCCTTGGTTCTCTTTGATTTTATCAAAAAGGGAGCTTCCATTGCATTGCTATTAGCCTGCTACTTTCTCAATGGGATATTTTGGCCCAAAGAGGGGAAAGTTTTCCTGTTTATTTTTCATTGTCTGCTTTTGTCAGAATGGAGTAGAAGACTGCTCTCCTATAACTAAAGTTCAGCTACAACAGTAGCAATGAAGATTCACAAGGACAACCCAAGATAATCTGTCCCAAGCCTTGACAACACTGGGCAGAAAGTGTGGCAGAGGAGTTGGTCACACTTCTGCTCACAGACGTGGGAGGAAGCAACGTTTTCCCCCAAAGAAAGCTAGCTCTTTGTGGGAATGTGAACACCCACGTTACCTCTGTGAATTAAAGAACTGGTCTCACTGTGCCAAAAACGTAAAATAGATCCCACAACTGAAGGTTACTAAAGTTGTTATACTTTTTGAAGAACATCTCATAAGAAAAAGTTTATTTAGGCAAAAACATAAAGTCTCCTTGAGTCATAAAAGATTTATTATGTGAGGGATTTGTTATACCAGAGACCAAAGATTCTGTAAGAGAATTCATCTGCCATAAAATTGTACAAATACTTTCAAATATAATGAAAAATTCATAGTTTTTTTCTTCAGCAGAGTTGGTATCATTTTAAAGTAGAGTGAGAAGTCATACGTCCTATATTACCTTCAGTTTTAATGTGGAAAAAGAAAAGGTTTTGATTTTTCTGTGAAATATGAGAGTTTTATTTCTACGTGTCTCTTCACTTCTCTGTCCTGACCAACCTTCCCCTTATTTCACCTGTATCCTTAAGGACTTGTAAGTCTTTCCTATTATCACCTTTGGGTAGTGGGTCTTCATCACATGTGTGTGTGTGTGTGTGTGTGTGTGTGTGTGAATTGGGAGGAGGGATGTATTACTTCCAGAATTCTAAAAGAACCAGGAACTAAGTATGGAAATTTCATAGCTTTGTCCATGTTGTCCTATTTCTCTTGGGTTTCAAAATACAGGCTTATTAATATTGACCAATTTGCACAATACTACTAGCAATTTTGAAACTAGTATGGTCAACTTTGTGACAAGATCTCAATTAAGGTAAATACTTCTATAATTATGTAATTCACATTTGGGCCCATTTTCTAATATAACTATAAAAATGAACATGAAATTACCTTCTACTGACTTGTCTAAATCTTTATCTTTTCCTCCTGAATGCACTACTAATATTGTGAGTGCTTTTTCCAATTAGAATATAAGAGGTAATCAATTTTCTCCCTACAGAAGAGATATTTAAAGTTACACAATGGATACTTAGGCAAAGCCTATTATGTTCTCCAAATTAAACTAGACAGTTGCCAGACCCAGCAGAAAACAAGAAAGCAGGTTGGTGGGCATTTGTGTTTCAGTTCAAAAATACCTAAATACTTAATCCATTCAAAATTTTAGCTAATTCTTTGGAAACAAAATGAATTTCCTGGAACCTTTTATAATTTATGTAACATAGCATTTCTTAAGACCTTTTGGTGCTTAAGTGAACATGAACATTTTCCTCAAATATTTTATATATTTCAATAAGGCTCAGTTAAAACTTTCCACAAAATCAATGAAAATATGATTCCAAGGGTTCCTTTATATATCCAGGAGGGTTTGCAAGATAGCTTGTTTTACCATTTTTGTTTCACATAACCTTGAAAATCTTTATTATTTCCCATCCCCATAGAGATGCCAATCACCTTAAAACTCTGTGGGCCCCACAAGTTGCCAATAGAACCAATGACACTGCATTTGGCTTGATTAATTTTGTACAATTCATGTCTGTTTCTTCTCCAAGGTTTGTAATGTTAAGCCCAGACTTCATGATGGATTCATTTAAAAAGAATACTGGAATAGAGGCTTCCCTGGTGGCGCAGTGGTTGAGAGTCCGCCTGCCGATGCAGGGGACACGGGTTCGTGCCCCGGTCTGGGAAGATCCCACATGCCGCGGAGCGGCTAGGCCCGTAAGCCATGGCCGCTGAGCCTGCGCGTCCGGAGCCTGTGCTCCGCAATGGGAGAGGCCCGCATAATGCAAAAAAAAAAAAAAAAAAAAGAATACTGGAATAAGTGCTTAGTAAACTCTAAGGCAACCAAAAAACTGAGTAAAAATTCTGAAAATGATCTGAATTTAACCTTTCTCTGGATTTAAATAAAGAAAAAAAAGTTTCTGGGCGTGGGGTGGGGAGGTAAGCTGGCAGCCAAAGCTCTGAGGTCCTGCCCAGAGCCTTATAAGAAAGAACATGGAAGAAACACTGGACGTGCTTCCTTGATAGCAGTAATGTAATGCTCAGGAGCAGAGCCTATGAACAAGACTGCCCAGTTTTAATTCCCATCCTTAGCACTTAACTAATTGTGTGACCTCAGGAAAGTTACTTAACCTCTCATAGCTCAGTTTACTCATCTAAAGATGAGGATAATAATAGTGTCTATTTTGGAAGTTCTTGTGAGTATTAAACGAGGTAAAATATGTAAAGGGCATAGAACCATGCCTGGCACACAGCACAAGTCCTGTGAGTGTTTGCTCTTATTATTTTATCAGCTCAAGGGGTCTAAGAGTAAAAGATTGAATGACTGAATGTCTGGCAAATGCAATATATACTGGATAGGCCTGGAAGTTTCAGCTCCCTGAGGGCTTTCTAACTATGCATGAGGGGTGGAAGAATGAAACAAGAGGACAAGACCAGGGAGAGGTGGAGCTGAGTCCACTTGCTGAATCCCAGCACTGAGGCCGCTTACTCCAAGGATAGCAATTACCTTCAGTGAGCCAGCACTCCACCTTCCTCTACCTCAGAGCTACATGAATCCAAAATATTTTATCAACTTTCTCTAAACATGTGAGGCCACAGTAATTGGATTTATCATTTTTAAGTGGTGGGTTTTAGGGAGATTTCTTTATTATTTATTTTCCCTAGACAGCAAGGTAGGGAAAAACATCAGACCAAATTGGACCAAATTCCATATTTGTCCTCCATAGCTATGTGACTTTGGGGAAGTTATGTATCTTTTCTGAATATCTCCAATACCTATTTCACAGTTTTGTTGTGTAGAGGATTAAATGATTTACTCTGTATAAAATGGCTTATATGGGGTCTTGCAGTGCCTAGTACACAGGAGGTACTCAATAAATATTAGATAATCTTTTCCTGCAGAACAAAGGTCAGCCAGGTTTGTTTGTTGCCCATGATAAAAGTTTGAAGTTCTGTAAGCTTGGGATTCCTTAGCTTGACACAAGCTTACTCTGTGAGCAGCATCCATCTGGACCAGTCTACTTCACGCCCTTGGAAATTAGGCTTGAGGCGTACCAACACAAACTTGAAGCTCATGCTAATTTTTCTGCTGTAAATAACAAAGTCCTTTGTCTCTGAAAAAGGACTCTGAAAAAAATCCTCTAAAAGGAGAATTTAATATGTCATGGTTGAAATCTATGGTAGGAAGATAACGGAGTAGGTTCATGCTTGCCTTCCATCAAATCTAGTTTGTTCTAGACACAAATAACATGCTTATGAGTATAAATATATGTACAAATAGCTAACATTTCTTAAATGGCTAATACATACACACACACACACCAGATACTATTCTAAGAGTTTTGCACATATTGATTCATTTAAGTCTGCCAACAGCCAAACAAACTACTTATGAATGAAGCACAGAACCTTTAAAATATGTGATCATGATCACACAGCTAGAAGACAGTGGAACCAGGGTTTGAATAATTTAATTTAAAAAAAATTTTATCCTACAAATGTGGCTTTACAATAATGATGCTGTTTTTCTTTTAATAAATTTCAACACTTGTCAAGGGTAATTTTTTATACTTAAAAATAATCTTAGAACTTCTTTTTGAGTTTATTTAACTTTCACCTTGATTCATGTTTTCCCCACCCTCCAGGGTTTTAAAGAAGCAGGTGACCTGGGCAGGCTCATCAACAGAGTCCTCATTACATTAATATTATATCATGGTATCCCAAATAATACATTATAAAATGCTCAATAAATTGTGAATGAATGAATCAATCAAGGTTCCGGTTATCTATTATAAACTAATGAACCACTCTAAAACTGACTGGTTTAAAACAGCCCTTTATTATTGCCTTACGCAGTATTTTGGGTTGACTGGGCTAAGCTGGGCAGACCTTTCTGGACGTCCCTCATGCAGGTGCAATCAGATAATAGCTAAGCTGAAGTCACCTGAAGGCTCTACTAGGTTGGACAACCTGGTTGACAGTTAATACTGACTGATGTCTGAGAGCTCAGCTGCAGCTCTTAAATGACCCTTCCATTTAGCCTGGATTTATCAGAGCCTGGTGGCTGGCTTTTGAGAGGGAATGTCCCCAGGGTAAACGTCCCAAAAGGGAGGAAGCAGAAGCTGCCTGGCCCATTAAGAGTTAGCATTGTATCACTTACTCCAGGGCTGAATTATGACATTCATGAGCCCCAGGCACTTTTGCTTTCATGGGCACGTTCCTCCATTAGATAGATGGATAGACAGATAGATAGATAAATTTAAATATATAACTATAGTTTATGACAGCATTGATAGGAAGGTAAATATATGTTCAAATATTTTCTTAAACCTAAATGTTCATTTTTTTTAAATTCTGATTTTAAGAGAAATGAAAACATTTTCATGGGCCCCGAAAAGTGTCATGGCCCTAGACATTGTGCTAGCTGTATCTGATGGATAAGTTAGCACTGACTTCTGTCCTTGTCTATTGATCAAAGCAATTACAAGGTCCACCAGATTCAATGGGGTAGAGAGATAAGCTCCAGTTTTTGATGGGGGAGGGACAATGTAACATTGCAGAAGAGCATGAGCATGGGAGATATTATTATAACCATCTTGAGAGAATAAAATCTGTCAAAATGATCATGCTTCTGAGAAACAAGAGCCCTTTTGCTGTCTTTCTTGGAATGCATACATCATAACATTAAGATCTACTACTCCAATAGTCACAGAGAAGGCTTAAATAATATTTCCTAGTATTCAGGAAAATATAAAACAGCCATACTGTTTTCAAAATTCTGGCATACAAATATAAAGATATATTGTTATATATAGGAAATTGTTATTGAAGCAATCATAAGTTTACAGAAATTTTCAAGAAATTTAAATGAGTTCATGAAGGAATATCTACCTCTATGTGCAAGTCAAAAACACAGTACTAAGGAAACTGATATTATGCTAGAGTGTTTCAATTTCAGTGCAAGGTAGAACCTAATGGAGTAAACATGTGTCCATATCATAACATCAAATGGATACAAGAGTTATGAATGAGTATCCACCGTTGGTTTAATGGACCTGGTTGTTTTCTACCTCAAAGACTGATATACTTTGTTGCAGAAGACAATTCTTACTACGTTCTGAGAAATTTAAGTTTCTCTCTCTCTCTCTCTCTCTCCCCTCCCTCCCTCCTCCCCGCCCCCCACTAGTTTCACCTTCTGAAACATTTTCCAAGTAATAGGAATACCAGATGTAGATGACAAAGTGAAAAGTCAGTACATTAAAGATTAGCCAGGATATTTTTCCTCTTTCTTCCATAGAAATACAAAGTCATTTTTATGCCTGGTTAATATACTAGACTGCAATGTTGTAAGTCCACTTACTCAGAGCTATTTCAAAATACCAATTTTGGCAGCACAGGGCTATCCTGGAAGGCTAGAATGAATGGATTGGTCTGTGGAAGACTGATTTTACATGTATAAGACAAAAACTATTTGAGTCAAAACAAAGAGCCAATTGTCTGAGTCAATATCATACAAAATACTCATTTCAAAAACAGAACATGTAATAAGAGTGGACTAGATGACCAGACAATTTTTAAATATTATAAAACAGAAGCTGATGCTTAAAAAAGTAGTAAGAAGTTAGACAGCAATTTTGACATTACAAATGTAGGAGAAATTAGTCTGTTAGCTATCTAACATACATTTTTTTTGGAAATTTCATCCCCACTGTTGTTGGGGAAATTGACCTTTTCACTAACCCTTTTTTGCCCCACGATGTGGTTCAAATTCAAGTTTCCATCTTATCACCTTATCTCTACTGCTGCCATTGAATTGGTTTGCTGTGGAACTCTAATCCAACTGATTTTACTTAAGGATTTTCTAGAATAATTCTAAAGAAAGGATAATTGTAATGGATATTTGTTGAGTACTTTATTATGTTCCAAGTACTGTTCTAAGAATTTTGTAGATTTTAAATCATTTAAGTTCCTCAATAATCCTAACAGAAGTAACACTATTAGCCACATTTTACAAATGAGAAAACTGAGGCAGAGAGAACTCATATAACTTGCTGAGTAAGTATAGTATTCAAATCAAGATTAAATCCCTGGCAGTGTAACACCAGAGCCTGGTACCTGTATATTATCCCACCTTTGGGGCATAAACATTGGAAAGAACACAGATGGTTACAGGAAAGTTCCATGGAGAATATTAACAATGGTTACTTTTAATTTGCCTAGAGAGTTGCATTCATTACCAAAGATTCAAAAGTAATGCTCATTATGATAAAGTCCTTATAATTACAGATATATTCATAATTGTGAAGTTTAATTTTCAAATATTTAATAGATACAAATTGCACTCCTTTCTTGAAGCCATTACCATATACATGTCATATGAACTTTTCATTAGAAACTTATCCATAAAAAAGCACCATTTCATTTTACTGGAATTATGATAGAAATTAGCTTCTCCCAGCTGATTAGAAAACATATATCTCAATGTTAGGAAAGTAGCATAGGAATCTTTACTGTTTAATGGCAGATCTATCCCTGATTCCAGCCTTTACTAGATTCTAGGATTTGAGGAATGAGAATCCTCACTTGTATTCAAGGTTCTCCAGGATAGAAACAAAATCTAAGTTCTAAAGTGCTACTTTGAGTGTGGCCAGAGGACTATACTTGTTTTGTCAGTCTCCTGCGCTATCAGTCCTATCCCTTTCCTAGCTCCTACCTTGACCCTAAACGATAAATCAATAGGCCGATATAAAAATGTTTCAGCAGCTACAGAGAGCGCTATATTTGTTGGTACCAGACTTTGTGCTCCTTGTACACTCCCTGGACACAAATAATAAGGCTCTCACTTTGATGTGTGGGGTTAAGAGAGAATACTCTGTAAGTATATACAACACATCAGGGTCTATAAAATAAAGTTGCTTCTTTCCTTGAAATTGATCCTAAAACTCATAGTACAAAATAGTCTGTGGGTCCTGAATAGCCCAGATTTGTTGCTTCCTTTAATCCTTTTATTCCATAAGGCTTCTTTCTCTGTGTGTCTCATCTACCCCTTTCACTGAGGTCAAACTTTTCAGCCCTTGGGTAAGCTCCAAAGTACAGACTAAGTCAAACAACGATAGGATTGATTTTCCACCCCCATGATTACTCTCTCCATGGAAGAAACCAGAAACTGCTATCCATTGTTACACTTGAAAGGAATTAAAAACATAAAATAATTTCAAGAGACTTTTTTGGTCTTGTTTGTTATCTAAATGTTCAATTTCATTGTGGTTGTAATATGCAGAATTATTTACCCAAGCCACCCCCTACAAAGTACCACTATGATTCTAGAAATGTAGCATCAAAGCCTCAGCATCTTTTACCAGTATCTTAGCTTTCAATTTGTCAACAGAAATACCATTCCATGCTAGCATTTGTTTTTCCTGAGCTGTCTTTACATTCCTCTTCTAAACTTCATTGTAAAACTTCTACTTTCTGTTGACCCTCCTTTACGACTAGTCCCAACTTTCAATTTCATTTTTCTAATTAGTTGCATAGGATAATTCATTTAGGTATTGTTTATATTTTTAATCTTTTGTATATTATGATGTTTTGACTTTTCTGGTTGGGGAGAGACTGCCCTTCCTGGGACTAGCCAGTTCTTAGAGAGAGTAAAGGGCTCAGTCTGGAACATGCCTTTGATAAACCAACTAACCAATACAGAGCCCTGCCTCCTTTAACTGGCTGGTACACCCAGGAAGCAATATTCCTCTCTCTGCCTTAATTATCCCAGAGCCAGGTTCCAGGCAACTAAGACCTACCCTTTAGAGGTTAGAGCTTGCTGAAATTATTCATACCAGCCAGCCCTAAACTGTTTACTCTGGCCTGTCTCATCTTTTCTGTGGAAACCCAAATAAACACTGTGGCCTTAGTTCCCCCTCAATCCTGCCCCTTCTGCCTCTTGACCACCCTGCTGGCTTTCTTATGTGGCCATGACTCCAGTCTCTAGGACCTGTGAGTGTCATAAACTTTGTTTTCTTCCTGAGCTTCTCCTTTATCTTCTCTTGTGGCCATACCTGACTGATCATCACATAAAAGAAACAGAACAACTTCTACTGGAACCAAGGATCTCTTAATTGACAGAAATTTTACCTAAAAATAAAGACTTTGCCTTAAGCGAACTTGACGCTGCAGAGGGATTATTGTAGTTACAACATATGATGATAAGTACTTCAATATAACATGGTATTCAGAGCATGGAAATATGAAAGAATGCTTGTGTTGGTGGAAAGATGACTAGTTCCAAACGTTAAGAGACTGGAGAAGGGGTACAGGTAGGATTATGAAATAAGAGACAATAAACATATACAGAGTAAAGGGGTCATTCAAAGCTTTTTTTTTTTCCATGCTAAGAAAATAGACTTTCATATAATGATCCTCGGTCTCCTCTCCCTGCTCTGATACACATGGGAGATATTTACCTGAAAAAAAAAAAAAAAACCTGGAAATATCTAATACAGTTACCACCATGCTAGCTAAATGTAACCTCTTTCCCTAGCTCTCAAAAAAATTAGAATATTGCTTAAGCAAAACAATATTAAAGAATTATTCTAGCATCTTCTTTATTATATAAAGCATGTAAATCATTCAAAAAATTTCAGCTTTGTTAGTTGTAACAAAAAATATGAGACACATTTCTCAACTGAGCATGTGTCTTGACAGAAAGTTTGAGAACCACTGGAAAAGAACGTGGTTTGGGTGTAGGGAGAACACTGAAGGTAGAATACCAGCTAGAACATGAGTGAAATTGTCCAACTGTGATTTTACAAGTGACAGTAGGAGCAGAAGCAGAGAAAGACTAAATATATCTGGGGACCAAATTGTTGTTCAGGTTGAAGGAGAAGAATAAAATCTTAGTGGTTAAAACATTTAGGCTACTCTTTGGATGATGAAATCATCATTATAAGAAAAATAGAGTAAATATGAGGAGCATATTTAGTGGTGAAAGGAAATGATGGACAAAGGAAGATAAATCAATCACGTGGGAATGCGTTTTGCTGCAAATTACACACTTCCCACTAATAGTAACTTAAGTAAATAGGGTTTTTTTGTTTGTTTTCTGCTTTCATAAATGAAGTTCAGATATCAGTAGGTGTTGGAGTTTATCCTGCTACTCAGGGACATCTTCAGAAATGCAGGCTTTTTCATTAGGGTTGAAAACAGTCGCTAGCATACTATGTACTGAAACATGAATTAGGAGCATTAAATAAATACAAGTGTCCAAATCCACATACAATCTCCAAAAGTTTGGTAATAAAGGGAAAGGAGGAGAAATTCAGAATTAACATAAAAGAGATGAAAATTAGTAAAAACAGACAAACAAAAAACACAAAAAGACCCTCCTGCTAGTATTGGGGAGTTTCTAGAACAACTGTAGATTGAGGGGAAAAGGAGAGTGAAGAAAATAGCGGACAATAGAAAAGAGAATAATTTATGTCTCAGAAGAATGGTGAGAATTTGTGTCGAGAGAAGAGGTAGGTTCTGGGTTTCTGAGAAAACTGTTGTTTTTTTTTCTTTTATGTAATTTCTGTGTTCCTTAAATTCTCTCCAATGATCATGTATCACAAATATGACAGAAGGAAAATAATTATTGTGTTCAGCTCACGTCGAACTTGGAATCAAGTAGAGATGACACATGTACGGAGCCCAGTGCACTGCTTGGCGTGCATTCACATCGTTCCTTTCCCCCTTTTCACTGAGATAAAAGGGAATAATATAGGGATGGAAACTGATTCAGATACATTTAGAAATAGAAGGAAACTTAAAGGAATTCACTAGCTACAGTCTTTCTCTCTCTTAGAATACTGCTAGACTTAAAAAATAACAAAGTAATACACTCTTTGATCTCCTTGAAGAAGGGAATCCTCTGTACCTGCAGAGTAGCTATTAAAGGAATGATGATGATTCGGGTCTTGTGAAAGTACAACTCAGTGCACAAACTGAGCTGTTAAAAGCCCTGGATTCATGGATGAAACCCTGACATTTTCATTAGAGCTGTCCAGCCCCCAGGTTTAAAAGCCCAGATCCTAAGATTTGAGAAAAAATACCAAAGACAGACATTATGTTTTTTGGGGTTTTTTTTAACCCTGAAACTAAAAATAATCAAAATAACACTAACACGGTTCCTGTTTATTGATATCAGTTTCCCTAGGAGTCAGAGAAATACCACCTTTGGATGTCTCAGAGGGAATAAATAACTTCCAAATTTTCTAACTCTAGGCTTATTAAATTCTAAAAGCAAACGACACAAAAGATTGTAGGCTATAAAGAATGTTACCACACATGTAGTTCAAAATCCAGCCCAACCTCTTCAAAATGCCTCAGTAACCTTCCATTGTATTTTACACTTTGGACTCCAATTACCTCTTCACAGCTGCATACGATGTGTCCATTTACTAGAGAGTTATGGTATTTTACATTACCCACAAATGCTCTCCTTTCAGTGTGCTACAGGATTGCTAGCTGAAACTAGCTTTCTTTGTAGAAAAAAAGAGAGAAATTTTCTTTCATTTTTCCACCTTGCAGTTATCTATTAAATAGACTAAGGAAGAACATCCCAGCTTCGTCTTAGCCATTTGCTATATCAGAACTGTAGAGTAACAGCCTTCTGTTGCTGGAGTGAGAACAATCATTACAACAAAAATCCAAATATGATCCCATTGCTCCTCCAGAAAAGATATCCTTCACTTCCCGGACTGAACTATCCCATGCTACTCACTTACCGTATGTCTTTCTATATTTAACAATAAAAGAACCTCCATCTTCTTAAGTAGAACTAAATTAAGCATCTTCCTAAGACGTTTGAGACTTTCAACATAACCCATATATGTGTGACAAAATGAGCACGGAGACCTCATCGGTAGCATCTGTCTCAGCACTATTCAAAACCAATTAGGACATCCAGCAGCAGCAATGCGTTCTACTTGAAAAGATTTCTTGAAAGACATAGAACTTAAGAACCACCTCTAATAGAGACCTCCATGCAACTTCTCTAACTGTAAATATAACTAACAAATATTGGCCTAGACATATATATATAGAAAATAAGTAAGCACGCCAACATACTTCTCTCTTCATGTCTCTCTTCATGTAGCTAACTTGAGAAGAGTAGAAGTAGCTACCTCTTTAAATAACACAGTTAAGCTCTTTCACAGGCACAAGGTGGATCTCATGAGAACTAAATGCTAACGGAATCAAAGTAATTGTAGAAAAAAGTGTGAACATGGTTCTCAGGACACACCTGTCATTTATGGCAGCCCTAAATCTTTTGAATATCCTTGCCTCACTCTGGTGGCTTTCCAATATCATGAATCTAGCCTTCCCTTGGTAGAAGCACTAAATGCTCATTCCCAGGCTTCCTTGACATGAGGTATAGACATTCGACCAGGTTTTATTAAGCAGACTCATCTGCAGGAAACGTAAAATGTAAAAGAGAACAATTTGTGACTGAGGAGTTCTGGCAAGCACAGCCTCGTGAAACTGTTGGGTTTGCTGCACCAGCTATAGGAAAGGGTTAGCTTCCAGTTCCTGACTTTATAGACTCAACTAACTAGTGGAAAAAACAGTGGAATTTTTTTTCTTTTTTCTTTTCTTTATTGGAGTAAAATTGCTTTACAATGTTGTGTTAGTTTCTCTACTGTACAATGAAGTGAATCAGCTATATGTATACCTATATCCCCTCCCTCTTGGACCTCCTCTGCCCCATCCCACCCATCTAGGTCATCACAGAGCACTGAGGTGAGCTCCCTGTGCTATACGGCAGGTTCCCACTAGCTATCTATTTTACACATGGTAGTGTATTTTTGTCAAACCTAATCTCCCAGTTCGTCCCTCCCTCTCCTTCCCACTGTGTCCACATGTCGGTTCTCTTATGTCTATGTCTCTATTCCTGCCCTACAAATAGGATTATCTGTACCATTTTTCTAGATTCCACATATATGCATTAATATACAACATTTGTTTTTCTCTTTCTGGCTTACTTCACTCTGTATGACAGACCCTAGGTCCATCCACATCTCTACAAATGACCCAATTTCGTTCCTTTTTATGGCTGAGTAATATTCCATTGTATATATGTACCACATCTTCTTTATCCATTCATCTGTCATTGGACATTTAGGTTGTTTCCATGACCTGGCTATTGTAAATAGTGCTGCAATGAACACTGGGGTACATGTGTCCTTTTGAATTACAGTTTTCTCAGGGTATATGCCTAGTAGTGGGATTGCTGGGTCATATGGTAGTTCTATTTCTAGTTTTTTAAGGAACCTCCATACTGTTCTCCATAGTGGCTGTAACAATTTACATTCCCACCAACAGTGCAAAAGGGTTCCCTTTTTTTCAAACCCTCTCTGGCATTTATCGTTTGTATATTTTTTGATGATGGCCATTCTGACTTGTGTGAGATGATACCTCATTGTAGTTTTCATTTGCATTTCTCTAATAATTAGTGATGTTGAGCATCTTTTCATGTTCCTCTTGGCCATCTGTATGTGTTCTTTGGTGAAATGTCTATTTAGGTGTTCCACCCATTTTTTAATTGGGTTGTTTGTTTTTTGATATTGAGCTCCATGACCTGTTTTTATATTTTGGAGATTAATCCTTTGTCTGATGATTCATTTGCTAATATTTTCTCTCACTCTGAGGGTTGTCTTTTCGTCTTGTTTATGGTTTCCTTTGCTGTGAAAAAGCTTTTAAGTTTCATTAGGTCCCATTTGTTTATTTTTGTTTTTATTTTCATTACTATAGGCGGTGGGTCAAAAAAGATCTTGCTGTGGTTTATGTCAAAAAGCGGTTTTCCTATGTTTTCCTCTAAGAGTTTTATAGTGTTCGGTCTTACATTAAGGTCTTTAATCCATTTTGAGTTTATTTTTGTGTATGGTGTTAGGGAGTATTCTAATTTCATTCTTTTACATGTAGCTGTCCAGTTTTCCCAGCACCACTTATTGAAGAGGCTGTCGTTTCTCCATTGTATGTTCTTGCCTCCTCTGTCATAAATTAGGTGACCATGTGTGTGTGGGTTTATCTCTGGGCTTTCTGTCCTGTTCCACTGATCTATATTTCTGTTTCTGTGCCAGTCCCATACTATCTTGATTACTGTAGCTTTGTAGTATAGTTTGAAGTCAGGGAGCCTGATTCCTCCAGTTCCATTCTTCTTTCTCAAGATTGCTTTGGCTATTCAGGGTCTTTTGTGTTCCCATACAAATTGTAAAATTTTTTGTTCTAGTTCTGTGAAGAATGCCACTGGTAGTTTGATAAGGATTACACTGAATCTGTAGATGGCTTTTGGTAGTATAGTCATTTTCACAATATTGATTCTTCTAATCCAGGAACATGGTATATTTCTCCATCTGTTTATGTCATCTTTGATTTCTTTCCTCAGTGTTTTGTAGTTTCCTGAGTACAAGTCTTTTGCCTCTTTAGGTAGGTTTATTCTTAGGTATTTTTCTTTTTGTTGCAATGGTAAATGGGATTGCTTCCTTAATTTCTCTTTCTCATTTTTTGTTGGTGGTGTATAGGAATGCCAGAGATTTGTATTCCTTTTATTTCTTTTTCTTCTCTAATTGCCATGGCTAGGGCTTCCAAAAATATGTCGAATAAGTGTGGCTAGAGTGGACATCCTTGTCTTGTTCCTGATCTTAGTGGGAATGCTTTCAGTTTTTCACCATTGAGTGTGATGTTTGCTGTGGGTATGTCATATATGGCCTTTATTATATTGAGGTAGGTTCCCTCTACGCCCATTTTCTGGAGAAATTTTTATCATAAATGGGTTTTGAATTTTGTCAAAAGCTTTTTCTGCATCTATTGAGATGATCATATGGTTTTTATTCCTTAATTTGTTAATATGGTGTATCACATTGATTGATTTGCATATATTGAAGAATCCTTGCATTCCTGGGATAAACTCCACTTGATCATGGTGTATGATCCTTTTAATGTGTTGTTGCATCCTGTTTGCTAACATTTTATTCAGGAGTTTTGCATCTATGTTCATTAGTGATATTGGTCTGTACTTTTCTTTTTGTGTGTGTGATATCTTTGTCTGGTTTTGGTATCAGGGTGATGGTGGCCTCGTAGAATGAGTTTGGGAGTGTTCCTCCTCTGCTATATTTTGGAAGAGTTTGAGAAGGATAGGTGTTAGCTCTTCCCTAAATGTTTGATAGAATTTGCCTGTGAACCCATCTGGTCCTAGACTTTTGTTTGTTGGAAGACTTTTAATTACAGTTTCAATTTCATTACTTGTGAGAGGTCTGCTTATATTTTCTAATTACTGAAAGAGTTTTGTGGTGGGATAGGCATTTCTTCTGCTTTAAGCTATATAGCCTTTAAGGCATTTCTCATGCTTTAAGCTGTATAGCCTTTAAGCTTGGTACCTGGCTCTCATAGGCATTCTGGAAAATGTCAAAATTTTTCTAATAAATCCACTTAATACTTTATCTAGAATAAATTATATTGTCTGAAACAAAACCCTGACTGATAAATTGTTTGGTTTAGAAAAGGTTAATGTGTATCTAGGTTTCCTGGATGAAAAGCCAAGACTAAACTTTACACGTATGTGGTTAATGCAAGTAGCTCTACCTACAGAGGTCATTTACTATTTCAGAACCTATGGGTTTGACAAGCAATTTTGCTGTTGTCAGTCATATTTTGATGTCCATTTGATTTCCCAACTGTGAGGAGGCATTTCCTCATCATAAAATAGTATATTAACATAAATATGTTTAAAAATTATGATGTGATTTTGCATAGGTCAACCCAGTTTTCCCAGAGGTGTATTACCTGTAGATAAATTGACTATTATTTTATGTTCAAAGATTTTCAAAGATTACTATATTCATTTCTCTAATGATTTTACCATCCCTCTAAAATTCCTGTATCCTGAGTCTATATGAGTAGTTCCTGAGGACTTAATTTCTAACACCACACTACCACCCAAGGAGATTGTGTCACAAGTGGTAATCCTCTCAGTAGCCCTAAATGCTTAAAAGTAAAAAAAAATATCAGGGGAAACACAAGACATGCCCAAATTACCTACTGTACTGTTATACTGCTTCTTCTAATACACTATGATTTGCTATTTATTATGTTTAATGTCTGCTACGTAAGTGCTATGAGGACAAGAGTCTTCACTTTGTTTAGTGATATAACCCAAGCCCCTAGAACAGTGTTGGTACAGCTTTGAATTAATATTTATTCAATGAAACAGTTTGGCTAATTTTAGCCTCCAAATAAGTGGAGAGCTACTCTCTCCATGACTTACTTCCAGGTCATAATACTCCATTTGATAAGTCTTATTCATCACTGATCCTTCATATATATTCCATGGACAATGCTGAGTTTTCTCCTTTTCTTACCAAATAAACTTTGACTTCCTAAAGTGTTAAAATGGTAGTTGATATGAACCATCATTTTTAATATTTATTTTCTTTTTTTTCTTGTATTCCAAAAAATTAGAATTCAATTTAACATGGGAAAAACACAATAAAAAGGAAATAACTATACATAATCTATAAGAATTTTTGGATATTTTATCCTTTTAATGGAAGTATAAATTGGGATTTTTTTTCTGCCTGGTATAGTTATTTTTTCTGTCTAGTTTGGTGTACTATAAATATTGCTTGGTGTATTTTGCAGCCTGTCAAGGCAAACTGTGGCAGAGACAAGAGAACTAGAACTGATTTTAAGCACAGAATTCTTCTGACTTCTGGTAAAATGTTACTTTAAAAAATCTGAACACCATAAACTTAAAAAAAAAAGCTAGTGTCCCATATCATGCACTTTTATATGCATTCGCTTATTAAGTGCTTACAACAGCCCACTGGAATGGGTATGATAAATCGAACTTTTAGAGATACATATGGTACTCTACCCTTTACTTTTACATTGCTTTTTAACATATTGCTCTACAACGTAAGATTCTAATATCAATATGATATTTTATTTACTCCAAATTTGAAGCAATTTTATCATATAAGACAGGCTGGATTTGTGATCATAAAGCAAGTCCATAGGGCAGTTCATAATATGGCAGCTGGCTTCATCTGGGCAAGCAAACTAAAAAGGCCAGAGAGCGAGAGAATCCTAGCAAGACAAGTCTCAGAGTTTTGTAACCTAATCTTGTAAGGGATGTTCTATCACTTTTACAATATTCTACAGTACATTAGAAGCAACTCATGAGGCCCAGCCTCAAGAGGAGAAGATTACACAGTGTGAATACCAAGAGGTGGTAGTTACTGGGAGCTATCTTAGGAGAGACTTGGACCCACTGGGTCCTGAAGAGACTTGTGAAGTAGTACTCCAGATGTGGGTTTCTATCTTCACAGTCCTGCCTCAACGTTCTTCCTCTCAAGGGGAAATTTAAGAAGTGATCACAAACCTGATGCTTCCCATCACAGGTCCTATTTTGTCTTCATGACATGACACCAATACGACCTTATTGTTCATATTTACTCTGGTTCTGGTTGCTACATGTCTTCCTGATTTATGGTTATTGTCAGTAGATGGACTTATCTTGTACTCCACTCTCTAGCTGCCTCAGGCCATTTCTTCTCATCTTCCATAGTCTCATAATTACAAAAGCAAGTCACAACAAAGTACACACTCTACCATTCACTGAGTGTTTTTTTGTATGCCATGTGCTTAGGAGATATTATCCAACTTAATACCTACAACCACTGATGGAGTAGGGATCGTTCTCACTTTATAGATAAGAAAACCGGGACTCATAAAAGTTAGGTATACATCAATATCACATAAATAGTGAGTGAAAAACTTGGATTCAGCCACAGATCTGTCGAAATGCAGAACTCAGGCCCATAACCTCTGCTTTCTTCCCAGTAAATCTCACCCTTCATATAATTTTCTTATGCTGTTGTTACATCTTATATACTGGCAAATAGGATTCACTTCTGTTGCATTAAAAACAATTTCATTTTAATAATAGTGACTTCTGCTTATAATTATTAACTTTAATGGTAATAACAACTGCACCGAGTTTAGAGTAATGCTCTATTTCTGACCCTTTGAGTTATATTAGGTGTTACAAAAATCATCACTTATAAACAAGAGGGAAAATGACACAGAAGGGTAAATAATTTGTCCATTTTCACACAGTTATGGAGTAAACAGCTGTGCCTCACTTTAATTCATTTCCTCTTTTCACTGATACATGCTGTCTCTTGATCATGTTTTCATCTTGCCTGTGAAATGTCAGTGTGATTAAATGACATATGATAACTCTGGCAACTTCAGCTTGCCACCTTCCAATCCATCTTTCATTCATTACCTCTTTAATTTGCTAAGCAATCACATATTTGCACCTACAATGTGGCAACATAATTCATGCCAAATTCTCTCCTTAGGGCTGATGTGACCTCAGTGCCTAACACAGCCTCCATCTGTTCCATTTCACCCAACTCTTCTCTAGTCCAAAACTTCCTTCCTCAGCTATTACTGGCTGACCTCAGTCCCCTGGAACAACCCACTCAGCACAAGTGATGCCTTTCAGTTGCCCACAAAGCCGGGGTTTGAAATACATTTCCATTACTGTCCTTCCCCTACACTCTACCACAGCATCACCAACTCCCTGCTCGTCTGACACCCTCTTCTTATCTCTAAACTGTGAATGTCCTGGGGAGAGGGCAAAACCTCTCCATTCTAGCTAGCCCTCTGGGGGCCCAGTTCCCAGTCCTTAAAAACCTCAGCTTCATCTACTGAATCTGTTGGGTATAAGACACTGTGGGAGTCCTAAGAGAACACCTCACACTGAATCATTTGCTCCCCAGGCAGCCAAAGAGCCAGGACAAAGCTACATATTGTCACGGCGTTTATTGAGCCCGATTCTGTCCTTGGTTTGCAGGAGAGTATCATTTATGGTCAAGAATACCCCAAAGTTGCCATTTATCTTACCCTTTCTCTAAGAACTCTCATTGCTTCTGCTTGAGTTTTGTGGAACTGGTAAACTCTAAAATTTATTCTCTATCCCCTCTTTTCATCCCTGTGTCCACTATCTATCTATTATTCACTAATTGAAACTATACCCAGCACAATCAGCGCATCTAAGGTACACAGTTGATACCAAATGCTTTATCCTATAGCTATCTATGCAAGCCTGAAATTCTAATTTATTGTCTTCTTATTTCTCCGGTCTCCAAACATATAGCTTCATATTGTAATAACATTGACTGTACCTGTTCAGGTTAAAGCTTGTGTGGGTGCGGTTTTGTTTTTTATTTTTAAAGAACAGCTATTTTTTAAAAAGCTGCATCCCAGCATTGCTACTCCCTAGGACCATAAGCAGAGGATATAAACTCTCTTTATGTTATATGGTTCAATTTACCACTGTAAAAGAGACTATAATGTAGTAATTATCATTTTCATCTGGCAAATCAAACTACAAAGTCTCTCTCGGGGGGCAGCATTGTATAATTTGGGAGTAGGAGATGTTTGGCTCTCTTACAAGGGATAAGTTGTTCACATCACTAGCTACTTTAAATTTTACCAAGTTTACCAGCTGGATTTGCTTCATTTTCTCTTGATTAATTGTCTTCTCATTGAGACTGTGACACTAATGAATGTGGATCAGTGCAGTCTCCTAGGCAGAAGGGCACATAAGCTAAAATTGCCTGGGCTTCCATTTCTGGAATGAAATCTCCTGCTCCCTGCTGGGGACCATGGGCAAGTTTAATATCTTCTCTGAGCCTCAGTTTGCTCACCAAAAAAAGGGGATAACAGTACTTTCTCCACATTGTTGTTGTGATGATTAAATGAACTAAATTAAATAAAGTGCCTAGTACAATCCCTACCACAAGTAAGTGCCCCAAATATATGACAGCTCTTACTAAGGAAAAAGAGAGGACCAGTGAAAATCTTATATTCCCTTAAAATCTCTAGCTGGGGTAGATTATGTCCTCTGAGGAAATACTGACAGCATCCCAGCCTGTTCTGGCCTGTGTATCCCTTATAAGAAAAGGCAAAGCGAGGCCTGTGTCCCTGCAGGCTTGCATTTTGAAGCAAGGAGCTGATCACTGGGAGCTGCCAGTAGGTACCCACTCCGAGGTTTCATCAGGGAAAGGAACAACCCCCCCAGTAGGTTCTAATCTTATCAAATCATTCTAACAGATAGTTTGTTATCACTGCCTTTCTTCCAGCAGAACAGCAGGAAAATGCACCATTTTAAACAACACTAGGAGTAGGCTTGCCAAACCTCTTGACCAAGCCCAGACACATATGATTCTATATCTTGTAAAGTGTGCTGGGTGGGCTTCATGAACTCATTTTCACTGGAGGCCTATAGATTCCCTTGACATCCAGAGGCAATCATTACCCACTGAGATCCCATCTGAAAACAGCTCAAGAAACAGGAGCTATAGGTCACCAGGGGCTTTTTGAACTGAAATGAGAGACAGCAGGATAGAATGAAAAGCTCTGGGCCATGGCCCAGCTTAACCACTAATCACCTGCATGACCTTGACCAGTCACAAGGCCTCTGACCTTCCAATCACTTTAGCTGTAACATGAGAGGACTGGACTAGATCAGCATTTTTCACAGTGTGTTTCATGGGATATCAGTCCAAAGAGATGGGCCATAAAAAGAAGTTTCTGTGATTAAGTTAGTTTGGGAAATGCTGCATATCAAGTAAGTTTGGAAGAAGCTGTTTGGGAAATCTACTGTGTTTATTAGGGCACAGTCTTTTAAGCTGTTTAAGCTTGTTTAAGCCAGCATTTTTCTAACCTGTTTGACCACCGCTTCCTTTTGTTTTTTTCTCCTATGTACTGTTGTCAAGGTTCTTCATACCTGGTACCCATAGACCATTCTGTGATAGACACAGTCATCTCTAGAGTACAATCCAATCATGACTCCAAGTCAGTCTCTGCTTTATGAGATTTCTGATTTAAACTAATCTCCAGGCAAAAGGACAGGCCACTGAGGCAGGCACAGTCGGTGCTCTGGCATTCATTCTACCTGCTTGAAAGCTGTTTATTGGGAACAATTCAGTCTTTCTGGTTGAAGGACTTTTTTCAATGATAGGAGCAGACCCACATGCACAGAGCAAGCCAGAAGCGGCAGAGTTAATGCCCCTGGAATCAGCTCAGGACAAATTACAGAAAGAGATTTAGTGGATAAATGCTCCAGCTTCATTATCCTCAGGTGATATAACTGTGCTCTGCACTGACTCCCAGAATTCCCCAGTAGGATTAAACTTGAGTTGTCCTCAGTAGTAACTTTGTGAGTGAAGAAAGATGTCATCTTATGTTGTTTCACTTAGCCCCCGCTGGGATCCTGGGATCACCTCCCAAGTGAACTACTGTATTAGAATCCTTGTCACAGTGTCTGCTACTGGGAAAACTCAAGGTAAGACAACCACCCTCCATGCCCAGTAATGACCCCAGATTGTAGCACTCCACTGACAAAAGTATGCAAAATAAGCCTTGAGTAGACTGAAATTGTAAACTAAGTTCAAAAGTCACGTTCTGTAAGCAACCAATACCACCGACATTACACCAAATAGAAGTTAGTAAAGAGAAAAGATCCCAGGCAGATTTTTAAACATCCTGTTAGGTTGATGGGCCCCAAGAGAGAACGCAACAGGTTCCATGGGACTGCAGTGCACTTATCTGACATTGCTGCTTCTCATAAGTGTATACAGATATTGGAAGGAGGGTTGTTGTAATGAATTACAAGGGAAGCTATAGTTATACAGGACATTCTAATCACAGCTGAAATTAAAAAGACTAGGAGGCAGTAAAATAAAAATGAGAAAGGCAACTGTCCCATTTTTTTTCCAAATATAGTTAACCTCACTGAAGAAAATCTTTAAAATTAATCATATCCCATTGATGTTAAAAATAATATCAAGAATAATTGTTCTTATATACAAGTAATTATCATAAGTAATTATGAATTAGTAATTCTTTATAAGAGAGGAAGATAGAAAGGGCATAACAGTTTCCTGGGTCATTAAGATTACTTGGCATGAAGGTAACAATATTGGAAACACAATATCACAGAATGGGAAGGGTCTAACCAAACCTTCTACACTAGGATCTAACCTTTCCAAAGCCCCTTCAGAGAACATCTGTAGCGATGTTCATCATTTCACTAAGACAGCCCATTTCATTGCTGAGTGGCTGCTTCTTATACTGAGCTAAAATCTGCCTCTCTTTCTACCTATTGGTTCTTATTTTACCCTAGAGTCAGAGATGCAATTAGTCTTCTCTTATTTGACAGCTCTCCTTTTCACAGGAAAAAAATCATTTTTCTATTTTAATAATCTGCTGCAAATTATAATTACAGTTCTAGGAAGTTTAGTTCTATTTTTATAATGGAAATACTATTCCTCCTTTCTCCTGAATGAGAAGTAATATTTAATGGACGTTGACTATTGTAACCCATGACTGCTGATACTATCATTCTAAAATTATCATAGCGACTTGCACCTAATTGTAAAGAATTCTGATCAGTGACAAAGATATCCTACAACTTCACGTAGTCATAGAGTCTCGAGCCTAACTGTGCTATGGAGGTTTAACTTATCCCTAATTACCTAACTTGATGTTTTCAAACTTGGGATTTTGAATAGGAATTGGGAATTAGCACTAAGAGCTTCATAGATATTGAATCTGCAGAGTATTAACCAGGCATTTTAAACAGATGAGCTGATGCTTCACAAGTTCGATACTTAATTATGAACTTGAGCCCCTAAGCTCTGTCATATTTGGAAATTCTGGAATCAAATGCCTGCTTGATAGTGTGGTGCCTCTATGTTAGATTATACCCTGGATTATTGCCAGCAGGGTAATGGAAAGACCACAGAACTGGCGGGTAATTTATAGAAGGAGTCAATGTTTCTGATTGATAAATTTGAGTCAATGTTATATGATGAGAAAAAAACAGAATTTAAAGATGGACTTTGAGTTATAATATCAACCTTCAAAATGTATGTGACCTTGTGGGGAAAAAAGTGTGAGCCTCAGTTTCCAGATCTGTAAAATAATAAAATGATTAACATTTTTTGTCCTTATTATTGCAAAGTGATTTTTAATGCTTAAATCCAATGCTTCTATAAAAAATTCTATTATGAAGTACGATGCAAATACATACCGTTGATATTTTTCAGTTTAAGCCTTTGTTATCATATACCTCTATATAATTTGTCTTTCCTTAAAGAAGAAAGAAAAATAACCTGATCCTAGACAAGAACTCTTCGTATATCTGAAAATCATTAGTTTTATATTTTGTATTCTCAATGTTTGTAATTCTTTTTCATCTTTCCTGACCAATGTCATTTACCAATCTCTATTCACACTGGCACCCTAGCATGGTGTGACTGGACTTGGAGGTCAGGATGCATTATGACACCTTAAGGGCAAAACTCCCAAGTGAATTAGAGAGAGGGTTTCCTATTGGGTTCATACCCTCTGAGAGTGCTTAGAGGAGAAATTAAAAAATGAAGACCTCTACACTCCTTGTTGAACAATTAAATTTGGTAACTTATAAAATAATATTGACTTCTCTATCTTCTCATGTTTTATTTGGCAGTAAAACACCGAAGAAGTCACCTTGCTCTAACATCTTCAAGTAACTCTATTTGTACCGAGCCCAATAAACTAAGCATGTGCTTAGGGAGCCAGCAGATTACAGTCACCAAAAGTTGTTTTGAAATATATAGTATTTGATATTTTAAGGTGGGCATAGCAAAGGCTCGGATCTTGAACATTTTTCCTTGGTAGGTCTGGAATTCGGTCTGAGCAGCTATATTTTAAAAAATCCTCTCTATGAACGTAAAAGTTTAAGAATCCCTGCTTTTGACACTGTATGTTTTGTTTCACTTTATAGCCAAGTCTACTTCTCCCTGTGATTCAGATGCTTTACAACCAACTCTTCAGTGCTTCTCTTTACTAGTTAGAAGAGCAAGTTTTTGCAGAGTTGAGATAGGCCACATTTCTTCTGCCTTTTTAAACTCTATTAAATGAGAATAAAGGATAGCAAAGGGAAAAACATGTTATAACAATGGTGTAGAGACTGAGGAAAGAGCTATTAGTGATTTCAACATGTTCTTGGATAATAAAGGTCAAAAGGGAGGAAGATAACTGCTAAAGGAGGTAAAGGAAAATGAAGCCTAGACAACATCAAGAGGAAGATTCACTCAGTGAGAGAGACGGCCAGACTGCTAAGCCCATGGAGGTCACTGACAATCATAAGTGTAGGGTACTATGGTAGGCTGGAGTGAGAATTGATACTGAAGACAGGGCTGGTATTGATTCAAACACAGTTAAATTTCAGAAAACTTTCTCACAGATGTTTTCTCCCAAGGCAAAAACAACAGCCGCCGCAACAAAAAGCAAAAAAACAAAAAAGCCCTCTAAGAAATGTAAATCAGTCCCAGAGAGGAAAGACAGACCATAATCTAGCATTGTAGGCTTCCACCCAACCATGAGTAGCTTTTTGCCTATACACTCTGAGGCAAACCCACCAATGTACAAACCCTGAAAATATATACGGATCCTCCAGTCAGCTTCTTTTTTGTCTCCTTTCTAAATACAAACAGATAAGTAAGTATCCCATGATATGTGATGAAAGCCAACACATTAAAAAAGATTTAAGACGAGTAAATAAAAAACTGACACCATAAAATGGAGATACGTCAAGGAATATAGAGAACTTAAGCATTAAACTATTCAGTGCAGAGCAGAGTAAGCCAAGAAGACGTTTTATCTATATATTAAGGTCATGCTGCCATTATAAATAAACAACAAGAAAACAAGAACTGTTTCTGAGACAGTAAAGACAATTTCTAGAATAACAAATTCATCAGAACTGAAAATTAAGTCAAGATAATTAGCTAAAAAGTATGGGGGAGGAGATGTAAATAAAGGCATAGAGAAGCATTCTAAGAGTTAACAACTTGTAGTTGGGATTCCAGATAAGGAGTGCAGAGAAATGGAAAGGAGAATTATATCACAGAAATAATGAAAGAGAGCATTCTTCTCCAGATTAGAAGATTATACCAAGTATCAAATAATTAATAAATATACTTACATGCATGATTATTGTAAAATTTGAGGATACCCAAGAGGTGACTCTCTTACCCTTGGAGGTAGAGAAGGTTAAAGGTTGGGAGGTAATTTCTTAAAAAGAGAAAATTAAAGTGGAGGCAGTAATACTGCATGCTAGGAAACAATGGGACTATTTTTTCAAAGTACCAAGGGAAAAAATTTCTCAACCTAGAACTTTTAAGCCAGTCAAATCATGACTCAGCTGTAACGTTATGAGATTCAAGAGTCAATGGATTCAATGCGAAAGATGAGGGAGGGAAGGCCCAGGAGGAAAGTTGTGCAGCAGGGCTAGAGAGAAACAAAGTCAGACTGAAGGAGGAAGCTTGATGGTCTTGGGGCAGAGGCCCCAGAATAAAGAGAGAGGGAAGACATACAAAATAACAGATATAATAGAGTGCTTGAGGGAAACAACTGAAGATAAAGGAAAAAATAAAAGTCACATAGAAAATACAGAGAAAAAACAAGTCATACAAAAAAAAAAAAGAAAGAGAAAAAGGTCATGGCACATGACTTATCGCTAAAGTGAACCACAATTACATAATAATAGTATTCTAATCATTGTCTATTGATTTAATTAAACAGGGATATAATTTTACTGGAACACAGAGGAGGGGATATAAGAGCTTGTGTAAAAAGCAAAAACTAATCTATCTATCATGGTAAGAAGCCAAGAGATCTTGTCTAAAAACATTAAAATAAATACTGTAAAAGACACATTATTTAGAGGTAAGAAGGGACTACCTATAGTAAATGCTACAGGAATTTAAATGATTACATTTGGAGAGGAAGTCTGGAAAATGACAGAAGCTTAGAGAAGGAAACTTACTTTTCATTAAAAAACCTTCAGTAATCTTTGATTTATTTTAACCATGGGCATTTTATCACAGTTTGAAAAGTACATTTTGAAAATATTAGGTGTGTATGACAACTCTGAAAGAGTGGAGGTGGCAAAGGCTTCCAGAAGCGACTGCAGGCAGTGGAGGGAGGAATAGCTTTTTGGCATTAATACATGATAGATTTTAAACATCATTTAGATGTTATTTCTAAAAAAAAAAAAATTTAGATATATTTACTTCAGTTATGTGATACATAAATTTGTTTGTTTCTCCATGAAATTTGTCTTACTCTTTCTCTTTTAACTTAATATTTAGAAATAACTTTAGATTTACAGAAAAGTTACAAAAATAGTGCAGAGTTCCAAAACACACTCCACTCAGCTTCTCTTATTGTTAACATATTATGTAACCATAGTATAATCATCAAAACAAGGATATTAACACTGATTCACTAAATCTAATCTACAAATCTTATTTGAATATCACCAATTCTTCCTCTTTTTCTGTTTCAGGATCCACCCAACTTCCCACATTCTGTTTAGCTGTCATAGCGCCTTGGTCTTCGCTATTCTCTGACAGTTTCTCAATCTTCCTTTGTATTTTATGATCCTAATGCTATTGAAGAGCCAGCTACTCTGCAGAATGCCCCTCAAATTGGTTTTGTGAGATGTATTCTCACAACTAGATTAAGGTTATGCCTTTTGGGAAGAGTACTACAAAGGTGCCCTTGTTACTTTATCATATTGGGAGGAATATTATGCCATGTGTTTCCTTACTTGGTTAGAATGGTGTCTACCAGAGTTTTCCACAATAAAATTATGAATTTTCCTTGTGTAATTAATACTTTATAGGGAAAGGTCCTCAGCCTTTCTAATCTAACATTTTATCTAAGTTATTAAATGTTCAATATATGCAAAATGCTAGTTATTTAACTGTTATTATTTGAAGCTTTAAAACTTTTTTCTTAAAATTTACTCATTTCTTCATTCACTGAGTATCTTTTTAATTATTTAGGACACTCTCCATAAAATCCCATGTTCAGGCTGGTGGTTATTTATGCTGTTGACTGTGGTCTTGCCCCGGCTAATATAAATTTGACTTCACCCTGCATAATATCTGTAGATAGGAATTATTATCCTAAACAGGTCTTTTGGCCTTGCCTATGATATGGGGATATAGTTGAGTTGCTCCCTTCTTAGTAGTGACTGTTATTGAGTGGGGTTGCTGCCCTCTGAATGAGCTCTACATTATGAAATCTATGCACATTGGAGCAGATCAGAGATATGCAAACTCTCTTGGACAGAATATTCTCAGATCAGCCTTCCTTGACTGTAAATTGATTGAATGCATTAACAAGCTTAAAGAAAGAATGTGTCCATCAGAAAGGGATGAGTCAGCCTATGGAAGCACACAAGAGTCACTTTGCAAGCATTAGCAACATCTACCTAAGTAGGGTCCAGAGGAGGGTTTTGGTTTCCTTCAGAACAGCTGCATCCAGGCCTGTTATAATCAAAACTCCAGGCACTAGAACTAGCACCTCTTGTTTTGAGCCCCGCAGACAAATCACGAGTTCAGGACTCCAACAAAGCAAAGTCATAAAAAAAAAAAATTGTTTTCAAAGAATATAATATTTGAAATTTCAGTGAAACTATGGAAGTATTCATCATGGGGAAAGTCAAAACTTTGTTAGACTTTTCACATTTTTGTAGCTTATATTGTTTATTTTTTGAATAACATAAGGGAAGTGGGGAGGCACACTAAAATGCTTATGGCCTCAAAAGGTCTTAATCTTGCCCTGTTCTGATCCCATGCTCACCAATCTTGGTGTTATAATTTAGCTTCCCATGTAGGAGTTGTTATATGGTTTCCTGGAATAGAAAGTTGACATTAGCATTCCAGTCCATGTAACAGCTATTTTTCTCATTGTAAATCAGTAAATAGGCATTCTGGTTTTATGCATTGGTCTGTGAGCTTGTTCAATTTGAGTCTGCCCCTGAGATATGAGGTACTCTCAGTGAATGACAATATCAGGTCTCTAGTTCTGTCAGTCTAAAACCCAGAGTCTGGTCAATGTAACCAAATGCAAACAAAAGGAAACCTTTTGCAAAGTGTCATCTAGTTCCTCCTGGAGACAACTTTTTAATTAAATTTTTATTTTTTAAACATCCATCCATTTTTGAGGATTAACTCTTTAAAATCAAAGCTCTTTATCAAGAAAGCACCTCATGTTCAATGAAATAAAAGAAATATTAATGCTCAGCAAGAAAAACAATATGGATTCCAAGTCTATACCTGCAGGGGTGGAAAAAGTCTTAACTAACATCTTAGGAGCAAGCTTAATTAGGAAAATAGACTTAGTAATAAACAACATAATGACCGAAGTTAAGATGCAAAGAGAATCATTCCCTGAAAACCAGTATGTAGTGGTTTTATTGGACTTGATAATCTCTTGTTCAAAAGAGTTTAAAATCTAGAGAAACAAGACAATCACACATGAAACCTCTTAGGGCAGACATATGTTCAAATCTCTGATGAAATATAGGCTGGGGGAGCTACTTTCATGTAAAAGACATCTCTTGAGAAGAACACAGATGTAAAGTCAAGGTTTTTAAAGGAGAGTTCAATCAAGAAGAGTGACACAGGAGACTCAGAAAATGATACTGGGCTGTTTAGCAACAGTGAGATGTGGAAATAATCAACTGAAATTTAGTATATGTGAAAGCAAGAGATGGCAAACCTGACAGTAATTTACAGGTGGATAATGAATGGTCTTGAAGTCGTGTTTGTCATCTTGATGTTTCATTGCAGAGATAGGTTGGAGAGCGGGACAATAATTTTCTAGATAATGGATGCCTGATGTATCCTAAGTCCCCTTTCTTTTCCCCCCAAAGACAGTAGTTTCTGTGAAGTGTAGGAACAGAGACAAGGAGGTTCTGAAGGCAGAGAGGTAGACTAACGTGTGATGGGTTTTATTTTTCTTTTAGTAGTGAATATTAGTTTATTTTATCTGATGCCCAAAGACCCCTTTTTCTTTTCTTTTTTTTTTTTAAGTGAAATGTATTTGAGAAAACAAGTGTCCCTGCTAATCATTCTGCAAACTCATATTGAGAACCTATTATATAGGCAGTTAGTCAAGACTGTAGAAGAGAAAGGAGAAATTAATAAAGTGAAAGTTGGCCCTTTACTTGTTTATAATGTGGTTGGAGAGACAAGATTTACACATCTAAAATGTTAACTAGAAATCTAAGGCAGAATGTCAAAAACCCTCAGCAAGTGATTTCATCTCTCTGGGCTTTATTTTCTTGATCTGTGAACTTAGAGGCTTATTTAAAACTCCTAGGATTCTAGTATCAAAGGAGTGTCTCAGATAATTAGGGGATCAGAGAAGAAAGGAAAGTGTGGGCTGGGACAGTTAGAGAAAGCTTGAGGGGTCAGAGTCCTTAAGAACAGGTAGAGGGAAATTGGAGAAAATCAGGACAGAATAGCATTCAAGAGAAAACAGGAAAATAATATGTTCTTCTTCTAAAGGAAAAATGCAATAGCTTGTTAGATATCCTATATCTAACTTGACTCAAGTTTTCTCTTGAACACCCTTTTAAAAATAAACATATGTCTGCCACCTATTTTTCAAAATCAGACAGGTCTTTGGCATCACTCTGCAATTTCTGTAGCCTCCTGCCCACTATTCCCCTGACTTCCTCTGCTCCTGCCATTCTACAGTGCTCACTCTGCCTTGATCTCCAGATGTTCTCTCTTGCATTCATTAGCTCTTGCTCTGTGCTTCAAATGTCTCCCTACTTAACCTCGTTTGTCTGGCAAACACCTTGCAAATGATCCTCAAGGGCCCAGCAGAGCACACCTCTTCTGCTATGAGGTCTTTTCCTTCCTGCCCCACCCCCTTTTGAAAATTGATGACTTCTTCCTTTGGTCACCACTTTTGGTGCTCATACTGCATACTGGATTATGCTGCATCCCAATTACTTGCTTATACAGCAGCTTCCCTGTGAATTCTCTTATGTTAGGTGTGATCCATGTCTCATTTGGCATTGTCTCCTCAGTACCTAGCAAAGTATGTAGCATAAAATAGATGCTCACTGATGTAAATATTGGAAAGTGAAAAAGTTGGGCAAGTTAAGTGAACTCTGGAGGTGACTGTTACTCATCTCTTTCTTTCTTGCCTTAAAAATGTAGACTCCATGACTCATGTAGAGAATAGATTAGAGACAAAATATCACTCTTCTTGCCATACTTAACTGTTTCAGTGCTATGAGTGTTTGCCTTCAAACAAAGGTTTCAGTAATAGATTGCTAACTAGGCATAAATGAAAGAAAAATGAGAGCTCCACAAGAAAGAAATTTTATGAATCATTGCCATTTTAAATTTCTACCCCACTATTTTGTCCTGAGGGCTCTCACTCACTAATGACTTGGAAAAAAAAAAAAAACCTGAAAAAAGAAAGTTATCAGATCTACCAATTGTGCTTACCACTAAAGCAATTGTCTCTTTCCCCCTGCAAATAGTAAATAAAAGCCAAGTCAGATTATAATTTATCTAACACTTGTTCCTTTCAGAATAAGCAAAATAGATGCCAAGTAGAGCAGAAAGTATTGCTTTTCCCCTTCTCTAATGGCCTGATGACTGCCTAAGAGGAACTAACGAGCTTTTTGGAATCTACAGCTTTCTCACTGCCCGGGACATGTCAGGCTTGATGCTGTTCCTGCCATTTGAAGATAATGAACCATCATCCTCTGTCAGAAATAAGAACTTACTTAATGAATAGTAAAGCTAGAAATCATAAGCAAGAAAAGTGCTTAGTAGCATTTTACACCATTAAAACACATCCAACTTGATTCCTTTTTGTTCTTTTATTATATTCTCACTATTTCTCTAGGGCTCTTTCCAGGTGCATAATTCAGTAAAAGTTTCTTCTTTTGATGACTTCCATCATGTCCTTCCTCATTTTAAGTTCTTTTAAATTCAACTTCCCCAATCCTTGTAAAGTCCATCATAACACACATATATGCATAGTAGAATGTTCTAAGCATTGGACTAAGGAACATTTTAATCTCCTTTCTCTAAGTTTTCTATCCAATGACCTTAAAACTACTTTGAAAATAGTATTTTAAAACTGTTCTACACAGAAATTCCATCAAACTAAAAAAAGTGGTTTTGCTCCAATATTCAAATATTACCATTCCCTATCTAATTCATAACTATTCTCAGATTTCATCTAAAGAGCACTGACATTTTACCAGGGCCTACTCACTTCAGTTTTGAACAAAAACATAATCTAGGGAGAAAAAAAAAAGAAAAAGTAGGTATATAAGGAAACAAAGAGAAAGAAGTAGGTACGTAACAACTTAAATGTTTTGAATTGCTAAATTTCAGTACTTCTTTTTTTTTTTTTTTTTTTTTTTTCCGGTATGTGGGCCTCTCACTGTTGTGGCCTCTCCCATTGCGGAGCACAGGCTCAGCGGCCATTGCTCACGGGCCCAGCCGCTCCGCGGCATGTGGGGTCTTCCCGGACCGGGGCACGAACCCGTGTCCCCTGCATCGGCAGGCGGACTCTCAACCACTGCGCCACCAGGGAAGCCCTTCAGTACTATTTTATAGTTTTTTTTGCATAATCTAAAAAGGTCCGTTGGGAACATTTATAAACCTCTAGATGAGCAGTGTACTGGAGTGCTTCTGGAATACCAACAGAACTGAAATATAATCTCGATTCAGTACTTCCTTGGAAGGCTCTCTAGGGCTTGGTTTATTCATCCAAGGTAAAGTGCAAATTTTCAAGTCAGGCCGTCAAGGATTAACTCACAGCCCTTACGTGGACTGACTACTTTCTATACTTCAAGTTCATGCTCTATACAATGGAGATTATAACTGTACCTGTGTCATAAAGTTGGTGTGAAATGAGATAACACATTTAAAGCACTTAGAACAGGACTTGGCACATGATGAGCATATCATAAGCATTTGTTATCATTGTCTGTATAATGATTATATTACTTCTTATCCCATGCAATTTTTATGTGGCATAAATTAAATTACAACTATTTTCATGGTGCTTTGCAGTTTTCAGAGAATTTTTCACATGTCCACCAGGGACGTATTTAATATGTTCATATCCCTCACAGATAAAAATAAAATACTGTGTTAATGTATGCATTAAAATAAGCCATAAGTGTCTCAGCCTTTTTAAAGAATCACCTATAAGGGCTTCCCTGGTGGCGCAGTGGTTGAGAGTTCGCCTGCCGATTCAGGGAACACGGGTTTGTGCCCCGGTCCGGGAAGATCCCACATGCCGCGGAGCGGCTGGGCCCGTGAGCCATGGCTGCTGAGCCTGCGCGTCTGGAGCCTGTGCTCCGCAACAGGAGAGGCCACAACAGTGAGAGGCCTGCGTACTGCAAAAAAAACAAAAAAAACAAAAACAAAAAACCCCAAAAACCCAAATAAGAATCACCTATAAAAACCTATGCTCTATAAAATGAAAATAAATGATATTGTTTAAAATATATTACAAAATAATATTCATGATAATACTTAACACTTATTGAGTAGTATCTATATGCTAGAGACTACGACAAGTGCTCTATTCACATTGCCTCATCTTAAGCATCATACAGACTCTGAGGTATTAAAAAGCTGTGTGAATGGCTTAAGATTAAAAGCTATGTGAATGGTTTAAGATTAGCAGTTAAAAAGCTATGTGAATGGCTCAAGATTATGTAGTTAGTTGTAGACAAGGCTTTGAACCCAGACATTCTGACTCTATTTCTTATATTAATAACTGATTTACTTTTCAGAGGCAATAGGGTGCCTTTAAACCAAATCAGATAAATAATTAAACTATGTGTGGTAGGATGATAATTACTTATCTGAGTCAATCATTGTTACCTCTTGTTTCTGTTATCTTTGATTTTCTGGCTAACTTTAAGATGATATTCTTTTTTTGAAAAATTTTATTGGAGTATAGTTGACTTACAGTGTTTTGTTGGTTTCAGGTGTACAGCATAGTAATTCAGCTATACATATACATATATTCATTCTTTTTCAGATTCTTTTCCCATATAGGTTATTACAGAATTTTGAAGATGATATTCTTTGTCTTTAGTTTTCTACAGTTCTAAATTATGTTATACCTAAGTATGAGGTTTGTTTTTTCTTTTGATCGGGATTCTTTGGACTTCTTGAAGCCATGGGATGGTGTCTTTCATTTTCTTCTGGAAAATTTTCAGCCATGTTGACCTTAATTAATACCTCTATCTTATACTCTGAGCAGCAAAGTTCTAGGTAACTTCTTCTGATATACCTTTTTATACACTAATTCTTTTTTCAGCAGTGTTTAATTTGGTGTTAAATCCACCTATTCAGTTCCTAATTTGGGTTAGTTTTTTGTTTTAGTTCCAGAATTTCTATTTGGTTATTTTTCAAGCCTACTCTTTTACTTTTTATAATTTCCTGCGAATATTTAAAAGCATGTCTTTTATTTCTTTAAAAATAGTAAATGTAATAATTTGTTTTTAATATTTGTTTAGTCATTCTGATCTGTTTCTCTTTTTTCTGCTGCTTTGCTTGTTTCTATATGTGCTCAGTAATCTTTGTATTTGAAAAATTAGTTGTAGAAATAATCTGAAACTTAGAATAAAGCTCCACTCTAACTGAGAAGATTGTTGTTTACTTCTGTAATCTGTCTGGGGCTCCCTACCAGTCTGAGAACATTTTTAAGTTCATCCAGAGTGTGAGCATCTTGGCTGCAAGTTCATATAAGAGGAAGTTTACTTCCAGTTCAAGTGTTCCCTGACAGTAGGGCCATTCAGAAGTTTAGTATATCAGGTGGACTCTCCACCTAGGAGAGTCCCTGTGTTTTAAGTTTTGTCCTCTTAGTCTCATGACCACCAAAATGAAAGCTCAATTTCTTAGCCCTTTGTTTCCAAATGGGAAAATGCCCTCAGGAAAAAGGTCACTGTAAGTTTTGACCCTACCTTTCTAGTTTCTCATTTATTTCAACATTTTGATCTGGTAATACCTTGCTTTTTTTTAAAAAAAAAAAAAGCTCTTTGGTGCTTTTTAAGTTTGTTTTGAATAGAATAGCTGCTCTACATTTCCTAGCTTGCTATTACTAAACATAGCAGATGTTTCAGCTCCATATACTTATCAATTTTTATTTTTATCTTGAATTTTGAAATTGTCCTTTCCTTGGACCAATATCAAATATTGCTTAAAAAAAAGAGTCTATTACTGGTACTAAAACCCACCCCCAGAAGCTTATTAGAAATTTTTGTTAGAATCCAGCTCCTGGCTTTGCAGTCTGAAGTAGCAAACACCTACCTAACTTTTCAGTGTCTTGGCCCTTTTCTAGCTCTACTGCTCCCAGAAAACTCCAGTAACACTTCCAAGTTAGACAACTGAAGAGAGGTAGTCACTTTAAGGAGAAAGGAGCTAGAGGCCTCATGATCTTTAAAATGCCTGGAGTGAATACTAACACTTTAGGTGAACAGATAAAAATCAGTGTGAAAACATGTACCAAGATATTCCCTGGTTCCTAGTAGCACTGACTAGATTAAGGCCATCTGATTTCTGACTCAGTTGCACTGTTTAGATATTTTCCTCACTCCTCACCAACATGTTTCTTATGTCTTAGGGTGAAGGAGAGTTACTATTAATCAGAGAAAATCTTGATACCGAAGGGTCATTTTTATGGTCAACCTAGCAAACACCAGTTTTTGGTTCTGCCAACCCCTGGAACACAAGAACACTAGAAGTTTATTTTCACTTGCTTATCTAACCAAAACTTTAGCCATTTCACCAGGAGTCCATCTCACACAAGTGAACTTAATTCCCACTGGCATGGTTTTAAAGAACATTTTATTATTTTGTCTACTTACAGCTTACTCTTGGATTAATCGAGTAATAATAGGTAATAGGTTTAGTAATAGTAATAATAGTAATAGGTTTCCCAGGTATAATGCCTGATTTTTTAAAAAATGAAGCAGTAGAGACTTCCCTGGTACAGTGGTACAGTGGTTAAGATGCTGCACTCCCAATGCATGGGGCCCGGGTTCAATCCCTGGTCAGGGAACTAGATCCCACATGCATGCCACAACTAAGGAGCCCACATGTGGCAACTAAGAAGCCTGTCTGCTGCAACTAAGACCCCGTGCAACCAAATAAATAAATAAATATTTAACAAAATAAAAGGAAGAAGTAAAAATAAGGTTCCTACCCCCACCTTTGTTCCAATGATGACATGCCTTTTTAGATTTCATTTAGGAACTGCTCATACTTATAGACATTTAAAAATGCCATTATATAATTAGCACTGCTATCCTCAATCATCTATTGATGAGCCCCAAATTTTCTGGGTACCAAGCCAAAAGGAAGAACTAAATTAGTGTTTGAGAAATTTTGAGAATAATAGAAAAGGACTAATTAATTAGTCAAATCCACAGTTTTGACCTGTAAGCACACTCAATACCATTTAACAAGGATTTACTGAACCATAACTTTTGCTCAGAATGCCAAGAATGAAGAAATGTATAAAATACAATTCCTGTCCTTAAAAGATAAAATATGTTTTACGTCTTGTTGGAAGAACAAGATATACGTGAGGTGAAGTGAGAAGAGGTGAGAGATGGCAGAGGTAGGGAGCCACAGTAGGGACAACATATTGGGCAAATACATGAAGTATGAGTATATTAAAAGCTTCTGCTGGAGGGAGGTGCAGCAAAAGCCAGGATAGAAAGTTCTGATATTACTAAGGACCAAAGATCTTTGGCTATGGAATTCATAATTTATCATCTACATACTATGGAGCTCTTCTAAATTTTCTGGACAAGAAAAAGCATGATGAATAAGGGCTTATGTTCATTACATATTTTCCCACGATGTCTAATAGAAAGTAAAGAATGAGTTGGTCTTGGGTAAATCTTGGAGAAGAAAAATTTGGAGAACACTTTAATAATTGCATGATTTTATGTAAACAGGCTATGTCAAAATGGCACAAAGATGTTTTCAGAAAAAGAGATCACCAGGTTTAACCTCTGAATATTCATATTTAGTAAGTCTGGTAGAGTGACTGGGAATCAGATAAACAAGTTGGAGACCACTAGTTGTGAGGGAAAATAAATGCCAGTCTAAGGTAATAATAGCAGAAATGGCGAATTCATTAAAAGGGTTTCCCAAGGGGAACATCAGTAGTATTTGGATTCCAGACATGAAAAGCAAGACAAAGAGATATACTGAATCAAAGATGATTCCGAAATTGTCACCTAATAGGTACATAACAAACCCTGATTAACTGATTCAATGCCATTAACGTTTTACAGTTAGATTTCAGTAGAACAATAGAAGGAAGAATTGAAGAAATTCAAACTGTTAGTCCTTAAACATATAGAGAGAATGGGAAAGAACAAAATTATACCAGAATAACAAACCCCTAACCTCCCCTGTGATGACTGGTAATTTATCACTGGCAATCAACTACACAGGAAAAAAAAAGTATAATCAGGGAGGAACTGATCACATTTAATTTCCCTAGATGCATAGCTCAAGAAAGCAGAAATAGAAGGACCTTCAAGATGGCAGAGGAGTAAGACATGGAGATGACCTTCCTCCCCACAAATACCTCAAAAATAATCTACGTGTGGAACAACTCCTACAGAACACCTAATGAACTCTGGCAGAAGACTTCACACTTCCCAAAAGGCAAGAAACTCCCCATGTACCTGCATAGGGTAAAAGAAAAAAGAAAAAACAGAGACAAAAGAATAGGGGCAGGAACTGCACCTCTGGGAGGGAGCTGTGAAGGAGGAACCGTTTCCACACACTAGGAAGCCCCTTCACTGGTGGAGACGTGGGGTGGCAGGAGGGAAGCTTCGGAGCCAGCGCAGCAACAGGGGTACAGAGGGCAAAGTGGAGAGATTCCCGCACAGAGGATCAGTGCCAACCAGCACTCACCAGCCTAAGAGACTTGTCTGCTCACCCTCTGGGGTGGGTGGGGGATGGGAGCTGAGGCTCGGGCTTCGGAGATCAGATCGCAAGGAGAGGACTAGGGTTGGCTGAGTGAACACAGCACGAAGGGGGGTAGTGCGCCACAGCTAGCATGCCACAGCTAGCTGGGAGCGCATCTGGGAACAAGTCTGGAACTGCCTAAGAGGCAAGAGACCACTGTTTCAGGGTGCGTGAGGAGAGGGGATTCAGAACACCGCCTAAACGAGGTACAGAGATGGGTGCAAGCCACAGCTATCAGCTCAGTCACCAGAGATGCATATGAGGCTAAGGCTGCTGCTGCAGCCACCAAGAAGCCTGTGTTCAAGCACAGGTCACTATCCACACTGCTGCCCCCGGGAGCCTGTGCAGCACGCCACTGCCTGGGTCCCATGATCCAGGAAGAACTTCCCTGGGAGAACACATGGCACACCTCAGGCTGGTACAACGTCACGCTGGCCTCTACCGCCGCAGGCTGGCCCTGCATTCCGTACCCCTCCCTCCCCACAGCCTGAGTGAGCCAGAGCCCCCTAATCAGCTGCTCCTTTAACCCCGTCCTGTCTGGGCGGGAACAGACACCCTCAGGTGACCTACACGCAGAGGTGGCACCAAATCCAAAGCTGAACCCTAGGAGCTGTGAGAAATAATAAGAGAAAGGGAAATCTCTCCCAGCAGCCTCAGGAGCGGCAGATTAAACCTCCACAATCAACCTGATGTACCCTGCATCTGTGGAATACCTGAATAGACAATGAATCATCCCAAAATTGATGTGGTGGACTTTGGGAGCAACTGTAGACTTGGGGTTTCCTTTCTGCACCTAATTTGTTTTGGTTGTATGTTTACCTTAGTTAAATAGTTAGAGCTTATTGTCATTTGTAGATTATTTATTTGGTTGCTCTCTTCCTTTTATATATTTTTTTTTCCTTTTTCCCTTTTTGTGAGTGTGTAGGTGTATAATTCTTTGTGTGATTTCATCTGTATAGGATTGCTTTTACCATTTGTCCTAGGGTTCTGTCTGTCCGTTCTTTTGGTTTTTTGGGTTCTTTTTTTAGTATAGTTTGTAGTGCTTGTTATCACTGGTGGATTTGTTTCTTGCTTTGGTTGCTCTCTTCTTTCTTCCTTTTTTAATACTCTTTTATTTTAAAAAATATTTTTTATTTTAATTATTTTATATTATTTTATTATTTTTTTCTCTTGTACTTTCTTCCTTTTTCCTCCCTTTTCTTCTGAGCCATGTAGCTGACGGGGTCACGATGCTGCGGTCGGGTGTCAGGCCTGAGCCTCTGAGGTGCAAGATCCGAGTTCAGGACACAGGTCCACCAGAGACCTCCCAGCCCCACATAATATCAAATGGCAAAAGCTCTCCCGGAGATCTCCATCTCAACGCTAAGACCCAGCTCCACTCAATGACCAGCAAGCTACAGTGCTGGAAACCCTATGCCAAACAACTAGCAAGACAGGAACACAAACCCACACATTAGCAGAGAGACTGCCTAAAATCATAGTAATTTCACACACACCCCTAAAACACACCACCGGATGTGGTCGTGACCACTAGAAAGACAAGATCAAGGCTCATCCACCAGAAAAGAGGCACCAGTCCCCTCCACCAGCAAGCCTCCACAGCCCACTGAACCAAACTTACCCACTGTGAGCAGACACCAAAAACAATGGGAACTACGAACCTGCAGCCTGTAAAAACAAGACCCCAAACACAGTAAGTTGAGCAAAATGAGAAGACAGAGAAATACAGAGCAGATGAAGAGGCAAGGTAAAAACCCACCAGACCAAACAAATGAAGAGGAAATAAGCAGTCTACCTAAAAAAGAATTCAGAGTAGTGATAGTAAAGATGATCCAAAATCTTGGAAATAGAATGGAGAAAATACAAGAAATGTTTAACAGGACTTAGAAGAACTAAACAGCAAACAAACAATGATGAACAATACAATAAATGAAATTAAAAATTCTCTAGAAGGAATCAATGGCAGAATAACTGAGGCAGAAGAATGGATAAGTGATGGGAAGATAAAATAGTGGAAATAAATACCACAGAGCAGAATAAAGAAAAAAGAAAGAAAAGAATTGAGGACAGTCTCAGAGACCTCTGGGACAACATTCAATGCACCAACATTCAAATTATAGGGGTCCCAGAACAATAAGAGAAAAAGAAAGGAACTGAGAAAATTTTGAAGACATTATACTTTAAAAATTCCCTAATATGGGAAAGAAAATAATCAAGTTCAGGAAGTGCACAGAGTCCCATACAGGATAAATCCAAGGAGAAACACACCAGGACACATACCAATCAGACTATCAAAAATTAAATACAAAGAAACAATATTAAAAGCAGCAAGGGAAAAGCAACAAAAAACCTACAACCAAGATTACTCTACCCAGCAAAGATCTCATTCAAATTCGGTGGAGAAATTAAAACTTTTACAGACAAGCAAAAGTGAAGAGAATTCAGCACCACCAAACCAGCTTTACAACAAATGCTAAAAGAACTTCTCTAGGCAGGAAACACAAGAGAAGGAAAAGACCTGCAATAAGAAACCCAAAACAATTAAGAAAATGTTAATAGGAATATACATATAAGTAAATGTAAATGGATTAAATGCTCCAACCAAAATACATAGACTGGCTGAATGGATAAAAAAACAAGACCCATACTTATGCTGTGTACAAGAGACCCACTTCAGACCTAGGGACACATACAGACTGAAAGTGAATGAATGGAAAAAGATATTCCATGCAAATGGAAATCAAAAGAAAGCTGGAGTAGCAATTCTCATATCAGACAAAATAGACTTTAAAATAAAGACTATTACAAGAGACAGAGAAGGACACCACATAGTGATCAATCCAAGAAGAAGATATAACAGTTGTAAATATTTATGCACCCAACACAGGAGCACCTCAATACATAAGGCAAATGCTAACAGCCATAAAAGAGGAAATCGACATTAACACAGTAATAGTAGGCGAATATAATACCCCACTTTCACCAATGGACAGATCATCCAAAATGAAAATAAATAAGGAAACACAAGCTTTAAATGATACATTAATCAAGATGGACTTAATTGATATTTATAGGACATTCCATCCAAAAACAACAGAATACACTTTCTTCTCAAGTGTTCATGGAACATTCTCCAGGATAGACCATATCTTGGGTCACAAATCAAGGCTTGGTAAATTAAAAATAATTGAAATCGTATCAAGTATCTTTTCTGACCACAATATTATGAGACTAAATATCAATTACAGGAAAAAAACCTATAAAACAGGGAGGCCAAACAATACACTACTAAATAACCAAGAGATCACTGAAGAAATCAAAGAGGAAATCAAAATATACCTAGAAACAAATGAAAACACGACAACGCAAAACCTATGGGATGCCAAAAAAGCAGTTCTAAGAGGGAAGTCTATAGCAATACAATCCTACCTCAAGAAATAAGAAACATCTAAAATAAACAACCCAACCTTACACCTAAAGTAATTAGAGAAAGAAGAAGTTAAAAAACCCAAAGTTAGCAGAAGGAAAGCAATCATAAAGATCAGATGAGAAATAAATGAAAAAGAAATGAAGGAAACAATAGCAAAGATCAATAAAACTAAAAGCTTGTTCTTTGAGAAGATAAACAAAATTGATAAACCATTAGCCAGACTCTTCAAGAAAAAAAGGGAGAAGACTCAAATCAGTAGAGTTAGAAATGAAACAGGAGAAGTAACAACAGACACTGCAGAAATACAAAGGATCATGAAAGATTACTACAAGATTATTAGCTATAGGCCAATAAAATGGACAACCTGGAAGAAATGGACAAATTCTTAGAAAAGCACAACCTTTCAAGACTGAACCAGGAAGAAACAGGAAATATAAACAGACCAATTACAAGCACTGAAATTGAGACTGTGATTAAAAATCTTCCAACAAACAAAAGCCCAGGACCAGATGGCTTCAGAAGCGAATTCTATGAAACATTTAGAGAAGAGCTAACACCTATCCTTCTCAAACTCTCCCAAAAAATAGCAGAGGGAGGAACACTCCCAAACTCATTCTACAAGGTCATCATCACCCTGATACCAAAACCAGACAAAGATATCACAAAGAAAGAACACTACAGGCCAATATCACTGATGAGCACAGATACAAAAATCCTCAACAAAATACTAGCAAACAAAATCCAACAGCACATTAAAAGGATCATACACCATGATCAAGTGGGGTTTATTCCAGGAATGCAAGGATTCTTTAATATACGCAAATCAATCAGTGTGATAAACCATATTAACAAATTGGAGGATAAAAACCATATGATCATCCCAATAGATGAAGAAAAAGCTTTTGACAAAATTCAACACCCATATATAATAAAATCCCTCAACATAATAAAAGCCATATATGACAAACCCACCGCCACCATTGTTCTCAATGGTGAAAAACTGAAACCATTTCCACTAAGATCAGGAACAAGACAAGGTTGCCCACTCTCACCACTATTATTCAACATAGTTGTGGAAGTTTTAGCCACAGCAATCAGAGAAGAAAAAGGAATAAAAGGAATCCAAATCAGAAAAGAAGTAAAACATGACATGATACTATACATAGAGAATCCTAAAGATGCTACCAGAAAACTACTAGAGCTAATCAATGAATCTGGTAAAGTAGCAGGATACAAAATTAATGCACAGAAATCTCTTGCATTCCTATACACTAATGATGAAATATCTGAAAGTGAAATTAAGGAAACACTCCCATTTATGTTTGCAACAAAAAAAATAAAATACCTAGGAATAAACCTACCTAAGGAGACAAAACACCTGTATGCAGAAAACTATAAGACACTGATGAAAGAAATTAAAGATGATACAAACAGATGGAGTGATATACAAGGTTCTTGGATTGGAAGAATCAACACTGTGTAAATGAATATACTACCGAAAGAAATCTACATATTCAATGCAATCCCTATAAACTACCAATGGCATGTTTCACAGAACTCAAACAAAAAGTTTCACAATTTGTATGGAAACACAAAAGACCTGGAATAGCCAAAGCAATCTTGAGAAAGAAAAACAGAGCTGGAAGAATCAGGCTCCCTGACTTCAGACTATACTACAAAGCTACAGTAATCAAGACAGTATGGTACTGGCACAAAAACAGAAATATAGATCAATGGAACAGGACAGAAAGCCCAGAGATAAACCCACACACATATGGTCACGTTATCTTTGATAACAGAGGCAAGAATATCCAATGGAGGTAAGATAGCCTCTTCAATAAGTGGTGCAGGGAAAACTGGACGGCTACATGTAAAAGAATGAAATTAGAACACTCCCTAACACCATACACAAAACTAAACTCAAAATGGTTTAAAGACCTAAATGTAAGGCCAGACACTATAAAACTCTTAGAGGAAAACATAGGCAGAACCCTCTATGACATAAATCACAACAAGATCCTTTTTGACCCATCTCCTAGAGAAATGGAAATAAAAACAAAAATAAACAAATGGGACCTAATGAAACTTAAAAGCTTCTGCACAGCAAAGGAAACTATAAACAAGACAAAAAGACAACCCTCAGAATGGGAGAAAATATTTGCAAACGAAGCAAATGACAAAGGATTAATCTCCAAAATATGCAAGCAGCTCACACAGCTCAGTATCAAAAAAATAAATGAAATCCAAAATGGGCAGTAGACCTAAATAGACATTTCTCCAAAGACAATATACAGATTGCCAACAAACATATGAAAGGATGCTCAACATCACTAATCACTAGAGAAATGCAAATCGAAACTACAATGAGGTATCACTTCACACTGGTCAGAATGGCCATCATCAAAAGAGCTACAGACAATAAGTGCTGGAGAGGGTGTGGAGAAAAGAGAACCCTCTTGCACTGTTGGTGGGAATGTAAATTGATACAGCCACTATGGAGAACAGTATGGAGGTTCCTGAAAAAAATAAAAATAGAACTACTATACGACCTTGCAATCCCACTACTGGGCATATACCTTGAGAAAACCATAATTCAAAAAGAGTCATGTATCACAATGTTTATTGCAGCACTATTTACAATAGCCAGGACATGGAAGCAACCTAAGTGTCCATCAACAGATGAATAGATAAAGAAAATGTGGCACATATATACAATGGAGTATTACTCAGCCATAAAAAGAAATGAAATAGAGTTATTTGTAGTGAGGTGGATGGTCCTAGAGTCTGTCATACAGAGTGAAGCAAGTCAGAAAGCGAAAAACAAATACCATATCCTAACACATATATATGGAATCTAAAAAAAGAAAAACATGTCCTGCTCTGAAGAACCTAAGGGCAGTTCAGGAATAAAGACGCAGATGTAGAGAATGGACTTGAGGACATGACGAGGGGGAAGGGTAAGGTGGGAAGAAGTGAGAGAGTGTTTGGACATATATACGCTACCAAATGTAAAACAGATGGCTAGTGGGAAGCAACCACATAGCACGGGGAGATCAACTCGGTACTTTGTGTCCACCTAGAGGGGAGGCATAGGGAAGGTGGTAAGGAGATGCAAGAGGGAGGAGATATGGTGATATATGCATATGTATAGCTGATTCACTTTGTTATACATCAGAAACTAACACACCATTGTAAAGCAGTTATACCCCAATAAAGATGTTTAAAAAAAAAATAAGAGAAAGCAGAAATACTTTGATATTATCAAGTATAAATTATTCCTAACATGAGTTTTGAGGGAATTATTTTCTCTCTACTGGCAGTCTTCATTTGTGTTAATCCTTAAAATGGGTTAGTCTGGAAGCAGTGAAGATAGAAAGAAAAATCAATTTGTAGTGCATGACCATGAGTCATGACAGTCAGTCTTTTTTTTTTTTTTTTTTTTTAATATTAACTCCTAATGAGTGAACTACTTTTTGGTATGAGGGAGGGATGTACTAACAATCTCAATGGATTACCTCAAGGAAGTCTTTTATTCTCCCTCAGCTTTTTCTTTACCTAGAAAGACAGGGAATTGGACTAAATAATCTCTGAATCTATTCTGCTTCTAACCTACTTCTGCAGTATCAGCTGAATGATTGATAATCATTTTTTTTCTTCATTTATTTGGCTGTGTTAGGTATTAGTTGTGGCACGCAGGATCTTTGTTGCGGCATGCAGGATCTTTCATTGTGGTGTGCGTGCTCTTTGTTGTGTGTGGGCTCCAGAGCGTGCAGGCTTAGTAGTTGTGGCACATGAGCTTAGTTGCCCCATGGCATGTGGATCTTACTTCCCTGACTAGGGCTTGAACCCACGACCCCTGCGTTGGAATGTGGATTCTTAACCACTGGACCACCAGGGAAGTCCCAATAATCTTAAATTACCAAATGTTTATATTAGAAGTAATGAAATGTGAGAGGCTCATAAAAAGCCCAGGAAAAAAGGATAATATATATTAAAATGATTGTCCAATTCTTTCCTTTCTATGAATTGTTTATTATTTATTCTTGGAAAAACAGAGAGAAAGGATGTTAATATCATCATCACTTTTTTAAAGAGTTTGACAATTCAGTATTTGTCATTATCATTTTTAAAAAATGCTGTTATGTAAATTTCATTAGCACAAACAAACCTTCAATTTCCTCAGGGAACTCCCAGGTATAAATCAGACTTTTCCTATAGGATAGCTGGCTAATCATTTATTACATCCATTAAAATGAGTAAATTCTATTTTTGAGAGGGAGAAAGATGAAAATAATAATTAACATCATTCTAATTTAAACAGTTATTAATGTCAGTCAACTGTATAAGCACATACTTTCGTGACACACAAACATGCCTATGTCTTGCATCCATACACTTAATGTTTCTGTTACAGGATTATGCACAGAGGCATCTCTACTGATAGAAAGGGACAGGAAGAGATATTCCATAACTCCCAGTAGTTGCTTCTTCTCACAGATTTACCATTTCTTCCTCATTAGTCTTCCTCAGGGTTTTCCCTTCCAATGGCCACCTATATTTCACTCTTATTATCCATTAGAGTGTGTGCTTACTGCTAGCTTCCTTCCACCTCTCTTTAGGCTGCATGAATGCACCAAGAGGCAGCACATATCCAACTGTGATTGGCCACGGGACCACTGGCTCTATCTGTTCGGTTCGGCCATTTTGGATACGACAGAAAATGTGCAGATACACCTATGCAAGGAAACTCACGGACACACTATTTTTGCTTTGTTTACACATGGAACATATTGTTTTTGCTTCATTTATTTGGGTTGGGCCAAAGGTGAGATTATCTCAGTCAGACAAGTGGAGTTAGGCAACTGTTTAAAAGTATTCTGTGTACTCTGGACAGACTAATTCCCTAATTGCTAGAATCTTCAGGTTACTTCCTAACATTGTGAAATATTAAAGATACTGAGACTGATGTCAGGGGTCCTAGGAGATCAGTTGGAAGGACTTTGAGCCTGGTCCTGAAGTGTTTTTCAAAGATGCACAGACTAGTTTGATGGACTGAAAGACCTCCAAAGGAGACTGGGCTGAAAGAAAATATACAAGACTTCCTTGGACTGAAGTGAAGGGGGAAAAGTGTGGTGGAGTGGGCCAGACAGATTATCAGGGCATAGCTAGTTAGAGGGAGCAGGGGAAGTTTCAAGTACATTACGGACTATACTTAACTTGCCCTTAGTACGTGGTCTCTAGGAACAGGAGCCCTTGCAATAGAGAACTGTGTCACAGAATTCAACAGCTATGCTCTCAAAATACTCTGAGAAAGAACTGGCCAAGAGATGCTCACTCCTAGGAAACTGGGTGAAGAGACTGAGGTTAGGAGTCTAGGAAAGGAGGCAGGGATGGGCAGAGGCTGTAGGCTTAGGCCCCACAGAAAATCTGACTGCCATTCTCCACCCTGAAAGGACCTGTAGAGTTATAGTTTTACAGTTACCCATTCCATCTGACTCTTGGTATTCTCTAAAACAGAAATAGCTGGGAGATATTGACATCGCTGATATAAGGAATAGGGGTCTAGAAACATTAAGAGTATTGTGACTTACATGTACCTACCAACTGGTAATCATCAAGGAATATTGGTCATGCATATTCTATAACCAGCTTGGTCACAATATTAAAAGCTAAATTTTTGAAGATTTTATAACACTCCTAATACTTTTCTAAGTGTTTAACGTGGATAATTTAATATAATACTCAAGATTAAATGCTCACACTTCTGTGTAGTTGGGGTTGTTCACATTTTACAGGTAAAGAAACTGAAATACAGAGAGGTTCAGTAACTTACCCAAGGTCACAGAGCTGCTAAGGGTGGGTATGGGATGTAAACCTGGACATCCTAAATTCAAGGGTCATGTTTTATGCAAAATACCATGCTTCTTTGACAATCAATTGATTACTGTTTCAACTGAGAGAGGAAATGAGAACTGTTTCTATAAGATCTCCATGTTTGTCTATACAGTTGTGTGTGTGTGTGTGTGTGTGTGTGTGTATATATATATATATATATATATATATATATATATATATATGCAGTCATTTTTTTTACCAAATTCTTTTCCTCACTGCCTCTGACTATTAGGTCTGCTTTTCCAATGTAAAATTAATGCCATGGACTGTTACATAATGTAAATGGCTCAAGCAACCAGCTCATTGGTGAAGAAAGTAAATAGGCCATTATCTCATAGGAGATAATTAAAGTTGTCCATATTTATAGAGTCCCCTATTTGCCCAGTGCCCACTGCTATCCCAAGACATCTAACAGATATCTTTAATTCACAAATTTCTGTCTTAATGCCTTCTAAAGGACCTCTTAGAGCCATGCAAGATAATTGCTTCTGTTTGAAGTAGTGTCCTTCTCTTCAAATAGCAGTTAGGAAGCAGTATGCTAGACACCTTTATTACACAACACTCCTTAGTACACAGATTCCTTGACACACTTGCTCTGGTCACTGTTGCTATCACTGCAAAGTACAGAGTAGAGTCCAGGACTCCACACAGCCTGAGAAATGACAGAATCTCCAAACAAAGCTCTCTGTGACACCGTTTACCCAAAGTGCAAGGCCCTGTCAGTGAGGACACCCATCACCTCATGTCCCATCCACCACACATGTTTCTGGTGAGGCCAGTTGCAGCCATCTTCGCTATTGTTGGGTAGCCAGTTTCCTCTGGACTCATAAAGATGAAAAAAAGAGAAACTTCTGCTTTTTGCACCATATTTAAATCTTATTGACAAAAGCAATTAAGGAATGCCTAAGTAGAATAAGTAAGGAAATAAAATCAAACCATTCTACAGATGTTTTAATTCTACCTCTTCCATTTCTCTTGAGCTAGCACTAATGTCTATATCTTGTATGAATTTTTAATCAAGGTAAATTAGAGCTCCATCTACGTGAAAAACTGCCTCTCACTCAATGAGCTTATAAGCTATGTCTTTAATGAGAATAGTGAACTCCCTTTTTACTTCTAAAGGGAAAAATCATATTGTCAGTTTGCAACTCAGAGTTGGTTTTGCTGTCGTCTGCTTCCAGATTCTTGACTGGCATTGATGTATTAGAGAGAGAAGTTACTGAAGCCTTGTTGCAGGCACTTCTGCATCCTTAGAATGTGAGCTGAATATATGAGTCAGGAAAAATCTCTCCAACACAAGGTAATAAAAAGTACAATTTAGTATTGTTTCACTTATGATCAGGCAAGGCAATAAGACTCTTGTATTACATTTCTCCAAACCCTGTGTTAACTATTCCAAGTGTGTGTGTTTTAGGTAAAAGACTGTTTTTGTTTTTCTATTGAATTGAACAGCTCCCTGCAAGGGATCAAATAGATAGAGATTTATATTTACCCTAAGGGGGAAGCTTTAAGTACAATGATGTTACTATAATCAGTAGAATGCAAATTGTGTACTCCACGGACCAGAAGGCCCAACTGTAACTTCACAGGTTTTCAAGTAAAAAAATAGTGCTATTCATTTCCTAAGGTTTTCAGATAATATTATGGCAAATTTGGAGTGGCCTGTGATAGCGCCAGATCCAGAAAGATGTAAACTTGTGCATTAATAACAAAGATCTTGGAATACTGCTTTGATTTTTAATATAAAGTGTTCTATCCTGGAGGGGGAGATATAGTTCAGTACTGCTCACAACAACACATCTTGCTCTTCTTACTACCTTCATTCATTATACTTCACAGCATTTTGCTGGTGTTGTTCCCTTCCCTGTCTTTATTCTCTCTTAAAGAATTCATTTGGAGTAAATTGGTATCATGGGGAAATAGAAACCTTTTTAATGAACGTGGCTAGAAATTGCATTTATTGCATGTGGTGCAAGAGATCCTATATTCAATATAGGGCATATGCTGAGTGCCAGGTACTGTTCCAAGAGACTTACACACATTTAATTTTTGCAATCTTAGTAGGCAGATGCCATTGCTATCTCCATTTTATTGATTAGGAAACTTAGGCATAGAAAAGCTAAATTACATTTGACACAGGAACGTGGATTTGTATCCATACAAGCCAGTTTCAGAGACTGTGTTTTTGACTAGGGTAACTATGTAATAATTACCACCCAAACTGAGATAATTTTGAGAGCTGAACGGGGCCCTGCTAATAACTGAACTGAGAATACAAGTGTAAATTAAGATGATCCCAAGCAAACAATGATATATGGTCACCCTACTGTTAATCTCCATTCTGTGCTGCCTCAAGTTTATTACCACACCTACTATGTCGCCAAATGGAGCATATATGTAGGGTAATTGTAGCCCTGTAGTAAATACAGGCATTTTATCATTTATAGAAGCAATATATATATAACCAATAAATTCTTTCATTAGTAATGAATCCACTTCTCTGTTTCCACTACAATATAGAATATGAGCTACTATTAAGGGTGCCACTTTAATTACATATTGTCAAGTGTCCCCCAACTTCATTGTCAGAGGAAATTAACTACATCCCACTTCCTTAAAAAAGATTTACTGCTATGAGAATGAAGTCCAACTTTAAAATTCCCGTGGCATAGTCACCCATCACAAAATAAAGCTAATGGTAACAAGTCAATACAAATTAAGCAATGTCAGCTTTGTTAATCTTCTGCTATAACAGCATTATTTCTAGAATACAGATCAGACTAAATTGTCATTATGGTAACATCACAATACCTTCTTTTAATGAAAATACATTTTAAATTTATTTCTAACTCATTGAACACAGTTACATGCTAAGAGACTGGTGGAGTCTTTCCTAAGGACAATGAGGATTTAAATGGAAAAATCTCATTTGCAGAGAATAACTAAATCTCAGCTGATGCCTGTGGAATTCAACTACTCAGAGAGCATTTCCCACACATGAGAAATTTTCTTTAAAGGAAAGATATGAAGCAGCCATAAGTCAAATGCAGGGTCATTATGTGCACAAATTAGTTCTTGTAATAAATGGGATTAAAGGCTCTGAGCTTTAAGCAAGCCCACTGCAATAAATGGGCATATGAAGGAATTTTAAGACTAATCAGAAGGTCGGTTCTATATGCCATTTATAGAAACATCTCTGTAAAAGACTGTGTATACTAAAGCATCATTTACTTTTAGCTTAGATATCAAGATGTAGCATATATCTTAGTTAAACTATAAGAAATAGTCATTCCAGTAACTTTGCCATTCAGTGGGGGGGGAGAGAAAAGAAATTTGCTATTTGCCTAAGCAATTATGTGGCACAATTATTTGGTTAAAGGTTAAAATATTGAGTGTCAGAGAATATCAACAGAACTGGTGGGGTAAAGATCTCTGAAAACCTGCTCAATGAGAACAATAGAATTATCTGGAGATTTAGATGTACATAAGGTGCTTTAAAAAGCTCTGACACATACTTAGGAATCTAGAAGTCCTTACACATGGGCTGTGTGCCCTGGAAAGACCTAGGAAGGCCCTAAACTCTCAAGTCAGACTAGTCTTGAGGCTCTGTACAAACAGGAAGTGAAAGCTATGGCAGAACTGTAACCTTCCTGCTCGAGTGTTGAAGGCATGTTGGGGCAATCATGCAGAGCTCCTATACAGCTCTGATTTCTCCTTCCTTTATGCTGTTATTGTCACAAATTGCATTTACATAAATTGTGTGCCGATCAACAGAGACTGATTGTTATTGCTTTATGGTAATTTTCTTTTAAATCAGTAGGAAAGAAGATTATAAACAAAAAATACATATATATTGTCCTCTTTAGTGTACATTATCATACACTATTAATCATAATCTTTTGAGTAATCGCAAAAAAATTTTTTAAATATAGCAAATGCAAAACAAAACAATTAAAATGATGCACTAAAGGTCATCTCTTTAGTACAAATCAAGACATTAATAGGAGTACAGAAACAAAAATTCATAAGACATGTAACACCAAATAGTGAAATGAAAGATGAAAATCATACCTTATCAATAATTTACTTAAATGGAAATAAATTCAAAACTCCAATTAAAAGGCAGAGATTAGAAGAATGGATTTTAAAAATGATCCAACCGTAAACAACTGGAACTTATATGCCAAATAAACAGTAAACAAAGAGGTCTGGAGTGGCTATGCTCATATCAGATAACATAGTGTTTAAGAAAAAAACTGCCTCTAGAGAAAAAGAAAAATACTTCCTAATGATAAAAGTGTCACTCCATCAAGAAGACATAACAATTATAAACATATATGGACCTAACACCAGAGCTTCAAAATATATGGGGCAATATCTGACAGAATTTTAAAGAAAAGACAATTCAGCAATGGTAGTTGCTAATGTCGCTATCATTTTCAACATTGGATAGAGCAACTAGCCAGAGGATCAACAACTTGAACAACACTATAAACCAACTAGACTCAACAGACATCTACACAACACTCCATGCAGTAGCAGAACACATATTCTCAAGAGCACAGAAAACATTTTCTAAGACTGACCTTATATCATCCCATGAAACAAGTCTCAGTATATTTAAAAGGACTGAAATCATACAAGGTATGTTCTCTGATCAAAATGTAAACAATTAGAAATCAATAGCAAATGGAAATGTGGACAAGTCGCAAATATGTGGAAATTCAACATTACATTCCTAAATAACCAAAGGATCAAAGAGAGAATCACTAGGAAAATTAGAAAATACTTTGAGATGAATGAAATTAAATAGACTATATACCACGCTGATGAAACCCAGTGAAATGATTCCTGTCTACATGGAGCTTTGACTGCAACAGGTAGAGACAAGCAATAAATACAATAAATAAATTGTCATATCGTGGAGTTCACTACTATTGTGCAAAAGAATTCCTATCTATGTCACAATCTGCTTTTTATCACAGTTCAGGACACTGTCCACTCTGTCGCATGGTATGTTTGGAAGAATAGACTTTTTTTAGGAAAGGAGAAACCAACAAGATTTTGTCAGCAAAATAAGAGCACACTGCTTCTTCATCTTCCCTCCTTCCGAGAGGGGCAAGCTGGGGCCAAGGTACTCAGCTGGATATGCAAGATGCACCTATAAATCGGAAGATGGAGTCTTCCTTTTCATAGGCAAGGAAAAGCATTATTTTTAGTGGAGGGATACTCAGAACACTTTGGTCCAAGACAGTTTGGCATTTGTGCCACCTGTTTAGAGCTACTGTCTGGGAAGCTGGAACTTGCACCTGGAACCCTCTCCTAGTGCTGATTTGTATTACCAGGCAATGCATTTACAGTCTCCCACCTTCCATTCCTCCGTGTCCTAACTAAGGGAGGGAGCTCATCAAGCCATGGGAAGCTGACACGTGTACAAGGTCCAGGACTGAACCCTGCTAGTGTATTGTTCAGGCAAAATTGAAGGGAATTCTATATCCCTATCCCAGTTTTGACTCAAGGGATTTTGGCTATTAACTGAATCAATATACTCAACTTCATATGATTTTTTAGCATATTTCAAAGATACTTATTATCATATTTTAAAATAAGAAAATGTAGATGAGTGAACCATGGGGCTAACGAAACCTCCCTTCCACCTTGAAATGAAGGGTTTGCCCATTATGGTGTCCACACACTGACAGACTAAAGAGATACCAGCCTCAGACTCCCACTGTCTCTGGAAACACTATTATCATGGTACATTTAGCAAATGCTTTATTATAATTGAACTTCTATGAAACTACATATTATGCAAATAAATTAATTATCATTTGTAGCATTACAATGGCTAGTAAATCAATTCATAATTATATGACACTTAGAATAAATAGAATAACACTCTTTAAATTTCCCTGCTGAAGTGTAATGCATAATATGCTCAGCGGCAAAGCAATAAAACTGTAAAAGGCGAAGCAACATTGTAGGCTGAATAGCGGGTACTGAGCATAAAATGAAGCCACAGTGATAGCAAGCTTTGCTATCCATCTCTCTACACAGAAGGCTTTTGAACATGCCAGATGCACTGAAGAACTGCCCGTAAATATATCCAATATGTCTTTTTCATAATCAATAGCTGACATCTGAGTCTACAGCAGAGTATTTGTGGACACAACCATTTTAATTTCTATCATTTTCTAATCTGGAATATTGGTCTCAAGAAGTCTTCTGTATCAAGGAGATTGCTTCGCCAAACAAGAATAATTGATGAGGTAAAATTTAAAAAAATAATAAGAGAAAACTCTTACCCTTACATTGCACTTGCAAGACACACAGGTTGGACACAATACTGCTAGTGGTATTCTTTTAGGCATCTCAGTGGAGAAAGCCTCTCTAGAAATCGAGATATAACCCAATTCTGAAGACAGACATCCGATGACTGGGGCTCTAGAGAGACAGTGAGAATAAAGTGTCAGTAAGAAACCATTCCTTATTTTGTGTTTCTTTATTTTCTTGTCGAAGTCTGAGGATCCTGTCATCCAAAGAATGTCTATAATCCAATATCCAGGGAAGCATTTGATTTATCCCAGAGGTTACATACATTTAAAGGCCTTCAGTAGGTAAAACAGCCAAGTTGCCTTATTTTATTGCTACAATAGAAACTGCGTATGTACATATACACTAGAAGCCATGATCTGAAGAACAAATGGAATGTATAATGAGATGTGGCTTTGACATGCTTGGTTGGCAATGTTCCCTCCATTCCATAGTAAATCATAAGAATGACAGCAACATTCTGTCAGAATATTAGATAAATAATCATTTTCCTAAGTCCCAGGCACTCCTCTAGATGAGAAGAAAACCAATTTAGAAGCAGTTTTACATTTGTGAAGTGTGGTCACAAGAGCACAGTAGTAACAACAGGGGGCCTGGGCTCTCATACTTATCTGTGGCCTTGGAAATTCATTTGAATCTCCAAGTTCTAAAATCTGTGAAATGTGAAGATTTGAAACCTTACCAATTCACCTCTGATAAAATGTTTTAAGCTTGAGATCAAATAATATTAAAATAGTAGTAATTACTTTCAATTGCCAGATGCAATAAAATTGTGAGTAGAAATTTTGCTAATCAAATGTCATGTCTATTGATTCATTTCATAACTTTCGAAGCATCCAATGAACAATTGTTTCTAACACTTTTAATATTTGCCAAACACTCATGAGTAAAAGTAATCTGAATACATCTAAAATATAATAGAAAAGATCTATCTTCAGGCGAGTTAAGGAAATAAAACTCCATCTCTGCAGGGTGCCTGGAAACAATTGGAGGGAGAGTTAGTGGAGTCCAGGAAAGTGGGCATGGCCGGCCTGCAGGGGTGGATAAAAACTTCACCTGACTTTTAAAATTTAGTAGATAAAAAATAGCTAGCAGTGTGTGCATACTTGTGTGTGTGTGTGTGTGTGTGTGTGCGCGCGCGCGTGTGTGTGTATGCATTCTCCTCTGCTGGGTGACACTAACTGCACTGGGGCCACTGTCACACTCGGATGAAGTTGGAGTCCCTTAACAACTCAGGCCCTGAGGAAGCACCTTGCAAAATGGAAGCTCAAGGTATGTGACCCAGAGTGCTTCTAAATTGCAGGAAGTCTAATGCTGACCTACTGCACTGAAAGACACTACTGAAGTTTGGTACTTCTCAACCCATTTCAGAAACCAAAACTGAGTTGAAGATACTCCTTGATTTTGCTAAAATTATTGAGCTCCTCTCTTCCCTCGCTTCAGAAAAGAGATGTTCTGGCAGAGAAAGTCACTTAAACACACACACATACACAAAATATCATACAATTTGTTTTATTTACTCTTCTTCCTGTATTAGGTTTTTGTGGAATTTGTTCAATCCTCTTTTTCTATGTAAAGTAGAGGGTTTGAAGCAATAAATATAAGAGGTATTTTACTAAGATCTCTGTAAGTGATTGGGCCCAAAGCCATTCAACATAAAAACTTGAGGAAGGCATTCTCTACAGAAAAGCCAGCATGATCTTTAAAAAAAATTAAATGTAAGCACACTACTGCCATGCTTATAATCCCTAGATGACCTCCCACTGCTCTTGGAACAACAGCCTAAGTCCCTGCTACAGCTCAGATGCATGGCCTTGCCTGTAATGCATTTTCTGCCTGCCTCCTCATTTCCTTTTCATACCCCTGGCTCACTGCACCTGATGGCACAGCTTCCTTCTATTTCCCAGACACGCCAGGCACAGTTAAACCTTTGAGACTCTGCACGTACTGCCTCTGCTTGAAAACAACTTCCTTTAGTTTATTCTTATCCTTCTGATCGCACATTAACTGGTTCTTCCTCTGACAGGCCTTCTCACTGACCTTAACTAAAGAGACCTACTCTGTGCTCTGCTTGTTGCTCTGTTAACTTTGTGGCACTCAAAACAATCAGTAACTAACTTGTGTAATGTGTATTTACATGTTTGTCCTTATATGCATCCCTAGAGTGTTACCTCTATGAGATCAGGGATCTCATCCTTTTATGTACCTTTGTATCTGCAATGCCTAGAACAAAGCTTTGCACATAGTACAGACTCAGTATTTGTTAGATGAACGGAATTGCCCTAAACTCTGCCATGTTCTTAGTACTGAAATCAACTCAGCTAGAGACCCACACATATTATAGCATATTACAGATATGCTAGTTCTCACCTTTGAGAACTAGCCTCCCTTTCTTATTTTACTACAGATGAAATGAGACTTCACATAGACACGAGTTTGACTAGGGTTGTCTACCTAACAGTTATATAGTTACCCCTGGGCCTGTAGTTCTACTACAACCATATTACAGAAGGAAATAATCCCCCATAGAAGTCTACTGAGGTAAGCATACATCAGTCTAGTCAATGTAGGGTTTTTGGTGGCTTAACAACTATGTATTTATGAAGGTCAAACATGTTATCAACATTTACCACCTAGATGGAAAATTAGCCTTGAGCCTTTCTCCCCAGAAATAGAAGAAATTGTTCCCAACTGGTATCAGCAATTAGTTAAACTCATCACACCTCTTTTCCTGTCATCCTTAGAAAAACTCTTCAAGAAACCACCACAGATGACCATGGCAACTCTAAAACATCAGAAGAACTAGCCTTTTAAATAAGGTGTATGTATCTACAGTTTTCTATAAATTTTTTCTGTTTCTAGTGTAGAAAAAGGGAGTAGAGGTTGTGTGTGTACAAAGCTGTAATCGACGTGAAGGGATAGAGGATGAAATTGTCATTACTCAGATATAATTGCAGTTGCCATAAGCATTCAAAGTTGGACATATTTACCTTCTATGGACCTAAGACTAGAACTCAGTTGAATTCCTCATTTTTCTTAGGAATCCTTTTTTTATCCTTACTTTATTTTTTTCTTTTTTTAATTAAAGTATAGTTGATTTACAATGTTGTGTTAGTTTCAGGTATACAGCAAAGTGATTCAGCTATACATACATATATATCTATTTTTTTCCAGATTATTTTCCCTTATAGGTTATTACAAACTATTGAGTATAGTTCCCTGTGCTATATAGTAGGTCCTTGTTGGTTATCTGTTTTACTTATAGTAGTGTGTATATGTTAATCCCCAACTCCTATTTTATCCCTCTACCACCCCCTTTCCCCTTTGGTAACCATAAGTTTGTTTTCTGTCTGTGGGTCTACTTCTGTTTTGTATATAAGTTCATTTGTATCACTATTTTTTTTATTCCACATATAAGTGATATCATATTTGTGTTTCTCTGCCTGGTTTACTTCACTTAGTATGATAATCTCTAGGTCCATCCATATTGCTGTAAATGGCATTATTTCATTCTTTTTTATGACTAAGTATTCCATTGTATATATGTACCACATCTTCTTTATCCATTCCTCTGTTGGTGGACATTTAGCTTGCTTCTATGTCTTGGCTATTATAAATAGTGCTGCAATGAACATTGGGGTGCATGTATCTTTTGAATTATGGTTTTCTCCAGATATATGCCCAGGAGCAGGATTGCGGGATCATAGGTAGCTCTATTTTTAGTTGTTTAAGGGACCTCCTTACTGTTCTCCATAGAGGCTATACCAATTTACATTCCCACCAACAGTGTAGGAGAGTTACTTTTTCTCCACACCTTCTCTAATATTTATTATTTGTAGACTTTTTGATGATGGCCATTCTGACTAGTGTGAGGTGATTCCTCACTGCAGTTTTGTTTGTGTTTCTCTAATAATTAGTGATGTTTAGCAATTTGGTGGGACAGACATGGAATAGGAAGAATGAATGGGGTTGTCCTATGCTACCTACATGTATTTACTTGCACATTAATGTAATATATTGTAATATAGTCAAAGTAATAGATGGCCCAAAACACAACCAAACCGCGTTAACATTCCTGGATCAGCAACACACTGAAGTCATATATGCTTATAGCTTTTCAACAATCTCCTCTTACTCTCTGTTTTTAGAATTTATCTTCTTTTCTTTTTACTTTTTATTATGCTTTCAAAATGCATTTCTCAGTTCACAACACTAGGAGGGATTTTGTTTATATTAACATCCAACAGGGAAAATACTATTATACAATCTTATATTTGGTTGAAATTAAATTTAATCATTTTCTTCATCAGAATAACTATTCACTGCATAATGAAATTCCACTAATGCCATATCAGCTGCATTATAAAGACAAGCATAAATCACAAAATGACATCAAATTTGTGTAGATTAAATAATTCTTGAGAAAATTCTGGAATATTTAAAGCTATTAGAATACTATTAAGTTTCTCTTTACAACCTTATTGTTTCAGCAGAATGAGTTTTCTAGAGGTCAACAAAGTCATCTCTTGACCTCTAGACAGCATTTTTGAAAATACAATGTCCACCATAAAAATTCTATAAATATCTTTGGAACCTTGAAGAGAAAACAGGGGAAAAGAACTTTACTACCTTACCCAGTTATGCTTTAGAATATTAAAGCTTCTAACTTCTAACTATAGACACTCTCATTGAGGTCGTGACTGCTTTGCCTGCTGATTATATTTAGAACCTTCCAGTTACTAATATCACATCAAACTTGAGAACAGAGATCTAAAACTTTAAACGTTAAAAATTTAGAGATGGAATTACATCACATTTGAGAAATAAAACTATTAAAATAACTTGTGAAGGGGGGATAAATTTCATACAGTAAAGTGATAAATTAATGAACCTAAACAGAAAAAGCAAACAAAGTACAGATGAATTCTATGCACTTGGCTGGCACCCAACAGCTGGTGTTCTAGCCCACTGTTTAATATTCTATAAAACTGTCTCTGCATAAATAACTATGCTCGGTGACTGTCTTTCACACAGAGCAGGGCTTTTGTTAGGAATGACAAATTAAGAGTACAAGTTAGCCAATGCCACAAAAGAGCCAGCCGATAGCCTTTCATATATACACATAGTAACTGCACAAAGTTACTATGTAATGTAATTTTACTTTTAATTGCTTTTATTTTAACTTGTGGACCATTTTACAACATTAAAGATAGATATAAGGCGTAAGAAATATAAATGAACTATCCATGGCTTACACACTGTTTTCTAGAACCTTAGAAAGGAAATTCAAGTCATAGAAAATGTTTTATTATTGAGATCGCTCAGAAAACCAAACTCCAAGCAATTAAACCAAACTCTGTTTCTTACTGCTACCCAAGTACAGATATTGTGGATTAAGATATTCATATTTGTGTTAGCGTCATTACTTAGCATTACTTTTAGATTATGGAGTGAACCCTGCACGGCTCTCTTGCAAGGCCATCCTGAATCTGGCAGACTAATAGCTAGGATCTAATCCTTCCCTTGATCATAGGAATAACACTTTGACTCTTGCTTCCAATTAGTCACAAGGTATTCTATTTTGACTCATCTCTCCACTGTGACATAACACATTAGCCTGAGATGAACATTTGGCCATAATGTTCTCACAAGGCTGGACTAGATTCATGTACACTTAAACCTGTGCCCTTTCCCACCTACTCCCCATAAGAATAATGATGATTAATAACATTTTGAGAATAATTATCTACACTCTTCAAAGGATAAGGTATGAAAAGATGTGTGTAAAGCACAATGCCAACATTCCACCTTAACGTGACGTCTACGATTCAGAAGTAACCCATTTTCAGAGATAATACTTGAGAGAATCCGGCCAGTGCTAGCATTTTTCTCCCTCAGTTTAGCTATCCAAATGAAATGAAAAAAAAAACGATCTGCCTTGGGAGAGATCCTATGAGAGCATGGACAATGTGGTTTTTCCAAGTATCTATTCAGCTGCTAAACACACCATCACTCAGCCTCAATACAAAAAAAAAAAGTCTGTGGAGAAATGTGATTCCAGCAGTTGGTTGATGGACAGAGTAGAAGAAGGACACCAAATTTATATTTCAGAGAAGAAAAATGAAAGGGGCTTAAAGTCAAGAGCATTTATTTATATAAGGTCACATGCATGGAGCTGGCTATCTGGAGCTGATTCCAGGTCTTTCTCATCTCTGGAGGCCCTTTACCTTCAATTCTTTCTGTCTCAGAAAACAACAACAACAAAAAAAACCCAGCTCACAATAGTCTGGTGTGAGAAATTCTCACTTACTAGCTCAGATTTCTACTTTTTTACCCCATTTTTCTTTTTATTTAATTCTCCTCCCTAAAGAAATTCATGTTGTTCCTATAATTCAGTAGGCTCTGTGAGATATTCTTTAGAATGCATATTACTTAAAGGAAGCATAACTGGATTTAAAATGCAATAAAACCACTAGCTATACTATTGAATGATTATGCTCCCTGTGTGGTCAGTTTTATAGACATGCAACAGAAATTAACAGTGCCAGATACTGATTGAAAGTTAGTGAAGTGATTATTTCATTTTTACTACAAAGCCTGATATATGCCATCTCTCTATGTAATTTCTAATAAATCTAAATGCTCTGTACCATTTTCCTTTATCCACTAAAATGTAAAAATCTCCCAAAAGAAAAGGAAATTTCCCCTCTATCTCTTGGTGATCTCTTTCTCTAAAATTCCAGCATCACTGGCCACTTCAGCCATATAGCCCTGAACATACAGTCTTACATAGTTAATCTTTTCCTATTGCTTTATTTTAATTTTTAAATTAAATCATAAACTACTGATGGTAAAATACATGGTAAAAATTTTATTGTACCCCTCAAAGCACCTTTTAGTATAAACCAGGTTAATAACTGTTAATTGGATTACATCATTAAATTCTATTGTCTCATTCTTCTTCCAACTTGAACTGAAATTCTGTTTGAGGTTACCCATTTCCTCACCTCCTTTCAAAAAAACAGTATGGGTGAAGTTAGGGGCAATATGTAGTTTTCTTTCCTCACTTATGATCCTGTTCTGAACTATTAGACCTGATATATACCTATAATTGGCTGCTGGGTCAATATTTTTTTTTTAAACCTGACAAATCATTTTATTTCACTAAAAAATAAACTTTGTATATAACAAGACTTCAAAACATACAAAGAAGTATTTTAGCACAATAACCATATTATCGTATGGAAAAGAACACCAATATTTTACCAACAGGAGAGTTCAACCTTGGTGTGCTCTTAGGATAATTCATACTCTTGATTTTTTTATTGACAGGTTTTACAATAAAGATTATCTGTAGAATCCATGATTTGGCATGTATTACAGGGAAAAAATAATGAAAAAGTGGTTCAATAATAGTCCCAGTGGCAGAAACAGTTTTTCAAACACTCAGAAGGAGTATGGGTGTGTTAGGAGGGAGATGGTGATACAGCAGATACACAATTTGGCAACATAATATCACAAACCATCAGCATTTCCTCCTTAGTACAAACAGTGAAATGGGTTGAGCCTGTATCAAACTTAGAATAAGTCAGAAGGGACTACACACTCACTGAAGAAAATTATATGATGAAAGTAGGCTTTCTGTAAATAAATAGGATTTATTTAATTACTATATGACTATGAGTCTATTTCACTGGGACATCAAACTGTATCGGTTTATAGCTTGTGTTTTATCATTCTGGTAATCTACTCTGATAAAAATAAGGATACCGAGCACTATTCTGGCTTATAACTTTCTGAGAAAGAAGTTCTGGAATAGGGTTCTGGTATAATTACATGCAAATATACTTCTGCCATGCATTTGCCATTGATTCTACGTAGGTCCCATGAATTCATAAGTATTTTACTATACCACAGTACTCTTACCCCCAGAGAAAAAAATCCAATCCAAGATCATTGGTATAACTCTAGCAGTATGAGCCAGTGACTCATATTCTACCACTTACTAAAGCAAAAGCTCCTTGGAGGTGAAAAGACAAGAGATTTTTGTGTTATTAATATTCATAATTCCATCCTGCCCTTCTAGCACTTACCACCAATTGGTGCCTGTTATATAGTAGATGCATAAACTAAGGAATTAATAATTGATCTGAGGAAAATAAACTTTCTTCCTGGAGTTTAACATAAACTTAACCAGAGGAGTAAACATAAAAAAGGCAGGAAAAATAATTCGTCTCCTGCTTCCTTGTATGATAGGAGATCATAGAACAGATCAACAAAAATTAGACGATGCTGTACTAGAAAAGTTCGATACTTATATTTACTCTGAGATTCTATAAGGGTTGTTTTCCAAGGCAATTCCAAAATTCTGAGATACAAAATCACAACACGCCTCTCATGGAGTTTGGAATCAAATTGCCAAATAAGCAGAATACTTGTCTCCACTTGGGCCTGGCTGACAACATAACAAGTAGGAAACTGCCTATATGGAAGATTCTGGGGTTTCTCCAAATGACAATACTGGACTGAAATCACTACCTCTGTTATTACTGATTAAGTGACCATAAAGGTGTGGATTTTGTCTCTGGGTCTCATTTAATTCAATAACCATTAATTATATTTCTATTATGTTCCAACACGTTGTATAAAACTATGGGAATTTCAAAGGTGAACACGACATGGTTCTACCTGATATATTTGAATATCAAAATACAGTGAAAAAGAAATGCACAAAACTACCTATAATTTGATTAGTTCATTAGATTACTTGTTTCATAATGTGGTCCCCAAGAAAGTGAAATACTAGCTGGGACTGATTCAATGACCAACAGAGGGCTAAAGGTAGGGACAATGTTTTAGCATCAATTGGCCATGGTGGAAGGAATTCAGAGGGTGAATTGATAGGCAAGTCTATGGTGAAAAAGCACTGCTGAGATAATCTAACAAATTCATAGTTGTGGATATGATTTCCATGTTCTTATTCTTATTGAAACTAAATTGCTGAAAGCTGTGAATAAAAAGAAACCAAAAAGTTAAACTTCTTGAAAGCATTTTGGTGGGTCAGGTCATGTTCTCAGAATTAAAAAAAATCAAGTTTGTTCTGGGTCCTGAGGGAAAGGACTCTAAGTAGCTTACATAAGTTAAAGAAATTCTCTTCTTTTTGTCCTGCTTATGGGAGGAAAAAGGGGCAAAAGTTAAAGACAAAGGGGCAAAAATTAGAGCAGTATATTAGTTCCCTTTCTGAATGTAATGCCAGGAGGTTTAAGAGTCTATATTTGTACAAGACATACATCAGCCATCAGCATCTTCATGGAGACAAAAAAAATAGTATCTTAATTTTTTTAAAAAAAGTTAAGATAGAAGATCTCCCTTTGATAGAGACAGATCTTTGTTGCATTTTATTCTCAATACAGAGGTAGAGACATGAGACAAAATGGCAGGTTACAGTTAACGAAATCAAGGTGTTTGGTTTTTAATAAAATAAGCAATTGGAAAAAATGGACAATTAAAATTTAAAAGAAATATATGTAATGAGAGCTTCTAGAATCATGCTATTTTAATACAGTGTTGTTTTGTTTCAATAAATTTGGAAATTTTTAAGAGTTGCATGGGACATCATAAGAATCCCAGATACTTAGAACTGTATACCACTTGGACTTTATGACCCAGCTCAAAGTGACTGTGACAGAAGGGAATACTGTATAGAAACTGTGGCAGGCCCTAAAAAGACAATCACAGGAATGGCCTTGAGGGTTTTAAAGAAAAGTCATGCCTTCTTCTTCGAAAAAAGATTTGCTTTCAATAGATCACTCCTGGCTTAGAACTGAAGTGTCATAGTGCAGGGAAGAGTTGAGAGTGTAATTTTTGGAGCCAGATTGTCTGAGTTTGAATCCTATCTCTCCCCCTCATTAGCTGTGTGACCATGACCACAACACTTAAACTGTCTGTGCCACATTTCTTCTCTGAAAAATGGGGACAATAATAGTACCTACTTCATGTGTCACTGTGATAATTAAATAAATAATGTACATAAAGCGCTTATGAAAGTGTTCGACAAATGGTAAGTTCCATATTCATGTTTCTTATTACGGTTACAACTGGATCTTGGTGGAAACTCAAGGTCTGTGCTTAGGACACCAAACGATCAAACAACTTGAGCTACCTGACATAAACTGGGTGTTATCTGATCCACCAAATGATAAAGCATGTTCAAGGGTAGCCCATCATCAAAAGGCTGTGGTGCATACTCGATCAGGCCCTACTGAGGCCTAAAGAAGGCACTAGCAAGTGTTATAAGCAGGTGGTTAATGATATTGGTGCACCTCCTCTTGCTTCATTGCCACTTCTTTCTCCATTCTTTATGAGAAGTCCCCTAAATCCTGTGAACTAGGAAAAGCATTTTTGAACCTGGTTTAAAGATGGTTCTACGTGATACTCTGGCCCCAGCTGAAAGGGGAGGGCTGCAACACATCCGGTTGTCTTCTTTGCCACAGGTTGGTCAGGGACTTGGAAATAATGAAGTTGAAGATTTGATGAAAAATGAATCTTGAAAAGAGACTTGTGGATGAGACTCTTGGAATGGACACAGAGTATAAGGCTATATATATTCCATGGGAATGTTTATCAAAGGATACCAGCTGCAGAAGAGACTCAATAATTAGCTAGATAGATGACACATTCTGTGGATGAAATCTCTTTACCTGGACATTCCTGTCCTTGTTCAAAGGCTCATAAACAAAGTGGCCATGATGGTAGAAACGTAGGTTATGCAGGGGGTCAATAAAATAGACTTTTTCACAAAATGGCTGATCTACTGCTACTACTTAGCGCCCAGTCTTCCAGAGGTAGAGATAATGTAAAGTCTGATGTGGCATCACAACTCAAGGAATCTGGTTATAATTTCATAACTTTTTGAATCCAGTTATCAAGATTTGTTCTTCCTGGACTATATACTTATTATGTATGTGTGTGTGTGTGTGTATATACATATATATATATATATATATATATATATATATATATATATATATATATACATGCCTACCCTGCCTGTCATGCTTCTGCCAGCAATGTTTCTGCAATGTTAGGGTATTCAAATAGCATTCTATTTCTGACCAGGGAATTTAATAGCAAAAGAAGTAAGGCAATGGGTTTATACTCATGCATTCATAGCTCCTGGCACACATTCAATCATTCAAAAGCCATGGACATCATGAAAAGTGGAAATGGCCTATAGAAGACCCAGTCAATTTGCCAGCTATGGAATACCACCTTACAAGGTTGGATTTGGTCCCCCTGGAAGCAGTATGTGCTGTGAATTAGGAATAAATATACATTTTATGTTGAATCTTAAAATCTACCAAAGGAGACCACTAAACTAGATATTATTAGAAAGCCTTGATGCCAAGAAAATTATTGATTCTGGTGACAATTAAAACTATCTCTTATATACTGTGTAACATTGTTTCCCAAAGTGTGTTTTACTTATCACTACCTCTCCAGGATATGTTAGTAAATGCTTTATTGTCAAATTATTTTGGAAAATTTGGACTAGGTTAAATAGGCTTCTTTATTTTAAAACCTTTCAGATCCTATAATATGGCAAAGTGCCTTGTGAATTTCCAAAAGGAGTATTGGAATATCCCAAATTTTTTTGATCATGGAACCCTATTTATATTTTCGGAACTGCTTTTCTTATTGTGCTACAGGGAAATGTTCAAATGGAAAATTTGAGGAGATGTCGTAAATAATGGTATCTGGACAGGAATAATCAAGCAAGTGTTGATGAGAAAACTATTGCTATTATGTTTATAAAGAAATTGCAAAATTTGTAATAATAGCCCTGGATAAATAGGTTTGGTAGACTTGGTATAAATATACTGTTAGACAGAATTCTTTAGCTTTAGGAAAGCCAATATCTAAAAGTGACAAATCATGAACCAAAGAGTAATTATGTTCCCATATTCCCAATACCTCCACTTACCAGTATTAAAATCAAAGCAATGAGAAATATGATGCATTCTGGATTCATAGGCATTTAGTCAAGAATATTTAACAGTTTCTAAGAAATTATTGGAGGTCTATTCTCTCTTTTAGTCAGGCATAGTTATATGCAATTAATTTTTGTAAAATTTAGAAAAATTTGTCAACAAATTTGTCAAGCACTGTAAAGATAGGAACATCTGCAAAGTAAAGACACATTTGTTTTTATTTTCAGAACATTTTGAAACAAGGAGATGGCATTCAGTTCTCAGAACTTAACAAGCTACCAGGTAAAGAAATGGAACTGTTCATTTTCAACCTGTGACAGAAGATACAAAAGTAACTAATTGAACAATCCTGCTTGATTTCCAATATTAGAGAAAACCTAGGGAAAACTGACTGATAGGCATGAAATGTTACTTACAACTGAACATCCCCCATGTGCTGATGGGCCCTTCGGTTTTTGTCTTTAGAAGAAGAAAACCATTATACACTTAACAGTGCTATTTTGGAGCTAAGAAAACCTGAAGTTTTTAACAAGTGATGCTTATATAGCCTATTCTGTGATGAAAGTATCATATATTTCATACTTCCATTCTCTCTTCTTCTCACAAGTCTTTCTTTCCAAGATCTGTCAGTGCTACTGTAAGAGTTAAATTACATACTCGAGATTTTTTCCAAGTGGCATAAATATAAACCTTTGAACTGGAAACGATGTAATTTAAAATAGGCCATAAGTTACTAGAAAAAGTTATTTCACACACTAATGGTGTTCTTGTGCCATTACTTTACTCCAAGTTATTGACCAACTTACAAGTGTTCATTTGTTAATGGTTAACCAACCATTATTGATCATGCTCACCTAAAACTGATCTATTTGTTTGCTCAAAGAGTAGAGCATAATAAAAGGAGAAAACAGCTTCTAAAGCTTAGCTTTGTATGTTACATTATAGAAAACTATTCAATCACCTCTATTTAAGGCATTGTGGTAGGCCAAACCAGGAATTCTAATTAGGAGAAGTCAAACTAGTTTGACTCATTTAGTCAAACTAAATTCAGCATCTTATAAATTAGGCCTCCATCTCTCTGGTTCATATGTATACTATCGTTTATATAATTTGTTGTAATTAAGAATCTTAATTATACCAATAGGCCTAAAGTTTTTTTATGTTGAGTCCTCTAACATGCTGTTTCTTATAGAGACTGACATAAAGAATAATATTCTCTTTGTCAAGGCCATTGGAAATAAATGTACAGAAATAAATGTACATACACACACACACTCTATAGTTTTTCTACATTCATGGTCAAAAATTGTTAAAATTGAGATATTTGAAAATGTCAAAGATTAGTAGAATTTCTTGATTAAAATGTTCAGCCATCACAATAATAAGCATATACCACAATTCCTAGCTAGGATAAGGATTCAAATCATGTTAGTTTTTTACAGCATTAATGATAATAGTAATTGATGACATTTACTAAGATTTTGCTGTCAGTCTCAACGCTAGGCATTTTTTTTCCAAGTAATTTTATTAATCCTCACAATAAAACCTGAGATACACATAATGCTGTCTATATTATAACCAAAACTTGGGAAGGCTACATAGCTTGTCCAAGGTAAACAAGACAAAACAAATCCACAAAATAGTGGAGCTACAATGAGAACGTAAAACAGTGCAGTCCCCAAACATCAGTTCTTGAATCATCCTAGTATTTTGCTGAAAGAGCACTGTATTGCTGTATCTCTGATGGCACTTGCCACAAATATACACTTATTTATGTATATCAAAATACACTTATTTATGCATAAGTCTTTTCCTACATAGCATATCAAAAATGTCTTGCATGAAACCAGAAAATTTTTTTTCTTTCTAGTTTCTGCCACATATCTGCACAGTATCCTTTTCTAAAGTTGATACTCAAATGGTGATTACATTCACATATGTTCCAAGAAGACTGTAAAATAATGCAATTTATCAGCCAGTTAAAAATGGTGGAGACTAGAAAAAAGTTATAGAGGAAAGTCATTGACTATTTCCCTCTCTTTCCCTCCTACTTATCTTGAAATTTTAGGGCCTCATTGACTTACTGACAATTATTATAAATAAAAATAAAACTAATGGAAGAGAGAGAAAATAAGTAAATTATACAATAAAAATTTTAATGCATTGACTTATTTTATATTATTTCTGTACCCTCATAGAGTCTAGCAAAGGAGGTAAAAATTATTTCTTCTCTGTGTTACACAGCTTTCTATGTAGCATTCTATAGCACTTTGCACATCGTATTAGAGTCACTTGTAGACTCTCCTGCCTTTTAACTGGACTGTGAGATCTTTGAGAGATATTTTTATATCCTCAATACAAAATACTTACTGAATTAATATGTGAATGAATGAATTAATGAATGAATGGAATTTACTATACTAAGAATAAAAAATGGCTAAAATACAAGCTCAGCTCTTGAAGACCTTATACTCTATTATGAAGGACATATACAAAGGAATCATTACTAAAATATAACTATAATAATAGAGCTATGCAAAATAGGAGCACAGAGAAGTAGCACCTAATGAGAAATAGGAATCCTTATAAGGTCTTTGTGGGGGAGAGTCTGGGGAAAAGTCCTATAGATGATTACCTGAGTGGGTCTTTGATAAATGAAGGGGAGAATAAGGGAAGAAAGAAAACACTAATTAAAGGAGGAAACATGAGCAAGGGCACAAAGATGAGAAATTGTGTGTTGAATACAATGGATAACAAATAGCTCACATTTAATGGAACGTAAAGGATGTTTAGAGATGAGATTGGAGAGGTGGATCAGATCTAGCTCTTGATCAGAGGTTTAGGTGATGGGAAACCACTGAAAGGCTTTAAGCTGGGCAGTGATATGGTCAGACGTGTCTAAGTGGGGAGAAGTTAAACACGGGATAAAAAGCTATTTTACTTATTCAGATAAGCGATATAGAGGGCTTGTACTAGGGTAGATGTAGGAAACAAGAGAGGAAAAGCCTTATAAGTGTATAACTCCTTCTTCTCCTCTGTGACCCACAGGCTTCTAATTCTTATTTTATAACACTTAGCCTATTTCATTATAGTCAACCACATTTAACTGGAATCAAACTTGAAATCAATGAGGTGTGGGAGATGTGCAAATGGGAAAACTCAAGAATATACCCCAATCTTCCAGCTTGGTTAAATGGAAGGATAATGATATTGAAATAGAAAATACAGAGAGATCAGTAGATTTGGACAAAGGGTAGGATTCAAGGTGAGATAATGCTTATTGATTCATTTCTAGGCATATCGAGTTTGAGATTTTTGTGATATGTTTAGGTAGAGATGTTCCACAGGTAGTTGACTGTGAAGCTGAGTATGAATGTGAGGTGCAACTAAGATTTCTAGAATTAAGATCAAGATATTAGCAGTACCTAGGTGTTGAAACTACAGCAGATGAGAAAATACAGAAGAGCCTGGAACAAGAAGATAAGTTGTCTGAGGAGATAGCCTTGAGCAATAGCTCTAGTTAATGGTGAACACAAGGAGAGTTCATGAAAAAGATAGTCATGGTTAAGACACGGTATGGTAAGACATACAAGAAAGGTAAGCCATACACAGTTAAGACCCAGTATGGTAGGATATACGATAGAATCAGAAGAGTTTGGTATTGAGGACCCAATGCAATAGAAAATTTTAATATTGAAGAGTAACAAATGGTGTCAATTCAATAGAATTCTAATGATGACATTTTTTTTTTTAAAGTGTCCTGGATTTGGCAGGTTAGGAGCCACTGGTGGCCTTCCCAAAAACAGTTTCAGTAGAGAGTGGAGGCAAGGGCTAGGTTGCCATGGTAAGGGAGAGAATCTCTTGGAGATTCTCACTGCACTCTAGGACATCAAAGCCTCAAGATGTACTGCAGCAAAAATCCTGCTTATATATATTAATTTATTTTTAGTCTAGCCCTTCATGCTTCCTAATTCACAAATTTTTTTCAAGTAACATGAATTAATGTAAAAATGCCATCTGTGTTCATTAGAACACACTTTAAGAAAGATAGATTTAGAAGCTATACATATTTAACTATATCTAAACTTAAAATGATGTACTGAAAGAAATAATGTGAAAGGGAGATGGATGGAAGTTTTGTAATGAGGCATAAATCATTTCAAAAAATTCTGAAGGAACTATTTTTAAATCTCCTTAATTTTTATGAGAATACTGGTGTGCCCTGACATTTAGCTTGGCTGTATGTAGAAAACGTATGCTAAAAGAAGAATAAAACAATATTGCTTTGGGGAAGTTTTAGATTTGCTTATCTAGATTTGAACAGAAATTAAATAATGCCTTAATGTTCTGTGAGGGAGGCCAGTGAAAATGCTGATGTAAAAGGAGCAAGAAACTTCATCTATCATTCATACCCACCTGCAGTGTGTCAGAAACAGCTATTTTCTTTCCTACAAAATGTCTTACTGGATTGGAAAACATGGTACTGTCAAGTAGCCAGACACCTGTGTATTTAGTCCATTACGGTGGTATTGTGGGACCTCTCATGCCAAGGTGGCTGGCTCAGAGGCATTTCTTAACATTATAATACATTAACATACAGAACAAGTTACTGGCTGTTTTTTGCAACTTCTCTCTATTGTTTTCATTTATGAGTGTTTTCATATGTGTGTTTGTATGTGGGAAAGATGAAGTCATTTTTGTTTTTCAGGAGCACGATAATTTGCTTAGGAGTAAATGTGAAAATATAACAGAGACCAGAGCAAAATCACTCATAACAGAAATGCCTATGTCACAATGAATTCATCATCAAATGAGGTATTTTTAAAATATATACACATTACGAATTCTCCCTATGTAATAGGAAGAACAAATCTGACTCCTTATTAGATCTGTTCCTTTTACTTAAAACTTTCTGTTTCATTGCCCATGCTTAGTCATGCTGGCTCTGTACCTTTTGTAAAAGAATGTTGCCTATAGCCTGAAATATACAGGATAGCCCATTCTCAGGGTTCTGACCTTTAGGAGCCCATTTATATAGAGATAAAAAGTTGCAGAATAGAGAATAACATTTGTTTTGTTGGAGGTTTACAGGAACATCATGACCTGACCCTGACCGACATGGACAGAAACAAAGGATTTCGACACCAAGAAGTTTGTAACAACTAACCACACCCCTCCCTCAGCTCTCTTTTGAAAATGCCTTGCTGAAACACTTAGGAGGGTTCAGGGTTCTTTTTGGACATGAGCCACCTGTCTCCTTGCATTGCCCTGCAATAAACCTTTCTCTGCTCCAAACTCCTGGTTTTGGTATTGTTTGCCCACACTGTGAGTCGGGACATAAACTTGCATTCAATAACACCTACATTACCACTGCCCATTTTATATCAAGAAATTTTGAATTTAAATCATTTGCTGTCAGTATCTCCTGAATGAAACTGAAGAACCTGTGAGCAAAGTCTGAGCAGGTCTTCTCACTCAAATGCATGTTCTGTTCTCTGGGCACTGGTTGAACCCTTCCTCCTCACTGGCTCACAATTAAGACCAGAAAACACAATTAAAATATTAGGTAATCAGTGTGGCACAACATCACTGGAGTGGAAAGAAAAATTAGACTTTTAACAATTATGGAAAATCTCCCTTACGTTAATTTCTTTTTGTAACACTACTATATAGTCTCTCCATAGAAAGCAAGAGTGAGAAGCAACTGAAAATTATATACATCTACAAACATCTACTGATCACTTGATCTATGCACATCACTTACAAGGTGCTACTGGGGATAAAGGAACAATGTAATGATCCTATCCATCAAGAACTGGAAACTAAATCAAGGCATGAAGGCACAGAGTGCATCTTGGAGTCAACTCAAAAATGCATTTTCGGGCTTCTCTGGTGGCGCAGTGGTTGAGAGTCCGCCTACCGATGCAGGGGACACTGGTTCGTGCCCTGGTCCGGGAAGATCCCACATGCCGCGGAGCGGCTAGGCCCGTGAGCCATGGCCACTGAGCCTGCGCGTCCAGAGCCTGTGCTCCGCAATGGGAGAGGCCACAACAGTGAGAGGCCCGCGTACCGCAAAACAACAACAACAACAACAAAAAAATGCATTTTCTCTGAAGCTCCATATATGTCAAATATGACTCAGAAACATTTAAGCTCTCACAATAGCTAGCATATAATACTATATACAATAGCTAGCTAATATAATAATAATCAACATCAAAATTTTCTAAGTCAGTGATACCATTCAATCACAATGAGATAAAGGGCATGGGCAAAACAAACAAAAATGCATTTACCTTAATGAAAAAGAAAAAAAAAATCTTTGTTATTTTCCTAGTGGTAATAGCAATGGAAATGACAATGGTGATTAAAATGTCATCATTTCTTAAGCACTTATTATCTGCCAGGCAGGAGACTTAGTGCTTTACAAACCTTAATTCATTTTAGCCTGCAAAGAACTATTTAAGACAGAAAAAGCCTCATTTTACTAACAAGGAAAGCAAAGGTAACAAATATTAAGCAACTGGTCCAAAGTCACACATTTGAGAAATAGGAAATCTTGGGCCCAAACCTACATTCTTAAATACTACACAACACAATACATACCTATATATGCCACTCTACACTTAAAAAAAGTCCAAATAATAACATATTTACACAGATTCCCAAACTGTCTCTGTCAACTGAATTCTATAGTGAGAGATCATCCTATTGACCATCAGTCATCTTCATCAGTAATATGGATCAAATTGTGTTGCAACACTGCACTTCCCAAAGGCAGGCAAACCAATATATCCTACCACACAAGCTCTTTTTAAAATGCAACGTTGACTCTCTTCCACTGAGGAGTGTAGCCTATATTTCCCCTCTTTGAATATGGCCAGGTCTGTAACTATGGCACAAGTGACACTATGTTACTTCCAAGGCTAACTGATAAAAGATTATTTAGCTTCCATCTGGTTCTCATGATATTCTCACTCTTGGAACCCAGTCGCCATGCTGTGGAGAAGTCAAGAGGCCACATGGAAAGGCCATGTGCCGGTGGCTAGGCTACTGTGCCAGCTGGGGTGACATCAACCATCAGACAAAGGAAGGAACAAGTCTCTAGGTGAGTCCATTTTGCAGCATCTGAGCTGCTCCCAGTTATGTCTTGTGGAGCTGAGACAAGCTATGCCCACTGAGCCCTGTTCAAATTTCAAGTCTGTGAACAAACTAAATGTCATTGTTTTAAGCAACTAAATTTTGGGTTAGTATGTTACACAGCAATATATAGCCATAACATCTAACTTCACGATATTGTTTGTTCTAAAAAAGATAACACATACAAAAGTATATTGTGAACAGCTAAAAAAAATATATGATTATTATTGCTTTTGTTTTTGTTGTTAAAACTCTTACTACTAAAAATATGGTCCACTGACCAGCAGCATCAGTGTCACCCAGGAGAATGCAGAATCTGAGGCTCCACCTTAGATCTACTGAATCAGAATCTGCACTTTAACAGGATCCCCAAGACATTCCTATACATATTAAAGTTTGAGAAGCAATAGTATATACCATGGAATAGGTCCATGATTATCTATGGTATGTCCGTGATCAACCTTATGTATTGGTTAGCCTAAGGGAGTAGATACCCTGTGGACAGACACTAGCTCCTAATCTTCTATAGATAGAAATGTTGAGCCAGTAAGAAATCCTCTGCATTTTCATGGGGAAATTCATGAGAAATAAAAATGTTCAAAAGCTCTATCTCTTTCAAGATGAGCAGAAGGATGACAGAGGCGACCCAGCATGATCTGACAGATGGTATATGTCAGATGGATGAGTGGAAAAGAAGAAAAAGAGCCTTTCAAAGTACCTGATTGTAGCTTTAGCTAAAAGCTACCTTTAAACCAATTTTCCAGAGTCCAGTATCTTCTAAATGTTTTGGATAAAGAGCTCACTATTCTAGAATTTTGCAGGTATTTGGCTAGCTGGATTGCCAGTCACCTGCATGGGTAAAAGTGAGCATCCTGCCTGTGCTTTTACCTAATTAAAATAGCTGATTTGAGAAATAAATATAAGCCATTAATATGACACTGTGAGATTAGAACCTCTTCAAGTTTGATTTAACCTGGTGTGTCGACTCCAAAATTTTCAATCAGATCTTAATTTCTAACTCTGTTTGGCCCTTACCCTAAATCTAAATATTAGTTTATATATTTTTACTTGGAATAAAATGAATGTATAAGGATTTTATCACTGCTTAGATAATCTAAGCATTAAAAAGATAACAGAAAAATAACCAGGACTCTAAAAGCTGCAAATGTTTTTGAAAACGGGAGAAAAGAAAAAACCATACAGTCTTCTTAAAATGGATTTTAAAATATCACATCATCTTTAACCATCATAATAATAAAGTTCATAATTATTGGGTGTTTTGCAGCTTTCTTGTTGGCCTTTTCAAGAGCCCTGTGAGATTAGCAGGCTCTATTTTTTCTATCTTACATTTGAGGAAGGTGAAACAAACAGCAGAAGAGATCAATACAGGTAACATCACCAGTCAGCTGTCTAATGGTTGAGGAAAAACTATGTTCATATTTCCTAATTCATTATGGGAATATTATCCTACAGAAAGTAGAAGAGGGGCCTTAATTTCAGGTATAAGTTATAGCTAAAAGTCACACAGTATGGAACATAACCATAGTCTCCACGTGGTGCTGTCCATTTCTAATAGGACTTTCTGTGACAACAGAAATGCCCCTTTTGAAATTTTTTAAATTGAAGTAAAGTGGATTTACAATATTATATTAGTTTCAGGTATACAACATAGTGATTCAATATTTTTATAGATTATACTCCATTTAAATTTATTATAAATATTGACTATATTTCTTGTACTGTACAACATATCCTTGTAGCTTATTTATTTTATACATAGTAGTTTGTACCTCTTAATTCCCTGCCCCTGCTTCGTCCCTCCCTCCTTCCCTCTCGCCTTTGGCAACCACTAGTTTGTTCTCTGTATCTGTCAAAAAGTGTACAAATAACAAATGTTGGTGAGGATGTGGAGATGAACACTTGTACACTGTTGATGGGAATATAAATTGGTACAGTCATCATGGAAAACAGTATGGAGATTCCTTAAAAAACTAAAACTAGAACTACCTTATGATCCATGTGGTATGTATCTGAGGAAAATGAAAACACTAATTTAAAAAGATACATGCACCCCAATGTTCATAGCATCATTATTTACAATAGCCAAGATATGGAAGCAACCTAAGTGGTCCATCAACAGATTGAGAAGAGGTGGGGTGTGTGTGTGTGTGTGTGTGTGTGTGTGTGTGTATACACACACACACAATGGAATACTACTCAGCCATAATAAAGTGAAATTTTGCCATTCAAATACGTGGATGGACCTAGAGGTTATTATGCTTAGTGAAATAAGTGAGACAGAGAAAGACAAATACAGTATATTATCACTTATATGTGGAATCTAAAAAATAAAACAAATGAATCTAACAAAACAGAAATGACAAGAATGATCTTTATCAGCACTGTTCAACATGGTAACCACTATCAACATGTGGCTACCGAGTACTCGAAATGTGGCTATTGTGACTAAGAAACTGAATTTGGGGGTTTATTCTATTTTAATTAACTTAAGTTAAATTTGACACTCTCTGAAGAATAGAAGCATGAAGGGCTGAGAGCCAGGCTTTAGAAAACCCATCCTCCAACTATGATTTCTAGGCATCTTCACGCATAAAGCACCCTGTTCTCACCTGCAAAGATGCCAGGATAAAAAAAAGAAAGGAAAGTAGTGGAGTGGCTAGAGGACAATGAGCTGAGTTCGAGGAGCCAGATTAGAGTCCTGAAACCTGCTATCTCATATGAAAAATAAGGGAATTGGAGTAAATAAGTTCTAAAGCATTTTCCAGTTATAAAATTATGTGATTTTTAGCAAGATCTTGATTGGTTTCTCCCTGTCCCCTTTCTTTCCCTTATCTTCACTGTTTTTAACATCATCTTGAGATTCTTTCTAACCTCACCAAATTCAAAACCATCCTTTCCAATTGGCAATTTCATGTTGCCCTCTCATAAGCCAATTAAGAATAATTTTCCTGTGGTTATCATTTCCCACTTTAAAAGAGCCAGGGAGTGTACTCATCCAGCTTCTGAGATATGGGGAAAGCAATTAATTCAAAGCATGACTTTGTTCTTCCTATTCTCTTGTCCTTTCAGAGTCATGAATCACAGGTATTTGGACTTGGTATTTGTTTTTGTTTTTGTTTTTTGCGGTACGCAGGCCTCTCACTGTTGTGGCCTCTCCCGTTGCGGAGCACAGGCTCAGGACATGCAGGCCCAGCGGCCATGGCTCACGGGCCCAGCCGCTCCACGGCATGTGGGATCCTCCCGGACCGGGGCACGAACCCGTGTCCCCTGCATCGGCAGGCAAACTCTCAACCACTGCGCCACCAGGGAAGCCCTGGACTTGGTATTTATACTTGCTTTGCCTTAGGATGTTCCAGTCTTTTTTTTCCAATGGTCTCTTCCACAGCTACTCTAAGAAACATGCTCTATGCCCTAGGCAGCTCTCTTTTTTCTTACTTCACATTAAATGCAAAAGGGAAATAGTGATATAAAAATCCTCCATTTCCGGATAACTTCTCTAATTCTCCACTCTTTAATTTTATTAGGGCTACTTTTCTTTCATGTACAGTTCAAATACATTTCCTTAGTAATAATCTGGTCTGAATGGCATATATTTCTTTTCCCATCCCTAATTATCCTTTTGTTTTTGTTCATTCTCAATCCATCTCTTTTCCTATCAGCCTTCTTAGACTAAAAATAAAATAGTTACTAGTTAATTTCAATCACATCATTTTAGTTTCCCATGCTCTTCTGCTAACATTCAGATTGAACCCAATTTAAGAAAATTTGCATCTCTTCCATTTGAAGAAATGTGCCTAAAGGTTTAAAGTAATTTTGAAGATGTTTCACTTTTTGAAAACAGATTTCCTACAAAGTATCAAATTCTATAAAACATGTTTAGGGCATTAATTTTCTGAAAGTCAATATCAGTATGTTTCCTCCCATTCTTATTTTTTAGAATATTGGTATTTAAAAGCAGGAAATAGATTTTTAAAAAACATCCAAGATTTCCCTCTTACGCTCCTGATGGTTAAGGGACAATATTACTGAACCAAACTTGGGTCAGGCCCGCTGTGTAGCAAAGCCAATTTACTGACACTGGGTTGTGGTCAGGGAAAGTATGGCATTTATTTGTGGGGCACCAAGCAAGGAGTATGGGCAGCCTATGCTCAAAAAACCCAAGCCCCCCAGTGGCTTTCAAGGAAGGGATTTTTAAGGCAACATTTGGGGGTGAGGGCTGCAGGGTGCATGGCTTTCTTCTGATTGATTGGTAGTGAGAGATCAGTGTGGTTTTCAGAAATCTTAATCATCAGCTCTCTGGTTCCAGCCAGTCTGGGGTCTAGTACTCGTGCTCAGCATGTAGTCATCATCCTCCAGCTGGGTGGGGGGGGGGGGTTCTTAGTTCTTACAGAACAACTCAGAGATATGTGTCAGATTGTTATGTATATCCCTTAAGGAGGAACTAGGACTCTGTTTTATTTCTGAACTGTTGTCATTACTTTTCTTGTTGAACTGCTTATCCTTTGTTTCTGAATTCCCTCATTTCCCATAATTAGTAGCAGCTTGTGCCTCCTCTTTGGAACTTGGGGAAGGCCTAGAAAACTAAAACATTTTTCCACAAACAAGGAACAGGGGACATGAAGGGCCACACAGGGTCCTGCTCGGTTTCAGCCTCCCCCTTTTCTTTGATATTCCTCAATCCTGAATTGGGGCAGGACAAGACACGGAATAAAGTTTTGGATAGAGAGTTTAATCATAAACTTAGCAGGAGAACTTGGTTTTAGGGGGACTCTGTTTCAACTGTATAAAGAGCATCTAAATTTAACCCATAGAGTTTCAAAAGATTCAAATTGGCCTTAATACATACCCAGTCTGGAAGAATTTGGGGAGAAACAGATGAGTTTCAGAGATTTCCTGATCAACCTAGGCCTAGAAAGGATTTTCAGGAAAAATCCAAACTAATTTAGATCCCCAAGTATCTTATACCCAACCTAGAGCTGACCGAGGAAAACATTATCTCTATGGAATCAAACTGTTATGGAACAGCTGACTGAAATCGCATACCTTGGCCAGGCATGATGATAACCACTTGCATGAGCTGTCTCGCAACAACAGGTGCTGATAAGGAAACTAACCAGGAGAATTTGGCAGGGGCCAGAAAAGGGAGGAGACATCAGTCCATAATACATCCTACCAACCTCCCAGAATCCTTCTCGATGAAATCCATCTTGGCTGAGAGAGGCACATGCCACCAGGAAGGACCCTGAGTCAGACCCAATACGGGCCAAGCAAAATGATTGGCCAGAGACAACCCAGAACCTAATCCCATTACCATAAAACCTGAGACTGCGAGCAACGTGGCAGAGCAGTTCTCCTGGGTTCCCTTTCTCTGCTGCTCTCCACCCAGACGCCCCTTCTCAATAAAGCCTTTTGCTTTGTCAGCACGTGTGTCTCCTTGGACAATTCATTTCTCAATGTTAGACAAGAGCCCACGCTTGGACACTGGAAGGGGTCCCCTTCCTGAAACAAAACTGGTTATAGAGAGAGTAGGACAGTGGGAACAACTTTGCCCCAGTCTCCTGCTCTCTCAATATGTCTCACTCTAGCTTCTCTTTCTCTTTATGAGTTCAGTCCAAAGTGCTAGGAAGCTCAGAATTCCTATGAATAATACTTCAAGTTTGAATAATCAATAGTTATGTTTCTATGCCCTCCCATCTCAGCCTCACAAGAATTCTAGCTTTCAGTAATTTTCTTCGTTCTCATTTATCAAGTTTTCTCTCATGCTTTCTGAATAATTAAGAAACCCGTGTGACATTGTATGCCCTGAGAGTTCATCACAAAAATATTTCCTTTTGGGCAACTGGCTCTTACAGTATTAGAATATGAAAAACCTGCCTGTAGTGAGGGCAGCTATTTTTATTGTCTTCCCTCTGAACCAGCTCTGCTTTGTCAGTCAAAACATTTTTATTCTTTTCATTCTGCCCTTTCAATATTCTGTTTCTCTAATGGTATCACCTGTATCTTCTCCATCCTCCAGGCACAGCCTGAGGGAGCAGCTGGCCTTTCCTGCTGTATTTGGCCTAAAGAAACTGTCTGCCACCACCTCATTGAAGAAAAGGATTCTGAATCCACATTCCAGATGTGGCTGCCCAACTCCTTTTAGAGTTCCTCTGAACCATTCTCCCCAGGCCTCATGGACCTGTTTCATCAGTCACCTCCCAGGGGCCAAGCTTCATTCATCATCCATTATTCCCCAAACTCTCATCATGTCCTGCTTCTGATGTCCCCTGATGGGAGCCATTCCCCTATGCTATCCCACTTCACTCCTGAGCCTTTTATCTGGATCTCCAGAACTCATGTTCTCTGATTAGTGGATCTTAGTATATTTTCAAGATTTTTCCTGAATTTATTGTTTATCATCAACCCTCGACACTGTAGGAGTTCAGAACAAGCTTCCCCCAAATGTTTCACTTTTTCATGAGGATTATTTTGAGCTAAAGGTAATCAAGACCCTGAAGGTTTAAGAGAAACTACTGCCCGTCCCTTAACTACCTAGAAGAATTTAAATTGGGGATTTTTTTTCACAGAAAAGAGTTATTACCAGAGATAAATTTTATCTAAATGGCCGCATCTTTATGGTAGGGCAAACATCTAATGACCTAACAGCTACCCTTCTTGTTTTGTGAATGACCCTCCTGTCCTTGGAAGTCCTCGACCCCTATCCCATTTCTCAGCTCTGGATGGAATACAGGCCTCATTTTACCTTTCTGTCTTTGAACTTCTCATGCATGTGGGATCTCTGATGTTCACACGTATGTGGGGTTCCCATACATATGAAATTAAATTTTATTTTCTCCTGTTACTCTGTCTCATGTCAATTTAACTCTTAGGTTCTGAGAAAGCCTGAAATTAAATAAAAACAGTTTTCTTTTATTCATCCCTTCAAATGTATTTAACCTCAGAACACCTCCTCCTTTTTTTTTTTTTTTTTTAATGTAAGTCTTATTACATTTTCCTGAAATCTCTGTTGCTGAGAACTCAATTTGGGAAACCCTGATCTTGAGTTTTAAACAAAAACAAATAAAATCCCAAGAAAGGTGAAATGACTACAGGAATAGTATGATGATGAATGCAGACAGATAAATTAGAATGCCGGTCTCCTGGTACTTAGGATGCTAAAATTTGACCCATAAAAAAGGAACTGTAAAAGGGTTTGTAAGAGTTCTTTTTAAAATAGTCAAAGCTGCACAAATGCTATTGCATATCATCTTCCAAGAAAGAAATCATTGAACACTACTTGCTTCCTTTTTCCGGTTTCAAGTAAGTCTTTCTGTCTTTTATCTTAGAATTGACTAGTTTTCAGTCATCTTAGGTAATCTACTATATTACATATTAACATGTATTATATAGAGAGATAAAATAAAAATTCATATTCTAAGGTAAGTCAAGGACAATTTAAACATAAAAAATTTTCTCTGTGTTTTGGCCTCCTCTTTCCCCTCTACTGTGCATTGTGTATCTGCATTATGTATCAGCCAGACCTCCCCATTGGCAGAAATACCTGCTCAACCATAAAGATCAACAATCTCCTAGGACCAACAGGACAACTCCTTAAAACACAACCATCCTTCTTGATCTTGTAAGGGGCCACAATGACCCACCACTTTGTACTTACAGATCTGGATTGTACATACTATGTCATTTAATATACAGCCCTCTGTCTCAAAAACCTATATAACTGTGCTTTGACCTCTAATGGGCAGAACAGTTCCTGGAGCTTTCTGAGAGGCTGTTCTCAGGTTATAATCCTCAATTTGGCTCAAATAAAATTTTCCTTTATTTTTTTTTAAGATCAACTAATTTACTTTATGTTGACAATAGTAAATGCACAAATATTATATATATGTATAAATATACATATATGCACACAGAGTAAATGCAAATATTAAGTGAGGTTTGACAAATGTATACACCTGTGAGTATAACCCACATTCTTATCAGAATATAGAACATATTAATCACTTACAGCACTTCCCAGTCAATTCCTCCAACCCCAGGGAAGCAACCAGTTTTCTGATTTCGATTTTCTTTACTACAGATTAGTTTTAACTTTTCTAGAACTTCACATGGATGGAATCACATAGTATATACTCTTATGTTCAGCTTCTCTCAATCAGTATAGCATTATAAAATTAATCCATATTGTTGTGATACAAGTACTTTATTCCATTTTATTGCTGAGTAGTATTCTATTGTATAAATATACCACAATTTGTCTATTCTGGTGTTGTCTTTTGGATTTTCCTGGTGTGAAGTACCACGATCTTTAGCTGGCAAGCTGGAGGTCCAGTAGAGCAATGTTATACTTCCAGTCTGAGTCTGAAGGCCTAAGACCTAGGAGAGCCTATGGTGTAAGTTCCAGTCCAAGTCCGAGTCTGAAGCCAGGAGAAGACTGATGTCCCAGCTCAAAGACAGGCAAAAAGAGAGAATTCTCTCTTACTTAGCCTTTTGTTCCATTCAGGCCTTCCGTGGATTGTATGAGGGCCACCTACGTTAGGGAGGGCAATCTCTTTACTCAGTCTACTTATTCAAATGTTCTTCTCATCCAAAAACAGCTTTACAGACATGCCCAGAATAATGTTATATCTGGGCACCCCATGGCCCAGTCAAGTTGACATGTAAAATAAACCATCATGCCTAATTTGGGGATATGATGAATAAAAATTCTTGTGTAAGCGTTTTTGTGGATATATGCTTTCATTTCTCTCTATTAAATTCTAACAGTGGAACTTCTGGGTTGCCTTTTTATTTTTAACTATTTTAGTGGATATATACTGTTACTTATTGTGATTTTCATTTGCATTTCATTAAATTTTATTTCCCTGATGACAAATACTGCTGAGCACTTTTTCATATGCAAATTGGCCATTCAAATATGTTTCTTTGTGAAGTATTTCTTTCAACCTTTACTTATTTTTCACTGGATTATTCTTTTTGTTGTTGTTGTTAAGTTTCAGGAATTCTTTTTATACAGTCTGTATACAATACCTTTTGACAGATATATGTTTTGAAAATGTATTCTCCTAGTATGTTGTCTTGCCTGTTCATTTTTTAAATGATGTCCTTTTGATGGACATACATTTCTAATTTTGATGAATTCTAATTTTCAGTTTTTCTTCTGTGGTTACTGCTTTCTGAATCCTGCTTAAAATCTTTCCCAACTAAAGGGAAATTTGACTAGATTAAAAAAACCTAAGACCTCACTATATATTTCTGAGGAAGATTCACTTTACATGAAATCACTCAAAGGTTGAAAATAAACGGATGAAAAGTTTACCTCATGCAAAGATTAGTCATAAGAAAGTCAAGGTGACTATATTTACATCAAGTGAATAATCTTAAAGATATGGAGTATTACCAGAAATAAAGAGGGATATTTTGTAATATTAAAAGGAACAATAAATATGTCAGGAAAGCATAAAAAGAATAAATGTTTTCATGTACCTAGTAACACAGCCTCAAAATACATGAAACAAAAACAGTAAAAAAGAGAAATAAATAAATCCATAAGTACAGATGAGTATTTTCACACCTTCATCTTTATCACATAATCGATAGGATAACTAGACAAAAACTCAAGTAATAGAAGATACGAACACTTGGTAGTGTGTTAGATCACCCTGGCCTAATTGACATCTATATACCACAATATCCTGAAAAGCAGAATATAGATTCTTTTCAAAACCACATGGAGGGCTTCCCTGGTGGCACAGTGGTTGAGAGTCCGCCTGCCGATGCAGGGGACGCGGGTTCGTACCCCGGTCCGGGAGGATCCCACATGCTGCGGAGCGGCTGGGCCCGTGAGCCATGGCCGCTGAGCCTGCGCGTCCGGAGCCCGTGCTCCGCAACGGGAGAGGCCACAACAGTGAGAGGTCCGCGTACCAAAAAAAACCACATGGAGCACTGACCAAGATATATCACATTCTGACCATAAAATAAGTCTCAATAAGTTCCACAATGTTGGAGTAATACACAGTGTGTCCCCTAACCATGAAATAAAAGTAATATATCTAGAAAAGCCCCACATATTTAAAAAATAAACAATACCTTTCAAAAAGGAAATCAAGAATGAGATTAGAGAATATTTCAAACTGGATAATAAGTACCTAATATATCAAAATTTGTGAGAGCATGTATAGCAGCACTTATAGAAATGTTTATATTTTCTCTAGTACCTTCAAAATAGTTGTTTCTAAATATTTTCCCCAGAGTTTATAATTTTTATGTAGGGGAAGATAAATTCAATATGAGCTAGTCTGCTATTATTACAAGTAGAACTATTACTTTTCCTTTTAATAAACTGAGTATTTGTGGTTAAAAATGGAACTTTCCATACTTTTACATTTTTGAAGAAGTTGATAATTAGTTATATTTCTTATCTCCTAACTTTACATGTATAATGTATGATAGTGAGTAGTACAATAAACACCACCAGCGTAACCAGTGAACCCAACTACTGTATTCTTCTCTATCAGAGAGGCTAGAATGTCCTAGAGGGCTCATACACGCTATTGCTATTGATTCAGCAAATTGTTCTATTCCAAAGGGCAGTGAATCTTCAGAACTACACTGTCATCAGGTTTTATTTTCATGAAGCTTTCTTTTTACTATCAGATTTAGCCACAATAGATATGTGACTGAGTCTTTGGAATGTAAATGCATTGCAAGTTTCCTTTAAAAGATCCCAATTGTCCTTTAAAAGATCCCAATTGTCCAGCTGTTTATCCCTTTTCATTAACATCTTCTTGGTTTCCTTTATTTAATAAGATATACTACTGAATTTTTTATTTATATCATGACTCTGAAAACTGATTAACAAGATGGATCAAATTTTCCAGAGGCTCTGGAGGAAAAACTGCTGTGTTAATAACTTGTGGTAAAGTTGTGGCTTCATATGCTGGACGTGGTTGTTTCTGACACTTCCCTGCATTGGTTTCTTTTACTTTATTATTTAGCTCTGGAAACTTACAGACATTCTTGTTGCCTCATTTTATGAATTGTTGATATCTGGCCGTGTGGACTAGAAAACTATCTTCTATCACAAGAGTTTATTAGCTGCTTCCCTATATATCCTTCTGCCCCTGTACATCAAATTATTCTCTACCACATTGTAATGTAGAGCCACACCAGTACTTACTTGGATACTGTCTTATTTTGCCAGGGCTCCATAACAAAATACCACAGACTTGGTAGCTTAAACAACAGAAATTTATTTTCTCACAGTTCCAAAAGCCAGAAATCCAAGATCAAGGTGTTGGCAGGTTTGGTTTCTTCTGAGGCCTCACTCCTTGGCTCACAGATGGTCACTTTCTCGCTGTGTCTTTACATGATATTTGTCTTGCACATGTATCCCTAGTGCCTTTTGGTGTCCAAATTTCCTCTTCTCATAAAGACACCAGTCAGACTGTATTAGGGCCCACCCTAAGGGTCTCATTTTACCTTGATCTCCTTTAAACTTGATAACTTGATCTCCAAATATAGTCTCATTCTGAGATACTGGGTCTTAAGTCTTCAACATATGAATTCGGGGGTGGGACACAATTCAGCCCATAACAGATACCATCTAACCCAACCAAAATATCAAGTCTCTCTTTTTTAGCCTTATTTCTCAGAGTAACCTTGTGTCAAGTCAAGAATGAGGAAACCTGTATGGGGAGGGGGCACAGCCAGAAAGCAGAAAATAGCAGCAGACATTAATTATGATTGCACGTAAGAATCACATTATCTTGTATTTACTTTTTTGTTTAGTAGAAGAAGATGATAGATGTCCAGGTCTCCATTGTTCAGAAGGCTAAGAGCTAGTGTGTTCTTTTTGATACTATGTCTTTATCATCTTTTTTTTGTGGCTCAGAATTTGAGTCCCATTCTTACATTTGTGGAATTCCTCACCATGTGAATCTTAGAAAAAGGCAGAGCCTGGCTTTAATAACAGATGTTGAAGATGCCAGATGCTCATTTATTTATTTTCTTTGCCTCAAAGGCACGAGCACTTGACTAGAATGTATTACCTCTAAACTTGGAACTGAGAGACAGTAACACAATGGGAGAAGGCATCATGGGGAGCACATTTTGATGCAGGTGACAGTAGCATCAGTGGCAGCAACAAGGAGTTTCCTGGGGCAGCAGTGGCAGCTTCCAGTGTCAAGAATCAACATATGGCAGGTTTGCAAGATGAGTCCAGGGTTTCACAGCAGTAAGTATGCACACTGAATTGGTTTAGTGGCATAATTTTGCCATTGTTCTTCAATGCTGCATACCTCCCCAGTCCCACTTATTCTCCAAACCAGGCTCAGTCACCTTTCTGGCAGTTCTTTCAATACATATCCTTGTCTTCTTAAGTCATCCAGAGTAAGTTTCTATAGCTTAAAAATACTTCTCCATAGGAGGGAGGGAGGGAGGGAGGGAGGGAGGGAGGGAGAGAGGGAGAGAGGGAGAGAGAGAGAGAGAGAGAGAGAGAGAGAGAGAGAGAGAGAGAGAGAGAGAGAGAGAGAGAGAGAGAGTGTGTGTGTGTGTGTGTGTGTGTGTGTGTGTGTGTGTGTGTGTGTGTGTGTGTGTAGGTAGGTAGAGAGAAGAAAGAGGGCATTCTAAGTTTCCTGAATTGAGTCTTTAAAACATTTCAGTATACAATGAATTATCTCCAAGCCCAAGCTTTTCCATTTCCTTTTGTAGCTCAAACCTGACCCAGCTTGTGTCCAACAGGACCCTTAAAATCAGCTATTCAGGGCTTCCCTGGTGGCGCAGTGGTTGAGAGTCTGCCTGCCAATGCAGGGGACATGGGTTCGTGCCCCAGTCCGGGAAGATCCCACATGCCGCGGAGCGGCTGGGCCCATGAGCCATGGCCGCTGAGCCTGCGCATCCAGAGCCTGGGCTCTGCAACGGGAGAGGCCATAACAGTGAGAGGCCCACATACCGCAAAAAAAAAAAAAAAAAAATCAGCTATTCATACTAGGGTACATGTACTTCTCAAAATATACAAAAATGTTCCCAAGGGATATGTGAGAATAGATAGCTTGAAGATAATTCATTATCTACACCCTGTGTGTATATATACACACACATACATTTTAATGTGTGTATTTGTATATTACACACATATATAAAATACACAATATATAACTATATCATACAGGAAAATTTCACAAAAGTGAGTATTTTAACCACAAATGGTTACCACTGGTGCCTCTTTCCACTCGCTCTCTCCTCCATTACAATTCTTTTGGTGTCAAGTGACTTTGGAGTGGCCCCAGGTGTTTTTGTGATTCAGTTATGAGATAGACTAAATGATAGACATACACTTGGTTTAGGTTTAACAGGATGTATTTATGTGGTTTGCAGTCACTACCTTATGTTACAAAGTTATTACTAGTCATCATGTTTTAGTTTCCATAGACCGTTTCTAGGAATACCATACACTGGGTTAACTCATCTGGCATCGTGACAGAGAGGCAATTCTATGATATCAAGGCATCCTACAATGTCTGGCAACAAAAGCATGTGGTTATTGGAGCAGAAAAAAGGTTTAAAATTTATGAACCCAGGAGCTTACCTTCTCTGGAGAACTTTTCCAATCATTAGATATGTGAAACTCTAAGGGGGATATCCACCCAGTATTCTTCATCCATGCCCTGTCAAAACAGAAATTCTCTTCTGTCAAGAATACACTTGTAATGCAACATAGGCAATTATAATGCACCACAGTTTTTTTTTTCCTTTTGATAGCAAAATAGAATATGTCAGAACTCCTGAGTTTGTAGGTCACAAACCTGTAACAGCACTAAAAATAGTAAATAGTTCTGCATGAGGTAATATATGAAAGCAACTTGAGACTGCCTCCCAAAATTTGCTAATTAATCTAAAAATTTTAGATTGTTAATGAGTTGTGAGGTTTAAAGAAATTCTTCAATACTATCAAAATTCTTTTGATTAACCATTCTAGAGAGAAACCTGAGTTACTTTTCAATTCTAAAAAGTAATACTACACAACTGTTATTATATGAAAAGGAGATCAAAGAGTTACGAGGCAAAATTGTAGGGAAAAAGTAAAATGTGTCAGGCAGTTCAGAAATAAAAATATTCTGATGATTTTGGGGGATTTTATAATATCTGGTATTTCTCAGCTTTCATTCTAAAATTGTATTGAAGAATAATTGAAGAATAAAGTACTCATATAAATGTAGTCATAGAAAGTGTTATCAGTTTTGAAATAGTATTCATCTATAAAATAATAACCAAAATCAAGATAATCAATATTTTCATTTTGCCCCAAATTTTCTTCATGGTCCTTTGTAATCCATTGTTTCCTCTACTCCCATTGTTAGGCAACCAGTAGTGTACTCTCTAACACTAAAGATTAGTTTGAATTTTCTAGAATTTTATGTAAATGTAATCATAGAATATATACTTTTTTTTGCCTACCTTCTTTTCACCTATCAATGCTTTTGAGTATGAATGTTGTTGCATGCATCAATTATTGTTTTTAATTGTTGCTGGGTAGTATTCTGTTTTATGAGTACAGCATGTGTTTTCTGTTTATTGATTCTATTGCTGATGAACATTTGGGTTGTCTCAGTTTTTGGCCATTACACATAAATCTTCTATGAACTTTGTATCAATACATAATAAGTCTTTGGGTGGACATATGTTTTTACTTCTATTTAAATACTTAGGAGTAGAACGGCTGGAGCATATGGGGGACATATGTTTGACTTTTAAGAAACTGTCAAATTTTTCCAGTTCCATTTTACATTACTACCAGCAGTGTATGAATATTAGTCACTCTACATCTCCAACAACACTTGATATGACCAATCTTCTTAAAATTTTAGCCAGTGTAATCACTGTGTAGTAGTATCTCATCATGGTTTCATTTGAATTTAAGAATATGACTAATGAAATTGAGCATAATTTCCTTTCCTTTTTGGCTATTTATATATCTTCTCATGTGAAGTGCCTGGTAGGATCTTTTCCTCATTTTTTAACATTGAGTTATTCTTATTCTAATTAGTAAGTTATTGTATTTCTTTACATATTCTGGATGCAAGTTCATTTGATAAATGAATCGCAATTATTTTCTCCCAGTCTGTGGGACTCTTGCTATGTGCTATAATGGGAGTGTTCCTCCTCTAGGAACTAGGACCTCTAACTCTAGAGAGCCCACAGTTGCTCCTAATTTGAGAAGGAGGTGCTACTGGAACAGGAGTGGATATACATAGGAATCTGAGCTACTTGCTTATATAGCTTGTTTTTTACCTTTGTCTTGCTCATGTTTGGTCCCAAACGTGCCACTTTCATCTTATAGTGGATTTTTCCTGAACGTGACTAGCCTTATGGATTCGTGGTTCTCACAGAACCCAACTTATGATGGATAGCTGTGGCTGCATGATCTCCTGGTGCACTGGGGTCAGACATTTCATCTCTACCAGTAGGATAATTTTCCTCTGCAGATGGCACAGAGTCTATGTTGTGATTCTCCCATTGGGGTTTGCCATAAACTCACCGTGGCCTCATTTTCCACCATTAATACTGTAATTTTTTTTGATATCTTACTATAGTTTAATGTTCATTTCTCTTATTAGGTACAAGGTTGAGAATATTTGCATATGGATACTATAAATAGTATAATATCTTCTGTATCTTCTGGCCCAAGCACTCAGGCTACTGTATCACAGCTTGGTCCTTCTGCAGAGTGCTTTCCTTTTCTGAGCTCTAATCAAAGATGACAGCTTGGACAATATTCCTCCATGAAGGAGGATACAGAAGAGGCTTAACATAACAGAAGAGGCTTATCAGACATTACATGTCCTTTTTTGTTTGTTTGTGTTGGCCATGCCACCTGCATAACAGAAGAGGCTTATCAGACATTACATGTCCTTTTTTGTTTGTTTGTGTTGGCCACGCCACCTGGCTTATGGGATTTTAGTTCCCCATCCAGGGATTGAGCCTGGGCCCCAGCAGTGAAAGCTCTGAGTCCTAACCACTGGACCTCCAGGGAATTCCAACATGTCCTTCTTTGTGGTGGGATATAAACGATGCAATAATTCATTCTTCACTTTGGATAGAATATCCCAGGGTGCTCATAACCATTGCTCCCTAAAAATGTCACTGACATGACAGGCCGATGAAACTTCATAAGCTTTATCTCCCACCCTCTGAAGGGTATTTGTCTTACCAACACCTCCAAAATGGTAACCATCTCATGCTCATTCCATTTGATTAATCAATATAGTGAATCATTGTGTTGTTCTGTGGGATGTCCAGAGAGTCCAAGCTTCTTTAGCATAATATACTATGAAGGAGAATGAGACAATGGTAGCCCTGGGGGGGGGGAATGTGAATGTATATTGTTGTCCATTCCATGTGAATACAAACTATTTATGATTCTCTTTTCTAACAGGGAAGGAAATATTATTCCTTAAGTTAGAGACAGCATACCACACCCCTGAGGCTGTGTTACTATGCTCAATCAAAGATAGCATACCTGGCACGGGGGCTACAGTTGGGGCAACTACTTCATTGAGTTTGTGACCCCAGTTGAGTCTACTGTGTTGTCCAGGCTCCACCTAGTTTCTAACAAAAGGTAGATTGGTAAATTAAACAGCACTAGGATGAGTGTCACCACACCTGCATACTTTAGAGCTATGTGAGTGGCATTAGTTTCTGCCATCCCCAAGGATAACTTAATGTCCTTATTTTATTTTATTGGCTTAGGAGAGAAAGACAGGAGGAAAGATCCTTTCACTTGGACTTTGCTACTATGTTAACTTTTACTCCACAGACCAAGGACCTTATGGGGGCCTGTGCTAACTACTAATTAGGTCTATTCCCAATATATATTCAGAGAATGGAGAAATAACATTGGCTAGTGTTAACACACTTATCAAATTAATACTTAAGTGGGACACAGGGTGCCATATTGTGAACTGCAGTTCAGAAACAGACCACAAGAGGAACTGAAATAGAGAAGTTTATTACTGGAGGAAGGTCCTGGAAGAAGTACATGGCATGCTTTGAGGGGCCACATAGGGAGGTCAAGACAGAGTGCAGACAGAGAAAGATAGGACTTGGGGCACATGTCTGTATCAGAGTCTGTGGGTGGAGTGCTTTGGGGTTCCTGGGCTAAGGCCAGATTGGTAAATTCAAACCAAAAGAAAAAGGTTTTGATAAGCCCCACGGGGATCTTATCTAAGGGGAACATAAACTTGTGAGGCAGGAGAGATGGTTGATCTCCTTTCTGGCTTCCTTTCTATTTTGTTCCTATTAATCATCTCTATAATGCTTTGTGGGTCAGGCCTCCCTAATGCCATTCATTACAATAATTGTGCCCACTTGGCTCCTGCAGCTTAAGCACTGCATTCATGCCCCTGTTGTTTCAGGGCTCTGTCATACCCACCGCTATTTGTGAACTGATTACAGCTAAGACTATCTCTGAAGGAACCTATAGCCAAAGGCTGTCCATGGATCATCACTTCCAAAAGTTGGACCAACAAGCCCTTCAGAACTGAGAGGGTTTTTGGTGAAGAGTCCCGGTGTCCACTGTACAGAAAACATTCTAGTAAAATCATCTTTATCCTTTCTCTGGGACCATGCCCCTCTGTCTGAATGTTTTCCCTTATAATCATTGTATGGACGTAGGTACTTTAATTTTTTTTACTAATTTTTATTGGAGTATAGTTTCTTTACAACGTTGTGTTCATTTCTGATATACAGCAAAGCGAATCAGCTATACGTATACATATATCCCCTCTTTTTTGGATTTCCTTCCCATTTAGGTCACCAAAGAGCATTGAGTAGAGTTCCCTGTTCTATACAGTAGGTTCTCATTAGTTATCTATTTTATACATAGTAGTGTATATATGTCAATCCCAATCTCCCAATTCATCTGACCAACCCTTCACCCCTTGGTATCCATACGTTTATTCTCTACATCTGTGTCTCTATTTCTGCTTTGCAAATAAGTTAATCTGTACCATTTTTCTAGATTCCACATATAAGCAATATTACATGATAACTGTTTTTCTCTTTCTGACTTACTTCACTCTGTATGACAGACTGTAGGTCCATCCACATCTCTGCAAATGGCACAATTTCATTCCTTTTTATGGCTGAGTAATATTCCATTGTATATATGCACCACATCTTTATCCATTCATCTGTCATTGGACATTTAGATTGTTTCCATGTCCTGGCTATTGTAAATAGTGCTGCAATGAACATTGGGGTGCATGTATCTTTTGGATTATGGTTTTCTCCAGGTATATGCCCAGTAGTGGGATTGCTGGGTCATATGGTAGTTCTATTTTTAGTTTTTTAAGGAACCTCCATACTGTTCTCCATAGTGGCTGTACCAATTTACATTCCCACCAAGAGTGTAGGAGGTTTCCATTTTCTCCACACCATCTCCAGCATTTATTGTTTTCAGACTTTTTGACGATGGCTGAGTAGGTACTTTAATAACAGAAGTTTTGTAAAATAGGAAAACTAACAGGTCAGAAGAATGGTGTGTTGCTCTGTCAGTCTGTATCTCTTGGAGCACTAAGCAGCCATGTAAACAGGCTCCCCTCTGGAGGGGGCCTATGGAGAGACCCTGAAAATACACATAGAAGGAAAATCACCTGGTTGAGCTCAGCCTTTCTGCTCTCTCTGACGAAGTACCAAATAAAAAGTGAAGTCATGTTGACCCTTCCAAACCAACCCAGCTGCCAGCTGAATGCCATCATGTGACCCTGCTCAGTGACACGTGGAGCAGAAGAATCAGCCATCTGAGAACTGCTCAAACTCCAGATCCACAAATTCATAAGATGAAATAACATGACTGTTGTTACACAGCCGTTGTATTTTGAGGGTAGTTTTTTATATAGCAATAGATACTTAGCTTGTGTACCATTTGCGTGTCAGCCACAGAACTCACTGAGATTCTTTGCATTATAAATAGCTGCTAAGTCTTTGATTATTACTTATTTCAGCTAGAAATTATTAAGGATAGACTATGTGCCAGGTACAATATTTTGCATATATTGTCTCATTCAATCCTGACAACATGAGTTACAAACAGTGCCAATCAATTATCAATTGTCTCTCAGCAATAAATACACTTTCTATACTCTGCTCTGTGATGCTTGGAATCAGACACATTTTCAGACTCATCTTCCAGTGAAATTCTGGTTAGGTTTTGCCATTAGAAGGTACCAGAGGAAGACTGAAAGGTGGGAGAAGGAAGGGATGTCTTTGCTTTGCTGCTCCTATCAGCATCGGCTTAGCATCAGCACTTGTTCCCAGTCTCCAGCATTTGAATTTCAGCACTCCCACAATCAGCCTTAGCATCCTCTCTCAGAAGTCCTAGAGGGAGCAGTCATCCTGTGCCATCTCCTCAGTGTTCTGAGCACCAGCCCTGTCTGCATCCTCCGTCAAGTTTCTGAGGAATGTTTTCCAAATTTGCTTCAGGCCACTCAATAACAAAATAAATGATGCCTTACCGATCAAGTTGAAGCACCTTTTCCTTCTCTTCCCAATAGGATCTCCTGCTCTTCAGAGAAAGTTTTTCTATATGGTGAGTAGTTATCCTTTATTTGATAGCTGCCCTTTACATTTATTTTTTAATATTTTATCAAAAATTATCTACTTATATAAGATTTCATGAAAAATACATAGTATAGTATTTCGTGTTTTTACTTTACTTAAATAGCCCCTGTATCCATAATTTTCCTCAACATCATTTTTTAAACTATCATTGTTTATATATACATATTTAACTCATTTCTTTTATCTGTCATATGGAATTCTGTTATATGACTACAATGCTATTTATCCATTATTTTATTGTTATTTTTAGGTGGTTTTTACTCTCCAAATTCCTTCAGTAACTTGACTGAAGAAAAATAATTCACTTTTTTAAGACCAAAGTGGGCTTTAGTTGGAAAATGTATTTTGTTCTTTTCTTTTGCTATGCAATCACTTTCTAGAAATGTTAAGAAACTGTCATAACCAAAAACTTACAAAATATTAAGCTTCCACTAAAGAAAAACATATGTTCCCCCAAAGAAGATCCATCTAAATAATGCCCTGAGATCTTTGTGGCATCTTAAAGTTATTAGCTCGGTTATAGCAAGGAAAGTGTTAAAATAAAAAAAAGGAAAACTTCATCCCTGAAACAGACATGATCAACTGATTGCTTACAGTGTCTTTCCTAGGTTTAACAACATTTTACTTACCCACTAAAAGACAACTATTTAACAAAATCTTACCTCTACCAACTGCAAGGTACCTTCTGATACCCAATACTGCTCCTCTTTCCAGAGGGACTAATTACAAAATGGTTGTGTTTGATGGAAGCTCACAAATAGCTTTCAACTTTGGTTAATTCCTATAAATTGGAGGTGGTAAATTTAAAAATCTAGTCAGAGCAAGTACACTTCCTTTCAGGTAGCTACTGATCTCAGTTTTCCTAGGACAATCCTGATTTCCCTGGACTTGGATTTTATAACAGTGACAAGACAAAAGTAACCTAAACTGAAATAAAGGATGAAAATCTTGATTTACCACATATTTAGTCCCAGTATGGCAACATGCTGGCATATGTGCCTTTTGTTCTCTCTGCCATGGTGAAGGCCTACTTAACAGTTGACTACAGCACTATTCTCATAGATCTCAAACAAGGCTTTGCCTTATATTGTCTCATTCAATCCTGACAACATGAGTTACAAACAGTGCCAATCTAAATACAGAACTATAAGTTTTTTATTTTAGCAAATTGATCATAAAATTAATCATTCAAACTAGGACATTTTGAGATTGAAAGAGAGTACCATTAATAACTGCACCAAGAAAATGCAAATGAAACATACATCTCAAATACATGGATATAGCTTAAAAATATTGAACATACCTCTCTGTGATAGAACAAGTTTACATTGTGTGCTAATTTAATTCAGCTACTCCTCACAATGCTATAATACATTATTAACATTATTTCCATTTTACAGATAAGCACATTGAAGATTGGAGATGTTAGATCATTTGCTTAAAATCACACAGCTAGGAAATAGTGGGTCTGTGATGTAAATTCAATATTTCTCATTCTGGAGCCTATGTTTTAACTGCCACATTCTACTGTTTCTCAAGCTCTGAACCATATCTCATGACTGGTTAAATTGCTAGTCACCTCCAGAATTATTTCAGTGATTTTTACATGGCAACCACTCAGAAGCCTTTTTCCCTCCAGTTTAAAATGATGCCACCCTCCATGCAGCTTTGTAAGAATTACCGCAATTTCTTGAGTGAGGCAAATACAACAGCAACAAATGGAAAAAAGAGAGAATGTCAGCCTCTCCTCCAAAATGGCTCAAATTAAAAGTATATATTCACTCATTTACAATCCTCATTATTCATGGATTCCATATTTGCAAATTTGCCTATTTGCTAAAATTTACTTACAGTTCTAAAATCTATAGTTGGGGCATTTTTTGTGGTTATTTGTGGACATGCACAGATTGGTGAAAAATTTGTTGCCTGATGGAAAATTTCCCAGCTGAGGTCCAGTAAGGCAATGGCCTGCCTTCTTGTCTCAGCTCTCATACTGTGAACAAGTGCAGAATGGTATGTGGTAAGGCAAGGCTCTGAGTCAAAGATAGTAACATGGGGATTAGAGGTGTATTTAACCAATGTGATAGCAAAACACTATATATAAGGCATTAAAACAATGGCTTACATTTTACTCTGGTCTTTTTTTTACTGTGTTTACTGCTCTATATCTTTTCAGCCTTTGATTTCTATCTTTTTCCTGTCATGAAGGTAGGTGGAATTCATAGCCATTTTGCAAGTTGCCCAGAACAGCAAGAATTTATCAAAATGAAAACTTGGCAAATAGTCCGAGAGCTTCCCTCAAACCATGAAACATCCAAACCTGCGGGGGTTAAAAACTAAACTCTTGATCTAAACACATGTAGGCCTTTCTGTGCTCTTCAAGCAATACATTGCTAGGTAGCCCTAGGCATGGATGTTACCAGGCCTGAAAACACTCACACGCACACATGGAGCTATCAGCCATCCTAAATACTTTCCAGTTTGTAGGTCAATCCCTTCTGTCTCTCTAAATCATTAAGCAAGTCTAACACTTGGAACTCACTCCAAACTACAAAATCCACCTACCATAAGAGCAGAGCAGGTGCCAGGATCCAAAATAAGTATAAATTCCCAAATATCACCCAAAAGAATTTCTCAACAGTTTCTATTTTCATCCAAAAAGCTGGTATATACCACTGCTGCCATTGGAGAGGACAATTAAGAGTTTGCTAAATGAGGAAAAAATACCGCTACATATGCATAATTTAAAACCCTGGAATTAAGAGCATCTTTATCCAATTTTTTGGAAAGAAGGATTGCTCGAGCTAGACGATATTATTCACAGAGGTAGCAGGAGATGCTTCTTCTGTCTTCCTCCACAGCATGGCTTGCTTCCTGCCTAAGAGCAATATATTACTTTGACCATTTACTTTGTACATATTACTGAGTTATTTTCTGAACCACGATTCAGATGTAAATCAAAACACTTGCACACTGGGTTTGAACTTAGACAGGAAGCCTTATATGTGTTTCTCCTTTTTCCTATCCATCACATATTTAAAGGTATGTTCCTCCCTGGGAAGTGAAGCAAAATATGGAGACTGGTTTTCCTTTAAAGGCACTTTGAATAAGATAGTTAATAGGTCTGAGAGTGGACAAGAGGTGTGTGATGTAGGAATTTTTTTCCTTTTCCCATAGATTATAAGGAATGACAATTATGGAAAAATCCAAATATTTTCACAACTATAGTCTCACCTATAGTAGCTACAATACTCTTATTTTTTGTAGTTTAAGTATTATAGATCAAAAAGATTGTGGCATTCTTCAAAAATCATAATAATATCATTCCTTTTGCTCATGGTCATTACACAAGGAATGTAATTTAGTTATGAGAGATTGGGCGAAGTCTTCTGGGTGGTCTGAGAAATTTTATTTACTCTTAAAAGGGATCCAAAGAAAAGATGGCCTCTCTTCCAGCTTTTCATGTAACTGTGTGAGGATGAAAGCCGTGGAATTGTGCACACATTTTATGACTAGGAGGGGACACTCTTAAGACAGAAAGCAACTATGAGAGGATGGCAAAGTAGAAAAATCAGGAGAATCTGAACCCTTGAGTGTGCTGCTAGACTCTCTTTTTGAATGTATTATATTAATAAATTTTCATTTTGTCTCAAGATATTTTTAGTAAGAGCTTCTAATAATTTTAGGATAGAACACCTAAATAATATGTAGGTTAAGTAACATAGACCCATATCATATGTAATTTAGTGAACTCAAGATTCAAAGCCAGATTTTTCTGACTGTAAACCCTTTATCTACTTTCGTAATATAATTACTTCTGATCCCACCTTGGTGAGAAATAGCTGATTATTGAGAAAAGGCAAAACACACTGATATTAATTTTCTTACCAACATGAAAGAATACTGTTTAATTTTTTAAAAAAGTTAGATGTATCTATTTATGTGGTTACTATATAGGATATATTTATTTTGCTCAATATTCATTATAGGTAATGATGTCACTAAAATCATAATAATTAATTATAAGAGGTCTTAAAGATTTTCATTTAGCATTCACTTTCAATTTCAAACTCTAGGTCCTCAGTGCTTTTTTATAACTGTTTCTAGTTCTCAATTACAAGTTGTCTTAAGTTCTCTCTGCCTTAAGTACAAAGTTATCAGTGTCAATATCACCATTATCATTTTCCTATATCCTCTCATACTATCCCTTCCTAGATGAGTCCAGTAAAAAATGAAAATTCTCTTGGGCAAATTCCTTTGGCATTTAACTTCCTTTCATATATGATTCAATTCATATCCAACAATATCTTCTCCTTCAAATTCTATCTCCAGTCTCCCTTCTTCTTCAAGACATTGTTGGAATGATATCCCACCCCTAAGCAGCTCTCCATGCTTGGTTGCTACATAGTGCTCTGTCACAAATCACCTTCTCTACACACACTTTCCTGACCCTTCCAGTCTAGCAGGCACCATTCCTTATCATTCTGAGTGTAACTCTACATGTCTGAGGATTCGGTGTGCCCCATAGTCTAAGACAGGCAAATACTATTTAACATGTTTCTCATTATCTCTTACACTTCGTTAATGTTTATTATATACTTGATGGTGTGTGCATATCTGTGTGTGTATATATATGTTTTTATATGTATGTGTGTGTATATATATATTCCAGAAATCAAACAAAATCCATTATAAATACTGTACAATACTTATACAGTATATGGTATGCCAGTAACTATTGTTCTAAGAGCTTTAATTAAATATATTAGTATTTAATCTTCACAATAACCTGTATAGGATTAGGTAATTTTACTAACCCCATTTTTATAAAGAAATTTCTAAATTACCGAAAATCATACAACAAGGAATTGGTGGAGTTGGAAGGCAGGCGATCTGACTTCAGAATCCATGAAGCTACTATACTGTGCTTCCTTCCTGTGAACATTCATCAGCCACCCATATGGCTCACACTGCACTCATCCCAGATAGTTCATATTGCTTCCCTCACTTAGAATCTACATCTTTTAGAAAGGAATATACATCTAATAATTACTGAGCATTGTAGAAGACATGACTAGTTGGCATCAAAATGTATATTCCCTCTTCCTGAATGTGTGTCTATTCCTGGGAGGGAGTTATCTAGCAGAGATTGTATTTCTGGGGTGCTCCCTACATCCAGGTGAAGCCATGTTACTAGTTCTCATCAGTGGGCTGTGAGCAAAATTGATTTGTATCACTTTGGGGGCAAAAATTTTTAAGGAATTAATAGTCTTCTTTGTCCCGTGTTTTCTCTTCTACCAGCTAGATGTGGAAGAGTATAAGGCTCATTACATGGTCAAGCTAAATGATAAATGGATGATGGTTTTTTAATGGGTCCTTCATACAGGGAAGTCATGAGCCACTGGGAATATTCACATCTGATTATTAAGTAAGTACCAAATAGTCATCTATGAAGTTTGAGTCTTCATTCAATTTTAAAGTCTGTTACAACAGCTGGCTTTTCTGTAACTAACGCAGGCATGTAACAGAGGCCAGAAATGACACACGCATTTTCTCAGATGATTCATACCGCATTCTTTGAGGCAAGTACTTTTATCTCTGTAAAAACTATGGTTCATTGAGACTGATCAACTTGTTGAAGGTTATACAATTCCAGAGTGTCTGACTCTGACAGCTATACAATGTTACTACAATATGGTGTCTATCGTATGCATCTTGTTTTCGAGCTTAAGCCCAACAGATCATAGTATTTTCTTTCCTGAAATATATTCACACTACTTTGAACAAGAGAGCCTCTTAACAGACATCTATCCCCTCACTCCTTCCTGGCTAACAGAAGCATGATTGTGTTGGTGCAGCCCCAGGTGATAGATTACACTTGAGCTAAGCAAGTTAGGACAAAAGATTCCTCAGTTCCCACACTCTCTTGCTGTGCAAGTAGCAAAGATCATCTGGAGAGGTTCTGAGAAAGGTTTCTTCCCTTGTGAAGGGAACAGAAGCAGATGATTCCCCTTTTTCTGCTTAGATGGATAGGATGATGGGGGCTTCCCCACTCATTTTGTAACCATGAAAGAATAGCCAAAACCATTGCAGAGAGGAGTAAATCAACTTTATGTAATAACTCACCTCTCAAAAACATCTTGTATGACAAAAAATTCTGTATATGTGGATGCATTAGTGTGTTAGCTTTTCTGTTATTTAGAGCTGAAAATGATTCTAACCAAGGAAACTATCATTCCGAAATTATTTTTTTCAGTATAATCTTTATCAAAATATACCAACATCCCATAAGGATATATTATAGTTTTTATGACACTCTAAATGACTATCAATACTGAAAAATTTTTAACTTACCCTATTTATATTTACCATAAAGCCACTATTTTTCTTTAGCATTATCTTCGTGGCAGGAGTTTGGTTTCTTAAATATAAGGAGTTTAACTTGTTAAATATGCATTTATTTTATTTGTGGCTTTTTGTGTAATGAGAGATTAGGGAAAAGTAGAAGAATAGAGAATTTTGCAAGGTAGGAAACACCAAATACTTTAATATTTGATATTTGAAATAGTGAATCAGACAAGTTACAGAATTCAAAAGGAGGAATGGAGAAACGTTTCCTATTTATTAGCTTTTTTCTAAGTTTGGCTGCTTTATTTGTAGATGGTACTAATGATAGTACACAGCTCATTGATTGAGTTTCCAATCCCATGCGCAATGTCATGAATATTGACAGCCCTCAATAAATGAGAACTGCTTTTTTCATTATTATTGTAATCATCTAATAATAATAATGGTTCTGAAATGTCAAAATATCTTTGGTAAAGACACTGCTGTGAATCACTGAAGTGACTTAGGACGATAACTATGTTCTCTAATTTACTTTTTGTGAAAGATATACAGTAACTTTAAAATTAGCCATGGGATGCATTCATTTACTTGGCTGTCTCTCAACTTCAAAACTACCTTAAATTTCAAGCTACACCTTAACTTCAATAAATGAGACAAAAACAATGTGCAACTTATGGCACTGAGCCAGTCATGTGAATGGTAAGCAACTTTCCTTCTACTCTCTCCCCAAAGTTATTTTGAAGTATGTAGCAACAATGCTGTTAGAAATTTCAGTGTAAGTAAGTTGGCAACTTTCAAAAGAAATTAGAGTCTATAGAGAATATTTATCCTTTGTATAAACTACTTCTAATTCCATGCTTTATCCTGCTAGGTTAAGGGTTATTCTAACCTCTACAGAGTACGAGAAAATTTAGATGCCCCTAGTCTTTTTTTCAAATTACTCTTCCCTGCTTTTAAAATAATAGAATAAAATTGATCCTTTAAATGGATAAGACATTAGGTTAGAACTTGATAATATACTTTGAACTATTGGAAATAGACTCTGTCAAGTCATTTGATCTTTGCCTCTTTTGTAGTTTATTTTAATTTCAAGAAGTATTTTAAATGCCCTGTCTACCAAATCAGGTAATTTTTGAACTTCAACACTTTTGTGGGACAACTTTCCACTGTTTAGATATTAGGTTACTAAATGTAATCTAGTAATAAGTTTATATCTAACACTGATTCAAAATTTTCTGTATAATGTAGTGTGCTGGGCATTAAGAAATCCAGCTTGAATACCAGATGCTGTCACTAAACTCACTGTGTGACATGTGGGAACCCCTCTTTCTTCTCGTCATCTTAATTTCCTCAAATATAAAGGCAAAAGAATTGGACTAGAACTCTATGGCTTCAGCATCTTTCAGCTATGAAATTCTTTGTTGCAATGCTCATTATGGTCAGGGCTCTCATGTAATAATATAGGTCATATGAAAAAGTTTTACAATCCTTAAGAAAAAATAAAATGTCCCCATAAAAATATTAATAAAGGCTATGAATATGCAATTACCAAACAAGAAGCACATGAAAAATACTCAGCCTCATTAGTAATCAGAGAAAGCAAATAAATAACAATAAAATAAGTTCTTACCCATCAGACTGTAAACAATTTAAATTTTGATAATATTAAGTTTTAGTGATACTAAAGGGACAGACATCTCTCACACATTGCTGAGAGGACATATTAGCTTAGCTACTTTGGAGGAGAATTTGGAAATAGCTTTCTAAAATTAAACTGCACATAGTACACCCCCTAGAAATTCCATTTAACTGTATTTTTACCAGAAAAAAACACTTTCCAACTCATAAGGAAACTTATTCAAGAGCACTCCTGAAGCATTATATGTAATCAAGATACATTTGTGGGAGAAAAACTGATGTTCATGAATAGAAGAATCATGTAATAAACTGTACTACACCTGTACTATGGAATACTATGTAGAAAAGAATGAAGTAAATTCACTGTGCTAATTTCTACAAATATGCAAGATCTGTTTTTCATTTAACATACAGAACAATATAAGTAGCATGGTAGTATGTGTACTTGTGTGTGTGTGTGTGTGTGTGTGTGTGTGTGTGTGTATAAATAAATTTCAAAGGATCTAGAATATTCAGGACCAAATTAATGTTTCCCTCTAGGGAAACAGGGAGAGGACTGATGTTCATGGTAAAAGAGCCTTCTCTCTAGTGTCTATACTTTTTGTAAGTATAATATAATCATATATTAATCATGAAATTAAACATTACTGGAAAAGGAGGATTTAATTCTTTTATATTACCATGAATTTCATCAAAAATTTTGTCAATATCAATTTTTTCAAAAATAAATTGACCACAGATTTATGGCTATATTTCTGGACTCAATTTATTCTACTGATCTATACATCTCTCTTTACACCAGTACAACACTGTCTTGATTACCACATCTTCGTAATTCTGGTATACCTGCTATACAGCCTTTCAACTTTGTTTTATTATTATGTTACACATACATATTTTTCTAAAGTATTATGGTTAAATAGCTTTCCCCTTAATGTAAAGAAACAGCAAAGTCAACAAGGATAAACTAGTACTTTGTAGAACTACTTTCTCAGAAGACATAGGGAATATGCTGGTCTGTGGGACTTTTAGTGGGTGTCATGTTTATGTCTCCCTGATTTCATGAACTGGTTAAACAGAAATTTCAAAAGACTGTCCAGCAATGTCAACCAGTCTTGGTATCTCTTGTTAATTATTTGAATTTTTTCTCTCTCTCCCTCCCTCCCTCCCTCCCTCTTATTCTCCCTCTTCTCAGTAGCTGGTCTCTTGTGAGTTTTTCCTAAATTACTTATATAAAAATACTTCAATATGCCATTTAGTTAATATTCATTCATAAAATAATGACAATCATAAGTCACATACATAAAACACTTTAAAATTTACAAACCATTTTAAAATTTTATCCTATTTATCCTTATCATAGGCAGGCATCTGTTATTATAGTTATTTTATACATGACAAAACTGAGAATGATTACATAAACAATTTGAATGACTTCAAACAAGAAGTATGTGACAGAAAGAACTCAAAAATAAGTTCTTGATTCCAATTCTAATTATTTTTTATTGTGGACTTACTAATGGTGTAATATACATGAAAGTAGTTGGCAAACTGTAAACACCATAGAGATTTTTAGGTGGTTTTTATTGTTATTAACTTGATTATTGTTACGCGGAAGAAAGTTAATCTGTAATACCAAACACATTCTTTCTGTAGAAAACTGCATATGTAGAAAATTCTCCCTGAAGCAGGCTTTAGGAGATACCTACAATGAGACTGCTTTATTAGACAGGTAAAAGTGAGATAAAGGGAACAGGAGATAAAACCTTTAATTCATGGGTTATATATGAATTCGTATATAACAACCACATTAGAAACAATGGCCAGCTAGGCAAATTATGACCTCAAGCTATTTGGATGGAAAAAACTACCAGCAAAACTAACATGTTTCCCTAAAGGCTTAAAAATACTTTTCGGGCTTCATTGGTGGCGCAGTGGTTGAGAGTCCGCCTGCCGATGCAGGGGACGCGGGTTCGTGCCCCGGCCCGGGAGGATCCCACATGCCGCGGAGCGGCTGGGCCCGTGAGCCATGGTCGCTGAGCCTGCGCGTCCGGAGCCTGTGCTCCGCAACGGGAGAGGCCACAACAGTGAGAGGCCCGTGTACCGCCAAAAAACAACAACAACAAAAAAAACTTTTCATTTCTACCATATAAAGGCTATACAAAATCAGTCCCAATACTGCCTATCTCTCCAAACACCTCTTTAAATATTCTCTTGCCAAGGATCCCCACGACCCAAAGAAAGTCAGTCTATCATTTATTTAGTTACCTGTTGTGCTTTTATCAGTTTATTGCCTCTCAGCTTCTAATCCATTTTTCATTGCCTGCTCTGTGATAACAGAGATGGGCCCTGTAAATATTTCTCCTTGGGCTCTGCAAATATTTCTCTATACACTTTTGATATTAACTATTTTTTCACGTGTAAGAAGGAAAGAATAAACCTATTTTGTAGGATTATTATGATAAAATGATATCATCTATGGAAAGTGATCATTATTGTACTGAACACATTTTAAGTTCCCCACAATTGTTAGTTCACATTCATCCATCTAATCCAACTCTTAGCTACATAGATCCAGGTAAAGTTCATCTTCCACATGAAAGTTTAAATTAAAATTGAATGCTCATGAAGGCCAGAATAAGATTCTATTGTTCAGGATTAAAGCACATTGACTATCACACCAATATGCTCAATAATATGTACTGAATTAATTGATCAATGACATCTTCCATACTATTCAGGATGTCAGTGATTTATTCTTTTCTGTTATGGTTTAATATTAAGTGTATTAGTCATTTTTCTTTCCCTTGAGGTCAGGTAATAAGAATTCTTTTGTATCCTTATAATACCAGGCATAATGTGAGGGAAAAGCAATTACTCAAAAATTGCATATTGATTAAGTGTTAAATGATATTTCACAAATTCTAACATGTTTATTAGAAAAAATGTTGGATTTATTACAAAACTAAGCCTCTCTCTTTTCTGGACATGAGGTGTTACTTTTTGCTCTGTAAAGGTTGAACTGCAGTACAATTTTCTTTTCTAAGTTATCTTACTGTACCTCCTCCTGAACTTCTGACTTTAACTGTCACTCACTGTCAGAAGAGCTGTCTCTAGGCAAGAACCAATCTTGAAGCTAAGGAGAAATGTGAGCTGAGTTGCACAGAGTAATGTGTCTCATTACTTCCAAAAGTAGTAAAAAAAAAAAAAAAAAAAAAGCTTTCAATGGGCTCACCCTTCATTGAGAAGGAGGATTCCCCCAAAAGAACAGTGTGTCTGAATGGCCAAGCCCATCCACCCCTTCAATTTTCAGATGGCTGACCATATGAATGTACATAGTCACAAAGAAGAAAATGAGTTCTCTTCACGTTTGGAATAGAGCAGTGAAGAGCAAAGCATAGCTCCATAGCAAAGCATAAATCTGAATTTCCCATAAGAGGGAAAAAATAACAGAAAAAGTTTTCAAGGATGACATTAAGAAAAATTAGCAAAGAATTTGGGAAAATGCCATTTTTAGAGTATACAGAGTACAGTTACACATAGCCTCAATGACAGGGATTTTTAAGAATTGCCATTAAAAGCCTGAAATTGATAAACTATGTGTTAAATAGGCCTTTTTTTTTTTTTTTTTTAGCCAAGCAAGGGAACACAGGTAGAAATAAGTTTACTCTTGAAGTGTAGATTAACGATAGCAAAGGAAATAAGGCACTGTGGCTAGAAGTCCTCGCTGAAATACACATGCCATAGTCCTTCTTTGTTCCCTCCCTTTTGGACATTACACAATTGATTCCCATTCCTTATTGAGATGCTGGTGCTAATCAATGCCATTGTCATTCCACTTGAATTCTGTCTATAAAACCAGCCATAGTTGCCTACTGTATTATAAAAACAAATCATGAGGCCACTTAACTTTTGGTTTGAAAATTTCGTAATTCCTCTTATTGTGTTGAAAATCCCACAAAAACTTGGCTACATCTAGCCTGGTTGAGCTAAACTAAACCATGGTGTTCAGCTTCTCAGAATAAGAGAAATTAGGAGTTTCCTATCTTATTCCATTTTGAGTAAAATGAAGATGCTGTGAACAGTTAGCCAGAAGCAGGGAGATTGATTACAGCCTTTTGTTGGTGAGAATGAAATTAGATTAGTCTCCATGTGAGAACTTGGACCCCCAACTGGGTAAGAGGTTGAAGGAAAGTCATAGGAGGCAGGATGATTAGTATGTTTGTACATCTTGAGAAGCTGTCTTACACTTTACTTCACACCTCTTTTTATTGAGGAGTTGCCCCTTGCTGTGGATTTCCCTGTGTAAAGTGGAGATACTTTTGCTAATTTGCAATGTATCAAAAGAGAGCATTCAATTATCTAATGACAGATGAACTAGTGCAGAAAATTAAGACTCCATCACACTTTTTCTGCACATGGATGATCAATACTTTAATTCTCTCCTAATACTTGTTAGGGTAATCTGAAGCACGGAATGCCCTCATAGGACAACGTGGAGGGATGAAATGAGACTCTCATGGAGAAAAAAATAAGGATTTCCTAACTTCAGAAAAGCGCCAGTACCTGGATTAATATGCTATTCTAAACATCAAACTAAATTAGTATTGAGTTCTTTAAAAAGTTTGCATTCAACTCCCAATAATCTATCTGCCTTCCTAATGCCTAGCCAGGTCTCCTTGAAGACCTGACACTGACTTCAAGTTCAAGTGAGGACTTGATTTCCCTTGGCCTGCCATTCCTGTGACCCACTGCCATGGACATGCTGTACCCCCATAGGATAATGTGTTGAATTTATAGGCTACAAGTGCAGACTGTGACAAAGTTAGGAGAGAAAATAAGAAGTGGGGTGAAGAATACAGAAGTGTGGCAAAGGAAAATGTGAATACAGGAAAGGAAAAGAAAGAAGAAAATTAAGAAGTTTGTTATAAAACTTATGGCTACCAAAGGGCAAACTGGGGGGGAGGGATAAATTAGGAGTTTGTGATTAATATACACTTTACTATATATAAAATAGATAACCAACAAAGACCTACTATATAGCACAGGGAACTATATCCAGTATTTTGTAGCAAAAGGGAAAAGAATCTGAAAAAGAATATATATAGTCACCTGAAACGAATGCATTGTAAATCAACTATACTTCAGTTAAAATAAAGAAGGTTGGTATACAACAGCAAGAAAAAAATACTATAATTTGGATGAGAATAATTTAGATTGAACCACAGACTTTCTGCTCCTTACTTTTTAGGCAATTTTAGAAAATCATTTAATCTCAATTTCCTCATGTATTATATAGAGATAATAATATCTGTCTGACCTACTTTCTAGGATTCTGTAAGAATCGAATGTGACAAAGTGGTAAAAGTGGCCTATGTCTTTTATAAAGCACCATAAACATACATAGTCTAACTTTTAATCTTTATCCCATTCAAACTATCCTGAGGCTGGATTCCAATTCCACAATCTATGTGGGTCCAAAATCATGCTGATGAATACATACATAAATATACAAATGAATATGTGAATGTAAAAATAAGGAGGAGGCAATTTTATCAAGATATCCTGGGAGTATGTAGGACTACAGAGGGAGCTTGAGAAGAAGAGATAGCCCTAGAAGCTAAGCCATCATGAAGCCCTCCCTGGAAGGGACTCAATAAGTGAGTTTGAAGAATTCTGATTCACTTAGAAGGAGATATAAACTGAAAGACAGTGGTAGAACTTTTGAGTTTATTATTGTTTTGAATTAAAGTATAGCTGATTTACAATGTTGTCTTAGTCTCTGTTGTACAGCAAAGTGATTCAGTTATATATATATGCACACACACGCATGGCAGATTTTTTTTTAACTAAATAATGTCTTTCATAAATTTTTATTTTCTACTGGAGTATAGTTAATTAACAATGTTGTGTTAGTTTCTGTTGTACAGCAAAGTGATTCAGTTTTATATATATATATACACACACGTGTAAGATTTTTCTTTTTCTTTTACTAAGTAATGTCTTTTGTAAAATTTTATTTTCTATTGGAGTATAGTTGATTAACAATGTTGTGTTAGTTTCAGGTGTAAAGCAAAGTGATTCAGTTATAAATACACCAGTATTTATTCTTTTCAAATTTTTTTCCCACTTAGGTTGTTACAGAATACTGAGCAGACTTCCCTGTGCTAAACAGTAGGTCCTAGTTGGTTATCTATTTTAAATATAGCAGTGTATACATGTCAATCCCAAACTCCCAGTCTATCCCTCCCAGCCACCCTTTTCACCTGGTAACCATAAGATCGTTCTCTAAGTCTGTGTGTTCCTGTTTTGTAAATAAGTTCATTTGTATCTATTTTTTAGATTCTGCAAATGAGTGATATATTTGTCCTTCTCTGTCTGACTTATACTCACTTAGTATGATAATCTCCAGGTCTGTTCATGTTGCTGCAAATGGCATTCTTTTTAATGGCTGTATATATGTATATACTGTATATATGTACCACATCATTTTTATCTATTCATCTGTTGATGGACAGTTATGTTGCTTTGGTGTCTTGGCTATTGTAAACAGCCCTGCAATGAACACTGGGCTGCATGTAGCCATTCAAACCATGGTTTTCTCCAGATACATGCCTGGGAGTGGGATTGCTGGATCATATGGTAGCTCTATTTTTACTTTTTTAAGGAACCTCCATACAGTTCTCCATAGTGGCTGTACCAATTAACACTCCCACCAAGAGTGCGGGAGGGTTTCCTTTTCTCCACATCCTCTGCAGCATTTGTTATTTATAGACTTTTGTTGATGGCCATTCTGACCAGTGTGAGGTGATATCTCATTGTAGTTTTGATTTGCACTTCTCTAATAATTAGAGAAGTTGAGCATCTTTTCATGTGCCTCTTGGCCATCTGTATGCCTTCTTTAAAGAAATGTCTATTTAGGTCTTCTGCCCATTTTTGGATTGGGTTGTTTTATTGATATTGAGCTGGGTGAGCTGATTGTCTATTTTGAAGATTAATCATTTTTCAGTTGCTTTGTTTGCAAATATTTTCTCCCATTCTGACAGTTGTCTTTTGGTCTTGTTTATGGTTCCTTTCTGGGGGAAAGCTCTTAAGTTTCATTAGGTCTCATTGGTTTATTTTTGTTTTTATTTCCATTTCTCTAGGAGGTGGGTCAAAAAGGATCTTGCTGTGATTTATGTCACAGAGTGTTCTGCCTATGTTTTCCTCTAAGAGTTTGATAGTGTCTGGCCTTACATTTAGGTCTTCGATCCATTTTGTGTTTATTTTTGTGTATGGTGTTAGGGAGTGTTCTAATTTCATTCTTTTACATGTAGCTGTCCAGTTTTCCTAGCACCACTTATTGAAGAGGCTGTCTTTTCTCCATTGTATATTCTTGCCTCCTTTATCAAAGATAAGGTGATGATATGTGTGTGGGTTTATCTCTGGGCTTTCTGTCCTGTTCCACTGATCTATATTTCTGTTTCTGTGCCAGTCCCATACTATCTTGATTACTGTAGCTTTGTAGTATAGTCTGAAGTCAGGGAGCCTGATTCCTCCAGCCCCATTTTTCTTTCTCAAGATTGCTTTGGCTATTCGGGGTCCTTTGTGTTTCCACACAAATTGTGCAATTTTTTGTTCTAGTTCTGTGAAAAATGCCAGTGGTAGTTTGATAGGGATTGCATTGAATCTGTAGACTGCTTTGGGTAGTATAGTCATTACCACAATGTTGACTCTTCCAATCTAAGAACATGGTAACTCTCTCCATCTGTTTATATCATCTTTAATTTCTTTCAGCAGTGTCTTATAGTTTTCTGCATACAGGTGTTTGCCTCCTTAGGCAGGTTTACTCCTAGGTATATTATTCTTTTTGTTGCAGTGGTAAATGGGAATGTTTCCTTAATTTCACTGTCAGATTTTTCACCATTAGTGTATAGGAATGCAACAGACTTCTGCGCATTAATTTTATATCCTGCTACTTTATGAAATTAATTGATTAGCTCTAGTAGTTTTCTGGTAGCATCCTTAGGATTCTCTATGTATAGTATCATGTCATCTGCAAACACAGTGACAGCTTTATTTCTTCTTTTCCAATTTGGATTCCTTTTATTTCTTTTTCTTCTCTGATTGCTGTGGCTGAAACTTCCACAACTATGTTGAATAATAGTAGTGAGAGTGCACAACCTTGTGTTGTTCCTGATCTTAGTGGAAATGGTTTCAGTTTTTCAACATTGAGAACAATGGTGGCTGTGGGTTTGTCATATACAGCCTTTATTACGTTGATGTAAGTTCCCTCTATGCCTACTTTCTGGGGTTGTTTTATTTTTTTATCATAAATAGGTGTTGAATTTTGTCAAAAGTTTTTTCTGCATCTATTGAGATGATCATTTGGTTTTTCTCCTTCAATTTCTTAATATGGTTTATCACATTGATTGATTTGCATATATTGAAGAATCCTTGCATCCCTGGGATAAACCCCACTGGATCATGGTGTATGATCCTTTAATGTGTTGTTGGATTCTGTTTGCTGGTATTTTGTTGAGGATTTTTGCTTCTATGTTCATCAGTGATATTGGTCTGTAATTTTCTTTTTTTTGTAGTATCTTTGTCTGGTTTTGGTATCAGGGTAATGGTGGCCTTGTAGAATGAGATTGGGAGTGTTCCTCCCTCTGCTATATTTTGGGAGAGTTTGAGAAGGATAGGTGTTAGCTCTTCTCTAAATATTCAATCGAATTCGCCTGTGAAGCCATCAGGCCCCAGGCTTTTGTTTGTTGTAACATTTTTAATCACAGTTTCAATTTCACTGCTTTTGATTGTTCTGTTTATATTTCCTATTTCTTCCTGGTTTAGTCTTGGAAGCTGTGCTTTTCTAAGAATTTGTCCATTTCTTCCAGGTTGTCCATTTTATTGGCATTTAATTTCTTGTAGTAATCTCTCATGATCCTTTGTATTTCTGCAGTGTCAGTTGTTACATCTCCTTTTTCATTTGTAATTCTGTTGATCTGAGTCTTCTCCCTTTTTTTCTTGATGAGTCTGGGTAATGGTTTATCAATTTTATCTTCTCAAAGAAACAAGTTTTAATTTTATTGATCTTTTCTATCATTTCTTTTTCATTTATTTCTGATCTGATCTTTATGATTTCTCTCCTTCTGCTAACTTTGGGGTTTTTTGTTCTTCTTCCTCTAATTGCTTTAGGTGTAAGTTTAGGTTGTTTATTTGAGATGTTCCTTGTTTCTTGAGGTAGGATTGTATTGCTATAAACTTCCCTCTTAAAACTGCTTTTACTGCATCCCATAGGTTTTGGGTCGTCGTTGCTCCATTGTTATTTGTTTCTAGGTATTTTTTGATTTCCTCTTTGATTTCTTCAGTGATCTCTTGCTTATTTAGTTGTGTGTTGTTTAGTCTCCATATGTTTGTACTTTTTACAGGTTTGCTTCCTGTAATTGATATCTAGTCTCATAGACTTGTGGTTGGAAAAGACATTTGATACCATTTCAACTTCTTAAATTTACCAAGGCTTGATTTGTGACCCAGGATATGATCTATCCTGGAGAATGTACCATGAGCACATGAGAAGAAAGTGTATTCTATTGTTTTTGGATGGAATGTCCTATAAATATCAATTAAATCCATCTTGTTTAATGTGTCATTTAAAGCTTGTGTTTCCTTATTAATTTTTTGTCTGGATGATCTGTCCATTGTTGAAAGTGGGGTGTTAAAGACCCCTACTATGATTGTGTTTCTGTCAATTTCTCTGCTAACGTGTGGGTCTGTGTTCCTGTCTTCTTAGTCGTTTGGCATAGGGTGTACAGCATCGTAGCTTGCTGGTCATTGAGTGGAGCTGGGTCTTAGCATTGAGATGGCGATCTCTGGGAGAGCGTTCCCTGTTTGATATTATGTGGAGCTGGGACGTCTCTGGTGGAGCAATGTCCTGAACTTGGCTCTCCCGCCTCAGAGGCTCAGGCCTGATGCCCAGCTGGAGCACTACGACCGTTTTGGGAAGGGTCTTCTGCCAGCATTCAGTAGGTGTTCTGTAGGAGTGGTTCCACATGTAGATGTATTTTTGATGTATTTGTGGGGAGAAAGGTGATCTCCACATCTGACTCTTCCACCATCTTGAAGGTCCCCTGGTTAGGAGTTTTTTAATTACAGCTTCAATTTCATTACTTGTGACTTGTCTGTTCATATTTTCTATTTCTTCCTGGTTCAGTCTTGGCAAGTTGTAGCTTTCTAAGAATTTGTCCATTTCCTCTAGCTTGTCCATTTTATTGGCATATAGTTGCTTGTAGTAGTCTCTTATGATCCTTTGTATTTCTGTGGTGTCCGTTGTAACTTCTCCTATTTCATTTCTAATTTTATTGATTTGAGCCCTCTCTTTAGCCAGAGGCTAAAGGTTTTTCAATTGTTTTATCTTTTCAAAGAACCAGCTTTTAGTTTCATTGATATTTCCTATTGTTTTCTTCATCTCTATTTCATTTCTTTCTGCTCTGATGTTTATTATTTCTTTCTTTCTACTAACTTTGGCTTTTTTTGTTCTTTATTCTCTCATTGCTTTAGGTGTAAGGTTAGGTTATTTGTGATTTTTCCTATTTCCTGAGGTAAGATTGTATTGCTATAAACTTCCCTTTTAAAAATGTTTTTTCTGCATCACATAGGTTTATGGTCATCGTGTTTTCATTTTCATTTGTCTCTAAGTATATTTTGATTTCCTCTTTGATTTCTTCAGTGATCCATTGGATGTTTAGTAGCATAATGTTTAGCCTCCATGTTTTTATGTTTTTTACAGTTTTTTTTCTTGTGGTTGATTTCTAATCTCATAGCGTTGTGGTCAGAAAAGATGCTTGATATTATTCCAATTTTCTTAAATATACTGAGGCTTGCTTTGTGGCCCAGCATGTGATCAATCATGGAGAATGTTCCATGGGCACTTGAGAAGAATTTGTATTCTGCTGGGAATGCTCTGTAAATATCAATTAAGTACATTTGATCTAATGTATCATTTCAGGTCTGTGTTTCCTTATTGATTTCCTGTCTGGATGATCTATTGGTGAAAGTGGGGTGTTAAAGTCCCCTACTCTGATTGTGTTTCTGTCAATTTCCCCTTTTATGGCTGTTAGCATTTGCCTTATGTATTGAGGTGCTCCTATGTTGGGTGTATAAATATTTACAATTGTTATATTTTCTTCTTGGATTGATCCCTTGATCATTATGTAGTATCATTCTTTGTCTCTTGTAACAGTCTTTATTTTAAAGTCTATTTTGTCTGATATGAGAATAGTTACTCCAGCTTTCTTTTGATTTCCATTCACATGGAATATCTTTTAACATCCCCTCATTTTCAGTCTATATGTGTCTCCTGGTCTGAAGTGGGTCTCCTGCAGACAGCATATATATGGGTCTTGTTTTGGTATCCATTCAGCCAGTCTATGTCTGTTGGTAGGGCATTTAATCCATTTATGTTTAGGGTTATTATTGATATTTATTTCTTATTGCCATTTTGTTAATTGTTTTGGATTTAGTTTTGTACGTCTGTTTTCTTCCCTTCCTCTTATGTTCTCCTCTCTTTTGATTTGATGACTGACTCTAATGTTGTGTTTGGATTCCCCTTTCTTTTTTGTGTGAATCTACTGTAGATTTTTGATTTGCAGTTACCATGAGGTTTTGATATAGTATTCTATATGTAAACAAGATTGTTTTAAGTTGCTGGTCTTTTAATTTCAAATACCTTTCCAATATCCTGCATTTGTGCTCTCCTTTTCTCATGCTTGCTGGTTTTGATATCATATTTGTGTGTGGATGATTTACTACCTTTACTGTATGTTTGCATTTACTGGAGAGTTTTTCCATTTGTAATTTTCTTGTTTCTAGTTGTGACCTTTTCTTTTCCGCCTAGAGAAGTTCCTTTAGCATTTGTTGCAAAGCTGGTCTGGTGGTGCTGAATTCTCTTACCTTATGCTTATCTGCAAAGCTTTTGGTTTCTTTGTTGAATCTGAATGAGAGCCTTGATGGGTAGACACTTCTTGATTGTAGTTTCTTCCCTTTCATCACCTTAAATATATGGTGCCACTCCCATCTGGCCCGCAGAATTTCTGCTGAGAAATCAGCTTCTAACCTCATGGGAATTCCCTTTTATGTTGTTTCTTTTCCCTTGTTGCTTTTAATATTTCTTCTTTGTCTTTAACTTTTGTCAATTTGATTACTATGTGTCTTGGTATGTTCTTCTTTGGGTTTATCCTGCCTGGGACTCTCTGCACTGCCCGAACTTGAGTGACTCTTTCCTTTCCCATGTTAGGGAAGTTTTCAGTTATTATCTCTTCAAATATTTTCTCACGTCCTTTCTCTCTTCTCCTTCTGGCACCCCTCTAATATGAATGTTGATGTGTTTAATGTTGTCCCAGAGGTCTCTGAGACTGTCCTCATTTCTCTTCATGTTTTTTTTCTTTATTCTGTTCCATGGCAGTGGTTTCCACCATTCTGTCTTCCAGCTCACTTATCCATTCTTCTCACTCACTTATTCTGCTATTGTTTCTTTCTAGTACATTTTTTATTTTAGTTATTGTATTGTTCATCTCTGTTTATTTGTACTTTAGTTCTTCTAGGTCTTTGTAAAACAACTCTTGTATCTTCTTGATCTGTGCCTCCATTCTTTTTCTGAATTCTTGGATCATCTTCACTATCATTATTCTGAATTCTTTTTCTGGCAGATTGCCTATCTCCATTTCACTTAGTTGTTCTTCTGGGGTTTTATCTTGTTCCTTCATCTGGAACCTATTCCTCTGCCATCTCATTTTGTCTAAATTTCTCTGATTGCGGTTTCTGTTCTACAGGCTGCAAGGTTGTAATTTTTCTTGTTTCTGCTGTCTGCTCCCTGATAGATGAGACTGTCTAAGAGGCTTGTGCAGGCTTCCTGGTGGGAGGGACTGGTTCCTGCTCACTGGTGGGTGGAGCTGGGTCTTGCCCCTTTTTTGGGCAGGGCTGTGCCAAGGGGCGTGTCTAGAGGGCTGTGGGCTCAGGAAGACTTTAAGCAGCCTGTCTGTTAATGGGTATGGCTGTGTTCCCACCCTGTTGGTTGTTTGGCCTGAGGCATCCCAGCACTGGGGCCTGCAGGCTGTTGAGTGGGGCCAGGTCTTGGTAAGAAAACGGCAGCCTCTAGGAGGGCTCACGCCAGTGAGTACTCCCCAGAACTGTTGCCACCAGTGTCTTTGTCCCCACAATGAGCCCCGCAACTCTGCAGGAGATCCTCCAATACTATCAGGTAGGTCTGGCCCAGTCTCTTATGAGGTCACCACTTTTTAACCTGGGTTCTGGTACTCAGGAGATCTTATGTGCCCCCTCTAAGAGTGGAGTTTCTGTTTCCCCCAGTCCTGTGGAATTCCTGTGATCAAACCCTGCTGGCCTTCAAAGCCAGATTTTCTGGGTGCTCCGCCTCCCATTGCCAGACTCCCAGGCTGGGAAGCCTGATGTGGTGCTGAGAACTTTCACTCCTGTGGGAGAACCTCTGTGGTATAATTATTTTCCAGTTTCTGGGTTGCCCACCTAGCAAGTATGGAATTTGGTTTTATTGCAATTGCACTCCCCCCACCACCATCTCATTGTGGCTTCTTCTTTGTCTTCATATGCAGGGTATCTTTTTTGGTAGGTTCTAGTGTTTTTGTTTTTGTTAATGGTTGTTTAGCAGTTAGTTGTGAATTTGGTGTTTTCATAAGAAGCTGTGAGCTCACATCTTTCTACTCTGTCATCTTTTCTCCATCTCCTCCTGTGTCCTGAAAAAGTCATCTCAGATTCTTTCCCTTATAGGTTATTATAAAATGTTGAATATAGTTCCCTATGCTGTACAGTAGGACCTTGTTGTTTAACTATATTATATACCATTGCATGTATCTGTTAATCTCAAGCTTCTAATTTATCCCCCTTTCTTTCCCCTTTGATAACCATAAGTTTGTTTTCTATGCCTGTGAGTTTGTTTCTGTTTTGTAAATAATTTCATTTGTATTATTTTTTGGATTCCTCATATAAGTGATACCATGATATTTGTCTTTCTTTGTCTTACTTCACTTAGTATGATAATCTCTAGGTCCATCCATGTTGCTGCAAATGGCACTATTTCATTCTTTTTTATAGCTGGGTAATATTCCATTGTGTGTGTGTGTGTGTATACACACACACACACACACACACACATACATATATACACACACACACAGACACCCCACATCTTCTTTATCAATTCTTCTGTCAATGGACACCAAACCAAGTCCACTTCCCTGGTCTGTTCACTGAAGCCCAAGTTTTAGCACCCAGCTGCTGGGCACACCAGTAGGTGTGTATCTTGGTCTAAGAAGTGCAGTGAGGTGGCAAGGACCCTCTCTGCTGTTCTCTCTCTCTCCTGCCTGCTGCAAGCCGCTGCTGCACTCTCCTCTTAGCCTCTACGTTTCCCTAACTGTCCAAGCTGATCTCCTAGCTGGTGAAGGAGGTTCCCAGGGTGAGGGAGAACCTTTTCCCTTTCACTGCTGCCTCCCAGGGGTGCAGGTCCCATACTGATTTTTTTACTTTCCTTTTATCCTACACAGTTATGTGGTGATCTTTCTTGCAGCTTTGGTTGTATGAGATTTTCTGCCAGTGTTCAGTAGGTATTCTGTGAGAATTTTTCCTCATGTAGATGTATTTTTGGTGTATTTGTGGGAGGAGGTGAGCTCACATCCTTCTATTCTGCCATCTTGGTCTCCCCGAATGGCAGGATTTAGTATGGAGATGAGAATTTCAAAAATACTTAGAATGTGAATACTTTTAAGCAGGTATGTGTCCATCCATTTGGTACTATCTTACTATTTTCCAGCTTCACTTATTTATTATGTATGCCTGAACTCAGAAAATAAGCTTTTTGGCCTCTGGTTAGAGGAATATAACAAATCACTGTATTCTACAAATAAGCCTGGTCTGAAGTACAGTTGGCCCTTTGTATCCACGGGTTCCATGGATAGATTTTGGTTGAATCCGTGGATGCAGAACCCACAGATATGGAGGCTAACTGTACTAAGCCATTTTATATAAGAGACATGAACATCTACATATTTTGGTACCCCCAGTGTCCCTAGACCAATCCCCCTGTGGAGACCCTAGGATGGCTGTAATGTGATAGTTGTTTACATGTTTGATTGAAAAAAGATGAGGTCTCACAGCACATTTTGCCCAACTGTCTGCTGCCACCTTGAACTTCACGGTCAGTATCCCCTCTCTCTTCAGGTTAAGGGTGGCCATTGAGAAAATGTAGATGCCTCCATTTGGTGTAGGAAACAGAGAGGAGACAAGGAGCTTAAAGTAGGGTGGCATCACAGACAGAAAGAACAACCTGCCAAGAACAAATTCTGGCTCCTTCACAGTCTCTCTCCTCCCTATTTCAAATCTTCTTGTTCAGAGGGGAAGAAGCTGAGAGAGAACCTGATGGGCTATATCCCAGGATTATAGGAGAGAGAGAAGAATGTCTATGCATCCCCCCTCCTCATAATCTTCTATTTCAAGTTCTGCCTTGTGCTTAATATCATAAAATTATGAGGCTTTTCAGAGCATACTTATCTTTATGCTCTCTAAATTGGACTTAAGAGTAAAATACAGTAATTAGGATTTCACTAATTTTGATTTGAAATAATCCTAGCATAAATAGAGAAAGACATGTCTCTAAGTATATGAAGTTCTGAATTTTTTAGACTCTAATATTTTTTTCTCATCAGTTTGACGGTGGGTGAACTTTAGACTCCAATTCTTTAGGAAACAGAATCACTTTAAATTAAAGAGCCTTTTCAAAATCATTAAAATGATTTTCAAAATCACTAAAGACATTAAAAGTCCTTTTACATTTTCTTTATCCAGCAATTAGTTCTCCAGCCTTAACATGATTTTATATTTTGAATCCATTATTATGTAAGGGAGATCTATTTCAAATTGCTATTTTCTCCTTAACTTATCTCACTTTGCTTATTAGTATACAATATATATGTTCTATGTGCTTGAAAATTATAAATGTGCATTTGTAAACAAATATTTTAATTCCCAGCTTTTTACTAGGTCATTTTGAATTTCCAGGTAATAAAACAGCAAATCCTCTAGCATACAATTTACTGCATTTTTTAGCAATGCCTTTACCATTTTAGGGCGCTGAAAAATCCTCTGGGCAATTTTTTTTTTCCATTGTAGTACTGGGGACAATAGCTAATCAATGAACTTCTCACTGGTTCCTAAACACTAAGAATGTGACAACTCCATGCTTTTGCACAGCCTGTTTCATGGGCCTGAAATGCTGTGCCCCAACTCCTGTCTCTTCCTGTGAAGCTCATTTTCTTCCCTCTAATGTCAGCTCAATATCACCTTTCCTCTGAATCCTTTTCCAACTCTCTGAGAATAAGTTAGCTGCCAGCACTAACTGGTCACACACATCTCCTCTTTATTACAGTACTCCCTGTGGTATGGTACCTTATAATTATTTTCCTTATGTCTGTCTCCCATGTAAACTATGAGCTCATTAAGGAAAGACATAGAATCTCATTCATCTTTTCTTTTTCAATTGAGGTATAGTTGATGTACAATATTATATAAGTTTCAGGTGTACAACATAGTTATTCACAATTTTTAAAGGTTATATTTCATCTATAGTTATTATAAAATATTGGCTATATTTCCTGTGTTGTACTATATTATCCTCATAGCTTATTTTATACAGAGTAGTATAAACCTCCATCTTGCACCTCCCTCATCCCTCTCTCCACTGATAACCACTAGATTGTTCTCTATATCTGTGAGTCTGTTTCTGTTTTGTTATATTCACTAGTTTGTTTTATTTTTTAGATTCCACATATAAGTGATACCATATAGTATTTGTCTTTCTCTGTCTGACTTACTTCACTTAGGCTAACATCCTCCAAATCCATCCATGTTGCTGCAAATGGAAAAATTTCATTCTTTTTTATGGCAGAGTAATGTTCCATTGTACATGTATATACCACAGCATCTTTATCCATTGATATGCTGATGGACCCTTACATTGTTTCCATATGTTTGCAATTATAAATAATGCTGCTATGAATATTGGGGTGCCTCTATCTTCTTGCATTAGTGTTTAACCCATGAGAAACATCAGAACTAACTTTCAGAGACTATGATTTTGAGACTGTACTTCTATGAAACTCTCAATTCTCTATATAATTAATGACTTTAAAGTACAGGTCGCTAGGGAAAATGGAGTATTTCTATTTTGCACAAAGAAAATTGGACTCTGGAAAAAAGTTGCAAAGTAATGAGAGGTTTTCATTGGTGCTGCAGTGGGTAGTTTTCAGATCCTTCCAGTGTCACCTCAACTATGGATAGCATTTTACAAAAGGATTTTAATAGCTGAAAATAAAAGCAGGAAGAATAGAAATTGATGGTCAAAAGAGAAGTATCTTGGGAAAAATTACCGCAAATGATTATTCTCAAAATTGTTATGCTTAGGAGGAAAAACTTTTAAAGAGATATACAAGAGATGCAGGAAATAAAGTACTTGTGCTTTAAAGACAAATATGTTAGGAAGCAAAGAGAATATGTGAAATCCTTGAGAGGTTAACCACAGATGCTGAAACCCCATTTGTGAGCAATCTGAGAAAAAAGTAAACCACAGGTTTCTAATAATTGACAGAAATCAACAGAGATTCTAGCCCTTGAATCATCAAAATTTCATAAAATGATCTAATACTTTCCTTTGGAGAATTACTTTTGGTCAAGAATGACTCAAAACTGTTTGGCCAGGCTGAACACCCTTGTATTCTAGGCAGATTGCAGACTTTTCTATTACACTAACTTGCGTGCACTCTCTCTTTATTTCACACACGTACACACATACATGCCACTTTGGTTTCCTGTCTCTTGCTGTTGATGTTGTTTTCTTTGACTATTGCCTCATTTTTAAATCAAAGTTAATGTGGCACTGAAGTTCCAAAAACCATTATAGAGATAAAAACACAGACATGGATATGCTGTCAGATTTCAAGAGAGAGGAATCTTTCATGCTGTTCAATGAAATGATGCTTGCTTATCTCTCTCCTTTTACCTCCTACAACTCATTGCTGAAAAGTTTTGACTAATTCTAGGGAGTCATATAACTGAATACTTACCATTCATCTATTCAGTTGATAACCTAATCAGTACTTAGGAAATCTTGACTTACTGATCATTCTGTTATTCTGGCTACATACTCACAATCCAATTATCAAGCTACATCTCATATTTGAATTAAGAAACTCACTAGTTCGTTTCTTCATCACAAGTTTATGGCTTTTAATTTGGGACTCCCAATTTTCCTGAGATTTGCATAATTTAGCATTCAAAACTATTTGGAAAGCATAAGTCACTGACATAAAAAAACTGAAAGGGCTTCCCTGGTGGCGCAGTGGTTAACAGTCCACCTGCCGATGCACGGGACACAGGTTCATACCCTGGTCTGGGAAGATCCCACATGCTGCGGAGCAGCTAGGCCCGTGAGCCATGGCCACTGAGCCTGCGCGTCCGGAGCCTGTGCTCTGCAACGGGAGAGGCCACAACAGTAAGAGGCCCACGTACCGCAAAAAAAAAAAAAAAAACTGAAAAAAAAAGATTAAAATTTGTCCCCAAAAAGAAACATAAGCACAAATTAAAGGCAATTAAAGCATCTACAGTGGAAATAAAGAATGATTCCCGTGGCAAATTTAAGATTATTGGTTAAGACAGGTTTGTATAATAAACAATGAATTTGGAACTTATAGTGAAATATCAGTGGAGCTTTTTAGAAATAATCCATCATTCATAATACAGGATAAGTTCGTATTAAGTATAAAAAATAAAGGAATGGCTATGCAAAAGCAAAACAGTATTTTCTTTAGATATTTCTCCACAGTGAAAGCCAACCCACACGTGTTGAAAAACGTGCTCTCTAAAAACATTTGACATAAAAATCCTTTTTAAAGAATGAATTTTAAACATAAAACAACAGGAAATAAAGTGTTTAAAGTAATATAACAATAAGATGAAAGGAAATTCCATATTCAAGAGGCTAATTTCTTCACTCAAGAACTTAATGTGCTTTAATTTGAAAAATGCTTCAGTGAAAATATACCTCCCTGATTAGATATCTTGAATGGAAGAAGAGGAAAAATAGGAACAACGACTGAATAGCAATTGTGAACCAGTAATGGGGCCAAGACCCCTGCCTGTATCTCCAGACACATCTTCCATTGTTTATCCTTCTCATATTATCCTCAGGACATATTACGCTGACAGTGGTTCACTGAACACACTGTGCTACTTCATATCTTTATGACTTTTACATACTAGTTTATCAGTCTACCTTTCCTATGTATGATTGGTTAGCATCTCTTTAACACAGATCATTCATCACATTTTACATCAGTCCTTCCCAGGACTCTTGGGCATTTAATCACTCCTTCTGCTGAGGTATTTTTCACATTATACTATGCGTTGTTTCTTTGCCTATCTCTTCCTCTAGACTATGATCTCCTTCAGATTCCAAGCCTTTTCAACTGCCTATCACTAGACACATTTAGTGATATCTATCAAAATATTGGCACACAAGAGCATGTCTGGGTTGGTTTTCATTTACGTGTGTCATCTCAGAATACTCAGGACCTAACCTCAAGAGTAGTGACTTAGTGACTCTTTTTAGCCTTTGAAAATTATACGTTTTTATATGAAGCAAATAAAACATTATAACTTTGGACTGATAATTTTTATTTCCTATATTATGGTGTCTTGTGGTATGAAAATACACAACTAAAATTAATGTAAGAGTCACACCTTCCTCTTTAACAAGCTGATTGCGGGAGGACTCATTTTATGCCAGGCTTTCTCTAGGCTTTTCACATACAAGACCTCATTTTGTCTTTATAATTACCTTGTTCATTTATTGAACAAATATTGCCAAATTTCCCTCTGATACTGCCACTGTCCTAGGAGCATAAGTACAAGATATATCATGTTATTTCCATCATGATATTTACATTCATGTGGACAAGACATACTTTAAACAAGTACACACATTTTTAAGGTGCATTAAGAAAACAAAGCACAGTTGGGAGATAGTCACTAAGAGGTTTTTTTTTTTTTTTTTGTATAATGTAGTCAGGAAAGGCTCTTCAAATGAGAAGACATTTTAAGACACCTGAAAAATGAGAAGAGGCGGGGTAGAAAAAGATATTGGTGAAATGTATGCCAGGCTGAGAGGACAAGTGTAATGGCCCTGAAGAGGACATAAGCTCTCTCTGTTCAAGAAATAACAAAGAGCACAGTGATTAAAAAATGACACAGGAGAATCAGGTAGGAGCTGGATCATGGAGGAACTTCTAGATAATTATATGGTGCTTGATAAAATATCATTTATATTTTTCAATGTCTACTCATATTACAGAGTGGAAAATGGGCTTTATGGGGACAAGAGTGGAAGCAGGAAAATGATGAAGGTATTGCATCACCAGCAAAAGGTGACAGAGGCAGTGGTGTAAATGACAGTATTAAGATGTGTGGGAACATAAAGCTGACCTGCTATTTGGTTAGACATGTGGGGTGATGTGAAAAGTGTTAGGGAAAACCAAAGATGACTCCTAAGTTTTTTGTCTGAGCAATTTGGTAAATGGTGGTATTGTAAACTGAAATAAAAACTGGAGAAAAATAAAAAAGGTTGAGGAGGAGGGCCAAAAACAGAGTAGCAGAGATGTTGGATAGATGATGTGTTAAATTGCCAAGAATGATAACAGATATAGTGGTAGAAGAGAGCAAAGCAGTTGCTCATATTTAAGGAAATAGCAGGTTATGAGCAGTGGTCAGTGATGATAACAATAAGAAGGCCTAGTGGAAAACAGAGTTCAACGTCGCAAAAGTACTTTGCTGACCTAATTTATTTTGGCTCAAAATAGGAAAAAAAACAAAACAAAAAAACCTATGAAACCATTTGAATTAACTCTATGAAAAGAGATCTTGATACTTAGGTAGGTGGATCTTTTTAAAATGCTCTACCAACATAGTGTGTAAGTCAAAATACACCTTAGAGAACCTTCAGTGTGTTGGCCTCCCTAAAGCTATTTCAAAGGGTCAGTGTTTTTTTGGTTGCTGTTTGTTTTGTTTTGTTTGTTTGTTTGTTTTAAAAGTAATTTCAGATAGCAGGTAAAGGGGGACCTTGAAACGAGATTAAGTTAAGCAAGTGAAAAAAGATTGGCCTAGATGAGTTCTGTCTGAGGTTCCATTTAATTCTCAACTCCACATGATTCTAAAAATTTTTTTTGGGTTAATAAAAGGCATTAGCTATGTGAAAGATAGATGCTACTGTCACAGATTTTATGAAAATAATGCCAGTTCTCCTAGACAAAATATGCTTTGAAGCTCGGAACTACGTAACATCAATAATGCCAATCCAATCTTTATCACACTGTGTATATATAATAGCAGTGGGTATTAAAATTAAAACAAGGTGTGTTTAGGACAGTCCTCGTTTATGCCTGTTTGGTTTAATTTGTATTAACAACGCCCTCTTTTGCTTTAAAAATTGTTCTTCTTTGGAAGATAAAGTATATGGTCATGCCAATTAAAAATAATATGTGGATCACCTTGCCAATTAAGGCAAAGAAGCAAATATTGAACAAAAATGCAAAGTCAAATGCAACACCACAGAGAATTTATTATTTCTTCTAAACATATGCCTACTACCAAAATAGGAGAAAGAAACCGGAGTAAGTTTGTTCCTTTCTCAGGGATGAAGTGAAATTCCATCTGCCCCATCTATCTATATGCTTGATTTGTGACAGGCAGTGCATATTAGTCATTAAGTCATGGGCATCAACAGAGAGATCTGGATTTAAATACAAACTTTGGCACTTTATGGCTGTGTGACTCTGGGTAAGTTACTTAACCTGCCTAAGCCTCACTTTCTCATCTGCAAGTTGGGAATGATAGGATATTCCTTATAAAGTTGCCTAGTGTTAGAATTCCATAAATGAGAGATGATACCATTACGATAATCATTATCACCATTATCATTATTCTCATAATTATGATTATCATTTCATCTTCTCCAAGCCCCCTAGACAATGTTTCCTCAATTATCCCCTCTTCTTTCTAAACCAACTATTTCCCCTTCATACTTGCTCTATCATTACTTCCAATCTAAATACAAAACAGAATAAACAGAGTAAAACTATAAAACCCAACCCAATGGACCTTAGTTATCCTCTACCCCCGAGCAAAACAACTTTAGATGTTGTTGTCTCCTCTTTTTCCTCAATTTTGCACCCAATGCAATTTGGTTTCTACCCATTCCCCTACTTTGAAACAGTTCTCCAAAGAGTAACCAAGGACTTAAAAATAGTGAAAGTGAATTGCTTCTCAATTTAATCTTACTTGACAACCTTCAATATTTGACATGACTGACCATAACCTTTTGTTCAAAACTCCCTTGGATTCCATGACATCACCAGATTATCTCCCTGCATTCCTGGTCATTAACTCTTGATCTAAATTGTGAGATATACACATTCACTTGGATGTTTCACAAATACCTGAACTCCACTGGATTTAAAACCAAGCTCACCTTCACAGGCCTGTTTTTTCTCTATTACCTCCTATTTAATTAATAAAGTTTGAGAAGCCCCAAAATCATCCTAAATTCCTCTCTTCACATCACTATCTACAGCCAAATAAGTCCCACCAAAGTTTCCTCTTAAATATTTCTCAAGTCTGTCTTTTTTTTTTTTTTTCTTCATTTTTACTGTGATTTTTTTTTTTTCATTTTTACTGTGATTTCCATTTTTACTGTGATTTCCACATGTCAAAATCTCTTTATTTCTCACCGGACTATTATATACAGTTTCCTAATCTGAAACTCCACCTCCAGCTCTGCTCCATTTTATACATTCTCCTTCTTACTGACACAGATATATAAAATGAAAATTTAAACATGCATATTAGAAACTTAAAATCCTCCAAAATTTTTCACAACACATATAAGCTGTATTTCAAATTCCCTGGCATGATCTACAAGAGCTGCCACTGCTCATAGAGCACTTTTGTGTAAATCAGACAAGGTTGACCTTCCTCAAATTAAGCACAAAAATAAGGATGTTTCTATTGCACAGCCTGGTCAATCATATACTATGACTCTTAGAAATCAATGGGAACCACTGCTATGCGAATCACTTACTCAGCTAGGCCAGAAACTGTCTGGGGAACTTTCTATGAATGTACATATGTGTTCCCACAACATTGGCCTGTTCCCCCACACCCTGGATGCCAAGATGCGTATGCCTCAGTGAACCTACCACTCCATGCATGCCCGCCTCTATACCCTGTCCTGTAGACAAGGTGGACAAATCAGGGGTGACACCAGACCTCCAAGAGTGACAGTGGGTGAAAGAAACCTTAGTGGATGTCCATAGTGAGATTAAGAAATGTCACAGCAGCATGCACCTATGTGTCCCAGTGTGCACTCCTTGCATAATTTTCTGAGCTTCTGTATGCCTAGCCTCCACTGTTTCCAGTTAGTATATGTCCATTGTGTGAATGTGTCCCCTTAAATTTTACACCTTCATACAATCAACCACCACAGCCATACAGAGTGATTCTAAGGTTTCCATGCCAGGGCTCTATCTTTCCATCCATTGTTCATATCACCCGCTGCCTTGACAGGTATGCTCTAGTATCAGTGAGCTGCTTATAAATTCAGCTCTAATGCCACAATTTAACAGTCCCACATCTTCACTCATGCCTCTCCCTCTCTTTGCAATTCCCTCACTCCTCCCCTTTGTGTGCTTAAATTCTTTATTTTGAAGATTAAGCCCAGGAATCATCTGTTTTAGAAGTTGCTTTCTGAAATTCACACACATACACACACACTTGCATGTGCTTGACAGAAGAGACCAATCTTGCAGTTTCCTACATTCCATGGCACCTTGTTCCTATTTCCACATGATATGTATTAATGCAAAATTATCTGTTCCTGTATGCCTCCAAAAACTAGTTTTTATGCTATTTGGATAGTTCAAGTGTCTTAGTTCTTTTTATACTCCAGACTTAGCATCATTTTTGCCAACAAAGTAGGTGTTGAATAAAAATTTGATGATACCAACTAAAGAGGCGGTAGGGAATGGTACTTCAAGTCCAGTTATTTTGTAAAGCAAGCTCAATTGATGAGTGCTGAAAAACTATTAATTCCAGCATTAGCAAGGCCCCATTGAAGACTGGATACATGCTTTTCTCTTTCTTGTAAACATTTTAAAAACAGAAATCAAGCATGCATATAGAAAAAGTGCACAAATCTTAATTTGTGCGTCTTGATGCATTACCGAAGGTGAACATACCCACATTCTCAGCTCCTAGGGAAGGATATAGAATATTACCAGCACCACAGTAGTCTACATATGCTTACTACCTGTCTTTTCTGCTAAAGGTAAATATTCTTTTGCTATCATAAGGTTAATTTACATGATTTTGAATTTTATGTACTGGAATAATATTGCATGTGTAATTTTATGTATGGCTTCCTTCACTCAATATTTTATTTGTGAGATTTAGTCAGGTTGTGTTAAATCATTCTCATTGCCCTAGAGAATCCCACTATATGATTATGCCACAGTGTATTTATCCATTCTATTCTTGATGGAAATTTTGTTTTTTACCAATATTTGATGACGGTAAGTAGGACTGCTATGCCTATTCTTGTACATGTCATTTGGTGAACATATGCACCTCCTTTTGGTGGGTATATTCCCAGGATTGCTGGATTAGAGTATGCATATGTTGAGCTTTAGGAGATGTTGCCAACCATTTCCCAAAGCTGTAGTACCAACTTACACTCCTACAAGCAATATATGTGAGATACAGTCTCTTCATGTACTCACTAGCACTTTATATTGTGAGCTAATTTTTTTTAATTTATTTATTTTATTTATTTATCTTTGGCTGCATTGGGTCTTCATTGCTGCATGTGGGCTTTCTCTAGTTGTGGCAAGTGGGGGCTACTCTTTGTTGCGGTGCGCAGGCTTCTCATTGCGGTGGCTTCTCTTGTTGCAGAGCACTGGCTCCAGGCACGTGGGCTTCAGCAGTTGTAGCACATGGGCTCAGTAGTTGTGGCTCGTGGGCCCTAGAGTACAGGCTCAGTAGTTGTGGTGCACAGGCTTAGCTGCTCCACGGCATGTGGGATCTTCCCGGACCAGGGCTTGAACCTGTGTCCCCTGCATTGGCAGGCAGATTCTTAACCTTCCCAAGCACCACAAGGGAAGCCCCTGTCAGCTAATTTTTTGAAACAGACTCTTTTAGAGCAGTTTATGTTCACAGCAAAATTGATAAGAAAGTACAGAGTTCCTTTATACCCCTTGCTCCCACATGTGAACATTACCACCTAAAGTCGATAGTTTATGTTAGAGTTCATTCTTGGTGCTGTACATTCTAAAGTTAATAGACTATTTTTTAGAGTACTTTTAGGTTCATGGCAAAATTGAACAGGGGGTACAGAGATTTCCCATTTTACCCCCACCTCATACAAATAATCTCTCTCATTATCAAAATCCCACACTAGACACAGCAAAGGACACAATTTAAAGAGTGAAAACACAAACTATGGAATGGGAAAAAATATTTGAAACCATATATCTGATAAGGGGTTAATATCCAAAGTGGCTAAGGAAATCCTATAACTCAATAGCAAAAAAACTCAAATAACCCAATTAAAAATGGGCAAAGAACTTGAATAGACATTTCTCCAAAGAAGACATACAAATACACAATAGGTTTATGAAAAGATGCTCAACAGCACTAATAATCAGAGAAATGCAAGTCAATTCTGCAACGAGATACCATTGTTAGTATGGGTATTATTAAAAATCAACAAAAGATAATGATTATTGGCCAGAACGTGGACAAACTGGAACCCTTAAACTATGTTGATGTTGGTGGGAATATAAAATGGGGCAGCCACTATGGAAAACAGTATGGAGGTTTCTCAAAAAATTAAAAATAGAACTATCTTGGAATCCAGCAATCCTACTTCTTCATATTTATCTGTAAGAATTAAAATCAGGATCTTAAAGATATGTTCATTGCAGCAGTGCAGCATTATTCATGGCAGCCAAGATGCAGAAACAACCTAAAGGTCTATCAACAGATGAGTAGATTTTTTTTTTAATGTGCTACATTCATACAATGGAATATTGTTTAGCCTTAAAAAAGACGAAAATTCTGTCACTTGCAACAACCTGGGCAAACTTTGAGGACATCATGCTCAGTGAAACAAGCCAGTCACAGAAAGAAAAATACTGCATGATTCTACTTGTATGAAACATCTAACATAGTCAAAGTCATAGAAGCAGAGAATAAAATGTTGTTTGCCAGGGGTTGGAGGAATGAAAAGATACTGTTGAATGGATAGAGAGTTTCAGTTTTGCAAGATGAATAATTTCCAGAAATCTGCTGAACAACATCGTGCCTATAGTTAACAACGCTATTGCACACAAATGTTTTTTAAGAGGGTAGATCTCATGTTAAATGTTCTTACCGCAGTCATAGTATTAGTAGCAAGAATATCATTCCAAACCAGAGTAGTACATTTTTGTTGTCAGTCAGTTGTATTCATTTTGGTATGCGTGTTTCTCACTGTTGTTTAATTTGAATTTTTCTGATGATAATGTTGAGTATCATTTTATGTATTTACTGGTCATTTGGGTATCCTCTTTTGTAACATCTCTCTTTAAATCTTTTGTTCAAATTGTTCAATAGATGATTTTCTTTTCCTGAATAGATTTTTCAAAATTATTTGTATAATCTGGATATGAGTCCTTTATGGAGTGATGCTTTGGAAATGTTTTCTCTAACTTCCACATATTTATCCTACACCCCAAAACATTTGGATTATCTGGGGGATGTTTCTATTATCTGTTCTTGTTTGTTTTTTACATCACCTGGTGCTGCTTTCTGTCATGGCTAATAATTCTTTACTGAATGCTGTACACTAAGATAAAGAATCGTAGTGACCCTGGATGGTGTTATCTCCCTCTGTGGAAGGTTTAATATTCCTTTATTTTTAGGTGAGAAATTGTTTTATCATATTTAGAATCAAAATATCCCTATTTACATTTTACAGTAAAAAGGATAGCAAAACACAAGATCATGTACAAGCTTAAGTATTCAAGTTTCTGAAGAGCCAAAAAGGAAAAGGAAAATAGTGGACTACCACAAAGCTGTAGCATGGAAATAAATGCCTTTAATGTGTGCAGATTAAAGCAATAAATGTACTCCTTGGGTTTCTGATTCTTGGTCTAAAACTGCTTGACTAAATGATTAATATAATCCAATTACGAAGGTGCTTGGAATTCTGTTTCTCCTCTACAGTTTCTTTAAAAATAGTGCAATTGAGAAGTGAGAAGAACTACAATCCTGCAACCTGTGGAAAAATAACTACATTCACAGAAAATAGACAAGATGAAAAGGCCGAGGGCTATGTACCAGATGAAGGAACAAGATAAAAACCCAGAAAAACAACTAAATGAGATGGAGATAGGCAATCTTCCAGAAAAAGAATTCAGAATAATGATAGTGAAGATGATCCAGGACTTCAGAAAAAGAATGGAGGCAAAGATCAAGAAGATGCAAGAAATGTTTAACAAAGATCTAGAAGAAGTAAAGATGAAACAAACAGAGATAAACAATACAATAACTGAAATGAAAACTACACTAGAAGGAATCAATGGCAGAATAACTGAGGCAGAAGAATGGATAGGTAACCTGGAAGACAGAATGGTGGAATTCACTGCTGCAGAAAAGACTTAAGAAAAAAGAATGAGAAGAAATAAAGACAGCCTAAGAGATCTCTGGGACAACATTAAACACAACAACATTTGCGTTAAAGGGGTCCTAGAAGGAGAAGAGAGAGTGAAAGGACCAGAGAAAATATTTGAAGAGATTATAGTCGAAAACTTCCCTAACATGGGAAAGGAAATAGCCACCCAAGCCCAGGAAGCACAGAGAGTCCCATACAGGATAAACCCAAGGAGAAACACACCAAGACACATAGTAATCAAATTGGCAAAAATTAAACACAAAGAAAAATTATTGAAAACAGCAAGAGAAAAATGACAAGTAACATACATGGGAACTCCCATAAGGTTAAGAGCTGATTTCTCACCAGAAACTCTACAAGCCAGAAGGGAGTGGCATGATATACTTAAAGTGCCGAAAGGGAAGAACCTACAACCAAGATTACTCTACCCAGCAAGGATCTCATTCACATTGAATGGAGAAATCAAAAGCTTTACAGACAAGCAAAAGCTAAGAGAATTCAGCATCACCAAACCAGCTCTACAACAAATGCTAAAGGAACTTCTCTAAGTGGGAAACACAAGAGAAGAAAAGGACCTACAAAAACAAACCCAAAACAATTAAGAAAATGGTCATAGGAACATACATACCGATAATTACCTTAAACGTGAATGGATTAAATGCTCCAACCAAAAGACACAGGCTTGCTGAATGGATACAAAAACAAGACCCATCTATATACTGTCTACAAGAGACCCAGTTCAGACCTAGGGACACATCCAGACTGAAAGTGAGGGGATGGGAAAAGATATTCCATTCAAATGGAAATCAAAAGAAAGCTGGAGTAGCAATACTCATATCAGATAAAATAGACTCTAAAATAAAGAATGTTAGAAGAGACAAGGAAGGACACTATGTAATGATCAAGGGATCAATACAAGAAGAAGATATAACAATTATAATTATATATGCATCCAACATAGGAGCACCTCAATACATAAGGCAACTGCTAACAGCTCTAAAAGAGGAAATCAACAGTAACACAGTAATAGTGGGGGAATTTAACACCTCACTTACACCAATGGACAGATCATCCAAACAGAATATTAATAAGGGAACACAAGCTTTAAATGACACAATATACCAGATAGATTTAATTGATATTTATAGGACATTCCGTCCAAAAACAGCAGATTACACTTTCTTCTCAAGTGTTCATGGAACAATCTCCAGGATAAATCACATCTTGGGTCACAAATCAAGCCTCAGTAAACTTAAGAAAATTGAAATCATATCAAGCATCTTTTCTGACCACAATGCTATGAGATTAGAAATGAATTACAGGGGAAAGAAATGTAAAAAACACAAACATATGGAGGTAAACAATACATTACTAAATAATAAAGAGATCACTGAAGAAATCAAAGAGGAAGTCAAAAACTACCTAGAGACAAATGACAATGAAAACACGTCAATCCAAAATTATGGGATACAGCAAAACCAGTTCTAAGAGGGAAGTTTATAGCTATACAAGCCTACCTCAAGAAACAAGAAAAATCTCAAATAAACAATCTAACCTTACACCTAAAGGAACTAGAGAAAGAAAAACAAACAAAACCCAAAGTTAGCAGAAGGAAAGAAATCATAAAGATCAGAGCAGAAATAAATGAAATAGAAACACTTAGGTTGCTTCCATGCCCTGGTTATTGGAAATAGAGCTGCAATGAACATTGTGGTACATGACTCTTTTTGAATTATGGTTTTCTCAGGGTATATGTCCAGTAGTGGGATTGCTGGGTCATACAGATGTTCTATTTTTAGTTTTTTAAGGAAGCTCCATACTGTTCTCCATAGTAGCTGTATCAATTTTCATTCCCACCAACAGTGCAAGAGGGCTCCCTTTTCTCCACACCCTCTCCAGCATTTATTGTTTGTAGATTTTTTTGATGATGGCCATTCTGATCTGTGTGAGATGATATCTCACTGTAGTTTTGATTTGCATTTCTCTAATGATTAATGATGTTGAGCATTCTTTCATGTGTTTGTTGGCCATCTGTGTATCTTCTGTGGAGAAATATCTGTTTAGGTCTTCTGCCCATTTTTGCATTGGGTTGTGTGTTTTTTTGATATTAAGCTGCATGAGCTGCTTGTAAATTCTGGAGACTAATCCTCTGTCAGTTGCTTCATTTGCAAATATTTTCTTCCATTCTGAGGGTTATCTTTGCATCTTGTTTATGGTTTCCTTTGCTGTGCAAAAGCTTTTAAGTTTCATTAGGTCGCATTTGTTTATTTTTGTTTTTATTTCCATTTCTCTAGGAGGTGGGTCAGAAAGGATCTTGCTGCAATTTATGTCATGGAGTGTTCTGCCTATGTTTTCCACTAAGAGTTCAACAGTGTCTGGCCTTACAAAAACAATAGCAAAGATCAACAAAACTAAAAGCTGGTTCTTTGAGAAGGTAAAGAAAATTGATAAACCACTAGCCAGATTCATCAAGAAAAAGAGGGAGACGACTAAAATCAGTAAAATTAGAAATGAAAAAGGGGAAGTTACAACAGACACCGCAGAAATACAAAGCACCGTAAGAGACTATGACAAGCAACTCTATGCCAATAAAATGGACAACCTGGAAGAAATGGACAAATTCTTACAAAGGTATAACATTCCAAGACTGAACCAGGAAGAAACAGAAAATATGAACAGACTAATCACAAGTAATGAAATTGAAACTGTGATTAAAAATTTTCCAACAAACAAAAGTCCAGGACCAGATGGCTTCACAGGTGAATTCTATCAAGCATTCAGACAAGAGCTAACAACCATCCTTCTCAAACTCTTCCAAAAAATTGCAGAGGAAGGAACACTCCCAAACTCATTCTATGAGGTCACCATCACCCTGATAGCAAAAACAGACAAAGATATTACAAAAAAAGAAAATTACAGACCAGTATCATTGATGAATACAGATGCAAAAATCCTCAGCCAAATACTAGCAAACAGAATCTAACAACACATTAAAAGGATCACACACCATGAGCAAGTGGGGTTTATCCCTGGGATGAAAGGATTCTTCAATATATGCAAATCAATCAATGTGATACACCATATTAACAAATTGAAGAAGAAAAACCATATGATCATCTCAATAGATGCAGAAAAATCTTTTGACAAAATTCAACACCCTTTTATGATGAAAACTCTCCAGAAAGTGGGCATAGAGGGAACCTCCTTCAACATAATAAAGGCCATATATGACAAACCCACAGCAAACATCATTCTCAATAGTGAAAAACTGAAAGCATTTCCTCTAGGATCAGGAACAAGACAAGGATGTCCATTCTCACCATTATTATTCAACATAGTTTTGGAAGTCCTAGCCACGGTTATCAGGAGAAAAAGAAATAGAAGGAATACAAATTGGAAAAGAAGAAGTAAAACTGTCACTGTTTACAGATGACATGATAATATACATAGAGAATCCTAAAGATGCCACTAGAAAACTACTAGATCTAATCAATGAACTTCGCAAAGTTGCAGGATACAAAATTAATGCACAGATATCTCTTGCATCCCTATACACTAATGATGAAATATCTGAAAGAGAGGGCTTCCCTGGTAGTGCAGTGGTTGAGGGTCCGCCTGCTGATGCAGGGGACACGGGTTCGTGCCCTGGTGCAGGAAGATTTCACATGCCGCGGAGCGGCTGGGCCCGTGAGCCGTGGCCGTGGAGCCTGCGTGTCCGGAGCCTATGCTCCGCAACGGGAGAGGCCACAACAGTGAGAAGCCCGCATACCACAAAAAAAAAAAAAAAAATCTGAAGGATAAACTATGGAAACACTCCCATTTACCACTGCAACAAAAAGAATAAAATACCTAGGAATAAACCTACCTAGGGAGACAAAAGACATGTATGCAGAAAACTATAAGACACTGATGAAAGAAATTAAAGATGATTACAACTGGGCTTCCCTGGTGGCGCAGTGGTTGAGAGTCCGCCTGCCGATGCAGGGGACATGGGTTCGTGCCCTGGTCCAGGAAGATCCCACATGCTGTGGAGCGGCTGTGCCCGTGAGCCATGGCCACTGAGCCTGCGCGTCTGGAGCCTGTGCTCTGCAACGGGAGAGGCCACAACAGTGAGAGGCCCGCGTACCGAAAAAAAAAAAAAAAAAAAAAGATGATACCAACTGATGGAGAGATATGCCATGCTCTTGGATTGGAAGAATCAATATTGTGAAAATGACTATACTACCCAAAGCAATCTACAGATTCAATGCAATCCCTATCAAATTGCCAATGAGAGTTTTTAGAGAACTAGAATAAAAATTCTTAAAATTTGTATGGAGACACAAAAGACCCCGAATAGCCAAAACAGTCTTGAGGAAAAAAAACGAGTGGAGGAATCTGTCTCCCTGACTTCAGACTATACTACAAAGCTACAGTCATCAAGACAATATGGTAGTGGCACAAAAACAGAAGTATAGATCAATGGAACAGGATAGAAAGCCCAGAGATAAACTCACGCACCTATGGTCAACTAATCTATAACAAAGGGGGCAAGGATGTACAATGGAGAAGAGACAATCTCTTCAATAAGTGGTGCTGGGAAAACTGGACAGCTACATGTAAAAGAATGAAATTAGAACACTCCCTAACACCATACACAAAAATAAACTCAAAAGGGATTCAAGACCTAAATGTAAGACTGGACACTATAAAACTCTTAGAGGAAAACATAGGAAGAACACTCTTTGACATAAATCACAGCAAGATCTTTTTTGATCCACCTCCTAGAGTAATGGAAATAAAAACAAAAGTAAACAAATGGGACCTAATGAAACTTAAAAGCTTTTGCACAGCCAAGGAAACCATAAAGAAGACAAAAAGACAGCCCTCAGAATGGGCAAAAATATTTGCAAATGAATCATCAGACAAGGGATTAATCTCCAACATATATAAACAGCTCATGCAGCTCAATATCAAAAAAAAAACAAACCCCAAACTGGGCAGAAGACCTAAATAGACATTTCTCCAAAGAAGACATACAGATGGCCAAGAGACACATGAAAAGCTGCTCAACATCACCAATTATTAGAGAAATGCAAATCAAAACTACAATGAGGTATCACCTCACACCAATTAGAATGGGCATCATCAGAAAATCTACAAACAACAAATGCTGGAAAGGGTGTGTGGAAAAGGGAACCCTCTTGCACTTTTGGTGGGAATGTTAATTGATACAGCCACTATGGAGAACAGTATGGAGGTTCCTTATAGAACTAAAGATAGAATTACCATATGATCCAGCAATCCCACTACTGGGCATATACCCAGAGAAAACCATAATTCGAAAAGACACATACACCCCAATGTTCATTGCAGCTCTATTTACAATAGCCAGGTCATGGAAGCAACATAAATGCCCATTGATAGACAAATGGATAAAGAAGTTGTGGTATATATATACAATGGAATATTACTCAGCCATAAAAAGGAACGACATTGGGTCATTTGTAGAGACGTGGATGCATCTACAGCCTGTCATACAGAGTGAAGTAAGTCAGAAAGAGTAAAACAAATAGCGTATATTAATGCATATATGTTGAACCTAGAAAAATCGTGCAGATGAACCAGTTTGTGGAGCAGAAGTTGAGACACAGAAGTAGAGAACAAACGTATGGACACCAAGGGGGGAAAGAGGCGCAGGGGTGGTGGTGGTGGTATGATGAACTGGGAGATTGGGATTGACGTGTATAAAATGGATGACTAATAAGAAAAAAAAAACAAAAAACAACAGTGCAATTTAACATAGACTTACAGAGTACACGCTACCCTCAAATTAGTCATTATATAAATGACATTCACTAGAGGCAGTAAATATATTCCATAGTTAACCATGTTTACAAATTAAGGAATAAAACTATAATTTCTAAGCCTTTATTGCATATTAATAAAACAAATCTTTGAATATACAGCAATGCAAAACTTAAAAAATATTAACATCAGATAGAATATAAGCAGATCACTTTGACTCTGTGAATGTTGGTCTGTTTCTGCTTTGCCTTTTTCTCCTAGAGGATAACCCTTCTGAGATTTTATTTGAATGCCCGGCTGTGTATCAGGGCTCTCTCACTTGGCAGGTTCTCTACACAAAATTTTGTCTCCCCAGCCCCGTGAGACTGCTAACTTGCTGCTTCCATGTTTAGCCTCTTAGAAGTCACTCCCTGCTTGGTTTCTCGCTGTCTCATCCCAAGCAGGTGTAACCTGGGAGTATGCCATTGCCTTAAGAAGACATTGAATGTGGAACTTCAAGTTCACTTCTCAGTTGTTCCCTTTTCTCCAGCATCTTGTCTTCTTAAACCCTGGCCATCTGGTAGCCCTGAACTCAATTTTCATCTCCCCCGCTTAATGAAACAGCTGCAATTTCTAGCCCCCTACATTCTGTTCAGTCTCTATGGCCCATGCTGCAAATCAACAAATACTCAAAGGGAAAATGAGAGAAAATGTAGAACTCTCCTCAGTATGTACAAGTTTCCTTCATGTGTAAGTCATCTCCATGATCTTTAAGAAGGTGAGTTATGCCTAATATTTGTACACATTAAAGACATAAGAATTAAAAACATACAGAGGGTGGGAAGCAGCCGCATGGCACAGGGATATCGGCTCGGTGCTTTGTGGCCGCCTGGAGGGGTGGGATAGGGAGGGTGGGAGGGAGGGAGACGCAAGAGGGAGGAGATATGGGAACATATGTATATGTATGACTGATTCACTTTGTTATAAAGCAGAAACTAACACACCATTGTAAAGCAATTATACCCCAATAAAGATGTTAAAAAAAAAAAACATACAGAGGGCTTGCTGTGTTTAAAAAGTAAAGAATAATCAAACATAAGTGAAATACTTCCACATTGTATGCCCTTTCCTCAACTTGCCTAATTTCTCCCCATCCTTTAAGACTCAAATGCCCCTCCTTCCATGATTTCTTTTCAGATCCCACCAGTCAGTGTAGATCCCACCAGTCTGCCTGTACATCTTTTATTCTATTTGTAGAAATAAGTGCACCTTTTCTGGGCTTTGCACTTTAGAGGGTCTATTTCTTGTCCCTTCCGGTCTGTGTCCCTCCCCAAGGGGCACATGCCCCTCATCTTAATCACACTCTGGGTACCCTGCACTACAGAATTACCTGCCCAAACAGCCCCAGGACCATTCCAGGACATGAATGCCTTTGATCTGGATCCATGCCAATGAAGGGGTAGAAATGGACAACAGAGTGTGCATCAGTGGGCCCAAAATTTGGCCAGTGGGTGAATGCTTGTAGGTAAGGACAAATACAGATTAAATGCAGGAACACCTGCTTAAATTTGAATTTCAGATAAACAATAAAATATTGTGCAGGACATAGCTGTACTAAAAATAGATTTTGTTTTTGCATATTTGAAATTCACCTTTAACTGGGCATAGTATATTTTTATTTGCTAAACCTGGCAACTCTACTAGGAATGAGTGTCAACAAAGATGGTTTTGTAGGATAAGGTGTCTATCATGGGCATCTAAGGCCCCTCATATTAGAGGGTAGAGACAGGAGCCGAAAGAGCAGTAGACTAGGTTATGAGATAGTGGCCAAGGCTGGAGTCAGGGGTCCAGTACAGGCTCTCCTTGGGTGTCCACATTCTGGTGTAAAGCTCTAAGTCAGGGAATTCTAGCTTTGGATCTGGTCCTCCAGGTCATTATGGAAATACACGTGTCCAGATAAGAGGCTAGAATGTATTCTCATTAGCTTGATTTATACGTTTTAAGCATGTAGAGTCTTGACAGATGGTTTGTGGGCCTGCATTTGCACTTTTGCGTAGACATTGGAAATGTGGGAGGCAGGCCTGCTTTCTCTGCTATAGGACTTAATCCGTACTTATGTTTGTGTTAGTTAATCTGCATATTCAGTTCAGTTTCCACTATTAAATCATACAAAACACTAAGAAGCTTAGGGTGGAAACTGACATTCTTCTTTCTGCTTACTGAGATACCTTTTGGAAATTGAGATGCATTTTATAGATGAGGAAATTGAGGTCAGGAAAGTAAAGTAGCTGAGCACACACCTATCAGGTGTTAACAGCCCGGATTCAAAGTGGAGAGTATAAAGCAGATCCTAGAAAATTGTTATACGTCATATTTATGTCTCACTTAGCTCATCTGTAAAATCAGAATAATAAATAGGGCCTCCTTATCCATTATCAAAAAGATTAAATGAGTTAATATATGTTAATAATGAGAAAGTTACTCAGACTATAATTAGCAGAAGACAAATTTTAGTTATTTTTTAGTTTGTGGTCTTGGGGAATAATGAAAACTTCCTACTAGGATATCCTAACTGACCCTACAGCAGCTAGCATCAAAAATGTTGATAATTCAAATCTGTTCTTTTTCTTTTCCATGTCTCTTTCTGGGAAAACCCTGGAATTCCTTATCTGTGACTCTTAAAATGACTGCTCTGTGTTTACCAAGACCTCAAAAACATTTTTTGGTTTCCACTTTAAGAGAAAGAACTGCCTGAAAGCAAGTGAGAGGCACAAAATCTTCCAACAAGAGAAGGCAAGGAAATTTGAAAAGTTTGCATCTCAGTAATATAGCTGAGGAATGCAACAAGGGAGTTTGAAAATAGAAAATATGCCTCTTTACAGAAAAACTGCTTGCTACCCCAGGCTGTGTTCTTGCTTATAAGAGCTATACATGGATATCCTAATGGGCTTCTTTGTACTTTGACTACAGCATCTTTCTAAATAGATAAAGCATTTATTTAAAGAGAAAAATGGAAATTACTCTTTAATAGTTCTCCAAAAATGCTGATAAAAATCACTGGATGACTGAACTCTGCCAGAGTCTGAGACTCCTCACTTGACTGGTGTCTAGAGAAACTCAAGTCTTGTTCTTATCTAGTTTTCTGTCAGTCAGGAGGGATTTTTGACCCTGATAACTGTCTGCCAAATTCCACAAGGCTATAACTTTTTTGTGGATTCCAGTTATTCTGAGAACATCATCCATGGGGAGTTTCCCTTTTCTAAAGGCTTCTGCCCTTCACACACCTGGTACCATGTTATATGTCAAGCAATGAAAACGGGGGATAAAAGAATGTAAACAACTGTCTCTGCCTTCAAGGACCTGATGGTCTAATTGAAGATGCAAAATATTTATACCTAGGGCTTCCCTGGTGGCGCAGTGGTTGAGAGTCCACCTTCCAATGCAGGGGACACAGGTTCGTGCCCTGGTCCGGGAAGATCCCACACGCCGTGGAGCGGCTGGGCCTGTGAGCCATGGCCACTGAGCCTGCGCGTCCGGAGCCTGTGCTCCGCGATGGGAGAGGCCACAACAGTGAGAGGCCCACGTACCACAAAAAAAAAAAAAAATTTATACCTGAAAACAATTTCAACTAATAGTATGAGGTTCAGTGACCGAAATAGCATAGAAAGTAATGATAATGATAGTAATACAAAGTCTAACATTTGTGCATTTATGACACAGCAACTATTCTAAGCATTTTGAATATATTATTGCAAAGAAGGGTGTATTAGTTTCCTAGGACTGCTGTAACAAATTAGCAAACTAGGTGGCTTAAAATAACAGATATTTATTCCCCCACATTTCTAGAGAGTAGATGTCCAAAATCAAGGAGTCAGCAGGGCCATGATGCTTCTGAAGGCCTGAGGGGAGAATCCTTTCTTGCCTCTTGCTACCTTCTGATGGCTCTCACATTCCTTGGCATTTCTTGAGGCAAAGCTGCATCATTCCAAACTCTGCTTTTGTCATCACATGGCCTTCTTTCCTGTGTCTATTTGTGTCCTCTCCTCTTCTTACAAGGACACCTTCATTGTACTTAAGGCCCACGCTAATCCAGTATGACTTCATCTTAATTACACCTGCAAAGATCCTATTTGCAAATAGGGTCATATTCTGAGGTTCTGGGTAGACATGAATTTCACAGGGACACTACTCAGTCCACCCAGACTGAGGCTAATTGGGACAAAAACCATCCCAATATTTTCATAGAGATATAGGCCCTGGAAGATGAGTGACTTTAGGCAAAGAAGAGCTAAGATACCCATTCATCAAGGATTTATTGAGCAAATGTTCTGTGCCAGGCACTGTGCTGGGATTCCATGGAGAGTCAACACTGTTTGTATTAGTATTTATTAGACTTGGCTTCATAGAAATGAAAAAGGGCAAATTTACAGAAGCTTAAATAAGATTGACGTTTTGTTTTTATTTTATCTCTCCTAAGTAAGGTCCAAGGGTCGGCTATCCAGGACAGGTTTTGTGGCACCACAGCTCCATCAGGGACCCACACGCCTGTCTCTTGCTACTGCCATCCTCAGAGCTGGCTTCCCTATTTCATATTCTAAGTCACCTCACAGTCCAGTATGGCTGATGGAGCTCCAGCAATCTTCTCTATATTTCAGACGAGCAGCAGAAAGGAGAGGGAGATAGTCAATTTTCCTAGCTGAGTCAATTTTATTGGAAGGTTTTCTCATAGCACTTCCCTTTTATAACTTAGACACTCGGTCACACAACTGCAAAGGAAGCTGGGCCTACTGCATTCCTGAAAAAAATATCAGGGTTCTGTTAAAAGAAAGGGGATAATGAATGTGGGAACTCTGTTTCTCAGTCCCCAATTCAAGGAGCTCCAAGTCCATTAGGGGAAGAGACTAAGTCAATAGAAGTATTAATTTCCTTTTGCTACTGTAACAAATTGCCACAAACTTAAAACAACACAAATTTATTATGTTATAGTTCTAGAACTGAATTTTAAAATGGGGCACAGCCTTACCAACATCTTTATTTTAGCCCAGTGAGATCCTTCTGGAGGCTCTAGAGGAGAAACCATTTCATTGCCTTTTCAGCTTCTGGAAGCTGTCTGCATTCCTTTGCTCGTGGCCCCCTTCTTCCATCTTTGCACCCAGCAAGGTTGCATCTCTCTCTGACTTTGAACTCAGCTGGGAAAGGTTCTCCTCTTTTAAGGGCTCATGTGATTAGCCTGGATAATCCAGGCTAATCTAACCATCTCAAGGTTCATGACATAATCACATTCGCAAAAGTGCCTTTTGCCATGTCAGGTAACATACACACAGGTTTCAGGAATTAGGACGTGGACATCTTTGAAGAGGGCCATTATTCAGCCTACCACAATAGACAAAATGTCATAAAATAATTTTAACAATAAAGTTAGGACAGGTTGATATAACAAAACCAAAAAATGAGTCCAGTCTCATCAATGATCATGATTTGTTAGGGGGGAAATGTTCCATGTGTAAAACAGAGGCTACATATAAGGATTAAGAAGAAATTTATACTAGAGGGAAAAAGAAGTGAAAATCAAGTAGTTCTTAAATATCAGGCCTGTCATAAAACATTAACTTGTACACAATGGAAAAGTATGCATGATTCTTGATTGAAGGAGTGATTTGATAAAACTGGTAATTTAGAAAGATAAATTCAGTAGTGAGCAGGAAAGAGAGCAGTTAACAGATTAAGGAGTTACTAAACAAATTTATGCTTAGCTGAGAGGTTTTTAATTAGGTTAGAGATGGAGAAAAAAGGAGGAAAATTTGAAAGACATAACAGGTAAGAAAAGTGAAGGCAAGTAAAAATTGACTGAGGTTTTAAATGTGAATGAGTGACAAGTGAGAATGGCAAAGAGAAAAAGTTCACAAGGTAGGGAAAACAACATGGTATATAAAGTAAATATTTTCTTTAAGTAAAATTAATCCTTGTCTACTAAGCTTTATTAAAAAAAAAGACAAGACCTCCATTTTTTTGCATCTAAATAATGGCAAATAGTTAAAATGTCTTGCATTTTTGGTGAGTCAGTTGGGCTTAGTTGGCTCATACATTGGGCTCCCCTCCATTTTTTCCTAAAGGTGAGCATTTCCATTGACAAAAAATATATATATCAAGGCCCTGTTAGCAGACCCAGTCCATGAACATACCGAAACCCCAATTAGGTACACAGAGATCCAAGTAAAGCAGAAATAATGACAAATCTGGCCTATAAAACAATCCTTGGATGGAATAATGACTAAGCTACCATTGTTAAGATAGTTTATCTTAATTGGCTATATAGTATATTCTTAAAGATTCAACTTCAGGGAGCATTCACATCAGGAACAAACCACAAATTCTTTATCTGATAAACCCTTGAGAAAAATTATGTGCATTAAATTGCACTTTGTGAAATCTATAAATTACCTGTTATGCTTTCAGGAAGAATGTTGGTATAATCAAATTTCAGTCATTTGCAAGTTAGTATTTCCAGGATCATCTTTAAAACATGCTCTGCTGGGATCTGTCAGGCTTTTACAGTCCATGCAGCCTTCCAGAGACAACAGAAACATTTAAAGTAACTGCACAATGAAACTGCCAGAAGGACCAGAAAGGAACTGAGGTGTTTGTCCTCCTGAAGGAGGGAATGCAGCACCTAGAACAGTGAAAATGGAGTCACCAAATCACCCAGACTTTGAAAATAGTTGAGCAGGAATCCGACTGGAACTAAGATCCATTTACACAGATAGAAGCCATAGCCAAAGGAATTTGAGCTACCGGCTTCAATGTGAAGTCATTTCTGTTCTTAAGCTAATTTATTGATATTATGAGAAAATTAAATATTCTTATACATGTACACATAAGTAGACAATAGTTTGAATTATGTCTTAAAAACATGGTACCTGGGATCTTCTGAATGTACAAGCCAAGCTGTTAACCACCCACCAAATAAACTGAGCTTCTTTCATATTTTAAAGAAGCTCTAGGGTCAGACATTTCTGCTTCAAATAGTTTATCTATTAGAAGTATAAGCTTGGGCAAATTATTAAACTTCTCTAAGCCTCAGTGTCCTTATTTTTATAATGAATATAATAAGAATATGTTCCTCATGGGTGTTTTGTGAGGGTTTAAAGAGATAATCCATGTAAAACACTTAGTAGAGGCTTGAAACGTAGTACTCAACAAATGGTAAAAATTCTGACATAAAAACTTATGACAAAGCTTTCCAAAGAAAGAGTAGCAGCTTCCCCCCTTCCCCAATACAGAGAGAGACACAGAGACAGAGATATAAAGAGAAATATCAAAAAAGGAAAAAATCATTTCTATTTTCATATTGATGTAGTATTTTATTCAGCTCAAATCCACCCGTCCCCAGCCAGCAGCTCTCAGCAGTTTACCAGTTTACCACCAAGCTGACAGCTGGGAGAATGCAGATTTGGAGCTCCGTGTAAAATATTTTTGCTGTCAGTATAAATGAATATTTACCAGCCAATGGCTGTTGCAGCCCTTTGGCAGGGGGCATACAGGGGTAAATATTGGTTTTACCTTTGAAAACTAGAGGCTGTAATTATAAACCAGGAGTCCACATACCTTCAGTGAGTAGATTAATTAATTATAAAGCCTCATTAAAAGTCAAGCTACCCATTAGCATAAATAGCGATCCTATGAACTCTTGATTTATTAGAGCTGAGAAATTCTACCAGGATTTTTTTTAAGTTACAGTAAAGTGACTAATTACCAGCTGAGGACATTATCCCTTTGACTCTTCCATGTTAGAAAATGTGCCACTGGTCAAGAAGAGGAGAGTGAGCATTTTATTCTTATTGGTGTCACGCTTTGGATTCAATATCCTCTCAGTGTTGGGAAGCACATAATCCTGTCACAATAAATCACTTTCACTTTTAATGACTCATTAGAAAAACAGGTACTTATGATCAATGAGCTAGTCTAAAGTGAGGCCAAAGTATTTCAAACAAGTGTTTGAAACACTTTTGTTTCAAAGACCCCAAAGCCAGGCTATAAAGAGATCCAAGAATCCAATGAGCTGACAAGTAATAGGATTCATTACTAGAGGAATGGATTGAGAGCTGGCAGGAAATTCAAAGCATTGTACAATCCAGTTCCCTGCCTTCAAGTAGGAAACTATCAAAAACTTGCCCAAGTTGGGGAAAACTCTAGTGTTATAGGGCTTCCCATTATGTCTGTTCCAGGTGAGTAAACTGTGATGGATTATGGAGACAGGTATCTTCAAGAACCAGGATGAGAATGGAAAGGTAAGAGCGGGAAATAGACTGAAGGGCTCCCATATTTTCCCATGGAAAGAATCTTGGAGGTAAACCACTGAGATACTTTTCCTGATTCAGAGGAAGTAGAATTATTGAAAACAAACAAATGAAAAAACAAACAAAAAAAACCAAACCTATGTTCTTTTTTTGTCCCACCAACATCCAACCATATCTTTTTAAAATTTCTGTCCTAATACCCTTTTTGGTTAGTTAACCACACCTCCCTGTAATCTAGAGATCATCTTGTTTACACCAGTTGTTCTAGAATAAATATTAATAGTGCCCTTTTTACTCTCAACTGTGTACTTATTTGCATAATAAATTATAGGATAATGCTACTTTTAGGAGACATTACTGTTATAGTCTTGATGAAAGGGAAACTTCCAGTCCCAGTGCCCTCCTGATGCCTCCTTCTAAGACTATATTAAAACAGAGGTAGGCATGAAATACAAGCATAGTTGATCAGACACTGCAAGAACTTTGAACCTTGAGTGAGTGACACAAATTGATCACATGATACAATTAATCAGATTTGTCACAGTCAGTGTGGAGGGGCATAAGATCATATTGGTGCTGAGCTATGGGCTTGACAGTAATTTTGACAGCCTACCCTCTAGAGTTCACTGCCTGTTGTTCACATCTGGTCAGTCAGTTGTCACTACTGGGAGACTCCAAGTTATTCTCAAATAGCCCCCTGCTTATTTGGCTTAAAATGGTTTCTGTTGCTTCCAGAATAGAATCTATAGTTGCAGTCTGCTAAAGGAAACCAAGAAAGAAGTAACCTAAAAACTGGTAGCCAAGCAAGCAGAGAATATATACAATGTTCTATTCTCAGAGCACTGACATTCAATTGGAGGGCAACAGTTAATAATAGGCAATTTATATATTATACTAAAGGAGAAAAGAGCTCTGAAAGAAAGGAAGGAATGAAGGAAGGAGGAAGAAAGTGAAGGAGGAAGAGAAAAAGAAAGATTGAAAGGCAGAGTGGGGATAGGATAAAATTATACTTGGGTGGTTTGTGTGGTCCTCATTGGGTCATACTTCATCTTTGTGAATATGAATGTGAAATGGCAGTTCCCTCAAAATTATGAAATGTTAACAATGGTTTAAATACCATCATATATACTTCAGTCTGAGAAATTTTTTTCAGTAGCACCGTTAATTTATGGGCATTTAAAAATATTTTACAGTCTCTTAATATCAGTTGCCTTAGTAACTTAAAAAATGGCATTGATTTAATCAATACATGAATATTCATGAAGGCATGAGATATCTGTTATGGACTGAATGTTTGTGTCCACCCCACCGAAATTCATATATTTCAATTCTAAACCCCCCAGTGTGATAGTATTAGGAGGTGGGGTCTTTGGAAATTACTTAAGTAATGATAGTGGAGCCCTCATGGATGAGATTAATGCCCTTATAAAAGGGACTCTGGAGAGCTCTCTGGCCCTCTATCCACCAAGTAAGGATATAACTGAGAAAACAGCCATCTGCACCCCAGAAGAAGGCTTTCACCAGAATTCCACTGTGGTAGCACCTTTATCTTGGACTTCCAGATTCCAGAATTGTGAGAAATAAGTGTCTAACGTTTAGAAGCCATCCAATCTGTGGTATTCTGTTATATGAGCCCAAATTGACTACAGCAATACTTAAACTGGAGCAACACCTCATATTTTCATTTTCATTACAAATCACTTAGTTCAATTAGATATTGATGATGACTGGGCAGAGGATCATGAAAAAGAGTTATGTAGGGGAATCTCTCTGAAGAAGATTACTTCTACTTTGATTTTAACATTCAGAATAGTTTATTTTTACAGATTTATAGAATTATAATTGACATATACTAACCTAGACGTATTTAAGATGTACAATTGTTTAAGTTTTTGACATGTGTGTATAAGTGTGCTACCATTAACAAAATCAAGATAATTAACTTATCTGTAATTCCCCAAAGTTTTCAAGTATCACTTTGACATCCATCTATCCCTCTATTCCTTTTTCCCATCTTTAGGAAATCACTGATCTACTTTCTGTCACCATAGTTTGCATTTTCTAGAATTTTCTTTAAATGGAATCATGCAGTATGTACTCTCATTTTTAAAACAGCCTTATTGAAGTAAAATGGACATACAGTAAACTAATCATATCTAAAGTGCTATCTACATTATTTTGCCTAGTTTCTCTCACTCAGTATAATTATTTTGAGAGCCACCCATATCGATGCATAGATCAATAGCTTGTTCTTCTTTATTGTTGATTATTATTTCACTATATGGATATATAAAATTTTGTTTATCTTTTCTCTTATTTATTGACGTTTCAGTTATTTCCAGTTTGTAGCTACTGAAGATACTGTGAATATTTGTGTGCAATTATTTGTATGGATAGATGCTTTCATAAATACCTAGGGGTGGGTTAGCTGTGTTATATTTTAGGTATATTATTGAGTTTTGAAGAAATTGCCAAAATATATTCCAAAGTAGTTGCATTAGTCTATGTTCCAACCAGCAGTGTATAGGAGATCCAGTTCCTCCATATCTTTGCCAACACTTGGTAGGTTCAGTCTATTTAATTTTTTCCCCAGATTTATTGTGTATAACAACATTGTATAAGTTTAAGGTATATAGCTTGTTGATTTGATACACTTACATATTCCAAAATGATTACCATCAGGGCATTAGCTAACACCTCCATCTTGTCACGTAATTACCAATTTTTCCCCTGTGGTGCAAACATTTAAGATCTTAATGTCTTAGCAACTTTTGAGTATGTATTAGAGTATAATTAACTATAATCACCATGCTGTACATTAGATCCTCAGAATTTATTTATCTAATAGCTAGAAGTTTGTACCCTTTGACCAACTTCTGCCCATCTTCACCACCTTCCCATCATTCTACTGTTTTTGTGAGTTCACCTTTTTTAGATTCCACATATAAGTGGTATCACACAGTATCTGTCATGCTTTGTCTGACTTATTTCACTTAGCATAATGCCCTCAAGGTTCGTCCATGTTGTCACAAATGACAGGATTCCTTCTTCTAGACTCCTTAATTTCAGCCTTTCTAGTGGATTTGTCGTTGTCATTCTAAATTTCCATTTCCCTAATGGCTAAAAATATTGAGCATTTTTTCATGTGCCTATTTGTCTTTCATACATCTTCTTTGGTGAAGGGTTTGTTAAAATCTGTTTTGTTTTAACCAGTTTATTTTCTTCCTATCATTGAGCTTTAAGGGCATTTTCTGTATTCTAGGGACAAGTCCTTTTACTGATATGTTTTGCAAACATCTTTTCCCATCCTGTGATTTGCATTTTCTTTTTATTAATGAGAATTTCTTGAAAAGCAAAACTTTTAATTTTGATGAAGTCCAATTTATCATCTTTTTTCTTTATAACTTATGCTTTTGTGTTTTCTTCAAGAAATCTTTGCCTAATATAGTATATCACTAATATTTTCACCTATATTTTCTTCTAGAAGTTTTATGGTCAAGCCTCTAACATTTTGTTCTATGAGCCATTTAAAATTATTTAAATATGGTATGAAGTAAAGGTTAGGGTGAATTTTTTTCTTATGGCTATGTAACAGTTTCAGCAACACTTGAAGAAACTGTACCTTCCTCATTGACTTGTCTTGGCAGTGTTACTGAAAATAAATTGACCGTATATACATGAAGTTTTCTTTCTATGCCCTCTTTCCTAGACTACTGATCTATACTTTATCTTTAAACCAATACCACACTGCCTTGATCTTTGTGACTTTATATTAAGTTTTGAAATCGGGTAAGTTCGGTGACTATTCTATTTTAAAACTGTTTTGGTTATTCTAGGTCCTTTGTATTTCCATATAATTTTAAAGTCAGCTTGTCAATTACTACAATATCTGCTAAGGTCCTGCATGGGATTGTCTTCTGTCTATAGATCACTTTGTGAAGAATTCACATTTTAACAACACTGAGTCTCCCAATCCATGAACATAGTTACCTCTGCATTTCTTTAGGTCTTTGTTAATTTCTCTCAGCAATGTTTACTAGTTTTCAGTGTGCTCATCTTGAACATCATTTGTCCAATTTATTCCTACATATTTAATAATTTTAATGCTATTGTTAGTGGTGGTTTTGCTTTAATTTCAATTTCCAATTATTTATTTAGTAAAGAAATAAATTGATGTTTGTGGTTGATAGCCTCTAAAATGGCTGCAAATGATGCCAAGTCCAGGTATTTGTGGCATTTTGTGTTAGCTGGTTATAGAGACTCACTTTCCATAAACAGAAGGGGGAAAAATATTTATTTATTTATTTATTGGCTGCGTTGGGTCTTCATTGCTGCATATGGGTTTTCTCTAGTTGCTGCAAGGAGGGACTACTTTTCGTTGCGGTGCACGGGCTCTAGAGTGCAGGGTCAGCAGTTGTGGCACACAGGCTTAGTTGCTCTGCAGCATGTGGGATCTTCCCAGGACAGGGCTCAAACCCATGTCCCCTGCACTGGCAGGCAGATTCTTAGCCACTGCGCCAGCAGGGAAATCCCAGAAGTTGAAAAAATTGATGGATATCACTTACAAGATTACATTTCAAAAATACTGTGCCTTCCCTCTTACTCATCCTCTCTCACTCTCTTGAAGCTCTCACTCTGAGGGAAACTAGCTGCTGTGTTATGAGCTGCACTATGGAGAAATTACCAAGATTTAAAAAAAAAAAAGGTAGGCCTCCAGAAAACACTCAGCAAGGAACTAGAGCCCTCAGTACACCAGCTCACAAGTATCTGAATGAAGTCAACAACAATGTGAAAAATTTTGGAAGCAGATGCTCTTCTAGTAAAGCCTTCAGAAGGGACCACAATTTAGGCCAACAGCTCAACTGCCTCCTTTTGAGAGATCTTGAGGAAGAGGCACCCAGCTAAGCCTGACCCAGATTCCTGACTCACTGAACAGTCATGTAATAAATGTTTATTGTTAGTGTCATTAAATTTTGAAGTAATTTATTTTACAGTAACAGGTAAGTAATAAGATGTTTACATACTGGTCTTTTAACATGTAACTTTGCTAAGCTCACTTATTAGTTTTAGCTATTTTGTCGATTTCTTATGCTTTTCTGCCTATGTGATCATGTCATTTACAAATATAGACAGTATTCTTTCCCATCAACAGTGTACAAGGATTCTGATTTTTCTACATCTTCTGTAAGACTTGTTCTGTGACTTTTTGATTCCAGCCAACTTAATGGGTGTGAAGTGGTATCTTATTGAGGTTTCAATTTGCATTTCCCTGATGACTAATGATGCCACGTGTATTTTTGTGTGGTTATTGGCCATTTGTGTATCTTGTTTGGAACAAAGTCTATTCACATTCTTTGCCATTTTTAAATTTTTCTTTATTGTGGTAAAAGCCACATAATATAAAGCATACTATTTTAACCATATTTAACTCTGCAGTTCAGTGGCACTAAGTACATTCACATTGTTGTGCAACTCTCATTGGATTTTTAATTATTGCAAGTGCTCTTTATATATTCTAAATACAAGTCCCTTGTCAAATATATGATTTCCAAATATTTTTCCCATTCTGTGGATTGTCTTTTCACTTTCTTGATGGTGGATTTTGAATCACAGAAGTTTTTTATTTGATAAAGCATAATTTATCTATTTTTTTGTTTTGTTACTCATGCTTTTGGTGTCATATCTAACAATCTTTTGGAAAATTCAAGGTCACTAAGATTTACCCTTATATTTTCTTCTAAGAATTTTATACTTTTTCTCTTATATTTAGGTTTTTGATTCATTTTGACTTAATTTTTATATATAGCATACAATAATGATCCAACTTTATACTTTTATGTGTGTCTGATTATAATTTAATTTTACTCTGATCAGAGATTATACTTTGCATGACTTGAATCCTCCTCTTATTAAGACTGTTTTAGTTTAGAATATGGTCTTAGAGAAAGTTTCATATACGCTTGGAATTTGTATTCTGCTTCATGTATTTTATTTACTCTTTTTTTTTTTCCAGTCTTTTTTCTCTGTCTTTCAGTTTTGGAAATTTCTATTGAGTTATCCTCAAGCTCAGGTATTTTCTCAGCCATGTCAGTCTACTAAAGAGCCCCTCAAAAGAATTTTTAATTTCTGTTAAATAGTGTCTTTGATCTCTAACATTTCTTTTTCTTTTTTATTCTTTCTTAGTATTTCCAGCTCTCTGCTTACATGGCCCATCTACTTTATCCATTAGAGCCCTTAGCATATTAATAATAGGTGTTTTAGCACAGCAAAGGAAACAAAGAAAACAAAAAGATAATCTATGGACTGGGAGAAAATATTTGCAAATGATTTGATGGACAAGGGCTTAATTTCCAAAATATACAAACAGCTAATACAACTCAATAACAAAAAAAACAAACAACCCAATCAACAAAATGGGCCAAAGACCTAAATAGACATTTCTCCAGAGAAGACATACAGATGGCCAATAGGCACATGAAATATGCTCTTCATCGCTAATTATTAGAGAGATGCAAATCAAAACTACAATGAGGTATCACCTCACACCAGTCAGAATGGCCATCATTTAAAAAATCTACAAATAACAAATGCTGGAGAGGTGTGGAGAAAAGGGGACTCTCTTACACTGTTAGTGGGAATGTAAATTGGTGCAGCCACTATGGAAACCAGTTTGGAATTTCCTCAAAAAACTAAATATAGAGCTGCCATATGATCCAGCAAATTCCACTCCTGGGCATATATTATAATCTGAAAAGATACACGCACCCCAGTGTTCATAGCAGCAGTATTTACAGTAGCCAAGATATGGAAGTAACCTAAATGTCCATTGACAGATGAATGGATAAAGAAGATGTGGTATATATACACAATGGAACATTACTCAGCCATAGGATAGAATGAAATAATGCCATTTGCAGCAACATGGATGAACCTAGAGATTACCATACTAAGTAAGTCAGAAAGAGAAAGACAAATAACATACGCTATCACTTATATGTGAATCTAAAATATAACACAACTGAATTTATTTATGAAACAGAAGCAGACTCACAGACATAGAAAACAAACTTATGGTTACCAAAATGGAAAGAGGGTGGGTGAGGGGCAATTTAGAAGTTTGAGATTAGCAGAAACAAACTATTATATAAAAAAAGAGATAAACAACAAGGTCCTACTGTATAGCATAGGAAACTGTATTCAGTACCTTGTAATAAACCATAATGGAAAAGAATATGAAAAAAAATATGTACAACTGAATCACTTTGCTGTACACTAGAAACTAACACAACATTGTAAATCAACTCTACTTCAATAAAATAAATAAATAAAAGGAGTAAAGTCTGTGACTCCCAAAGAGACATAAAAACTACATGCAATGTGCTATCTTGGATGGGATTCTGAACTCGAGACATTAGGTAAAAACTAAGGAAATTTGAATAAAATATGGACTCTAGTTAAAATAAAATAATAGCTGTTTTAAGTTTTCAGTCTGATAATTCCAACATCCTTGCCATATTTGAGTTTGGTTCTGATGCTGGTTGTCTCTTCAAAGTGTGTTTTTACTGTTTAGTATGCCTTGTGATTTTTTTCTTGGTAGCTGAACATGAGGTATTGGATAAAAGGAACCTAGCGCTGGTTCCCATACATGTTTCTGCTCAGGGGTTTCTGCTCTGGCAAGTTGTGATTCTCTGTATTTATCTGTCTGCTTCCCCAATTCGGGATGCAGCAGTTTGCACTATGACCTCACATCTCTGACGGAGCTAAGAAGAAAGGTTGATTTTTTCAGTTTGTTCAGCTTTTTACTAGTTGTTGGGACAGTGACAGCTTCCAAACATTTTACATGTCAGATTGGAAACCAAAAGTATGCTTCATGTATTTAAAGTTCTGTTTGAGGTGAAAAATATTGAATATTGTTACGTACATTTGATTACTAGAATTCTTTATTATTAAAAAATAATTACATTATCTCTGATATTTCTTGCTCTAGTATTAATTAGTATATACTAATATTTTAATATTAGTAGTCATTGCAATTTCTTTTGATTGGTGTTAGCATAATATATCTTTTCCTGGGTATTTTAAAATTTTTACTCTATACTTTTCTACATATTTAAAGTAGGTGTCACGTTAAAAGCACATAGTTAGGTCCCACTTTTTAATCCAATTTTTACTATCTCTACATTTAGTGGGGTGTTTAGAAAATTTACATTTAAGGTGATTATTGATATGACTGGGTTGTAATCTACCATCTTGGTTATTTATATTCCCTTTTTCAGCTATTTCTTTGTTCCTGTTTTTCTGACATTCTTTGGATTGAGTATCTTCTATGATTCTATCATATCTCCTTTACTGCCTTATTAACTCTGTGTTTATTAACTTTTTACTGGTTACTTTTTGGCTTACATTATGCATCTGTAATTAATTAAGCCTATTTTAAGTAGTATTATATACCTTCATAAGCCTGAGAGTATACTTCCATTTTCCTTATGCTAGTCTTTGTGCCACTGTACTCATAATTTAACTTATACATATATTATAAACCCCACTGTCTATATTTGTTATTGTTATTTTTATTTTAAACAATTATAAGGAGTTTTTGTATATTTATCCACATATTTATCATTTCTGTTACTCTATTTCTTTGAATTGATACATATTTTCATCTGGTATAATTTTCCCTGTGTGTTATGTACTTCTTATGATGCTTATAGTTATTGTCTGCTGGTAATACATTCTTACAGTGTTGTATATTTGCAAAAAATCGTTATGATCCGGGAATTGTGCTCCAGGTATTTACTCAACTGACATGTATATTTATGCCTGTTTAAGAACATGCACATGAATGGTTATAGCAGCTTTATTTATAATCATCAATACCTGGAAACAATCAAGATGTCCAGCAATAGGTGAGTGGATAAAAAAAACTGTAATAAATCCATAAAACGGAATACTATTCAGTAATGAAAATGAATGAGCTATCAGCCACAAAAGACATGAATAAATCTTAAGTGCATTACTAGTTGAAAGCAGCCAGTAAAAGCTACATATTTTAAGATCTCAATTAAATAACATTTGGGAAAAGACAAAACCGAGAGATTGTAAACAGATCAGTGGTTGTTAGGAGTTCATAACAGAGGATGGAATAGGTGAAGCAAAGGGAATTTTGGGGTTTTTTCTTTAGGACAGCAAAACTATTCTCTATGATATTATAATGTTGGATTCATGACACTATATATTTGTTGAAACCCATAGAAATTTACAGTAGAAAAGGGGCTTGATAAAGGCAAATTAAAAAAAAATCATTTAAGAAGTCAGGGAATCCCAAGGTGGAATGCAAAATATGGCAAATGAGTGTAATTGTATTACAAATGTATGAAACAATGTCCCTGAAGCAGGTGGGAGGAGAAAGGTGCTGGCCTAAGTAACTTTAAAAATGATGGAGTCTGTAAGACTAAAGGCAAAAAGAACTGTAATAAGCACTGAACCATAGTAGATAGAGTTGCTTCCCATGGGTATATGGATTAACAATTATGAAACCCCTATACACATACACTGAAATGGAATAATTAAGTAAATAGATGATTGATGGTGGGAGCCAGGTTTCTTGCTATTAGAGTGGGAGGTTACAAATAAGCAAGGGAAGGATGCTCTAGTAATCCATGTGGTAGTACCTTGGAGTTCAAGACATTAGTATGAAGTGAGGTTTACCTTACTATAGATACAGTTAATTACATATAGAAATATTTATAGAGATGTGTATATACATATTTTAGTATACACATATATAGATCCTCTCAGCTGACACAGCAAAGAAATATAAGTAATGCCATCCCAGTAGCAACAGGCACAGCTAGTGCTCAGACCTTGATTTCTAATATCATTATATCATAAGAGAAATCAAGACTTTTGTTGAAATGGGTAATTCTAGGACTGGAGCAGGAAATATACTCTATGAGCCTAGAGCATCTTGTGATATCAGAAAATAAGGAAATGCTCAAAAAACAAACAGAACCTGCAATGACAAGGCTATATCGAAGTGACACAGGAGTCAGTTAATAGGCTTCCAATATTCCCAATTGTTCCAAAGCTGGAACAATTTAATAAGCAAGAAAAGTACTGAATTATAATTCACAGTATAAAATTAATATCCATGATTCTATGTTGATATAAATGATTGAATATATAAGTATTCTTTTATACACGAGTTCGTATTAGTACACAATAATTCCAAATAATTCTTCCATACAGAAAAATCCCAAATAATTTATGTAAATACTCTGCCCTGAAAGAAGTAACATGTAACACCCCATTTTTTAAATACGGGTTGAGCATAGTGAATTCCTTCCAAGGAATACAGTAAGGAAAGGGGGAAAACGTAACTTTACAGTTAAAAAAAACAATTGAAAAACACTATAGCTCAGCCAGGTGACCAAGGTAAACATCAGCAGTGATGAATTATGTTAATAGTATATACTCTTGATATGCTGTGATGAATATGGCACTTACTGCCTGTGATCTTCCTCCCAAGAACACAGAATATGTGTCATAGTCTGATTGGGCTGTTATAAAAAATACCATAGACTGGGTGGTTTATAAAAAACAGATATTTATTTCTTATAGTTCTGGAGGCTTGGAAGTCCAAGATCATAGCACTAGCGAATTCAGTGTCTGATGAGAGCCCAATTCCTGGTTCATAAATGCCCATCACAGTGTGCTCACATGGTAGAATGGGTGAGGGATCCCTCTTGGGTCTCTTTCATAAGGGCACTAATCCTATTCATGAAGACTTAACCTTCATGACCTAATCACCTCACAAAGGTCCCACCTCCAAAACCATCACAATGGGGATAAGATTTCAACATATGAATTTGGGGGAGGGAGGCAATTCTTCAGTCTATTGTATTCAGTCTAATCATGAAAAAATATCAAACAAATCTTACTTGAGAGAAATTCTATAAAATACCTGACCAGTGCTCCTCAACACTGTCAGGGTCATCAAAAACAAGGAAGGGGGCTTCCCTGGTGGCGCAGTGGTTGAGAGTCCGCCTGCCAATGCAGGGGACACGGGTTCGTGCCCCAGTCCGGGAAGATCCCACATGCTGTGGAGCGGCTGGGCCCGTGAGCCATGGCTGCTGAGCCTGAGCGTCCGGAGCCTGTGTTCTGCAACGGGAGAGGCCACAGCAGTGAGAGGCCAGTGTACCACAAAAAAAAAAAAAAAAAAAAAAAAAACAAGGAAGGTCTGAGAAATTGTCACAGCCAGAACAGAAAAGGGATATTAGGTAAAAACTAAGGAAAGATAGATAAAATATGGATTTTTCATAATATATCAGTATCAGCTTATTAGTTCTGACAAGTGTACCACAATAATGTAAAATATTAATAATAAGGGAAACTGGGTGTGGGGTATGGGAATTCTTTATACTATAGTTGTAACATTTATTTAAATCTACTATCATTATACAACATAAATCTTTTTTTAAAAAGAAGACCTTATTTCACCTTTCTTTTTGAAAAATATTTAGTTGGGCATAGAATTCTAGGTTGACAATTTTTTTCTTTCAGTACTTTAGAGATTTCACGCCAAAGTTTTTCTGGCTTGTGTTACTTCTGAGAGGTTGACTGCCATTCATGTCTTTGTTTTATGTATGCATTGTTCATTTTTATCAGGTTGTTCATCACTGTTTTTAAGCAATTTGATTATGATGTGCCTTGGTATAGTCATATATGAGACCCTCTCTTAATGAAATGGCAGGTATTCATAGCTGAATGTTAACACACAGAAGATTTCTTAAAACCACCAATTTAAGCCTAAAAAATAGAGATGAAACAAATGAATACGAAGGCAAAAAGAACCAAATGTATTTTCATGTTCACTAGGGACAACCCTTACAATATTACATTAGATTATAAGAGAAGTTAAATTACATTTTTTCTCCTTATTTTACAAATAAGGAAACTTATGACCAAGGATAACGAAGCAATTTGTTTTAAATCTCACAACACTTGAGATAGAAGAATGGAAACTGAGCTTATTTTCCTATTGGTTACTTGTTAGTACTCCAGCATCTGTAGGCCAGAATCTGCCTCTGCAGCCTGGTTGCTGAATGTGAATGCAGGAGCACATGTGAGTAGCATGCTACAACCTGGATTTGCCTTGTCTTCCTTCTGTGTGACGAGTTTCACACCCACAAGAATATAGGAAGTCAAGGACTTTGAGGGTTCAAGGCTACTTGTGAAGATACATTGGCTCTCAGCCTTCTGCTCTTTCCTCTCTGGACTCACCCTGATGTGGTATGAATCTCAGTTGGATTAATACCACAAGGCTTCAGCGTGACTTTCACTTAACAACCAGGGTCTTGGTTCTTATTTTCAAACTTCACTCTTGTTTCAGACACAAATGACCTTCATCACTTATACCTCAAGTTCATTTATGATAAGGAAGGCTGATGTGTAGTTACAGCCATGAAATCTGACCTGTGGGAAAGACTGCTGGGAAGTTTCCCACAAAATTTTACAACTTGCTGTGGGAAACAGCTGAAAATTACTGCTACTGAGGTATCATGTGATAAGCTGCAATATTCCTTTTTGCTCATAGTCAAATTTTCATAAAACTACCTCTTAGAATAGCTATTTCTTGTAGAAAATTGGCCTGATATGCAGCCAAAGGAATTTATTTAATAAAATAAATGTATCTCTGTACTCTTCTCTCTATATTGCCTTTGAAAAACATCTTACATGTACCAGCCACACAATAACAGCTAGTGAAATGGATAAAAATAAGCAGACCAAGGAATGAGGAACTCAAAAATAAACCAAAAGTACGCAGGTGTTCTTGAATAGTAAAATGGCGCATACTAACAAAGAAAAAACTATTCTTCATGGAAGAATACCCAAAGCAGAAACATCTGTGCCTTTCTCAGAGTCAAAGAGATTCTAGTCTAGCAGTGTGATACAGATCAATTGATGTAGTTTGCATGGATAACAAAACATCTGCAGCTCTTACTAGACCTAATGCTAAGAACTATATTTGGAGGTTAAATGTCACAGACCCTCTGGCTGCAGACACAATTAAGCCATAGGTCTTTACGGAGGAAGAAAGTAGAAATGAGGTCGAAATTAAAAAATCATCTAGGTAACAGTTTATTCACAATCACACAAACATATACATTTATAAATACTTCCTATGCTGTGTTAGGAAATTGTTGTAATTAATCTTAAAGTAATCCTCTTTGAGCTATGAATACTTATGCTCCATAAAGCAGAATATTGTTTATTTAGGACAAAAGAATGGTTAAAATGGAGAGGGAAAATAAAAGTAAAGTTGAGGTCTCTTTTCAGCTAAGCAATTCAAGAGCTAGATATTAATGTCTGCCCCCTGGAAGCTGCCCATTACTAAATTCCTAAGTACCAGACTCTGAACAATCGAAATACCTATTTATTTATACTCTACAAACAAACAAAAAAAGCTTCAAAAGCCCAACCAAATTACTCTGCCCTGGAAAACCTGCAAAAACAAGATGAATGAATGTATCATCATGGGACTTGTGTCATAGAACTCTAAAAACTGGTGAGTAATAGGCAGACTATGTAGCCATACACATACAGAGATATGTGGAGATTTATCCATGTCTATATATAAGCGGCCTCACATACAGCAGATAAAAACAGGCTAAAAGGGTAATGCTTGAAACAGCCTTTGAATTTTTAACACAATATCTTCCCCCGTGCAAGAAATGGTGCAAATGGGAAGACGTGCCGCCCAGTGACCGTTGTTAAGGCGCAGTGGTAAGTTTGTCTGTATATTTTGAGCATCAGGATCATATATATATATGGGCAAGCTCCTCCCAAATTTGGTACCTTTTAGTACCAACAAAATCTCTAATAAGAAAATGAAATGAAATGACAATTTACTGAACATCTCTGGCCTGCAAGGCATCACGTTGCATCCTCTTGTTGTCCACACAATGTTTTCAAGATTAAACAAACAGAAACTACATTAATCCATTCACTTAAGGGGATTGGCTAATGGTGTGACACAGAAAGCCATGTTTCTGTCCTAAGGGAAATATGCACTTTCAGTTTGATATCAATTAGTAAGTGATTCTCCCAATTTACTGACTATCTATGAAGGACACGCACAACATCAGTGAACTGATGACAGTACTTTCCGACTGTGGTACAGATTCGCAATTTTTTTTTTTTTTTTTTGCTGTACGCGGGCCTCTCACTGTTGTGGCCTCTCCCGTTGCGGAGCACAGGCTCCGGACGCGCAGGCTCAGCGGCCATGGCTCATGGGCCCAGCCGCTCCGCGGCATGTGGGATCTTCCCGGACCGGGGCACGAACCTGTGTCCTCTGCATCGGCAGGCAGACTCTCAACCACTGTGCCATCAGGGAAGCCCAGATTCGCAATTCTTTACCTGCTGTTATAAAATCCAAAAGTTCTGAAAGCCAAGAGTTTTACAACTCTTTTGGCAGCAGAAGCTAATTTGAGCCAATGTTTATAGCCCCCTTTAAAAATCCTACTTCAAGTAACTATTCATCCATTTAGTTGTAAAAATATTCATATTTGACTGTGGGATGCTGCCCCAGACCTGAGAGGAGTTGTTACATAATATGCGGTTTATGTCTTAATCATGTTCCAAAATCTGAAAAATTCTGAATTTTAAAACACATTTGGGATTGATGCTAATAAGGAAGACAAGTCATGTGTGGAAGTAGGAGGTTCATGGAAATCTCTGTACCTTCCTCTCAATTTTCTTATGAACCTTAAACTGCTCTAAAAACGTAAAAGTTTTTAAAGTAATACAACTCATTTGATCTCAACAGTTTCAGGCAAGGGATTTTGGATCTACACTGCAAATGATTTGAAACCCTTAGGTTCTTCACTTATTTAATAACAATAATTTTAAAGAATGAGAGTATTCAGAGAAAATAAACTCCATATCAGATTTTTAAAAATTCACATCATAAAGTTATAATCCAAAGATAATTTATCCTGTCTGCCAAATCCTTTATAATTATTTGGCAAGCCACCAAAAACATTCTTCACAAATTCAAATGAGTCCTAATATCATTCTTAATATTATCTTGCAGTCTCTGATATCAGATTGGCTCGTCTTGAATTGGTTTATTGGCAACAGCTGATTGTGTTTACATGGCACATAGTCATTTGGTAAACTGCTATTTATTTTCTTTAGGATGTAGGCTCACAGGGGCTGGAGGTGGAATGATTCTTAGACCAGGAATTATACTTCCCACTTAACCACTTTGACAATGAGACTGTCTCTGATGCTGCATTACAGGCCAGACTATGGACCTTGAAGAAAGCATATGAATATTGACTTATGGTGATGGAGATGACATGTTTCTGGAGGATCACCAGTGTTCGCAGAAGACAGAAACTGAGAGTAATGACATCGGCATTACTCTTTGAATAAAAAGGAGCTGCGGGCTGTCAGGGGACAGATTGCTAACTGGGCTGTGCACTCTTCATGCTGAGAGAGAAAAGAAGAGAGGCGAGCTCTCCTCTCAGACATCTGAGAGGCAAGCATGCTGTCCTCCAGACCCCGAGACTGCATGGCTGTGAAACCTTATCTGGACAACATGGTTCTGAAGCTCATCAGTGAAAACAATAAATGAACAATTCTCAACTTTCTTCTCAAAACATAAGTCTCAATAAGATCCTCAAATTGTCGTATTTACTGGCTTTTAAGACGTAGAATGGCTCCTTTTGGAATAGCAACTTAGTAAAAAAAAAAAAAAAGACATGCAGGTCCCTTATTTTCTTGGATATCCTCTCCTTGAAATTTCAAAAGCAACTGCCAGTTTCCAAATAAAACTGATTAAATGTGAGTTATTCTAATATGGACCATTAGAGCTGATACTTTTATCCTCTGGCAGCAGCCCTATGAATAATGGGTAAAATGAATGAGAAGAACTCTAATAGTCTCGGAGCTCAGTTTACCTTAAGCAAACACAAAAAGGGCTGGCTGACTATCAGAACAGAGTGACTTATCTCCACTAATATTTTCAAATAGCCTGACATTCATCCTCCCTTTTTATTTCTTCTATTTAGGTATTCTGAGTAAACCTTTCTTTTTTTTTTCCAGTCAAAATCCACAAGACAGCTAGAAACCTCCAGTGATGGCTTCACTGTGAGCTCAATATAAATATGAATTGTACTTTGTGGTTCCCTGTGTGGTTCTTGGACCACTAGTAACAGCATCACCTGGGAACTTGACATCAGACTCCATCTGAGACCTATTGACTCCAGATTTCTGGACTTAGAACCTAGAAATCTATAATTTAACAAGCCCTACATTTTAGTAGTCTCATCCTGTCTTCAACACACCAAAGAGAGCCAAGGACCACAATAAAAACAACAATAAAAATAGAACCTCACCACCTGGGGCCAGCATGGTAGTTAGGAAAACAGCGTCACAAAACCTCAAGAAGTCAAAATTCAAGGAGGCAGGTGTCATGGAGTGAGTGACTCTGATTTAGTAGATTTTTCATCTTGTGCCAAACCTTGTCTATTTTAAGTTTCCTCCTATTTAGCAGAGCAACATTGACTTATATGTGACAAGATCCAGTAAGCCTGCATACGGCAGCGATGAAGGTCAAATCAGCTTTTCAGTTCCAATCAGCAACTAAAATAAAAGGCAAAATAACTCAGGAAGAAGTTGAACTGTGTAGTCTAATTCACAAGCAGAGAGCAGATCAGTTTCCAGTGGTTCCCCATAAACTCATTCCTCTCCAGGTTTATGACCACTTGATCAGTGTCAGACCTTCCATGGATGCTGCCCAGTTAGAACTGACTCAGGGAAGAAGTAAGACTGATCCGGCAGTTAAAGTGAGCATATATACATACGTACATACATAATACATACATACATACATACATACATAAATGAAGGGAGATATCAGCTCACAAAGCAAAGCAGCCTTAGACCACTTCATTTAAGAAGAGAAAGATCTCCTATACTAAAACAATCTTTAGATATTAACAGTATCACAGCAGCAAAATAACACTTTGACGATAATATGACTTCTAGATAAGGGTTATGAGATGTAAAGTTGTAAAATTGGAGAAGAGGTATTGTAGGTCAAATGTAGGTTCCAAATCAACTTATGCTCTAGAAAATTAAGGTTTTAAAAACTTTAATAATGTAAACATGCTCTTGGTATACATTGCATGTTATACCAAGAACTTAATATATTTAGAAATAAATATCAATGTACATGATGACCTAAAAGACTTTTTTTTAACAACTCCATCATTGAATTTTCTCAGAAGCACAGTATTTTGTCTAGCACCAGCATTCATACATATGTTCATACACAGATTTTGCCTTTAACTCTATTTTCTACTTAAAAAAAATCAGGGATCCTTAGAGAATAGTTCTTTCCATATATATCCTGGTAAGTAGAAAAGTCAAGATGGTCCTGGAGTATCTTAATATTGTCATAATGTAAGGATAGTATAATCTGAAAGATGTTTGGAGAGGTGCCAAAGGGGGAAAGAAGGGAAAATGAATGTGCACCTACTGGCCAATTTTTGACAATTTGAACATACACTTAATTAGAACAGTTATCTAGGTAAAAAGAAAAGAAAAAAACAACAAACCGTCAGTCAAAGTGATTAATAATATATACAAAAGAAAGGGCAGGTTAAAGTTTTCAAAAATATATATAGAAAAAAGCTGCATACAGAATGATATGCAGCTCAAATTATAAATATGTACTGTTCACTTTTTGGTTGATACTTAGGTCTATAATCATAGTTAAAGAAACCAACGTAAAAGATTTAAACTAAGTCTTAGACATTAGGTCAGCATTATTTATAACTGATAGGATCCTGGGCTATGTAACCCTGATGAAGTAAAATTTAAAAATTTATCATTTCAAGAAATAGAAACTTATGTGATTGACTGTTACTGGGAAGCCCAGTTGAGTCATCAGCTCAAAAGTTTCACTTTAAAAGCTTATTTTGCTGTAACTAAGGAGGTCAGATATACAAATAATCATCTTGAAATCATCCCTGATCTAACATTAGCTATTTTATAAAGAAAATTAGTTTATTTGGGGACTGATAAGACTACTGTGACACTAAGTTTACACACACACACACACACACACACAGACATAAAATCTGATGGCAGTATTTTTGTTCTAGATTATGCTTTTGAAAGTATTATGCAGATTTATGTACATTTTCTTTTCAGGTATTTGAAATACTTAAATGAATGTAGTTTACTAGTTTTATAAGACCAGCCTATTAACTTTATGGAATATATTTTTCATAATTAACTTTAATTGATAGTTTTATAAGTTGATTTAAGAGTTAAAGAGAATCTGTGTGATTTTCATTTAGTAGGGTTTAATTAGTCAATTTAATAATCAGAATTTAAAGACTGAAGAGAAATTGATTCATTAGCTACATAATTATCATGCTTTAATGATTAAACAATTGTTTACGGAATCTACCAGCTCAATTCACTGACCATAAATGAAGATACAAAGTGTTTATGAAGGTTCTCCTGGATGCACAAAAAGCCTTTGGGCAGTAAAGAGCTCTCAACAGACCTGAATCATGAAGAAAAGTTTACATATCCTTATAACTTGTGCTTTAAAGGAGATGGGAATACAGAACATATTTTTGAGAAATATTTCCATAAAAAGTGATAAAAACAGGTTTTTGGTACTTAAAGGGGTATGTGTCAATTATTTGGAAAATGCATGTATGTGAAACACTTTATTCCCTACCAACATGGGATAAATGAAGTGTTGCTGTACTCGCTGGCTGGTTTACTGAAGCCATCCATCATATAATGATGCTTTCTTAATAGATTTGCTCATCTGAAATGATAATTTGCTACATCTACAGCAATTTCCAGATACAGCCCAAATTTCCAGACAATACAAATCAATTCTGAAAAGGAAGAACTAAGCTTGCTATTGAAAAAGCAGATACATTCTCCTATACTTACAGAATCATAAAGTGGGAAAAAACTTTAGAAAACATCCTGGCCCAATAACGTTATTTTACAAATAAGACAACTAGCTAAAGGAAGTTGAGTAATTTACCCATGTTATCATAGCTAGTTAGTAACAAAAGACCAAGTCAATCTTATGACTCCCATTCTTCTAGTCTTTCTTCGTCAAAGGTCCTTATTTTAGTTTATATATAGTTGTCATTTTAGTTCACAAGTTTCTACTTAGTTCTATTGATAAGAAAACAAATCTACTGTAAGAAAAATTGGAAATTTTCAGCTGTATTATACATAATTTCTTTATACCTCTGCCTTCTTGAATTGCATGCCCCAATTTTAAAGTGATGTGATTATGATAGTAATGATAGAATGGCTGTTATCATTTATTTCTATTGACAGTATGACATCATGCTTCCTTTATGAATTCATGTCTCTGGAATCCTTCATTTGGTTTTAGCCCCCCAAATATCTCATGAGACCACTAGGAGATCATTATCCCAAAATTATTTAGGAAATTGAGGCAGAGGGTATCTCAAATGTCCACGGGGCCATAGAGTTAAAAATAAATGGGTGGTAATGCCAATAGAAAGGAAGGAGGAAGTGATAGGACCTTGGGAAACGGAAGAATACATATATACACATTTTTCACAGATGATCTTCACTTTATGCCATAGACTGCTGTCCTCAAATAGCAGTTCTCAAAATTTTTGGTCTCTAGACCCCATTACACTCAAAAATTACTGAGGATTCCAAAAAGCTTTTGTTTATGTGGGCTCTATCAATATAGTTGTCCCTGGGTATTCCCAGGGGATTGTTTCCAGGACCCCTATAGATACCAAAATCCAGGTATGCTCAAATCCCTTATATAAAAAGACATAGTATGGTCGCCCTTTCATGTCCCCAGATTCCACATCCGGGGATTCAACCAACTGCAGAACAAAATCCAGGGATGTGGAACTTGCGGATACAGAACCCACGGATAGAGAGGGTCCACTGTATTTACTATAAATTAAAACTAAGAAACCACAAAATATAAATTATTGGTATATTTAAAATTAATAAAAAATAAAATTCACACTAATGCAAATAACACAGCTTAGAAAAAGTAACTACGTTTTCCAAAACAAAAGTAATGAGAAGAGTTGCATGTTTAAATTTTTGCAAATCTCTTTAAAATCTGGCTTTAGACAGCTAGGTTCTCATATCTGCTCTGTGTTCAATCTGTTACTTGACTGACACTTATTTAAAAATTTTGGACTCACAGTAGTAGCTGGAAAAAGAAAAAAAGGACTTCATAGATCCCCTGAAAGTGCTTTAAGGCTCCCCAGGGGATCTCAGATCACACATTAGAAATATTGCCCTACACTAAGGGAGGGAATCAGAGCAGAGCTCCATTTTAACTCAGACCAGCTTGATACTCATCTAAACTTTTGGAATGGTCCAAATAAAAATAACAACTAATTGAACACCGTAAGTGACTGTCTTTGGCTTCCTATTTTGGAGACAGGTCTGCCACAGGATTTCATGTTTTTGTAAGAGATTCATACCCTCCTATTGACTTTTTTTCTGTGTCTAGTGCTGGGACCACCAACAACCATTGTATGCCCATTGACACTGTCATGGTCTATATCAGAGTCTCCCATCTGTCTATATCTATATCTGTCTATACCTATATCTATATAATCACTGGCTGCAAACAGCATATTTTAAACTAGGAGGTTTGTGCATATACTTAAAGATAAAAATCCTCTCTAATGTACATTCTGAGTTGTTCATTTGTTGGTAGTAACCCTGCTAAAGTGAAGATGTAACCAAAATGAAGAGTTGAAGAATGACAGCTTAAATACATGTCAGCCGTGAAGGCAAATAGACTTTGCTTGTCAAAATCCAATGCTCTCCTTAGAAGGATGGAGCAAGTCTATGAATACGTGATAGAAAGAGTTGGCTACCATGTCAAAAGCCAGGCAGGCTCATAGACTTGCTGTTTCCTTCAGGCTCTATTATGACAACCACAATTACATGCTTTCTAAGCCTCAGTCAAGGCTGTAAGCCTTCCTGTAAAGATGAGCTCTGAAAAGAGCCAAGACTGCTCATAGGTTGCTACAGATTGTTCCAACTCCCTCCCACCCCCAATAGATCCTATAGACAGGAGAGGAGAATACTGCTCTCTTTCCAAACCATAAACACACTCACACATAACACACACGCTCACAACCCTCACCCTTAAACAATCTTTTGTCCTTTTGGGTTTTTTTGGGGTTTTTTGTTTGTTTGTTTGTTTTTCAAGAAGATGTTGGGGGTAGGAGTTTATTAACTAATTTATTTATTTTTGCTGTGTTGGGTCTTCGTTTCTGTGCGAGGGCTTTCTCTAGTTGTGGCAAGCAGGGGCCACTCTTCATCGCGGTGCGCGGGCCTCTCACTATCGCGGCCTCTTGTTGCGGAGCACAGGCTCCAGACGCGCAGGGTCAGTAGTTGTGGCTCACGGGCCTAGTTGCTCCGCGGCATGTGGGATCCTCCCAGGCCAGGGCTCAAACCCGTGTCCCCTGCATTAGCAGGCAGATTCTCAACCACTGTGCCACCAGGGAAGCCCTGTCCTTTTGTTTTGTGTAAGACTATCATTTCCTTTAAAAATGCTTTTAAGTGCTACCCTTTAAATTTGGGACAGCACTGGCTGTTAAGAATTTCAAAAGAAATTTGTCATCGTCAAATTTGTTTACAGGGATCAAGCAACACTGTCATTACATAAGAACCACCATCATCTGTCATCTTTTTTTGCTTCCCTCTTTCTTCCCTTCCAGGTTTCAAAGCAGGGTCTATAATATTGCAAATGTATTTATGTTGACTTAAAGAGAACTGCTTTTCCCTAAAAATAGGTGGAATTTAAAGAAAACCCCCTATTCACAAACCCTCAATTCTGTAACGGGGATCAGGCGTCTCTGTAAACAGAGGTGAAATGGGAGGGAGAGTATTGGGTGTTTAGAGAGAACTATCTACATTTTTCATTTTTCAACTGAGCTGACACTTCATATTTTTATTTACCTTTGTTTCTTTCTGTTATATCTTCAGAAATGCCAACAACTCATGCATGCAGATTTTGTAAGCCACTGCTATTATTTTATGTCTTAAGAAAAATATTTCTCAGCAGGTTTGGATGATATGTAAAACCTCTTCTGCCCATGACCTAGTCTTTCTGTGGCTTTTTATATTTCTGTGATAATGACCAAGAAAAGATTCAAACCAAATTTGTCTGTCCTAAAGTTTGACCATTTGGCCTATAGTCTATAGAACTATCATTTTTTAAACCTGAGGATACGTACCATAATTTACTGTCTAAAATTGGTGTCAGTGACAGATAAAGATATTCAGGGTGGCATCGATTAAAAGAAGAGTGAATTTTCAATTCAGCCTGTCTTATAAGCATTAAGTTACTTAAAATAAACTGGAAGTTAAGAATAATGATTAATTCATTTACCAGATAGTTTATATTGCTGAGCTAAGTATCTGTGACCTCACGTAAGTTATTTAGGTTCTTTCAACCTCAATATAAAGGTAAGTTAAAATTGCTGTTACTAACTAGATGTTTGACCTCAGACAATAATAATAAACTTAACAACTGCAACATGTTTTATGGTATAAAAGTAATTTTTCATTCATTATCTTTGTCTTTGCACATTTTATCTGCCTTTGCCAGATGAAATACAGGATATACAGTTAAACTGGAATTTCATTAAAAAATAATTATTTATGTCTGTGAGTCTGTTTCTGTTTTGTAAATAAGTTCATTTCTGTCATATTTTAGATTCCACATATAAGTGATATCATATGGTATTTATCTTTCTCTTTTTGGCACTTGGCTTAGTATGATAATCTCTAGGTCCATCCGTGTTGCTGCAAATGGCACTATTTCATTATATATATATATAGCACAGGGAACCATATTCAGTATCCTGTAGTAAACCATAATGGAAAAGAATATGAAAAAGAATATATATATAATATAAATACTATATATGTATATAACTGAAGCACTTTGCTGTACACCAGAAACTAACACTACATTGTAAATCAACCATACTTTAATAAAAAAATAAAATAAAATAAATAATAATAATTATTTAGTGTAAGTATGTCCCAAGTATGGGACATGCTACATTTTCCTTTGCCTAATCTAACAATTCTGCATTTGGAGAAGTCAAGGCTGAGAGAGATAGGCATTTTACCCAAAGTCATCAGGTTCTTTTGACTCCAAATCCAGTCTGTTTTTTCCTATACTACCACTGTGCTTAGATTCTCTGAACCTCAATTTTCACAAAAAAACTTAAAAAGTATGGGAGGAGTGGATCTAAGCCAGGTAACTGTTAAACTGCCTTCCATTTGCAAGAGCCTATGTTCACAGAGATCTCATGAGGGCGTGTGAAACAATGCTACACACATTATTAGATGGGATTAGGGTCTTGGTTGTAATCAACAGAGTACCTCTTACCTCACTTAAGCCAAAAAGGAATGCAGAAATACTAGGTATCTTACAGGAAATCCAGGGAGCAAGAAAATCAGGTTTGGAGGTTGCAGAGCAATGAGTAATCCCAAAATTCACCATTATGACTAGACAGTGAAGACCACAGTGCCACTGGCACTAGAAGCTCTGCAGATGGCCCAGGCAGGGAGTGGAGCCCTCTAATAGACACTGACCACTGCCACCTCTGCAACATCCTGTCTCTCAACCACCTTCCACCATCCTCGCCAGGAAGGATTCTGTGCGTAGCGTCCTACCTCCTCTGATTCTTCTCTAAATTGAAATCTTGAATTACGGCTAATTGGTGTTGCCTAGGTCACATCCCTATGTGTTAACTGCAAGAGCGAGTTCCTGTCTTTTACCCTAGACAAGAATGACTCTTACAGTGGGAAACTCCCCATACATAGAGATGGTGTTTAATAAGTACTGGACAGCAGAGAAATTATGCCACATGACTTCAGAAACATGTTGAAATGTTACATGCTTTGCCAGAATAATTGTGTTTCCCGTTAGCAAATACACATCATACTCATTCCCATCACACATATACATGTATCAGCTGCCTTGACCCAACCTGTTTAAAATTTTCCTTTCCTCTCAAATCCTAACAAAGAGCATACATATTTTATTATATACTGAATCTTCATCCATATAGCAAACCTGACATAAAGCACCAACCAATAAATGCAAATTACCATACTATCTATCCAAATAGCTTTGAAAGTCCCAGAGAATCTGCCCTGTGTAGTTTTGCAGATCCCCAGATTTCATTTCATTGTAGGGTAGGAACATGCCTCTCTTAGAGAAGTTCTAGTCACTTTAAATTCCAAGATCGCATGAGTGTTTCCTTCTCAGTTAGCATCCTGAAACCTGAAAGTACTGACAACTGTTAATCTTTATTGTGGATGAAGTTTGTATTTTAAATCCAAGGTCTATAAGCTTCTCTACGTAAGGTTTTAAATAATCTACATTTGTAGCTCTTGTAGGTTTATTCTGCTTGTAGAACTGACATTGTAAGTGCTATGCATGGGCCATGAGAAGAAAAGACATTGCAAAACACACACTGGTTTTCTGGAGACCAGAGAAATCCTAAAAGGACTAGCAAAGACTGGATGCCCATATATAAACTACTCAACTACCTCATTACTTCAGTTGAAACTATTGCCTTGCAGTGGTCCCAGACAACATTCCTCAGAAACTCCTCTCTTTCTGGTGCTAAGATAAAGAATCTCATTTCAATGACAGCCTTACTGCTTTAACTGGATTCATAGATTCCATTAGGGTAAATAAACTTCAAAGAGAAACACATGTATTTTCTTGAGTTTACCTCAAAAATAATTTTTGATTCTTAGAAATTTTATCTGAAGAAACATGGAGGAAACAAGTTGGAGCTGAAAAGAGCTTATAACTTTCTTCAAAAGGTCTTTATTTCCAGCTTAAAATGTGTGTAGTCCTGCACTCTGAAAAGAAACAAACTTGAATTCAACAGCATTTAAGGAAAATCCCTAGTTTTCTTTAAAGCTTTAGTTCATCTGTTTCGAGTTGGGTGTAAATTGTACAGGAATAGATTCTTTGAATTTTTTTTTTATAAGTAAACAAAACGATGTAGACTGCCCAGTTAATACATTATTTCTTTTGGTAGCTCTGATTCAGTGGAGAACCTCCATCTCTTCCCATACAAATAGGATAACTGAATTTCTTTTAATAGCCCAAGCTCTCAAGTCATGCACAGTTGAGTCAATACTACATTACTAACCTCTCGCCCGATAAAACTTTGACATTTTTCCTATTTTCTTTTTTAGGTAGAAAACAGGACATGTAAAAGCTATTTATACTAAATTTCCTCATTAATTTATATTAAGTGATCCCCCAAGATAAGGAAATTCACATTAAGCATTTTTATCCCCCCAATATAATCCTTAATATGAAACTTTGTTAAAGTAAAAAGCCAAGTAAGTCTTGAAGACAAAAGAAGTTACTAGAGAGTAATCACTATCCCTCAACATATGAAGGGAAGTAGGTGGGTATTTCTGCTAGTTAGCTAGCAAACAATTCTTCACAGGAATATATGGTGGGAAGACTGTGGTTATGGACTGATGGTATGTGTATCAGCACCCAATTTCTGCTTCCTGGTGTCTTCCTGAGCCACTCCCCATCCTTGGTGAACCTGTCTGTATAAAGTTTATAATAATCTGAAAATTTATAAGGATGTCTTCATCCCTATACTTCACTTGGACAACTTGACAGATACCGATACAATGAAAAGCATGTATGTGAATTCGTTTTCCTTGCTGACATATGAACTGGGTGTTCATTTGTGAAGTCATTCGCTCTGAAGGAGAAACTCCATCAGTGGGTCTGTATGTGAAACTAAGTAGAACTTCAGGTGTTCTCAGGTGGCTCTATTTCTATGTAACACAGGTAACTCTACCTACTCAGATGTATTTGTAGTTAATGTTTTCCTTAGCTTTCCTGTATTTTCAACAAAATGTCACAAGTTTCTCAAAAAGCAATTAAAAACACAATTTAATCACTGATACCTGTCAGTGCTCATTTCATTATCCCATGTGCCAGACATATTTATGAAGATGACAATTATTTATCTCAGTAAACCTGTCCCCGTTCAAGGAGCATTCCAGAATAGGAATAAGGTCACTGTATACTCTAATATGCTGTGACAGCTAACACATCTTCGTACACAGTGCTTAGGCACCAGGGACGGAATTTAAATGTTGGTGTAAGCATCCCATTTCTCAAGTTTGATATGTTGTTTGAACTTTTAAAGGCTTTACTATGAATGAATTTTCTACATAGGTCATTATAACAGTTGGGCTATGTTTGTTCTGGTTGTTAACTATTGAATTCAAAATATATTGGCACCCAATTGCTTTCTTTTCTTTAATTATGCTAAAGGAGATACTGATAACCAATAGATCAAGAGTGATAACTATATGCTGTGAGACTGAGGGGTATAGAGAGGCAAACAGAGGTATGCAGAAGTATGTAGCCTGACTTCTGTTCCTGGCATGCTCAAAAAGGACTGGCAAGGGCTGATTGATTTTTAACTGCAAAGTAATGTTTTCCTGAGCCTCTCAGTCATTTGTCTAACTATCCCGGCTTGGTGTTTATCATCTCCCTAGAAGACCTGATTGAATGTGCATTTCTGAAAGCTTCAGAGATTATTAAAGTCCAATTGTCAGCTCATAAATCACTCTAAGTTTTTACACTATATGACTCTGAGGCATCCATGCTACTAATTGCAGATTTCCTTCTAAGGCTTTTATGATAGCCAAAGTGCAATTCTTAATCCCCCTGTGACTTAGTCAGCTATTCATAGACTGAATAATATCACCATCCAGGCTGTAGGAGAAATTGAAATTTTGTTTGAAGCCTAGCCAAATTATGGATTACTGAAGGATCTGCCTTCTGATTACCTAATAATTTACAATATTAGCTATATACCTGTAACCTTATGATATCCCCCCTTATGCTTTCTTTATTTCAATTATTTCCAAGGTTTTTAATTTTATTTTTTCCTAAAATATTCACTAATATCATATCATCATATTCAAGATAACAGAGGTTCAATTCAAGAAGTGTTTATTGCAGCACTACTATAACCCAAGAACTACCCTAGGGGATCAGGGTTTCAAAAAAAATCAATCAACTGTAATACACATAGATGTACCAATCATAGAATATTCTGCAAAGTGATGAGTGCTATAATAGCTGTTGAGGGAAACAGAAGCATGGAAGCCCCCCTAGAGGTAGTTAACCTTAAGCTAGAAGATGTGAATTCCTCTTAGGGTACAAGAGATATAGAGGAGAGCAGGATCTGTTTGGAGAAATAGTGGCCAAAGTAGAGGGCTTTAAAGGAAAGGGAAAGCCAGAATAGAAGCTGGAAAGGGAATCAGGGACTCATTAAAACCAATTATAGGGGCTTCCCTGGTGGCGCAGTGGTTGAGAGTCCGCCTGCCGATGCAGGGGACACGGGTTCGTGCCCCGGTCCGGGAAGATCCCACATGCCGAGAAGCAGCTGGGCCTGTGAGCCATGGCCGCTGAGCCTGCGTGTCCAGAGCCTGTGCTCCGCAACGGGAGAGGCCACAGCGGTGAGAGGTCCGTGTACAGCAAAAAAAAAAAAATAAAACCAATTATAGATTCTTCTTGGTCTTGTTCTTTTGGAATCATCCCAGACCTATGTATTCCCTTCCCAAAACCATAGGGAGCATTATTAGTTCTCAGGATGCCTATTTAGACTGGTTTTCCTATCTCCATACTAGTCACTTGCTTTTTTCCTTCTTTCCCTTAACCGAATTCAATTTTTTACCCCATGGGCAGAGTGATGTAAGATGTAAACCTGATCATGGCACTCAGTGTCTCTGTAGCTCCCAACTGCTCTAGCCCATGTGTTCTAGCAGGTCATACATCCCCCTCTATGACCTGGCACTTGCTCTCTTTCCAGTTCCATCTTCAGGGGATCTCTAGTTTGCAATCCTTGAATTCAGCATGTTTTCATACTTCTGTGCTACAGCATGTGCTGCATCTCTAAACTTGAGAAACCCTCCTCTCACCCCTGCGTCTCACTGAAAGCTGGTACTTTCAGGGAGAGGGCCTTCTTTGGGGGCGGGGTTGCTTTCTAGAATAACAGAAACACACAGCCTCTTCTTCTTCTCTGTACTTACAGCACTCTGTATGTACTTCAATGAAAGCATTTATCCCAGTGATTATATATATATTTTTTTATCCCTCTCCTTACCTTTTAGTTTTTTAAGGCTAAATAGTTCATTCTGTTCATTATTACCTCACCAAGAGCTAGCAACTGTTCCTGGTCCATAGCAAAGGATTATTTTATGAACAAATGAGTGAACATTAATATTTGAGTCAAAAGACGAGAGAATTTCAAAAGTGGAGGGACTGAGTCAACAGTCATTTTACACAGAAAGGTCAAGGAGAATTAGGGTAAAAGTTATTAATGATATTTTCAATAATAATTTCTCAAATGATCAAGGTGGGTTGAGAAGTGAATTGGTAATGAGGAAGTGGCCACAGGAGATCTCCTATACAGTATTTATAAATTGACCATATCTGTAAGACACATAGGAAGAAATTAGTAAAAAGAGAAAGATAGAAAATACAATACAGATGGGATAACTGATGGGAAATGAATCCGATGGAGATAAGGAATAGCATCCAACTACATTTGGAGAGATTTTTCTCGTAGAGTAGAGAGACTTCTTAGACAAGTGGTAATGCAGTACACCACTAAGGGAAGAAACAGGTAACTTCACAAGTAGAAGAAATGGGTTTTGAGCATTTTTGCACTTCCGCCTTATGTCTTTATTGTTTGTTTCATTGCCTGGAACATAATAATAGTTCAATAAATATTTGCCAAATGATTATTAACTATATTTTAAGAAACAGAGGCCCACTATTGGAGCATGAGGACCTAAGAGAATCATAAAGATTTGGAGAATCTACAGTTGTGCATCCAAGTGATAGCTTGGGTGGAATAAAGTTTAGCTCTCCCTAATATCTATCCCGTACCCATATAAAGTTCAAGTAATAATAGTAATAATAACAGGTATTGACTATGAACTGTCTTTCAATCTTAAGGTACTGAAAGCATCTTCAGAAACTTTTGCTGTTTTCCTGAATCTGTAATATGCAAACTAAATGAACAAAGAATGCTATTATGCAAATTCAAGGCAAGTCTCCTAACTTCTCTTCCCAAATAGATTATCAGCCTTATGTTCTTCCTCTATAGAAATGCCAGAACTTCCTCTGAATAACCACCATGGAACCAAGTGAGAGAATACACTAAGGTGGAGCAAAAAATTTATAAGCAGCATAAGGACCCAGTTAAAGGCTGACATCTTAAATCTGTAATGATATCAACTGGCAATGCTTTAAAACTGTCTTGTCTGGTTCTTGGTAGGGCAAATGGTAAGGGTGTAAAGCAGGGGTCTCCAACCCCCGGGCTGCAGACCACTACTGGTCCGCGGCCTGTTAGGAATCTGGCCGCACAGCAGGAGGTGAGTGGTGGGCCAGAGAGCGAACCTTCATCTGCTGCTCTCCATCTCTCCCCATCATTCGCACTACTGCCTGAACCATGCCCCCACCCCATCCATGGAAAAATTGTCTTCCGCAAAACCGGTCCCTGGTGCCAAAAATGTTGGGAACTGCTGGTCTAAAGGATTTGAGCATGCTGGTAAGACCGGCTGTGGGAATCCATGAGGAAATTATGCTTAATAAATTAAGCATAATTTATTCTGCTTAAACTGGAAATTTAAGGTTTTGAGTTTCTTTGGCCAGAATGTCAACAGGCAAGTTAGATAATATTTAGGCATAGAGTAGAATGGGTCTAGCATGTTGTCTGTGACAAGCACTTGTTTAGGTTTATCCCTACCCTCTTTCTACCAGGTGGCTGGTTGCTCTTGTTTCCTATTGTTTCTCATGGCATCCAGGCTCAGAAAGACCTCTTATCAAGATTATAAGTCAAGACAGGCATCTGAAGTTATTGAAAAATAGTTTAGAAAAGCCTGTGGATACTTTCTCAGCATCCTTTCCTTTGGGTTAGATTTGTCCTAACTCATGCATTATATTACTCATTCATTCAACAAATATTTATAAAGAGCTGACTCTATGCCAGACACTGTTCCATGTGCTGGGTGCAACAGTAAACCAAGAGGAAAGATCCATACTCTTATGGAACTCAATATTTTGACCATGAAAAAAAGATTCTAAATGACTACACATACACATAAAAATTTTTAGAAGGTATTTTTATAAGTTAGTAAGCTAAAATTAAAAAGAAGACTCTGGGGATGGTAAGGGACTGTGTAGATTAGGTCAAGAAAAAGCACCATGAGAAGCTCAGATGTGAGCTGAGAACTGAGGGATACCAAAGAGCCATTCACATGACAACATGAATGTGGAACATTCAAGGCAGAGGTAACAGGCAAGGAATGAGCTTGCAGTGTGGCTGCAGCACAGGAAAGAAGGTGCAAGAAAGGAAACGTGCTTGGATCACAGTGAGTGAGGGAGAAACGAGTACTAGAGAAGGGCAAATGAGAAGACACAAAACAATTTTCTTTTTTGAAACACTGTGCAGGCTAGGATAAATAGTCTGAATATATTCCTCCCTAAAATGGGAAGCCACTAACTAAACGATTTCAGCAGAGGTTTGACATGATTTGATTTGTATTTCCAACACTTTAACTTTCACTTTAAGAAAGGATGTAGAGAAGAAGTAGGGAAGCTATTGTTAAGAAGCTATTGCAGTAGTCTAAGAGATAGATGATGGCAGCATTGTCTAAAATAGTAGAAAGAAATAGATGAATTCAAGATGTTTTCAGAGAGAGAATTGACAGGACTCTGTCATCTGTTGGATGTGGGTATGAAAGAAAATGAGAAAACAAAAATAAGTTCTAGGCTTTTAGTTTGATGTTGAGCTTCGAAGAACAGATAGTGTCCAACCATTCTAAAGACACAAAGATCTACCCGAGACTCTGAGTATACCAATTATGATAGTAAGCTGAAGTCCTTTTTGAAGCTGTGTTTCTTATATCTTTAGCATGACCTAACTTCTAGTGACCTCAGCTGGAAATGCCGTAGTCATCTGGGACTTCTCCACTTCTTTCACCTACCAAATCCAGCCTGACACACCCAGTTGTGTAGATTACACTTCTAAAATGTCTCTTAAATATGTACCCTCTGCTATTTTGCAATTGACATTGTCCAGATGTGCTCAGAATCTTCAATGGACCATTGCTTAGTACCCCCAATGTTCTACTCTGCCTCCAGGTTTCCTCTTCTCTGCCCATTCCCATGAAGCTGCAAGCTGCTGCCACAGTTGTCTTCATAAATCAAGGACTGGATGTATTTACATACTTACGGGAAACAGAAATCAGATATAAAAATGTCATGACTCCCAACTTGTGAGTTAAGGCTAAATTCCTGAGCATGTGACATAATAGCCTTTTTCAAGGACATATGATTAGACCAATACCAATCTCTGATAAAATTTTAACTGGCCAGAGAAAGAATGAAACATTAGGACTTCTATATCTGTGTGTATATCCTTTTCAATTGAGGGATAAGTTTGTCAGTTGTCCTTTCTTGAAAAGGACGGTACACTATTTTGATACTGTGTTCTTTGGATCTATTCAAAGATTTCCAGTCACTAGTCAGAAGACACCTCTTATTAATATGTGTCAGGTCCAAGGGAGTTGTAAGCACCCGGGACACCGGTGGGGATGAGTCATCTGAGACAATGCCAATAGTTGCTACTCCAGCCACAAGTGATGCAAGGGAAAATGACCCCAATCAGTAGAGAATTCTTCATCCAGAGAATGTACACGATGCCAGAGAAGATACTTTGTGAGAAACTGAAAGACACCATAGGACTCTAGACCATTGTGTCTTCAGAGATTTAATATCATCTGAGGTTCTGTTTTAATAAAACTTTCTCTTGCCAAAGCCTGCTAAATAGGTTTACCCATTCGAGAGACGTTTGGGTGTTCTGATGAGTATTTAAGAAGAGTATTTAAGTATTAAGTATAAATTACTGTAAAATAGCTAGTATATTCTATGTCACAGGTAACTAAGTGGCATCATTTTATTATATTCAATTATATTATTGCATTTTCTTATGAGTTTTTTAATATGTGCAAGTCCTAACTCTCTAAATAGTTTGTAAATCTGTTTTTAGGGCATGGATATTGTCAAATATTTATCTATTTTCCATAAACATTTTGAGAAAATTAGGGTTATTCTTGAACTTTTGTTGAGTTTAAACCAATTGCTTCCAGAATCGAATAACTTAAACTAGAATCAGCTAAAGTCTTACTTGGAATTAGCAGAGAGAAAACACCAGAAGGAAATGGAAGGAGGATCTCTGAGTTATAGGAAGGGTTACAGTAAGAAGAAGGTGAAAGAAAACACACCAGAGACAAATTTGTCTTACTGGACAAAGTAGTAAGGGGTGAGCCTTCGGAAGAAATATACTACCTGGTCTTTCTGAGATGACAAGTCACCAAGCAAGGTTTATAAATAATAGACCCATAAGAAATTATAGAAACAGCCTGCTGAATTTAAAGCAAAATGAACTGTGAGTCCTCATGAATCTGTTTCCAAGTTAACCTTATAAAATTACCCTTAATTTAAAATTTCACAGTCACTACCACATTGGGTGCACATTAGAGGTGCATCGGGTAATTACTATTTTTTAGCATTACATACAATTTAGACCAGACTCAGGCAATGCAATGTAAATCCTTTCCCTTGAATCTGACCTTAACCACAAAGTCTAATTATCTAACCAGGACAGTTAGCAGGGCAGAGAGAACCCATTATCTAGAGCAGGTTTTTGCAAAATGCCAGTTCACTCATCATTTATTGGCTAAAAAGCAATCTGACCTTGGGTGTGAAGTCAGTTTCTGAAAATCATCTTGGAATCCAGTAAATCCACTAGAAACTTAGCAGAAATTGAGATTATGAGCACCAGACACATGTTTCCTAGACACAGCCTGGCATGATAGTGCAGGAAACATTTCTTATGTTAATATTCTGATGCCAGCAATCACTACAGACATGTATTTGCATTCAGAATGTGCAATCACAGAAGCGACGTGATCTAAAAGCTTGTTGTGTGTTAAATGACTCACAGTGTTTCACAGACAACAGGAAGTTTCACTTACACAAGGTACTAGAATTAATGCGTCAAGATTGGTGACAAGCTCTTAAGCTGATACATACATCAAGGAACTGAGCTCCTCATAACCAACCTGTCATACTTGATTATGTTCTGGGAAAATGTCCCAAATACAAATGTGACTTTATTAAATCTAACATATTAAATGCAGTCTGCTGCTAAAAATTACTCCCATTTTTATATAGGACAATGTATTTCCATAAACTATATAATGGAGAATAATTTAAACAACATTAACCATAAAGAATTTGGAGAAAATATTGTTATAATTTGCATTAAAATGTCATGAGATCAGAGAGGCTTAGAGTAGATGATTTGATGGAGTCTTATTTTCCTGCAAGTCCATTTTATTTGAAGTAGGGTAAACACTGCCTTAAAATATTCTCTCTCATAAACAGAACACCTCAATCTTAAGAGTTCCTAATGTAGATATTCTGAAATTGTTCATTTGGGATAATGACAAAGAATACAGAGGGAAGAGAGAATCGTGTTCCTAAGGTAGAAGAAATTACCAGATGCTTGCTCTCTGTGGAGTTGGTTACTAAAACCAATGTGACAATGTGATCTTGCCAAACTTCAGTGAATGAAGCATATTTGCACAAGGGCAATGTCAAAGACCCTGTGAGAGTGTGAGCCAACATCAGCAGTAGGTCCAGTGTCCAGTGACTCTTCCAAAGGAATGGAGACTGACTCATGAAAGCTAGGTGGGCTATTAATAGTCAGGTGTCAGGATTAAAGACTGAGCAGCATTTGGATGTGGAAGGTGCAGAGCAATAGGACTGGGTGTGGTCAAACCTTGAACTAGGCGAGTCCAAAGGGGTGGGAAATGTGCAGTGGAAAAGGCATATGGGACCAGGGAGCTATGATGACTAAGCAGTTGCTGTCTTGGGCCACTTGAGCAGAGTGACTTGATTCTAAGTGTCATAAATGTAGGAAGTCAATACAGATCATGGCTGTAAGAGCAGAGGTTTTAACATCAGAAGAACATTAAGCTCTCTCATGTATTAACTTTATGATCTTGGGCATGTTACTTTACTTCTCTAAGCTTCAATTTCTTCATCTGTAAATGGAATCATACGTGTTGGGGTCGCAACGAAGAAGCTACATAAGCACTTAATATAAGTGGCATATTTTGAGTGCACAATAATATTAACTTTTATTAGTATTGTCTTTGTGCTCCTTACATCAGCCCAAATCACAGTGAATTAAGACAAGATTGATCCCAAGCCTGGGATAACCCCTGGCTCTGTGGACTTAATAGACTCCAACTATGTTTAGGAGCAGGTTGAGTGGCCCAGGCAACTGTTAGCTGTAAGGTCTTTCCAGGTACTGTGGGTCTCCTTATAGGTTGCACTTTGCAGACACCTTGGGAGCTTTATAAAAACTGATCCAGTGGTCACAGTTTCAGACATTCTGATATGAATGATGTCAGGGGTGACCTAGGTATCAGAATTTTTAAAAGCTCCCCAGCCAGGTGGTTCTAATATGCTAGGAAGACTGTTGTCGCCATCTTGGAGAATAGCCAAGTGAGTGGAAGGACCTCTGACAGACTAAAGATTTCTCTAAACGAGGCTGGAGTTATGCAGACGGCAGCTATTTAAACAGCCCTAATAAGGAGGTGAACTTAGAATTGGCTGTAAATGTCATAGAAAAAGAATAAATCAAGAGAGATGAGGATATTATTAATTGCAAAGTTTACATTTCTTCAACATCCAGTAGGATGATTTCTTATGAGGAAAGTACAATAAGTTCTAAAAAGTTTAAAACCTGCATTTTATATGAACACCTGGCAAGTTGTATACTGAAAGCGAGATAAATGGAGATGGATACAGGGATGGGGACATTGACAGACTAAGATAGAGATAGGGACAGAGAAGGTCATCAGAGTCTTGTAGACGACCTTAAGAATAAGTAATTCCTGGGTGCACCAAACATTGCAAGTTCTGTGTTGGATGAATTATACTTCAATCCTAAATACTCCTGTGATTTTAGAAGTAGATTTAACAGTGAAGTAGTAAGAGGCCTGGAAGTACTTGATGTGGAAGGAAAAATAAAAGAAAAAAAGAGAGAAGTTCAGAAACAACAGCAGCAGTAGCAAGAAGTGATGGGCTATCAGTAGACTGAGCAATGAGAAAGCAACAAAGGATTGAAGGTAGAGTGCCAAAAAACCCCAAACTTAACATTTTAGAAGGAAGCAGGAGAAAAAAACAGAAAGGGAAGAGGCTAAGTGGCAGTACAGGTAGGAAATCACTCTTCTTGTTTTTGGAGGGGATTCTGATCAGGATGGGAAATGTGCCCTCTGCCCCGGCCGAGAGGCCGTCATTCCTAACACAAGTGTCTTCTCCTCCATTAGCAGGTGCCAGGGGACTTAGCAGCCCTTCCACATGTTCTTGTCTTTGAGTCTCTAAACAGAAGCACTGATATTGGAAAGACAATAAGCAAGCAAGGGCTGATGGGTGAAAGCTCCCTCAAGAATAAGTAAGAAGGCTGAATTTGGGTCTCAGTTTTCAAAGAAGAAAGAAATCTAATCACTTCTTAATCTCTGATTTTGGCAACTGGGACTTGTTCTCCCAATAGATTCTTCTACAGATCTCAGAGCTATAAACCTTAAATTGCTAAAAACAGCCTTGCCTCTGCAGTCCATCTTACAGCCCCAAGGTCATCTGTGATTTGCATAATTAGCAGTTCTAATTTATTTTTTCCTTCAAAAATGAGAGTTGTGATAAAAATAGAAATATTATAATATTCTTGTTCTTCAAATGGTTTTCATTCTAGTTTGCAATTGTTTTTAGGTACTAGAAGAGTATAATAATTAGGATCCATTATCAAGATGACTGGAACACTGAATCACTATAATGACCTCTGTCTGTTTAAATCGTAGTGGCATGTTCTTATAAATAATAGTTTTATAGCCATTTCTGGAATCTAAATTCAAGGAAGCAAAATAATCCTATCTTGCTGAGACAGACTATACCTGCAAGAATGGAATTCTTTTTTAGCGAGAAAGTTGCAAGTATTTTCCTTCAGAGTAGCAAGTGGAGGGTGAACACACTCCAACAGGGTCACTAGATGTCAGGACCCACCCCTGCCAGATGCTCCAGTACCCTTGGCTCCTACTGAGAAAGGAGAAGAGCTTTGTACACGGTTTACCAACTTCTCCACTAAATCACCAACTTCTCGAAAACCACAGCTCATTCTCTCTCTCTGGGGAGCAAGTAATAAAAGAAATCTTGTGTAAGGAATGATTTTCCTTCATTCTATTTTTAGAATCTGTGCAGTGAAATGAGGGTTTCTCTATGAATACTTTTTCTGACTTCCTGGCCTACCTGGTTACTTATTTCAAGATTTTCACCATAGCTCTTCCCTTTGGAACTTATAATTTCAAGATTTTCACCATAGCTCTTCCCTTTGGAATCCATGTAAAGATGACCTCCCTTTAGTGTATTTTTCTCAAGTTTTATTGAGGTATGATTGATACATAACATTTTATAAGTTTAAGGTGTATAAACTAATGACTGAATACTTGTATATATTGTAAAGTAATTATAGTAAGTTTAGTTAACATCCATCAACTCACATAGACACAAATTATTCTTTCTTGTGATGAGAACTCTTAGCAACTTCCAAATATACAATATAGTATTGTTAACTATAATCAACATGCTATATATTACATCTTCAGAACGTACTTATTTTATAAGTTTCTATCCTTTGACCATCTTCACCCAATTTTCCTACATTCATCCCCAGCCTCCAGCAACAACAAATTGGATCTCTATGAGTTTTTTTTTCAGATTCCACCTATAAGTGATATCATACAGTATTTGTCTTTCACTGTCTGATTTCACTTAGCATAATGCAAATCAAATCAAACATAAGTGCAAATCAAAACCACAAAGAGATATCACCTCATACATGTAAGAATGCCTATCATCAAAAAAAAAAAAAAAGGGAGAGATAACGAAAGCATTCAAGGATGTGGAGAAAAGGAAAACTCATGAACAGTTGATGGGAATGTAAAATGGTGCAGCCACTATGGAAAACAGTATGGAAGTTCCTCAAAAAATTAAAAATATAACTACCATATGATCCAACTATTATATTTCTGAATATATAACCAAAGGAAATAAAACCACTAATCCCAAAAGATATCTGTATCTCATGTTCACTGCAGTATTATTTACAATAGCCAAGACATGGAAAACTACCCAAGTTTCCACTGACGGATGAATAAAGAAACCATATAAATACATATATGAAAAGAATATATATATATATATAGTAGAATACTATTCAGCCATAAGAAAAGAAGAAAATCCTGCCTTTTGCTACAATATGGATGGACCTTGAGGGCATTATGTTAAATGAAACAAGTCAGACAGACAAATCCTGTATGATTCTTTAGTATATTAATAGATGAGGGAAAGTGAATGAGAAGAGGGGTTAGGATTGACCATCATGATCCCAGATCACTGCAATTGCTCTCTGCTCAGCCACAGATAATTTCTTCACTGCTACTCACAGCCTAGGACTCACAGACTCAGAACGCTTCCATGCAATGCTGTTATAAGACAGAGTCCTCTGCAGGGCTGGCATCCCCAGATAGGCAGGCCTCATTTTTAGGATGACCATACATGCTGGCCTGGTTTTTGCTGGTTGCCTTGACATAGCTAGTAATAGTACTTCCTTTCTTTCTGTAAAATTGTCTCTGCTTGAAAAACAAAGTATCAATATATGGTTACCCTACTGATTTCCCTTTATACTGCCATTCCTCACTTCTACCTATACCACCACCACATAGAGCTGTTAACATATTCCAGATTTTATTGAGTAACTGGAGGAACTTATAAAGAGTAAGTTAAAGAATTTCAAACAAAATCTGATACATATGATTTTTCTTATAGTCCAACAGAAAAAGACTGAATATATTTTACTTTTTCTATATAGGGTCTACCCATGGATATACCCCAGTTCCTAATATTTCTCCCATCCTGAGTTGCACACAGTGCTCTGTGTATGTGCACATGTGAAAGTAGAAACGGAATTGGTCTCCATGAGCCACTCCTATCAAGTTATTCTAAATATACACACAGTCTTAATGCTATCATATATGAAATGTTATCATATATGGAATGCAGACACAACTTTAAGACAGGTCTCAGGGGCTCCTATTCCAACCAGGCTGCCACAATGAGATGCTTCTGCACAGAACCTTGTCCCCTCCACCTTCCACACCTGCTCTGAGAGCACCATGACCTCTCCACAGTGTCAGGCCCCACCCAGCTTCTCATGGGAGATGGTCTCACTCCAGGGACCATCTCTCTTCTCCTAGAAATACTCACTGAACAGAGTAGTACCTATTTGTGCATTTCCCAAGTCTGATTTATTTAATATATTATTAAAATATCACTGGAGGATGGAGAAGAAAGAGAGTGCTGAGCAGCCCAGCATGGATTTTGCTGTATTAAATCCAGGCTCCTTAGAGGACATATCAATGGGAGTTGACTTTGTTGTTTCTCAAAGTATCCAGCAAATAATTGTTGGAATACATACTCACATGCACATGAACACAAAACCATCTGAAGACAATCATCACTCTCACAAATAGCACAGTCTAAATTCAAAAGGAGAGAGAAAAACAGTGGACGTAGCACACTATATATTTTATAGTGAAGGATGTCAGTTGCATTTCCCTCTTCTATTTTCACAGTATGTCCCCTTCAAACTGCAAAGATTAAGAAATAAACATAAAACATTACAGAATCGCTGAATATCTCCTCCATTAGATTCACAAAAATTCAGCTAATGGTTGGTATTACAACCTGGGAGGACCAGAAAAAAAGTACATCCAGGGTGCCCTCTTACTCTGCAGCTACTGCCTAAAGGAGAGGTGATTTCATTTATATTGTTATAATATCACAAAAATGTTTTAAAAAATCACATTTCCCTCTCCATTTTCTTTTTTATTTCTGCATTTTATCTTCCATTTAAACTACCCCTACCTTAAGCACATTTACATTACACGGGATGTTGTGTGTGGTCAATAGGCAATGCCATTAAAAAGAGAAAAGGCTTACCATTACCTAATGCTTTCTGTTGCAAAGATACAATGATATTAAACCTACGTCCAATCAGTCAGGTGAGCCTGATTTAATATCATTGTAAAAAAAATGTATTAACACAAATTTTTCATTCCTACCAAAAAGGTGAGTCAGCATAGGTGAGTAAATAAGACACAATGAAGCCAAACAGATATAGATTAAAATCCTGGGACTGCCAATTACTCCTATAACACTGGGCAAATTACTTAAATTTCCCTGAACCTCAACTATCTTAATTATAATAATATCCCCTGCCTTGTAAAGTTCTTAGGAGGATTAAACAAGAAGGCAAATAAAAAATATCTAACACTATGTTTGGTGTCTGCCACTTCTACTGCCAAATAGGTCACTGCCCAGTGCCTAAGGGACAGTCTTACCTGGTTGCTTGACCATATCTCAAACGCAACATGACCAAAAATGAGTCTGTTATCTCTTTTCCAAACCACTTCCCCTTAAGAAAAATGCCTCGTAACCAATATTTGTGAGTCATCAGTGGCTGCTCCTTTTCTCTTACATTATATCCAATCAATTAGTCAGTCTGGGGTCCACTTCAAAACAGCTTTAATATTTTCTCTCCTTCTCCTCTCTGTATCCATGGCCACTGCCTTAGTTCAGGTCTCCACAATCTCTCTCTGGATTACTACAACTTTCACTTGTTTTTCCGCCTCCAGTCTTTACCCTTTTTAATTCACCCTCCCAATTCTCCTAGAGTGATCTTTTTGAGCTGCAAATGTGACCACATACTTGCCCTCCTGGAAATAATTCAACGACTCCCCCACCCCCACCCCCGCCTTAGCCTATACAATGACTTTCTGCTTCTTAGCCTGGTATATACAATATCTTTATTGGCCCTGTTTTACCCTCATTTTTCCGCTACTTCTTAACAGAATGTGTCACACTTCCTGAATGTGTCACACATCCTGAATGTGTCACACTTGCTCCAGCCTCTGGACCTTTGTACATGCCATTTCCTTTCTGCTACTGAGTTGTTGAACTTAAATCATTCTTTGAAAGATTCCACCAGGGTCAGCTGTTGAGTCTTATGATCCTAAGCTACTCGTAAATAAGTTTGTTCTAGCTGTATGTAATGATCTAAGTGTCTTCTGCCTAACTAAAGAGCATGTGCTTTTTGTCTTTGAAACTTCAGTACCTAGCACAGCACCTGGCACCTTGCCAGATTTACTGCCTGTTCTGAATAAACACGTGAAGGAATGAGCCAGTGGAAATGCAGACACTCATTTATTTAAACTGACATGTGTCATAGGCGTAATCATAAAAGAAGGGCTAGTAGTTGTGAAGTGGAAACGCTGCAGACACATAAACCTGAAGCCTGGAAAGAATAATAACTACTGTACCAAAAAAGAAATGTCAAAATGAGTTTTCAGTGATTTTAAATGCACCCAGCCTGTTCTGGTTCTGGGAGATTTTGCTGCTGTGCTTATCAAAATGCATATGTCTAACAAAGAATGCACAGGGCTGCTATCGGTTACCCTGTGTTGACGTTCTAGGAAGCAATATGTTAGTGTGGAAAAACATACCAATGACTCAAAGGCTAGGGTGATCATAATTCATTCATTCAACAAATATTTCTTTGAGAACCTAACATATACCATGCACTGATTTTCTATAAAAAATATTGTTTTTAATGGAACCAGTGACAGTTGATATACTTCAACAGCCAAAAAGGCTCCAAAAGTAATGTATCTGGAGAGTACTGAAGTGCTGTTTACTTCCTGTATAATTTTTCCACTGCCCTGAGCATAAATCCTCTTCCTAAGGAAGATTACAGTGTGGCAAGACCTTCCTCTAGTTCAGTCTCATACATAAAGAAAACATGGTATACCAAGGTGGGATGGTGTGGTGGGCGTTCCCTAGACCACCCCCAGGTTCAGTGACATCCTAGAAGGACTCATGTGACTCAGCATATAATTATATGCTGTGTCACTCATGTGACTCAGCATAAATTATACATATAATTTAATACAGTGAAAACATACAAAGCAAAAACAACAAAGGGAAAGACACATAGGGGAAAAGTTTGGAGGAAACCAGGCACAAGCTTCCAAGAGTCTGCTTCCAGTACAGTCACACAGGACGCACTTAATCCCTCCAGGAACAGGAGACTGGCTAACCTCAGTGTTAGTAACCATTTAAAAATCTTCGGGGGAGTGGACACGCTGTTGAAACATACTACCAAAGGAAAGCACAAGTGAAGTAATGTGAAAAAATACAAAAATCTTGCACTGCAATACAATTCAGATCCCAAAGCATTATAGTTTGTGATTCTAATTCACTTTAAGTCCTAACATTTCTAATTCTAAGAATTATCTTCTATTTCTCCATAATTTATTTTTAAGAATAGACATGTATAATATCCCTCATGGATGCATTTGTCAATTCTGCCCTCCTTTTAGAAATAACTATATTTAATGCAGTTATTTTTTACATGACTAACTGGCTCCTAGACAACAGATACTATTGGAGTCCTCTTAAAATAATAAACGCTTAACAACTATAGTAGGGGTGAGCAAACTACAGCCCACAAGCCATATGCGGCCCCATGATTGCTTTTGTAGATAAAGTTTTATTAGAACACAATCCATGTCCATTCATATACATATTGTTTATGGCCACTTTTTCCCTGATGGCAGAGTTGAGTAGTTGTGACAAAGACTGTATGGCTTTGTGTATGGTGTTAGGGAGTGTTCTAATTTCATTCTTTTACATGTAGCTGTCCAGTTTTCCCAGCACCTCTTATTGAAGAGGCTGTCTTTTCTCCATTGTATATTCTTGCCTCCTTTATCAAAAATAAGGTGACCATAGGTGCGTGGGTTTATCTCTGGGCTTTCTATCCTGTTCCATTGATCTATATTTCTGGTTTTGTGCCAGTACCATACTGTCTTGATTACTGTAGCTTTGTCGTATAGTCTGAAGTCAGGGAGCCTGATTCCTCCAGCTTCGTTTTTCTTTCTCAAGATTGATTTGGCTATTCGGGGTCTTTTGTGCTTCCATACAAATCGTGAAACTGAGTTATTTGTAGTGAGGTAGATGGACCTAGAATCTGTCACACAGAGTGAAGTAAGCCAGAAAGAGAAAAACAAATACTGTATGCTAACACATATATATAGAATCTAAAAAGAAAAAAAAAAATTGGTTATGAAGAACCTAGGGGCAGGACAGGAATAAAGACACAGACGTAGGGAATGTACTTGAGGACATGGAGAGTGGGAAGGATAAGCTGGGACGAAGTGAGAGAGTGGCATGGACTTATATATACTACCAAATGTAAAACAGATAGCTAGTGGGAAACAGCCACATAGCACAGGGAGATTAGCTCCCTGCTTTGTGACCACCTAGAGGGGTGGGATAGGGAGGGTGGGAGGGAGATGCAAGAGGGAGGAGATTTGGGGATATATGTATATGTATAGCTGATTCACTTTGTTATAAAGCAGAAACTAACACACCACTGTAAAGCAATTTTACACCAATAAAGATGTCAAACAAATTAAAAAAAAAAAGACTGTATGGCTTTCAATACCTAAAAGATTCACTACCTGGCCCTTTACAAAATTTGACAACCCTTCTTCTATAGGACCCAGGCTACAAATTGAGCTTTATTTCCAGAAACCCATTTCACAACATAGAAACACTAAAACAGATCACAGCAACAGACTAAAAGAAAAAAATGTTAATGTATTTTTATAAACTGTATTCAATATGTCAAAATTGAATACAATATAAACACTACAACATAAATGCTCCCTTTTGGGTATCACATTCCTGAATGAGCAGAAAGAACCTATGCTTTATAAAAGAAGAGCCATTAAATGTAAATAATGCTTTTTTTCCCTAAAACTGTAGAGTAAGCAGGGCCTTTCCTCATTGCTCCAAGAATTTTCAAGTGGCATTAAAAATTAATGTTTTCATCCCCAAAAAGAACTATTATGTTAGGACTCGATGTCCATAAATTACCTCACCAAGTTTTGAGGTGCTAAATTCCAGTGAGGATGGTCTCCTCATTGCCTTCTCTAAGCACCCCTTGGTTGGAGGGTGGCAGCAGACCAAGGGTCACAAATTTACTCAGTGCTGTTGTCAATACTGCAGCCATTTTATGGACGTGATTAGGGAGCTGGCTATTATTCTGGGGGTCTTATCAGTAATTATTACTGTCCTAAGAACACAGAGGAATAAGTCAAACACAGAACTAAGAAGGGGTTACCCGTTCAGAGCCCCCAATGAGAACAGGTTTGCTTCTCGCTGTAACTTTAGCTTATCAAGGATCCCCATGACATAAATTCTTCTGGCTAGGGCCAGACTTTCATCTATTCCTGATATACCTTATTAATTTTTTATTGTAATAGTTGTACCATCAGAAATGCTGTAACATGAAATAGGTGGAGTAGAAAATTCTATTTGTCCTAAAGGATAATTCAGACACTGCCCTAACGTTCTTTTCTGCCATACCCCCACTTGTTTAGTCTGCCCTATATTTGGGTCTCAGGGGAGTGAGATCTCTACATCAGTCCTGCCCACACACTTCTACACTGCTGTTCTGGCTCCTCACTGACAGATCTGGGTTGGCATTTCTCTGTACTGGCTGCACAACCTTATGGTATTGTTTGGATGAGGGGAGCAAACAACAGTTTAATTTTACACACTCAGCCCCTCTGATCTTGAGAAGGAGCTGAAGTGTTGAAACCTGTTCTTAGGGTTTGCAGAGCCTCCAAGTCTCTCACTCCCAGGAGGAGGCCTATCTGCCTTTCCCAGAATGCCTCACAGTGTCCAGGAGAGGGACAGCCCAGACATGGGGGAAATTACCTTGCAAAGGGTGGTAAAGAAATCTCAGGATAGAGCCCTAGGGAAACCAGTGAAAGTTTAATTTTTTAAAAGCTAAATATATGAATGATTTCTTTTATTCCATAGACATCATCATCGTCATCACAATAATAATTCCAGGTAAGATTTTAAAATCCTTACTCTGTATCAAGCATTATTCAAATTACATTGATCAAGAGGTGGAAAACTACAGCCCATTTTGTAAATGAAGTTTTCTTGGAGCAGAGCCACACTCATTTGCTTATATACTGTCTGTGGTTGCTTTTCTTCTACAGTGGCAGCGCTGAATAGTTGCAACAGAGACCATATGGTCTCTATTGCTATCTGGCCCTTTACTGAAAATGGTTGCTGACCACTGATACAGATGATCTCAATTAACTCTTGTGAGAACTCTGTGATATAGTTAGGTACCATTATTACTCTCCCATAAATGAGGAAACTGAAATTCAAGAGGTTAGAAAATAATCCCATGGTCACAAAGTAGGTGACCTCCAGGCTGCACAAGGTTTTATAGTGACTTTAGATGAATCATTTCATCTCCCTGGTCCTCAGCTCCGTCCTGGACAAAGGAAGGCTTTGGGTTAGATGGCAGGCGTGGTGTTTCCCATCTATAGCTTTGTGCATGTCCAACCTGTTTTGTCATTTCACACAGAAAAGATAAAACCAGAGTTTGCTACAAAAGCATGATATCCATTTATGTCAAAGGAGATTTTCCAAATGCCTCTCAGGAAAGGAATTTCACAGAAATATCTAGAGTAATAAAATGAAACGATCACTGTTATACCATAAAATGATGCCAGAGGCCTGTTCTCTATCATTAAATCACACAATGCCTTGTTCTCTACAGTACCATGAACAAAATTACTAGTTCTAGGACAACAATTCCCATCAATACCTCTAAAACACAAAAATTAGCCTTGAGTATCACGAGATATGTTACAAGACAATCTTCTGATGGCCTCCTCAGCAGTCTGATAGTCCTTTGAGGTGGGCAGGTTTAGCCTCCTAAGTACTCCCATCACTTCAATCCATAGGTATTCAGGTAGCACCACACGTGCCACACTGTGACCCATTTGCTCTGAGAGCCATTGTCGCACTCCCCCTGCTCTGTTCCATATCAGAGGTGCTGTGCCCTGCAGGCTGTCTTTCCTAGGTGCAGCGTAACAGCTGTTCAGTGCCCACCACAGGACGTGCTGAGGAGAGGACAAAAGAGAAACACCTCCTGTACTCCCAGTCCCTTGCCCTCTCACTGTCCCTCCCTCTACCTTGGGCAGCATCTCTGGCAGTGAGCATTTCACCTCCATGGTTCCAGCTCATTTCCCACTGGAAAAACTGACCGTGATTCCAGCTTCTTTTACCTGGTATCAACCCCTCGGCTGTGGTAGCACTTTCCTGCTGCTGCTCATCTCTGGTTGCTTCATGGCTCCCTTTTGGTTTCTTCATGTTTATGTCACCTGTATAACTACACCCCTGTATTAAGTTATATTTGTCTTAAACAGTTAAAAAGTATTATGTTCTCCTAGATTTCTCCTAACAAACGCACAACTTGTGGTCAGGTTCAAACCTCCAGCATTCTGTCAGCAACAGCAGCCTCAACAGACAAGCCTCTAAGTGTGCATGTCGCTTCTGTCCAAACTCAACCCAATCTTGTGATGAGGGTCATTTCTCTTAGTAGCTGATACATCTCTGACCATTCAGATATTTGTCTAAACCTTTGAATTTAATGAAAAGTTTTCCAATTGTTCTAAGTGAGAACATACACAAAAGCATGGTCCACAATACTCCTGGTCCAAGAACTTATAAGTCTTTCTATGCAGATATGATATATTCATATTAAAATGATTAAATGATACAGTAAACACCTAAATGTATGGAGGAGACAGTAAAGGCCATTACTGCAGACTGAAAGGAAGGAAATCATTGTAGTTGGGAATACAATCATCCCTCAGTATCTGTGGGGGATTGGTTCTAGGACTTCCAGTGAATACCAAATCCACAGATACTGAAGTCCCTTATATACAGTGACATAGTATTTGCATAAAACCTACACACATACTCTGGTATACTTAAAATAATCTCTAGATGACTTGTAATACCTAATACAATTTGAACACTATGTAAATAGTTGCCAGTGTGCAGCAAATTCATGTTTTGCTTTTTGGAATTTTCTTGAATTTTTTTCCTAATATTTTTGATCCACTGTTGGTTGAATCCACAGATGTGGATCAAAAATATTAGGGAAAAAATCCACAGATGTGGATTCCACCCACCAATATGAAGGGCCGTCTGTAGTCAAGAAAGGTTTCAGGTCATGAGCCAAGTAAAAGGTGAATGCTTTGGATGGAGAACGGACAGAAGAAAGGGCATTCCAGTTAGGGGACATCATATACAAAAGCACAGCTTAGTCCAAGTCTAAGCTAATAACTGCTCATTTATACGTGAATAGGGAGTATGCTGAAGTTGGATATAGTGATTAGACATTTAATGATTCAATGATGGGCAAAAGAGAAAGTGCCCTCTGACCTTACAAAAACAGTATCTTGTAGGGAAAGCAGCACTGGCTTTGGAGTAAGAAAGACCTGGGTTTGGATTCTCGCTCTGCCTTTACTATTGGCATGACGGTGCATCTTTCTCTTCGGCTGTATCTCAGTTTCCTCAAATGCCAAGTAGAGATGGGAATTCTTTACAAGATTGATGTGAACATGAAATGAAGTAGTGTATATCAAATACTTAACGGGGTCTCTGACAGACCGTGGCCCCCTCAATTATGGTGGGGGGTGGCATTGTTAAAATCATTCTTGAGTTTCAGTCAGTAATCCATCAGCCTATCTTAAAGGAGTACTAACAGGTGACCTAAGACTTGTCATGAGGGTTAAAGGAGAGAATGTATGAAAAGCACTCAAAAAGGCTGCCCGACACAGAGGTGTTCCACTTGCTATTTATCTTTGATATTATCGCATATATGTGATCTCGGGAATGTTACAATAAACATACATGGTCTCTGCTCTCAAGGAATATGTCATTTAGTACAAGAACCTGAGGTGTAAAACAGAAAAAATAACAGTGTAACTTGTGTATGCTTGTGCGAGAGTGAGAGCTAGGCTCACAGTTAAGGTCCTGTGCTGAGGCAGTGTCCTCAAAGGAGGCTGGACTGGGCACAGTATCCACTGGAAACAGAGGAGATGGTCCAAATGAGGGTTGGGAAAAACATTCTTAAGGACCAGCACTGATGTCAGGTCTACAGTGTAAACAAGAACTCACAAGGTCAGGCACGACTGGCTGTGTGGAAGGCATGCTGGTTGAGATGGCATTTGCTATATCATGGGTTTGAGTTTGTATGTAAAAATGGATGGTGCAAGGGATTAAGGTGAGAGAATTGGACAGAAAGTTTTGGGGCTCTGAAGACCATTAAAGAATGCAAAACCCCCCTTTATTTGGGGGTGCTACTCACAAGCTGACATTCACAAAGAAACTTCCGAGGAGAAATGGCCTTTCATTAAGTCTGTGGCTCTGAATATTTTGTGGTCCAAAGCTCCTTCTCGGAGGGAAAAGACAAGGGGCAAAGAAATTAGGTATAAACAAACTTGTGGACAAACCCCTAAATTGGAAGACCTACCCCAGCATCTTTAAGGCTAACCATTTGATGGAGGCATAATGCCTGTCTTTTTGTGTTAACCCCCTCTCAGGATTAAATGGAAGGCAGCTCCATCATTGTTAATCCTGCCAAGAGAGGAAATCATTTGCAATTTTATCTTGCCCCTTTGTTATTTAACCATACCTAAATGCTCCTTGAGGCCATAATTACTTTTATTTTTTCTTCTTATTAGGCCAATTACTATGACTATTGCTGCAGCTAAGGACAAGATGACACTATTTCAACCAAAGCCTATATTTTTAGGGATTAATAATAACCAAGGCAATCTCTGTCCTTAAACAGAACTAGTGGTACACGGAACATCAAGACAAGAACATTTTAAAATTCTGTTATATGGAAGTCTTATTTAGATCATGTTTTCACAATGTTATAAGTAGAGCACAAATGCACAAAGACCTCATGAAACTATGTGGGTTTTTTCCAGTCATTTTATCTTATTTATAACTGGATCAAATTCTGAGTTTTTCCTGTATGTTATGAAAAAAGAACAGTAGTCAAGAAGTCACATAAATAGGCTCTAGTTCTATCTTTCATGAACTATAAGAAGTAGACTATTGTCATGGTACCTTATTTTTTTGACTTAATTTTCATCTATAAAAAGATAGGATTTGAATAAATGCTTGATATCAGCTTTTCAAGTCCCCAGTGTCCTGAGTCTAAGACTCTCCCAATTGGATAAATCATATGAGAATGTAATTCTAATATCTGAAATTTATTTCAAATTATATATTATAAATTAATTTTTGAAGTTTATGTATATATAAACACTTTAAAATTATTTTACTGTTCTACTCTTTAATCATGTATTCATTCATTCATTCATTAATTCAATATATGGGTCATTTAAAATGCTTTGTAAATGCTAATTATGCTTACAACATTTTGCTTAATATTGAAGGAGGGGTGTTTTTGTTAGGAAAAATCTTAAAGTCAAAGACTTGCATTGTATTTGTAAAGTCTATTATTGTCACCACAATAAAGACGTAGATGTGAACTGTATCGACCATTATTATAAATGGGAAAGCCACATAACAATAATGTTCCTCGTAATGTAGGACCAAGAGATGAGATTCATAACTTTGTTTTTGCAGCCAAATCTCTCTTACCCTGTCCCCAGAAAATGCTCCGTTAAACATTTATCTCCCCTTTAAACCAGGAGCTGCTTTGAGACTGTGGTTTTTGTCCTTGAATATTCAGTATACATGGGGCTCTTTAATATTGAGTTACCAAATAAGTGACTGACAGAGTGAGTGAATGAAAGAAAGATGGTTAGAAAGACGTTTACCCAGTAACGTGCAGAAGAACATTCTGCTTCACAAATTCAGGAGAAAGAAAATGTCAAACTGTAAGCTCTCAGTAAGCAATTTGCTCATTAATTGAACATAAGAGAAGAAAAGTAGATGTGGCTATAATAGCAACTAGTAGTACATATTTAAAATGAAAAGTGTTAAAAGATAGGAGACCAAAATTAGAAATTCAAAATAAATAGAAACAGGGTTGGTTTTCTGTTGATAATGGGTGAAGGTGATTGACAGATGTCAATCATCATACCCTTCTTTCTACTTTTGCATATATTGAAAGAAATACCCATAAGGAAGAATTAGAAATAAACAGATATGCTGAACAGGTATTATTGTCACGTTTTGCTCTGGTGATCATGGTCCATGCAGCAGAGGAATCATAAAATTATAAATTCAGTGCTAGTGACATTCAAATAAAGGATAATCTTGGGTCTAGGCACTATTGTCACATAGTGGTACCATTTTAATTGAAATGATATGGACAGCTAGAAAGGCAAAATGACGTCTCATGATGGCCTGTGTGAGACCACCAGCCAAAGCAGGAGTTCTAACTGAAATTGTGACACGTTGATCCAGAGGTATCTAGGAAGGAGGGAGGAAAGGATGAAGGGATGTATTTAGAGACATATCATACCGTACTTCTCATCTTTGATGTTCCAAAAGAAGACTGACTGGCCTTGATATCTATTGATAACCAGCATTAAAGGGGTCAACGTGAAGTGAACTTGTGGAGAACCTATGATACACTGAATTTATAAAAAGCTAGCTTTTTCTACCTGTCCTCTATACTCCCCATGCTCACAATTTTCTTAATCTATTAAAGTGGGAACTACCTTCCCTAAGACATACACACCATGCAGAAGCCCCAGACATCTGAAATGTTTATTTTGGAATGCTTAAAACTCCAAACCTCTCAGCCTTCATTTGAAACACCACAGTTTCAAACAGCATGAAAATTTACTAACTCTTCACTGACTATTTGGCATTCCACTGTATTTTGATCCATTCTATGAATAAGGCAAATGGCACCAACTAATTCTTAGTGATCCAACGTGACAGTATCTCAGAGAATGCTGAGTGTAAAACAACTCTCCCTGTCATTGCTCCTGGGGGCTCTTAGATGCACTGAGCCCAAATCCTTCTCACAGCCACCACTGCATGGGTTTCTCAGCTTTCCATCTTCGTTCGAATGCTTTTCCTTTGGTGACCTATTTTTTTCCTTTTAAGGTTGCCCATGACCTCCATTTGAAACCATTATTCACCTTGGTACAGATGATAGAAATCCAGAAAGACACATCTGCTCTACACTAAGCATTCCATCAACTATAACAAGGATTAAAAATAAATATGTTAGGGTCACAGTATTTTAAAAAATATTTTCTAATGTCAAATACATGATTTTGAAAATGGTCTGGGCGATCTATGTTCTAAGAAACAAATGTGCTAAAAACAAAAGATAATTAAAGGTGTGAGAGTTCGTGTTTATGTGTGGAAGAGAGTCACATCACACCTTATATAACAGATTATAACAATAGTTCTCACGTTAGAAAGATTAATTTTCTGGAGTCATAATAAGGGGTGTTCTTATGACACACATTTCAAATGAGGCAGGGCTCTGAACTCCAGGGCAAGTCCTAAGGGACCCATGTTGTACCAGATGAGGGTGGTCTTTTCCATTTCTCACCCCCTTTGAAGTGATTGTTCAGGGAGGTTTAAAAGAAAAAAAATTTAAGGCATTTGAAAAGGAAAACATATTAGCATGTTTTACTTTGTGCAATTTCATTTTATGATTTCTTAAAAAACAACTTGTGTCATAGTTCCCATTCTGAAATATCTCTGCTTCTAATCTCTCCTTATTCCCATCTGTCTAGCTCACAGCTGCCAGAACAATTACCCTAACAAACCACTTCAATCCTGACATTTCTCTGCTCTTTGCCTAACCTCACAATATGTTTGGCTTTCCATCCTATGGACATTCACAGCAGAGGCACTTTTAACCTTCACCTCAAGGTCCAGCTCTATCCTGGACTCTAGGACTAAAAGAAGTCCAAGTAAACCAGATGTTTATAAATACTCAAGACAACAAAACATCATTCAACAGGACTAGGTTTGTATGTGGAGAGTGAGAACAAAGATGAGCTGAGGAATAGTCTCAGGTTTCTCAATGGGTGGCTGTGTCTTGTCAGATATGTGGAGTTCTGGGGACACATAAAATGCACACAAGAAAAAGTCAAGTAGGAAGTTGAATATATAGACATTATACATATATATATTCAGGAGAGACGACTGAATTGAAGATGAAGAAGCAAATGTCATTATCAAACAGCTGAAGGATGAAACCCAGGAGTGAATGTTATAAGCCAAGTAGAATCTGTCAAATGAGGAGTGAAGGCGGCCAAAGAAAGAATATGGGAAAACATAAAATTAAAGCCTGTGTAAGTGAGAAGATTCCCAAAAAATCAGAGAAGAAAACAGCCCAAAATTCTCCTCTGAGATCCACCTTCACATACCTAACTACAGTTTCACGGGTGTCTCACATTTCATAGATCACAAAATGAACTCTTGTTCTGTCCCTTAGGCTAACAAACACCATTTCACTGCTCAAACAAGAAAGTTTATTCTGCTTCCAGTCACTCCCTGCATCTGATCCATCATGAAATGCTGCTGCTTGTAATTCCAAAAATGCATCTCAATATCCTTAGCTCCTCTCCATCTCCATTGTCACTTCTCAATCCAGTTCATCAGCACCTCTTGTTGCAATAACCTCTTAACAGTTCTTACCACTAGTCTTGGCCTATAATAATCCAGTTCATGTTACTGCCCAACATGAAAACTTCCAAATTTCTGTTGCATTTTTAATTCAACCTGGCCTTCTTCCAAGGATTAAAAAAGGTGCTGAATGATCTGCTCCCTTGCTTTTGCTACTCAACTTCATTTTATACCGCAGTTTCCCTCTCTCATTGTGCCACTATATTAGTCAGGGTTCCCCGGAGAAACAGAACCGATAGGATAGTTTAGATATAGATAATAGATACAGATATAGATACAAGAGGGGTCTTATTATAGTAATTAGCTCACATCACTATGGAGACTTGAAAGTCTCAATCTGCCATCTATAAGCTGAAGAACGAGGAAAGCCTCTGGTGTAATTCAGTCTGCATCTGAAGACCTGAGAACCAAGGAAGCCAATGGTTTAAGTCACAGTTCAAGTCCAAAGGCCCCAGAACCAGGAATACCAATGTTCCTGGGCATATGATGGATGTCTCAGTTCAAGCAAGAGAGCAAATCTGCCTTTCCTCCACCTTTTTTGTTCCATTCAGACCCCCAACAGAGCGGATGATGCCCACCAGCAGTGGTGAGAGTGGATCTTTTTACTCAGTCCACTGGATTCAAATGCTAATCTCTTCTGGAAACACCCTCACAGACACACCCAGAAATAATATTTTACCAGCTATGCCTTAGCCCAGTCAGGTTGACACATAAAGTTAACCATCACAGACACTACTACAACTGCACACAAACAGTTCACCAAAAAAATCTGCCAAGATCTTTTTAGTCTTTGTGCCTTCATAGGTACTGTTACCTCTGCCTATGATCTTGTTGGGTTGTTTGTTTTTTTGATAATGAGCTGTATGAGCTTCTTGCATATTTTGGAGATTAATCCTTTGTCAGTTGCTTCATTTGCAAATACTTTCTTGAGAAAGAAAAATGGAGCTGGGGGAATCAGGCTCCCTGATTTAAGACTATACTACAAAGCTACAGTAATCAAGACAGTATGGTACTGGCACAAAACCAGAAATATAGATCAATGAAATAGGACAGAAAGCCCAGAAATAAACACACACGTATGGTCACTTTAACTTTGAGAAAGGAAGTAAGAGTATACAATGGAGAAAAGACAGCCTCTTCAATAAATGGTTCGGGGAAAACTGGACAACTACATGTACGAGAATGAAATTAGAACACTCCCTAACACCATACACAAAAATAAACTCAAAATGGATTAAAGACCTAAATGTACAGCCAGACACTATAAAACTCTTAAAGAAAAACATAGATAGAACACTCTATGGCATAAATCACAGCAAGATCATTTTTGACCCACCTCCTAGAGTAATGGAAATAAAACCCAAAATAAACATGAGACCTAATGAAATTTAAAAGCTTTTGCACAGCAAAGGAAACCATAAACAAGACAAAAAGACAACCCTCAGAATGGGAGAAAATATTTTCAAACGAAGCAACTGACAAAGGATTAATCTCCAAAATACACAAGCAGCTCATGCAGCTCAATATCAAAGAAACAAACAACCCAATCCAAAAATGGGCAGAAGACCTAAACAGACATTTCTCCAAAGAAGACATACAGATTGCCAACAAACACATGAAAGGATGCTCAACATCACTAATCATTAGAGAAATGCAAATCAAAACTACAGTGAGGTATCTCCTCACATCAGTCAGAATGGCCATCATCAAAAAGTCTACAAACAATAAATGGTCGATAGGGCGTGGAGAAAAGGGAACCCTCTTGCACTGTTGGTGGGAATGTAAATTGATACAGCCACTATGGAGAACAGTACGGAGGTTCCTCAAAAAACTAAAAATAGAACTACCATATGACCCAGCAATCCCACTACTGGGCATATACCCTGAGAAAACCATAATTCAAAGAGTCATGTACCACAACATTCATTGCAGCTCTATTTATAATAGCCAGGACATGGAAGGAACCTAAGTGTCCATCAAGAGATGAATGGATAAAGAAGATGTGGTACATATATACAATGGAATATTACTCAGCCATAAAAAGAGACAAATTTGAGTTATTTGTAGTGAGGTGGATGGACCTAGAGACTGTCATACAGAGTGAAGTAAGTCAGAAAGAGAAAGACAAATAACGTATGCTAACACATATACATGGAATCTAAAAAAAAAAAAAATTGTTCTGAAGAACCTACGGGCAGGACAGGAATAAAGATGCAAATGTAGAGAACGGACTTGAGGGCACAGGGAGGGGGAAGGGTAAGCTGGGATGAAGTGAGAGAGTGTCACGGATATATATACACTGCCAAATGTAGAATAGATAGTTAGGGGGCTTCCCCGGTGGCACAGTGGTTAAGAATCTGCCTGCCAGTGCAGGGGACATGGGTTCAAGCCCTGGTCCGGGAAGATCCCACATGCCACGAAGCTACTAAGCCCGTGCGCCACAACTACTGAGCCTGCACTCTAGAGCTTGTGAGCCACAACTACTGAGCCCACATGCCACAACTACTGAAGCCCATGCACCTAGAGCCCATGCTCCGCAACAAAAGAAGCCACCTCAATGAGAAGCCAACACAACACAATGAAGAGTAGCCCCCACTCGCTGCAACTAGACAAAAGCCCACGCGCAGCAACAAAGATCCAATGCTGCCAAAAATAAATAAATAAATTTATTTAAAAAAATGGCTAGTGGGAAGCAGCCGCATAGCACAGGGAGGTCAGCTCAGTGCTTTGTGATCACCTAGAGGGGTGGGATAGGGAGGGTGGGAGGGAGATGCAAGAGAGGAGATATGGGGATATATGTATATGTATTATTGATTCACTTTGTTATAAAGCAGAAACTAACACACCATTGTGAAGCAATTATACTCCAATAAAGTTGTTAAAAAAAAAAAAAAGAAACCCCTAAAAGACACAAAGCAGATGGGGTAAGCATGAAGAAGGAGACCATATCCTAAAATATAGGAAGAAATGACACCAATGGTGTGTTCCTTGCCCCAAAGTGGTGAATGCTAGAAATAGACAAGAACCCAAGGTCGTATAAGAACATAATTTGATTTAAACAAACAAACACAGAAATTCCAGCAAAGAAGTTCAGGCAACCTCTTTCAATCTCCCTTCCTCCTTTTGGGTAAAGGAAGAATCATGGGACTAACTGTTCTTAAGTGGGAAACATGGAAGGTGTGAGCTTGGCAGTATCTGGAGCAGCCATATCAAAAAAAAAAGAAGAAAAAGAAAGAAAAAAAGAAATAGCTGTCCAAATAGCTCACTCATCTCTAATTCTCATTCTCTTTCAAAAACAGTTCACAGTACAGCAACAGAAAAACTTCCTGCCTCTTCCCCCAGATAAATTGCATATCTACAACAGATAATTTAATAGGAAATACCCATTAAAGATGAGCACAAGTTCAAAAATAAGCACACGTGAAGGCCAACATCATAACAGAGAACACAAACTCAAACTCACATCATTTAATTTATAATAAAATAGGTATAAATAATATATTCAGAGGATAGAAAGAACATCACATGCAGGTAACAAACAGAGGCTATTATTTTAAGATGGAGAGATTTTGAAGAGAGAAGTGGAAATTTTAAACTAAAGACACCAGTAAATGTGCTGGATAGCATACTGGGCAAAGCAAAAGAACAAATTCGTGAACTATAAGAGAACATCAAAAAATTCCCTTAGCATGAAGCACAAAGGGAAAAAGAGATGGGAGATCTAGAAGAAACATTAAAAGAAATTGAGAATAAACCTGGATTTTCTGCCATGTGTTAAGCAGGAGTTTTGGAAGGAGAAAATAGTGAGAATGGAAGAGAGCTAATATTTGAATAAATAATAGCATAAAATTTCCCAGAACTGAGGGAAGTCAGGAGTTCTCTGAAATTAAAGCATTATAAGTACTAAATACTAAAAACAGCACATCTAGAAACAATGTAATGATATTTCAGAACACCCAGATAAAAGAAATAATAATTTAAAAACTTTTAATAATTATTAATAAACAGATTACCTAGAAGGAAGAGAGTCAGATTAATGTCTGACTTCTCAGCCACAACATAAGATTCAAGAAGCCAATAAAGCGGTATTGTCCAAGGACTCAGAGAGGCATAGAAAATATTTGAAGAAACAATGGCTAAGTCTTCCAAATTCATGAAAATTATAAGCCACAAATCCAAGAATTTCACTGAACCTTAACACTGACAGCTTATTTCCTAATGGAAACAACGCAAGTGAGACGACAGTGAAGAAACATCTTTAAAGCACTGAAAGGAAAAACCTCAACCTCAAACTGGATGCGCAACAAAACTTTTTTTTTCAAAATCAAGGTGAAATAAGATTTTTTTTTCAGAAATGCAGAAGCTGAAAAAATTCATCACCAGCAAATCGAAGAAATATTATAAAGAGCCATTAAGGTGGAAGGAGAATGAATTCAGATGAAATTATGGATCTACTCAAGGAATAAAGAGTACTGAAAATGTACTGCACAGGTAAATATACAGGATTTTTTCTTTTTATTTAAATGTCTTTAAAGGACAATATACTATTTAAACAAAAGAATAACAGTATAGCATGGGCTTGATAGCATATGCAGAAATTAAATGTATAAAAACAACACGAAGGCTCGGAGGAGAGAAAGACACTGTTGTAAGGCTCTTATACTACACGTGAATTGTTATGAAGTCACTTGAAAGTAGATTGCCTTATGTTAAATATATACAGTAAAAACCCAAAGACAATAGTAAAAATAAATAAATAAAAGCTAATAAGCCATCAGAAGAGATACAAAGGAATAACAAAAAGTATTTAAATACTTAATTTAAAGGAGGCAGAAAAGGAGGGAAAAGGGAGCAAAGAACAGATAGGACAAATGGAATACTAATTCCAAGGTGCAGATTTAATCTTGACCATATAAATAATCACATTAAATATAAGAGATTTAAAACCATAAGTAAAATGCAGAAGTTGTTAGATTTCATATTTTATGAAAGACAGAACTTAGTATACCTGCCTCAAATGTTTGTGTATCTAGTAACAAAGCTTCAAGATTTATAAAGCAAAACCTGACAACTGTAAGGAAAGTGGAAAAATAGACAATTATAGTTTGAGATTTAAAAAAATTATTAAGATAAAATCTTTGTGACTTCAGGTTAGGAAAAAATCTTAAGTATAACATAATCCACAAAAGAAAAAATGATAAATTGGACTTCATAAAAAGCAAAATTCTCTTTGAAAGAAACTCTTTAAAAAACGAAAAGATATTCCATACAAAGGGAGAAAAATATCTTTACATAGCATATATCTGATAAAGGACTCATAAGAATATCTAAAGAATTCTCAAAATTCAATAACAAGAAAACAAACCAGTATTTTTTGAATGGACAAAAGATCTGAACAGACATTCCAAAGAATATGCATGAAAGGCAAAAATGCATATGAAAATATTAATATTATTACAGAATAATACTAAATATTAATTATCATAGAAATAAAAATTAAAACCACAATATTACTACATACCTATTCAAATAACTAAAATTAAATAAATTATAGCATGTTTGGTGAGAACGTGAAGAATCTGTCCCTTCCATACAGTGTTTATGAGAATGTAAAATAGTACAGCCACTTTGGAAAACAGCTTGCCTGTTTCTCAGTAAGTTAAACATACACATAGCAAATGATCCAGTTGTACAACTTATAGGTATTTAACCAAGAGAATCAAAGCATGCAGCTACAAAGACTTGTACGTGTATGTTTTTGTAGCTTTAGTTTTTAATTGCCCCAAACTGGAAACAATGCAATGCTCAGCAAGAGGTTAAATTTGGCATACTCATACAATGGAATCGATTTAAGAATATAAAGTAATAAACTACTGAGACATGCAAAAACATGGAGTGAAAGAAACCAGACAAAAAAAGAAAATATACTGTTATTTGATACATGGAATATTTAAAGACTCATTGACCCAGCGCAAATTCCTAAAGTCAAAACTAGTGCTTCAGAGAAGGGCTAAGCTCTTTAGTGGTAAAATCTGAGTACACATGTCCCCTTATTCTTAACTGAGGGTTTAGATTAATTCACCAGATGCTCTGTATTGCTCAACATTTTATATCAGAGAAAGGGAAAATATCCTACTGTGCCATAACTTTATTCAGATTCCAATATCTGAAAAAAACCCACCAAAAACTACATCTTCATGGATATTTGTATCAGTTTAGAAATCATGACACTTGCAGTCAACAAAATGTCACGAGATTTTCAGTACAAAAAAATAATAGTGTTGAATCTACCATAATTATGCCATTTCTAATTAAGTATTATATGGAATTATATATACACATATATGTAAACCCATTGAAATTATATTCTAATACCAAAAGATCAGGAAGTTATACAAATTATTATAATACAACAAACGTAATCATAAGTAATCGACAGAAGTGGAAAACATTATCAGAGTTCAAAAGAGGAGCAGGGAACTTTGGGTTAGAGAGAATAGGAATGATTGAATGAAGGAGATATTTCAGATTGTCCTAAAAAGTGTACCTTTTATTTATTTAAAAATATTACATACTAGTATTAGAAAATCTGGAAAAGCAACAGGAAGAACCATTCCATAATCTCATTCCATAGTAATTTCTCTCTAGTTTCTTGATACAAAATCATTTTTACATTATTACAGTACTAATTAGCATGCATATACTGTTAATCATAAATAATAATTATGTAATCTCTGAAAGTAAAGTTAATGTGTAGTGTGCTTACTGTAAAATATTCTGAAAATAATGAAGAAGAGAAATCACCCAGAATCCCACACACAAAAACACTCTCAGTATTTTGGTATACATTGTCATCCTTTTCACATTCTAGATCTTTTTAATGCATTTGATCTTGTACTGTATACATTAATTTATAAAATTAACAAAGAAGCATTTACTAGTAAAAGAGAATATTTTGAAAGTCTTGTTAATATCTTCTAATGAGAAATCTGCAAATCACTTGGATTATTCTAATTTATATTACTTCCTGAACACCCACTTTGTGTTAGGTACTGTTCTAAGTGCTTTACATACATTAACTCATATAAATCATATAATAAATGTCTTTACAGACCAAGAAACTGGATATAAAAATGCACAAAACTAATATCAATTATGGTAAGAAAAATGTCCATTAAATGCATTATGTAGTTCAATTTTATGGAAGGAGACAATGAGTTTGCCCATTTTGTGACACAATGGATGAAATTTTTCCATTTTATGTTTCTATTGTGCAAATGGTTTAGTTTTTTGTGGGGTGATAGAGAACAGCCCTGGTTATTTTTTAAATGATCATCAAATATAGGAATAAATGCCACATGAACTGTGTCAGTAAATAGTGAAGAATGGTAGTTTATTATTATTACTTCCAATGGACTTTCAAAATGTGTATCCTACTTTCTTTTCTATTTACATTATCACTTTTTATTTCATTCTATTGTCAACAGTTTCTTTTCAATGTCTTCTTGCCTTATGGTCATTTATACTTTTTTTAGCCTCATGCCTCTGCTTTCTGGTCAGGGTTCCATACAAGTTTCTAAACAAATCTTCTAGTTCCTGTAATAGATTCTTTTCAAAGTTTAGTTTCCTGGATTCAAAAGTCTTTATAAGTCTTCAGGCTAGTACTTTTCCTTTGTTGTGTAATATTTTTATGGGCCTTACTGGTTCAATTCTCTTTGCTTGTCTTTGACAGGGATAGGTCTATTCAGACATTGTAATTGGATCCCTGTGTTACTACATGGATATGAGAATAATAAACTCTTACATCATCTTTATTCCACTTACAGAGGATAATATGGGAATTCTGGACCTAAGGCTACATTGTGACCAAAGGCAGGGGAAAAAAGCAGTATTTCAAAGCATCAACTATCTGTATAACCAGAGGATATCTAGCCAAATGCAGAAAATGCTGTTGTTTAAAATAAGCTTGTTAAAGGCCCCCATTTCAGCATCCAGAGACCCCTGGAGATAGTATAAAGGTAGAGGATGACCAAAAAGGATAACAACATTAAACTTTATCACTTTTGTGAGGAGTGTAGGCACATGTTGCTAAATTCCTTTTCTTAATATTGGTCCAGATAGTGCCATTTTAAAGATTTGTCCTTTGCAAAGTTTGTGTGTATATCTCTATGTGTGCTCATGTGTGTGTTGTTGTACGTGCGTTTGGTTTTTTGTGTGAAAGCCTGCACTCATGCAGTTACAGTAAGGTCTGAGTTTCAGACATTCGTTATCTGATGAGCATTCATGACATACTAAACAGCGTATGGCACTTCACACTACTTGCGAATCTCAAAGGACTTTGGACTACAAAAGCTCCTTGAAACATTCACAGATGCTCCTCCTCCACTTACTATGAGCTTTTATTAGTCCAAACACTCATTTTGGAAAATGACCTGCCAGGTGTCAATTGTGTCTTAGGCTTTGCATTTGTGGTAATAGATAGAGCTAAGCCCTATGGACAAGTATTAGAAGGTAGTGAAGATTAGCCCTGAGGAAGTTTAAAGAAAGAAGTGCTCTGGGACCTGAGCACAGACACTAAAAACTGGGTGTGTCTATGTAGGGCTGTGCTGTCATACTGTATTTAACATATTTTGTGCTTTCCATTATCAAAGAACTTTAGAATTTTACCCTCCACCTTGTATCGTAATTCATTTCATTTACTTTCAGTCCTGCAATAAAATTGAATATACCTACTCCCTTACATGCAGAAATTATTAAAATTTAAGAAGCAGAATAGGAAAGGTAAGTATGGCTAGCCTGACTTCTACCCATCTGCTGAGGTTCATGTACAGACACCAGTGCTATACCAAGTCCAAGTATTCTAGGTGCTGACCTGCAATAAAATAAGGAGTACTCTACAGCAGACTTTTGAGCAGTGAGGCACAGGTAATTATGGAGAGCCACTGTCTAAGCAACAAGGCTGCACTTTGATTAATATACTAAAGTCAGGTAACCATTTGCCATAAGGTAAATGAGTTGGAAGAGCTGGAGCTTGTGGTTTGGCAAGAGCCTATTCTGCATGTCTAGATGCCCTGTCCTGTGAGATGCTAATGCTAATCCATTGTCTATAGTAAGATGGCAAGTTTTTGGGTACTGAATGTGCCTGAATAATTTGCTAATACCAAAGTGTGGCTTTGCTGGACCAATATGGGATCATCTACTATTCCTAATGAATGTCTATCTCAATATGCCAAGTTTATTAAAACTAAAATCCCCAGAATGTCCTCCTTGCAAGGTTCTTCCTATCTTAGCTATGAAATATCTTGAGAGAATGACACATACTAGCAGGCAAGGGGTCAGATTAATTCTTACCTCCAGCTATCTGCCCATTTCTTTTCTGGACTTTTGATATTCAGATGGTCTGAAGGATAGAGAAAGGCTATTCTGGATGTGCTAAAAAGTACCTTCAGAGAATAGGGGACTAATGACTGAATTTCCTGTTTGTAACAGACCTCATTTTGCTGGAAAGCAGATTGGCTCAGTAAAAATATAGCAGAGCCTACCAATGGATTGCTTCTATCCCTACTATTGGTTTTGAATTCAGTGAAAACCACTCCCTAATTCAGAGATGGTTGGCTATCCCTAATTTGGAATTGATTATGTTTTCATCTTTTTTTAATTAGAAAGCTGTGAGAATATCACAGTTAAGAAGTGATAAAAGTCAGGACTAGAACTATGGGAATGTAAGAAGCAGGGAATGGAGATAGGGATATAATTTAACAAGTTGAAGGGCAGAATTTATGAAAATTAATACATAGCAGATAATAACCATGAAGAAGAAAACAATGAAAAAATGTCACTGAGATTTCAAGTCTGAGGCACTAAGAGAATTCTTGTTGCCATTAATGGGATAAAGTCAAGAAGAGAATTTATTTCAGAAGTGAAGGGGGATAATAAAACTATAAAAAATGATTTTGCATAAGTTAAGTCTGAATGATCTGTAAATTTTTCTGAAGCAGGGTTGAGGTAGATGTTTTACTAACCCCATTGGGCTATAGTGACTTTAAAACTATGGATATAAGGAATAATTCATAACAATATATCAGAAGTTCAATCTCTCATCCTTATTTCCAAAGTATTTTTTCCGCATGATGATTTAAACATAACTGAAACAGTCAATCAAGAGGTAAAACTGCACAAATCTTCACCTGCCTTCTTTCCTCTCCATATTGCTTTAGACAGGTATTTGACAAAGTCCCCTGCAGTAGAGGCTATGCCACCCAATGAAGAAAAATCCCACCCCCTTTCTGTATTTCCCTATTGCTACCACGTGATAGATTGCATGTATGTTCTAAATGACATTTTGTTACAATTTTCATCAAGTAAAGAAACTATTTGCTAGGAGAATCGTCTTTCAAAATATTGCAAACCCAGTTTCAGAGAAAATCGTCCACATGATTTTCTAAAGTATAGTCCTGGAATGGGAGGCATACTCCTTGCTGCTCTACAAATTACCTAATATTTTACTATTATGAATCATCAACAGAAAAATATCCATACAGAGATAGAAAGTGGATGTTCAATGTTTATTATTGAAGACCTTTGAGCATCAAATACAAACAGACTGATACTTAAAGGAGGCATTCCAGGATTCAGCAAGAGTGACACCATGTCTAATACTGCAGTCTTCCAAGGAGGAAGTAATTTATAGAGCTAAGATGTTGTTTCTTTGATATGGTAGCACAATATGGTCAATTTTCTTTAAGCTATTTACATTCTCTTTCAAAAATAAATAGGCAAAACAGAAAAAAACTAAAAAAAGAAAAAAAAAGAGAAGACGGATTGGAGATATAATTAAGCCAATAGAAATGTTTATTTAATGGAAGCATCAATGATAATGCAATATTTAAAGAATTCTTTAAGGTTATAAAAATCATCCGTTTAAAATAGTGGTTCAACAGACTTCAAATCAGAATACCTACGTTTAAACTCTTGCTTTACGTTTTTTTTTTAATAGATTTTTAGCTCCTCTGAACATTAGCTTTCTTATGTATAAAAAGAGGATTATAGAAACCTGTTTCATATATACCCCAAATTCATTGATTCTTCCCTTTCTCCCTCCACTCTTATCTAGTCTACACCACCATTATATTTTGTGTAGATTCCCACAAAAGCATCTTAACTAATTTCCCTGCTTCTATATTTGCTATGCCCACTCCCTCTCCCAGTTTCCACTTTCCACTTAGAAGTTAACGTGAACTTTCCAAAAACATACAAATTGGATCAATTCCCTTCCTTGTGTAAACCATTCAATGTTTTCCATTGCATTTAGAATAAAATCCAAACTCCCTACTCTGACTTAGCTCTTTGACTTTATCAATTACTATGGTTCAACCACAGGTCTTTTCAGTTCTTGGAATTTAATTCCTATCTTAAGGCCTCTGCACTTTATGGTCTCTCTGTTTGGAGTACTCCTGGAGTGTTTACATGTCTGGATTTTCTTAGCTAAAATATCACCTCCTCCATAGGCATTTCCAGACTACCTAGTCTACAATCAACTTTAGCCCCCCTCAACCCCAGGAGTTACCTAATATGTTACATTGTATTTTTTCCTCCATAGAATTTACTGTAACCTGAAATGATCTTATTCACTTATTTATTTGCCTATGTATTGATTGCCTTAAGCCATCAGAATCTAATTCCTTATGAGCAGTGATCTTATATAACTAGCACTGTTCAGAATCTAGAACAGTAGCATAAACATAACGCACGCTGAACAAATATTCATTCAATGAATACTCAAAGTGCCACTGTAAAGATAATGTTTGTAAAATTTACCTAGAGTGGGGCTTCCTGGTGGCGCAGTGGTTGACAGTCCGCCTGCCGATGCAGGGGACACGGGTTCGTGCCCCGGTCCGGGAAGATCCCACATGCCGTGGAGCGGCTGGGCCCGTGAGCCATGGCTGCTGAGCCTGCGCGTCCGGAGCCTGTGCTCCGCAACAGGAATTTACCTAGAGTGAACAAAATAAAGATGTGAAACTCACTGTTATGTCTGTTGTAAGGATGTTGTTGAGAACACTATTTGAATTTGTCTTGAGAACTCTGCTCTAAATTCTGAGAACAGTTTTACTCTATACTGGTAATCGTTTTGTTTAAATCACATGGCATTGAGTGTAGTTTGACTGGCAAATTTTTCCTAGAACGTTTAGAAGCATTTTATGGCTCTACATTTTCCACTCTCATTTTCATTTCAATCCTGTCTCCACTTTGCACCAATTCATATTTTTCTTCTGTAGTCCTACTTTGAATCTACACTATCTTGTTATATTTTATGAAAAATTTTAGCTATCCTAAATCATTCCTAGAATAGAGAGGAAGAATAATGGGGAAAAAAAGAGGAATTCAAAGTCGTAAGAGTTAACATTCAGTTAACATAAGTTGAATCTGAATTTGAATGTAAAACTATAATAAGAATTCATCAAATCAAATTAGAATATCTATCACAGCACCTGACACAAAGCAGGCACACAAAATAGTGTTTATTTCAAATGGGACCTATTTAAACTTTAAAGCTTTTGCACAGCAAAGGAAACCTTAAACAGAATGAGAAGACAACCTATGGAATGGGAAGAAATATTTGCAAATGATGCAACAGACAAAGGATTAATTTCCAAACTGTACACACAGCTCATACAGTTCAATATCAAAAAAAAAAAAAAAACTAACCAAAAACTGGGCAGAAGACCTAAATACACATTTCTTCAAAGAAGACTTAGAGATGGCCAACAGGCACATAAAAAGATGTTCAACATTGCTAATTATTAGAGAAATATAAATCAAAACTACAATGAGGTATTGTAACTGAAAGTGGGGTCCGGCTGCTTGCTGCTTCAAAGCCAATAAAAAGGCAAGGTTGGTGGAAAGGAAAGTTTGCTTTATTTTGGATGCCGGCAACTGGTGGGGGTATGGGAGGAAGGGCCTGGATGGAGGGTGGACTCCTGTCCAAAGGCCGACTCCCCCTGTCCTACAACCAGTGGGCAAGAGCTTTTATAGAAGGAGGGAGGGGGCTACATGCAGAAACAGCACAGTCAACTCTGACAGTCATCTTGCAATTGGTCATGTGGTGGTCTGACCAGTGTCATCTTGATTGTTTTAGGTACAATTAGTCTTCAATTTCAGGGTGGGTTAGCTCCATTTCCTTGAGGCCAATTCTTGGAATTGTGGCAGCTTATGGCATGGCTACAGCGTGGTCATCATGTAGTTAACTTCTTCCACCTGGTGGGGGTTTCAGTACCTACAAGACAGCTCATAGGATACGGCTCAGAATATTATCTGCAGCCCTTGAGAAGGAACTAAAGGTCCTTGACTTTGCTTAATGACTATATTATTATTTAGTCTTGTTGGACTGTTTTCCTTTCTGTGTTTTCTCACTTCTGATTAAACTTACTATGTAGCTAAACTTTTTCCACAGAAAATAGGCAGGCTGGGGATGTGGCGGGGAAGGACCATTGGGCCCTGCTCTGTTTCAGTATCACCTCACACTGTTCAGAATGGCCATTATCAAAAAGTCTAGAAATACAAATGCTAGAGGGTATGGAGAAAAGGGAACCCTCCTACACTGTTGGCGGGAATATAAATTGGTGCAGCCACTATGGAAACCAGTTTGGAGGTTCCTTAAAAAACTAAAAATAGGGCTTCCCTCGTGGCGCAGTGGTTGAGAGTCTGCCTGCCGATGCAGGGGACACAGGTTCATGCCCAGGGGTTCGTGCCCCAGTCCGGGAGGATCCCACATGCCGCAGAGCAGCTGGGCCCGTGAGCCATGGCCGCTGAGCCTGTGCTCCGCAACGGGAGCAGCCACAACAGTGAGAGGCCCGTGTACCACACACAAAAAAACAAAAAACCCTAAGCTAAAAGTAAAGTTACCATGTGATCCAGCAATCCCACCCCTGAGCACATATCCAGAAAAGACGAAAACTCTAATTTGAAAAGATACGTGCACCCTAATGTTCATAGAAGAACTATTTATAGTAGCCAAGACATCAATGCAACCTAAGTGTCCATCGACATGTGAATGTATAAAGATGTGCTATGTATATAGAATGGAGTATTACTCAGCCATAAAAAAGAACGAAATAATGTCATTTGCAGTAACATGGATGGACCTAGAGATTATCATACTAAGTGAAGTAAATCAGAAAGGAAAAGCCAAATATCAAATATCACTTGTATGTGGAATCTAAAAAATGATACAAATAAACTTTTTTACAAAACAGAAACATACTCACAGACATAGAAAACAAACTTATAGTTACCAAAGGGGAAAGTTGGGAGGGGATAAATTAGAATTTGGGGCTTAACAGATACGCTCTACTATAATATAAAATATATAAACTCAAGGACCTACTATATAGAACAGGGAACTATATTCAATATCTTATAATAACCTATAATGGAAAAGAATCTGAAAAAGTATATATATGTATGTGTATATATACATATATATATATATATATATATAAAAACTGGATCACTTTGCTCTACACCTGAAACTAAAAACATTGTAAATCGACTTTATTTCAATAAAAAAAAATGTAAAAATAAAAAAGTGTCTAATTTGTTCACACCCTATAGGATTTATAATTCAAATAGCCATTTATTCAGTCTAAACCTATATAATGTCATGATAACTGCAAAATAACTTGTTACATGTGAAGAGGAGATAAAATAAATTAGCCCTCCTTCTCTTCCTGTTTGAGCATAATATCCAGTAGGAAGATGAGACATAAAAGCAAATACTTTAATACAGGATACAGATTACTCTTGGCAGCCCCAACTTCAGTATGCTTGCCATTTTCAGAGCTTCTAAGAGATGTGTCTCAATCAGTAGCTGTACTGGAATTAGAGGACACACATGGCCAAAGCCGATTGGTTTGGATTGGCTTTTGGTCCAGAGGCAGTCTATCTAAACCATAGTTTGGCCAGTTCTATATAAAGTGGTCTTGAGGAAAAGCTCTGGCAAAAGGAGGAATGGTGACTAATTTGGTTAGTCAGATCCTATGTCTGGATTGTTTTGAATTTGAGACAGGTAACATAAAGGAGTGGTGGCTGTAGTCAAAGGACGCAGAGAGAACTTGAGTTGCAGGGATTAGTCAAGACCTTTCAGTGAGAGCACAGACTAAGAATCAGAAAGATTCTGGGATTGAGAAGACAACCAGATACTTGTACTACGAGAATAACTTTCTCTTCACAGTTTCAGACCATCTCATATTCCTGAGACTGTGGAGAAATTTTTAGGTTTATATAAGGGATTGCTGCATAGAAAGGATTTCTGTCTTTCTCCCAAATAAATTCATTTTTAAAACATTTTTTACACAATTTTTAAAGGTTACACTCCATTTACAGTTATTATAAAATATTGGTTATATTCCCCATGTTGTATAATACATCCTTGTAGCCCATCTTACACCCAATAGTTTGTACCTCCCACTCCTCCACTCATATACAGCCCCTCCCTCACCACTGGTAACCACTAGTTCTCTGTATCTGTGAATTTGTTTCATTTTTGTTATATTCACTAGTTTAGTTTTTTTAGATTCCACATATAGGTGATGTCATACAGAGTTTGTCTTTCTCTGACTTATTTCACTTAGCATAATGCCCTCCGAATCCATCCGTGTTGCTGCAAATGGCAAAATTTTCTTCTTTTTTATGGCTGAACAGTATTCCATTGTGTGGGGAGGTATATATATATATATATATATATATATATATATATATATATATATACCACATCTTCTTTATCCATTCATTTGTTGATGGACACTTAGGTTGCTTCCGTATCTTGTCAATTGTAAATAATGCTTCTAGGAACATTGGGGGTGCATGTATCTTTTCCCCACTCCTTCCAGAGGAGGGTTAGAAGGGAACGAAGAAAAGATAGAGGAACCAAGTGCTTCCCGTGGAAGCAAGGGAAGCTCTGTAGGAAGTCAGGAAGAGCAGGGACATAGAGAAGGAAAGTCAATGTTTACGTGGGACCTATGGAAACAGAGGCTGGCTGGCCAGCCTGCTTACTCCAGGGTAATGGAGGGCAGCACCCTCCCCCTTTAGGATCTGAGGTGCTATCCATTCACTCTCTTCCTCAGTTAATCTCAGAGCTTCCTATTCCGTGTTGGGTTTTGACTGCCCCCTCCAGTGGAAGGGTTTGTTCTGCACCCAAATGCATTCTCAGGGGCTTTTTCTAAAAGAGCAAAAAGGGACCTGGGGATAGGGTGTCTGAACGTTAAGGTCACAATAGGTATCCTCTTCTTCTTTGTAAATAATATTTTTATACTCCACCCTTGCCAGCTCAGTCTTTATACATGGAATTCCCCAAATGGAATTTTGGGGGTTGTCAGAACAGAACAGAATGGTTTTCTGTTCTTCCCCCAAGTGGGTGAGCATGGGAGAAAAGTATATATTTAAATTCACATTTTTTGAGGTAACCCAAATGAGCCTCTGTTCTTTGAACCTAAATACGTTAATGAAAATAAGGATATTCCACCCCATTGACATACACAGAAGTGAAGATGTGACTTGGCTAAAATTTGGCAAAAGAGTGTACATTAGAACTGCTCTAACTGAAAAATAAAATACTCTTGGAAAGACATTTGCTTCCTCCATGAAAACCCTGTAAAGATGTATATGTCTGAAAAAACATTCTAAGACTAGAAAAGACTTTAGAAGTTACCAAATCTAATCTCCCCCACAGTTCACAAATCCTGCCTGAACCCAGGCAGATGATCAAGCTCTCTGTTTAAATACTAAACTTTCAGGGACTATTTTACCCTATTCATATGGTAGTCCTTGCCCTGTTGTGAAAAAGCACAGCTATGTGCTAATTGTGAGAAAGCTTTTTCCTATGCTGTGTTAAATCCCGTCTTCCTTTAATTTATATCAATTAGTCCTTGCCTACCAGAACAACAAAGACTACTCCTCACCTACACTGACAAATTTCTAATTTCTGAAGATAATTGGAAAGTTCTCATAATTCCTTACTTTTATAAGGTAAACAGCCCCTCCATTAGCCATTCTCAAATAACCTCAAATAATATAGTTCCCTAATCCCTCCTTATCCTGTCCCATTCCACTCTGGTTGCTTGCTGATTTATCACTGAGCAAAGCCAAACAAAACTGATACAACTGCATATTTTTCTACATTCATATTAATAAGCTTTCAAACATACTAATTTATTCCATGAAAGGTAAAAATTCCATTTTTTACATCTGTATACTTTATCTTCATATTCCATGGTAGGCATAATGCAAGATACAGGGATGTTCAAATCCTACTGCTTGTTTGCAAGGAGGTTATATCGAGTTTAGAGGATAATAAACACTTTATAGTCATTACCTCTCCAGGACCTGTCTCTTTTACATCTCTATCATCTCTATGGATCATGTCACTTTACTCAAGAGAAAAATCAATAGTAGAGAGTGATTAATAAGAAAGCAACAAATTTGGGTGCAAGTAGATCAAGAAACACTGAGGTTTTTATGAAAGTATGATTGTAGGAGACCTCCAAACTTCCCCCTGGAGGATTACTGAACATATTGAGCATTTTTCCTTGATTTTAATTTAGGCTGCATTCCCATTAGAAATTCTACTTAATTAGGGCATTTGTTAAAAGTCCATAATGTTAATTCAATGGAAAAATTCCAGTAGTAGTCTATTAGATTTTTTGTGTTAACACTGCACATTTTTTAGAAATACATTAGATACTCTTATTAAAAGTTATAACTATCACAGTCCAAATCTCTATTTCAAACGGCAAAATTACTTTTATTCTTAATTATTCAACGAAGAGCTATAAATGTACAATTCACTTAGAAGTTATTTAGCATGTGGTGTACTTGGCTGCTATGACAGAAGCATCAGTGCACATTTTCTCAAAAGGAAGTGAAGATACAGCTTGATTTTTAGTTCAGAAACTAAGAGGATGGTTCTTTATCTTCATTATAATGATGTAAGATGCACAAGCCTATGGTATGTCTGTTTTTTAAATATAATAAAGCATTTAAAAATTTTATTTATTTATTTATTTTTGGCTGCGCTGGGTCTTCCTTGTGCATGGGCTTTCTCTAGTTGGGGTGAGCGGGAGATACTTGGCTACTCTTCGTTGCGGTGCGTGGGCTTTTCGTTGTGGTGGCTTCTCTTGTTGCGGGGCACAGGCTCTAGGCATGAGCTTCAGTAGTTGTGGCATGCAAGTTCAGTAGTTGTGGCACATGGGCTTCATTGCTCTGTGGCATATGGGATCTTCCTGGATCAGGGATCGAACCCACGTCCCCTGCATTGGCAGGTGGATTCCCAACCACTGTGCCACTAGGGAAGTCCCTGGCATATCTTACAGCACCAAAATATTACAATATTTATTAATATGCTTATCTTGGGTATTATAGAGAGAAATTATTTGAATACATGACACTATATTCGAATTTTCATATAAATATTTTGATAGCATGATTGGTAGTGACATGCCTGGTTTCCTACTCTTAGGCTTTTCTTGTACCTTAGCTCTAATCAATTCTAATTACAAATTCATATGTTTATATTTATTCATAAATTGTATACATTTATTACTCTTAACATACCATTATAAAAAGAACAAGAATAAAAATTTAAAGAATTTGATAAACATGAAATAAACAATATTTTAAATATATATTTGATTTTTATATATCATTGGTACAAGTTGTTTTGTCCTTACAGTTGGTAAGAACATCTTGAGTGAACAATGTGATTAACTGTGCCCTTCTTTTTTTTTTTTTTTTCCGGTACGCGGGCCTCTCACTGCTGTGGCCTCTCCCGTTGCGGAGCACAGGCCCCGGACGCGCAGGCCCAGCAGCCATGGCTCACGGGCCCAGCCACTCCGCGACATACGGGATCCTCCCGGGCCGGGGCACGAACCCGCGTCCCTTGCACCGGCAGGCGGACTCTCAACCACTGCGCCACCAGGGAAGCACGACTGTGTCCTTCTTGATTAGAGTAGCATCTTATTTACTCATCATTTGGCTTCAAGGAACTCCTATACTAACAGCAGAAATGCAATCTCTGTGATTTTCCTTTTGTTTACTTATACTTGCATTGTTCTTTCATTTTTTTTAAGAGTTTCTTTGCCGAAACTTATTTTAGGAGAGTTAGTTTAATTAAAACCCGAGAGTATAATCCATAAATCTATTTTGCCAGGCTGATGTGAGATCACAGTGTATATTCTAAGGCACAGAATGTAAACAAGGGCAAGAAGGAAGGTGTGGATTGAGGCCCATGAATCAGTATTTTTAAATGAATCCTCCAGAGGATTCATAGTTTTCAAAGCACATTCTGAGATACTACTTCAGACTCTGGAATCAATCAAAACTTCAGACTAACTCAAAAGTTCTCGAGTTAAGTGCTTGGGTATCTCAGCAACAAAGCATGTTTGGGCTGATTTGGACTGATTTCACTCTTCAATGAAAATAAATGCACTTCTGTCCTTTCCCTATGAAGCCAAACAACAATCTGATATCTCAGTCTAAGAAGCAGCTCTTCTTAAGGTTTTCAACCTTCATTCTGTCCTCCCTGATGCTGACCATACTCTGGCTGGATAGCTGCATGTTATCTATCGCCTTCTTGCTGTGTTCTGCAACAACTCGCACTTGCTGAACTTCCATGACCTCCCACCCTGCACTGAGGTAGAAAAGAGACCTAAAGTGATTTAGGTGTCTAATGTGTGTGAGATATAATTTTAGGCATTTACATTGATTATCTCAGGTAACTTTTATAATAATGCTAATAGGTAGGTGTTCTTATCCCTATCTTACATAGGAATAAATATAGGTTCTGAGAGCTTAAATAAATTCAGGTCACTCAGGCAGTTAAGTGGCAGAGCCAGTGTGCCTGATTCAAAACTCTTTGTTCTTCCAGTTTATTGGAAGATTGGGACGGACATATACACACTACCATATGTAAAATAGATAACTAATAAGGAACTACTGTGTAGCACAGGGAACTCTACTCAATACTCTGTAATGGCCTATATGGGAAAAGAATCTAAAACAGAGTGGATATATGTATATATCTAACTGATTCAATTTGCTGTACACCTGAAACTAACACAACACTGTAAATCAACTATACTCCAATAAAAATTAAAAAAACAAAACTCTTTGCTCTCAAATATTTGCTTCATAGAACTCATAAAAATACCATTTTTCTGTTGTTTGTCTTCATTTATATATTGCTGTGATTCCCATGCTTTGCCATTGTCTATGATTTACAGGATTAAAGTAATTTGACTGAGCTCCTACTATAGGCCAGCCTTCCTTTCAGTAACAGGCTACACTTCTGTTTTGTAATCAGTGCTTACTACAACTATGATCTATGTATTCCTTTTCTATTTTCCCACTTCTATTGATGAAATAGACTGAAAGATTTCTTGACTTGCCCAAAGTCACACAAGCTACCAAGTTCTGATGGAGCCTCAAATGTTTTAAACTGCCTAATTATATTTGTGTATTATAAAGATACACAATGTTTTCTTTCAAATGTTTTAAACTGCCTAATTATATTTGTGTATTATAAAGAAAATGCATGTTTATAGTAATATACCTCAGAATAAAGGTGACCATCCAAAGAGGTGTATTCTGGAGAGTAAAGATGCTCTGTAATAATTATACCAGAACAACAGGAATAACCCAGGACTCTAAAAGCAGGACAAAAGGTCATGAGAGCAGATTATTTCCAGAAGTTATTACAGCAATCCCTTTTTTTTTTTTTTTTTACAGTGTGACTTGGCTACTACTCCCATCCATTCTTCCCTCCCCCTGAATCTGAGCTGGCTCTTTGACTTTCTTTGACCCAAAAATGTCACAAAAACGACATTCTAGGATTTCTGATTCTTGGACACTAAAGACCTTGAAGCTCCAATTTTGTCTTCTAGGATGACAGCTGCCATATAAAGAAGTTTGGGCTATCTAGCTAAAGGCCCTGGAAAATAAGGGGGAAAAGGCCACATGGAAGTGAACTAAAGCCCCACATGATTGAGCCCACTGGTAACCCAAGAAGAAAGATGCCCAGTCACCCCAGACAGCTCCCAGCCTTTTGGGCTTTCCCAAATGAGACACCAAACATGAGAATGAGGCCATCTTGGATCCTCTAGTCTCAATGAAAGCCATCCTAGGTGACACCATGTGGAGCAGAGATGAGCGATTCCTACTAAGCCCCATCTAAATGTCTGATACTTAGAATCATAAAGAATACTGTAGTTGTTTTAAGCCACAGTGTCTTGGGGTTCTTTTATTTCTTTCAAGGCCAACTCAAACCCTACCTCCTCTTTCATGTGTTCTCCAAATACTCCAATCTGTTTTGAACTTGTTTGTTTTCATTGGTCACATGTGACTTCCTACTTTGTATGATTTAATGTTTATGTCTATGTCTATGTAACATTTAGGATAAAAACTAGCTGCAAGTAACAGAATATACAATTTAAATGGCTTAATCATATAGGAATTTAATTTTCTCATCTTATCAGATATGTGAAGATAGGAGATTACTGGCATTTGGCATTTGTTTATCTTCTTAACTATGTCAAGGACATTTTTCAGTTCTCTTAGCCTTTTCCTCATGCTCACAAGCATAGACACAACCATTACAACTTCATTCAATGAATGAAGAAAAACAGTATTAATTATCTCTCTCCATTTTTAATCAAAACATCTAAATCTTTCCCTTCATTCTTTTGTATATGGATATCCAGTTTTCCCAACACCAGTTTTTGAAGAGACTGTCTGGTCTAGGCACCCCTGTTTCTGCATTGTCTAGTCTAGGCATCACTGTCTAAGATCATTTGCCCATATACATGAGTCAGAAATGTGTCAATGTATCACTTTCCAAACGTGTATAGTAGAGGCAGACAAATAAGGAGGAGACTGGAAATCTCCTGAATGTTGTATAAAATATCCTCAAGAGTCTGCTATGATCTCTACCACAATAATGACTGCATTACAAGACAAATAATAAGCACCAAACACATGCTGTTTTCAATCAATGAAAATATAGTGATCTACTACTTTGTGTCCAAAACAATACTGTGAAGTAGTCTGAGTAAAGTCAATGACATTGATGGTTCTGGAAAATTATATATTTAATAATAATAATAAAATTAAGACTAAGACAAAAATTTATCACGTATATTTCCCCAATGAGTTCATATGGAGAAAGGGAGTAGAGAGAATATTTCATTAAACCACAGAACTACATAAACCAAATTATATAATTAACAAAATAACAGAGCTAAAGGCAGTACGTTGATTCATGAAGGGAAGCCAGGAAAAAACAGAAGCAACAGGAATAAATTTAAACTTAATATAAAAAAAACAATGTCCCCAAAACCCTAGAATAATGCGGTAAATCAGAAAGCAGTGCTGGAAAACAAACAAACAACGACAAAAAATACTAAGGGACACAGTCAGAACAATGAAACAAAGATCACAGAACATTCTACTAGAGAATATGACAGACAAGGAACATGACCGCCGAGCTGTTGTCTGAATTAAACACATTTCCTTCTCAAGAATAGTCATCTATAATTTCTCTTATATGAGGAATAAGGCAAGAATGTCCACTCTATTTCTCTTCAACACAGTATTAGAAGTCCTAGTCAGAACCATTAGGCAAGAAAAAGAAATAAAAGGTATACAAGTTGGAAATTTAGAAGTAAAATTATTTATTTTACATATGATCTTCTTTGAGAAAACCCTAAAGATTTCACACACATGAAAACTGTTAGAACAAATGCATTCAGCAGATATACAGGATACAAAATCAACATACAAAAATTAACTGCATTCCTGTACAGTAAAAATGAACAATCCAAAAAGGAAATTAAGAAAACAATTCCATGTATAATAGCATCAAAAAGAATAAAACACTTAGAAATAAACTTAACCAAATATAGAAAAGACTGGTATGTTGAAAACTACAAAAACTGCTGAAAGAAATTAAAGAAGATACAAATAAATGGAAAGACATTTTGTGTTCATGGATTGGAAGACAGCATTGTTAAGATATCAATACCACACAAAGCAATCTAAAGATTCAATGAAATCCTTATCAAAATTCCAACACCATTTGGGGGCAAAAATAGAAAAAAAAAATCCTAAAGTTCATGTGAAATCTCAAGAAACCCCAAATAGCCAAAACAATCTTTAAAAACAACAAAAAACCTGAAGTCTTAACACTTCCTGATTTCAAAACATATAACAAAGCTATAGTAATCAAAACAGTGTAGTACTGGCATAAAAACAGATATGTACACCAAGGGAACAAATTAGAGATTCAGAAATAAATCCTCACATGTATGATCAGTTGATCTTCAGTAAGGTTGCCAAGACCATGCTATGGTGAAAGAATAGGCTCTAACAAATGGTAATGGGAAAACTGGATATCCACATGCCCAAGAATTAAGTTGGATCCTCAACATACACAAAAATTAACTCAAAATGAATTAAAGACCTAAACATAAGGGCTAAAACTATAAAATTCCTATGGTAAAATATAGGGAAAAAACTTGATGACATTGGACTTGGCAAGGATTTCTTAGATATGACACCAAAATTACAGGCAGCAAAAGCAAAAATAGACAAATGAGATGACATCCAACTTTAAAACTTCTATGCAGCAAAACAAACAATCAACACAGTGAAAAGGCAACCTAGGGAATGGGAGGAAACATTTGCAAATCTTGTGTCTGATAAGGGGTTAATATCCAGAATATATCAAAAACCCGTACAACTCAACAACAACAAAATAACCTGATTTAAAAATGGGTAAAGAATTTGAATAGACATTTCTTGGAAAAACATATACAAATATCCAACAAGCCTTTAAAAAATATTTAACTAATCCTTGATTAGTGATAATAGTACTGATCACTAGAGAAATGCAAATCAAAACCACAGTGAGATATCGCCTCAGACCCATAAGGATGGCCACTATTAAAACTCTCTCTGATCCCGCCCATCAGCATAAAAAGGCTCCCTGTTCTCCATGGCCTGTCCTGCCTTTCTGGATTTTACACTTTTTTCAGATGGCCCTTTTGACCGGGGGGCAGTGAGACTTCATCGTAGTGCAGATTTCCTTTACACGCTTGCTTGGTTGGCCAAAAAGGGCTTATGCGTTTTTTCCTGAATATATTCAGGAAAAAACGCATAAGCCCTTTTTGGCCAAGTGCATCATTGTCGACGTTCTGCCTCTTTTCCTATGCTTTAAGTGCAATTCCAGTCTGTCCCCTGAAATCGTTTTCCTGAAATTCTGCCCCGCTCTCTCTCTCTCTCTCTCTCTCTCTCTCTCTCTCTCTCTCACACACACACACACACACACACACACACACACACACAGAAAATGACAAGTGTTGGCAAAGATAGGAAGAAAATTCAAACCCCTGTGCACTGTTGGAGGCAATGTAAAATGGTGCAGCCACTACGGAAAACAATATGGAGTTTCCTCAAAAAAGTAAAAATAGAACTACCATATGATCTAGCAATCCCTCTTCTTTTTTTTGGTTATATATCCAAAAGAAATGAAAGCAGGATATGAAAGAGGTATATGCATATCCATATTTATTGCAGCTATTCTCAGTAGCCATGATATGGAACAACCCAAACATTCATTGACAAATGTATGGATAAAGAAGGTGTGGTGTATACACACAATGAAATATTATTCAGCCGTGAAAAAGAAGGAAATTCTGTTACATGCTATAACATGGATGAACCTTGAGAACATTATAAGTGATATAAGGTGGTCATAAGGACAAATACTTTATGATTCCACTTAATTTGAGAATTCTAAAGTAGTCAGATGAGTAGAAACAGAAAGTGGATTAGTGGTTGTCAGGGGCTCTAAGGAGTTAGAAATGAGTTATTCAATGGGTACAGAGTTTCAGTTTTACAAAATGAAAAAGCTCTAGAAATCTGTTTTGCAATGTGAATATGGTTAACACTATTAAATTGTACACTAAAAAATGATAAAAATGGTAAATTTTATGTTTTTACCACGATTAAAAATAAAAATAGTCATCTATATTTTATCCTGTTTTATCATCATGAAGCATGTATCCCGATTAAAACAAGAATTTCTCTCTTCCTATATTACACCTATAGCAACTATCTGAAGGTAAGTTATTACCTTTAGAATTAACTGCTCATGAAGTTCACCTTCATTAACAATTACATTTGAACTCTTTTCTCAGTATTACCCAGTTGTATCATAATGGCAGATTTCCCTGTGAAAACTGGGCTGTTCTCTTCCTCAAGCCAGGTATTTTCATTAAAAGATGAGAGAGAGAGAAAGAGAGAGAAAGAAAGAGGAAGAGAGAAAGAAGTTTTTGAACTGATTAGTTAGTCTTGGCTATTTCTACAATAAAATATTTAAATAAGAAACAGCAATAGGAGTACTATTAGATTACTCGTTGCTTTGAGGTTAGAAAGCCTATGATTTCCCTATTGAGAACTAGTTCTACTTATTGGATGATGAGAATTTACACCAAAGTCAAAGAGCTTCACTAAATTTTTTCATTAATTAAAGAACTTAATTATCAGCCATTGCAGTAATTTCTCCTCTTAAATGATAACAAATCCCTAATATACCTGGTTGGTTTATCTGTACCCTTGTTTCCTTAGAGTTGTGATCATTATTTTAGAAATTAAATTCTCAGTCTCAATCTTTGCATTTATAATTTTTTTTAAAATTGTGACCATGACACACAGCTTGCAAGATTTTAGTTCACTTACCAGGGATTGAACCCAGGCCATAGCAGTGAAAACACACAGTCATAACCACTAGACCGCCAGGGAATTCCCTAAAACATCTTCTCCTATTGCGGTTGGAAAAGTATGTTCTAAACGTATTCTAATCTGGAAACAAAGTGGAAATCACAGGAGTATTTTATCAAGAATTATGAGATTGGAAAAGCAGCTAAAAAGTGCCAAGTATTCAGATGCTATCATATAAGTGGATTTTGGCATCATTTCTGCCACACTGAGTGAATTAGTAATCTAAATGTTTTTAGGGAGAGGGGTTGAATGTGAGGATACTTGAAAAGATGAGTTCAGCATAACCAAATATAAAGTGATAAGACACAAGAGGAGGCTTCAACAAAACAGCAGATGAGACCAAACAGAAATACATTTCCCAGAATTCCCCTCCCTGTTTAATCCCAGATTGGTGTTGGCCACGAGAGACATTTTTATGAGATTCAGATGATGAATGTGAAGCAGTAGCCACCCATTTTTATGCTGTGAAGGTTGTAGAGCATCAGGCACATGTAGTAGCTCAGGAATGAATTAGGGCAATAACTAGACCAGCATCCTCCAACTCCCGTCTACATCCTCCCCTTCAGTTCCTTTGATTTTGGAGCCAACACGTGTGTTCTTGTGGTGAAGAGCCCTAACTTCTCCCCCAGGTGATCCACCAAGCCAAGGTTACAGGTGATGAGAGACACATCTGGGTCCCAAATATACTCATGAGTTCTAGTTACTGACTTTTTCCGCATCCTGTTTTTCTTCCTGAGTGCCAGTCTGGCTGACCAAAACGGCTTCAGAATTCACACTAGACAGAGAAGCCTAGAGCTGGATCCAATAGGTCTCACAATTATGTAAAGTTTAACTCCTAAAATAAATCCCTTATTCTACAACGGCTGATGACTTGTAAGGGTTCTGCTTCTCTGATCAAACCATGCCTGATTAAAAGGGTCTGCAAGAAAGGCTTTGTAGGGGGTGGTAGGTGAATTGTACTGATGGCCCTGATCATTTATACCCTCTGTCCTGTAACTTTACAGTCCCTCCACACTCTGATTCTGGGCTCATCTGTGTGATTTTCATTGACCAATGCAATATTAGCAAATGTGATCCAAACTTGAAAAGCACATGTTCATTTTTCCTTGCCTCCTTCCAGAACTGGGTTTTCTTGCTCTTGAATCCCTGCCTCCGGGCTAAATTGCTGAAGGGATAGGAGAGAGACCTCCAGCAAAGCTCAGTCATCATACCCAAGGTCAACCTAAACTTAAACTGTCCCAACTCCCTACCCCTGCCCAAGACACATCATTGATCTCATGATTAAGCCCAAGTGAGATTAGCTAAGCCTAGCCAAGATTAGCAGAACGAACCAGCTTTTTTTTTTTTTTTGCGTAGCTCTATCTTCGTGAGAAATAAAAATTTTCATTATTTAAAGACTTTGAAGTGCTTTGTAATGCAACAATAGCTAATTAATGCAGTAAGCATAGATCAAGTTACCAAAAAGTTATCTTTCCCAGATATGGGGGCTAGGGGAGAACCTATCACTTATTGACTGCTTACTATGTCATGCCCTATTCCAGGTATTTAATAGTATGCTACTATGTTTAATGCCACAATCATAAAATTGTCTTCATTTGTGAAACGGGGAAAAGACTACGTGTTATTTATCCACAGTTGCAACCTCAACTGGTACATTCTAAAGCCGATGCTCTTACCATTTCATTTCTCTCTAGTAAAAGAAAGACAGGGGCTTCCCTGGTGGCGCAGTGGTTGGGAGTCCGCCTGCCGATGCGGGGGACGCGGGTTCGTGCCGCGGTCCGGGGGGATCCCACATGCCGCGGAGCGGCTGGGCCTGTGAGCCATGGCCGCTGGGCCTGCGCGTCCGGAGCTTGTGCTCCGCAACGGGAGAGGCCACAACAGAGAGAGGCCCGCGTACCGCAAAAAAAAAAAAAAAAAGACAAACACTCGTGTTGCATATACACACATGTAAGCCTATATCCACTTGCCATGACAGGTGAGTAAGGAATAGCTAACTAGTTAATAAAGGCCTACACAGTGTTCTTAGTTCAGTGGCAAGGAATGAAGGGTAGAACATGAGAGTCACACAGGATACTTGTAAAATTGAGTTCCACCTCTTCGTTCTGACATGGTCTCAGTGAACTAAAGGATTGGTGGGGTTTGAAGGACTGTTTGGAATTGACTCAGATACAGGAAGTACTTCCCTTCCTCCAACGGCTGTGAGCCACTGAGCAAAGTGCTCTCCCTCCATAAACCTAGGGAACAGATATCCTCTTTGTGAAGCAAGTCCCATGTGGATTCAATTACCTTAGAAGAACTTCAGGAGACTGCAGTGCAGCCCCAAGCAAAGATGAATTCCCTGCTAACTGCCACTGGCCCATCCCTCATTAGTTAAAAGACATTAATATTTAAAGCAATTACTGACATCAAGGAGGTAGGGAGAAGATTATGATTTTTTTTTTTCTAAAAAGGATCCTTTCTATATTGGAAGATAGGGGAACTAGAGGGGAAAAGGGGCAGAGCAAGTCCGATATTGGGGCTGAGGCCCAGAATTGTTTAACCTTGTGCTCTACTAGATACGGGCAACAAGTTCTGCTAATGGTCTAGATGCAATAAAATGTGAGGCCAAATAAAATAAAAAGGACACAAGTTTGGGAACATTTCATCTTTAGAAGGTGATAGGACAGATGCTACAATCATGTCTCTGAATTTCACCATTAGCAGAACATCCAAAGATGCAGAACAGTGGAGGAAATACTGAGGATACTCTCTTTGGACAATGCAATGAAGTTAAAGAAAATATTTAATTTCAGATTTGTTTGGCACTGTTAACAGCCTAACTTGCTTCGAAACCAGTTTGATAAATTCCGGGCCAGTCTTTAAGTCAAGATCAACAGTGTGACTTTCAACATTCCAAATTTTTAGAGGAGTTAACAAAGATCCATAGGGACTGAGTCATTTTTTTTTTTAAGTTGAATAGCATTAGACCTACTGGAGGACGGACTTGAGGATATGGGGAGGGGGAAGGGTGAGCTGTGACGGGGCAAGAGAGAGGCATGGACATATATACACTAACAAACGTAAGGTAGATAGCTAGTGGGAAGCAGCCTCATAGCACAGGGAGATCGGCTCGGTGCTTTGTGACCGCCTGGAGGGGTGGGATAGGGAGGGTGGGAGGGAGGGAGACGCAAGAGGGAAGGGATATGGGAACATATGTATATGTATAACTGATTCACTTTGTTATAAAGCAGAAACTAACACACCATTGTAAAGCAATTATACCCCAATAAAGATGTTAAAAAAAAAAAAGTTGAATAGCATTGCTTTGTATTAATGTAGGGTCATTTTTCCAAGAAGGTCCAAGCATTTGACGTTACACTAATCTGACTGAGTATTCTTGAAACACAGAACTCACAGATGACAGAACTGAGACAGTTGACAGTGAAGTGGCTAAATCTTTAAGATCGTCTCTAAAGGATAAACCAAATCACCTGAGTGAGGTGAATGACTGGAGGAAGACTGAAAATATGATCAAGATGATGGTGTAGAGGGCAGGGGTTAACCACATTTCAGATTTTTAGGTGTTTAATTTCTCTCCCTAGCTATTTTTCACTAAATAAAATAAAAATAACATGATATAGCAGGAAGATCTCTGAAGTGGTTGCCAGGACCACTTTTTGAAATTGTTCAGCCAAACCTGCATTCAGAGGTAAGGGTGACTTCGTGTATGTGACAGGACAGCCACAGGCAGAGGATGAAGTACTGCAATATGTACGCCACATAGATGTCACCCATACATTAAATCCAATTTCTGTTTCTATTTATCATTGCACTCCTTATTGGGCTACTCTTTATATTCAAAAGCATCACATTTTCTAGATAAAGTAATAAATATAGTTATAATAGAGAAATGAAAAATTAAACAAAAAAGATGTCTTTTTCCATGTTTTCCCATATACGCACCACCATCAGGCCCTGCTAATATTCCCTGAAGAGACAAAAAGCTGTATATACAGCAGTGCAGTACACTAAGTGGAAATCACCTGAAAAACCAGATATCTAAACCCATTTCATTTGGGAATTAGAAACTGAATAACTCAAATTAGAACAATTTAAGTCAATTCTTTAAAGCTTTGTTTGTTGTTATTGTTGTTTTTCAATCTGACCAAGGTCATAAAAAATGAAGTCTTATTTGTGATTTTATTCAGCTTAATTTGTATCTTTTCAACACAGTCCGCATGCAAAACTGTGCAAGTCTATGACTAGCAGATTTTTACTATTTCATTACTATGCTATTTTGAAAGGCATTAATACTGGGTACTCAACACAGTTTGAAATAGGTATTCTTTTCCCCGTATTTTGGCAAACAATTTTTATAAATTTATTTCACAAAGAACTATTTCAATACAATACAGGACTGTGAAATTTTGCAAAACAAAAGGGTACGGAAAAATAGAATTGAGTTTTCTGTGTTCTTACAACAGTTCTGTTTAAAAACTTCATATTCTCTATGTCTTCGTTCATTTCTAAGTTATACATTAAGATGTTTAGACAAATAACTACTTAATGGTATTTTCTTCAAAAAACCCTGAGATATTAAAATGCTTCTTTTCTTCTCCTATAGAAATTACCACCCAAATTGCAAAATGACAACTTTCCTGTATCTAGAACATAATTATTGCTTTTGTTGCAATCACAAAAGAAAACCCAGTAGGTTTAAATATTACCTTTTGTTACTGCACAATCTAAAGACATCACCTCTAACAGCAGATTACAGAAAACAGGACATTTCTTTTCTCTTTGGTTGCTGAGTAGCTGAGTCAGGCCATATGAAGTCAATTGTTGCTATGACAACATGTGAAACAGGGAGAAGATAACATGTCTAAATACAGAGAATTCACTTGCCTATGATGATCCATTTTTTTCTTTGATAGGACACACATGCTTGCATAGGAGGGATAGACGTACCTACTTTAATTGCCAAATATCTAAATTATATTAATAAAATCGGGTGCCTATCATTGTTACTTAAAAACTAAAATCATTAATCATCTACTTGAACTACATGAATTTTTTTCACCTCTTTATTTTGCTTTTTGACTAAAAGTGACGTGGGTAAATAACACATCTTTATGTACTCTCCTTCTCCTGTCACAATGTGAAATAGACCCATATGTTAAGAATGTAAATAAGTTTTCATTATGGCATACTGTAATATTTTACAATTCGATAGTTATACGGCTGAGATATAGTGATATAAGCCAGGGAATGTAAAAGCCACACTAACTCATAATTCCAAAGTGTTATAATTCAACCATACAGATTTGTCCTGGATTGAAATCAGTCACACACAGTATCTATGCACACAGAAATTTATTTTCAATCAATTTGTCAAAAACTATCTGTTATTATTTCTTACTTTTATGACTGCAAGTCATCAACTTACGTGGTGGATAATTACTTTCTTCTACATTCACATACTAGTTTATTTTATTGCAGGAGTTACCAACCTGTGAGCTGTGTCTACTGGTCAATTCACCCTGACCAGGGACTGAACTAGTGCCCCCTGCAGTGGAAGCGTGAAGTCTTAACCCCTGGACTGCCAGGGAAGTCCCCCAAAATTTAAAAAGTGAATGCCTGGGAAGATATTCTCATAGTCCTTACATGATAAGGCACACACCTCTGAAAATGGAGGATTTAATTATCCCCTTATCCAAGGAACTCATAAACTAGAAAAACATTCTCAGTAGTGATACTAGCAACTGCCTAAATTAATGTGAAAAAATTATACACACGTGTGTGGAATTCTTAGCATGATATAGGGAAAGAAACATGAAATATGTGGTTTTGAATTCTGCATCTGCTAATTATTCACCATGTGAATTGAGGTAAATATTTAAGTTCTGTAACCAACAGTTTTCTCATCAATTAAGTAGGAATAAGTGCAATAACATATGAACACTAACACAATTTCTGAGAGAAATTGATTAAGACAAAAGAAGGAAAGTGCTAGAAGCCTGAAATTTTATATTTATGTTTTTCATCTCCCATATCACAAGCAAGTTCCTTTTTTGGCCAACTGGGGAAGGGAATTCTTGGAAGCACAGTTCTCAGATTAACCAAGTTGAAAATAGAATGATACAGCACAAAGAGAAACTTCCCTTTCTCAACTTTATAGTTGCTCTGAGGTTGCTTTCATTTTTTTATGTTTAGAACTCTGGTATATGCAAAGAAGTATGGATGCAATTTTATCTTTTCATTTTATCATTTATTAAAATCTTTATTTTTCCCCACTGATTTAATATGCATTTTTATTCTATCCCAATTTGCATTTTGGTCTGAGTTTCCTATTCAGTTCCATGATTCTTTTTACGTTCCAACAACAACATGTTTTAATATTTGGCAGGGCTAGTGTGCCCTAACCGCTAATTTTAAGGGTTTTTTTAAAATTTAACTTAGTTTTCCCCAACTTTATTGAAAAATAATTGACATATAACATTGTGTAAGTTTAAGATTTGCAATATGAATTGTTTCACTTATATATTGTGAAATGATTACCACAACAGGGTTAGTTAATACCTCCATCACCTCACATACCATTTCTTTTTTGTGATGAGAACATTTAAGATCTACTTTTAGCATCTTTCAAATGTATAACACTATATTGTTAACTATGTAATGTTACCATACTGTACATTACATCTCTAGAACTTATTCATCCTATAACTAGGAGTTTGTACTCTTTGAGCGACTTCTTCCCAAACTCTCCCACTCCTCAGCCTCTGGCAACCACCATTCCACCCTGTTTCTATGAGTTTGACTTTTTTGGATTCCACGTAGAAGTGATACCATACAGTATTTGTCTTTGTCTGACTTATTTCACTTAGCATAACGCATTCAAGTACTATCCATGTTGTCACGAATGGCAGGACTTCCTCCTTTCTTTCTCATTGCTGAATAATACTTTTGTGTGTACCTCATATCTTCTTTATTCATCCATAGATGGACACTTAGGTTGTTTCCATACCTTGGCTCTTGTTAAAAGGCTGTAACGAAACTGGAGGTGCAAATATCTCTTCAAAATCCTTCAAGTTATTTTTCATTTCTTTTGGCTATATACCCAGAAGTGAAAATGCTGGAACATATGGTAATTTTATTGTCTTTTTTTTTTTTTTTTTTGAGGAGCCTCCATACTATTCTCCATAGTGGCTGTACCAATACATTCCCACCAACAATGCACAAGGGTTCTCTTTTCTCCACATCCTTGCCAACACTTGCTCTTGTCTCTTTGATAATATCTATTCTAACAGGTGTGAGGTGGTATCTCATTATGGTTTTGATTTACATTTCCCTGATATTGAGCATCTTTTCATGTACCTGTTGGCAATTGGTATGTCTTTCTTGGAAAAATCTCTCTTCAGGTCCTTTGCCCATTTTTAATTGGATGATAATTATTATAATTATTGCTATTGAGTTATGAGTTCTTATACATTTTAGATACTAACCTCTTCAGATAGATGGTTTGCAAATGTTTTGCTCCATTCTGTAGGTTGTCTTTTCATTTCGTTGATTGTTTCTTTTGCTGTGCAGTAGCTTTTAAGTTTGATGCAGTGTCACTTGTTGGTTTTTGCTTCTGCTGCTTGTGCTTTTGGTGTCATATCCAAAAAATCATTGTCAAGACCCATATCTAGGAACTTTTTTCCTATGTTTTCTTCTACCCACCTCAAGAATCAGAAGAGGAAGACAAAGTAAATGGAGAAAGAAAATGAGAAAGAGAAAGGTGAAGAGGAAGAGAAGAAGGTGAAGGAGAACAAGGAGGAGACAACTAGAGAATTTTAGAGCTGATGATAGTAGTTTTTCCCAGAGAATCTAATGAGAAAAGCATGCCTAAAGTAAATGATGTAGGTTTCATTTGGGTTAAATGTCTTCAAAATTGGAGCTATATCTGTCAATAAGCTAGCTGCATGTCAATTCAGTAGTAGGCATATAAGTGTAGTCAGTCAGTATTCACTAGTTAAATCAATATGACTCTTTTCAAAGAAAAAAATTACCAGCATAAGTGTCATTTACCCCTTACAATATATTGCAAGAAAAAGTAATTTAAGCATTTTGAAGTTGAAAACTAACTTTTAATGCAAGAAATACCTGAATTCTATGGTGAAAATAAAGGCAAATGAGCATTTTTGATTACCTTCCATCCCTCTCAATCATTTTAAAATGGTAGAATATATACAAAATAAAAGTAAGTTCACAGGGAAACAAAGAACAATGCCACAATTAGAATAGAATGTTGAGGACTTTATAGATAATATAAAGCAGAGGAAGTTATGTCAAAAGTGAATCCCAACTGGGGTGAAAAACTTCAACACAAAATAATTAAACACAGAATCACTTAAAAAACGTTTTCCTAACAGAAACCTCAAATTATCCCAATCAGATGCACCAGAGGCTGGCAGCCAGAGCTGGACGGTCAGTGAGATAGCTCATTAAAGTCTGTGGAATAACTGCAACAGTCTCCTACTCTCAGTGATCCTGGTTCTGATTTTTCCATCAAGCTAAATGCACGAGAATAGATTTCTGAATAAAGTAGTGAATCTGCTGTTGGGTATTGCCTAAGCAAATGTTGGAGCCAAATCGAAGCTAAAGGATGTCTCAAATTGAGGAGGCAAGTTTACCTCATACCCAGGAAGAAAGGCATCCTGATTACATGTTCCCACCCTGTTCTTTCACAGAAGCCTGAAGTTCTATCAGAATCGGAATTTGTTGCCAAGAAAACAGAGTATATTTGCTGGCGATGTGAAAACACATGCCAGAAAAATACACCACTCTATCAAGAACCTTACACAATGAACAGATAACCAAGATTTTCCATAAAACATTTAAAGAAAACAATAGCATGAAAGAAAGGCATAATGAAAAAAACACCAAGGCTGACTCTCCAGGCGAGAGAATATATGTAGGAAACAAACATAAACGTTAAGATAATTAAAATTGGTATCCTCAGAAAGATCTATAAAACAATAACTTCTTGCTGTAAGAGAAAAGCAGAGTTCTTGGAAATTAAAAATATGACTTCAGAAAAACGATAATAAATCAAAATAATTGGTAAAATTGATTCAACTGAAGATAAAAGGATGGCACTAGAAACCAAAAGATATTCCCAAAGTTCCATGTAAAAACATACATGAAATGCAGATTCAAGAAATACAATCCAATATCAATCAAAAGGATAGAAACAAGAAGAAAAAAGGGAAAAAAGCCCTGGCTTCCATTAGGTCTAGTCCTACATTACTTTGTGCCACAAGATTATTGATAGAAGTATACACTTCCTTCAGAGAAAACCTGCCACCCTCCCTCACACGTAAATATATCTTCAAGATGTGGTCTCGTCTCCCTGACCCAGGAAAGTCAATCATATTAAGCAACAGAACATTTTCCTAAATCTGGCTTATTTGGGAAATTGAAACCATTCATATTTATTGTAATCATGACTATATTTGATTTTATTTCAGCCACAATATTAGTGAGGTAAATATTGGCTGTATATGAAATAGACATAAGAGCATTGTATAATGACTTAAGTGTAATAGAAGTTGATTTCTCCTGTAATAGCCTTGACTGGTCCAAGGTGGAAAGGAACAGTAGGTTGCTCCATACAATCACTGAAGGACTCACATGAATAGATGTTTTGCCATCTTCAGTGAATCAAGTCCAAGTTTGATTACCCTAGTCATCTCCATCCAGTCGGAGGAAACATACCAAGGAGCCCTCATAAGGGGACTTCGGAGACCAGCCCTGGAAGTGACACCTTTTTCTTATGCTATACTGTTTAGACATCACATGAGTACATCAAACTGCACAGGAATATGGAAAATGTGGTCCAGTGATATGCCCAGGAAGAAGAGTAAGACATGGATTCTGGTGAGATTCTAGTATAGCCACCTTATTTTTCAATGTCTACAATTTGCTTTTTTTCAATTTATTATTGCCCATGTTAATCATGTATTATTTGTTTTGTCATCTGCTATATTGGATGTTTTAGTTTTTATTTATGTTCTACTAGTGTTTATATTTAAATTTATAGCTAACATTTGCAAACAGTTTCATCTAATGTCAAAAAGTAATCATTATCTAGAGCCCCTTCTTCTTTTGACACAGATTGACCATTACCTCACTTTTACTTATTTTCTTCTTATACAAACCCTCCAATCCTGCTAGTTATAATTTACTGATTTTTAAAAAAGAAATTTGTACTATTGTCTATGAATTATGGGTCTATTTTTAAACCCTTATGTAACAACTGAACTTTAATTTCATGGCCTTTTAATTTGTATATTAATTCATGGCCTTTTAATTTGTATATTTAATTTGTATATTGTGTTTTTCTCAAAGTATCACTCAGTCTTGGCTGGAGAACATTATGAGTAACAATTTTCAGAGAAACTAGTGGATAGTTAATTTCTAGATACTAGAAACGTATTTTTTTTCTCTCATGTGTGGAAAATATTTGGATTGTTTTTGTGGTCCTAAAGACATATCCTTTCTCTGAAATGGAGGTATCAGAATAGTCACAGAGGCAAAACACTAGCAGAGAACTGTTCCAGGAGAGCAGGAAACCCGGGGGACCCCTTAGTCATTGAGAAGCCCCATGGCAGTGATATGTAAAGCCTATCAGGACTTTGTATGGAACATACATGAGTTTATCCTGTGACAAACACTCAGGAATAACTAGAGAAAATTTGACAGGGGCTAATTCCTGGTGTATAACCTAGTAATGGGGTTCATGCCTTACTTGTTTCCATTTAAAAAGGAAGTGTAATCTCATTTTTTAATCACAAACTACTGAGAAGCACAAAATATATATTAAATATTTACAATGAACACAATAATGACAACTATTCAGAATCTTCTTTGAGCACCTAATATGTGTCAGACCCTATAGAAGACCTTTTATAAATGTTGTCTCTAAGATAATCAACAATTCATCAAGGTCTGGATATTATTTACATTTTACACATAAAGAATCAGACTCATTGGATTGTCTTGTTCAAAGTCTCACAGCTAGTTAATGGGATTCAAAACTAGCTCTGTCTAACTGAATTCCATGCTCTTCTCCATAAACTGTTCATCTTATTTTAAATCTAAGACTCGGTTTAATTTTATCTCATTCAAATCAGCTTTTGACTGCTCTATAAGTGCACTGTCCAATATGCTAGTGACACACTGAACGCTTAAGATGAAGCTCATCCGAACGTGCCATGTTGTAAGTGTAAAACAAAAGGATTTAAAAGATACTACAAAATGTAAGATACCTAATAAATAATTATATTGATTACCTGTTAAAATGTTACTTTGGATACATTGGAATAAATAAGATATATTATTACTATTAATTTAACCAGTTTAATTTTATTTTTTAATGTGGCTACTAGAAAATATTAAACTGTGTAAATAGCTCACATTGTATTTCTGTTAGACAGTGCTGCTCTACAAAGAGCTAAATTTTGAAAAATATGGATTACCTGCAGGATAACCCAATTGGTCAATATCCATGGTAATTTCATGATTAATCCATTTATTCTTTAATTCTTTTAACAAATATTTATCAATTACCCATTTGTGGATAAGCTTTGTGTTTTAGGCACTGAAAAAAGATCAGGAGGAAAAATCAGAAAAATGTCCCTGACTTCATAACACTTACATTCAGGCTGTGAATTCTGACAACTGGTCTTTGACAATGCTTTCTGGGCTAGAATATTGTCCAACACCAGCTTTTCTGTGACTCATAAAACTAAGAGCTCTAAAACTTAAGTTACTAATCAACTCAGGTTAGAAAATAGGTAAAATAGGTACATGGAAGAGGGATGGGGCCAAAAATATTTAAAGAATCAAATGATGTCTTTTATTTGCAAAACTACAGTTGCTAAAAACCTGGTCCTTTTAATGGTCTGGTAAACCATTAAAAGGTAGCTTTATAGAGGTTCTGGTATGTAGTACAGATTATTTCTGACCGAAAAATTACTACACAACATTCTATAAATGTCACAGTGTCAGGCAACTCAAGATGTTTTAATATTTACCTATTAGCTATAGATTATAGAAGTCATTGAACCAAAATGAAGGTTTACAATCCTATAAAGGAGGATTTGATGAATTATCTCAAAATTCTTATGTGTGGGCAAGCTTCTAGCTTTTTCTTTTTCCTCCTTTTGTTTAAACCAGTATATATCAGGCGCTATGCTAGTGTGCCTGTTTTCATGTTATCACAAGTTATCTCACTTAACTGATGAGAAAGCTGGTAGTCGCAGGAGTTAAGTGTATTGCCCTAATTTCACATGATCATAAGCACACATGTACAATTCAAAAATACATTTTCATGCTTCTTTCCCTATAGTACATTGAATATTCTATGTTTTTCCCCCCCAAATTCCAGAATTTTCATATAGTCAGGCTGTATAAGCTATTTGCCTACATGTCATTTGTTGAACCCCCCTCTAATTCAGTTTCCATACATCTGGGTCCCAATAATTGCCTTACCTGCAGGTTCAAAACCATCTAATAATTCTTTTAATCTCCAAACTTCTGAAACATTTTTCCATCTCTCTCTCATTTTCAACTGTTCTTAGACACGCATGATCCACATTCTTTCATTCCAATGTTCTTTAAACTTCTTTCCTAACTTTTCTGTCAGGCTCAATTTTCAAAGATATTTGCTGCTTCTCTCCCCTTCTCTCCCATCTCAGCTTTTCACTATTTAGATCAATTTAGCCTCTTTAGATTATATTTCCCTATTTTTCAGGACACAGATTCTACATGACATGGAAAAAAGTCCAGAATGTTAACCTGGTGAAAGAGAATAAGAATTTTTTGTCTAAGAAAGGGTACAATAAGGAGTAGGAAGAGAAAGTAATATGTTAAATACTTATAACTCAGCATTTCATCTTTTTTTTTTTTGCGGTACGCGGGTCTCTAACTGTTGTGGCTTCTCCCGTTGCGGAGCACAAGCTCCGGACGCGCAGGCTCAGCGGCCATGGCTCACGGGCCCAGCCGCCCTGCGGCATGTAGGGATCTTCCCGGACCGCGGCACGAACCTGTGTCCCCTGCATCGGCAGGCGGACTCTCAACCACTGCGCCACCAGGGAAGCCCAGCATTCCGTCTTTTATCATGCCATATTATGTAATGCCAGGACTGTCATGGCTACTTCAGTCCTTTTCCTAAACTGTAGGTCTGCAATAAGAAACCTAAGAGCGCTCACTTTAATTGCCTGTATACCTGGATCACTGTTTCAAAGTTCTACTGCCAGATGAGATATGGTACTATCTATCGTGTGGGTTGGTTATTTCTGAATCATAGTTAGGTATTTATAAGCCCCTTATAATGCTTACCAGCATATACCTCAGAGTTCTGTGAGTGTGCCCAGTGGAATACACTCTACCCTAGCATTAGGGCCTAGCATCACCTGTTACCTAAACTTGCAGTAAGCTCATTGCCTAATCCATCTACTGTCTCATTCAACCAATGTACCTCCATGTCACTCACTTCCTTTTCTAAGACTACTTCATTAAGATAAATCCACCCCATGCCCGTTTTATCCCCACTGAGCTATAAAACTTGGAGTAACAAATGGTAAATAACTGATCACCTTTTTCATATAATGATTTTTAAAACTACACTTATGGTAAATGGGACTGTGAATAGCAAAAAAACTAAATTACAGATCTATACATAATTCTCCAATTATTTCAACTGCTTTGAGATATCCCTCACTTCACTTTCTAAAATAGATTCCAGGAAGCAGATAAATGAAACCGATTTAAGCATCATTTTAAAAAATTTTGTCTAAATTCTTGTAGTTTTGTGGTGAATGCCCAAAGGACTAGGAGAAAGGAGAAGAGAAAGTAAAAGCCTGGATAATCCATTTTCTAGAGAGTAATCATTTACTGTGTCTTTCCATTTTGTTATTCAATCCATCTAGCCCCTGTGCCAAAACTAAATTCTTCTTATTATGTAAATTAATATCAAACTGCTAGTTTTGTGATAGGCAAAGTCCTGTTCTTATGTCTTAGAAAAAAATATTTTTAATCCTCTCTTTGCTCCCTTCTTCCTCTGTACCCTCCCTCATCTCTATTTACATTTTGCCATTTGTGAACAGTTTTGTTTCCATTGAGACAGCTGAGTTGGTATTATTACATTTCAGTGGATAGTTGTCAGTATTGCTTTGCAACAAAATAATAAGAGCTGCTGGTGTTTAGTCTAGGGCATACCACCATACAGATGCACAAATGAAATGAAAAAGAAAGAATTGCTCAAAAGTACTATGGAGTTTTCTAGTATTTCTTCTTTTTGTAAAGTCATTCCCAAACAGGAAATACAAAATCCAGGACTTAAGCCTTGCATACACAATCAGCAACCAATTACAATTCTAGGCTTCAGATCACTCGGCATCCCATTAACAACCACTGCCTGGGCTGTGAAGGCCCTGGAAGGTTGTTTCCTCACTGTGAATGAGCCAGGATTTATGCGACCTTTGCAAAATCAGACAAGGAGCCTACACATCAGATAAAACGTCTAATGAAATTAACACATTATTCAATAGGCTTGAAATGTCCACAGACTATTAACCAACTGGAGGCATCACCTTTATTGTCCCTTCTCAATTGCATCTCTCCTTCTCATTTAAATTAATGTCCAAAATGCCTTTAAGGCAGGCTCTAATATATAACTCTCTTACACAAAGTGCACACACACAAATACACATGTTTAGTAGTTGTCTCTATACAACCTGCTAGAACACAGATGTCCTTCTTTAAGACATAATAATATGGATGAGGATGACAGATTATCTCTTATTATGGCTTATTATTTAGTCAGGCAGTAAGTGAATATTTATTGAGTTCTGACTTTGTACAAGGTCTATGGTTCAATGTGATAAATGTGTGTACAATGAGTGTTGTTGAATAAAAAGCATGACTTCTGGCTTCTAAGATATTAAAATCAAATTAAATACAAAAACATAAAATCATACCAAACTCACTGATACATTAAAAATATAGATAAGCCAAAAGGAAAAAACAGTCAGCCATGAAATTACCACCCAGGTAACTCATTATTAATGTTTTGGTAAGTATCTTTCTATCTGTCTAACCCACTGTGTTTCTGCCAGTCCCTTGCATGCCTATGACCTATTATTCTCATTGAGAAGCATATAGTGAGCATCTTTCTCTATCAAACAGATTGCCATATTCATCCTAATAGAACTACAGCAAACAGTTTGATGAATGCTCCATAATTTATTTAAGCAATCATCTTAATGGATATGAGGGCTCCCTCCAAATTTTAATTCACAGCACGTACGTACACACAAACACACGGAGATTTTTATATGTGTTTGACAATATCATTAAGATAGATGTCTATCACAAAGGCATGAACATTTTTTAAACTTTAAAAAAAATTTAAATTTAATACTCATACAGAAATATAAATACATCAAAGTGTAAACCTGGATGAATTTCCACAAAGACAGCACACCATGTATAGCACCCATTCCAAGAAACAGAATATTACCTATAACACAAGGCGCATTTTGAACCCCCTTTCCAGTCTTACTCCCCCAGAAGGGTAATCATTATACTGACATTATACTGATTAGAAAACAGAATACTTTACATAAATTAAGTGACAAGTTAGGTTCTCTTTTGTACCCAGCTTCTTTGTGAAATCTACATTGTTGTAGATTAATCAATCATTTTCAAAGCTATGTAGTTTTCCATTTTGTGAATATGCCACAATTTACTTATCCATTACATCTGGTGAACATTTAGTGTATTGGACATTCAGGAAGTTTCCAGTGTGGGCTATATGAATAGTGCTCCTGTGAACATTCCTATTCATGTCTTTTGTGAACATGTATGCATATCTGATGGTTATGAGTGGAAATTCTGAGGGCTAGAAAATATACATTTAGCTCTAGTAGATAAAGTAATTAAAAACTACTACAGATTGTAACAAATTACCCCAAAATTAGTAGTTTAAAACAATATTTATTATCTCAATTTCTGTGGATCAGGCATCTGTGTTCAGGATAGTGAAATGCCTTTGCAATCAAAGATGGTCAGGTTTGTAGTCCTCTCAAGGATTAAGTAAATCTACTGATTAAAAATTTCCAAACCTCAGTGGGTAGCAATGTAGACTCCACCATGCTAACTCTGGTTAGAGTTCAGATTTAGGAATACAAATACTCGATAACAATCACTCACCCTTCTTCATATGTCCCGTTCCCCTGTCCATATTCTTTAAGGACATGCACAAATTAAATGATTTGTATATTTCAAAATTCACTAAGGACATAAAAGAAATCCAGGCACAATGTAAGAATTTAACAGGTCGTCTTTTTACGCTGCTCTAAAATTTCAAGACACAAAATTGTATATGCATTAGTTAAAAAATAATAGATGCAATAACTAAGTCCAAAACACATAATGGCTCAAAACAGTGAAAGTTTATTCTCACTCAAAGAAAGTCCAAAATAGGAATTCTTGATCAGCAGAAGACACCACTCCAAAAGTGACTCCAGTATTCAAAGTCCTTTCATCTTATAACCATTTTCACCACAGAATTTCCAAGATCACCATCCAGCTTCACCAACTGTCTTCACCAACATCTGCATCCAACCAGGGAAGGATCGCTCATGGGAGGTTTACGGCATGTTCCTGGAAAGTGGCTCACTTAATTTTTGTTCATATTTCACCTGATGCAACTCAGTATTCCCACCTAATTGTAAGCAAGTCTGGGAAATGTGGTTTGTGGGCTCAGGAAGAAACAGAATAAGGTTTGGTAAGCAGCTAGCTAGTTTTGCTACACAATTCTGCTGCATAATTCAGGTTCCCCTATACACTTTGGTTTGATCTTTTTAAGAATAAGAAAGATTCCATTAACTGCAATAAACCCAAAAGGCAGATTAAAACTGACTGGAGACATCAAGGGACCATTCTTAAAAAAATTCTGGAAGTAACTGTGACACCATGAGGATAGGTGTGACAGCCAGAAGAACCACATGCTTCTGACTCTCTTCTGATGAACATTTATATGAACGTTCCCCCATCCATCACATTAATATGTTGTTTATTTATCAAATAAGGATTTAAGGAGATTCTCAGTATCACCAACTACCAGAAAAACCTATTGGTTTCCAACAGAGAAATAGGAGGATGGTGAGCATTTTTACTTTTTCCCTTCATGGCAGGAGGTGGTCATCAAGAACAAGGGTAAAAGTGAAATGTGAGTCTGGCATTCAGCTTTTTATTTAATAGAACGACTGCAGCTGTTCAGGTGCTTTGGAAACTTCACATGAAGGGGAAAATACAGCCATTGTTCCAGTTGGCATGTTTGGGAAAAAATACAAACAAATGGTTATGTTTCTGCCTGCCTGTCTTTATGGATGCATAGCTCAGACAAGCCTCAATCCTCTTTTAAATCTTAGACTTAAAAAAAAGCCTCCTGTCGCTTTGGATCAGGAAACAGTAAAGTATAACATCTGTGAGAGTGGCCCCAAGGACACAGATAGTGTTGAAAATCCTTGAAAATAAGATTAATTACCAATTCTCATTATTCATTTGGTTTCCACAGAAGACTAATCGCTAAATAATTTTCCATACATTACATTACCCAAGGTGCAAGACGTATAATATAATGTTAGAAATTTATTGACTAAAATGTTATTTCCACAACTTTTCCTGTAAGTTTGAGAAAGGAACATCCATTAAAGGAAAGAGAACAATATTTTTTCACTGTATGTTGCTATAGTTTAAGACTAATGTTGCCTGAACACAGGAAGGGAAAGGATATACAGTTCTCTGAGGAAAGAGATTGAGATACATACACATTTCCTTTACAAAACAATACTTAAAATCTTTGAGGTAAGATGAATGTGATTATTCCAACAGGGTTAGGCTTGAAATACATTTAAACAGCGAGAAATCAAATCTTCCATGTAAAAATCATGGATTAGGTAATCTGGGGACCCCTGGAGAATATGAAAAAAAAAAGTGAAATTGTTTTCTTAAGACAGAGTCCTAGAATGGAGGACCTGTAGGTGTTGCAGTGAGGCTGGTTAAATGAGTCATTCAAGTGTCCTTACTGAATTTTGTTTGATGCCTATTATGTTGTCCACAAAGGAGTATAAGAGAACTCAGAAGGAGAGAAAGCTTAGAGTGATAGAGTAGAAAAACCCCAGCTATCCTTCCCACCTAAATATTCTCCCTCTATGCCAAACCTTAGAGTCTGCTAACACAGAAGCAGGGATAATTATTAGCCAGTAAACTGTGGATAGACTGTTATAGATTGCATCATTGAGGCCATATATGCTGCCCTCTCCCTGTATTAGGATAATAGATCCTATCCTTTATCATGTGATGTCACAGTGCCTTTCAGTAGATGGACCAACTTTTTCCATTCTACGGCTATGGGACTGACCATGTGACTTAATGTGATTTACCTCCATCTGTGAGGTTTTAACATAATTGTGTCCTTTGTATTGGTCTCTTTTACCATGATCCATCAGGAGAAAAGAAAATTAGAAATAAAACTTGTGTTCTCATAAGAGAAAAAGATTGGGGGGGTGGTGTTTGTTAACAAAAGGTGACTAATACACAGTCTAATCATTCATTCATTTAACACACACTGAGTGCTTACTCCACGACATACTAGATTACACATTGGGAATATGAAAGCAAAGTTCCATTTCTATTTTCATACAGTTTAAAGTTCTCTAACTCCCCTCCTTGCTCTTCCATGTGGCATGGCTATCTCAAAAGACTCATCCCTGAGATAAGCCACTGGGTTGGCCAAGTCTGTGTACAGTGCTGTTTTAGTTCTTCTGCCTTACTCATCAAGAGTCCCCCAAAAAAGTATAAGGCAGAATTCTACTTTTTCATGGACATGCCGTCAGCCAGAGATAAGTGGTGAGGAGAATTCTAAGATGCCCCCCACCAACCCCATGATCTCTGTCCCCTGACGTTACTCTTCTGATTATGTTACTTTACATGGCAAAAAGGATTTTTCAAATGTAATTTGGATTAACTATTTGATTAATTTGGATTATTTGGATTAATTATTCCTTTGATTAGGAATATTACCGGGCATAATCTCATTATATGAGCCCCTTAAAAGCAGAGTTTTCTCAGGCTGGTAGCAGAAGAGGAAGTCAGAGGTTGAAGCACAAGGGAGATTCAAAACTGTCTTGAAGATGGAGGGGGCCATAAAGCAGGACCTAAGAGTGTCCTCTAGGAGCTGAGTATACCCCCAGGTAACAGCCAGCAAGAAAATGAGAACAAAGAAATGAATTCTCATTACAACCAGCAAGCTTGCAAAGAGACTCTTTCCTAGATCTTCCAGATAAGTGTGCAGACCGGCAGACATCTTGATTTCAGTCTTGTGAGGCCCTAAACAGAGAACCCAGACAAATCCACAACAGATTTCTCACCCACTGAAGAGTAAAATAATAAAGTGGGTGTTGTTTCAAGCTGCTATATTTGTGCTAATTTGTTACACTGTAATAAAAAAAAACAAGTACAATGACCTAATCTAGATTTAATATTCTAGGGCTGCCCTTGTTCAAGGCAATATTCAGTGCCAGCCTCCTAAGTGGAGTAGGTAGCCATGTATAAAGTCTGTCACTAATTCAGTGAGATTTCTGGGGCACTAGAATAGTTGTTCTGACCCTAGATCTCCCTCATTTGTGCACCAGTGCCTGAAATCCCTTGAACTGTGAGCAAAGCCTTTCATTATAAAGTAAAGCTTAAAACGGAAATCTCCTTCAGAATGGCATCATAAAGACTTAAATTTATAGGAGAAAATGCAGGCTCTGTTCCAGACCACTGCAATAAAGTACATCATGTGAATTTTTTGGTTTCCTAGTGTACGTAAAAGTTGTTTTTATACTATACTGTAGTCTATTAAGTGTGCAATCTCATTATATCCTCCAAATTGCATATATTAATTAAAAATATTTTATTACTAAAAAATGCCAACCCCCATTTGAGCCTTTAGTGAGTCATAATCTTTTTGCTGGTGAAGGGTCTTGCCTGGATGTCGATGGCTACTGACTTATCCGGGTGCTGGCTGCTGACAGTTGAGGTGACTCTGGCATTTTCTTAAAATAAAACAATGAAGTTCACTGTATCAATTGACTCTTCCTTTCACAGTGGATTTCTTTGTAGCAGGCGATGCTATTTGATAGCATTCTACCCACAGAACTTCTTTCAAAATTGGAGTCAATCTTCTCAAACTCTATCACAGTTTATCAAGTAAGTTTAAGTAATATTCTAAATCCTTTGCTGTCATTTCAACAATCTTCACCAGGAGTAGATTTCACCTCAGGAAACCACTTTGTTTGCTCATCCATAAGAAGCAACTCCTCATTGGTTCAAGTTTTATCATGAGATTGCAGCAATTCAGGCACTTCTTCAGGCTCCACTACTAATTCCTGTTCTCTTGCTATTTCTACCACATCTGCAGTGACTTCTTCCACTGAAGTCTTGAACCCTTCAAAGTCATCCATGAGGGTTGGAATCAACTATTTCCCAACTCCTGTTAATATTGATATCTGACCTCTTCCCATGAGTCATAAATGTTCTTAATGGCATCTACAACGGTGACTGCTTTCCAAAAGGTTTTCAATTAACTTTGACCAGGTTTTTCAGAATAATCCTTATCTATGGCAGCTACAGCCTTATGAAATGCATATCTTAAATAATAAGACTTGAAAGTTTAAATTACTCCTTGATTCATGGGCTGCAGAATGCATGTTGTGATAGGAGGCATGAAACAACATTAATCTCATTGAACATTTCCATCAGAGCTCTTGGGTCACCAGGTGCATTGTCAATGAGCAGGAATATTTTGAATCTTTTTCTGAACAATAGGTCTCAACAGAAGACTTAAAATATTCAGTAAAACATGTTGTAAACAGGTGCTGTCATCCAGGCTTTATTTGTTCCATTTATGGAGCACAGGTAGAGTACATTTAGAAGAATTCTTAAGGGTCCTAGGATTTTTGGAATGCTAAATAAACACTGGTTTCACCAGCTCATTAGCCCCTAAAAAGAGAGTCAGCCTGTCCTTTGAAGCTAGGCATTGACTTCTTCTCTCTAGCTATGAAAGTCTTCGATGGCATCTTCTTCCAATAGAAGGCTAGTTCATCTACATTGAAAATCTGTTATTTTAGTGTAGCCATTAATTATCATTGCTGGATCTTCTAGATAACTTGCTGCAGCTTCTACATCAGCACTTGCTGCTTTACCTCATGCTTTGATGTTATGGAAACAGCTTCTATCCTTAACCTCATGAACCAAACCCTGCTAGCTTCAAACTTTTCTTCTGCAGCTTCCTCACCATTCTCATCCTTCAAAGAACTGAATAGAGTTAGGGATTGTTCTGGATTAAGCTTTGGCTTAAGGGAATGTTGTGGCTGGTTTGATCTTCTAGCCAGAACACTAAAACTTTCTCCTTATCAGCAGTAAGGCTGTTTCGCTTTATCACTCATTTGTTCACTAGAGTAGCACTTTTCATTTCCTTCAAGAACGTTTCCTTTGCATTCACAGCTTAGCTAACTGTTTGGTGCAAGAGGCCTTGTGCCAGACAGAGAAAGACAAATATCATACGATATTGCTTATATGTGGAATTTTTAAAAAATGATACAAATGAACTTACATACAAAACAGAAATAGACCCACAGACATAGAACACAAACTTATGGTTTCCAAGGGGAAGTGGTAGGGAGGGATAAATTAGGAGTTTGGGATTAACATATACACAGTACCAACAAGGACCTATTGTATAGCACAGAGAACTATACTCAATATTTTGTAATGACCTATAAGGGAAAAGAATCTGAAAAAGAACATATGTGTGTGTGTGTGTGTGTGTGTGTGTATAATATATATATATAAACTGAATCACTTTGCTATACACCTGAAACTAACATAGCATTGTACATCAACTATACTTCAATAAAAAAATAAAAGAGAGTCAAAGATGTTGACCTGACAACAGATCACAGGAGAAATATAAGAATATTTCTATAAGCCACCATAGTTTTCTGTAACTGCCAACAACATGCATGTCTAACTGATCCAAAGCCAGATCCCTTTAATCTCCTTCTCTTTATCAATGGACATCAAATGCGGATGGTTCTAAGAGGTCAGTGTAATATAGTGATTTAAGATCAGATTTCATAACATGCTCATTGACCTGAGGTATTAGGTTAGTTGAGTGCTGGCGAGAGTATTTTGGAAGACTTGGTCCCTTCTTTATATGACTCCTACCACCAATCATTTACAATATATAACTATTTAGCTCTAAGAAATAAAAACATACAGTTGACCCTTGAACAATGCACGAGTTAGAGGTGCAACCCTACACACAGTCAAAAATCCTTGTATAACATATAGTTGGCTCTCCTTATACACAGTTCCTCCATATCCACAGTTCCCCATCTGCAGTTTCAACCAACTGTGGACCATGCAGCACTGTAGTATTTACTACTGAAAGAAGTTAGTGTATAAGTGGACATGTGTAGCTGAAACCTGAGTTGTTCAAGAGTCAACTGTATTGTCAGGGCCTGGAGGTAGTGCAGGTGGGGGACATTAACATTCATAAACATCACAAAGATCCAGAGACTAAATGTTTCCTTCAGCATCTTAGAACTGATTCCTTCCTAGTCTCCCCAGGGATGGTTGTGAAGCTGATGGTCATCATATATCAGCAAATGTGCTCTATTCTCAGAAAACCAGAAGCTCGTTTTGTAGCACTTTAGCTTTCCATATTGAAAATGCTCAGGGAGAGTTTACTTAGATTGATCTTGGCGTTGGAAATCTTATAAGATAAATTGTCCCTAAGAGATTTCCTAGACCTTGAAGCTTGACCTTGGGAATCCGCCTATCCAGGAAAAATGAGAAACAGCGACCCCTGTGCCACTTTTCCTGTGTTCACTATAGGGTCACTTTATCAGCTTTTCATTTCAGCAATAAAGTACACACAGAGTTAAGGAGAGTGTCCCCATGAGAGACACCATGCTTCAGGAATATCAGGTCCCTTACAGTCAACCTTTATCACAGTGACCAATTTGAGGACTGCTAAATAAAACATGTTTGAAAGTTTCACCCTGGATTTTAAATTAACATTGAAAGGAGAGGGCTTGTACCCAAGGGTCCTTATTTGTTTTATTCCGTCTACATCAGAAGCAGCTCCCCACCACAGACTGTTTTATATAGAAGATTGAGGAAATAAGTCAGTCCTTTCATATTATTCCTATCTACATTAAAATACTTCAGCTGAGAGTTCATCCGCCATACAGACAAGTTCTGGAATGCAGCTGAGCTTTTCTCCTAGAAATCCATCTGGCAGGAGCTGAAAGGCAACCTCGCACTCTTTCCCCAATTCTCCAGATTTATAGAACATAATTGATAGAACTATAGCTCTCTCACCTGAGAGATTTCTTCCCATTGACTCGTTTATCACATGATCAAAGCCTTCCTGGGCTGTCAAACCTCCTCTCATTTCAGATATGCTTGTTGGAGGCTTCGCCTCTGTCATTTACCAAAATAGCTGTACAAGAAGCTCGATGCTGCAACAATTCTCCTATTCAGGGCTAAAGAGAATCATTCTAAACCCTATTTAGGGGATAAAGAATAAGTGTCTGTAATGTACCTTCAGTGGAACCAAAACTCATAGTAACCACCCCAAAGCTCTCTCCACGATAGGATACAAAATCCATGGTATTATTTTTCATCAATCAAATAATCGTAAGTTTTACATCCCCTTTGCTACCATAAACAAACTGCCTTGCACCTCAGAACTTAAAGAATTAACAACAGATTCATGATGACATCCATACCATTGTGCAGGTCAGGATTAATTTTAAACTCTCTTGCAGTGAACCTTCTCAGCTGCTGCCCAGTGGCCCCTGCATAAAGCACCAACATTTATCTTACTCTGGCTTGTCAGGTGACCATTTGCTTTTCCATCCTAGCTTATGACCTTCTCATTAGGGAGCTTGATCTGGATTTGAAACTGCTATCACCGGAAAAGAGAAGTGGCTAATTGCTTTTCATCAAAATGCCGGAGGGATGCAATAGGATTAAAAAGGTCGGAGTATTTTATTATTTCTCAATCATGGGAAGGATCAATAAAGAGCTGTGAGTGGCCACGCTTCTGAAAGCATCTTTCCTGAAAAGCAATCACCATTGGGAACCAACGGAAAGTTTCTTCCTCTTTTGGAGACGATAATGAGAACACTTGATTGAATCTTCCGTTCCCACAGTCTGGACATTCTGGTCGTATAACCTATTTTTAAAAAGGTGTTAGTGGGAGAGTGAGTTTTTACATTTCCAGCTATGGCTTTATAAACCATCACATCTATCTTGTCAGAAGCTAAGGCAACTCAATATCCATGCCGTGGAAACGTAGGAGGCCCTGAACACTTTCGTTTCACCCTAACTGCCATGGTCCTAGTTCCAACTACTACAATCTGTCACCTGTACATAGCCCCGCCCCTCAGCAAGTCTCTCGTCCTTTATTCTGCAGTTAAACGCAGAATGCAAAGAGGACAGATCCAAAGCTGCCACTCCTCCACTCTAAACCCTTCACTGGCTCCCCATCTCCCTCAACAGAAAGTCCAAACTGTACAGAAGCCCTTCATGAACCAGCAGCTGCTGACTCCGCCTCATCTCTCCAACTCTCCCTACAGCTCAGTGAGTGATCTGTAATTCATTGGCTACCCTGGGCTCTCACCCTCCTCCAGAATCTTTGTGCATCTACTTCCCAGGTTGAAATACTCTTTTCACCTGCCCCCACCCTAGCCCTCCATTTCCCTGACTAAACCTACTAAATTTTCCATTCTTAACCTATCTCCAGAAAGCTTTCCCTGTCACCCAATCGTCAGATGGCTAGATGACCTCCTTCCTTCTCTCATGACATCCTCTTTTTACTTTTATCATAGAAATGTACTGTGTTAAAGTAGTCTCCTTGTGCTCCAAACCATAAATCCAACAGGACAAGAATCAAGTCTATTTTTCTTCACCGCTCTATTCTCATCACTTAGCAAACTACCTGACACAGTGTAGTAGACATTTTTTGCTCTGTAGCAAATTACCACAAATTTAGCTGTTTCATAAAACACACCCTTATTACCTCACAGTTTCTGCAGGGCAGAAGTCCTGGCATGACACAGCTGAGTTCTCTGCTCAGGGTCTCACAAGACTGAAACCAAGATGTCGACTGGCCTGTGTTATCATTTGGAGCTTGGAGGCTTCCAAGCTCATTCAAGTTGTCAGAATTTACTTTCTTGCAGTTGTGAGACTAAAGTCCTCATTTTCTTACTGGCTGTTGGTTGGGAGGTCGCTCCCAGATCCTATACGCTTCCCTAAAGTCCTATCCACTTGTCTGTCTCATGTCATAGCTATTTTATTTCAAGGCCAGCCAGAGAATCTCCCTCCAGTCTGCTATCATGGAGTCATATACAGTGTAACATATTGTAGGAGGGACTATTCCATCACCTTTGCCATATAATGTAATCTAATCAAGTTAGTTACTATCCCTGGCACCCACAGGTTCCACCCAAACCCACAATTGGTCCCACCCAATCCCCTCAAGCAAAGGGGATTACAGAGGGTGTATACACCACTGACAGGTTTCATGGTCATCTTAGAATGCTTCCTACCACATACATACATACTTAATAAATAATTACTTAATATATAATTACTAAATGAATCAGTGAGATAAGAGAGCTGAGTTTTAGCTGCAGTGTCATCACAAATATCGGGTAGGTTCCTTGATCTCTGTCTCATTTTTCCCCAATGAGGAATAATAGCAATAGGGAAAAATTAATCCCTGTATTACATACCTCCAATGAATTATTGGAGATATCACATGAGAAAATACTAATAGCTATTATTTATTGTTCACTACATGTGAGACACTATACTAACATTATCTTACTTATTTCTCTTCAAAATGGGATTGAAGGGATACTAATATTATCATTATATTACAGATGAGAAAGTCGAGTCTGAGGGAATAGGATTTCACTTAATTGGGGTTCAAAGGTAGTGTTCTTCATCATCAAATATATGACTTTCGGGATATTAGGTGACATTCCTAAAGTCATATAGCTAGACAGGAGTGAGGCCAAGCGTTGTACCTGGATTATTCTAATTCTGAAATACGTGCTCTTAACTACTTGTCTATTATACATGATATGAAAAGGACTGTTATAGGAAGATAAGTTATCAATATTTTGATTATTAATTGATATGTACACGGGACAAGTTAAGGTATACAGACTTTAGGGCAGCAGTCAGTAGATTATATCCATTAGGCCAATTCAGCACCAATGCCTGCTTTAGTACAGCTTGGGAGCTAAGAATGCTTTTTATAGATGAATTTCTGCAATTGATTTGATGATGAAGAACACTAATTTTGAACCCCTAATTAAGTGAAATCCTATTCCCCAAAGAAAAATTCCATTTATTAGTAGACTTGTATTACAAGAAGTTGTAATTGGTATTATAAATTCATCGTTGAAAAACTGTAGAGTCTTTTCTTTCTGGTTATATAACTGCCTCTAATACCCTTGATTTTGCTTGTTGGCCGAAAAACATTTACCACCTGGTTCTTCACATAAAAATTCTACTGACCTCTGCCTTTGCATTATTCGACAGGTAATATGCATTGCTAGGCAAATTTGTTTGTCTGACCAAGTCTTTCCAAGTTAGGAAAGCAGCATAATGAAAATACCCCACATTAAAATGAAGACCTCCAAATAATTCCAGCACTGCATGTTAAACTGCATTAGTGGCGTGGAGCACACCATCCCCTTTGAGACAGAGCTACCAAAGTTGTCCTCAATTGCTTCTGAGGAGTTAGCATAACCCCAAGCCAAGAACTGGCCTTCCGGTCCCTTTTCTCAAGCCCTTGAATCCCCTTTCTAGATACAGACTGCACTATTACATAATCACTAAGAGAAACATAGAAGGCAGCAGAGGGCAGCCCATTCATATTCACGAGTGAGAATCTCTTCTACTCTGAGGATGTATAGACCTTTCCCTGTGACCTCAGCAGATTCCTGAACATAACACCTTTATCATGACATTTACTACATCATGTTGTCTTTCAGGATGTCAAAGCACAACAAGAGGGTCAGCTTCCCGGGTGTCTGAGTAAACAGTTCCACTGCTGTAGCTTGAGGGCTGAAGTCCACCACTCTCATCCCCGCAACCTCTCACTCCCCAGACATTTCAGCCTGCTCTGGCACCTACGATTTCACAGTAAACAGTCATTTCTTTGAGCTCAAGTAGTTTCCCTTCTTAGGAGACAAATGTATCTGTGTCATGAATGTGTAAGTTGTCAACATCTTAGGATTTCTCGCCTGAGAGCTTTGTTCATACCATTCCCTGGGCACATGAAGTTTCATGAACACTTCAGAACTCAGCTCAACTCAGCTCAAAGGCAAACTGCTCCATGGAGTCATCCTTAAATGTCTGAGTAAAAAACCTAATTGTCCAGCCTCTCAACAATCACAGCACTTAAGGTGTACCCTTTGGATGAAGAGCATCATATTATGTGTATATTATAATTATGTGTGTGTGTCATTTTGCATCCCTCTGAAAAAACCCTTGACCAGCTTCCCTTGGCAACAGGATTAAAATTCAAACTATTCCCCAGAACCCTCAGGGCCCAGCGGCTGACTCTGGTACTTTTCGAAGTTTGCTTGGTACATGTTTGCTCCTACTTCCCAATGGTTGTATTTGCAGTTTGTCGCTACAAGAACACACTGGCCTCAGATGTTTCTGCGGCTGACACAAGTATTACCTCTGCCAAGAGACTTTCTTTGATCTGTTTTATTTTCTTTGTAGTGCTTCTCATTACCCATGATCCAGTTTATTTATTTATTTAGGAATTTGTTGCCTGAGTCTCCTAAGATAATATAATCTCCATGAGAGAAGGCATTCTGTCCATCTCAAGTACCAGTGTATCTGTAAGGCCTAGTCCTGTGCCTAGCATATACTTAATCTTTGAAAGAATCAACCAGCATCTCATTTTCATTGTTATTGATTTTAATCTCCTTTAGGACAGGAACTTTTATATATTTTTTCTTTTTTGCATTCTCCACAGGCCTCAAGAGCAAAGTGCATGCACCTAGTGCATAATCTATAACTGTGTATTGAATGTTGACTGTTGAACTAATTAATTAATCATTAACACTTCAGATTGAAATACTTTATTAACATCTCTCTTACAGACTTAGGTAGCTCAAGAGTGAGAGGATCATTTACTATTGTTTTGTCCACAGACACAGCCCTATGAGATCTTCATTATCTTTCTGGCAGTAAGACCTGCTCCCCAGAAAAATACCCAGAACTCATTATGCTCATCTTACCTGATCTTCACAGAAGTAAACCAGTCTATCAGAATGATAAAAAATATCATACAATTTTAGCGATACTTTGTATCTAGGTCATGAGGCTTTATGAATACAAAGCATTTAAAGCACAATCAAATATGCAATTTTTTAAAGTTTTAAAAAACACTCCTCCCCCAAACTGCAACAGAGCGTCCATTTTTGAATTAATCACCTGTTTCTGCAAGTCAGACTAGTCTATTTTTCTTTTGGAATACCTCCATACCCAAAAGAGACATGGCACTAGTCATAACTATTTCCTTTTTCCTTTGAAGCCAGGTTTGATATTCACTGAAGCCCGATATCTGTACTAAACATGCTACTAGAAGTGGTGTAGAGATTGACTGTAACCACACCCATCTTCAGGAAATTCTAAGAATGACCTGGTTTGAAACTGCTGAAGCTATCTCCTCTTGACCAATGGAATTTTCTGTTACACGCTGTGTTTTTGTTTTTTATTTTTGAGCAGAGGGGTATTTTGAACAGGTTTACACACTCCTTAAGGATACAGAGTATGAACAACGTATGTGTTTGCAACCTCTACGAGGCCTAGATGGTAGTAAAGTGGAAAGAGTCAGTTTGCTGGGAGGAAGATAGTCTTGGACATGAGGCAATTCTAAAGACAAACCTGAACTGCACCACCTGATAGCCATGCGATCTGAGGAACATTAACTACTCAATCTCCATTTCTTCCATTATAAAAACCAAAGTTAAGTATGCTTATTTCATATGATTATTACAAACAGTTAACACAATAGTAACTGAAGGGAAACCTTCCTTTATGTAACGAATCTGACTTAATTACTTTCCCCTCCATCATAACATTATACTGAATGAAGAGTTCTAATGATGACACTGCCATGTATTGAGCTCTTACTGAGATGCCCAGCGCTGTTCTGTGTCACATACCACTGATAGTGTACCTACTTTGTTATACCCTATTTATTCATGTATGTGTTTATTCTTTCTTAAACTTGAATTCCTTACGGACAATCCCTTCACTTTTCTTCTCCGTATCTAGCACAGTGAATGTAATGGCAGTAGTTGTAATCACTTTCCTCTGGTTTCCTCAGTAAATATACCTAGATTAAGCTGTTTCTAGGTCAGTAGATGTATACCAGACTCCTTCCTCCCAATAAGATTCCATACTTTCATTTTCAGTGAGAAACGAGCTAAGGCGCATTGGTGACCTTTCTGTGTGAATCGACCTCGTGTATTTTCAGACCACAGATAACATTACTAGAGGAGAAATGAATGACAGAAAAATGTCCCTCTTTTTTAATGAGTCACTGGACTGCTGATCTGTTCTGTAATAGTAAAAGGCAAATTAGTGACTCACATTAAGTGGATGTTTTCTGTAGTCTCTGAATTTTGGATTCAGAAATTGCCAGTAGATTATACAAACATGACTAGAGGAAGGTAGGACAAGTATTAGTCATTTTGTCTGAAGCAGACAAAATGACTTTAAAGTAATTACGGATGTAAAAATGCACACTGTAGTTTTGAGGCTTCTCAACATCCAAACCCTCGAGAGGATGGGTGGTCTGACATCACACCGCTCTGCAGAATGTCAGTTATCTGAGCTGAACAGTGTTTCGCAGAAAGATGAACTGAAGTTCTGTTTCAAGTAGATTATTTCATGATTAATATGTTCTTGAAGAGGGAGTTGGAAACTAAGTACACACCTGATTGTGAGGAATTGCACTGCAAAAGAAGGCAGAAATACTGAGATATCTGGGAACTCATGCAGTCTGAGAAAATTTAAAAAACAAAAAAGAACCTTGGCAGCCATTGGAAAAGAGGTCATTGGTGTTCACCTACAGCATCAGTACAGCTATACCCACATTGTCAGGGTCCATCCTGCTTCCTTTTAAAGACACAGCTATTAGAGTTAATGTAGGAGCAGTACAAAAGAGACATCTATTACCGACACATTCAGCATTTTTCTGAACTTACCCAATATAATATCTAATTAAGGTAGATGACTGCTGTTTGGAAAGAGTAAGGAATTTCTCTTATGAATCTTAAAGCCAGAAAGTTGAAGCGGAAGTACACTGGAGACTCTAAAAGGAGTTGTCCTGCCCCATAGCCTCACCTCCTTGTGTATTTACTTGCTTTATGCCCAGTTTTTACAGTGGTGATCTCTAGTCTAGGATGAAAACATCTGAGAAAAGCTTTAACCTCAATTATTTCTGAAGAATATATTGAAGTGGCAGGGACCAGCACACTGTTTTCTGCTCCTTGCTCTTAACATGAATCCTATCTTACTGCTGTCTTATCTTTTCCTCCAAATATTATCCCCTTTTTTCTTCTAAAATAGAATTAAAACTTTAATCTGCTTTGGAATTACCACCTGATAAACTCTCTTTAAAACCTGGATCATTCTTTTACTTTATATTTCCTCAAGATTGTACTCTTTCTTCATATCAAGGCATACCTCAAGTTTTTTCTTCCTTCATGGAATTTCCCATTTACTGCAGCTCATAGCTCTGCTTCTACTAAAACTCACAGTATTTAAAATCTGTGTGATCACTTAACAATAAGATTACATATTTTTACAGTACAACTTTATTCAATATATCCCTAATATATATTATAGAATATAGATTATATATAAGCAATAAGATTATGTATTTTACAGTATCATATACTTTTATTTAGTTTTGCTTTGAGTTTAGTTTTTTCATATAGTTACCATTTCATATTTTATATAGTTATTTTCCAGCAAAGACTACGGATTCAATTCTTTGTGCTTCCCACAATATGCTGACCCAAAACAGGTGCTAATTTAATGATTTCTGATTTGTTCATAGTATGAAATCCCTTTGTATGTTCTCCTATATTATATCTAGATTGTTAACTTCAGGAAGGTAAAGACAGACATGATTACTTGTGATTCTATCACCCAGAGCACCTAGATGTCCAAAATAAAATTGGAAATATGGTTACTGACTGACTGGTAACATGGAGAGATAATGTAGAAAATGAAGAAGTTTGAAATCAGGAAATTTGGAACATCATACAGAGGGCCATTGAGAAAATGTTTTATTCTGCTTAGTGGCGATTATGCTCTTCTCAGAGTACAACATCAGCCTGACTTGGGGAAATCATTTCAATTCGAATACCCATTTATTTAGGGTAAAAAGCAACTGATGAACGCTGCTTGTGTTCAGAGACCCTGGCAAATAAAATTACACAGGCCATATTTACCCCTTTAGCCAACACTGGGGACCTTCCCCCTTTGGGAACTTCTCTACTAGCTTCCATGGCTCTTTCCATTGTAAGGAAATCCTAGTGATTGATGTTCTCTTAGACCTCAGGCTTTCTCACCAGTCTTTAGCAGCACTTTCTAATACCTTTCTGAACATATGTTCTTCACTTAAATGGGTGTAAATATGTTAATTTTGAAAAATGTGTATCTAAATATGGGACAGATGGGCACATTGATGGTATTTTATGGGCAGGGCCTTCTCAGCAGTTGCCTTCCTATTGACCCATGCTTTATCTTCTTCATCTGTTTACCTGCCAGCATGTTGAAAGTGGAAATGTTGGTCAGTTTCATAGAAAATACAAACAGGTTAATTTTTCTCTGTTTTTCTAGTTTCTCTGCCCTTATACAGGCAGATACTATTGGGCTGGCAGTGGTGTAGAGGAGCAAACACTGCTGTTGGGGCCAGAAGGCCTGCATTCAATCTTTGCTCCCAAAATTGTTAGCATCATGACCTTGAACAAGTAATTAAATCTCATTTCATTCTGTAAATGAGCCCTCTTTGTGTCAGATACTGTGTTAGATTCTGAGGATAGGGAAATGAGTGCAAGACTGCCCAAACTTTCATTTGTATTTTTCTGTCTATTGGGGAACAAGGCTGATTAACAGGCAATTAAAATATCCAACTCTATTTCATTGTTTTATATGAAATAATGCCAAAGTATCCCAGTAAACTGTAAAGGATTATACAAATATAGGGTATTATTTTATTGTAGTTTATTCCATAGGTACACATAATTTCCAAAATTTAGAAATCTTGGATACCAAGACCTAAAATATCAAAGAAAAGTTTCTGATTAACAGATGACTTTCTGCATGTGAGTGTCAAGATAAAGACCTAACAGACTCTAATTTAAGTCATCATATTCACTAATAAGGCCCCCATCCTTGTGTAATTTTACAATTAGGGATTAGCTTTTAGGTAAGATTCTCTGCCTTGTTTACAAATGGCATGATATACAAATCTGTGCAATGAATTTTATAATTATTCCCAATATTCTCTGCCTCTCCTTCTGGAGTGATAACATTTCCCTGCCCCATTGATATCAGCCTTGGTTCTTGCTTTGGCCAATAAAATATGACAAGTGATGTACACCACTTCTGAGCAGTTGTTGAAGAGCCATTCTGTGTTCCATTATCTCTTTTTCACCCTGCGTCAAAACACTATCACCCAGGTGAAGAAATAAACACTCTACAGATAAATTAGCAGTATTAGTAAGTAGACTGAGGAAAGTGGTTTTAGAACCAACCAATATGAAATTTAGTTCCATTTCTAGATACCAGTAACACAAAGTAAGAAACAGAAATTTTTCTTAATGTTTCTAAACTCAAAAGGGAAAACTTTCGATCAGGAAGCTTGTACAAGCCTCATCCACCAGAGGGCAGACAGCAGAAGCAAAAAGTACTACAATCCTGCAGTCTTCAGAATGAAAACCACAATCACAGAAAGTTAGACAAAATGAAAAGGCTGAGCATTATGTCCCAGATGAAGGAACAAGATAAAACCCCAGTAAAACAACTAAATGAAGTGGAGATAGGCAACCTTCCAGAGAAAGAATTCAGAATAATGATAGTGAAGGTGACCCAGGATCTCAGAAAAAGAATGGAGGCAAAGATTAAGATCCAAGATATGTTTAACAAAGACCTACAAGAACTAAAGAATAAACAGATGAACAATACAATAACTGAAATGAAAAATACACTAGAAGGAATCAATAGCAGAGTAAGTGAGGCAGAAGAACAGATAAGTGACCTGGAAGACATAATGATGGAAATCACTGCCATGGAAAAGAAGAAAAAAGAATGAAAAGAAACGAAGACAGCCTAAGAGACCTCTGGGAAAATATTAAGTGCAACAATATAGGGGTCCCAAAAGGAGAAGAGAGAGAGAAGGGACCCGAGAAAATATTTGAAGAGATTATAGTCAAAAACTTCCCTAATATAGGAAAGGAAACAGTCAACCAAGTCCAGGAAGCACAGAGAGTCCCAGGCAGGATAAACTCAAGGAGAAACATGCTGAGACACATAGTAATCAAACTGACAAAAACTAAAGACAAAGAAAAAATATTAAAAGCAACAAGGAAAAAGAAACAAATAAGATAAAAGGGAACTCCCATGAGGTTATAAGATGATTTCTCAGCAGAAACTCTGCAAGCCAGAAGAGGGTGGCATGATATATTTAAAGTGATGAAAGGGAAGAACATACAACCAAGAATACTCTACACAGCAAGGCTCTCATTCAGACTCAAAGAAATCAAAAGCTTCACAGAGAAGAAAATGCTAAGAGAATTCAACACCACCAGACCAGCTTTGCAACAAATGCTAAAGGAACTCCTCTAGGTAGGAAAGAAACTAGCAACTTCAAAAAATAAAACAAGAAATAAAAACTTTGAACATATATAGACTGCCATATCAAAACATCATGGGAATAGCAAACCCCAAAACTGCAATAGATACACACACAAAAAAGAAAAAATCAACCCAAACACAACACTAAAAATGGTCATCAAACCGCAAGAGAACAAAAGAGGAAGGTAAGAAAATAGACCTACAAAAACAAACCCAAAACAAATAAGAAAATGGTAATAGGAACATACATATCGATAATTACCTTAAATGTAAATGGATTAAATGCTCCAACCAAAAGAAATAGACTGGCTGAGTGGATAGAAAAACAAGGCCTGTATATATATTGTTTACAAGAGACCCACCTCAGACTTAGGGACACATACAGACTGAAAGTGAGGTGATGGAAGAAGGTAGTCCATGCAAATGGAAATCAAAAGAAAGCTGGACTCACAATACTCATATCAAACAAAATAAACTTTAAAATAAAGATTGTTATAAGAGACAAGGAAGGACCCTAAATAATGATTAAGGGATCAATCTAAGAAGAAGATATAACAACAGTAAATATATATGCACCCAACATAGGAGCACCTCAATATATAAGGCAAATACTAAGCCATAAAGGGAGAAATTGACAGTAACGCAGTAATAGTGGGGGACTTTAACACACCACTTTCATCAATGGAGAGATCATCCAGACAGAAAATCAATAAGGAAACAGGCCTTAAAAGACATATTAGACCACATGGACTTAATTGATATTTATAGTGCATTCCATCCAAAAGCAGCAGAATACACATTCTTCTTAAGGGCACACTGAACATTCTCTAGGGTTGATCACATGCTGGGCCACAATGCCAGCCTCAGTAAATTTAAGAAAACTGAAATCATATCAAGCATCTTTTCTGATCACAACACTATGAGACTAGAAATAAACTACCGGAAAAACACTATTAAAAAAAACCCAAACATGTGAAGCCTAAACAATATGTTACTAAACAAACAATGGATCACTGAAAAAATCAAAGAGGAAATAAAAAAATACCTAGAGACAAATGAAAATGAAAGCACAATGATCCAAAACCTATGGGATGCAGCAAAAGCAGTTCTAAGAGGGAATTTTACAGCAATCAAATCTTACCTCAGGAAAAAATAAAAATCTCAACAACCTAACCTTCCACCTAAAGCAAATAGAGAAAGAAGAACAAACAAAACCTAAAGTTAGTAGAAGGAAAGAAATCAAAGAGCAGAGCAGAAATAAATGAAACAGAGACAAAGAAAACAATGGCAAAGATCAATGCAACTAAAAGGTAGTTCTTTGAAAAGATAAACAAAATTGATAAACCTTTATTCTGACTCATCAAGAGAAAAAGAGAGAGGACTCAAATCAATAAAATTAGAAATGAAAAAGAAGTTACAACTGACACCACAGAAATATAAATGATCATAAAAGACTACTACAAGCAACTGTATGCCAATAAAATGGACAACCTGGAAGAAATGGACAAATTCTTAGAAAGGTACAGTCTCTCAAGACTGAACCAGGAAAAAATAGAAAATATAAACAGACCAATCACAAGTGCTGAAATTGAAACTGTGATTTTAAAACTGCCAACAAAAGAAAGTCCAGGACCTGATGGCTTCACAGGCAAATTCTATCAAACATTTAGAGAAGAGCTAACACCTATCCATCTGAAATTCTTCCAAAAATTGCAGAGGAAGGAAACTCCCAAACTCATTCTATGAGGCCACCATCAACCTGATACCAAAACCAGACAAAGATACCACAGAAAAAGAAAATTACAGGCCATTATCATTAATGAACACAGAAGCAAAAATCCTCAACAAAATACTAGCAATCTGAATCCAACAATACATTAAAAGGATCATACACCAATATCAAGTGGGATTTATCCCAGGGATGTAAGGATTTCTCCATATCTGCAAATCAATATGAGATACACCATATCAAACTTAATAAAAACCATATGATCATCTCAATAGATGCAGAAAAAGCTTTTGTCAAAATTCAGCACCCATTTATGACAAAAACTCTCCAGAAAGTGGGCATAGAGGGAACATACCTCAACATAATAAAGGCCATATATGACAAACCTACAGCTAACCTCATTCTCAACAGTGAAAAGCTTAAAGCATTTCCTCCAAGATCAGGAACAAGATAAGGATGTCCACTCTCACCACTTTTATTCAACATAGTTTTGGAAGTTCTAGCTATGGCAGTCAGAGAAGAAAAAGAAAAAAAAGGAATCCAAATTGGAAAAGAAGAAGTTAAACTGTCACTGCTTGCAGATGACATGATACTATACATAGAGAATCCTGAAGATGCCACCAGAAAACTACTAGAGCTCATCGATGAATCTGGTAAAGTAGCAGGTTACAAAATTAATACAAAAAATCTGTTGCATTTCTCTACATTAACAACCAAAGATCAGAAAGAAAAATTCAAGAAATAATCCCATTTACCATCACATCAAAAAGAATAACTTGCCTAGGAATAAACCTACCTATGGAGGCAAAAGACCTGTACTCCGAAAACTATAAGATGCTGATGAAAGAAATCGAAGAAGACACAAACAGATGGAAAGATATGCCGTGTTCATGGATTGGAAGAATCAATATTGTGAAAATGACTATACTACCCAACACAATCTACAGATTCAGTGCAAGCCCTATCAAATTATCAATGGCATTTTTCACCGAACTAGAACAAAAAATTTTACAATTTGTATGGAAACACAAAAGACCCTGAACTGCCAAAGCAATCTTGAGAAAGATAAATGGAGCTGGAGGAATCAGGCTCCCTGACTTCAGACTACACTACAAAGCTACAGTAATCAAGACAATATGGTACTGACACAAAAATAGAAATATAGATCAATAGAACAGGATAGAAAGCCCAGAAATAAGCCCATGCACATATGGTCAATTAATCTATGACAAAGGAAGCAAGACTACACAATGGTGGAAAAACATTCTTTCAACAAATAGTGCTGGTAAAGCTGGACAGCTACATGTAAAAACATGAAATTAGGGGCTTCCCTGGTGGTGCAGTGGTTGAAAGTCCGCCTGCCAATGCAGGGGACACGGGTTCATGCCCCGGTCCAGGAGGGTCCCGCATGCCGCGAAGTGGCTGGGCCCGTGAGCCATGGCCGCTGGGCCTGCATGTCCGGAGCCTGTGCTCCACAATGAGAGAGGCCACAACAGTGAGAGGCCAGTGTACCACAAAAAAAAAAAAAAAAAAAGAAAGAAATTAGATCATTCTTTAACACTGTATGTAAAAATAAGCTCAAAATGGATTAAAGACCTAAATGTGAGACCAGACACTATAAAACTCCTAGAGGAAAACCTAGGCATAACACACTCTGACATAAATCTCAGAATCTTTTTCAATCCATCTCCCAGAATATGGGGGAAAAAAAAACCAAAAATAAACAAATGGGACCTAATTAAACTCAAAAGCTTTTGCACAGCAAAGGAAACCATAAACAAAATGAAAAATCCACCCACAGAATGGAAGAAATTATTTGCAAATGATGTGACTGACAAGGGATTAGTCTCCGAAATTTATAAATAGCTCATGAGGCTTAATGTCATCGAAACAAAAACCCAATCAAAAAATGGGCAGAAGACCTAAATAGACATTTCTCCAAAGAAGACATACAGATGGCCAAAAGGCACATGAAAAGATGTTCAACGTTGCTAATTATTAGAGAAATGCAAATCAAAACTACAGTGAGGTATCACCTCACACTGGTCAGAATGGCCATCAAAAAATCTACAAACAATAAATGCTGGAGAGGGTGTGAAGAGAAGGGAACCCTCCTACACCGTTGGTCGGAATGTAAATTGGTACAACCACTATGGAGAACAGTATGGAGGTTCCTTAAAAAACTAAAAATAAAGCTACCATATGACACTGTAATCCCACTCCTGGGCATGTATCTAGAGAAAAACATGGTCTCAAAGGATACATGCAGCCCAATGTTCATTGCAGTACTGTTTACAATAGCCAAGGCATGGAAGCAACCTAAATGTCCATCGATGGAGGAATGCACAAAGAAGATGTGGTACATATATACAATGGAATATTAGCCATAGAAAAGAATAAAATAATAGCATTTGCAGCAACATGGATGGACCTAGAGATTATCATACTGAGTCAAGTATGTCAGACAGAGAAAGAGAAATACCATTATGATATCACCTATATGCAGAATCTAAAAAGGAATGAAACAAATGAACTTATTTACAAAACAGAAACAGACTCACAGACTTAGAAAGCAAACTTATGGTTACCAGGGGTGAAGTATGGAGGGAAGGGACAGTTAGGGAGTTTGGGATTGACATTTATACACTGCTATATTTAAAATGGGTAACCAACAAGGACTACTATATAGCACAGGGAACTGTGCTCAATGTTATGTGGCAGCCTGGCTGGGAGAGGTGTTGGGGGGAGAATGGATACATGTATATGTATACATGTATATATGTATGTTTACATGTCGAGTCGCTTTGCTGTGCACCTGAAGCCATCACAACATTGTTAACTGGCTATACTCCAATATAAAATAAAAAGTTTAAAAAAGTAAAAAGTAAATAAAAAATAAAAAACAAACAAAAAGGAAAACTTTCAACATCTCAGAATTAAATATAAGATTTTCAAATGTTTAATAGATGCCCTTTGACAAATTAAAGGTGTTTGCTTCTCTTCTATTCCTAGTTTGAGGCTTGTTTATTTAAATTGTGAATTGATATAGCATTTATTAAATGCTTTTTCTGTATATATTAAAATGAATTATGTGATTTTTCTCCTTCATTCATTAATGTGGTAAATTACATTGACTGATTTTGAGATGTTAAACCAACCAGCTTAAACATTTGGAAACTCTTATGAAGAAGGTTCTATTATTATGTCTGTTTCACATAGGTAGAAATTGAGGCACAGAGATACCAGTGACTGGTCTGAAGTCACACAGCTGGTAAGTAGTGAAGCCAGAATTTTAACCCAAACAGCCTGACTCCAGAGGTCCTGCACTTATCCCTGGAGTTTACTACCACTTATAGGCCTGGCAGCTCATCAATTTTTATTCAATCACAAGAAAGATGGAGTTATGTCCATAAACTAGCTACAGAAAATTTATTCATAAATCTAAAAGAACACATGGTAAAAGTACAATATAAATTGGAAAAATCATGCAAGATTTACTAAAACTAAATCTAATAATAGCCTCACCTCCCTACATATTTTAGTTGACATATTAAGAAGCTAGTATATCCTTTGGGCTTGCAATATGACAAAATGGAAAATATGTGGGTATTTCAAATATAAATGAATATCAAAGACATATTATTGGTGTTTTAGTTATCTACTGCTATATGAAAATTATTCTAAAATTAGTGGCTTAAACAACAAACGTTTACTGTCTAATAGTTTCCGTGGGTCAGGGATTCAAGAGGGGCCTGCTCCAGGAGTTCTGGGTCAGGGTTCCAACTGAAGTAGGAGTCATCTGAAAGCTTGACTGGGAACAGAGGATTGGCTCCCAAGATGGCCTCACCCACATGACTGTTGACAAGGGGCCCCCGTTTCTGGCTACATGGGCCTCTCCATAGGGCTGCTTGAATGTCCTCATAATAAGGCAGCTGACTTTCCCCTGAGAAAGTGATCCAAGATGAAGAGCACCCAAGATAGAAGCCACTGTGTTGTTTTTCTGCCCCAGTCTCCACACATCATAACTTCTGTTTTAGTTTGTTCATTAGAAGCATCACTAACTCCAGCCTATACTCAAGGGAGGAGTACCCAAGGTTCTGATATATTTAAAAAACCCCACAGTGGGTAAATGCTTAATTCCAAAATAACCCATTTGTTTTAGCCCTCTCAACTCATTTCCGTCATTGTCATTGAGAAATATGTCTCTTGGTCACTCACACATGAGGGAGTCAGCTGCTAAGAGTTTAATAGCACTTTGGTTCATTAATTTTTTTAATTTGGTATTTGGTATTTTTTAGAGAATTATGGGAGAAAGGAAACTTGGATCTATTTGAGACAGCATAGAATGCAGTTAATGTTTAAATAAAGGATTGGGGTATTAATTTCTTATTTCGTTCTCAGTCCAATTTTATTTTTCTCAACTACAATAAAAAATTACCAATTTATGAGAGAAAACTCTAGCCTTTATCAACCACTGAAAATGTAAACTTTTCCCAAATTCAACCCAACCTCAGATAAGTTGCTTGCATCAGTTGGCAAGTATTATTTTTACTTGAGGAAGATATCCATTTTTCAAACCAAAAACTATTTTTCAAAGGGATATTAGATTGGAAAAAGAGAGGAAGTGCAATTTTCAATCTGTGAAAATTACCTGTCATTGGTATGAAGAGAGATGATGTTTGAACAGAAAACATTTCAACATTTTCCCCACGTGGGGAAAATTTTCTCCCATCCTATCCTTTAAACGCTTAATCCACATCAAGAACTTTAATCAGCTAGGAAGTAATCTCTAGTCTAGCCTAGACTCATTTTAAGACATGCAGACTTTCTGTCATCAGCTTTCTCTTGAAAGTTAATAATGTTGATAGCACCTGTCCTCAATTAAATAGGTAGTTGATGTTTGCTCCTGTCAAAGGAAGGAAACATTCTTTTACATTGTTCATGGCTATGTGTTGTTTTGACCTTTCTCTGGGAATTTCAACTACCCATTTGAGTGAGGAAAAGGGAACCCTCCTACACTGTTGGTGGGAATGTATATTGGTACAGAGCCACTATGGAGAACAGTACAGAGGTTCCTTAAAAATCTAAAAATAGAGCTGCCATATAATCCTGCAATCCCACTTCTGGGCATATATTCAGAGGAAACCATCATTTGAAAAGATACATGCACCCCAATGTTCACTGAAGCACTGTTCACAATAGCCAAGACATGGAAGCAACCTAAATGTCCATTGACAGATGAATGGATAAAGAAGATGTGGTACATATATACAATGGAATATTACTCAGCCATAAAAAAAGAATGAAATAATGCAATTTGTAGCAATAAGGATGGACCTAGAGATTATCATACTAAGTGAAGTAAGTCAAAGACAAGTAACATATGACATTGCTTATATGTGGAATTTTTTTAAATGATGCAAATGAACTTATATACAAAACAGAAACAGACTCACAGATGTAGAAAACAAACTCATGGTTACTAAAGAGGAAAGGCGGAGGAGAGGGATAAATTAGGAGATTGGGATTAACATATATACACCACTATATATAAAATAGTCGACAAGGACCTACTGTATAGCACAGGGAACTCTACTCAGTACTCTGTAATAATCTATATGGGAAAAGAATCTGAAAAAGAATAGATATATGTATATCTATAACTGAATCACTTTGCCGTACACCTGAAACACAACATTGTAAAACAATTGTACTCCATTATAAAAAAAAAAGTTTCCTTGAAAAATCCTAAATCCTAAGTATGCTAGAAATTTTGAGAATGAAAAAGTGAATGTCTTCTTATTAAATATACCTAGTTATAATAAAAAGTAAATGGTGAAAAAAGGTGGTAAGGATGAATGAATGCCCAGCTCATTCAGTTTTTAGAGTTTTCATTCAAATCAGACCAAGTTGGTGGCTAAGGTTTAGGAAACAAAATTTGACCAAAATCTAAGTGATTAAAGTGAAACACCTCTCATTCTCTCTCTATTGTGGCTTAAAGGAAAAAATGCCTGGAGCAAAAGCTATTCTTAGCTTCACTGTGGGCCAGAGTAGAGTCAATGAAGGATTCCTGTTATGAATTTCTGAAGTGTCACAAGAACATCTTAGACAACTAAATTTGAGAAAAATAATATTTTTTTTTCTTCTACAGCATCTTTATGTGTCAGTTTGTTCCCATCTTGAAAGTAATGGAATGACATCAGTATCACATTTCTTCCGTTGCTTCACCTTTTGTCTCTGTGTCATTAATGTCTATAAGAAACACTACTTTAAATACAGAAAGCTTCAGAGAAGATGCTCCTTGACTAAGCACATAATAGCAGACCTGGGTTTCTAGTTACCCAGCTAACCAATATAGTTTTGGGGGGAAGAAGGTTCGAGGGTTCTACTGGCATTTAATAGGTAAGGGCTAGAGAGTCTTATATTTCTGAAATTCACCAGAGTCCCATACAAAGTACGGTAAAGCATTCTGTATGGCTTTTGAATTTCCAAACAGCCACATAAGTGAAAAACCTGTTTATAATTAGCAGAGCCCAGAATCTAAGTCCATTTTACATACACACAAGATAACTTTCACAAAGTTTTAATTACACACTGAATTTTCCAAGATTTCACCTACATTATAAGTCAAGGGGAAAATTATGCTGTTTTGTTCATAAGCAGATCAAGAGTTTCACTCTTGGAAAAACTTGTGTCCTTGACTACAATGCTGCTCACAGTACACAAGTTGCCTACACATCTGTGTCAACATTCCTGTGAAGCTGTGGCATTCGGTGATTCTAAGGTTAATTATAGGTACAAGCAGCTGGCTACGTTAAGCTTCTAGTGTGGTAGTACCTGGGTGTTTAGACAAAGAAATAATGTGCTGGTTATTATTTTTAGTTTAAATTACTTTCCTTTTATTTTTCTTTTATTTCATTACAGTTAGGGATTTATTTTTACTTTTTTGAAAGAGATATTATGAATAGAATTTCAAGATAGTATAGGGAGGTTCAAAATATTTGTTATAAAAAATGAGGTTGAATCAAGGAATGAAAACCACTGATGAAGAAGCTAAGAATTTGACTTTAATTCCATTTAAATCCACCTGGATTTAAATCCTTACTCTACGATGTGTTAAGTGATATGTCCTATGGAAATGTTCTTAACTTCAGTGACCCTCTCTGCCATCATCTCTAAAACACAGATAATACAGACCTCAAAAAGTTATGACAAGACACTGAATGTTGAGTCCTGGCTTCAAACTGAGTATTTAAAAGAAGTGGTAACCCTGATTTTGTGTCCCTTGATGGGATTTAGCATTTGTCTATTCACTTCATGGTTCAGCTAAAGAAGTCAAAACAAGTCACCTACGTCTACAATTGCACAGCCACTCATTCAGGTCTCTATTACAATCTAAGAAATTCTGACTCATTTGGTCTAGATGGGAGTCTGGGCACAAGTATCTACTAAAAATTCTTCCCAGGTGATATAATGAGCAGTCAGGTTTGAGAGCCATCTCACCAAACCTACTCAACTGACTGGAAGAGCAGAAAACAGTAAACAATCTGCAGACATAGGATCACATGGTTGAAAGTACAGCATCTACAGAATGTAATGAAATAATAAATTCAAGAACATTCATATCTATTCCAATTGTATGGAGGATGATGATAAGTTATTCTCCATTCTAGCTTCTTCAAACATTTAGGTGAGGAAACAAATTAATTTTTGGAAAGCTCCCTTAGTAACTGATATATTATACTACATGAGATGGTGTCCACTGGCTTCCATTCTGGTGTACTGGGGTATTTATTAGCTGCAATTTGATTAAATTTCATTTCAATATAATCTCTCATAAAATCCCTCAAGCAATTCCCTCCTTTCATCTTTGCTAAATTCAAATTACCTTATATATTTTAAAATCTTTTTTCCTGTTCTTAAGCAAAGTGGCTTCCTAAAGCTTACAATTTAAGCATACATACATACATATATATATACACACACACAGACACACACCAATATATATGTATGACTATATTCGCTTCTGAAAATACTCTTAAGAGTTGATTTCTTAGCCAGCAAGGATTAAAGGTCAACATTTCATTCCCAAATCCTTTCCTCTCAAGGTAATTTAAGTAACAAATGTAAAAACCTTCTTCAGTTTGTGGCCAGATTGTTGCAGGAGGCCGTTTCTCCCAGTCATCAGTTAAATAATAAACTCTGTCTGATACTCAGGAAGCAAACAATGAGAAGCTAAATTTGTGTCTCCTAACAGATGTTTTCAGCCGGGAAAGCACTGATGCACTTCATGCAATCTTTTTCCAAGCAAATCACAGATTTTTTTTCAAGCTCTGATCCATATTCACAGGCTCAGGAGCTGAAATGTGAAGGAAAATAATGCCAGGAAGAAAGCCCATCCTGTGGGTAATGCTTCATGGCACTGACTATAGCCAGCAAGGAAAGCTGAATATCAGCCATCAGTTTACCACTCAGTGAGTTGTTTTGATTTTTTTTTTTAACATCTTTATTGGAGTATAATTGCTTTACAATGTTATGTTAGTTTCTGCTGTATAACAAAGTGAATCAGCTATATGTATACATATATCCCCATATCCCCTCCCTCTTGCGCCTCCCTCTCACCCTCCCTATCCCACCCCCTAGGTGGCCACAAAGCACCCTATCCCACCCCCTAGGTGGTCACAAAGCACCGAGCTGATCTCCTTGTGCTATCCAAGCGGATTCATTGGGGGTACGTGGAAGACAGAGTATATGCCATAGAGGATGCCAACACATCCTATAGAGATAGTTTAAGACAGCATGGTCGACATTAAGCTTTTAAAGAATTCAGAGCAGAGCTAGTAGCAAGTACTTTAAAAATCTGAAAAGTGGGGAAAAAATTAATTCTATGTGTCTGTTCTATTGTATTAATAGTGTCCAAAATTTTTTTAAGAGGGGAGGGAGAGTTTGCTGTGTTATCTGGTAACATCTAAGAGGTCCATAAAGTGGCGCAGATCTCTGAAGTGTAATTCTAGCAAAGCAATCAATTCTTCCATGGTCTGTATTTTTCCATGGAGTTCAACTAAACTCTTCTATCAATAAAATAGCATGCAAGAAACACCATTCCACCTCTCAAGCACTAAACTAGAACAAATATTTATGTGGTAATATGGCCTGCAAATTTTCAGCTGTTAAAATAAACCATGGAAAAATACCTACAATGAATTGGTTGCAAGAATCTCTGGGGATTTAAAAGTATCTTCTACAAATTACTTCATCAACCTCCAGAAAAATCCGTAAAGACTTCTATGCCCATTTTATACAGAAGATGTAAAGGTTAGAGGCAAGAGTTTGACTGGCACAGGTACAGAAAAAGTTGATGTGATTTTGTTAGTTTTGAGTCATGAATCTTCACAGTACTTGAGTATCAGGCTTGAGATACTTGGGTCTGTCTACATTGGTCATACTTTCTGGTCAAATATGATACTCCTACATTCATTATAAGCAACTCATGGAGACTAAAGAGACCTCTAATAAAGTCTCCTGAGAGGTGAGTTAGTGCTACCTGTCTTAGTATTGTTGTCTTTTCCTCTCTTCTTTCTAAATCATTTAGTCTTGTGCCCTATGGAACTATTTTTTGGCACTGATTTTAGGTATCCTCGTAGAATGTGGTGGAATATGAAACAAAGAGTAACCAGTTTTCATACCAATCTATGCAAAATACCAAGGTGTTCATTATACTTTGTTCCCCTTGTGTAGTTACAGAGGAAAGGTCAAGAGAGTAATATGGCAAAGTGGTAGGGAGGCAGACTTTGAAAGCACACCTGGGTACGAGATCCATTTTCAGTATTTATTAGCTCACGGTCCTGGGAAAGTACCACAGAAAGGTTTATGTGCTATCTCATCCAGCTGTTTTCTAACCTTCCAACTGAGATACAAGATGAACCTCATGTTTCAGCTTTCATTTACAAAGTGTTTACACCAGTCATTTACAAAATAGGTAGGGAAAGCCTGTTTGTTGAATAGTGAAAGCAAAGAAGAAAGTGAAAACATGTATCTAACAGTTATGTCTCCTTGGCTTATTTCTTCCTAAAGCTTATCAGAAGACTGGGAGTGTGCTGGGAGACTAATCTTTATTAGTATACCTTCTTAACTTTATCCAGTGAGAAAACATTGGAAAATTTTTCTATCAGAATATTTTTCTTGTTAGGTCTAGATAGCTAGATAAAAACTTAGCTGTACTTTATTACATATTATTAATCAAAATATATACCTAAGCAAAAATATATCAGCTTTTTAAAATTTTTCCAAGGGAAATAATCAAAACAGTAATCTGTGGCAAATTCTCCTTGCCATAGGCTGACATAGGCTTTCCTTTTTCCTCATGGACTTTGTCTCCAAGTAGAAGGATAATCACGAATGCACCTTTAAGAAATTCACTTGAGAGCACATAATCTCTCAAAACTTCAGTTTCTTCACCTGTGACACAGAGGGACTACTGAATTCATAGGCTATTTGGGAAAATTAAGTGAGTCAATGAATGCTAAGTACAAATACGGATAGATGGTAAATAATAAATGCTAGCTTTCTAACCAGTATCACCTTCATCACTAGTATAACTCTGCCAGATACCTTCATTTTGCACCTCCAGATCTATTTCCACCCTGCCCTATCCTGCCCTTTGCCCTCAGAGGCTGACCTTGCCTCTGGCTTCAGGTTTGAGTCCACCAACAAGGAGCTCTAAAAGGAGGTCAGAGGAAAGATCATCCTATATCCTCCTCACACCCTTGAAAATAAACCCTTTTGGAGTAATTTTGAGTGTGCTACCTTTTCCTAATGGGACCCTAACTTATAATAAATTCATCTTTCTATTTGTTATCTTCAGCGCAACATTTAACATTATAAAGGAAACATTGTTTAGATAATTAGCTAAATGTACAAGTTTTCATCCACATATATCATTTGTAAGAGGAGCCAAACTAAGTAAAATTTGCTTCTATTCAGATTCAATTATCACATATGTCTAAATTATGATTTCAGCCAAGCAAGAAATAAAGGTATTTTAGCTGACGCTCAGGAAAGGTACAGTTTTCCTGTGTTGAAAATGAGATTTAATATAGGCCTTTAATCTGATAAGCATTCTGCCTTAATGGCTTCTTTTCCAATGCCTAATATGGCCATTTCCATTGTTCATTTTAGGTGCTTAAAGACAATGACAATTCATTCTCTGTGTCTTATTCAAAACATTGATGCTATAAGCCATCTAAAAGTCTGATTTTTTATTCTTTTAAAAATATTCTCATTTGTTGTGACATCTTTCTAATAACATTTACCTATTGATACCATTATCTGTATCTTGTCTCACATGAAAAGATCAGTCCTGGACAAAAAAGCAAGAGACTTAACTTTTAGTTGTGACTCTTCTAGTTTGTTGTCCATTGTTATATAGATGTGCTCCTTGCCATGCTATTCCTCAATGTGCCCATCCGTTAAAGAGGGCTGTTTTATGACATACCCATCTCCTCGGACTGTGTCAAAGTTAACATGAGATTAACGTAGGTGAAAATACTTTAAATGTTACAAACGTCAGGATTTATCAAATGAACATATTCAACTTTATTTGTGTGAGAAAAACAACTGTACTGCTTTTTATTTAAAGGTGCATGATGTAAATAATTTCGTGTACCTGAATTAACAGAAAGAAAAAGTGATTCAAACACATGTAACCTGACAGAATTTTTTGGGGACCAGTTTAGTCCATCTCTAAAAGGAGCTTTGCTAGGAGTTATCCATTACAGTTAAAGCTCTAGAGTGAGTTATCTTCATTCCTAGTTTTGGTTTCTCATTGCTTCCAAGAAAAAACAAAAGAAGGTATAGACAGGTCAGCCTGAAAGACCAAATTCTTAAAAAGTAGTAGTTTGATGTAAAAAAAAAAAAAGCTAAGAATATTTTTCTCTACAATTGCTCCACCTGAATCTACAACAGAGGGAATAGTATACCCAATAAACAGAAAATACCCAGAGAAAAATATGCCCAGTTTTGACTTTGGTTGGGAAGAGTCTAGATTCATATAGAAAATGAATATATACATTATATTTACAAGTTCACAAATACAAGCATGAACTTCACATATATTTGAGTTCAATATTGACCTCTCTAAGCCTCAATTTCCAGATTTCCTCATTCTTTCAAAATAAGTGCATTCATTTCAAACTTACTTTGTGCCAAGAACTGCCCTAAGAGCTAGACATTCTTTGTTAAATCTTTATCAGATCAAGTCCTTGGACATGTGGAGATTGCATTTTAGTGGTGGACAACAGAAAATAGACTAATACATGGAAAAGGTAAATTTAGATATTGCTTAGGACTGTGAACAAAACAAATGGAGGTGATGTAATCAACAGTCTCTGGCTACAGGGACTAGTTAAGATTGGGTGGCCATCAAGAAAGTCTAAGGAAGTGATATTTGACTCGAGATGTGCCTGAAAAGACAGAGCCAATCAAAGGAAGAATTGGAGGCAGAAGATTCCAGGCAGAGGATATGACCCCCCCTCCCCCTCCAAAAAGAGCATGAAAACCTGAAGGCAGGAGTAAACTTGGCACAGTTGGGGAAAGAAGACTAATGTGAATAAGGGGGAAGAGTATAGTACCAGAGATAAGCAAGGTAGGCAGGGGAAAGCCCATGGAAGGCCTTGTGAACCAAGGTAAGGGGTTTGCATATTATTTTAACTGCAAAGGTAAGCCATTAAAATGTTTTAGGAGATAAATGGCATCCATTCATTCATTTGTTAATTATATAGTACCACTGGTATGCCAGGCATTGATCTAAGCTGAGGGCTGTGCAGCTACCAACAAAAATTCCTGTGTCTGACCTATGGAATGTCCCTCCAGCTGCCTTGGAGAAGATCATTTACATAGGAACAAGGTCAAATTGTTGGGAGCCTAGAGTGGTAATTCAGGCAAAAGATAGTCGGTTGTGGTTTGACTCAGGTAGGGATTGGAACAATAGTTTGCCTAAATCATACGGGGCTTTTAGTCATTACATCAGCTAACGCTAAGCTGCCATATCATAAGTGCTCAAAAATTATAAATATTAGTGTTACAGAGCAGCAGAGAGGATCATTCCAAACTCCACTGACCGTAGGAGTGAGAAACTATCAACCTTTGTTGGGTCAGGAAGAGAGGAACAGAAGCTGCAAATAACTGGCTACTTTTTAACAGTAACTGGCATGGCTAAGAAATGGGTAAGAATTGACAACAAGGAATATTTACACATGATCAGTGATCTCTGAGCACCATTTGTTATTCTCTGGATGAGGGAATATGATAGGATGGAGGAATGGAAAAAGATATAAATATTAGAGTGATGTGACTCATAATGGCATTCCAAAAGTGTATTATTTATTGTGGATACTTAAAAAAATTACACAATCAATTCCAAGTTGTTTAGAAAGATGAAATAGCAGTTAGGAATTTTTTTGCTTTATATCTCTTTGACAGAGATATATATCTATGTATCATACGCATATATACATACATAAATATATACACACACACGTATGTGTGTTGTGTGTGTGTTTTTTACTGAACCATTTCAATTAAGTTGCAGAGCCCACCCATCTATCCCCAAAATGCTTCAACTTGGATATCCTAAGAATAAAGGCCATGCTCCCACATAACTACAATAACACCATTATCAAAACAAAACATCACTAGTATCACTAACATAACCCATATTAAAATTTCTCCTATTACTCCAGAAGTTATTTTATAACATTTTAAAAAAATACACGATCCAGCTAAATTTCCACATGGCATTTGGTGGGTAAATTTCTTTTAGCTTATGCTGATGATTATCTTTGAATAAATTATTACATTGAAGGTTACAAAATGCTGATTTAAAAAATATTTGTTTCTATGCTTGTTTTTGAAAATGACTTATTTTAAGCTATAGCAACATAGTAAAATATATTTTCAATGTCAAGAAAATATGAAGAAATGAATACGACTGATTTTTTTCATCAAGCAAGGAAGATCTGTGCTGAGCATCTGTTAGTTTTGTCTTCTTGGTATATCTTTTTTTTTTTCCCCTTTTCCATTTCAGGTAGTAGAGCCTAAGTTTTCTTTTATGGAAGCCACACAATGCTGTTCACGTAGTTTGGGGAGGAGGGGCATTCCCTCCCCTCAACCTAAGAATAGAAACATAGCCCATGCCTGAGGAATGAGAGAAGTCTACTCCCTCAACCACAGAACAGGGATGGACAAGCCAGCATCAGTTCTGGGACCTTGCTGGAACTATTAGAAAGGAGATGTTTTCTTTCTCTGGCATTGTCATATGTAGGATAACTAAGGCAGGAAATTCATAATTACTTCATGTAAATGATTGGCCTAAAAAAGCAGCAAAGGAAAGCAATTACAAGGTAAGAGGACACAGAAAAATTGACTGTTGAGGTACTCATCAAGCCCTTGGACCCAACCACTGCTGGAAGTGATCTACCTCCAGACCTTCCTCCAAGTTAACCCATAAATTAATTCCCTTTACAGTAAAAGCCACATTGAGTTGGGTTTTTATTTTTTGCAACTGAATCATCCTGGCTAATAATATACTTCTTAATCTTTATAAAGTTTAGACTAGAACAGGCCTCTGATGCAACCTCCTCAGTCCATAGATCAAGAATCTAAGGTCCAAAGAAGTTTTGAAAATTGGGAGATGGTCCATCTAGTTATTTGCAGAACTACAGCTAAAAACCAGGTTTCTACACTTGTAGTCCTTTCTTCTACTTCTTGCAATTTAGCTCCAAGGCTTATTCTGTGTCAACCATAAAAGCTATACACTGATTAACTAGATTTTATTAAGCTTTGTGTGAGCAAATCAAAGAAACCAGGTAACAAAAGTTTTCTTCTGAAAATAGATCCAGTGTTTTATTTGAGCATAATACTTTCTATAATTATTAGAGTCTTTAATATCTTAGTAAAAACCAAGTTCAAAATCCTCCAACCAAGGAAAGTATAGACTACTACAATGCCATTCATGCAATTGGTATATGTACTGCCGAAGTGAGCACCATTCACGCAGTTGGATTTTTTTAGAGATGAAATCACCTTATAATAGGTGACTATTCTACTACTATTTCCAGTGCTTGCTGTCTGCAAATATATTCTGTTCTACAGGGAACTGTAATTTCATGATACTTCATTTTATTAGCTATTAACTACATAACTGATCCAGATATTTGCTGTTTTAAGGAGAAGAAAAAATAGAGTACATTTAGAAGTTTCATGTAATACCGTTTAAAAAAAAATCTGTGGGGCTTCCCTGGGGGCGCAGTGGTTGAGACTCCGCCTGCCGGTGCAGGAGACACGGGTTCGTGCCCCGGTCCGGGAGGATCCCACATAACGCGGAGCGGCTGGGCCTGTGAGCCGTGGCCGCTGGGTCTGGCGTCCGGAACTTGTGCTCCGCAACGGGAGAGGCCACAGCACTGAAAGGCCCGTGTTCCGCAAAAAAAAAAAAAAAACCTGTGGTGATTACAATTTTAATTCCCCAAATATATGGTATCTATCTCTTTCTTTCCCCTAAGGTCACTTATTTGAAACACAGATTTTGTACATCCTTTCGTTAATTTTCCTGAGAACATTGTGGAAAAACTAATATCCTGAAATACACATATACAATCTAGCAATCTAGAAATCCAGCATTTACCTCAGACTCAAGAAATAACACCGCTCCGTGCCAGCTGCACGAGGGAGCAATATGAAAACAACCATTTGTTTTGTTTCATCACTTTCTGGAGCAGGCTACCCACAGGGTACTTAAATAGTTGATTTTCTCTTTTGCCATCTCTCTAGGCTAATGACAAAAATATATTCAGCTACCAAGAAACTAAACAGGTTATTTATGTTTCACTTGTCAAATCTATATTTTTCAAATATCCCCTGAGCCAGATTTGAGGAGGCAGTAAAGCTAGGGTGGGGATATTTCACACACATTTAATTTGTAATTCTAAAGAGGTACAGTTCTTTTTTCTTTTTTTTCTTTTTTCTCCTTGTAGTTCTGCTGGATCTCTACGATGTCAGCAATAATATCGGCACTGTTGTGCTTTGAATTGTTTCTGTGGAATCCCACAGGGTAAAATGGGCAAATTGAATGACTTTAATTTTCCAGTAGGAGGCTGTGGCCTGTTGGCTCATCCATAGAATGCGAAGTCTCTGCCTTTCTGCCCGCTGCTCCCTCATTCCTAATCACACTATGCATGCAGTGTCTACATGGATGACAGGTCCCTGGAAAAGGACTGACCAACTCTCCTTTTTCTTAGGTTTTTTGATTATTTCTTAAAGCTGACCACCAAGAACTTCTTTGTCTAGCAGAAAAGTAATACCTTCAGGTATTCTATTATTAATAAATTCTAATATTAATAGATTCAGCTTATTTGCATGCTTTTGTTATATGAGTACTCAATGAGCAGTAACTCCATGCCAGAGTTTATTTCCTCCTTACTTTCAATATAAGCCAGCTTCTCTACCTGTTATCAGAGTGCTGCCTTCTCTCCCTTATTTCTAGTCTCAGTTTGATGTCACAGTATTCATCAACGACAGGAAAGGAGAGGGAGGTACCTGTTAAATTCTTTCTAATGAGTAAAATTTCAATCGTATGTTGATGCCTTTAAGAAAATGGGAACTCTGACAATGCCAGCTCTACTAAACCAAAAACTTCCATCAGCTATCATAGTTAAAAAGGTATGGGGTTTTATTGATGACAATATATTGGGCTAGGTACAATGCTCCCACTGAGAACTTAAAATGTCTTGATTACAGTATTTTCAAACATCTTTTAAAGTGCATTTATTCATCTACAAGAATATAAAAGACTCCTTTGAGACCAAAATCTTGGTAAAAACAGAACCCAAAGAGGTAAACAGAGCACTGACGTTGGCTTTTGCTTTAGAGTCTTTGCCAGCTCCGACTGATTTTTAGCTTTTATGTTCTATGAGTGCAGGTGGAGAGGTGGCAGTGGAAAGAGACATAGTTGAGGAATCTACTAAAGTGGAGCATCTAACAGAAGACCCCCCACAGTTAACTGGTACCCTACAACACCTATCAGTTTAGTAATGATGGCCAGAAATAAATCTCTGTCCCTTCTCAAGGGGAAAGCATGGAAAGCACCTGTCTCAAATCTTGGCACTGGCCTGGGAAAAAAGAAACCTCCCCTGAAAATGCATACCACAGCTGGTCCTCCTGATGGTAGGTAGCTGTAACCCTTAATCCCAGAATTTAGTTCAAGCTGATCCCAGGAAGGTAATACTCTGAGGTACTTATCAAAGGCAGTAGAAAATACACTGTGAAGCACCATCTTTTAACCCAGATGTCAAAAGATCCCAATCAATAAACTTGCCAGGGATATACATACACTCAATAATCACAAAACTCATAATGAAATGACGTGGCATGAGCAAAGCCAGCAGAAACCACAACCATTATAATCAAAACTATAAAGGCACAGATGTTAGATTTATTGCAAAATTTAAAATTAATGCTTAATATGCTTCAAGAAATAAAATAGGGGCCTGAAAATAAGAATGAGCATGTAAGATTGCCAAAACAGTTTTGAAAAGGAACCAAAGAACATTTCATAATAAAAATTATAATAACTAAAATTAAAACTCAATGAGCATTTAAGAGATGGGAGAAAAAGTGTTAGAAAACTGGAAAACTCATCTAAAACTATGCAGAAGCCACTGTAGAAAAACAAGACAGAAAATATGAACAAAACATGGATGGAGGAAAGTGGCCTACCAAGTACCTAAGTTTTGGAATGAAATAAGATAATGCTGATAAAGTTCCTGGAACTATTTTTTTTTTTTTTTTTTTTTTTTTTTGCGTTACGCGGGCCTCTCACTGCTGTGGCCTCTCCTGTTGCGGAGCACAGGCTCCGGACGCGCAGGCTCAGCGGCCATGGCTCACGGGCCCAGCCACTCCACGGCATGTGGGATCTTCCCGGACCGCGGCACGAACCCGTGTGCCCCGCATCGGCAGGCGGACTCTCAACCACTGCACCACCGGGGAAGCCCCCTGGAACTTTTTTTTTTTTCGGTACGCGGGCCTCTCACTGTTGCGGCCTCTCCCCTTTTGGAGCACAGGCTCCGGACGCGCAGGCTCCAGACGCGCAGGCCCAGCGGCCACGGCTCAGGGACCCAGCCGCTCCGCGGCATGCGGGATCCTCCCAGACCGGGGCACAAACCATATCCCCTGCATAGGCAGGATGACCCTCAACCACGGCGCCACCAGGGAAGCCCTGGAACTATTTTTAAAGCCACAATTTACACTCAGTTTAGCAAAGAGGAATAAATTTGAATACCACCCACATCTAGACATAATATAATGAAATTTCAAAGCAACAACCAAAAAAATTATCACAAATATCAACATTATCTACAACATTATAACTGCAGTGAATAAAAAGGCTATTAACAACTTTATATCAATATAAAACTTAGTTGAAACAGAAAAATTGTAAGAAAAAACATTAAAAAAATTAACGAAAGAAATATAAAGCTCGAATGACCAATGTTCATATCTATCATACCGTGACAAAGAACCCAAGGCAAAAACTGCCAAAAGGAACCCCTTATAAACAGACTCAATTCTGCTTTTCTTCCACAAATACCCCACAATATGAACACGAATGTAATGTGTTCTTTGTAAAATGGCCCAGCCTCATCTCATTACACCCAAGACTAGACTTAGACTGTTCTTCACAAATTTAACTACTTACAGTTTGAAAATTCCAAGCCATCCTTTGTCTCTGGTCTTCGCCTGAGCTGTTACTTCTGTCTGAAACCTCCTCCTCCTCTTATCCACTTCCTGCTTCCTTCAGGGAACTTCTGCTCATTATTCATGATGTAACTCAGGTGTTGCCTACTCTAAGCGGCCTCTGTAGCTTCCCCCACCTGACCCGCATCTTGAATAATGGTCTCTCCGTAATTGAATGAATGCCTGCCTCTGCAAGCTTTTATCAGTTGTTTTGTAGCCATCTATTTCTTTGTGTCTCTCCCAGCCGACTGAGAGCTGCTGAGGACAGTGATTTTGACTTTTGATCTTTTGATTCTGTGCTGTTCTTCAAGGTCTAACACAGTGTTTAAATATAATAGTTCATATCAATTTGTTCCGTAATTCTATAATAAATGAACGCAATTTATCTTGATATTATTAGCCACTTAATTCATCCATCTGCTAGCTCCTGTCAACAAGAACTTTCTGCTTGATTTCCCTGTAATTTTTTTGTGTGAGAAAAGAATGTATCTACATCAGAAGTGAATATCTCATCTGATTAATGGTCTGCCATAAATTAAAAATTTGTCATTTTGGCTTTTACATCGATGTCTCCTGAGTATGCTAAGAGTGAATCAGTTTTCTTGAGCCAGTTTCGAAGAGCCAGGACCATAGTGTACTGGCCAAGATAAATGCCACCTGTTGAGGGTTTGGGCAGGCAGCCAGTTAGCTTTTCTTTACACAAATCTCTGCAGCTGGAGTCCCCTTCCGTCCAGAAACTTCCTCACAGCATTCTTCAAACTATACTAGAAGGAATATAAGAAAAATTAGGTTTCTTCTTTTTATTGCAGATATTTACCTTCTACTTGATTTGAGGCAGCTCACATTAGGGGATAAAGGCAGGTTTTGGTATCAAGCAGACTTCAGCTCATTTTGGCTCTGACACTTAGTAACTGCATGTTCTGGGAAATTTTATAGCCTTTTAAAGCATGCTTTTCATTTCTAAATAGGACAATAATCTCTACTTCACTTGCTGTGGAGATTCCACGTGAACATTTGGCCCATTGCCTTGTACCTGCTAGGCCCTCAGTTGGTTCACTTCCCTTCCCCACTGAGTTATGAGCATGCTATGGCTTCCTACAATAACTGAAGTGCCTGATTTTTTTCCTGCTAGATTATAAGCTTCTTGTGGACAAATGCTTCCTCATAACAATTTTGCATAGTATCATACCTTGCACGCAATAAAAGCTCAATAAATTTGGTGAATCCCCATAGTTGTATCATCTTTCCAAGTAGATATATGCAGGAAACTGCTTTTTTTCTTCGTTTTTTGGCCACACTGCGCAGCATGAGGGGATCTTAGTTCCCCAAACAGGGATCAAACCCTCACCCTCTGCAGTGGAAGCTCGGAGTCCTAACCACTGAACCACCAGGGAAGTCCTGGAAACCGCTTTCTAACAACATGGATTTGGTTTCTACTTTAACAGTAAACATCTAAGAAGCATTTGATGGCCCAGAGCTGTGTTTCAGAACCAAGTTTACCTCACAGACTTCACACAGCTGGTGTTGGTTTTTGACTTTCTGGCATGTTCAACCACATTCGTCCACCACTCCTGCCTATGCTTATGTAGTGCAGAACTCCAGACCTCTCTTGCCTTCCTGGATATCTGCTAGTCAGCCTCATCTTCTTCCCTATCTTTCCCACAACCCATCTCTGCTTTATTTCTCCTTATAAATGAAATATTTAATGTTAGCTAAACAAAATACTCTCTTCCACAATACAATTACAAAATATCTAACTATCTGAAGGCCTGTTCTGCCAGTTTTTCCCAGAGCACAGAGGGCCTCCTTCCTGATCTGCACCCTGAACTCCTTTCAGGATGTGTTGAAGGTCAGCGACTGCAGCGGCTAATGACTTAATCCTCGTAGAGGCAGATGGCAAGTGCCAATTTTTAGTTGTCAGCAGTATTAAAATGGATCCATTTTAGGTTAAAAAAAATCAAGTTGCAGAAGCCTTCAAAACAGAAGCGTCAAATTTGAAATATGGATCGTTGTTTCATGATTTAAAAACTCCATGTTCTTGGAATTAATATTTTAGTTTTTCATGCTGTCCAAAATAATGAATAAAAATGTAGTAATAACTGCTTGGGATCTAAAACAGATGATTAAAGAATTATCATAAAATCGTCTGACCCAAAATTATAGAGACACTGTTAGGAAAAGTTCCAATTATGTCCACTTTTTTTTTTTTTTTTTGCGTTACGCGGGCCTCTCACTGTTGTGCCCTCCCCCGTTGCAGAGCACAGGCTTCGGACGCGCAGGCCCAGCGGCCATGGCTCACGGGCCCAGCCGCTCTGCGGCATGTGGGATCTTCCCAGACCGGGGCACGAACCCACGTCCCCTGCATCGGCAGGCAGACTCCCAACCACAGCGCCACCAGGGAAGCCCTATGTCCACTTTTAACCACAGTTTGATTTAATGGAAACTTTTGATATAAACTATTGTGAAAATTAAAACATTATTTATTATCTGCAGCTCAAGGTAGTTCATCCAACTGATTATCCTTTGTCTTGAGGACTGCAGGCTTCACATATCTTCTGCCCACTCCTTCCTTAAATTTTCACTGCCTACTAAAATGTCATTGCCGCAGAGAACCCATTTTCCGTAATTTTACCGTGTCGTTGACTTACTCAAATCCATTGCTCGTAAATCTTCAATAACTATCTAAATATTACTTGAGAAAAACCCCAAACCAACAAACAAAACCTCTTAGCTTTGGTTTCAAATCAATCAGGAAAAACAAAAAACACCTCTATTACAGAGATCAATACAAATGACCTATTATAATGCTAATGAAGAGTTGTGTACTTAAAGGAATGCCCTAAAATGAGTCCTGGTAAGCCAATGAAGAGGCAGAAGAGCCAATTTACATTACAGTGCCAGCCATGCTAAATATTCATGAGGGTTCATTTTGAGAGGGCACTTCCATCAATAATACTAAAGATGACACCTAAATTAAAAGAAACTACTTAGCATGTGGAAAGAGTATACAGGGTTGAGCCCTAAGATAGGCAAATTTTTGAAAACTTGTAGAGATTTGAAGTAGAAAGTAAGTCAACAAGCTTTTCCAATTCAACCTCCGGTGTTAAGAGTGTACCCTTATATTTCTAAAAACAAAACTTAGGTTGTAATATATTATCCTAATCTACAGAGATTAGCATTTGGACACATCCTTAGGAATATAGACACTTTAGTAGGGCTCAAACAAACTGATTTAAAATATTTTCAAGCATAACATGTTTTATTACAGAGAGGAAAAAAGGAATGACCAGTCATGGAGGAAAACAAGCAGTGGGAGTTATTCTGCTGAGATTACTTTTGCATGCAAATGCTATCAGGTAGCAGGGTCATCTTGAATTTACATTATCAATTCTCTCTCTTACGATATGAGGGGAGAATTAGGAAAGTACCTCCACTGGCAGTGAGTGGGCAAACTTAGGCCATTTCTTGAAAATAGGAAGACAGCTGAGAAAACAGTGCTCATATCAAAAAAAAAAAAAAAAAAGACAAATAGACATGTTCCCAGATTTCATTTAGATTAAATATTGTAAAGATGTAAACTGCATCCAAATTAATCCATTTTTAATGAATTTCAATAAATAAATAGGGATTTTTGTTATGTCAGGTTTTTAAAAAGTATGTAATAGAATGATAATTCAACCACAAAATGATGAGAAAATATTACTCACTATTGGTGAGGATGAAGAGAATATGGAAATCTTTTATAATACTGTTCTTAACTTTTTGGAATTAAATTTGATAACTGGTATCAATAGGTTCAAAATCATGACTATCCTTTCTTCTAGTAATTACACTTCTAAAACATTATTCTAAGAAAAATAATCAGAGATGCTCATGAAGATTAAATACAAGATAGAGCTTCACACCAATAATGATAAAAAAAAAATTGGAAACAAAGCTCCCATAGGAGTTTGGCTAATCTCTAAAATTAATCTATATAATACAATACTAAGAATTGCTAAGAGTTATGTTTTAGAGTTTAGAGGAATATAAGGAAAATGTTAAATATAAGGTTAAAAAAAAAAGTCTAAGACAGCATCTATAGTGTGATTTATCAATATGATTTCTCTCTCATTATGTGTGTATATATATGTGAGAAGAGAGAGGGAGAGAGAGGAAAGAGACCAAATTGAAAGAATGTTATCATTGGCAATTACAGGTTGTAGATTTAGATTTTATCAGACAAGAATGAGTACAGAAAGCTACATTTTGTGGAAAATGACATGTATCACCTAGAAATGCTCTCAGCCGCAGGTAACAGAGGTTTAAACAGAATAAATATGACTTAAAGAGACGTCTGCTTAAAGAAAAAATCTGAATGTTGTCAGTTGTTTCTGGCATTGATTTAGCTACTGAACAATGCTATCAGGGCCCCTGATTCTATTTTTCTGCTTTGCTATGCTTAGATTGTCAGTTTTTATCCTTGTGCTTGTCTCATCACAGTAGCCAGATGGCTACAACAGCTTCAGCCATTACATCTGCATTTAAGACAGAAGAAAGAGACTAAGGAACAATGCCAACCATGTCTGGTATCCTCAAAGAGAGAAGTAAAAGCTTTCCCATAATCATTCTCTTAAAAAAATTGACTTTATGTCTCATTGACCAGAAGTGGACCATGTGGTCAACTCTAGATTCAATGCTATTTGATAAAAGGAGGAACTTGAGTACCACAAATGACTTAGACCAATGGTTCTTAAACTTGGCTGCACACTTAGGTCAGTGGTTGTCAACCAGAATTTTAAAATATGAAAAGTATGTGTCTGTCTTCTGGGTAGGTAAGAAATGGGAAACAGTCATTGACAAAATCATAAATTCTTTTAGTGGTTCCAGATGAAAAAATAGTCTTTCTCACCTTATTCTAACCCTCTAATATTAGTTGCTGGCAAGGCATTTAATTGCTTAACCCAGCTACTTCCTTCATAAAATACACTGAAGGAGAACATTCATTTCATTTATCATCATTCTAGTCTAGGAAAATGAGAAAAGGTGTTTATATAGGAGAAAACTGTGAAACAATTTGAAATAGGCCAAAATCACTATTAGTTTTCTTCTATGAAAATTCAGTGTTCTCTAGGAACACTCTTCCAGGTTATCTGATTTTACAAATCTGTATGCCTTTCATTATCTTTGAGCAATGTTACAACTTCATAAGTTGCAAATAACTGATATGAATACAAACAATTCTTGTTGATAGACATATAAATAAATTTTGTTTGGTGGAATTATAATTAACACCTCTCCTTCTCCTACTATGTAATATATCAGTTTACCATCTATTTTAGATTCATTCTTATCTGCTAATATATTGTGGTACTTTGAATTCGTCTTTGAATCAGTTGTAACATTTTATTGGTTCACTCCTTAATTAATGAGGTAAATAAACTGTTTGATGTTATATGAGAATCATGATTATATTCTAAGTTGTTCTTTAACAGATGAAAAATGCAGAGGTTGATAGGGAAAATGGAAATTTTGACTTGACTGTGTGTCTGAATTGGTCTCACAAAAGTCTGCTTTATTATTATAAATCAAATCAATGGTTGATTCTACTGTTATGAGTAGGAGATATTTCACTGACAGTTTGAAATCTGCATTTAAACAAACAGAAACAATAACAACTCAACACAAACCTGCAGAAAAAAGTAGTTACAGAAAAATAATATCAAATTTCTCAAAAGTTCATTTACATTTTGTGCTTTGCAGTCCTAAATTCAGATGAACATCATCCTCTTTCTTTCACTGTTGCTTTCACTCTGTCTCCCTTTTCTAGGTTAATAAGAACAACAACAAAGACAGTATAATACTTAAGGATTCTCAATGTGACTCAAATTTCAGCATATTTGTTTTAAGAATTGGCATTAGCTTTTCATAAAAAAATAAGGAAAAATAGATGAAAGTCTTTAATTTTTCTGAATTTAGAAGAAAAGTTTATAGAATTTTAAATTTTATCCAAGACTAGTGTTTAGGACTTTGGTAGGAACTTTTAAAATGTGCCTGTATTGCCAAAACAAACAATTAACCTGTTTTTTAAACTCTGTTCCATGATATCAAGTCTTTGATAAATGGAAAATAAAATCAAAATCAAAAGAATATTCACTCTGAGTTGTTCGTGACTAAAGGTATTGTCCCTTCTAGGAAAAGAGCTCTTTAATCATTAACGGTGGGGTTTCAAGTACCCTAGCAGTTCAGTGTCAGCTGTTTTGGCGGGTGGTCAACATACACATTTCATTAACTTCCAAGTTACCTCATATAAACTTCATTTTATTTTGTGTAGTATACACTCTCTGGTCTGTATACTCACAATATTCACTCTCTGGTCTATACAAAGCTTGAAATACTCTTTGGTCTGTACAAGGTACATTTAAATAATCTATTTTTACAACAGGGACATTCAACATGGGTCTAATAATGTGAATAAACTCTGGACAAAATTGGTCAAAATACCAAATACTTTTGACCCTTCTGGCTTTAGCCAGTCAGCATGAAATTTAATTTATACCAATATGCCTGAAGATTTGGTGAAGTGGAAAACAGACTCTCCATAGGGACCAACTTACACTATAAATTTTTCCCAACTGTAAAACCAGGACTGATGGAATATTTCAATTGTAACAATAGAAAAAGTCATTACAGAACAGTAACCACAAAGAAAAGATATGTTCCATCTAGAATTCTTATAACGTGTAGACTAAGATTGGGACCAGCTGAGCCAAGGATCCATCTTGCTCTTAATGAAATCTGAGCCAGATCAATTGCATGCTGGGAGCATCACTGTTGGAGATAGCTCTGTGGCAAATGAGTTTCTTGAATCACCCAAGTGGATCTAACAGTCATTTACCTGAACAGTTGGAGTCATTTTGCTGGTCTGAATGAGGTTTTAAAAACAAAAAACCTGATAATAGCTCAGCTTATCTACTTTGCCAAAAGGACAACTGGCACATCTATGTTTAATGTGATGAAGGGTACATAGAATGTTTTGTAGACCATGTTTGGCAACGTCTCAAGAGAAAGATATAAGTTCTATTTGAGCAGCCGTTTCTACACAGTCATGTTGGAATCCTAGGATTGATGTAGACGTCTCAGGAAGCTGATGAAGGGAGGGAAGGACAAAGTCATGTGGGTAGAGTTCTATCTCCTAGGGAACCTCCCTTATTTTATCCAATTCTTAAAAATCAGTGTTCTACAAAATATTTCATTGTTCAAAGAGTTCCACTGCTAAAAATATTATCCAAGAACATTCCTCTAAGTCAGTGATTCCCCACAGGGGCTATTTTGCCCCCAGGGGACATTTGATAATGTCAATGATATATTTTGGTTGTCACAACTTGGGAGTGCTATAGGCATCTAGTTGGTAGAAGTCAGTGATCCTGTTAAACATCCTACAGTGCACAGGACAGGACAGCTCCGCAACTAAGAATTATCTGACCCAAAATGTCAATAGCACCATGGCTGAGAAACCCAGCTCTAAAGCAGATGTATGATTTCCATAACAGCTCTAAATTCTCCTTAGAATAGTCGAAAAATATTGATTTTACAAAACCATGAGTATTGTTTTCCTTTGTTTTCTAGAAGAACCCAAGGTTTTTTTTTTTGTTTTGCTTTGTTTTGTTGTGTTTTTTTTTGTTTTATTCTGTTCCTTTGAGAAACAGCCTGGTATAGTGAAGAGAGAAGATATATAATTAGATCTAGGTTAGAATTTTGATTCTTCCACTTATTATCTCTGTAGCCTCGGGATATTCCCAGATCTTTCTCAGTTTCTTCTTTTGGAAAATGGAGATGATCATACCAATTTACTGGATTATTGTCAGAAATAAATGTGAAATTTATTTGTCGAACTTTTGTTTATATAAATAAGAAACAAATACAAAATCTCACCATTGGCAGTTATGTATATATTAAAAATCTTTAATAACTCCCTCTGTGGTAATGGAGATTTAAATATACAGGTGGTATTGACTGGCTCCAGCCAAGACAGGATTAAGGTTCCCTTTAGCTTAACTAAACTTTAGACAGGGTTCTTTCAAAGTCTAGGCCCTTACCTCCTTTTTCTTAGAGCATTTACTTTAAAAAACTTGTAATTGCAAATTCTTTCCTGCACCCCTTTGAAAATGTATATAAATCTCCCAGACTTATATCAGTTTTATAACCCAGGAATGTCTTTCTGAACAACCTGGCAGCTGTCCCTCTGAAGTAGAAACATCAAGAAAAATAGGGCCCTAACTCCTAGTGTGTGTAGGAGAGTAGGAATCTAACTTCAATGGGCACCAGTTAGCAAACACAGATGGATTAATCATAGAGAAAAACATTTGCAAACTTAGGAATAACCCAATGTGCTCAGCCTATCCCACTGATCATCCTTCCCACTAAGGTCCTTCAGTACTTTCCTACTAGCTCACCCCAGCACTTAAAAATCTTTCTACCTTTTATTTCAGTGGTGTTAAGTTCAATCTCTCTCCTCTGTTGCAATGGTCTTGAATAGTCTTCCTTGCCTATTTAACACTGTCCAATGAAATTTTTCTTTGATAGCTCCCAGCATCTGCCCAGCCTCCACTTTAAACCAGGGTGAGCTTAAGGTATATTCCACAGAGAATGGGAACAGGCCTTGGAATGGAAGACTTCTCTGGTCAAGAAACAGTAGATAGTCTTATCTAGGGAAGTGAAGATTTGCCCATTTCACCCGTATTATCAGATCCAATATTCTTAGAGTAAATGCCAGCAAGAGAGATTTCTGGAATTATTAACACTGTCCTGGAAATGTCAGCCCTCCTAGACCCAATATTGCCCTATAAACAGAGCAGACAGCAAACTACCTCATGGACTTGGACCTCTCAGCTAGATCCAGAACTATTTATAAGACAGCTTTACAGCCTTAATCAGGTTATTTCACTTTTCTTGAAGTGAAAGGACCTTGCACGTTATGGAATATAATTTCTTAGACCTCATATATCACATTTCACTCAGCTACTTCATTAAAAATAACTTAAAAAAAGAAAACTGAAAATTCAGGGATAGAGTAACAGTTTTATTTAAGAATCTGCAGCCAAATATGGAGGCCACCTACTTATATAATTTTTTATTGGAACATAGCAACACCCACTGATTTAAATATTGTCTATGGCTGATTTCTCACTAAAAAGACAGAGGTGAGTAGTTGTGACAAAGACTCTACAGCCTAAAAAGTCTAAAATATACTAAACTGTACTGTTTGGCTCTTTATGGAAACACTTTACCAACTCCTATATAAAGAAGGAGAGCAGGGTTAATTATGAAGTTCTGGGCTGTTATGACCAGCTTTTACATTTTTATGTTACTTTTTAATGGTCTCTATTATTATAAAAATTAGAAGAGTTCAGGTCTCTTAGTAGACCAAATAAATGGCCCCCCTATAGTCTTCCAGGGCTTTGAACAAGTTGAGAAACAAACCTGGGAGCAGTCGATGGCGGCTCTTTCTGTGTTGACAATGATCCAGTGGGAGGGTGTGGCTTAGTGTCAGAGTCCTTGGACCTGTGAACTGAACCCCATGATTAAGCAGATTTACTCACTAGAGTGGGAAGCATCATTATCCACCCCTAAGATGGGCAGAAATAACTGGATGTGGGACGATCTGAGGCAAACATGCCAACTTATTCTTCCTATATTTACCAATCATTCTACTTCAGAGATGGAGTGCAGGAACGTCTAGAGAGAGGACAGAAGAGTGTGCTGGGTAAATCACTCCTCTAGAAAACCAGGAGAACGAGAAAAGCTTCCCTTTTAACTGAGAGTTCAAGCATAAATCTTAATAATTAAAGTGGATGATGGTATTAGAGATGGTGTATAGTTTATATATTACTTATTTTTAATATTTTTTCAAAATGAACAAAATTTTTTGTACTTCAGTAAAAAAATAAAGAAAAGCTTAAAACTATGTAAACCAGTGTTATATATTAAGGTTTTTTTAGAATTTTTATGAAGATGAAACATTAAGAACAGAATGCTTAGTTATATTTGTATCTGCAAAACCTTGAATGAGGAAAAAATATAGGCAAATTTAAGTTCCTTTTTGTTCTTGTTGTTGTGCTGTTGCCTATATTTTTCTTCTTTTTTCTCCTTCATTTTAGTGAGCATTCACTCACCCTGAATGCTTTAATATTATCAAGTGACAGAGGAGAAGATATACAACTAAGGATAGCATTAATGCATGTAAAATATTATAACCTTATAAATTGTCAAATCATCCCCTTAAGTTTTTTTTATCAGTTTTGAAAAATTCTGATCTGGCTCCTTGCTGTTTTTAGTAAAATTGCTAAATTTAAAAAAAATATGTAATAACATTCTGAATATTTCTGTGGCTAACACCTTGGTATTACAGCATACTGACATATACTGATATATTTCTCCAGAATGAAATGTAGTTTTCCTTATATGTAATCTTTGGTGTGCTAGGCCTCATCTTGAGGTGTAACTTTTTACACACATCCTCACTTAATCAATAAGAACACAACTCAGTGTTTTGGGGGGAATTGATAAATTCTCAGTACCCAGTGGATGCAAAATGTTAGTAAAAGTGGTTTTGCTTAATAGTATATTACTTACAGAAAAATATATATGATGGGTGATTTTCTATTACTTGAAGGAGAGTCATGTTTGCTCTTGCATAAGATGAACATCTCATCCAAGATTACCAAAAACAAAACACAATAAAAACACTCAAAACTGAGTAGTAATGCTAGTTCAAGGTCATATGGGATGTGTACTTCTCTGTAGCAAGTTAAGAATCTACATAGAATCACAATCTAATAACTTTGTACCAGTGTTGCTGGAAGTACATCAATGTAATTTGGTTTCCTCCTAAATGAATATTTTACCTGGATCCATGATGTAAGTTAGATAAAAGGGATTTCCAGAGAAAGCTTTATTGTATTGTATTGTATTGTATTGTATTGTATTTTTAAAATTTTATTCACTGAAATATTGAACAAAAGTACAAGGCTTTTGGGTATTGACACACAATATATGACAATATCAATGTTTTATTGAAATGTTGAATCTAGAAAACTTAAAATGTATTATTCTCAGGATACTCACAGAGAGGAACCGTTCTGTGGATGTGAATAATGTAAAGAACCAATTGAGCCATCCATCTTCATTTCAATAACAATTAATTCCCAAACATCATAATAATTACTACTATTATTATTACTACTATATTAGACAAAAATAGACTCCTGGCTGAAGGTATGAAACAATTTCAAACCTGTAAGGCTTCAGGAAGTAAGTTACAGCTGAATTTCTGGCTCACTATCTCTAAGTAATAAGAACACAAAGTATTCCTAAAGAAATTACTACGTCTATGCAGGATATCTTGTTACTAAAGACCCTTGACATTATATACTTCTTTGGAACTTTGGATTTTAAAAGTTTCCTATATATATATTGAGAGATTTCCTATCTCATTTGTGTTGTCTGAACTTATTCTTACTGTCCTGTCCTTGGATGGTATGGCTGAAAGAATGTTTCCTTTTGGCAAATTGGCACCTCTGTTAGTCTGAAACGGAGCCTTGACTAGTAGCATAGCTGACATTCTGATCTGATCCGAGCAGGCAAAGACAGACAAGCTGTCATCCTTCCTGTAAAAAGCCTGCTGTGCAGAACTATCCTGTCTGGTGGGAATATGCTAGATTTCCCTGGAGAGAGACTACTGCATTTGGGTTTATATTTATTGCAGATTCACCTGATTTGGTAGATGGATTTAGATGGAAATTCTTATTATTAGTCAGCTTGATGTTTCTTTAATGTTCCTTGCTGGTATTCCCCCCATAACTATGTCTTGGCTCTGCAAACACAAAATCTCAGTTTAATGACTGGTATCCTCCCTGGAGATTTTCATTCTTCTCCCTACTCTGTTCCTGGAATTCTCCATAACCTTGTGGAGCAAAACAAGTTGAGAGTTTCAGATAGTTTACAATAATCTTGTCAACTGGAGTCAAAATTCTAGTTCACTATTCAAAAGAATATGTGTGGGACTTCCCTGGTGGTCCAGTGTACACGGGTTCAAACCATGGTCCGGGAAGATCCCACATGCCGTGGAGCAATTAAGCCTGTGCTCCACAACTACTAAGCCTGCGCTCTAGAGCCCATGAGCCACAACTACTGAGCCCATGCACCACAACTACTGAAGCCCACTCGCCTAGAGCCCGTACTCTACAAGAAGAGAAGCCACTGCAGTGAGAAGCCCATGCACCGCTCTAGCCCCCGCTCACCACAACTAGAGAAAGCCCACACACAGCAATGAAGACCCAACACAGCCAAAAATAAAATAATAAAAATAAATTAAAAAAAAGAATATGTGTATCTCAGTTATTTGTTTTCATAGGTGGATTCACTTTGCTAGAAGCACCAAAGTACATATGTATTTGAATAACTAGTTATGTCGTCTTTGTGTCCTGCTGGTAGTCCGATTATCCTATCAGATCTTTGGCCCAAAGTTTATGCTGTCTGGATTAGAGAGATATGCGATAAAAAGCGCTGTAATAAAAAAACTTTAAAATTTAATAGTTCAAACAAAACAAAAGTTTATTTCCCTCTCGCACAGTGGTCCTGTATGGAACACTGTGTGTGTTACAAGTCAGCTCTGAACAGTCATTTAGACTATAGGTTGATGTGCCATCAACACATGATTAAGGTTCATGTGTTCATGTTCACTGCCATACTGCCATCAGAGAAGGGGACAAATCGAGGACTAGTCTAAGAAATTTCCTCTTAAGGAAGTGAGGCAGAAGTGCACATCACTTTGGCTTACATTTATTGACATGACCTTAGTTATCTGGCTACCTTCAAAGGGAGTTAGTAAATTCAATCATTATCTGACAACCATATTCGAGCCTCAACTCATGGTATGGACTAATGGGAGGCATATTTTGTTGGACATCCAACAGCGCCTACCATATTACCTTCATCTCCCCAAACTCAGTGCTCCTTTACATGGAACCATGGGAGTCACTAAGTTCCTCTTCTATGCTCTCCAAGGGAAATGGGGAACACTTTTCCCTGGGTCCACTATATTATAATCCCTTATTGGCCCTAGGCAGAAGTCTACTCCCTCAAGCCTCCCATCCTTATAAATCTCCAGGTGAGTAAGAGATTCCATCCCCTGTCTTCATATATGACCCTAAATTTCTGGGAACACCTGTCAAGTTCTTCTAATGCATTATCACTGTTTATCACTGTACTCCCATGGCTGTGCCAAGAGCAACTCCAAGGTGGGCCTGTAAATCTACCCTCAGTGACCTGCCCCCTAGGTGTGGAAGGTGTGCTTTCTCATTTTGCAGGTACTTCCAATTAGGATGGGGGGAATTCTCTTAATCAAGAAGATCATATGTCTTAAAACTCCATCCATTCCTCTCTTTCTGCTTTCCAGTATTTTTGAAGAAACTAGGCAAGAATTGGCTAGGCAGTGATTGGGGTTACCAGATCTGTTGAGCAACTTATTAATGGGCTCTGAGAGAAACATTTAGACCCAACTGTAGATTGTTGGGAATTTATCCCCTCTTGTTACTTACTACTGGTTGCCAGTTCCGGAATAAGAACAGTCATACTCAAAATACTTTCTTCAAAATCTTGTCTATACCCATACATTATTTTGTGGAGTTGTCATCATAGCACAGATCCAACTTTTAGGCAATAATTGGTAATCATTCAGTAACTGAACAATACTCCATGGTGTTCTTGTTTAATAAGTTTTAAAAACCTTATTATCAATGTCGGAGTCCTACCTTGTAGGAAGTTTAGAAACTACAAAGAAAGAAGGTCTATTTTGTAATTACTCATTATACAAACTGATGCCTTTTGAGATTTAATAAAAAAAATATTTAAACAATGAAAAAAATTAAAAAACAAAACTTATGAGCAATGGCCACACCAAAACAACAACAACAAAAACAGATCTATTTTGACTTAACCTCTGTTGGTGACATATTAAATTTTTTAATTAAATAGAAAATGTTGTTAAGTGTAGAACAAACATTAATAGGAAGAAAATGAAGTTCAGTTAGAAGAAAAGCAATTAAGTCAGCTTATCTAAGTTCATGTCTCTAGACCAGAAAAATTATATCCCACAATACTGGAATCCCTTACAGTGATGGCAAATTTATAAAGCATAAAGAAGAAAATAGTATAAATATTGTGACAGGCAAAATGTAGGGGAAAGATGTATTCCTAAAATACTTGAAAAATAAATTCTACATTGAATTTGTCAAAAGTTCAAAATACATTCTTTATTTTATTGAATATCTGCATTTACATAATTCTTACATTTTGCACTTTAAAAATTCTTAACTCTAATACAAAAAGCTACCTGTGTTTCCTTTACGTTATTTTGTGATACTTCATATATCACATTATATTTTTATATGGAATCTCTTTATAGCTTTCTATTAAAATTCCTTCTTCCAATCCATACCATCTTTGAAATTTTTGTTTTATAATAGAGTTTAATATCCTTAATATTTTAAAGTTTATGCTACTGCAATAAATGAGAAGCAGTGCCTTTTAAGAGGTGAAGATAATAGTGTTCCAGTGTGGAGAAAAGGGAACCCTCCTACACTGTTGGAGGGAATGTAAATTGCTACAACCACTATCGAGAACAGTACAGAAGTTCCTTAAAAAACTAAAAATAGGACTACCATATGACCCTGCAATCCCACTCCTGGGCATATATCCAGAGAAAAACATGGTTCAAAAGGATACATGCACCCCAATGTTCATTGCAGCACTGTTTACAATAGCCAAGACAAGGAAGCAACTTAAATGTCCACTGACAGATGAATGGATAAAGAAGATATGGCACATATATACAACGGAATATTACTCAGCCATAAAAAGAAACGAAATTGAGCTATTTGTAATGAGGTGGATAGACCTAGAATCTGTCATACAGAGTGAAGTAAGTCAGAAAGAAAAAGACAAATACCGTATGCTAACACATATATATGGAATTTAAGAAAAAAAAAATGTCATGAAGAACCTAGGGGTAAGACAGGAATAAAGACACAGACTTACTGGAGAATGGACTTGAGGATATGGGGAGGGGGAAGGGAGAGCTGTGACAGGGCGAGAGAGAGGCATGGACATATATACACTAACAAACATAAGGTAGATAGCTAGTGGGAAGCAGCCTCATAGCACAGGGAGATCGGCTCGGTGCTTTGTGACCGCCTGGAGGGGTGGGATAGGGAGGGTGGGAGGGAGGGAGACGCAAGAGGGAAGAGATATGGGAACATATGTATATGTATAACTGATTTACTTTGTTATAAAGCAGAAACTAACACACCATTGTAAAGCAATTATACCCCAATAAAGATGTTAAAAAAAAAGAAAATGTGGTATGTATATGCAATGGAATATTACTCAGCCATTAAAAAGAATATAATAATGCCATTTGCAAGCAACATGGTTGGACCTGGAGATTATCATACTAAGTGAAGTCAGACAGAGAAAGACAAATATATGATATCACTTGTATGCAGAATCTAAAAAAAAAAATGATACAAATGAACTTATTAACAAAACAAAAACTGACTCACAGACTTAGAGAACAAACTTATGGTTACTGGGGGGAAGGGTCGGGGGGAGGGATATATTGGGAGTTTGGGACTGACACGTGCACACTGCTATATATAAAATAGATGACCAACAAGGACCTACTGTATAGCACAGGGAACTCTGCTCAGTACTCTGTAATAACCTAAATGGGAAAAGAATTTGAAAAAGAATAGATACCTGTATATGTATAACTGAATCACTTTGCTGTACACCTGAAACTAACACAACATTGTTAATCAACTATACTCTAATATAAAATAAAAATTTTAAATAAGAAAAACAATAAAAAAAACAGTGTTCCTTCATACCCACCATATTCATTGTGTATACATTTTACCTTATAAATGTGATTAAAACGTATTTTAATAAAAAAGCAAGTTAAGTCCCTTGCTGCCTGTATTTTATGATCCTTTCCAATCTATTTTCCCATAGATTTAAAAAATTTCCATAATCAATGAATATAAAAATTTATATTCCATCTTTTTCAAACTTACCAAACATAGCTAATTTTCATAGAATTTCTTAGGTTTAGAGCCATAATTTTAAAATGGCTACCTAAAATGTTTTTGAATGGATATAGTTTAATTAATATTTGGGTTATTCCTAATATTTTACTCTTGAAATAGCATGATTAATACTTGGTTTCATGTGTTTTTTAATTGAAATATCCTCATTAGCATTATTGGCCTTGAAAGTGCCTCATTCAGTCAGTATCCTCAAACATTTTTTATTAGGAAGTAAAGGATGATTTAAAGAAAATAACCCAGATCACATGATCAGTTTATAGAGGAGGAATTTTACTTGGCATCTTTTTAATTTAAAAGCTGGGCATTTAGATTAAGTATAAACCTATCATTTTCCCATATCAGTTTGTGATAGCAAATTAAGTAGATAATTAATTCACTTTTCTATTCTTTATGCATAGTGAAATAGTTATGTACTGATGGAAAAATGTTTCATGGAAAAATGTTTCATGTGGGTACATGGAAGATAGAAAATGTACCTAATAAGCTCTGGATCTAGTGAAGAAGATTTTGAAGCAGAATGTTAAAAGTCCTAACTGATTTCTTTTTAGCTATTTATGATAAGAACAGGAAGACAGATAAGGGAAAGAATTATATAATTTTCAGTCAGAATGTAATGGAAAGATAGAGATTCTAGGACAGTATCTCTAACCAGCAAGTTCCTCAAAAAATCCTCAGCACAAACATCCAATCCAGGGCAGTGCCAGTAAAATATGGCCATGAGATCAAGATCAAACCCAGGGTGGGTCTGTAAGACTTTGGCAATGTTTAAGGCAGAGCCTCATAGGCCTTCTCAGCTAAAGTGCCTCTAAGACTCAGATGGATGTTGTCTCACAACACCCTGATTTATAGTTCCTAAAGAGAGGAGGCTGTTTCAAAGCAGATTTTTTGTAGAAATGCCTTTGCCTCATGGAGTGGGTCATAAGTTCGTTTATAGAAAACCCACAGTCTTTTAAAAGGGATTGTATTAGCTTACATTAAAACTGACAGAGAAAATTCAAGATGAAAGGGAAAACGTTGAGAACCCTACTCAGTTGCAAACATGACAGGACGGAGCCAAGAACCAGTGAAAAATACCCTTAGTGAACAAAACAGACCCCAAATGAGGAATATTTCCTGTCCCCATAGCAGGAGAGAATGATGGCAAATGCCCAGTTAATTTCCCAATTGATGTGAACTAGTGACTACTCTGGGCCTCCCATTTTTGCTTTTGTTTTTGGGTTGCCCCACACAGCTTGTGGGATCTTTGTTCCCTGACCAGGGATTGAACTGCCAGACCCTTGGCAATGAAAGCACGCATTCCTAATCACTGGACCGCCAGGGAATTTCCTTCCCTTATTTGAACAGGAGCGTCTGTTGTGGTTATCCTTTCCCCATCTTCTTACTGTGCACTGAATATGCTACGAATGTGTGGGTGGAATAACATGTCCATTTAGTTTCCAGGTCTTCAGAATGAGTAGAACCATACTGGTGGAATGGCACCTAAGGACACAAACCACAGGAATCTGGACCTGATGTATATAATCCTCTATGTTGAGCCTGAGTCTGACACTGAAATGGAATAAGACATTGGAGGCAATGTTTTATTATATGCAGGGGTGTGTTATGGGTTGTATTGTGTCCTCCCAAAGATATGTTGAAGTCCTAACCATCAGTACCTCAGAAATATGACCTTGTTTGGAAATAAGGTTGTTGTGAATGAAATTAGTTAAGATGAGGTCACAGTGGAGTAGGGTGGATGGGCCCTTATCCAATGTAACTGGTATGAAGAGACACAACAGGGAGAAAATGTCCATGTGATGACTGAGACGGAGATTATAGTGAAGCATCTGCAAGCCAAGGAACACCAAGGATTTCTAGCAAACTCCAAGAGCTAGAAGAGGCAATAAAGGGTACTCCTCCTAAGGTTTCAGAGGCAGCATGGTCCTGCTGACACCTTGACTTTTTCCTTCTAGTCTCCAGAACTACTGTGAGACAATAAATTCCTGCTGTGTTCAGCCATCCAGTTTGTGGTATTTTTTATGGCAGACCTAGGCAATGACTATGGGGCGTATGTATTTTTGCCTGTGGGAAAGATGTAAATAATTTGTAGCCAGAGGGAGAACTACGGTAAATTAAAAGTAACTATAAATTGTTTGCCACACCTCTCAGTAGGAGGTATAGTTCATTCTTTCCTCCTCTTGAAACTGGCTGATCTTATTACTTTATTTGACTAATAAAATGAGAAGGAAATGACTTTGTTTAACTTCAGAGATCTTCAGCCTCTGCTTTGTACGCTGTGAATATTTTCTCTCTCAACATGTAGAGAGAAGCCCAGATCACACAGAGAGATCACATGGAAGGGAGCCGAGGTGGCCTGCTTGACGGCCCCGGAAGAGCCCCGAGCTAACACACCAACATCACCTGCCAGTCAAGCGAGGACTTTCCAACCAGCCAAAGCATGGGGAGACTGACGCAGAAGCACCCAGGTGATCACAGTCAACCTACAGACTCCTGAGGAATAAAAAGTGATTTTTGTTGTTGTAAGTTACTGGATTGGGGGTATTTTGTTATGCAGTTTAACAGCAAACCAAAATATTTTCATAAACTGAGGGATCATTAGGTGCCTGATACTGTGCTGGAAACTTTGAATTCATTACCTCATTAAATCTTCACCAAAATTTATGTTAGGTATTATTCCCACTTTAGATATGAAGAAACTGAAATTTGGTGAGGTTAATTTAGAACATTTCCTGGCTAGCAAGGGACTGAGAAAGTAATCCTACAGAGATATGTTAAAATTCAGAGTCTGGTGTGCTTACCTGTTTTAATATAATTTTTTTAAATGACTGCATGATCTTGGTGAGTCATTGAGTCTCTTTGTGAATGTTTTTCTCATTCATAAATGAAAGCTGATGAAATAAATCTTCACTGTAACCCACAGGTCTATTTTGCTGATTTTAGGCATATAGAAAATAACCTGTGTAGACTATTTAAAAATCTATATTTTATCTACAAGTGCAAAGCATAAGAACTTCTGTTTCGAACTGGAAATGAAATGTCTCTTATTTTAATATTTTCATTAGTGCACTTGCTGTTTCTTTAATTTTATGTATATATTTTGCTTTTAGTACTGGTGAGAGGAACTACATGTAAGAAAAAAATAATTGTCCTCCAATTTGAAGGCAAAGACAAACTCAGAGGCAATGGAAATGCTTTAGTTTTTTTCATTGTCTGTTTGTTTATTCACAATATCCATTAACTTTCAGGGTGTGTTTTCAACCACTTTGAATGTTAGATTGATTCTTACTGAATTCATTTCTTTGAGCCATGTTCCTTACTTTTCTGGAGCCAAACCACCAGAGCTGAAGGCATTTTTGTGGTATTAAAACCCACATTCACATACCCACACAACTGCATCAGCATTAGGAAGATAGCAGGGGCATAAATTCAGACGATTAGAGTGTGTCAAGTAGCCAATTGAAACCTGGTACTAAGGATATGGTTTTTCTGCTTGTTCTCAGGAGACAGGTGTTCAATGAAATGTATTCACTGGAGAAGTATTTGTTTTCTTCAGGAAAGCAGTCAGCTTAAGAAGGCATTGTTTTTACAGTTTTCAACTGCAGCAATATTACACAATATACAAACACACTGAAGGCTAATGTTTTATTTTATTACCTCATTGTGGCCATGGTTCAGCTTCATAAAAACAAAACAGCATCATCCTTTGGACCAAATGGCCTATTATTTAATGTGGGAAATAGGTAAAATTATACAAATACATGTCTGTTTGTAGGTACAGACACAGGTATAGACATAGAAGTAGAGATAGAGATAATGATACGGATACTGATATAATCAGAGACACAGCACTAAATAGTACTCTATCACTAATGCATTCTGCTAGTTTTTTCCTGAACTGGTTCTTCACACTGATATCCCTTTAATGAAAACTCTCCTCTTGCCTAAGCTTAAGGATCAACCTAGTCACCTTGATACAGAGCTTTGTGCAGTCCAGGTTCAAGTACTTCCTTCTATTCTCTACACATATCACCTATGCCAGTCAAGATAGATTTCTCACTGTCCGTCAGAAAAGTCATGTATGATTTTACCTATGCAACCTTTGCTCCTATAACTGTATCCTCCTTGTCTGGAATGATCTATTTGCTTCTCTATACTTGCATAAGACAAACTGAATTCAAGCTCCATAAAGCCTGCAATAAATGTTCTCTCTTTCAGTTATTTTTTTCCTTCTCTGAAATTCTGTAACACTCATTGCCTCAACCACTCTCTTGGCATTTTGCCCTGAGTTTTTACCTACCATTTTACGTATGGATCTGGTCACCCAAAAGAGCTTGTCAGGCCTTTAAGAGCAGAAACCATATCTCATAATTATTTGTCTTCATTGCCTAATATAGACAGCCCTGTGGTTAGTGTGCTCATGATTAATATTTGATGCTGCTGATTTTAATAAATTTTAGTTATTCATAGACCATACGCTACACTTAAGTTCCTGGTCTGTCACAGTTTGTCATTAGAGAATTTTTTTATTTCTCATAACTACATGTTAACATAGGCAAAGCAACTGTAGATATTTTGGTCCAAAATAATTTTCTTTCAATGAACTATTAAATAAAAGCCAGCTGAAAGAATCCTGACTAAATAAGATATTTACAAAAACAAAAGAGCTTGACTGAGTTCAAGCTAGAGGGCAATTGTCTAAAAGAATCTTGTACTGAAAATGCTGTAAAAATAAACCTCTCATTGGTGGAATCCAGGTTTTTCTATTCTCACTTTATATGTCCTTTCTTAGGAGGGCCTAAGCACTAGAAGGTTTGTGCTATTCTTTTATAGATTGAGCTAGAACCCATGGGGACCTGTTTCCTTTTCGCCTCGAGACATATTCTTTCCTTGTGTGAATGTGCCAGACTTACAACAAATATTCTCTTGCCTTAAGCACCAAAACTCTAGCTACACTCTCACTTCCACTTTAAAACCCTCAGTATGTTATCTATGATTGCCTAGTTAAGAATTCCTTAATAAACCATTCTAGGGTGGTGTGACATGCAGAATAATGGTCCCCCAAAGATATCTACGTCCTTATCCCCAAAACTGCAAATAGATTACAGGGCAAGGAGGAATTAGTATTGGAGCTAGAATTAAGGTTGCTAGTCAGCTGATCTTGAGATGGAAAGTTGATCCTGGATTATCTGGGTGGGTCAAATGTCCTCACAAGAAAAGTTATAAATAGCAGAGAGGATACCAGAGAGATGGTAGAGTGGGAAAGACTCAGCCCAATGTTGCTTGCTTTGAAGATGGAGGAATAGCCCCATGAGTCAAGGAAGGCAGGCAGCCTCTGCAAGCTGGAAAAGGAAAAGAAATAACTTCCCCCTTAAGGCCTCCAGAAGGAATGCAGCCCTGTCAATGCAGTGATTTTAGCTTGGTGAGATTCATTTCTGACTTCTAACCTCCAGAATTATTAGAAAATAAATTGGTGTTGCGTTGTTTTAAGCCACCAAACTTGTGGTAATCTGTTGTGGCAGCAATAGGAAACTAATACATGTGGCGACTTCACTGATAGCTTGAACAGTCTCCTAACAATGGGAAAGGGAAAGAAGCCTAGTTCCTGTTTTGCTGGTCTTTTATAGATTAGCGTTTTCCACTTAAATTCCATTTCCTCACTCTAGTCTTAGTGCTTCCTGCTCTTTAAAGTTCTTTCACATCCATTATCTCACTAAAAACTCTCACACCATGGCTGTCCAGTTGCTATTACAGGGATTACTATCTACGTTTAACTGATGAGGAAATTGAAGGTATAGAAGTTCAAAAACTCACATTCATGATCCAGTAGAGTGCAGTCTAAAACTGAGAGTGGAGAGAAATGAAACAAACATATGGAATCTCAAATATCATTTGCTCTTTATTTCTAAGTCACCTTAGAATTAATATAATGCTTTGTTGTTTTTTGTACGATTGTATAATTATTCCTAGAATTAGCGTTACGTTTAGAAGGTGTGAGAGAGATCACTTCCTTAAAGAATCTTAAAAGCTAGAAAGGGAAATGAGAGATTTGTCATGATCTGTAACAATTTCAGAATTCATTTAGGGACAACCCTTGTCTGACTCTTAAAACACATTTCATCCTGTTCTTTCCTGTCCTTTATCTTTTAAAACCTCACCAGCCTTTCTGTGTCTTGACACACGGAGTTCTTTCCCACCTCAGTGCTTATGTACTTAATGTTTCTTTCATCCATGATACCCTCACCCAGATTTTTCCATGCTTGAATCTTTTCAATGAGCTTAAATTTCACCACATATGCCCCCATATTGAGTGGACAGTACTTTCTGGCAAGTGTTTAATTTCTTTTTAGCACTTACAGCGCACTGCCATTTACTCCTTTGTTTATTTTCTAGCTCCCCCTTTTTACTAGAATGGTAACTGTGGAAGCAAGAGTCTTGTCTATGCTGTTCACTGGTATATCCACGATGCTTAGAATATTGCCAGGAAATTATTAACTCCTTGTTGAAGGAATGAATAGTTGCCACATGTTTTTGGTGCTTCTGATACTACCATTAGATCCAACAGACTGAACTGATGAGCAGGGCTCTAAGGAATAAAGAGCAATCTGTTTAGAAAAGTCAGATATTAGTAAATAAGCATTGTGTTTTTTCCTACTGAAAGCCCGTTTGGCTCAGGGATGTATAAAATTGGATACATTTATTGATAAATATGTAGTGAAACTGAGCTTGGGCATTAGAAACAGATGTATACTTCCTTTCATTCTGTTTTTGTCATATGCTGAACGTTTAATTTACTATGGATATAATGATATAAAGCTAAAATAAAACTATTGTGTAATCTCCAGCACAAACATGCTCCTGATAACACTGAACTAGAGACTGAAGAGACTATGCATTCGCACATGGCAATTTGCCAGGCTCTTACCATATGAACTGCTGTCACAGGTGAGTACTGTTAAGATTCACAGGCTGTATTATCTTCATCTCAGAATGATTTAAAAATAATAACTTTCTTCAAGTTGTAAAGAATTGAGACATCCTTTTGAATAGAATTCACAACATACAATTATTTAGAGAAGAAAATAAGCCATACCCAATCACACTACCTAGTGATAGCTACTGTTATCCTTTTGATGCACATTCTGGCAATCTTTTCTCTATGTGTATGTACATGAATGCGCAAATACATTTATTTATTCCTAAAATGTAGTAAGTATCTGATAGATTTTTCTTGAGGAAATGAAGGAAGGAAGGAAGGAATGACTGACTATTGGTGACTTCAATTGACATTGAAAATATAGGTTGTTTCAAAGATTAGTCATTTGTTCCATTTAAACTGTCAATATTTCACTACTTTGCTTTCTCATTCTAATTTTCTTTGGCTACTCCAAATCTTAAGCTTTTAATTTATCCAACCAGTTCCATTTAAATGCAAGAGGTCCCAAAACTCGATTTAGAAAAATATAAAACCTACCAAAATATGGCAGACAAATAATACAGCTGAATTTCTTTTCCTCACATCTATTCTAAGGGAAGTATTTATTTAACATAAAATAAAGATTATCTCAATAGATGCACTTTATGATACAAACTCTCAACAAGCTACACATGTAAGTGAATTTCCACAAAATGAAATAAGGCATCTATGGAAAACTTAGAATTAACATCAAATTTAATGGTGAAAAATGTAAAGTGTTTTTTTTGCAATACGCGGGCCTCTCACTGTTGTGGCCTCTCCCGTTGCAGAGCACAGGCTCTGGAAGCGCAGGCTCAGCGGCCACGGCTCACGGGCCTAGCTGCTCCGCGGCTTGTGGGATCCTCCGGGACCGGGGCATGAACCCGTGTCCCCTGCATCGGCAGGCAGACTCTCAACCACTGCGCCACCAGGGAAGCCTTAAAGTTTTTACTTTAAAATTGGAAAATTTGGAAACAAGAAAGACTGGCCACTATCACTTTTATTCATCATTAAAAGGCAGGTAAAATAAATAGAAGGCATAGAGATGAGAAAGGGAGAAATAAAACCAATTCTATATGCTGACAACATGATTGTCTCTACAGAAAATCTTAAGTAATCTACCAAAAAAAAAAGAGAGAGAGAAAACTACTAGAACTAATAAATGAATTTAACAAGTTTAAGGAATAAGTGTCAAAATGCAAAGATCAGTTGGCTTTTTATATATGAGTCACAAACAGTTAAAATGATGAATCAATATGATTTACAGCAGCATGGAAAATCATAAAATATGCAAGGATAAATTTAATCTAAGTTGTGCAAACTTCACTGAAAACTGCAAAACATTGCTTCTAAGAGATATTAAATAAAATGTAACTAAATGAAAAGTTTTGCCACATTTATGGTTTGCAAGACTCAAAACTGATAAAAAGTTAATATTCTCCAAATTGATTTACAGATATTATTAAATCCCAATCAGAAACCCAGACCATTTTTTTTTTTTTGGTAGAAATGGACAAGCTAATTCTGAAAATATATATTGAAATGCAAAGGACTTGTATAATCAAAAAAAGCTTGAAAATAAAGATCAAAGTTAGAGGATCTGCATTACCTGATTTCAAGAATTATTCTAAAACTATGCTAATTCTAAAACTATGCATATTGTTGATGTAAAAATAAACAAAGAGATAAATGGAACAGAATGGGGAACCAAAAAATAAATTTACATGAATCTGATAATTGATTTTAGGCAAAGGTGTGAAAATGATTTAATGGGGAAAGGGAAGGAAAGCCTCTTCAACAAATGATACTTGAACAATTTACATATCTATATCCTTGTGATGTCTACCTTACACCATACAAAAACACTAATTTGGGATGGATCAGTGACCCAAATGAATAAGTTAAAAGTATTGATCTCCAGGGAGCAAACATAAGAGAATACTTTCATGGCATGTGCTTAAGAAAGGTTTCTTAAATAAGGCAAAGAGTAATAACTAGGAAAAGAAAAAAAGAATTGATGAAATGCTAACAATCAAAATGAAAGTTTCTGTTCATCAAAACAATGGCTGGCTTAATTTTATAAAGCTGTGCAGGCCTTAAGCAAGTACACAAAAGGTCCTGACAAAAGCAAGAGAATCCCAGCAGAGGTACATGGCTCACATGGGTATCCTCAGCAAAGGTACATAGGAATCACAAAGCTGACTGGGCAAAGCTTCTTAGCTATGCTACAAGTGGCCTGGATGGGTTTCTAATAGCTGTGTGTGACTACAGTTTAATTCATAGGCTGGGCTGTTCATAATAGAAAAGATTATATTATAGGAAAAACAGAATCTTTACATGTTTCCTTGGTATTGGTGGGTGTAAAATATTTGCTGCATTTAAACATTAAGGAAGACAAATTTCTATAGTTCTATGATTTATAGTTCACAGAAGCTAGTTTAAAGTCTTAGTGCCAGCCAGATAGGCATTGCCAGATGACTGCTCCAAATTTTATCATCTATTCAGGGCCAAGGAGATGCTGTTGGAGGAATTAATTTTATATTTAATGCAGCTTTTTTATATACATAAGAATGAATAATTCTCAAGGAATTAGTGGATATATTTCAAGATGATGCAATTGTTATGCGTGGCATGCCTGTGCCCTAAGAGAACATGTTTCACAAGTATGTGGAATTGAAAAGTAGAAGAAAGATAGTGTGTTGAGGGACACAAGGCAGAAGTCTTGATCTTTTCTAATCCTCTAGGGTAGGGTTATCACACTATACTCAACCGGCCAAATCATGCTGCCAGCTAATTTTATAAATAAAGTTTTATTGGGACACAGCCACACCCATTAGTCCAAGATGCCTTTCTCTCCACATTGCCAGAGTTAAGTAGCATGGTGAGATCATATGGCCCACTGGCTTTTTATAGAAAAGTTTGTCAACCCCACCGAGAAGAGGGCAGTGATTCTCAAACTTGAGTGTGCACCAGAATTACCTGTAGGACTTGTTAGCATACAGATTGTTAGGCTTTACCTTCAAAGTTTCTGATTCAGATGTTCCTGTTATCCCAATAGTTTGCATTTCTAGAAAATTCCCAGTGATACTGATGCTGGTGGTCCGGGGACTGTACTTTGATAACCACTTTCCTACGTACAAGCTTCTATAATTTCTATACAGAGTAATTTGCTTAGAGTGATTTTCAGTTAAGCCAAATGTGAAGATATGGTGAAAGTCCTAGGTTTAAGTATCAATCACAAGAGGTAGTGACAATAACTGAAAAGGAAAAAAAACAGAACAGAAAAAAAAAATAAATTAAAAAACAGTATGTCAATAGATTTAGTTCACACTTACTCAAGTACCAGAATTCAAAAGTCATGTGACTCTAAGAGGACATTAAGAAATTTAAGAAATGTATACTGCATATTTTTAGGGAAAGATGGGCTCTTCTTTCCCCCAAATATGTAGAGAGAGGCAAAATAAATCACATTCTGGGAGATTTTTCTACATTCATTGGGGAGGGAGGAGGGGTATTAAATTATTTCATTTGAAGGAATGGTACAAATGACAGAACATAAGTAGATGTTCTTACAACTTACAGAAAGGGAGAATGTAAACCTGAAAAACACGCACTGCATTGGTGACCACGGAGGGTCACCCCATGGCTATGGGGAAGCCACTCTAGGCTTAGCTCTAGACATCACTGTCTTTCAGGGTGCACTTGTCACGGACACAGCCACACCACGTTCCAGGGTGGAGGCAGGGTCTGGGCCGGGGGCGGGAGGACCAGAGGGGACTGGAGGGTGGCAGGGAGGGGGAGCTTCTGTCTCGCACAGGTTGGTTACAAGGCCACCCAATTCTTTGCTGGCTTTCACCTACGCGCTCTTTCAGGCCACGAATCTCCAACAAGTCACACGTGTAGACGTCGTTTTTCTCGGTGGCCAGTTTGTGCAGTTCCAGTAGTGACTAATTCACACTAGTTTCTAAGGGTGAGGCGGACTCCGTCCCAGTCTCCGTGCTCTGGCTCCTCCCTAACCTGAAGGAAGATTCGGCCACCTCCTTGATCTACAGTTTCAACGGTTTTTCAGCGTGTTCTCTCACCTCATAGGGCTGGTGAAGAAAATGCTGGCAAAGTTCTTCAAAGCCACAGCGTCGCGGTCCAAGTAGTAGGTCATGGACAGGCACAGGGGCGGTAGGGCTCCTGCTGACGGGTGGGGGGTGGCGAGTTGGAGCCCCGGCGGGGACGTGCATTCATGGTGGCAGCAGCGGTCCACTCCCAATGACAGCTGTCTGCGGGGACGTTTGGCCTCTCCAATCATTTTTATGTTCCCCGGTTTGGGATTCTAGACATTTTGGCATCGACCAGTGACTGGCATCTCAGCGAGGCAGAAAGTGTCAAGCCCTCCACTTCCCTTCACTATGGCCTTTTAAACACTAAGTACTGGGTTCTGGGAACAGCGTTTTGCCGGACCTAAAGGCTCTAGGGCCTGGTTGTGGCTTCCTTTCTCAATATGGCGATTGTGGGGTCAGTGCTTAATAGTCATATATGCTTGTTCATTCATTGGGATGTTTGAAATATATCAGCGAATTGACATTGCAATTTGTGATCCCAAAGGAATAACGCTCCTTTTCTAAGAATGCTTAAAGAACCTCAATTCCACATGGCCAAGATTTTGCTGAAAAAGATGAGGCTTGGACTTTATACTCAAATAGGCAAAATAATTTGAGTCCAGATATTAAGGGATATTAATATTTGGTGATTTTAACTTGCAAGAGGATTTAACCATTCTCCCTTGGAATTTGATAATGAGAGAGTGTTTTTTATTCACATTGAGATGTCCCTATATTGTGGATATTTTAATTATTTGAATGTGTTTAAGGCCCCTGAAGAATTTCTGGAATGCTGTGTGGGTAGAGTGTTTGGTTGTAATTTGGGATGGCAAACTGAATAGGGAATGGATTTTTACTCTTGGGTACAGAGTGGTCTTAGAGTTGATTTGGATAATGCATTGTTCCCGTTAATTTTAGCAAAATCTAAAACAGCTACCAGTGGTCCCAGGATGATTCCGAAAGAGCAGTGGTTGGTAATGGAGAGGCAGCCTAATGAAGGTTGGGTCAACGTTTCCCTGATAGACCACTGGTCCCCTTTCCCTAAAAGGACGCACTCCTGCTTGACTACAGGCTTTCTGAAAAAGTTTAAAGGGTTCTGAAGAAAAAAGGGAGGGAATTTTATGGGGAGCACTTAATCCTCCCTCTTCAGGTTTCCTGCCTGTAAAAGAAACTCAGAATCTAACTGTCCCTTTATTGACCTCAACCTTGGGGCAGTGGAGTGACATATCTGATTGGTAAAATTGGGAAGAAAAAATAGGCTGATCTGCCGTTTATTTGCTCAGCTCAGATCTACTATCTCTTCCTCTTAGAATTCACTGAAGTTAGCTACTCTCTAGAAACACAGGTTGGTTGTTTTTTTTCAGAGGTAGTTTCTCTTCCCTCTGACCATGACAGACACTGGATGGATAAGTCTGCCTAATTTGGGGGTTTGGTGTTAGGAGTCCATTTAGTTCTTAGAACAAAGCTATGACCTTTAACTTAGCATTAAAGTAAAAGAAGTAGTATTTTGGTCTCAACATGCCACTCTGTTTTACTTCTCAGTGTGTTTAGAAACTAAATGGTAAAGAAGGGTACTATTTTTTGGGCGGGAGGAGGTCCTTCCTCAGAAATTCTTAACAGTTTTTACCCCTTATTCTTATTACATTACTTTTTAAAAATTTTACATACAAGGAATATTATATTATGCTATTTTTTTATAGTAAGCTGATGGATGAAGAGATTTTGTCAGTTAAGAAAACAATAAAAAAGTCTATGGTCCATAGATATCCATGGAGATTTATTTTATAAACCTTTCTTCCCAAAATAAATGAAAGTGTAAGCATCCCTCTAAGAACAGGTGTGTACATTTACAATAAATAAATTATTCATTTGCTAATATTGTGAAATTGTTTTGTAGTGCACGAGAGTAAAAGAAACATGAAATAATCTCCATCCTTTGCATTATGCATTGTAGCATTAGAAAACAGGGTTTGTTTGTTTTTGTTTTTCCAGGAAATACTAAAAAAAAGACTCTCTTTTCAGTCCCTGAGGTACTAAAGTAAGTAACAGAATAAAATCTAATAAAATTTTTTTGAATTTATTTTGGCTCTTTGTCATCACCTTTAGTTAACGGTGTGTGTGTTTCAATTTCTAAGCACAGGGAATATGGTTTAGCTGGATTGAATGTCATTTTGATTCACTTTGCTAAACTAAAAGTGAGCTACCTTTCCTTTTCTTTCATTTTGGGAAACTCTGTATGCTCACTCATAGTCATAGTTGTTCCCAGAGCTTGAAAACACCCTATGTAGTCTTTGGTACTTGGTCTGTATACGCATACCTCCATGGAGCTTTCTGGTTCCGCCATTCTAAACTCACTGATTGTTGATTTTTTCTTCCTAAACCAGGGTTCCCCAACCTTTTTGGCACCAGGGACTGGTTTCATGAAAGACAATTTTTCCACGGACCGGGTTTGGGGGATGGTTTCGGGATGATTCAAGCGCATTACATTTATTGTGCACTTTATTTCTATTATTATTACGCTGTAATATATAATAAAATTATTATACAACTCACCATAATGCAGAATCAGTGGGGGCCCTGAGCTTGTTTTTGCTTGTCACTCACTGGTAGGGTTTTGATATGAGACTGCAAGCAATTGATTTATTATGGTCTCTGTGCGGTCAAACCTCTCTGCTAACAATAATCTGTATCTGCAGCCGCTCCCCAGCGCTAGCATCATTGCCTCAGCTCCACCTCAGACCATCAGGCATTTGATTCTCATAAGGAGCCCACAACCTAGATCCCTCGCATGCACAGTTCACAGTAGGGTTCACGCTCCTATGAGAATCTAATGCCACCGCTGATCTGACAGGAGGCGGAGCTCAGGTGGTAATGCAAGCAGTGGAGAGCGGCTGTAAATACAGGTGAAGCTTCACTTGGATTCCCGCCACTCAGCTCCTGCTGTGTGGCCCAGTTCCTCACAGGCCACAGACCGGTACCAGTCCGTGGCCCAGGGGTTGGGGACCACTGTCCTAAACAAAACTATTGTGTACTTACTGCCTATACCACTCAGTTCATTTGTTATTTAATATTTTAATTGTTATTTTTATGTCCAATGTGCATATATCATGACTCTCAAGTTAATTGCAGGCTTGTTAAGGTAAGCACCAATTTTAATACTTTGTAGATTGCTCAAAACATTGTGTTTCGCAACTCATAGACACTCAAACACGTTTGAATGTACCTAACATTCCTAACTGAAGAAATCATACTCAAGGAAGATAAAGAACACTTTTGGAGCTTCTACTGGGGGTACAAAACAATTTATTGTGTTTATTTTCTAAAATCTATAACATATTTATAGTTGAAATTATGCCTAAACTTTGAGTAACTAATAATTCACAAATGATAATTTTAGGTGTTATTTTTCATGTGGCTGAAATTAATGTGCTGTTTAGAGCCACAGCTATGTTTTTCTTGGTGTGTACTCTTGCTTTTATTTGTAAAATCAACTTTATTGAGGTATAATTAGTATATGATAAAATGCATCCATTTAAGAGTACAGTTCAATGAGTTTTGGATAATAACCCATATAACCATCATTATATTCAAGATATAGAACTTTTCCTCAACCTAAAATTCTTGTGGCACACAAAGGTCTGTGCATGTGTGTACTTATTTACTTTTAAAAGACAGTAATGTGCCATAAAAGTAACATTGTTTGGTGTATTGTTTGTTGTTTTTCTTTTCTGGACAATATCTTTCTGTAATTTAGGGGGCAACTGCTCAAGGGATTACAATAGGCATTAAACTTTTCAGAATCTATTTAGAATTAATAATTTACCACTTCAAGTGGAATGTAGATAACCTAAAACCATATGTCTCTTTACTCTTTTAAATTCTAGTTGTAAAGAATTACATATATGTAATTCATACACATTCTGCCACACAATGATACAATTTTTGTTTTCTGCTGATATGTATATTTTAAAGAATTTAAGATGGGGGTGGATAATCTATTATATCTACCCAGATATTTAGAATTTCTGTTACTTTTCCTGCATTCTAAAATTTCCAAGTTTCATTTTGGTATCATTTCCTTTTTCTGAAGGACTTGCTTTAGCATTTCTTTCATATTAGATATGCTGGTGAAAACTTTTCTTAGTTTTCCTTCATCTGAAGATAAGGATACCTGCATTTTGTCTTTAATCCTAAGGAACGTTTACACAGTATATATTATTTTATGTTGCTCATTCTTTTGTCATAGCACTTTAAAAATGTTCCGTTACCTTCTGGTCTCTATAGTTGCCTCTAAGAAATCAGTAATAATTCAAATACTTGTTCTCCTTTATACTATGTCATTTTTTTAGACTGCTTTTAAGGTTTGCTTTAGCTTTGATTTTCAGCAGTTTAATTACTGTACATCTGGATATACAGTTCTTTGAGTGTTTTCTGGTTGGGTTTTGCTGAGTCTCTCAAATCTCTAAATTTACCAATTTGGGATGATTTCCACCTTTATTTCTTCAATATTTTTCTACCCCACACTCTTTCTCCTGCCTTTCTGGCACCTGTAGGACACCAAATTTTGACCTTGTTATATTGTCCCACAGGTACCTGAGGTGCCGTTCATCTTTTGTTTTTCAAATTTTTTCTCTGTTGTTCAGATTAGATCATTTTTATTGTTCTATCTTCGAGGACACTGACTGGTTAGTTTTAACATTGAGCCCATCCAGTGAATGTTCTTATTTTGTTTATTGTGTTTTTTCACTTATATAATTTCCAGTTCTAAAAATGATTGTTTAAAAAAGACCTCTCATGTATCTACAGAGACTTTCTGTCTTTCCATTTGTTTCAGAATTGTTTGCCCTTAGTTTTTATAGAATGATTAGGAGAGATGCTTTAAAGTCTTTGTCTCTTAAGTCTAACATCGTGGCAGATTTGGGGCTGGCTTCTGTTGATTGTCTTTTCCCTTGAGAGTTTGTCAGACTTCTGGTTCTTTGCACCTTGATTACTTTTTGATTGTATACTGAATATGTTTAATATTATGCTACGAGATGCAGATGTTGTTTAAATCCTGTGGAGAATAAAGTTGTTATTTTTATGGTAAGTACTTAACCAAGTTAGGTTTTAGCCAGAAGTTTCAAATTGAATTATGTGGATATTGATTTCAATGTTAGTTGTTTTCAAAGCCTTTGCAGTGCTATTTGTATCTGTCCCAACCTGTATGCAGCCCAGGGGCCAATCTTAGACCTAGGTTGTGATCTACCCTGTAGGTTTTTCTCCAAGCCTTCAGTATACTTGTTTAAGGTCAGATCCATGCATACATGGGCTCAGGAGAGAGCCCATGAGTTCATACACAATTTTATGGGATCCCTTTCTCAAGCCTCTTCTTCTTTACTCCTTTATGAACATGTTCTAAGTCCAAGTCCTCCTCTTCCTTCTTGGTCCTTTGCTAGAACACTGGAGATTTAGTATCCCCACTCTGCTGTGTACTTCCCATAACAGGAACTGAAGAGAAAAGGAAAAAAAAATAATAGGGAATTTCCCCTACTCTTTGTGGTCTCCCCTCCCCCATAGACCAGAGAGAAAAGGGATTACCTCGGAGGTCTTTCTGTCTGCACTCTGTGCAAAGTTCTGAGATGTGCACTGCCTTTGAATATAGGCTGAGAAATATAGGAGGAAAAGAGAAATACAGATTCACTGCCAGATTTTCTGTAATTTGAATTCTCCGTTCATTCCTCAATTTCCCTTCCTCATTTGCATGTCAGAGTCAGCAGACAGTTGCATTCACTGGGAGGGACAGGGTGGCATGTGTCTATTCTATCTTAGAACTGGAACATTCATAGTTATAAAATAAAATTTATGTGTCTTCTTTTTACCTGGTTACTATGAAATCTCCCTTTTATGTCCAAATTAATTTATTTAAAAAGGGAATTTCATTTTTTTTTCTTGTCTCTCACTAGCCATCAAGTCCTTTTCCTCTCTTTGAAGGGAAAAGGTGGCATGTTTAAACAGAATCTCATCACACTCTCTCTAGAATAATAATTCTATTTCTAATGGATAAATTATTTTCTCTCCTAGAAATCCTTTTTCTGGAGAAGAAATAAAGGAAGTGCCCACGCTTGGTACCTCACTTAACCTTGTTTTTCTTCACATTTTCAGAATCAGAGAAGCCAAAGAGAAGAAAAGAGAGATTACTTCAAATATTAATGATATTCATAGAGGAATTCAATATGCAATTCCTGGAAATTAATCCCCAATACCATCTTCTTTAGGGTTAGTGCAAGTGAATGTTTATTACTGTTCAAAGAAAGAAGAAAACGAGCCAACATAAAACATTTGAGACACTATACTGGCAAATATTAAAAAAAAAAAATTAGAAGCTTGGCCCAGAGTAGATTCTGACAGTAAGAATCACACAATGCGCAAAAAGCTTGGGTAAGCACAAACTAGACTCAACACCATCCCCTTCTTTTCTGTGACCCAAATGCAAGTGAGTGGATACTGCTTCATTCTAAAGCCCAAACTCTAGGAATTGGCTGTCTGAATATTATCTTTTCTAGAACCTTCCAGTGCTTCGTCCAATGCCTGGCACAACATTTGTTTCCAATATCCTGCTTTAGTTGTTGGTTTATGAAAGGAAATGAAATGTATTTTTCTTTCTCGTCTTTTACCTTTCCTGGAAAAGGTTGCTGCAAAGCTGAAACTTGAATGCAGAATTCCTATTTCCAAAGCCAGTTCACTTTCCATCATGTTAAAATTGAGGAAATACTAGAAACTGTTCCTTTAACCATCTCTGCATGCCTAAATCCAAATTTATGCTTTATAGTATAGCTCTAATTCCATTAAGCAGCTCCCTATTCTTCTTTAGGAATACAGACTGTGGAAATCGATAAAAGCAAATTGTGTTCTGATTATTCCTCTGAGCAGCTGTGCAGCTGTGGATAAGTCACTTGATATCTCTGAGCCTCACTGTCCTCATCTGTCAAATAAGGATAAGGTGACCCTCTCACAAGGTTTTTGCAGCAAATCCACTAATAGCTCTGTAAATGTTAGCTGCTTCTGCACTTATCGCAGTCAGCCTTTTATTATGATTGAACAAATATGTTCCCCTTACATGATTAGAGAGCTCTAGGACACTGAGACATTATCTACATCATTTTTTCAGGTAAAAACCCTAAAGGTCAGAGGCTCAGAGTGATTTTTCTAAAGGGTGCAGATATAGCTAGTATGATAAGAATTAGCTAGGCCTTAATGAAATATCACTTTTAAAGGATGATATTTCATAATATTAGATATCTCATAATAGATTCTAAGTGGATAATAGGAGAAGCTCAGCAGCCCAGATGGCAAGGAAGTCTTAGTTGCCTGCTTGATTTTAGTTTACACATTTTTTTTCCTGCCTGAAGACAGGGCAGGGGAAGGCTATTCAGAGCTTTATTGAATGCAAGGGCATCTGGGCTGAGCCAAGCAAAATGATCAGGTGATTCTCCTTAATCCTTATTAGTAGGTTGCTGAGGACTTTTCACAAGAAGTGAATTATTTTAGTGTTAATAAGAAATCAGGCACAAAATACATTAAATTCTCACTTTTCACCTGTGTTTTTCATGTCATTCCATTTGCTGATTTGCTTTACCTTAGTGACCTATTTTTCAAGTACTAAATACATTGATGCTGATGCAGAGGCCTTTGTGAATATCTTCTGGTCATTGGGTTGAGACGGAATGTTCGTTTCTTTCAATCTATGAAGTACAGACAGAAATGAGTGGGCTGTGGAATGGACTTGCCATGCACTGCTGCTACTCTGCATTATTGAACATGCTCTCAGTCTCGGCTTTCTTGGGTGTCCGTTTTCAGAGACAGGGCCCCATCTTACCTCTGTTTTTTGCTTTTAATAAATAAACTGCAAATAAAACTGTTGCAACTTGATTTGTCCCCAGACCACTTCTTTCTTTGGATGCTTCAGATTCAGAGGCACTAGAGTCTTCAGTAAGGACTGTTTTGACTTTTTTAAAAGGGAACTGTAGTTTTGATCCTGAAAATAAATTAACGTTCCAAAGTAGGTCTATGAACAAAGCATCAGCTACGAAAACTTCTTTGCAATTGATTTTAAAGAATACATCAGGAGGGTCAGGACTGGGAGAGGATAAAGCTGAGGATATTGGGGGATGGAATCAGGCCTGCCTATATTCAAAATTATTGAGTGCATGAAGATAATCTACACCTCCTCAGCCTTCTTTTACTTTATACCTTTAAACCTCATTAGCCATGTGCCCTGTAAATTACCCTACTCTCATGAAAATCTCAGGAAAAAAAATCTAAGAAACTACCTCACATTAGGTTTAAATGACTAATTCAACTTTCAATGTCATCCCTAACTGGTAAATCTGAACTTGAATCGATAGATAAAACCTCAAGATGAATGATGCTTTAGTGGTATATTCAGAGCTATATTTTAATCTTTATTTGGCAAAATAAAAAGGTCCCTAAGATCACACATGTCTGTCTTTGTGTAAAACTGTACTAGACTTGGACCATTGCTTTCCCTGACACCTCTTCCTAGTGAAATCTTCCTCATTCACTACAGAAATCATTGCATGACTTCATTCCACTCCCCGAAATCACAGCCAATTGGGCCCTGAGAAGGAAATGCTCCAAGGCTTCATTTATTAACTTGGTAGTAACAATGAACTGTGTAGCCTGGCATAGTAGAAAGAGTTGGGCCAAGCAGATTCTCTCTGGGGAGGACCCTTCATTTCTTCTCTCATTCCCCTCAGCAATATTGAGTCATGTTCTAGAGAGGTTGGACGCTGGGGCAAGTCAAGTTTGCTATCATTGTTCTCACTCTTATTTTTAACTCATTGATTTCTCTTGCTGAGATCTGTTCCCATGGCAACAACACAGGCCACTTTGGGTAAGAAGCTCAGATAGAGCAATGAAACTTGAGGGAATCCATTTTGTTTTTGTGTCCACTTGGCATGCTTTTCAGATGCTACTGACTGTCTCATAGGTCACACCATCCTTGAGTCCTTAGGATACGTGTGATGAATTTAAGATCATTTTTATTTCCTTCCCCGTTAAGAGAAGGCACTTTGTTTTTCCTGACACAAAAAGTACTTTTACTTTCTCAGAAGCTTTTTTTGTTGTTGTTTAGCTCTATATTGGAGTATAACTGCTTCACAATACCATGTTAGTTTCTGTTGCACAACAAAGCGAATCAGCCATATGCATACACATGTCCCCATATTCCCTCCCTCTTGAGCCTCCCTTCCACCCTCCCTATCCCACCCCTCTAGGTCGCTGCAAAGCACTGAGCCGATCTCCCTGCGCTATGCTGCTGTTTCCCACCAGCCAACTATTTCACATTCGGTAGTGTATATATGTCGATTTCACATACTTCGATTCACAATACTCAGTTATAAAATCCATGAAGATGAGCAATGACAGAACAGCCTCAAATGCATCACTCCCTCCGAGCGGGCTTTGCATGGGCCATTTCCCCAGCTTAGCCAGCTCTCCCTTTGCCCCAGCCCTCTCTTGCCTTTCTCTCTTTCTTCAGCCACATCAACTCACACTGACCGTTTCCCTCTAGGCTCAAATGTCACTTCTTCAGAGAAGTCTGCCCTGGCCACTCAGACTGGATTAGGCCCGACTGCTTTTCCTGCCCATAGCTCCCCTCAGTTCTTCTTCGAAGCATTTATCAAAGTTGGTAATTACATATTTTTGTGATTTTTTTTTTTTTTTTGCGGTACGTGGGCCTCCCACTGTTGTGGCCTCTCCCGTTGCGGAGCACAGGCTCTGGACGCGCAGGCTCAGCGGCCATGGCTCACGGGTCCAGCCGCTCTGTGGCATGTGGGATCTTCCCGGACTGGGGCATGAACCCGTGTCCCCTGCATCAGCAGGCGGACTCTCAACTACTGCACCACCAGGGTAGCCCTGTGATTTTTAAAATAATATATTTTTTCCCCAACTAGGCTCTGTGCTTCCAAAGACAGGGTACCTGGCTTTCTGGTTTATCAGTGAAACCCTAGCACCTAGCACAATGACTAACAATACATAGGCTTGATAAAGATTTATTTATTGAAGGATGGATGGAAGAATCTTTAATTTCTCCCTTCTTATGGTTAGCAGCAAGTTGACAATTTATCTGGATGCATTGGTCAGCTCGGAATGCCATAACAGAGTACCATAGACTGGGTGGCTTAAACAACAGAAATTTATTTCTCACAGTTCTGGGGGCTGGGAAGTCCAAGATCAGGGTGCCAGCCAATTTGGTGAGAGCTCTCTTCCTGGCTTGCAGATGGCCACATTTTCCTTGTGTCCTCACATAGTGGAAGAGAAAGAGGAAGAGGGAGGGTGGGAGGGAAGGAGAGAAAGAGACAGACAACAGAGAGAGGGAGACAGACAGAGAGAGAGAGGAGGGAGGGAGACCATATTCTTCTTATAAGGCCTCCAATCCTACTGGATAAAGGCCCCATGTTTAAAGACCTCATTTACTTTTTATCACCTCATCACAGACCTTATCTCCAAATACAGTCACATTGGGGGTTAGGGCTTCAACATATGAACTGCAGGGCGGGGGCACAATTTTGTCCATCCACCTGGGTTAAGTTTATTTGACCTGAAGTTCTCTCAGTCCTTCCAGCAGATAACTTATTACTTCGTAGTTTCTTCCTTCTCTGTTTTGCAAGCAAACCATTATTTTTTTGGCCAAAGAGCATCTGGGTTCCTGCTAGAGTTTACAGTCTCTCCCCACCCCTGCCCAACCGCCCCTCTCTCTTTCCTTTCCTTCTTGTCTCTTGGTTGACGCTTGGCTTTCAAGATAATAAAAATCTTTTTCGAAGTTTATGATTTTTCCTGATTTGAAAGTTCTGGTGCAGGATGCTAACACAGAGGTGTATGAATATAAGCAAGACTCAGAGATTATTATTGATTCATTAATATGATAAACATAATTCCAGTTAAAGTTTCAGTGTTTGCCACTGAATATCACTGGCCTTTATGTTCTTTCTATGGCTTTTATTTTCCTCTAGCTCAAATCCTTGACTAAAGGTGAACTCTTGTTCCTGATAGTCTGGCTTCACAGAAAAGTCTTATATTTATCTGCAAGGGTTCTGTTTAATTTTTAAAATCATATTTATTACTCTGTACAAGGGAGTCATCTGGAAATGATATTCCTTAATAAACTGTCCTTGACAAATATTATTTTTTTCTTGTTAAGAAGCTCCTTTTCCTGTTTTTCTTCTTCAAATAGCCATTGGCAGTTCTCTGATTGAGAATGCAATGCTACCGGAGGAACAGCTCTTGCCAAGTGAGAAGAGTTTACTTTTTAAAATTCCTCCTACTTTTATGTTATATTTAATCAAAAGTGCACCATTTTATATTCTTCCCTTTTCTCTCAACTTTGGTTTAAATTCCTTTTCTGTAATTGATTTTTCAGTTTTCATTGAACTTGCAAATGAATGCAAAAATCTGTTAAAAGAAACTTCCAGTTTATTAATTCAGTGCTGGGCTGGCTGGTCATTTCTGAGGGAGTAAGAAAGTTGCATCAGGTGTGAATCAGGGGTGTGAACAGACTACCTGAATACTGATTTGGAAGGTCTACAGTGAATAACATTGCACTTGAAAAAGCAGTTTCAGGCTAACTTAATGCATCAGTGAGGCTGTCATATTGACTAGACTTATGAAACAAGAAATAAGCCTTCTTCCTTGCCACCTTACCCTATTTGAATCTTATGCCACTCCAGACCCCTTTTAATGTCCCTTTTCAAAAGAGGGATTTTACATCTTTCTGATCCATTCGTAGTAGAGCCAGGAGAATTTATGACAAAGGTGACTAGGTAAATGGCAATAATATAAAATAGGGTAAAAATCCCATCATCTGAATATGCTAATTAATTCCCTTCCCATATGGATCTATTTATTACTTAGACGGCATCAATGACCAATTTATGTATTAAAGTGTTATGTAACTAGGCGATTCCCTGGTGGTGCAGTGGTTAAGAATCCACCTGCCACTGCAGGGGACATGGGTTCGAGCTGTGCTCCGGGAAGATCCCACATGCCGTGGAGCAACTAAGCCCATGCGCCACAACTACTGAAGCCTGCGCTCTAGAGCCCACGCTCCACAGCAAGAGAAGCCACTGCAGTGAGAAGCCTGTGCACCACGACCAAGAGTAGCCCCCGCTTGCTGCAACTAGAGAAAGCTCGCGCGCAGCAGGGAAGACCCAGCGCAGCCAAAAATAAGTAAATAAATAAATAAACAAATAAATTTATTTTAAAAAAAGTGTTATGTAACTAAAATGTTACTTTTTTTTTTTTTTAACCTAAATGTATTGAATATCTATTTACGTTCCAGAAGATGATGGAAAAAATGAAGTCAAATTGATCATTGTTTCTATCTTGAAGGATGTTATATTCTACTAGGAAAAAAACAGATAATAGGTGAAGAGAGAGGGGTGGTAGAGAATGAGAGAGAGAGACAGAGAGAGAGAATGAAAGAGAACATAATTAAGTGCTTAGGAATTCAGGGGAAGGAGTGATGATTGTCATTTCATTTGTGGAAACAGAAGACCTTCCAGCATAGAGGCATTTGTATACTGCCATCTCGGGGGTGAATGAGGGCTGGACAAATGGAAAAAGATAGAGGTAGGTATTCAGGCAGAAGGAAAAGCAAAGGGCCAGATGAAAGAAATTTGCTCCCTAAATAGGTTGGAAAGGCAGGACTGAAAGAACAAAAATATTATATGTCAGATTTTACACATTATTCTGAGGATCTTGGGGCATCTGAAATAGTGTATTACAAATAGAGAGGAGGAGATAGCATAAAGTCATATTATATAGGTAGAATTGACTAGACTTGACAACTTATTCAGGGGCAAATAAATTGCAAATCTGAGCAGTCAAATCTGAGTCTGTAGCTTTAATCCTGGGCGACCAGGAGAAGGATGTTCTTCTTTGAAAATGAAACTATGAGGTTAAGAGCAAGGTGTTTTGGAAAAGGAAATATTTGATTTCAGAAGTAAAAAGATGTTCCTGTAGAACATCCCCAAACCCCACTTATTTAAAGGAATATATAACTTTTATCCAGGGTGTAGACTTAATGCTTCTGGATTTTAATCCAGATACAATTCCCAGAATTTCGTGTTTGAGAGTGATTTATAAAATCATCTCTGTGCCAGTTGATATTCTTTGTTGCCTTCTACTATTCTGTTAAATGAGGTAACATGATAACTTGCTATTTGCATTTATTTTGTTTTCACCTAATGTGCAATCGAGAAATAAAAGAGCTGTATAAAGGAAATATAACAGAAAGTCAAAAATAGGCCATATATTGAATACAAGGAGGCAGAAGCTTAATAAAAAGCAAAAAAGACATATTGAGGGAGCAAACAGGAACATGGGTGAGGACAGCAGGTGATGATGATAGAAAACATTAACATTTAAACTGGATCCATCTGATGGCTCTGGGCTCTAGGATATAAATACAGATACCATTTCAAAGGAGTCTCCACAGGGCCACTTTTACAAGCCTAGAGAGTTCGAATTGGTGTCAGAGCCCTTACTTATTCTGAGGATTCTGGCCAATGGTCTATAGTGGTATGAAAGTTCTGTGGTATGTGGAAACCACTGGAAAAGGCTGGGCCTAGAGTGTGGGTGTTAAGTGTAAGAGTGGGTACATGGAAGAATCTCCAGGTTTGTCTTATTGTGAAAGAAAAGGTGTGTTTGTGTATCTGTGTGTGTGTCTGTGTGCTTAACAATTATTTTGTTTAAAGAAGAAGAAAAATATTTTGTTCTAATTTCTCTTCAAGTGTTCTTCAGCTTTTGACCTAAACCCTAGTGAGATTTTCTTTCTTTTTAAGCACAAAGACTTTAAAGAGTACTTGAGTTCTTTTCAGCAAGATTGTTTTTTATAAATCTCAATTTCAATTGCCTTTGAGAAAATCATAAAAAAAAAGAATTAAGTAACACTCTCTAATTTGCTCATGTCATCTGATTGATAGACTAGATATTTATGGTATTAGGAAGATGTAAAAGCTATAGGCTGTCTTAGGAAATTTTTGATCTCTTATTATCTTCAAATTCCAAGGTTCAGTTGAAACATATCAGCAAAATCTAAGCTCATGTTCTCCCACCCAAGTCTATTTAAAAATCTCCATTCTTATTTTGAGTTTTGCAACAAGTGCATGGAAACCTCATGGAAACCAATCATGGGAAGGTGCTGTTGATAAGCCTCCTTTTTCCATTCTTTCATCTAGTAAGTAAATCTTAACTTTCCTTCAAAGTAAAAGCAAAGCTAAGAAAACTAGATTGAAAAATTCAGACAAATTATCAAGAAATAGCCTAGGTGAGTAGGGCTCTAAATCCCAGGGAAGCAAATTGAGGAATAATGGGTTAGAAATATGAGCCAGAAGACTGGTTAACAATAAATTATAAGAAAGTCAAGTAAGGACTGTACACAACAAAGGAGCTTGATAGCTGCTGGGGCTAGGAACTCCTTATATATTTTATGTCAAAGGAAGTATACATTATTCAGAATAGGGGACTGTGATTTGAAGATTGTGAAACGAGGAATAAGAGAAGTGAGATACAACCCTGTCTAAATTTTTTTAAAATAAAAATTGTATATATTTTAGATCTACAACATGAGGATTTGATATACATATACAGAGTGAAATGATTACTATAGTTACAGTCAATCTAATTAACATATCTTCTAACATAGTAACCATTTTGTGTGTGTATTTAAAATCAAATCTTAGCATATTTCCAGTATTCAATACAGTAATATTAACTATAGTCATCATGCCGTATATTAGATGTCTAGACTTATTCATCCTACATAACTGCAACTTTGTTCCCCTTGGCCAATATCTCCAATTCCCACCCCCAGCCCTGGTAAACACCTTTCTATTTTCTGCTTCTATGTATTCAATTTTTTTACATTCTGCATAAAAAGTGGGATCCTGCAGATTTCTTCTTTATGTGTCTGGTTAATTTCACTTAGCATGTCTTCTAGTTTCATCCATACTGTTGCAAATGGCAAGATCTCTTTTTTAAAGGCTGAATTACATTTTATATATATATGAAAATCATAATTTCTTCATCCATTCATCTGTTGATGAATACTTAGGTGGTTTCCATATCTTGGCTACTGTGAATATTGCTTTAATGAACACGAGAGCACAGCTATCTCTTATAAGTTTATTTCCTTTGAGTATATACCCAAAAGAGGGACTATTGAGGTAGTTCTATTTTCGGTTTTTTGAGGAACCTCCATACTGTTTTTCATAATGGCTATATCAGTTTACATTCTCCCCAGCTGTGCAAAAGAGTTCTCTTTTCTCCACATCTTCAGCAATAGTCATCTTTTATTTTTTTGATAATAGTCATCTTAATAGATGTGAGGTGATATCTCATTATCCTTTTGATTTATATTTCCTTGATGATTAGTGATGTTGAATACTTTTTCATATACCTGTTGGCCATTTGTATGTGTCTAGAAAAATGTCTACTCAGGTCCTTTGCCCATTTTTTAAATTGGGTTGTTGGATATATATAATATTTCTATGCATTTTTATATCCATCCAGATTAATTTCATCTGTGATCAAATTATCAAAGGGTCATGTCATCTGAAACATTGGTAATTCATACTATAGCTGATTGATCAACTTGAATTCTGATAATTATTCAAATTTGGCAATCACAGCTTTACATGATCTCTTTCAAACAATTAGCTCACACATAAAGCTACAGAAACAGATCTTCTCATCTGCTCATTCTAAGTGGCTAGGGTGATATATACACTAGAAAATAAATGGTTCTGGTTCTCTGTGTAAATGTCTCAGCAAAAAGGATTTTTTGTTGTTACTAAACCATTCTATTTGTGGTTATTCTGTCTATCTACATTGGTTGGTCCCTGATATCAGCTGATGTTGCAAATGGTGGCAGCAGCCAATCCCAGATTTTCCCTGCTGCCTGTGATACAACCAGTAGCTGACTTCAAAACTCCCATTACTTGGTAACATCAGGCAAAACAGTAATCACATGCTTGCAGTGAATAGTAAAAATTTGGCTCAGGGAGTTGAAGGTAGGGGATTCCTTCCATCCCATAAAAATTAAAACACTGATGCAAACAAATAAATTATGGAAGTTGCTAGGGTCAGGTTTTCAGATCTCAAGAAAGCAACACCTGTCTTGACTCTTCTGGGTACTGGAACATTCCCACTGACTCAATGGTGCTAAGATCTTTTGACTCCATCTTTGAGCCTGCTCCCATCATGTGTCTTCCTCCTACAGAATCTGCCAGTCTTCACTCACAGTGATGCTGCTTGCACAGTCAACGGCTTCTCAAACTGGCTAGACCTTTAAGCCCATTTTCTTGTCCTTCCTTCTATCTATAGTTATTATAGATAAAGGTATATTATTAGAAGTGGTGGATAGTATTAGAAGTGGAGTTAACTCAGTTAAGCCTAATCTGAATTCTTAACAATTTAGATGCTATGAATAAGTCTAATGATCTCAAGTAAAACAAGTTAGGGCTGAATATTCTAAATTCACATTAGGAAAAGTTTTAGAATATATTGTTGCTTTGGTTATGTAACTTTTCTATGTCTAAACTCCTTATTTATCTATTAGATATTAACAAGCACTCAAACTCTTCCTGAATCATTAAATTCACAACATGCTTCAAAATTCTTCTGTAACACTTGGGAAGAGGTTTTAATATAAAAGTCAAATTCATAAAATAAAAATGCTATTATTTAGCCACTATTTTATGCTATTATTTAGCCACAACTATATGGCAGCATCTTGCATATTGATCTCTTAGATGAAAGAATGAGAACTTGCACCTTAAATTGTTAGCAGTCTTTAAATACTGAAGCTGTTTTTCACACCCTGCAATTATTCAGAATACACTTTTCACACAACTGGCAATCATATCCCTGAAGTATGAGCAAATCCAAATGCCAAAATGTCAGGAGATCAGGTGAGACCACCTCTACTAAGGTAAACCAGAGATTTTTGTTTTCAAAAAACTGCACCTCTTTCTCTCTTAAGAAGAATTCTTGAAACTAAGAGCACAGCTTACAGAGGAGTTTGGCTAATGCTCATTACGCCTCTTCTGCCTGTTCAGTCATCTGTCTCTCTTCTGTTAAAGCTGTAGAGACAGTGCTTGTTAGTGCCTTTTTGTCTTATGAACCGGTCCCATTGTGGATCAGAACGAGAAAGTAAAAGGGTGAAAACAATTTATTGGACTAGTTGAGCAAATGATTCCTCAGGATTGGCCCCTGACCTTTTCAAGGGCAATATTTCCATAAATAAATTGGGGCTTTGCTTCTTTCCATGCAGATAGCTAACCCAAACTTTAAAGACATTTGAAAGCTGGAATCACTTTACTGTTCTTTTGCTTTAATGATTTAGATTGAATGTCATTGTGCACTCAAGCTTACCAGGTAATTGAGCAAATATGTGCTTTATTTGATGATATAGTCATGGCTCTTTAAATATCAATGACTACGGTTTTAGAGTATAAAATAATAGTTGGCAAATAAGCAGTCATTAGGAATAAGAAACAACACTATAAAAATTCATCATTTTAAAATTAATGGGTTTGAACATTATTAACTTAGAATAAATTGTATCTTTTTAAAAAATTACAATTATGTAATTATGAATCTTACATTTCCCTTGGAGAGAAAAGTACTTTATTGGAAGTATAGGCTTTTAAAATTCCTTTCCTGTTAAGTGAGAAGAGTAGCTATTTTAAAAATAATTGTTTTATTTCTTCAGTGAACTTTCTATTTGGGGTTTTCTGGTAGTCATGGCACATTCCATCATAGTCTCTTTATATTTCATTATTTTTCATATTTTCACTATTTGCATTATTAAGGTATGGATTGTTCTCAGTAAGATACATGTGGGGTTTTTTGTTTGTTTTGTTATGTTTTGGGTGGGGAGGTGGGTGGAAATTGGTTTAGCTGATTAATTCTCATCTTGTCCTTCAGGTTTTCTAGTGGGTCCTGCACTCATGCAGTGACTGGCCAGGTAAGTAATGTTACCTTTGATCATGAGCCAGTGAGAAAAAGTAAAAGGGAAGTAAATTGATATTGAATGGCTACAGCTCTGTGTAAGGCAGTGGGGTGGGAAATTAGACTACTTGCCACCAACACTCTCAAGATGGCTGAGCAGTATGTGCACCACCCTTAGTGCTTTAATGCATTACACCATTTAATTTTTACAACTACTTTTTGAAGTAGGCATTAAAAATCTTCACCTTGCCAAGTGAGGAACTTAAAGAATGGACAGGTCATTAAATGGCAGAGGAGCAATTTGAACAAAACCTGTATTTCTCCAAGTGTGTTTTAGACAACAGAATCAAGGTAGATGAATCCTAGAACAATAATAAGTAAGCACACAAAAATATTTATTGTGTAAATTAATAGAATAATGAGAACTCATTTTTATTCAAACTCAACTAATATTTATCACGCACTTATTTTTTAGGACTGTACTGATTTCACATATGATGATTCACTTAATCTTTTTGGGGGGGGAATTTCAGATAAGGAATTGTATACCTGTATTAGTGTGATAATCGGAGAAGAATACACTATAAAAATATACTTAGAAAAAGAAGTGGAATCTGGCCCCCTAAGTCTGAATGGTTACAGTGCCTCCTTTGATGGTGCTGGTGTGTCAGCTGATAGGCGGCTTTTTTTTTTTCCCTTCTGTGTCTGCAGGATGCAAAAGTGATATAAAAGCTTTTAGTTTCTAATGAAATATTACTTAGGGCAAGTTAAATCAGCTTTTGACAGCTGTCTTATATTGGTTTGAAATTGAGGGAGGAAGAGTGTTAATTAAGCATGGGCTATTAAAAAGAAAATGGTTTGAGTGATTTAGGAAAACTTTCCTCTGCCTACTGACATGTCAACAAACTGTCTCCTGGGAAGAAAGTAGTTTTGCAGGCTCTTCCCCAGTCTTACTGCGCTTATCTAGGTGGGGGGTTAATAAGAAACATCTGACAGTGGCAAAAATATCCTGTCACATACCCCACCATTCATTTCAAGACTGCTAAGCATCTTTTTTTCGCTTGGATCTTTTTGGTAATCTCCTTTTCAAAACAGGCCTAGGTCTATAAACAGAAATCCCCTTTTCACACTTAGGAATATAGGCTAGATATTCCTAGGTGGAATGATTTTTACATTGCAGGCCTCACATTCCAGGATGAACCTAAGTGGTTACTCAGGCTCAAACTACCCCTCAATCTTGTGGAAACAAAATTGAACAAAATGTTTCTCTTTGTTTTGTTGCTTCACTATTTTAAGGCATTTCTTTCCACACACTTTAGCCTTTTGTTATTTCTTGTGGAATAGATGGAATAAGGCAGAGAAAAATATAAAAATATCAAGATCACCCACAATTTCCACTCAGAATTTTTGTGTGTATCCATTTATCCTTTGGTATTTGTGTGTGTGTGTCTAACAGTTAGATAAATTACATGTATACTGCTCTAAAGATATTGCATATATTAACACATTCGATCTTCCCAACAGCCCCAAAACGTTGGTATTAATATTACACCTACTTTATAAATGATGAACATGTAAATATTCATGTCTACTATATATAACTATACATAGTATTTCACAATCATTCCTTACATTTAAGACTATGGTCTCTTCACTTTTCTATATCATTAATTATTTTTTTGAAAACTCCATTTATTTTGTATAGCTGTATAATATTCAACAGTATTGATGTACCATAATTTAACAAGACCACAGCTATTATACAGTAAGTTATACTCAAATTTTCATTTCAATAAATGATGCAATAAATAATTGATGTATATTAACATTTCTGTATCTGATTATTCCCTTCTGAATAATTTCTGGAAGTAGAATTATTGGTCCACCTATGATAAACATGCTTAGGTGACAGAGAATAGAGTTACAGACTGCAAGCTCTACAGACAGACAGTGTGCAATGAAATCTAAGGAGCTCCATTTACTAATCCAATATGATGTAATAAGTTACCACAAATTTCCTGTGATTGAAATGGGTAAACCTCTTAGGATTCTATATAGAATTAAAGGAGACAATATTCAAAAATATTTAGCAACAGGTAAATGTGTAAACAAAATGCAGTATACCCACACAGTGGAATATTATCCAGGCATACAAAGGAATGAAGTACTGATACATGCTACAAATGGGTGAATCTTGAAAACATTATGCTACGTGAAAGAAGCCAATCACAAAAGACCACATACTACATGATTCCAATCATATAAAAGTCCAGAATAGGGAAATTTATAAAGACAGGAAGAAGTTTAAGGGTTGATTAAGTCTTGGGGATGGGAATAGCAGATGTGTGGGTATAGCTAAAAGGTACTAGACATGATGAAAATGTTCTAAAACTGACTGTGGTGATGGTTGCACATATCTCTGAATATACTAAAAACTGTTTAATTGCATGCTTTAAATGGGTGAATTGTATGGAATGTGAATTACGTTTCTACAAAGCTGTTAAAAAATTTAGCCCATAACTACTTTCTCACACCATTTTTTTTTTTTTTTTTTTTTTTTTGCGGTACGCGGGCCTCTCACTGTTGTGGCCTCTCCCACCACGGAGCACAGGCTCTGGACGCGCAGGCTCAGCTGCCATGGCTCACAGGCCTATCCGCTCTGCAGCATGTGGGATCTTCCCGGACCGGGGCACGAACCTGTGTCCCCTGCACTGGCAGGCGGACTCTCAACCACTGTGCCACCAGGGAAGCTCCTCACACCATTTTTAATTATATGAATTTTTATTTAAAAATATATCTTTGCTAATTGTACAGCAGATTTCATTTCAGTTTAAGACTTTGTTATTGATCAGTTTAAATATTTTATGTATTAACCATTTGTATTTTATTTCTGTGAGTCTTTTCTTTATCCATTTTCTATAATTGGTTATTTGATTATTATTAACTGATTCATAAAAGCTCAGTACATTTGTGATATTAACCCATATTCTGTGACATATGTTGGAAATAATTTTCTGCATATTTGTATTTGCCTAGTAATTTTTATGGGGTATTTTTTAAATTATAGAAGTTACTATAAGCGTACTTGAAGATATTGTGGGTTCAGTTCCAGACCACTGCAATAAAGCAGGTCACACAAATTTTTGGTTTCCCAGTGCATATAAAAGTCATGTCTACACTGTACTGTAGTCTGTTAAATGTTCAATAGCATTATGCCTAAAAAACAATGTGCATACTTTAATTAAAAAATACTTTATTGCTAAAAACTTCTAGTCATCATCTGAGTCTTCAGCGAGTCATAGTAGTACCATCAAAAATCACTGATCACAGATCACCATAACAAATATAATAATAATAAAAGGGTTTGAAATATTTTGAGAATTACCAAAATGTGACACAGAGACACAAAATGAACAAATGCTGTTGGAAAGATGGCACCAATAGAATTGCTTGATGCATGGTTCCCCCAAACCTTCATTTTGTAAAAAATACAATATCTGTGAAGCACAACAAAATGAAGTATGCCCTGTATAGTGTAATTTTTGTGTTTTAAAGTGATTTTTCCCTTTGTTTTCCTGCTTAAAATTTTTCTACCTTTCTATCAAGTAATATATATCTATATTTTATTCTAAATATATAACCCTACAATATGATCTGGCACTTCATTTTGATGATGATATAAGGGTTTCTATTTTTATCAAATATCATTTGACATTTTCCTCAGCAAAAATGTACTTGAAGATTTTATAAAAAGGGAAATAATTTGTACCTTTGAATTTGTTTCATAATTTTTTCGTTGTTAATTTTTTTAAATAAAATTTATAAATTATGGCTTTATAAAGCCTTCCTTCTATAATGAAGATATTGACACTTCTTATTTAATAAAAATATACACAAGTATGAGGCATGAAGTTATTTTGAGTTGTTCTATTTAATACTAACCTTGACTTTGAAATTAACTTTTATCGAGGTTCATGCTCTCTAACCACAGATCTTCCTTTTATAACTCAGCTGACATTCAAAGTGGCACTCAAAGGATTGGATAGAGTTTAAATCTCTTGAAAGATTAAAGGAACTCTTTGCCATGTCATCTTTTCGAACCTCCGATGGAGGTTCATCTACCCTTTGGCCAATATCTTTATGAATATTGCAAGCCTTGCCGTTTCATATTAATCTCACACTATTAAGAGTATCTTTACTACTCTAGCTGGATGTCATACCTCTGCTGTTGGCATGAAGAGAAAAGCAAACACTGGTCTCAATACTGTTAGCATAATTTGAATGGAGGCTCTGCTCATTTTAGCGACCATTATATAGGGTTTAATGTTGACGATTTAGTTTTATCTGGCAGTTTATCAGATGCTTTTAAGGTAAATAATAATATTAATCCAATTTTGCAGGTGAAGAACAGGTAAAAATTAAATACTTTGTCCAAGGTCATATAGGCAAAAATTGATATTCAAATCCTGTGGTTTTATTTTTGCATCTCTCAGTCTTTTTTTAAGTATAAAACTTACTACCTCTCAACAATTACATGTATTTATTTTATTCAATCCAATAGAAAAATATATTTTGACTGTTTCTAACTTTCAAATTCATGCTGAGCAAGGGTATTTATGGGTTTTAAAGAAAACAACCTGCAATATAATTGTTGTCTTTGTTGTTTCAACCTATAACTATATATTTTCTGAAAGGATTGTGGTGAGCATTCTTCCTGTAGAAATGCTAATGAAGTCTAATATTCCAGCTATTTAAAGTAAATTCTCAATAAGCTGTAGATATGTCAGTCACTTTTATTCCTGGATGGAAATGTGCCTATCTTTTCACAAATAGCAGTTGGACTTTATGTTGCAAATTTGTAGCCTTGGAGATGGTCTAAAGGTTATAATGAAACAAATTAACCAGACATCCAAAAAAATAACTCTATTCTCCTTCTTATTGTTTTTTATTTCTTTGAGAACTTTGGGAGGAAAAATCTCCAAATCTTATGAGATATATATAATGTCAGATTCTGAAGTTAGGCTGGAACCAAAAATCCATGTTAAAATTCCTCCCTCCAAAAAGTCATGTTACTTTCCTATGATAAAAGTGATCTAGTCACTGGAATATACCAAACTACCCATGCAATCTTTCAGTTTTCTTTTCCATTCTGTCTTCATGATGCTAAGTATCTTAATTTCTGGGACAATCTAGGTGGTTGATAAAATTATTTTGATTTTTAATCCCAGTTATGCTATTAACTAGAGATAATATGAAGAAAATGTAACCGTCAGTTTAAAGAGTCTCTGATTTCAGTGATGTAGTTAATGACTTCTGAGTTAGTTGTTTTCCCATAAAGTTAAAACTTGTGGAAGAAGTGGGCATTTACTTTGATATCATCAACTACTTTTTTAAAAGCTTTATGAGATATAATTTACATACCACAGAATTCATCCATTTAAAATGTGCAGTTCAGTGATTTTTCATATATTCAGAGTTGTACAATCATCACCACAATCAATTTTAGGGCTCAGAAGAAACCCCATACCCATTAGCTATCTCTTCCTTTTTTCCTCTAAGCCCTCCAGGCCTAGGCAACCACTAATCTATTGTCTGTCTCTATAGAATTTCCTATTCTGGATATTTCATATAAATTGATTCATATAATATGTGTTCTTTTGTAACTGAATTCTTTCACTTAGCATAGTGTTTTAAAAATTCATTCGTGTTGTAGCACATATCAGTACTTCATCTCTTTTTATGGCTGAATAATATTCTATTGTATGGATATTCCACTTTAGTTGATATATAGTTGGATTGTATTTTGCTTTTTGGATATTATGAGTAATGATGCCATGAACATTTGTGTATAAGATTTTGTATAAATATGTTTTTATTTCTCCTGAGTATATATCTCAGAATGGAATTATTGAGTCCTCTGGTGACACTGTTTTACATTTCGAGGAACTACCAAATTATTTTCTAAAGCACTTGCGCCATTTTATGTTCCCACCAGCAGTGTATGAGAGTTCAAATTTCTCCACATCCTTGCCAACAATTCTTGTTATCTGTTATTTTGATCACAGTCATTCTATTGAGCATGATTACCAGTAACTTATTTTTTATTTTTTTAAAAAATTTCCAAAAATAATCAGAATTTTCTAATATTAAAGAAACATTATTAGAAAGAGAAATGGTTTTTCTTTGACATTATGAGCCAGCTGCTTTTGAATAGATAGCTTTCTTTATTTTTATTTTTTTTAACATCTTTATTGGAGTATAATTGTTTTACAATGGTGTGTTAGTTTCTGCTGTATAACAAAGGGAATCAGCTATACATATACATATATCTCCATATCCCCTCCCTCTTGTGTCTCCCTCCCACCCTCATTATTCCACCCCTCTAGGTGAACACAAAGCACAGAGCTGATTTCCCTGTGCCATGCGGCTGCTTCCCACTAGCTATCTATTTTACATTTGATAGTGTACATATGTCCATGCTACTCTCTCACTTCATCCCAGCTTACTCTTTCCCCTCCCCGTGTCCTCAAGTCCATTCTCTACATTTGCATCTTTATTCCTGTCCTGCCCCTAGGTTCTTCAGAACCTTTTTTTATTATTATTTTTAGATTCCATACATATGTGTTGGCGTACGGTATTTGTTTTTCTCTTTCTGACTTACTTCATTCTGTATGACAGACGCTAGGTCCATCTACCTCACTACAAATAACTCAATTTTGTTTCTTTTTATGGCTGAGTAATATTCCATTGTATATATGTGCCACATCTTCTTTATCCATTCATCTGTTGATGGACACTTAGGTTGCTTCCATGTCCTGGCTATTGTAAATAGTGCTGCAATGAACATTGTGGTACATGACTCTTTTTGAATTATGGTTTTCTCGGGGTATATGCCCAGTAGGGGGATTAGTGTGTCGTATGGTAGTTCTATTTTTAGTTTTTTGAAGAACCTCCATACTGTTCCCCATAGTGGCTGTATCAATTTTACATTTCCACCAACAATGCAAGAGAGTTCCCTTTTCTCCACACCCTCTCCAGCATTATTGTTTGTAGAGTGTTGATGATGGCCATTCTGACTGGTGTGAGGTGATACTTCATTGTAGTTTTGATTTGCATTTCTCTAATGATTAGTGATGTTGAGCATCCTTTCATGTGTTTGTTGGCAATCTGTATATCTTCTTTGGAGAAATGTCTATTTAGGTCTTCTGCCCATTTTTGGATTGGGTTGTTTGTTTTTTTGATATTGAGCTGTTTGTATATTTTGGAGATGAATCCTTTGTCAGTTGCTTCGTTTTCAAATATTTTCTCCCATTCTGAGGTTGTCTTTTGGTCTTGTTTATGGTTTCCTTTGCTGGGAAAAAGCTTTTAAGTTTAATTAGGTCCCATTTGTTTATTTTTGTTTTTATTTCCCATTCTCTAGGAGGTGGGTCAAAAATGATCTTACTGTGATTTATGTCATAGAGTGTACTGCCTATGTTTTTCTCTAAGAGTTTTATCGTGTGTGGCCTTACATTTAGGTCTGTAATCCATTTTGAGTTTATTTTTGTGTGTGGTGTTAGGAGTGTTCTAATTTCATTCTTTTACATGTAGCTAGCTGTCCAGTTTCCCAGCACCACTTATTGAAGAGGCTGTCTTTTCTCCATTATATACTCTTGCCTCCTTTATCAAAGATAAGGTGACCATATGTGCGTGGGTCTATCTCTGGGCTTTCTATCCTGTTCCATTGATCTATATTTCTGTTTTTGTGCCAGTCCCATACTGTCTTGATTACTGTAGCTTTGTAGTATAGTCTGAACTCCGGGAGCCTGATTCCTCCATGCCTATTTCCTCTTCATGTGTTTGGTCTGGTGGGTTTTTACCTTGCTCCTTCATCTGCTGCATCTTTCTGTGTCTTCTCATTTTGCTTCACTTACTGTGTTTGGGGTCTCCTTTTCGCAGTCTGCATGTTCGTAATTCCTGTTGTTTTTGGTGTCTGCCCCCAGTGGCTAAGGTTGGTTCAGTGAGTTGTGAAGGCTTCCTGGTGGAAGGGACTGGTGCCTGTGTTCTGGTGGTGAATGAGGCTGGACCTTGTCCTTCTGGTGGGCAGGACTGTGTCCAGTGGTGTGTTTTGGGGGTGTCTGTGAACTTATTATGATGTTAGGCAGCCTCTCTGCTAATGGGTGGGGTTGTGTTCCTGTCTTGCTAGTTGTTTGGCATGGGGTGTCCAGCACTGGAGCTTGCTGGTTGTTGAGTGGAGCTGGGTCTTAGTGTTGAGATGGTGATCTCTGGGAGAGCTCTCGCCAGTTGATATTACGTGGGGCCAGGAGGTCTCTGGTGGACTAATGTCCTGAACTCAGCTCTCCCACCTCATAGGCTCAGGCCTGACACCAGGCCAGAGCACCAAGGCCCTGTCAGCCACATGGCTCAGAAGAAAAGTGAGAAAAAAAATAAAATAAAGTTATTAAAATTAAAAAAAAGTTATTAAAATTAAAAAAAAAAGTAATTTAAAAAAGTAGAGAACCAAACCAATAAACAAATCCACCAATAATAACAAGCACTAAAAACTATACTAAGATAAACATAAAAATCAGAAACTAATAAGTCACATACAGCAAACCCCAAGTCTACAGTTGCTCCCAAAGTCCACCGCCTCAATTTTGGAATGATTTGTTGTCTATTCAGGTTTCCACGGATGCAGGGTACATCAAGTTGATTGTGGGGATTTAATCCGCTGCTCCTGAGGCTACATGCAGAGATTTTCCTTTCTCTCCTTTGTTCACACAGCTCCTGGGGTTCAGCTTTGGATTTGGCCCCACCTCTGCATGTGGGTCACCCTCTGGCATCTGTCCTTCACCCAGACAGGAGACAGCCATTAAAGGAGCAGCTGATTAGGGGGCTCTGGCTCTCTCAGGCCGAGGGTAGGGAGGGGTACGGAATGAGGGGCGAGCCTGCGGCGGCAGAGGCCAGCATGACATTACAACAGCCTGAGGTGCGCTGTGTGTTCTACAGGGGAAGTTGTCCCTGGATCACGGGATCCTGGCAGAGTCACAGGCTCTCAGAAGGGGAGGTGTGGATAGCGACCTGTGCTGGCACACAGGCTTCTTGGTGGCTGCAGCAGCAGCCTTAGCATCTCATGCTTATCTCTGGTGTCCATGCTGATAGCAATGGCTCATGCCAGTCTCTGCTTGTTTAGGTAGTATTCTGAAACTCCTCTCCTTGCACACCCTGAAACAATGGCCTCTTGACTCTTAGGCAGTTCCAAACTTTTTCCCAGACTCCCTCCTGGTTAGCTGTGGTGCACTAGCCCCCTTCAGGCTGTGTTCATGCAGCCAACCCCAGTCCTCTCCCTGGAATCCGACCTCCGAAGCCTGAGCCTCAGCTCCCAGCCCCTACCTGCCCCAGTGGGTGAGCAGACAAGCCTCTCAGGCTGATGAGTGCTGGTTGGCACCGATACTCTGTGCAGGAATCTCTCCGCTTTGCCCTCTGCTCCTCTGTTGCTGCACCCTCATCTGTGGCTTTGAAGCTTCTCCCCTGCCTAACCCCCATTTCCACCAGTGAAGGGGCTTCCTAGTGCATGGAAGCTTTTCCTCCTTCACAGCTCCCTCCCCAAGGTACGGGCCCAATCTCTATTCTTTTGTCTCTTTTTTTTCTTTTTTCTTTTGCTCTGCCCAGGTACCCAGGGAGTTTCTTGCCTTTTGGGAAGTCTGAGGTCTTCTGCCAGTGTTCAGAAGGTGTTCAGTAGTTGTTCCACATGTAGATGTATTTTTGACGTATTTGCAGGGAAGAAGGTTATCTCCACGTCTTACTCGTCCGCCATCTTGAAGGTCCTCGTAGATTGCTTTCTTTAGATTCAGTATGTTTAGATGGCTTTGGTGGTATGAAGAAATATGGAGAATGAATTGGGATTCAAAATCTATGGTTTATATTCTAGAGTATTCTCAGGGACTAGTTTCTTCATCTGATAGGCATCTTTCCTCTCTGGTCTAGGGCTATGTTTGAGATAAAGTTAGCAAAGTGTTTACTTTTCCAGGAGAAAGTCATAATATATGTATATAGGATGTGTCAGCCACAGAGCCTTTACAGAACACAATTTTTCCCCTTTATTTCCTAATCTAAATGCTACATGAAAATATATGCTTTGATCCTGAGATATGGATACTCTCTGGTTGACCTAAACTGAGTGATTGGTTCCTTGGTTACATATTTCTACTTACCTCTCAAATCTATAGAATACATATTCCTAATAGAGTTGTTTGTTGATTTTAATTTTTACATATTATCAGTCTTATTAGTTTTAATTTGATTAATGCCCATGAGAATGCAGGGATTTGGTGGTCTAACTTTGGAATATTGCTTCCCTTTTAATTACATGTGGATTTAATAATATTTATCAGGTATTGGTGGTTCATGGGAAAGATGTTAAAGTAACAATTAGACATGGGAGCAAGAGAGCAAGCTTTAACTACTGTTTAAAATAGCTTTTTATTAGTTTCTGAAAACATTCTAAATAATCCTATGGAAGGCAGATTCTGTCCATTAAAAGTAGTTGGTTTAAGATAGAATGAATCAATAGTATAATTTAAAATTTTGTCCCATGATACATTTTAGGACCACATCTTTTCAAGATCAGACAGAAGTGAGTGTGAAATGTTGCATTTTGTTTTATTTGTCTTATTGGAATGTCATGGCAAAATAAGATAAAATTATGGAATTTGCCAGCTTTGATCTAAGAAGGATTTGCTTTCACAGACTTTATTTTTTTTCTGTCCTGTAACTGTCACACACCCTGCGGGAGAAACTGCCTCATTATCCTTGACAAGAGAAAGCTGTCTGTGGTTACAAGCCAAGCTTGGTTTTAGCATCACCTTTCCATGCAAAGCAGGTATAGTGAAAGAATGGAACTTTTATAAAAAGGGCCAGAACAGGGACTGAAAGCATCACCAACATGCATCAACTGAAGATGCCCTCCTCTGTAGTAATGGTTTTTAAATCAAGTTCCCAGAGCCCTAGAGTCAGTCAGATGTTTTTGAAGCCCAGTGTGAGAAGGAACAATGGGTGAAGGTCAAGCCTTCCCATTCCTGCTCAGATTATTTTGGGCTTCCACATAAGAAAAAGTTACATGGCTTAATATAATTTGAATATTCTTAAATAATATTTCTGTAAAATAACTTTAGGTTCATCAAAATAAGCCAAAGGCTTTCTCTTGCCTTCAACTTTGTCACGGTCAAGACAATCCACATCATGCAATCAAGAAGACTCAACTTGACAAAACACTAAACTATAATACGTATATATTTACATAAGGAAAATACCAGAGCAATATAGACCAAAAATGTTGTTTGTATCTGAAAGATGTGATTATCTCCAACTTATGATTTACTTTATTTCTCAAACTATTTTAAAATCTCTAAATTGTAAAAAATATGTTTTATAATATGAGAGAAATATTATTATTAGAAGATGACAGAGTTCTATATTAGCCATAAGTATTAAGAAGGTTGAGGTACTAATTCTGGATCTTCAGCTAAAATTTGCAATCTTGGTCAAATCACTAAATATCTGATTTGTAGACTCTTCATATAAAAAAAAGAGAAGACTGAGCTAACTAGACTACAATTTGTAAGATGCCCTCTGGATCTAAAATTCTGAAAACTATCATATTAGGAAAAGCATCTGGATATTTTTAGATTTAATTGCATCAAATATTTTGTTCTTCACATTAGCAGCACTTAGAATGAAAGAAATATCAACTCTCTGTAAAGCAGACAAGTTGTGATCCCTTACCTTCAGATTGTTGAACACATATCACATAATCAACCTACACCTTTTTTAATAGGCTTTTTATGGGCTCAGCTAATACATGCCCTGGGGCTTCCCTGGTGGCTCTGTGGTTGAGAGTCCACCTGCCGATGCAGGGGACACGGATTCATGCCCCAGTCCGGGAAGATCCCACATGCCGTGGAGCGGCTGGGCCCGTGAGCCATGGCCGCTGAGCCTGCATGTCCGGAGCCTGTGCTCCGCAACGGGAGAGGCCACAGCAGTGAGAGGCCCGCGTACCGCAAAAAAAAAAAAAAAAAAAAAAAAATACATGCCCTGTATATGTGGTGGTACAACAGAAATGTAAACTAAATTAATAGAAAGAATTAATAATAAAATTGGATAGAAATCATATTGCCATATCGATGAGGAACCACTCATGAAATAATAGAATTTAAAATGGTATTTTGTGTTATGATATAGATGAGAGAATAGGATAAGATACAAGGTTATTACAATCAATAGGTGGAAAAGGGAGCTAGAAACATATGCTGGTATGCCCAGGGGCAGATGCCCACTGAGCCTTAGGAGTAAATCATGAAGATAAAGACAAATGAGTACTGTTTATGTTTGTTATCCCTATTATAAGTCTTGCAGGGCTGAGGGCTATATAACCAGAGCTTGCAAGAATCTACCAGAGATAATCTGTTTTCTATTAAGAAGGTTGAGAGTAGAGAATTCTGTCATTGAAAGGAAAGCCCCATAGAATGAAAAAAGAAAAAAAAGACCTCAAAATTAGTCTTTTCTTTAAATATTTCTCTTTCTCCTGTGGCTTCTTTTTTGGCTTTATTACTTTTTCCCTTGCTTTCCTCATAAACATGGCTTAGTCTTTCATAACTTCGCAGAATGACTTGGCTTGCCTGCTGCATTTCCTCAAGTATGAACCATAATCCTTTTAGAAGCAGGAATGTCAACCTCTCCTTATTCATCGAGGTTTTTCAGAGTTATCCTTGCAGAAAACTTTATTAAAAGAATGTACAAGCTGAAATTAAGAATGCGTCAAGGAAATTTCTTACATAGTATGCCTGTTGCCTTGCCACATTGTTTATAATGATGAGGGATGAAATTCAGAAAGTGTCTATTGTAACAATTTAGTGGTTTGTGTTTGGGTAGAGTAATAAACTGACTTATGCTTCATTACATGACTGACTTCATTATAGCAAAACCATGCACACTGTTTCTGTCAATTAAATCCTCGTTTACTTTCTCAGGCACTAATTAAGAAGTTCTTATCATTCAGGTAAGGATAAATAATAGAAACAATTACTGTCAGATATAGACATATTTAATAAGCTTGGACAAGCCACCTGTCTTGGTGACAACCTTGTACTTTCGGCCTCAGAGTCAAAGGCTTAAGCCTTCATGCGAGTGAAGACTGGCATCAAGAGTTAGGAGAGCTGCTGCTTTCTGTCAAAACTCTTCCTTAGCTAAGCAACTTTGTTCTCCCCATTCTTCTGTATATTGAAGAGGACTATATAGAAACTATTGGAAATGTCATAGGAAAAGTGAAGTTTCTCACACGCACAGGTATATAAACTGGCAAAAAATCACACCAGATCGAGAGTAAATCATGTACAGTTTGTCAAGGTCTCCTCAGAGGTAGGTCAAGCAACTAGATTGGACAGCTGGGTTGCTGTTGAATATCTCTACTTTTTAAACTGAGTTTACCATATTGTCTGTATATGGTTCCCTGTGGTCCCTCAGAGTCATCTTCAGATTCAAGTAGACCTACGTTTTCTTTCAGCCTCACCTAGATTTTTTTCCTGAGTGCTGGATGACAAAATTGCTGCCTTCATTTAGCCTTCCATAATTCTCTTTCTTGCCTCTTCAGTCCAATAGTTTGAAAGAAAGTAAATTGGATCAATCCATTCTTTGTGGATTAGGACTGGATACAGTAAATTTATAGTGCGAGAATCACCTCTGTGGTAAGACTATTTTCCATAATCCTATGCCATTTTCCTTCATTTAAAACTATTTTTGGCCTTAAAACATACCACTGTACGGTGGAACAATATTCCACCGAAAAGTAAGACTGGATAGAAAAATGTTCTGATTTCCAAGGAATCTGACCCAAATGGGGGCTTTGAGTATACAGAGAAAATTCAATAAATGAACTTACTGAGACATATTAAATTACTTAACAGTTTTTTTGTGGTGGTTGTTTAAAAAAATAGCAATGCTATACTTGCAATGTTCCAACTATAAATAATACCTTTCAATATACCTAAGATTTTTCTCAAATTGATGGAAGAGAGGAGGGGTAAGGATATTTGTTTTAAGAATGGAAACTTTTTACAAATATCTGAATGACAGTTTAGATATAACTTTAGTAACAGTCTTAATGTGAGCAATTTTTAAAACATGTTTGTGGATATTTGATTGTATACAGATACTAAGAAAGGGCAATATTGATTAAAGGTCATGCAAGGAAGACTGCTACAATGTGAAACAGTGGACATTTATGGAAAATTTTATGAAAAAATAAGATAGAGGAAGGGATATTGTCTTCCTCCTCCCCCTTTTCTTTTAATTCATAGAGTTCTATCTTAATAAATATCCCTTCTGGGAACAAAATGCAGAGGCTGGAACCGAAGCACTACAGTTAGCTAGATGTGGTTTCAAATCCTAGCTCTTCCGTTGGCCAACTGTGAGCACTTCCTGAGAAACACATTTAACTTTTCTGAGTCTTAGTTCCTACATCTATAAAATTAAGACAAATTAAATAGCTACTTTGCTGGATTGTAGTAAGGAAAGTTAGTTAACTATCATTAGGCATGTATTATGTGCTGGGCCTTTTTCTAAGCTTATGACATGTAATCCGTTGAATTTTCACAATAATCCTGTGAAGTAAGAGCTAGTATAATTTCTAATTTTTAGATGAGAAAAATGAGGAAAAAAAGGTTATGTAATATTTCCAAGTTATAGAACACAAGATGTATGAGATTTGAACCCAGCTTTTCTGTTTCCAGAGTCTGAGTGGTTAGCCACTAAGCTAAATACTGAGTATTCAGTATGGTATCCAGAACTCAGTGAATGGCCTATAAATATTAGTTTTGGATGCTCTCACTGATAAGTTTATAGATGCCCATAAGTAATATCCTTGTTCCTTTCCTTAGGCCAGAATCAATTAAAAGGTAAGCACAGGTTCAGATGGAGATATGAATATTACTGATAAAGTGATTGGAAAACGTGCCTTTAGATTCACAGCTAAGAAAGTATGATAATATTTTGTTCCTGAATTATTTTGAGTCCCTCTTGGAACAGTGGACAGCCAATGGCTCCCCAAAAGGGGCAGTCTCCCACACAGCAGAGTCGGAACCAGAAGGTATTCGTTCTGTGAATAGGTTGGCTCTGAAAAAGAGAGCTCACATGCTTCCCAGTCATACCTACTCAGCTCCTTCTTCCAAACTCTCCATTCAGATAAGACTATCCTGTTTTCCTGAGGAGGACTGTGTGTGAGTCAGGGAGAAAGGCCTCCAGTATCAGCTAATGTCCCTCCAGTGCAATTGGAAGGCCAGGGTTACTCCAGTCCCAAGCCCACAATTGCTATTTCTACTACTACCACTGTTATTGCTGTTGTTATCATTATTATTGTTTCCCCCAAAATGACAGACATAGTGATTTAAGAGTACCTCCTTGCTCCTCAGGGTGGGCCAAGAGCTGCTGAAAAGGAGATAACATTGGCCTTGTCTTAAACATAGACCACCCTGGATTTGCTGACATGCTAGCCCAGCTGAAGAAAAGACTGCTCCATGGTGTGGCTGCCCTTGGTTGCCTCTAGTAAGGCAGGAGCACTCCCTTTACAGGACTGTGGATGTCACGGGGGAAATCTTGCCCCACCTGGACAGAAAGGAGGAAGAACAGCAGTGATAATCGTCTTTCTAGATGCCATCTTTAGGCTTCTATCTTTTAGCTTAAGTAAAAGCATATCTATCAGAATACACTTTTAGAAGTCATCCTCTTTATTAACAGAAGAATTGCTCTGTTGGTGATGTTAGCACAGTTGTCACTGGAAATGCCATAAGCACAGAGTGAGATGTTTTTTTCCTTAGAGTTGATTCTTATGTTTCCTTAAAAGCCACTTATACAAGAGTCTCAAGATTAATATATTCATAACTGCCCCACTTCCAAAAGAAACAGAATTTTTAGCAGAAATTCCCGCAGCAAATAGAGAAACAGAAACCCAGGAAATTAGCCATGGTAGGGCTAGATGATGCCATTATAATGAGGGTATAAACCAAGAGGTTTAGATCACCAAGGAGGTGATCTAATCCCTGTGTCTACAGTAGTTGAAATAATAAGCCACTTAGCAAGAGACCATATCAGTCATAGACTTGAATACTATATGCACTTTCAAAGCCTAACTCTGGTAGCTTTACAAACCCCACATTTAATGATGCTCTATCTGTTGAAAGCCTGGCCCAATAGTTGTCAATACAACTGGTTATCCTCTAAAACAATTATTTGCTGATGCATTTAGTTAAAGGCATCTGAGATGGAACTAATAGTGCATTAAACCCCTGGAAAAATAATCATTGCAATGTCACTAATATGTTGCTTCAAACTTATGAAAGCAAAGGAATTTAGGCTGGTGAGTCCTCAAGGAAAGAACACAGCATGGATTGTGGACTCTGTTAAGAGCCAGAGGCTAAAAGTCCACCCCTACCTCTCAATCCCATCCTTACAGGAAGTCTCAAAACAGCAAACTTGCTTGGCTCCATTCCAGAGAAGTAAAATAGCCCCTGAAAGGATGCAGTTACTTGTTTGGAACAATAAACTCTACCGGGGTGCTACGGGCTTGAATTTTCCATTTAGTCGGAGGGCACTAAATGGTTTCCTAATAAGTAACAGCTTTAAATTAAGTGAAAGGAAAATAAAAAAGCACTGGAAACTATAAGTTCTTTTTTCTTTTTCACCTTTATACTTTTCATGGATTGCAGAACAATATTCATCTTCCTCGTTTCCTCTGACAGGACTTCAGGAAGTCTCTATGTGCTTCTGTGATAGAGGAAGAATGTGAAGTAGGACTACCAGCCCTTCCTCATCCCAACTGAGGTCATCCCAGACCCACATGACTATTTTAAAACCATGTGATGCTTCTTCATTGTCAAATATAGAAGCAGTCATTTACATTGGGCATACTTCTTGAGGAAAAATAAAAGTTATTTACATATCCTCTTTCCCCCTTCCTCAACCAGAAGGGCCGCACATTTTCTGAAATCCATTTGCTCAGTTGAGCAGCTGAAATTTCCCTCTCTCTGTGTGTGTCTCTCTCCCTCCCTCCCTCTCTCACTCTTTCCCTTTTTCCCCTAATGATTTTGTAGCAAAATGGGAACAATTTTCCTATATAACCCTTTTTAAAAAAAGTAATTTTTAGAGCAGTTTTGGGTTTATGACAAAATTGAGATTCAGAGATTTTCCCATATACCCCCTGCCCCTACACATGCACAGCCTCTCTCGTTACCAACATCATTCATTAGAATGGTACATTTTTTATAAAGGATGATCCTACATTAACACATTATAATCACCCAAGGTCTATAGTTTACTTTAGGGTTCACTCTTGCTGTTGCACATTCTATTGGTTTAGACAAATGTATAATGACATATCCATCATTATAATATCATACAGAGTAGTATCACTGCCCTAAAAATCCTCTTTGCTCTGCCTATTTATCTCTCCACCCAACCCCTCCAAAACCACTGATCTTTTTTATTATATCCATAGGTTTGCCTTTTCCAGGATGTCATATTGTCAGAATAATACAGTGTTCAATTTTCATTACATTCCTGTTTTGCCTGTGGGCTTTTTAACATGTCACCTCTCTTCACTTGGTATTTCCAACGAACTTCTCCTAGAACACTTCTGCTGACCACACTCCAGTGAAAGTCTAGCCCTTCGATGTAAGTAGGTTTCCCTCCTTGTCTACCCTTATCTCCCCTGAGCACTCCTGCTTATATTCCTTCTGGTTTTATGTTATACACTAGAGTTTATTTGCTATCATTCAGTGCACTCCAATAATTTTATAACACCGTTTTTGACTCCCCAGCTAGACTATTCGCTACTCAAAGGCAGCAGTTGGTATCTCACAGTTCTCTCTTACTTTTTGTATTATTTATCTTGGCACTAGGCACATAAACAATGTTTTCGAAATAACTGTTGGTTGATAGAGACTCTCCCTGAATAATGTAGAAGAGTATACCAATGAGAACTTAAATTACTTATGCTAACTGAAAAACATGTTGTAGACTAAAGAAGATGAAAATACTCATAATCTAAGCACCAAGAACTTGCTTTCTCTCTAATGATTATAAATCATAGCCTGAACATTTTACCTATTCAAGATTTCATTTGTTCCCTAACTTCATCCAGCGTGAAATCCAATCAAGCATTTGCTTGCTGCTGTTTTCTACATCCGTCTCCAAGCACCCATTGTAACATATATGCTAATTGTGATTATTTTTAATGATTTCTTCAAGTTGTTTTTAATACAAAGTTGCTTTAGTACAAGTTGTCTTTAATACAAAGGTCTAGATCAGCATGGCATATCCCATTATTTACAATTGTATCAGTTATTTTGCCACCAGCTTCCAAAAATAAACACATTTTTCTTGATAGGTAGTCAGACAGCGTAAACTTATTGCAGCAATCTACAGAGAATGGTCCTCTCTTTAACCCTGTCCTGAATCCAGCTGACCTCTTCCTTAACAACTGGGAAACTCCAAACTCTTTGTGATGTTTTTATCTCTGGCCTCCCGCTGAAATGTGAACTCCATGCTCCCCTTTTTTCATGGCTCTCTTATCTCCGCATTAGGCAGTGAGATCACATACAGGTATATGCCAGGTATGTGAAACCTGACTACAGGGTTAATTTGTTTTAGCTGGTGTGATATCTTACTTAATTCTGATGTTGTCTGGGTACCTGTTTTCAATTTCTTCCCCAAACTAATAAATTTCCAGTTTCCCAAGTTTTTGCTCAAAATACATATTTTGGAGGGCTTTAGCCTTTGAGTCTAGGATGAGCTTTAAATTCCTCTGATGCATTGTCCCTCTAGCTATGAATTTCTTGTCTGAAAGGCTTTCTGAAGGGTTGAAATCATCTGCCATTAACTGAGATGCTTTGCCCACCTCTATTTTTTTCTCAGTTAACCTCATGTGCTAAACAATATCACTTGCTCCTGGCTATCTCTTATTTCCCAGGTTGATCCACATTTTTATTAAAACTCAGGATTTCAGAATTCTTTTTTGGACTGTAATTATTTCTATATGATTGTTTCTCTATTCCCATTGTAGGTCACTTTTTACCTTGTACTGGAGTTATCCGAATAAAATATATTTTGCTATTTAGGCCTTTGAATGGAAATGGTTTTTCCTTATCAGTTTCTAAATGTGTCATCAACATTAAGAAGGAAATTTAGAGTTACTCTATGTGGAAGTTAGATTTCTGGCAACTTAAAACTTCTGGACAGAGCTCTGAGCCAAGATGTTGGAAAAATACCCTATAGAAATTTCCAACACCTTAGTGGCAATCCTCTTAGAACATGCAAGAAAGTGACCAAGAAAGTTGTTTCATCCAGCACATTTGGTTTAAGAAGGCAGTAAAGTATTTAATACATTTTAAATGTTTCCATTGTAAACAATTACAAGATCTTAAAGTTTGTATCTACCATTCTTGAGCCCCTACTGTTGGACAGGCACTTAATATATACTGTCTCACTGAATCCACCCAACAAAATAGATGTTCTCTTCCTGATTTTACAAATAAGGAAATAATGGCTCTGAGAAGAACATGTATTTGCCCTCCTTATATCTTCAGAGACAGTCAAAGTCTTAGTTTAGGTATGCAAGCATGTTTGGAAAAGATTGCTCAGATAATGTTTAATGCGCTCTGACAGTTTTTCTCTTTAAATTTCTAGACTTATTCAATTCCGTTTCAGAATTCTTGAGCAGTTAAGACCACTTTGCATAATCCCCGTAAGACAGTGAACTCTGTCCTCTAAATAAAGATAAAAGGCCCTGGTCAGCTGGTGCTACCAGCTCTCCACATATTCTAAGAGCCTAATAGGCCAGGAAAGATATGGTGTAGGAGGATCAGCTTTCTCTCAGTGTGGTTTCTCATTTGAGAACTTGCTAACTTCACTCTGGACCTTTGATCTTTATCTCATTTCTTGATGATATTTGGTAAATAAAGTGTCAGGAGCTCAAGTTTTCCATAGTTAATCAAACTTTGCTTATTGCAATGAAGAAATATAATGTGTGTGTGTGTAAGAGAAAACAAGTCCGAGGCAGGGGGAGACCTACTCCTGACTTTTATAACTAATACATTGCTTATTAAAATCAACACCTGAGGGCTTCCCTGGTGGCGCAGTGGTTGGGAATCTGCCTGCCAATGCAGGGGACACGGGTTCGAGCCCTGGTCTGGGAAGATCCCACATGCCACGGGGCAACTAGGCCCGTGAGCCACAACTACTGAGCCTGAGCATCTGGAGCCTGTGCTCCGCAACAAGAGAGGCCGCGATAGTGAGAGGCCCGCGCACCGCGATGAAGAGTGGACCCTGCTTGCCGCAACTAGAGAAAGTCCTCGCACAGAAACGAAGACCCAACACAGCCAAAAAAAAAAAACAACACCTGACACTCCTTTAGATATAGATATAGCATATATATACTATATAGAGAGAGTATTTCTCCTATAGAATCTGATTTGCTAGAAAATAATTCTGACATACGAATTCACAAATTGGAAGAAATATATAGTTGCAATTGTTAGGCATCCAGGCTCTTGAAATACTGGTTTGTCTCTCTACAGAAAAATTTTCTCTCTAATTTTAGTTTGAATGTCATATACCGATTTTAATTTCTTGCCAACATAAACTATAGAATTTATTTTTAAAGTATAATCTGAATTTAGACTAAAATCAAGAAAAGAGGGTGGGGAGGTAGGGAAAAGCCTAAGACAAAGCCTTTGAATATCAGTATTTTGGAATAGTGGGGGAATAAGCCAGAAAAGCTAGGAAATTGACCAACTGAATACAATGATTACATGAGGCTTAATTTTTTTTTAAACCTGTTCTTTTTTTTTTCATTGGAGTACTACTACTACTGAGCCTGTGCTCTAGAGCCCACAAGCCACAACTGCTGAAGCCTGCGGGCCTAGTGCCCGTGCTCCACAGTAAGAGAAGCCACCTCAATGAGAAGCCCGTGTACCGCAACGAAAAGTAGCCCCTGCTCGCGGCAACTAGAGAAAGCCCGCGTGCATCAAACAAGACCCAACACTGCCAAAAATAAATAAATAAATAAATAATTTTTAAAAAAGGAAGCTGCTGAGTTGACATTATTATTCTGACAATGCAATAGGAAAGTCCATACTAGTGAAGGGAACAAATGTGATCTTAGTATTGATATACCTATAAATATTGATCAATTTTGGATTTTGTCAGGTGATTCCATGACCAGTCACTAACTTCCATTAATTAACTGATGATTAGATAGTGTGTCCTCTAGCTAGTAATTATTGGGGATAAATATATTATATAACCTAGGAAGACAGTGAAGATATCCAGGAGTGAAGTATAGGTTACAGCAAAACCAGGAATCTTATATCATATCTCTACCTATCCTTTTTGTATTGAAGCTCTTCTTGACTCTACTACAACTTTTTGCAAGATGAGAATATAGTGGGTTGATCTTCTTGTTATGAATCATTTACTGGCACCTCATCCATTACCATTAATTTACCAGATAAAACTCAGAAGAACACATTCTTGATATGATTTTGTCTCCATATGTTAAAATTTATCTATTTCTGGCAGGCTGTATCCAGGCATAAGTGTAATGGATCAACTAAGCTCAATCTCTGCTACAATAGACAGAAGAGAATACCTCATCATTCTGCATGTCTGTCAAAGTACTATATAGTTTTAAAATAAATTTATTTTATTTTATTTATTTTTATTTTTGGCTGCGTTGGGTCTTCATTGCTGCACACGGGCTTTCTCTAGTTATGGCGAGCGGGTCCTACTCTTCGTTGCAGTGCACAGGCTTTTCATTGTGGTGGCTTCTCTTGTTGCAGAGCACGGGCTCTAGGTGAGCAGGCTTCAATAGCTGTGGCACGCAGGCTCAGTAAGTTGTGGTGTATGGGCTTAGATGCTCTGTGGCATGGGGGATCTTCCTGGACCAGAGATTTGAACCTGTGTCCCCTGCATTGGCAGGCGGATTCTTAACCACTGTGCCACCAGGGAAGTCCCAAAGTACTATATTTAGATAGTTGCTTTTATCAAAACAGATACATAGCTATTGTAAGTAGAATAACTGTTTTTCCTGAAGTATCTCTTTATATTCATATTTAGTTCATTAATACAAATGCATATTTTCCCAATTGTATGTTTATGCCAGACAAAGCTTTGGGATGGGAATTTTTTAGGATATGAAAATTTAGTTCTGCATGCTAAAAATAAGTACAGTTCACTACTAAATATAATAAAGTAGCCTGTCACTTTTCTGGGTCTTCTAAAGAGTTTGAAGTCTGCATGGCTGGGAAGACATTGCAGGTATTAGATAAAAATGTTTAAATATTTTTTATTACTCTGAATAACATCTTACAGCTATTATGTCTATGCATCAAAACATGATTTTATAATAGTTATTAAAAATCATATAAAATGTCAAGAATAACAATGGTGGTGTTTTTAACTGCTAACACATTGAGAACTGGGTAGTTTGTAAAGCATGATACCTAACAACTTTTGAAGTAGGTGCTACTTGAATAGGAAGCCAGCCAAGAGTTAGAAAGGTCTCATGGCCAGTATGAAGTGAAATCAAGATAATAGTCTGAATCCAGAGTTTAAGCTCTGGATCTTTATGATACACAATATTAGCCAACATTTATAGAGCTATTTAGTATGTGCTGGTTTAATTCTAAGTGATTTACGTTCAATCCTTACAATAACCCTGTGGAGATAGGTAGTATTATTTCCATTTTATCCATGAGGAAACTAAGGTAAAGAGAATTTACGTAATTTGTCCAAAGTCAGATACTTAGTAGGCTGTGGTTTCAAAATTTAGATCTAGGTAATATGGTTCTAGAGCTTCCCCCAAATTAACAACTATGCTCGACTGCCTGGATTTTTCTCAGTTCCCTGGAGCTCTTTGTAACTAGCAGTTTTGCCCCAGCAAGAATGTATATTGTTGTGTAACTAGGGACTATGTTCCTGTATTTTCTTGCAGACCAAGAGGGCTATGTTTCAGCAAAGCCCACTCAATGAAGTGTAAAAATATAGAAGAACAATAGTGAGGTAATTCAAGGAGTCTCATCTCTTTAAAACTTGAAAGCAATGAGCAGTTCATGAATGCCATTGACATTGGTCCCATGAAACTCCTCAAATGAAATGACTTATTTGAACCTCAGTGAGCATTCTTATGCCTCTTTCCCAGTTCTAGACCAGCTTGATCAGGGGCAATCATTCCTGCCTAACAGAAGGGGAAAACTCTTACCACATGTTGGTCAAGCCACAAAGTAGCCCTAGTCTTGGCATATACTGACATTTTTATGATTGTAAGTGTAGCGTACATAAATCCTCTTATCCAACAAATCTTCCAAACACATTTTGAATCATTATCTCTATTCTTTGATATAGAGCTTAAAAAAAAAACATGAATTTCCTCCTCCCTCAAGGTACTTACTTCTCTTTCTTCTTTCAGTTCAGGTGACTTTTCTATGGAGCTAACTCACAGGGTTTGCCCCATACTACTTACTGTTTGTTCTGTAGTTTGGGTACTTGTGTAATTTCGTGATGTTCTTTTTCCAGGGACTCATATGCACCTTTGTATTCCTGAAGGCTATCACAATTTTATAATTCCTAGAAGATAAAGCACACGTTAAAAAAAATAAACAAACAAGGTAGTCGATAGTTGATCTAGAAACTTTCCTTTCCTGGGACTTCCCTGGTGGCACAGTGGTTAAGATTCCACGCTCCCAGTGCAGGGGGCCTGGGTTTGATCCAGAGAACTAGATCCCACATGCATGCTGCAACTAGGAGTTCACATGCCACAACTAAGGAGCCAGCGAGCCACAACTAAGGAGCCCGCCTGTGGCAACTAACATCCAATGCAACCAAATTAATTAATTAATTAAAAAAAAAGAAAAAAGACAGTTTCTTTTTCCTGAATGCTTTGAAGCAGATCTCCTCTTTTTATTTCATTTTTCAAATAAATGATTTTTATTTTCTACATACCTTAGAGGGTGGTAATTCCCTTGCCTATTAAAGCCATTTTTGAAGTGATTCTGCATAATTCATACTGAATGTAATGCTCAGAAGCTGGCATTATTGGGGTATGCATATTAATTATTCATATGCAAATTAAGAACCATGGGACCCAGCACCACTGGAATATATAACTCTTGCTGCCTTTTCTAAAGTGGTACATTTCTGGCACCCTTGTGTTATCATTTCTTTATATAACATTTTCCAGTTCACCCAAACAAATGTCTAATCATATTAAGATCTTAACTTTTACATTAGCTAAATCAATTATGAATGTGAGAAGATGGAAATTGTTAATATAAAGCAATTACACTTTATGGCTCATCTTTTTCAGTCCCCAGAAGCAGAATTATGTGCCTTTTGGATGTTTTTCTTTATGAACCATATTTTTCAAATACTTCACCTCAAAGTCTATTTTTCTCATACTTGAGCATTTTCTATTTATATCCATTGATTTTTTTCCTTATAGCGATATTTAGAGAAACATAATTCCAAACTAAAGATGTATAAGGGTTCACTTGATTATGACCCCCAGCCCAACAATCCTTATTCCACAGTGTGACTCCTTCACTGATAAAAGATAAAGGGAATAGGGATAAAGGCAGGGGAATAATCATTAAAAGCAGCCATCTCAGGATACATTATATTCCAAATATCAAAACATCTTCTGAAATACATTTAGAGGTGAAACTCTTTATTTGAACTTTATAATTGGCACAGTGTCTCATTCTTAACTAAAGAGTTGACTATGAATCCCTGAGGGAGGGAGTGATATCAGGAGGTGCTTTAGCCCTATAGCCCCTGGAAGTATCATATGACAATTATCCAATGGAAGTCAAGGAAGACAAAAAAGGAAACTAATGATAAGACCATCAACTTGTGGATCTTTTGTTTCAAGAAGATGTACCTGAAAAAATGCTACCATTATTCTGGATTAATATCTGGGTTCATAATTCACCTCTGACTGGACCTACATGGAATTTTAAATTGAAGAAAGTTGGTCTTTGGCAGTAATACCTCCATCATTCCACTTTGTATACTCGTTTTCTCTCTTCTTAGGATGCTTTGCCAATTCCTCAAGCCTCCAGCCCTTTTTGTTCCCTTTCTTTCACTACCATTCTCCCATTAAAACCTGTACTCCAAAAAGACCTACCCTTAGATAGTTAAAGTCAGGTTGAAATCTATCACAACTGCCAGACCATTTTCATGGAAACAAAAGGTAGACCCTTAAGAAGAGAAAAATATCGGACCTCCTAGAAATCTGAGAAGCAACATGCCTGTGAGAGACATAAGCTTTACTCAGATAAACCCTACATAAGCTGCCTCACATCGGATGAATAATCACTCATTCATAAGGCATAGTCTGGTATGGAAAAAAACCAAATATTAATTATTCTTGTTAATAAGACATATGAAGATGAGAACCAGCATCTCCATATTCTTAATATTGTAAATGAGATAAAATTTCACATAAAAATCATACCATTTAATTTGGAAATCAAATATATTAGGCAAAAGAAATGAAAGTAAGAAACTAAATTAAAAAAATAGAGTCTAAGCACAAGAGATTACATCATGCTGTCTCTTAACTAATACTTATCTAAAACTAGAAGTGTCTTCACCCCCGACAGGGCACGTTCACTTTTTATTTAGAATTATTACCTAGCCCAGGCCTTCATCACTTGAGAATTAGAGTCTATCAACTGTCCTTAAACTGGACTCTTTGAGTCTGTCCTACAGAACTTCATCAGAATTTCAGCAAGCAACTCTAGAGCATGGCTCCTTAACAGGAAAAACAAAACAACTAGTTGGAATGAACAATTGAAAATAGCCAGAGATGTAGTGAACTTTGTCCAGTACAATATGTCTCTCATTCATGCTTTTGATTATCCCACCAATATTGTATTCCTGGGATTAAGATTCTATGATCTGGAATTCCTGGGATGATTCTGATTTCCAATTACTCTCTCCCCACATAGCCATTCTTTAGGATGTTTGACATAAATTTTCGAAAGTGTCATATCCATCATCATATCCCTCTGATTAGTGGTTCTTTTTTTCCTTTTTTATGAATGCCTCTATTTTCAAGCTAGTGATAGTGCAAATATCCCTAGCCAATTGACTTCTCCACAGCTCCCTAAAATTGATCTACTGCTGCTCCATTCAGAACAATCTCCTTATGATATCTTAGAGTTTCTCTGAGATTGCAAAAAGTCTGTTCTTTCACTTTAAATTTTCACTCTTTTTTTTTCTCTTTCTTTGGAATTCTTATCCATTCTCCAGGAAAGATTATACCCACACAATTTTCTTCCTTTGTTTGGGCCCTCACAGAACCCACAATCTAGCCCTTTCTTCTATACTCCTTTGAATTTTATATTGTTTCATATTTTGGGGTCTGTTTCCTTAACTACATTAAAGCTGAATAAAGCAGTTTCAAAACTTTACACTAATTATATGGCTCTCTCAACTCCAAAAAGAATACCAAGCATAAGGTAGGCATTTTCACATAATACTTAGTTTAATTTCATGTAATGGGAAGTGCTCAATAAATATTTGTTTCATTTTATTAAAAGCAGAAATGGAGATGTGGTTCTGAGTGTTAATACTGGATACTTAATACTTAAGCTTTGGGCTCCTAGGAGGAAGTAAAAAGAGAAAGAAAAATAAAGCAGAATAAATACTGTACCTCATAAAGTTTTAGAGTCACATTTGTTTTAATTCAACAAACATGCATTTAAACAATATTTATAGACATTATACTGTAGACAGAGTATACAGAGATGACTGAGATGAACAAGTTCCATTTTCAAGACAGAATAATATTGGTTTTATAGTAGAAATACAATTGAGGGCTACATAAAAGAAGGAGAAATTAATTCAAGATGTGCAGATGAATGACTTCAAAAAATGCCAGATATGGTTTGGCTTTGACGTGTGGACAAAACATTGATTATATGGGAAGAAAAGGCATTTCAAAGTGTTAAATTAAACAAGGAGGTGGTATTAAATTGAGGTGCCTTAGGAGCCTACTTAAGCAAGCCAAAACCTAAGCCTGTAAATGCCTCAATGTTAAGAAATCAAAACCTAAGGACAACCAATCACAAACAGCCAACTAGGACTTCCAGGCAACCACTTAAGCTATAGCCAATCAAATAATTTTCTTGCTTTGCTTCCACGTCTTTCCTATAAATGTCTTGCCTCCCATAGGTAGAACGTTTCTAACCACTTTCGGTTTGGTGCTTCCTGGTTTGAACTGATTTTTGCTCTAATAGACGCTTAAAATTTTTAATATGCCTCAGTTTATCCTTAACAAAAGGGGAAAAGGTCTTCTAGTTGAGGATGAGAGAGAGAGGATGAGCAAAAATTAAGAAATGGAAAAAGGTTTGAGTTCAGTGAGCTTGGGAAAATGACTTAAGAATGACAATCATGGGTGAGGAGCCAGAAGATAAGAATGGGAGGGCAACCTGGTGATTTCTAGTTTTAATATTGTGATTTGTAATAAGAAATATGTATTTGGTCTTTGTCCTCCTTTCTGGCACAGAGCTCCTAAAACCCTTGGAACTCCCTAGGTGGTAAGAGTGATAAAGATGTCTTGGTATTCATAACAAATTCCTTTTAATCACACCTGAGTTTATGTTAACAAAGTGACTTTTGGAAAGCATGTTAAGTATGGGTCTGGTTGCCAGGGGAACCAAACCTGTGATTAGAGAGTTGGAGCTTTCAGTCCCGCCTTCCTGACCTCCAGGGAGGGGAAGGGAGCTGGAGGTTAAATCAATTGCCAATGGCTAATGAATCATGCCTCTGTAGTGAAGCCTTCATAAAAGCCCAAGAGGACTAGGTTTGGAGAGTTTCCAGGTTGGTGGACGTGTAGAGGTCTTGGGATTGTGGCATGCTCTGAGAGAGCAAGGAAGCTCTGCATGCCTTTCCTCATAATTTGTCCTATGCATCTCTTCCTTCTAGCTGTTCCTGAGTTTAATCCTTTTATAATAAACCAATAATCTAGTAAGTAAACTTTTCCTGAGTTTTGTGAAATACTCTAACCAATCAATGAAATCCAAGGAGGGGGTCATGGGAACCTCCAATTTATAGCTGGTCAAAAGTAGAGGTGACAACATGGACTTGGTGACTGGCATCTAAAGTCAGGGGGCAGTCATATGGGACTGAGCCCTTAACCTTCAGGTGGATCATGTCAGAATTGAGTTAATTGGTTTGTGGTATGGAAAAAAATGCACATTGGACCAGTTAATAAACTGGTTGGAAAACTGAACACATCTTACCTCTACTCTCTCAAAGCTCACTAAATTGAAATTAGATGAATTAAAAAAGATATATACTTAGACGAATAAAGAGAATGGGAGAAGAGAGAGCATCTTAGAAGATGGATAAATAAAATCTGAATTGACAGAATGGATAAAATTAAAACCTGAATACTTAACCTAGAAAAATAAAAGAAACAAGCCAACACACAACCTAGAGAGTGTTGGAGGCACAAGGTATCTTGAGGGGAGGAATTTAACACTGGAGTATTGGATTAAATTCTGTATCAGGAGTAGTAAGGTGTCCCAGACATTCTTTCAAAGCCTACGCCACCAGGCTACTGCTCACCTCCCAATCCCCATCCCAGGTGAAGGGAAGCCTGGAGGTTTACCACTGGAACATTGAACCAGAGATACTCTATGCTCATGAACACCAGACAGTAGAAGATGATGGGAATAAGCAGTAAGGGGATTATATTAAAAGCCAAATGAACTGTGACCTCCATCCTCTACTCCAATTTAGCCCCAGATTGCTGGTATCCTCCCCCTCAGCACCTGGAAGAAAAGGGAAAGATTTCTCTTTAAATTAATTTACAATCCCAAGGAAAAAAGTACAAAGTCATTTAGAGATACACCAATTAAACCATGTTACTCACCCAGTGATCCTCAGTGAAGGTCTCTGGACAAAAGCTTCTAATAATTTTCTCAGTACCTTAATTTGTTAAAAATGAATCAAAAGCCAAGGAGAACTTGAAATTTTGAGGAAAGCCTCCATGATAAAAGACAGACACCAATAAACAAGTTGGAAAAAAACAAAAGAAATTATTGCAGCAGAAACAATGTAGAAAGCAGAATAAAACGTCTAAATAAAATTATAATTCATGAACTCATTTGTACAGAGAATATTATAATAACAAATTAAGAAATAGAGTAATCCTTTGGTCTCCTCTAACCATAAATGTCTCAACTTCCATGGCAGCAATGCTCAAATAATGTCTTACTTTGTTTACTTATCAAATAAAATGAGAGGTAAATTACTTCTGTTTCATTTTTATTGAGTTAAGTTTGTTATGTACTTCCTTGTATATCTAGACATCAAATAACTGTTAAGGGTCTTATTTAATTATACTAAGAGCTTCCTTATAAAGCGAAACTCCAGTATTTTTCTAAACAATGCTCTAAGCCCTATGAAGCAGTTCCTTTTCTGTTTTCTTATTCTTGTTAACCAGCCTTACTTCCTAGATGTCCTCTCTGTTTTCCACAGGGCCATTATCACCTCAGACCCCTCTAACTTCACTTTCTCATCAACCCTCTGTTCAATGATTACTTGCAACCTGATTTTTGATAGAATATTTTAGAATATTAGTTAACTACCGTTAAGTTATATATTTCTTCACAATGACACCCAGCTGTTCCATTAGTAACTTTACAGATGACTTATAAAGATCTCTGGCTCTTCCTTAGGTTTTTGGATAATTTAGAAAGCAGCCTGAATTAACCAGCCTAATGATTTTGCTGATCATAATTATTTAAGCTTTGACTATATAAAATTTTACCATTGTCAGCTCATTGTCAATGAATTCATTTTAATAGATACTCAGTGGAATAACCTCTAATTAAACCGTATTATGTTTTTGTGATTTGGGTTAATCAAAGAATAAAAGAAAGCTTAACAATGTTTAGATTTCTTCCATGAAAAATGGTTATGCTGTTCAAGTATTAAGTCAGTGACCAACTGCCATGGCTTCTAGGTTTTCATGGAAGTATATATTTACTGAGGAGTCTGGGCTTCTTTTTCTGATAACACTTATATAGCACTCAAATACCCTCGGGTTTAGTAAACAGAATTTTGTGCTTATGGTCAAAACTTGAGCAGCTAGATTATCAGAAAGAATGAAAATGCATTACCTTGAATTTAACATAAAATCAGTAATTGCAAAGAAAATATCTTTTAAAAAATGGAGGTAAGGAAAAATGTATTATTTTTATTGCATTTAAGGCCTGAAATTATTATCTGATTCTCATCAGCAGATCAGCTTCTACACTATATTTTTTACTGAGGTTTTTGAGTTTAAGGTCAATTTTAATTAACAATTGAAAAGTGTACCCAAAAGAAGGTGCTCTGAGATGGTTTTTGTTGTGTGTAGTTTCTATTTTGGTATCTTGCATTTCTCCTGATGTGTTGTGGGTTTTGTATTATGTTAATTGTACTTTTTTTCAGGAAGCAACACTAAAAGAAAGCACTGCCAATATCAAAATTCCAGCTGAGCTTTATTCACTTTGATTTACCCCATAACTAGACTCAATGTCTACAAGCAATGTGAACTGGAGAGTTGAACAATTCGCTACTGAATATTGTCCCCAAAGCTACTTTTCTCCCAGTTGTTTCTTAGTGTCATGATTATCAGAGCAATTACTTTCTCTTTTTTTAGTGTAGTTGTAGCCATATCTCATTGCCTGTGGCACAAATATTTAATAAAATAGTCTTGGGGACTTAGAATTTGATTGCTGGGAAAACACAACATCTGATCAAGCTCCTAAAATAAAAGCATGGATTTTATGTGCATAATATCTTGCCTGAAAGCTACAACAGAGGAGGCTTGCAATTTCTGACAGGATTTTTCAAGTTGTGTCTCTGAATGCATTTTCAATGAAGGGGTAAACAGGTTTAAATTTGTGTTTTAGTCACTCTGTAGAAATGGGATACAATCCTACCACCCAAAGTTAGGTTCAGATGTCAATGCTGCTGATGCCACACACACAAGGAGGTATGAAAAGGTTTAGTACTCACTTAGTAAGCTCTCTGGGCAGAACAGGGTGGCTACTGATCAGGTCCAAAATGGCTTGAAAGAGCAGAGGAAGAAGCCTGGCTCGGGCTTTTCACGGTGGTTAAGGACGGTAGATTGGAGTGAGGGGTGGGCGCGTGCCAGCAGGGCTTGTGTGGTTAAACTTCTTGCCAGAGGGAGCACGGAGCCTTCTTATCTATTTGCCTAGATGTGGGGCAGGTGAAGAGAGACAGGGTATAGCTTAAAGGCTTCAGTGGTCACACATCAAAAATGGAATCAGACTGTTTATTGCAATTTGCATATACCATTACCTTCCTAATGAATATTTTGGATCATCTTTCTGACCATAATTTGCAAGGTTCCTAGTTGTTGACTAAAACTGATAATTTTTTAAAAGGTGAGATAATCATTAATATGGCTTGTCAAATAGAAATAAATGATGTGCAACTTGTTATCTATAATGATGATTTGCCTACTGTTTTATTTTAGCTTTATTTTTTTAGAGTGTTTGTTTATTGCCTCTAGTATACAGAGCAGAGGTTTTGACACTGTAGTGTGCCTAAAAATCACCAGAAAATCTTGTTAAAACAAATATTGCTGGACCTCATCCCCAGAGTTTCTGATTTAGTAGGTCTGAGGTGGGGCCCAATAATTTGCATTTCTAACAAATTCCCTGATGATGTGAATGCTTTTGATCCAAGAACTGCACTTTAAGAATGACCGATCTAGAGTTCTTGAGTTTTAATAATTTGTTTCCCAGGATCTTGTTCTTTTGAGGGTTTTCAGCTTTTTGAGTATTATTGGATAATGAGTTTGGGGTGTTCATATTAAAAAGCAAAAGCCTTTAAAAGGTAAGAATTATTTGGTTACTTTGTAGTGTAGTAAACTGATTTAAACATACTGTGCCTTGGTAAGCTTTGCTCATAGCTTACTGATTCTCTTCTCACCCAACAGAGGGAAGCACTTACACATCAGACTCACTCTTTGCATGAATTACATTATCCGATTGGAAGGAGAGATTTAAATTATTGTTCCCAACAGAGATGTTGCCTTGTGTTCCAACTCCATCTAGACTGGGAGACAACAGTAAAATATAAAAGAGTTAATTAGTAGAAATTGTTATAAGCAGATAGAATATAATATATATCAGAAAATAATACAATTTGTCATTTACTAATTATTAGCAGCAATACACAATGTTTTTACCATCATAACAAAAAGTTACATGACGATTAATTCACAGAAATAGGGACTAGGTTTGGAGTATCAGGTCCTTTTTTAAAATGAGTTTACTATGATTAAACAGCAATGTTTAGAATCTGAGAAAGAATCACACAATTGGCGTTTGAGCAAGGAACACAAACACTAAAGTCGGAATCTATGCTTCAGAGCTAGGGTGTATATGGGTCACTACACCCAACATTCAGATGTGTAGATTGGTTAAGAGGGGGCACATCATATTGAGTTTCACCTAGAGATGGACTCATAAAAAAAACCGGGGCCAGAATTTAGAAAGAAACAATTGGAACAACTTCTCAGGTGAATCAGTGTCGGGGAGTGAAGAGTGAAATGAGGAACAGGGTTATAAGTGTTGGGTTTATTACAGGAGCTGCCTTCTGCCTACATACTGGGGTTTCAAGGATCATTCTTCATATGGCACATAAGGGTTAATATATGTTTGAATACATACGGAAGTGAACCATACAGACTGGGTCCTGTGAGCTCCAAAGAACAGGCACTCTATTCTTCAGGTGCTCTGGGGAGTCATCACAATTTTAATACCACCAAGTTGATTCCCTACCAGACTTCTTTCCCTACTCTTGGCAAAGTAGGCTTTTTATTTTCTGTCCATTCATCCCTTAATCATGCAGGAAAATACTTGTCTCTCCTCTGAATTACTAAAGAACTTTGCAACGTGGGTTCTTACCTTTGTGTGTTGTTATGAGGGCCAGTGACATGCCTTAAAAGGTTTTTTTTTTAAATATATATTTCCCTGTATCTAACATAAAACCCAATATTTAATAAATGATGAATACCTTGGTCAAATTTTAAAATTATCTTAAAAGTCTAGTGATTTAAAGTAAACTGAAAGATGCATTTTTCCGTCGTTGTCTAATGTTCTCTGGGTTTTCACTCTGGCTTTGGTCTGAACCTCAGGTTAGTATTGTCATCTATTATGGAAAAAATAAGGCCAGCAGTCCAACTTGTTATTTTCTGGGGGATCTTCCTTCACGCACAAGATTTAGGTATCTGTTGCAATAGCTTTAGTATGGAACATGTGTTGAAAAGAAAGGCTTTTAATCTGATGTTCTAGTTAAATTTAAAATAGAAACATGTTTTTTCATGTTGTACAGTAGAATTAACATTTGATTATTCAAATATATTTTCTCACAATGGAGATCAGATTTATGTTAGAAGACAAAAATCTTGAGTCTGCTATGCAAATCTATTTCTACTAAAAAATGAGATAATTACATATAATTTATTTCAATAATAAGAGTTTCTAATTCTAGATCCTGGCACAATCTACAGTATGAGTGTAAGAACGGTGTTTCCACTGAAGACAGTTTTAGTGATAAGAATGTTATTTTCCTAAACATAGTCTGGGTAAGTAATAATATTAAGTCAATTTATCATAGATTTTAAATATCATGGCTGAAAAGAGGAATTCTTTTCCAGTTTCTCTGCTTCTAGCCTGAATTCCTTACCAATTTTTGCCAGAAAATTCTTTCTAACCTGAAAACACGATCCTTTTTTCTTGATCAGCATTTTCAGTATTTACACATTGCCAAAAAGATGACATCCAAATACTTTTCATATTATATAATGCTCTTCACAATATGCCTTCTACCTCTGTGTCATTCTCATCTCCTACCATTTTCTGTCTCCTTGTACTTTATAACTGAAGAATACTGAACTGCTTCTCTTTCAACAAAGAACACGTGCTTTCAAAATTCCTTTCCAATGAGCATCTTATTACTTCCATTTGAAATGCTTTCTATATGAACCAACTTAGATATTTCTTATCTATTTTTTCTGTTTCAATCCAAATGTTTTGCTTTCTGTGGAACATTTTCTGACTTTCACTAATGGATTAGTGCCTCTTTTCTTCTTTGCTTCTATGGTCTTAGTATAAATGAACATTCCAAATAAGTATCTCAAATTTTGGTTATTTTAATATGAAATGCAGAAATCTGAAGATCTGTTTTTCTAGTAGTTTATGTTGTGAGAACATTCTCTATGCTTTTATCATATTCCTGCATGACCCAGACCTTCTAAACAAATAGCATTGTAAGGATGTTTAACAAGGCTCTGCATAACAGACAGCCTTGGAAGCTAGATATTGTGCCTTTCCAAAGATAAAATCTCCCTCTTTAGAGATGCCTTCTCTCTCATCTCCAGAAGAAATTTATTTAATGAGTAATCTCTTTCTCTGGGGGAGAGGATGGGCAGGTGCCAGCAGTCCATAAAAGCTGAAAGTCTCCTAATTTGGAAATCCTTCCCCTGTAATGCAAAGCCACTCCACGCACAGATAAACATGACCCTCATCCCATTGCCCTATGGGGATAGTGGCTTTGGGAACTAGAGCTGGGGTATTGTTCTTATTACTGCCTTTTACTGTGACTAATAAACTATCTGTGCTTCTGATACTATCTGTGCTTCTGACCCAGGGTCTGGTGTTCCTCACTATATATATATGAAACTGTGGCAGATTAACTTGTTAGCTTGCAAGTAGGGTAAAATCTCAGACCCTCAACAGTTGCTAACTTTATAAACTCAAGACCTGAATAGTGCCTGGCATGTAGCAAATTCTTAATAAATGTATATTAAATGAATGATTGGGCTAGTCAGTGAAGGCTAGAGGAAGACTTTCATTGATATACCCAATATCAGTAAAAATTGTGAATGACATTGAAATTGACCATAAAGTTACTGATATATTTATCTAGCACACGCTTCTGGGATATCTGCATCTTTCATTGTCTTTGAGCTATTTTATTAATCTGTACTGAAAACTGATAGTTTTCTATGGAAAATTCCTTATTCATAGAAAAGCAAATTAAATTTGTCCTGTGGATACTGACCAGTTTTACATCCATTTGTAAATTGATGTCAGCATTGTAGGCTGCCTAAATTACCTATAGTGTATATTGCCTACGTACATATGTATGTTTGTTCAGATTTTTGGTTTTAACATCTTATTGGCTCCATCATTAAGTGTGTTAGAAAAATCTTAGATGTGTGTTCCTTTTATAGTTATAGGAAAGTCATAATTTTAAAAACATTGTCCCTAATACCAGTGATACAGCCTTAACATCATGAAGTGTGGTGTAAGAATTTTCTGTGTGTGAGGTGTATGTGTATGAAAGAGCTATTGTATTTTGCTGTTTTAGACTTTCCCCATTTTCCTTTCTTTGGCATTTTCTAAATCTGTAGGTCACAGAGTGTCTACAATCACTGCAATACTTAGACTACCTTGTGGTTTTGGTATGGGCTGTAGATTTTGTAGTATTTAAATGGTGCTGGAAAAAATATATGGTAAAGTAGACAAAGGAACCTCCAAATCTACCAACCCTTTGCATTATAAGTCAGAATAATACAGATTTTAGGTTTGAAAAATAAATAAATGAACATTTATTATACCTTTTAAAAGGGAGTCTAAGTATAGCCAGCATAGGAAATATCTTGGTAGAATGAATCATATCCATGCCTTGACATGACTGAGCACCCAGAAGGCGTGAATGTTTGAACAGCTGCTGAGAAGATTCACACTGCTGGCTGCAAATCTTGCCAAAAGCAAACTTATTTCCAGGAAATTATGAAGTTCTTTATCCCAATTTCCCTTAAATAGAACACTGGAAAAGAATACTTTCCACAAAAATTTGTATTCAGAACATGAAATTAAAGTCAGAAAGCCCTTAATCACTATCACTGTACAGACTCACCCTTCTATTTATGAGAAATAAATCCAACAAAAATAGAAATTCAAGTATACAGAAAAATATTATATAGCAAAACAACAGCAATAAACAATAACTACCTTTTTAAAAAAAATACTAGTAAATTTATTCTGATTTCAACAGTTTTTTCACTAAGGTCCTTGACTCCAGGATCCAATTCAAGATCTCTCATTGCATTTAGATGTTGCTTCTCCTTAGTCTCCTCTAGACAGTGAAAGTCCCTCAGCCTGCCACGACCTTGACACATTTGAAGAGTATTAGTCTAATACTTTGTAGAATGTCCCTCAATTTGGGATTGTGTGATATTTTTTCATGATTAAATTGATAACAATGCATAGTGATGCTTTATTGGGAAGAATTCCAGAGAGGTGATGTCACTTTGGTTCATCACATCAGCTGTTGCACCATGATATGTTTTCTTACTGCTGATGTTAACCTTGATTGTTTGTCTGTGGTGGTGTTTCCCAGGTTTCTTCACCAGGTAGTTAATATTGCTCTCTTTGTAACTGGGGAGGTAAATATTTTAAGAGAGCTAATTTGAGTCTATGCAAATATCCTGTTTTCTCATAAAATGTTGACTCACTATTTTTTAGCACCTATTGGTAGATCTTGCCTGCAGCCATCATTGGCTGAGGACTTCTACTTGGTGATATGCTATTTTCCTCCTTCCTTTTATATGTATTGATTGGAAGTCTTCTCTAAGAGTTGTCCCTTCTCACCTGTTTATTTATGTAGTCAATTATATAGGGATATTTTATTCTTTGAGTTATAATTCAATCTATCAAAATTTATTTTTTGCTCAAATGGCTCCAGCTTTGGCCATTTGGAGCTCTTTCAGATTGGCTCCTGTGTCTTCTAACTTACCCCCGTAATTCTTTTTTGGTCCCAGCACAACAATATACTCCAGCATCACCTTATATTTTGCCTTTGCCCCAGCCTGAAATCACTTCTCCAAAGAACCCTGGTTGATTGTTAGGGTATGACAATTACCTTTTCTTAAGCTTACTAATTTGATAAATGATTCTCTTCAATGCTTTATACACAAATTTCCCAGTGTTTCATAATTGGTTATGATTTTATTGAGATGTTTTTGTATGTTTCCATTAGAAAACAATGTAAATAGAGTAATATGAATGAGAAGATACCTGATTTCATGTGACCTGATTTCATGTGGTAGATTTCTATGAGGCAATGTACTTCTTAATAACAAAAGCAACAAAGGAAAAGAAAGAAATTACGAGTTTACGGAAGTGCAGTCAATATTTATTGAATTCTAACTTATAAGGAGCACTGTGGGAAGTGCTGTAGTAAGTAAAAATATGGACCCTTCCCTTAAGAAGTTGTGCTGTCACAGTGAGACCATGATAAACATTTAACAAATGAACAAGTGCTGGGTACCATTGGATCACTTAAGTCACATGTTACCATGTATTCAATGTATACAATGTTTCAACATCATATTTTCCTTCAATTACTTTTATTTGATCTCTTCTCCCACAGAAGAACACCTACACTTTTTAAGAACCATCTAAAATCCAATTCTTTCAAGAATTTTTCCTTTATGAGTTCATTTGCTCCTGAGATACATATTGAACATCTACCATTTGCAAAGCAAAGGGAAGACAAGATGGCAACAAGGTAACTAAGGCATCTTTCTTGATTTTAAGGAATTTTTAGCTCACAGGGACCAATCCTCCCTGACCTCTCAAGTCCATACTGTTTTGTTTTTGTATTTTATTTTTTAAATTCTGAAAATACCTATGCACAGTTATGAGCCTCTGACAATATGTGATATTTTCTATTTGCATTGTTTTCTATTTAGTCCATGTAGGTTTACTTCATCTCATCATCTTAGAGGTTTAATTTGCTTGAGTGAAAGGTCTATATTGTCATTTCTTTTATCCTCACAGCATTGACCAGTGATATTTAGATGGTAAATGGATATAAAATGCTAATTATCATTGCCAACATCAAATGCATTAGTAAATAGAATGTTGTCTCCTGGATTCAAAGAGCTGCCCTAATTTTCTATTTGCTAAAGTGTTGAAAATACTTCATGGGGTTGCCATGAGGATGAAATGAGCTCTTACATGTAGCATTTAGAAAGGAACTTGGAACATAGTAAACATTTACTGTTATTAATTTTTAATATGAGTGTATAAGTAGCATTAATATTATATATGTAATAAAGAGCATAGACTATGAGTACTGAAGAGGAGATAATATAGTCAGATTTGGATAACAGAAGTGTAATTATGGACCAATGCCAATGTCACTCTGCTTGACTGACTACTCTTCTGTCTCTGTTCAACATTCTCACACAAATTTAATTTTCTTGCTGCAAAAGTGTTTGAAGAAACAAATTTTCAAATAAAATTATTTTAAATTAGTTGCTATCCATGAGCTCCATTAAGTTAGTGATGTCAGTGCTGTTATACTTAACAACTGAAGGGCAAATACCTTCATCCTCCCAGCCTCCTCTCTCTGCAGGGGTTTGGGTGTTTTTGCACAACCCCAATTTTCAAAGATGCACACAGTGGCATTCAAGATTAAACAACTTTAAATTATTGTTATTTAATGCTAAGAATATACAAATAAATATTTATGACTGATACATAAGGTACGAAGAACATCTACTTACTACCTAATTTAAGTAAACAAAAAATTATCATTACTTTGAATTCATTTGTGTAATCTTCCTTCATTCCATTGCTTCCCTTTTCTATCAGAAAGGACTGACTGCCTCCCTGAGTTGTGGGTTTATTACTTCATCACTTTTCCTCATATGTTTAAAAATTAAATTTGTATGCCTGAATTTGTCCAATTTCACATGCTCTTCATGTTGTATAAATGAACACATACTGTATATATACTATAACTTGCTCTGTTCCTCAAAATAATAATGTAGAGATTTATCCATTTTATTGTCTGCAACTATATTTTATTCATTTTACTGCTGTAAAAAAAAATCTAATGTATGACTATGCTACAGTTTTTCTCCCAACTGCTAATGATAGAAATTTTGGTTTTGGGTTTTTTTTCTCAGCTTTATTGTATATGATTTTAGTACTCATGGATAAGCGTTTTAGTGTGAATGTGTTGAAGTAGTATTGTAGGGTTAAGTTATTCACATCTTTAACTTTACTGTAGAACACCAAATTCTTTAATTCAGGGTACCAATTTACAATGCCAAAATTATTTCTGTTATTCCCCATTCTTGCCATTTGTTTTCAATTTTTAACAATATGCGAGGTGTGAAATTGCATTTTGTGTTGTTTTAAATTTACATTTAACTATTTAGTAATGAGATAAAGAATGTTTCTTATGTTTATTGGCCAATTAGATTTCCCTTTCTGTGAAATGACCATTTAAATTTTTGATTCATGCAGGAATTTGATATATTGAGACATCCAATCTATAAACAAGGTATATTTCTTCACTTATTTTCATTTTTTAAAATGTTTTTCAATAATAGTTCATAATTTCTTATATAAAGATTTTACACAACGTTTAGATTTGTTTGCAGGTTTTCTGGCCAGGAATTACACTTCTCCAGGGCTACTCCCAGCCAATGACAGTATGGCTGGGGTGCACTGCCTGTCGGCCTACTTCTGTGCAACACAAGATTTTACTGACAGATGACTCAACTGAAGGACTCCTCATTAGCCAAAACTTTTTATAACTGCTTTTCAGTCTGAGACTCTTCGTACCCAATTTTTCTCTCTTTTCTCCTTTCCTTCAACAGTGTCAGATAGGCTTTATGGATTTTTTCCATCTTTTTTGCTCCCTTTCTTTCATTTTTCACATTTTCTCCTCAAACAATCTCTTGCACATCTAATCCAATTTTTGACATCTGCTTCTAAGGGTACTGGTATGTGTACTGTCTCTTTTTCCTGTTTCTATTTCTCTCTTTTTTGCCTCCCTCTGCTTGAAATTTCTCTCATTGCATTCCCTTTCCCTCAACTTCATTGTAAGTTACACACTCTATTTCTTTATTTTTAATGATAGCAGTAAAAACTGTAATGTATATTTAATTATAAAATCTAAACTTAATTATTTTTAAGCTCTATAATACATCATTGTTGTTAGTACATTAGTTGGTACAATGAATGAGATATATCTCACTATGATATATCGAGCTGGATTTCTTTTTTGTTTTTTTTCTACTTGGACTTTGTTTAGTTTCCTAAGTCTGTGGATTAATGGCTTTTAGCAGTTCTGAAAAATTCACCACATCAAATTCTACTTCTGCTCAAATTTTGTCTTATCCTTCTATAACTCTGTGTAGACATAATTTAGATTGTCTTTTTCTATACTCTATATCTTTTAATTTATCTCTTGTATGCCCCATCTCTTTATCTTTCTGGGCTGCATTCTAGGTAATTAATTCAAATATTTATTCTAGTTTATTGAGTATTTCGCTAATTTTGTCAACGTCAAATCTGCTATTGAGCTTTAAATAAATATTGTTACATTTTTTGTTTCTTAGAAGTTCTATTTAGGTCTATTTTTAATCAGCTTGGTCAATTTTTTAATGATTTCTTGCAATTTACTTATATTTTCAATCCCCCCTCTTTATCTAATAGTTCTAATATGTATAGTTTCCATGGGTCTGATACTGCTGTTTATGGTTTCTCTCAGTCATTGTGTCTTATTTCTTTGTGTTTTGTAACTTTTACCACAGTTTCATTGTTTTTGAAACTTTGTGGGAATTACCTGAGTTTTGCATTGAAGGCATGTCAGCTTCTGCCCTAGAGACCAGTAGTCAACGATCAACCTCAAGCCATAACAATTCATTTCTTCATCTCAAACAGCAGACTGATCCAAAATACCTACTTTCAGGTTTGAGTAGCTTAAAAGGGACTGTTGAGGTTCCTTTGCTACCTGACTTGGTTGTGACAATAATGTCTTCTTTGTCATTTTTGGCTTGTCCCACTTGACATACCATTTTACCCGCAGACATCCATTCTGATGTCAAGAGGCTACTATGTCCACAAATTGTCAAACCTATGTCAAATTCTTTGCTTGAGGCTCCTCAGGCCACCAAGGTAATATGAAAAAAATGCTGCATAATCTTTGAATGTCAGATTATAGTTACAATTTTTCAAGGTACATGACTTTCTTCCCTCCACTGAGCACCGAGGCAGGGATTTCCTCATTTTGGAAAAAGCATGGGTATCTCTCTAGTTCACCCTTTAGGTCTCTTCTGAGTAGGTACTGATGTACCTACTTCGGTAGCCTTTGGTTTTGACTTTTTTCTGCTACCCAAGAGGAAATGAAAAACCCAAGCTCAGGTTTCCCAGGTTTGGCAAATGCCAAAGCGCCCTCTACACGGAGATCAGTTTCTACTCTGGGTTTCTCCTCTGACTTAGTTTCTGGCCTCTGAGAAATACCTTATGTTCCAGTACATATAAGGTTATCAGTGTGTTCCTGGGTGTGTAACATCTATTACAGTACTTTTAGCTGTTATCAGTGAAAAGTCTTTAGGCTCTTAGGATACCACAGTGTGAGAAATGGAAGTGTCTAATTAGTTTCTAATGTGAGTGACTTGCTTTCAATTTAGAGAGAAATTAGCTCAGCTGCCCCAAACAAAGATCCATGCTCCAGCAAAAAAAGCTGAAATGAGGCTGTTGCTGCCAATTTGACATTGAGAGAAAGCACGTTTTTAAATGTTAGGACTGAGATATTGGATTGCAAACTAGCCAGGATCTCCCACTGCTACCTGCTCCCACACAATGTTTACTTAAAATCTTAGGCAACAATGTGCGATTTTTATTTTGAGAATGTCTTATTATGAAATACATGTTTTCTTTTGCTCTGGACCACTTTGTGTGGAACTAGCTTCATTCCACTTTATTCCTCTGCATGTTTTGGTGAAAAAAAAAAAACAGATTAGAGAGGTAGCCTTTGTGGGTGGCTCTTTTCTCTTTACTTAAATAGAGGGAAACATGGTGAAATAATACCACACAGAGAATATTAAATATCCAAATACATTTCAAATTATCTGGAAATAGTAGAGGAGAAAGAGTGAAAAGGTTTAATACATCTATTCAAGACCCCCATGGTCTTTCTCCTAAATGTCTCATAGGCATAAGTTAAATATCTATAATGACTTAACCCCAGTAGAAAAACCAGGGAATCCTCTATGAATAGTTATGGCAAAATATGTGACTCTATTCCTTAATAAAAAATGTTATTTTAATAGGCATTATTTTAAATTGACATTATGAAAGACACTGATATTGTCTTTCCAGGCTTCTTCATTAGATCATGATTCCTTTTTTTTTTTTAAGAGCTATGTTAGATGTTTTAAATGCTCATTTTGGAATCTAAAAGCAGCAAAAGACTTTGGAGGCCAATGTTCCTAATACCTGGCTAGCTAATCATTAGAATTAACTGGAGAGACTTTTGAGAGTTCAACAATTCAGATTCCTGTCCTCTCCTCCACAATATTATTGAAACAGTAGAGATAAGACCTTGTAATAATCTGTAGTTTTAAACAGCTTCCCAGTAAACCTTGGTGAAGAAATTATGTATCAAATCTAGTCACCTAACTTTATCAGTGAAGAAGCTGAGGTCTTGGTAGATTATTTGTGGAACCCACATATTGTTCTTTCTATTGTGCTACAGTAATGCTTTTTCACTGCTTATGGAGCTTATAATATTGTTCCTGATACTAAAACAGGCACATACAAAAAATGATTTGGGAGAAATGGAGTTACAGTACATTGGCACTAGCTGAATTTAAGAGGTTTGTATTACTCTTAAGTCTGATTTATCCCATCTTGGCTCTTATGAATGTCAAAAAGCAGAAGATGTTAATCATAGGGTTGGGAGTTGCCCTTAATTACTGAGCTCTAACTAGCAGATTTATTTTCAAAATATTGTAGAATTTCTTTGAGTATTAAGACTTCTGGGAATATAAACAATTTCTCAGATGTTTGCTTATTGTCATTTGAGTCTTTAATATTCATAGTATAAACACAGAAGGGCCTTTTAAAATTGCTTAGATTTAAATTACATTTAATATATTTAAATTATAACCTAAATGACCTAAACTTTCTTAAGCTTTAACTTATTAATATTTTTCCATTTACAGAATGGAAATGGAAAAATATTAAATATCAGTTTTCTATAAAAAAAGAACACATGCTTTTTACTTTTCTCTGATAAATGCTTGATTTCTCAAACTTGACTGAAATTCCTTAGAAACTAGTCTCATTTACAAATGTAGTTGTATTCTCCTGAACATACTAAAACAGCGTTCTAGATTAATACATTTGATTTTTTTTAAAAGCATTTTAGATGGCTAACAGGGCAGCCATAATAATCTAACAAGTAAGTTCACCCTAGGTCTTAAGTAACTCTTGTGAATCTAATAACTCAAACTGATAAAGGTAGGAGACCATTTTCTCTATACACCAACATAATCAAATTCTCTTACACCCTCCAAATTATAATCGAAAGTCTTAAACTGATTTTAAGAACAATTTTAAAATAATAAATAAATAACACCAATAGATTATCCAAAAATGTTAATGCTATAGGTTTTGATTACTGCACCATAGCTTATATTTACATCCTTTTTTGATTTGTGAAGTCATTCATTCACTAAAGAGGGGGCAATTTTACTGAATTAGACAATCTGAAGTTACAGGGTGACAACTGGGTCAGCTGCAAGGTTACCTAGAAGTCAGAGACTCCAATTTAGAACCTAGGACTGAGCAGTACATACTGGATTCTCCCTTAGCACACATGAATATCCTCAATTCCTTTCATAGAAGACTTATGACTGCCATTTCAAATAGAAATTCCAAGCCAAGATTTAAATATGGGATTACTTTTACATCTAGCTATTTGCCAGTTCTCTTAACCATTTTTTTTGTATTAAATGTATCTCTTTATTACCTGAATATATCTTGCATTTTTCCCACTGTTCTATCAATCACTATTTCATACTCACTTTACATCTAATTTGTATTCAGTGATGGTTTGAAAATCATTCCTTCATAGGGTTATCAGATAAAATACTGAATAGTCAATTAAATTTAAATTCCAGATTAACAACAAATAATTTTTAGTATAAGTACATTTCATGCAATATTTAGAATCTAGTTATACCAAAAAATTATTCATTGGCTATCTGGAATTCAAATTTAACTGGGTATCCTGTATTTTTATCTGCTGAATCTGGCAGCCCTTATCCTTGACATAAGATTTCCAGAAGTTATTGTATAAGCTTTACTTTTATTAATAATAAGTCATTCTCTCACCTTTTCTACAGACTCATTGAGGTTAAAACTCTGTCATTCTTTCCCATCTCCTTCTGGCAAGTTACATAGCCTCAAGCAGAGGTTCAATGAATATTTGTTTATGAGGCCTTCCTCAGAGAATCTAAATAATGTCAGCCTCCAGATCAGTTTGGAAAGTGTACAAGTGTTGTGCTGGCTGATGTGAGTCTCTAGGAAAAAAAATAATACAAGAATTTACTGGAAGGTGTGATGTGCCTTCAGATCCACTCATGCAGTAGCATAATGTTACATGGAGGACAGGTATCACTCTTATTTCAACAGAACTAACTAATTGGAGTGGGGTTATTTTTTCTTTAGAATGATAAGGTATTCATATTTGTATGTTACATTTGGTTAATACAGTATTGCTACTAAGGGAGCATTGAAGACCTATTTTCAGCAAGCTTGCTGCTGAGATGTTCAGGAAGCTGCTGATGCTCCTCTCCAGGCAGGTCATGCTTTGCTGGATGTGCACAACTCCTCATCAGGGGTCAAAAGCCATGCTTCATTAGCAGGCTCTTCCTGCCAGGGCTCTCACCTCTGCTCTCCCCACTGTAAAATGCATGCAGACTATCTAGTGGCTCTGATTCCTGAGTGGCATTTATATGCTTGATTTAAGAGATTAATGACAAGGAGAGTGATCTTTAGAATATATTACAGGTAAAATGCAGGACAGTCAAGGAGACTGCCCAGAATACCTAACACCTGTTCTCAGAACCAAAGCAACTTTAGAATTAAAATCTCAGATTTGAGGAACTCACTGATTTTATCCCTGTGCAGTTTGAAAAATTCTTCAGTGATCCCAGACTTACTTCTCCTGGTATTTCAGATAAGAGTTGGAGGGATGGATTGAGAATCATTATTCTTTCTAGAAAAAACCCCAAATCACCTTCAAATGACCATGTGAGCTTTGTGAAACTATCACTAATATTATGGGAATGAAGGGCACTTTTCTGAAGACATAAAATTCCCACCATTATGGAATATATATAGAGATAAAAAATACAATTTAGAATAAGTACCTAACTATAAAAATGCTTTTTCCCCCCTCATTGTCTTAATAGAACATAATAATTGTGGAATAATATAAAATTTTAGGGTCAAAAGGAACTGAGCTTACTCAAACTCCATTCATGAAGTTATAAGCAATGTTAACAAACTTGATGCACTTATCTTTGCAGTTATATATGTGTGTATATATATATATATATATATATATATGGTAAAATGGGATTATCCAACATACACTGTTCTATCACCTAATTAATATATTGTTTTATAAGTATAATTAACATGTATACTTAAAACTAATTTCTATCTAAATAAATATAAATATATATTATCACATGAATAGTATGCTTTTTTTTTTTTACTTTCCCAAAGTGATTTAACCAATCTCGTGTGTTAGGACATTAGAATTTTTTTCTTAATTTATAATTAATATTTCAATTAATATCCTTGTGCATATACCTTTGAATATATTTCATTTATTTTCTTAATACAAATTCCTGGTATATGCTTAAGTTTTTTCAGACATATTTCCAATTGCCTTGCTGAAAGTTTGCCCTGGGTAATGCCACCACCAGAGTGTAAAAGAGCCTCTCTCCATAAAGGAAGACTGTAAAGCAGAGAAGGGAGGAAATCCTGTGTCTGCAAGTGGGAATGGAAAGTTTTATAGAGAATATAGAAGTTAATCTGGACTTGAAGAATAAGCATTTCATGGGGAGAGAGAAGATAAACCTTCAGTAATGTTTTGATACTGTTGTTATTCTCCTTTTAAATTACATTTGAGTTAAAAGAAGTTCAATGTGCAAACTGGAAAGAAAATTCATCCTTATTGCTACAGGGTCACTCCTCCTTCAGTGTCCTGGGACATCATGGGACGCCCCTTTCTTCTGCAGGCTCAAACTCCTTCACACAGTTGGAGGGAGGGTACTCCTTTCCACTCACATTTCTATTTCAATAATTTTAAGTCATCAATTAACCAAAATCAATTTTTATGACAAAAGCAAGGACTTTCCAATATTCAGGTGAATGAAACAAAATGATCAACTCAAATGTCATTTCCATGCTCATTCACTCACAGTAGGACTTAATGTCCACATTCTGCTCCTTGCCCCATGGGATCTCCTCAACTTTCCTGTCAGCCATACATACTTCCCTGACTTCTCACATAGAGAAAATGGCCATAAGGAAAATGAGAAGGGTCACAGTGGTAATAATAGTTCCCTCCCAGTTATAAATTTGTTCCATCCCCAGTACAGGTTCTCTGCTATTGAGAACCAAAGAATTTGTCCCAAGTGGTGTTTGACTGGGAGGACGAGCATGAATAACTTTTAAGCCTAAATAAGTTTTCCTTTTCAGGTCCCCCATTGTACGAAAAAATGCTGTTACTAGTGTGCTAGTAAATAGCCTCCTCCTTCTACTCGCAGTATATTCAGAAAAAGTAGAACAACAGACAGCCTTTGCTGCTCTTTTGCAATTTTAACAAATTGCCATTTGTGTGTGTGTAGGCAAATGCAAAACTCCTCCTTTTGCAATGATCAAAACCTAACAACAAAGGCCTGTTGATCGACTTTTTCAATTTCTAATTAGCAAATTTTGTTCTTAATGTTTGTAGACATCATAAATAAACCCCTTTTACTTGGAAGCTAAAAGGCAAAGATCCTTTGAATCTTAGTTATGACACATACTAAACAAAGGAAGGCTAGGTTTTGATGTTTTCTTTGGTTTAAACTTACGCTGCAAATAAAAAGAAGTAACACCTCAGCCATCAATTCCTGAATCTTACAAAAGGAAATTAACCCCTTTGAAAAAGGACTGCCATCTTCTTCCAAGTGAAGGTTTTTCATGGTAGAGGAAGAAGAATGTTTTATTAAAAACCTGTTAACAGGGGCTTCCCTGGTGGCGCAGTGGTTAAGAATTCGCCTGCCAATGCAGGGGACACGGGTTTGAGCCCTGGTCCAGAAGATCCCACATGCCATGGAGCAACTAAGCCTGTGAGCCACAACTACTGAGCCCATGTGCTGCAACTACTGAAGCCTGCGTGCCTAGAGCCCGTGCTCTGCAACAAGAGAAGCCACCACAATGAGAAGCCCGCGCACCGCAACGAAGAGTAGCCCCCGCTCGCCGCAACTAGAGAAAGCCCATGCACAGCAACAAAAACCCAACGGAGCCAAAAATAAAATAAATAAATTTTTTTTAAAAAGCTTGTTAACAAACAACAAACAAAAAGAAAAAAAGTACAAGACCTTCCGTTTATTGAGGACCTGCTATGTTCAAGGCATTATGGTATAGCAGGTATATACAGAGAATTTTTTCCCACAGAAATTTTACCACAATTTAATAAGTTGACTTTTATTAGCCCCCATTTCACGAAGAAAGCAGTGAACATTAAGAGACTTAGAAACTTTCTCATGGTCACACGGTAAGTGATAAAGCAAACATGTGAGCCCAAATATATTTCACTCCAACACCCTGTCTTTTCTATTTATATTGTAATATTATAGAATAGGATATGATATAGGAACTTCAGGCTTCAAAGAACAAAATGAATTCATTTTCCTTGGGCAATTTTCCAGGGAAGTGAGTAAATGGGAATAGAAGAAGTTGAGACACTAACTTTCCCTACGTGGTAAAAATAAAAGCTTATTGGTATTTACTGGGAATTGTTTTATCAATGGTATAGAAAAATGATTTATTCTTGAAAAGGAGAGTATGTATGTTAAAACTTACATTTTAAAATGTTGATCCTTATCCTATGCAAGATGAATGTAACGTGTCCAGAAATGAAGTAAGGAAGTTCTGGATGTGGTCTTCGTTACAGGAAGCAACTGCAGAATCTAGGAGGTATGTCCCCGGAGGATATAATGGGATTTGACGGTAGATTAATTCTGGGGAGTATAGAGGATGACATAATTAAATATGTGCTTTCTATGTTGAAAATCTAAAAGAATGTGGATGTCCCTATTAGAAATCAAGGGTTGACAGACCAGAGAATGCATATCCCCATTCAGGGAAGTCCTTGACAGGGAATGACTTAGTGCCTGATTCCTCAGGGTAGTAGAGAAATATTATTTAGCATCTAAGTACTTGAAATTTGGAGAGAAGTTGTGAGATTATTGTCAAGGATCTGAAGTTTATTCATCCTAGAATGGTAAGTGAAAATTACAGTGTTTGTATTCATAAAAATTCTGGCTTCAAGGATTTTATCTATAAGGCCTAGAAACGTGAAAGTGACGCTTGCCTGGAAGAAACAATCACTTTATCATCAAAGATCCAAGACTACACACTCTGCTGTAACTTCATGAGGTAAGGACTTTTAATTAAATCAGTAAAAGAAACCAACTTTTATCAGACAGGGTCCTATCACTTTTTTCTCAATAAGCAATTTTAGTTTGCCCTCATTTTTCTAGATACATATCCAGGTCAACTATTTGACTTAGGTTGGGCTCAGGAAGCCACAAACGTTCCTGCCTTTGTTGCCTCTTCTTAATGCACATTAAGTTGGATTAAGTTGGGAAGTTGGCTCTAAGGTAGTGGTTTCAATCACATTTGAATCATATTAGATGAAATAAAAGAAAAAGGGAAAAATTCTGATGCTCAAGCCACTCAGATGCATTAAATCAGAATCTCTGCTCATGGCATTATGATACTGAAATTTTAAAAATACTCCCCAGGTGATAATGATCTATAGCAGAGTTGAAAACCAGAGCTTTAAGGAAGTGCCATTCTAGAAAAATATATACTTCCTTTCCATTCTTTATTCTCTTCTAGTTAGTCAGCCACTGATGCTCTGAGTATATAAGAGATGATACAATGATGCAGCATATATGTTCTTCATCCTGGTGGGTGATACACATATTCTCTGTATACTCTCCTTCTCTTCAAATAAAATTTCTGCCTATTTTTTAAGCACTTATGACTGCTTAGTTAATTTATTTTCATTTACACTTCAACATTGGGCCACCACATTCTGTTTTAGAAAACATTTATCATGGAGTTTTATGTTTTGCAGAATTGAATCTGCAGGGTGGATCCACCAGCAGGTTTCCCCCACCTCCTGGGGTTTGATTGGCAGGAACATGTTTTCCCGTGGAGTTCTGCCAATAGCATTTGTGTACAACAAACAAGGCCAAGTCTCAGGAAGGGTTTGAGCTGGATGACATGACAGACGCTTTGGCAGAAGCTTTCATTATTTAGCACGCCATTGTGAATTATTAATAAAACTGCATTGTGAGGCCCTGGAAAAGTTGAAATGGTATTGTGAGTCTCGCAAATGCTAAGGTTCAATATATTATTAATTAGATCATTAAAGAATATAATATGCAAATACTATATTGGAAATAGTAGGCCAAGGCCAACTGTGGCAAACTTTACTAGGTAATTTGCATGTTGTACAGTAGGTGTAGAAAGTAATAGATCAGGAGTGGTTAGCCTTGCTACATGAGAGAGAATTTCAGGAACATAAACCCTAAGAAAAGAGTAGGTATTACTCCTAGAGCTTCAGAATATTTCATAGGAAACATTTCTTAAAAGATGTCATAGTACCTGATATGATATGGACTTTTAATTTACTAACTATATTTTCTGATTTTTCTCATTTCTCCTTTTTAAAGCAAGAAACAAAATCTGTCTCAATTCAAGGTTTCCATTCCTTCTATGACAATATTTTATCCAGTTCTCTGTTCTGACATCGCCCTAGACCATTAAAAAAGAATTGGGGCTTCCCTGGCGGTGCAGTGGTTAAGGGTCTGCCTGCCGATGCAGGGAACACGGGTTCGTGCCCCGGTCAGGGAAGATTCCACATGCCGCGGAGCGGCTGGTCCCGTGAGCCATGGCCGCTGAGCCTGCGCGTCCGGAGCCTGTGCTCCGCAAAGGGAGAGGCCGCAGCGGTGAGGGACCCGCGTACCGCAAAAAAAAAAAAAAAAAAGAATTGAACAAAAAGTCTAGAGACCTAGGATTTTTGCCACTGATAAATTTTCTAACACCTTGAACGTCCATTTTCTCATGTGAATAAATAGATGTATTACTTTATTTCTCCTATTATACATTATAGATATCAGTATAAAAGGAATCAAACTGTACAACCATGCTATTCTTAGAGAATGTATGAGCTTACTTTGGGGTTACATTTCATACTGCCACTGGGGAGGAGCAGAATATGTGACTCCAAAATATGTCATTTTGGCATGTGGATTGTTTTGAGCTGAAAGCAATCAAGACCCAGAGATTCAAGAAGAACTTTTACCTCTCCTTTAACTACCTAAAAGAATTTAGATAGGGGGCCTGGCCCAGAAAGGGAGCTATTACCAGAGATAATTTTTATCTGAATGACCTTTCTGTATTGCAGGGCAAACATCTAATTACCAAACATCTGCTCTTCTTATTGTCCTGTGAATTACTCTCCCCTCCTTTGAAGCCCCAGGCTCCTATGCCATTCCTTAGTTCAAGATGGCATAAAAGCCTCAATTGCCTGACTTGCTCTTGGATCTGATATCTTGGAGCTCCCATACGTACAAAATTAAATTTGTTCTTCTCCTGTTAATCTGTCTTATATCAATTTAATTACTAGGCCAGCAAAAAATCTGAAAGGGAAGAATGGAAATGTTTTTACCCCCTACATCACTTTCATACCACTGCTCTCCTATATGCTCACCTGAATTCTCTCAATGGCATTCAAATATACTTTATCTTTCCTATATAAACACACACACATATATACATACCAACACTTCTTCAGAATCTACATCCTCCTACATCTATGAGAGAGCCTTACTCTTTCATCCCCATTTATAATAAATTTTTCAGAAGTTGACCATATGCATTGAATCCTTACCTCCTACTCCAGTCTGGCTTCTACTTCCATAACTTTGCTGACACAGCTCTTACTAGGGTCACTTCATTCAAATTTATAGGACCATCTTCCTTTACCTGGCTATTGGCATAGTAACAAATTTGGAACTCTTCTATTTTCTTCTCCATATTACATTATTTTCTCACCAGATATTGCCAATCTTCCCATCCTAATCCTTAGCTAAGAAATTAATTCATTATGTTCTCTGACTTTCAGATATGTATTTCCAGCTAAGATGTACTATCTCAGGTCCACACCCACATAACTAACCAAAATGATCCTCAAAACCATCATGTCTAATTTTAACTCTAAAGTCCTTTCATAGTTTCCTGTCTCAATAAATGGAAACTCACCCATTCAGTTCTATGGACCAGAAATTAGTCACATATGGTATTACTGTTTCCTTTATACTTTACATTTAATTTATTATGAGGTTCTTTTTAACTTCCTAAGCTTCTAGATCTCATCTACTTCTCTGTATTTTCACTGACTTTACACTAGTCCAAGATACTGTCTTCTCTTACCTGGACTAGGAAAGCAGCTTCCAAAATATCCCCCCATATCCACTCTGCCAACTTGTCACTGGTTCTCCATACTGTAGCATGAATGATCTTATCAAGATGGGACTCAGTTCATTTTATTTTCCTCTTTGCTTAAAATATCTTAATGGCTTCACATTGTGTTAAAGATAAAGATGAAAATTCTTAAGGTGAACTATGAGGCCTGTATAATCTGATCAATTTCTGTCTCATCAGTGTCATCTAATGACATCCTAATCTTCATTTACTGCCCATTATGCCAGCTTCATTCAGTTTTTTCATTCAGACTTTATTTTTTAGAGAAGTTTCGGGGTTCACAGCAAAATTAAGCAGAAGGTACAGAGATTTCCCATGTACCTCCTGTCCCCACATAGGCATAGCCTCCTCCATTATGAACATTCCCCAACAGAATGACACATTTGTTACAGTCGATTAACCTACAATTACCCACCATAATCACCAAAAGTCAATAGCTAACATTAGGGTTGGCTCTTGGTGTTGCCCATTCTGTGGGTTTGGACAAATTTATAATGACATGTATACACAATTATAATATAATACAGAATAGTTTCACTGCCCTAAAAATCTTCTGTGCTCTGCCTATTCATCATCCCTCCTTCCTCCTAATCCCTGGAAACCACTGATCTTTTTACTGTCTCAATAGTTTGTCGTTTCTAGAATGCCATATAGTTGGAAACTTACAATATGTGGCCGCACTGCATGGCGTGTGGGATCTTAATTCCCAGACCAGGGATCAAACCCATGCCCCCTGCATTGGAAGCACAGAGTCTTAACCACTGGACTGCCAGGGAAGTCCCCGATATGTGGACATTTTTGCTTGGCTTGTTGTATTTAGTAATACATATTTAAGGTTTCTCTGTGTCTTTTCATGGTTTGACAATGCACTTCTTTTTAGCACTGAATAATGTTCCATTGCTGAATGTACTGCAGTTTATATATCCATTCACCTATGAAGGACATCTTAGTCACTTCCAAATTTTGGCAATTATGAACAAGGCTGGTATAAATATCTGTGTGTAGGTTTTTTTGTGGACATAAGTTTTCAGTGCATTTGAGTAAACACTAAGGAGTGTAATTGCTGGACTGAATGGTAAGAATATGTTTAGTTTTGTACGAAAACAGCCATACTGTTTTCCAAAGTGGCTGTACCATTTTGCCTTCTTACCAGTAATGAATGAGAGGTCCTATTGTTCTACATCCTTGCCAGCATTAGGTTATGTCAGGCTCTGATTCTGTGGTGGTTTGGGAAGAATACCTGAATTCAATCCTTAAAAAAATAATTTAATTAAGGGAGTCTTATTCCATGTCAGCCCAAGGAAAGAAATGTATTGGGGAACCAAGCATAGCATGGGAAACATGCAAAGGGACCCTCGGCAACAGAATGTAACATATAATTGGATAACTATAAAATACATGCTGTACACCTTAAACTTATACAGTGATGTATATCAATTACATCTCAATAAAACTGGAAAAAAATTTGAGATCCAACTCCTCCAGGTGCACTACAAAAAGTGTTAGGAGACAAAACAAGTACGTCATTGTTGGTAAGTAGGTGCAATAATTTGCTAATTTGCAAACAGTGGACAAGTTCTGAGAGCTGTATAACTAAATACCTCCATTTATTTTAGAAGGACCTGAAAATTTACTTAGAAAAGCAAATTATCAACAATAAATATTACTATTTGGTTTTAGTTTAATTCCTTTTATTCTTTCTAGAGTTTAAGCCATAATAATACTAAATACTCTGAAGCCCTCACTCTATGCCAGATGCTCTTCTAGGTTCTTTACATTTATTCTTAATTTGCTTTCAAAATAATTCTAGGTGCTGTTATCTTTTAAACTTTGTGGACAGGGAAATAGAAACAAAAAGGTAGAGTGACTTCCTAGAGTCAAACATAAAGGAAGAATTGTAGCCACTATTGGAACTTAGGTTGTCTGCTCCAGGACCTGCTAGTGTTAACCAATGTTTCAGATTCCTCCTATATGATATTATAACTTTTATTTAAAATTGAACACCTAGAACAGTGTCTGCTACATAATGAGTATATAATAAATAGTTCTTAAACTGATCAGAGTCTTAAAAGAATAAGTTAAATCACTAAAAATATTTTTCAAATAAGAATATACCATCCATTTGGATTCTAATCATCCAAATGGAAAGAAACTGGGCTATAGGAAGTTAAAGCAATGTGCCAAATTTGAAAAGCTAGTAAGTGCCAGAATTCTAATTCTGATACTCCGGAGATTAGAGTCCAGAAGCTGAGTTTAGGACTAACCTGTGGTATTCCCTCAACTATGCAAATAAACGTGAAAACATTTTAATATGTCTGTTCTAAATACTCTTTTGTCAGCCGACTGTTGAGTTATTTAGGATATCTTTGCATGTTGTCTTTTCTCCCTTTGAAATTCCTCTTTCCTACTATTCCCTGCTTATTAAAATACTGACCTCCCCCAGGAAGCCCCTCAGAGGTAACCTATGCTCTTTTCACTATAAATTCTCCCATTTTTCTCCTGCCACTAGCATCATAAAATCATAGAATCTTTGACCTCAGAGATCTTAAACACCACAGATCCTGAGGTGCTTTGGAAATCATGTCTGAGATGAACATGAAGGTCACAGTTGAGTGTTTTGCTCATATAGATATTTAAGGATAAAAGTTGAACTAAAATATATTCCTTATTATTTCCTTACTTGGACTGTTTCTCACATAATATTCTACCTAAATATATCTAGTTCTTTTTCCCCTGGTTCACATTTTTTTTTCTCTACAGATTAATTATAATTAGATCATCTTTTCTATTTCCTTTCTATTCCTCATCTTTGTCTTTGAATTCTCCTAAAAGCAAATATACCCTCAGCGTGCAAAATTCAGGGTTCAGCACAGTATTGTAAGGTCATATGAACTACTTATCATAATGCAAACAAAAATGAAGGAATATCAACATAAATTTTTAGTTAGAAATTCACCATGGAGATCAAAGACTTAGACTTGTGACATTTTGATGATTGTGTATTATTATAAATAATAAGGACATTTCACTATTTTAAAATCAAAAACAGTTTTGTCCCAGATGGAAAATTCAGGAAGTTTTTCCTGATTTCTCTCTCAGCTCAGATTTAAAATCCATGGGAATATTTCCATCATGTTATGCTAATGGATAGCATCTGAATATATGTCCAAAACAATTTCAGGGGAATAAATTATATCCCTAGGGCAGCACTATGCAAAGCAAGTTTGTCAGCCATTGTTTCACTTATTTTCTCTCTTATTGATTGTTGAAATTTCAAAGGAGAAAAATGAAGGTCAATGCACCTAGCATATAGTGGCTAACAGTAACTATAATTTCCAGTTAGGCTTGGGTCTGCCAAATGATAGTTTCCTACAACACAACAACACTCTTCCCTCATAGCAACAACAATTTTCTGAGCTCATCAATACCTATTCATCAAATAAACTCAATGTGAATAACTTAATTAGGCCATTAGTGACTGCAAGGGAGAATTTGTATAGGTCTTTTTTTTCTTTTTAAACTTTTTAATAGACTCCATTTTTAAAAGAACTTTTGGTTTACAACTCACATAGATTTTTTTACTAGTGAAAATACCAAATCAGAAATTACCAAAAATATATGTTTCAGCACATGCCTATAGCTTATCACTAAACTGATCATGTTTATTGTCATAAGTTAAATGGCAAACACAGAATCTGAAACTTGCTAAACAAATGTTTGGCGAAACATGTCATTGCTAAACGAATGTTGATTGAAATTTAAATAGCAGAACCTAATTATCTGCACATCAATAGCACCAGATTTTTTCGAAGATGAGAATTATTTAGCTTTGAATCTCCTAAGCTTTAATTTTTTTGTGGCATTTCTTTTCTTCTAATGAGCCTCTTTTAAATAATTATTCCTTTGTTCTTGGCCCTTCAAATATCAGAAGAAACAACTAGGGCATTTTATGGTGACTACATTGTACAATAAAATCTGTGTTTTGAAGGATTTTACCAAACAGAAAAAGAAAAAGCCAAGATCTTGTGGATGGCGAACAGCATATTTTTCTAGTGTAAATTTTGAAACAAGTGGCTAAATGGAGAGCAAAATTTGAAAAATCAGGATAATTGGACTTTGTTTTTCCCTTTATTCCTTCCAACCAAAAAATGACACTACCATATTGTTAAAAAGAACTAGGCTCTGCATTTAGACTCATATTTTTTTTTATTATATGACTGTGTTTTGTTTCATCACAAAATTCATGCATATCATTTCAGGTAAATTAAACTAAAATAGGTTCTGAAAAGTTCTCTAACAAATCAGGATTTTTTCCATCTCTCTCCTTTTTCTATATGTTGACCTCATTATTTCCAGCTGGCATTTTAGTATACCTGGAGGTAAGTCTACAAACATCTCAATTCTTTTTATTTTTGTAATTTAATTTTTTTTTATACACAAGTTCTTATTAGTTACCTACTTTATGCATATTAGTGTATATATGTCAATCCCAGTATCCCAATTCATCCCACCACCACCCCAGCCCCTGCTTTCCCCCCTTGGTGTCTGTATGTTTGTTTTCTACATCTTTTTCTCTATTTCTGCATTGCAAACTGGTTCATCTGCACTGTTTTTCTATATTCCACATGTATGCATTAATATATGATATTTGTTTTTCTCTTTCTGACTTACTTCACTCTGTATGGCAGTGTCTAGATCCATCCATGTCTCTACAAATGACCCATTTTCGTTCATTTTTTGGCTGAGTATATTCCATTGTATATATGTACCACATCTTCTTAATCCATCCATTGATGGGAATTTAGGCTGCTCCCATGATCTGGCTATTGTAAATAGTGGTGCAATGAACATTGTGGTGCATGACTCTTTTTGAATTATGGCTTTCTCAGGGTATATGCCCAGTAGTGGGATTGCTGGGTCATATGGTAGTTCTATTTTTAGATTTTTAAGGAACCTCCATACTGTTCTCCATAGTGGCTGTATCAGTTTACATTCCCACCAACAGTGCAAGAGGGTTCCTTTTTCTCCACACCCTCTCCAGCATTTATTGTTTCTAGATTTTTTGATGATGGACATTCTGACTGGTGTGAGGTGATACCTCATTGTAGTTTTGACTTGCATTTCTCTAATGATTAGTGATGTTGAGCACCCTTTCATGTGTTTGTTGGCAATCTGTATATCTTCTTTGGAGAAATGTCTATTTAGGCCTTCTGCCCAATTTTGGATTGGGCTGTTTTTGTTTTTTATTTTGATGTTGAGCTGCATGAGCTGCTTGTATATTTTGGAGAATAATCCTTTGTCAGTTGCTTTGTTTGCAAATATTTTCTCCCATTCTGAGGGTTGTCTTTTCATCTTGTTTATTGTTTCCTTTGCTGTGCAAAAGCTTTTAAGTTTCATTAGGTCCATTTGTTCATTTTTGTTTTTATTTCCATTTCTCTAGGAGGTGGGTCAAAAAGGATCTTGCTGTGATTTATGTCATAGATTGTTCTGCCTACGTTTTCCTCTAGGAGTTTTATAGTGTGTGGCCTTATATTTAGGTCTTTAATCCATTTTGAGGTTATTTTTGTGTATGGTGTTAGGCAGTGTTCTAATTTCATTCTTTCACATGTAGCCGTCCAGTTTTCCCAGCACCATTTATTGAAGAGAACGTCTTTTCTCCATTGTATACCCTTGCCTCTCATGTCATAGATTAGTTTATCATATGTCTGTGGGTTTACCTCTGGGCTTTCTATCCTATTCCATTGATCTATATTTCTGTTTTTGTGCCAGTACCATATTGTCTTGATTACTGTAGCTTTGTAGTATAATCTGAAGTCATGGAGTCTGATTCCTCCAACTCTGTTTTTTTCCCTCAAGACTGCTTTGGCTATTTGGGGTCTTTTGTGTCTCCATACAAATTTTAAGATTTTTTGTTCTAGTTCTGTAAAAAACGTCATTGGTAATTTGATAGGGATTGCATTGAATCTGTAGATTGCTTTGGGTAATATAGTCATTTTCACAATATTGATTCATCCAATCCAAGAACATGGTATATCTCTCCATCTGTTTGTGTCATCTTTGATTTCTTTCATCAGTGTCTTATAGTTTTCTGAGTACAGGTCTTTTATCTCCTTAGGTAGGTTTATTCCTAGGTATTTTATTCTTTTCATTGCAATGGTGAATGGGATTGTTTCCTTAATTTCTCTTTCTGATTTTTCATCATTAGTGTATAGGAATGCAAGAGATTTCTGTGCATTAATTTTGTATCCTGCAACTTTACCAAATTCACTGATTAGTTCTAGTAGTTTTCTGGTGGCATCTTTAGGATTCTCTATGTATAGTATCATCTCATCTGCAAATAGTGACTGTTTTACTTCTTCTTTTCCAATTTGTATTGCTTTTATTTCTTTTTCTTCTCTGATTGCCACGGCTAGGGCTTCCAAAACTATGTTGAATAATAGTGGTGAGAGTGGACATCCTTGTCTTGTTCCTGATCTTAGAGGAAATGCTTTCAGTTTTTCACCATTGAGAATGATGTTTGCTGTGGGTTTGTCATATAAGACCTTTATTATGTTGAAGTAGGTTCCCTCTATGCCTACTTTTCTGGCGAGTTTTTATCCTAAATGCGTGCTGAATTTTGTCAAAAGCTTTTTCTGAATCTATTGAGATGATCATATGGTTTTTATTCTTCAATTTGTTAATATGGTGTTTCAAATTGATTGATTTGTGTATATTGAAGAATTCTTGCATCCCTGGGATAAATCCCACTTGATCATGGTGTGTGATCCTTTTAATGTGTTGTTGGATTCTGTTTGCTAGTATTTTGTTGAGGAATTTTGCATCTATATTCATCAGTGATATTGGTCTGTAATTTTCTTTTTTTGTAGTATCTTTGTCTGGTTTTGCTATCAGGGTGATGGTGGCCATGTAGAATGAGTTTGGGAGTGCTCCTTCCTCTGCAATATTTTGGAAGAGTTTGAGAAGGATGGGTGTTAGTTCTTCTCTAAATGCTTGATAGAATTCACCTGTGAAGCCATCTGGTCCTGGATTTTGTTTGTTGGAAGATTTTTAATCACAGTTTCAATTTCATTACTTGTGATTGGTCTGTTCATATTTTCTATTTCTTCCTGATTCAGTCTTGGAAGGTTATACCTTCCAAAAAATTTGTCGATTTCTTTCAGTCTGTACATTTTTTTGGCATAGTTGCTTGTAGTAGTCTCTTATGATGCTTTGTATTTCTGCAGTGTCTGTTGTAACTTCTCCTTTTTCATTTCTAATTTTATTGATTTGAGTCCTCACCCTCTTTTTCTTGATGAGTCTGGCTAAAGGTTTATCAATTTTGTTTATCTTCTCAAAGAACCAGCATTTACTTTTATTGATCTTTGCTATTTTTTCTTTGTTTTTATTTTATTAATTTCTGCTCTGATATTTATGATTTCTTTCTGCTACTAACTTTGGGTTTTGTTTGCTCTTGAATCTCTAGTTCCTTTAGCTGTAAAGTTAGATTGTTTATTTCAGATTTTTTTGTTTCTTGAGGTAGGATTGTATTCCTATAAAATTCCCCCTTCAAACTGTTTTTGCTGCATCCCGCAGGTTTTGGATCATTGTGTTTTTGTTGTCATTTGTCTCTAGGTATTTTTTGGTTTCCTCTTTGATTTCTTCAGTGATCTTTCAGTTATTTAATAACGCATTTTTAGCCTCCATGTGTTTGTGTTCTTTTTGTTTTTTTCCCTGTAATTGACTTCAAATCTCAGAGCATTGTGATCAGAAAAGATGCTTGATGTAATTTCAATTTTCCTAAATTTACCGAGGCTTGACGTGTGACCCAAGATGTCATCTATCCTGGAGAATGTTCCATGTTCACTTGAGAAGAAAGTGTAATCTACTGTTTTCAGATGGAATGTCCTATAAATATCAATTAAATCTATCTGGTCTATTGTGCCATTTAAAGCTTGTGTTTCATTATAAATTTTCTGTCTGGATGATCTGTCCATTGGTGTAAGTGAGGTATTAAAGTCCCCCACTATTACTGTGTTACTGTTGATTTCCTCCTTTATAGGTGTTAGCATTTGCCTTAGGTATTGAAGTGCTCCTTTGTTTGGTGCATATATATTTATAATTTTTATATGTTCTTGGATTGATCCCTTGATCATTATGTAGTGTCCTTCCTTGTCTCTTGTAACATTCTTTATTTTAAAGTCTATCTTATCTGATATGAGTATTGCTACTCCAGCTTTCTTTTGATTTCCATTTGCATGTACTATCTTTTTCCATCCCCTCACTTTCAGTCTGTATGTTTCCCTAGGTCTGAAGTGGATCTCTTGTAGACAGCATATATGTGGGTCTTGTTCTTGTATCCATTCAGTAAGCCTGTGTCTTTTGGTTGGAGCATTTAATTCATTCACATTTAAGGTAATGTGTAAGGTAATCGATATGTATGTTCCTATGACCATTTTCTTAATTGTTTTGGGGTTTTTTTTTGTAGGTCCTTTTCTTTTGTATTTCCCACTTAGAGAAGTTCCTTCTGCATTTGTTGTAGACCTGGTTTGGTGGTGCTGAATTCTCTTAGCTTTTGCATGTCTGTAAAGCTTTTCAATTCTCTGTTGAATCTGATTGAGACCCTTACCTGGTAGAGTAATCTTGGTTGTAGGTTCTTCCCGTTCATCACTTTAAATATATTGTGCCACTCCCTTCTGGCTTGTAGAGTTTCTGTTGAGAAATCAGCATTAACCTTATGGGAGTTCCCTTCTATGTTATTTGTTGTTTTTCCCTTGTTGCTTTTAATTATTTTTCTTTGTCTTTAATTGTTGTCAATTTGATTCCTATGTGTCTTGGCGTGTTTCTCCTTGGGTTTATCTTGCCTGGGACTCTCTGTACTTCCTGGGCTTGGGTGGCTATTTCCTTCCCATGTTAGAGAAGTTTTCAATTATAATCTCTTCAAATATTTTCTTGGGTCCTTTCTTTCTCTCTTCTCCTTCTGGCACCCCTATAATGTGAATGTTGGTGCGTTTAATGTTTTCCCAGAGGTGTCTTAGGCTGTTTTCATCTCTTTTCATTCTTTTTTCTTTATTCTGTTCTGTGGTAGTGAATTCCACCATTCTGTCCTCCAGGTCCCTTATCCGTTCTTCTGCCTCAGTTAATCTGCTATTGATTCCTTCTAGTGTAGTTTTCATTTCAGTTATTGTGTCATTCATCTCTGTTTGATTTTTCTTTAATTCTTCTAGGTCTTTATTAAACACTTCTTGCATCTTCTCCATCTTTGTCTCCATTCTTATTCCAAGGTCCTGGATCATCTTCACTATCATTATTCTGAATTCTTTTTCTGGAAGGTTGCCTATCTCCACTTCATTTAGTTGTTTTTCTGGGGTTTTGTCTTGTTCTTCATCTGGTACATAGTCTTTTGCCTTTTCATTTTGTCTATCTTTCTGTCAATGTGGTTTTTGTTCCACAGGCTGCAGGATTGTTGTTCTTCTTGTTTGTGCTATCTGCCCTCTGGTGGATGAGGCTGTCTAAGAGCCTTGTGCAACCTTACTGATGGGAGGTACTGGTGGTGGATAGACCTGGGTGTTGCTCTGGTGGGCAGAGCTCAGTAAAACTTTAATCCACTTGTTTGTTGATGGGTGGGGCTGAGTTTCCTCTCTGTTATTTGGCCTGAAGCTACCCAGCACTGGAAGCTACAGGCTCTTTGCTGGGGCTAACGGTGGACTCCGTGAGGGCTCATGCCAAGGAGTACTTCCCAGAACTTCTGCTGCCAGTGTCCTTGTCCCTGCGGTGTGCCACAGTCACCTCCTGCCTCTGCAGGAGATGCTCCAAAACTAGCAGGTACGTCTGGTTCAATCTCACGTGGGGTCACTCTCCTTCCCCCTGGGTCCTGATGTGCACACTGCTTTGTGTGTGCCCTCCAAGAGTGGAGTCTCTGTTTCCCCCAGTCCTGTCAAAGTCCTGCAATCAAATCTCAGTAGCCTTCAAAGTCTTGATTCTCTGGCAATTCCTCCTCCCATTGCCAGACACCCAGGTTGGGAAGCCTGATGTGCGGCTCAGAACCTTCACTCCAGTGGGTGGACTTCTGTGGTATAATTGTTCTCCAGTTTGTAAGTCACCCACCCAGCAGTTATGGGATTTGATTTTATCGTGATTGCACCTTTCATACTGTCTCATTGTGGCTTCTCCTTTGTCTTTGGATGGGAGTATCTTTTTTCATGAGTTCCAGTGTCTTCCTGTTGATGACTGTTCAGCAGTTAGTTGTGATTCCGGTGCCCTCGCAAGAGGAAGTGAGCACACGTCCTTCTACTCCACCATCTTCCGTCACCACCTCCATGTCAATTCCTAAAGTTTTATCACCAGAGAGAAAATAATTCTTTACTTTCAGATGAAATGAGAAAATATTGAGGAAGGACTCCAACTGGCTGATAATGGTTTGTGCGGCCCACCAGTTTTACAGATCACTGTGGCCAGGGGAAGGGTTCTATGACTTTCTCTTCTGTGGTCAAGTGTCTATTCTTCATCCATTTCTATGTAGGACATATCTGATGAGGGAAAGGAAAATGAGCTGTTCCCCCAAAGGAGAGTTTAATAAAACACAGCCACTTCAAAGGGAATCAGAGGAAAACAACACCAACCCACTTATGTCCATAATGGTTTCTAAGAATTTAAAGCAAGCATCTTTCCCTTCCTACTTATTTATTTTATTATCTCTAAGAATATGCCACATATGGAGAAGATGTATTGCTTTTATTTAAGTTTACTTATACTTCACAGTACACAAAAATCTTATGTGGATTTTGACTAAATCTATATATTACATTAGGCTGCCCAGTTGTGTACTTTTGAACATTCAGGTGATTGCCTATTCCCCATCTCACTGTTTAGTTTTAAAACCTCCCCACCTCCAGCCTGTATCATGTGCATTTTCAGAATGCCCCATGGATGTTCTTAACCAACTGCCATAATATTCTACATACAGTGAATGTAATTTAGCTTTCTTTCCTCCAGTTATCTGTTAATGTGTTATTTTTACTTAAATCCATATAAGGCCAGCTTTTTCTGCACAGTGGAAGAGAAGGTAAACAGAAAAACAAAATAAATGCTTGATTTTGATTACATTCTTTGTACTATTCCCATAGATATCTAAGTAGTCCCAGGGAGGAAATATCAAGAGAGAAAATGAACGAGCAGCAAGTGTTCAAAAAGGACTCAGATTTAGAGTGAGACTCTATTCTCCATTATTCTAGACAAAAGCATGCAGACCAGGCCTCCTTTGGTCTTAAAGCAAATGCTCTCTTCTCTGGTCTTACATCCACTGTGGTCTCTAGTGTTCCACCAATGCCAGTTAGATGTGTGGACAAAGTTAATCAAATGAGATCCTTTATACTTTTAAAGCTTGAAGAATGAAAAAAACAAAAAAAACAACTTACTATATTTGAAAGAAAATTCCATTGTCCACTTAGATAATCCCTAGTGAAGTGCTCTAGTGAGTCTCCAGCTGCTTCTTTGACAGGGCAAGACCATCCCTCAGGCTATGAACTTGCGAATTTCAGCTGCAGACTCGTTAGAGAATCAAGCTAAATACTTTCATCCTGCTTCATAACTGCTTCATACAGAATGCAAACAGAGAGTACAGCTCCACTGATTATTTTGATCCCTTAGGAGAAAATCAAAAATCCCCCAAATGAAGAAAAATGTGGTCATTTTAACCAAAGCTACACATGCTGAGTGACGTAAAGAATTGTGACAATTCTTTGGACGATTTAAGTGAAAAATGTTTTTCTCTTGTAGCCATTAAAAATATGTCTTCAAAGACCATTTAATGACATGGGAAATATTCACTACATATTTGGAAATCGAAAAGAGAAAAAAGCAACATTAAAACTCTATCGGTGTGGTTCTAGTTTTGAGAGAGATACACAAGCTTTTAATAAAGATAAAAGGGAAAACCCACAAACATGTTACAGTTTTTTTACCTAGGTGACAGATTTAAGGATGATTTTAATTTTATCCTTTCTAATTACATCTATCTTCCAAATAACCTGAATCAAACTGGTCTTTTAACATAATGATTAATAGTTTGGGCTCTGGAGTTAGAATGACTATGCCTGAATTCAAATTCAGACTCTTACTAGGGGGATGATATTAAACAAGTTACATTTTCCTCGTTTTTAGAATGGCAACAGTACTGATAACATTATAACAACACAGGCGTGAGAAACTGAAATAAAGTGTATAAAGCTCCTAAGGCTGCCTGGCGCATAGTAAATTCAATAAATGTTAGCTATTTCTGCTGTTGATAGGAGAGTTATTTTTCAAGTGATTTTTTTTTTTTTTTTTTGCCTAGGAATACACATATGTACAATGTCCAATCTTAAACAAATCACTACGTCTTAAATTTATGGGCAATTTGGCCATTCAATATTTATTAAGATCCAAGAGCTCTTCAAGGGCTCAAGTGAATGCAAAACTCCCATTCTTGTGTAAAGTAAAAGTGTAGCTAGAGCCTTCCATTTAGCTGGTAATATTTATGATTGGTTCTTACTGGTCACTGTAAAATAAACATCTGACTGGAAGTTATATTTATAAGAAGCAACATGCCCTATGAAGATGGTGTTCAAGGTTCCCATTTGTTTCAGAAAGGAGAAAAAAAGACATTCATTACATACCTAAAAGAACATGAGGTAGCTTGAGAATCTTTTATGTAATGAATTCCAGATTTGTAAGACACAATGTCCTAAAGAAAGAAATGGAAAAAGTTAAAGATAACCTAAATTCTGGAGCTCTGAATAATTCACACTGTTTTTATGTTAACATCTGAAGTTGGGCCAAGACCTGAATGACTTATAATCTTGTGCTTCTGGAAATATATGGAGAGAAAAATATTAATTCCTATTGCTAGACCTTATGCCAAAGTATCACTTTTGCTATGTTTTGATTTCAATTCTAATAAATAATAAGATTCTGGCAAAGAGCTTCTTTAATAAATGTTTCTTAAATATTAATTGTGTGTGTGTGTGTGTATGTGTGTGTGTGTGTTCCTAATATGCTGGATGTACTCCTTGTGGGGATGTGAGAAGAAAATTAGTATTTTTAAATACCTTTGATTAAATATTTTAAGGAAGATGATATTGCTCTTTTATTTCTCCATTATATAGCACTATTATAAAGTATGGACTAAAGACAAATATTTATGTGGTATTGGGTCAAATATTATGGACAAAAAATGATTTGATAATTCACTAGCAATTAATTTGCTCTTGTACATCTGATTAAACAGCTGCTCTCCTTTTTTATGATCCACTGATACCAAATTGATCAGATGTGTTGTCTCAATTTATTCTCTCATCACTGGATTATATAGATGTTGTAAGCTGTAAAACTACCTAAAATAGACTCTGTTCAGCTATTTTGATCAAAATAATTCACTCATTACTTCTTGCATTTTAATATGCTTTGTGATTTTTTGTTGAATGCCAGATATGATATACTAGGTCAAAGGAACTCTGGTAAATAAGCCTTTAGTGGTGTGTTGCTAAGGTGTCAGGGGAGGGGAAGTATCTTATGGTCCTAAGATTAGGTTTCCATCTTTTGGTTAGTCTGTGCCTCTGGACCATGAACTTGCCATGTGCTTCTCAATCCAACCCCCAGCCCTCCACATCCTTAGGTGGGACAGGATGGCTAGAGTGGGCTGGAATTGGGCAATACCCTTCCCTCAGGTTGGTTAGGCTTTGATAAAACTCCAATAGGTTAGGCTCTAGTTAACTAGGTTCTCCTGAGGGTAGGCCTTGTTAAAAAGAACGGAATGCTCTGGCATGTTTCAAAATGGTTATGTTTCCCCTCCTCCTGCTGGAAGTTAAGATTGGTCTCACCTATGGAGTTTTGAACTCTCAGACTTATCCACCCTGAGCCCCCAGAAATTTTCAGTTTTAGTTTAGATTTTACTACACTAATATTTGTTCCTGCAGAGGTTTCAGCTCATGGGTTTCTGCTCCAGTATCCATCTCTCCAATTTGGGGGGTAGTGCTTTGCCTTGTGATCTCACTTCTCTGACAGATCTAAGAGCTGTTGATTTTTCAATTTGTTCAGATGTTTACTTCTTGTTAGGACAGAGTGATAACTTTCAAGGTCCTTACATACCAGACCAGAAGCAGGAAGTTTATACCCATTACTTTTTTTAAATCAAAGTAACACATATTCATTAAAGAGTCAAATGCAACCCTAATGCTTAAAATGAAAACCAGTGCCCCCCCAACCACACTTTTTGCCTGTGCCCTTTCCAGATTCTCAATTTCCCAGGAAAACAAATTTCCACACTTGAAAATGTTTCTTTTTTGAATTTACCTCCATTCTTCTGAATCATTTCCTCAGATTTTTTTTTTTCTTTTTCTTTTGTGGTATGCGGGCCTCTCACTGTTGTGGCCTCTCCAGTTGTGGAGCACAGGCTCCGGTTGCGCAGGCTCAGCGGCCATGGCTCACGGGCCCAGCCGCGCCGCGGCATGTGGGATCTTCCCGGACCGGGGCACGAACCCGTGTCCCCTGCATCGGCAGGCGGACTCTCAACCACTGCGCCACCAGGGAAGCCCTCCTCAGATATTTTTATTTAAAAAATTTACATTATATATATTGAATTTGGAAGATTTAATAAGCTATCTGTTGGTTGTGGAAAAAAATAGGTTAGGTCTCAAAATTTCAACACTACCATATTCTCAACCCCTACCCCTACTCTTAGGAGCTAATATATTGACAGTTATATAATCTAATATGATTGAATTAATTATCTTTATTATAACTTTGTAGATACGGTTCATAGCAGGACCATATAGTAAATTATAATTGCATTTCCGTTTTCTTTTCTTTTTTTTTTGAACTACTCTTCCAGAGTTAGAAAGTTGCCTCATGTTTCCTATTTAGTTATTTACTTATTTGGTTTCTATCCAGGTATTTCTTCTCCAGACTGTGACAGAACTGTGCAATTGCTCTCAGAATGGATAAACACACCTACTGTATTATTTTATCACTGACATTTGTTGGCCCTTTTCTATTAATTCAAGGCAAACTGATTTGCCCTATTTGTCAACTACATGACTGGTATCATCTTGGGTATTTCCTTGATTCCATGCCATCCTCCTTCTTGATTAATGCATTCTTGGGTCTATGTGTGCTATTTGTTGTTGTTGCTTGTTCCTTTGAACCATGGTGATCTTGGGATGCCAATTCACATTTAAGAATGAAGACAAAAGAGTTGATTAGAAATTCTATAAGAAAGGTTTGGCTTTTGGATTTTAGACATTATTGTAGAGAAATTGGACAGGACTTAAGTTGTTTTTTTTTTTTTTTTTTTTTCCTGACCATCACGTTTTAATCTCTATGGATTTTATTCTCTTGGCCCAGTTTCCTCTGAGAAATCTGGCAGCTGGTGTTTTGAGAGACAGGTGGTGGAAAATGTCTGAGAGGCTCACTGTTTAGCATTTGTACTTTCAGGTAAGTCCTGTGTTTCCAGTAAAATTCCTTGCCTTTTTCATCACTGCTTTTCATTGTGTTTGATATCTTGGAGTTTCTCTTCCTGGTGAGTTGTTTGCCTGACTTTTTTTTTTTTTTTTTTCCTCTCACTAATTTGAAATCATCCAAATAACTTGATTTTATTCTTTTTCCTTATTTCCTTCCTTCCTTCCTTCCCTTCTTTCTTCTTTTATTTCTAAATGTATATTTTTCTTTATGTTTTGTCATCAAATAGTTAAAACTCCAAGGCAAATTGAGGCCATTAGTTAGTGTGAAAATACCTCAAATTGTAACAGTAATTTATGCCAATCATGTTATTCAAAAGCAACAGTATCAATAAAAGATCTAACAATTCTCCTTTGAAAAATAATGAAACCTGTATTAATGAAGCAATTTTAATTTTAGATTCCTAATTAACTCTTAATTCTAAAGGTGGTGAAGTGCCTGAAGCTTCAAAGGTAAGGATGCTGTAATTGTATTTTTCTTAAATACAATAATTAATTCATTTTAATTCATTAATGTATTTCTGTGGCAGAGCTACTCTATTTGATATTCAGATTATACTTAGAATCTTTTCTTCTCAAACAAAATAAATAATATTCTGTTTTAAATAATCAATGCCATATGCTTTATTTTAAATTTTAGTTGTAACTTAGTTCATAATATTGAAATAATATTATCACTGGATGACTTAAGAGGCTAAGTTTATATCTTAATTTCTTTAGAATTTGAAGTATTTGATTGCTTATTTTAAAGAAGAAAGCCCAAGTTCCATTCTCACTGTTCTGGGGCTGATGAAATCCTGAATATCAATGAAGACGCTATTTTTTTAACTTAAGCCACTTCTTTAATAAAATTTTGTTTTTTCTCAGACTTATTCTTGTCCTTAGAAGCTAAGATAATATTCCTCAGGCAGGAAGAAGTACCACTGAAGTAAAAGATAATCGATTTTAATGTTCCTCAGCAAAATTTCTGTAAATGAAATATTTTGTCATTCACTGACTTCAAGGATTGTGGGCTTCTGTCCACTTCTCCTTAGACCCAATTCCTTCATGTGCCCAGAAGATCTCTATGACTTCAGAATACATGGTGCCTAAGCCATACAAAGTATCAAAGGTTGCAATTCCTCCTTAGAAACATCCTTTGTAATATCCCTTCTTTTCCATTCCTCCAGCCCTGCCTTACCTTTGGTGCCCTTTATGAATCTCCTCATCTTAAATTCTGACTCTATCCCTTTCCTCTCCAAATCGATCCTGCATTTGTTTGCCTTTGGATCTTCTTAAAGAATGCTTCTATTGAATAGACTTGTGGTTGCCAAGGGGGAGGCGGGATGGGAAGGGATGGATTGGGAGTTTGGGATTAGCAGATGCAAACTATTACATATGGAATGGATAAACAGCAAGGTCCTACTGTATAGCACAAGGAACTATATTCAATATCCTGTGATAAGCCATAATGGAAAAGAATATGAAAAGAACACACACACACACACACATATATATATCTCACTTTGCTGTATAGCAGAAATTAACACATTATAAATCAACTATACTTCAACGAAATAAAATTTTTTTAAAAAGAATGCTTGTATTAAATCACTCTTTCTTAAAAATACAATTGTTTCTTATTTCATTCCAAATTCATTACATGCTAAGTTTAAGCTTCCCTGAATGACTTTTAATATTCCTTTTCCATTAGAGCCATACCGATGTTCCCACCATTCAGATAGCATATATATTTTTTCACCATTTGTTCTTTGTTTTCCTTTAGAAAACCCTTCTTATTTTCCCTTGAATTTTCCAAGTCTTACCCAGGTGTCAAATGCAGACAAACTTCTACCTTTTTGCATATATATATATATATATATATATATATATATATATATATATAATTTAATCCATAATTGATGTCCTCACTCTGAATTTTTATAAATAAAATAATTTTCAGGTAAAATCTTATACTCTTTATTTATAAAAAATATATTTTTCCTTTCCTTCCTTCTTTTCTTCCTTCCTTCCTTCCTTTTCACTGCTAACTTTTCTTCCTCATTCCACCTATACTTATACCACACAAATTACAATTATTGTATATTGGTAATGCCAGATAATCGTCTTTCAGTTATTGAACCCCCTGACTTTTTTTTTTTTTTTTTTTTTGCCGTACGCGGGCCTCTCACTGCTGTGGCCTCTCCCGTTGCGGAGCACAGGCTCCGGACGCGCAGGCCAAGCGGCCACGGCTCACGGGCCCAGCCGCTCCGTGGCACGTGGGATCCTCCCGGACCAGGGCACGAACCCGCGTCCCCTACATCGGCAGGCGGACTCTCAACCACTGCGCCACCAGGGAAGGCCGAACCCCCTGACTTTTAACTGAACACATGGCACTTACATGTGGGCACGTGACGAAGTTCCAGCCACTTGGATGTGAAGAAAAGTGACATGTGAGATTTATGGTCCACATTCTTGCACTTTACTCCTTTTTTCCTTCCTATGCGCTAAAATAAACAGAATTAACGTCTCAGAGCCAACTCTATCCATGCAGAAGAGGACAACCTCATAGAATGAGGACAGTTTACAATAGACCTTGAAGAAGGAGTGTTTATTAATTTGTCTTGAGTGTATTATTCATTCTATATTTTCTTGGGTGCAGAGAGCACATCTTTTATTGCAATATTTATAACTGCGTAGTACGTCTTTGTTCAAAACTCTTGTTCACATAAAAAGACAATGTTTATAATGATTTAAATTATTAAGTTAGGGCTTAGGTAGAAATGGTATTTATTAGGAATTAAAACCTTTATTTAAAGTAAATTTTCAAGGTGGATTTTCAAGTAACATTGATCAGCAGTAAAGATTTATCTGGATAAATAGAAACATTAACAAGTACTTGCTATATACTAGACACAGTTTGTCTTACATGTATCAAGTTGTATGTGACAAGTATATCTTGAAAAAAACTGTGAGACTGTTAGCATTATTTCCAATTTTATATGAATGGATGGTGGCCAGGAAATATTAAATAATTTTCCCATGGTCATACAGTTGGTAAGAGGATATGGGATTTGAACTTATTAACACTAGATCTAAATTTCACCCTCTTAACTACTGTGCTGTACTGTTCAATAGGTACAATATGTTCTTTTCCATAACTATTCTAGTTGTAACTCCAGATCAGGAAATGTATCTGTAAGTAAAACACTGAAGTTAAAAGAGGTTTCACAAAATTACCCTAGGAAAACGAAAGCTGAGAAAGTATGACAGGAATTTTGTATTTATTTTAGAGAAAAAAAGAATATTAGAGAGAATTTTTATGGAGGTATATTTCAGGTTTCCATTTTTGCTTCATAAAAATTACACCTTAGATGATAGTTTACTTGGTTTGGGGATTGAAGAAGCTCAGGACATGCAACCTGAAAATAGCTGCATGACATATTGATTATTTTGAGCTGAAGCCACTTGCAAAATAGAACATGCAAGAAGAAGAGCCTTTCTCTGAACTCCCCTTTTTTTCCCTAAAGACAGATCCTCCGGAAGAAATTTAACTGTGGTAAATTCCTCCCCGGGTGTTTCATTAACCACAGAAGGTTGACTCTTATCATGGAAGAGACTAGAAGTAAGTCAGCATCACATTCAGACAAACTTTGTCACAAACTATTCTATCACCCATCTAATTTACTAGGGGCGCATTTATTTTTCCTAAAAATTATTTACTCTTTCCTAAGTTGCCTACATCTCCCTTCCCTTTCCTCTATTAACATGGTATATAAGCCCTCAAATCTCACTGCTTTTTTTGGGTATTCACTTTTTTGCCTGTGATGCCCCTGTGCATGTAATATTAAAAAATAATAAATTTGTATACCTCTTATCCTGTTAATCTGCCTTATATCAGTTTATTTCATAGCCCCAGCAATTGAACCTAGGAGGATACACAGAAAATCTTTCCTCCCCTGTATGATCATGCTTAAATATTCAACCACCTTCTGCATCTACTGCTCTTCCAAATAACAAATCTCTGTTAAGAATTGATACATTCATTGGGGGCCCCCAAACTTAGAACAGAGGTGACTCCTGACAAGCCTGTAAAAAAGCCTTCTTTTGATTCACATTCTTTGCTTTTAAAGCAAACTGTGTGTGTGCTTTCTGATTGAGGGGGAAGCATCTGGCATGTCCATATTTTTCTTATTTTTAAAGGATGAATTATTAAGATAACCAGCTGATTTTACATAATCAACATTCATCTTTTCTACCTAAGGCCAGTCCGCCGTATTTGGTATGAACAATTGACCCCTCTCCACTGTGGAAAATTGGCAGTATAGAACTGAATCACACATGTGGTTATTTGAATTTAAATATAAATTAATTAAAATTAAATAAAAATTTAGTTCCTCATTTGCCCTAGCCATAGACACAAACACTCAGTAGTCACAAGAAGATAGCAGCCACTGTATATTAGAAAGCACAGATATAGAATATTTTCAGGATCATGTGTCACGAAAGTCTTTTGGACAGTGCTACTATAGAGCTATGTTTCTTTCTCTTTTTTTTTTTTTTTTTTTTTTTTTTGCGGTACGTGGGCCTTTCACTGTTGTGGCCTCTCCTGTTGCGGAGCACAGGCTCCGGACATGCAGGCTCAGCGCCCATGGCTCATGGGCCCAGCGGCTCCGCGGCATGTGGGATCTTCCCGGACCGGGGCATGAACCTGTGTCCCCGCATAGGCAGGTGGACTCTCAACCACTGCGCCACCAGGGAAGCCCCAAGCTATGTTTCTTTATCATGGCTAGACATTAGAATCAGTTGGGGAGTTCTAAAAAAACTGCAAATGCCCTGGTACTACATCAGACTGATTTAATCAGAACATCTCAGGATGGAGCCAAGGTATGGGAAATTTTAGAAAGTGCCCTCCCTCTAGTGATTTTAGGTAGCCAGGGTTGGGATTTAATTCTATAAAGTAAAATTTCTCTTTCCTGAACCAACAACTCCCTTTTGAAATTTAACTTTTTAATCAGCACTTAAGTATGATAAAAAATCTCCTCTCAAAAACTCACCCCCCAAATAGCAATAACTATAATGGCAATAACAATGACACCTCCTCTTGATCCAAGATCGCATTTTCTTCACCACTTAACTCTCAGATTATCTGAAAGGTAAAATCCATCAAATGTATGCCTTAATCCAAGCTAGTAATATTCTCACTTCCTGCTTAATCCTTACTCCAAATAACTGGCTTCTATCTCCATCACACCACCAAAATGATTCCTTGTAAATAGACCAATGACTTCCACTTCACTAAATGAAGGCGATGGTTCAATGTTTATCTTAGTTGATCTTTTGGCAATTTTGTTCTTGAAGCACTCTCTATCTTGCCTCTTCTGATGCATAGTCTCTTTGTTTTACTACTCTGTTTCTGAAGTTTCCTTTGCTTTTCTTTATTCAAGAGTTTCTCAAATTTTATTATAGGCTTTCTTTACTCCTTGCTCTATTCTGTCTTCTTAGTAAAACTGTGGTTACACAAGTATATTAGAATCTATAAAATAATTAATTTTAAATTAACTTTTAGCCAAGATCTTGTCTCTGAGCCAATATCCAACTGAGCCAAATCTCTACTAGGCTATTTTAATTAAAGTTAATCTGTCAAGAACACATTGTCTACTCCATCTCAAACTAATTCTGCTTCTTGTATTTTCTATCTCAGTTTATGCCACTGAGATTATTCCACTGTATAAACCAAGATGCTAAATTATCCTTGAAATCTCTCACCAATATCTACTACATCTCTAGTAGATAACCTCAAAAATATGTCTCAAATCTATATATTTTCTTGTCTTTCTGCTACTTCCATCTTAGTCCAAGCTACCACAATCTATTTCTCCTACATCAAAGCTAGCCACCCCCAACCCTCAACCCACACATCATATTGCAGCCAGTGACCTAAAAATGCAGGAAGGGTTATGTTCCTCACCTGCATACATTATTTCAATAATTTTGCTTTTAGAATAGAGACCAAAATCCATGATTTAGGCTTGCAAAGCTCTTTATGATCAGCCACCCCCTACCTTCCCAGACACAAAGTGTTCCATTCTTCTCCTCACTTTAAATGCCTTAGTAAAGTTGAACATTTTTGAGTCTTACTTACTCAAGATCTTTATGTGTGCCACTTTCTCTGGAAAGATTTCTCTTTAACTAATTAAATACTACTTATGTTTCAAATTCCAGCTCATATATCACATTCTAAGGAAGGTTTTCCTTGATCTGATAAATAAATTAAAATTTTCCTATTATTCACTTTCATTACCCCACTAACTTTATTCAACACAATTAATCACAGTTTAAGATATGTTAATTTACATAATCATTTGATTAATGTCTGCCTCATCTAATCAATAAGTTTCTGGACAGCAGGGACTGTATATCTTACTTAAGATTTTATGTCTAGTGCCCTAGCATAGTGCATGACTTATATTAGGTATACAGTAAATATTTATTGAATAAATGAAAGAATAGTAATTGAGGAGAGTATACAACTTAGCTTTTAAACAATGAGAAAATAAATTGTGTAATGAGGAAATATTAGACATGTGAATCTTCTGAAATTCCTAGAAAAATAATTCATTATTAAAAATAAACAAATTTTTTATTTTTAAATGGCATGAGCAACCTGGTTAAAAAGTAATTCAGATCAAACCTGTCACCAGCAGTTCCTTTCTTATAAACCAACTCTCTGTGTCTAGAATGAAAACAAAGGGGGTTGCTGTACCAGTACAAAGTGTGTTGGAGGTGAGTCTGCTGCAGAAGGAAAAGGATGAACAATGATCCTTAATTAGGTGGATCAATTGCCTGAGTATCCAACACATTTCTCTCTTATCTACTCTGTGCATGTACACCGAACTGATACCAATTTAATCCTAAGTAGATTAAAAAATAATTTAAATGTACAACATGATAAATTCTTTTTTGGTTTCCAAGAGCATGTGCAGAACTATTAAGGACAGTGAATTCTTCTTGCAACAAAAGCAAGAAAACTTAAACAGAATGAGGAAAAAACTGAAACCTTGCTCTGAAAAATATCAGTTTTAAATATGAACATTTGCTTACTCCACAAAAAATATGAATAAAATCTAAAACTTTCTTTAAATTATTAAAATAATAATAAAAATGCCCACTCATTGCTCCAAGAGCCAGGTTTTGGCAATGGGGTATTGACAATGTTCTCTTGGCAGAGGCAATAAATAGGTGAATAACAAGATGTGGTCTGAGGTGATGGAGGTAGAAAAAGTCAAGTGTGCTTTCAGGGACATACCAGAACCTTATTAAATTTATTTATATTTATATCAGGAAATTTTTTGATGCTTCATTGGTTTAAAGATGCCCATAAATTCTTGCTTAGATGAAGTCATGATAGAAATATGGCCCAATCCTAAAGTAATCTAATACTATGGGATAAGTATGAAGTATTTCTAAATCAGTGTCTGGTACTAAATTCCAGATGTGTAAATAGCAACAGAATTCCATCCATTTCTTAAGGACTTCCTTGAACAGATGTTTGCCTACTTTTCTGAATGAACCATGAAGATCCAGGTTATATGAAATGAATTCTTGTTGCAAAATTCAACTAAGAAGTCAGTAACGTTTGCACATGGACACTAATTCCTTTAGGTCCTTTTTGATCCTATGAGGAGAGAGGCTTACACTGATAAAAGTAGATATATTTAAAATGGCCCTAATGTAAAGCCAGCTGGCTTATTATGCAGTAAAGAAATTTTATGTTGCATTGTAGTTTTCTTCCTTTAATACTTTGAAAGAAGTACAGATTGTGTCCTGGGAAAAAAATATGTCTATATGGCTGTTCAATTTTCTGTAGTTTTCAAATACATTGAAAATATATTATTTTTCCTTAATAAAAATCATTTCCATTTACACAAGCATTTTGTGGTGAATCCCAATGAAGTTAGCTACGTAAAAATGATATATCTTAAATACCAAAGAATGTCAAACAGTTTCTTTGAGCTAGGGGATCCCATATTTTTGAATAAATATATTCTACTTGGTATCTTTTCATTAAATGCCCCTTAAGAATATTTTTATCCATTCAGCCAGTCTGTGTCTTTACGCTGGGGCATTTAATCCATTTACATTCAAGGTTATTATCGATATGTATGTCCCCATTACCATTTTCTTAATTGTTTTGGGTTTGTTTTTGTGGGCCTTTTTCTACTCTTGTGTTTCCCACTTAGAGAAGTTTCTTTAGCATTTGTTGTAAAGCTGGTTTGGTGGTGCTGAATTCTCTTAGCTTTTGCTTGTCTTAAAATCTTTTGACTTCTCCATCGAATCTGAATGAGATCCTTGCTGGGTAGAGTAATCTTGGTTGTAGGTTTTTCTCTTTCATCACTTTAAGTATATCCTGCCACTCCCTTCTGGCCTGCAGAGTTTCCACTGAAAACTCAGCTGATAACCTTACGGGGATTCCTTTGTGTGTTACTTTTTGTTTTTCCCTTGCTGCTTTTAATATTTTTTCTTTGAATTTAACTTTTGTTAGTTTGATTAATATGTGTCTTGGTGTGTTTTTCCTAGGGTTTATCCTGTATGGGCGTCTCTGTGCTTCCTGGACTTGGGTGACTATTTCCTTTCCCATGTTAGGGAAGTTTTAAACTATAACGAAAAACCAATTCTTTTTCTCTTCTTCTTCTAGGACCCCTATAATTTGAATGTTGGTGCGTTTATTGTTGTCTCAGAGGTTGTCTTCCGTTCTTTTCATTCTTTTTTCTTTATTCTGCTCCTTGGCAGTTATTTCCATCATTTTGTCTTCCAGCTCACTTATTCGTTCTTCTGCCTCAGTTATTCTGTTATTGATTCCTTCTAGTGTATTTTTCATTTATTATGTTGTTCATCTTTGTTTGTTTGTTCTTTAGTTCTTCTAGATCACTTTTAAACATCTCTTGTATTTTCTTAATCCATGCCTCCATTCTATTTCCGAGATTCTGGATCATCTTTACTATTATTATTCTGAATTCTTTTTCAGGTAGCTTGCCTATTTCCTCTTCATTTATTTACTCTTATAGGTTTTTATCTTGCTCCTTCATCTGTGACATATTTTCTTGCCATCTCATTTATTTTTTATTTTTTTTATTTTTTATGAGTGGGATTGTGTTCCTGCCTTACTGGTTGTTTGGCCTGAGGTTTCCAACTCTGGGGTTTGTAGGCTATTGGGTAGAGCTGGGTCTTGGTGCTGAGATGATAAACTCCATGAGACCTCACTCCAATGAATATTCCCTAGGGTCTGAGGTTCTCTGTTAGTCCAGTGGTTCAGACTCAGAGCTCCCACCCAAGGAGCTTCGGCCCAACCCCAGGCTCCCAAACCAAGATCACACAAGCTGCCTGGGTGGCATAAAAACCAAAAACAATAACAAAGTAAAAAATAAAATTAGACTAGGAAACTAACAGATATGTTAGGAAGAATATAAAAATAAAAATATAGATGAATCAACAACCGGAAGGTACGACAGTACCACAATAGTAAAAAAGAGGAGGAGGAAAAAAAGAAAAAAACAAAAAGCAGGGGGTAAGGCCTTGGCTGTGGAGCACGGGGCCTAAGCAAGATCGAGGTTTGGGTTGTGGGCGGGGCCAATGCTCAGGACCCACAGGGCTGGAAAAGGCCCTGGGGGCTGTGGGGGTGGGGCTTAGGCTCAAGGAACAGAAGGAGCCCAGGCATGCCTCCCATCCCTGGTCTCAGACAGCAGGGGACCTCACCTGGAAGCCCAGCAGGCTTCCTTGGCTTGAGTGGGCAGGGTAAATGCCCTCCTCTCCTCTCCTGCTCCTCTGGTCTGGGAGAGGCCCTCCTGCCTGACTCTCCTGATCTCCCCAGTCTCCCTCCTATGCTCCCAAGGACCTACGTGGCCTGGAGGGCACTTTGGAGGGCAGGGGATCGGCCCAGGAGCTCAGCAGGCTCCCTATGCCTGAGTGGGTGGGGCAATCACCCTCCGCTCCTCTCCCGTTCCTCCTGGATGGCTCCTCCCACCTGCCTCTCCTGATCTCCCCAGCCTCAGGAACCCTGATTCTGTCTGCCCTCCACTTCTCCTCCCCCTCAGTCCCCCTACATCCTACCAGTTCACCTTGGGGTTCCTCCCATCTCCTTGGGCATCAGAGTCCCCCACCAGTGGCCAGCAGGCGCCCTAGTTGTGGGCAGACGCTAACTCCATGTCTTCCCACAATGCCATCTTGACTCCGCCACTTCAAGAATATTTATAAAACTGTACCTGTAAATAGTGTCTTTTGTTTCAAAGTATAATGTGATTTTCATTTTAAACCACCTGATTATAATGCTTCGAAAATTCCCTTGGAATAGATTAAAGTCTCAGAAGTTTGGAATACAGGGAGTGGCCAACTTTGTCTCAACCTTCCAAGAAATTTTACTGGGGAAGCTTTTTTCTTGACGTTAACCAAAAGTGTTGTTGAGATTAGTAAGTTAGAAGAAACATGGAAAGAGTCAAGTTAAAGACATTTGAGTAATGAGACAAAAAAACCTAGAAGAAGACAAAACAGTTGTGATTCTTATTCATCCAGTGATTGTATCTGTAAGAGCTGTCATAAAGAAATCTAATTAAAAAGAATAACCTATCCACTCAGAAAGAGCACAGACAGAACATAAGAATGTTATTTTGAGAGAATGTTAGTGCAGTATGAACTGGCAAATGAAAATGTTCTTTTGATATCTGGTGGCAATTGCTCACTATACCTCATTCTCACTTCATGCTCCATCTTTATTGAACATCAGTGTGAGGAAAAGTCCAAGTTTTAACTTACTAATTATGATCAAGAAGATAAGTTATAGGAAAATAGGACTGACTCAAAGAAAAATAATCTCTATAGCATTCTACACAGGTTTTTGACCCTGGGTTCTAATTTCAATTATTTTACTTTACATGGAATGTGTCCTTAATTAAGACACTTCAGCTTTCTCTGTACTAATTCTATTAACTGTAAGATAAACGACTGGTTTCAGTAAAATCCAGAACACTTTCCAGCTTCAATTGTTTAATAATGTATGTAGATATTGCGAACAAACTAGTGGTTACCAGTGGGGAGAAGGAAATGGAAAGGGGCAAGATAGGAGTATGGAATTAACGGGTACAAACTACACATAAAATAAATAAGCGACAAGAACATATTGCACCAGTCCCTCCCATTAAGAAACTTGCACAAGCCTCTTAGATAGCCTCATCCTCGACAGGGCAGAGAGCAGAAGCAAGAAGAATTACAATCCTGCAGCCTGTGGAACAAAAACCACATTCACAGAAAGACAGACAAGATGAAAAGGCAGAGGGCTATGTACCAGATGAAAGAACAAGATGAAACCCCAGAAAAACAACTAAATTAAGTGGAGATAGGCAACCTTCCAGAAAAGAATTCAGAATAATGATAGTGAAGATGATCCAGAACCTCAAAAAAGAATGGAGGCAAAGATCAAGAAAATGCAAGAAATGTTTAACAAAGATGTAGAAGAATTAAATAACTAACACACAGAGATAAACAATACAATAACTGAAATGAAAACTACACTAGAAGGAATCAATAGCAGAATAACTGAGGCAGAAGAACGGATAAGGGACCTGGAAGACAGAATAGTGGAATTCACTGCTGTGGAACAGAATAAAGAAAACAGAATGAAAAGAAACGAAGACAGCCTAAGAGACCTCGGGACAACATTAAACGCAATAACATTTGCATTATAGGGGTCCCAGAAGGAGAAGAGAGAGAGAAAGGACTAGAGAAAATATCTGAAGAGATTACAGTCAAAAAATCCCTAAGATGGGAAAGGAAATAGCCACCCAAGTCCAGGAAGTGCAGAGAGTCCCATACAGGATAAACCCAAAGAGAAAAACGCCAAGACACATAGTAATCAAACTGGCAAAAATTAAAGACAAAGAAAAATTATTGAAAGCAGCAAGGGAAAAATGAGAAATAACATACAAGGGAACTCCCATAAGCTTAACAGCTGATTTCTCAGCAGAAAATTTACAAGCCAGAAGGGAGTAGCATGATATACTTAAAGTGACGAAATGGAAGAACCTACAACCAAGATTACTCTACCTGGCAAGGATCTCATTCAGATTCGATAGAGAAATCAAAAGCATTACAGACAAGCAAAAGCTAAGAGAATTCAGCACCACCAACCAGCTCTACAACAAATGCTAAAGGAATATCTCTAAGTGGGAAACACAAGAGAAGAAAAGGACCTACAAAAACAAACCCAAAACAATTAAGAAAATGGTCATAGGAACATATATATCGATAATTACCTTAAATGTGAACGGATTGAATGCTCCAAACAAAAGACATAGGCTTGCTGAATGGATACAAAAACAAGACACATTTATATGCTGTCTACAAGAGACCCACTTCAGACCTAGGAACACATACAGACTGAAAGTGAGGCGATGGAAAAAGATATTCCATGCAAATGGAAGTCAAAAGAAAGATGGAGTAGCAATACTCATATCAGATAAAATAGACTTTAAAATAAAAAATGTTACAAGAGACAAGAAAGGACACTACATAATGATCAAGGGATCAATCCAAGAAGAACATATAAAAATTATAAATATATATGTACCCAACATAGGAGCACGTCAATACATAAGGCACTGCTAACAGCTATAAAAGAGGAAATTGACAGTAAAACAATACTAGTGGGGTAACTTAACACCTCACTTACACCAAAGGATAGATCATCCAAAATGAAAATAAATAAGGAAACAGAAGCTTTAAATGACACAATAGACCAGATAGATTTAGTTGATATTTATAGGACATTCCATCCAAAAACAACAGATTACACTTTCTCCTCAAGTGCACACAGAACATTCTCCAGTAGAGATAACATCTTGGGTAACAAATCAAGCCACAGTAAATTGAAGAAAATTGAAATCATATCAAGCATCTTTTCTGACCACAATGCTATGAGCTTAGAAATGAATTACAGGGGAAAAAACGTAAAAAACCCAAACACATGGAGGCTATATAATACGTTACTAAATAACCAAGAGATCACTGAAGAAATCAAAGAGGAAATCAAAAAATACTTAGACAAAAATGACAATGAAAACACGACAATGCAAAACCTATGGGATGCAGCAAAAGCAGTTCTAAGAGGGAAGTTTATAGCTATACAAGCCTACCTCAAGAAACAAGAAGAATCTCCAATAAACAATCTAACCTTACACCTAAAGGAACTAGAGAAAGAAGAACAAACAAAACCCAAAGTTAGCAGAAGGAAAGAAATCATCAAGATCAGAGCAGAAATACATGAAATAGAAACAAAGAAAACATAGCAAAGATCAATAAATCTAAAAGCTGGTTCTTTGAGAAAATGAAGAAAATTGATAAATCATTAGTGAGACTCATCAAGAAAAAGAGGGAGAGGACTCAAATCAATAAAATTAGAAATGAAAAAGAAATTACAACAGACACCGCAGAAATACAAAGCATCCTAAGAGACTACTACAAGCACCTCTATGCCAATAAAGTGGACAACCTGGAAGAAATGGACAAATTTTTAGAAAGGTATAACCTTCCAAGACTGAATCAGGAAGAAATAGAAAATATGAACAGACCAATCACAAGTAATGAAATTGAAACTGTGATTAAAAATCTTCCAACAAACAAAAGTCCAGGACCAGATGGCTTCACAGGTGAATTCTATCAATCATTTAGAGAAGAGCTAACACCAACCTTCTCAAACTCTTCCAAAATATTGCAGAGGAAGGAACACTCCCAAACTCATTCTATGAGGCCACCATCACCCTGATACCAAAACCAGAAAAAGGTATTACAAAAAAGAAAATTACAGACCAATATCACCGATGAATATAGATGCAAAATTCCTCAACAAAATACTAGCAAACAGAATCCAACAACACATTAAAAGGATCATACACCATGATCAAGTGGGGTTTATACCAGGAATGCAAGGATTCTTCAATATATGCAAATCAATCAATGTGATACACCATATTAGCAAATTGAAGGAGAAAAACCATATCATCATCTCAATGGATGCATAAAAAGCTTTTGACAAAATTCAACACCCTTTCATGATAAAAACTCTCCAGAAAAGTGGGCATAGAGGGAACCTACCTCAACATAATAAGGGCCATATATGACAAACCCACAGCAAACATCATTCACAATGGTGAAAAACTGAAAGCATTTCCTCTAAGATCAGGAACAAGACAAGGCTGTCCACTCTTGCCACTCTTATTCAACATAGATTTGCAAGTCCTAGTCAAGGCAATCTCAGAAGAAAAAGAAATGAAAACAATACAAATTGGAAAAGAAGAAGTAAAACTGTCACTGTTTGCAGATGACATGATACTATACAAAGAGAATCCTAAAGATGCCACCAGAAAACTACTAGAGCTAATCAATGAATTTGGTAAAGTTGCAGGGTTCAAAATTAATGCACAGAAATCTCTTGCATTCCTATACACTAATGATGAAAAATATGAAAGAGAAATTAAGGAAACACTCCCATTTACCATTGCAACAAAAAGAATAAGATACCTAGGGATAAATCTATCTAGGGAGACAAAAGACCTGTATGCAGAAAACTATAAGACAGATACCAACAGATGGAGAGATATACCATGTTCTTGGATTGGAAGAATCAACATTGTGAAAATGACTATACTACCCAAAGCACTCTACAGATTCAATGCAATCCCTATCAAATTACCAATGGCAGTTTTCATGGAACTAGAACAAAAAATCTTAAAATTTGTATGGAGACACAAGAGACCCCGAATAGCCAAAGCAGTCTTGAGGGAAAAAAATGGAGCTGGAGGAATCAGACTCCCTGACTTCAGACTATACTATAAAGCTACAGTAATCAAGACAGTATGGTACTGGCACAAAAACAGAAAGATAGATCAATGGAACAGGACAGAAAGCCCAGAGATAAACCCACACACATATGGTCACGTTATCTTTGATAATGGAGGCAAGAATATCCAATGGAGGTAAGACAGCCTCTTCAATAAGTGGTGCAGGGAAAACTGGACAGCTACGTGTAAAAGAATGAAATTAGAACACTCCCTAACACCATACACAAAAATAAACTCAAAATGGATTAGAGACCTAAATGTAAGACCGGACACTATAAAACTCTTAGAGGAAAACATAGGAAGAAAACTCTTTGACATAAATCACAACAAGATCTTTTTTGACCCACCTCCTAGAGTAATGGAAATAAGAACAAAAATAAACAAATGGGACCTAATGAAACTTCAAAGCTTGTGCACAGCAAAGTAAACCACAAACAAGATGAAAAGACAACCTTCAGAACGGGAGAAAATATTTGCAAATGAATCAACGGACAAAGGATTAATCTCCAAAATATATAAATAGCTCATGCAGCTCAATATTACAAAAACAAACAACCCAGTCCAAAAATGGACAGAAGACCTAAATAGACATTTCTCCCAAGAAGACATACAGATGGCCAAGAAGCACATGAAAAGCTGCTCAACATCACGAATTATTAGAGAAATGCAGATCAAAACTACAATGAGGTATCACCTCACACCAGTCAGAATGGGCATCATCAGAAAATCTACAAACAACAAATGTTGGAGAGGGTGTTGGGAAAAGGGAACCCTCCTGCAGTGTTGGTGGGAATGTAAATTGATACAGCCACTATGGAGAACAGAATGGAGGTTACTTAAAGAACTAAAAATAGAATTACCATACAAGCCAGCAATCCCACTACTGGGCATATACCGAGAGAAAACCATAATTAAAAAAGAGTCATGTACCAAAATGTTCATTGCAGCTCTATTAGGACACTAATAGACACTTAGGATGTGGAAGCAACCTAAGTATCCATCATCGGATGAATGGATAAAGAAGATGTGGCACATATATACAATGGAATATTACTCAGCCATAAAAAGAAACGAAATTGAGATATTTGTAGTGAGGTGGACGGACCTAGAGTCTGTCATACAGAGTGAAGTAAGTCAGAAAGAGTAAAACAAATACTGTGTGCTAACACATAATATATGGAATCTAAGGGGAAAAAAAAAAAAGGTCATGAAGAACCTAGGGGTAAGACAGGAATAAAGACCTACTAGAGAATGGACTTGAGGATATGGGGAGGGGGAAGGGTAAGCTGGGACAAAGTGAGAGAGTGTCATGGACATATATACACTACCAAACGTAAAATAGCTAGTGGGAAGCAGCCGCATAGCACAGGGAGATCAGCTCGGTGGTTTGTGACTACCTAGAGGGGTGGGATAGGGAGGGTGGGAGGGAGGGAGATGCAAGAGGGAAGAGATATAGAAACATATATATATGTATAACTGAGTCACTTTGTTATAATGCAGAAACTAACAAAAAAAGAAAAAAAAAAAAAGACGCATGCACCCCAGTGTTCATTGCAGCACTATTTTCAATAGCCAGATTATGGAAGCGACCTAAATGCCCATCGACAGACGAATGGATAAAGAAGATGTGGTACATATATACAATGGAATATTACTCAGCCATAGAAAGGAACGAAATTGGGTCATTTGTTGAGATGTGGATGGATCTAGAGATTGTCATACAGAGTGAAGTAAGTCAGAAAGAGAAAAATCAATATTGTATATTAACGCATGTATGTGGAACCTAGAAAAATGGTACAGATGAACCGGTTTGCAGGGCAGAAATTGAGACATAGATGTAGAGAACAAACGTATGGACACCAAGGGGGGAAAGCGGCGGGGGGGTGGGGGTGGGGTGTGATGAATTGGACAATTGGGATTGACATGTATATACTGATGTGTATAAAATTAATGACTAATAAGGACCTGCTGTATAAAAAAATAAATTAAATTAAAAAATTTTTTAAAAAGAATGTATTGCACAACACACAGAATATAGCCAATATTGATAGTAGCTTTAAATGGGGCATAATCTATAAAAATACTGAATCTCTATGTTTTACACCTGAAACTAATATAATATTGTAAATCAACTATACTTCAATAAAAAGAATCAATCCTGAATGTGTCTTTTCCCAGTGTCTCACCAGCAACCATGGTGACTGACTCAGCTTCTAGAACACTCTGATCATTTTAGCAAGTAACCACTTTAGTTTTAGCTCATTCTATCATAATTTCTCAGTGCTGGATTAACATTTATATTCAGTAAGGATTTGTATCTGCTCAGACTCAGCCCATAGTTTAAATAATGTTAGAGAAATAACATAATCATGCCAACAAAAACATCCTTCAATATATAGAACTGAGAACACAACATATACAGGGTAAGCATTAACAGATCTACATGCATGTAATGAAGGGCAACAGTGACTATGAAGTTGGGACAAAATTTCACATACGTTATACAGCAATGAAGAAGATAGAAAAAGGATTCACTATCTTGCCAAACCTTCTGACCTTCTCCCATACATTCCATGAGGAACACTTGAGATAATTTTGGAGGTACGTTCTGACATATCTGGAAGTTATTTGGTCTGCAACTTTAGAGGTATTGCTACATTGTGAAAACTGGAGAGTTGGCTTAATTCCTAAAGAGATTTATCTATATTTCAAAAGTTATCATAAGGACTCAAATTTACTACATTTCCAAGGAAACATACGCACGCGCGCACGCGCGCACACACACACACACACACACACACACACACACACAGAGAAATGGGGAAATTGATCTATTTGCCCTTTATAACAGAGAAAATTATTTTTATTTACTCAAAGTATAAAGAAACTCATTTGAGTTTAATTATTTGGGGTTCAAAAAAATAACATAGAATCCTATTTTGAGATTGGAATTTTAGTGGAAACACCATGTATAATCACAAAGAGTAAAGTGCAAAGAAAATAATAACTTAACCCCAAATAGAACTTCAACATAGGAATTAGTTGTAGGCATTGTATAATAGTGCCACTGATTTCCATTCTCTTTGTTTTGTCCCCTTATTTTAACTACATTTGCCCAAGACCTCCTATGTCTTGACATTATCCACATCTTGAAAAAGAAAAGCACTTTCTTCAGTGTTCTAACTCAGTGTTGTCCAATAAAAATAAAATTTAAGCTACATGTGGAATTTTGAATTTTCTAGAAACTACATTAAAAAGTAAAAAAAACCTTAAAATTAGTTTAATAATACATCTTATTTAATCCAATATATCTAAAATATTACCATGTCAACATATAATCAATATAAAAATTATTGAGATATACTTTTTTTAACCAAGTCTTTGTAATCTGGTGTGTCTATTAAATTTACAGCACCTCTCAATTCAGACCACTCACATTTCAAATACTCAGTAGCCATGTGTGGCTAGTGGCTACCATATTGGACAGCACAATTCCACCCAAATGCATAAGGAACATGTCATGCCTGCTCTGTGATGGCGGCACACATAGAATTTTATTCTGGGATTTTAAGTTACAGGCCAATGAGATCACATTTTTCAATTTCTATTGTGGTTTGTGGGTAATAATTACAAACATCCCTTTCTAGCCCCTGAGTTCCAAATTGAGAAGCAGACCCAAGTTTCATATGGATATAAATTAAAATATCAGCTTCAATTTTTTAAAAAAGCTATATTTTGTTATGTGGCTTAGATCTGTATCTACACTATACTTCCTAGTCCTGTTCGCCAGGTCTAGCTTTAGGGCTGTCTGTGTGCATGGGGATTTGTGGAGTGAACTGAACTCTTCCTCAAGTGTGCTTCCCTTGGAGAAGGAGATGAGTGGACTGGGTTCTGCCTCCCTGCAAGGAGAACCCAAGAAGAGTCTTTTTCCATTTTCAATAATCAGATAAACAACTTCTCTCTCTTTTTTTTGGAGGGAGGGAATTTGAAAAACACTATTTCCAATACTATTTTGCATTGGGGAACAGAATGAACAGGAGAAAAGTAAGTCTGTAAAGCTATTTCTAATTTCCCAAGAGGAATAAGATTTTAAAGATACAATGGAAAACTATGTAGCACCATCTTAGAATGAGGTACACAAAAAACTTTTAGCTAGAATTATGAGTGATTTTTATTTCTAGATGTAAGAAAAACCTACAGATCTACGTTAGAAAGAGGTATGCTAAAAAACTTTCAACTGAAATTATGGATGAGTTTACTTGAATATTTACTATACCATGCTAATTAAAAACCAACAAGTTCTTTTCCCATTTAGGTTATTACAGAACTTGAAAAAGAATAGATAAATGTATATATATATAACTGAACCACTTTGCTGTACACCTGACACTACCACAACATTATTAATCAACTATACTCCAATATAAAATAAAAATTAAAACAACAACAACAACACACAAATATCCTATCTTTCTTACTCAACTTTCCAGGTCTCTGTTTCCTACCACCTTCAGAAATCTGTCAGAATCTGACTGATTAGAATGAAAATAAGTGCCCTGGGCCAGACATATGTAGTTAGGATGACTTATCTACTGTTGATTGCAGCTCAGTGAAATGGCTGGCATTTCATGCCCCAAAGTGTGGAAGTTGCCTTATCTAAGCTTGTTTATTTATTTGTTTGTTTATAATGCTGAAACAATCATTGACCAACTGAGATGACTTAACAAAAACTGGTTTCTTCCATTTGGCCACCTTAGTAGTTTTTTATGTTGAAAGTAGCCTTCTAAATGTAAGTTTGGCTTTACATAATTTCTCCCCCAAATACGTGATTATCAGGTACAGTCACAAAAAATTCTGAATGGGGAAGAAAACAGGTGCCTTTGTTTACTCTTTACTATTTTTCTTTACTTTCCAAACTTTACTCTTTTTTATTTATTTATTTATTTATTCAGTATTTTATTTTCAGTATACCAAAAAAGAGAATAACACCTGATATTGAGTCAAATCTGAGGTTGTCTGTTCTGAAGGATCTTAAGCAGTTGGGGATTAGAAAACTATATGTAATTTCAGAAAATCTAGAGGGCAAATTATTAGGGCTCTACCTAGCTGACGCACTGAGTTCTGAGAGGAAGGTGGCCAGAGAGACCATGGAGGGCCACTGGAAACAAACTTTATGACTGCACAATTTTTGTAGGGAATGACCTTGTCAAGATCATGTATTTCTTCTTCTATTATTTGATACCATTATTTAACACCCTTCCTTTACGTCTTTCTTCCACCTCTACTAAATACCACACACTTATTCAAAATCATTTGTTAGCATTTTCATTGAAATGGGAGTGTTACCCAAAAAACTGTGTTTGCCTCTTAGCAGATGTTGAGCCAAAAGACACAACCGAGACCAAGTTTGGGAGAAGAAGGGATTCGTCATTTGCAGCAAGTAAGAAGAACACAGGTCTCTTTCTCAAAGCAGTGTCATGAGCCAGTACTGTACTGATTTTTAAAAACTTTCTTTCCTGAACATATACACCAAAGATGAAAATCAATGTGAAACTTATGAAATATTTGGATATAATTAAGGACACTGAATTATTTTAACAGCCATTTTTGCATTCCTACTATGTGACATACATGCTAGAGGCACTAGTGATATCAATAACAAATATTCAGTCCTGACTTCAGTGATTTCAAATCTTATCAGCTAGACTGTAATAAATGTGTGGACAAAATGCTGTGTTAAAACAAATGAGAAAAGACACTCTTCTCACAAAATATCTCCAGAAACTTCCTTTGGAAATTTGAAGGAAGAAGAACATCTTATTACCTTCAGTGTGGCACAGATAGACTTCAAGGAAAATCTCTGCAAAGAAAATGACTAATAGGAGTTTCAGGTAATTCCTCACACAATCTGCCTAAATAGCTGATTAATTTAATGAAAAATCCATTTCCATCTGTTCTTTGGCATATTATAGACAAAACTTAAATACCTGATAAACTCAATGTCTACAAATTATCTGATGCCTGAAAAATCAATGAAAAATATACAGTTGACCCTTGAACAACTTGGGGGCCAGGGGCACCGACCCCATGCACAGTTGAAAATCCACATATAACTTTTGACTTCCCAAAAACTTAACTACTCATAGCCTACTGGTGACCAGAAGCCTTACTGATAATATAAGTAGTTCATTTACAGATATTTTGAATGTTATATGTATTATATGCTGTATTCTTACAATAAAGTAAGCTAGAGAAGAGAAAATGTTATTAAGGAAATCATGAGGAAAATACATTTACAGTACTGTAATGTATTTATTGATATTGGAAGTTTATGTCATCTGTTTATAAGATGAATCATCTGTCTGTCAGTACCTACATTAATATTGCCTTATATGATACAAAACAATGTAGATGTTACACACATTATTAACATTAGACTTGATCAAAAAGAAAAAGATAATGTGAAAAAGAATATTTATTTACAGGTATAGCCATTTATGCATTGACAATGAAGAAGCAACAATACGACTGCTTCATGGTTGCCTAGCCTATACACTAATGAATGGATCCTTATAAATTTTTTATGGCATATGGTTTTTCAGCCATATTCATAATACAGTATTAGAAACATTTTTACATTAAAAAAAACCAACATACCTATGATGATCGGCTAATACACAGTTTCTCCAATTACAAAAGGAAGGCATACTGTACAGTAATGTAATTCTTTGAAAACAAAGTTATAAAACAATAAGAAAGCTAACACATTAATATTAAATATTACTCACCTTATGCCTATGTAAGGATAGACTGGGAGCTACATACATTTTATGCATTTATGACAAAACTTTTTCTTAACTTTTTTGGTATTTCTAGGCTATGCAGTTTATCTGCAAGTTTTTTCAAATTGTTGCAAATCTCAAAAAAAAATTTCCAATATATTTATTGAAAAAATCTATGTATGAGTGGACTCAGGGAGTTCAAGGCTGTGATGTTCAAGGTTCAACTGTATTCCAACATTTGGCATGTAGAAAATGTACCTGAATAGTTAACTAATTTCTAAATTTGTTGACTGGGCCAGGGGAGGCATTATTGGGGTGGGGAGTGGGGAATTGAGGAGGGCAGGATGGTAGGAGAGAACAGAGTTAAATAAGATACCTGCTGTTCAGTGGTCACCTCCAACTGTGGGCCAGGCTGAAAATATGACACTCTCATGTAGGGGAATCAGAATGATGGAATTATTAACACACATTGGAAGACTACTATGAAACAGCTTTTACATTACACTAGTTCAGAATAGTGGTACAGATATTAATTAGTGTTTTAGTGGGGAAACAGTGAGTCCTTTTCTAATTCTATTGTGGCATAGCTACTGAAGAATAACTCATACCAGCAATTCATTTTCAAGAAACTAGCACGAAAGATAAGCTAACTATGCTGAATAATTTTCACACTTTTTTCCTGCTTTACAATTCTTTTCATGGTATCCCTGGCTGTATCATAGTGGAATAAAACTCTTCAAGCAGAGCTTAATGTAATATAAGTACACTGGATTAAACCTTCAAAAATTTATTTTTAGCCCAAATGAGTTGCAGATACTGGATGTTAGGTCTTCAGATTCATCTGAGGACAAATTACTATAAAGGAATTAATTTATTTTTGAAAGGATGACTGTAATTAAATTCTTACCAGTACAAGGGTCCAGAAATAACTGTAGTGCCACAACATATTTAATTTTTGCTTGCTTGCTTTTCCGTTACACACAAGTGCCCCTACATATAAAATGAGACCTTCATAGCTGTATTAAACAGCTCACATTAAATGGACGTATCATCATGGAGAAGGGTATTTACTGCTCACCTATTACAGGCAACAATATCTTAATTGCTGGATTATGGGTAGTTTTTCAGCATATGCAAATTACTAAAAAAAATCTTTTGTTATTGCTTCCTTAATTTTCCTCATTGGGAGGGCATCAAACCACACGAGTTAATTTCTATTCCTCATGGTTTAAGACTTTGTGATCTTAGATCAAAGGATAGCAGAACTCATTCTTGAGAAATTCAGAGGACAGGTGGCCTGGCTGAGGAAGTTTCAGGGACCAGGAAAAACTGTAGGAACCAAGACAAATTGACAATTTCATAATTCTGGTAGTTTGGCTCCAAAGACTTTTAGTTTTTATCCCTGTTATGTTTTTTCTTATACTCCATATCCATTCTATGTTAACATCTTCATGATCCCTACTATTATTGCCTGAATTAATATTGAATCTGCCTTAGTCTCTATTTTTCATAGTATGTATCACCTTTTAATATAACATAATTGACTTGATTTTTGGTCAACCACTGTTTCTCCCTCACTGCTAGAATATAATCTTTATCAGGGCAGGAATATTTGTCTGTTTATTTCCTGATTTACATGAAATTCCTAGAACAGTGCTCACCTCATAGTAGTGCTCAAAAAATATTTATTGATTGGCTACACAAGGCTGACCTCTGAGCAAAGACATAAATGTGGTAAGGGGGCAAATCATGTGGATATCTGCAGAGACCTTGTTCCAGAAGAAGGGAACAGAAAGTGTGAAGAACCAAGATAGGAGTCACAAGCAGTAAAAATGCCAGTGTGGCTACAAGTGAGTGATGGGTAAAGTATAGGAAAGAAAGGCACATAGTTAGTAAGTGATGGAACCTAAATTTAGGCCCAGACGGTCTGGCTTAAAGCCTGTGCTCTTAACTATTAAATTTAGATCAATATCCAATTCTGTCATTTACTAGCTATGTGACTTGGAGCAAGGTTCATGAATACTGTCAACCTCAGTTCCCTTACTAGTGATAGAGGGGTAAATACCTCATAGAAATATTGTGAGAATTAAGTGAAATATTGTATTGCAAAATGCCTTACAAGTGGATTAATAAATATTAGACCTCTTCCCACCCCACGCCCATCTCTTGGTTTGTTGGGTACAGTGTAGTTGTTTAAGTCAGAGAAGAACTCTTAAAAAAAAAAAGCCCACCAGTCCCCAAATCTAAACCTGAAAACCATTATTATATCTAACCCACCAAACTGATATCAAAGAATATTCTGAAGGATTATGAGGAAAGAGTAAATTCTCAAGTAAACTCAGGTCAAAACCAGCTGGCATTTGATAAGTTGTCTAATCAGGGAATTACTCAGGGAGGGACAATGAATTCTGAGTAATGACTTAGCCTGCTGTCAGCCTCCAGATAGCTGAGTTTCCCATTTAAGAAGAGTCTTTGGTGAGAGATAAGGACCCAAGGCAAAGATAATCCTAATTACAGTCTAAGGCAGGGGACCTCCACTTCTATACTGGGTGGGGGTGGCGGGGCGGGGGGTTGTCAATGCCAAAGTTGTATTTCTTTGCCTCTTTTCAACTTGTGTGGAAGAAATTAGTGAGCATTTGCTTACTACATGGGAGATTATCTTTACTAGGTGGAGTATGGACCTGACAACTTCAAGTAAGGTTTAAAGAATTAGAGGGCTTTATAAGAAATGTTGATCTCCAATAACCCAAAATATTTCCATATTATAATAATAATCCATGATTGTGGTCAACATGAAAGGTATTTACAGTCTTATATTTAGGGAGAGGATCACATTTAAATATTATCTACAAATTTAGTGGTTTAGAATTGTCTTCAATGGGTTTCTGTGCATAAGTCTTGCTCTCCAATTAGAAAACAAACACATTTAGTGTGGTCACTTTCCTGCCATAGATGATCCTCACTCCGCAGCCCCTAACACACTGACATACCAATCACAGCTCTAGATATGTTGAAAAACTTACTTCACTGACTAAGAAAGGAAAAAAAAATTTATTAGTTTAGGTAAAAAGTCCAGAAGGAGAAGAACTGCAGTAAGACAATAATAATCAGGGCAGATATCCACTGAGCACAGTAGGTGCTGTACCAAGGGCCCACAATAATTTTAGGAGCCCACTCTGGGGGAGGAGAGAAACCTTTCCCTTTACCCTTTCTAGGTTCTTCTAGCTGGTTTAAGAATAAAATTGAATGAGACAGATCAACAGGAGAAAATCAAATATAATTATGTATGTACAAGGGTTCCATAAGAATATAGGGTCTAAGTATATATTAGGCAATTGAGGCTTATATGCCATTTGAGAGAAGAAGAAGGGGGTAGGGGTTTGGACCTCAAAGAGAAGGAAGGCAGTTCACATGGAGACTGAAAAACAAATGTTTGGTAAACAAATGTTCCATGTGTCACGCAGAGGCAGTGGGACACAGAGAGGACTTTGGTCTTCAGGCCTTGCTGGGCTCCCCTGCTACAATTAGCCCATATTCTTTGTAGGTATCCTTGGTGATAGTGCTTTTCCTGGATAGTGCTTTTCTTTATATAAATTCTTTAGGCAGCTAATAGGGAGGTAAAAAGACAGACTTCCTGTCTGTCTAATCAGCCTAAAATAATCCTAATGCCACAGAAATGCTTTTTGGGCTGTCAAATTTTGCTTCCCTATACCATGAAAATATTTTAACTTCTTTTAAAATCAGAAGAAAAAACAATGTTTAGGTCAAAGAAAATGTTTTGATATATGGTATTAATATATGCTTTTCATTAACGTGATTATAAAATATAATTTTTATATTTTTTAATGGAGGAAGGAGTCCCTGAAGGCAAACATGTCTAGGGCCCATGGAAATCATGATGTGACTCTGAACTCAACATATGTTTGATGTTTAGAATATAAGCATTGCCAAGGGTTCTGGTATAGCTCTACTATGCCCATCTTCTTTTTTTTTTTTTTCTTTTTAATGTACCTCTCTTTGTTTAGAGCCTATCAAGAAAGCAGGGAGCTGTATTCATAAGACTTCTACTAGAAGGCAGGGTCAGATTGGCAAAAACCTCCAGCACAGGAAATCAGAGACCCTCGAATCCCAGCTCAGGCTCTGCTTCCTTAATCCAAGGTTTGTTCTGGTCCATGAGCCTCAACCATGGCTCCATTGCTTCCCTTCTGTTCTTAAACTGAGTTTGGTGGTCTGGTTCTCATATGCTGAGTTCTTTCTGTACCTTACTTTAATTTACTGGCTTTGCTTCACTCCAAATTTGCACTTTTAGCTCAGAGATATGATCTTCAGGCTGGAAAGCAAAGCCTAATTCTCAGAAATTCCTTTCTAGAAAAGTTGTGTACTATATCCCTGGATTAACCACCAAACCACATCAGTTTTGCAGGAATGGGTCATGCTTCAAGTCCTGATACTGAGTGTGAGAGAAAATACTGTCCTTCAATCTGATGTAATTCTAACTACAAAGCAACCTACTTCTCTGCAATGATCTCCAAAGCTCAAAAAATTTCTATTCACCTCTCACAAAGGGAAAGTTTAGGATGTGGTGTTATTTTTAATTGTTTATTTTTAAATTATTGTTATTTCATAATTCTAGCCCTTGTTTTGCAGTAGGTGAGTAAAGGATGAGTATATAGTACTAGGTTAATATCTTCTTGTAATGGACATAAGAAATCAGGCCTGAAAAAACTAGTTCTAAGAGGTGTGACATTTTTATTGCATTCTTTCATTCACTGATTCATTCAGTCAATCAGGTATTTAGTTTAAAAAAAAATCAAGATATATTCTATATCAAGTATGTCTCACATTCCTTGTTGTATTTATTTTGTATTGTTTTGGTCCTATACCTGAAGTATTCATTGATTGATATTTTACATCATAACTTTATATTAAATATATTTGATAAACAAAGTTAGTTTATATCAGTATGAGGAAGGTCTTCTGTGGATTTTATGGACATTGTAAATAGGATCCATTGATTTTAATTTGTTACTCTTTCCCTGTTTCTCTGGGATTGAGCTATGATACCTGTAATGGTCTACACCAAGGAAACAACATTGGGCCAGTGGGTCAGGGCCACTAAGTGGGGATTCAGAAAACAATATTCAAGATAATAAAGATAAGTCAGACAAATATAAGGCAAAAATTACATAAGTTGGACCTTTTTCCAGTCCTCTGAGGATCTGTGAATTTTTTATGGTATGCAAGGAGAGGACAACACTTAATAAGTAGGATTACTTCTTGCATTATCCAGGATCAGACACGTTATGAAACCTCTGTATTGGTCATAGCAGAGGAAAAGACAGACTGGGAAATTGCGTAGGGGCTTTTATAACCTCAGTCTGGAGTCAACACACTATTTCTATTCACATTTTACTGGCCAGAATTGGCAACCTGTCCTGTTGGTTTCTGGGGCTGGAGAGCATATCACTCATTATCAGGGTAGAGTTGCCAGATTATATATACTTAATATGTATATACACAGGACATTCAGTTGAATTTGTATTTCAGATAAACAACAGTAATTGGCATATTCTAAAAATTGTCCTGGTTTATCTGAAATTCAGATTTAACTGAGCAACTTATATTTTACCTAGCAACCCTCCCAGGAAGGTGAGAGACCTTGGTAAACACTGGTAATGGCCACTTCAATTCTCTAATCAAACGCCCTCAGGCATTTGCTTCTGTCTGGGGAAACATTTTCCGCCCCCCAGGGAAATCCTTCTGGTGACTCTCAAAGCAAACCACCTTGGCCCTGTCTTGGGTGATTGAAGAAAGCTATTTACTATTTTTATTCCTTACTTCTATTTTTCTTTTCTAATAATCCATTTCTGTAAAAACCATGGTTTACAAACTAGCGTTACAGTGACCTATATGGTGGTAGAGCAAATTTAGCTTGCTGAAGTGTGTCCTGAGGTGTCTGCAGATAGTACCTATTGACTTTTGTTGAAGGGCAGAGTCTGACTCATAGAAATAGCACAACTTGCCCCTAAGGCTATATTCCACGAACAGAGCAAAGTTTAGAATGGATGAGCAGTTTTAAAGTTACACCAGAACAGAAGCAATAGTCCAGGGAATCAAACTTTTAGAAACTAGCTTTAAAAGTTGGTCCGAGGAGATGTGCATGAATGTGAATTTTAGGAGAAATGATTTATGCACAGAGGAAGAAATGTCTGGGGGAAAGAGGTGAAAGGACAGGTCACGTATTCAGGAAGGTGCATTCCAAGACCATTTCTGAGGTTTGGAGGAGATGCCTAAACTCCGATATTTAGATGAAAGACAAAATGAACATCATAAATAAGACAAAACAAACAAGACTAAAGGATCTGGGGTACAACATTAATCGAGATAGTGTAGACAAACTGCTTGGTCAGTTCCTGACTTAAAATGCTTATAAGGGTTTAATAATTCATATTTTAATAAATGATATTTTACATCATAACTTTATATTAAATATATTTGATAAACAAAGTTAGTTTACATCAGTATGAGGAAGGTCTACTTGTATGATACAAGGTCTACTTGTATCTTTGTAAGCCAGTATTATTCATTTTCATAGATTCCAAAACATTTTTTTTTTCCACCATTAAACCTTTCTTAAAGTCAGGCATACTTAAAATCTACAAAGTCTTAAAATTGTCAGATGCCAGGTGGTAGTGGTGACTTAATAGTGTAAAAACCTTCCTTTGACACCTGTGGTTAGATCAAGAGATTGCATCAAAGTGTCTGATTAGAAAAAATATGGCGTTATTAAACCAAACATGGCTAGATTGCTCGCAAGAAATATGGCAGAGTAGAGGGAGCAAATAAAAAATAAATAAAATGCTTCCATGTTAATCCAAGCAATGATCACAGGCATTTCACTTAATGATTCAATCTTAGCCCCTCTCTCATAGCTTATGCCCCTTTGGGGAAAGTGCAGATGGATGGGAAGCAGATAATCAGTTTGGGGTCAAGAATTCCAGGAACCTGGAAAATGAGATCTTGCATAACTGAGAGTTGACTCTGTTTTTCCTTGTGCCTCCCTCACTACTTGCTCAGTTCAATTAAACCAAAATGCATAGTTTACTAATTGTAGTAACAGTATTTTCAGTAATCAACATAGTTTGAGGGGATTACAGAAAAGGGTTATTGTGCAATATAAATGAGGTAATACATGTAAAGCACCAAGAATGTGGTCTGCCAGAGCATGAGTAGCTGTTCTTATTATCCTATTCATTTTATTTATTTATTACCTCATTATCATTTTAATATAATGCCTCCTCAAATTTAGTCTCATGAAATTAATACAAATAGTTACTTCATTTCTTTCTCTCCCTAACCTACCAACCTGAACAAACCCTCTAGACAACCAGTATCACCTGATGATACTTTCTGCATTCTTACCTACTTTTCCTTTAATTGGGTCCATCTCTGGTCTCTTCACCTAAGTTCTATTTATATGTTGAGCGGCATATAAATTTCACAATATCGGGGTATCCATCCTTAGGGTCCCCCAGAGATCTCTGTCTTCTCAATCTCATTTGACACATATTGTCTAGACATGTTTAAATTCTAGCTCCATGTATTACTAACTTTAAGAATTACATTTTTCTCACCTGTAAAATGGGGATAATAATTATACCTATCTCAAGAGGCTGTGAAGATTAAATTATAATATAAAATATGCTTGATGCCTAAAGCTACTTAATAAATACTGATTCCCACCACAACTCTTGGTGGTGGCTATCGTTAACTCTTTGCAAATTTACATACTTTCTACCCAATCATATTTTCATTTCCTTGAAAATAGCCAACATATTCTTATATATGTATGCACATGTTTTGGTTCCTAGTACCATGCTTTTCATTTAATGTGTTAAGCCAATACTTGTAAGATCTATTGATCTGGGGATTTAAAATGCATTGCATGGCCAGCGATCTTTGTTGTGATGGAATTGCTCTGTATCTTGATTGTTTAAATATCAACATCCTGGTTGTGATATTGTACTATAACTTTGCAAGGTATCACCATTGGGGGAGAATGGCAAAAGATATGCAGGATCTCTTAGATTATTTCTTACGACTCTATTTGAATCTGTACAATTATCTCCAGCTAAAGTTCAATTAAAAAATATATTGCATGCTGACTACTGTTGTTTGGTATTTCTTTTGCTGTGGCAGAATCCTGTTTTTGCTTTATATAAATTGAAGGGCTGCACATAAAATTATCTTTAATAGGGCTTCCCTGGTGGCGCAGTGGTTGAGAGTCCGCCTGCCGATATAGGGGACATGGGTTCGTGCCCCGGTCCGGGAAGATCCCACATGCGGAGCGGCTGGGCCCGTGGGCCATGGCCGCTGAGCCTGCGCATCCAGAGCCCGTGCTCCGCAACGGGAGACGCCACAACAGAGAGAGGCCCGCATACCGCAAAAAAAAAAAATTATCTTTAATAAAATAGGCTAAAGAGAATAAGGCAAAAATGATTTAAGTACTGATCCATGTAAGTACATTTGCCTCTTTTTGTAAACTGTTAAAACCATTTAAGTCATCTAAAATTGTTGGGCACTTGGGAGTTGCATATATTCAGTGGCTCCAGTTAGTTTGTATCTTTTAATTTTCACTTCCTTTGCCAACCTAATGCCTTATTTGCCATGGTCGGCTCCTCTCCTCGGGAGTCCTTTCACCTTCCCAAGCATTTTATCACCTCGGACACAACCCATCTGTGTTGTTTCAGGCCAACTGTAGCAGAAGAGAGCCGTGCCAAGTCTTCTGTGAATTCAGGTACTTTCTTCTGCCCTTGAGCAACTGGGCCTTTTGGAAATGACTTTAACTTTTCTCTTTTTTTCTGAATAAAATACAAAATAACTTCAATCGTCCAGTGCTGAAGATCTGAACAAAAGAAGCCAAGGTGATAGGGGAACAGTTTACCAAGATCAACTGTCACTTCAGACAGCCAGGGGAGAGGACCTTAATTAAAGGTCAAACCTGGGAGATGCACCTCTGGGGCTGCTGTGTCGTTGAGACAGGATCAGGTTTCATGATCTCAGCTCAAATCCTATGGCATTTCTGATATTCTCCGGTATTAGTATCTGAAGCATGTGCACCCACAAAATCCAGGGGAAATTCAGTCACAAGCTAATGACCTATGTGTTTAGGTATGTATCCAGGGAATAGTGGTTTTATAATGTAGCTTTGGGTTCAAGTATTTTACTAAAAGGTATTTTTCTAACAGTGAATTTGGAATTGTAACATGATTAAGACCTGTCTTTCTTAGAGAACAGTACTTGGCAATAATAATAATAATAATACCAAATATCCAAAGAGACAGCAAACATTGCCTTATGTCATCTATTTTGGAAGCCTCTCTATCCCATTGATGCTCCAAATTGAGGTACTAGCTTGACTTTCTAAGAGCTAACCTGCTAGAATTTTGTAAAGATGGGAAATAGAAAAAGGAGAAGGAGGAAAGAATTACATATATCAGCCTTCCTCTTTACCACTTCAACCACTCTTATCTTTGGGAAGATGAAGCATAACACTCTTTCCATACTCTCACACTGCAAACTACAGCGTTCCCTCTGTAGCTTATTATCTTCTTCATTGAACTGTGTGTTATGTTTCACTTAAACAGACTTGGATAAAATAAGGGTTGTAGCTGGGTGCACAATTTGAATTGCCCAAGGCTGATCTTTCTTTAGCCTGACCTGGATAATAGAAAGAATATTGGAGTGGATATATATGTGAGTGTGTTTAGTGCATACAAGGAGGTTTGGAAGGATACACCCAATGCGATAACTTTATAGGGTGGAAGTAGGGAAGCCAAAATTGAGGGGAGGGAGGAGATTAAAGGATATTTTAGTTTCCTTTATTTACATATGTTTAGTTTCCTTTATTTACTTATGTTTTACATAAGAACAATGTAATTATGTATTATTATGGGAAAACAACTAAATTAAAGATATTTACAAGGCAGTCTTGCTCTGAAGTATTGTGCTAGTATCCACCCTTGGGTAGATAATCCTAGAATGCACTTCTGCAGACTCACGCACTTGGGAAATACTAATGATGTAGTTAAGGGATCACCTTCCCCCACTTTCCCCTCAAATCCTGGATCCTAGCAATGACTGCAGATCTGCTTGCAGATGTTTAAACACATGAGTTGATAAAGGCAATTGATAACGGCCATTTAATTCTGAGTGTTTGGAGGTCTTCCAGTGTTTCTGAGGATGTCTCTTTCTGTTCGGTTAATCCTATTGTTATTCCCAAACTGAACAGATTGCATCTAAAAATATGTGAGTAAATCCCACAATAACTTACTACCTCTATGATTATCAGGACTTGATTCTTTGGCTGTTTTTGCCATTTATTTAAATATAGCCATGATAAAGAGAATGCGGGCATGTTGCCATAAAGTATTAGGCTTTCTTTTATTGTTTTTCCTTTTGTTGTTGTTCTTGATGATTGCTCTTATTGATTTCTGAAATACATGAATGATCCAAAGTAAGAGACATGTAGGCCTAGAAGAGAGTAGAACGTACTCTTTTCCCTCCATTGGTAGTGATCTCAAGAGAACTCTTTAATAAGCTTTCTACATGCCAATTTCTATCTCAGTCTTTATCCGCTTCCTGAGGAACCCAACCGGCAACATACCTTAAGCAATGTCAAAAGACAAATAACAACCTGGAAGATAATATTTACAATATTTAACAGAGATAAAGGACTGAAAAGAGCAACCCAAATAGAAAAATAGGCAACAGGCATAAACAGACAATTTATGTAAAATATATACGAATGGCCCTTACATTTGTGACTAGATGTTCACTTCTCATTATAAGAAAAATTCAATTTAAAACTACACCAAGATACCATTTCTAAACTATCATATTGACACAAATATAATATTTTATAATACATTATAATGTTGAAGCTGTGGGAAAATAGACAGATTCATGCATTGCTGGTGAGAATGCAAATTGCTACAACTGTTATGGAGAGGAGTTTTGCAATATCTAAATAAAGCTATTCATATGTTTACTTTTGGACCCAGAAATCCCACCTGCAGGAATTTGCCATGAAGATACAACTCCAACAATATGAAAATATATATGCAAAAGGTTATTTTTTCTAGAATTGTTGGTAATTGCAAAATATTATAGACAACCTAAATGTCCACATATGGAATACTGGTTAAACCAACTAGTATGTTTACACTTTGTTAGTACAATGCATCATAAGAAAGAATGGGGGAGATCTCAATGAACTGATATACAGACTTCCTATATGTATTAAATACAAAAAGCAGAGTATAAAAGAGCATATGTAGTATGCTAGTTTTTTGTGTAAGAAAGAAGGGGAAATAAGAAAATACACATTCGCTTATTTGTGCAAAGAGAAACGCACAAGAAGCAGATATTAATGATATTGGTAAAGTTTCATTGGTAGGAATGAAGTTGAAGGATTTGAAGTGTGGGATTATACTTGTTTGCATAAAACTTTTCATATAGCTTCAACTTTGGAATGATTGGTGTTTTACATACTCAAAAATAAACAACAGGGAAAAGAAACAATTAAAATAGAATATAAACAGAAATAAATGAACTTAATTGTATTTCAAATTAATATATAATCACACTAAGAGGAAGTAAGAATTAACTCAAGTAACTTTTGAACACAGTATTGACTACTGTTGGGGAAACAGAATTGAAAACAAAAACTTCTTCCAACCCAGAAAACCCTCCACAAAAGTAGTGGGGGAAAAAAAACAGTTTTATTACTGAATAAGCATTAAACCAGAGTATGGTGTGCATCACAGGCAGTCCATTAAGAGACTGCAAAGACAGGAAGGAATCTCACCCTTTTATATAACCAAGCATATAACATCCATCTCAGACATGTTCTCCAGATAAACAATAACTAGTCTTTAAGTAAAAGGACTTGATACCATCATTTAGTACATATAGTTCATCCTAAATTTACCTGGTAATTGGGGTAACCATCTGTGTTAGTTAATTGGCCTTATACAAAAGAAAAATAAACTCCTATCTTAATGAAAGGAGGTAGGTTTGCAACTTGGAGCCAGGTGTCAGCTAAAGTTAGGCTCCTAGGCTCCCACAGAAACTGGGAGATACAGGCATTATCTCCCTTGTTGTTTGTTCACATTTAAAAAAATCTATTCCTAAAGTCCTTGAGAAAAACTTTCCTGGACTGTAAAGCTGTCAAGAAGCTTTAAAATATATATATATTTACCTACATTCATAACTACAAGTTTACAAAAGAAAATGTTCTAAAAAATGGGTGAAGGAGGAATGTTTCTGTCCTTATTTTTATCAGGGAGAATTAAGCCTCTTATTTTAAAATTTTGTTTTTACACTATTATCAGTTTAAAGACAAAAAGAACTGTAAATAAATACCAATCTACGGTTATTAGTAGGTTTGCTTTTCACAGTGATATAGAACAGCAATTCTGAAACTGCTTTCTGTATTTTCTCTGATTGAGTGAATAAACATATATTAAGGATAATGGGAGCCAGGTTCCTCACTGACTGGAAAGAGAGTTACAAATACTGAAGGGAGAATAATATTTAGAAGGCACTGTATGCTGTTGGTTTGGAATTGGAGGTATCAGTATCAATTTATGACTTCAGTATATAAAGGTAGATATAGAAGAAGATATAGAGACAAGCTCATATCTGCATTCACACACTGACACTTTCTAGCTCTGCCATTGAGAGAGCCTAAATGAAATAATGCTCCAGTGGCAATGTTCTTGGTTACGAAATATCATTTTGCTTTGAAAGGAGTCTAGGCTCCTTGGAAAGAAAGGTGATTATAGAGATGGAATTGGAAAGTAAAAGATAAGGCAAAAACATTTTTTGATTGAGAAGGAAAGGAAATTCTCAAAGAATGTGAGAACGTGTCAAAAAGACACAGTAGTCAGCTTGAGGAGATTCTCACTGGCTAAATTCTAGACAACTTGAGAATCAAAATTACGACTGAGAGTAATGGATTATATTGTGAATGAAATAAGAATCTATGTGTCCATAATGATATAAATATGTAAATGAAGGAGTAGATAAATACATGGAGGAGAACAGAAAGCTCTTCAGGAAAGGTACAAGGAATGACAGATAAGAAAATCATAATCTGGCAATTACCAGAACAGTCATTTGTCTTGGCAAGAATCATCCATGGATGCTAAAACTAATAGGGAAAAGTCTGGTGAGTAACAACAAAGTTCTCAAACTATTTACTCACAGATTACTTATTAAATGCAGAAATAAAATCAGTAACTGCTAAGTGAAGAAACTTAGATACCAACTTACTCCAGTGAACAAAGTTAACATAATCAGTAAGGGAATGTACAGACATCCTGCACCTCTTGATATGATATGCTAAACAGGGAATTATATCACTTCTGTGGTACTCCTGGAAAAAATGCATAATGCTAATCTAATCATAACAAAATTCAGAACCCACATTTAATGATCTTCCACAAAATAACTCTCCTTTACTCTTCAAAATTGTCCATATCATTAAAAAAATTTTTTTAAAAAGAAAGGTTAAAGTTCAGTTCCACATTAATGGAGACTACAGAGGTTCTTAGACTAAGGGGAAAATTTTAAATAAAAACTACAAAGGACATCACTGACACAATAGATAAAATTTTAATATGTATTATGAATTAGATAATAGTATTGTATAAATGGTAAGCTACTTGATTTTTATAATTGTATTTTGGTTCTGTAAGAGAATATTCAGATTCTTAGAAAAGATACATTATAGCTTTTGGGGGTAATGCGTCACAATGTATGCAACCTATTCTCAAAAAGTTTAGAAAATATATATTATATTATATATTATGAGTATTTTCTAAACTACTATTATATACATAGTATATATAACTAATAATTATATATAAATGCACAATTTATTATATATAATTATTTTCTAAAAAATATATATTCACACACATGAAGAGAGAATCATAAGGCAAAAAGGACAAAATAAACACAATTGGTGAATCTGTAAAGTGTATGTGATGATCCTTTTACAAATTGTGCAAATTAACTGTAAATGTTAAATTATATCAAAATAAAAGTTATAAAAATTATATTTTGATAAATTAAATATGGTTAATATTCCCAAACCTGTGTTTTCTAACATATAAATTTTTAAGCAACAAATGAGTTGATACTGTGGCAGCTGTCTGTTCCTGAGAGCCATTAAGAATAACAAAATGAATAACCAACATTCACTGAGCACTTACCACATAGCAGTCACTATGCTCTCTTTATTTGCATTATGTAATTCCCACAATATACTTTTGATACAGGTACCAGTATCTTCATTTTACAGGAAGGGGTTTTTAAAAAGTTAAATAATTTTCCATAGGTCACTGAACGAGGCTGGCAGAAAAAAGATTTAAATTCTAAGGCCCCAGGTTAATGTTTCAATGCTTTTTCCTTTGGTTCTTTCTAGAACTGGTTTTTTCTTCCACTATGGTAAAACAAAAATAATTTATAGATCAAATAGACAAAGGGGTGTGGTTAGGTGAAATCTATTATTTAGTAGGTATATTTTGGAATTCTGGAAATTTGGAAAGCCAAAGGACCTAGAAATATTTACATGGTAGCAGATTAATGGTTATGTTCTGAATGCTTACATTTTATATTTTGTCAAAGATGTCAAAGCAGAATTATCTATATCCCAGATATCCAAATAGCAAAGTTTCAGGAGGTATCTATGGAAATTTATCCACCAATGTTTCAAGATATATAGTAAACTACTTTTCAATGGCACAATATTAGATGTGTCAGAATCCATTTCTTCCATCTTTTCTGCTGCATCTCCTATTGTCTTCATAGTGCTAAAGGATATGTAGCCGCACAACCAGACATCAATTCATTATTTAGATATGAAAAAGAAAAATATTCTAATAGCTAGAAACATAACCATAATATAAAAATAAAGTTGTATATATTGGTAGAAAGATCCATTTAACCAAGAATGAGAGGAGATTAGAGGGGAAAGACAGATGTCCATGCATGTTATGAACAATTATTATTGCTTTGTACATATTTTGAAATTGTTTTGAATTACATTTCCTGGAGTTATCCTATAATGACAATAACAGTCACTCCTTCATTCATTATTAATCCATTCATTCAATTTTTTTTTCTTTTTTTTTTTTGCAGTATGCGGGCCTCTCACCGTTGTGGCCTCTCCCTTTGCGGAGCACAGGCTCCGGAAGCGCAGGCTCAGCGGCCATGGCTCACGGGCCCAGCTGCTCCGCGGCACATGGGATTTTCCCGGACCAGGGCACGAACCCTTGTCGCCTGCATCGGCAGGCGGACTCTCAACCACTGCGCCACCAGGGAAGCCCAATGCAGTTAATCTTTAAATAGGATTCCAATTCAGTGAAGCAGGAAGAGATCTTAGGAAGTCTGTGTCTCCACAATAGTCACATTCAGATACAAATTAGAAAGTTAACCAGGGCAGTAATCTAGATATTATCTAGGAGGGCAAGAAAGAAAATCCACCTCAGAAGATAGAGATGACCAAGTGGAAGCTTCTGGTTGCTAGGAACCAATGAGGATAGAGAAACCTAGATTTGAGCATGTTACCCAGATCCCTGCAGAGGCTCCAAGTGATGAGAGCTATGGCATCTTCCAGGAATTGCAGCCATGAATTTAAAGCTGCACCACTCTATTTCCAAATCCCACTGATTAATGACTAAGACCTGATCAACTAAGTGACTGTCAATTCTTTAAATACAATGTGCCCAACATTGTACTGAGATGTTAGGAAGGATTAAAAAGAAAGGACAAAGATTCATTCTGTATTTTCTATGCTCAAATACATGAATTAGCTGCAAAATTTGGTCAACTTGCCAAAAGCTTCTCAAAATACCAAGGGAAAAAAATTATCATACAACATTTAAGTCTTGGAGGTCATCAGTGTGTTTGTCACACTACAGTAAGTTTACTTTGTACAAAAGATACCATATTTTGAAAAAAAAGGTAATTGTGGAACACATCAATTTACAATCACTTTATTATTCATGTTTTCTCATAAGCTTAGTATCTTGAATAAACAAATCTCCTATAAAGGTAACATTTTTGGAATGGGGAAAATTGAATTCAAACTTTCTTCCAGTATGGTAAATTGTAGTTTTCGTTATGATGATGAATGTTTTTAATCCAGTCACTTTAAATTAGTTATGCTTCATTTTCATCTATAACTCTTGAAATATATTTCAGTTAGGGGCCAGGAGAATTTAGTGTCAATACAAAATGGCTCCAATGACAAATGGTCTAAACCAAAATACTTTACTGATATGAGAAACACCTAGGATAGCAAAATTAACTTTTTAAATACAACTTTTTTGTTTTGAGCCGACAAGTTTTTTAATGTTTCTGCATATTAGATTGAAATAATGCCATAATTATAATAACTCTTCTAGTACTTATAGTTACAAATTTATTCTTAGTTAATTCATTTGTTTTTATGTAGGGACTTCCATAGAATTGTGCTTTAATTAAGTACTAACCAGGCTATTATTTGCAAGTGTTTCCAACTCGACAATAAATGGTGGTGATTTCGTTATAATTAAATAGAAATGAGTATATGAAAGCCTAATGAAGTTCTGTTTCAATACATTTATATTATCTACTCGCCCTGTAAATTGTTATACTTCATTGTAATTAGCTAGAAATTAACTCATTTAATTAAAAAAAATTTCTGGTCACAGAATTCTTACTTTGTTATATATCCATTGAAAACCTAATTGAGAGTGCAGGAAACATAATGAATCAAAACAAAAAAATTAGTGTAGGATTGCAAGTGAATTATACTTGAAACGGTTTACAGAATTATGACGGATCTGTATCATCCAACATTTTTCTGCATCGCATGTCTCTGATACTAAACATCTTTACATATTTAGTGTTCAATGCTTTATCAGATGCTGTACATTCTATTTCTCTCCTGTCTTTTATTATCTGATATGAAGGGCTTTATCACATTAGTTCTTGTCAGTAAGTCATTTTTAATTTCTAAAGAATGGAGTACTCTACTTGTTTCACATTGCTGTGTTTTAATACATTTGCCTAGCTGGGCAGGATATGTCTTTTTTCCCCACCCTTCCTGCCCCCCACCAAGCTTAGAAAATGTGAGGAATTAACTGAGTGGCTGCAAATTTTTCTTTTGTTTTCTACTTCTTCTTCTTTTTCCTCTTCCTCCATTTCTTCTCCTTCTCCCTTTCCCTCTTCTCCTTCCCCTTGTCCTCCTCCTTGGGTCCTAGACCCAAGAGTACAGACTGGGTGACACTGGTTTTTCACCCATTGCTTCTCTGGCAACAACAGAGCTAACTGGTCAAGTCCTTCCTTATTGTTTGTCTTTTGTTTCCATATTAGTCAACTGATTCATCCTAATCATGGATCCTGTGCTAATGGTTATTTTGAAGGCATCACTCAGCCATTATAGCTGAGAATGTCCTAGGTTATTTTTGAGATTCTTCATGAGGCTTTTTTTTCCTACCATTACATAGTTGTATGATGCTTTCCTGGAGATGTTTCAGTGGGTTGCTCTCCCTTTTACATGTGGTCTGTCAAACTAGACTTCATACTAATCAGCACATAACCTTCGCCAATCCAAATGGAATTCTCACGTGCTGCTCCCTACATTCCCACCCATTAGCTTATTGGGTCATCCCAGTGTTTCATCCATCTACACTCATGGCTGGATATGCTTATGGAAACTAATTTCTTCACTTCTACAGTTTCTCAGTGAGAGGGAATCTTTTTTTTCTTTTTATTTTATTTACTTTTTTATACAGCAGGTTTTTATTAGTCATCAATTTTATACACATCAGAGTATACATGTCAATCCCAGTCGCCCAATTTATCACACCCCCCACCCCACCCCCGTGGCTTTCCCCCCTTGGTGTCCATACGTTTGTTCTCTACATCTGTGTCTCAATTTCTGCCCTGCAGATAGGTTCATCTGTACCATTTTTCTAGGTTCCACATATATGCGTTAATATACAATATTTGTTTTTCTCTTTCTGACTTACTTCACTCTGTATGACAGTCTCTAGATCCATCCACGTCTCTACAAATGACCCAATTTCGTTCCTTTTTATGGCTGAGTAATATTCCATTGCATATATGTACCACATCTTCTTTATCCATTCGTCTGTTGATAGGCATTTAGGTTGCTTCCATGACCTGGCTATTGTAAATAGTGCTGCAATGAACATTGGGGTGCATGTGTCTTTTTGAATTATGGTTTCTCTGGGTATATGCCCAGTAGTGGGACTGCTGGATCATATGGTAATTCTATTTTTATTTTTTTATGGAACCTCTATACTGTTCTCCATAGTGGCTGTATCAATTTACATTCCCACCAACAATGCAAGAGGGTTCCCTTTTCTCCACACCCTCTCCAGCATTTGTTGTTTGTAGATTTTCTGATGATGCACATTCTAACTGGTGTGAGGTGATACCTCATTGTAGTTTTGATTTGCATTTCTCTAATGATTAGTGATGTTGAGCAGCTTTTCATGTGCTTCTTGGCCATCTGTATGTCTTCTTGGGAGAAATGTCTACTTAGGTCTTCTGCCCATATTTGGATTGCGTTGTTTGTTTTTTTTAATATTGAGCTGCATGAGCTGTTTATATATTTTATAGATTAATCCTTTGTCCGTTGATTCATTTGCAAATATTTTCTCCCATTTTGAGGGTTGTCTTTTCGTGTTGTTTATGGTTTCCTTTGCTGTGCAAAAGGTTTTAATAAGATTATGCAGGTTGGATAAACTTTATCTTTCCTCAAACTTATTGATTTTATCCTGTGTTATCTCTACTTTACTCTAAGACCACCCAGCAAGGTTTTTACTTGGTTATTATATTTTTCAGTTCTAAAATTCTTTTTTGTATTTATTTTGTAAGATTTTCTATTTGTTTCAAGAGAACTTGTAACTACTTCTTAAAGCATTTTTATAATGACTGCTTTAAAATCCTTGTCACATAATTCTAACAGATGAATAATCTCAGTGTTGGTGTCAATGGATTGTTTTTATTTTTCAAGTTGTATTTTTCTTAGTTCTTGATACTATAAGAGAGTTTTTATTGTATACTTGACATTTTGCATATTATCACAGAAGACTCATTATCCTATCTAAAACTTTATTGTAGCAGGTAGTCACACTATTAGGCATAGCAGGTAGGTCCTTGACTACTTTTGTAAACTGCAATCCCAATGACAGTTTGCTTTTCAGAGACTTGGCAATGATATTTTTCTGATGTGTTTTGTTCTTCTGTGCTGTACACAGGTACCAGTTGGGCTTCCCAGTGGGAATGAGCTGGGTATGCAGCCCCACTCAGACTTTGCTGATGCTGCCACTGTGGGTGGATTGACCCACCTCCTGTCCCAGGTGTGGGGTAGGGAGCCTGATAATGCTGACACTTTAGCAGAGCAGGCCTGTCATCCTGTGCATGTATCCTGTGGGTCAGGAATCCTGCTGTTGCTGCTGCTGAGGCAGATGGGACTGCCATTGTTGAGATGGGTATTTGCCTGGGATTTACTTGGCCATTCTTGGCAGGCTATCAGAAGGTGTGGTGTGAAAAATGGGTTGGCCTACTTGGCTCTGCTCTTGCTATCACTGTGGGCAGATCAGCCTCTACTTCTGGTGGATGTACAGTGGGGATGGATTGGCCTAACTGGACTTTGCTGATATTACCCTTCCAGGCAGATTAGTTGCTCAGTAAACTGTTAAACATACATCATATGCAGCAAAATTAAATAAACATGCAGCAGAATTCTTACATAATTTTATTTTAAATCCTCTATATTGAGATTTTGTGATAACCCATGGCCAAGTGCAATTTGGAGATTTTCTCTTTTCCGTTCTCATCCAGCATTTTCTTTTCATGCTTTTCAAGATCTTCTGATTCTCTTCTGCATGTCACCTGTTGTTGTACTTCACAATCTGTCCCGGCAGAGCCATGCCTTTGAATAAAACCTTTGTTACTGTTTATAGAATTTTTAAATGTCTATATGTTAAAGTTAATTTTAAATATCATCTTTATCCACTATTATAATAAGAAAGATATGCTTCTCTTAAATATGCTCTGCAAATGCCTACTAGTACTACTTACTAAATTTTCCTAACTTTGTCTTATGCCTCAATATCTGCCTCTGTTTACCCATTATTTAGTAATAGAGAGATTAGTTAGTATGAAAAGTAACTTCTTGGTTATAGCCCAAAATTGACTTTTCTGAGCAGAAATAAAGATGCCATTGCATTGTATCTTTTATCACTATGAAATATCTTATGAAGGAGGAGCTCAAGACATTTTACATTGGGACTGTTTAATACCCCATGACAAAATGGCTTCAGAAGCACATATATGCCTAATTATATGGTCAGATAGATGTGACTGTGTATTAATTGGCATTTTACATTATTTTGTATTCCTCTATAACTTCTAAATGTGTCTAAGATTTATTTTAAGTGTTTGTGTTCCTAATTTCCCCAAGTAACAGATAAAGTTATAAAAAATTTACATTCATTTATTTGACTTTTTACTCCAGTTCTCAGTATCAGTTAGTACTTTTATCCAATTTGATATTAAATGTATCCCAGACTGTTTTATATTTAAATATCTATTTGACTCATCAAGCCTATATTTTTTATTAGTCATTCAGAAGAAATGCTATCCCAGGCTACTATATAAAATGACAGAGATAATTAAACCATAAATCAACTTAATTTTCCTCCAAAAATAGAAGATAATCTTATAATTACTTTTGCTTGGACCATAATACGATTTTTCAAATTGTTCAGTCAATACAGGAGTTAAGATAGGAGACCTTGAGGAATCAATACTAACATGCAGCTTTTTTTCATTTTAAAAAATATGTAAGAAAATGTATTTCATTATAATACATTTAAACATTATAAACATTAATTCTGGAAAATTCTGAATCTCTTTGTTTTAAAAAAAGCAATAGTTAAAAAGAAAAGATCAAAACAAATTAAAGGGCAAAGAAGATTCTGTCATCTGTGTTTAACTGTGCTAATGCCATTTCTTGAGCAGCTAACTATATGATATACTATTACTCTCCCAACTTTGGCACCTGCTCTTGCAACTGTGATTACCTCTGAAATGGCCTTTTCAGCCCTAACTAAAATGCCATGCACAGATGAGACTTCTCTCTTTACCTCAGTGGGGAGGGAACTCTTACTCTCTTCCACTGAATCATTTGTTATAGGTTTCTCTTTTATTTGACCCTTCATTGAAGGCCTATGTTAATGTGGCTGTTTGTTGCTTACCTTTGTAAAATGGAAATTATAATGCCTAAATTTTATTGTTGTCATCAATTTTAAGTAATATTTTACACACACATACTATATATATATATATTTACATATATATATATATTTGCTTTGGCATGAGTTAGCATATATTAATTAACCTCTTCTACATCACAAACTCTTTAGTAGTTATCTAGCATTGAGGTAGACTAGGTAAAATTTGGAAATTAATGCAGATTTCACAGACACTAAGGATTATAATATGTATGTAAAACATAACATATTATGTATTCATAAAAGTGTGAATAATAAAAAATACTGAGCCCTGATCCTTTGGCCTATTCTACAGGTTAGTTGTGGGATTTTTTGAATGTTCCACAATAACTATAACTGTGGATGAGCACCAGTGGACCTCTGGAAGATTGAGACATTCCTCCTCTTTGCTGGCACAGTTGTAATAAAATTGCAGTATGACTCAATGGTTTACAACATGGATCTTAAAGAAGAAAGGTCTACCTTTGAATGATAAAATTTTCAAATATTTGTTGTATGACACTGGCAATTTTTTAAACCTCTCTAGGCCTTAGTTCCCTCATGTGAAAATAAGGTATTAATAATAATATATATTCATTGGGATGTTATGAAAATTAAATGAAAGTGTGCAAAGTGTTTAGCATTGTGAGTGCCCATTAAAAGCATGTACTGTTATTAAGTATGCAAGTGGAAAGGTCTGATTTGATCACTATGCCCATTGGATATTTCGTGAACCCTTAAACAGGCTATCCCTCTAAAATAATTTGATCAGCTGATCCCTTGAGATAAGTTGGGAGAAACTAGGCTTGGCAGGAAGAAATTATTAAATCACTTTATGTATTCCCATCTCCAGTTTACTATGCATTTTAGATTAAGTTAATAGAAGGATTTGAAAGATATAATATGGCTAACTCTTTCAACAAACATGTATGGAGTGAGTACTAAGGTTTAAAAACTATTATGGTCCTGAGGGATACTTGGGTGGCCCAGACAGACCCAATATCTGTTCTAGTAGAGCATATATTTTTTTGAGACTATAAAAATAGAGAAAATAAATAATAACTTAAAAGTCTAAAATAAAATTTAGGTAATGATAATACCAAAAGTAAATAAATAAATAAAATACCTGATGTAACTGTGTGTAATTGGGGGAATGATGGTAGTTTACATTAGGACAGTTGGGGAAGGCCTCACTGGGAAGCTGAGATCTGAATGACAAGAAGCGGCTGATGAGTCGCCTGGTAGTGGAACATACTACTGTATAGGGAAGCAGTAATTATTAAGTCCTAAGGTGGGCACAGGATTGCTGTGGATGGCCAACGAAAGATAATTGGCAGTAGATGAGACTGGAGGATAAACACCTCAGGTCAGGCAAGGCATTTTAGGTCACTTTAAAAGTTTGAATTTTATACTGAATATAATGAAACACAAACAAGTAGAGTAATTTATTAATTCAATAAACAATTTTAAGCATCTATTCTATGAAAGACACTATAACTGGTGCTCTGGGAAATTTGGATATGAAATGAAGACATAGGAGATATCATATGGAGATCCTATATCGGAGACAGTATATAATGTAACTCTTCACATAAGAAAAAATGTGAGCAGAATACCATGAGAATTTAGAAAACGGTACATCTGATTGAGCATTTTGATGCATCTTTATTAAAGGGGTGATATATAAGTTGAGTTCTTAAGAATTAGTAGCACTTTATTGAGCTGAACAAAGACAAAAGAAAGTAGAAAATAAAGAATAGTTTTAGAGAGAGAGGCTATTTTTTTTATGCAACAGCTTTTATTTATTTTTTCCAGATTTATTGAAGTAAAATTGACAAATAAGAATTATATATATTTAAGGTATATGCCTTGATTGTGGTGATTATTTCATAAGGGAGAGGCTACTTTTATTGAAACACAAGGTAAATGTAGAAATGTAACAAGTCTGGAAAGGTAATGGGGCTTGATCACTATGGCTCTTAAATGCCAAGGTAAGAAGATAGGATTATTTTTCTTTCAATTATGGAAGAGGAACATGAGTAGTTTTGAGTAGGAGATAAGCATAATCCAAGTTATGCCCCAGAAAGGAACGAGGAGAGTAGCAGTTTGAAAGGTGACGGCAAGGCAGATGAGGAAGAAAGGTGATTGAGGGATTGTGTAGTGCTCCAGAGAGTCTAATTCTAAAATAGCCCCTGGGACATACTTTCTATTTCCCACTGCCCTAATCAGTGTTTCACAGTTGGAACATTGGTGCCCATCTGTCTCTACCTCCTTTTTCTCTCCCCACAATATCACCATAAAAATCCATCAAAACGTAGGTATTTTCATGCAACAGGTGAAAAATAGCAAATAAACTCCTGGGACTAAGAGGATAAAGCCTAGCTCTAATATGGTTTTCAAAATCCTCTAAAATCTTGCTTCTTGCAATTTCACCTACTCTCCCTCACTCATTGTTTACTGGATTATTTACAGTTTCATAAACATTGCAGGAACTTCAATTCCTCTCAGTCTTTGTTTATAATCTCCCTATAGCCTGTGATATTCTGTGCTGCTTTCTTCACCTGTTTCTAACCTGCTCATGTTTCAGAGACAAGCTTTTTTCACATTTCCCCTGGTAATTTCTCAAACTTGTCAACCAAATTTATTTGCTCCTTGCTCTGGTTACCTTAACACCTTGTTCATAGAGCTACTATACATTAGTCCATGTTGCTTTTCAAAAAAATATTACTTCCAGCCCAGGCTGCCCTCAGAATATCAATGTGGTTTCTGATTGGGAACATTAAAAAGTTCTGAAAATAGATTGTGGTTATGGTTGTACAATGTTGTGAATGTACTTAATGCCATTGAATTGTACACTTAAGGATGGTTAAAATGTTAAATCTTATATATATTTTACCATAATAATATATAATAAATATATAAAACTTGTATCAAAACAAAAAAATTAAAAGTGAAACATTATTAGCATTTTCATCAGGAACAAGAGAAGAATACTTCATCACCAGTACTTATCAATATTCTACTGCAGGTCTTAGTGGAGGAAGGAAACTAAGAAAAATAAATAAGAAGCATTTGGATCAAAAAGGAAAATCTTGTTTTTAGAAAAGATGATTGCCCATATATTAAAAAAATTCCAAGATACATTCCAAGATGAGAAATCTGAAATATTCTGTTTTCTCATTTAAAAAAATCTGAAGGTAAAAAAGAAGCAAAACTGCAAAATTTTGATGAGCACAAAATGTTCATTATGAATGGTGAATAAATAAGTGATTGTTGTTATATTTTTCTGTTATTCTGTATATATGTTTCACTTTTACCGAAAAAAGGTAGGGAGGAGGAAGAATGGAAATCAGGTCCTGATGGTTTCATATGTAAATTGTATCAAATATTCAAGGAAAAAACATACACATGCACTATTTAACACATTTCCCAGCATATGGAAAGAAAAAGATTCCAGAAATATAACAAGAAAAAGTGGCAAAGATAGGACTTAAATACAATTTTTAAAAACCTAAATAAAATAAATTTCAGCTGTATTACAATATTACCAAGCAGTATCATTCTTGGAATAAAGAGGGCAATGTTAAGAAATGTATTAATTTAATTCAGAATATTAATAAATTAAAGAACAAGAAAAAGATAAAACCACCTTGAGAGGTACCCCTTAAAAAAGAGCTAGAAAATAAAAAACAAAATTATTTCTGACTAAAAATTAAGCCTCATACAGAACAAGAATATGAGAACATTTAATTAACATGATTATGTTCATTCTGAAAACAATGTCTAAATTCTTGATTTGGGGTAAAATGCCTAATCATTCCCAAATAAATTAGGAAGAAGATAAGGGGAGCCTCTATCATTACCATTAACATTTTCTTTAGGGAGTCTTAGACAATGCGTAAAGACAAGACATAAGAATAAAAAGCTATTCTTAGGAAAGGAATAAATGTACCTATATTTACTATTGATGTCATTATAGGCCTAGAAAATCCAATCAAAACAATGGAGAAACTATTGCAAATAAAACATACAAAAGATGAGTGTCAATACGATTGAAACAAAAAATCAAAAACATTTTTATATAAAACTGTAACCTGTTATAAATGTAATGGTAGAAAGATTCTATTTTTAATACTCAAAGAGAAATAAAATTTCAAAGACTAGGTGTAACAAGAAGATCTCAAGACCTATTTAAGAGAATGTCTACACTTTACTGTGGAACATAAAAAAATTAATGAAAAGAAATTTTGCTTCAAAATTGATTAATATTGATTGAAAAATAATTAGTGACACTGGTCAACTGTTCAACTTACATTTCAGGTGAATTCATAATAATCTCATGGCTGTGCTAAATAGGGTTAATGCGATCCCAAAATCTTCATTTTCCAACTGTTTCAATACATGCACCTAAGGAGAGAAAAAATGTGTGATCTTCTTAGAAATGATAGGTTGTTTACATGTCTCTATATGTGGGCAGTGTTTCTACTCATTTTGTTATAGTCTAAAAATAAAATTCTTGAATATTCAGTTCTTTTTATGCTTAGAAACTAAACTTGCACTTTTTTCAGAAAGGAAAAAAATTGAGGCTATAACTTTTTAAAATCCAAGTAAATTGAACTGTAGTACACTGGGACAAGATAAATATTCATGGAACCAAAGTATAATTGAGACATCACTCTAAATTAATCCAAATGCAAGATATAATCAAACAACCATTTCAACCCAGAAGAAGTCTTATATTTTCTTATAGTGCATAATGGATTCTAAGTATCATAACAATTAAAAATGATAACCCATGTTACTTCTAGATATATATTTTATGTTATTTATTTATCTAGTTTTTTCATAATAGATGGATTCTATGACAATGGGGAAAGCACAGAACAAAGTTTGTCAACATAGTAAATATCCTATTACTGAATATTCACAATGAAATATACGTAAAATCTTTTGTGAAGTGGGTGTTTGAATAGTGACATTCTGAATTATGCATTATTTTGACTCAACTCTTAGGGATTTATTAGGGTTTTCTTGTAATCAATGTATTCTTCAGATAATTTTGGTTAGCAAACTCTTTGCCTAAATAAGTAATTGTAGTATAACAATCAACTATTCAACAGATTTAGGCAGAAGTTAATCCAACTAAGTTTAGGATGAACAAGTGATCACATTCATTTAATGAAAAAGAAAACAGTAAAGGAAGAATAGAAGAATAGAAGATGTGAGATATGTAGAAAACAAACACCAAAATGGCAGGCAAAATCAACCATATCAATAATAAAATTAAATGTGAAACAACCTAATCAAAAGGCAGAGATTGTAAAACAGAATTAAGAAACAAGCAAACAAAATACAATATCCGACTGTCCACCTGTGTGCTTTCTACAGGAGATGTACTTTAAATTCAAACTGTGTTTAATAGGTTGAAAGTAAAAGGGTGGGAGGAGATATTTATATACACTGCAACCATATGATAGCTGAAATGGTTACATCAATATCAGACAAAATGGAGTTTAAGATAAAAAAAGTTACTACAAATAAAGAGGGACATTTTATAATGATTAAGTGTTTAATAAATTAGGAAGACAAAACAATTATAAACATATGGACCTAAAAAGAGCTGTAAAATACATGGAGCAAAAATGGATATCATTGAAAGAAGAAATTGAAAATTCAACAGTAATAGCTGAGATTTCAATACCACTCTTTCAAGCATGGCTGGAGCCACTAGGTTGAAGGTCAACCAGGAAATAGAATACTTAAATAGCGGTATAAACTATTTAGACCTGAAGACCTTTATAGAACACCTCACCCAACAACAGTAAGAAATATTTTCATCTCAAGTGCACATAGAACATTCCCTGGGAAAGGCCATAAGTTAGATGATAAAACAAGCCTCAATAAATTGAAAAGGATTAAAATTATACAAAGTATGTTCAGCAACTAAATATTGCTAGAACTAGTGTAGCAGTTCAGCAGGATGTAATGTGGCAGGATATAAGATCAAAGTAAAAAATCAACTATATTTCTACAGGCTAGCAATGAACCATAAATGAAGTTTAAATAATTCCATTTTAATATGAATAAAATAAATTAAATTTTTTTTCATAAATGAAATTAAAATAATTCATTTTAAAGTACTGTAACGTAAAAGGGAATGAAATGCCTAAAATTAAATTTAACCAAAAAAGTGCAAAACTTGTACTGAGAAGCCTAAAACATTGTTGAAAAAATCAAAGAAGACCTACATAAACTGGAAGATACCTCAAAGATATTCCCAACAATACTCAAAAGAAGACAATATTGTTAAATTGGCAGTAGTTCTCAAAATAATCGATAGACTCAGTAAAATCCTTATCAATCTATCAATCCTTATCATCTATCTTTTTGAAAAAATTGACAAGTGGTCCTAAACTTATATGAAAATGTAAAGGACAAGTAACAGTTAAAATAATATTTAAAAAGAAGAACAAAGTTGGATGACACACTTCTTGATTTCAAGAATTTACTTCAAAGATATATCAAGATAGTGTGATTCTAGCATAGGCTAGAAATATAAATTAATGAAATAGAATTTGGAGTTCAAAAATAAACTCTCACAATTATTGGTTAATTGATTCCTGACAAGTGTTCCAAAACAGTGAAAAAATAATGCTATTTTCAAAAAATGGTGCAGGGACAACTGTTTACATGCAAAAGAATGAATTTATGCTTCTAACTCCTTACCATATTTAACAATTACTGGAAATGGATCATAAACATAATTCAACAGCTAAATTTATACAACTTTTAGATGAAAGATACAAGTCAATTTTCATGATCTTTGGTTAGAAAATTTCTTAGATATGAAAAGCAAACAAAGAAAAAAACATATAAATTGGGCATCAACATTAAAAACTTTTGTGCTTCAAGGGATATCACCAAGAAACTGAAAAGGTAATCCACAGAATGGGAGAAGATATTTGCAAATATTATACCTGATAAAATGCCAGTATCCAGAATATATAAAAACCTTCTACAGCTCAACAATAAACCATATAGGTTATCTACAAAATGGGTACAAGATACAGAGACATTTTTCCAGGGATGATGAACAAGTGACCAGTAAACATATAAAAGATACTCAAAATTATTAGTTATTAGAGAAATCAAAATCAAAACCACAGTAAGATACCATGTCACAAACACACATATGGCTATAACTAAAAACACATTTAATAGCAAGTATTGGTGAAGATATGGAGAAATTTCAACCTCCATGCAATGCTGATAGTATTGTAAAACGGTGCAGTCACTTAGGAAAATAGTCTATGTTTTTAGTTGGTTAAACTTAGAGTTACCATATGGCCTAGTAGTTCCACTCCTAGGTATATTTTCAAGAGAAATAAAAACATATGTTTACACAAAAACTTGTATATGAATATCACAGGAAAAATATTCATAATAGCTAAAAAGCAGAAAAATTCAAATGTCTTTTAAATGGTGAATGGATAAATAAAATGTTACAGGCACATGAAATAAAGTATTATTCAGCAAAATAAAAGGAATGCAGTGTTGATACATGCTGCACATGGATGAACTGTGAATACATTTTGCTAAGTAAAAGAAGCCAGGCACAAAAGGCTACATATTGTATCATTTCATTTATATGAAATGTCCAGAATATACAAATATAGAGAAACAAAAAGTAGATTTGTGATTGTCTAGACCTAAAGGGGTCAGAGGAAATGGGAAGTGACTGCTGATGTGTATGGGGTTTCTAGTGTAGAAAACATTCTATAATTGACTATAGTGATGGCTGTACAAACTCTTCGAATATACTAAAGAAATTGATTTGTACACTTTAAATGGGTGAATTGTATATCATGTGAATTTTACCTCCATGAAGCTGTTAACAAACAAGAAAAATATCACAAGGATCAAGAGAAATTCTTTGAACTCTATCTCCATCTTTAAAGGGAAAACTCAAGTTTCTTCCTTCGGTGGGGAAAAACCCAGTTCTTCCTTACTGTGTATTTCTTTCCTGTGTGTCTCCTTTGCTATTCAAACAGAACACTTAACTTCTGACACTTCTGGTCACTAAATGTGTGAAGGTTTTCCCCCACATCAAGCAATTCTCTGCAGCACCAGCTGAGTGTCCTACATTTAACTCAATTCTAATACTATCTTCCTGGAGATAGTGTCAGATTCCACAGGTTAAGGGCTCAGTCCCATAAGTCTGGCCCCTCACCTCCCCCACACACACTTCAGATGCCAGTCACAAACCCAGGTTATCACCTGTGCTTCTGAGCAAATGGCTATAGATCAGAGGTTCCAACGACTCCCTCCTTGGGTTCTACTAATTTGCTAGAGCTGCTCCCAGAACTCAGGGAAACGCATTTACCAGTTTATTAAATGTTTTCCAAGAGAAAGTCTACCCAGTCCGTGTGCTCATAGCTAAAGGAATTGCTTTCTAGTCTGCAGATGGCAAGAAATATCCCTGTTTTGCTTCTGCAGGATGGCTCATTGTTCCCTTGGCATATTCCATTCAATTTCGTCCTACCATTTTTGAGAAGATGAATACAGTATTCTTTGAGACATAGTTAGTCTTCGTATTTGGCCAGAATAAATGACAAAGTAAATATAAATTTTAGGTTGAACTATAATTTCTTTTTGTATGTGTATATATCTGTTAGATGCCAGACACTATGCTAGCTGCTAAATATCCATATTCTATAGGAAGATAATAGATATTTAACTGAGATTTGTTAGCTGTATAGATAAATGAATGGAGAGATATATAGGTGATATATAGATTTTTTTAAGAGAAACAATTCCCTTTTTAATTAATCAGTACTGAGAGATTGAAAACAAAGTTATTCTATTTCTGAAGTTCATCTTTTCATTAAAAATAGCACTCCACCAGGGCCCTAAACTTGATATCTTCCATTTTTAGAAAGCTGAAGGAACAATAAAAGTTGATGCACCTTTTAAAACCATTTGGAAAGATTTTTTTTTTTTTACTTATTTATGCTTTGGATAAAATGTACATTGTTTTGACTTTCCTGGAAGAAAGAACAAAAGATAAAGTGGGTACTGATCATGTCTCTCCAACTCCAACGGTTCCTCAAGAATATCAAAGCAATTTATATAGCATCACAGAATTTGCAATTTTCTCACAGAAATGAGAGGGGTTTGTCCACCTCTCACTCCCTTACCCTGAACCATAGGACCTTTATTTAGTTCTTTTTATTGTTTTTTTTCCCAGTAAAAGCAAGACTCATCTTATCTTCATGTACTTATTGCTTCTTATCTTGCCTGTAGATTGGAACAGTAAAGTTGATATGAATCTCTGACGCATTCAGGCCTCCATCACCTTAAATTCAGGACTTCTAAAGATCTAATCTGAATTCCCATCAATCAGAAAACCAACTGTTTGTTTAAGTAAGTCACACATTTTTGATAATGCATACTCAGTAACCTTCTGTCTACAGTATCACCTGTTTTATTTTCCATCTCAATTTCATACTTTTGTGGGCAAAACCACTAGGGAAATATATTTCAATGACAATATATGATAATGCTGCTCTCTGCGCTCCATCTCATTACAGAAGTCTTGTCTTTCTAAAACGGAAAATGGATTTACGTCCCTTAGTATTATTTCTGCCACACACTGATACAGTGAAACAGCATTTGGGTGGCTTCAAGTAAATTTAATTTTCTTTGGCTGCTTCATGAAGTGTGAGTCACTCTGAAGCAAATGATGTCACTTTCAAAGTTTGTTTTTTGGGGAATATGAAATAAGGGCTCCATAACTAAGTGTTTTTTGTTTTGTTTTGTTTTATTATGGAGCAGGTATCATCTGACATTTTCAGTGATCTTAAAAGTCATTTCAGTTTGTGACTTTCTTTTGAGGAGTTTAAAAACTTCAAGAGGTATTCTAGTATATTTCCCTATCCTTAGTTAGGGCTGTATTTAAACCAGTCTAGGAAACAGTTATTTCTGTTGTCAAAGAAAAACTACACAGGATGGAGCAAGGAAGACTTTATTCAAGGCTACTGAAATAGAGTCAAGACTATTGCAGCAGAGGGGAGAGACTGGACTCAACACCCCTGAAGCAAAAGGTGGAGGAATTTTAAGCACTGGGATGAGCTGGTGGTGAAGTACTGAAGGACTTTATGTGGGGGGTTGATCAATGTGAATAAGCCATCAGTGTTTGCAAATTGGCTCCAATCTAATCAAGCTCCTATCATCCCACAGAGACCAGGGAAAAGGTTCCTATCTTTCCTGATGATTACATTTCAAAGGGATGGTGTCCAGGTCCTTGAGAAAGTTATTCCTCTCCTGTAAAACTGGCAAGACACTGGGAAAAAAAAATCTACACTTCAAAGGGGCAGAGAAAGAATTTACAGTGGCAAGTAAATGCTCTAGGACAAGGGAGGTCAGGGGCCTATAGTCAGGAAGAAACCTGTCTATAAAGTTTAGTCAAGCTAAAGGAATATTAAGGCAGTCTTGGTCATTGTTCTTTAATGGAATACTATAACATAATCCTTTGCATGCTTATTTAACTCATCACTTCCAAGATTAGAATACTTTTTTTCTTTATCTCTATATTGATTCTTTTCCAAAAAGTTTGGAAAGATGGAGTGGGCATTTGGGGTCAAGTAAGTGCACCACACAGTTAATAATATAAACAATTGAACAGATCTTAGCATTTTGATTTTAGACACTTAAAAATGCTAAATATTTTTTTTTATCTTCCTTCCTTCCTTCCTTTCTCCCTTCCTTCCTTTCTCTCTTGCTGCATTAAGTCTTCATTGCTGCGTGCAGGCTTTCTCTACTTGCAACAAGTGGGGGCTACTCTTCGTTGCGGTGCAAGGGCTTCTCATTGAGGTGGCTTCCCTTGTTGCGGAGCACGGGCTCTAGGCATGTAGGCTTCAGTAGTTGCGGCACGTGGGCTCAGTAGTTGTGTCGCGGGCTCTAGAGCGCAGGCTCAGTAGTTGTGGAGCACGGGCTTAGTTGCTCCGCGGCATCTGGGATCTTCCCGGACCAGGGCTTGAACCCGTGTCCCCTGCATTGGCAGGCAGATTCTTAACCACTGTGCCACCAGGGAAGTCCCAATACTAAATAAATCTTGCTAGGAATTTCTTTTGAGCATATAATTTAAAGAGGACTTGTTTTTAAACTACAGAAGTAAATATATATGTTTAAATTCAGTATTGTTTGCAGTATTCATTTATTCACATCTTCAATAGCAACAATATTATGTTTAGTGCAATAAAAAAAAATTATTGCCTGGCAATTTAAATCCTTTAATTAAAAAAAAGAACTTAGTTTATGTAATATGGCATGAAATGTGCTCACCCTAGCCCTTAGTGTTTTGTCCCCATTTCCCTTTTTATTTTCTTTATCCTCCTGTGTAAGAAAAAAAATGAAAGACTGCATGTATGAATTTTTAAAACTTGTGATACTATTTCAGACTTTATTTCCACTGTTGTAGCCCAAAAAAATGTATTCAAATATTTCATTTGCTACATACTATGTATCTGATTATACTGAATATTTTGAAGACTAGAAATCTTCATATAACTGATTCTGTGTAAGAAACCAGATGGAAAATAACATTTATTGCTATATATGGTACTCTGCATCCAATATTTTGGGGTTTCATTTATCTTATGTCCATTCTCTTAACAACCCTATAGGGTAGGCCTTGTTTTTTTCTTTTTTCTTTTCTTAGTGTGTGAAAAAGCTTCTAACTGTAAAATCTATTTGGTTAATTTAACCAACTGATTCTTTCTGTTCCATTCCCACAGTCAGATTACAATGTGAAAACTGATTCAAACTGCTTAACCATTTGTGAATTTTGAGAAATGAAGACATTTGGCTAGGCGAATACCAATGATATTTAAAGAATATATGTTGAGTATATATTACAGATTATATAGTTATTCCCATCTTTTTTTTTTTCTGCAAGAGGCTTATCCATTCCTACCTTTTGCCTTGTGACTTGCCTTATGTGTGGTGGAGGAATCTGTATCTCCATGATACCGTTTTGGGGCTTGTCCAAGTGACTGGTTTTAGACAGTGAAATGTGAGTGAGTATGACATGTGCGACATCTGAGCAGGGACTTTTAAATCCATTATGTTTTCCACCAGTCCACTTACTCATTTACCTAAGCTATAGAAATATTATGTTACAAATAGGGAGTACTCTTTAATTCTGGAATTAAAGGACACATAGGGGAGACCAAAGCAGTTGATTCACAGCCCTGATCATGTGATATGAATAGAAATAAATGTCTGAAGTTTGGCAATTGCTTGTCATGGCAGCAAAGTGACAAATATAGTATCAATATATAACTTTGATTAAGTAAATGTAGTATACTACTGATATAGCTATTCATAAATAGCAAAAATTCAAATGTTACAGTAAACTTTATGGGGTGATGGAAATTCTTAGCACTTTAGTGTAATTTTATTGTATAGAATAGAATTTCATTTAAAACATATTGAAAAAAAATTGTTAGGGAATCCTTTGAATACATGGATATGTTTCAATGTAAGGGTTCCTATTGCAATGAAGATTGGCCCATTTCGGTACCTGCTATGTACTCAGTCAGTAATTATATTTTCGATATTTTCAATGTTTCTTATGTATAATAAGATCCATTTGTTGATGTGCTACTCTGTGAAGGGTAACTGCCAATACCTTCAAGGAAGAGAATATGTCTTCACTCTCTGATATATATTAGGAAGCAGCTGAGGAATGTGGGAACCATGATGTTTGTCTCAGTTGGCTCCCTCTTACTCTGAGACACAGACACATTCAATCGACCCTGCTAAATTCTTATTTGCTAAAATTTATGTCTTTCCCAGTAGTGCTTTACATTTTCGTTTATTACAACCTGAGTGCTAACTCTACCCTTGAAAGTAGAGATTATTCTCAGGACATCTGATTGCTGTTAGATACATCATTATGCCATATTGGGACCCTTGGCAAATCACAGCCTGAATCCTAGTAGAAATGAATGAAAAGAGCAACCCAATGAGTAGTACATTTTGCCTCCTGACAATCTAAGTCATGTTCCTGGTTAAGATGATAGTTTTTTTTTCCACTGTGACTAACCGTCCTCAAATTAAACAAATATATACTAGCTGTCTCCTGAAATTAAAAAAAACAAAAGTATATGGAAGGTCAGGGTGGCTTTAAAAGGCTTCACAATGCAAGCAGCTTCTACCTTGTAGACTTCCGTACTATTGGTGGACTTGTCACACGCCTTGCACCCTTTACAGATTCATATTGTTTGGATTTAGAGATGGAGAGTCATTTACCCCAAAAGAATAAAACATATAAATCAGAATGAAGCTTTAATAATTTGGAAAGGGAGAAGTTGGGCTGACTGCTCTTGTGGGGGAAGAAAACTAACTTTACCTTTACCTTTCTAAGTTCTTGGCTGAGACACGCCCTGCAATGAAAAGATTAACAGAGAAAAACAAACAGAGGTTTAATAATACATATATCAATACTTCCTGCATACGTGGGAGATACCCAGGAAAACTGAATAACTCCAAAATGGCCCAAGCCACTGCCTTAAATAACATATCCAGCTAAAGACAACAGATGTGGGGAGGGGGGCAGGAAGGGGGGGCAGTTGTTAGAAGTTACCAGGAAAAGCACAGTAAACACAGTATTGTTAAGCAGACTTAAGTCAGTAGCCTTCTCCATTGCTAAGAGTTTCTAGAGATTTAGAGTCCTCCATCTCTTCCTGGTACAGAAAGGGAGACACGCTTACAAATGGATATTCCCTTATAAATGTAAATATCTCTTAGAAAAGAGTAACTCTTACTCTGTTTTCAGAGCTTCTTCCGTGTCTGCAGTTTCTTAAAAAATAATCAGCTCAAAATAATCCTTATGTCAAAGAGACATATTTTGTGATGGTAAATTTTGCTTTCCTTCACTCTCTTCTATAGGCAAATAGCACAGAAGTACCAAATCTGCAAATGTCTGATATATTCTGCATAGGTTTTCTGTTATGGCTCTTAAAAGTCAATATCATTTGCCCTTTTTTGGGGTGGGGAGAGATGGAGACCATTACTGCTCCCTCTTTGTTATGCTTCGTTAATTAATATAGGCCAAACATTGTGCAATATTGGAGATATTTTATCTCCATTACTCTTAGAAGACCCCATGTGGTAGATGTAATTGCAGAAATGTAACTCAGACCCAGTTTACTCAAAGTCACACACGTAAGAAAAACAGTGAAAGCAGATTTGAGTAAGTCCACACCAATCTGGACTACACTGCCATTCTGGACTACACAAAAGTACATTGGGCTGGGCAGGAAGTCATAAATAACGATGATTTGTTTTTTATCTTTTGAATCCCAGGTATGAGGCTGAGATCTTAGGATAAGTGTCTTTCCCTTTTTTAATTTTAAATCTAAAATATTAACTTACACATGATTTTGAGATTGGAAAGTAAAAATAGCAGTAATTCTAAGCCAGAGAAGTATCAGAAAGCTACTTGATTGGCTCATAAGTGCTGATAATTACAGTTTATCCAATGGTAGAAAATATTACTCCAACTGCCTAAACGTGCTTACCCTAGCAAACCCAGTGTAAAACTCCCTCTTGCCTTTTAACTTGTTTACCACAATGAGCAGACAAAATTCCTGTCTCAAAACTGTAATGCCATTTAAACTTTCCCATATAACACAGCTTTCCTTCTGACCTAGCTTCCAGATTTCTGTTTATCCACACTCATAGATCTAGCCTTCTAAGAAATCTCTTCTATTCAAAATGCCTTTCACTTCAGGCTGGCAGACTGCCTTCCCTGCTTAACACTAGCAAACTCTTAACAAGTGGCCGCCAACTCCACCCCATCCCAATAATAGCAGTAAACACTTAGACAATAATATGTGCCAGAAACTCTTCAGCCAATTAGAAAAATTATCTCATTTAATCCTCACAACAATGTGGTTACTGCTATGATTCCCATTTTATAGGGGAGGGAGCTGAAAGACAGAAATGTTAATCAATTTGTCTAACATCATACAGTTTAATAAGTGTCTTAACCAGGATTTGAACCAGGGCATTTGGCTGCAGAGTCCATATTCTTAACTACTGTTCCAACCGACTTTAAATCTCAAGCCTGATCCATTGATAAGCCTGGTAGTATCTCTGTTCCCGGCCACATATTTTTTCTCATAAACTATTTTCAACAGATGCTTGCTGAATGCTGGTTTCATGTTATAAATGATTACTTAGAGCTTCTTAAATTGAACCCAGGCAGAACCTAAAGATGAACATCATGTTGAAAACCTTTATGTGTACTTTTTCTTGGTGGCTTTTTAACCTCTAAATCTATATAGAAATGTTTACTCAATAGAACATGCTGACTCCAACGATGTTTAATATTTTAGGAATTTTAAAGTGGTGAGAGCTATTGCCAGGCATATCTATTTTGTTTTGTTTTGTTTTTAAGCATACGCTGATGTGCATTTGAAAACCTATTGTCATTCCTTTTTCTTTTCTTCCTCTACTTCCTCTGTCTCTTCCCTTTTTTTTTTTTTTTTTCCTGTTACTTCCCTTCATGAACAAATCAGACCAAAAGCCAATAGATGGGCTGAGCAAAGTAGGCATCCTTGTGGGTCTGGGGGGACTTCACAACTTGGCACACGGTTCGAGCAAAAGCAGGAGAAAGACACTAATGGCAATGATCCTGCCTGGGGCTCTGAAGCCTGAGTAGGGTAAAGAGAGAGTTTAGGAGGGCAGACAGAGCAGGGTAAGGAGGGTGTCACAAATGGGATGGCAATTAGAGTAACCTGGTCAGTGGCCAGCAGAGTGAGGAGAGTGTTCCTGCAAGAAGACAGTGGCAGTGGTGGCCCAGTATGGGGTGTTGGATTCAGAAGAGGATGTGAAGGGAATTTCCATGGGGGTTAGAACAGAGGTGAGAACAGGTGATTGGTTATATGTAGGAGGGTGTTGATCAAATAAGTAAATTGGATTCCTTGCTGTCAAAGAATAGTTACAAATATGGAATGAACCCTGTGTGGTATTAGATTTGGATTGCTGATAGTATAAATATAGTTATCAATATAGAGAGGTAGATATAGAAATAAATACAGATGTAAATGTGAGTATGTCTAAATGTATGTTGCTAAGGGTTGAACGTTTGTGTGCCCTCAAAAGTCAAACTTTGGAAGCCTTAATCCCCCATGTGATGGTATTGGAGGTAATTAGGTTTAGAGGAGGTCATGAAAGTGGGGCCCTCATGACAGGATCAGTGCCCTGAAAAGAAAAAAGAGAAACAAAAGCTCTTTCTCTTTCTCTCTCCACAAGCACACATTGAGAAAAGGCCAGGAAGTGGGTTCTCACTAGGAAGTGAAACTTCTGGCAGCTTGGTCTTATACTTCCCAGCCTCCAGAAGTGTGCGAAATATATGTCTGTTGTTTAAGCCAGCCAGTCTATAGCATTTTGTTATAGCAGTCTCAGCGAACTAAGAGATATACGTATAACAAGGTGAGTGGGAGCACACATGTACACATATGTATATCTATATTTACGAGCTACATCTTGGGAGCTTAGGAGCAGCTCTGCCCCAAGCACTAAGTACGTCTGATCTTAGTCCTAAATCTTAAATTTTTAAGACAAAGGTGGGTAAATTTTCATAGATGTGAGATTACATTTGATCCTGGAATTTGGTTAGATGTTGATTTTTTTTTTTTAAAGGAACTTTAGCGTCAAGTAACAGTGGCAGCACAGACAATAAGGTAAAAATGTTTCCAGTTTGGGGCAGTCCCAAACTGGGACTTTATTATGGATAATAAAGAGCAATGGACTTACTTTCCAGGGTAAAAACATAACGTTTACAATGACCCCTCTATATTCATGGGTTCCACAGAGATAGATTCAACCAACCATGTATGGAATTTAATCCCACGGACCAGGCATATTCAGGGCTGACTCTATCACATAATTTTTTTTTTTTTTTTTTTTTTGCGGTACGCGGACCTCTCACTGTTGTGGCCTCTCCCGTTGCAGAGCACAGGCTCCGGACGCGCAGGCTCAGCGGCCATGGCTCACAGGCCCAGCCGCTCCGCGCGACATGTGGGATCCTCCTGGACCAGGGCACGAACCCGTGTCCCCTGCATCGGCAGGCGGACTCTCAACCACTGCACCACCAGGGAAGCCCCTATCACACCATTTAATATAAGGGACTTCTGCATCCTCAGAGTTTAGTATCTGGGGGTGGGTGTGGGGGTGGGGACCTGCAACCAATTTCCCCGCCAATACCAGGGAATGACTGCATATCCTTTTAGAGAGTTCATAAAGCCTCAATGCTCATCCATAGCCCCTTTCTCCTCACCCAGATGCCCTGGGTGGTAGGTACTGAGATGTGCAGACAGACTCTCTTGGATACACCAACTTATGCTGATTATTTGAAGCTAAGTGATAGAGTGACAGGCCTTGAATGTTAGGAGGACAGATAATACAGAGTTCCAACAGATCAGCTCTCTGAAGGAGTACTCACTTCTCAAAAAGCTGAGTCAGGAGGATCAGCAAAAGAAATATAGAGGGCTTAAACTAAAAAATTAAATAAAGATTGGTCCTTAAGATGCTGTCTGACAAATCAAATAAACAGTTGTTTTTTGTTTTGCTTTTTTGCTTCTTAGCTTTATTTAGCTATAGCCATAAACTCTTTCCTATTCATAGACATCCAGAGGTAGAGTACACTTGATATGAATAATTGGAATATCTACCTCAGTAAAACTCAAATGGGACAGAGGGGGCCATGCAGTTTTAATAAGGGATGATTAACATTGATTTTAGGCCACAACACATTACTATGGTTTCTTCCTTAACCATAGTCTTTATTTCCAAGGCACTGCAATAGTTCAGATCATCCTAAATAGCAATTCATTCACTCATCAACTCACATACAAAGTCAGGCACATTGTTGATTGAGTATAGAGATGAATGAAATAGGTTCTTCACCCTTAGGAATTCATGGTCTAGATAAGGAAATAGGAAAACAAGTCACTGACAGGATGAGACCTGTTCTCCTATGCCCTTGTCCTGGACATCAGTTAGCATTCTCCCTGCCCAGAAACCTTATTCCATTTCTCTAGCTCCAGCAAATAAAGAAGTGACCAGAGTTGCTATGGGTGTGAGGCAGTGGTCTTGTGATGGCAGAGCTGTCCCTTATTAAATACAGGATCTGAGCCATAAAACCATGGTTTTTTGGCATTTAATTGATTAGGTCTTAGTACTTTTCTGCTGAGTTAAAAATACTGACTCTAAATATAGAGAACAAAAATATGGACACCAAGGGGGGAAAGCGGGGGGTGGCATGGTGGTGGTGGGATGAACTGGGAGATTGGGATTGACATATATACACTAATATGTATAAAATAGATAACTAATAAGAACCTGCTGTATATAAAAAAAATACAATTCAAAAAACAAAAAAACAATACTGACTTTACACTAGTGAGTACCATTTACCTGGCCATGTTCTGAAATCTGATTTATATCAAAAACTGTCATAATCTCTAAATAAACACAAGGAATGATCAAATTCAACAAAATATTCTAGAATTGTTGGGTACCAATAAAATAGAGAAAGAAAATTTTACAGGGGAAATGTGTTAAAAGTTAAACACAGTTTTAGAAGATACAGAATGTCATTTCAAATTAACGCAAATAATTTTACCAATGCAGAAGAGACTGATTCTAACATGTTTGATTTTTCAGAGTCCTAAATCTGATATTACTAAGTTAGCTCTAATTTAAAAAGATAATACTACTTACTTGGCAGGTGAAATGACACCTCATACTCTTTTAAAATGATTTTTAACTGTGTTCATCTTCCATGATAAGATTTCCCTTTTACATCTCATTCATTTAATTTAATTTCATACAAACTCTTGGTAAGTCAACTTTTCTAAAGAAAATGTAAACTTTCTGGTAGGGAAATGTCTTCATAGCTTTGAAAGCCAGCTCCTTTGAAATAGCTCAGAAAAACAAGACCACAATGCATATTTTATTAATTACTGTCTTCAGTGGATGGGCTAACTGCCAAATACCAACCAAAGGTTAAACAAAATAAGGAATGAGAAAGGTAAAGGGGTCAAGTATACAGAAGCTATCAAATGCTGGTGACCTAAGTAGTCAATTTTAATTTTGTTTTTCTCTTGTTATTTTGTTTTCTCTGGAAATAATATGCAATAACATTGGAATTGCCCAAACTTTGGACAACAAATTAAAGCATTCCACAATGATAGGCAAGAGAAAATTACATAGTATATCAATATATGGATCCCACTGCCTTTACTTTCTGGTATGTACTCCTAAATTTGAATTTCTAGAGGTGGAAAATCATGTTGTAATAAAATACAAAATCACATAGCCATTGTTCTCTTTACAATCATGTTCCGTACCAAGGTTAATATAATATTCAGACAAGATAGATTTAATAGCAAAATACTTTGGGGATATGTTGAGTTAAAGAGAATTAAAGATTTTTGTAGCTACTACCCAAATTTTTAAAAACTGCATGCATGATAGATAGCATAGATAATATATATGCAATTAAAGCTAGGCAGGTATGTGATCTGCTTCTTTTGAGTTAACAATGTATTACTGATACCTTTTCAGATCTCTACATTAAAATCTAGCTCATTTTTTTCTAACTGGCTGCCTGGTATTTCTTAGCATATGTGAACCATCAATGATTCAACTTTTGTATCAGTGGATTTTTTTCTGAAGTTTGCTATTACAAAGTATCCAAGAAAATGGACATATGAATAGTTCTGTGTAACCATCTCTTCTTTAAATAAGAGAGTCGTAGCAGTGGATTTGCATATTCAAATACTATCCATTCATATATTTTCTCTTTCATCAAACAAATATTTATTGAGTGCCTAGTATGTGCCAGGCACCATTGTAGGTGCTGAAGATACAGTGATAAAGAAGTGTTCCCTTGGAACTTACCTACTATTAGAGGAGACAATCAATAAAAATGTATGCAAATAAACACAGAATATAATGGCAGGTTGTAGTAAGTACAATGAAAATTTTAAAAAGAAAGGCAAATTAAGCACATAGGTAATGACAGGGTGTGGGATTGCTATTTTAGATAGTATGGTAGGAAAATCTGAGGAAATAATATTCAGGCAAAGTCCTGAGTGATTTGTGGCAGACAGTCATGCCATGAACAGAAGCAAAGGATTTCAGACAAAGGTAAAAGCAAGTGTAAAAACCAGAGTGATGACACTGGTTTGAGGCACAGCAAAAAAGAGAGTGAGGCTGGACTGCAGTGAGGAAGCAGAGGAAGAGTGGTTAAGAGATGAAGTCAGAGAATTACAAAGGGCTGGATCAGGTAAGATCCTGTGTTCCATGGCAAAGGCAATTAGATCTCACATTTAAGTGTGAAAGGAAGAAGTAGGAGAATTTTAAAGAGAAGGTAGAGGGAGGATCTGTGGGAAGGCAGGGCAAAGTGGGTTGCAGGGGTGGGAATGACATGATCTGATTTGGCTGCTCTGAGGAGAACACAGGGAGACAGGATGGATGTAGGGGACTCTTAGACGACTACTGCATTAGTTCAACCTACAGATTATGATATGTTGGACTAGGACTATGTATTAGTAAGTATTGGTGTACTCAAGACGTATTTTAAAGGTAGAGCAGACGGAATTTTTTTATGAACTGGGTAGACAGTGTGAAAATGAGGTGGATAACTTCAAATTATAAATATTTTAAACTTTAATAAATAATGCCTAATTATTTAACAAATAATTTAACTATGCACTTGCTAATAGTGAATAAAATAATTCATTTAACTTTACCCTTACTGGTATGGATTTATCAATACTTCTAACTTTTGCCAATCTAATGAGGAAAGAATTATTATTTTAAAATTAGTATTTTCTGGGAAGCAGCCGCATAGCACAGGGAGAGCAGCTCGGTGCTTTGTGACCACCTAGAGGGGTGGGATAGGGAGGGTGGGAGGGAGGGAGATGCAAGAGGGAAGAGATATGGGGACATATGTATATGTATAACTGATTCAGTTTGTTATAAAGCAGAAACTGACACACCATTGTAAAGCAATTATACTCTAATAAAGATGTTAAAAAAATTAGTATTTTCATGAATAGTAGAGGGGTTGGATACATATTATGTGGTTATTGGCATCTTCTATTTCTAAATTGCCTGGGGTGTTTTTTGCCTATTTTGTGGGCTATTAATTGGTGTCATTAACTTATAGAAAATGAATATATTATTGATATCAACCCCTTCTCTTAAATGATTTGTAAATATTATCTCATTCTCATTTTATTTCAACTTTACAGTGTCTCTTGAAATAGGCAAATTTTAAGTTTCTATATGAACAAAAACATTTTCCTCCTCATTTTCTAAGTTCTGTTTTTTGTTTGTTCATTTATGTTTTGGTTTTTTGTATTGCCTTATTATGGAGACATCACTTTACTATAGATTATTATTTTAAATTCCTATTATTTTTAAGGACACACATGATAAATTTCATGTAGAACCACAAAAGACCCTCAAGTGGCCCAAACAATCTTGAGACAGCAGAATAAAACTGGAGGCATTTCACTTCCTTATTTCAAACTATATTACAAAACTAGAGTAATCAAAACTGTATGGTATGGTACGAAAACAGACACAAAGACCAACGGAATAGGATAGAGTTCCTAGAAGTAAACTTGTGTGTTTGCATCAACTAAATTTTAACAAGGGTGCCAAGAATACACAATGCAGACAGGATAATCTCTTCAATAAATGGTGTTGGGAAAATTGGATATTCACATGCAAAAGAATGAAAATTGAACTCCTATCTTAAAAAACTCAGAGATGCTAACTTGAAATGGATTAAAGACTTAAATGTAAGACCTGAAACCAGAAATTACTAGAAGAAAACACAGGGAAAAATCTCCTTGATGTTGGTCTTGATTTTTTTTAGACATAATACTAAAAGCACAAGACAACAAAAGCAAAAATAAACAAGTAGGACCACATCGAACTGAAAAGCTTCTGCACAGCAAGGGAACCAATCAACAAAGCAAAAATGTAACCTACAGAAAGGGAGGAAATATTTGCAAACCATTTATCTGATAAGGGGTTAATATCTAAAATATGAAAGGAACTCACATAACTCAATAGCAAATAAATTTTTTAAAAAAATGAGCAAAGGACTTACATAGAAAATTTTCCAAAGATGATATATAAATGGCTGGCAGTTACATGAAAAGACAATCAACATCACTAATCATCGGGGAAATGCAAATCAAAGCCACAATAAGATGTCACCCCACACCTTTTCAAATGGAATTATCAAAAATACAAAAGATAACAAATGTTGATGAGGATAGAGAAAAGGGAACCATTTTACACTGTTGATAGGAATGTAAACTAGTACAGCCAGTGTGGAAAACAGTATGGAGGTTCCTCAAAAATTTAAAAATAGAACTATCATATGATTCAGCAATTTCACTTCTGGATATATATCAAAGGAAACAAAATGAGTATCTTGAAGAGATATCTGCACTCTCATGTTCATTGTAGCATTATTCATAATTGCCAAGATTTGGAAATAATCTAAGTGTCTGCTGATGGATGAATAGATAAAGAAAATGTGCTAAATAACACAATGAAATATTATTCAAGCCATAAAAAAGAAGGAAGTCTTGCCAATTGTGACAACATGGATGAACCTGGAGGTCACTGTGCTAAGTGAAATTAGCCAGACAAGGAAGGACAAGTACTGTATGGCATATTTTTTATGTAGAATCTAAAAAAAAAAAAAAAATCAACCTTATAGAAACAGGATAGAATGGTGGTTGCTAGGGACTGGAGGGTGGGGGAAATGGAGAAATGTTGGTCAAAGGGTATAAACTGTTAGTTATAAAACAAATAACTTTTGAGAATCTATTGTACAGCATAGAAAGTATAGTTTAATTAACTTGATTGTGGTAATCATTTCATTATGTATAGGTATATCAAATCATCACATTCTACTCTTTATATATATACAGTTTTATTTGTCAACTATAGCTTAATAAAATCAATCAATCACCAGAGAACACAGAACATTCCACAGGTGGCTGGAAAAGAGTTAACAAAATAGAAGGATAAGAAGAGAGGGCACTTCAGGGTAGGTGAGAAGGTGCTAGATAACTCCATTCTCAGGCTGTTGGTTAATATCAAGAATTATATTTCTAGGCTCCTTCAGTGAAGCCCAGATTTGACATGAAATCATTTAAGTGCCCTTATGCACCAGTCACTATGTGGGGATATAGGTGACAAACTCAGAGGATAGTCAGGCTTATGATTTCAAAGAGAAGGATACTGTGCAGTTGGCAACCAGAGGGAAAAATCTCCAGCTTCAGCAGCCTCTGCTGCTGCAGAGACATTTTGAGACTGAATCAAGCCCTAAATAATTATCTTGGCAATCCGTGGTGATCATTTAATATTTAAATAAACAATCAACATTGACTGTATAATTAAAAAGTAGTTACGTGATATTTCTGCCCATAATTTAATAACTAAAATTAGTGGCTCATGCAATTGTTTAAGTCATTATAGACATTTTTTTCAATATACATTACCTTATCCTCATCTTTCAAATTATAATTTTCCTTTATAATATCTTTATTGACATTTAATATCATTAGGAAATCAAGAGACCTATGGCATCATTCAGTCCAGATTCCCATTCCTCAGTCTCTAGCTCTGCTCTATTTTATCTTCAAAGAAATAGTCCCATGGGATGAGTCACTTGCACAAGTTCATATGGGTAGCTAAACTGTACTTTTGTAAGCAGCTTTACAATTGTGGGTCTACATTCCCATTCAAGGAGAAGCTAAGTAATCAGTGAAATAAGACTACATAATTTAACAGTTCTGCAGTAAATAATATGCTTCTGCTTTCTGTAAAAGGGAGTTAAGTGACATGTAGAATATATAAAAATGGGCAATGAATAATCTGATGAATGGGTAGATAGAGATATAGCCATAGATAGTAATAGTATCAGCATTTATGCATTCCAAATTCTTTAGACTCTAAATTCATAAAGATGATAACACACTTTTTCCTATTTAGAAAGAAGAATATTCTTATTAAACTTTTGACCAACTTAAATCACATTTTTTAAACCTTAAATTTCTTACCTTCAGTGAAGATGCTGCATGTGCTTCTTTAGTTTCAGAAAGCCCTATCCCAAAATATCATTTACTTTCTTAAATAAATGCCTTATATCAGAACACTGGCACATTTCTAAATGAGGTTAAAAAAAAGTATTGCTGTCTACATGAAATGAAACTATTTAAGCCAAACCATTTTCCCTTTATACTGAAGAAAACAAATCCTATATACTACCATCTAGCCACTTGGATATAGTAAGATACAGAACACTAGCTGACCATTCATCCTCATAGCAACTGCTTTTCCTACATAATTGCTGACTATATAAAAACAGAGTAAATACCACTGCATAAACAAAAACTTTCAAATTCCAATGGGGAAAAATCTAGGTGTCTAGGATACTTCATATCACTTATCTTATTAAAACTAATAGCAGTATCTTAATACTCTATGAGTGGAATTAGCTCACATTTTGGCTTCTAATAGCATTTACAATATTAAACGAATTATAATAAGTAACTCTGGAAATTTCTTCATATTGCCAGAGCTAAAATAAAATAAATGTTCTAGAATCTTCCTATACAAAGTGTGGTCCATAGACCAACATCATGGACATCACCTGGGAGCTTATTAGGAGATCTCAGGCTTCAATCCAGATTTATAGATTTCAAATATGCATTTTAATAAGATCCCCAGGTGATCTGTATGTGCTTCAAAGTTTGAGAAGGAACACCTTAGGAGACATGGATAAATACATATTCTGCTCCTTCCTGTCAATTTCCTCTAATGCAAATCTCTGATACATCTCCATTTCCACTCCTGCAGCCCCTAGTTATTCACATCAACTTCCTGTTTACAAAGATTCTCCGGGTCCACTTACTTGTTATAATTCTCTTCTCTATTGGTTGACTGTCAGGGTTCCTATCCATCCTTTGAGTCCATAACCAAGTCTCTACTTCTCTCATGCCTTGTTGGTTTTCCTTGGTTTACCTACCGCATCCTCTGCCTCTCCATGGCTTCCACACTCCTAGCACATTCACGCATACTTAATTTGATTTACCTTCTTGGCCTAACCAAGATCATACTTTTCCATTATATTCAAATATATTGAAGTATAAACTTCATAATTAGAAAAAGAGAAAAACATGTGAGAGATTTTTAAAAATTGTTTTCATGTTCACCTTACACTTTGAAGAATAACTGAGGATTCTTTGCCATGCCAAAGACTTTGCCACTTTAGAAGCACAAATACAAATATAATGTCTTTAAAGGCCAGATGCCAAATAATGTTTAAAAGAAAAAAGAACAATCACAGAATTTAATGGTGATGTTGTTAAAATGCTGTTATACTTCAGTTCCAAAAGTCAGTGTTGATTGGTCAAGCATGCTTTGTGCTTCTATCTCTGGCATTTTGAAAACTTGACAGACCAGTGTTGTCTGGAGTGAAGCAAAAGCCCATACTGATTCAAAGCTATTTATCAATAGCTACTAATAATCCATGAGTCAAACCCCAACTTATTCCATGAAAAAATCACATTTAATTTGTTTAATGGAGAGAAAAATTTTTTTATTGATTTTTGTTCTTATTTTAGTATCCAGAATTAAAAACTTTTTTCTTGACCTAATGGAGACATATCTGTACAAAATTTACCAAACATTTTTATTTTAGATATGACAACATATAATGATAAAACAAGGTAACTATATATCAGTTGATTTCTGTACCATATTTATCACTCTTATGAATCTATGTCAGTTACTTATATTGATGCCTCTTTTTTTTCCAGTTTGTCTAAACCCTGCTTGTAAAGTGTATTTAAGACTTGTTCATGAAGAACAATAAACCACAGATAAAGTTCTTGTCTGTAGATGAAACCACAAACAGGCAGTCAGGAGACCTGAATTCTAGTTCAAATCTTGAGCTCTGGCAAGTATGATATCATTTCTGATCATCAATTTCCTAATTCCCAAATTCAAGTGTTAATATAGACATTCTATATCGTCTTCTCTGTGAAAAACTCTTTGTTTCCTACCATAGCTAAGATGTTCAACCCTTTCAAATTTGGGAGAAAGTATTTTCAAAGCACTTCTTTGTGTGTGTCTGAAAACTCTTCCTTTTTGGTAAGATTTTCCTGCTGCACTTAGTTTATTTCTCTGGATTTCTGGGCATGAGCCTACTTTGATTTTATTTTTGTTTATGTTCATCATCTTTATTTCTATTTTTGAGGCTGAAGCTTCATAAATATATTATTACACACTGTAAAGTTGGATAATAATACTATAAAATTGATTTTATGTATTTGCACATTCTTGAAAACCTTGGGTGTTTACTGCAATTAGCCTAATTCTTCAAATCTGAGCTGTCACCTCCTCCCTTGCCTGAAGCACAGCAGCAGGGAGTGCAAGTCACACTCAACAGCTTGACACCAGGAAGAGGAAGCAAATACCTCTGTGCATAATTTACACATCTGACAGTGTGTCACCATATGGAAATGGAAAAAGACAGCTTTTATTTTAGAGAATCTTGGCACTCTTTCTAATAATTAGGACAGCAAAAATCAACTTCTACTTTACTGATGGAAAGGGATTTCAGAGACACACTCGGATTGGCTCCTCTTTATGGCCACTACACTTAGTGCAGTGCCTGGTATAGAATAAGTGCTCAATAACTGCTTGCTGAGCAAATGAATTGATGTTATCTTGATTAAAGATACATTGTTAAAAATCACTAACAACTCCATGTCAGGAGTTTGGAAGTCATTCCCATCCTTACAACCACACACACACACACACACACACACAAAACCTGGACAACTAAAAATCAAGGCATTTTATTGTATTCATCAGAGAACTGGAGTTGTAGGGCAAATAGCCATCTTGATGTCTGTTGAGAAAGAAGAATTCAGAAAGTCACAGCTGAGATCTTCTTACCTGTAGTGGAAACCTCTGGAGTCATAATCTGGGAGAGATACTTAAATGGTAATTTTGACAAATTGCTAGCAGCTGAGTGTGGATTATGGTAAGAGTGAGAAAATCCTGGGGTCTTAGAGGAACCCCCATACTTTTGCCAGGAATCCTACCTGTTTATCACCATGAATATTTGAAAAAGATCCCCTCATGTCTCTGAGAGATGAAGAGAAGATAATCTCTGTGACATATGCCTAGAAGTTTCTTTGTAGCAAAGGGCTACTCTCTAGGGGGAAAGACTACCAAAGCCTTGTCCCAGAGCTATGGGGGAAGGACATTCTTCTCACTCCAGTTTCCTCTAGCCTTCCTATCTTATCAAATGGATTAGGGGCTGAGAAATTATGCAAGAAGAAACACTTGTAAAAGTCACAGGCCAGAGACAGAGGCCCACTAAAAGACAGATATTAAATTGGAAGTTTATAGAAGAGTTCCCTATAGCTTACTATCACACCAGTAAGGCTCCAGTGTAAGTAACGTTTCACTACTGAGACAGCTTTAGGATACAGATTCTCTCTGAGGAGGAATATAAGGAGAAATCCAGAGTCAGGAGGAGAGACAAGAACAAGAATACTAGAGGCCTCTGACACTTACAGCAACCACAAACATTAAACAAAGTCCAACTCCCATCCAGATTACCACACATCATCACAATTAGAGACCTATTCACCTCAGTTCTTGTTACCTAGTAAAACATGTCTAGCTTTCAACAAAAAAAATTACTACGTACACCAAAAGGTAAGGGAAAAAAATCCACAGTCTGAGGAGGCAAAGCAAGTATCAGAACTATAGTCAGATATGGCCTACATGTAGAATTCTCAAACAGGACATATACAATGACTGTGACTATTATAAGTATTCTAATGGAAAAGTGGACAACATTCAAGAAAAGTTAGGTAATATAAATTGAGAGATGGAACCTCTAAGAAAGAATCAAAAAGAAAAGCTAGAAATTAAAAAAAAAAAACTATAACAGAATGCTTTTCTTTCATGGACTCATTAGCAGATTGGACACAGCTGAGGAAAGAATCAGTGAGCATGAAAATAGGTCAACAGAAACTTCCTAAACTGTAAAAATGAATAAAAAAAAAAAGACCAAAACATAGCAGGACATCCAAGAACTGTTTTTAAAAGATGTAAAAATTTTTAAATTTTTAAAAATTACAAAACAATTTTTAAAAGATGTAACATAGGGGCTTCCCTGGTGGTGCAGTGGTTGAGAGTCCGCCTGCCAATGCAGGGGACACAGGTTCGTGCCCCGGTCCGGGAAGATCCCACATGCCGCAGAGCGGCTGGGCCTGTGAGCCATGGCCGCTGAGCCTGCACGTCTGGAGCCTGTGCTCTGCAATGGGAGAGGCCACAACAGTGAGAGGCCTGCATACCGCAAAAAAAAAAAAAAAAAAAAGATGTAACATATATATATAACTAGAATGCTAAAAGAGAACATAGAAACAGAAGAAATATTTGAAGTGATAATACAAGTATTATTGAACTATAATGGCTAATAGGAGAAATAGTGTCCAAGGACTTTCCAAATTAATGACAGACATCAAACCACAAATTCAGGAAGCTCAGAGAACACCGAGCTGAATAAATAGCAACAAGCTACACTGAGGCACATCATATGCAAATGGCAGGAAACCAAAAGCAAAGAGAAAATCTTAAAAGAAGGCAGAGGAGGAAGTCTTGTTACCTATTGAGAAACAAGGATAAGAATTAAAGTGGATTTCTCATCAGAAAACATGCAAACAAGAAGAGATGGAATGAAATATTTAAAGAGTTGAGAGAAAAAAAACCCCACCTTTGTAGAATTCAATATTCAGTGAAATTATCCTTTAAAAGTGAATAAGAAAGATTTTCTTCAACAAACAAAAATTGAGGGAATTTATTACCAGCTTATCCGCCCTGCATAAAATGTTAAAAGATTTTCTTTAGGCAGTAGGAAAATGATATTGGTCATAAGGTGGATCTACTTTTTTTTAAGGAAGAGTATTGAAGAAGGAATAAATAAAGCCACAGAATAACTACTGTGTGAAAATAATTTGCCTGATTAAATACCACAAATTATGTTAAATTTAGTGTTAAAAAAATCAATAATAGACTTTGAAATTAGAACTATTTCTGTTAGGATTCAGTGGTCTAGAATACATAAAGAGCTTAAAATACTACCTGTGCTTGATTATGTATGCAACATAATTTTGTTCAATTTCTTAATTAAAAAATGTCAGTAAGCCTTCTTGATAGGAACACATTACTTAGGTAAAATAAAGGAGATATATACAACTGTGCCAGAAAAAAAAAAAAATGGAGTAAGACTTAGTAATATTGCTGTTTATAAGAAAAAATGTAGTCTGAGATTTCTTTTCTTTTTTTTTTTTTTGTGGTATGCGGGCCTCTCACTGTTGTGGCCTCTCCCGTCGCGGAGCATAGGCTCCGGATGCGCAGGCTCAGCGGCCATGGCTCACGGGCCCAGCCACTCCGCGGCATGTGGGATCTTCCCGGACCGGGGCACGAACCCGTGTCCCCTGCATCAGCAGGCAGACTCTCAATCACTGCGCCACCAGCGTAGCCCGTAGTCTGAGATTTCTAATTGCCTTCACACACTAACCAAAATAATTTAGAAAAGGTATCTTCCTCATTTTTAATAAGCTAAATAACACATTAATATAAATGGAGAAATGAGGGAGAAAGAAAGAAGTTACTTATGAAAACTTATGGGATTCAACAAGATAATAAAAAAGGCAAAGAACCTTGAGTTACTTGAGTTAAACTAAAAAGCAGGTAGCGTTAATTCATGAAATTTAATGAGTAACATGAAAGCTTATTTCATACTTCCAATAGGCAATTAATAATACATGACTACAGAAAGATTACTGATGAATTATGTGCATGGGCTAAAGGGTCTGAATGAAAACAGTTTCCCTTTCTCTCAACTACATTAATCCTTTAAAAGAAACTAAAGTATTTAAGTCAGCAGACAATAAATACAAAAATATGATTTGAGATTCACCTAATCACCCTTTCACCTAGCCCTCTCCTCCAAAAATGATATTTATAAATAATAAATAAAATTTGAAATACTTTTGCATAGTTTTTCACAGAAAGTCCCAGGGTAACAGCTTACTTTTAGATGAATTAAAAACATAATTCCAGGCTTCCCTGGTGGAGCAGTGGTTAAGAGTCCGCCTGCCGATGCAGGGGACACGGGTTCGTGCCCTGGTCTGGGAAGATCCCACATGCCGCGGAGCGGCTGGGCCTGTGAGCTATGGCCGCTGAGCCTGTGCATCCAGAGCCTGTGCTCCGCAATGGGAGAGGCCACAACAGTGAGAGGCCCGCGTACCGCAAAAATAAAACAAAAAACCAAAAAAACAAACCCCCCCCCGAAAAAAACATAATTCCATCAGTAGCCCTAACTGGACACCTAATGTGTACAGAATGCTCTGTCCAGGCTAAAGAATAATATCACTGAGAGATAGTGATCCTTATCTTCATGATCCAGGAAAGGATTCTCTGAGGGCTTGTAAAGGTGACATCAGTTAAGGAAGATTACCAAGGCAATAAATAAGAAGGCAAAGCCTGATTCAGTGAAAGTGAAAAGCAAAGTACAAAAACGGAGGTCTATAATAATACATTTATCTGGGAAGGCTTCCTGCAGAAGCTAAGTTTTGAGCCAGATTTTTAAAAATCATTATAATCTCTTCCAAACAGTTCTGAATAAGTATTTTATTTTAGGAAAAAGAATATTTCAGGCACACTAATGTTAGTCATTTTCCAAGACTATAAAATACAATAATGAAATTGTTCATGTGGGTCTAACTTTTTTTTTTTTTTTTTGCGGTACGCGGGCCTCTCTCTCACTGTTGCGGCCTCTCCCATTGCGGAGCACAGGCTCCGGACGCGCAGGCTCAGCGGCCATGGCTCACGGGCCCAGCCGCTCCACGGCATGTGGGATCTTCCCCGACCGGGGCACGAACCCGTGTCCCCTGCATCGGCAGGCGGACTCTCAACCCACTGTGCCACCAGGGAAGCCCAGTCTAAGTTTTAGTACATGCCCATACTATTAACAGAAGGACTATTCTTAAGTCTATCCCTAATATTTAAAGACAGATTTTAAAATCTTGCCCTATATCTTGGCTGCCTATACTAAATGAAATGAGAAAAAGAAAGCTGTGCAATTTGTGTGTGTGTGTGAAAGTATGAGGCCCTAACTGAACTCTGCTTTACTTAAAACAGCAGAACTATGAGGGAATTTCAGTAATATAGTAAAACTGAAATAAAATTTACCTTAAAAAAGGAAAATTTATAAATTACAAAGTGTAAGAGAAAAATCCAAAATCAGTTAGTGTTGTATAGCCTTCCAACAGGTAAGGAATACAAGTTAACAATATACCTTTTAAATGAAACACATATATAAAGATACAGACACAAGTATTCAGTTGGTTGAAGGAGCAAGGATACCAAATGGAAGGATTGGCTCTGAAATATAGGGTATGTTATTTCAAGTGGAAAGATCTACAGGATTTAACTAGAGAACCAATCACAGCCTGAATTCAAGATTATAATTGGTAATAGGAACCACAGAGTGTATCACACATAACAAGAGTAAGTATTACTTAGTCAAACTTTTGCTTCAGTTACACTTTATACATACCATACACATGTATACTGGACCACAATATAAAGTTCAATTTTTACTATAAATGGCAGTCAAGAGTTTTAAAGTCACTATCCTTAAGGATGCCCAGACTGCCCATTGTACATCATTAAAGACACTCTCCTATATAGAGTTAGGAAAAAAAAGCCAACAATGCAATCAAGGAACATAATCAATATTGTAAGATAGCTGAGAGTCTTGATGATCTGTTCAGAAAGAACAAAAAGGTAGAGAGATGACAAAACTCTAGGCCTTGCTTTATGATTTTAGAGTGAGGATGGACTACTAACAGTGTGAAAAAATTGAATTAATGACAGGCCTGCCTTATTTAAATTAGCTATCTACCTTAAGAAAACAAACATTGGTTGCCAGAAAGTTGGGAGGGGTGGGGAGGCATGAATTAGGTGTAGGGGATTAAGAGGTACAAACTTCCAGTTATGAAATAAATTAGCCATGGGGTTGTAATATACCACATAAGGAACATGGTCAATAATATTGTAATAACTTTGTATGGGGACAGATGGTTACTACTTATCACGATGAACATTTCATAATGTCTGCAAATGTCAAATCACTATGTAGGACACCTAAAACTAACATAATATTGTATGTCAACTATATTTTAATTTAAAAAATAAATAAAAATAAAGGATTGAAGTTAAAAAAAATTATAATTGGGGGTAGGGGTAGAGAATGGGGAGGTAGAACTTGAGACAGAGGCATACAAACAAGATGGTACTGTTAGTAAGGAGGCAAAGTTATAAACTGCTAATTCATGTGGAGATCCAAAGACAAGAAGACATAGCAACGAGATTTAAGATGGGTCAGAGATCATGAATGAGGGATCATAAATAAAGGCTCCAGTGATGGAGGACCTCATTAAGTACTTCCACTTGTATGAGACAAGAGGAAGCCACACAGGTTAAACCATCTATATACAGGGCATGTTGTTGAGGTCCGCTAGTCATGAGGTCTGCTGTCCACACTGAGACCACAGGGAACTCCAACAGCAGTCCTCAGCAGGAAGTCTGGGAATACTAATGATTCAAGTTTTTCCCCAGATTGAGGAAATAATAAAATCTGTTTCCTCTCTCTAGAAAGCAACCTTACAATGAAACACTTGAGAAAGGATGTTCAGGCAAACGAGTTACATTTCCTGAAAAACTATAAAAATCCTCTTGCAGTGCTTCCTTCTTTTTGGTTCTTCCCCTACCCTTGAGACTCTTTTTTTTTTCTTTTTGCAATCTTCTCAAGAGTGAAAATGCTGTGAAACAGAAGAAGCAGCATCAACTTTCTATGGCTTGGACTTGTTAACATAAAAATAATAATATGTCTTGCTTTTGCTGGACCAAGGTAACACTGTCACTCTATTCACTGGCATAGCAATGTACTTTTATTCCTTATGAAACAGTAGAAATATCAGTATTCATTTATTTAAGCAGATTTACTTTGAAAAAAGGATGCTAGGATACTGTGTCAATTAGCTTAAACTGTATAAATAACTAGAAATATATGTTTCTCTATCCTGTTACAGACTGATCATGTGCTGATATATGCAACAATGTGGGAAGGGACGGTAGGAAGGTTCTAATATATGGCCTGTATAAATGATAAAATATTTCTCTAAATCAGTAATTTTGCATGAGAAGAATGAAATAAAATGCAGGTCTACTGCATGGAGTATATTTGCCCCCTCCCTCCCTCCTGAAAAGCTGAGATACCATCACTCAATTATCATAGTATTTCTTAAGATTTTGAACTTGAGTGATCTCAATCTCTACTCTGGACTTCAGCTTTATGGGTTAGCAGAAATACAACCCTCTAGCAATACTTTGGAAAGGCTATAATTACAAATATAGCATAAGACTCTATGTTTTCAACAGTTTTAACATTGTTGTTTTTAGAAAGTAATTGGTTTTTCTTTTGCTTCCCCCCGGTATCCAATGCTCAATGCAATCTATACTGCCTGGAAGCCAGACTTTAATTGAAGCTGATGCTCCAAGTTTAAACTCTGCACTGATGGTACAGTTGTTTCCTAGCAACGCAAAGTTATGAAAACTTTAAGAACACCACTTCACTCAATACAGTTTCTCCCATTTAGTTTCATGTACTCAGTGGGTTATTATAAAGAAATGAGTATCAAGTCAGAATCAACTTGATCCTGCATTAATAAAAATGAAAAAAACACTGCATTGATTTTGAATGACAGACATTTCCAAACCTTGGGCAGACAAATCAGGCTTCATACAATACTTTAAAAGAAGGTTTTCAGAATGAAATTTAGGAAGGACTGTATAGAAAGGTGATAGATTTAGGCCATAAAAATATACAAACAGATACTTTATTTTAAAACATCTAGACTTTCTGAAGAAATGGCTAACTTAACCCAGGCAGGTGAAATAGTGTTGAACTGAAATGCTCTATACATTCTCAAACATTCTGGTTTTAGAAACCCTGTAGATTCTTAAAAATTATTGGTTATCCCAAAGTGCTGTTGTTTATATGGGTTATATCTAGTAACACCACATTAGAAATTAAAACCTAGAGATTTTGTCTTCATTTATTTATTTTGAAATAAACATATATGTTGAAATAAGTAACATATTTTATTAAAAATCTCAAAACAAAAACAAAGACAGTTTAGTGGGATGAGTGGTGTTGTTTTACATTTTTACATCTCCTTAAGGCCTGACTTAATAGAAGACAGCTGGGTTCTTATGTCTTCTTCAACGTTTACTCTGTTGTGATATCACACATCACAGAGCCCATAGAAAACTCTACCATGCCCTCCCTCCCCTTCCCCTTCCCCTCATCCTCCTCCTCCTTCTTCTCCTACTTAAATGAGTAGCAATAAGTATTTCTTCCTTGTATAAGAGGATGATTTTCTTGTATAAGAATTTTCTTGTATAAGAATATGATTTCCTTTTTCTTGGCTATTGACATTAGGCAGTATGATGAAGTGATTATATTTCAGATATGTAGTCAGCTTGCCTGAGTTTGAGTTTCACTGCTCTCTTGCTCTGTGACCCTGATTAAGTCACTCTAAGTTTCACTTGTATCATTTCTAAAATGGGTCTAATAGTAACATTACCCCTACAGTACTATTAAGAGAATTAGATAGGAAGTAAATGGAAAACACTTGGCATATTTCCAGTACATAAAAGTAACCACTGGATAAATATTGTCCGATTTTATCTCTGATTTTAAGATCGCAAAATAGAACACTAAGACAAATATATCAATAAATCACTCAAATAACCACCACTTCCACCCTAACGTCATTCCTAAAAAAGAGGAAATAACATGAACCCATGATTATCAGACACTTATGTACTTTTATGTAGAGTTGAAGTTTGCTTTATTTTTTAATATCAAGGGAAAGTATCAGAAACTATGTGCTAATTCTTTCTTATGTGCTTCTTTCCTAACACAGTCTCTTTCAATATCATCTAGTAGAGAGACAGAGGGGTGAAGATGTGTGCCTTTGCTTAAAGAAAGAGTGGAAATAAGTACTAATACAATTTGAAAAAAGCACAGAATTACACAGTTTGGTTTTAATGATTGATTTCTTGTAATTGGTAGATTTATGCTTGCTTTGACCTTTGTTCTGGTTTATATAATGGCCCAAAATAAAAATTACCACAGGTTTTAATCACATGCTGATTTCTCTCACTCACTGGATCAATTCCAACTACACCAACAGCAGTACACTCTTTTACAGCAGTTGCAAGAATGATCACAATTGCAACACCAATTTCATCTTTCATTCCATAATTTCAAAGCACTCTCAGTATTAGCTCAGTCCTCATAACAACTTTGTAGCTAGATATGTAGTAAACATTTCTTCTTTTTGCCTTGGGGCATAGCTTAAGAGAGTAATGGACTGAGATTGCACAAGATTTTGCAAAGAGCCAATGGGGGAGTCCTGAACTCCACAATAAATGTCGCTTCCTCAAAGGATGTTCTTGAAAATCAAATCTTTAAAATGGGAACTTATTTTTGAACTTTAAACATTGGTAAAATACAAAACGATGTTTAAAAATGCAGTTTAACAATTTAGCAACAATCATACTTCTTTCATATTAGGCATTTAAAAAAATGCTACTGCTTTTTATACTAAATCAGTTCTGATAGTCTTTGTTAGATAAATTGGGGGTTTGTAGGATGTTTGAGACCTGGGGTATTTAGACTGTTTAAGAGTATTTTAAAAACATCTTAGAATATCTGAGCATTGTGTTTGAATAAAAAAAGCACTTTAAACTTTTGCCACAATATGATGGATTTTTATGACATCAAAGTGGAGAACCAAGAAAAATAAAAGATCCTTGGGCATCCTCTCACCTGTTGTCTTTGAGAGGAATAAGCATTGAACTATGGTGTCCTTCTTTGATAAAATATGCTGTAGTTAGAAGCTCTGTTTTCAAATTTTGGTATCACAGTTCATAAGATGAATGTTCTGAAATACAGTTCTGAACTTCAAATTCCTACAAAATAGTGTGCTAAACATAACTACTTTGCAGATTTATTGTAATGGGTTAACATATACAAAAGAGCCAACCAATCCTCAAAGAAATCAATTTTTCCTGCTTTTTCTTTCCTTGCTTTCTTTTTTCTTTCACTACTTTGTTTACTGCAAGCCAGTTATTTTGCCTGTTTTAGTGTTTAGCCTTTACTACAGATGCCAGTAGCAATCAGATCTCATGAACCCACTTTCTTTTGCAGTACATTTAAAAAGAAAATGTTGCAACCACAATTTGTTGAAATACGTTATAACTTTGTTAAGAAATGTATTTTTTAACCATTGCTCAACTGTTTTATTTAAGCTAAATTGAGTGTAAAGTATTTTTAAATATCAACAAAAGTATTATCATCATCATTCCATATAATCATCGATAATACTATAGTACTATAATAATTCAATAATATAAAAATAATAATAGTATTAGAGTATTATTGTACTATAATAATAGTAATGTAACATACTTTTATCTCAATTTTACAGAAGAAAATACTGAGACACATATAGGTACATTAGCTTTTTGAACATCACAGAGCTAATAATTGTCAGAATAAGATCCAAACTGAAGTTGTTTTGTTTCAGTCTGGGCATTTAACTACTGCACTAGATTAACCATATTTATGTTTTTGTTTGAATAACTGCCTCCAGAAGCTCAGAAAAACTAAAAGATATTTTCCATACTCTTCACTTTAAAGAAAATATGATAATGAACTGGTTTTACTTTGGTGAAATCACACAATAACTCATACTTTGAGACATGTTCTAATGTCTCATAGTACAAGGTTATACCTGTAGTTAGAGGTTTCCACTGACAGAAATGACCATCCTAATGTCAACCATCCAGGGAGGAAATCAGATTCAAGGACTAAAATCAGGAACTTGAAAGGCATCTCATTGACTGAGCCCAGGAGGGAAGGCCTTCTTTCTGGGCTTTTCTCCCCATGCTTTTCTCTTTCTGGAGCTTGCCCAGCAACTCCCTAAATGTGCTGGAAACTTGCTTCTTCCTAATGGAACCAAGATAAAAGCTTTGAAGAAATGGAGACTGAAGGTATTAGGCAGGCAGATTTCAGAAAACTTCATAAAGATATAGACTGTGGGTTTGAGAGAAGTTCTGGAAATAAAAATGAGGTATACATTATTTTCTGTGCTGTAATTTCCTTCTATTATACAAAGTAAGCATCCTCAAATATATGTTAACTGTGACTCACACCTTAGTATATTGTAAGTACAAGTAAGATCACAGGGAAATTTAAACTTGGATTCTACAGGTGTGAAGGATCTGTAAACTTGTTTATAAATGTAAGTACACAAGCAAGTAGAAGGATAAAGAATATGTAATTATTATTATCAAGAGACAAAAACAATTTCCACTTTGAGCCATGATGCAGTAAGAGAAACTGGATTTACACTTCCACCTTAAACTAGAAAACTGGAGAAAATATAGAATACAGATTTGGGACATTAAAAAATGGATGATTAAGATTTCTGAGAGAATGATGACATTTCTAGAAATTGCCTTGAGCAAGGTTTTTTAACCTTGGATCCTACTGACATTTTGGATCTGATAATTCTTTGCTTGGAGGCTGTCTTGTGCATTGTAGGATACTTAGCAGCATCACTGGTCTTACCCTACTACATGCAGTAGTATCACTCTAGCTGTTAGAACCTAAAACATTACCAGATATTGCAAATATCTGCTAGGGGGCAAAATCATCTATTTGGAAACACTGGCCTAGAGGTAGTCCTTAGAATGTAGCATTGAGCAGGTAAATCCAAGTAGAAGAACAAGCAGCTCTGCTGAGTTAAGAAGACAGAGAGCAAAGGCTGAAAAGTTCAGAGTGGCTATAATTTGAGAAGCAGACTACCAGAGAGGAGGGAGCTCCTGAAACTAATATAATATTGTATGTCAGTTGTAACTCAGTAAAAAAAAAAAAAGAAATTGTGACCAGAACGAAGTCCAACACTACTTAAAGAAATACAACACAATCTAGCATTCAGTAACATAAAATTCACGTCAGGCATACAATCAATGAAGCTAGAAAATATTCCTTACAATATTTCCTCATAAAACAAGAACATTTGCAAATATTTAAAAAATATAAATATGTGCCATAGATTCAAGAAGGTAAAAAAAGCATGAGTATGATGAAGAGAGAGGTAAGAGATACAAAATATTACAAAATGAACATTTATAAAGAAAATATACATAAAATAAAAAGTACACTGCATGAAGGCATAACAATAGAAATGAAGCACAGATTAAAGAAAAAGACTGTACATAAAAGGAGCCACAGTGAGTTGTGAGACAATAATTGTATTCTATCATGTATAATTGGATCTAGAAAGAGGAGGGGCTGTGAGTCATAGTTTTGAAAATAGAAGAGCAGAGAATTTTCCAAATTTGGTTAAAACTCTAAATCTACACATCCAAGAAGCTGAACAAACCCCAAACAGAATAAAGAAAACAACGTTGGGACACATTAAAATCAAATTGATAAAATTAGTGATTGAGGGACTTCCCTAGTGGGGCAGTGGTTAAGAATCCACCTGCCAGTGCAGGGTACAAGGGTTCGAGCTCTGCCCGGGGAAGATCCCACATGCTGTGGAGCAACTAACCCCGTGCACCACAACTACTGAGCCTGCACTCTAGAGCCCGTGAGCCACAACTACTGAGCTTGTGTACCACAACTACTGAAGCCAGCACGCCCAGAGCCTGTGCTCCGCAACAAGAGAAGCCACCGCAATGAGAAGCCCATGCACTGCAACAAAGAGTAACCCTTGCTCGCCACAACTAGAGAAAGCCCACGTGCAGCAACGAAGACCCAATGCAGCCAAAAATAAATAAATTTATTTTTTTAAAAAATTAGTGATGAAAAGAAACATCTTAAAAGCAGCCAGAGGTTAAAAAACACACACACACAAAAAAGGACCTATTATATACAAAGGAACACACTTAAAAGTGACAAAGCCTTGTTTGTCAAAATTTATGAAAGCCAAAAGGAAATGTAATGATATTATTAAAGTACTTGTGGGGAAAAATAATCCAGAGCTGTCATTGGCTGTTTTCTACCTGGTTAAAAAAAAAAAAATCCAAAAATGGAAGTGAAAGAAAAACTTATTCAGATAAATAAAAACTGAGAGATCACATCACTTAGCAGGTTGGAACTACAATAAATGTGAAAAGTTCTCCAGACAGAGGAAAAATGGTATCAGACAAGAATTTAAATATATACAAATGAATGAGGTGTCAGAAATTAGAATTATATAATAAATATATTTATGTAGATCTCTTTAAAAATAATTAAAATAGTTAATTGTGTGAATAAAAATTAAAATATAATAGTTTATAACACATATAGAAATAAAAATAACATCAAAACACAGAAGTTGTGAAATGTATGTAAAATCTTATCTACTTCCTATAGATGGTCAGTGGCATTAGATTTGAAGGTAGACTGTAATTAGTTGGAGATGTATACTGTGAAGCCTGCACTATCATGGCAAACAAAGAGATATGAGTTATAAGACAACAGTGTAGAGAAAGCAAATTGTAAAAGTAAGCAACTAAACTGAAAGAAGACAGGGAAAATGGAACAGAAAACAACTGAAACAACAGAAAACAAACAGCAAGATGGTAAGTTTAAAGCCAACCGTATTGATAATTGTATTCAACCTAATTGGAATGATCTAAAACTCCAATTCAATGGCAGAGGTTATCAAGTTAGATAAAAAGTAAGACCCAACTACATGCAGTATATGAGAAACCCATTTAAATATAAACATATCAATAGGTTAAAAGTAAAAGGTTTAAATATATATATCATGAAGATACTAAGAAAAGAAAGCTGAATTGAGTATATTAATATCAGATAAAGTAGATTTCTCAGCTAAGAATATTACCAGGGAAAAGGGAAACATTTTATACTGATAGAGGGGTCAATTCAATAAGGGGTTATAACTATTTTAAATGTGAGTGCACCTAATTTTTTAAAAAGCTTCAAAATACATAAGGAAAAAGACATAACTGAAAGGACGAATATACAAATATACACATAGAGTTGGAGATAGTTAAAACTTTTTTCTCACTAATTGATAAAGCAGGTAGTGAAAAGAATAAAGAAGATTTGAGCAACACTGTCAATAGTTCTCCCTCTTGAACAACCAAAAATAACAAAGTATAGCAAGTTAAATCTAGCAATATATAAGAAGAATAAAACATGACTGAGTATGGTTAATATTTGAAAATAAATCAATGCATTTCATCACATGAACAGACAAAAAAGAAAAAGCATATGATTATCTTAATAGATGCAGGAAAAGTATTTCACAAAACTCAAAACTCATTAATTATTAAAAATTTCAGCAAACAAGGACCAGAAGTTAATTCCCTCAATATGATAAAGGGTATCTTTGAAAAAGCTACAACTACCATCATATTTAACAGTGAAAAGAGTGTATATTTTACCCCAAAGTAAATGACTTAATGAAGTTGTTGAAAATATTCTACAGGCTCTGTGACTGAAACTACTCCTATCTCTAAGCTTGCATGGACATAATTAAAGTACCACTGGGGCATTTCTGCTGGGCATCTACTTGAAGGGATAAGGAGCCTCTTAGGAAATGACTCAGCCTGAAAGAAGAGTGAGTGCTGGCACAGAAATTTGTTTTTGTTGTTTAACAAAAGAATAGAGTGAAGATGAGGTCAGCCCCTGTAGATTTTATTCATCTTGTCCAAAACTTTAACCACTAAAAAACCCTGCCCTTATTTACCTCCCAAGTCCTAATATGAAAAGCAGATCAATACACAACAAAAGATTTAGTTAAAAGATTATAGTTTATTTTTCATGTGATAATGAAGACTGAAGGCAATGAGAGTGGTCTTGGTGTTGATACTGGCAACCTTGATGTCAAAGGGCTCCTCTCCCTAATAATAGCTAAACTTCTCCTTTCCCTCTATCTCAATGCTATCACTAACAGTACAATATCATCATCAGACTTTCATCATAGAACTGAATCAGCTAATGGAAATCAGTTATTAATAGCAATTATTGTTTCACTTCAAAAAAAAAAAAGATAAATCTGTTGATAGCAGTTTTATTCCAGGAAGCATTTAGAAAGATGCTTGTAAATTCACTCATGACTTCTTCCTTGTACTCCTTATTTTTCCAGTGGATGCCTCAAACACTTACACATTTATCATGAAAATTTGGAGGAGCCCAATGACAGAAGTTGGAACATTCTAACTTATATGTTTATTCCTTACCATTAAGAAGCCAATAGCTGACTAAATGGCTTCTTATACTAATGTTTTATTTATTTTCAACTTCTCTGTATTGGTCAGAAAAGTCTAGATTATACCTTTTTTCAGCTTTATCAAGATGTAATTGACAAATAAACTTGTAAGATATTTAAAGTGACAACGTGATGATGTGATATACATATAAATTGGGAATAGCTACACCTTGATAATATACAGCCCCAAGTTTCTGACAAAAAAAAGCAAAGGTTTGTTTCTTCCTCACATTCTATGTTCATCATAGTTTGGCTAGGGGCTGTGCTTATCAGAGTCATTCAAGAGTGCCAGGCGGATATTCGCCCCATCTTGACACTAGCTTCCATGATCACTGTAGTAAGCAATAAGAGAATGTATTAATTCTCATATAGGCTCTTAAAACTTTGGCCTAGAAGTGATGCATGTGTCTTTTGTTCACATTTTGTTAGCCAGCTGAGTCACAGGAACACATGTAACTTCAAATGCTGAGAAGATACAATATTATCACACCCAGAAGAACTGGTGTATTTGTGGATAGCCTGAACGGCTGTCATGTCCTGTCTCTGGCAAATTCACCTATCCTACAAGAAGTAATTGAAAACATTTTTTTCAGCTATAAAAACAGATGTAAAGTGTCATGCAAAACTGTTCCTTAAATGCACAAGTATTCACTCAAGACCTATTTGCACAACTTTGTCATAAATTCAATTTGGGGGTATCTGATGTTTGAATCAAATTAAAAACAAATTTAAAATCAAAAGTGAGGAAAGTTGTCTAATGTAGACAACATGACAGCAGGGAAAGTGAACAGGGAAAATAAGTTAATAAAAAAAGCCAGCTTATCATATCATCTGGTATGAATGAGTGTAGAAAAAAATCCTTATACTTCACTAAACCCTGACAGCATCATTTTCTTACAGCACATACAAAAATTGAGTACGCACATGACCCATTAAGAAATGACTAAGTGATGCCCATATTCTCTATTTAGGAATACAGTAACATATTTAATTTTTGAAATTGTTAAGAGCTCCTGCATCCCAATTGCACTTAAATGTATTTATTTATTCAGAAATTTCTATCTCCTCTCCCTCACCCACACAATATAATCTTTCAAGAATTCTTTACTAGTAAGATTTCACTATAGTTTGATAAGAAGGTGTTTTTGTATGGTGAAGTAGTTGGCTAAGAACTAAATATATCACTGAACAATTCTCTAAGAGAAGTGTTACATGCATATATTACACATGTATAAGATTACATAAGAGGTATATTACACGTGTAAATAATTGGGATAAATTTAACCATTACAAATAAGTCCGTGTTGGACACAATTACTCCTACCTTGGGTAGTATGTTTTTAAAATTTGTGTTTGCAAACTAACATCTTCAGGAAGACAATGGACACTAAATTAATATATCTGTAGTATTCACTGATATGTTTCCATTAGGAGTATATTCTACATAACAATAAAAGTGAATAAAGCAAATTTTCTTCACTTTCAATACATTTAAAAGATTTCACATACTTATATTAAACGTATCACAAAAGGGCTTAAAATGTAATCTTTTTACTTAAATGTGTTTTCACATGATCAGAGAAAGATAAAAGAAAGCAAAACTTTTGATTCAGCATTTTAAGCATGTCAAGGAGGGTGCAGCCCATACAAAATATGAAAGACAAAAAAATGTAACAGTAGAGGTTTGTGCTCTGTTGCTCCTGTTCTGACTTCCAGGGAGGCTATTCAACCTTTAACAACTGAAGAACCACTTCACCACTGAATAGTGTCACAGAGGATCTCAAAATTGTAAGATATATTTAGTTTCATGAAAGCGCTATGTTGAATTCCATGTGGTTTCAGAGTTTGGTGGTAACAGGAAAACACCAGGGAGTATATTTAGGAAAGATGTCCTGAGGTTTGCACTAAGAGACTACAGCAAACAAAATAGAAACAGATGGGTAGCGTCCTCTGTGCCAAGTGCTATGAGGATTTTGCAGATCATCTCTCTCTCTCTGTCTCTCTCTCTCTGTCTCTCTTTCTCTCTCTCTCTCTCTCACACACACACACACACACACACACACATATACAAACACCCCCCCACACACACACACAAAGTTCTCTCAGCATAAGAGCTACTTTATTAAAAGCTGGTAACTGTCTTGGTAAAGGAAAACAAGAACCATAGATGGTGTGAACTTGCAGGGGCATATTAAAGAACCAAGGGAATAGTCAAATTGATGCACTCTTTGTAATTAGGTTTTCTGTACCTTCCACCATTTGCCATTACTCTGACTATACAAATTATCTTGAGATATGCATTAACAGATTTTCTGTGGGTAGAGAGATAATCATATTATATCTGATTAATATAGATCCAGCTAAGAAAAAAGTTGCACAATAAAAACCAAAATTTTAGAATAGACAAACAGTAACAATGAATGTATTTGTGGGTGTGATCTGTGTAGGACTTTCAAGGGGGCAGAGGATTTTCTAGTTTGATAGCAATATTCTGGAAAATTCTACATGAGAGAGATTCATAATTCTCTGGAGAATGATAGGGGAGAGGCAAAGAATTAAGGGTTTTAAGTAATGAAAGATATAATTTGGTCCATAAAACATACGCCTCACCTCACAACACTGACCTAAGAGTGTGGCTGGTAAAACTACAACTCCAACTCATTGATACCTAAAGGAAAACTTTAAATTGATCTTGTTGAATAATGTATCAGTCTGTTGTGTTCCTCCAAAACGCCCAAGTCAATGATTCACTTAAAGGAGCATTTTGAAATGTCCATAAAGGATTTAAAAGGCTCACCATGACTGGATTGTCCTCAGGCTGCCCATCTAATAAAAGAAATGGAAATCAAATATGAACTATCATAGCTTTAATGTGACTCAATTTTCTTCATCTCCAGATTATGGAAGAGGACAACAAAACATCATGGGAATAAACAGACTATGATCTGTTCATGAAAAGTAAATGAGTGTAGGGGACTCCCCTGGCGGTCCAGTGGTTAAGACTCTGCACTTCCAGTGCAAGGGGCCCAGGTTCGATCCCTGGTCAGGGAACTAGATTCCGCATGCCGCAACTAAAAAAAAGATCCCACACGCCGAAACGAAGATGCCACAACAAAGATCCTACACGCAGCAAAGAAGATCCCATGTGCCGCGACTAAGACCCGGCACAGCCAAATAAATAAATATTTTAAAAAAAAGTAAATAAGTGTCACTTTAAAAAAATTTTTTTCATCATGAAAATCATGGCATTGTTAATGACTCCTAAAAAAAGACAGGAAAATGTCATATGTATGAATTAGATGAGCTTACTAAGGGTCTAAGAAGGTTTGAGTGTGGTTATAGGAAACAGGGCAGGGAGTTAATGATGGCTGGGGGAATATAAAAAATGTTTTAAAATTTTCTATAGGTATTGTGGCTGAGCACACAGGTTGAGGTCCTCAAACTTGGCCAAACAGCCAAGTCTACCTCATTTCTCCACCTGAATACTCCCACTGCCAGGGGGAAAAAATTATTCACTAGGTCAGGGACAAGGCTTAAATATAAATATTTTATGAATAACTCCTTAGTTAACTCCCACGTTCAATCAGGTTCTGGGCAGAATAAAAGCTTATACTAGGAAAAAAGCAAGATTTTTCTTCAATTTTTGGTCTGGTTTCTTACTCTTCTGAGATAATCCTAGTATAACGGCATATCTGAGAACAGTCTGTGGAATTGCCAAATGGGCTAAATGCAATGGTAATGCCTGTTATCCTCACTCTTCTCAGCCAACTTATTCTCTCTCTGACTAGAAATATTGCCACAAAAATAATGCATTCACATCAGGTAAATTTTGAATCTTAAGTAATATCTAGGACAATTATTCTCTCTATGTATTAATGGTGTTTTATTAAAATTTAAAGGATAGCCTCATAATGAAATATATATTTAGTAGCATGGGATAAATAGTACCACATATACCTTAGGGTAACTGGGAAGTTTCCAATTAGCTACAAATAGAGGATGCTTTTGTGCCTTTCTTGGTCCTGATCTTAACAAGTAAAAACTGAAAGAAAGAAAAGAAAAAGATAAACTGTATCTAGAAATTTTTAGTGGTGCCTGAACCCATATAAGAAAAGAAAGAATATGAAGTCACCATAGGCAGGGAATCATGGAGAGACATGAAGTGGTTCAGCCACATGAGGCTGGAGAGATAACTTCTCTTGACATGCACCAAGAGTCAGTGGAGAGAGGCCTGTAGTACAAGACAGGAACAAATTCAGTGATTTGAAAAGAAAAAGTTCCATTTCCCATGTTAGTAGAGAATGCTTCACTCTGATTCTTCTGATTTCCGTGAGGATGGTAAATCAGTCTAGTTCTGGGGCACAACTTGTGGAATCCTATTCCAACACCAGACTTATTTGCTAATAGAGTTGATATTTGTTTCTCCATCTGCCTACTACTTTGTCTCTCTATTGCTTCCAAACTTGGGAAGGAAAGCAGAAAGAAAAAAAAAAACATTGAAAAATAGTTTTACTAAAAAACTATTTTTGTCTGAAAGCAAAAGCAGAAAGCCAAGTCGCTTTGAGAAACAATAAATCAGTATACAAATTTGTGACTTTCCTTAATTAATCATTCAACAAGTACTTTTTCATATAAACAATTGTTATTACCTGAAGCAAGACCTCGTTTCACTGTTCTTTGTCACTTTTTATTGGTTTCTCTGGTCAGCATGACCTTTCTCCTAGAATCTAACCAATCTTTCATAACCTATATTAAATGTCCTAGTATTCATAAAGATTTCCCTAGTACCCTCCCCTTAGGTGAAGATGCATTCTTCCACAGGATCCTCATCGGACATTATTTCTCTCCTATTCCATTTTGCACTTTTTTCAAAACTGTTTTCAAATAATTTTTTTCTACTGTTACAGTCTCTTGAAGGTAGAGACTAAACCCAGCACAAATAATTGAACACAGAATGTGTTCAGCAAATATGTGTTGAATTTAATTGAATATATACCATCTAGATTTGTCACATGGTGAAACAGTGATGTGTTTGGTAGGGTAATGTGATAGTAAAACAAGGAGTGCCTTTAAATGAGAAGGCAATGTTCTTGAAGCAAGAACATTGCTTCAAACAATGCTAGGTTCAGCTGAAGAAGTAGTTTGTCAAAACATATATTTCAAATCCATATCTTTAACTATATTAGAGAAGTTTCAAATAGAAATGTCTGCCATTCTGCATTTTGTAGAGAGTGTAACTGATTAGTTTCTACTCTCATCCTCCCTTTTTCTATAGTCACCTAATTTTTCTGATAATAAATCATATTATGGATATAAAGATATCTGAACGGACAAGTTCTTGGATTTACACAAACTTAAAATTATGATTCGTTATGTTAGCAATGATAAACATACAGCAATCCTTTCTTCTTATTGCGATAATAAAATATGCAATAAAAAGCAATATTTAACACCTCATAAAATAATAAAAGTCAAAAGCTTCTAAGGTAAAGAAAATTAGTTATGTAATTTAGTACATGCCCAACCTGACTACTCATTAACCTTGTAACTTTAGAGGAATAAATCAGCTGACTTGAAAACAGATAAATAATGCATACACACAAGCTCATCTTTTCAGTTAATTTTCTCTTTGTTTTTCACTGATATTTAAATTCTTTTATTTATTTCCATATTTTAGTCAGGAGGAGCTCTCTTCACATAGAATTTTGTGTGTTCTAATTTGGGGAAATTAGAATTAGGCAAATAATGCAATGACAAAAGGAATAACATAGTGACCCAAGATTAACATTACAGTGTCTCCTCTACTCTGGCCAGGGTCTACATGTATAGTATAAATAACTTATATAAAATATATATATCATTATATAATAACATTTTATTATTTAAGACTTTTCTCTTCATTTCTTCCTTCATTGGATGGAGCCATGTATCTACTGTTGACCCTTGAATAACACAGGTTTGAACTGTGTGGGTCTACTTACATGAGGATTTTTTTCAATAGTGAACATTACAATACTGCACAATCTCCAAGGATGTGGAACAACAAATACAGAGGAACCACAGATAAGGGGAGCTGACTGTAAACTATAGGTGGATTTTTGACTTGGTGAGAGTAGGTCCCTAACCCCTGCATTATTCAAGGGTCAACTGTATTTTCTATAGTTGTTTGGACTTCTGTCAGGTGGCATATTATTAGGCCATCTGACAAAAGGCATACTATTAGGCTTACCGGCAAATTAAATACGGCATTTTTTTCCCAATGTCACATCCCTTCCCAAATTTTGGTCATAAGGAGAAAATATCAGTATGGCCGGTGTTGTGTACTTTAGACCATAAACTTATTTACTTGCACAAAACATAACTGGTTTGGTTTTCATCTGACAACACCATGGAAAGCTATCATCTAGACTGAAGCAACTTGAAATGCACATACCACACCAAGCCTTAATTCATTTCTGCCACTGCCATTCAGGCCGCGTGGCCCAGGGCATGTGCGTGGGAGCTTAAGACGGGGGGTGGGGGGGGGGTGTCACACCTTGTTTGTTTGTGTTTGTTTTTGTTTTTTCTTTTCGGTACGCGGGCCTTTCACTGTTGTGGCCTCTCCCATTGCGGAGCACAGGCTCCGGACCTGCAGGCTCAGTGGCCATGGCTCACGGGCCCAGCCTCTCCGCGGCATGTAGGATCCTCCCGGACCGGGGCACGAATCCGTGTCCCCTGCATCGTTAGGCGGGCTCTCAACCACTGCGTCACCAAGTAAGCCCCCAATTGATTTTAAAGTGGAAAAGTGTAGGCTATTTATTAAATATGGCCTAAAGTTGATTTTCTGTGTACTTGCTTTTGTTATTCTTACTGTTGTTATTGAAAAATAAATTAATTAAAATGTCCATTAACGTTTTGCAAATAAATGTTATTGGTACACATTTTACAGATAACAGAATTATACAAATATCATTAACAAAATGGAATGATATTCACATGAGGGAAGAAAATTATTAAGCTGAAATAAAAACCTTCAGAACATATATAAATTTAGACTGAAACTTGAAATATGGCAAATATGTCTTTGTACAGAGGCCACTTGTGTAAATAATTGTGAAAAGTATGGTGTATTTAATAATAATTTACACTTATTATTTATAGTGTGTATGTAATTTGTAGAAAATAATTTTATTTACTTCTTGTAATCACCCAAGAGGTAGGTGGCATTATAATCCCAGTTTTAAAATGATGAACACAGGTTCAGACCAGTTAAATGGATGATAAAAGCTCACAACCAAGTGGCCTGCCTCTAAGCCTGGTTTTACTTAAGGTGCTACATTGTTTGGTGGAAATATGGTTGGTTATTAGTGATAGAAAACAATATTAGAGCTCTATTTTGTGTCAATCATTTTTTTTCCAGACAGAATAAAATGTTTAATTGAAGGAAAAAATTTGAAAATTTGTACAAAGCAAAAAAACAATTTTTAAAAATTTGGGCTCTGGTAAGCTTTCTTAAGTAAGACAAGACACCAGACCCATGAAGTAAAAGAAAATAGTATATGACAAAACAATAATTTGATATTTTGAATGTCAAAGGCTGTACTGAATAGGATCAAAAGTAAAAGACTTGGAAAACTATTTTCAAGTAAAAAATAAAATGGCAAGTACCCTCCTTATATATAGATTTTTCTATATATTTAAAAGAAACCTTTCAGTAGAAACATTAATAAAAAGTGTGAACAAGTAAGTCAAAAAAGTGTGAATGTATCTTAGCACTAAACACTTTACAATTTGCTCAGCCTTATTACTACTCAGGGAAATGAAAATAAATCCAGTTGGATACCCTCTTTCTCATCAATTTAAACAAATTTCAAAAGAAAAATTAAAACCACTACTGTGAGCACATAAGCACTTTCATACATTGCTGATGGAAACAAGCACCTTAGGGAAAGGGAAGTAGCAGTAGCTGGTGATTTTAAAAATACACACACCCTTTGCCATACACTCTTATTTTTTTTATTCTATCATATATTTAAAAGCATTCAGATATAAGTACCTGCACAGGAATGATTATTGCACCAACATATATTGGCAAAAATCTGAAACAAATACTTCCATTAATATGAAAATAGCTATATAATTAATGATATATTATAGAATTTTGTGCAGTTGTTAAAATGAGTATTTATGCATTTTGCCTAGGTGATACCCATGGCAAACTGTTAAATGAAAAGTGAAGTTAGACTGTACTTAAAAAAGTACAAATGTATCTAATGTACAAATACACATATATACACATACTTTCCACATCCTCAAAGGTTTTCTATATCTAATTTCTGGTTTATCTTAATCATATAGGCCATTAAGCTTCCAATTAACTGGTCAAATATATGGAGGTAGATATGGGGCTAAGGAAGAGGAATGCAAAGCAGAAGAGGTAGGAAAGCAATCTAGGATAAATAATGTTAACTGATTCAATGTCAGGTCATTCTAACAGAGAAAAAGATCAGATAACTCAGAGCATAAGAATTCTGACAATCTGAGTTTTCTGGTTAATTAAGGCTAGTGTGAGATTCCTTTTTGGCTGTGACTGAGAGTTAAAAGTCACTGTGGAATGTATGCATTTCTCTTATTGTCTTATAAAGTATAATGGAAAGCCATCAGTATTTGGTTGGTTCCTTAAGATCTTATAGTGCTACTGCTTATGTTTATAAACATCATTTTCCTACAAGATGTTACCTCTATAGATATGAGTGTGAAAGAACCTGGATTAAATCCAATTTAACCCAATGGTATAACTAAGGATATCTTGGGTCTTGAATTTTTAGTAGAGTCCAGACAGTTAAAATCTCAGAGTTGGGTGGTTGTCAATGTAGTTACATATCACAAGAGTAGAGCTTTAATGAAATTAGAATATTCAGGCCTTGATCTCCTTCTCCTGAACCAGATAAAACTTAGATGCGTATAATTCTGGTAATGTATATTTATAATGTATGTTTTTCAAAAGTCTTCAGTGAGTCAGATATACTTCCTTTGTGAAGTAAAGCTCATCTCTTCAAGCACTTCCAATTTATAGGAAATTAGGTCTCAGATGTGCTGAAAGTGAGGCAAGGACTGTTTTCTGACTCTCAATCCATTTAGTCATTTCAATAATTTATTCTTGGTATTTTGCTTTCATTGAAGGTTTGGGTACCTAGGCTCTGAGATTTATGAATGAGTACATTGGTGCTATTTTCTAAATCAGTGGTGCTTTCAATATGTGGCATCTACACTTCCAGGCAAACATAAACATTCCCCTTCTGCTTCAACTCTAACCATTACATTCACTGTTAGCTGTTTTTTCTCTATCTTTCTCTGCCCCTCCCATCTGAGACCTCACACAAAATAATGCATAATCTCTTCCTCAATTCTCACATTCACATACCCCACTTTCTCTGGCTAGCTCCTGCTTCAGATCTCCAATTAAGTGTTACTTCCTGGAGGAGGCCTTCCCAGTTTCCTGGGTTAACTTAGGTCTCATGCCTTCCCATAGTAATTTCACCATCCCCTCATCATATACATCAGTGATGTAGAAGCTCATAAATCTGGATGTCTATTCATAGTGACTTATGAGTTATTTTGTTGTTTACTAGTTGTCTCTGCTCCTATATCAATCAACCAAATAATAAAAATCAGTAAAATATTTCCAAATACATTTCAGTATTATGGGGATATTCTAGCAAGTTTTCTCACATTAACAGAATAAGTAAATTGATGTGTATTAATTGACGACTCGGTATATTAGTATTAATTGATGACTAGGTATTTTAGATGACTATGATTCCTAGGGATAGAGCACAGTCAAAAACCGAGGCAGAAAATTTACCTCTATTATGTGCCCCCTGATCAGCACAGCACAGAGTTAATCTAACTTTCTAGGCTTCTGCAGAAATACTGCCCCATACATTCTTTGGGTCCCTACTCATTTGGACTATTTAAAATTTTTTGTACCTAAGCACACCTTTCACTTTTCTCCTACCTAACCTGTACTCATCCAGATCTGGTCTGGGATGACTGGGGTGTCTTCCTCACTCACACCCTTTCCACCTCCCACTCCAAGTTCCCTACCTCTGTCTATCAGTACCTTTGTTTGTTAATGTCAAGGACAGTACCTGGCCCTTATTTATCTGTATATATTTCAGTGCCCAATAGTATTATTGAAATGTAGGAGATTAACCCCTTTAAGTTATATTTCATATAGGTAGCATTCATTTTTTTTCCTGATTGCTTGTCATTTGCTAAATCAACAAAGTATTTTGTGGCTCTCTTTTCCTTCCTATGTTTTAAATGTGAATTTTCCTGAGGGCAGGAGAAATATCTACTTATTTCTCCATTCTCCTGCATAACCTAGCACAGTGCCTTGCAGGTAGCAGCACTTCACTTGGTGCTTAAATGCAACTATTTGGATAAGGAAAGATCATATTCCTTGGCAAATAATTCTCTCTTGAATATGGAAGAAATTAGATCAGTTCATTAAAAGTGTGAGAAAAATAGGAATTCTATTTTGAAAACCATTGCATTCTTCCAGAGTACCAATGCCTACTGGGGCCTGTGGAGTTAATGCTTACAAAAAGGAATCCATTTCCTGTTTACTCAGCAGAGATGCAAGGAAAAAATATTTGTGCAATGACAGACAAGTGAAAAAATCCAAAGTAAGTAAGTACAATTCAATTTGAACAGTTGTTTCACACACACACACACACACAGAGACACACACGAAGAATTGCCATGAGGTTCTTTAAACGTATAGATAATTTATTTGCATCTTGGCAAATACGTTTTAGCTGCTGAGAAAAAAAATACCCCTACTATAGACAATGTATGTGTTTGAAAAAGAGGTAAGAATTGTAATGATAATCGAGTGATGTTGAGAAAATGAATACATAATGCACCCAGAAATATTAAAGATGAAGCAAACAAAGCTCTCAGTTGAAGAAATATGACTTGTTGGCTGTGTCTACATGAAACCAGAAATACCTGTTTGTATATGAAAAAAAAATCAACTAATTAAGTACATTGTTCTCAGGATGCTATAAAACTGGTTTAGTTTTGGTTGAAATGACCTTATTGACATCGTGTAAACACAGACTAAATGTCATAAAAACAAATATGAACTAAATTTTTTTCAAGTTAGAAAATACCTGTGAAGGCATACAGTATCAGATGATAATGATTAGGATTCACTGATCAACAAAGTTACATCATAGTCATTAGGCAATCAGGGATACATGTAAAATGAACAGATTACGGCAAATGCAAAGCACACTAACTGATAGTAAGGGTGAACTATTTCACAGTAAGATTGTTACTTAAGGAAAATTTTTTAAAATTATCATGAAGTATTGACTTAAATAAAAATATATGAACAAAGTAGTTATTTGATTGCTCTATAAGACTTGAAATTTTTAAAGTTATAAACCATGTACTATTCCTCTGCATAATGGTCAGTTATTTAGGGCTTGACAGTGACCCAAATGGATTTTCCAATATTCTACTTCCATATCTTCTCTGGTAGTAGTGCTCTAAATTGTCTATATCTGATGGTCTGAAATCATGTTCACTACTTAATTTTGTAAAGATTAGCAAATAATACCTACAAAATAGGACTGATTATGTCCCAGCGGATTACCAAAAATTGACAAGTAGAACCCCGAAGTAAATATTACTCATAGATTTTTCTAAATTCTCTGTTTGTAATTTCATAAAAGCAGCCACAGAGTCTACTGTCATTGCCTCTTCTACTGTGTAAGTTGGTTGGTAAAAAAAAAAAAAAAAAAAAATCCTGGTTACTGACTTTTCAAAAAAATTTTTTTTTTTTTTTTGCGGTACGCAGGCCTCTCACTGTTGTGGCCTCTCCCGTTGCGGAGCACAGGCTCCGGACGCGCAGGCTCAGCGGCCATGGCTCACGGGCCCAGCTGCTCCACGGCACGCGGGATCCTCCCAGACCGGGGCACGAACCTGTGTCCCCCGCATTGAGCAGGCGGACTCTCAACCACTGCGCCACCAGGGAAGCCCTCAAAAATAATTTTTCTAAGATATAATAAACTATTTTTCTGTTGCTCACCAAAGTGCTAGAGAGTAGGTGTAAAATAAAGTCAATGCTCAGAGGCAGAGACCTGAGATCAATTTAGATCTGTCTTTTATCAGCTTCATTGACTTTGAGAAAATTAATAACTTCTTAACATTCAATTTGGGGTTTTTTTTTAATGTGACTAATAATTCTTACTTTGCAGTGATATTGTAATTAAGATAAGTATAATTATCTAGAATTATACATTATCTAGAGTTGCTCCTGACACATGACAGGTGATTAAAAATGGATTTTTTCAGTAGTATTAATAGATAGTTTTTCAAGAAGTGTTGAATGAGTTTTGTCCTGTATGACAACCACTGGTAGAGCTACCTGTGACCTTGCATTTGAAACAATGCTGATACAACATCTGACTCAGAGATTTGTATGGATTCATGAAGGGTGTGCAACATGCATGCAACATATATTTTATTTTTCTTGAAAAAGTTGTTTGACTTGCTCAAGGTGCTACAGCACCACCTTCTCTTGGCTTTGGTTTTTGTAGACATTCTAGATGGAAAAATATTTTTGTTGAGACAGAGACTATATTAATATAACTAGAAATGATGGACATATAAGAGACAATTGATATTGTACATTTGAAGACAGGTGAGTATATGTGACCATCAGTCAGACCTAAAATAAAACAATGCATCTGCTATAGATGGAGTTATTTAGAGCAAGTGACATTGCTATAAATCTTGGTAAAAGAAAGGTATTTTTATAATTATTATTTCTACAGTTATCTATTTCAAGAAATATTTGAAGCAATATTTTGATTGAAGTCAAGGAAATTGGTCAGACCCTGAAATGAGTTTACATACTGGTAGTCGTACTCAGATATGAATAAAAGTAAAATAAATAACATGTTTTTCTTTTACCTTTAGTTTTGCAGTTGGACTAGTTCATTCTTAATATGTAACTTCCTTAGCAGCTGTATGCTAATTTAGAATTTTTTTAACCAAGCATACATTTGATTCATAAAGATGAACTATGCAGTTATATCTTGAATATTCCCTGGAATGTTACATCTCTAGAGGCCTCCAGGATCATACACATAAGCTAAAGCCTCAATAGAGTGACTTTTAGGATTTAGAAAAGAGATATTCTCATTATTCTTGAGGAATCTTTAGTTGTTCCTATACTTGAGAAATAAACGAAAATATTTTAAAAAGCTATTCTTGTTTTTCTTAGCAGGGTATCACTCTCTCAAATATTGTGCTTAATTGTAAATATGTGACACACATAAACTTAACCAGACTATGTAGTATTGTGCACCTAAGCTCTAATATAAGGTATCCAAACTTACTACCACTGTTTATAAATAAGTGTAAACTTCCAGCTCTCACTCTGGGGCAACAACTTGCAACAGTATGGACAGGTTTCTCTAACTCTAAAGGATTAGCGTGGCCTCTATTAAATTGGAAGTGGTAGAATTGTGACTATCATGATGGTTTAGAATCTCAGACATCTCCATTAACAGAACAAATTTACTTTCATACACCAGCTTTTTAATGTGGGACTTTCACCAGGTGCACAGTGGTGGCAAGGACATTGATGCAAGCTGTGAGAGGACTGGAAAATGGAGAGATGTCTCAAAACAGATAAGGCTTTCACCAAGTACAAAGCATAATCCTGCTGATTGCAGGGAGGAGGAAAGAAGGGCAGAGATAAAATCATAATATGTGTCAGGTCTTCACAGAGTACACTGCAGAAGACTATTATAGATTGTACTTTCTGAGAAACAGAAAGATGAGGATAGGCTGGAAAGCAAAGGAAATTCCCCAGAAAGTCAAATTGGCTGTGAGGTAAAGGTGGGAGGGAGAGACAGACAGAGAGAAAGGGACAGAGAGAGAGAGACACAGAAGTATCTTTGAGGTTTCAGAAAACTGCTAATTAGGTTGTAAAGCATAAATATTTCTGAAAATATCACCAGTGCTCACAACCCAAGACCTGATAAAGGAAAAGTCCTAATACCATCTTTAAAGTATTTGAACCAGAGATGAACTGAATCTACTGAATGACACAATAAATCCAAGACTGAGCTCAACCACAGATAAAAGTGACTCAATCGCTTTTATTAGCAGCCTGACAGAGCAAGAGGCATGCTTTTTTCTAGGGGAAAATTTCACCCACTTTACTTTATACTCCTTTTTAAATGTAAAGATGAATTTTGGCAAATATGTATCTTTTGAAATGCACAAAGAAGTAGGAAAAAATGACCCATAATCAAAAGCAAAAATAGCCAGTAAAGTCTGATCCATAGATGGCCCACATGTTAGAATTATCAGGAACAAAAGAGTATAAAATAACTATGATAAGTATATTGAAATATCTAGTTAACTAATAAATGAACAGATGGATAATTTCAACAGAGAAGAATAAACAATAGAAAAGACTTCAATAGAAATATCAGAATTAAAAAATATAATCCCAGAAATTGAGTTCACTTGATGAACTAAGCTTCATACTGGACCCAGAAGAAGAAAAGATGTAAACTTTGCAGACAGATTAATACAAATAATCTAAACTAAAACATACATACATACAAAAAAATCATCTAAATCACATGTTCTTATATATATGTAATGAGGATCCAAGAAAAGGAGAGTAATGCAGAAGAAATATTTAAAGATATAATGGCTGAAAAGTTTCCATAATTAAAAAAATATTAATCCAAAAACTTGAATAACACAATGCAAGATAAATACAAAGGTCTCACAGGCACATCATAGTCAAAATACTGAAAATCAGAAAAGAATGAAAAAAATTTTAAAGCAGTTAGAGAAAAAAGGGACATTAGACACCCTATCATCATTGTTATCATCATGATGATGATCATCATCATAAGGAGAAGAAGAGAAAAAGAAGAGGAAGGAGGGGGAGGAGGAGAATTAGAAGAAAATAAAAGGAAGAATTAAAACTGATTATTCATCAGAAATAATGAAGACCAGAAGACAGTGGAATGATTATCTTTAAAGTCATGAAAAAAAAAAAAAATTCAATCCAGAAGTGTGTATCCAGCAAAAATACTTCTCAAAATTAAGACAAAATACAATTATATTTAAAAAGACAAAGGCAGGACTTGCCTTGTGGAGCAGTGGTTAAGACTCCACACTCCCAATGCAGGGAGTCCGGGTTCAATTCCTGGTCAGGGAACTAGATCCCACATGCATGCTGAAACTAAGAGTTTGCATGCCACAACTAAGGAGACCATGTGCCAAAACTAAGAAGCCAGAGAGCTGCAACTAAGGAGCCCGTCTGCTGCAACTAAGACCCAGTGCAACCAAATAAATAAAAAAAAAAAAAAAAAAAAAAAAGACAAAGGTTAAACGTTTTTCTCTATAGGAAACCGTCATTATAAGAAATGCTAAAGAGATAAAGAGAGTCCCTTTGGAGGAATGAAGAGTACCAAAAAAGGTAAATATGTGTCGCAGTATAAAATAACTTGAAAAATCTGCTTTATTTCTATAAAGACTACTGGCAATTTACAATGGAAATAATAACATTTTATAAGGTTATTTGCAGAAGTAAAATATATGACAATAAATGGAATAGTATGATTGAAAATTTCTTACATTATGAAGTAATAAAATATTATTTGAAGTTAGATTGTGATAAGTTAAAGATGTATATGGTAATCTTAAGGACAACAATAAAATAACACAGAGATATATTTAAAAGGTCAATACATGAGATAAGAAAAAAACACCTTGATTAATCCAAAAGAAGGCAGGAAATGAGAAAATGAACAACCAAAAACTATGAACAAATAGGAAACATATAGCAAGATGCAATACTTAAACTCAATAATACCAATAATTACATTAAATAGAGAGATCAAGAATGTTAACCAGGTAAAAAAGCAACATCCACTATATACTATTTATAAGAAGTGTTCTTTAAATATAAAGATACATGCTGGATTAAGTACAAGCATGGAAAATATCTACCATAAAAATGGTAAGAATAAGAAGCAGGTGAGGCTATGTTTATATCAGAGAAAGTAGTCTTCAAGAAAAGGAGTATTGTTGGAGAATGGGAAGGAATATTTCATAAAAAAAAGGTCACTTTCTCAGGAGGCATTATAATCCTAAATGTTATGCACCTAATAAGAGACTGTAAAAATACATGTTGGAAAATTTAACAAAATAAAGGGAGGAACAGATAAATTGACAATCCTACTGGCAGATCATAACACACCTCTTGATTAAGTACACAAAATCAAGTACATATATAAAAGATTTGAACCACAATATCAAACTTGCTCTAAAAAAAATTCATAGAACCCTACAACCTGACAACTATAGAATACACATTCATTTCAAGTACACATGGAACATTTACCAAGATGAACAAGCTGGACCATTAAAGAAGTCTTAGCAAATTTCAAAGGCTTGAAATCAGGCAGAGTATGATTTCTAATAACCCCATAATAATTAGGAATTACTAAGAATGTTATCTAGAAAATATCAAAATATTTGAAAATTAATAAACACACTTCATTTGTCATGAACTAAGAAAAAATCACAAGGAAAATTAGACAATGTTTTGCACTGAATGAAGATTAAAACACAAAGTATGAAAATTTGTTGGATGATGTTAAAGTAGATGTCAGTCAGGTTGAGCTAGTATAACAAAGTACCATAAACTAGACTGTTTACAAACAACAAACATTTGCTCCTCACAGTTCTGGAAGCAGACAAACCCAAGATCAAGGCTTTGTCTTTTTGCTGTGTCTTGCAGGATCTCTCTGGGGTCTTTTCTATAAGAATAGTAACCCATTTATGAGGGCACACTGAGGATATTTAGGGTTTCAACAGGTGAATTTTGCAACACTCAGTCTGTAACAGTAGTTTTACAGGGAGAACTATAATTTTAAAAGTCTATGTAAGAAAAGAAGAAATCTTTTAAATAAAAAATTCTAAGCTGCTACCTTAAGAAGCTGGAGGGAAAAAAAAATCACATTAATTCCAAAGTAAATAGAAGGAAAAAACAAGTATAAATGTAGAAATCAGTAAAATGGAAAACAGATAAAAAATAGATTAAAAGATCAAAAAAGTAAAATAAAATGGAAAATATCAAGATTGTTATAGCCTTGTGAGATAAATCAAATAATAAAAAGGAAAAGCACAAACAGCAATATCAAGAATAAAAAAGATGACATTATTACAGATTTCACAGATGTCAGAAGAAAAAAGATATAAAGGACAACCTATTGCAATATATTGAATACCAAGGAGAAAAAGAAAAGTTCCTTGTTAAAGAAACTGGATTTTTAGTAAAATTTTACTACTGAACAAAACAACCCCTCTGGTCCCAGGTGGTTTGGGCAGTCAATTAATTCTATCAAAGATTAAAGAGAGGAAATAACATAGATTTTACACAAATTCTTTCAAGATCTGAAGGAGAAAGAAAAAACATTTTCTGATTCATTTTAAGAGCCACAATTTTGCTAATACCAAAACCAGATAATGACATTATAAGAACAAAACAGCAGCAAATAGATCAATATCCCTCATGAACATTGTTACAAAAATTCTGCATAAAATCTTAGTAAATTAAGTCCAACAGTATATAAGAAGGATGATGCAAGTATACTTTCCCAGGATAGAAATGTTGGTTTAACATTCAGAAACCAATCATGTAAATCATCTCTTTATAGAATAAAGAGGGAAAATATATGATTAATCAATAAATGCAGAAAAAGGGATAAAATTCAGCACCCATTCACTTCAATGGTCTTTTAACAAACTATGAATAGACAGTATCTTCTTATATTTTATAAAAAAGCACCTATGAAAAAATATCTATAGATAATATCATACTTAATGTTGAACCATTGTATGCATTCCCTCTAAGATCACATATAGGGTAAGAACAGACTCCAGAAATAAAAATCACATATATACAGTCAATTGATTTTTGATAAAGTGGTCAATGCAATTCAATGAGAAAAGCAGTCTTTTCAACAAATGCTATGGGAACAGTTGGATATCCATGTGGAGTAAAGTGAACTTTGACTTCTATTTCACTTGATAGGCAAAATTTAATATGAGATGAATAATAGATGAATCATAGCTAAAGTCATAATATTTCTATAAGAAAATGTAGCACAGAGAATTTTTACAACTGTAGCTTAAATGAAGATTTCTTATATAGGGCAAGAAAACCCACTTTCCTTAACAGAAGACACAAATAACTTAAAATTCATCATAATTGAATATATCTCTTCATAAGAAGGCACAATGACAAAAATAAACAGGCAGCCCACAGACTGGGAAAAAATACCCTATTCTCAGTACATATATCTGACAAAGGCTTTGCATCCAGCATATATAAAAACCTGTATAGATTAAAAATAGAAAAGCAAATAATCCAACTATAATAGGAAAAATATTTGAGCAGATACTTCCCAAATAAATATATAAAAATGACCAATAAATACATGAAAAGACACTGCACATCATTATTCACCAGACAGATGTCACTTCACTAGAAGATAACTGTTCACACCTACACAAATATTTAAAATAAAGGATTCATATAGTACCAAGTATTGATGAGGATGTGGAGCAACTGGAACTTTCATACTTTGCAGGAAGTGTAGAACAGTGCAGTTGCTCTGGATAAACATATGGTAGTTTGTTATGAAGTTAAGGATAAACCAACTCTATAATCTAGCATTTCACTCCTTTATATTTACTCTTCAAAATGAAATGTCCATAAAAAAGCTTGTAAATGTATGTTCATATAAACCTTATCACAATAATCTCAAACTGGAAACATGCCAAATGGCCATCAGTGAGAGTATGGTTTAACAAATTGTAGCATGGAGCGTATGTATTTTCTAGTTGAAAATCTAAAGATTTTAGTCTTTACTTCTATACAAATGACTGCTAAAATGTGCCTTCAGCATCAGGCCTTATTTTACAATAACTTTCCTGATTTCCTTTTTTTCAGTCATTCAACAATATATTTATTTATTATTTACTACAGGATAGACATTAGTCCTATTACTATATTTGGAAACATATAAATAAGATTCTTACTCACATGGAGACAATATTAACTGAGGAAGTAGCATTCATAAAACCACAGTAATTTTACATTAATTAAAGGTGTTGTAAACAAAACAAAAAAGAAGAAATATGAGGAAGTATGATGGTGAGAATGGATATGTGGCAAGAACAGGGATTAATTACCTACATAGGATAGAGGAGGCAAACTCTATGAAGACTGAAATATTTGCCCTGATACCTGGTACAAAGATCTCCTAAAAAACAGGAAGTGAAAATATTCTAATAAGTTAAGAGATAATTTGATCATCAGGGATATCACTGGGGATTATAGTTGACTTTTTTTCCCCAAAATAAACCTTAATATTGTCATTATATAATCTTTTCAATAATAAGGTACTAATTAAATCCAGTCTAAAGAGCAGGCAGCAAATACATTTTGCCCAGTTTCAATACTGTATTTTGAGATTATTAGCTAATAAACTTGTAATCAAGTAGGTATCCTAAAAGAATTTGAAAGAATTGGAATGTATATATATAGATGTATATTTGATAAATAGCAAATTTTATATATTTAAATAGACAAACTAAAATACTTTCCAAGAGAATCTGACATAATTTAGTCTTGAGCAGGATAGGTAGTGTCATGTAAACTTGTTTATAGTATTCATTTTCCCAGAAAAAGAAGTTTCTAGAATTCTAACAACAGGATAAAGAAGAAAACCTATCACAACCCTCCAAAAGAGCAAAGTTTTAAATTACTATACATTTTATCTATGACAACATCGTTCTAGAGAAAAACACCAACCCACAGACACAGAACTACTAGTTAAGATTGAAATGACTTCTAAGACTTCCAAATTTTAAAAATCTAGACTAAATAACTCTAATGCCTCCGTAAGTGTAAATATTTAGTCCTGAACATCTATCTCTCTGGGATCATTTTGGCATACCCTTTGGTTAATTAATTCAGATGGTTCATACTTATACATGGAATTGGGCTACAGAAGACACAGTTCCTTCTGGTCACACTTTGTTTAATTTCACCAATGAGCAGCAACTGTACACCTCATTGTTGGCTCAGACACACTTTTTTTTTTCCATTCTCTCCTTGTTATTTCCTCACATATTCTGAATTTAGAAATTTTAGTATACCAAGTCCATTTCTGAGGCTTTAGGCAGCAGGCTATTACTGAAAAGCCTGTAGAAATCAAAGAATAGCCAATTGCCTTTTTATGCCCGTTTGATTCTGATGCATGTCTTTATTCCTATTCTTAAAAGCCAACCTAAAGATCTCTATGCAAAGTTCCTCTGTAAACATGAGCGACTCCTGAGGCTTTTTTGTTAGTGCTTTGCAAATCAATGTAGTGCTTCTGAGTCAAGGAAACCCCTGAATGTAACTATTTTATAAACTTGTAATTGTAGAAGGAGGGCTTAGAATCCCTTTCGCCTGCTCTGAAATCATGTTGTGGGTTATATGTGTTGTGAAGCATTGAAGTTATGAGATATCAAACCTCCAGTGACTTTTTCATCTTTTAATCAGATTGCTTAGTAATTATAGAATAGTTGTATTTTCAGATTTACTTATCTTTTTATTGCAATTTTGTACTTCAGGAATAACATCATTTTTATCCTATTTTAGTAAAATTTTATAAAACTAAATTAAATACTGCCATTTACACTAGTGGAATCATTCAGAATTACACTTGTTTATTTACTTTTATCAGAAAACCTCTAAAAAATTTACTGTCTCAAAGATCAATATGCTTCCAGTAGGGCTCCAACCAAATTATTTATCCATTCTGTTGGTGAGTTAATAAAGAATATGAATGAAAAAAAGAGCTTTGTGGCCTCAGGCAGACTAGAAAAAACTAAATCAAATTCCCAAAGGATCTGTGGAGAGCAAAGAATATTTTCCCAAGGTGTATTGTGAATGTGACATGATCTGATCCTCCATCCCACATTCCATTCCCTTGACTCTTGTGGAGAAAAACCACATATAGCACTATGCTTTCTGAAGATCAGAATAAAAACGATAAAAACAACAAAAAAAGTCGGCCAAAGCACGCAGAAAAAAATAAGTCATCTAAATTTAAATTTTAAAAGAATGACAGGGCTTCACTGGTGGCGCAGTGGTTTAGAGTCCGCCTGCCGATGCAGGAGACACGGGTTCGTGCCCCGGTCCGGGAAGATCCCACATGCCGCGGAGCGGCTGGGCCCGTGAGCCATGGCCACTGAGCCTGCGCGTCCGGAGCCTGTGCTCCGCAACGGGAGAGGCCACAACAGTGAGAGGCCCGCGTACCGCAAAAAAAAAAAAAAAAAAAGAATGACAGGTAGCATGAACACATAGTCCAATGCAAAACAGAAAAAAGTAAAGATGCTAATCATGTAAATACATCTATTTCCCTTTATTTTTCATGTAATTTGTTCAAAGTAGTGTTTTTGGTCTCATTTCTTAATGTGTCTTTTCTAAATTTCCAGTTTTCTTAACTTCAAGTTATATATGCCTCCCTTGACTTATTTTCCTCTGGCCCTCAACATGCACACATGCATGCAGAAACACGCACATGGAGTCTTCTCCGGATAGGCCATTGTCTTCACCCTCTCCAAAAGGTTTGTACTCTGGCTACATTCTTTTGCACTGTGTCTTCTAATTCTCCAAATACTATTGTTCCTTGGAGACTTCACTAAGGTTCTCATACAGTATAAAACTCTCCAACTCTCTTACTTTTTAAAGAATCTTTTGTTAGTATTTTCTAAAGTTGGTTGTCAGGCTGCTTGAAACCTACTGTCAAGAAGAGGTGACTGAGAAGATGAAATTGGGTGAGTAGTCCCAGGAACACTGGTGAAGCCAGAACTGGGAGTCAGAAAGCCAAAACAGATTAAAGACAAACAAGTGTCTAAGCCAGCGACAGAAGTATGGGAAAAAAACCCACAAAGGAACCCAGCAAAGTGCAGCTGCACTGCTTGTTTTGGTGCTTCTTGCTGTTGTTTTCAGTTTCCATGTTCAGATGTTTTAGCCCCCGAGAGCGTGAAAAGTGCTGAAAAACTCATGTTATATTACTCCAACCTTCACTAGTCTCTTTTTCCACTTAACACTCTTAGAAATCATTGCATGGTTAGAATAGAAAATTGTGTATGTCTTAGATAATATAATTACATATTAAAAATATTATATCTGTATAAGACCTTAGGGATAATATAGTGCAGGACTTTTCAACTTTTCTTTTGTTTTGGACTCCTTTGGAAGTCTGGTGAACCCTGTGGACCATTTTTGAAAATAATTTTTTTACATGCATAAAGTATAACACATGGGATTACGAAGAAAACAACAGTATTGAAATACAACTTTTGAAATATTTTGAATACACCTAATTTGTGATATAGTAATATATGTTTTATGCATTAACATACCATATAAAGAGAATGGAATAAGATTATCTCAAAATATTTTCAGGTATCTGCAATATCTATAATATGATATGAAAATATCTGTGACTGATTCTGAAGCAGGAGATAGATGGGCCCCAGGCTGAGCAGCCAGAGTTTGTCCCCTGTGGACAGATACTCCAAAATAGCAGGAGGGAGGAGGAACTAAGCCCTGCCTAGATAAGAGACCACATATTTCTCATTCTCGAGGTCAAGAAGACCTTCCCAACTACACATGTGCAGAAAGGCTCCTTGAAGGTCAAAGGGAGGGGACATCACCTCATAGTAAGTGATGTCAACCTACCCATAGGCCTCTTCGATAGAATCCATCTTGGCTAAGAGATGAGCACGCACACATGTGAGATAAACCTGAGATAAACTAAATACGGGCTCAAAACCAGGCAAAGCAAGATGACTGGCCAAAGGAAACCTGGAAGAAATGCCCCAATAAGTGACTCAAACTACCACAAGGGAGAGACTCTCTCTCTGAGTCCGCCGTGTGTCTATCCACACGTACTCTTCTTCCTCCTAATAAGCACTTTACTTGCTTCACTACTTTCCATCTCTATGTGGAAATTCATTTCTACACAGCTGATGGGCTAGGGCCTTGCCACTGGTCCTTGGTGTTCTAGTGGCTAGGATTCAGCACTCTCGCCACCAAGGCCTGACTTCAATCTCTGGCTGGGAACCGAAATCCTGCTTTAAGCCACTGCAGGGTGAGGCCATCCGAGATCAATTCCTCATTGTGTCAGATTCAGAGGTGCCACTAATAATCCTATGATTATCTGTCTACACTGGTAATGGAAGGACATACAAGATTTCTATTAGGAGCTGGTGAATAAGAAGATTTTTTTCTCCCATTCAAGTTCGCAGGCCCTCTGAATTCTATTCACAGACCCCCTGAGAGTTGGTGGATCCCAGATTTAGCACCCCAATCTAGAGAAAGTTTTCTTTTACGTGTGAAGAAATGATGGAGGGGGAACAGCAGCTTGCCCAACATCATAAATATTAGTGCAAAGCACTGGAATTAACAGAAATCACATCTACTCCCCCCAAGGCCAGGGTTCTTAATACCACACTCTGCTAATTCATAAGCTTTCATTTTAAGATTGTCACAAACGTTAGTGTGTAAATTGGAGGCAAATCTTCATAATTCCTCAGAAAGTATCCTGTAAATGGAGGATTTATTACATTGTGCTCACCTCTGTCTTGTAAATAACTACCTTACATCAGAATGATCTGTATATCAATCTATCACCTCCAATAGCCAGTAAAGTCTTGTAGAAAAGTCACTGTGAGATATTTATCTCATTATCCCTGGATGTTTGTATAAGACTTTGTGTGTTTATTGGAGCTGAATATAATTTACTAACTTGATTATTTATTAAGCCACTGTCCTTCATAGTTTGCTTTTGTTTCCTGGGGCATTTTTTTGTTTCCTCACTGAACTGAAAGCTCCTGAAGACGGACATTTTTCACAGACTTCCATATTCTCAACAGTGCTTAGCACAATGCCATGTACACTTAATAAAGATTTCTACAGAGAAAAATAAACTATTTTTGAGAAGGGCTGATAATATAATTATTCAGATAAATGAAAATCTATATTTTAAATGTTTCTCAAAATACTATAGAAAAACAAATTAATATGAAGATTTCTATTAATGATCAGCTTTACATATTTTATATGCTTAATACATAATTAAAATATAATATTTTAAAACTCTTATATTGAATGTATTGGTTTGGAAAGGTCAATACTTTTAATTATTCTCCAAACAGATAACCTAGACAAAGAGCATTTGCCAGTCTCACCCTTGCCAGAGAATCTACGACTGTGTTTCAAAGGATGGTATTCCAGAAATAAAAGTACATTGCATCTTGGGATATTTAAGAAATAAATTTGAATAAATAATTTAATTTGAATTTTCCACCAACCATATTTTCTCACTTCTGCTGTATTTGGATGTCATCTAATTTCACAGAAGTTTATTTTCATTACAGTCTTAGGGGAATTAGCTTCTTCTCAAGTATGATTACCTATTCTTTTGTGGCGAGTGGTTTTATATGTTACTATCCTGTTGTTAGCCATCTGAGTTGATTCCCTCAGATCCTGCTCTTATTATCTCAAGTCAGGTTGAGATCCAAAAATAATGCACAAAGATAACAACAACTGCACCATTAACATGGATAACATGTTCTAATCCTACTAAAAACTTTCCTTAACAATTTTTAATATATTTTCTAAGTAATTTTTTAAAATTTAATTTCCATTTGAAACATGACAGTAATTGGAGTTTATAAATGATCAGATAGTCTTTGCCTGTTTTTCTGTCTTGCTGGTTGTCTTTTAAAATGAAGATTTCATTATCTCATTATATTAATTAATTTACTTAACATCCAAGTCCATGGACTTTACTATATTTGATGGTGGAAGTCATATTTTATTAAAATTCTTATTTATATTATTTTTAGTTGAATTCAAAATTGGCAAATTTCAAATGTAATACCAACTTTTGAAAGCAAAGGGTCATGAGATACTGATATGAGGGTATTTGATATAATTTTGAATTGTTCTAATGACTTAACAGTTAGGATGATACTTTTAAATTATCACTGTGTTACAGAATTTTTTTAGTTGGTGGAGAATAGGAACTATTACTCTTCCACTATTAGTTTTATCTCCTTCCTCCCTTTTCTTTTTCTTTCTTCCTTTCTCTCTCTCTCTTTCATTCTTTCCTTCTCTTTCTATCAAACATTCACAACATAGTAATAATAATAATGATAATAAATTCACATAATTATTTTCAAATGTTACCTCATTACATTCGTATAATAATCCTGTATAGTAAGTATTCTTTTTATCTTTTTTAAAAATAAATATTCCAGAGGATAATTACCTTTCCTTATTCACTCATCACCGATTCTTTTACATTAATGAAAAGCTTGGCCACTTAAAACTAAATTGCTTGAGTTTCAAATGTTATTTGATCTTTAAATAAAGCAACTAATCATTAGGATAATATTTTAAATGTATACTTTGACAATAATCTCATCATAATTCACATCCTGATTTTTTGTTAATTACTGTAGAAGGCAGAGCGACACCATTATGCTATTATGATACCCATATGTTGCAGGAGAAGTGAAACTGGGGTAATTCAATGAACAGTGATTGGATTTACTTACATAACTTCCCTATACACATTAGGCAAGAAACATGCAGTCAAGTTAAAATTGAATTGCATAATGTCACAAACTCTTACATGCTAGAACGACCCCTTTCCCTATCTTACTATCCTGCTGTTGGCCATCTGAGTTGACTCCCTCAAATCCTTTCTTGTTTTTTAAATCTTTCCCTCAATTGTTTTAAAAGGAAAATGATCTCCCAGTCAGACTCAGAAGTGGAGGGGAATTACTAATCTACTGCAAATTAAAAAGCTGAAAAAAATCTAATTTGTTTGTTACATAAATATTATTTTCAACCTTTTATCCCAACCTCCCTTTTGAACAAAAGTTCACACCTTCCTTTAATGCTCTTTAAAATTCAAAATGTGCTACTTATTGGTAAAGAGAAATCAAGGCATTGATGAATTTAGAATATTTGTTTTCAAAATACATGTATGTCTATTGCAATACTAAATCAGAAGGTCAAGCGGTGCATCTTACTATCAGACTAAAAATTACCATCATAGGTAGATACCTAAATTGACTTCAAACTTACTTTACATTGAATTTGAACATTATATTTCATTACAATACTTATTTATTCAACAAGTGTTTACTGACAATTGACTACATGTTCTACAATTTCCTAGGTGCTAGGGGTACAACAATCAACAACACAGACAACTCTATCCAGGTTACTCAGAGCTTATATTCGAATGAGTAAAATATATATCAGAAAATGAAAAGTGCTGAAGAAAAATTAAGCAGAGTAGTGGGTAAAGTGATGTTAATTAGCAGGGTACAATTTTAAATAAGGTGGTCAAGGATTATTGTGAAAGTGACTTTTGAACAGAAACTTAGCAAGGTGAGTGAGCACTTGAGGAACTGCCTACTAAGCAGAGGAAACGGCAAGGGAAATGGCCTTGAGGCAAAAGCACGCTCACTTAGGACAGCGTGGCTGGAGCAGAGTGTGCATGGTGGAAATAGTAAAAAAAAAAATGAGTCCAAACAACTGTAAGGTGAGAAAGTGACCTTGTGGAGTATCATAAGGACTGATTTTTCTCTGAGTAAGATGATGTCAATTACAAATCGGCATTTGCCATTGGCACTTGCCATCGACCTCTACAAGGATTAAATCATGAGCTACTGCAGCTGCTGACTTTCAAGATCCCCTGAAAGGAGTTCAGGGTGGAGAGCAGAAAAGAGGCACTCTGTGCTCTGGGAAAAACTGGCAGAACAGGTCTTCAGATAGTTAGATATTTTCAGGAGACTATTTTATGAGACCAATTCTTATATCTTCTCATATCTACAAAAGCACTAAAATCCTTCATGGTGACGTTTGTTCCTCATGACTAGCAGTAACCTTCACGAGACTAGCACAAACCTGCGAAAAATATGTGCTTGATTGTATGTACTCCCCCTTCACCAAAATCACATATATACTGACCTTCCCCCCTACCTCTTTGGAGCAGTTTCTCAGAGCTGTCTGAGATGCTGTCTCCTAGGCTATAGTCCTCGTTTTGCTCCAAATAAAACTTAACTCACAACTCTCACATTGTGCATTTTTTAAGTTGGAAATGGGAAGCGTATGTGGTATGTATGGACAAAAGAAAGTGAACAGGCAGAAGCAGGGAGACTAGTTAAGGGGCTGTTCCAATAATACATAAGAAATATAAAAGTGGTTTTTCCTAAGGTGGTAGTAATTGAGGTGCTGTGAAGCAGATTTGGGGTAGACTTTGAACATGAACAGGATTTACTTATAGATTGCCTATTGACTATGAATTGGATGTGGGGTACGAAAAAAAGGGTCTAGAACAACTGGAAAAATGAAGTTGCCATTTGTTAGGAAGACTATGGGAGTAGCAGGATTTCAGGGGAGTATTAAGAATTTGGTCTAGGGCAAGCGAAGTTTGAGATGACAATTAGGTATCAAATAGAGATGTCAATTAGAGAGGTGGATAACTGTGTCTGGAATTCAAATAACAGGTCCAAGCTGGACATATAAATTTGGAAGTCATCTGCATAGAGTCATGAGACTAGATGAAATCACTATGCAAAGGAATGTAGACAGAGAAGAGAGGAGGGTCATGAGCTGAACTTTGAAGACTCCAAGCCTTTAGAGTTTGATGAAGTGAGGAAAAACAAGGAAAAGGGGTTAAAAAGGAGTGGTAAGGAAGGAACCAGGACTGCAGTGACCTGGAAGCTGAGAGAAGACATTTCAAGCAGAATGAACAGTGTGTTTGTTAGGTCAGATAACAGGACTGGTTTGCCAAGTTATAGGACCACGTGTTTTACCGATGTGGAGATGAGCAGTTTGATAGAGTGTTAGGTATGAGTTTATCAGGAGGTGAGATTTTGGAGATAAAAATATAAATAACTATAAAGGAATATTGCTGTTAAAGGAAACAAGGAATGGGATGGTAGTGGAAAAAAGATGTGTAATCAAGAGAATTTATTAAGATACCACAGCAAATTTATATGCTTACAGGAGTAGTCCAATAAAGAAGGTAACAATTATGATGAAGGACGGAGATAAGAGAATCACCTGAATGATGTCCTTGAGTAGGCAAGAAGGAGAAGGATGCTCAGGTGGAAGACTGACCTTAGATAGGAGAATATACAGTTCATGTAAAGTATATATTATATTATACTGGTGACTAATGCTTGTTTAAAACCAACTTCATGAACATTTAAGTTTTCATATTCCAAAGAACTAGGTCTCATAAAACTCATATAGAAATGTGTATTTTTATTTTCCCTATTTTATAGATATGAAAAAACATAGGTAAAATGAAGCCACTACAGTCAGAAAATATGCTGCAAAAGTGGAATTCAAATCTTCTAACACTTCTTGGGGATTTTAATTAGAAATGGACTGAGATCAGCCCACAATCCAGATCATATAGAGTCCTCTGATCACTCTAGGGGTGATATTGTTTCCAAATTTAGGTGTACCTCGGAATCACTTTGAAGATTTCATTTTGCTTTATTTTAGAAAAGAATCTCTTTTCTAAACTTTTGGATATTCTCATTCAGTGGATTTGGGGAGGAAATGGACCATCTATGCTTTAAAGTAAAGCATCACAGTTGTTTCCAGTGTGGCTTCACTGCAGAGTCAGACCTATAGACTGTATCAAATGGTTTTCTACACATAGATGTCCTCTGCAAGCTGGATATATTTTCAACCATGAAGAAAGATGAAATTATGAAAAGTTAGAATGTAGTTTTTATGACAAAAGACCTTTGGCAGATTCTCTCTGCTGGATATATTTTTTCCACCATGAAGAAAGAAAAATTATGAAAAGTTAGAATGTAGTTTTTATGATAAAAGACCTTTGGCAGATTCTCTCTGCTAATTAATAACATTAGATACATGAATTTTCTTTTTATAAAGATTGGGGGAATTAATTTGGTGTTAAAGAGAGAGTAGTAAGACCTAATTCAAATGTTCGTTTTTAGTTCTGTCCGGTACTCCCTAAATGATGAGGAAGTATATCAAGGGCTGAATCAGGGGTTGCAAGGAAGCCTGGTCCCAATTTTAACCACAATTATCTTGCTTTCAAGAGTCCTGTTTAATATTTCACTTTAAAGAATTTTTATATTTTATTAAAACATTTTAAAATGGGTGAAATTATATGGTATGTGAATTATATTTCAATAAAGCTATTTTTTTTTAAAAAATGATTTCTTAAAAAGACTGAATTAGACAGATGGTATTCATCCAGGATTCAAGACCCCAAACACTCAGATGCTCAGCTTTCTAGTATCACTACTGTCTCCCTCCAGAACAGTTTTGTCAAACAACACTAATTAATAAAAAGATGCGGGGCTTCCCTGGTGGCATAGCGGTTAGGAGTCTGCCTGCCAATGCAGGGAACACGGGTTTGAGCCCTGGTCTGTGAGGATCCCACATGCCGCGGGGCAACTAAGCCCATGAGCCACAACTACTGAGCCTGCGCGTCTGGAGCCTGTGCTCCGCAGCGGGAGAGGCCGTGACAGTGAAAGGCCCGTGCACTGCGATGAAGAGTGGCCCCCACTCGCCGCAACTGGAGAAAGCCCTCGCATAGAAACAAAGACCCAACACAGACAAAAATAAAGAAAGAAAGAAAGAAAGAAAGAAAAGAAAAGAAAAAAAAAAGATGCTCACCAATTAGTCTCATATTCATTGACACAATGCTCTAGACAAGTAGTACCATCCTATGGAGACTCCATCAAAATAAATCTATTTTGACACTTTTGTCCTAGGGTAACTGGAGGGACTTACATGTACAGAGATGAAACTAAGCAGAAGCAATTCTTATTACTAACTTGAGCCTACCCCCTAAATTCTACAGACTCTTCTGATAAGCTGGATTAGATATGAGTAACTTTAAGAATTATTTGCATAAAGTACACAGATATAATTCTTAGAACAATATTAAACTTCTTTGGCCCTTTCTGCCACTAAAACCACACTTATTCTGGCTATTTCAATTTTACAACTCTGACTGATAAGTTAGTAAGAGAGTTAATTAAAAATTTAAAGAAACATTTTGTGTTAGCATAGGTTCTCTGATAAGCAGAAACCAAGATGGAATTAAATATTAGTAAATTTATTATGGAAAATACCTTGTGAAGAATAAAAGGGGGGAAGGAGCCAGGAGAGGCTGAGAGAGCCATCAGACCACCTTATAAGTCTGACCCAGAGTGAAAGAGAAAGAGAAGGAAGGAGAGAAGTTTTCATGCAAGCATCTTAGACTACAGTGCAGTTCTAAGAAAATTTTGGCAAGGCCACTTTGCCATATTTGAGCCAAAGTCTCCCAATAAAGAAGACCAACTCCTCCAGGAGCCGGCCTGCATTAGCATCTCTACCTGGCTCAGTCTTTGTCTGAGAGAAGCTATGGGAAATGTGGCTTCTATACAAACATTGCAATAGGTTTTAGAGGTTCCTGATGGAGCCCTTGATCAATTACACTTTTTGAAATTGGAGATCTGAGAGGCACATTCTCATGACCACCACACATTTATATTCTAATGATGTATACTTGCATGTCTGAGTTCGTGTTATTTACGAATCCATTGTTGCTGACTTCAAGTTAAAACTTTGCTACCAATAACTGTAGAGGCTGGAGATTACTCCATATTCAACTTCAAGAACTGGACCAGAGAACCCGATATTCCCTTTCCTTCATACTATCACTTAAACACATTTTAATGTCTAAGTTTTCTGTTTCTTCCTATCATTTCTAGAGTCAAAACCATAGGGGAAATAGAATTTACTCCTGTTTCTATGTAAAAGGAAGGCACTTTTCCCAAAAGGCACCATTAAGAAAGACTGAGAAGGTGCCAGTCCTGAGGCTGTGTGGACTGAGCTGTTCTTCACACAGTACTGATTCCTCTCATTCCTCAACCTCACCAGCTAATGGAATATGCTCCTCCAAAGGGCAAGACTTATTCATGGAATGACTTCAGAGAAAAATGTACAAGGAGTAAAGCAGTGCTCTTAGGGTGATGAAATGAATTCTTTATGCTCTGTCTGTGAAGGGATTGGTGTTTACTCCCAGTTATCTCTGTGCTTTGACTTCAGTTTAAGATTACCAGCTGTCTGCCTTCCTATGGAAGAGATTTGATTATATTGAAAAGGGATGAGAAATATTCCTGAAGTTACATTCCTCTGCTCTAACCACAAACCTGGGCTGGTTCTGGAGACATAAAGATAAATATGCATGATCTCAATTGTCAGGCTCACAAACTCTTTAGTGATTTAGAGAATTTGTATTCTGGAAGGTAGATAACTGTACTGTTAGAAATCTTGAGATTTTTGTTTTAGTCTTAGTTCTCTGTGACTGAGAAAATCATTTAGACACTTTGAATCAGAGGTTTCTTATCTGAGCTGGCTGTACTAGCAGACCAATGTAAATGATACTTCCAGGAATTTTACAATACAACAGCCCTACATCGTAGTCACTCTCCCATCTTTCAAAATCTATTATTTTAATCAGTAACATAGAAAATCTCAGAGAGGAATTTCTATGACAGTGTTCAGCTGAGTATTGGTGTGCATGTGTGTGCTTATGTACACACACACATATATATACATATATATGTTATGCATATATATGTTATACATATAAATTATAGTGAGATTACTTGAGGAGTGAAGAAATAACCTCAAATTATAGTGGAAGGACTCTTTGAAATGGTTTGTGGGAATGAAAATGAAGCAGGGAGTTTTAGAGCCAGGAGATATCTTAGTTCAGATTTTTTTTTTTTAATTCTCTTTTGGGTCTACCTGCACCATAATCAACTGTGATGTTTATTTTAAAGACAGATTCCTGAGCCTCAGTATAGACCTTCTAATAAAGACTCCTTTGATATGGAGCCCAAGAATCTTAATTTTTAACAAAGCCTCTAGATGGCTTTTTTACACATGAATGTTTGAGGATCATTCATCTAATCCAAATCTTTTTTATAGATGAAGAAACTGAGGCTCAGAAGCAATAATATACATTTATGGAGTTGAATTGATCAAAATGATCCAAATAGCTAGTATGTGAATTCCAACTGAAATATTCATATCATTCAGTCATTCATTTATTCATTCCTTTAACAAAAATTTATTATTTACTCAGGTACAGTGCTAAGTATTTATATTATCTAATACTTAAAACTCTCTGTATTATAATAGCTTAGAAGTTATAATTGTAGGCAGATTTAGCAGAGGATCCCTGGAAGAAGAGAAATAGGTAGGCACAGCTTTCTTGACATGAGAGAAGCTATTTTAGGCTTAAGTTATCTTGTGATCTAAGCCTGGCCACAGTGTTAGACCTTGCAGAAGAAGAGGCCTCAGTGGTTAATGATTTTAAAGAAACAAAAAAGTGAGAACAAAACAGCTATTACCAGGCCAGAGAAATAGTTTAACCATATCAGAGACAAACTGTTGTAAAGACCCCCAATTCTGTTTCAAAGGTAAAGATTAGCCTGAAGCACATTCTTGAGCTGTTTAGAATCCAAACCCCCTTGAGCACTCAACCACCAGACTAACTAGAGCCTAAGGAATGATGCTGTTGACCTTTGCTGACCCTTGTGACTTCAATCAATTAGAGCCTGAACTCTGTCAACCTTTGCCCCAATTCCATGCTGCATTTTCCTTTGCTCAAGCCTTTTCATGAATATTCACACACCCTTAGCTTAAAATTTCCCCAATTTCAGAGAGATACTGCCTTGGGAAATATTCCTGGAGTGCTGTGATGGAGACTGCAATGGGGGTGGTAAAAGAATTTACCAGAAGTGAGAGGAGAAAGTGAGATTTACTGAGTACACTGCAAGGGAGCAGTGGGCTAGGCCAGGAGGGGGGGGTCTGTGCTGGGGGAGAGAAACTGGGCTTCTTTTATGGTCCCTTCTGGTCACCCTTGGGTTAATCTTCCACCCATATGGTGGTTAGGGCTACGTGTGTCCTAGCTCTACCTTCTTGGAATGCCAATTGCTTGTGACTGCTAGTAATTTCCATTGGGGGCAGGGTGTTATCCTCTTATCTTGAAAGGACCTCCCCAGCCTAAGATGGCTGTTCTATTGTTAAGCTCCACATTCTCTTTACTTGTTGCACTTAATAAAATCCTTCCTTCTCCCACTCTTTGGCTTGGTTGTGTCTTTTGGCTTGACATCCACCAAGAGGTGAACCCAGTTTTTGGGTAACATAATTACTTCTCAGGAGACTGAGGCTAAGTTCTTTGAATAGTTTGCCTATGTTCTGACCCCTAGAAAGCTGATGGTTTTAGGTTTAAATCTTATGTCCCATCTGGAGGGTAAGCACCCTCGTGGGAGCTCTCCAAGGGTTTATATGGTCTCAATATACTTTCTCTGGTGCTTTCTGCTAATGTGGACAACACTGAGCATATGGTATTTGGGGATCTACCCTGCACTTTCTTCACCCTGTGAATATTTCTGCCTTTGATATAATTTACCTTCTCCTCCCTACACAGCTTCCCCAGTCTGATTTCTGGATGATTGGAATTGCTCCCCCCCCCACAAAACAAAAAACAAACAAACAAAAAACTTATGCTCCTTAACCCCAACTTGTGTTTCCTCCAGAGGCAGAAATGGACTAAAATGTTTTGTGTGCCTATGGTATAGCAAGAAGTTTTTCATACGTTATATCATTTAATCTTTTCCTCATTGAAGTAGATAGTACATATTTCTGACCTATACAAAATGAGAAACTGAGACTCAGAAGTTTAAAGGAACAGGACCAAGATCACAAAAGCCTAGGCATTAGACTTACAGCTTTCAACAAGTAATTTAATATGTTTTTTAGACCCAAAGACTATGACTAGCTACTTGAAACTTCTGTAGGTTTAAGTATGAAGATCTAAACTTCTGAAAGAGTGTCAGCTCAGACCCTCAGCTTCTGACTCCTGAATTGCATGTGTAACTAGTAATGCTGGAGTCCAGCCCACTGTGCTGGAAGTTGTCTCCAGCCTGTCAGCAGAGTTATCAATGGCTATGTGTTTCAATCAAGCAGTGAAATGAAGAGTAAACAAATGTGGTTATTTTCCCGTATTTCAGATTGCTGCCTAGGAATACTGTCAGCTGGGACCATGCATTATGCTAATGTTATTACAGCATTGTCTTCTTTGCATTCCAACGGGGACTGCTTTTGTTCTCACAAACTGTACCTCACTGAAATCTGGAAGTACCTGGTTTACATATTCACTGTCACTCTTGGCTTCCTCAGGGACTATTTCAAAGTACTAGAGGATGGTAAGCAAATTAGTTATTTGATTTCAATGAACCAAGGTCAACATAACATCTGTTTTCTTCAACTTTGCTATCACTTTTATTTCTGCAGCATTTGCTTGGGCCTGTGATTCATTCTGTCATCTAAGAGCATATTCAATGACCTGGAGCCACTTATCTTTCCTGGCAGGGTTCTTTCAAGTTGTTTTCTTGCCACAGCCTGGCCAGCAAACTATGACTGAGTAACCAATGAAAATTCCTCAAATTCTGCTGTTTGCAAACTATACAAATGTCCTTTCCTTCCAGCGAATTGAGCAGTAGCATTTGACAAAGTGGATGTAAACATTTTTGTGGTCAGTATGGGAAAAGGAGGAAAAAAGTTCTTGGTCACCCACTTCCATATCAAGTAACCCTAAGGCAATGCATTCATTAGTCAAATATCTTATAGAACAAAGAATTTACTAAACAAATATTTTAGGTATCTTTTTACTTATTTTTGAAATCTGTTCTTTAAGAACTAGGAAACTTAGAAGAATCTTTCAAGATCTGCAATCACCATTGTCCCCCAAAGTCATCTGCTTTCAAATGCAAATTTCTTTGGCCAAAATGGCAGATCACATGGGTTCACATGGGGGGTAGATAAGACTGGATTGAATCAGGTTGATGTTGTAAAGTGTTAGAAGCAATCTCAATCTAAAGGGTAAGTACAAGTATGATCCTGAAGGAGAACCAAAGTCAAATGAAAGGAGAGGTATCAGGTTCAAGAGGTGAATGTGGGGGTGGAGTCACAATTGCGGAATACAAGATGTGGCGTTTGCGTCTCTTCATAATTAGGGCAACTGCTAGGCTCTGGTGGGGGTCCTCGGACTCCTAAGGGGATGGGAAGAGTCCCCATATGACCAGGTAGAACATGGGAGGGAATAAAAGTGGAGGAGGAATGGGATCAGTGCCCCTGATGGGGGACTGGGGAAGGGGAGGGGTTCCCATGCTCAGAGGGGCCCACCCATGGTGAGGAAATCAGCAGGTATGGAGAGGGACTTTCGGGGGTTTGGGGGATCAGAGGGGACTGCGGACAGCAACTCCCCTGCCTGCTCAGGACCTGGCAAGCCTACCGGAGTCCCGGAACTTAACCACCCCCCCAGGGGCCCCTCACAGTGAACGGATCAGCAGGAACAGAGAGGGACCTTTGGGGGATCAGGGGATTGGAGAGGAATGCAGCCAGCATCTCCCCTACCTGCTCAGGCCCCAGGGAGCCTGGTGAGTTGCTGGGCCTGAACCCCAAACTGTAGGGTCCCCTTATGATCACGTGGGTCTTGGGCCTGAGCCCTGCCCCAGCCAGGACCTCCTGGAAGACCTGAGTACTACCTCCTGGAAGTCCTGAGTACTGCCTGCCCCGCAAAAGGCCTCTGTGGGCCATGCAGGTTCTGGCCATGAACCATGAACCCCACCTTCACCAAAACTTCCTCTGGCTGCACAAGTCCAGGTGGGCCGAGCGCTGCTCCCCTCCGAGGCCTCCTCTGCCCATGCTAGCCCATGTGGGCATGGCTGTGGAGGCCTGTGCCCCAGCTGGCCTGTCCAGGCACATGTGAGAGGAACAGACACTGGTGAGAGGAAAAGAGGGGCTGACACAGAGGGTCCAGAGACCTACCAAGAGGTCTTAGAGGCCTACTGGGGAAGTAGGCCTAGGTTATAGGAAGTGAACCTATAGCTATAGGAACCTATAGCTATAGGAAGTGAACCTATAGCTCACTGTGGGGGCAAGGACACAGACAGAGGTGGCACCAGGGAATTTTAATTTTATTCTTTTTTTTATTTATTTAATTTTATTTTTTTGCTGTTGTGGTTCTGTTTTGTTTTGTTGTTGTTGTTTCATTTTTATAGTTATTTTCTCTAATATATTTTTTTATTGCCACATTGCGTGGCTTGCAGGGTCTTTGTTCCCAGGCCAGGGATCAGACATGAGCTCCTGTGGTGGGAACACTGAGTCCAGGCCGCTGGACTAACAGAAAACTTCAGGTCCCAGGGAATATTAATCTGTGTGAGGTCTCCTGGAGGTCCTCATCTTGGCACCAACACCTGGCTCCACCGATCTGCCTGCAAACTCCAGTGCTGGATTCCTCGGGCCAAGCAACCAGCAAGACAGGAACACAGCCCCAAACATCAAAAAAAAAGAAAAAAAAAAAAAAAAAAGAGCTAACAGAAAGATATGCTACAGATGAAGGAGCAAGGTAAAAACCTACAAGATGAAATGAATGAAGAGGAAATACACAACCTACCTGAAAAAGAATTCAGAGTAATGATAGTAAAGATGATCCAAAATCTTGAAAATAGAATGGAGACAAGGACATAGAAGAACTTAAGAACAAACACAATAACTGAAATTAAAAATACACTACAAGGAATCAAAGCAGAATAAAAGAGACAGAAGAATGAATAAGTGAGCTGGAAGATAGAATGGTGGAAATAATTGCCACAGAGCAGAATAAACAAAAAAGAATGAAAAGAAATGAGGAGAGTCTCAGAGACCTCTGGGACAACATTAAATGCACCAACATTCAAATGATAAGGGGTCCCAGAAGAAGAAGAGAAAGAGAAAGTGTCTGAGAATATATTTGAAGAGAATACAGTCGAAAACTTCCCTAACATGGGAAAGGAAATAGCCACCCAAGTTCAGGAAGTGCAGTCCCATACAGGATAAACCCAAGGAGAAACACACCAAGACATATATTAATCAAACTAACAAAAATTAAATTCAAAGAAAAAATATTAAAAGCATTGAGGGAAAAGCAAAAAATACCATACAAGGGAATCCCCATAAGGTTATCAGCTGATTTTTCAGCAGAAACTCTGCAGGCCAGAAGGGAGTGGCAAGATATATTTAAAATAATGAAAGGGAAAAACCTACAACCAAGATTACTCTACCCAGCAAGGATCTCATTCAGATTCAAGGGAGACAACAAAAGCTTTACAGACAAGTGAAAGCTAAGAAAATTCAGTACCACCAAACCAGCTTTACAACAAATGCTAAAGGAACTTCTCTAGGCAGGAAACACAAGAGAAGAAAAAGACCTACAAAAACAAACCCAAAACAATAAAGAAAATGGTATTAGGAACATACATATCAATAATTACCTTAAATGTAAACAGATTAAATGCTCCAACCAAAAGACAGACTGGCTGAATGGACACAAAAACAAGACCCATATATATGCTGTCTACAAGAGACCCACTTCAGACCTAGGGACACATACAGACTGAAAGTGAGGGGATGGAAAAAGATACTCCATGCAAATGGAAATCCAAATAAAGCTGGAGTAGCAGTACTCATATCAGATAAAATAGACTTCAAAATAAACACTGTTACAAGAGACAAGGAAGGACACTACATAATGATCAAGGGATCAATCCAGGAAGAAGACATAAAAATTGTAAATATTTTTGCACCCAACATTGGGGCACCTCAATACATAAGGCAAATGCTAACAACCATAAAAGGGGAAATTAACAGTCACACAATAATAGTGGGGGACTTAACACCCCACTTACTCCAATGGACAGATCATCCAGACAGAAATAAATAAGGAAACACTAGCTTTAAATGACACAATAGACCAGATAGACTTAATTGATATTTATAGGACATTCCATCCAAAAACAACAGAATACAGTTTCTTCTCAAGTGCACAAGGAACATCCTCCAGGATATATCACATCTTGGGTCACAAATCACGCCTCGACAAATTTAAGAATACTGAGATCATATCAAGCATCTTTTCTGACCAAAACACTATGAGATTAGAAGTCAATTACAGGAAAAAAACTATAAAAAACACATACACATGGAGGCTAAACAATACACTGTTAAATAAGCAAGAGATCACTGAAGAAATCAAAGAGGAAATCAAAAAATATATAGAAACAAATAACAAAGAAAACACGACAAACCAGAACCTATGGGATGCAGCAAAAGAAGTCCTAAGATGGAGGTTTATAGCAATTCAATCCCACTTCAAGATACAAGAAAAATCTCAAATAAACAACCTAAACCTACACCTAAAGCACTAGAGAAAGAAGAACAAACAAAACCCAAAGTTAGTAGAAGAAAAGAAATCATAGAAATCATAGCAGAAATAAATGAAATAGAAACAAAGAAAACAATAGCAAAAATCAATGAAAATAAAAGGTGGTTTTTTGAGAAGATAAACAAAATTAATAAACCTTTAGCCAGAGTCATCAAGAAAAAAAGGAAGGAGATTCAAATCAATAAAATTAAAAATGAGAAATTACAACTGACACTGCAGAAATACAAACGATCATAAGAGACTACTAGAAGCAGCTATAAGCCAATAAAATGGACAACCTAAAAGAAATGGACAAATTCTTAGAAAGGTACAATCTCCCAAGACTGAACCAGGAAGAAATAGAAAATATAAACAGACCAATCACAAGCAATAAAATTGAAACTGCGATTAAAAATCTTCCAACAAACAAAAGTCCAGGACCAGATGGCTTCACAGGTGAATTCTATCAAACATTTAGAGAAGAGCTAACACCCATCCTTCTCAAACTCTGCCAAAACATTGCAAAGGAAGGAACACTCCCAAGCTCATTCTACAAGGCCACCATCACCCTGATACCAAAACCAAACAAATATATCACAAATATAGAAAATTACAGGCCAATATCACTGTTGAACATACATGCAAAAATCCTCAACAAAATACTAGCAAAAAGAATCTAACAACACATTAACAGGATCATATATACGATCAAGTGGGATTTATCACAGGGATGAAAGACTTCTTCAATACACACAAATCAATGTGATACACCATATTAAACAATTAAAGAATAAAAACCATATGATCATCTCAATAGATGCAGAGAAAGCTTCTGACAAAATTCAACACCAACTTATGAGAAAAACTCTCCAGAAAAGTGGGCATAGAGGGAACCTACCTCAACACAATAAAGGTCATATATGACAAACCCACAGCAAACATCATTCTCAATGGTGAAAAACTGAAAGCATTTCCTCTAAGATCAGGAATAAGACAAGGATGTCCACTCTCACCAGTATTATTCAACATAGTTTTGGAAGTCCTAGCCACAGCAATCAGAGAAGACAAAGAAATAAAAGGCATCCAAACTGGAAAAGAGGAAATAAAACTGTCACTGTTTGCAGATGACATACTACACATAGAAAATCTTAAAGATGCCAAAAGAAAACTACTAGAGCTAATCAATGAATTTGGTAAAGTTGCAGGATACAAAATTAATGCACAGAAATCTCTTGCATTCCTTTACACTAGCAACGAAAGATCAGAAAGAGAAATTAAGGAATCAATTCCATTCACCATTGCAACAAAAAGAGTAAAATACCTAGGAATAAACCTACCTAAAGAGGTAAAAGACCTGTACTCAGGAAAGTATAAGACACTGATGAAAGAAATCAAAGATGACACTAACCCATGGAGAGACATACCACGTTCTTGGATTGGAAGACTCGATATTGTGAAAATGACTATAGAATCAATCTAGTATAGCCTACAGATTCAATATAATCCCTATAAAATTACCAATGGCATTTTTCACAGAACTAGAACAAAAAATTTTACAATTTGTATGGAAACACAAAAGATCCCAAATAGCCAAAGCAATCTTGAGAAAGAAAAACGGAGTTGAAGGAATCAGGCTCCCTGACCTCAGACTATACTACAAAGCTACAGTAATCAAGACAGTATGGTACTGGCACAAAAACAGAAATATAAATCGATGGAACAGGATAGAAGCCCAGAGATAAATGCACACACATATGGTCACCTTATCTTTGATAAAGTAGGCAAGAATATACAGTGGAGAAAAGACAGACTTTTCAATAAGTGGTGCTGGGAAAACTGGACAGCTACATGTGAAAGACTGAAATTAGAACACTCCCTAACACCATACACAAAAACAAACTCAAAATAGATTAAAGACCTAAATGTGAGGCCGGACACTGTAAAACTCTTAGAGGAAAACATAGGAAGAACACTGTTTGACATAAATCATAGCAAGTTCTTTGTTGACCCACCTCTTACAGTAATGAAAATGAAAACAAAAATAAACAGATGGGACCTAATTAAACTTAAATGCTTTTGCATGGCAAAAAAAAAAAAAAAAACAAAAACCATAAGCAAGACAAAAATACAACCATCAGAATGGGAAAAAATATTTGCAAATGAAGCATCTGACAAGGGATTAATCTCCAAAATATACAAACAGCTCATGCAGCCTAATATCAAAACAAACAACCCAATGAAAAAATGAGCGGAAGACCTAAATAGACATTTCTCCAAAGAACACATACAGATGGCCATGAGGCACATGAAAAGAGGCTCAACATCACTAATTATTAGAGAAATGCAAATCAAAACTACAATGAGGTATCACCTCACAGTGGTCAGAATGGCCATCATCAAAAAGTATACAAACAATTAATGCTAGAGAGGGTATGGAGAAAAGGGAACCCTCTTGCACCGTTTGTGGGAATGTAAATTGATACAGCCACTATGAAGAACATTATGGAGGTTCCTTAAAAAACTAAAAATAGAACTACCATACGACCCAGGAATCCCACTACTGGGCATATACCCAGAGAAAAGCATAATTCAAAAAGGCACATGTACTCCAATGTTCATTGCAGCACTATTTACAATAGCCAGGATACGGAAGCAACCTAAATGTCCACTGACAGATGAATGGATAAAGAAGATGTTGTACATATATACAATGGAATATTACTCAGCCATAAAAAGGAATGAATTGAGTTATTTGTGGTGAGGTGGATGGACCTACAGTCTGTCATACAGAGTGAAGTAATCAGAAAGAGAAAAAGAAATATCGTGTATTAATGCATATATGTGGAATCTAGAAAAATGGTACAGATGAACATATTTGTAGGGCACAAATATTCAGAGGTAGAGAATGGGTGTGTGGACACATGGTGGGGGAGTGGGATGAATTGGGAGATTGGGACTGACATATATACACTACCATGTGTAAAACAGATAGCTAGTGGGAACTTGCTGTACAGTTCAGGGAGCTCACCTTGGTACTCTGTGGTGACCTAGATGGGTGGGATGGGGGAGGGGAGGGAAGTTCAAGAAGGAGGGGATATATGTATACATATAGCTGATTCACTTCATTGTACAGAAGAAACTAGCACAACATTGTAAAGCAACTATACCTGAATTTAAAGAAAAAGAGATGAATGTAGAAAAATAAAGCCAAATGATCAAGAGCAACAATGTGGAACAGACTGGAAAGTGGAGTTTATTTTTGCAGCCATTCTTTGATCCTCTATTTTCAATATCTTTGCCTCCCCGATGGAATATCTCATCATTTTCTGTCAGTTCCACTCTGTGCCATGGCTCAAATAACATTGTTTTCCTCCAGCTGACCTGCAATACCTGTCAGTCTAAGCCATAGGAGATGACCACTTAAGACCTTAACTTGTTTTTCAGCTTCTTATATTAAATCATTTGATAAGTCTATACAGAACTTATACTCAGCTGTATATTTAAAAAGTAAATCAGATCATTTTTCTATTCTGCTTGAAACTTTCCAACAGTTGTTAATTGCCCTTTTATGGCTTGTAAGGTCTTACTTCTATCTGTATGATTTTACTTCTGTCTTCCCCTTTTCATTTTTTTTATATTTCATTCCTTACTCTCTGACTTCATTGTATGTGAGCCACACCTGACATTTTCTCTTCCTCAAATATGCCCTTCCCAACACAGTATCTTTGCATTTGTTCATTACTTTGCAGTTCTTTTATCAGCTCTTCAAATGACTGACATTAGCGCCTTTCTTCAGCTTTCTGATCAAATATCAGCTTTTCAAAAAGCCCTCTCTGGCCAGCCTTTCACAATAAGCTCCTAACACTCACATTTTATTCTCTACCACTTAAGTTACTTCCTTATATCATTCATCTCAACCTGCAATGTGACGGATTCTATAGATTGGTCCACTCATCTACCATTCTACCCTCCTTCTAGGTTGCCTTCCTATACCACAGAGACTGGTAAGCTAAAAATCTATACTTCCTGGACTCCTTTACACTAGGATTCTAGATGAAACTAAGGGTTATGTGACATTTGGAAAGTAGAAGTAAGGCACAGGCTATACCTTCTTGCTGCTTTTGTTGACAAGCAAGGTTGTAGAGCTGAGAATGCCAAGACACTACTGAAAAGACTGAACTTTTGTTTCAGTGTATATACTCTTTACTATCATGAATGTTAGAGGCAATAGTAGTGCAAAACTAGCTTCCTGAGTTTAGCTGAGCAACACTGGAGTGTTCTTGAACACAAGAGTACCAGTGGCTGGCCTCTAACTTTCATTTATTCAGCCTTTCAACCTTTTTTGTTTTGCATTTCTCTATGAAATCTCTGTCTCAAACCTCTTCTGACTAAAGCACCTAGAGTGTTTCCCTTAACTGCACTGAATTCTAATCAATTATTTATTTATTTGTTTGTTTGCTATTTATTTTTTCTCTGCCCTTACTAGAATGTAAGCTCAAAGAGGACAAGGACATATGTTATTCAGCACTGTACAACTATTTAACACTGAAACAATTCTTGGCACAGAGTAAGGGCTAATGAATATTGATGGAACCCTTGAGTGAATAAGTTAACATAAAACCAAATTTAACTTGTTCAACAAATAGGTTAAAGGTATTTAGACTATAATATTTTTGGTGCTGATCTTCTTTGTGTATTTATTTTGGACTTACGTGGCTTTAGGGAAAGAAACTACGTTAGAAACCAGGATTATGACACCCATGTTTTTGCTTTTCAGGGTACATAAATGTTAACAGTTTCTATTGAATAGGTTTTCATTTAAGTGTCAACGAACCCCAGTGAAAAAATATGAGAGCTGGATTAGAAGCTTTCATCCATAGCAATAGCTTTCAATGAATTTATTGCTTTTCTGACAACCTGCATATTCATCCTGGTGAATAAAATCCTATTTTCATAACTTGTGTTTTGCATGAGGAATCTGGAAATAGCATACATATTGGCTGTGTTTGAAGCTTCTCAGTTGCTCTGGCTCAGGCATATAGCCTTTCTTCACTTCCAAATTTGCTTTCCTCTCCTCTCCTCTCCTCTTCTCTTTTCTCCTTTTTTTTTTTTTTTGAATATGCATTAATATCACACAACAGGCTGATGAATGCAGCTTACAATATCATCATTCACAGAAATGAGTCAGCAACTTTATGCCATAAGGGAGCTTTAGATGTTTTGAAATACTTGACTTCAGATGGAAAGAGCCCCTCCAATCAAACTGGAATTGCTGTTTATGTTACTCTTCTCTCTGACCTGCAATACTTAATCAGGTCACTAAGTCCTCTTATCTTCTTTCTTCTTCTGCGTTTTTAAAACTGCTGCAGTGCCTATCACTAATGGGTAGATTCTATGGGGTTGGGAGCTGCTGCTGTTAATGGATACACTTAAAAAGGTTCTGTTTTCTTAACTGTTTCTTTCCTTTTTTAAAAGTAATATGTAACTTTCTAATTTCTACATAGATAATACACATTTTTAACTAGTTCCCCTCAAAAAAATTATAGATAAAGAAAAACCTACCATGTTAGGCTATTCCAAAAGCTGCTTTAAAAAGGGAAAACAAAACAGTTTTCTTTTTCCTAAGGCAATTTTGGGAGCTCTGAAGCAAAGAGCAACTTTAGCCAATAAAAACTGATTCTCTCAAGTGCAGCAGGAAAATGTGACTCATTGCAGCAGAGGAGGGAGCTAGAAGCCAGAGGAGTGATGTTGCCTGCTTCCATTGGGTTTCATGAGTTCATGCAGTGCCCTTGTGATGAGCCACATTCAGCGTGCAAACAGCTGAAGAGGCACGTGAGTGTGCATGTTGATGAGCGTGACCACTTACCATTCACCAACCACAGCCTGCTCCTTCAGATCTTCTTTTATGTTGAGAGAAGAGAGAACACAAGAATATGTGTTTAGGAGTTCTCTGTTTATTTATGTGGGAAGAAACAGAGAAGGGAAATTGGCTGGGGGATTGAAATAAACCAACAAACCAAAGAAGAGCTAAAGGAGAGCAAAACAGAAATGGGCAAAACTTGAGGAAGAACATTTTTCAAACGCTGATGAAATTTTCTCCCTATGTTCTTTGTTCAGAGAAACAAAGCAAGTGGGCTAATTTGGCATTGCTGGTAAGGAAGAAGTAGAAGAAACAAGAAGTGGGTTCTGCTGGTATATCTCTTAATACAGAGTATCAGAGAGAATGATTTTTATCAATTCTGTCCATTTCCTTCCTCCCTTCCTTTCCTCTCTCCCTTCTTTCCTTCCTTTCTTTCTTTCAATTACTGAACTGCATTCTAGAAAGTATATGGCCTAGCCCTCTGCCTCTGCATATAAAGATTCAGACACCTCTTAAAAAATTAAATGACCTGCTAAAGATAGCATTATCGTTTCCTATAAAAGTTGGAAATATAACTCAGCCTCCCTAACTTCCATTCCAGTGCTCATTTCTCTATACCATCCAATATTATGATGATGATGATGAATAGTAGTTATCTTTATGGAACTCAAGCATCCTTGAGCATTAACTGTAACAATATTTTCCTAAAGTTTAACATTGTGTAAAAGGCATGATTGATTTTGATAAAACATGTTGTAAAGAAACTTTTAAATTTAAAGTATTTAAAGTTTTTAAATTTAACTTTTAAATTTTGAATTAAAGTATTTAAAGTATAAATTTAAATTAAGTATTAAATTGCAATGAAATATTATAAAGTTATATTTTCTGTTGTCAGGAACTCAGAGTTAGGCCATATGTAACCAAGATCAAACAACAAGTTCTTAATCATTTGAATTAAAATCCATTTCATGTCTGATATTTCTGAAGTGCAAAAGGAAGGAGAGAACTGCTGTGACCTTTTAAATTTCCTGCTAAGAGGTCATGACTAGTTCCAATAACTGAGGTTTTTGGTAACATTGAAGGATATAGTAGATTTCAGACATAAAGAATAAAGAATGTGGCAATAAAAGGAAGTGCCTTGTATCATGCTACTGGAGATCTTTATGTAGTTACAAAAATTTTGCTAGAAAATAATGACTAATCTCTAAAAAAATTAGGTGATTAAAGTGGCATATGAAAGCAATGATCTTGGTATCCCAGGTCAAAAAATATTTCCACTTGAAGTATACAAATAACTGAAAATGAATTTTGTTAAGGAAAAATTCAATCCAAAAATGTGAGTTAATATCCAATACTTCAATTTACATGGTGTAACCCTAACAAGAAACATCTCAACATTTTAAAAAATTCATAAAAATTGATAAATGTATCAAAAAGAAATGCCAGGAAAGATTTTCAAAAATCATGTAATCCAGACCCTTAATTTGGTAAGATAGAGAGTAAAATATATCACGAAGATGTTAATTGACTTAATTTCTAAAAATAATTGTTTTCAAAAGTCAAGCTAGAAACCAAGTCACCTGTTTTCTCAACAATATTAGTTACCAAACAGTAGGAAGAATAATTCTGGAGAGTCACAGATTCATTGCAAGTGGTCTGTTGATCCATACATACTATAAGCTTTGTCTATAGGCCTGGATAATAAGCTTTATTTAAATATATACTATATTTCATAGACAGATAATTAGTGTAATTAACACCAAAGCATTTTGATTTAACAGTAGTTTTTCTCACTCTTTTAAAGTCCATTAAGAATCAGTACATTTCCCAATCCAATTATTATTGTTATTGGATGTCTATTATTATTATAATTATTTGGATGTCTCTTATTATTTGGATGTCTCTCAATAGTTTTGATATTTAAAAGGGTCCTCCCTCATATCTGAGAATACTGAGAAATATGTTCTACCCCATGAATGATTTATCCCTAACAAGTCAGAATTTAATGTTAAAATTTATTGCTGAATAATATTCTATTCTATAGATATATCACATTTTATTTATCCATTTCCATCAGTTGATGACGATTTGGGTTGCTTCCACTTTTTCCCTGTTATGAACATGTTGTTTCGAAAATTTGTGTACCGGTCTATGTGTGGACATATGTTTTCATTTCTCTTGGGTATATATCTAGGAGTGGAATTGCTGGGTCACATTGGACTTATGTTTAATCTTTTGAGGAACTGCAAAATTATTTTCCAAAACAGCTGTACTACATTGCATTTCTGCCACCATTGTATTAGGTTTTCAATTTCTCTACATCTTTGCCAGTGCTTATCAATACCTGTCTTTTTGATTATAACCATCCTAGTGGGTATGAAGTGGTGTCTTATTGCAATTTTGATTCACAATAGCCTAATGGCTAATGATGTTGAGGATCTTTTTGTATTCTTATTGGTTGTTTGTATATATTCTTTGCATATATATTCTTTGATCTTTAAAGTCCATTCCACCTCAAATATTACATTCTACATGAAGTCTTTCTAATTCTGCTGGCCAGTTGTGATTTCATTTTCCTCTGACTCATAATAGAATTCCTGTATGAAACTTAGTTAATTTAATTAATGATCACTTCTGATGTGTAAGATACTATGCTAAGAGTAATTAGAAATATGAATGTGATCAGATATTGATATATGGTCCCAGTAAAGAGTACAGCCACATCAAGGAGATAGAATATTTGCATTCTGGTCACATTGCATGCTTTTGTTTTTCCTTTCTGGTTTGTGAAATCAACAGCACTAAATTGCTATTTTATGGCCTAGTGACATGAACAAAGTCAACAAATATTGGTAGACCTAACTCCAGTCCCAGCCTAAATGATGCCTAACTTTGCAATGATCTTAAACTCAAGTAACAAATCTCATCAATCGAAAATATTGTCGGTTTATTTTTTGTCTTAAATCTTTAAATTTGCAAGTGAAATTTAAAAATTTTCTTAAAACAAGTTAACTCAAACCACCTGACCTCTTCCTTTCTAATGTTCAAAATCATACATAAAACTCTAGAAGAGGCTTACCTCAAAATTGCCTCATCCATTTCTTACGAAACATGCAAATCCCTGGAAATTGAGTTTCATTTGAGTATTATATTCAACCTTCATACTCAAGCTTTATATAAAAATGCCACTTTTCTATAAGGACTTTCTCTGCATTTGTAAGGCAGTTGATCCCTCTTTCTGCTCTTACTGTATCATGCTTTAGCTCCATAACGGCAATCATCATTTTGAAATGTGGTTAGCTATTTAAGCCTAACTCCCTCCATAAACTGTAAACTTGTTAATGCTGTAGACTATGCTGGATTTCTCTGTGTATTCAGATTCTAGCTTATATTGTTTTTGTTGTAAAATCAATTTGATCAGATGTTATGAATTTTAAATAACTCAGTGAGAATTACTGATTGTCTATTACTGATAGAAAGCAGGTGTTTTCTGGTATTCGTAAAATATTTTTATAGAATTTAGAAAAGCAACTAATGCAAGCATTTTAAGGTTAATTTTGCTTTATCTTATGCTTTCTCACAAAAAGGAATGTTATTTTGATTATTTAATATGCAGTATCTTAGTTCTTTTACATTGGCTAAATTAAAATAATACCTTTTTTACCATTAACGATTATATGTGAGTTTTTAAAAATAAATTATTTTCATTGCTCACTTTAAAGAATTATTTAAACTTAACTATTATCTCATTTATAAATTGTCACTGCAGAAAAAAAATATTAAGGAGCCAAACTTAGAACAAATGTGAGTGTGTGTGTATATATATGTATATACACATACATATATTTATAATGTTTAGTGCATAACCTTGTAGAGATAGATAGAGTTTCTGAGAAAACATATATTTTAATAGAGTGTACAGAATTTTCTCTATAATAGAGAAAAATCTGTGGAAAAATATTTTTTGTAATTTCTAGTCATTTATTTTTTGCCAGAGTTTGATAGTTTCCTAAAATAATCTTTTTAGAAAATAAAGTGTCCAATTTAAAATGATATTTGTAGTGGATAAGAATTGAAAAATCCAAAGGACAGTACTTAAATCTCTTTATCACTGCTACAGCTTGAACCAAAATGAATGCCCAGTTCTATAGGAAATTTGTTTCAAGCCTATGATAGATAAGTCATTTAACCACTGACAAAGACTCTTTCCTTGACCAAACTTTAGTCAGGATCCTCTGAATTCTCTTCTCAACTTGACCCTGACTTTTGGGACTCTGTGATTATCTTTTTTTTTTTTTTTTTTTTGTGGTACGTGGGCCTCTCACTGTTGTGGCCTCTCCCGTTGCAGAGCACAGGCTCCGGACGCACAGCCTCAGCGGCCATGGCCCACGGGCCCAGCCGCTCCGCGGCATGTGGGATCTTCGCGGACCGGGTCACGAACCCGTGTCCCCTGCATCGGCAGGCAGACTCTCAACCACTGCGCCACCAGGGAAGCCCTGTGATTATCTTTATTTGTCCAATTTTAGCAAGAATTCTTCTAATTTGGTTTATATGGAATCCCCCATCCTTGATATCTGATCATTTTACATATCTAACTGGGTTCCTCATGTTCCACTATCCCCAGGTAATGTTTGATCATGTTTGATCATTCCTCTTAGTAATTTTCATCCACTGACCCCCTACCCTATTCCTGGGCTATAAATTCCCAATTTTACTTGTATTCAGAGTTGAACCTGATCTCTCTCCCCTGCTACAAAATCATTTGTAGTAGTCCCCAGGAATAAAGTCTGCCTTACCAACTTTAACAAGTGTCATAAGTTTTTTATTTAACATCACTCTAGGCTTCAGTTTTTTGGTTTTTTTTTTTTTTTTTTTTAATCTTTAAAAGTAGGGAGCAAATGATTTTTTAAATGCCCTTCCAGAGGGCTTCCCTGGTGGCGCAGTGGTTAAGAATCCGCCTGCCAATGCAGGGGACCAGGGTTCGTGACCCGGTCCGGGAAGATCCCACATGCCGTGGAGTGGCTAGGCCCATGAGCCACAACTACTGAGCCTGCATGTCTGGAGCCTGTGCTCCGCAATGGGAGAGGCCGCGACAGTGAGAGGCCCGCGCACCGCGATGAAGAGTGGCCCCTGCTCTCCGCAACTGGAGAAAGCCCTCGCACAGAAACGAAGACCCAACACAGCCAAAAATAAATATAAAATAAATAAATTTAAAAAAAAATGCCCTTCCGGATATAACATGTGTAATTTTTGTGTTAACTTTTAAATCACTTTATAGGGAAGACCTTGGTAGGTATTTTCCCGTTAGATTTAAAAAGAGGAAATAATATCTAGCCTGCTCTATTTTTACATATTGTTCTTTACGCTTCCAACAATGCTATTAAACAGTGATAATACTGTATTACAGATGAAAATGGAGAAATCATCAAATTAAAAAAGAAAAACCCTATTTCCAAACCACACAGCTAGTAAATAATTCAATCAAGATTTAGCCCCAAGGCTCTTTGCTTCCATAAATCACTATGTATACCTGTGGCAAGTTATCTTTAAGTTCTATTAAAAACCTGCAGTGCTTAAGTTTAATATAAATGTTAATATATGATATATTTGGCTCTAGATTATCTAGGGCATCTTCCTCATCCCCCTTTCCCCTAACCACAATCTCAAACCTAAGTTTACTTTTAGCAAAATATACCTAAGATTTACCCCAGAGTCATATTCTAAATTGCTCCCCTATTGTCATATCAGGAATGCTCTTTTGGACCTACATTAGGTGAAAATGTATTGATAGATTGAGAAAATAAAGTTGTTTTGACACAATTAGAGGTTCCAAGATGGAAGAAGCACTTGTTAGGGAACCTTAAAGTGTTACATTCCATTGGCTCTTTTTACATGTAATTTCATAAAGCAGCATTTCATTCTTCCAGTGATAAAAAAAATTACATTATGAATACCAAAGTAATGACTGCACTCCACCACCCTGTGTTATTTAAGTCTGTTAATTGCTTTATTTTGAATCCCTGTGGTTTGGTTAATTGAGGTGATCAAAGTTCTTTGAAAATCTTCTTACTCTTACTCTTGGCTTTTGATGAGTCACTTTGAAGTGGCTTGGGTGCCACTGTGAAACCTCAAGAAATAGAGTCCTAGCTCACCACTTGTCTCTGTATTGGAAGGCTCTGGAACTTCTAAGATCCAGGGGCTAAATCTTATTTGGATGTTTCCCAGGAGAATCCTGGAATCAGAGTACAATGATGTGGTTTAACATTATGCAAAACTAAACTCTTCAAAACTACCTCTCAAGACATTCTGAATATCATTGTGCAATACTGATAGCCAATTCTAGCATGCTTATATTCCATACTATCTGGGAATTCAAGCAACAAAACACATACACTTCACAAAAAGATTGTCTTGAAAAAAACAGTTATTTCACCAAACATGAATCTAAGGGTTGCTGTAAAGGGATTTTGCCAATGTAATTATTGTCCCTAATTAGTTGACTTTAAGTTAATCAAAATGAAGATTATCCTAGGTACAACTGATGTAATCAGGTCAGTCCTTAGAAGAAATCAGGGAGATACTAAGCAGCAGTAATTTTCCTTCTTCTTACCTTGTAGAATCAAACAACTGTATTGTATATTGCCAGTGGAGGCAGCCCATGTTGCGAGTAACCTCTTGGAGCAGAGCGCAGTTCCAGACTGACAGCCAGCAAGTAAATGGGGATGTCAGGCCTAGGTTTGCAAAGACCTGAATTCTGACAACAACCAGTGATCTTGGAAGAGAACTTCAGATGAAATCAGAGCTTAGCTATCATCTTGATTTAGCCTGGTGAGATGCTAGGCAGAGAAACCATGAGGATTGTACCCAGACTTATGGAAGCAATGAGCTAATAAATTTGTGTTGTTTTAAGCCATTAAGTTTGTGATCATTTGTTTGATAGCAATAGAAAACAAATATAAGTGTAGAGTGAAAAAAAATAGAAGACAAGTCTAGAATATAGAATAGAAATAGAGTATAAAATGTAAAGATAGATTCACTCCTGCCTAGAATCTTCAGTGATTGTTTGTTTGTAATCAATTCCTTTCCTTTCAAATTTGTTAGTATGAAAATGATGATGTTACCTAATTTTATATTTGCCTCTCAAATTGTATTTAGAATGTATGTGCACATTTTCATTAATATCAACTTTTTATTTGGCTCAAGCTGTGAAGCTATATTTACCAACTCTTTTCTTATGATATGTACATGTGTTTTCTTTTTTCTAATTAGATACAAATATGTTGGACACTTCTGATAATGTGCTGAAATATGTCGTTCACATTTCTGTTTTGGAGAATTTAGAAACATTAATTTTCACATATCAATCGTTGACTTTAAAAGGTAATTGGGGGACTTCCCTGGTGGCACAGTGGTTAAGAATCTGCCTGCCAATGCAGGGCACAGGGGTTCGAGCTCTGGTCCGGGAAGATCCCACATGCCGCGGAGCAACTAAGCCCGTGCGCCACAACTACTGAGACCACATGCCGCAACTACTGAAGCCCGCATGCCTAGAGCCTGTGCTCTGCAACAAGAAAAGCCACCACAATGCGAACCCTCACACCACAATGAAGAGTAGCCCCTGCTTGCTGCAACTAGAGAAAAGCCCACACACAGCAACAAAGACCCAATGAGCCAAAAAAAAAAAAAAAAAAGGTAATTGGTTTATTAATGTCTCTTGCTCACCTTCTATGAGTAGTTTATGAAATCCAAGCTATATTTAAAAGTAAAATAATGTTTATTACTTTTTCTAAACATTTTACATGTATCACAGGTATACTGTAGAGATTTTGAAAGCTTTAGAAAATAAAAGTTATTTGGGACTGGAAAATATAATTTATCTGAAATATGACTAATAACATGGCTGATTATTATATGCCTTTAAACTCTTCTACCAGCATGTGTATCGCTCCACGTTTAAATATTGCAATCAATTCTGTATGCTTTTGTGTCTGCTTTTCTACCTAAATTCATAAATATTTTACATGTTATTTTTATTCCCCAACATTATACTACATAGAGATATAGATGTAGCTGTGGTAATTACAAATATTCTTTAAAGAAAAGTGAAAAAACACAAATGAACCTAAAGAAAATAGAATTTTTAAATTGTGTATAATATTATCATCCTGGAATGCTTTTAAATATAAAAATGGAATCATATCTCTCATACTTGGTATATTTGTTTCTTATTAACACTGTTACAAACTTGGTGGCTTGAAACATCAGCAAATTTATCTTTACAATTTTACAGGTCTAAAGTCCAAAATGGGTTCACTGGGCCCAAGTGTTGATGAGACTGCATTCTTCTGGGGGACTTTTGGTGAAAATTAGTTTTCTTGCCTTTCTCAGCTTCTATAGACTTCTGGTATTCCTTGGTTTGTGGCTCCCTTCCATCTTCAAAGTCAGCCATGTAGCATCTTCAGATGTTTCTCTGACTCATGCACTGACATGTCTGCCAAGCTTGTTCATTTATAAGAGCCCTTGTGAATACTTTGAGTACAGCTGGATAATCCAGGACAATCTCCTCATATCAAGGTCAGATGATTGGCAACTTAATTCTATCTGCAACCTTAATTCCACACTGTCATATAACATAACACATACATAGGTTATGAAGGTTAGGACATGGACATTTTCAAGGGCCATTATTCTATATATTACTCTTGATATTTGCTTTTCACATAGTACCATGTATTCTGATACCTATATACATTCATATTTATCAATCTTCTTAGTGATTTCATAGATTCTTTTACATGGATGCACCAATTTTCCTTTCACCAGGTAATCTCTTGGCACTTGGTGTATTTAACTTGTTTCCTAGTTTTCACTTATATAAATGAATAATAGTCATTTAATAATTTATTTAGATATCTTTTTATCATCCATGTGCAACAGTCAAAAATAATTTGTTGTAGAAAAATTGTTCAATTTCTACATATGAAAAGCATTAGAAATCAATGCTCAATAGACATTCTTGAATCAGAACATCTGGATTCAAAACCCTGTCTCATCAATTACTGTCTGTTTGATCTTAGACAAGTCACAGAATCATTATGAGTCATAGTCTCCCCATTTGCAATAACATCTACCATTAAGATTGTTATGAGATTTGAACGTACTGATTCTGTATAATGCTTAGAAGACTGTCTGGCCTGTACTACATAATAATCATTGCAACGGTGGTCCAAGTGCTTGGCTAGGTGTTAGATATGCAACCATGAACAAAACATCACAATCCTTGGCTTTCAGAAGCATAAAATCTACTGGCCCGTGCATATTTGGTAACAAGTGTATTTATATTCAAATGATAAATTCCTAAGCACAGAATTGCTAAATAAAATGGTACTATAAATTTAGTGCTTTTTGGTAAATATTATAAAGCATTTAATTATATGGTCTCTCTAGTATAAATCATTTGGTTTTCCCTTATGATTTCATCAGCTAGAACTTATAATATTACGTGGTTGTACATGCAGGCATTGTAGTGTTGGCTCAGATTTTAATTAGAATGATATAGTGTGGCCTGGTTTTGAAATTGTGTTGGCAGTTGATTTGGAAACAAACAATTTTCTTCATTTATGGAAATAAAACCCTTGACAGGATTTTAAATTATATAATTTATTACTCAAAAATGTACATCAAATTTTACTGAATTTGTACTTGGCATCTACTGAGAGATTTTTATAGATTTTTTCCTCCCTAATGGTCTATGAATATAGCAGACATTAAAATACATCCTAATATGTAATCACTTAGAAAAACACTTACTTGTGTCATAGTCTTACCTCTGTGTTTTCCTAGAAAACAATGCACACTGCAATATTTTGTTGGATGATGCAATGCCAATGTAGACTCAGAGAAAACACAAAACGAGGCAGGGAAGGAGGGGAGGCAAATACAAGGAGGTATGTTTCTGAGTGGCTTCACCTTAGTAATAAGTGAGGCTACTTTTTAGTTTTGCAACGCATCTTCAAAAGCCTAATGGATTATGGCATCCACGAGAAATAAAAGGGAAAGAATATATCCCCCACTCCTTCTTGTCACCCCTATCTCATTTCTAAAGTCCACTCTAAAGGAACTGAGGTCACATGCACATTCATGTTTACAGGTCTGTCCTCTTCAGGTAGCCACTGACGTAAGATAGGTTCTCTAGGTGGCAATGTTCCCAGTGCACAGATGCAGTATGTACCCTCTTTATTGGATAGCACCACACAGCCTGTGAGGTTCCTGCACCTATAATTGTGGCCTGAGAAGCCATGGAGTGATCTGTATTTAGGAAACAAGCTTGGCGAGTGTGTGTGTGTATATTTGTGTGTGTGTGTGTGTGCACACGCGTGTTCACAGTGGTGGGGGTGGGGAGAGTGATCACATGATTTCATTAAAGGTTGACTAGTACAATTATGTGGTGTTAGTCCTTAAATACATGTTAGATGCTTTACAGAAAATTTTGCTTTAATGTACTTTCCAAGCTCTATATTTTTATTTTATTTTAATTGGTATGCATGAATATTTTAAACATCATATACTTTTGTATTGTTTGTTTTCACCAAATATGAGAGTTTTGAAGGGTTTATAATATTTTTAAATCTATCCACTGTGGTATCTGACATACTGTATTTTTAAGCAATGCTATTTTTCATAATTCTTTGGTCATTTAAAAGAAATTTTAGGAGGCAGTTGCTAAGTTAGTAGGCTGAATTTAATATATGGAAATAAAAGGACCTCTTAAAATCAGTGCAAAGTTTATGCACTGATTCAGGGAAGGGAGAAAGGATGAGACTTAGCTAATATTTGTACTTTTCACCTTTGGTCAAATGTCCTGCTTCATGACAACATCCCAATGCTGACTCATTTTGGGGGAACATTATGGTTTTGTTTTTCGGAGATCTCAGGAGGTACCGCCACACTGTAAAATTATTTGACATAGGTAAAAAACCGAAGTGGAATTGAACTTGATTCTACAGCTACTCCCTCTCTCCCTTGCCCTGCTATTGTGCCTGGATTGTCTCCTGTCTCTAGACTCTTCCAGTTGAGAGGCTAATATCGGCCTCAAACTTCTCAAACTCCAAAAGATTGCAGTCAAGGTTTTAAAGGATTGCATCACCCACCATCTGGATATCAGCACAGTGTGGTCGAGAATTTTCTGAGTGTCATCGAATGCAGCTGGAGAAGAGGAAGGAGGCTCCCCTAATCTCTTTCAGTGGATGTCTTGGGCATCCCTCTCGTATGGCATAGGTGAGAGTCCCTTTTTTTCTTACTCAAAAGGGGATGGGAGAGGAAACTAACAGTGCTTTCCAGGCCTGCACATTTCTTCTAAACGTCCACCTTCTCTAATAAAGTGTCAGAGTTCTCTATTAAATAGTGTGGAACAGAGAGAGGGGATAGATCAGCTTAGTTATCTAATAATGTGAAGCAGTTGTCTTTTGAATATGAAATTTCATATCCATCATTGCTACTAACTTTGGGGTTGAGAGACAATAGGAATAATCCCTTCCACTTAATGTTGTAATTATTACACAGTTTGCAATTTTCCTCACAAACGATCTTGGTCTCACTGTGACACAGCACCCTAGACTGTCATTTCTTTGATACAGAGAACAAATAATTACCAGAAACTGAGTACTTCCTAGGTGTTGGTACTATGTTAACCACTTTTACAGATCATCTCATATAATCTTCAAAATAATATTATGAAGTAGATATAATAGTTATTGTATTTATAACCCTTTAATAAAGTCCTTTTAGAGCACATAAATTGCTTACTATTGCAGCTAGCCGGTAGCTAAGCTAAGATGTGGACTCAATGTTTGAATAGTGTTATCTGTCATCTTAAAAACCATAGTACACTGTGAATGGCTTTTGGCTATATGACATGTCTTGGAATGAGGTCTTGTGTGTTTGTTGTACTTCAGGAGTTCTTAATCTATTCATCTATTAACTCTTGTGGGAATAAAATTATTCTCCAATCTCTTGGATTTTTAAAGTTTTAAAAGTATAATTTTCTTTTCAGGAGGAAGCTAACAGATTTTATAACATTCTTAGGGATGCATGTGGTGAAAAATTACTTATATACTTTTCATTTCTAGCATTGTTTCTTTCTCTAAGTTTAGACTCCTATTCCAAAAGAGTGGAAGAGTTGGGATGCTTGTATGATTCTTATCATATCTTCAACAATAAACATTTATTTGGCAATGCTTGTGTGTAAGACAGTATACTAATTATTAGAACTGCCAGAACATAAATAAATTTATGACATGATCTCTGTCCTCATGGAGTTTACAGTCTAGTTTAAAATGACATGAAACTTATATAAAAAGAAAAGGTAAAAAATATAAGGTAGCCTACAATAAGTTTCTACAATTAAGGCAATAAATGCTTTAAAAATTCAAGAGCTGTATTTAATTTGTATGGACTGTTCAGTCAGGAAAATTTTCTTAATCAGCATTCTTATTATTGGTTACTATATAAACAAATAATGGTCATGAGAGGAGGAAGGCATTTCAGACAAAGAAGAGACTGAAGTAGTAAATACAGGGCCAGGCTTGCACAGATCATGTTTGAAAAAAGTCTTGCATAGTGCCTGTTGTAAAGCAGTGGAGAAGAATTTGGAGAATTGGGTTAGCGCTTAGGTTTTAAAGGTCTTGAATAACTTCTTAACATGTGGAATAACTCAAGGATCATTAGTATGAGAAGACTATATGTAATAATGTTAGACTAGGAGTGGGGTGGGAGGAAAGAAACTGAAGGAGAAAAATAACAGGAAGCTATTTATGGAAAAGAAAATTGTAGGAATCTAAACTTCCTGTTTGTATCATTGAGAAGCTTATCCTTATTTATATTCATGTTACTGTTTTTCTCCTAGGGCAGAACATGCTGGTGATTCTGAACACACAAGAGAGCCAGACTGCCTGGTTTGAATTTTAGTTTTCTTATCTGCAACCTAGTCATAAAAACAGTACTATCTCGTTAGGTTATTTTGAGGATTAAATGAATTAATATGTGTTATTAACTAATAATAATTATGTGTTAAGCATCTAGAAGGGTGCTTAACTCCAAGTAAATATCATTCAGCATTAGCTGTCATTATTATCATTCCTCAAGTAATTTTTCAAAGGTTTGAAAGCATATAGCAGATAGTGAAAGACGAGATTTTCCTGTTATTGTCCCCCTTCAGGGACTTCCAACCACAATTTATGACTAGAGCAAGTTACTCAAGGTCTGTAATCCTGAAATTTCTTCTCCATTAAAAGGGAATAGTAGTTACTTATCTTACGTAACCGCCACCATATACGCTTTGGACAACTTCCCATTTCCCTTTCCCTCAGCCTCTGGCAACCACCATTCTATTCTCTGCTTCTATGGGTTTGATTACTTTAGAGTAATGGCAGGATTTACTTCTTTTTTAAGGTTGAATAATATTCCATTGCATGTATATAACATCTGCTATTCAACACAGTGCCCATAGTTATGATACTGTCTTGTGCACTTAAAAATTTGTTGAGGGTAGATCTAATGTTAAGTATTCTTAATACAACATATACACATACACATAAAACAATACAGAACAGAACAAAACAGAAAAAAGCAAAATGGAACTCCAAAAGGGCCAAGGAAACTTTTGGAGTGATGGATATGCCTATTAACTTGCTGGTGGTGCTGCTTTCCTGGGTGTGTATATGCGTATATATGTGTGTGTGTGTGTGTGTGTGTGTGTGTGCAAACTCATCAAATTGTATATTTACATATGTGCAATTTTTTGTATATCAATTATACCTCAATAAAGCTGTTAGTGGAAGAATAGTAAAATTACTATGTATACCGGATAAAATCTGTAAGGTAAGTAATATCTCAGTGAGAGCTGATGCATGATAGGTCCTCAATCATTGTCAAGTTTTTATTTTTGTATCTGTCAAGGTTCAGTCAGGAAAACAGAAAGCACAGCAGTTACTGTAGCAGAGAAAATGTTAACATAAATAAATATTTAGTCAGGTATTGAAAACTAAAAATGAAAAAAAAAAGAAACTCAATTTTTACAGAAATTGTAAGTTCTGTACAGAAAGCAACTACTCATCCCTAAGGTGGGGGAAACAAAGGAAAGCAGCTAAGGTTGGCCTAGTCCTCTGAGGAACGGATGTTTCCCTGCTGGTGCATGAGGAACTAGGAGAATGACTCAAATAGAGCTGGGACTCAGACCTCAGAGGAAAGAGTTGTAGGTTTTTGGATGCTTCTGTCTCTAAGAGCATGTGATGCACTGGTAGTAGAAATGACAGAGAAACTGAAAGTTAACTGCAGCATCTGGAACCAATTGTGTTTGCCAGGAGGAAGAACCATGGAAGGGGTGGTGGAAACAAGAGGAAACTAACAAAAATGAGCAAATCCCATATCTTTAACCCTTCTCCAGTAATCCAGTCTCTCTCTAGCACCCTCTATTGACAGAATTTAAAGTGGAGCCAGTTGGTAAAGGAGACATTTGGTTTGCTGTCCCTACACTAGCATCAAAGCGGAATATAGATGGGTGGGTTTGAAGTTGAGAAACAGTAATTTAATAATTCCTACATACTTTTTCTCTCTTGATCTACTAGTTCATCATGTGATATCTGTATAAGTAAAAAACCAAATATATATGTCAGTGTGTGTGTATATATGTGTGTGTTATGAAAATGTCTGGAGTCATAGGGTTTACAATGTAGTAAATACATTTTTTTTTTATGTGCAATGTAGTAAATACTTTTGAGGGAGTACAACATTCTGGAATTTATATATTTTTACAATTTGACAAGGATTTCATCAGTTTGAAAAATGATCGAAGCAAACTCAATTTCTCTTGTACGCTCATACAAAGCAATTCAATTATTTTCTTTTTTCTTAGAAACAAAATACTTACATAATGTTATTGTTAAACTAATATGAAAATCTAATGATTACCATATAGTCAAAAGGCCACCGGACAGAGACAAAGGTAAAAGGGAGAGATTAAGAGTTAAAAGAACTGGGTTTTGGGGACTTCCCTGGTGGCACAGTGGTTAAGAATCCGCCTACCTTGCCCTTCCCCCTCCCCATGTCCTCAAGTCCATTCTCTATGTCTGTGTCTTTATTCCTGTCCTGCCCTTAGGTTCATCAGAACCATTTTTTTTTTTTTTTAGATTCCATATATATGTGTTAGCATACGGTATTTGTTTTTCTCTTTCTGACTTACTTTACTCTGTATGACAGACTCTGGGTCCATCCACCTCACTACAAATAACTCAATTTCGGTTTTTTTTATGGCTGAGTAATATTCCATTGTCTATATGTGCCACATCTTATATGTATACATATAGCTGATTCATTTTGTTATACAGCAGAAACTAACACAACATTGTAAAGCAATTATACTCCAATAAAGATGTTGAAAAAAAAGAATCTGCCTGCCAAAGCAGGGCACATGGGTTCGATCCCTGGTCTGGGAAGATCCCATATGCTGTGGAGCAACTAAGCCTGTGCACCACAACTACTGATCCTGTGCTCTAGAGCCCACGAGCCACAACTACTGAAGCCCGTGTGCCTAGAGCCCGTGCTCTGCAACAAGGGAAGCCACTGCAATGAGAAGCCCTCACACCGCAATGAAGAGTAGCCTCCGCTTGCCACAACTACAGAAAGTCAGTGTACAGAAATGGAGACCCAAAGGAGCCAAAAATAAATTAATAAATAGAACTGGGTTTTGATAAAATATTTGCTAAATGTAGTGAATATGGAATGTGGTATTAATCACTTTTTCAGGTCCTGTTTTTTCAGCTGTTATATGACTTAGCTAGAGAAGACGATCCTTAAAGCCTTCTTTGGTCCTAATATTCTATGTACATCTCCCATAAAACAAAGAAGTGGGGTTTATTTGTTAACTAATTAATTAATTAATTATAATTTGAAATAAGGATTTCAGGTAGTCATTTCTGGGCCTTGGAAAGTTGGTGAATAACATAGCTATATTGTTCTGAAAAGTTCACTTTTGATATTTTTAGCTTCTTATTCATACCTATATTTATCTTTCAAGCTACTTGGTGGTGTCATGGCATATTTTCATTTTCCCTTCTGAATTGACCACAAATGAGTAACTAGAACGGCTACAAGATGAATAGTTAGAATGACTACAGGTGAATCACTGGAGTGACTACTGTAGCCATTCTCTGGCTTTAATGAAGGTATTTAAAATTATTCCTAAAGGTCAGACATATGTCAAGACCAAAATTAATATCTGCTGCTAACCTGTTATTTTATGGTCTATTCTTTTTACATATTTCTTTAAATATCACCTTAAAGAATAAACAGAAAAGTCTTCTTATCAAGGACTAAATAAAACACTTAAAAATTAATGTTAAGAGTTGTTTTGGGTAGAAATAGACACAGGCAAGCAATTCCAACTGAAACAATTTCACAGTTTTTCTAAATCTGTTGTTAAGCTACAGGAGCAGATCCACATTTCTCCTCAATTTTATTTATTTATTTTTATTGAATTATAATTGGCATGCAATATTATATTAGTTTTAAGTATACAATATAGTGATTTGATATTTTTATGCATTACAATATGATCACCATGATGTCAATTACCATCTGTCATATACAGTTATTACAATATTATTGATTATATTCCCTGTGCTGTACAATACATTCCCATGACTTACTTATTTTATAGGTGGAAGCTTGTACCTCTTAATCCCTATCACCTATTTTCCCATCCACCCACCCCCACCCCCTGTCAACCAACAGTTTGTTCTCTGTATCTATGAGTCTGTTTCTGTTTTGTTTTGTTTGTTCATTTGTTTTGTTTTTTTAGATTCCACATATAAGTGAGATCATATAGTATTTGTCTTTCTCTGACTTATTTCACTTAGCATAATACCTTCTAGATCTACTCATGTTGTCACAAATGGCAAAATTTCATTCTTTTTTATGAGTGAGTAGTATTCCATTGTATATAAATACCACATCTTTGTCCATTCATCTGTCAGTGGACGCTTAGGTTGCTCTCATATCTTGACTATTGTGATAGTGCTGCAATGACTGTTAGTTTTATCTTGTTGGTAATAAGACAATCAATCCCACTGATAAGAAGACATTTAATCCCATACACTGTGATTAAATCCAAAACAAGTTTATGTGAATTTATATTAAACATATATTTATAAGTCACCTGCACTGCAGTATCTTATTTATAACATATTTTGTGTTGTTTTCTTTGCTTGTATATCTAGAATTATTCAAGAAGTACACAAGACACATTTAATACCTAAAACAGTTGAACCTAAATATCCTTTTCTTTTAACACTAATGCAATTACCTATCCTTTTACTTAGAGGAAATGAGATGTGGTCACTTATGATCTGTAAGTCACTTATCATTTGCATTTTCTACTTCTTCCTGGATGATTATCTGCTTTTAAATGATATCTACTGCTTTGAAATCCTCTGTGTATTTTAGTTTTCTTTTCTTCTAGTCTTTTAGTACATATTCAGTTGTTTTAGTAAGAGAGAGAAAAAGTAATCACAAGCTATGACTGATGAAAATGTCACCTACTGAACCACTTACATAAATGGTATTTATATACTTTCTACATATACAATAGATAGAGTTTAGGAGGAACATAATGATGGAACAAGGAAATGGTGACAGGGTAAAAGATGTACTCTGTGAAAGGTTTGTGAACAAATGGGTTTTCAAACTCATCTACATGTCAACAAAATATATATAAAAAAGAATGTTTTGAACAAATGAAAAGCTCTAAGCAATAAAAAAGCATACATAACAATCCTCAAGAAAATTAAATATGCTTCCTCAAGACCACAAATTCCTGCTTTCTAATTTTAATTTTATTTAAATTTGTTTTACCGCTCTCAGTAAACATTTCATCCAAAAGCTATTGCAATTTTTTAAGAAGTTCAAAGTATTTCCTTATGGCCAAAAATACTGAGAAAATGCTCCTAGTTTTGTTAACCATCTTTTCATACTTGCCATATTGGTAAAGAGGGAGAGGAGGAAAAAAACAGATAAATACATAATGTTGCTGCTAGGTACCTGTGTTAGTCAAGGAAAACTAATTTTTATAACAATTTGAAACCTCTTAAATGTTTTATGGCTAGTCTTCTACTTAGGAGAGGATTCAGCAACTAAGGCTGTTTCTTCTAATGGCTCTGTTGTTCTGTACGGCCACTGGACTTTTGACCTCTATTAAAGAAACATGTGAAGAAAGAATGAGGAAAGTCTTATTGGGAAATATTATGGTCCAGGTCTGGAGATGATGTGATGTTTATCACTCTGCCCATATTCCATTGGCCAGACAGTTGGGATATAAATTTTGACCGTCTGTCCAGTTCCTATGTTGATTCCACTGAATCTCAGTATTGGTAGGTAAATATTTCCAGAAATTTTTCTTAATGAGAAAACTAAATCTTGAGAACATGTTTATGGTAACCAGTTCTTCCTGTTTTGCCTGAGACTTCACTGGTTTTAAAACTGAAAGTTATGCATCCCAGGTACACCATCCTGTCCTGTGTAAATCAGGAGGGCTGGTCACTCTGCACACCAGGAAATTCTAGTGCCTGGATGTCAAGAGGTTGAGCTTGTTTCTGGGTCCACTACAAAAATGCTATGTCTGTCCTTGTGAAATTCACTTAACCCTTCGGTGTGTTAGTTTCGAATTTAGGATAAAACATTTCTTCCATTTCTAACATCATGATTCTACAGGTGGTTGGGCATTCACAGGGGAAGGAAAGTAGCTAAATGCCCTGACCCTAAATATCCACAAATTAAAACAGAAACAACTCTTGCCTTATTCACAACAGGGAATGCTGTAAATCAACTGTAACTGCTTTACACTTGGGCAGTACAAGCCTGCTATTCCTCCCCACTGGCCCACATGAGTATGTCTTCAAATTCATCCTCAAGGAATAGTGTGTGGTCTAGTCAACTGATAAGAAAACTGATCAAAGTTCCAAAACACTTGGAAAAAAGACAGAAAACCATCATATTTGAAAAGGATACAGAAATTTACTTAGAATCATCTCTGAGATACCTTTTGAATTAGAGTATTTAAGTTCGCTATTGTGTAAGAGGACAAAGTATTTTTGTAATTTCTCTGACCTTCTCTGCATCATTATACCTCCAAATAAGATTCTTTAATAATGGCCTCAACGACACTGCAAGCTTCTGATTTCTCCCACAGTGGAGTACAGGAGCTTGAAAATATTCAACCACTTTTGACCTAAAGAATCCTGCAGTTTCTTACAGTTTTGCCTATAACATGGCCCTGACACCACATGAGAAAAAGCATGAATGTAGAATCTAAAGAATGTGTGAAACAACATCATTTCTGATTTCTACTCCCAGCAGAAAATTTGTAGATGCTGCCTCCCGTGTGAAGTAATGAGTTCCTGTGTGAAGCATAATTTGCATCATGTTTTTCCAGTGTGACTGAAACAAGAGAAACCTGTAAGGGCCAAAACGCATAAAATAAATAAAACTGTGTGATCTGAAACTATAATGAAAATACACTAACAGGAAGAGTTGTGCTGAGGACAGGTGATGTTATTGGTGCAAAGTAGGGTAAACAAAATTAAGAATAAACTGATAACCTGGAAGGGTGTTAGAGTGGTCAAAACTCCAACTTGTTCCTAGAAGAATCAAACTAAAATTTTCCTTGAGGATAGCATACCTCAATTTAGACACCCAGGTTTTCAACAGATTAAGAAATAAGATAAAGAAAAAAAAATTCAAAATCAAAAATCACTAAAACAAAAGGGGCAAATCAATGTTAGTGAGAATTATTAGTAATAAAAACAAAGGAGTTAGATATGCAAGCACTTCAGATAATAGAAATATGAGCCACAGAGTTAATTTAGACTATCTATGCGATAATAACTGCTAATACTTGGCACTCTTCTAAGTACATCACATATATTGACTAAGCCCATTTTACAGGAGAAACTGATTAATCTGCCACCTTTTGAGAGACTTCAAGTCACATACCTCCATTACTTATAGGAAATACAGTAGACACTTTTGGATCTCTACACAATTACAATGTACCCTCAACAACCTTTGATTTCACCTGGAGTGGCCTGATGCCATGCACGCTGAAAGTGTCTGCCTTCAAGATCCAAACAGATGTGTCTTCTTGTCTGCTTTAGGATTTTCTCTAAATCAATGAGATTTTTTGTTGTAATTCAACTTGACTGTAGGTGCAACCCAAAAGTTCAACAGAGGTAACATGCCCGGAGCTAAGTCTCAAACATTGGGGAATATAAGGCAGTGGATAAATTATTCAGCTTCTCATACTGGGGAGGGCGAGCATTCTGAGGTGTATTCTACACAGTTCCCCAGGGGGTCCCCAGTGTGACTGAGCTTCAGTTATCCTCTGTTGGCAACAGCTTAATAAAGGATCCATATTGAATTTGAGATATTTATTATTCATTCAAGTGGAAATGTCAAATAGACTAATGACTATACAAATATAGAGAGAGGCATTGGCTGAAACTTTCTATAAATTTGAGAATTTGTTACTCTTTATTTCTCTATTTTGCTATTGAGGAATTTATGTTGTGCTCTGACTCTTGCTACTCAAAATGTGGTCCATGGACCTGCAGCATCAGTATTACCTAGGAAGTCATTAGAAAGGTCTAACCTCCACCCCAACCCATCTACTGAATAAGAATTTGGATTTTTACAATATCTTCAGGTGTGTATTTTATACATTTAAGTTTGCAAAATGCTGCTCTATACCTTCACTGTCCAATATGGCAGACAATAGTCACATGTGCTTTCTGAGATGTGCTATGAGTGTAAAATATACACCAGATTTCAAAGACTTAGTACAAAAAAAAAGTATATATTATAATGTCTCATTAGTGATTTTTATATTGACTTTATATTGATTATATGATAATATTTTGTATGTATGGGGCTAATAAATATATTACTAAAATTAATTTCCTCTCTTCTTAGTAAATGTGGCTACTATAAAATTTGAAATAATATATGTAGCTCACATAATATTTATATTGGAAACTATCTTTCTAAGCCATGAAAGGCTGTGGAAATTAACATTAAGGAACTTATATTGTTTCTTCCCCTGTTTGTATGTGATTTGAACATGTTTTCTTGGGGAAAATATATACTACAAATTGTCTTTGAATTTCATTTATCAGACTTTTGTTCAACTAACATTGTGATGCACCAAATATCTGATAAGCATCTAACATGATCCAGTCACTGTGCTCTGGAGAGTTAGTGAAGAAAGTAAACAACGTCCCTTTCTTGAAGTAATCTGTAGTCTACTATGTTAAGACAACAACTAACAAATCATGGTAAAGTGTAATGAGGAAAGAAAGCAGAGTTTGGGTTTAGAAACAGTTGACAGTAACATTTCTCAGGGTAATGTTACCATTGTAGATGGGTTCATAGCAGAGGAAATAGTTGCTTACAATGAACTTTTAGGTGGCAAGAATGAGAATGGGTGGAGGCAGAGGTATTCTCTCTGTGCTAACTGAAATCTTAATATAAAAATATCTCCTGCCCTCTCTGCTAGTAGAAATAGCAGTCTTGCTACATACCACATAGATATTAAATGTGATAGTTTTTGTGTATAAGGAGAATAGAAATGATTTCTTGAGTTTTACTCCTTCGATCTTGGTGGATTCTTTCAAACTAGCATTTTCTCAGGAAATACAAGTTCTGTAGTTCATCTGCTTTGGAAGTCTAATGCCTTCAATCATTCACCTACTGGTCTTCAACTCATTAGTGGCTCCAGTGTTGTGCACTAACCTAACTCACAGTGTGAATCATTTTTGGTGCATTAGACAGAAGCATTTACAGAATTTTCTGAGGTTAGTATATTCCTTACGCACAATTTGATAGTTTCTAGAGTATGATTTTTAAAAAATATTTTAAAGATAAGCCTCAATTTGGGATGAGGAGCTGATTTATTTCTGTTGTGATTAGATCACACACATCAGACTTTAGTGAGGAAATCCACATTGTCTTTGATTTAGACCCTATTTCCCAAAAAGACTTAGACAAAAAATACAAACCCTCCTAGAACAGATCCTCTGTGCCTTTAACCATCATACTGGTGAAGCTATACCTCTTTCTACTGGTTAAGGGAACACCTTTGGAAGGAAACTTGAAACTTGAAAACAATTGGTTTATGGAACATATGCATTTAACATTTTCATTCATTCAGTTCCTTAAATTGTGGTAGGTTATTAGAGAACAATTCTTATGTTATTTTCCTCCTACTAGACAATAAATTGCTAAGAGTTCATTAACAAATGGTAGGGAAAAAGCAAGGGATTCAGAAAATATGTAGAAAATCTTAAAACAAATGCTTTCCATTCTGGAATATATAACAGTCATGTCTCAGATCAGTAATTGGACAAAAGTAGCCTAGAATCAAGTTACTCAAAGCATTTAGAATCTTCAGGAAGAAAAAAAAAAAAGCTGGTGGTTACCATCCAGGATTAAATGCTAAGGAAATTTAGAAAATCTCTAGGAAAACATGTCCCTGCAAATGAATTTATGTAAGTCTATGAAATAAAGCTGGTTCTGCCACTTTGATTAGCTTATAGAAAATATAGAGTCAAAATCTGTGCTTAGCCATATTTATCTGCTCTTCTTAAGGCTGGGAGAATTTTTTCTCTCTGTTCCTGTTCAAAAAGTTCCATTTGTCTTTAATCCTAATTGTCCTGTTTTTCAGATTTAACTTTCAAGCTGCCTCAATGGAAGTGTGGGACATTTTATTTAAAACAAACAAAAAAAGAACTCAGGAAATAAAGTGTCTCTGACTCCTGACAAGATGGAAAAGAAAGGAGCACAGGAATCTGGCTCCTTTCCCAGAGCTTAATCCTGGAGATGCCACAAAAGCAAGAGGTTAGTTGACAGGTCTCAGAACATTAAAACCCAGAGACGCAGAAGGTGGAAGGTTCCTGGTCCTGGGTTAGAAGAGAGCCAGAGGCACCAGTGGGGAACTAAGAAAAGAAGAGCATTATTGCTGTTCCTTTTTTTGCTTCAGGGTATCTCTGTTTACTTGTTCCATCTCAGACAAGATCAAAAACCAAAATAATCAGTGAAGGAAATAGGAGGATGAACTGGAGGATTACAAAACTGACTGTGCTGCAGGGCAAATAAGAAAAGATAGGGGTAGAGGGACGAGCCTCAGATTTCACAACTTTCTGTTCATAACCTCCTCTTCTCTCAGTCATCTAGTTTATCAGAACGCAGGGGAGAAATCCTTGGGGGTGAGCAGTGTCTGGAGCAGAAGTACAGAAGCTCTCCTGATTGAGTATGGGTTGAGGGCAGGAAAATGAGTTTGCTGGTGAACTCAGGTTGTAAGGAAAGAGCATCTCCATTTTGAGGCACATTCCCCAGACTCACTTCCTAAATTCACCTTGGAGGCTATAATTAAGAGTCTGGATGATAACATTTTTCCTGGGTCAGTGCATTCCCAGCTAATGCAGCTGCTATTTCCCAAAAAGCTATGTACTCACAGGATAAAATTAGAAATTTGAAGAATATGAAATGTAAAAATAAATAATAAGAAGAAGAAAGAAAAGGAAAGGAAAGAACAAAAAGAAAAATTAATTGAACAGACCTCCCCGCCAAATCAAAATAAAGCATTATAATTAACCCCAGGCAGATAGGTAAGAATGATGAAACAGTGAAGCAGAAGTAAGCAGTCATAAGAATGAACGAAATGAAGATTACCTGAAAATTTAAATAGACTAAGAGCCAAGAGATCAAATGAATAATGAAACACTAACTTATGCTTACAAAAGATATCAATAAAATAATTCTAGGCCCGGATGTTTTTACAGGTGAGTCTTTCCAAAGTTTCTAAAAATAGGTAATTCCTTTCTCTTACACAGTGTTACAGAAAAGAGATATAGTTATTTAGGGTTCTCCAGTGAAGCAGAGCCAAAAGGATGTGTGTATATACAAAAAGAAATTTATTAAAAAGAAATAGCTCACACGATTATGAAGGCTGGCAAGTCCAAAATCTGCCTTGTGGGCTGGCCAGATGGAGACCCAGGAGAACTGATGGTGCAGATGAAGTTCAAAGGCAGTCTTCTGGAGGATTTCATTTTGCTCCTCAGAATTGGAAGGGGGTGTCTTTTTTGTTATATTCAGACCTTCAAATGATTGGCTGAGGCCACCTACATTATGGAGGGCAATAATAATCCAAGGTTCCCAATTTAAATGTTAATCTCATCCAAAAGCATCCTCCAAGTTGACACATAAATTTAACGATCACAACAGAAAAAAATTCAAAATACATGCAGCTAATTTAAAAAGCATGTTTGAAATTCAGATTTCTAACTAGATGAGGATAGCAGAGGAATAGAAAAGCAGAGGCTCTTTTCATTTATGATAATAGATGTGAAATTTCAAGTAAACTATTAGCTTTGAGTGGTATTAAGAATGTTTAACGTGAGTTTAAATTAGAAAAATACCAGAGTTGCTACATCTTTTTCCTAAAACAGATAATTACCATCAGAGGCAAAAAATATTTCACATGCTAAAGATAAATTTTGCACACATAAAAGCAGATGCCAAGAATCTAACTCATCCTATCAAACATAAAGATTACATTGTTGGTGTTTTTTGACATCTACACATTGAAAGAATTTTGACAAATTGAATAGAAGGAATTCACACACCTAATAAATAGTTTTTGTTTTTCTTTTACATTGATATAGAGCAAGGAATCTCCTTTGGGTGATTAATCAGCTACTCTAAGATCTTTCTTCAGGTTTTAGTTTATTTTTAATCAAATCTGGGTAAAAGGAGACAAATAGATTTCTTATTGAATATAATTTTTTTTTACAAAAGTATATGTTTACTTCTATGCTATTTGACTCCAAAAGTGTATTAAAATTTATCACATCCCCACATGTTTTATCCCTAGAATGCAAGCATGATTTAATGACTTGTTGAAGAATAATCAGTATGGAGGCTACAAAAACCAAAGAATATTAGGGGACTTAGGACTGCAAATTGGGAGACACAGATTTGGGTAAAACTGAGAATGTTCTGGGAAAGAGAAAGAGTCAGGAGCTTATATAGGCAAAAGCCACAAGGTTGTTCATGAATTGTTTGATCCTGATGCAAGAAAGGAAATATTTGTCCTTAAGGGATAGGTTGTCATGAGTTATTCTAGGGCAAGGGTCCAATAAGTATCTTGAGTTTCTGGAATATTGTGCAGATGTTCTGGATGTCTATGTTAAGACAAAAAGTGGTCAAAGTTAAGATTCCATCTGGGTTGAGACATGCATAAGTCACACTTCCTCAGTGGACTTCTGGCTCCATTTTAGAGAGCTCTTTTAGCAATACCAACTTCATTTTGATTTTCCTTTCACAGTCTTAAAATCTAGTGAAATAATTTGCCACAAAAGTTGTATAAAGGAGGAAAATCATATAGTTTTTTCAACTAAAAGAGAAAAAAATTCAATAAATCTCAAACATCAACTCATGATGGAGAAAAACCCTTTAAAAGTAAGCAACTTGCTTATTTATTAAATTTATCTAGCAGAAATGTTTGTGTGTGTGTGTGTACATCATATGAACTACAAGCCTTATACTTAAGAAGAAAAAATAATTAATGCAGGTATATGGCCTCTAAGGAAAAAAAAGATGTACATTATTATCACTATTTCTCATCATATACTGAAAATCCTAGCCTAAGTAATAAGTCAGAGGGAAAAAGAAATAGTAGAATATAGGATCCAAATGATAGAGTCAAGACTGTCTTCATTTACAAAGATATAAATCACTACATACACAGCCCTATAAATTCAACAGTTACCAAGATTAAATTTCAAAAATCAACAGTGTTCTAAGAGTTTTACTTTTCATATGGCCGATTACCTCCTATCAATCCAACTTTCCCTGACAACTGAAAACATCTGACAAAAAAATATAAAAGCTACTAGGAAGCACAAGGGAATGACCAATAACAGGCAGATATTGACTGGGAGTAGGAAAGCTGACACTTTGAAGAAGGAAAGTCACAGTGTGAATTTCCTATGTTCACAGCTTTTAGTCTAAGGATAGGCTAATTCCATTAGAAAATGTGCTAAATAAATAAATATACAACACACTCTTACCTTGCAATCTAGGAATCATGCTCCTAGTTATTTGCTCAATTGAATTGAAAACTTATGCTTGTTTTTCATAAACAAAAATGTTTATAACAGCTTTATTTATAAAGCTGTAAGAAACCAAGATATTTTCAACGGATAACTAAATAGAGTATATACATAAATGGACTATCACTCAGCAATAAAAAAGAAATGATCTATCAAGCTATGAAAAGACATAGGATAACCTTAAATGGATATTTCTGAGTGAAAGAAGTCAGTGTGGAAAGGCTACATATTGTGTGATTCCAACTACATGACAATCTGGGAAAGGCAAACTATAGAGAAAATTATAGAATCAGTGGTTTTGGGGATTTGCTGGAGGTAGAGGAGGCATGAATAGGTGAAATACAGGGAATTTTTAGGGTGGTAAAACCATTCTGTATGTATGTAATTGTGGATACATGACAATATGCTCTTGTCAAAACCCAGAGAACTGTACAACATAAAGTGATCCTTAATGTCAACTATTTATTAATAATATATCAACAGTGGTTCATCAAATGCAAAAATGTACCACACTAATGCAATATGTTAATAATAGGGGAAACTGTGAAGAGGGATATATGAAATACTGGACTATTTTGTCTATATTTCTATAAGTCTAAAACTGTTCTAAAAATAAAATCTATTAATTTAAAAAGGAGAAAGATTGAAAAAGTTAAGAAGTTTGGGGAGCTGTAGGACAAAATAAAAGAGATAAAACTAACTGATGTTCATGGTACATACTCTGAGGGGAGTATAAACTGGCAAAGCGCACAGTGAAAATTTATGAAGCACTGGAGATATTCCGTGTCTTTTTTTGGGTGGTTACAGGAGTATGTACATATACATATGAATGTGTATATAATCATAAGATATACACTTAAGATTAGTATACCTTATAGACCTTACTATATATATATACTAGTGAGGGGGGGGAGACAGAGAGGGAAAGAGAGAAATTGGTATTGGAGTATAATTATTTTATGAACTAGACCTAGAAATGGAAAATAGGAGTTATCATTAACATAACTGTTCACCAGAGATTCAATTTGATTTTTTCTTAAAAGTTGGTTAAATTTCTCCATGATAAGTACGTTTGGAGATTTTTTTTCTAATTTCCTTTAGAGGGTTTTTGTGTTATAGCAATTTTTCACTGTTTATTAAATGCCAGGTGGATTTCTATGTGTTTGGCTATATACTGAGTGTGAGGTATGGAAAGAAAATGCCAAGGAAACAAAAAAGAAAACTAGAAAATTTTAATATAACAAAACTTATAAGTTGTGGGTTAGGCTATGTTTTAAACATTTCATTATAATTTGTTTGATTTTGCTAAAAATCAGTGTGTGGCTTTTTAGAAATATTCTCATAGCATTAGGAATATTAAAATATTCCTAAACAGTTTCCTAACTGTGGAGGTAGGGGTCATTGGGGTAGGTTGGAAAGTATTTTTAAGGTCAAGAAAATATCTGAATATAGGAGAGAAAAGGCAAAACTAAAGAATGTATTACACAGCGAGTATATGCAAAGATTGAATAACAGTAGCAAGTAATCATGATGAAAAAGTATTAGCCAAACAATTTATTGAAATGTATCTTTGTGAAGAACAGAAAATGCATAAGATGGAGAGAAAGAAGAAATTATGAGCCTCTTTGTTATTTGGAAATGACTTAAATAAAATAAGTCACATTGAGTAGAAAATCACCCTAATCCCGAAATCCATGGAAATCTACTTTAAATTTCCAAGGAATCAGTTATCTTTGAAGATTCAAAACAATAGGTTTCAAGACTGCATTCTATACATTCCAAGGTGTATGAGGTAGTGCATATCATTCAATAAGAATATAATTGTAATACTCCTATTTACAGGTGTTTCATAAAAATACTCAAACTGGAACTGCTTGTTACTTGCTCCTGATTTGTATTTCTATTTCCCTTCAGATATGTTATTCCTGAGGTATAAGAAAATGGAAATACAAATGAGATGTGGGCAGATATATTTTGGGGAACTTTTGGATGATGCCAGCCAAGGGTTTAAATACATTAACATCCATCCTATTGTTTGATGACATCAGGTAGAAACAAAATTGTGTTAATAAGTGAAACTATAATAGGACATTTTTTTCTTTTTAATTTTAGTTGGCAGTTTGATAGGTACAGATTTCTGTTTTTGCCGTCCTTGAAGGAATATAATGCTAATGAAAATATGAAACTCTAGAAATGTTACCGAGACATTCTACAGCAGTTAGAACAAATTCTACAGAAGTTGAAGAAAACTGGGCAACTAGGACAGATCAAGAAAGAGCATAAACACATATTAAATGCTGCAGCTTAATGCTCTACGCTTAGTTATTTATTTTTAGTTCAGACTATGGCCAGAAGAAGGGGTTTTCAGCCTGTACAGCATCAGGGTAAAAATTACCTCTTCTTATTGCCCCTTGATGAGTAATACATTTTTATTAAAATAGTAATTTAAATAGGTTATTGATGACAATTAGATATACAATGGTTTTAAATATTAGGAAGTAAAAGAAATTAGTACACCCTCAAAACCATAAAATGAAACAGATATAACTGTTAAAATGAAAAAAAAAAAGTTGCTGATAATTGTTGAATCACTTTTTATCTAGTCCAAAACAAATCTTCTTAATCTCTGGTATGTAAGTTCTAAACACTAAACATTTTTATAAAGAGATATATGGCAAAGTCAAAGACAGGCAATGCAGCAATACAAAATTAAAATGAGAAAGGACTCAAGGAATTAAAGAATGTAGAAAGAACAGAAGATTAAACAGTATAGCATTATCTACTTTAAACCAAACACAATGTTTAACTAAAAAAAAAAAAAAAAAAAAAAAAAAAAAATCAAATCCATCTTCTCCAGTGCAGGATGATAAAGCAGATCAAGAAATGTTTGTAAAGATAAGATTGGCCTTGAAAAGACTAGAGGAGTGCTCAAGGGGGATTTCTCACATTCTAACACTGATCAGCATACAAATAGCTAAACTAGCTAAGAATGGGGGACTTTCACATCCAAAGAATGAATTGTCTCCATGCAGAAATGTATAAATGAGCAAAAAAGATGGCTTTAGGACATGAACCAATGAAATCCCAAACAGCCTTATTCTTAGTGAGGAAAACAGACATGTGTTGCCCTTTCATGCCCTGAATTACAATTCCATGGAAACTTTAAATGCTCTCTCAGTCCAAAGATATTTGAAAGACAGTTTATAAATGCTTACTGCCTCAGTTCAAACATTTCATGCAAAATCCTCAGGATTTGAAACTCCCTTTATGTTTAAGGCCTACTTATCTTTGATCATTGTAATTTGGGGAAGACTAGTGCTTTTTAAAAATCATTAAATCAGCTCCCATTCTCTCAGACTCCATGTCAAATACTATAATGAATACAGCAAAATAAAAAAGACTTTTAGGAACATTTTATGCTTCTATTTTAAGATAAGATAAGATTAATTGTAGCCTAGTTTTATATAAACTTGAGTTGAATAGAGAGCATTATAAAGTCTGGGTCAATTCTCATACACTAGTCTCCCATTTTTATACCTCACATCAAAGATGTACTACAAAAGGCAAAATAAACAAACTTAAATGAGAAATTGGTTGTATTTCTTTCTAAATCACAAATAAGAATTTATTTGGGAGTGATATGCTTTGCTCAATGCCTATATTTCTCAAGCTCCCTTGCAGATAGATGTGGCCTTATGTTGCTGCTACTAGGAAGGGTGTTTAAGCAGCTATTATTTGTGTTTTTTCTCACATTTCAGGAAATTCAATTCCTAACTGATATGACACCATAGAGCATGGGTTGGCAAAATACGGTCAAGGGTCATATCTGTCCAGGCACCTATTTTGTGAATGAAGTAACACTACAGCGTAATCCTACCCAATCTGTTAGATAGGTCTATGGCTGCTTTCAAGTCATAATGGCAGAGTTACAACTGAGACCATATGGCCACAAAGCCTAAATTATTTACTCTCTTCTCTTTTACAAAAAAAAAATGTTTTCTGACCCCTGTTCTAGAGAATGTCTCACACATAAACAAAGGAGAAATGTTTAGGATCACAAAAGGTTTGCAGTTGTTATTTCTTACCCTCTCTTCATCTTGACCAACTTTAGTCAGGCTTCTCTCTTTCCTCTAGGTTCCTGAACTCTGCATGCTCTTAAGTATGAGAAAGCACTGAAAAAAGTAGAATCTGCCCCTCCTCTCAGCTTCTCCTGGGAATCAGCTGATCACAGCAAGACCCTTTCTTGGTATATTCACTGGTCACTTCCTTTTGCTTGTCCAGCTTCCCCTTAAAAGATTCTGGGGCTTCCCTGGTGGCACAGTGGTTGAGCGTCTGCCTGCCGATGCACGGGACGCGGGTTTGTGCCCCAGTCCGGGAAGATCCCACATGCCGCAGAGCGGCTGGGCCCGTGAACCATGGCCGCTGAGCCTGCGCGTCCGGAGCCTGTGCTCCGCAACGGGAGAGGCCACAACAATGAGAGGCCCGCATACCGAAAAAAAAAAAAAAAAGATTCTGTACATCTGTGCTTGCCCTTCCTTTACCCTATAAACCAAAAAGCCTTTTCTGTTTGATTGTGAGGTGAGTGCAGATTTCTGAGATTGCAGCATTCTCCCTATTGCAGGAGTATTTCTTCTGAATAAAACCTCTCTCTAAATCCAGGTTTGTTTTTAGTTTGACAGTTTCTAGTGCCATGACATGGATGGAGTACTGACCACTGCACACACCCTGTGGTCTTTACCTTGGTATTCATGCTGGCTTCTCAAGCCCTTGTGTCCATCTTAGCTGGGGAAATCTGGATCCACGGTGGTGAGTCACAACTCATAATCCAGTGCTCCAGACACTATCTTGAATTAGCATAATTGGGAGTTGCTTTAATTCTATTAAATTGACTTCTTCAAGTTCTTTCCTATTTGAGCAGGACTTTTCATGGCTCTCTTTTTTTTTTAACTTTTTATTTTATATAGTGGAGTATAGTTGATTAACAATATTGTGATAGCTTCAGGTGTACAGCAAAGTGATTCAATTATACATATACATGCATTAATTCTTTTTCAAATTCTTTTCCCATTTAGGTTGTTACATAATATTGAGCAGAGTTCTCTGTGCTATACAGTAGGTCCTTGGTGGTTATCCATTTTAAATATAGCAGTGTGTACGTGTCAATCGCAAATTCCCTATCACTTCCCTCCACCCTTCCCCCCCTGGTAACCATAAGTTTGTTCTCTAAGTCTGTGAGTCTGTTTCAATTTTGTAAATATGTTCATTTGTATAATTTCTTTTTAGATTCCACACATAAGCGATATCATATGGTATTTCTCTTTCTCTGTCTGACTTCACTCAGTGTGACAATCTCTAGGTCCATCCATGTTGCTGCAAGTGACATTATTTCATTCTTTTTAATGGCTGAGTAACATTCCATTGCATATAGGTACCACAACTTCACTCTGTATGACAGACTCTAGGTCCATCCACCTCACTACAAATAACTCAATTTCGTTTCTTTTTATGGCTGAGTAATATTCCATTGTATATATGTGCCACATCTTCTTTATCCATTCATCTGTCAATGGACACTTAGGTTGCTTCCATGTCCTGGCTATTGTAAATAGAGCTGCAATGAACATTGTGGTACATGACTCTTTTTGAATTATGGTTTTCTTAGGGTATATGCCCAGTAGTGGGATTGCTGGGTCATATGGTAGTTCTATTTTTAGTTTTTTAAGAAACCTCCATACTGTTCTCCATAGTGGCTATACCAATTCACATTCCCACCAACAATGAAGGAGGGTTCCCTTCTTCCCACACCCTCTCCAGCATTTATTGTTTGTGGATTTTTTGATGATAGCTATTTTGACTGGCGTGAGGTATATTTCATTGTATTTTTGATTTGCATTTCTCTAATAATTAGACATGTTGAACATCTTTTCGTGTGCCTCTTGCCCATCTGTATGTCTTCTTTGGAGAAACGTGTATTTTTTAGGTCTTCTGTCCATTTTTTGATTGGATTGTTTTTTGTTGTTGTTGAGTTGTATGAGCTGTTTGTATATTTTGGACATTAAGCCCTTGGCAGTTGCATCGTTTGCAAATACTTTGTCCCATTCTGTATGTTGTCTTTTCATTTTGTTTATGGTTCCTTTTCTGTGCGAAAGCTTTTGAGTTTAATTAGGTCTCATTTGTTTATTTTTGTTTTTATTTCCATTACTCTGGGAGACAGACAAAAAAGATATTGCTGCAATTAATTTCAGAGAGTGTTTTGCCTATGCTTTCTTCTATAAGTTTTATAGTGTCTGGTCTCATACTTAGGTCTTTAACCCATTTTGAGCTTATTTTTGTGTATGGTGTTAAATAATGTTCTAATTTCATTTTTTTTACATGTAGCTGTCCAGTTTTTCAAGCACCATTTATTGAAGAGACTGTCTTTCCCCCATTGTATAGTCTTGCCTCTTTTGTTGTAGATTTATTGACCATAAGTGAGTGGGTTTATTTCTGGGCTTTCTATCCTGTTCCATTGATCTATATTTCTATTTTTGTGACAGCACCTTACTGTTTTGATGGCTATAGCTTTGTAGTATAGTCTGAAATCAGGGAGCGTAATTCCCCTAGCTCCAATTTTCTTTCTCAAGAGTGCTTTGGCTATTCGGGGTCTTTTGTGTCTCCATACAAATTTTAAGATTTTTTTGGTTCTAGTTCTGTGAAAAATGCTATTGGTAATTTATTGATATTGCATTGAATCTGTAGACTGCCTTGGGTAATATAGGCATTTTGACAATATTGATTCTTCCAATCCAAGAAACATAGTATATCTTTCCATCTGTTTGCATCATCTTTCATTTCTTTCATCAGTGTCATAGCTTTTGGATTACAGGACTTTTGTCTCCTTAGGTAAGTGTATTCCTAGGTATTTTATTCTTTTTGATGCAACGGTATATGGGATTGTTTCTTGAATTTCTCTTTCTGATCTTTCATTGTCAGTGTATAGAAATGCAACAGATTTCTGTATATTAATTTTGTATCCTGCAACTTTACCAAATTCATTGATTAGCTCTAATATTTTATGATAGCATCTTCAGTATGTTCCATGTATAGTATCATGTCATCCACAAACAGTGACAGTTTAAATTCTTCTTTACCAATTTGGGTTCCTTTTATTTCTTTTTCTTCTCTGATTGCAGTGGCTAGGACTTCCTAAACTATGTTGAATAATAGTTGTGAGAGTGGACAACCTTGTCTTCTTCCTGATCTTAGAAGAAATGCATTCAGCAATTCACCACTGAGTATGATGTTAGCTGTAGGTTTGTCATAATGGCCTTTATTACGTTGAGGTATATTCCCTCTATGCCCACTTTCTGGAGAGTTTTTATCATAAATGGGTGCTGAATTTTGTCAAAAGGTTTTTCTGCATCTATTGAGATGATCATATGGTTTTTATTCTTCAATTTGTTGATGTGGTGTATCACACTGATTGATTTGCAAATGTTGAAAAATCTTTGCATTCCTGGGATAAATCCCACTTCATCATGGTGTATAATCCTTTTAATGCACTGTTGGATTCAGATTGCTAGTATTTTGTTGAGGATTTTTGCACCTATGTTCACCAGTGATATTGGCCTCTAATTTTCTTTTATCTTCTATCTTTGTCTGGTTGTGGTATCAGGGTGATGGTGGCCTCACAGACTGAGTTTGGGAGTTTACCCTCCTCTGCAATTTTTTGGAACAGTTTCAGAAAGATAGGTGTTAGCTTCTCTCTAAATGTTTGATAGAATTCACCTGTGAAGCCATCAGGTCCTGGACTTTTGTTTGTTGGGAGTTTTTTGATCACCATTTCAGTTTCAGTGTTTGTGACTGGTCTGTTCATATTTTCTATTTCTTCCTGGTTCAGCCTTGGGAGATTGTATCTTTCTAAGAATTTGTCCATTTTGTCCAGGTTGTCCATTTTACTGGCATACAGTTGCTTGTAGTAGTCTCTTATGATCCTTTGTATTTCTGTGGTGTCAGTTGTAACTTCTCCTTTTTCATTTCTGATTTTATTGATTTGATTCCTCTCTCTTTTTCTCCTGATAAGTCAGGCTAAAGGTTTATCAATTTTGTTTATCTTTTCAAAGAACCAGCTTTTAGTTTCATTGATCTTTGCTACTGTTTTCTTTGTCTCTATTTCATTTATTTCTGCTATGATATTTATGATTTCTTCCCTTCTACTAACTTAGGTTTTGTTTGTTCTTCTTTCTCTAGTTGCTTTAGGTGCAAGGTTAGGTTATTTGCGATTTTTCTTGTTTCCTGAGGTAAGATTGTATTGCTATAAACTTCCCTCTTAGAACTGATTTTGCTGCATCCCATAGTTTTTGGATCATTGTGCTTTCATTTTCATTTGTCTCTAAGTATTTTTTGATCTCCTCTTTGATTTCTTCAGTGATCCATTCGTTGCTTAGTAGCATATTGTTTAGCCTCCACTTGTTTGTGTTTCTTACAGTTTTTTCCTGTAGTTAATTTCTAATTTCATAATGTTTTAGTTGGAAAAGATGCTTGATATATTTCCATTTTCTTAAATTTACCAAGGCTCAATTTGTGGCCCAGCATGTGGCCAATCCTGGAGACTGTTCCATGTGCACTTGAGAAGAATGTGTATTCTTCTGCTTGTGGATGGAATGTCTATAAATACCAACTGTCCCTCTGGTTTCACATGTCATTTAAGGCTTGTGTTTCCTTATTAATTTTCTGTCTGGATAATCTGTCCATTAGTGTAAGTTGGGTGTTAAAGTCTGCCACTATTATTGTGTTACTATAGATTTCCCCTTTTACGGCTGCCAGCATTTGCCTTATATATTGAGTTGTTCCTATGTTGGGTGCATATATATTTACAATTGTTACATCTTCTCTTTGAATTGATCCCTTGATCATTATGTAGAGACCCGCCTTGTCTCTTGTAACAGACTTTGTTTTAAAGTCTATTTTGTCTGGTATGAGTATTGCTACTCCAGGTTTCTTTTGATTTACATTTCCATGGAATATTTCTTCCATCCCCTCACTTTCAGTCTGTATGTGTCCTTAGGTCTGAAGTGGTCTCTTGTAGACAGCATATATACAGGTCTTGTTTTTGTATACATTCAGCCAGTCTTTGTCTTTTGGTTGGAGCATTTAATCCATTTACATTTAAGGTAATTATTGATATGTATGTTCCTATTACTATTTTCTTAATTGTTTTGGGTTTGTTTTTTCAGGTCTTTATTCTTCCCTTCCCCTTTTATTCTCTTCTCTTGCAGTTTGATGTCCATCTTTAGTGTTGTGTTTGGGTTGCTTTTGCTTTTTCGTGTGTGTATCTATTGTAGTTTTTGGGTTTGCTGTTCCCATGAGGTTTTGATATAGCAGTCTATATATATATATATATATATATAAAATGTTGTTTTAAGTAGCTGTTCTCTTTCTCTCCTAGAGGAGTTCCTTTAGCATTTGTTGCAAAGCTGGTCTGGTGGTGCTGAATTGTTGGTTTTTGTTTGTCTGTAAAGCTTCTGATTTCTGCATCAAATCTGAATGAGAGCCTTGCTGGGCAGAGTATTCTTGGTTGTACATTCTTCCCTTTCATCACTTTAAATATATGGTGCCACTCCCTTCTGACCTGCAGAGTTTCTTCTGAGAAATCAGCTGATAACCTTATGGGAGTTCCCTTGTATGTTATTTGTCATTTTTCTCTTGCTGCTTTTAATATTTTTTCTTTGCGCTTAATTTTTGTCAGTTTGATTAGTATGTGTCTCAGCATGTTCCTCCTTGGGTTTATACTGCTTGGGGCTCTCTGTGCTTCCTGGACTTGGGTGACTGTTTCCTTTCCCATGTTAGGGAAATTTTCAGTTATTATCTCTTCAAATATTTTCTCAGGTCCTTTTCCTCTCTCTTCTCCTTCTGGGACCCCTATAATGTGAATGTTGGTGCATTTAATGTTGTCCCAGAGGTCTTGTAGACTGTCTTCATTTCTTTTCATTCTTTTTTCTTTACTGTGTTCTGCAGCAGTGATTTCCACCATCTGTTTTCCCGCTCACTTATCCATTCTTCTGCCTCAGTTATTCTGCTATCAATAACTTCTATTGTATTTTTTTAAATTTCAGTTATTGTATTGTTCATTTTTGTCTGTTTGTTCTTTAATTCTTCTAGGTCTTTGTTAAACATTTCTTGCATCTTCTCGATTCTTGCTCCATTCTTTTTCTTGCATTAACTGGCAAAATTTCCCTTTCTCTGAATTCCAAGCTTTAACAAGGCATCATGATGATATACAGGCACACCTCATTTTATTGTGCTTATCAGACATTGTATATTTTAGAAATTGAAGGTTTCTGGCAACCTCGCTTTAAGCAAGTTTATTAATGCCATTTTTCCAACAGTAGTTGCTCACTTTGTGTTTCTGTGTCACATTTTGGTAATTCTCGTGGTATTTCGAAATTTTTCATTATTATTATATTTGTTATGGTGATCTGTGATCAGTGATCTTTGTTGTTACTATTGTAATTGTTTTGGGGTGCCAGGAACCACACCCATATAAGACAGCGAACTTAATCCATAAATGTTGCGTATGTTCTGACTGCTCCACTGACTGGCTGTTCCCCTGTCTCTCTCCCTCTCCTTGGGCCTCCCTATTCCCTGAGACACAATGATACTGAAATTAGCCCAGTTAATAATCCTCAATGGCCTCTAAGTAATCAAGTGAAAGGAAGAGTCGTATGTCTCTCACTTTAAATCAAAAGCTAGAAATGATTAAACTTAGTGAGGAGGACATGTCTAAAGCCAAAACAAGCCAAAAGCTAGGCCTCTTGCACGAATAGTTAGCCAAGTTGTGAATGAAAAGGAAAAGTTCTTGAAGGGAATTAAAAATGCTACTCCAGTAAACACATGGATGTTAAAGTGAAACAACTTACTGCTGATATAGAGAAAATTTTAGTGGTCTGGATAGAAGATCAAACCAGCTGCAACATTCCCTTAAGCCAAAGCCTAATTTACAGCAAGGCTGAGTGAGGTGAGGAAGCAAGAGAAGAAAATTTTGAAGCTTGGTTCATGAGGTTAAGGAAAGGAGCCATCTCCAAAAGGTAAAAGTGCAAGGTGAAGCAGCAAGTGCTGATATAGAAGCTGCAGAAAGTTATCCATAAGATCTAGCTAAGAAAATTAATGAAGGTGGCTATACTAAACAACAGATTTTCAATGTAGAAGAAACAGCCTTCCATTTGAAGAAGATGCCATCTAGGACTTTCATAGCTCAAGAGAAGAAGTCAATGCCTGTCTTCAAAGTTTCAAAGGACAAGCTGATTCTCTGGTTGGGGCTAATGAAACTGATAACTTTAAGTTGAAGCTCATTTACCATTCCAAGAATCCTACAACCCTTAGAATTTTGCTAAATCTACTCTGCCTGTGTTTATAAATGGAACAACAAACCTGGATGACAGTGCATCTGTTTATGACATAGTTTACTGAATATTTGAAGCCCACTGTGGAGACTTACTGCTCAGAAAAACGATTCTTTCAAACTATTCCTGCTCATTGATAATGCACTTGGTCACCCAAGAGCTCTGATAGAGATGTAAATGAGATTCATGTTGTTTTCATGCCTGCTAACACAACATCAATTCTGCAAACCATGGATCAAAGAGTAATTTTCAATATTGTCTTATTATTTAAGAAATACATATTTTAAGTCTCTAGCTGCCATATACAGTGATTCATCTGATGATCAGGTTAATGTAAATTGAAAGTCTTCTGGAAAGGATTAATCATTCTAGATATCATTAAGAACATTTGTGAGTCATGGGAAGAGGCTGAAATAGCAACATTAATAGGAGTTTGGAAGAAGTCGATTCCAACCCTCATGGATGACTTTGAGGGGTTTAAGACTTCAGTGGGGGAAGTAACTGCACATGTGGTGAAAACAGCAAGAGCACTTATCTCATGATAAAACTTTAACTGATGAGGAGTCGATTCTTATGGATGAGCAAAGAAAATTGTTTCTTGAGATGGAAACTACTCCTGGTGAAGATGGTGTGAAGACTGTTAAAATGACAATGAAGGATTTAGATATTACTTAAACTTAGTTCATAAAGCAGTGGCAGGGTTTGAGAGGATTGACTCCAATTTTGAAAGAAGTTCTAATGTGGGAAAAATGCTGTCAAACAGTATTGCCTGCTACAGAGAAATCATTTGTGAAAGAAAGGGTCAATCAATGAGTCAAACTTCATTGTGGTCTTATTTTAAGAAATTGCCATGGCCACCCCAGTCTTTGTCAACCACCTTCCTGATCAGTCAATAGCCATCAACACTGAAGGGAGATCCTCCACCAGCAAAAAGATTATGACTTGCTGAAAGCTCAGATGATTGTTAGCATTTTTTAGGAATAAAGTGTTTTTTAATTAAGGTATATACATTTCTTTTTTAGACATAATGCTTTTGAACACTTAATAGACTACACTATAGTGTAAACATAACTTTCACATGCACTGGGAAACCAAATTTGTCTGACTTGCTTGATTGTGATATTTGCTTTATTGTGGTGATCTAAAATGAAATCTGCAGTATCTCTGAGGTATGCCTGTACAGGCTAACAAAGCTAAGTGTATACAGTACAGACTTATGACTCCCTAACTTGAAAAAAAGTTGAGGGAAATCATTCTAACACCTTATGGGTACCCTCAACTTCGCCAAAGTATTTGGTAGAGATACTTGTGGCTATTAGGGAAAGGATACTAAAAGAACACCCCAGGACAAAAAGACAATAACTTTAGAGTCTCAGTGACTTCGCTCTGAGAGATCTGCTCTTCTCTGCCCTCAAATACTCTTAAATAGGTTAGAAGAAATAATAACTGCATTCAATGGGCAATCCACCACCTTTCTGGTAGGCACTGGAGTCACCTGCTCCACATTTGACACCTCACAATTTTCCACCCTTATCCCTCAGAGTACACAAACAATCTCTGAGGTGCAGTTAGATAATTCACCACATGTTTTATCCCTTATGTCCTTTCTATATCTCTTGGGCCTCATGCTGCCCCACATAGCTTTTTATTAAGTTCCACCATTCAGTTTATCTAACAGGCAGAGACTTGCATTCTAATTAGAATTTTAATATTTCATGTTCACCTCAGGTACTTACCCTTAAAGCCCAGGATTCCTCTCCCACTCATCTTCGTTCTCTGACAGCCCTAATAGATAACCCCAGTTTTCTTGCCCCTTTTACAGTTCCCAAGTCATTAACAATTCCCACATTCAAGGCATGTTTACTCACATTCCTGACTCACTTGGGGCTATAGGAACAACAGACTTAGGCCATATCTGGGAGACAAAGTCCTTAAAGGTGGATGTAGACCTCACTATGTCCTCCAAAATACCATCCTGTCTTTCATCCTGTCCTCCAATGCTGCTCATTTTACCACTGTTGGTTTATACTTCACTTTCGTCAGCATATCCTTTCATTCTAATTCCCAATACCTGTTTACTTTTACATGGGAAAATCAACAATACACTTGAGCACCAGGGAATTACAGAAACCCCCACATATTTTTCCTGGACTTTAAGTGAAAATACAAAAGACTTGATCTTCCCTTGTAATTAAATCTTCATTCAATATGTAGATGACCACCTTCTTTGTTCTAAGACATTCAGCAAATCTCTACATGACATCCAATACTTATTAAAAGACTACTCTAAGAAGGGCCATAAGGTCTCAAGTGATAAAGTTCAGCTCTGCTACCTCCAAGTCCACTATTTAGGTCATGATATTCCCTCTGAAGGAAAAACCTGATCCCCAGATCACATGAAGACCAGACTTAACAGCCTCCTATCTGAACCAAGAGACAACTTCAAGGCTTTCTGGAACTGATTGGCTATTGTAGAATGTGTATTCCTACCTTCTCTGCTAGAGCACCCCCCTTACATGGCATGACTAAAAAAACTTATGTCTGAACCTCTAAAATGGGACTTGCCTACTATAACATAATTTGAATCCCTAAGTTCTCCCTTTGTTCCACCCCACTTAGGGCTTCCTGACTACTCTTTGCCATTCTTCCTATTTGTTCATAAAACAGAACAAAATGCCATAGGGGTCCTTTCTCAAAAACATAATGGAAATCAGAGGTTAATCAGATATTTTCCTCTTACCTGGCATCCTACAGCTCAAGTTTTCCCTCCTTGCTTGCTAGCAGTAGTGGCAACTGCACAATTAGTTCAAACTACAGTTGACCTTGTGCTAGGTCATACCCTGAACATTTTATGTCCCTTATGCGGTTTGGACCCTTCTCCTAACTGAAAATACCCAACACTTTTTGAACTCTCAGTTCACCTGTTATGAAATTCTTCGGCTTTCTCCTTCCACATCACTATCCACCCATGTCAAAGTCTCAATCCTGCCTTTCTTCCCTCTCTCAATGGAAGAATAACTGCATGATTCTATTATGGACACTCAAGCCTCAATCCTCTCCCATCTTGGCCTTTTAGAAATCTTCCTTGCAAACCCAGACCTCAATCTCTTTGTTGATGGCTCCTATCTCTGTATCTCAGAAGGAAATGTTCAGGCAGTATATGCCACTGCAAATTTTCAAAATCCCAGAAAGCATAAGTCTTTATTTGGTGCTAAGTCAGTTCAGATCACTGAACTTGTAGCTCTCACAAGAGCTCCTTATCTTTGGTAAAGATAAGAAATTTAACATCTATAGGGACAGTAGATATATTTTGGGGATAGCACATGATTTTCATATGTTATGGAAAGCCAGAGAATTTAAGACAACAGCTGGGACACCACTGGAGAATGAAAAGCAGTTGTCTGACTTCTTAGGTGCTTTATTATTGCCAAAGGAAATAACCATACTTAAGATAGAAGCACACATCGGCTACAAAACCCCTGAAGCAAAAGTAAATTTACTCTTGATAGATATACTAAACTGTCATAAAGCTGTTACACCCTCACCACAATCAGATAAGATCCTAAATCTACTCTGATTACACCTGATCCTCTAGTTAAGGTACTTAAAACCTTCCAGTTCAAAGCGTTTGAACATTAAAAGGCCAACTGGAAACAAGTCGAATGTCTTATCTAAGTGGTTGAACCTTGGAAACACTCAGATAGCCCCTTGGTCTTTCCTCAGTCCCTTACCTGAAATTCAGTTTCTGAACTTTATAAAATCACTCATCAAGGAAGGAAGAAACTAAATCAACTCCTCCACAAACATTGGTGGGGAAAGTTTACCCCTATCTGAAACAAGTGGTGGCTTCCTGTCCCACACCTCAAAAATATAATCCTGATAAACCTGCAAAGGTGGGACAAAAAAGGGAACCTTTCCAGCAGGACCTTTTCTTTATTGGCAATTATATTTATTCAGTTTGCTAAATCTCATGGAAATTAATATATTATTATCATATCTATGTACTCTCACTGGCTTGACGTTTTCCCTTATGAAAGTACCACTCACTGCCACTACTGTTACTAAACGTTTGTTACAATAAGTATTCCCTGCATGGGGAATTCCACTGGCCCTTTCACCTGACCAAGGGACCCATTTCTTTGGTAGTCCTCTAAGCAATCCAGTAAGTTCTTCCCTTATCCCCAAATGACACTAATTCTATCATTTCCAGTCATCTGGAATGATAGAGTTAATGGACTATTAAAGTTAAAACCTACAAAACCGATGAAAGAACTCAATTTCCTACTGCTTAAGGTTTTACCTTTAGCCCTGATTGCTCTCTGAGCCTCTCTATATGGGTCACAGCAACTGACCCTATATGAAATAATAACTGAATGACCCATAACTATTCCCTGTTCTGTATGGGCTTTTGAAAATTCTATCTTGGTCAATTCAAACATCCTAAATATTGCAAGGGACTTATTATATCCACACTAATCATCAACAGAATAAGGCTGCTATTCCTCCAGTTCTTCCATCCAAACCCCTCTTCAGCCTAGAAATTAGGGGCTGAAGAGGGGTTTGGATGGAAGCCTAGAAATTAGGGGCTTAGTTCTCTGGAGCTGATATCACGTGAAAATTAATTTTGAACCCTGTTGGAAGGAAGCTTATGTCATCCCCTTTACCATTAACACTGTTGTCAAGCTCCAGGGGATATAAACCTGGATTCATATTTCTCAACTGAAAAGGTATAAATCCTGCTCTGAATGGAAGTCCACTCCAAATGGAAAGCTTAAACTGAGGCTTTCTCGAAAGTCCCCAGAAGCATACAGAGCCATGAAGTAGATAGCTTTAAGACAAGCTGATGACACCATGAAGTCATCAGTTTCCACCTCAGATGTCAGAACATGGCCTCCTAGGATTCTCTTAACTACTTTTAGTTCTCATTATTTTTCTTGTCCTCCTTGGCTTCATCCTTCTCTATCCCCTCCCACATCACTTTTGCTATTCCTATAACTCTCCACATTGAAAGCATAACTTTATATAATAAGATTTATATTGTACTATCTATTCCTCCCTCACCAGACCTATGACCTGTTCTCCCTTGAATAATTCCTCCATCCCTGCAAGGACCCCAGAATCTATGACATCGTTTTATTCAATTTATAGCACAATCTCACAACTCTACTTTTGATTGTTGGCATATACTCCCTTTCCTTTGTAAGCCTCTGGTTTCCCCTAAATTCCTATACCGGTGTCAGATTTAAAGTCATCCTCTGTGTAATCATTCAGTGGCCCTTTTGCTTTCTACTCTAGATTTCAAAAGGACCCTCCTTCAACTTAATACTTTTCAAAAAAGGCAATTTGTGCTTCCACTGTGACATAACCAAAGGCCATTTCATGTACCTAAAACTATTTGCAATCAAACATACTTTGCCACCAATACAAATACATACACCATTACCATGGGAGGCAGGAGTACATGAATCTAATAGACTTAGATGATCCTAAACATAATTTTACCCAGTATGCTTCAGACTGTTCATTCTGTAAGCACAAACCTAATCATTATCTTCTTCTTAATTGGATGAGCTAACATCTCTATCAAAAGAGCACCTATGAATTCCAAGATGCAAACTCAGGGGAAAATTATTTTATGAATTTGGATAGCCCCTAATGAGGCATAGTGGTACCTCTTGGTATCTACCTGCTAATTGAACGGGGATCTTGTTAACCTAGTTAACCTAGTTAACAAGATCTTGCAAACCTAGTTAGTGTTTATCAAATTTTTAACCAGACTGCCTTTTCTTCTGATCTTAAACTCTAATTTTTTCTCATTCTATTACCTCTAAATTTTCCAGGCTCCAGACAAGCCCAAAGGTCTACACTAACATGTTACAACTACAAACTTAGGCACATAATAGTAGCCCTAGAAGGAGGGTTCTTAAGAAGCCTTAGAAGAGGAGGTTAAAAGATTGAGAGTAAAACCTAGAAGACTTAACTACTGCAGCAGATCATGTATGAACAACCTTTGTGCCTGAAGCTGTTGTTCAGTGGGCCACTTGGGAAATTTGACAAAACTCCTGAATTTTCCTTGCTCTACCCCAGAAAAGAGCCATAACTGTGGACAACATTAGCAGAACTTTCAATATCATTGCCAAAGAACTCCAGAACTCCAGTTGGCAGTCCTGCACATCATCTGCACACGATTCTGGCTTTCGGAAGAGGCACACGCACAGTGCTTGGAAGACATGTTCATGTTTCTAGAATCCGCTGATGTCTATGTCATCACCAAAAGTATTCAGACTGTAAACTGGGAAATTCTCAGATTGCCATTGTTATCCTCATTCTACTATCTGAATGTAGACGCTTTAGGCCCAATATCTTGGAATCTTCTCAACTGTCTCCGTCCAAACCTCATATTTTGGTTCTATTCACTTGTTCAACCTTTAATACTTATTTTTAAAATTTTCTTCTTATCTATATATATATTTTGTTAAATGCCTGATTTCTAAGACCCTCCAACAGCTGTCAGTCTGACAGCATACTCACTATAAGATACCTCTAGTCCTTCAGGGTCAATAAGAATGTGAATGGCACCTTACCCCCGAAAACTATTTGGACCAACCTTAACCCTGCAATGACTCATTCCATTTCTAATAGTGTCTAGGCATATACTTTTTCTCTTAAACAGTGAGGAAGATTGATCAAATGTTCACAATTGGCCATTTCTTGTCCTCAGCTTTGTCTTGACCAAACTTTAGTCAGGCTTGTCTCCTTCCCACAAGCCCCTGAGCACCATGTGCCCCAAGCATGTGCAAGCACTAAAATGTGGAATCTGCTCCCATTCTCAGCTTCTCCTGGTATTCAACTGACAATAGTGAGGCCCTTTTCTTGTCAGATCCTACTGGTCATTTCTCCTTGCATGTTCAGCTTCCCCTAAAAAGATTCTGCTTACTTCTGTTTTTTCCATGTTTACCCTATAAAATGAATTTTTAAAATTTGATTGAGATGCTTGCAGATTTCTGAAATTGGAGTGTTCTTCCTATGGCAATTGTTTTTCTCATGAATAAAACTGCTTTTTAAGTTTGGATTTGTTTTTGTTTGACAGCACTATTCGTTACAACAATTTGTAATACCGAAACTAATCAATAAACAAAGAAACATGAAGATGGGGGAACTTAAATATCTATAAAAAAGAATGGGAAAATTCAATTGTGGTTTATTAATTCATAAAAATGAATAATACTCAGAGATAAAATGACTAAACTAGAGCTAATCAACTCTAAAGCAACACTGCTTAAATACATACTGTTAAGGGGGGGTGGGAGAAGATAGCACAGTATAATGCAATTTATTCAAACCTTAAAATTGCCAAAGTATTCTATATTTTATTGTTTTTATATGGCTTATGCAATGTACTCATGCAGTAAAAGTATAAATATACTTTTAGGCACAAACTCTATCTGAGGAGAAGGGGAAAGGAATGTTTGGGCAGGGAGATAAAGTAAGTATAAATTATATTGGTAAATCTTTCATTTCTGTAAGAATAAAATACAAATAAAGCACAATGTCAACTTGTTTAAAATCTGGTTGACAGACACATAGGAATTTATTATGTTATTCTTTGCACGTTTTGTGTATTTCAAGTACTTCATAATAAATCAAACATGTAAGGGAACTCTAGAACACCAGGGACTGTTGACAAGTAAAAAGTTATCTCTGACCCACTGTTTCCTAGCAAATGCAAATATAAGGACTTTACAAGTAAGTCTTGCCCTGTGACTGGAGAGGGGATCCACAGAAGTCCTAGTCCCTTGTAGTCAATTCTCTGTTGCAGCCTAGGCTAATTTTCCCATCACTTTGAGTAGTGTATTAAAGGCAGAAATTATACAGGTATGGGTATTTCTAATAACAACCTTTTTATTTTATTGAAACATAAAAATCAAGCACAAATTATTTGTATTCAAATAATGATTTAAGAAGGGAATACTTGTATTTGTTATTTATTTTGGTCCCTTATTTAAAACAAGGGATTTTGCTAATGGAGAATAGAAAATAGTCACAGACCTTTAATTCTGTCTGCTTTTACTGGGCAGGAAAAATCAATGCATGGTACAGGAGGGCAGTTACCTTTAAAGTTTTTGATCTTATACCCTTCAAAAGAATATTTAAAATTATGTATCTTCTAAAACATTTTGAGATTCACATACATTTGTTTTAGAAAATCATAACCTTAAATAGATACTGAGATGTGTTTTTTGGAGACAGTTAACCCTGTTGTTGCCTGATGTTTGTTTTTATGCTTTTTCAGTACCTGTAGAGTAATTTCAAAATAATTAAAGTTAGTCCAAAGACTTTGGTTTTGTTTTGTTTTACATTAGCAAACAAAAGTGTTTTTTTAATTTTTGTCATTATGAGTGTAAAGAAGTGGATGCATCTTTTTCCTTGTTAGAAAGCTAACCCCACAGCCATTATTTTTAGAATTTGTTTCATGAAATATCTTGGCACTTGTTGGAAACAGAATTTACTGAAGTAAGAAATAGGATATTGTATATAAGATGTAATTAGACGATAGAACTCATGGAAGTGTGCAAAAAGAAAAGAAATTCCCTGTAAGTGAAAGCATTCACATTTTATACATTGTAAAATGGCAATGCTTCACACTTCCATGATGCCTTACTTTGGGGAGTCAAATGAAAGAGGTTGCAACTGTTTAAAAAAAAAAAATGACTGTGCAAAGACACAGTTCTATTAAGCAAATTTAGAAATGTAAATCTGGCTAGAAATGCACTCAATCCTTAGCTATGCCAGTCACTAAATAAGTACGTGAACATGGGTAAATTACTTAAGTTCTCTAATCCTCCACTTCTCAGGTTGGTGGAAAATAAAGGCAATAATAAATATATTATATTTATATTACAATATATAATATATTTATACACAATATAAAGGCAGTAATAAGGGCAGTCATATATTTTATAAATGTGAGGTGCTGGTGTTAGCCTACTGGCATCTAAATTGTGGAAAACTTTATTTTTGTTTATCTGATAGATAATAGGATATTATTATTTCCCTAGGAAGAATAATTTTAACATGAAACATGGATGCGCATATTTTTTGGTAAATAATTTTGATAATACTTATCTCACCTGAAATACTATGTATATCCATAAACACATTTATTACAGGAGTCAACAGTACATGAGTATATGTGCTCTTGGAGGGAGACAGTGCTAGGAAGAGAAAACACTAAAAACGAAGTAAGATAAAACCAAGCCAAACAAAAAACAAACTAAGAGAATTAATGTCTGAACCACAGAAATTTATCTAGGTTTTATTTTTCTCAGGATTCCTGGTTAACAAACAAAATGACTTGGACGGGGAGAGCAGTACCAATAAATCAACAAAAGAGAAATAGGCTACTGAGTACCTAAGATATCTGTCAAAATGCTTTTATTTATATCCATAGAAAATGTACTATTTATTGTTTATCAGCTTCTCAACCTTAAAAAACTTAGCAAGTACAAACTAAACAGAAGAGTCTTCCAGTGATGAAGGTAGCTTGAGCAACAAAAAGAAAAACTAGAAGTTGATGGAAAAGGAGAAGACAAAAATTATAAATTTGAAAATAAAATGTAATTTTTTTTTTTTTTTGCGGCACTCGGGCCTCTCACCGCTGTGGCCTCTCCCGTTGTGGAGCACAGGCTCTGGACGCGCAGGCTCAGCGGCCATGGCTCATGGGCCCAGCTGCTCCGTGGCATGTGGGATCCTCCCGGACCAGGGCACGAACCCATGGTCCCCTGCATCGGCAGGCGGACTCTCAACCACTGTGCCGCCAGGGAAGCCCAAAATGTAATTTTTTTAAACTAAAAAAATCTGAGGCCAGATACTATATAATATAATCACCAAATAGCATTAAAAAATAGCATATGAATTTAATAGCGATGATCTCAGGTTACCAAGTAAATTAAAAAATATATTTACTGTTCTCAATTTTGAAAGTAATTTTTAGAGAGATTTCAATGCAAACTATAGTAGAACACCAGAATAACATTATAACAGTACACATTTGGATATAATTGGTTTGGCTGGAATTCTCCACGCAGCCCTCTTCTAAATATCTTGTGATGTTGGGCTGAGGGTTGGTGGGTACAATGTGGAGAGGGAGGGGAGGTGAGACCAGGAAGGTAAACAGCATGCAATACAGCCTCAATAAATAGAGCAGGGAACTGGATTTCCTTGCCTCCACTATTCTCTAGGTTTTATATCTCTACATGAGGCCAGTATTTGGATTGGAAATCAACAAGTTTCAAGAAGATTTCAAAAGGATTGACACTACTCTCCTTTAAGTCTCAGCCAGCCAGAAAACTCAGAATCATCCCATTGACATTTAATTCAAAACAGAAAACCCCTACCAGGAATCTCCAAACTGCAGGCAGTAGTGCAATTTAAGTAGCTCAGCCAAATGCCTAGAACTCCCAATCAGCTACTTGCACAAGTTTCACTAGTACCTTTCTCTAACCTTGCAATAACATGACCCCATGTTTAAGTTTTGCACTTTGTGAGCCTTAATTATCATTTGTATTAGATGTATTTTTGCCCCATGCCGTAGTCCCTCAGGTCAACTCTCATTTTACCTGCAACTGTGTTGAATAATTTCCACACTGGAGAAAAATATTCCACCTTAAAAGCTTGCCAAGTCTCTCCAATTTTTTTTTGCCTCAAAGTTTTTCCAAAACCATGAGATCTTGCTCAAATTCATGCAGGGCAATTTAGACAGGAGATTTAATACAATGGGGGTGTGGGTAGATGGAAGGGATTAGGAAATTGGGAGGCATTCCGGGGTTAAATTGGCGTATAAATGTCTCAGCATTTTGAGACATTCATAGTGGTTCTCCAGTGGGATTGAATCCCACTTGTCCAAATAGGTAACTAGCTCTTTAATGATATTTTATTTTCTCTTATTTCTTCCTTGCTTTACTCTCCAATTCTCTCACTCCTGCTGCCAGGTATCACCTGCTTAAATAAACTACCTGCTCCCAAGTCTTTGTTTCAGATTCTGATTTGAGGGGAACCCAAACTAAGACACTGTGATAGCAGTTTCACTGTCTGTTTTTTGGTATTGTATGTTCCACTGTATGTTTTTAATACTTGAAAGTTTAGCACTAATCACCTATAAAATTCTATGTCTGATTATACACTAATTTTACATTACAAAAAGCAAAACAAAACAGCAGGGTGGTTACAGAGAGGCTGGCAGGGACCCTAAGATGTTAAAGAGGTTTCAATATGGCCTCATATGCTCTGTGTGGCCTGCTTTTCTGATCTTATTGTTTATATCTATCTCCCTTGTTTACTGTATCCTATACTATCTGTACACCTTTTTCTCTGGGGCTTTTCACTTGCTGTTCTTTCTTTCAGGAATATTTTGACTCCATCATTCAAGCGTCTGCTCTTTGACATTCCTTGGGAGAAGCATTCCTTGACTAGCCTATCGAAAGAGTCCAACTCTGTTCCTGTATATCTCCTTGCCCTACTTAATTTTCCTTCATACTCCTTAGCACTACCTGACATTTTGTTATATATTTTTATATGTTTATTGTACCACACTTTCCTATACTATAAGCCTTCCAGGAGAACACATTAATAACACTCTGAAGGACGATAATATCATTCAAAATCTCTAAAATTTTGGCATGCAGTGTCTGGCAATCAATAAGGAAATTAACAGATAAGTTTCTCAGAATATAGTCAGGAGACATAAACTACACAATAAATTTGAATGTTTAATAATTAAAGAATTAAGAACTATAACAGGGGATTAGCAAAATAGGAGATTATCTACCAAATTATAAAGATAACACTAAAGAATACAAGAAGAGCAGTTATTGGGAACAGCCACTAACCCTAGGACTAAGACAGAACACCCAACAAAATAGCAAATCTGGAAAAGGGGTCCTGCCTCTGAGGGTTGGCATCTAGACCTCATTGAAGAAAGTAAGGTTATAGCCAATAGAATGGCAGGAAATTCTGTGAAGGATCTGTGCTTGTGGAACTTTCTGGGATGGAATCCACCTTCTGGGACAGTGAGGGATGCCGCACATGGGGAGATGTTGTGCTGTGGAAGTCACCCTCTGGGCTGCAAGGGAAAGCTGTCAACAAGGAAGTGGTACAAAGAGAACTTAAAACTCATTGGGGTGGTGCATTAAGATGCTATCATTTAGAATGCTGGCACAAGTTGTCATGGGGAGCTGCTGTGCACTGCTGACTTGGCACACATAGTAAGTTAAGAGAGAGCACACACAGGAAGCAAGAAGAAGACAGCCTTTCTCTGCCAGGTCCATTGAAAGTTCTTTGCTTTCAAGAGCTGAAACAAAGGCTAACTTTATTCCAGCTGATGGGAGAAAATTCCAGTATTACAAGCACAACAATTAAGAGTGAATTTGGTACCTAAAGGCTATATATTTGTTAAATGTTATAGTCCATCCCTTTGGCTACTTACTTTCATATGCACCCTTCTACTACATTTGAATTTCTGTATAACAAGAAAACCACTCGGTTTTCCAATAACAAGATACAGCTACCTTTTGCACAAGTGAAGAAGTTCTTAAACTTTCCCCCAAATGCATAATCCCAGCAGTTACTGTACCCACACCTTTAGTTATAGTACTACTAAATATTCTGTTACCTGTATGTTAAATTGTAAAGCTAATAGTCAACAGCTTTATTGAGAATTACAATGGAAATAAGACAAAAATAGCATGTATAAAGAAGCACATACATACTATAAGCAAAGAGAAAAAAGACAAAGCTATTGCTGTCCTCATTTCTTTAATTGGTCAAAAGAGAATAGTTGATAATTTAGAGATTCCTTCCTCTAATACCTATTCCCTGTTTTCCCCAAACTTATGCAGGATCTCAGTTGAGGTTCTTTACCTGGTTGAACGTGCCAATGAAAAATTATCACTTGCCATCTGGTTCTATAAGAATAAAGTCATTAGCCACGGCAGTCGCTAACCTTCAACATACCCTGAAAGGAGTTCAGGTGGAGATCCGGAATGAGGCACTCTGTGCTCTGGGAAAAACTGGCAGAACAGGCCTTCAGGATAGTTAGATATTTTCAGGAGAAGATTTTATGAGCCCAAAATCTTGCATCTTCTCATATTTAGAAAAGCACTGAAATCATTAAAGGATACATCTGCTCCTCATGACTTGCAGCAAGGCTCTGCCAACATGTGTGCTTGACTGCATGTACCACCCCCCCTTCATTAAAATCATATATAATACTGACCTTCCCTGACCTCTTCAGAGCAGCTCCTCAGAGCTATCTGAGATGCTGTCTCCCAGACTACAGTCCTCCTTGTGCCCCAAAGAAAACTTAACTCACAACTCTTGGGTTGTGCATTTTTTTCAGTTGACAAATGACTCAAAACTTTATTCCCAAAGTTTCTGTATTCTTAAACTGTTATGCCTTCTTTTTTCAGTTGTAGTTTTCTCTTAACCTTTACTATTGAGCATATCTATTGAGCATATAAGTACTAAGAAGGACCCTAGTGAATTATTTGGATTGTGGACATTGTTTTCCTTGTCACCATTACATAGCAGCAATCTGATTTTCCCTTTATAATTGCGAACAACCTCTTCAACCAGCAGAGAAACCCTCTGTCCTGCCTGTTGTTTCAGTGGCACAAGGATCCAAAATGGTTAGATATCAGTCAGATTTCCCAATACCATGAAGACATTCCTTATTTTCAATAGTCAAATTATTCCCTCCTTTGGAACTGAGACCTCCAAACCAGCAAAATTTAAGATTCTTATTACAGGAAATAAACATTCTGACATTATGTTATTGAGTATAACAGCGAGAAGAGCCACTCCCACTTCATGATTCCCAGAACCATGTACTCTGGCTATGGGGAGACAGCATGGCAGAATGGTCTTTGGTTCAAAGCATATACTGGATCCTATAAGACAGAACTCTATCCTTTCAGGGTGTTGTCTCCCAATTGGTGCTATAAAGGAGACATCAGTAAGCCATTTCACTTTTCAATGAGTCCAACTGCTTTCAAGCAATGTGACATGTTTTAAGGTTAGTTCTACTGACATTAGCCCATTGTTATATCTTATTTGATAAAATAAGTTCCTTGATCAGAAGCAATGCTACGTGGAATGCCATGATGGTTTACAAGGCATTCTCTGAGATTCTGGAAAGCAGTGTTGCCAGAACATTTACAGTAAGGTAACGAAAATCCATATCCAGAAAATGTACCTATTCTAGTATGAAAAATTATCTTCCCAATCCATGATGAAATGTTGTCAAATTGCCATAAGGTGACTGGCTTTTACATCCAGGCAATGATGACATATTCAGGGCTCAGTGTTCACCTCAACTATTGGAAAATTAGGCACTCAGCAGTATCATTATCCAGGCTATTCTTGGTAAAAGAAAGTACATTATTGTTTGCCCATAAACAGCCTCTAGTCCTGCCAATGTAGATCTTAGTTCAGAGGATTACTGAGCAAACACTGGGATGGCAGGGGAAATAGTCTGGCTGACATCCAACAGAGTGTGCCACTTTGTCCAACCGATTATGAGGAGCCCACCCTAAAGGGGACGCTTTTTGCTGAACATTAACATGAGACACAAGTTCCGTCATAGTCTGTGCCCATTCTGAGAGGTCCATTCATACCTCTTCCCAGTATTTCTTCATCACTAATTTTTCAATCCTGTTTTTTTCCAGACTTTGACCATCCAGCAAACCAGTTAGTGACTCCCCATGAATTAGTGTAGATTCATGCCTCCAGCTATCTCTTACTCAGACAAAGTGGACAACCAAATGTAAATGTACTGTTTGAAGTTTTCACCATTAGGAGGAGTTTTTTTTACCACACTTCTTAAGTAAGGATTATCTCTGAGTGGGGCTGCGGTGTCTTATTACTGCATTTTGGTAATATTTGTATGTCATATTAAAGCCATCTCCTGACCAGGCTTGAGTTGTTTTTTTTTTTTTCCTCAGTCAACTAGTCTTAAGTAATACCCCATGTTCCCAAAATCCATGGACATAGATTGAAGGATATGAGACAATACCAAAAGAGTTGATATCAAAAAGTGTCTGAGCTACCTTCTATGCATATCAGTTATACCATCTGGACCTGCCCAATCTGTTCTTACTCATAGAGGACTGTGCTATTATTCTTTCATTGTACAAGCACAATATAACATTCTTATTCACCAAGGACACTTTAAGTATCATTGAATCAGCTGGATCATAAGTCTCAAGCAGTAGAGTGGTTTGAAGTACAGCCTGAACTTGTTGCAGAGTCTCCTCTTGCTCTGGTCCTCACTTGAAACTGGCAACCATTTGACACTTTGTGGATCTAAGTAGCATACTCAAATGTGGTACATGTTGTCTTCAAAATCCCCCCAAAATAAAACTATCAAGTTTTTTGCCAGTTACTGTGGTAAGAGGTATAAGGAGCAGCTGTTTGTCTTTTATCATGTAAGGGATATCTTTACATGCTCTAGACTACTAAACCTTCAGATGGGAGACGATGTGAGATTGTGGAAAATTTCACTGAGATGAGGGTCCTCTAACTTTTTGTAAGGTTTCTCACTCACCTTCTAATCTGTACATGTCTTAGTAAGTTATTTAAAACGCTTGCTACTTCCTGCTCATCAGATCCAATCAATATAATATTCTCAATGTAGAAGACCAGTGTCATGTTTTATGGGATGTCAAAATCATTAAGACCTCTTCAGACTATATTATGGTATAGAACAGAGGAACTGACAGTCTGTGGCAAGACTGAAGGCCTCATCTTGTTCAGGTCAGGTGATAGCAAACTGTTTTTGGCGGTCCTTACAAAATAGTATGGGGGAAAAGAGATGATTTATTCAGTAAAGGTAGTACATCTTAAAGAGTAGCTACAACTGGAGTCATTATCTGATTAAGTCTGTAATAATCCACAGTTATTCTCTAAGATCTATCCAACACCTGTAAAGGCCAAACTGGTAAGTTAAACGGAGGATAGGATAGGCATCTCCTCCAGGTTATGTTACCACAGATTTTTGAACAAAAGAAAGCTACTTTCCTCAGAAAACAAAGTACTTTCACTGGTAAGGGAGGATCAAAGTGATCTGAGGGTTGAAGGTTCTTTTCAGGGTTTCAGAATCCCTCTATTTCTGAATCAATGTCCTAACCTTCACACAGGAAACTCTGAATTCAACTGACTATGTAATTCAACAACCTGTACAATTAAATTTTAGGTTTGATTTTCCAACAGTATTAGCCTGGTGGGCAGAAGAAATAAAAGATTAATTTAGGGTTAATCTCCACTTGACAGACAGTTTTTGAAACTTAGAATTAAAGGACCCCATCTTCTTATCTTCTTTCTGTAAGTCATCCTGTGCACTCAGTTGATGCCTCCCACACATAGTCCTTGTAGTCAGCACTACTGCCCTAAAGGTCAAGTGTGGCATCTGACTGGGTTCCCAAGAAACTTGCTTCAGTGGGCATTTCAGTACAATTAACCATAGTTAACAGCTTGATCATTTGTAGTGTCACTTTATGTCATTTGTGACTACCAACACATTTCCAATTGGCAAGAATTTCAGAACTATGCTCAAGCCAAAGTCATGATCAAACCAATCCTCAAATCCCATTCCTAGTACCAATTCTATATTAGGGGCCAACTGGGAGACAGGATCTAGAGAACAATTTGAACAGGGAAATATTATTATAAAGAATTATTAATAATAACAGGGATTGAAGTAATGGAATATTAGCTGCCAAGGGTTAAAGAGAATTCTAAAGGAAACAGGGATATCATATATAAAGAGAAGTCATTACCCTTAGGGTTGGAGCAGAGCACACATTTAAGGACATCTGAAAGAGTACTCCCCATCTCCAGGCCTCCTGAGAAAGGGTACAATTATGATGTACTAGATGGTAAAGACACTGAGTTGCAGCACAGGTGGAAATCTCTAGGAATCCATCCTCTGGGTGTTTGGGGAAGCCAACCACATAACGGTTCTGTGCTGTTGGAAGCGGTTGGGAATATACCTTCTGTGGTGCCAGAAAAAGCCTCCAGCAGGGAGATGCTGTACCTGGAATCTACTGGTAATTATTGAGGAGCTGAAAGGAGTTATCTATGGGGAAGTGGCAAGCATGAAAGTCACTGAATTATCCATTATTACTAATACCTTGGGAAGATTCTCTCTGGAATTTGGGGGGATGCTGCCCATGGGGAGGTGACATACACTGATGGCTGCTACTTGCTGCAGGAACCTATCAAAAGAGTACACACAAGAACCAGCAAGAAGTATCCCTTCCCTTCCGAGTATCCCTCCAGTGTCCTCTACATACAAAGCTTAAAATTATGCCTCTGGCAAAGAAGAAATTTTTTAGTATCACAAGCAGAACAACGAAGGGTATATTTGGAGCTGAGAAGCAATATATTGATCACTAACACACTAGGCATTAGAAGAAACAGGACCAAATGCCCCAAAGCCAAAAGAAAAATAGAAGCATAAACTAACTATGGTGACACAGATGATTTGGCATTGGCAGATTAGAATTTTACGATTATTATGTGCAAAAAAAATAAAGGAAACATTGACAATGTTACAAAAGTGTCAGGATCTATAAGAAATCAAATGAATATTCTACAACTGAAAAATATAATAATTAGAACAAATTTTATTAAAAATATAAGAACACAAAATTAATAATTCAATTTATGGGGTTAATAACAATTATTAAAAAGCATATCATTAGGAAACTTGAAACTAAGCCAGTAGGAAATATTCCAATTGAAACGCAAAGAAGGAAAAAATAAAGAATGGAAAAGCCAGTGAGACCTATATGGTATGACATGGTGAAAAAATTAACACATATTTAATAGAAGTCTCTAAAGGAGAAGAACAAAAGAGAGAAAAAAAATTGAAGAAATATTGGTTCTGCTTGACTTATCTGGAATGGGTGTTTCTAGCTTCAAATGATCTCTCTTGAATTCTAGAAACTATCCTTTGACAGAAGACCAGGATGTGTTAATTTTCCCCACCACAGTAACTTAAGAGGACATGCAGAATTTTAGAATGTGAAGGACAAAAGTTGAATAGGTTGAGATTTAGAAGATTGAAATGATTGGAAAGCTGTCCTCCAGGACTTAGAGTGCCACTAAAACAATTTAATCGAATACCATTGTAATTATATCCTAAAGGGATTGTTTTGGAGGTTTGTGTTTGCTTTTCTGTCCTGTGGAGTGACCATCAGTATAAAAGCTTCTACATAAATTAGTTGAGTAAACAATCAATCTTGCAAAATGGCTATTCCCAGTAGCTTGAATGATGACTAATGATTTCATAATTATCCTGGGAGAAATGAAGACCTTACTGAGTATATAAAAGCTTACAAAGTCGAGATTAGTTGCTAGTATTTGCCTTTATACTAGGTAAAGTTAGGAGATGAAACCCAGAAGGCACCAGCAGCACATATAACTCCTTATTGAACAAATCTATTTCCTGTTACTTTTCCTGAAGATTTCATCTCATAAAGCTTTTAACATAGTAAAAAGTGTAATTCTTGGATTACAGCTCTTCTTTGAATTTAAGTAAATGCTGATTCACAGACAGTCCATAATATATTACTTACTTGGGGTTTAAGCAAAAGATAAATTATAAAATTGCCTATATACCTCAGGAGAGTTAGTCTTTGATTCAGTCTCTGAAATTATTAATGTGAATAGAATATAGCAAAATACGACTCAAAAGATATGAAATTGTTTACAAATAACTTGAAATATAATTTCAACTCTTCTGGTTGCTGTCCACTAAGTATGGGAAAGGAAGAAATTGCCACTCAATATTTGAAATAAAACTGTGTATTTCTTACTCAGCAATGGAGAGTTGTGCCTATAAGACACAGTATCACTGGGACTTCCCTGGTGGTCCAGTGGTAAAGAATCCACCTTACAATGTAGGGGACGTGGGTTCAATCCCTGGTCGGGGAGCTAGGGTCCCACATATGGCAGGGCAGCTGAGCCCAAGTGCCACAGCTACTGAGCTTGCACGCCTCAACTAGAGAGCCTATGCTAAGTGCCACAGACTACAGAGTCCATGAGCCCTGGAGCTTGTGCGCCACAACTAGAAAGAAGCCCGCGTGCCACAGGGAAGAGCCCTTGCATAGCAACGAAAGACCCTGCATGCCTAAACGAAGATCCTGTGTGCCAAAACTAAGACCTGATGCAGCCAAAAATAATAAAATAAAATAAATAAATCTTAAAAAAAACCCAAAAAACAGACAGTATCTCTGAACAAAGTACACTGCTGATCTTAGATATGGGTTTTAGGAAACGCATATATCAGAAATTGGTGGGCTAATCAGAAGCAAGAGTGTTTAGGAATAGGATGACCTTTGGCCTCAGTTACAGGATTGCGGCTGCCACCAACTGGTTGACCTTCAGAGTGTGGGGCAATCCAATTATAGGATAGTCGAAGTTCTCATTGGTTAGGAGGATTTTTAAATCAATTTTGGAAGTTCATTTCTATTAAGGTCAAATAATAATCAGCATTTCTGTAGGAGAATAGAAACTTTTTATTTTCAAGTATTAAAAACAAAAAATATATATCTTTAAAGTAATTAGAAATGCAGCTTTTCTATCTCCACTGTCTAATATACTAAACGATAAAAGTAAAAAAGGAAAAGAAATTGCAAGTTTGTCATACAAAAAGGGAGCTAGTAAACAAATCTGTGTGGGATTGCAATAAATAGTCCTGCTTCAATGATCTCTTTATAGTTAATCCTGTTGTGGGTAAACTGAAATAATTTTAAATTAATTTAAAGAAAGAAAAACATTAAGTAGCTGCCTTTTTGCAGAGAATGAAGAAAAAGCTAAACAGATATTTATTTTAACTATTTTTGCAATAACGAACTGCCCACCATCATACTTTCTGGCTTCCATTACAATATGCCATATTCTCCTATTAATACCTAAGACCAGTTGTACAAAGCATCCAAAAACCACAATTAGAAATTTAGTTCACTGTGTGATGAACAAATAACTTATTCAAAGTTTGTGCAATATTTTACCAAGAGGCCAAACTTATTGTCCTTTAGAGATCACTTATTTCAATCCAATTAATATGAATATAGAAAACTAGGTATTTCCCATGTAATTATCATCAATATTTAACTGCTGTGCTAAAGAGAGTTGAAGAATGTTATTGTGTTGGAAAAGAGAATGGAACCAGATTTACTGAACCCCTGTTATTTTTCTAGATGCTGTTCTACGTAATCAGCTTGTTTTCTCATGTTATATATTTCATTTTCACAGTAGCTGTCATATTTTCTTTATGAAAAACATCACACATAAATACACAAATAAGCCTTACTTTTAGACAATTTTGTAGATGAACAATCTATGACTCAGAAAGATTTGATAAATTTCTCTGGTTAAAAAATAAATTGGGGGAGCAGGGACTCAAATCCAACCCTGCCTAACATGTAAGCCCATGGGAGCTCTACAATGAAATAAAACTAAAACTCATTGCCTCTTTCCCGTTGCAAATTAATCTTAATCTTGGTGAATTATTCTGTGTTGTGAATATCAAGAATGTTTAACTATGGAACTTATAATTTCTGTTACCTAGGCTATATATGAGTTTGTGGGAGAAACAACTGAATTTGCCAAATGGGTTATGTGGATTTACACTTTTCAGCAAATATTATTTATGGAATTTCCCACCGTCCTACAAATTGAGCCATATACCATGCACACTAAAGTGCTTGCCTTGGAGGAACTCAAGTAGGGCAGCTCTAATAGTCTATTCTGTTTTTTAAGGTGTTGTCATTCAACTTATTGGAAGGTACATGACAGAACAATGCTTCCACCTTTTCAGTAAATGACACCACATTTCTTGTTGTTTTCCAATTTTCTAGCTCTCTGTAGTGCTCCATGACTTTCCAGCAACAATTTTGACTGTGCTGGGTAGTTTATTAGTCAATTCCTTCAACACCCAGGGATCCATTTTATTTGGTCCTGCTGGTTTATGTATGTTCACATTTTTTAAAAAGTATTCCCTGGTGAGTTTTAGTCAGCAGTCATTTTTTCACTTCTTTCCAATTCTGTAAACTTCATTTTCTTTATCAGCATTATTTTCTTAGTTTGTTATACTATCTCCAATTTTTAGTCTCTTCTTGTTTCCTGTGAATCATGGACTTTAAAAAAAATTAGCTAATTTTCTAATCTCTTCAGAGTAACTGTTCATTTCTCTAATTTTTTTCCCCCTTGCTACTGGAATCTATGTTTTCTGATATCACATTGAATTCTATCATTGTAAGTGCCTCTTTGCCCTTATGCCAGATTCTACCCCATTTATTCCCTGTCTCTATGTGGTCTTACTATTTAAGCACATCAGAGTTTGCCCTTCTGATCACTAGGATATGGATACTCCAGTTCATAAATTTTATATTTAAGCTCTCTATTAAATTGCTTGATGGAATACTATCCATAGTAGAAAAAAAGACAAATGTGGTATATAGTACACACACACACACACACACACACGTAATTAACACAGGGTGATATAATTCATGGAAGAGCTTTACGTTGCCCATTGTAAGTCCAAGATTCAGATGCCTAAGTCTATACTTCTTGAATAATGGCCCCTACATATTAATTATATTTCAGCTTTGTATTCAGACTCTTTTACACATATCCTGTTTAGCAAAAGGAGAACAGCTACTAGTAGTGAAAGAACTAACAGAACCAGAGATATGCAAGGCTCTTATGGAGCTGTGTTTCTGAACCTCATATATTGGCAATTACTCTTCCATTTAAAAAATTCTTTTTGGGAACCAGCCAAAGTGAATTCCAGTTGTGATTCACACACGTGTTGGGCATTCCTTTCAGCTTCCAGAGAAGTTTATAGCTGGCTGCCTTTATAAAGTTAAATGTCTTCCCACAATCCCTACTTAGCTCCTAATCTGTACCTTCTTTCTCCACATGAAGATGCTATAAAATTTACACTTGAGAATACAGAATAGTATTCTCCCTGTGTTTCTTTTTATGTGTTTTATCAGTCTTGATGTGTCAAAAGTCTTGCTAAGACACTTAATACTGAATTCACTGAATACAATGGAATAAACTACATATATATTAGCTATGGACTCAAATAAGACATCATGGTAGAGCACTTGTTGGTAGAGAATAATTCAATACAGGATACTGATTCTTATTGGCTAAGAGCTTACAGTACAGTCTATAGGGCCAGCTGTTGCCTACTAGGAATGTAAGAATGTAAATCAAAGCACAGGGAAATTATACATATTGGTATTGTGCTTTAGTGGCATGTATGTGTATATACATTTAATCATACATATTCTCTTTCTCTGTCTCTGTTTCTCGTATAGTATGCATGACATTTGATGAATGTACTTAAATGTTATCTTGTAAGTACTTTAGAGACAAATAGGATTTCACGCACATGCAAAATATGGAGGGTTTTAAAATATGAAATGTGTATCTTTGTTCACAAATTCAACTAATATTTATTGGGTGCCTAATCTATACCATTTGAATCACATATATTCTCTCTCTTAATAATTATGTTTATATTGTGAATGTGATCATATCATCAGGGCATATAGCAGAACAAAATGGAAGAAGACAAGATCTTTGTGCTGTTCTTGTATGAGTCACTCTCAGGAAAAGTAAAAAATAAATAGACTTGCACGTTGAGAAAAAGAGAAAGCATCAGTTCCAAAGTCCAAAATCACAAATGTGAGTTTCCAAATAGAATAGAAAAAAAATTATCCAATATATAATACAAATTAATGATCCAAAGTTAAAGAACAATTGACATTCCCAACATATAACCAGACAGTAATGAAAAAGGTCATACCTAGACATGTCGTTTTCAAAACCAAAACTTCTAGAGTATAAAGTTTAAAAAAATGTGTATCAACAATCAAACATGACAAATGAAATAAATAAACCAAAATACAATCTACAAAAGGAAAAGAATCAATCCAGCATCAAACGTATCACCAGCAACGCCTGATACTAAAAGCCAATAGATTAATTCCTTCAAAGTACTATTGGAAACATTCAACATTAATATCTATACCTAAGTAAAAATTTCACTCAAATATGAAGATATAATAAATATACTTTAAAATGTGCAACAACTCTGAATATCTCAAACAAATTAAAAAAATATTTCTGTTTATATTTCTTCAGCATGATTTTTACTTGATATTAATCACATTCCTCAATTTAAAGTGCATCAGAATCATGTATATTTTCATTTTTTATGTGTTTGATGGCTGATTTGGGATACACTTTAACCCCACTGCAATCCTATTTTCTCTTAACATTGTATATTTAAATACAGCCACTCTTATGTTTTAAATATGCCTCTCTTTCATAAATGAGGCCCTAATCCAACAGGACTCTTATTCTTATAAGAAGAGGAAGAGATACCAAGAGTGTGTGTGTACTGAGGAAAGCCCATGTAAGGGCACAGTGAGAAGGTGTCTGTCTGAAACCTAGGAAGAAAGGCCTCACCAGAAACCAACATTATCAGCACCTTGATCTTGGACTTCCAGCCTCCAGAACTGTGAGAAAATAAATTTCTGTTGTTTAAGCCACTCAGTCTGTAGTTTTCTGTTTTGACAGTCTGGGTAGACAAATACACTATGCAATATTTATACTACATAGAGTTGACAAGAGGCTTGTATCCAAAACATGAAAATAATTCTTACAAGTCAAAAAGTGAAAGACTAACAATCTCATTTAAAATGGTTAAAATACTTAGACACTTCATACAAGAAAATATCCAAGTAACCAATAGGTATGTGAAATGATACTCAGCATATTTAGCTATCAGGAAAGTTGAAATTAAAAACACTGTTACAACACTTCACATTCTCTAGAATGGCTAAAATTAAAGTCTGCCAATACTAAATATTGCCCAGTATGTGGAACAACTGGGACTTTCACATACTGCAAGTGGAATTATAAAATGATGCAACACTTTGTGTAATAGTTTGGCAATATCTATTAAAGTAAGCTAAACATACAAGTAATTTCTTACCTACCAATTCTACTCATAGTTACATGCCTCTTCCACTAAAGGACACATACAAGAATGTTCATAACAACTGTTGGGGAAGAAGAATCTATCCTTCTAGATTCTTCCGGCTGGTCGAAGAATTAAATTGACATGAGATAGATTAACAGGAGAAAATCAAACAAAAGTTTAATAACATGTATACATGGGAGAGACCCAGGAGAACTGAGTAACTCACCAAAATGGGCAAAGCCCTCACCTTAAATACTATCTTCAGCTAAAGACAAAGAGAGGATGTTGAGAGGGGGAGATGCAGTTATGGGAGGTTACAGGAAAAAACAGTAAAGGAGGGTAAGGTTGTTATGCAGATTTAATGTCTTCTCCATTGATAAGAGTTTCTAGAGATTTGGCCATTCTCCTCTTCTTGGTACAAGGAGGGAGACACCCTTACAAATGGAGATTTTCCTTATAAATGTAAATGTTTCTTACTAAAGCATAACTCCTACTTGGTTTTCAGTTTTTCCATGCCTGCTATTTCTTAGAAAATAATCAGCTTAAAATAATTAATACGCCAAAGAGACATACTTTTGTAACTGAGCAGAACCCTATGAAGTCTTCCCAGAATAGGCCCCCACCCATGTCTTCTGCCTGCCTTTTGTCTGTAGAAGAACTTTGGTCAAAGAATAAACTTAATCAGAGAAGTGAGAAAATACTTAAAGGAAAAAGTCAAGCAAGACAAAATAATAATATTTTGGCCATTAAACAAAGTCAAGGACCTTTAGTTCTTCCTCAAGGACTATAGATAATATTCTGAGCCATGTCCTTTGAGCTGTTTTGCAGATACTGAAACCCCCACCAGGTGGAAGAAGTTAACTGTATGCTGCCCACAAGCACGTAGACCCCAGACTGGTTGGAACCAGAAGGTTGATGATGCTGACTCCCAATTACCTCAACACCACCAATCAGAAGAATGTCCAAGAGCTGATCACACCCCACAAGCTGCTTCCCTCACCCTGTCTTGATAAATCTTTCCCTGAAAGCCTTCAGAAAGTTTGGGTCTTTTAAGCACTAGCTGCCCTGGACTCCTTGTTTGGGGCCCTGCAATAAAGCTATTCTGTTCTACTTCACCCAAAACTCTGTCTCCAAGATTCAATTCAGCATTGGTGCACAGAGGCCAGCTTTTGGCATCATTTTGGGGTGGCAAATTCTGCTCCCCTACACAACTTTATTCATAATAAGCAAAGACTAGAAAGAACTTAAAATGTTCAACAAGGGAACAGATATAGTCCTCAAGAAGAGAAAAGTGTCTTCAACTTAATAAAGGGGAATCCAAGAGAAAATATATTTAATGAAACTAGAAATAAGGTTTATATACTACATAGAGTTATTAAAGCACATGGTATTATAATCTTTAATTGTGGTGAAATATCATGCTGAAGAGAAGGAAGCTGGCAATCATATAAGTAACTAAGAATGTAAGAATGTATGACAAATCCCCATTTGTCATAATAGGAGTGGATTATATAATATCTAAAATATGTTAATCAATGATCTTAGTAAAACATCATTTAGAGATGTGAAGGTCCCTATTTCAATTCATGGGGAGTGGGGGCGCTCCCATTACCAACAAGCAATTGTCAACAGTGTTCAAGAATTCAACTCAATTCTGACACTACCTACCCCAAAATAGCATCAGATTCCACAGGTTAAGAGTTTGATCCTGCACTATTGCCCTCCATCCCAGCTCCTCCCCCGCCCCAACTTCAGACACCAGTCACAAGCCTAAGTTGTCACCTGTGCTTCTGACCAAATGGCTATAGATCGAAGGTTCCAATGAACCCCTGCAACTCGGGATGCAATTGCAAGCCCAGGTTATTACCTGTACTTCTGACCAATTGGCTACAGGTCAGAGGTACCCATGACCTCCTTCTTGGGTTTGATTAATTTGCTAGAGCAGCTCAGAGGACTCAGAGAAACATTTTACTTGCTAGATTACTGGTTTATTATAAAGGATTTAACTCAGGGACGAGATGGGAGAGATACATGGGGCAAAGTATGGGGAAAGGGCGTAGAGCTTCCACCCCAGCTCTAGGCAAGCCACTCTCCCAGTACCTCCCTGTGTTCAGCAATCCAGAAGCTCTCTGAATCCCTTCCTTTCAGGGGTTTTTAAGGAGGCTTCATTACATAGGTATGATTGATTAACTCATTGGCCATTGGTGATTGATTCAACCTCTAGCTCCCTCTCCCCTTCCCAGAGGTCAGTGGGGTGGGACTGAAAGCTGCAACTAAACCTTCTAATCACTGGCAACCAGCCCCCATCCTTAGGTGCTTTCCAAAAGTCACCTCAATAACACAACAAAAGACACCTTTATACCTCTCTTCATGTAGTTTTAATAGCTCTGTGCCAGAAAGAAGACAAAGACCAAACATATTTCTTATTATAAATCACAATATCAAAGCTAGAAGAATTTAAAAGAGATAAAAGATTAAAATTTGTTACCATTTTGGAACAGAACAGGGAATGCAAAAACAAAACAAACCAAAACAAAAAAAGGTTTGTATTAATTGTGAGCCCTTCTGTATTATTAAATATTTTTAAGGATGCACATGTTTTATTTTGATTATTAAAAAGCTATTTATATAGTTGCTTGCCAACCATTCTTGTACATAAATAGCATAAATGGTAAAATCTATTTGGTAGGCAACTTAGTAATAATGAAATTGTTTGAATTAAAACACAGATACTCTCTGACCCAGCCATTCCATTAATAAAAATTCTGCATACAGCTAGTTTTTCATGAAAGCACAAAGATATAAATATGAATATTCACTGCAGTGTTGCAGTAAAAGACAAATATCCTTCAACAGAAACTCATTAAGTGATTTTGCTACACCCATGCATTGGATTATTCTTTTTTATTTTAATCTCTCTGTACCTTTTTGAAGTATTTCAAGATTTATTGTTATTACATTAAGTGAGTAAAGATGCAGAACATTATTAAAATATGGTCTAATGTACCCAAAATAAGTATGTTATGAACATACATATATATATACACAGCACTTATATGCAAAAGCATTTGAGGGGAGGGGAATTGAGAAGTAATTGTTAACTGTACTCCAGAGAATGACACTGTGGCAAGGGTGGTGAGATAGAGAAATTTTGTGGGGAAGAGAGGGGATTCCCTCTGTAGTGTTCAAATTACTACCCTGAAAATGAATTATGTTTCCTAGCAAACAACAGTTAAAAACAACTTAAGAATAGCTTTATTCATCTTTGTATTTTTGAGCTGTGTAACTCAATTCTTTGTTTGTAGTGGGTGCTCAGTAATGGCTGATTATATGAATTCCAAATGAAACATGCCAGCAGAGAGTCATGTGACCAAAATGGAGTCTCCTACACTTAGGCTGAATAATTCAGCAGCAATTTCCTGTCTAAAACATCCTTTCACTAGGTAGTAGTTAACCAACATTAAGCGCCTTAAGAACTAATTGAAAGGATGGCAGAGGTCCTTGTTAGAGAGTATGTACCTGTGAATTTCATTGTAATTAGGCTTAATGAGGCTATTACTTCCCTGTGTCCACAGTGTCATATTATTGGCGAAAGGACACCAAGGCTGTTGTAGTTCTGCTCGATTGGAATCAAGATTACTCTTTTCTAGGTAGAAATTTCATTAAGGTCAGAAACATAATGGGAATGGACATAAAAGGCAAGGACAGAGTCTTGCTTTGTTTCTCCTCAACTTTTTTTTTCCCTAAATACCCATTTGTGGCCTTTTCACTCTACATTCCTCACGAAATGAGGTCAGATCACCCCTCTTACCTATTAAACCCTGGGTTATAGTATAACTCCTAAACCCATTACCTTTACCTACTGCAGAAACAAAACTGAGATATTTGTTGGAGCTCTAAATAGCAGTAAGGTAGTGGTTAAGAGCATAAGGCTGGTTCACAGTTTGATGACCTGATTTTGAATGTTAGCTCCATCAATTACCAGCTGAAAAATTTCAGGCAAGGTATTTAACCTCTCAGAGCCTTCATATACTCATTTGTGTAATGCTGAAAATAAGCCAATAGAGCTATGGTAACAAATACAGTTTTTAGAAAGGTATCTTCACAGGGTTTTAAAATAGTGGTTATATATAAAATGCAATCAGACATAAAAAAGGAGTACTTTTCAGTAGGAAAATACATTTGTAGCTTCTCCTAGGCAAGTGGTATCTCAAAATTTAAAAAAAAGTAGGGTTGGCAGTGGTCCTTCTTAGGAGAGTCAACATATACTCTAGTGGTTATTATTCTATAATAAGCTTAGAAATTGAGAAATAATAAGCTTGGAAAAGGTATTGAAGACCCTAAAATAACTCCTTAGGTTTGGTGTACTATATCCTCTTCCATGTGCCAGGCAAGCATGTACATACCCTGAAAATCCATAAGAGCAAGAAATGGGCTTTAAACTGTCAAGCAACAGAGAAAGAAAAATTCTGGTGACCAAAACTTCTTGGGAAGCTTACCTCCAAAGCGTCAGTTATGTGATCTCACACCTTGATTCCAAATAGAAGATAAAAACTTTGTTTCTGATTGTTGTCTTGCTTGCTTGATTGGTACGCTCAACAAATGTTTACTGAGCACTTACCCTATGCCAAATCCTCAATCATGAAGAAAACAGAAGTGATCCCTGCCGTCGTGCACCTCTCAGTCTACAGGGAGAAAGAGACAATAAACAGGTAAACACATAAATCTACAAAGACTAATTGTAGCACATGACATGAGCTCAAAAATCAGAGCTCAATGGCAAAGAGAATGACAACTATGGTGAGGTGCATTGTTATCTATGTAGAGAAGGTTTTACATAAAATTATTCTGAACTGAGCTCAATTTATTTATTCTCTCTATATTCAGTATGAATTAGAAATGCCTTAAATTGTTAAAAATTACCCAAGCCATATAGTTTTGCAATCATTCATTTCATTAAAAGAAATGAGTACTTTTCAACCCAGTTTTTCAAATTCTTATTTTTTTTAAAACTACTAAATTAAAATTCAGTGCACTAAAACCCCTCAACTTTCTCACACTGTAAACCATTGAAGCTCCATCTGTCACTATAGAGTATCATTGATTTCATTTTAAATCCTCATATAGTGACTAGATGCAAAAATCTTCTCTTGGCTAATAACACTTAATTAAAAGCAAAAGATAGAAGTAATGATTTCAAACTATGAATTTATTTATGTTTTTCCAAGAAATTTTGTTCTTTGATTCTTTACTGGCAAGCAGGCAAGAAAACAACAACAAAACCTAGGTCCAAGGAATTGATATGACAAATCTAATTGCTGATCAGAACCCCCTACCCTGTATAAGATGGCAAGTTGCAGCTGTTTTAGAATCCTTCAGCTAGTCCATTACTTGCTGGTACATCAAGCCCTAAATTACTGATTTTCTTTGCCAAGGTCTTTAATATTGCTACCCCATGCTTTTTAAAAGACTTATTTTAAAAAGAACAAAAAAGTGAAGGCCAAATGAAAAGCAACAAGCTACTGGATTATAACTTTGATCTTTTCCTACAATTAGCTCTATTTGTCCTAGAAAGCTCAATGAATCATTTGAATATGTACTGAAGAATTACTGTTCTCACCTCCTCCTTCCTTCCTCTGTCATATTGATAATTTGAAGAATTTAATCTCTTCTATTTTCTTGTTTTGAGTATTCATTCCTTTCTCCACCCCAAATCTGAGGTAATATTAGGCAGAATGGGTTTCTTAATCATCCAGCACCCCTTCCTCATAAAAACCACAGACATGGTTGTTTTCTTGTCTGTTCCTTTGTCTGTGATTCATGGGTTGGCACTTTTGATAGTACTTTTGATGGTTTCTATCCAAGTCTGTCATTTCCATTCATTTCAGAGTTAAAGCTTGTATAAGTAAATAGTCTTGTTACCAGAAGAATCTTAAAGGCTTTTGAAAGACTTCTAAAGTAGTCAAATCCATTTAAGTATTCAATTGCTCTAACTTCCAAGGTTAAGCCCCATTTCTCACAGGCACAACTTTGAATGCTACAGCAGAACACACAGGGTCTGACAAGTAGCAAGTGACTGATGACGCTACTGAGTTTAGCCTTGGTTGGTTTTCTATACAGCACTTTACAATTCTCATAAAGTATATAAAAATAAACCAAAATGAACTTCTCAGAGCAACAATAAAAATTAAACTTGTGTTTTTAATAAAACCACACAGCTACTGACACTTTCCATCACTACTATATTAATAATATACAAATGGAAACTTTCTGGAACCTCAAATTAGTGATATGCAGAAGGTGAACAGCTATTTTCAATCCCATGCAACCTCAAAGCTATGTTACCATTGTTATGATATATATTATTATGTTTTACCATCCACCCATACTCGAGAGACTAGTGGCTAAACTGATATAGAAGGCAGCTATATTTATTATTTTATGATTGTAGTGAAAATCTGAAGTTATTCCATCATGAAGCACTTACAAAGGTAAATACTTAAAAAAATAAGTTATGGATCTTCTTTCTGTTTTATAATACTATTTATTTACTTCAGTTGTCTATAAATTCTGTAAACTTTATATGTGTATATGTAATAGTGTTTTTATTTAGGCCATATTTTACTATAGAGAAATTTTATATTTTGAACAGTTCATGTAAAAATCAAAGCAATATAAAATGGTACAGAAGGAGAAGTCTCATTCTAATCTGTCTTATTCTATCACACTCACTCCCTACATAACCATTTTTAGTTTCTTGTGTATTTTCTCAGTGTTTATTTATGTAAATTCTAAGAAATACTATATATTCTCTTCCCCCTTTTCTTATATACTGTCCTAAAACATTTTTTAAAATTTAAGAATAGATTCTAGAGATAATTTACTATCAAGATGGAGAGGGTTTCCTTATTTTTTTAAATGCTGCGTAATTTTGATGTGTAGTTGTACCCTAAATTTTAGCTTGCTTTCAAACTCTAGAAAATGCAAGTTTGCTACACTGAAAAAGATGCCAGATGATTAAACTTATACATTTGTTATTTTGCACATGTTCAGGAATATCTACAGAAGAGATTCCCCAAAGCAGGATTGCAAAATCAAAGGATGATGCAGTTGTAATTTCAAGAGATGTTGCCAAATTTTCCTGCACAGAAGTTGTTTCAACTTAACATTCTTGCCAACAGGTTATGAGAGTATGTTTTCTCCATTGCCTATCAACAGATTGTGTGGTCAACCTTTTGGATTTTTGCATTTCTCTTGTTTGGAGAGAAGTTAAACACCTTTTCATCTGCTGAAGAACAATTTATATATATATATTTTTTCTTGTGGACTATGTATATACTTTGTTCTTTTATATAATGATCTATTGGTCTTTTTCTTATTGATTTTGTGGGAATATATATATCCATATATATGGATAGTAATCTTTTTTTCTGTGATATAAAAATTTTTCAGTCTTATATTCTTATTTTGATTTTGCAGTAATAGTTTTTGCTATGCAGAATTTTTTTTTAATGTACTTATAGTTTATTTGTTAGATTGTAATTTTGTGGTTTCTAGGTTTTGGGTCATGATCCTTCCCTACTGCAAGGTTATAAAATGGTTCACTCATATTTTCCTCAAGCACATGCATGGTGTTATGTTTTTACACTTAAATCTTTTATTAATTTGCAGTTTACCTATTTCTTGAGATATGGATCTAAATTCTTAACGCAGTTGACCTTGGATCATTTATTCACAAATCCATATTAACGCTACTAATGTAAGATATTGCCTTTCTTAAATAAAAAATTTCGTATTCATCTGGGCTATTCCCAGTCTTTCTCCTCTGTTCTTTTGGTCTATATTTGTATTTATTCATCTTTACCACACTGTTTTAATTACTGTGATTTATTTTTCAGAGTCTTCCTGAATATTCTTGCTTGTTTATTTTTTCCATAAGTACTTTAGAATTTGCGTAACAATTTTAGAAGCCAGCCTTCTGTTTAAATCTAATTATTAAATCATTGCTATTTATATTGTGGATTTTCTTATTCTTCAAGAGTCAGGCTTTTATTTTCCTGGATGCTCTTCAGAATTTCCAGATTTGGTGACGAAGACATTAACATCTTCTAGCTGTGTGCTCTTTTTTACTTTTTATTTTTATTTTTTTAACATCTTTATTGGAGTATAATTGCTTTACAATGGTGTGTTAGTCTCTGCTTTATAACAAAGTGAATCAGTTATACATATACATATGTCCCCATATCTCTTTCCTCTTGCATCTCCCTCCCTCCCACCCTCCCTATCCCACCCCTCTAGGTGGTCACAAAGCACCGAGCTGATCTCCCTGTGCTACGCAGTTGCTTCCCAGTAGCTATCTATTTTACGTTTGGTAGTGTATATATGTCCATGCCACTCTCTCGCTTTGTCCCAGCTTAACTTTCCCCCTCCCCGTATCCTCAAGTCCATTCTCCAGTAGGTCTAAGTGTCCATCAACAGATGAATGGATAAAGAAGATGTGGCACATATATACAATGGAATATTACTCAGCCATAAAAAGAAACCAAACTGAGTTATTTGTAGTGAGGTGGATGGACCTAGAATCTGTCATACAGAGTGAAGTAAGTCAGAAAGAGAAAAACAAATGCCATATGCTAACACATATATATGGAATCTAAAAAAAAAAAAAGGTCATGAAGAACCTAGGGGCAAGACGGGAATAAAGACACAGACCTTTTTTACTTTTGAAAGTAACTTTGTCTCTGTCCTTCTGAACATGTGACTTGGCAGCTAAAAATCTTCAGTGACTCTCCATAGTATTTGGAGTCCAAACTACCAAACCTGTCATACAAAGACCTCCAAAGCTCTCTAGCCTCTGTACAAACCATGCATCCCCCCTCTACCCACAGGGATTTATTTGCGATTCTGAAACAGTACGTTACCTCTTATAACAGGATATTGGCAAAACACACCATATCACATTATTCTTCAAGAGTCTGTCTCTAGCTCTTTTTGGAGCCCTCAGCCAAGGCAACAGCTCTTCTGTAAAGGTTTTCTTAGCTCTCACTGACTGATCCAGGTACTCCTCATCTGTGCTCCCTCAGCTTCCAGAGTACATCTCTTTTTTTTTTTTTTTTTTTTTTGTGGTACATGGGCCTCTCACTGTTGTGGCCTCTCCCGTTGCAGAGCACAGGCTCCGGACGCGCAGGCTCAGCGGCCATGGCTCACGGGCCCAGCCGCTCCGTGGCATGTGGGATCTTCCCGGACCGGGGCACGAACCCGTGTCCCCTGCATCTGCAGGTGGACTCTCAACCACTGCGCCACCAGGGAAGCCCCCCAGAGTTCATCTCTTATATAGCTCTCATCAAACGTTGATGCAAATGATTATTTTAAAAGCCTTCACCATGTTTCTCAAGTATATGATTTTTTCTTAATATATGCACATTCTCATGGGACAAGCATTGTAGATGTGAAATAGAAATCACTGAATGCCTGTTGAGTTAATTAGTTAATGTAGTATAATTCTTGCAATAAGTGAGACATGGTTTTAATTTGCCTTTAATTAGCAGCTCAAACGTCAAACTCACCTAAATTTTACAATATTGATGATAGACCTGAGATAGAACCCAAGATCCTTGGCAGGGAGCTTAGTTTCTTTCCATCACTACATGATAGGCTGTTCATGCAAATCTTCCACCAAGACTAAGTGTGGATGGATCAACAGAAGTACGTGCCAAGACATGGTGTGAAGAGTAACCCTGGGTTATGTGTATAGACTTACTGAGTGGTGTTAGTTTTAAAACCATTTGCCACATGTATGATTATAAGTTGCTTGATAATTTTCATGGATTATAAAGGGACAGCCATATATAATATAAGATCATGCGGTTAATAATGCCTAAATATGTAACTAAAGATTAAATTTCCTTCGGAGAAGTATAAATTCCTTTTAGCAGGTTAAACAAAGTTACCTCTAGCAGTAAATTCAAGAAAGGCTAATATTGTTTGTGTAATAGTAGTAGGGAAAGGTTAAGTATGACATCTAAGTCATAAAGCATAAAGGAAAAGTAGGATAGACTTGACTGCATGAAGTAAAATGCTGTATATCAAAAACAACACGATCTTGCCTTGTAATCTAGAGTGAAAATACTTATAAAATATGACAAAAGGCCAATATATTTGTATAAGTAACTCACATATCAATATGAAAATTATTTTAAAATTTATACTGATATAGGACTTTTAAAAATTTATACTGGCATAGGACATTTGCAGATAACTTAAATGACTAAATTGCACCAGTAATCAAAGAAACATACATAAAAGAAAAATTTGTGTGCATTGTAGTAGGGTTAAATATACACACATAATACAAAGAAAAGACAGCTTCCTTCTTCCTTATAACTGATTTAGTTTTTTCACAATCCTCCAATTCTCTGAGTGGTGGGAAAATGCTAACTTTACAATTAATAATATTGTCACTTTTTTTTTCTGTTGTAAGCTGTCTTAAGTCTTAGCACAAGTATGACTGCTCCTTCTTCCTGGAATTCTTTCTTCTGTAGCCTTTTCTCACTTAAACTGACTAATCCACCCTTCTATTCATCCTGCAGATGTTGGCTTGACTGTCAGTTTTTCAGGGAAGCATATCTTGTCCTTTAACTAGGTAAAGTCTCTCTGTTAAATGTTCTTATACAGTTTTACTCTGTTTTCATAGTACATATTAAAGTGTAATCAGTTGATTAATCACTATCCCCTGTTAGACTGTGTTTCCATCCACATGGCTGAGACTTTGTCTATTTTCTTATTTTAAATTAAACCCATTTTCCCTAGTGCTCAGCATGTGCCTTGGCACAAGACTGACATCCATTAAACATTATTTAAATGAGAAAATAAACAAGAGTCCTTGAGCAGTAGAAGCATAAGATGGTATAAAATCTTTGAAGATAAAAGTGTGTATACCCTATGACATACCACGCCTTCATAGTAATTTACTCTGAGCTGTACAAATATAAATGTAATTTTAACAATCATTATCTATAATAGTGCAAATCAGAAACAATATAAATGTCCAAAAACAGGAAATTGCTAAAATAAATTACTTTAATGGAACACTTTATAAAATACACTTTAAAATGGTATAAAGGTATAGTTTTAGAAGTGGGAAAATAATCACTATAAAGTACTGAATGAAGAAAAGCAGATTTTGTACATGATGCTTTGATTTTTTTTTAAAAGAAAGACACACAGAGGCATACATACACAAATGTGTACAAATATTTTCAAAGCCATAATGTGAGTTTTATGTCTAGAGAATTTCTTCTTTTTGTGCCTTTTTATGTTTATTTCCTGAATTGAACATGTATTCCTTTTTTAAACAATATTTTTATAATACTAGGTCTGATCATGGGAAAGTTATTATGTTGTTTAAATTGTACTACCCTTTAAAACCTGGTAAGTCAGTATTGTATGATAAAAATAGCCAGGAAAAATCTGACATAATAGGAGAAAAAAAGAGTCACTGTGTTTCAGGATCACTGCATTTAGTATATAGCTAGCTAAAGTTTTAGAATCATATCTTCTTTTTCTACCTGAGGCAACAAATTTATAGAAAATAACCTAATGGATTCAAAAGGTAAATACATTTTCAAAAGGCTTCCTCTAATACAAAGGTTACATCAGGCAATGTTTTACTACTAGACAAACTGGGCTTTGTGTCAAGGCTGGATTAAAGAATTTGGAGTTTAACTTTCTTGTCCCAGCTCAGTAGTGGCCATGAGTAGCTGGCAAAGATCAGGAGGATAAGTGAGCATCAGCTCATTCGTCCTGATGCAAACATCTTATTATGGACAGGGCAGAGTTCAGAGCCAAGGGTGGCCCAACCCTTCCTGAGTCAGTCATTCTTTTTGCTGAAGTCCTCTTCTCTATTGCCCGCCACAATGGACGACTGCTACTCTGATGTTCATTCCAGAAACCACAACCCTGAAGTGTAGCAGGGAAGGCATGTGGTTCACCTGCAGGTGTCTGACTACAGGATGTCTTCATAATTCATTGAAAATCAAGGTGCATATCCAAGTTGAGCAAATCTACTATATATGTGACCTCAATCTATTTTTAGATTTATGATGGTAGGAAACAGAAGCAAAATTTAAATTGCTATTTTGTTATATCTGTGAATCAAGAAAATAGGGTGAAGGGAAGGGAAGAAAATCAGTGTTTTGAGAGATGTTGGAGAGAAATTCAGAAATTTTGGGCTAGAAGTTACCTCTTGTATAAACTGTCTACGTGATTTTGGGTTAATCACATAAGTGGGCTTGGTCTCATTTTCCTTTTAAGTAAATAATGGATTATATAATATTTAATGTCTCTTTCATTTTCTAAATCTTATAACACTGTTTAATTTATGAATGTATTAGTCACCTTTTTAATAAAATGTATTCATGGATAAATTGCACTACCATTTTTGTCAATGATTCTAATCTTAAAGGAAAGAAAATCTCTCAAACTCTAATTTTAGCAACATTTTATTTGTAGTAAATATAATGAACAAGCACAATTTGTTCATTTATTTAATTTTTATCTTTGTGGAATAAGCCAGCACTGATCATCAAATTCTTAACTCTGAAAAGAAAATGTTGTGGAATTGATTGTGATACTAGAGATGAATAAGAAGAATTGAAAGAATGGTGATTGTCAGGGGCTAGGGATTGGATGAAACAGGGGAGATATTGGTCAAAGGGTACAAATTTTTCATTTATAAGATGAATAAGTTCTGGGGATCTAACATACAGCATGGTGATTACAGTTAACAATACAGGCACACCTCATTTTATTTATTGTGCTTGCAGATATTGTGTTTTTTACAAATTGAAGGTATGTGGTAACCCTGTATCATGCAAGTCTAGTGGTATCATTTTTCCAACAGCATTTGCTCACTTTGTGTCTCTGTGTCACATTTTGATAGTTTTTGTGACATTTCAAACTTTTTCATTATTATTATATTTGTTATGGTGATCTGTGATCAGGAATCTATGAAGTGATCTACTGTAATTGCTTTGGGGTGCCACGAACTGTGCCCGAATCAAACAACAAACAATTGATAAATATTGTTTATGTTCTGATTGCTCCACTGACTGGACCTTCCCCAGTCTCTCTCCCTCTCCTCAGGCCTCCCTATCCCCTTAGACACAGTAATATTGAAATTAGGCCAATTAATAATACTACAATGGCTTCTAAGTGTTCAAGTGAAAGGAAGAGTCAATTGATGTGGCAAACTTCATTGTTGTCTTATTTTAAGAAGGTGTCACAGCAACCCCAGCCTTCAGCAGCCAGCACCCTGATCAGTCTGCAGCCATTAGCAGTGAAGAAACACCCTCCACCAACAAAAAGATTATGACTTGCTGAAGGCTCAGGCGATGATTAGATTTTCAGTAATAAACTAGTTTTAATTAAGGTATATACTTTGATTTTTTAGACATAATGCTATTACACACTTAACAGACTATAGTATAGTGGAAACATAACTTTCCTATGGGAAACCAAAAAATTTGTGTGACTAGTTTTATTGCAGTGGTCTGGATCCAAACCCATGATATCTCTGAGTGTATGCCTGTACTGTACTGCACATTTGAAATTTTCTAAAAGAGTAAATGGTAAGTGTTCTCGCCACACACAAAGAAAAATGGTAATTATGTGAGGTGAAGGATGTGTTAATTAACTTGATTGTGGTAATCATTTCACACTATAAACATACATATTAAGTAATCACATTCTACACCATTAAAAAAGTCATGTTGTACAACCTAAATGTATACAATTTTTGTCAGTCATACTGCAATAAAGTAGAAAAAACAAAAAAGAAAATCCAAGATCTGAAGACACTTTTAATTTCAGGTTTATGATCTCATCAGCTTGTAAATTACAAAAGTGAAATCCATCTCTGAAATAACTGAAGCAAAATAAATTAATCCGTATATCTATTATATAATTATCTAGAAGAAGTGAGAGCACACAACAGTATAGACTGTCTTATACTCTGAAAGATCATAGAAAACAAGTTGGCCTCAGAAACCAAGGGGAAAGACAAGGGGGACCAATAATGAGCACATTGGTTCAATTGCCATCTTAACCACAGCCAGCAATCTTTTGTCTTTTTCTGTTATGACCTATTAGTCCTCATAAAGTCTGATATTAAAATAATAAGGAGTGATAACCTCTGCTTGAAGGGACTGTCAACTGAAAGTTAAAACTACTTTCCTACCTAAGTCTAGATTTCTCTCAAATGTCTGGCCCTGAGGCAGCATCATTTGGAGGAAAGGACACAAACATATGAATTGGAAAGTCCTGAATTCAAATAACAATTCTGGTGTTTTGTCAGACAACTAATCTAAAACACCTTCCTCCAAGAAATTGGGGTAATCCCACTATACAGAATTGCTGAAAAAATACGTAATATATTATTTCAGGCATTTAATATTTCCTTATTAATTTTAGTTCTTTTCTTTTCTTTATCAATCTCATTATATAGCTAGATGATGATGATAAATGTAGAGATTGATGACAGAGATAGATAGATAGATAGATAGATAGGCAAGAGACCTAAATAGCCCCCATAGTGCAGTACTAAAGAGAGCAGAGGCAGAACACTTTCCCTGGAGCATATGTAAAGCCAAGATTTGCCATCTAGTATATGCTCAGTTTCAAGAATTTTCCAGGGCTTTCATCACTAGAGGCTATTTTAAATGTTTGATATGTGAGCAGAGGTACACGGAGGCAGAGATTTCTTCTACTTCAAGTAGAAAAGCTAGTATTCTCAGAGATGAGTGCTCTATTTAGAAATGTTGAGGCCAGGTGCCTCCTTGGTGACACTGTTGGCCTTCCTGTCCCTTCTGCTTAGCATCTCACTTGGCCCAGCTGCCTTGAAGTTAAACAACAGGGAGGAAGCCACGACTTGCTTATAATGTGAAGGTGTAGATGCATATGAGGTGTGCTGTTTTGGATACTCTAGGTAACTTCCCTCCTGAAAATGGATTTCTGTTGTAATTCATCATTGTCCCTTTGCCTTATATTCCTGCCTAATAAAATGGATTTCCGTTCCATAAACCCAGAAAGTTTTCCGAGAGTAGAAATGAATGAATCACTATGGTTTTGTAACCAATGGACTTGCAAAATCTTGAGGGCAATTCTGGAAAAATTTTGGTTCAAGGATTATGGCAGCAGAAAGGATGCCTCTGTTTCTTACATTGTGTATGTCTTACTGGTATGAATTAATGGTAAGTTTGGAGCCACATTCTAGGTAGGTGACAGATTTATTTCAGTGCAGACACTGTAGTCTGAAGCTTGCCTCTATGTTAGTAAACATCAGTCACCAGCTAAAGACAAGTGAATTGTCATTGGCTTTCTCAATATGAATTAAAGATAATATCTGAATCATGTTTTAAAGTGAGGTTCACATAATATAGAGAAAAGGGAATGCTTTCAGGAATATGATTCAAGTTGGGACCCAACAAATCTGTGTGCTCTTTCCCAACCTTCCAGTACTCATAGGTTTGCCACCATTATCTGTAACGAGATCGTCAGGATTAATAATTTTATGTTCTTTATCCTCATGTAGATCAATCACCTTAAAAAATCTTACACATTTAAGGTTAATCTAATTCTTATATTCTAGTGCTTATTAAGCTCAATGGGGGCAACATTTACCCCCTACATTGTCCTGTTTTCTCTGCATCCCCTTATCACTCTGGCTGCTTTATTTTTCTCCAGAGCAATTTACTATGTAGTTTTCTATTTGTTTTTCTGTTTTCCCCACTAAAATGTAAGTTCCATTTAAAAAAAAAGGTTTTGGCTATCTTGTTCACTGTTGTTCCCCAAGCACATAGAACTTGGCATAGAGTAGATAATTAATAAATATTTTTGAATATATGCATGAATGGAATTACTAAAACTGTAAATGATATTAATAATATATATTTAGCAAGTATTTATGAGTACTTAATATACTATATATAAATTATAAAAGATATTAAAACTTGCTATATAATGTCTAACATAAACATCCCAAGATAACAAATAAACTAAGATTTATCTTTCCAATAAATCAAGGATCTACAACATTAATTATAAGTTCTGAATGTTGGAGAGCCTACTATTTTCCAGTTCCAGTGAAGTATTAAATAAGTTCCTATATTCAAGTATTTCAAAACACTGTTCAGCAAATGAGGCTTGTACATAGATAAAATGCAAAGTAGGAAATGTAATCCAAAGAGAGCTACAGATAAAATTACTTGACTGTATTAAGGTAATTACGATTTGGCGGTCAAAAACACAGCAGAATTCAGCAGCAAATACTTTCTTTTAGTGTGTTATGATTGAATAACTGAATATTCAGTTTTATATTTTAAACCTCACAGTCTTAGGTAGTTTCAAACTAATAGAATCTAGAAAATCATACTTGCTGACAGCTTATATCAGTGCCTCTCAAAATTTAATGACATATACACAGTACTATACTTAACTAACACAACATTGTAAATCAACTACAGTCCAATATAAAATAAAAATTAAAAGAAATTAATGTGCCTTTGAATGAACTGAAGATCCTGTTACAATGCAGATTCTTTTTTTTTTTCATCTTTATTGGCATATAATTGCTTTACAATGTTGTGTTAGTTTCTGCTGTATAACAAGGTGAATCAGCTATACATATACATATATATTCATACCCCCTACCTCTCGCATCTCCCTCCCACCCTCCTTAACCCACACCTCTAGGTGGTCACAAAGCGCCGAGCTGATCTCCCTGTGCTATGTGGCTGCTTCCCACTAGCTATCTATTTTATATTTGGTAGTATATATATGTCCATGCCACTCTCTCACTTTGTCCCAGCTTACCCTTCTCCCTCCCCATGTCCTCAAGTCCTTTCTCTAGGTCTGCGTCTTTATTACTGTCCTACAATGCAGACTCTTATTTGCAGTAGATCTGAGGTAGGACCTGAAACTCTGCATTTCTAATGAACTGTCAGGTGTTGCTGGTAAAGTTGCCAAACCATGAGCTAAATGTTGACAGCAATGTCCTAAACACTGCCATAGTCATTAAACAATGATCATTACAGCAACTGAAATTTTAAAAAATGAGTCAAAGAGAAAGTCAATTGAATTTGATTTTATACTTTGAAAACTGACACCTAAAACATGCATCAATACATTTTCACTAGTATCGCTATCAAGGAGAAATTTCAGTGTGCTGTGCAGAAAGCTCTAACTGTGACTTAGGATGAAAACATATTAAGATTATAAATCTTGCCTGCTATAGTGCTTCCTTATATATTCATTATTTTGATGCTTGTGAGGTCCCCACAGGGTTCTACTGCAGCACCAGGTACTATGTAAAAGAGAATTTAACAGAACCACTTATTTCTCCTTCAAGATCTAGCCAACCAGCCCCCACCCATGATATCCAGTTGTAAAACCTGATAATATTTTTATATGACCCGAAGGTCATTTTGAACATCCTTAAGGTCTTATTAGGAATTAAGAAAGTTTTTCAAATTTTTCTGAGTTCTTTGTGAAACCTCATTTTTAATTTGATCTTTTACCAAATGCCTGCTAGTGAAGTCACTTAAGACTGAAATTTTGCAAAAGAAGATAAAATTGCTCTTCTAAGTGTTAGAATAAGTAAATGCAAATTTAAAGAAAGGTATGCTTTATTTCATTTACAATAGATATTGTGCACCCAGACCAGAAACAAAAGGTAAATGCAGCTATGGTCTAGGACAATTAACTCTCACACAAACCCACCTTTCTGACAGAAGTCTCAAGTATGCACTTAGTCACAATATATTATGAAATGTGCTAAAAACTGAAAATAAGTATATGACTTCTTACACAGGTTACTTAATCTACGTGGAGTCTCAGAAGGAAACCACAGAATATTTCACATATATATTGAAATTTATAATATGTTATATATATTAAATAATCTATATATTAAAATTTCATATACATTCATATATGTAAGTTAGAGGAGGTGATATGTAAGCTGGGAAAGTAACATCTAATAAGAGTTTTCATGGATAAATATTTCTAGAGGGAATGCATAATCTCTGCTGAAACTTACAGGTTCAAAAGAACTGGGCATATATGGGGAAATAATAAGTACTTTGCTGCAGTTGGAGAAAACTGCATATGGATGGAGAAGGGGAAGCAGGAGATGCTGAACAGAGAATTTTGTTACAGAATTTTGAACAGTTACAGAGAATCTTGTGTGCCTTATTTGTTAGGGCACTGAGAATTTATCTTATAGCAAAAGAAGAATCATAAAACATGCCCTTATAAATACTGTTTTCTAGAAAGCTAACGTTAGTAGAGGTGTAGAGGATGGACTGGTTGGAGAATGTCTTGAGGTCAGCTATCATCTACGAGCTTATTGGCTAGAAAAAGAAAGATGCTGAAAGCCCAAACCAATGAATTAGCAGTGGGAATACAGAGGAAGCAAAGAACATTTGTGTGTGTGTGTGTGTGTGTGTGTGTGTGTGTGTCTGTGAATTGTACCTCTGTGTGGATGGATGGATGGATATATACATATATATATGGTTTACTGAGTAATTAGATGCATGGTACCTCATAGGGTTGTCTATAAATACTAAAAATTTGTGAATGGTGATGTGCTCCTAATATAAGGTACTGATGAAAAATTTTAATATACATATGAATCAGTAAGAAAATCTCTACTTACATGATGTAATTTTGAGTGTGTCTTGTCAGAAAAATAATACATTTTTTCATTAGGATTTTAGGAGAGATTTGTTATGAATATGTCCTTGTCTTCCATATCTTTATGGAATCCTCTAAGATATGAAGAGTGTCAGAATACACCACCCCAAAATACATAACTTTGGCCTCAGGATTACTTTGAGCTAAAGATACTAAAAAAACAGCACATGCAAGAAGGGCATTTTAACTTCCTTTTTTCTTCCTGAAAATGGAAGATTAAAACTTCCATGTGAAAGGTGCCTTCCCTGTACCAGGAGAAAAGAAACATTCTTCGATGGAGAGTCAAAGCCAAGAGTTCTCTATACAAACAGAGCTTTTTGAAATAATTCTTATCTTTCTTTTGCCTCTGCATACAGTTTAGTTAATTTTCCACAATTGTGTCTCTTTGTTCAACCCAGTATAATAGCATGTAGGTTTTGCCATTTCTCTGGGGCTGCACCCCATATGAGGGTTCCCATATCACATAAATTTGTATGCTTTTCTCCTATTAATTTGTCTTATGTGAGTTTAATTCTCAGGTACAACCAAAACACCCTGAGAGGGTAAAGGCAAAAATTTACCTTTCCTACAGCTATGTCAGCAAAATTTGGGAACTCTTCATATAGAGTAAAAAGCAGTATTAGAATATATATTACCACAGTGTACTGTAACTTTGGATGCATTTTCTTACCTCTCCTACTTTCAGTATTATGTAAATATCAGGGTGTGATTTCTCCATGAGTTCCATCTGTTTCATAGCTAAGGACCATGAGATCATTTGGTGTAATATATCACCTCAAATATGTATGCTTTTAATCATAAATAAATCTGGATAAGAGAATAAGACTTGTCCAGCACAACTAAATCCAACTATGAAAAGTGACACAACATGTTATGTTGGTTTAATAGTGGCATATTTATATAGAAAAGTGATCACATTAATTTATGGATATCACTACTCCTGGGGAATGCTTAAATCACTCAAGGGTAGTGATAAGTGTGAGTAGAGGTGTAGCAAGGTCTCAGGGAAGAGAGGTATGCCAAGTGCATGCTCTGATGTCTCCCAAGCCTTCTGTAGGGTTGCAAAGCTGATGAATGCAACGTCCTGTGAGTGTGCACATACCCTCATGGCTCCACATCCAGTACACACAGGTTGTTGCTGTGTCAACTTGTTTTGCTTTTCTTTTTACAGTTTGCTGGAAATGTAGATTAAAAGAGCAGATTGGTAAACTATTTTTGTTTTCTCTAATAAACCTAGGGTAGATTTGGATATAGTTATTGGGCTTTCAAATTCCACATTTTGCTCATTGTTGAAAGGTTTTTGAATAGAAAATATCTGCTAAATTCCAATGCAATAACTACATTCTTTCTCTCAAATAACCACTGATATATTCCTTTTTTAAATGTGTAAAAGATCATGAGGTTTAAATCTAAGATGATGAACTTAACGCAAACTCCTGCTATCAGGGAAGATTTAAAGTTAACAGGTCATGTTAGAAATTGTCATATGAATTTCAAAACTGAGACAGAGAGAAAGAGAAACAGAAACAGAAAGAGAAAAACAGAGAGACTTTGTTGAGACAGAGAGTTGGGAAAGATAAAAGTATTCCCCAAAATGACTTCTTACTGAAGAGTGAGGTTTAAAATTTTTTTGCAGAAAGTTCTCTTTGTGAATCTGACTGTGAGATTTTTAGTTCATTGATACTTTATAAATGCAAAGCAACTTGGATTTATCTCATTATCTCATACAACAGAGGTAGCGCTATTCCATTTTCTAGTCCCATATGCAAAATAATGGCTCCTCTTGCATGCCTCAATAACTTTTGAATTTAAATTAGGTCATGAAGGTAAGAGGGGAGGAAAGAAATGCTAACTTTTTCAATGTTTATTACCTGAACTTCCAAATTACTTGAAGAAAATCACAAACTTCTCTAAAATTAAAGGTAGGCACAGCCCCCAAATCATATTTTTACCCATGCAATTCAGATACATAATTATATGGGAAGTAGTTATTTTTCCAATTACAATTTTTGTTATTCTTCTAGTGTTTAAATTGAGTGATCTTGCAGAAGAAGATCTGGTGATTTCTGTGGCCCTATACAAGATGATCTTGAGTATTGTGTTCATACTACCTGGCTGAGTCTAATAAAGTGAATTGTTATAGCCAAATTTTGTCTACCTAGCAAAATTGAAGGAAACAGCATTACCTGTAAGCTAGATAATTTTAATAGTGTAATCCCTTAATTGCCATCTTTACTATCCTAAACAGTCAGAATGAGATTCCTAAGTTATTGATCGCATTGATGGACACTTAACACCCTATTTCCTGAATTGTGATTCTCTTGGCTTTGTGCTTAGTTTTCTCTCTACTTTTCTGTCTCTTTCTTTCTGTGTGTGTGTGTGTGTGTGTGTGTTCTCTCTGGTTCTTTCTCACTCTCCTACCTATTTTTGATCTTCTATTAAGTAAAAACTATAAGCATAGTGTTAGGGATAATTTACTTGCCAATCACATACATAACACTTGCTATGTGCCCCTATTCTAAGTGTTTTTAAAAAGAGTAATATATTTAATTCAGCATAATCCTTACAACAATTCTATGAAGTAGGAATTATTTTAATTGTCATTTTACAAATGAAGAAACTGAACATCTAAGAAATTAATTAAAAGGCAATAGGTAGTGAGAGATTAGGAATGCAAATCAAGTACATCAGCTTTCAAGGCCATTGCTACTTTTATTATGCAATGTAACTTTTAAAATAAACTGATATCTTGGATTTATCTCATATAAACATAGAAACAGGATCATGAGTTATGTTGTAGACAGTTCCCTAAGGGAATAATTCTAAGTCACTATTTAATTAAACCAGTAACTCTACTAGCTTGTTAACCATTGTTTGTTGATTTATTCTGAAAACTACCATTTATTTCTACTCCTTTAATTGCAGATTTTGACAAATTTGGTGATGGCTATTTCTACTTTTACCTTTTTTTGAGTATAAAGTATCATGGACACCAACATGTAGTAGGTATTTGACAAAGATTTCTACAGGACTGGGTATGCCTTTGGAGCAGGGGTGGGAAATGATAGCTTCATCTCTCTATCTAGTGCCATGTTTAGACACGGGGGGAGTCACAGTAAACATAAATCATATTAATCAACGAAATATTTTTTAAACTCTTGACAGTTTCTCTTCTATGTTATTATCCATTATTTATTTATCAACACATTTTATACTTATTATGAATCTAAATCATTTTATTCTCATCCTAGAGTGCTCACATTATTAAGGGACATTCAAATCATCAGCAAAATCTATACTGATAAGTTTTCCTTCCACTAAGAAACATTAAAATGGTTATTGTATTTGATTTTTTATCCTAATGGCAACCAAGAAAAAATGAAAATTTTCTTCTAAATTAACAAAACATATTAAGCCACTGAGAGCTGTACTTAAATTTGGGAGAAATACTTTACTGTTAAATTGGAATATTTGTGCAAAAGCAAAATGTTACACTACTCCTCATTTTCCCTAATAATAGATTTACTTGTATCTGTGAAGAGTATGTGCAAGATGAAGATATGGTGACTGAACTGACAAGAATTAGGGGACACACTCCAAATGCAAAGAAATGAAAGGAGTTCTGGCCAGGGAGCAAAAAGACCTGTGTTCTCAGTTCCACCACTAATTAGCACTTTGCTATTTAAGTCGTTTTATTCTTTTCCACCTGAATATCATTTTTTTTAACAGTGAGAGGTCAATGACACAAACTCTCTTAAAAATGTATTCAGTTCTATTAGTAGTTCTCTTTGAGATGCTTTGGAATTAGGTTTTGAGTGTGTGCAAAATTGTGTTACTTACTTCAATCCCTGAGAAAATCTATTCCATAATATCTGTTCATACAAAAGATCAATTTAGCCATTGCATGAGCTTGTGTTATTTGCCTAGAGATTCTGGCCTTTCAACAAACTTAAGCTGGAGGGTTGAACAAATGACTTGATTTCACAGAATCTCACAGTTTCCTTAACTACAAATTGGGGAGATTAATGTTTACTTACTTGCTAAAGTATTATGTGGATTAGTTAACAGAGGAAGAGCATACATTTTGGAGTCCCACAGTTTCTATTCTTTCTTCTTGATCTCTGTTTTAGATAATTTCTATCTTGAATAAACTTTATTTCTTATCTGCCAAGACTGCTTATTTCAGAGTCTTTTATTTATTGCTTTAATACTTTAGAAGGTCCAACTTACTCGATGAATAGCCAACACCCTCATCCTCCTGCTGTTTTATTACTTTAGAAATGGAAATTTATTAACATGCTTTAATATTAATTCGGAATACCTCTGATAGTTACCTCTTTTTAACTTTATTCCTTTTGTTGGTTAAAATAGGACTCAAAAAGAAATTACAGGAAACATTTGAATTTTTCCTTAGCCCTGTTATGAACACATGTGAAATGCCTTGCTAAGCTACTAATTAAAGTAAAATGAGCAATTAGAGCAATCATGTGTGTGTTCTGTTGATAGTCTGTTGTTGACTAAAGAACATCCAAGGTTAAGTAGCTCCATAGTAAAGAGACAAAATAATCTAGTGTTTGAAACCACAGATAGGTTCTGTGATCATACAGAACCTCTTTCCAAACTGAACGTGTCCCTTTTTATCTGTACGACCTGGGTAAAGGTCTTTACTTTTCTAGGCAGGCCTCTTTGTATGCAATATTCAGATATTAATAATTTTCTACATATAGATGGTGGAAACATTAAATCAAATATCCTAAGAATTAAGAATAATGCTTAATGCATAGGAGATGCTGAATATTTTTTGGCAACTAGTATTATTATTGTTATTATTGTTGCAGTTGCATTATTCCAAGAAATCCTGTATGACAAGACTTAATGATTTTGAGGCTGAAAATAATGCTTCTGTGTTTTTTGATATCAAATGGGCCTCCTAGGAAAGCTCAGCTTTGTAAATTATCTGGGTCTTGTGTGTAACAGTTTTAGTGTCTAACCCAGTAGAGAGAGACAGAACCTTGAGTAGGATGCAGAACACTAATCACTCTAGACCTCCACCTGGATGTTGATCTCAATGATTCAGAACATACTTTTCAGTCTATTTGTTCCCTACTGTGTTGTTTTGTATCCATGAATATTCTCTGACTTACCAGAAATTGAGCATGGAAAACAAGGGAAAATATACATCACAACTTGCCATGCTTTCTTTACTTTTGTAAAGTCAGGAATAAAAATATTCTTTGTATGGTTAATGATGTACTCAAATATGTTATTAAATTAAAGGCAGACACTTTCAATTTAATAGCAGGGAGATACATATATCAGACAGTTTGTAATGTGTCCTCTAAAATGTGTAGAATAATGAAAAGTTCCAAACGGTACCTAAATATTTTTGACAGACTGGTCATATATGAGATGTTTACAACTATTGTTTTAACATTTATTGTTCAGGACATATAATTTATCTTACACTGTGCTACGTTGTGCTGCATTATGTTGTATGTCATAGCACACTGATCTACACTGCTTTACTTACAATTCCAAAATTCAAAAAGGCCCATAAACCAAAAATTTCTACATAATTATTCAACAGATTCATTTGATGGCAAACTTCAAAGATGTGAGGTTCTTGGTCCTTATTTTTCCTACTTGGTGTAGCTCTTCATATATTTCACTGCAGCGACATTATGGGGTTTGATTATGTAATAGATGCTATGGGGATATTATATAATACATAGTTATGTGCACTGTATCACCTTTCTAAAATCTGAAGAATTCTGAATCCCTGTAACATACCTGGCCCTAAGTATATTAGATAAAGCATTAGGGACCTCTATCAAGGATCATACTATGATAACTAAACTTTAGAAGATTAAGTGAAATAAATAGCCAGTGTCATTAAAATGAAAAGAATTTCAAGGGCTAACTTCTCTGTTTACTTGTATGTCCTATGTTTCATGCCCCCAAAGTTCATCTGTTTTGAACAACAGAAGACTCAATTCTACTTGTGTAATTTTGTTAAAATGGCCAAAAATTGTCTATATTCATATAATTTCCTGATCACAAATAGTGTAAAGTTGCCTTTCCATAGTCAATATCATCTAACACTTCTCCAAGAAGCTTGCCAATCTTTCCATAAAACAAAAATGTCACTCTTCTTTCTCTCAGGTGTCAAGGTAAAGTCCAAAGGGTGCTGCTTACTGAAAAAAGTTGAAACTACATTCCAACTCCCCCTGATGATTTGTCTTGCTCTTGCTTTATTGGGCATGTGGATACCTCATGTGCCAAAGGAAGTGATAGATAAAACTATGAATGATGTGTATAGACATCATATTTGTCATAAGCATTTATCATCATCTTCTCAGGAGTAAAACAATATATATTCATTACATCAGTAATTTTTTTCCAAATAAACTGTGTTTGCAATGAGGACTGGTGTTATAGCAGTTAATTTTAACCTTTCTGGTATCCAACCTTCTCTGACCTTTATTATTGAAATATGAGTCACCACTGAGCTACATTTGTTATGTGTTAATACAGCCCAGGAACTGGCATGAGCTTCTATAGCTGCTCATGGAGTAGGCTAGATTAGCCCAGACTTCAGTGGATGAATTGGAAGCTCTAGATGTAAGCTGAAAGCAAAAATAGGATGTGTCCAAAATAGGAAATTAGTTAAATAAGTAAATTATGGTAAATCCTTGTGATGTAGCAATGTACAATTGTTAAGAACTATAATACAAAACACAGTATATTTAAAGATGGAATATTCCCCCAAACCAGAAGCCCCATATGTGAGGTTCACAACTCCATTCTTCTTTTCCCTATCAGATATCACCACTTTTCAAGATATCTTGAAAAATGATGTTCCCCTACTTGCAAACTAACAAGTTAGCCTGCTACAGTTTTGTGGATTCTTGAAGAAAACAAAAGATTATTAGGAAAGAAAAAGGTACTGTCTTACTATGACAGAGTAGGCAACATAAGCTTCATGTTCCCATTATCTCACCTTTCTTTCTGAGTCCCATAGAAGTGGTGTGGATGCTGGAAAGAAGTTGCATGTGCAGGGGGTTTGCCTTTCAACTGAATAATTATGAGTTCAGGAAACTACAGTACTTTGAGGGGATTGCTGGGAAACCTGCCCAACTTTTGCTTTAGTGGGAAACATTATCTGTATTACTCTTGGTAGCAAACAAATCTGTCCTCTGCCCCAGAGGCAGCTACTATCTCTATCTTTCAAGGCTGACTACTATGCAAACCTCCTTGAAAACATTCCAGAATAAAAACCATCAATGCTTCTGCTCAGAAGACATACAAAAACAAGTGAGACCTATAAAGACTGTCTTCTGACACCACTAAGTTAAATTTTTCTCAACAGTTGTCCTGCTTTATTTCTACTTTCCAAACCTAACTGGTGGATCTCTAAACAATACATAGTTTCTTTCTTTTGAAATTCAAATTAATGGAACATTCAGTACTTTCTTTGTTATGCTGTTTTAAATCCACTTTAAATTTGAGACTTACCCATGTCAATATACGAAGCTATAGCCTATTCATTATCATTGCTGTATAATATTCCATTCTTTGAGTGTGTCAGAACTTATCCATTCCTTGCATTTATCCATTTGGCTTATTTTCAGTTTTTTGTTTATATGAAAATATTACCATAAACAGTCTTTTACAAGTCTCCCAGTACATGTATTCAAGAGTTTCTCTATAGCATTTTAATAGGAGAGGGTGTGTTAAAACAGTTTAGACATGCAATGAACATTACTAGATACTGCAGTAACTGTTTTCCCAATGGGTTGAATTTTGAAAATATTTTTACTTTTTATTAATGTTTATTATTTGAACACCTACAATCCTAACCATGGACAGAATATCAAACTGGGTGATAACATTTTTTTTACCAATTCATCACTTACATCACACTCTATGTCCTCTCCATGTTCTAATCCCTAAGTTTCACTGCTTCTCTCTGTCTGGACCCAGCTCTCCTGCTTCCCCATTTACCCTGGCAAAGCCTGCTTATGTCTCTTATTCATATTTGGATAAGGCTGATTGGATTTGATATCATTTTTCTTGGAGGTATTTGCATTTAGTAGAGACCTATGGCTTGTGTGCCCAATGTTTTCCCTTTTCAACAAAATGTTGGCTGTGCAAAAGTCTACTCAAGGTACATTCAGCTTTCTGTACTCCCTGGTCACCACTAACAGCTAGAAGGGTAAAGTGCAGAAAAAGCATCCTGTAAAAGCATTTTCAAGCTGAACTGCAATGACAGGAATGTTTCTGAGATACCTTGTTTGAAAGATGGGAAGGCTGATGATGTAAGATCTTTACAATATTTCACTGTCAGTTTCATCTGCAATGACACCAAGTATAATTTATTTGTCCCTTCTCTAGAAGCAACATCATTTAAGCAAAATTTCTCTCCCACTGGTAATCAAATATTTCTGCAGAACACTATTCTCAAGGGTGGTGATAGAGAATATGTAGTTGGCTCAGTAATATTGATTTGGGAAGGAGGTGGGGCAAAATGTTGATTGAGTCTTTTATACTTTTCCTTTGATATCCTCTCTCCTAAAATATCTTGCTTAAGATTCTATGAAGCCCTCCAATGACTCCAGCAATGGTCTAGAAAATAAAGTTAAATTTCTGTGCAAATTTCAATTGTCAGATAGTTGCTGCCAATAGTGAAACTGAGCAGGACCCTGTGGGACCAACCCCGGGGCAGACCCCAGGTGTTCCCAACCTCTCGTTTGTGAGAAAGCTTTAGTGTCCTAGGCCTTCCCCGAGTTCCAAGGAGCAAATCCAATCAGAGAAGTGAGAAAATGCAGAAACAAAGGAAAACAGTCAAGCAAGACAAAATAATAGTAGTTTAGTCATAAAACAAAGTCAAGTACCTTTAGTTCCTGCTCAAAGTCTACAGATAATATCCTGAGCCATATCCTTGAGTTGTTTTGCAGATACTAAAACAGCCACCAGGTGGAAGAAGTTAACTGCATGCTGACCACCAACACTTAGATCCCAGGCTGGTTGGAACCAGAAGGTTAATGATTGAAATTCCCAAAGCATCACGCTGTTACCTCACCATCAACCAGTCAGAGAATTGTGCCCAAGCTGATCACACACCCTGCAAACCTCTCCCTCGCCCTGCCTTTAAAAACATTTCTGGAAAGCAAATGGGAAATTCCAGGTTTTTTGAGCATGAAATGCCTGTTCTCCATGCTTGGCCCCACGTTGTGTGCCTTGCAATAAACGCTGTACTTTCTTTCACCCCAACCCGGTGTCAGTAGATTGGCTTTGCTGCTCATTGGGTGAGCGGACCAAAGTTTGTTTTGGTAACTATAGTGCATTATAAGAAGTTTTCTGAGACTGCATTCACACTCTGCAAGAGTACTAGGATCAACAACTTATGTCCACCATGGGTGAAAGCAGGAGATAGTTAATGTGACAAATTACTACTGGCTTTGATGGATTATATTTGAATACCAGACAGAATTATAGCTTGGTGATCTGTTTGGGGGACATGGTCTTTGGTCTTTATTGCTAACAAATTATTGAGAAATTCCAATGGTTTTGAAATGAATTATTTTATTTTTTTGCATTTTTTATTTGAAAGTTTTGCCCTGGTCACAGAATTTAATGAACTAAATAATTGTGGAAGTGCTCCAGGGAATTAAGAAATAGAAAGAGTGCATGGAGGTCAACTTGCTTTGTATTCAATTAAATAAATCTGGCAGAATAATAAAGTAAAAATATAAAATCAAATACTACTTTGTTATAACTCAGTATATCAGTGTAGGTCTATATACTTTCAAAGCACTTATCTATTATATGTTTAATTTTTTTCTTCCAGTTTTAATGAGTGTTAATTATATTTGTCATGTTATACATTACACATCCCTAGTGCTTATTTATCTTATAGCTGGAAGTTTTTACCTTTTGACTTCCTTCATCCAATTCCCTCTCCCCCCATCCTCCATCTCTGGTAACCACAAATCTGATCTATTTTTCAATAAGTTTATTTGTTTGTTTGTTTTTGAAATATAATGGACCTACAACACAATGTTAGTTCCTGTTATACTACATAGAGATTTGGTATTTCTATACATTTCAAAATGATCACCACTGTAAGTCTAGTTACAATATGTCACCATACAAAGATATTACATAGTTACTGACCATATTCTCCAAACTCTACATTTCATATCCCTGTCTCATTTATTTTGCAACTGGAAGTTTGTACATCTTAATCTTCCCTCACTTGTTTCTTTCCTCCTCCCCGCCGCCCCATCCACTGCAACCACCTGTTTGTTCTCTGTTTCTGTTTTGTTATCTTTGTTCATTTGCTTTGTTTTTTAGATTCCACATATAAGTGAAATCATGCAGTATTCGGCTTTCTCTGTCTGACTTACTTCACTTAGCATAATACCCTAGGTCCATCCATGTTGTCACAAAAGGCAAGATTTCATTCTTTTTTATATGGCTGAGTAATATTCCAGTGTGTGTGTGTGTGTGTGTGTGTGTGTGTGTGTGTGTATAATCTTCTTTATCCATCCATCTATTGATGGGCACTTGGGTTGCTTCCATATCTTGGCTATTGTAAGTAATGCTGCAATGAACATATGGGTACATATATATTTTCTAATTAGTGTTTTTTTGTGTGTGAAATGTCTATTCAGATCCTCTGCCTGTTTTTAATTGGGTTGTTTGTTTTTCTGACATTGAGGTGTAGGAGTTCTCTGTATATTTTGGATATTAACCCCTTATCAGATATATCTTTTGCAAATATCTTCTCCCATTCAGTAGGTTGCCTTTTCATTTTGTTGATAATTTCCTTAGCTGTGCAAAAGCTTTTTAGTTTGATGTAGTCCCACTTGTTTACTTTTGCTTTTGTTGCCCTTGCCTGAAAAGACAGATCCAAAAAATATGACCAGTGACAAAGATCATACTGCCTATGTTTTCTTCTAGAAGTTTTATGGTTTCAGATCTTACACTTAAGTCTTTAATCCATTTTCAATTTACTTTTGTGCATGGTGTGAGAGAGTAGTCCAGTTTGATTCTTTTGCATGCAGCTGTCCAGTTTCCCCAACACAATTTACTGAAGAGGCTGTCTTTTCCCCATTGTATATTTTGCTTCCTTTGCCATAGATTAACTGCCCATATAAGTGTGGATCCAGTTCTGGGCTCTCTATTTTGTTCCATTGATCTATGTGTCTGTTTTTGAACCAGTACCATACTGTTTTGATGACTCTAGCTTTGTTGTATAGTTTGAAATTGGGGAGCATGATACCTCCAGCTTTGTTCTTCTTTCTCATGATTGTTTTGACTATTTGGGGTCATTTGTTTCCTTATAAATTTTAGAATTATTTGCTCTAGTTCTGTAAAAAATGTCATTGGCATTTTGGTTATCATTTGGTTACCATTACTAGATGTTTAAAATTTTTAATCCCAATAATGACCCCTTGAGATACAGAAGGGGAGTGCTAGTCTTCCTACTTTATGCATGAAACTGGATACACAGAAAATCAGTGATTGATCACAGACAAGAATTCAAGTATCCAACCTTAAAAAGTAATGATATTTCTGTTATACTACTTTAACTTCCATTAAATTATGTAAAGACAAGGTGGGATACCTAATGTGAGAGTTACTTACATGTCAAACACTCTAGTAGTAGCTATATAAGAATTATCTCCTTTAATTCTTACCCTAACTCTATGAGGTTGTTGATAATTATTATTTTATGAACTTTATGAATAAGGGCACTAAGATTTGGAGAGGTTAATTAACTTGTCCAATGAAAACAACTAGTATATGGCAAAGCTAGTGCCAAAGGCTACTGCTTTTCAGAGATATTATATAACCTTCCAACTGATCCATGTTCATCCAATGTTACCCCTTTCCTAAGTTGCTGGCTGTTTATGACCTCTCCTCTGACTTCTCTTTGCAGCTTCTCTCTGTCAAGTATTATCTATATGCTGGCATTGGCCACCAAGATAATAATTATACTTTATTAGTGGCTGAGGTGGTGCTTTGCCCGTGAGTCACATCTTGTTTAAAATTCAGTGAGATTACAAATTTAAAATTGTAAATACCTCATCTAGGGTCTAAAAAAATTGAGTGGATTTTACATAATTAAGAACATTGTGGAATTTCAATCTCACTTACTATAAAATATATTTATAATTTAGAATTAAACAAGATTATACATTTAAAATATCAGACAAGATGCCAGGCACATAGTAGGTCTTATCCCTTTCTTTTTATTCTCCACCTGCTTTTTAAGGATTCTGAATAATAAGTTCTATGTATTGTTTGCTATTTGAGCTGTTTCTTTTCTTTTTTTTCTCTAAACAAAGACAAAATCTAACATTTACCATATTCTCTAGTATGAGGTCATTGTATAAATTCTCTTAACAATAAGCAATCTGTCTGATAAATTTGATCTTGAGATTCTTCAAAGATACTTTTTAGAAAATGTGGAATGCTAGTGTTCTTTTCACAAAAATAGAAAATTTACATTTTTTGAAAACATTCAGTACAGCCATGATGGAAGGCACTTTTTAAAAGATATGAATCTTCTATTTGATTTACAATTCTAACTCAATCTTTGAGACTCATTCCATTATGGGTCTGCAAATGTGACTGGAATTTTAATCTTGAGTAGCAATCTTGGAAAACTTCTGAAGACCAGTTTTTGCCACCTCTTTAGTGAAAGCATTTCTCAAGGTTGCCCTTCATTTTGGAAATATAGCTTTGTTTTAACAGGTTCACAAGTTTCTCAGATTTAAATGCCTTTCCAAACATACCTCTGTTTCCTTGATGCATTTCTGGACCAATTTTGCTCAACTGATCACTGCTTCTAAATATACATTTAGTAATCTGTATTGCACATTGTACCACTTGGTTCTTTCTAATTACTCCATGAGAATTATCTCCTTTTCTAACTAGATGTATAGTTGTGGGTTTTCTATAAACCCTAGGGCTAAGCCTAGTATCAGAATTATTATAAGCCACCTTGAAGTATTGATTTTATGGTAATTAATTGGAGTCATTGGGGAAACTTTCTATGCAAGGGGAAATTTTCCTCTCTAGTATATACCATTTAGCTCCAAACTGACCAAGAATAGCAAGTCAGTTTGATCTTTTGTACCAATTTTATCAACTCTTGGTAAACTGTTATGTTGAAGAGTATTGAGAGACTTTATCAGGGTTCAGTAAGTAGTGCCATGATTAGTTAGCAATCCCTTCCTTAAACCCAGGAGGTGGGGGTGAAATAAAGTATGAAAAACATAGACACCATTTCATTATTATTATGACCATTTCTTTTTTAGCTTCTGAGTTATTTTCATATTTTTCACACCAGTTTTTGTACTGGGGAGTTACAATTATTTACTGAATGAATGAAATAATTTAAAAAATATATAAGGAAGTTATTTCCAAGCAAATCATCAATGGTTAAATCTGAGTAAATACTATTCTTTTTTTTCTGAGTAATTACTTTTTAAAAGTATGCATTCCTGGGCTTCCCTGGTGGCGCAGTGGTTGAGAATCTGCCTGCTAATGCAGGGCACACGGGTTCGAGCCCTGGTCTGGGAGGATCCCACATGCCGCGGAGCAACTGGGCCCGTGAGTCACGACTGCTGAGCCTGCGCGTCTGGAGCCTGTGCTCCGCAACAGGAGAGGCCGCGATAGTGAGAGGCCCGCGCACCGCGATGAAGAGTGGCCCCCGCTTGCCACAACTAGAGAAAGCCCTCGCACAGAAACGAAGACTCAACACAGCAAAAATAAATAAATTAATTACTAAACGCCTACCCCCAACATCTAAATAAAAAAATAAAATAAAGTAACAGTCTGATAAAAAAAAAAGAAAAAAAAAAAAAGAAAAAAAAAAGTATGCATTCCTTAAAGCCAGAATCAAATGCCAAGAATATAAGAAGCCATAGAGGTATGATTTAAATACTGATACCAGTTCTTCCCTTCTATCTATGAGGATGACAATACCATGCCTTTTGAGAAGCCACAGAGAATGATACCATCTTCTGTGCTTATTTCATAGTCACTTTTATCCCAAAAGGCTAATAAATTATTGAGACATTTCACACTTTTGTGTATAAAAAATTTGGGTCATTAACTCTTGAGAACTTACACTGTGTAACATGATTCAATCTCACTATGGGAGGGGCATTTACACATACATTTCCTTTTCTCTCTATTATCCACTAATTTACTTCCATTGAGAATCATTCCTCATTTTACTCAACATGGCTTAGACATCCCCAAGAATCATAGAAATCTTCTAGTAACCACAACTTTTTATATGCACAGGGAATTATTGATCCGGTTATCTTTCATTACAGACATGTTCTACTTCTTCTGTTTTACATTCCGTCTCTCCCTCCCCAATGTTTAGACTTCAATGAGAATATAGACTACACTCTAGAGTTATTTTTATAATAATTAATGTCAAATGAATGGGAAATGCTCTACTATATATGTAGTTTCTCCCAAAGTGGATCGGGATAAACAAGTTGATCTGGGAAACAGAAAAACTGTGGATCAGAATCTGGCTCATTATTTAGGATTCAACTTGATATCATTTCTTGCAAAAAGCATTTCTTGAACTTAATTTCTCCTGTGGCTGTACTGTTTTCTGCTCTTCCATGCTTTCATAAAATGTATACTTACCTGAATCAGCATATATCATATATTTTATGTTTATTAGCTTATAGTTATCTCTGAGTGCAGCAGAAAATCTCATTTATTTTTGAATTCCAAGTATCTGTCATAGTACCTGGCATATAGTAGGGTCTGTCTTTGTGGTTACAGAAAAATGTTGTAACCATGGGCAAATGAGAGACATTTTAATAGCACATTAAGTAAACAAGTAGTAAATTTTTATATCACTGAAATAATTTTATTTCAAAATTCATCTTTGTTTTAACATTAGAATATATACCAATACTCTATAAACCAGTACTTTCATTTTTATAACAATAATAAAATTTTTACAACCACAGAACTACTTTGCATTACTGGAATACTTTATAAAGCCCAAGTGTTTTACAGCCAGTGATACAGCACTCCAATTACAATGTTTTGAGGGACAAATAACTTACTAATAATTCCTTACAGCTCAGCATCTGGCACAGAATATTGCAGTGAAGATATGCAAACTGTGTGAATCAACCACGTCTTCTAACAGATGAGATTATGAAACCCTAGAGAAGTGGCATGACCTGCTAAGGTGTTACAGTAGGTTAATTATGGTGTCAAGGCCAAAACTCATGTTTCAAATATAAAGGATGGGGACTTCCCTGGTGGCATAGTGGTTAAGAATCCACCTGCCAATGCAGGGGACACAGGTTCGAGCCCTGGTCCGGGAAGATCCCACACGCCGCGGAGCAATTAAGCCCCTGCGCCAGAGCTACCGAGCCTGCGCTCTAGAGCCCACAAGCCACAACTTCTGAGCCTGCGTGCCACAACTACTGAAGCTCGTGCGCCTAGAGCCTGGGCTGCAACAAGAGAAGCCACAGCAATGAGACATCCGCGCACTGCAATGAAGAGTAGCCCCCACTCGCCACAACTAGAGAAAGCCAGCGTGCACCAACGGAGACCCAACGCAGCCAAAAATAAATAAATAAATAAATTTTAAAAATATATAAAGGATGGGCCATGAATCTCCAATTGTCTGACATGCTTCTACCTCTGTCTGAGGGAAGTGGTTATAAGAAGAAGATCTGCATAAAGTAGAATGGTCTAACACATGAAATCTACTATCCTGTCTACAACAGAATGTCCTGGAGAGCTCCCTATTAGCCAGAGGCAGGATTTGGTAAGCTAAGTAACTTTATGCCTATGAAATGGATTGCTTCACTACTGTTCTCAAGAGTGGGAAATCATATCAGGTGACAAATTCACCTAACCCTACTTTCTCTTACGCAGTGTGAACAGGAAATGTACATTGAGAGGATGACATGCAAAGAGGCATGGGTACTTGCTCCTCAATGAAACCATTCATTCAGCTCATATGAACTGGTGACTTATGATGTGCCAAGCACTGTACCAGTGGCTGAGCAAAAACTGGCATGGTCCTAATACTCATAGATCTCAGAGATTATTAAGGAAAGTGAACATTATTCAAAGTATCACAGGATTATAAACTTAAAGTTGTTTTAACTATATTGACAGAGAGGTTTATATTTCTTAGAAAGCATATTATACAGAGATTTTGTCTTATCAAGGAGGTTAAGAAAGATTTCACTTTGTAAGTGAACTAAATTTGAAGAATGAACAATTAGTAAGTGTTAAGATGGGAAAAATAACATTCCAGGTAGAAAGAATAAAATGTTCAAAGACTCCTGGATGGAAGAAAGAGAGGCTATTTTAAGTGACTAAAGAATGGAATGTATGACTGGAGTGGTATTAAAGGGATGTTCCTGCTTCTAGACCTCTCAGAAGATGGAGCTAGAAAATATATGTATGTATACTGATCCATGCATACACATACATTTATGTTTATTTCTGTATCTAACTATATATGTATATTTCAAAATGTGTGTTCATACTAATACCTCAATTTCAATCAAACACCACAAGGTTCATCCTAGCTTCTCCACTCTCCTTATATGTAATTTCCTTCTCTGACACTGAGCGCCATTGCTGTCATTATTTACAATATGTTTACTTATTTCTTCAACCATAATATTTACTTAAAGTAGTTTCAGGATTGGTAATTCATATAGCTATGGGTAAAAAATAAGGCTAACTAGAGTACAGTAATTATATATAGTTTTTTTGTTGTTTGCCTTACGATATGTAGGCAAAACATTGTTTTCCAAATTCACATAGGTTAGATCTTTTCTTCCTCACATTTTCAATGTGGTTGTATTAATCATTAGAAATAGATCTCTTTCTTACAGTTTCTATTCCATTTTTGACTCTCCCCTTACCATTGTTATTTCCTTTTTAAATTTACATTTCAGTCTTTGTGGCATACAGTGCTGTGGGTTTTGGGGAATTTACTGTCCACCACCACAGTTGGGATTTAGAAAATTTCCATCATCTCTAAAGCTCCCTCGTGTTCACATTTATAGGCAATCCCTCTCCTCAGCTCTAACAGATGAGTGGTTGTAACTCAGGAAGAGTGCACTGGAACCCTACGGCATAAGCTGAAGCTGCATCCACAGGCAGAATTCTTCCTTAGGAAAGCTTCAACTCTGCTCCTAAGGCCTTTCAACTGACTCTGATGACATCCTCTCTGATCAGAAAGGATAATCTTCCCTTACTTAAAGACAACTGATTATGGACTTTAATCATATCTACATAATATCTTTACAACAACACCTAGATAGCAGTTGATTGAATAACCGGAGTCTGTATCCTAGCCAAATTAAGGCATAAACCATCACAGGTGGAGTTTTATTTCAGGAAATTTAAAGCAAATAAAAGAGATGGGGCAGCAAATGTTTGCCTATGGAAATCTCCTCTCCTCTTCGTTCTTATTAATAAAAATAAAACAAAAAATATTATGTTTTCTCAGCCTACTTTATAATTAGTGTGTCTATGTGGCAGAATTCAGACCAGTAAGATGTAAAAGAAGATTTTATGAATTACTCCCTGATAGTACTAAAGGAAGACAGACTTCTTTGACACACATATTTACTTGACCTCAGTTCTATATCCTTTCCACAGCCTGGACCTGGATATAATAGTTGGCTTTCTAGCATATTCTGTATGCATAATAGCTAAAAAGAGCATGGGTTTCTGATAAGTCATGAACATCAGTATCATTTTTGTACTACCTACTTTTGGACTTAACTTCACCTAGAGAATAAACCTGAAACTTGTTTAAGTTACTGTTATTTTGGTTTTAAGTTACAAGGCTAAATGATGCTCGCATATGCAAGTTTAAGCCACAAATATTTGTCTTTAAGCTAAAATTCTAATCATGTCCACCTAGCTAAACTTACTTCTCAAATAATGTGACATAAATCTTGAAATCATATCTAGCTTAAAATCTATTGGAATTTTACTTTTACTCTTTAAATAAAATATATTTAAAAAGTATAACCAAACAGCAGCATTCAAGAAAAAATAATTTGTATTTCAATAGAATTCTGGAAAAACTAACTGAAATATACAACTGAACCAAGATTGTATAGGTTATTTTAAAGGTATAACTAATTGTTTTCATGGAATCAGAAATTTGGGTCACTGAGAAATCACAGTGATCCTTTAGATTGATCACTTATTTACAGTTGAGGAAACTGCACCCTGACAGATTCAATACTGGGTCCTATGTCATACAGGTGATAAGCATCAGAATTAGATTTAGTGCACAGAGTTTAGAGTTATTTGAAGACAATTCTTTCAACTGTACCAGAAGTGATCAATTAGATTAAAATATTTAAAAAGTCAAAAAGATGATTCTCTTTTTCTTTTACGGAGATTGACTTCTTCATGGAAACCCAAAGTTCACTTAGCTCTAATAACTTTACTACATGCTTAAGCATGAAGTCTGCCACACAGGGATTAAAACTAAAGGTAATAATTCATGAATTACATGAGAAACAGACAAGAATCAGACAAAAATAAATGATCTTGGATAATTATGACCTGTAATGACTTCAACAGTCAGATCAATTTTTGTTTCTTTTAGGTAGATTTTGAACTAATTACCCACAGTTACATAATTATGCCTTTTTAATCTCTGTACTGAGCTCTTTTTGGGTCTATACCCACCAGGAATCACAGCATATTTAGAAGAAAGGCAATTTCCCATTTTGGAGGAATTCCTCCATTTGGGGGGAGCTGTAATGACTCTCTTGAAACAAGAAAACATATTAGTAAGTTAAGGTTGTAGTGTAACAAACGATTCCCCAAGGAATAATAAACTGGTTAGGATAATTTAATGTTCTAGTTTTTGTGTACATTTTATTTTTCATACACTTCAACTTACTCCAGTAAAAAAGGGAGGGTGGAATTACTGAATCTGAATGTTTTAATAACAACAGAAATAAGGTAGTCTAAGTTTCTCACAGATAGGAAATTATGATCTAAAAATATAAAATGTCTTCTCAAGACACTGGAAGGAGAAAGAAAGAGAGAGAGAGAGAGAGAAGTGTGTGTGCACTAAAAAACATCCTGATGTCAGTATTCCTAGCTTAATTATTCTTCTATTAAACCACAGGACTCATGAATGGGTACTATCAACCTACCTCCCTTATAATATATATCAAAATTTGTATAATGATATCTGTACCTCAGAGAAACATAAGAAAGAGAGTAGTTCACAAAGTAAAATAATGATTTTACATGAACTCTATTTTATAGAAAACTCAAGTTGCATTTGTATCCTTTAATTATCTTATGATACTCCCCAAATTCATTTCCTCAGAGTTGTGCTATTAGATTCAGTTTATGGATATGGTTTAGAAAAAAGTTTTAATAGAATATTTCTGTATGTGTTTTGGGAGTTTAGAAACATAGATATACTTGAAAACCATTTGGGTTTCCTAGTTTCAGTTATCTCTCAGTATTTTAATTCATTTGAAGATTGTCAAATTCTGATTGTCTTTACCCAATTCTGAGTTTGGTTTTATCTTCTAACATTTTGGATTCAAATATTATTTTATCAGACAGGTCTATCAGTGTCCAATGGGATGAATGAGAATTCACTGAAAGAGAAGAAAGAAGACAGAAGGGATTCCCGAGACCTTTGAGATGCAATTTGAGACTGGTCTGATCTGCAGAAGGAATAGTCTCTTTGTGGTTGATGCTACATAGATAGGACTTAGAAATCTTCAAGAAAAAGGCTTATGATTGACTAGCAATAGTTAGAAGAACACATTTTATTTTATGCAGCTATTTTCTCATGTTTGTCTCAGTTTTCATTGCAGTTATATATTTCCTGGGGTTCATACATAACTTTCAACCCTGCTTTCTATTAAATAAGAGCAAATTTACCTATGAAAATTTTGCTTGCATTGAAAACTCACTTTGTTATTATGCTTAGTTTAATTTTTTATAAAAGAAAAAAGTTGATTTGGTTTCGCTACAAGGTTTTTGTAGAAGAGGTGCTAAATATTATATATATTACAATATGCTTTTTATTTAAATAACATTTATTGGAGAGGAGTCAAGATGGCAGAGGAGTAGGAGGAGGTGGAGTTCATCTTTCCCCACATGTGCATCACGAATACCTGTACAAATGGAACAATTCTCACAGAGCACTGACTGAACACTAGCACAGGACCTCGGACACCTAAAAGGATGTGAAAAATCCCCACATAACTGGGTAGGATAAAAGAAAGAAGATGGGAAAAGGAAGAGGATAGGAAGCAGGGCAGGACCTGTGATCCTGGGGGCAGAGCTGAAGGAGAGGTTCCCGCATCTGGGGAAGCCCCATCACCAGCAGAGACATCAGTTGGGACAGAAGGGGAGCTTCAGGGGCTATCAGAGAAGAGTGCAGCAACTGGTCTGTGGCAGGTAGGACAGAGTGAGACCTACACAGATGGTCCGTGCCGCAGCCCTGCATGCCCCAGCCTGAGACATGTGTCTGCCAGTGTGGACAGGGGCTGGGTGCTGAAACATGGGCTCTGGAGAGCAAACCTGGGGAGAAGACTGCTGTTGGCTGCAAGGAGACAGCCTGAGGGGATGGGAGAAAATCCACAACTGAGAATGCTTATGGAGGAAACCTGGACCACCATAGAAGCGAAGCGCCATTGTTGAGTGATGCACAAGGGGCAGGGCTGCCATTTCAGTCTCTCTTCCCACACACCAGCCCCTGCCTCCCCAGGCACTAGGAAGGGCTCCTGCTGGGGCCGACTCTCTCACACCTGCGGCTGCCGGCTGCCCTGTGCATCCAACCCCACCAGGGCTCCCAGGACCCTGGCAGCCACCACCTCCTCCTCCATGCCCTGTCCCTGCTGCAGTGGGCACTCCTGCAACCCCAGCTGTTACTGCCTCCATGCCCCCTCCTCACCAGGGCAGATTCATGTGCTCTGGGGCAGCCTCGGAAGCAGACCCCTGTGGGTGGCCCAAACGCAGAGGTGGGGCTGAAACCACAGCTGAGCCCAGGGCCTGTGCAACTAAGGAAGAAAATCTCACCGCAGAGCTGCGCAAACTGCATATTGACACCCCTGCAACTGGCTTTGTAAACTCAGCACCTATAGAACATCTGATGGACAATGAGTGGTCCTGCAGCCAAGATGGGTCTAGCTTTAGAAGCTGTAGATTTTGCGGGCTCAAACACACGGGGGTTGGGCCTAGCCAGAATCTGAGCTGCCCCCATAGTGCCCACAGCAGGTCCAGATCCATGATTACTGCACTCCTGGGACCTGATTTCAGTGGATCTACACTGGTGGCCTGGTAAAAACAATGTCTGAGACACCAGGGCCAACTGCGTGCATACCCACGGTTAAGGTGCCAACAAAAGTGTAATCTGAGAGCTCGCACAACAGGTGAAAGGTGACACAACAGAACACACCCACAGGCGAACAGCTCCAAAGGAGGAATACTCAGTGGTTTCCCTCCCAGTGGGAGTGCTCCAATCCTGTCTACCTCAACCACAGATCAGAAACACAGCTAAGAAAAAGATATGGGGGCCTCTACTTTAACAACTAGTGAGCAGACTCCAACTCTGACAGGGCAGTGACAACCACAGAGCAAAAGGGAGACCTTGCTCAATATCCAGGTCATGCTCTGGTCACCACAACATCAGTCATACCTTCTTTCAAGGGGATAACAGCCAGCATACACTGAGGAAAGGGTGGCAGACATCTGTACAAAAAACAGCCCTTGCACCAAAAAATATTAAACCCACACAGGCTACACAGGGACATTCCCACATAAAAATAGCCCTCCAAGACTGTCTGAGGGTCTGGCATTGGAAGGAAGAACACCCAGAGCATTTAGCCTTGAAGGCCATTGGGGCTTGAGTGCAGGAGCTCCACAGGGCTAGGGGAAACAAAGACTCCACTCTCAGAGGGAACACATAGGGTCTCATGTGCACTGAGACCAAGCACAAAGTAGTACCTCCTTAGGAACTTGGACTAGACCTACCTAGGGGTCTTGGAGGGTCTTCTGGAGAGGCAAAGTTTGACTATAGCTCACTGTTGGGGCAAGGACACTGGTAGCAGAAGCCCCCAGGTAATATTGATCAAAGTGAGCTCTCACAGAGGTCCACATTTCAGCACTAAGACCCAGTCCCACCCAACAGCCTGCAGGCCCCAGTGCTGGAAAGCCTCAGGCCAAACAACCAACAAGAAAGGTACATAGCCTCCCCATCAGAAGACAAGCTGCATAAAGTCATACTGAGCAAACAGCCCCTCAAACACACACACATTGACACAACGCTGCCCATCAGAGGGACAAGACCCAACTTCACCCACTAGACGGAAGGCATCAACCCTCCTACCAGGAAGCCTACACAAGCCCCTGGACCAATCTCACCCACCAGGAAGCAGACACTAGAAGCAAGAGGAACTATGATCCTGCAGCCTGTGGAAAGGAGACCACAAACACAGAAAGTTTGACAAAATTAGATGACAGAGAAATATGTTGCAAATGAAGGAAAAAGATAAAAACCCACAAGAACAACTAAATGAAGAGGAAAGAGGCAATCTATCTGAAAAAGAATTCAGACTAATGATAGTAAAACTGATCCAAAATCTCAGAAAAAGAATGGTGGCACAGATCGAGAAGATGCAAGAAATATTTAACAAGGAGCTAGAAGATTTAAAGAACAAAAAACAGCAATGAACAATATAATAACTAAAATGAAAAATAAACTAGAAGGAACCAATAGCAGAATAAATAAGGCAGAAGAACGAATAAGTGAGCTAGAACACAGAGTGGTAGAAATCACTGCCACAGAACAGAATAAAGAAAAAAGAATAAAAAGAAATGAGGAGGGCTTCCCTGGTAGCGCAGTGGTTGGGAGTCCGCCTGCCGATGCAGGGGACGTGGGTTCTTGCCCCGGTCCGGGGGGATCCCACATGCCATGGAGCGGCTGGGCCTGTGAGCCATGGCCGCTGGGCCTGCACGTCCGGAGCCTGTGCTCCGCGGCAGGAGAGGCCGCAGCGGTGAGAGGCCTGCGTACCGCAAAAAAAAAAAAAAAAAGAAATGAGGAAAGTCTCAGAGACATCTGGGACAACATTAAACACACCAACATTCCCAGAAGGGGTCCCAGAAGGAGAATAGAAAGAGAAAGGGCCTCAGAAAATATTTGAAGATATTATAGCTGAAAACATCCTTAACGTGAGAACAAAAAACACTTGCTTAAGTCCAGGAAGCACAGAGAGTCCCATACAGGATGAACCCAAGAAGGAACATGCTGAGACACATATTAACCAAACTGACAAAAATTAAAGACAAATAAAAAATATTAAAAGCAACAAGGGGAAAGCAACAAACAACATACAAGGGAATCCCCATAAGGTTATCAGCTGATTTTTCAGAAGACACTCTGCAGGCCAGAAGACAGTGGCATGATATATTTCCAGGGATGAAAGGGAAAAACCTACAGCCAAGGATACTCTACCTAGCAAGGTTCTGATTCAGATTCAACAGAGAAATCAAGTTTACAGACAAGCAAAAACTAAGAGAATTTAGCACCACCAAACCAGCTTTACAACAAATGCTAAAGGAATTTCTCTAGGTGGGAAAGAGACCAGCAACTGAAAACAATCCTGTACATATATAGACTGCTATATCAAAATCTCATGGGAACAGCAAACCCCAAAACTACAATAGATACACACACAAAAAAGAAAAAGTAACCCAAACACAACACTAAAGATGGTCACCAAACTGCAAGAGAATAAAAGAGGAAGGGAAGAAAAAAGACTTACAAAAACAAACCCAAAAGAATTAAGAAAATGGTAATAGGACATACATATCAATAATTACCTTAAATGTGAATGGATTAAATGCTCCAACCAAAAGACACAGGCTTGCTGAATGGATACAAACAAGACCCATCTATATGCTGTCTACAAGAGACCCACTTCAGACCTAGGGACACATACAGACCAAAAGTGAGGGGATGGAAAAAGATATTCCATGCAAATGGAAATCAAAAGAAAGCTGGAGTTGCAATACTCATATCATAAAATAGACTTTAAAATAAAGACTGTTACAAGACACAAGGAACGACACTACATAATGATCAGGGAATCAATCCAAGAAGAAAATCCAATTGTAAATATGTATGTACCCAACATACGAGTACCTCAATGTACAAGGCAAATGCTAACAGACATAAAAGGGGAAATCAACAGTAACACAATAATAGTGGAGGACTTTAACATCCCACCTACACCAATGGACAGATCATCCAGACAGAAAATTAATAAGGAAACCCAGGCCTTAAATGACACATAAGACCAGAGACTTAATCAGTATCTATAGGACATTCCATCCAAAAGAAGCAGAATACACTTTCTTCTCAAGTGCACATGCAACATTCTCCAGGATAGATCACATCTTAGACCACAAATCAAGCCTCAGTAAATTTAAGAAAATTGAAGTCATATCAAGCATCTTTCCAGACCATAATACTATGAGATTAGAAATCAATTACAGGCAAAAATAAACTGTAAAACACACAGACACACTGTGTCTGTGGAGCGCTGATGAAATCAAAGAGGAAGTCAAAAGATACCTAGAGACAAATGACAATGAAAACATGATGATCCAAAACCTATGGGATGCAGCAAAAGTGGTTTTAAGGGGGAAGTTTCTAGCAATACAATCTTCCCTCAAGAAACAATAAAAATCTCAAAAACAACCTAAACTTACACCTAAAGCAACTAGAGAAAGAAGAACAAACAAAACATAAAGTTAGTAGAAGGAAAGAAATCATAAAGATCAGAGCAGAAATAAATGAAATAGAGATGAAGTAAACAATAGCAAAAATCAATAAAACTAAAAATCTTCTTTGAGAAGATAAACAAAATTGATAAACCTTTAGACAGACTCATCAAGAAAAAAAAGGAGAGGACTTAAATCAATAAAATTAGAAAAGAAAAAGAAGTTACAATGACACCACAGAAATACAAAGGATCATAAGAGACTACTACAAGCAACTCTATGACAATAAAATGGACAACCTGGAAGAAATGGACAAATTCTTAGAAAGGTGCAACCTTAAAGACTGAATGAGGAAGAAATAAAAAATATGAACAGACCAATCACAAGTACTGAAATTGCAACTGTGATTAAAACTCTTCCAACAGGACTTCCCTGGTGGCGCATTGGTTAAGAATCCACTTGCCAATGCAGGGGACATGGGTTCAATCCCTGGTCCGTGAAGATCCCACATGCCACAGAGCAACTAAATCCATGCGCCACAACTACTGAGCCTGAGCTCTAGAGCCCATGAGCCACAACTACTGAGCCCATGCCCCACATGAAGCCCACACACCCTAGAGCCTGTGTGCTGCAACAACTGAGCCCATGCGTCACAATTACTGAAGCCCACATACTCCAGAGCCCGCATGCTGCAACTACTGAGCCTGCACGCTGCAACTAATGAAGCCCATGTGCCTAGAGCCTGTGCTCCGCAACAAGAGAAGCCATGGCTATGAGAAGCCCACGTACTGCAACGAAGAGTAGAACCTGCTTGCCGCAACTGGAAAAAGCCTGCATGCAGCAATGAAGTCCCAACTCAGCCAAAAATTTATAAAATAAAGTAAATTTTAAAAAATGAAAAACTCTTCCAACAAACAAAAGTCCAGGACCAGATGGCTTCACAGGCAAATCCTATGAAACATTTAGAGAAGTTAGTACCTACCCTTCTCAAGCTCTTCCAAAAAATCGCAGAGGAAGAAACACTCCCAAGCTCATTCTACAAGGCCAACATTGCTCTGATACCAAAACCAGAAAAAGATATCACAAAAAAAGAAAATTACAGGCCAATATCACTGATGAACATAGATGCAAAAATCCTCAACTAAATACTAGCAAACGGAATCCAACAACACATTAAAAGTATCATACACCATGATCAAGTGGGATTTACTCCAGGGATGCAAGGATTCTTCAATATACACAAATCAATCAATGTGATACACCGTATTAATGAATTGCAGAATAAAAACCATATGATCATCTCAACAGATGCAGAAAAAGCTTTTGACAAAATTCAACACCTATTTATGGTAAAAACACCCCAGAAAGTGGGCATAGAGGATATGACAAACCCACAGCAAACATCATTCTCAATGATGTAAAGCTGAAAGTATTTCCTCTAAGATCAGGAATGAGACAAGGGTATCCACTCTCACCACTCTTATTCGACACAGTTTTGGAAGTCCTAGCCATGGCAATCAGAGAAGAAAAAGAAATAAAAGGAATCTCATCCAAAATGGAAAAGAAGAAGTAAAATTGTTACTGTTTGCAGAGCTAATCAATGAATTTAGCAATATCTTTTTTGATCCAACTCCTAGACTAATGAAAATAAAAACAAAAAGAAACACATGGGACCTAATTAAACTTAAAAGCTTTTGCACAGCAAAGGAAACCATAAACAAGATGAAAAGGCAACCCTCAGAATGGGAGAAAATATTTGCAATTGAAGCATCTGACAAGGGATTAATCTCCAAAATATACAAACAACTCATGCAGCTCAATATCAAAAAACAACCCAATCAGAAAATGGGCAGGAGATCTAAATAGTCACTTCTCCACACAGATGGCCAAAAAATTACATGAAAAGATGCTCAACATCACTAATTATTAGAGAAATGCAAATCAAAATGATAATGAGGTATCACCTCACACCAGTCAGAATGGCCATTATCAAAAAATCTACAGACAATGAATGCTGGAGAGGGTGTGGAGAAAAAGGAACACTCCAACACTGTTGGTGGGAATGTAAATTGGTACAGCCACTATGCAGAACAGTATGGAGGTTCCTTAAAAAACTAAAAACTGAGCTACCATATGATCCTACAATCCTACTCCTGGGCATATATCCAGAGAAAAACATGGTTCAAAGGATACATGCACCCCAATGTTCACTGAAGCACTGTGTACAATAGCCAAGACATGGAAGCAACCTAAATGTCCATCAACAGAGGAATGGATAAAGAAGATGTAGTATATATATACAATGGAATATTACTCAGCAGTTAAAAAAATATGAAATAATGCCGTTTGCAGCAACATGGATGGACCTAGAGTTTATCATACTGAGTGAGGTAAATCAGGCAAAGACAAATATCATATGATAACACTTATATGTGGAATCTAATAAAATGGTACAAATAAACTTATTTACAAAATAGAAATAGAGTGACAGATGTAGAAAACAATCTTATGGTTACCAGTAGGGAAAGGGGGAGGATAAATTGGGAGATTGGGATTGACATATACACACTACTATATATAAAATAGATGACTAATAAGAATCTACTGTATAGCACAGGGAACTCTACTCAATACTCTGTAATGACCTATATGGGAAAAGAATCTAAGAAAGAGTGGATATATGTATATGTACAACTGATTCACTTTGCTGTATGGCGGAAACTAACACAACATTGTAAATCAACTATATTCCAGTAAAAAATAATTTAAAAATAAATAAATAAAGGGAGACTGTATATAATAACTGGATAAAAAGCATATACCTAGCAAGAGCTTATAGCAACGTAATGGGAAGTCTATTTGAATAAAAGAGTCCATTTCACATAGCATTCATGTCGTAAAAGATCATCCATTTCATATAACATTCTTGCTGTAAAAGGTCATCTGACCTGTAAAGGTCATCTGATAAAGTCTTAAAATGTGAGTAGTGTAAAGATTTGAAAGTAAAAGCTATGGAATTGTGGGAAAAAAAAGTAAATAAATAAATAACATTTATTGCTTATTATATGCCAGACACTCTTGTGAATTCCTTCAAATATTTATTCAATGTGTGTAATAAATCAGTAAGGTAGGTACTATTATTATCCCTCTTTTATAACCGAGAAAATGGTTAAATAAATAAATGTGGTTAATGAGGTCCTAATTATGTATACTATTTGAATTTACTGTCTTAATGTAAAGGTTCTGATTTTAAAAAATGAAATATTTGAAAAAATCCATTGCTAAATGGTTGGAAAATAAATGTTCCCTTTAAGTCTCATTAATCTGTCACATTGTTGTGGAATTTTTAGCACATCATAAGTACTCTTCCTTTATTTTGTAGTTTAATTGGTGTTTGCACTTCAAGGTAGTGGTATTTTATCTGAATAGTAATGTGCAAAAGTGGAATGTGTCTTACTGCTACCTGGTGAACATGGAGTGTTTCTCTTATAAGGAATGCAGATATCCTATGTACACAGCAAGGAAAACTTGATCATAATTCACTTCACAAAAGAATATCTCTCATATATACATCTATCACAACATGGGAAAACTGAGAAAAGACTACAAAATAATTGACGTGTCAAAGGTAAAACTACAATGGATTTAAAATATGTTTACAGGACTTCCCTGGTGGCACAGTGGTTAAGAATCCGCCTGCCAAGATCCCACATGACGCGGAGAAACTAAGCCCGTGCACCATAACTACTGACCCTGTGCTCTAGAGCCTGTGAGCCACAACTACTGAGCCTGTGTGCCACAATTACTGAGCCCGCACATCACAACTACTGAAGCCCGCACGCCTAGAGCCCGTGCTCCGCTACAAGAGAAGCCACCGAAGTGAGAAGCCCACACACGGCAATGAAGAGTAGCCTCTGCTCGCTGCAAGTAGAGAAAGCCTGTGCACAGCAATGAAGACCCAACTCAGCCAAAAATAAATAAATAAAATAAATACATTTATTTAAAAAAGGTCTTCCATGTTTTAAAAAAATATATATGTTTACAAGTGAAACACAACAAAAAGCATTCATATAAACCTTCTGGATTTTACTAAGAAATATTTAGATGATTTTCTGACCTTAAAAGCATATAATATTGACAAGAAAAATACTAAATTAACATTAAAGAAATATATATTCAAGTAAAAACAAATTCAGAAAACAAATGCCATTGTTTTCTCTAAAAATAGAGAGATGTAAAAGTTTAAAAATAGAAATTAATGAAATGAGAAATAATGAAGAACAATGAGGATCAAAGAAAACTTCTAGGCAAAATGAGAAAAAAAAAGAAAATTAAAAAGAGACCCATGACATTATATATCAAAACTGAATAAAAAAAAGGGAACATAAATCATATACAGTAGAGATTAGAATCTCATAGGAGAATATTCTAAATAAATGTATACGAATATACGTGAAAACTTAGATAAAATAGATAATTTAAAAGAAAAATGCAATTTGCCAAAACTGTCTCAAGAAGAAATTAAAACCAATGTACAGTCATGTTCATTAAGAAAATCAAATTAGAAAAAAAATACACAAAATAAACTAACCAGCTCCTGAGAATCTTCAGTCAAGTTTGAACAAAGTTCAAGGAAACTCTAATCTCTCATTTAAGCAAACTGTTCCAGAGAAGTGAAAAAGATATTTTTCCCACAGCAGTTTTAGGGGCTTTTGATAAGCTTAATAGCAAAATTCAAAAGAATATAATGGGAAAGAAAACTCAGAGGTCAATTTCTCTAACACAAATATTTGCAAAATTTACAAATAAATAATAGCAAAGTCAAGCAATGTATAAAGCATACATCAATCAAAAAAGATTATTATAGCCATGTAAATATATTTAAAGTAAGTATATCTATTAATATAATTCAACACCTTAAGAAAAAAGAGAAGCTTATAATCATCTCAATAGGTGCAGATACAGCATTAGATACAATTCAATATCCATCATGTTCAAACTCAGAACAAAATAAATATTATTTCTTAAAATAACAAATGTTGTTTTCAACCTGTGACATAGATAATATTAGTGAAATACTAGATACTTTGCTTTAAATGTCAGAAAATATATGTTTACTGTTCCACTTCTATTTACCATTGTATAAAAATTCTGATGAGGGTATTAAAACTTGAATCTATATCAGAAAGAAAATGTCAAGTTTAGTAGAAATTATAATTGTCCATATAGAATCTCAAGAGAGCATAAAGACAAATGGTTAGGATTAATACTAACAATTAGTCCTGTATCTAGGAGTCTAACTAATAATTAGACTGCTAGATACAGGATTTACATAAAAAATAGTGATTGCTTATATACGTGAAAATATATGCTCATATATGGGAAGACTTATTATGTGGAATTTGACAAACTGACCAAAAATTCATATGGAAAGATAAAGAGCCAAGACAATAACGAAATATTTGAAGGAGGGTGGCTTTCCTATATATATTTGGGATAATTATAATGCTATAGTAACAAAGAGTGAAATATGGCACAGGGTGCAAGAGGTCAAATAAAAAAGAGTGCTAGGAAGAAAATCTACACACAGAAGCTAGATATATCACAGAAGTGGCATTAAATACACTGAAAAAAGAATGGACTGTACAGATTGGAATGGATAAACTGACTATCCAACAAATTATTCTGGGACAGTTTTCTATCCATAAGGAAATGACTTCAAACATATTCTACATATTTATATGTGGGAAATTTCCTAAACTGCTCTGTAGCTAGGAGTTAGCCCTTTCATCCTTTTTGTGGATTTGCTGATAGCAATTGACACTAGGACAAAGCCATTTGGAATTTTCAAAAGATCGTACCCTCAGTAGTAATGAGTTGGCAATTTAAATAATATTAATGTTCTATTTAAAATTCATCAAATTTACAAAAATTTTAAAAAATTTGCCATACTATATGGTAGCAGAGACATGGACACAAATGAATTTCCTTGTACTATGGTAGCAGTGTGATTTGGCATGACCAATCTGTAGAACAGATTAGCAAATTCAAGAAAATTAAAGATGTACCTACTCCACTACAATCTTCAAATTCCTTTTTTAAATTTATAATCAGAAGAATCATTTGCACATATACACAGGAAAGTATTACCAGGATGATTGCTACACAATTGCTTATGGTAATGAAAAACATCAGAAAAACAAATATCCATCAATGAGGAACAGATAAATTGATTTGGCTAAACATATTCAACGAAAAAAATTATATAGTAGTGAAATAAATGAATTAAAGCTATACGTATAAATATGAAAGAATACTTAAAGTGCTGAAGAATAAATTAAACAAATTGTCAATTGCATATAGAATCCTACCATTTATGAAAAGTTAAAATAATAATACTATAATTGTGTATGAATGCACATATATGAAATAACAGATAAATAAACATGGATGGAAGGAACATACAACTGAATTCAGAATGGTGATTTAATTTGCAGAAAGAAGACAAACTGCTGCAAAAATGTCAGTACTTTCTTTAAAAACAGAGATGCCTAAAATGTGGCAAAATGATCATATTTGATAACTCCTTTCGGGTGAATATATTGGTATTTGTTAAAATACTCTATATTTCTTATGCTTTAAATAATAAAATAAGAAAAAAACCAATTATTTACATAGGTATCTATCTATGTTTTCTGAAATGAGCATCTCTGTTTACACATTTAAAATTGGACTGTATATTAAAAATCACCTTATGTGAATCTTTTAAAATTTAGCTATTATGTAAATAGGATGGTAAGAAAGCAGGTTGCCTAGTATTTGAACTATGTTGAGATGGACTACTAATGATTTATTCTCAGCACTTATTTATTAAAAAAAAAAAACCTTCCATAATTGTTATTCTTCCTGCTGCAGTAAGAGAAAAATAAAATTTTAGATTCTTGATGTAAAGCATAGAGGTCAGCTAGATTTTTGAGAGGGAAATATATAATATATGTATATATACATCATATATATAAGGTGTGATATAAATCAGTGATATATATCATTGGAAGAAAAACTTGTATATGAATAAAAAAGTAGCTTACTATAGATTCACTTTGAAATTTCTAAATCCTTTCTTCATTCAACTCAATATGTAGTGACAGATTTTACTTTGTTTTAAAATGTAGTGTATGGGCCTCATAATCAGACTTATCTAACTAGGTTGCATATACTAATTTAAATATATTAAGTAAAAAGTAAGCACCTCATCATGGTATTTAAATGCTTGACAATTTTTATGTAAATTATAAAACATTTTGATGCATGAAGGCAAAAATGTATAATTAGAGATAACACCTTTATTCTTTTATTCATGCAGTTTTACTACTCACAACTTCATTATTTTAAATGGAGATATTTGGAAACAATAATGTATAGGTTGGACTACAAATGTATATTTCAACTATAATTTTTATAAATTTGAAAACTGCTTATAATGAAATCATTGATGTGACATTAGCAAGAACAGTGTGAATAGACAGCATGTCTTTTCTTTCTTGAAATGATGCTTTAGATCTATTGAAAAGATTTTGATTTGTATATAGTTCCAATAATAAATAAAATAATAAAATTTTGTATTTATAAAGTAAGGATTAGCTATAAGGGAAATATTATTCTTTTCTCTATTAATATAAAAACCTTACAAAATTAAGTATTTTTATTTTGAATTGGTGAACATATAAACAAGTAGGTATTTAAAATTTTTTGAATGTGATATTTGGTATAATGTGTTAAAATTTTATATGTGTTTATCATTGGACCCGTCAATTTACTTACAGGAAATTTGTTAAAATTCTATATGGGATTTCCCTGGTGGTCCAGTGGTTAAGACTCTGTGCTTCCAATGCAGGGGGCATGGGTTTGATCCTTGGTCAGGAAACTGAGATCCAACATGCCTTGCAGCATGATCAAAAAAAGAAAAATTCTATAGGTGTTTATCATTGCACCCTTCAGTTTGCTTACAGGAATTTTATTCCATAAGACTATTCAAATGCATCAAACATGTTTTTCACAGGATTATGTGAATTTATGTGGCACTGAGAGTAATTTAAAATCCATTAGTAAATGATGGGCAAATAACCTACAGTGCTTCTATAAGTAGAAATACTTGTACTGATGTGATGTTTAAAATGCATTGACGATAAAAGCAAGGAAAACATGGGTCTTTTAATAGGACACCACTTTTAATTAAAAACATTTTAAAAAGTAAAAATCAATTCATAAATAAAATTAGATTTATATCATGTTGAAAATCAAGTGAATTGGTAAATGGTGAATAAAATGATTGAATTGGTATTGTTAACAGAGCCCAGATTTTCTCATTAGTAACCACCATCAACCTAATGGGTGAGGTTATTCTTAATCTTAGTTAATAAAAACCATAATTCATGGAAATAAACATGAGATATTAGTAACATAGTGAAAAGGACATTTTCTAGATCCCTGAATTGCTTTCTTTTATAGTATATGCGAAATATTTTTCTGAATAAATAATCATGTTTGTAGTTTGTAAAAACATAAATAACACATAGATGTCTGGCACAGAACATGAAAACCTCTAAATCCCATTTCAGATATAGTTGTTAACAGTAAAAATTCACATGTAAAGAATGAAGATTACCTAAAATTTCTGAAATATGGATTCTCAATTTTATCCTTAAAACCTATAGATTTTGGAATAATACATAAAGCCTTTTTTCTACAATGTAAAGTTCTAACTAGTTCACCGTGATAAGCGAATATGGAAATAATGGCATTGTAAGGCAGAAGTTGTATTGATTCATAAGCAAATTCCAATGCAAGATGAGCAACAATAGGAAAAAGGTAGAGATGTCTTATATATAAGTTTCAGCAGGAAAGGAAAAAGCCCTCAATACTGCAGTTACAGCACTATCAACAGTATTCTTTTCTATTATTCTTTAGTAAAATTAGAAATAAGCATGTATACCAGAGCTGCTTGCCACTAAAAGGACATCCCCAGCCTAGTAGGGCGCCAGATTTACAGCAGGTTGTATTGCCTACCATGCCTACCTTAATACCCACTTCAATGGCTCAGAGCCCTATTTCTGCCTTCGCTGATTCAATAACTGCATTTCCACTCTATCGCATTTGTGTTTATTATGGATTAAATCGAAATCTCTTAAAATTCGTATATTGACCTTTTTGGAGTAGGACTGCTGCAGATGTTATTAGCTGACATGAGGCCATTAGGGTAGGACTTAATTCAATGTGACTGGCATTCTTATAAAAAGGGGAAATTTGGAGACAGACACATACACACAAGGAGTAGTTCATGTGAAGATGAAGTGAGAGATTGGAGTGATGCTTCTATAGCCAGGGAATGCCAAATCATCAGAAGCTAGGCAAGAGACATGGAACAAATTCTTTCTCACAGCCCTTAGAAGGAAGTAACTCTGCCAATACCTTGATCTCAGACTTCTAGTCTCCAGAATTGTAAACAATAAATTTCTGTTGTTTAAGCCACTCAATTTGTGGTACTTTGTTTCAGCAGCCCTAGCAAACTAATACAGTTTTTTTAAAATATCCATTCAATCTCCAACATCCTTCAGCAGCCTGTCTGGGGAATTCAAGTTATCTCTGTAGGTATCAATTATTCTGTTTTTTAATATGTTCATTCCTAACTTGCATAATGTTTGCCTGCCCCAACATTTTTCATAAGTCCTACTTTTATACTGCAATTTTGTGAAAATGAACATTCTTTATTCCAGCCACTTGCTATGAAAAATTTCTAACACACAGTAAGTTGAAAGAACTACTTAGTAAACAAATATATATTTATTGCCAATATTTAATCATTGTTAATATCCTGCTATGCTTATTTCATTGCATTTCTCTTCATCTATCCATCAACTTACCTTACTGTTTGGATGTATGTCAAAGTAAATTGAAGATACATGTACATTTCAACAATAAGCACTTCATTAGCTGGAGTCCAATATTAGTTTATAGTTATTTTCTAGGAAAAAAAATTACATAGAGTTTATTTCACAAGCTCCAGTGCACAATTAGATGAATTTTGGTAAATATACACATCTGTGCAACCCAAATCCCAGTCAAGATATAGAATATTATCATCATTTCAGAAAGTTGCATAATGCTTTATATTAATTAGTTCTAAACACCCTGATATCAGAGTCCATCAGTGCTCTAATCTGTTTTCTTATTGAAGTTCTGCCCATTCAGGGACTTCATGAAAATGAAATCTTATACTGCGTATTCTTTTATGTAGAACTTATTTCATTTAGCATATTGTTTTGACACTCATCCATGTTATTTTATTAGCAGTATCTCCTTTTTTATTGATAAGTAGTATCCCATTGTATGAATATACTGTAGTTTCTTTACCCATTCACCTATTGATGGATGACAGGGCTTTTCCAATTTTGACTGTTAGAAATAAAGGTGCTATAAACAATCTTACACAAGATTTTGTCTTGGTGTGTGTATAGATGTGTGTCTGTGTGTGTATTTGTGAGTGTGTTTGTGTATGTGAATATATGTTTTCAATTTTCTTCAGGAAATACCTAGAAGTAAAACTGTTGAATCTTAGGGTAGGTTATGTTTACTTCCATAATAAAAATATTGTGGTAATGTTTTGGAAAGCTGTTGTATCATTTGCCATTCCCACCAGCCATGTATGAGAGCTCAATTTGTTCTATATCCTTGCCCACATTTATTTATTTATTTATTTATTTATTTTGCAGTACGCAGGCCTCTCACCGCTGTGGCCTCTCCCGTTGCGGAGCACAGGATCCGGACACGCAGGCCCAGCGGCCATGGCTCACGGGCCCAGCTGCTCCACGGCATGTGGGATCTTCCCGGACCGGGACACGAACCCGTGTCACTTGCATCAGCAGGCGGACTCTCAACCACTGCACCACCAGGGAAGCCCCTTGCCCACATTTGATGACCCATTTATTTTAATAACACCTGTTCTTTTCTATGCACAGTGGCATCTTGTAGTGATTTGAATTTGCCTTTCTCTGATGTCTAATGATGTGAGCACGTTTTAATGTGCTTATTAACCATTCATCTCTCTCTTTGTAAAGTTCCTATTGTTTTGCCTTTTTTCAAAAACTATACTTTTTGTTTTATTATTTCTATCTATCTACCTATCTGTTTATCTCTCTATCTATCTGTCTACCCACTGGACACAAATATTTTGTTAAATTCATGTTTTGTGAATATTTTCTTCTAATCTGTGGTGTGGCAACTCCTTTTTTAAATACCGTCTTTTGATTAGATTTTCAATATTTTGGTTGTTTTTGGCTATGCCACGCAGCATGTGGGATCTCAGTTTCCTGGCCAGGGATCAAACCCACAGCCCCTGCATTGGAAGCACGGAGTCTTAACCACTGGACCACTAGTGAAGGCCCTAGGTTTTTAATTTTGATGATGACTATTTTATCATGTTTCCTTTTCTTTCTTTCTGTACCCTAAGAAACTTTTGGCTGTACCCAGATTAAAAAGATACTCTCTTAGGTTTTCTTCTAGAAGACATATAATTTTATCTTTTTTAAAAAACTTATGCAGTTGTAAGAAATGATAAAGATCTTCTGGACCCTTGACCCAATTCCCTCCAATTGTATATCTTACAAAATTATAGCATAATATCAAAAATACAGTATTGGCATTGACACAGTCAAGATACAAAACATTTCCATCACGACAGGGATACCTCATGTTGCTCTTTTATACCTACACACACATCCCTTTTACCACCATGCCCTTCTTACCTTATGGCAGCAACTACATTTTTCTCAGTTTCTATAATTTTATCATTCCAAGAATGTGGTATAAATGGAATTACACAGTATGTGAATATTGAGGATTTTTTTTTCACGTAGTATAATTCTCTGGAGATTCATCAGGTTCCTTTTTTTGCTGAATAGTATTTCATGCTATGGACATACCACCATTTTTTTAACCATCTATATACATTAAAAGACATTGGAATTGTTTCCAGTTGTTGAACAATATGAATAAAGCTTCTATAAACAGGTTTTTGTGTGTATGTATAAAGTTTTTTTATTTCTCTAGGATAAATGTCCCTGAGTAAAACTGCTGTGTTATCTGTTAGCTACATGCTTTCCATACATGGCATATCACTTTACACTTCTACTGCAATATGTATCCTAGACACTATTCCTTTGATATATATGTGGTTTGCAAATATTTTCTTCCAGTTTGTAACTTGTTTTAAACCTTCTTTAAAGAGGTTTTGAGTAGAGCAAAAGATTTAAATTTTGAAAAAGTCAAATTTAGCATTTTTTTTCTTTTTAGGTCATGCTTTTGGTGTTAAATCTAAGAACTTTTGTCTACTCCTAAATTCCTAAGATTATCTCCTATTCTTTTCTAAAAGTGTTATAGTTTTACATTCTACATTTAAGTCTATGATCTATTTTGAGTTATTATTTGTATAAGATGTGGCATTTTTCTCAAGGTTAATTTTTTTTGCCTATAGATGTCCTATTGCTCCAGCATCATTTGTTGAAAAGGCCATATTTCATCCACTGGATAACTTTTGCAATTCTGTCAACAATCTATTGGGCATATTTGCGTGTCTATGTATAATTTCTCTATTCTGTTCCACTGAATTATGTGTCTATCCCTCCATTAATAATATATAGTATTGGTTATTGTAATTATAGAATAATTATTGACCTTGGGGAGACTGATTAATCCTGCTTTAGTCTTCTTTTCAAAATTGTTTTAGTTACACTAGTTCCTTTGCCTTTCCTTATAAAATTTAGAAAAAGCTTTATTATATCTACCAAAAATTTTACTGGAAGTTTGATAGGAATTGCATCAAATCTGTACCTCAATTTGAGGAGAACTAACATATTTACTGTATTGGATTTTTTTAATGTATTGATCACTATATATCTTGCCATTTATTTAGATCCTTTTTCATGTCTTTTATCAGCATTTTCTAGTTTTCAGCATACAAGTCCTGCACATGTTTTGTTGGAGTTACATCTAAGTATTTCATTTTTTGAGTGATTGTAAATGAAACTGCATTTTTAATTTCAGTGTCTGTGTGTTTATTGCTAGTACATAGAAACACAATTAACTGCTGTATCTCTGTGACCTTGATGAACTCACTAATTTGTTCTAGGATTTTTCACAAATTATTTGGGATTATCTACATAGGCAACCATGCCTTCTACATACAGGGACATTTTTATTTCTTCTTTTTCTATTATCTAAATAAATATTTGAAAAACGTCATTGAGCTATAATGGACTTTTGTTATTTAATAGAACTGACCATCACAAAAACAGACATAATGTGGTATAGCATATGTGATGGTTACTTTTTTTTTTTTTTTTGTGGTACACGGGCCTCTCATTGTTGTGGCCTCTCCCGTTGCGCAGCACAGGATCCGGACGCGCAGGCTCAGCGGCCATGGCTCATGGGCCTAGCCGCTCCGCAGCATGTGGGATCTTCCCAGATTGGGGCACGAACTCGTGTCCCCTGCATCAGCAGGCGGACTCTCAACCACTGCGCCACCAGGGAAGCCTGTGATGGTTACTTTTATGTGCCACTCTAGCAAAGCTATGTCCAGTAGTTTAAACACTAATCAAGGTGTTGCTCTGAAGGAAATTTGAAGATGTGATGAACAGCTATTATTAGCTGCTTAAACCATTAGCTTTAAGCAAAGGAGATTATACTCAGTAATGGGAAGACCTCATCCGATCAGTTGAAAGCCTTAGGAGCAAAAGTTGAGATTTCCCAGGGAAAAGAAAATCTGCCTCAATATTTCAGCATAGAAATACTACCTAAGTTCAGCCTGATGGCCTTCCCTACAGATATCAGACTCAAGATTACAACATCATGTCCTATCTGAGTTTCCACCTGTCTGCCCTACATATTTCAAACTTGCCAGCCCCCATATTTGTGTGAGCCTTAGCTTAAAAAAAAATCATATGATACATATATATGATACATTCATCCTACTCCCAATATCCAAAACTATATCAGTCAGAATTCTTCAGATAATCAGAACCAATAGAATCTATCTATCTATCATCTATCTATATCTAACTATCCATCTATCTATCGGACTGATAGCGTTTTTGGTACTGAGAAAGGGTGAATGTATTTTACATGTAAAAAGAACATGAATTCATGAAATTTGGGAGACCAGAGGGTGAACTGTTATGAGTTGAATTGTGTCCTCTAAAAAGATATGTTGATGTCTTAAACCCTATACCTGTGAATGGGAGTTTATTTGGAAATAATCTTTCAGCTGTTATCAAATTAAGATGGGGTCATTAGGGTGATCCTTAATCCAATATGATCAATGTTCTAATAAAAAGAGAATAAAAGGTGAAAAGCTGAAAGCCTTCCTGCTAAAATCTGGAACAAGACAAGGATGACCACTCTCACCACTTCTATTCAATATAGTATTAGAAGTCCTAGCCACAGCAATCAAACAAGTAAACGAAATAAGATGTATTCAGATTGGTAGGGAAGAGGTAAAATTGTCATTAGATACAGATGACATGACACTATATATAGAAAACCCTAAAGATTCCACACAAGAACTACTACAACTGAAAAATTCAGCAAGGTAGCAGGATACAAGATTAACATACAGAAATTGGTTGCATTTCCTTACATTAACAATGAAATAATAGAAAGGGAATGTAAACAAACACTCCCCTTTAAAATCACATAAACAAATACTTAGAAATAAACCTCACCAAGGAGGTGAAAAACTTGTATGCTGAGAACTACAAAACATTAATAAAGGAAACTGAAGATGATTTAAAGAAATGGAAAATATATTCCATGTTCCTCGATTGAAAGAATTAATATTGTTAAAATGGCTATACTACCCAAAGAACTCTACAGATTTAATGTGATCCCTATCAAGTTACCCATGACATGTTTTCACAGAACTGGAACAAATAATCCTAAAATTTATATAGAACCATAAAAGACCCATAATAGCCAAAGCAATCCTGAAGAAAAAGAATAAAGCAGGAGTCATAACTCTTCCAGACCTCAGGCAGTACTACAAAGCTACAGCAATCAAAACAGTGTGGTATTGGAAGAGAAACCAATATATGGATCAATGAAACAGAATAGGGAGCCTAGAAATAAACCCACATACCTACGGTCAATTAATCTTCGACAAAGGAGTCAAGAATATACAATGGGGAAAAGACAGTTTCTTCAGCAAGTCGTACTGGGAAAGTTGGCCAGCTGCATGCAAATCAATGAAGTTAGAACATGCCTTAACACCATACACAAAAATAAACTCGAAATGGCTTAAAGAGTTAAACATAAGAATGTTACACCATAAAAAACCTAGAAGAGAACCTAGGCAAAACATTCTCTGACATAAATCATGCCAATGTTTTCTTAGGTCGGTCTCCTAAGGCAATAGAAAAAAAAGCAAAAATAAACAAATGGGACCTAATCAAACTTATAAGCTTTTGCACAGCAAAGGAAACCATAAACAAAATGAGAAAACAACCTATGGAATGGGAGAAAATATTTGCAAATGATGTGACTGACAAGGGCTTAATTTCCAAAATATACAAACAGCTCATACAACTCAATAACAAAAAAACAAACAACCCAATTGAAAAAGGGGCAGAAGACCTAAATAAGCATTTCTCCAAAGAAGACACACAGGTCAACAGGCACATGAAAAGTTGCTCATCATTGCTAATTATTAGAGAAATGCAAATCAAGAGTACAATGAGGTACCACCTTACACCATCAGAATGGCCATCATTAAAATGTTTACAAATAATAAATGTTGGAGAGGGTGTGGAGAAAGGGAAAACTCTTACACTGTTGGTGGGAATGTAAATTGGTGCAGCCTCTATGGAAAACAGTATGGACGTTCTTCAGAAAATGAAAAATAGAATGGGGGAGGGACAGACTGGGAGTTTGGAATTAGCAGATGTAAACTATTATATACAGGATGGATAAACAACAAGGTGCTACTGTATTGCACAGGGAACTATATTCAATATCCTGAGACAAACTCTACTGGAAAAGAATATATATACATATAACTGAATCACTTTGCTGTAGAGCCAAAATTAACACTACATTTTAAACCAACTATACTTTGATAAAATTTTGAAAAAAGAAGAGAAAAAAGCAACTTGAAGTTAGAGACCCATAGAGAGAATGCCATGTGATGACACAGGTAGAGATGAAGTGATGTAGCTGCAAACCAAGGAACACCAAGTATTGATGGCCACCACCAGAAGCTAGGAAGAAGCAAGGAACAAAGTCTACCCAGAAGGGAGCAAAGCCTTGTTGACACCTTTATTTCAGACTAGCCTCCAGAATTGTGGGAGAATAAATTTCCATTATTTTAGGCCACCCAGTTTGTGGTACTTTGTTACAGCAGCTTTAGGAGATGAATACAGTAGATATGCATATTATTTTATTGGATTGAGACAGGAACTTAAAAGTTAAATACATATTGAAAGGGTATACATGTATTTATGTTAAAAATATGTATTCAAACACACACACACATACACACACATACACAAACCTTCATTTATATAATAAGGAGTGGTTCTCATGATGATTTCATGTGTTTAATAACTAATTACCAATGGCTATTTAGGAATAACATGAAGATATTTATAAAATTTCAAATAAAACGTCACTATCATTTTTTAGTTTACTACTCTCTCTTCTTTGTGATGATTTACAATTCAAAATATTTACATTGATCAGAAGACACAAATAAAGATAAGTGTGCATTTATTTTTCTGCCCACAAGCAATGTTGCCTTCCATCTCTGAACTCCAATAGACCCGTCAAGCTATTGCCAATTATTTCACTAAGTGAAATTAATACAGCCAGATAGAAGTAATCAGCTCTACAGAATTATACCATTTTTTAACCTGGAATTGGTAAGGTTTGTAAAACCTTTCACATATTCTCCACACTATAACACTGTCTTTTATGAAGTCACAAAATTTCTTTCTGTTCTTTTAAGGGACCTAAGCAACTAGCTCCTTAACTTGCCTGTTTACTAGGATTCATAAGGCAGAATGGACTGAGGATAAGATAAAACGGTGACTTACAATGACAATTAATTCAGGTTTCAAGAAAACTTTTAGGAACTCCAGGTAAAGATTGCTACATGAATTAACTATAAGTACACAAATTTATTTTTACACTGGCTAAATGACGATAATTAAGGGGAAAAAAATAGAGGCATAAATACATACTGGCAAATAGAATAGGAGAGGAATTACAGTAGCATTTGGGAAGCTGTTCTGAAGGACAAGTAATAAGTAACTTAACCAAACTATGGAAGCTAAATCCTAAACAAATCTGTTACATACTGCAGAATCATCTAAGGGCTGAAGAACTGGTATCCATAAGTAACTCTCAGAATAAAGTTGAAAGTCAGACTAACACCAACATGATTTTCAAGAAGAAATTGTTAACCCCCTCAGGTCCCTTCCTCTACTCTATGCAGATGGGCAATTGTCCCCTCATTCACTAGGGCAGAAAATCAGAAGCTTATTGTCCTGTGGGTGTAAACCAGAGAGATTTTTGATTGGAAAAGATAGGGAACAAGATTGGAATGTATATCTCTTGAAAATGAGGCCAACATAAAATGGAAGAAGTAAAGATTTCAAATCAAGAGTTCCCCCAAGAGAATCAAGAACTACAATCCTGCAGCCTGTGGAACAAAAACCACATTCACAGAAAGACAGACAAGATGAAAAGGCAGAGGGCTATGTACCAGATGAAGGAACAAGATAAAACCCCAGAAAAACAACTAAATGAAGTGGAGATAGGCAACCTTCCAAAAAAAGAACTCAGAATAATGATAGTGCAGATGATCCAGGGCCTCAGAAAAAGAATGGAGGCAGAGATCGAGAAGATGCAAGAAATGTTTAACAAAGAACTAGAAGAATTAAAGAACAAACAAACAGAGATGAACAATATAATAATTGAAATGAAAACTACACTAGAAAGAAACAATAGCAGAATAACTGAGGCAGAAGAACGGATAAGTGACCTGGAAGACAGAATGGTGGAATTCACTGCCACAGAAGAGAATAAAGATAAAAGAATGAAAAGAAAGGAAGACAGCCTAAGAGACCTCGGGGACAATATTAAATGCAACAACATTCGCATTATAGGGGCCCTAGAAGGAGAAGAGAGAGAGAAAGTACCAGAGAAAATATTTGAAGATATTATAGTCGAAAACTTCCCTAACATGGGAAAGGAAATAGCCACCCAAGTCCAGGAAGCGCAGAGAGTTCCATACAGGATAAACCCAAGGAGAAACATGCCAAGACACATAGTAATCAAACTGGCAAAAATTAAAGACAAAGAAAAATTACTGAAAGCACAAAGGGAAAAATGACAAATAACATACAAGGGAACTCCCATAAGGTTAACAGCTGATTTCTCAGCAGAAACTCTACAAGCCAGAAGGGAGTGGCATGATATACTTAAAGTGATGAAAGGGAAGAACCTACAACCAAGATTACTCTACCCAGCAAGGATCTGATTTAGATTTAATGGAAAAATCAAAAGCTTTACTGACAAGCAAAAGCTAAGAGGATTCAGCATCACCAAATGAGCTCTATAACAAATGCTAAAGGATCTTCTCTAAGTGGGAAACATAAGAGAAGAAAAGGACCTACAAAAACAAACCCAAAACAATTAAGAAAATGGTCATAGGAACATACATATCAATTGCCTTAAACATTACCTTAAATGTAAATGGATTAAATGCTCCAACCAAAACACAAAGGCTTGCTGAATGGATACAAAAACAAGACCGACATATATGCTGTCTACAAGAGATCCACTCCAGACCTAGGGACACATACAGAATGAAAGTGAGGGGATGGAAAAGATAGTCCATGCAAATGGAAATCAAAAGAAAGCTGGAGTAGCAATTCTCAGATCAGACAAAATAGACTTTAAAACAGACTATTACAAGAGACAAAGAAGGTCACTACATAATGATCAAGGGATCAATCCAAGAAGAAGATATAACAATTATAAATACATAGTCACCCAACACAGGAGCACCTCAATACATAAGGCAACTTCTAACAGCTATAAAAGAGGAAATCGACAGTAACAAAATAATAGTGGGGGATGTTAACACCTCACTTACACCAATGGACAGATCATCCAAAATGAAAATAAATAAGGAAACAAAAGCTCTAAATGACAAAATAGACTAGATAGATTTAATTGATATTTATAGGACATTCCATTCCAAAACAGCAGATTACACTTTATTCTCAAGTGCGCCCGGAATGTTCTCTAGGATAGATCACATCTTGGGTCAAAAATCAAGCCACAGTAGATTTAAGAAAATTGAATTCATATCAAGCATCTTTTCTGACCACATCGCTATGAGATTAGAAATGAATTACAGGGAACAAAATGCAAAAATCACAAACACATGGAGGCTAAACAATATGTTACTAAATAACCAAGAGATCAAAGAGGATCAAAAAATACCTAGAGACACATGACAATGAAAATACGATGATCCAAAACCTATGGGATGCAGCAAAATCAGGTCTAAGAGGGAAGTTTATAGCTATACAAGCTTACCTCAAGAAACAAGAAAAATCTCAAATAAACAATCTAACCATACACCTAAAGAAACTAGAGAAAGAAGAACAAACAAAACCCAAAGTTAGCAGAAGGAAAGAAATCGTAAAGATCAGCACAGAAATAAATGAAATAGAAACAAAGAAAACAATAACAAAGATCAATAAAACTAAAAGATGGTTCTTTGAGAAGATAAACAAAATTGATAAACCATTAGCCAGACTCATCAAAAAAAAGAGGGAGAGAACTCAAATCAATAAAATTAGAAATGAAAAAGGAGAAGTTACAACAGACACCACAGAAATACAAAGCATCCAAAGAAACTACTATAAGCAACTCTATGCCAATAAAATGGACAACTTGAAAGAAATGGACAAATTCGTAGAAAGGTATAACCTTCCAAGACTGAACCAGGAAGAAATAGAAAATATGAACAGACCAATCACAAGTAATGAAATTGAAACTGTGATTAAAAGTCTTCCAACAAACAAAAGTCCAGGACCAGAGGGCGTCACAGGTGAATTCTATCAAACATTTAGAGAAGAGCTAACACCCATCCTTCTCAAACTCTTCCAAATAATTGCAGAGGAAGGAACACTCCCAAATTCATTCTATGACGCCACGATCACCCTGATACCAAAACCAGGCAAAGATACTACAAAAAAAGAAAATTACAGGCCAATATCACTGATGAACGTAGATGTAAAAATCCTTACCAAAATACAAGCAAACAGAATCCAACAACACATTAAACGGATCATACACCATGATCAAGTGGGATTTATCCCAGGGATGTAAGGATTCTTCAACATACGCAAATCAATCAATGTGATACACCATGTTAACAAATTGAAGAATAAAAACCATATGATGATCTCCATAGATGCAGAAAAACTTTTGTCAAAATTCAACACCCATTTATGATAAAAACTCCCCATAAAGTGAGCATAGAGGGAACCTACCTCAACATAATAAAGGCCATATATGACAAACCCACAGCAAACATCATTCTCAATGGTGAAACACTGAAAGCATTTCCTCCAGGATCAGGAAGTAGAAAAGAATGTCCCCTCTCACCAGTATTATTCAACATAGTTTTGGAAGTCCTAGCCAAGGCAATCAGGGAAGAAAAAGAAATAAAAGGAATAAATTGGAAAAGAAGAAGTAAAACTGTCACTGTTTGCAGATGACATGATACTATACATAGAGAATCCTAAAAATGCCACCAGAAAACTACTAGAGCTAATCAATGAATTTGGTAAAGTTGCAGGATACAAAATTAATGCACAGAAATCTCTTGCATTCCTATACACTAATGATGAAAAATATGAAAGAGAAATTAAGGAAACACTCCCATTTACCACTGCAACAAAACGAATAAAGTACCTAGGAATAAACCTACCTAGGGAGACAAAAGACCTGTATGCAGAAAACTATGACACTGATGAAAGAAATTAAAGATGATACCAACAGATGGAGAGATATACCATGTTCTTGGACTGAAGAATCAGCGTTGTGAAAATGACTATACTAGTCAAAGCAATCGACATTTTCAATGCAATCCCTATCAAATTACCAATGGCGTTTTTTACAGACCTAGAACAAAAAATCTTAAAATTTGTATGGAGACACAAGAGACCCTCAATAGCCAAAGCAGTCTTGAGGGATAAAAATGGAGTTGGAGGACTCAGACTCCCTGATTTCAGACTATACTACAAAGCTACAGTAATCAAGACAATATGGTACTGGCACAAAAACAGAAATATAGATCAATGGAACAGGATAGAAAGCCCAGAGATAAACCCACACACCTATGGTCAACTAATCTACGACTAAGGAGGCAAGGATATACAATGGAGAAAAGACAGCCTCTTCAATAAGTGGTACTGGGAAAACTGGACAGCTACATGTAAAAGAATGAAATTAGAACACTCCCTAACACTACACACAAAAATAAACTCAAAATGGATTAGAGACCTAAATGTAAGACCGGGCACTATAAAACTCTTAGAGGAAAACATAGGAAGAACACTCTTTGACATAAATCACAACAAGATCTTTTTTGATCCACCTCCTAGAGTAATGGAAATAAAAACAAAACTAAACAAATGGGACCTAATGAAACTTCAAAGCTTTTGCACAGCAAAGGAAACCATAAACAAGACAAAAAGACAACCCTCAGAATGGAAGAAAATATTTGCTAATGAATCAACGGACAAAGGATTAATCTCCAAAATACATAAACAGCTCATGCAGCTCAACACTAAAGAAACCAACAACCCAATCCAAAAATGGGCAGAAGACTTAAAAAGACATTTCTCCAAAGAAGACATACAGATGTCCAAGAAGCACATGCAAACCTGCTCAACACCACTAATTATTAGAGAAATGAAAATCAAAACTACAATGAGATATCACCTCACACCAGTTAGAATGGGCATCATCAGAAAATCTGCAAACAACAAACGCTGGAGAGGGTGTGGAGGAAAGGGAACCCTCTTGCACTGCTGGTGGGAATGTAAATTGATACAGCCACTATGGAGAACAGTATGGAGGTTCCTTAAAAAACTAAAAATAGAATTACCAGGTGATTCAGCAATCCCACTATTGGGCACATATCCAGAGAAAACCATAATTCAAAAAGACACATGCACCCCAATGTTCACTGCAGAACTATTTACAATAGCCAGGTCACGGAAGCAACCTAAATGCCCATCGACAGACAAATGAATAAAGAAGTTGTGGTACATATATACAATGGAATATTACTCAGCCATAAAAAGGAACGAAACTGGGTCATTTGTTGAGACGTGGATAGATCTAGAGACTGTCATAGAGTGAAGTAAGTCAGAAAGAGAAAAACAAATATCGTATATTAACACATGTATGTGGAACCTAGAAAAATGGTACAGATGAACCGGTTTGCAGGGCAGAAGTTGGAACACAGATGTAGAGAACAAACAGACACCAAGGAGGGAAAACTACTGGGGGTTGGGGGAGAAAAAAAAGAGTTCCCCCAAGAAACAGCCTCAGTAAATTATACCATAGGAAAGTTTAGGGTTGGCAAGCCTCATTTATCTTTTCCTAAATTAAAACAGATTTTTAACCCTTTACTCTTGGGCATACAAGCAAGTATTACCAGAGTTGAAAACATGAATAAACATAAAGCAACTTGATGGAAACAGAGATCGAACAGACAAGCATATTTCTAAAATGAAAATTATTATTAATAGCCTCTGAAAGAAAAGTAACAACATTTTAAATAAAAAATGATTAAGAAAAAGGAGTACTGAAAATTAAAAATACTACAGAATAATTAAGCAACTGATTAGAAACAAAGTTAAAGAAAGTAGGGAAAGAAGAATATATTTGGGGAAAGATAACAAATAATGAGATAAGGCAATAAATAGAGAAGGCCAGGAGGTCCAATGTCTAAATAGTAGGAGTTTTAAAAGAGGTAACAGAGGGCTTCCCTGGTGGCGCAGTGGTTAAGAATCTGCCTGCCAATGCAGGGGACTTGGGTTCCAGCCCTGGTCCGGGAGGATCCCACATGCCGTGGAGCAGCTAAGTCCATGTGCCACAACTACTGAGCCTGCGCTCTGGAGCCTGTGAGCCACAACTACTGAAAGCTGCATACCTAGAGCCCATGCTCTGCAACAGGAGAAGCCACCACAGTGAGAAGCCTGCACACCACAACGAAGAGTAGCCCCTGCTTGCTGCAAATGGGGAAAGCCTGCATGCAGCAATGAAGACCCGACACAGCCAAAAATAAATTTATATATAAAAAAAACCTATCTGTTAAAAAAAAAATGTGGTAACAGAGCAAATGCAAGGTACAAAGCAATACAAGAAATAACCTAAGAACTTTCCAGAACTAAAGAATGTGGATTTTTATTTTGAAAGGTGCCAGTGATTGCCTAGCACATTGTATGGAATAACCTTATCCCAAAGTACAGCATTGTAAAATTTTAAAACACAGGGGATAAACAGAAAAACAAGCTTCCAGAAATAAAAGAATGTGCAGGTGACATACATAGGTTTAGGAATAAGGATGATTTTGTATTTCTCAACATTACTACAAAACTTGGAGGTCAATGGAGTAATACCTTCAAAATTCTGAAGGATAATGATTTCCTACTTAGAATTTTGTACCAATCAAATGTGAAGTTAGAGTATAATTTTTTCTCAGAACGTATCAATAAAGTTACTTTTTTTCAGAAGCTACTTGATGTTGTGCTCTACCGAAATGAGGAAGTAAACCATGTGAAAGCAAGACACCTTCATGGTATCATACAGAACACATACATGGCCCTAAAAAATTCTCTGTGCTCTACCTTCTAATTTCCTCAGGCTCACCCCAACCCATGGCAACCACTGATCTTTTTACTGTGTCCACAGCTTTGCCTTTCACATAATGTCATACAGTTGGTATCATGAGGTATGTAACGTTTTCACGTTGGCTTCTTTTACTTAGTAACATGCATTTATGTTTCCTCCATGTCTTTTCATGTCTTGATAGCTCAATTCTTTTTAGCACTGAAAAGTATTCCATTGTCTGGATGGACCACAGTTTATTTACCCATTCACTTAATGAAGGACATCTTTTTTGCTTCCAAGTTTCAGCAAGTTTGAATAAATGTCCACGTGATCTGTGGTGAGGCCCCTTTTTCATTTCTGTGTCCTCTCTCATGTTTTTTTAGTTAGCTTGACTAAAGTCTTCAATTTTATCAATCTTTTCAAATAATCTTTCAAAATAACCAAAAATTGATCTTTCAAATAACCAGGTTTTGTTTTCATTGATTTTTTTTGGATTGCTTTCCTGTTTTCAATTTTATTGATTTCTGTTCTAAGTCTTACTATTTCTTTTCTTTTGCTTACTTTGGATTTAATTTTCTCTGCTTCTTCTAGTTTCCTAATGTGGACACTTAGATTATTGATTTTAGATCTACTTTTCTGATATATATATATTCAATGCTATAACTTTCTCTCTAAACACTGCTTTTGCTGCATCCCAGAAATGCTGTGTTTTCATTCTAATCATAGATGTTTTAAATTCCCAGTCTGATAATTCCAGCATCCTTGCCATGTCTAGTTCTGATGTTTGTTCTGACTCTTCAAACCGTGTTTTTTGCCTTTTGGTATGGCTTGTGATTTTTTTCTTCCTGATAGCTGGGCATGATATATCAGGTAAAAGGAACTGCTATAAATCAGCCTTAGTAACGTGGTGGTGAGATGTGGAGGGGGGAGAAGCTTTCTATAGTTCTATGACTAGTCTCAGTCTTTTAGTGAACCTACACTTCTGGACTGTGACCCTCACAAATGTTTCTCAATTTTTTTCTCCCCCCTTAGTTGGGACAATATGTCTAGAATGGGCTGGAGTTGGGTATTTCCCTTTCCCCAGGTCAGTCAGGCTCTTACAATACCCCAGCAGGGGTATTAGGCTCTTGCTAGTTTCCCCTGGGGGCAGTCCCTGTTAAGAAGAACATAGTACAGTTGACCCTTGAACAATGATGGGGTTAGGAGTGTCAACTCTAAAATCCTGAAAATCCATATATAACTTTACAGTCAGCCCTCCATATCTGTGGTTCTGCAACCACAAATTCTACCAACTATGGATTGTGTAGTACTGTAGTATGCATTTATTGAAGGAAGTGCAAGATAAGTGGACCTGTGTAGTTCAAACCTGTGTTGTTGAAGGGTCAACTGTACTTTAAAGTGTTTCAAAATTATTCTTTTTTCTCTCTCCCTAACATAAGCAGGAGGGGATTTTTCTCTGATATTTACTATGGGAACCTGGTTAAGCTCCTGGACGTAAAATGCACAATGTTGTTTGGGTCCCCTTTACGGCTGGGTTCCCCCAGAATTTTTAAGTCAGTTGTCCACATTGAGACTCCAGGAATTCCTCCATTACAATTCAGGTTTTCCTACCATAGTATTGATTCCCTTAACAGTTTCTGCTTGTAAATCTGGGCTCCAGTAGCCCATACACAAACAATTTGCCCCGTGTTCTCTCCTAGCAGATGCAAGAAGAGTTGGTGACTATTCAGTCTTTCAAGCTCCTAATATAGAGAAAAGGAAACACTGTTGGGTAGTTTTTGATGTTTCTTTCTGCATTCTAATAGAGATTGTTTTGTTTAAAGCTTTCTTTCTTTACTGGAACCAATTTTAGTAAATATTTTGTTCTAGGAAATTATCTATTTCATCTAGTTTTCAAATATGAATGTTCAAAATGTCCCTTAGACATTATTTTCTCAAAATGTCCCTTATTTTCTCTATTTGTCACATTTTTCTTGTTATTTCTTCTTTTGTACAACTTTATTTCCTTTTTTTCTTTAGGATTATGTTAATTAGGTTGCAATTAGTATTATTTTGTTTTTATTACTAATTTCTGGTTTAATCTTTACTGCCTTTCTTCTTTCCTTTGTCTTTCTTTTGGTTTGTCATTTATTTATTTTCTTCTGTAGTTTTTCAGCTCATCATTTGATTTATTTTTTCTGAAACTTTATTTTTATGTAGGTACATATTTGAGGCTATAAGTTTTTTGCTTTTCACTGTTTTATTAATATCCACAAGATACTGTATTTTCATAATCCATATTTTAAATAAATTCTGTAGTTTTAGTTTTATATTTTCTCCTGCAGATAAGTTTTTTTTTTATGAAAGGTTTTCCTACTCCTCTAATATGATAGTAATTTTGAGTTTTATTTTGGTTATAATAAATAAATAAATGTTGTTTACATTAATTCTACTCTGCAAAAGCTATTGGGAATTTTTTAAAAGGAAAACATGAAAACTCTTAGGAATATTCCAGGTATGTTTGAAAAGACTGTATATTCTCTAAATTTTAACATATGCTTAGAAGATCTACTTACTGATTATGCTGTTTAGTGCTTAAATATCTTTACTTATTCTTTATCCAATTGATCAATTTTGGACTGAAAGTGGTGTAAAACATTCTAGTCCTATCACTGTTTCTTGGTCTATTTCTCCTTCTACTTCCTGTATTCTCTGCTCTTTGAGGGTGCTTTTGGTGCAAAGATATAAAAAATTCTTATATTATCATTGTGATTTTAGTCTTTAGCATTATGAAGTGTTCATCTTTTCTTTTTAATATTTATTTTTCCTTAATTCTTCCTTGTGTGATGGATATGGGCTTACACTGGTTTGATATTATTCTCCCCATCTCTTTATTATTTCCATTTTTTTAAAGTAAAATTTAAATAGCATAAAATTCACCTTAATTATTATAGAGTTCTACTAATTTTGGTAAATGCATGCTGTCATGCAACTGCCATCACAATCAAGGTGTTGAACAATTTTATTACCTCTGAAATATTCCCTCATGTCTTTCTGTAATTCAACCATCCCATGACCTCTAGCTCTTAGAAACCACTGATGTGGTTTCTGATTATATATTTGCCTTTTTTGGAATGTTATAAAAGTGGACTCATCTGGTATGTAACCTATTGAGTCTGGCTTCTTTCATTTAGTACAGAGGTCGGCAAACATTTTCTGTAAAGGGCCAAATAGTAAATATTTTCAGTTGAATGAGAAATATGGTCTCTGTTGGTCTCTGTTACAACTACTAAAATCTATCAGTGTAGCTTGAAGCAGACTTAGACAATAGGCAAATGAATGGGGTGGCCAGATTCGGGTCCCAGCAGGACAGATCTAGCCTATGGATCATAATTTGCCAAATCCTGATGACTATAATGCATTTAAAATCCATCCATGTTGTTGTATATTTCAATGGTTTATTTTTTATTGTGAGTAATAATCATTATATAGATGTACCAAAGTTTTCTTTTTCAATATCCACCAAATATATGAACATTTGGGTTTTCTAAGTTATTGGTGATTGTGAGTCAAGCCACACTAAACACTCTTATAGAGGTTTTAGGTGAGCATATTTTTATTTTCCTTGCATAAATACCTAGGATTGATGTTACTGAATCACATGGTAAGTAAATACTTAATAAGAAATTGTCAAATTATTTCTTTCTATATCATGTTGCATTCCTACCACATTTGTATAAGATAACAAATTGTTCTGTAACCTTGTCAGCACTTGGAATGGTCAACTGTTCATATTTTTAGCAAGCCTAGTCAATACTGTAGTGATATATTATTGTCGATTTTAATTTGCTTTACCTAATGCCTAATGATGTTGAGTCTCTGTCATATACTTATTTGCTGTTTATTTTCTTTTTTGAATTATCGGTCCAAAATGTTTGACATTTTCATTGGGTTGCTTTCCAAGTTTTAAATGTTCTTTCATTATAATTTATAATATTCATTATCTTCCATTGTTTTGATTTTATTTTTCATATGCTCTTAAAATACATATGATAAATCTTTGATATCTTTTCTATCTCACTTTTTTCTTTTCCTTTTTTCCTCTTTTTCTTTTCTTGGCAGTATTTATTCTTTTTTGAGAGCTCTCTATTGTGTTTTTCATTGAATTTATTCTCATTTGCTACTCTGATATATATATATTTAAATATGTATTTATATATTTTTGTACTTATATATATTTATGTGATTTTTGAGGTGAATTTATGTTCTACCTCTGTGTTTTTCCTAGGCTTAGTTAATTCTTATTTCCCATGTCAATTCTGTAGCACATTTACATTCTGAGCTTTTTAATGTCTAAATCAAGGAATGTTTTAATACCTGCAAAAGTTTTTAAGGACATTAAATCAATCTAGGGCAGGGATTGGAAAACTATGGCCTGTGAGCCAATTTAGCTTACAACTTGTTTTGGGTTTTTTGTTTGTTTTTTGTTGATGTTGTCGTTGTTAGCTTACAACCTGTTTTGGATCACCCACGAGCTTAGAATGTCTGTTACATGTTTGAAAGGTGGTAAAACAAAACAAAGAAGAATATTCTACAGCAGAGGTCCCCAATCCCCGGGCCACAGACTGGTACCGGTCTGTGGCCTGTTAGGAACTGGGCCTCACAGCAGGAGGTGAGCTGCAGGTGAGCTAAGCTCCATCTGTATTTACAGCTGCCCCCATCCCTCACATTACTGAGCTCCGCCTCCTGTCAGATCAGTGGTGGCATTAGATGCTCATAGGAGCGTGAACCCTACTGTGACTGTGCATACGAGGGATCTAGGTTACGTGCTCCTTATGAGAATCTAATGCCTGATGATCTGAGGTGGAGCTGAGTTGCTGATGCTAGCACTGGGGAGCGGCTGCAAATACAGATAATCATTAGCAGAGACGTTTGACTGCAGAGAGACCATAATAAATCAATTGCTTGCAGACTCATATAAAAACCCTATCAGTGAGCGGCAAGTGACAATTAAGCTGCATCTCATGGAGTAGACTGGACATAAGCAACACACTTTGGGTGTCACTGTCTCCCATCAGACCCCAGATGGGACCATCTAGTTGCCAGAAAACAAGCTCAGGGCTCCCACTGATTCTGCGTTATGGTGAGTTGTATAATTATTTCATTATATATTACAATGTAATAATAATAGAAATAAAGTGCACAATAAATGTAATGTACTTGAATCATCCCAAACCATCCCCCCACCTCCAGTCTGTGGAAAAATTTTCTTCCATGAAACCGGTCCCTGGGGCCAAAAAGATTTGGGACCACTGTTCTATAGAGACTGTATGTGGCCCACAAAGTCTAAAATGTTTACTCTCCTACCTTTTATAAAAAAAGAGTTTGCCAGTCTCTGGCTTGCAATATTGTGTTACAGCTTTTCTCGGAATTATAGTTGAGTTTTGGCAGGTGAAATTTCAGTACCTTTATTTTCTTATCATTTATATTTTTAATTATAGTAGCTTTGTATGAATGCCATTTTCTGTTTATTAATTTATTCACATTTTTAGTTCAAAAGTGTCCTCTGCTTTTAAGAATGTGACATTTCTTTAATTGATGGCACTTTCGGCAGGGGTGTGGCAGTGGTAAGTCTTTTAACATTTAGTTCTTTTTTTCTTTCTGTACAAACTTTAATATCCACCACTTGTTTACTCTCTCCTTCAGTATCAAGTGTCCAGGGGCTATTCTCCTTCTAAGTGACACTAAAAGCAGTGCCTTCCTAAAACTACAACTTTTTATTCCATGGGCTTTCAAACCTCTCTCTTTTAGATTCCCCGGAAACCAAAGCTCTGATCCGCCATGACTCTGTTATTAATATTTTTCATTCAGAGTTGCATTACCTCTTTTAACATTTTCTCCATTTTAAGCTTTTACTGTTTTCTCATTATTTCCATGTATTCTATTTGATTTTGATCTGGCCTGGAATCCAGAGATAGTTATGATCATTCTGGAATATTTATTTGCTTCTTTACACAGATATTAATGTTTATCTCACATTTTCTATCTTCTTGTTATGATAGAGTTGTTGGCTGTGATTGGGTTTATTTGCTGTCCTCACTGGATTGTTTGTATTTCTTGAAGATACATGGAGAATTAGATTTTTGGTAGCTACCATTGACATGGAGGAAACTGGGGCTTACTTATTAATTTAAATTACTGGTTTTTATTTGTGAAACCTAAACACTTCTCTTTTAGAAGACACTCTTGTTCCAAACTACTTATTTTTCTTTGATAGTACATGTATGTGTGTGTGTTTATGTATAATTTTTAAGATACTAGCATAGTGTTTGAGAATAACTTAAGTTCTGTATTATTTGATAGGTGTAATTTTAATCCATTTCAAAGAAGATGTACTTTTCTATGCTTATATTTGCATATTAACTTGAATGCTAACTGGCTCTCTCTATCTGACTTCCTTTGCAGCCTTCATAGTTAACTTGAGAAATTATCAAGAAGGTGTTGTATTCCATTTTTCAATTATCTTTTTAAATATGCTGGACATTTTTTCCCCTTTTTTCCATTCCTAGTTAGTTAACAGTGATCAATACCCTTCATCTTACTTATATTTATTTCCAGTGCCAGTTTCTATCACTCACAATTGAATTCCTTCTTCAATTTGTCCATGTATGTTGGCTACACTCAAAAGGTTATTATGGAGAGTTGCTTCAATTTTCAGTTTGAATGTTGCAAAGTCAAGTATTGATATCACAGCACCATGTATTTTCATAGTTAGACTTTGGTCCACTGGTTTTCTAAGTATTGAGATACTTTCTAAATTTAAGTGTTTTCACATGCCTAACTGGTAGAACAGATGATATTGAGAACTTTTTATAAAAGCCTTAAAAATGGGTAAAGAAGTTATATATTAGACTGTTGTCCATTCATGAATTCTACCTGAAGAGCTACTAAAGGACTTACATAATACCCATAAGATGCTGTATAGCACTGACTGGACCCAGTTCTAATTTTCCCTTAAATTAACAAGACACTGATTCCCAGACATTTTAAGTGACTAGTACATTGTCACAGCGCTAATGACAGTGCTAGGCCTTTTGCTTACTTCTGAAATAAATTTCCTTATATACTAGTAAATGCTAGACTTTTGAGAGATGTTAATTTATATTTAGCCATACAAATATTTCTGTACTATTATCCTATACAACAGTCATAATTTATAAGTACCTAATTAAATATTTTAGCAATCTCAGATTTCAGAGAGAAAAGTAGTTTACAGAGATAAATGGTAATTACTTCGTATGAGGGGAAACAAGAAGAGAGTTAAGAAAAGTGATTAGAAAGGGTATGGAGTTGCGATTTAATAACCATATAACCAATGGGGCTATTCATATTTAATCATATAGAAAATTAAAAGTTAAAAATCACAAGTAGGAGTGAGCAGTGTGTGTCTGTAATTCAATTATTTTTGAATCTTAATATGGAATTTAATTGGATGTCTCATCTTAATTTGGGTAATCACAGCAACATCCTTAGGCAAGGGTGATTCTATTTGTCTACTGTCATATCATTACAATATACATCTTCCGGGAGGCTTCCTATTTTACAATATTTTGTCCTTACAAAACTCTCAATTTTAATGTGTTCAGTGCTTTTTGTTTTTGTTTTAGTACAGGCATCTTCAGTAGAGAGAATATTTATCAAAAGCCTTTATGCAGTGGGTGACCACAGTTGCGAATTTGCCTTAGGCTGCCCTGGCTTAAGTCTGTTTTTCAGGTGTAATTGTTAATAGCACCCCGTTTTACTCTCAAAGGCGTCCTCATGGAGAACAAATCATAATGCCATCTTATTTATGCCATCTAAGATCTTTTTAACCTCATCTGTTTTTGATACCTTTGGTCATCGTTTCGCAGAGTTGTCACCACAGCAACCAAGTCTGAATAGACTCAGTCCAACTTCTGGCCACAGCAACCAACTTCACATAGCAAATTTCAACAGCACCTCATCTTAAACCTTCATCCTGTGACTCTCACCTCCTTTACCAAGGTTTTACTACTGCTGCTGAAGCGTAAGATTCCAGAAGATCTGAATGACACTGACAGATGAACAACATGGAAGGACAGGCGAATTAGTGGGAAAAATTTTGACTAATGGGAAGAGGATCAAACATAAATTATTCCCTTTTCATCTTTTGGGACAGACTTCCTGAAAAGGAGCAGTAGTCTTGGAGTCTCAAAGAGGGCAATTCTGTGACATGAAGTCATAATTTGAGCTTGATTCTAAGCATTAGTCAGCTACCTACATATTTGTCACTAACTCCCCTTTCCTCTCACTTCTGCTTCCTTGGGACTGCACCCACTAATAAAGCAGCAAAATATAAGCTTTTTATTTAAGGCTTTGCATTTTTAAGAAACACATATGATTGTAATTTGTAACTTCTTGGAAAGCGATTGCATAGGCTCAGAAAATGTTTTTTTTTTATATCAGATATGACTCATTCAACCAAGGGATGATATTATTTACTCATACACACATATGTATATGCATATATATATATGTGTGTGTGTGTGTGTGAATGGGTGTGGGTGTGGGTTCGTGTGCATGAGATAGGTGTAACTTCATCATCACTTCTTTACCTAGAATGGTTTTGAATGCCTAAGAAGGTGAATTACTTGGAAAAGCAAGTTTAGAAGGGAAAATATCTTTATTGATATCTGCATTACTCCAGGTATTGTGTTGGATGTTTTCACACTTGTCACTGCTTGCATTTACATCTTACAGCCACTCTGCAAATTGGAGGACTTAAGTCATTGATTTCAGTTCGTATAACTTACAGTATTTTGTATTACCTTTTTGTCACAATTCTTATTTTCCTCCTATTAAGTCCCTTGCTATAAGTGGACTGTACTTCCTAGTCACACTGACATCACATTTGGCATATGTCCTGATTAATTTAATGAAATGTGAGGGTAACAAATGTCATCTATGGACAAAATTTTTAAGAGCCTGCAGAAGGTTTCCCATATATACCTTCCCTCTTTTGCAAAATCTACATAAAACAAATTCACAGCTCACCCACAATGGAAAAGTAGTGTGAGCTAGAAATAAAACTCTTGTTGTGAGCCACTACAATTTTTAGGCCCTTTGTACTGCAGTATAACTTATATTCAGTTAATAAATGGTGGTGCAAACATCCAAATGTTTAGGTCTTAAGCAGAGAAGAATAGAATGCATATCCTGCTCTCAAAAGGTATGGAAGGTCATTCTATTTTTAGTTTTTTAAGGAACCACCATACTGTTCTCCATAGTGGCTGTATCAATTTATATTCCCACCAACGGTGCAAGGGGGATCCCTTTTCTCCAAACTCTCTGCAGCATTTACTGTTTGTAGATTTTTTGATGATGGCCATTCTGACTGGTGTGAGGTGATACCTCATTGTAGTTTTGATTTGCATTTCTCTAATGATTAGTGCTGTTGAGCATTCTTTCATGTGTTTGTTGGCAATCTGTGTATCTTCTTTGGAGAAATGTCAATTTAGGTCTTCTGCCCATTTTTGGATTGGGTTTTTTGTTTTTTTGATATTGAGCTGCATGAGCTGCTTGTAAATTTTTGAGATTAACCCTTTGTCAATTGCTGCATCTGCAAATATTTTTTCCCATTCTGAGGGTTGTCTTTTTGTCTTGTTTATGGTTTGAAAATGAACAACAAAAATATATTGAAAGCACTATGAACTAAAGGGAAATGTGTAACTAATCTCATTCCCAAAACTCAGAGGATGAGCACAACACCAAAAATGAATCAGACTACAGAGCAAATAAGAAATTAATAACTCATAAAGTAGATAGAACAAGGAAACTGATAAAAATCTAAAAATTGGTTACTTGTCTAAGGGAAGGAAACCCAACAATCTAATATTCTTGAAAAGCCTAGCAAACAAAATTGAAATAAAGAGGGAACTACTAAAATCAAGACTGAGAAACTAGATATAGGGACACATATCTAAATTATTTTTAAAAACTAAGAAATGCTGCACACAATTCCATGCTTACAATATTAAAAAACCTGAATAAAGTTGATTATTTCTATTCATCCCAGTTTCTCCTACCTCAACATACATTGTAAAAAATGAATAGTGTTTTACACTGCACAATACTGGTTTGTTACCTAGAGATACTATGTTGTATAGCAGATCTCTACAACTTATTCATCTTGGACAACAGAAACTTTGCGTATGTCCAAACTCATGAAGAGTTTACATACATGAAATGTGTACAGTATTTTTGTGTATAAATTATACCTCAATAAAACTAAAAAGAAAAAGAAAATAAAGGTATGGAAGGTCATTAAGGATACAAGACTACAAACATAAAATATAAAGGAAAATATTAGTAAATCCATACAAAATCCTAAATGAGGGAAACAGTCAAGAGTTTTTAGAGGATTTCAAAGAAGATAATGATTCTTAATTTACACTACCATTTCCCCCCCCCCATGGTGTTATTTCTTCTTCTCCATACCCTGAACTTACCATATTTTATTTCATGCATTTATTTTAAAACTAAGCAAACTATCCTCTATTTGTACTATATTTTTAGTAACTATATGCAGATCTCACTATATTAATATATTGTATACATTATAAAACATACAAAGATAGATAAAATTAAAAGACAAATACTGTATGTTTTCACTTATATGTGGAATCTAAAAATTAGAACAAACTAGTGAATAACAAAAAAGAAACAGACTCACGGGTATAACAAACTAGTGGTTACCAGTGGGGAGAAGGAAGGTGGAATGGGCAAAATACGGGTAGGGGATTAAGAGGTACAAACTACTATGTATAAAATAAATAAGGTACAAGGATATATATTGTACAGCACAGGGAATATAGCTAATATTTTATAAATATAAATGGAATATAATCTATAAAAATTTTGAATCACTATGTTGTACACCTGAGCCTAATATAATATTGTAGATCAACTATACCTCAATTAAAAAAAGAGGGATAAAACCCACTGGGCCAGCCTGTTGACTTATTTAATCTCTACTTAAGACTCTTGATGACAGTGCTTCTCTTATAATTTAAAGACTCTGATTATATATTGAAGAATCATGATTTTGCTTGCAAGAAACAGAAAACAATGTCTGTACTAAGCACAAATAAAAATAATTAGATGAATATTGGAGCCCCACAGAAATCAAGGAAGGCCAAATTTGGACAAGCAGCCAGATTCAAGGTTGTTCTAGAAAGCCAAGATTCTGGTTTTATAAATAAATAAGTAAATAAATAAATAAAAATAAATACACACATACACACACACATACATATATATATATATATATATATATATATATATGCCAGCATAAGAACTGACTTTCACTAAGACTATAGAAAATAGGGACCTTAATAGGTTGGCTTGAAGGACAGAAGGAAAAAAAATTCAAATTTTAACAATAGTCAGTTGAGATTCTCTATACCCCCAGTTTTAGCAATTTATGCACATTCAGGATTACTCTGCTTAGCATATCTTCAAACTTGCATTCTAACCCATTGAATGTTTTCCTAATAACTGTCACTCACCTAATCCACTTCAGTCATTATAGAAATAGTAATCATGTACACATTCATTATAGAGCTAATAGGAAATGATGAAATAATAGTTCAGATCTATAAAAAATTATCTATCTAGATCAATCTTTGTGCATTTAGTACTGTTCAGTATCCATTTAAATTTGTCTCACATACAACAGAATTAAACATTAGAAGAATATTTACAAAAATAGTTTCATAATGCTAGTAATATAATTTTCTGAGAAAATTTTGGGAAAAATCCTGCTTAGTCTGGGTACTGAGAAGCCAAAGTTCCATTAATTATTTGCTGACACTCCAGATTAAATTTATCATATATAGACTGCAGAGGGGGAACTGACAGGACTATTTTTCTTCAGTTACGGTTCTTTATTACCTTTCTCTAAAGATCAGGATCACTGTTTCTGTGTTATTAAAGACATTAATCTAAAAATACCTGAAATGACCCTAACAATTGACTTGCTAGTGTGATGGTTTGTTCAGTGACTGATCATGTTAATTAGATTGAGGAACTACAGAAAATACCCTTAGTTTTAATGTGATACTCTGAATATGAGAATTTGGAACTTCCAATCAATCTGCTGTGAGGGAAGATAAGCCATCTTCGGAGTCAAAGGAGCTAATGTAAAATTGAGTAAATTATTGAATTAAATATTCTCACCCACAGAGTTCTTTAAGGACCTAGATACTATTCCAAGGAAGATCTTTAAATGGAGTGTAATATCACTGGAACACTTAGTCCAAAAATTTCGGACATATTTTATTAGAATGCTTTCTACTATGTGGTTTAGATTGGGAGAAAATAGGGAAAACTAGAACATAATTACAAAATAAATGAGCTTTTTTCCCCTTTTGATAGTAATGGGGTGTTAACATTCTCTAAAATAAGAAAGAGACTGGAGCACTTCCATTCTTGCATATTTTCAGTGCATGTTGGTTATAGGCTTCAAAGAGCTACTCAATTTAGAAAAACACATAAGGAAAACCAGAAACTTAATACATGTAAATCATAATGGCAATGTTAAAATGTTGGTAAAGTCAGGTAAGTACCCAGGGGAAGTCATGTAGTAGCAAGTGGAGGTGGATGTAGCATTTATGAAGGATCAAAAGAAAGCAAGGTCAATAATTCTTAAGGAGGCTTCCAATATATTTCCTAGTATTTTAAAAGATTCAAGCCTTCCAAATGTGGACTTCTCACACTTAATTCTGTATAAATATTTTTAAAAAGTCACTATCTTTTCTGACCTAGATTGAAAACTCCCCTAACAAGTCTTCTTGCTCCCATTCTGTTTCCAATGAATGTATATTCTACAGTTCAAAAGACAGAGGTCTCTTTATATTAAGATCTCTTTATGTTATAAAGTGGGAACAAGATCCATGGCATTCTTCTGCTTGCCATTATCACTTATAGTAAATGTAAATGCTTTATCAGATGTGCATGGTCTCTCTCCAGCCTTGGCCCTTACTAACCTGGCACTTTATTTCTACGCTCTAACTATGTTGGACTTCCAGGGATTCCTAAAATGCCTCCAGTTCTTTCCATTTCATGAACTGCACATCCACCCTCATACCCCATTCCTCATTTCTTAGCATGGCTAACTCCTAGTCTTCAAATGCCAGGTTAAATATATTTTCTCTAATTAGCCATCACTAACCACTTAATCTGAAGTAGCTGCCTCCTGCTATCTGCCCTTAAGCTCTATGCTCTCTTCTGCATAACATTTAACACAGGGTACACCTGTGTGTTTGTATTAATTAGGATATAAGCTACACTGCTGGTAAGCAAACAAACAATATCAAAAACATGAACCCAAGATTCAGTAGCTTGAATGAGGTAGAAGTTGATCTCACTTCCCAAACAGTCCAGAGGTGAATGGTCTTGTGCCTGGTGCAGAGCTTATGCAATCTTCAGCATGTGTTTTTTTAACCTTTGAGTTCAAAACAGTTCAGTTTTTCACCAATATCCAGCCATCAGGTAAGGCGAAAGAAAGGAGGGTGAGGCAAAGAGTGTAATACACACTACTTCCATTTCCTCTTACTGGACAAAACGTTAACTGTATGGTCACACCTAATTGAGAGACAGGCTGGGGAATGTACCCTATGTTGGCAGTCACTTGTCCAACTAAGTCAGTGGCAAGAAAAAATAAATAGTGGAGAACAAATAGAAGCCTTGGCTAAGGTAAATTTTTTAAATGATTTAATGCCTGTCTTCTCCACTAGCCTGCCCATGAAGATAGAAACATAACTCTGTTTACTTATTATCTAGCTCAGTGGCTGGCACCTAGAAAGCACTCAATAACTAGACTTTATTTCAATAAATAAAATCAACTCTGAATCATACTCTGAAGTAATTTAGCACATTCTTTTATTACAACCCTCACAGGTACCTGATATTAGATAATTTATGTATTTGTTTAGGTATGTATTTTCTGTCTTCCTTACTAAATTGTAAGTTTGAAAAGAGTAGGCACCTTTACTATTCATTTCAAAGCTATATTCCCAGTACATAGTACAATGTGAGCATTAAATTAATGCATGTTGAATTAATAAATTAAGGTAAAAATGTAATTGGTTCCCCAATTTATAGGATTTTGACAAGGTTGGGCAACTGACAAATTCCAGAGCTTTTTCCTTTACACCAGTATTTCTCTACATTTTTCTCATTACCATCCCATCCATCCAAGGTGCTATCTGAAACATTTTTTCTATGCAGTACCCCATGTAAGTTCAGTACCACAGATCTGTTTATGTGCTGTGGTCCTTTGGAGGGCCATAGATTATTGTAATATTTAAGAATATTTGCCTCTCCCCCATCCCAGGAACGAATTTTTGCTTCCTTGGGGATAATATAGCCCCTGTTGAGAACGCTTGCTCTATAACATGACATTTACTATTTTAGTTTATGTTAAGGATGACAAGAGATTTCATTCGGGGATATCACTGATGAGCTACATAAAACCAAACTAAATTTTGCTAAAGAAATATGCAAAATTGTGGGTTTGAAAACCAAGTATATGGCCCAATAATAAATTTAGTTTAGTCTACATTTCCTCTGTTTTTAATTTACATTTTCTCTATGGATATCTATAACTACCATTATATGAGTATTATAATTTGTTAGACACAGGCCTAGCACTTCACATAAGTTTTCTGATAGAAATCTTGTTTTGTGGGAGAAACTGTTTAAAATTTTGGGGTTCAGTATACTTCAGGGTATTATGAAAAGGAAAATGATATCTTTTGCAATAGCCAGAAGAGGAAAAGAAATACTGTAAAATACTTGTATGGACAAGGTTATTTGCAGTTTTTTATTAAAATTATTATTGGCTATGTACATTATAATAATTTTGTGATAAGTTTATTTAGAGTAGATAGTATACAGTTCTAAAATTCCATTAGCATATTATATGATTTAATAGAGAATTTTTTCATGTCAGTGAAATTGCATACGCCTGACCTGTATCTCATTAGTTAATTACAAATCATGATTTTCTCAGTTATACTTTAGAATAGATTATTATTATGGCATATTACTGGGGCTAAGTTTATATACAATTCATACAGTTATAGAGAAACCCAAACAAAGTATGAAGCTATGCTCTGTTTACAAAAAGTTTATTTGTTTTTAAAAAATTCAATAATTTGTGAGTTAAATTTGACAGTTATCTCCCACATGCATTTCTATAAAATTAAATATTTTAGTTATGTTCAAGGATATCATTCAGGGACATCATTGATGGACCCCAAAAAATCAAACAAATTTTGCCAATAGAACAAGAAAAAATGTTGATTTGAATATTCTAAGATGTAACACGCTGCTTATCCCAAAATCAGTTTTATGGCAACCTCTGTACTCTGGAACATAGCATACAAGCACCAACTAAAACAATCAAATAAAATAAAAATTATGAACTGCTAAATAGTAATCACAACAAGTGTATGTTTAACATGTTTTAACCTGTATTCAAGCCTCTTCTCTGGCCACATCACGGTGATAGCATTTATCACTTATAGTCATTGATTTATTCTCTATCTTTATACCACTAAAATATAAATTTCTTAGTAGTAAAACTCTATTCAATTTAATGTCACCTAGGAGAATGGAACAATGTTGAAATTACAGTGTAAAAAAATTCATAGTGTATCCAAAGATTACTATCTCATGTAGTATGTCTTATACATCTTTATTAACCACCTAATACTGACCTCAGTGATTTGTATATTTTTGTCCAAGTTAATTTAATATATAACTATAATAAATGTGATAAACTTTTCTTTCTCTTTCTCACACCTAATTAAAAGTGGTACCCTAACAGAGCTAGACACAAGCACCAGAGCCACTGAAAAAAGGAAGAGGAGCAGAGGGGAAAAAAAACCAAACAAAACACAGGTGTCAAAAGAAAATGCCAATGGTAGGGCAGAGAATAAAAAGTGAAAGTAATAATTAGTTACTGGAGTCATTAAGAAAATGTTGATGATATTCCATATAATATCTTTAAAAGCAGGCAAGTATATAATGCAATACAAAAATATTCTCATCCAAAAATATGCAAAATTGAAAGGTGTTGGCTCTTAAACCAATAAGCTTTAGCTATATGGAAAATTACTTTCTTAAAACAGATTATTCACATATTATGCTAGATCAAAGATATTACTGTATGGATAATTCAAGACTCTATTTTGATTCATTTCAACTTTTGAAGAAATTTCACATGAAAAGCCTATGATAAGTTCTTATAAGAACAAGAATTTTATTTGCTTTGGAAGCTTCTCTGACACCACAAATCCTTTTTTAAGTTCTTACTCTATGCTAAAGCTGGGTTGTAATGATAAACAGTATGATATTGGATTTGCATTAGAGATTAGCATAAAAAGATGATAAAGAGGAGGTAAGGTTAGTACTTAGAAAAGTCCTGCCTTCTCAGTTAATTAATTGGTAGGAGACAGGTAGGTGACTCCTTTAGACAAATAGCTGAATATGATATGAATTTATTCATTAGAGTCCTACCAGATTACATTCTTTGTTGTATTTCTTAAAAGAATAAAACAGAGTGCAAACTTTGAGATGTAGGCATACATGTCAGAAACTTTTACATGTCTCTAAAACTCAACATTTCAGATTAAGATTTTTATTTTCTTTGCTCAGGTAGCCAATTTCAAAAGGAACCACCCAGTTTCAGGACAACCTCTAAAAATATAATCATATTCTCATTGATCATGCTTTATAAAATATTCAACATGGTACTCTCCACCCTTCAGATGGTGACTCCTCCAAGCTGTTTTTAAGGAAAAAATTTATTTGACACATTACGGAACTCTTTTCTCACATGCAGGTTCTGATATATCATTTGGGAGCTCCATAGCAATAACCTCTACCATAAAACCAAAAACCACCTAAAGATTAAAATCATTTTTAAAAAGTCTTGGAAATAGTGAAAGTAACTTAGAAATTATCGTTACTACCATTCTTGTTTTGCCCAAAATGAATCTGAGGCTCAGAGAAGGGAAGCGATTTGCTCAAGATCATATATATATATCACATATATATATATTATATATATGTGATATATATATATATGATATATATATATAAAATAATGGCCAGCATATGGTGAATGCTTAGTAGACACTATAGTTAAGTCCCTGACATGGATTGTTCCATTTCATCATCTCAACAAAGTTATGAGGTAGATATTTATTGCTATCCTTATTTTACAGATGCATCTTGGTGAGGATAAGAAATGTTTTTAACTATGGAAGACTCTAACACTAGAAATTGTCTTGCTTTCTAGAAACTTATTTTTATATCACATTTTACTGAATAATTAATCTACTATTTAGATAAACAAGATAAAATTTAAATTGTATATGTTATACAGGCTTTATATAAAATTTAAAAACATTTGGAGAATGCAAAACCTTGAGCTAACAAAGAGTAGAACTGGAGCCATTGTAAATAATTTGGGGGCATGTTTTATCATTAGAGACAGCTGAGAAACTCTCAAGCCATAACATGAGTATCCATTTACTTCCATATTCTTAAAGTCAGTTAAATCATATTTCAGTGGTTCTGAGATGCATTTTTATTTCACTTTTTTAAAACTTTATGAAATCAGGATGCTTCTTATAATTGAAGGCATATTATAAGTGATACTGGTCAGAATATAGATATTACAGTTACTGTTACAAAACATGTGCAAAATTGATCTTGTACATGAAGTAGCTAGACAACAAGATATTTTTCTTAAGTTTAAAAACTAAAAACCAGTTATGGAAAAATATGAATACTGGTTGTTCTCTGAATACCATCAGAGATCATCTTATAAGATCAAAAAATTCTCAGCATCTAAACTTGGAGTATAATGGCAGTATACACTCTTTAAAGAAACGTTACATCCAAAATGTATAGGCAAGAAAGACTTTGATCCCACATGAAAACCCTTTGGCTATGGTTAAGTTTAAGTTTAAAATATTAAGAAGCATAAAATTCTGCCTACTAAGAAACGAGAAACACCTCAATAAATTTGTTACACTTACATTTTCTTTTTTATGCACAAACATAATATATCATAAAGCATCAACATATAAGTATGTCAACAAGAGATCTTTAAATATGTATAACAAAAAATTAAGTGATTTTAAGTCAGTATTTTAAAGTTTAATTAATCGCTTTTTTTTTCAAGAGACAAAGTTTAATATATGCACCCAGTTTTATATATAATGCAGCATCACACCATGTAGGGCATTTACTCTTATTTTATACATTCAGATATGTTTGAAACACTTTTTAATGCTACAAAACAGAATATAGAAAAATAAACAGGAATATATTCAACACTTACAAAAGTGATATGATAAAGAATATAAAGTACTATTTTCTTCAACACTTCAAAAGATGTATATATACTTTTTTTACAAGTAACATCACAAATGATCACATCTTCACATGCTTTAAGTATTATTTGTACTCAGTGTAAGACTATTATCATTTTTTTTCTAGCTCTGTAACAATGCAATTTTTAATCCATTCAAGTAAATTTAACCCCAAAGTCATTGTTTCCTAGAATTAAGACATGCACCCACCCCTCTTGCAGGATTTTTCTAAAATTTGTATTTCAGGGGAGAAAAAACCTAAATTAGTGGGAAATCCTAATTAGTGGGAGAGTAAGTGGCTGCCACTAGTAGCAAAACCTTAGTTCTTTGAAATTGACATATTGGAACTGAGCCATTACATCTGAAACAACACAGTAGCATTTAGACATTAAATAGGAAGCAAAATACAGTAAACAGAAACAGTGTAGCCAAATATGCAAATATGTAGTCTCTTCAGCTACACTAAAATGGACCTTGCTTAGTACCCATAAGTGAAAGACTAAGGTAAAATAAATGAGGCATATATAAATATTGCTAGTTTCTAGGATGGCTGAATGGCTTCTAAACCAGAAATGGTTAGAAAGGAACTTTATTGCACCAAGTCAATCATAAGCAAGTTTGATGATTTTGTTTACTAAACTCTAGTAAATAAAAGAGTTTAAATAGAAGAGTTTAAATAAAAGCAAACATTTTTAAACATGACAAAATAATTTTAAACCTCTGGATGAATAATGACATAAGTATAGCTAGGAAAATTTTGTGAAAGAAAAGATCAACACGGACAAATCTTATAAACATAATGTGAAGCAAAATGCTAGGCACAAAACATGTTTATTATATAATTCCATGTAACATACTATTAAAACGTTGAGCCAATACTTGATTTTGGTGGGATGAAGAACAGGACAATATTGTAAAGGATTATGAGGAATGTTCTAACTGTTAATGATTTTCTATATTTAACCTGAGTTGGTAGCTGTGTTGGTGTTTGCTTTGTGATAATTCACTGAACTGTTCATTTATGTTTGGGGTGCTTTTTATATATGTGCTATATGTTCCAATGCAAAAAGGGAATCATTTTAACATTTTAAAAAGCATGGAATAGACACAAAATAGAGTCAGAATGGCCATTAGAATTTATCTTGGAAGCCATAGCCCGTATTCCACAATAGAGACTGTGAAACTGAGAGACGGTAATATTCAACTTACTTAGTATCATATATGCAATCAGTGCTCAAGTTGGGAACTCTGACTCTAGAATGCCATGTGCAGTTCATTAAACAGGATTAACTAATGCACAAGATATAGAAAAAAAGTTAGAACACTTAGGACATAAGGCAAAAAAATTAGCAAAATTTTCCAAGACAGAGATTACAACTTTATGGCCCCGAATCTTCCCCTGTATGTGAACATGTGAACAATTACAGATGATAATGTTTGGGGGAGTGAGAAACACATCAGGATTTCCATATGCATAACTCTTTTCCTACAAACCAAGCTTAAAATATATGATAAATATAATCCTGGAGCATTTATGTTTGCAGGTTTATCTGTATATGTGCAGGAGACCAACTCACCTAAGTGGTCCTTCTTATGTTGTATAATGCCCCATATGTAATACCCAATATATGCAGGAGATGATTTATAAAACATCCATATACCATTACATAATAAATTATAGGCTCTAATTTTATTAATAATTTTCTTCCAAATTTAATTTGTGCCTTTCTTATTCACTTATTGGATGATTTAAGAGTAATTGTAATTTAATTATTATTATTACTTTTCTACCTAGTAATTTCTCCTCAGATCAGTTTGTTTCTATGCTGACTCCTTTAGTCAATGGCTAGAATTCAATTTTCAAATACATACACACACACACACACACATATATATAATATATACACATATATATTTATTTATATTTACATTTATATTACATATAATTATATTATATGTAATTATACATAAATGCATTTATATGTATAATTATTATTACTTTGGAAATCTTGCTCATGGGTAATATTTATGTAAATTATATATTCATAATTACAATAAATTGTTATTTTCTAATTCCAAAATTAAGACATCACACAAAAATCCTGTTTGTATACAGTTTCATATTAGAAGTTAAAAATCAGGATTGGCTTTAGGCTGATTAATATAGAAAAACTACAGCTTTCAGAAAGCAATGTTTTGCCTTTTACATCTGCCAGAGAAGGATTAACTGCTATGGGAATTGCCCTCCTGCTGCATGAAACCAGAAAACTGTACAAATGTTTTCAGATAGCAGGCAGTGTTGGAAGGAAACAAATGAAAACAAAAATTCTATGCTTATCCTAGCTTCTTGCATTCTTCCTTGCTGCAGAGCAGGGATAGAAAACAAAGCTCAAACAGAACTATGTAGTCTGAGTTGAGAAGACATATATCAGAGCTTAAATATATCAAGATGGCTAGAACTTATGGGATACAATGTCAGAGAGAAGACAGTATCACACAAAAGTAGTTGAGACCTGGGATGAGTATTAGGGCTAATTTATTCCATAAAACAAATGCTGCTCTGGAACTGGCTTAACAAACCTTACAGTCAAGACTTGGAAGGATCAAATTGATACAGGTGTAAAATAACTGACTGCATGCGTAAACAGGTTCAACATTCTTTGAAGTATTGTAACAAAATCCAATATGTAAGAAGGTAAATCACAATGTCCGACGTCTAATAAATATTACCAGACAAACAAAAGGAGAAAGAAAATATGACCCATAACCCATGCGGGAGTTGGGGATAGGGTGAAAATCAATCAATTAATAGGAATTCAAAAATGCCAGAAATGAAAGAATTGGAAGTGTTCTTAATACAGCTATTGCAAACCTTGTGAGCATATTCAGTATGTAAAGGAAAATGATACCATAATGAAGAAAGAAATGGAAGATTTTTTTAAAAGATACAAATTAAAATTCTAGATATAAAATATATAATAATACCTGAAAGGAAAAATATATTGGATGGGATTAACAGCAAATTACACAATACAGAAGAAAAGAGTAACATGAAGACAGAGGAATATAAACAATTGAAAATGAGCCAAGGAGAGAAAAATTAATGGAAACAAACAGAATATTAATGACCTGTGGGACTGTATCAACCAGTCTAATGTGGGGTGGTGGTGGTGGTGAATACTTGAAGAAGAATGGTTGAAATTTTCCAAATTTGATTAAAGTTTTAAAACTATAGATCCAAGGCGCTAAATGAATCCCAAACAAAAGAAATATAAAAGAAACCATATCAGAACAAATCATAATCAAATTGCTGAACACCAATGATAAAAGAGAAAATTTTAAAAGCATCCAGGGAAAGGGGAGAAATGTTACGCACAAGGAAGAGAAGCACACTTCTTAAAAACTATGCAAACCAGAAGGCAATGGAACATCTTTAAAGTACTAGTAGAAAAAAGAATACTCTCAACCTAGAAGTCTATAACTAGTGGAACTACATTTCAGAAATAAAGGCAAAATAAAGACTATAAAACAAACAATCAGAAGCTGAGAGAACACATGACCTTTAGACCTCCACATTCAGAAACACATGACCTTTAGACCTCCACATTCAGAAAAAAGGAATAACACTAGATCAAAATTTGCGTCTACACATACTAATGAATAATGCCAGAAGTGGTAAATGTGTGTACACATAAAAGATAATTATTTTTATTTCTTTATTTTCTCTAAAATATAATAGCTTGTAAAACAAAAATAGTAATAAATTGGAATTTTTGAATATTATGAGACCCTGAAACCACATTGTTTCTACATATATCTTGTACCTATCTTAGCTCCAATTAATTTCTAAATGTGTTTTTAATGTTACCAACCTCAGATTGTGTCTACTTAAGCAACTGTGCTTTTTTTATGTACAATATATGCCTATACATCTCAGACAAACTTTTGCCAGCTCCCATCTGTACTATCCAGTATTGAAAGATATTGCAACAGTCCTCAAATCTGTGTGTGTGTGTCTGTGTATGTGTGAATAAAAGTGGGTATTATTTTAGTTTTTATGAGTTGAAAGCCATAGTAAATGAAATATATTGATTTAACCTTAATTTTCTTTTTCCTATGAGAATATCTGCCTCAATTGGATGGTGGTCTACAGTCTTTAAAACATAACCCTGCTCAGTTAAAAGAAACCATAAGTAAACCATATTCATTCTCATGCAATACATGGATGAATTGTGGAAACTCTGTGCTATGAGAAAAAAAAAAGCCAGAAGCTAAAACTATATTCTGCATGATTTAGATTATAAAAAATTCTGGAAAAAAGCAAATCTGTAGTGACAAAAAGCTGATTAGTGGTTGCTAGGGGCCAAGGGTGATGGGAAAGAACTGACCATAAATGACTAACTTTTTGCGATGGGAATATCCTACATCTTGTATGAGATAGCAGTTATATATCTGTATATATATATTTAAACCCATTGATTTTACACTAAAAGGGTCAAATTTGTTATATGTAAATTATACTTCAATAAAACTGACTCCCTAGCTACCCCACCTTCCAAAAAAAATAAAATTATTTTTACCATGATCCTCATACTTCATTTCTGGAGATAAACTGTCTAGAGATTTAGTCAGACTAAGGCATATGCTATGTCTTGCCTATGAGTTCTCTGGATAGTTTTGTATCCACCATTATTCATTATTCATGTTCCTGAAGATATTGTCTGCATATTTAATCAGCAAAATTTTTTGAGCTGCTTCTTCCTTAGCAGTTCATTTTTTGTTTCTGACATCACTCAAGGTATTATTGGAATCCCTGCTTTAAGTTAATGAATGTCTTTGTTTGGTGAGCGTCAACTAATGCCCCAAAAGCAGATAGTTGATAGCTACTAAGCATTTCCTAGGTTACTGAGCGTTTCCTAGGTACCAGCCACTGTTCAAAATTCTTCACATATATTCATTATTTGTTGCTCATAACAATATTGGGGGTGTATTTTCCTTATTCTATGGATGAGGAAACTAAGACACAAAGAGTAGATAACTTGCACAAGCTCACAAAGTCAGTTAAAGGTGAAGCTGGAGTAACTGTCAAAAGGTAAGTATTGAGCAGATACGTCAGTCAACTGTTGAGTGCCATACTCTAAATGCCACTGTTTTTATTCTCCTTCTGGATTTTACCAGAAACTCCAAACAACATAGGTTTCTATTGACAATACCTTTAATTTCATAAAAATACAAAAATTCAACTTTTCTTTTGTATTTTGACCTGATATTATCAGCCAACTCAGGGACATCAAGTTGCACACCATGTTCTCCAATTAAGAATGTACTGTTCCTGATGACTATAGTTAACACCCATGTATGATATACATAAAAGTTAAGAGAGTGAATCCTAAGAGTTCTCATCACAAGGAGAATATTTTTTTCTTTTTGCTTTTTATTGTCTCTATATGAGATAATAGATGCTAAATAAACACTGTGATAATCATTTCACACTATATATAAGTCAAGCCATTATGCTGTACACTTTAAACTTACACAGTGATATATGTCAATTATCAGTAAAACTGGAAAAAATAGATTAAAATAGTAAAGAAATGTACTCTTCCTTAGAAACTGTTTTTTACTAATACTAAATCATCAGTATAATTAATTTTAGCTCTGGTAGTGATTTTCCAGTCATTTTTTTATTAGATTAGGACAATAAGCAGGACATTACAATAACTTTGGCCAGCAGGGAGGGCAAAAATATATTTCATTACTTCTTATATAAAGTAAGCTCTCTCTGGATATCTCTTGAAAACAAATAGAAAAGAAAGCATTAGTGGAATAAAGTAGCTTGTTCAACTTTTCTCCAGCTTGCTACATTTCCTCTCCTGTAGTGACTGACAGTGACGGGATTAGGAAATGACTTCCCTCAGCATTGAGAATCACCAAGGCTTATCAGCTGTTGGTTTTAATGGCCAGACAGGCTTATTATATCAAGAGTTTGAAAGTATCAATACACCTACATGTATCATTTCTCTAATGAACGAATCCAATATTCTCTTGTCCTTCAGGGAGTTTGAGCTATTTGAATTTTATCACAGCTCTCCACTTCAGTAACTCTAGAGGTTTTCAATTAGCAGGTTCAATTAAAATTTGGTTAATTACAGATTTTGCTGTACCCTAGCCACCTGATCAGTAGTGGCTGGGTTTCCTATTCACTTATAATACCTAGATCACTGATGCATTCTGGTATTAGAGTAAACATCACATCTCTCAAAATGGAGATGTTACCAATATTTATATTGCCACCATCTTTTTATTACTCCATCCCCTTATTCTGCCAAAAATATTACAGAATATTTGTTAGAGCATCTAAAAAAATAATACAAATTGAACTTCAATATTTAGAAGTCAAAGCTTCCCACCATGAGCCCTTCTATCATGAATTAGTACACGGCCTGAGATGTCTCACAAGGGATCTCACCAGGTTACATGTCCTGCCATCAACTGGTATTTTATCCTTATTCCAATGTTATTTTCTCTATACAGGAGTTTGAAACTCTATTTCATTTGTTGATATTTCTGTTCCCAAGTCCTTTGCTATTTCTCTTCCTCATTATAAAAATTAGGTTATGTGTTGTAAGCAAGGTTTAGTAAAGACAGAGTAATATTTACAGAGAGTACTCTCTCCTCTAGTTCATGTAAGGCAGCACCAGTACATTGGGAGATCGACTATCAATAACTTATTTTTCCATTTCATGAAACTAGCCACCAAATTTATACAGTTTTTACTATTTTCTTTATCCCATTCTTTACTATAACCTTTGTTTTCCCTCCAATTTCCTTTTGCTTCATTTGTTATCAGCTAGTCTCATGTTCAGCAAAATTTCCCCAAAACTAGACCTTAAAATGATAACTTGAGTGTCATTTTACTTGGGAGGTGAGCCAAAGATCATAAATTAGATTATGGGGAAAGTGAGACAGAGAAAGGAAAAAGGTCCCCAAAAGAGTATGTTAATGAGTGCAGTAGAGGGTTGCCAGATAAAATACAGGATGCTTAGTTAAATTTGAATTTCAGAAAAACAGTACATAGCTTTTTACTTATAAGTACGTGCCAAATTTTGCATGGGGCATACTTACGTAAAAAATTATTTGCTGGTTATCTAAAATTCAAATTTAACTGGACACTCTGTGTTTTTATTTGGCAATGCTGGTGTGTACCACCATGGATAACTAGAAATCATTCCTAAGAAACCATAATGAACGTATTCTTTTTGTTTGTTTTTTTTTTTCTAAGCAACTCTCCTTTATTACTATTTTTTTGACATATAGTTGATTTACAATGTTGGGTTAATTTCTGCTGTACAGCAAAGTGACTCAGTTATACACATATATACATTCTTTTTTATATTCTTTTCCATATGGTTTATCCCAGGATATTGAATGTAGTTCCCTGTGCTATGTACAGTGGGACCTTGTTGTTTACCCAAACTATATATAATAGTTTGCATCTACAAATCCCCCCAGGCCATCTCTCCCCCCTCCCCCTTGGTAACCACAAGTCTGTTCTTTATGTCTGTGAGTCTGTTTCTGTTTTGTAGGTAGGTTCATTTGTGGCATGACACCATAAAACTCCTAGAGGAAACCATAGGAAAAACATTCTCTGACATAAATTGTACCAATATTTTCTAAGATCAGTCTCCCAAGGCAACAGAAATGAACACAAAAATAAACAAACGGGACCTAAGCAAACCTACAAGCTTTTGCACAGCAACGGTAACCATAAACAAAGTGAAAAGACAACCTACGGAATGGGAGAAAATATTTGCAAACGATGTGACTGACAAGGGCTTAGTTTCCAAAGTATACAAACAGCTCATACAGCTCAATAACAAAAAAACAAACAACCCAATTGACAAATGCACAGAAGACCTAAATAGACATTTCTCCAAAGAAGACATACAGATGGACAATAGGCACATGAAAAGATGCTCAACATCGCTAATTATTAGAGAAATGCAAATCAAAACTACAATGAGATTATCACCTCACACCAGTCAGAATGCCATCATCAAAAAGTCTACAACAACAAATGCTGGAGAGGTGTGAAGAAAGGGAACCCCCCCTACACTGTTGGTGGGAATGTAAGTTGGTGCAGCCACTATGGAAAACAGTATGGAGGTTCCTCAGAAAACTAAAAATAGAATTACCATATGAGCCTGCAATCCCACACCTGGGCATATATCCAGACAAAACTATAATTCAAAAAGATACATGAACATGTTTCAAAATTATTCCCTCAGTGGACAGGATAGCTGAATTCCTTCCCCATTATGTTTAGGGTTGCTCTGATTGCTTAATCCTGTGTTCCCTTTCCGCTCTCCCAACTCCATTCAGAGTTATGGTTGCCTGATTCAGCAAGTTCCTATGTGTGTTGTGCTGGAGAAAACCCTTGGTAGAGAAGAGAGACACATGGGCTTGAAAGGGAAAAGTGCATCTCTGGCCATGGCTTCAGTCCCTTATGACTACAGCTCCCACCAGGAAGCCTTGTCCCCATGGCTGCAGCTCTGAGTGAGCTCCATCTTCTCTATATCTTCTCCCTCCTTCTTCAGTCCAAGGGTTGGTAATGGCTTTCAACACATTTTGGTCCCTAGGTTTCTCAATGTCATTTGTCTGTCCTTTAATTCTGCATCTTTCTTTGATTAGTCACTTACTAAAATATTTTTATTTGAACCATCAGAGGTATATTTTATTTCCTGCTAAAATCTTGAGTGATAGCCTATAAAATTCTAGTACTTTTCTGAATATGCATGTTATTAGTTCTCAAAATAAAATAAAAATAAGCAGGATAAATAAGGAAAGAGAGAAAGAGAGAGCTTTCTGATCAATTGATAGGTGGCATGGGAGGAAGAATCTGTATAACCAGAGCTTGGTCCTTTCCTTCTGTGGGACTGGCCTGTGTACAGGAAAGTTGCATTCTGGTCTAATAAGTGAGCTCAGTGGGCCAGGTTAAAATAGTGGTGGACGTGCTCATTTCAAAGAGATGTCAGAAAATTCATCTGGCTTCATGCCTAAGTCACATCTTCCAATATTTTTATTCAATAATAAAGTTGATTTTTTATCATCATTTGTCTAAGTCCTGTGTATATCTTCCAATAATTTATTAAAAAACAAGTTGAAAAGAGAAATGCATTATATATGGGGCAACGTAAAATTGGATCTGGTGGAAAAAAAACAGAGGGAAGAGGCATTTTTGATGTGCATAAAAGATTCTAATTAAGGCCTTAGGCATTAGCAATTAGTGACCACACAGATTTTTTTACTTTAATGATGTTCACTGACTTATATTGTGGTAGGAGGTTTGTTTTTCACTTTTGTTGTTGGCTTTTAACTGTCATAGCTAGGGCGAAAGGTGAGTCTTTAAACTCTCCAAAGTACGAGCCACGAGGAATTTTTATCTTGTTAAGTCACTGTATTTTATGTCTGCTTGTGCATAGGCAAATGGTTGCCTTCGTATAGTTAAGAGCTTTTAACAGACATTAGCATTCAGGCTCTTACATGACCTTGAGCTTCAGATTCAGCTAGGCCTGGTATTGCAGGTGAGCCTGGGACAGAGATTTGGTCCTTTTAGACATTTTTGGGAGGTACAGTATTTTCTACCTTTAACTCTGAGCCAGATTTTCAAGTAGTGTCTCATAACAGAAAGATAGCTATCTATGTTCCATGTGTACATGTGAAAAATTCTTTTATTCACTAATGCCAGCCTATGGTAGACAACGCTGAATCAACTCTCACAAATAATAATAACTGCATTTAGAAATAAAGGAGTAAGCTAGAGGGGCTATAATTTCATACTATTTGTCTTATTCATAGGTTTTATGGGTCATTTCATCTACCAATGCCCATGGTCTCAGACTGACTCTAGATTTGCTAACTAGGAAATGCTGACACTGGCTTTAGACTGCAGAACCCACACTGTGAGAGACTTTACCCATGGAAAGCTGATGGATTATGTTAATTCACAGAAAAGGAAAAAAAAAGCGGGTGGTTATTACGCTATATATATATATAAAAGAGTATATATATACTCTTTTATTGGGTTGATATAGATTAGTATTGAGGGCTCAAAGGATAAGACTCCCTTAAGCTCTAACTTTAGTAATCAAGTTTGCTTACGATATCAAAGAAAAACTTGAACAGTTTGAAAAATGACCTTAAGTTTTCTATCAGAATAGTAGTAGTGGATTAGTGGGAGTAAAAAAAAAAGAAAAAGATTAATGAAACAAGCTGCAGAAAGTTAAAAGAAAATTCTTAGAAAAAATATTTTTGATTAAGAAAAAAAGGATTTCGGGCTTCCCTGGTGGCGCAGTGGTTGAGAGTCCGCCTGCCGATGTAGGGGACACGGGTTCATGCCCCGGTCTGGGAAGATCCCACATGCTGCGAAGCGGCTGGGCCCGTGAGCCATGGCCGCTGGGCCTGCGCATCCGAAGCCTGTGCTCCGCAACGGGAGAGGCCACAACAGTGAGAGGCCCGCGTACCGCCAAAAAAAAAAAGGATTTCAACATAAAAATTAGATATTTACAGTTAGGCTAGACAGAGATGAAAGAAGTATGCATATACCTAGGACCAAATGCTCTTAACAATTATATTAGAAAAGAAGATGTGCTAAATTGTTTGATTATTTGAAGAAAGAAAATGACTGCCCAAAATCTAACAGGAAAAAGAGTATACTTTCAAAGGGCTGAGAAGTCAGAATAAACAAAAAAAACAGACAAGAAAAAAAAAAAAACTGTTTATAGGTAGCCTTTTTTTTTTGCAATGTAAAATGACTTTTAGTTAAAAATATACAGTATTAATCTATTTTGTGTTGGATTTACCTGTCTTATATTAATTGACTTTATTGTTAGAGCAGTTTTAGGTTTATAAAAAAATTGAGCAGAAAGCATAGAGATTTCCCATATGCAATAGCTCCTCTGCTTCCCATGCACTACCCCACCACACATACAATTCCTTGTATTATAAACATCCTGACTTAGTGTGGTACACCTGTGATAATAAGCCAAACTGATACATAATTAGTAACCAAAGTCCACAGTATATATTAGGGTGCACTCTTGTATTGGAAATTCTATAGATATAATATATAATGTATAATGACGTGTATCCACCATTACAATACTATTATAGTATCATACAGAATATTTTCACTGCCCTAAAAATCCCCTGTACTCCACCTATTCATTCTTCTCTCTCTGCTGCCAAAGTCCTGACTACCAATGATTTTTTAAAACTGTCTCAATAATTTCATCTTTTACAGAATGTCATATAGTTGAAATCAGTAAAAATGCTTTCCACATTGGCTTTTTTTTTCACTTAACAATATGCATTTAAGTTCCTTCCATGTCTTTTTGTAACTTAATAGCTCATTTCTTTTTATTGTTGAATAATATTCCATTGTATGTATGTACCACAGTTTGTTAATCCATTTATCAATTAAGGGACATCTTGGTTACTTCCAAGTTTGGGCAATTGTAAAAAAAGCTGCTAAAAAGCTTTGTGTCCACGTTTTTATGTGTATATAAAGTTTCAAGTTATTTGGGTAAATACCAAACAGCATGTTGTTGGATTGTATGGTAAGAGTGTTTACTTTTGTAAGAAACTTCCAAATTACCTTTCAAAGTGGCTATACTATTTTGAATACTAATTTGAATTCAGCAACAAATGAGGCTTCCTGTTGCTGCACATGCTTACAAGCATTTATTTATTTTATTATTATTTTAAAATTTTTATTGGAGTATAGTTGCTTTACAATGCTGTGTTTCTACTGTACAGCAAAGTGAATCAGCTATACGTAAACATATATCTCCTCTTTTTTGGATTTCCTTCCCATTTAGGCCACCGGAGAGCATTCAGTAGAGTTCCCTGTGTTATACAGTACGTTCTCATTAGTTATCTATTTTATATATAGTAGCGTATATATGTCAATCCCAAACTCCCAATTCATCCCACCCGCCCCACTACACCTTGGTATCCATACGTGTGTTCTCTACATTTATGTCTCTATTTTGGCTTTGCAGAGAAGATCATCTATAGCATCTTTTTAGATTCCACATATATGCGTTAATATATATTTGTTTTTCTCTTTCTGACTTACTTCACTCTGTATGAAAGTCTCTAGGTCTATCCACATCTCTACAAATGATCCAATTTCGTTCCTTTATATGGCTGAGTAATATTCCATTGTATATATGTACAACATCTTCTTTATCCATTTCTCTGTTGATGGACATTCAGGTTGCTTCCATGTCTTGGATATTGTAAATACTGCTGCAATGAACATTGGGGTGCATGTGTCTTTTCGAATTATGGTTTTCTCTGGGTATATGCCCAATAGTGGGATTGCTGGGTCATATGGTAGTTCTGTTTTTCGTTTTTTAAGGAACCTCCATACTATTCTCCATAGCAGTTGTATCAATTTACATTCCCACCAACAGTGCAAGAGGGTTCCCTTTTCTCCACACCCTCTCTGGCATTTATTGTTTGTAGATTTTTCGATGATGGCCATTCTCACTAGTGTGTGCTGATACCTCATGGTAGTTTTGATTTGCATTTCTCTAATAATTAGTGATGTTGAGTGTCTTTTCATGTGTCTCTTGGCCATCTGTATGTCGTCTTTGGAGTAATGTCTATTTAGGTCTTCCACCCACTTTTTGACTGGGTTGTTTGTTTTTCTGATATTGAGCTGCATGAGCTGTTTGTATAATTTGGTGATAATCCTTTGTCAGTTGCTTTGTTTGCAAATATTTTCTCCCATTCTGATGGTTGTCTTTTCATCTTGTTTATGGTTTCCTTTGCTGTGCAAAAGCTTTTAAGTTTAATCAGGTCCCGTGTGTTTATTTTTGTTTTTATTTTCATTACTCTAGGAGGTGGATCAAAAAAGATCTTGCTGCAATTTATGTGAAAGAGTGTTCTGCCTATGTTTTCCTCTAAGAGTTTTATAGTGTCTGGGCTTACATTTAGGTCTTTAATCCGTTTTGAGTTTACTTTTGTGTATGGTGTTAGCAGGTGTTCTAATTTCATTCTTTTACATGTAGCCGTCTAGTTTTCCCAACACCACTTATTGAGGAAGCTGTCTTTTCTCCATTGTATATTCTTGCCTCCTTTGTCATAGATTAGGTGACCATAGGTGTGTGGGTTTATCTCTGGGCTTTCTATCCTGTTCCATTGATCTATATTTCTGTTTTTGTGCCAGTATCATACTGTCTTGATTACTGTAGCTTTGTAATGTAGTCTGAAGTCAGGGAGCCTGATTCCTCCAGCTCCATTTTTCTTTCTCAGGATTGCTTTGGCTATTCTGGGTCTTTTGTGTTTCCATACAAATTGTAAAGTTTTTTGTCCTAGTTCTGTGAAAAATGCCGTTGGTAATTTGATAGGGATTGCACTGAATCTGTAGATTGCTTTGGGTAGTATAGTCATTTTCACAATATTGATTCTTCCAATCCAAGAATATGGTATGTCTCTCCATCTGTTTGTGTTGTCTTTGATTTCTTTCACCAGTATCTTACAGTTTTCTGCACACAGGTCTTTTGCTTCCTTGGGTAGGTTTATTCCTAAGAATTTAATTCTTTTTGTTGCAATGGTGAATGGGATTGTTTCCTTAATTTCTCTTTCTTATCTTTCATTGTCAGTGTATAGGAATGCAAGAGATTTCTGTGTGCTAATTTTGTATCCTGTGACTTTACTAAATTCATTGATTAGCTCTAGTAGTTTTCTTGTGGCATCGTTAGGATTTTCTATGTATAGTATCATGTCATCTGCAAACAGTGACAGTTTTACTTCTTTTCCAATTTGGATTCCTTTTATTTCTTTTTCTTCTCTGATTGCCATGGCTAGGACTTCCAAAACTATGTTGAATAATAGTGGTGAGAGTGGGCACCCTTGTCTTGTTACTGATCTTAGAGGAAATGCTTTCAGCTTTTCACTGTTGAGTATGATGTTCTTTGTGGGTTTGTCATATATGGGTTTTATTATAATGAGGTAGGTTCCCTGTATTCCCCCTTTCTGGAGAGTTTTTACCATACATCGGCTTTTAGTAAGTCTTGAAGCTAAGTACTGTAAATTCTCCTACCAACACTGTGTTGGCTATTCTGGGTCTTTTGTCTTTCCATGTAGACTTTAGAATTGGTTTGTCAGTTTCCATAAAATAACTCGCTGGGATTTTGATTAGGATTTCATTGAATATACAGATGAAGTTGGGAGGAACCTATATCTTAACAATACTGAATCTTCCTGTCCATGTTCATAGAATATTTCTCTATTTAATTCTTCTTTGAATACCTTCATCAGAGTTTTGTAGTATTTCTTATATAGATATTCTACATATTTGTTAGAGTTATACCTATCTACAACATTTTTTCATACTCTAAAAAAATTAATAAACAGAAGCCTCAATTAAATAGAGTCAAGAGACCAGAAGGGAGTGATCCCATGCCCTGCAGTGATAGCAGAGCCCAACAGGAAGAAGAAAGACTCCTCTTATCCTATGAGAAAAGGAGCCCTTCCAAGCATAAAGCCCATAATAGAAGATTACAAGGCTCAAGGCCTCATTATCCCTTGTACTAGTCCTGTAATACTCTTATTTTACTGATGAGAAAACCTAAGGGTCAAGAGTAGAGGTCTGTCCAGGACCTCTGAGCAATAAACAACATTGTTATTCCTCAACAGTCTTTTGCTCTTAACCCTCATACATCACTAACATCCATTCCCACCAGAAGTAAATTCTTTACTGTAACTGACTCATGCAGTGCATTCCTTAGTATTCCAGTTGATGAAGCGAGCCATTACCTTCTAACCTTCACTTGGGAAGAAAAACAAGTTACCTAGACAGTAATGTCTGAGAGTTTTTTGCGGTACGTGGGCCTCTCACTGTTGTGGCCTCTCCCGTTGCAGAGCACAGGCTCAAGACGCGCAGGATCAGCGGCCATGGCTCACGGGCCCAGCCACTCTGCGGCATGTGGGATCTTCCTGGACCAGGGCATGAACCATGTCCCCTGCATCGGCAGGCGGACTCTCAACCACTGCACCACCAGGGATGCCCTGAGAGTTTTACTAAGAATCCTTCTATTTCTTGCAAATCCTGAAGGCTGATATGGATGATACTAAGTTCCCAATGGGTTTTACTTGGCTGCAAATGTGGATGATTCGTTTCTTTGCTCTCCTTCTCAAGCCTCTTCATAGAAAGAAAGGAACCACTAGCTAAAGCTTTTAGCCTTAAAGGGATATAACGTCACCAAAGAAAAATTTCAGTTTGCCCAAACTCAGATTCAATATTTAGGGCATCTGATATCAGAACAAGGGCTACATTCAGATCCAGATAAACTTCATGGTGTCCTAAGTTTCCAAAAACACAAACTAGCACCAACTGTGAGCTTTTCTCAGGCTAGTTGGTTATTGTCAAAATTATATTCCAAATTTCTCTCTTATGGCCAAACCCCTGTATATTTTACTCAACAGTAAGAACCCTGACCCAATTTTTTGTGAAGAACTGGACAACATAGCTTTCAAGGCTTAAAGTAGAGTTTGATGAACCTGCCCTTGAGAATCCCAGTTATCAGATTCCCTTTCCCATTTTTGTATATGAAATAGAAGGAAATCCCCTCGGGGCGCTCACCCAAAAACATGGGGATCACCCATCAACCCATAGGGTATTAGAGCTAGCAACCAGATCTGGTGACATTGGGGTACCTTCTTGCCTTAGAGCCATTACACCACTGTCCTTTTGGTTAAGGTCCCTGAGAAAATCATTGTGAGACATCCTTTAATCAGTTTTCTACTTCATGCAGTAGACACTATTCTGAATTCTCATCTCAACATTTCTCAGTCAGCCACCTCACCTTTTATTAACTGCTTCTCACATAATTTTTTATGTTGTAATAACCTCAACCCTACTACTTTTCTCCCCTCCAGCACTGATGAAGTCTTTCAGGATTGTCTACCAGTGATGGGTCACCTCCTGACTCCCCATGATGATCTACAGAAAATTCCTCTGAGTAAAACTGACTTCCCATGGTTCACTGATGGTACTTATTTAAAAGATGACAATGGCAAATATTGAGCTGGGTATGCTACTGCAAGTCTTTTTGATGTTGTTGAGGCAGCATCTTTACCTCTGGCTACTTTAGCCCAACAGGCTAAATTTTACACTCCTACATGGGCTTGTACTTTAGCCAAGGACACAACTGCCAATACTTTTACTAATAGCAGATATGCTTTTGGATTAGCTCTTGATTTTGGAATGTTGTGAAAACAACATGTTTTCCTTACTTCCAGCAGAAATAAAATTTAAAATGACCCCAATGTTCAGGAATTATTGGATATATTATTTTACTGCTACCTGAGCTACTATTAAGATTCAGGAGCATTCTAAACTTAACTCTCTGGAAGCTAGGGGAAATCATCTTGCTGATGTTTCCATAAGAAAAGCTGTCCTTAAAGGGACCATCAGCAGCCAAACCTCACTCATGGTCCAAAGGGACATTTATTCAAATGATAACTTGGAAAAACTGGCTGGAGAAACCAGACATTTTGCCTCAGGCAAAGAAAAATAAAACTTAAAATTCAGTAACTGTTGGTTTGATAAAAAGACAAACCAACATTTGTTTGTTTGGACCAAAAAACAACCCAGTCCTACTGGAGACTCTAAAATTCCCATTCCTTACCACTGCACATTCATTAAACCATTGGCCTACTGACAAAATGATAGCATCAATGAATCAATGTTGTTAGGGAAACATTAACAAGGCCACAGACACTGCCTATCTCACGTGTCTTACTTATCCAAAGTACAACTAACTCACTGAAGCCTGTGTGTACTGCTCCCAGACATTTTAAACTACTTAATGGACTATTTGAGATCTGGCTAATGGATTTCATACAACATCCTCTATGTCATGGATATAAATATGTTTTAATCATGGTCTGTATGTTTTCACACTGGACTGAAGCCTTCCCTTGCAGACAGACTACTACCTCTTCTGTTGCTAAAGTCCTTCCAGAAAAGATAATCCCTACCTGGGGAACTCTCAGACTTTATAGTGATTGAGGAATCCATTTTACTGGCCAGGTGTTTTGACAAGTCTGTGCTGTTTGGCTGGTTTTACAACACTTTCACTTTGCTTAACATCTTCAACGCTCTGGTTTAGTCAAACACACTAATGTCATGATTAAGACTCAATTGGCAAAATTTGTAGAGGCCCTCCAAATACCTTGGCCAAAAGCATTGCCATTGGTCCTTCTAAACCTTTGATCCACCGTTTTGGAACTCATAAACTCTCACCCTTTGAGATAGTCACAGGATGCCCAATGCACTTGACTCTTGCTTCTTTTGCCCCAGAGCTCATAAAAAGAGAGATATTTCAATATTGCAATAATGAATATTTGAATGATATTTGAATATCAATATGAATGATATTTCAATAATGGCTTCTATCAAAAATAACCATGTTTTGGTAGAGCGACCTTTTCACAGTATGCTCTTGTGATACAAGGATCTTAAGCATCACACCTCACACCTTGCAACCTGGAAATTTGTCTATTGGAATAGGCACCTCCAGAGGAACACTTCCATCTCATTGGAAAGGCCCCTATCAGGCATTGCTAACCAACCCTTGTGCCACCCAACTCCAAGGAATTGGCTTTTGGATTCATGTGACACACCTAGAGAAAGTACCAAACCCCAACATCCCCTTTGAAATGTAAATACATTCCTCAGACAGGTAAATCTCTCCCACTTGTCTGTCACTATTTTCCTACCCTTTAACTTCAAAATCTCCTCCATGACCCAGGTACCAAATTTCTCTTCTCAGAAAGGCTTACCCATGCAGGAACATAAATATTGTAAATAATGCTGCTATGAACACAGGAGAACAAATATCTCCTCAAGAACCTGATTTCAGTTCTTTTGGGTATATACCTAAATGTAGGATTGCTGGATCATATGGTAATTCTATTTTTTAATTTTTGAGAAACTGCCATACTGTTTTCCACAGTGGCTGTTCAAATTGCCATTCCCACCAATAGTGCACAAGAGTTCCCTTTCTCTACATCCTTGCCGAACTTGCTATTTTCTGTTTTGTTTTGTTTTTTTCTTTTTAATAGTAAATATCCTACTGAGAGGCAGTATCCCATCGTAGTTTTTATTTGCATTTCCCTAATAATTAGTGGTGCTGAGCATCTTTTCATGTGCTTTTTGGTTATTTATATACCTTCTGTGGAGAAATGTCTATTCAAGTCCTTTGTCCATTTTTTAAATCAGTTGTTTGTTTTCTGTTGTCAGAGTTTTAGGAGTTCTATATATATCCTGGATATTATTCCCTTGTCAGATATGTGATCTGCAAGTAATTTCTCCCATTTTGTGAGTTGCCTTTTTATTCTGTTGATAGTGTCTTTTGATATACAATTTAAAAAATATTTTCATGAATTCCAATTTGTATATTTTTTTCTGTTGTTGCCTTTGGTGTCGTATATAAATCAATGCCAAAGCCAATGTTGTGAAGTTTTTGCCCTACCCTTTCTTCTAAGAGGTTTATAGTTTTAAGTCTCATATCTAAGTTTTTGATCCATTTGAGTTAACTTTTGTATGTGGTGTTAGATAAAGGTCCAGCTTTATTCTTTGGTATGTAGATATTCAGTTTTACTAGCACCATCCCCCACTGTCCTTTCCCCATTGAATGGTTTTGGCACCCTTTTCAAAAATCATATGACCTTATACTAGAGGGTTTATTTCTGGGCTCTCTAGTCTTTTCCATTGGTCTCTTTGTCTTTCTTTATTTTAGTACCTCACTGTTTTGATTACTGTCGCTTTGCAATAAGTTTCAAATCAGAAGTGTTAGGCCTCCAGCTTTGCTGTTCTTTTTCAAGATTGTTTTTGCTATTTGAGATCCCTTGAGATTCCATATGAATTTTAGGATGAGTTTTTCTATTTCTGCAAAAAATGCCACTGGGATTTTAATAACAATGAGATTGAATCTGTAGATTGCTTTGAGTAGTATTGACATCTTAACTATATTAAGTATTCTAATTCATGAACATGCGACATGTTTCCATTTATTTATGTCAAATTTCTTTCAGCAATGTTTTGTAATTTTCATTGTACAAGTCTTTCACCTCCTGTTTGTAGACAAAGGGATATCTGGACATTGTTTCTGTATTAATAATAATTTTGCATGCAGTCAACAGGATGGGCTGCATGAAGTTGCCTTGACAGATCACTCATCATGATTACTTAATATCTGAGTTACTTAACATGATAGATTCTATTCATTCTTAATGATTCTCAGGCTTGAAATAAATTGACTTAGAAATTATATTCATTTGTTTAGGCCACAGAGTACAATGTAGGCACTGTACAAGTAACCAGAAATTTAGTCTCATGTTAGAAGCAAAAGGGTTTATTAGTTTCTTCAACTTCAGTAATATAGTACTTCACTATATTTTCAAAAGTATAATTATAAATGATAATGCCACCAAGAATATAATAAGATTAAAAATGGTTGAATTCATTCAAATAACTCGTGTTTAAGGAAACAGGGTTATTGTTTGATAATTTGTAAAATCTAACCAGTTATTTTCAAAATAAATTTAGTATAATGGGTTGAACTTATTTGTGCTTATCCCTAGGCTTTAGCATGGGTTTCTTGGCAGTTTGACATTTATTTTCTAAGGGGAGAAAATAAAATTATAAATAGTTTGCATACATCTACTGTTATTTTCAGAATACTAAGCTTGAAGGATCTGTGAAAATATAATATAATCCGGATAACACCAGACCTTCCTGAAATAGCACATGCTGGGTGCTTAAAATCTCTTTTTTTAAAGATGATTTTTTTTTTCTGCTAAATTAAAAAAATGAAGAAATACTATAAAGTATTTGAACTCTAATTTCCTTGAGTATTTTGAGCTAAGTCATATTATATTGCTGAGGCACTTTATGAGTCTGATGGTTTTAATTTAGTAGTCAGCCGTTCTTTTCCTGTGGAAGACCAAATAGTGATTTTCTTATGATTTGCAGGCTATAGAGTTTGTGATGTTTGATGTTTCTGTTGAGATACAGGGCCTTGGAGCTACTTACTCTGCTGTTTTTGCTGACATCACCCTATTCAACAAGGCCCAATCTGAATCACACATATTGGGAGAAAGACCCTTAGCTGGCTAACAAAAATGTCCACATTAAGCACTGCTGGTGCATACCAATATGAGACAGTTGTTTGAGGGAAAAAAAACCCAAAAACAAAACCTTCTAAAACATGCAATTATTTGAGCTGCAAGCTGAAGTAACTGCTCTTTTAAAACATCATTTAAATGGAAAGAATGATCTATATTCAAATTATGGTAATCAGTCTTGGGTATTTGACAGATATTTCAGAAATGAATGAAGTGAGCACTGTATTTGTGGGAAATGGTAAAGCTGAGATTTTAAGTGAAACTTAAATTTGTGGAAAACTTATATTTGCCACCATAAGCTTGAGAATTTCCCAATGAATAAATACTTCTGTGATGAGATCTTTGCTTATATTAACAAACATTTTTTGATATTTATGAAATCTGCTGACATTTGGAAAATCTGGATAACTCAGTTAACAAATATTTTTTTACATGATCAATGCATGATGTTACACAATCATGCATATAGGTTAAAAGCCTATACAATGTGCAACACATAATAATGGAGTAGAAAAAGATTACTTATATGGTTTGCAATTTCACGTTGCAGCTATCTTTAAATGAACTACCACTTGTCAAGTTTTGGTGTAGTATCAAAAAAGAACATTCACAGTTATCTGAAATGGCTAGTAAAGTACTCCTCCCTTTTCCCATTACATGTCTGGGTGAGGCAGAATTTTGTTCATACACATCAACCAAAATAACATATCACAATTAATTCAATGCAGAAGCAGAAACAAGAATCTTAGTGTCCTTTCTTAAGCCAGATATTACACAGATTTGCAAAAATATAAAAAAATAACATATTTTTGGGCTTCCCTGGTGGCGCAGTGGTTGAGAGTCCACCTGCCGATGCAGGGGACACGGGTTCATGTCCCGGTCGGGGAAAATCCCACATGCAGCGGAGCGGCTAGACCCGTGAGCCATGGCCGCTGAGCCTGCGTGTCTGGAGCCTGTGCTCTGCAATGGGAGAGGCCACAACAGTGAGAGGCCTGCGTACCGCAAAAAAAAACAAAAACAAAACAAAACATATTTTTCACTGATATTTTTATTTGGGAAAATACAGTTATTTTCATTAAAATGGTATTTATATTAAATTATATATAAATTTATATTTATATATAAAATGTTATTTATATTTTCATTAAAATGGTATTTATATATTATATATTTGTATTTCATTAAAATGTTATTATATTTATATTTGTTTTTACTGTTAAATTCATAAATTATTGCTTGTATTTTCGCAGTTTTAATTTCTAAATTGGCAAATATCGATATGTAAAATTTATGCAAGTATAAGTTCTTTAGAGTCCTTAATTTTTTTTTTTTTTTTTTTTTTGCAGTACGTGGGCCTCTCACTGTTGTGGCCTCTCCCGTTGCGGACAGGCTCCGGACGCGCAGGCTTAGCGGCCATGGCTCACGGGCCCAGCCGCTCTGCAGCATGTGGGATCTCCCCAGACCGGGGCACGAACCCATGTCCTCTGCATCAGCAGGCGGACTCTCAACCACTGCACCACCAGTGAAGCCCAAGAGTCCTTAATATTTTTGAAGAGCATAAATATTCTAGGATGAAAAGGTTTGAGAATCATTGCTTTATGAGGTTCTTTACTTTCCTGGTTATGCTCACTTTGGCATCAATATCTTGAATCCAAAAGACAGATATGTAAGATGATAATAAACAAACTTGTGAGAAACTGAATTTTTTACATATATGTTTCATTCTACGCAAATTTAGTGTAATTAATTTTAATGGGAATATAATGTTTTCTGAAATTAGACTTTGGTTTCCTTTCATTAAGACATCAATAAACCTTTACCATATGATCCAACAATCCCATTCCTGGGCATATATCTGGAGATAACTCTAATTTGAAATGATACATGCACCCCAATGTTCATAGAAGCACTATTTACAATAGCCAAGACATGGAAGTTACCTAAGCATCTACCAACAAATGAACGGATAAAAAAGATATGGTATATATACACACACACACACACACACACACACACACACGCACAATGGAATATTACTCAGCTATAAAAAAGAATGAAATAATGTCATTTGCAGCAACATGGGTGGACCTAGAGATTATCATACTAAGTGAAGTCAGTCAGAAAGAGAAAGACATATATCATATGACATCACTTGTATGTGGAATCCAAATCATTTTATGGAAATGAGCACTATCCCCCTCTGTGAGAAAGAGAAAGACAGAAAGAGAGAGGGATTAACACTTTTATCATTACTATTATAAGAGTATATATGTCAATTAATATATTTCATCAGTAAAATCATTTATAATATGAAAATAGCTCCTTTGTGTATTAAAGATAGATTTACTCCTGCTAAATTAAATGTAAAAACTATACTAGTAAATATACTAACAAATGTATTAAATCAATAATAAATTTTAAAAACAGCTCTGGTGTATCCAATTCTCATAACTCATCTACAGCTAACATAATTCTTTTAAATACTTTTATAATAGCAAACCAATGATACATATGCTTACATGCAGATTTAACTGGTTTTTATCATTCATTTCTTTTTATGGGATCCAAAACACAATTTCTCTCAGTAATTTCACTGGTTGATTAAATACATAAAATGCTTATTAAATTTTAACACTTGCATTCCTAGTTGATTAATGCATTTTGGACACCTACTATACACCAGGAAGTACACAGAGTACTCACAAAGAACCTTGACATTCAAATTTGAAGTTAGTTCTATTCTTCCTTACATTTTCCCACGCAATTAAAAAAATCGATTCTTTGCTTTTCTGCTCCTCTTCTTCCTTGCTGATGGTTGGAAATCATTAAAGCAATCCCTAATGACTGTGTTTAGGATGTCAAGTCTTATTAAACAGAGATGGGATTCTTTCAAAATTTCATTCATAGTGATATCATTACTTTTGATTTTAAAGATTTATGGTTTTACATTCAATCATTACTACAGATATATGTTTTTATCCTTCAACTATCAATACTGGCATTCACATTTTTGGGTGTGCATATCTATATCTATAGTGTTGAGGAAAAAATCCATATATTCCTTTTTTATTAGAAGCTTTTTAAAAATAGGAATGAGTGCTTAATTTTATCTAAATCTTGATACATCCATGGAGATGATAATATGGAATTTATTGCTTCACATTGTTATTATTAATTTATTATTAATAGATTTTCTACTATTGAATCATACTGCATACACAGTTTAGTTTGCTTAGCTAGTTTTTCACTTAAATTAAAAGAATGCAAAAAATGTGGGTAGGTAAAGATATAGCCTAGAAAGTGTGGCAACTTGTTAGGAAGCGGAACAAGATGGATTTGTAATAGGTAATAGCCTGGCCCAATCTACGGGGAGACTATCTGCTATGCTCTCTGCCGTAACAGATTTTGTTACTTGCTTAGAACATGTTTAAAGCCAAAGAATAGTAAGAAAGTCCCTCAGCTTTAGTAAAATACTATTTACCTTAACCAATAGGCTATGGGGAAAATGACTAGAAAAAACTATCAAAACAAGCCATCAGGCCTGTGTACCGCAAAAAAACAAACAAACAAACAAACAAAAACAATCCATGGAAAAGTCTTCATTACTCTTATAATGAAATATACTGTTGTTTTTATTTTCAATCCAGTTTTTACAGTCTGGAAAATGCAAAAGTTCAAAAATTTTACAATATGTACCTAAAATTTTGAAATGTTCTACAAATATTTGCCCTGTTCACCAGATTTCCCCTGATATCAACATCCCTTCCCTGCAACATCCCTTAGTTTCCTGGATTCTATAAAACTTACATACCATTTATTGAAAACAGTATCTAATCAATGCATAGTCTGCAAGTCCCATATCTTTGAACCCTGCATTTAGAGTCATCATTTCTTTCTAATTTTTTAGTTTTTCCTCATACTATATGAGAAAAAGAAAAGAAAATGACTGACTTTGCAGTGGGTGATACAATTCTCAATTAACTGTGAAACAGTAGTGAACAGTGGTCTGTATCTTACTCATCAAAAAATATAAGGTTATTTCAAATTTTAAAAGTTGCAGATATCTATCTATATATGCAACTTTCAGTAGTATTTCCTTTTTTGACTGCCTTTTGGGATTAAAAAACTAGGTATAAACTCTTGTTAATACTTCAACTATTTAAGTTAGCATTGTAAAGGAATTGGTTAAAGTTTATAAATAAAAGTAAGGCATTCTTAGCAGTCATATTAGTAGTTTTGTTCTTATAAAATAACGTATTTAAAACTAAATCAACAATTGCAACTTTGAAAAAGTTTTCAAACAGGAACACAATTTACATAGCACATTCTAAAGGACAGAGAGACTTTTTATAGGTGAAGTGGAAATAGCTCCTTAGTCAATTAAACAAAACATAGTCTTTCTTCTTTACTACCTACAATAAGGAAGTACGTAAAGACCCCATTCTATGCCATCATTATTCATCTCTTCAGTAGAGTTGAAAAGAATTCATGAAAATTAATGTTCACAAAAGTTAAGTCTTGGTAATTAGAATAAGGAAGGATAGAAGACAAAGACATCAACATAATTGCCTTATCCTCAATCCATGGTTATTCCCAAGGTTTGACTGTGATATTGACTGGTTCTCAGCAGCCTACACTGCACATGGGAATAACATACCTAAGGATCAGGATGTCCCACTTTTTTATGATGGTTTTGTCCCAGTGCCTGGCAGAGTGTCTAAAACTGGCAAATATTCAATAAGTATTAATGAATGAATAGATCATGCTCTTTAGAAAAATATTAAAAACAAGAGTCTGTTACGTTAACCATTTGAGAGTTTTGTGTGCTCTGGATTTTTTTTACTTGACTTTATGTGGATAGATACCTTGATTTCTCAACTGAAATGATGGCTTTCTAAAACTAACCACAATGTTTTCCACAAATGTCTTTTTCACAGCAAAAAAAGCACATTGTATCTGTTGAAGAATGATTAGGGGATAACCAAATAATATTTCTTACAAGAAAGAAGTAATTTTGTAAATTCTTAATGCTATTACAAATAATATCAGATAAATAAATTATTAAAAATCATAATATTTATTTCCAATTTATTATATAATTCATATAATGGGTACTGTAGAAAATATCCATGTTATGTAATAAATTAGATGAATTGTTTTTACATTTAATATATTCTAATTTCCAATTAACTTTTCATTACACATTTAATTACATCACAGATCATTTTAATTACTTAGGAGTAGTAATGGATTACCTAGTTTTCATGGTACTTCCCATATCCCATAGAATCACCAAATAAAGTGTTATTCTCTTTTCCTTCCCTGTTAGAATTTTTCTCTAGTTACATACACTGAAAGCTCTCTTAAACTAAATCAATAATCTTTTTCAGATGTTGCAGAAAACATTTCTTGTCTTGACAATAGAAAATGCTCAAGACGCTGAGGGTCATTAATGAATTAAATATGAAGATTAATCTTTCTCTGTGCTAATATTAAGCTTGTCAATATTTTCAAGAGTGCATTAGTATTTAATTTAAGGTAAGTTCTAGAGCCAAAAGAAACCATGGAATTTAGAGTTTGACATGGCATTTTACTAAGAGAAGTCCTTGTCTGCATGGTAAACAGATGAAGCTGTTACTCTCTTGAGATTAATTTGCATATTATCTAATATTTTCATGCTAAGAAAGCACAGGCATCATTTCAATTTAGATGCATTTAGCAATTTCTACACACAAACCCCATGAAACAGGCCAAACCCATTTTTCCCTTAAAATGAAACTTTAGATATAGATTTGGCTTGCACCCTTGCTATCTGTAAATAATAAAACAGCTACCTGATTAAACACTACCAAGCTATTGAAAAAAAATTTTTTTTCCTTAAATGTTTATTTGAAATAATATAATTTAATATTTTAATATATATATAAACATATATTGATTTGATGGTAACAAGAGGAAAGAATCAAGATGAAAATCCTATAGGTCTTTAAAAACTATGGATATTTAATAAGCAATGCTATTTGGGCATAGTTTTGGAAGTTTTAGCCACAGCAATCAGAGAAGAAAAAGAAATAAAAGGAATCCAAATAGGAAAGAAGTAAAGCTGTCACTGTTTGCAGATGACATGATACTATACAGAGAGAATCCTACAGATGCTACCAGAAAACTACTAGAGCTAATCAATGAATTTTGTAAAGTAGTAGGACACAAAATTAATGCACAGAAATCTCTGGCATTCCTATATATTAATGATGGAAAATCTGAAAGAGAAATTAAGAAAACACTCCCATTTACCATTGCAACAAAAAGAATAAAATACCTAGGAATAAACCTACCTAAGGAGACAAAAGACCTGTATGCAGAAAACTATAAGACACTGATGAAAGAAATTAAAGATGATACAAATAGATGGAGAGATATACCATGTTCTTGGATTGGAAGAATCAACATTGTGAAAATGACAATACTACCCAAAGCAATCTACAGATTCAATGCAACCCCTATCAAACTACCAATGGCATTTTTCACAGAACTAGAACAAAAAATTTCACAATTTGTATGGAAACACAAAAGACCCTGAATAGCCAAAGCAATCTTGAGAAAGAAAAATGGAGCTGGAGGAATCAGGCTCCCTAACTTCAGACTATACTACAAAGCTACAGTAATCAAGACAGTATGGTACTGGCACAAGAACAGAAATACAGATCAAGAGAACACGGTAGAAAGCGCAGAGATGAATCCACGCACATATGGTCACCTTATCTTTGATAAAGGAGGCAAGAATATACAGTGGAGAAAAGACAACCTCTTCAATAAGTGGTGCTGGGAAAACTGGACAGCTACATATAAAAGAATGAAATTAGAACACTCCCTAACACCATACACAAAAATAAACTCAAAAGGGATTAAAGACCTAAAAGTAAGGCCAGACACTATCAAACTCTTAGAGGAAAACACAGGCAGAACACTCTATGACATAAATCACAGCAAGATCCTTTTTGACCCACCTCTTCCTAGAGAAATGGAAATAAAAACAAAAATAAACAAATGGGACACAATGAAACTTTAAAAGCTTTTGCACAGCAAAGGAAACCATAAACAAGACGAAAAGGCAACCCTCAGAATGGGAGAAAATATTTGCAAATGAAGCAACTGACAAAGGATTAATCTCCAAAATTTACAAGCAGCTCATGCAGCTCAATATCAAAAAAACAAAAAAACCAATCCAAAAATGGGCAGAAGACCTACATAGACATTTCTCCAAAGACAATACACAGATTGCCAAAAAACACATGAAAGCATGGTCAACATCATTAATCATTAGAGAAATGCAAATCAAAACTACAGTGAGGTATCATCTCACACCAGTGAGAATGGCCATCATCAAAAAATCTACAAAGAATATATGCTGGAGAGGGTGTGGAGAAAAGGGAACCCTCTTGCACTGTTGGTGGCAACGTAAATTGATACAGCCACTATGGAGAACACTATGGAGTTTCCTCAAAAAACTAAAAATAGAACTACCTTATGACCCAGCTATTCCACTACTGGGCATATACCCTGAGAAAACCATAATTCAAAAAGAGTCATGTACCACAATGTTCACTGCAGCTCTATTTACAATAGCCAGGACATGGAAGCAACCTAAGTGTCCATCAACAGATGAATGGATAAAGAAGATGTGGCACATATATACAATGGAATATTACTCAGCCATAAAAAGAAACGGAATTGATTTATCTGTAGTGAGGTGGATGAACCTAGAGTCGTCATACAGAGCAAAGTAAGTCAGAAAGAGAAAAACAAATACTGTAAGCTAACACATATATATGGAATCTAAAAATAATGGTCATGAAGAACCTAGGGGCAAGACGGGAATAAAGACGCAGACCTACTAGAGAATGGACTTGCGGTCACAGGGAGGGGGAAGGGTAAGCTGGCACAAAGTGAGACAGTGGCATGGACATATATGCACTACCAAATGTAAAACAGATAGCTAGTGGGAAGCAGCCGCATAGCACAGGGAGATCAGCTTGGTGCTTTGTGACCACCTAGAGGGGTGGGATAGGGAGGGTGGGAGGGAAGGAGATGAAAGAAGGAAGAGATGTGGGGATATCTGTATACGTATAACTGATTCACTTTGTTATAAAGCAGTAACTAACACACCACTGTAAAGCAATTATACTGCAATAAAGATGTTACAATAAATAAATGAATAATAAAATAAAAGTAATTTCTTGCCTGTAGATAATAAGCATTATATAAATGTTTGTTATTGTTCTCTGTATTATTATGTTTCAGGTTATGTTTTAGACGCTGAAGATATTTTAGTAAGAAGGCTGACAAAGACTTTGATGAAAAGAAGCCTACCTTCACATGGGAGGGCGAGCAAACAAACAAGTTAACTAACTAATAAGTAAAACAATAACATCAGCTACTGACATGTACTGTGCAGATAATATAAAGTTGATATAATAGACTAGGACCAATTGAAGAGGGGTGATTATCAAGCAGATTCTGGTACAGTAGCTGTGGAAGGTCTCTGAGATAATGTTATTTGAATTGGGATGTAAAAAGTGCTAGCCTCATGAGGATGAGAGGAAATGTATTTTAGGTAGAGGATATAGAAAGTAAAACAAAGTCTCTGATATGAGAATGAGTTTGCTGTTTAAAGTAAAAGGAAAAATGTCAGTGTGGCTAAAAAGCCTGTGGGAGTGATATAAGGGAAAGGATATATAAAACATGGGGAGAATATGTTATTGTTCATAATAACACAGCAACTTGCCCTCCTAGTCTACACAACTATAAATTGGACAAACTCCATAGAGTAAGTGCTTCCTTTTGTTGGAAATCAGGTGATATAAGGCTGTGCCCCATGTTCACCAAGGATGTCTGACTGGGAGCCCTTTCTTCACTGCAGTGCAGGGTGATGGAACCCAATCAAAGTGGCCATCTTACTAAGTTGAGAAGGCAAATATCATAGCTCAGGGCTGCTGAAGTGGCTGAAAAGTATAAAGGTCAGCAGGAAATAGGTGTGCAGGAGGGTTAGGGAAGGTGGAGGGATAAACTACGAATCTGCAAGTGGCATTCAATAACAGATTTTTGGCAGAGGGTCTAGCTTCAGATACACTGGATAAGATACCATAAGGCCTAGTAGAAAGCAGATGCTCTGGGGCTGAGGGCAGAACACAGATACCAGAGGTCATGTATTTTTGTGAAACTTTGGAGTTCCTGCCTAGTAGGTGAGGGATCTTGCTGAGCCTCTCAGGCATTCAGATAAGATAATGAAAGAAAGACCAGGACACTGCAAAAAGGGCTATAAGGACTATGCCTTAGAGCAAGCTCTGGAAAACATTTTCTACAAAGGAACAAATAGTAAATATTCTTGTCAGATATCCCTTCTTTTTTTTTTTTTTTTTTTGCAAATCTTTATCAATATAAAAAATTCTTAGCTATGGACAAAAACAGGACATTGGATTTTGTTGCACTGTTCTAGTTTGCCAACCTCTATAAGCAGTATAAGATCTATGCTATAAGGCTAAGAGTAAAACTAAAATAAGTCCATCCTAATAAAGAATAAATTCAAGTGTGATAATCAAAAAATATTCCAAAATAATTTAACTGCTTATCAGAAAGGAAAACCAACCTTCTTTAAAGCAAGATGTTTTATAACTGACTATAGTGTATTATCAACAAGGTGGAATATAAACCCCAAAACATGTATATAAGCAGGAAAATGTGACCTGTAATGAAAAAAATGAAGGAGCCAATAGAAACAGATGCCAAAATTACCCAGATGTTAGAATTAGCAGACAGGAATTTAAAACGTCTATTATAAATATGTTCAAGGATTTAGAAAAAAGCATGGTCATATTGAGGGAACATATGGGGACTCTCAGTAGAGAAATGAAAACTATTTAAAAAGGAACCAAACTGAAATTTAAGAACTAAATTATAAAATACAGGAAATGACAAATTCACTAGATGAGCTTAACATCAGATTGGAGACACCAGAGGAAAGGGTCAGTGGCCTGGAAAACAAATCAATAAAAATAATCTAATGTGAATAACAGAGAAAATAGACTGAAAAATAAATAAACAGAGCCACAGTGACAGGGAGCACATTACCAGGCAGTGTAAAATGTAATTGGAGTCTCAGAAGCAGAATACACAAAACGGCAGAAAAAATATCTGAGGAACTTGTGGTTAAAAAAATTCTCAAATTTGGTGAAAAACATTTCAACTTAGAGACACATGAACTTTAATGAACCTCAAGCAGAATGAATACAAAGAAAAGCATGCCTAGGAATATCATCATCAAGCTACTGAAAAGCAAAGATAAAGACAAGCTCCTAAAATATCAATCAGAGAAGGACATGCTATGAAGACAGAAACTAACGTGCACATTGGAGGCCAAAATACAAGAGAATGGCATAGTTGAAAAGACAAAGAAAGAAAAAACAAGATACGTCAATCAACAATTCTAGTTCTAGAGATGATATCCTCAAAAATGAGGCAAAATAATTTAAAAAATTGAAATAAATGAAAGTTAAAAGATTTCAATGTAAAAAAATCTGTACTACAAGAAATGCTAAAGGTCATACTTCAGAGTGAAAGCAGACAGAAAATAGGATCTACGTGAAGGAATGAAGACCAGTGGACATGGAAAATGTGTGCTTAAATATAAACATATCACTGTATTTTTCTCTTTTTGATTTCTTTGAAAAACAACAAAATCTTACTATGCCAGTTAAGTTAGAGTAAGTCTGCAAGAGCAGTGGTTCCCACCCTTTTTTCACCAGGGACCAGTTTCGTGCAAGACAATTCTTCCATGGACCAGGAGGGGAGAATGGTTTCATGATGATTCAAGCTAATTACATTTATTACGCACTTTATTCCTATTACTATTACATTGTACTATATAATGAAATAATTATACAACTCACCATAATGCAGAATCAGTGGGAGCCCTAAGCTTGTTTTCCTGCAACTAGATGGTCCCATCTGGGGTCTGATGGGAGACAGTGACACCTGAAGTGTGTTGCTTATTTCCAGTCTACTCCATGAGATGCAGCTTGTCACTTGCCACTCATGGATAGGGTTTTGGTATGAGTCTGCAAGCAATTGATTTATTATGGTCTCTCTGCAGTCAAACCTCTCTGCTAATGATAATCTGTATTTGCAGCTGCTCCCCAGCACTAGCATCACCATCTCAGCTCCACCTCAGATCATCAGGCATTCGATTCTCATAAGGAGCCCACAGCCTAAGTCCCTCGCATGCGCAGTTCACAGTAGGGTTCACGCTCCTATGAGAATCTGACACTGATCTGACAGGAGGCAGAGCTCAGGCGGTAATGGGAGGGATGGGGCGGCTGTAAATACAGATGAAGCTTTGCTCGCTCGCCTGCTGCTCACCTCCTGCTGTGTGGCCCAGTTCCTAACAGGACACGGACCGGTACCGTCAATGGCCCGGGGGTTGGGGACCCCTGGGCTAGAGCCTTTTTTGGCTACTGATTAAAATCTCTGCACAAAATAAAAGAGTAATTAGCATAGGTTTCTGAAAAATAAGCAATAAGCTAGCGAATTGTGAAAGGACGCTAAAGCTTGAAGAGACAGTAAGTACAGAGGTGAGTTATCCATTTAACTTTAGTTTTTTTAATATTAACTTTTAACTTTGAGCTGAGGGTAGGCACCCTGACAGAGCTTCCATGAAATAATAATCAGATAAAACTCCAGCAGAAACTTCATTTTTCTGAGGTTTACAGGAACCTCCTCTGTACACAAAGAGGTAATCGAGGAGTGTCTCTTTTGTTTATTTGATTTTTACTTTTTTTCCTCTTAGCTTTCACCCAAAGCAACCCTCTTCCCAAAGTTTTCCAAAAGATAATCTAACCTTCTACTTTAAAGAAGTAGAATACAGAAAAGTAAATTAACTTCAAAGGAAGCAGAAAGAAGGAAATAATAAAGATGAGAACATATCAATGAAATTGAAGACATAAAACCAATATAGAAAATCTATAAAGTGAAAAGCTAGTTTTCTAAGTAGGTAGTTGAGAAAGTAAGGTAGAGGACACACGTTACCAATATAAGGAATGAAGAGAACCTAGATATTTTGAAAATATAATAAGGAAATATGACAAAAAATGTATGCCTAGTTTTCTTAATAATAAAGAAATGACAACTAAATCTCATAATAAAGTTTTTACTATAGATGTGTGATAAATTTAGCAAAAATATGACATTTGGATACCCCCAGCAATATGCACTTAAAGGTCAAAAACAGCAGGAAAAAAATAAACCCAAACTTCATCAAAGATTTTTTTCAACTTCTGGAGTAGCTCTGTCCCATAGAACTTTCTGCCATGGTATAAATGTTATATAATAAGCACTCTCCAATATAGTAGTGGTAGTCTCTTGGGACTGCTGCATTTAAGAACTGGAATTTTAAATTGTATATTATTTAATTGACTTAAATTATGTTTATTTTATTTTCTGATGTGTCAAGATTATGGAAGTGAAAATGTTTCCTTATTTTATCCCATATTTCCTTTCCTCGAAAAAAGGTTCATACACATTTTACTCAATCACCATAATTCATATAATGATTTACAATGCCTCTGTTCATCTAGGCCACATGAAACAATAAAAAGAATAAATTATACATGCACACATGGACAACCACACATACTACACGTGTAACTATATGACTGATGTTGGTGAAACTTTGATTCTCTATGTTTCATTGAATTTATTCAAAATGCTGGATTTGCTTTAGACAAAATTTAAGTGAAATATTTCCTAAACTTTGCCTTAGCACAACACTTCACTGATTTCAAGGTGTGTCCATGTTCTTACTGATCTTGATAAAGAAAATTAAAATTTTATAAACAAAATGGCATTTCAGAAAAATTGGTTTGTAAACTCCATACATCTGCTGACAAAATCCGCTGTTTTAATCCTTCTAGTGGAAGCTTTATTAGGTAAGCTAAAGTCAAATCAGAATTGTTTTTGCCTGTTTGTTTAAGAAGTAAATAAATCAACAATGCCATACTGCTACTACTTTAATTTAGTTTTTCAGATTTTATTAAAATCTTCTGTCAAATTGAACACAGCATACATGCAAAATCTATAAAATGTCTTTCCTTGCTTATTGCATAAAGCAAATTAATAAATAAATGCCTCAAAACATATGTTACATTGAGCAATCCCCAAATGCTTCCACCAATATATCCTATTTTGTATTAGATTTCAAAAAGGTCATAAGTCTACGGGAAGCTGAGAAAGCCCCACCGATTTTCATGTCTTGGCTTGGCATTAACAATTGCACTGTCAAGTGTGGCCTTCAGAGAAATTCTGACCTACTGGAAAACAGGCAGTTCAGCTGGTGACTCTGTGGAGGAATTCACTTGATGTGCATGTTTGAAGCAGAAAAAAAATCCTTTCTCTGCCTAATTCTCAGAAAGATTTTTATATGCCAAATTTTCACTTTCATTTAGAAGAAAAAAAATGAAGTGAATATATTCATTCAGCAATTACAGTCATTATGCAAACTCATAAATTTAAAATCTTTAGAGCTTGTCTCTTGGTGTAGTCTATTCTATTGTTCATTAATTTGAGGGTGATAAAAAAGGAAGCATTGGAATAGGAAAGGAAGACAAGTTGAAGTTCAAGTTTGCATTCTGAGTACTCTATTCATAATAAAAGTGAGACCATCACCATTTTGAAAACCTTGGTTTTGGAAAAAAAAAAACACTCTCTAAAATAGATAAGTGGTGAGTGTTATTAGGAAAATCTTCTCTGTATAAAGTTGATATTTTGATAAACATTTTTTCTTTGCTTAACTCTAGTTTGTTTTTTTGTTCAAAAATCAATTTTCCTTTTTTTTTTCTAAATAGGGTTTTATCTTCGTTTCATACTAAAAATTCATAACCATATCATTTTATATTAACAATTATCAAAGTTTTCTACTTTTTCTGTATTTCTCAGACAGGAAGAAGGGGGGCAGAGCCTCCTTTAAATAAATGACAACCTTTAAAATAATGACATAGCCACTAAGGATTCAACAAAAACTAGCTAGAACTTACTAGGCCCGAGATGGTGGAAGATTTGACTTCCAGAAGACCTTGAGCCTCATTATACGCTCATTGTAATGCATTAGCATGCAAAATGACACACCCACAGGCACCATGACAGTTCCAAGACTGACCATAAAGGTCAAAAAGTGGGCCATGGTCCAATTCCTGGAAATCCCCACTCCTTCCCCAAAATAGTTGGAGTAAACCTCTCACTTGTTAACTTATGAAATTACTCAGTCCATAAAAACTAACAACCCCATACCCTGGGGCCCTATCACCTTCTGAGACAGCCCACACTCTGTTTATGGAGTATGTTCCTGAATAAATCTGCTTTCACTCTACTTTGGCTCCCTTTTAAATTCTTTCCTGCTCAAAGCTAAGGACCCTCACATGGCGTCCCATCCCAGGGACTTGCCAGAAACCTGGGATGTGACCATTCTCTCATCCCTCTACAACATCTTTATTATATTTATAAAACATAAAATTTTATGCCAGTGGTGAAAAGGCAAAAAATACCTCTTTCTAGTAGAGGTAATACTGGAAGTCTTCCCCCAATGGAAAACGTAAGTGGTGCTGCAGGAGGATGTGAGAGAATGGCAGCTAACTTGTAGGTTTCCCACATCTGTAGATAAACTTATCTCTGGGACACTTCCAGAGATGAAAGGATATGACATGTAAAGGAAGGGGCTGGGCCCTGGCTCTGCAGTTGGACAGACCTGGGCCTAACTACCCAGATGTGTGGGTGAGGTTGTGAACCTCCTACAACATCTTTATTAAATTTATAAAACATAAAATTTTAATATATTGATAGGAGTAGATGCAAGAGAGTAAAAGTAAGATGCTAAGAGGAAAATAAAAAATAACGGTTGACAACTTTTTAAAGAAATTATTCTGTAAAGCTGAGCAAATAAATGAGGCTAGAATTGGAATTATGGGAACATGATATTGTAATTTTTTAATGTTTGGACTTTACACTGCATTTAATATTGATGAGAATAATGCAGTAGTAAGGGGAAAAATTACACTAAAGGAGAGATGAGGAGGAACGATGTCTTGGAGAAGGAGAGCAGGGATGAGAAGCAAAAGTGGAGGATCTGGTCCTAGATAGCAGCATCAAAAGCTCATTCATTTTAACAAAAGAGAAGGTAAAATGTGTGGGTTCATATGCAGGTTGGCCATTGTAGTTATGTTGTGTGGGGGTTGGGGGAGATGTCAAAAATCTAAACAAATGTGATGTAGGGATGATTAGCATTACAGGGTAGATTCCCAGGCATTTCGTAGGATCACCTACAGTTTCCTTCCCATTATTCAACAAAAATCTCTTGTCAGGGACAGCAATTATTTCTGTATTGGCCAAATGAATGCCATTTTTCATGTTCATCCCTTCATGTCACTCTAAATAAAATCAAAGCCATTACATGGCCTTCTGCACGCATCATTTTGCCTCATTTTACTCCATCCACCACACTCTTTTCTCTAGTGTTCACATGGCCTGCTTCCTCTTGTTGGTCAGTTCCCTCCTCAAGGACCCTTTTTTCAGAACTCTCTGCCTGGTAGGAAATAGCACCCTCCCTCCAAAGGTCATTCTTTATCCCATTACCTTTGTTTTTTCTCTAAGCATTTATCACCTTCTGGTATATTATCTAACTATACTTCACTTATATAGTTTTTTTTTTCCAGTCTTCTACCCTAAAATATAAGATGAAGGAAAGGATTTTTATCTTTCATTCATTATTGTATCTTCCAAAGCTTAAACTTTACAAATAGTAGAGTCTCAGTATGCCAGCTGAATGAATACATTTTCTCTTAGCATCCTCAGCATTTCTCCATTACAATACATGATCAATTATTTTGCAAACAAAATGGTTATCTTTATGTGTCTGTTTTTATTTTTTTATCTATAGTATCTAGCTATATACTACATTAATAGAGATTTAATACACTTTATAAAAATATGCATTGTATAAAATGTGCTTAGTAGAAGCTTAAATACATTAATTGATGGATTGTTGATGATATACTACTTTCTCACTAACTGTGAAATGATTTTTTTTTTTCAGATCCACTTTTGGCAAAGGCTTTATGACTCACTTGAATAAATAATGAGTCATTGATTTTTATTTATTTGTTCTTGGAATTTTTTGAAATTTTATTTGTATATCAATTCATGTATGTATGTATGTATGTATGTGTTTATGTTCGTATTTGGAAATGTCAGTATATTCAGAGTTGCTGACAACTGATGGTAAATTTTTATCATTGCATGTAGTATTAGGTAGTATTTATTCTCCATGGGAAAAACAAATATAATACCACATGTCAGCTAAAATATCTAGTGACAGAATTCAATAGGTGTCTGCTATGTTCCATGCACTGAGAGAGGAAAAGGGTTGAGAAAATGAACCCATCAATCGATGCTTACTGAATAAAAGGGCAAAACTACTATAGGCCTTAGTTGAAAAAAAATTCATAGGTAATTTCCTCATCCCAAGTGATGTTGGCATACTTAAATATTATATTACAGCTTTCTTTGATTTAATAAAGTTCACTGAGTTTCTATTTGTTGCTTTTTATGGCTTTAATAACTTGTTGTGTTTTTTTAGTGGAGTATAGCTGCTTTACAATGTTGTGTTAGTTTCTGCTGTACAACAAAGTGAATCAGCTATATGTTTACATGTATCCCCTCCCTCTGTTTTTGTTATTTTAATATTGTCTATACTCTTCAACTTGAAAGGCGGTTTATTTTTAATGGTGTCTATGGTTGAAATATATCACATCTTTTCTGTGATATAAGGTTAGAATTTGTCTATTCTTAAACTTTAAGCTGAGGAATACCTTCCCTTTTGCAAGTTTGTAAAACATACGTGACTTGTTCTTGTCAAGACCTGTGAAAAGTATGAGACTTTATTTACACGCTAACAAGTTAGGCTGCAACCGTTTTTGACTCAAGAAACTACTGAGTCAGAAATGAGGACAGAATATTACTCCCAGCAAATGCATGAGCCAGAGTAGCAGCAATTTTTGTGTCAGCTACCTAAGCCCTGAATCCCACAAGAAAACTACAAGCGGGCTAGACGAAATCTGCCCATGCAGTAGGCTGTGTTGTGGGAGAGGAACCTCCTATGAGGCCACCAAGCACTAAATTATAGAGCTGGTCTTTTCTTTCCCTGCTGGTTGATATGTTTATTTGTAATTCACCCTGACAATTTTTTTTTTTGGCCGCTCGGTTTGTGGGTTTTTAGTTCCCAGACCAGGGATTGAACCTGGGCCCCTGGCAGTGAGAGCACGGAGTCCAAACCACTGGACCACCAGGGAATTCCCTCCCATGACAATTTAAGAATCTTTGAAAATGAGAAATTATCTCTTCAGAGTTTGCCAGTGGGGGGTCAAACTTGATGTTGGATTTAATGTGCTTGTGATATCTATTGCGGCAGATTGAACTAAGTGATTATTGTCAACATAATTGAGGTAAAAATGGATAACACCTCTTAAGCATATCTTTTGTACCAGGCACATTGTTAATTGTTGTTTTATGTATTATCTCTTTTATTTCTAATGGTGCCTTTTTAGGCAGATAATACATCATTTTTGAGAAAAGAAAAAAGTACGTAGCATAGAGAGGCTAAGAAACCAAAGTGTAGAGGAGTTCAAGTGTATATATATTGTCAAACATCAGAAAGAAGTAAAAACACAGCCTCTAGAAGGCACTACCTTAACCTCCTTTTTCTTTCCACACAAGAGCAACAGTTCCATAGTGGTGACTTCCAGATGTGTGGGAAAAAACTCAACTTGGCAACCTGACACACTCTTCCATAGCAATGATAGAAATAGCTAATATTGATAAAGAAATTTTTTCCTGCATCACTGGATATCTCAATGCCATATGGTAATTTTGTGACAGAATCTGGCAAAAACTATACCTTCCAATGAATCTGTGCTTCATTAAAGTGCACTTGATGTCAATTATTTGGTGAAAATACATTCTAACAGATTGAGCTATGGGTGTGGCTCATTTTAATAAAACTCACTTTAAATAAAGCCAAAGTCTTAAGGCATAAATTAGAAGGTAATAAAATACTTCATAAAAAAGATTCTTCATAGTATAAACCAATTTATTAAAGGGTTATTCTAAGTGGATAACTCTCCCCTTAGCTTTAGAGTAACCTTAATCTTACTTAATAGACACACATACATACAGCAGATTTTATAAAATGTGTGCATAATTCAATGGTTGAATTTATTTTTCTAAATAGAGTCACAAAATAGTTCATTAGCCTTAGAATAACCTTTATTCAAACCTCTAATTTTATACATGAACAAAACTACAGCCAGTTAAGTGATCTACAAAAGTCACTTCTATATTTTTATTGATAATTTTTGTCTGATTAATGTATCAATTATTGAGGCAGTTAATATTACACAACTAGGGAAATATATTTTTCTCGGAACTATTAATTAATTGGGAACTATTCCCTAGTTCCCAATTTTATATATTCTTAAATTTGGCTGCATAGAACAATAGAATTATTATAAATTGCTATAAACTGATTCTAAACTTTGATCATTATGCAGTTACTCTCTTCTCTAGTAAAGCTTTTTTTCCCCTGAATGTGTAATTTGTCTGATATTTGTATTGTTCTGCCTTTTTTTTGTTGTTAATATTTCCTACTTGCAGCCTTTTGGACCACTCTATTTCATTGTGTATCTGGTAAAAGCATATTATAATAATATTATAATAATATTGCCATTTCTAGTCTGTCAATCTCTATCTTGTAAAAGGATAGTTTAGTCCAATTGAAAAAAATACTGATTTTCTGATTTTTAAAAATTCAATTTTCTTATTTGTTTTCATATAAGTTTTTATACTCCTTTAATGACATTTTTCAGATTGAATTTTTAAATTACTTTTTATTAATTTGGTAATCATACCTATTCTTTTAGAGATACAATAAAAATGTTGACTTCATAAAATGTGAAATTTGATTATTTTTATAATTTCAAATTAAAATCTAGCATTTCTACCTGATTTTTCTATAAATATGTTGGTTCTTTTGTGATAGCCTTGTTTTCTTGGACCTTACATTGAAAACTGCCTTGTCAGCAGTCTTTTTATGTTTTTAAACCAATAAATCTCCTTGTGTAATAATTTGAATCTATTTTAATATCTGCAATCTATTTAGGTTTGATTACATTGAAGTTTATTTTCTTGCTTTTATTGATAGTACCTCTTTCTATTGTACCTCTTGCTCTCCCAGCATTCCCTAAACAGAGCCATAACTGAAAAGATAAGTTTTCTATCAGTCTTGTTCTGGCATATGTATTATAAATCACTGAAAGTCACTGCTATTTAGAGATCTTGTTTTCTGCTGATGTCTTCAGTTTGGCTTCCCAGCTATCCCATTATCACATGCTTATGACTTTATTTTTTTAAACCCATTTTTAAATTATTTTTTTCTTACTTGTGGTCCATTAAATCTGAAACTCTAGGTAGATACACACAAGAAGACTGTTGACCTCATCACATATTTACCTCTCCATATTTTTTTCTTTCAAACTATTTTAGTTATTTATTACTCTAATGTTGATAACAAGTCATCTAGCATATTTAAAGAGTAACTCAGAGTCCTGCACGCCAGCTTAGATGATTGTTCTATTTAATTATTTAACCAGCTCATAATATGGCTTGTCAAATGGGGAAGAGCATTTTGTGAAATCACTTATTCTAATTCTTTGGAAGAAAACAGAAATCTCCAACCACTTTGCCTTATTCTTACACTGATAATACTGGTGAATAGGAAAGTATCATTATACTTCGAACACCTCTATCTCCATCTATTTGGAAATGCAGCATGCTCTGACTTGTGATACTATTTGCATTGTTTTACTAAGCCATAATTAAATTTGCTTACAATTTTGCTTAATATTTCACCTTTAAAGGAATTGCCTCTCTATCTGATAAATATACTGACAGAAGTGATGAGACTGCTACATCTTCTCATAGCCCCCAGAATCATGTATCAAATATTTTGGATATCTAACAAATACTTGTAGTTAATTCACAGACTTTAATTTTATGATTTATACTTAAAGACTATATCATCTGTCATTCTCTAAAATCAAATAAACTCAACCTATTCAATCTTCTCCACAGTATTCCTGTATTAGCATTTCTACTACTCTTTCACTAGTTTTTAATTTCTTCAAATATGTAGAGATTATAAGAGGACAACATACTTCAATAATTGTAGCAGCATGCTAAGTATAACAAAATGACTACTTCCTGGGTCTTGGGCATTGAATTCCTTTCATACACTCCATAATCTTGTTAACATTTTACAACATCAGCATGACTGATTGACAAGACGTTTTTAGTCAGTAGCCTACAATTTGTTTATGATGTTCTTTTGTCAAAAGAGTCATTTCCTATAATGACATTATTTCTTTCTCTCACCATCCACCATACACACACACACACACACACACACACACACACACAAACATTCACAAACATCAAACACAAATGTTTGGCATATAGCATACCAGTCTTATTATGGGCACTTTGTGGTGCCATATAAGTGGAAACAGATTTATTTAGAAAGAACAGGAAGTAATAAAAGAAGCTATTGCTTTGGAATTGAATCTAACACATAAGGAAATTATAACTATAAATGAGGAATTACTATGTATTCCTAGTTTCTAAGCTGTCTTACACCCGTGTGAGTGTGTGTGTGTGTATAAATATATGCAGTGAAAACGGCACTAATAGTCACACATATATACATATTACATATGAAGTTTTAAGTTGGTTTAATTTAAATTTATTATGGCAAAATTACCAAATGATATTTCTCCTCTTTGATATTCATGAAGGTTTCAGGTAACTGTATGGCACTACCAATTGATTTCATACTCATTATTTCAACCAGAATATTATTGCTTTCCTATTATTTTTCTCTTTTCTCTTCCTATTATTTTTCTCTCTCTCTTAAGTTTTTCAACTATCACTTCTCTTCTGAGATTGCTGCTTGAGATTAATAAGAGGGACAAAGAATGAACTGTTACAATAATAGAACCAGAAACAAAACAAAATAGTTTCATGGAGAGCAAGAGAAAAATAATTTTGGAAAGTAACAGCAGTGTTAAACAATACAAATACATTAAGTATATGAGAATTAAGCACACACCATTTTATTTGGAATTTAGTGACCTTATTTGTAGCCATTTTCTGGGATAATAAGGTAGAAAGTAGAATACCATCAGTTGGAACTAAATGAGAATTGAACTATAGTAGAGTACTATGTCAGGATATTTTGGCTACAGAAAAAAAAAAATACTGCAGGGGGAGTATAACTTGCTAAGCCTTTTTTAAAGAATTGTATTTGTAGACCAAGGGAAAAAAATCCAGAGGGCAGAAAAAAATGAATATTGGAAAAAATGATTAATGACACTCTGTGGAAGCTTGTGATGGGATTATATTCATAGCGTATGTAGAGGAATTGTGAAGAGAGAGTAAAATGTTACTCTCTGTCATGAAAATGACTGGGTGTCACTGTAGATGTACTTTTTAGATTGAATTCGAGTAATTTAAGGAAAAATAACCTGAAATTTTTCATGTTTTTGTATATGAAAAAGCAATTTTATCTACTAAAAATGAAGGGTAAACATGTCTAAGGTGCTTCCTACTGAAACATCTAGAAAACTGTATAAATAATTCCAACTACTGGATAATGGGTAGTGCTGTTCTGTGCTGTTGAGGAAAAAAGGAAACGAAGTGAGTATTTTACTCTGGCTTTTAATATGGAAGTACATTCTAGATGTCTGATGAAGGAGGGGATCCCCAAGTAAAAAATGGTCTCACTGAGTTTTAGAATGGTGATCAGAGTTTAGTGTTTCTGAGGAGGCCTGAAGTTGTAGGACAATTTTAGGAGTATACAAAGGGTCCCAGAAATCTACAAAAAGGTCCCTTGAGTGCTTGATGAGTACTAAAATGTGCCATGTGAAACTCAACTAGGGTGGACAAAAAATGACCAGGGAACATTATGCTTGACTGGTTACTAACTTTCACACAGAGTTGGGAGACTTTCCATTTTCCATCAGCCTGATTGCAGAGTTGTTGATCACTATGGGAATGCAATCCAGACCAAAGAAGGAAAACACCCTCTGTCGTGGAGCTTAACAATAGAGTAAAGACTTCTGTAGAACTGCCTTTACAGCGTTTACAGACAGACCTCAAAAGCACACTGAATTTCATACACCTTGACTGCCTGCCAGGATAAAGCTTGGCTTTCTTAAAAATGAAGTCAGTAAAATCCAGATATATACCAATATAAAATTCTAAATATCCACAATCTTCATAAAATTTACTAGCTACTTAAGGAAGCAGAAAAATGAGATCCATGGCAACAAGAAAAACTGTTCAATAAAGCCAAGCCCCACAATGATGATGGGGTTAACAGACAAAGATGTTATAATAGTAATTATGACAAAATTCAGCTATTTAAGGCAAATATGAACATAATGAGGAGAGAAATGAAAGATATAAGAAAACCTAAAGGGACATCTAGATAAAACAATAACATTTTAAAATCTTAAGTAGCTGGGTTAAATTAGAAGCAGATTAGACACACTAGAAAAATTAGAAGTGTCAAGCAGTTCAATGTCTGTGTAAATGGGGTCTCAGAATGATATGAGGAGTAGAAAAACATTTGAAGAAATAATTGCCAGGTATTTTCCAAATTTGTGTGAGAACTATAAACCCAGAGATCCAAGAACTTCAATGAACCTCACTGGACATACACAAAGAAAACCACAAAAAGACACACAATAATCAAATAGATGAACATCTGTGACAAAAAGAAAAGCATAAAAGCATTGAGAGAAAAATATACATTACATACAAAAAAAATAAGAAATTTTGTAGACCAAAAGATAATTGAAAAACATCTTTTAAAGGTGTTCAAAGGGAATAAAGCCAAAACATAATTCTGTATGAAGCTAAAATGTGATTCAAAAATGAGGATGAAAAGGCTTCCCTGGTGGCACAGTGGTTGAGAGTCCGCCTGCCGATGCAGGGGACACGGGTTCGTGTCCCAGTAGGGAAGATCCCACATGCCGCGGAGTGGCTGGGCCCGTGAGCCATGGCCACTGAGCCTGCGCGTATGGAGCCTCTGCTCCGCAACAGGAGAGGCCACAATAGCGAGAGGCCCACGTACCGCAAAAAAAAAAAAAAAAAAAAAAAAAATGAGGATGAAATAAAGATTTTTTTCAAAGAAAAACTGAGGGAATTCATTACCATTAAAACTATGTTACAAAAAGTGTAAAAGATAGGTCTTAAAGCAAAGAAAAATGATACCAGGCAGAAATGTGGATCTTCACAAAAGAATGGAGAATAAAAGAAATGATAAATATGTAGACATTATTCCATTTTAAAATAATTTCAAAAGATAACTGGTTGTTTAATGCAAAATTAATGAGTATGTGCCATGTACCTATCTATTATAGGTAGAGGTAAAATATATGACAACAATAGCATAAAAGACAGGAAATGGGCAAATACAGTATACCGTAAGCTTCTTCTATCATAAAGAAGAGGTATGTCTTAATCTTCTTACATACATGAAGTGGAATATCATTTGTAAGTAGACTGGGATGAGTTAAAGATGCATATTGCAAAGCACAGCACAACCCTTAAACCTATAAAGAGATATAAATATTAAACTAATAGTTGACGAAGAGTAAACTCCTCTAATATACTTAATAAATTCAAAGGAATCAAAGAGGAAGAATAAACAGAACAAAGAACAGATGGGAGAAAGAGAAATCATATGTATTAGTTTTCTAGAGCTGTCATAACAAAGTATCACAACCTGGATGGCTTAAACAACAGAAATTTATTTTCTCACAATTCTGGAGGCTGGAAGTCTAAGAAGAAGGTGCTGGTACCATTGCTTTCTCTGAGGTCTCTCTCTGTGTCCTGCAGATGACTGCCTTCTTGCTGTGTCCTCACGTGGCCTTTTCTCTATGTACACACCCAATTAAAAACTGCCCAAAAATCTAAACAGACATTTCTCCAAAGAAGATACATAAACTGCCAAAAGCACTTGAAAAGATGCTTAGCATCATTAACTTTCAGTGAAATCAACACCACAGTACCACTTCATACCCAACAGCGTAATTATGACCGAAAAACCAAATAATAATAAATGTTAGCAAGGACATTGAGAAATCAGGTATGTCCTATGCTGCTGGTAGAACATAACGTTGTGCAGCTGCTTTAGAAAAATGTCTGATAATTCTCAAATGGTTATATACAAAGTTATTATATGATCCAGCAATTCCACTCCTACATATATGCCCAAGGTATTATTTTGGATCATAAAGTATATCTAAACAAAATCAATGGATGAGATTATAAAGTATATATAGAAAAAATTGAGGATATTTTCTGACTGTAGAAAAATAAATAACAAAAAGATAATCAGAAAGTTTCCAACTGTTAGAAATTAAGCAACATACTTTCAAACAACACATGGGTCAAAGAAAAAGTTACAATAGAAATTAGAAAATATTTTAAACAGAAAGAAAATGAAGACACAGGATATGAACCTTTGTGGAAAATAGCGAAAACAATGCCTAGAGGGGAATTCATAGCCTTAACTAGATATATTAGAAAAGAACAAAGGCTGAAAATCTATAATCTAAGCGTCCATCCCAAGATGCTGGGAAATGTATAGAAAAGCATACAAAGTAAAGAGAAAAAAATAATTAAGGGGCTTCCCTGGTGGCACAGTGGTTGAGAGTCCACCTGCCGATGCAGGGGACACGGGTTCATGCCCCGGTCCGGGAAGATCCCACATGCCGCGGAGCGGCTGGGTCCATGAGCCACGGACGCTGAGCCTGCGCGTCCGGAGCCTGTGCTCCGCAACGGGAGAGGCCACAACAGTGAGAGGCCCGCGTACAGCAAAAAGAAAAAAAAAAAAAATTAAGATAAGATAACTCAATGAAAGATAAATACACACAGAGGAATACATTAACACAAGAGGTGGTTCTTTGAAAATATGGATGATTCTAATCAAATGCTAGCAAGACCTATCAAGGAAAAAAATGAATAATTTACAAGTTACAAATATCAGATTAAAAAGTCATATCACTCTGGACCCTACACATATGAAAGTGAAAATAAAAATATATTATTAACTCTTTACACCATACATTTGACAATTTTTGAGAAGAAAAAATAATCCTTGAAAAGCATATTCCAAGATTGGTACAATAAGTAAAAGGAATATGAATAGTGTTATAACTATTAAGAAAAACATAATCCATTATTTAAATCTTCCTCAGAAAGATTACTTCACCAAAAATTTATTTCAAATATTGAAGAAAGATATTAAGCAAAACTTTTAACAGTAGTCCAGATTGTGGGGTGTGTGTGTGTGTGTGTGTGTATGCATGTGTGTATGTACAGCAGTCATTTTATGACATCTGCAAACCTTGATACCAAAATCTGACCAGGAAGCTTTAATTTTTTAAAGTAATTCTCCAATTTTTTAAATATTTTTACTTGAATATTTTAATCATAATTATTTCAAAGTCTTTATTAGTTAAGTTCATTATCTAGATCATCTATGGATGGTCTAGAGGGATCATGTAAATATTCTCTTGATTTTTATCTTGATTTCCTTACTCTTGGTATTTCTAGGGTGGTTTTTGTTTTGTTTGTATGTTTGTCTCTTGGTTGTTTTGTTTTGTTCTAGCCATGTTGTATTAAAAAAATAGTAGAAGCTCTAGGTTATACAGTCTCCCTCCAGAGGGGCACACCTTTTCCTTTTGTAGGTAGATAGAGTGGCAAGCAAATCAATTTAATCCTATCTCGGATGGAGTTTAGTGGAGGCAGGGTTGAAGTTTTAGGAAGGCTCAGTCTACTTCTCACTCCAATCCTTGGGACTTAGATTCCAAAGTTTTCAATTTAGAGTTTACTGGGCTCACCAGTACTGTTTCTCTGGAATATTCAGACTCTATCTTACCACTACCAGGGTACTTTGGCAAAGACTTCTCTGCTTCTCAGAATGTTCCAGCTAAAACTGTGCCTGCTAGTCCACCCAAATTCAGAATCTGTCTACTGTCTTAAAAGAGAAATTGACACTATGTCTGAAGCCATTCAAGTTTCCAAAGTTGTCTCTTTAGCCCGGGTGTCAGTATAGCCCATGAACCTAATCCAGCCTATTGATTTTTCTATAGCTTATGAGCTAAGAATGGTGTTTACATTTTAAATGGTTGGAAAAATCAAAGAAGAACAATATTTCATGAGATATGAAATTATACAAAATTAAAATTTCAATGTCCATAGTTTTTTAGAACACAGACACACCCGTTCATACATATTATCTAGTGTTACTTTGGCTGCCATGGCAGAATTGAGTATTAGCCACAGAGAAAATATTTACTCTCTGGCCCTTGACAGAAAAAAAAAAAAAATTATCATCCCCTACTCTAGTCTATAAAATCTCCAAAAGTTCTGAAAGTTTCTGTGTGCCCTAGCAGTGGCCTTTTGTCCAGGCAAAGCCCAGATTCTCACTGAAAGCCTACAAGAAAAAAATTTGGTTTCAGATTATAAATTTATCACTCGTAGTTCTCTCACTCCAAAATCTCTACCCTCAAGTGCTTTTTCCTTCAACATGCTCTGATTTTTTTAACTATATATATATATATGTATCTATATACACACACACATATATATATTTTTTTCCTCTTTTATCTACCTTTTCCTATTTTATCTGGTTTTTCTTGACAGGAGCAATCACATATAGAAATCTCCATTCTATTTGCAAATGGAAGACAACCATTAATGTTAAGAGCTGGGTTATTGCTGTATTTCATTTTGCTTATTATAAGAGGTATCCAGGGGAAAATAAAGGCAAAAGTTGAAAATATCTGGGTCATTGAAGAGTTTCTGCTTTGAAAGGAGGCAACAAATCTCCCAGTTCAATCCCTTATTTTGCAGGTTAATAAATCATGGCTTAGAGTGAAGTGTGAGAAGTTTGTCAGGATCTACCCTTAGATTTTAGTAGTCAGGAGTTGAGTCCTAAATCTCTGGATCTTGGAAACTTTACTCTGTTGTCCTCTGTGTGACCTTCACTGTACATGCACATATGTGTATATAAGTTTAGTTGAAGTGGTAGGCTGAGTCTGAGTGAGTGTGTGTGTGTGTACACGTACCTTTCGAGACCTATGTATATTTGTGTTATTGACACAATTAGATAATGCTCTGACATTTGAAGTTATTGAAAATTATGTTTGAACTCTTTGTCCTGTGTTGTTCCCAAGAGAGAATATTGCCTTCCTATCTTGCTTGGTAAAAATGAAATTATCGAGGATGTTTTCAGTTCAACTTAAATTTATCCAAAGTGATTTAAATATTATTTTTGAAGTAAAAGTATAAAGCGTCATTTAAAAAATCGGGTTAATGAGAGAAATGCTGACAGATTCCTAGTGTTAGTGTCACTGCAGACTAGTTCTTTATTCAAGGCACCAATTAAGTACAAATTTACATTTAACTTATCAGAAAGAATATTTGTGAAATTTTTATTCAGCTTTTGTAATTTTAAGCAGAGTTTATTCTCTAATACCAAATAATATATGCTTACACTTGCTTCTATATATTTAGCTATCTAGGTAGATGGCATATCCCATATAGAATACAGTGGAAGCCCTATAATAAATATATTTCTTATTATAGAAACTGTCCAGAAGATTACACCAAGACTGAAGGATACCAAATGTATCTTATATCTAACCTTTTCATTGGCGCTAAGTAATATTTACCAAAATTATTAAGTTGGATCTATTTTAGCATCCAGGACAGACATATCCAGGACAGACTATCATTGATAACATATCTAATAATACATTTAAATATAGAAATTTATTCAAATTTTCAAGTTTTTCATGAAATTCTTTAGAATTAGACATTCTAGCTCTACTTTTTTTTTTTACTATTAAAATTTATTGCAATAGGGCAGAACTCAGGACGAGGCATAATGAAAAAACATTTATTTTATTAGTGTTCTCCTTCCTACTGATACTAGTAATCTCTAACAAATATCTATTATTTAAATAAAATTTTTCCGGCTTAGCAAAATATATTTTCTTTTTTTTTTTTTACATATAAATGCTATATCCAGTTTATTGATGTACTAGATTCTTAAACCATATAGGGTCTTCAGTTTATGCTGACATTGTAGATTTTTCTTTTCTATAACCTAGACCCTCAGAGACACAGGAGTTGTAAAGTCTCATCTTACCAGCAAATTATAGATATTCAAATGGCTAGAGTGCAGAATTTAATCCTCAGTAGACTCATGCTGAGTTTTAATCCCTAGCAGAGAGAACTGCTCCTGCCTTTCATGTCATTATCAGGAAGGTTGTGTCAATATAATTCCACTTTTATTGAATGCCATCTATAAACTACAAGCTAGTACTGAATCCTCCTTCATCAAAGCCTAATGTGTTCATCTATGTGAGGTATAGGTTTACCAAAATACACCTGTTCAACCTGAGATACAGTTTCCCTAAGCATAAGAGATGACCATGAAACAAGAATTCACAATTCTTTATAAAGTACCTTAGTCAATGCTGTTTTAAAAAAAATAGAAATATTCAACAAGGTTGACACTTTGGTTATTTATCCAAAAAAGGGAGAAATAAAGCAAACAAACAAAAAAATGTAATCTGGATTCTGGTTTAACTCATCACTACTCGCATTGGCAGGGGTCAAAAGGGGGGTTTGATTATTAAGAACGAACTTTTTCCCTCCCCTATCCTCCTTATGTCTAATGGGGAAGATTGAAAGGGAAGGCAGAGAACTCTGTGTGCCCCTGGTAAAAACTCCCTGCTTCCCCAATCCCCACTGTCCAATGATCACAGCCTGTGGTCAAGTCTGACATCTTAGAGGGACAACAATTGATGGTTCTCCATTATTTGCCACTTCCACTGTATTGTTTCAATACAGTGTATTCCACTGTTCTGTTTCAATAACAGTATAAATAATTACACTGTTATTGAAACAGAACATCTCACTGATATTTGGATTTTTTAACAAGCTGTATAACAAAAACTTTTGACTCACCTATTCAAATCTCATGCCCTTGTTTTGAACTCTCAGCATCACTCATCTTTTTATTCTATAGTTTTGCCTTTTCCAGAATGTCATTTAATTGGAAACACACAATATATACCATTTTGCATATTGACTGCTGTCACTTAGCACTATGCATTTTAGGTTCATCTATGTCATTTTGTGGCTTGATAGCTCATTTCTTTTTGTTGATGAAAAATTGTCCATTGTATGGCTATACCACAGTTTGTTTATCTATTCACCTGTTAAAGGACATCTTGGTTCCTTACAGGTTTGGCTACTGTGAATGAGGCAGCTATAAGCATAAGCTACAGGATTTTGTGTGGACATGAGTTTTAGAACAGTTTAAATACCCAGAAGTGTGACTGCTGGATCATATAGCAAGATTATGTTTAACTTTGTAAGAAACGACCAAACTCTCTTCGAGTGGCCATATATTTTGTACCCCTACCAGCAATGAATAAGAGTTTCTCTTGCTCCACAACCTCACCATCAACTATTATTATCAGTTTTTTTTGGATTTTAACCATTCTAATAGGTATGTACTGGGATCTTATTGTTGCCTTTTTTTTTATTTTTTGGAGTATAGTTGCTTTACAATATTGTGTTAGTCTATACTGTACAGCAAAGTGAATCAGCTATATGTATACATATATCCCCTCTTTTTTGGATTTCCTTCTCATTTAGGTCACCACAGAGCATTGAGTAGAGTTCCCTGTGCTATACAGAAGGTTCTCATCAGTTTTCTATTTTATACATAGTATCAATAGTGTATATATGTCAATCCCAATCTCCCAATTCAGCCCACCCCTCTCCTTTCCCTCTTGGTATCCATTCGTTTGTTCTCTGTGTCTAGAGACATGGATGGACCTAGAGACTGTTATACAGAGTGAAATAAGTCAGAAAGAGAAAACCAAATATTGTATATTAATGCATATATGTGGAATCTGAAAAAATTGGTATAGACGATCTTATTGTTGTCTTAATTTGAAGCTTTCTAATTATAAATGATGTTGAGCCTTATTTGTCATATGCTTATTTGTTATCTGCATATCTTGTTTGGTGAGGTGTCTGTTCAAATATTGCCCATTTTTAAAGAAGTGGATTGTCTATATTCTTACTTGAGCTTTAAGAGTTCTTTGTTTATTTTGGATAACAGTCCTATATCTGACACGTGTTTGTCAAAGCTTTCTTCCCCCCAGTCTTTGGCTTGTCTTTCCAGTCTCTTAACAGCATCTTTTTCAGAGAAGTTGCTATTTTAGTGAAGCCCAACTTAACAGTTTTTTCCTTCATTGATTATGCTTTCGTCTTTTACCTAAAAACTTACTGAGATACCATTCCACACATTCACTGGCTATAATAATAATATTAGAAAAAAATGAAAAATGACAAGTAAAAATGGTGCCACCACTGTAGAAATAGTTTGCCCATCCCTTGAAAAGTTATACACAGAATTTCATATGACCTAGCAATTTTACTTCTAAGCATAAACTCAAAAGAACTGAAAATAGGTACTGAAACAAATTCTTGTGCATGAATGTTTATAGTAGCATTATTCACAATGTCCATTAACAGACGAATGAATAAACAAAAGTGTCATATTCATACAATGGAATATTATTCAGTTAAAAAAAAGAATGAAGTACTAATACATCCTGCAACATGGATGATTATTGAAAACATGCTAAGTGAAAGAAGCCAAATATTAAAGATGACATACTGTATAATTCCATTTGTACAAAATAACCCAAATAGGTATATCAGTGGAAACCGAAAGCAAATTAGTGGTTGCAGGTGAATGGGGAGTGACAACTTAACCTGTACAGGGTTTCCTTTTGGGGTGATTAAAATATTTTGGAATTTGATAGAAACGATGGTTGCACAACATTGTGAATGTACTAAGTGCTTCTGAACTGTACACTTTAAAATGGTTAATCTTATGTCATGTGAATTTTGTCTCTAAAAAACAACAAGGATAAAAAACTCATTGCCAATTCCAAGGTCACCTAGTTATTCTCTTATGTTTTCTTCTAGAAATTTTGTAGTTTTGTCTATTTTTATTAGTGTTTTAAACAATAAGATTTTTAAAAATAATAATAAATGTTCCAAGTAAATATATATTTTAGAGCAGCGGTCCCCAACCATTTTGGCATCAGGGACCAGTTTTGTGGAAGACAATTTTTCTATGGACGGTGGGGGCGATGGTTTAGGTGGTAATGAGAGCTATGGTTCAGGCGGTAATGCAAATGATGGGGAGCGGCAGATGAAGCGTCACTTGCCCGCCTGCCGCTCACCTCCTGCTGTGCAGCCCAGTTCCTAACAGGCTGCATATCAGTACCGGTCCACGGCCCAGGGGGTGGGGACCCCTGTTTTAGAGTATATATTTTGGAGTATATATTTTCTTAGTTACCTAATAATGTAGTTTTGCACATTATTTTTTAAACAACTTAATGCAATTAGAATTTAATAAAATGTATTTTTATATATTAATTTTACTTTTCTACATTCTTCATTTATTCTAATATATCCATGTTTGTTTGTATAATAAATAACTTCTAGAGTTTTTAAATAAAAGGTAAACTTATTGGGCAATGTATGGAATAAAAACAAGAAACTAGTTATTTTATGATGCCTATTATAAATTAAAATATACAGAAATGGAAGTTTTTTGATTGCCATAATGAAAGGCAAGTTTAACTAGCATGTGTTGATTAAAAATATTTACACCTCTTTATATTTCCCTAATTATTGGGTCTGCATGACAAGCATACAAAATTAAAATTCTAATAAATTACAAAGAAAATTTTATTATCAAACAAATTCAAAATAATATGTTCTCCAGTTTGTCCTCTTTGAAATAGAAAAGAACATTATAAATGTGCAATACATGTTCAGAGAGATCAAACCAGAATTTACATTTTACTTTATATTAAGAACCTGAAAATTAATACTAGGAGGCTGGAGCCACCCTCAGTTGTGGTATTAATAAGTCATTATGAATCAGTTTTAATATTTATTATCCTTTAGTCACATTTTTCATCCTTAATATTGAATATAAATCTTTGAATCATCTAAAATGTTATATTTTATTATTTGGATTACACAACTAAGTTCATTAAAGTTAGGAAAGGAAATAACCAAATAAAAGTGACTCAAAGCAAAGAGCATGAAGGCATTAGTAATATCATCAGAGTGACTTTCTTTACTGAATTCTAGCTAGAACTGGCAGCCCTTCACTAGAATGTGATAGCTAGGCCATTGGGTAACTTTTTCCACTGAATAAGGTAATATTTTCCACTGAATATTTTATATGACAGTGGGATAATTGGGATATTAGTATATTTGGTTCAATGCCTGCCAAATTTTTCAGAAGCCATGGAGATATTAAGTTAATTAAAATAATATGTTTCGGGTGATATAAGAAAGATACATTGTTGTAAAGAAGGCTGTTTCATCATGTACAGGGGACAAAATATTTGGAGGAGAATAAAGATAATTTTATTAAGAATGCATATGAATGGCTACAATAGCTTCAACAATAGGAATAAGTGCATCCAGCTATATCTGAAATCCTTAGAAATAAAGATCTCAGAATACATTAGATTTTTCAGACGTATTTTCTATATAGAGTTTGAAGCACTTTCTGGCATGTTGGGCTTGATAAGAGTCTCACATAGCACTTTGGCACATGCTGTTCTTGACACAAATCATATACCATTACCTACGAGAAACCTCAGCTTTGCTTGCTTCCCTTTCCTTGCTAAGGTCTGAATAGTGAATACACAATGTTTTAGAAAGTATTCACTCTGATCTGACAAAAATGGGAAATCGTTTTCCTTTGTTGTTTCCCTTTGTTGTTCCTTGGCATACTTACCTCATATCATAAGCTCATGATAAGGACTTAAAATGTGATCAAATCCATAATGTTCAAATCTTACTTTGAATAGCATTCGTTTCTGTTTCTAACACATGCCCTATTCTAGCTCCAAATTCTCAAAAACTGCTGAGGTCTGAGAGAACCAATAGATATCACTCTTCTTCTGCTTCTTGATTTTTAGACTAATAGATGAAGTCACAGGAAGAGACCATTTTCCTTATGAAGAAGTTCCCACGCCCACCACCACATGTGGTACTGAGATTGGCCTGACTTACTTGGATCTAATGTGATGACTTCAATTTGGGCACTCAGGCATTTCTTAGGCTGAAAGACCACCTGACAATCCAATAACGCAGACTAATCTCTCACAAGGCAGCACAAGGCAAAAGGTTCAGAAGTAGCAATGACTAATCCAGACAGTTAAGGTTAGGAGTGATTACTAGCTCCCTATTTGGGTTGATTACCCACCAGCCTAGTTCAGCTTTGCTGAATAAGTAGGACTGAGAAAAAGAAAGATTGTACACCACACGCAGCCAAAATGTCAAGTTTAAAGTGGGTCACCTCCCTTGCTGAATAAATTGAATAAATAACACAATCATGACTCTGAATCTCACACTTTGACATGTGTAAGCAATAATGAACTAAGTTTTGCATGCGTCTACTAGAGGAAAGAAGTAGAGATTTTTGCAAGCCAGGCATCTGTAGCAGGTGTGTCGATGGAACCTACTTCCTGTTTCTAATACAGCTGCACATGTTTCTGGGAGGCAGCTTGAATTTGTGCCCCTCAACCTCAGTGATTTCATTTGCTTGGCTCTAGATTCTGGCATGTCTATGCATAAATTGTCAACTTTATTAAAGCTATAAAAGGCCTGAGTGTTAACATCAAGCATGCAGATGCAGTGCTCCCTTAGCCAAGCACACTTCCTGGACCACCACAATAGTGCAGCTGCAACCATTGTGAGCCATTAGCAGTGACATTCTGTAAATCTTAATCTGTTAAACAGTGGCACCGTCATGAGTTGATACAAGGTAAAAAGTTGCTATTTCAGTTAGCTAGTGGGTAGATCTCTATAAATATGCTATTTTTTCCCTTAGAGTCTAAGTTATGTACTTGAAGTCAAAATGTTATTTATAAAAATTGATAATTTGTAATTGCTAATTTAGCAATAATTTGGTGAATTTTTTGTTAGCCTGTCTTTTGATATCTCATAGTGTTTTACTTGAAAAGTGGAAAATTATTTTGAAGTCAGAACTTCTATTTCATCTACTTCTAATGATATAGAGATTTGTTATCCTTGAAGGCAAAATTTGTGGGTCCTCTTTGCCTTTTTGGTTCCTGAAAATTGATTCACATTTCTTCAGATCATTCTGTTGAACAGTGCCAAGAAGAACAGAGTCAGTCAAGATACAGTAAATTAATATCACTTAATTATAATTTAAATACCAAAAGATCAGTGTCAGACTTTGATAAGTAAAGAAGAAATAAGCCAAACATGACCATAATACTAATTTATTTCAAGTATTTAAAAAAGCGGTGTTAAGATGACTGAAAAACAATATTATTGGCCTGAGTGAATAAACCTTCATAAATTTAGAAGTCATTAACACAGAGACATTTAATATATTAACTGAATATCAAAAAGATCTATTATTAGGGCATCCTTCCCAAAACTATTTCTTTTTAACCTGGTATGTGTTATTTATGTACTATGCCCAGGGGATACAATGGTAAAGAAAATATATGGTATCTGTCCTCCCTCCTGAAACTTGTATTTAGTCTTATGGTCTACCATGGTTATTAAATGAACTTTGAAATTCATAGAATGCCATTTCTCTAAATATAATTATAGTCATAACTCTCTAAATCAGTAGGGATTTATTTATTTTTAAGTTTTCTATTACTGCTATAGCAAATTACACAGATTTAGTGGCACAAAACAACACACACTAATCTTATAGTTCTGGAGGTCAGAAGTCCTAAAATCAAGGTTTCAACATGCTATTCTCCTACTGGACACTCAAGGGAAGAATCTATTTCCTTGCCTTTTGCAGCTTCTAGAGAAAGCCTACATTCCCTGTTCCTTGGCTTGTGATCTCCTTCCTCCATTTTCAAAGTCAGAAGCAGGACAGTATCTTTAAATTTCTCTCTTTCTCACCTCAGCTTCTATTGTCACATCTTTTCTGACTTTGACCCTCCTGCCTTCACTTATAAGTACCTTTTGTGATTACATTGGTTTCACCAGGATAATTCAGAAGAGTCTCCTGATCTTGAAATCCTTAACTTAGTCACAACTGGAAAGTGCCTTTTGCCAGGTAAGGTAACATATTTGCAGGTTCCAGGGATGATGATGTAGACATCTTTGAAGAACTATTACTTTGCCTATCACAAACTCTTTACATTAGGGTGACCCACTCATTATCATAGTTGATAATCTATTATATATTAACACAACATGTGGATGAAAAGTTGAGTTACCTAAATATTTTTCTTAAATATCTCACAGCCTGAAAATTTTTGGAATAACCTGGATGATGGACTGAAGTTAAAAATTTTTTTTCTTGCAAGTTGACTGCTACGTCTATATTTACATATATTTATCTCAATGGAACTTTATAGCTTTTGTCCTGAAATGGTAAGAAAAATCATTGATGTCTCCCAACCTTATTCTTTAATTTTCACAATTCACTACCATGATGTATGAATGTGCCATGTATCTGCTTTTTTACCTGGCTCTTTTTCTAGGTAGCTGAGTAAGAATATAAGGAATGTGAATTACATTGATTTCATTAATACTAGAGAAATCAAATTTAAGTTAATTATTTTAATTGTCTCTACATGTGACGGTTAACTTTCTGTGTCAGCTTGCATGGGTCACAGTGTCCAGATATGTGGTCAGATGTTATTCTACATGTTTCTGTGAGGATGTTTTGGAGATGTTAAGGAGATTTACATTTAAATTGATGGGCTTTTGGTAAAACAGACTGCCCTCCATAATGTGACTAGACGTCTAAAGAAAGCCAATTAGCTGATGCCTTGAGTAGAACAAAAGGCTGATCTCTTGTGAGAAAGAGGAATTTCTACAGCAGACTGCTGCAGAATTTCTGCTGCAGGAATTTCTGCAGCAGACTGCATTTGGACTTGAATGTTTTTCCTGAGTCTCCAGCTTGCTGGCCTCCCCTATTAGATTTTGAATTTGCCAAGCATCCCCAGTTGTGTGAGCCAACTCTTTAGAATAAATCTCTTTCTACATATATACACATCCTATTGGTTCTATTCTTTGGGGAACCCTAACATCCTAAGATTAAAGTTATCTGCAGTTTGAGGTAACAAGTTTAAATTCTTAAAATAACATATTAGAGTTATTTCTTAGTAGTTATCTATTGCTGCATAACTAATTATGCCAAAACATAGTAATAAACATTACTGTCATACATTTTCTGTGGGTTAAGAATCTGGGAGTAGCTTAGCTGGCTGGTTCTCATTTAGAGTCTTTCATAAAACTGTAACCAGGTGTTATGTTAGTCAAGGCTGCAATCATTTGAGGTTTGACTGGGACTGGAGGTTCAGAAACTAAGTTCACTCACATGGCTATGGCTGGAAGCTTCAATTCCTTGCTGCTTGGGCCTCACCATATAATTGCCTAACATTTGTCAGCTGGCTTCTCTCAGGGTATGTGGTCTAAGAGACGGAAAGCAAAACTGTGCTACTTTATATGGCCTAGTATTCTAGTCACATACTGTCATCAGTGAGTAGTTATTCTTTAAAAGTGAGTCACTAAGCCCAGTCCACACTCAAAGAGGGGGGACTACATAATGGTATAAATATCTAAAGGGTAGGAATCATTGGGACCATCTTGGATGCCAGCTACCAATATTTTTGGAGGAGTAAAGGGCTTTGAAACGTTTAATACTTATGCCCTATGGTTTAAATAATAATAAACAGGGGTTGGCAAGCTACATCTTGGGAGTCAAATCCATCCCAAGGCTTATATTTTTATGGCCTTTGAACTTAGAATGTTTTTTCACATTGTTAGAGGATTAAAAAAAAAAAAAAAGAAAGAATATGTGACAGTGACCATATGTGATTAGAAAAGCTTAAAACATTTACCATCTGGTTCTTTATAGAAAACTCTGCCAATCCCTGGTTGTCAGGAACAATATTTGAGGCAATATCAGTATCATCACAGTTATATGAAATCAGTTAAGCAAATATGAATTTGCTAACTATATTATCTTAGGCCTACATTTTGTTTTCATTTATACAAGCCAGCAATAAACTTTTGTAATTACTGTTGTAGTTTTTTGTTGTTTTTAAAATTTTCTGTAATATCAACTCACATTAGTAATTAAAGAGACTGTTGTCAACTCAAAAATGAAACCATTCTCTTTTAGGAAGCCCTTGGTATCAAATTCACACTAAATTTCACTATTTCTTCAGCCGAGCCAACTGAAGAGTGGAATAAGCACAAAAGAACCATAACTAATACTGCTGTCAATGCATCAGAATTCCTTATATACAGATCAATCACTCCCCCTGGCCTCTACCACTCTCCTTTTGGGGCTACTATGTTCATAGAGTTTTTTTGTGTTTATTTCTCAGAATGACCATTACGCTGTGGATCAGTATGGCAGAAACCAATTGTTACTCCAAAGAGGTTTATTCCTATTGATCCTAGAAGTTCTGCTATTTGAGATATTTCTCCACTGTATGGAAACATAAAGTCAAAACATATTTACTAAAAACTATATGTTAAATATATTTTATGTACTGTGGGGATCACAAAGAAATAAAAGGCTGTCACAGTGTAATTCATAGGCCAGTGGGGGAGCAAACCTTTGCAAATGCAAAACTGGCTAACAAACAAGCCAATATGAGTGAAGTGCTAAGTCAGTGCTACATAGACAAAAGGTCCAGAAACATGTCCAGACGAATCTACACTTTAAAAGTAGGTCACTGTGTGATATTTGAGCTTATGGTCATGCTAGAATTTTGTTAAATACATGAAGCCTGGACTTATCTTTTGGACAGAAGTAGGGGAATAAAAACTCAATATTTGATTTTGCCTTATTCACCATTAATATTTCCTTTACCACCAACAGCCAGGGATGACTAAGAATTTAACTGTCCCAAACCTATTTCCAGAAAGCACCTGTTAATTATTCATAACATAAAAATCAAAGATAAGAGCTACTGCTGTGATGATACCATGAATATTTTCATCATCATTAAGCAGCTGTCCAGCTAACATAATGTAACTGAACTGGTGAGAAATTAAACCTCTAATTGTTGCAGATTCTATGGATGAAGCCATCAGAGACTATCAGATGGAATGAAACAAATGACTATTTTAAAATGATTTTGTGTGTGTGTGTTTACTCAATTTTAATTCCTATATTAATTGATAATTGTGCCTATGTTGAATACTTTCCTAAAACATTAAACCAAACACTATTCAGGCTTTTAAAAATTGTTTTCCTTTTTTTTTTAAGTAAGCAAATTTATTTGGTTTCCTAAGGTGGGCTCCTCTGTATATTTGATGCATGGGCTTTTGTGAAACTGAACATCAGAAAGGAGCAAGGAGGTTGTTAGAAATAAAACTTTTTTCCATCCCCTCCAAAATTTAGTTAACCTTCCTTCCCACCTTATCAAAGCAATTATCTGATACATATGAAAGTTAAATTGGTATAAGTATAAATGTATATTCGCAGGTGTGCCTGAAATTTCTATCTGATTTGAACATTGGAAATGCTTCTTTAAAAGGTAGATTTGTTTGTGGTCTTCTTAGGAGAAAATCTAATGTCATACATTTACTTCAGGCAGGAATAATTTTCTGAAAAGAACACTGAAGAACTAAAGGCTTGATGAAGTATTCAGTTCTAAAAGTTCCCAGACAATTTGAAAATGTCAAGACATGCATTATTCTGTTTATATTAAACAACCTGTCAGCCCAGCACATTTGTGAAAAATAACAGTGGTTATTTGTTTGCTATTTCCAATGTCTCTTCATTTAACTCAAAATGTCCCTCCCCCAACCAGAGCGTGCATTAAAAAAAAATTCTTTAAAACAATGTAGTACCTTCTAGTCACTTAACAACATTATTAATGTTTAAACTTGAAGAGAGCTAGTGATATTGCCCTTACTATAGACTGAATGTTTGTGTTCTACCAAAATTCATATGTTGAAACTTAATGCCCAATGTGACGTTATTTGTAGTGAAACCTTTGGGAGGTGATTTGGTCATAAGGGCGCAGCCCACATAAATGGGATTATCATCCTTATAAAAGAGACCCCAGTGCTTCCCTGGTGGCGCAGTGGTTGAGAGTCCGCCTGCCGATGCAGGGGACACGGGTTCGTGCCCCGGTCCGGGAAGATCCCACATGCCGCGGAGCGGCTGGGCCCGTGAGCCATGGCCGTTGGGCCTGCGCGTCCGGAGCCTGTGATCCGCAACGGGAGAGGCCACAACAGTGAGAGGCCTGCGTACCGCCAAAAAAAAAAAAAAAGACCCCAGACAGCTCCCTCACCCCTTTTTCCAACACCTTAATCTTGGACTTCCCAGCCTCCCAGGCCATGAGAAAAAAATTTCTGTTTTTTATATGCCACCCAGTCTTGGTAGTTTTTTTATAAGCAGACTGAGTGGACTAAGACAGCAATGTAACTCAAAAAGTAGTCAAGAAATGTAGAATATGAATAGAAAGTAATATCACAAAAAAGAGGATTAATCTAAAGAGAAAATGGTCTCCATATGACACATAGGGTCTAATTTTGGTACTGTGAATGTACACACACTAGTTATATTAAAAATACTTAATCTAATTCACCTAATAACCTTTTATAATAATACACATTGTCTTATTTCAGCTGAACCCGTGGGTGTAATTTTCAATTAAGATGTCTTGAGAGTTAAAATTTAGTTAAGACATCATGCTAGGTAGACACTATGGAGGAAACAGAGAAGGGGCTCTTTAAGACATGGTGCCCGGCTTGTCAAGCTGCAATCACTAGGAAATTGAAGAGAATAGAAAGAAATCAAAATAAAAGCCAAGATAGCTGGCCAGCATATAAAGGTGGGAGGAGTTAGATCTGTGATGTTCCTGAGAATTGAGGTTAAAATGAATGAGGATATAAGGTCAGAAACTGGATTTTCAGAAATATCTGTGCATCATGAACCATACAATGTCTTTCACTTCTCTTAATGGCTAGTGAATACTCTGAAATATCCCCCAGGTAAAAATTAACCCTATGAAAATGGGTAAAATATAACCAATAGACTTTTAAGAACATAGCTATATTCACAAAAAAGTAAGGGAAGTACACAAGGACTGTCTTAGTCATTTGGGCTGCTATAACCAAAGTACCACAAGCTTAGTGGCTTGAAGAACAAGCATTCATTTTTCTCAGTTCTGGAGGCTGGGAAATCCAAAATCATGGCACAAGTCTGGTAAGGGCCAGCTTCTTATTGACCACCAATGTCTTACATGGCTAAAAGGGCAACGGACCTCTCTGGAGCCTCTATTATAAAGGCACTAATCCCATCAAAATAAAAGAGGGAGATGGAAATGGAACCCAGAATGCTAATTTGATTCTAAAGGGTTGATTCTGTAGCTGTCCAGGGACTTCCACTTATTCCAGGAAATGAAGAAACTATAGAGCCGTGGGTTTCCTGTCTGTTTTGAGTCAGAATTTTGGCCTGAGCTAGGAGGAAGGCTGAACTGCAGCTCCCAAGTAAAGCCAAGATCATGGAAGCTGCATATTCAGTGAAAAGCAAACTAAAGAATAAAATTTAAATTCATATTTGCAAAGCAGAAATAGAGTCACAGATGTAGAAAACAAACTTAATGTTATCAAGGGGGTAAGGGGGGGGCGGAACTGGGAGATTGGGATTGACATACATACAATACTATGTATAAAATCAATAACAAATGAGAGCCTACTGTATAGCACAGGGAATTCTACTCAATGCTCTGTGGTGACCTAAATGGGAAGGAAATCTAAAGAAGAGTGGATATATATAAACCTTTAACTGATTCACTTTGCTGTACAGCAGAAAATAACACAACATTGTAAATCAACCGTACTCCAATAAAAATTAACAGAAACAAGAATAAAATTTAAAATAAAGTCTTTCCCCCAGCAAAGGGAGATTATAAAAATCTTTCCGTTAAAGTTTTTTTTTTTTTAATAATCTCCTCAAAGAGGTCTTGAGAATGAATTTACACTATTTGTGATGTTGCAAGCTGAGAATTGAAACTAAAATGGTCATAAATTGTTGGTAATCTAGGGACTCTGGCAGAAGTAATACAAAACCTTTCCAGAGGAGTATATCCTGAAACAAGGCTAGGAATATTCCTCAGAGAAACTTGACTGCTGGTGAGAGCATTTATTGGAATTATTGATTTAAAAAGTATAAAATTATTATGAAAACTAAAAGAAAAAGCTAAAATTTGGAAATTTTTAAAATACCTCAAATAAACCTAAATTCAAATAAAATCATATTTGAAATAATAAAATATTCAGAACTATACAAAAATGAAAATGGTATCTAACAAACTAATGAGCTGAAGCTTATTTGACAAGTAATGGTAAGTGTATAGCTATATACTTCTATTAGAAGATCAAAGCCCCAAAATTAAGATGATAAATGAGCAATAAAAATAGATTAAAAATTTTTTTAAATACAAAGAATGATAAAGATAAAAGCCTAAAGTAATATGTGAGTAATAATGTTATTCAATAAAAATATATTGAATAACAATACTAAAAATAATAACAGTAATAGTAACTAGCATTTATAAAGCTGTTACTATCTGCCAGGTACCACTTTTATTTTTATTAATTCATTTAATAAACCACAACATGTAGACTACAGTTAATATTACAGTTTAAAGTTAGGAAAACAAAAACAGTAGAGAACTTTCTGAGGTTTACTTGTAAAACAATTAGTAAAATAGATGAACCACTGCTGAAGTTAATCAAGAAAAAAACAGAAGGTACAAATACATAACATTAGATAAAAATGGGAAGTGTAACTTTTAGCGCCAATATTAAAATAATTATGCATATTCTTTGAATAATGTTATGCTAATAAATTGGCAAAATAAGATGAAGTAGATTTTTTAAAAACTAAAATCTATCAAGATGACACAAAAGGAATATAAAATCTGAATAAATTAATAGCCATTTAAAAAAATTACCTCGGTAGTACTTAAAAATCCAACCACAAATTGTTCTGTCAAGCCTGTATAATTTCACAGATGATTTCTGCCAAACTTTCATGGAAAATAGAATTTCAGTCTTACCTAAATCTTTCTAAATAATATAAAATGAGGAGCTCATTTTCTGAGGCCCATATAACCTTGATATCCAAAACAAACTAGGGCGGTATAAAAATTAATACTGCAAGCCAATATCACTTAGGAACATAGATACGATCATTCCAAACATAAAATTTAGATCAAAATACCCATGCATTTTGAAAAGGAGCAAGGTGATGTTATCTTAGAATACAATTATGGCTTCATTTTGCAAGTTATATTAAGATAATTCATACAATACTACATTATAAAAAAATACACCATATGATCATATTAACAGAAACCATAATATTCTTTGATAAAACTCAACTTACATTCATATTACAAGTACTTACCAAACTAGTAATAGAAAAGAACATTCTTAATATGGTAAGAGATACCTATAAAAATCTGCAACAAACATTAAAATCAATGGTAAAATATTAGAGGTACTTTGTTAAAATCAAAGAATGAGAAATGTCTGTGTTCATCTAATCATCAAGTAAGACAATACAAATTATAAGGAGTTGAAAGTATATGTATTTTTTTAATGTCCTTGATGCAGATTTTCCACAGATTATTGTTTTGTATGTTGTAAAACATTATATAGTGGCACCACATTATATCTATTTTCTTCAAATGTGCTATTTTCCTTAATGATGTATTTTTGGAATTCATTCAAATGGACTGACTACTCTCTGTTATATTTTACTTATAGGTAACATTGTATGACAACTCCATAGAAAAAGACCCAACTGGTCCTTCAGATCCATTATTAGAATTAAAAAGAGAGTTTAGTAAGGTGGCTAGTAGTTACATGAGCAATAAAAAATAAAAGGTACATACCTATATTACAGCAAAGTTATCAAATATTAAGATACTATTTATACAAACAATACTAATATAAAGTAATTAATAAATCCAATGAAAAATATGCACATCTTTTGTAGAGAGAACTGTAAAACATTAATAAAGTTCTAAATGAACTGTGTAATTCACATAGAAAGCTGTAAATAGTTCTACCTGTTTCTTTGCAACAAAGCAGCTCTAATAATCAAGTTGATAATTTTAAAATGATAATGATATAAAAGTTTGCCACTAAAGACATGTTAAAAGTATAAGACAAACTGTGACTCAACATGAATATACTTACAATACATATGATAGAAATGAATCAATATTGGGAATATATAAACTGATCAAATATATAGATTAAAAAAAGAATTCAACAAAAATTTGGGCAAAACATATGCATAAGCATATCACAGAAGAGAAAACTCAAATAATAACAACAAGAAAACATCAAGAGATTTCAAATCTCTCTAGTGATCCTGGCAAGGAAAGAAAAAACACTATTACCACAACTTTCACTAAACTGTAATAAATTTTAAATCAGGAAGATCTATAAAATGGTTGCACGAATACTGGCACAAACACTTTGGAAAGTAATATGGCAATATCTGTAAAGTTGAAGATGTGCAGACCATAAAACCCAACAATTTTACAAACTGTCTTGTTCATGAATATACTTTGTTTATTTCATTATAACTGCAAAAACCTGAAAACAACCTAAAAACTCACTAAGAGGAAAATAGGCAAATAAATTGATATATGCATATGTTAGTTATACATTATATTTATAACATATACTGTACACAATTGCATACAAAAATATATATTGTATACTATAACATATATTACAATATATACAATATATAGTGCTATATTAGTATATATGTTTATATGAAAATTATACTATAGATATATATTTACATAGAATTTGACACATTAGTGGGAAAGAATGAAATAAAGGTAGCCATAACAATCTGCATTAAACTAGCAAACATTTCACTGACCAAAAATAATACAAAATAAATATCGATACATGAGTAATGCTACTGTGAACATTTTGTGCATGTCCTTGAAATTCACTGGTATTCATTGCTATTGAATATATACCTAGGAGGGGAATTACTGGATCTTATAACATAGTTAATTCTTTATGTTCTTACAGCAGAATTTGAAAGTTTTCCAAAATAATTGTACCTATTTTCATTCTCAACACCAATATATAAGAATTTCATTTGCTCCACATCCTTGCTAATTTAACATTTGGTATTTTCAGCTTTACAAAATGTAACCAAACCCACCATCTGGAGTATGGTCATAATCATGTATTTTCTGTTAGCTTGACTATCACTGTGCCCATCTAGTGATCCCAAAAATGGTGGGGTTTTTTTTTCCTGTTTTGAACTTTTATAAACTGAAACTCACACTATTTACTTCAAGTGTGTCCATGAACAGTCTGAATAAATAACCTGATCTCTGTTCACTATTCATCCATACCATCATTCCCCTAATAATTTAATTCAGGAACACAGAAGACAATGCATATAGGCCTCATCATATTCCTGATGTCTAACTTATCCTCCATAAAAGCTTCTTCATTCAACATTATTTTGTGGCTTTCTGTGATCTTTCACAATAGAGACCCCTTAACCTAATTCTCTTTCTCAGTAAGATTTCTCACTCTATTGCAAGCTCCCAACAAAGGAAAAATCTGTCTATATATCTTATTTTGGATTTTATTTTTCATAATGCTTTATATGTATTCAAGGACCAGGTTTGGTATATTTGTGGGCAAATTTAATAAGTAAATCCATATGCCTTATTAGCTATTTTGGAGTTCATGGAAATGAGCTGACATTTAATGAGCAAATACAGATTCCGCTGCACTGAAACATCTGCCAGTTGCTTCCTGAGGCTCTCTTATTGGTGGACTTATCCTTTTGGGTTTACTTTGTGTCTCTTTTTAAAGATCTGTTTAGATCAATAATAAAATGGTATTCTTTCTTAAACCTTGCCTAGGACCTTGAAAAACACACACGGTCTTTAAAAAAAGATGTCTTTATTCTTTTGCACTTTGACTTTTGCTCTGGTTATGACCGAAATAGTCTGGGTTTTAAAAAGTGATTCATTTTCTTAAATGCTTAAGAAAAAATACTAAAGACAAAACGATTATTTTATCTCCTATATAGTGGTTCACAATAAATTCATATATCGGTTCTATTGAGAAATAAGTTAAAAAAATACTACAACCTCTGATTATACCTGAAGATTTAGCCAGAAGTCAACTGAAATCTTTTGAGCACTTCTACATGACAAGCAATTTTCACTATCTTTTTAATCCTCTAATTAATACTATTGGAAAAGTATTCTAGTTTATATCTCCTAATGGGCAATATTCAAATAAATAGATCTCATAAACAGTAAGTAGCAGAGTTTAGAAATTAAGTGATTGATTAATTATGTGTTTTAAAATCAGATTTTCATGTTGGGACTGTTAGAACATTAAAAGTAGCAGAATTGCTTTTTTTTTTTTCACCAGTGTACCTGTGTTTCACATAGTGCCTGAGACTTAGTAAATATTCAATCAACATATTTTTAGGTAAATAAATGGGATGAATAATGTCATATGCTTTAAAATCTGACAGCAGCATACAAGATGAATGTGAATAGAGAGACAGGATGAATAATTAGATCTTTTTGGTAGTATTTTGAGTGTGAAAGTATTAAGAATCTTAAGGTCACTTCAGTGGGAATGGAAAAGAAAGGACAAAAATTATAAGATTGGCAGTCATATAGGATCTCTGTGTGGCTTATACCTCACTGAGGAAAATAATGAACCTGAATGACTAGTTGTTTGATACATTGATTACAATTATTATTTTGCAATCTTTATTATATGTTGTCACTGTACTAGACACAACTTATTTTATTCATCACATCTTTACTCAACTTCCCAAAGACTCTCACTTTATGGCAAGCTCTCAGTCTGGAGAATTTTTGCTGGTAGTGTGGATAGAAATTTTTCAAAGAATTTACTGTGGATGCAAAATCAGGTGCACATAAAATTGAGATATGGCTCTAATTTAGGTCATGTTAGTATTTCCCTGCCTAACATAAAGCCCAGACCTTCAAGGAGCACATTTATTTATTTCACTTTGTACTTCCTGAACATGGTGTGTTGTTTGCAAAATAACTACAGTTGTTTAAGTGAAATAATATTTTTGGCTCTTAAGGGATATTTTTCAAAGACAGCTAACTGATGTAAAACTTGAGTATCTAATATGAGTTAAAGGAAACCATTTTCCTAATATCTGAAGAAGTCTGCATGGGAATTCATCATTATTATTATCAGTAGGCAGTGTGTTGAACACCAGAAAAACTGGATATTATTCAGTCTGAAAGCTTTGAGGGCACACTATACATCACCTCATTGCTTTTTAATAGACTTGAACGTAGGACTTAGGTGTGTGGAGAACAAGAATTGCAATGGTTTCTCATATATTCAGAATTTTTAACCATGAATATCACATACAAAATAGACATTTTTTTTTTTTTTCCCTGGTATCAGTTAAGAAATATAAATATATCTGATCTCGGGTGGCCTTGGCCTGCAGCAGCTTGAAGCAGGGTTTCGGTTCCCGGCCAGAGATTGAGGTCGGGTTGCAGCACTGAGAGCACCAAATCCTAACCACTATACCAGCGGTCAGTGACAAGGCCCTGGCCCTTCGGCTTTGCAAAAAAGAATTCCCACAAAGACGGAAAGTAGTGAAACAAAGTGTCTATTAGGAGAAAAATGAGTAGAGTACATATGGATAGACACACAGGTGAACTCAGAGAGTCCCGCCCTCATGGTAGTTTAAATCACTTATATGGGGCATTTCTTCCGGGTTTCTTTGGCCAATCATTTTGATTTGCCTAGTTCAGGGTCTGTATTTCGTATATCTCAGGATCCTCCCATGTATGAGCATGCACCTCTTAGCCAAGGTGGATTCCACCTAAGAGGCCTATGGGTAGCTGGCATCATTTACTATGGAGTGATGCCCCCTCACTCCTTGTGGCGCCCCCTCACTTTTTGACCTACAAGGAGCCTTTCTGCGCATGTGTATTCAGGGAGGTCTCCTGACTTCAAGAATGAGAAATATGTGGTCTCTTATCATCTATCTGGGCAGGGCCCAGCCTCCTCTCTCAATTGTCCTGCTATTCTCATCTTGGAGTAACAGTCCACAGGGAACGAATCTCCAATTGCTTTACCCTGGGGGAGGGCCATCTACCTCCTGCCTCAAATCCACTTTATACCATATTGTTTATTGTGTCGTCAAGAATATAGAATTTTTTTTGTTTTTTTGCGGTACGCGGGCCTCTCACTGTTGTGGCCTCTCCTGTTGCAGAGCACAGGCTCCGGACGCGCAGGCTCAGCGGCCATGGCTCACGGGCCCAGCCGCTCTGCGGCATGTGGGATCTTCCCAGACCGGAGCACGAACCTGTGTCCCCTGCGTCGGCAGGCGGGCTCTCAACCACTGCGCCACCAGGGAAGTCCCAAGAATATTAGAATTTTTATACTTGAAAGTTAGATTGGCTATACTGTTTTGTTCTAGAGATGAAGTTATGATTCAAAAAACGTAAGTTCCTCTCTGGTGTCCACACCTTATGGCAGGGAAACAGTGTCTTTAAATTTCCCAAATCTTAGTAACACTGGAAACTAATATATTTTGGAACTAAGTTAATTTTGGAAAAGAAAAATCTGAGGTAAATAAGCTATTTGAACAACTTACAACTTTATTTATGAAAGTTGTCAAGTTACGTATGTTTTGAAACTGGCTCAGGGAACATAATATGTAAAGTATGGTTAGCTATTGACTTGGGAATCACCTTACTCTGCTATTTCTTTTCTTATTCATAATCAGATATTGGAGCAGAAGCTTTGCAGTATTTACTTGAACTCTATCTCACTCCTCTTTCTGAAAGTGGATGATTCTGAAATTTTCATGCATATGAGAATCACCTGGGGAGCTTATAAAAATCCCAGTGCCAGGCCACACCTCATGTGAAATAAATAGAAATCTCTGGAGATGGGACATAAGAATCAGTAATTTTTAAAGTTTCCTAGATGATTCCAATATAAGATTGAGAACTAATGCTCTAGATTCTGAATTTCCTCTTTCTCAGGTGAAATGTGTTGTATGAGAATATTAAATGCTTGGTATAAAGCTAAATGTCTAATTTCCATATTGAGGTAAAGTGTCAAAAGCTCTGAACCTTTTATCCACATGCTCTTGCTCTAACATTAATCATTTGCCTCATCCTAAGGCAGACTTCTTGCTGTCAATTTTTTATTCTTAAGGCATCTGAGATAAAGAAGACACATGGTCCACCTTTCTTTAATACAGAAGAAGCTATCTGTGTGTTGGATTTCAATTACACTTTTTAGGAATTGATTCTATCTAAATAAATAAATGAAACTAATTAGCAACTGATGCTGGCTTGAGGCTGGAAAACCTAATTCCAAATGTATTTAATTTCAAACATGCAGCAATTGAAATAAATGGCAGATATTCACCACAGTTAAAATATCTATATGTCAAACACCAGATTGCTGATAACTCTTCTTTCTGTGAATATTAACTTTTGTGCTCAGACTTTGAATGAAAATGTAAGCCACCACAGGAAAGAAATGTGGAGGGAATATTGGATATGCTGTTTTTATTTTTTTAACCTTTAATTTTATGGGCATATGTGTGCTAGTGAATTTAGTAGTAGAAATAACTGTCTGCCTGGAATAAAACATTTCCTAAGTGCCTGGCCATGTGCTCAAGGGCTTCACATTTATTAACATATTTATTTTTATGATGATAATTATTTCCATTTTATTGGTGAAGAAACCGATGTTTATAGACTTTAAATAGCTTGTCTCCAAGTTCTCTGGCAGATCTAGAATCTAAACTTGATTGTGTATAATTCTAAAAGTACTTCCATGCAATCACCATGCTACACTAACCATTAATTAAAACTGTCAACTTACCATGAAAAATAGTTTATGAGGTTAATGCAAACGATGGAAAAATTACAAGATTTTTAACATTCTCTGCAATTTTATATCCTTTCCTCTCTTTGGTGCATAAATCCATTTATCAAACACCTATTAAGCATCTACTCACAGGCACACTGTTGGATTCTAAGAAAACAGGGATGAAATATACGGCCTTTCCCTCAAGAAGCTTAAAGTTGTAAGGGAGATGAAAGCTTGAAAGAGCAACTTTTCATTTATGGATTGTTTGGTGTAAGATGAAAAGAAATACAATCCAGATGGCATAGTTGACATACCTTGAACAATTAAACAGTCACTAAGTCCACTGGGACCCGGTAGAAGACGAAAACATAGGTATAGGTTGGGCCTCCATAAAAAGTTTCCATTATTGTCAAGTTATCCGGAGAGTAATTTTTATTGTCAAATATAACAATGAACACACATACAAAACTCACAAAAACAAACACAAACACAGGGACATGTATATGGGGAAACATATTTTGAACATGAAACTGGCCGTTTGGCTTTATACATACTAAAAAACTCTAGAACTTGTTTTTGATTTTTAGTTATATTTTTAATTGATGCACAGTTTAAATGTGTTAAAAGTTGTCCTTTTTAGTGTACACTTTTATGTGTTGAGAGATGTGTAAAATCATGTGTCAACACCACAATATTTTTGCAAATTTTTGTTATTTTAACCATATGGATCCCTCTCCTTATAAAGAATGTGAAAACATATAACAGCAGCAAAAAATATTTCTATCTTTTGGCCAGTCACAGTCAAAAAAATATGTGTGAGTTCAACATGAGGCAAAATTCAATAATTAAGAAATTAGACTTTTTTCATGGAAATTGATCACAAAAGAAAGTGTCATGACATTAAAATGATCATATATGTACTACTTCTATAGAGCTTTTGTGCAACACTAACAAGTTTTTAAAAGGGAATATAGGTTTCCTTAAGTTACAAACTTCTAATGAAGAGAATATTAATGTGAACCAAGAATATAGGATATACATGTGACCTGATAAATTAAGACCAAGAGCTAAATAGTAGAAGTTGCAAAAGCATATTCTAACTAACTGGCCTTATTTTATTGGAAAAGGCCATGGGCCTACATTTTAAGATGTGACATTAGGTTAAAGATCATTTCTGTTCCTTGAGGTACATATGTAACTGAAAGCATGAGGGATTATTGACCATTGCAATATAGGGATACATGTCCATTTCTGGCTGGTCAAAACTTTACTAGCATCCTTTTTCCAGTCATTGGGATATGTTTTGCTCTTTGGAAAATAATCAAATCACTTATCAATTGAAAGTTCCTTTTTTTAAAATTAATTAATTAATTTTATTGAAGTATAATTGACCTACAACACTATGTTAGTTCCAGGTGCACAACATAGTGTTTCAAAATTTCTATACATTACAAAATGATCACCACAATCAGTCTAGTTACCATCTGTCACCATATAATATTATTGACTATATTCCCCATGCTGTACATTTCAAACCCATCACCAATTTACTTTATAACTGGAGATTACCTCTTAATCTCCCTCACCTATTTTACTTATCCTCTCACCTCCCAGAAAGCTTCTTTTCTGATATGTTTCTTCTTTGACTTTATGCATTATTTGCCCCAAATCTCGGTATTATGTATAGATATACTAATGCTTATGATAAGGCAATTTCAATTGCAGCCAAAGCTACATACAAGCTCTGTGAAATTGCAGTAACATTAAAGTGTCTTGTGCTTAAGGTATAACATCTCTGATATGGGCTCCATGGGTCAGGTAAAGAGCTGCAGCAATGAGGAAAATAAGACCTTAGGGCGTAAAATTCATATTAAAATATCTTTAACCACTCTGCAGTTTACTAATGCATACTCTTACAGTAGCAGAGCATCAACAAAACTATTCATTTGATTTCCCACAATTGCTAGGCTTTCCAAATGGAGCTGGAGACCATTTTCCAATAGAGATTTGTCATCCTCTCTGACAAATAATCTCATCAGCCTACCCAGCCTCATGATTGTTAGTTTTAATTAGCTAGTGAGGAGACTTTGCTTTAATTCGTCTGCTCATGAGACTTTGTACCTGCTATTCTCTCATTACAGTGGTTTTAAAATATAGCTGGGAGTCTTTGACACTCCTCACTTTGAAGGGTGGAGGCTATATCCTCTCCAATTAAATGTGGCGTGGACTTAGTTACTTGCTTTTAATAAACAGAATAAATGTGTCATAAATGATGCTATATGACTTCTGAGACTAGGTCAAAAATGACCTGCTTGTCTCTTTCTTAGCTTGCTCATTCACGGGGAAGCCAGTTGCCATGTCAGGAATATACTTAAGATATCCTGTGGAGAGGTCCACATGGAGAAAACCTGAGATCTCCTACTAGTAACCAGCTCCTCGCTATGTGTGTTGGCCATCTTGCAATCAGAGGTTCCAGTCCCTGTCAGGCCTTCAGATAACTGCAGCCCAGCTGATATCCTATCTGCAACCTCATGATAGAACCTGAGACACACTGTCCAGTGAAGTTTCTTCCTAATCATTAACCCACAGAAACTATGAACAATAATAAACATATTATTGTTTTATGACACTAAATTTTGAGTTAATTTATCTGATAGCAATAGATGTAATACAGATTTTGGTACCTAGTAGTAGCATCCTCCTTTAACAAACCCTTTAACAAAATGAACTGCTATGTCCTCAGCCTCTCCCTCTGATGAGAGAACATGTTTGTTGTTTCATCTCCTGTATGTCTTATTTACATGTCACTTTCTTAGTGAGACATTCCCTAACCATCTTATGTAAAATTAAACAACAACACATCCAAAATTCTTATCTCTCTTCCCTGTATTATAACTGTCCTTAATATTAAATACAACATATTATACATTTTGCTTCATTATGACATTTTGTTTATCCCCTTCCTGCAGAATATAATCACAATCAGGGCTAGAAGTTTGTCTGTTTCATTAAGTGCTTTATTCTAGTTCCCAATACTGTGTCTGGGACACAGTAACAGTCAATAGACAATTGTTGAATGAATGAATGACCATGGGGAACAAAGCAATGTTGCATGATAATGAGTTCAAGGGCAAGGGCCATCTTCTGAGGGAGGTGTGGTTCTCTATGACATGTGTGCTTGCCTAGACCATGAAAGTGAGAATAAGTAGGAGTGAGTAGTGAGAATTGGTGGGGGAGTAGTGAGAATGAGAGGGGAGAGTGGTGGCAGAGGGTAGACACTGTTTCAAGATTAAACATGTCCAAGTACAAGGGACACAGCTGCTAAGGAGTTTACATAAGGACAAAAAGGAAAAAACAAAAACAAAACTTTCTATTTAGATTTCTTACTAACAGAAATATACACTCAAATTTCTTTGTTTTCAACCCACTTTTAATCAAGTTGAATTCTTTTTTATACATATAAATATTATATACACACACACACACACACACACACACACATAATATGTATAGTCCAAAAAGTTGTGATCTAGCCTTGATGTCTCACTCTCCTCCTATCTAATCAATAATGAATCCCTATTGCTTTTCTGCTAAAAGTAGTAGAATCTCTCATCTTCTCTGCCTCAAGTGTTCCTTTCTTTCAAACTTTCTTCTCTTTAATCTTTACTGAAATCATGTGCAGAGTAATTTTTTAACTTAGATCTAAGTTTATTGCTCTCATGCTAATTTTATCAATATTGTCATGTTGTCTTTAGAATAAAGCCAAAATCCTTAACGTTTGTACAGGAATCTGCCTCTTCTTGCAGTGTATAATTCAACTAGCTAGACTTACTTCCATGTCTATACTCTATATTATAGCAAGTATTTATTTATACCTTAGTTTATATAGTCTGTGAATTCATCTAATTCTTGCCTTTATCTTATTTCTATTATTGATACAATTAGCTTTTCTTTGACATACCTTATGCAATGACATACAGAGTATAGAATATTTTATACAATATCTTAATTGAGATATTGGGATAAATTAGATTATAAACAGATATTTATTCTAGTTAACCTTATTTATCAAACACAAAAATTATTTCCTGTGTGGATTTTGTATGTGTGTGTGCGCACAAGAGTCTCAAAGGTTAGTTGAGACTAAGTTACATACATTTTGGCTGCGCCTACTGATCTTTTGGTACTCCAGGGAGCCATTTAGCACACTGGAGCAATAACTAGCTAAATTGAATAAAGAAAGCAGTTACAGGGAGAGTCTGGCTCAATATATATTTCTGGAAACTTTTTTCTCAAAGACATCTACAGCAATATTTTAGGGAAAGAGTTAAACCATACTACATAATAATGTGATCATTGTTTTTAATATCCCTATGTTTAAGAAATTCATTGGTGTCCATGAACACACACCATATAACATATTTACTGGTTTAATTTCTAAATGAAGTAACACACACACATATGTGTGTGTACAGAGAGATGGAGAGAAGCAAAATATTCTGTATCCATTCTTTTAAGTTCTAAAGTGTTCTGGAAATGGTTCCTGCAGGAAGGGAAATGTAACACTTATTTGAAAAAAGCTTCTGATTTTTTTTGATGGATCTCTCCATTTTATTTTTATTAGAAATAGTTAGGGCTTCTTTATTTTGAAGTTCATAATAACTTTGAAATATATTTATTTATGATATTAGTAAATTTGTAGCAAAAGATGAAACCTCTTGTTTTGACCTTTTCTGAAAGGGAAACACTAGAAGGGGACATCACAAATCTCTATAATATGATTCAACAGTTTACAGACTAGCAAAACACAAATGTACCTTTAAACATTGTGGCCAAAGACACTGAGTTATAAGCTAAAGTTTTCCTTTTGTAAAATCATAGCCTGAAGGAAGGGCTTCCATTAAAACACTACTTAGGAAACAGTGTAAACTGTTCCAATAAAAACATAAGAAAATTGCTCTTGTGGCCCTCCCTGTCTTCCTTCTGGCCTTCCCTTTATCAACCTCGTGTCTTCCCTTCCTAATTAGACCACGCATGTCCATATTCTCAAGGAGGCTTTCTAACAAGCCTTGGTCTCTCCAAGAACTGTGGGGAATTCAAGGAAGCTGAAAGTGAGGTACAAAAACAAAGTTGGTCTTATCTCTCATTTTTCTTTTCTCTACCTCAATTAACCCATATTTGGGCTCAATTCTTTTCTAATTTCTCTCAGCTGCTTTCTGGTTGCTCTTATTGTAAAACATGATATATTGAATAATCTTTTGTAGATATATGGAACAAGATATATTTCTTGTTTGTTTTTGTTTGTGTTCGGTTGGGGATTATTTTAGATTTTTTATTCTTTAAATTCTTAGTTTTAAAATTAAGGCTTTATTTTTAAGAGCAGTTTTAGGTTCATAGCAAAACTGAGAGGAAAGTACAGATATTTCCTATTTCTCAACCCTACACATGCATAGCTTCTCCCATTATCAACATCCCCTACCAGAGTGGTACATTGGTTACAACTGATGAACCTACATTTGATACACATTATCAACCAATGTACATAGTTCACATTACAGTTCACTTTTGGTATTGTACATTCTATGAGTTTGGACAAATATATAATGACACGTATCCATAATTATAGTATCGCATCATGTATTTTCACTGTTCTAAAAATACTCTATGCTCTGCCTATTCATCTCTCTACCACCCTCCAACTCCTGGCAACCACTTTTTACTGATTCCATACTTTTGCCTTTTCCAGAATGTTTTATAGTTGAAATTATACAGTATGCCTTTTCAAATTGGCTTCTTTCACTTAGTAAAATGAATTTATGGTTCCTATGTATTTTTTCATGAGTTGATAGCTAATTTCTTTTTAGCAGGTCTCGCCATTCTTTGGGAAGAAAATATTTATTTATTTTTAAATATTTATTTTTAATAGAAACACTTTTCTAGAAACATGTCTTCCAAAACTAGTCACTAATTAAAATGTATTATACTCTATGAAACTTCATGAAAAATTCATGTTCTAAGGAAAGAAGATTACTGAATTTTGAGGCAACCCATCATGTAGATAGTTACATGTTTAGTTACATGATTCCTACAACATTATTAAATGAATTATCAGTCTCAAAATTCCATGTCTGTTTATTTTCTGAAATATGGGAGAGGGAGAAGTGCTATATTTTAATGTTATGTGATTTCCACCATCAGCGTAAACACATATTTACCAGAAAGTATTGGGTGTGCCTAGCTATAAAGTTCTAAACAACTTATAAATTTTCTAGGTGTGAGCAATATATAAAAAGAAAGAATCTTAGATGCATCATATCTCACTGACATAAATGGATGTCAGTTTTGTCTTTCTACTAAACTGAACTAGTTCTTGCAACCCCTCTCCCACCTTTCAATTTACAAAATATTTTATTGCCACTGGTGATTAGATACTTATTTAGAGCACCGGGAGGACACAGTTTTAGACAGAGAATTTGGGGCTCATTTTTATTGCTCTTAATTTATCTCCATCCTTTGGTGAAAGTAGATTTCTTTTGCCCTGATTTTAATATTGTTCTTTAACAAATACACAAATGTTTGAAAAACATTTGTGAGAAAAAAATTCATTTTATCCTTAATCTTCAATTGCAATTTGTAAACATTCACCCACTCTCTAAAGTATTAATATTTTTGAAAGCCTACTTACATACACATACACACACATTACAAATATAGCAATACAATTTAGCCCTTGTTTAAACAATCCTTAAAGTGTCATTTTCGTGTGTATGAGAGTGTGTGTGTGTGCAACTATGTCTACACTAACTGGGTGGGGAAAGTGGCCCGTTGACACTGAGACCGTAAATTTACTGCCCTGCCACTAGGTTCATCAGTACCATTTTTTTTTTTTAGATTCCATATATATGCATCAGCATATGGTATTTGTTTTCTCTTTCTGACTTACTTCACTCTGTATGACATACTCTAGGTCCCATCCATCTCACTACAAATAACTCAATTACATTTCTGTTTATGGCTGAGTAATATTCCATTATATATTTGTGCCACATCTTCTTTATACATTCATCTGTCAACAGACATTTATTTTTTTAACATCTTTATTGGAGTATAATTGCTTTACAATGGTGTGTTAGTTTTTCCTTTATAACAAAGTGAGTCAGCTATACATATACATATATACCCATATCTCCTCCCTCTTGCATCTCCCTCCCATCCTCCCTATCCTACCCTTCTAGGTGGTCACAAAGCATCGAGCTGACCTCCCTGTGCCATGCGGCTGCTTCCCACTAGCTATCTATTTTACGTTTGGTAGTGCATACATGTCCATGCCACTCTCTCACTTCGTCCCAGCTTACCCGTCCCCCTCCTCGTGACCTCAAGCCCATTCTCTATGTCTGCATCTTTATTCCTGTCCTGCCCCTAGGTTCTTCAGAACCATTGTTTTTTTAGATTCCATATATATGTGTTGGCATATGGTATTTGATTTCTCCTCCTGACTTACTTCACTCTGTATGACAGTCTCTAGGTCCATCCACCTCATTACAAATAACTCAATTTCATTTGTTTTTATGGCTAATATTCCATTGTATATATGTGCCACATCTTCTTTATCCATTCATCTGACAATGGACACTTAGATTGCTTCCATGTCCTGGCTATTGTAAACAGAGCTGCAATGAACATTGTGGTACATGACTCTTTTTGAATTATGATTTTCTCAGGGTATATGCCCAGTAGTGGGATTGCTGGGTCGTATGGTAGTTCTATTTTTAGTTTTTTAAGGAACCTTCATACTGTTCTCCATAGTGGCTCTATCAATTTACACGGCCACCAACATTACAAGAGGGTTCCTTCTTCTCCACACCCTCTCCAGCATTTATTGTTTGTAGACTCTTTGATGATGGCCATTCAGATTAGTGTGACGTGATACCTCATTGTAGTTTTAATTTGCATTTCTCTAATGATTAGTGATGTTGAGCATCCTTTCGTGTGTTTGTTGGCAATCTGTATATCTTCTTTGGAGAAATGTCTATTTAGGGCTTCTGCCCATTTTTGGATTGGGTTGTTTGTTTTTTTGATATTGAGCTGCATGAGCTGCTTGTAAATTTTGGAGATTAATTCTTTGTCAGTTGCTTCTTTTGCAAATATCTTCTCCCATTCTGAGGGTTGTCCTTTCATCTTGTTTATGGTTTCCTCTGCTGTGCAAAAGCTTTTAAGTTTCCTTAGGTCCCATTTGTTTAATTTTGTTTTTATTTCCATTTCTCTAGGTGGGTCAAAAAGGATCTTGCTGTGATTTATGTCATAGAGTGTTATGCCTATGTTTTCCTCTAAGAGTTTTATAGTGTCTGGCCTTACATTTAGGTCTTTAATCCATTTTGAATTTATTTTTGTGTATGGTGTTAGGGAGTGTTCTAATTTCATTCTTTTACATTCTTTTACATGTAGCTATCCAGTTTTCCCAGCACCACTTATTGAAGAGGCTGTCTTTTCTCCATTGTATATTCTTGTATACAATGTATATTCTTGCCTCCTTTATCAAAACCCATATGTGCATGGGTTTATCTCTGTGCTTTCTATCCTGTTCCATTGATCTATATTTCTGTTTTTGTGCCAGTACCACACACTCTTGATTACTGTAGCTTTGTAGTATCGTCTGAAGTCAGGGAGCCTGATTCCTCCAGCTCCGTTTTTCTTTCTCAAGATTGCTTTGGCTATTTGGGGTCTTTTGTGTTTCCATAAAAATTGTAAACGTTTTTGTTCTAGTTCTGTGAAAAATGCAATTGGTAATTTAATAGGGAGTGCACTGAATCTGCAGACTGTTTTGGGTAGTATAGTCATTTTCACAATGTTGATTCTTCCGCTTCAAGAACATGGTATATCTCTCCATCTATTTATGTCATCTTTGATTTCTTTCACAGTGTCTTATAGTTTTCTGAGTACAAGTCTTTTGCCTCCTTAGGTAGGTATTTTATTCTTTTTGTTTTTTAACACAATTTGGCTTACATCATGAAGTAAACTTATCACAATAAGTTTAGTGAACATTCATCATCTCACAGATACAAAACTAAAGAAATAAAAAAAAAGTATTTTTCCTTGTGATGAGAACTCAGGATTTATTCCCTTAACTTTTATTTGTAACATACAGTGGTATTAATTATATTTATTATGTTACACCCCACATTATATCTCTAGTACCTATTTATCTTATAAATATGAATTTGTATCTTTTGACTACTTTTCTACAATTCAACTCCCCCGCACTAAACTCTGCCTCTGGTAACCACAACTATGATCTCTTTTTCAATGAGTTTGTTTGTTTGTTTGTTTTTTAAGTATAACTGATCTACAACACTATGTTAGTCCCTGTTACACAACATGGTGATTCTATATTTCTGTACATTACAAAATGATCACCATGATAAGTGAACATCTGTCACCAAACAAAAATATTACATAGTTATTGACTATTCTGCCCACAATGTACATTTCATATCTGTGGCTCATTTACTTTGTAACTGGAATTTTATGCCACTTAATATCCCACACCTACTTCCTTACTCCCTACACCTTCCTCTCCTCTGGCAATCACCTGTTTTTTATCTATACACATAATTCTGTTTTTGTTTTGTTATATTTGTTCATTTACTTTGTCTTTTAGATTTCACATATAAGTGAAATACTACAGTATTTGTCTTTCTGTGACATATTTCACTTAGCATAATATAATACAATATCTGCAATTGAGAGCTCACTATTGAGAGGTTAGTATTTATTTCCTCATATATATATATATATATATATATACACACACACACTATATACACAAAATGAACATATATATATACATATATTATACATGCAATGCATATTTTATAATATCATATAATATATATTTTAAACAAATGATTGTAAAAAATAATTAGTAATAATTCCTCCTAGACTAGACTTTCTCTGAGGGCAGACAATAATGTCAATCTTCTTCATCTACTGGTTTTGTACTACCTACCAAATAGTAGGTGAACAGTTGTTAGATAAATAATAAACTGTTGTTAAATAAATGAATGACTTGCATAATAGATGACACACAATTCTTCATTGTATCTTGGTTCCAGTAAGAAAAACAAAAACAAACAAACAAAAATCTGAGTACCCCAGATCATATTAATGAGGAGATGGGAGTGGTGGTTAATGAATCAGAACATATATAAAAAATAATGAAATCCAAATATCTGATTTGGGATTTTAGCACCTTTCTTTTTTTTTTTTTGTGGTACGCGGGCCTCTCACTGTTGTGGCCTCTCCCATTGCGGAGCACAGGCTCCAGATGCGCAGGCTCAGCAGCCATGGCTCACGGGTCTAGCCGCTCCGCGGCATGTGGGATCTTCCCGGACTAGGGCACGAACCCATGTCCCCTGCATCGGCAGGCGGACTCTCAACCACTGCACCACCAGGGAAGCCCTAGCACCTTTCTTTTTGTAGAAATTTTTATTGGCTATATTCTATATTTTATAATTACTTTGAGACAAAATCTGGTATAGTAAAGACAAAAAGCAGATGTATAGCAAGAAGAACGGACTCGAAGCTCTTTTTTAAAACTCTTTGCTATTTCTGGCCCACCTGATTCTTTACTTTCTGACAGAAAGCTGTCATGTAGTTAAGCTGCTGCTATACTCAGTGGAAGCACAAAGGATAGTTATTAGTTTTATTCTGTCAAATAGAAGCAGACACTATCTTCAGTGTTTGGAACAATTAGCTGGTTTTATTGTAAGGGGAAAATACACATATTTGAGATGAAATTAAAAAAACACTCAAAAATATTTTCATTTAATATTTTAGTCTGATTTATATTATAAAATATTTTTTGCCCCATTTCTTATTTTCACAGACCTCATGGAAATGAAGTGAATAGCTACTATCTACTTAAAGAAAAGCTTTTCCATGTCAAGTTGTTTCTACCAGATTATTACTAAAAAATACTAGGTGTATTATTAAAAAGAAAATCACAGGATTTGGTGTTCAATTTGGTCACTGGCTTTTTAAGTTAATGCAGAATGTATATTCACTATTATAAAGCTAAAATCAGTGCATCCATGCAAAAAATGCCGGAGTATTCTTGGTATTTGTTAAAACTTAAAAGCATATGGTTAGGTGTCAAGGCCAATTTATATCTGGGCTTAAGCTTACAGAATTGTTAGTTTAGTAATCTATATACTCACAGCAATATCATCAAGAATCATCAGATCCCTTAATATACTGGTAAGCTAGCATATTTATTAATATACAGATGCTTGTAAAATGACATAATAAGACCATCAAAATAGCCAGTGAAAATAGCTGTTGAATTCCCTCCTCAAATTTACATATTTCTCATTTAACTAATAAAATACTAGGGAAGAACTCAAACTCACATTACGGAATGGGCTATATGCAGTTTATTAGTAGTCTAGTTCACCTTCCCTAATGATTCATTAGGATTATTTCTAACCCAACTTGATTCTTCTTTCTATTATTTTTGGGGAGATTTTTTTCCTCTGTTCCTACAGTAGATATCGGTATTTTAGGAAGCCAGTTATCTATTTCCTGTTCTTTTTGGACAGCAATACCCGGGTTTTTATTTAGAGTTCTACTCCATCCTCATGAAGCCTGTGTACTTCTAGAGAAGCTGTCCTCTCCCCACATACTTCAGTCATTCATCACACCCATCACTAGCTACAAACATGAAAACATGAATGAGTACATAGTGACACAGACTAAGGAACAGTTTAGACAAGCTTCTATAAGCTTATTCAAGTTAGCTTTTAATTGTATAGTTTGCATGCTAAGTATAAAATAAAATGATTACCCACATTGCACATGTTAAAGTTTTTATATCAAGTGTTTAAGAGTAGAAACTAAACCTATATCTCTTAATTCTAAAATAAAATATGCAAAATATAAATATTACCTTTAATTCTATAGGTTAATCTGAATTTATATAATAATAAATTTATGATGATGGCAATTAGCTGTAACAGAATTATTCTCATTAGAGGACAAAACAGGCTTGCTCATCACTATACTGGCTCTAAGCCTTCAGAACTTAATGAATGCGAAAATATTAAAATCTCATCCAGTTTACCATTGAGCCATAATTTACAAGTATAAATGCATAATAATCCTTTGGACTTCAGAGGTAATTTATGAGCAATATTCTCACAGAGGATGATGATAATTCACTCTCAATTAGCCCAGCTTGATTTAAATCATTGATTGCCCCATGTTTAATAATAATTTAATAATAATGAAATTAATACCTCCTTCTATTTTTGGATAAAATTATTAATGAATCCATGGTGAATTTTAACTTTAAACATGAATGCTTATAAATATCTTCTTCAACTCTTCTATCTGAGATTGGTTTCTCTTTGCAGGTATTGCTAACTTTATAGGAAGAATCTGATTTCCTTGAAAATGTTGAGGCTCTGGCCATTAAACTATGTCCTATCTCTGCCTTCTAGGAATCTCCAGATGTTCCAAGATCTGGTTTGCAAACGTCTGATTCTTCTAAAATTACAACCACAATATTCACTTTCAGAATATCTTATCAATATCAAATACCTCAGATTTGAAAAAGATATTGGTAGAGTTATCTATTTCTTATGATTTACCATTTCAAAAGAAAAAAGGAAACAGTTTACAAACTTTTTAAATTACAGTCTATGTCTGAAATATAATCATTATTAATTATGCAGATATTACCCTGATTCTGCTAAAATGGATTTATGAAATAATTTATATATTCAATAATTTTAGCAAATGAGGAAAATTTATCAAAGGTGGCAACACCTAATGAGATTGGACTCATTCCAGCTACACTATGGATTGTAATATGATGTTTTCTTTTGTCCATGGGTTGAGTACCTATTTAGAAAGCATAGATATAATGTGTGCTATCTGTGCAACAATGAGGTGACCTTGCTTGGTTCCATATTTTCTTCTGAGTTGAGACTGAGGAAAATGCCATTACAGCCTCATATCTCAATGGAAAAAACCCTGACAGTTCCTCAGGTTTGATCAGCAGCATCATCCCTAGAATAAACTTTTGCCACAGAATCATTGTGCTTACCTGATGATTCTGACAGCTGCAGAACTTCAGCGCTTAATTTTTCTTTAAAAAATGGCATAGCCTGTGGAAAAATATAAAGAGAATAGCAAAATAAGAAGAAAATAAGAAAAATCGGAGTGCTGTTATTTTCCTCTACTTGGAAGCCAGTATCAATAGAGAGGAAAGAAAGATCACTGCAGAACTTCACAGAACACTTGAGTTTGTCTCCTACTTCTGTCATCAAATTCTTCTGTGACCTGGGAAAAGTTACCTCTCAGGCTATCAGTTGCCTTTTTTAAGAAGGAGAGGAAGGAGGTGGTCACAGAGATCAAAATTTCTCAACTAGGAGCATGCATCAGCATCACATTTTGAAATTAAACAAAATGCAAGTGTTGGAACTTCACCACAAACCTACTGAATTAGAAGCTCTGTGGCTGGAACCAGATAAGCGCATATTCAAAGTGCACAACTGTTACTCCTGAATACCTGTGGGGCAGATGAATCCTTAGTGTTCTTTCTAGTTCTGATGTTTCTCCATTCCTCTGATTTGATGAATTTTAATTAATAGAGTAGCATTATCTAGAGGTACTAACTAAACTACCAAAAGAGAAGAGGAGATAGTCAACCCTGTAACAGACACTCTGCTAGGTACTGCAGATAAATATGTGAAATATTAGAACTAAATAAAGGAAATTATTTCCTGCTTTCAATTAGTTCAGTCTATTTTGGTGATAAATATAACAATCATAGAAGAAATAGTTAAAATGAGAAGTGAGGCATAGAGAATTAGAAGATGGTGACGTATCCTACAGTTATGGAGTTCAGGAATGCTGCTGTAAAGGATTAGGTGGGATTTGGTTTCATTGCATCCTTGTGAGAAAATGGGGCAGATATAATAAGCCATTGTTTTCTGAACATACCCTAGAGTGATACTGATCATTTTCTTTTGCAAAATTGTATTCTATTGTATACAAAATAAAGCTTGTATATACGTTAGCCAGCTCATTTTCACCTAACTTCAAACCCTTTCCTCAGTGTGACAAATTCATGGAGGAAAGATTAAATTTTACCCAAGTAGAGCTGAAATAATTTATTATCCAAATTGGAAAAAAAGGCATTTTATCACTTTAAACTCACACCTCAATCAAAGATCAATTCCAGGTGGAATAAAGATCAAACAATAAAAGAGAACTTTAAAACATTTAAAAGAGCATAGGAGATAATAGATGCATGACCAGCAATTATAAAAGTTCTTAACGATAACTATAAATTGCAAAAGAAATGCTTGAAAAGTTCAACAAGAGTAAAATTATACATTTTTTTCATTAAAAGACACAACAAAAAATTACAAACACAAATCACAAGCTGGGCAAAGATGTTTGATATTATAAACCAACATTTAATCTTCATAATATAATTTGGAATTGTGCAAATTAAAAAAGAAGAGACAAACATGCAAGAAATGATCACATAGTTTAGGGATGATAAACATAAATGTGCAAGAAGCACAAGGTCACTGATAATCAAGGAAATTCAAATTACAACCACAAATATACAAAATGAAAAGTACACTAATTTGACAAAAATTTAATCAAAAATTATATAGGCTAATTAAACCACATGTTGGTGAAGGTAGGCAGCAATGGAAACTATTCTACACTGCTTGTGGAAGGACTGAAGCAATCTTGTTAGAAAACAGCAGGGTGTTATTATCTAAAATGAAGATATACACATTCTATAACTTCTAAAACTCTATAGAATGTCTTTCATACATGTTCCAAGAAACATGTACAAGTATACAGCATTATTTATAACAACAAATCTTAGGAAAAAAAATTATATTGTTTTCAGTAAGAAAGTTGATACATTTTATGATCATACAATGGACTATAATACAACAGAGAAAACATATGTTTCACAGCAATACTGATGAAAAAGCCTGTATTGCAAAAAAACTACTGTTGAGCATAAACAAAAATTGCAATAACTGCTATACTAGGTTTACAGTTCACTGGGAATACTCATACTTTCATCCTTGAGGTCTGACACAAATGTCCCTGTCTACTTTGAGGTCATATGGCTAAGTTTAAAATTAAGTGTAAAGGCATACCTCAAAGATATTGCAGGTTTGGTTCCAGATCATCACAATAAAGCAAGTATTGCAATAATGCAAGTTACTGTTCTTCTCAGTGCATACAGAAGTTATATTTATACTATACTGTAATCTATTAAGTGAGCAATAGTATTTTGTCCCAAAAAAATACATACACCTTAATTTTAAAATATTTCATTGCTAAAAAATGCTAACCATCATCTGAGTCTTCAGTGGGTCATAATCTTTCTGCAATAGTGACATCAAACATCACTGATCACAGATGACAATAACAAATATAATAGTAATGAGAAAGTTTGAAATACTATGACAATTGCCAAAATGTGATGCAGAGACATGAAGTGTGCAAATGCTGTTGGAAAAATGGCACTGATAGATTGTACAACACAGGGTTGCTACAAACCTTCAATTTTGTAAAAAAACACCATGTCTGTATAGCACAATAAAATGAGGTATGCTTGTAATATAATTTTTTTATTTCTTTAAAAAATTGATTGATGATAACAACAAAAATTATAAATAGAGCACCAAATCCAAGATGGTTGCTATTAGGAGGTCAATGAAGGAACTGGAAAATATTTGTATATATACATTAAAAAATGACCATAACATTCAAGTTTATCAATCCAATTTATTTATTTTTAAAAGGCTTACTGTCCTTAAGCATCTTCCTTATGACAGACTTTCCTTCAGAATAAAAGTCAATTTGCCTCAGAGTACCCATTAAAATACTTAAAACTTCCTTAGCAAGTAGAGAAAGAACTAGAGAAAGAAGAACAAACAAAATCCAAAGTTAGCAGAAGGAAAGAAATTGCAAAGATCAGAGTAGAAATAAATAAAATAAAGACAAAGAAAACAATAGAAAAAGATCAGTGAAGCTAAAAGCTGGCTCTTTGAAAGATAAACAAATTTGATAAACATTTGCCAGACTCATTAAGAAAAAAAGGGAGAGGGCTCAAACCAATAAAATTAGAAATAAAAAAAGTGAAGTTACAATGTACACCAGAGAAATACAAAGGATCACAAGAGATTACTACAGGCAACTATATGCCAATAAAATGGACAACCTAGAAGAAATAGACACATTCTTAGAAAGGTGCAATATCCCAAAACTGAATCACGGGACTTCCCTTGTGGCGCAGTGGTTAAGAATCCACCTGCCAATGCAGGGGATACAGGTCCAAGCCTTGGTCCAGGAAGATCCCACATGCTGTGGGGCAACTAAAGCCCGTGAGCCACAACACTGAGCCTGAGCTCTAGAGCCAAGCCACAACTACTGAAGCCTGTGCACCTAAAGCCTGTGCTATGCAACAAGAGAAGCCACCACAATGAGAAGCCCACGCACCGCAACGAAGAGTAGCCCCTGCTCGCCACAACTAGAGAAAGCCTGTGTGCAGCAATGCAGAACCTATGCAGCCAAAAATAAATAAATAAATAAATTTATTTTAAAAAACTGAATCACGAAGAAATGTAAAATATGAACAGACAAATCACAAGCACTGAAATTGAAACTGTGATTAAAAACTCCCAACAAACAAAAGTCCAGGACCTGACGGCTTCACAGGTGAATTTGATCAAACAATTAGAGAAGAGTTAACACCTATCATCCTGAAACTATTTCAAAAGAACTGCAGAATAAGGAACACTCCCAAACTCATTCTATGAGGCCACCATTTCCTTGATACCAAAATCAGACAAAGATACCACAACAAAAGAAAATTACAGGCCAATATCCCTGATGGACATAGGTGCAAAAATCCTCAACAAAATACTAGCAAACCAAATCCAACAATATCTTGAAAGGATCATATACAATGATCATGTGGGATTTATCCCAGGGATGCAAAGATTTTTCAGTATGCATAAATCAATCAGTGTGATACACCACATTAACAAATTGAAGAATGAAAACCATATGATCATCTCAATAGTTGCAGAAAATGTTTTTGACAAAATTCAACACTCATTTATGATAAAAGCTTTCCAGAAAGTGGGCATAGAGGAACATAGCTCAACGTAATAAAGGTCAGATAGGACAAACCCACAGCAAACATCATAGTCAACAGTGAAAAGCTGAAAGCTTTTCCTCTAAGATCAGGAATAAGACAAGGCTGTCCAATCTCACCACTTTTATTCCAGGTAGTTATGGAATTCTTAGCCACAGGAATCAGAGAAGAAAAAGAAATAAAAATAATTCAAATTGGAAAACAAGAAGTAAAACTGTCAGTGTTTGCACATGACATGATACTATACATAGGAAATCCTAAAGATGCTACCAGAAAACTACTAGAGCTCATCAGTGAATTTGGCAAAGTTGCAGGTTACAAAATTAATATACAGAAATATGTTGTATTTCTATACACTAACAACAAAAGATCAGAAAGAGATTAAAAAAACAATTCCACTTACCATTTCATCAAAAATAAATAAATACTTAGGAATAAACCTAAGTAGGCAAAAGACCTGTACTCTGAAAATTATAAGACACTGATGAAAGAAATTGCAGATGACACAAACAGATGGAAAGATACACCATGTTCTTGGATTGGAAGAATCAATATTGTCAAAATGACTATACTACCCAAAGCAATCTACAGATTCAATGCCCTACCTATCAAATTACCAATGACATTTTTTTTTGCAGATCTACAACAAAAAAAAATCTTAAAATTTGTATGGAAACACAAAAGACCCCGAATAGCCAAAGCAATCTTGAGAAAGAAAAACAGAGGAATGAGACTCCCTGACTTCCGGCTATACTATAAAGCTACAGTAATCAAAACGGTATGGTACTGGCACAAAGACAGAATTACAGATCAATGGAACACGATAGAAAGCCCAGAAATAACATGACAGAGGAGGCAAGAATATACAATGGAGAAAAGACAGTCTTTTCAATAAGTGGTGCTGGGAAAACTGGACAGCTACATGTAAAAGAATGAAATTAAAACATTCTCTAACACCATACACAAAAATAAACTCAAAATGGATTAAAGACCTAAATGTAAGACAGAATACTATAAAACTCTTAGAGGAAAACATATGTAGAACACTCCTTGATGTAAATTGCAGCAATATCTTTTTGGAACTACTTCCTAGAGTAATGAAAATAAAAACAAAAATAAACAAATGGGACCTAATTAAGTTTAAAAGCTTTTGCACAGTAAAGGAAACCATAAACAAAATGAAAAGACAACCCACAGAATGGGAGAAAATATTTGCAAATGATGCAACCAACAAGAGATTAATCTCCAAAATATACAAACAGCACATGCAGCTCTATATCAAAAAAACAAACCACCCAATCAAAAAATGGGAAGATCTAAACAGACATTTCTCCAAAGAAGACATACAGATGGCCAAAAAGCACATGAAAAGATGCTCAACATTGTTAATTATTAGAGAAATGCAAATGAAAACTGCAATGAGGTATCACCTCACACTGGTCTGAATGGCCATCATCAGAAAGTCTGCAAATAATAAATGCTGGAGAGGGTTTGAAGAAAAGGGAACCCTCCTACACTGTTGGTGGGAATGTAAATTGGTACAGCCACTATGGAGAACAGTATGGAGGTTCCTTTAAAAACTAAAAATAGAGCTACCATATGATCCAGCAATCCCACTCCTGGGCATATATCTGGAGAAAACCATACTTCAAAAAGATACATGCATCTCAATGTTCATTGCAGCACTATTTACAATAATAGTCAAGGTATGGAAGCAACCTAAATGTCCATCGACAGATGAGTAAATAAAGGAGATGTGGTACATATATACAATGGAATATTACTCAGCAATAAAAAGAATGAAATAATGCCATTTGCAGCAATATGGATGGATCTGGAGATTACCTGAAGTAAGTCAGACAGAGAAAGACAAACATCATATGGTATCACTTACATGTGGAATCTAAATAAATGGTACAAATGAACTTATTCACAAAATGGAAACAGACTCACAGACATAGGAAACAAACTTACGGTGACCAAAGGGGAAAGGCAGGAGGGAGGGATTAATTAGGATATTGGGATTAACATATACATACCACCATATATAAAATAGATAATCAACAAGGACCTGCTGTATAGCACAGGGAACTCTACTCAGTACTCTGTAATAATCTATATGGGAAAAGAATCTGAAAAAGAATACATATATGTATATGTACGACTAAATCACTTTGCTGTACACCTGAAACCAATGCAACATTTTAAATCAACTATACTCCAATATAAAATAAAAATAAACACTTACAACTTCATTTAAAATAAAGAGCTAACAAAAACCCAAAGACGAAATTTAGAAAAAAACAACAAAAATTAAAAACAAAAACAAAACAAAACAGAACTGTCTTAACAGTAATTTGTGCTGGAACCAAGTAAACAAAATTTGCAAATTAATCCAGTCCATGATAGAACTGATGAATAATGCCTAGGCTAAGCACCTACTTTGGAATGACTGGGCTGAAGATTACTCTAAAAGCCATAGAACCTTCTGTTAGAAGGCTGAAGAGTTTACAAAAAAATTTCAGGAAAAGTTACTTATGGACTAAAATCTGCTATGATTGATTCAACATGTTGTAAAAAGCCCAAGCAGTGGATGTTACATGCCCTGTACTGTAAGACTTAGAAATGGAAATGTATTTGCTTGTGGCAGTTATGTATTTGTAGGTTTTTTTTTTTAATCAAAATTGTTCTGAATAACTTGTAAAGAAAGGATTAAGCACTTAAGATATTTTATAATAAAATAATTGAATACATTAAATTTCCTCTGAGGAGAATTAAATTATGGAAATGTTTAATTGCATTTTTGTATACCTCTATATTTTAAGTTTCTTATATCAAGATTATATTGATTTTGTAAACCTAAAAAGTATAAGGGTTAAACCTTTAACACCAGCTATTTAAAGAGAAGGCTACTAATAAAATTATAAAGATATTAATTCTAAGGGAATTCATGCATGTTAGATTTTAATAATCAGTTTAGAAATACAGTAGCCAATACTTTTTAGCCTCTCATATTTACATAATTTACTAACCTTTCTTCTGAGTTATTCATTTTATTGTTCATGTTCTTTACAAAAATGTCATTATAGTCAATATTCTCTCTATATAAAGGAAAATATCTCTGTTGGACTATTAAATGAAGTATTTCAAACACATTTGGCAGTCTGTATCTCACAGTACCTACAAATATGTTTTCCCACTAGCATGAAGGAAATATAATGCCTAGAAATTATATTCCTAAGAAGTAAACCATATAAATGAGGAAAATATTCCCTATAAAGAAAAAAATCGAACCTATTTTCTTTGATTAAGGCAAACACCAACAAAATGTGACACAATGAAGATTTATAACACAGCAGCACATGCTGAGGTCGATAAATTAGTCAATTTAGCCAACATGTACTTAGATCACATTAAGGTTCATATTCATCAGTAGCTCTCAATAAATTCAAGATAAACTATAACTTGGAGGAATATTTTCTATATGTGTGTGAAATCTAAGCAAAAGAAGATTTTTGTTCCATTCAGAAATCAAGACAAATAAATAATAAAATTCATTCTTTATCCAAATGGACATATTTGAAGTGATAATCTCCAATACTGGACTCTGTTCTTTTAGTCTCTTTTTATAGTTTCTGTGTTAATGGATAAATATTCCTGATAAATTCATGAACTTAGAGAGCATGGGGTGCCTTTCATGCTGGCTGCATGATTTTGATTTTGTTTCATATAAGACTGTTGGAAGGTTTAACAATTTATTTTGCAAGAAAATTTCAGGACAAGGACTATGTTTCCAATTATTCATTCATGTCCCTAATCCTATTTCCCATGGTTATGATTATCTATGAACTTGACAGCACATGATTTACAGGATGCAGTGTTCAGAGTAACCAGGAGAGAATTCTGAACTGCCAATATGCCCCTTAAGTAGTAACTATTGAGTGCGTGATTGTCTGTAAGAAAGAAAAAGAAAGGCATCTAAAATCAAGTGCTGAAACCCATAGTTCCACTGTAATTTAAGGATCCAGGGTCTATGGTATCAAAATATTCTAGAAACATAAATAATGTCTTTGTGGTATTCATTGTGCTCTCTTGGTTCTGAAATCCCTCACTGTCAACAATTGGTAATGCATTTCAGCTAACTCACTCTGTCATGCATTCATCTATTATTTTCAAACTTTTATTGTACACCTACTATGTGCCATACACTACCCTAATTATTGAGTATATAGTGTTGAAGCAAATGGAGATGGATGGCCTCTGCCTTTGTTAATAAAGTGCTATTAAGGAAAAAGTAATGGCACTGTGAACTATCAAAGAGAATAATTACGTAAGTGGTGACAAGCAGGAAGGATATTAACTTAGACTGAATATCAGTGAGGGACTCTTTAAGGAAAGACATAATGATAAAACCTAGATGTAAATGAAAGGTAATATTTTTCAAGGGAGACATTCAATGAAGAGGGGCAGCACGAATAGAGTCTTATGGATAGAAAGGAAGTTAGAATGTTTTAGGAAGTGAAATAACACATGATTCCTTGAACATAATAAAAAAGCAGGAAAATGATAATAAGATTAGGCTAATGTGATTCACAGGAGATGGTCATACGGGGCATTTTTAGGCCACATTTTTCATAGTGTGATAGATAGACTTTTAAAGTATTTAAAAGCAGTGGTGAGTAACATTCAACTTATATTTTTAAAAGATCACTCCTGTATGGAAAATCAATAAGCGGGGAGTAGAAGGGAAAGTAGGGTGTTTATTTAGGGAGAGAATTGCAGAGGCAGTGGTGGGAGATTATGGCATGCTCCATGGTGCTGAATTAGAGGTGGAGGAGAGGGGTTAGCAGAATTTTGGAGGTAGACTTCAGTCAGAGACCTTGGTGGCATACTGCAGTTTCGTAATGCTGGGTGTAAAGAGGAAGTGACCCAAGTTGCTGCCTGAGTAACAGAATGAGTGGAGATTTTACAGACTGAAGGAGGAGAAAGATTTGGCAAGTAAGATTAAGCATTCAGTTTTGAATATGTTAAATTTGAAATTTGTGTCAGACATCCAAGGAGAGAGATAACAAAATCTGTTGGTTATATAAGGCTTGATCTGAGAAGATAATTTTGGTCTAGAAGTAGAAATTTTGGAAGTGTTGAAATGTAAACAGTATTTAAAGCTGTGGATACATGTTAAATACTTTATAAAAACTTCCTGGGCTCAATGTTCCTACAGTCATTAGGGAGAAAAATGTGTTCACATAGAAAGTTAATACCAGCCTAATGGAACTAATTTTAGCACATTATAGATTTCTGGTTGCTTGTTAGGACTACATTTGTTTCAAATAAAAGTGCTACTACTGCAGCTTTAAAAAGATAGAGGCTTAATTGTCCCATACCACAAAAAGTTAGGTATCAGAGAATTCAAAGCTAGTATTATAACTGAATATACCATCAGAGTACATTACTTTCCAACCTACTATACATCAGGATGTAAACCTTTAACATAATGCTACTCAACTCAATGTTATCAAATGGTCATTGGAGGTCACGTCTGCATTTCTTTCTATAAGTACTTGGGAAGACTAGCATTACAAGGCCATTCTTAGCTACACGGAAGCCTGGAGTACTAAGTATGTTTAACTGAGACATGGCTAAATGGGCATTTTATTCATAAAGACAAAAGAGGGGACCTTCTATTGAGTAGATAACTAGCAGTCACTAACGTTGGTATAGTCTATGGTGTAATACTCTTCAAATTTGAGGATAATAATTTAAATTTATTTTAGTTCTTTTATCAGTTATTTCCATAATATTATTTTCTCAGGCTTGTACTTTTCAGTTTGTAATGAATTGGAATATTCATGAAACTTAATATCCGAGAATATATTACAGAATGTTTTTGTTATTCTATAACAATCTAAAAGATATATACCATACACTGGCAACTGTTCATATGCATTTCATAAATGTGACATTATCTTAAAAACTAGAAAAGGTCTAAATTTCTACCAGTGATAAATTTCTACCATTGATAATGTATATCAATGCAGAGTGTAATCTGAAATAATTTAAATGACTAAGATACATCCATATATACTAACCTGAAAAAACACCAATAAGACAAGAGTTAAGTGAAAAATGTAAGCCACAGAAAATTATGGAAATCAGGGTCAGCAAACATATTTTGTAGTAATGTAAAATAGTAAATGTTATAGGCTTTACCGTCTACAGTTAGTTGCAACTACTCAACCCTGTCCTTGCACCATGAAAGCAGCCAGACAATATGTAAACAAACTGGGGCAATTGTTTACCAATAAAATGTATTGGTAAATTGGTAATTTATTTATAAAAACTGGATTTGGCCCACAGGTAGTGTTTTGCCAAATTCCAATGTAAAGGATGAGTCTACAAGAAAAATCTAATTTAATAAAAATGGAAATGATACATATAATTATTGATGAAAGATACATTTACTGAAAGAGAGAAGGAAAGATGGAGAGAAAAAAATTGGTTTTCTTTTGCAATGAAGAATTAATGGGGTTCAGCAAAAAGAGACTTGAGAGCAAGGAAACTAAAATTTTCACTTCTTACTTTATATAAAATTTAAATGATGAAATGTAATTTTTACTTGAGCATTCATAGTTTACAAATAAAAAAGTTCTTTAAGGAGGAACATATGGCTTTTGAAACTACTGATATATTTATGGCTTTACTTGAAATTAACTGACACAATAAAATCAGCTGTTATCTGATGCTGAGATCTTCCAGGTTCAAGAATTGATAACTAATAAAAAAGATTCTGATTTTTTTTTTTTAGTTTTCCAACACATGGTTATTATGCTTGTAGTTGATGTACAGCACTTGCATAAAAACATATTACACATGTTCTGAAGTAAACATGGCTTACAATATGACAGGCACAAAATGAATGATAAAAATATATTAATAGACATTATGGAATTAAGAAGAGAATGAACTATGCATTTCTTCTTAATACTATCAGGGACATCAGTCCACTGGCAACCCCAGACTTTGTTCGGTTACCAATATCAGACCTCTGGTGCCCTCTATGGCCTTGTTGAAAATCTACTAGTACTCTTATCTTATCTCTAGGACCTAATTCCTTCAATCCCAAATAGATTGTTCCAATCTATTTTCATCTTGTATTTTAAATCCCATTTTGTATTATCATTTTACTACATCCCTTGAATACTCACAAATTCAAACAAATTATTATTAGCTACCATTATTTCCCCTATTCAAATGGCTTTTGTTATTAAATATTTACTCTGTGCCAAACACTTTGCTAAATTCTTTATGCGTTCCTTTATTTCATCTCCACATAACCCTGTGATATAGACACTTTTATTCCACTATTGCAGACAGGGCATCTAGAGTTTAGATACATTAAGCATCTTGCCCAATGTCACATAGCTAGAAAGTAAGAGAAGAAAATTTGAAGCCAGAACAGTGGGATTCCAAAACACATTCTCTTTGTTGCCCATAGTTTCCTGTCTCATACTGACAATTTGGCTGGGAAAAATCACTCAATTCTATAACATATGGTTACATAGACTGTGTTATTTAACTTGACTGGACTCTAATGCCACCCAGAAATTTTTTACAATTCATCCAACTTCTCTCTCTTACTTCCCACAATGATTGTTGCAAGCAGGTCTTGCCCTGTCTCCTTCATCTCCTCTACCTTCATGCTAAGACATCACTGTCTCTATTTTACAGAGAATATAAGGAACGCCAGGCGGGATTTTCTAATACTTTCTGCTTACCCCCATGTGAACATCTTATTGGCATCAGCACTTAATTTCATTTCTTTTTATTTTGTCTTGATAGAATATATATCTATTTTCCTCAAGCTAAATCCTTCCATCTCAATTTAGGATTCAAACTCCTTTTAACTTCCAAAGGAATTTCCACAAAAGTTAGACTTTTTTTCCTCTTCCTCCTTACTGGCTCTCACCTCTCAGGCATGGGACTGGTGATAAAGTCTTGGATTAAAATTCTAGCCTTGTAAAACAGGTTCTTAACACCTCCAAGCCTAGCATAAAAAAAATAATGCACAAAAAGGACACAGCAGGCCTCACCGAGGAGGCCTACCATTCCTACTGAAAGTCACTTAACAAAGTCAACATATTCTTGGCTTATCATCAAAATTCACTTACAGGGCAGCTCACTGTAGATGATGTTTCGCTAAAGGTGGTATTTGCAGAGGGAGATGTAGAGCCAATAACTGTTTTGTAAAAGTTTAAGATTAAATATATAGTCTTGTTAATGGTTCTTTTTTGTTCTCCTCTGTGGTTTAATTTTTTGACTGGAGATTTATTTCTCCATTATAAAGGCCCTTTTTACTATGTTGTGGCATACAAGCCACCTTTTAGCCTTTACATTACTCGGCTAGTGGAGTAAGATGACTGGAAATTATTTCCTAGTTTACTAGAAAAAATGAAATAAGTCTGTTTCTGAGCATTTCCTAGAGGAAAGCTGGCCATGAAATGTATTGATATACTTGGGAACCCAGTCCCTTTTTATTTGGCTCCTGGATAAATTTCTTCTCTAGAGATGTGTCCTTTTAATATCATTACAATAATTATGATACAAGTTAATAAACTTATCCATAGAAGTTAATCATATGATATTTATTTGATTTTCTCACATATTTTAATACTGAATTAATCAGATGTTTTATAAGTACCAAAACTCTGTATAAAGCACCATTTACAATGCCAAAGTAAAATTATTCACATGACATGAAGCTTGGTAGGTGAAGATTTCTTTATCTCATTTGGATAACTAATCTAGGGATGATCTTCTTGTTGAATTACTAAAGCAAGGAACAGATATTATAAAATTCTGTTTTAGAAGGTTATAAACATCTTTCATTTCATATCTTGTACATCAGTTAATCATTCAATGCCTTCCTCAAATCGAATTTTTCCCGTGATCACACCTTCACACACATATCCAGCCAGAAATAATCTCTTCCTCCAGTGTTCTCACATTGCAATTAGTACCTCTTATAATAGTCTGCCTATTTAAACCTTTTATTTCCCATTAATAACCTGGGTGTTTGGCATTTTGTAAAGACAACTGTGTATCCCACACAGTGTCTAGTACAGAGTTGTATTTGTAGTAAGTACTAAAAAACGTGATGATGACCAATTAAAATATATTCATTTTGAGTATGTTAAGCCTTAGATTTAGGTGTTGAGAAGCAATCATTCTAGTGTGTTCTTTGAGGCCCTGTCAGTTGATAAATTCAATCACAGAGGAAAAACCTCTAACTATGGGAGTGATTTTGGCAGGAGAATGAATTAAGGGGGTTACCCCTGGGTTGTATTTCATTTGAAACCCTAAGAGAGATTTTTTTATAGACATCTAAAGTTTTAGTTGCCTCAATTATAAAGAAGCTTTTTACATAGTGAGATTAAGTATACAAGATTTGCAAATAATTTACATTGTTAAGATAGATTGATAGAGCTCAGCAAGAGATGGAATGAAAGTATTTAGAAATCTAATTATCAGCTGGCATTGGAATGTGTCTGATCTGGAGACATTATTTTAAAAAAAAATGTATTAGGTAAAAGTTCTAGGGAGAATCATGCTTGTATGGCTTCAAGCACCAGAATATGGGTACTTCTTCTGACCTCAATTAACTTTCAGATATAAAATGTTTACAAAATTACTACTTATCTAAAGGTTAAAAGGTGTGAATGTCATGGTAACATGAGGCTGTATTTCTTGAATCCTGGTTAATAGATTTCAAACTGAAATATGGGCTTACAGGTGTTATTTGGTGTAACAGAAGATACTCTATAAAGAATATTGTGACAGAGATTACTAGCTTTCTCTGAAAGCCATTTTCCCCTTCTTCTATATGATAGAGTTGAATAAGGAATAGCTGTAAAGCTAAACGTTCTGCAGGCTTCTTTTTAACTAGACGTGACTATATGCTTAAATTCTGAACAGTAGAATACCAGTAGAAATGATGTTTCACTTCTGGTGCATATTTTTTTAAATTAATGTGGACCAACGACTCTTTCTTTCCCTCTTTCCTGCCACTCTAGACACAGTCTTTAGTGTTGGAACAGTCATTTGGACACAATATGAAGACAACAGTTCAGAACGGTAACACCTCCTTACCAGCCTAGACAACCTATCTCTGTACTCAAATTAATAAGGATGTAACATGTACTTTAAATTTAGCATAGCAGATAACTGTGGATAGAGAATGAATGTCAAATAAAACATGAAAACATAGTACAGAAAGGGGACAAAATTAAAGTGGAACTGTGCCTTACATCACACACACACACACACACAAACACACACACACACACACACACTACTTAAATGTAAGGTTGACAATTGTAGTAAGCAAATATAGAGGATACCTAGTTAAGTTTGAATTTCAGATAAGAACTTTTAGTATAGGTTTGTCCCTAGCAATATTTGGAACATAATTATACTAAAAAGCTATTTGTTGTTTATCTGAAATCAAATATAACTGGGTGTCCTGCATTTTATCCAGACACTGTACTTAAATGTCAAAAGAAAAATGAGAGTGACATCAGCATCATAGCAGCATAAGAGCCATCTCTCACCCTTGTTTTTTTGCATCCTCCTTCAACAAGAAAAATTTGGCATCTATTCATAAACAAAAGTGGTTTTGAGGGAGCTGTGGGACCTAGCACCATACACCAAGGGACTGGGAAGGAGTCTTGTCCACTTGTGCATCAAGACAGACAGACCTCAGTCCTGGCTGCAGACCTTGCAGTGGCCCATAAACAGATCTAGTCTGTTTGGGCTGCAATCTGTGAGACCCTGCAAAACACTGCCTTAAACAATCACCCATGGGTGAGAGAGGCTTTGTGGAAGTACAAGTTTCCAGAAGAGAATTTCCAGCACACCACTGGAGCACTATGGAAAACAGTATGGAGGTTTCTCAAAAAGTTAAGACTAGAACTATTATATGTACTAGCAATCCCACTTCTGGGTATACATCTAATGGAAATGAAAACCAAATCCCAAAGAGATATCTGCACTCCCATGTTGATTGTAGCCTTATTCACAACACCCAAGTTAGGGAAACAATCTAACTGTCCCTCAATGGATGAATGGATGAAGATGATGTGAAGAAGATGTAATACATATATACACACACACATATGTATACTGGAATATTATTCACCCATATAAAGAAGAAAAACCTGTCATTTAATTTTTGGTAACATAGATGGTCCTTGAGGGCATTATGCTAAGTGCAATAAGTCAGAAAGACTAAGATAAATACTGTATGATATAATTTACATATAGAATCTTTCAAAAAGAGCCAAATTTGTAGAAACAGAGAATAGAATGGTGGTTCCCAGGGGCTGAGGGGTGGGGGAATTGAGGAGTTATTGGTCAAAGGGTAAAAACTTCCAGTTAAAACAGGAATAAATTCTGCGGACCTTATGTATAGCATGGTGACTATTGTTAATACTGTATTACATTCTTGACAGTGGCTAAGAAAATAGATCTTAAATGTTCTTACCATAAAAAATAAATGGTAATTATGTGATGTGATGGAGGTGTTAGCTAGTGCTACAGTGGTAATCATTTTGCATAATATAATTGTATCAAATCAACATGTTATATGCCTAAAACTTGCACAATGTTATAGGTTAATTATATCTCAATAAAGTTTGGAAAAAAAGAAAATATTATGACACAGGAAAATACATATCTCTCTGAATGAAGACTTTGAAAAGACTTCTTAAACCTCATACAAAAAACACTAACCTATAAAGGTTGATAAACTTGAATATTTTAAAGTTAAGAACTATGTTTGAGCAATAACACTTAACATAGAATGGAAAAAAAAGTTAGAATGTGGGAGAGGATGTTTTCAACACATATAACCTACGAAGTTTCAAGAAAAGTTATAAGGAAAGAAAATAAAAATTGACAAAAGACATAGACAGTCATTTCATTAAAGAGGAAATACATATGGCTAATAAACAGGAGATTTAATCTCAAACATAAGGAAATTATAATAAAGAACAAAATAAAATACCATTCTATCCTGATCAATTGACAAAAAAGAAGAATTCTAAAAATAATAAGTGCTGGAGAAAATGTGAATCATTAGGTTTTTAAATAACTACTGATTTCAGCAATCTGATGGGGGAAAAATGGTTTCTCAGGGTTTTTATTATTTTTTAAAATAATTGTGATTGACTTTGCCTATTTTTTCATACATTTAAGGGTATATATATATATGCACACGCACATATAATTTAAAAATATTGTCTGTTAATGTCTTTTTCTTATTTTTCCATTGGCTGCTAGTACTTTGTGCTTCACTTTTTGTTCATATGAAATCAGATTTTTAGCCTCTGGCCTCCAGTATGACTCTTATGATTAAAACCAGGTTTTGTACAGATCATTTTTTATAGAAATTCCTTTTTTTTTCCGTTACCAATTAAAATGTTTTTCACAATAATCAATTCTTAAAAGATACATTTAAAATCACTTAACTATGGTATTCTGAGAAACAAACAAACAAAAGCCCCCCACATTTATCTGTTTTTTTGTTTGTTTGTTTGTTTTGCGGTACGCAGGCCTCTCACTGTTGTGTCCTCTCCCGGTGCGGAGCACAGGCTCCGGGCACGCAGGCTCATTGGCCATGGCTCACGGGCCCAGCCGCTCCGCGGCATGTGGGATCTTCCCGGACCTGGGCACGAACCCGTGTCCCCTGCATCGGCAGGCGGACTCTCAACCACTGCGCCACCAGGGAAGCCCTCAAATATTTCATGTTTATAGAACAGCAGTCCTCAACCTTTGGGTATTTGAGACACAGATTTGAAGAGCAGACTTTTGTATATCAAACTAAAAGGAATTACAACGTAAGCAACTGTTTGCAAAAGCAAGATAAAGAACCCTGCAAATGCTTTCCATAAGTATGGTATTTTTTACTTGATGCCCTTTCAGTGCTATATTACCTTTCAGTAAAATATACTTTTGACTTGTCCTGTATTTCCTTATATATTCATGGAAGGGTTTCCTGGTTCCTGATTGATCTTATGCCTTGCAGAAAGTTCTACTTACTTCACCATATCCTGGTGTTTATGGCTTAATAAAAATTGACACATTATTAAATATTTGGCTTTATACTTGTGAAGACTTCACAAATAAGATGAGTCTAACTATTTTAGGAAACTAGAAGATCTAAACTGTATTTTCTGGCCAGAAGACTTGCTAATGAACTGTATACTGGGGATTAGGTAAAAGAAAGTGAAAAATAATACCTCTTAAAAACAATTTCACATTTCCACTATTTTTTAGCTCAGCATTTCAATTTTTTTACATTTTATGTAATTATAATCAGTTCTCATTTATTTTCTCACAATCAAGTTTTAACCACCATATCTCTGAAATAACAAAATATTTTAATGAATTTCTTAATTAACATTGATCTATAGTTTATATTTTTCCTCTTCTAGAGAGGAAAAAAAAGGGTGAATACTTAAGGGATTTTATTAGCTTTCAGTAGAGCTTCATTGATCAGTCTGATAGAACTGTGAAGAAATAATGCCACAAATGAAATAGTAGCTGTGATAGTGAAAATATCTCTAGAAGGAAGAAACAGTTTAAACTGAGAGAAAATATAATGTAAGATTAATTTGATGTAAATTGATATGAAAATAATGGGTTTGAAATTTTAGGAGGTGATTTGTCTGCTACGTGGCAAGCATTGTACTTGTGTTAATATATTTTGCATATTGCCACCTATTTAATCCTTAAAATAACATTTCAAAGCAGATAACACTGTCCCCAATTGACAAATGTGGAAAATGAATGCAGGAATATTAAAGTAACTGACTCAATGTCATATTGAGCCTGTTAAAGGAAGAGTTAGGATTAAAACCCATTGGGTTGTAAACTCAATGCTATTTCTATCATAACTTGCTGCCTCACTTAAATAAGGACATTTATTTTTATTTAACAGAGCTACTATGAGTAAATGACAAATTCTGGTAGTATAGTGACAGTCTGGGTATGAGTAAGACTCAGACCAAGTTTATATTTGAAAGATTGTATGTCAAAGTTAATTAGGTAAAATCAGGAATCACATTGAAATTATTTGATTTATATGACTCTTTCTGACATAATAATAGTTAATTTTAGTTTCATTGTTACTTTGAATTGAAGTTTGCATTATAAAGTTTTACAAAGCATTTTGCAAAGATAAATATCTGTAATCTTGAATTGTGTATTCTCTGAGAGTAGGATATGCAAATCTGAGTCTGTCAGATAGTTTATTCATTGTTATCACATAACTGGCAACTCTTCATACCAGAAACACGCTAAATTAGCCTATATGTGAAAAGATAGTGAGAATCAATCTAAAGTCCTCAGAAAGGGTACTAAGTAATGACAAGGAAGTCACATCCAGGCAGCTGGACCTTCCTATAATTTTCCCAAAGCATCTTCCTTAGTAGAGGCCCTAACTCTGACAAAGGACTGATATTAACATGTCCCTGGGAAGAATCTGTTTGTTTCCTTAGCAGCTCTCTGAGCAAGTAGCAGTCTGATCATTCTGTACCCAAGAGATATTTAACACAGACCAGGAAAATTAAGATCATACAAATAGATTTCTCTTCCTTTCAAAGAGGTAGCCCTGAATTAGATCTTCATCTTAACACTAGGTTAATCATCAACCACATAATAAAACTGAAACAAGCCTATGGTAGGGATGACATTTTCCTTGTCTCCAACTGAGTTTTTGAGATGCACAGGTTTCACAGAATATAACTGTATGTGATCAAACACCTTTGAATGATTCATAAATTAAACAAGCAAGAAATGAAAATAGCAGTGATTATTTTTAGACTGGTAGTATTAGTTCCCAGAAATAATATCTTCTAATTAGGAAAATACAGTCTTCTAATTAGGATGCTACAGGTGAATACTTAGCACAGTTGTAAAAAGCAAAGTGAAAATATTTGTAAACATTTGCATCATTCAGTTGAGAAAACTGAAAATATAAGTTACAAAAAGCTGTGCAGTCTTTTAATGCATTAGCAAAAATGTTTGGAGAAAATTATACCAAAATGGAATTTACAAACCACAGAAACAAGTTTTATTACTGGAAGGAATGTAAAAGACAAGCTGGTTACAAAGCAAACATTCAAGGATTTAAAGTGAAATGTTCCCATTATATAAGTGAAGCAAATGAAGTTAAGAGAACTTACGTGATTTTCTATCATATAAAATATATATTTAATAGTTCTAATTCAAACTCATTTTTAAATTTATGTACAAATTTGAGAAAAAATAACTAGCTTTTATCTTTCATCTTAATTTTTGAAATGAATGTAATAGTGCAAATACATTTTAGCCATATCATAATGCTATTAAGTCACACAAAAACTATAATTTCGATTTGTTACCACACTGAACTTAATCATAATCTATTTTTTCTAAAGAGTTTATTGCTTTATTTAATTTATTAGGTGTTATGCTAATTTTATCCAGGAGTTGCCTTGCGAAACAGATGGTTGATAGATGTACTGAAATTTATAAGTTTCTAATTACATTATTGAATTCTGGCCCTTTCACTTGTGTTGATTACCCTTAAAGTTGATGAATATACATATATAAATTTTTAAAAATACATTATTCTTAATATTTCCTGGGCCCTTGGGGAACAAATCCAAAAACCCGGAAGAGCTAGGTAGAAAGAAAGAAAAAAAAGCAATGAATAAAAGTAGCTAATGTTGTCTGACAAAATTAGCTGCTTTTCTTTTCTCCACTTATAGCAAGTAAAAAGGCCACCAAGAATAGATGATCCCTAGTACTATTTGATGTGGACACATTACTAAATTCTGTCTAATGCCATTTAAAGCAGAAATGTCCTGCAATAGCTTTCGGAGAGTTCTGTAAAGAGAGTGCTGATATGCAACCTTGGTCCCTCCTTAATCATCCCTTTCCCCATTCTAGCTCCAGGAACATAGATACCAGTCTACAACTGATCCATGTAAATGATACAAAGATCAGCCTAAGGATATAACAAAAATTACCTTGGAAGAAGTAGGTTGCCTGAAGACTTCATGAAGTAGAAGCACATACCAGCTCTGGATTGCTTATAGATTTTTATTTTGTTTACACAAGTGTTAATCTGATTCTCTATTACTCAGAACCAAACTTGACTAAGTGATATAGACAAATAGTCATATGCACATAATGAAGACAAAAGAAGAATAAAAGGAGAAATAAAGTTAGGGAAAATACAAAATCTTTTAGAGTTGATCTGGAGCATATGCTAGAATGGCTTCCTTTATCATAAGCAATCAAAATATTATCTGTGAGAGCACATGGCTATATTTTTCCACAAGTGTGCCGTAAGGCTGACATTTCCACAATAAAAAAATAAAACAAAATAAACAAAAATTCTGACACAAAGATAAAATCTTGCAGAAGACTGGTGTGAAGAATAAGAACTGAACCAAAAGAAACAAATTTCATTAATAAAATGAAATAAGAGCACCTGCATGAAATAAACAAGTGCTTAAAAACAAAATCAGAATGTTAACTTTAAAAAGTGGCAACTCTCACATGATAAATGTTATGTTATAAGCAAGTGATTCACACAAAAAAATAGAAAATGGGAAAACACATGAAGTTATAAAGATAATTACAAAACGCTAAGAAAAATATTTAGCCTTGCTTATAATTAAAAATAAAAACTATTACAATGAAGATCGTTCATATTTCAGTTTAACAATAGTTTCAAATTTTGGTATTACTTAAACTTATGGCTCACGTTGGTTAAACAGACACTTGTATATCATTAATGGGCGTGGAAACTGGTGTAAGTTCTTTGAAGGGAATTTGGCAATAAATGTTAAAATTAAAAATGCATGTGCTCTTTTACCCAAGAATCCTACATCTAGAATGTTATGCTGTAAATATACTTGCATAACTATGCAAAGACGGCCTTTGCAAAGATGGCCATTCATAAATACTTGATATTACCATAAAAAACTACAAGTAACATATTGTTTATCAAGAGATGACAGGTTTCATTCATTTACTTAATGGATAAATATCTTTTCATCATATCCTAAGTTGTTTTCCAGGGTTGAGAACCCAATAATAAAGAAGACAGGAAAAGTCCCTGCTCTCATGGAATTTATATTCTAAGGGCACAGAGAGAGATAAAGAGAGATAAACAATAAAAAAATAAGCAAAAAATTAACAAAAAGTCATCTTTTATATTGATAAATGTTGCAAAGACCAAAAAAAGGGGTATATGAAAGCTACATATTACAGGAATAATTTTGACTGGAGGTTCAAGGGAAACCATTCTGAGGAGATGATAATTCAGCTGAAAGCTAAAGGATACTTTGAAGGCTACTCTGCAAAGTTTGAGGGTAGCATGCTCAAGATAAGAGCCAGTTCAAAGACACAGTTCATGAAGATGAGTTTGGTATATGTTTCAGTAAGTTTTCTGTAGTAGTAAAAGGCAATATGCTACGTCTTTCAAACAGAATAGAATTTCTAAAGGGAATGAGTGACTTTACAATTTTTGGGGGAGTAGGCTGGATTTCCAGGAATGGCTATTGGCCTACCAGAGAGCTGGCCTGCAAAGGGAGCTACCACTTTTGAGACTACCATTGGATTCGCTGAGTTCCAGTTCATGCTGCCAAAGCTCTTATGCAGCAAGTTAGGATAAATCACATAGCTGTTGGTGTTCCACACTCACAAAGCTGGTGACCAGATACTGGAAAGAGAAATTTGACTACTTCCTCCACCACACCTGCCTCTCCACATCCAGAACACTGGAGAATGGATGCTTGAATACTGCTGTGAGAGTCCTTGGGTCCTCAAATTTGCATGACAGGAGAAAAAAGCCAAATGGACAGGAAGATGCCCACTGTTTCCCTTCTATTTTCCAAATGCTTGCACAAGTGCATCTGATTAGCAATTCCGATCTCCATCCAGAAACAGAGCTGAAAGGAAATCCAGGAAATGTAGTTTTTAGCTCTCCTATCTTTAGAGGAAAGAATGAATTGCAGTTAGACAAGCAAGTTGACAGTATTGGGAGAAAATTTTAGGAGAGGGAGCTGAGAAGGTAAGTAAAGGCTGACTCAGATAGGGCTATTTAGGTTATGGCAAGGAGTTTGTTTTTATCCTAGGTACAATGGAAAGACATTGAAATTATGAAACTGGAGGAATCTGTAACCTTGTTTACAGTTTGAAGTATCTCTCTGGGGCAATGCATAGATTGAATTATGAATAGAGAGGAAGATGGAAGGAAAATAGTCCATAGCTATAGTATAGATGAGAGGTGACAGTGGCTTTGAATTATGGAGAAAATCAAGAGAAGCAGATTTAGAATATATTTTGGAAAACAGCTAATGGGACTTGCAGATGAACTGGATGTGGGAGGGGAGGTAATGATGAGAATTAAATTTAGACCCTTAAGTTTTGATTTGAGGACCAGGACACATGATGGTATGACACACTGTCATAAGGAAGCAGAGAAACTGTATGGTGTGAGTTGGGGGCTTGCAGTAGAAATAAAGAATTCTGTTTGTCTGTGAAAATTTTGAGATTCCTATTAAATACTGATGTATGGTCCGTGACAGAATGTTGAGAGTTATTGGAATATAAACAATATTTAAAGATATTGGATTCCTGGATATCATCTAGGATGAGGATATAAATAATGTAGAGAGAAAGGGAAGATATGTCCCAGGATTGTTTCAATATTAAGTAGTAGAGTTGCAGACAGGAATATTGATTAAGAAGAGTCATGAAAGCCTGGAGAAGAGAGAGTTTCAAGAAGGGGGGTATAATTAACTGTGATAAATTAATCATTATTTATCCATATGGTATGTTCCTATGCAGTCCTTAAAATAGCTGGAGCAAATCTATACATGCTAGTATAGAAAGAATTTCAACACCTATTATCAAGTGAGAAAAAATATCTACTAATCTCTTTATGTGAACAAAATACACTTGCACTTTTATAATAATAAGATATAGTAATAATAATGAAGAGCTATCATGTTGCGGTTTACTCATTTCAACTCACAGACACATTCGAATGTCCTGATTTTTGAAACTTATTCATTCCTTTTTGGGAGATGCTTATACAAGCCTCTGAGGGACCTCTGAGGGGCTGGAACTCTTGAATAATAAGTGGGCAGATATCCTGCTGTAGTATACAAAAGCTATGGAGTTTTTAGTCCACTCTCTGGGGCTCTGTAACATTGACCTTAGCCAAGTAACTCAGACTTACAGAACCAGATAACCACACAGATGAAAGAGACTTGTTCAACTATACTTTTTAACCAGTTAAAAACAACATGCAATAGTGAAATATTGGGATATGTTTAATATAATTCTTATTTATCAATAATTAAAACAAAGCAAGACAACAGTGATAGTAGCAATGACAATGATGAGGCAATGACAGCAGCAGCAAAGCTTTCCTAAGACCCCTTCTCTTCAAGGATAACAAAAAAGTCCTTTTTCCCCTGGGTTCTTTCTAACTTAGAAAACCTGTTTCTTCAAAACTGCTATCATTTTTTTTTTTTCTTTTTCCCAGCATCAGCTTGCTGAACTGGTACCAAAACTAACAAAAACAAACAAACAAGCAAACAAAAAAGTTGACTAGAACTGCTACTAATTAAATGTCTCCAAGTTCAGTTGATCTTTTAGCTTTGCCTGACAATTCTTTAATTTTTTTCTTGGTCATTGCTTTCTTTTCCAATCTCCCGAATAATTTCTGCAAACCTTAACAATGTACCTCCAATCTCTATAAAATGATAACTTTCTTATAACTTTGTGGAAATTTCAGAACATTGATAGTGATTATCTATACTCTTCCATCCTTATAGGCAACAAAATTATTATTGGTATCAGGTCCTATGTATGAGACTGTGTCCTAACAGTTAAATATATAAAGTCAGTGTTCAGGGATCTTTTTGATGACTTCTGACTCCACATAGAAGTAGATATCCAGAAGCACATGTAGAAAATTTTAAACTTTTTCAGAAAAATGGAGAAGTAAATGCAAGTAATTTACCTTTTAATTTCTAGTTTCTGAATATCCTGCATTCCAACCCTTGCTCATTCCTTGCCTCTTCACTTAGTCCTTGAAGCTAATCCATCCGGACACTTCTGAGAGCTGGTTTCTTTGTCCATGCCCTCTCTCCTGTACACTCAATACTTCCTGAGCCTACTTGGGGGTTTCCTGTTGCCCCAGCCAAGAGTTACAGCTGTAAAGAATGACTCCTCTCTATCTCCGTGAAAGATAGCATAAATGGCTAGAATCCCAACTTCCCTTTCAGACACCAGTTAAATGGAAACAAACACTTGTCAAATAGAATGATCACGTAAGGAACTATCTATAATTCGTCTGCCTGACAGAGCAATGCAATGTTGCCAGGACCACGTGAAAGAAATTCTGATCTGGCTTTTCAATATAGGAGCCGATATTCAGAAAATGCCATATCACAGATGGACAGGAAAATATCAGATTATTTCCCTTATTGTATGCCTTATAATATGATGCAGTAGGAAAGTACGCAGCACCCCTATTAAAATACCCTTACCTATAAAATTGTACTTTACATATAATTCTAACTTTACTTGTAAATCTAACTTTACGTGTAATTCTCAGAGGAACAAGTTAAATGACACCACTGTTTTGAACTGTTTGTCTTATGTCTTAGTAATATGTTTTTGGATATGTCTTCTCACACAAGGGAAACAAAAGCAAAAATAAACAAATGGAACCTAATCAAGCTTAAAACCTTTTGCAGAACAAAGGAAACCATCAACAAAACAAAAAGGCAACCTACTGAATGGAAGAAGCTATTGCAAATGATATGTCTGATGAGTTAGTATCCAAAATATATAAATAACTCATACAACTCAATATCAAAAAATAATTGATTAAAAAATGGGCAAAGGACATAAATAGACATTTTCCCAAAGACATACAGATGGCCAATAGGCACATGAAAAGATGCTTAACATCACTAATCATCAGGGAAATGCAAATCAAAGCTACAATGAAATATCACCTCACACCTGTCAGAATGGCTGTTGTCAAAAAGACAACAAATAACGAGTGTGGGCAAGGCTGTGGAGAAAAGGGAACCTTAGTATATTACTGGTAATTTGTGTAGCCACTATGGAAAACAGTATGGAGGTTCCTCAAAAAATTAAAAATAGTACTTCCATATGATCCAGCAGTTCCACTCCTGGGTATTTATCCAGAGAAAACGGAAACAGTAATTCAAAAGGATATATTCACTGCAATGTTCATAGCAGCATTATTTACAATAGCCAAGATATGAAAGCAACATAAGTGCCCATCAACAGATAAATGGATAAAGAAGATGTGATTGTTGGGGAGGAAGAAATTTTCTTCTACTCTTCTAGGTTCTTCTGGCCAGACTAAGAATTAACAGATTAACATGAGACAGATTAACATGAGAAAATCAAACAAAGTTTAATAACATGTATACATGGGAAAGACTCAGAATAACTGAATAACTCGCCAAAATGGTTCTTTCTTTGTCTATGAATGACCAATGGCTCCAGCACCATTTGTTGAAAATGCTGTCTCTTCTCCATTGAATTGCTTTAGTACCTTTGTCAAGAATCAGAAATTGGTTGGGTATACTTGTTCAGGTCTATTGCTGATATCTCCATTCTATGCCACTGATCTATGTGTCTATCTCTTCATCAATACTGCAATCTTGATTACGAATTTATATACAAAGTCTTGCAATAAGTCAGACTGATTCCTCCAACTTTATTTGTTTTCAAAATTATTTGAGCTATTCTACTTCTTTTGCCTTTTCATATAAATTTTAGAATAATCAATATCTACAAAAATTCTCAATGGGAATTTGATGGGAATTACATTTTACCTGTAATTTATTTGAGAACAACCAACATCTTTACCATGTTTTTCCAATCTATAAACACAGAATCACCTTCCTTTTTGAACTTTTTTTCCCCCACTACTTCACAGTATGCACCTTTAGGAAATGTTTATGCAATTCCTATTGTATTTCAGGCATTCTGTTGGCCCTTTTCATTTGTTACCTTGTGCAATCCTGAAAAAAAACACAAAACTTTGAAATTATTTATCACTTCCTCTAACTTACAAATGAGACAATTAAGACCAAATGATGTCAAACTTGCTCATGTTACACAGCTGATAAGTAGCAGAACAAAAACGGTATTTGTTCTATTCTATATTTCATGATTTTTCTTCTATGTATCAAAGCTCCCCTTGGATGAAACTGGAACTTCTTATAAGGTACCCAGGATATACCACATTTATTTTCAGTTCTTTATGGCTCAGAACAGTCTTCTTCCCTCATATAGAATAATTTACTTCTCCACCTAGAACAAACCTAACCATACATTACTATTGCTTAGAACGTTCCACCAATCACATTAATCTTTCCATTTACCTGACCCCAACCAGATCTCTACTTTTCTGTGATCCAATTTTGTCTCTCATAAATATAACATATAATTTACAAGTTATTGACCATCAAATGATCTCAAGTGTTTATTTTTCCTCCAATGAGATGCTGAGAATATTAAAGATAAGGACAAGTTCTTAATTTTCCTTTTATACCCAACCTGCTCTACCAGGCACCAGAAACTAGTGTTAAGATGATAAAGTCAAGGAGTCAAGATGGCGGAGGAGTAGGAGGATGTGGAGTTCATCTATAGCCACAAATGCATTAAGAATACATCTACAAATGGAATAGTTCTCACAGAGCACCTGCTGAACACTGGCAAAGAATCGTGGACACCTAAAAGGACAAGAAAAATCCCCGTGTGACCAGGTTGGAAGAAAGAAAGAAGAAGGGAAAAGGAAGAGAAGAGGAAGCAGGACAGGACCTTCACCCCTGGGGGTGGGGGAGCTGAAGGAGAGGAGAGATTTCCTGCAACCGGGAAAGACCCCTCACCTGCAGGGAGATCAGTTGGGACAGAAAGAGAGCTTCAAGGGCTATCAGAGGAGAGAGCAGCAACTGGTCTGTGGCAGGCAGTACAGAGTGAGACTTACACAGATGGTCCTTAACACAGCCCTGCATGTCCCAGCCTGAGAGGTGTGTGCAACAGGGGCTGGGTGCTGGAATGTGGAGTTTGGAGAGCGGACACAGGAAGAGGACTGCTGTTGGCTGTGAGAAGACAGCCTGAAGGGATGGGAGAGAGAAAATCTGCAACTGGGAATGTTTGTGGAGGAAACCCAGCCTGCCATAGAAGCAATGCGCCATTGTTGAGTGATGCACAAAGGGCAGGGCCACCACTGCAGCCTCTCTACTCACGCACTGGTCCCTGCCTCCCTGGGTACTAGGAAGGGCTACTGCCCAGGTGGCACTCTCACAACCCCACCAGCCTCCACCTCCTCCTCTGCACTTCGTCCCCAACATGGTGGGTGCTCTCCCAACCATAGCTGCCACCACCTCCTCCTACATGCCCTCTCCTCACTGGGGTGGATTTGTGTGCTCCAGAACAGCTTTGGGAGCAGACCCCTGTGAGTGGCCCACATCCAGAGGTGGGGCTGAAACCACAGCTGAGCCCTAGGGGCGGTGCAACTAAGGAAGAAAGGCTGAAATCTCTCCTCATTGCTGTACAAACCACAGATTGACACCTCTGTAGCCAGCTTTGTAAACTCAGTGTCTGCAGAACATCTGAACAAAGAGTGCTCCTGCAGCCAAGATGGGTCTAGTTTTAGCAGCTGTAGACTTTCTGGGCACATACACATGGTGGATGGAACAGGCTAGAGTCTGAGCTGTCCCTATAATGCCCACAGCAAATCCAGAACCATGATTATTGCAATCCGGGGACCTAACATCAGTGGATCTACGCTGGTGGCCTGGTGAAAATAACGTCTGAGAGACACCAGGGCCAACTGCTGCATAGCCACAGTTAGGGTGGGGTCAAGAGCAGTACCAACAACAGTGTAATCTGAGAGCTTGCACAATGGGTTAAAGATGATACAACAGAGCACACCCACAGGTGAACAGCTCCAGAGGAGGAATACTCAGTGGCTTCTCTCCCAGTGGGAGTGCTCCAGTCTTGCCTACTTTGTACCACAGATTAGAAACACAGCTAAGAAACAGATCTAGGGGCCTCTACTCCAACAACTAGGGAGCAGACCCCACCCCTGACAGGGCAGTGACAACCACAGAGCAAAGAGGAGGCCCTGCTCAATATCCAGGGCAGGTTCTGGTCACAACAACATTAGTCACACCGTCTATCAAGGGGATAATGGCCAGCATTCACTGAGGAAAGAGGTGGCAGACATCTATACTAAAAACAGCTTTCAACCAAAAAATATTAAACCCACACAGGCTATACAGGGACGTTCCCACATAAAAATAGACCTGCAAGACAGTCTGAGGGTCTGGCACTGGGAAGAAGAAGCCCCAGAGGATTTAGCCTTGAAGGCCAGTGGGGCTTGAGTGCAGGAGCTCCACAGGGCTGGGGGAAACAGAGACTCCACTCTTGGAGGATGCACACAAGGTCTCACATGCACTTAGACCCAGCACAAAGCAGTACCTTCATAGGAACCTGGGATAGACCTACCTAGAGGTCTTAGAGGGTCTCCTGAGGAGGTGAAGGTCTACTGTAGCTCACTGTGGGGGTAAGGACACTGGTTTCACAGGTCCCAGGGATATTTGATCTGAGTGAGCTCTCCAAGAGTTTCCCATTTCAGCACTGAGATGCAGAAACACCCAATAACCTTCAGGCTCCAGTGCTCAAAAGCCTCAGGGCAAGCCACCAACAAGATAGGAACACAGCCCCACACATCAGAAGACAGGCTGCCTAAAGTCGTACTGAGCTCACAGCCACCTCAAAACACACACTTTGACATGGCACTGTCCACCAGAGGGACAAGACACAGCTCCACCTACCAGAGGACAGACACTAGTCCCTCCCACTAGGAAGCCTACACAAGCCCCAGGACCAACCACACCCACCAGGGAGTAGACACCAGAAGAAAGAGAAACTACAACCCTGCAGCCTGCAGAAAGGAGACCACAAACACAGAAAGTTAGACAAAATGAGACAACAAAGATGTGTTGCAGACGAAGGAACAAGATAAAAACCCACAAGAACAACTAAATGAAGAGGAGATAGGCAATCTACCTGAAAAAGAATTGGGAGTAATGATAGCAAAGATGATACAAAATCTCGAAAAAGAATGGAGGCACAGGCTGAGAAGATACAAGAAATTTTTAACAAAGAGAATATATAAAGAACAAACAGACAGAGATGAACAACACAATAATTGAAATGAAAAATACAATAGAAAGAATCAACAGCAGAATAGCTGAGGCAGAAGAACGAATAAGTGAGCTGGAAGACAGAGTGGTGGAAATCACTGCCACAGAACAGAATGAATAAAAAAGAATGATAAGAAATGAGGACAGTCTCAGACACTTCTGGGACAACATTAAATGCACCAACATTCATATTATAGTGGTTCCAGAAGAAGAAAAGAGAGGAAAAGGGCCTGAGAAAATGTTTTAAGAGATTATAGCCAAAAACGTCCCTAACATGGGATAGGAAACAGTCACCCATGTCCAGGAAGTGCAGAGAGTCCCATACAGGATAAACCCAAGGAGAAACACACTGAGACACATATTAATCAAACTGACAAAAAGAAAAAAATATTGAAAGCAACAAGGGAAAACAAGAAATAACATACAAGGGAATCCCCATAAGGTTATCAGCTGATTTTTCAGTAGAAGTTCTGCAGGCAAGAATGAGGTGTCACGATATATTTAAACTGATGAAAGGGAAAAACCTACAAGCAAGAATACTCTACCCAGCAAGGCTCTCATTCAGATTCGACAGAGAAATCAAATGCTTTACAGACAAGCAGCAGCTAAGAGAATAGCTAAGGACCACAAAATCAGCCTTAAAATAAATGCTAAAGGAAATTCTCTAGGTGGGGGGAAAAAGAGGTCACAACTAGAAATAAGAAAATCACAAATGGGAAAGTTACCCATAAAGCCAAACATAAAATAATAGTAGGAAATCACCCACACAAAAATATGATACTAAAACAAGCAACTGTGAGGAGAGCACAAATGCAGGAAATGGAAATTGCATTTGAAATTAAGAGACCAGCAACTTAAAACAACCTTATATATACACAGACTATGTCAAAACATCATGGAAAATGCAAACCAAAAACTTAAATAGGTACACACAGGAAAAGAAAAAAGGAACCCAAACACAACACTAAAGATGGTCATCAAACCACAAGAGAAGAGATCAAAAGAGGAAGGGAAGAAAAAAGACCCACAAAAACAAACCCAAAACAATCATGAAAATGGCAGTAGGAACACACATGTCGATAATTACCTTAAATGTAAATGTATTAAATGCTCTGACCAAAAGACATAGACTGGCTGAATGGATTCAAAAACAAGACCTGTATACATGCTGTCTACAAGAGGCCCACTTCAGACCTAGGGACACATATAGACTGAAAGTGAGGGGATGGAAAAAGATATTCCACACAAATGGAAATCAAAAGAAAACTGGAGTAGCAATACTCATATCAGACAAAATAGACTTTAACATAAAGACTGTTACAAGAGACAAAGAAAGACACTACATAATAATCAAGGGATCAATCTAAGAAGAAGATATAACAATTGTAAATACATATGCACCAGACATAGGAGCACCTCAATATATAAGACAAATGCTAACAGCCATAAAAGGGGAAATCCATAATAACACAATAATAGTGGGAGACTTTAACACCCCACTTATACCAATGGACAAATCATCCAGACAAAATTAATAAGGAAACGCAAGTCTTAAATCAGCAGTCCCCAACCATTTTGGCACCAGGACTGGTTTCATGGAAGACAATTTTTCACGATGGTGGGGCACGGGATGGTTCACATGGTAATGTGAGTGATGGTTTGGGTGGTAACGCGATCGATAGTTCAGAAGGTAATGTGAGTGATGGGGAGTGGCAGATGAAGCTTCACTTGCTCGCCCGCTGCTCACCTCCTGCTTTGTGGCACAGTTCCTAACAGGCCATGGACTGGTACTGGTCCACAGCCTGGGGGTTGGGGACCCCTGCCTTAAATGACACATTAGACCAGATAGACTTAATCGACATGCATAGGACATTCCATCTGAAAGCAGCAGAATACGCTTTCTTCTCAAGTGCACATGAAACAATCTCCGGGATAGATCACATCTTGGGCCACATATCAAGCCTCAGTAAATTTACGAAAAGTGAAATCATATCAAGCATCTTTTCTGACCGCAATGCTATGAGATTAGAAATCAATTAGAGGACAAGAACTGTAAAAAACACAAACACATGTAGACTAAACAATATGTTACTCAACAACCAATGGATCACTGAAGAAATCAAAGAGGAAACCAAAAAATACCTAGAGACAAATGACAACGAAAACAGGACCATCCAAAATCTATGGGACATGGCAAAAGCAGTTCTAAGAGGGAAGTTTTTTTTTTTTTTTTTTTTTTTGTTGGTACGCGGGCCTCTCACTGCTGTGGCCTCTCCCGTTGCGAAGCACAGGCTCCGGATGCGCAGGCCCAGTGGCCATGGCTCACGGGCCCAGCCGCTGCGCAGCATGTGGGATCCTCCCAGACCGGGGCACGAACCCGCGTCCCCTGCATCGGCAGGCGGACTCTCAACCACTGCGCCACCAGGGAAGCCCTAAGAGGGAAGTTTTTAAGCAATGCAATTTTACCTCAGGAAACAAGAAAAATCTCAAAAAACAACCTAACTTTATACTTAAAGCAACTACAGAAAGAAGAACAAATAAAACCCAAAGTTAGTAGAAGGAAAGAAATCATAAGGATGAGGAGAGAAATAAATGAAATAGAGATGAAGAAAACAATAGCAAAGATCAATGAAATTAAAACTGGTTCTTTGAGAAGATAAACAAAATTGATAAACCTTTAGCCAGATTCATCAAGAGAAAACAAGGAGTGGACTCAAATCAATAAAATTAGAAATGAAAAAGGTGTTATGAGTGACACCACAGAAAGACAAAGGGTCATAAGAGACTGCTACAAGCAACTCTATGCCAATAAAATGGACAGCCTAGAAGAAATGGACAAATTCTTAGAAAGGTACAACCTTCCAGGACTAAACCAGGAAAAAATAGAAAATATGAACAGACCAATCACAAGTACTGAAATTGAAACTGCATTAAAAAACTTCCAAAAAACAAAAGTTCAGGCCCAGATGGCTTCACAGGTGAATTCCATCAAACATTTAGAGAAGAGTTAACACCTATCCTTCTCAAACTATTCCAAAAAATTGCATAGGAAGGAACACTCCAATGCTCATTCTATGAGGCCACCATCACCCTGATAGCAAACCAAAGATAGGTACCACAAAAATAGAAAATTACAGGCCAATATTACCGATGAACATAGATGCAAAAATCCTCAACAAAATACTAGGAAACCAAATCCAACAACACTTGAAAAGGATGATACACCAAGATCAAGTGGTATTTATCCCAGGGATTCAAGGATTCTTCAATATATGTAAATCAATCAATGTGATGCACCACTTTAGCATACTGAAAAATAAAAACCATACGATCATCTCAATAGATGCAGAAAAAGCTTTTGACAAAATTCAACATGCATTTATGACAAAAAGTCTCCAGAAAGTGGGCATAGAGAGAACAATAATAAAGGCCATATATGACAAACCCGCAGCAAACATCATTCTAAATGGTGAAAAGCTGAAAGCATCTCCTCTTAGATCAGAAACAAGACAAGGCTGTCCACTCTCGCCATTTTTATTCCATGTAGTTATGGAATTACTAGCCACAGCAATCAGAGAAGAAAAAGAAAAATAATTTAAATTGGAAAAGAAGAAGTAAAACTGTCACTGTTTGCAGATGACATGATACTATACATAGAAAATCCTAAAGATGCTACCAGAAAACTACTAGAGCTCATAAGGAATTTGGTAAAGCTGTAGGATTTGAAATTACTGCATAGAATTCTGTTGCATTCCTATACACTAACAACAAAAGATCAGAAAGAGAAATTAAGGAAACAATCCCATTTACCATCTCAGCAAAAGGAATAAACTACCTAGTAATAAACCTACCTAAGGAGGCAAAAGAGCTGTACTCAGAAAACTATAAGATACTGATGAAAGAAATCAAAGATGACACAAAATGTGGAGACATATATGATGTTCTTGGATTGGAAGAATCAATATTGTCAAAATGACTATGTTACCCAAGGCAATCTACAGATTCAATGCAATCCCTATCAAATTACCAATAGCATTTTTCACAGAATTAGAACAAAATATTTTACAATTTGTACGGGAACAGAAAAGACTCTGAATAGCCAAAGCAATGTTGCAAAAGAAAAACAGAGCTGGAGGAATCAGGCTCACTGACGTCAGACTATACTACAAAGCTATAGTGATCAAAACAGTATGGTACTGGCACTAAAACAGAAATATAAATCAGTGGAACAGGATAGAAAGTCCAGAGATAAACCCATGCACCTATGGTCACCTACTGTTTGACAAAGGAGGCAAGAACATACAGTGCAGAAAATACAGTATCTTCAATAAGTGGTGCTCAGAAAACTGGACAGCTACATGTAAAAGAATGAAATTAGAACATTCTTTAATACCATATATATAAATAAACTGAAAATGGATTAAGGACCTAAATGGAAGACGAAATACTATAAAACTCTTAGAGGAAAACTTAGACATAACACTCTCTGACATACATTGCAACAAGATCTTCTTTGATACACCTTCTTGAGTAATGAAAATAAAAACAAAAACAAGTAAATGGGACCTAATTAAACTTAAAAGCTTTTACACAGCAAAGGAAACCATAAACAAAGTGAAAAAGACGACTCACAGGATGGGAGAAAATATCTGCAAACAATCTGACTGACAAGGGATTGATCTCCAAAATACACAAACAGCACATGCAGCTCAATATCAAAAAAACAAACAAGCCAATCAAAAAATGGGGAGAAGATCTGAACCGACATTTCTCCAAAGAAGACATAGAGATGGCCAAAAAGCTTTTGAAAAGATACTCAACACCACTAATACTAGAGAAATGCTAATCAAAACCACAATGAGGTATCACCTCTCACTGGTCTGAATGGACATGATCAAGAAGTCTACAATTAATAAATGCTGGAGAAGGTGTGAAGAAAAGGGAACCCTCCTACACTGTTGGTGGGAATGTAAACTGATACAGCCACTATGGAGAACAGTATGGAAGTTCCTTTAAAAATTAAAAATAGAGCTACCATATGATCCAGCAATCCCACTCCTGGGCATATATCCAGAGAAAGCCATAATTCGAAAAGACACATGCACCCCAATTTTCATTGCAGCACTATTTACAATAGCCGGGACTTGGAAGCAACCTAAATGTCCATCAACAGAGGAATGGATAAAGATGATGTGGTACATATATACAATGGAGTATTACTCAGCCATAAAAAAGAAGGAAGTAATGCCATTTGCAGCAACATGGATGGACCTAGAGATTGTCATACTGAGTGAATAAGTCAGATTAAGAAAGACAAATATCATATGATATCACTTATGTGGAATCTAAAAAAAATGGTATGAATGAACTTATTTACAAAACAGAAATAGAGTCACAGATGTAGAAAACAAACTTATGGTTACCGGGGGGAAGGGAGGAGGAGGATGGATAAATTGGGAGATTGGGATTGACATATAAACCCTTCTATATATAAAATAGATAACTAAGAAGAACCTAGTGTATAACACAGGGAACAATACTCTTTAAGGACCTATATGCGAAAAGAATCTAAAAAAGAGTGGATATATGTTCATGTATAACTGATTCACTTTACTGTACAGCATAAAGTAACACAACATTGTAAATCAACTATACCCCAATTAAAAATTTTAAAAACATGTTAAATTCTTAGTACCAAGTGACTTTAGAAATAGTTCTTATATTACTGCTGATCCGTGCCCATCCTGCTATCATCTTGCCATTTCCTCTAAAGGTGTGCTTATGAATTTATTTCATGCTCCTCCCTTTTGAGTCAATAAATGCAGCAAAAGACTAAGCAAAATTGGAAAAACTTGTAAAGTGCTTTTTAGCCATTAAAGAACACTAGAGTAAAATTATCGGATATGTAACAAAACAGTGAATTCACTAAGCACTTAAGAATATATACTTCACCATGAATTTTGTCATTGCTTTCAATAACAACAGTTGTATATATGGCTACATAAAATACTATTGGCTATTGTCTATGTATATTATGTGGATTTCTTACACTCCTATATGCTAAATGCATGAGAGTTTTCCCTGATTCTTCATGAATCATATCACTCTCTCACCCAAGTATACACCTTTATGTTTAAAATTCCACTATTTATTGGTTGAATAGTATGCCATATCCAGTTTTGGAAACATATATGTTTTAATGTTTAACCATTTTGTAGGAATATAAGTTTTTCTCCAAGTTACTATTGTAGTTGCAGGAGGAGTAAAACTGTTTCTTGTTATATTCACCACAAAGTCTAAAATATGCACTTTACTATTCAATTGGTAAGCTGAGTATTTGATGCTTCACACGTATTTTTCATTTTGAACAGACTGAGCAAAAGACCAATGTCCATATTGGGACAGAACTGTCATACTTAATTTTATGTTGACTTAGTGCCATAGGAATATGACTGTTAATATGTATGACCTTGTTGAAGAGAACTGCAAAGAGAAGCAGGATGCTGATTAACTATTTTCAAATTGATGTATCACCTCCATGTGGCTTTGTATGAAAGTTTGCACTAAAGGTGAAAGTTAATGATGGTCTGATCAGGCCTGAACAGTGGCAGAGATCAAGAATGACATTTTGCATTCATATATCACAACAGCATCAAAGTATTCTCTGGAAAGCAAAGACTTTAGGTTTGGGAGCCTCAGAAAATCAATTTGACCATGTGTTTTACTGACCCTCAAAGAATAGGATCAAAAAACAGTAGAGATACAGGAAATTATCATTTATTATATGTGTTACTCCTAGGCTCTAGAAGGAAGGGCAAATGGCAAACGAACATCACAGCAGTCCTTTAAACTAGAAATGAGAGTAAGAATAGTAATTAATAAAGCTGAAAAAAATAGTAAAATGAAAATTACCTTCACGCTAAATAGGAATTTAGAATTTATCTTTTGGGGACATTGTATGTGACATGAGTTCATAGGCCTTTTGGAAATGAGGACGAGTCAAATAAAAATATAAGAAATCATTTGTAATGGGACATATACACAATAGTATCCAAGTTACAAAATTGTGATAAAAAACAAACTTATTTAAAAATATTAATATTCACTTTTTGTTATTTTCAGTGTATTAATGGATAGCAAAAGAATACAGAAGGAAAGGTGATGAGGTAAAAAATATGAGAATGAAGTAAAAAAATGGGGAATAAAATTAAAACAGAGGATCAAAGAAAGGGAGGGTGAGATGCCTACATATGAGGGAAAGGGAAAGAAATGAGAATGGAAAGGACAACTACAGAAGATAAATGAAAATTTGGTATTATGAACTATTAGTAATCACTTCTGTTAGTTACCCTTTATTTCCTTGAATTACAGGTCACTCTGTATTAACAGCTCCTATCATTACCCTTTGAAAATCTAAGTAACTCATCAACACAACTCTACAGCTGTTCTTTATCTTTAAATACATTTTCAGGTCCCACACTGAATAATAATACTATAAAACCACAGTTTCTCTACTTTTAAGTTTATTATATTTTCAAAGCTTGTATATTTAATGTTAAATATGGTTATATCTTTAGAAAATACTTATTCATAGCAAAATTTCATAAAACATAAAGGACTACATAATTTTTTGTAGGTACTTTCTGAATTTTAATAAATTCTGAGAGAAAAAGATTTTGATAAGATATATGACAGCTAGTAAAAAGTATATGGAAAAATATCATTTCAGGCTCAGTTAAATAAAATAACTAATTAATTCCCTTGGGCTTTTCAATTATTTATTTATGTAGCAGACATGGTTCAAAATATTTTACATATATTAGCACATTTAATCCACTACAAGTTGAGGAAGTAGGTATTACTTTTGTCTTCATTTTGTGCGGCAGTACACTAAGATATAAGGAGGTTTAATAACTTAGCCAAAGATACACAGTGAGTAAGAAGCAGTCCTAGATTGAACAGTTTCCAGGTCTCTTGCCCTTAATCATAGAAAATCATTACCTTAAAACTTGTTAACATAATTAGGGCTTCCCTGGTGGCGCAGTGGTTGAGGGTCTGCCTGCCGATACAGGGGACACGGGTTCGTTCCCCGGTCCGGGAAGATCCCACATGCCACGGAGCGGCTGGGCCAATGAGTCATGGCCGCTGAGCCTGCGCGTCCGGAGCCTGTGCTCCGCAAGGGGAGAGGCCACAAAAGTGAAAGGCCCGCGTACCGCAAACAAAACAAAACAAAACCTTGTTAACATAATTAAACAATAAGTGTTCTGTCCCTTATTTTGTCTGACTAGGTGTCGGTTATTCTACCTCAAATTATTTTCTTCCAGTCTGTGAGTTAACTAATTTATTTGTGAAAATGCCTAAATAGTGAAAACAGATCTTCATTGAGGATATTTGGGCCAAGGTAAGCACAAAACAAATAACATACATGTATTACATACACATTATCAGTGTTCGATATTAATATTTGGCCATAAAATTCAGATAGATGGGTTAATTTCCATACATGATAGAAGAGCACTTACCTATCTGAGAACTCAAATGCATAATTAGATCTTCAACTAGAATTGTTTTATATTGGAAAGGACATTAAATGTAAAGTCAGAAAGTCTGAGTTTTCTTCCCAGGTCTGCCAGCATGATGTTGGACATGCTGGGCATATAAAAGCCTGTCATTCTGTTTGCTCATCTCTAATTTGGGGATAACCCAGTAAGGTAGTATTCATCTACACTACCTCTCTTGTGTTTTGTGATTATCAACATAAAGAGTGGTCCTTTGAAAAACAGGAGTAGTTTCTTTAGTTAAAAATAAAATTTAAAAACAGTCAAACCCTAAACTAAATCTCAGGATACACGTTAATAGCAATGGTTGATTTCAGAACCAGATTAACTTGTTTTTATTTCTATCCAAATGGTATAAGTCCATGGTCTGTGTCAGCTGAGTCTAATTCAAATAAATACCCTTAATAACACTGCTCATATTATTCAAGAAGGAGCACCTCTATGAAATGAGAATGCTATCAATCCCTTCTGGCTTCTCCTCAGTGAAGGAGAAAGATATATGGTCACAGAGGTGGCTTGAGTGACTTTTAGAAGTGGAGGGATAAGTTAACAGATATAAAAATAGATGTTTATGGTTGCCTGTGATAATAGATAACACCTGTCATCACTGTATATCACAGGCGTAGCTAATTGAATGACTGCTCATACTCAGCTTTCTATTCTCTACTTCAGAACCAGGTCAGAGAAGGTAGTAAATGCATATCTATTGCCATTAATGATGGCCTGTTTCCATGAGTCAGAATTTTCATATAATTTCACTTTAACAAATAATTTCCCTATGTTTTAATAGTATGTAAAATTTTTGCTTCCCACTTCAGTGATTTTAAAAATAATTTTAAAGCCCACTCACTTGACCTGTGTTGTTTAAAGTTAAGAATTTCTTCTTACGGGTTTCATCATTGGGCTTTTGTTAACGGGATCATAGGAATTTTTATGCTTGGTGAACTTCATTTCGAATGCATTTAATTACAAGAAAATGACTTTTAGTTCATCCCAATGCTAAGTATGCTTGGGAAACCAGGAAAACTGATAGAGGAGGAGGAGGTAACATACAAACTCTGTCACATAGTAGCACCTTGGGAAATCAAAATGATACAAAATTAGAAACTGCACAGAGTCTGTGTGAGCACCATGGGTTTGTAACCCTTGATTTGAGAGGCTGCTTCCAAAGTAAATTTGTGAAAATAGAATTTCCATAAGGACTTCTAAAATCAAAGAGGAAGGGTAGAAATTATAAGCATATTTTATCTCCCTCCTTCCTTCCTGTAACAGTTTAGAGAATCTCCCTTCCTAGAAGCTCTATCAGTTAGAATTTTTTATATTTTGGCAACTTGTCGTATTTCACAGTACTGGTGGGTTGGGATAGTGGGCAAAAAGAGTCCCAAAGTAACTAAAATAATGTAGAAAAAGGAATGCTAAATTACAGATATAATGAAAGTAACATGGAGACATAGAAGGCAGAGAGAAATTAATTTTTGCTAGGGAGATCAGAAGAATTTTTATGAAGCAGATATTTGAGCAGAGCATGGAAGGGTTGGTGGAAAATTTTTCAGGTTGAGATGGGTGTGAATCAACTCTGTATGAGGCAGGTAAACGGCTAGCACATAATAGCCATAAATCAAATTGAACTAATAGCCTAAAGTTTCTGTCTCAGCCTCTCACTACATCATTAATTTAGTTGCATTTCAGCTTCTGTAATCAGGAGATGGAATCTCTGATCTTGCATCTTACTTTTGAGTTTGACCATATATCTAGCTTTGGCTGACTGTTAGCAAATGTCACATAAAAAAGGCTTGAGAAAGTGGATGTCTGTTTTTGCAGCAAGCAAGATAGGTATTGTTTACCAATGTCTATTTCAATTAATTATATTTCAGATTTATACTGGTCTGTGCATTCTTGTGTCTGGTTCGTTTAAACTTTCAGTTAGCTTGAGGGATATGCAAAATATCAGTATATTAATTAATTAATTCAAAGCTTGTAAGGTTAAGGCACCTACTTAGGTTACGGCATTATTCTGGGTGCTGCGGACACAGCAATGAGCAAAGTAAAGTCCCTATCTCCACTGATTTTATAATTATGATAAACTTGCATCATCACGTTTATTATCTTGTTAGGGAGAGAAGAAAAAACATCTGAAACAATAAAAGATATAAATGAATGTAAAGGATCCAGGGAGTCTATGTTCTCTTGCCATGTGCAGTCTTTATCTTTTCATCTGTAAATTTAATTGTATGGAATAGAATAATGCTGCTCAAACTTTAACACGCATGAAAATCAGTTGATGCTGGATGATGCACCAGATTCCAAATTTCTAACAAGCTCCCAGGTGATGGTCATGCCTAAGATGGATTGACTTATTAGGCTTTTTCAAGTTTTTGTTTTAAAGATAACAGAAAATATACAATTGCAAAATTAAATTCGGGCAACAGGCCATATTCTTCACATTTCTTCACAGACTGTTAGAGGTTTTCAAACTTATTTTCAAGATTCTAAGAGTTATTGAAATGTGTGTCTCACTGTTGGTGATGCCTTAAAAAAAAGTATTACCTGGATGACTACCTTATAATCAAATATTGTCAGGTGCCATCAATGCCCATGACCTCATAATTTATATCTAAAGCCTAGACTTTTCCAGTACCCTTCATGCCTCAGCTTTTGCCCCTGTCAATTTATTCTCATAGGAAGAGACCTGGAGTACCCTCATAAAATATAACTTGGAGCATGTAATTTCTCTGCTCAAAACTCTCAAAAGTCCTCCCATTTCATTTACTATTACCTACATACCATTGCATCATCTGGTCTTCTTTATCCCTTTTACTTCATTACCTACTACCCTCCATTTGCTCACTCTATAGCATTATCTCTTTGTTATAACTCAAGCAATGGCAGGCACAGGCCTCTCAACGACTCTTTCTTCTTCCCCATATAGTTCCCTCCTTAACCTCCTTTGGATCCTGGCTCGGAAGTCACCTTTTCAATGAGGCCTCACTTGACCACCCTATGTAAAGTTAAAACTACCCTTCCCAAACACTCCTTATCCGTCATCACTGCTTTATTTTTCTCCAAGGCAGGCATCACCTTACAATACACTATATTTTGAGTTTAATGTTTAATATCTGTTATCTCAATAGAAAGTAAGTCCTACAAAAGCCAGGATTTTAGTCTGTTTTGTTCACTGTATGCTTTTCCTAGAATCCTACCTAACATGTAGTAGTTTTTTAAAAAATTACTACTATTTTTGTATGTATATACATATGTAAATATATATGTAAATGAATACCCCCAAAACAAACAACAATAAAATTATTTGACGTGAAGCTACCTCATTGGTCTCCAATTCTATTGTATATATTTACATTTTTGGTATTGCCTTCATGTTCCTTAGTATTTTTGCACCTTTGTGCATCAGTAAATAGGCATCCTTAGGAGAGGATTCTAGTAATCTTATGGCCCTCTCTCTGACCTGCTACCAAAATGAGCATTAAAGGATTCAACTCTGTCAAAGTCTTTTTTACTTAATTAGTTATCAAATAATTTTGGAGACAGCTAAATTGTTTAACATTTAAAATTTTTTTCAGATCATTTTTTCTTTTCTCTTGTTTTAAAAATTTCTACCTTCCGTGGTGCTGGCTATTAATCATCTTAGGTTTGCTGGCAGGAGACTATTTGGTTCCTTTATAGAATATATCTTATGTTTCCTCTTATACTTTTCCACTGCTTTGGGATTTTACTTTTCTTTTTTCTCCCATGTGTATGTGTATATGTTCCTTTAACAGGAGAAGAAACGGTTTTCAGTCACTAGAGTGAGCCAAAGTGAGCAAAATCAGCTTCTGGTGCCTTCTCCTAGCCTGAGACTAGGCTAGCTTGTTGAAATTTCATTTAAGGGAAAATATCGCTCCTTCTATTTGTTTCCACCATCGTGTGTGTGTGTGTGTGTGTGTGTGTGTGTGTAAGGGTGTATGAGTGGGGGAGGATGCAGGTATTAACCAGAGAAGAATTGTTTTCGGCACAAGTCTTGTTCCCAGAACAAACATTATTAGCAAACTGTTTCTCCTTAAGTCAGCAAAGAATTTCTAATGTAGTTTCCAAAACTAATTGACTTGATGAGATCTGATTATTTTTCAAGATGTGCCAGATTTCTAGTCCTTACCATCTGCTCAGCAAATTGGTAGCAAGTAAAAATATAGTTGTGAAGATGAATACAAATACTGATTAATTAACCTCCAGTCAAGTGCTTTGAGACCTTATGACTTCTTCCTATTCTTAGATCTAAAGCCATAGCCCTTAGTACATGGTTGTCATCAGAGAGTTGAAGTTCTGTACTCTTTCCTGATCCAAAAAGGGTGTAAGACAGTTTCAATGGAAAGGGTAATTTAAGCTTAATATTCCTACTAGATTTACTGGAAGAACCTAGAAAATAATTCAGTTTCACACAGTTCTATAATTAGGATGATAGGAAAATCCTTTCTATTCCAAAAAGAACTGTCATCTCTTTCCTTCATATTTTTCTTTATCAGAACCAAAATTATGTAACTGAAAGAATTGAAAATGTGACAAAAATACAGTGACCCTGCTTAATACTGAGTGAACTTATTAATTAATTAATTTACTTAGTTATTGTCTTGGGAATAGGAAAGAAATCATCAGCTATGCACAGTGGTGACCAAATATCTGGGTTATTTGATAAAGTACAGAGACATTTCATTTGCTCCTGTTTTGTAAAATAGGTCAGCTCATTGTGGTTAATAAAATTTTGACACATCATGGTAGAACATTTCTTTGCACTTGTTCACTGCTCTCTCTCTATTGGGACATATTTCTCCTTAATCTCCTGTAACATTTGTTTATCAAGCTTACTCTAACTTTTGTTTCTGATTATTTCTCCTTTTTGTTGATCGTTTCGCTCTCTATATATACATTTTTTTTCATCTAACTTGTAGAAACCAGATTAGTACTACCTTATAAATTTAATTTGCTAACAGGACTTTTCTTGAATTGAAACTCACTATGTGTTACATCAGTCAGTTTTCATAGTTGCTCTTCTAAAAATTCTTAGTGCTATGGGATAACCAAGTCATAAGGCATCTTATATAATTTAGTTCAACAAATTTTGAGGAATTTGAAGTTCAAAGCATTTAAATAAGTACTTGCTGAAATTCATAGGCTATTTATTTAAGATAGCATGAAACAAAACTTAAACACAATATTATGCTAAAAAATTGTTAGTATTGTTAAAATCAAACACAAGTAGAGACCAGACTTGAAAATTCTCTGAGAAGACAAAACCAGTTTAGTCATAAAGCAAAGCCTGATTTAGCTTACTTTTAGACAAGTGAGGCTTGTCTAAAGACAAGTGAGGCTAACTTGACTTGGGTCAGTTCTCTTGCTTATGCCTCTGAAAATCATAAGTGAAACTAAAACTGTTCCCCCAAATTGATATAAGGTAACCACTAACCAATTCCCTTTAAGAAAATTCTAATATTCTAAGCAATCATTGTGAAGAATAAACAGTCAGCCTGCACACTATAATAAGCTCTCACCTCATTCCATGTGTTTTGGTTTGAGTGCTCCCAGTTTAGAAAGTGTCATTTTGGTTTGTGCACAATGAACTTTTACTAATTACTACTTCAGTGATTCATTGGTTTTACTTCTGTTTCTTCTCAACTTTTGACAGTATAAATAGGCCATCTTATTTGAAATGCTGTGTTTATTCTCAAGTAATGACTTGGGAATAGAGTTATATCTATCCATTAAAAAAAGAATATTTGTGATGCATGATCAACTCAAATTTTTGTTTCTCCTAGAGGATCATGTCACAGGAAAGAAAATGACAAAGAATAAATGAAAATTAAAAATATCTTTATTACATTAATAGCACATAATATTTTTAACTATTCTGCTATAAATCTCGGGATTAAAATTAGCATGTCAGTTTACCTATGTTTTCGATAAAGGATATTTAGTACCTATACTAGTTGCTAGACTGCAATAACAAAATACCAAAGATTGTACGGCTTAAACTACAGAAAGTTATTTCCTCACAGTTCTGGAGGCTGGAAGTCCAAAGTCAAGGTATTAGTAGCTTTTCATCTGAGGTCTTTCTTCTTGGCTTGAAGATGGCTGCCTTCTCACTGTATTCTCAGATTTTTTTTTTCTCTGTGTTCATGCAGCCCTGTCTCTTGGTGTATCCAAACTTCCTCTTTTAAGTACACCAGTCAGATTTGATTAGAAGCCACCCTAAAAGGCCTAATTTTAACTTTAAAGGCCCTATCACCAAACGCAGTACATTGTGAGGTACTAGTGTCTAGCACTTCAAAATAAGAGTTTGGGGAGGGTGGTACACAATTCAGCACATTAGACTACCCAAGACATGCTGAGTTTCTCATTTTGAAACCAGACTAGAAGAGATCATTTAATTTTTGAAGAATGCTAAAGCAATGGAGTTGTTTTTTGTATTAGTTTTAAATATTAAATTCCCATAAAAATAAAAATGTTAAAGTGTGCAGAAGAACTTAGAATTTGGAGAGGAGGGACATGATTTGAACCAACTCCCATGCTTTTCCATATGTTAATGCTTCTGTCATTAGTGATTCAAAATTTGGAGGGTGACCTGTATCACCTAAGAAGCGTTCTATATAACTCCTCTTTATTAAAAAAAAAAAAAAGAAATTTTTGTACCTAACTTTTCACTGCTCCCATAGGCAGCATATTCATGCAGTGATATCATGGTCACCTAAATATTAATTTCTACATTTGCTGTTCCTTCTGTAAGGGAGTTCTGTAAGTATATGATTTAGCTAATTATTAGATGAGGGATAGAGGATGCCTCCTGATCTTTAAATATATTTTGCTTTAGCCTATAACTAATAAGGGTAGGGCAATAAAGATAAACTAATTGCCAAAAGATTTACATTTTAGTCTGCTTTTCTTATTGATCAATCACCACTGTGAAAGGAAATTCAAAATGGAGCTATTATTGCTAAGAGATCTCTCTAAAATGGAGCCAGGAGACCATTGAGGAAGTGTGATTTATGTGCCTCTTAGTCAGGATGGAATCTGAATGTTGACCACTTCTTGTTTTAACATAGGCATCCAGAACATCTGTCCAATGTTCCAGAAACTCAAGATACTTATTGGACCCTTACCCTAAAATAACACCTGACAGTCTATCCCTTAAGGACAAATATTTCTTTTCTTGATCAGGGTCAATCATATTTCTAAAACAACCTTGAGGCTTTTGCCTCTAACTCTTTCTCTTCCCCAGAAGATTCTTTCTGTTTTACCTGAATCTGTGTCTCCCAAATTGCAATTCTTAAAACCCCAAATAAAGCTCTTTGTACTTTGCAGCCTTGATACTAATTATTGTTTGACAATATCCAATCACTGTTCGCTTAATATAGATATCTCTGAGTTCATATACTTGTCTAGATTATATTTACTTCCATAATATAGAAGGCAGATGCATTTATCATATTAGAGAATAAACATTCATAGCAATTAATTTTTCTGAAATACCCTTCCCACCTTGGCCTCCCTGTTGTCCTTCCTTACTTCTGTTTGTCCTTTAGGACTTGATTCAGACCTCTTCTCCTTGGGGATGTCTATCCAAGACATAAGTTAATAAATTCTGTATGGGCTAGTTTTTTAATAAACAAAGTATATTGGGAAGCTCACAGAGTTTTAAACACCCTTATTTCTAGATCTTTCACAGGGGAAAAAAAGTATCATATAAACTTTCTTGACCCTGGCCTCAACAAATTGGATGAGGAATATTCACCATTGCTATGAGTTAGCCTGCAGAAGGACTGCTTAATGTGAGATTCCTATATAAAATGCTCACTGATTCATCCAATCAGCTCATTAATTAAGGAATTAGGAATATTAAACCCACAGGAAAAACAACAGAAATAAAAAGCAGAAAAAGGTCAAGCAGGGCTTCCCTGGTGGTGCAGTGGTTGAGAGTCCGCCTGCCGATGCAGGGGACGCGGGTTCGTGCCCTGGTCCGGGAAGATCCCACATGCCGCGGAGCGGCTAGGCCCGTGAGCCATGGCTGCTGAGCCTGCGCATCCGGAGCCTGTGCTCCGCAGCGGGAGAGGCCACAACAGTGAGAGGCCCGCGTACCGCTAAAAAAAAAAAAAGGGCAAGCAGAGAAAAGTCTAATGGTAAAAGTAGAGAGATGGATATCAAATAAGAAATATGGAAGAATCAGGGAAAACCTGAGAATGAAGAAAATCCACTTTTCAGGGAAAATAACTGCATTCTTATATTGCAAGCTGAAGGAGCTTTAGTAGTAGAGAAAAAATACTTAAATGCAAGAGTGAGGATATTACCAAGCATTACAATACAATGGAATAGACTCAAAGTAGTTGAGATAGAAAAGATAAAGAATATAGAAAATTGTATGATGGTCCACTGTAATGGGTAAATAAAAACTTTTAGGACCATTATTATGGAAAGTGAGTTGAACTCACATTTAAAGCTGGATTCAGAGCTTTTCCTTGGAAGGTACTAATTTCATTTTAGGAGATTATCATAATACAAATTCCAGTCTTTAGCAACTGTGGCTCTTAAAGCAATTGCTTTTGTTTCTCAAGTGTGGAACAAGTACTTTTGTGTATAAACACTAAACTATGAAAAAAGGAAACTGTTTTCAATGAATAATTGAATAATGGAAAGAATCAACAATTTTTAATATCAGTGTTAAATTTCTATGACATCGTTGCTTATTCTAATGCAATCATCATGAAAGATCACATCAGTATTATCTCCACATGTTTAAATATATAAATTAAATAAGTATAAAAGTAAACTGCTATTTTGGTTCAATCTCACTTCAGATGACTCAGCACCTGGAGAGGAGGAGCAGATATAAAAGCCTCTTTTACATCTTTCCCAAAGATCCCAACACAGTTGAATGAGACTATTTCTTCTTAGGATTCATGTAGATGATTCCTTCATCTTGTCATGGAAGGAGGAATTGGGAACCTTAAATATTATTTTAATTATATTTTTATTATTTGGTAATATTATTTCCACAAAATCATAAAAACATCTCCTTAAAACACTTTTTTAATCAACCATAACATGAATCAATATGGAAATGGTTCAATAATGGTATAGAGTAGAATACTAAGTATAAGACAGCTCTCTCAGGATTGGGATGAAAAGCTCAATGAAAAAGATGCAATACTGCAAATCAATAAAATATGATCTCATTAATAAGAATATTTCCCACTTGTTATAGTACTTCATTGAGAAGAAAGAGAAAACACTTTAGGATAAAATAGTAAACTTTGTGAAGTAGACCCACCAAACTCTTAGTAGAGTACAGAAAGGTGACATGGGATAGTACAGAAAGGATGAAAGTTGACACTTAAAAAAAACATATCATTTAAAATGAAGAATAATATGTGAATTGGTTATGTAATTAAAAAATTTTAAATATACTTTGAATCTTGTAATTATTCCCTTCTCCTTTTCCAGCAACTCCTCAGTAATTTAGGTATCATCATCTCTCACCTGATCTATTGCAATGTTTTCTATCAATACATGGGTGTTCTGCCTCTATACGTTCTCCTTTCAGAAATATCTTCTACAGTGCTGTGCTCATTTTGTTTCTTCTTCCTGGATTGCTTTACCAAGTCTCCCACCCTTAGCATGGAACCGATTTTCTTTGGCACCTGTTAAACTGATGATGTTCATCTTTCATGATCCTATTCAAATGTGTTGCCTGATACTTTCCCCGCCCACAGCACAAAATCCATCCCTTCATTCTACTTTCGTTGCACTTTGTACATGTATTCATTGCAGCATTTATTCAAGATGATCCATTTATCTTTTTCTATCAAACTAAAATATGAGTTTTACAGGGAGAGTGAGTCGTGATTTATTCATCTTTTGATGCCTAACACTTAAATGAGATTAGTCATTATAAATATTTGCTAGCTGGATGAACAGACAGGTGGATGGATGAATGAATAAAAGATTGATAACCAGCTCTTGCTTAGTAAGAGAGTGACTACATCAGAGTTGAGACACATTGGGAGAAACACTGAGATCAAACTATCGCTATCCCTCTCTGTAAATAAATTATATCATGTAATGCAAATTATAAAATACAGAGCAAAGAAGACTGATCTAATGTCATTGAGTGTAAGACATTATGACAAGAACTGGAAACACAGAACTGTGGTTGCTTGCTTAAGAGACTCTTCTTACTTATATACAGTATTATAGTTTTTTAATAGACAAAGAATGTGTATTGTAACTGAAGAGAGTAAAAGTATTTAGGCATTTCAGAAGGCCTATGAAGTGTCTCAAATTGGGAAAGGATTAGGCATTTTGCCAAATTATAACATTTTAGATTTTGAAAGGGCTTAGTAAGTCATCTAGTCAAATTCTCACATATTAAAGTATAAAGGTAAACATCACTAATGGCTACATTTGTTGACTCTGGTTCAATTCTCAGCTCTACCACTAAACATCTGAATGACACTGGGCAAGTTATTTTACTTTGCTCTGCCTTATTTCTTTTTCTAATCTATGCTATTGATAGAATTTGCCTCATTGGGATGTTGTAAGGATTATGATAAGTTAGGTTGTAAATACCAAATGAGTGTTTGCAATTTTAATTACTTATGAGCAATCTGATATTTATATGTTGAATGAATTTTTTCAAAATAATTAAATGTTAGAGTCTTAGGTAGGAATGTAAGTTATTTCCTGAGCTTTTGCCCAGTGATATTTTTATGTAAATACTTGTGATTTTCCTCCTTCCTCTTAGGTATGCAGTTATAAAACTTTATTTTTGAACTAAAGAACCATGATTGTCATTAAAAAGTAGTTTTACAAATAAGATATAATTGGATCCCCAAATTTTATTTCTTATTAGTGATTTGTTCTCATACCCATTTTATAGCTGTAACAATCAAACACCATAAGCAATCAAATAACTAATGCCAGGAGTAAGAACATTAGAATTACTTTTGAAAAAAAAAAAAAAAAAAAGAATTACTTCTTCAAGCACAGCCCATATTAAGAGAAATGTTTTTTCATAAATCTTATTTTTGAGAATTTTCTATTAACAATGCTTTCTCCCTTTGTGTCTTGAATATATTAGTGATAACAGGAATACACACACACACACACACACACACACAGAATTCTAAGATCTTTGAAATTATTGTGTCCAAAATTTTAAATGTTACATATAAAATAAATTCCTATGCTATGAAGACCACTGCAAATACAGTAGAAGCAAAGAAGCCAGCTTGAAGAGCACTGGAATGTTTAATAAGTCCAGCTGTCCTTCAACCAAATTGCAAGAGAATCTCCTAAAATCAATATAAAACAAATCATATGGAAGAAATCAAAACTCCTAAATGATCCAGGCCAAGTTTAAAATCACCAAATATACTGTATTCTTATTTGTGTCGAAGGATACTTACTTGGGTAAGTTGAGTTAGCACATAAATTGTTAATAAATTAATTGGAATCAAAATACTTCTGAGTTTCCAGCCATAAAGAGAAACGAGAGTTATTGGTAGTGAGGTGGTTGGATCTAGAGACTGTCATACAGAGTGAAGTAAGTCAGAAAGAGAAAAAAAAATACCGTATGCTAACACTTATATATGGAATCTAAAAAAAAAAGAAAAAAAATGGTTCTGAAGAACCTAGGGCCAGGACAGGAATAAAGACACAGATGTAGAGAATGGACTTGAGGATGTGGGGAGGGGGAAGGGTAAGCTGGGACAAAGTGAGAGAGTGGCATGGACTTATATATACTACCAAATGTAAAATAGCTAGTGGGAAGCAGCCTCATAGTACAGGGAGATCAGTTCAGTGCTTTGTGACCACCTAGAGGGGTGGGATAGGGAGGGTGGGAGGGAGACCCAAGAGGGAGGAGATATGGGAATATATGTATATGTATAGCTGATTCACTTTGTTATAAAGCAGAAACTAACACACCATTGTAAAGCAATTATACTCCAATAAAGATGTTTAAAAAAATATTTCTGAGTTTCCATCAGCTTAGATGCTTTCAGAGGAACAGCCATAATTTTTTAAAATTCTACATATAAAACAGCAATTGAATATTGTTATTTATGGTACAGTTAAAAGGCATATAATGTAGAGTAGTTCCATGTGAGTGTACCTAGGAGATATACCTTACTCACTTCCCTTGGAAGCACTCTGAATCCTCATAATACAGTTCTATATTTAAAAAATATAGAACTAGACTTGGAATTAAGACATGGGTTTAAACATATACTCTACCATATAATAGCTATGTCAATTTAAACATGTCTCAATCTCATTTCCTCATCTATATAATGGGCAAAATATATGAGACCTATATACCGAGGAAATTTGCTGTGAAGGTCAAGAAATAAGTGCTTTGAGAAACTGGGTACAGTATTAGCTATTAGTATTATCACCTCCTCACCTAAAATTATGCTTGGTATTACTGAGTTATTAAGTCTCTTGGAAATATCTAGTTCTTATGTGTAACCTGACTGTATCCCAGTTAAATGAGGACACCTTTACAATGGTATAAGAATCTTATTCTCTTGGGTTATCCATAAGCTCTGACTGTGCTTTAGGGGGACCCCCATGGGTGATGTCTCATATGATCATGAACAAGTTTGAACATGTTCTTCTATGTTAACTGCTCTTCATGATGCCCTACCATTGCCTCTACTGCCAAAACCCTCTATTGTAAATGCTGATGAAGTTATTTACTCCTCTTGCTTTAAAGCCAACGATCCTTGAGGTATTCCAAACATTACTGAGCTTGCCACAAGAATTTGGAGAATGCCCCTTTCCCTAACATGCTCCCATAGTTTGTCATATTGGTCTCAAATCACCATGGACACTATTCAGAATCTCAAAAAGTAGCTCATAAAGCAAGTAGTGGCTTCTTCCAGAAGCTGAAATCTTTTGGTGTTCCAAGTTAAGAGGGAAGATAGAAACAGTTGCCATGCCATTCTATGATCATCTTCCTTTTCTTGCATTCCCAGTTACCTCTACCCTAAAATAAATGCACATGAAAGATACATGTCAGAAGGAAGTTCTGAGATGAAATTAGTATGCGTTGGGTTTATTAAATAAATGTTCCAAGCAGAAAATTTTAAGAGTGTAAGGGAACCAAGAGAAAAAAAGAGAAGAAGCCCAGTAAAGGTTTGATTTCAGTTAAAGCCTCATTCTGATCCCTTATAATAGCTCTAGGGTGTAAATTGTGCCTCAGTGTCTGTCATGGTTAGAAACAAGGGAGGAGGGTTTTCATGATCCTGCAGCAGTCAGTTATTGATTAAGGGCTGCCTTGCCATGATGTAAACTCCAAGGAACTGTTGAGTATGTGGGCACATTGGCTCCAATATTTGCAGGGTAATGTTCCCCAGCTGTACGATGTTAGAAGAAAAAATACACAGAAACTAGGGAAGGGGCACTTACAGGGTTCACTGCATCCTTTTACAGGCCAAGGAAATTAAAGTTCCTATGTATACAATTCACCTAAACACATGCTTGTGAAAAGGAGTGCCGCTCAACCCCACTTGAATTGAAACTACAGCTTTGCCTCCGATAGACACCTTGGTAAACAAGATTCAAGAAACATAACTATACTTAGATTTATGGAAAATTTCTATAAACATTACACTATTGGATTTTTAAATTGTTGTTGTTGGCTAATAAAAGCTTCCTGGGATAGACTGGTACCCAAGTTATTCTAGAAAATACAGTGAATGACACATGCATCCATCTAAATTTCCTTGTCTAGCTTTCCTTCCATATTTGCTTACTTTACAAGATAAATGTTCCCAACAGTATACTAAAAAATAGATTTCAACTTATCATACTCCCAGAGTGATTATTATGTGGATATATTTCATGTTTCACCATTTATTTTCAGTGAAAATAAATCATAGTATCTGAGAACACTTAGTGCTAAATAGTCTGGAATTCTCTTCAATTCCTGGGGATTATTGAGTCATTAGTAAAAGACACTATTGAATGGCTAACAGGCAATGTGTTGGCCTTGAGTGATCAAGTTGCATTCACTTATGACTTGCTCCAGATGCTGATATCAGGTAAAATAAATGTTCATGGCTAACCGTTAAACATAATCATTTAATTTAATAGAATGACAATTTTTTTAGTTTAAGTTACATAGTGCTGCTTGACTGGCTGAATCAGCCTTTTATGTATTAAGTACTGATCAAGGCCTTACATTTTGTGATTTAAATTATCTCATTAACCTCTCATGATCTTTAGGTAAGACTTTATTTTGAACATAAAGTGTGCTTAATTTTTTTAAAGATTTTTTTAAGTGGACCATTTTAAAACTCTTTATTGAATTTGTTACAATGTTGCTTCTGTTTTATGTTTTGGTTTTTGTGGGGATTTTTGGCCACAAGGCATGTGGGATCTTAGCTCCCCGATTGAACCCACACCCCCTGCATTGGAGGGTGAAGTCTTAACCACTGGACCACCAGGGAAGCCCCAAAGTGTGCTTAATATTTTGTTCATTTTAACCTGTGTTTTTTAAAATAAGGGGGATAAAGTCTATTTCATGCAGAATGTAGAGCATCCTCTTGCACTTAGTGATTTCATGCCTACTTCCCAGATATGCAATCCAACATTCAACAAGCAACATCTTAACATGCTAGGTGATATTCTAAGCACTAATAGATTCTGAAGGTATGGTACAGCTGAAGAATAGTGGAGTGGAGAAGACTAGAGCTGGAGAGCACATCACTGTTTTAATCAAAAAGACATTCCTTTCAATTTGTGGCATCCTGTTAGAGAAAGTAGCGTACCATTCTGAAGTCCTGAAACACTAATATGAGGGAAATATTTGGTCAATAGAAAATACAAATTGTTTTTATTTCTATCATTTGGGAGGTTGGTTACAATTCTCATCTTTGGAGAGGTGGCCCTTTGTAGGTGGTATCCTATGTGTCCCAGGAGCACACTCTCCTTTGGTCAGCAGAGCTATATGCTCTAAGGGTGCCCCCTATGTGGGATATGTGGGTCTTTCTGTTGTGGCAGTCTGACTACTGTGGCTGGCCCCGGTCCACGTGCTTGCCAGGTCTTGCCTTGTGTGGAGGCTGTCAGCTGCTAATGAGTAGGGCCAGGTTCAGGGTGGGTGGTGGAGGGGCTGGGGATCCTGGATCTAGTATCAGCATGCTGGTGGGTGGAGCCAGTTCCTGACATGACTGGCTGTGGGGTCTGTGGTATCCCAAAGTTAGTGTCAGCCCACTGGTTAGTGAGGCAGGATCCAGGGGTAGATGGCTGTGGGATCCAAGGTGTCTCAGAACTGGTATTGGCCTGCTGGTGGGTGGGGTTCCAGGACTGAGGTCGGCTGCTGGTTGGTGGGTCTGAGATCCAGGGGGTCTCAGGCTAGTGTTGGCTCAATGGTAGGTGGAACGAGGTCCCAAATTTTCTAGCTGCAGTACCCTGGGGGCATTGGAGCTTGTGTCTCGGACCACTGGTGGGTGGGGCTGGTTCCTGACACAGCTGGCTACAAAATCCAGGGTATCCCAAAGGTGGTGACAGCCCTCTGGTGGGTGGGGCAAGATCCCAGGGTGGCTGGCTGAGAGAAATAATCTTAAGAAAGAAGAACAAACCTGGAGGTATCACGCTCCCCAATTTCAAACTATACTACAAAGCTAAAGTCATCAAACAATATGGTACTGGCACAAAAACAGACACATAGATCAATGGAACAGAAGAGATAGCCCAGAAATGAACCCACACTTATATGGGCATATATCTACAAATCAACAAAGGAGGAAAGAATGTACAATGGGGTAAAGACAGCCTCTTTAATAAATGGTGTGGGAATACTTGACAGCTACATGCAAAAGGATCAAACTGGATATTCCGTCACATCATGCACAATAACCAATTCAAAATGGATTAAAGATTTAAATATAAGACCTGGAACCATAAAACTTCTAGAATAAAATGTAAGCAGTAAGCTCTCTGACATTAATTTTAATCTTTCTTTTTTCTTTTTTTTGGATATGTCTTCTCAGGCAAGGGAGACAAAAACAAAAATAAACAAATGGGACCTAATCACACTAAAAAGCTTTTACTCAGCAAAGGAAACTACCAACAAAATTAAAAGGCCACCTACTGAAAGGGAGAAGATATTTGCAAACAGTATATCTGGAAAAGGGTTAATATACAAATTATGCAAACAACTCACAAAGCAGAAAAACAAACAACCTGATTAAAAAAAGGGCAGAAGACCTGAATAGGCATTTTCCCAGAGAAGACATACAGATGGACAACAGGCACACAAAACGATGTTCAACATCACTAATCGTCAGAGAAATGCAAATCAAGACCACAACGAGGTAACACCTCACACCTGTCACAATGGTTATTCCCAAAAAAGACAACAAATAAGTGTTGGCAAGGGTGTGGAGAAAAGGGAACCCTTGTGCACTCTGGTGAGAATGTAAATTAATGTAGCCACTATGGAAAACAGTATAGTGAGTTCCCCCAAAAATTAAAAATAGAACTACCACATGACCTAGCCTGGGGATTTACATGAAGAAAACAAAAACATTAATTAGAAAGATATATGCACCCCGATGTTCATTGCAGCATTATTTTAAACAGCCAAGATATGGAAGCAACCTTAGTGCCCATACATCAATAGATGTATGGAAAAAGAAGATGTGGTGTGTGTGTGTGTGTGTGTGTGTGTGTGTGTGCATACACACACACACATATATATATACACACAATGTAAATCTTGCCATTTACAACAACATGGATGGATCTAGAAGGTATTATTCTAAGTGAAGTAAGTCATACAAAGACAAATACTGTATGATTTCAATTATATGTGGAATCCAAAAGACAAAATAAATGAACAAACTTAATAAAACAAAAAGCAGGATTATAGATACAGAGAAAAAAAAACAGACGGTTGCCAAAGGCATTGGGTGTGGGAGAAATAAAGAAATAGGTAAGGGAGATTAAGAGGTACAAACTTCTAGTTGCAAAATAAGTGAGTCAAGAGTATGAAATATACAGTGTGGGGAATATAGTCAAAAACTATAATATCTTTGTATGATGACAGATTGTAACTAGACTTACCATGGTGATCATTTTGAAATGTATAGAAATATCAAATCACTGTGTCATGTAACAGTTGCTTACATAACATTGTAGGTCAATTATAAATATAATTTAATACTGGTGTATGTTATATATAAAACTTATTAAGAGAGTAAGTCCTAAGAGTTCTTGTCACAGGGAAATTTTTTTCTATTTCTTTAATTTTTACCTATATGGGATGATAGATGTTCACTAAACTTACTGTGATAATCATTTCATGATGTATATGAGTCAAATTATTATGATATACACCTTAAACTTCCTCAGTGTTGTATGCCAATTATATCTCAATAAAACTGGAAGAAAAAAAAAAAGAAGTTGGCTTTTAATAGATTGTCCTTAAAAATCTCTAGAATATCCAGTTGGAAATAGCCAGTTGGAAGTTATTGGCAAAGTATACCCAATGGATTGAGAAAAATTACCCATGGAAATAGAGATGTAGTAGTGATCCTCAAATACGATCATAGTATAAAGGACACAAAAGAAGAGTGAGAGAGAAGAAATAGCTCTGGACAAACATCTTAGTGAATCAAAATATTATAAAATAGAAAAAAAAAGGAGGTATACACATGAAAAGAGAAACTAGAGTCAATAAAAACTAGGAAGTGTCATCATGGTGGAAACCTAGTTCTAGCATCTCTAAGAACTAAGAAGTGTCATGATGGCAGAAGTCACAATAGAGAAAAGTGTTACATGGAGGATGCATTCAACTGTCTATCTGGTGAAGCCTAGTCTTCTTAATGTTTATGGGCAAATGCTGCAAGGCATCAGTTGCTATAGGTCTTTTTTTTTTTTTTTCTTCAACAGGATAAAAATTGCAGGTGATTCATCATGCCTCTACTAGTAATATTCTCTTTACTCTCCCCCTGACCCATTTCCCTTCTCTTCTGCTAATAAGATATGGTCAGTGTTTATAAGAAGTTACTGAAATTTGAAGAACCTTATACTGTTTTATTGGAGGGAAGGATGCTATATTTTGTTTCTTAACTGAGAATAATGAAAATTTCCATTTGACCACGATGCAATAAAAAAATGATTCAATAAAATACATTACTGTACTGTCAATATGTATCAGGAACTCCTTTGACACTGGGATACAGAGGTGAAGAAGATATTTTAACTATAACATTGGATGTAAAGAGAATATGGAGAACTGAATGAGATAAATGAGGAGAAATAAATGAGGAGGGCAGAATTATTGTCATGTAACTAGGCATTGAAATTTTCCTTTTCTCCAGGATTCCTAAAGGACTCAGCTACAAAGTAAGGAGTTAGATCCTGTCACCCAGGAATAGACTGGAAGTAAAAAAAATAATATATTTCACTACTCAAGCATGCCTTAGTGCTAGAAAGACATGGCTGATAGTCCAAAATGGAGAAAGATATGCCCCCAACGGAGAAAACTGAAGTGTTAAAAATTACCTTGAATATCCTCTCTAATAGTATCTCTGAGAGTGGCTTGGAGCAGCTGGGCAAAGTGGAAAATCACTATAAAAAAAAAAAAAAGCTTATACTATGGAGCTCTATAAACATAACAATAAACAAGACCATTATCATCATGGAGCATAATTCAAAGCAGTGCATTCTAATCCCATATTGTGGTGGTTTGTAAAAACAGTGTTTTTGTTTTTTTTTTTCAAATACAGTCATGGGGATAATAAGAATTAGGTTGGGTGGCATTTTTTTCTGGAGCTCAGCTTTTCCTTTTATATATTTTTAGGCTCATACATCTGTTTCTGTGAGTTTTTAGACTCCTAAATTTTGATAATATGACACACTGAGGATTAGAAATCAAGACTTTGATTCTTTCAGAATGAAAAATAGTATTATTTCTAGGTAAAAATACATTTTATGTGTATATATAGCAAAAATACAATAATACAAAATGAAACAATTTATGGACTTCTTTCTATATAGTTTACTTCTTTCTCATTGGAGGGCAACTTCATAAGGTTCATAAAGGCCGACTTATAGCATCTCTACTCAGTATGCCTTGTTTCTTTCTAGGTCAATGTTATCTCTAGATTACCTGTCCTTGTGGATATTAATTAAATTTCTACTTTTCATAAACTGTACATAAGACTAAATGTCTTCACTATGCCTTCCTTTGACCATATCTTACTAAAATAATTTATATCTCAATACTTTAAACATTCATGAGAATCTTTATCCAAGGCTTGTAGGAAAAGGGGGTTACTATGTGTATATGTTTTAATGATTACTTGAGATTAAGAAATAAAAAATGAAACATCATCCTTTTACCTAAATATCTGAATTTAGTATAGCTTACCAGTCAGATATTATCTAAGAGTGCTACTTGTTGGATCAAATATTTTCACAGAGTAGCTTGGAGACCCAGGATATACTTTTTTCTGATAGCTAACCTGTGCCCCTTTTAAATCCAGCCCTGTTCTCTAACATATTTATTTGAGTTCATGAGTATAAGAAACAGACACTTTAAGAGAGAATGGATTTTTAAATAATCAACAAAGATCTGGGGAAATGAGAGTAATTCTTGTTACTGTTTAACTTTTTTGTGTGTATGTCAGAATGATTCTTTTTGTCGTGGCTGTCAAGGATCTATGATTTGGTCTCTGCCATCTCTCCTGGACTTTATCTTCTACTGTGTTCCCACTAACTTAATTCTTTACCAACACTCGTTTTCTTACTAGTCCTTGATCACAGCAAAGTGGACCCTACCTCATAACATTTGCAAATATTCTTTCATGTTCCTGAAATCGTTTCCTTCCATTAGCTTCACGGCTTGCTTACTCATTTCCTATATCTCTGACCATATATCACCTTAGTCTCCCAATATAAATAGAAAACCCCTCACCTCTGGGCTCTCTATTTTTAAGTGCATATTTTTTATTCCTCTTAGTAGCATCTAACATGGCATTTGATTTTTCTGCATCTCCACCCAAAGCCACAACAATGTAAGCTCTGTGAAAGCATGAAATTTTGTTTTGTCTATTGATGTATTCCTTGCACCCCAAACGCTGTTTAACCCATAGTGAATGCTCAATATTAGGTTAGAATATAAATATGAAGACTTTTACTAAGCCAACTCAGAACAATGTGAAATGTCCCAAATAGATTAGGATCTTTTTTTAAGTCAGTGATATCTCCATACTTGTAACTAATTCTATTGTCTCCCATTTTATTTAGATGTTAATTTTCATGGTAAGTTATATATTACTGAATCAAAGACATTTCATTTTCCTAGAATTTTGAGTCGCCATGATTATGTTTAATGTCATTAATGGGCCTAAATTTTTAAAAGTCAATAAGCTTTCTGTCTTTGAGAAAACAAGAGTCACTTGCCACATACCATAGCTAAGTGGGCATCAGCAGCTTTGCTAAGTGTCATGAATTTAGGGCAATAGGGTGTAATATCAGATCAAAGATGAAATTTATAGGCTGGAAATAGTAGGGCAAAGAATAGCTCAATGTTGGTAAAGAAAAGAAACAATTTTTAAATAGGTCAACAAGCACAACGATCATTATGTGATGATTAATTTACTGTATGTATCTCTTACACTCACCAAATACAGATGAAAAAGTAAAAATCTGAAAGTGGTGGAAGCTGATAGTTTCAATCAATATGGATTATTCACTGATATTTTAATATGTAGATTAAGAATTTTATCCAGACCACTTAAAGCTAAAACTATATATCCCAACCCTGTGCCTAAGTAAGGGCATGTGCCTAAATTCTGACCAATGGGACAAAGAGTGGTGTTATATGTAAATTCCAAAAATTGTTCTTAAAGCACAGTTAACCTTATTTTTGTCCTTTCTTCCTTTCTGTTTTCCTAAGAAAAGAACATGCTGGTTGAGCTTTGTTTTGTAGCTTTGGATCCTAGAGTATGTTGGTTTTCAATTTAATTCCTCTAAGCTAAAAATTCATCATTTTGCCTGCTCTATGAAAATGGATTGATTTATTTTTAATATATATATATATTTTTTTTCAACTGGCTCAATATTAAGCTTTGTTAGTAGAGTGCTGGAAACAACATTGCAGGAGGAAAGAGCTTGCAACTTATTCCAGAATTCTTCTTCAGACTCCTGCAGAACACAGCTTCCCTAATGCTGAGTTCCTGCAGTGTGAGCAACAGCTCCAGGCTTAGGCTTCCACAGTGCTTGTGGCTTCTCCAGGACCTGGCCAGTGCAGTGCATAGCATCCAGCACCACCCAAAGGCTATCAGGTTCCCTGGAACCTTCCTCAGGCAGTTTTGTAGCTGAGTGCCTTTGATGAGACACCTCCTGTGAACACATTTCTCTAGCACCCTAGAGGGCAGAATTCTGGCAAGTTCCAGAGAGCATCTTTTCCAGCAAGTTTTGTCAGTGCAGCACCATAGCAACTTTGATTCTGAGCTATGAACTTGCTCTCTTCAACAAGACCTGGATCACATCCTTGTTTGAGGGCAGGTAGATGAGGTAGAGTCTTACTTGGGTGCCTTATCTCAGCCCTAGTGAAGTGGCTATATCATATATCTGCTATTATACTAAACATATATTACATCTGCTATTCTGCTATTCCTTAGAGCCATCTCAATTTTTACTAACCCATATGTTATAATTCTAATCCTGTTATAATTAATACTTTTTTGTATTAAACTTTCCCTATTTTGATTATAGTATGGTTTCCTTCTCCATACTGGACTCAGTCTGACACATAAGGTAAACATCATGTGCTAAGGAAGGCACAGCAATAAGATAACCTGAAACCATGGAGGGTCGTGTCAGCCCTGGACTAACTTCCAGACTTCTTTCACATGAAGAGGAATAAAGAACTCTTTAAAACTACAGTGATTTTTGGTTTTTCAGCACCTGAATTTTCATCCTACATATTTAAGTAGCTAAACTAATCTTACTTCCCACGCAGCACCAAATACACCTTTTCAAGATTTTTGGATAGTAGAATAGAGAGTCTTAGACACCTAGTAGTTGCTCGGTAGTTAGTTGTTGAATAAATGAGTTACATAGCTCATAATAAGAATACAAACTGTTAGTGAACTCTTAATAAAATCAGCATCATAAATAAAAGGAGCCCAGTATTATGTAGAAAACACCAAATAATAGAACAAAATAATCTGTTAGCTCTGAATACTGAAGAAAATGATAGGTGAACTGTAAGAAAAAATTGTCTGATTGAAAGATTAGAGTCCCAGATTCTTTAAACCCCCTTGAAAATATTTAGGATTAACAAGATAAATATGAATGTAAAGAGAAAAACCTGAGGCATCCTACATCCCAACTTCCTCTTAGTAGCCCTTGTTTTACTGGCATTAGTTCCACTAATGTTAAAACTAGCAGCTTCTTAAGGATAAATATTAGAGGCTATGATTTGTGGTAAGCATAGATACTTTCATTCCTTAATCATTTTTCTGTGGAATCATTTTCTGTGGAATCATTTTCTGTGGAATCTATGGAGATAATTACAACATGATCACTACTCCTCAGGACTTCCTGCTATAGGGGAGGAGTTGCATATTAAAATGACTTTGATATAATAGAAATGAAAATTACTATAATACAGAAAGAAGGTTGTTTGTAAATGGAAGAGATAAAGAAACTGAATGCAACTGAAAGGAGTGGGGAATTTCTCTTAAGTTACAAGATTTAAGTTAAATCTTAACTGTATGAAGGGTTTGAAAAGTCAGAAAGAGAAAAATAAATCATTCCACATAATGCCACTAAATTAAACAACGTATGGAGCTCAGAATATTCAAGAACTTTTCAGATTATGGTACAGAGAATCATTTGTTTAGAGTTGTCTGGATGGGACCTAAGAAATAAAAATGTAATGACAGGTTGTAGCAAATGGAGGAACACTTTAAGTGCCAGGTGGTGAAAAGACAAGAAAAAAATTTCAGCAAGTGTAAGGAAAGGGTAAAAAAATTATTTCAAGAAGGCCATACAGAAAGGAATGTGTAGGAGAGACTGGAGATATGAGAGAGTGGAAGCAAAGAGACCAATTATTGAAGTCACTGTAGTCATCAAGAGCAGAGTGCTTACAGTCTGGACTTTGAAAATGGGATCCAAAAAAGAAATGAACAAATGATGTTTTGCAGGGAACATCAGTAGAATTTTGTAGCTGATTTAATTCTAGTTGCTAGATAAGGAGAGGCTAATGTTGATTGTGAGAACTTGAAATTATACAAAATGTCTGTATATACATAAAAATCTGCACACACATTATTATAGTTCTTTTTCTCTACTTCTGAAATGGAGTAAATAGAAATGTTTTGAGTTTTTATACTCCAGAATAATTTTAATATTGTAGGAATTATTTTTCTTTAGCAGCCTGGTAGAATTCACCCACAATGCCATTTCAGATTAGTGTACATTTAGGAGAGTGAAAATTTAATTTCTACTACTCTTTGTAGAATTCATGTCTCTATTTATGAATAAAAATCATGAATTTTATTAAAAACTTCAACTTGTTGAAAATTGTGTATAATATTCTATTATATTGTATGTTGTTTATAGCTATCATTTGGTTTTGGTTTTGGTTTTTTCCTTAGACATATTGTATCTTTACATTTCTCTAAGCTATTTATCTTTTAAAGAATGTATATTTGTGGGGCTTTTATTAAAATAATTTAATAAAAAGCCAACCTTTAGTAATTGTTAATTTTTTATTTTATTTCATTGTCATCAGGGATATGGTTTATAAAATTCTTATTTTTTAATTTATTTTTTATCTCCATGCATTTGTGTGAATATTTCATGCAATTAAAATAGGAGATACATTCCCTATTTTTATGATTATAGATTCTTATTTTTTTCTTTCACTTTTATTGATATATAACTGACATACAGCACTGTATAAGTTTAAGGTGTACAGCATGATTTGACTTATAACATCATGAAGTGATTACCATGATAAGTTTAGTGAATATCCATCATGTCATATAGATACAAAATAAAAGAAAAAAGTTTCCTTATGATGAGAACTCCTAGGATTTATTCTCTTAAGAACTTTCATATATAATATAGCAGTGCTAATTATATTTATCCTATTATACATTACATCCCTAGTACTTATTTACCTTATAACTGGAGGTTTGTACCTTTTGGTGATCTTCATCCAATTCCCCCCTCCCTTCATACCCCACATCTGATAACCAAAAAGCTGATCTCTTTCTATGAGAGAAAAAGAGTATGCTTGTTTGTTTGCTGTTTTTGTTTTTTGTTTTTTTTTTAACATCTTTATTGGGGTATAATTGCTTTACAATGGTGTGTTAGTTTCTGCTTTATAACAAAGTGAATCAGTTATACATATACATATGTTCCCATATGCTGTTTTTGTTTTTAAAGTATAACTGATCTACAACACTATATAGTTCCTGGTGCACAACACAGTGTTTTGATATTTCTATACATTTCAAAATGATCACCACAATAAATCTAGTTACCATCTGTCATCATAATGATATTACATTATTAGTAAGTCCCCTACATACAAATGAGTTCCATTCCAAAAATGTGTTCCTAAGTCCAATTTGTTCCTAAGTCCAACAAAGTTAGCCTAGGTACCCAAATAACACAATCGGCTATATTGTACTCTACTGTAATAGGTTTATAATACTTTTCATACAAATGATACATAAAAAAACAAACACAAAAAATAAAGAAAACATTTTAAATCTTACAGTACAGTGCCCTGAAAAGCACAGTAGTAACAGTACAACAGCTGGCATACAAGGGCTGGCACTGAGTGAACAGGCAAGGAGAGTTACTGACTGGAGGAGCGAGAGAAGATGGGAGATGGTAGAGCTGAAGGATCATCAGCAATAGGAGATGGAGGGCAAGCTGCAATTTCACCCACACCTGACGTTGATGGAACACACATTTGCATCTTTGAAAGTTTGCAACTTGAAGGTTCGTATATAGGGGACTTACTGTATTATCTATTTCCCCCACATTGTACATTTCATGCCTGTGACTCATTTATTTTGCAAAAACTTCTAAGACGTAAGAAGTTTTTACCTCAATCTCCCTCACTTATTTCTCTCATCTTCCTACCTGCCCTCCCCTCTGGCAACCATCTGTTTCTTCCCTGAATCTATGACTCTGTTTCTGTCTTGTTATGTTTGTTCATTTGTTTTGTTTTTCAGATTCCACATATAAGTGAAATCATACAGTATTTGTCTTTCTCTGTCTGACTTATTTCACTTAGCATAATACCCTCTAGATTGATCCATGTTGTCACAAATGACAAGATTTCATTCTTTTTTATGTCTTAGTAATATTCCGTGGTATGTATGTATGTGAGTGTGTATATATATACATATGTATATGTATATATCCCACACCTTCTTTATCCATTCATCTATCAATGGGCACTTAGATTGCTTCATATCTTGGCTGTTGGAAAGAATGCTGCAATTAAGATATGGTTGCATATATTTTTTTGAATTAGTGTTTTCATTTTCTTCAGATAAATACCCAGGAGTGAAATTGCTGGATCATATGGTAGTTTAATTTTTAATTTTTTGAGGAACCTCCATACTGCTTTCTGTAGTGCAGTACGAATTTATGTTCCCACCAACATTACATGAGGGTTCCCTTTTCTCCACACCCTGGGCAACATTTATTTGTTGTCTTTTTGATAACAGCCATTCTGACAGGTGTGAGGTGATATCTCATTGTGGTTTTTATTTGCATTTCCAAATGATAAGTGATTTTGAGCATCTTTTCATGTGTCTCTTGGCCACCTGCATGTCTTCTTTGGAAAAATGTCTATTCAGATCCTCTGCTCATTTATTAATTGAGTTTTTTTTTGATGTTGAGTTGCATTATTTCCTTGTATATTTTGGATATTAACCCCATATTGGATATGACATTTGCAAATATCTTCACCCATTCAGTAGGTGGTCTTTTTGCTTTGTTAATGCTTTCCTTCACTGTGCAGAAGCTTTTTAGTTTGATGAGGTCCCATTTATTTTTGCTTTTGTCTCCCTTGACTGAGGAGGTAAATCCAAATAAATATTGTTAAGAACCAATATCAAAGAGCATACTGCCTATGCTTTATTCTAGAAGTTTTATAGCTTCAGGTCTTACATTTAAATCTTTAATCCATTTAGATTTTATTTTTGTTCATGGTATGAGAAAGTAGCAAAGTTTGATTCTTTTTCATATAGCTGTCCAGTATTCCCAACAACATTTACTAAAGAGGCTGTCTTTCTCCACTGTATACCCTTGCCTCCTTTGTTGTAAATCAATTGCCCATTTAAGTGTGGGTTCATTTCTGGGCTAACTATTTTGTTCCATTGATCTATGTGCCTGTTTTTGTGCCAGTACCATACTGTTTTGATGACTGCAGTTTTGTAGTATAGTTTGAAATCAGGGCATGTGACACCTCCAGTTTTGTTCTTTCTTAAGATTGTTTTGGCTATTAGGGTCTTTCATGTTTCCATACAGATTTTAGGTTTATTTGTTCTCATTATGTGAAAAATGGCATTGGTATTTTGATAGGTATTGCATTGAATCTGTAGATTGTCTTTGGGAGTATGGTCATTTTAACAATATTAATTCCTCCAATCAGTTTCTTTGTGTTGTCTTCTATTTCTTTCATCTGTGTCTTATAGTTTTCCAAACACATGTCTTTTATCTCCTTAGTTAGCTTTATTCTTAGGTATTTTATTTTTTTGATAAAACTTTAAATGGGATTGTTTTCTTAATTTCCACATCTGATAGTTCATTGTTATTGTATAGAAAAGCAACAGATTTCTGTGTATTAATTTTGTATCTTGAGTCTTTACTGAATTCCTTAATTAGTTCTAAGAGTTTTTTGCTGGAGTCCATAGGGTTTTCTATGTATAATATCTTGTCATCTGCAGTTACAGTTTTGCTTCTTCCTTTCCAATTTGTATGCCTTTTTATCTTGTCTGATTGCTGTGACTAGGACTTCCAATACTATGGCTGAAGAAAAGTGGCAAAGTGGGCATCCTTGTCTTGTTCCTGATCTTAGAGGAAGTGATCTCATTTTTTCACTATTGACATGATATTAGATGTGGACTTGTCATGGCCTTTATTATGTTGAGGTATGTTCCCTCTACACTCACTTTGTTGAGAGTTTTTATCATTAATGGATATTGAATTTCGTCAAATGATTTTTCTGCATCTACTGAGATGACAACACGATTTTTGTCCTTCCTTTTGTTAATGTGGTGTATCACACTGATTGAATACAGATGCTAAACCATCCTCGTATCCCTGAATTATTATGTCAGGCATTTATTCTAAACATATAAAGAAGAACTAACACCTATTTTTCTCAAATTATTCCAAAAAACTGAAGAGGACAGAGCACTCCCAAATTAATTCTATGAGGTCAGCATCACCCCGATACCAAAAACAGACAAAGAGACTACAAAAAAAGAAAACTACAGGCTAATATCTCTGATGAATATAGATGGAAAAATCCTCAACAAAATATTTTCAATCTGAATCCAACAATATATAAAAATGATCATAAATCATGATTAAATTGGATTTATTCCAGGGAAACAAGGATGGTTCACTATTTGCAAATCAATCAGTGTGTTGCACCACATTAACAAAAGGAAGGATAAAAATCACATGATCACCTCAGCAGATGCTGAAAAAGAATTTAACAAAATTCAAAATCCATTCATGATAAAAACTCTCATCAAAGTGGGTATAGCAGGAACATATCTCAACATAATAAAGGCCATTTATGACAAACTCACAGCCAACATCACACTCAAAACTGGAAAGATGAAAGCCTCTCCTCTAAATTCAGGAACAAGACAAAGATGCCCACTCTCACCACTTCTATTTAACATAGTATTGGAAATCCTAGAAACAGCAATCAGACAGGAAAAATAAATAAAAGGCATCCAAATTGTAAGGGAAGAAATAAAACTGTCATTATTTGCAAATGACATGATACTTTTTATAGAAAACCCTGAAGTTCCCACCAAAAACTATTACAACTAATAAATGAATTCAGAAAAGTTGCAGGATACAGGATTAATATACAGAAATCTGTTGCTTTTCTTTACAATAATACTAAACTATCAGAAAGAGAAATTTTTTTAAATCCTGTTTAAAATCACATCAAAAAGAATAAAATACATAGGAATAAACTTATCCAAGGAGGTGAAAGACTTTTACTCTGAAAACTGTAAAACACTGGTGAATGAAAGTGAAGATGATACAAAGAAATGGAAAAATTCTTGGATTGGAAGAATTAATATTAAAATGGCCATACTACCCAAAGCAATCTACATATTAAACACAATCCTTATCAAAATACCCATGATATTTTTCACAGAACTAGAACACATAATCCTAAAATTTATATGGAACTACAAAAGACCCAAGTAGCCAAAGCAAGTTGAGAAAAAAAGAACAAAAATGGAGTTATCATTCTTCCTGAATTCAGACTCTACTACAAACTACAGTAATTAAAACAGTATGGTACTACACATAAACAGATGCATAGATGAATGGAACAGAATAGAAAGCCCAGAAACAAAGCTATGTACTTATGGTCAATTAATCTTTGACAAAGGAAGGAAGAATATACAATGGGGAAAAGGCAGTCTCTTCAATAAGTGGTGCTGGGAAAACTGTATAGCTACATGTGAAAGATTGAAATTAAAAGTTTCTCACACTATATACAAAAATAAACTCAAAATGGATTTAGAGACTTAAATGTAAGACCAGAAATCATAAAATCCTAGAAGAAAACATAGGCAGAACACTCTTTGACATAAATTGTACCAACATTTTTTTGGACCTGTCTCCTCACGCAGCAGAGACAAAAGCAAAAAATAAACAAATGGGACCTAACTAAAGGCTTTAAAAGCTTTTAGTTTCAAGGTTGAAAGCTTTCATAGCAAAGAAATCCATTAGCAAAATGAAAAGACAACCTACAAAATGGCAGAAAATATTTGCAAATAATATGACCAATAAGGAGTTAATATTTAAAATATATAAACAGCTCATACAACTCAAATTCAAAAACAAACAAACTGCTCAATCAAAAAATGAGCAGAAGACTTGAATAGACATTTTTCAAAGAATACACACAGATGGCTAACAGACACATGAAAAGATGCCCAATATCACTGTTAGGGAAATGCAGATCAAAACAACGAGATCTGCACCTCTCAGAATGCTTATCATCAAAAAGTCTACAAATAACAATGTTGACAAGGATGTGGAGAAAAAGAAACCCTAGTACACTGTTGGTGGGAATGTTAATTTTTGCAGTCAGTATGGAAAACAGTATGGAGCTCTCTCAAAACGCTAAAAATAGAAGTATCATATGATCCAGCAATTCCATTCCTGGATATATATGCAAAGAAAACAAAGATTTGAAAAGATACATGCACTCCAATACATGTAACAATAATGTTCAGAGCAGTATTATCTATAATAGCCAAGATATGGAAGCAACCGAAATGTACATCAATAGATGAATGGATAAAGAAGATATGGTATAAATATACAATGAAATATTATTCATTCATAAAACAGAATGAAATTTTGCCATTTGCCATAACATGAATGGACCTGGAGTGTTTTATGGTTAGCAAAATAAGTCAGATACAAAAAGACAAATACCATATGTTATTACTTACATGTGTAATCTAAAACATAAAACTAACAAATGAATATAACAAAACAGAAAGAGATTCCCAGATATAGAGAACAAACTACTGGTTGCCAGTGGGGAGATGGAAGGAGAGACAGACAAAATTAAGGGTATGGTACTAACGAGGTACAAACTACTGTGTATAAGATAAATAAGCTACAATAATATATTGCACAGCATAAGGAATATAGTTAATATCTTATAGCAACTTTATATGGAATATAATCTTTAAAAAAGCTGAATCACTATGTTGTACACTTGAAATAATATAATATTGTAAATCAACTATACTTCAAATTAGAAAGAAAGAAGGAAAGGAAGGAAGGAAGGAAGGAAGGAAGAAAGGAGGGAAGGAAGGAAGGAAGGAAGACAATCAATCCTGGTTTAGCCTCCCCCCCACCAAAAAAAAAAATAGACACCTATTAATGTCTGAATCACACCAGCTGATTTTTGTTGCCATCAAACTTTGGTCAGTTTTTATGGCCATATACTTGGTAACTTAAGAAAATTATAATTGTTGGTCAGTTTATCCAAGGGTGGTCAATTTGCAGCCAACTGAGATTGATGGGTAGTGCCTAGAGCATTTTTTGTAGGAAAGGAATTTGAGGCCACATCCGTGTTCAGATGGATATAGTGCCATGATTTTTATTTTCCATGATTTCAAAATAGAGAATAAGAGAAAGCTTGTGTTAGTGTCATGTTTTGACGATACTTTGTGCTTTGTCCCTAGATCGAGAATGTCAGGTAGTTTATCACAATATTTTTTTTTTATTTACTCATGTACTTACTTGCAAATTCAAGAAAGTTTTTGTAAGACTCCACCATAAGAAGTAAACTAAGCACTAGGAATTTGCCCCCAACTTCTGTTACTTCACAGAATACTATTCAGTAACACTCCCAAAATTCTAAAATATTTGGTATTAATAACATGTCACAGAAAGATGCCCTCACCCATTGAAATCTTTCAGAAAATTCTCTGATATTTTTCTGTTTTAAAGGTAGCTGGCCTCTATCTTCCCCCACCTCCAATTTTTATGATATGTTAATATCTTCATTATATTGTGTATATGAAGTGATTGTGAGGTGGGGAACTGAGTGGTGTTTTTTCTGTCTTCTCTGTTGCTGAGTAAAGACTCTGAGAACAAGTTATGAAACTTCATCCTATGTAAGAGTACTGAACAGAATTATTCCCTGAATTACTTGCCCTTTCATGATCTTTGTGAGATGTGGAGAGTTTTAAAACACTGTCTAGGTCTAGTTTTGACGGCAGTGCTTGTTTGTTTGGGGGAGTAAGCTCAATGTTGTTTTGCATTCATTCATCCAACACACGTTAATTAAATACCATCTAAACATCAGTCACGCTCATGACACCAAAATAAAATGATGAGCAGAGCAGGCATATTCCTCCTGTCACGGAGTTTTCAATCCCAATAATGACTACATATTACTCAAATAATTCACATATATTTAAATACCAAGTATAATAAGTGTTATGAAGAGAAAGCACATGCTGCTTTGAAAGTTAAAAATGTAGTACCCAACCATATATTGGAGGCAGTATAGCTTACACAGCTGTTTCTCTGCAGAGATAATATTTGAACTCATATTTGTATAGTGAGTAAGAGTAAATTAGACAATGTTTGGGGGGAGGAGGAAAAGTGGCCAAAGGAAAGGGAAGACAATGTGCAAAAAGGAGTGAGATCAGAGGGATATACATTAAAATGATTGACCAAAGGCTAGAAAATTGGGGGTTCAGGAAGTTAAAGAAAGGATGATGGAAGTCAGGCTATAAGGTGAGCAAGTGCTACATATCTGTCTCAGCATTCCCTAGAAGAATTCCTCAGTTAATTAATTTTAATGTGAAGAGTATCACCTTCATTAAACAGTATTTTTATACTAGTATTATTGTTCTCTGCCCAAATTTCTTAATGTGACTGTGCCCTTATCATTCTTTGAAATATTGAAAGTGTAGTATAAGTTAAGCTTATATATATCAAAATTACCACTGCTTCATTTTCATCTCAAAAAGAATACCAAAAAAGATGTTGTTTCTTTCAAATGTTGACTCACTGTAATAATTTAAAAATTTATAGATGTATTAATGAAAAACAAATAGTCTATCTCCTCCTGCCTGCTTATCCAAACACATCAATCTCACCATCTGAGTAATCTATAGCAATTGTCTGAATGATCTTTTTAGGCTTTTTTAATCCTTTAGCAAACCCATAATCATTTATTTTCTTATACATCTACTTTTTTCCTTTGTTTTATAAATACAGCTCTATTTATACCTATTTAAAACTTGCTCTTTTTAAGTAACAAATTATCATGAACTTCTCACAGGGTCAATATCTGTATCCAGGTTACTAGTTTTAATAGCTGCAGAATGTTTCATGCAGGATGTGCCTTATACATTTAGCCATTCCTCTTTTTAAGGTTATTCAAATTGCTTTAAGTTTTTGTTTTATATATATATATACATGCACACATATACATATTTGATATTAACAAACAATGCTGCAATAAATGTCTTTAAATAGGAGAAAAAATAGTAAAGCTAATTTAGATAGCAAGATTTACATTAGTATACCAATTCCCTCCTAGGGATGTTGGGATAAATGGGAAGATATATTTATTGCTAGACAATGGTTTGTACATAGTAAAATTCAATTAAATGTTGTACTTAATCATAAGTAGTAGTACTTATATCTTCATATATGATGGTTTTGTTTAACAGGATAAATAGGTGTAAATAAATTTTCTTTTTTTCTGGGTCTATAAATAGTAATCACATTTTACTTTGTTACATGATGTCAAATTTCTTAAAGTGGTTAAAAATTTACAAATATTTTCACTGACAGCCTATTATAGTGGATATTTATAAACAATATAAACAATGTTCTTATATTTTTATTTAATATACTTGATTATTAATAACTTTGAACATGTTTTAGGTAATAAGCATATTAGTAATTTTAATTCCCTTTTATTGTCAATCTTTCCTTTTATATATTTTACCTTTCAACAAATAAAATACTTGTGGTTAGTGTACCTTTTTGTTTTTAAATTCTAAATGTGGTCAAAATTATGCATCTGAGTTTATGCTTTCCATCATTTTTTTCTAATATTTGTCATAGTTTTAATCTTTAAATTTAAGTGTTTAATCCATCTGCAAATTATCTTTGGAGGACTGACTCTAAGCCTTATATTCCTTCAGGTTCATAGCCAATCATGCCCTCCCAATTTGTTCAATAATTCAACCATTTTGCAATTATTTGAAATGATACATTTTCATGCATTGTTTTCCCATATGTATAAAAGTCAATTTCTGGGCTCCATTTTGCTCCAAAATATGTTTGTCTATTTTTGTTTATAAGATATGCTCAATAGGTCAATCATCGTCCTGGTGTTAGCCAATCAATAACTTCAAGCAGTGTTCCTCTCCCCTCAAATACTCATGATAATAGAGGTCTAACAGGCATACATTATCCAAAATAAGAGATGAACTACTGAAAATAGAAAACAGGCAATTATTTAACTATGTATACATAAACCATAATACATGGATTTTCCATATATTGTTGTATTGGTTTTTCTCTTCAGTATAAGATGGCAACTATTTCCTCCAATATTTAAAGACAAATCGACAGTGACTGAAACATCACTACTCTTTGTATGGAGATGACTTGATGAGTTTATACATCTTTTGTTTATTTTTCTCAGATAATGTCGTTCAGAAAAAATGACAAAACACAAACAAAATAAACAAAAAAACCTCTCTTCATGTTTTAGACTATTTCAAAAGAAACAGAGACTACACCATAATGCTGAGTTGACTGTATTCAGAGAGATCAATGTACTTCAGGGAGGAACACGGTTCACAGAATCTGGTTAATTGAATAGGGACTAAAGAAAGATGAGACAACGGGATCGTTTTGAGATAAACTTTCCAGTTTCCCCTAGTGAGGCAATAGAAAGGATTTGATTAAAAGTTACTTTGTTTTTCCTCTGTATTTGTTAATTTTCTTGTTGTTGTTTTAACCTAGTTGTAAGGATTGAGAATGGGAGCTTAGAAGATTTCAAGAAATTGTTGATCTAACACCTACGCTCAAATCAAAAGCATCATTTATCTTTCTAGTGTATTCGTTATGCCATAATCCCTGATGAATGGGCAACTGAGGTAACACAACGTGATGAAAATGAAATTAGCTAATACCAAGCAAGGTATATTTGAATAAATATTCAACGAATAGTATACCGCATCTTTAACACTCAGGTATCCTTAACTATCAGACATCCTTAACTTTTATGTATATTACTGAAACCTCTCTGTTCATCTGAAGTTTGAAGATATATTTCTCTTTCAGCGGGTAGTGAAGGAGGAGTAAGTAAAGTAAGTATTGGGTGTGAGGAAATAATAAAGTCAACAATTTTTTTGGCCACTCACTGACAGACACTCTAAGTACTTAGCAGGTAGTGCCTTATTTGATTCTCATAACTACCCTACTAGAGAGGCTGTATAAGCTCTGTTTTACAAATCAGAAAACTGAAGGTGAAACAGGGAGAAGTTAAGGGACTTGTGCATGATCACCCACCTAACCTATAGAGCCTAAATATTAAGATAAAAGATGGTGGTAATCACTGGGTTTCAACCTCAGTCTTTTCAAGCATTTTCCCCTACTCTCCCTTACCTTCAACTTTAGTCGCATCTCTTTCCTTTAACCTAAATCATCTGAAATGTCAGAGAACTACAGTTTTAATCACCTTTCTCTTGGTCTGTGGGCATTTCCCCCATTTTATTTACCTGTAGGCTCCTGGTTCAGGGCACAATCGGAAGCTAGAGATATCCCAGGTATTCTGGATGTGTCATAGCAAAGAATTACATACCTCTTTAGATATCGAGTCCCCCTTAATTTGAGAAGGGTCAATCACCATTTTTAATGTAGGTGTTAGGCTACATTTCCATGAATGACAGTGGTTAGCCCCATAATATTCCTTCTCCTGAAATGTGAAATCTGAAAGACACAGGTTCTGAGAACTTAGAAAATTGGTGGTCAGTGGAGCTGTCAACCTAGTGGAATCAAGAGAGAGGTCATACTATCAGAGGTCTTATTACTTTCTCTCTTTCTGTAGTCCAGAGGTTTGCTTATTCAAAGTGTTTTTTTTGGTTATGTATGAGGGTATTCCAGAGTTACTTTTTGTTGTTTTGCAAAAGTTTAATTAATGTTAGACTTGTGTGTTTTGATAACAAGGAAGAAGTCATAATTATTAGAGGTCACAAGATAGACTTCAAAAAACATGAAAGTTGATTTAGGTCTCGACTAAGTAGAGAATATGTGTGTGTGTGTGTGTGTGTGTGTGTGTGTGTGTGTGTGTGTTGCAGGGATGGTGTTTCAGTTTTGGGGGGACTCAAGAGCAGATTGATATTGAAGGGGAGGCTCCATCACTGAGGATGCCAATATATCTACAGTTAACAATTTTCAGAGTAACACAGATTCTAATAACATTTATATGGGAATATAGATTTTTATAGGGGCCAGACTGTGGAGGATTTTGAATGGCATTAAATATCACGACATCTTTAAAATATAGTACTGAATATTTATTAGTGTAGTATTTAAAATATAGATTTTTTTTTTCCTTAGGGTTATGTTGTGTGCTCTCACAACAGCACTGTAAGGCAGCAGTTCTGAGCTTGGACAAAACGTCAGGTTTCTCTAGGAAAGAGTTGTGCTAAGGTTAACTGTCAATGTATGCTATAAAAAGACACAGAAACAGATTGCACACCAATGATTAAGTATCTTCTGCTGGAAGGCTTAACAAAAGGGGCTGTCCTATAGCTTCACTCTTTAACAAATAACATGTGTAATGTATACTGCTGCTTATAAATTCTTCAATAAAAGACATGCTAACCTGAACTTCAAACTCCGTGAAATATGGTCTACACACAGAAAAAACTATCTAAATTTAGAAAGGAAAAATGAATAGTCTTTTAATGAATCTTAGAAAGAAGGAATATGAAGGCAACCAATCACGATGACCAAAAATACACATTTATCAAAATTAGTCTTGGCACTTTGATCTCTTGATCTCTTGGGTTTATCATATTAATGAGAATATAGGGCAAGTATAAAAAAGCTCCTAACAGTCTTTATGTTTCTAAAACCAGGACAGGATTACAAATCCTTAGGGTACATGATGGTCTCAGTTGGGTTTTATTGTATTGCCTTAGAAGAACTGATTAATTTATAGAATACGATGATTTGTGTGTCTAATGTAGTTACATTCATTCAGCACCAAAGAAAAAAAATCATTCATGGGATTCATGTAATAGTTCTAATTAATCCCACAATGTTTTGGTAGATAATTTATGGGACAGTAATAGAGCCCAACAAGCTTCAATTACACATATGCAAAGTAGTCACTTAATATTTCTATTACTGATGTATTTCATTTCTTAAAGGTGAAGAGATGTTTATAAAAAATCACATTTAAATTAAAGTAACAGATTTGTACAAAATAGTATTCATGGAAAAAAGAATCAAATGACCAGTTGGGAAGTGTAAGACTATTCTTTGGACATGACACAGACACATTCTGAAATACTTAAAGAAAAATATAATTGAAAGGCAGATTTTGTTTCATTGACTTTTGAAGATATGAAGGAGAGTTACAGTTTTAAAGTGTCATTCTAGATTTCTGTTTAAAAAAATGGATCAAAACAAATGCAGATTTTTTTGCTGTACTAGAATAATAAAAAGCTACATATATTTCCAGATCAGAATTTATTGTTAATTGCCTAGCTACTTCATACAAATTATTAAAAGGAATTGAGATCATTAGCCTTCTAGTTTTCCCAGATATTCTAAAATCAGACAGTTAATCTCACCCACACCTCTCACATGAAATCAAGGAAAAATTCAAGAACTCTTAAGCTCTCTCTTTTGTAAAAAGTGACTGTTTATGTAAATTTAGACGACAAAATGTCAAGGGACTCTGAAGTCATTTTTTGCAGGCAGAGGTGAGAACTGTCAAAGCATTATGACACATAGTGCTGGGATATGAATAGATAAGATACAGGTATAATTAATGCTTTGCTAATATTAAAGTGGGTTGAATATTTCTTGAATCACCTTAGCTCGCTTATCCTGGATTTCCAATAAATGGAAGTTAATGTATAATTTAAAAGTAATTCTCATTCATAAAAAAATTGCTTACAGTCTTACAACCATATTTAGTCTTCATTTCTAACTTTAGATAAAATGTTGAATTATAAAATGAAGAAAATTATACATAAATCAAGAAAAAAGGTTGTAAAAATAGAAATTTCTTCAAGTTCTAGATTGCATATTGACAGATTCTATTATAGGTAATGCAGATTTTTTAAAAAGTAACTCAAGAACATATAATTATACTTTTAAATTATATTGGGTATATTATGCTGATTTAGCATGCTTTGGACAAAGCCAATAGCAGATATCTTGCCAATCAATTAGTTTATTATTTTTTTGCCCAGAAATAGATAAATGCTGGAGCAATGTTCGAAAAAAATTTTCGACAGTAAAAAATAAAAGTTCCCCAGTCAAATCATACCAATTCCACAAACCTCCTAGATATAGCCACCATTACTAGTTTGGTGTATACTTACTTACACACACTATGTATATACATACATCCGTCTGTCATCTATCTATACCTACTTACATCAATGAGTATATAGATATATATATGCATTTAAACTTTTTTTACTTCAATGTGATTATAGTACACATACACTTTTCAGCTTGCTTTTTTCCCTTAGCAATAAGAAATAGGGAGCTCTGTCTGTAGCATTATCTTTAGATCTGCCTCCTTTTTAATAGCTGCATAATATTTCACAGAATAAAACAGCATAACTAATGTAACTCTTTCTAATTTTAACCCTTATAAAAATGCAACAGTATTTTGTAAATTTATCTTTCCTCATATATAATAGTATTTTTCTAAAATAAATACACAGAAACAGAATTTCTGAATACATAAGTATAGTAATTTTAAAATTTTGAAAAATTTACTTTCAAAAAAAGCTGGACATTTTACAGCTCCACCAAAAGGCTATGAATGCCATTTTGCCAAATCGTGATCAACAATAGATATTACTAATCTTCTAATTTTAGTAAATCTGTTAGAAGAAATATCATAACCTGTTTTAATTTGTATATTCTAGATTATTATAAGCTTGGAAATATTTTAGCTTGTCAACTGCATTTCTCTGAAATGTCTTTACATTTTATTTGGCATTTCTGAACAGGTTATTGTGTTTTTTTGTATTATTTTTATAAACATATAAATATATTTTAATCTTTTATATTATGAATTTCACAAAAGTTATTATGTTTTATCACTTACCTTTGAATACGGTGTCTTTTTCATAATGAATTTAAAATTTGTATGTAGCCACATCTGTCTTTCCTTTATGTATAGCTTTGGGGTTTGTATTTTACTTAAAAAGTGTTTGCCAAAATAGAATTTTTAAAATATATTTCTGTATTTATTATATTTTAATAAATTTTGTTTGTGTATATATTTGCTAAATTTAAAACTCATTTTTTATAAAATTGGTCACACGCATCTAATTTATTTTCCCCAATACATAGTGGCTTATTAGCTTAACCTTTCTACCACTGCTTAAGAATGCCATATTTATTATTCATGAAATACATATATACATGGTTCCATGTACTTAATCATTCATCTTATTTAGCAAATACTTACTGAGTACGCACTACAGGAAATGTGGATACAGTTGTGGACAAGACAAAGAGATTCCCTCCTCTTGTGAAATTTCTTTCTCTGAGTCTGTGTCTATCTCTGTCTCTTTCTCACATAAACAATAAATGATATACATGATAATTTATAACATAGTTATACATGTATATACAGATATCACTATGATATTATCTATGAGGAAAATGAGGAAAGAGTTTCAGTCATACTGGTGGCAGGAAAGAGTGGAGAAAAATCACTATTTTATATTAGTTAGTCGTTAAACCGTCTGTAAGGAATGACATTTGAGGTGAAACAGAAATGAAGGAGGAAATGAGCCATACAAATTTTGGTAAGGGAATTTAAGAGAAAGGAAACAGCACATGAAAAGGCTCCAAGTCAGGGGAACACGCACATTAACAATACAGAGTTTAGAAAGGCTGCAGTGAATTAACAACATTAAATGCAACAACAATCGCATTATAGGGGTCCCAGAAGAGGAAGAGAGAGAGAAAGGACCCGAGAAAATATTTGAAGAGATTATAGTTGAAAACTTCCCTAACATGGGAAAGGAAATAGTGACCCAAGTCCAGGAAGTGCAGAGAGTCCCATACAGGATAAATCCAAGGCAAAACATGCTGAGACACATAGTAATCAAACTGGCAAAAAAATTGAGACAAAGAAAAGTTATTGAAAGCAGCAAGGGAAAAATGACAAATAATATACACGGGAACTCCCAAAGATTAACAGCTGATTTCCAAGCAGAAACTCTACAAGCCAGAAAGGAGTAAAAACATTTAAAGTGATGAAAGGGAAGAACCTACAACCAAGATTACTCTACCCAGCAAGGATCTCATTCAGATTGGATGGAGAAATCAAAAGCTTTACAGACAAGCAAAAGCTAAGAGAATTCAGCACCACCAAACCACCTATACAACAAATGCTAAAGGAACTTCTCTAAGTGGGAAACGCAAGAGAAGAAAAAGACCTACAAGAACAAACCCAAAACAATTAAGAAAATGGTCATAGGAACATACATAGCGGTAATTACCTTAAAAGTGAATGGATTAAACCAAACAAAAGACACAGGCTTGCTGAAGGGATACAAAAACAAGACACATCTATATGCTGTCTACAAGAGACCCACTTCAGATCTAGGGACACATATAGACTGAAAGTGAGGGGATGGAAAAAGATATTCCATGCAAATGGAAATCAAAAGAAAGATGGAGTAGCAATACTCATATCAGATAAAATAGACTTTAAAATAAAGAATGTTACAAGAGACAAGGAAGGACACTACATAATGATCAACGGATCAATCCAAGAAGAAGATATAACAATTCTAAATATATATTCACCCAACATAGGATCACCTGAATATATAAGGCAACTGCTAACAGCTCTAAAAGAGGAAATCAACAGTAACACAATAATAGTGGGGGACTTTAACACCTCACTTACACCAATGGACAGATCATCCAAAGAGAAAATTAATAAGGAAAAACAAGCTTTAAATGACACTATAGACCAGACAGATTTAATTGATATTTATAGGACATTCCACCCAAAAACATCAGATTACACTTTATTCTGAAGTGAGCATGGAACAGTCTCCAGGATATATCACATCTTGGGTCACAAATCAAGCCTCAGTAAATTTAAGAAAATTGAAATCATATCAAGCATCTTTTCTGACCACAACACTATGAGATTAGAAATCAATTAGAGGGAAAAAAACGTAAAAACACAAACACATGGAGGCTAAACAATACGTTACTAAATAACAAAGAGATCACTGAAGAAATCAAAGGGGAAATCAAAAAGTAGCTACAGACAAGTGACGGTGAAAACATGACGATCCAAAACCTACGGGATGCAGCAAAAGCAGTTCTAACAGGGAAGTTTACAGCTATACAAGCCTACCTCAAGAAACAAGAAAAATCTCAAACAATTTAACCTTACACCTAAAGGAACTAGAGAAAGAAGAACAAACAAAACCCAAAGTTAGCAGAAGGAAAGAAATCATAAGGATCAGAGCAGAAGTAAATGAAACAGAAACAAAAAAAACAATAGCAAAGATCAATAAAACTAAAAGCTGGTTCTTTGAGAAGATAAACATAACTGATAATCCATTCGCCAGACTCATCAAGAAAAAGAGGGAGAGGACTCAAATCAATAAAATTAGAAATGAAAAAGGAGAAGTTACAACAGACACCACAGAAATACAAAGCATCCTAAGACACTACTACAAGCAATTCAATGCCAATAAAATGGACAACCTGGAAGAAATGGACAAATTCTTAGAAAGGTATAACCTTCTAAGACTGAACCAGGAAGAAATAGAAAATATGAACAGACCAATCACAAGTAATGAAATTGAAACTGTGATTAAAAATCTTCCAACAAACAAAAGTCCAGGACCAGAGGGCGTCACAGGTGAATTCTATCAAACACTTAGAGAAGAGCTAACACCCATCCTTCCCAAACTCTTCCAAAAAATTGCAGAGGAAGGAAAACTCCCAAACTCATTCTATGAGTCCACCATCACCCTGATACAAAAACCAGAGAAACATACTACAAAAAAAGAAAATTACATACAAATATCACTGATGAATACAGATGCAAAAATCCTCAACAGAATACTAGCAAACAGAATCCAACAACACATTAAAAGGATCATACATCATGATCAAGTGGGATTTATCCCAGGGATGCAAGGAACCTTCCATATACGCAAATCAATCAATGTGATAGACCATATAAACAAGTTGAAGAAGAAAAACCATATGATCATCTCCATAGATGTCGAAAAAGCTTTTGCCAATATTCAACACCCATTTATGATAAAAACTCTCCAGAAAGTGGGCATAGAGGGAACCTACCTCAACATAATAAAGGCCATATACAAGAAACTGACAGCAAACATCATTCACAATGGTGAAAAACTGAAAGCATTTCCTCTAAGATCAGGAACAAGACAAGGATGTCCAGTCTCACCACCATTATTCAACATACTTTTGGAAGTACTAGCCATGGGAATCAGAGAAGAAAAAGAAATAAATGGAATACAAATTGGAAAAGAAGAAGTAAAACTGTCACTGTTTACAGATGATATGATACTATACATAGAGATTCCAAAAGATGCCACCAGAAAAATACTAGAGCTAATCAATGAATTTGGTAAAGTAGCAGGATACAATATTAATGCACAGAAATCTCTTGCATTCCTATATACTAATGATGAAAAATCCAAAAGAGAAATTAAGGAAACACTCCCATTTACTATTGCAACAAAAAGAATAAAATACCTAGAAATAAACCTACCTAGGGAGACAAAAGACCTGTATGCAGAAAACCATAAGCCACTGATGAAAGAAATTAAATATGATACCAACAGATGGAGAGGTATACCATGTTCTTGTATTGGAAGAATCAATATTGTGAAAATGACTATACTACCCAAAGCAATCTACAGATTCAATGCAATCCGTATCAAATTACCAATGGCATTTTTTAAAGAACTAGAACAAAAATCTTAAAATTTGTATGGAGACACAAAAGACCCTGAATAGCCAAAGCACTCTTGAGAAAGAAAAACTGAGATGGAGGAATCAGGCTCCTGGACTTCAGACTATTCTACAAAGCTACAGTAATCAAGACAATATGGTACTGGCACAAAAACAGAGATATAGATCAAAGGAACAAGACAGAAAGCCCAGAGATAAACCCATGCACCTATGGTCAACTAATCTATGACTAAGGAGGCAAGGATATACAATGGAGAAAAGATAGTCTCTTCAATAATTGGTACTGGGAAAACTGGACAGCTACATGCAAAAGAATGAAATTAGAACACTCCCTAACACCATACACAAAAATAAACTCAAAATGGATTAGAGATATAAATGTAAGACCGGACACTATAGAACTCTTTAGAGGGAATCATAGGAAGAACACTCTTTGACATAAATCACAGCAAGATCTTTTTTGATCCACCTCCTAGAGTAATGGAAATAAAAACAAAAATAAACAAATGGGGCCTAATGAAACTTCAAAGCTTTTGCACAGGAAAGGAAACCATAAATAAGACGAAAACACAACCCTCAGAATGGAAAAAAATATTTGCAAATGAATCAACAGACAGAGGATTAATCTCCAAAATATATAAACAGCTCATGCAGCTCAATATTAAAAAAACTAACAACCCAATCCAAAAATGGTCAGAAGACCTAAATAGACATTTCTCCAAAGAAGACATACAGATGGCCAAGAAGCACATGAAAAGCTGCTGAACATCACTAATTATTAGAGAAATGCAAATCAAATCTATAATGAGGTATCACCTCACACCAGTCAGAATGGGCATCATCAGAAAACCTACAAAAAACAAATGCTGGAGAGGGTGTGGAGAAAAGGGAACCCTCTTGCACTGTTGGTAGGAATGTTAATTGATGCAGCCACTATGGAGCACAGTATGGAGGTTCGTTAAAAAAACTGAAAATAGAATTACCATATGACCCAGCAATCCCACTACTGGGCATATACCCAGAGAAAACCATAATTCAAAAAGACACATGCACCCCAATGTTCACTGCAGCACTATTTACAATAGACATGTCATGGAAGCAACCGAAATTCCCATCTACAGATGAATGGATATGGTATATATATACAATGGAAAATTACTCAGCCATAAAAAGGAACAAAATTGGGTTATTTGTTGAGACATGGATGGATTTAGAGACTGTCATACAGAGTGAAGTAAGTCAGAAAGAGAAAAACGAATATCGTATATTAACTCATATATGTGGAACCTCGAAAAATGGTACAGATGAACCGGTCTGCAGGGCAGAAATTGAGACGCAGATGTTGAGAACAAACATATGGACACCAAGGGGGAAAGCAGCAGGGGTGTAGCCATGGTGGTATGATAAATTGGGTGATTGGGATTGACATGTATACACTGATGTGTATAAAACTGATGACTAATAAGAACCTGCTGTATAAAACAATAAATAAAATTTAAAAAAAGAAGTAGCATTACCACAATGTCTTGCACTTAGAAATCACTCCATTAATGTACAATATGATAACTATGTCATGAAATTTCTTCGATATTTTTGCAATGTCAAAATATTTTCTATTTTCTCAACAACCCAATTTGGTAAGTATAAACACCATATTCATTTAATTAACCTACCTTATTTTTAATTTCCAATATATGGTCTATTTTGCAATAGTACCTGTTGTGACCTACAATTATTGGTTGCCAAATTATTTCTAAAACTATTATAATGCCCTTTTGAGTAGCAGAGTCTATACATATACCTTATCTTGCCTGGTGCATGTTGCTTTTTAAGTAGGAGCATCCAAACATAAAAACAAATTCAATCTTACGGCTGTACTGACTTCTTCAGACAGATGGCTCATAACATAAACCATTTGCTGTTCTGCTTTAAGTCAACCAGCCCTTCCAATATTATCTTGAACTTACCACTTTAGTTTTATTAGAAGAAAAAATGGCACAGACAGGAATGGCTTTATTCTGAAACCAATTAATGCAACAGAGTGCTACCAGAATTGTTCAATTTAAACTAACCGGGAAGTTCAGTTGACACCTTTGCAAATCTCAAATAATTTGTTAGTCTCTGCATAATTAAGTCACCTGTTAGTCAGTCATTGATATTCAGAGAACTTTCTGAACATGATGGGGTCTTACAGAAGCATATGTGCTTCCTGTCCTTGAAAACATTTCCAGTTGTTGAGGAAACAAGACCAGACATATTTTTTATTAGACATAAGGGGAGAATAAATAGTGGATAAATAGTGTCTCACTAGGAAAAGAAAAAAAAAACAAAACTAAATTTAAGAGGCCAGAGGAGAAAGAATGAAGAAGAAGGATAAATTAATGATTAGAGTTTGACAGAAATATTTGAGAATAGTTTCAACACTGATTTAAGAGCAAATAGATGGAAACAAGGAAAAGGAGTGAATAAAAATAAAAAAGAAGAAAGAAATGAAAAATATGCATAGATGAAAAGACAAAGTATTGACTTCAGTTACTCAAACCAACCATCCCCCTGAAAACAATGAAAAATGTTAGCATGTGTCTGTGTATGTGTGTGTGTTATCTTGCAAAATGACCTCAATCCTTCAGTTTTCCTTACACCCACAACTTTGCACATAGCTTTGCATTTCCCTTCATTAAGACATAGGTTCTATGCCCCTGTCTCTTCAATCAGGGATGTTTGTAAGATTTGCTTTGGCAACAGAATGCCACAGAAGTGATAGGAAATACTGAAAATACTGGGGAAATGAATGAATGCCAGGACAATTGTTTCAAGAAATTTGAATCCAGAGAAGCAGATTGACTACAAAAACACAAAGTTTACTTTTATTTTGATGATATTTGTTGATATTGCCACTTCAGTTTTAGTATTATAATAATATGCCAGGAGCACATACATTATGGCCCAAAACCCAGGGAACAAGAATCATATAATATACTCTCCACCTTAACTGAAGAGCCCAAATATCTACAACCTCAGGGTAAGTCTAAGAGTAAACTAGACCTAAAAGTGTAACCCTCCCACTCCCCAAACTCAAGTATTACAGAAAAAGATATCTGGCCTAACTTCATGCATTGATGCATGGCAGGTATGGATAGCTTAGGCAAGTTTAGACTTTTTCAGCTGAAAACTTGATTGACTGGGAACACCTGTAGATACCTGTCAAAACTAACATAAAGTACCTCTACAGGAAAGCACATTCATTCTAAGACTTTAAAAACATCTATACATAGCTTCTAAAGGGTAATGTATAGCAAATAATCAAAAAAAATATAAAAAAAAGGAAAAGTGAGGCAAAGTGAGTAAGAACAGCAAATACAAGAGACAGTATAAATAGTCACATGTATCTCAGATACTATAATTAGTCAATATGGTTTATGCTTAATATCTTTAAAGAAATAAATGATAAGACTGAAAATAACTGTAAGGAATAGGTAAATATAAAATGTGACATATGAGAGTACTAAAAGGACCAAATAAATCTTCTAGAAATAGAAAATAAAATAACCAAAATTTAAACATCAACACAATGTATTTGGCAGCACACTGGACAAAACAGAAAAGAGAATAATGAATTGGAAAATAAATCAGAAAAAAAATAATGCAGAATATAGAGCAGAGAGATAAAAAGAAAAATACAGAAGAGTGTATATGAAATGTAAAGTGTACAATGAGAATATGTTGGATTGATGACTCAGAGGATTAGGGGTGGGGGAGATGTAAAGGCTATATTTAAAAATATAATGGCAAAATTTTTTCCATTACTGATGGAAAAAAATCCACAAATTATAGCTTCCCAGAGAATCCCAAGGATGATGAAGAAGAAGGAGGAAGAGGAAAGAAAAGAATAAAAAAAACAGGGAGGGAAGAAAAGGAACGAGGGACAACATCCATGTATTTATGAAACTGGAAAAACATTAAGGAAAATAAAATGTCCTAAAAGCAGTGAAATAACAAATTTGAAGAGAATGGCAGCTAGACCCAAAGTGTTCTTCATAATAGCAACCCACAAAGCTAAAGGTAGAATGAAATCTCACTGAGCTGAAAAGAAAATAGTGGCCAACTTACAATTCTATACTCTGGAAAGTTTTCAAGCATGAGTGAAAAAAATAAACATATTTTCAAGAAAAAATGTTCATTACCAACAGATATTCATTAAGCAAAATCCTAAAAATACTACTCAATGAAAAGTCTGAAATGAAAAAAAGGAAAGAAAATTGTAAAAATGTTAACAATAGTAAATAAAAATATTCTGTATAAAATAGTAATAATCATGTATTATTTTCAAAAATCAAGATTAGATATAAATGAATAAAATATTGGTTAAGAGTGGGGTAGTTGGAAATGAAATGTTATTAAGTACTTTTAATTTAAGACAGGAGATAAAAGATTTACTAACTTTGAGGTTTGACAAAGTAAGAATGATGGTGTAATTTCTAGATAAAGACTAAGAGACAGAATAGAATTTATAGCTTTTAACACCATGGGAAAAAAAATGAAATAATAAAAAATACCTATTAATTAAAAAAAGGGATAAAGAAAAACAATTAGTGCAACAAATACATAGAACAAAATAAAATTTTAGATTTAAACTCCAAAATATATTTATGTTAATGAAAAAAGAAAAAGGTTACAGTTAAAGATTAAGAAATTGGAGTAAATATGTTCAACCATATGCTGTTGTGGAACACATCAAAAACGTAAAGACACAGAAGAGTTGAAATAGAAGAATGGAAAAAATATAGTAAAAAATTGTAAAAATTCATGTGTCTGTAATAATATTGACAAGTTAGATTTTGACAATGCATGACAAACATTACTACAAATAAATTGATTTCATAATGACAAAGTTTATAAGGAGAATATACCATTTTGAATTCTCCAGAAACTAATAGCATACACTCAAAAATTTAAAGCAAAAGTTTATAGTAAAAATGAAAATACTATAAAACTACAAACATAATAGGAGATTTTTATACATTTCTCTAGATAGTTAATAGAAAACAAACAGTGAATAAGAAAATATAAAATTAACAACCCAATTAACAAGCATGACCTAATGGAATACATTGAATAGTATATCCGACTACTGCAATATACCCATTCTTTTTAGTCAGAAACACTTATAGAAATTGATCATATACTAATTCATAAATAAGTGAAATTTAGCAAGAGGAAAGAACAAACTCTTCATCTACTCCATGTATGTTCGTATAAGCACAAAAACTTTCAAAACAAAATTTCTTCCTGAAATGTCTCAGAAAGTGCATGTTAATATTCTTCTTTCACTAAGGGAGCTATTTATTCACTAGATCTGTTTTATCGAGTCTTTTCTTAATTATTGTGCTTTATTTTAATTTTCCTTTTCTGTTCAAGGGCTATTTGCATATCTATTACAGTGTGTGGTATGATTGTGAGGCAGGAGTATGAAGACAGTTGAATGTAATCACTGATAAAGACACTGTCACAAAGTTTTAATTTCATGTTAATTTACAAAAAATTATCCATGAAGCCAGGCCGACTTGGGCTTGAATCATGTCTCTGGTGCTTGCTAATCTCTATCATGTAGTCTAGTCTGTCATTTCACTGAACTTCCTTTTTTAGTGTTATTTGTAAAATTTCTATAATAATGTCTCTTTCCCTTCCCTCTTCCTTCTCTGTGAGGGTTAGGTAAGTAATATGCCTAACACAGTTCCTTGCCCAGATCATATATGTACACTTAAGTACATCTGTTGATATTAGCTATTACTATTATAATAATACATCCCTGTGCATCTTAAATGCAACATGTAATTTTAAACATAAAATATAATACATTTTATTAAATTATAAATTTAGTATCAACCTGAAACTTAGAAGGGGAAAAAAGTATATTTAAATAGATTTTCAAAAGCATGAGGTCAGATAGTAAAACTGTTCCAGGGTTTCCCATATTTTGGATCACTGAAAATAGCCCTTTTAAGATGTTTTAGTCAATGCAGGGTGATGTGATTCTAAGTTGTCAAGGAGATGAACAAAATAACCTAAAGGACCTTTCCATCTTTAAAACCTCTATGACCTTCAGTTACAAAAAGTTTTTTCTTTTTTTTTTTAATGCTATTTCCAGTTATCAGATTTCAATGAGAATTGTTAGCTTTAGATTTCTATAGCTTATCTATTTAATCTTAGGTCTAATACACTATTTAAATATCAATTACTCAATGTTATTTTACAGAGGAGTTGATTTGCCACTCACTTCCAAATGAATGCAAAATTTGAGAAGGAAAATAAACTGATTACCATTAAAAATAAATCTCCAAGTTGCTTCATGTTAATGGTATATCTGTGGGTTCAGGTGAGCATTCAGTTTCCTCCAGTGTGTACACGAGAACAGGCTATGTGACCTTTTTCCAGGTATTTAATACCACCCTTGTCTATCATCATCAAGTTTTTGGTAACGTCCTACAAGAATGAGCTTTTAAGTTAATGTTATACAAAGTTTCACTACCTCCTATATTTCCAAGGCTTACTATCTATAACAGGGCTCCCTAACCCCCAGGCCATAGACTGGGACCGGTCTGTGACCTGTTAGGAACCGGGCTGCACATTAGGAGGTGAGTAGTGGGCGAGCAAGTGAAGCTTCATCTGTATTTACAGCATCTCCCCACTGCTCGCATTACTGCCTGAGCTCCGCCTCCTGTCAGATCAGCAGTGGCATTAGATTCTCATAGGAGCATGAACCCTACTGTGAACTGCGCATGCGAGGGATCTAGGTTGCGTGCTCCTTATGAGAATCTAATGCCTGATGATCTGAGGTGGAGCTGAGGCAATGATGCTAGCGATGGGGAGTGGCTGCAAGTGCAAATTATCATTAGCAGAGAGGTTTGACTGCACAGAGACCATAATAAATCAATTGCTTGTAGACTCATACCAAAACCCTACCCGTGAGTGGCAACTGAAAACAAGCTCAGGTTTCCCACTGATTCTGCATTATGGTGAGTTGTGTAATTATTTCATTATATATCACAATGTAATAATAATAGAAATAAACTACACAATAAATGTAATGCACTTGAATCATCCCGAAACATTCCCCCCGGCTCCGGTCCGTGGAAAAATTGTCTTCCAGGAAACCATTCCCTGGTGCCAAAAAGGGTGGGGACTGCTAATCATCTTGATACAGAAATAATCAACTAAGAAATGTATGAAGTGCCAACTAGATTAGCATTTTCTGATTCTATAATACATCAAAAAACAAACATTTTCTAGGTTTCCCACTCTTAACCCCTCTAACAATCCTGTAAGGTGGTTATTTCTGTTTCCATTCCAAGGTGAGTAAAACATAGAGAAAATTCACACATTCTGTTTGTGTGAAGTTGGAAGTATTAGTGGGGAATTGAAGAGTTGAGGGAATTTTATTTTTATATAATACGAGCATGAGTAAGCCATTTCTCCTGCTCAACTAACTCTTTGGGCTAGCTGTTAAGAGTTTTGTTCAGTTTCTATATTCCTTTTATGATGCTTAAAATAGCTTTTGGATGGAATAAAACTTAGTATAAGCTTTATAAAAGAATCTAAAGCATTCTTTACACTTTGCAGATAAGCTGGATCTTATTGATACAATAGCACTCCCACATTGTATGGTCAGGGAGGAAGATATTTTCCTCTCCCCTTCTAAGTTCTTCTGTCTGGTCTAAGAATCAAATTGACATGAGACAGATTAACAGGAGAAAATCAAACAAAGTTTAATAACATGTACACATGAGAGAGACTTTAAAAAACTGAGTAACTCACCAAAATGTTTGAAACCCTCACCTTTAATGCCATCTTCAGCTAAAGACAAAGGAGGATGTTGTGGGTAGTATTTTGGGACTTCAAAGGGGAGGAAGGCAATTCACATGGAGATGGAAAAGCAAATGTTTGGTAAGCAAATGTTTGCTGGGCCTTGCAAAGACAATGGAAGCACAGTGGACTCTGCATCTCTAGGTCTGGCCAAGACTCCCCCACCAAACTAGCTCATATTCTTTGCAGACAACTCTGGTTACAGCTCTATTCTATTCTACAGACTTTTAGCTAAATTCTTTAACTATCTAAGGGGGAGTAAAAAGAAAGACTTCCCGAGTCTTTTTTCTTAAAAATAATCAGCCTATATTAATCCTCATACGCATTTTGGGGTGACAAATATTGCTCCCTCCAGTATAGTTCAGGAAAAAGAAAAAATTCAAATTATATATAATTCTATAATAGATTGATCAATATATACTAGCTATACTATATATATGTATAGATACAGTACCTATTGATCTATAGATAAATCAGTAGATAGACAAAGCAATTGATAAAGTATCTAGTATTATACAATACTAGAAACCTAATCTGACCATAGATAGTCACGTTTCCTTGAAAAAAATCCTTGCAGTCTTCTCCCTATTTAAATTCTTATACCTATCAATAATTTGTGTAAAATTATTCATTAAGACTTCCCAACAGATACTCCCTTGAAAAACCACATTCCCAAGGCAGCAATTTTTTAAAAGCCACCTTTAAGGTTTTGTATTTACAAGGATTTTATAATTATTTAGTAATTAGCTTGTTAAATGTTTCTGTGAAGGAAAACCTTATCAAGGTCCTGACATTGAACAATGGGAAAAGACTAGGTAAATTCTCTAGGTTTCTCACACTCTAATTCATTTTCTCAAATAATTCTCTTAAACTGCTATTAAGTAATGCATAGTACTATACTATTCATGAATCCATTCACCTAATTTTAACAATGTTTGAAGACCAAAGTGTGTTTAAAATCCTATTATTTTGAACTCAACTCAAAACTTTCTATAAAACCAATTTCTTAAATTGCCCAAGCAGGATCCAATCCAGATGTAGGAACCTCTAAGTTTATATAATTTGAGAGACCTTCTTTAAGAAAATAAAATACAAATTTAGACACAAAAGTGCATATTAATTTAGTAATAAAATGTTAATAACATATTACAAATTATAAAATGTCAAGTACTACCTCACAAGACCAAAAAACATTTTAAAAAATATAAAGTTTATATTAATTATATCCTTGACAATTCTATAATCTATTTTCCCACTATTTTTGGCTGCATGCTATTTGTTCTTTTTTTAAAATTTTATTTATCTATTTTTGGCTGAGTTGGGTCTTCACTGCTGCGCTCGGGCTTTCTCTAGTTGCGGACAGCAGGGGCTACTCTTTCGTTGTCGTGTGCGGGCTTCTCATTGCAGTGGCTTATCTTTCTGCAGAGTATGGGCTCTAGGCTTGTGGACTTCAGTAGTTGTGGCATGTGGGCTCAGTAGTTGTGGCTCGCAGGCTGTAGAGCACAGGCTCAGTAGTGTGGTGCACAAGCTTAGTTGCTCTGTAGCATGTGGAATCTTCCTGGACCAGGGCTTGAACCCGTGTCCCCTGCATTGGCAGGCGGATTCCTAACCACTGTGCAACCAGGGAAGTCTGCTCTTTGTTCTTATATGATAATTTTAATATATTATTTTATATAACAAATAGAAATATCCTTTATCTGGCATTGTTGATCAAAAAAGGTTTTCTATTTTTTACAGTTTGGAAAAGTTTCTTCCAACTTCATAGCACATTATTTGTAAAATCATACAAATTTTTAGGATTTCTGTTAAATTTGGAAATGGCTATCAATTTTATTTTTTATATGAACTGTTAAGAGTCATGCACATACTCTTTGCATTACCTAAAGGTTTGTGCTCTACAAAAAGGAATTCTAATATATATATTATTATGCATGATATCTGCAGTGGGTTAAATTATGTTCCCCCCAAAATATGTTCAAGTCCTAATCCCCAATACCTGTGAATATGATCTTATTTGAAAATAGGGTCTTTGCAGATTTAATCAAGTCAAAATGAGGTCATACTGGGTTAGGGTGGGCCCTAAAACCAGTGCCTAGTACCTTTATGAGAGAAAGGAGAAGAAGAGTTGGATACAGAGACACAGAGGGGACAGGTTCAGCGGGAAGAAGGTCATGTGAAGCAGAGGCAGAGATTGGAATGATGCAACTAAACTCAAGGAATGCCAATGGAAACTAAGAAGAGGCAAGAAAGGATTCTTCCCTAGAGCTTTCAGATGGAGCATGGTACCACCAAAACATTGATTTTGGATGCCTAGCCTCCAGAACATGGAAAAAATAAATTTCTGTTATTTTAAGCTACCAGTTTGTGGTAATTTATTATGGCAGCCCTAAGAAACTAATATAAATAACCATCAAAAAAGGGTTTTAATACCAGCTGCGCTAGTTCTGAAATTTGCCTACAAATTCTTTGATAGTCTTCACATTCAAGATATGATGCCTACTTCCCTTTTCCTTGAGTGTGGGCCAGATTTAGTGACTCACTTCTAATGCTGAGAATAAAGCAAAAGTATCATTGTGAGACTTTGGAGACAGGGTTATAAAAGGTACTGCGACTTCCTCCTTGCTCTCTCAGATCACTTGCTCTGGAGTACACTAGCTGCTGGTCATAAGGACATTCAGGAAGCCCTGTGGAGAGGACCACATAATGAGAATCCAAAGCCCCCTGCCAACAGCCATGTAACTGAACCATTTTGGAAGAGGCTCCTCCAGCCCCAGTCAAGTCTTCACTGAAAACTCACAAGAGACAGAGCTAGAGTATACAACTAAACTTCCTGGACCACAGACCCTCACAGTCTATATGAGAAAATAAGTGCTTGTTGTTTTATGCTACTAAGTTTGGGATAACTTATTACACAGGAATAGATAACTAATATTCCAAGTGTATTCCTTTCAAGGAAAAAAAAATTTTCTACCCTTAATGAAAATTTAATACATTTCAATTTTATAAATCTGATGATTAGAAGGTCTTCCACAGACTTGTTTCTGGCTCCATATATTCTGCGTTTTGTTGTTTTTCCGCTTCCCACAAGTTTCCAGCCCTGGGTGCTAGAGGTCACATATCAACTCTGGTCAGAACATTCTTGTCATGATAGGAATATTCCTGGAGGTTCTTGATACAACGAGATGGCTAGCAATTACCTAGATATGTGGCAGAGTGCAAACCACATAACTAGATCTTTCTAAACCCAATTGAAAAGGTATTCCCAACTCAATTACCCCTTAGCCAAATCTATAAAACACCTGATACTACTCCACTGCTACCCTATATGAAATAATAAGAGAGTGGTAGAGAGGAAATAAAAGTGAAATAACCCATAGTAGTCTCAATTTAATATGGTTAAATATCTTATATCACAAATTTTACAAAAACATGTGACTATATGAACAAATTATTAAGCTGCCCCCTAGAACTGAGAATGAGGGCCTTTGAGAGAAGCACCCTAATACTTCACTTTCATTAGCTTCACTGTATACCTCTTGGCCCAAGACATTTTAAAAGCCATATATTTTAATCTGTATGTATTAAACCCAAAGGTGCTATTTTATTCATAGGTTAAGTTTCTAAGCCTAATGAAGATCAATATGATGCTATTTTAATAAGTGTGTGAAAATGAAAACACCAGACTTTACTAAGATGCTAAATGAACATTAAATGATATTCTAAATACGTTGCAACAAGCTCTGATTCTTATAAAAATAACTATTGCAGAAATGAGCATGCCAACTATTTGTTAAGACTCATTTGCTTTTCATTGTTTTCTGCTGAATGATGAAATGTAGACAAGAGGAAGTGCCATCTGCTACTTCATATTTTTAAGAAATGATAAAGAGTTGCCCATTACCCCCTTTTCATACTGCTGTCTCAGCATTAAAATGTGTATGACTCTAGATTTTCATAGTAAGGAAAAAGAGTGTTTAGGATAAAAGAGGCAATTAAGTTGTCTTTTTTCTCTTCTGTTTGACAGTACAAAAATATACAAATATATATCTAATAATCAAGACAAACACTAATATTTGAGATAATATAATAAAGTAGTTGGCGAGTTTCCATTTTCACTTATGAAGTGCTTGAAAGTTGTCATACCCATTCAAACAATAAGAAAAAACTAAACGTAAAATCAACAACTCTTCTCAGATGGACTACAGAATTGAGGTCACAGGACCAACCATCACCTCAAGCACTGGAGAGTGAGGTAAATACAGAGAATCACAATTTACTAGGAGCAGAGGCCATTGGTAGGAACAATAAAATGGTAACTGATGAGTTTCTGGAGGTTGAGTGTAAATTCGCTTGATAGGTAATATCTAGGGGCCCAGCCTTGGGGGTGGACTAACATTTTGGTGAATTTTATTTCCAGGAGGCCCACCAGGTTCTCATGGCAAATATTATAGAAAAATCTCCACATGCTTTGGATAGAGGGAGGGGAAAAGAGCCATTCTGAAATACAACCATGGAAATAGTAGTCATTTTGAAATACACCCAGAGAATTCTGTGGCTGGGCCTGCCCTCAAGGGAAAATACTTTGATCTAGGGGAAGAGCAATTAGACAGCTCAAAACCCCTCTGTTCTTTCTGTCTCATACAGGGGTAAAAAAAAAAAGGGCTAAGAAACTTTTGAAGGTCACACCCCAGGAACTCTGTTTCATTTAAAAAAGAGAGGTTTAATCATACATTTACAAAGTGTTTCTCATCCCCAATACCATACTACCACTTCAACAGGACTACAGAATAATAACATGAATTACAGCTAAGTGAGCTGCAAGTTACAAATTCTGTATGAGAAGGAGTTTTGGGGGAAATCCAAGGAAACAGGAGGGACAAAACAAAACATTAGAAATTGAAGGCTCTGATGCCGACAGCCACAGCAAACATTAATCACAAGCTAACTCCTAGCTAATTAAAAATAAAACCACAGATGAAAGGCCTTTTTAACTTAAGTTCCTATTACAATGATCATGTCCAGCTTTCAACAAAATTTAAAGGTTTTCTAAAAGGCAGGAAAACACATGGTATGAAGAGATAAAGCAAATATCAGAACTAGACTCATATATGATAGAGATTTTGTGATTCTCAGGCAGGGAATTTTAAATCACTATAATTAATATGCTACGGGCGCTGATGAAAAATAGGCTTAATATGCAAGAACAGATGGGGTATATAAGTAGAGAGATAGAAACTAACAAATAATCAAAAGAAAATGCTAGAAATCAAAAACATTGTAACAGAAATGAAGAATGTCTTCAATAGGCTCAAGAGTAGACTGGACACAAACGAGGAAAGAATAAATGAATTCGAACATATGTCAATAGAAATGTCCCAAACTGAAATGTGAAAAAAAAAAAGAATTAAAAACAAAACAGAATATCCATGAACTGTGGGGCAACTACAAATGGTGTAACATATACATAACAGGAATACCAGAAGGAGAAGAAAGAAAGGAGCAGAAGAAATATTTGAAGTAATAGCTAAAATTTTCAAAAATTAATGATAGATGCCAAACTACAAATGCAGGAAGCTCAGAGAAAACTAAGCAAGATAAACACCAAAAAATCTACACATTGGCATATCGTATTAAAAATGCATAAAATAACAGACAAAGAGATCTTGACAGAGGCTACAGAATAATACCTGACCTATAGAGGAGAAAAGGTAAAAATTAGATAGAACTTTTCTTTAAAAACCATGCAAGAAAGTAGAGAATAAAGTATTTAAAGTGTTGAAAAAGAAAACACACAAGCACCAAGCTAGAATTCATTATCCAGCAAATTATCCTTCACAAGTGAAGGAGAAATACAGACTTTCTCACAAGAAAAACAGAAACAAAAACTGAGGGATTTTGTTGCCAATAAACCTGACATGGAAGAAATGTTAAAAGAAGTTCTTTGGAGAAGGAAAATGATACAGGTCAGAAACTTAGAACTACATAAGAAAGGAAGAGTGTTAGAGAATGAACACAATGAAGCTAAAGTAAAATCTTTTACTTAGTTGATCTAATAGAAAATGTTTGTTCAAAATATTAATAGCAACAATTTATTGGGTGATTAGCTTATGGATAAGTGAACGACAACGTTATAAGAGACAGACAGAGGAATTGGGAACATTGTGTTATAAAGTAGCTATACTACCTCTGATATGGTGGACTGTTATTTGATAGTGAACACAGATTACACAAAAATGTATACTGCAAACTCCAGGTCAAATAGTAAAAATAAATAAGTATAACAGATATGCTGAGAGAAGAGAGAAAACAGAATCACATAAAATGCTTAATAAAAAAGACCTCTGCCCCTTGAAAAATGGAAATTTATAAAGATTCAGATGGCAACAGTGCAAACTTCTAAGCTTTGTCCAATGTAAATGAGATTATAATTGAGTAAAAGACAGTTTTTACAAAGTCTTTATAATTTAATTATTTGTAGTCATTTCCATTAGGATCATTTCCACTTTCTAGTGGTAATGACCTTGGTTCAGAAAAAAATAAGAAAAGATGTCTTCTAGTTCTCAACCCAACCATAATATTGATTCATAGTTTTCTGTGAACCCAAATCTATTCCCAGGTGGAGAAGGTCATGGATATCATCTTTCCAGGTATGATGTTAGTTTCTGGATTATATGCAATGGACCATATATAGATCTATTCCTTTTTCTAAATTATAGATCAATTAAGATATTTTATATAAAATGGGGCAGAACTAATGGTCTACTCTACAGAACTTGAGTGACTGAGGAGGTATAATCGGAGTAGGGATCCAAAAGTAAGAGAGGACAATCATTTATAGGTATGGGATATGGAGCACTCCAGGCAGCAAGAATTGCCAGTTGGTCAGAATACACTGAATTGTGTATTCTTGTCTGAACTGAAGGAAGATGAATATGATCATAAAGGAGAAGCATCCCACAGCTCTAGTACACGGCTTCCTTTCATATTAGTAGTGATTATTTGCATTTACCTTCTAAGAATCAATCTTTGATTGGACTTTCTGAAAACTCTGAAAGGAGAAATCTATGATTGATAGAAAATATTAACAGTTTTATGTAAGTTTAAAGTGATACAGTGATAGAGTATTTTAGTTTCTGAGGGGCACAAAGATAAAAATGAAAGCTGGAGAGTAGTTTGATAGATACTCCATGGTTACAGAAGATTTTAACATGAAAATTTTTAATCAAAATAAACAGGAGTTTTTCACTCAAGCAAGATGGACTTTGAGTGTATTGAAGATATTGTTTGCATATATTTGAGTAACGTACTATGTGGAATAAATTTTCATCTGCTTTTGGAAGTTGAAATGTAAATCTGTTTTGAAAATACTTTTTAACAATTAGGGATATGTAAATTGTTAATAGCAAAATCTCTTCACATATAAAAGATTTACCAAGTCAAATAGGGCATTAAAATAGTGAAAGAAAGATTTGAAAATTATATGATTAAATTCCTTAGATGCTCGAAAATGTAAGAATTATTTCAAATTATTATAAGTTTAAATTTTTATTTTCTAAGTTTTGTTCGTTATTTTTTTTTCCCAAAGGGAGTGGGAAAAGGGTTTGTGTGATGATCTAGAAAAAAAAGGTATATGATATATGATTTGGTTGTACTAAAACAGTTCTGATTTCAGCCTTTTCTTATAACTATTATATCTTTATACCTCTTCAGCCAATTTAATGAAAAGCAGCTTTCTTCTTCACTGAGAGAGAAGTAACAAAATTATTCATAACTCTGAACTCTAAGAAGATCTTTCTTTTGAAAAACAAACATGGCTTTGGCAGCATCTTCCAGGGATAGGAAGGCAGGGATTGAGGACGCATTAAGTCTGGTTTTTCAGTTGAGGTAGAGAGAGAAGACAGTGATTATAACCAGAGACTCCAGAGTGGGCTGCAGTTACTTCCAGAACTGTCACTGTTAACCCAAACTGGGCTCATGACAGTCATTGAATTGGATTCCTTAATAACAAAATAATAATACAGTTAATAAAACCAAAAAACAGAAGAAACAGACATATACAAACACATACAAAAGTCTCCCCATTTCTCAGTCTGGAGTTCCCTAATCCAAAAACTAGGTTACATGGGAAAAACTGTCCCATAAAAAGGGAATACCTAATGATACTCTTTATGGTTTAAAACTTCTGTTCAAAACCTTCAAGGTGCAATCCTTTGCCTTTAGACCTGAACATAAGGAAAATGTATATTAAGAAGAAATTAGAAAGAACTATGGCAATCAGAAACTGATTAGCTAACAGTGAATCCCAGGCTATAATGCTTCTAACTAAATACAGATTTTAAGTTCAGCTATGGGCATGCTGTCAGCACCACTATTGTGGTTTCCATTTAAACTCCACTTTTCCAACAACCAGCTGATTCCCTACACATTCCATTCCAGTAAACACAAGTTTGACTGTAATTCTTAGCATTGCATTCAGTCACCACATACAATGAATTTCCATGGTACAGTATTATGGTCAAATAGAGTGACTGGATGGAGTTTCAAGTTCATGATTATTTTATTACTGCTATTTAGACATTTGCAAGACAAAATCACAGGGAGGGTAATCTAATCACATATTTAAAAGTTCCTGCTAGAGGGTTACTGTTGAAGAAGGGGTTGGATGTTTTCTTAGGCAGAATTAGCAGCAATCTGCAGTGTCATAAGCACTATTTGCTTTGTCCTCAGCATTACATTGCTATCTACTTTAGTTTGAATATAGCTCAACCTCATTAATTGTTTCTTGACAAAATAATCTGCCTCAAAATGTTTCATTTAGCTATAAACTGTATTTACTAGCCATTTCCATACGAAAAACTCTCTCCACCTCAACTTCGCCATCTACATTAATTCATCAAGTATATATTGAGCATTTATGTTCCACTTATAATATCACAAGCACTAAGCAAACCACATTTTCAATGAACAGTCCAAACAAGAAATATTGATTAAGTTCATTTGGCACTGCAATTCTTTTTTCTTGTACATAAAGCAGGCACTTTGAAAACTGAGCTGAAATTGAATTACTTTATTGCTACACCCAATTCTCTGAAAGACTATCCAAACAAGACCCCAAATCTGTATAAAACAATTTAATATCTCAGGAAATTTTCATATTAATTGTAAATCACATTTATTAAATCTTATAAGCACAGGAGTTTAAGGCTGTTAAATAAGCTCCTCAATTGAAGTGTTTTCCAAACTCTGTCTGTATTTTTCATACAACATTAAACGCTCATTGACCTTTACCTGAGGAAACAACTTAATTCTTCATAGAAAAGTGAAGACACATTAACTTACTGGCTTAATTTCTGCTGGTGCAACCACTGTGTGTATAACAGGAATACATCAAGCAAAAAACAGTAAAAGGAAGCTATAAGTTGAGATAAGCAGAACCCAATAATTTTGTATAAATTAAGGGTAACTGGATTTCCCCTAATAAAAAAAGATTGATATTCTCTATTAAAAATGTTAATGAATAAAGATTCAAACAAAGTGTTGATACTACTTTTTTTCTAACTGTACTTATCTGCCGAATTTAGTGACTTTTCCTAGTATAATGTTACAATCAATTTAAAATTATTGATATGTTTAAATATGTTAACATTGTATTAATTGGCCTAAAATGACTATCTTAATTAATTCAAAAATTTCAAAAAATACTGATAACATCTTAAATTCCCATTAATAAAAAATGGCTATATAAACTGTGGTGTATAATGGAATACAATATAAAATGAAAATTAAAGTATAATTATACACCAACAAAGACAAATCTCATAAATAGAATTTGGAACAAGCCAGACAATTTTTGTTATTCAATTTTATAGGGTTCAGAGGTAGACACACCTAATCTATATTTGGCAAGTCATGACAGTGGTTGTTCTTGAAGATGAGTTATGATGCCTGAACTGACGAAGACACAGACACATAACATAAACACATTACTATATATATAATAGATAATCAACAAAGAACTACTGTATAGCACAGGGAACTGTACTCAATACTCTGTAATAACCTATATAGGAAAAGAATCTGAAAAAGAATAGATATATGTAGATGTATAATTAATCACTTTGTTGTATACCTGAAACTAACACAACATTTTAAATCAACTATACTCCAATACAAAATGAAAATTCAAAAAAAAAAATGAATCTATCCTCTAACAAAGAAGGGTCTCAAAAGTTTTCTCCTGATGCTCAGTCTTCTCCAATTCCTTGTTGTAATCTTGAATATCAATATTGCAATTAGTTGTCTTTATGTCTCCCTTCTCTACTAGCCAATGGAGTCTTCAAAATAACCCCTGAGATACTTGAGAGACCTGTTTACTGCCTCTGCCTGTCTCCCTCAGTCTCTACTGGGCAACTTCAAGATGAACTATTTATAAAGTTTCTAAAGTTAAACACAGTCTTCATGGAGATTATGAACTTCAAATATTTTTTGTTGTATGAATTTTCCCCATAGCCCGAATTTGCCCTGGGTAACACAGAGTTGGAATACTTAAGTCATATTTGATACCTGGCTCTCACTAATCAAAATCACATATTATTCTGTTTCTGTTCAAATGTACTCGTAGCTTATGAGTTGATCTTTCAGTTTACCCACCCCCTCCCTGGAGTTTTTAGGAATAAATGATGATTTTCTTTGCATCCAGAAAAGTAATTTCTGGGACTTTCAGCTCAAGTTAACTCTATAGATATTCCATATATTTTCCCATGCAAGGAAAGAAGGTAATGCTATTACCATCCATTTCCAGGCTGAAATGTACAGCCTCCATATTGCACAAAGTAATTGGATGTTTTTAAGGGGTATAATATTTAATTTTTAAAGCATATTTCTCAATGAATTCGAAAGTCATTCCATAATTTAGGCCCCTCCCTCTTTTTCCTCTCAGGCTTAAAAAATGTCCTGTTAAAAGACTTCTGCCTTTTCAAAAATTAACGACTTCCATTTCTTTTACATGTACAAGGATGACAGTCTTCTAGCAAAGGCATTTTGGTAGAGGTGAATTTAAATACTGGTTTTTCATCTGCATTTCATCAAGGGGTAATTTCTAAATCACAAAATGGTACATTTAGGAACTTGCTTTCTTGGCTGTGGTCTAGTATTTTGACAAATTCAAGAGTATGTCAGGTATGAAATAACATATAAATTTTCCCTGGGATTGTGTATATTATCTTTCAGTTATCTAGAATCAACTTGACTTCATTGTGAGCTTTATATTTTAAACATATTCTTTAGTTGACACTAATATTTGGAAACTTAAAATCCAGGACTGGTAATACTTTTCCAAAGCTCCACCCTGAGGAAATATCAATAGAGAAGATTATTTCCCTGTAGGCCATTTCTCTAGGGATATCTGTCTAAATTAGAGGGAAATACCTGGTCAAAGTAATTTATCCTTACAATTACATACTTTTAAATGATATCTCTAAGGGGCAAACCTATAGGTAATTTCACTTGCACTTCTAACCACTTGATAATCACACCTTTATTCCCTATCTACACTTCCTTTTATTTGACAAACATGTATTGTATTCCTACAACTTTTAAAGCTCCTTCTAGTAATTAAGAACACACATATATCTCAGATGTGGTGCCGGCCTCTGCATCTCTGTTCTTTTCAAAAAAATTTAATAGCTATTTTTTCTTATACTAAAAGAAAAATGAACTGATTTTATGTTTAAAAATAAATAGTAATTCTATCATCAGAATGCAATTTTTAAAAATTGTGATAAAATACACATATTATTTTGTGTATTTTAAAATTATAAATTTTAAAATATAAATTATAAAATACACATAATGTATTATACAAATACACATAAATTATAAAATACACATAATGTAAAATTTACCATCTTAACCATTTTTAAGTGTGCCATTCAGTAGTGTTAATTACATTCACATTGCTGTACAACCACATCTAGAACTCTTGCAAAACTGAAGTCTCTACCAATTAACAGCTCCCCATTTCCCCATCCCCCAGGCCCTGGTGACCACCATTCTACTTTCTGTCTTTATGAATTTGATAACCTATAGGTATCTCATATAAGTAGAACCATATAGTATTTGTCTTTTTGTGACTGGCTTATTTCACTTAGCATAATGTCCACAACAATCATCCATGTTGTAGTATAAATGTCAGATCAAAAGCAATTTCTGCTAGCATTTTATTTTACTGCTTTCTAGTCATATTTGTATACTTTTTCATTTTTCACATAAAGATTTTTCTTTCTGTTTTATTCACTTAACATAACAAGTATTTTCTTATGTTTAAAAATGTCTTAGGGAACAAGAGATGTTTTCTTAAAAATAAGTATTGTAAGTATAATTTTAAATGATTGCATACATGTTTTACAGCAGAAGAGTTTGCAATTTTTCCCTTCAATTTTCCTTTTTTTTACCTATTTATTTTGAACCAGTTTGATTCCATGACTTTTAATTGGGGATATCAATTTGTACATATGTTAACATAATTAAGTTTTGGCATATGTTTATCCATTAACTCATTTTACTCAAAACATATACTATGTGTCAGGCACTTGCTGGTACCAGAGATATAATGCTGGGAAATAATATAAAACACAGAGTTTCTGCTCCACTTGAGATGACAGTTTTACAGGGGAGATAGAGATATCAAATAATTATTTGAACAAATGTAAAAGTGTAGTTATGGCAAGGGTTAAAGGTAAAGGTAAATTAATATATGAGCCTTACAGTAGAGTTATAGTAATCACTAAGATCAGAGAAAGCTTCCCTGAGAAAATGAAATTTGAGTTGGTATTTAAAGAAGGGGTAGGAGTTACTTAGATAAACAGGATAAATAAAGATATCTCAAGCAGAGGAAATAGCATGAGCAAAGACCTTTGGTAAGAGAAAGGAGATGAATAAAAAAAATTGAAGGTAGGTTGGCATGTCAAGACAGCAGACAGCATGGTGCAGAAAGACTGAAGAGATAAGGACAGCCCAATAACACTGCAGGCCTTCAGGCCATCAAAAGGATTTTAAGTAAAGATTTTCAATTTATGATGAGGGAAGCTCACACTGGTTAAGGGGTGAAGAATGGATTGGAGGGCAGCCAGGGTGAGTGCAGAAAGTTTAGTTAAAAAGCTATTTTTGTAGTCCAGAATAGAGGTAATGGGCACCTCTGTTGTTGGTAGTAATGATAAAGATGGAGAAAAATGGATGGAGATAAAAATTCCTAACACTTAAAACTAGATGGTGGGGGAGAGGGAGTTGCCAAATTTGAGTCTTTGGATTCTGGGTTGCATTAACTGTCTGAATGGTGGCGCTGTTTGTAGGAAGAGCTTGGACTTCCTACAGAGTTTGTGGGGAGGAAGACCATGGGTTTAGTATGGCATATGTTGAGTTTTAGCTTGCTTTGACACCTCCACTAAGAGATGGATAAAAAGGCAGTTGGCTATAAACAGCTGAAGTTCAGACACACTGTATTATATTAAAAATTACTGTTTTTTGTTTTCTTATCGTTTTATGGTTACTGCTGTTTTGCCATTTATATTATCATGTACAATAATTTAGAGCAGCGATTAGCAAACTTTTTCTAAAAGGGCCAGAGAATAAATATTTTAGGCTGTGGGACATATGGTCGGTGTGCAATTACTCAACTCTGCCCTTGAAGTAGCTAAAACAAACACAGTATGTAAATGAATGGGTATGACTATGCCTCAATAAAATCTAATTTACAAAAACAAGCAGCCAGTGTTGAGCTGTGGTTTGTTGACTCCTTAGAAAATTTAACACACTTTAAATTATTTGAGACACTGAGTTTACGCTAATATATCTATCTACATACTTAATCTATAGTTCTCAAAGATTAAGAACTCATCATCTTACTAGGAACGCAAATCTTCCAGACTATCCAGACTTAGGGAAACAGGAACTCTGGGGATGGAGCCTAGCAATCTGTGTTTTAACAAGCCCTCCAGGTGATTCCGATGCCTGCTAAAATCTGAGACCCACCATAGTATAGACTATGGCTACACATTAGAATTATCTGGAAAGTTTGAAAAAAAATTCTAATCCCAGAACACTACCTAGACTAATTAAGTTAGTATCTGAGGATGAAGGCCAACAAATATTATATTTAGAATGTTCTCAGGAGATTTTCATGTGCTGCTAGCGTTTAAGACCGTTTCAACTAGGTTGGAAGTGATCAATTTCTCCTGAAATTTGTTAATTTCAGTAACAATGCACCTAAACTAGTAATATCAAGGGAATTAAAGTTTAAATGGAAACAGACTTATTCTGACTTGACAATTACATGTAAAATTCATTGCATGGGAAATGGTTTAGTTAAAAAAGATTATAGGCAAATTGAAACTAATCTGTGGGCCATCTTACAATTTGTTTTTGCTTTGGTATTTTTGTTTTGTTTTGTTTTTAATAAAAGTTCTATAAATTTCTTCAAATTCTGGCAAATTTGGGAGAAGAAACTTAAAATTCAACTCCTTAAGTCATTTGAAATTAGGAGGTGATTTCTTTTTTCAAACTTAAGCTTAAAAAAATGGATCATAGAAGATATAACTTATATACTTTAGCCTTATGCATCACAAAATCATGCATGTGATTATATGAATACTGTTACAGTTTGACTTTTAAAAAATGAAGATGTAATCATTATTTATGATTGTACAACTTATGTAATTTAACTATACAATCCTATCATTCAAATTTACTGACACCTAATTAAATAAGATTTCAACAGAGGAGACTTAGCATTCATTTTACTTAAACTGACTGCTTTAGGGAAAACACTAAAAGTTTCAATGGTAGTCATCTTGTTTCCCTGAATTCGTGAAATGAAAACCTGTCAGAATATTCATAGCTAATAAGATGCTGAACAGGTGTATTTCACATGGATCCTCTCATTTCACTCACTTGAAAGTAAACATTTTTTAAGTTTCTATTTTGTATTTTGATATTAACAGTTTCAATATATGTCAAGTTATTCAGAACACATTACAAATACATGTTTTTTCCCCGAAATAAGAGACTTTGATTAAAAATCCTATTTTTATAAAAAAAGACTTTAGATCCATGACAGTTTCCAAGTTCAAAGTGGCTCTAAGTGTTATTAGTTTCATTTGAAGCTTCTGCTACTATAATGATGGTTTGTGTGAGTTATTCAGAACACCCAAATTACCAAATTTTATTCCACTTTAAAATATATTTTTCTCAATTGAATTTAAGGCATTCATGGAACACTGCAGACAAAGGAATATATTTATGAAGTACTACAGATAACTGGTCAAAGAACTCCAACTTGTAATGAATTGAGGGATGTGTTGGGGGAAATGGGTTAATAAAACTCTTCAGATTAGTTGCATCACTTCATCCAGACCAAGGGGAGGCATTAAAGGACAAATAAGTTTTTCTGCCAGGAGCAATGACATTATCAAGGTAAGATTCTTATTAAAATCATTTGGATCATGTAAATTCCAAGGCATTAAAGGAGCCAATATAGGATTTCCACTTTGAACAGTTTTACTTATGCTTCTCTGGACATGACAAGTAACAATAGTCTTTGGGTTAATCCCTTGAAATTTGGTTTCATGGCTTGATTTTTAGCTATATAAGCTAAATACCTTTTTTTTTAGTGGATACTACAATTGCAGACATAGTTTCCACTTCTGTTTCTACTACCCACTGATACTGTTAAACAACTTCAAAAAGTTTGAAAAGGCTACGTCAGTTAAGAGAGTAAGGGGGTGTCACATTTAAAAAAAAAAAGTCATGCAATACTGTTGTTTTTGTTACCTTATACTTTTTGTAGAAATCTACAGCAATAATTTTTTAAGCCAGAAAATAATTTGTACAAAGCCCATTCATCTTGTGTTTACTTTTAATTCAATGTGATACCTACATCGGTGGTTCTAAAAGTATAGTGTACATCAAAATCACTCTCTGATTCAGTAGGTCTAGGATAGGACCCAATAATTTGCATTTCTAACAAGTTGTCAGGTAACACTGAGGCAGCTTCCAGGCCTCTCGTTAAGAACCACTAATGTGGGGCTTCCCTGGTGGCACAGTGGTTGAGGGTCCGCCTGCCGATGCGGGGGATGCGGGTTCGTGCCCCAGTCCGGGAGGATCCCACATGCCGCGGAGCGGCTGGGCCTGTGAGCCATGGCTGCTGGGCCTGCGCATCTAGAGCCTAGAGCCTATGCTCCGCAACGGGAGGGGCCACAGCAGTGAGAGGCCCGCGTACCGCGCAAAAAAAAAAAAAAAAAAAAGAACCACTAATGTGCATCAAAAATAAGCAAGAATTAATTTAATTGTACTCACTAGGACAAAGTCTACAACTGATTTTATTTAAAAGTGTAGCTAATCCAGGATCACAAAACCTGGGTTTTAGTCTTGGCTCTGAGAAACTGAACATACAAATGCGCAACTGCATAACCATATATAAAAACAAAAGTCTTGACTCACAATCTCTGCAGCAACCAGCTCAGGGCGAAACCATAACATCTGCAGTAACTAGTTCAGGAAGCCAAATCACAACCTCTTAGTCTTTCCAGAATGGTTAGGAGTTGGTCAATGACTGCCAGCTTCCTTCTTTTTTGGCTTCTGCTTCCAACTAATGACCAGCAGAAAAAGCCAAATATGCTTCCTAAACTAATCACATAAGACACTTTGCTTCTAGTTAGCCTATCTCCAGCTTCCCCATACCAGTACCCTCCAATCAGAGCATACTTAATCCCTTTTTTGTTTCACAATAAAGTCTTCTCACTCTCCTGCTTGTTTTTACATCCTGTCAAACACAGTGATGGCAGCTGAATTCCTCCATATAGCAAGATCTAAATAAATAGTCTCCATTTGTTTTCATTTGTGTGGTCCTTGCTTATTTCTACAGTTCCATCAATTACTAGCTGTTTGATCTTGGGTAACAAATTCTCTATGCTTCAGTTTTTTCATATATAAAACTAAGGTAATAATAGTATTCCATAAACAATTGCAATTTTACTCATTATTTTTAAATTGTATTTAATTCATAAGCTTTATAAAGGATCACTGAAAATAATCTCACTGTAATATATCTGTGTTTTGTAAGATTATGTTGAAAATATAAAATCTATGAGGAAACCTAGAATCTACATGATAAATCATCCCTTGAAATCTTTGAAATCTATGCCAGTACAATAGTTAATGAACTTGTAAACATTCTTTTACAAAACAAATGTAACTCACATAACAAAAGTTGTTTCTATTTTTGTAAGAGCTGCTGAGAAACTCATAACTATTACTATTTCTATATTTCTTTAAGGCAGATTTTTTTCTTTAAGTTGTTTTGTCAATGTTGTTATTTGATAAGCTACTTCAAATTATCCTTGAGACAGGCAAACAAATTACACAAGAAATGCATGTTAAAGAAAAATAAATACAGGTAAGAACGAAATCCTTTTTGACTACCAGCCCTAATCTCCATATCCTTTCTAGAGGTGATCACAAATATTAGTTTCATGTAGAAACTTCCTACATGTTTTCTATGAATTTATAAACATATTGTTGAAGTCTTTTTACTGATGTATTTCATTTGCTTCTTGGAAAAATATGCTTTCTTTAATATTTTGTTCTTCTCTAATTACTATTTTCAGTCAGTGAGTATATTATTTACTGAGATTTTTAACTAGTGTTTATTAATTACCTAGATCTATATCATTTTAACTAGCACAAGATTATTTGAAAAGTCTAGTTAAGAAATATAACTGAGGGCTTCCCTGGTGGTGCAGTGGTTGAGAGTCCGCCTGGCGATGCGGGGGACACGGGTTCGTGCCCCGGTCCGGGAAGATCCCACATGCTGCGGAGAGGCTGGGCCCGTGAGCCACGGCCACTGAGCCTGCGCATCTGGAGCCTGTGCTCCGCGGTGGGAGAGGCCACAACAGTGAGAGGCCCGCGTACCGCAAAAAAAAAAAAAATATATATATATATATATATATCTATATATATATATCTGATCCAGACTGCTATGGAAATATTACTCCACAGAGAGGTTTGGGCCTAATCCATCTAATATTTTTTTCATAGAAGGAGAGATGATATAGGGACTGATTTTAACCCTGTAGGGGTACTAGATAAATTGCTAGAAAGAAGAATGCATACTAGAGAAGCATAAAAGATCACAAATGGTGACTGACTTCAGTACAAATTAACTTGAGTCAATCACTCAGCAAAACATATACAAAAGTAATGGCTAGTATTTATTAGTGCTTATTCCTTGCTTTCTAAGTACTTATTAATGTAATCTTTTTATCAGCCTCAATTTATAGGTAATCCAACTGAGATCTAGAAAAATTGAGTGAACTCCCCAAGCTTACACAGCTGGTGAACAGCAGATGGGATGTAACACAAAATATCCACATTCAGAAACTAAACTCTTAACTTCTACACACTACTGCTTTTCAAGGAAAAAATATATTCTTCCCAAAATACTAAGAAGAAAAATAAAAAGCCATATACATATATGTGTATATATATATATATATATATATATATATATATATGAAAAGTCAGTGAGAATCCTCATCCTCCCTCTAGGAAACCACCATTCTTGTATGGATGGGGAATATCACACTTTTCCCCAGTAGTTTTGCAATGGATTGTAGGTCATATTTCCATAGTTAATGGGACAGCAGTTTCCTCCTCCTTTCTCCTGACAATATAATATAGACTAGCAGATGCAGGGTTTCAAAAGAACATTCTTTTTTAATCTCACTCATAAAATACCTGGTAATCTGCATGAAAATGAACAGGGCTGAATATGGAACACTCAGGCAAAAGATGGCATGCATAACTGAAAAAGCCCTCTCAATGCAGTCTGAATTTAACATTTAATTTTCTTATTAGCTCCAGAAGGGCAGGCTGATTTTCTACAGGTGTGTAACAATATACATAATTAATATCACACCTTGGGTCTCCTAAAAAGATAGCTGGCCAGCATTAACTGTATACATGCTAAGCTGAAATGAGATCATATCTGATATCTGGTTTTGAAGTTACAATTATGAATGATGTGATTCATATATGCATTTGAAAGATGTTATAATTTCCTTTTGCTTTTAAAAAACAGCTTTAGAAAGTCAACATAGCATTCTCTTGGGGAAAAAGAAAAAGTTCTCATTAATCCATGAACAGGAATCACATAGACTGTTAAAACTGCAGTGAAGGTGAATAAAACTGGGCTGAATAATGACGTTTGAAGTAAATTAGAAAGATCTACAATTTATTTGCCATTGCTGAGCACTGAATGCACAAATTGCAGTTATTTGGAACACAGGGTCTTTTCAGAAACAATTGTTTAGCATCGAAACCATTTCCAGACTTGAATTACGTGCATCAAAGATATTTTCTAACTATTTTCTGTATGAAGAATGGATTCAAGCCACAATTGTTCAGAAGGCAAAGGGCTCCTGACTGCCAAGTTCAACTTCCAGCACTATGGTAAATAGAACAAAAGAGACCCAACTGGAATTTCATCTGAGTTTCAGTGACCTTGCAGAAGACCTCTCTAAAGCTTTGAACATTATATGATTTCTCTCTTCTTATTACTTTCTCCATATTATTTAATCAACTTCTTCTGCAGGAAGCTGATATGCCAAAATTCAGTAGAAAAAAAACCTATTCCAGATGATTTATCTAAAATCAATAGAGACCCAAGTGGTTTGCTTTCTGATTGTCTTTAAGGAGAACTTTCTCCTTTGTGCAAATGGGATTCTAAAAGGAGCATTGTGTTTGGCTAGATCAAAGGTAAAGTGAAACCTTGTAATTCCTCTTATTTCTGTAAACTATCCCTTTGCAGATAAGGATATGATGATGATATTACTGACCAGCCAGTTGGGAATAGTTTTCTATTACTGGGAACAGATTAGTGTTGTTCCAGCTGAATGTGAACAAGAGGAAATAATTACAAAATGGCTGATTGGGACATGGTAAATTCTGTGACTGCAAAATAGGGAAAAACTAATTGAACCACATGAGGATCTAAGCCATAGATAGGTTTTTCTCTCATCTGGGTCACTTTGTCCAATTGACTAAGCTGGTCAATTACAAATAACCACTAAAAATGACAAATTATATTTATCTAAGTCCTTTACTTCAGTGATGTTATTTACATCATCTCCTGAATTTCTTTACTTACTTGTAATAAGATAATTGTCTTATGGTATTAATCCTTTTATAAGAGATTTATTGATATACGTGTTGATTCAAAAATATTTATTAAGACAATTTTTGGGTGTCAGAAACTATTCTACATCCTAGCAAAAGAGAAATAAGCAAGATAGCAATAAGTGTTAAAAAGAAAATGGGAAGGCACTGAGGGAGTGACATGATCTGATTTATATATTCAAAGCATCATTCTGGTTTCAGAATAGATTTGGGAGGGAGGCAAGCATGAAAGCAATAATACCAATTAGGGGGCAAATAAAGTACAAACCTTGCTTCTGGTTCTGTCTCTTCAGTGAAGAGAATGCAAAACATGGGGTTACTAGTGGTAGGTGTAAGGAGAGAGGGAAAGGTATGAAGTAGTCATTTGGGAAAGTGAGAGTGTGAGTTGACCAAGGGATTGTAGTAGGTGCACAATCCATGTTGAGGGGGCTTAATATCAGAGGTTGCAAAATTAAAGGGATTTGAGTCAGTTCATCCAACTCATTTAGTAGTAAAGAAAAACTAAGAGAAACAAAGAACAGCAAATTGGGCCTAAGCTTATAAACTAGCTTGAGTCAATAATTTAAAGAGTTTTTTTAAACTCTAGTTTTTGATTCTCATAGCCTTTCATATTTCCTCTCCTTTCCTCTGTTCCTCTCCAAGGTGATATCAAAGAGTGTAAGGCTAAGCTTTACCTGGGCATGTGGGGAAGGGGCAGGCCCTAGCTCTATTCTTTGTTGGGTTGGGGGCCACTGAGGTACCATCTGTCTTTTTGAATGTTTTGATGGTACTCACTTCTGAGTGTTTTGACCTGATTAGAGGCCCTGGTGAAATACTCCTCATACTCAGTGGTCTATTTGTTTCAATGTCAGGACACTGACAGTCTACTGTTCCTCTCAGTGACTTGACATTATTTCACTAGGGTTCATGGGAACACATGAAGAACCTATCTCTCAGCCCCATAGTTTAGTAAGCCAGGAATCCTTCCTCAAGTCCATTTATCAAGCTGCCTCCCACAAAAATTTCAGTTTCATTGCTTCTGAGACATATTTTGTCATATTCTATGGCACATAGCCAAATGCTGGGAGTCTGCAAGGATATGCAGCTTTCCCACACTATGTCTGAAGAAGCAGGCAACTTATCTTCAATTAATTTTGACTCACCTATATTTACATAAAATTTCTAAGCCCCTCTCCTCCAAGGTGTAGTCTTGGAATAGTGATGGTGGTGAGGGATTGGAGGTGGTGGCAAGAACACTGGCATTTTACCAAATCACTTTTCTTTATACTGGCCTAAAATAAAGCTCAATTATTTAGTCCACCAGATTGGTCCCTTGAAATGTAAATGGAGTAACAAAATTTTAGAAGCTTTTTTCCCCTCTAAATAAACAAAACAAACAAACAAAAAGTGGCTTTCAAGACTCTTGTTAAAGATATTTAGAAAATCTTCCTTGAGCTGATTTTCTGAGCTGGTGAGTAGCCTTTGTTCCATGGCACATAGGGCTTCGAGATAAAATTATGCAAGAAATCATGACTTCATTGGGAAACAAAAATGCATTTTTTAATCCCCCAAATGTTGTCCTTCTTGTAAGAATATAAAAATTAAAATATTTTCCCACCACCTAAATGGTAAAAGGAAAAGGGAGCTGGGAAAGAGCTTCTATATTCTCGCACTAAAAAAAATTTTTTTGACTTTCTAGGCAAAGAAATTTATTTAATTAGCCATAATTGCTGATTGAATAAGTATTTAAGATGTACATACTTGTGGCCAAAACAGAAATAGGAAGAACTGAGTGTTTTTTAAATTAGACACAAGGGTTACATAAATTTTAAAATTGAAAAAGCATAATGCAACATTAAATAAGAGACCATGGAGTATTGCAGCCCAGCCTTTGTGAGAGCTGTAATTATGCGGCATACCCTTAATGACTCTCCTTCCTCATTACTGTTGACCTCAATCCCCTCTGACTTGGGCCTTTATAAATAAGTCCCACCAGCATCAAAAGCCTTTCTAGCAAATATCTCCTTCCACGATTCATAGCTTTCATTTTGGTATTCGATCATGCACTGCAACATATTTGTGTTCCATGGGAATGTGTCCTGTTATTCCACTTATATGGAATGTAATCTTTTAGGGATTTCTGTCTTTCAGAGTGTATGACTAAGGGCTGAGTACTTATAATGATCCGAATATATTTTATTGAATGGGCTTTACTGAACCATTATTAGTTTCTTTATACTCTACATATGACCTAAATATCATCTGAATTATCTGAATTAGTATTTTACCTATAAGTTTCCAGTTAAGAAGAGAGTATGCTGTAGAACAACTCAATTTTGTTTTGTTTCATTTTAAGTTCTTCCTATGCCTCTATAAGAGTTCCAAACATAATTAATTTATGACCACTCAGCTTGGAGTTTGATAATTTAAAAACAGATCAGCAATATGTCTGCACTGAAACCACAGCTGATATAGCTATGCATTTACATCTGGACTTGTTTCATCCAAACTAAATTTGCTGCACCATCAGGCTCACTTGAAATCCCAGTTCTGTGGGTGTTGGTACTCAAATTCAAGTCATTTGAATAACCTAAACATAACCAAAAAAAGGACAAACCTCGTTTACATGTTTCCATGTAGCCCACAACAAGGTAAATACATAATTTAAGTGTTATTCTATGACAAGTGTAAGTATGTTCTTGTTCAGTTCCTTAACACCTAATTGTCCAGGTGATTATCTTTCCCACACTGATTATGACTGTGATATTATTTTTCAGAGAACTTCAGGCTTAAATTTGCTTTTTCTTGCATGGGCTACTCTATATTTACATTCAACATATTGCATTAAATATAAAAAAACTGCATTTTCAAATTGTGAACGTTTAATATACCAACAGACGTTCTTCAAATATATGGAGGTAAGAGATATAGAGTAAAGAAAAGGAACACACAAATACACACACAACACATTCTTCTAATATAACAGTGGGTCAAATTAAATAAATACTTTCCCTTAAATACGCTCCAACTCATCATCTCACTCTTTGGTTGAACATAGTATTCCCTAATGTTTTACGTCCAGTAAAGAGCAAAGTAAGACTATCTGTTCACAACTAAAAATCAGTAAGTATTATTGGATTCATTTGTGTATACCATATTTTAATAGAAACATTGACACATTAAAATAATATTGACACACTGGAGCACATCTAGAGGAGACTAGTCAGGGCAAGTAGCTGAGATCTGAGGACTAAGTAGCGACATTATAGCTGTCTTCATATATTTGAAAGATTATTGTGTGAAAAAGTAATTTACCTGATTTTATCTGAACTCTGAAAAAAAACTTAGAACAAACAGGTAAGTGTTAGAATAAGGCAGACTTGGGGTAAAATATTAAATGCCTTTATAATCAATTAGAGCTGTCTTATAATGCAATATATTAAAAGACACTGAGTTTCTTGTCACTTGTGCCACTTAAATTTGAACTTTAGGAAGTATTATGGAGTACATCCAAATATCCTAATGGGGAGTTGGCCAAGATGTTTCCTCATGTCCCACATGACCCTGAGATTTGCTTATTTAGCATGGGGCCATTTAACCTGTTTAGTAAACTCCTAAAAAGTGTACCCTTCTGAAGTAGTACTATTATTTTAACACGAACATATTTACTGACCAATTACCTCACCTGGTCTAGAGTATCTATTATCTATTCTGGCAGAATTATTAAACATGCCCATTTTTACTTTAAATATTGTCATAGTTTGAACAAAAAAATCACATGGTTATGCTAATTATATTGGCCATTCTTTCAAAGAATCTAAAACACCAATATTCTAAAAATATGGCAGGATACTTCTTTTATACCCCCTGATATCTACTATGTTAATAAACAATGAATATACTTAACACAATAAATTCATCAATAATTCCATGAACATAAAAATAACATACACCTTTTTTTACTACTACCTAAGGGAAGTAATGATATTGAATTTTATTCTTTTAAAATCTCAAGTTATATTTTATTTTCTTAAAAATTTTAATGTACACAAACCTCCCTGGAAAAATCTCAGGAAAAGAGAAAAAATAGGTAACATTTGAATTCTAAAATGAGAAAACGTAGAAAATACTTTGGAGGAATGTCCTGTAAAATATTCTGTCTAGAAATAGTTTTTAGATAAATGTATACAAAAATGGACAGTTTTTGTCCAAGAGTTTCTATTTTCATTATGCTGCTTCAGGGTTTAAGATTTATTTAGTCTTTACACCAGATGTACTTATAAACAGCTGACTAAACAATCTTCATTTCTACCGTAACATCTTCATTCATTTCCCTATGGCATAATTTTAGCATTAATAATGTAGAAGAAAGTTGAAGTTTGATTTAGAAACCATGGATGGCTGAGTGAGGTATCAATTGCCAAAAGGAACTGGGGGATCATTTGATAATATTAAAAGTAGAATTGGTTTAATTAACAGTTTGGAAAAATTAAGAAAGGCATTTTTAAGTCAAACTAATGATTTTACTCTGCACGTGATTTCTGATACCATAAAATTAGATATTTGAAGTTTAATTTATATGATATCTGTGATTCATGCCCTTTCTACACATTGTATTTCTCATTGTAAAAATTAGAGTAATGATGAACAAGACTTTCCTTCTCTAAAATGTCCTCATGGAATAATCATATCAATTCTGTTCATTCTTTGATTTAGTCATTTAACAATATTTATTTCATGTTCTCCACGTGCCTGGGAGTGTTTTAGATGAAGTAATAGCTGAATATTCTGTGTCGTTCAATATTGTAAGTAATTTACATACACTAACTCTTCTAATCCATATAACAATACTGGATGAGGAAATTCTAAGCTAAATTTGACTTGGACAGTGTGGCTCTAAGGTCTACACTGTTAATTTCTTCTTCAAAGCTGCAGTTTCATAGAGATTGGGCTACAATTTGAGTACTTGCTTAGCTTCTCTTAAAATTTCATATATGTGTACATCGTTTCCTCAAATATTTTATTTTCTTCATGAAAGGCTGTGGCTAAGGTTCTTTTGTGGTTTTATTATTTGTTGCTAGTTTCCTTGTATAACTTGAAGTATCTGGTTATATAGTATTTGGTTATATTTAATAGTAAAAATAATAGAAATACTATATATCAAAGGGTTTGTAGATTAGTATAATGTGAAATGTTTTGTGAATACAAAGTAAATAAGGAGGGAATCTCCATCAAGGGAAGAGAAATTTCTAAGAGTCAGAATGAAAGAACAAAAAAAATTGAAAATATAACTATTATAATGAGCTATATAAAATATCAGTATGTACCGATCCTATAACAATGTGGACTCAATAGTAAATTTTTCTGAGTAATTATATCTAATAACTAATATAATTATGTCAAATTATGATTCCATTAACTGAAGACAAGAGTGAGATTATGATGAAACAGCTTTAAAAAGATAATATATTAGGCACAGAATTTATTGTGTTTGGGATTATTCTATCTGCACATGGAAGAACTGACAGAGCCCTTAATAAATATATCACATACAGAAAAAATATATCACAGTTTGTGATATTTAATAGCAAAGATTTCTTGATTGTGATGAATAAAATTGACAGTGTAGTTATAGGTAGCAGAAGTATAATTGGATAGACCAGGTCCGGAATATTACTTTCCACAATAGTTACCCTATATTAGGAGGGCCAGAGACAAAGGCAAATGAAAAGGGCCATGAGAAGACATAAAACCACAGCATATAAGAACTGGTTAAAATAACAAAACACCCATGGGTCACGATAACTATATTCAAATATTAAGACTCTGTGTGTGTATGCCTATGTATATGGAAACTACAATGAGATGGAATTTAATGGCATTAAATTTTTTTTTGACCATTCAAACTGCCTGAAATTGTGATTGTTTGCTTCAAAATAAAGGGGATTCCCAATCTTAAAGATATCTAACTTTAGTTTAATGAATATTTGTTTGGCTGTGAAGAAGAGTCAACCATTAAATAAGTGGCTGAACCACAGGACCAGTATGATTCCTTTTTTTCCAATAAATTACATGGTAGTTGAGGCAATGAAAATGGAGGAGTTCTCCAGTAGGACAGAACTTGGATAGACAAAGGAAGCCAAGTCTTAATCTTCAGAAAAATAGAAAACAAAAAACACCCAAGCAAAAATTATCTATTTAAAGGCTTAAATAAGGAAAATAAATACATTAAAAAGATAAAGAGAAATAAACATATAGAAGCAAATTCAGGAAGATGGAGCTCACTGGAAGTCAAGTTACAAGAGAATTTTGAAAAGGATATCATCAAAAGCCTTCAGTTCTGGAATGAGATAATTCATTTATTTTTTTTTTCATTCAACAAAGACTTATTAAACTCTTACTGTATGAAAGGAATTGTGAACTATTGGAGATTTAGTGTTAAACAAGATAGATACAATGCCTGCTCTCTTTAAGCTTTTGTTTTAGCCAAGGTGGTAGACATTATAAAACCAATTTTTCAATTTACTATTTAACCACAATAGTAATGTATATACAATCTAGAAACTGAGGTCGTTAGGAAAAAAGTACAAAGTATTATGAAATAACAGAGGGGTATACAACCCAATCTGATTTATCATTGAAGACCTCTTTGAACATGTGACAATTAAACCAAGCTTCAAGATATGAGAGTGAACTTATTTGGTAACATAGAACAGGGGGGAGAATTCATCAAAGGAACTGAAAAGAGCCAATTTGGGTAGAGTGCAAAGAATAAGAGGAAGAGGAGCTTGAGATGAGCTGGCAAGATTTGGGATTTCAACTTTAATGAAAAGTCATATATAAACAGGGTGCAAAAGATTCAACCTGTATAAAGATCACTTATGGCCACACTTTGGGGAATACTAGGGGTAGGAAATAAGAAGGAGAAAAGGTATATGCAGAAAGACCAGCTCAAACGTAATTACAGTATTCCAGGAAAAGAATGTGGCAATTTGGCCAAAGAAAGTAGCAGTGAAAATGGAGTAAATGTACCAGGTTTGAGAGATATATAAAGTCTTTCAACTGGAAAGAAAGAAAAGAAATGAAGAAATTATAGTTGCCAGAAAGAATAGTGGTAAGTCTGGAAATGAGGCTTCCAAAGAGGCAGAGGGATACAGTATACAAAGTTTTGAAATATACAGGCAAGAAAAATGGGTAGGTGGTTAGGTGTTTTATAAACAAATTATCCACTTTACCAAACAAATTACAATAGTTTTTCTTTTCTGGAAACCACTCTTTTATTATGTTCGACAAAGGATATGGTTTACAAACATTCCATCTGTGCACCATGAGGGCAAAGTGAGGCACAGCACTGCCTTATTCTCTGTTCCTATACTGGGTCACCAGGGGTTTGGAAGGCAGTGTACAACCTATTGAAACCCCTGCACAGTTTCTTATAACACATGAATTATCACCATAGGGCTCCAACTTAAATGCTGACTTGGAATAGCTCTGGCTTTTGAGTCCCAACTTGATAATATCTGTAAATGATATGGTTCTAGGGCCAGTGCTTAGAAAAGGAAATTGAACACATATTTGAAAGAGGCTAGGGCAGAGAGGGAGAGTGGAGAGTGCTTGACTAGATAAATATAAATAACAGGGATAATAATGTACAGAAACATGATCAGTTGTACAAACCACAATTTCAGGGGATTTTCAGTGACCAAGTCTAACAGGGAAAGTTTAAAGGGAAATATCAAAAGCTTGCTTCACCTCTGGCAGTTGACATTGAGTATGTATTAGAAAACAAAAGATTAAGGCAAACAAGTAAAATATTAACAAGTAAAATATTAAGGAATTGGCCTTTTATATAGTATTTCGATTTATTTATTTATCTTGTTGAAAAAAGAACTTTAGGGCTTCCCTGATGGCGCAGTGGTTTAGAATCTGCCTGCCAATGCAGGGGACACGGGTTTGAGACCTGGTCCGGGAAGATGCCACATTCCACAGAGCAACTAGCCCGTGAGTCACAACTACTGAGGTTGTGCTCTGGAACCCGCGAGCCACAACTACTGAAGCCCGCGTGCCTAGAGCCCGTGCTCCGCACAAGAGAAGCCACCGCAGTGAGAAGCCTGTGCACCACAATGAAGAGTAGCCCCCACTCGCTGCAACTAGAGAAAGCCTGCATGCAGCAACGAAGACCCAACGCAGCCAAAAATAAATAAATAAAATAAATTTACTAAAAAAAAGAGACAATATAAATCACTGGGATTTCTTTACAAAAAAAAAGAACTTTGCCTGAAATGAAAGACAAATTCTTTATTTTTACCATTGGATTTCAGGTAAAATACACACACACACACACACACACACACACACACACACAAACAATGATTTACCTATTTATTCTGGTTCTAAGTTTAGACCACAAAGTTTCTAGCCTCAGCTATTCCTCTTCTTGCTTTTGATAGAGACATTTTTGATTGAGAAATTTAACCATTGTATTATAGCTCTGAATAAATCATTGTAGAACAGCTAAGCAAGGAAAAGATCAAGATTATATTGATAACACTAAGGTCAAGAACTTTGGGAGTCAGTCTTCTAAACTTTTTTTGTCTTTTTCCTTATAACTCAAGGACAATGATGTCTAACCAAAATATTTACAAAGATTGTTGGGAATTAAAAACATAATGTGTGAAAAGGTGGGCAATCCTATGAGGAAAAATAATGGTGTGTAAAAAACTGGAGAGTTGGATCAAATGTAATTTTTTCTTTAATACGTATTTTGTGACATCACTAAATCTAGTTTCCAAAGTATAGTATATTTTATCTACCAGGTATCTCTGAATTATCCATGTCTCTGTTATCACCAAACCAGTACAAATCACCATTTGTCACTGGACTAGTGCACAGGGCGGTCTATTTCTTTCTATATGAAGAAAGATTCAGGTTTTATAGAGCCTGAGATTATGCAATTGAGAGTATGAGGTCTTTAAGAAAATAATATATGAAATTAAGTATGAAATAATATTTACTTAAAATGAAAAATGATTAACAGAAACTCAAAATTTCAACACATTGACAAATACCACCAAATCTATTTTTGATTTAATTAAGTACATGATATACCTCTACTGTATTTTTTTCTTTCTTCATTTGACAAGAATTTTGTAATAATATTCCATGAAAGAGGATAGAAAATAATTTAATCTTCCCTCTGGCATGTTTGGGCAAACTTTTTTTTTTACTGTTAATAGTTTTGAAGCATAAATCATGTTATTTCACACCCAAATACACTGGATATTTAAATACCACTATATTGAGTCTTTCAAGCATAAGAATTTTGATATATTTTAGTTTTTACAAGTAGTATCAAAAAAGAAAACACACACACACACACCCCCCACAAACAGAACTTAAAATTTCTTGATAATTTCCTCCAACGATAGAACTGTTATTTTTGACTTAGAATCCATAAAAACCAAATATGCCAATTACACCTTGAACCATACCACGATTGGAAGATTGGATAGACTAGCTTTGAATCTTCTCTCCTACCTACTTAAGTATGGAGATAGGTACCATAGGGCACATTTATAAGAGAATGCAACTTTTCTTCAAGATGCATTGAGGAGAGCTACAGGAAGCTGTACTTATACTGGACTGCTAGCAACAATCAAACTTTACTTGGTAATGATAACAAACCACATACGTATGTACCACTAAACAAAAGCCAACCACATCCACATTAAAAAAATCCCTTTGGCTGGATCCCCAAATGCTTGTAGCCACTTCAATGCCACCAAAGGTAAAGGTAAGTGTGAGCGGGAAGTCAAAGCCAGAGTGGAAGGAGAGGAGGTCTTCATCAATTTCAGTTAAAATAGTTTACTACAGCTAATTTAAAAAGGAATATGTGACCATGTGAGTATGTTTCTGGGATGCTAGAGTACTCCTAGAACCTATCAAGGAACTACTGCAAGTGAGAGGCCCTGAAGATTAAGTCTCCTTAGCTTTCTGTTAAATCCCTCTCTGCTTCTATGTATTTCTTTACAGATGTGTTATTAGCATTTTAGGCTGAGCAATTCTTCGTTGTGTAAAAATGTATGGTACTTTTCAGGGTTCATTATCCTTGACCCTCTTGAAGTTATATACCAGCAGCACCACCTCCCATCACATATCAACAAAAGATGTCCTTCTCCTTTTACAAATGCAGCCTGAGGGAGGGGGCAGTGTCACCCCCAGGAAGATAACCACATTTCCATCAGTAGACTGAGTAGTTTTTAAGAACTTCAGTGCATTATTTGGAGCTCATGTTGTCAGTATTAGAAAAAAGAGAAACAAATATAAAATCAAGAAAATTAAATAGATAACTAATAAGAACCTACTGCATAGCACAGGGAACTCTACCCAATACTCTGTAATGGTCTATATGGGAAAAACATCTAAAAAAGAGTGAATACAGTAAGTCCCCTTCATACGATCCTTCAAGCTGCAAACTTTCAAAGATGCGAACATATGTTCCATTAACGTCAGGCATGAGTGAAATTGCAGCTTGTCCTCCATCTCCTATTGCTGACAATCCTTCAGCTCTACCATCTCCCATCTCCTCACCCTCCTCCAGTCAGTAGCTCTTCTTGCCTGTTCCCTCGATGCCAGTTCCTGTATGCCAGCTGTTGTATTGTACTACTGTACTTTTCAAGGTACTGTACTGTAAGATTTAAAATGTTCTCTTTATTTTTTGTTTGTTTTTTATGTATTATTTGTGTGAAAAGCATTATAAACCTATTACAGTACAGTACTATATAGCCGATTGCGTTAGTTGGGTACCTAGGCTAACTTTGTTGGACTTATGAACAAGTTGGACTTAGGAACTTAGGAACAAATTGGACTTACGAATGGAATGCGCTCTTGGAACGGAACTCATTCGTATGTAGGGGACTTCCTGTATATGTATATGTGTAACTGATTCACTTTGCTGTACACCTGAAACATAACATAACATTGTAAATCAACTATTCTCCAATATTTTTAAAAAAGGAAAATTTGAAAAAAAAATTTCTATAACATTTGGATTGGAAATGCCAATATAAAAATATATCACTGAAATGACCTAGAAACAGTAATAATACAGTAGCAATGGCCCCACTTAGGACTCAGATGGTAGTCTCAAAAACTAATGCTACTTGGAAGAATAGTAGATTCCTGGTTTGGGCACTTTGTTACTCCAGAAAGCAAGTGAATAAGTGTGAGACTAATGGGAGTCATATCAAGGTGACATAGAGCCAAATTTAAGATTCTTCCTATTGGCCAAAGATGGAACAATTTGAATATCAAACAAGAATAGTTATTGCAATTGATTAAAATATACTACATATATAAAATCAGATATGTTTATAATGATACTCAGAAAACAAAACAAAACAAAAAAGGCAAGGTCGAAGGGAAGAAGCCAAAACACATAATCAAAAGCCCTCATTCAAGCAAATAAGCTGTAAAAAAAAGCTGTGAGATAATTGGGAAATAGTGAACAACAATTTGGCCTGTGTAGTCAAATGTGTGTGACATGCTACCCATTTCTTTTAGGCCCTTCTTCCTTTACCACAGTTTTGTAATGATCTACCAGGCATGTTACCTTTTATCTTTCCAAACTCACCTTGGACTGATCTATTTTTTGTTCCTATATTTCAGCCCCAAGGAGTTCTTTGAGCTTCTCTAAACTGCTAAGGTCAGCTTAGAAACTTGCTTCAACATCTCCACCAATGCCATTCTTGCTTTCTTTGCTAACACCTGCACACAACACCAAACTCAACCACAAAGTTGCAGCAAGGTCTTCTGTTCATTGCACAAAGCTTTGTGTTGTCAGTTCCACTCTCTCACAGTATATTGTTTCCTAGGACTTATTCCATGTTGTAATTGTATATTTGTTTTATAGGGTTTTAAAAATAAGAATTTTTCATCTCCATTAGAATAATAGGTCTCATAGGTGGGGAGCTGTGTCACTTTTGTCCTCTGCTATGTGATCACTACCTAGGACAGACCTTACACACGGAAGATGCCCAATATGTATGTTGTGAGAGAAGTAACAAAATACAATTTTAAATTAGAGAAGAAACACTCTTTAAACATACTTAAAAGTGATGTACAGGCAAATATACATGATTCAGATAACAAGCTTTTGGTGATGAATAGATTCACTTCTTGCATTTCCTTATACCCTAAATATTATGGAGACATCATCACACAAAACAGGTCTGGTAATATGTGGGCATATCCTTCTACATCTGACTGTTGACTAAGTTTTAACATAAAGCCTTCAGAAACAAATTCTAAAATGTTATTTTGGAGACACACAATTTGATACTCAATTTTGAACCCATACAAAGTTCTTCCCTTCCCTATTTTTTACAGACTGAACACCAACATCAAATTATGTGACAAAAGTTATTTCTAAACATACTTATCTAGACTTGCCAGAAATTTAAGTCAATGGAAATGAAATAGGCCTCTTAGCTCTAGTAACGAATGGTTTGAAGACTTCCACAAACACTCTTTATTTTCCTTTCATTACTAGGTTTTTGTGAATGTGGCTTCAGCTGGGGCAAAGAATCGTTCCTTGTTTCACAAAACTGGGCCTGACTTGGCAGAAATTTTTGTTGTGGGGAATGGTTAGATGCAAGTTTGTTTTTGAAAATGATGATTTGGAACATAGAAAGCCCAGAGATAAACCCACTCACGTATGGTCAACTAACCTATGACAAAGGAGGCAAGAATATACAATGGAAAAAAGACAGCCTCTTCAATAAGTGGTGCTGGGAAAACTGGACAGCTACATGTAAAAGAATGAAATTAGAACATTCTCTAACACCATACACAAAAATAAACACAAAATGAATAAAAGATCTAAATGTAAGGCTGGACACTCTAAAACTCTTAGTACTTTTCTGTATTTTATTGATGAATAGTATTCAAGTGTACACACACACACACAAGTGTCTGTGTGTGTAAACCAATTTGTTTAGATTTGTTTATCCATTTACCAGTTGATGATCATGTGGTTGTTCCAGATTTGGGACAATTATGAATAATGAATGCTCCTTAGAGCAATCATTAAAAGCCAACGTATGGATACATGCCGTCTTTTCTTTTGGTAGTTTCTAAGAATGGAATACCTGAGTCATATTTTAAGTGTATTTAACTTTAAAATGCAACCACACTTTAACTAAAATGACTGTACTATTTTGCTGGCTTCATAAAATGAGTTAGGAAGCATTCCCTATTTTTTACGTTTCTGCAAGTGATTTTGTAGAATTGGTATTATTTCTTTCCTAAATGTCTGGTAGAATTTGCTAGTGAAATCATCCGCACCTAGGGTTTTCTTTGTTGGGGGATGGTTAACAACACATTCAATTACTTATAACCTTCTATCTATCTATCTATCTATCTTTCTTTCTATCTATATCTATCAATCATCTATCTATATGTGTGTGTGTTTAAGTTATATATAGATATAATCTCTTTCTTTGAATAGCTGTGTTTGTGTGTGCATTTTACCAGTAATATGATATGGTTTTCTCTCTCTCTCTCTCTCCCTCTCTCTCTCTCCCTCCCTCCCTCTCTCTCTCTCTCTCTCTCTTCCTCACCCCCAACCCCCTCATCCCCTTTTCCTCTCTCCCTCATTCTCACTATTCAGGTATTCTAATTATTCTTTAGTGAGTTTTTCACAGTTTGGTGCCTTTTAAAGAACTGAATTTTATTTAAGTGATCGAATTTATAGGTATAGGGTTTTTCATAGTATCCTCTTATGATTTTTCCATTTTCCACATTCCATTCTTTGGAAACAAGTCACTAAGTCCAGTCCATACCTAAGGTTGGGAGTAGGTGGATTAAACTTAGGGGAGATCTACATATATCATCTGAAATTCTGTAAGATTGGTTTGTCCTCCCTCCTCCATTTATTTATTTATTTATTTATTTACATGAATATTCATTTTATACTTTGTGTTGTAATCCAATAACACATTATTTATTTTTTCTCAAATTGTTCCTGCTTCGGCTATTGAGACCTTCTTCATGTTTGTTACTATCTCCATTGACATGTTCTCAGTGTCTTGGCTTTAGAACATCCTTTTACTTTAGCCTTTCTATATCTTATTATTTAAAATGGGTTTCTTGTAGATAGCATATAGTTGGGACTTGAATTTTCTACCTAACCTGATGATCCTCATCTTTTAACTGATAGTTTAGACAGTCACATTAAAGTGAGTGTGCGTGTATATATAAATATATATATATATATTTACATGGTTGGATTAAAATGTACCCTGTTTATAGCTGGTTTTGATTTGTATCATTCCGTTTTTTGCCTTCTCTTGGTCTAATTGAGCATGATTCTGCTTCTTTTTCTGTCTCTCCTCCCTCTCTTTCTCCCCTCCCCCCCAAAAAACCCCAGTGTGCTCTTGGTTTCCAATAGACGTATTTAAAATAATCTGGGATTATGTATATGTTTAACTATCTTACATTCTGTTTGATTGCTTCTTTTAACATATTTTTTTTTTCTTTTTTGCTTTTCAATTTTGGTAATTTCTATTGTCCTGCTATCACTGATTCATTCTTTGACTCTTTTGAGTCATCTGATATGCTTGAAAAAGGCATTCTTCATTTTGGTTGCTATGATTTTGATTTCTAGCATTTCCATTTGATTATTTCTTATAGTTTTTTTATTTTTCTGTATAAGTTACCAACCTTGACTTACACGTTGTCTACCTTTTTCATGAGCAGCTGTGTCTTAATAATCATAGTTATTTTAAATCCCTATAGTTACAACATTTGTGTCATATCTGAGCCTAAGTATGTAAATTTATTTATCTTTTCAGAATGTGTTTTCTCTTGTCTTTTTGTGGCCTTTGTAATTATTTCTTGAACACTGGACATGCTTTATGGGGCCCTAGATACTGCGGTCAATTATGTTTATGCCTGGAGATGAGCACACCTTTACTTCTGTAAGGGTTTTAGTGTGGGAGATTATGATATTAGAGTCAGCAATTGGACTGGGAATGAAGATTATTATTGCTATAGTTACCCTCAGCACATCACAGGCTTCAAATATCTCTAGTGATATCATGTGTTTATGGTGGAGGCTGTATTATACTGTTATTTTTCTTAAACGTGTCAGCATGGAGGTGGGGAGCATAGGAGAGGGGAACATTTTCTAATATTTTGATTAAGATTCAACCTTAGGCAAGCACTATGAAGTTGGGACAATGTGCTATTGTTTTTTTTCATCTTCACAAAGATGACATGTCAATGTAGTTAAATAATAGTAACTTAGCTAGAAAATGAGTGCAGTAGGGAGGATCAGGGGAAAGATTTAATATGAATGTTCCAAAGCTACCTTGGTAAGATTAAAATATTAATCCCTGTATTTTGTCTAGAAAACATAATATAGTATTCTGTCAGAATTATCATAAATTGATTATAAGTACAATTATTTAGTTAAGTCCTTCTATTTATATATGTAAATTAATACACTAGTTCATTTATGAGTTCCAGTCTCCCTAGCAAAAAACGTGAAGAGTTCTATCTCTGAATCCTTCTTTCCTATTTAACGACCTTCCTGTCAAGGTCTCTGATAACTTTCATTTGACCAACTTCTATGATCACTACTCAATATTTATTTTAATTGATCTATCAGCTGAGTTTGACATGATTTATTACTGTGTATTCTTTAAACAATTGCTTCACTTCACTAGCCACTTTTTATATTTCTCTTTGCTAGTTTTTTTTTAAAGAAATCTCCTCAAATTTTAAAAGCTGAAGTGCCCCCAGATTCAGTCCTCAACTACTCTATAAAATTCCCAGGGAGTTCCCTGGTGGCACAGTGCTTAGGATTCCAGGCTTTCACTGCCTGGACCCGGGTTCAATCCCTGGTTGGGGAACTAAGATTCATCCCCACCCCACACAAAAAAAGAAAACTCAGTCCCAATAATATCTTCAAGTCTTTAAGCATTGAACACCATTTATATTTCCTGTATGCTGATAATTCCCAAATGTATGTCTATAATCTGCCTTGAATGTCATACTCTTATATCTCTGGTTGTTACTCAATATTTCCATTTAAATGTATAATAAACATCTCAAACACAATGTATCCAGAAATAAACACCTGCTTTTTCTGCAGCCTGCTTCTTCTATTTCTCATATCTGAAAATGGTCATTCTAATTTCCTACAGTAGACTAAAATGTATCATGTCATCTGTCTTCCCTCTTTTTCTCATACCTCATGTACATCCATCTTTAAAAACCTGTTAGTTCAATCCTCAATTGATATAAAACATCTACTCTCTTATTTTTACTATACTGTCGATGTCATCTGTTTTCCAAATTATCGTAATAACCTCTTAAACACTTCCTTTGGTCCATTCTTAGCTCCTTATACATTTATTCTTCACAGAGCAATCAGAGTGATTCTTTTAGAATACAAAAGTCATATTGTGTTGTCTCTCCTTTCAAAGCCATCCAATCATTAATCATTTCACTCAGAAAAAGAGCCAGAATACAAATAGTCACCTGTAAAACCTAGATGTTCAGGCCTCCTCAGTATCTTATAACCTTGTATACTACCTCTTATCTCCTTTTCCACTCCAGTCCAGCTACACTGGCCTTACTTCACTTTTCAAATATGACAAACACTATGCAAATTCAGGGCTTTTGTACTTGATTTAGCCTCTGCATGAAGTGGTTTTCTCCCAAATAGATGCATGAATTTTTTCCTTCCCTTGTCAATTAAGCCTTTCTTAATGAATCTTATAAAGTATCAACACCCTCTTCCCCACGATCCCTTATGCCTTCCACTGTGTTTTTGGTTACCCATAGCTCTACCTGACATAGTATATATTTATTTGTTTATTGTCTATCCTCCCATTATGATGTAAGCTCCTAGATGTCAAAGAAGTTGTCTATCCTATTTATTACTGTATCCCCCTTGCCTAGAAGCATATCTGACACATAATAGTCACTGAATTGATAGTATGTATGCTGAATGAGTAAATGGATGAATAAATCCCAGCCATTTTACTGTGCCAAAATGTTCTTCCATGGACAGCTCTATATAATATAGTGGCTTTTTGACTAGAGGCTACATCTAAATTCTTCCAGTTATTTATAAAGATTTTAACCATCTTTTTATATGTCCCCTAAAGGTCACTTTCTGACAGTCTCCAAGTAACACAAATAATAGAATATTGGTCTGCCAAAAACTTAACCCTCAACAGGCTGAAATCCACTAAATTTACAGAGAAGCTGATTACTTTTACATATGGCTAGTGGCTAATGATTGCTTTATAGGCAATCAAATAATAGCACCAATGGTATTAGAACCTGGAAAAAGTTTTTGAGATTAAATCACTTATTGCAGAAGATGGGATTTAAAGTGTTTTTACTACCTCAGAATTGTGTCTGAGATCACTGGCAATCTAGGGTCTTGACCAATGAAGATAAAATATTTGGTAACCTTGACATTTTTTTTTAAATCCTACAAATTTACGTGGTTGTTGTTATAAATGACATTTTACATTATTTGTAATTCTATTCAAATAAAGAAGGAGACATTTTTGGTTTTGGTTTATAGCCAAAAGAGAAATTGAGTCTTTAGCTAGCTTCTAAATCTCCATGCCATGAACATATTCTTCAATTCAAATAAAAGAGCCCTTTTGTTAAACCTTGTATTCTATACATCTGCCATCAAACAGTGAAATTAGAAGGTCAAATAAAACTTCTAATTAAACACACAGTTTAATACTTACATGTAGAGTCTGGATTTAAAAGCTAAAACTGCCTTAGAGTCAGAGCATACAGAATGACAAATTTAAGGCAAGCACATTTAAGATGTACACTGCAGTTAGATCCCAGGGAGAGGACTGGGGTTGGCTGCGTGAACACAGCCTGAAGGGGGCTAGTGCGCCACAGCTAGCTGGGAGGGAGTCTGGGAGAAAGTTTGGAACTACCTAAGAGTCAAGAGACCATTGCTTCGGGGTGGGCGAGGAGAGGAGATTCAGAGCACTGCCTAAACGAGCTCCAGAGACAGGCACAAGCCACGGCTATCAGTGCGTACACCAGAGATGGGCATGCTGCTGCAGCCACCAAGAACCCTGTGTGCAAGCACAGGTCGCTATCCACACCTCCCCTCCTGGGAGCCTGTGCAGCCCACCATTGCCAGGGTCCCATGATCCAGGGACAACCTTCCCAGGAGAACAAAAGGCGCAGCTCAAGTTGTTGCAACATCATGGTGGTCTTTGCTGCTGCACACTCGCCCCGCATTCCAATTATAACAACAGTACCCCTCCCTCCCCCTGGCCTGAGTGAGCCAGAGCCCCCAAATCAGATGCTTCTTTAACCCCCTCCTGTCTGGGTGAAGAACAGATGCCAGAGGGAGACCTACATGCAGAGGCAGGGCCAAATCCAAAGCTGAACCTGAGGAGCTGTGCGAACAAAGAAGAGAAAGGGAAATCTCCCCGTGCAGCCTCAGGAGCAGCAGATTAAATATCCACAATCAACCTGGTGTACCTTGCATCTGTGGAATACCTGAATAGACAACAAATCATCCCAAAACAGAGGCGGTGGACTTCCGGAGCAAATGTAGACTTGGGGTTTGCTTTCTTCATCTAATTTGTTTCTAGTTTTATGTTTATCTTAGTTTAGTATTTAGAACTTATTATCATTGGTAGATTTATTTATTAATTTGCTTGCTGTCTTTCTTTTATATATATATTTTTTCCCCCTTTTTGCTTATTGTGAGTGCGTATGTGTATGCATCTTTGTGTGATTGTGCCTGTATAGGTTTGCCTTCACCAATTGTCCTAGGGTTCTGGCGGTCTGTTTCTTTTAGTACAGGTTTTAGAACTTCTTATCATTGGTGGAGCTGTTTATTGGTTTGGTTGCTCTCTTCTTTTTTATTTTCTTAATTACTCTTTTATGTTAATAATATTTTTTAATTTTTTTTATTTTAATAACTTTATTTATTTAATTTTTTTTCTTTCTTTTTTTTTTCCTTTTCTATCTTTTTTTCTGACCCATGCGGCTAACAGGGTCTTGGTGCTCTGGCCAGGTGTCAGGCCTGAGCCTCTGAGGTGGGAGAGCTGAGTTCAAAGTAGTGGTCCACCAGAGACTTCTCAGCCTCTCATAATATCAGTCGGTGAGAGGTCTCCCAGAGATCTCCATCTCAAGGATAAGACCCAGCCCCACTCAACGACCAGCAAGCTCCAGTGCTGGACACCCCATGCCAAACAACTAGAAAGACAGGAACACAACCCCACCAATTGCCAGAGAGGCTGCCTAAAATCATCATAAGGTCACAGACACCCCAAAACATGCCACCAGAAGTGGTCTTGTCCAAAAGAAACACAAGAACAAGCATCATCCACCAGAACACAGGCACTAGTGCCCTCCACCAGGAAGCCTACACAACCCACTGAACCAACCTCACCCACTGGGAGCAGACACCAAAAAGAATGGGAACTATAAACCTGCAGCCTGTGAAAAGGAGACCCCCAAAACAGTAAGTTAAGAAAAATTAGAAGACAGAGAAACACACAGCATATGAAGGAGCAAGGTAAAAACCCACCAGACCAAATATTAGGAGGAAATAAGCACTCTACCTGAAAAAGAATTCAGAGTAAAGATAGTAAAGATGATCCAAAATCTTGGAAATAGAAAGGAGAAAATACAAGAAATGTTTAATAAGGACCTAGAAGAACTAAACAGCAACAAAACAATGATCAACAACACAATACATGAAATAAAAATTCTCTAGAAGGAATCAACAGTAGAATAACTGAGGCAGAAGAACGGATAAGTGACCTGGAAGATAAAATAGTGGAAATCACTGCCACAGAGCAGAATAAAGAAAAAGAATGAAAAGAATTGAGGAGAGCCTCAGAGACTTCTGGGACAACATTAAACGCACCAGCATTCGAATTATAGGGGTCCCAGACCAAGAAGAGAAAAAGAAAGGGTCTGAGAAAATATTTGAAGAGGTTATAGTTGAAAACTTCCCTAACATGGGAAAGGAAATAGTCAATCAAGTCCAGGAAGTGCAGAGTCCCCTATAGGATAAATCCAAAGAGAAACATGCCAAGACACATACTAATCAAACAATGAAAAATTAAATACAAAGAAAATATATTAAAAGCAGCAAGGGAAAAGCAACAAAAAATATACAAGGGAATCCCCATAGGTTAACAACTGATCTTTCAGCAGAAACTCTGCAAGGCAGAAGGGCGTGGCAGGACATATTTAAAGTGATGAAAGGCAAAAGCCTACAACCAATATTACACTACATAGCAAGGATCTCATTCAGATTCGAACAAGAAATTAAAACACTTAAAGACAAGCAAAAGCTAAGAGAAGTCAGCACCACAAAACTAGCTTTACAAAAAATGCTAAAGGAACTTCTCTAGGCAGGAAGCACAAGAAAAGGAAAAGACCTACAATAACAAACTTAAAACAATTACAAAAATGGTAATAGGAACATACATATCGATAATTACCTTAAATGTAAATGGATTAAATGCTTCAACAAAAAGATACAAACTGGCTGAATGGATACAAAAACAAGACCTGTACATATGCTGTCTACAAGAGGCCCACTTCAGACCTAGGAACACATACACACTGAAAGCGAGAGGATGGAAAAAGATATTCCATGCAAATGGAAATCAAAAGAAAACTGGAGTAGCAATTCTCATTTCAGACAAAATAGACTTTAAAGACTTACAAGAAACAAAGAAGGACACTACAGAATGATCAAGGTATCAATCCAAAAAGAATAAATAACAACTGTAAATATTTATGCACACAACATAGGAGCACCTCATTACATACAGCAAATGCTAACAGCCATAAAAGGGGAAATCAACAGTAACACAATAATAGTAGGGTACTTTAACACCCCACCTTCACCAATGGAAAGATCAACCAAAATGCAAACAAATAAGGAAACACAAGCTTTAAATGACACATTAAACAAGATGGACTTGGTCAATGTTTATAGGACATTCTATCCGAAAACAACAAAATACACATTCTTCTCAAGTGCTCATGGAACATTCTCCAGGACAGATTATAACATGGGTCACAAATCAAGCCTTGGTAAATTTAAGAAAATTGAAATTATATCAAGTATCTTTTCTGACCACAAGAATATGAGACTAGATATCAATTACAGGGAAAACACTGTTAGAAATACAAACACATGAAGGCTAAACAATATGCTACTAAATAACCAAGTGATCACTGAAGAAATCAAAGAGGAAATCAAAAGATACCTAGGGACAAATGACAATGAAAACAATGACCCAAAACCTATGGGATGCAGCAAAAGCAGTTCTAAGAGGGAAGTTTATAGCAATACAATCCTACCACAAGAAACAAGAAAAATCTCAAATAAACAACCTAACCATACACCTAAAGCAATTAGAGGAAGAAGGACAAAAGAAACTGCAAAGTTAGCAGAAGGAAAGAAATCATAAACATCAGATCAGAAATAAATGAAAAAGAAATGAAGGAAACAACAGCAAATATCAGTAAGACTAAAAGCTGGTTCCTTGAGAACATAAACAAAATTTATAAACCATTACCCAGACTCATCAAGAAAAAAAGGGAAAAGTCTCAACTCTATAGAATTACAAATGAAAAAGGAGAAATAACTGACACTGCAGAAATACAAGGGAACATGAGAGACTACTACAAGCAACTATATGCCAATAAAATGGACAACATGGGAGAAATGGACAAATTCTTAAAAAAACACAACCTTCTGAGACTAAACCAGGAAGAAATAGAAAATATAAACAGACCAATCACAAGCACTGAAATTGACACTGTGATTAAAAATCTTCCAACAAACAAAAGCCCAGGACCAGATGGCTTCACAGGAGAAGTCTGTCAAACATTTAAATAAGAGCTAACACCACTCCTTCTCAAACTCTTCCAAAATATAGCACAGGGACGAACACTCCCAAACTCATTCTATGAGGCCACCATCACCCTGATACCAAAACCAAACAAAGATGTAACAAAAAAACAAAACTACAGGCCAATATCACTGACAAACATAGATGCAAAAATGCTCAACAAAATAATAGCAAACAGAATGCAAAGCACATTAAAGGATCATACACCATGATCAAATGGGGTTTATCCCAGGAATGCAAAGATTCTTCAATATATGCAAATCAATCAATTTGATAAACCATATTAACAAATGGAAGGAGAAAAAACATATGATCATCTCAATAGATGCAGAAAAAGTTTCTGACAAAATTCAGCACCATTTATGATAAAAACCCTCCAGAAAGTAGGCACAGAGGGAACTTACCTCAACATAATAAAGGCCATATATGACAAACCCATAGCCAACATCGTTCTCAATGGTGAAAAGCTGAAACAATTCCCACTAAGATCAGGAAGAAAATAAGGTTGCCCACACTCACCACTATTATTCAACATAGTTTTGGAATTTTTAGCCACAGCAATCAGAGACGAAAAAGAAATAAAAGGAATCCAAATTGGGAAAGAAGAAGTAAAACTGTCACTGCTTGTAGATGACACGATACTATACACAGAGAATTCTAAAGAGGCTACCAGAATACTACTAGAGCTAATCAATGAATCTGGTACAAAATTAATGCACAGAAATCTCTAGCATGCCTATACACTAATGATGAAAAATCTGAAAGAGAAATTAAGAAAACACTCCCATTTACCATTGCAAGAAAAAGAATAAAACACCTAGGATTACACCTATCTAAGGAGACAAAAGACCTGTGTGCAGAAAACTATAAGACACTGATGAAAGAAATTAAAGATGATACAAATAGATGGAGAGATATACCATGTTCTTGGATTGGAAGAATCAACATTGTGAAAATGACAATACTACCCAAAGCAATCTACAGATTCAATGCAACCCCTATCAAACTACCAATGGCATTTTTCACAGAACTAGAACAAAAAATTTCACAATTTGTATGGAAACACAAAAGACCCTGAATAGCCAAAGCAATCTTGAGAAAGAAAAATGGAGCTGGAGGAATCAGGCTCCCTAACTTCAGACTATACTACAAAGCTACAGTAATCAAGACAGTATGGTACTGGCACAAGAACAGAAATACAGATCAAGAGAACACGGTAGAAAGCGCAGAGATGAATCCACGCATATATGGTCACCTTATCTTTGATAAAGGAGGCAAGAATATACAGTGGAGAAAAGACAGCCTCTTCAATAAGTGGTGCTGGGAAAACTGGACAGCTACATGGAAAAGAATGAAATTAGAACACTCCCTAACACCATACGCAAGAATAAACTCAAAATGGATTAAAGACCAAAATGTAAGGCCAGACACTATAAAACTCTTAGAGGAAAACATAGGAAGAACACTCTTTGACGTAAATCACTGCAAGATCCTTTTTGACCCACCTCCTAGAGTAATGGAAATAAAAATAAACAAATGGGACCTAATGAAACTTAAAAGTTTTTGCACAGCAAAGGAAACCATAACCAAGATGAAAAGACAACCCTCAGAATGGGAGGAAATATTTGCAAAAGGAGCAACTGACAAAGGATTAATATCCAAAATTTACAAGCAGCTCATGCAACTCAATATTAATAAAACAAACAACCCAATCCAAAAATGGGCAGAAGACCTAAACAGACATTTCTCCAAAGAAGATATACAGATTTTCCATACTAAAACTCCTTACAGTGTTCCCTCTTCTCCCTGTCTCTATTTTCCAATCTCTAATTCTCTCCTCAAATAACTCATCCTGAGCTTCTGTCTCTTCCACTTCCATGAAATTGTTCTTTTTAAAGACATCAACGACAAATGAAGCTATTCTTAATTTCTCTTTTCCCATAATCCGCACATTTGAACCATTTGAAAATCAGTGGACTCTAACTCCAGAACGTTACAGAAATCCCTCTAATTTTCTCCATCTGTACCACAACCACCCTGGTCAAAATGATCATTATGTTTTCCTTGGAATCTTCCCAGTCTCCTCTTGATCTCCCTTCTATTCTTCTCTCTTCTCTAACAGCAGACAAAATAAAATATTAATTGTCATATCCCTCCCCTGCTTTTAATCCTTCAGTAGCTTTATTTTGCACCTTAATAAAGTCTAAATTCCCTATTATGTCTTATGGGGCCTTATATTATCTTGTTCCTGTCTATCTTTTGGCCTGTAATTACATCAAAATATCTTCTGTTTATTACACTCTAACCACAGAAGTTTCCCTTGGTATTCCTTGCAACACCAAACTCATTCCTACCTTAGGCCTCTGAACTGGTACTACTCTGTGTATGCCTCATTCCTCATAGCAAGGGTGGCGACCAGGGCAATTGCCCAATTGCCCTGCCCAAAGGATGTACCTGGAACTGTTTAGATAAAACATTGTACTGGGCGAGGCAAAATTATGAAGATAGACAGATGATAGATAATAGATAGATAGATATGTAGAGAGATAGATAGATTTGTGATTGTACTACCATTTCAGTCACCTCGAGTCCTGAAAAACAATACTTTAACCCTATGGGCTCTATTGTGAATAGAAATTTAAGACCATGATAGCAGATTGGGGAGGAAAACATTTTAACAAGGGTTTTTCTCCAGAATCCTTAAACCAAGATCTGTATTACTAGTGGGTGAACAAATACCTTCTCTTACATAGGACAGATAGAAGTGAATGAACAAGGGACCTTGAGCCTCCCCTGTCTGCTTTCTTTTCTCCTTCTCTACTACTTTCTTCTCCTTTGGAACAGGTATTCAGTTTCCCCACTCTCTTAGCTTTATAATGCCAACCTCCATCTCTCTACAATACCACCATCCACATTGGGAAATCTGTGATGTAAAAATCCATATTTTTATTGATACTCATTGACATAGGAATGTTACCTTTGCAAGGTATTTACATTATAAAAATATTTGATATTCAATTTTGGTATCATACATTTTCCCATATAATTAAAGCTATTTTTAAAAATATTTTAAAAGGGAAAGTAACTGGGCCAGAGGCCAGACAAAAAGAGGAATATGGTGATAACACTATTTTATAAAACTGAAACCACCCTCTGACAAGCTTGGCCCTAACTGCAAAATGCTTTCTTTTTTCCCATTAATATTATGGTGAGAATCTGATTTCCCCCTCCTCTTTCTTCCCCTATTCTTAATTCTTTTCGTTCACTGGTATTCTCTCTGTCGCAGTTTTATTTCAGGCCTTAGTCAAGGCCCACCAGAGTTACAGCAATAGCTCCAATTTTTGCTCTACCCTATCTTTTACATTGTGGTCAGGAAACCTTTTCAAAAAACAAACAAAAATCTATGTGGGAGGCACTTAGGAAGTATGGAATATTCAAAAAATCAGCTCACTAACCTACTCAAAGTCCTCCAGTGTCCTCCCATAATCTTCAGATTAAAATGTAAACCTTTAAAATCCATCTGACCATGGTTCCCTCAAGAGTTTTTCTCCTGACATGCCCCAAGTACTTAAAGCTCCAGACTAAGAAAATCATGTTTCCCCCCCAAAATCAAATCTCTCAGGTCTCCAAGTCAAACACACAAGTGAATAAATTCTTCATAAAAGGTCATTAGGAGGGAATAAGATCTGAAGGCAGTAGGACAGCTTGAAGCAAGAACCTGTTTCCCATGCAAAGATAAGTTGGAATGAAGTTCCCAGAGAAAATGAAGCACACTGAAGAAAATAAACCATCTACTAGGACACATAGCTTCTAGTAATCATATTTACACATGTCATGATATGAGAATGAGTTGTATGTTTCCTGCTCCAACAGAATGATTTGACAAGAGATGTTTTAAATAATCTAAATGTACATGGATTATCCTGGACCTACAACACTGCAATAATTCAGTTAGGGAGTGACAATTTTAACACAGTTAGACTAAAGATAAATTTAGAGACAACAGGGCTGACCTTTATGAAGAGTAAAACACTGAAAAAATGATGCTATAGAATCACAACCCCCTTACCCAAATGATTTTAAGTGACTTCACTACTACTCCTCTGACTAAATAGCTTCTTTAATATAACAAGTAGATTAACACAATTAGTATTCTAATTTATATCACTGGTCCCCGAGTATATAGAAGCATAAAAAAATTACAGAATTATCTTCCCAACTTAAGTAGTAACCACACAGCTCAAGAGTAGAGATGATGATAGATGATTCATTAAATAATTAAATTTGTATTGTCCAAAACACGAAGCCAAAGACAAGGGAATGCTTAAGTATCTATTATATGTAAGTAATTTTAAATACTTTTATCATTTAATTTTGACATTAAACCTATATTATAGGTACTAACACCACCATTTTACAAAGGAGGAAATTGAGACTAATGGAGTTTAAATATCTTTCCAAGGAAACATAGATGGTAAGCAGAACTTGGACTCAAGCCCAGAATTGCTATTCCTAATCCCCAAATTCAGATAATAATAAATATCTTACAGAGTTTCTGTGATTATCTGATAGTATATTAAAACTGTCCATCATAACATCCAGTTTAAATGTTAAGGGAACGGATCCTTCCTGCCTAGTTATAAGGAACTACTCCATAGGCCAAGTATTTCAACAACTTTATAACAATAATCTTGGCAAATTCATACATATTATAGACTTTTACTCAAATTCTCTAACCTTAGGGCTGTAAATTTCAACTCCTCTTAGTGTCAGGTCAATAACAGCAATTGGCTGGCTTATAGGGCTTGTGTAGAACCGGGAAGTGCATGCCCAGGTATACGTATTAAATTCAAAACAAAACAAAACACCTCAGCTGTTCAAGCATGAAAGCATTCTCTGACATACTAAGCCCAGGGGCCAACAGTCTGAGAACCTGACCTACTTGCTGAGGGCAAAACCAGACAGACCCCTGTTAGCTTGGCCTAGAATCCATCATCAGAGAGCTGATATGACATCCGTATCTCTTTCATCCTAAAAGTTAACCTCATCTGGTGCAGACAAAAGGGCCCATAACCTCTAGCACATAGCCATAATAATATTTTCCTAATTTCCCAATGTTTGCCATTCCTCAGTCAAGACTGATGGGCCAAAGATAACACCTAATTTAGGATCAGAACATTATTTCCCTAGTTGAGAACCAATCAGTTTCCTTCCCTTGAAAATTTGAACTGAATGATGAGACTGCAATTGGTCTTTCTTAAGCATTCAAGCAGAATGATAATGTGGAGTTTGGACTTGAGCTTTTGTAAAGGCATTCCAAATTCACAACGAAGGGAAATATATGGGAAAGCAAAAACTACAAGTAAGTAGAAGGAGCTGACTGGGTGAGAGGTGAGCAGAAAAGAGAAGACTCAGATTAGAAAGGAGAGGTGAGAGAGAGGGAGAGGGAGAGGGAGAGGGAGGGGGGGAGAGGGAGGGAGAGAGAGAGAGAGAGAGAGAGAGAGAGAGAGAGAGAGAGAGACCCCCAAACACCATGTAGCTTCTCAGAATTACAGAGGTAACTCTGGGCTCTGGCTCCCACCCTTCTGGGTCTGATTTTCTTGAGCCTTCCTGTATAGTAGCACCCAAATTACATTTCCATGATGTCCACAACTTTACAACACACCACCCATTTTATGTGAATGTATTTTTACATCTTGACGCCTAAGAGTACTTGGTAAACACATCATCGATTCTTCCACTAGATGCACTTTTGCTTAATTCTTACATTACAAGGTCTGTAAATTTCCTCCTCTCAGAAATTTTCATTACATATATGTCAATGCTTAGGATTTCTCACCATTTTGTAAATTTCCAAAATTTCTATATAATCCTGAGACAAGAAACTGGGGATTGATGGATAGGTTACGAAGATTATCTCTGGAGGGCCAAGGGCACATCTAGAGATGTATAATTGTTTCATTTTTATAGATATTCCAAAGATTCTTTCTAAAAGCACTGGCACCACTGAGCAATGTAACACTATAACAGTTTTATTACAACATTGCTGGTATTGACAATGCTCTTTTGATTTCATGAGAATATTAACATATAATAAAGTGCAAACAAAAAAGTGCTACTGGTGGTCTTTTGGTAAGGTAGCAATAACAAGAATGAGAAAGGTTTAACTTGGGTACTCCTGGAAGAGGAGATTCGAGTGTTTTAAAGAGGACAGCATGATATAGAGAAAAAAAAACAACACCACACACACACTGGGATATAAAGAAAAATACCCAGTTTCTGATATTGGTCTTGATATAAGTAAGTTATTTGGAAAAGACACCTTTTTTGCTTTATACATTGGTGATATCATTTATAAAACAAGAATTAACAAAAATATATTGTTTTGCTATTTATTTGGACTTGTCTAAGTTGTTTGATTTGAGATGAATTTAAAACACTCCCTGATCTAGAAATATAACATTCAGACCAAATTTTCTGATAACAGTAACCAGAAGATCTTAAAAAAAATTTAAATCTATTTGAAATTATCAGAGCTATGAAAGTGCTGCAGAATTACTTGGGGGAAGTTCTAGAGAGAACAAATAATTCCAAAGAAGTGAGAGAAATTTGAGGAGTTATTATTCCTTTAGAGATGTATGTCAATTCTAGAAGAGATTCTTGAGAGACTGAGAAACTGAACATTCTGAGAGACTCACAGGCTGGGAGACAAACACTGGAGTTTGGAGCCTACCAAGGTGAGAAAAGGAGCAGGTAAGTCCCCTAGGCTTTCATCTAGAATCACAAAATATTATACCCTAGATATGAGGGTGAATCAGAAATAGAATTGTTATCCAAGGGACCAAAACCCCGTTCTTTTTTCCAGTTTTATTGAGATATAATTGACATATAATACTGTGAAAGCTTAAGGTGTACAAGGTGATGCTTTAATATACTTATATAGTACAAAATGATTACCATAGTAGAATCAATTAACACCTTTATTACCCCACATAATTACTATTTTTTTGTGGTGAGAACATTTAAGCTTTATTCTTGTAACAACTTTCAACTATATAGTATGGTATTATAAACTATAGTCACCATGCTGTATGTTAGATCCCCAGAACTTACTCATCTTGTTACTGGAAGTTTGTAGACTTTAACCCATATCTTCCATTTCCCCTATCCCCAGGCCCTGGCAACCTCCATTCTACACTGTTTCTATGAGTTAGGCTTTTATAAATTCTGCATATAAGATCACAAAGTGTTTATCTTTCACTATCTGATTTATTTCACTTAGTATAACGTCCTCAAGGTCTATCCATGTTGTCACAAATGTCAGGATTCCCTTCTTTCTCATGGCAAAATAATATTACATGTCATATTCATATACATATATATATATAGTGTCTTTTTCCATTCATCCATAGATGGACTCTTAGGTTGTTTCCATATCTTGGCTATTGTGAACAATGCTACAATAACCTTTGGAGTGCAGATATCCCTTTGAGATCCTGATTTCATTTTATTTGGATATATACCCCGAAGTGGGATGACTAAATCATAGCCTAGCTCTATTTCTAATTTTTTGAGGAAACTCCATACTGTTTTCCAAGGTAGCTATACCAATTCACACTCCCAGCAATAGTGCACAACGGCCCCCTTTTTTCCACATCCTCACCAGCACTTATTATCTCTTGTCTTTTTAATAGCCATTCTAACAGATGTGAGGTGGTATTTCATAGTGGTTCTGATTTTCAACTTCCTGATAATTAGTAGTGTTGAGCATCTTTTCATGTACCTGTTGGTTATTTGTATTTCTTCTTTGGAAAAATGTCTATTTAGGTCTTCTGCCCATTTTTCAATCTGAATGTTTCTGTTTGTTTGCTATCGAGATTTTTTTTGATATTAACCCCTTATCAGATAAATGGTTGTCACATATTTTCTCCCATTCTGTAGGTTGTTTTTTCATTTTGTTGATTGTATCTTTTGCTATACAGAAGATTTTATGTTTGATGTAGTCCCACTTAATTATTTTTGCTTTTTTTGCTGTGTTTTTGGTATCATATCCAAAAACTCATTACCAAGACCAATGTCAAGGAGCTCCTTTTCTGTGTTTTCTTCCAGGACTTTCATGGTCTTATGTTTAAGTCTATAATCAATTTTGAGTTAATTTTTGTGAGTGGTGTAAGATAGGAGTCCAATTTAATTCTTCTGCAAGTGATTAAACAGGTTTTCTAACAACTGTTATTGAAGAGGCTATCCTTTCCACATTGAGTATTCTTGACTCCCTTGTCAAATATTAATTTATTTCTGGGCTCTCAGTTCTGTTCCATTAGTCTATGTGTTCCATTAGTCTAGGTTTTATCCTCTAAGATCAGAAGATAAAACCTAGAAAGCAAAAAGAAAAATAGATGAAGAAGAGAGAATTTATGTAATAAAGAAGGGTAATTGAGCTAATTGTTCTATATTATCTTTAAGTGGAGTAGCAAGTGTAAATTGGAAAGGATGGTAACAGAAGAAATATTGGAAGAGATCATAGCTGGTAATTTTCCAAAACTGATGAAAGATATCCAACCATATATTCAAGAATTGCTACAAATACAAAGAAAATCATAACTACATGCAAAAGTGTAAATGTGCTTGAAAAAAGACACAAAAAGAAAATCTTAAGAGTACCATATTTCAAACAAAAGGAGAAAGTACATACTACCTTCAGTAACTTAGTAAGACTGATTGCTAATCTCTCAATGCAACAATGAAACACTGTCTTCTGTCTTGGAAGACAATGGAATACCTTCAAATTTTGGAGGTGGATGAGGGACTGGCTAAAAGTCTTTATCCAGTCAAATTTTCTTCAGAAGTGACAATAAAAGAAAGATATTTTACACACACACACACACACACACACACACACACACACATAAACTAATGGGATTTATCATAACCAGACCTGCATTTAAGGAAGTACTAAACATATACATTAAGCATAAGGAAAAATGTCCCAAATTCTAGCTATAAGATGGAGGACAGAATGACCCCTACAAATTAAAATACTTTTTGCAGAAAAATAACAATATCTTGTATAGCTTAAAATATATGTGTAATTAAAATACACACAGCAAACATGCTTAGGACTGACGCTGAATGCTATGAAGAATGCAATTTTGTACAGGAAGGTCACTGCCCTCATGGGTATGGATGGACAAGAGCAAACAATACATATTATGCTATATCTTGAATCAAAGTATTTGTGAATTTGAAAGCACTTGTCTTGATAAACAAATTTGGAAATTAAAAGTCTGAATCAGGCATTTACAGTTACATTTTCATTTCTGGGGGAAAGGATATCAAAGGATCTCCTAAGATGTCTCATAGACCCAGGGGAGTTTATTATTTCCCAAGTCAGTCTTACATACTCAGAAGCTTGATTTTTGTTAGTAAAATGAAAACAGATTTGTCTCTCAAGGGAAAACTCCTATTTACCAAGATCATAAGAATAATGTATTAGTTCGTAAAGCCAAACTATTAAATGTTATGCATATATCTCATAATATTCAAAATATAACACCCACATGACAATCCTGTATTCTCAATATCAGTGTTAGTTTGCTATAAGAATTATCACCCAGTTTCCCTGGTGGTGCAGTGGTTGAGAGTCCGCCTGCCAATGCAGGGAACACGGGTTTGTGCCCCGGTCTGGTAGGATCCCACATGGCGCGGAGCAGCTACGCCCATGAGCCATGGCCGCTGAGCCTGCGCATCCGGAGCCTGTGCTCCGCAACGGGAGAGTCCACAACAGTGAGAGGCCCGTGTACCACAAAAAAAAAAAAAAAAAAAAAAAATTATCACCAAAAATGGGAGACAGTTTTCAAAATAATCAGACTAGTTTCACTGTATACATACCTATTTAGAAAAAGACTACTTTTCAGAATCAGGCTTGTTCACAACCATCTTATAAAATGGAGTCTTTGTCAAAGGGTCATATCACTCCCAGTACATTAGCTGAGGTCACTAACAATATACTTTTTAGTCAGTCCATTCACTGATGCTAAATGATGATGGGTTATTTCCCTCCCTGACTTATTTCTATATTTGAAAAACTTAATAGACTCAAGTTGACATTGGGGTTATTATGTTTCTTAAGGCTATATGCATATGTCCTTTTTATTTTCAGTTGATTTTACACTTTAAATTACAGAGAATACTCATATTTCTCTTATTTCTAACATTTTTGATAGCTTCACCTATACACTGACAACAGAAAAATTATTGCTCTTCTTAAGTAAAATAACTAAAAATATATCAAACATACATGCATATATGTTATCCAAATTGTCTGTTGGTTATTGTTGTTCTAAAAAAATCTGATGAAAGTTTTGTTTTTTGTTTTTTTTTTTGCGGTACGCGGGCCTCTCACTGTTGTGGCCTCTCCCGTTGCGGAGCACAGGCTCCAAACACGCAGGCTCAGCGGCCATGGCTCACGGGCCCAGCCACTCCGCGGCATGTGGGATCTTCCCGGACCGGGGCACGAACCCACGTCCCCTACATCGGCAGGTGGACTCAACCACTGCGCCACCAGGGAAGCCCCTGATGAAAGTTTTAACACTGCTTTTTTAACTTACCTGATGAACAATGACATTTTCTACACCATTTGCAGCTTCATAAGGACTGACTGACAGGTGGCATAGAATGTATAAATGGCTCTCTTTGACATGTTATAAAAATGGACAATCAGTTAAAGCTTGTGGGGTGGGGCAGTAATATACAAAGTTAGACATATGCTTAAAATGTACTCAAAAATATGAACACCAATGAAAGTTTCTGGACCAGAGAATTAAGGAGAATCTAGAAAATCTGAAATTAATAGGAATATATGACAGCAGTTCTATCTGGACCAGAAGATTGGTCAAATGTATCTAGATGGAGAGAAGGTCATTGTATATGTCATAGTCCTAAAACTCTAAATTGTTAAAACCAGATAATACACATGGTAGGTAGGTATGACTAAACAGTTAGGAAGACATAAATGAATGGCATTGAAACACTGTGAATTTAAGACTTTCTATTCTAGAAATCTTGGGAGAATGTTCTATTTTTGTATTACTGACTGAGGCACTTAGCAATGACTGAGTTATAACTGTAAGCTGATATCTCTGCTTGAGCAAGTTATTTCAAAGGATTGCCTTACTAGAGAGGATGAAGCTTCCCTAGACAAGAAGTAAAATTCAATCTTTTTTTTTTTTAACATCTTTATTGGAGTATAATCGCTTTAAAATATTGTGTTAGTTTCTGCTTTTTAACAAAGTGAATCAGCTATATGTATACATATATTCCCATATTCCCTCCCTCTTGTGTCTCCCTCCCACCCTCCCTATCCCACCCCTCTAGGTGGTCACAAAGCACCAAGTTGATCTCCCTGTGCTTTGCAGCTGCTTCGCACTAGCTATCTATTTTACATTTCGTAGGGCATATATGTCCATGCCACTCTCTCACTTTGTCCCAGCTTACTCTTCCCCCTCCCTGTGTCCTCACATCCATTGTCTACGTCTGCGTCTTTATTCCTGTCCTGCCCCTAGGTTCTTCAGAACATTTTTTTAAAATTCCATATAAATGTGTTAGCATACAGTATTTCCTTTTCTCTCTCTGACTTACTTCACTCTGTATGACAGACTCTAGGTCCATCCACTTGACTACTCAATTTCGTTTCTTTTTATGGATGAGTAATACTCCATTGTATATATGTACCATATCTTCTTTATCCATTCATCTGTCAATGGGACAATTAGGTTACTTCCATATTCTGGGTATTGTAAACAGCGCTGCAATGAACACTGTGGTACATGATGCTTTTTGAATTATGGTTTTCTCAGGGTATGGGATCTCTGGGTTGTATGGTAGTTCTATTTTGAGTTTTTTAAGGAACCTCCATACTGTTCTCCATAGTGGCTGTATCAATTTACATTCCCACCAACAGTGCAAGAGGGTTCCCTATTCTCCACACCCTCTCTAGTATTTACTGTTTGTAGATTTTTTGATGATGGCCATTCTGACCAGTGTGGTGATTCCTCACTGTAGTTCTGATTTGCATTTCTCTAATGATTAGTGATGTTGAGCATCCTTTCATGTGTTTGTTGGCAATCTGTGTATCTTCTTTGGAGAAATGTCTATTTAGGTCTTCTGCCCATTTTTGGATAGGGTTGTTTTTTTTGATATTGAGGTACATGAGCTGCTTGTATATTTTAGAGATTAATCCTTTGTCAGTTGCTTCATTTGAAAATATTTTATCCCACTGTGAACGCTGCCTTTTCGTCTTGTTTATGGTTTCCTTTGCTGTGCAAAAGCTTTTAAGTTCCATTAGGTCTCATTTGTTTATTTTTGTTTTTATTTCCCTTTCTCCAGGAGGTGGGTCAAAAAGGATCTTGCTGTGATTTAAGTCAAAGAGTGTTCTGCCTATGTTTTCCTCTAAGAGTTTTATAGTATCTGGCCTTACATTTAGATCTCTAATCCATTTTGAGTTTATTTTTGTGTATGGTGTTAGGGAGTGTTCTAATTTCATTCCTTTCCATGTAGCTGTCCAGTTTTCCCAGCACCACTTATTGAAGAGGCTGTCTTTTCTCCATTGTATATTCTTGCCTCTTTTATCAAAGATAAGGTGACCATATGTGGGTGGGTTTATCTCTGGGCTTTCTATCCTGCTCCACTGATTTATAATCCCCTCTCCTTGTGCACCCCGAAACAATAGTCTCTTGACTTTCAGGCAGTTCCAGACTTTTTCCTGGATCCCCGCCCAGTTAGCTGTGGCGCACTAGCCCCCTTGAGGCTGTGTTCATGCAGCCAACCCCAGTGCTCTCCCTGGGTTCTGACCTCTGAAGCCAGAGCCTCAGCTCCCAGCCCCCACCCACCCCGGCTGGTGAGCAGACAAGCCTCTCAGGCTGCCGAGTGCTGGTCGGCACTGATTCTCTGTGTGGGAATCTCTCCGCTTTGCCCTCTGCACCCCTGTTGCTGCACTCTCCTCCATGGCCCCAAAGCTTCCCCGCCGCCAACCCCCCATTTCTACCAGTGAAGGGCCTCCTTAGTGTGTGGAAACTTTTCCTCCTTCGCAGCTCCCTCCCAGAGGTGAAGGTCCCATCCCTATTCTTTTGTCTCTGTTTTTTCTTTTGCCTTACTCAAGTACAGGTGGAGTTTCTTGCCTTTTGGGAAGTCTGAGGTCTTCTGCCAGCATTCAGTAGGTTTTCTGTAGGAGGTGTACCACATGTAGATGTATTTTTGATGTATTTGTGAGGAGAAAGGTGATCTCCACATCTTATTCCTCTGCCATCTTGAAGGTCCTCCTCAATCATTTTATATATGAGGAAAGTGAAGATTAAAGAAACTATATTTTTAAGGTTACACAAGAAGTAAGATATTTGTGTAAGCATTTACACATAGATAAATAAACTAGCTGAACATAAACAAATGAGTAGGATACAGCTTTAAAAGAAAAACATACAGGAAAGACTTAGTGATATCAAATGACGTTTTGTTAAAAGCTGCATTATGAAATGCTCATCAAATAATTGAATGAAACATATTTAATTTAATATAGAGGAACTGCAAGTCTAGAATGTAGTTCATCAGACTTCCTCTGAATTCAGCACTGTCAAACCAATTCTGCTATATTTTATCCAACTTCTAGCATGACCTCTCAAGCAGGACTCCCATAAACTAGAATCCCTCTCCTGAAAAGTTCATGGCTTTATAGTCATGCAGGTACTATTGGTAAAGGATACTCAAGAGTTGATTATAATAAAAAAAAACAAATCTTAGAAAATAGCAGAAACCAGCAGCTATTTATTAAAGATCAAGAGAAATTGTAGGAACTGGCAAAAAAACCCCACATAAATCAGTAATCTATTTCCCTGTGTCTGTTAACAGCTCTTAGATTAGAATATGTTTGGATCTAATTTTATTTATTTATTTATTTATTTTCAGAATGGTTTGCTGGCCTCATATTTGTTTAGTCTCATATTAGATAATTTCTTGTTAATTTCTATATTTCACAGAACAGTTTCTAATTAAAGTTGAATGCAACCTAAGTGGACAACCTAAGTTGATCCGATTTAAAATAACATTGAGTAGATCCCATATTTCACTGAATAGAGAAATACTGTTTTAAAGAAAAACGTCATAGATTTTATGTGGAAAGGACTTAACCAACGTCAAACTGTTAAAAGCAGACATGACTGGGAACCTGGTGTCCCTGGCAATATCAATGGTTCCCAAACTTAGTGGATTATCAGGAATCATATTTCCATGCCCATCAAAAGAAATTCCAATTCTGTAGTCTTGGGAAGAGTCAGTACATTGCAGTTAACCAGCAACCATGCCCCCACTGTGCACAAACAGGCACAGAAAACACTGCAGGTGAATACAACAATCAGCTAGGTTAGGTCTCATTACGTTGAATGATCATGGGCATTTCACTTAACCTCATTCATAAATGTAAAAAGTTAGATGAGATAATTTCTAAAATGCCTTTTGACTGCAAATTTTATAGTTTTGATATAGCCTCTTGCCTAGTCCAGGGGTTTCTTTCCAAGAATGCTTGATCTCTCAGCATCACTCTGGAGGTTATCAGTTCCACTGTAATAAAGCTCCCTATGCTGAGCCAAGATATTGCAGCTTCCACCGCTTTGTTCAAGTTCTACCATTTGAAAAAAATATATTCCTGTCCATCTGATAGCCCTTCGGATGCTTAAAGGCTGATTTTGCATCTTTCCTACAAAATTTCTTCTCCAGGTTAAAAAAGATGTAAAGATTATAGCCATGAAAGAATATACTTTCTTCTCGATAAGTTACTTGAAATGGAACAAGTTCTCAAAATCAGTAAGATGTTGCTTCACCAGGAAAGAAGAAAAATCAGTGAAGTAATTTGGAATCTTTTATCAATACTTACATTTAGAGGAAATCTTGCCAAGAAGAAGGCTGAGGAAAATTGTAGGAGTGTTACAGCCTACCAGCAGATGGGTGTGGTAAATTCCAAAGTGAGGACTGGAAGATTGAGAAAAAAATGATAAAAGTTACATACATTTGAATAACTTTTAAAATTAAACTGTATAGACTGTAGCATATTCTTTTAAAATCATGATATTGTTTTTGATATCCTGTTTCTATTGAGGAAAATTTAATCAAATCAATGTCCAGATTATTTTTATACTATATAGTCATTCAAATATAACATTTATATATAATGGGATCTAATTACATAAAACAAAAATAAGATGCTGTCTAAAAAGCAGAGGATAAAGGAGGTATAATAGAATACTATTTATCTATGAAAACGTGATCATAGTAAAAATAAATTATACACCAAATCCAAGAATTATATAAATAGTAGGTTTAACATACAAAAGAGGTTAATTCAGGAAAAATAGAAGTATTCCATTTACAATTCAGGGAAAAGTTTATTAAACTTTTTATTAAACTTATTACAAGTGGTGCAGTTACTAGTTGTCTGCAAATATGTGTGTAATCAAAGCTACAAAATGGTCTTACCACTCCTCTTTCTTTTATACTCAAATTTTTAATTTCATCCTTATTTAGTTTTTCCTTTATTTCCTACAAACTTACTACTTTCCTTCCCACTCTTCAAAACTGTTATATGCTTTACAAAATTATTAGGTCAAAAGTCCTTTTTTCCAAATATGTTGTGGATATTTTTGTCTCTTGACATTATTGATCACTTTTCCTTCTTGAAATTCTGTATCTTTAAGTTCAGAGACATTAAAATGTCCTGATTTTCATTGTACTTGTGTCTGTCTTTCTTTCTGCGGATTGTCTTCTTTCATTTTTCCTTCTACAGGAAGCAAACCTATTCTTGTTTCTTTTTTTTAAATACAAAATCAATAATTATCAGTCTTTAATATAAATCTCTACTTCTGAACTCTCAGTAAGCTTCTAATCCCTTATCTCCAACTCTCTCCTTAACATTTCTACTTGGATGTCAGTCTATTATCCTACAGAATTGAAGAGTGCTAAAGTTCCAACTGACTTGAAGATCATCTAGCAAAATCTCAAGTTCCAGATAAGGATATAACTTGAAAGAATAACCATGCAAAATCACTCAGATCATAGGGGTAGGACAAAGACTAATGTAGAAGTTCTATGTTCTCCAGTCCCCAAATAATTTGTAATGTAGCACACACATGATTTTTGTTTGGTCGATATTTTAGATTAAATTCATAAATTTTACAGACCATAATTTATTAAAGTAAATTAGTATGTAGGGCAGGATAAGGTCCATAACAAGTTTAGGCCAAACAAATATATATTTGGCAATGTCCAAGATTGACTCACAAAAAAATTGTTTGTTGGACTGAGTAAGAATCCTTTTTGAAGTTTTGAGAACCTATAAGATAACTGGTTCGAGTTCATGGGCTCAGTTCTCATGGGTTGGTAAACTTGATATCTCAAATATCCCTAAAAATTTGGAATCTGCTCCAGTGACTGTATTAAGAATGCTCTTATCAAATTTAGATGTCTGGGATGGCAGCTTGAGTAGTTCAGCAGACCTAGTCCCAAGGAAACACAGGTAAACCGGTAAAAAGCAGAAAAAAGATAACCATTCAAAGTCTCTGAAAATTATTCTAAGGACATAGATAAAATTAAGAAATTTATTTTTAAAAAATTTACTAAATTTTGGTGAGAATCTGTGGCACTTGGTCATGACTTGTTCCCTCACTCCCCCACTCTCCTCTCCCTAGACAGTAAGCACAGCCCCCACCATGCCTGGTCCCTCTGACCCAAGTTCCCCTCACCAACAAATTTCTAGGTTCATCTGAAGCGTAGGAGCTGGCCTCACTTTTCACTTTCATGCCCTGGCCATTGATATGCTTGTTTAGCTCTACTAAAGTAACAGAGGTTGATTGCAAAAACAAACAAACAAACAGAAGTGCCAATCTAGGCAGTATGACCAATAAAAAATGGTTTCCCTGTCCCCTCACCTCTCAGTCAAAAGATACGGTATTTCAACATCAGGAGCAGGCTACCAGAATTTCTCTTCTCCATCCCCCAGTGACAAATGGCAGAGGCTAAATTCCTGGTGAGTGTTGCCAAGAACTTAGGGGCTCCCTTCCTCAACCCATCCTTTCCATAGAGCAGAGGATCTACTCTAGGCTGAGATTTTTCTGGCCTTTATTTCATTTGCCTCAACTCATTTATAGGACAAAAGTTCTGTATTCAGAGAGGCAAGCTGAGAAGGCTACTATATCCATCCAATACTCTCATAATGGAGTGGTGTCATTCAAGGAGAAGGGGAACACTGTCCCTATTCTCGGCTCTGGAGCAGGTGCTTGGAGATGTTTCCCAGTGGGATAGGCAGTTAAAATAAAGAGCTCCAAAACTCTCCTCAAAGTTACTGAGAAATGAGTGCAATTTGATTGTGGAAGTTATGTAGCTTCCATTTGTGAGGGAGCTTTATAAAGGGTTTTGGACCCAATTGTTGTCACGTCGCCATCAAATATCAGAGTCTCTTTGATTCCAGCTCTGGTCCCTGATAGCCATTTCTGGTAACCAACCAAAAAAAGTTTCACTCAACCTTCTGTTACAGGGACATTCTATGATTCATAGCAAGAATTTGGTCAAAGCACTCAGGCCTCATTTTATTCTGGCTATACCTAAACATGATCCTGAACTTTTATATCACAAATTCAGAGTAATACAGTAGCTTGAAACCTGGTCTCAATCCTAACTCATTAAAAATTTCAAGTCCTTTCCCAACTCAAATAACAGTTTATAATATTGAATTTTGGTGAAATTAATGTATAAAAGTATGGTGCCTTTTTTTTTCCTGCAAGGACATATTGAGTACCTGATCTGACTATTTAGATTAAAAAAGAAAATAAACTTGATAATAAATGTGAGAGTATGTATAATGCAGCTAACCACTGCCTCCATTCTAACCTTTGTTCTTTCTTTCAAATCAAAGTATATTTTCCAGGAACCCTTTCCATGTCACTGAGGAATCTTACTGCTCATCTTCTACATGTTTCCCCTTAATTTTTATACTCCTTTATATCACAAAGTTTACTCCTTACACTCGGGGGGAAAAAATTCCTTATATATAAAAATAATTATCTCCCCAAAATATTTTTAAAGAATTTGAGACCCACATATTTTCAAGGAAATACATAGAAAAATTCAAGGAAATTTTTAAATTGTTTACAGCGGTAGTATCTAAGCATTATCCAAGACACGTCTCCATTTTTTGGTTTTGATATGAGAAATAGAAATTCACATTTCCAGACAAAAACAAAGCTCACACGTTTTTCCTCCCCTTCTTCACAGAATAAAATTCTTGAAATAAGTGTAAATGCCTTAGCAAGACTTAAGATTTAAAATTTCATTAATTTATCCGAAGATTTTAGGCAAATACCTCAGTGTTGAGAAGATATAAAGTAACTTCAAAGTTATTAATTTTTTTTTTTTTTTTTTTACCATTTTTGAAGTACAATGTGTGGTAATGCTTTTTCCCGGGGAAACTTTAACAATGTTATATATTTAAAAACTGACCTGGAGGATGGGCAAGTCAGAAAGGAATCAGGTTTCCGGACCTCGGATGTTGGCTGACTGGGATTGGGGCTCCACAGCTCTGCCTCAGCGCTTGACGTAGCTGCCCCGGGAGCTTCGGGGCATTGGTTCTGGAAGGAGAGAGATTTGCGGCCCGCGCCTGTGCAGTTCGCGGCCTGCGCATGAGCAGTTCGCGGCCCGCGCATGAGCAGCTCGCTTCCCGTACTGTCAGACGCCGCCTGTGGCGCGTCAGACACCGGCTGTGGCGCGTCAGACGCCGGCTGTGGCGCTTCCGCGCCTGCTGTGGTGCTTCCGCGCCAGCGCGATTTCTGCGCCTGAGCCAGTTTCCAGCCACCTGACCGCGCTCCTGGGAGAGGCCCTACCTCACTGTGACTCGGAGTCTTGTGGGGGGTCAGGCATCCAAGAGGATTGAGGTTTTCTTGATATGTGGCGTGTGCGAGACTCCTGAGGACGACTCCGGAACCGTGGGCCTCCGGCATCCAGGTCGTTGAGGTAAATTAAAAGAAAAAGAAAAACTATTTATATATATATAAAGTTTTGCTTCTAGAAGTGAAGCATGACGTGACGGTTAAGGCACTCCTTATCAATTTATAGTACAATTTTAGTTTTTAAAGAAATATTGAGACCACTGATTTTTTATACAAGCTATATGTCAGAGGATGATGAGAATAGCTGAGAAACTAGTTACGTGCGGTGACCATTTTACAGGGTGTATTGTTTTGATAGACTGGTGGCCCTGGGAAGCAAATTCTGGTACAAAGTATTGGGCGAACCCTGAGCAATCCTGCACGGTTTTACCTAGTGTGCCTGGAACATAAGGCCCTGACCACTCTTTTTTTTTTTTTTTTTTTTTGCGGTAGGCGGGCCTCTCACTGTTGCGGCCTCTCCCGTTGCGGAGCACAGGCTCCGGACGCGCAGGGTCAGCGGCCATGGCTCACGGGCCCAGCCGCTCCGCGGCATGTGGGATCTTCCCGGACTTGGCACGAACCCGTGTCCCCTGCATCGGCAGGCGGACTCTCAACCACTGCGCCACCAGGGAAGCCCCCTGACCACTCTTTAAACAAGACATTTCAAAACAGCCAGGCTGTCTCCCTCCGTGAAAAAGAGCAGGCTTCTTCACTGTTGATTATAAAATACCAGATTCCCTAAGCTCCTGTTTCTCTTCTGTAAGAGAATGCACGGTGTGTGCAGGTATCCATCTGGGACCTTAATTTTGCCACTGTTGTGTTACCAACCAGGGTTCTTGGCCTTCTTAATCAATAGAAATTGATCAGAGGCCGGACAAGAACGTCAGGCAAGGCTTTATTGGGGCCCCTGCTGCAGCAGCGGGGAGCAAGAACAGACAACAGGTTCCCTTGCTTGCTCGCTCCCTGAGCCAGGGCGAGCTGGTTCCTTCTATGGGGTGAGGGTAGGGGTGTGTCCAAGGGTTGGGCCAGAGGGGTGGTTTAGGTGTTTTGCCCACCCTTTAGGTGGTGGTGTGTGCAGGGGGCATGCGCAGTACCCTGCTTTTGCTCCCGACCCCCTGCATTTGCTCCAAGCTCTTCAAAAGTGGCAGCTGGGCTTTTTGGTCTCTTTGTATCTTTTGTCCAGAATTTGTCCCAACTACTCATGCATGCAGTTATTTTTAGTCCCATACAGTGTCTTTGTATTTTATTCCTTGAGGAGAGGTGTCCAGGTGCAAGCATTGCAGCACTGCAGCAAAGGGTGCCAGGTCCCAGCCTGTCTCATTTGGGCTTGGGGTCAGGGGAGAGCTAATTCAAGTTTTATTCTCATGCTGCTTGCTTTGCTATGAATAATGACTTAATTTGTCTCTAAATCAGGAGTCTTGTTTCTCTGCTAGCACCCATGAAAGGGTAACAGACTAACTTTTAGTTTGTAAGTAGGGTAAAGACAAATTTCAGACGCAGATGCAGAGATTTACATGAAGAAATTTTGCAGGGGAGTGTTTTCTGTGGGGGCATGGAAGAAGCAAAACTAGACAGAGGGAAAACTTGATCTATGATGCAGTCACACCAAAGACCCCAACCAGTGCTGCAGAGAACTTGGGATGAGGGATAACCCTTCAGAGATGCAACAAATTGAGGCAAGAAGGTCTGGCCTTTGTGTCTTTGCATGTGGACTGATCCTAAGAACGAGGCATGCTCTTGAGCATGGTGGCCTCTCTTTGCCTAAAGCCAAGGAAAATAGGGGAAACCTGGCTGTGCACCCCAGCATCCACTAGGGCTGTAAATCAAAAATATCAGATGAATGGCCTCTGACAAAACAATGAATTTTCTTTGGAAATATATGGCATTTCTGTATTGTCATGCAATGGCATTTGTGAGTTTAAAAAATACACTTCTGAGATAAAACCCTGTTTTTAAAATTTTAGGTTGCATGTGTGAATAGACTCAAGTAAAATAGTTACTTTGGTAAGATTTGTGACTTCTATTCTGAAAATATCCACTTTAAAAGCAAAAAATAACTGTGCCAGCTTAGCTTTTGTGGTTAATTATGGACAAAATATCAATTATCAACAACTAAAAACTTTTTCCAAGTAACTACTGCCTTCTCTTCTCATTCACCTGAACACTCTGGTAATTTCTTATATAATTATCTAGACATCTGTAATGTAGTTTACAATCATATGAAATACAGATTCTAACCTGAGTTAGAATTCTCACTCTTATTTTTTGCTTTACTTTGCACACATTGCTTCGTTTGTCTTTGCTACAGATTTCTATTTATTACAGTACAGATAATGATTGTATTTAGATCAAAGCGTTGTTGTTAGCATTTGAGATATTCCACTTGTCTGTGTACTTAGAAAGGAGTAAGTTGTCAATATACCTCAACCATCATTATTATGCTTTATTGTATTTATGTCTAGAGTGAAAAGCTCTCCCTTCCTCTTATGAAGGACATGTGTGCGTCTATATACTTGGGCTCATTTCATAACCTGAATCTCACTACTGAGTTCTAAAGGGCATGGGCAGTGTCTTATTTAACTGTGTATTGCCAGTGCTTACTGCAGTGCCTGACATACAAATGAACTTAATTGCTTGTTGAATTAATGAACAGATGGATTAAATAATAATGCATTTTTTCAGTGTTGCTGGGTTTGATACAGAAACACAATTTTATGCTTAGAGACCTTCATAGCAAATGAAGATAAAAGCAAAGCTGTCAGTAAAGATGGTTTTGAGTAACAAATGTAGTATCTGAGGACAGTGCTGGTAAATATCTGTGAATGTTGTTCAACAGGGGAGGATAGCAAACACCTCCTAACATGGTGTTCTTATGTTCTTACCTCTTGGTGCACTTGAGAGCAAAATTTCCTATCCTTTATTACAATACTGAAAGGTATGCAAGCTAGTAGAGAGTAAAATAATAAGGCAAGTAAGTATTTTCTTGTTATTCAAGGTTATCAGTCTAATGATATAGGAATTCTTATGTGGTAGTGCTTGAGAAAGGGCATCTGTTTTCTTTGGAGGAATATCGTATAAGAGTTGGTGCCTAAGCTAAAGCTTTAAGAGCAAGAAAATCTGAATTAAGTTAAGATATGGGTAGGAGAAGAGGTCTTGGGGGAGACTGTTCCAAGCAGTCATGTGAGTAGTATGTGCAAAGTAGCATATGTGAGTGAGAGAATTTATTTGGAACTTTAAGTAATTTAGCTCAAGTGATGAAAAATGAGTGAAGGGAAATGAAAGAAGAGAAAAAGTAAGAGAGTTGATTGGGGTGGAGGAGTCTTTGGATTCCCCCTGAAGCAGAGCCTGAGCCAGTGATGTAAGTATTGATGTAGGTATTTTATTTGGAAGGTGATCCCAGGAAGCAAGATTGAAAGAACAGGAAGGGTAATTCAATTAAGAAGAAACGGCTAATATAAGAATAATTATCAAGGCCACTCCTTTGTATAATGGGGGCTCAATTTCACCACACCTCCTGAGAAAAATAAATAATAGTTCCTAGAGTTGTCCTCCTAAAGGAAAGAAGGCTGGAATATTTACTTACAGGCACTCAACTCCTATCAATTGAGGTTGTCCTAAGGTATTAATTCCTCCATATTTTCAGGGTTCACCTGGGAACTCTCCCAGCCTGGCACCACTTTCTACCCCAGGAGGTGAATCATTGGGCTGGAAGGCAAGTTAAGGCTTTGCAGCGTACACTTGATATGGCATGTTGTCATCAAGAGATCAATTGGAGACATAAACTGTGGGCATAAACTCTCCACAGTAGCTGCAGATGAAATCAGAGATGGGCTAAGGGGATGTGATGTGAGGCACGAATGTGTCTGCTACAGGTAAATAGCAGGGTTAGACCATGGGGGCCTTGTACACCTTATTAGGGAGCTTGGAATTTACCTATTTATCTTAATGAACTGAGAATGTGTGGAGTGAGAGACTTATATGATCAGATATGGATTTTTTTGGACATGAGATATCCTCATGTCCTTGATATAAGCACTTATGATGATATGATTAAACATCAAAATCCAGTTGGATAACATGGTACTATACCCAAGGCCTGCCAATATGGAGAAGAGATTACATTACATGCTTTTGGCATTCTGCTGCTGCTCAATTAAAAACTCCTTTTAATAGGACATTAAATACAAATTATTAACTTTTAATAGTCCTTAGCAAATATTTTGTTATTGCAAAGAGAGATACCCCTCATTATATTGGTAACATTTACTGTGTAAAAACCATATTGAAATGTAGTGACTTAAAACAGCAATTACTTATTGCTGACAGTCTGCATGTTGGCTAGGAGCCAGCTGACTTAAGCTGGGCTTAGGTGGAGCAATTCTATTCATCATTCTCCCAGGCCTATTCTCCCAAGCACCTTCTTTCTTTGAACGTGGCTAAAGTGTAAAAGAACAAGTAGAAACATATAAGGTTTCTGAGGGCCTAGGCCTAGAACTGATTCACTATCACATCTGTCTCATTCCATTAGCGCAACAAGTCAAATGGCCAAGACCAAAGTCAAGAGGCAGGGAAATACAGTGCCAGTTTAGTGAGAAGTCACATGGCAAAGTGTGCATGCCTACAGATAGAGTCAAAAAATTGTGCTCACTAATACTATTTACTACACTGTATTAGTTTCATAGGGCTGCTGTAACAAATAACCACAAACTTAGTGGATTAAAACAAAAGATGTTTATTCCCTTATAGTTCTGGAGTCCAAACGTCCAAAATCAAAGTGTTGAAAGGGTAGGTTCCTCCTAGAAGCTCTGAGGGAGCATATGTCCCAAGCTTCTCTCCTAGTTCCTACTGAGTATAGACAATCCTTGGTGTTCCTTGGCTTGTAAACATATCACTCCAGTCTCTGCCTCTATCTTCACATGACTTTTCTGTGTCTCTGTGTGTCCTTTCTTCTATCTCTTAGAAGAAATGGAGACTCATCATTTTATTTAAGGCCCAACCTAATCCAGGATGATCTCATCTCAAGATCCTTACCTTAGTTACATCAGCAAAGACCTTTATTCCAAATAAAGTCACATATTGAGCTTCCAGGTAGCATATCTTGGCGGGGGAGGGGGGCACTGGTGGGGACTGTTCACCTCACTCTACAAACTCACTCTCAAATACAGTTTTCAAGATTTTTTACCATGGGTATCATCACATCCAAGTTAGTGATTGGATTTAGCACCTTAGATTTTAAATAAACCAAATTTCGATAATTAAATCTTTCATGTATGAAAATATTGTATCACTCAAATTTTTGCTAAGAACACTGAAGTAGGAATTATGTGAAAAAATAAATCAATTTAATATAGAGATTTTATTTAATATAAATGTACAAATGACATGAAAAATGCTACCAAAACTTTAAACAGCTAATAATGATACCATGTCATTGTATATTTCTTAATTTTACATGTTAATAAGGTACATAGTTGACCCTTGAACACTGGTTTGAACTCCGGGGGTCCACTTATATGCAGATTTTTTTCACTAAATACCTACTACAGTACTACACAGTCTGTGGTTGGTTGAATCGCAGATGTGAAACTGTAGATACGGGGGGCCAACTGTAAAGTTATATGTGAATTTTCGACTATGTGAGGGTTGGTGCCCCAACCCCCATGTTGTTCAAGGGTCATCTGTACTCAGTTCTGGACTCATAAATGTACACATCAATCAGATGTGCAGCAAGTCACAGACCTGTGATTTGATACAGGCTTCCAGAAAATCATGGAGCAAAAATAGCCAATAATAGAAACACTTTGGCAGTAGACATGCCATCTCAAATTTAGAAAAGCCCAGAAAGTATTTGTACAAGAATGGATAAGGAGTTAGACTGCTTCTAATCACTATTGTCTTCCACAAATTATATAGCAAAACTGTGGAATAAAGGAGTATTGGAGTAAAAGGTGTGGTCCCAGGCTGGTGCCAATACATGAAATGTTTAGTTCTATTCATTACCAGTCCTCAGTGAAATAAGGACAACTTCAGGGTATTTAGTAACTTTTATTGGAATTTTACATTACTTCTACATCCTAATTATATGATTATAAGACTCACCTCATTAAACATGGTCTAAATCATTTGAGTTGCATGTAAGGAACTGGGTGCTAGTCATGCACACTTATTAACTGTGTGATAATTAAGATTTGTCAACTTTAATCCTAAAGTGTATTAAACTTGGAATCCATTTCTTTCATGAAAAAGTAACTTAAATTTTTGGAACTGGCTACTGATGAAGGATTGAAGATATTTTGAAAATGTAGCATCACTTACGTTTTGGATAATAGTTAAAAGTGATTATCCTGAGCTTTATGAAATTGCTTTAAACTCTTTTACTCCATTCCCATTCACTTACTTCGTTAAGACTAGTATCTCTACTGTTGGTTTTCTTGAAACAAAATATAGAAGCAGTTTTAACATAGATCATCTTTTGTCACATAGTCATCATTCCAACCTAGATTAGATAAGTTAATACATTTACCTAATCTCAGTTGTCAGGTTAAAATTTTTAAATATCGATATACATAGTGTTCATTCTAAATATGTGAACATTTAAGGTGGAAATCACTATTTCACTTATAACCTTTAAGTTATCCTTTTTAATGACAAAAATTATAAGTTTAATAGCAACTATCTATATTGTCTTTATGTACACTTTTAATGAACTTTTTTTCCAAAACAACTTTTTACTGAAGTACAGTTGATTTATAATGTGTTAGTTTCAGGTGTACAGGAAAGATATTCAGTTATACATATATATATTCTTGTTCAGATTCCTTTCCATTATAGGTTATTGCAAGATATTGAATATAGTTCCCTGTGTCACACAGTAGGTCCTTGTTGTTTATTTCATATATAGTAGTGTGTATCTGTTAATCCCAAACTCCTAATTTATCCCCCCCTTTCCCCTTTGATAACCATAAGTTTTTTTTCTAATGTCTGTGAGTTTATTTCTGTTTTGTAAATAAATTCACTTGTATCATTTTTTTAGATTCCACATATAAGTGACATCATATGATATTTGTCTTTGTCTGACTTAATGAACTTTTAATGAACAGCATGTAAGTTTTACATTTTTCGCTTTTTCCCTATATTGTTTGTTATAATTATAACTATATGTGTAGTGGTTCTAATAGTATAAGATTGGATATAAAAATGTATTTATCTTAGACTTTTCCTTGTCATATTTTCCTAGTAATACACTTTAATTCTATTTTTAAAATATATTGGCTTATGATAGTTGCTATTTTAAATAAAGTGGTGCAGCATGAATAGTTTAAGAAACAATAAAGTAGATGACTCTTGACTAGGTATCAGAAATTGTCCAGAAATAAGTTATACTAATATGTGAATCAATAGTGGTATAGATCTTACACCCTTTTCAAGAACTCAGGGCAATGTCCATAATACATAGAAACCTAAGATAGCTAACAAGTATGTGTATGACCTATTGAGTAATTTTTTATGACAATAATATTAATAATTAAAATTATAAATAAGATTTGACACTCTTATAATGCCTTACTGATTATTTTTGAAACCCTTGTGATATTGGACATGAAATTTTCAAACTACATATCCTAATTTAGTACTTTACAGGGATATTTGATGCTGATTTTACTATGGAAGTGTTACAGTACCAAGGAAATGAGGAATTGTTTCTCTGATTATTCTTTGAATGAAAAATGATATAAAAGGGCTTCTAACGTTGGCAAATAAATGTGGATAATGCAGCAGCTACAGGCAAAAAGATACTCTTATAGGGGAAAAAAAAAACCCAGAAAACACCTCAGTTCAGAGAGACACAAAGGTGTGGTATTTTCAGCAATTCCTACCATTCCTATTATTTACAGGCAATAATGATAATATATAGCTAGAATTTTTTTGACCACATAAAATGTGTTACACATCCACTACACACATACACCCACCCACACGCATGCCCGCATGCACATGCACACCCATCCATTCCCTATGATGCTCAAAAGAAGCCTGTAATTTAGGTACCGTGATGGTCTTTTGATGTGTTTACTTAGTTAGGCTACACTTACCAGTGATTAATCAACCACTAAATGTTGCTTTGAAGATATTTTGTAGATGTGATATGGTTGACTTTAAATAAGGGAGGTTACTCTAGAAAATCTGGTTGGGCCTGAATCGGTCATTTGAAAGGATTTAGTAGAAGAGCTGAAGCTGCCCTAATGAAGAAGAAATTCCTCTTGTGGACAGCAGGTATAGCCCATGCCTGAGACTTTGCCTGCCCTAGGGAATTCACATTTGCCTAGCCACCCCATAGTTGTGTAAGCCAAGTCCTTGTAATAAATCTCTTAATATATATCTGCTAAACCCTGACTTACACTGGTGTTATCATACGTGTTTTATAGATTTGAAAAAGTTAAATTTCTTATCAAAGGTGAAGGTAGCTTTGTAAGTGCCTGAATAAGGATTTGTACTCAGATTAGCAAACGCCAGAGTTTATAACCCTTAGAAACTGTGCCCTGATACATGAGCAGTGTTTGGGTTTGTATGTGATCAGCAGACTTTCCATATAGCCCTCAGCCATCTCTTAGCAATGAAGAAGTGGACCTTAATACCAGACAGAGCTGGTTACACATCCTCTGGAGTATGTTGAAAATAGAAACAGTTTATTGAGCATAGTTCGCATTAGTGAATGTAGGTTAAACCGGTCTTAACTTTTTGAGGCTAGAGTCAGGTTCTTCCAAGAAATGGTATCTATAGATATCTTGAGTGGGAGGATCTTATTCTACTATAACAGTCAGTATTGCTAGCAAAATCTACAATAGAAAGACATATGTAGCTCTTTTATTCCTTTTCCCAGCTCTCCATTCAGAATTCTGTCTTTTGGTTTGGGTATAATGTGCATTTTGCTTTCATAAATATTTTTCTACATATCTTCACAACTCTAAGAGATAATTGGAGTGGATATTTTCTCTTTTTATTAGCCATGAAATGTAAGACTTAAGGAAAATTTAAAAGACACTTGCTTAAGGTCACATAGCCAATAAGTGGCTAAATCAGAAGTTAAAAGCAGTTTCTGCAGCTCCATCCTTACTTTCATGCTCCACATTTGATCACCCTTCAAGCAGAATGCAGGTTTCCTTCCTTCCATTGTTTCTAGATGGCCCACTCTGAGTTTAGAAACAAGAAAACACTGAGGAGAAAGGTTTTACTCATTGGTCATACAGCAAAAATAACAGTAAATAAATTGTTTTCTATTGTTGCATAACAAATTGCCACAAACTTACCTGCTTGAAGCAATGTGCATTTGTAGTTCAAAAGTCCAGCATGCATGGTTGGTTTCATTAATCAGAGTTTCATAACGCTGACAGTAAGATGTCAGCTGAAGTTGCAGTTCTTATCTAGGGCTTGGCATCTCCTTCCAAAATCTCCAGTTGTTAGCAGAATTTACTTTCTTCTTATGCTTTTTGACATGACCCCCTTCATTGTCAAGCCAGCAGCAGGAGGTTAGGTCTCTATCACACACTGAATCTCCCCTATTTCCCTTCCTTCTTATATTTTAAGGGCCCTTTTGGTGGAAATAAAATTAGACTCATTAGGTTCCCATCCTTCCTTTGCAACCACTAGGTATATAAACTTGGGGTGGGGTGTCACATAAACTTTCAAGGCTTCATTTTCTCAGATAGAGAGTGAGGACACTGAAGTCTACTTTTTCACTGAACAGATTTCCTGTCACGTTAGAATCACTCTAGGGTCTCTTTCAGTTCTAATTTTGAATCATCTGAACAAGAAGTTAAGTAATAAAGATGTACTTTTTGCCAAATACATAACAAGATTCCCTGATTATTCTCAATAAAAGTTTATTAAATGAAAAACAGTTAAAAGGTGAATAAGAGTACTTTTTAAATTATCCATATTTCACAAAGGGGAAAAATTAAGCAAAAGTAATAGAATTGCTCAGATTCTTGACCTCTCTGCAAGACTTATAAATTTTATTAACTTAATTCATGTGAAACCTAATATCTGATAGCTATGAGTCAGGAGCAGCAATTAATTATACTGGTGCCACTCAAAAAGGAGTAGGTCCTAATGTATAACAACGATCAGTCAATTCTACAGAAAACTCCCTTCTAGATTTAATATTGAACTACCAACTTAAAATAATGTTTTCAAAGAAAAAAAATGTGTGATTATGTCTTCATTATGCATGGCTCTCTCTGTATATTATAAGCAAGCATAAAGTTAATTTTGTAAGGTTTATGGTTTATTTTTTGTTTGTTTTATTTTATAATGTGATGTGGCAAGGATAATAAGTATCAGTAGAGAGCTTTGTTTTAAGTTGGCTTTTCTACACACAGGTTGAATTGACACCTTACATACCCAAACTGCTGTTTTGAATAAACAATGTAATACTTTGTTTTTTAAAGCCTTATTTAATGAAATCAGGGCACATTAAAACCATTTTGCTCTTTGGGAATATAGTCGTTAATCGAAGTGTGGAATCTGGGGGAATAACTGAAAATAATGCATTATGGAAAACTTTAATGAGTTAGCGTTTCTAAAAAGTACTGAAATTCTGAGACAGATTTTTTCTGTAGATGTCAGTGAAGACGCAGAGTCTCTTTATGCAGGGTCTGTGTTAAAGGAGCTGTGTCACAGGAAACATACTCCAAGATGGAGAGTTGTATGCATATTTATTGGGAGATGGTCTCAGAATACATAACTTTTAAGAAAATGAAGGTAGGAGTGGGCAGAGAAACACGCTGACCTGCAGTTTAATTACAACTAAGGTCTTTGTAACCCCACATGAGCTAGTCATTGGCACACTTTAGAAGGAAGAAAAACCTTAACTAGACAGTTCCTTGCAACTGATAACAGTTCCCAGTGAGAGATATTTCTGAGTCACCAGTAGCCAGTATTCCCAGCAGCTGGAGGATGAGTTCCATATTAGATATCTATCGTTGCTCTTTAAAAATTACCACTTATTTAGTGGTTTTAGACAACATACATTTATTATCTTACAGTTCTGGAGGTCAAAAGTCTGAAGTAGGTATCATTGAGCTTAAATCAAAGTGTCGGCTGGGATGTGTTCTGTTTTGGATGCTCTAGGGAAAATTACATTTTCTTTCTTCCTAATCCAGCTTCTAGAGGCTGTCCTCATTCTTTAGCTCAAGACCTTCTTCCATCATTAAAGCCAGTAGCGTCTTATGCTGCATCACTCTAACAGGCATTCCTGTCTCCTTTTTCACTTTCTAAGAATCTTGTGATAACATTGGGCCCACCTGGATAATCCAAAAAATTTTTCTTATCTCAAGGTTAGGTGAGTAGCATTCTTAATTCCATCTGCAACCATATTTCTCCTTTGCCATGTAACCTAACATATTCACAGGTTCTGGGAATTAGGATGTAGACATCTTTGAGGGATCATTATTCTGCCTATAACAGGTGCATTGATCCTGTCTATCTCTGTGTGTTTTTTTCTTTAGATCCTTAATTGTAGAAGACTTATTCTGCTAGTCTTCTAGTTGTTCTATTCTATTTCTAGTTTGCTGTTTTATCAGAAATGAATGTTGGATTTGTTAAATACTTAGTCTAAATCTATTTAGATCATCCTGTGGGTTTTTTTCCTATATTTTATTAATATTAACTGTATCATGGCAGAAATTTTGCCTAGTAATATTATTTTTTATAAATTTATTAATTTTATTTATTTATTTTTGGCTGCTTTGGGTCTTTGTTGCTGCTCACGGGCTTTCTCTAGTTCGTTGTGGTGCACGGGCTTCTCATTGTGGTGGCTCCTCTTGTTGTGGAGCATGGGCTCTAGGCACGTGGGCTTCAGTAGTTGCAGCACGCAGGCTCAGTAGTTATGGCATGCGAGCTCAGTCATTGTGGCTCACAGGCTCTAGAGCACAGGCTCAGTAGTTGGGGCGCACGGGCTAAGTTGCTCTGTGGCATGTGAGATCTTCCCAGACCAGGGCTCGAACCCGTGTCCCCTGCATTGGCAAGTGGATTCTTAACCACTGCTCTACCAGGGAAGCCCAATAATATTATTATTGATATAACAATTTAACTTGGTGAAGGAGTTCAGAGAATTTAATTTAGCTTTCCCTACTACAGTGATTCTTATCCCACAGATCCAAGAAACAATGTGAGTGTTCTGCTAAGTACAAAGCTTAGCCAATCCAATTATACATTTGGAAACTGAGGAAATGACCACTGTTTGGGTTTGTGAGCCCAGAGAATTTGCTTCAAGCTAGAATGAGGTCAGGACTACATTTATTACCTGGCTACCATCTGCCCTCATTTTAATAATGGCAAAGCTATTTGGTGCTTGGATGTCAATGCCAATCCAGCCCGTGTATCCAACAATCCAGCTCGATATCCAGTAATCAACAAAAGATATTTTTGTAATCCCTGTATCCACTATATGGTTACTTAAGAATAATATCCCTAGGTCCTTTTGAAGGAACAGTGTTAGATTTACAGAAAAAATTATGAAGCTAGTACAGAGTGTTTCTGTATACTCATTGCTTATGTACACCTTCTTTTGCCTTTAGGCTTACCAACTTTACACATTCCCAAAGTTATTTAGATCAGCATGCTAATTTTTTACTTTCTTCACTGAGGTTGTTTCATACGTTTGTAATACATTTAGATTGTTTCGCTTATTTTTAACATATTACACTCTATCCTCAATTCCCTGAGTTCTTAAATTACTTTTTATGAATATGTATCATTAAAGTTGACTCTTTGTGCTGAAAAACCTGATGTGTTGTGGAAAATGCAGTGTCACTTATCCACAATTATAGTGTCATACAGAATAGTTTCACTGCCCTAAAGAATACTCCGTGCTGCTTCACTTATTCAGCCTGTGTCATTTTCTGAAACTATTGATCTTTTTTTTTTTTTTTACCATGTCTATAGTTTGTTTTTTCCAAAATGTCATATAATTGGAATTATAGAGTGTGTGACCATTTCAGAACGGCTTCTTTCGCTTATCAGTATGCATTTCAGCTTTATCCATGTCTTTTCCTGGCTTGATAACTCACTTTTATTGCTGAATAATACTGTTTTGTATGGATGTGGAACAGTTTATTTACTCATCTGTTGAAGAACATCATGGTTGCTTCCGGTTTTGCTTGATTATAAATACAGCTGCTATAAATATTCATATGCAGGTTTTTGTGTAGACACATTTTCAAATCAGTTAGGTAAATATCTGGAAGTGTGCTTGCTTGATCACATGGTAAGGCCATGTTTAGCTTTGTAAAAAACTGCTAAACTGTCTCCCAAAGTGGTTCTATCATCTTGCATTCCCAGCAGCAGTAAGTGTTCCTCTTCCTTAACATTGTCATCAGGAACTGGTATTTTCAGTTTTCTGGATTTTAGCCTTTCTAATTGATGAGTGCTGGTTCTCTAAGAAATTTTTGTGCATAGGAAGTTTTGGGAAGATTTAAGAGATTAGGGAAAGAAAATTGCAAGTCTTAGAGAAAAACCATTGCCAGTTGTTTTCTGAGAATGCAGAGGACAATCTCTATTGATACAGTTTCTAATAGTGATGTATATTCTTATGATTAATTACAGTTATTACTGAATTGTGCTTAGGCTTCTGCCTGTGCTTTGGGATACAGTAACTTAGAATTTTACTTTTTTTTTCATTTAAGCAGCTTCACAATGACAATGGATTACCAAAAGCTTTTATTTGCACAAATAAGCTGTGCAATGAATAGTATAACTGACCATTGCTTTCTTGAACATGGGCCTACCTCACAGAGTTAAAAGTAAAATTTTTAACAACACAGTTACAGCATAGATAATATTTTGATTTTTCTCCAATTGCATAATTTGTAGACTTACAAGCACCTAGTTTTTCATTTATTTTTACAAGGGTATTTGGAAATGCTAATTATGTCTGGCTAATATGTGTTTAACTTGCTCCCCTACTTATAAAAGGTGAAAATACATTTCAAATAAAATGGCCTTCTTCTATGTTATAATCTATATTCTTATTTCCAAATTGGATGATTATTAGGCATATATTTAATAACTACTCTTAGGTTAAAAATGCTCAATGTGACCTTTACTTTGAGACTGAAACATAATTTTCACTATTTATTCATCTGAATTTTGCTATTAAACATGCAATTTTAAAAGTCTAGTAGGTACTTTTACATTAATAACTGTCGTACACATGTATTTAAGCTATTGTCTCATACTGGATTTGAAAGAGTATAAGTGATCTAGTTTTTGTAAATAGGTTTCTCTTTGAATTGGTAAAATTATATAAATATAACAGGAGTCAAATACATGCCTTACTGTTTAAAATAAATTAACTTAAATGGAGTTTATAACACAATTGCATGTGTCATTCTATTAATCAGAATTAGTCAAAGTCTAGTGAATTACCAAATAAAGAAGGATAAGTAAAATCTCACTATACTTTTATTGTCTTAACAAGGTGCACTGGATTTTGCTTGAATAAATATAGCAAAAAATTCACTTCTATAAGTTTTTCTTTTATTTAATACTTATTAAAAGGGAATTGGCACTTTCAGCAAGTGTGCTAGCTTTATTCAGTCAAACATTCCAGCTGAGAAATAATATCTGTATGTAATAGTGTAATAACATTTGTTTATATGCTTTTGGTTGTCTCCAAACGAATGTCTCCAAACTACCAGGGTAATGAGAATTTGAAGAGTGAAGACCTCCCAAAAAGGGAAGATCGGATAGATTAGCCCAATATTTAGAAGCACTTTACTTCTCAAAGTATTTGCTTATTCAAAACCTAGGGCTTGGCTTTTCACTTGAGGATCTTTGGTTTGAAGCTGAGGGCAAGACCTCTGTATGTGGCACCCTATGAGCAAGTGAAACTGGACCAAGCACAAAGGAGAACAAAAAAAAGGAGCTCATATTTCCTTCTTCCTGCTGAAGTCTGTCTGCGGTACTGCAGTATCTGATCCTACAACAAATCAGTCACTGAGCTCTCATTGGCTGCCGGCAGCCAAAGTACCAGGTTACCCATCAGCACTCTAAATCAGGAGAACCTTCAAGATGGCAGAGGAGTAAAACATGGAGATCACCTTCCTCCCCACAAATACATCAAAAATACATCTACATGTGGAACACCTCCTACAGGACACCTACTGAACGCTGGCAGAAGACCTCAGACTTCCCAAAAGGCAAGAAACTCCCCAAGTACCTGGGTAGGGCAAAAGAAAAAAGAAAAAACAGAGACAAAAGAATAGGGACAGGACCTGCACCTCTGGGAGGGAGCTGTGGAGGAGGAAAAGTTTCCACACACTAAGGAGGCCCTTCACTGGTAGAAATGGGGGGTTGGCGGGGGGGAAGCTTTGGAGCCATGGAGGAGAGTGCAGCAACAGGGGTGCAGAGGGCAAAGCGGAGAGATTCCCACACAGAGGATCCATGCCAACCAGCACTCACCAGCCTGAGAGACTTCTCTGTTCACCCACCAGGGCAGATGGGGGCTGGGAGCTGAGGCTCTGGCTTCAGAGGTCAGATCCCAGGGAGAGGACTGGGGTTGGGTGTGTGAACACAGTCTGAACGGAACTAGTGCACCACAGCTAACTGGGAGGAATCTGGGAAAACGTCTGGAAGTGCCTAAGAGTCAAGAGACTGTTGTTTCAGGGTGCACAAGGAGAGGGGATTCCTTCCTTGTCTGCACACAGAAGGCAGGGCAGTGCCTAAACAAGCTCCAGAGATGGGCGCAAGCTGCGGCTATCAGCACGGACACCAGAGACGCGCATGAAACACTAATGCTGCTGCTGCAGCCACCGAGAATCACGCACACAGGTCACTATCCACACCTCCCCTCCCATGAGCCTGTGCAGCCCACCACTGCCAGGGTCCCGTGATCCAGGGACAACTTCCCCAGGAGAACACACAGCAAGCCTCAGGCTGTTGCATTATTATGCTGGCTTCTGCTGCTGTAGTCTTGCCCCGCATTCTGTACCCCTCCCTCCCCCCCCCCCCGGCCTGAGTGAGCCAGAGCCCCCTAATCAGCCACTCCCTTAACACCCTCCTGTCTGGGCAAAGAACAGATGCCAGAGGGTGACCTAATATAGAGGTGAGGCCAAATCCAAAGCTGAATCTCAGGAGCTGTGCGAACAAAGAAGACAAAGGGAAATTTCTCTGTGCAGCCTCAGGAGCAGCGGATTAAATCTCCACAACCAACTTGATGTACCCTGCATCTGTGGAATACCTGATGACAACGAATCATCCCAGAATTGAGACGGTAGACTTTGGGAGCAACTGTACACTTGGGATTTGCTGTATGCAACTGACTAGTTTCTGATTTATATGTTTATCTTAGCTTAGTTTTTAGCGCTTGTTATCACTGGTGGATTTGTTTATTGCTTTGGTTGCTTTATTTTTTTATTTTAATAATATATAGTTTTTAATTTTTTATTTTAATAATTTTATTATATTTTTCTTCCTTCCTTCCTTCCTTCCTTCCTTCCTTCCTTCCTTCCTTCCATCCATCCTTTCTTCCTTTTCTCCCTTTCTTTCTGAGCCATGTGGTAGACAGGGTGTTGGTGCTCCAACCTGGTGTTAGGCCTGAGCCTCTGAGGTGGGAGAGCCGAGTTCAGAACATTGGACCACCAGAGACCTCCAGGACCCATGAGATATCAATTGGCGAGAACTCTCCCAGAGATCTCCATCTCAACGCTAAGGCTCAGCTCCACTCAATGACCAGCAAGCGCCAGTGCTGGACACCCTATGCCAAACAACTAGCAAGACAGGGACACAACCCCACCCATTAGCAGAGAGGCTGCCTAAAATCATAATAAGTTCACAGAGACCCCAAAACAAACCACCAGACTGCCCACCAGAAAGACAAGATCGAGCCCCACACACAAGAACACAGGCACCAGTCCCCTCCACCAGGAAGCCTACACAACCCACTGAACCAACATTACCCACTGGGGGCAGACAACAAAAACGACGGGAACTATGAACCTGCAGCCTGTGAAAAGGAGACCCCAAGCACAGTAAGTTAAGCAAAATGAGAAAACAGAAATATGCAGCAGATAAAGGAGGTAGGTAAAAACACACCAGACCAAACAAATGAAAGGAAATTGGCAGTCTACCTGAAAAAGAATTCAGACTAATGATAGTAATTATGATCCAAAATCTTGGACATAGAAAGGAGAAAATACAATAAACGTTTAACAAGGACCTAGAAGAACTAAAGAACAAACAAATGATGATGAACAACCCAATAAATGAAATTAAAAATTCTCTAGAAGGAATCAATAGCAGAATAACGGGCAGAAGAACCGAAAGGTGACCTGAAAGATAAAAGAGTGGAAATAACTGCCGCAGAACAGAATAAAGAGAAAAGAATGAAAAGAACTGAGGACAGTGTCAGAGACCTCTGGGACAACATTAAACACACTGACATTCAAATTATAGGAGTCCCAGAAGAAAAGAAAAAGAAAGGGACTGAGAAAATATTAGAAGAGATTATAGTTGAAAACTTCCCTAATATGGGAAAGGAAATAGTCAATAAAGTCCAGGTAGCACAGAGAGTCCCATACAGGATAAATCCAAGGAGAAACATGCCAAGACACATATTAATTAAACTATCAAAAATTAAATACAAAGAAAAAATACTAAAAGCAGCAAGGGAAAAGCAACAAATCATATATAAGGGAATCCCCATAAGGTTAACAGCTGATCTTTCATCACAAACTCTGCAAGTCAGAAGAGAGTGGCGGGACATATTTAAAGCAATGAAAGGGAATACCTACAAGAAGATTGCTCTGCCCAGCAAGGATCTCATTCAGATTCAACAGAGAAATTAAAACCTTTACAGACAAGCAATAGCTAAAAGCATTCAGCACCACCAAACCAGCTTTGCAACAAATGCTAAAGGAACTTCTCTAGGCAGGAAACACAAGAGAAGGAAAAACCTACAATAACAAACCTAAAACAATTAAGAAAATGGAAATAGGAACATATGTATCGATAATTACTTTAAATGGAACTGGATTAAATGCTCCAACCAAAAGACACAGAATGGCTGAACAAATACAAAACTAAGACCTGTATATATGCTGTCTACAAGAGACCCACTTCAGACCTAGGGACACATACACACTGAAAATGAGGGGATGGAAAAAGATATTCCATGCAAATGGAAATCAAAAGAAAGCTGGAGTAGCAATTCCCATATCAGACAAAATATACTTTAAAATAAAGACTATTACAAGAGACAAAAAAGGAGACTACAGAATGATTAAGGGATCAATCCAAGAAGAAGATAACAATTGTAAATATCTATGCACCCAACATAGGAGCACCTCAATACATAAGGCAAATACTAACAGCCATAAAAGGGGAAATCGACAGTAACACAGTAGGGGACTTTAACACCCCACTTTCACAAATGGACAGATCATCCAAAGTGAAAATAAATAAGACACAAGCTTTAAATGACACATAAAACAAGATGGACTTGATTGATATTTATAGTACATTCCATCCAAAAACAACAGATTCCACATTGTTCTCAAGTGCTCATGGAACATTCTCCAGGATAGATCATATCTTGGGTCACAAATCAAGCCTTGGTAAATTTAAGAATATTGAAATTGTATCAAGTATCTTTTCCAAGCACAGTGCTTTGAGACTAGATATCAATTACAGGAAATGAACTGTAAAAAATACAAACACATGGAGGCTAAACAATACACTACTAAATAACCAAGGGATCACTGAAGAAATCAAAGAGGAAATCAAAAAATACCTAGAAACAAATGACAATGAAAACATGACAACCCAAAACCTATGGGATGCAGCAAAAGCAGTTCTAAGAGGGAAGCTTATACCAATACAATCCTACTTCAAGAAAAAAGAATCTCAAATAAACAGCCTAACCTTACACCTAAAGCAATTAGAGAAAGAAGAACAAAAAACCCAAAGTTTGCAGAAAAAGGAAATCATAAAGATCAGATGGGAAATAAATGAAAAAGAAATGAAGGAAACGATAACAAAGATCAATAAAACTAAAAGCTAGTCCTTTGAGAAGATAAGCAAAATTGATAAACCATTAGCCAGACTCATCAAGAAAAAAAGGGAAAATACTCAAATCAACAGAATTAGAAATGAAAAAGGAGAAGTAACAACTGACACTTCAGAAATACAAAGGATCTGAGAGATTACTACAAGCAACATACACCCATAAAATGGACAACCTGGAAGAAATGGACAAATTCTTAAAAAAGCACAACCTTCTGAGACTGAACCAGGAAGAAATAGAAAATATAAACAAACCAATCACAAGTACTGAAATTGAAACTGTGATTAAAAATCTTCCAACAAACAAAAGCCCAGGACCAGATGCCTTCACAGGCGAATTCTGTTAAACATTTGAGAAGAGCTAACACCTATTCTTCTCAAACTCTTCCAAAATATAGCAGAGGAAGGAACACTCCCAAACTAATTCTATGAGGCCACCATCACCCTGATACCAAAAGCAGACAAAGATGTCACAAAAAAATAAACTACAGGCCAATATCACTGATGAACATAGATGCAAAAATTCTCAACAAAATACTAGCAAAAGGAATCTAGAAGCCCATTAAAAGGATCATACACCATGATCAGGTGGGGTTTATCCCAGGAATGCAAGGATTCTTCAGTATACACAAATCAATCAATGTGATACACCATATTAACAGACTGAAGGAGAAAAACCATATGATAATCTCAGTAGATGCAGAAAAAGCTTTCAACAAATTTCAGCACACATTTATGATAATAACTTTATTGAGATACTATTGACACATGACACTGTGTTAGTTTAAGTTGTACAATGTGTTGATTTCATATGTTTATAAACTGTAAAATGATTGCCACCCACTCTCATTGGTGATAACAGGAACTATTATTGGTCCTTTGTGACCTTTGGAGGTTTTTCCTCTAATATTCTTCGCCTGTCCTTGAGTAATCTCTTCTTATGCATGCATTGATCTGTACTTATCCGAAACCTTGAGTGATACATCTGAGTTTGGCTTTACTCTTTCTCTGTTCAGTCTCATCCTCCCTAGTATTCTGAAAACTCTAGCTTATCCTTCCTGGGCTCCCAGTTATGTTTCCTGAACTCAGAGGGACCCTTGAGCATTGCCTAGACTTCTTCTTACATTACTGCCTAAAACCTCTCTTTTGCTAGTAAGATTGGGTAATCATAGGGGACACCTTATTCATTTCTCCTCACTCAGGGAGAACTATTCTTCTCTTCCTGATGTCTTGAAATTAGTTGTTTCATACATTTTGTCATGATTTTTTTGTTGCTCTTCTGAGAAGGGTAAATCTACTTCCTGTTACTCCTCATTGTTGGGAAATAAAAATCATCTGGTAACTTAGCTTTGAAAATTTTTGAAAAGAAGGCAAATGCTACTACATAAACAAATAAGCAAATATTTAAAATATAAAAATATATGTATAATTGCAAAAACAAAACATGAGGTTATCTAATCTTAATATCTAATATTAGGAGTTTAAATAATTTATATCCTTTTAACACAGTATTTGTGGAAGGAGAGACTTTGGTGTCAGATGTTAATGTGTCACCTGGCTCCCTAAAATGTGGGTAATAATTAGTACTCAAAGAATTTTTGTAAGATATATATCCCCTATCACAATATTTAACATGTTGCAAACAATCATTTTATGTTAATATTTCGTGCCTTCGTGGATCTATCTGGGATGTGTGAGATGCTTAACAAAGAAGTTTCCCAGAGAGCACAGGGGAATAGGATTCAGATGCGCCAAAGCAGATTTTCCTCCCCAGCTGATGTTATACTTTCTCTTGATTTTACTTGGCATAACCTTACTTCAGCACCTCACCCTTGCCATATAACAGTATGAACCATATCAATTTGGTCAAACATTGTCCTCACTCTTCACTTAAGTAGCAGCTATTTCCCTTCTACATCCCTTCTACATCCTCTCTAAACAACGTATGTTCACAATCCCTGCTACTTCCCCTCATGACTACCAGAAACCAGTTATTATTGGTCTTTGACAGTGTTTACAAGTAAGGATTGTAGCAGTGCATATAATCAGATAAATTTTTATTTTGTAAAAACACAGAAGAAAGTAAATATAATGGAATGTTCTTGTCCACATTAGCCCATCAAATCTAAAGGACCCAATAACTGTGGAGTAAAATTCCTGCAGGATCACTCACATTATATTCATTGTTGGAAAAAAAAATCTTGTCTGGGTATGAAACCACAATAAGAGGCGTCTGAAGTGAAAATATATTTTTTTTCCTTTCCACTGCCCAGATTTGTTACAGTGAGCTTTTGGTTGTCTGAGGAATAAAAATGGAAGTAAAGAGTAGAAACTCAAGGCTATTTTTGAGTTATCTCTGAGTTGACTATAAGTTGCAAGCAGTGGTATTATGTATCTTTTCTCTTTTGAAGATAGCGACAGCAGTAATGACAATAACAATAATGATAACTTGCTACCTTGCACTTACATGTAGTCTTTTAACCCAGTTTTAAAAACAGCAATTACAGTTTATGATAGCCTTGCATGTTGCATGTTAGGATAGCCATTAGGTCCTGTATAGGGGTGAGCAAATGAAGATGTGGTGACCTAAGCTCTTCATTCTCTGTTTTATGGCCAGCTCTACTATTGAATAAAAGTGGAGTTCAGTGATTGGTGTAAGCTTCTGGGATACCTAGTGAATTTTTCTAAGTAGGGTTACTAAGCAAGTTGGTTTAAAATGATAAAGAGTAGAAGTTGCTTTTATTCAAAAAAATTAGGATAGTGTTATCTTTCTCTTTAAATCTTTTCTAGAAACCAGATGTACTGTCTTACCTTATTGCTAGAAAACCAAGAAAAAAAAATGTGATTTTTACCTTGATTTTCTTTTATACTTAAAATTTTTTTGTTGTCTTGTACATACTTTATGGTATTCTAAATCCATTTTACATCTAACTCTAATTCTATCTATAGATGTTAAATTTGTTTGGATATAAATAAGTGTATTTTGAAGACTGTGTATGATATTAGATGCTTATTTGATTAGCAATTCACCAAATATTTACTGAATGCTAAAATACTTTAAGGAATTCAAAGAGAAACTAAGGTAGAAAAATTACTTTGCACATTCTTTGATTACTACTTCATTTGTCTAGCAATTTCAAAGAATGAGAGAGGTCTGTGAATGTATGTTTTTGATATTTGAAAATTTCCTTTTTGAGACCAGATCTTTTATTTTAGAAGAAACTGTATTTGATGTATCATAAAACCTGCTATGTCTTCCAGATTGACAAGGGAATTGAGAATGCCCAGATAATTAGAAATTTTTTCTTTAGAAGGCAAACTTCTATTTTAAAATAAACCCTAGTAGAGAGAACCATCAGCTATGTAAATTAGACTGTGTTGTTTGTGGATTAGAAAACTAGAAGTCTCTACTTATTTGACAAGGGAAATAAAACTGTCCAGATATCTAGGAATGAGTCCAAAATTGATTACTCGTCACCAGGAAGGACAACAAGAGGCAGAAGAGGGACAGTACAGCTAAGCATTGTGGTTGGGAGTTCTAGTAACAGATCCTTGACATCAGAATACTGAAGGCAAGAACATACCTCTGCAATGATAGGCTGCCAACATCACGTGATAATTTGCCAAGTGTAAATATGAAATTATCTCTTTTTTAATCTAATTTTTATTTCTTTGATCACTAATGACATGTATTAGTAATACATTAGTCTATAAATTTGTGTCTTACTGAGCTCAGTGTTTCTTTTGTCAATTTATTCACTGTATATCCTATTTGACATATTTTTCCAGTTTGTGGTGAGATTTTAAATACTGCTTGATACTTCTAATGTTAAGTAACTGCATCTATTAATATTTATTTGGTTATTTTTGTATTCTGCAGTTATTTCTCCCCAAGATATACAAAATGTAACATGAATTAAATCTATCAAATATATAAGTGAACACTTAACTGTTTAATATATCCAAAACTTGGGGCCGAGGGTTATGGCTTGAATTGAGGCTCTAATTAAAATCACTCCTCCTTGAAACCTTATTTTCTTTATGTTTTAATTGTATAATTTCTTCATTTCTGCATATATTTGTACCATAAAATCAATGTCATTGACATATTAGGGCTTGCACTGTGATCATTCTCTTTACTGGTAAATTGTGTGTGTGTATGTGTGTGTGTGTGTGTGTGTGTGTGTGTGTGTGTGGTTACCATGTCACATGATTTTAATTATTTTTGATGTAAAAATGTGTTTCAATACCAGATGAAGCAAGAAGCATTAGTCAGAGTCCTCTAGAGAAACAGAACCAATAATATATAAAGGGAGGTTTATTATGAATTAGCTCACAAGTTATGGAGGCCTAGATATCCCACAGTCTGCCATCTGCAAGCTGGAGACCCAGGAAGGCCAGTGGTGTAATTCAGTCTGAGTTTGAGGGCCTGAGAACCAGAGGAGCCAATGATGTAAATACCAGTCTGAGATGAAATGAGATGACCTGGCTTAATAGTGAGGCAAGAAAAAAAGGGGCAGATTCCTCCTTTCTCTACTTTTTTTTTCTATCTAGACCATCAATGGATTGGTTGATGGCCAACCACTTTGGGGAGGGCAGTTTACTGAGTCCACCAATTAAAATGCTAATCTCATCCAGATGTACTCTCACAGACACACCAGAAACTATGTTTAATATAGGTACCCTGTGGGCCATTCAACCTGACACATAAAATTAACCATCACAAGATTCAAATTAATTTACTCCTTTATAATATTTGGTCTTCTACTCAAGAACATGATATATCTCTCCAATTTTTTAAATTCTTTCAATCTTTATAGCAAAGTTTTGAAATTTCTTATTAGTCTTTTCACCTTTTTACTAGTTACTTCTAGGAATGTTATGTTTGTTTACATAATATAAGTATATATATTTTAAATTAAGCTCATTGGTTACTGTAAGAGTACTGCAGTCAGTATTTATATTGGTGTTCTTGTTCCCAGGTAATTCCCCAATGTTCATTTCAGTTCCACTTTGGTTAAGGGGAAAAATACTTTCTTCATGTCCCCATTATTGTATGTAACCTGAAGTCCAAGGAGAGCTTCAGTGTGCAGGACTATTAAATCACAGGTTAGTCCACAAGTCAGCAGGGGGATCCTTGCCTCAGGGTAGCTGATTCTCAGTGTTATCTTCCCTTGCTTCCCTTTCTTGAACTCTCAGAACTTTCTATCTCCTTCTTTTTTAGAGGCAATCAGTTCTTCCTTTTTCATTGAGTTATTCATCAGTCTCTCTTACCCTTACCCAGGACTTACCCAGGATCTTTCTTTTTTTTTTTTAACATCTTAATTGGCATATAATTGCTTTACAGTGGTGTGTTAATTTCTGCTGTACAACAAAGTGAATCAGTTATACATATACATATATCCCCATATCTCCCCCCTCTTGCATCTCCCTCCCACCCTCCCTATCCCACCCCTCTAGGTGGACACAAAACACCGAGCTGATCTCCCTGTGCTATGCAGCTGCTTCCCATTAGCTATGTATTTTACAATTTGGTAGTGTATATATGTCCATGCCACTCTCTCACTTCATCCCAGCTTACACTTCCCCCTCCTGGTGTCCTCAAGTCCATTCTCAATGTCTGTGTCTTTATTCCTGTCTGGCCCCTAGGTTCTTTAGAACTTTTTTTTTTTTTTTTTAGATTCCATATATATGTGTTAGCATACAGCATTTGTTTTTCTCTTTCTGACTTACTTCACTCTGTATGACAGACTCTAGGTCCATCCACCTCACTACAAATAACTCAATTTCGTTTCTTTTTATGGCTGAGTAATATTCCATTGTATATATGTGCCACATCTTCTTTCTTTGAAGAGTTAAGTAGTAGATGGATCTTCAAATCTTGGTTCTACCATTATTGGTGTGGGGAGGTGAAATTCCCATCAGGGTATAAGAAAGAAAGTGAAGATTGGTAAGTGCAGAGAGGATTCTGATTAATACTTGGAGTTAAAACTTTGCTATATAGGTGTTTATTAAACATACAATTTTTGCCTAATCCTCTTAAATGAGTATTTGAATAAAGGTTACTTGAAGTTCTAATGATGTTTTAATTGATTTTCTTGGATTTTCTTGGTATTTTATATACAAATAAGGATCGCTTTCCCACTTTTCCTGTGACTTCAATTTAATTTGCTAAACTTTTCCTGCTTTAATTTTAATGAGTTAATGTTGTGATAAAACATTAATATTTGTTTTATATAAAAGCTCAAAGAATAAAAACTTATATAATACATAAATATATTTACCAGTTATGTTCCCTTAACTGCACTTTTGTTGCCAGAGATGATCACTATAACAATTTAGCATGTGTACTGAAATTGCCATTTCAGCAATGTAAACATAAACTCTTTGACTATTACGTAGTAATCTTGAATATGGACACAGCATGTTGTATTTGGAGATTTAGATATTTTAAAATTTGCGAATATTAGAACAGTGATGCAATAAACATTCATATGGTGGGTTTTGTCGCAGAGTATGCATTTTGGTAATGTTTATAGAGACAATGTTTATAGAGACTGTAAAATTGCATTCCAAATTGGCTATTCTGATTTGCACACACACCAGCACTCCATTTTTTCTGTATAAATTCCAACAATGGGAATTTTATTCTCTCCCTGTCTCTCTTTTTAACAGTTGAGTTTCATGTGCAAAGAATAAGATTAGAGAGGATACTTGATTTATGACACATTCTCATTATTGATCATACAATTTATGTTTATTTTTAAATAGTTTTAATAATACAGTAAGCATCTGTGAAGTAACTGTTTAAAACATATGGTATGACCTTGGCAATAACCTAGATTTAGTCACTCTTGCAAACGTGACAAGTGAAAAATTATCTTATTTGCATTTCCCTGACTACTTGTTTTTCTCATGAGATTTTTTCTCAACAATTTAATTTTCTTCTTTTATCAATTACCTGTTCATATGCTTTACCCATTTTCCTGTTGAGTTGCTGTCTTTATATTATTTTTTTGTGAAAGTCATATATATATGTGTGTATATATATGCATGTATATATCTGAGTAGTAATCCTTATAAGAGATTTCTCCCTTTCTTATCTTTAAAATTTAATTACAGTGTCTTAAGTCACAGTTAAGTTTTATTGCAGTGTAGTTACTAGTTATGGCAGAATGGTGCTAGGTATTCACCAAAACTGTATTATCTTCTTCCTACATTTTATAGTCTGTTTTATAATAGGGATGTGACTGAATTCTAGTAGCCAAATTCTAGTTTTATGCACCAAATCCAGACCTCTCATCAAAACCTCCCATATGTGATCATCCGTATTAGTTTCCCTTACAGTTGGCACAAATGAAGATTAACCATAGGGTGGGAGCCTCATGACTTAGAGCAGAGCTGCAAGTAAAAGAAGTAGGAAATCCTGAATCAGCTCTTGGAATAGTAAAAATGGATATTTAACTTGAGCAAGAAATGAATGTTATTTTCTTATTCTTCTAACATTTGGGGGTTTGTTTGTTACTTCAAGTAGAATTAGGTATGTCCCACCTACTCCATAATCTTTTCATATGTATTTTGTATTTACTTCTTGAACTGTGATTATCAATACTTTTTAAATAAAGGGGATAAATACATTTATACAGATTTCTTAATAATACTGTATTCCTCATACTGATCTTTTTGTAGGTAACCATCACCCTCTTCCTCCTCTGCTAATCAGGAATTTTTCTGTCCCTAGAATTTTGCCCTTTCCAGCATGCCATATAAATAGAATTTTGTAGTATATAGCATTTGGGCTCTGGTTCTTTTACTGAGAAAAATGCATTTAAAACTCATTCATGAGCATGATATACACTACTGATACTATGTATAAAATAGATAACTAATGAGAATCTACGTATAGCTCAGGGAACTCAGTGCTCTGTGGTGACGTAAATGGGAGGGAAATCCAAAGAAAGAGGGGATATATGTATACGTATAGCTGATTCACTTTGCTGTGGAGTAGAAACTAACACAATATTGTAAAGCAACTGTACTCCAATAAAAATTAATTAAAAAAACTCATTCATGAGCATGAATGTTTGATCCCTTTTATTACCAAGTACTATTCTGGTATATGGATATACCACAGTTTATATATTCACCATTTGAAAGATGTCTCACTCGTTTGAAGACTTGCTTATTAAGAATAAAGCTGCTACATACATATACACTACCAAATGTAAAATAGATAGCTAGTGGGAAGCAGCTGCATAGCACAGGGAGATCAGCTCGGTGCTTTGTGACCACCTAGAAGGGTGGGATAGGAAGGGTGGGAGGGAGGGAGGGAGACGCAAGAGGGAAGAGATATGGGGATATATGTATATGTATAACTGATTCACTTTGTTATAAAGCAGAAACTAACACACCATTGTAAAGCAATTATACTCCAATAAAGATGTTAAAATAAATACGTACATACATAGATACATACCTGGGAGTGGGGGAGGAGAATAAAGCTGCTACAAATTCTGTGTATGTTTGTACAGATTTTTTTTATGTTTTGTGCAAATGTAGGTTTTCATTTCTTATGAAACTGATGTATCATTGACTTTATAAAAAGCACCAAAAAATGCCTGCATCATTTTTCATTCCCACCAGTAGTGCATGAGAGTTCTAATTACTTGGCATTCTTGAAGTACATGGTATTGTCAGTTATCTTAATTTTAGCCATAGAATGTGTGGAGATATATCTTGCTATTGTTTCATTTTGCATTTTTTTAATGGCTAATGTTTTTGAGGTGCTTATTTTCATGGGTTTATTTGCCATCTGTTTATCTTCTTTGGAGTGATGACTGTTTTGATATTTTGCCCATTTATGTGCTTTGACCTAATGGCGCATGTATTTATTTTATTCAGTCCTTGGCTATTATTTCAGCTAGGCAAATAATTCAGTTTTGAAAATTATCTTCTCTCAGCTCTTTGAATATATTTCCACATTTTTTCTTGTGTTAAATTTGCTAGTGAATTTTTTTCTGATGCCAATCTATTTCTTATTTTATGAAGTTTTTTGGTCTCTGGGATATTTTAGAATTCTCCTTTTATTGCTGATGTTCTCAAATGTCACTGCTTCATTTTGAGTCGTGAGTGTGTGTGTGTGTGTGTGTGTGTGTGTGTGTATGTGTGTGTGTGTTCCTTCATGGCACTTTGTGGGCCCTTCAGTATGGGATTTTAAAATAATTTTTTCTGTATCATTGTCATTTTCTTGCTTCTTACCTACTGGAATTCTTTTATGTGAATATGGAACTTCTGGATCTGGTCTTTGCATACCTTGATTTGTATCTTGTATTTATCGTGCTTCTATATAATTTTGACATTCTGAGATCATTTTAACTTTATCTTAATGTATTATTTTATCCCATTCTGATATTCTCTTAGATAGATGTTTTTCTGTCTTCTTGACTATATTTTTTCAGGTACCTTCATCACCTGCTTGAGTTCTTTCATATTTTAGAAAATTGAACTGGATTTTTATATCTGATAGAGGAATTGACTGAGAATAATATTATTACTTTCTACCATTTTCCCTTACAAATTTGTGGACTTTTATCCATGGAATTCAAAATTCTAGTTATACTGAGTTTGAGCAAGAATATGTTCACCTCAAAGTGACCTCAAATATTCATATGTAGTATCATATATTCTGAGAATAAATTGCAAATGACAGAAATATTCCCATAAATTCTAAGGCTTTGTGTGTTCATCATAGTTAATAAGTTCTGTCTCTATCCTTAAAACACTGTGTAGGCCTACTCTTAATGACACCACGTTTTTATACAGAGGGAGAGCTTTATCTGCATCTTCATAAGTTATCTGAGGAAATGAAGCTGGGGGAGGGAAATTACAATCCTAAAAGGATGAGGGAGTTGAACAAGGTGGTTTTTTGGTGAGCAAAGTATGTATAAATAGGGAAGATGCCAGGAAAATCTGTCTGGTGGTAGAGAGAGAGTCTCAGGTTATTAAGATAAATGTGAAAATGAGACTAAATTAGAAAACTGGAAAAATGTACAGAATTAAATCTGAAATCCCAGGGCAGGCTGCCCTGGAATAAGCAGAAGTTTGATACAAAATATAATGTCAACAAAACTGCTTAGCAGAAAGGAAGCTTTAAATGTGATAGATGCTCTTTAAGGGGTAAGTGATGAGATACATGAGAGGTGGATATCGTAGTGGTTCAGAGTTTGGGCACTGCTGCCAGGGACTATGCTGCCAGTGTGTGAATCCCAGCTCCATGAATTACTAGCTTCTCTGAGCCTGAAGTTCTTTGTATATAAATAGTGCTAACATTCCACTTCCTTTTGGGATTTTTATGAAGATTAAATTTGGTAATGCATGTGAAACACTTAGAGACATGTCTTACTAACTTTTAAATACCAGGCATTATAATACAGTAAACATTTAGAAAATCATATTGACATCCATATTTAGGTGACAGAACAATCTGTGATAATAACTTTTACTAATCTCATTCTATGTTCTAGGTGTGTACCTAATCTAATTTGATGCTCAAACAACCCTGTAAACTCTGTACTATTATTATTTATTTATTTGGGTAAGGAATCTGAGCTTTTGTGTAGATGAGTATTTTTCCTAAATTCATGAAGATAGTAAGTCCAAGAATTGGAGGCTTGGCTGCATCCACACCTTCAGCACTTGCCACTGTGCTAGAGTTCTTTAATCATGAAATCATTAGTTATTTGTATAGGATCTCAAAATATGTGGATGGTTATTGATTTGAGATAAACTGAGGGCTGTGTCATGTAACCTTTAATTTATAAAATAGCGTATGTCCATAATTGACAGTTAAGTTTTAACACTGCTACTCAGAGCTACTGAAAAAGAAAGATTTTTGATCTTGGAGGGACATAGTGGGGTTGAGTGAGGGGAAAAAAGGAGATTCCATCCTGCAAGAAGAGCTCAACATCACATCTAAAACGTTCCCAGAAAAATTTCGAATTCCCAACCCTTTTCTGTCTAGAGTTTACTGTTGTAAATAAGGTACAAGAAGGAAGATAACATTTGACACTTCCTAGAACTTAGGGGTTTGAAATGTGCCCATGAGCAGGATATGTAAACAGTTCCTGAAAATTAACCCTACATTCTCACCAAGTAAAGAATGAAAGATCTCTCCCTGCATTCTTGACGTGATCTTTAAATGAGAGAATTTCATCCCTCATATATTATATGCATCAAGGCAGACTTTCACAAGACAAAGGTTATGATCAATTTGCCATATGAGAAGTAACAAGAACAAAAAGACAACAATAGTAACAAGGACATGTATTAAGAATTTAGCCCAATGGAAATTTATCATGTGTGCTTCTCTGTACTATTTGTATTTTGATATCTGTTATGAAGGCAAATAGTATCTAATTGTAATAAACACACATACAAGTACTCATATACTCTGTTGCCTGCATGGAGTTTACTCCCTTTCATTTGTCACGTATCCTTCTATGATGATGCCTAAAATTCCACCATTATGCTATCTTTTAGAATCTTTCTCTTTTTATCTCTTCCATGTGGATTTAATATAGGTATGTACATATATTATGTGTGTATGTATATATGACATGTTTATTATAAGTTAAATAATGCAAAAGAACAAAAGGTGTATAATGAAATAATTTCCTACGACTGCCTCACTTTTTCAATTCCGTTGTCTTGAATGCTCCAAACTTAGTATGGTGGGCATCCTCCTTTTTCCATGCTAAGGCATATTTATTATACACACACCTTATATTTATATACATACGCATATATGTACAGCATTTGAAAGTGGAATGATGAGGTAACAATGATACATGTTTCCATATAGCTAACACATTTGCTTTAATAACTGTAATATTCACCATACAGATGTATAATAATTTATTCAGCCACTCCCATTTTGATGTGCCTTTTTTTTTTTTTTTTTTTTTTTTTTTTTTTTTTTTTTTGCTGTACGTGGGCCCCTAACTGTTGTGGCCTCTCCCGTTGTGGAGCACAGGCTCCAGACGTGCAGGCTCAGCGGCCATGGCTCACGGGCCCAGCTGCTCCGCGGCATGTGGGATCTTCCCGGACCGGGGCACTAACCCGCGTCCCCTGCATCGGCAGGCGGACTCTCAACCACTGCGCCACCAGGGTAGCCCTGATGTGCCCATTTTGGTACACTCATTTCTATTTTATTGCTGCATTAAAAATATAGGTACATGTATTAGTAAGTACTCACGTTTGCATAAGTACTCTGCAACCATCCTTTTTAAAAATACACATTGATTTTGATTGATTATGGTGAGAAGTAGTTACAGAGTCTACATCCATAAATTATCATAAAATAATCCTCAGGCAGGTTTGTGCATTTGTGTATATATCTCTGTATAAATATACTTGTGTGTGTGACTACATATATATGACTATATATGTTTATATATAACTATATATATATACATATTCAGAATTTAAATGGAGTTTTATATTTGTTACAATGACACATTAGATATTGACTCTCAGTATGATAAATTTGTATAAAGTTACATTATATATAACAAATTACACATATTTATTGTATAAATTTGCAATTTATTACATTCATATTTGTTTTGATAGACACCCCGTTCTCTGAAATAGTAGCCTAAAAGATATCAGTTGTATTAATCCTACATAATATGAAGACCAGAAGTAGGCAATCCAGGATGATGCAGCAATTAAAAGATCCAGTGCAGGAACCTAAGCTCCTCTAACTTCTTGCTCTGCTTATTTTAATGTGCAGCTTCTGTCTCCATGGTCCTAATATGGCTCCTGTACTGTGAAATATTGTTCCTGTTTTCTAGGCAGGAAGAAGTGGAAACTGAAAGGAGTGAAATAGGGTTGCTAATAAATCTATTCTTTTTAAAAACGCTTTCCCAGAAGAATGAAAGCATAACTTCACTTTATACCCCATTAGAAAAAATTGTCATATGGCTCCTATCTGTAAATGATTCTGGGGAGGCATTTTGTCTGGACACATTGCCATTAGGAATTGAAAAGGAGAGAATGGATATGAGGAAAGCCTGCAGGCCATGTTTGCCACAAGGGTGTGTGTGTATTATTTGTGTATATTTGTTGTAACTATGAACCATGAGAGCCAAATTCTGATGTGATAGAATTTTATAATCATGACAGCACCTTTCCCAGCACAGGTGCTAGATGAAGACATATTAATTTATTGAGGAATTTATTATGTCTGATAGGGCTTTACTTTTTCTTGGAAAAATTATATATTGACTTTTGTATTATTACACAATATTTGTAAATAGCCAAAATGCTGAATTGCTCTTTTATCTACTTCCCCCATTATTAAAAATGCATACAGAAGTGCATGAAATGTATCCATTCCCATGACATTGGCTATAATGGAAAATTGTCCAAGCCTAGCCTAGACCTAAGGTTTTAATCTTGTGATCCTCTTCATATGTCATACTGTAGTGCATAGACTATACCCAGCACATTTGATTTAAAACTATTTCCAGAAAAATAAATTGTTAAGCTTACTAACCAGCTTTCTTCAGCAGACACATTTTTCTCTTCACAAAATGTCACTATTGCTTCTTAGCACAGCAAAAGATAATGTTTGTAATTCATGGCATTAATAAAGAATTCCTAAGGTTGTTCTTTGCTGAGTGTCTATACATGCTCAGAAATAAATTGGAACATTTGGGAAATTATCTGGATAATTTAAAAAAATAAAATAGCTTTCCTTAATGGTCAAGGGTAATGAGTTATTTTGGCCTCAGTTAACTGAGAATGATAAATCATAGAATATGAGAACACATCATTTGAGAACACTATTATGTACGCCTGTATATTTGTATAGCTATATTTCTATATACGTTTTGAAAAACTATATGGCCATAGTCTGAAGAATAGGTTTAAGAGCTTAATTTTATAAATCGTTTATACAGTTCTAAAATTGGCTGATTTCTCTAATTGACTTTTAAACATTTTCTCTGTTATGGACATTTTCAAATTTTAAAAATAAAGATGGTTTTATAATGTACCTATTGCCCTATTGAACAATTGACAAGACATAGTCAATCCTGAGTCATCTGTATGCCATTCCCTCCCCCTTCCTATATATATTATAAACATTTTGTGTGTAAATATTTCAGTCTGTTTTGAAAAACATATGCATATTACCATTATATTTAAAAATCAAAAAGTAATCCCATAATATCCAGAAATATCTAGATATTGTTCAAATTTCTAATTGTCATTTATGTTTTATTTTTAAACAGATATTTTTGTTCTGTTTGAATCAGGATCAAAACAAGGTCCATATATGGATATTGGTAGATAGATCCCACAAGTCTCTTTTAATATATAGCCCTTGCCTCTCCCTCTCGCTCGCTCTCTCTCTCCCTCTCTCTCCCCCTCTCCCCCTCTCCTCCTCCTTCATGTTGATGATACTGGGTAGTTTATTTTGAGTGTCCCCTACAGTCCAGAATATACTGATTGTACCCTTTTCTTGTTGTTTGTCATGCTCCTCTATCCCCTGTCCCTCTATATTTCCTATAATTTAATTGCTGGAATTAGAAGTTTAGTTACATTTAGGTTCTAGCTTTTGCAAGCTTATTTATGGATGGTGTGTTCTAATTCATTTTGAATGTCGATATGTAGTGTGAGCTGTGATAAATGGCTTTCAGAGTTGAACTTTTATATTTATTTTAAAATACAGTCTCTTTTCTATAATATTAACATTAAATCAAGGAAGTATTTTTCTTATTAAACATTCTGTGGCTTTGCTTCTTCAAAATGGCAGAAGCAAAGAAAAATACCACTGGTGTTAGTCTGTATGCCATTACAGGAATTTTTTGGTCATCATAGTAATTTTTAAATATTTAAAAATATAAAATTATAATTAAATATTTAATTACTTAATCAATTAAATTAAGTTAAATAGTTTCAAATTTACAAAAATAATTTAAAAAATAGAAATAGCTAAACATTTTGGCATATGTTATCTCATTTAATCTTCACAACTAATGTATGAGATTTGTGTTATTTTTATTTTACAGAGGATGAGACTGAGGGACACAGTGGTTAAATATCTTGCCTAAGAACACACAGCAATGAGACAGGGATTTTCCATCAGGCAATCTGACTCCTCAGTGTCTGTTTTTAACTACCAAGCTATACTGTCTTGAAGACAATGATAATGCTAAACGATAGTAATATTCTCCATAAACATAGTTTTAATACTTCTGGAGACGCTAAGCCACAGTGAAACATACAGAACATGAGTGAAACTGATTTGATGCAATTAATAATGGTGCTATAATGTCTGTGCTGTTTTGTGGGGGGGAGAAAGTGGGGGTGTATGATATAGAAATTATAAAACAATTCTTGTAAAGTGAGGAAAGTACTTATCTTGATATAAAATACAATGCTAAAAATATATTCTTAAAATTGGAAGGAACACTAGGAATCTTTAACCTACTCCAAATCAAGTGGCATCTACTTATACACTTCGGGGAATAGTTCACTACTATGTGAATCATTCCACTACTGGGCGGCTCTAACTTAGAAGGTTTTTTAAATTTGGAGTTGAATTCAATCTTCATATAATTATTACCTATTTTGACAATGAATTGTCACAGTAGAAATGGACAGTACTTCTACCCTTAGTCATTAAATCAGACTTCTAAACATCAGCTTTTCAAGAGTCTTAAGGCGTTTTGTACACAAAGCTTCTTGTATACAGTAACATTTCATTCTTTCAACTTAGTCACATGACAGGATTTATTTTTTAAATATTGCTTAAAATGTTCCTTCCTGACACTCCTACCTAAATCAGTCTTTTCTGAAATTTATTTTTAGAGCCCATATTGCAATTTCTAATTATATTGTTATTTGATTTACTATTTAATATCTATCTTATTAAGCTGTATGTTCCATGATGACAGCAGGCACTATATCTCTTTGCTTTACCACTGAATTCCAAGGGGCTGAAATAAAATCTTATAAAAATAAAGAATTCAGTGCATAAAGGTAGATGAGTAAATACATTAATAAATGACTTATTTTACTGATTCCTCTCCATCCAAGCTGATAGGTCAGATTATTTCTTGTTCGCTTTTCAATAACTCATATTTCAACAGTAATCATTAATATAAAGTGAGCAATGTATTTCCGGTATAACTTAACCAATGTAAGATTCAGTGAACTATTCATTCCCTTGAAAGTTATTAGTTGTATTAGTGTCAGTTACCTGGGCACATAGTGGATTTTCAACACTTTTTGGTTCTTTGTTCTAACAGCTATAAAAAATTTCATCTTGTTATTTTGTTTGATCATTTCAATTGTCTGAGTCTTTTGAGAACATTGATTCTGTCACTCAATATATTGTCACTCAGATATTTTTACCTTTTGACAATTGAGTAGGCAGTTATCCATTTTAATTTAATTTCGTGATTAAAACATATTTAATAATGTGTCATGACAGATTAAAATAGAAAGATTGAGCTTGCCACTTGGAAATTTCATTGCAGACTGAAGGCAACATTATCATCACTCAACTACCTAAAAAAAATCCACAAAAGAGTATCACCACCCACCCCATCATTCTCTTACTCTTTTTTCTTTAAGGGTAACATGACTTTGTTAAGTGTCTTGTTGAGATCACAGTCAACCTTTTACAGTCTTTCTTTGTTCTAACAGTATTATAAAGATTTTTCAAAATGGCAGTGTGCTGAAATAGGCACTGTATATTCTTATTTAATCCATGTGCAAAATAGCACATGACAGTGTTATATGAATTTAAGTTATTAGTATTTTGTTATTTGTAACAACCAAACAGATGATAGCAGTGTTAATCTACTCAGAGTCATGATGATGATAATAATAACATTGATAGTAGTATTAGTAATATGTTGAAGAGAATATTTTCTGTAATCAGAGAGAAATAGTCTGGAATTATAAGAGCATAATGAGTGTGTATATATTTGTGAAAGGAAAAGAGTAAATGTGAGGCTCATTAACATCAGTTTGGTCATGAGAGTTCACTGAAGACTATATTCTCACAGCTGACTTTTCTATAGTATTCATTGATTGTTAAAGAGACTCTCATACAGCAGCTTTTGAGCCTAATTTAATATTAACTAAAATCCCAATCTCTACCTGGTTTTCCTATAAGGTAGAAACTAAAACAGGCAGTTTCTGAGTTACCACGTTATTAAGGAGTATAAGCCCAGGGACCAGAAATGAAGGACTAGGGAAATGAATTGGGGAAGAAGAAAAACTGATACTCAGAGACATTTGTAAGTTGCCTTCCATCAAGGACAAGTTATTGCTCACTCTCATAGAACTGGCCCCTATTAATAAGCCTAATGAATTTCAATAGGAGCAGTGGTAGTGGTGGGGGGTAGTTGAAGGAGAAAGGAAATAATTTATAAACCCACTCCCAACTCTCAATTTTACTCCATGGGCATACACTTCACATGGGCAAGTATTGTCCCTCTGTGTTTCAGAGGAAGCACATGGGCAGAGAGCAAGAGACTCTGCCTGGGCATGATTCTGGATGCTGGTAAGTGAAATTTGGTTGAAAGTGCTTACAGTGGAAAACTGGCTGCTGAAGCAGCAGCTAGAACAAGAGATAGACAAGGCTTAGAGGGTCTGAAATACCTGATACAGGTAACAAATAAAATTTCAAGGTCTTTCTCTTTCTACGAATAATTCACTTTAATAAAATTTTTTCTCATGCTTAGAATGTCTAAGACGTTGTGGAAGTACAAGGGGTATAGATGTAAAAGTAACTAAATCTCTACTTACGATGATCCACAGTGTAGTAAGGGAAAGAGTGAAACAACTAATGGCAGACAGTATGTCTGAGTACAATACCAAGAAGGTTAGAGATGGGCAAAGTTAATGTCGGATTTGGGGAGGGAAATTTTGGATAAGTTTAACAGAAATAAAGGTGTTGATCTGGGGCTTCCCTGGTGGCACAGTGGTTGAGAGTCCGCCTGCCAATCCAGGGGACCCGGGTTTGAGCCCTGGTCTGGGAAGATCCCACATGCCGCGGAGCAACTAAGCCCGTGCGCCACAACTACTGAGCCCACGTGCTGCAACTACTGAAGCCCGCACGCCTAGGTCCCATGCTCCGCAGCAAGAGAAGCCCCAGCAATGAGAAGCCCGTGCACCTCAACGAACAGTAGCCCTTGCTCTCCAGGACTAGAGAAAGCCCGTGTGCAGCAACGAAGACCCAACACAGCCAAAAAAAAAAAATAAATTTATTTAAAAAAAAAAAGGCATTGATCTGGTACTTGACGTATGACACACAGAGGTGCAATTCTGACCGCTGTTCACAGTCTGAATAAAGGCACTGCAGTTTCAGACTATGAAAGAAAGTTTCAGGGGTGGATGTGTATAGTTGGGTGTGGCTGGAGGAGTGAGAAGCAGAAGACAGACCTGGAGTATAGGATTACTGAAATCTCATACTGAGCCTCAGGACACAGTAGAGTGCCAGGAATAAAGAGTATTTAGTAGATATTTGTCAAATGAGTAAGCTTTGTTGGTATGTCAGCAGCTGTTACATATACACACAGAAATGAGTTTGAGGTTGTGCTTAGGAAACTCTGAGTTAAAAAATGAAGCAGGATTCCTTGTTGTTGGACTTTTCAGGGATTTTGATGAGAAGTATGACTGATACTTAATATGTAGCATTTAAGATTATTTTAATATGAAACTGATTTTTGTACCAAATATCTTGTGGGATTCTTGTTCTATGTGGTATATATATTGATATTTTAGATGATGGTGTGCTTGAATAGAGTACATGTATGAAGAGGAAAAGAGAGTGGAGTGAGTGAAAACTTAAGTGAGTATATATTAATATTTCAAATAATATTCAACAATATCTTATTTAAGGAAAAGTTTGGAACAAAATTGTGAAATCCCTCAGTGACAACTCCTCTTGCTTTCTGCTGTTTGTATATTTTTCTATTCATTACCTCAATGGGAAAATGCATCCCATCTTGCCTCAGGTAGAAGCTCTGGTCCCCTATATTCAGTCCAGCCCTCAACACTAGTTACTTGACTGATGCTGGACCAGTCTTTTCTTATTTGACAAAGAAGTAGGAATTAGAGATAGGAGAGAAAGAGAGAAGATGAAGGAAAATAAAGACAAGAAGGAGTTTATAAGTCAGAAATTTTAAAAATGAAGGAAAATGGAATGGAAAGAGGAAGAAAGGAAAAAGAGAAGAAAGAAGAGAAGTAAGAAAGAGGAGAGAAGAGAAAAGAAAAAAGAAAAACCTGAGTTGAACTAGAATACTCTTAAGGCTGATCTCTTTTAATACTGTGGAATGGGTGTAGGGCCCTGAACAGATCTCTTTACCTCTGAGGTAGTCAGTTCATTTATTTGTGGAATGTAATTTGTGGAGGTTGCACGATGACTTTCAGTTACGTAATTTTCTGATTTTTGTGAGTCACCTATAAAACCCTAGAGATTGTAACAATTCTCTAGAGCCCAGAAGTGAATACCAAGGGGAATTAGCTTGTGTACTAAAGAATCATTCAGGAAGCAATTTTTGTCTGTCTTGAGGGCATATTTTACGTAATTACTTATATGGTCTCCTTAATGAAGAGCCACACCCAAGTAGTTGTCTCTCCACTTGGAATTGTGTTTCAAGTCTATGGAAATATTTTGACAGCCAATAGAGATTTATTAAACATACATACTAACATCTGCTTTTCTCTTTAATGTTTCAAAGAAAAGGATTGGTTAGAAAAGGAGTATGTATGCAGTGAGTGGATTTCTGCTCATGACTCAGTTCAATGAATTAAACTGTAGATTAAATATTAGTATGAAGGCCTGTTTTCCTTCCAGGATTTCCATTCCCTTTTTCTAAGATACAAATGCTGAAAATTCACCATTATTAAAATTCTAACTAAGCTAAATATATTTCTTCATATAGTCAATAAAATTTAGTGATACTGGCTTCATCATTTTTACCATAAATATTAATAGTTTATCTTTCAAGGTTTCTGGGCATGTATAATCTATTGAAATATAAGTGATTTGTCTTAATTATTATTGATTTGTAGAAAGATAGCTCAGCTTTTCCACCAGCAATGCAACTTATTGCATTTGTTAAGACATACAATAAGATGTAAGTAATGCATACATTAAATATTTCAAAGAAATGAATAGCTAGTATCCCACTAAGCTTCCACTTGTCAGAATTTGTTTCTAGTTACAAATGTTAGCATTAAGAATGCTAACTGTTTCTATGTCCTCAATAACACGTTCTGATCTATCACACAACATATGAGCAAAGGATCAGCAGAGATGATGAGTGATCAAATTAAAATCCTTCCCAGTTTTAAAGCAGATATTTCTCACTTTATGAGAATTTATCCATTCACTATTATTTTACAAAAACCGATATACAAAAGACAACTAAATTCAAATTTGCAAAAAGCTGCAAGCTTTGAAGGGGTAATTTTTAACTTCTCTCTTTTCCCAGTACTAATAGTAAAATAGGTAAATAAATCTTAAAATACGTAACAATAATAACTTCATGGATACTTCTAGGATCAGTCACAAACTGACTTTGAAACACACACACACGCACACTTTCTCATAATATATTTGACATGGGTAAAAAATATATGGATGTCACAACACAACCAGTACCACACAAAGAGATGACGAGTTTATGTATAATGGGATCTCCTACAATTCTAAGCAAGTGGGAAGGTTTGATTATTAAAAACACAGCATTGTTGGGAGTACACATACCTGTATTGACTCAGATTTCTGCAATGTAAATTAATATAATGAAAGAAGCATTTCTACTGATTAATCATGAAATTGTTTCAAGTACTTTAGGAAGCTCATTGGGCATATTGACTCACTGATTTTATTTAACTAAAATTGATAGAGACATGATATAATGTATAAAAATAAGCCTCCTACTGCACTTGACCTTCTGAAGGTCTCTGGTAACCTAGAAAAATATAGGAAAAGCCAAAACATTAGGTATTCTAAGAACTGTTATTGCGTACATGAAATCAGGAGAATACCAGGGGGGCAGTAATATTTCAGGCTCATTAGAAAGCAGTAGCTTTTGAGACGTTTTTATGTCAAATACAGCCGCTTCTTCACTTGATATATGTCAGCAAGGGAAGATTTAAATCCTCTTTTAAAAACTGTGGTAAAATTCACAAGTGTCTCAGTATAAAATTTACCATCTTAATCATTTTTAAGTGTACCTTTCAGTAGTATTAAGTGCATTCATGTTGTTTACAAATATCTCTTTGAGACTGGGCATTCAATTACTTTGAATATACACCAAGAAGTGGGATTTCAATTATTTTAGATATACACCTAGGAGTGGATCATATGGTAATTCTGTTTTTGTTCCTGGAAAAAGGAACTACCATACTGTTTTTTGTAATGACTGCTTCGTTTTACATTCCTACCAACAGTGCTGAAGGGTTTCAGTTATTTCACATCTTCACCAACAATTATTGTTTTCTAGGTTTTTTTAAATTAATTATTTTTTTTTAATAACGGCCATCCTAATGGATGTGAGGTGGTATCTCATTTTGGTTTCGACTTGCATTTCCATATTCAGAATCTTTTCATGGACTCAGTGACCATTTGTATATCTTTTTTTGAGAAATGGCTGTTCAAATCCTTTTCCCACTTTTTAATTAGGTTGTTTGTTTCTTGTTGAGTTGTAGGAGTTCTTTATTTTTTTGATATTAACCTATTATCAAGTGTATGATTTGCAAATATTTTCTCTCATCCCATGGGTTACTGTTTTACTCTCTTGATTGTATCCTTTGATACACAGTCATTTAAATTTTATGTCCAAATTTATGTATTTTTTCTTCTTTTGCCTATTGCAGTGTCATAGTCTAGAAATAATTGCCAAATTTAATGGCATGAAGATTTCTTCTATCGTGGTTTTTTTTTAAGTAATTTATTTTATTTGTGAAGTTCATTATTTTTATTCTTATATGCAAGAGGTTGTATAACTTCACAAGAGATCATGAACAGTTCACAGAATAGTAAGTGATTTGAATTGGTCATTTGAAATTGCCAATTTAAGAAATTTAACTTTATAAGCATCTTTGAATTACCCTGTATGTGCACCCTGTTTCCATCTGCCACCTCTTTCCCTGAATTAACACTAGTCTCAGTCAGTTATGTGTTGGAAACACTTTCTCCAGATTTGCAGGTTTTCCCCCTTGCTTTATTGTATTTTTACTCAAAGACCTTAATTCTAATAGATGTGAATTTTTGAATTCTTTTCCTATGGAGTTATATATGTAATAGATTGTTAAATCATTCCTTACTCTAAGATCACAAAGATACTGTTTCTGTATTTTCTTTAAAAAATGTTTATAGTTTTGCCTTTCACATTTAAGTTCTTGTATCCATGTGGAATTTATTTTTAAGTATGTTGTGAGAAAACTATCCATTTTAATATTTTCCATATGGATAACCAAGTGTCCCAATAATACTATTTAACAGTCTTTCATTTTGGAGCATCCCTTTTGTTATGCATTGGGTTTGAAATAGTGCATACGTGTATTTCTGTCCTCTCTTTCCTGCTGCATTGTTCTGATTTCTCTAACCCTGCCCCAATACATTGCTGTATTTGTATAATACTTTCTTATATAGAACAGAGTAATACACCCAACTTGGTTATTCTTTGCTTATTGCTTTGTAATTACAGGTAAATTTTACAATCAGCTTATCAGTCTAGTGGAAAAAAAATGCTGTAGTTTTGAGTGGAATTTGGAAAAATCTACAAATTAGTATCTGGAAAATTTACATTTTTTTATAATAGTGTCTTCCCAGACATTAACATGAAAGGACCCATTACAATTTATCTATACATCATTGACCCCTGAGACAAAAAATACCCTCCCTTAATTAAATAATATAAATAAATAGCTTATTATCCAGAGTTGTAACAATTACACCTTTTTTCCTAACTTTTTTTTAGTGAAAAGAGAAAGCAAACTATTATTTTTAGAAGAAGCAGTTGTGCTATGTATTACATGGTGTTGTCATTTAATCTTCACAATGACTTAAAAAATATGTCAACATAGTAAATAGTACGATATGTTCAAAGTCATTGAGTTGATAAGTGGTGTGATGCTATGACTTTGAGTCAAGGACAAATTCCGAGGGCCTTCCTGTTTCCAAAATTAAACCAGAAGTTCTTTATAACTTTCAGATCAACAGGGTCAGGTATCCATTAATTGTTCTTAAGTCAAAGTAAAGGTCCAAACCTTAACTTTTCCTTTTAGTGTTTTATTGTTTATCTGTCTGAAAGTGACTTTTCTAGTTGTATATTAATATTGTCTATTATATTTATGTTAATATACTAAGAATATATTAATGTATGCTAATATTGATACATCAATTAATTATACTATTAGTATTAATTTAATAAGACTTCTCTACTTATTTAATTTTGTTTTCTAAAATTAATGGACAGAAATAACATATTTTAAGAAACCAATGACATTTTATTAAAATAATATGTCTTTTGTGGACCATACCTACTTCTGGCAGAAAGAGATGCAATTATGGAAGCAATAGGGTTAGGAACATATATAATGTTTTGTGCTTCCTTTTCAATGTTAATGGTTTGTCATTCTGAGACAGGATAGCAGGTTAGAAAGAAAGGTAATTTTTTTTTTCAATCCTTGTTAATCAAGAAGTTTTTACAATTTTTAAAAATCTTTCAGTATCATATATGTAATACTACACACCTAAAGTTCCATAGTTAATTTAAATTTTTTGTCTGAATCCATTGCATAGTTCAGGGGTTGGCTGATTTTTAGAGGTGGGAACTTCCCACCATCAAAATGACCTAGGATATATCAGCATAATTCATCAATATATATATTTTTTGAATTTTATTTTATTTCTTTTTTTTATACAGCAGGTCCTTATTAGTCATCAATTTTATACACATCAGTGTATACATGTCAATCCCAATCTCCCAATTCATCACACCACCACCACCACCCGCTGCTGCTTTCCCCCCTTGGTGTCCATACGTTTGTTCTCTACATCTGTGTCTCAATTTCTGCCCTGCAAACTGGTTCATCTGTACCATTTTTCTAGGTTCCACATATATGCGTTAACATATGATATTTGTTTTTCTCTTTCTGACTTACTTCACTCTGTATGACAGTCTCTAGATCCATCCACGTCTCTACAACTTCACTCTGTATGACAGTCTCTAGATCCATCCACGTCTCTACAAATGACCCAATTTCTTTCCTTTTTATGGCTGAGTAATATTCCATGTATATATGTACCACAACTTCTTTATCCATTCATCTGTCGATGGCCATTTAGGTTGCTCCCATGACCTGGCTATTGTAAATAGTGCTGCAGTGAACATTGGGGGGTGCATGTGTCTATTTGAATTATGATTTTCTCTGGGTATATGCCCAGTAGTGGGATTGCTGTATCATATGGTAATTCTATTTTTAGTTTTTTAAGGAACCTCCATACTGTTCCCCATAGTGGCTGTGTCAATTTACATTCCCACCAACAGTGCAAGAGGGTTCCCTTTTCTCCACACCCTCTCCAGCATTTGTTCTTTGTAGATTTTCTGATGATGTCCACTCTAACCAGTGTGAGGTGATACCTCATTGTAGTTTTGATTTGCATTTTTCGAATAATTAGTAATGTTCAGCAGCTTTTCATGTGCTTCTTGGCCATCTGTATGGCTTCTTTGGAGAAATATCTGTTTAGGTCTTCTGCCCATTTTTGGTTGGGTTGTTTGTTTTTTTAATATTGAGCTGCATGAGCTGTTTATATATTTTGGAGATTAATCCTTTGTCCGTTGATTCGTTTGTAGAATTTTCTCCCATTCTGAGGGTTGTCTTTTCGTCTTGTTTATGGTTTACTTTGCTGTGCAAAAGCATTGAAGTTTCATTAGGTCCCATTTGTTTATTTTTGTTTTTATTTCCATTTTTCTAGGTGGTGGATCAAAAAGGATCTTGCTGTGATTTATGTCATAGAGTGTTCTTCCTATGTTTTCCTCTAAGAGTTTTATAGTGTCCGGTCTTAACGTTTAGGTCTCTAATCCATTTTGAGTTTATTTTTGTGTATGGTGTTAGGGAGTGTTCTAATTTCATTCTTTTACATGTAGCTATCCAGTTTTCCCAGCACCACTTATTGAAGAGACTGTCTTTTCTCTATTGTATATCCTTGCCTCCTTTGTCATAGGTTAGTTGACCATACGTGAGTGGGTTTATCTCTGGGCTTTCTATCTTGTTCCGTTGATCTGTGTTTCTGTTTTTGTGCCAGTACCATATTGTCTTAATTACTGTAGCTTTGTAGTATAATCTGAAGTAAGGGAGTCTGATTCCTCCAACTCCATTTTTTTCCCTCAAGACTGCTTTGGCTATTCGGGGTCTTTTGTGTCTCTGTACAAATTTTAAGATTTTTTGTTCTAGTTCTTTAAAAAATGCCATTGGTCATTTGATATTTTGTGTGAGAAGGTGCAATGAATAAGTCTGATGTGTCTCTTAGGCAGTGCACATCAATTAATTGTGAGCATATTTTCATTGTCTTTCTCTTCTGCTACCTGACTTATAGAATGTTCAGTAGCTTATTAACACCACATATAATAACTGATCTGGTGATGGTCAGAGAGGAAAAATTGTCCAGTTAGTTGTCTTTGCTCCTTCCTTGTACTTTTTGTTAATTTTTTTTTTTCCTGAGGGGAAAACAGAAGAAGGAGCCTTGCATTATCAAAATAAGTGTGTATATTAACTCTTTTCTTAAAAATAGAAGTTGGCGACAGGATGGGTGTAGAAGATGTTGACCTGGACATAACAACACATACATAAAAATATGACCAAATAAAGTTGTAATTTATTTTTGCAACAGGATGGTAGGAATTTCAAAATCAAGTTGTCATGGGATAAAAAATGTGGAAAAGTTCATTAAAAAGTATAAGCTAAAATAAGTCAATCACTTGTACTGAGCAAAAGAGACAAAGTACTGGGATTAATGAACTGGAAATTGCCTAATTAAGATGTGGGGTAGTTTTAAGCTTTTAAAAACTTATCCTAGAATTTAAGGTGTGATGTATTGAATTACAAGATAATCACCAGTCCTTATGCTAAAATATGCAGTATGTATCAGTGTAATATCCAAATGATTTTTATCAGTCATCATGTATATGAAAATTTTGAATCAGATTCTCATTTTGGAGGAATCTTTATAGGGAGGACGTTAATAAACAATTAAAATAAGGATTGCCTCATACGAGGAAAAAGACAAGTTTTTGTCCTTTGGAAAGAGTTTAATATTGAAAGATATGTTCTAAGATGGTCATTAAAGAAGATGTAAAGATTCGCTCTAAATTTAAATTAATCCCCCATCTTTTAAGTTTTTAAAAGAATTTTTTATTGAAATATAGTTGACTTACAATATTAGTTTCCGGTGTACAACATACTGATTTGATGTTTTTATAAATTATATTCCACATAAAGTTTTTTTTAACATCTTTATTTGAGTATAATTGCTTTACAATGGTGTGTTAGTTTCTGCTTTATAACAAAGTGAATCAGCTATACATATACATATGTCCCCATATCTCCTCCCTCTTGCGTCTCCCTCCCACCCTCCCTATCCCACACCTCTGTGTGGTCACAAAACACCGAGCTGATCTCCCTGTGCTATGCAGCTGCTTCCCACTAGCTATCTGTTTTACATTTGGTAGTATATATAAGTCTATGCCACTCTCTCACTTCGTCCCAGCTTATCCTTCCCCCTCCCCATGTCCTCAAGTCCATTCTCTACATTTGCATCTTTACTCCAGTCCTGCCCCTACGTTCTTCAGAACCACTTTTTTTTTTTTTTTAGATTCCATATATATGTGTTAGCATACGGTATTTGTTTTTCTCTTTCTGACTTCTTATTTGTAGTGAGGTGGATGGACCTAGAGACTGCCACATAAAGTTTTTATAAAATATTGGCTGTATACCTTGTGCTGTTCATTGCATCCTTGTATCTTATTTTGACCAGAAAAATAAGGATTACTAATATTGTCATGTAAAAGTTTGTCTCATTTTCAAAAGTCTATCGAAATTGGGAGCTATAGGTCAAATAAAGACCCTTAACATGAAGTAATGTGGATAAAAATTCGGAGAAAGAAACATGCAGCCAACTTAGATGTGACAAATGTTAGAGGTGACTAAAGGTAAATAAATACTTTAGGAACAATATCACAATCAAACCTTATTTCTCCCAAATATGTTAACCAAAATCACAGAGATAAGAAAATCCATCTTTAGTGACAGATGTTATTAAATTTGGCAGAAATAACCAAAGAGGATATATAAGAGTGTTGAATGTGTGACTATTCTGTTTCTTTCTCCGTGGCATTTTTTTTGGCGGGGGGAGGTAAAGCAGAAAAAATAATGGAATACAGCTATTAGATTTAGGAAGTCCTTGAAAAAAATTGTATGAAGTAGGGAGGAGGAAATGAGCACCAGTATGTATTAGAAGATATAACCATGGTAACTTGACCCCAAGATTGTAGGAATTAATTAGTATATGTGAACTCTATTTCTAGTTTCCTGTTGCCAAGTGTACTGTAAGATCAGCAGCATTAAATATTGCTTGATTTACCCATATATCTTCCTATCCTGAGATAATCAGAGACGGAATGACTTCTGCGGTGGTCAGGATAATGCAAAGCAGCATCAGAATTTACTTTCCCAGTAAAAATAAAGATATTCAAAAACACTTCCACTGTTTGAAGTGTAGTAACAGGTATCAGATTTCAGGAACTATACTTTATAATAACTAGAAAATACTGAATAAAATATATCTTATATCTGATATCAAAACTGAATTTGCTCAAAAGGAAACAGGACGGAAAAAAATTGGTGCTAAAATTCAATCCACGTATCCTGCTAGCATAATCCCTGCTTCTCTGGAGAGGAAAGATGACCTGTTAACCAAGAACCAAGTCATACGATGACAGCTAATTTCGTAACTTGACTCTACAGCCAAGTTATGATGTAATGGTTTCAGGTTTGGCTTGAGTCACAGATGAAAACTTAGAGCTCTTCATACTCCCTCACTGCTAATTTCTCCCTTAACCTGTGTGAGGGGATCAAAAATAGCACAAAAGGCAATTAGAAGCTTAAAGTAGCAGTACATGTATAGGGATGCCATGTTAGTAATAGGAAACACAGAGGGGAACCTTGTTCACTTACCCTCCATCTCTCAATATAAGAAATAAGATACCTCTTAAAAATAGAGCTCTGCAGGTTCCTGAGTCTCTGAGCCAGAAACAGTAGATTCAATGGAATTATTAGACAGAATTCTGTAATCCTTCATGGCCACCATCCTCCAAAGCAAGTACCAATGACCAGGGACCTGAACAGACATTTCTCCAAAGAAGACATGCAAATGGCCAACAGGTATATGAAAAAATTCTCAATACACTAATCATTAGGACATTTAAAATCAAAACCACGATAAAGTATCACCTCATACCTGTCTGTACAGCTGTATCAACAAAAAAGACAACAAGTGTTGGCAATGATGTGGAAAAATCGGAGCCCTTGCACGCTGTTGGTGGGAAGCAAAATGGGGTAGCCATCATGGAAATCAGTATGGAGCCTCCTCAAAAAAACTAAAAATAGGACTATCATCTGATCCAGCAATCCCACATCTAGGTATTTATCCAAAAGAATTTAAATCAAGACCTTGAAGAGATAATAGCTTCTTCTTTTCATTGCAGTGTGATTTACAATAACCAAGATTTGAAAACAACCTAAATGTCAACAGTTGAATGGATAAAGAAAATGTGGTATATACCTACAATGGAAAGTAATTCAGCCTTAAAAGGAAGGAAATTCTGACACATGGTACAACATGGATGAGGCTTGAGGGCATTTTGCTAAGTGAAATAAGCTAGTCCTGGAAAGACAAACACTGCATTATTCCTCTTACATGAGGTATCTAAAACAGTCAAATTCATAAAATCAGAGAGTGGAATAGTGATTGCCCAGGGACTGGAGGGAGGGGGAAATGGGAAGTTATTAATTAACAGGCATAAAGTTTCAGTTAAGCAAGATAAATTAACTCTAGGGATCTGTTGTACTATGTTGTACCAGTAATCAACAATAGCAGACTGAACACTTAAATTTTTTGAGTATAGCTTTCATGTTGTGCTCTAACAACAATGAAAATAAAAGAAGGTGGGAAGCTAATTAGGATATGATATTTAGGGAAATTCCCTGAGGAGATACTATGTAAATTAACATCTGAGAGGTGAGAAGGGGTGAGTAGTGTTAAGTATATGGAGAAAATGCTTTTGACAGAAAAAAAGAGGAAGGAAACTGAAGGCCATTGTGGATAGAGGATAGTAAAAAAAAAAAGAAGAAGAACATAAGCTAGATGGGATTGGGTGATGGGGCTTTGTGGATGAGTAACTTCTGATGCCATACCTTGAAATCAAAATTTGGGTTCTTATTTATTGATCTTCAATTTTTTTCTTGCCCTGTTTATATTGCTCACAGAGATTTGTATTATTTTTTTTACTCCTCACCCTTTACTATCCATAAATGAAAGTCTTAAATTTCATTTTATTTTACAGAATCTGATACAAAGCTTTCTACAGCAGTTTGTTTTTCACATTTCATAAACATCTAGTTCATAGTTCATATGGTATAACTTATTAGGCTTATAACTTACTGGCCAAATTAAAAAAAACATTTAATAGGATGTAAACAACAGAGCACAACTTATATATTTCTTATTATTTTTAAATTTCATTGGTTGGTTATGGGCATATAAAATCTATGAGATGCCATGGAGGGAACAGTAACCCATACTATTTTGAGTTTCTCCCTTTCCAGTGCTAATCCAAAAAAAGTTGTTACCTATATGATCAACATTCCTCCAGATTTCATTTGTTTCTGGATAGATTGAAGTTAGAACTATACATCATCAACACTGTCTACCACTTTTCACCTTAAAACTCCCATCAGTGAATGACACATACCCAACAACCTGACCTGAACTTGCAATATAGTCATAGAATGTAAGGGAACTTAAGAGAGCCCCTGATCTTTTGTTAAAAAAGAAAAAGATATTAAACTTACTGAAAAAGAATAATTGAACAATTGCTGTGGGGGGCAGGAGATATATGTAAATCCCTGTACCTTTCTTTAATTTTCTGTGAACCCTCCCCCAAAACAAAAACAATTGCCAGGTTCTTTAACTGTTCTCTTGGGTTTTCAAAACATGAAACAACTAATTCTTCCTGAAAAACTCAATGTCTTTTCCTCCACCTATTGATTCCAGCCAGTTGCTCATTCCATGATCTATTCCTGAACCAAGATTACTCTGTAATAAAGGTATGGCCAGTACTCACAATTAGCTAAGTAACATCAAAAGACATCCTCAACTCACTCAATTAACGACTCAATTTTATGGACCAAAGTAGGGGACTAAGTCCATTCTTACCCCAACTAACTTGCATATCCTTTTCTACAAATCATGGGAACTCAGGAAAGTAATGAGAAACAATAAATACTCACATGGTAGTCTTAAAAAGACTGTAATTATCAACAAAGTATTTTTTCAGATAAGAAAGCTTTTCAAGATATATATCCTCTGTAGCATTACTGTGTATTCACTTGATCTTATACTAAATGCCATTTGAAGATGGAGATTTCTTTTGAAATTATGCATGGGAACACTAAAGTAATCAGTTTTCATTTCTCCTTTCTTTTGTTTTCACACTCTTTAGCTCTCCTGTTAAAATCAGTCTGAATGGCAAAGATAGGCTGCCCTTGTTCTTGTTTCTCGCTTTATCACTACCCTTAGAAAAGTGCCCAGAGGTTCCTTTTTCAATTTTTGTATTATTTCTCTGTCTTACTTTCTCTATTATCTGCCATTTCTCAAAAGGGTAGAGTCGGCAAACCTTCATAATTCTAGGATTTAAGCTAGGAGGGTGATAGGTAGCTAACAGATTTTTGAGTTAGTTTGAAGTAAAGAAGAAAAAGGAAGCTATAGAAGTTTTTAGGTATGCATTAGCTCTTCAAAATGTCTAATAAATTGCTACTCATTCATTCATGTTCTACTTATCCTTTTCAAGACAACACTGTTAACTTTGCTCTTTTCAGTAGAATAAGTGGAATATTCAAGAGAACTTTAGGATTTCTTAATTCACCTCATCATTTTCTTGGGAAAGACTGATCTTTGAAAGTAGCTGACTTGGTAAAACAAATACCTTTTATTACTGTAGAGAAAGCATCCTTTACGTGAAAAGAGTGAAAGCAGTGAGACTTTGTTGGTGGTGTAGTGTATAAGACTCTGTGCTCCTAATGCAGGAGGCCCGGGGTTTGATTCCTGGTCAGGGAACCAGATCCCACATGCATGCTGCAACTAAGAGTTCGCATGCCACTACTAAGGATCCTGCCTACTGCAACTAAGACCTGGTGCAACCAAATAAATAAATAAAATATTAAATAAAAAAAGAGTGAAAGCAGTTAGTTGAATGAATAAGTAAAAGCAGAAGAATGTTTCCCTCAATGTGAGATATTTGAGAAGAAATACAATGTCAAAAAACTAAGGCATTCATGGAAATAACATGTAATTAAGCAGATTCCAAAATTGATTGTGATAGCTCTATAATTTATTCTAATTATGTGATCACTGAGAGGAGATAAGGAGAGTATTATACTGGCATAAGGGAGCAATGATGGAGCCACAAAACCAAGCTCAGTAAGTTACGATGTTTGGATATGTTGGAGCCCACTGTTTTCCTTAATAAAATCAAACTGAGAATACCCAATGTAGGCAAAGGAGAAGGAGAGAGAATCATCTTATGCAAAAGATTTTTGAGTCTAGCATTCCCAAAGGTTTACTTCCTCTGAGGCTCTGGCCTCTACTGCTTATGATCTATGTGACCGTGAATAAATTGCTTAACTTTTCTGTGCCCCAAGTTTTCTCATCTACTAGTGGGCTTATGAATAGCACTATCAATTAATGGTGTTGATAGAATGAAAAGGCATAGAACTTAGAAGAATGACCGGAATATTTTATTCTATTTTTATTAATGCTTTTGCTACTACACAGGTCTTAGTGGGATATTCTTTCCCTTTAATGCTCCTCCCTAAGTGGTCACCTGAATATTTTTCCCAATCTATAACTTATAATTTTTAGAATAGATCATTTAAACAAAACCTTATTAAATACTCAGAGCTAACAGACGAGAAAACACTGAGCTATAGTACATAATTGGATCATCCAGCTTGTAAAATGTAGGTCTCTCATCTTCATCTTGAACTGGCCTTAAAGATCTCTCAATATGTAGCAGCTGGTCATGGAAACATGGTAAAAGCCTTCATAAGTTCATTTCTAAATAATCCCTAGGAGAGTTCAACTTCTCAAAATGCCAATGTAAGGCCATAATTTACAAAGACAGCTGAGAAATTCCTTTTTGATCTGTTTGATGTATTGAAGCCCTCATTTTATATTTTTGTTTCCTCTTTCAAGACATCCCTCTTCCATAGATGAAATAGAAAGTGTTGTCTCTCCTCTTCAAGGGAGAGCCCACCATTATATAGGTCAGGCCCTTATCCTGTGAACTGCAGACAGTCACTGTGGTCAGAATGTAACATGGCACCACAGACCTCCTTTCACAGGGCAGCCAAGAGGGACAAGATTTGTACAGAGCAGGTAACCACAATGGGGAGTCATTGAAGAGAAACCAAAAGCTAATTCAGGCAAAAAGCGTTTCCCTCACTGACAGGTTGAAGTGTGAGAAATGTCTAATATTCACCTCTATGGATTAAGAATGAGGTCTTTGCTAAAATGAAAAGCTGTTTGGCAACAATGCATCATTGTAACTTCAGCCATGGGTATAACAAGCTTAATGCAAGTTGGTGTATTAGAAAAGCCAGCTAGTAACCCAAACGGAATGAAAGATGGGATAGGAAAAGCCTCCGAATGGATTGTGAACTGGGCCAATAGCTCCTTTTAAGAAGGGTAGTGGTAAAATATTTTGGCTAAATAGAGGACAGCATGAGCCCATGAGTCAGACATTGTAGCCATAAGGCAGAGGGTCCATGGGGAAAGGTTTAGACAGGGTAGCTAAGAACAGAGCAAAGGGAATGCAAAGCTCTAGTTTATAATCATTAATTATATGAGTGACTGAAACTATAAACAGACAAATGTCAAAATCTGATAAAGCTAGACAGAACTTTAGAGATCAAACCTTTTGAACATTCCTGCCTAAAATTTTTGGACAGTTCAAAAAGTGGCCATGCATGTGGAATTTAAAAAATACTAGAGTTTCAGGAGGAGACATATGTTAGGACAAGATTCACATACAAAAAAAAGACAGGATCTCAAGTGTGGTTAATGCTTTTTTTTTTTTTCTTTCTCATATCTGTTCAGAAAAGGAAAAAAAAAAAGAGATAAAGAGGGAGCATGAAAGAGGAGACTGCCTCTGTAGCTAGAAGTATTTATAGATAACCCTTTGGAGAGCACAGTGGAGTGGCAGGGTTAGAAGGTGCAATAGTTCTTTTACTACGATGACATTCAGGGGAAATTGCAGGCACTGCCACCTGACTAGCGCTTAAGTATCTGTAGTGAACTTAGGCATTTACCATTGAAAATGAGTAATAAGCCTGTGTTAAAAAGATAATTCTGCTCTCTGTGTAATATATAAAAGGAGGTAATGAAATTAAATCCTAGCCCATCTTATCCAGATTGTGCTGGCCTCAGCTATTTGCCTGGCTTTGGGCAGTCACCTAGAAATTAAATGCTATAGCCACAGAGGATTAGAATTAAAACGCACCTGAGAAGTTTCTAGGCTGAAAGTTCCATACTCCAAAGCATGGAATTGGAGAGACACACAGTGTCTACAATTGTTCATTTTCACTGTTGGTGTTTAAAAAAAAAAAATTCAATCATTAAAATAAAACCTTTAAGATTTTTAAATAAAATAAAAGCTAGGTCATTAAGAACTATCTGTTGCAGGTTTGCCTTTACCTAGCTATGTGATTGATGAAGTCACTTCATCTCTGTGGGGTCACCCTGCTCCCTTAAAGTGCTGCACTTTATATAACACAGCTTCTCTCTTCTAAGACTGCATGGTTCTGTATGGGAGGCATGGCTGGTGCTCATGTTCTAAGTCTCTTTTTATCTTCCCAGCCTCCTGTTAGGCAGGACCATTGGACTTATTGTCAGTGTGCTCTGAGTAGAGGTGACATGGTTCCCTTCTAGGCAGAACCATAGAAGAGCAGAGTGAGAACACCATGAGGACTCTTAACTCGCCACAATGAACGTGGTAGTTGTACCTTCTACATGATGCAGTCTCAGATTGTGCACCCTCTGTTGTCTGGGTCCCCGAGTAACAAAATAAAACAAAGTTTACCTACCAAATAATGGTTAACATGTGTGAGTGGGTCAGTTTTTTAATCATGCCCACCACTAGTTTATAAAAGCAACTTATAGTAGAGGTCACACGTGATTTAAAACATGTTATTTGTAAAGTATTTTATAGGTAATGGAATCATATAACTGAAAGGGGTGTTTGAGGTCATTCATTCAAATATCTCATTTTATAGATATGAAAATTTTGGCTCTAAAGAAAATAATGACATTGACAAGTAAGAGCTTAGTGTCATTTAATACTTATCTATATATAACTAGTATGATTGACGTTCAATTTCTATGATTTTCTGAAAACTATAAGACAATAAGGCAATTGTCTGTTCTCAGAATGTAGGTATATTTCAAGATAAGCCATCTTGAAATTTTAAAATGTTTTGGACTAATTTGATGAGATGGATATTTTAGTTTTCTAAAACTTAAAAATTTTGTATTTCATTTGGAAAAAAAATTAAGGTACTACAATATTCCCTCTCCTTAAGCTTGTGACAGTTGACTTAGAAAAATCCATTTTTCAAATAGAATAGAAATAAATGATGAACCCCTTTAAGCCACCATATAATCATAAAACTTTTTCAAGGTGAGAACAAAAATTATAAAGATTATTTTGAATCTAGTTCACTCAATTTAAAGTTTGGACATATTGGGTAACTTTTCCTTGGTCACATAACAAATTAATGGCAGAACAGAGACAGGTAATATATATTTTTAATAATTTTTTTCATTCAGCCCTATCAATTGCCATGTGAGTGTGTGGGCAAAAAATTATTACTCCCTTCTATAAGTAGGGTGATGTTGCTGACATGGGGCAACACCAGGACAAGACACTAGTCTTCCCTGTCTTTTCATCAGGCAAACTCTACTCACCATTATGACCTCAAGTAAATATCTCTCATTCATGAAAGTTTTCTTTAACCTGCTATAGCGAATAGATTCCCTGATTGTTTTACAACATAGTACTTTTCTTTCTGTGGGCTTTTCATAAGTTGAAATACTTTTGTTTGTAATTATTCAGTAAGCACTCCATAAATGAATGAAATATTTAATGAATCCATTGCTCTTTTCACTTGAAATTTCTTTCCTCTACTGCTGCATTATTTTAGGTAGCTTACTACGGTGATAAAATTGAATTTTTTCTAAAAATATATAGCTGAGTTCACTTTTATTTATACTGATTTTCTAAGTAAGTTGGAGACAAGTGAAATGCTAAACATATCTTCAGTATTAGTTTAGGATGCAGATTTTTCTTCCAAGACATGCTCCCTTATAGCAGGCAATCAAAGTGCTTAACAACTGTAGTAAATGTGAAAAATGTTCATAGTCTACTTCTCTTCCCTTGTGTGAACTGGCTTGTCACTGCCAACTCAAATGAAAAGTTGGATTGACATGCTATAAGGACTATAAAATAATTCATCACTACAGTTAAACATTGTTAAATATTTCAAGGTATTGCCAACATCAGGGAGCCATGTGTCTCCAGAGCCTGTGAAAGAGGACAGCATTTGTTGAAATTAAACCTTTTCCTGTTTGTCACATACATGTAGAAATTTTAGAATTACTTTCATTAAAGGTAATACTTTGTTTCCTTGCCCAACTCCTTATCCTTCCAAGATTGATGCTAATTTGATCTTTTTCTAACACAATTTGATCCTGTCAACTTCCCTGTTTGAAAACCTTCCAGAGCTGTTCCATGACTCTAGGGTAAGTTCAGACTTCCCAGCGTAGCATTTATCATTATCCAAAATGATGACAAAACTGCTTACCAATCACATTTCTTACTCTTCCCCTAAACCAGAGTCTGTGTTCCTCCTATGAACTATCTACTCTGACACTGTCTTTACTCATGTTCCCATTCCTTTGCCTGGCCCTCTCCTGTTGTCACTTTGTCTTCATCCTACTTGATTTTCCATTTTATTTTTCTGCTTTATCTGCAAATCAAGAGCTCAATCGCTACCTCCTCAGAAGTCCATTATTGTCTTTTTTTCCCCCATTTCCAGCTGGAAGTAACACAACCCTAGCCCAATTATACACCCTCATTTGAATTCCTGTGAACTTCTTCACTGCAGTATCCATTAATTGGTTTGGGTTTTAATAGTGCTTAGTAGAATCTTTGCACATTCTAAAGGCTTAGTAATATAAAGTATGGGCATAAAGCATGATTGAAACATTTAAAAACTAGCCTCAGATATGTTGAAAATGGACAACAAGAAGCACTTAAAATCTCAGATATTAAAATCTAATCAGCAAATAATGGATTTGGGGATTGTGAGATTTTATAAAATGGGATTTCTTGATAAGCAAAGTAAAACAGAGAAATATTTTCCCTAATTACTATTAGTAAGTGGAGTAAGGGAAGAAAATGGGTTATTATCTATCAAATTCTTATATTTTATAAGTGACACGTTATAAATGTATAGCCTTTGCAATGTCACCAGGTGGACGTGTGTTGTAACAAAATAGCTTCAACCGAGGAGGTCACCGGAAGACCTGGACCATCCATTTCGGTCCGCGGTAGTAAGCGAAGCATTGCAAACTACCACGTTAAGCTTAAGCACAAAGCAAAGTTTATTTAAGCATAGGTACACTCTCAGAGAGGGAAAGAGACAGAGAGAGAGCAGGCTGTTTCTGAGAGCGGGCTGTTTCAGCGAAGTGAAGCAAGCCGAAAGAAAAGTTTATGGAAGCAAAGATAACACTCTCAGAGAGAGAGAGTGGGCTGTCTCTGCAAATTGAAAGCAGCATTCCTGTACAGGCTTAAGGGCGCTTTAAAGAAGCGTTTGGCAGGGAGGCGAGGGTGAGTGACAGGGGATCATTATTTGATTGACAGTCCCGACTTTGTCTTCCTTCCAAAGTAGAATATTAGCCACTCTGTCAAATTTCAATTTGAGGAAGATTTTACAGTTAATCAGGATGCCATCACTTCTTCCATTTTGTTCAATGATAATTTGTAAAAGCCTATCCATGAAACCCTCTAAAGAGCTGAAAGTGTTTATTTATCTGGCCAGCTAAGAAAAAATCAGGCTTAGGAGCACCAACAATGAATTAGCAGATAAACTGATGAGGAAAATATAATTTGCCTCTTCTCAGATTATAATTTTAAGGGACAAAGGAAAGAGAAGGAATTTTTGGAAGTATTTAAATGAACACGAATAGTGGAATTTAATTTCCTTAAACTCACAGCTCTGGTTTCCTAGTTTCTTTCAAGAATGACAGAAGTGAATACAAATGGTTTTTAGCATTACAAACTAGCATTAATTTGGACAAATATTTTGCTGTTATTTCTTGATTATTTTACTTGATTAATTTTTAATTATGCACACATAATTAGTAAACTAATTGTGCATATTAGTTTTCCTTGTGTACTTTTTACTGTAGTTCTTGGCCAGGCTAACACTCCCAGAAAAGCAAAGATTGGCTTCCCAGCTTCAAGGAATCTCTATGATGACAGGCAAGGAAGCTTGGTTACCAGGCTCTTGAGTCACACAGGCAATTTCCCCTTGATCTGTACTTTTAAATTTCGGACAGACCCTTCAAAATCTGAAACTCTGGAGATGAAACATTTAGGCAAAAAACGGTTTACAGTCCTTGAGATTCAGTATCCGCACATTGAGTATGTCTCTCTCAGTGCCTCTTTTCACTGATGTAAAAGCATCGGCTTAATTTGCAGAGCTGAGGACATCATTAACTGCAGCTTCAGATAAAGCATTTCAAAAAAAAGTTCTGAAGCAGGAAACTTATAACACTCTGAAAACTGGAAACTTTTAACTTTTTCCGTCATTATTCCAAAGTTCAAAATCAAAAGTGAACTCAGACTTTAAGAAAAATGTTTGTCTATTCATGGAGCATGATTTCCCACAACCCTCTCCTTAATTATTTTATAAGTTGTATTTTTCATTGGGCAGGATGCCATTATAAAAATCCTTGGGGAATTTACTAGAACTGTCATAGTGATCCTGTTTGAACTTAAATTTTAAAGCTTACATGCACATCTTCTGAGTTCAAGTGTTCTCAACTTATATAAACTCATAATTGTATATATGGTGATGAATTCCACTGTAAAGGTGGGCACTTGCTTATATGATACCAGTGGCCACTGAATGGAGAATTGCTGTTTTCCTGTTGAGAAGTATTCACATATTCAAATTCACATCTCTCCATTTTTTTTTCAATAACCACTGCTACTACCTTGTTCAGTCAGTTTTTCTTTCTTGGATAGCTACAGAGTTTCCCACCTCTTGAGAACCTACTACACATTCTTTGTCCTGAACCTAGAATGAGTTTCTAAAGTACAAATTTGATTATGTCATCCCCTTGCTTAAAACTCTCTCATACCTATGTGTTGCTAGGATAATGTGCAAACTCTTTATAAAGCAGCCAAGTCCATAATGAAATGGTCCCTTTGTAAGTCCTTGAGTCCTTGAGCACAAGGACTGTCATCTAACTATTTGTATCTCTGGTATCTAGTAAGGTGTCTAGCAATTCTAAACACAAGCTTAGGATGCAATGAGCATTGATGGAATGTCTGTTGAATGAGTCATGTGAGTAGAATCATCTTATCTACTACATTTCAAAATGTATTTTTCTCCATCATTTAAAAAAATCCTCTGACAACTTAAATATATTTGTCTCTTCAGAATGACATTTCTTGAAAAGAGGTTTTTCTTTGTTTTCTTATATATCACTAATTCCTGTGGATTTTTTTAAGTCCCCCTGTTGTGTTTTCACTACATACATATGCTATGTCATGCAATTGCTTTTCCAAAAATTTTAACATCCATACTTTGTAAAGTCCAAAGTTAATCATTATCTTTATATGTTTCTTCCAAACAATATAAATATACTGGAACACCTTAATTCATATTGCTCTGCACCCAATTTTTACAGTCTTTTCTGGTATTTTAGATTTTTTTTCCTTTTTAACCCCACAAATTTGACATTATACTTATGATTTATTTTTAATAGCCATTATTAGTTTAAATTTACCCATGTAGTTACCAGATTCTGTACTTGCCATCTCATCTTGAATATTAATTGTGGAATTGTTTTGTTGTTCCTGAAGTACACCCATTAGCAATCTCTGTGGAAAGTTCTTTTGGTGACAAAATTTGTAAGCTCTGAAAATATCTTCATTTTGGCCTTGTTCATGAAAGATATTTGTAGTAGACATGCAATGTAAGATTGACAGTTATATTTTCTCAGCTCACTAAAGACGTTAATCGACTATCTTCTGGATTCCATTGTTGCTATTAAAAAAGTCAAACGTCAGTCTAATTGGTGTTTGAAGAGGATCTTCCTTTCCTCTCTGGCTGCTTTTATGATATTCTAATTTTATTTTTTTATAAATTACATTTTTATTCTTTTAAAAAACATATTAAACATAATTATTTTCCATTTTATGATCATTCCAGTGTCTGAAGTTCTTGTTGATTTGTTTCTGTTTTCTGCAGTTACTGCTGGCTCCTATTCATTCTGCCTTCTGTTCCTATATATTTCATGATATTTTATTGTGGTCTCAAATTTCTTGGAATTTTATGTGTGGTAGTTCTTTGATGACTGAGTTAAACTTGTTTTCCTCCCAAAATTTTGTATTTGAATCTGACAGATACCTGAAAGCAATAAAAATTTCAGACATCTTTTTCACCCTAAGGATTTTCAGATCATATAATATACCTAATTCAGGTGATGATTCTTCAGGAATTCAGATTTTGCATTCAGATTTAACGAGACTTTTTTGTTTTCGTTTTTATTTTTCAATTTCCCATCTACCCAGAATAAAAGTCAAAATTAGCAATTATCTTTTCTATATGTTTTGTTTTTTTCTAGTTTACCTTTAGGGACAGCTTTACATAGAATATCTTTTTATACACTCAGCTTTGTCACTGTCTGTTGTACTATCATCAGTGAGAAATTCATTGTCACTAGAGTTTGAAAGAAACCTCGGGGCAAAAGCTGACCTCACTGTGAGCTTCTCTCTTAGACTTTCCACTTGTACTTTGTTTTGAGGCCTCTGACTGTTTATTTTTAAATTTCTCCTTAGCTCAGCAAAGCTTTTAGAATGGTTTGTTTTAATATATTTTAGCCAGGGCTATTAGTTGTTTTGGGCAGGAGCTTTATTTAGGTTATCTCTTTAGTCATGCATCAGGAAATATAATTTTCTCCTTGATGCATTCCTGTCTAAATCTTTTGCCTATCTTTATGAAACTTCCAAATGATTTCTTTGGAAAATGGGCACTTTCTAATCTACAATTCATTTGCTTCCTCTGTGTATTCTGATACAGTTCACCAAAAAAAATCCTTCTTATATTTCTACCCCTTGAGCTTCCACTACAGGACTTTCTCATTTTCCTCCATAATTCTAATTCTTAGCTTTTTTACTGAATCATTTTTTTCTGCCCACTCTTTTACTTTTGTTGTTCCCATATATGTTGGTTAATTTTATGTGCTCGCCTGGCTAGGCTATAGTGCCCAGCTGCTAGGTCAAACACCAGTCTAGATGTTGCTGTGAAGGTATTTTTAAAATGTGGTTAACATTTAAATTAGCAGATTTTGGATAAACCAGATTGCCCTTTGTAATGTGGATTGGCCTCATCTGATCAGTTGATGGCCTTAAAAGATCGTGATCTCCCAAAGAGGAAGGAATTCTGCCTCCAGACTGCCTTCAGACTTAGGACAGCAACATAAAGTCATGCCAGAATCTCTAGCCTGAAGGGCAACCCTACAAATTTCGAAGTAGCCTTCAAATCACATTATTATTATGTATTATGATGTGATTATGAGATGTTATACATATACAAATGTGTATATATACATAAGTGTATATATAAAAATGTATGTATGTATAAATGTATATGTGTATATATAAGTATATGTATATATGTGTGTGTATATATATATATATATATATATATATAGAAAGGCTTTTGGACTTTTGGGATTCTAAAGACAGGAAGTGGATAGGTAGAGCACTCTGGCCCCAAACATGTGCTGTCCTTCAAGAAAAGAGAAGAATGACCCCAAAGGCAGTTCAGGATCATTAGGGTTTCCACTAACACCACAGGCCCAAAGGACACAGACCAGGGAGCAGGACTGTCTTCTCCTCAGTTCCTTAGAGTAGGACCAACTCCTCAGTTTGAGAGAGCTGGCTGCCAGAGGCTGCAGCCATAAGAGCCAAGGATCATCTAGGCAGAGAGGTTTGTTCTCACGCCTTAAAATCGAATGGAATTTCTCTGCTAGATTTCAGACTTGCTTTCTGAAATTTACCCTTTCTTTTGATTTCTCTCTTTTGAAGTGGGAATGTTTACCTTGTGCTTGTCCATCATTGCATTTTGGAAGCAGGTAACTTATTTGATGCTTTTACAGGTTCACAACTAGAAAGATATTTTGCCTCAGGATGAATGATATCTCACCCATACCTAATTTAGATGATGGTTAGGTGGCATTTTGGACAGAGGTGATGCTGGAATTTGTTATGATTTTTCCAGATGTTGTAATTGGGTGAATTATTTATGTGAAAAGGACATGAATTGGTGGGGCGGCAGAGGGTAGAGTGTTATGAAATGAATTATGTTCCTCAAAATTTTATATTTTGAAAATACCCTAGTACCTCAGAATGTGACTTTTCTTGAGATAGGATCTTTACAGAAGTAATCAAATTAAAATGAGATCATTACCAAAAATCCTAATCCAGTATGACTTATATCCTTATAAAAAGGGGATCGTGGACACACAGATGCAGGAAATATCATGTGAAGAGGAAGACTGATTAGATGGCCATCTACAAGTCAAGGAGAGAGGTCTGGAACAGATCATTCCTTCACAACCCTCAGTATGAACCATCCCTGCTGACACCTTGATTTTGGACCTTTCTAGTCTCCCAAACTATGAAATACATTTCTGTGGTTTAAGCCAGCTAGTTTGCAATACTTTTTTTATAGCAGCTTTAGCAAACTAATACACCAGAGGTCTAACCACAGCCCCTTTATTTTCTGTGTTTATCCAATATTTTCAGAAGTTGTTTGCTCCCAAGCCTTATGACTTCTGAGTTTATTTTAGTATGTGTAACATTGTAGACATATACAACTATGTCAAGTTCCAGTTATTTAAATGCTTATTAAGCATCTCTACCTACATATATCATCAGAATGTATCTAAATAAAATGTTCTGCACTCTGATCATTTACTTTTATCGTTCATCTTGTTTAAGCTCTTATATTTATTCATTGCCTCAGGTTCACATTCAACTTTTCCCTCTGCATCATTCCCATATTTAATTGATCCCAAAGACAAGTCTCAACAATTCTACCTTAATACCTCTGCTATCCTTAGTCCAGGCTCTCAACATAGCATTTTATAATATCTTAAACTGGGAAGCAGCATTATAGCATTATCTAGATTTAAGTTTGAATCCCAGATGTCAGAGGAATTACTTAAACTTTGAGTTTCTGTTTCCTTATTTATGAACATAGATTTTCTAAAATTTAGTTCTGATCATGCCAATTTCCTAATTAAAAATTACAATTAAACGACTTCCTTCACCTAAAGAAGATATTTAAACTCCTTAGTTACCAAATCTCTTTCTTTTCAAAGCTATTCCTCTAGCCTCCCCACTTTCTGCTTGCAAGCTATGCACTAGTAACACTAAACTATTTTTATTTTCCTAAAAATACTGTATCTTTATGTCTTTATGTGTTCTCTTTGCTCACAGTGCCTTTCTGCCAGTTCAGCTGCCTGGCAAAACTCTTCTTACACTTTTAAGGTCAGAGACAGGGATACTCTTTTCTGGGAAGTAGCTTCTAAACTCCTATACTTATTCATTTTCTCTGCTTTTTGTGAACAATGGCCAGTAGTGTCTGTTAGAACATGTATTGTGTTATATTTACTTGCTTACATATATTTATCTTTTGTGAAAATGTGATTTCTTGAACATAAGGATCGTGTTACTTTCATTTTGATCCCAAAATGTGGACATTTTTTGCTGTCACTTAGAGTCAGTAATTCCTCATTACATGAGTGAATGAGCATAGTAATTATGTACAAACTAGATGATTCAGGTTAGGCCACATCAGATGAAAAGTCTTCTGGAGGACATGGAAAGAACCTAAATGTTGGACAAACTACAATTTGCCGTTATCTTGGTAACTATAAGACATTTTTGTAAGACCCAAATTAAAATTTAAATCATAACCGTTTAAGTGACAATTGTTATTAAGTCATAAATATGAATATAGGTCTGTTAGTTATAATTCAAAACATTTGCTCCTTGATGATATTGAGAAAATAAGCAAGGATTTCTCAATCCTTTATTTTGTACATTTTTTCCAGAAAGAATATATAATCATATCTCACTAATTTACTGTTAAGGCTTGCTGACCCAGATGTCATTAATTTTTGCATGATGACTGTATCTCTTGTTGGAGTCATATGTTTTGATTTTAAAATTCAACTTTTGTGATTTCCAACTTCCTAGTGAAAAGGCTTTTCCCTGTAATCCCAAAGTATAGCAATATTCCCAACTCTAGCTCTGTTATCAAATAGTTGTAAACCTTGAATAATTCATATCATTTCTGATTGCCTCATTTATAAAATGAGAATAAAAATGTTTACATAGTCTACCTCGCAGGATTGTTGTGAAGCGTAATAAGATAATAAATACTGTTGAAACACTGGAAATGTGAGAAAACACTTTAAAATATTTCAAGCATTTTTAAGAGTATATTTTCAGCTTCAAGGGGAGTATGTTGTGCTTCCCTTTGATTGGTTATTTATAAATAAAAAATAGTGATTTATTATAATTGTTTTTAGCCATGTCATGTTCTAGAAACAGGTAAGATTGGAAAAAAGAACTTCTAAAATCCATCAGCATCTATCTTTAACTTATCAGGCAGTCAGATGACATTAAATTCTCAGGTGAATGTCAAGTTCAATTTCATAATTCCATTTTCATTCTGGCATCTGTAACAGTACAAAGATACTTGTAATGAAACAGCCATGAATGAGAGGTGTGTTGGGTTAGGTCTAAAATAATATTTCTGATATAGTAGGTGAATCCCCAGATAAATTATTTTGATGTTACATAGTTATCTAACACTTTTTGGTTTGTAGAGTATTTTATTGCATGTCAAACCAAACCTTCTGTTCTTCATAAAGCATAGAGTTGTTGCTCTGGCTGAAAGAGATCCATTCCTGAATCCAGATACTACATACTGCCTATGAGATAGGTGTAGGGAAGTTCACTGAGGCTTGTTAAATGCGATCATCTTCAGTAACCCTCCAGTTATTAGAGTTTCTTAAGAAAACCTGATACTTCCTCTTTCTAAAAGCACCTGCACCAGAACCATGAGTCATAGATGGACAGTTCTGTCAATGTATTTTCTTCTTCTGCTCAGTTGGAATCCATTTGGTCAGTGTGAGCTGTCGGCTTAGATCTAACTCCTTCTGCATTTCTGTACATGGGGAGCAGAAGTTGAGTCCCTGGGCACATTTCAAAGCTGCGGGTTTGGACTTGATGTTTTAAGTTTTCTTTTCTTCCAAGTGGAGGGATTATGATAGTGAAAATGGTCATGGTTCCTGCATTGCTTATTCTTCTTAATTTTCCAGCTAGCTCTAAGAGAAATCATACATCTCGTATATTTGATAGAATAATACTTGCTTACTTAACAATTTTGTTAACAGCTTGGGAACATATCTCTCATTCACAATCTGGCCATTCATTGCTTTACTTATAGCTGAATTTGGTTGAGGTCGATCTTATGTATATATTAATTGCTCAGATTAAAAATGAGTAAATCATTTAAAATCAGTATTTGGGACTTGGAATCAAGTACTAAGTGAAAAAGTCATTTTATGCATTTTGAATTAACCATAATACATTTAATTTGGTTTTTTTTGTTTTGATTGAAAGGGAAGGGCAGCATATCACAAGAATTAATGGGTTATATCAAGACATTGACCGAATTCAAACATTAATCATACTAAATAAACCACAGATCATTGTGTAGCTTATAATGATTAAATTTATTGATCACTTATTCTTAACCGAATTGTTTACCCAGCCTATATATAGACAATATCATTTCTACTTCTAATTTTGTCATTTTTAAAATTATAAAAATATGTTTTTTTATTTGAAATTCATATGAAGGGCTCACTAATCCTTTAGAATTATCTGTGTTAGTTGTCAAGGATAAGTTTGAGAACATTTATTGAAGATTTCAGTTGCTAACAAAAGGATCTTATATTTAGTACTATAAATAGTGGGAAACCAGTGGAAATGTTTGAAGGAAGGGTAAATTGGAAAAGAAGGGCTTTTCCCCCAAGTTTATTGAGATACAATTGACATATAACATTGTGTAAATTTAAAGTATAAGATATGACGATTTGATACATGTAAATAGTATGAAATGATTACCACTACCATTTGTGTATTTGTGTGTGGTAAGAGCATTTAAGATCTACTCTCTTAGCAACTCTGAAGTATATAATACAATAATTTAACTATAGTCACTATACTGTGCATTAGATCCCTAGAATTTATCCCACTTATTTCTAGAAGTTTGAACCCTTTGACCAACAACTCCCCATTTCCCACATCCCCCAGCCCTTGAAAACCACCATTCTACTCTCTTTCTGTAAGTTCGGCTCTTTTAGATTCTACATATGACTGAGATCATATAGTATTTGTCTTTGTCTGACATATTTCACTTAGCATAATATCTAGGAGGGCTTTTTTTAAAGTTGGTAATATGTATGTACATATCTGAGTTAATTGAATTGCTTGCACATGATCAAGTTCACAAATGTGCTGGCAAAAAAACAAACAAGTGGCTTATAGTATACACATGGAGGGATTCAAGGGAACATCGTGGAAGACATATTCAGCTACCAGTGGAGCCTTGGCCACAGCTGGGGGTTCCTGCAATTTTAAGGATCAAAAATGGTTGCATAAACTGGAGGCTGGTTGAGAATCACCAAGGATGTTGGCATCCTTTAGAGATATGGGGAGCCCTTAAGAGAGGTTATCTGTACGTCAATAACTAACTTAATTTGGAAATGTATGACTTGCACAAAGGATCTCATTAATTCTTCAGTAAAGTGCATTTTTATTAACAACTCTTTATTCTTTTTCAACCTTTATTCATTGAACAAGTATTTATTGATCGCTTACTGTGTTACATGCAGTTTGGGGCATTCTGTAAATAGTTGTAAACTAGAGAGAAAAACCCTCTTCTCATGAGACTTACATTGTTATGGGGTGGGTGGTGGGTGAGGGTGACAATAAACCAATCCACGTGGAGATCATGGTTGGTAACCTTTACCGCTTTGCTACTTTATATTAATTTGTATGTCTATTATTACTTGCTAGTATGCTCAAATGCTACTGCATTTTTATACATTCTGTTCTTTCTCATGCTTTTGATATGTATTTGTTATTTAGTCAATTAAGGAATAAAGGTGGAATGAATGGAACATGAGGAAGGGAGATTTTGACAGTAGACAACATGATGATTTTGGTTTCATTAATAATTTTTGACTTTTAAAAATTTAAAATAACAGTATTTTTAGTGCAACGTAAAGTCTTAAATGGACAACTATATTGAACTTAAGTTGAATGATATATATGTCAGTAAATTTCATGCTCAGAGAATTTGCCAAGTCATTAAGGAAACAATAGGATTAGATAGCATTTTAAGTGGGAAAAATAATATGGGGATTTTGAACCAGCAGTTATGCTGTTTTAAAATTACAACATTATGAATTATATCTGACTTTTCCCCAGTTGTGGATAGGAACAATTAACTGCTATTTTCAAAAAGGTGTGTGTGTGTGTGTGTGTGTGTTTGCAAATAAGTATGCTGTATTTTAAGTTTAAAAGGCATGACAGTATTTTCAAATAAAAGTACCCCAAAATTCTATTTCAGAAAGATACAAAGCTGTAAAGTAGTATACTTAATGACTGAAAATGTGCCCCTCTACATTATAGATGATCTCATTACCAGTGTGAAAAATATTAGTAATCTCTACTTTTGAAACATATTCATTGTTATTACTTTTCCCTTATCATTATGTGTAGAAGTACCGCTACAGATCACAAAGCTGTAACAAATGTTAAAATGGATCCAATCTAATGTTCAGTCATGTCATAACAAATTCAAATATAAAAATATGTCTTTAATAGCAGTTTCCATCACAAATTTTTAATAGCAGTTTTCTACCAGTTTCTACCACAAATCTGAATATACCTAAATCTTCATTCTTACTTGTGCTTTGCTACTTTATATTATTTTGCATGTCTGTTATTACTTGTTTGTATGCTTGGATGGTGCTACATTTTAATATATTCTATTTTTCCAAACGCTTTTAATATGTATTTGTTGTATTCCATCGCCAGTGTCTCTTGTAAACAAGGTATTTCAGTGTGACTCTTTTACTTTATTAACATTTTACATGAATAAATCAAGCCATAAAAATTCTTTTCTTTTTCAATCTGCTTCATGACATGAAGAAATGCCTTATAAGGTAAGGCCGCCAGAAGATAGTCATCTTAATGAGTTGTTATTTTTGTTTTTTGTTTTTGTTTTTGTTTGCGGTACGCGGGCCTCTCACTCTTGTGGCCTCTCCCGTAGCACTGTGGAGCACAGGCTCCAGACGCACAGGCTCAGCGGCCATGGCTCACGGGCCCAGCCGCTCTGCGGCATGTGGGATCTTCCCAGACCGGGGCACGAACCCGCATCCCCTGCATCGGCAGGCGGACTCTCAACCACTGCGCCACCAGGGAAGCCCTAATGAGTTATTTTTAAGAAACAGTAATAATCATTAGACACAGGTTCCCTGGAAACCCAAGGCAACAACATTTACCTGGAAAATAACATGATTCAATTATAAACAAAGTTTCTGAATGTAAAATAATTAATTTTCCATTTTCATTCTTTCCACTGCCATTTTGAAGTCATCATCACATTATAGCAGCTCTAGCTTTGCCAAGCTTACCAAATCCAAAGCTGCTTTCACAAGCAGTAGGAACATCTGTGAAAACATGAATTAAGAGTGCCCCAGGAGAGATCTTGTTGTATCATCACAATTTTAATTCAAACTACATGATGAGACAATATTAGTACCATGATAGAATATACTACATTTCTTTTATTAAAAAGAAGACATGAAACAAATACAGGAAACATCGGCTTTTGACTGATATATCAAAACATTTGCTAATTTACTTAACTTGGTTTTGATTGAGAAATGTGGACAACTAGATAATCTAAAATTTAAAATAAGTTTATAGATCACACTAAGCTAAGCCAGAGTTTAATCCAAATACACACATCAAATGCATGCTTATCTCATCACTTAAAATGTTATTTGCTTTCCATTGACTCCAGAAATCCAAGCATGTATGGGCATTTTCGTTGATCTTAAGTTTAATTTTAAGACATCATCCCTAAAAGAGCCTCAAGAGAATAGCATCTCATTTTGATAAATCCCCCAGGAATGCCGTTACACAGCATTGACCATATACAAATTGTACGGTACCAATAATAGACAAAATATTCAGCTGAAGTAAGTGCCTCTGTGCAGCAAAAGACGTGTTATAAGATGGAACCAGGTTTTCCCCATTTTACTGTCAGTTGGATATGTGGTGGTGTGATATTTCTTATATTTGGTGGTGTGATTTTTCTCCACTCTAGTTCAGTATTTTTAAAAACCAAACCATCATTTTCTTTTCCTCATAAAATTGTCAAGACATTGAAAAATAACTGGATTAGAGTTGAGAGATTAAATTTAAAATCAAGATAGTTACTTATGTAGCATGGAGCAGTTAGACATTTAGAAAAATCTATGCATGGACCTTTCTTGCTTATTTACTACATATTTGGCATTATGCAAATACAGCTGCAATATATCAATAGAAGAAATGGCTGAAAAAGTAAGAAAACAATGGATAATGTAAATCTTGACCCACACTAATCAAACAGACCCTGAAAGGGTTAAATTCTCCTCCAAACACACTCAATAAACTCTCTTAACCTTTGTGATACAGTGTAGCGTCTTTTGTTACAGAACCAAACTTGGGTCCACTCTACTGACAGTGGGTTGTGGTGAAGAAGAGTGCAGTGTTTACTGTAAGACACCAGACAAAGAGTCCAGGGCTGTTAATGCTCAAAAAGCTTGAACTCCCTGATTGGTTTCAGGAAAGCATTTTTAAAGGCAAGGTTAGGGAGGGGAGTCTCAGGGTGTGTGATCAGTTCATGCACAATTTTCTCATTTGTTGATGGTAAAGTAACAGGGCAGTGTCGCAGGGGTTAATATTATCAATCCTCAGGCTCCAGTAGGTCTTGGGGCTATGTGTTCATGGTGATTTGGGGGGAGGGGTTAGCATCTGTAAAACAACTTAGGAAATGTGCATGAGATACTGTTATCTAGGTACTTCATAGAGGAGCTAAAGATTCTGTGACTACCATATGGCTGACTTACTGTTTACATTCTTACCAGTTCTCCTGGCCCAACTGCTATTTTTGTCACTATATGTTCACGTCCTTTCAGTCATTAATTCTTGAGCCAGGCTTTTGTGACTCAGTGGGGGCCTGGGAGACGACAGCCTTTCTACAAACAAGAGGCAGGTAGAGGACATTGGGGGAGGGGTCTTTCCCAAGGAAGGCCCCATAGGATCTTACTTGGTTACACTTTTACATCAGAGCACTAATCTTGAGAAAGTGCACCACTTCTCATTTTACAAAAGATGTATAAAATGTCTGAAAAACACTAATTTTAATATTAGTATTTCTTTTTAAAGCTTACTTGAATGCATCATACAGAATTAAATTGTATATTCAAAATTCAAATTCTAGTGGAAATAAAATGAATAATTAGGAAATGAAGATCAGTTTTACCCTTGTTTATTATATTTTTAGCAGACATCTTGAGGTTTCATTCAATTTTAAGTTCTGTGTGTGATGTGTCAAAGAAAAATTGAACCAGACAAGTTAAACAAGCAAGGAAGACTTCATTCAAGACTGTTGCAATAAGGAAGAGAGATTAAACTTAACTCCTCTGAAACAAAAAACTGGAGTGCTTTTAAGCACTGAGTTGAGCTAGTGCAAAAGTACTGAAGGATGTTGGGGGATGGGCAGAAGTTGGTCAATGTGATTGTCTTCTGTGCTTGCTAATTGATATTTGTTGGAGTTAGATTCCTCCCTCCAACACACACACACACACACACACACACACACACACCCCACAGGTGTGTATCTAGGAGAAGGGCAGTGTCTTACTTGAAGATTGCATTTCAAAGGGATGGCTCCCAAATCCTTGAGAAAGAAGCTGAGAGAATATTCACATCTCAACAGAACAAAGACCAAATTTACATTTGAAAGTTTTCTAAAGTAAATGCTGTAAGAAAAGAGAGGTCAGGGGCCAGTAGTTAGGAAAAAACTTGCCTAAAGTTTAGTGAAGCCAAGGGGAATGTTAAGACTGTCTTGGTCAGAAGTGAAATACAGAAATTGGAATGTATTCTCTAGTACTCAGTAATAATTGAAGGGACTCTTATGTGCATTTCACTTTTATAAGAAAAATATATTTAAGTTTCTGTAATAGAATATGTGCCATTGACTCTACTGGTATAAACAATGGCCTTTTTAAGTAGTAAATTTTACTTAACTGTTAAGAAGAGGGATATAATAGTATACTCACAAGGTTGGTTGTCACTGGGATTAAATGAACATATATGTAAAGCTCTTATCATCCAAGATCATAGACTGCACTCAAATAAAGATAGCTATTAGCTGTCATTAATGAGCATATATCTCTGGATTCTCTTTGAAAATTGTTAAATAATTCAATGATATAGATAATTGTAGTGAACATATTTTAGCAAAACTTTTTTTGAAATATGTATTAAAACAACTTGTGTTCATTGTATCTAGCTTTATGTAACTTAATTTTGATTTGGGAAATGTATATTTTTACTTCATTCTAAGCCCAAAGTGTCTGTCTCTGTAATAGTTATAATATGCTTTACCAAGGCCATATAAACTTGAGGGAATGACTAAGGCTGAGGGGAAAAGCCTAATAATCTTTAAGACTATGGAGCTTTTGAGATCCCAAGGCCTTCATTCATCTTCCTTTCTTCTTGGCTACTTGATGGCTACTGTTCTTTCCTTAATGATGAGTACAAGCAGCTGTTGGGGTTTCTACTTGCCACACCATCTGCCTTGCTATCTGGAGGCCTCAGGAGGATCTGTCAGCTGCTTCTGTGGCTCCCCTTTTGCAGAGGTTTACACTACTGACATCTCTGCTCTCCTTGTTTACCTTACCTATTGTCCCTACACTCTTGCAACTGGTTTTGCTTCTTCTAAACTTCTCACAATTTGCTTCTCCCATACAGTGGTTATAAATTGTGTTGACTTGTTATAAATTGTGCTGACTTCTCATTGGTGTCCCAATTCTCTCAATGTGGAGAATTCCTCACTTTGGAATCTAGGATATTTCTCTAGGAGTGACATAACAGAATGTGTTTGCATAGCTACTTCATGTTTAGAGTAGCAAACACAGACTGTGCTTAGCTAGAGTCAAGGAACAAGAAGGTAAGTGTTCTCTATAGCAACTACCTCAGATGTTAAATAACTAGGCCACATGGAAATACGTAATGTTGGTGACACTAAAGCATAGAAACTCTAGCAGTCTCCTAATGTCATTACTCATTTCCTCTGCCTCTGTAGCTCTTCCTACTTATTTCAATCTCCTTCATTGCCAATAACTATTTTATCTGTTAATTTCATATTCAAACCTCCTAAGATATATAAAATGATTTGATCATTAACCATCATAAGGAGCACCCATTTTAGATAGATTTATTCTTCTGGGAATTTTTGTTTTGTCTTGGCCCTGATTTCTGGTCTGCTTAGCTCTGCCTGAGAGCAGAGATTTGAGACTGATGGTTAAGGAACAAGTTATTCTAAGAGGTGGGCTGTGGGCATGGGACCTTTTTATGGGAGTCGTCTCTATGATCATCACAAAGGAAGAAGAATGGGATTGGCTATAAAGCTATAGTAGAGACTATTAAAGAGTAGAGTGTCGGTAAAAAATAATGTGGGTTAAAATTTCAACTTTCTAACATCAAGCTACATGTAGAGGTTATAGAACAGCACTTCCTATGAAGGGATAAGCTTTTCTAACCTTCAGGACTCCTCATTTGACGTTTCTGCTGCCAATAAAGCTGGTTGACTGGGGCAGGAATCATCAAATTTTTCAAAGGGCAACCTTTGCCATTCTTATAGCAGATTTCCTGTATTTTCATCCTCTCCTGATTTTTCTGAGGAATCTTACCTTTATGACTACCTGCCAACCAGTGTGAGGTACTAGATTAATCTGGACATGTTCCTGAGTGTTTGCCGAAAGTTTGAATAAATGTTAGTTTTCCAAAGTCACCTTCCTATGTGTATCACATTGCAATTGAGCCCAGGCTTTATGCCTGCCTGAGTCTATTCTTGCATTTCCCTACTACAAAGGATGTTCATGGGGCATCTACCAGTTCAGTGTTCAGAATGGCCCTTCCCAATGTCCACAAAGCAATTTTCCAAAACAGATCCCAGATGGCACAATTTTCTCTTTTCTCAGATTGAGTTCCCTAATTATCACTTCTTTCCCCCTAGTTTCCTGACCTCCTAAATTGAGACTTTTGCCTTTTTTCCCAGAGCTTTTAAATTCCAATTTTTTTTCCACCATTAGAAAGAAGACCTACAGTGTCCAGTGTCCTACTGGAAAAAAGAATTGTTATTTATCTACTTTGATAGTCTAGTGCTCTAGTAATGGGACTAAGAAACAAACTCTCACCATCATTTTTGTTCTGTGACTTGGTTTTTATGGTACTTGAACATAATTATTACACTAGTTCACGAATGTTATTACAGTAAACTTAAAAGCACTGTAAGCTTGGCTTTATTTATTAGCAATCAAGATCAGCGAAAAGGTGGGGAGAGGTGAGACTTAAACTTAACTCTTCTATTTGCAAATTGCAGGTTCCTTCCATGATATGACAGAAGTTATTTATACTAATATCCCTACAAAACTAGTGAGCACTGGTAGGTTAGGGGAGCTATTTTTAGAAACAGGCCTGATTGAAATTTGCAGACTTCTAATTATTAGCTATGCAATATTTCCCCCAGCATTTTTTAATGAAAGTATTGAAGAAGAGTTATACCAAACATCCAAGTACCCACCATTTAGATACTGTCATTAAAATTTTATCATATGTTCTTTTATCACATTCTGAAGTCTAGCTATGCAATTTTGACAAGTTATATTCTTCTCACTGTGGTTCCCCATCTGCAAAATGGGAATAAATAACACTTACCTCATAGTATTTTTTGAGGATTATTCAAGAGAGCATTTATAATTGATTAGCAAAATACCTGGAAAAGGATGAATCGTAAATTCAATGAAAATGTTCTTTGCGTGAGTAGTTTTCCTTCCAGTCAAGGAAAAATGTTCCACACATGCAAAAAGCTACAAGTATTTGCCCTTATATTAATCATCAAATACAGAACTTTCCTAATAGAAAATACTTTTATTTTGGATGGCTTTATATTTCCTTCAGATTCCTCAGGTTAACCAAAAGCTCATTTTAACTTAACTGAGATTCCTTGAAATATACAAAGTGCACTGGCTCTTACCTAGCCATCAGGAATTCTCTGTCTCCATGGTGATCAGAAGTGTTGACCCTTATAGTATCATGGGGTTCTGGTCAGATTAGGATGTGGGATATACTAGCTTTTAAAATCAGTGTTTCATCAAGCCAGTTTGGTTTCTCACCCTGACTAATGGTACTTGGTACTATCTCCTCTCCCACAGAGCCACCAGAGATAGCACATCAAAGAATATTCATTTAGGAATACCTTCACTTTTATCTGTTTAATGCATTTTGTAGGAATAAAGGATAGCAGAGGCCTCAAAGCAGAGATAACTTTAAGGCACACTGAGGTGCCACTGATTAGGGAAGTGTATTCAAAACAAGAGGTTGTAAAAAAAGAAAAGGGCTAATAGTGAAGTAAAAGAGACCAGAAATAATCCAGGATAATTTCTTAGATCAGTGATTGAAAGGTGGTTGTACAGGTTGTTATGTAGATAATAAGGGAGGAAATGTAGAGTGATTTATCTCCATCTTTGCAATTCTGGTTTGGAGAGAAAACCTAAAATAATTAGAGGTTGAAAAATTAAAAAGTCAAATTAGAACCATACTTGACAGTATAGGTCTTGAAAGGTATATCAGAAATTCGCTGAGTCTCTGCTCTAGCACTGAACTCTATGGCCTTTAATTTTCTTATCTATAAAATTAGAGTGTTGGTAAAGTATTATCTCCAGTTTAATTACCAGCTTTGAAATTAGATGGAGGAAGGCTTGAAACTGTAAATAGAAATATATCAGAAAATCTTGATTAATGGAAAAGCATACTCTTTTCTCCTACTTTATAGGCAGTATTTTAAAAATTGTATTGGGTGTGGAGAATCCAACAAAACAATGATAAGTGTATAGAGAAATAAGTATTATGCAACAGTGGTGACCATGTAAATTTGTATAATTGTGAGGGCAGAATTCTAATATTTGTAATAAGTTGAAAAAGGAGCTTGCAGATATTTTTACAATATGATTCATATACCTAAAGAAGAGGGGTTGGATTGGCCTTCCCTGTGTGTTTTTATGTCTGTTTATTTTCATAGAACACATCTGAAAGGGATATTCAAGGAAAGTATGATAGTATGCTCTTCAAGAAATATAAAGGAAAGCAGCCTTAGAGACATTAAAATGTGTGCTTAAAATGTTCAGAGATAAAGAATAGAAATAATCTAACAACAGGATTGCATGAAAGAAAATGGGAGAATTTATTTTTTAAATGAATGAAATTGAAAAAATGGGCAAGAATAATGGTCAACTAGTGACAACTAAATGGGGAACTAGTGGTTGGGAAACACAACTGGAAAAGTTATTAACTCTGCAGCAGAGAGAAATAAAACGTGGGAAGTAGGATGAGAAGTTTTGGGAGGATGGAATGAAATAATATCACAACGGAAAATGGAAGAAGTCAATGTGAGAAGAGAAAATTACTGACAAATGTCTGGATTAAATGCAGTGAAGAATTATCAGAATAATGTCACAAAAAGAATCCCCAAAAGGATAAGTCAAAATAAATGCATAACTAGATGCAACATAGTACGATTGTAAGGCATTTCAAAGGATATATTTTGAATTAGTGATAGTTAAAGATCTCTTTAAAAAGACACCCCAGAATAAACCATAAGGATAAATATGGATAGTTTAACTACATTAAAATTAAAGATTTGTGTTTAACAAAGGTCCCCCTGAACTTGTGCACACCAACAACAGAAGACAAAGAAAAAAGCAATAGTATATGGTCAAAACATGTGGATAACCAATAATAAAAAATAAGATTTAAAGATTATATAAGATATGATAGAAATCAAAGAAAGGCAAATTATGTAATAAGATATTTCTTTGTACCATTAGGAGTCAGTTATTGGGTGGATGCATAAAGATATACAGAGAAGAACATTCCTGGATACTGCTGGCAAAGAACCCAGTGTTAGAAGCCATTAATGAAAGCAATCTGGTTTGACTAAAGGATATTGATTTTGTATATCCTATCATATACATATATATCCTATGATAACATTTGCTGGCATATTTACCAGTGAAAAAATGTTCACATATCAAAAAAGAACATCAATATGTTGTTAATCTTGGTCTTATTTGTCTTCACAGGGAACTGGTGACAAGTCATGGTTCATGATTAGGGAAATGTATCTAATACATGTAGAACAATTATGGTCTGAATATACAGTGCATTAAGTTAGAACAGTGAAATGCAGCAAAATGACAAATCGTAAAAATTAATTTGAGTAAAAAGTAAAGAACAGAATGAAGTTCAGATAATGTCACTATTAAAATTATGCACACACGTACATTCACACTCAAAAATTACATGCACGCATCACACACAAAAAATCCATACAAGCATGTATAAGGACCTGTATTAGACTTTATTAGAGAATATGGCTTTGAGAGAGAGAGAGAGAGAAAAGGCAGTTGGAATTGGATAGGAAGAGGGAAAGGTAAATGAAATAAAATAATGATAAAGCATGAATTTAGAGCATAATGTTTTGCTGTGACCTGAAATTATAATTAACTCAATTCTGTATGCTTCATATGTAAAGGAGGAAAAATCTTGCTCAATCTAATAGAATCCTGGAGAGAAGGGGGAAAATGATTTAAGGAAAGGATGATAATAAATAGAATATGCAAAGTATATGGCATAGACTTCCACTTGTGAGCATAAGAGAGTGACCAACACTGGATGTACCTTCGGACCTAAAACAAAAAAGAAACCCACATGCTTGAAACAATGGTTTTCAGACAGTAGGCAGGGGACAGCATAAGAGAGTAATTTCTGGGAGATGGGAAACAAAGGAGGTAAATTTTGAATTATCCCAGCTTACTGCTTTGAGAGAGTTTCCAGGATTCAGAATATGCAGCACAGGTATAGGGGATCTAAACAAAGCATTTCATGTTTTCTGAATTGAGAAGAAAGAGCTCAGTATTCAGGGAGGCCAAGAATTTGCAGGAGAGAGTAACAGAGATGAGAAGGCCGGTGGTGGGGTAGGGGGAAGAGAGAGAAAGGTGACTGGAAAGATTGATTGATTTTAGATACTTGCATAGGAATCCTCTACATCTTTAGCTGCATACTGATAGGCACATGTGTATGAGGAAACTACCTGAGTCTGGGAAAAAAATCAGCAGAAAGGAGAATGCAGAACATGAATAGGGGTCCACAATACTGGAAATATTCACGATTCAACAACCAAATGTGGTAAACTTGAAATCACGAGGTACTGGGTTCAGTACTAAGTAAGGTATTGTTTCATTGTGGGGACAGATTAGCCATGGACTAAAGGCTACCTTGGTCATACCTAACCAAACATAAAGGTGAGATGGAGGAGGCAAAATATGTTTTCAAGGAATTTAGTATCCTCCCAGAACAAAACTCAAAAATATTTAAAGAAACACAAAAGAAAACAGCACCTAAACGTTTAAAGTCACAATGTTTCGTATTCAATAAACAATGACTAAACATTCAAAAAAACAGGTAAATACAATCCATAATGTGGGGGGAAAAAATCAAGAGAACTGTACCCCAGTATTACACAGATGACAGAATTAGTAGAATAATACACTAAACAGGTCTTCTAAGTAATACTTCATATTTTCACAAATAAAGAGGAAAGCATAAATATATGAAGGAAAGACAGGGAAGATATATTTTAAAAGACCTAAGTCAAACTTCTAGAGATCAAAAACACAAGTTCTGTGATTAGAAAATGAAACAAAAATGATTTCTAAGAGGAAATAAATTGCAAATTAGATACCACAGGAGATAAGACTAGTAAACCTGAAGATATAGGAAAAGAAACTACACCAAAAGAAAAGAAAAACAGTTAACATAGCATCAGTGAGCTATAGAAAACTTCAGATAACCCAATGTATATGTAACTGGAGTCTTCAAAGGAAGGTGGTGGTAGAAAATATATTTGAAGAAATAATGGCTGAAAATGTTCCAAATAAGTTGAAAGTTATAATTTCACAATACAAGCTAAAATAACTTGTAACATATGAAAGATGAAGTAAATTACATCATGATAACATCATAATAAAAATTGTTAAAACCAATTATGAAGAGAGATCTTGAAAAGCAGAACGATAAAGAGACATTATAGAAAGAGGGTTAAAGATAAGAATGACCAAAGATGTTTCATCAGAAAGAACAGTGGATAGACTGTTTAAAGTGTCAAAGACAAAAACTATCAACCTAAAGTTCTACGACCAGGAAAAATGACTTTGAAGAACAAGGGTGAAAAAAATACACTTTCAAACATATAAAAGCTGAATGAGTTAACTACTAGCACACCTACTCTATAAGAAATGTAGCCAAGAGGAAAATGATACCAAAAAGAAACCTGTAACTACACAAAAGAATGAATATCACCAGAAATGAATATATATATGAATATATAAGCCTTATTTTTGATATTTAAATGATAACAAGAAAAATATGCCTTATAAACTTTGTAACATCAATAGAAGTAAAATATGTACATATAAATGGTTTAAAACTCCAGTCAAAACAATATATTGTCAGAGGCTTCCCTGGTGGCGCAGTGGTTGAGAGTCCGCCTGCTGATGCAGGGGACACGGGTTCGTGCCCCAGTCTGGGAAGATCCCACATGCTGCGGAGTGGCTGGGCCCGTGAGCCATGGCCGCTGAGCCTGCATGTCCGGAGCCTGTGCTCCGCAACGGGAGAGGCCACAACAGTGAGAGGCCCGCGTACCGGAAAAAAACAAAACAATATATTGTCAGATTGAAAGTACGACCAACCAGACTATATGCTTTCTAAAAGAAACACAGTTGAAAATAAAGTAACTCTTAGGAGTAATAATATATCTAGGGCTGGAACATGGTTATGATTAATTTAACACTTTTATTGACTTTATATGACTCCTTTCCATACAGTGAGCTAAATTTTATGGATTTGAGCTATCAAATAATGTACCAAGTGAGGTTCCTAAAGTAAATCTTCTTGGCTTAATATCTCTCCAGAACTAATTGTTAGCCCTGTCCCCTGTGGATATTACTTAATCCACAAGTCTCAACTTTATCAACTATAAAATAATAATGATAATAATTATTTCAGATGATTGTGGTGATAAATTATATAAACTGTTTGTCTTTAGGTATTAAATAATTATCATGGGGTTATAAAAAATTTGTTTCTTATGGAAAATGACCTTGTGTTAAGGAAACTTCAGTAATATTTATAGAGAAATTAAAGACATTCAAATAGTAATATTTCTTCATTAGAAAACAAAACTCACATAAAATACAGAGAATTATTTTTAATCTGCACTGGTTTAAATCTCTGATGCACTAGAAACCCACTACATAATCAATGAAGACAGAGCTATGAGGTTTAATTTTTGGATGTTTGTAGAAGTTGCCCTCACTTTTTATTTTCCTCATTTCATTCCATTTCTAAGTAGAACAAAATGAAGCAAAATCAGCATTCTAATCTTATACTTTGTTATGGACTGAATGTTTGTCTTCCCACCCATTCACGTTTAAGCCCTAACCCCTAGTGTGACTATATTTCTAGTTGAGACCCCCTAAGGAAGTAAATGAGGTTAAATTAGATCATAAGGGTAGGGTCGTGATCTGATAAGAATACTGTTCTTATAAAAAGAGACACTGGAGAGCTTGCTCTCTCTATTTCTTTCCATGCACATTCACTCAGGATAGACCATGTAAGGACATAGCAAGAAGGTGGCCATCTGAAAGCCAGGAAGAGAGCCCTCACAAGAAACAAAATTAGCCAGAACTTTGATTTTGTGCTTTAAGCCTCCAGAACTATGAGAAACTAAATATCTGTTTCTTAAGTCACTTAATCTATGGTACTATCCATTTTCTTGATTAATTATCAAGAATAATATTGGAGCTGTTTTCAGAAAAATCAGCATTATTGATGCCAATTATTTTCTATGTTCTGTTGCATTTATATTTTGTTATAGGAAATAATATGCAAATTATAGATCAGAATACATTTTGCTCTAGGGCTCATTTTTTTCTCTATATATGAACCAAAAAAAAAAAAATAGGATGCTAATAAACCCAGATAATCCCCTATTGGTTTTAATAGTGTCTACCTCCTGAAGGACTTTAAAATCTAAGATCAGATCTAAATGCTATGAGAATAAAATCAGTCAGAAACCAAGGCATGCAAGTTGAGAGGAGATATGTGACTTAGACACTTAAGAGTTGCTGTGTGAAGGAAGAAACTCAAGCAGAACAAGTCTGTGGTGCTCATATGATCATATTAGGGGATATACATTGTTTCTGAAAGAAACATAAAACACTGGGTGTTCATCCACAGATTTAGAATACTGATTTATGCACTTGCCTTTTAAATCATAAGGAAAAAAGAAAGAGTTGCAAACAAAAAGTACATCAATACTTACTTTCATATTTACTTATGTAATTACTTTTACTGGTTTCTTTTGTTTGTGTGGATTCAGATTACTGCCTAATTTCCTTTATTTCAGCTTGATGGGCTCCCTCTAACATTTCTTATAGGGCAGGTCTAATAGTGACAAACTATCATAGATTTTATTTTATTTAAATGTCTTAATTTATGCTTCAGTTTTGAAGGAGAGTTTTTCCAGATATAGAATTCTTGGCTAAGAGTTTTGTTTGTCTTAGAGCACTTAGAATGTATCCTTCTACTGCCTTCTGCACTTACAGTTTCTGATGAGAAGTTAGCAGCTGTTCTTAATGAGAATCTCGTATTTGACAAGTTGGTTCTTAGTACCTTTAAGATTCTCTGTCTTTGTTTTTCAGCAGTGTCATTATAATGTATCTGGTGTGGATCTCTGAGTTTATCCTACTGGGAACTTACTGAGAGTTTTGAATGTATAGATTTATGGTTTTTTGATCAAATATAGGTTGTTTTTGGCCATTATTATATAAATATTCTTTCTGCTCTTTTCTTTCTCTCCTAACCTACTGGGACTCCCATTATGTTTGTGTTGGCACACTTGATGGTGTCCCATAAGATCTTAAGCTTTGTTTATTTTGCTTCATTCTTGTTTATTTCTATTATCAGATCAAATATCAATTGACCTTTCTTTCGGGTTGTTTTATTCCTTCTTTTGCCTGCTCAAACCTGCTACTGAAAACCCTATGGTGATTTTATTTTTTTCATTTTACTTGTTGCAGTTTTTACTTCCAGAATTTTGGTTTGGTTCCTTTTTGTAACTTCTGCCTCTTTATTGATTTTCTCTATTTGATGAGATAGTTTTCTTATTGTTTCCTTTGGTTCTTTGCATATGTTTTCCTTCAGCTTTTGAGCATACTTAAAACAATTGATTTAAAGTCTCAGTCTAGTAAGTACAATATTTGTGCTTCCTCAGAACAGTTTTTATTAATTGCTTCTATTTTCTTGTGTATAAATCATGCTTCATTGTTTCTTTGCATTTTTCATAAGTTTTGTTGAAAACTGGACATTTTGAAAACTATAAGAAAATTGGGTAAAAAGATTCTCCCTCATCTCCAGGATTTGTTTAGTAACTTTATTGAACTAATTTTGTAATGTCTGTTTTCTTTGTTATGTGTGGCCACTCAAGTCTTTGTTCCTTTAGCTTAGTGTTCAGCTAGGGGTTGGGCATAGATTTCCTTAAGTACCTGCATCCAAAAAATATCTTCAAGTCTTTGAAAACAGGCTCTGGGACATGCCTTCTACACACAGTTGGACAGTTTAGAACTATGTATTCACTTCCACTTTCTATTTGCACAAATTCTAAGTGTGAGCTATAGGTAAGAGCTTAGGGCATTTTCAGGTCTTTCTTGAACATGTGCATACATACATGTGCTCATTAATTTCTAGTTTCCAAGGGTTATGTTTGAGCTTTTCAGAACTCATTTCCAAAGGCTAACACATTTGCCTGTGAGTGTTTTAGACAAATGCCTCCCGAGTATCTGCCTCATCATTGGAAGTGTTCTGAGATAGGCCAAGACAAGCCCTTTGGACATCTTCCATGAAGCCAACATATAGGTCAAAACACACAAGCACGATTCTTTGCAAATGAGGTTCATTCGGCAACTTTAGGTACTGGTACCTGTACCAGAAATGTGGTTATCTTCAAAGCAATCACTGAGCTGGGAAGAGGGATGGGGCCAGTGTAGGTTAAATACCACAAAACTCTTTATTCTTACTGAAAATCAGCCAGTTTTTCTTGATTATGCATTCCTATGGTTGTAAGATTTTCCTTAGTTTCTAGAATTCTAGAAAAGTTGATCCCAACAGTTTTTGCCAGTTTGTTATCTATGGAGTGATAGATTTTTTGGAATCCCTTATTCTGCCAGTTTCACTGATACCCAGAGTCAGAACATTTTAAAATGTAGAAGTAGTTGGGATTATCTACTGAATCTATTTTTTAAGTAAAGAAGCTGAAATCAGAAATTCAGAGTCTAAGTAAGTATGCTTTGGCATCAGTACGCAAAATGTTTCAGACAAAGATGTATCTGAACATAGCACATACTCCAATACATATTTAATATTATTAAATACATATTTAGTATTATTAAAACATGACTATCTTGCTGGAAGCTGAACTTCAATATGTTCTTAATATTTCTTCACCTCAACCCTGTCCCCATGTTTCCCATTTCTGTTATAACATGAGGCTGAAAACATTGGCATCAGTTTTGCATTCTCTCTATATTTTCTAGTTCACAGATTGTCAGTAAATTCTCAGGACCCCATTTCTAAATACCAACATCCTGCCTTAGATTTTTATTCTCTGGAAAAATTTACTGTAGAAGCTTCCTAGCTAAAGATTCTTCCTCCAAACTCTTCTCCACCTAAGGCTCCAAAAGTAAAATTTTCTCTCTTTTAACTTACTGTCATATTACCCAAACAAAATAGGCAACAAAATAAAATTATTTGTTGTTTTTGAAATATTGTGTATGGGGCTTCCCTGGTGGCGCAGTGGTTGAGAGTCTGCCTGCCGATGCAGGGGACATGGGTTCGTGCCCCGGTCTGGGAAGATCCCACATGCCGCAGAGCAGCTAGGCCCGTGAGCCATGGCCGCTGAGCCTGCGTGTCCGGAGCCTGCGCGTCCAGAGTCTGTGCTCCTCAATGGGAGAGGCCACAACAGTGAGAGGCCCGTGTACAGCAAAAAAATAAATAAATAAATTAAATAAAATAAAATAAAATATTGTGTATGCTTGTATGTCTACCTCATGTGCAGTCTTCACTAATAAAATCTAAAATATTTCTATCATTCATTTAATTACAAATACCACTTCTTTAGACGAGTTTTAACTGTTACACAAGACCTTTTTACCTGTACACTGAATATTTTTACTAACAATATTTGGGAATTTCCTAGTGGTCCAGTGCTTAAGACTTAGTGCTTTCACTGCCACGGGCCCGGGTTCCATCCCTGGTCGGGAAACTAAGATCCCCCAAACCGCTCAGTGTGGGAAAACAAAACAAAACAAAACAAAAAACTTAATCCTAGACACACATTTCACTTCCCTGAAAAGCAGAAATTTGTCTTTTCATCTTTGTATCTATGCATTAACTTTCTAAGTGTTTTGCATAAATTTGCCACTTAGCAACTATCTGTTGAATTGAATTAAAGCTCTAATGTAAATTGCTTATCAAAAGTTGGCAACAGGTCGTCATTAAATAGATCATGTTTCATATATGTGCAGACCATATGTTCTTATAATCATGAATATCCCTAACTATTGCTATCTTGTTACAAAAAAGAGGCAATTGACAGTTATTTTAGGGAAGTGTTAAATAAATACTTTGAAATGCCAAAGCAACTCCCCAATGATCAACCATCCAAAATAAGATGGAAAATATAGCAATTGCTCTTTTTACTTTTTTCAAAATGGAACCTGTTTATAGATCAACTGACTGTGATTTCATGGAAATCTACATAAGCATTTGCATCCCTTGAGACTAAAATATGGCTCCTTTTTAAAAGATCATTAAAAAGAACTTATATTGTAATTGAATTTTTATTTACTCTGAGATCAAGGTTATTTTGTCATTTTTTTCCCCTGTCTTCCAAATCATAGTAAACAGATATTTATCTCCTCGCTTTTAAGTAAATGGTTTTAAGTGGGCTGTGAGGAAATATTTTCCTTCAGATTCCTTGACCGAATTTTTGTTAGGCTGTGAGCCAAGCCATTCTTACCTCTTTAATATTCTAGGTAATTAATCCACACAGTGCTATTATAGTTCATTCTGCTCTACCTTTGGAGTAAGCAACAGACACTAGTTAATTACCTACAATTTTATTTGTCAGATTTCATCACTAATAAAAAAACGTATTACTAGTCTTGGAGGGTGGGTAATTTTTAAAGGGCTCTCCATGTAGTGTTCTTATTGTGCTTGCCTAGGTATGACTCATAACTTCTGTGATCCTCTCTGCACTGAATAGAAAACTCAGTCTCTAGTGACAGCTTCGTCATGTCCTGACTGTACCATGTCATACTAACTTTTATCATCACCCTTTGAACTTTCTCTAGAGCTTTTTAGCTGTTATGCTAATCATTTGATTCTCAGAATACCTAATGAGGCAGATGAAATAAATATGACCATCCCCTTTTACATATGATAACACTTAAACCCATAAAGATTAAATGAATTATTTAAGTTTACTGGCAGAAACTAATTCTCTTGACTACTAGCTCTTATCTATTTCTGTAATGATTTGCTGCAGTCCTTGGCTTATTATAATCTTCTGGAAAATAATGGTATTGTGTCTTGTATGTAGTTGTTTCTGTATGCTATCTCAAAGGGATGTTGGAAAACAAATGATATCATATGAGCAATTTTGAGGCCCACAAAAGAAGATAAATTCATTTAAGCTTGTTTATTTTCTATGTCATATATCTTTTTTTCCCCCTTAGGGCTAGAATCATTGTACTAAGATATTACTAATTATGTGTACTACTCTTTTTATCACCATATTTAAATGGACCATTCAGTTGATCACATGTCCATCAAAAATAACACCAAGAATATTGAAGAATTAGTGATAAAGTTATAGTATGATCTGTATGGGCCAATATTCCTTTCTTATCCCCTGTTAACCAACTTCTAATGAACTACAAATAAATTATTTATTTTTAACTTCAAGTTAAGGTATATTCCAAGGTATGAAAGGAACAAAAGTTATATGTGGTTTTCAAATTACTCAATTTGTAACAATTTTGATCCGATTTCCTGACATCTTGGCCTACCTAAAAACACACTAACTGGTAAATATAAGTAAATATATGTTTTAAAGACTTTTATGACATGACATTTTCATTCTAGAATCCTGTTAGTTTTAAAGAATAACTGTAAAAACTATATATATGGACACATAATCCAAATAATGATGAATTCTGAGAAGTTTATCATTTTGCCACACATCTCAGAACTTAGTATAAACAAAGTTCTATTGTGAACCACATATTGGTATATAGGGAACCTTGCCTTACTTTTATATCACATAAACAGCTTCCTACCCATAGGAATAACCTTGTTAGAAGCTGCAGCCAGAGAGAAATTAAAGGAAGGAGGTGCTTTCAAGTATCAAAGAGTAAATAGCTGGGTATAATTTTTAATCTCATAGATCTTTACTCTCATGCAGAGCTTAACAAATTAGAATTAACTTTTTAGATATATTTTGTCAGATAAACTTCAACTCAGGTGATGATGTGACAGATTGGAATTTAGTATTACTGCTATATTTTTAAAACTTTCTCATCACCTTTTCACTGTGTTGAAATGCTCTTGATCCATACTTTTTTCTCTTTATGGGAATTTCATGGTGTAGTCAATAGCAGTATCCTCACCGATTGTTCCTTCATGGGGAGAGACAGCTGTGTTCACTTACAAGTAGTACATGAGGAGCTTAATTCAAACAGATGCAATCTAATTAAGACATTATAAGGTGTCTTCCCCTCTGTACAGACATACCCATCACAAAGCTTAGTATTAGAAACAAAGTCCTAAGTTGTTGGGGTTTTTGCATACTTATCTTTATTCACAAGTCAATAAATTTATGAATGACAAAGATATTTCTTTATTACAGATTTAAAAAATAAAGAATTCATGACTTGCTCCCCATAGAAATTCTTTTGCTTCTCCAGGTCTTTATTTAAACCAAAATTCTGTCCTCTTTATCCGGATAATTTTCTGTTGGGGACAGCAAGGTTATCACACATTGCTTATCATTATGCATGATCCCCAGACACCATTGCCATCATTATCTGTTTGCCTAAGGCAGAACTTCTGAATGCTGACCTGTTGACCTTCCAGGAAACGCATCTCTTTCACTAAAACATACATGTGATGCTTACGTCTAGATGATCCTTGTGGCTTGACTGTCTACCTATTTGTGAGATATTTATCATTGACTACAGCCCCTCTTTCACTTATTTGTTCTCTGCTCTGTATTACAGGTACTGGAAGACTGCAGACTGCATTCCCAAATCCATTGCCAGCTGGTCTAACTATGGGATTTATTAAGGTAAGACATGTCCAAAACAAAACAAAAATAATAATAATCTATTTTTTTTCCTTAGGCAGCAGTTTCATTTCAGGATTCAAACACTTGCTGCTCAGCACCACTCCAGTAGTTTTAGCACTGGCCATGCAACTTCAGTTACTCTGTAGTTAGTTCAGATTTGTTGGTTCTAGTCCAAGGGTTGGAATGACCTCCTTGTCCCTAAATTTCATTTCTCCTCTCACATGTTCTTCAAGAACCACCCTCTCTTCACTCATGACATATCTGTAGCCAGTTCCCTGCACTAAATCCTTCTCTGTTTGGAATATCTATAAATCTTTCTATTTTCTCAAGTTGACTCTGATATTGCACTTACTATAGGAAGTAGTCCCAGGAAATTGATCTTTAAACGTTGCAATCTGGGGTGGGTTTTCGGACTTGTCTAGGCTTGAAAGTGATAATAACATCATTGCCAGAGGAAAATGGGGTAATGTAAATGTATGTGGTAACTGAAGTTATTTAATTCATTACTTATTTTTGTTTGGGATGGAGTGCCAATTTAAGACAAGACTTTGAAACACTGGATGTTTGCTACAATTGACTTTTTTGGTGAGAAAAAAGATACAGGCTTGCTAGCAATTTCTAGCAATGTAAGTTTAGGGGGAAAAAGGACAAGCACAGGCTTCAAAATTTCAGCACAAGTTACAGAGTGAAAACCACTAACTTTCCATGATTATGCTACAAACATATCTTATCTCATTATAAGAATGTTGCACCTAAAATCCAAACCCCAAATTTGACTTTGCATGAGGGAAAATTAAAATGTAAGTTGATTCATGAACTTATTGCTCTTATTGAAAATTGGGAAATTGATGGTAAAGAAATGGGACCCTGAGAATTGTAACGAGGGCTTGTGTGAAGACTCAAATAAATCACAGAAGCTTGAACACCCAAATTTCCCTTGAGCCTCCACAGGTCCTTCCCTGTGTGAGGAGACTGGCCTTCCTTTGTTTGAAGAACCTATAATAACATCAGCTGTAGATTCACCTTTCAAAGGGATACACATTAGCATTAGTTTACCCCCCCCCCCACCGACTTTACTACCTCTCATTGAACCAGGCTAAAAATTAAGGTAATATCCCATTATGTTTGGTCTAAGGAGACAAATGTAGAGTCAGAACCAGGAAGAGATAACTCATACCCCTAAATATTTTTAATTGCTATTTTATTTCAGCAAAAAGCTGGCAAATATATTAAGTGAATCTCTAGGGTTCTAGACCAGGGGTCAGAAAACAGAATTATGTAGGCCCATCTATTTTTATAAATAAAGATTTATTGAAACACATTTATGTATATATGTCAACAGCTGCTTTTGTGCTACCATGGCAGAATTGAGTGGTTATAACATAAACCTTAGGGCCATCAAGCCTAATATATTTATATATTTATCACTGTGTCCTTTGGGAAGAAGTTTGCTGACCCCTGATCTAGACCAAGGAAGATAGGGTGTCACATTCAATCAGGCTAAATTTGTTGATACTGGTGTGTTTACTAGAGTAGCTCAATTGATTGGTAAAAGCCTGGATCCACAATTGTCCTATACTCATTGAGGCTAAAATAACAGAAACTCTCTGGTATTAAATAGATGATTATAGGGATATAAGAATGTTTAACTCCACCACCACAAAAATATACCCCAAAAGTGCCTAGACTCTCTGCCTTCAATCCAACGTTAAAAAATGCACACCAGTATCATTGTGTTGACTGCCCTCTGCATATCTGAAGGTAAGAAATGTGGCCATTAAAATCCGCTCCCCAGAGCTTCCCTGGTGGCGCAGTGGTTGAGAGTCCGCCTGCCGATGCAGGGGACATGGGTTTGTACCCCGGTCCGGGAAGATCCCACATGCCACGGAGCGGCTGGGCCCGTGAGCCATGGCCACTGAGCCTGCGCGTCCGGAGCCTGTGCTCCGCAACGGGAGAGACCACAACAGTGAGAGGCCCGCGTACCACAAAAAAAAAAAAATCCGCTCCCCAGTTTCAAATGGCATAATGGGATCTTGGATTGGCAGAGGCAAAGAGGTGGGCATAGTTATTCTAATGAGAGTAGGGCTGGAGCAACAAATAAATGTCAATATGTGAAGATTTTTGGTGATGTCTAAGGGATCATAGCAGTGAAATAGATGGGCATCTAGTAAAAAATATTACATGGCTGTAGAATCAGGAAGACTCTGAATCTGGTCTGGATCTCATTTCCCAAACAGCACTAGTTACATATCCAAAGTCATTTAATGAAAAGAAGCTATGTCCCTTTGAAGAAGAATCCTATAAATTTCTAGGTTACTCTCTGTGAATTGTTATATTCCAGTGGTCTAAGTCTTGTCAGAATATTTCCTTAAAAGAGAGAGAAAAGTTAATCCATCTTTTACTACAGTGTATTCCACATACACACAGACTTACACATGCAACGCTTGGTACCATATTCTTCCTTTTTTGTTTAGGAGGCAGTGTTTACCCATTTGAGTATTATGCTCCAAGTTATCTGTTGGAATGCTAGTTTAAATGAGGATCAAAGCAAACCAATGTTCTGCAACAGATTCAGGCTACATACAAACTCTTCTGTTCCTTAGGTCTTGAGATACAGTAAATCCAGTGGCATTGAAGAGTTTTTAGCAGACAGGAATGATTTATGGAGCCCCAAAATATAATCACAGTGCCAACCCTAAGGCATTTTAGGAAAGTCATGTCCCCAGATACTATTTATGTTTTGAGAACTTGCTCTTGGGTTCTTGTAGAGATGGAATGCTTCACCACAAAACATCAAGGACTATGCATTCCAGGTATCACACTATAAACCTGATGTTATCTGATCAGACAAGGCATAAAAATCAAATGTGCATTATCAGAATCCCTAAACAAATGGAAGAAGCACATATTAAATTGCAGTTGGACAAATGATGAAGACACTGTGAATTGCGTGAACAGGAAGATCAGAGTTCTAAGGCATCCATTCTTGCTACATTTATTTATTTCTCTTAATGCACATCTGTGGTTTCATACTCCATTCCCTATAACTATAGCACTGAGGAAGTAGATACTTGGACATAGTTTTTACATGGTTGTCCATAGTCTGACACAATATGGAAGGACCTTATTTTCTCATTACCACAGCGGTTTTAGATGACACTGAAAGATGATGAAAGGAAATCCTTCAAGTGGGCAGATATTCAAACAATGTGTCTTGTTCACTTTGATGAAAAAAATGATCAGAGGTAATAGGTATATATTAAATTTTGGAGAGTGGCTCATGGTTTGGCTGTATGGCCAAAAATATGTAAAGAAGAGAACATGATTAGAAGATGCTAAAGAAGTTTGAAGAGACACATGGATGGATCTTTCACAATAGGCATAAAATGTAGGATATCTGTGTTCTCCCCATGTTTACACAGTACCATTAGTGAGGAGGTCTCAAAAGGCAGTAGACAAGATGACCTACCCTGTTTGTATCAGTTAGCCTGTTTCTTAAACACCTAGGTTTTTGCTCAATGAGCTCATCTAAAAAGTCTCCATGGAAGTGAGGATGAAGAGATTATGCTGAGCTAAACAACATGGGCTTCCCCTCATTAAGCTAATCTGTTTCTTGCCACTGCTGAGTATCCACCCTACCAACTGCAAAAAACAATAATGAGCCACCGCCAATATGTCAACAGTCTCAGTAGGAACCAGTCAAGCATTTGAAGGCAGCTTATTATATCAGGCTCCTTGGATCCTGCAGGGGGTGGCAATTTGTTCTTACTGGTATAGACACTAATTCTTGATATGGATTTGCCGTTTTCTGCCACAGACACTTCTGACAGCACCACCATCCAAGGACCTGTGAAATGTCATAAAATAAATTCAATGAATTACATACTTTACAAATCTTTTCTTCTGGGCAAATACTTCATTTCAGAGCAAAGTAACTGTAGCCTTGGGCTCACTGACATGGGACATACTAGTCTAACCAAATAATTGATTAACCCAGAAGCCCTGTTTTTATCAAATGTTGAAAAGGTCTATCAAAGTCCCTCCAATACTTTGTTACCAATTACCTATATTAAACACCTTTCTCTTGAAATCTTTAGAGTGGTATCTGTTATCCTGTCTGTACCATGACAAATACATCTTGCCTTCTTGTTATAGGGTTTGTCTGGTACCTGCTGAATCATTAAGTTCTGGCCACTGACAAGACCAAGTGTAATTGCCAGACAGCTATAAGGGATATCTCTTACTCCCCCCATTACCTCCAACACTATAGCAGTATGACCAAGACCACCAAACCTGTTGATACTTTGATTAAAATCCTATATTATTTAGTAAACCTTGTGGGGCATAAGTCACTGTATATACTCTTATTTTAATCATTTTAACAAATAAATGTGATTTTCTTGCTCATTATTATCTTGTTCATATTAGAGGTGGAACATTTTAAAAATATTTTGAATATAGGGAAGTTTGAGGAAAGTATTACTAAAATTTTGTTAAAACTCAGCTTGAGCTTAAAATGGAGAGAAGATCATCTTGAAATAAGGTGGGACATGGAATAAAGCAGTATGGCTAAGTTGTGGACTGCTTAAAACTAATCCATAAATAAGTGGTTCCCTGTTGGGTTATTTTGATCTCCAGGGAACCAGATATCAGTTTTGGTTATCACAACTGGTTTTGGGAAATGTGCCTGGCAACTATTGGTAGAGACACCAGGGATGCTTCTCAATATCTTACAACACACAAGACAGCCCCTACCGCCTCCTAAACACAACACAGAATTATCCTACCCAAAATATCAGTAATTCTTAGGATGAAACACCTGCTATAAGGGAACAAAATTATCTTTTAAAAGACATTCAGTACTGAGAAAAGACAAACATAAATTGAAAGCCCAGTTAAGCCCATCCTCCTGTGTATGTAAGGAATGGGAGAAACCCTGACAGCACAAACACTAAATTAATTACAGTTGTTGTTTCTGGATAGTTTCTCTGTATCTTCTTTTAGTCAAGATTTTTTAAAAATCTCTTTAAGTCTCATTTTCTTAACTACAAATTGAGGAGACTAGACTCATTTAGATGTTTACATGTTTCCAATAATATTGTTGATAGTGGGCTTGATTTTTCACAGAAATATTACACGGTTACCCTATATATAAAAGTGATAAAGAGTAGGGAAATAAAGAGTGTATATTTTTAAAGGATTACTACAGATAGAGTCTGGTTAAGCCAGTTAGAGATGTCTTGAAACACAGTGCTAACCAAGGTGGAAACTGACTCACTTTTATTCCTGACTGTATTGCCATGTCAACCAAGCCTATGTTTATAATTTCATTAAAATCTGTAGTCTAATGTTTCTTAGCATCATTCTAAAGTCTCAGGAACATTTTTCAATAGTATAGTAGAGCTAAGAGCATGTTTTCTTTTTGACTTTCAAGCTCTCAGAATACAAATTAAGAGCTATCTTATTAAATTGTTAAGAAGACAGTTTGACATTATATATGTGCAAAAACTCTGTGACACTTTTTTAAAAGAATGAAGTATTGTCATCATTGCTAGAATATATATTGAGTGCTACATTCTATACAAATGCTGTTTCACAAAATCATCGCAGACCTATAAGGTAGAGGTTATCTTCATATTGAAAGTACAATAAAATAGCTAATTTTACTCAGTGCTTACTGTATGTGGAAACCTATATTAAGCACTTTATAGATATTATTTTAGTCATTAATTATAACAGACCCTTTCATTTTAAAGTTGAAGAAGCTGAGGCAAAGAAATTTTAACTAGATTGAGAACAAGTTGGTACTAAGTAGTAGAGCTAGTGGTTCAACAAAGGTGGTTTTATACAGAAGTCTATTTGAATCCAGCTGGGCTGCCTAATATAAATTAGAATTTTAATGAGAGGAAAAAAGGAGTTTGTGAGTATACATTGAATCATTACTTGTTGTAGGCTGTGGAAAGAAAAAAAAATAAAAATAAATAAAGAAAAGAAATTTCGTAGTCAGAAAAAAACCCTGGAGCCAATAAGTAGAAAGAGCAAGACATAGAAGGAAGAAGTAAAGGGAAGATGAGACGATTATAATATCTTGTACTTTGTATGATTCACCCAAATACACTCCTTTTTTGAAATTTATTTTCATCTGCAAACAATACAATTTTCTGGGAATTATGGTCCTTGTAGGTTGATCAGTGAGGTGGCAAAATGGGTTTATACAACTGTACACAAGTAGCTGAAACAAAGAGACTAAGGAGTGAATAATTACTGAGCTTACATTGGAACCCTACTAATGTTTCAGTGCACGGACATCATACAGTTAATAATAGATGTGTTAACAGGAGTTCTCTACATTTATGTGATACATTAAAGGAAGCTCATTAGGAGACATTATACTGGGCATCACTTTGCAAAAACTACTTCAAAATATATAAAGAGTGTCTATAAAATACCTTAATCCAAAGTTTTTTTCACAAAAATAGATTTAGGAACTTTATTTTAGCCTTAAAAATATCTAAAGAAAAAGTATGCTATAATCAGGAGTTAAAATTCTAATAATTTTTACCACTTGGAAACAATGAAAAACATTAATTACTAAATACCCTGTCTACAACAACCAGCTATATATAAAATGACTACATTTCAGGAGCATCAGAGTCCTAATGTTACAATTAGCATTTTGATTACTCCCAAGGCATGATGATTATGTCAGTAACATAGATTGTAAGACCAGCAGTTAGCTTTACCAAGATAGTGATATTGAAAGTCTGAGAACTGCGCAGTATAGATTATAGACACCAGGGTATGAATGTTTGGAGATAACTCCTTAATACTTGAAGTTGCTGATTTAAAGGGTTTAAAGTGTCCCAGGTGAAAAATCCAAAGCGATACCTACTTTATCCAAGTGTGGGCTTTGGTGCAAAGAAATAGAAGTAGAAGGCCCCAAAGCCTAATCTGCCACTTGCTGGGCCAAACATGTTGCTGGTGCTCCAAACATCTGTACATCTTGTAAGAATTTCCAAATGATGGAACATTGACTTTTGTGGTCATATTTCTTGATTTTCTGCAAAATACACACACCATACATGTGTTGTACAGAAACTCTTCTATGTGATAAAACCTCCATTAAACTGTATTATCCTTTGTCTTAAATTACTGAAAGTCAATGCAGCTATCAGACTCACAGTGGTGATAAGTTTGCCATCTGTTCAGTTTCTAGGCTGTGCTGAAAATAAATGGTAATCCAATCATCATGTTGTTTTCTGCAGAGGATTTTCATGGAAATGTTTGATTTCTAAGTTAGTATAATGGCCTCTCGTGTGGAAGATTGAAATCCAAAGCACTCTGTCCCTGGATTTGAAATTTTATTATGCAAAATGCAAATTATTTTTAGTCATTCATTAACATATGTGGACTTAAGCAGTTACAGTTACTTGCTTAGTGATATAAAGTCAAGGACAGCTTCTCCTCTGGCACCTTATTTTGCTCTATATAGTTCTTCTTATTCAATACTGACTTCTGCTTTGGGACCAATCAGATTTATTTATTGATGCATTATTTAAAAACAATTAAGGCTATGTATTATCCCACTCCTACTTTTTATGCTCCCAGCCAAGATGTTCACTTCTTCCCGTGTTATGAATCTGAGAAAAGAGGCTGTTGAAAATTCTCTTACAATCTTCTAATTGGGAGGGGTGAACTGTTACTTATGGGGATAATAGTATTCTCCCAGCATCATTAACACTTATTAATAAGATCAGTTATTCACCATCTTTCTTTCTTCCAACTGTTCCAATTAAGTTGAATTCCATTTTATTCTACAGCCCTACCTTGTTGAAAATTTGGGGCACAATTGCCGATTGTTCTTATTAACAGTTATAAGTTAGGTAGCTGGGATTCTGGCTTTACTTCTATCTGCCTTGTGATTTTAGTTAAATTACATAAATATTATGGATGAGCATAATTTATTCACTGTTGGAAATGGAAGTAATGTACATAACCCATTTCACATAGGGATGTGAGTGTAATAGAAACCCCAATCTTCAGATTATTCTTAAAAATTAACATTTATTTTGTTATTGAATGAAAGATTCTTTAAATTCTATAGTGCTTTACAATTTTCAAATGTTTTAAACACCTGATTTCATATAATCCCATAATAACCCTTTTTTTCCCCCTACCCCTATATTGCCTATCTTTCCTTTCCTCTCCCCACTGGTACCAGTAGTTTGTTCTCTATATCTGTGAGTCTGCTACTTTTTTGTTTTATTCACTAGTTTGTTGTAGTTTTTAGATTCCACATATGAGTGATACCATATAGTATTTGTTTTTCTGTCTGGCTTATTTCATTTAGCATAATGCCCTCGAAGTTTATCCATGTTGCTGCAAATGACAAAATTTTATTCTTTTTATGGCTGAGTAGTAATCCACTGTATGTATATACCACAGCTTCTTTATCTGTTCATCTGTTGATGGACACTTAGGTTACTTACCTACCTTGGCAATTGTAAATAATGCTGCTGTGAACATTGGGATGCATGTATCCTTTCCAATTAGTGTTTTCGTTTTTTTCAGATATATACCCAGGATTAGAATTGCTGGATCATATGGTAGTTCTGTTTTTAGTTTTTTGATAAACCTGCATATTGTTTTCCACAGTAGCTGCAGCAATTTACATTCCCACCAACAGTGTATGAGGGTTCCCTTTTCTCCACATCCTCACCAACATTATTTCTTTGTTTTCTTTTTGATGATAGCTATTCTGATAGGTGTGAGATGATAACTTACTGTGATTTGATTTGTATTTCCCTGATGATTAGTGATGTTGAGCGTCTTTTCATGTGCCTGTTGGCCATTTGCATTTCCTCTTTGGAAAAATGTCTGTTAACTTCTGCACATTTTTAATCTTTTTTTTTTGATGTTGAGTTGTGTGAGTTGTTTATGTGTGTTGGATATTAATACCTCATCTGTCATATCATTTGCAAATATTTTCTCCCATTCAGTATTGTATTTTCGTTTTTTCCATGGTTTCCTTTGCTGTGCAGAGCTTTTAAGTTTAATTAGGTTCCATTTGTTTATTTTTGTTTCCTTTGCTTTAAGAGATGGACCCAAAAGAATACTGGTGCATTTGTGTCAAAGAACATTCTGCCTATGTTTTCCTCTAAGAGTTTTATAGTATCCAGTCTTACATTTAGGTCTTTAATCCATTTTGAGTTTATTTTTGTATATAGTGTTAGAGAATGTTTTATTTTTACTCTTTTGCATGTAGCTGTCCAGTTTCCCAAGCACCAGTTATTGAAGGGACTGATTTTTCTCCATTGTATATTCTTGCCTCCTTTGTCATAGATTAGGTGACCATAAGTGCATTATTTCTGGGCTTCTATCCTGTTCCATTGATCTATGTGTCTGTTTTTGTGCCAGTACCATGTTGTTTTGATGACTATAGCTTTGTAGTAAAGTCTGAAGTCAATATGATACACCACATTAACAAATTGAAGAATAAAACCCATATGATCATCTCAACAGATGCAGTAAAAGCTTTTGATAATGTTCAACATCCATTTATGATAAAAAATTCTCCTGAAAGTAGTCATACAGGGAACATACCTCAACATGATAAAGGCCATATATGACAAGCCCACAGCTAACTTCATGCCCAGTGGTGAAAAGCTGAAAGCATTTCCTCCAGGATCAAGAACAAGGCAAGGCTGTCCACTCTTGCTACCTTTTTTCAGCATAATTTTGGAAGTCCTGGCCACAACAAACAGAGAAGAAAAAGAAATAAAGGGAATCCGAGTGGGAAAAGAAGAAGTATAACTGTCACTGTTTGCAGATGACAGGGTACTATACATAGGAAATCCTGAAGACATCACAAGAAAACTAATAGAGCTCATCAGTGAATTCAGTGAAGTTGCAGGGTACAAAATTAATATACAGAAATCTGTTGCATTTCTGTATACTAACAACAAACTATCAGAAAGAGAAATTAAGGAAACAATCCCATTTACCATTGCATCAAAAGAATAAAATACCTAGGAATAAACCTGCCTAAGGAGGTAAAAGATCTGTACTCTGAAAATGTAAGATGCTGATGAAAGAAATTGAAGATGACACAAACAGATAGATAGACCATGTTCTTGGATTGGAATAAATAATATCATTAAAATGGCCAAACTACTCAAGGCAATCTACAGATTCAGTGCAATCCCTATCAAAATACCAATATAATTTTTCACAGAACTAGAACAAATAATTTTAAAATTTGTATGGAAACACAAAATACCCTGAATGACCAAAACAATCTTGAGAAAGAACAGAGCTGGAAGAATCATGCTCCCTGACTTCAGACTGTACTACAGAAAATTAACATTTATTTTATACTCTTTCAAGTTTCAAAATGACTATTGAATACTGTTTGTTCCAAAATTTATCTACGTGCAAACGACTTACTCATTTCTACTTCTAATTTAAAACATTCTTAATCAAGTCCTATGATTAGTAAACAGTAAATCACTTAATTGTGTAGTGTTGTGGGCTGTATTTTGTTCCCCAGAATTCATATGTCGAAGCTGTAACCCCCCAGTGTGATGGTATTTGTAGATAAGGCCTTTGAGACAGTAATTAAGGTTAAATGAAGGCATAAGTATGGGTCCCAAATCTGATGGGATTGGTCTCCTAATAAGAAGAGGAAGAGACACCCTACCATTTTCTTTCTCCACTGGCACACAACAGAGGAAAGGCTGTGTGAGGATGCAACAATAAGGTGGCTCTCTATAAGCTAGGAAGAGAGCACTCACCAGAAAGCAACCAAATGGCACCTGATTCTGGGACTTCTGCCCTCCAGAACTTGAGGGCAGAAAATTAATTTCTATAAGAAAATTAATTTCTGTTGTTTAAGCTATCAGTCTGTGGTATAAGGTATCCAATATTGTTGTTACAGCCCACGCAAACTAATATAAGTATGAAACTTACAAATATATCTAGAAATTGATTTAAAAAAACTCAAGTCACTTAAAATACATTTGAAGTTTTATTAAATGATGGAATGATACCATACACTTCCAAAATTTTACTCTATTAATATCTTAATACATTACATGATGGTTTGCATAAACACCTGGAAATATGTGAGCTCCTTTGAGTAGATAACTTTGAGAAATGTTAAGATGATCTTTTGAAAAATAGACTTAGGCAATTCCATTTTGCTGCCTAATATTTAAGGCCAATTTGTCTATATGGCTTTGGCATCAAAGATGAAATTATTAATTTCGTTTAGAACATCTTTCTGTTATTTGAGCTACATTTCAACACACACAGAAATCATCATTTTTCATTAACATGCAACCAATACTTTTTATACCATAATTTTTTTCTATTTAAATTCTACATTGTTGATATAAAAGTTAACAGTATCTCAGAGTTTGGCTTTAATGATGGCCAAAGATAATTGAAAATAGCCTGGATTTGATCCTAGGTTCATTTTATGAAATATATTCAAGGCTGAATTTTTCATCTTATTACAGTAACTTGTAACCACCACCCAGCTTCTGCATCTTTCATCTACTGATGATTTTTGAAGGCTGAAATCATGTTTGATAATGGAACATTGAGAATGAGCTTACTCACATTTGAATTTAAATATCAAAATAAATACTATGCAAAATAGAATCATCAGAAAGCAATGAAATTTTTTTCAAATGCTGCTGCATTGTCTCAAACAGTTTTGAAGCTTACTTTTGGAGTCATTTTCAGAGATAATGCACAAATATTTATATCATTTATTTATTTTTCTTCCTTTCTCCTGTTTTCTTTTCAACATGTCACCTCTACCTTTCCTTCATTGTTTTCTGTTAATACTGACTTGTGATTGAAAAAAGTTATTAGATTAAAAACAGACTAATTTTAGAGTCATTTTGAGGCTGAATATCTAAGGAAATCCTTATCTGGGACACCTTAGAAGCAGATAGACAAAATTTTCTATTTTAGCTCTTCTCTAGAATAAAGATTGTAGCCATTAGTAAATGAGATTAGGCAGTTATTAAAGAAAGAAAGAAAATAGACATTCCTCTAATACCAATGGATAAACTGAAGCCTAAATTGGCAAAAAGGAGAATTTGAGAGATGTTGTATTTCCTGGTATCTCCAAACACTTATGGAATCTCCATCTGCAGTGACTTCTGACGTTAATTACAAAGAGGTAGACCAAACTTCACAGGTTGAGGGAATAATCCTCTATGAGACTGCCCTTACTCCAGACATCAGCCACCGGTTTGGAGGTCCCCAAGCCACCTTCACTTCTCACTTCTCACTAGCTGGATACAAATTTAGGGGTTCCTTTTACCCCCTCAGATTTGATAATTCACTAGAATGACTCAGAAAATTTAGTCAAGTACTATACTTATAATTACAGTTTTATTATAACAAAGGGATACAAATGAAGAGGTATAGGAAGGTCCCAAAAGTGAAGCTTGCACTGTTCTCAGGGATGTATTACCCTTTTAGCATGTAGATGTGTGACAATATGCAGATTATTTTCAACCAGAACGTCTCACCCAAATCTCCATGTCCAGAGATTTTACTGAGACTTCAGTATGTAAGCACCATTGATGGAATCATTGGCCATATGTTTTGTTTGTTTGTTTAATTTTTATTGAAAAATAGTTGATTTACAATGTTGTGTACAGTGATTTAGCTATATATATATATATATATATATATATACACACACACATATATATAAAGTAAAAGAATATGTGTATATATATATATATATATATATATATTCTTTTCCACTATAGGTGGAAAGACAAGACATTGAGTACAGTTCCCTGTGCAATAGAGTAGGTCTTTGTTGGTTATCTGTTTTATATATAGTAGTGTGTATATTTTAATCCCAAACTCCTAATTTATCCCTCCCCACGGTTCCTTTTTGGTAACTATAAGTTTGTTTTCTGTGTCTGTGAGTGTGGTTCTGTTTTGTAAATACATTTGTATCATTTTTTAAGATTCCATATATAAGCAATATCATATATTTGTATTTCTCTGTCTGACTTACTTCACTTAGTATGATGATCTCTAGGTCCATCCATGTTGTTGCAAATGGCATTATTTCATTATCTTTTATGGCTGAATAGTATTCCATTGTATATATGTACCACATCTTGTTTAGTTTTTCATTCATCATTGGACACTTAGGTTGCTTTCATGTCTTGGCTACTGTAAATACTGCTTCTGTGAACCTTGGGGTGCATGCATCTTTTCAAATTAGAGTTTTCTCCAGATATATTCCCAAGAGTGGGATTGCTGCATCATATGGTAGTTCTATTTTTAGTTTCTTAATGAACCTCCATACTGTTCTCCATAGTTGCTGCACCAATTTACATTCCCACCAATAGTGTAGGAGGATTCCTTTTTCTACACACCCTCTCCAGCATCTATTATTTGTAGACTTTATGATGATGGCAATTCTGACCAGTGTTAGGTGATACGTCATTGTAGTTTTGATTTGCATTTATCTAATAATTAGAAATGTTGAGCATCTTTAGGAATAAACCTAAAGGCAAAGGACCTGTACTCCAAAAAATATAAGATGATGATGAAAGAAACTGAAGACAATGCAAACAGATGGGAAGAAACATTATGTTGGTGGATTGAAAGAAAAAATATTGTTAAAATGACCATACTACCCAAGGCAATCTATAGATTTAGTGTAATCCCTATCAAATAGCCAGTGGTGTTTTTCACAGAAGTAGAATAAAAAAAAAAATTTAATTTGTATGGTAACAGAAAAGACCCTGAATAGCCAAAGCAATCTAGAGAAAGAAAAATGGAGCTGGAGGAATCATGCTCCCTGACTTCAGACTATATTACAAAGCTACAGTCATCAAAACAGTATGGTACTGGCACAAAAGAAACCTATAGATCAATGGAACGTGAGAGAAAATCCAGAAATAAACCCATGCATTTATGGTCAATTAATCTACAACAAAGGAGGCAAGAATATACAATGGAGAAAAGACAGTACTTTCAATAAGTGGGGCTGGGAAAACAGGACAGCTACATGTAAAAGTATGAAATTAGAACGTTCTGTAGCACCATATACAAAAATAAACTCAATATGGATTGAAGACCTAAGTATAAGACCAGATACTATAAAACTCTTCGAGGAAAACAGGCTGAATCCTCTTTAACATAAATCAAAGCAACATATTTTTGGATCTGTCTCCTTGAGTAATGGAAACAAAAGCAAAAATAAACAAATGGGACCTAATTAAATTTAAAAGCTTTTGCACAGCAAAGGAAAGCATGAACAAACCAAACATACAATCTACAGAATGGGAGAAAATATTTGAAAGTGATGCGACTGACAAGAGATTAATTTCCAAAATATACTAACAGCTCAATATCAAAAAAACAAACAACCCAGTCAAAAAATAGGCAGAAGATCTAAATAGACATTTCTCCAAAGAAGCCATGTGGTTTGGATTAATCTTCAGTCTCCCTTCCCTCCCTACAGGCTAATATTATGGGACTCATATCCCCAACCCTCTAATCACATGGTTAGTCATTCATGGTAAATGGGTCCCTTCCTGATTCACCTCATTAGTATAAATTATCAGGTGTGGTCTTAGGAGCCCACCATAAGTAACAAAGGCACTCCTATCACTCAGAAAATTCCAAAGGTTTAGATGTTACCTCCCAGGAACCTGGAACAAAGTTCAACCAAATTCTTTATTACACACCATCTAACTGTCTTTTACCATGGTAGAGTTAGGGATATATAATTGTTTTTAGCTTTCAGGATACAATGAAGAAAATGCTAACACATTTGACAAATAAAAAAATAAATTAATAGTGCCAAAGTGTTAATAGCTAGTGGAAATAGGTCATTTTTATTGAAAGATTTCCACGAAATAGGTATAGTTCTAATGCTTTAAATGTATTAACTTATTTAATAGGAATCTTGCCTCACAGTAATACATAAAGTAACACAGTACCAAAGTATTGTGGATTTGTCATTATTCTGGTTTTAAATCTGGAGATGTTAGTTTATTTTTCTGTCTGTTGTCTTCCATTTCATGGATTTCAAAGTAGGAACAACATAAGTAGTTTTCATTTTCAATTATGTAAATTAAGTAGTCACCACTGGTTGCTCAGTTTCATTCATAGAATCGCTGTGCCTGACCTTGATGTGGTGATTTTATATATACAAAATGCTTGAAAATAAGTCTAGTACTAAATGACCATTCACATATGAAGAAATAGATGATTTCCACAGATTAATTATAATGATTAAGAGACACTTGGGTAAAATAATGACATTTTCTTTATTTTACTTATGCTTGTACACATTTCTTTTTCTCCAGTCCCTATAATAAATTTGAATAAATTATGTTAAAACATTAAAGAAAGCAGAAGTCTTTTCCCTCATTATTCATTGTTACCTATTCTTAGGAATATTGGGTCCCCCAAACTGAGCAATCAAAAATAATTTCTAACCTTTCTCATGTTATATGCTGTATATCCTTGGTAGAATGAATAAAAGCAATCCTCCTGCTCATCATTTAGCATTTCTTGCAACTCACTCTGGAATTGAGAGAAGACTGATTAATTCTTTGCAAGGTTGTTTCTACCTACTTGAAACCAAAATCTTATAAACAGGTGTTAATTTATTAAAGTCAATATTTATTAAATTATGAGGACAGGTCTTTCAAAATTTGTTAAATTATGTCCTAAAGCAGCAATACCTAGAGCTTTTCATCTCTGTGACATGACAATCCTATATCTGCTGAAGTACAATTTAAAAATAAATAACTATGTTCTGAATATAAAATATGTTCTTATATTCAAGTAGAAACTTGAAAACTTAGAAAATATGAAGTACAGAAATATAAACTCCCATACAGGAGTCCATTATTTGAGGTCAACCCTGTTAAATATCAGTGTGTTTCCTTACTTTCTTTCCTCCAATGCACATTGAGAGGAAGGTAGGTAGATAAATAGGAGATGTATATATGTATACATATACATATATATGTATACATAATATACATATATAATCTCCCATTTATACATGTGTGTGTATATACTCCTTATATATATATTTATATATATATAAATTAGACTAAGCCTTGGTCAAATTTAGAATCCTAATTTTTTTTGAAAATCTAAATATGAATTATGAGAGAAAGGAAAGCTACAGAATTGGATAGTGACAGTCAAGTAATGAAATCATAGATAGCCTTTGTTTTTATCCTTGCTATGCACAAAACTCTGGGGAAATTTCTGCATAAGCTGTGGGGATAGTCACAGTAATATATCTCCACTGGAAAACTTTCTGTGGGTACTATATAGGCCACACATCTTCTGTGAAAACCCTTAAACATCTCATGGTGATATAATTTATACTTTTTTTCACAAATTAAGAATGCAGTTTAAATCACATCTGCTGAAAAATGAAGGGTTTGCTTATAGGTTATTTTCATGATAATACTAACTTGAGTGTCTAATAATACCTTCGTATTTGTATATTTTTTTAATTGTCAGAATTATATGATGCCCTCTGAAATAGGTAGGGTAGATGCTCTAATCTCCAGTTGTTAAAGGCTGAATTGAGGTCTTAATTGGAAAATAAATAAATTTTTAAAATTAAATAGCATATTTGGAATAAGTGAACACAATTCAACCACGTATATTTATATTTTCTCCCTCCCTAGATTCCATTCAAGTTATATAAAATAAATAGGAAATATAAAGACCCACAAGGATATTGATAACAAAGGAGTAGATAGTATTAAGTTGATAAATTAACAAGAAAATGTTTGAAAAAACTGAAAGTAACTGGAGGAGAAAGGATAAATGATTTATCAGAAAATAGTAGCCTCCAATTTAAAGCCTTTGCTAATGGAACTAATGGTAAGAAGTGAGTTGACTTGTCCTCAAGATCCCTAATTAATCTCAGAATTTTGGGTTATCAAGTATATCAAGAAGGTAGTGGAGGGCTTCCCTGGTGGCACAGTGGTTGAGAGCCTGCCTGCCGATGCAGGGGACACAGGTTTGTGACCCAGTCCGGGAAGATCCCACATGCCATGGAGCAGCTAGGCCCGTGAGCCATGGCCACTGAGCCTGCGTGTCCGGAGCCTGTGCTCCGCAACAGGAGAGGCCACAACAGTGAGAGGCCCGCGTACCGCAAAAAAAAAAAAAAAAAAAAAGGGAGTGGAACTGCATGACTATGAAGAAAGACCAAGTAAACATCTAGATAATGTGAGCCACAGCCCCTTCTGACTTGTCTGAGAACTTCTACAGTCAGGAAATGTGCCTTCAGGCTCATGCTTGAAGAATTCTTGTTCAGAGAAACTGAATACAGAGAACTAAAGCAGAGAAAATATCTCCAAATACTGATATTTTGTAGACCCGAAAAAAAGTGACCACTGTCTGTTTTATCCCTTTATAGTGAAGCCAGTGAGTTATCCAAAGTGGTATGAACCAGGAAATCTAATCACCATTGAATATTTGATTCTTAAATATAAAGATACAACTGAGAATCAGCCTTTTGAGAAAATGATCCGATTTGAATAAGAAAAAAAACAAACAAAGAGTGAAAAAGAATTCCCAGAAAAAAAGATATACTCTTAGGTGCAGAAGAAGTTTCAGATTACCACATTTATTATCCACAGGAAGATAAGAAAGTTTGTATAGACATAAGCAAGCATAAAATGTTATGGGAAAGGTTCAATCAATGTATTATAAATAGCTTTTAAAAGTAAATGAGATATAGCATACACAACAATAGCAACAACAAAATGAGATTTGCAAGATAAAGTCAAAGAAATGTCCCTGAAAATAAAGTAAGATGATGATTTATAAGAGTTGCCAGTGTAACTAGAAATAAATTGACTTAAAGTTCAAAAACTCTATTCTTCAAACTTCATCCTTTTTTGATATTAGTTAATTTTAGGTTTCATCATCCACATTATTTCAAAGCTCTCCCTTCTATGTTTAATCAGGAACCAAATCTTATTAGTCATATCTAAAAATTACCTTCTGAATCTGGTTCTGCTTACTCATACACACTGATGATTCCTACTTTTGGCTCTTATCCCCTCTTGCCAATAACACTGTGACAGCCCTCTAATTGTGGGTCTGCCCCTTAGTCTAGGTCTTTATGTCACCTCCAGTGTTGCCTTTCTAAAGATATAATTATGTCCTGACAATTCAAGCTGTTTTCTGGCTCTTTTTTGCCTATTACAGAAGAGTGAATTATTTAGCCTGGCTTACAAAGCCTTTGTAAAATATCTGGTCTGGCTCACATTCTCAGCTTCATCTCCAGCCACACACAAGCATTCAACCTCCAGTTACACTAAATTTTAAAATATTTTACACATATTTATGACCATTCATTCGTCTATTGCTTTCTTTTATATGCTAATTTGGAAGGGGTGTATTACTCAAAACTCCTGTGTATTAATCTGTATTTCCCTTCCTGAAATGAACTGATTTTGTTGGGAGGAAGTTATATGTTAGCAAGAACGCATTTGTATTATTATTATTATTATTATTATTATTATTATTATTACTATGGTGAAAAAGTATTTTGCAGGAATAGATGAGAAAAGAAAGTTGGCAATAATTCTTACTGGATTTATGTTCACTTTGGAGACAGCAGATGTATATCTTTAATATGGATAAAAATGAGGGGTTTTTTGGTCAGTGTTGGGGAAATACTTAAGCAGAATACAATTTGAAAAGGTCACTTTAAGATCAAACATCACTATTTTGATAACTGTAGTTATCTCTTTTTGGTGTCTTTTTTCTCATACTCAAGTACACCATTTATCATTCTTCTTCCAGTCTTCTCTTCTTGACACCCCAACCCTCAACCCAAGTTAGTTTCACATGCAGAGGAACAATATTAATGAGCTATTTAGAAAACCTTAGCATAATTTAAATGTGAAAGACCAAAGTTTTGGTAAAATCAGTTTATTTGATTGTTTAATTTAAATATATATTTTTGAAAATAGGTTTTTTTTTAGTATTTCTAGCATATTAGACAGTATTTGTAAAATCTGAATCAATCCTTTAATATTTTTTATTTGCATAACTAGTTTTAGCTGTGGAAATGAAAAGCAAATGTAGAGATAACTGGATACCAATCTAAAACTAATTTTGTTGTTTTTAACAAACAGTAGTTTTAGTTCAGAGATACAGAATACCAGAAGTGTTACTCCAACTTTTACAACTAGGATTTAGGTATACGAATTGCAAGTCAATGAAATTAATAACTTTTCTTGAACCCATCAGTGAAAAGAGTTCCCAGGACAATCAAGTAACCTAAAATCTTGGGAAAAACAGATGTCTGCAAGGGGAAACACAATCTAAGCATTTGCTTACCTAGGACAGACACCGCAGGATGCCATATATGCCAATAAGAAGATACAGCTAGGGCTTCGCTGGTGGCGCAGTGGTTGAGAGTCCGCCTGCTGATGCAGGGGACACGGGTTTGTGACCCAGTCTGGGAAGATCCCACATGCCGTGGAGCGGCTAGGCCCGTGAGCCATGGCCGCTGAGCCTGCGCGTCCGGAGCCTGTTGCTCCGCAACGGGAGAGGCCACATCAGTGAGAGGCCTGCGTACTGCAAAAAAAAAGATACAGCTAATACATTTTAATGAATTGCTAAGATGTGAGTATGGGTAAGCACAAGAATGTGAAGTCCATAGAGGTATAGATATAGGCAGGGTCACACTCTTCTTTGAAATTTTCCTCCAGGATTTTCTGAAGCTACTCACAAGATTGGATATAATCCTGAGAAAACTTTTCTTGTGGTGCTGGCAGGAGGAGACAAACAATAGCCACTAGTGTCTCTCTTAGGGAGAGATGCCATAGCCATCTCTGTCATCTCTGTTATAGAGAAATGACCTTAATCTGCATAAGGAAGAACAATAAAAACTGTATTGGCAATGTTGGAAATCTGTTGAAGCTGAGGAGGGGAGCAGGCAGAGAGATGGGTTAGTATTACCCCCATGATATGGGTAGGGAAGCATGAGAGGCTTGCTGTGATAGCTAGAGGAAGGGAAGGAGTACTTATGAAGACTGAAGCCCTGAGACAAAGGGAAACAGAGCCTGCCTAAGATTTAGGATGAATTAGAACATCAGAGAATGTCATCTTCCCACTCCACTCACCTCCAGGCTATGAAGATAAAAATCAAAACAACAATGGATTACAGTTGAGAGTGCTGCAAGAGACTGATTCTCCCAGGAAACCAGATACTGAGGAAAGCCCTCTGGCAAATTAGCCCACACCATAAACCCAGTCAGTAAAGGGATATGAAGCCTGTGGTATATGGAAAGAAACCATAGTAACAGGAAACTTTAATCCCCAACTCCTAACTTTATTAACACACAGCCCCATTATTTTTGTCTCTTTGGAAAGAAAGGCATGCACATGCCAAAGTGTAAGTATATATTTTATAACTATAAATATATATATATATATATCAATGTCTATGCTTATGTCCAGCTTTCAAACAAAAATTACAAGGCATTACGAAAAGGCAAGAAAATCACAGTCTGAAGAGGCAAAGATATCATCAGAACTAAATTCAGATGTATCACAGATGTTGGAGCTAACATACAGGAAATTTAAAATAATTATGCTTAGTATGTTAATGGCTCTAATAAAAATGTAGAAAACACGTGTCATGATCAGATAGGTAATTTCAGCATAGAAATAGAAATAATGAGAAAGAACCAAATGGAAATGCTGGGGAAAAATAAAAAAAGAAAAGTGAGAATGAATGCCTAAGATGGACTTATCAGTTAGATTCAATACCATCAAGGAAAGAATCAGTGAATTCCAAGATAAATCAATAGAAATTATCCAAACTGAAACAAAAAGAAAATCATAGAGCAGAGTATTAACACTTGTGGAATAATATCAAATAATCTAATAGACACATAATTGTAATCTTAGAAGGAAAAAAACAAAAAAGAATGGGGAAAAGAAATGTGTAAAAAATTAATGGTTAAGAAATTTCCAAAATTAGCGATAGACACCAAACCATAGATAATAAGTAGCTTACAGAACACCACGCAAGATAAATAACAAAACAAAGCAAAACAAATCAACACAGAAAAACTCATTTGTTATTCATATCATATTCAAATTACTGAAAATAAAAACAAAGAGAAAATCTTAAAGAGTAGAAAGACACATTACCTACAAAGGAACCAAGGATAAGATTTTATAGCAGTCTTCTCATAAGAAACCATGCAATTAAGAAGACAATGGATTGATATTTTTAAAGTGCTGATTTAAAAAAAGAAAGGAAAAATAACTGTCAACCCAGAATTACATACCCAGCAAAAATGCACATCAAATAAAGTAGGAGAAGTGAAGACTTTCTCAGAAAAACAAGAATTAGAATTTATTGCCAGCATATCTTATGCTATAAGATATTCTAAAGATTTTCAGGCAGAGGAATGTGATATAGGTAAGAAATATTTTTCAATCTACATATAGGAAAGAGTAGTGTTGAAAATAGAAACAATGAAGGTAAATAAAATCTATTTTTCTTATTTTTATTTGCCCTAAAAGATAACTTAGTAATTAAAGCAAAAATATGTTGTGTTATAGTACATGTATGCATAAAATATATAAGAATAAAAGGGATGGAAGGGAAGAATTGGAACTATACTGTTATAGATACCTATATTACAGATGAAACAACATATTATTTGAAGGTAGACTCGGATTCTATATTTATTTATTTATTTCTCAAAAAGTAAGACAGTGCTTCCCTGGTGGCGCAGTGGTTGAGAGTCCGCCTGCCGATGCATGGGACACGGGTTCGTGCCCTGGTCCGGGAAGATCCCACATGCCGCGGAGTGGCTGGGCCCGTGAGCCATGGCCGCTGAGCCTGCGCGTCCGGAGCCTGTGCTCCACAACAGGAGAGGCCACAACAGTGAGAGGCCCACGTACCGCAAAAAAAAAAAAAAAAAAAAGTAAGACAAGTTTGGAAGACTCATACTAATTTATTCCAAGCCTTACTATAAAGCTGCACTAATCAAGATAGTACCCAATTTGTCAAGGAAAGAGAGATTGATCATTAGAATAGAATAGAGAACCCAATGATAGGTTCCCACAGATATAGTCAACTGGCTTTTTTCAGTTACACTCAAATTCAGTTGATGAATTATCTTTTCAATAAATGGTGCTGTAGCTATTGTACCTCCACATTAAAATAAAAAATGAATCTTGACACATACCTCTCACTTCATACAAAAATTGACTCAAAATGGATTGTAGATTTAAATATAAGATGGAAAATTACACAATTTCTAGAAAATAGTAGGAAATCTCATGACCTTGAATTTTATGAGTTTTTGTATATGACATCAAAAGCATGACATATAAAAAATAACAAATTTAATTGGTGAATTGGAATTTATCACACTTAAAACTTTTTCTCTGTGAAATTTTAAGGTAATGAAAAGGCAAGCCAAAGTCTGGGAAAAATATTCTTATATTATGTATCTGATACTAACTTTTATCCAGAATATAAAAAGAACTCTAAAAATTCAACCAAAAAACCCAATTAGAAAATGGACATAAAATTTGAACACGCTTTCTCAAAGATGGTATATATATATGTCAAATAAGCATATGAAAAGTCACTCAAAATCATATCATTAAGGACGTGTATTAAAATCATACTGAGAAACCTTTAAACAACTGCTAAAATGGCTAAGAAATATAAAATGACAATATCAAGTGTTGTCAAGGTTGCTGAACAAAGAACACATTTCCACTGCTTGTGAAAATGATACAGCAGCGCTGGAAAAACAATTTGGTGGTTTATCGTAAGGTTAAACATACTTTTAAAATACAATCCAGCATTGATGTATTAATTATTACCCAAGTGCATTGAAAATTTATGCTCATACGATAACCTGTATAGATATTTGAATCAGCTTTATTCATAAACTCTAAAATTTAGAAACATGCCATATGTCCTTTAACAGGTGAATGGATAAAAATTTTGTGGTAAATCCATACACTGGAATGAACTATTGATTTACACAAAAAGAATGAGTCTCATGAATTTTACTAAGGGAAAGAAATCAGGCTCAAAAAGCTACATATTTTGTGATGGCATTTATATAATATTTTGGAAAAGACTAATTTTTTGGAACAGAAAAAAAGATCTGTGCTTTCCAAGGTGTTTGAGGAGGGAGGAGAGATAGACTATAAAGAGGTTGCACATAGGAATTTTTATGGTGATGCAACTATTCTGTATTGTTCTGTGGTGGTGGATGTATTATACTATGCATTTTTCAAAACCTATAAAACTGTATGGTGCAAAAAGTGAATTTTACTATATGAAGATTTATTCATCTTAAATAAGGATGTGGTAGGAACCAAGGGTAGAAAGTGGACAGTGAATAATAAATCTAACTGAATTAAAATTAATGACATTCTTATTGAAGGCAGTGGGGGAAAAAGGCAGTGGGAAAGTCTCTAGACACTATAAGGCTACAGACAAAAAACATCAGTAGAAAAATTGGAGAAATATGAATAAAGTGTATACTTTAGGTAATTATATTTTACCAAGGTTAATTTCTGAAATTTGATAGAAGTAACATTGTTATGCAAGTTGCTAACTTTAGGAGAAGTAGGGGGATGGGACTATGAGAACTCTGTGTACAGTCTCTGCAACACTTTTGTAAATCTAAAGTTATTTTTGAAGTAACAGTAACAAGTAGTAGCACTTCTGAGTCTTTTTTTTTCACATGTAAGTTTAGAGTCAGCTGGTCCATCTCAAAAACCCACTGGGGCTTTGATAGGGATTACATTGACCTGTAGATAAGTTTGGGATGATCTGCCATCTTAAAAATAGTAAGTCTTCCAGCCCATGGACATGGTATATCACTCTATCCATTTAAGCCTTTAATTTCTTAGCAGTGTTTTGTTAAGTTTCATTTTACAGGACTTGTACCACTTTTGTTACATTTATTACAAAATATTTCACTTTTTAATGCTCAAATGAACTTGTTCAAGTCTTCTGTATCTTTACTAATTTTCTGTCTACTTGTTTTATTATTTGTTGTTTCTTTTTCTTGCTATCTCAAATCTGTTCAAGAGACTACCTGGTATATTTTCATTTAAATTATTGGCTTCTCATTGCAACTTTCCCTTTTGTTTCTTTGCTATAATATCCATTTCTCTTTTGAAAAATTGTATTTGTTTCTCATTGTTAGCACATTTACCTTTAGTTCTTTGAAAATATGATCCTGTTTTATTTTGAACATTTTTATTATAGCAGCTTTAAAATTATTACCTGCTAAATTAAATATTTGGGCTCACTCAGAGTTAGTTTTTATTGGCTACCATTTTACTATGTTGCTACTGTTTTGTCACACTTTTCTGTTTATTTTCATGCTTAATTATTTTAGTTAATTGACTACTGTAGTTAATGTAGTAATTTGGGGCTTTATTTTATTATCCTGAGGCTTATTGTTGTTGTTTTCAGTGACTTGTCTGTACTATGCAGTTAAAAACACATTGTATCGTTTTTGCCTGGCTTCTTAGGGTATTTTCCCTGTGTGTGTGTATGTCAGTGGTCACATAATACATAGTTTGTGTGGGAGTTTGTGTTTAGACACCCTAAGTCCACAAGGCTCTGCCTTCTACTGAGCTAGCTCTGTATATGTAGAGAAATGCATTTAAATTCCAAGGAAATTTTCAATATCCCATAGATTTTATATTTTTCTTGATTCTTTAGGTCAACCTCTCCCCACCCCCAATGCGTGTATAGTTTATCCATCAGCCAGGCATATGGGTTTGTAGCTTCTTTCAGTTCTTCTATGGATCTGTCACTTCCAGAATATCACCATTAAATTCCTGCCTTGTCTACTGCCCTTTCAGGACTGGGACCTCAGTCTTAGACTACCATATCTATGGGTTTTCCACATCTTTAAAACTGAGCCTGCTGATTTTAGTTGGCAGAGACCTGGGCATATCTCCTGTTCCCACCTTAAATCAAGTCTGCACCTGTAATGGTAAAGCTGCTAATTTGCCCAAACCCCAAACCAGTAAAGATATGGTTTCCAGTGTCCAAACAGGGAAGAGGGCAGAAAGGTGGTAGGAAAAATTCCAGGCAAGAAAGCCATAGATTCAGCCTGCATTTCATAACACTTCAGCAGTTTGTAAAGAACAAATGCTTCTCAATATTTTGATCTGACATTGGCTGATTTCCGGTGACTCTAAATGGTTGTTACTGGAAATATTGTTTTATACTTGTTTTATGCAAAGTGTAATCATCGTACCTCCTCTCTCCACCATTATCTGGAGTACTTTGGTTAATTACTTTTTAAGTCTAGTGAAAAAATTAATTGATTTAATCAATGAAGAAGTCTTACCTTGGTGCCAGAATGCCTTTAGTACCTCTCTAAAATTTTCCAACTTCTCTCATTTTTTTTTATTATACTAGGGGAAGACTTGAGTTTCAGAACTTTTAGCAGAGTACAGAAAACATTATTTTATTTACATTATATTACTTTTAGTTTTATTTTATTCATAGCAGGTGACACTGAGTTGCCATTTAATTTTAGTGATATAAAATCTTTCTTTAAAAAACTTATGTAAAGCAGAAACTAACATAACATTGTAAAACAATTATACTCCAATAAAGATGTTTAAAAACAAAACCAAAAACTTAGGTAACAAGGTAAAAAGTTAAAGGGAAAACATTTAAACTATTAATATTACAAGTCCCTGGATAATACGCTGTGATGGTTAATTTTATGTGACAGCTTGTCTGGGCCATGGTGCTCATATAGTTAATCAAATATTACTCTTTGGGGTGAGATTTACATTTAAATCTGTGGAGTTTGAGTAATACAGATTGCTCTCCATAATGAGGGTGAGTCTCATCCAAGCAGTAAGGAAATGCAATTTCATATTTGTCAATTTCATCATTCTTCTAAACATCCATATGTTTCTTCTATGAAAATATTAGCATTTACAGAACAATTGATATTTGCAAAATGTTTTGGTTACTTTAATTACTTACTCCAATAAATAAATGCACTGAATTGCTATTTTAGTATAATCACAAGGCAACTGTCAGGAATAAAACTCCTTAATGTTTTCTGTAGTGCTAATGTCATGGTAATTACATTATATTTTTTAAATTAAAAGTTTAAAAGTTCTACTATATTTGCCATTATCCGCTCAGTGTATTTTTATGTATATATGTGTGTATGTATATATATATATATATATATATATATGTATGAAATATCTGCTATCTTTCTTTCTACCTCTATCTTTCTATCAGTCTATCTGGATTGTGTTCTACACGTCAAGATATTAGTCCTAGAAAGCAAGAAATGTTGAGTTTGTGTTACATAGTGTCATGTACAATGAGAAATTAATCTTACAATCAGTTGCACTTTTTAGCCTTGAAAAAAGCTATTAATATTCCCAAGGGCATAAAGTTGAAAAGAAGATCTACTTTCCAACCCTCTTTCACCCTCCAAAATAGAGATCAGTATCTTTTCCCAAATAAAACTGTGAAGGATGCAAAGGCTCTCTTACAAGCAGGGGTGAAGATGGAATGAGTATCTTTATTAAAATTGTGATAAAGTAAGATTGCTTACTCATTTTAGAAGTGCCCCCAAGGAAGCACACCTTGTGGCCTGGAAAAAGTGTCCTGATCCTCAGACAATCAGGTCTGAAATCAACTGTTAAATGATAGAAGAGTGGTGGGGAGCTCTCCTCTTCAATGGCATACATCCAGAAATGTCACTACCTACAAAGGCTCAGTCAGTAATAGGCCAGGAAAGTAACCAGGTGTGCAACCTATAAAGACTACCTTCTACTTCTTGCAGTGAGGTTCTGTATAGGTAAAGAGAATTCTGTGGATATTTTAACTGTATAGTTTTGCCTTCTTAAGAAAGGAAATAAGTAGAACAAAGGAATACTCCAGGAAAAAGGATCACAACAGCAAGCTACCTGTGATATCCTTGGCCATACACTCAGGCCTTGACATAACTGAGGATGTGTGAATGTTGCATTGTAACATAAGTATGGTTCTGAAGTAACAAATTGAAAAGGGATGCCTTTCTAGAGCTCCAAGCATTTTTCTTCTCTTTCTGAATGGATAGAATAGATTCCTTTACCTGAGTAAGGCATGAATATGACTTCCTGGTCACTATAAAACAATTAGGAGTTTCACCATCATTATCAATGTACTTTTAAGACTGAGGTCCTATGGCACACTACTACACATTTGCATGTGGTTTGTATAATCCCTTTGTTCTGCATTACTTCCATACACACCTTTGTAGGTAGCTTCTGCTTCCATTTCATCATAAAACCTTGAAAATCACGTGCTAGTATTTCAGCTGTGAATTCATATTCTGTATCTTTGTACCTTTTCAAGTTTCCATGGCATATAAATCTCCACTTGCATTGACTGTTAGATATATTTTTGTTGTAATAAGTGTCTACTTTTTATTGCTTAATGCAGCTTATATGATGGATTCTAAGACCCAGGTGGGCTTATTCTGCACATCTCCAGTTTGAAAAACAAAATATTCTGTTTGAATTTTTTATTATTATTTAAAGTATAAATTAATATTTCTGAAATGCTTTCTGTGTATATTTTATGGTTATATGATAATGCTTCTTTGTTTTTATATATCAGTCTATGAAAAAGAGAGAAAAGTGGAAAGTAAGGGAATAAACACCAGGGTAAATAGATCAGGGATCTAGATCTAAATAGATTACAGGGATCAAAAAATCCCTGTAATATCTCTGGAGGCATAAATCAATAAGATGGCTTGCTGAATCTTACTTTTATCTTTTAAGAAAATTAAAGTCTCTCTCTCTCTCTTTCCACATACACACACACAACTCTGAATTTAAATCTTTCCATAATAATTTAAATCAATATAGACTTAAATTAATGAAATGTTGGTGTGATTTTTGGCTGCTAGTTTTATGTGTGCTCATGACTTCTGAGTTGCTGTTTTTGAGACATAAAAGACATCAAATAATAGAAGAAAGACAGATTTTTGAAACGTCAGGACAGGGCATTAGCTATGAAGCACTAGAAGTCTGATAAAAATATGCCTTGAGGCCCTAACCCAATTAAACACATTTAAGGAAATGGAATATTTCAGATTAGTTTCACAGAGATGCTGACAGATCCCTTCAAGTAGTTAATCAAATTCAGCTGAATCACGTCACCTTAGACAAATGCCACATCTCCTTTTCCTGACATGATAGACTAAAGGGACTACATTGATGCAGTAAGATCTTCTTGAATAAACTCTTTTATTATCTTCACTTTATAATTCCTGACCTTGTCAACAGGCAGAGTAATTTTGTTAGGATGAAGAATGAACCATGCTTTATAACAGATGTCTTCATCCCCAGGTGTGCTTATTCCTGAGGGATACAAAGACTTTCCAGAAAGTACATGGCACAGATCATTTTAACAGAATTGTATACATCTTCATCTTCCTGATGTACTTATGTCTAAAATTGATCAGATTGAGAGTTCTGCAGTTCTGAAGTTCAGATCTACTGAAGTTTCTGAAGCTTCTTTCCCATTCACACACTTTTCACAATTGCCTTTGATCCAGATTACTAAGAAAAGGCAGACTGATCAGCTTTCCAGAATCCTATCTAGTTCCATCCATATTCTTGAGCTCCAACCAAAAGGATAATCCAAAAATGCATAGCTCCTGAGGGGGGTATATTGGTAGCGAAACAACATGACCTTACCAAAAAAAAAAAAAAAAAAAAAGAAAACCACAAAACTGGATAATTAGTATCAAGCTTACTACAGAGCTCCGTGTGCTATATCTGTCTGCCTGACCCTGTCCATCATCTATCTATCTATTTATCTTGGAATTTTAATTCAAAAGTGAGATGCCATGGGGCTTGTATCAATACAGTTATTTTGAAACGATAGCAACTGTAATAAATAAAATGCAGTGAAGTCAGACTTCTTTCTGATGGAAAGTAAATTCATTTGGCTGGTCATTTGACTAGGGGATCTGTTTGGCCAAATGGATTTTTTTTTTTAATAAATTGAATGAACTAAATATATAACTATATAGTCATAATAATAACAACAACAATAATATTTAAAGCACATATGCAAAATGTCAGAAATTACTGCCTTTCCAGTTAAACTTAATGCAAAATATTAGAAATCACCTTGAATGGGCAGGAGATACACTTCACCATTTGCAATTCTTTTAAGGGGCCCAGGAGCAGACATTTATGTGGAACACTACTTTTTCTCATTTGGTCCTTGAATAGACTTGCTTTCTGACATTTTTTTTTTAATTACTTAATTTATTTTAGACAATTTCATCATTACTCAAGGACAGAAATTTCTGATTCCAGTCCTCTTCTTTCCACCACACCAAACTTCCCCTCTTTAATCACTGGGAGTTTGTTATCCACTTTAAAATTTTTATGCTAAAATTCAATAAATGGACATGCAGAAACAGTGGAGAGCTGTACCTAATAAATGTGTTTGGAATTTGTATTTTGTAAATATAAGTGAAGAATACTTAGCACTATGGAAGCCATTTATTACTAATTAGTGTAAGCAGTCATCGTTACATGCCTGATTGACTAGCTTTGTTGCATCAAGCTTCTGATATTTTAAGCTGCTGTATTTCAAAGGGGGCACAATGTAACAAGTTGTGTCTTATAGAATCTTAATGCATGTATATTTAGGGAAAAATCTTAATGGAAGTAGAAGTTGTCTACAGATTTATGTCTAATTGTGTGTGTTCTGTTTTGTTTGTTTACATTTGTTGGGTTCTTACTGAGATTGTTTTTGGGGAGGGCATATCAGTAATGTTCTATGACATTTTTATTTCAAAACTTATTGATTACATTAACCAAGAGTTCTAAGTCCCTGCAGCCCATGTCAGCTCACTGCTTTGTTGACTTATTTACCTTCAGCTTAAAGCTGCAGCTTTACCCCAGTTTCAGTAGAATAATTTTTAATAAAAGAAGTTAACTGTCTTCTTTAATTAGGATATATCATAAACCAGTCTACATTTCCTTGTTATTGTCTATCACAATTAAGATTATATTTGACTTTCTAAAAAATCTCTGAAAATACTTACATTGAATTCACATACACTGTTAAGTTTAAGCTGTATTTATACAAATATCAGTTTAGCCTGCTGTTTAAGAGCATAGGTTTTAAAGTCAGGCTTTGGCACTTGAATCCTGGTTCAACTATTGATTAGCTTTCTGACATTAGGCAAGTCAAATCCTTCTCCAAGCCACAGTTTCTTCATTTATAAAAGTGGAGAAAACAATTGTAGCTAGCCCATTTATTTGTTTGGAGGATTAGATGAGTAGTCTATACTAATTTTAGTATATTTACTGCATATGAATAAGCATTCTAGAAATGTTCTTTGTCATTGTTTTTGATGTGTTCTTCTTCAGTATAGCAGAGACCAAATGTGTTCCCTTTCGTATCAGTACATTACCTAACATTTTCTTCTCTCCTCTAAATATTCAGTCCACATATATTTCCTCCTTTGCTGAATTTCGATTATATTCTTTACCCCATTAATATATAGTGTACTGCTCTGCATTTTTATAAGCATTAGCTGTGTCATTCTAAATGAACTATAAGTACCTCGAGGACAGGGTCCAGAAGGCCAAATACCTACTAGACAATTAGCACAAACTTATTAAATTACTGATTAAACATAAGACTGGATGTGAAAGCTGATTTCTTAAATGGCAAAAGCATATAATTTCTTTAAATATAATTTTATCACAACTATGAAAAAGATAATATTTAAGGATAAACATAACAAAAAAGAGATGCCAGCAAAACAGTTTTGGAATTTTTAAATCATATAACTAAATAGTAACAGACTGAGCAGTGAGAGAAAATGAAAAATGATACCAGCAGTGGGGGAAGCACATAAGCAGGCCTGTATGTATCATGGAGCCCCTAAAGGCTCAGACATCAGAAGCATGAAATACAGTGAAGAAAGGACATTAGTTTGAGAACATTAGCTTTGAAAATGCTACTAAAACCAACTTATGGGAAAAGTCATAATGAGGCAGCCAGCTCACACAAAGAAGGCCCACTAATTAACAAAATAACCAACACCAGTGATACATGCATATTTTTCCCTATTTTCTATAGTCTATCATTTGACCATGTTTCCTAACCTGAATGACAGAAAATACAACATAGAACTAAAATTCTTAGAAGAAACAGACAATTCAGAAAACAGAATGCAATAAAATAAACACACTGTATAAATACCATTAAAAATATATGCATACATAACTAAGCATATTTATATAAGAAAAACAAAAAAAGGTCTTTGAAATTAAAAGTAAGCTAGCATAAAACAAAATATAAAAGGAAAATGTTGAAAGATAAAGATGAGAAAAACTTCTAATTAAAATGCATACACACAGACCACTTGAAAAGTAAGAGCAATCCTAGGAAACCTGAAATATAGGCCCAGGAACTCCACCATCTGAATAGTAATAATAAAGAAAAAACTGAGGAAACAGAGGGGTTACTCAGCAAAGAATTAATTTTAGAATGTTCAAAATAGAAAGATTTATACAGGCATAAAGTGGTATATAATTTATAGATTGTGATTAGTTAAAGATGGATATTGTGAACTCTAGAACAACCACTATGAAAATAAGTTAATTAAAGAAAGAGCTGGAGTCAATAGCCAAAAGAAGAGGTATAAGGAAATTTAAAAAAATACTCGAGACGGGCTTCCCTGGTGGCGCAGTGGTTGAGAGTCCGCCTGCCGATGCAGGGGACACGGGTTCGTGCCCCGGTCCGGGAAAATCCCACATGCTGCAGAGCGGCTGGGCCCGTGAGCCATGGCCGCTGAGCCTGCGCGTCCGGAGCCTGTGCTCCTCAACGGGAGAGGCCACAACAGTGAGAGGCCCGCGTACCGCAAAAAAAAAAAAAAAATACTCGATAAATCCAAAAGAGGGTAGTAGAGATCAATTGGGACAAATAGAGTACTACAATAGCAAACTATCATATTTAAACCCAACTACGTCAACAATTACGTTAAAAATAAGTTTCTTAATACTCAAAGTAAAAGGCAGAGATTGCCAAACTTAGATAAACCCAACAAGTGTTATCTACAAGAAAAATCACTTTAAGTACAAAAACTGAGAGAAGTTAAAGGCTGGGATGGATAAACTTATACTAGGCAAACAATAATCGTAAGAAAACTAAGATCGCTATATTTATGTCAGATGAAATGAATTTCAAGACAATGATTAGTGTTAAAGATAAAAGAGACATTTTGTAATTGTAAAGTGGTAAAAAGGAAAAAAAAACATTTGAGTTTGTAGATAGAAATAACCCATAAATATTCATCACAGTGGAGAACACTCAAATCATGTACATACATCACCATCAAATAGAAGAAGGCTGGACACACAGAGAAGATTCTTAAAGCTTACAGAGAAAAAAATCATACCACATGCAAATGTTGAGAAATTTGAACAGTATCAAATTTCTTAGCAATAAATAATACTGGAAACTGGACAAAATGGAATAATACCTTCATATTTTTCAACTAGAAATCTGTTCCCATTACAGTTATCTTTCAGATATAAAGTTAGAAGAAAAAAACATTGAGACCTTCTCCAAAAAATTGTCCCATGCATTGTTTTTGAAAATTCTTGGAAGATATGCTATACTAGAAAAAGGATAAGGAGGGGGAGGAAGAAGACAAATGAGTTCCAGCATCACAAAGTGATATAGAATAATCCCTAGGAGAAGTGTGTTAGAAGATTTCAGGAATATAGCTGTAGCTAAAACCCTAGAGAGCGTAAGGTCCAGATTAGGTCAGAACCAAGGCATGAGATGACTACCTCTAAGAAAACAATGAAACTGATATATTACCTGATAGGTCTAAATATATGGAAAGGAGATTTATACTTTCTAGGAGGTATATAGAAAGCTAAGAAAATGGGGGAAAAAGGCAATCATCAACTCCAGAAAAGACAAAATAAAGTATACAAGAAGTGAAATGTAATCAAAATACTCTACATCATTCAAAGGTAGGTAAACGTTACATGTCAAAATATTACAAATACTGATTAATGATAAAACCAGAATTATTCTGCTTTTCACTTCTCACAACGACATGCTGTTCATTGCAAACTAAAATTTCTGTCTACCTCTTTCAGACTACCTCCAGCAGAGGAAGCAACAAAACTATTGAACTTTTGCAGTAATATGGAATTCTGATAGTGATTTTGTCAGCCTTTTCCATGAGGTTATTTTTTGGAGTATGTGTTGTATTTTTGCTTGGAAAAGAAAGTAAAAGAGGAATGCAAGCAAAGATATGTGGGAAATATGAAAGGACACATAAAGAAGAAATAAAGTGATGGGTGAAACTGAGACTTACAGAGTTGGTGTAAAAGAAAATTTGCCAGTAGCAAATTTTTACTTCTTATGAGCTATGAATTCTAATTATGTATCAGTTGCTCATATTATCACTGGATCTGATGAAGGAATTAGGGAAAGACTGTGTAAAATGAAAAACTTAATAGTAAATATAGAATTGATTAATGAGAATTCTTTAATTCTTTATTAAAGCTTTGGTACTAGAAGAACATAAACTATCATTGTTACACCCAGTGCTTTACATCTACACTCACAAGCGTAGTTATATATGTGACAAGTGTCTTCTAATAAAGCAGATTTTCCATTCATCTTTTTATATAACCATTTTTGCATAAGTTGGGAGGAAAATGTGGATAGAATCCTATACAAAAGGTATCTTGTATTCACTTTTCATCTAGGGGTAGAGAAGGTAAAGATTCAGAGCAAGCACAGAAGCAGGAACCTTGTATCCTTAAGCCAAAGAATCTCTTGTAAAGTCATATCACTCAGGGAGAATAGAATCCAGTTTTCTTTTAGCTCAAACTAAGTAAAAGAAAGAAAACAGGGTCATTTTGCTGGCTCAGAGCTAGCTTTGATGGCCTAAACTTTACTCTTTCCAGGTCCTCAGAGATATACAGTAAGTAATAAGAATAAAACTGACCAAGGACCAAACAAACCACTAGCAGATTCATCTTCAGCCAAAAGATACTGGAACCTCTTAAAGCTTCTTATTTGACTCATTGATAAGTTTGTTGTCATCTCTCTGGGAACTTGGAAAAAAATGAAAAAAAATGTTAACAGACTAAATGAGCCTGGAAATACCAGTGAAGAAATGTGTGTGCTATATATCTTCAGTCTGTGTATCTACTTGTTCAAGAGTAATTAATACCAAAGTAATACGGTAGGATGAGCTGGAAATCGATTCAAAAGTTATCTCAATCCAATGAATTCTATGGGATCCTGGCCAAGGAAACTCAAAACCTGTTCTATATACATAAACCTCTACAACTCAGGGCATATGGGAAACAGACAGAAAAGATGAAAAAACAGATCTAATTCTAAAAATTGTATAAATATTTTGCACTTATTAACTTGTTCAATTCAACAAAGGTGTTTTAAAATACATGACTTCAGTTTGAACTTCAGTAAATAATGCTGAAAGAACTGCTAAAAGTTTTAGTTAGCAAGAAGGAAAATAAGGCCGGCAGGTAGGACTGATACAAAGGCAGTAATGATGAGCAACAAAGATTTTAAAACATATGGAAGTATTTATATAAGTATTAGGTATTAAATATTAAACAAAATAATATATAATAATATATGTTGGAAATAAAATGCTGACAAGTAATCATAAAAACATGGAATATGTGAGGGCACTTCTAGGGGAAACTCCAAGGTTCCTTTAGTGCTAGGAAAAAGGACAGATATAATGATTAACATTTAGATTTTGCTGGCAAAATATAAAGTTATTTGTTTAATAACTTTATGGCTTAATAATGAGAATATATTTCCAACTTATGCAAAGTCTAATGAGAGTCAGGCAGCTCTCCTCCCTCTTGAATCTATGCTTCTGGAACATATGTCCTACAAGGTAATTGCAGTAGGAAAAGAGAGGTACACTGGCTTTTAATTGCCTCATCTTGGAATGAAACTAATCACTTCTCACTGTCCATCAGCTGTTGCTCTCAAATGGATCTGATCTAATTACAAGGCAAGCTGGGAATGTAGAGGAACACAAAGAATATTATGTGAGTCATAAAGTGCACATAAATAAATATTTACTAAAGAGTAGGAATAAAATCCTCAGTGTCTAAACTAATAGAGGATAAATTGAAATAAAGAAAACTTAATAAATCCAACATGGTTAAGATAGAAAGTATAACAAAGTTAAGGAAAATTATATTAAGTAGAGGGTACCAAATAAGGTTGTATAACTAATTCTAAGCATGTCACAGAAGCCAATAAATTTAAATTCATTAAATTCTCTCATCAACAGACAGAGGATCATCAACCTGTTTGTTTCTTGCAAGGGATATACCTAAAATATAATGATGCAAAGGTTGAAATGAGAGTATAAAGACTAATCAATTAAAGTTAATGTAACATTATTAATATTAGAAGATTAGAATGTAAAATTAAAACAGTAAAGCAAAGATTGCCATATCTCAATGATAAGACAGTGTATCATAAATATATAATAATCGTGACCTTATGCATAAGGAAATAGCATCAAGATTTGTGAAATAAAATTCAAGAGAACGGTAAGCAAAAATGAAAATGCAAAGTCGTGAGGGAGATTCAAAAATGTATTTCTCACAATGATATAGATGAGAAAGAAAATACTGCATAAGAATATGGGAAGTATAAAAGACTTAGAAATCACTATCAGTACAGAAGTTATTTGAGAATCAAACTATTGGAAGAGGCTGATAAAGAGAAAAAAGAAACTATAGACTTGTATACTTACATAATTAAAAAGGGGAAAATACTTCATGCAGGATATTTTTTAAAGTATAAGCTAATATTTTTGCTTAGTAATTTTGAATACTTACATGCTATAGACAATACCATTAAAAAAGTATATAAATTTGACACAAAGGGACATGGAAAACTGAAAATAGTCATTAAGAAAATGAATCCAAAAGCCCCAGATGATATACAATTGACTTTTAGCAAACAATCATGGAAAAAAATATTCTTTTTTTCTGCATTCAAAAAATAATCCTCGCCCCAATTTTTGCTTATTTGTTTGTTTTATAACTCACTTTTCCCTTTATTTCTCAAAATCCATCTCTTCTTCTTCTAATTTTATTGGAATATAGTTGATTTACAATGTTGTATTAGTTTCTGGTGTACAGCACAGTGATTAAGTTGTACATATACATAGATTCATTCTTTTTCAGATTCTTTTCCCATACAGGTTATTGCAGAATATTCAGTAGAGTTCCCTGCATTATACAATAGGTCCTTGTTGGTTAAGTATTTTATATATAGTAATGTGTTTATGTTAATCCCAAGCTCCTAATTTATCCCCCACCCCTTGCCCCTTTAATAACTATAAGTTTGTTTTTAAAACCTGAGTCTGTTTCTGTTTTGTAAATAAGTTCATTTATATCATCTTTTTAAATTAGATTCTACATATGAGTGATATTTGTCATTCTCTGTCTGATTTACTTCACTTAGTATGAAAATATCTAGGTCCATCCATGTTGCTGCAAATGGCATTATTTCATTATTTTTATGGCTGAGTAATATCCCATTGTATATATATATACCACAACTTCTTTATCCATTCCTCTGTCAATGGATATTAAGGTTGCTTCCATGTCTTGGATATTGTAAATAGTGCTGCAGTGAACATTGGGGTGCATGTACCTTTTCGAATTATGGTTTTCTCCAGATATATGCCCAGGAGCGGGATTTCTGGGTCACATGGTAGTTCTATTTTTGTTTTTTTAAGGAACCTCCATACTGTCCTCCATAATGGTTGTACCAATTTACATTCCCACCAACAGTGTAGGAGGGTTCCCTTTTCTCCATACCCTCTCCAGCATTTATTGTTTATAGACTTTTTGATGATGAGCAGTATGAGGTGATACCTCATTATAGTTTTGATTTGCATTTCTCTGGTAATTAGTGTTGTTGAGCATCTTTTTGTGTGCTTTTTTAGACATCTGTATGTCTTTTTGGAGAAATGTCTATTTAGATCATCTACCCATTTTTTGATTGGCTTTTTTGTGTTTTTGAAATAGAGCTGCATGAGCTGTTTGAAACAAACAGGAGATCCAAATATTGCTTTAATGTATTTGAAGAAGTAGAGAAAATAAGAATTTTATCAAAATATTGAACTATATGTATATTAAAAAAATCAAATGGAAATTCTGGAAATTAAAAAAAATACAATACTTGAAGTGGATAAAGAGAAAATAATTGATACATGTGAAACATGTTGGAGAAACCTAATTTAATTGCATTTCAGTTTGTTTAGAGGCTGGGAGAAAAGGATAAGAGCAACATCTGTAGGAAAACTGGCTGACAAATTATTAAAATTGAAAAATTTTCAAATCAGTCACAGGGTACAAAATACATAACCTTTAAAGAAGCAATAATAAAACTGAAATCTTACTTTTTAACAGAAATTTCAGAAGCCAAAAGCCAATGGTATTTCTTCTTGGACGTGCTAAAAGAAAGAATTATAAACATACAGTTTTATAATCAACCAAACCATTTTTCAAAAATAAAGGCGAATGAGAGATTTCCAACACAAACAAAAGTTGAAGAATTCAGAGGCTACAGTCTTGTACTAAAATAAAAATAACTGGGGAATGGAAGAAAAATACTCGTAGATAGAACCACAGTTATGCAAGGGAACACATACACACATAGAAAGGGCAAATATGAGGATAAAACTAAAATTTTATGGATTTTTAAATATATGATATATTAGCATGTATAACAACAAAAATAGTAAGTCCACATGAAGTGGTATAGATAAAGTGTGGGGAAGTATGGCACTCTCTTAGAAAATGCAACAGTACTGATTTAAGGGCGTCTGTAATAAATTAAGTATGAATGTTATGATCTCTCTGTTAATTAAAATTATGAGGGAGGATATCGACTAACATCCTCATAAAGGAGAAACAAATAATAATAACTGATTAATCAAAACCAAGGCAAGAAAGGAAAAAATAAAGAAAATGGAGAACAAATGGAAAAATTAGAAAATATATAGCAAGTTGATGGATTTTAAGCCCAAATATATCAGTAATTTTATGAATAGAAATGTAACAAATACCCATGTAAAAGACAAAATTTGACGGACGTGATTAAAATAAAAACATACTGCCAATAAGAGCCACATTTTAAATACAAGGGTAAAGAAAAACTTATATATATATATGTATGCATATATATATCACAAATATTTATGTAAAAAGCTAGTATTCTTTAAAGCAAGTGTTATCAGAAATGAAAGGGATACTTTATAATCAATCAATATAGTAGGACAGTATATTAATACAAAATGTTTATATGACTAGTAAAAACTGATAGATCTACAGGTAGAAGTAGACCTCCAGAAATTGTTGGAGGTTTTAAGATAACTTCCTCAGTATCTTATAGAACAAGCAGACATAAAAAAATAAGTATATTTAGTATTTGAAAAATGCACTTAAGAAAGTTAACCTAGTTGAAATAAGGGAATGCTAAGCCCAGTACTTGCAGAATTCACATTATTTTCAATGTCGCATGGAACATTAATCAGAATTGATCATATAATGGGTCATAATCAAGATTCAACAAATTTCAAGGAGTGAAGCCATATAGAATATGTTATCTGTCCACATTGGAATTAGCCTTGAAATCACTCAGCAAAGAAAATTGGTAAACCCTCAACTGTTTGGAAATTATGTCATCCTTTTCTAAATAATCTATGAGTCAACAAAGAAATAAAATGAAAATTAGAATATATTTGAACTGGATGGTAGTTACAATATAACATATCAAAACTGAATCATACAATTTTAATGTAGTGCTTAGAAAGTAATTTAGAACTATAAATGCATACAGCAGAAAACAAAAAGAGCTGAAAATCAGTGACAAGATTTCAACTTCAAGACCAGAAAAAATATATATATATAAATTAGTCCTCCAAAACAGAAGGAAGGAAATGATAAAGATAAAAAAAGAAATTAAAGAATGAGAAAACAGATACATTTTTCTGTGAAAAAAAAAAACATAGCCAAATACTGTTTCTTTGATAAATTTGTTAAACCTGTTGCAGAACAAATTAAGAAAAAGGAGAGAAAACACAAATTACTGATATCAGCAATGAAAAAGAATACATCACTACAGATTCCTTATATGTTTAAAAGACGAGATACATATTTTTATTTAATTCCCCAGCTTAAGCTGGGGAATTAAAAGGCATCCTTAATTATGTTTTATACATTTTTATACATTGTGAAAGGATTCCCCACATTTATTAAATACCACATCCACCATTTCACATAATTATTTACTTATTTTTGGTGAGAACATTTAAGTTTTACTCCCTTAGCAAGTTTCAATTATACGAACAATGCTATCAACTATAGTCGCCATATTTTACATTAGATCCTCAGACTTTATTTATCTTATAGATAAAAGTTTGTACCCTTTTACCAAATTCTGCCTATTTCTCCCTCCCTCAGCCTCTGGCAACCACTTTCTTATTCTGTTTCTATGAGTTGGACTTTTTTTTTTAGATTCCACATATATGTGATACCACGCAGTACTTGTCTTTTTCTGTCTGGCTTATTTCACTTAGCACAATCTCCCCAAGGTCCATCTATGTTGTTTCTCATCGCTAAATAAAATTCCATTCTCTGTATATACCACATCTTCTTTACCCACTCATTCACTGATGGACACTTAGGTTGTTTCCATATCTTGGTTACTGTGAATAGTGCTGCACTGAACAAGGGAATGCAGATATTCCTCAAGATCCTGGTTTCATTTCCCTTGAATATCTACTCAGAAATGGGATTGTTGGATCATACGGTAGTTCTGTTTTTAATTTTTTGAGGAACCTCCATATTGTTTTCCATAGTGGCTGCACCAAGTTACACTCCCACCAACTGTGCACAAAGTTTACCTTTGCTCCACATTCTTAACAACAGTTATCTTTTTGATAACAGCCATTCTAACAGGCGTGAAGTGATATCTTACTGTGGTTTTGATTTGCATTTCCCTGATGATTAGTGAAATTGAGCACCTTTTCACGTACCTGTTGGCCATTTGTATATTTTCTTTGGAAAAATATCTATTCAGTTTTTTTGCCAGTTTTAACTGGTACAACCTCTTTAGGAAAAGGTTTGATAGAATCCACTAAAGATAAAAAAAAATGCATAACCTTAGTCCTAGTAAGTCCACTTCTGACAGTTTGCTTAACAGAAATGTGTACTTATGTAAAATGCAAGGATATATAAAAAAGTTATAGTGGTTTATTCATAATACAGTAAGTCCCCTACATACAAACCTTCACGTTGTGAAATTTCAAAGATGCAAACACGCATCTGGTTCCAGCAAGGAACCAGAACCTATGCCATCAGCCTCAGGCATGAGTGAAATTGCAGCTTGCCCTCCATCTCCTATTTTTTTTTAAATTTCTGAGATATACATTTTAAAGTAATAACTAGAATTATGACATAACATTATACCAGAACATAAAAGATTTTTAGAAATTTCATGTAATGTTTGAAACATTTATATTAACATATTTCCATACAAATAACCCAAAGAAAGTTTAGTATTAGTTGTTTGTTTGTTTGTTTATACTGCAGGTTCTTATTAGTCATCAATTTTATATGCATCAGTGTATACATGTCAATCTCAATCACTCAATTCAGCACACCACCATCCCCACCCCACCGCGGTTTTCCCCCCTTGGTGTCCATACGTTTGTTCTCTACATCTGTGTCTCAACTTCTGCCCTGCAAACCGGTTCATCTGTACCATTTTTCTAGGTTCCACATACACGCATTAATATACGACATTTATTTTTCTCTTTGTGACTTACTTCACTCTGTATGACAGTGTCTAGATCCATCCACATCTCAACAAATGACTCAATTTCGTTCCTTTCTGTGGCTGAGTAATATTCCATTGTATATATATACCACAACTTCTTTATCCATTCGTCTGTCGATGGGCAGTTAGGTTGCTTCCATGACCTGGCTAATCAATGAATTTGGTAAAGTTGCAGGATACAAAAATTAATTCACAGAAATCTCTTGCATTCCTATACACTAATGATGAAAAATCTGAAAGAAAAATTATGGAAACACTCCCATTTACCATTGCAACAAAAAGAATAAAATACCTAGGAATAAACCTACCTAGGGAGGCAAAAGACCTATATGCAGAAAACTGTAAGGCGCTGATGAAAGAAATTAATGATACCAACAGATGGAGAGATATACCATGTTCTTGGATTGGAAGAATCAATATTGTGAAAATGACCATACTACCGAAAGCAATCTACAGATTCAGTGCAATCCCTGTCAAATTACCAATGGCATTTTTTACAGAACTAGAACAAATCATCTTAAAATTTGTATGGAGACACAAAAGGCCCCGAATAGCCAAAGCAGCCTTGAGGGAAAAAAATGGAGCTGGAGGAATCAGACTCTCTGACTTCAGACTATACTACAAAGCTACAATAATCAAGACAATATGGTACTGGCACAAAAACAGAAACATAGATCAATGGAACAAGATAGAAAGCCCAGAAATAAACGCACGCACCTATGGTCAACTAATGTATGACAAAGGAGGCAAAGATATACAATGGAGAAAAGACAGTCTCTTTAATAAGTGGTGCTGGGAAAACTGGGCAGCTACATGTAAAAGAATGAAATTAGAACACTCCCTAACACCATACACAAAAATAAACTCAAAATGGATTCAAGACCTAAATGTAAGACCGGACACTATAAAACTCTTAGAGGAAAACATAGAAAGAACACTCCATCTCCTATTGCTGAGGATCCTTCAGCTCTTCCATCTCCCACCTCCTCTCCCTCCTCCAGTCAGTAACTCTTCTTGCCTGTTCACTTGGTGCCAGCCCCTGTATGCCAGCTGTTGTACTTTACTGCTGTACTTTTCAAGATACTGTACTGTAAGATTAAAAATGTTTATTTTTTGTGTTTGTATTTCATGTATTATTTGTGTGAAAGTATTATAAACTTATTACAGTGCAGTACTATATAGCCGATTGTGTTAGTTGGGTACCGAAGCTAACTTTGTTGGACTTACGAACAAATTGGACTTATGAGCACACTCTCAGAATGGAACTCGTTCGTATGTGGAGGACTTACTGTAGTCCCTAAACTGGAAACAAGATAAATGTTTATTAACAACAAAACAAGCAATATGGCATTATTCTTAAGATGGAATATTATAAGGAAATGAAAAATAATGAATTCTACTACAAATAAAAATATGAACAAATCTCACAGATTCAAGGTACACTGAAGGAAGCCAGACTAAAGAGTATGTAACATACAATTCTATTTCTATTATGTTTAAAAGCAGACAAAATAACATGATTATTTTTAATGAGAGTACATGCTGAGAGGGGGCTGGTCATGTTCTATAGCTTCATCTTAATGAAGGCTACATAGTTATATATGCATATAAAATGTGTCAAGATACACAAGTAAGATTTGTGACCACCATGTAATTTAAACTTCAGTAAAAGATAAGGAAAAGGATCAATATATAATCTCTATACAGAACAATGATCAATTAAAATATATGAAAGAACAACTAAGTTGTTATTCAGACTGTGAACAAAAGTTATATATTACTTAGGAATAAATTTAACAAAAATGTACAGAACTGTATAGAGAAGATTAATGGAGGATATAGCAAAAACTATTGTTTGCCACTCAATATCTTTCCAAATAATTTCAAAGTTATGTATAGTTTTATACTATTTTACCTTCATTAGACTGGAAAAAAATAAAATAGAAGTTCTCAGTGTTAATGAGCATTTAGAAGATCCAAAGTCTCATACACATTTTATGAAATTTTAAAGATGTTTAGTCACATTGGAGAGCAAATCCAAAAACTTTGAGTACCTTTAAAATGTACATATGTTAAAATGCAGAAATTAAAATTCTAAGTGCATTGCCTAGAGAAATTTTTGAAAATATGCCGAAAAGCAATGTAAGATGTGTGCTCATAGTAGCATCATTTAAAATACTAAAATTTGGAAGAGTGTACAAAATTCATCCATAGATAATTGACTAAATAAAATGTAGGGCATTATCAATTGAATATTACATAAAACGTGAAATCAGTGGACTAGACCTATATGTATCATTATTACTAGCCTGGAATTAATGTTTAATGATAAAAGCAGGTTAAAGAAAGGCACTTTGAGTGTGTTATTACTTATATCATACTATATAATGCTCAGCAATACATAAACCAGTAATAATAATATTGATACATGAAAAAGAGGAAACATTATCTCCCACCTCACAGGAATTCTAAGTGTAGTTTCTATTTTTACAGTTAGGAAAGAACAGAGACATAGGAGAAGCCACTGTTAGCATAATTTTTTAATTATATAGGACATAACCCAAATTTAGCATCTTGAATTGATTGTGGAAGTTTTATTTCTGATCCCATATTTTAATAAATGTAAACTATGATATTATGGGTTCTATCTGTGATATCTCTAGGCAGAGATGAGGAAGTAAGATGGAACAGGAAGTTTTCAGAATATCAGATTTTGTTAGAAAAATGTGCACTGTATTTAGTAAAAGCTGTGTTTTGAATATGAATATCACATGTATTCTGGTGATTTGGGAATAAAAATATAAACTATGTCTTCATCTTTGTGCTTTTGTGGATTTATTTTCCTACATTATACACATACTATGTAATCCAGAAATTGTAATTCTAGGTGTATAATCTGAAGAATTTCTAGCAAATATACAGAGGAGGGATATAAATGTTATGATCATAGTAGGATTGTTTAAAATAGGGAGTATATTGCAGGTGTGTTCAAAAAGAAACTAATGTGCAAAATCCCTCAATTGTACAGTGGATGGAGAGTATTTTTAAAGATTATGTTAAGTTCATATTCAAATCTGTTAATCCGCTGTGTTGTATTTTTGTCAGTTTCTCCCTTTATGTCTACTAGCATTTGTTTTATGTATTTAGGTGCCTCTATATTGGGTGTGTATGTGTTAATGAGTGTAATATTATCTTTTTCTATTGATCACCTTATCATTATACCCATTTTTGTCTTTCATTATAACCATTTTTATAAAGTCTGATAAGAGTATTGCTACCCCCACTTTCTTATCTTTTCCGTTTGCATGAAATATCTTTTTCTATCCCCTCACTTTCAGTCTATATGTGTCTTTAGATCTGAAGTGAGTCTCTTGTAGGCAGCATATGGAAGGGTCTTGTTTTTTATCCAATCACCCACCTTATGTCTTTTTATTTGAGCATTTATTCCACTGACATTTAAAGTAGATTTTGATAGGTATGTACCTTCTGACATTTTATTACTTATTTTCCCATTGTTCTTGTAGTTATACTCTGTTCATTCCTTTTTCTTGATGTTTTTTCCTTAGTGGTTTGATGATTTTCTTTAGAAGTGTGCTTGTGTTCCTTTTTTTTTTTTGAAAAGTTCTTATGTATCTACCTAGGCTTTTGATTTGTGGTTACCATGGGGTTGTATATGTTGACCTATAACTATATCTGTTTCTTTTAAAGATAATCATTTAAGTTCAAACACACTCTAAAAGACCTACATTTTTACTCCCTGCCACCGCATTTTGTATTTTTGATGTCATATTTTACATCTTCATTTTTATCCCTTGATTATTTATTGTAGTTATAGCTATTTTTACAATTTTTACCTTGTAATCTTCATGCTGGTTTATTTAAGTGTTTGATCTTCAACCTTACTATATTTTTGCCTTTCCTAGTTGTATTTCCCCTTTCCCATAGATTCTTACTTCTTGTCCACTTAAAGAAGACCTTTTAAAATTTCTTTTAGAGTAGGCTTAGTATTGATGAACTCTTTTAGTTTTTGCTTGTCTGAGAAGTTCTTAATCTTTCTCTCTAATCTAAATGATAATCTTGCTGGGTAGAGTCTCCTAGTTTGCAGGTTTTTCCCTTTCACCACTTTGAGTATATCATGCCACTCCCCTCTAGCCTGCAAAGTTTCTGTAGAGAAATCAGCTGATAACCTAATGAGGATTCCCTTGTATATGACTCTGGTTTTCTCTTGACAACTTCAGAATTCTCTCTTTAAGTTTTGCCATTTTAATTATGATATGTCTTTGTGTGGGTCTGTTTGGGTTCATCTTGTTTGGGACCCTCTGTGCTTCCTGTACATGGATATCTGTTTCCTTCTTCAGGTTTGGGAAATTTTCAGCCATAATTTCCTCAAATACAATACATTTTCAGTCCTCTTCTCTCTTCTACTTCTGGGACCCATATAATTTGGATATTGGTATGCTTAATGTTATTTCAGAGATTTCTTAAATATTTTTTCATTTTTTTAAATTTGTTTGTTTTTTAAATTGAAGGTATAGTTGACTTACAATGTTGTGTTAATTATTGCTGTACAGCAAAGTATATATATAATTCTTTTTTATATTGTTTTCCATTGTGGTTTATCCTAGAACATTGAATATAGTTCCCTGTGCTATACAGTAGGACACTGTTGTCCATCCATTCTATATGTAATAGTTTGCATCTACTAACCCCAAACTCCTTTTTGTTATTCTGATTGTGTGATTTCCATTATTGTGTCTTCTAGATCACTTATGCATTTTTCTGTATCATTTAGTCAGCTGTTTATGCCTTCTAGTGTGTTTTTATTTCTACTGTGTTTTTATTGAATTCTTCATTTCTGATTAGGTATTTTTTAATATTTGTTTATATTTTCTTATTCCTTGTTAAAATTTTCACTGTGCGCATCTATCTTTTTAATTTTTTATTGGATTACAGTTGATTACAATGTTGTGTTAGTTTCTGCTGTACAGCAAAGTGAATCAGGCATACACATACATATATCCACTCTCTAGACTCCATTCTCATATAGGTCATTACAGAGCACTGAATAGAGTTCCCTGTGTTATATACTAGGTTCTTGTTAGTTATCTTTTATGTATAGTAGTTTGTATATGTCAATCCCAGTCTCTGAATTTATCCCCCCATTTTCCCCCTTGGTAACCATAAGTTTGTTTTCTAGAACTGTGACTCTATTTCTGTTATGTAAATAGGTTCATTTGTACCATTTTTTTTTAAGTCCACATATAAGTGATATCATATAATATTTGTCTTTCTCTGTCTGATTTATTTCATTCAGTATGACAATCTCTAGGTCCATCCATGTTGCTGCAAATGGTATTATTTCATTCTTTTTTATGGCTAAGTAATATTCCATGGTATATATGTATCACATCTTCTTTATCCATTCTGTCAATGGACATTTAGGTTGCTTCCATGCCTTGGCTATTGTAAATAGTGCTGCAATGAACATTGGGGTGCATATATCCCTTTGAATTATGGTTATATCCAGATATATGCCCAGGAGGGGGATTGCAGGATCATATGGTAGCTCTGTTTTTAGTTTTTTAAGTAATCTCCATCCTGTTCTCCATAGTGTCTGTACGAATTTACATTCCCACCAACAATGAAGGAGGGTTCCCTTCTCTCCTCACCTTCTGCAGCATTTATTGTTTGTGGACTTTTTTTTTTTTTTTTTTTTTTTTTTGCAGTCGTGGGCCTCTCACTGTTGTGGCCTCTCCCATTGCAGAGCACAGGCTCCAGACACACAGGCTCAGCGGCCATGGCTCACGGGCCTAGCCGCTTCGCGGCATGTGGGATCTTCCAGGACCGGGGCACGAACCCGTGTCCCCTGCATCGGCAGGCAGACTCTCGACCACTGTGCCACCAGGGAAGCCCTGTTTGTGGACTTTTTGATGATGACCATTCTCACTGGTGTGAGGTGATATCTCATTGTAGTTTTGATTTACACTTCTCTAATAATTAGTAATGTTGAGCATCTTTTCATTTGCTTTTTGGCCATCTGCATGTCTTCTTTGGAGAAATGTCTATATAGATCGTCCTCCCATGTTTTGACTGGTTGTTTTTTTTTTTTTTTTGATATTCAGCTGCATGAGCTGTTTGTATATTTTAGAGATAAATCCCTTTTTGGTTGCTTTGTTTGCAAATATTTTCTCCCATTCTGTGGGTTTTCTTTTTGTTTTGTTGATGGTTTCCTTTTGCCGTGCAAAAGCTTTTAAGTTTAATTAGGTTCCATTTGTTTATTTTTATTACTCTCTGAGGTGGATCAAAAAAGATTTTGCTGCAGTTTATGTCCAAGAGTGTTCTGCCTACGTTTTCCTTGAAGAGTCTTATAGTTTCCAGTCTTATATTTTGGTCTTTAATCCATTTTGAGTATATTTTTGTGTATGGTGTTAGAGAATGTTCTAATTTCATTCTTTTATATGTAGCTGTCCAGTTTTTCCAACATCACCTATTGAAGACATTGTCTTTTCTCCATTGTATATTCTTGACTCCTTTGTCATAGAATAGGTTACCATAGGTGCATGGGTTTATCTCTGGGCTTTCTATCCTGTTCCATTTATCTATATTTCTGTTTTTGTGCCAGTACCATATTGTTTGGATGACTGTAGCTTTGTAGTATAGTCTGAAGTCAGGGAGCCTGATTCCTCCAGCTCTGCTTTTCTTTCTCAAAATTGCCTCTGCTACTAGGGGTCTTTTGTGCTTCCATACAAATTGTAAAATTTTTTTGTTTCATAATTCTATTAAAAATGCTATTGGTAATTTGATAGGGACTGCATTGACTGTTTAGATTACTTTGGGTAGTATAGTCATTTCAACAATATTGATTCTTCCAGTCTAAGAACATGGTATTTCGCTCCATCTGTTTGCATCATCTTTGATTTCTTTCATTAGTATCTTATAGTTTTCTGAGTACAGGTCTTTTGCTTCCTTAGGTGAGTTTATTCCTAGGTATTTTATTCTTTTTGATGTGATGGTAAATGGGATTGTTTCCTTTTTTCTCTTTCTGATCTTTTGTTGTTAGTGTATAGGAATGCAAGAGATTTCTGTGTATTAATTTTGTATCCTGCAACTTTACCAGCTTCATTGATGAGCTCTAGTACTTTTCTGGTAGCATCTTTAGGATTTTCTGTATATAGTATCATGTCATCTGCAAACAGTGACAGTTTTACTTCTTTTCCAATTTGGATTGCTTTTATTTCTTTTTCTTCTCTGATTGCTGTAGTTAGGACTTCGAAAACTATGTTGAATAAAAGTGAAGAGAGTGGGCATCCTTGTCTTGTTCTTTATTTACAGGAGGAAATGCTTTCAGTTTTTTACCGTTGAGAATGATGTTTGCTGTGGGTTTATCATATATGGCCTTTATTATGTTGAGGTATGTTCCCTCTATGCTCACTTTCTGTAGAGTTTTTATCATAAATGGGTGTTGAATTTTGTCAAAAGCTTTTTCTGCGTCTATTGAGATGATCATATGGTTTTTATTCTTCAGTTTGTTAATGTGGTGTATCACATTGATTGATTTATGTATGTTGAAGAATCCTTGCATCGCTGGGATAAACCCCACTTGATCACGGTGTATGATCCTTTTAATGTGTTGTTGGATTTGGTTTGCTAATATATTGTTGAGGATTTTTGCATCTGTGTTCATCAACAACATTGGCCTGTAATTTTCTTTTGTGATATCTTTGTCTGGTTTTGGTATCAGGGTGATGGTGGCCTTGTAGAATGCACCCCACAATTATTCCTCTTACTCTGCTCAGACACAGCCTCAGGGGTAAGTCCCCTTTGTCATTCATAGCCAGTCACTGCCCCTGGCTTCCACCACACCACAGAGCAGGCAGGGCCCAGGTGGACTCTCAGCATGTGTTGGGGGTGAGCTGTGGTTGAGTGGTGGTGGTCAGAGATCTGGGTAAACCTCTGATGTGCATCTCAAGTAAATGCCAACAGTGGCTGCAGTCTCGCCGCCCAGGCTCCAACTCAGAATTGGGTTGCCTTTACATACTGCATCTGAGTCTTCTCGCCGGCTGTGGCCTCCCTAGATCCAGTGCTTTGCTGTGACGTGCTGTGAACAAGGCCTGAGTGCTAGCTCCGCTCAGGCTAGGGTGTTGAGGTGGTTGCTGGAAACTGGCAGCTGCTAGAACAGACCTCTCTCTGTCCTGCCTCAGAGGCAAGCCAGTGCATGCTCACTCCTCACGAGTGGAGTCCAGGCTTCCCACAGCCCTCTTGTTAGTCCTAGCTGTCCTCCAACCAGACAATGGGGCTTATCTCCCCCACATAGGACCTCATGGCTGGGACACCCAATCTGTGGCTCTCACCACTCACTCCCCAGGACGGGTCTCCACCTGTGTATTCTCCCTTTATTTCTGAGCCTCCTCCCAGGGTCACAGGTCCCGACCCAATCGCTTTTCTTCCAGTCCTATCCAAATTACATGTGTATCTTTCTTATAGCCTTGGTTGTACGGGTGTTGGTTGCCAGTTTCCAGTTAGTTTTCAGTGAGAATTGTTCCACATGTAGATGTATTATTGATGTGTTTCTGGGAGTAACTGAGCTCCACATCCTCTTACTCCACCATCTTGATCCATCCTCCAGCAATGATTTTAATGTTACTTTAAATAATATATTTTAATTGGTACATATTATTTTCTCTTTATTGTTTCATCCATTATATAGAATGGGAATTAAAGTACTTATCAATGACATGTAGCTTTTTGTCTTTCATTATTAAAAAAGAAACTTTCAGAGATGGCTCTAAATTTTTGTTCACCAAGCCTGTATTGAGTGCTACATGATTTTAATTATAACGAAAATGAGTATAGAGTTCATGTTTTGATGCTTCACTTATATGTGGACTGAGAATCATATTGGTTGCATAATATTTAGTTCATATCTCAAGACATAATGTACTCTTATCTGAAATTCTCTGTTAATTTTAGATAGAGATTACATTATTTTGTTTCTACTCATAATATGGCTACCACCATTTGTAATTGTGGTAGTAGTGTAGCCTTTGCCAACTTTTTACTTCTTGCTTTTGTTACTGTTATTAGTACTATCTTTAATCTGACATTTATTTGTATCTTTTAAAGCCACTGTTCCTTTTAGTGGAAGCTAGATAAATTAAAACAGGATGAAATAATACCTAAATCAGTTTATACTGGCAAATATAAACTGTTATAAATCACAATGTGTTGAAAGCCAGTGAAGCTGTGATGGCTTCACTGTGAAAATTTCTGCATGTGGAACTTTGACTATGCCCTGCTGATATACCTCATTTATTTTAAGTTTTGTGATATTTGATACATGTACTGACTAAAGCACTGAGGGGGGGGGAATCCATATATAAAATATTAGTAACACTGATATTTCCTTTTTAATATAAAAATCAATAGAATTAGAAATTCAAAAATGTTCACTTAGCACAATAATAAATCATGTTGAGAACCCACTAAAGAACATGCATCCCTCTGATGGTTTTTGTATTTTCTTACAAAAATAAGAATGTTTTCCTTATTTTTGCATTACCTAAACTTACTGTGACCTATTCCATTTCCTCTTTTGTCCCCAGATCCATTTCTAAGCTGATATATGACATGTTCATGTAATTCATGCTTGCTTTGACTGTGAGCTAAATTCCCAGGCTGGTTCCTGGAGAGATTCTCAGTAGTTCTGAGCTATAAATGCACACTCACTGTGTGTACAAATTGTGGGAATTAAAGAACAACTATAGCCTCTATATTATAAATAATAGTGACATGGAAAACAAATTATATAACATTGGACTGTGTATGTGATTCAAACTATCACCTATGGTATGAGAGCCTCAGCCTCCTTATACTTCCCAGCTATTTATGACTATAGTCAAGGTATGTCTAATGTGTGCCTTGGGACATAGCCTCAATCACCACATGGTAGCTATTTTCTCCTCTCCATTCAGATGCCTTGTGTATTTTCTGAGGTCAAGTCCTCTACTACCTGAAAAGGTGCATGAGAACAAATCATCAGTTACTAAGAGTAGCCTTGAATTCATTCGTATCACAGTTAATTTGCTATTTTACCCTTAAACTATTACATAATACTTTATTCTGTTCAGAGATATTTTATAGAATTTATAATTTTTTTATGGTTCTTGCATGAGATGTCATTTCCTTGAAACTTAGCTTTCAATTAAAATTACATTTTCTTTTTGCAGAAAAATTATTTAATTGATCAATCAATGTGCAGTTATAAATTTTTTAAGTAGTGCTCAGCATTATTCATGGGTGGCGTCATTTAGAAAAATTAAAAGAGTTGATATCTTTCCAGTGATTGGATAGTATAATTGGGGATTCCAGAAAAGTGAAACTCATTAATGCCAAAAAGTTATGAAATAAAATGTGATACAGGAAATTAAATGGGAAACTATCCTTGATATAGTATTATTCTGCATACTGAATCAATGTGGCCATCATTTCAAATGAAAACGGAATTTTTCAGGAAGTCCTTTATGGATTTCACCTCACTCCATTGTCTCCAGGCATTCAATATTGCCTCAGAACAAAGACACTCAATTTTAATGTATAGTTTAATAAGTAATTAGTCAGGTTTTTATTTTTTGTTTGTTTGTTCTTTTTTCTTTGCTTTGCTGACTATAATCTCTTGAGACCTTAAGCTCCTCAAGGGCAGAATATGTAAATTCTGTTTCTTTGTCTATTCTCTAAATATCAAACAAAATGCTATATAAAGAATTCATGAAGGATTATTTTAATAAAAACTAATGAGTAATTCAGTCTTTCTTACTCCCTGAGGGAAACCTTGCTTATAGTGACCCCTGGGATTTTACGTTTTTCTCCATCTTGGAGGAAAAGCAAAAACTGTGATTTCAAAGATTTGGTAAGAGAAATTTTAAAATTTCCTTTTGGGAAAACTCAGTTCAAAAATGAAAATGTGGGCTTCCATGGTGGCTCAGTGGTTGAGAGTCCACCTGCTGATGCAGGGGACACGGGTTCGTGCCCCGGTCTGGGAAGATCCCACATGCTGCGGAGCAGCTAGGCCCGTGAGCCGTGGCGGCTGTGCTCTGCAGCAGGAGAGGCCACAACAGTGAGAGGCCCGCGTACCACAAAAAATAAATAAATAAAAAAATAAAAATGCCTCTTCTAATATAATCCCTTTCAGCTTTTTGATTCTATGATTGTATGATTAATTATCTAATTTACAGTTGCTGTTGGAAATAAATCTTTTCTCACTTGCAACAACTTCTTCCTTGCATTCTTTTACTTTAGGCTATTATTTATTAACTCAGTAAATGCATTATTTACAGTTCCTGAAAAACAGGGCTGAAGATTTTTATGAGATCTCACCAAGTTCTCTGCTGATTAAATGGAATAGTTTGGTAATAGTTTTGACCACCCAGGAAGTCCAAACTGTTCATTAAAAGTAAAATCTGGGTAAATTATGACTGAAGCCCTTCTGGTTTGTTTCCACTTTGAACTGCAATAGTTTTTGCCATAAATATTGGGAACCAGCACTAGAACTGTACTTCTTATTAAATTATATAGTAAAAGTTTTTTTTTTTTTTTAATTTTAAATGTTTCGTGATTTGGGTTTAGACCTAGTAAAAAGGGAAAAAGAAATAATCAAGTAACTCAGGTATTATATAAAATGAGTTGGTTAAGAAAATACAGATAGCCCAAACCTGACTAGCATTTAGAATACCAGACACATGAATTTAAGCTTTGGATTTAATTGGAACATAATATTTATGTTTTTTGAAGCATTTCTCTCTGTCTAAAATTTGTTCCTTGAGTACCTATTCTGCCAAGTAATATTATATCATTTTTTACTGGTTAACATATTTGTTTGTAATTGTTCTCAAATTGTTTCCTGGTAGGTTTTCTATTCCAACTATCGTCATACACATAATTTTACTGTCATGTATTTTATTAACAATTTTTTATTTCTGATGATTGATAGAGAATGACTTCATAATTCACTTCTGGTGTATCTCCTTGCTTGCAACTTCGTCACATCATATTTTTCTTTGAAACCTTCACCAGAATGTTGACTTAGCATTACAAAAATTATTAGCTGATGAAACTGTAAAGAAAACACAGACTCCACTCACAAGTCTTGTCCTAACAGTATGCGCCATGAAACCAACGCATTTCAAAGATTTAGATGCTTCTTTTTGTGATGTCTCCTGAGATCAGAGAATGCAAAAAAGAAGTTCTCTTATAAATATGCATCAAGTACAGCTGTTTGATATATGCATTATGCAGAGATGTTAGGAGAACAGAGCCGTGTGTAACCTTTCAATAAGAAATACACCTACGAAAAAAAAATCATTTTGAGAATAAGTAATGTGAAGTATTTTAGTCTTTCATGAAAAGTGAAGACTAGTGAAACTCTTGAAATTTGACATTTAGTTGTATTTAAGTCATTAAGAAGTTACCCTGACCTATTCCTTAAACTCTCATCTCTCTCTGTTAGTTTTCTCTACAATAAAATTTATTTTTCAAACCAGAGGGAATTTTTCAGTTTTGACAAGATATAAATCAAAATTGTGACATCAGGGTATAGTTTTAGCATCTTCTCTACAATGTAGATGAAATAACTCTCTCTCCTTAAAGAGTGGACAGATTTTCTGGGAAATAATGAAACAACTTTTGTGCTCCTCACTCACACAGGACTGTTCAGCACTCAGGGAGGAGCTTCACAATGGGTTCTAATAACAATATATTTCGTAATTATTTTGATATTTTCATCATTCAAAATAAACATGTCTAAGTGTTCCTAATTTTGTATTTATAATTTGTATTTTTATTTAATGACCACCCCAAATTGTATAAGTTTCATGCCCCCCCAAAACCTGGCTCACTCTCTTGGCCCTTGTCTAGAACTTTGTCTTGTCATCTGCAGTGAGGAGTGTAGGCTCTGGCTAGGGATTCATGATAACTCTGGCTGTTTATCTCAGAGTTGTCATTTTTATAATATTATATTACTGCCTGTAAGTATCAAGTCCACTGGCTGGACAAGTAATTTCACTCAAACCAGGGAGCAGGGAAAAATAAACAATATGACCCTCTTCTAAATGCTGTTACATCAGCACCCCCCATAAATTCTATTTGTTTATAATTCTGATTTAGATAGTCACCTTTGAGAACTCCCAGGAGTTCAGAAGTTTTTGAAAGAACTTTGCAGTACATAATAGAAAGAAATTCAGATTGAGATTCTGTTAGTGTGTCTTTATTTTTCTTCCTTTATATTTGTTACACTTGAACCCAAAAGTTAGGTGGTTATAAGAATTCCAGGTTGCAGCCTTATACTATATTAAAAACGTGGTCAGCAAAGAGACCATATAAGGGAATAGGTTAATTTTCCCAGAATGCTTTGATATTTTCACTATCACTACCCCTGAATTTTGTTTTTCCTTTCCTAGATTGTTGGAAAAATGTATCTACCTTTAAGAAAAAGAAAATTTAACTATGAAACAATTTCATTTTACATTTTCCCCTACTTTTACACAGAGTTCCTAGCAATTATGTTTTCCCCAAAGCGCTCAGCAATAGAGTCTGGTGCTAAAAGGTAGAGTAGGCTAAATATGGATGAATGTGAAATGTCCTACTTATTTTCTGTGGAATTAATTGATTGAGCTCATTTTGGGGGTGCTTTTCTTATTGACCAGAGAAACTTGGCTCATTAGACCAACTCACAAAGTGACCTTTTTAAAGAAAGAGCTTCCAATACATTTGTTCATGTTGCATAGCACTAAGAATAGTACTATTTAAAACTAAATACAATAATTTTGTATAATTACAGCAGGCATCATGGGACTTCAATTTTAGGCACTGTTTATAAGGCACTTCTCTTTACATTATTCTAGATTTGAATCAAAGATAGCAAACTGCATGTAGAGGTTTCTTTCAAAAGCCAATTCAATAGCCATATTTAAACTCAAATATTTCCTATTTTCTTTTTTTTTACTTTCGACTGAAGTCATAATAGCATACTAGTGCTTTTTTTGAATTGACTTCTGCATGTTAACTGTACTACCCAAATTCCATTTATTAGTCTAAGTCTTCATTTTGCTATACAGTTAACACAAACATCCATTCAACACACTATGTATGCTTAATTTCTTATTGAGTTTGACTTATTGTATTCTAAAGAATAATGGTTAAACGATACCCAACTTAGTTCAGGTTGAAAAATAATTGAGTCTATACCATGGAAAAATATTAATATAGGGGAATAAAAAAATAATAAAAGAATATAGGTATTTTATGCTATTACAGATGACCCTATTCATTAGTGAATTACCTCCAAAATAAAATTAGGACTTTAAGAGAGCCATTTGATATTATGATTCTCATAATATGAGAGGGTTTGCAAAAGTTAGGGCTAAACATGTAGATGTTTGTGTTCATTATGCCCATAGAATGGCATTTTGGAGTACTGGATGTTATTAAATGGTTAAGTTTGGGCCCTGGACCCAGACCATGTTGGGACAAATCTTGGCTATAATATTACCTGTTGTGTGACACTGGAGATTTTACTGAAAAGAAACATACCTCAGTTTCCCCTCTCTAAAATGGGAATAATTTTATAATTTCTTTGATAGATGTATATTAGAACAGGGCCTATCAGATAGGGAATGTTTAATAAATGATATTGTTTTAGTTTTTTGTTGTTGTTGTTACTGTTGCTTTGTCATGTTAGTCAAACTCTCTCATTTACCCAAGCATGGTATCAAAGTGGAATATGGATCATTACTTCTTGGAATCCTGTTTAAGTGACACAGAATTATTTAGATATCATGCATCCAGATGATCTCAAATTTTTCTTTATATGATTTTAAATTGATTATATTTGAAAATGTACCTTTCATTCTAGTATTAGATAATCTCAGCAAAATATAAAAATCGATAGGTCTAATTTACATTTTTATTAGGAAAGCAATAATTACTTTCTAACACAAATTATGAAGCTTGACATTTGCTTTTTCTTATTTACATTTAAATATTGTTATTTTTATTAGTAGTATTTGCATTTATAAAGTGGGAAGACATCAACTAATCAATCAGATTAAAAGCTCTAGGGAGGAGAGTTATATAATGTCCCTTTAAATTCTGTTTTATAATTTTTAATATTTTTATAATTAATGAAATAACGCTGGTAATGCTACTAAAATACTAGTTGAACAATCTGAATTTCTATACTTTCTGTTGAACCCTAGTTAGATGTTTCAGTTAATTCAATGTGCTGTTATATAAAAATATGATTTTTAGGACTTTTGTGTATAAACTAAAAAGCATTTTTAATGGCTATCTGGCTGTTTTTCAGAGTCCAGTGCCAGAATGTTGCTACATTTTGATATTTAGCTCTTCTAACTACAATTATGAGTAGACTTCTAGAACTAAAATTTGAAATATTCGGAAATAAAGAGGACTCTGTTCCTTACAGGGTATTTAACAAGCACATGCATATCTATGTCCTTGTGTTCTGTGCTGTGGTTTCCAAGATCCACAGAATGAGAGTCGCTTACTTCCCACCTGTAGTTTCATAATTAAGACCTATAACTTAGTATGCCCAAGGTCTTGGGATCAAATTTGTCTTCAGGAGACTGTTTTCTGAAATCTACCTTGTAGTACAGCTAATTCAGCACTACTCATCATTATTTCTACTATTCCTGCTTTTACTTCAGCACCTGAGGAAGTTAGGGCTTTTTTCTAAACCCTAGTGTTTTTCTCCAAATTAAGTACCTCTGTCTTTAACTTGTTCCTCCACTGATAACTAGCTCAGGACCTCAGTGTTTTTCCTTTAATACAAACATTCTACTTTCCTCAATCTCCTGCTCTTGAAACGACTAAAATGCTAAAAATGAGTTTGGGGCCCTAAACTTTGCTTCCAGACCTCCGCAAACTACACCCTGTCCCTCCTTAAGTATCCACATGTTTGTTCCCAGACTCCATATATGAACAGAGTCACAGAAAGGTAAGGTAATACTATGTCCATGGTCAAAAAGTCCACATATAGTAGAGCTGGGATTTGAATCCATGTAGTCTGACCACAGGGTCCATATGGTTAACTGCTATGCTACATGCCTTCCATAGTCTGCTTTTCTGCTTCTCTTTTTCTTTTCATCTGGCCTCTATCACTGTCTTAGATTTTAGCTCCCTTTTGACAATGCACGTTTTTCAAAGTGCTAGAGATATGTCTAAAAAAAAACTACAAATAGGAGTCTATCTTGCCCTTAAGCCAGCTCCTCTGTTGTCTTATTTGGGGTAAGAAGCCTTTTGTAAGTTCTCACACAGGTTTAGTTATAAGCAAACATGAGTTTTCTAATACTACAACTAATATATACCAATGTCAAAGTATTAATAGTACTGGGCACATATTAAACTATATATATGAGCTTTCTATTTACTCCTTTTTTCTTAAAAAGATGAATTCTAACAATTTTTTAAGGAATACATTTTTTAAATTTACATACCAAAAAATAATGAACCAAACATTTGCATATGAAGCCAAATCTGCCAATTATGGTTTGCAAATACCACTTTCTGAGAGATCCCTGGGCACAAGATGTTGTCCTAGAAATTTTTATTGATTTTGGAGTAGACACAATCTTTTTCTGAGACTAATGGTGACAGTATTTGGCCAATACCTCTGTTAGTTTTTGCCACAGAAAAGATGACAGAAGAAATAAATGTCTAATTACTCATGGATTTAAACAAAGGACTACTGTTAGGAAAACTCAGTTGATTTTTAGAAACTTTTCTTTCAGTGCTTGCTGGAGATGGAAAGTGATGAAATACAAGTTGCTTGGGGGCTATTAGAAAGGATACCAATGTAGAAGATAAAATCCCTGAGTTCTAGTAACTAGTCTTCCATTGACAGGTTCTCTCTAATGTAGTGAAAGTTGTTCAACCACTCTAAAATGAGACGATGGGACTAAATCAATTCAGAATCCTTTTCCAGCACAAAATTGTATATTCATGATAGCATTAATAGCAAAGAACTATCCTAATTATAACATTTAGTCAAAAATGGTATGTCCTTTGGCAGGATAAATGTTGACTATTAATGTGATTTCTCTACTTACACATACTTTAGGAATATCTCCAATTAAAATGTTCCCTATGTTGATATTTAAGCATTTTTACTAATTATATTATTTCACAATAAGGAACGTGTGTCTTTACTCTTCAGAACATGTTATATTTTCAATTTAATCTCCTAGTTCTCAATACGGAACTTCATGTCAAATACTCCCTAGCGTTAGAAGTCATTGGTCAGCTACAGAGGACATATGGGATGAGAGAGCAGATTGAGTTGTGGTATTTTACTTTTGATTTCTTCTTTTAGCCTCCCAAGAAAGACTGTACAGATGATGGTCTTGTTAATACTGTAGAGCAGGAGTCAGTTTCTGTGTCATTAATGTTAGTGATGAGTGATATATCTGACAAAGGTTAGAAAGCTTTTAGAACCATTTGACAACAATGACCACAAAAGATAGAAGTTGTTTTTCTAGAAATAGAGTGGCAAGAGTTTCCATCTGACTCAGAAGACCTTTACCCTGTTCATGTCTGTTAATATTTTACTCATTCTCTGAAGCTCAGTATAAATACTACTCTCTCTCCTAAAGCTTTTATCTGGTTGGAATTTAAAACTTTCTTGTGGGATACATTAAAAACACACACACACAAAAAAAACAAAAACACTTGGGATATAAGAACCATTTAATTGTAGTCTTACCAGAGCACATTCTGTAATATATTTTTGATTTATACTTATCTAAACCTTATCTCCCAAGCTTGTCATAGAGGAAGGCTGAAAGTTGGACTCATATACAGCTGAATTCTATATCTTCAAAATGTCTAAAGCAGTTCAATTAACATGGTAGACACTTATTCAGTATTGGTTAAATTGGATTGAAATAATTAAGGGGATGGAAACACTGATTTAGGGGACACTTTAGTTCAATTTTTATGTACCACACACACACTTGGATTTGTTACCTTCATTGTCTCAAGCTCAAATTTGCTGGCAGAAGATTTTGCTCACCCGCTCCTTCAAAAAATGTTTTAGTCCTATTTTAGTTCATCTTCTATGTGTAGAACTTAGAATAAGAGAAACTACCTAGTGTGCCAAACATCTCACTACTTTTGAATTAATGCTTGACTGTCAGAAAAAGAAAATGTACTGATTTTACTAACAACAAATCACTACTTTATATCTTCTGAAAACAGAAGTTTCTTCTAAAATTGTACAGATAAGTGGTGGAGATGTATTGGAGGAGAAAACCTTCATACAGGTGAAAGCTGAAATTGTTTCAGTGACTATTATGTTGAAGTTATCAAAATAACTGTGGAGATTATTACCTAAGTTTGTATTAAAGATTGCACTATAATTAGAAAATACATATATCGTAAAAAACAATTTCCAGTGCAAGGAGAATACAAAGACTATTTGGAATTTCAGAATAAAGTGAAAGAACTTTGAGTTATGTTGTAAAAGAATGAGGAGGTATTGGAGCTTAGCCTTGAATAATGGATATGAGTTAGATTGTAAGGTTGGGAGAGTGTAGGTTGATATAGCTATTTAAGCAAAGACAAACTTTGATTGAAGGTGTTAAACAATGTGTAGGTAAAAGTCATTTAAACATACACGGGTTTGAAACCACTACATTACCACTACTTCTATGAGAAGAACATAAGTCAAGCACTGAAGGGAATTTGAAAAAGGAGAGTGATGAAACCTGGATTAGATAACGATGAAAAGATCCCATACATGGACAGTACATACCTTAGATAAAGACACATTAGTAGTGCTGTAGTCAAATGATACTCAGCAGTCTGTGGCTGAGTGGACACCCAGCTCAATCCATCTCCATAGAGACACAGACATGGTGTACTGATTAACTGAAGAGAGTGCTATATTGCTATGATTTAGATCCTCCAAAAGTATACTCCCAAGTTCAGGGTTTTATGCAGCATTTAATTCTAAATAGCCCATTCAGAAGTAGAAAAAAACAAATGGGTATAAATTTAACTGAGAAATTTAACCATGGTAACTGTGAAAAATCACCAACCTCTTAAATTATGCAATACTAATATTTGATATAAGGATAGGAATATAGAAGTATACCAATAACATGGAAGTGGTCTAGAAATACAGGGTTAGGGGAAATATGTAGATATAGACACACAGCTTAGAATAAAATTGTCAGACTTACTGAGGGAGGGTTAGAGTTTCTGGAAAGGAAATTTCAGAATTGATATGAAAAAAAAGTCTGCTTTGGATATTTAAGAGGCTGTATATAGTTGCTGTAAGAAACATGGTTTTGCAGCCTTTATCTAGCAGTAAGGTTCAAAAATCACAAGCCAGATACAACTCCAAGGCCATTTTTGGACATCTATTCTTATAACTCTTAATTAGGCACAAAAACCAGTGATTATTAATTTGTAGATGATGGATCATCCTTTGGTAACATTAAGGAAGGACTTGTGGGACTTTATATGCTAAAGCTTTAATTACACTCTCATGTTCTTATCCCACTGAAATCCTATTAAAAACTGGGGTATACTCTCCAGTGTCAGGAATTAGATTCTCAAGTATTAGAGTAGTTACTGGGCCACATGATGAAAAGTGACAATGGACTGTATGTTTGGATTATTCTAGATTTTCAAGTTTAAATTTTAAAAAGGTGACTCCTAAACACTCAATGATATTATTATTTTACGTCCAAGAATAGAAATAGCATCCACATCTACTTCAGAGAACCAAAACACACTGGTGTGTTTATTTGTTCAACATAACATGGCTATGTTTCAAAGCAGAGATGTTGTTTGAAACTCTCATGATATGTTTGCTTTCCACCTTAGTGCAGAACTTCCCTCTTAAATATCCATTATTTAAAACATGCTTGTCTGCCCCGAAAAATGTAGTAATATCTTGAGGCATTTATTTTTTAAGAATGGAATGACCAGAGTTGTTGCCCTACCTAATCTTCTATCATTATTTACAACTGAGGAAATAAATTATACTATTCCACTAGTCTGTGTGTGAATACTAGCATTTTATTCCAGAATCCTGGGTCTAAATTTTTACCTCTAAATGGGATGTATAATACCCACCTAACCAAATAATCCTGAGAATTTACCTAGATTTTTTTCACTTAATGTGTGGCATGTGGTAGGTAAAAAAAAAAAAAAAAAAAATGCAAGTTAGCTTCTCCTTCCTCCTTGTATTGTAATATGTGTCCAAGTATGTAACTTTGTCACATTTCAGGAGGGCTGCTTTTCAAATTTGAGGAGGCATATGGTACTTTGAGAAAATCTTCCCTGGTAACTTTGATGTTCTTTAAGCATAAAGCTTCTCATTTTAAAATCATTTTCTATCCAATATATTTAGTATGGGGTGGTAGTTTTATATTGGCAAGTCCTTGGTAGGAAAACAGAGGAGGATTGAGGGTCAGAGTATGAATTTGGGTTGGGCAGGGGGTAGTAGAGTTCCCCAGTTGGGGAAGGATTCTATTTTTGAGAAGATCTAGATTTGAGAAAAGGGGCTGGGGGCATTTGATTCATCTGAAAGTTTGCTTGACTTAGAAGGAAAGCAATGCCTCCTACATTTTGCCATCTAGTGTGTCTAATTACTACTGAAAAATAATGTGGGTCATGGTTTCAGTTATATTTCTTTTTATTTAAATTAATGTACTACTTAATCGTGTTTGAATGAACCTGATTTTATGGATCTATCTTCATATTTTGGATACATTGTTTTGCTGTTATTAGAAATAGGTTTGTTCTAATAACAATATATATAGGCATATATTCTTTGCCATTTCTCTCAGATGGTGGTGGTTATGATCATGAGAAGAAGAATTATGAGGTTTATCATTAAATCATCACTGATCACCTATTATGTACTAGATTACAAGTACTGTGCTAGGTGCTAATAGCATATATGATAATACCCCTACCCAGCCAAATGAATAAGACGTAAAAGGGAAAAGGTAAATAAAATATATTGAAATGCATGCTATGCTAAAGGTTTGTTTTTGATTACTGCATTTAATGATTTATAAATGCATCTTGTGGTGCATCAGGGAGGATTTCCCCAGGAAGAGATACATCTGAGGCAGGTTCTGAAGGAGGAGTAGAAGATATTCCATAGAATGGGTAAGGACAAGAGGGTCATAGGCAAAGGGGGTGGCTTGGGCAAAGAACCAAGAGAAAGAAAGATCATCACTTTTGTTAAACTGCAAGTGATTCAATTTATCTAGAATTCACAGTTTCAACAGAGGAATGGAAAGAGAAGGTATTGAAGGAGAAAAATCTTTCTCCCTCTCTCCCTTACTCCCTCCCTTCCTTCCTTTTCATTTTTCCTGTCCTCCCTTCTTCCCTCCTCTTCTCCTTTCCTTCATTTCTTCCCTCTTCTTTCTTCCTTTTAATATTGTTCTGCAGATTAACAAAGCTCCCTACCAAATGCTAGCTTGAAGTCAAAGAATCAGCTCTGATCTGTATCTTTATGGGGTCGTAAGATCCCCTAAGATCCTTATTAATGCAATTGCTTCTCATTTTCTTTTTTTTCCCTTCTCTCTTGCTGTTTCACCTAAATGTGATTTACAGACAGAAAAGTAATTGAAAACTACCCAGTCTTTGTCAATTTAAAAAGAGTTTATTCTGTATTTTATGAGATATTTGCAGCTGACCAAGTTTCTTCTATTAGCAAGTTCCCAAACCACTTTCCTGTAGATGGGATTTAGCTCTGTTCTCTAACAAGGCACACGGAATTTCTCATTTGCCCTTAAGCTCTTTGGCCCAGTGACACTCCACTTTAAGTTTAATCAGACAGAAAAATCAGAAAAGCTCTGGTCTCAAGTGACCACTTTGACCTTTCTTTCCTGAAAGCATGAAGAGATGAAATTTCCCTATTTTGTACAGTCAGTATGTGATTCTCCACACACCTGTGTACTGTGTTTGTTTCACATCCAGGGTGACCAAGGTTAATGCCACCTCTGTCAGTGGGAAAACCAGAATTATGCTTTGCAGGCACCATAAGCAATCATTTCTAGTAGCTATCTCCATGAGGATATACTGTTCATTAGGGATTTTTTGAAGAGAGACAAAAAAGCTATGAGAAAGACTCAGAGCTGCTTAGTAGGGCTTGACTAAATGGGGAATTGGATTTGGCTCATTTATTAAAGTCATAATTCTTGAGCAGCAAGTGTTCTTAAGACAAGAAGGCGGACTTCTCCTCTGATGGGACCCTGAAAACCATTTGTGTCCTGCACCTCACATCATCCCACATATGTGTAATTGGGCTTTTTGGTTAATGATATAACACCCATAGAGATATGTTGACTTTTTCTAATGATTATATGAAATCCAGTGTACTCTTATGCGGTTATACCAATTCACATACCCACCAACAGTGCACAAGGGTTCCCTTTCTCTACACCCTCGCCAATACTTATCTTTTTGAAGACAGCTATTCTAACAGTTGTAAGATGATGTTTCATTATATCCTTTTGCTGTATTAAAGTTTAACTATGAGTTTAAAGACTGCTAAGTTCTATGAGTCCTTCTAGAGAATTGTTGAAACTGAGGGTGGCTTGGGGAGACCCCAGAAACTGCAACTGCACTTTATTCAAGATTAGAAGCTTTTCCTATGTTCTTCTTAGGACTCTGCTATTATTCTTATGATAACACTTATCACACTGTATTCTAATTGCTTGCCTATTTGTCAGTCTCCTTCAATAGACTGTGAAATCCATAGGCTAGCATTGTTTTTTTTATCCTGTTTCAATTTCCTGTGCCTAACACAAAGTCGGTTCATCGTAAGCCCTCAGTACCTACTAGTCCAATTACAGAACTAAAGCAAGAAAAGAAGGAAGACATCTCAACAGACCATAAGAGTTAACTTTTTAGAAATTGGGTCAACCAAAAGGTAAATGTGATCAAATGCTTTGAACTACTAACAAATAATAGCACAAAAGTGATTATTGAGAAAAAATATACTTCTATTCCTCTAGCTTGACATCAGTGGAGAAAATTCTGGTGTCTTATGTCAGAGTTCCTCTATCTTGCTGCCACAAGATCTCTGTTGAATAGGATCTTGGACTAGGGTAAAGGTAAAATCATGTCCTCATATCAGTACCTAGAGATTAGTCTTTACCATATCAAGGTAAAAAATGAAACAGATATTCCCAATGCAATAAAGGTTACAACTAAAATTCAAGATTACCCACTGAAAATGTAATTAAGAAAGAGTTAATAATTTATCATCATTAAGAAACATAAGGAATGCTTTATAAATGTGAGATTGAAGAGCCTGAGAAAGTTATGAAATGAAATCAGTATACACTAGGATGACTCTCAAGGAGGTATGATTAGATTGTGAATGAGATTAAGAAAACTTAAGTCTAATAATATAACTGTAATCAGTTAAAAGAGTATTTTTAAAGAGAACAAGAATGAACTGAAAGAAATTTTTAGCACCTTCCATATGAAATGGGTACCTACTTCAATCAGCTTATGTGAATGACTAGCCCATTTAAGAGGTTTATACCTATCATAAAGATGGCTGATTTGCACTATTATATAGTGATTAATATCATTCTTCTGGTTTAGATTCTAGAGCATATCAGGCAAAATTCAAATTGCCTTAAATCTCACCATAGAATAATCAGCCCACACAAGCAAACATTAATTCTCATGATGAATCAATATTTGGAATTCATTCCTACATTATTCATTTATATAAATGGTTAGAGTAAATCTGGAAATCTCTGGACACACTGAGAAAAATTAAATTTATGTGCCTGAAAAGCTAGAGACAAGGTCCAAGCACGTGTTTAACACAAAGTAATATCAACCTCGTGGCTCTCTTTAGATAGGCAGGACGATTTTCCTCAGGTTATACAGCATGGCTGTTCAACTGCAAAAACAATGGTCAGGAAAGGTGGGAGAAAGAGAAATCAGGAAAGGGTTAGAGAATTTAAAAGAGAAAATGATTCAGTGAACCCATAATGTTTAATACAGTTACAATGTTGGGTCCTCATTTAAATTTGTCAGCATTGCCTCTGTCTTGTCACAAGCAAAGCTAGTAGAACTTAAATAATTTATTTTTCAGGGTATAATTTAAGAAGGCAGCCAGCCTGGTTATTTGGGTAAAACTGATCTCCTCCTGTCTTCTGATCTTGAGCAGTGTGTACATGTATGGAAAAGTGTGTGTATGTGCATGTACATGTGTGTGTGAGTGTGACTACATTTTTATGATCAAATCTTTTGTACAATGGGATATACAACAGGAAACTTAGGAGGTGGTCCCTGTTTGGAGTCCAAAAAAATTGTACATTCCCTTAAAAGAGAGTTAAGCTTCTAAAAAAAAATATTCATGCATATATACACACACACACACACACACACACACACACACATATACATACACATGTAGGCTTTCTTTTACTGCCATTAAAATAAAAATATCCTCACTGATTACAGATAAGCGGCATCGATGTGAAGGAATACAGAATTATCTAAGGACTCATTTCTACTACAAAACTTGCCCAGAGAACCTCTCCTAACACCCACAAATACATTTTCTAAATAGTGCACAATAATCTTTTTTTTAAAGTTTTTAAAATATACCTGTGAAATTTTAACATTTTTCCCCAAAAGAGATTTTTCTTTTTTTTTTTTTAACATCTTTATTGGAGTATAATTGCTTTTCAGTGGTGTGTTAGTTTCTGCTGTATAACAAAGTGAGTCAGCTATACATATACATATATCCCCATATCTCCTCCCTCTTGTGTCTCCCTCCCACCCTCCCTATCCCAACTCTCTAGTTGGACACAAAACACCGAGCTGATCTCCCCGTGCTATGTGGCTGCTTCCCACTAGCTATCTGTTTTACATTTGGTAGTGTATATATGTCCATGCCACTCTCTCACTTCGTCCCAGCTTATCCTTCCCCCTCCCCATGTCCTCAGGTCCATTCTCTACGTCTACGTCTTTATTCCTGTCATGCCCCTAGGTTCTTCAGAACCATTTTTTTTAATATCCCATATATATGTTTTAGCATACAGTATTTGTTTTTCTCTTTCTGACTTAATTCACTCTGTATCACAGACTCTAGGTCCATCCACCTCACTACAAATAACTCAATTTCGTTTCTTTTTATGGCTGAGTAATATTCCATTGTATATCTGTGCCACATCTTCTTTATCCATTCATTTGTCAATGGACACTTAGGTTGCTTCCATGTCCTGGCTATTGTAAATAGAGCTGCAATGAGCATTGTGGTACATGACTCTTTTTGAATTATGGTTTTCTCAGGGTATATACCCAGTAGTGGAATAGCTGGATCATATGGTAGTTCTATTTTTAGTTTTTTAAGGAACCTCCATACTGTTCTCCATAGTGGCTGTATCAATTTACATCCCCACCAACAGAATGCACAGTAATCTTAAATTGATTATTTTGTCCCTCTGGGTAATCTAGTAGCTCTCCTTTGCTCAACCATCTAACAGGCAAGGTCAGATGAAACACTGTCTCTAGAGATAGAAGTAGGGATAATTGGAGGAGAAAGAGTGGAAGGCATTGGCTCTTCATGTAGCCCAGCCTTATGGGACTGGGGTCACATTTCAAGTGAATACCAGTTTGGTTTAGTGGTCTTTGGAGAGTGATAAGAAGAGTGTTTCAAAGAGACATATATTCCTGAACACAGTTTTCTACTTCGGTTATTCTTTTATCAGGTCTGTAAAAGGATTCTGGGTTTATGACTCTATGTGTGTACAAATCTCATCTGATGGACTCTGAAGAGCTTGAATGTCAGTAGTAATTTATTCCCAAACCACCATCATAATGGTCAGACTCTTATGTGAATAAAAAATATTCACAAAGAAACAATGACTCATGAGAGGCTAGTGGACTTAATTTTATGGCACATTTCTAGTTTGCTGAATAAGAAAGAGTAGAGTAATAAGTTAAATAAAGGAATTCTGATTCTTAGACATTGAAGTCATACTATTTTAACTTAAAAATACCTGCCTTTGGGTGAAATTACTTTACGTCTTTAGGCTTTAAATTTTTCATCTCTAAAATGACATCATAAGATTAATTTACCCCTAAAGTCAGTTTCATACTAAAAATTATTTTATTATATGATTGCTGAATGATCATCCTGTTAGAACTCATGAGATTTTGATCTTAATTACTAGGAATACTGATTGGACAGATAAATAAACATAATGTATGCATCAAACAACTTTTTATGTTTCCAATATAGGACATATGGTAAAGTTTTAAATGTTCTAAACAACTGAGGTTTTTGGAATCATGTATAAAATAATCCCACTTTTTAAAATGCTAATTACAAGAACTTATTAAATGATATATGGACCCATCAGTTTATAAGTGTATATTATTTGTAGCGTACTCTATTTGTTCAGCTCCATTGTTACCTTTAAACTATGTACACACCTAGTACCATTGTGCAAGTACTGGACCCTACTTCAAAAATGACCTCTGGAAGCTACTATCTCTTCATGAATTCAGTTCCAAATTATATGTCTGGTCTGTTCTACACACCAAATTCTATTTTGTGTCTTATTCCTCATCATAGATTGCTTTTCTTACAATGAAATTGACTTCCCTACAAATACAAATACAGATGTTGTATGTGGCCACTGTGCTTCTGTCTGCTTTACACTACAATGCTGGACAGTATAATAAGTAGCATGCCCATGGGCCATTGTTTGCACAATGACAACATAGCAATGATTATGATGGGAGCAGATGTTGTGGCATATTCATTTATTATGGTTATAACTCCTTGTCTGAGTTGTGAAACTATATCAAGTGAAAAAAATTAAAGACTTTATATATAAACAGAAGAAATTGTGTATCATTAGATTATTTTTGACAAACCACATAATATATATGTAACTTCTAAAATGCAGTGCAATATAATAATGAAAACAGACATTCCAAGGGCTTGACATGAACTAATTTGATTTCATAGGCCTAATTTAATATACTTAATTCCTTCCGTGTCTTTTATTTAGTTTCTTTTCTATTTTCATTGGTGTAGTGACCCAGGGTTTGGGAGTGAGGTGTTTGATTCCAGAAGACTGCCCTTTCCCTACTCCTTTTCTATACAATCCCCACCCTCTGTGAGAAGTTTCTGATTCCAGGAGACTGACTGGGCATTAATAGATTCTGCACACAACTATGACGCTTTCTTTAGAATTCTTTTCTAAAGCAGGGAGAGCAGTTGCCCTTCTCACCCCTGTTGTTTCTTCGTTCCTCACAGAAGAAGTTAAGAACCAGAGTTTTCTTATGACTTCAGACTTGAGACTGGCTGCTCATAAGAGTTGTGTTTTGAGTTTGAGGTTAGGGGTGGTTGGAGACACTGTTTACTCGTTTATTGTCACCTGTTTAACCAGAGGGACTTGCAACTAGATTTTGGGCACTAACTCAGATAATAGTAAATAATACCTTGATATTTGTAGTTGTCAGGTTTTTTTTGTTTTTGGATAATGTCCTATTCAATTTGAGATGACATAAATGCAGACGTAAAGTAGATAAAGAAATTACAGAAATTTTAAAATATGCATCATACACGTGAAGGAGAAAAAGAGAATCTCAGGAGCTGTATGAAGAGTGGAGAGATCACCACTGCAAATTATTAAAAGTTATAAAAATACTAAGATATTGCAGATGACTTTTTCTCCAGTAAGAGAGGCAATAAATATATGTGGATTGTCTACAAAGTATGTGGAAACAGAGTGATACGGTTCATTTTTCGATGAAATGTTTCTCGTAATTGATTTTATATTCACATATTGTGAACCAGTTGGAACAGATTACCTGGCATCCAAGCAAAATTGAAGCCATTTTCTTTTCATTTTTATTCTTTTCTGCTTTCACTTCATAAGCATACCTTGTCTCCTCCTTCCCCACCTCACTGCCTTCCGATAGATCTTTGTTACACAAAGTGTGTCTTATAAACCAGTGGTACTAGCAACACCTGGGAAGTTTTAAAAAAATGTTGAATCCAGTCCCCACTGCAGAGCTACTGAATCAGAGCCTACATTTTAAAATCATCCCAGATAAGAAGTATTGGAATAGATAACAGTACAATGATGCTACTTACCATTTTGCTATTGCCATTTGCATGGAAGTAGGAACAGTGGATCTTGCTGCAAATGAAAGCCAATTAAGAAAAGGTAGAGAGACAAAAGTAGGGAACTTTGTTTTGTTTTGTTTTCTCCCTTACTAATTTTCCCATGCTTTTAGTTCTCTCTGATGAATCTTGGGCTAAAGATGATGATGATGATGATGATTTTCAAGCAGTAATTGGCTCTTCTCCTTGGGGGATATTTTCTTTGGAAGCAAGAGGTCACTAATAGACTGACTAGATTCTAGGAGTGTGATTGAACCACGTTTATCAGTGGGCTATGAAGTAAATAAGATGGTTTTGCCCTTAAAATACTGCCTGATGGATTATGTAGGAAATGGAATAAAATTTCACGTAAATTGAACTACAATGAAATAGTAATTGCATGCAAAAACACCTTAAATATCACAGTAGGAATGTGGCTTTCATTTGTCAATGGAGAGGCCGTGAATAATTCTATGTAGAGAGGTTTCCTAATATATCTCAGTGGTTGGAAGTAAAATGATTTTGAATTGGGCATCTCTAGAAACAGGCAAATTAGTTCAGAAGTTATTATGCCAAGCTAGAGGTGATAAAATCAAGTTAGGAAAGTAAAGGAGAAATTAAAAGTAGACTATAGAATTCTTAAATGCCATTTGTTATAGGCAGTGGAAAAAGGGACTCTGACTTTATTTTGGAGCATTTGAACAATGATAGAGCAATGATGGTGTTTTTAAGAAAATTGGAGGAGGCCAGTGAAGTTTTATGAGGCAAAGAATTTGTTCAGTCCTTGTTAGGTTATGTATGTGTCAATGGTTAAGGAGGTATAAATGTCCCATAGGACTGGAGTTAAGATACAGTAATAAATAGTAAGGAATTATCTATATTGAATTATTACTTGAAGGAGATTAGACAAATAATTTAGAGAGAGAAAAGAAGAGGAGGGAAGGGGAAAGAAGGGGAATGGGTAGAAGGGAAGGGAAAGAAAAGGAGGGAAGAGAAGGAAAAAGAAAGGGAGTGGAAAAAAAGGGAAGAGGAGGATATGAGAAGACCTGAGTGGAAGTGATGATATAAACGACATGAAAAGAATCTGGAAGACATAAGAATTCAGGTATGAAAAAGAGAAAGTCAAGAAATAAAGAGTAGGGTCTCTTAGATCCTTCTGACAATTTGAATAGTATGAAAGTAAAGTGTCACAGTAAACATGAGAAGAGAAAAACTGTGTAAAAATGAAGCAATAAAAATATGAAGGTGTCAAATTTTGCCAACAGATTAGGGAAGATAAGGACAGAGAAAGACACCAGGATTGGGGGAATTTAGCCATTTTGAACAGTGCTGATTTGAGGGAGAATGATAGGGGAAGAAGACAGACGATTGGGCATGATGAGAGAATCAATTGTGATTATTTAGATGAGGCAAGGAAGAATGAACTTAGGCTGGAAAAATAGGACAAGAAAAGGAAGGAGAACATTTAATATGTGACATGTGAAGAGCAGTGTGGTAGACAAGTACTGTGGAAGGACAAGGACCTATAAGACAAAACCCGTCTTCAAAAATTTCACACTCTAATAGGATGGTAACACAGGTCTCTACGTTGCAAAACAAGTGTATGATAAATATCAAGAAGTTTCAGCTACTTGCATGCCTTCTTCCTCTTCTTGTACTCACTACATAACTTAGACTCCATATTTATTGCTTGCATTATTGCAGTAGATTTATACCTATCTTCATTCTCATGTTTTTAGTCCATTCTCTACCAGTGATTCACAGTTATGGAGCATTTTGTATAACCTCGTGGAACTTTTTGTTATCAAATTTGCGAGTGGGGCCAAGGGTGCTAGATGTCTGCAGTCTTGTACAGCTAATTGTCCTGTGTGCCTCATTTTTTTTCAAATGTCCAGACAGGCTAAACCCATTAGAGATATATACTGGTATGGTTATAGAACATAATAATCTGGAAAAGCTATTATTAGAAGTTATATGAAAAGCTCAGTAGTTTAGAGAATGTTATTTTGGATAGGGAAATTCGTAGAATGAGAGACATTGTGTTAAAATTAATTAAACTATGTATCCATCCTATCTCTTTGCTGTATCATAGCATCTCTAACATTTAATTGAAAAAAATTCAGTGCAGAAGTGGAATTAGTATAAACTCAATAAAGCCAGTTGCAAATATATAACAGTGCCAGTTTTGTTTTTGGTTTTTTTTGGCGGTACACGGGCCTCTCGCTGTTGTGGCCTGTCCCATTGCGGAGCACAGCCTCCAGATGCGCAGGCTCAGCGGCCGCGGCTCACGGGCCTAGCCACTTCGTGGTATGTGGGATTTCCCCGGACCGGGGCACGAACCCGTGTCCCCTGCATCAGCAGGCAGACTCTCAACCACTGCGCCACCAGGGAAGCCCTAACAGTGCCAGTTTTGAAACTCCTTTCGACAGATTTTTAAAAAGTGTTATAAATCAGTGGAGACATAAAAATAAGGAATTCATATATAAAGGTTGTTTTAAACATAGTACATATTATTGAACTCCTGTTTATGTTTTTGGAGCTTGTAGTGAAATAATAAGCAGTATAATTTGTAAAATTTTAATATGGAAGATTTTGATTTGGTATAGCCTCATTTGTTTTCTTTCCCTTATATTATCCTCAAAATTCTCTCACATAACTCTTCTATGGATTCTTGTATTACTGTTTTTCTTCTGGTGCATCCTTCATTCTTTATTACTTAGGGAAAAATATAGCCACCAACGTCTTTTTAAGTATCAAAGACTTAATGTATGCCTTGACATGAGGTAGGCTTTTAAGACAGGCTATGTGCTTTGTGATGCATCATCACACCCCAACCCACACCATTGGAAAGGGACTTATTTTGAAACATGTTTATTTGTGAATGAATACTATCTCATTTGGTAGTATATCATACTTGTTTTCTTCATTGTGCGATTATATTTTTGGTGTTATTGGCATGATATTTCTACTTTAATTATGGTACTCTGTGTCTATCTCTGCATCTTTTATTACTAGTTTGGTTTTTACTTTATTGTCTAATATATTCTTGATCCTTCATTTTCATATTTGTTAAGCACATACTATATACCAAGAATATATGAGATACAAAGTATATAATACTGAAACAAAAAAGGTAAAACTCTTCCCTCATGGGGCTTGCTTTCTAGCAGGAAAGAGAGAGAATAAGTAAATAAGTGGGTTAAAATATTTTCAAGTTGTGATCATTGCTGTGGAGAAGAATAAGATAAGAGGAATTGGCAGTGGCCCAGTAAGAGGAATGTGCAAATTTAATATAAGGTGGCTAAGGAGAGTCTTGCTAATATAATGACATTTGAGCTTAATTAGGAGGAAATGAGGGAGAAATTATTTGACTATAAGGCCCAGGGAATAACAAGTCCAAAGGCCCTGAAGCAGGAATTTTCTTGGCATCTTAAAAAAAAAAAAAAAAAAAAAAGAACTGCAGGAGGCAAGAATGACTGGAGCAAAGTAAGTATGTGGGAAAGAAAGTTGGAGAATTGCAGGAGTCAGAGACTGAAAGATTTGAAACCATTGTAAGTACTTTAAGTTAATGATCTGTGTGAGATGGGAAGCCAGGGAAAGATTCGGGGCAGAGTGCCATAATCTGACCTACATTTTTAAAGAATCACTGTGACTTATATTTTGAAAATAGTCTTGGGGCTAGGGCACAAGTAAGGAGACCAGCTATGTGGCTATGCCAACATATATTGTAAGAATAGTAGTAATACAAATTTAGGAATGTTCTTTATATAAGGTACAGTTCTATAAGTGATTCCTAACTGAAAAATCTAATGATGACTTCTGTCATCTTAGCTAGAAAGTACTACTTTGCTTTATTTGCTTATAGCAACTATTCTTTCAACAAATACTTACTGGAGACTTAAAATGTGCCAGGTATTGTGCTGGACATTAGAGATAAAACTGCAAGTAAAAAATTGCAAGTAAAAACTCACACTCTCTACTTCCTTGGAGGTTATAATCTAACAGATAAGTTGCTTTAGAGATTGTTTTTTTATATTTGTTATTTTCCTCCTCAGCTATATTTCATATCCCTTTGAAAATGGATTAGGTATCCAGTTATGTACATGTGAATTCATTCATTTACTCATTCATTAATGGAGCAATCGAGAGCCTGTGTGCCATGTACTGAGCTAATGGTACCTCTCAGATAAGTTAGATATTGCCGGCACTGAGTGAATGTTCAACAAGGTCTTGCAGAGTTGAATTGAATTGAGTATTGGGAGTAATAAAAAGCAAGGAAGGTGGCTAAAGTGTTAAGAGATAGTGTCTTAAGATGTAGTTGGTATGCAGGCAAATTATGCTCCCTGTGTTGGAGTTGCTGAACCTAATGGCTCTTGCTGATCATTCACAAGCTTCCGTATTCTTAGTGTACTTTAGTGACCTCCACTGTCAAGGCAGGACAGTAATACTTGCTGGCCTTTCAGATGGAAGAAAAAGTGAAAGGAGCATGCAAATGATTGCATACAAATGATTAAGCTGAGATTGGTCCAATATAAATGCTAAAAGAAAAGGAGACAATTCACTTCACACTATAATTTCAATGCAGAAGGAAACATCAGACCATGGATTACCCCTCTCATAAATGAAAAATACATGAAAAGACATTCAGCATTCACAACTATAGTAAATGTTTGTTCAAAGCTCTTGTGACAGCACAGTCTTCTTTAAGAACCAAATGTTTATTTGAAAATATGGTCATGAAGCAAATAGGAAATGTGTAGTAGTGTCTTATACTTTCCTAGGAATAGTATAGAGAGGTGGCCTTATTTACCACTTGAAACACTCTCTTTTCCCCGATCATTCAAATGGAAGGGAAAATATCACTGTTAAAGAATGAAAGTCTTTAAATTTTTGTTTGTCATATCCAACTGGAAAGGTCTTATGAATTATAAAAATCTACTCAATTAAATTATGAATCTCAAATAAAAACTTTTTAGCTGCAATTTTTACTCTTTACCCCAAATTTGCATCATTAATACAAATAAGGTAGTGATTGTTTCTTTTAATTTATGAAAAAAGTTCCAATTTCTTGACATGTTCTTTTCCTATATATTGCTACGGATATTAACTTTGGTTAGACTCCTTGTTCCTACACTATTTTTAAGTAAAGTGGACCTGACAACAGAGGTCCTGAGAGAATAAGACAGAGTGTACTTAAGGAAAAATATTACATTGTATTACTTTTCAACAGTGCTTATTTTGTTTAATACCATATAGATTTGGAGGAAAACTCTACAATTATCTTTGTATTTTCCTAACTTTGAACGTCATAGGTTTGCTTTCACCTCTTTTTAAAGTTTACATAGATGCAGTTATACAAAATATACTCTTATGTATGGCTTAAATCACAACATTGTATTTGTGAGATTCATAATGCTGCATGCAGTAGTATAGTTCAGTCATTTTTATTGCTATAATCTATAAAAATTAAAACAATTTATTTACCCATTATATTATTGATGAACAAGTGAATTTTTTCATTGGGGTATTAGAAATAGCATTGTTATGAACATTTTATTAAATTTTATTAAAAGACATATATGCATTTCTGTTCGGTAAAAACCTATAAATGGGGCTTCCCTGGTGGCACAGTGGTTGAGAGTCTGCCTGCCGATGCAGGGGACACGGGTTCGTGCCCCGGTCCGGGAAGATCCCACATGCCACGGAGCGGCTGGGCCCGTGAGCCATGGCCACTGAGCCTGCGCGTCCGGAGCCTGTGCTCTGCAACGGGAGAGGCCACAACAGTGAGAGGCCCGCGTACTGCAAAAAAACAAACAAACAAACAAAAACTATAAATGGAAATGATGGGCCATATGTTATACGTGTTTTCTGCTTTAGTGGATACTACCAAACATTTTTCAGAGTGCTTCCAACAGAATTCAAGAATTCTAATTAAGGTACATTGTCACCAACAGTTGCATTTTATTTTATTTTTTCCCCAGCCATCCTGATGGGGTGTTTTTTGCTTTTAGTTTACATTTATATTGAGAATTTTAGTTTAAATTTAGGTTAGATTGTGTTGGTCAATTTGAGTAGTCTTGACATCTTAATACTGTTATCTTCTGATCCATATGCAGGTATAGCTCAGTATTTAAGTCTTCTTTAATTTCTCATTGCAATATTTTGTACTTTTCCATGTCCATCTTTTTACAGCTTTATCCCTACATAGTTAATATCTAAGAATGCTACTGCATGTAGTAGTTTTTAAATTTAATTATTGAAATGTTTCTTGTTGCTACCTAGAAACAGAGTTGATTTGTGTATATTAATGTTATACCCTAATACCTAACTAAGCCCACTTATTAGTTCTAGTAGCTTGTTTGTATATTTTATAGGATTTTTTATAGGAACAATTGACAATTGTAAATAGAGATAGTTTTGTTTTCAATCTTGAGGCTCTTTGTCTAGTTGTCTTGCCTTATCACACTAGCTAGAACTACAATGTTGAATGGAAGTGGTGAGTTGTCCTAACTATCTCCCTGACTTTAGGGAAGAAGCATTTAATCATTCACTATTAAGTATGATGTAAGCTATAGGTTTTTCTTAGTTGCCTTTTTTATTTTAGGAAGCATCCTTCTATTTTGAATTTGCTGAGAGTTTTAATTTTTTAACAGGAATGGATATTAAATTTGTTGTCACGTTTTGTGCATCTCTTGATAGTATCATGATTTTTTTCTTTTTTCATTCAATTAATATTGAAAGTTATATTGATTTTTGAATGTTATCCCAACCTTTATTCTTGAGACAAATTCTACTTCTTCTTGATATATTATCCTGTTACAGATGATTGGATTTAATATTCCTAAAGGATATTTTCTGTCCTTTATTATCTTTTCTTGTTGTAATTTCTTTGCCTGAGTTTTGGAATCAGAGTAATGCTGGCCTATAATCCTGTCTTCTCTTGTTTATAATCTGCTTTTTATCCCTTTATAGTGAGTTTTAAATTTCATATGTTTATCAGTTATTGAATGTCCATTTGATTTTTCCAGATTAATTTGTTCATTTATTATCATTCTATTTTGTCCAACTTTTTGTATTTTTCTGGATATATTAATTATATTATTTTACACCACTTGTCAACTAATTCCAATCTCTAAATTGCCTATGGATCAGTTTCTCTTTTCCTTTTTAATTATCATTTTTGTGAATGTATTTTTATTTCTTGGATAGACCTCTCAGATTTTTATTGAATAGTGGATGCTGTGCATATAAATTTTAGGGACTTCTGATGATGTTATATTCCTCCTGAAGTTCTCATTTCCTGTACTTGTCAGATAGAACAGTGTCTGATCCTACTACTTTAATCAAGGATGTTGCTAGTTTGAAGTTGATTGCCATCTTGATAGGGCTATCTCTGTTTCATTCTCCCCTCCCCCAGGGTTTTCAACTAGTATCTTTTATGATATTTTCTTGGCAGATTCCAATTAAAATATTTTACTCAGGACATTGTTTAAAACAGTCTCTGTGCATTAGAGGCTTCTCACTTATGTTTTTCATCTCATTTTCTGCACCAACTCAGAATTTGGCTATTGTCCTATAAGAACTTCCAGCTAAATTATTTTATTTTTTAACATCTTTTTTAGAGTAAATTGCTTTACAATGGTGTGTCAGTTTCTGCTTTATAACAAAGTGAATCAGTTATACATATACATATGTCCCCATATCTCTTCCCTCTTGCATCTCCCTCCCTCCCACCCTCCCTATCCCACCCCTCTAGGTGGTCACAAAGCACGGAGCTGATCTCCCTGTGCTATGCGGCTGCTTCCCACTAGCTATCTGTTTTACGTTTGGTAGTGTATATATGTCCATGACACTCTCTCACTTTGTCCCAGCTTACCCTTCCCCCTCCCCATATCCTCAAGTCCATTCTCTAGTAGGTCTGCATCTTTATTCCTGTCTTGCCCCTAGGTTCTTCTGACCATTTTCTTTTTTCTTTGTTTTTTTTTAGATTCCACATATATGTGTTAGCATACGGTATCTGCTTTTCTTTTTCTGACTTACTTCACTCTGTATGACAGACTCTAGGTCCATCCACCTCACTACAAATAACTCAGTTTCGTTCCTTTTTATGGCTGAGTAATATTCCATTGTATATATGTGCCACATCTCTTTATCCATTCATCTGTTGATGGACACTTAGGTTGTCTCCATGTCCTGGCTATTGTAAATAGAGCTGCAGTGAACATTTTGGTACATGACTCTTTTGGAATTATTTTCTCAGGGTATATGCCCAGTAGTGGGATTGCTGGGTTGTATGGTAGTTCTATTTTTAGTTTTTTAAGGAACCTCCATACTGTTCTCCATAGTGGCTGTATCAATTTATATTCCCACCAACAGTGCAGGAGGGTTCCCTTTTCTCCACACCCTCTCCAGCATTTATTGTTTGTAGATTTTTTGATGATGGCCATTCTGACTGGTGTGAGATGATATCTCATTGTAGTTTTGATTTGCATTTCTCTAATGATTAATGATGTTGAGCATTCTTTCATGTGTTTGTTGGCAATCTGTATATCTTCTTTGACAAAATGTCTGTTTAGGTCTTCTGCCCATTTTTGGATTGGGTTGTTTGTTTTATTGATATTGAGCTCTATGTGTTGCTTGTATGTTTTGGAGATTAATCCTTTGTCAGTTGCTTCATTTGCAAATATTTTCTCCCATTCTGAGGGTTGTCTTTTCATCTTATTTATGGTTTCCTTTGCTGTGCAAAAGCTTTTAAGTTTCATTAGGTCCCATTTTTTAATTTATTTTTTATTTCCATTTCTCTAGGAGGTGGGTCAATTCTTGATAACCTCCAAGTCTATGACAAATGTTACTTTGGTTCCTCTAGCTATGGACCTCTCTCACTGGAATTAAGTAAGAATTTTCAGATGATTGCTTCTGCCCAGAATCAGCAAACACCCCCAAGGTAAAAGTAAATGCAGAAGTCATCTCAAGTTTTGAGGCCCTCTCCTCCTTAGCTTCTTTGGATCTTATTGTTTCATCAGCTGGCTACAAGTTTTAAACTAATGTTTTTCTATGTGAATTAATTTTTTAAAGTATTTTTCTGCAAAAGCACTATAAGCACCAAGCTGCCTGTTGGTAACTAAAAGCAGAACCCTCCAGTCTTCTTGTGAAAAGTTCCCATCAGCATTTGAACACTTTTTAGTTTTCTGGCACAGCCCTATGTTCCAGATGCTCAAATTATATTTTCCCCAGCCCAAACCTGGAATCATTCACTTCTCCAAGACACCTAAGTTTCAATAATAATTAAAGAATAAGTGAGGTTCTGTTGGTGTAAGGAAGTGAACAATTTATTTTGTCCAAATTGATTTTAATATGCTTTGAGTGAAGAAACAAGGTGGATTTATCCAGAAAGTCAGAAACGTCTAAATATTTGATAGATATAAATACTAAACATAAATATTTGGGAGTACTAAATGCCATGGAGATAGAATAGTCCTGGAGAGTGTGTTCAGAGTAAGCAAAGAAAAGGTGGATATTGGAACCCTGTAGAACACTTAATATTTAAGCCACTTCTTAAATGAAAGTCTATATGACTCTTATGATCTAGTCAAGACATAATAATAGTTTAATGCTTACGAAACCAGTAGCACCTCGTTTACTTATTCAATTTAGGTAAATTTACTAAAACTAAGTGCCAGTGTCTTATTATAGTTTATATGCATTGCTTATGCGTATCTCGGGGGGCATTTTTAATTAGAAGTGTAAGTGAACAAACACCAGCCTCAGGACACTAAATAAACTTGTTGATTCATAAATATATATGTATATTCCAAAATATCCAAAGAGCTCTCATTGGTAACTACTGAGTGACAACATAATTGTAACCAATGGATATGTCTTTCAATGACAAATGAGGATTATGAAGATTGGTGTGCTTTATGTACAAGTTCTGTTCAGACACATCGTATTACCGTTTGCAGCAATTGCCTATTGCCAATTGCCCATTTTTATAATACTGTCATATATACTTTAGACTCGTTTTAATGAAAAAAATACTTTGAAGTGTGGATACGTTTTTATCATTACAATTCTTCGATGCTTGGACTATATTGACAGCTGTGTCACTCAAAATATAAATATAAAAAGTTATACAATAAATCAAAGTAATAATTGGATATTAAAGGCTTTTGATATAGCTTTGGATTACTAGTGCTGCTTTGGATAATTTTTTTCATCTGTAATATAAAATTTTCTCTTATTTCCTTTCAAGAAATAAAATAAGTTTTCCATAGTATAACTTAAACCTATCTGCTAATCTTTTACTTAATTTATAAAATCTCCAGTATGTTACATTTATTATTGTTATTTAATAAATATTGTGTTAAATAATGTTACTAAGCAATGACATTAATGTCAAAGTCTCCTTAATTTTTTATGTGTGAAATTGTACTTATGTGTATTCTTTTTCTTATTAAACCTTATTATATTTGTAAAAATAAGCATCTGTTTATGAACGTTAGGGATGGATAAATCATTTATGACCTGGAAGAAAGTTTCGATTTATTCAACAAGTATGGTGTCAAAATTATTGCAAATGAGCATCAATAATTATATCAATTTTAATTCTAGTAAATTAAAGACATTCTATACATTAATTTGACACTAAGTACTGTCCTATCAAACCCATAAATAGTGAAGTCACTCTATCATATAACAATAATAATGAGATATTATATAATCATAATTCATATTTTGTCACTAACTTATGTATCAAAAATTTTTTACACCAAATAGATAAAGCAGTCAGGTTAAAAGAATAAAGCTTGGAACATTTTTTTTCATTTGTGGAGGAAGGCAAGACTTTATTCTAAATCACCTATCTAGGACAAGACAGAGCCTTGACTGACTCTGATTCATTGCTTTTCCCATTACACATTAACTGGAAAATAAATCCTTCATACCCTTTTATTAAGGAGGTTATAACATGAGCAGAAGCTGTGAAACCAGAAAGTAGAAAAGAAAGGAATTCCCAGAAAGATTCCTCTTTGGATAAGCTTTTCAAATGTCAGAGCCAAATGATCTTCACAGAGGTAATTGCTAGTATCACATAGTTTACTGCTGTGCCCTGTAAAGTTATCCTTTAACTTTCCCCTTCCAATACCAAACTCTATAGAAGGAAGTCAACGCTACGCACAGCCCACACCTCAGGAATGGGGAGTTATGCTCCCCATTCTAGAGAGCAAAGTATATACATAAATCATTTGGAACTCTGTGTGGGAAACTTGTCTATTCTCCAACATTTATTTTATGCAGTCATTTATTTATGTCAGTGTAAACTCATGGATAAATCCAATACTACTCTATTTTGTTGCTCAGATTGTTCCAGCTTCTGCCATTGGGAGCTCTCTCATTGACCTCTGTGCTCCTTTGACATATACCATCAGTGTGAGTTTTATTCTTTTTGAGTAGTTTCTTACTTTCTTGACACTACAAGATGCTTAGTGTTCATCTTGTGTATTTCCTGCCCTAGCACTAGAACCAGACATTTTTCCAAGGAGCCTTAGATCTTTGTATTGTAGAATGATATTAGAAATCAAACAATGGGTGCTATATATGTCCATATCTACTGGAGTATTGTTTCTTTAGGCCCTCTCAGTTAACAAAGAAAAGAAATATAAGTATGTATAATAACCCTTATAAATACACATGCATAAATACACACATACATATACTTTCTCTATGTAACCATTTGTATCCATATTAGGGTAAAAATGAACTTACACTGATGTCTCCAAAGTTACTTTTGATTATCCATTACCAAAAGATCATTCTAGCCTTCTGCCTTGCTTTCTGTCACCTCCAGCTCTAACAGTGAGAAACCTGGCTTCCAGCACCCACTATTTATTTAAGTAATAGTTCAATTCAGTATATATCTATAGTGGTATCAGAATTGTTAACCCAAGTGGGAAGCAATTTTATTAACTAGAGTACAGTGCTTATATTCAGTTTATTTTGTCTTTACTCTTACGAATTTTTCACTCATTTCCAAAGTTAGTTAGGTTAACACTTTTTCCACCTACCTCCATAGATTCTCTTTTTCAGGGTCTAAATTTTTCCTGGAATCATTCAACTTCCTAATTATATACTTTAAAATTTTCATACGTTGAAGTTCAACTTATAACTTTTTGAAAGAAACATTCTCTTGAAAAGCAAATTAATTACCCTTAGGTAAATATAATATGTATAGAACTAACATTTTATACTCTTACTTTGGTTAACCCAGAGACCACATCTATAATAGCTATATTTTCAAAATGCTTAAGGCAGTATTTACACATAGTGGCTTAACTGAAATAAATAAGGTTTCCATCAATTACAAACCAGTTTCACGCAAAGCAGAAAAGAAAAATTCTTTCCCTCCTCAACTTTCTCTATTAATTTGAGAAAAGAAAAAGGGAATGAAGCTGTATGAATCTAAAAGTACCCTTTCCTCTCATTTAAAAGTGTTTCCTTTTTGTGAGTGTTTTAAAAATAATTGTCACAGAACCAGTAAAATTCTAACCTTGTTTATTTTGGATGTGGTGAAAAGAAACACATTTAGAAATAAGCCACAAGGCAGTAAAATTGATTTCTGGTTTATCTGGTATAGCTTTGAGTCCCTCATTGAGTGAGGGAGTAATTGATTGCTGGAAGCCTTGTAGCAGTGGTTAAAAATTGATAAATGTTAAAGTGGGCACAATGGTTTATAGCTTCTTAAGAGTTGTGGAACTTCTTTATTTCTCTCATCACCAGCTCTAGATCATGAGGTAAAATTTAAAAGGCTTTTGTCTTTTTCTTTGTAAATTACATTCAGCTATTCAGGAACCCTGTGGCTGAAGGAGACCAGGGGTATCTTTTAGTTAGATGGGCAAATGTGTGATTTATAAATGCAGGCTGTATACTGGTAGTATTTTATTGCTTTTGCATTAGCTACACTAGTTAGAGAAAAAAACATTTGACAATCTTTTAGAAATGGCCAACAGTTATCTAAACTTTAATCTTTAGAAATGGACAGAATATTAAAAATAAATGTATTGAAATTTCTACAGTGTTTCTCTGATTCATAGATGTATAATCATACGTTTTAGGCCTAGAAGAGAGAGATAACGAAATCTAGCCCGCTCTTTTATTGATTTACTATTATTCCTTTGTTATAGAGAGGCCAAAATTTTTTCTCAAAGTCAAAAGATAAAATTCTCAAGACTTCCCCAGTAGTCCAGCAGTAAAGAATCCATCTTCCAGTGCAAGGGATGCGAGTTCCATCCCTGGTCAGTGAACAAAGATCCCACATGCCGCAGGGCAACTAAGCCTGTGCACCACAGCTACTGAGCCCATGCACCTCAACTGGAGAGTCCACGTGCCGCAAACTACAGAGCCCATGCACTGTGCAGCCTGTGCTCCACAACTTCAGAGCCCATGCACTCTGGAGCCCACGGGCCACAACTTCAGAGCCCACGTGCTCTGGAGCCTGCACACCACAACTAGAAAGAGAAAACCTGCACACCACAACTAGAGGGAAGCCCGCGTGCCGCAACGAAGACCCCGCCCCCCAATGAAAGATCCTGCATGCCACAACGAAGATCCCGTGTTCCGCAACTAAGACCCGACACAGCCAAAAAAAAATAAAATTCTCTAATATCTTTCTCCAGTTAAATATGTAACCTTTAGAAAGACTAGTTTTAAGATTACCTAATAGACAAACTATGGCATCCAAATAATTGTTCCTATTCTTTATTTGATAAAGGTGAAATTTCTTACAGTTTAAAAAATATTTCAAATGACACTTGCAAACATGTAGGAGAGGTTTATACCAAAATATACTTTAATACTTATTTCATAGAGTAACAGAACTCTAATAAAAATATCTTCTATATTAAATTATTAAACTAAATTTTATATTAAATATCAAACATTTTCTCACAAAAATAAAACTTAAAACTGTGGTTAACAATAATAAAGTAAATGATTAAAATTATAGTTCTTACAATTTTTAATGTTTAACCTAAATTTACATTGAAAATAGTTTCTAAGAATTACTTTAAAAAACACTTTATTATAAAAGCATAAATGTGTTTTCTGGGTCTATATTGAAGAGTTTTGCTACTGTTTCCTTTCTAACAACTTAAAAGTAATCTATGAGATAAACTACCTGGAAATAGGAAAAAAAAAATTATACATAAACCTCACTGCTCATTTCCTCAGGCTGATTTTACTGGAGGGAGAAGTATGTTACATACCAGTGATGAACTGGTTCAGGTTCTTACCTTACACTCCTATATACTAGGTCCCAGGAGTGCCCTGCCACCATTAGTAATGTTTAATATACACCACTTAAAGAATTTATTTTTTTAATGGATATGTGGAGAAACAATAGCGTGAAATGCTCCCTCAGGTAACAGAGGTAGAAGGCAGGGCATTCTTGATTTTTAAAATGTTCACAAATTAAATCAACTAACTTGTTCTGCAAATTCAGAGGATACAAGGGGGATACCCTTTTAGAACCTAGAGACATAGAAAATAGATAATGATGTGCTCCAATATCCCATAAACCCATTGTTATTATATACTTAAAAATAATACGAGTATATTTCTTTCAGCGAGGCATAAAAGCAATAAAAATGGATTTTATTCTCATAAGCTTAAGTAGTTCACCCAAGAATACTCCATAAACATCAATGGACATACATAATAACAAATGCACAAGACTGGCAGATGATGTTAGTATTCCCAGCGAGACTCCACTGACTAAACCTGGCAATATAAAAAAAATGTACTGTCGTAGTTGGTTCTAAATTCATTTTGCCATCATAGCTGTTTCAAACTCTTAAAATTGTGGATTGGTTAAATGTTAAAATTTGAAGGACTTATGATCTGCTCTTCAGTCTTCACTGTATTCTGAGTTTAATTCAACCTGCATTGTCTGAGGGCCTACAGCATAGAAGGCATTGTTCTTTGGTGCTAAGCGGAATTCAAAGATAAGAAACAATATCCGTTTCTAAAACTTGGCTATTTGTTGGGGAGAGGAATCAGCAAAGGTCTCCTTTAAGGCAGTGGTAAAGAAAACAGAAGTATCTATGGGTCACTATATCTATATGTGTTAATTATAATACACTGTGGAGAAAGCATTCTTACTTACTTGAACAGATCTTATGGAGAAATAGCTTTTGGAAAGTTTGGGCCATGTGTAATGTATAGTGGCAAAATATGAATGGTAAATGGAATTGATATTATCAGAATGTCATATTTGACATAATAAGTAAAAGAAAATACTTTTATGTGCATGCATAAATGATTGGAAAGGAATTCACCAAAACGTTGGATTTTTATGGTTGTTGAAATTGCTAGTAATTTGACAATTTTTTGTTTTAAACATTTGTACATTCTCTAAATCATCTACAATGAACATGTCTGTATACATAAATTTACTTTATGTACATATGTATTTGCTTAAGGATTACCTTGTTACAAAGATGATTTAAATTTGTTGATAAATATTTATAATTTGAAAATAATTACTTTCTAGTATTACTATATTTTTTTCCCTTTGTGCTTTTTCATACAGACAGTATAGCATACGTTTTTTAAACGTGCCATTTTTTAAGGTAGACTAAGTTTAAATGCTAGAGGAAGAACTTGGGCCTACATAGAAGAAAATTATTTAAAACCTAGATAGGAAAAATTATTTAATTTCTGTATATGATAATTTCCTCATGTATATTATGATGACAGTAATAGGACTGACTTCATAGGGCTGCTGTGAATTTTTTTTTTTTTTTTTTTTTTTTTTTTTTTTTTTTTTTTTTTTTTTTTTTTTTTTTGCGGTACGCGGGCCTCATCACTGCTGCGGCCTCTCCCGTTGCGGAGCACAGGCTCCGGATGCGCAAGCTCAGCAGCCATGGCTCATGGGCCCAGCCGCTCCGCGGCATGTGGGATCCTCCCAGACCGGGGCACGAACCCGTGTCCCCTGCATCGGCAGGCGGACTCTCAACCACTGCGCCACCAGGGAAGCCCTGTGAATTTTAAATGAGTTAATATTTGGAAAATATTTAAGAACCTCACAGAGTAACTCTTAATAAATCTTACTATCAGTAGTCAAATTTTATATTTTTTTCTTCTATAATATCTCTCAGTTGTAAAATATCTCTATCAACCATATAATTTAAATTATCATCATCTGAAGTTACCATTATCCTGAGAGGCATTCCATAATAACTAATTTATACTCAGTATTAATGACTAAACATACCTTTCTTGTATAGGTCAGGAAAGAATGATAAAGGGCTGAACTGATGGGGATAAGTAGAAAGTGGGGAAACTGGAGAATTAAGCCAGGAAGAGTCCAAAGAAAGAGAAGTAGAGGTGGCAAATTTTTAAAACAACTAAATAATGAAATTATTTTTCTGATGACTGACAATGATGCTTGTTCCCAAAGTCTAAATGCAAAATACTTCCTTTTCAGAGTTTTTTTCCACAAACACTGTTTTTCAGAAACATTTTTATTGCCTTTATCCTATAAATTGGAGATTCTTTTAGGAAGTACAAACCAAGTACATTACTGTGGAAGTACATTCCTTAAGAAATTACATACCAAGGTGAGTAAGGAGACATCAATTAAATGTCTTCTATGTGTCTTGGTGAGTCACCTACAATGTTTTATGTATCTTTTTTTATTCAAGTATAGTTGATTTACAGTGTTGTGTTATTTCTGCTGAGCAGCAAAGTGATTCAGTTATACATACATATAAGTTCTTTTTCACATTCTTTTCCATTGTGGTTTATCACAGTATATTGAATATAGTTCCCATATGTATCTTTGTAGTATGTAGGATAAGCATATAAGTTTGGCTCATTATGGCTCTAATCTAGGTGCATTAAAAGATCTGAGCTGCCCGAGATCGCTTCTTACTTTAGCAGTTCAGGTGCCCTGGCTGAAGTCAGCCAGGACTGCTGACTTCAGATCACAGCACCTGTGAGATTATCTATTCCATATGCAATGTCAGAACTGTTTTAATCTAGAGTAATTGACTTGGTGAGGGTGCAGGGTCAGTAGTGTAATTTAACAAATGTAACTTAGTATGAGAAGAACATTCAAGAGCTAGGGGGCCCTTGAATCTCCATAAACTTCACAAGTTTAGGTGCTCGGAGATGGATTTTGGAGTGATTACTGTGATCTTTGACAACCTTAATATATCATTCTCTTGGGCTGCCTTTCAGCAAACTTTCTGTGAACAGAAATCACAGATGATAGATTCATCACAAAAGGCCATGGTATTAAAGCCTTTAAACATTCTCATAGAACTCTCTAATAGGGTCACAAAAAAATACTGCTGTTATGGCTCTATGAGTATTCTCTTTTTATTGTAAGATGTTATGGAAAAACCTGAATGAACTTTTTGGCCAACCCAATATAAATCTAGACCAGATACACATGCACGCACATGTACACACACACACACACCATATATTGTAGAAAATAGTAGACCCAAATTTGTCTTGCACTTATGTAGGAACTTACAGCATGTATTTTACATTTTTAACCTCTCTATTGACCTATATTTTATCTACTCTCTTTGTCCTGTTGTCTCATTTTTCCCACCAACATATTTTAATATCACCTATTTCAGCCATTTTTTGGAACAAAGATGGTACAAATTAAAAATTAAATTTAATAAGCTGCTCTGTGGTCATAGGCAGACTACAATCTCTTTTCTGAAGATTAATCAAGTTAGTGAAGGGATATAAAATCAGATACTACAAAGAAGAGTTAGGAATTGGAGCTTTTTAGCCTAGAGGAGCCTGACACAGTGAAATTGCTTGACACTGCTGCTGTTTGTAACATACAGCTAGATTGGTCAACTGGGACAGGACAGAAGAATAATCAGTTTGAGCCATCACTGACTCCTTCTAGAAAGTTCTGCATTGCTGCACCCACCAGGGGATGGAGATTTTGAGGCCAAGTTTTACCAACGTGGCTTATGTATCCCTCTATAACTTGGTTACCTTGCAAAATGTTAGTCCTTCTGATTATCAGTTTCCTCCATAGATTCACTCATACTTTATCCTCATACTCTTCTGGACTCCTGTTTCTTGATTTTATTTCTCCAAGGCATTCATTGTGTCTTTTGGAATACGAACAAGTGAATATTTCCACATCTTCAACCTTATCAATGAACTTTCACTACTTCATCTTAAGATCTTAAAAGTAAATAACTGTGCCGATATTCCACCCTCCCCAACACACACCCACAAAGGTTTAGAGATGGAATTGACAGTTCTTGCAATGCCATGCCACTATCAATTCTATTCTAGCCTAGGTAGACATTTTGAGTACCATGGATTCTTACCTCCCTTTTGGCCTATGAATATCCAATCATTTTTCCCACTGTACAACTGGAAAGAACTTCTTAAAGGACTAGGTATATCACTCCCTGACTTAAATTCCTTTAACTTATTTATTATCCTGCATATAAAATCCCAACTTTTACCATTACTGACAGGGACTTTCTTGTTCTAATTCCATGTTAGATTTCCACATTAACCACCTGATCTGCTTGAGGTTTATTGAATTGCTGAACACTTCCCAACACATGCCTTGTTCTCTTTCACTTTTGGACCTTCAAGACCTCAGCTTCGCTCTCTCTCTGGAAGGTTCTCCTTCTTGCCCTAAAACATTTAGAGGGCTTATTTTACAAAAACTTTTATTTTCATATAACATTGTATTACTTTAAGGTGTACAACAGAAGAATTTGATATATGTTTATATTGCAAAATGATTACCACAATAAATTTAGTTAATATCCATTACCTCACATAGTTACACCCTTTTCCTTGATCTGACCCTACTACAATAAAATAATCCTTGTTATTGAGTATCTCCAGAAGTACACTAGAAAATCCCTAGGGGTGGGGATTTTATACCCAGCATTCAGTGTCATAAGAGATACTCAATTGATATTTAAATGCATTGAATTAAATTTAATAACTGCATACAAATAACTGGCTCTGACATGAAAGGAGGGATAGGTTTGTTTTATTTGATGTAAAGTAGTAGAAGTGAAACCAATGAATAAGAATTAGTAGGGAATATACTTTAACTGAAAATACTAGAAAACTTCCAACATAGTTATCTAAAAATGGACTATGCTATCTAGAGAAACAGTAAGTTTCTCACCACTAGAATTAAAATATGCCCTAAGTTAGCAGCCTCCAAACATTGCTGCTTGTGTGCAGGCCTCTATTACTTTCTTGTTTAATGAGACATACCGTATATATATGCATACATATGTGTGTGTGTGTTTGTAAATTTATGTGTGTATATATGTTTGTGTGTATACTATCGTGTTAGTATATTATAAACATCATAGAACATGCCATAAAATACAATACAAAAGAAATACTGTTATGGACTGAAAGTTTGTGTTTCCCCAATTCCGTATATTGAAGCCCTAACTCCCAATGTGGCTGCATTTGGAGATGGGCCTCTAAGGAAGTAATTAAGGGTAAGTCAGGTCGTAAGAATGGATTAGTGTCCTTATAATAATAGAAACCAGAGAGCCTTTTCTCTCTCTCTCTCTCTCTTTCTCTCTCTCTCTCTTTCTCTCTGCCATGTGTTGGTATGTGTGGACATAGCAAGTAGGCAGCTGTCTACAAGCCAGGAAGACAGCTCTCACCAGGAACTAAATCGGCTGACACTTTGATCTTGGACTTTCCCAGCTTCCAGAATTATGATAAATACATTTCTGTTGTGTAAGCCACTCATTTATGGTATTTTATTATGGCAGCCTGAGCAAACTAATACAGATGACTTAGAAAATAATTATAAAAAGAATCTCTACCATTTTCTTCCTGTGTATTAATGGATTGCTGTGTGTGTCACCCTGGGTTCTTGCTCTCCATTTGGAAATCATTTTGAGACTATAATTAAATCTTAAACATGTGATAACATTTTTATACAATTACAGTTTATAATTTTGGTTTGAAAATCCTATTTTGGGAATAATATTGAATTTAAACACATTAGAAAATGTGTTTAGTGTGCTATACTTTAATTATGCAACCAAGTGATTAATGGAGATATTCAGCATTTTCTATATGTTGATGAATATGCTTCAGTGACTTATAATCAAAACATTGTTAAGTCAGCACTCATGAGGTATGGCATGATACAAAAGAGCATCATTTTGTTAACCTACTAATCATAGGTTTTCACTCTTACTGGTTAAACTTCGTTCCCATAACTCCATAAGGCATTCAATAACATCTACTTCCAAATCATGAAACATTGTCCTGATCAAAGGAAGATGAAAACACAAAATTCTTTACTAGAGGAAATGCATATCCCTAGAGTCTCTCAGTTATAAACTCTTCCAACTTACATTTTTGTGTATTTGGAAGGACACCAGACAATTCATGGGGAAGACTTCTGCTCTACCAAATTATCAGAAATATATGAATAAATTTAACTTCCCAAATATTTAGTGTATCCATGATTAGATAATCTATTTGAAATGTTATTTCAAGAATTAACATCATATTTTGGCCAACAATTTTATGAGGTCTTTTCAGTTCTCATAAAATCATTTCTAAAACTGTTGCCATTCTTACACTCAGAAACTGTACTGTGTTCTGTTTTGATCTTTATAATCTATTTTTTTTAAATCACATTGTATTTTCTCTAGTCTCTAGCCCAAAGCAAATCAATACTTTCTTCTACTCTTCTTTCTTTCTTCTTGTATATAAATGATTCTAGAGAGTGGAACAGAGGGGAGAGAGAAGACAAGAAAAAAAATGCAGAATTTACAGACATTACAGAGAACTTATACTTTTTCATAATGAAAGGAATAAATTTCTTTTTAATGAATTTAATTATTTATTTATTTTTGGCTGTGTTGGGTCTTCGTTGCTTTGCACAGGTTTCTCTAGTTGCAGTGAGCAGGGGCTACTCTTCGTTGCGGTGCGCGGGCTTATCATTGCAGTGGCTTCTCTTGTGGAGCACAGGCTCTAGGCACGTGGGCTTCAGTAGTTGTGGCACGCAAGCTCAGTAGTTGTGGCTCATAGGCTCTAGAGCGCAGGCTCAGTAGTTGTGGTGCATGGGCTTAGTTGCTCCACGGCATGTGGGATTTTCCCAGATCAGGGCTCGAACCCATGTCCCTTGCATTGGCAGGCAGATTCTTAACCACTATGCCACCAGGGAAGTCCCAGGAATAAATATTTCTAAGGTATAATTGGTGCCATAGATTCGTGCCCTAACATAGATTTTACGCTGTGTGCTTGGGACTCCACCCTGACAAATCTGAGTTTGAAAAGATGTAGAGCCCTGTTTGCATACTGGCTTTTCTGGGGAAGGAAAGCCAGATCTGAGGTTTCCAGTCCTAGTTGTCACAGATGTAATCTGTTCACACTGTGCTGTTCGCTAGCTTAGATTAGTCATACTTTTTTTTAAAACTCCCTGGGTCTGCATCATTACCTCACCACATTATGAAACGTCTATCAGAACCTTTGCCAGAGCAAATTTACCAAAGTGTAATAATGCTCTGTCTTAATCATCGCCACCAAATTTTGCTAAAGAAAAACATATCTATTTGTAAGGAGCTTGTCATTTTTCTTAAGGGAAAAGTTGAAAACATCATGAATGTCCAAGAGAAAGAGAGTGGTGGAATTCAAGAATATTGTATCTATGTATTTCACCATAAAAGTTGATGATTTTGAAGAATATTTGGTGAGAAATATTTGGAAAACTGCTTTTAGTGTAAACTGGAAAAAGGAAAATGAGGATGGGTCAAACAGTATTGTCTCAGTTTTATAGAACATGTACATATCTTACACAGAATATTTTAAAAATGTGAATGCTTAGCTAATGCTAAAGTATTAATAGCTCTTAAATCTGGATGTTTCACTTATCTGTTATTTTTAACATCAGTTTTTAAGCTTGTGTTTTTTAATGCTACTGCAACATGTAATATGTTTATAATCAGAAAAACATTGTTAAATAACCCATGCACAGTCTCTGTCATCTCCCTAATCTAGGTGTAGGTGGTTATTTTTATCTAGAATTCCAACTCTCATTTATGCATAATGGCTGCCTGGTACACTGACTTCAAAATAAATCTGAGGCTAATCAGGAAAGATAATGTGGTCAATTGACAGCGGCTGCCATTGTTCAAGAAGAGCAAGTGGGAGCATGGAGCCCCCACTTTCTGAAAGACATTTGCTTTTCCCTTTACATTTTAAAAAACAGATGAGTTATTTTATTTACATTTTAGAACACATGGTCCATATTTTTAACTTTCTCTAATAATACTACAACTCATTTGGTTGAAACACCAGTCACACATATAGAGTAACGTCTGATTTTTGATAAGACATTAATAGGAAGACCATAATATGAAGTACATTATGAAAATAAATGTATAAAATGAAGAGATTGTGGCTTGCACCTAGATTAACTACTACTCCATCAGGAAGTTGGATCAATTTCTTTCCCTCTGAAAATGACACATGGGCCTTGCTAAAGAAAGTTTCAATCTTACAGCACTTCAGAATTTTTATTACAGTGGAATACAGTAAAACTATATTTATATGACTCTGTGGGGAAAAGGCGTATATATATAAACCCGTTTCTTACATATTTACAACTTAATCTTTTAAGTAGCTTTAACATATATATTATTTTTGGGTGTTAATATTTTTCCAAAAATATCTTTTTTGTTTGCTTTAAAAAAACCCTTAAATTTAGAGTATTCTTAATCAGTCTTTAGTACACAGACTATTTTATTTCTCATTTTAAAACCTATTTACTCAGACACTTCATGAACTTATTAATAGGTGTTCCAAGATTTCCTTTTTTGTGACTCAACTATTACTCCCTTTCGTCTTAGCATAGTACATGAATCCTCAGGGCTTCCTTACTCAGACCTCAGGGGCTAGTCATAATTATAAATGTTGAGAGAGAGAGAGGGAAAGAAAGAAAATCGGGAGGTCTTTTTTACCAAAAGGACCCTTGATTTCTTATTGTAACTCCTTCTTTTGTTATTCACACATAGCAGGATGTGTTCCAGGTAACTTCTGTGGTGTGCACATGCCTGCATAGTTTTCATTGGTGCACCATGCCTGGGTTCCCAAGTTTTAGAATCCTTTTGATATACACTTCATTTCCAGCTACTGTGACCAAGATAAGATCACTAGGCCAGTGTGTTTGAGGTTAGAGGGAGCTTCTCACCTGGGACAAAACTGTGCCAGTACTAGCATTCTTCTAATATTCAAATTCGGTGTTGAGCCAGAGTCAGTAGCCTAGACCCCTTCCTTTATCATAATTTTCCATTTGGGATCAATAGTGATTCTTTCTGCTTTAAAATACAGCTGGGAACATCTCAAGCTATCAGTGAGGTTTGAGTCAATTTAAAGGACTGGGGCTTTAATCCATTTCTTTTCAGAAAGTTCCTAGGATAATATGTAAATCTACTGATATTCTTTTCTTATACCTAGCTTTTTATACCAAGGAGTTATGTCTTTAAGAAGGGCACTAGATATCTATTTCCTAACATAACTGAGGCCATAAATTAGCATAGAAAATTAAAAAATGAAAATCTGTCCAAGATGAAATTTTCCTTATATTCTATCATAGAAATGATTGGCAAAACATAAGTTTTGTCTTGAATAAGGTATCAAACCTGGTAATTGTTGTCTTGATGACGTGGCATTACCATTATGGCTATAATAAATTATACTGGGCCCCCTCCCTTAACCTGGAAATATCGATTCATCCTTCAAAGCTTAATTCAAAGAATTACTGTCTCTAAAGTTTTAGCAAACAATGAAGTAGAATTTCACCATTTAATGGGTTCGTAAGCTGCCTTCTTTGTAGCTTATGGTACATATGTTTGCTATATAAATGATCCATTTGAGCTAGATTGCCACAGCTGCTAGAACACCTCTTTGCCCATCTTTGGAGCAAAAAATCTAGAACACTATAACTTTTTCAAAATAAAGGCTAATTTCTCTCCAAAACCAAAAGAACATGTTTTTTCTCCCATCATTATAGAGTAATAGGAAGAGAGAAAAATGTATAGGCTAGTATTCAAAGGGTGTTACAGACACAAATGTGAGTGATTTTTTTTCATTCTTATAAGAAGAACCCTATGTCAAGCACCTACATTAACAACTCATGTTCAAGAATGATGCAAGGAACTGTGTTATCAAAAAGGAGAAGCTCTTAGCGACAAGAACCATGGTTACCATACAACACTATCAGTAAGTATATTATCCTTCTTTAGGCATATTCCGGACATATATAGCAAAAATATATTTTTTACATTAAGCCAAAGTGCAACAGAATAGATGATTCCCAGAAGAAACTAACTAACCTCCTTGCAAACCTCCTTGCAAAAGACAACACTGTTATGATATTCACAACATTAAACTGGCAGATTTAAAGCAGCAATCACAAAAATTAAGTCACCCATGAAACACAATAAAGTGAAAATACATTTAAAAATCAATCCTAAAAAATTCTCCCAGTGAAGAAGGAACACCACATAATTTTAAATTTTCCGTAATATTTGCCTGATATGCTGATGGGATTATCAAGCTTCTTGAGTAAAACTGATTTATAATGCAGTGGGGATTTTCAGTTGAAAGGGGAAGAAGTCTTGATGTAAGAGTGCTTTGAAATATATAAAGTTCCTAGGCTTTACTCCCACAAGATCATAAGCTTGAAATTAAATTAAGCCCTTAGAATATTAAGCAAAATAAATTGATTGCAACTCATTTCATCAGTTGAATGCTTATTATTTTTTAAAACGATTAACTGAGATATGTAATTCTCTTAGGTACACCTATGGTGATATACATAAATAAGCAATAGAAATCTTTTAACCTGCAGGAACATAATCCAGACTTCTCCACTAAATTGTTTCCAACTCATCTGTCTTCCTTCTTTTCTTATTATTTTAGAGCAGTGACTGTTACTTTTGGAAACTTCTCCAGATAAAACCAATTTACCCTCTTAAGGTGTAGAACTTTTTGATAAGAGAAACACAGTTTACAACCTCCTATTAGGACCTTAATCAAGTGATAATCTTATTCTCTCATTTACTATTTGCATGGCAAGACTGGAATTTGGGGCCAAAATCTCATTAATGCATATAATTAAATATTTTAAATCTCAAAATTCTAGTCTGTTTCTGGCTCCGGACGCACAGGCTCAGTGACCATGGCTCATGGGCCTAGCCGCTCCGCTGCATGTGGGATCTTCCCGGACTGGGGCACGAACCCGTGTCCCCTGCATCGGCAGGCGGACTCTCAATCACTGCGCCACCAGGGAAGCCCCCCACACATTCTTTTAGGAGCATAATTCTTACTCCCCTCTTATACCGTGAAAATACCTTTTTATACTGATAGTATTAGTTTATGCCAATCATTTAAAACTTAAAATGATAGAGAATAGTATTAAGACAATCACCTAAAGTTTCACTCAAAGACAACCAATGTAAATATTTGGTGACATCTGGCATAACTCTCTATCCATAGATATATGCACTTATATACCATTTTTACATAAATGGTAATAATTACTAAAGTGAACACTTTTTAAAAATATTTTTTCATTCCTTTTTACTAACCTCCCCATTTCCCTCCCTTTTTTCTATTTACACATTCCCCATCTTCAGTGGCCAATATTAAAGAATCTGTTGGTATTTTTCTATATTTTAATTTCATTATTTTAAATTTCAAACATATTTTTACATTTTTAGAATTTGTAATTTGTTTTTGCAGACATGAGAGCACAATTCTTATACTTGAACTTATTTTGCTTTTCTCATTTAACAAGCGTAACAGGCATCCCTCTGGGTCAGTGGGGATAGTTTTAACTAAATCTTCATAAACACTAATAAAATTCTTTGGTAATATGATTTATTCCAAAATTTGACTATTGATTCACATTCAGTTTTTTCACTATAAAAGTGTTGCAATAAGCAACTTTTTCAAATTTTCTTAGGTGCTAGTGTCCAAGCACACTAAGCTAGTGTCTAAGGGTGAGACTGCTGTGTTATAGGGAATGTGCATTTTTAAAACTTATACTATCAGAATATTTTCATTAAAAAATGACAACATTTCACATTCCCAAAGCAATATATGTAAATGCCCTTTCTCCACATTCCCACCGGCAGTGGCTGGTGGGTTTTTGATAGCAATGTATTTGATTTTTTGCATGATGTTATTCAGGTATCCAATTTCATTTTCATTCCATAGGAATAAGCAAAAGTCCCTGGAGCATTTATTAAAAATCTGCCAATGCCACTGATATTCAGGGAAACATTGGTCTTATCTCAAATGTCCACATTCATCTATTCTTGGACTTAATCATTCTGTTCTATTTGTCTAGTCCAATTCCAATATCATGTAATAATATTTTAACTTAGCTTCAGTAAACTGTGGTATCTAATAGAACAAGTGCCCACACTTCTTAATGATAGTGTGGACCAACCTTGATTTTTTTTTCCATATAAATTTTAGTATTAGTTTTTCAATTCCACTAAAAAAGACCAGTTTGGATTTTCATTGAAATTGCATGAAATATAAATCAATTTGTGTAATATCGGCCTTTCAAGATAATAAAATTAATAATATAATAAATATTATATGTATCTCTACTTATTTACTTTTAAACCCATCTCTCAATAATGTTTATATACTTTACCATACAGGTCTTCCAAATATTTTTGATAGATTTATTACTAAATAACATTTACTTTATTGTAAATTTTATGGGTTTTATTTTGGTGGTCCACATTTTCATTATGATGTTGTAAAAGATTCTTTTTATTCATCAAAGATGGGATTTGTTGAACGTCTTGCCTTTGAGGATTTGTGTCTTTCGTCATTTCTGGTTAATTCTCAGACAAAATGTCTTAAAATATTGCCTCTCACCATTTACTGTATGGCTCTCTAGAATACCGTTTTATATTTTTTGTTTTGTTTTTAAGATTATTCTGTCCTCCTTGTGTTTCAATTTCCTATTTTCCATTTCTTTATTTCTCTAGGATAATTTCTTCAACTTTATCTTTCAAACAAGTGCTTTCTTTTCAGGGATGTTTAATCTGAATTTAGCCTATCAAGATTTTGTTTGTTGTTCTTTTATTTTTTTCTGTTGAGTATCTGTCGATCGTACTATCACACTCTGACATTTATATTTATAAATCTTTCTTCCAAACCATACTTGTCATACTGATAGTTCTCTGACGGAAAACTTGGAACATATTCCCCTGATTTCCAAGATGCCAAGTGGATGCCTGAAACCAAGGATAGTGCTAAACGCTATATATACATTTTTCCTGTACTAATGGGCGGGTAGCATATACAGAATGAATATGCTGGACAAAGGGATGATTCATGTCCCGGGTGGGATGGAGAGGGACAGTTTGAGATTTAATCACACTACTCAGAATGGAGTGGAATTTAAAACTTAAGAATTATCTCTGGAATTTTCCATTTAATATTTTTTGGACCTTGGTTAAACAAAGATAACTGAAACCATGGAAAGTAAAACCATGGATAAAGGGAGACTACTGTATTAAGTTTATAATTGCACTTATTTTATTTTTTATTTCCAGAAGTGGTTTTTAGTTTCATTTGAAGGATTTTTATTTTTTCCCAGAATTTCAATGCAATCATTTATTTCTTTAAATAACTGCACAATTATTTTATATTTCTTGTCTGATTTTAATGTGTCTGTAATGCAAAAGGCAGCTTCATGTCTTATATATGTTGCTGAATTTGTGCTTTTAAAAAAAATATTTCTGACTTATAAAAGTTTCCTAACTTTCCTGTCATCTCTGCAGTGACCTGAAATAATGTTTTTTAAATCACTTAATATAGCATTTTAAATTGTTCTTTTCAGAAAGATTTCTCTGGACATCTAGTCCACCAAAATTTTTGAGAAGACTCAAATTTTTAAACACTGATCATGAATCTTAATTTCAGCAAAAAACTTCATGAATAAGTCCCAAGTCTCTCTCTTTCTCTTTCTTTTTTTTCTTTTATATCTTTTCTGTACATTTTGTCTTATTTAGGTTGAGATCCATCTCCTCTGATAGTTTTCTTTCTCTAGAACCTTGCCGTTCTAGATAATCTGCTTGTTTTTGCTCTCTGGTTCCTAGATTCTCCTAAGGGCATTTTGAGTCCTTTGCCAACCTATGACTCTGTATTGCATAGACTCTGTATTGCCTGTATTGCAGGCAGGGCTGCTAAGATCTCATGAGAAACAATTCCACAGGCTGTGGTATAGGCAACGGTTTGTAGCCCTTTGAGCTCTCAATATACGATTGCCAGTATATCTCCTCTCTTATGAAACACCAAGAGGAAGCCGTCTGCTCCCAGGATTCTTCATGGCAATAGGAAAAATTCATTCTACCCGTGCACCTTCACCAAAGTTCCTCTGAAGCAAAATGAATTTAATACATTCTGCCTTTTCTTTGTGCACGCGTCTTGAAGGACAGTTTGCCTTCAGTCGGAACCTGTCTTCTAGTTATCATCAGACTCAACTGGAGGAAGTACTACACAAGCTCTATCCTTCTTGCCTGGGACATATTGTTAAAATTCACAAAGACTTAGACTTTGTCTTCTGACCTGCCCACCAGTGCTCAGAAAAAGAAATCAGATTTAAAATGATAGAAGGCATCAGACACATGTGTTTTAGACTGCCATCTTTTTAGAACATCAAATTGAGTTATTTGGCAGATTAATTATTAAATGTCCTCCAAAGTCAAACTGTTACTTTAGTCTCTTTTTTAAAAGTCCCTTGTAAAACTAAAAAAAATTACTTACTTTTTAAGATTTTAATTTTGTTGACTACTTGGTTGAAAACAATTCTGCTTGGGCTCATCCACCTGTTTTTCCTAATTATATATTTTCCCTTTTAAAAACTTGTATCACTAACTGAGTTTGCAGAAAATAATGGAACTGTTGATTTTTAAGGAACAATGAGCTGCACTTCCACACTTCATTCTCTTCCTTCTTACCTTAGCTCATCCTCATGTGTTTGAGCCATCTATGAGTTCAACCACAGTTGGGCTTATCATTGCAATTATGAGTTTAAGTCATAAGGGAAGGAATTAAATTTAGCTGAAGTAGATTGATTCCCCTTAAAAGATTATTTAAGAAAATATCTTTAGAAATATGAGAGGGGCAATGAAAGATTGAAGGAAACAAGGTACAGTGTCTAAATTTCAAACCTCTCTTTATAGAGAGACACTAGAGCACAATAGTTTAAAGTATCAAGCCACACTGTCTAGGATCAAATCTGTTTTTGCCATTTATTGGCTTTGTGACCTTGGATGAATTACAGTCTGCCCTGCTGCCCATAGGTTTCACATCCCAAGATTTAACCAAATGCGGATCTCATTTCAATCCACGGTTGGTTCAAGCTGTGAATGCGAAATCTGAAGATAAGGAGGGCTGACTGTATTTAACTTTCACTTCTTCAGCGAAATAACTTTTACCTATCATATAGGGTTGTTGAGGATATTATGAGAATGCACTATAGAAATATAACTATTATTAGGAATTGAGCTTGTATTGAAATGAGTCTATCTCAGAATCCACTAAAGGAAATAAAATAGCTAAACGTAAGGAGTCATATGGAATAAGGTACACAGTGATACCATAACATACTAGTAGTGAGACCTTGGACAAGAAAGTCTACCACTCCTCTGGTCCTCAATTATTTTTTATGTAAAATAGTGATAGAAGAAATTTTCATATATTAGGATGTGGGAAGCCATTCTGGCTTATATACATAATTTGGCTTGTACTTTATGTGAACTAGAACAACCTGTTTCATGGCCTGTCAAACATGCATTGTACATCTGCTCTAATCATTAAACAAAAGAACGCATGTACCAGATTGTTTAGAATATCTAATTTGAAGGTAGGGATAAATGCCCCCCACCCATGGTGCTGATGCTAGTACTCCTTTGAAGAAAAGGTTCCCTTCCCAAACACCAAGGTCATTCGGACTCACTGTGTATGTGCTAATCTGTCTCTTTTGAAACCCTGAAGGAATGTACCTCTGTCATGTTTGATCTTTGTTCTGTTTTGACAAGATATAAAACTGTGCTGAAAACCATGCTTCCCCAGAGCACTTTCTTCCTTGGTGGAGACTGCACTCCTGGACTACAGTTCTGTTAGGCTTGAATAAAATTCTTTTCTATTCCTATTATAGATTGGTTATTAATTATTTGCATTGACAATAGGAATAGTAATATCACCCTTCTTGGAATGTTTTCAGTATTAAAATCCACAAATATAGTGTTAATGGTCTATGACCTAGTATAAAATTGCTGTTTAATAGGTGATCATGCTAATTATTTGTCATTATTATTGTTGTTAATTGAGTGGGTAAAAGATATATCTAATGATAGCTCTTTCTGCAATCTCATCTCATGGAAATAAATCAGACAGAAGAGGGAAAAGGTGGACTTTCATGATTTCTGATATGAAATGAAAACTGTTTAAAAAGAAAGACTCTTTATTTAAAATAAGATAGTGGTATACCTTTAATGCTTTTCCTTTTTTTTTCTGAATCTTTTTCATTTTTAATTTCTAAAAGAAAGAATGAAGTGAAGGAGGGAGGGTGGGAGGGAAAGAGGAAGGAAGGAGGGAGGGAGGCAGGAAAGAAGGGAGGGAGGAAGAGAAAAGGGAGGAAAGAAGGTATCTACTGGTGTTCATAACACCATTTTTTTTACAATAGCAAGAATTGGAAGCCACTTAAATATCCACCAATAATGAATAGGAAACTAGTTACATATATGATATAGTATATGATAAATACCCAGCTTTACTCATATATTGTGATTGAGGGCATGGTTTTAGTTCAGTAATTAGAATGTCCAGCACCAGTTCAAGCTTTATTTAAACTGAATCCTATAGTCCTGTGTTAGGAAAGGTGGAGCATAGGGGATGCCTCCTCCTCCTGACTCCCTCTCTGTCCTTGCCATCTATTAACTGGCTCGCCTAGGGAACTTTCACAGGCACTTGGAAGTTCTCTTTATGTAGCAAAGGCATAATTATTATAGATGGTGTTTTGAAGCAACTTTCTTAGGCATTGGGAATCTGAAGATACATGTCTAACCTCTGTCTATTTTAGCTTTCTTAGGCATGGATCTGGCACCAGTCCTTTGTATTTCCCAACTACATGAACTATATTCCAAAGCTTTCCAAGGGGTCCCAAGTGGAATTGTGGTTTCTTAACCTCAGACTTACTGATATTTTGGCTGGATAACTCTTCATTGTTGGAGGCTGTCCTGTGCATTATAGGATGCTTAGAAGCATCCCTGGTTTTTACCCACTAGCTTCCAGGAGCACACCCTCAGTTGTGACAACCCAAAATGTCTCCATGGGGAGTAAAATTACCCTTTAATTGAGAATCATTAGGTAAAAAAGTAACATCCTGCTGTGCCCACAAGAAGAAAATTCAGTGAGATACTGCAGAGTAGTAGTTCTCCCTACATAAATCTCTTTATCATCCTCTTCTAACCCCATCATCATTTTATATCTTCCATGTGGGGAGGGATTTTAAGGATCATGAAAAAGATTTGTCTAATTACTATTTACATTCCAATCTGTTTCACACTTATTCATGTATTGGGTTGGCCAAAGTATTCGGTTTTTCCGTAAGATCACTCTAGTAGCGCTTAGTTGTCTTTAACTACATTTGAAACAATATCGTTAGATTGTATTGTGACAGCTGTCATGTCAGCATGCGCTTTAAAAAACATCAAAATTGGTGAATTTTTGTGTAGCCATTTTAATATTGAAGATGGAGAAAAAAGCAACATTTTCGGCATATTATGCTTTATTATTTTGAGAAAGGTAAAAACACAACTGAAACGCCAGAAAAGATTTATGCATTGTATGGAGAAGGTGCTGTGACTGATCAAACATCCCAAAAGTGTTTTGTGAAATTTCCTGCTAGATATTTCTCGCTGGACAATGCTCCACGGTCAGATAGACCAGTTGATGTTGATAGCAATCAAATCGAGATATTAATTGAGAACAATCAACGTTATATCACATGGGAGATAGCCGACATACTTAAAATATCCAAATCAAACATTGAAAATCGTTTGCATCAGCTTGGTTATGTGAATTCCTTTGATGTTTGGGTTCCACATAAGTTAAGCGAAGAGAACCTTCTTGACCATATCTCTGCATGCGATTCTCTACTAAAATGTAATGAAAACGTTCCATTTTTAAAACAAATTGTGATGGGCAAATGAAAAGTGGATACTGTACAATAATGTGGAATGGAAGAGATCGTGGAGCAAGCGAAATGGAAATGAACCACCACCAACCACACCAAAAGGTGGGTCTTCATCCAAAGAGGGTGATATTGTGTACATGATGGCATTTGAAGGGAGTCCTCCCTCTATCATGAACTCCTTCCAGAAAACCAAACGATTAATTCCAACAAATACTGCTGCCAATTAGACCAACTGAAAGCAGCACTTGACAGAAAGTGTCTGAAATTAGTCAACAGAAAACGCATAATCTTCCATCAGGATAACACAAGACCGCATGTTTTTTTTGATGACCAGGCAAAAACCATTACAGCTTGTCTGGGAAGTTCTGATTCATCTGCCATATTCACCATACGTTGCACCTTGAGATTTGCATTTATTGTGGTCTTTACAAAATTCTCTTAATGGAAAAAAATTCAATTCCCTGGAAGATTTTGACAGGCACCTGGAACAGTTCTTTGCTCAGAAAGATAAAAGGTTTTGGGAACAAAAAAAAGTAGGTGCAGGGCTCAGGAGAAAGGTGGTTCGTGCTGTTTTTACTTCATTGGAGTCAAGCCTCAACTGTGACTGTGGCTCCTCCTGCTTCCACCAGCTCTCCTTCAGATTCTCCCAGCTCAGGTCTCTCCAGGCAGAACCTGAATGAAATCCAGGCTATGACTGGGCTTTAAAACCTTTCACTGGACCATGTAGATATTGCACTCCTGCCCTGAGTTGCTGAGTTTCACCCATTGTTTCAGTGGTCTTGGCTACCAACTGAGATAGCCTCCAGTTTTACCATTGCTCCTCCACCTCTTCCTTTCTCCGCAGCCACAGCTGTGTGGCTGACAGGGTCTTCGTTCTCCAGCTGGGTGTGAGGCCTGAGCCTCTGAGGTGGGAGAGCCAGGTTAGGGACATTGGACCACCAGAGACCTCATGGCCCCACATAATATCAATCGGTGAGAGGTCTCCCAGAGTTCTCCATCTCAACACTAAGACCCAGCTTCACTCAATGACCAGCAAGCTCCAGTGCTGGACATCCCATGCCAAACAACTAGCAAGACAGGAACACAATACCACCCATTAGCAGAGAGGCTGCCTAAAATCATAATAAGTCCACAGACACCCCAAAACACACCACCAGACATGGTCCTGCCCACTAGAAAGACAAGATCCAGCCTCATCCACCAGAACACAGGCACCAGTCCCCTCCACCAAGAAGCCTACACAATCCACTGAACCAACCTTACCCACTGTGGGCAGACACCAAAAACAACGGGAACCACGAACCTGCAGCCTGTGAGAAGGAGACCCCAAACACAGTAAATTAAGCAAAATGAGAAGACAGAGAAACACACAGCAGATGAAGGAGCAAGGTAGAAACCCACCAGACGAAACAAACGAAGAGGAAATAGGCAGTCTACCTGAAAAAGAATTCAGAGTAATGATAGTAAAGATGATCCAAAATCTTGGAAATAGAATGGAGAAGATACAAGAAACATTTAACAAGGAACTAGAACTGAAGAGCAAAGAAACAATGACGAACAACAAAATAAATGAAATTTAAAATTCTCTAGAAGGAATACATAACAGAATAACTGAAGCAGAAGAACAGATAAGTGACATGGAAGATAAAATAGGGGAAATAATTACCACAGAGCAGCCTAAAGAAAAAAGAATGAGAAGAATTGAGGACAGTCTTAGAGACCTCTGGGACATTAAACACACCAACATTCAAATTATAGGGGTCCCAGAAGAAGAAGAGAAAAAGAAAGGGACTGAGAAAATATTTGAAGAAATTATAGTTGAAAACTTCCTTAACATGAGAAAGTAAGTAATCAAATCCAGGAAGTGCAAAAGTTCCCATACAGGATAAATCCAAGGAAAAACACACCAAGACACATATTAATCAAACTATTAAAAATTAAATACAAAGAAAAAATATTAAAAGCAGCAAGGGAAAAGCAACAAATAGCATACAAGGGAATCCCCATAAGGTTAACAGCTGATCTTTCAGCAGAAACTCTGCAAGCCAGAAGGGAGTGGCAGGACATACAAAGTGATGAAAGATAAAAATCTACAAACAAGATTACTCTAGCCAGCAAGGATCTCATTCAGATTCAACGGAGAAATTAAATCCTTTACAGACAAGCAAAAGCTAAGACAATTCAGCACCACCAAACCAGCTCTACAACAAAAGCTAAAGGAACTCCTCTAGGCAGGAAACACAAGAGAAGGAAAAGACCTACAATAACAAACCCAAAACAATTAAGAAAATGGTAATAGGAACATACATATTTATAATTATCTTAAATATAAATAGATTATGCTCCAACCAAAAGAAATAGAATGGCTGAATACCAAAACAAGACCCATATATATGCTGTCTACAAAAGACCAATGTCAGACCTAGGAACACATACAGACTGAAAGTAAAGGGATGGAAAAAGATATTCCATGCAAATGGAAATCAAAAGAAAGCTGGAGTAGCATTTCTCATATCAGAAAAAATAGACGTTAAAATAAAGACAATTACAAGAGACAAAGAAGGACACTACATAATGATCAAGGGATCAATCCAAGAAGAAGATATAACAATTGTAAATATTTATGCACCCAACATAAGAGCACCTCAATATACAAGGCAAATGCTCACAGCCATAAAGGGGGAAATCAACAGTAACACAATAATAGTAGGGGACTTTAACACCCCACTTTCACCAATGGACAGATCAACCAAAATGAAAATGAATAAAAAACACAAGCTTTAAATGACACATTAAACAAATGGACTTAATAGACGTTTATAGGACATCCCATCCCCAACAACAGAAAACACTTTCTTCTTAAGTGCTCAAGGAACATTCTCCAGGATAGATCATATCTTGGGTCACAAATCAAGCCTTGGTAAATTTAAAATTGAAATCCAACCAAGTATCTTTTCCAACCACAATGCTATGAGACTAGATGTCAATTACAGGAGAAAAACTGTAAAAAATACAAAAACAAAGGGGCTAAACAATACGCAACTAAATAACCAAGAGATCACCGAAGAAATCAAAGAGGAAATCAAAAAATACCTAGAAACAAATGACAATGAAAACATGACAACCCAAAACCTATGGGATGTAGCAAAAGCAGTTCTAAGAGAGAAGTTTATAGCAATACACTCCTACCTCAAGAAACAAGAGGAATCTCAAATAGGCAACCTAAACTTCCACTTAAAGCAATTAGAGAAAGAAGAACAAAAAACTCCCAAATTTAGTAGAAGGAAAGAAATCATAAAGATCAGATCAGAAATAAATGAAAAAGAAATGAAGGAAATGATAGCAAAGATCAATAAAACTAAAAGGTGGTTCTTTGAGAAGATAAAGAAAATTGATAAACCATTAGCCAGACTCATCAGGAAAAACAGGGAGAAGACTCAAATCAATAGAATTGGAAATGAAAAAGGAGAAGTAACAACTGACACTTAAGAAATAGAAAGCATCATAAGAGACTACTACAAGCAACTCTATGCCAATAAAATGGACAACCTGAAAGAAATGGACAAATTCTTAGAAAAGCACAACCTTCTGAGACTGAACCAGGAAGAAATAGAAAATATAAACAGACCAAACACAAGCACTCAAATTGAGACTGTGATTAAAAATCTTCCAACAAACAAAAGCCCAAGACCAGAGGGCTTCACAGGCTAATTCTATCAAACATTTAGAGAAGAGCTAACACCTATTCTTCTCAAATTCTTCCAAAATGTAGCAGAGGGAGGAACACTCCCAAACTCATTCTATGATGCCACCCTCACCCTGATACCAAAACCAGACAAGGATGTCACAAAAAAAGAAAACTACAGGCCCATATCACAGATGAACATAGATGCAAAAATCCTCAACAAAATACTAGCAAACAGAAACCAACAGCACATTAAAAGGATCATACACCATGATCAAGTGGGGTTTATCCCAGGAATGCAAGGATTCTTCAATATATGTAAATCAATCAATGTGATCAACCATATTAACAAACTGAAGGATAAAAAGCATATGATCATCTCAATGGATGCAGAAAAAGCTTTCGACAAAATTCAACACCCATTTATGATAAAAACCATCCACAAAGTAGGCATGGGGGAACCTGCCTCAACATAATAAAGGCCATATGTGACAAACCAACAGCCAACATTGTTCTCAATGTTGAAAAGCTGAAACAATTTCCATTAAGAGCAGAAACAAGACAAGGTTGCCCACCCTCACCACTATAATTCAACATAGTTTTGTAAGTTTTAGCCAGAGCAATCAGAAATGAAAAAGAAACAAAAGGAATCCAAATTGGAAAAGAAGAAGTAAAACTGTCACTGTTTGCAGATGACATGATACTATACAGAGAGAATCCTACAGATGCAACCAGAAAACTATGAGTGTGAATCAATGAATTTGGTAAAGTAGCAGAATACAAAATTAATACACAGAAATCTCTTGCATTCCTATACATTAATGACGAAAAATCTAAAAGAAATTAAGGAAACACTCCCATTTACCACTGCAACAAAAAGAATAAAATACCTAGGAATAAACCTACCTAAGGAGACAAAAGACCTGTATGCAGAAAACTATAAGACACTGATGAAAGAAATTAAAGATGATACAAACAGATGGAGAGCTACACCATGTTCTTGGGTTGGAATCAACATTGTGAAAATGACTGTACTACCCAAAGCAATCTACAGATTCAGTGCAACCCCTATCAAACTACCACTGGCATTTTTCAAAGAACTAGAACAAAACATTTTACAATTTGTATGGAAACACAAAAGACCCTGAATAGCCAAAGCAATCTTGAGAGAGCAAAATGGAGCTGGAGGAATCAGGCTCCCTGACTTCAGACTATACTACAAAGATACAGTAATCAAGACACTATGGTACTGGCACAAAAACAGAAATATAGATCAATGGAACAGGATAGATAGCCCAGAGATAAACCCAGGCACATATGGTCACCTTATCTTTGCTATAGGAAACATGAATAGATAATGGAGAAAAGACAGCCTCTTAAATAAGTTGTGCTGAGAAAACTGGACAGCTACATGTAAAAGAATGAAATTAGAACACTTCTTAACACCATACACAAAAATAAACCCAAAATGGTTTAAAGGCCTAAATGTAAGGCCAGACACTATAAAACATTTAGAGGAAAACTTAGGCAGAACACTCTATGACATAAATCACAGCTAGATCCTTTTTGACCCACCTCCTAGAGGAATGGAAATAAAATCAAAAATAAACAAATGGGACCCAATGAAACTTAAAAGCTTTTACACAGCAAAGGAAACCATAAACAAGACAAAAAGGCAACCCTCAGAATTGAGAAAATATTTACAAACGAATCAACGGACAAAGGATTAATCTCCAAAATTTACAAGCAGCTCATGCAGCTCAATATCAAAAAAACAAACAACCCAATTCAGAAATGGGCAGAAGACCTAAATAGACATTTCTCCAAAGAAGGTATACAGATTGCCCACAAACACATGAACGGATGCTCAACATCACTAATCATTAGAGAAATGCAAATCAAAACTACAATGAGGTATCCCCTCACACCAGTCAGAATGGCCATCATCAAAAAGTCTACAAACAATGAATGCTGGAGAGGGTGTGGAGAAAAGGGAACTCTCTTGCCCTGCTGGTGGGAATGTAAATTGATAGAGCCACTATGGAGAACAGTTTGGAGGTTCCCTAGAAAACTAAAAGTAGAACTACCATATGACCCAACAATCCCACTACTGGACATATACCCTGAGAAAACCATAATTCAAAAAGAGTCATGTACCACAGTGTTCATTGCAGCACTGTTTACAATAGCCAGGACATGGAAGCAACCCACGTGTCCATCCACAAATGAATGGATAAAGAAGATGTGGCACATATATATAGTGGAATATTACTCAGCCGTAAAAAGAAACGAAATTGAGTTATTTGTTGTGAGGTGGATGGACCTAGAGTCTGTCATACAGAGTGAAGTAAGTCAGAAAGAGAAAAAGAAATACCATATGCTAACACATATATGGAATCTAAAAAAAAAAAAAATGGTTTTGAAGTACCTAGGGGCAGGACAGCAATAAAGATGCAGACGTAGAGAGTGGACTTGACACAGGGAGGGAGAAGGATAAGCTGAGACGAAGTGAGAGAGTGGCATTGAGATATATACACTACAAAACGTAAAATAGATAGCTAGTAGGAAGCAGCTGCATGGCACAGGGAGATCAGCTAGGTGCTTTGCAACCACCTCGAGGGGTGGGTAGGGAGGGTGGGAGGGAGAGGCAAGAGGGAGGGGATATGGGGACATTTGTATATGTATAGCTGATTCACTTTGTTATACAGCAGCAACTAACACACCAATATAAAGCAATTATACTCCAATAAAGACGTTAAAAAAAAAGGGGGGTTTGGGAAGATGGAATTATGAAGTTGCTTGAAAACTAGCAGAAGGTAGTAGAACAAAATGTGGAATACGTTCAACAAAGTTCTTGATGAAAATGAAAAAATGTGTCTTTTATTTTTACTTAGAAACCAAAGGCACTTTTTGACCAACCCAATAATATGATATTAGTAGAAGCAGGAAAAATCTAACATTCTGCATTATATACAATATACTCAGGTTTATATATAGCTCTATAGACCCTATACCTTTAACGTTTTCTAAGAAAAATGAAGTAGATCTATGTTTACTAACACGGAAAGTTATACAAGACATATTTTTAAATGAAAAGCAATCAGAATTTAACATTCATTATATGATCCACTGTTTGAAAAAAATAATCCTTTATTTTAACGGAGTGTATTATTTTTAAAGGGGTGTATTGTTTCTGTGTGTCTATACACACACACACACACACACACGTGTATATATATACACAGACATACACATAAGACTTGGAGGAATACAAAATGTTTAAAATGCTGTCATTGTTACTAATATTAAAACAATAAAATCATGTTAGAGGGCAGTAATTTAACAATTACATAATGTAATTACTAATGTTATCTAAAAATACATACTGAAATATGTTAATTCACCACCTTAAAACTTAAAATTATCTCCAAAATATATTTTAAAAATAATATAGGTAACTTATCTCCTAGATTTCAAAATCAGAACGGAAACTTGAGAAATGTCTTGGGCTACAGTTTAGATCCAAAACAAAGAATAGACTGAAGAAAATAGAGGTCAGTATATTATCAAGTAAATAGATATATCCATTAATACCCATGTGCCACTTGCAATTAATTTATAAGAACAGCTTAATTCAGAAGAAAACTTGTTCAATGGAATTAATAATAAATTTTTAAAAATCTTTAACTTAATCTTTAATGAACAAGCATGGTGTGAAAAAAATCTTGAATCCAGGCTGTAAAAAGCATTGAAGTTAAAAGTTACAAAGAAGAATAACACCATGGATAGCAAAGGAGAGGGCATTTCACAGTTGCCAATAAATTTCCAGCTCTTTGTTGAAATTGTTTAAAATTAAATAATATGTTACTTTTTTAAATTCAGTGTTTATGCATTTCTCAATAAATCCCCTCCACCTCATTAATTAAGTTTGTTTCTTAATAAAGCTTTTGGCACATATATTCCGTCCATGTATTTGCATTTGCCCTGGTTTCTGGCCTGTGCCATAACATAGGAAATAAATCAGTAGATGTCATTTGGCCAAGTGTCAATGTTTTTTTTTTGTGTTTTGTTTTTTGCGGGCCTCTCTCACTGTTGTGGCCTCTTCTGTTGCGGAGCACAGGCTCCGGACGCGCAGGCTCAGCGGCCATGGCTCACGGGCCCAGCCCCTCCGCGGCATGTGCGATCTTCCCAAACCGGGGCACAAACCTGTGTCCCCTGCATCGGCAGGCGGACTTTCAACCACTACGCCACCAGGGAAGCCCTAAGTGTCAATTTTTAAGTGTAGAAAACTTGTTGTTAAAGTGTTATCTGCCAATTTTCCTGCTCCCATTGAACTTGATGTCATTTTGCCTCTTTAACTGAAGTTGTTTATTCCTCCTAAAGTCTCTGCAGACTTCCTGGTGTAGAGTTGGTCACTCCGCTTTCTCTTTCTCCATACTCACTGAGCTTGTGCATATTTCTATAAAATACTCATAATGATATCTCTTTTACTAGTTAGCAAACTCCTTGAGCGGAAGAACCTGGGGATACCTAAAGTCAGAGTTGATAGTTTTAGGACATTCTGGCCACTCTGTGAATTTTAGCACCTGGAAGGATAAATCTAGACACTACTGTTGTATTTCATTAACATGAAGAAACTCCAGTTCATCTGCCTTTACTTGTATCTCCCATGACCAACTCATTTTCTCTGTTTGCTTATCTCTGCTGTGTCAATATTCCTTCTACATAGTGATTATGACTTCTCTGGTCTTCCAAATCACTTTTATCTCCCACAATTAATTTCCTATTTCAAATTCCGAGGAGGGAAATACTGACATCATTGTTATTGTTGTTCTATAGCATTTGTCATAGGTCTGTGGGCTGCCCATAGATGATTTCCTTTGCATCAGATGAGTGCCCTTGACCTAATCATAGTGCTTAGGGAGGGGGTTGTGTTGTATACTATAAAGCATTGCTTCCTAGGTCAGCACTGACTGTTTCTTTACCAGCTGCCTTATTAAGAAGGTTAAAGAGGTTTTTCAGGCAAAGATTGAAAACTCCAATAAAATAATGCTGAATGCTGCTAATACAAGCATTCTTTGAAGATCACATGTTAGTCTTAATAGATTATTTTCAATTTCTAGTCTTTAAAACAAAGTTGACCTTTATGAATCTCATAGAGCCCACTAAGAAGTCCCATTTTATTTCTTTGTATTCCCATCTCTGGCTCTAGGACAACCATTCAATCAAAGGCATTTCTTCACGTTTTAGATGTTTCAACTTCTGTTGTCAGCAATGCTGATTCATAGAGAAAGAATTAAACAAAATAGAGTCTTGTTGTGAATGCACAAAAAAATCAATATTTGCCAAATAGAATAGAAGAAATCAATAGAGAAAGGCATGTTATTGTCAAGCTTCTAAAAGGATTTTGCCAACAATTGAAAGTAGGCAGAAATCTGTAAAAATATATTAGCTGTGCTGTCCTTTGGTATAATAGACTAAGATAGTATAAAAAGTAAACAAACAGAAAACATTGTGAATATATACTATAGAGATTGAGGTAAAGCAAATGTAAACTAAATAGGCCAGAGTGTGGTATTTAAACAATGCTTTTTAGAGACTAATATTGCTCTGAAAGTAGATTAGTTGTTTTGCATCATTAGAGTGATATATATATATATATATATATATATATATATATATATTTCTTAGTTCTTGACCTCTGGGAGAATGAACAATTGCATACAGATATCTTATGCCTTTTTCTTCAGTGAGAAATACTATGAGTCAAGATGTCCTTGCATAGCCTAAGAAGTCATAGTAACTTTTAATAGATTCAAACCCTCCAGGAAGAAGCTGTTCTATCTCACCAACACAAGATGACGATTTCATGAATGATAGTTTTGGGGTTTTTTTTAATTTAAGAAAAATTAGATTTGAGTTAAAAAAAAAACATGGATAAAGAATCACCATCATAAAGATGACTCTGGCCTGACATTTATTTCATAAGTAAAATGATTTAAAGTTCTGTGAGGTCAAAGACTGAGATTTACTAAGATAAATTTCCTGTTGTCTTATATACAACAAAAGGCTTTATATCAATTCCTGATACTGGTTATCATTAATAGTGTTTTCTATTTTTCAAAGAAATTTTGCAAACATAACGTGGTTTAGCCTCAAAGAAATCCTGTGGCTGATAGAAATAGAGACATACTGGGCCCGTTTTATAGATGAGGAAATGGTGATGAAGAAAAAATTAAATGGCTTAACCAAAGTTACAAAGCAAGTTAGAGACTGAAATGTGAATTACTAATTCCCCTAGAAGTGCTTTTCCTGCTACTCTGCACATATTCTCTACTGTAGGAATAACTGTCCTGCTTGCATATGGAATAATCAAAAGAAATTCTATTTAGAAATAAAACCCATTACTGTACTGATATCTATGCCAACATACACTTGCAGTATGATCAGAAGCAATGTTTTGATCAACATATGGAAATACAAATGTCAATATGTTTTTAAAATTTCAGAAGATAACCCAAAATATATCATCATACCTTTTAGTAGAATAGAATCTTTGAATACCATAGATTTGTAGGAATAATGGTATTGAGAGCAAATATTTACAGCACATTTACCATGTGCCTAATATTGTAGTGTTTGATCCTGTGAGTTATAAGTTATTTGTCACATGTAATTTTACAGTTGAAGAAATTGAGTTATAGAGAGGTAAGTGATTTGCTGCAGACCACAGAGCTAGTTTATATTTTCAGCAACAAATAACTGTAAAAGGTGGTATTCTCTTTATTATTAAAGACAGGTTGCCCATGAAATGATCTGAATGGTGTGCCAGAAAATAGTAGTAAGCCAGACTTACAATAGTCTTGTAATTCTGTATTATGAACAGTGAGATTTCTAGATACTAAAACAGAGGGAGCTGTACTGAAGATGATCCATTATGTTTTGTTCATAGACCTTTCATGAACAGTAAGAAATTATGGCTGGATATCACTAAACTAAAGAATCATAGAGTTAACTCCTGACCTTTGGTAACAAAATATTAAAATAAAGTGCTCAGAGAATTGATTTTACAAAACTTGCTAATCATCTTAGAACATTCTCTAACACCATATACAAAAACTCAAATGAATTAAAGTCCTAAATGTAACACCAGAAACTATAAAACTCCTAGAGGAAAACATAGGCAGAACACTCTTTGACATAAATCACAGCACTATTTTTTTTTGATCCTTTTCCTAACAAAGGAAATAAAAGCAAAAATAAATAAATGGGACCTAATTAAACCTGAAGGTTTTACACAGCAAAGGAAACCATTGACAAAATGAAAAGACAATATTGAATGAAAGAAAGTATTTGCAAATGATATGACTGATAAGGGATTAATATCCAACATATATAAACAGCAAATACAACTCGACATCAAAAAAAATAAACGATTAGAAAATGGGCAGAAGAACTTAATAGGCATTTTTCCAAAGAGGAAATGCGGATGGCCAACACATGTGCAGACACATGAAAAGATGCTCATTATCGCTAATCATCAGGGAAATGCGAATCAAAACCAAAATGGTGTAGGACCTCACACCTGTCAAAATGGCTATTATCAAAAAAGAACACAAATTAAAAAATATTAGTGAGGATGTAGAGAAAAGGGAACCCTGGTACATTATTGGCGGGAATGTAAATTGGTGCAGCCACTGTGGAAAACAGTATGGAGATTTCTTAAAAATCTAAAAATAGAACTATCATATAACCCAGCAATTCCACTCTTGGGTATATGAAAAAACAAAAACACTAATTGGAAAAGATACACACACCCCAATGTTCATAGCAGCATTATTTACAATTTCCAAGACACAGAAACAACGTAAGTGTCCCTCAACAGCTGAATGGATAAAAAAGCTGTAGGGGATGTGTGTATACACACATGCACGCACACACACACACACACACAAATGGAATAGTACTCATCCATAAAAAAGAACAAAATGTTGCCATTTGCAGCAACATGGTTGGACTTGGAGGGCATTATGCTAAGCAATATAAGACAGAGAAAGATGAATATTGTATGATATGGCTTATATGTGGAACCAAAAAAATATAACAAACTAATGAATAAAGCATAAAAGAAGCAGACTCACATATATATAGAAAAACTAATGGTTACCAGTGGAGGGAAGGGGTAAAATAGGATGAGGGAGTGAGAGGTACAAACTATCGGGTGTGAAATAGGTTCAAGGATGTATTGTACAACACACGGAATATAGCCAATATTTTGTAATGAGTGCAAATTGAAAGTAACCTTTAAAAACTGTATAAAAATTTAAAAATTAAAGGGCTTCTTACTCTAAAAATTTAAATTAAAAAAATAAAGTTCTCAGCAGAATTGATTTTACAAAACTCGCTAATCAGAGAAGTGTTACTTGTTATACTAAACATTGTTGAACCTCAAAATGAAAACAATGGTTCAACTGCACAAACAGTATTTGAATAAAGATCATTCAGTTTTCAGACTTATATTGGAAAAAAACTTATAACCAACACTATCATTTTCTTAAAGCAGCAAAATAGGGTAGCAAGTTCAAGTTCTCCTTTAAATATAGAGACTTAATGGTAATTTTGATATCGAAATCATTCACAGGATGTAAAATCTATATATGAGTAATTGAATCATTGAGTAGAGGTTTTTTGCCCAATAAATATTATGAATTAGAAAAATAAATGAACAAATAAACCTACAATAAATCTCAAATAACTATAATCCTTCACAGGTTTGGTTATATATTTACACATTCCATGGCCAGACAATCTCTAAATTTGTAAATATTTATTGGAATATAATATTTAATAGCTAGATTAAAACTTTTAAAATTAAGAATGTTTTCCAATGCCTTTAATAGAATGTGATATGTAATACTGATTTTAATGTTCAGCTCTTGACCTTAAGTGTAACAATGTAAGATAAAAGATTTACATAAATGTGAATTACTTTCCTAAACAACTGAAATAAGGCCAGTTTCATATGACCTGCTAGGTATTCCTTGATTTTCAATAGATTTTATTATAACTGTCAATTAGTAATTGGGAATGAAATTTTTAAAAAATCAAAGACTTTGTAAGAAATTACTCTATTGGTAATTACCCATACTAGACAGCTCAGGATATTTCTAAGATTAATTATTATGCTTAAAATATCAAGAAATGCCAGTCTAGTAAGGCATAACTTGATATTAGCAGAATTTTTTAAATTCTCAAATAGTGAAGCAAGCATTATATTACACATTACCAATAATTTACAGGAAGAAAGATTACTTCAGTAATTGTTAACACAAGGAAGACAGGCTAATTGCCATGAAACATGTGGAATGTGGAAATGGAATTCTGTTCCCCCAATAGTGAACTTTGGTGTAAAGTAAAACCTTTCAAAAGTTCCAAAGAGTTAATAAAGTGAGATAAGCAAGCACGTTTGGGGGTTTGTTTTTTGTTTTTAATTTTTATTGAAATATAGTTGATTTACAATGTTGTGTTAGTTTCAGGTGTACAGCAAAGTAAGTCACATATATATATATATTCTTTTTTAGATTCTTTTCCATTATAGGTTATTACAAGCTATTGAATGTAGTTCCCTGTGCTATACATAAGTCCTTGTTGATTATCTATTTTATACATGGTAGTGTGTATATTTTATCCCTCCCTACCTTTCCCCTTGGTAGCCATATTCTATGGTTTCAGATATTTCTATGTCTGTGAGTCTGTTTCTGTTTTGTAAATGAGTTATTTTAATCTTTTTTTTAGATTCCATGTATAAGTTATACCCTAGGATATTTGTCTTTTTCTGTCTGACTTACTTCACTTGGTATGATAATCTCTAGGTCCATCCATGCTTTGCTGCAAATAGCATTATTTCATTCTTTTTATGGCTGAGTAATATTCCATTGTGTATATATACACCACATCTTCTTTATCCATTCATCTGTCAATGGACACTTAGGTTGCTTCCATGTTTTGGCTGTTTACCAAAGACATAGTATTGTCACGTCTCCCAAATGGCAGCAGTGAGATGTGGAATGGCAAATATCCATCCACAGCCTCAATCTGTTGCTCTTTGGTCACCCCTCCTATATAAGCAGTAATTTTCCCCAACTTTATACAGGATCATTGTCATGAAAACTTTTGATCTCTCACAGTGATTCATACTCCATAATGATCTTATTACCGCCCAAGGAATGGTGACCTCAAGTTCAAACATGTAAAAAATCATGTGCTTCGTTTCTTAGCCCAAGGGCAGAAAAAAAATATTTCTGTATTTTAACAGAGCTCTATAAAGAACTACATATTGTTGCTGTTAAACAGAGATATTATAAGATGATACTAGAGTACTAATATATGTGTATAAGTCGCCTGCTGTGTTTTGTCTACTAAAATATCCCTTAGGAAACACTGTGTTCAACTTGCCAACTTGCCATTTGTACTAACTCCCCTTTCCATAACTTTAGTAGGTTGTGGGAAATAAAAGTATATAATTAATGAATCATGATGCCCTACCTTAAGAACTTAAGAAGTAAAGTAAAATCTCAAATACTTGAGAGGTAATGTAGAACTAGGGTGTAAGTTCTTAAGTGAATCATTTGTTTTGTGTAAGTACCAGTTTATACTAATTTTATGTGAAACTTTAATGCCATATATATATATATATTTATCCAATTACAAACTATAGGTATCATCATAGAAAAGTAGTTATTATGAGAAGTAATTCATTTTCTGTTTGAGGAAGTTATTTGATTTGATTTGAATTACCATATCAGCAGAGATTTTCATGAATTAGAAAACCATTTAATGTCTCTTTCATCTACCTAGACTGAACAGCCTAATATTCATTATAAAAAAAAGCACTGCAATCAATTAGTAACCATTGGTATACTTGGAGTTGTATTCCCCCACAGAAAGTTGCTTAATGATTCACAAGGATATACTGAATAAGAATTGTTCCCTAGAAATAGACTAGGAGTTAGGCAATTGGAATATTTATATTTCATTGATTTAGTTAAGTCTTTCTTGTTTGCATTACAAGAAGGAAAATATTATTACATGGCTCCTGGATAGAACTGAGTTATTTAGGGTTTTCAGTGTATTTAGATACATAAAGGAAAGTTTAAAAATAGCCCTAGAAAGCAAAGGTAGTAGAGTTAATGTTTTAAAGAATGCAAAATATGAATAAAGCAGTATCCTTGACTTTTAGGATCAACCTACCTAATGAGGAGACCTTTTTTGTAAAAAATAAAAGTTATAAGAAATGATTAAGGGCAGAAAAAGTACTGATTAATTTTGATTGACAGAAACTTAACTCACTTGCTACCTTCTAATATGTAAGTCACCATTTATTCAAATGATATTTATTGACCACTTGTTATGTACCACATTCTGATTAAGGTATTAGGATAAAACAGTGGAAGTAAAAAGTTCCAGGGCTTCCCTGGTGGCGCAGTGGTTGAGAGTCCGCCTGCCGATGCAGGGGACACGGGTTTGTGCCCTGGTCCGGGAAGATCCCACATGCCGCGGAGCCGCTAGGCCCGTGAGCCATGGCCGCTGAGCCTGCGCGTCTAGAGCTTGTGCTCCGCAACGGGAGAGGCCACAACAGTGAGAGGCCCGCGTACCACAAAAAAAAAAAAAAAAAAAAAAAAGTTCCAGTTCTCATGGAATATTCCATGAGGTAGGCAAGACATGACTAAATATGTTGGTATAACAATAATAATAAAATGATACCTGTCACATTACTTATATACCTGGAACTGATCTAAAAATATTGTATATATCAAATTATTTAATCCTCATGCCAATACTATGAGGTGATTACTAATATTATTTCCATTTTATAAATACAGAAACTGAAGTGTTCTGCTATGTAATTTGCCCAAAGTCACACAGCTATTAAATAGTGGAGCTAGTGATGTCAGTTACATAATATTAATTGTTATATAGGGAAGAAAATCACAAATGAGATACAGTAGATAAGAATGGAATGTGGCAAGAATGAGGGACATGTTTATTTTATATAAAGTTAGGGTCAGGGAGGATCACAGTGATAAAGTGACATTTGATCTCAAACCTGACAGAACCAAGGAAATAATACCTAGAAGAAAGTGGTCCAGGCAGAGAGAAAGTTACAGAGTTGGATACATATTTAATGTATTCCAGAAACAGCATGGATGGGCCTAAGGCAGGGGATTGAAGACTGCAGCGGAAGAAGTAAGATTAATCAGTTCATGTGGCTGTGATGCTGAGGGAGATGGGAAGACTTTGCAGTTTTCTGAAAAGAGAAGAAACATGATCTAATTTGTGCTTTAAAATGATTGTTCTGACAACATTGAGGACAGTAAAATTAAGTAGGTAAGGGAGAAAGCAAGGAGGCCAGTTCGTAGTCAACAGTTTTAATCTAGTCAAGAAACCATAGTGGCCTGAACTTGGTAGGATTGAAGGTATGAACTTTGGTTGAAATATGAATATGTGATTTGCTGATTAATTATGTGAGGTGTGAGAGAAGAGGTAAGTTAAGGGGGATTCTAAGTTTATATTTAGTCCTGAGATACTAGAAAGATATATTAATCATTTACTCAAACATGGAAGCTTGTGGGAGAAGCTAGTTGATGGGGGAAAATAAATGTTGAAGAAGAGAAAAATGAATGTCCTTAGTAAGCATGAGGGAATAGGATATAATGCATGAGAGATTGCTTTTAGATAGGGGCTTAGAAAGCTAATTCATTGCGGCAAGAAAGAAGGCAGAGTCTGTGGGTAAAGATGAAAATGAGTTGGTAAATGGTAGTATGTGAAAGTTTATTCTGAATTTCTTCTATTTTATAATTGAAATAAGAAGGAAAGTTACTAGAAGAAGGTAAGTATGGGAGGAGAAGATATTGAAGGTCTGAAATAGAGAAGTAATTGCTGCCCCAAAAAGAGTGAAAGCAAATAGGCTAAGTAAATATGTGTTCTTCTGTAGCCATTGTCAGCTGTCTAGGTGCAAGTTCAGAGCAGGTAGAGTGCTATGTTAGGGTGGATTTTTTGGCCCATCTTATATCATGAAGAACTAGAGTGACAAGAAATTTGAGTATATTTGCAATTAGTGATTATAATAGTGGACTATTTAAGGGAGGGAGGGAGGAAGTTAAGGCACAAGATAAGCAAAGAATAATGAAAAGTTGGTGTGATTAATAGAATACAGTTCCTGATTTAGGCAAATCGTTGTTCAATATAGAGTACTAGAAGAAGTAACCTGAAAGAGAGAGTAACCTATAGCTGTCAGTTTGTCATTTACCAAGAACAGACAAGGTGAATTATAATACTTGGCATTGGCAGTTCCATTGAAAAAAATCAATTATCTGTACAGCCTCAGGTTATTCTGGTTTTCTGTGTTTGAACAAGTTTTGCTAACAGTCATCTTTATACCACTAGAATAGCTCACTGCAGTAAGTGTGTGGCTGTGTAAAATACTGAGGCACAGAGGGTAAAAGTGCAACACATTGAAGAATAATGAACAGCTTCCCTATGCTTAGCATTCTGTAAGGTGATTAAGTTTTTTCCAAGTTCAATCCACAATGGCTCAGAAATCAGTCAAAGGTAGAGTAAGTGATTATAAAGACTTATGATTCAATGTTTCTTAGTAATAGGCAGTGTAAGAGGAACCTAATGTGGACTATTTCCTTGCCCATTCATAACAAACTTTACAGTCAAATAGTAAAACATGTGCTCACTCTGCAATACTCAAATGTAAATTATGCTCCATTTATGTATTGTTGTGCTGGTAAAAAATATGAATATTTGGTGTTCTAGAGATTATGTGTATCATAAAATCAGAATTATTCAGGTTTTTATACAAGAGTCTTTTATGCTTTTGTGTTAATATGAGTCTGTCCCAGAGGTTGTTCACCTCTAAGTGCACTAATAATAATATTTATGAGTTTTCTTACCTTAGGAGAAAATCCTTGTAGCTAGTACCTACATCAAGGTACTGCCAGCCTGGGGTATTGATGTGAAATTCAGCTAGGTTCTCTAGTTGATTGCCTTTGATTATGTTACACATATTTTTTAACACAATGCTTAATAAAGAAAGGACTGGCAGTTCATCCTGTTAATTTTATGCTTGGTAGACAGTAATCCACAGCTTATGATTTCCCCCTTTTCTACGTGTCTTTTGTTTGCTGTCTGTTAGTTTATATGTTCACTTCTAGAGTTTCCTTACAAAATCAATTAGATGTAGATATAACATAGTTTTGGAATCACCTTTTATAAACTAATATATCCATCTGTATTTTGAATACTAACTTTGTGCTAAAAAGTCCTGTATTAGGGTATGGAGGATTCAGAAGAAAGATAAGAATTTTTTCTTGCCTTCAAAAGTGTCTGTTTTAGTTTTCCAATATTACTGTTGTATGTTCTTGTGTCTTTCATTCTCATTTCTCTCTTCAGCCACCAATTATTTTTCCCAGGTCCTATGCTGACACCCAGCTATCTCAAATATCTAATTTCATTTGTCGTCTACAACCAAAATATCCTACTTGATTCCAACCTCCCTTGTACCACCTTATGGTTTATAAGTATTTGGCATATTTTTAGGATCCTGAAAATTAGTTGGAGCTACTGTGATAAATTCATGTATGCCCTCAGGTATTTTTAATTGAAAATGCTCAAATATATTACCACACTCTTTTGGTTCATTTCAGGCTCTATTATTTCCTTTCATATCAATAAGATTATCTTTGGCAATGCCAGAATTATGAATGCTGTCTTTTGTCAGCAAAAAATAATGAATTAATATTAAATTTTAAGTATTAAATTAATCAAAAAGAAGTAATGTTCAAAACTCTTCCATATTACTTTTAAATATTGTCCATCAGAAAACTGATACAGCTGCCCATTCTTGATTTCAGGCTGGGGAAGCACTTCTTCTGCATTAGAAAGCTCATATATTGTACACTTTCAAGATGCACCCTTTTTCAGCTGTACCAAAATAACTCAGTATTTTTCAGCTACACCTCAAATGACAGCAGAAAGGATGTGAATTATAGAATGTACTGAATTCATATAGTCAAAATTAATTAAAAGAGAGGTCAAACCATGAAAATCTCTACACTGACAAGTCATTCTCAGATATTTCTCTCCAAAAAAATCTAAATTTTTGCTTTGCACTTGTTATAATTTGGCCTTTGGAGAACCATTCAAATTCTCTATAATAAAGAATTTCATATTGAGACCCCTTATCTTGACAGATTAGTGATGTGAGACCGTATCTTTTAGTTTAAGATTAATAAACAAGACTTCTTTTGTTAAAAAACTTAGTAGGAAGCTTCAGGATGAGAATTTTGTGTTGGAGTAATTCTAAATTTTGGAAACATTTTAACTTTTATATATGAGCTTTATTATCAAGGAAAGATAATCCATATTGTGCATATTAAGGGGAGCAGACCCAATTCAGTCATTTGCCTTAGAGTTTTATGATTTCTCAATATAGCACTGGAGTTATATGTCCCATCTTGCATGGTGATGATAGCAGAGCTTAAGTATACCTAGGCTTAATTGTATTTTCTTTCGTTGACATTTTCCAATTTAATTAAAACCTCCATAATGTCAACAATTGCTTATATTAATTCCTATTAACAGGATGAACTTCAGTCATGAATATTGTGCTTGCCTGTTCATGTTTAATCCTATAATATTTTATACCTTTTAGAATGAAATAATGGGACAGAGCCTGGCAAACAGAGGGCCATCAGTAAATATGTATTGAACTTTTAATAGCAGGGATCCTAAAAATGTAATATTCATAATAGTATAAATGCATTGAGTGTTTACCATGTGCCTAAGCTGATTCTGGATTAAGAGCCCTAATTTACGTACTGTATGTGGCATTTTGTCACAGCAGTTTGACATAAAGTATATTTTGAAAGATCCTCCCCCACTCAAACTTTTAAAACTCATATTTCCAAATATTTTATGGATTATTTTACATAGCATCAAGTAATTTTTGAGATAGTTATTTCATTACATCCTTGAGCTTCCTAAAATCACCATACTCCTTCTAGGGCTGAGGCAGGAATTTGACAGTATGGAACGAAGCACAGGAATGGAATGGAGGTCATTGCTGAGGCCCAAATATCAGGTGTGGTTCAAGAATAGCTTTGCACACATTATTTGGTGATTTTAAAGAATCAACAAACAGACAAACATGTTTTTACATTTTGACTCTGTTGCTTTGACATATCCGTTGTTTTAAAGAGGCTCATAAACTCAATAATGACAAATGTATTGTTTTGGGTTAGACATAATATGCTTAAGGGAATGTCAAAAGAGACAGATATTAAGACTGATTTTTGCAGCTTTATTACTTGGTTAAAACCACCCCAGCCTAATCCCTATCCAAAGTGCATATACTTTGAGTCCTTAGGTTTCTGGATTATATCAACTCCTTAATTAACGTTTAGAATAGAGGAGAAAATAAGTCTATTCAATTTGGTATGACACCTAAGAAAAGTAGTAATTAACAGAATCTGAATGATTTTGAGGAAGAAAACGAATTAGCACTTTTATAAAAGCTAATTGTTCAGCAATTTTGTTTGAAGAGATGACTGCAGGTGTCATTTGTCTCTGCCTCTATTCTATAGAAGTTTGATAGGAAAATATAAGGGACATTTCATTAGAAAAAAGTTTAGTAGGCTTTTGTCCTACTCTTTGTCTGGAAGACCTTCTAAATCTGAAGTTCTTCCTTGAACCACAGTATGACTTTCAATTTTTTATTGAGTTATAACAAGCATACAATGTTATTTTAGTTTCAGGTGTAGGACACAATGATTTGATATTTTTCTATTACATTATGAAAGGATCACCACAGTACGACCAGTTACCATCTGACACTATACAATGTTGTTACAGTGTCACTGACTATATACCCTATTTGTATATTACATCCCATATCTTATTAACTTTATAGCTGGAGATTGTGCCTCTTAATCCCCTTTATCTATTTCATCCATTCTCTCACCCCCACCCCTCTGGCAACCACCAGTTCATTCTCTGTATCTATGAGTCTGTTTCTGTTTTGTTTTGTATTTCATTTGTTTTGGCTTTTTAGATTGCATTTATAAGTGAAATCATACAATGTTTCTTTTTCCCTGTCTGACTTATTTCACTTAGTATAGTACCCTCCAGGTCTATCCTTGCTGCCACAAATGGCAAGATTTCTTACTTTTAAGGCCGAGTAATATTTCATTGTGTGTGTATGTATATATATATGTATGTGTGTGTGTGTATATATATCTATATATATATACCACACCTTCTTTATCCATTCATCTGTGGATGGACACTTACATTACTTCCATATCTTGGCTATTGTAAATAGTGCTGCAGTGAACATAGGGGTACATATATCTTTTAAAATAGCTGGATAATATGGTAGTTCCATAATATTTTCCATAGTGGCTGCATCAATTTACTTTCCTACCAACAGTGCACAGGGTTCCCTTTTCTCCACATCCTTGCCAATACTTACTGTTTCTTGTCTTTTTGATAATAGCCATTCTACCAAATGTGAGTGGTATCTCGTCGTGATTTTTATTTGTATTTCCCTAATTAGTGATGTTGAGGACCTTTTCATGTATCTGTTGACCATGATTATGTCTTCTTTGGAAAATATCAGTTCAGGTCCTCTGCCCATTTTTTAATTGGGTGGTTTGTTTTTTTAGTATTGAGTTCTATGGGTTCTTTATATACAGTTGACCCTTGAACAATGTGGGTTTGAACTGTGCAGGTCCACTAATATGCAAATTTTTTCAATAAATATACAGTCAGCCACCTGAATCCCTGGATCCCACATCCACAGATTCATCCAACCACCGATTGCAAATTTAATACGTGATCCACACAGTTGGTTGTATCTGAGGATGCAGAATCCACAATACAGAGGGTCAACTTTGAGATTTAAGCATCTGCAGGTATCTGCAGGTATTTGAGGAGGATCCTGGAATAAAAAAGAATGAAATATTGCCCTTTGCAGTAACGTGGATGGACAAAGAAAATATTATACTTAGTGAAGTAAGTCAGAGAAAGAGAGATACTATATGATATCACTTATATGTGGAATCTAAAAAATAATACAAATGAATCTATATACAAAACATAGGAAACAAACTTATGGTTACCAAATGGGAGAGGGAGGGAAGGAGGGACAAATTAGGAGTATGGTATTAACAGACACAAACTACTGTACATAAAATAGATAGGCAACAAAGGTTTACTGTATAGCTCAGGGAATTATATTCGATATCTTATAATAACTTATATTGGAATATAATCTAAAATAATAACAATTACTTTGCTGTACACCTGAAACTAACACAATATTATAAATCAACTATAAATCAGTAAAAAATTCAGATATAGAAGAACATTTTATTTAAATAAAGGTATTTAAATTTTATTAAAATACACTTCCTCTTATGGTTACCTATGTCATAATAAAGGATTTATGAATATATGTCTCAAGAATTCTCATGTGCTTCCATTCTAAAAATAACAAGTTAACACCTGTTTACCTACATCAGGTGATTAAGTCATTCAACCCACTAATTATCTTTTGGTATAAGATGAGTAGAAGCCTTGCTATCTAAATCATTCCTCCCAAATTATATTATGTCATCATCAGGTCTTTGCTCCCAATTTTTGGTCTTTATCTTTTATTTTTATCCAATTTATGTAAGCTAAAACAGACAAAACAGTTTATCCACCTCACCCTACCCCCACCTCTTTCAACCACCAATTTATTCTCTGTATCCATGAGCTTGATTTTGGTATTTTTTCTTTTTTTTTAGATTTCACACATAAAAGAGATCATACAACATTTGTATTTCTCTGTCTGACTTATTTCACTTAGCATAATGTCCTTGCGGTTCATCCATGTTTTCACAAATGGCAATATATCATTACTTTTTATGGCTGAATAATATTCCATGGCATATATATACCACAAATTCTTTATTCATTCACCCATTGATTGACACTTAGGTGGTTTCATATACTGGCTATTGTAAATAATGCTGCAGTGAACATGGGAGCGCATATATCTTTTTGAATTAGTGTTTTTGTTTTATTCAGATAAATGCCTAGAATTGCTGGGCATATGGTATGAATAGCTAATATATTTTTGATAAAAAGAATAAAGTCAGAGGAATCTGTCTATCTGATTTTCAGACTTGTTATACATGTGTGTTATTGTTGGAGGAATAGACACACAGGTCAGTGGAACAAAATTGAAAATATAGAAATAGACCAACAAAATATGCAGCTGAATTTTGGCAAAGTAGTAAAAGCAAATTAAGGAAAGAAAGATTGCCTCCTTTTCAACAAATGGTGCTGGAGCAATTTGATATCCATAGGAAAAGAAAGAAAGGAAGGAAGGAAGGAGGAAAGAGAGAGAGAGAGGGGGAGAGGGAGGGAGTTGGGGGGAGAAAGGAAGGAGGGGGGAAAGAAGGAAGGAAGGAAGGCAGGACAGACAGGAGGGAGGAAAGAAAAGAACTTTGACTTAAGTTGCACACTTTATACACATACTAGGTCAAAATGGATCATGCAGTTAAATATACAATATGTAACTATAAAACTTTTAGAGAAAAAAGTAGTAAACCTTCAGAATCTAGAGCTAGTTGAAAAGATCTTAGACTTTATAACTAAAGCACAATAGATAATAGAAAAATTGGTAAATTGGACTTCAAAATTAAAATGGTTCTGCAAAAGACTCTGGTAGAGAGATGAAAGCGTAATGTAGACTGAGAGAACGTATTTGGAAACCACATGTCCAGTAAAGCACTAATATCTAGAATACATAAAGAACATCTAATGTTACTGTAAATATTTAAACTAGAGAGTGTAAACAGAAATGAAAAAAATCCTGAATACTAAAAAACAAAATGAAACAAAAACAAAAACCTCCCAATGCTCAACAGTAAACAGTCTGAGTAAAAAAATGAACAAAAGACATGAAGAGAAATTTACTGAGGAGATAACAGGTATCAAATAAGCTCATGAAAATATGTTCAACTTCATTGGCTATTAAGGAAATGGAAATTAAAACCCAAATGAGATAACAGTACACACCTATCAGAATGGCTAAAATAAAAAATAGTGATGACACCAAAGCTAGCAAGAATGTTTAGAAACTGAATCACTTATACAATGTTGGTGGAATTGTGAAATTATACAGCCACTCTCTAAAGCGGTTTGGTAGTTTCTTAAAATACTAAATATCCAATTAATATTCAACTCAGCAACTGCACCCCTGAGGATTTATCCCAGAGAAATGAAAATCTGAACAGGAATGTTTAGCACTACTTTATTTGTAATAGCCCAAAACTAGAAATAACAAATATATCCTTCAGCTTGTGAGTGGTAAACAAACTATAGTACACTCAAACCATGAAATACTATTTAGCAGTAAAAAGCAAATTATTGACACATACAACAACCTTGATAAATTTCCAGAGAACATGCCTAGTTATAAAGGGCAATTTCAAGGGTTCCTACAGTATAATTCCATTTACATAGATTCATGAAATGACAAATTTATAGCAATGGAGAACCCAGGGTTTAGAAGAATGTGGGATAAGAAGAAAATGGGAGTGGCTACAAGGACAACATGAGGGATCTTTGTTTTGACGGAAATATCCTGTATCTTGACTATATCAATGTCTTATTATGGTGGTGACGTTACACCAAATTTTTGCACAATTGCCATTAGGAGTAACTGGGTAAAGGCTATATGAGATCTCTCCGTATTATTTTTTACAATTTTATGTAAATCCATAATTACCTCAAAATTGAAAGTTTAATTTATAAATAGTAGAAAGATGTAAAAATATATACCATGCTAACACTATTCCAAAGTAAGTTTGAATGGTTATGTTAACTTCAGAAATTTGACTTTAGGGCAAAGAATATTACCAGGGATAAAGCATATCCTTTCATGATCATAAAGGGGCCCATTCATCAAGAGGGCATAAAGATTCTAAATGTTTATGTACCTAATAACAGTGCTTTAATATATATGAAGCAAAAAAATGTTAGAACTGAATGGAGAAATAAACATATCATAAATTATAGAGATTTTAAATTTTTCTCTAAATAATTGATAGACCATCTAGACAAAAAATCAGTAAAGATGCAGAAGATTTAATCAACACTGCCAAATAACATGCCTAACTGATATTTATAGAACAGTCCACCCCAAAACAGTATAATACAGATCACTTTCACATTCTTTCAAGTGCATTCAGAACATTTATTAATATGGAACTTCTTCTTGATATAAAAGAAGTCTACATGAATTAAAAGGATTCAAGTGATGTAAAATAATTAGAAATCAGTAAGAGAAAGATATCTGGAAATTCTCCAAATATTTGGAAGCTAAATAACAAACTTTTAAATATCCCATGGATCAAAGACGAATTCAAAATTGGAACTATAAAGTACCTTGAACTACATTAATATGAAAATGCAACATGCCAAAATATGTGGAAAGCTGCTAAATCATTACCTATGGTTCTCTCTGTAGCAGTAAATACCAATAGTAGAGAAAAAGAAGTCTTAAAGTAGTGTGGTATTGGCATAAACATAGACAAGTATTTAGATCAGTGGAAGAAAAGGGATTCCTGAAATAGATACGGACAACTGATTTATAACACAGATAGAAAAGCAATTCAGTGGAGATTAGACACTGTTTTCAACAAATGAAGTCATATCAATTGAATATCTATAAAAATAAAAATACCTCACACTATTGATCAAAATTAACTCAAAATGGAACATAGGCCTAAATTTAAAACCTAAAATTACTTAGCATCTAGAAGAAAATATAGGAAAATTACCTCTGTGATATTAAAATTTGAAGGATGTTTTTGAAGTGTGCCATAAATATCCATAATGGAATTAATGGATAAAATTTTCTTCTACAAAATTAAAGACTCAAGTTCTTAGAGTTAAGAAAATGAAAGGCAAGCTGCAGAGTGAAAGAAACTATTTCCAGTGTATATGTTTGGTAAGGGAATAATATCTAGGGTATATACGGAACTCTCAAAACTCAGTAATAGGAAGCAAAAACCTAATAAAAAGAATGAGCAAAAGATTTGAACAGGTATTACCAGCAAAGATATACTAATGGCAAATAGGCACACAAAAAGGTGCTCAACATTGTTAGTTATTAGGACAAGGCAGATAACAACCACACTGCTAGAGGGAATGTAAAATGGAGCAGCCATTTTGGAAACCCGTTTCTTAAAATTTAAACATGTATCCTCCATGTGATCTAGCCATTGTACATCTACATATTTATTTATTTAATAAAATATTTTTACAAAAATATGTTTGCAAATATTTATAACAGCTTTATTCATAATTGCTTTGGAAATAAATGTCTTTTGAAAATTGAAATTGCAGTACATCCGTAATATGGAATACTACTCAGGAAAAGAAATAAATGAAATATTGATGAGCTACAACACAAATAAGTGTTTGCCAAAATGCGCAGAACTATACACCAAAAAGGGTAAATTTCAACATATGTAAACTATATTTCTGTAATTCTGGCTAAAAATAATCATTCACTGCTCTTAGATTTTGTCTGAAAATCATGGTTTTATTTTGGTCCTTATTTTAAATAATTTATTTCAACAATGGTCATTTTTAGATTTTGAGTAGCTTTTATCTGCACTCCTCTAAATAAATATTAATCTATTAAAAGAGCAATTAAAAGTAACAACTTGAATTCTTAACTAAATAAGTTTCCAAATCACTCTAATGTGTACTTTTCAAATAAATACAAAAAAGAATAAATATGAGGAAGAACTAGTGAAAATGCAAACACAGGCTCTATTAGTGATGACTTGAAAGTCATGTTGTGCATGATCATTTGTTGCTCTTTCATAAAAATTCATGATATTTTTGTTTAATTTTTTCCTATTGAAATCATTAAATAGTCTTCAAGACTTGTGAAGCAAAGTTTGAAAATTTGGGCAGTCCATGACATTTGCAGTTATCAGTGAGTAGGAGGATGCCTTTGACAGGTAAAGCTCTCTAAAGGAACTAAGGCTTCACAAGCAATTCATTTTTCTCAGTTTTACTCATATTTGGCCCTTTGGTCAAATTTGGTCTTTTTAAGACAGAGCTACATTGTTATTTTTTTGAGTGAAGTGAGACAAATACTTTGGCAGGTGGCGTCATCAGTGTTAAGAATCTTAAAATTAAATATCATATATAATTTTGGCTTTAATCAGTGGCTTATATTCTGTGTCCTTGATTAATATATGTGAGCCTTTGGTTAGGAAAAACAAATGAGATGATCCAGATGAGAATGTTGAAGAATTTGGTAATAAGGATTATAAGAATAGGTAGCTACAAGATGGAACAGGTAAGGTCACTGAGGGCTCCGAGTATCTTACCTAACCTTCCTTGATCTGCTTGCCTACAGCCAGGCCTATGCCCCTGGCTCATAACCTGGAGAAAGTTGGCCTGATTTGGCTCCCAGGCCTATGCTTTACTTGCTGGGAAGGAAGGTGGGAAACCAAACACCCAACTGAAGGATGTGGTGGGAGTAGGAAGGGACAGTGTATTGAAAACAAACATTGTGTGGATTGGGGATTTTCAAAGATAAATTTCTTTCTTTTTTTGAAAGTTAATTATGCTTCTTGTTTTAAAAATCATGCTGAAGGGCTTCCCTGGTGGCGCAGTGGTTGAGAGTCTGCCTGCCGATGCAGGGGACACGGGTTCGTGACCCGGTCCGGGAAGATCCCACATGCCGCGGAGCGGCTGGGCCTGTGAGCCATGGCCGCTGAGCCTGCGCATCCGGAGCCTGTGCTCCGCAACGGGAGAGGCCACAACAGTGAGAGGCCTGCGTATCACAAAAAAAAAAATCATGCTTAAAATCACAATGGCTAATATCTGTTGAATACCTATTTTGGGAACATGCTTCAATCTAGGAGATTTTCATTTAACAACTCATTTAATCATGACAACAACCCCGTTAGATTAATATTGTAATTATCTTTATTTTCAGGATGAGACATAGGGAGCTAATAAATGAGTCCCAAATTACAGATTAGAGATTTGAACCCTGGTTTTGAAGCCAGTCTGATTCTGTACTACTCTTCAGCAGCACCCTGACAAAGAAAGAGAAAGGAAGGAAGGACGAAATCAGAAGGAAGGAAAGGAGGGAGGGAGGGAGGGAGGAAGGAAGGGAGGGAAGGAAGAAAAGGAAGGAAGGGGAAGAACTTTTTTTCACTTTGAACACCCTATGCATTTTGCCATTATTAAAATAGGAATATTAAGAAACTTTTGATATCCAAATATTTTATAGTGATAATTATATTTTATACAGCAACTTTTTAATCTGTATACATTTACAATTTCAGATACAGGTATATTTAAGATAAATTAAGCATTTGCATTGTTAGTATATTTTCAATGAAGTACTTGGCATTGTTATTAGAATATCTATGCTTTATATAATATGATGTTTTGGGGTTCTTTGAGACAGGATAAATGCTAGTTTGGACCTTAATTTTTGCTTTTTATTCCACAAATAAAGGGCTAAAGAGGTTTCCTTCATGGTGATAACATTAGAAAGGCTCCCTGGATGTCAGAATTCTGAATAAAAACATATGTGCCAGGCATATTAACTCATTCATTCAACAAATATTTGCTAAGTGCCTACTGTGCTCTGTGTCCTGAGGGCACAGTGCTGAATAAAACTAAATTCCTTCCTAAAAAGATCTGTAATATCTACTGTAACCTTAAGGAATACGTGACCTCTGCTTCTCCTGAGAAAGATCAGAATCTTTCTCTGTAGGAAAGATTGAGAAATCTGAAAAAGGGGAGCACTTATGAAAAATTCAGCCACTGTCTATTATTATTATTATTTTTTTTTTTTTTGGTTTTTTGCGGTACGCGGGCCTCTCACTGCTGTGGCCTCTCCCGTTGCGGAGCACAGGCTCCGGACGCGCAGGCTCAGTGGCCATGGCTCACGGGCCCAGCCGCTCCGCTGCATGTGGGATCCTCCCGGACCAGGGCACGAACCCGTGTCCCCAGCATCGGCAGGCGGACTCTCAACCACTGCGCCACCAGGGAAGCCCTGTTTTTAGTTTTTTAAGGAACCTCCATACTGTTCTCCACACTGGCTGTATCAATTTATATTCCCACCAACAGTGCAAGAGGGTTCCCTTTTCTCCACACCCTCTCCAGCATTTATTGTTTGTAGATTTTTTGTTGATGGCTATTCTGACTGGTGTGAGGTGATACCTCATTGTAGTTTTTTTTTTTTTTTTTTTTTTTTGGTGTACGCGGGCCTCTCAGTGTTGTGGCCTCTCCCGCTGCGGAGCACAGGCTCCAGACGTGCAGGCCCAGCAGCCGTGGCTCACGGGCCCAGCCGCTCCGCGGCATGTGGGATCTTCCCGGACCAGGGCACGAACCCCTGTCCCCTGCATCGGCAGGTGGACTCTCAGCCCTGCTCCACCAGGGAAGCCCCACTGTCTATTCTTAACACATCTATATATTTTTTTTAATTAAAAAGTCAGTACAAGCTTACAAGTGAAGATTCACTAAAGGAAGATGAAGTAGCTTGTCCATAGTCACACATTTGGTTAATGGTCAAGGGCAACAAAAAAGATTGGTCTCCTATTTCCAAGATCAGTTCTCTTTTTGCTACATGGGCCTATTGTTTAATGAAGCTGAAAAGATTTAAAATGCTTTTTAAAATTAGTCCCATAAGTTTAAAGCAGAGCGGCATTCATAATTTATGTTTCAAGGATATTTTGGAAATGATTTTTAAAAATTCATTCATTCCAAATAGATGGGTGTCCAAACAAGGAAACTCCCAGAAAATGTAGAAGAATTTTTTTCTTTCTTCTTAGGATCATAATTTCACTAAGCACTAAGAGTCATGAGAGGAACTAGCCTGATTATTTAATATTAACAAATATTACTAATGCTTGTACAGATTATTACTCTTTTTTAAAGCAATTTCACATTGCCAAGATCAGCAGCAAGCAACTAGAATATTTAGACTGAAGTTTGACCAATTGCCCAAACTTTAGAATTGATCAAAGTTAATGAAATAGAAACTATCTCATCAGTATCTTTTCTTCCTGTCTCTAGAGCGAATAATTGTTCCAGGAATCAGAAGTAAGATAAACTGGGGAAAGTTGGAATTACATGAGGCCTTGGAGTGTAAAAATGTACTATAAAGTGAGAAAATGCAGTTGGACTCAGAGTGAGATGGAGCCAGGTCAGATCTGAGGAAAACCCCTACTGTGGTGGGTGTTCCCAGATATGAGGAAACCCAGACTGTGGTGGGTCTTCAACAGTGCAAACAGTACTTCAGTGTTAGACACTCCCATCTCCTTCACTGCCATGTTTTCCCCTTCCATTTAAAAATACAAAGTCACTTCCTACTAAACTGCCTGTCACCACTTTAGCTTCTTCCCAAAGGCCAGGTTCTATATTTTATACTTTAATGAAATGTGAAGATAGGTGAAAGAAAACAAAATATTTGGAAAGTCAGGATATTATCAACAGATATGTTAAAGGGCACTTTACCTATGATTCAAGGTAATTAGATTCTGGGATTTGTATGCATGTGTGTGTGTGTGTGTGTGTGTGTGTGTGTGTGTGTGTGTCTGACAATATCAAAATAACCCTAGAGCAGAATTCAGTGACTGTGACTTCAAAATTCATTTAAACACAAGCAAAGGGTCAAAATCTATTCATATATGCTTTTGTCCTTTTAGTACATGGGTAACAGGCACAGGTTAATTTGTGTTCATAGTTAATTTTTAAACGTACACATTTTAATATTTTTACTGGTTATCCTGGGCAGGGAATAGAGTTACGTACTGACTTAACTCATGGTTTCCTTTTATCCCAGACTCCCTGTTTTTCCAGTTTTAATTAATAGATCCTTATTTGGAATAGAAGCCTTTATGACATTTGGGCAGTGTTTTGAGTCTGTAATTTGTAAAGTATGACTTACTTTTGAAAAACAAACAAAACATGACATGAATTTCTGAAATAAATTGAGTTTTTGTTGCAGTCAATTGACATTTATGGGGGAATTGTTTAGTATAATGGATGATAGATGAGGAATCTGAAAATTCATTGACATTTATTACCCATTTGTTTTGTCAAAGCATGTTAAGTGTCTGTGGATATATGGAACTGTAGACAAAATTAATTTAAAAATGACAGTGCTCTAAGGTTAGATTCTGACATTAACATCAAAGACACCAAAATAAAAATAATTTTGCCCCAAATTAAAGGAAATATAATTTATATATTTTTTAATTTTCATATTTCTTTTCTAAACTTTTTGGGGGGAGAAGAATGAAAATAGGTAAGGTAAAAAGAAAAGAGGCAGAAGGAGAAACAAATAATAATACAAATTTCAAAGCATTGGAAACAAAAATCAAGAAGAGGAGACATTGTCAACTACATCAAGATGAAGAGCTTAGTACTCAAAGGAAAGAGAAGAAATGGGTTCCAAAAGTCTAGCTGTCTACCCTTCAAGCCTAATGACAATGTTCAGGCATTAGAAAGCACAGAATGAACCTGTCTATGGGAAATTGATGAAATCTTCACCTTCTGCTGTAATTCCCAGCATGGGTGACTCTTTCTTCAGCACCCCTACTCCTCTGGCTTCACCAAATGGCAATGGCAGATGTATTGGTAGCATCTTGACTTCTTGTCTTGAAGGGGAGTGAGGAAGGGTGAGGGAGGAGCTGGATTTAGAATATTAAATTACCACCACTAAATGAAGTCAGAGTTAAATATAAAATGAAGACCAGACTTGAGAATTCCCTGAGCAGACAAAGCCATTTAAGTCATGAAATCAAAACTAAATCTAGCTTATTTCATGAATGTAAGCAAAACTTAACTTGGGTAATTTCTTATAAATGCCTCTGACAATTATAAAAGAAACAAGTCATCTTTCTAAACATGGTGTGAGATAATCACTTTTAATCAAACCCCTGTTATTTAGAACCCTGCATTGTAATAACCAATCATTGTAAAGGTTAATAACTTCCTCAGTTTTACTTCATAAGTCATCCTGTAACTTTATGCCCCCAAGCTTCATATGTCTTTGAACGTGGAAATTTGAGTTTGTGAACTATTTTTATATGAACAATATACTCTTACTCAATACCATTTATTGATTTAGTGGTTTTAATTTTGCTATTTCTGGATTTTTGACAGTTTATGGCATTGGAAGTGGGATCTAAAGAAGACCCCAACAACTCCAAGGCTCTGAGTAACCAGAGGCTGGTACCCACTCTGGCCTATTGAGTTCACTGTTTTCTGGATGAGTGGAGTTTAAGGGTAAGTCTCTTTTGGATCTGAGCTCTGTGCTCTTTGCTTTTTGACCTTTCCAGTTTTATTATGCATACCTATCTTCTGTTTGTTGAAGCTTCTTGGTAAATCATCTTTCGGTCTGTAAGGGGAGAAACCTGTGATTCCCTGGGTTTTAGGCAGAAGTCAGATTACCAGGTTGGAATATTTGTTTCAGGGAATCTAAAAGCAGAATGGGTTCCACCTGGTCTAAATTTCCTTCTTCTTTAAAGATTCCTGCCTCTCATATGTATACCCACCATGGACCAGAATTCTGTACCGTTCTGAGAAATGGGTACACTTTTGAATAATTTGGAATTATGATGACCTTTCTGGGGAAACTTTGTTTTAGATAAGTCCACTTTAAGGAGTGCCCTTAAAAGAGAAGATCTCAAACCTCTCAGAGACAGTGGAACTCATTCTTTGATTGGTATGCAGAAGCTTCTACACACAAAATGAGTCCAAAGTTAGCTTCTCCTAAAGAATCCCTATAGTGCACAAATTAAAAATCTTTAGTAAAAAAAAAATATTTTGGCCATATGAGCAAGTAATCTTAACTTAGTCCATCTGCCAGAAACACAGTTTGGATCCAACTATTCTTTTGAGCTTAATACCTGAGACATGGCTACAATTTTTAAAAACAAAAGCTATAAAATCTCTATTTAAGTCTGTACATTATGTATGCCTATGTGCGTATGCTATAGGTATGTGATATTTTTCTACCTGTGGATGGTGTTGCTAAAATTAATTTGCAAAGAGCTCTATTTAATTGGTTTCAAGGAAAAATAAGTACTTATAGAAATCAGGTGTACTCTCAGAAATATAGAAACTAACCTAAATATTTTTTGAGTTTACATGATCTGAGATAATCTTTGATAAATAAAAGCTAGTTTAAGTTTGTTGGTTTAATAAAAACAGGCATTCCTTTAGAATTGTCAGTATTAAATTTAATGCAAACATAACTTTTTCCCTGGATTTACTAGTCAAATAAGCTTATGCTATCTGTTACAAAATCTTCAACAAGAAAAATAAGATGATGGTTAGCTATTCAATGTCTAATCTAAGCATAATTGTTAACAAGTCATTTAAATAAATGTAAATAAGATAAAAGTTTATACTATATTAAACTAAATAATGGATATTTATTAGAATATTTAGATCATTTCCAAATAAGGTAATATATTGAGACATTGATTGCTAAACATAATTTTAAACTTAATCTGGTTTTGGCTTCTTAAGTTTCACAGAAAGACAAAGGGTATTTGGGTTTATTAATAACCATGTCTTCTGCTATGTTAAAAAATTGTACTAGGGGCTTCCCTGGTGGTGCAGTGTTGAGAGTCCGCCTGCCGATGCAGGGGACGCGGGTTTGCGCCCCGGTCCGGGAAGATCCCACATGCCGCGGAGCGGCTGGGCCCGTTGCCATGGCCGCTGAGCCTGCGCGTCCGGAGCCTATGCTCCGCAAAGGGAGAGGCCACAACAGTGAGAGGCCCACGTACCACAAAAAAATAAATAAATAAAAATAAAAATTGTACTATGAAAAACATGTCTCTAAAAAAGTATACATTTTTATAATTTTGTATTTATAAATTTCCTAATCTACTATGGGATGCTAATAATATATGATAGAGAGTTCCTAATTGCCTGCTTCCTAGTTTTCGCTGGAAAGTAAAGATTTATAGTTAACATTTATAATCAGTATGTAAAAGTAGAACTGCTAAAATCAATGAGTGAAGAGAAACTACTTTGTATACAAAGTATGGGAAGAAAATGGGATGCATTTTTATATGAGAAGTATGCAAGATATATAGGATGTGTTTTTGTTAAGGAAAAAGAGAGTAATATTGTCTGAAATAAAATGACTGGTTGTTTCAGAATAAGAAAGGAAAAAGAATAACATAAAACCTAAATGGATATAGAAAGTTGCAAAAGGTTTGTGGGAAAGAAATTTTATGCTGTGAGGTCAAAGCTGACTAAAATTGAATGGATTTATTATTAGGGTTTTTTAAAAATAAGCTTTAATAAGTACTGTACTTATATAAAACTAAAATTTAATTTTCTTTTATCTGCTGAACAACAAAATTTCTTGGACTATTGATCTGGTCTGCTCTTAATAAAATATTAAAAAAGGCTTTTCTTTACCTTTAATGTAACCTGCTTAGGAAACAAAGATTTTGTGTCTTAGGAAATATTTCCTGTGCCCCACATTGTCTTTGTCAGATCTTTGATGACTTAGGAAAACTGAGTATTTTCTTTTTTTTTTTTTCAGTTTATTTGCTTTTTTTTTTTTTTAATGAAGTATAGTTGATTTACAGTGTGTTAATTTCAGGTGTACAGCAAAGTGATTCAGTTATGCACACATATATATATATATATATATATATATATATTCTTTTTCAGATTCTTTTCCATTATAGGTTATTATAAGATATTGAATATAGTTTCCTGTGCTATATATTAGGTCTTCGTTGGTTATCTATTTTATATATAGTAGTGTATATCTGTTAATCCCAAACTCCTCATTTATCCCTCCCCCTGCCCCTTTCCCCTTTGGTATCCATAAGTTTGTTTTCTATGTCTGTGAGTCTATTTCTGTCTTGTAAATAAGTTCATTCATATCATTTTTTTTTTTAGATTCCACATATAAGTGATATTATATATTTGTCTTTGTCTGACTTACTGCACTTAGTATGATAATCTCTAGGTCCACCCATGTTGCTACAAATGGCATTATTTCATTCTTTTTTATGGCTGAGTAATATTCTATTGCATATATCTACCACATCTTCTTTATCCTTTCTTCTGTCAATGGACGTTTACATTGCTTCCCTGTCTTGGCTATTGTAAATAGTGCTGCTGTGAATATTGGGTTACATGTATCTTTTTGAATTAGTTTTTGGCTTTTCTAGATACATGCCCAGGAGTGGGATTGCTGGATCATATGGTAACTATATTTTTAGTTTTTTAGGGAACTTCCATACTGTTCTACACACATTCCTACCAACAGTGTAGGAGGGTTCCCTGTTCTCCACACCCTCTCCAGTGTTTATTATTTGTAGAATTTTGATGATGGTCATTCTGACTGATGTGAGGTGATACCTCATCATAGTTCTGATTTGAATTTCTCTAATAATTAGCAATGTTGAGCACGAGTCTTTTCAATATTAAAAGAGCTAAGTTTCTTTGCAACTATATAGTTTTCTATCTTTGCCTTTTAAATCTTTTAATTGTCACTTTGGTTGAATGGATAAAGTATTATTTCACAGTGACATACTCCTATTTGATCAAGTGTTTTAAATATTTTGACGTTTTTAACAAACTTCCCCAAATCAGATTCTGAATGAAGGTTTTATGACTTCAAACTAACTTCGGGATTTTCCAGAGGGTCCTTGGAAGATCTCAAAAGATTTGCTCTCTCTGCTTATAAAAGAGAAATCTTAATTTATTTAGGCTTGATATTAAATTTCATGGGAAGCATTGTCAAATAAAAAGTAATGTTTAAACTTTTTATATTTACTTGTGTATATATTATTAATATATATTCTGGAAATTACATGTAATTCCTAAAAATCTAGATATGTCCTGGTATAATATTGTCAATCATAATTCCAGTTATTATTTTATAATATATATCACAAAAAAGCAGTTGCTTTTTAGTTGCATTATTTTTTGATGGATTCTCACTAGATCTTTAACCGTGGCTGTTTTTAAGTCTTTCGTCACTCACAAGTTATCATTTTACTCTTGATCCTTCTTGGAAAGTATTTACAATCAACTACAGGCAGAATGCTTCAACCTCAAAGAGATTCATGGAAAAGATGATGACAGTTACTCTAGAATATAAGTTTCTGATAACTTTAAGATCATAATACTCAACTGGATAAGAATTTCTAAAACTCTATGAAACGAAACAAAGATTAATTACAGGAGAGTGAATGAACTGATGAAGATAACTATAATTTTTATAACTTAATTTAAAACATTGCTGGTTGCAACATCAACACTAGTAAACAAAAGTATGCTATATTTGTTGGTCACACTCTCAGCCTGCTGAGAGAATGACCGAAAGTAGGAAGTTGTTCAAATTAAGTACAAAATAGAGACCAGACTTGAGAATTCCCTGAGCAAACAAAACCATTTAAGCCATGTAAACAGAACTAAATCTAGCTTATTTCACGAACATAAGTGAAATTTAACTTAAGGTTATTCCTTGCCTCTGAGAATTATTAAAAAAAAAAACAAAAAAAAAAACTTAAGTCATCTTCCTAAACATGGTATGAGATAATCACTTTTAACCAATTCCCTTCCATTTGGGAATCCCCATTATACTAACCAGTCATTGTAAAGGTTAACAACTTCCTCATTTTCACTTCATAAGTCATCCTGAAACTTCATGCCCCTGAGCTTCAGATCATTCTTTGAATTTGGAAGCTTCCAGTTTGCAGACTGTTTCTAAATGCACAATACATTCTTACTCAATACTATTTATGATTTGGTGGTTTTAATTTTGCTATTTCTGGATTTTTGACACAACTCTTGTGAACAACTCAGTCTAGTCTGCTCTCCACCCACACACCTCCAGAATTAAGGATCTGGAGAAAAGAATTTACAGAAGAGGTTGAACTGAAAAATAGAATGCCAACAGTAGAGTTGACTAAATTTAAAACTTTTGCTTCCTAAGAGACACAGATGGCAAGTTTGTTATAGTTAGCTCATCACAAGAGGTTTTTAAATAGACCTGGTTAAAAATCAATTTATGAACACGTAGCCATTAAAATGCAATAAATCTAGTCAACACAATAAATATGCAGTAGGCAAGAACTATAATATATGGCTTCACACTTTTAACACTAGGCTCAAATAGATTTGATAGTTTAAAAGGTTTTAGGAAATTGTGTGTTTGCATGTGGGCATTCTAGTGGAAAAGGAATAACCAAAAATACTGTAATAAATATGGGCTTTTCCTTCATATGATACTCCTCAACTTACTGTTTGGAGTGTGAAAAATATTTTAATGCAGCACTAGTTTTAGATTCCCTTACAAAAATAAATCTAATGGAAAAAAATTAAAGCCAACTTATGTACAAGAGGAAATAATACCCACAGCAATTTTTTGGTGTATTTCCTTTGCTAATAATGGTCGTTACCTAGAAAGCCTTTTTGTAAACCCCTCCCCCCAAAAAAGTGTTTTTTGAGGGGATTAACAATGATCTAATGCTAGCAATTCAGTATTGATGTGTTATTATTCCTCTATTCTCTGAGGAAAGTGTGGTTTCTGGGAAGGAACCATGTTTGAAGGCTTTGGTAAGAAAATGCTGAAATGGCACATCACAGCCTGACGGCCCCCCCCCCCCCCCGGGTGAGTCATCTTTATCTGATGCTGGAGCGGCTTTCTGAAAGACCAACTGGCGCACTTCTCTCCTGTTGGCGTAACTATATTTAGAATCCATAACTAGAGAGCTCAGGGTTTCTCGGGATGGTATTTTTAAATGTATCATCACTCTAGACATGCTCTCCCTCCCTCTCCTACTGCTTCAGCCTCCCTCATAACTTTCACACATCCAAATGGAAAAGAGTCAAGGAAAGGAACCTGTGACACTAGTCTCATCCGGAATGTTAAGTTCTGAGCTTAAAAACATGCTAATAGCTCCCTTGGCTCTTGTGCTTAGGGAGGTTTGAATTCTTCTGGCAGCTTAGCAGTATGATGTACAGTACCATATTGGGCTCATTGTTCAATATAAGCCTTAGCGAAGAATATATGAAAGTCCAGTGTTGTGGGTTTTTTTCCCTCATTTTTTAGAACATGCTTTACAAAGATTTATATGCTGGAATAGGAAATTCTTGCAGTTGCTAGCTGTGACTCTGCTTCATGATATATTAAGCAATGATGGAGCATCATGGGGAAACCCAGACCTTTGTTCTAGCTATGAAGGCATCTTTGGTGAAGTCACTAGAGACAGAAAATAGAAAGAAATTCACACACTGTTGACAGAATATACATGTGAGTAAAACATTATTAACACGTCATTGATATGAAAAATCTTTGTGGATAAGGAAAGTCTCCCTGCGTATAATTTGACTCACATCCCTGGAGTCTGCTTAACAGGCTAATACTATTTTACATACTTTCGGATTTACGTGACCCTGGGCCATAGCATGGATTCAATGTTGAGGGAACTGATCAATTAGCAAGTCTGTTAATTTATTCAATATAAGCTTACTTACCATGTAGCTGCTTTGCAAATCTGTGCCTAGTACTTTGTTGTATACAGTGGATTTACGGAGGGAAGAAAAGGATGCTATGTCTTTCTTAATATCTAGCTAGGGAAAGTAGGATATATATGACAAGTGAAGCTCCAAAACAAGACTTAATTATTATTAACCTGAAATAACCAAGAATTGCATAATTGAACGCTGGATAAGAATGGGACAGCTGCATCATTATGGGCTTGTATAATAAGAAAGATTTTGAGTAGATAATTTAACCTGGTGAAAATAGCATCAGGAAACACAAGGAGGATGATGGAAAGAAAAGGTGCTCACTTGCAGCACAGGGAGTGTAGGGACAGTGAGGCAAAATGCAGAGTCCTGAAGGAAAGTGGGGAAACCCACTTCTATTATATATACTCTCTTCCATATCACTGATACAAAAATAAGTTAAGAGCACAGACCTGTGATATATAATTGGGAGATACTCATCTATTAATCAACACTTTCTAGCATATATTTTCTAAGTGCTGTGAATTCATTTGCCTTATCTACCCATCTCCATTTTGACCCAATGAATACTATCAGAGGTTCTGTGAAAACTTTATTCAAGTCAGTATTATGATACATCCATAGCAGTCTTGAAAAACCAGAATATTATTAATATATATATATGTTTATATACACACACAAACACACACATATTAAACTTGCTGGCTTCACTTGCTCTTAGTGGATTCTTACCCATTATAAATGCTTGATATTTTTATTTCTAGAAGTCTGATACAGTTTTTCTATAATATTTGCATTGATTATACAACTCCATAGCTCAATTGTTATAATTTTTATTGTAATTTAAAAATTGTTATTTAAAAATCTAATCTCCAGATGATAACAACCTCTTCCTAGTTCATCAAAGATTATTGACGTTGAGTGTTCTCATATGCAAACTTTTTTCAGTATTCCAGGATAAAACTTAATTGGGCTAGGAAAACTAAATCCACTTAGTTCATCAGAGATCTCTTAAAAAAACCTAAATAATATTTAAATTAAAATCCTTTTTCAACCACTATGTGTTAAATACCCTTCCCAGTCCCAAATCCTTCTTGACAATTTAGGGAAGCCCACACAGAACTAAAAAAAAACTTCTTTCTCTTAGCTTTTAACTGCTACTAGTTTGTCTCTATTATTCTTACTTCACATAAAGCTCAAATTTTCTGTTTGGATGTGTCCACATTGGGAAGAGAGAGTGACATCTTGGACATATGTTGATGGTGTTATTCACTCAATTTGACATCACTTTTACCTGCAGCAATACTGGACTGTCTAGCTCCTTTTTCTCAATTGTCAGAGTATCTCCTTTTAACAAATAGCACATTATAATCAGATGGTTTTAAGTGGTTAAGTGTGTAGTCTTGTCAATAAAACTGAATCTTTTGGTTTTTTTTCTATTTTAATCCAACTGATCCTTACTGAAATTAAAACCGTTCTTCTGGAGTTATTAACAATACAGCTTAAGCACCTAAACTAATCGTGAGAAGATGAGCTGAGCTGGTAAATGCCATGTTTATAAACTATTCACAAGGCTATTTTCATTGATGAGAGAGGGGTAAGGATCAGAAATATGAGTGGTAATACCTTGGAGACAAAATTATATAATTGCTTCTTCCGATTTATAACAGCAAAAGAGTCCTTGGCTCTGTTACCATGTAGAAAAGGAAGAGTGAGTACTTAGGTTCATAGAGGTTCTTCTCAGTGCCAGGTGTTTTTCACACACTATTCATTTGAATCCTAAAATTAGCCTATGCATAATTATTATCATCTCTGTTTTATGGAAAGGAATATCAGGGTTTAAGGAGTCTACCAAATATGGAGAGAACTTTAAAATATGTATTTTAATTAATTTCTTGGGTGGACAAAGGTAATTGCCCTAGGCAATTTTTATTGGAAGAGTTCTTATTTCACCAAAAATAAAAGAAAAAAGTCTCTTACATTTGTTTTTTGGTAGATATTCCCACTTCATTGAGACTTACTATAAATCCTCCATATCCTAGCATCACTACTGGGCTATAATTAGAAAATTATTTATCATTCATGCTCGTTTCTAGATTTACTCAGGTAGAGCCAACGAATGAAGGTTGCCTCTGAAAGGCAGTCTGTTCTACTAGCATCAAAGAGCATATAGGACACATATCCTCATGTATTTTAATGTTCTTGTGCAGTATAGTGTGAGGACAAGGCCTAGTGTGTGTTTGTTCCCCACACGACCCCACATCTCACAGTCAGCGTTTTAATCTCTATCAATTCCTTCACCCTGGCCACTCTTGGACTTTTGTGTTCAAAGTGCAGCAGTGTTTATATGACGATGATGATAATGGTGATGATGATGATGATGATGATAATGGTGATGATGATGATGGAAAAAAGATATCAGGCTTAAAGAGATTAATACAAAACCAGTGAAGGAGTTTCAGTTTCTCAGGAATCTTTTTTTCAGCAAAATTTCTCCCACAGAACTATATTCTAAAAAATTGATTGACTGTCAACCAAGATGATTAGACAGCAACCGTGAGATGTGCAGAAATTTATTACCGCTACCACTAGTATGACTAAAATTTAAACTACAGTGACAACTACTACTGCTACTATTTCAGTTACCTTGAATGCTAGAAAATATTTATAGGGCATTTAATATCTTCCATAAACTGTGCTAAGAAATTTACATGGATTATATCTTTAGCCTTCGAAGAAAACACTTTGGAGAAAGTCCTGTGATATCCCTTTAAAATGAGGAGAGGCTCAGACATTTTAACTAAACTTCTCAAAATAATACACCTGGTAGCTGGTAGGGTGGATTCACGTCCTGACAGTCTTTTGTTCTCCTCTGGCTGCTTCTGTTCTTGGTGCTGGTGGCAGCACAGCAAGCTCAAAGTCACATTTGTCTAATCAGAAAACTCTTTTCTTAATCACTACATTATGTTGCCATTCAATACAGTACTTATTAAATGTTAAGCTTTGAATATTGTCTTTAACAATGCATGTAATAAAAGAAAGAAGGGAAGAAAGAACCTTCCCACCAACCTATTTCTTATACAGTGAGGTATGACAGTAGTAAATAATTATTCACTTTTGGAAGGATATTCAAAGAAAAGCTTAAAACTGACTTACAAAACTGTATGCTAAATTTTAGAATATAGCACTAGTGAAGCAAAAACTGCATATGTATACAATTAGAATTAGTATTCAAGTTTTTTCTATAATATTTTCAATATAAGTTTCATTGACAATGATTGAGGATAGAAAAATAGTGTTGCATTCACCATTCTGAGTATTGCATATGGGAACATGTTACACTTGGAGCATTATATCTTGTGTATAATGGAATGGAAATAAGATTTTAAAATAACTCTTTTAGAGAATCAATATCACGAGGAATGTTGGCTTCCATGAGGCTGTTTCTGAATAAGTGATAGAACATGCTGATTCCCATTCTCCCTCTCTTGTTCTCATTCTCTTGCTTTCACTTTCTTTCTGTCTCTATATACGTGTATATAGAAGCCCTACTGCTCTTGAAGGGCTATAGGTCTTTGTAAAAAGACTCTACTTTCTAAAAGTAGATTATAGAATAATAGTAATTGATAGTTTTATGATTCTCATATACAAGAGCAATCACAGTGTAACTTCCAGTTATTTATATGTTTATTTAATTTTTTAGATCTATATTTTATTAATGTATGTGTCCTTATCATTTACAGCTGCATAATTATATAATCAAGAAGGTTTAAAGTTAGCCTTAGCCTTAAGAAAAATCCTGTTACTGACGAAGACCTGTTACTGTCATTGTCACCTGTTACTGTCATTGACCAAACTTGAGTCAGGCTCCTCTGAGTCCTCTTTTTAACTAGGCCCTTGGATTCTGTTGGACTCTGTCTTTAGCCATCTTACTCTAGTTTTAGCAAGAGTCCTGCTGATTCAGTTCAGTGAAAGTCCCTCCTCCTGGATATCTGATCAAATTCCTCATCCCCCACTCTCCATATCATATCACTTTGGCCTGCCTTCAGCAAAAATCCTATTGAGTTGGTCTACCAAGAATCTGTCTAGCTTTGATGTTTCTCTTCCCACCTGCTTCTTGGATATAAATCTCTTATTTTTGTTGTATTCAGAGTTGAGCCTAATTTGCCTAATTTTTACCCCCTACTGCAGAACCCCCATTGCAGTAGTGCCTCTTCAGTAAAGTCTTCCTTGCTGTCTTTAACAACTGTCATGAATAATTCTTCTTTAACACTACATAGGAAAGATTTCATAAGTTTTCCCCACCAAATCTAACACTTTCCTAGCTTAAGACAGACAGTCAGTGATATTTGATATAGCAGTCCAAACAGACTAAAACATACCCTAAACCCCACCGTCTCTCACATTCACTCAGAATTACACCCAAATCTCCCCTCAGTAACTGATAGAACAAAAGTCAGAAAATCAATAAGATGTGTAACATTTGAACACCACTGCAGCCAACTTAACCTAAATGACATTTATAGAATATACATTCATTTCAAATGCACATGAAGTATTTACCAAGACAGACAATACACTTCTAAGTAACTTATGAGTCACAGAAGATATCAAAAAAGGAAAAAACATTTTGAATTGGATGAAAATGAAAGCACAACATGTTGAAATTTGTGAGATGCAGCTAAAACAGTCTTCAGAGAAAAAAATAGAGCATTAAATGCTTATATTTGAAAAACAGGGAAGATTAAAAATAAATAGTCTAAGCTTCCATTTTTTGGAGTCCATGGAAAGCCACTACTCAAATCTGCTCTTGTTAGAAGCATGGTTGACTGACAGCTCTAGCTGTCACTGCCTTGGATTCCTACCATGTTTACCCTGAAACCATGCTTCTTGCTTCTTCTGGCTTTCTCCTAACCAGCAAGTGAAAAGAGTAAGGGTACCAGTGGAGACCCAGTTATCATGTTATCAACCCGGAGAAACAGCCCATCCAGATGACAATTTTGACACTATGGATCACTTTCTCTTTTCTCAGTGATATTTGAGGCTGTGTGTGTGTGTGTGTGTGTGTGTATGTATGTGTGTGTGTGTATGCGTGTATTATGTATGTGCCTTTTTATAAATTTTATATTTTCAATTGGGGAAAACCCCATCACAGGCTCTTATTTTAGAAACCTTTCTTGAATATTCAAAATTCTAATTTTGCTTTTGCTTTGATGCTTTGAATTCTGAGTTCTTTGCTGCCTAGTGCTGCATTGAGTGTGGTTCTGTTTAAGGACTCAGTTTTTGCAATCTCTTGTGACATTTTCAATCATGGGCTACGGCTCTTGCCATGGCTTCTTTCTAGGAAAAATGTGTAGTCCAAAGAAAAATAGTCCTTCTCTTCCATATTTTTTTTGGGCTGTCTGATTACCTTCAGCAAACTCTGATGAGTATTTAACATGCCAATCTGTTTCTTATGCTTTTCCTTCTTAATTGTATTTACAACTAGTTTTGTTCATTGGATTTGACTACAATTGTTCCTTGTTCTTTTATTTCTTTTCTGAAGTATATTTTTTCTTATATAACTATAAATTTTGTGCTGTGAATTTTCCTAAAGTGAATGATACAAGATCAGTGATTCTGAGTTAGCCAAAAACATTCATCCTAAATTCCTCATTACCCTCACTGCTGAGTTGAATAATCCCACACTCAAAGTAGCCTTCCTCTTTCTTTTTAACCAGTGTAAAGCAGGCTACCCATGGTCTCACTTAAGTTAAATATAAGGAAAGAAGCAAGCATTTGTCTGGCCTTTCTTTTAAGGACTACTTTTTAGACTAATCAAAGAGCTTGTGAGAGAAAACTCTCCTTTACATAAGAATCAGAGCTAATAAATTCCACGGGAATGAATTAAACAACTCAAATGAAATATAGTGGATCAAGGCAGTCATGATCAATGTTTGCTAATGCATTAAGTTCAAGATGATCGGAACTTTAAAATGAATGAATTTCAGGCTGACAGCACTTGAACAAATGGTTAAATCTATACTTCACGAAGAGTATACAGTAGAAAATACTCAGAACCATATATATTTATTAAAAGGTTTTGTACCTGAACCTAAACCTGTGTCTAGATTTACCTCCCCAAATTTTATGAGACATTCAGGAGAAATAGAACCATGTTAGATAATAGCACATTTTATAGAATGTGGAAAATTATACCAGAGGGATGACATATGGAGAACACAAATAGAGCAAAATATGGGGAGAGAGAAACACTCTATATGAGAAGAAATCTCAGAGAATATCAGCTGAATTCAGTGTAATACCTTTGTTGGACCCTTACTAAAACAAACCTATACAGACTTTTGTTAAAGAAAATCGAGCTAAGTTGGATCTAGACTGTATATTTGATGTTACCAGAAAATTTTTATTAATACTTAATAATAGTGTAATTAAATAATAATTAGCAGTTTATTTATTAAAATACATAATTGTGATTAATGATTAATTAATACTGGTTGTGTTTATAGTACTTTTGTTAAATTTTTAAAATCCTCATGTGCTATATATACTTACTAATACATTTACAGTTAACATGATTGGATGCCTAGGAGTTGATTTTATAATAAATACTCCAGAAAAGAGAAAAAGGTGGTGTTGGTGGAGTGGGACAGATGAAACAAGAATTGTGGAAACTGAGTCCCAGATAGTTTATTTTTACTATCATCTCTATTTTTGTGTATGTGAAAATTGCAAGATCCTGTGGATTAGCCACATGAATCCAAGTGATTACCATCTCCTTGTATAGTTCGTTATTTGAGTTCTAAATACAATTGCAATTACATCAAAAGGAGTACAGTTGGGGCGAGCCTACTGATAACTACCTACCTAGACTTCTCATTAATAATTTAAAGCTCACACATTCGAGTTCATCAGGTAGAGTGACTGCCTAATTTACCATCCAGCAAATATATGTTTAATAGTATGGAACAGGAGGCCAGCAGCATAAACAGGGAACATCCCAGGCAACCAGGCACATGTCAGTATTTTACTGATACTCCATTTAAATTAGCTGCTTACAGACTCAGCTGAAGAAAAGGGAAAAAATTCTACCCATAATGCCTTAGTGAGTGTCAGTCTTACCTGTAATTCCAGGCCATTCTGCACCTGTGTAGCTCAAGGATACACTGTTTTATCTTGTACCCAATGACTGTTGTGATTGTGAAGCTCACCCGGCGGTGAGTCACATGCCCCCTGCCATCTACCTATGTGCTCAGACTTTGTCCGGTGTTTGGCTAAGGCTCACATATATATATATATGTGTGTGTGTATATACATATATATATAAGATATATTACATATATTTTATATATATATAATATATATAGACACTCCCCAATGGACAAAGCTGCCATGAGCTACAGAGGAACAAGAGAGACAAAATATCATGCCACCTCAAGCTTTAAGTTGCTCGACAAGGTGCAGCAAACTATCAAGGTAAAAATAATTATACTTGGATACAACAAATGCCTTAAACTTTAAGTGAGATTTGTGCATCACAAACTCCACTTATGCTTATTTTTCAAGGTTTGTAGACCAATGGAGCAAAACCTAATACTCAAGTTAATAGAATTTATCTCAAATCTACAGCTCCCTTTATGATTCCCACCAATTGTAAAGACAGAGACCTTGCCTCATGGCAAAAGACTCAAATGTCTGTGTCCCTAAAGAGGGAAAAAGCAAAAGCTCATCTAAACATGCCCATGTCCTTTTGCTAAGTCACCAATCAAATAAGTCATTCCTTCTCCCAGGGAAAGGAAGCCCAGGATAGTATACTAAATGATGTCCTTCCACATGAAAATATAAGGAAAAGGAATGGAAGTTTACTATCAGTACTATCAACAACAAAACTTGGCAGATGTATGAGTTCTCTCACATGTTTAAGGAACAGCTCAATAGTGCTTAAGTAGATATAAATAGTGGTAAAATTATTTTGGTATCTGTTCATATTTTCTAATAAACATTTACCTATTGGAGGCTTTGATCCATGTCATACTTCTCTCCTGGTGAAACAATAATCTCATTAGAAAAACCCATGATTCTCCTACAAGCGTAAACTCTTTTTTGGTGCTTTAAATCATTTTAATTACCTTGGCTACTGCCTACCTTCTCTTGCGGAAAGAAACTGAGCCCTAAGGGACAGAAGTATAGGCTTAACTCTTGAAGTAGAACATCATATTAATTATGTAATCATAAAACATGTCATGTTATGTTCAAAAACTAAAATCAGTAATAACATTCTCTATATATTGATAAAGATTGTTAAAAGGAAATGAAAAATATTGGAAGACTGAAGTACAAATTCATGATCATAACACTTACTAGCTCTGCAACTCTTGAGCAAGTTAAATAATGTCGAGTTACTGCACCATCACCTTTAAAAGGTAAAAATAACATTTATTTTGACTACCTCAAAAGGACTTTTATGTAGATTGATTGAGGAAATGTTTTTTTAATTTCTTTAAAAAATATTAAAAATTAAAACTTAAGTTAAAATTGTTCAGCAACATTAGGGCATATGTTTTTCATTCCTTATTTGGAAACTTTTTAGTAATTAAAAAAAAAAAACCTGGACAAGTTATTTCTTAATTTTGTGCAAGTGCCATGAGAGATAAAGTATTAGAAGATGTTGGATATGACTTTAAAGTCAGCCCTCTGTATCTGCAAGTTTTGCAGCTGCAGATTCAACCAACTACAGATTGGAGGGCCTGCAGATATAGAGAGCCCACTGAACTACACCATTTTCTATAAGAGACTTGAGCATTGAGAATTTTTAGTATTCATGGGAGGGGTCCTGGAATCAACCCCCTCCTTGATTTAGGGGCGACTGTGCAGGCCTACATCATAGATACTGCAGGTTCTGCTCCAGACCACCACAACAAAGTGAACATTGCAAAAAAAGCAAGTCACACAAATTGGTCGGTTTCCCAGTGTATATAAAAGTTATGTTTATGCTATATTGTATTAAGTGTGCAATAATATTATGTCTGAAAAACGATATACATATCTTAATTAAAAATACTTTATTGCTAACAATGCTAACCATCATCTGACAACACAGTTGCCACAAGCCTTCAATTTATAAAAAATTGCAATATTTGAGAAGCACAATAGAGCATAGTAAAATGAGTTATACATGCACTTGTTATTGTTGAAGTACAGAATTTTAAAGTCAAAAACATTGATGATTTATTTACCAAAATTCTGTGGTAAATATAAATTCTCCCCACTTTAAAGGGGGCTGCTGAATATATCTTTTTAAGACTCACTAAATTTTGGCCAAACTAACCCTTCCAGAAGATGAAAGGTTATTAGTGGGTGAGTCCTTAATAAAGTCAATATAATGGAGAGTGCAATGACATTTGTTCTTCCTTGTAAGGAGAAGGTGTACCTTTTTCCCTTTCCAAGACAAGTTGATGAATCAGGAGTATTTGAAAGAAGGAGGGCCATTGTACTCCCCAGATCTATGGTTTACAAGCTGTAGTTGTCCACATATAATCAAGAGGAACACACCAGAAGAGTTTTGGGGAGTACATGAAATGTGTCACATGGAGTTAAAAGTGTGTAAACAGAGAGACTGGTGCCTATTTCTATCTAAAACTTTAGAAGATAGGGAGCCAACTGGGACAGCTTATGGTAGCAAGGCCCACAGAAGAGAAAACAATAGCAGCAGCCTACACTCCCTATGTCTGGCATGGAAAAGACGTGTGAGATCCCTTTGCAAAAGAAGATTTCAGATAAGAAAAATATGTTAGATAATCTTCATGAGAGTATGCTTAAAAAAGTGGTTACAGGATTTAGAGGATCTTAGCAGTAAGGAATGTGGAATGGACTGCCATGGTAAGGCCCTAAGCAATAGTCACAATTCCTCCTTCCCCTGACCAAGTCCTAGAAGAGTCAGGAGAATAAAAAAGAAGGTGGAGAAAGAAAGAGAACACATTCATCTTCTCCACGGAAAGATCCCCAAGCAATGTGTCAAGGCTACGCTAAGGGGAGAAGAGAATCTTTGAACTGGATGTGCAATTGAAGTTTTGATTTAAACAGGTCGGAAACTTTTAATATTAAAATAGAGTTTTAAATATCAAAATTTAACTTTCCTTTTATTAAAGTGCCTATAAATCTGTGTCATATGCTAAGGGCATGGAACATCTCTATCAAAGCATATTTGAATATATTTGAATACAATGTAATAAATTGGCTACATATGGCAATATTTTCTCTTAAATTCTATCTACCTATTTTAGTGAGGTCTTGAGTCTTTATGACATATCAGTCCCCTTTAAAAGAATACAAAATTAAGACTTTCACATAAATTTTGTTTTTATACCCCAACCATTCATCCTAGAACATATAATCCTTTGGTTCTTATTCTTGTATGCTCTGTTCTTGATAACAAATCTTTTTTCCTGGTTGTGCCACACGCAGCATGCAGGATCTTAGTTTCCCGACCAGGGATTGAATCCGTGCCCCATGCAGTGGAACTGCAGAATCTTAACCACTGGACCCTCAAGGAAGTCCCAAATCATTCTTAATTCTAATAGGTAGGTCAGCAATTCCTTATAATTAAAACAATACAGAAAATTCCAGTGTATTTACCCCAAATTTTCCCTCCTCCTCATTTTTTCTTTACGTCTTACCATCTGAGCTATTTTTTTACCTTGAATTGGGAGAGGAGTGTGCTTAGGAGCAGGTCTTAGTCATGCCTATGTTTTCATTTTCTCTTCTCTCTCACACTGCTTATAAACAGAATGTATCAATAGCTAGTGTTAGATAGGCTCATAAAAGACAAAGAGACAAAAAAGTAGAGGTATCTTTGTAACAATGACAAAGTAAAAGTCTACTCAAATAGACAAATACACCATTCACCAAAAGCAACCAAACAAAGAAAGTGGTATAGTCTCATGATGACAAAGTCAAGAAGGAACAATCAAGGAAAGAGGCAGAAAATTTTGTCATAGTGTGGCTTTATCCTCAGTCTACCTCAGAAGTATTATTAATGGGTGAATATAAATTCCGAGAAGCCTCTCACACACCCTGATTTGGACAGAAGTGGAAGGAGGTATTTTATTTATCTTTCCTCTTTTTTTGCTTGCAGGAGATGGTATGTGGAGTGAGAAGTAAGACTGAAAGCTCTGCTGGGGGGAGATAGGTGGAATGAAGGATGCCAGTTGCAGGGACTGATTTTTCCTAATAGAAAGTTAGGATTCAGGATTTTACTGAAATGGAGGAACCGTCTGAATTCATGAGACTTTCCTACATGAAATCAGACTGCCCAAACATCACTAGGAAAAAAGGATGCTTTCTCAGAAGAGAGGATCAAACATAGCTACTCCAACAAAGACTACATTTGGTGTCAGGAGAACAGTTCTCCTCTCTCTGACCTTTCAATTTATCTTTAGGCCACAGAGGTGAAAGATAGATAAAACAAAAGTCTCAAGTCCTCAAGCCACAGCATAAAGAAAAATAAATGAACATCCTAGATCATACTAGAAAAGCCAATAAAGGAAATTTAACTTACCCTATGCAATGAGAAAATATAAACGGAATTACAAACATTAAGCATTATTAAGAGTAAATAAAAGGGCATGATATTACTCTGATACTCTGGTACCAAAACCAGACAAGGATGCCACAAGAAAATAAAATTACAGGCTAATATTCCTGACGAACATAGATTCAAAAATCTTCAACAAAATATTAGCAAACAAAATTCAATAATACATTAAAAGGATCATACACCACAATCAAGTGGGATTTATTCCAGGGATACAAGGCTGGTTCAACATCTGCAAATCAGTCAGTGTGATACATGACATTAACAAAACAAAGGATAAAAAGCATATGGTCATCTGAGTAGATAGAGAACAAGCTTTTGACAAAATTCAACATCGATTTATAATTAAAACTCTCAACAAAGCAGGTCTAGAGTGAACATACCTCAACATAATAAGGCTATACATGACATACCCACAGCTAACATCATACTCAGTGGTGAAAAGCTGAAAACTTTTCTTCTATATCAGGAAGAAAATAAGGATGTCCAGCCTTGCCACGGTTATTTAACATAGTATTGGAAGTCCTAGCCACAATAATTAGTCAAAAAAGGAATAAAATGCATTCAGATTGGAAAGGAAGAAGTAAAACCATCACTATTTGCAAATGACATGATGATATTATATATAGGAAACCATAAAGACATGATCAAAAAACTGTTAGACTTTATAAACAAATTCAGCAATGTTGCAGGATAAAAAATCAATATACAAAGATCTTTTGCATTTCTATACAGAACTAATGAACTATCAGAAAGACAAACTATCAGAAAACAATCCCATCAAAAAGAATAAAATACCTAGGAATAAATTTAACCAAGAAGGTAAAAGACCTGTGTACTGAAATACAAATACATACTCATGGGTTGGAAGAATTAATATTGTTAAAATGTTCATACTGTCCAAACCAATATACAAGTTTAATGTATTCCCTGTCAACATTTTAATGGAATTTTTCACAGAAGCAGAACAAACAATCCTAAACTTTATATGGAACCAGAGAAGACCCCTAACAGACAAAGAGATCTTGAGAAAGAAGAACATGCTCCCTGATTTGGAGAAATCATGCTCCCTGATTTCAAACTCTATTACAAACTCTATTACAAACTCTATTACAAACTCTATTACAAAACTATAGTAATTACAACGGTATGGTATTGGCATAAAAACCAACACATAGATCAACAGAACAAAATAGAGAGCCCAGAAATAAACCATCACATATATGGTCAATTAATTTAGGACAAAAGAGCCAAGAATATACAATGGGGAAAAGACAATCTCTTCAATAAATGATGTTGGGAAATCTAGACAGTCACATGTAAAAGGATGAAACTGGGCACTTATGCAAAAATTAACTCAAAATAAATTAAAGACTTGAAACTAAGACCTGAAACCATAAAATTCCTAGAAGAAATTATAGGTGGTAAGCCCCTTGACAGGTCTTGGCAATGATTTTTTGAAACCAACACCAAAAGTAAAAGCAATGAAAACAAAAATAAATGATTGGGACTACATCAAACTAAAAAGCTTCTACACAGCAAAGTAAACTATCAGCAAAATAAAAAGGTAACCTACTAAATGGAAGAGCTTTGCAAATGATATATCAGGTAAGGGATTAATACCCCAAATAAACAAATAACTCATGCAACTCCATATCAAAAAACCAAACAAACCAATTTAAAAAATGGGCAGAAGATCTGAATAGACATTTTTCTAAGGAAAACATAAATATGGCCAGCAGGAACATAAAAGAGCTCAACACCATTAATCAACAGGGAAATGCAAATAAAAACTGCAATGATATATCACCTCACACCTGTTAGGATGGCTGTTGTCAAAAAGATAAGAAATAACAAGTGTTGACAAGGATGTGGAGAAAAGGGAATCTTCGTGCACTATTGGTGGAAATGTAAATTGGTGCCAACACTATGGAAAACAGTATAGAGGTTCCAAAAAAAATTAAAAATACAACTACTGTATGATCCACCTATTCCATTTCTGGGCACTTATTCAAAGAAAACAAAAACATTCAAAAAGTTATAAGCAGTCTCACGTTCATTGCAGCATTATTTACAATAACTAAAATATAGAAACAACCTAAGTGTGCATAAATGAATGTGTGTGTGTGTATAATATATATGTTAGAATATGATTCAGCCATGAAAAAGAATTAAATCTTGTCATTTGTGACAACATAGATGGACCTGAAAGGCATTATGCTAAGTGGTTAAGTGAAATAAGTCAGACAGAGAAAGACAAATACCATATGATTTCTCTTATATATGGAATCTAAAAATAAACCTAACCAACAACTAAACAACAAAACCCAAGCTCATAGATCATAGTGGTGGTTGCCAGAGACTGGGGTGTAAGGTGGGAGAAATGGGTGAAGGGGGTCAAAAGGTTAAAAAAATTTAATTAAAAAAAAGTTAGATCCTTCCTGGAGCTACCTACAGAAGGAAGAAAGAAAGATAGATAGATAGATAGATAGATAGATAGATAGATAGATAGATAGATAGGTAGATAGATCTATTGTGCTACATTATGGGCTCATTCTCAATCCATAATGTTGATCAATTTCAGTATTCCAAAATCTGCGTTTATAATTGTGCCATGTAATCAAATTTATGTATGTCTGTCCAGACATTTATAAAATTACATATTAAATTTTTTAAAAGAACAACGGGAAGGGTTAAAAAAAGAAAAGAAAGAAAAGGTCATGACAAGTCTGCGCACATATTACAAGAAAAAATAGATACCTAATTTTAAAAAGTAACACCTTCCTTCGATTGGAATATAGCTCTGGAAAGAAAATATATTCCCCAACTCTTGAAAACTTAGTAAACATTATGTATCACTAAAAACAAAACTCAAAGTTGGGATAATATTAAAATATTGTAAAAATGGTTATTACAGAGGAACATAAAGTAAAAAAAAAAATACAGTCCACTATAGAGCCAATGAATAATTTAGAAACATCAAGAAACAACAAAGGGGTAGCTTAAAATGAAATTAAGAACATTAAGAAAGGTTTGATAAAATCATACTGAAAATGAGAGCAAAGCAACAAAAATGAAGGTGATAATTTGAGATATCAGACAGTATTGACCTAACATAATGTTTCTCCTTGAAGTAGAAACCCAAAAACAGAACAGTGGAATATAATTAGAAGAAATAAAGGTAAAATTTGAAATACAATAGGGAATATTTCAGAAAGTAAATGAGTATAGAACAGTTGGCAATGATACATGATTAAATTATTGAACTTCAAATACAAAGAAAGTATTCTTGAGGTAATAGGGCACAAAAAAACAAGGAATCAATTGAGGAAAAATAAAAATTTAGTCTGGCCTTAGACTTTTTCCACAGCAACATTAAATGCCAGAATATAATGGTGCAATAGCTACAAAGTTCTGAGGGAAAATAAAAACCTGAGCCAAGATTTTGCACATAACCAAATTGTCCTTCAGTAAAACAGGACAAAACAATGCAGAATGAGAGTTTCAGGCATGCGGAAACTCAGGGAATACAGCAATTGTGGGCCATTTTTGAAGGAAAAAAAAAAAAGCAAATTTGATAAATAACTCCATTCAACTAAGTGATGAAGCAAAACAAAATAAAATCTGAAATGGAAAACCTATCATACAAGGACTGGCTGAGAACACTAAATCCATTTAAAAATAGAATTAATACCAAACATCTCTGGAAATGAAGGTTGTAAAACAGAATAAGAATTTTATAAACTTTGAAAATATGTAAATAATAATGTAGCTAACAAAAATTGGCAGGTGACGGAAAACAGAGGGATGCAGAAAAGCACTACGTATTTCTCTAAATTTGGTATATACACTTGAAGAATTGACTCAGCCTCTAAAAATTAAAAGGTGATCCTTTACTCCTTATTAACATTATAGATTTCTCCTAGGTGTGAAATCTTACATTAATTCATTGAGTCAAAATTTTGCTTCATTAAAAGTAACATACTTCACATGTAATTTCTATGAAAATATTCTCTATCTCATTAAATTTATTTATATATTGAGGTAGAGAAAGACATTTCTAGAATGAGGTTCATCAAAAGATGGAATTTGGGGTGAGTTTATATTTTCCTTTTTTTTAACATCTTTATTGGAGTATAATTGCTTTAAAATGGTGTATTAGTTTCTGCTTTATAATAAAATGAATCAGCTATACATATACATATATCTGCATATCTCCTCGCTCTTGGGTCTCCCTCCCACCCTCCCTATCCCATCCCCCTAGGTGGTCACAAAGCACGGAGCTGAACTCCCTGTGCTATGTGGCTGCTTCCCACTAACTATTTTACATTTGGTAGTATATATAAGTCCATGCCATTCTCTCACTTTGTCCCAGCTTACCCTTCCCCTCCCCATATCCTAAAGTCCATTCTCTACGTCTGCGTCTTTTTTTTTTTTTTTTTTTGCGGTACACGGGCCTCTCACTGCTGTGGCCTCTCCCATTGCGGAGCACAGGTTCCGGACACACAGGTTCAGTGGCCATGGCCCACGGGCCCAGCTGCTCTGCGGCATGTGGGATCTTCCCAGACCGGGGCACGAACCCGTGTCCCCTGCGTTGGCAGGTGGCCTCTCAACCACTGCGCCACCAGGGAAGCCCATACGTCTGTGTCTTTATTCCTGTCCTGCCCCTAGATTCTTCAGAACCATTTTTTTTTTTTTTTTTTTAGATTCCATATATATGTGTTAGCATATGGTATTCGTTTTTCTCTTTCTGACTTACTTCACTCTGTATAACAGACTCTAGGGCCATCCACCTCACTAAAAATAAATCAACTTCATTTCTTTCTATGGCTGAGTAATATTCCATTGTCTATATGTGCCACATCTTCTTTATCCATTCATCTGTCAATGGACACTTAGGTTGCTTCCATGTCCTGGCTATTGTAACTAGAGCTGCAATGAACATTGTGGTACATGACTCTTTTTGGATTATGCTTTTCTCAGGGTATGTGCCCAGTAGTGGGATTGCTGGGTCATATGGTAATTCTATTTTTAATTTTTTAAGGAACCTCCATGCTGTTCTTCATAGTGGTTGTATCAATTTACATTCCGACCAACAGTGCAAGAGGGATCCCTTTACTCCACACCCTCTCCAGCATTTGTTGTTTGTAGATTTTTTGATGATGGCCATTCTGACTGGTGTAAGGGGATACCTCATTGTAGTTTTGATTTGCATTTCTCTAATGATTAGTGATGTTGAGCATTCTTTCATGTGTTTGTAGGCAATCTGTATATCTTCTTTGGAGAAATGTCTGTTTAGATCGTCTGCCCATTTTTGGATTGGGCTGTTTTTTGTTATTGAGCTGCATGAGCTGCTTGTAAATTTCGGATATTAATCCTTTGTCAGTTACTTCATTTGCAAATATTTTCTCCCATTCTGAGGGTTATCTTTTCACCATGTGTATGGTTTCCTTTGCTGTGCAAGAGATTTTAAGTTTCATTAGGCCCCATTTGTTTATTTTTGTTTTTGTTTCCATTTCTCTAGGACGTGGGTGAAAAAGGATCTTGCTGTGCTTTATGTCATAGAGTGTTCTGCCTATGTTTTCCTCTAAGAGTTTGATAGTGTCTGGCTTTACATTTAGATCTTTAATCCATTTTGAGTTTATTTTTGTGTATGGTTTTAGGAGGTTTCTAATTTCCTTCTTTTACATGTAGCTATCCAGTTTTCCCAGCACCACTTATTGAAGAGGTCTTTTCTCCATTGTATATTCTTGCCACCTTTCTCATTGATTAGTTGACCATAGGTGCGTGGGTTTATCTCAGGGCTTTCTACCCTGTTCCATTGATCTGTATTTCTGTTTTTGTGCCAGTACCATACTGTCTTGATTACTGTAGCTTTGTAGTATACTCTGATGCCAGGGAGCCTGATTCCTCCAGCTCCATTTTTCTTTCTCAAGATTACTGGCTATTCAGAGTCTTTTGTGTTTCCATACAAATTGTGAAATTTTTTGTTCTAGTTTTGTGAAAAATGCCATTGGTAATTTCATAGGGATTGCATTGAATCTGTAGATTGCTTTGGGTAGTATAGTCATTTTCACAATGTTGATTCTTCCTATCCAAGAACATGGTATATCTCTCCATCTGTTGGTATCATCTTTAATTTCTTTCATCAGTGTCTTATAGTTTTCTGCATTAAAGTCTTTTGTCTCCTTAGGTAGTTTTATTGCTAGGTATTTTACTGTTTTTGATCCAATGGTAAATAGGGGTGTTTCCTTAATTTGTCTTTCATCATTAGTGTATAGGAATGCAAGAGATTTCTGTGCATTAATTTGTATCCTGCTACTTTACCAAATTCATTTATTAGCCCTAGTAGTTTTCTGGTAGAATCTTTAGGACTCTATGTATAGTATCATGTCACCAGCATACAGTGATAGTTTTACTTCTTCTTTTCTGATTTGGATTCCTTTTATTTCTTTTTCTTCTCTGACTGCTGTGGCTAAAACTTCCAAAACTATATTGAATAATAGTGGTGAGAGTGGGCAACCTTATCTTGTTTGTAATCTTAGTGGTAATGGATTCAGTTTTTCACTATTGAGAACAATGTTGGCTGTTGGTTTGTCATATATGGCCTTTATTATGTTGAGGTAAGTTCCCTCTGTGCCTACTTGCTGGAAGTTTTTTATCATTAATGGATGTTGAATTTTGTCAAAAGCTTTTTCTGCATCTATTGAGATGATCACATGGTTTTTCTCCTTCAGTTTGTTACTGTGGTTTATCACATTGATTGATTTGTATATATTTAAGAATCCTTGAATTCCTGGGATAAACCCTACTTGATCATGGTTTATGATCCTTTAAATGTGTTGTTGGATTCTGTTGGCTAGTATTTTGTTGAGGATTTTTGCATCTATGTTCATCAGTGATATTGGCCTGTATTTTTCTTTCTTTGTGACATCTTTGTCTGGTTTTGGTGTCAGGGTGACGGTGGCCTCATAGAATGAGTTTGGGAATGTTCCTCCATCTGCTATATTTTGGAAGAGTTTGAGAAGGATGGGTGTTAGCTGTTCTCTAAATGTTTGATAGAATTCACCTGTGAAGCCATGTGGTCCTGGGCTTCTGTTTGTTGGAAGAGTTTTAATCACAGTCTCTATTTCAGTGCTTGTGATTGGTCTGTTTATGTTTTCTATTTCTTCCTGGTGCGGTCTCGGAAGGTTGTACTTTTCTAACAATTTGTCCACTTCTTCCAGGTTGTCCATTTTATTGGCATATAGTTGCTTATAGTAATCTCTCATGATCCTTTGTATTTCTGCAGTGTCAGTTGTTACTTCCTTTTCATTTCTAAATCTATTGATTTCAGTCTTCTCCCTGTTTTTCTTGATGGGTCTGGCTAATGGTTTATCAATTTTGTTTATCTTCTCAAAGAACAAGCTTTTAGTTTTATTGATCTTTACTATGCTTTTCTTCATTTCTTTTACATTTATTCCTGATCTGGTCTTTATGATATCTTTCCTTGCGCTAAATTTGGGGTTTTTTGTTCTTCTTTCTCTAATTGCTTTAGGTGTAAGGTTAGGTTGCTTATTTGAGATTCCTCTTGTTTCTTGAATTAGGTTTGTATTGCTATAAACTTCTCTCTTAGAAGTGCTTTTGCTGCATCCCATAGGTTTTGGGTCATCATGTTTTCACTGTCATTAGTTTGTAGATGTTTTGATTTCCTCTTTGATTTCTTCAGTGATCTCTTGGTTATTAAGTAGTGTATTGTTTAGCCTCCATGTGTTTGTATTTTTTACTGATTTTTTCCTGTAATTGATATCTAGTCTCATAGCATTGTGGTCGGAAGAGATGCTTGATGCGATTTCAATTTTCTTAAATTTACCAAGGCTTGATTTGTGACCCAAGGTATGATCTATCCTGGAGAATGTTCTATGAGCACGTGAGAAGAAGTGTATTCTGTGGTTTTTGGATGGAAAGTCCTATAAATATCAATTAAGTCCATCTTGTTAATGTATGGTTTAATGATTGTGTTTCCTTATTTATTTTCACTTTGGATGATCTGTCCATTGGTGAAAGTGAGGTGTTAAAGTCCCCTACTATGATTGTGTTACTGTTGATTTCCCCCTTTATGTCTGTGAGCATTTGCCTTGTATATTGAGGTGCTCTTATCTTGGGTGCATAGATATTTACAATTGTTACATCTTTTTCTTGCACTGATCCCTTGTTCATTATGTAGTGTCCTTCTTTGTCTCTTGTAATACTCTTTACTTTAAAGTCTATTTTGTCTGATATGAGAATTGCTACTCCACCTTTCTTTTGATTTCCACTTGCATGGAATATCTTTTTCCATCCCCTCACTTTTAGTCTGTATGTGTCCCTAGGTCTGAAGTGGGTCTCTTGTAGACAGCATATATAGGGGTCTTGTTTTTGTATCCATTCAGCCAGTCTATGTCTTTTGGTTGGAGCATTTAATACATTTACATTTTCGGTAGTTATCGATATGTATGTTTCTATTACCATTTTATTAATTGTTTTGGGTTTGTTATTGTAGGTCTTTTCCTTCTCTCGTGTTTCCTGCCTAGAGAAGTTCCTTTAGCATTTGTTGTAAAGCTGGTTTGGTGGTTCTGAATTCTTTTAGCTTTTGTTTGTCTGTAAAGGTTTTAATTTCTCCATCAAATGTGAATGAGATCCTTGCTGGGTAGAGTAATCTTAATTGAAGGTTTTTCCCTTTCATCACTGTAACTTTGTCCTGCCACTCCCTTCTGGCTTGCAGAGTTCCTGCTGAAAGATCAACTGTTAACCTTATGGGGATTCCCTTGCATGTTATTTGTTGCTTTTTCCTTGCTGCTTTTAATATTTTTTCTTTGTATTTAATTTTTGATAGTTTGATTAATATGTGTCTTGGCATGTTTCTCCTTGGACTTATCCTGTATGGGACTCTCTGTGCTTCCTGGACTTGATTAACTGTTTCCTTTCCCATGTTAGGGAAGTTTTCAACTATAATCTCTTCAAATGTTTTCTCAGTCCCTTTCCTTTTCTCTTCTTCTTCTGGAACCCCTATAATTCGAATGTTGGTGCATTTAATGTTGTCCCAGAGGTCTCTGAGACACTCCTCAATGCGTTTCATTCTTTTTTCTTTATTCTGCTCTGCAGTAGTTATTTCTGCTATTTTATCTTCCAGGTCACTTATCCATTCTGCCTCAGTTATTCCGCTATTGATTCCTTCTAGAGAATTTTTAATTTCATTTATTATCTTCTTTATCATTGTTTGTTTGCTCTTTAGTTCTTCTAGGTCCTTGTTAAACATTTCTTATATTTTCTCCATTCTATTTCCACGATTTTGGATCATCTTTACTATCATTACTCTGAATTCTTTTTTGGGTAGACTGCCTATTTCCTCTTCATTTGTTTTGTCTGGTGGGTGTTTACCTTGCTCCTTCAGCTGCTGTGTGTTTCTCTGTCTTCTCATTTTGCTTAACTGACTGTGTTTGGGGTATCCTTTTCGCAGGCTGCAGGTTCGTAGTTCCTGTTGTTTTTGCTGTCTGCCCCCAGTGGCTAAGGTTGGTTCAGTGGGTTGTGTAGGCTTCCTGGTGGAGGGGACTAGTGCCTGTGTTCTCGTGGATGTGGCTGGATCTTGTCTTTCTGCTGGGCAGGTCTGTGTCTGGTGGTGTGTTTGGGGTGTCTGTGACCTTATTGTGATTTTAGTCAGCCTCTCTGCTAATTGTGTTCCTGTCTTGCTAGTTGTTTGGCGTACGATGTCCAGCACGTAGCTTGCTGGTCATTGAGTGGAGCTGGGTCTTGCTGTTGAGATGGAGATCTCTGGGAGAGCTTTTGCCGTTTGATATTATGTGGAGCTGGGACATCTGTGGTGTACCAATTTCCTGAACTTAGCTCTTCCACATCAGAGGCTCAGGCCTGACACCCAGCCAGATCACCAACACCGTATCAGCCACATGGCTCAGAAGAAAAGGGAGGAAAAAAAGAATGAAAGAAAGGAAATAAATAAATAAAATAAAGTTATTAAAATAAGAATTAAAAGTAAAAAAAGATTAAAAAGTAATAAGAAAAGAAAGAGAGAGCAACCAAGCCAAAAAACAAATCCACCAATGATAACAAGCTCTAAAAACTATACTTAAAAAAAAAAAAAAAGAATAAAAGAAACAGACAGAACCCTAGGACAAATGGTAAAAGCGAAGCTATACAGACAAAATCACTCAAAAAAGCATACACACTCACAAAAAGAGAAAAAGGAAAAATATATATATATTGTTGCTCCCAAAGTCCACCACCTCAATTTTGGGATGATTTATTATCTATTCAGGTATTCCACAGATGCAGGGTACATCAAGTTGATTTTGGAGATTTAATCTGCTGCTCCTGAGGCTGCTGGGAGAGATTTCCCTTTCTCTTCTTTGTTTGCACAGCTTCTGGGGTTCAGCTTTGGATTTGGCCCCTCCTCTGCCTGTAGGTTGCCTGGGGACATCTGTTCTTCGCTCAGACAGGACGGGGTTAAAGGAGCAGCTGATTAGGGGACTCCGGCTCACTCAGGCTGGCGGAAGGAGGGGTACAGAATGCGGGGCAAGCCTGTGGCGGCAGAGGCTGGCATTACATTGCAGCAGCTGAGGTGTGCCGTGTATTCTCCCGAGGAAGTTGTCCCTGGATCACAGGACCCTGGCAGTGGCGGGCTGCACAGGCTCCTAGGAGGGGAGGTGTGGGTAGTGACCTGTGCTTGCACAGTCTTCTTGGTGGCTGCAGAAGTATCCTTAGCGTTTCATGCACGTCTCTGGTATCCACGCTGATAGCCGCAGCTCGCGCCCGTCTCTGGAGCTTGTTTAGGCAGTACTCTGAATCTCCTCTCCTCGCACACCAAGAAACAATGGTCTCTTGCCTCTTCGGCAGTTCCAGACTTTTTCACGGACTCCCTCCCAGCTAGCTATGGCGCACTAGTCCCCTTCAGGCTGTGTTCACGCAGCCAACCCCAGTCCTCTCCCTGGGGTCTGACGTCTGAAGGCTGAGCCTCAGCTCGCAGCCGCCACCTGTCTTGGTGGGTGAGCAGACAAGCCTCTCAGGCTAGTGAGTGCTGGTCGACACCAATCCTCTGTGTGTTAATCTCTCTGCTTTGCCCTCTGCACCCCTGTTGCTGCGCTCTTCTTCGTGGCTCCAAGGCTTCCCCCCCACCAACCCCAGTCTCCACCAGTGAAAGGGCTTCCTAGTGTGTGGAAACTTTTCCTCCTTCACAGCTCCCTCCCACTGGTGCAGGTACCGTCCCTATTCTTTTGTCTCTGTTTTTTCTTTTTTCTTTTGCCCTACCCAGGTGCATGGGGAGCTTCTTGCCTTTTGGGAAGTCTGAGGTCTTCTGCCAGCATTTAGTAGGTGTTCTGTAGGAGTTGTTCCACATGTAGATGTATTTCTGATGTATTTGTGGGGAGGAAGGTGATCTCCACCTCTTACTCTTCCGCCATCTTGAAGGTCACCTTCATATTTTCCTTTTTGCATTTGTGCTTTTCTGTATTACTTAAATTTTTATAATGAATTCCTTTTGTAATGCAAATGTATTGTTTTCCAAAACAAAGCAGTGATTTGACTTAAAAAAAAAGGGACCATAGAGTAATTTTATGTGTCTGTGACACCAGAATTTTGTAGAAATGCCCTTTACATTGTAAAGATTCAGGAAATGTTCATTCAAAATAGTTAAGATACTCATCTGAATCATGTCCTTATTGATCAAAGTTCCCTACTTTCCCAGGCTGACCCCTGTCAGATGCAAACCATATTAAATCTTGTGTGTGTCTGAAGCACTATTTCCCTTCTTCCTCTCATCCTGACCAAGAATTGTGACAGGTATCACTTTTGCTTGCATACTAGCGCTTAAATTTCCACAAATCACATATTGATTTTAAAGTATGTATTCATTAAAATACGTACAAAAATATGCACATGAACTCACACATAACATCCTTGGCTGAAAACAATCCAAAAATTAGGTTTTTTTAGGTTTCCTGGCAGATATTCTAACTTATCTTCATACAAAATTCTTTGATTATTTGAATTTTGATGTTATTTCAATTTTGGAGAAGCATTATAACATTTCCTTTGCCTGGGATTGTGGGGAGGGTAAGTGGTAATGGGATAGGATGAGTTTATACTTTTATATCATTACAGACTGTAGAAGTTAAGAAGGTAGAAAAACATGAATGATCATTTCGTTTTTTATTATAAAGGTGATTTTGTGAGGTTGCTAATAAGTTGGATGCCCTAAGTGTCTCGTTAAATGTGTGCTGTTATTTTCATTTGAGGATTTAATAGTTTCAAGCTAAAATCATATTAAATACCATTAATTATAACATTTAATTTATCCCAACAACAAGAATGCCAGTCATCAACCTGATGGCATGATGATGGTATGACAGATGTGTGCTTTTGCCTATAAATCTGCACACACGCAAAAACATTCAGTTGGCTTGGCTTCGTAATTTCCTTAATTTACCTATATAATAACCTGGCAGATAAGCCCATAGTTATTTCCAGTGTTGCTAAATAGCTGGAAGATGGAAAAAGATATACACAGTGATTCCTCACATATATTCAATGTAAAAAAAAAGGTGTGGAGAAAAGTGTCTGTAAGGTATGTGCTATTGTGTACAGAAAACAAACAACCTGAGGGTATTAACACCAAAGTCAAAACTAATGTCTAATTCAGACAAAATTTTAGAATTTCAATATGCTTTATTTCTACAGTGCAGAAGGCTCGTTTTTGGTGGCGAGACTTCTAGCACATAGAAGGGATAAATTCTACCAATATAACAGATTCAGAATAAGAAAGGGAAGTCACAGTGAAATGTAGTATTGGACTGGCCAAAAAGTTCATTCGTGTTTTTAGTAAGATGTTACAGAAAAACCCAAACAAACTTTTGGCCAACCCAATATATTACTTTTTTATTAGGTGAAGCAAACCTTTTTCTATCCTGCAATAGAAAGAAGAAAAGAAAAGAGCGAGAAAGAAGGGAAGGAAGGAGGGAGGGAGGGAGGGAGGGAGGGAAGGAAGGAAGGAAGGAAGGAAGGAAGGAAGAAAGAAAGAAAGAAAAAGAGCACCTCAAATCTCATGGTGTTACATAATAAAAACAAGTTAATCTCTTGCTCTCATAAAATGTATTGTTGGCAGGCAACTCTTCAGGGGAGTTGTGTTCCAAGCAGTTATTCGAGATGAGTTAAAATAGAGTCTCTGAGTCTCAACAATTTCAATATGATATTAGTTGCCTAATCAACTAATATAGAGGAAAAGATTGACTGGATAAGTGTGCAGGAGGCTGGAAGTGACCCTGAACACGTTTCTTTATTCAGAACTATTCAAATAGCCATGCTTACAACCAAAGGGTATGAAAAGCATAGTTTTCCATGAGCACAGGAAAGAGGAATATGAAATGAGATATGGTGAACACATAGTACTGTTTTTGCCTCATTCATGCTCCACAGTGCTCATATGTCCTAGAGCAGAAAGGAAGATGAACCATCTATAAATAATTTGGCATTCACTAGGAGTCTTTCATCCCTCTTAAAGTCCAAGTTGTTTTCCTGCTACAGAGATTTCTTTAATATGTGTGTGAATGTGTGTGTGTTTTGTAGGTATGATGTTCTTTTAGATGTTTATCTGACAAATTTTCAGCAATGACAAAGCTAAATCTTCTTTTAAATACAAAATAGATGATTTGGTATTCCACCAGGATCTCCTCTCCAAGTAATCTCATTGCAAATATATCATTCCTTATGTTGGTCATTAGTTCTCACATAATACCTGCATGGTATCATGTATGTAATTTTTAATTTTTGATTGTACATAGGTTCTCTTCCTGAATGAGGTTAAACTTCTAGTATAACTTGTACCTAAAAAATAATTTGTACCATCAGCAGCACTTCATGAAGTGCCTTGATATCAGTCACATAGCATATACACGTCAAGTTAATTACTCTATAGAATTTTAATGAAAAATTAAAAGATAGGGTTATAAAAATAGTAAATGAGAGAAAAAGTTATCAAATGTTGGCTTTATATTTCCACTCAGCATCAACGAATGATTAATGGTCGCTGATTGCCAGGAAAACTATACTTCATACATGGTATGGAATAGTGTATGCAATTACAAAGGATTTCACAGCCAATCCCAGGACATTACTCAGAACATTGATATTTATGCAAACCAAATAGTAGACTAATAAGGTACAAGAAATTTGATTAATTGGTTTTTGTTTGTTTGTTTGCTTTGGAGCAGAAAATATGTGAAAAAAAAGTGAAGATGAACCCAGAGATTGAAATTAACATATGAGCTGAGGTAGAAGAGTAAAGTAAAGATTGAAATTGACCTTTTATAAGGTTTTTTTGTTGTTGTTTAAGAAAGACTATGTGGAGGCTTTGATAAAATTTGAGAATGCTTATTTATTCACTTAACAAGTATGTATTAAATTTTACCGCTAATTATTGTCACATTATAGCAGCTCTTGGGAACACAAGGATGACTAATCACATTTGTCCTCCAGGAAGTGACAATGCATTAGAAAAGAAAAAAAGAAAAAGCATTTCCCATGCAAACGAAGTACAGTTCAGCAGGCCAGTGATATTATTTAAACCTAATTTTTTGTAAGTGTTTTTTTTGGAGTACCATACTGAATGGATAGGGAAATGGAATTCTAGGCAGATAAAACACTCATGGGGCTATTACAATAATCCAGGAAAGAGATGATGAGAGTCTAGTTGAGGAGAGTAAAGTTGGAGTCAGTGAGCAGTGATGTTTAAGAGGTAGGACCCACCTGAATATCATGATATGAGAAAGATAGTGATCTTGGATCTATCTCAGCTTTCTGTTCCAAATGAAGAGATAGTTGGATATTCCATTAGCCAAGATAAGAAATGGAGGAGAAGGGGTGAAAATGTGTGTTTATTTAGTTTTACACAGGCTAAGATTCTCAGGAAATTCCACGAGGCACTCTTTGATCTGTCCCCTGCACACCTCTCCAGCATCAGCTCTTCCTCCATCACACTCCAGCCTAAACTAGCAACATACTATTCCAGAAATACACCATAGGGTTCATTTCTATGAGAGAGCACCCCCACTCATGCACTTGGAGAAGTCACAGCTGTCCTCACAACTTAGTTCACAAGTTAATTCCTCACTAAAGCCTTTTCTCAACTACCAACATTAGGGAACATATCACACCTTAAATATATTTGTTTGTATGTCTGTCTCCTCCTCAAAACAGCCTGCTTCATGGGAGTGGAGATTGTGTTTTATTCATTTTAGTAGCCCTATTGTCATGTGTAAGTGCTTCTATAAATATTTTTGAGTAAGATGACTAATAGACTGCCTAAATAAATGCTTTAAGATAAATTGATTAACTGAAAAAAATGAATTTGTCAACACAAAAAGTTACAAATGAGTGCATGGGAGGTCCATTTCTGTTGGGAATAATCATGGATGGTTTCATAGAGGATCTGATTATTAAGCTGGTACTTCCTGGTAAAATTTTGAAGGTCTTTATTTCACTTAGAGGAAAGGGACTAAGCAAGCATGAATGTTAAAATGCTTAAAAGACTATAGAACAACAATGCAGATCCTACTTACAAATTGTACACCTGATATCTGATATAGGTATATCTCATAATCTTTGGATTTAGTATGAAAAGCGGGTCACTGTAGATTTGAAACCATTAGTACTATGCAATAAATACAATAAACTCAACTCATCTCTTCATGCACACTGTGTATGTGTGTATACTTATAAAGGGGGTGTGTATAATAATAAATTTTATGTAAATAATTCTTAAAAAGCAGTGTATTTATGAAGTGCTAGACTTCTGTTTTGTATTGATAATAATCTAAAGAGACATTTTAAGCATGTTGAACTTCTTGTTCCAACACTGGGTTGTTCCTATCTTTATTTTGTGTGTGTGTTTGTGTGTGTGTGTGTGTGTGTATGTGTAGATTAGCTTATGTTTCCTTGACTTTCAAGCTCTATAAAAAGCTATTTTATATGCTTTCAAAACAATACAGATGAAGCAGAGTGGAGACTAATGAAACTGTCAATTTCCCTGATTATTTAGCAAAAGAGGAAATAATGTTTCATAACCAACATTAACAAAGTTAGCATGAGGCCTTTGAGTCTAAAACTTTTAATTAGGAGACTGACTTACAAGAATGATGAAGCTAGCCAAGATATTATCTCTGATCTCCTTTGAATTACAGGTTAAAATAACAGTTAAATGCTTTTGAAAAATGCCTGATTATTCTGAAGTTCTAAGATATTTCAGTTGTCTAAAATTGTGTTTAACAAAGATTGCAGATCTTGAAGCAGTGGCACTGAACTATCAATACTTTCTCTGGCTTTCTCAGGGCACACTTTTAACCTCTGTTTCATATAGTATATGTTTTCTAGATGCCAAGCAGCCAAAATAGTGACATAAACATGCTGACAAAGAGGCTTTAAAATATGTTATGAGGTGTTGCTTGATTAAACTATATAAACCTTATTGAAATTACTATGTTTGGGAAACAAAATGTTAAGAATTTGGGAAATCAAAATTTTAAGATGACTCCCTCATTTAGTCATGAGAGCAGTACTTTATTTACTTATTAAAATGAAATGTATGATAACTAAGTTAAGGTATGAAAACTAAGCTAAGAAAAAAAATACATACAAACTCAATTTTTCCATTGTGACAGTAATTACTAGTTTGTAAATTGCATGAAAAAAGGGATATGTCTACCATTTAACCTTTGCACACCTACTGCCTTTCTCTCTTGACAAATATTTGCTGAATATATAACTAAGCTATCATACACTGTTGTGTGAGGTATCAATAAAAATTGACTTTTAGAAAGGTATAATATCCATTACATATGACCAAGTACAATAAAGTTGACATAGAGTAGATTAAAAAGTAATATTTAAAAACAAATTATAGATTAATTTGACTCAGCTTTTTTTTATTAACACAAATGTTTCTTTTTATTATCGTGTATGTATGAGCCATGCTATGCCTTGGTTACATATAAGATAAACTATTTCCTTATGTAATACAATATGGTGAAAAAATCTTAATTATGCTACCTCAAATCTAAAGATATGTCCCATTTCAGAGACAACATTTTTCCTCCCAAATTCATTGTTACTTTGGTTCAAAGAAAACATTAAAACTGGCACTTAACACTGGCACACATACTACATTTACCATATTTGAAAGCTCTACACTAACAATATAGCTTCCCACTTCCATTCCATGTTAAAAGGCAGTGGCAAGAATCCCACTAGTGGACAGAGAGGCTTGTCAAAGGTATCTGTCTTTCTCCTCCAGAATCACAGAGATTCATTTTAGGAATTTTAAAAGTGGCAATGCTTTATGATTGATTTTTCATTAACAGACATGATGAATCAGTGAATGTAACAAAATACTAATAAAGCAGAATGAATTTGTAAGTGCAAGTGACTTATGTTTAATGTTTGTTTGCCATATGACTTTATGTAAGCCAGTCAAGTGATCTGGAGTAAATTTCTTTTATTTACTCATTCATTTATCTTTCAATTATTTAATCATTCACTATATATTTAACGTACACTGGGCACTGAGCTCAGCTCTGAGGATACAAAGAGGATTCATACCCTATGGAGTTTATCCTCAAATAAGGCAAAATTAGTATTTGGTGGTGGAAGTCTGAATAGTCATTACTTTGGAGAACCCAAAAGAAGACATATATATAGACAAATTGTAATGGAGAGTACAAAGGAGATATTTAATTCACAATCAACTCCATATGCCCAGATAGGGAAACCTTCCTATCCGAAATACACATTTGCTGGGCTAAGAGGAAATATGAATTTTTGTCAAAAGGGTCTGACTCTGGAGCTACAGTATGAGATTGCAATACATACTTTTACTTTTAATATATAGGCAATATGGCGCCATTAAAAATTAAGGAGAGGATTTAGATGATCAGATTTGCTTTTTTAATAAATAACCGTCTGCAGAAATATTTGCCAAGGAAAGGGCAGTCTCTGGTGTATAGAATGTATTACAAAAAGCTCAAGGGATCTACTTCCCAGTCTTTAGTCATTCCCATTGATATGGATTTTAATCACCTTGCAAAGCAAGAAGCAAACCAGAATACTGAAATAGTAGTTGAATGTATGAACACTGACTGATAATTAGTTGCCTAAGAAGATAAAAATCAGTTTATAAAATGGACAAAAGTTTATAGCTCAAACTGTAAAAACAGTGTTGTATTGCTACAGTTGTTACAACTATAACAAGTCACTAAGTATAACTTTATTAAATGGTGGACATATTTTAACTGCAACATCCAACAAAAACTCACCCCAGTTCAATGGTGGCAACTATCAAGTGATTAGACTATCCCTTTAAGACAAGTTGAAATTCACTACCACCACTATCACTGTAGGCATAATACTGACTAAACATCACACAAGTGATTGCCAATTTTCTTTGCCTTCCTTTTTTCTCCAGCTCATTGTTTCCCCATCTTGGAATCCTACTTATTATTGCCCCTGTTTTTAATTGTTTCGTCTCTTAATGTTGTTTTTTTAAACACCCTGACTCTAGTCTTATTTTAGAGTGTTAGTAATATACTTACTACCTCAATATCTAGCCATGGCATAGATGAAAGTAGTTAGGGGGAAAGTAGAAAGTAAACAAGAGAAAGGTCCTAGAACATGCCTTTAAGAGTTTCAACATTTCTATGGCTGATGGTGATGACTGAGCTTGAAAGGAGGGACAAAGTAAGAAGGATGAACACTTAAGTTATATGTCCAAAAAATCAAGGGAAGAGAGGGTTTTATGATGGAACAAATAGTCAACAGTGTCAAAATTTATACTCTTCAATGTAAATTTCAAGATAAAATCTAAATATTATTATTGTACATAGCAACATGAAGTTCAGAAGGAAACCTTAGTGATAATTAGCTTGATAGAATGATTTGGCATTAAAATTGACAAAATATGAGGAAATGGAAACAGAGACATAGTTAAGAGAAATAGTTTAAACATAGTTTAAGGGGACAGAGTTAGGACTATAATGGGAGATGAATGAGAAGTCTAAAATAATTTTGTTTAGATTTTGTTTTTACTGTTGGAAAAGGTTGGGCTTTGTAAATTAACAGGGGCAAAAGATGACAAGGATGAGATTAAACATGGAAAAAATAAGGTATAATCACTGATATAAGTTTACTGTAAAGGGCAAGAAGGGAATAAATCAATATTATATTTGAATATATATATTAGAGAAGAGAAGGGACAAGGAGCAGCTAGCAAGGATTCAGATATATGAAGTTACATCAACCAGTCGGTTATGGTGTAGTTGATAGAATTCTGACTGATGGTTTCTACTTTTTCTGTAGGAGAAAATAAGAGTCAAGGTCATCAAATGAGAGAATGTGTGGGAGGGATGGAAACAAATTTCTACACAGAAGTTTTAAAATTATTGTGGAAAGTATGTAATTATTATGATTTTATTTCACTTTAGCTATACCCAAGGAATTTTTCTTTTTGAGATAGCATTTACACACCATTAAATGCACAGACCTTAACTGTACAATTCAAATAGGTATAACCAACACCTCAATTACAATATGAAACAGTTTTATTACCCTGATAAATTTTCTCAAGTCCCTTTCTAGTCCATATCCCTGTCACCAGGGAACAAATGTTCTTATGCTTATATCACCATAGCTTAGTTTTGCCTGTTTTGTATCCTTCATGTAAGTTAAATCATATATATATTATTTTATGACTGTTTTCTTTTACCCAATAAAATATTTTGGAGATTTGTTCATATTGGTGCATGTGTCAGCAGTTCATTCCTTTTAGTTGCTGGGTAATAGTTGTGTGAATATGCCACAGTTCAACCATCTATCCACGTGTTCATAGACATTTGGATTGTTTCCAGTTTGGGCTGTTATGAATAAAGTTGCTGTATGTATGCACAAGTCTTTGTGTTTTACTTGTAAATGTTAATTTATTATTTTTTGTAAGGTAAACTATTTAGAATATTTTATGTTGTATTTTATCCAAAGTATTTTGCATTTGTACTGAGAGAATTTTAAAGTGTTAGTCCACTCTCCAGATAAAATCTCTTTTCTCTTTTCTGTAAATTTTAATTCTTCTTCTAAATGAGCTATGCTTTTAAATATTTTCCATAAAGTTTCAAACAACATAGAAAGTATAGGACTCTTGAAACATGAGGACTTCTGTGTAATAACTAAAACTTTCAAAACTTTGTGTATATTAAATTTCTCTCATGTGAGATAAAAAAGTTTTTTAAAATGGAGCTCTTTGAGCTTGTGTTTATTTGCTCCTGCCTCTGACATTGTCAATTATCATTTTTTAAAATTAGCATTTAAATTTGTAAGTTATTGAGGCCTCAGGTTCATGATTAAATCATTTGACATCTTTCTGTATGCTCTATTTTAAGAATTATTAATGAAATTTGCATTCTACTTTACAACCTTATTTCCATGTATTTAGAATTAATTCTGTTTACAGGTTTCAATAGTCAGTGCTGTCTGTCAGTCACATTTTTCCAAACATGAAAGTCTAAAGATCTTTATTTTGACTTTTCATGGTTCGATCATAGCTTCACTTTTTTTCTTCTGGACTAAAATTCAAAGTTTATTCCATTGGTCTTTAAAAATCTGATAATTTTTTCTACCAGTGTATAGCTACATTAATATCTTGACTGAGCAAAGCACTATTACATCATAATCTTTGACCATCCCTATCATAAAACTTCTCTATTGACTTTTGCCAATGTCCTAAGGAATTTAGACATAAGAAATGGAAAAAGGTGAAACGAGGCTGATTTCTCTTTCTATGCTCGCAAATCTTTGATATGATTTTTTATTCATTTTTGTTTAACGTTCCCTTTCTTATATTTTTAGGAATTTTTTCTTGTTTCTTAAAATTTTAAGATTACCAAGCTATGCTTAAGTAGTATTTCTTTCCTCTTCTTAAAATTTTAATGTGAGGTCCATTACAATCTATGCATATAAATTTTCTTCAACCAAAGAAAGACATATTTATAAACTGTCAATCATCAGGCCATCATCATGTTTCATATACCTTTTCTGTCCTCCATATTTATTCACTGACATTATCACCTGTAGTTCTGCATTTTAAATTCAACCTTTTCAGAAATTCTCAAATATGTTCTTTATCTCTATTATCCATTTACTTTTCTGTTGTTATTGATTATATTACAGCTTTCAAATTTATAATTTATGTGTTTTTATCCTTAGATTATTTCCTTATTTCTGCCAGGTCCCTTATGACCTCTTTTAATATAATCCATTTGTTCATCTCTTGATTCATAGGGTCTGTGCTTTCTTGAATTTTACTAATTGCACATGTCTAATTGTATCCAAATTGTATTTTTCTTTTCTATTTTTATAATATTTTTCGAAAGATGGGTTTTATTTTATATGTTATTATCATTTTCTTATCCTTCTTTTGGATGTATTTTACCATCATCATTATCATCATCATCATCATCACCAAAGAGGGGGGAAAGAGGAAAAGAGAAAAAAAGATCTAATAATTCATCTACATACATCTTGCAGTGATATGTTTGAAACATTAACCATCTACATTAAATATTTGTAGATTTTTTCAGGTGATGTCTTAGTCACTTCAAGCTGCTGTAACAAGATACCATAGCATGGGTGACTTAAACAACAGAAATTTATTTCCTGTGATTCTGAAGGCTAGAAAGTCCAAGATAAAGGTGCCAGCAGATCTGGTGTCTGGTAAGGGCACTTCCTGGTTTGCAAACAGCCATCTGGTTGTATACCCACATGGTGGGATAACAGACAGAGGAAGTAAGCTTTCCTGTCCCTTCTTTTTTTTTTTTTTTTTTCTTTCTGCAGTACGTGGGCCTCTCACTGTTGTGGCCTCTCCCGTTGCAGAGCACGGGCTCCGGACGCACAGGCTCAGCGGCCATGGCTCACGGGCCCAGCCGCTCCGCGGCACATGCGATCCTTCCTGGAGCAGGGCACGAACCCATGTCCCCTGCATCAGCAGGCAGACTCTCAACCACTGTGCCACCAGGGAAGCCCTCCTGTCCCTTCTTATAAGGGCACTAATACCATTCATGAGGGCTCCTCCCTCATGACCTAGTTACCTCCCAAAGGCCCCACCTTCCATTAACATCGCATTGAGGTTTAGGATTCAGCACAGGAATTTTGGCTGGGACGCAAATAGTCCATAACAGATAGCCAGATAGATAACAATTTTTTTTTTAAAAAGTCAGGAAATACTCCCAACAGAAACTCACTATGTGGTTTCTTCTTTGTATTTCTGGAAGGTTTTTCAGGTATATGTTTCTGAGTTTGGTTTTTTATTTGTGTCATCCTCCTTTCCACATACAGCTATATAGGATTTGGTATAGCACATGGTCTAGCTGTGTCTACTCTTCTTTCTGAACTTGCTTTCTGTCTCATCAGGGTAAATATATAATGAGTCCAGAAGAAATGACTGAATCAGAAAGAAGTCCCAGGTGCATGACTTTGCATTTCTTGGACCTCCCTTTATAGATGCTTTAGACAGCCTTAGGTGCCCAATACTTAGACTTTCCACTTGAATTTGCTCCATTTCACCCATTGACTTTCTTACTTCCAACTATTGCTTCCCCTAAGCAAGTTTTGTTTATTGGGCCTTGTCCAGCAATCGTCTCCTTATTTTCTTTGTAATTGGGAAGATAGAGGATAGAGAAGAAACTGTTTACACTGTAGAGTTACAAATCCCTGAGTTACAATCTGTTTTTATTTGTTGGTTTGTTTGTTTACTTAGACTGTATGTGAGCTAGAGCAAGTTAACTTCTTTAGGCTTCAACTTAACATGATCAATTTTACCCTAAACAAACTATAAAAATAAACAAGTCATATATTAAAATAATGTAGACTTCATAAGTTTTATTATATGACGTTATTCCTATTTTATAGACCAACCAGGTTTTCCTTTCTCTTTGTTTTACTTATCATTGAATCTTACATCCTACATGTAGAAAAGATTTCCATATAAAACCCTATTATTTGAATCTTGGGCTTTGCTCCAAGGGTAATTAAACTCACAGTGGAAACAATAGAATATAGCCACAAAAAAATTCCAAACTGACACCAGAATACTAACCAAAGAGCTAAGATTTGCTGCATGTAAACTAGCATTGTTCAAGAGAGAAATGGTAGCCCACAGCTCTCTTACCACTCTCCCTGCTACTCTAGCTCATTGCTGTCTTTCATTTTCCTCATAGTAATCATGACTGTCTGAAATCATTGTGGTTATTTCTTTCCTTGCCCATCATATATCTTTTGTTTACACAGTGTAAGCCTTCTGAGAATGACTCTTTTCATCTTGTTCACTGTGAAATCCCTAGTGCTTAGATCTACCAAATTGTAGGTGCTCATTAAATATTTGTTGAGTGAATGAACAGATTTTACCACATTATTCTTCAGAGATCATACTTGAATGAATTTTCTCCAAATACTGTATTTGTGATACACACACATTTTAAAGCAGTAAAACCATTTGCTTCATTTATTTTGCCACTGAGTCCCATAAAAAAAATTTTAAGGAAAAATTTGAGTAAATAGCTGGAAAAATTTAAGTGGATTAAATGGAGAATGATTATTGAAATTTCACAATGCTGTTGATATAAGAAAGCAAATCTATTTGGAATAGTACAGCAGACCTACTCAGACTTTAAAAAGTATTAACTGAGGCAGAAGGTTTAACAATGTCAAATTGTAACAATGCCACATGTTATAATGTGTTTAAAAAGAATTATGCATATAAAGCACAGATCCATGGAGGGAAAAGGGATTCCTCTCTGCACTTTGCTATAAATGTCACCTGCAGAAATGATAACAGTTGTTGAACAGTGAAAAGCTAAAAACAGTGTTTCTCAACATGGCTTCATAACCACCTTTATCAGTGATTCTCAAATGTTAATGTGTATATGAACCAAAGGGGAATCTTGAAATGCAGTTTCTAATACAGAAGGTCTTAGAAGTAGGAGTAGAGTTTGAGAGTGTACATTTTTTACGAGATGATACCAGTTGAACTATACTTTGTAAAGCATGGACCCAGCCTAGAGAATATATCAGTGCCTTTTACAGAGATTCTGTTTCAGTAGCTCTGCCAACAGACTTCCGTATGTGTATGCCTTAACTATGCTAAAATCTTATCTGATACGAATTTTGAGGTTAAGTGAGAAGCAGAAAGTGGCCCAAATCAAGTATGTCTTCTGTTGACACTGAAGGGACTCAGGTCTCTAACCAACAGTGTACTAACTGATGACAGATTAAAAACAGGAGTCTTCTGGATGAGCTCAAGTTCTGTTTATTTCATGCAACAAGCAATATAAAATGGAAATATTCCTTTACGGGATTTTGAATCTGTAAGAATTGATCCCGTGGTGAACATTCTCTGACTATGGGATGATTAAAGTCATTTCAAATCCTTATGTAGTAAGTACAAATACTTATCTTGTGAAATTGTAATATAAGACCAGTAATTGAGCAATACTTATCTGGAGACACAAGTGCATGCCTATGCTTATTTGGCACTTCTATCCTTATGAAATAATCTTTTTACATACTTAGAAGTTCCAGGTATATAGAAGTTCAGTAAATTATTACTGGTAATACAGACATTTAATAATTAAGTGGTTAAACTATTTACTATTATTCATCCAGTAAAGAAAATGTCTGATTCACCATCTCATCTAACCCTTCCCCATAAACATTTGATTTCTGTAAGTTAAGATATTCTTTTTATCTTGGATATTCTTCCAAGCCAACAGAGATTGTGAGATATTCTCAATTACATGACACACTCCACTCCAAATTCAGAACCATTTAAATGTGAAAAAAATAAAACTTGTACCTTATAACTAATGAAGTGCATCGTAACAATACGGTGTTAGTAAAAGGAATTCAAAAGAGGAGATGCAGCCACAGTGAACTGTGACAGTCAGGTGAAGTTTCACAGAGAAAGTAAGGGGAAGGATAAAGTTGGAGAACACTTGAAGCAGATATTGCTGCAGATATTGTTGACAGGAAAGGAGGGTTGTTGGTGGCTGGGAATTAATATCAATAAACACTGAGATTAGGTTCAAGAAACAGTAACTGTAGCCACACCCCAAGATGAATGTAAAAGAGTCTGTTAATACTGTTTCATCTGTATTTTGTAAATACCAATTCTTTTTATGTTGAACTAAAACCCAGAAATGCATTGGTAGCTTCAACAAGGGAGAGAGTCCAGGTATAATGCCAAGCATTTGGATTTCAGAAACTTCTGTAGCAAGAAAAGCCAGCTGGAGAAAATCCAGTATGTCAGTGTGCAGATTTAACAAATGGAAATTTATCAGGTATGGAATGTAAGAGACCATTTGAGTTTCTAAAAGACCCCATTATCACTGAAGCAAAAAAGTAGGTTGACAGAGCAAATGGTTTGCTTCACCTAATAAAAAAGGATTCATTCACCTTGATAGATCATCGTCTCTCCCAGTTGTACCCATTTCAGGGTCATTCCACAAAAGAGAAGCTCAGCCTTGTTACCGTGATATAAAGTGCATTGCTAGCAAAATGTCATTCCTTATATTCATGGATGACTTCAGCAAAGGCCTGGGACCATTTGATAGAGCGACTGAAACCAGAAATGTGTGGTTTACAAATATAGAGTGATTCACATAAAATCTGAATCTGAAAGCTTTAGGAAAAATGTGTGAAAAATAAAAATCAGTAACCCATTGTTATGCTTTCATGTGTGTTGTCAAATCAATTTTGTTTTTCAGGCTAAAGAAGTAATTTAGAAATGCTGCTACTATAAGACATCTTTTCACTTTTGTAGGGTAGGCTTATCTGGTTCTAGGCAAGAAACCACACATGGAATAAGAAAGGACTTTTAGAGCAAGTGGGCAGACAGATACATAATATCCAAATTAGTAAAACTATTGATATTTGTAAGCATAATTTACATCCAAATTATAGGATATTTATCTTTCTCCCGCTTTTAAGTTGTTATGTATAGTTTCAGATCATTCTAATGCCTTTCTATTATGATTCTCATCATTGTAAATTTAACCTCTAAGAATTTAAATAGTCATGAACTGAGTATTTGTGTCCAAAATATCTACTTTTGGAGACTTACAGAAAATCACCAGAAGTTTTAGGTTGTATTGTATCAGTGTGCACACACGCACGCACACACACACACAGTACATATCTGTTGTTAGCATTCAATATGAATGTGGCATTATCATGGCATTTATGGCATATTGTCAGTGAACAGTAAGTTTCCAGTATTCAAAGAAAATTGTCACTCTTGTGGATCAATTAATTTAAAAGTTTGTCTCTTTTAAATATCCATTATATTTGGCTACATTCTCAAGAATTTGGTAGGTGAGAAATATTGAAATATCTGAAAGACTGAAAATACTAGGTCTCATTCTCTAAACAGTTAGCATTTTAAAAGATGGCAATATAATTCCATATTCCTAACAATGGAGAAAGGATTCTGCAATGTGTACGATTATTGGAGAATGAAAGACACACATTTCCACTTATGACCCAGGCTGGTTAAAAAAAATTATTCTAGAGTAAGCACTGACTTATGCCTCCTCATTCCAATAAACATTAGAAGAAATGATTAAGTAGTAGTAGAAATACCAAATGACTTAATGACAGGAATCTGTAGAAAAATAATTTTGTCTATCCTTAGTAACTTACAGGTATTAGTGAGATCACGTGAACAATAACAACCTAAATGTTTCTGACATATATGCCCAACTGCTCATGCAGGACCTCAGACTCCTGTAAAGTGACACCTCAGTAGTTTGGGGAGCTCTAAAGCAAGTCCCACATGTGCTCTCAATCAACCCCCACCGCCACTCTGAGACTTACCATGTGCCAGAGAGCTGCTGTTGTCTCCAGGGCCAGCTCAGACGCAGGAGCCCTTAAGTTGCCAAAGCTACTGAGTCCTCTGTAAATCTTGGTATTTTCCACATCATAGAATAAAAAGATATCTTTATGTTGTAAACAAATTTGGCTATTTATTTTAATTAAAATGAAATTAATAAATTAAAATTAATAAATTTGATTATTTATTTAGCCAAAATAAATATCTATAAACAGTCTGAGGATTTTCACTTTTAACTGAGAGTATCCAGAGAAATGATAAAGTCTCATACTTTCAGTAAGATCAAACTGGTGAAGAGGTAATAGGAATTCAAGGCCATTAACTTAAAACTCTTTATGAGATTCAAGACAAAGATGTGAAATGGCTTTGGTTAGTAAATGATGTAAAGGTATGTTATTTCCCCAGAATTAAACGCATTAGTGTCCTTAAACTATTCCTCTTTACATCTTAGTCAAGGGCATAGTTTAGTGGTTGTGATCGAATCTAAGACGGCTAAGACAATTTGTCACTTTAAAGCAGCTACAAATGACTGCTTTTTGAAATTTTTTTTAAGGAAGCAAAACAAAGGAGACTGTCATTCATTTAGCAAATATTTATTGTATTTTTACCATGACCAAGATAATATGCTGTGTATTTGGGGATAACAATAAAGAATCAGACTCCAGCCTTACATTCAAAAACATAAGACATGATCAAAATAAGATAATTATGTCATAAGATCGTAAGACCACTGCAGAGTTAGTGTATTAACCACTACCTTATAGTGTATGCATATGGTAAGAAGGGGAAAAGATCCAGATTAAATAATTAAAATTAGCACAGAAATAGATTCAGGATATATTCATAAAATGGAATTCTACTCAGCAATTAAAAGAATGAACTACTGATACAACAACATGGATGAATCTCAAAACCATGTTGAATGAACAAAGTAAAAGCATGCCCACTCTATGATTATATAATATAGGCAAATACTATTTATAAGGGATAAAAATCAAGACATTGGTTGCCTATGGGAGGTGATAATTAACTGGAGTGAAGCGTACATGAATGTTCCATGGTCGTAGAAATATTCTATATCTTTATTAGGGTGATGTTCACATTGGTGTGTATATTTATCAAAGCTTCTCAATCCCATACTTAAGGCCTGTGCATTTTACTATATGTAAACTTTACCATAATAAAGAAAGATGATTATACCTTATCCTTCTGGAAAAAATGCCTTAGAATTCAATGAAAAGACCAAGAAAATTGCATAACCAGAAGAATAAAAATTAATTAAAGTAAAAGAATCTTGCTTTGTAAAGAATAAATCATTGTGGATGAAATATGTTTTCCTACTAAAATATGATGCATATGCAGTGAGGCAAATTGCAGATAAATAAATCCTTATTTTGAGTAGAGGGATTAAAGAAATATTAAACCAATAAGATTTGGCTATACAAAAGGGAAATAATTTGTAAATTCATAGCCCAGTAATAATATTCACCCAGATCCTACAGTGACTTGAAGTACTCAAGGGCAGAGGCTGTTGTATTTCCCAAGCGACTGAATCTTTCACAGCTCACCAATTAAACAGGTGGGTTTGGTATATTGCTGGGGGGAAACAGGCCACAGAAAAATTCAGAGATCATAATTAAATAGGATATAGGAAAAACAGCAGAATATGCACAAGTCATTTCTAGTTCGTTCTATTTGTCTGTATATTCAAAAGGCAGAAGAGACAGTGTCATAGGCAAAGCTTTGATCCTTGGAGCATTGGAGGACAAACATGTTTTGGTACAGAGAGAAAGATTTCATAAATGAGAGTTACCAGGACATATGGGTTATCAGAAGAGGAATGAATGCAGGTCAAAGGTGATGAATCACAACCCAGCATCACAAAAGGCCAATTGTAAAATCTCTTTGAATAACTCAAATACAGAGGACTGAATCAAAAAATCCACTATGTCCTCTAACATGAAGGAAAAGGGCAGCTTAGACATGGACTCAGACATCTGGTCAAATTAAAACTGAAATGTACTTTATAACCTCCAATATAGCAAAGAGCACTGGCCCTATGGAAATCACTACATTTTCATAAGCCCTTTCACCTGTATCTACAATGAACTCTGTTCATAATCATGGGTCAAATGAAAAGGTGAGGAATTATAAATTCTTGGAAATTATTCAATATCCCAGAACTGAGGCAATGCTTATCCTTCTAGGGTATGAGAAAAGTACAGGTGTAGATATCTAGAGATCTGTGTCCAGCATGGGTGCTAAGAATCATGATGTGCTTTTCACAGCTATGTATAATAGGAAAAATCAACTTTGAACTTCCAGTGTTAAATTGACAAATTTAGAAATTAATAGAAAATAATATTTGGTGAAATGTATATTATAAGCATTGTAAATTAGACAAATCATTTCAAAAAGAAGTACAAAACTAGACCAGGAAAAAGACCCATGGAAGACATTAAAATAGTATATATTAGCTGGTGGTTCTTTTTTGCACTTTGAAGGATAAGATGACTCTTATATAGACTGTTCTAGAGCATGATAAGATGGAAACCTGAAACAAAGGAAAGGATATAGCTTGTTTCATACAAGCTTAGGTTTTGACATTCATACATGGATATTAATTCTAACTTTTCCAGTTTTTTACTCAAATAAATTTTCCTAACTGTATAATAGTGCTAATTAGTGCTAATAATACCTAACTCGGTGTGTGTGTGTGTGTGTGTGTGTGTGTGTGTGTGTGTGTGTGTATGGGGTGGGGGGAGAATGAAAAATGAATATAAACTTAAATGTTTAATGTTAGGCCAGATAAATAGTGACTAGCAAGTATATAGTAGGGATAGAAATTTATGTCATATAGGTTATGATATTGTACTGATACTGGTAAAACCCACCAAAGAATGTGCACATATGGGTAGATTCACACATGCAAGCATTATGAACTAATCTCAGAAAGATAGAAAAATTATACATGATGTATTATTAAATCATACATAACAGCATAATAATAAAATGGACCAAACTAATTTGTGTTTAACAAAACTTGTTTTTTAATTTCAGCAATTAATTCTCAACTTCCTGTTGGTATCTTTTTCTATTAAAATCTTATAATAGAAAATTTAGCATTTATATTTAATTCTAGGATGTAGTGTTTGATATAACTTCTGTGATATTTTTGCTTATTCTATGCATGTATATATGTGTGTATGTATGATCTATCAATCATCTGTGAATCTCTTGATCTATCCAACTATTTGTCTCTCTGTTATAGAGTATGTAATTGAAAGAACCTAAGCTGCAAAGTCACATTTCCTGGGTTTGATTTTTAGCTTCTTTACTTAGTAGCTGTGACCTTAGGTGGGTTATCTAACTCACCTAAGAGAGAGAGAAAGAAAGAAAAGAAAAAGAAAACCAAAAAATAATAATGCAGATTATGAGGATAAATGAACAATACTTAAAACACATATATTTTTTAGCCTGTCACATATATTGGTAGTTTTAATGTTATTATAATTATGACTATATGTTAAATAATAATTATTAAGTAAAATTATAATATAATGCATAATAATTATTATATGCTCAAAGAAATAAACCTGGAATGTCATTTATGAAAAATAACTGATTATTTCCTAACATTTTTCTAATCTTGAGACATGTTTCTTAGAGAAATAAAATATAGACAGGGTCCACATATATTCTTTCCTAGCCAGTAGATATTTATCTACAAGCATTGATTCAGTAGTTATTTTATACATTTATTTAATTAAATTGTGAGGTAGCTTCTTCTGATAATTTTCAGTTAGTTTTTTTGGGGGATGAAAAATGAAGGATCTTTAAGGAAACACAATTATCATTATCCATTGCGCTAGACTATGATGTGTTTAGTAAATATATCATGGCCTCTCCATGATACTCATCTCAGGAAACTAGTCACAGGATTCCCATAAAAAGTAAAAATATCATTATTATAGTAATATAGATTTAATATACTTTCACAATAAATTCTGCAGTATAGTTCTGCCAAATTACAATGGAAGATGCAATAACCATCCTTTGCAATATATAAAGTATAATTCTTTTTTAAAGACTTTCACATGGACTTCAAAGACCTTCACAACAACACTGTGAAGTAGGTTCAGCAAATCTCCATTTCATCAATTTCAATTGTCGTTACATCAATAAGGAAAATGAGGGAGGTTCAAAGAAGTTAAATGAATTACCAAGCCTTGTAGATAGTAATTGCTTAAGTCTGATATTTTAAATCTTAGTGTCTTTTCCAAAGTCTCTCAGAGTACAAGATATATATTGTACTATATATATATATATATATATATAAAAATATATATATATATATATGTATCAGTTCTACAAGGTGCTCAGAATATGACATTATGGTTTCTTTACGCAGATCCTTAATGTTTAGATTGACAGGCAGGGACCATTACACTGGAGAGCTCATTAATATCTCACTAGGTGAAAATTTATAGTGAAGTTCAGTAATGTATATCTCAAATATCTTATTAAAACCATATGTTCATTTGGTAGTGTATATATGTCCATGTGGGATAGGGAGGGTGGGAGGGAGATTCAAGAGGGAAGAGATATGCAGATATATGTATACGTATAGCTCATTCACTTTGTTATAAAGCAGAAACTAACACACCATTGTAAAGCAATTATACTCCAATAAAGATGTCAAAAAAAACCAACAACACGTGTTCATCAAGTTTTCGTATTTGATTTTTTAATATAAACAATATTTGGTGAGTGTTTCAGCCCTGGTAAGTCTGTTTGCCATAAATATCTAAAAACTAAGGAAGAAAAATACAGATTACTTAAATTTTCATTCAGCATTTGGCATATATCATATACAAATTGATAATATATTTAATTATTCTTAAATTAACATAATGAATACTGCTGAATAAGTGATGGAGTAATATAACTAAACCCAAAACATGAATAAATAAAATTGTTTTGCATTTATGATTCATGCCTTTAGAAGTTTAGTGTTTTAAGTATTAGTACAAACCATTTTCAAATGATTTATAAATAATTGGAAGTTTGCAGAATAACTTTATCATAAAACCTCAAATAATTTTCTGGTTTGTCACTTAATATTTGAATATCACGTGCAGGGATTATCACCTTTTACATGAGGGGAAACTGAGGCAGAGAGTATGTAAGTCTTCTAAGAAAACTGAATCAATTATTGCAGGGCTATAAACTAGAGTTTGGTATAGGGAGCTTCAATCTGAGAATTTTGCCTAAGGTACAGCACGGCCTAAGTTTATTTAAATACTAGTTCTCATCATGTTTTTTTTCTTTTAAGAAAGAATAAAAAAAAACAATTGTTTGTATTCTTCTCTTTGCTTTGATTTTTTTTGACTATTTTAAATGTCTAGTGTCCAACATATCTGTTCCTTTAAAATACTTCCATAAAAAAAAAATACATGTCTCTGTGATATTACTATGTTACACTACACACAATTTTACCATTAAGATGCTGACTTGATTCTTCTACATGTACACTTAACATATGAGTAATTCCTCCATGGTAGTAAGTGTTCTTGAAATCTGAGAAAATCTAGTGTATTATTGAAGGAACTAAATGAAGTCAGTAGAGACAGAAAACATTAATTGTGGATTTATAAGGCTAATCCTTGGTTACTCTCATCACGTGGGTTTGTTTATTTTCACCATTTCATCCAGAAAGGGTAAATATGTTGATTAATTGTTCAATTTCTTTTATAGACCTTTTGCTATTTTCTTAAATGTACTTCCCAGTGCAAATTTCCCCATGAATAATTTCCATTGTGTAGCATATACTGATTATATAATAAAAAATCTATAATAATTTCAGTCTCTATTCCTCTCTCTTGTCCTCCCTGCCTCCCTCTCTTCCCCTCTCCCCTTCATCCTCCCTCTCTTCATCTCATTATCTCTCACACACACTAGGGAAATCTTTAAGTTTTGAACTGAATTTATCTCATACAAACTAGACCCAATATTTTTGAAAGGAACTTAAGTCTGTAATTAATTAAATCCTCTAAGAACAAAAACAAATTGAAAACAAAATTCTCATTTTCAGAACTTATTAAAATAAAGATTGATAAAAGAAAAATAAAAAGATGATTGCTTTTCTTTCTCAAAATAACTTGAGAATAAATGCTAAATCTAAAAAAATAGCCTCAAATAGCCTCAATTTTTAATGGAAATTGTCAAACATAGGAAAAAAGAATACTATAAAGAATAACTAAAAAGAATATCCACATTTCTATATCAACCTTCAAGAATTAATGCCACGTTGCCAATCTTATTTTACCCATATCTACCGTACTGCTTTTACTTGTGTTGTTGTTGTTGAAGTATTGAAAGACAAATCTTAGGTATCATCATTTCACCCATAAATATTTCCATATATATAATGAACAGATAAGAGTATTTTACAGCATAAACAAAATCACTTTATCACACTTAACCAAATTAATAATAATTTTTAAATAATGTCTAATACAGACCTATCACAAGTAATGAAATTGAAACTGTGATTAAAAATCTTCCAACAAACAGAAGTCCAGGACCAGATGGCTTCACAGGCGAATTCTCTCAAACATTTAGAGAAGAGCTAACACCGAACCTTCTCAAACTCTTCCAAAAAATTGTAGAGGGAGGAACACTCCCACACTCATTCTATGAGGCCACCATCACCCTGATACCAAAACCAATAAAGATATCACCAAAAAAAGAAAATTATAGACCAATATCACTGATGAACATAGATGCAACAATCATGAACAAAATACTAGCAAACAAAATCCAACAACATATTAAAAGGATCATAAACCATGATCAAGTGGAATTTATCCCAGGGATGCAAGGATTCTTCAATATACGCAAATCAATCAGTGTGATACATCATATTAACAAGTTGAAGAATAAAAAACATATGATCATCTCAATAGATGCATAAAAAACTTTTGACAAAATTCAACACCGATTTATGATTAAAAAAAACAAAAAATCTCTACAAAATGGGCATACAGGGAACCTACCTCAACATAATAAAGGCCATCTATGACAAACCCACAGCAAACATCATACTCATTGGTGAAAAACTGAAAGCATTTCCACTAAGATCAGGAACAAGATAAGAATGTCCACTCTCACCACTCTTATTCAACATAGTTTTGGAAGTCCAACCATGGCAATCAGAGAAAAAAAAGAAATAAATGGAATACACATTGGAAAAGAAGAAGTAAAACTGTCACTGTTTGCAGATGATACTATACATAGAAAAATGTAAAGATACCACCAGAAAACTAGTAGAACTAATCAATGAATTTGGAAAGCTTTCAGGATACAAAATTTATGCAAAGGAATCTCTGGCATTCCTATACACTAACAATGAAAAATCAGAAAGAAAAATTAAGGAAACAATCCCATTTACCATGGCAACAAAAAGAATAAAATACCTAAGAAAAAAACAACTTAAGGAGGCAAAAGACTTTTACTCAGAAAACTATAAAACACTGTTGAAAGAAATTAAAGATGATACCAACAGATGGAGAGATATACCATGTTCTTGGATTGGAAGAATCAGGATTGTGAAAATGACTATACTACCCAAAGTAATTGACAGATTCAGCGCAAACCCTATCAAGCTACCAATGACATTCTTCACAGAATTAGAACAAAAAATTTTACATTTCGTATGGAAACACAAAACATGCCGAATAGCAAAAGCAATCTTGAGAAAGAAAAACAGAGCTAGAGGAATCAGGCTCCCTGACTTCAAACTATACCACAAAGCTACAGTAACCAAGACAGTGTGGTCCTGGCACAAAAACAAAAACATAGATCAATGAAACAGGATAGAAAGCCCAGAGATGAACCCAAACACGTATGGTCACCTAATTTATGACAAAGGAGGCAAGAACATACAGTGGAGAAAAGACAGCCTCTTCAATAGGTGCTTCTGGGAAAACTGGACAGCTGCATGTAAAAGAATGAAATTAGAACACTCCCTAACATGACACACAAAAATAAACTTGAAGTGGATTAAAGACCTAAATGTAAGACCAGACACTATAAAACTCTTAGAGGAAAAACACTCTTTGACATAAACCACAGCAAGATCTTTTTTGACCCACCCATCATCAGACAAGCAGATTAAAGTTTCACTGAGCTCTGCCCACCAAAGCAACATCCAGCTTTACCCACCAACAGGCTTTCCCACAAGGAAACTTGCACACACCTCTTACATAGCCTCATCCACCAGAGGGCAGACAGTAGAAGCAAGAAGAACTACAGTCCTGCAGCCTGTGGGGGTGGGGGGGGAACCAACACATTCACAGAAAGATACACAAGATGAAAAGGCAGAGGGCTATGTACCAGATGAAGGAACAAGATAAAACCCCAGAAAAACAACTAATTGAAGTGGAGATAGGCAACCTTCTAGAAAAGGAATTCAGAATAATGATAGTGAAGATGACCCAGGACCTGGGAAAAAGAATGTAGGCAATGATCAAGGAGATGCAAGAAATGTTTAACAAAGACCTAGAAGAATTAAAGAACAAACAAACAGAGATCAACAATACAATAACTGAAATGAAAAATACACTAGAAGGAATCAATAGCAGAATAACTGAGTCAGAAGAACAGATAAGTGACGGGAAGACAAAATTGTGGAATTCACTGCCACAGAACAGAATAAAGCTAAAAGAATGAAAAGAAATGAAGACAGCCTAAGAGACCTCTGGAACAACTTTAAAAGCAACAATATTTGCATTATAGGGGTCCCAGAAGGAGAAGAGAGAGAGAAAGGACCAGAGAAAATATTTGAACAGATTATAGCCGAAAACTTCCCTCACATGACAAAGGAAATAGCCACCCAAGTCCAGTAAGTGTAGAGAGTCCCATACAGGATAAACCCAAGGAGAAACATGCTGAGACACATAGTAATCAAATTAGAAAAAATTAAAGACAAAGAAAAATTATTGAAAGCAGCAAGGGAAAAATGACAAATAACATACAAGAGAACCCCCATAAGGTTAACAGCTGATTTCTCAGCAGAAACTCTACAAGTCAGAAGCGATTGGCATGATAAAGTGATGAAAGGGAAGAACCTACAACCAAAGTTACTCTACCCAGCAAGGATCTCATTCAGATTCCATGCAGAAATCAAAAGCTTTACAGACAAGCAAAAGCTAAGAGAATTCAGCACCACCAAACCAGCTCTACAACAAATGCTAAAGGAACTTCTCTAACTGGGAAACACAAGACAAGAAAATGACCTACAAGAACAAACCCAAAACAATTAAGAAAATGGTCATAGGAACATACATATCGATAATTACCTTAAACGTGAATGGATTAAAAGCACCAACCAAAAGACACAGGCTTGATGAATGGATACAAAACTAAGACCCATATATATGCTGTCTACAAAAGACCCACTTCAGATCGAGGGACACATACAGACTGAAGTGAGGGGGAAAAAGATATGCCATGCAAATGCAAATCAAAAGAAAGCTGGAGTAGCAATACTCATATCAGATAAAATAGATTTTAAAATAAAGATTGTTACAAGAGACAAGGAAGGACACTACATAATGATCAATGGATCAACCCAAGAAGAAGATATAACAATTATAAATATATATGCAGCCAACATAGGAGCACTTCAATACATTACACAACTGCTAACAGCTATAAAAGGAAATCGACAGTAACACAATAATAGTGGGGGACATTAACACCTCACTTACACAATGGACAGATCATCCAAACCGAAAATTAATATGGAAACACAAGCTTTAAGTGACACAATAGACCAGATAAATGTAATTGATATTTATAGGACATTCCATCCAAAAACAGCATATTACACTTTCTTCTCAAGTGTGCACGGAACATTCTCCTGGATCACATCTTGGGTCACAAATCAAGCCTCAGTAAATTTACGAAAATTGAAATCATTTCAAGCATCTTTTCTGACCACAATGCTATGAGATTAGAAATCAATTAAGGGAAAAAAAAAACGTAAAACACACAAACACATGAAAGCTAAACAATATGTTACTAAATAACCAAGAGATCACTGAAGAAATCAAAGAGGAAATCAAAAAAACTTAGAGACAAATGACAATGAAAACACGACCATCCAAATCCTATGGGATGCAGCAAAAGCAGTTCTAACAGGGAAGTTTATAGCTATACAAGCCTACCTCAAGAAAAAATAAATAAATAAACAATCTAACCTTACACCTAAATGAACTAGAGAAAGATAAACAAAATCCAGAGTTAGCAGAAGGAAGGGAATCATAAGATCACAGTAGAAATAAATGAAATAGGAACAAAGAAAACAATAGCAAAGATCAATAAAACTAAAAGATGATTCTTTGAGAAGATAAACAAAATTGATAAACCATTAGCCACAGTCATCAAGAAAAAGAGGGAGAGGACTCAAATCAATAAAATTAGAAATGAAAAAGGAGAAGTTACAACAGACACCACAGAAATACAAAGCATCCTAAGAGACTACGACAAGCAACTCTATGCCAATAAAATGGACAACCTGAAAGAAATGAACAAATTCTTAGAATGGTGTAACCTTCCAACACTGAACCAGGAAGAAATAGAAAATATGAACAGAACAATCACAAGTAATGAAATTGAAACAGTGATTAAAAGTCTTCCAAAAAACAAAAGTCCAGGTGAATTATATCAAACATTTAGAGAAGAGCTAACACCCATCCTTCTCAAACTCTTCCAAAAAATTGCAGAGGAAGGAACACTCCCAAACTCATTCTATGAGGCCACCCACACCCTGATACCAAAACTAGACAAAGATACTACAAAAAAAGAAAATTGCAGACCAATATCACTGATGAATATAGATGCAAAAATCCTCAACAAAATAGTAGCAAACAGAATCCAACAACACATTAAAATAATCCTACACCATGATAAAGTGGGATTTATCCCAAGGATGCAAGGATTCTTTAATATACAAAAATCAATCAATGTGATACACCATATTAACAAATTGAAGAATAAAAGTCATATGATCATCTCAATAGATGCAGAAAAAGCTTTTGACAAAATTCCACACCCATTTATGATAAAAACTCTCCAGAAAGAGGGCATAGAGGGAACCTACCTCAACATAATAAAGGCCATATACAACAAACCCACAGCAAACATCATTCTCAATGGTGAAAAACTAAAAGTATTTCCTCTAAGATCAGGAAGAAGACAAGGATTTCCACTCGCACCACTATTATTCTACATAGTTTTGGAAGTCCTAGCCACGGCAATCAGAGAAGAAAAAGAAATAAAAGGAATACAAATTGGAAAAGAAGAAGTAAAATGGTCACTATTTGCAGATGACATGATACTATACATAGAGAAACCTAAAGATGCCACCAGAAAACTAGTAGAGCTAGTCAATGAATTTGATAAAGTTGCCAGATACAAAATTAATGCACAGAAATCTCTTGCATTCCTACACACTGATGATGAAAAATCTGAAAGAGAAATGAAGGAAACATTCCCATTTACCATTGCAACAAAAATAATAAAATACCTAGGAATAAGACTACCTAGGGAGACAAAAGACCTGTATGCAGAAAACTATAAGACACTGTTGAAAGAAATTAAAGATGATACCAACAGTTGGAGAGATATACCATGTTCTTGGATTAGAAGAATCAATATTGTGAAAATGACTATACTACCCAAGCAATCTACAGATTCAATGCAATCCCTATCAAATTACTGATGACATTTTTTACAGAACTAGAACAAAAAATCTTAAAATTTGTATGGAGACACAAAAGATCCCAAATAGCCAAAGCCGTCTTGAGGGGAAAAAAACGGACCTGGAGGAATCAGACTCCCTGATTTTAGACTATACTACAAAGCTACAGTAATGAAGACAATATGGTACTGGCACAAGAACAGAAATGTAGATCAATGGAACAAAATAGGAAGCCCAGAGATAAGCCCACGGACCTATGCTCAACTGATCTATGACAAAGGAGGCAAGGATATACAATGGATAAAAGATAGTCTCTTCAATAAGTGGTGCTGGGAAAACTGGACGCTACATGTAGAAGAATGAAATTAGAACATTCCTTAACACCATACACAAAAATAAATTCAAAATGGATTACAGACCTAAATGTAAGACCAGACACTATAAAACTCTTAGAGGAAAACCAAGGAAGAACACTCTTTGACATTAATCACAGCAAGATCTTTTTTGATCCACCTCCTAGAGTAATGGAAATAAAAACAAAAATAATTGGGAATTAATGAAACTTAAAAGCTTTTGCAAAGCAAAGGAAACTACAAACAAGATGAAAGACAACTCGCAGAATGGGGAAAATATTTGCAAACGAATCAACGGACAAAGGGTTAATCTCCAAAACATACAAATAGTTCATGCAGCTCTACCTGAAAAAAACAAACAACCCAATCAAAAAATGGGTGGAAGATATAAATAGACATTTCTCCAAAGAAGACATACAGATAGCCAAGAAGCACATGAAAAGCTGGTCAACATCACTAATTATGAGGGAAATGCAAATCAAAACTACAATGAGGTATCACCTCACACCATTTAGTATGGGCATCGTCAGAAAATCTACAAACAACAAATGCTGGAGAGGGTGCGGAGAAAAGGGATCCTTCTTGCACTGTTGGTGGGAATGTAAATTGATAAAACCACTATGGAGAACAGTATGGAAGTTCCTTAAAAAACTAAAAATAGAATTACCATATGAGCCAGCAATCCCACTGCTGGGCATATACCCAGAGAAAACCATAATTCAAAAAGACACACGCACCCCAGTGTTCACTGCAGCACTGTTTACAATAGCCAGGTCATGGAAGCAACCTAAATGCCCATTGACAGACGCATGGATAAAGAAGATGTGGTACATGGAATATTACTCAGCCATAAAATGGAACGAAATTGGGTCATTTGTAGAGACATGAATGAATCTAGAGACTGTCATACACAGTGAAGTAAGTGAGAAAGAGAAAAACAAATATCATATATTAACGCATATATTTGGAACCTAGAAAAATGGTACAGATGAACTGGTTTACCAGGAAGAAATTGAGACTCAGATGTAGAGAGCTAACTTATGGACACCAAGGGGGGAAAGTGGCGGCACGTGGGGGTGGTGGTGTGATGAATTGGGAGATTGGGATTGACACGTATACCCTGATGTGTATAAAATTGATGACTAGTAAGAACCTGCTATATAAAAAGGTAAATAAATAAAATTCAAAAAATAAACAAATAGAAAATAAAATAAGCTACAACGATATATTGTACAACACAGGGAATATAGCCGGTATTTTATAGTAACTATAAATGAAGTTTAATCAAAAAACTGTGAAGTACTATATTGTATACCTGTAACTTACATCATATGGTACATCAACCATCCATCAATATAAAATAAATAAAAATTTAAATTAAAAAATAAAGAAAATAAATCTCTTTCAATCCCACAGGGACTGGGAGATAGGGGCAACTACCTTCTTAGATTATTACATTTCACAGGAATGGCTCCCACATTGTTCAGAAAGATATTACTGAATTCTAAAACTGGTCAGGGCTGGTAGAAGGTTTGCATTGCAAAAGAACAGAGAAAAATTGTGTAGTTAAACCTTTTCTAAAGTAAATGCTCTAAGAAAACGGAGGTCAGTGGGCTATAGTCAGGAAGAAACCTGCCTAAATTTTAGTCAAGCTGAAGGGAAACTTAAGGCTGTCTAGATCATAAACCTAGGAGTGGAGTTGCTGGGTCATGTGATTACTCTCATTTTAACTTTTTGAGGAACAGACTGTTTCCATAAGTGGCTGTACCTTTTTGCATTCCCAACAACAGTGTATAAAAGATACAAATTTCTCCACATCCTCACCAATGGTTGTGATCACTTGTCTTTATTATTATTATTATAGCCATCCCAGTGGGTATTAAGTGGTATCTTATTGTGGCTTTTGATTTGCATTTTCCTAAAGACTAATAATATTTTTTTTCATTTGATTATTGGCTATTTGTAAATCTTCTTTCAAGAAATGTCCATTCAGATCCTTTGTATATTTCTCAGCTGGGTTATTTCTCTTTGTCACTGAGTATTTTCCCCCTATTATTGATTTGTAAGGGTTTGCATGTGATTTAATTCTATTAACATATATTCTGGATAATGGAGATGACAGGAGAAATCTTTTCACATTTCTAATTCAATTTGTCCTATGTAGACACTGAAAAGGGTGAAATTGCAAAGAAGTATATATTTCCATATCAAAATACTGCCTTAAATTTTTTTTTAAACATCTTTACTGTAGTATAATTGCTTTACAATGTTATGTTAGTTTATGCTGTATAACAAAGTAAGTCAGCTATACATATGCATATATCCCCATATCCCCTCCCTCTTGCGTTTCCCTCCCACCCTCTCTATTCCCCCCCTAGGTGGTCAGAAAGCACTGAGCTGATCTCCCTGTGCTATACGGCTGCTTCCCACTAGCTATCTATTTTAGGTTTGGTAGTGTATATATGTCCATGCCACTCTCTCACTTTGTCCCAGCTTACCCTTCCCCCTCCCCGTATCCTCAAGTCCATTCTCTAGTAGGTCTGCATCTTTATTCCCATCTTGCCCCTAGGTTCTTCTGACCATTTTCTTTTTTTTTAGATTCCATATGTATGCGTTAGCATAAGGTATCTGTTTTTCTCTTTCTGACTTACTTCACTCTGTATTACAGACTCTAGGTCCATCCACCTCACTACAAATAACTCAACTTCGTTTCTTTTTATTGCTGAGTAATATTCCATTGTCTATATGTGCCACATCTTCTTTATCCATTCATCTGTCAATGGACACTTAGGTTGCTTCCATGTCCTGGCTATTGTAAATAGAGGTGCAGTGAACATTGTGATACATGACTCTTTGAATTATCGTTTTCTCAGGGTATATGCCCAGTAATGGGATTGCTGGGTTGTATGGTAGTTCTATTTTTAGTTTTTTAAGGAACTTCCATACCGTTCTCCGTAGTGGCTGTATCAATTTACATTCCCACCAACACTGCAACAGGGTTCCCTTTTCTCCATGCCCTCTCCAGAATTTATTGTTTGTAGATTTTTTGATGATGGCTATTGTGACTGGTATGAGGCGATACCTCATTGTAGTTTTGATTTGCACTTCTCTAATGATTAGTGATGTTCAGCATCCTTTCATATGTTTGTTGGCAATTGGTATATCTTCTTTGGATAAATGTCTATTTAGGTCTTTTGCCCATTTTTGGATTGTGTTGTTTGTTTTTTGATATTGAGCTGCATGATCTTCTTGTATATATTGGAGATTAATCCTTTGTCAGTTGTTTCATTTGCACATATTTGGGGGTTGTCTTTTTGTCTTGTTTATGGTTTCCTTTGCTGTGCAAAAGATTCTAAGTTTCATTAGGTCCCATTTGTTAATTTTTGTTTTTATTTCCATTTCTCTAGGAGATGGGTCAAAAAGGATCTTGCTGTGATTTATGTCATAGAGTGTTCTGCCTATGTTTTCCTCTAAGAGTTTAATAGTGTCTAGCCTTACATTTAGGTCTTTAATCCATTATGAGTTTGTTTTTGTGTATGGTGTTAGGGAATTTTCTAATTTCATTCTTTTATGTGTAGCTGTCCAGTTTTCCCAGCACCACTTATTGAAGTAGCTGTCTTTTCTTCATTATATATTCTTGGCTCCTTTATCAAAGATAAGGGAGCCATATGTGCATGGGGTTATCTCTGGGCTTTCTATCCTGTTCCATTGAGCTATATTTCTCTTTTTGTGCCATAATGTCTTGATTACTGTAGGTTTGTAGTATAGTCTGAAGTCCTGGATCCTGATTCCCCTAGTTCTGTTTTTCTTTCTGAATATTGCTTTGGCTGTTAGGAGTCTTTTGTGTTTCCATACAAATTGTGAAAATTTTTGTTCTAGTCCTGTTGAAATTGCCATTGGTAGTTCGATAGGGATTGCATTGAATCTGTAGACTGCTTTTGGTAGTATAGTCATTTTCACAATGTTGGTTCTTCCAATTCAAGAACATGTTATATCTCTCCATCTGTTTTTATTGTCTTTAATTTCTTTCATCAGTGTCTGATAGTTTTGTGCATGCAGGACTTTGGTCCCCTAGGTAGGTTTATTCCTAGGTATTTTATTCTTTTTGTTGCAATGGTAAATGGGAGTGTTTCCTTAATTTCTCTTTCAGATTTTTCATCATCAGTGTATAGGAATGCAAGAGATTTCTGTCCATTAATTTTGTGTCCTACTACTTTAGCAAATTCATTGATTAGCTCTATAAGTTTTCTGGTAGATCTCTAGGATTCTCTATGTGCAGTATCATGTCAACGGCAAACAATGACAGTTTTACTTCTTCTTTTCCCATTTGGATTCCTTTTATTTCTTTGTCCTCTCTGATTGCTGTGGCTAAAACTTCCAAAACTATATTGAATAATAGTGGTGAGAGTGGGCAACCTTATCTTGTTTGTAATCTTAGTGGTAATGGATTCAGTTTTTCACCATTGAGAACAATGTTGGCTGTGGGTTTGTCATATATGGCCTTTATTATGTTGAGGTAAGTTCCCCTCTCTGCCTACTTTCTGGAAGTTTTTTATCATTAATGGGTGTTGAATTTTGTCAAAAGCTTTTTCTGCATCTATTGAGATGATCATATGGTTTTTATCCTTCAATTTGTTAATATGGTGTATTACACTGATTGATTTACACATAATGAAGAATCCTTGCACTCATGGGATAAACCCCAATTGATCACGGTGCATGATCCTTTTAATGTGCTGCTGAATTTTTTTTGCCAGTATTTTGTTGAGGATTTTTGCATCTATGTTCATCAATGTTATTGGCCTGTAGTTTTCTTTTTTTTGTGACATCTCTGTCTGGTTTTGGTATGAATGTGGTGGTGGCCTTGTAGAATGAGTTTGGGAGTGTTCCTCCCTCTGCTATATTTTAGAAGAGCTTGAGAAGGATAAATGTTAGCTCTTCTTTAAGAGTTTGAGAAGGATAGGTGTTAGCTCTTCTCTAAATGTTTGACAGAATTCACCTGTGAAGCCATCTGGTCCTAGGTTTTTGTTTGTTGGAAGACTTTTAATCACAGTTTCAATTTCAGTGCTTGTGATTGGTCTGTTTATGTTTTCTATTTCTTCCTGGTTCAGTCTTGGAAGGTTGTGCTTTTCTAAGAATTTGTCCATTTCTGCCAGGTTGTCCATTTTATTGCCATATAGTTGTTTGTAGTAATCTCTCATGATCCTTTGTATTTCTGCAATGTCAGTTGTTACTTCTCCTTTTTCATTTTTAATTCTATTGATTTGAGTCTTTTCCCTTTTTTTCTTGATGAGTCTGGCTAATGGTTTATCAATTTTGTTTATCTTCTCAGTGAACCAGCTTTTAGTTTTACTGATCTTTGCTATCATTTCCTTCATTTCTTTTTCATTTATTTCTTATCTCATCTTTATGATTTCTTTCTTTCTGCTAACTTTGGGAAGTTTTCTTTTGTTCTACTTTCTCTGTTTGCTTTAGGTGTAATGTTAGGTTGTTTATCTGAGATGTTTCTTGTTTCTTGAGTTAGAATTGTATTGCTATAAACTTCCCTCTTAGAACTGCTTTTGCTGCATCCCATAGGTTTTTGGTCATCTTGTGTTCATTGTCATTTGTTTCTAGGTAAGTTTTGATTTCCTCTTTGATTTCTTCAGTGATCTCTGGGTTATTTAGTATCATATTGTTTAGCCTCCATGGGTTTGCAGTTTTTACATTTTTTTTCCTGTAATTGATACCTAGTCTTATATTGTTGTGGTCGGAAAAGATACTTGATACAATATCAATTTTCTTAAATTTACAAAGGCTTGATTTATGACCCAAGATATGATCTATCCTGGAGAATGTTCCATGAGCACTTGAGAAGAAAGTGTATGCTGTTGTTTTGGGATGGAATGTCCTATAAATACCAATTAAGTCCATCTTGTTGATGTATCATTTAATGCTTGTGTTTCCTTATTTATTTTCATTTTGGATTATCTGTCCATTCGTGAAAGTGGGGTGTTAAAGTATCCTACTTTTATTGTGTTACTGTCAATTTCCCCTTTTATGGCTGTTAGCATTTGCCTTATGTATTGAGGTGCTTCTATGTTGGGTGCATAAATATTTACACTTGTTATATCTTCTTCTTGCATTGTCCCTTGATCATTATGTAGCATCCTTCTTTGTCTCTTGTAATAGTCTTTATTTTAATGTCTATTTTGTTTGATATGAGAATTGCTACTCCAGCTTTCTTTTGATTTCCACTTGCATGGAATATCTTTTTCCATCCCGTCACTTTCAGTCTGTATGCGTCTCTAGGTCTGAAGTGGGTCTCTTGTAGACAGCATATATATGGGTCTTGTTTTTGAGTCCATTCAGCCATATTATGTCTTTTGGTTGGAGCATTTAATCCATTTACCTTTAAGGTAGTTATCGATATGTATGTTCCTATTACCATTTGCTTAATTGTTTTGGGTTTGTTATTATAGGTCTTTTCCTTCTCTTGTGTTTCCTGCCTAGAGACATTCCTTTAGCATTTGTTGTAAAGCTGGTTTGGTGGTGTTGTATTCTCTTAGCTTTTGCTTGACCTTAAAGGTTTTAATTTTTCTGTTGAATCTGAGTGATTTCCTTTCTGGGTAGAGTAATCTTGGTTGTAGGTTTTTCCCTTTCATCACTTTAAATATATCCTTCCACTCCCTTCTGGCTTGCAGAGTTTCTGCTGAAAGATCAGCTCTTAACCTTATGGGGATTCCCTTGTATGTTAGTTGTTGCTTTTCCCATCCTGACTTAATATTTTTTCTTTGTATTTAATTTTTGATAGTGTGACTAATATGTGTCTTGGTGTGTTTCTCCTTGGATTTATCCTCTATGGGACTCTCTGCGCTTCCTGGACTTAATTGACTATTTCCTTTCCCATATTAGGGATGTTTTCAACTATAATCTCTTCAAATATTTTCTCAGTCCCTTCATTTTTCTCTTCTTCTTCTGGGACTTCTATAATTCTCATGCTGTTGCATTTAGTGTTTTCCCAGAGGTCTCTGAGATTGTCCTCAATCCTCTTCATTCTTTTTTCTTTTGTCTTCTCTGCAGTAGTTATTTCCACTATTTATATTCCAGGTCACTTATCGGTTCTTCTGTCTCAGTTATTCTGCTATTGATTCCTTCTAGAGATTTTAAATTTCATTTATTGTGTTGTTCATCATTGTTTGTTTGCTCTTTAGTTCTTCTGGGTCCTTGTTAAATGTGTCTTGTATTTTCTCCGTTCTATTTCCAAGATTTTGGATCATCTTTACTGTCATTACTCTGAATTCTTTTTCAGGTGTGCTGCCTATTTCCTCTTCATTTGTTTGGTCAAGTGGGTTTTTACCTTGCTCCTTCATCTGTTGTGTATTTCTGTCTTCTCGTTTTGCTTAACTTACTGTGTTTGGGGTCTCCTTTTTGCAGGCTGTAGGTTCGTAGTTCCCATTGTTTTTGGTGTCTGCCCACAGTGGGTAAGGTTGGTTCAATGGCTTGTGTAGGATTCCTGATGGAGGGGACTGGTGCCTGTGTTCTGGTGGATGTGGCTGGATCTTGTCTTTCTGGTGGGCAGGACAATGTCCTGTGGTGTGTTTTGGGGTCTCTGTGAAATTATTATGATTTCTGGCTTCCTCTCTGCTAATGGGTAAGATTGTGTTCCTGCCTTGCTAGTTTTTTGGCAGGGGGTATCCAGAACTGGAGCTTGCTTGCCATTGAGTGGAGCTGGGTCTTAGCATTGAGATGGAGATCTCTGGAGAGCTCTTGCCAATTGATATTACAAGGGGCCAGGAGGTTTGGAGGTCCAATGTCCTGAACTTGGCTCTCCCACCTCAGAGGCTCAGGCCTGACACCCAGCCAGAGCACCAAGACCCTGTCAGCCACACGACTTAAAATGTACTGCGATGTTCTAAGGAAGAGCTGAACTTGACACAAGAAGATCAAATAGCAAACCAGTTGGATAATGCATAATATGGTTCTGCCTCCCATTCATTTATCTCATCCTGATAAAGGGTGAAGCAAATTGGAATTCATCTAAACCACACATCTCAAAGCACATCTTTGTTATCTGTCATTCTTCCAGTGGTTAAAGCAGTACATATAGGCTAAATTCTTTTTTAGTCAAAGCCAAACAGAAGCTCTGGCTTTTTGCACTGGAGAGGATGCTTGCATCCCGGGCAGGGTGGGCAGCGGTGAAGAGCACCAGACACACTGTCCCACAGAGATGGACCAGACCTGAGTCCTGCTGGTCCACACTGCTGCAGAATGCCAATATATAATTTTTTTACTAGAATTATATCAGATGAAATAAAAGGAATTGTAATATTTTATTAAAATTCAACTTATTTAAACAACTAAAAGTGCTTGCTAAAAGTGTCTGTGGTATTGTCCTGGTACTCAGGATTTTTTTTTTTTTTCACCTTTATTCCAACTTTTTTAGGTTATCCTGAGTTGTTAACGTGTCACCTTGGACCTAGAACTCAGTCCTCTCTAGCAGTTTTGAAATGATGCATATTGGCCCAGGTGTATTTGGTTTCCATTTGACTTTAGTAACTGACTCTTGGATTGCTCCAACCTCTACAGGCAAGACTAGTCCCACTCCTCCCTCTGCCTGCTCCTAAAGTCAGTATTCTTATCTCCTGCATGGCCAGGCTAGTGGAGAGGAAATTGAACACAGGACAAGTGTATGTTACATAGCAGCATTGAGGGAAGACAGGGCATGGCCTCCTGAGTGACAAAATAATTGCAGAATGGTGAAGAGTATTGAAATAAAAGGATTTTTTTCTCATTTTTGGTTTGTTTTATATGTGGACAGTTTCCTTATCAGCTTTTACCATCTCAATAGCATACAGACATCATCAGAAAACGATACACATTGCATAAGTAGTGTCCACATTTTGATTTAACGAAAATGTAAGTGGTCTTTGTTTTTAATAGTTTTTTCCCTGCCTCCCATGTGACTTTACAATTTCCTCTGGTTAAGCACTGTGCAAAAAAAAAATTAACTTCAGATAAATTTACACATCCTCACTAATTTCTATTTTGAACTGTTAGAGAACCAGTCTCCAGGATCTCTTTGCTTCCAAGCTGGAAATATTGAGGGAAATTTATTGAATAGTGTCCTAGTAAGGGCACCCCGCTCAGGGAAACTTACACAGATAAATAAGCACAAAAATGCCTCACAGATGATTTATGAGACAAAATAAAGCTGACTAATAGTATCTTTTACATGGTAATACCCAAAAAGAAAGGAAATTATTTACTCTAAAATAAAAGATACAATAGGCTTTTTTATGATAACAAGTGATCACAAAAATCTACTTCTGGCTGGTGCTTAATAAAAAAAAGAAAAAGAAAAAAAAGTAAAAAAACAGCAAAAATTTGAGGTTTATATGTGACTGGTTAGCCTAATTTCTTCAAATGTGGTATTAAGCACAACTTAAACCATTTCATTATAAAAATGAGAAAAATGAGGTTTATAAAGGTCAAGTAAATTTTCCAAGAAGGGACTTATGATCAGTGCCCTGTCACATATAAATTCTGTTATTTTCTCTTTTTCTTACTGTTATTATATGTTATTTTTTCCTATCCTTTTCTATAGCACACAGATTTTATGTCTCATATTTTTGTGTCATGTATATGCCAGACACTATACTTTATGTAATTTATTCATAATTTCAAAGTGAATATTTCAAAATGAGTATTTGTATTTCACCCTCATTTTATAACTGAAGAAACTGAGGCTCAGAGGATTTATGCAGATTCCCTAAGATCCCAGAGTTAGTTAAGTGGCATGACTAGGATTGTGATCCAATATGGTCCTATCAACCAAATCTAGTAATTTTAGCAGATAGTAATGATTCTCTAGCTTTACCTCTGCTAAAGATCAAAGCAACAGGGTATAGGAAGGCAAATTAGCAAAAATCCTGCTTCAGTGTAATAGAGATTGATGTCATTGCTCTATAATAGGTATGTTATTGGATTATGTAAGTAGACAAAAACAAAGAATGAAAATCAAACCATGAACACAACCATATCTCTTGGAAACAAGTTTAGTACCACATGTTACTTTATAATCTCTCAATGGAATTATGAAAGTAAATACATATTATATATAATATATATTTATATACATATGTATTGTGTGTGTGTATGTGTATGTATATATATATATATACATATATATATATATATATACATATATGGAGAGAGAGAGAGAGAGAGGGAGGGAGAGAGAGGGAGAAAGTGTATAGACTTTCACTTCAGACCATGATAATTAACAGGAATTGGATTTACCCTCCCACTTTAAACTATTGGAAACCAGAAAACTATATGAAACAATGGTTTTCACTTATTGGATAACTGCTGTTACCCTGAGACAAGGAAAACAAATGAGATAAACTCTATAATTGCAACAGCTTACGTTCTGGAGGTAGTTTCCAGCCAACAACACAGAGAGCAGAAAGCCAAACTAACCTCAGAAGTCTCACTGAATGGAGAAAAAAAAATAGATTACACTTTGGATAGACTAAGTTGCCCATAATTTGTGGGACAGACTACTACAGTAAAGGGAGCCATGCATACACACATGCACAGACACATGCATAGATAGAGTGAAAGTGAGAGGGAACTTGAGAGAGAATTGAGAGAGGGAGAATGCATCTGAAGAGTTGTCACCGTAAGTCTTAAACTGACTATTAAATTATGCATGATTGAGAAGTGACTAGCCAAAGCTGGAAGAAAAAGAAAAAGAAAAAAAACACCAGGAAGTAATAAACCAAATAATTTCTTGAGTTCATACAGGGATGGGTATAATTTTTGTTCCCTACAGCCAGAGTTGAAAGATCATATAATATACAGGATATCTGATAGAGTTCTCAAAAGGATATCACCTTATATAAGGAGATAAATTATCACCTGACTAAAGAGTGCTCTGGTTTTACCTTAACCAAGTAGAAAAACAAGCCTTGAAAGCATCTGATTCCAAATACAGGCATACCTCAGAGATATTGTGGGTTTGGTTCCAGACCACCTAATAAAGTGAGTCACAAGAATTTTTTGGCTTCCCAGTACATATAATAGTTATGTTTAGATTATACTGTAGTCTATTAAATGTGCAATAGCATTATGTCTAAGAAAAAATGTGCATACCTTAATTTAAAAATGCTTTATTGATAAAAAGTGCTAACCATCATCTGACAATGCAGGGGTGCCACAAACCTTTGATTTGTAAAAAATGCAACATCTGTGAAGTGCAGTAAAGCAAAGCACAGTGAAGTGAGGTATGCTTGTAACTCAATTGCATATCAAAACAAAGTATATAATTCTAGTTAAAGAAATACAACACAATCCAGAAGCTAATAATGTAATGTTCAAAATGTAGAGCATACAATCAAAAATTACTAGGCAGGCAAAGAAGTAAGAATATATGATCAATAATCAGGAAAAAATCAAACATAAACAAATCCATAAATAATATTGATAACCTGCTAGACCAAGTAATCTTTAGAACAATGTGAAACACTGAAAATAGAATGAATGGATTAATAAATTGTCTTATAATTATTTTTAATTCTTCTGTGAAAGAAGACATTTTATAATCATTATTGATACCAAAAAAGAAATGCATCTTTATGTTCTAGAGCAACACCAACTCTAAAAATACAATGGTATGGGAAAGACTAAGTAATAAGAAACTGTAAAATAGTTTACAAAATAGGAAAATGTTTAAAATATTGTAATGTTTTATATTATCAGAACTGTAAAATATGTGCACACAGATAAGCTACTGGTTGGAGTGAACAATAATACTTTATTTCAAGAAAATATTATAAGTGCAATTGTTCTTACGATAAGTTAGGCAATACATATATAAAATCCTTAATAATATTTATAGGCTTTGAAGTAGTACTTTCATTTCTAAGAATTATCCTGAAGAAATAATGATATGTACAAATATACTAAAAATTGTTTAATCATTATTTGGAATAGTAAAAATTGAAAGCAACATAACATATATTATCAAGTGACTAGCTACATTCATTTCAAGTCATCTGATGAGATCATATGCAGATAGTCTTAAAACATAGCTAAGATAATGAGAAAATTCTGATAACAAATAAATTAAGTAAATTACGATTTCAAAAACTGTATTTTTATTGTCATTCTTATATTTTTACAAAACACTATATTTTAAAAAGCACCTTTAAATCAATCTCTCTCTTATGTTAAGAATGGTTGTGTAATTAAGAATGGTGATATAATCATGAGTTATTTTTATGATAGCTTTATATTTATCTGTGGTTACTTTCTGTAGTTTTTACTGTTATATGTATAGTGTTTGTGCAATTTTTAAAGCAGCAGCATATTCAGTCAATAAGTTCAAAATTATAACTAAGTGGTGGAGGTCAGAATTGATTTTTGGTTGTGGTAATAAATACCACAAATTGGTATTTGGTTGTGGTAATAAATACTAACAGATTTTGGTTTGTTAGGTTACCAAAGAGATACCTTATTGATTACTACCTTTTGAAGGTCGTAACAAGATCTTGCCTACTTTCTAAAAAATTCAACTAAAGGAACCAGGTTAATCTTATTATTCATTCTTTAACTTCCCATGACAAAGTTTTTGTCTATCTACCTATCTATCTATCTATCTAATCTATCAAGTTCTGCTTTGGCAATAGAGGGTGTTAGAAGAAGATCAAGAATTTTCTGGCTTTCTTTCCAAAGTCACTAATTCTATAACTGCTGACTAGAAAACTCTACTCCCTGTGCGGTTGCTGTGAAATATTACCTCACTTTTTTTTTTTTTTTTTAATTTTTTGCAGTACGCGGGCCTCTCACTGCTGTGGCCTCTCCCGTTGCGGAGCACAGGCTCCGGACGCGCCGGCTCAGTGGCCATGGCTCATGGGCCTAGCCCCTCCGCGGCATGTGGGATCTTCCCGGACCGGGGCATGAACCCGTGTCCCCTGCATCGGCAGGTGGACTCTCAACCACTGTGCCACCAGGGAAGCCCTGCCTCACATATTGATCTTCTAGACTATTCCTCCTTTTCACTAGACATCAATAATTGCTCTATTATTATTCTATCTGCATGCCTTAAGTAATTTAGGTACTGCCACTAAGATTAGAACCTCAGATATATAAAAACATAATTTCTTTTTTTCTGATATATAGATCTTTTAAAATATAATCTTCTAAACTGAAAGCAAAATAAGACATTATACATTCTGTTAACATTTGGCAGAGAGGATGCCACAGCTTAAAGGGTCATAGTCATATATTCATACAGAGAATTACCAGAAAAGGTAAATCTGAGGCAAGATAATTTCTTTTTATGAGGTTTTTCAGGTGACCAGTTCAAAGCTTCATTTTAATAGATTAGAAAATGATGCCTGGAACTTTTAGGCAACTGATTTTTGACCGCATAGCTAGTCAGTGGCACAGGAGGTACTGGAAGCTAAAGGGTGCATCTTAACCCAGCCATCCTTCCAGTACACAAAAAGTCTACATGGTGAGGGAAAGAAATATTTGGTTGAGCATATCACCTTATGTTAAAAATGAAGAGACTGAAGAAAAATTGATCAGTTGCAAGACAATGGCAACTATCTTGGAATATAATCAGGTTTCATGATTAACAGCAGGATGCTACTTCCCTACAAAATTTCTTTGTTTTCTAACAGCTTGATGCTTTAAAATATCACCTTAGCTACAGCACACCAAAGTTCCAGAAAAAAATTATAACTTCATCTCCTATAGGCATATTTTACCCTAAACATTTTTTGAACACCTACTATGTCAAGGAGAATGATAAGTGCATGCAGGTATTGCACTGATTTATATCAACAACCCTTTAAGTAGTGTATTTTTCCATCTTACTATGAAAGTAAGTAAAAGGAGAAACTTTCCCAAGGTTAATTACTCCTCTTTTTTAATGGGTTAATCAATAGTGAAGCCAGGATTGGCACCCAGAACTGACTGGCTTCAGAGCCTTATTTCTTAACAACCATATGGTACACAGATTCCACTTGCATCCAGTCATGGAAACTATTTTCTCATTTCTGTATGTGACAATCTCATTTTTTCTTCAATTTTCAATTTGTTTTGGCCTAAATGAGGTGTAGGTTCCTTCAGTTACCTATTTCTTTTCCTCACCTCATTCCATTAATTCTCATAGAAGTTCTCAACTGTCTCTGGAATTTGGATAATCTGTTATGTCAGTGTCTTAGTATTTTCCCTCATGTATTACATTGACAGATACCACAAATGTCATAGCTTAGAACAGATATCAGTAGACTACAGTCTATGGGCCAAATATAGACCAGTATTTGTTTTTATAAATAAAGTTTTATTGCAGCATACCGTCATGGCCATTTGTTTATGCTTTGTCTATTGCTGCTTCCAAGCTGTAACAGCTGCGTTAAGTAGTCATAACAGAGACCATGTGGCACACAAAGCCTAAAATATTTTATTATCTGGACCTTTCCAGAAAAAACAGTTAACTACTTAAAGTCCAACCTGTTTGTAACTATCAGTGAGGATATATGTACAGAAACTGGGAGTAAACACTTCAGAAATTTGCATTGCAATTTGACAGGTTAATAGCATGTCTTTGAATCTAATAATAACAAAAAAAACTTGGGCTGTTTTTTGTACTTCTTTTAAAATTTTAATTTTACTGATAATATATTTATTGCACTTTACAGAAGTATTCGGATTGAAATTAAGAAAAAGATAATATTTGGTTTACACAGTGTAGGAAGCACTAGATTATAGTTTCTTCCCTGGCTGTAGACCAATGAAGTAAATATTCCTTTAACTTTTTTCTTGAGGATTTCATCCAATTAATTTCCAGTTTAGTTAAACTTTTTCAAGGACAGACCCTACTAGAGCAAGAGGAATTGGGCTGATCAGATTAATATATAGCCATGAAGAAATATGCTTCTTATTATCGAATTCCACTTACATAAAGCTGAAGAAGAAAATATGATTCTAAGTGTTTTTGTATGCTGTTAATTTTTTGTGAATGTCTTCTCTGTCTAGCTGTGGGTAATCAAAAAAAGTTAAATCTGGTTGTCATTTAGATAGCCTAAGTTGCATAAGGTGACATTTAGCTTAATGATTTCAATTTTCTTCCATCACTACTTACACTAAATTGCTCCAACTGTAATATTGCTACATTGTACTTTATGTGAAGAGCAGAATTATAGCATTCAAATTAAGAACTGTTTGCTCTGCTTTATCTTCTATGTGTTTTTCAAAAAGAATACAACTTATTAACAAGTAGTCAAATAAATACAACTTGCAAATGCTTTTCTCTTCAGCAAAGTTAAAAGAATATTCTGGCTTCTCACATGGAAGTTCTTTCTACTAAAATTTACAGTCCAGCCTAAGGTGTTTGGGAGAAATATGTTTAACACTTATTTCTGAGTGAGATAAGCATAATTCACTAATTTGCAGAAAACAACCAAAGCTAACATTTGTATCATATTTTATTGTTTATAAAGTCCTTCATATATGGCCCCATTTTTTTTATAGGATCTTAAATCCCACTTCACAGAAAAGAGGCAGGGGCAATGATTGACTTGTGCAGAATCACACAACTAGTGAAGGATGTGGGACTTGAATCTGTGTTTCCTGAACTCAGTCTTCTGTTTCTCTGTTGTCTAACTTCACTTTGCAGTCTCATCACCTATGCTCTCAACATGAAACTTCTTTGCCTGGCTTTGTTTACTGCATGTTGACTTAAGGAAGCTGTATCAAATCCCTCAGTTATCAGCATGGTAAAAATCCAAACCCTTTCAAATGTTCGCTATTCATGAATGTTCATTCATTGGAAACCACTACCAAAACATGCTGGGTTGTTTTAGGATCTGAGGTATAAAGAGAAGAAAGAGTTCAGATGCATGAGAGAAACTGAACTTCTAAAAATGTTGCAAGTAATTGACATCCCTAGTGCCACTTTCTGAGTTTATCTGCATATAATCCCACAATTCCAGAATAATCTCATTCCCGTAAATGAAGCATCCTAAAATTGTAGTAAAAAAATTCTGGCATTGTTGGGTTGGCTATGACTCTGCGGAAAATGCAATTGCCCTAGAGAAAACTTTTGATATGGAAAATAGCTCGGATTTATCCCAATGCCTCTCACAGTTAGTTCTTTTATTAAATGGGTCTGTTGATCTCAATATTTCTAGGACAATTGTTTGTGGCTCAGTGATAAATAGCAAGGCACCATCTGTACATAAAACCTCTTTATATTCCTTCTCTCTCTTTATTGTAATTTGATGCTAATGCTATTCTTAAGGCCATACTTTTGTTGGTAAAGAAATAGGTACATGCTCCTCATTGAGTCTGGGTGAATTAACACACACCAAACACATTTCCTAATTTACCTTTTGTGGGGAACTCTTCTGCTGTAAAAATGAACAATGAGTAAGGATTTGTGTAACCAGTTCACTTAAGGTGGCAGTTCTAGTTCACCTTGTACTGGGGTCGTAGCCACAGTGTATATAGTACAGATAGTTAGACAATTTGGGTGGCTGGATAATAAAGATGTTCATACCAGTAACTTATTTGTAAATGGTAAATTGTATAGAATATTTAAGTGATTGTGACATTGATAGGGTAAAGAAAATTCATGTAGATAATGACCTGTTTTCACATGCTATTTATGACCAAATGGAAACTTTAACCATTGTTAAATTTCATTAAAATAACCTCAGTGTATTTATATCCATAATGTGCTTAATTCTGATTATAAAAGAGGAGTAACATATTTGTCACCAATTTTTCCTAACACTGAAATCAAATGTTGTTGTCAACATAATCCGTATCCTTCTATGGGGCAGTGACTTTCAACATAGGGGGAAGGTGACATATATCATAACAAATCTTGTACACATTTAGTGAAGTGTCTTAATTTCCATTTCACAGAAAATGTGCAGATGCATTGATTAACTTGTTAAAGGAAATATGTATTGACTTTTCTTTCCTCTCCTGCTTGAAAATCACTATTCCACAGATTTATAAAATGGGAGATAATAGTTCTTCACTATTTATCATCTCCATTTCTTCTTTTCTTTCTGTGTGTATTTACTAATTGGGAACAGCTGGGCATTATCTTCATAAACTATTTCTTTTCATGTACCATTGGGCTTCAGAATCATTCCTGCATTAATCAATTCATTTACTTTTTAAATATCCTGAGCATATTCTATACTGTGTATCTTGACAAGCAGATTTACCTCTCTGTAAAATTTCCTTAAGACTGTGTGCTGTAGATATAATGAGAAAGGACCAGAAAACTTAAGTGAATAGCCCAAAGATATATATCCAGTAAATGAAAAGAAAGAATTGGGAAATTCATCTTCTAAAATTAAGACATGGGTTCTTTCAATTCTTTCCAGTTGCTTCTCAAACAAATGTTATGAACTTATTCAGACATGTCTCTATGACATCTCCAGAGAAGGGCAGAAAAGCATTAGAAGTAAATGCTTATGGTCGTAGAATATGAAGAGATAGAAAATGGAAATAATATTTACTGTATACTTTTATTTTCAGGTACTTTATACTTGTGGGGTTTTTTCCTAGTCTATAAAGAACAGTGTAGATTACATACACTAAACTAATTAATTAAGCCAAAGAGATTAAATAATCCTTCCAAGATCACACAGTTTATGAATGAGAGAGCTGAAAACCCATATTTTCTGTTTTTAAGCTAGTATCTTTATTCAGTATTCAGCATATCTCAAACTTTAGTATCCAGTAGTAACGACTACAGACCTAGTTAAAGCACAGATACCAAACTGGTGACATCACCATCATAGTGATAGAGCAAGTTGCTCCAAGCTCTTGGATCCACACAGAAACATTTAAAAAATAATAAAATAAAATAAAACACACACACACACACACACACACAAAAGCAGAAAATGTCAGAATGAACTTTGTCAGAACTCTGGAAAACAGTCAAAGGTTTGTAACAATCAAGTGAAAGCTGAATCAAGAAAAAGCAACTTGAAAATATTAGGAAATTCTTCTCATGTTTTAATTTGCCCTTGTCTCACACCCTCCCTGGAAACAGCAGAACTCAACCAGGGGCAGCCATGTTCCTGGTATGGGACTCTGGTTCCAGGTACAAGAGGGGAGAACAGACCTTACTTGCAAATTAATGGATTTGTCTGTTATACATTTACATGATCTCTTTCTCAATGGCTAGAACTAATTTGTGTTTTAATTTGCATTTCCTTAGTTACTACTTAGGAGAAACATTTTTATGTTTATTGGCTATGTTATTTTCTCTCCAGTAAAATGTCTTGCAATATTGTCATAATTTTCTTGAGTCATTTGTCTTTTTCTTATTTACTTTCAGTAATTTAAAAATTGTGCCTGGATATTAGGTTTATTTAGTTGCAAGCATTTCCCAGTCTATGCTTGTCATTTTATTTATGAAAGTATAAATTTTTATTTTTCCAGGTTTTTTGAGCGATAATTGACATATAACATTAAGTTAAGGTATGCAACGTAATGATTTGATACACATATATACTGCGAAATGATTACCACAGCAAGATTAGTTAAAACCTCCATGACATCACATAACTGCCTTTTTTATGTGGTGAGAATATTTAAGACATATTCTCTTACTATATTCAAGTATGTAATTCAGTATTGTTAACTGTAGTCACTATGCTGTACATTAGATTCCTAAAACGTAATCATTTCATAACTGTAAGTTTGTACTCTTTGACCAACATCTCCCCATTTCTCCCATCTTCTAGTCCCTGGCACCATTCTACCCTCTGTATCTATGAGTTTGACATTTTTAGATTCCACATGTAGGTGATCATATAGTATTTGACTTCCTTTGTCTGACTTATTTCATAATGCCCTTAAGGTCCATCCATGTTATTGCAAATGAAAGGATTTCCTTCTTTTTTATGTCTGACTACTATTCCAGGTTGTATATACATATATAATATATAATATGTATTATCACAGATAATTATGTATTATTAAACATTTTAAATTATTATTATATTACATATTGTTATTAAACATATATAATCACATTTTCTTTATTCATGTAATCATTAATGGACACTTAGGATGTTTCCCTGTCTTGGCTATTGTAAGACTGTGATGAATGGAGTACAGACAACCATCAAGATAGTGATTTCATTTCCATCAGATATATACAAAGAAGAGAAATTACCAGATCATATGGTAGTTTTATTTTTAATTTTTTGAGGAAACTCCATACTGTCTCCCATAGTAGCTGTAAAAATGTACCTTTCACCAATAGGGCACAAGGGTTCCATTTCCTCTACATTGTCACTAATATTTGTTATCTGTTGTGTTTTTGATAATAGCCATTTTAACAGATGTGACATGCTACATCATTCGGTTTTACTTTGCATTTTCCTGAAGACTAATGATATTGAGCATCTTTTCATGTACCTATTGGTTATTTTATGTCTTCTTTGGAAAAATATCTGTTCAGGTCCTCTGTTCATTTTTAATTGGATTGTTTGTTTTTTTATATTGGGTTGTATGAGTTCTTTTATATTTTGGATATTATACCCTAATCTGATATACGATTTGCAAATATTTTCTCCCAGTCTATCGGTTGTCTTTTCATTTTGTTGATTGATCTTTGTTGTTTCCTTCCTTCTGCTAGCCCTGGGATTAGTTTGGTCTTCTTTTTCTAGTTTCTTGAGGTGTAAAGTTAGGTTGTTTATTTAAGGTCTTTCTTTTTCTTAATATAGGCATTTATCACTATAAACTTTCTTCTTAAATCTGCTCTTTTATTGAATCCCATAAGTTTGGTGTGTTGTTTTTCCATTTTTATTTGTTTGAAGATATTTTTTAGTTTCCTTCTGAATTTTTCTTTGACCCGTTTGTTGTTCAGGAGTGTGTTGTTCAATTTCCACATATTTTCCAATATTCCTCTTGCTGTTGATTTCTAGTTTCCTACCACTGTGGTGAGAAAAGATACTTGGTATGATTTCAATCTACTTAAATTTGGTAAGGCTTGTTTATGACCTAACATATGATCTATCCTGGAGAATGTTTCATGAGAGCTTGAGAAGAATGTGTATTCTGCTGTTGTTTGATGGCATGTTTGGTATATGTCTATTAGATTTATTTGGTCTAAAGTATAATTCTGGTCCAGTGTTTTCATATTGATTTTCTGTCTTGATGGTTGAAAGTGGGATATTGAAGTCCCCTACAGTTATTGTATTGTTGTCTATTTCTCCCTTAGGATCTGATAGTATTTGCTTAATATATTTAGGTGCTCTGATTTAGGGTACATATAGATTTACAATTATATTTGACATAAGATCCACTCAAATATTTCATTAGTTTTTACTTATGATATCTTGAGGGAAATGAATTTTGTACTATAATAATGCCTTTTTAAAATATGGAGCTTAGGAAACCTATTAACCTGTAATTCAAACTCTTTGATATCATTTGAATGCATCTGCTCTTCTCAATCCTATATGTCACTGCCTCAGTTCAAGCTCTAATCATATCCTTTCTGAATCATTGACAATGACCAATAATACCAAGTTCCCAACGTTCATTTTTTTGGCTTATGTCTTTTTCTACGGTTCAAATCCAGTTATACAGTTCCTTTATCTCAGTATTTATTTCCCTGCCCATTGGTTTTGGGATAAGATAGAAGTTCCTTAAAAGCACAGAGAGGTTTTGAGATGTAACTCATCTGCCTATCCACTTATTTTTTTGTTAGCCTCCTCCTTGCAGTCTGTACTTCAGCATGGTAGATTGTTTTCAGTGTCTCAAAGTTACCACGGATTTTTGTGCCATACATGACTTTGTTTAAGCTGAAAAATTTCTGGAATGCCCCCCTTTTTTTCTGTTCTCTAGGTAATTGCTATTTTTTTCAAGACTGGTTAATCCGTATTATTTACAATCCAAACCTGGGCGGTTTGAGAGCGCAAATGGTACAGTTACTAACTAGGACAGGACAAAAAGCATAAATCAGGACTTTCCCAAGAAAACCAGGTATATAGTGACATTATTTCTGTAAAGACCTTCATAACTTCTTTATGTTTATCCCTAACATTGTATCTTTCCCTTTGTCTTATTTTGTGTATTTTGTTGTTCACCTTTTTTAGCAAACTATAATATACTCAATCAGAGTACAATCTTAAATACATACTGCTTAACCCAGGTATTAGCAAAAAATGAGTATTTATTACACTTTTTAAAAGTTAAAGGTCTCTGGAAAATTCCTGGCATACACTACATGAACTTCAGACTTACTTTTTTCATTCTTTTGATTAATGCTATTTCTGTTCTACTTTCCTGCCTATATCCTAGATTATCATTTTTAAGCTCAATCATAGATGAATTTGCAACACAGAAAACATACCAGTTTCTGTAGAGTTATTTTCAAGAAACATAATGTCTTCAATTTGAAGTAAAAATATCTGAACTGGAAAATATTTTTCAGAAGCCTGCAGTAGAAACATTTCTGCTTTTCTCAGAGGAATTTGGAATTGCCCTTGCTGGTTTGAAATGTAAAATCCTTTGCCATAAACAGGGCATTTCACTATACTTGAAATGCTTTCTGGTTCCAAAGTCTTTAGTGACCAAAGTAAAGTTTAAGCAAAGATTGAAATAGGAGTTTCAAAGTTCAGTATGTAGTCCCATAAGTTTAGGAACTATGTGCCTAGGAAAAATCAGGAAGGGTGCTTACCACTAAAGAGAGAAAAATGTGTTTTCCTTGTCATTCAAGAATATACTTTCAGGGCTTCCCTGATGGCGCAGTGGTTGAGAGTCCGCCTGCCGATGCAGGGGACACGGATTCGTGCCCCGGTCCGGGAAGATCCCACATGCCGCGGAGCGGCTGGGCCCATGATACATGGCCGCTGAGCCTGCGCGTCCGGAGCCTGTGCTCTGCAACGGGAGAGGCCACTACAGTGAGAGGCCCGCGTACCGCAAAAAAAAAAAAAAAAAAATAGAATATACTTTCACTAGACAATTAAGGAATGATTGATAGTGCCTGTTTTGTTCTCAATCAGTAAACTGTTTTGGATGTAAAAAATACTTCATTGAACTACATGTATTTTTTTAACCTCTTCTTTAATAAGATTTAGCAGAAATGCACTAACAAGTTCAACTCTACATGTCAGCTTCTTAGATTTCTGTCACATTTGCTTTTATTTTATATACTTGCATTGCTTTGAATTTGATGTCATTTGATAATAGAGCAAAAAACACATATTGACTTCGATAACATTTAAAAATCCATTAATTCCTTTTAAGTTGTAGGGATAAAGCAGGTAGACTAGTTATGAATGAATTCCAAACTTGGTAAAATTTCAAAAGTCTTACAGTTATCATGTGAGGAAAGGATTTGATATCAATTATGATTTACCTGGAAAATAACCTGGCAGTTTTAAACATGAAATTGTTAGGCTGCCTGAAAATATATGCAGTCAGTAGTTCTGTGGAAGTGTGGACATGGTGAATTTTACACATAGGAACTAAGACTTTATTGAGAGATAACATGGGCTGTATAAACCCTTGCTGGTAGAATGAGATTTCCTTAATGTGAAAAGAAAAATATTTCAAGTTAAATAATGTGGATTTATTTATATACAAGGAAATAATTTATTCTTAAGATCTAAGGAACTTATTCTCTAATGTTCCAAACCTAAATAGTACAAGTCTTGATTTGAAGCAGACATATTTATAATGGCAATAGTCATTCAAAGAAAGATAGAGTATTACATTTTAAGCCACTATATCTCAAAATCTATAAAAAGAGAAATAACTGGAACAACAAATTTCTAGCATTCTTTTCATGTTTCTTTTTATGACAATCATAACTCTTTAACCTTGGGCAGTTCCAGGAATATGGGGTGGAAAGGTGGAAGAGAACTATGGATCAGGAAACCTACCTGTTCTTGCATCTTCCATTTTCTAGATGAATATCTTTGAGCTTCATATTCCTCATCTGTAATATGGACTGCATGGCTCTGACATTTGTTCTGTAATTACAGTTGTTGCAATTTGCTTGGGCTATATTCCACAAACAAGATCCATGGTAGGAGAAGAGAACATGCTTCCTGAATTATGTGAAAAATTATTTCCTTCAATTTGCAGTGCAATATCACTCAGACAGAGTGTTAGAAAAATTGAGGCCCCATGTCCACCTTGCAAAAGAGGTTTTAACAGGGAATGGGAGGGGGTCATCAAGTTTTCCTTCATAGGCACTGGTCCACACACGAAAGTGATGCTCCTGATTGACTATACGTAGTTCTTGCATTTTGATCCAGCCTTGTTTTGTTGTTGTTGTTGTTATTTTGTTCCTTTTATTATTGTTACTGCTGGTGTTTTCCCATGAGTATGTAGAAAATTGTACTGATATGTACACTTTTGTTTGATCTCCAATAGAGCCCCATTTGAAAGAAAAGGTGAGGAGTCTATTATCTGTGGCTATAGAATCAGTGAAAAACCACACTGGCAAAGAGAAAGTGAGAGAGGGCAGAGGTTAAGTTTTACCTCCTAGAAATTTTCTTGGACCCCCCATAGCCATTCTTTCCTGTCTGTTACAAACAGAAATTTTCTCTATCTTTGCTTTTCTCAGAGAAGTTTCATTTCACTCTCTCTACCAGTTTTGAAAATAGATGTAAATGTCTGATATAATAAGTGAAAAATATATATGAATATCTACATAAATATAGTCATTAATGATAAATAATATATATGTTATATGTGTAAAATATACTTCTTAAACATCTCTTATACTTTAAATTATTTTCATCATGTTTTAAAGCTCACAACTATAAATAAATATTTTCTTTCTCTCTCTTTTTTTAAACAATTGTGGAAGGTATGCTTTGGGTAGTGTGATGGTTAATTTTATGTGTCAACTTGACTGGATCATGGAATGCCCAGATATATGGTTGAATTCTATTTCTGGGTGTGTCTATGAGGATGTTTCCAGAGGAGAATAGCACTTGAATTATACCCTGAGTAAAGAAGATTTCCCTCCCCGATGTGGGTAGGCATCATCTAATCCACTGAGGGCCTGAATGAAACAAAAAGATGAAGGAAGAGAAAATTCTCTCTCTCTCTCTCTGTCTCTCTCTCTGTCTCTCTCTGTCTCTCTCTCACTCTCTCTCCCTCTGTCTCTTCCACCTGTTGGTTCTATTTCTCTGGAAAACCCTGACTAATACAGCTATATAAATTTCAAAGTTCCTGCAACACCAACATATTATTTTGCACTGATCCCCTTTCTCATAGGTTAATGCCAAAAATTCTTAGATCTCATCTTTTAATGGAGTTGATAGAAGAAATTCAGGGCTGCATGGAAAATATCACCCTGAAAGAAATAGGGTTAGTATATACAAACTCCTGAAATATACTAAGAACTTAGCTTAAATGTCACCTTGAGCACAAGCAGACTCTGATTGCTTCAGTGGAGTGATTCATTACATCAGTGGATAGCAATGATCAAAACTAAGGGATTTATTTTGCTTCTATAAATTATAATCATTCAGGTAAGATTTCATGCAATATTATTATTAATAAATACTTTTAGGACATTAGTCATATTATGCAACCTAACCTGTCTATAACCTTAGTATATGGGAGTATATCATATAGCTGTGATTAATAGCTATAGAGCTCGTTTCATCCCATAAAAGTCAGAATGATGTTCTCCACTCAGAAATGATCTCATTAATTTCCATAGCATTTTTGAAGATTAGGAAAGAAAGTTTTAATAAAATTGTGTAGAAAATTATCCATGCATACTCAGGGAAAATAAACCCAGAAAAAATGTTAACTATGTCCCAAAGATCCCACAAAATCTAAGTAGTAATAACTGATATGTATTGAGAATGTTCTGTATGTCAGACACTCATTTAAGTCGTTAAGAGTATTGCACTCAGTACCGAAGACAGCCCTCATGTCAGATACTACTGTGTCCATTTTAAAGGTGAGGAAATTGAGGCACAGAGTGTTTACGCAACTTGTGAAACTTAGATTGTATTTCAGGCAAGACTTCAGCTCAATGTTGTTTTAGTTTACCAAATGTTCTGACAATCCTATTGATAAGATTTATTATTTCTTACTTTACATAACGTTTAATACACTATTATCTTTAATTTCCTAACTTTATAATAATGTTTTCCTTCTCTTTCCATCTTTATTGTTTCTTCTAATTTCCATATGTCTTCCATATATCTTCCACCAACTTCATAGGCCTTATATATTTATATTTTAACATGTTTAAGAGTAGCAATTCTCCTGCAAGATATAACACCCTGGATTTCTAAGTAACAGAAGGATTCCAAAATCTAAGTATTATAATCAGAGAGGGCAAATTGATGATTAGGAATAGAAGTTAAATATTAGCTAAAGAACAGACAATCTAAACCTAAATGAAGAAGATAATGATACTCTTTCTTGATGATCTTTCTCCAAATTCACACCTACCTCAAATATTTTAAATATTATAATATTTTAAAATATATGAGATTATAAATATAAACTAAGATGGAAGAAAGCCAAGAGGAGAGTGATGTAAAATTCTCTTTGACTCATTGTCAAAAGATCATCCATACTCTTATTATAACACAACAAATATTTACGTAGAACCAATGTCCACAGCACAGGACACATTATAGTTATCACTGGGACTGGCACTAAGCAGGAATTTAATTAAAGAATAAATTATTCATGCCACATATTGCTTTAGTTCTTATGTGGAGTGATAGATGTGTGGGTACACATTTTATTATTAGGATTCATAACGTAGATATATGCTACATATATACTCTTGTATATATCAGATACTATATTTAGAAAATATATATTTATCAAAATGAGACAAGTCTATCATTTTATGTCATAGTGAGGAAGCAAAAATTGTCATGTTTCTGTAGATTATTTAAATTGAAAACCTGAGCATTTCTTTCTAAGATACTCACAAGAGTCAGAATGATATGAAAATAGATGATTTCTCCTTCTTCCCTGATTTCCACTCATGAATTGAGGGCATCCAACCCACAGTGACCTCTCTCTTCACATCAGCTATTTGTGACTGGAATGGTGAGGCATATTTGGGAGTCTCAGTGCTAGTCTTAGAAAGTCCCTCTTCTATTGAAAGAGGCTACATGGTTTCCCTCTGCCTAACACACTATGCCCTGTACTCTTTCACCCTACTGTTCAAGGCACAACCCGTTAAACTCAAATCTTCAGCTGACCCAAAGATATTTATAAACTTGATATGAGGAAGTTCAGGAGGCTATGAAGTAGTTTGTGTAAAGACTCCACCCAGTAAAAATGCTTCATGCTAAATGGCGACTTAAGTAGATCTTAACTCACGGAGAAGTTTTAAAATAAAGCAGTTTAAGGATAGTGGAAGCAGAGAGAGCATACACATAGATATGGCAGAGGTCATACCAGAAAAATAAAAAGTAAAGGGCCAAGCCTATATAGAGACAGGTTGAAACCAAGAGAAGATGGGCCATGAGTGGCCATCACTGGAAAAGAGAAAAATGGAAACCCATTTTGAGTGGACATTAAAGAAGACTGACTTGAGAGCTGCCAATGCATTTTGGTGAGTGATGAGCTGCTCTGTTGCAAGGAATCGTTTATATGTAGCTACTGAAGCAATCTTTTTGTGTTAACTTACAATAAATTTCCATCACTTTAGGTAACTTGAATGTGCTTCTGATTCCGGTAACTGAAAAATAGTAACCTAATACCACAATTCATAGGTCAAATGACTTTCATATTTGAAAGAAACTATAGAGGCATGTTCTTTTGCCAGTTCTATATTAAAACTTAAATTCCCTCTGCATCTCTTACAAGAGTGTTCATTCAGTTTCTTTGCCTACCCTACAATGGCAAATTAATTGGCTCTCAAGTAGACATTGCAGCCAAGTTCAAAAACTAAAAAACATTCTTCCCTATATTAAACCAATATGTGTTTCATGCACATTCTATTCATTGGTATAAATTCTCTTAGGAAGAATAATAAGAGCAACACACATTTGTCTTCCGACTGACAGTTTTTCAAAAATATTATCAATGTCTATATGATTCCTCTGTTTTTTTGCTGTGTTTTCAGTTTCATGGCAAAATGCTTTTGAGAACGCTAAACTTTGATTCATGACCACTACTGCATGAACATAGATAGTATTGTTCTCTTGACATGTGTAATTCCAAACTGAACGTGTCAAATGTCTGAAAAATCAAGTAGCACCTTAGGATTACCACTTTTAGACACTGTTTTACATTAATGTGATTAAGATCAAATAAAGATGATCTTTTGACAACTTCAACATACACTTGGGTAATTTTAGGGTTTAAAATGACCCTTGATAAATTTCATATTCTTATACTTGGTTTATTTTGGATGCTAATATTCATTTGCTCCTTAATCAGGTGTGGGGCATAGCTTTGTCATTTTGTTTGTATAGTTCTGTGTAAGTCCTCATGTGTCTTATAGCTGTAACTAGATTATATAAACTTTTTTGAGTTCAGAGTCATGTCTTATAATTCTTTTTCTCCTCTGTGGCTCCTAATACATTGTTGTGCATGTGTCATGTTTTTAAAGTATACTCATCAATTAATGAATACAATTAAACATATGTCTTACTTTTCTAAATTTTAAATATAGCTTGCTACTTTAGGTAGAATGCAGGTGAAGTTTTATTATATCATTTGTATATCTTTTTACCAATGAAAAGCCCACAGTGGTACATTTAGATATGAGTTTGCTAGTTAATAGTTAATAAGTTGTCATATTGGTAAAAATACATATCCAGTTAGAAGATGGGTCAGTTTTCATTTAGTCTCTAATCGATGTGAAACCTTATTATAGATCAATTGTATGATTATGCAAAATGACAGGCTTCTGACCACAACTGCATCTATAATGCCACAAGGTACCTCTGTCTGTTCAACTTTGCCTCTTGCATCATTACTTCTGCCATCTGATCAGCATTAAGATATCAGTAAATCCCAGGGTTCATTTTTCCTATTTCCAAGATCTCATGGATCCCTCATTCATCCTGTGTCCAATTAGTATTTGATCTTTAAGAATATATCATTTAACATTTAAATACTTATTTCAAAACCATGATAATAGGGTGAATACAGAATTGACATAGCACATTATTTTTGGATTCAGATTAAACTAAATTACTATTTTATTACTTACAAACATTATTATTACATTCTACTGCAAACATTATTGTAACATTATTCAATAATGACTTATATAAGAACTTGAACTGAAACATAAATTATGCTTCACTGTATTAAGGCTTTGGTCAGTCCAAAAACTGGAATTCATTGTAACTTTACCTTTGTCCCTTTGAAACAGTCCTGGAAACCCCTCACAGAAATAGAGCATTGAAGGTTAGATTGAAAAAATTGCTAGTATAATGTTATTTTACATAAAAGAACCTGGTTTATAAAGATACATAACCTTTAGTAGGCCATTCTGTTTAACATAAGATGCAGCCAAAATTTTATCATTTCCTCAGTATAATATTTTTAAAGAAAAAATACAGGTAGATTTTGTAATATAATAAAGCCTTTTAAAAATACTGTTTATGGAATGGTTATTATGGAAAACAGTATGGCAGCTTCTCAAAAAATTAAAACTAGGGCTTCCCTGGTGGTGCTAGTGGTTGAGAGTCCGCCTGCTGATGCAGGGGACACGGGTTTGTGCGCCGGTCCGGGAAGATCCCACATGCCGCGGAGCGGCTGGGCCCATGAGCCTGCACGTCCGGAGCCTGTGCTCCGCAATGGGAGAGGCCACAACAGTGAGAGGCCCGCGTACCGAAAAAAAATAAAAATAAAAATAAAATAAAATAATTAAAAATTTAAAAATTAAAACTAGGACTACCATATGACCCAGTAATCCCACTCCTGAGTATATATCCAAAGAAAATGAAATCAGTATCTCAAAGATACTATACTCCCTGTATTCTCATGTTCATTGCAGCATGTATAGCTAAGATATAGAAACAACCGAAATGTCCTTAGACAGATGAATAGATAAAGAAAATGTGGGATATATACAATGGAACATGATTCAACAATAAATAGAAGGAAATCCTGCCATTTGCAACAGCATAGATGGACCTTGAGGGCATAATGCTAAATAAGAGAAGCCAGACAGAGAAAGGTAAACACTATATTTCACTACTTATACATGAAATCTTTAAAAAATAAAAGCCAAATTCATAGATACAGAGAATAATAGAGTGGAATGGTGGTTTCCAGTGTAATACCAGCTTCTAGGTCATATTATACCATTAGATATTTTTTATTGTGGTAAAAAACACATAATATGAGATCTACCCTCTTAACACAATTTTAAGCATACAGTGCAGTATTGTTAACTGTAAGAACACTGTTATACAACATACCTCTAGAACTTTTTTATCTTCTGTGACTGAAACTTTATACCCGTTGAACAGAAACTCCCCATTTCCCTCTTTCCCTAACCCTTGGTAACCACCATTTACTTTCTCCTTCAATCAGTTTAACTACTATAGATATAACTCATGTAAGTGGAATCTTGCATTTCATTTTTTCCTCCTTCTGTGACTGTTTCATTTCACTTAATGTAATGTCCCCAAGGTTCATTCATATTGTAACATATGACTGGATTTCCTTCTTTTTATGGCAGAATAATATTCTATTATATGTGTAAACCACATTTTCTTTATCCATTTATCTGTCAATGGACATTTATGTTGTTTCTACCTCTTGGCTACTGTGAATAATGCTGTAATGAACATGAAAGTGGAAATACTTCTTCAAGATCCTGATTTCAATTCTTTTGAATAAATATCCAAAAGTGGGGTTGCTGGACACTAAGAGTTCCTCCTTACATATTTGGGCGGAATTATAAAAATGTTTTTAAGGAAAAGCTGTTTTCTTACACAATTTTTAAAAATTTTTATGAATTATAGCAGAATCATCAAATCTATCAATAAAAGCAAGCAAAAACAAAACAAGTTTATAAAGTAATATACTATCATAAATAGGAAAAAGCACCATTTGGGCAGATAAATATTTAGCTACAAGATAATTTTCTGAAACTGCATCAAGAAGGCATTGATCAAACATCTACTGGCGCATGAAGCTGTGCATGGCATGCATTACCACTACTTCTTGCATGCAAGGCAGTTGTTTGGTTTTGTGGGCAAGATGATTGCCTATTAAGTCTTTCCCATGGAACTGGGAGAAAGAATAAAGGATCTTCCTTAGAGAAGAAAGGTAGTGAAATTTATTGAAGTTCCCTGGGATCAGAGAAAGTCATCTGAAAAGAAGGCTGCCAGAAATAAGGGGCTCTGTTAAGTATTCTTTATTTTACTAGACAAAACATAGATTTAAACTAAAATTTGTAATATACATTTTTGAGAGTAAAAGTGAACTGATTATCTGTTTGAAGCTAAAAGTTGAAACCAGAAACATAATTTATGTATTTTCATATCCAAAGAATTACCTTAGGGTAGTTGAGGACATCTTAGTTTCAGATACTATGCAAGATAGTTTATAAGTAAACCTTTCATCACCCTTAAAAGATAATATTAGCTTCTCTTTTAATAAAACACCGTAAAGTAAATTAATGTGTTCAAAGGCATGGAGCAAATCAAGTGGCAGAACTTATATTGAATCTTCATATGACTGGTTTTAAATCATATGCATTTATCACTTTCCTACCATAAAAAGCTATTCTTAGGAAGCTTTTAAAAATCAGGACATCGTGGGCTACCCTGGTGGCACAGTGGTTAAGAATCCGCCTGTCAATGCAAGGGACATGGGTTTGAGCCCTGGTCTGGGAAGATCCCACATGCTGTGGAGCAACTAAGCCTGTGCACCACAACTACTGAGCCTGCACTCTAGAGCCCACAAGCCACAACTACTGAGTCCACGTGCTACAACTCCTGAAGCCTGTGCTCCTAGAGCCTGTGCTACACAACAAGAAAAGCCATCACAATGAGAAGCCCGCACACTGCAACGAAGAGTAGCCCCCGCTCGCCACAACTAGAGAAAGCCCGCGCACAGTAACGAAGACCCAACGCAGCCAAAAATAAATAAATAAATGGTTAGATAAATAATAAAAATAAATAAAATAAGATCAGGACATTGCAGCATTAAAACCAGAAACACTATGGCAAAAGTACAGTAGTGTGTTAGACATTCAAACACTAGAATGTTAACACTGATATCTCTGGTGAATGATGAATGAGACAGATGGCATTACTTAGTCAAAAATACAAAAGCCAACACAACAGTTTAAATAGTGTGTACATTTTATAAAGCCATCTTGAACAATTTGGTACACTGTCCACTGTGATGCTAAGAATAAGTTTGATTCGTTTTTTTATACTTTTTGGTGAGAAAAAAATTTTTTAATCATTTTTAAAATAAGAAGGACTTAGAATGAAAATGGAAATTGAAAACTAAAAATCACACTTAATTAATTAGATCACTTGACATTCCAGAGGACTGCTTTTAAAGTTCTTCTCCAAGATGATTTATGCTCCTGCAAGAATTAGAATCACAAATTTGGTAGTGGTGATTTTTGACAATTGTTAAATTTAGAGTCATATTTATATAGATCAATTTTATTCAAAAAAGGAAACTATAATTATAATTCTGTCAGTCTTCTCTGTAACTCAGATTGCTTTGCATATACAATTTATGCAATCTTGATGGTAGTTTTTGCAACAGCTTAGAGAGAAGCTATATAGATCAAGGAAAAATGTAAAATCACCATTTTCCTTCTGTACCACTTTTTTACTCTTTTTCCTTATACTTAATTTCTTTAGCTGTCTAAGAACAGAGGCTATGAAATTGGTTATGTGTTCTTACATACATTGAATTTAAAGAATAATGTACATTTGATTACATTGTGTGGTTCATTTTAAATGCTGCGATACTGCTTTCACATTAGAGACATTTTTATTCAGTTTAAAGTTATAATGACTAGTTTATTAGGTAACGCCATCCACATATTTTAGAAAAATGTCTGTAACTATGTTCTTATGAGATTTTCACCTTTATTTTTGCTTCTGAAAAGTTGACTTTCACTTACCTTATTTAAAGTCTGGCTAAGCTTAAGTATGCCACTAAAATGTGATATATGGAACTTGAATTAATAATAAGCATGATGGTATCTTTCTTCATAGCTGTACTAAATATATTTCCTTCTTGGCTTTTTGTTTGTTTACCCACAGTTTAAGTCCTCAATATTTTGTTGTTGTTGTTGTTAAATATGAATATGTAATAATGGAAAATTACAAATGAAGAGAAAGGGGGAAAAAGCACCCCTCAAATCACTGGAGCCCTAAAAATTTCACTGAGGTAGCAGGCTTTTGAATTTTTGTGGGTTTTATTTCCTACCCTCTGGCCCATAATTGTCTTCCCAATGTGTCTGAAAAAATTGCAACTTACTACTCAATAGATCCAGTCAGTGTAATATAATCAATGATACAGATCAACATTATTTTCTGTTGAGGGGAAAGGCAAAGTCCCTGCTACCTAGACATGACATAGGACTTGAAAGGGGATATGCTCTCAAGATACTGTGAAGGTATATTGCAGGCGTTGTCTTTGGAGAGTAAATTGCTTCTAACGGTCTTTACTATCAAGTATATAGAAAAGAAAAATCATCTTCCAGATCAATAGCTGCGTGCCAGGTACTAGGAGATTTGTTGTTTTTTTCTCCAATGACAGAATTAGAACAACAGTTGTAATTGGAGTCTCAACCTGATAAGTTTTTGATACTCCATCATCATTCTCCTAGATCCACTTACCTTTTGCCAAGGCCAAAATATTAGTTAAAAGGGATGTGGTAGGAATCCCCACCCCTGCATCTTTCAAGTGATTGATGGTGGTAATAATCTCTTCAATTCTCTAAGAGTGCAACATTGCTTTTGATCTACTATTTTCATAGGTAGAGGCAGTTTTACTGGTTTCCATTTGGCTTCTCCTACCATAATAGTCCTCATTCCGTAGGTCCAAGAACTAATATTAGGATTCTGTCAGTTGTTGAGTATGTCTATTTAAATTGTGTATTCTAAAACAGAAAATAACCACTGGGTGATTTTGCAGAACCACTGGGTTCATTGTGAGATGTACCTGGTCTGAAACTCCAGTGATCATGTTACCTCCAAACGTCCTACTCAAATCGATGGACCATGATGAAGTTGTGAGTCTCCAGATACCTGTGTCAGTTCAAAGCCAATGTTTAGGAACCCTTCAAAATGATTTTCTCCTTCCCAATGCACAGTTACCTTGAGGAAGGTTATCAGTACACATTTTCAGCAGTGTGGTTCTTCTTTACTTGAAGTGATTCAATTCCATTCAGGGGGCTTGAGGTCTGTAAACTGACTCAAGTCTTGGACTTAGTGGAGGGGGCACAATTTATTGTTTTAGTGGTTCAAGTCATATTTCTGTTCTCTAGACCTAGAGCTTTTCTGCTTATACAGATCAAGTAAGACTTCAGTAGACTGCCCATCAATTCTAGTTGTAGAGACACCATCATCAACTAGCCAGTGCTAAAAATATCTTTAAGTCAGACTATTTTAAATACTGCTTTGGCTTCACTCTCTGGTATAGTAAACACTCCATTACAGTAACCATACCCACCTTTTCTTTAGAAATTAATTGTTACTTCTAGACCCTTAATGTCACAAGATCCCATCATTTCCATTGAGTTTATGGATTCCCTTTGAAGGCATCAGTCCCCACTGTGATTCCAACCTATAGAGAATAACCAAAAAAAAAAAAAAAAAAAAGTTCTGGCATTTAATCTTTATTTAGTATAAACCCACCTTTGAGCCATGTTTCAGTTAACCAAGAAGCAAACTGTTAGGGCCATCCCTTATCATTTGATTTAAAACATTGAATGTGGAATCTCTGTTTAGTAAACTCACATCAGTAAATTTGGTATAATCCCACTTTACATTACTTTCAACTTGACCCCTTGATTGTAAGATCTATTTCCACACTGTTTTCTAGGTTTCTGTCAGTAAAAGTGGGCACAATAAGGTAATATTTCGGTGTACCTTACATCTCCTCATGGGTAACACTTTGTACATTACCCTTTTGGGCCTGCTGGGACCCAAATCTGCAGAATCTGGTTATAAACAAGAAGAAATTGCAGGATAGGTCCTAAGGAGGATCAGGCAGTACCTTGCAAGGCTGCTATTTTAAGGGAGACCATTACAGGCTCTTGAGGAAGGAGGGACTAGCCTCCTCAGGTAGTAGTGGAAGATGATTGGGTGGGAATTAGAGAGTCAAAGCCTACAGCCTTCTAAGAATCCACTGTAATCACAGTGCCTAGGTAACTCTCAGAGAGTAACTTATTCTCCCTTGGAAGTTGCATTAATAATTTCAGGCATCATTAACTTTATTCTCCAGAGAGTTATTAGCAAGGATAACACTGTTTTATTGACTTGGCAAGTTATTCATCAAAAATGCCAGAATTCAATCAAACTATTAGATGTTTCCCATAAGTAATTGGAATCCAGATTTACATGCAGTATACTACGTCTATAGTGTATAAAATTAGTGAAAAGAATTTTTTTTGTTGTTACTGAGTCTATACAGTGAAATGATCACTACAGTTACTATAAGATGTCAGAATCTGAGTCTTCAAGGATAGTGATTTAGTCAACATTTTTTAAGAATAAAGTGGGATAATCTAGATGAATATACAAATTTCAAATTATAAATATCCTTATTTGAAAATACTAGAACAGGAAACTTTAATTATATTGAAATTATGGCAGACAGTCCTTACCTGTACAGTGACAGCTCCTCAGTACGCACACTCTCTGCCCTAAATGATTTGCAAAGAAGCCAATGTTTGATCTGTCTTTGGCAAAATCCTAGCCTTATCCTAGTCATCTTACAAGTTTGGGGGTAGGGAAGGGAAAAGTTGGAAGAAAAACATCATAATAAACTAAAAATATAATACAAAATAACATTCAGTAGCATGTATTAAATTTTCCATTTTATATTCTTAACTTTTATTATTTGAGCTTTGCTATCAGTGAAAAATGCTTTCTTCTTAGGCTGATATTGAATTAGCATCAGTCACATCATGAATACATCATCATATCTTGTGGACTGTAGCTGAGACACCATAAGGCTATTCAGCTGCAGAGGTGTAAGGTCTTAGGCCATAGCTATATCACAGCAAATTTCAGAATTCTCTGAATTATCAAGGATATTCCTTCTCTAGTAACAACTTTCAGAACTTAAAAAAATATTTTTCAGTTAGTGTAAAAAGGAATATAATAGTGTTCTTATTGTTAATAAGCTTAGCCAAAAGATTTATTAAATAGATACTTTGAAAGTATTCATTCTTTTCCAAAGAAGCTTATGAACAAGGGACTATTCTTTTTTTTAAATTATTTATAATTTTTTTACACACACACTGTATTTTATTTTTACAAGAGATAAATAGACTGACACCAAGCATTGTAAATGGATGACCACAACAGAAACAACAATTGCAATTACAAAACACGAAACACACTCATACTATGTCATAATATTGACATTCAGTCCAGTAATCCTCCACTCTAACAGCTCCATTACTTTGCAGTGAAAAAAAATTTTTTTAATTTCTGAGATATACATTTTAAAGTAATAACTAGAATTATGACTTACAACATTATACCAGAACATATAAGATTTTTAGAAATTTCATGTAATGTCGGAAACATTTATATTAACATATTTCCATACAAATAACCCAAAGAAAGTTTAGTATTAGTTGTTTGTTTGTTTGTTTGTTTATACTGCAGGTTCTCATTAGTCATCAATCCTATACACATCAGTGTATACATGTCAGTCCCAATCGCCCAGTTCAGCACACCATCATCCCCACCCTACCGCGGTTTTCCCCCCTTGGTGTCCATACGTTTGTTCTCTACATCTGTGTCTCAACTTCTGCCCTGCAAACCGGTTCATCTGTACCATTTTTCTAGGTTCCACATACATGCGTTAATATACAATATTTGTTTTTCTCTTTCTGAATTACTTCACTCTGTATGACAGTCTCTAGATCCATCCACGTCTCAACAAATGACTCAATTTCGTTCCTTTTTATGGCTGAGTAATATTCCATTGTATATATGTGTACCACTTCTTCTTTATCCATTCATCTATTGATGGGCATTTAGGTTGCTTCCATGACCTGGCTATTGTAAATAGTGCTGCAATGAACATTGGGGTGCATGTGTCTTTTTGAATTATGGTTTTCTATGGGTATTTGCCCAGTAGTGGGATTTCTGGATCACATGGTAATTCTATTTTTAGTTTTTTAAGGAACCTCCATACTGTTGTCCATAGTGGCTATATCAATTTACATTCCCACCAACAGTGCAAGAGGGTTCCCTTTTCTCCACACCGTCTCCAGCATTTGTTGTTTGTAGATTTTCTGATGATGCCCATACTAACTGGTGTTAGGTGATACCTCATTGTAGTTTTGATTTGCATTTCTCTAATAATTAGTGATGTCGAACAGCTTTTCATGTGCTTCTTGGCCATCTGTATATCTTCTTTGGAGAAATGTCTATTTAGGTCTTCTGCCCATTTTTGGATTGGGTTGTTCGTTTATTTAATATTGAGCTGCATGAGTTGTTTATATATCTTGGAGATTTATCCTTTGTTGATTCGTTTGCAAATATTTTCTCCCATTCTGAGGGAAGGGACTGTTCTTAAAGTTACACTTCGTACATTCTTATGAAGAAAGTATTTAAAAAGCAAATGGTTGAGGAACGCTCCCTTAGCACTTCAGTTGTGTCTTATTGTATTTTTAATTTCTCAATGTCAATTCCAAAAATGGGAGGAATAATCTCATTCTAAAGGGTAAAAAAGAGAAATGTTTTCAAGAATGAATATAGTATAAAAATGCAATATTTAAACCAAAATTGGGAATCTTTTATAAGACATCAACTGTCTCTTTTTAAATCGGCAGAGCCTAAGAATAGTCAAGAATTTCAAGAATTTAGAAACTAAATGGACATATCATTTGATCCAACACCATCAATTTTTTTAGATGTAATGACCCCTCAGTAATTTCTTTTCATTTTCTTTGCCCCACCAACCTTCTAAACCAGGGTTTGGCAAACTATACGCCACAGTCTAGATGTATTTCTATGTAAAATATATTGGAACAAACCCATACCCATTTATTTAAGCATCTCCTATCTGCTTTAGCACTATAAGAGCAGAGTTGAGTGGCTACGACAGAGATCATATGGTCCACAAAGTTAAAATGTGTTATCTCACCCTTTCAGAAAGTGTTGGATAATCTCTGCTCTAGATTCAAGATATGGTGGGCTTTTGCACTTGAACTATTTATCAGTCACCAGAGATCATGACTGCTGCCTTCACTAGTCTTCCAAACCAAATGATTACATTCCTTCTAAAACTGTGTGGTCTGAGATATCTCAGCATACATCATAGGAAAGGATTCCTAACTATTTTCTCTAATGAAATCATTAGTGAGTTAAAGGTGCTAAAAACCTTTGACTTCTCCATGAAAAATTTCAGAGATATCTACACTAATTAGTTGTTAAATTTTGTTTATTGGTCACCTCATCATAAAAATGTTTGAATAAATATTCAAGATTTTTCTTGTAAGTTAGAGAAGCTTAAATATTTCCTGTGTGATTATATGCATTTTTAGTATTTATTGGCAAATCTTTTTTTTATCATATATTGTACAAAGGAAACCAATGCAGTACCTTCTAAACTACAGGTAATTTAGAAATCAAATTGGTTGAGTCTCTATTAATGAAAATTTCTTATGATATTCACAGTGTCATTTTTCTTTCACGGATATTAGAATGTTGCATATATTCATGTGGGTCCTTCATCACATCTCATAGTTTCTCTGTGTATGTCAAGCTCCTCTGTTTTAGAACATAATCAAGGATACAGAGACTAGGCTATGTGATAAAGGTCAAATAACAATATGCAGTAAAGCTTAGAGCAGGACAACACCACAGATTTTCAAGATGATAATATCTGTTTTGGCACTACAGCTTTCATTCTTCTGAATGTGAATAATCAAGGTAAGATTTATCATTTTAGAGAATAAGTTGGGATTGCCATGAACATAAATATATATCATTTCTAGAATTTAACCAACTCATCTTTTATATATACATATATATATATATATTTTTTGCAATCTTTATTTCCTGGAATTAAGTCACAGCTCATGTATTGACTTAAAGCAGATAGAATTCATGTGACATCACTTGCCCTATCACAAATGACGACTAATCCCTAAACCACCAGCCGCTAAACTCAATTCAGAGAATAGACTAAAAAAGTAGAGTAAATATGAGATGAGCTATTGAGTTACAGCATTAGGATAATCCTACCTGCTTCTGATTTTCTTAAGGTACATTATAGGTGGACATTTTTCTTTCACAGGACACAAACAGGAAATACTACATTTATTACATATTTTTAAAGTTTATTAAAATTCTAATTATGCTTAAGAAAAAGTATGTTCACTGGGTTAGATCAAGCTCTAGCTTTTCTAATAATGACTAACAAGGTATGGGGTAAGAAAGTTGACATTTAGGATGCTCATTTCAAAATATCAGCAGCAACAGTGATTTCGTGATCCAGGACTGGATTTTAAATTCTTTTCAATTTAGTGGAATTTTCAGTCAGACCAGGTCCTGTGAATATAAGTTCCATATGTTTACTACCTACCATCTAAAATAAGTGGTTACTCTATAGAGTTACAAAACCACCACTTTTAATTCCAGGTGGTCCATCTAGCATTATGGGCTTAATGAAAAATAGAAGTTTACTGTACCCATTCGCTTGTATTTCAGAGCTAAAACAGCATTGAGAAATCACCAAATTAAATTTTCTTATTTTTCAGGGAAAACTTAGTCCCATAAAATCTCAGTGACTTTGTCTAAGTATCAGAGAATATTGATATATTTATCCTCTAATAAAATATCCTTATAAATCTCAAGGCTACCCATTCATATCTTATTTTGCTTCTCAATAATTTCTTTACCTTTATGTTTTTTCAACAACAAATATTTACCAATATTTGCAAAATAAAAGATTTGAAGGAATTGAAAAAATTGCCAATGTGTATATTATGAAAAATAGAGAAAATGTTAAACAGGATATTCTAAGAGAAAAAAGTATAATAGAAAAAAATTGTTTAGTCCACAAGAAAATAAGAAAGTACTATGATTTTTTAAAAATCCTGCTTCATTTGGCATTGCAGGAACTAAAAATACAAATGGATAATATCATGATTATATTACCAGGAAATGTAAAGGAGAATGACAGGAAAACTTGAAACACAATTTTTCCACTAAAGGTTAGATGGAGAAAGATTACTTGATGAAGTAGATAGTGAAGTAATCAAAGAAATTTAAAAAAAAAGAAACAAGATGCTTATATGACTGAAAACAAGAAAGAGATGTTTTGAAAGAACAAATAACTAAATATATTGAATGATTCGGGATCATTAGTAAGTGTAAAAAAAAAGGATCCTTCATTTAATGATTTTCTTGACAATATTTTCCATAAAAGAGAAGTGTTAACAATCCGCCTGCCTATGCAGAAGACATAGGTTCGAGCCCTGGTTCTGGAAGATCCCACATGCCGCGGAGTGGGATCTTTGTGAGCCCGTGCGCCGCGGCTACTGAAGCCCGCGCACCCTGCAGCCCGTGCTCTGCAACACTAGAGGCCGCTGCAATGAGAGGCCTGCGCACCGCAGCTAAGAGTGGCGCCTGCTCTCCACAACTGGAGAAAGCCCGCGCACAGCAATGAAGATCCAACACAGCCAAAAATTAATTAATTTAAAAATAAATAAACTGCAAAAAAAAAGAGAAGTGTGGGAAAGGAATCCAACTACAAGAAAATAACTGTAAAGAGAGACAAGTTTATATGTGTTATGGAAGTGTTGTTGGTTTAAGTTATAGAATATAAACAGCAAATGGTCTGTTTTGAAATTTCATACTGCCTTTTCAAAGCTCTATCCCACTAGCTATATTTTCTTCACAATAATCCCAAGAGGCCAGTAAAGCAAAAAGAGAAATAAAACAGAGAGAAAAAAGTACATATCTTATGATGCAGGGTTCATTAGTAGAAGAACTGATCTAAACCTAACTTCCTGGACGTTTAGTCAAGTGTTTGTCACTAGTCCCTACTTAACGGCCTTAAAAGAGAACAGTACTCTAAAGCATTTATATCATTGCTTGAATTCGAATATAGAGAAAAATATTTTCATTGTCAAGAATGTGCTCTGTTCTAAATATTTTTTCAGCCTTGGGTTATGATTACAGTGATTACATCTGACAAAACACAAAAACAACCCTCAAGAGGGATCTATTCAGCCTCATGTAGTCTCTCTCAAGGATTTGTAATACATAATGTCAGAAATTTTGGAAGTTCAAAGGGTGCCCAGGAAAGAAGTAAATGCAGAAAACTGCAAATTGCAAAGACAAGCCAACTACCAGCCCTGTTCTGAGAGGGGGTGGTGGTAGTTGGTATCTTCTCCAGAGAGGGGAGCAATAAATGTTTATACAACACATTATCTCAACTCCAGTTATAGAAACTGTGCATACATGATGAGTTTAGTAGGTAACAGTCTTAGGTCTGTAATCAGTATCTCTAATGTCAAGTCATCCTTGACATCTTGACAATGTCATTAAAACAAGTTTCTGTTACACTTCCCAGGGATTGGTGGGTGTAATTAATTGAATTCCCATCAAGGTGCTTTAAAAAACGTATTTGATGGAGGATTTCCAAGAAGTTTGCAAAAAGAGTTACGGTATCCTATATGACTACAAATTTTGTTTTCTATTACTATGGTACATTAATTTGATAAAGATAGTGAAATGGACTAAATTGTTCATTCAGGGCCTCTTCTTTGATTGGAATAGATTTAAGACATCCACAGCATAGAATCTTAAAGACATGCTGTCTGAGATCCAACATAGTATCTTCAAGAAAATACACAGCCAGCTCTTCTGGAGCTGAAATCAACCTGCCCCTATTTTCTCGGCGAAAAGTATTTGCATTGTTTGAAATATACACCTTTTAAGTTGTGAGGGAGGGCTCATTACTTTGGTGGATGACTATGTGAGATATCCTCAATTCTTAGAAGAAAAAATGGCTAGAAGTGGCAACAGTTTCATGATACTGAACTTAAAATTCCATCAGTCATATCTTCCCATCCATGTGACCTACTGACTATTATATCAGTGAGTAAAATAAATTTTTGTTGCTGATGTTATCCAATTAGCTGCACTTCTAAGCTCTATCAGATCAGAGACATTGCCAGTTATGTTTGTAGCTGTATCTTTAGAGCCAAAGACAGTGTCTTGCAATAGTTATGCTCAATAAATATCTTCAAAAGAATGAATGAACTCCCATCTCTAAATAATCACCCAGTCTTGTTTATCATATCCACTAAATAATTGTTAGTCTATGATAAATATATGGTGTATTTATCTTGTCCTGAATGCAAACACTAGGTTTTCAGATCAGAGATAGAATTATTATTACTTATAGTAATGACTGCATTGGTCCCCCACACCTCATTCTCCCCTTTCAGGCTGGTGTGATGATAGCCAGATGTCACCCTACACATGTAAAAGGGATTTTTGCCCTATACCTGAAATTATGACTCTGGAAATTTACACAGGAGCTAAACAGCTGCCACTCCTCTCCCCACAAGAGAGGGAGAAAAACTTTGCTTTCTAATGTCTTATCATCCTTTGAAGTGGAAGTGGCTCCTCTGAGTTTCATTGCCCTTTGAAATGTAAACATATGGCTCCACAAAGATAAATCTCTAAATATCTCGAGGTTTCTCACTATCTCAGTTTTGCTTTTCAGTCACCTTTAGCTTCTGGGAATTTTCTTTTAACTAAGGTTCCAGTTCTCTTTGCTCAGAAAACCCTGCCCGTACAGAAATATGAAATAATTCATATTACTCTCCAACAGTCTGCATTATGTCTACTCTTCTCCAGTCTTCACTACCAAGCTATCTTACTTTCTCACCTGGACTGCTGCCTTCTCCCCATCTTCCCTCATCCCCTAATGATCCTTTCCCCCACCAAGCATCCCAAAAGTAACCTTTCAAATGCGTACTGAATTATATCAGACCCTCAGTGGAAGCTAGGTTATGAGCTCTCTGTTTCAGTTTTTGGTCTCACTCGCCCCTTAGCCCGAATCACCTGCCATGCTTCCCTGCTAGAGTAGTCACAGTTTTCCCAAGTTCCTGAGGTCATCGTTGCTCATCTCTTAACAACACCACTGTTTGTCTCAGCCTCCCCTTGGGGTGAAGGCCAGTGTTCTGCATTGCCTCCATTGTGGCTCTTGTTGAAAGCCACATCCTTTCTAGCTCCCAGTTCTCCTACTAGATCCATGAAAACTTTGTCTTCTCCAGAGGCTGCCTGAAGGGGCCAGGAATATGAAAAAGTCACTGATGTATAGAACAAATGTCAACCAACGGGATTCAGAAGACCACATGAATACAGATAAATTGATCTTTCCTTATCCCAGAGAGAGTGCTCCTAGATTCACTGACTCCACACAGCCTCCTGGGAAAGGTCTTATGTGACCAGGAAACTGGAAGTGTTTTCTTATGAAGCGGGCCCAGCTCACTTACAGACACATTGCATTGGCTTTCTCTGTTTTCCATCTCTTACTTACTCTTGGCCCTCCCTCTTGCTTCTTTTGAATTGAAACCCCAAGAAAGCATTGTCAGGTAAGCTTGTTTCAGGCTCTAGGAAATTCTGAGTATGATTAACTGCTCAATAAAATGTGTCATAATTTATCATTTTAATGAGAAAAAACACTGGGATCTTTCACATGGCCTCTATGGTCCTATAAGGTCTGGCAACTTGCTCTGGCAACTCTCATCTTGAGCCACTCTTCTCCTTGCTCTTGAAGCTCTGCATACTTGGATTTTTTTTCATTTCTTTCACTTTTTCATTTCTTTCACTATATTAAGATTATTCAAACCTCAGAAGCTTCATATGTACACTCCCTTTTCCTGCATTGCTTACCCCATGTGTACCTTCATATGTACACTCTCTTTTTCTCCATTGCTTACCCCACTCTTACTCTTCCCCGTGCATCTAGAATTTATCCAGGTCTCAGACCTTATATCCAGGTCTCAGATGAAATATCACTTATTCAAGGTTTTCCTTTTCTCACTAAGTCTAGGTAAAGTTGCTTTGATATACTAATATACTGCTCTCTACATATTCTTCACAAATCTCCACTCAATTCTAAATAAATAATCTGTGATGCAAATATTTATCTGTTTAATGTTTGACTAACTCCTCCAACTGTAAACTCTATGAAGGCAGAAATTATGTCTTTTTATTTTTCAGCTGTAGACACAGTGCTTCATAGAGTCTGGCAAGAAGTATGCATTCAATTAATATTTACTGAATAGGTGAATAAGTAAATGAACAACTCAAAAGATCTAAAAACATTTTCTTCACATTTTGGAAGTGACATGGCTGGACCAGTTATTTAATTTCAATAGTGCTTGATGTACTGCAAAATTAAAAAAGCACAAGGAAAGTAGAGCTCTTTAAGAATTGAGGCATAATTTGGAGAAAATGTCTGCTTAAAAGTCTATTAATGCTTCAGTAACAGGGCCCAAAGGGGTATTACTCTATTTGTTTTACCATTTCTTAATTAGAAGACAGTTTTCCTTTGCAAACTCATTAAAGTGAGAATACATTTATGTATCTCAGCTGAACTTGTGAAACAAACATATATATTCATTTAAGATGTGTCTTGACTTTTCTCTCACATGCCAAATCTCAAGTTTTATTCATTCAATTATTGTTTTAAGAAAGTGAGTATATGATACACAAGAGTTAGGAAATAATATTTCATGTTAGCAACAAATTTTGCTTGGATTTGCTCAGTTGATTTTTGAGAAGAAATGAAAGAAAAGGCAAAATAATCAACATTAGTGATTAGAGGTAAGGAAAATTGAACAGTTGAGAAAAAAAGTTTGTTTTTTTTAAACTCAAGATTTTGGATCCTGTTTTCAACTTTGATTTAACTTTGATAGGCAAGTTTTTATTTTGTCTCAGCCTTAGCATTTGGATGAGAACTCAGGCATTACTTGCAGGCTAAATGTTGTTATAGAGAGGAAAATAAATGAATAATTATCAGAAAAGTATGTCATTCAATGTATTGGGTTGGCCAGAAAGTACCTTTGGTTTTTAAGTAAAAATAAAAGACACATTTTTCATTTTCACCAAAAAGTTTATTGAACAATGTATTCACCCTTTTGTTCCACTACCTTCTGCCAGTTTTCAGGCAACTTCATAATTCCACCTTCCCAAAACTTTTTATCTTTTTGAGCAAAGAACTGCTACAGGTGCCCTTTACAGTCTTCCAGGGAATTGAATTTTTTTCCATTAAGAGAATTTTGTAAAGACCTAAGTGAGTGGAAATCTGAAGGTTCAATATCCCGTGAATACAGCAAATGAATCAGAACTTCCCAGACAAGCTGTAACAGTTTTTGCCTAGTCATCAAAGAAACATGTGGTCTTGCGTTATCCTGATGGAATATTATGCGTTTTCTGTTGACTAATTCCATATGCTTTTTGTAAAGTGCTGTTTTCAGTCGATTTAATTGGGAACAGTACTTGTTGGAATTAACCGTTTCGTTTTCCGGAAGGAGCTCATGATAGAGGACTCCCTTTCAATCCCACCATATGCACAATATCACCTTCTCTGGATGAAGACCATCCTTTGGTGTGGTTGGTGGTTCATTTCGCTTGCCCCACGATCTCTTCTGTTCCACATTATCGTACAGTATCCACTTTTCATCACCCATCACAATTTGTTTTAAAAATGGAATGTTTTTGTTACATTTAAGTAGAGAATCGCATGCAGAAATATGGTCAAGAAGGTTTTCTTTGCTTAACTTATGTGGAACCCAAACATCAAAGCAATTCACATAAGCTGGTGCAAATGATTTTCAACGTTTGATTTACATATTTTGAGTATGTCGGCTATCTCCCACGTGGTATAACATTGATTGTTCTCAGTTAATGTCTCAATTTGATTGCTATCAACTTCAACTGGTCTACCCAACCATGGAGCATTGTCCAGCAAGAAATCTCCAGCACAAAACTTCGCAAACCACTTTTGACATGTTCGATCAGTCACAGCACCTTCTCCATATACTGCACAAATCTTTTTTTGCATTTCAGTTGCATTTTTACCGTTCTTGAAATGATAAAGCATAACATGCTGAAAATGTTGCTTTTTTACTTCCATCTTCAATATTAAAGTGCCTACACAAAAATTCACCAATTTTGATGTCTTTTTTTAAACGCACGCTATGACAGCTGTCACATACAATCTAACAGAATTGTTTCGAATGAAGTTAAAGACAACTAAGTGCTACTAGAGCCATCTTACAGAAAAAAAACGAACAAATATTTTGGCTAACCCAATACAATAAAAAATACTACAGCAGGCAGAATACTAAGATTATTCCTAATGACTTTCACCTCTATCTCTTGAATGTAGGGCAGAACCTGTGAATATGCTAAAGACGTCATTACTCTGATTATATGACAAAGGGATTTTTCAGGTGTAATCAGTATATCAATCAATTGACTTTGAAATAATGAAAAAGGGGATGAGGATGTTATCCTGGGTGGGCCTGACTTAAGCAGTGAAGCTTTCAAAAGCAGAGATTTTTGTTTCTTTGTTTGCTTGTTTTTTCCATGTGATCTCAGAGGAGGAAAACAAATAGTCATATTGCAAACCACCTACCTAGAGAGGAGGCATCTAGGAGCTGAGAGAAGTCCTCAGTGAATAGTTAGCAAGAAAACAAAGATCTCAGTCATATAACCAAAAGGAACTGAATTTGACTGACAAATGAGTTTGGAAGAGGACTTTAGCCCCCAGATGAAAACGGTGTGGCCCCAGCAAACACCTTGATTGCTGCCTGTGAGATCTGAGGGGAGAGCCCAGCTAAGCTGTGTCTAGACTCCTGACTCATGGAAACTGTGAGATAATTTATGTTGTTTTAAGTTCTTAAATTTGTGGTAATTGTGACACAGCAACAGAAACCTAATACAAGGAGCATAGGCTGTCTCTTTTTATTTTTTTTACTTTTTTTTCCCCGTACAAGAAAGCAAGAATTTAAGCATATCAATTTTAAGAAGTCTTGGCCACTAAAATCAAAGAATTTAAAGTTCAATAGAAAAAAAAGAAAAATTACAGAAAGACTTGCAAATAAGTTTGAAGATTCCTTTTTAACCATCTACATGATTCAACTGAATTGAAGACTGAAAATATTAAGTTAAATGAGAAAAGAGTCCTACTTCTCTGATATTATAGACAAATACAGAAATATGAAGTTGGCCCATCATCCTATCTTCCAACCCTTCTTTCCAATACTATGCATCCTCAAAGTCTAAACTTTTCCCCTCAGGGTAGGTATGGCTATTAATGAATATAACATTAACTGTTCATCTTGCTCATGTCCTTAGACATAAGCAAAAATGATGGCTTCTTCAAGACTGGCATTGATTATTGAGTTATGATCTTCAGCCTACTTGTATCAGAATTACCTAAGATGCTTATTAAATTCCAGATTTCTGCTTCACAAATCAGTTTGAGCGAATTAGCATTGTTGGGGATAATTTCAGGAAATTTATTTTTACAATAGCCTAAAGTGATTTTTTTATGGGTTGAAGTTCAAAACCATGGCTCTAAACTACAAATTTTGTGAAAGATGGGGAGGGAGTGTCATGACTTTCAGGTTTACTAGCATTTCTCCAAAGACTAGCACATGCTATCTATTCAAACATGTTTCCTGAGGAAATTAGTGAAATCAATAGAGGAAGGAAAACAAACTATATCTTCTTGTCTAAACGATTTACAAATATGAAAAGTTAGACTTTCAAGAATCACAAATATACAAATGCACAGCTTCATTTCTTCATACTAAAGTTCTCTTTCCCAAAGCTATATCTTCCTTGTTACAAAAAAATTACAACTTTGAAATGGCAATGAGATAATGTTGGCTTTTATAAAGTTGAAAGAAATTAAACCATAAGTGTTTCTGATAAGTTCATGAGAAAAATCATTCTCACATAGCTGTTTCAAAGAGGAATCTAGAGATATTAATAAAAGTGAGAAATGCACATCTTTTGAATTACTTGTTCTGCCTCTGGGAATTAAACCTAATTGAATAAATATGCAAAGACATAGACATAAGGGTGTCCATTGAATTATTACCTGTAATAGGAAAAAATCAGAAATAACCCAAATTCCATTGTTTATTATGGAAATGAATTATTATGCATTTATACTTTTAAGAAGCTTGCAGCTATTACAAAAATAACAGATAAATATATTCTGATGTGGGTATATAATAATATCCATTTAGTGAACATATTACTGAACAGTATATATAGCATAATACCACGTACAAAAACATACTTTAAATATGTATGATCTTTATATTCATGAAAAACACCTGGAAACTTGCAAATAAAGCTGTTAATGACATTAAGTTGGGAAAAAACTTCAGTCTTCCTTCCTGTGTTTTTCCTTTATTCTCACATCACTACCACATTCACAATACTTCTGACACCAGATGTGTGGGGGTTTACCTCCCACCAAGTAATTCTCTGACATCAGCTGGGTGTACTATAATTTAACTCCATTCTAACACTACCTACCTGGAGATGGCATCAGATCCTACAGGTTAAGAGCTCAGTCCCATAGGATTGCCTCTTACTTCAGATGCCAGTTGCTAGTAGGTACCCAGGTTACTCACAACTTCTGTCCGACCTGGCTACAAACTGGTGATTCCCATGAGTCCCTTTTCAGGTTCAGTTAATTTGCTATAGCAGCTCACAGAACTTAGGGTAACACTTATGTTTAACAGTTTATTAAATAATATGATAAAGGATACAGATGAACATCCAGATGAAGAAATACATAGGGTGAGGTCTGGGAGGTTCCAAATCACAGAAGCGTCTGTCCCTATGGAATTGGGGTGTATCACCCTCCTGGTAAATTGGATGTGCTCACCAACCTGGAATCAGAATATTATATACAATTAGGATTTTGTGGAGGTTTCCTCACATAGCCATGATCAAATATTAACTCCATTTCTAGCCTCTCTCCCTCTCTAGAGAAGTGAAGATGGGGGTGCAGCAGGGCTGAAAATTTGAAGCTTCTAATAATGGCTTGGTCTTTCTGTTGACCAGCCCCCATGCAGGAGCCATCTAGGAGCTCACTCAGAATTGCCTCATTGGAAAAAAAGATGTTCCTATTCCTATCACCCTGTACATTCCAAAGAATTTAGGAGCCCTGTGTCAGGAACCAGGGTCAAAGACTAAATATTAGAACGAAAGATGCACCTAGTTCTCTTATCTTATGAATTTATGTTCAAGGGTTTCAGGAGCTCTGTGCCAAGAACTGGGTGCAGAGACCAATATATATATTTTCTATTATCTCACAAACTGTTATTTGTATAACTGTGATTGGTAATAGGCAAATAGGGTATATTTCTTATACCTTATTCTTTAGAATTGTTTAATTTTCTGAACTTCAAGCACATACTACTTGTATTATATATCAAGTTAATATTTTTAAATGATGTATACCTAACATGTACAGGAGCTCCATTTTATCATAGGTAACTTTTCAGATATAAAAAGATAGTTATAATAAAAATAATGTAATATATAACTTAGTGAAAAAAGGTAAAAGCAGCATTTTTCCTTATAATTTATCTGAGAAATAGGCATGTGAATACTTGTGGTGGTGTAAAAGAAATGGATAAATACATACAAAATAATAATTTGGGGTAATTAATGCTGGTAATTTTTACTTTAATTTTGTTTTGTGTCTGAATCTATGGAAACAAATTAAGAAAAAAGACATTTTGTTTTAAGTAATTTATTTAAATTATATTTAGAATACTCTTCTAAGTTGATCTAACCTATTTTCATATGAAAAAGTTTAACTGCTGAGCTATTTTAAAACTCTAGCTATAGTTAGATGAATATTAAATTTACATCTATTAATGCTTAAGCTATTAATTGAAATCCACTTAAATTTACCTCAGTTATTTTTAGAAATTGAATACATTTCACATAATTTCTATCCTAAATTTAACATGTTAACAAAAATGCATAACATTTTCTATTTCTCCTTTGATATTAATTATTTGTCAATTAGATTTACTCGTTTTCCTCCCCTCTCACTTTGGAATTTTTAACACAATATCTTAAATTGTTTGAATCTTTCATAAGATAAAGGGAAAGGCCATCTATGAGCAACTTTTAATTCTTCCCACAAAATCTTCCAAAGTAACTGAACACTAAAAGTAAAAAGGGAATTAGGGAAATAATGGTGAGAATAATTATAATACACTAAACATCATTCTGATTATTCCACAACAGCAATATTTTTAAAAATAATACTTAATATATCAGTAAGTATTCTGCTATAGCTGCAATTCATTCTACCATTTTTTTCTCAGATACTTTGAACTTGGTAAGTCAAAGCCATGGTCTTCCAGTGGGAAGAAGTTGTGACTCCAAATGAATTTGGAAATTCTACTAGGAAAGTTACTCTTCCTAAGGTCTGAGACATGTTCTTTTATTTTAACTTCACACTTGACCTCCTTAGATGGCAGCAAAGGAGACTCTTCCTATATCTCCTCCATTTGGACTCACATCCAATTGCTAAATCTTTGCCTTTACTCTGAATTGATAAAGAACAGTAACATAATGGGGTAGAGATGAGGGAAAGAGTGAAGGACCATAGAAAAATGAAAAACATAAAGGAAGTTGAGAAACAGTAAAAAAGAAAAAAGCAAACAAATTAGAATTAGTTCTAGAATACCAATTGGCTTATTCACCAGGTTGGATTTGGAATAAATCTAAGACAGATAGCATTTGTTATTCTCCTTGTTTTCTGCCTCTGGTACTTTAATTACTCTTAAGTGTAAATGCTTATTTGATATTTGGCTGCTTTCAAACAACTTACTACAGGTATAAAATGCAATGTCTAATCTGGTCTTAATTTGGCCAGAGGTTTCTTGTGTGTTTTGGCAGTTGGAACCATTGCCGACCTATTTGAAGAGCTAATGTCAAGTTCTTGGAAGATAAAATTTAAACAAAGCAATAAATATAGTTTTTGCAGTAATTTCCAAGTAAGATGAAAACATGTATTTTTATTTGTTTCTACCATTTGAGTTCATCCAAATGCTGATTTTATATTGATCTTAACAGATTTCTCAAAACCAGTCTATAGCCAAGTACTATTCCGACAGGAAGGAGACAAGTTGTGGTATTCTAAAACTTAGAATTCTATAGAATTTCACTTCCACTCCCCACATCCATTTTGTCATCATAGTGTCATAATTAGAAGAGTCCAAAAGATAGTCCAGGTCAGTCACAGTTAGGTAGAATGTTCTTGACTTCTTTTAGGGCTTATCCAACCTGTGCTTGATGCCTCAGCTACAGGGAATTTAAACTGCATTACTACCTGTTCTTATGTTGGTCATTTTCTAACAAGCATCTAGATCATCTTTATGTTTTGACCAGTGGTTCACATCTCTGATTTTTACATCTAAGAGTTTATATCTTTAGTTAGATTACATTATTTTTTTCCTTCCAAATGGTGATTCTATAAACATTTTCACACAGCTGTAGTGTTAATTTGTGAATTACTTCTCACCTTTCATTTTAAAGTAATTCAGTCAATCCTTAAATGATTGATAGGACTTGACCTCCCCTTTTCTTTTTCCTCAGAGTGCCTATATTTTTCTTATGATAACTTGAAACTTTTGGAATTAAAAATATGGCAACATTTCATGATGTGCAGCCAAAGGAAGGATATAAATTTTGGGATGGATCACACAGTAAAACCATTTAAGCATTTAAACATACTTTAATTTGTATAATTAAACATTTGTATAAATAAACATAAAATATTTCTTATACTAATAATTTAAATTTATGAAAATAGTAAAACTAATTTTATTTTACATGTCTCTGGGTTATGTGTAGCTTTCTGACAATTCCTTAAAGGTAATTAAAATAAGCTATTCATACCCTTATTGAGGTGCATTTAAGATCACTTCCTTATAAACAATGATGCAAGTTTAAATAACTCAACTGTGACGTATTAACAGAACCATCTGTTCAGTTCGTTAAATGTTTTACGTTAGAATACTGGGTCTGTAATGCAGCATAGATTAAATCTGAAATAGGGTAGCATAGATTTTATGTCTCATAAGTATAATAGATTCCTAGATGACTTAATTTATTTAAGATGTGCAGAATACTCAATATCTTCTTGATTTAGGGAAAACTCAGCAGTCTGGACTTCCGTTTATTGCCCTAATTTGGCTAAATTTGCTAAATACTTTTTTTCAGGTTGGAAAAATATAAAATGACCTCTTCCCTTTTTACTCCAGCAACTATCAAAATTCGTTGTCTAGAATATATCTTACTCCATCAAATTACAAATTTTGTATTCCTTGCTCATATTACAAATAGAACTGGTCCATGTAAGTGGAAATCAAAGTCCTCAGTGACATTTAACCCCAGAGATGCTTATATAACCCTGTTATATCCTTAGACAGTGGGATTGTAGAAAGATGACTGGTTGAAGACTGAACCTCCATCTTTTAAATTTAGCACCTATTCTACTTCAGTAAATGGCACAGACTCTTAAGTCTGACAAGAGAGTGCTCCTTAATTGTTTGCAAAGTTCCCTCCTTAACAAGTAATATTTGAATAATACCAACAGCAGATGTTTTCAACTTTCTAGCATATCATTTTTCTGCATGTTGCCATGGTCACTACTTCTTAACTTTTTAAATTCTCAGGATTTCAGATATGACTTTGTTCTATTGTTGCTCACATTTTTGACTGTCTACTGCTATCAAGACAACTAGACACAATGACCAATACTTATTGATAGTTTAAAAAATAACATTCCAAAAATGTTGATGAGGTTGCACATTGGCTAACTATTTTTTTAGCACAATTAAGAAGCATTTTACTTATTTACAGAGTTATCAGTTCTTTCCTTAGATAACATCATGTACCAGATAACTTTACTTTTTTTTGATAACATTGGTGAACTTCTTACTCTTAGGAGGACTTCAGAGAAGAATTATTACATATGGATTCCATCAAATGTTTAATTAATTTACAATGTCAGACATAAGCACACATAAGGCTGTAATCCCAGTTGCAGTACAAGTCTGCAACTATCTAAAATCAATTCACAGATTACTTTTTCCAAAAATGAATATTACATAAAAGGAACACAAAAATTTCAGTTAGATCATGAGTATAGTGACTCAGGCCCTTTCTTAACATGGGGAGTTTTAATTTAATTCATCCTAATTTTGAAAGTAATTATTTGATGCTGTCTTGGTTAGAATAATTGAGATTAGTGCCCAAATTTTATTTCCAGAACTTACCAGTATTTTGTTTTTGTGCTTGCTTATTTTAGACAAGTTACTGTCTTTCTTAACCTTAGATTTTTTATATTCCTTTCAAATATATAGTGAGTATGTGTGGTATGTGTGTACTTCATGGAATATTGGCCCCATGTGATACTGACAGTGGCAGAAGGGATAGACAGAGTAGCTAGAAGCCCAGGTGCAATAAACAGTTTGATTAATTTTTTGTTGACAGCAAGTGCAAAAATAAGGTCAACTACTTACCAGTACACACTCCACCTAGATTTTCACTAGTTGGGAACTGGGGCTAAGTAAACTATGATGTATCAGTATTATGCAAAATGATGTACCGTTTAAAAGGATGATTTAATTTTATGTCTGCTATTATGGAAAAATCTTCTAAGAATATTCATAAATGAAAAGAGATTATTACTACATAGAATATTACATCTATATTAAAATACACACAGAAAAATTCTGTTACAATTTTGTACATTTTTATACGTATTTTCTCAGAAAAGTAGGAAAAAGTGACAATTTCACCTGGGAAGATAAACATCAGATTTAAAATAGTGGTTACCTCTAGGCAGAACACTCATTTTGGACTGTTTATGCATCAAAATAAATCTAAACTTAATGAATATTGTCTGGTGATTTTAAAATAAGAATGTATTCATCACGTATAATAACAAAATAAGTGTTTTGTTATTCCATGTAGGTGTTCAGTAAGACATATTGTAATAAAACATCAAGTATCACTTGTAATTGGTACATATTTGGAATGCACACTATTTGAAAACAGTTCGTTTTCTCAGGTAAAATATTTCTACAATCTTATTTATCATTACATTTAATTTAGAAGATTACTTACACCTTATCAAATATTAACCTTTCTTATACCCTAATTATCATAAGGACAGAATTAGAGCTCGCTGGATTAATCATTTATTTTTCATAGAACCCATGTAAACTGAACTAATGCTAAATTCCAAACAAATAAACTATACTGGTTTTAGTTAGTCTATTAGTCAGGGCTGTTTTAGAGTATAAGTGACAAAGGCCTAACTCAAATAACTTAAAAGAAAACTATGAAGAAACATTGGAGTTGTTAAAAAAAAAAATAAAGATCACTTTGCAGGTACCAGAGAAGCTTTGAAAACTTCAAGAACTGAAACCTTGACCTACACCTCCAGGGTTCTCTCTTATCAGCTATTCATCTCTGATAGGCATTTTTCATTGGTAAAATGTTTTAAAGGTAATCCTCTCAGTGAGGGGGTGAGTAGGAGTGGGGTGGGATGGGGATAGGACTATGGTTTTCAGAGCTTGAGGATGAAGGGTGAGAATCCAGGAGTGGTTGTCCCACTAAAATCTTGCCATTGGAAATCAGAATGAGCAGTTTCCTTCCCAAAATGAGTAGGGCGTGAGGAGAGGTGTGTAGAGTTCTAGTACATGCTACTACAATGAGAATGTCAGTAGGTATACAATGCTTTATGTGTTAACTATTATCGCTTGCTTGTTATGCTTCCAAGTCTGTTGATCTGGGTTTTCTCTTTAATATTGCTTGATAATTTTATATGTCTGCATTTGGCATCTTTTCTCTCGCTGAAGCATACTTTTTGCTATTTTACCCAACCCCCTAATTTTATTTTTGCTTTTTCATTCAGAAGACTATCTGGAAAAGTCAAGGATCATCCATATAAATATGTATAAGTATGTATTATGAAAAAATTTTAAATGGAGTTTTTATAAAGGCTTAACACTGTTGTTACATAAGCTTGTAAATGGTTTGTACCTTAAGATAATGGAAACATCAAACAACAGTTAGTTGTTTTTAGAGCATACACCTTGGTCTGTATACACTGAACTGCAATTATTGACCTGCATAGACTGAGCAGGAAATAACAAGAGAAACTTTATCCTTGAGCTTAGTACCTGCCTGTCATTTTATCCCCACTGGCATGGTATATAACAAAAATAAAATAAAACAAGTGTTTATGAATCAGAACTGCCTCACTGGCCTGCTACAGGGGCCCTAGACTGGGACTTAAAGAGCATATTCTGCTGGTTTCATACTTTTTTTTTGCGGTATGGCCTCTCCCGCTGCGGAGCACAGGCTCCAGACGCGCAGGCTCAGCGGCCATGGCTCACGGGCCCAGCCGCTCCGCGGCATGTGGGATCTTCCTGGACCGGGGCACGAACCCGTATCCCCTGCATCGGCAGACGGACTCCCAACCACTGCGCCACCAGGGAAGCCCCTGGTTTCATGCTTTGACTTAGCTACTAGCAACTGTGGCAGCTTGATGTCTTCATTGCTTTCCCAGTTTCTTATTACTACCAAGGACGAATGGGTTAAACCTTCCTGAGGGAATAGAATAGTGTTCAATACATTTCTTTTTCCATAGACATCTTATTCTTATCCTTCCTTACATATGACCCTTATATTTTTACTCTCAATTTTTGTCCTCTTTTCTCCTCTGTGACTATGCCCAATTATTCTTCCTATTTCTTTCTTCTGCTTTTATCTATTGGCAGTCCAAAGGGTCAGTAAAAACGTTCAGTTATTCTGTATCTTAAAAAAGTATCTTAACCTCACTTTTCATTCAAATTTCATATTTTATCTTTTAAAAGTATTCCCAAAATTAAATGTACCTTTTCTGATCCCAGTTTCTCATATCCCACTCATTCCTCAAAGTACTACAAACTTATTTTGTCCCCATAAATTGATCTTAATAGGGAAGTTAAAGACCTTCAAGTTGCCAAAATCAATAATCTGTTTTTAGGCTTCGTTCCTACAAAATTTCCACTGTTTGGCAGCATCTTCTTGATACTCATTTCATCTTTAATTCTATGGTAATACTGTGTTCTGCTTCACCTCTTGTCTCTCTTAATGTCTCCTCCTCAATTTTCCTTTTTTTTTTTTTTTTTTTTTTTTTTTTTTTAGTTTATTTATTTATTTACTTATTTTTGGCTGCGTTGGGTCTCCATTGCTGCAGGCGGGCTTTCTCTATTTGCGGTGAACAGGGGGCTACTCTTCGTTGCGGTGCACGTGCTTCTCATTGCGGTGGCTTCTCGTGGCGGAGCACGGGCTCTGGGCGCACGGGCTTCAGTAGCTGTGGCTCGCGGGCTCTAGAGCACAGGCTCAGTAGTTGTGGCGCACAGGCTTAGATGGTCCGCGACATGTGGGATCTTCCCGGACCAGGGCTCGAACCTGTGTCCCCTGCATTGTCAGGTGGATTCTTAACCACTGCGCCACCAGGGAGTTCCCTCAATTTTCAGACATTTGTCACTTTGATATTTACTTAAAGCATTTCATGTTAGAAAGCTTAATGTGTACAATATGATGAGTTAATTTTGATACATGTTTATTTTGCAAATGATTATCCCAGTAGGTTTAGTTAAACCCGCCCCCACGCATCACCTCACATCCTTTAGTTCTTGTATCCATTTTCCTCTTTTTTCTCTGCTCTTTTTCTTTGCAATGATATCCCTTCACATAATTTTGACTTTTATTTGTATGATTACAATATCCAAATTACTATTGCTGATAATAGCATCTCCTCTGAAGTCTAAGACCTTATTTCCAAACTCTTGTTGAACACGTTTCTGAAGATCTTCTCATAGGTACTGCAAACTTACGAGGTTTATACATGAAATAATAGTACTATCTTTCTAGCCTGTTCTTTTTATTTTCTATCCCAGGAAATGTCCTTATAACCTACCAGGTTAATCAAGTTATTGATCTTATTGTCCTTCTTAACCATTGTATCTCCCTTCATCCCTGCATGCAGTCTTTTTCAAGTCAAAAGTTTCTGTCTCTCCAGAGTGTCTTTGGAATCTTTTTATTCCATTCCAAATAAATTTTCATAGATCAGATCTTTCTTTTTTTGCGGTACGTGGGCCTCTCACTGCTGTGGCCTCTCCTGTTGCAGAGCACAGGCTCCGGACGCGCAGGCTCAGCAGCCATGGCTCACGGGCCCAGCCGCTCCGCGGCATGTGGGATCCTCCTGGACTGGGGCACGAACCCGTGTCCCCTGCATCGGCAGGCGGACTCTCATCCACCGCGCCACCAGGGAAGCCCAATCAGATCTTTTGTAAGGTATTGTTATTTTCTAATTTCTTTCTAAGTGTTCTGTGACACCTCATCATTTCTCATCTCCCAACCATTCTCTCAGAATGCTACTAAAATTGTATTCACAGTAAAAATCTTTTTGTTGTACTCTATTGTTCAGTTACAGAAATGAGATAAAATTTCCTAATATGAATCACTTAGAGTCCTTTCACTCATGTGTAATATTATCTATATTTTCCTAAAATGCCTGTATCTTGTTAATAGAATCCTTTCTAACCTTGTAGACTTAGGTCAAATGCCAAACCCTTCCTGAAGCCTTTTCTAATGCCCTGGGTCAAAAATTCTTCTATCCACTTGACTCTGTAACTAAACTACAGTTCTCACCAAAATGTATCACAAATTAAAATTTTGTTTTTCAAAACTTTTTAGTTTTGGGGGGTTTTTTACTTATTTTTAATTTTATGCATAGTAAAATCTATTAAGATCTGTTAATCCCATACTTCTAATTTACCCTCCCCTCCCGTCCCTTTCCCCTTTGGTAACCATAAGTTTGTTTTCTATATCTGTGAGTTTCGTTTGGTATATAGATTCATTTGTATTATTTTTTAGATTCCACACCTAAGTGATATCATATAATATTTGTCTTCACTTAGTATGATATTTTCTAGATCAATCCATGTTACTGCAAATGGCAATATTTCATTCTTTTTTATGGCTGAGCAATATTCTATGTATATGTATGTGTGTATATATATACACACACACTCATATAAACACATCTTCTTAAACCAGTCATCTGCTGATATACTTTTCAGTTGTTTTCATGTCTTGGCTATTGTAAATGATACAGCTACGAACATTGGGGTGCATGTATCTTTTTGAATTACAGTTTTCATCTTTTTTGGATATATACCCATGAGTGGGATAGCTGGATCATATGTTAGCTCTATTTTTAGTTTTTTTAAGAAACCTCCATACTGCTTTCTATAGTGGCTGCACCAATTTACATTCCCACCAACAGTGTAGGGGCATTCTTTTTTCTCCACACCCTCTCCAGCATTTATTATTTGTAGACTTTTTGGTGATGGCCATTCTGACTGATGTGAGGTGATACTTCATTGTGGTTTTAATTTGCATTTCTCTAATGATTAGCAGTGTTGAGCATCTTTTCATGTGCCTCTTAGCCATTTGTATGTCTATTTAGGTCTTCTGCCCATTTGTTGACTGGGTTGTTTTTTTGATACTGAGTTGTCCAAAAAAACTGATATGAGCTGTCTGTATATTTCAGATATTAACCCCTTATGGGTCACAGAGTTTGCAAAGATTTTCTCCCATTCCATAAGTTGCCATTTCATTTGTTGGTGGTTTCCTTTGCTGTGCAAAAGCTTTTAAGTTTGAATAGGTGCCATTTGTTATTTTTGTTTTTATTTCTTTCACCTGGGAGACTGGCCTAAGAAAACATTGCTACAATTTATGTCAGAGAATGTTTCGCCTATGTTCTCTTTTAGGAGTTTTATGATGTCATGTCTTATACTTAGGTCTTTAAAGCATTTTTTTTACTTTTGTATATGGTGTGAGGGAGTGTTCTAATTTCATTGATTTACATGTAGCTGTCCAGTTTTCCCCACACCACTTGCTGAAGAGACTGTTTTTTCTCCACTGTATATTCTTGCCTCCTTTGTCATGGATTAATTGACCATAGGTTATTTCTGGGCTCTCTATTGTGTTCCATTGATCCATTTGTCTGTTTTTTGCCAATACCATGCTGTTTTAATTACTGTATCTTTGTAGTATTGTCTGAAGTCTGGGAGGGTCATGCCTCCAGCTTTGTTCTTTTGCCTCAGGATTACTTTGGCAATTTGGGGTCTTTTGTGGTTTTATATAAATTTTAGGATTATTTGTTCTAGTTTTTTGAAAGATGTCATGGGTATTTTGATAGGGATTGCATTTAATCTGTAGATTGCTTTGGGTAGTGTGGCCATTTTAACAATATGAATTCTCCCAATCCAAGAGCATGGGATATCTTTCCATTTCTTTGAATCATCTTCCATTTCCTTTATCAATGTTTTACAGTTCTCAGCATGTAGGTGTTTCACCTCCTTGGTTAGGTTTATTCCTGGTGTTTTATTTATTTATTTTTTGATGTGATTTTAAACAGGATTGTTTTTTTACTTTTCCTTTCTGATATTTCATTTTTAGTGTAAAGAAATTTAACATATTTCTGTGATAATAATCGTGTATCCTACTACCTTGCTGAATTCACTTATTAGTTCTAGTAGTTTCTGTGTGGAGTCTTTAGAGTTCTCTATATAAAGTATCATGTTATCTGCAAATAGTGACAATTTTACCACATTCCTTCCAATTTTGATACCTTTTATTTATTCATTTTTTAATTTTTCTTGTCTGATTGCTGTGGTTGGGACTTGCAGTACTGTGATGAATAGAAGTGGTGAGAGTGGGCATCCTTGTCTTATTCCTGAATTTATCAGGAAGGCATTCAGCTTTTCACCATGGAGTATTGTGTTGGCTGTGGGTTTGTCATAAATGGTTGTCATATCATGTTGAGATATGTTCCATCTATACACACTTTGGGTGAGAGTTTTAATGGGTGTTGAATTTTATCAAATGCTTTTTCTGCATCTATTGAGATGATCATGTATTTTTTGTCTTTTCTTTTGTCGATGTGGTGTTTCACACTGATTGATTTGTGTATGTTGAATCATCCTGGAGACCCTGGAGTGAATCCAACTTGATCATGATGTATGATCCTTTTTATGTATTGTTGGATTCAGTTTGCTAATATTTTGTTGAGGATTTTTGCATCTATATTCATCAAAGATATTGGTCCATAATTTTCTTTTTTTGTAGTTTCTTTGTTGGTATCAGTGTGATGGTGGCTTCATAGAATGACTTTTGGAGTGTTCGCTCCTTTTCAGTCTTTTGGAATAGTTTGAGGATAGGTATAAGTTCTTCTTTATGTATTTGGTAGAATTCCCCAGTGAAGCCATCTAGTCCTGGATGTTTGTTTGCAGAGATTTTTTTTTATTATTATTACAGATTATCGTTCACTTCTAGAGATCAGTATGTTCAAATTATCTGTTTCTTCTTAACTCAGTTTTGGCAGGCTGTATGTTTCTATAAACTTGCCCATTTCTTCTAGGTTATACAATTTGTTGACCTATAACTATTCATAGTATTATCTCATGTTTTTTTGTATTTCTGCAGTATCGCTTGTTATTTCTCCTCTTTCATTTCTTATTTCCTCTCTCTTTTCTTCTGGGTGAGCCTGGGTAGAGGTTTGTAGATTTTGTTTATCTTTTCAAAAAGCAATTCTTGGTTTTATTGATCTTTTCTATTATTTTTTGATCTCTATTTTATTTGTTTCCTCCCTGATCTTTATTATTTCCTTCCTTCTTCTGACTTTGGGTTTTGTTTGTTCTTCTTTTTCTAATTGTTGTAGGTGGTAGGTTAGGCTGTTTATTTGAGATTTTTCCTGTTTCTTGAGGAAGGCCTGTATTGCTATGAACTTCTCTCTTAGAACCGCTTTTGTTGCATCCCATAGATTTTGTAAGGTTGTGTTTTAATTATTGTTTGTCTCAAGATGTTTTTCTGATTTCCTCTTTGATTTCATTGTTGACCCATTGATTTTTTAGTAGCAAGTTGTTTAGTCTCCATGTGATCATTTTTTTCCCTGTTTTTCTTTCTCTGGTTGATTTCTAGTTTCATACTCTTGTGGTTAGAAAAGATGCTTGAAATAATTTTTATTCTGTTTACTTTGTTAAGGCTTGTTTTGTGTCCCAGTATGTGGTTTACCTTAGAGAATGTTCCATGCGCATTTGAAAAGAATGTGTATTCCATTTCACTTAGGATCTCTGTTGCCTTATTAATTTTCTGCCTGGAAGATTTTCCATTGATGTCAGAGGGGTGTTAAAGTCTCCTACTATTATTTTATTCCTGTCAATTTCATCCTTTATGTCTGTTAGTATTTGTTTTATATATTTCGGTGCTCCTTTATTGGGTGCATATATGTTAATGAGTGTAACATCCTCTACTTGTATTGCTCCCTTTATCATTATATAGTATCCTTCGTCTTTCTTTATGGACTTTGTTTTAAAGTCTGTTTTGTCTGGTATGAGTATTGCTACCCCTGCTTTCTTGTCATTTCCATTTGAATGAAATGTCTTTTTCCATCTCCTCACTTTCAATCTATATGTGTCTTTCACCCTAAAGTGAGTCTCTTATAGGCAGCATATTGTAGGTTGTTGTTTTTTTATCCAATCTGCCACTCTTTGTTAATGGAAAATTTCTCAATGGCACAAATCAAAGCACTGTAATATGCAGCTCTTGACACACTTACTTTTACTAAAATTTTGCTGAATTAAGTATTATGAAATCTCTATACTTGTATGTATATACACCTGGCCTTATAGTTTGCACCACTGGCCTACAAACATTTGGTTATTAGACCAACAATGAGACTCAGATGTTGTTTACATTACTTATTTTTATTCCTTTTCTCTCTAAGTTTGGCAGATTCCATGCCAAACCTTAGGGTGGCTTAGTTGGATGAAACTAATTTTCAGAAGCCAATACTTTTCTACTCTTTTTATGACTCTTGTTTAGGATCTGTAATCTTTTTATTGTGTACAACCTGTAGTCAGCAGATGGGGATAATTCTAGTTATCCTAGACTTTTCTCATGGGGGAGTTGATTCTATGATCTCTTGAGCAAACCTCTAAAGTGGCAGTTTTCACAGGCATGACACTGTATCTAGAGACTATTTAAGATGAAGAGTTTCAAAAATTGCAATTATCAAAAAATGGTGAAATGGTTTTGAGAAGAAAACACCAAAATGGGATTCTGAAAACCTGAGTTCCAGTTCTGCATTTTTTTTATGACAGTAACAATTTTTATTTGTATTTACTGTATAAAATAGAGATAGAAAAATATTTCTGTATATCTCTATATGCAGGTTTTGTCACTTCTGTACAGTGTATGAACCCCACTTACTTATTTGTAATGGAAATAATTCCTACTCTAGAGAGTTGTTTTCAAGATTGAGCAAGGGGCTTCCCTGGTGGCGCAGTGGTTGAGAATCTGCCTGTTAATGCAGGGGACACTGGTTCAAGCCCTGGTTTTGGAGGATCCGACATGCCACAGAGCAACTAGGCCCGTGAGCCACAACTACTGAGCCTGCACATCTGGAGCCAATGCTCCGCAACAAGAGAGGCCGTGATAGTGAGAGGCCCGCACACCATGATGAAGAGTGGCCCCTGCTTGCCAAAACTAGAGAAAGCCCTTGCACAGAAACGAAGACCCAACACAGCAAAAATAAATAAATTAATTAATAAACTCCTACCCCCAACATCTTCTTAAAAAAAAAAAAAGGATTACAGGCTGTACATTTAAAAATAAAAAAATTTGAGCAAGATAATCTTTTAAAGCACATATAATAGATTCTGGCATATGTTTAGCACTCAATAAAATGTAGTCATATACTACTGAAATGTCTGAAGTTTCTTAACAATAATGGCATAAATAAGAGATTTTTTTAACATCTTTATTGGAGTATAGTTGCTTTACAATGGTGTGTTAGTTTCTGCTGTACAACAAAGTGAATCAGCTATATATATACATATATCTGCATATCTCTTCCCTCTTGAATCTCCCTCCCACCCTCCCTATCCCACCCCTCTAGGTGGACACAAAACACTGAGCTGATCTCCCTGTGCTATGTGACTTCTTCCCACTATCTGTTTTACCTTTGATAGTGTATATATGTCCATACCACTCGCTCACTTCATCCCAGCTTACCCTTCCCTCTCCCCATGTCCTCAAGTCCATTTTCTACATCTGCATCTTTATTCCTGTCCTGTCTTGCCCCTAGGTTCTTTAGAGCCATTTTCTTTCTTTCTTTTTTTTTTTTTTTTTTTTTTTTAGATTCCATATATATGTGTTAACATGCAGTGTTTGTTTTTCTCTTTCTGACTTACTTCACTCTGTATGACAGATTCTAGGTCCATCCACCTCACTACAGATAACTCAATTTCCTTTCTTTTATGGCTGAGTAATATTCCATTGTATATACGTGCCACATCTTCTTTATCCCTTCATCTGTCGATGGACACTTAGATTGCTTCCATGTCCTGGCTGTTGTAAATAGTGCTGCAATAAATATTGTGGTACATGTGTCTTTTTGAATTATGGTTTTCTCCAGGTATATGCCCAGTAGTGGGATTGCTGGATCGTATGGTAGTTCTATTTGTAGTTTTTTAAGGAACCTCCATACTGTTCTCCATAGTGGCTGTATCAATTTATATTCCCACCAACAATGCAAGAGGGTTCCCTTTTCTTCACACCCTCTCCAGCATTTATAGTTTGTAAATTTTTTGATGATGGCCATTCTGACCGGGGTGAAGTGATACCTCATTGTAGTTTTCATTTGCATTTCTCAAATGATTAGTGATGTTGAGTATCCTTTCATGTGTTTGTTGGCAATCTGTATATCTTCTTTGGAGAAATGTCTCTTTAGGGCTTCTGCCCATTTTTGGATTGGGTTGTTTGTTTTTTTGATATTGAGCTGCATGAGCTGCTTGTAAATTTTGGAGATTAATCCTTTGTGGTTGCTTCATTTGCAAATATTTTCTCCCATTCTAAGAGTTGTATTTTCGTCTTGTTTTTGTTCCCTTGCTGTGCAAAGGCTTTTAAGTTTCGTTAGGTCCCATTTGTTTATTTTTGTATTTATTTCCATTTCTCTAGGAGGTGGGTCAAAAAGGATCTTGCTGTGATTTATGTCATAGAGTGTTCTGCCTATGGTTTCCTCTAAGAGTTTCATAATGTCTGGTCTTACATTTAGGTCTTAAATCCATTTTGAGTTTATTGTTGTGTATGGTGTTAGGCAGTGTTCTAATTTCATTCTTTTGCATGTAGCTATCCAGTTTTCCCAGCACCACCTATTGAAGAGGCTGTCTTTTCTCCATTGATTCTTGCCTCCTTTATCAACAATAAGGTGACCACAGGTGTGTGGGTTTATCTCTGGACTTTCTATCCTGTTCCATTGATCTACATTTCTGTTTTTGTGCCAGTACCATACTGTCTTGATTACTGTAGCTTTGTAGTATAGTCTGAAGTCTGGGAGCCTGATTCCTCCAGCTCCGTTTTTCTTTCTCAAGATTGCTTTAGCTCTTCAGGGTCTTTTGTGTAGATTGCTTTGGGTGGTATAGTAATTTTCACAATGTTGATTCTTCCAGTACAAGAACATGGCATATCTCTCCATCTGTTTGTATCATTTTTAATTACTTTCATCAGTGTCTTATAGTTTTCTGCCTACAGGTCTTTTGTCTCTTAGGTAGGTTTATTCCTAGGTATTTTATTCTTTTTGTTGCAATGGTAAATGGGAGTGTTTCCTTAATTTCTCTTTCAGATATTTCATCATTAGTGTATAGGAATGCACGAGATTTCTGTGCATTGATTTTGTATCCTGCTTGTTTACCAAATTCATTGCTTAGCTCTAGTAGTTTTCTGGTAGCATCTTTAGGATTCTCTGTGTATAGTATCATGTCATCTGCAAACAGTGACACCTTTACTTCTTCTTTTCCATTTGGATTCCTTTTATTTCTTTTTCTTCTCTGCTGTGGCTAAAACTTCCAAAACTGTGTTGAATAATAATGGTGAGAGTGGGCAACCTCTCCTTGTTCCTGATCTTAGTGGAAATGGTTTCAGTTTTTCACCATTGAGAATGATGTTGGCTGTGGGTTTGTCATATATGGCCTTTATTATGTTGAGGTAAGTTCCCTCTCTGCCTACTTTCTGGAGAGTTGTTATCATAAATGGGTGTTGAATTTTGTTGAAAGCTTTTTCTGCATCTAGTGAGAGGATCATATGGTTTTTATCCTTCAATTTGTTAATATGGTGTATTACATTGATTTGTTTTGTGTATATTGAAGCATTGCATTCCTGGGATAAACTCCATCCTTGCATTCCTGGGATAAACTCCACAAATGATCATGGTGTATGATCCTTTTTTTGTGCTGTTGGATTCTGTTTGCTAGTATTTTGTTGAGGATTTTTGCATCAGTGTTCATCAGGGATATTGGCCTATTGTTTTCTTTTTTTGTGACATCTTTGTCTGGTTTTGGTTATCAGGGTGATGGTGGCCTTGTAGAATGAGTTTGGGAGTGTTCCTCCCTCTGCTATATTTTGGAAGAGTTTGAGAAGGATAGGTGTTAGCACTTCTCTAAATGTTTGACAGATTTCGCCTGTGAAGCCATCTGGTCCTGTGCTTTTGTTTGTTGGAAGATTTTTAATCACAGTTTCAATTTCAGAGCTTGTGATTAGTCTGTTTATATTTTCTATTTCTTCCTGGGTCAGTCTCGAAAGTTGTGCTTATTTAAGAATTTGTCCATTTCTTCCAGGTTGTCCATTTTATTGGCATATATTTACTTGTAATAATCTCTCATGATCCTTAAAGATGTGTGGATAGTATTTAGGGGGACCATGAACTTCATTGAGGAAAACATATATCTCTATTAATTAATCTCTAGGGGAAATTTATCCTTTCCATCTATTGTTAGTAAAGTCAACCAACTTCAGTAGAACTACAGTCTCTATGACGAGGTCACAAATAAAAGCCACAGACCCACGCACCACAATGAAGCATAGCCCCCACTCACCGCAACTGGACAAAGCCTGTGCACAGCAATGTAGACTCAACAAAGCCAAAAATAAAATAAATAAAATAATTAAATTTATCAAAAAAAACCCCCACAGATATTATCATATACTACAGCTGTTGCAGATATTTTAAAATGTAATGTATATTCATCACTACTTCAGATTACACTACTTATCACACTTGCTGCTAGGTCTTATTCTTTAATGTCAATAAAGAAACACATATATAACCATATCTCAAATTTCTATTTGTAAAAGTATTTTTTATAATTATATTTAGATATAATTGGCTTCCATTAAAATCCTATATATTTTGTTCTGTGTTTTTAAATACATTTTCTGGGAAATAGTATATATACTTTACCAGGCTGCCTAAGAAGTATGACACAAAAATCATTAAGAATTCCTGTCATAGTAGTTCAGCATGAGAACAGTAAAACTGGATGTAGTCTATGAAGCTGTTCATGTTCAAAGGAATTCTTTTGCGTGTGTTTAATTATTATTATTGAAATGGAGCAGCCTTTCAATGCTGACCAATTTTTGCCAAACACACCCCACAAAAATGTCCTTGATTGCCCTTATTCAATGGCTCTAGCTGCCCATGGCGTAAACACTTTAAACAGATACTCAGCCTTCTTAAGTTTGATATTGGCTCTTAATTAAAATGGAAAGCAATTACAACTTCATTTGTGCCATAAGAACTTAAAATCCTTGCCTCCAAATATAAAACTGTAGAGAAAAGCATATCATTTAATGCCAATGGATAACACCAAAGTTGACTCTCACTTTGAATGTTTATTCAATTTCTTTACAGTCTCTTTTTTTTGGCAGCAAATATAGCTAAGGATATCATGTATCTATATGTGTACCAGATGTAGATGACATAGATAAAGAGAAATAGGCTTTCAGTGTGCTCTTACCGAACATTTAGTGACTTGTGAAATGTGTCCTGAGCAATTTTTTTTCCCTGCAGTTTCTCTTTCCTCCCAGGTTCAAAGTGCATTATTAATGCCCAGAACCATCAATGTGATACTATGCTCCTAAGCATATCCTAATGTGAGTTTGCTGCATTTGGTAATTTAAAAGGAAAAAAAATACTGTAGTAGCAGCAATGACAACAAGAAAAAAATCTTGGGACAAAAAATATTTTGCCCCACAATTATGTATGTTTGGTGGCTGCCTTTTCACCCTATATCTAGAGGTATGCTTTCTGTGTACTACCTATATTGGGTATGTGTATACATGAAAATATCCCAACTCTTATTTTATTATGAATGTATAGTAAATGTCATTTATTTTTTGGTGAGACTATAAATTAGCTCTCCCAATATGCTGGTTATTGTTTCATGATATGGCAAGGGTCCCCAACCCCCGGCCACATTAGGAACCAAGCTACACAGCAGGAAATGAGCAGCGGGTGAGTGAAGCTTCATCTGCCACTCCCCATCTCTCGCATTACCACCTGAACCATCCCCCCACCCCTTGGTCCGTGGAAAAATTGACTTCCACAAAACCGGTCCCTGGTGCCAAAAAGGCTGGGGACCGCTGTGATACGGAGAACTTGTGGGATTTTTAGATCCCCGCTGTTAGATTTATAGCAGTGTTCAGTTGGCAAGAGAGAAATCCAAAAGGTATGGGTATAAAAACAGCTCAGCTTATATGGCTTTTGTTTAGTTCGTGCACATTGACGTGGGAACCTACTATGTGAATTGTTTTCTAGGAAATCAATTCTTACTTTCAATAACTTCATAGACATTTTCAGTTTTCACTTGAAAAATATAAAAGTGATATATTGTATCTTCTAATACCATAATGAGGGCTATTCAGTTTCTAATCAGAGGGACAAACATTTTATCATAAAAATCCTGGGAAAATAAAATAATATAGATGCTTATTTGATAGTGTTCAGACTTTTACTGGACCAGTCTATTTCTTTAGAAACATTTTATTTACACTGAAAATGAGAACTCATTAGAAAAGTTGCAAAAGGTAAAAAAAGGTAGAATATTTGTTTAGATGAGGAGGAAAAAAAATATCTGGTTCAGAAATCAAAGCTAAAATGTGACATTAAATCTAACAGGATGGAAAATTTATCTCAATAAATTTCCTCTCATGAAAGTTCAGTTGGAAAGATGATTTCAAATGTGTCTTGTACATTTTCTCATTTTAAATCATTATCTAAAATATATTTAACAATTCTATATATACACAAACAAATGAAAGAGATAAAAGCCTAAGCTGATCAAAGTGAAAATGTTCTTTCTAATTTTTACTTTTTTTCTACCATTAGCAGTAGCATTAGTCTCCCTAAGTGAATAGTCGTGTTTGGGGTCAGAAGTCTGAGAATAATAAAAGCATATCAGTATGATATTTCTAAAAGAGAAGATTCTGCTGCCTTTAAACAGTGTTATTACATTTATAATCACCATCTGCCAATCCCTACTCTCTTTTTGCTGGACCTTTTCCTAGTGTTTCTCAAAATACTATTCTCATTGGACATAACTACAGGGTAATTCTAACACTATGTAATTATATTTTAGGAATTAGGGTTATGTGAGGGAGATTGGTGACTGAAAAATACCCCTGTTAGGTAGTATTCAGTAGTAGTTCTACAAAAGAGGATACTTTCAAAAGCCCCCCAAACTTTGATTTCTGAATTTATCTTAACAGAATGTGATTATGGCTTTATTTCTGAAACCAATATTTTAGAAATGACCATTAACTTTATATACTACTGAAAAAAAATTTTTTTGAGATAGCCTACTTTACACCAACTTTAAGTTATTTCTAAAAGTAAATTTCATTATGTCATTCTAATAACAAGGCTTATCAATACTACCAAAGCTGCCTGGCTTAGCACTTAATAACGTTTTTGTTATGGTTTCTCTGCTTGGAAATTTCCATAAAATCATAACCTAGTTTCAGTTGATAAAATTGAAAGCATGTTGGTTACTCAGTAATCGCTCTCAGAATAAAGATTTTACATTACTCTAAAGCGAGAGTTTTGGTTCATACTTGATGTAACTAAACTAAGATATAGACTGACTGACTCATTCTTAGCAAAAACTGAAATTTATGCAAGGATGAATGTGCCATCTGAAGCTTCCCTATCAAGGTTTTTGTGCTATACAGTGTTACCCAATCCTTTATGTTTTTGCCTTCATCTGTCACCATGTTCCTGACTCCATCATAACCTACTGCTATAATCTACTACAATAAATTGGATGTGGCAGGCAGTGAACATAGTACTTGTTCAATACAGTACTGAGTAAATGATAGACCCTGACATATGATATGACTACCCTAAATTTGAATTTGAATCAATGTAGTATCTCTCCTGATGATGAGACTTGTATTTTAGACATTATTTCAACTTTTAGACGTTTCACGTGCTGAATTTTAAGCATTAGAAACAAAGGGGAAAGTATTTAGTGGAATGGAGGCCTTTCTTAGAGTGGTTAGAGGCTGTAAATTATAGTGAAAACTGTCAGGCCAGATTATGAATTCCTCACATGGTGATTTTTGAGATGATTGTGTTTAAGATATTCAATCTCTGTGATCCTAGTTTCTTTATCTACAATAAGCTGTTCATATTCTCAGGGATTTTATGAAAACTAAATAATAATTTAAACATATGTGCAAGTATCTGAAAGACAGGAGCATTTAATAAATGGAAGTTTCCTTACCTTGAGGTTATATCATATTAGCAACCACCGTTTCAGCCAACATGTATGATCATTCCTACCAAGTGGCTAATGGGCAAATAGTAAATGAATATGCTCTTACATTATTCGTTATTCTGAATATTATAAAAGAGCTTTTTGAAAATAATAGACTCCCCCAAATCCTTTTATTCCTTTTGGTGAAGCTTTGGCCATCATTATTTTACTAGCCAGAATACTAGTTAACTATATGGTATAATTTATCAGGTAGTAGTAGTTTTTAAATCGTTCTAAATTGATGTCATGACAACATTAATCTCAGTTATGATTACTTTAAAGTAGGTTTCACGTGAATATATGTAAGGCCATGCTTGTTGAAATAAATTATATTAACTCTATGTAAATTATAGGTTCTGGTCTTAACTCAGGAAAGGGATCTTGGAGGTTTATATATTGCTTGTGAAAGATACCAAACTCTTTTCCAACTATAACCCAATATACACAATATTTGTAATAATTACATAAGGTATTGTAAGCCAGTCATGCAACAGAAAATATAAAATGCACATTATACAACCACAAAAACTAGGAGAGGAAGATAATCCCTACTTATGATATCTTCAGTGGTAATTAAAACAACTATGATGTGTTTACCAAATTCTGAAATATTTTGTTGATTAGATACCCTATGAAAGTTTGGGCTCTAAAGAATGAACGAAAAGCAAGTAGATTTTGGAGAATTGAACCTTGGAAGGAGAAACTAGCATTAATTGAGATTTTCCCTATTATGGTGTTATCCTGAGAGAATATTGAAGATGCATCACTGCCACGACAGCTAATACCCAGATTGAAAAAACAAAACAAACAAACAAAGCCATTTACTGACCTGAGGAACTGAGAGACAGAGTCAATCACTACATTTTGCTTTCATGGTAACCACTGCCACCAGAAAGTGATGAGATTATAAATTATGCCCAAGTCTCTGGCTGGCCCTTCAACAGCACATGCACAAGGAAGATACAAAACAGCCCAGCTAAGGAAAAAAGAAAAAGAATTGGACTGATATTTGAGCTGCTACTCAAGACAGATCTTCAGTTTGATTCTAAATATGTTACTGCCTTGCTAAAACAAAAGAGTAATACTCTTCAGAGAAATAAGCAGTATATATATTATCTACAGCATAATCTCCTCAGTTTCCAAAATGTAATCTAAGATCACTTGTCAGGCAAAATAAAACTAGAAATGTGGGGCTTCCCTGGTGGCGCAGTGGTTGAGAGTCTGCCTGCCAATGAAGGGGACACGGGTTTGTGTCCCGGTCCGGGAAGATCCCACATGCCGCGGAGCAGCTGGGCCCGTGAGCCATGGCCACTGAGCCTGCGCGTCCGGAGCCTGTGCTCCACAACAGGTGAGGCCACAACAGTGAGAGGCCCGCGTACCGCAAAAAAAAAAAAAAAAAAAAAACCAATAAAAACCTAGAAATGTGGCCTATTTTCAAAGGTCAACCTCAAAATAACCCACATATTGTAATTACCAGAGTCCTTTAAAGTAGCTGTTATAGGTATGTTCAACTAAACAGGCATATATGCTTATAACAAATAAAGTGATAGGAAATAGCTGAGAAATAGAAACTATAAAAAGCTCCAAATGGAAAGTCTAGTACCAAAAAATATAACCTCTTGGAAAAAAAAAAAAAACAACTCTAGACAGGCATATCAAGAGTTAATGAACTTGAAGATAAAGCAATAGAAATTATCCAATATAAAAAAGGAAAGACTAAGATCTATATCTAGAGTTACTATTATGTTATATATCTAATAGCATATAATATGTAATACTTACATAAAATATAATATATAGACTAAGATCTATATCTATAGTTACTATTGTGTTATATACCTACATATTATAATATATAATAACATATGATTATATGTTATATTATTATGCATATATTAGAGAAAGAAAGAGATTGAGAGAAGCACCTCAGGGACCTGTGGGACAATATGAAATAGTCTACAGCATGTAATTGGAGTTCCAGAAGAAAAAGTGAGAAGGGGGCAGAAAAAATTGTTTGAAGAAATAATGGCCAAAACTTCTCACATTTCATGAAAGACATAAATTTATGGATTAAAGAAGGTCATCAAAAGTCAAACTAGGTCAATATGAAGACGAAAATTTCTAGACTTATCACAGTCAAACTGCTGAAAGTGAAAGATTAATAAAAAAATTCTTGAAAGCATTCTCACAAAAAAATGGTGTATTATATACAAGAAAATAAAAATTATAATTACTACAGACTTCTTGTCAAAACTATGGCATCCATAAGACAGTGGAACACCATTTTTTTAATGTGACAAAAGAATTTTTTTTTTTTAATTGCCAGTGCTGACTTCTGTGTTTGGTGAAAATATCCTTCAATAATTAAATCTAAATGAAATAAAATACTACTTCATGGAACAGGCAGTAAAAATAAGGAGCTTGTAATCCCAGAGAGATATTGCTTAGCAGCTAAATAACTAAACCTAATAAATACTATTGTTATCTTGTGGTGAAATAGAGAACTATTGTCTAATATTGAAAAGTGTTTGTGCAAATGTGATATTTTTCAATCCAACATAAATTTCCATTTAGATGAGTTAAAAGTTAAAATATCATTTTTAAGTAATTGATACTCCGTAAAGAAGATTTTTTGCATTTTTATAAAATGAGTAACGTGAAACAAAAGAATAGTAAAATATGCAGGAATAAGTGGTTTAATATTCTAACTAGTTTTATCCATTTCTTCAGCTATGTTCATTGGCTTGTGTTGTATATGTAAATTTACTTCCTCAACTTTTCGTTTCTTGAGAATAACTGTAGTGAGATAACTTAAAGAGCAGGCTCTCAAGACAGAATGCTTGAGTCAAATCCTCAATTTGTAACTTCCTAATAGTACTTCTTGCATAATTTTCTTAATATGAATGTCTCAGTTTCCTCATTTAAAAAATAGGTGTAATAACATTATCTGCCTTTTAGGGGTGTTGTGAGTGCTTAATACAAAATATGTAAATATGTCAAGCATTTACCATAGTGCTTGACAAATATTAAGATTTTAATAAATGTTAACAGTAGTAGTGGGAGTAGGAGAGGTGATAATAGTAGACTATACCACTATAGCAGTAGAATTATTTAAGAGTTCATTCCTACCCTTGCACAAACAAGAATGCAGTTTCTGTTGGTTTTTCTTTTCTTGAATTTAAAAAATATTTTTCCTAAAAATTACAGGCTATGTATGTACAGGCTACATATATGAATGTTGGTCAAACTTGAGATTTTCTAGGGATGCTTTGTATATTTCTGTCTTACTGGATTCCTATTTTTGTCCTAAGTTTTTAAAATGCAATAGAATAGGATTTAGAGTATGCAGAATCAATTTTACTTTTATTTTGTTTTATTTTTTTAAAGGGTATTTTCATAAAATATTTTTTAACTCTAAAGTCCCTTTGTACATTTGTGGAAATATTTTAGTGGCAGATGTGTGACATACACACAGAAATTGGATACAGGCTTCAGCACCATGCTAAGAGAAAGAGTAGTCATTCCTTTCTTATAATAACTGGCAGCAGGTTTTATGCTGAAAAAAATTAAAGGAAGCAAGATGTAGTACATGTATCTTAAAATTTTGTTTATCATTACCTTGGTGTTGGAAATTATAACAGAAACAGGCTCTCATCTATTTATGAATTTTTTCTCTCTATGAAATGGAAAGCAAGCCAAATTAATAGTGGTTTGACTCTGATATCATGACTCAAAAGATAATTTTTTACTAGCCAACACAATCCAGCCAGCCAGCCATTCTGTCTTATTAAATATCTTCCCTACATTAGTAAAGTATTTTAGTCCCCATTAATTAAACCTCACTTTCCTCTGGAAATAAGCCAATGAGAATCAAGAATCATGCCCTCATCCATACACATGCACATGTGTGTACACACACACAGTCTTGGCTTTGAACACTGGACATAGACCAGAGCTATTTCAGCTGACATTTTACCTATTTCATCACGAAGCATTCTGAGACTTAATCACAGTCCTCTGACCCCCTCCAATGAAGTAAAATGACGACCAGTAAAGCCAAGGCATTGCTCACAAGAAAGTGTTGTCAACATGACCATTTAAGAAAAAGTAGAGTTAGGCCCTTGAGAGTTTTCTGTCTCTGGGCCAAGTGTGAAGGAATAGCAGCAAAAAGATACAGGAGATAGATATTTGTTACTTTTTCCTCCCATTTTTGTCCACCCATTCAATAAACTCTTATTTCTTCTTTAGGTGCCTTGTATTTCTGAGGTAAATGTACAGAAGCAGTTGTGAAAAATAACTTTTATAACAATTTGGTTAAGAAAAATATTATTTTCTTAAAGTGAATTGTAGCTTATTGTGAATGCAGATTAAATAGCCTTCTTGAGGTTATGCTAATGTGTGTCCGTCACCATCTGCAAACACCGGTAAAAGAGCTGATAATAACAAGCAATATCTCAGGAGGACATACAATGAGAAACAGTATAGTCATATATTAAAAAATAGAGAAATCTAAGCATGCATGGTCTTGTATCTGCTTTTTGCCCAACACATGCTCATCTCATGCCACTCCCTCCTGCTGTCCTCTCCCCACCCTCATAGCCCTCCTCTTCTTCAACACTTTAACTCACCAACCTCGTGGTCTTCTTTCATTTCTAGAATGCACAAAACTCATTCCTGCAAAGGGTCTTCAAACTTGTATCTTATCTCACTATATTGCTATTAAGTCTAATAGCAACTAACTTTATATAGTCAATTCCATAATCTACTTTTAATCATTTTCTATTAATTCTTCTTCTTTATCACAGAATCTTAGGAAGAAGCCCTCTAGTCAGTTTTATATATTACTAACCATACCTCAAATACTTCAAATTATCTAGACTAGTTTTATCAGGTAAAAAATATTCTTTTTAGTATTATTTTTAGCCAGGTTTATTTCTGTATGGACATTTTACAAGCATATATGCTCCATACTTGCCTGGTCACTGCCATTGGGTCTTTAAAGAAATACGTAGGATCAATGATAGACCATAAAAGCAAAAGATAAAAGAAATGAAAATTATTAAATTAATGATTTCATGTTATGTCCAGAAAAGATGGAGACTTGATCTTTATGAAAGCCTGAAAAGAGGTGACAACTAGAATATGTTTTTGAGTTAGAACTGAGTAATCAAAAGGAAATTTTTAAAAATCAAGAAATAAGAATTAATCTGGAATACATTCTAAGAATCATGAAAGCCTCACCAAGTGTCAAGGAAAAATTGGACCTTCCTGTCTACCATTGAGCTGGCAGCACATGCCTTTGTGGTGTTCATACCTCCTCACCACAGTACCACGTAGACTCTGCAATAAATAGTGTTTAGCTTAGCAGTCTATCATTTTCCCTATTCAAGTCTCCATTTAAAAAGGTAAAATTTTGCCCCTGGCTTGCTGGACTATTGCCCTACATAAAGATAATTAGATTCCAACAGAACAGAAGCTAATTTATGGGTTTAATGTAGTGCTGCTTTTAGATAGCAATAAAATCCTTTTCTAAAACACGAAGTGCACATCAGTATTAACATAAATCAAGCAGTTTCCAGCCTCACATCTGATGGGTGTTATTTTTTATTTAAATCCCTAGAGAGTGTACAATGTCTATGACTACCAAATAATTCCCTGTTATATATTCAGATGATACTAGTTTACACGTGAGTTGGAATCCAGAGGGTTTCAGGAATTAGAAAATATGAACTGACTTGATTGATTTAGTCTGAGCTTTGCAATTTAAGACTTAACAGAAAGAAGACTGTTGAATCACTGGATTGCCAGAGTTAAATTTGCTCTATTAACTATAGACTTCATTTAAGTAACCTTGATTTGCTTTCTTTCACTACCTATTAGTTTGTATTTCCTGAATTGCTTATAAATAGAATCATGAAGTATGCACATTTTTAGCCATGCAACTTGCATAGATCATAATTATTTTGTATATATTAATAGTTTATTCTTTTTTATTTCTGAGTAGATTTCCATTACATGGATGGATCACAGTTTCTTTATCTGTTCATCTGTTAATAGACATTTGGGTTCTTTCCAGTTTTTGGCTATCACAAAAAAACTATGCACATTTCTGTACAAGTCTTTGTATGTACAATGATTTCATTTCTCTTGGGAAAATACTCCAAAGTAGAAAGACTAGATCACATGGTAGATTACGTTTAAATTTTTAAGACACTGCCAAGACGATTTCCAAATTAGTTATACCATTATACATTCCCACCAGAAGGGCTTGAGAGTTCCATCTTTTCCATATTCTTGTTAACACTTGGTATTTAGACTTTTAAAATTTTAGTCATTCTAATTGGTTTGTGATCATATCTAATTTTGGTTTTAGTTTGTGTTCCCCTAATGAGTAATGGACCTGAGTCCATCTTTTCATGAGCTCACTTGATATCCCAGTATTTTCTTTGTTAAATTTCCTGTTAAATCTTTTGCCCATTTTTAATATTTTTATTGTTGTCTTTTGAGAGTTCTATATATGAATCGTTTATCAGATATATGATTTGCAAATATTTTCTCACTGCCCCTTCATCTTCCTAAGTGTCTTTTTATAGAGCAGGAGATTTTAATTTTGATGAAGTCCAATTCATCTTTTTTCTTTTATGATTATGCTTTCGGTTTTTTATATAAGAAATCCTTGCCTATTCCAAGGTGACAAAGGTTGTCCAGTATGTTTTGTTTTGTTTTCCAGAAGTTTTATATTTTAAGATCTTTGATCCATTATGATTTAATTTTTGTATGGTATGATATATGGATGAAAGATTTTTCTTGCATATGAATGTCCAGTTTTCCCAGAATTGTTCAAAAGTATATAATTTCTTCACTGATTTGTCTTTGCATCTTTGCCAAAACTGTTTTTTTATAAATATGTGAGTCTGTTTCTGGACTCTATTCTGTTTTATCCATCTATTTGTCTTCCTTGACCTCAATTCCATACCGTTTCAATTATTGGAGGTTTATAATAAGTTTTGATATCAACAGTGTTAGTCCTCCAACTTTATTGTTTTTTTAAATTGTTTTGGATATTCTGGATCTTTTGCACTTCTATAGGAATTTTAGAATCAGTTGATCAGTTTCTTTTTTTTTTAAAAAGCCTACTGGGATTTAGTTGTGATTTTTTGCAATCTATAAATCAGTTAGGGGAGAACTAACAGCTTAACAGGATAGTACTGAGTCTTCTAATGTATGAGTGCAATGTAACCCTTGTAACTTGGTTTTTTAGGTTTTTTTCCAGAGATCTTTCTATTACTCATTTATAATTTAAATCCACTGTGATCAGAGAATACACTTTGTATAACTTAAACCCCTTTAAATATTTATTGAGACTTGTACTATGGCTCCAAATATGGTCTATTTTGTTAAGGTTTCTGTGTCCACTTGAAAATAATGTGTATTCTTTCATTCTTGGGGGAAATGTTCTATGAATATAAATTAGGTCAAATTGCATGATGATGGTGTTCACATTTTCTTAATGCTTACTACTGTTCTGTTTATTGTTCGATCAGTTATTGAAAGAGGAGTATTTAAATCTTTCACTGTAATTGTGGATTTGTTTATTTCTCCTAAGAGTTTTATTTTTAGTTCATGAATTTTGAAACTCTGTTATTAGGTACATTATTAGGTACATAAACATTTAGGGATTTTTGTACTCAATAACTTGACCCTTTTATCATTATGAAATGATCTTATTTAATCCCCATTAATATCCCTTACTCTAAAATGTATTTTTTTCTCATATTATTGTAGCACTCTTTCTTTTCATTGATGTTAGCATGGACTATCTTTTTCCATCCTTTTCCTTTTAGTAGATTTGCACACTTGTGTTTAAAGTACATTTCTTATAGTCAACTTAGAATTGAGTTTTTTTAAAATCAAGTGTAAGAATCTTTATCTTTCAGTCCAAATATGTGTCTTTTACTCCAAACATTTAATTTATTTATTGATATAGTTAGGTTTAAACTGTCTTCTTGTATTTGTTTTCTATTTGTCTCATCTGTTAATTTTTCACTTTTTCTTCATTATCTGTATTCTTTGGAATGAACTGAATATATTTTATGATTCTGTGTTATCTCCTTGAATATCTGATTTACTATAAATCATTGTTATTTATGTAGCTTCTTTAACATGTGTTAAAAATCTCATACCACATTTTTAAATTGTATATTGTCCTTGGAGGCATTAAGCTGGCACAATCATAGAACTTAAGTCATTTTTTCCTGTCTCTCAGCAACCACTGTCCTTCATTGCCTGATACGCCTTTTCTTACAAACCACTGGTTAATAATTTTTGACAAATATTTATTTGTTTCAGGTGGGAGGGAAATTCTGTTCTTTGTTACTCTGTATAAGCCAGAAATTGAGTAGCTGGGGTGACTTTGATCAGCCACAGATGTTTTAGAACCATTATACTTCAGAGCCATTATGTTTCTCTGTTTAATTCCCCTATTGAACTTCATTTTATCTCCTGATACTATACCCTAGGGCTTAATCTGTCTCCTATGAACTAGTTCTTCAATTTTATATGTATTTTAGTTTCAGCCTTTTGGATTTTCTACATGTATCACTTGTATTATTGCGTAAATTTGTCCTAGTTTGAAAGTATTTAAGGTAATCATTTGCAATATATCTCACTTTATAATAGATTATGGATATATTTCTACTTTTAAAGATGTGTGTTTCAGCCATTATCTGTCTGATATGGTGCCAATTTTTATTGGTATACATTGTGTAAACAATCTTCATAATAATTCTTTTTTTTTAATTTGTATTTTATATTGAAGTATAGTTGATTTACAATGTTGTGTTAGTTTTAGGTGTACAGGAAAGTGATTCAGTTATACATATACATATATCTATTCTTTTTCAGATCCTTTTCCCATATAGGTTATTACAGAGTATTCAGTAGAATTCCCTGTGTTATACAGTAGGTCCTTGTAGATTATCTATTTTATATATAGTAGTGCGTATATCCTAATCCCAACCTCCTAATTTATCCCTCCCCCATCTCTCTTTCCCCTTTGGTAACCATAAATTGGTTTCCTATGTCAATGAGTCTGTTTCTGTTCATTTCATTTGTATCTTTTTTTTAAATTTCACATATGTGATATCATATGATATTTCTCTTTGTCTGACTTACTTCACTTAGTATGATAATCTCTAGGCCCACCGATGTTGCTGCAAATGGCATTATTTCATTCTTTTTTATGGCTGAGTAATATTCCATTGTATATATGTAACACATCTGCATCCATTCCTCTGTCGATGGACATTTAGGTTGCTTCCATGTCTTGGGTATTGTAAATAGTGATGCAATGAACATTGGGGTGCATGTATCTTTTCTAATTACAGTTTTCTCCTGATATATGCCCAGGAGTGAGATTGCAGGATCATGTGTAGCTCTATTTTTAGTTTTTTAAGGAACTTGCATACTGTTCTCCATAGAGGCTGTATCAATTTATATTCTCACCAACAGTGTAGGAGAGTTCCCTTTTCTCTGCCCCCTCTCCAGCATGTATTGTTTTTAGACTTTTTGATGATGGCCATTCTGACTGTTGTGAGATGATATCTCGTTGTTTTGATTTGCAGTCTCTAATAATTAGTGATCTTGAGCATCTTTTCATGTGCCTTTTAGCCACCCATATGTCTTCTATGGAGAAATGTCTATTTAGATCTCCTGCACACTTTTTGATTGGGTGTTTGTTTTGTTGACGTAGAACCACATGATCTGTTTATATCTTTTGGAGATTAATTCCTTGTCAGTTGTATCATTTGCAAATACTTTCTGCCATTCTGTGGGTTGTCTTTTCATTTTACTGATGGTTTCCTTTGCTGTAAAAAAGCATTTAAGTTTAATTAGGTCCCATTTGTTTGTTTTTGTTTTTATTTTCATTATTCTAGGAGGTGGATCCAAAAAAATATTGCTGCAATTTTTGTCAAAAGAGTATTTCACCTATGTTTTCCTCTAGGAGTTTTATAGTATCCGGTCTTACATTTAGCTCTTTAATCCATTTTGAGTTTATTCATAATAATTCTTAAGGTAATTATTCTGTATTCCTTTTAGAAACATACTTTATTTAGTGACTCATGTAATAGATAACCTAAATGTACATTATTAGGAGAAAGGTTAAACAAATTATAGTTTAGCCATATAATAAAAGTATGCAGCAGTTGGTATTGGTGACAAAGATTTAGTTTTACTGACAAGGAAATTTTTTTCTTATATTTAATTAAAACAATTTGGAGAACAGCGTTTTTTTAATGCAGATTTAAAGTAAACAGTATATTAGTTTGATTTGTCTTGTTATCTTAGGGAAATAGATGAAAATATTTATAATAGTTTTGAAATGCTGTAACTGTGTGTGTACGTATATACAGAGAAGTACTTGAAATATATGGGATATGCATCAAAATTTTATTCCCTAGTCTCCTGTGTGTTGTTTGACATTTTTTTTTTTGTCCATGTGTTTATATGTGTGCATGTATATGTTTGGCAAGGTATGTTTATGCACCTGTAAATTAGATCAAGAGGGATAAAACAAAACATTGACGCCATTTCCATTATGTAATTAAAAATAAAAACATTGGGTCTAATGGAAATATGTTTTAGATAAAACACATTCAAGCTTATACTTTAATGCAGATTTAAATTTATCATTTCATTCAGCCTTAGGAATAATGACTAAAATAAAATTTAAAACCTAAGAGAAATTTTGATTCAGAGTTGAACTGTTCTTCCTACTATTATCTCTTCTAGGCAGACAAATTTTATCTTTAATATTATAAACCTCAGAGTTTCAGATTGTACAGGTTAATTTTCAATAGCATGGCTGAATATTTTGGGGCTCATCCAAGCTGAGCCTTTGGAGACTTGAGCACTGTTGTGTGTTGACCTTGTGGCTTGATTTTCTTCCTTCTTCTCAGCAGCATTCAAAGCTAGACTATGCAGGCAGAATACCAAGTAAGAGCCTCTAGCCAAGTTTTTACGTTCCTACATTGCATTTTGTGTGCTTACTTTGTTTTTAAATAGTATCAGTTTTATTATAAATGTCACAGAAATGCAAGGAATAAGTTTGGAAAATATATTTAGATAATACAGAAAATTATAAAGAAAATAAAAATTATCCATAACCTTGACACCAGATATAACTGTAAATTTTTTTAACATCTTTTTTGGAGTATAATTGCTTTACAATGTTGTGTTAGTTTCTGCTTTATTACAAAGTGAATCAGCTATATGTATACATATATCCCCATTTCCCCTCCCTGTTGCACCTCCCTCCCACCCTCCCTATCCCACCCCTCTATGTGGTCGCAAAGCACTGAGCTGATCTCCCTGTGCTATGCAGCTCCTTCCCATTAGCTATCTATTTCACATTTGGTAGTATATATATGTCACTGCTACTCTCTCACTTCGTCCCAGCTTACCCTTCTCCCTCCCCATGCGTTCAAGTCCGTTCTCTACATCTGCATCTTTATTCCTGTCCTGCCCCTAGGTTCATCAGCACCATTTTATTTTTTAGATTCCATATATATGTGTTAGCATGCAGTATTTGTTTTTCTCTTTCTGACTTACTTCACTCTGTATGACAGATTCTAGGTCCATCCACCTCACTACAAATAACTCAATTTCGTTTCTTTTTATGGCTGAGTACTACTCCATTGTATGTATGTGCCACATCTTCTTTATCCATTCATCTGTTGATGGACATTTAGGTTGCTTCCATGTCCTGGCTATTGTAAATAGTGCTGCAATGAACATTATGGTACATGACTCTTTGAATTATGGTTTTCTCAGGGTATATGCCCAGTAGTGGAATTGCTGGGTCATGTGGTAGTTCTATTTTTACTTTTTTAAGGAACCTTCATACTGTTCTCCATAGTGGCTGTATCAATTTACATTCCCACCAACAGTGCAAGAGGGTTCCCTTTTTTCCACATCCTCTCCAGCATTTATGGTTTGTAGACTTTTTGATGATGGCCATTCTGACTGGTGTGAGGTGATACCTCATTGTGGTTTTGATTTGCATTTCTCTAATGATTAGTGGTGCTGAGCATCCTTTCATGTGTTTGTTGGCAATCTGTATGTCTTCTTTGGAGAAATGTCTATTTAGGTGTTCCGCCCATTATTGGATTGGGTTGTTTGTTTTTTTGATATTGAGCTGCATGAGCTGCTTGTATATGTTAGCCACAGCAATCAGAGAAGAGAAAGAAATAAAGGGAATCCAAATCAGAAAAGAAGAAGTAAAACTATCACTGTATGCAGATGACATGATACTATACATAGAGAATCCTAAAGATGCTACCAGAAAACTACTAGAGCTAATCAATGAATTTGGTAAAGTAGCAGGATACAACATTAATGCACAGAAATCTCTTGCATTCCTATACACTAATGAAAAATCTGAAAGAGAAATTAAGGAAACACTCCCATTTACCATTGCAGCAAAAAGAATAAAATACCTAGGAATAAACCTACCTAAGGAGGCAAAAGGCCTGTAAGCAGAAAACTATAAGACACTGATGAAAGAAATTAGAGATACAAATAGATGGAGAGCTATACCATGTTCTTGGATTGGAAGAATCAACATTGTGAAAATGACTATACTACTCAAAGCAATCTACAGAATCAGTGCAATCCCTATCAAACTACTAATGACATTTTTCACAGAACTAGAACAAAAAATTTCACAATTTGTATGGAAACACAAAAGACCCCGAATAGCCAAAACAATCTTGAGAAAGAAAAGTGGAGCTGGAGGAATCAGACTCCCTGACTTCAGACTATACTACAAAGTTACGGTAATCAAGACAGTATGGTACTGGCACAAAACCAGAAATATAGATCAATGGAACAGGATAGAAAGCCCAGAGATAACCCCATGCACATATGGTAACCTTATCTTTGATAAAGGAGGCAAGAATATACAATGGAGGAAAGCCTCTTCAATAAGTGGTGCTGGGAAAACTGGACAGCTACATATAAATGAATGAAATTAGAACACTTCCTAACACCATACACAAAAATAAACTCAGAATGGATTAAAGACCTAAATGTAAGGCCAGATACTATAAAACTCTTAGAGGAAAACATAGGCAGAACACTCTATGACATAAATCACAGCAAGATCCTTTTTGACCCACCTCCTAGAGAAAGGGAAATAAAAACAAAAATAAACAAATGGGACCTAATGAAACAAATGCTTTTGCGCAGCAAAGGAAACCATAAACAAGATGAAAAGACAACCCTCAGAATGGGAGAAAATATTTGCAAACGAAGCAACTGACAAAGGATTGATCTCCAAAATAACTGTAAATATTTTTATTTATTTCCCTCAGGTAGCAAAACTTAAATTTTATTTTTGCTTTTAATCTGCTTTGTTTATTTACTATCTTGTGATATATTTAACCATTCCACTAAATAAGTATAAAAACCATAGTTTTTAATAACTACTAGTATACCATTTAATTAATCAATTTTCTCTTGTTAGAAAATTACATTGTTGACATAATTCTATTGTTACAAATAACATTATGTGAAGAATAATTTGTATGTGAATCTTTCAGGAGTTTTATGGGTTTTTTGATTATTTTTAAGTTCAAATATTTAGAACTAGGATTTCTGGGCCAAATTTTATGAATATTTTAATATAGCCTTTAAAATATTCATTAAATTATTGTTATTATTGTTATTGTACAAAATTACAATAACAGGGCTTCCCTGGTGGCACAGTGGTTGAGAGTCTGCCTACCAATGCAGGGGATACGGGTCTGTGCCCCAATCCGGGAAGATCCCACATGCCATGGAGCGGCTGGGCCCATGAGCCGTGGCCGCTGGACCTGCGCGTCCGGAGCCTGTGCTCTGCAACGCGAGAGGCCACGACGTGAGAGGCCCGCGTACCACAAAAAAAAAAAAAATTACAATAACAATTTACCTGTCTACGAAATTACCTTTTCTGCTTTACACCATTTAATACTTTTTCTTGGAAATGTCCAGAGAGTACTTTGAGGTGGTTGTGTGTGTGTGTGTGTGTGTGTGTGTGTGTGTGTGTGTGTGTGTGTTTGTAGGAATGTCATGGCATTTTCCCATCTTTTGCCTTACTTGAAGCCTTGACACACCGAGAATATAATAATCAATACAGTGTATCAATACAACCATGATAATCCAAAAGAAATTTCAAAAATCTCCTCATTCATTTCCCTCTACTTTACTGAATATAAGATCACCTTATATTGTAGTAGTTCTGCTTATATCTTACTTCCCCAGTAAATAGTAATCAATGAAACCTATCTGTAATCGGTTACATATTCTCTAGATATTAAGTATGTTTTAAGCTGGGAACCACAAGGTCCACATGCCACAGTAACATCCACTGTTACTTGGGTAACCCCATCTTCTAATTGAACCTGCCCATGCTTATTTCCATTTATGATGCCTATTCCAATTAGCTATCAGGCTGTACTTTTCAAGAATCAGTTGATCTGTACTTTTTTAATCTTCTTTCAGGGAAGGGCAACCAAGCTTTGAAAATCTCTATATATACGTTTTTCCCCATCTTATAACAAGGAAAATATCATCAAGAAAGGGAGAAAAGGAAATATAAATCACTGCTTGATTTTTAGCATGATGGCAAATTTGTATCCTATTCTTTCTATACCAATCTAGTAAATGTATTGATATCAAGAATCATTCTCAGGCTTCTAAGAAATTTACACTTCTTGACTTTCTCATAAATGAACTTAGTTTCCAATTAAACATCATTCTATAGAGTGATAGGAGTTGATCAAGTTAGAATTTCCCTTTATTTTTCTGATGATCGTATCTAACTTTGGGAGCTAATATGGTTTCAAAAAAATTAATGTAGAGAGGAGAAAAGACAGTGATGTTTGGTCCTCAGTGTTGTCAGCTTTTTTGATAGAGATAGCTGTGATATCTGCATTTACATCTGGAGTTCACTTATTAGTCAAGAGTGGCCACTCTTCTCCTGACCACAAGAACTCTTAGGTTTCTTCATGTCCTGGACCATATCAGTGCCAGTCGGGACAACACTGAAGAGCTCTCACATCTCCTGAGCCACACTAAAGTGTTGTCTCAGGTCCTTTTGTCTAGGCATCCATACCATTTACACATTTCATCTGTTCTTGCCCATGAAGGGAGCCTGAGGTCTTGTCACTACCCTGGGCTTTACAGAGAAATGGAATACAAACTCCTTCTACTCCCAGGTTCCCAAATTTTCCCAGGCATTTCTCTTGCTTTCTCACTTCCAGGCCTCAGTCAGAGGAGGAATGGCCATTTCCAATTTTATTCTCTTCCCCTTTTCTGCAGTTTAGGAAAAACTTACTAGTTTCTAGAGCAGCAAAAACTAGCTCTGACATATTTATCAAATCTTTTGTCTTAGATATTTATCAAATATTTTTGTCTAATCCGCAGTTTTTGAAACTCGGAAGTAAATAATTGGATTCTTTTTATCTCTGTGTTTTTGCTTTGTTATCTCTTCTTCTGGAGAATCCTGGCTGTTGACTGAATGATGGTGGAAAGAGGGGCAGAAAGAATTGTTCATAGAAATTCTGAGTAGAAAACAATCACATACAATAAAAAATGAAATTTTTATCACACTACATCTTTCTTGACAACATCCTTTTCAACTCTGTTCCTCCGTGAGTTCAATTCTCAGCATAAAGGATTTGGGCAACATTTCAGTCACCTCATCTCTGAAAAGGAGGTAATCACAGAAATTAAGTGCTAAGATCATGATAAACGTTAAATGAGATAATGCTTGCAAACAGAATTTCAAGTTTGAAGCACAGAAGTAAAGGTATTAATGTTAGATACTGTTATTAGTTAATGTTTTGGAATAAACCAAGCTATTTCCCACCTCAATTCCTTACTCTATGATTCTTCACATACTTAGATCTTTCTAATTGCTTCAGGGGCTGAACAATACTAGTTGGATGGATAGATGAATGAATGAATGAAGAATTAATGACTTACCATTTTACATTTTATTAGTATTAATATTAGCAATAAGCTTTACTAATTTAATATCCAGGATTTTTCACAATTTCTTTTTTAAATATTTAAAGATTATACTCATGAATCATTATTATTTACTCACAAATCTGCCATTGACATAGGAGGAAATTGTAATTGAGTCCATTTTGCCTATGGTAAAACTCATTCATCTCCTTTTCCAAAGGACAATTAATGATGAATAGGGAAACATTACATGCAGAAGAGTCTGTTTTAAAAGCCTTTAAGCAGAATTTTTAAATCTGAAAATAATTCTCAGGCAACATTTCAAAGTGAAAACACTAAAACATTCACTTCAACACTGCAGACCTGACTTTTGCAGCCCTTAGACTGATTCAACAACTGATATTTGACCCAGATGTCTTTGTATGACATCTTTGTATGATTTGTCTTTACAAAGCCCGTAAATAAGAATATTCACTATTAAAAAATGAATCATCAAGTAATTATATCTATTTAACTTTTAAAGAAGAATTTGTTGTGGCATTTTGTTTATTTTAATATAGTTTAATATAGTTACTTATTTTCTATATCTGCCTTATTCAAACAATTCTTTTTTTTTTCTTCAAACAATTCTTTAAATCAACTTCTTCAAAATAATATATGAGGATAAATGTGGCATGATTGCAATATCTGGTACAAAATATGGAAAAAGGAAAGGCAAAACATTGTGGTGAAAGAAGCACTAGATTTAAGTACTGATTCTGCTATCAAACAGCTGTTTAAATGTTTGAGAGTCACTCACATTAGGTAACTGAACCTCTGTTTCGATATACTTTAAAGGGCTGTTCTAGTTAGTATAATCTTAGATGCAACTAATAGAAAAGATCACTGAAATTAAGCAGTGTAGAAAGTTTAGTTGTTCATATACCTGTAAATTTCAGCCTTAGCATATAGCTTCAGATGAGGCTTTTTAAATAGTTAAACAATGGCATGAAACAATGGTTTTCTTATCTTTTTTATGGAAGTAAGGGTAAGACAGTGGTACTTGTAGTTCCATTGAGGTGGTTTCATTGGATTAGGTGTCCTCATAGACTCACAGTGGCAAAAGCAATTTTAGACACTCATTTTCTCACACTACATTATTTAGAATGGAATTTTTTTCTTTGGAGTGTAGACAGTTTCTTTGGACTCAGACAATGATTCTAATCATATTTTTGTAGTTACTTGTTTGCCTACCTGTGGTGGATTAAAGATGGCCACAAGGGCTTCCCTGGTGGCACAGTGGTTGAGAGTCTGCCTGCCGATGCAGGGGATACGGGTTCGTGCCCTGATCTGGGAAGATCCCACATGCCGCGGAGCGGCTGGTCCCGTGAGCCATGGCCGCTGAGCCTGCGCATCCGGAGCCTGTGCTCCGCAACGGGAGAGGCCACAACAGAGAGAGGCCGGCGTACCGCAAAAAAAAAAAAGATGGCCACAAGCACTTTGACATTGCTTGCACTGAAAAATGGGATTTATATCCTTGTCCCTTAAATCACAAGTGGAAACTCTGTGACTTCTTTGACCAGTAGAATTGTACAACTGATACTGAGCCAATTTCTGATCCCAGTCAAGAAGATACTGGCTGTTTCTACTTCGTACCACTTGTAATACTCACTCTTAGACCTAGCTCCCAAACTATAAGTAAGTCCAATTAGCAAAAGGCCCACATGAAGAGGACCTGAGGGCTGCTGACAGCCTTGACTGAGCTACCAGCCAACCCCCACTAACAGCTTTGCCATGAAATGGGGAAATTATTTTGGAAGTGGATCCTTCAGCCCTACTTGAAATGCCCCAGCTACTGCTGTGTGGAACAATGAAAGCCATCTGTTATGAACTTTACCTATATTGCATATCTGTGAGGAGAATAAATTATTGCTGTTGCTCTAAACACCGCTAGGTTTCGCAGTTGCTTGTTTTACAACAACAATTCACCAAAACACCACTGTGTCAATAGCTCAAGCTTCAATATTTATTTTTTTCCTGATTGTATATGCTTCCTCCTGATGTATGCTGTAGTAACTTCCCTGAGTGGTGTTAGAATAGCATTTCAATTGTCAGTTTCAATATTTACCGATATAATGTTTGGTAACATTAACTTGTTTTATTTTCAATGAAAGAAACCAAGAGACAGTTTTATGTTCACTATGTTTGCTTCAAAATGACCTTGTTGTACCATGTCAGGTATCTTGGATCTATTTTTCAAATGTGTAGAATAAAACATACTGAGAATTGAATTTTTTATATGGCATGTAATTCAGGTTGCCTCTAGGGTATGTGGGACCCTTGACAAAACTTTTTGTAGGGATCTTATCTAATTAAACAATTTGAGCACCTAAATTAATGTCTTCAGCACCATACTGTTGACTCAATCTTACATGATTCCATGAAGAGATATTGTGCTGCACAGGGGGGCCTGGCTACATGGCCCTGGGACAACCCCAAAGGCATGAGTCTCAAAACTTCCAACGGTATCTGGCCAACCTCACACATGAGGCAAGGATTGAAGAGCTCTCCAAGGCCCACATGGGCCCAAGCCCAAATCTGGGACATCCTATCCAGATGGCACCAACAGCCTAGCCTATCCCAGACACCAGAGGGGAACTCAGAAAGTTTCAAGGAAGGTATTCTAAAACATGGAGTCCCCAGAGTCAAAGGACCTGAGGCAGAGGCCCCACTTGCCCATGTCTCAGAGCAGAACTGCTTATAATCCATACAGCACACATTCTTCCTTTGAAAGACTGTATGGAAGTATGGGTTCTACTGCTTTCTTGCATTTTATATAGTTTTCTGCTCTATCAAATCATTGAAGAATTAGCTGGTCTTGGTAGTGTCATTTCATGTGAACCCTGATTGATCTGTCATTTTTTTAATATCTTGTTTAAGGGAAATTGTTTTATTCACCTATGTAAAATATGGTCTTTTAAAAGTAACTCAGTTTACCTAAAATAAAATAATACTTATACAAACATATTTAGATAAGACAGAACCACAGGGCTTCCCTGGTGGTGCAGTGGTTAAGAATCCACCTGCCAATGCAGGGGACATGGGTTCGAGTGCTGGACCAGGAAGATTCCCACATGCCGTGGAGCAGCTAAGCCTGTGCACGACAACTACTGAGCCTGCGCTCTAGAGCCTGTGCTCCACAGAGAAGCCACCGCAATGAGAAGCCCGCGCACCTCAATGAAGAGTAGCCCCCACTCACCACAACCAGAGAAAAGCCAACGTACAGCAATGAAGACCCAACGCAGCCAAAAAAAATAATAAATAAAATAAAATAATAAAATAAATTTAAAAAAAAGAAGCAACCACATAAAAGTTCTGAAACCTTATATAATAGTACCTTATTACAGCACATAACAGTAACACTTGTTATTTTACAACAGACCAATATTCCACCCAAGAACATGCAGCAACAGATGTACATTAATCTTGTCTGGCATCAACTGAGCCTGGAACCAAAGAATGGAGCAGTGTCCCTGTTTATGCAGGCTGGAGCACAGATGCATGTTCAAACCTAAGTTTAAAAAATCATTACAGATTCATAAACATCTAATTGTTGACCACTTACAAGCCATTTAAAAGTGTGAGCAGAGACGGCAAAACATGTTTATTTCAAGGATTATATTAACATGAGTAAACCTTCTAGTACAATTAGTGCATTTATATTATTCAAATAGGTTAATATTTGGTAGCTGGTGTGTATTGGGGAACATGCTTATTAACATTAAAAAATATTAAAATTTGGGCTTCCCTTGTGGCGCAGTGGTTGAGAGTCCGCCTGCCAATGCAGGGGACGCGGGTTCGTGCCCCGGTCCGGGAAGATCCCACATGCCGTGGAGCGGCTGGGCCCGTGAGCCATGGCCGCTGGGCCTACGCATCCGGAGCCTGTGCTCCGCAACGGGAGAGGCCACAACAGTGAGAGGCCTGCGTACCGCAAAAAAAAAAAAGAAAAAAGGTTTTATAAATGATTAAAATTTATATTTTTTAAAAAATTCAAACTGAACAATTGCATATTGTCCTGTGTACCTCTTTACAATTTTCAGAATATACTCTGAATTCTTCTGCAAAAAATAATATCGGATACTATCAGGCTCTAAAAAGACTATTAATCCCTTTGATATGTTGAAGGGCACTAGCATGAAAAACCCTCTTGATTGTCCTCATCTTTCCACTTGCAGTTCATGCAGAGGGAGCACTGATATCTCCACAAAATATCATTCAGAGAGAAAATTCTGCAAACCATAAAAATAGTCTAATGTCAGGAGTTCTAATTTCTAAGTTTCATTACAAATATTGATGAAAATGATTCAATTCTGGAAATACTTGTGCCTGAGCAAGATGTTGAATTCGATAGCATTCTGGTTGCGATTTACAGCAGTTAATAGGAATTATCCTATTTAGATGTTTAAGAGCGTTTTCTCATTTCCTTCATCAGGTTCAATCATAAATGGCTTAATCATTCAGAAGACATTACTGAATTAGATTGCATTAACTGCATAATAACAGAAAAAAAAGGGGGGGCAATATGGAAACAAACTGAAATGCTGTTAGGAAGGAACTAAGTTCATTCCCTTTAATTCCTTTGTTGATTTGTTGAAATTGTTGATGTGACCTCAATCAGAATTTTTGTTCTGTTTTGTTCACCAGTTTTTCTTCACTTTACGAAACATTTATATTTTTGAAAGAGAAATATAAGCGTTATACATATGTTAGGACAGGGATTCCAGACAACTATGGGAGTTTAGAACTTAGGTCAGGTTTAAACTTTGATATAAGGGACCAAAAAAACAAATATATGGTTATATAGTAGGCATAGAATTATTTTCTTTGTCTTAATACCAGTCATGAACAGGAAGATGCCATTTTATGGAGAAAGGGAGGAGTAAACCAGTTGATAAACATTAATGAGATAAAAGAAGTGACAATCTGCAAGGATGGTTAAGAGTAGAACCATCATCATTTATTTGAAATACTAGTTTTTGCAGGGAGTAACAGTGGAACAGTGCTAGACTGATGTATTTATGTTTCTAATTTTAAAGCAGAAAAGGAACCTAGAAATCACCTATCAAATGCTCATTCTTTATAAATATGTCTACATTCCTAAAGTGACATATTCAAAATCACTTGGTTTGTTTCCAGCAGGGCCAAACCCATATTCCCAGGTCTTGTGGCTTCTGGTGTAACTGATGTTCTTTGCACCTCTCTTTGTTTCTTCTAAAATGAACACCTTACAGCTGAATCATTCTTTATCTTATTTGAAGTTATTTTAACATCTATTATTTGATGCTCACCGGTAACACCATGACCCTCATTTCCCTCAGCTTATTTCTCTAACATTATCTTGCATTACTCTCCCTCTCCACTCCCTGCTTCATCCAAGCTAAATTCCCTTTGGTTTTTCATACTCACCATATACTTTCTCATCTCTCCTGTCTCCAGAAAAGGCCTTTGTAAATGCTTCTCCTGCTTGGGACACCTCTTTCCTTCCCTTTGCTCCATTACCCTCTTAGATTTTTACTATTCCTTTTGGTATCATAAAATTAAAGGAGTAGGATGCTTCTCAGTTCAAAATGCTTCATATTCTGGGGTTATAAAAATCTGGAGTGTGCTCTGCACCTCTTCACTTGAGACATTTGGTAGTTGTTGTCATAGACTTACTTTTTCTCTTTACCCTTTTCAAAATAATATTAATGGAAAATCCCTCTAAGAAAATTTAGGGCAGAATACAAATCAATAAACAAATAAGATGATTACAGATTGTGATGTGTACCATGAATGTAATAAAGGAGGTGGCAAGCTAGAAGAAACTGGGAAGCCACTTTGTATGCATAGTCAAGGAAGACATTGCTGAGGAGGTAATATTTAAATTGAGATCTAACTTTTGAGGAGGATCCAGCTATGGAAAGGGCTAAAGAAAGGACATTCCAGGCAAAGAAGCAATGAATGCATAAGTTCCAAGAAGTGAAAGGAATTGATACAAAGCACAGAAATCCAGTGAGGCTATAGGACAGTGTATGGAAGAGTGTTAGATAGGTTTGGTAAGGTAGCTGGATATCAAATCACATAGATCATTGTAGGAAGGATAAAGAGTTATTTTGTTGTAAGCATCAAAGGATGTCAGCATCATATTTTAAACTACAGAGGACTATTTGGCTTACATTATTTCCTTATTCCAAAGAATAACTAGATGAGGAGTTTAACAATTAATGGGCTTAGATGGAGACAGAGTAACAGTAAAATATGTAGTACATATTGAGAAATTATCATGGTGACTCAGTCTGAAAAAACAATAAAAGGTAACTACCAAATCTTAAAACTTTGAGATGGGAGAGAATTAGAAAGGGAGGCATCAAGTTGATATATAATGTCATTTTTTACTTTCTGGTAAAAGTTTTATATTTCTTTACATATAAGAGTATATATCCATACATGTATATCTGTGTGTATATAGTAACTGTGCCATTCATATAACTATTTTTCATATAACTTTTTCTATATGAGTAAAGCAATAGAAATATGTCTTTACTTCCTAATTATTTTCTTATTAACATGAAAAATGACATCAGGCAATTCCAAGTTATAAATTTACACAGCCTATATTCCTTCAACTTATTGATCCAAAGCATATGGCATGTTAGAAGTATTAGGTGAGAATAATCATTTTGTGTGGCAGAGGAAATCATTTTAGCATAGAAATTGGAGGTGGATAAAACATCCATCTAAATCAGTCATATAAGCATATAGATGGAAGTGTTTAGGAAACTCTGGCAAACATTAAATATTCCTAGTTCTAAGTTTACTTGCATTGCCAGAAACTGGTTTTCTATTCCTAACCCTCTTTTCTGAAACTAAATAGTTTTTTCTATTGTCACTAGCTAATCAGAGTGTAGGAGAGCATAATATAATTGTGGTAATTCCAATCATAGCAGGTAATAGTCATTGAAATGCTCATAAGACCATATGTTGTAAAGAAGACAATCAAACCTAATTGTCTTCACTTTTGACTTTCTCCTTGCATTATTTATATACTAGTTTGGGAGAACAGTTTGTCAATATAAGACTATGGAAGAAAAATACACTTTCTGTTTAGAGAAAGATCAGGGTCAGTGGTGTTATATTGTAGAGCAAACCACAAGTTTTGTTTGTTTTGATATTCACTTCAGTTATTTAGGAAGCAAAGGACACGTTGCATCACATTTACAAAGGTCTGTAAGTAAAATAGAAGTTTTGTATAGGTATTGATATAACCATCAAAAAGTTAAATAAAAGACAACTTTCCATTGCATCATTTTGTTTTGCCTCAAGGTATATCTTCTGTAGGAATCCTTTGCTAATTTAAATCACTTATGGTCAGTTCAAGTCAAATCAACAGCAATCAGTGTAGCACTCTGTTCTGCTTTGTGAATCTATGTATATAAAACTTAGACTACATACTTTTAACGAAGGTTATCTCATAACTGTTTGTTTTCCTATGTAATTAGTGTTAGAAAGTTGCAAGTGAACTGAAATACCTTAAAACGTTGTGTGTCACATAATATGCTCTCTACTCCCTCCTTTCATTTACTCATTCCTGTTTCCCTGCATTCTTCTCTCCCTCATTTCCTTCTCCATTCTTCTTTAGTTCCCTCCTTCCCTTTCATCTTAAATCTAAGCTGCTCAAGATCAAGGACTTTTACCCTATGGTACGGCCCACAATGCCTAGCCTAGTGCAAAAGTAGGAATTCAATAACTGCTTGTCCATGGCTTTGGGAAAAAATATTATCTCTGTTCAGCCTAAAACTTTACCTTCCAATTTCCCCACAGAGAGGCACAAAAAAGTGACATTTTCTGAGTCTCTTTCTATATCTATTTAAAGTACTTCAGTCTGTATACTCCTGGATCTCTTCAATCTGAGTCATTCTATCCTATGTCTTTGTTGTACACACCTAACCACTGTTACTCAACTAAGCTTTTCCTTCTCCCTTCCTTTCCCTTTCCCTCTCCCTCCCTCTCTTTCTGTCTTTCTTTTCCTTCCACCTTTTCTCCCTCTTCTTTTAGCTCATAAGCTCCAAAAGCCCTCTTTAAGGGAAAATGAGAGAAAAACACTCTCCATGCTATACTTTTATTCAAACATTCAAATTGTCATAGCAGTATGACAGAGTTTTTAAAACTAGGAGTTGTTTTCTTTTTCACAGCAAGATTTTTCTTCTATTTAAATGTACACACATACTTGGATGGAAAGATCCCATGAAAAATTGTATGCAAGAGTTTAAAAAGCTACATACAAACAAGAGAAACCTTAAAATACTAAAGTTCAAATTTTACTTTAAAAATTTCAAATTCAGCTTCTTGAATTATAACAACTAATAGCCAACATGTTTTCATTCAGTCATTTCTTGATGTCTAGCACTATTTTACATACCAACTGGATTCTGAAAGAAATGGGCTTTGAACTTGATTAGACCTTAGACCCAATTATTTAATTCCCTCAGATAAAAGATGAAAAAATTGATATTCAAGGAATTTATGTGACTTTTATCATTTTATTTTAAGACATAGTGCCATCCTACAAGACTTTCAATATAAAAGGGGGGGGCAATAAGATTTTATACATAAAATATATATATATGTATGTATAATAAATGCATAGTATATATGTATATATGTAAACACAAAATGTTCAAATGCCTTCCAGTAAATATAAAAGCTATTATTCAATATTTTTAAAAATTGTGCTAAGAACACAACATGAAATATACCCTCTTAACACTTTTTTTTTTTTTTGCCGTACGTGGGCCTCTCACTGTTGTGGCCTCTCCCGCTGCGGAGCACAGGCTCCGGATGCGCAGGCCCAGCGGCCATGGCTCACGGGCCCAGCCACTCCGCGGCATGTGGGATCCTCCCAGGCCGGGGCACGAGCCCGTGTCCCCTGCATCTGCAGGCGGACTCTCAACCACTGCGCCACCAGGGAAGCCCTTAACACTTTTTTTAAGTGTACAATACAGTATTTTAACAATAGCCACAATGTTATATTCAATACGTTAGAACTTAATCATCTGACATGACTGAAACTTTATACCCCTTGAATAGCAACTCCCCATTGCCTCATCCTTCCTGCTGCCCCTGTAAACCACTATTCTACTCTCTGCTTCTACGTGTTTGACTATTTTAGATAATTCATATAAGTGGAATCATGCGGTATTTGTCCTTCTGTGACTGGCTCATTTCACTTAGCGTGAGAATATAGTCAATAATATTGTAATAAGTCTGTGTGGTGACATATGGTAATTAGAATTGTAGTGGTGATTATTTTGTAATATATAAAAATATTGAATCCCTATGTTGTACACTTAAAACTAATGTGATATTACATGTCAATAATAATTCAATAAAAAATAAGTAAAGACATATTCACTGCTTGACATCTCCAGTTGCATTTACCAATACATTCTTGTTTCTGTTTAAACTATTTCAAGTTGAGTAACTTGTGATTAAAGTTGACAATTTGCTCTTATTTATGCTATATTCCCAACACATAAAACAGTGTATAACACATAGAAGGCTCTAAATAAATGTGTGTTAAATGAATTGCTAAATAATAAGTGCCTGAGAGCATTAGCCTGTCCAGAACCCACCTGTTTGTTTCTTAAACAATTGACAGCTACATCAGGCAGTCATTCTTACCAGTTTAGTTTTAACTGAAGCTGTACTACAGAAAAATTGATTCACTGCTTCTAGCTCTCTGGCTCACCTTTTCTCCAAGTCACAGAAACCTTTTAGGGTCCAAGATGAACTCTGGTAATAAAAATGATAGTTCATTAGCCCACCTTCAGAATAATACAATCATTTCTGAACTTACTCCTTTGTATATTGATTACCTACTGCATATAGGCATTATACTATAGGTTCCCTTAAAACCACCTCTTTGATTTCTGCTTTGTAGTGATAGTCCTTAGGTAGAAAACAAAAAAATAAATAATTTAAAAATTCTATAAATACAATAGAATAATAGTAAATTGTAATAAAGTAGTATAAACAATACTAAAAATGATTTATTCCTGCCCAAAAGAACTAGGCTAACACAGTGTGTTTGGTGTGTGTTAATTATATATTCCCTTACAGAATGATTTCATGAATAAAGGACCACCAAAATCACCTTGAAAGTAGGAATTGGGGCAGAAGGTTCATGAATGAATGCAGCTCCTAAAGAATCAAATAGGCCTAATCCAGTTGAGGTTTTAACTGCTTCTTGGCTTGATGGGGGTTTAATTTGTAATCTTTTCAGTTCAGAGTGTATCAAAATTAGCTGTCAATCACAGGGCAACATTCAGTTTTACAGAATAGAATTTACTTGCTTGACAGTGAAATTCATCTTTTTTTCCTCCTTTCTGAGTTCCACTGTAGAGAATGATTCCTCTTTTGCTTAGCATCCATGTCATCCAAGTTGTGATTGAGATTTCCAGTGGGATTCGTTGTGAATGAAGGCAGACAATTGTAGCAGATTGCCATCTTAAATAACAATAGAACCCTGGGATCCCAGATGTTCTGTGTACTTGTGGTAGAAGAGGAATCCTAGTGGGAAAATAGGAGCATAGGTTTGGATGGGAAGAAAATAATCAGTGACTTTCTTATTAGGCTAACCATAGACATCAGCCTAGTTTATACTGGCAAACAATTCATATACCTAATATGCTGTCCTGCTGTCTTGGGAGGAATCAGCAGTATCCTTGAAAGTAGCATAATAAGAAAGATCTTATGAAAAAGGAATATAGGAAAATGCTTTCCCAGAGCAAAAGTCTTGTAAATTCTGTTACTTCTGGTTGACAGTTGATTCAGAGAAGAGATATTATAAAATATTTATTAAAATACTACTAATAGTAATAATACTGATGACTAGCATTTTCTGTACATCAAAAAATGTGCTAACTTCTTTATATCCGTTAAGTCAGTGAACTTGGAATCAGAAAACCTGAATTCCAAACTGAGCTCCTCCTTTTACTTGTCAGTGACATCAGTATTCTCATTCTTATCTTATAAAATGTAGATAAAACCTACTCTGTAGACTTCACTGTGTTTCAGTGAGGTTCAAATATATACAAGTAAAAAAAAATACACAATAAATGTCAAAGTATGTTACCAATAAAAAGAATCGTTGTTGTCATTATTGTATTATGTTTCAAGCAGTTTGGTGTAAATTCCAAAGAAAAAGAAACTCCATGTCTCAAATACTGCCCCCCAAACAATCCTCTGTAATACTAACAACAATAACAAAAACAGCCTCAGAGTATGCACTCATTATTTCAAAGGTTTCTTCTTCTAGAATGCTCAACCTCTCAATCATGGGTAGTTAGAAAGGGTTCTCTAGGGGTCTGCATCCATACCTTTGTAGGATAAAGATGTTTTGCCTTGGCCAACCTTTAAGGTATATTATCCTTTATAGAACTTATCATATGAGGGCCATTTTTTGATAGGTGTTTTTGTATTCACAAATGAAAATGGATTAAGGCATGAACATCATTTTTTTAGGAATTTAGCCTGATAAAAATATCAAAAATATATATTTCTGTGTCTTAAGATTTTACACACACACACACATACACACACATACAGATATTCCCAATCAAGTTTATTTTACCCCACCTCTAGCTTCCTGGAGTAAATTAAGCCATCACCGAAATCACTAAGGGTGTTCTTTCCTTTCTGATCTGAAATACACTGATATAACTCAGGTGCTTCTACCCTGGCATTTTTCATTTCAATAGTCCCTGGATTTGTTGTTATTACTCTGAAAGGCTATAGCGTGCTGAGGGAAGATATGTGTAGCAGCAAGGATTTCTAGAAACAGAGATTCTAGTTTTCCATACATACGTATTGGAGGTAGCTGCAGTTCAGTGTTAGTACTTGGTCGTTTTGAGTTAATAGTGGTTTAGGGTAGTGATTTAAGATAAAGCCAGCCTAGAGTAGTTTTTGCAGAAATAAAGGATAGTTATGTTGAGGGCCAAGCTTATACTTTGCATATTTTACTGCAATCCAATATAGAGGCCCTATTTCTTACAAGTTTATCATTTCCTTATTCTACAATGTTAGAAGAATTACACATTATTTGGCGTTCTGTCAATGGGGTAGTTGTGAAAAGAATCTAAACTATAATATGAAATAATGCTTTTAGTAAAACTGCAAAGGGAGTTAATAACCAATGGGGCTGTAATTAGATTTTTGTTACTGCCATTTTTCTAAATAAGCTTGCTGAAAAGAATTCAAATTTTCTTTATCAAAATCTCTAAGACAAACAAAAATAAATTTAGCCTGGGAATTATTTGTCCTTCAAATTAAATACATTTAATCCAGTTATATATTTGTACCTTTAGAAACATCTCTATTTTTATCCTCAGGTTATTTGAGACAACTTTGAGTAAGATACTGTCCAAAAAGTTTTGATGGGGGAAAGAAGAAAGCTAAAAGAAGTTTCATGACTTTCCATTGTGATCATTCAAGTACTTAGTCATCTTTTACCACTGCTGTATTTTAAAAGTATGGTGATATACTGTTTAGGAGGGAAAGAGATAATAGTACAATATGAACTGAAGTCTTGTAAAATTTTCTGTCTATTTAAAGAACTAGAACATGAACATTCTAAGATCAAGAAGGCCCTAGCATTTTCCTCAGCTTGACTGAACTTTAGACAGTTGTCTTCCTGATTGTAGGTCCCTGCCTTCTCTTTCCTTAGAGCATTTATTTTAGAACAATTTTAATCCTAAATTATTTTTCTGCCCCTTTATGATATGATCTTCTCGCAACCTTTTGCCAATTTTGCAACTCAGGGATGTCTCTCTCAAAGACCTAAGAGCCAACCCTTTGAAGTGTAATCATTAAGAAAGACAGGGCCCCTATATCCTAGTCTTTGTGGGAGGGTAGGAGTTTAACTTCGATAAGCACCAATTAGTAAATCAGATGGCCTAATCCCAATGTCCAACCTCCCCTCTAACTTCCTCTAGTACTCTTCCACTGCCTCATCCCAGCACTTAAAAACTCACCTGTGGGCTTCCCTGGTGGCGCAGTGGTTGAGAGTCCGCCTGCCGATGCAAGGGACACGGGTTCGTGCCCTGGTCCGGGAAGATCCCACATGCCGCAGAGCGGCTGGGCCCGTGAGCCACGGCTGCTGAGCCTGCGCGTCCGGAGCCTGCGCGTCTGGAGCCTGTGCTCCTTAACGGGAGAGGCCACAACAGTGAGAGGCCCTGCGTACCGGTTGAAAAAAAAAAACAAAACTCTCCTGCTTTTTGAGTTCAAGCTTTCTCCCCTATTGCAGTAGTCTTAAAGTCTTCCTTGCTTGTGTAACTTATCCAGGGAATTTTTTGTCAATAAAATAAACAATTTAAAAACGTTTAATGGACACTTCTCACTTGCAGCTACCCAATCTCTGAATCCCTTCTGCTTAGGGAAATCTCTAGAAAGAAAGGCAAAGTTTTATCTCCCACTATGAAAACTAAAAAGGAGGCATATTAGTTGTCTTCTAGGTCCTTGGCAGCTGAAATGTGGGCCTCTGACCTAACCTCACCCTGGGCTACCCCCTACTGGGACTTTGACTCTTGAGCGGTTTATGCAAATAAGCAGGAGCCAGTATGGAAATCATTTCAGGAGCAGTGGTAGTAAAGGCTGCATCCTATCTTGAACAGCAGTGCCACTAGTAACACTATGGCCATAGCTTTCCCCACAGCTCTCTACTGTGGTCCTGAAGGATGACAGGACTTTGGCAGTTGTTCTGGGTGCCCAATCTCTCTCAGCCCCTGCTAATTTTTTGAATTTGGTTCTTCAGGATTCCACCAGCTTTGTGCAGTTTGAGGTACTTTTCAAATATGTTCAATTCTCTTAAAATTGTCCAGTCTATTTGTTATGTATATGTATTTGTTTATTGTAACCAAAAACATAATTAATAAAGATGACCAAACCAGTATAGACCAAAGTGGTTATGTGAGATGCAGCAGATATATCACTGGGCTTGTGACTGAGAAACCCCAATTCTAGTTCTTATTCTGCAATCCCCAGTTGTATATGGGGTGGATCATTAGCTGAGCCCCTTTATCTCTTTAACCCTCAGTTTTTTTATCTGAAAAATAATGGCAAAGGACAGAATTCCTTCAATCCCTAATATTCTTAGAAGGCAAATCAGTGACATTATTATAGAAAGAGTATTACAGGAGGTTGAAAGTGGGAGAAATAACTGTGAGCACAAATGGACAAGAAAAAGCTCCAAATCCAAGCTTTTCTACCATATACTCATATATTTTATTAGATGCTTATTCAATAATGTTTTTTGGCTATATACCAGAAATTTTAAAAAATAAATAGAAACATTATTTATAGATGATTTTTACATTGAACCATTTTATGAAGGTAAAAGGAGAGGCTACAATTTAGGCAGTTGCCCTGGCAATGGCAGTAGAGGCTACATCCATGGTTCCAATTATTAATCAATCAACTTGTTATTAAGAGCCTGCCACCAGTAAGACATTATGTAATGGGTGAGACAAGGATATAATGCAGTGTTCTCCCTGCCCTTAAAAATAAATAAATAATGATAAATGCCATAGTCAAATTCCTCCCTACCTACCAATGTATATCTCTCCCATGTATTCTCTGGGGCCCCACACTGAGGGAACCTGATTCTCTTCCTGCCCTACCATGTGCCTTGATACAAAGATATCAGATGAACACATAGCTTTGTGTTTCTGGTGTAGTATATTGGCCCAGGGCATGAGTCTGGCATTTACAGACACGGACTGAAGTCTTGACTTCACAAATTTATGACTTTAAGTCATTTACTTTCATGAAACTTCAGTTTCCTCACCTACCAAAAAGAAATGATTGACATGTATACACTGCTATGTTTAAAATGGATAACCAACAAGGACCTACTGTATAGCACAGGAAATTCTGCTCAATATTATGTAACAACCTAAATGGGAAAAGAATCTGAAAAAGAATAGATATATGTATATGTATAACTGAATCACTTTGCTGTACACCTGAAACTAACACAACATTGTTAATCAACTATACTCCAATATAAAATTTAAAAAAAGAAATGATAATCATATTTAGTGTCTAGGATTGCTATGCAGATCAAATGCAATAATTCATGTAAAAGACAAAGTGCTTCATATTCAGTGAATGCACAGTGAATGGTTTAATATTATAATTTTCCTTATATATAAAATTTTAAATCATTCCTATGACTCATTAGGTAACATAAGTTGGGAGTGTTATAAAGCTAGAAATAAGCTCCTAAGGGCTTGTGGGAAAATTGAAGAACAGCAAATCCTGCTTGAAGATTGATAAATATAGATCCTGTGAGGATGCAGGTGGCAAGAAGTAGTGGAGGATGAGAGGGAAATTTCTGATCCTGAGATTTATATATATTTTAGAACTCCCTCCCCCCCTCAAGTATGAGCTCAAGGAAATAGAAATTTTACAACCAAGTCAACACACACTGTTACCTAGGAAACCAAGTCATGCAGCACATTTGACAAACATCAGTTTTAAGGAAAGTCTGGAGTGTTTCCCAAACCTAGAAGAAGAGCTATGGGCCTGAGACACATGACTTCTCACAGGTACTTCGAGGAAAAACAAAAATGTGAGAAGTTATCTTTGCCTTACAAAAAAATATAAATTGCTACAAAGCAGTGGAACTCAGTGATGTGACCTTGATAAGAGAACCCCCAAATTTTCAAAATTGGCTGTCTTTTTAGATAAGTGAAACTAAGAACTGGAAAGCTATAAGAAGACTAACAAATATCTCCTGCCCACTCCTCCCTTCCTTTCTATGTCTTTCTCTTGCTCTTCCTCATGCTTTTCTGCTTTAACTGTACATGTGTTCATTCTCTGTAATAAACTGGCTTTATCCTCTTTTCCATGTATAAAGCAGCTCCTCCCCACCTGCACCTATCAGGTTTGCATAACTCAAGTCCAAGCAAACAGCTGAGCCTGAATTAAAATCTTTCTCATTTCATATTCCTAGGAAAGAGAATCTCAATAGCTTGGTTTAAGGCAGTCAACTATCCCTGGTCAGCTATGACCAGGAAGCAGGACCCTATAGGACAACCCTAGTTATGCTATGTTTTATCTTTATAGGATGTAGGAATAGTGAGAGGTTGGGAGGATATATTCTCAGAGGAAAAGATATTATTAGGACCTGGCAGGCACCACAAATTATGCTTACTTTTTGTAACTTGAGTAAAATAATTACATTTTTAATCATGTCAGGATACCAGGAAGAAATTCAACAAATGGCCAAATGCCAACAATTTTTGACACACAAGAATTCTAATTTTAGCTGGGAAGATTAAGGATGACAGATTACAAAAGTAAATTATGTGTCTTCACAATTAGAACAACAATAAGCATTTAAGAGAAAAAAATGATACTTAAAACTAATTTATCAGAAGATACAAAGCTTTCACTATCTCTTGCCCACTTTACCCTTACAATCAGTATGATTAGTGTGAACCTTCTGCTGATCCAACAACACTCTAAAGTAGAAAATGAGGAATTTGATGTAAATTATGTGCCTATTTTAGGGCTCTGGCCATTGAAAATTGAATGATGCTGACTTACGTAAAAAATTAGGTGGAAAGTCTCCCTTGGGGATATATGTAAAGAGAAATTCCCTCAAGTCCATGAGGATCAATTAAAATGAAAGGAAATTGCATTAAATTTCATGAAGTATTTATTCTTCATTAGACCACAAAATCATAAGAAAAAGTAAAAACCCAATTTTATAACAATGCTTTTTCCTTTTCTAAAAAAATTTTTACTCAGGAAGGCTTTCTCAGGATCAATTCAGTTATAAATTCCAGTATTACACATGTTAAGCATAGCCCATATAAATTTTGGCAAACATTTGCATTATATGTCATATTTAGTTAGGAGAGCAATTAAAATAGAAAATAAACTGTATACCCATATCCCTCTGTGCATACATAAAAGTGAATTTATTCCCATTCTGAGAAGAAATTTAGAAGAGACATTTATATAAAAAATTAGGGCTTCCCTGGTGGCGCAGTGGTTGAGAGTCCGCCTGCCGATGCAGGGGACACGGGTTCGTGCCCCGGTCCGGGAAGATCCCACATGCTGCGGAGCGGCTGGGCCCGTGAGCCATGGCCGCTGAGCCTACGCGTCCGGAGCCTGTGCTCCGCAACGGGAGAGGCCACAACAGTGAGAGACCCGCGTACCGCAAAAAAAAAATTAGAAAACAATTGAAAATTATTTCAAAGAATATTTATGTTTCTTTGAAATGATTTCTTAATGGGATTTTCAGAACTCTGTGATGCTGAAGATGATCTAAGGCCCGAGATAGTAATATAATCACAGTGCTACATGCACAGGCATTTGCTTACAAAGCGGGAAGCAGGATGCCTGTTCATCATTATCCCTAGTAGGAGGATAATAAGATTTCTGTGAAAGTCCCATTCAGATTACAGCAACTGTGTGTGGTTTCCTTTCATCACTTATTGATTGGTGTTGAAAGGCCCTCATTTCTTTATAATGTGTAAAGGACTACTTGAGAGCAAGAATTGTAGTTAGTATTGTTTCTACTTACACTTACCAAGTGGATTTAATGGACATTAAAGATTGAATACACTGTAATAACATGTTTCCTCATTGTTTAATCATTAATAATACTTGATAGAACTTCATACATGTTTTAATGTCCAGCTTAAATTTTTAATGATGTGAGCATTCTATTAAGACCCAATAATATCTTAAATAATACTTAACTAATAAGCATGGGAAAGTAGTATTTACAAAAGAAAAACTAAATGCTATGCTGGCTTTACACCATTTTATAATCTTCTTGGTCTTTGCTAACTACACAATTCTAATTTAGAATAAATGAGCAGATAGTTCATCTTGGCAAGAAGGCAATAGCAGGAGCTATAAAAGTTTTTTTTAATTCCCAGTCAATAATTATTTTACTCTACTTTTTTCTGTAAAAGAGATTTGTACTACATTCTGATGGTGACTTGAACCTCAAACTATCTCAGCTTTGAGGTATATGACAAAGTTATCCTGAAGAAATTGTGTAAATAAGGAGTTTTGTGTCATTGAATATCTCTAAACAGTGCATAATCAGTACTATAAGAGCATAGCAGAGGTGGCGCAAAAACAGAACAGTTTGCCAGTGATGAGTGAAAAATAGTTAAAACATACCTTGTTTAAAAAGATATTCTAGACATAATATAGATATGGATGATTCACTAAAAAATTCCACTGATGATACTCCAGTTTTGTGACTTCAGTAGTTTCAACATGCCACTGAAGATCAAGGTCAGGCTACACCAGTGGAGCATTTGGGTATTACCTTGGTCAGCTTCAAAGCAACACTGCACTGATATGTTTCTACATTCAGGTATGACATGTCATGACTTAGTATTTTCTGAAATAAAGTGAAACCCATTTTCACATAAAAATGTAAGTATGCTTATTAGAGACAATAGGATCAAATATTTAAAATAAAATATATTGTAGTTTGTGTCCGTGTACTCATAGAGTACACAGGGAACATACTTATGGGAGAGTTCATAACCTCAAGAAGACCAGCCTCTCCACCTAGTGGCCAAGCACTATGGATTTTGACCACAGTGCTGGTTAGCTTTTAGTCAATTGAGTTTTCTGCAAGGGTTTTTAACCTGGAGTCCATGAAATCACAAGAGCTCTTTTGATAGAGATTTAAGGAGTTCATGAACTTGAAGAAGAAAATATTTGCATTATTGTTTTCTGTATGTTGCTCATTTACTATGTAAATGCTATGCACCCAGCATATAATACAGAATAAAGCCATGACAAATTGTAGGGTTTACCCTATAGGGTTTGAGGATGCTGATATAAGTATTTAAAGAGCTTACCACAATGCTTGTCACGTAATGAGAATTCTACAAATGGGATCTATGCTTATAATTTATAATAGTAGTAAACCTATCTAGAAACTGTTTTTACAGATGCCACATTCAAACATATTTAGGGATCTCCAATAGGCACCATGTTACCCAACATGGATTAAGGAATGAAAAATACCAGTCAGTGAAAACTATAAATGTTAACTGTTTACCTCATAATTTAGGGGATTAAGCCACTATATTCTCTTTAAAAATTACCATAATCACAGAGATAATTCATATGCAGTTATATCCTGGCTTATTCCACTTGCTGAGACAGTCATGTGAGTGGGTATAAAACAATTCCCAAAGGAAACAAAGGTTAAAGTAGGTGAGGATTAATCTGTGGTGGTATGTACACATAGATTAAAAATTGAGGGCTTCCCTGGTGGCGCAGTGGTTGAGAGTCCACCTGCCGATGCAGGGGACACGGGTTCGTGCCCCAGTCTGGGAAGATCCCACATGCCGTGGAGCGGCGGGGCCCGTGAGCCATGGCCGCTGAGCCTGCACGTCCGGAGCCTGTGCTCTGCAACGGTAGAAGCCACAACAGTGAGAGGCCCGTGTACCGCAAAAAAAAAAAAAAAAAAAAAAAAAATTGAGCTATGGCCATAGTTACAGGAAATTTCATATACCACTTTTTATCATTTTTATCAGAATAAGTGGTATTTGCAAAGAAGTCAACTGGCTTAGTATGAAACCAGCTCTTAACTGAAATACTGTCAGAGAAACTTCCACATAAATTTGAAAAATATTAAATAGGGAGAATATCCAGTCTTAATTAGTTCTTGACTTTCTTGATCTACACTAAGGAAAAAAGGATCCAAACTTATTGTCTCTTTGGACATTTGCAGAAAGCTAAGAACACATTTTTCAAGTAACTGTGCTTTTTATTTTCAATATTTAATAAGTGAAAATTAGAGTTAAAAAGTATTACCTTTATCTAGCAGCAAAATAAATCTATCCATCTGAAAAACTATCCAACTTTTCATACATTTAAGTGGCTTTTGAGATTGAATACCAGTGAAGTCCTTTCATGTAAACAGAATGCATCTGTAACATATTTTATTAGAAATGGTGAAAAATTTTCATGGCATTATTTTAGGTATATATCAACAATTTAAGGGAACATGAATGGAGACACAATTTTCTGGGAACATGTGTCAATATAATAGTCTTTGGGTACTTTTCTTCACTTTTTATGATTTGCATTCATTGTCCAATTTATTTCTTGTGTCTGCATGATAAACACCATGCTCACAATTGACCATAAATCATACATATAAAGTAGCCATCCTTAGATAACTTCAAAATCAATTTATTTTTTAAAATTTACATATAAATTGTTCCACAAATATGGCTGCTGCTAGATAAGTCATAGATGTACTGTTAACGCTGCTTTAAATTTTTTGATGAAGTGATTTATCACACTGGAGTGAAACTTATATGTTCACAGGATTACTTTAATACTCCTTCTTTAAAAGGAAAGCATGCATTAAACAATTAATTTCCACTCTTACCACCTGAAACCCATTTGAAAAAGTAGACAGTCAGTGAATTTGAAGATGGCAATGAATAATTAAATTTTAGCTTGCTATTCTATTGTAATCTTTCTATCTTCCTTTTTTGTTTTTATATTCATATACATTTTATGTAATAGATAATATATTCTAGGCCTATAAAATTGCTATTATTACGTAAAATGAATTCATTGCAGATTTGACATGTAAATAACATTTTCAGTATCTTCCAACATAAAATGTATAGTTGCTAAAGAACTTTATAGTAACTCTGATTTAATGAACGATTCTACGTTGAGTACTGTAACGATTAAGCCTAAAGACTCAGGTCCCTGACTTCTTGGATTTGAAACTTTCCCCTGTCATTACTGTCTCTATGACTTCAAGGCTATTACTTAACATCTCCATGCCTCAGTTTTCTACATCTCTAAACTGGGAGCTATATTATTACCAACCTCATATGAGTTTTTGAGGTAATATTTGTGAAGCACTTAAAACAGTTCTTGCTCACAGTAAGTGCTAAAGAAGTACTTTTTAAGTAAATAAGTACACTAAGCCTCAGTTCAAAGAGCCATGATCTACAAACCAAAGTGACACATCTAAGGAAGAGGTATCTGTCTTACTATATGAGAATCTAACTGAAATTAAGAGCAAATTGCTTTAATTGACAAAGTGTCCAAGATACCATTCTTTTATTCCTAGGAGTGTGTGAAGGCCTCAAGCTTATGGCAACTTTAGTGTAAAAGATAATCTCCAAATTTTCTGTACTTCACTTTCCACTAAATTAAAATCAAAATCCCAGTTATAGGAAGGACTTGCAGCCTTTCTATTCTAATGTACCTAGATCTAAAAGCTATTGAATTGCCCCCTAGTCTATGAGTAAAAACTTTAGGTTTGGGAGAGTCACTGTATCTCCAGGCTGTCATTCCATCTTTCCATAGCTCAGGCTTCACCCTATTTAGTCAAACTGACTTTATTCACTTCAGCAACTACTAATAAATTAAATCCCTTTGCACTTGACACCCTCTCAAATATATGAAAACTGTTATTCAGCACCTTCCACTCGAAGCCTATTTTTTCCTGAGCTAAACACCTTCACAGTGTTTTCAGTTCTTCAAATAGCATGCTGTTCATATTCAGAATATATTATTACTAGACAAATCATGGAAGTGGAATATGTGTCCAAAAGTCTGAAAATCACATTTCAATAAGCATTGAAAAGTAAAGTGAGAGAGGAATTCTGCTCAAGATGATATCATGAATTTCCACTTAGTCATCCTCCCACCCATGCCCTACTCCAAATGCATACTATTTTTTTATATAAATTTTTTTATTTTATTTATTTATTTTTGGCTGCATTGGGTCTTCGTTCCTGCAGGCTTTCTCTAGTTGCGGTGAGCGGGGGCTACTCTTTGTTGTGGTATGGGGTGGCTTCTCTTGTTGCGGAGCACGGGCTCTAGGCGCACGGGCTTCAGTAATTGTGGCTCGCGGGCTCTAGAGCACAGGCTCAGTAGTTGTGGCACACAGGCTTAGTTGCTTTGCAGCATGTGGGAATCTTCCCGGTCCAGCGCTCGAACCCACGTCCCCTGCATTGGCAGGCGGATTCTTAACCACTGCGCCACCAGGGAAGCCCTCCAAATGCATACTATTGAAAATGATACACAAAAAGAGAAAAAGACAAAACTGAGCTCAAAAACTAGATAAATATTGTGTTGGACCAAGACTATACAAAAACACAAAATACAGATTAGATATGTTACTGTGGGCATGGAGGGCTTTGAGTCTGGAATCAGACAGCATTGAACAAGAGTTAAGTTCCCATGATATAATGTCTATTTCCAGTAAGGGAACCAAAAGTAGACACACTTCTCAAAGCCATGCAGTAGGATAGGAATTCTAGGGAAAGGCAAAAATAAATATTTTTTGATTGATACATACAAACCAAAAATCTGTTAGCTGACCTATTTTGTTACATAGGAAACTGTGTATTGAGTCAGGGAGGTAGGAGGGAAAATACCCTACTTTTTGACCAGAAAGTGAACCAAACAGGTCACTGACTCAGTGACTTTGTCTGCAGTATCCCAGACAGTCATTACTGAACAAGATACAGAAACGCCATTAAAGGTCTAGTTCAGGTTTAGGAGTTCCTAGGACCAGTTAGAGGCTGCCCAAAAGGTGCTTGGTAGGGCTGGGTGAGTACAGACATAGAGACCAAAATTCACTGTGCAATCCAAAAAAAAAAAACCCCAAAACAAAAACAAAACAAAACAAAAGTTTGGTAATATGCAAGAGAAAAGTACAAGATGCATGATCAAATCTTATATTTAAAAAAGGAAAAAAATCATGAAACTAAAACAAGCAAGAAACACCAAACAACAAATGATCAGGACTTGCAAATGAAAAAGTGCAGTTATAAATAAAAATGGGATAAACTCCAAACAGGGTAAGACTGAAGAGATCATTAGGAAAGACACACAGAAATAGATAGGTAATATAAAGGAATGATAAAGAATCATGGTTTCAAAAAAATTAGTGTGTGTCTCTGTGTCTGTGTATGTATGTGTATACATTGACCAATGCACAGAATGGCTATGTAAAGCATCTGTAGCCACACAGTTAATGATCAGCCAGAATTTGGTCAGTTATTATGATCCCAAAGCTTGTCTCTGGAGAAGAAAGAGTAATATAAAAGCAATATTTGAAGATACAATAGCTCTTAATCTTCCAGAACTGAAGAAAGACAGTATGCCTCAGATCAAAAGTATACTCTGTGCAAAAAGAAGAATAAACTCAAACCCCTAACTAGATATCTTGCAGTGAAACTGCAGAATAAAAAAGGTTAAAGAAATCTTAAAAGCCAACAAGCCACAAAAGAGATTACCTGCAAAAAAAGCAACAATTAGGTTGACACAGACTTCTGGAAAACAACCATGGAAGCCAGAGAGAATGGAATGATACCTTCACAGTGTTGAGAGAAATTAACTAACAATCTGGAGCTTTTACTGAGGTGAATTCTCATTCAAGAGTAAAGGCAAAATAAAGACACTTTCAGATTTATAAAGACTCTGAGAGTTCGCCAGTATTTTGTATACATTTTCACAAAAAGCAAAGTGAACTCAAAAGAAAGGCTAAACACACACAATATAAAAATAGGACAAAACTTTTAAAAATATAAGGAAATAATATTCTTTAAAATATAAAATTAAGTCTACTTAGTAATAACATGGGTCGTTTGAAACGTAATTAAATTTGTTAAAATCTGTCATATTTAGAAAGAGATCACCTTGAATAACTTTCAGTATATCAAAAATACGTAGAGGGCTTCCCTGGTGGCACAGTCGTTTAGAGTCCGCCTGCCGATGCAGGGGACACAGGTTCGTGCCCTGGTCCGGGAAGATCCCACATGCTGCGGATCGGCTGGGCCCGTGAGCCATGGCCACTGAGCCTGTGCGTCCGGAGCCTGTGCTCCACAACAGGAGAGGCCACAACAGTGAGAGGCCTGCGTATTGCAAAAAAAAATGTAGAGGAGTTAATCACAGGGAACAGGTCATGGCTGTCCATAGCCATCTATCTGGACCATGGCCCTTATTTATTTTGTTTTATTTTATTTTATTTTATTTATTTATTATACAGCACATTCTTACTAGTTATCTATTTTATACATGTTAGTGTATATATGCCAATCTCAATCTCCCAATTCGTCCCACCACCACCATCCCTGCCTCCACGCTACCCCCTTGGTTTCCATACATTTGTTCTCTAAATCTGTTTCTCTATTTCTGCCTTACAAACCGGTTCATCTGTACCATTTTTCTAGATTCCACATATATGCTTTAATATATGTTTGGGTTTTTTTCTCCTTCTGACTTACTTTACTCTTTATGACAGTCTCTAGGTCCATCCACGTCTCTACAAATGACCTTATTTAGTTCCTTTTTTCGTTTCCATTGTATATATGTACCACATCTTCTTTATCCATTCGACTGTCAATGGGCATTTAGGTTGCTTCCATGACCTGGCTATTGTAAACAGTGCTGCAGTGAACACTGAGGTGCATGTGTATTTTTGAATTATGGTTTTCTCAGGGTATATGCCCAGTAGTGGGATTGTTGGCTCATATGGTAATTCTAGTTTTAGTTTTTTAAGGAACCTCCATACTGTTCTCCATGGTGGCTGTATCAATTTACATTCCCACCTACAGTGCAAGAGGGTTCCCTTTTCTCCACACCCTTTCCAGCATTTATTGTTCATAGATATTCTGATGATGCCCATTCTAACTGGTGTGAGGTGATAACTCATTGTAGTTTTGATTTGCATTTCTCTAATAATTACTGATGTTGAGCCTCTTTTCATTTGCCTTTTGGCCATCTGTATGTCTTCTTTGAAGAGATGTCTATTTAGGTCTTCTGCCCATTTTTTGACCTTTTTTTTTTTTTTTTTAATATTGAGCTGCATGAGCTGTTTATATATTCTGGAGATTAACCCTTCGTCCGTTGATTCGTTTGCAAATTTTTTCTCCCATTCTGAAGGTTGTCTTTTCGTCTTGTTTATAGTTTCCTTTGCTGTGCAAAAGCTTTTAAGTGTCATAGGTCCCATATGTTTATTTTTGTTTTTATTTCCATTACTCTAGGAGGTAGGTCAAAAAAGATCTTGCTGTGATTTATGTCAAAGAGTGTTCTTCCTATGTTTTTCTCTAAGAGTTTTATAGTGTCCAGTCTTACATTTAGGTCTTTAATCCATTTTGAGTTTATTTTTGTGTACAGTGTTAGGGAGTGTTCTAATTTCATTCTTTTACATGTAGCTGTCCAGTTTTCCCAGCACCACTTATTGAGGAGTCTGTCTTCTCTCCATCGTATACTCTTGCCTCCTTTATCAAAGATAAGGTGACCAAAAGTGTGTGGGTTTATCTCTGGGTTTTCTATCCTGTTCCATTGATCTATATCTCTGTTTTTGTTCCAGTATCATATAGTCTTGATTACTGTAGCTTTGTAGTATAGTCTAAAGTCAGGGAGTCTGATTCCTCCAACTCCATTTTTTTTACCTCAAGATTGCTTTGGTTATTTGGGGTCTTTTGTGTCTCCATTCAAATTTGAAGATTTTTTGTTCCAGTTCTGTAAAAAATGCCATTGGTAATTTGACAGGGATTTCATTGAATCTGTCGATTGCTTTGGGTAATATAGTCATTTCCACAATGTTGATTATTTCTATCCAAGAACATGGTATATCTCTCCATCTGTTTGTGTCATCTTTGATTTCTTCCATGAGCGTCTTTTAGTTTTCTGAGTATGTGACTTTTACCTCCTCAGGTAGGTTTATTCCTAGGTATTTTATTCTTTTTGTTGCAATGGTGAATGGCATTGTTTCATTAATTTCTCTTTCTGACCTTTCATTGTTAGTGCATAGGAATGAAAGATATTTCTGTGCATTAATTTTGTATCCTGCTACCTTATAAAATTCATTGATTAGCTCTAGTAGTTTTCTCATGGTATCTTCAGGATTTTCTATGTATAGTATCATGTCATCTGCAAACAGTTACACCTTTACTGCTTCTTTTCCAGTTTGTATTCCTTTTATTTCTTTTTCTTCTCTGATTGTCATAGCTAGGACTTCCAAAACTCTGTTGAATAATAGTGGCAAGAGTGGATATCATTGTCCTGTTCCTTATCTTAAAGGAAATGCTTTCAGTTTTTCACCATTGGGAATGATGTTTGCTGTGGGTTTGTTGTATATAGCCTTTATTATGTTGAGGTAGGTTCCCTCTCTGCCCGCTTTCTGTAGAGTTTTTATCATAAATGGGTGTTGAATTTTGTCAAAAGCTTTTTCTGCATCTATTGAGATGATCATACGGATTTTATTCTTCAATTTGTTAATATGGTGTATCACATTGGTTGATTTGCGTATATTGAAGCATCCTTGCATCCCTGGGATAAATCCCACTTTATCATGTTGTATGACCCTTTTAATGTGCTGTTGGATTCTGTTTGCCAGTATTTTGTTGAGTATTTTTGCATCTGTATTCATCAGTGATAATGGTCTGTAAGTTTCTTTTTTTGTAGTATCTTTCTCTGGTTTTGGTATCAGGGTGATGGTGGCCTCATAGAATGAGTTTGGGAGTGTTCCTTCCTGTGCAGTCTTTTGGAAGAGTTTGAGAAGGATGGGTGTTAGCTCTTCTCTAAATGCTTGATATAATTCACCTGTGAAGCCGTCTGGTCCTGGACTTTTGTTTGTTGGGAGATTTTTAATCACAGTTTCAATTTCATTACTTGTGATTGCTCTGTTCCTATTTTCTGTTTCTTCCTGGTTCAATCTTGCAAGGTTATACCCTTCTAAGAATTTGTCCATTTCTTCCAGAATGTCCATTTTATTGGCATAGAGTTACTTGTGGTAGTCTCTTATGATGATTTGTATTTCTTTTTTTTTTTTTTTTTTTGCGGTACACGGGCCTCTCACTGTTGTGGCCTCTCCCGTTGCGGAGCACAGGCTGTGGACGCGCAGGCCCAGCGGCCATGGCTCACGGGCCCAGCCACTCCGCGTCATGTGGGATCTTCCCGGACCGGGGCATGAACCCGTGTCCCCTGCATCAGCAGGTGGACTCTCAACCACTGCGCCACCAGGGAAGCCCCTGATGATTTGTATTTCTGTGGTGTCTGTTGTAACTTCTCCTTTTTCATTTCTAAATTTATTGATTTGAGTCTGTTCCCTCCTCTTCTTGAAGAGTCTGGCCAAAGGTTTATCGATTTTATGTATCTTCTCAAAGAACAAGCTTTTAGTTTTATTGATCTTTGCTATTGTTTCCTTCACTTCGTTTTCATTTATTTCTGCTCTGATCTTTATGATTTCTTTCCTTCTACTAACTTTGGTGGTTTTTTTTGTTTGTTTTTCTTTCTCTAATTTATTAGGGTGTAAGGTTAGATTCTTTGAGATTTTTCTTGTTTCTTGAGTTAAGATTGTATTGCTATAAACTTCACATTTAGAACTGCTTTTGCTGCATCCCATAAGTTTTGGATCATGATGTTTTCGTTGTCATTTGTCTGTAGGTATTTTTTGATTTCCTCTTAGATTTCTTCAGTGATCTCTTGGTTATTTAGTAACATATTGTTTAGCCTCCATGTGTTTGTGCTTTTTACAATTTTTTCCCTGTAATTCATTTCTAATATCATAGCTCTGTGGTCAGAAAAGATGCTTGATATGATTTCACTTTTCTTAAATTTACCGAGGCTTGATTTGTGACCCAAGATGTGATCTATCCTTGAGAATATTCCATGTGCACTTGGGAAGAAAGTGTAATCTGCTGTTTTCGGATAGAATGTCCTATAAATATCAATTAAATCTATCTGGTCTGTTGTGTCATTTAAAGCTTGTGTTTCCTTGTTAATTTTCATTTTGGATGATCTGTCCATTGGTGTAAGTGAGGTGTTAAAGTCCCCTACTATTATTGTGTTACTGTCTATTCCTTATTTTGTAGCTGTTACCATTTGCCTTATGTATTGAGATGCTCATATGTTGGGTGCATATGTATTTATAATTGTTATGTCTTCTTCTTGGATTGATCCCTTTATCATTATGTACTGTCCTTCCTTGTCTCTTGTAACATTCTTTATTTTAAAGCCTATTTTATCTGATATGAGTATTGCTACTCCAGCTTTCTTTTTTTTGTGTGTGTGTGGTACGCGGGCCTCTCACTGTTGTGGCCTCTCCTGTTGCGGAGCCCAGGCTCTGGACGTGCAGGCCCAGCGGCCATGGCTCACAGGCCCAGCCGCTCCGCGGCATGTGGGATCTTCCCAGACCGGGGCATAAACCCATGTCCCCTGCATCGGCAGGCAGACTCTCAACCACTGCACCACCAGGGAAGCCCCCTCCAGCTTTCTTTTGATATCCATTTGCATGGAATATCTTCTTCCATCCCCTCACTTTCATTCTGCATGTGTCCCTAGTTCTGAAGTGAGTCTCTTGTAGACATCATATATATGGGTCTTGTTTTTGGATCCATTTATTCAGCCTTTGTGTTTTGGTTGGAGCATTTAATCCATTCACACTTAAGGTAATTATCGATATGTATGTTCCTATTACCATTTTCTTAATTGTTTTTGGTTTGTTTTTGTAGATCCATTTCTTCTCTGTCTTTCCCACTTAGACAAGTTCCTTTAACATTTGTTGTAGAGCTGGTTTGGTGGTGCTGAATTTTCTTATCTTTTGCTCCTATGTAAAGCTTTTGATTTCTCTGTCAAATCTGAATGAGATCCTTGCTGGGTAGGGTAATATTGGTTCTAGGCTCTTCCCTTTCATCACTTTAAATATATTGTGGCACTCCCTTCTGTCTTGTAGAGTTTCTTCTGAGTATCAGCTGTTAACGTTTTGGAAGTTCCCTTGTATGTTATTGTCATTTTTCCCTTGTTGCTTTTAATAATTTTTCTTTGTTTTAATTTTTGTCAGTTTGATTACTTTGTGTCTCGGCATGTTTCTCCTTGGGTTTATCCTGCCTGGGATTCTCTGAACCTCCTGGACTTGGGTGGATGTTTCCTTTACGTGTTAGGGAAATTTTCAACTATAATCTCTTCAAATGTTATCTCTGGTCCTTTCTCTCTCTCTTCTCCTTCTGGGACCCCTATAAGGCAAATGTTGGTGTATTTAGTGTTGTCCCAGAGGTCTCTTAGGCTGTCTTCTTTTCTTTTCATTCTTTTTTCTTTATCCTGGCCCTTGGCAGTGAATTCCGCCATTCTGTCTTACCCGTTCTTCTGCCTCAGTTTTTCTGCCATTAATTCCTTTTAGTTTATTTTTCATTTTGCTTACTGTATTGTTCACCTCTGTTTGTTTGTTCTTTAATTCTTCTAGGTCTTTTTAAACATTTCTTGCATCTTCTCAGTCTTTGCCTCCATTCTTTTACCAAGGTCCTGGATCATCTTCACTATCATTATTCTGAATTCTTTTTCTGGAAGATTGCCTATCTCCACTTCATTCAATTGTTTTTCTGGGGTTTTATCTTGTTCCTTCATCTAGTACATAGTCCTCTGCCTTTTCATTTTGCCTGTCTTTCTGTGAATGTGGTTTTCATTCCACAGGCTGCAGAATTGTAGTTCTTCTTTCTTCTGCTGTCTGCTTTCTGGTGGATGAGGCTATCTAAGAGGCTTGTGCAAGCTTCCTGATGGGAGGGACTGGTGGTGGGTAGAGCTGGTGTTGTTCTGGTGGGCAGAGCTCAGTAAAACTTTAATCTGCTTGTCTGCTGATGGGTAGGGCTGGGTTCCCTCCCTGTTGGTTGTTTGGCCTGAGGTGACCCAGCTCTGGAGTCTTCCCAGCTCTTTGGTGGGGCTAATGGCGGACTCTTTGAGGACTCACGCCAAGGAGTACTTCCCAGAACTTCTGCTGCCAGTGTCCTTGTCCCAGCAGTGAATCACAGCCATACCCTGCCTCTGCAGGAGACCCTGCAACACTAGCATGCAGGTCTGGTTCAGTCTCCTATGGGGTCACTTTTCCTTCCCCTGGGTCCTGATGCACACACTACTTTGTGTGTGCCCTCCAAGAGTGGACTTTCTGTTTCCCCCAGTCCTGTCAAAGTCCTGCAATCAAATCCCCCTAGCCTTCAGTCTGATTCTCTAGGAATTCCTCCTCCCGTTGCCAAACCCCCAGGTTGGAAGCCTGACATGGGGCTCAGAACCTTCCATCCAGTGCGTGGACTGCTGTGGTATAATTGTTCTCCAGTTTGTGAGTCACCCACCCAGCGGTTATGGGATTTGATTTTATTGTGATTGTGCCCCTCCTACCATCTCATAGTGGCTTTTCCTTTGTCTTTGGTTGTGGAGTATCTTTTTTGGTGAGTTCCAGTGTCTTCCTGTCAATGATTTTTCAGCAGTTAGTTGTGATTCTGGTGCTCTCGCAAGAGGGAGTGAGCCCACGTCCTTCTACTCCGCCATCCTGAACCAATTTGCTTGGCCCTTATTTATTTTATATTGCTATTTGTTTTTCCCTTCACCTCCAAGCCCAGCTCATACTCCCTCCCCCCACCCTATCATGATTACTTTATGAAAATCAAAACTGCCCCCCCTTATTTCCAATCTTTATCAATTTCTCCTAATATCAAGACCCTTGAGTAAACAAAACCAAGGGTTTAGAAATTGCATTACCAAATACACACTTGGGATGAATTTGTCTGGGCCAAGAAAAATTTTCAAACACTCTTTTTTATTATTGCAAACAATAGATGGGAAAATAAAGCATAATCTTGTTTATTACAATAAATGTAGAGCTTAAAAAAGGAAAAGACTTTTCCTTATTAATGACATTATTTTTAACATCTCCTTAATATTTGCCTGTTAATGGATATACAATATGAAGCCTATATATATACATTTATTTAAAGTATTCAGTACTTTCTTGCTTCATATTGGCCTATTTTTTCTTTCAGCCAGTACTGTTTGACCTCTTTCCTCAGAAACTATATTTTTTACTTTTAGACTTACTATGAGTAGTGAATAGAAATATACCCACTGAATTTAAGACTAATTATCTTCATCTCAGGTAATTTTCTCAGTATATCAGTTAAGTTTATTAACATCTGTATGCCTTAGTTTATTTATATGTAAAATGAGGATAACCTTCTGTGGAGATAAATAAGGGGACAAGAATAAAAAAAGCCCTAAGTGGAAGGTCTGGATCACAGGAAATACTCAACAGAGTGTTTTTATCTTCATTATTTCCTTCATAGAATAACAGCAAGAAGTTAAATACTTGAGAATTTTTCCCTTCTCTAAGACCATCCCACAAGTTTATTCCACAGTGATAATCAGCACATCAGTCCCTAGCTCTGTATTAAATATCTTGTTGTTCTGAACATAACCTAAATATTTCATTCCTATTGATTGTTTTTACTATGAATTTTGTTACAAAATCACTTATTTAAATCAAGGGTCATGCATGCAAATGCTATGAAGCCCAGGCAGGTCTAAAATGGATTTTGTGGCCCATTTTGGATGGAACATTCCTACTGAAAAGGGCAGGTCTAGCCAAATCAGTTCCATGTAAACAGGTACCATGCTCTATAGTTTTCTGTTGTATTTAGAACAGTTACTGGCCCAAAAGAAGCTCTCAATAAATATTTCTAGATTGAATAGACAGATGATGTGTGAATCAATAGATCATTGTATAAATGGTACAATATTTATATATGTGTAAATTGTACAGTATTTATATTTATATGTTTTATAATGAATTAGTATGTTTTATTTTATATTTTAACTATAAATGTGAAAAAGTTATTATAAAACATAAATACATGATTCAAAGGCAGACTATATTAAAAGGTATTCTGTCTGACTTAATTCACTTAGTGTAACGTCCTCCAAGTCCATCCATGTTGCTACAAATGGCAAAATTTCATTCTTTTTTATGACTGAGTAGTGTATATAAATACATATGTATACACACGCACACACCACATCCTCTTTATCCATTCATCTGTTGATGGACACTTAGGTTGCTTCCATATCTTGGCAATTGTAAATAGTGCTGCTATGAACATTAGGGCACACGTCTTTTCAAATTAGTGTTTTTGTGAAATAAATCAGATAGAAAGACAAATACTGTGTGATATCACTTATATGTGGAATCTAAAAAATACAACACAATAGTGAATATAACATAAAAGGAGCAGATTCACGGTTATAGAGAACAAACTAGTGATTACCAGTGGGAGAGGAAATGGGGAGGGGCAATAGGGATAGGGGAATAAAGGGTACAAACTATTAGGTATAAAATTAGCTACAAGGATAAAGTGTACAACACAGGGAATATAGCCAGTATTTTATAATTACTATAAATGGAGCATAATTTTTAAAAATTGTGAATTATTATATTATACACCTGTAACTTACATAATATTGTACAGCAAATACACTTCAATTTTTTTTCAAAAAGTATTCTGAATTTTGCATTCATTCCTTTTCCTTCTACTCCAATCCCTATCCTCAGGGGAAACTATTTATATGAATTAATTTCTAATTTATTCTTCCAGTGTATTTTCTTTGCCAAGAAGCATATAATTGTGCATATGTGTTTTGCTTTCTCACACAAACAGTAATGTACTATATGCAGTGCTTTGAACCTTGTTTTCCTCACTTAAAAATATATCCTGGAAATCACATTACATTATTAGAGAGAGACTTTCTCATGATATTGTAAGGTAGTATAATTTAATATGCCATCATTTATAAAGTGTGTTACTTAATACACATATTTGGATTCATTACCACCATTTTACAAATAACACTATTGCATTTGCAAATAGCATTTACAAAGGCTATTTTATGTAATTTTTAGAGATACTAAAATCGTACACTTGGATTGTACCATTTTGCACTCTTACCCATAATATATTAAAGAGTCTGTTTTTTAACAGCCACAGCAACAGAGATTGTGTACACCTTTGTATTTTGTATTTTTCTTATTTTGAGCTAGATTATATTTTGTATGTTTAAGGAGCATTTTTTCATCTTTGAATGTCTATTTATATCTTTCCCATGTTCTACTAGATTTTAATTTTTACTTTCAATCTTAAGAGCTCTTTATACATTAATGAGATTAATTCCTTGTCATTGATACAAGTTGCAAATATTTTTTCAATATTGTCATATTACTTTTAATTTGGTTCATATTTTATCTGTGTGTGTTAATGTAGTTGAATTTATCATTTCTTTCTTGTATTATTTCTGAGCTTTGGTTAAAAAGCTTTCCATATCTCAGGTTACAAAGGAATTTATTCCTGTGGTCTATAAATTGTGTTTTAAAAATTTAAATCTGTGAACTATTTATTTGGTATATGGTGCAAGAGGTATGGTACAATTTTATATTTTTTATAAATGAGTACCTTGTCATAAAGCCATTTATTTAGAATATCTATAGTTTTTTCTTTTTTTAATTTTTTTTTTATATTTGAGTATAGCTGATTTGCAATGTTGCATTAGTTTCAGGTGTACAGCAAAGTTATTCCGTTTTATATATATATATATATATATATATATATATATATATATATATATATCTCCATTCTTTTTCAGATTCTTTTCCCATGTAGGTTATTACAGAATATTGAGTAGAATTCCCTGTGCTATACAATAGGTCCTTGTTGATTATCTGTTTTATGTATAGTAGTATGTATATCTTAATCCCAACCTCCAATTTATCCCTCTCCCCCACGTTTCCCCTTTGGTAACCATAAGTTTGTTTTCAAAGTCTGTGAGTCTGTTTCTGTTTTATAATTAAGTTCATTTGTATCATGTTTTTTTTTAGAGTCCACATATAAGTGATATTATATGATATTTGTCTTTGTCTGACTTATTTCACTCAGCATGATAATCTCTAGATCCATCCATGTTTCTGCAAATGGAATTATTTCATTCTTTTTTATGACTGAGTAATATTCCATTGTATCTATGTACCACATCTTTATCCATTCCTCTGTCGATGGATATCTAGGTTGCTTTCATGTCTTAACTATTGTAAATAGTGCTGCAGTGAACATTGGGTGCATGTATCTTTTCTAATTATGGTTTTCTGCAGATATATGCGCAGGAATGGGATTGCTGCATTATATAGTAGTTCTATTTTTAATTTTTTAAGAAACCTCCATACTCTTCCTCATGGTGGTTGCACCATTTTACATTCCCACCAACAGTGTGGGAGGGTACCCTTTTCTCCACACTCTCTCCAGCATTTGTTGTTTGTAGATTTTTTGATGATGGCCATTCTGACTGGTGTGAGGTGATACCTCATTGTAGTTTTCATTTGCATTTCTCTAATAATTAGTAATGTTGAGCACCTTCTCGTGTTTTTTGACCATCTATATGTCTTCTTTGGAGAAATGTCTATTTATATCTTCCACCCATTTTTTGATTGGGTTGTTTGTTTTTTTCAGGTAGAGCTGCATGAGCTATTTGTATGTTTTGGAGATTAATCCCTTGTTGGTCACATTGTTTGCAAATATTTTCTCCCATTCTGTGAGTTGTCTTTTCTTTTCATTGATGGTTTCTTTTGCTGTGCAAAAGCTTTTAAGTTTAATTAGTCCCATTTGTTTATTTTTGTTTTTATTTTCATTACTGTAGGAGGTGGATCCACAAAGATATTGCTGTGATCTATGTCAGAGTGTTCTGCCTATGTTTACTTCTAAGAATTTTATAGTATCCAGCCTTACATTTAGGTCTTTAATCCATTTTGAGTTTCTTTTTTTTTTTTTTTTCATTTTGAGTTTCTTTTTGTGTATGGTGTTAGAGAATGTTTTAATTTCATTCTTTTACATGTAGCTGTCCAGTTTTCCCAGAACCACTTATTGGATAGCCTGTCTTTTCTCGGTTGTATATTCTTGCCTCCTTTGTCATAGATTAATTGCCCATAGGTGTGTGGGTTTATTTGTTTTTGTGCCAGTCCCATACTGTTTTGATTACTGTAGCTTTGTAGTATAGAATATTTATCTTTTATCCAGCAATTTAGATGCTTCTTTTACAATACACATATAGATTTCCATTTGCTCTTGAAGATGATTCTGGATTTTTTATTGTGTTCCATTATTCTATCTTATTTTTTACTAATACCATACTGTTTTAATTACATAGGCCTCTTAGTATGTTCCAGTATCTGAAGTTAGCTCCCAGATTGCCATACTTTTCCAAGTTTTCTTATGTATTTCACACCTCCACAGTTAACAGCTTGTTATTTCCAATACAATGTTAAATAGTAGTAGATATATAAAGCATTTTTGTCTTTTCCAAATTTCACTGAATATATACTCTGTTTCTCATTTTAAAAAAAGCTGTCTGTCTTTGGCTAGGGTATAAATGTATATTATATTTATATATGATTTTATATTATATACAAAATTTATTAATACATATTATTGACATAAGTATATGTTAAAGAACAATACATTGATTTCCAATTCTCTGGGCCAATATTAAGGAATGCAATTACTAGATTGTATGGTAAAAAAATTATGTTTAGTTTTGTAAAAAACTGCTAAACTGTCTTCCAAAGTGACTGTACAATTTTGCATTCCCACCAGAAATGAATGAGAGTTTCTGTTGCTCCACCAGCTATTATCTTTGACTTGTCTATTCCTCTCTTCAATTCTGTCAATTTTTGCTTCATGCATTTTGTCTCTTGTTAGGTGCATGATATGTTTATATTTATTATATCTCCCTTGTGATTGACTTTTTATCATTATGTAATGTCCCTCTTTATTTCTATTGTTATTTTCTTATTTAAAGCCCCTCCTGTCCCATTTTGCTGGAAATTGCATGGTTTTTTTTCTTCCATTCTTTTGCTTTTTGGTCTTACTTGCTTTCAGCTTGAAGAATTTCCTTTAGTATTTCTTGTAAGGGAGGTCGGCTAGTGACAAATTCAGCTGTTTCCCTCCGCTAATTACTAGCTGATTGTTCTAATTGTTTTTGACAATAATTTATCCCTGAGGAATAAATTACTCCACAGTATAATCAAATTAAATTTGAACTCTTTGAAGGAGTAGTCTTTGAGACCAGTCTTTGATGCTGTTCTGAGCTCAAAATAACTCTTTTTATCTGTCTCTTTTTCCTGGTTCTCTCCATTAAACTTCTGGCAGCACTGTGGTTTCACTTGTTGCTGTCATGTAACTGACAACCCCTTCTTAATTGCTTCCCATCAATGCTTCCATTGTTTTTGACAGTGCCCTTAGCGTCGAACTTTCCCATCTCTTTGAAAATAAAGTCAGTCCCCTTAGTGAGAGCTGTGAACTATGGAGCTCTCAGTTCTTAGGATTTGCCTCTCTTCCTGAGGTGAAGCTCTGTGTCACTGCTTTTAAGCAGGGAATGGGGACAGACACCTCTGATCTATAGGTGGGTCACTGAGTCAGAGCAGTGGCCCTTGTTCTTAACCCAACTTCCATTATGAAAATTTCTGTCCTATAAAACAAGTGAGGGTGGATAATTGGGATCCAGTATTATCTGCCTGTCCTGCCTGGAGTAGAACTTCTCTTCTGTGATTGGTAGCTGAGTTTGAAAGAAATAAGCCCCAGACCTCTCAGCTGGTTTTGCCTGGAATAGAGCTCCTGCAACCAAAAGCTAGTGGGATATAGATGAGAAATGCTGGTGGTCTCTCCCTCTTGGAGAGAAACTATAGCCCTCGGCTGGGAACTAGGAGAGGAGAGAAGCCTGTTTTCTTGGCAGCACTCACCTTTAATAGAACTCCTGTCTCTATAGTTATTTTTCCTTCATCATATTCACTTAAATGTATATTTTTCTCATTTTTTAATTAGGTTAAATAATAATTTATCTAATTAATTTTTATAAAGCACCAACTTTTACACTTTTTCATTAGTCTTAAAGCTTTTATTCTTACTGTTACTCTCTGCTTTTTTCCTTTATTTTATCATTTCTTCTATTTCCTTTTAGTATAGCTTTTTAATATTTTTCATTTGCATATTTAATGTTTATTTTCATTCATGTATTTTTATTTATCTAAGTGATTGATACTCTGAGTTTTCCTATATAATATCTTTTAAGTATTATCTTATAGATTCTGCAATGTACTGACTTTTGTTATCATTATTGTTTTCAAATTACTTTTGAAATTTTAGTTTGCATTTCCCCTTGACCCAAGAATTTATTTTTTTCAGTGTAGAAAAGTCTTATTTTTTGACCTTATTACTAATGTCTAGTTTTCTTGCATTGCAATAAGAAATTGTTAGTATTAATCTTGATTTATGAAACTTATTAAATTTGCCTTTGCAAGCTAATATGCGGTCAATTTTCATGAATGTCTTATGCATATATTTGAAAATGTGTATTCATTACTATCTGATGCCAATTTGAATATTTTATCATCATATATACATTGTTTCTTATGTTAGTTTTTCTATATCCTCACTTATTTTTATCTGTTTACCTGTATTGGATTAAAAATGGAGTGTGAAAAGCTACAAATACTATGTATTTCCATTTATTTATTCTTGCATCTCCTGTGGTTTCTACTTTTGGAAAGAAGCTGCTATGGGATTTTATACATAGATGCCTCATTCAGTAAATTAACCAGATACTGCATTGTGATTTGCTCTATCATTGCCTTGTATAGTCAGTCATTTTACTCTTTTCTTTTTATCCATTTTCAGTGTTTTTTCTTATTCTCACAAGTGGGGACCAAAGAGTGACATTCCCATTTTGTATTCTTCATAGAATCTATTTTAAGGTATTCCTAAATAAAGGCTAAAAGAAATATTTATCTATTATTCAATTTTTGGTTTTATTCTACCGAAAATAATTTCCATAAAAGAGCATATGATATCTGTCGAATAATGTCTACAGTTGAAACAATCTCCAAATATGATTGTAATGTTAGATGTCTTACGTTTAAACAACTGAACTGTTTGCTAATATAGCCAACTGGTCTAACCATCCAGGTAAACCAAAACAATCAGTTTATTACATCAAAATGCATTGCAAATATATGTACTCAGGACTCAAAAGCCACAGAAACACTGCCAAATCCATTCAGTGCAGAGATTAAAATGAACTTTTGATCTCACCCTTTGAAATATGGGCATTCTGTTATAATTACCATCAAAATCATGGTAATAGTCAGATTGACACTTCAAAAGAAATACCTCTAGCTTCTAAAAACACTAGGCAACAAACACTTTAAACATAGTGTTTAAATAGAAGTCTTCATAGAATAGATTCTCTGTCTCTTATTTTTTAAAGTTAGCTTATAAAAATTGACTTTTTCTAGGAATCAGAGGCGTCTGACTTTGTAAGCAAAAAATGCAGAGGCAAAAATAGAGTCACTTCACTTTTAGAGATAAAACAAAACGAAACAATAGAAACAACCTCAACATGTTTTGTTGACCATACTATCAGGGAAAAAATCAGACATTGCAAGCGAGAAAGACTATGTATTGATTTGGTGTGTTTGTTCTTATACAACTAAGTTGTTTATGTGAAAGTATCAACACCTACATAACATGGTTCACTGGAATTGTAATATGTTTACTAAATGTCACTGGTGATTTTATGTGAATTTTCCATAATTATTTGGGTTCATTCATACATGTCATCCATATTAGCAATTAGAATGTCCGAGTGAGCTTATTAAATCTACCACTTATATAATTACTTTCATTTCTCTGAGTATCTATGATAGACTACTGTCAAGCATTTTTCAAGGTCCCACTAACAACATTTACTTGTAAATAATTACATTTTTCCTCACAAAATATCTATGTCAAGGATGAATATTCCTCTCTCATGTATGATTTTTTGTAATTTTTAATTAAATAATTTTCATTATTTGATTTACTACCATTTTTTCAATCCAACATCTACTGAACAGGATTAACCCCAATGGATTTTTACTAATTGGTAAGAATGTAGTGCCCATACGGAATGTGATAAAGGCTGATGGTTTGTCAGGTTATGATTATAACAATGGCATGTTAAAAATTTGGAATATAGCCTTTAAGTAGTATTATAGATGGAGTAGAGAACTATAAGGTAGCAGCTTAGAGTTGGAGGACAATATTGAAATGAAGAATATTGAGGAACAATGATCATATTAAAGGTGAAAACAATTCAGTATAAAAGAAGAAATGCAGTAGATAAAATCTTCAATTAACCATTCAATAAACATCAAATGAATCCCTAGTATATGCTAAGTACCATGCAGTAGAAGGATAAAGACTTCTTCATTGCTTCATTCAACATACGTTATTATCATTATTATTTTTTAGAAGCTACTCTATGCTTAGAATTATGCTAGACTTAGGCACTGAAGATATGATAATGAGCCCACCCAGGCATAATCCTGCATTTACAGAGTTTATAATCTGGTTGAGGAGATAGACATTAATAAAACAGTCACACAAATAGATGTAGAAATGGGAACAATGTAAAGAGAGAGGAAGGAGTACTTGATGACCACTGTGCATACAATAGGAGTGTCTAGATTAGTCTTGAGTTCTTTAGAGATCAAGAAAGACTTCCCTAAGAAAATTTCAGTAGAGCTGAGATCTTAAATTTGGCAAGGTTGAAGCAGAGAGATGTTCCAGAAGGAAGGAGTAGCTTGTGCAAAGTCCCTCTGTCTAGAGAGAGCATAGCATTCGAGAAACTAAACAAAGGCTCAGAGTGGTCAGTGGACAGTCTAGGTTAACAACAAGGTCAAAGGGGACAGATGAAGCAGGAACTTAAAGTTCAAGTTTAGGAATATTCCACTATCTAGTGGTGTTCTAGAGTTAGCTTACACTGGCTCTCTCCATGGCTGATTGTGCACATGTTTTTCCAACTGCCCAGTCAGAGATGTCACATTGCTAGCTAGAAATCAGCCACTATAGGACTAAACTATGGGAATTTGGAAAATGCTGCAAATTGGGGGGTGGGGAGGTGGGGTGGTATCTCCCAAATTTTCACTCCCAGCTGATTGTCAATCATTTAACAGCATAACACTGCCTTTACCTAACAGTAAAAAACTTGAATTTTTTTGAAGTGGAAGCAGGGCTAACGATGTGGAACATGATTAAATTTACATTAAAAAAATACTCTGTATGCAGGATGGAGAATAGGTTGGAATGAAAAAGGGAATTCAGAGAAAAACCAATATAAAACTATTAGCATTCCAGCACAGAGATGATGGTAATTGGACAGGGTGATGAGGTTAGAATGAGAAGAGATTTTCAACATTATCTTATTTTCAGATTAAATCGAACAGCTCCAAATAGTGATAGGTACAAGGACGTGATTTTATGATTTGAAGAGGTGAATTAGGATAATTTGAAATGAATAGGCTAAGTATGTACAGGATGTTAGGTGAGTCTTCATTGCAAGAGCTGATGTTAACCACCGAACTGTCAAATGCTTGGATGGAAATAAAGTAGGTTAAATGGATTCTGAAGTTTTCAACAGAAATAGAATTCTGGAAGATAGTAGATACAATAAGGATAGAAATCCAAGTAAGTAAGTATTATAGACTTCAAAATGGAAGAAGTGCTTAAATTATATTAAACAACTAGAAGCAGGAAACAAAGAAAATGCTGGTTTTCTCTGAATCCATAAATTGGGAGAAGTGACCCTGAAGCATTTGGGAAAGAAGAGGTACCGTTAAGAAGAAAATGAAAAGGCAAAAAATACTCAATTCAGACAAATGTGCACTGGAAGAAAAATATCAAGGGTGTCTCCATAGCAGCTAAGTCCTGGCCAAATTCTCCATTTCACATTGAAGCAAAGCCTTTCAGAATCTGTCCAGTGGTTGGCACATTGAGGGCTGGGAAAAGGGACAGCCATTATTGAAAATTGGCTGGGAGGATATGCAGGTGGAGAGAAGAGAAAAAAATGAGCAGCTGAAAACACTAATGAAGTGTTTGTAATGAGGTGGTAGCTAAGACTTAAGAAATACTGTCTTACATTTCCCCAGATGGTGACTCTAAGAATGAAAAGTGATTACTTTTTCTTCCTTTACCATGCCAGGCATTTATTGCTAGAAGTTCTCTCTATAAACATATCTAATCTCCAGCACTCTATCAATGGGAATTTTAATAGAAAGTACCTTCGTATTTAACTTGGCAGAGTAAGAGATGACACTTTTCATCAGTTAGTAGAGCATGCAGTGTCCTTGGTTAGTAGTTACTCTGTTAGAATCACAAGTTACATGTCTGGCATTTCCCTAAATGAAAACGTTGTTTCCTCAGTCTTCTCGAGTACTGATTTTTAGTTCAGAAATGTTTCAGGCAATTTAAGGTGAAATCACACTGCATAGATGATTTGAATTAAAAAGTTGGATTTTTAAAGTATGACTACCAAATGTCATAAAATATTTAATTAATATAGTATATAATATTATAATTACCTCACAAAATTGGCCAGAAATGAAATTTGCTATACACAAGCTAGAGCCATTCTTTCTTTCTAAATATCATGTATGTATGCATGTGATAGATAGATAGATAGATAGACATATATACATACATACATACATATATCGAGATACAGAAAGAGAATACGAGACCTTGAGTTTTTTACATTATATTTTGCCATAACAATAGAGAAAACAACTGCAATAGACATTTTAAGTATGCGCTATTACAAAATATATGGAAGAGGATTTATTAACATAAGACTGGTAGGAGAATCTCCCTCAAAAGATTGCAATGATTTTTGAAAAATTGATGAATGTCTTTCAGGAAAACTTTTTTATTTTTTAATTCTTCTTTTTTCTCCAAATATTAGATTGTTCAATTACTAAGGGGAAACTCTGAAAGTTGGCTAAACTTGGTTAATCTAAATATTTCTGCCTTCCAGGGGGAAGTGTGGATAAGCCTTTATATCCCTTCACAGACCTAGCCAACACAACACAAACGTCCAATCTTTTTTTTTCCTTTTCTTTTTTTCAACATCTTTATTGGAATATAATTGTTCTACAATGGTGCATTAGTTTCTGCTGTATAACAAAGTGAATCAGCCATACATATACACATATCCCCATATCCCCTCCCTCTTGTGTCTCCCTCCCACCCTCCCTATCCCACCCTTCTAGGTGGTCACAAAGCACTGAGCTGATCTCCCTGTGCTATGCGGCTGCTTCCCACTAGCTATCTGTTCTACAATTGATAGTGTATATAAGTTCATACCACTCTCTCACCTCGTCCCAGCCCACCCCCTCCCCCTCCCCGTGTCCTCAAGTCCCCTCTCCACGTCTGCATCTTTATTCCTGTCCTGCCCCTAGGTTCTTCAGAACCTTTTTTTTTTTTTTGGATTCCATATATAGTGTTAGCATATGGTATTTGTTTTTCTCTTTCTGACTTAACTCTGTATGATGTACTCTAGGTCCATCCACCTCACTATAGATAACTCAATTTCATTCCTTTTTATGGCTGAGTAATATTCCATTGTATATATGTGCCACATCTTCTTTGTCCATTCATCTGTTGATGGACACAGGTTGCTTCCATGTCCTGGATATCGTAAATAGTGCTGCAGTGAACATTGTGGTACATGACTCTTTTTGAATTATGATATTCTCCGGGTATATGCCCAGTAGTGGGATTCCTTTGTCATATGGTATATCTACTTTTAGTTTTTTAAGGAACCTCCATACTGTTCTCTAGAGTGGCTGTATCAATTTACATTCCCACCAACAGTGCAAGAGGGTTCCCTTTTCTCTACACCCTCTCCAGCATTTATTCTTTGTAGATCTCTAGATGATGGCCATTCTGGCCGGTGTGAGGAGATACCTCATTGAAGTTTTGATTTCCATTTCTCTAATGATTAGCGATGTTAAGCATTCCTTCATGTGTTTGATGGCCATCTGTATATCTTCTTTGGAGAAATGTCTATTTAGGTCTTCTGCCCATTTTTGGGTTCGGTTGTTTGTTTTTTTGATATTGAGCTGCATGAGCTGCTTGTAAATTTTGGAGATTAATCCTTTGTCTGTTGTTTCGTTTGCAAATATTTTTTCCCATTCTGAGGGTTGTCTTTTCGTTTTCTTTATGGTTTCCTTTGCTGTGCAAAAGCTTTTAAGTTTCAGTAAGTCCCATTTGTTTATTTTTGTTTTTATTTCCCTTTCTCTAGGAGGTGGGTCAAAAAGGATCTTGCTGTGATTTATGTCACAGAGTGTTCTGCCTATGTTTTCCTCTAAGAGTTTGATAGTGTCTGGCCTTACATTTAGGTCTTTAATCCATTTTGAGCTTATTTTTGTGTACGGTGTTAGGGAGTGTTTTAATTTCATTCTTTTATATGTAGCTATCCAGTTTTCCCAGCACCACTTATTGAAGAGGCTATCTTTTCTCCATGGTATATTCTTGCCTCCTTTATCAAAGATAAGGGCACAAAAAGTGCGTGGGTGTATCTCTGGGCTTTCTTTCCTGTTCCATTTATCTATATTTCTGTTTTTGTGCCAGTACCAAACTGTCTTGATTACTGTAGCTCTGTAGTATAGTCTGAAGTCTGGGAGCCTGATTCCTCCAGCTCCGTTTTTCTTTCTCAAGCTTGCTTTCGCTATTAGGGGTCTTTTGTGTTTCCATACAAATTGTGAAACTCTTTGTTCTAGTTCTGTGAAAAATGCCATGGGTAGCTTGATAGGGATTGCACTGAATCTGTAGATTGCTTTGGGTAGTATAGTCATTTTCACAATGCTGATTATTCCAATACAAGAACATGGTATAGCTTTCCATCTGTTTGTATCTTTAATTACTTTCACCATTGTCTTACAGTTTTCTGCATACAGGTCTTTTGTCTCTTTAGGTAGCTTTATCCCTAGGTATTTTATTCTTTTTGTTGCTGTGGTAAATGGGAGTGTTTCCTTAATTTCTCTTTCATATTTTTCTTCATTAGTGTATAAGAATGCATGATATTTCTGTGCCTTAATTTTGTATCCTGCTAGTTTACCAAATTCATTGATTAGCTCTAGTATTTTTCTGTTAGCATCTTTAGGATTCTCTATGTATAGTATCATGTCATCTGCAAACAGTTACACCTTTACTGCTTCTTTTCCATTTGGATTCCTTTTATTTCTTTTTCTCTGATTGCTGTGGCTAAAACTTCCAAAACTATGTTGAATAATAGTGGTGAGAGTGAGCAACCTTGTCTTGTTCCTCATCTTAGTGGAAATGGTTTCAGTTTTCACCATTGAGAATGATGTTGGCTGTGGGTTTCTCATATATGGCCTTTATTATGTTGAGGTAGGTTCCCTCTATGCCTACTTTCTGCAGGGTTTTTATCATAAATGGGTGTTGAATTTTGTTGAAAGCTTTTTCTGCATCTATTGAGATGATCATTTGGTTTTTCTCCTTCAATTTGTTAATATAGTGTGTCACATTGATTGATTTGCATATATTGAAGAATCCTTGCAATTTCTGGGATAAACCCCACTTGATCATGGTGTATGATCCTTTTAATGTGTTGTTGGATTCTGTTTGCTAGTATTTTGTTGAGGATTTCTGCATCAACGTTCATAAGTGATATTGGCCTGTAGTTTTCTTTCTTTGTGACATATTTGTCTGGTTTTGGTATCAGGGTGATGGTGGCCTCATAGAATGAGTTTGGGACTGTTTCTCCCTCTGCTATATTTTGGAAGAGTTTGAGAAGGATAGGTGTTAGCTCTTCTCTAAATGTTTGGTAGAATTTGCCTGTGAAGCCATCTGGTCCTGGGCTTTTGTTTGTTGGAAGATTTTTAATCACAGTTTCAATTTCAGTGGTTGTGATTGGTCTGTTTCTATTTTCTATTTCTTCCTGGTTCTGTCTCAGAAGGTTGTGCTTTTCTAAGAATTTGTCCTTTTCTTCCAGATTGTCTATTTTATTGGCATATAGTTGCTTGTCATAATCTCTTGTGATCCTTTGTGTTTCTGCAGTGTCAGTTGTTACTTCTCCTTTTTCATTTTTAATTCTATTGATTTGAGTCTTTTCCTTTTTTTTCTTGATGAGTCTGGCTAATGGTTTATCATTTTTGTTTATCTTCTTAAAGAACCAGCTTTTAGTTTTATTGATCTTTGCTATTGTTTCCTTCACTTCTTTTTCATTTATTTCTGATCTTATCTTTATGATTCCTTTCCTTCTACTAACTTTGGGGTTTTCTTTTGTTCTTCTTTCTCTGATTGCTTTAGGTGTAAGGTTAGGTTGTATATTTGAGATGTTTCTTGTTTCTTGAGGTAGGATTGTATTGTATATACTTCCCTCTTAGAACTGCTTTTGCTGCATCCCATAGGTTTTGGGTCGTTGTGTTTTCATTGTCATTTGTTTCTAGGTATTTTTTGATTTCCTCTTTGATTTCTTCAATTGTCCCTTGGTTATTTAGTAGTGTATTGTTTAGCACAATAAATGTGTTTTTATTTTTTACAGTTTGTTTCCTGTAATTGATATCTAGTCTCATACCCTTGTGGTCAGAAAAGATACTTGATACAATTTCACTTTTCTTAAATTTACCAAGGCTTGACTTGTGACCCCAGATATGATCTGTCCTGGAGAATGTTCCATGAACACTTGAGAAGAAAGTGTATTCTGTTGTTTTTGGCTAGAATGTCCTATAAATTTCAATTAAGTCCATCTTGTTTAATGTGTCATTTAAAGATTGTGTTTCCTTATTTATTTTCATTTTGGAAGATCTGTCCATTGGTGAAAGTGGGGTGTTAAAGTCCCCTAATATTATTGTGTTACTGTTGATTTCCCGTTTTACGTCTCTTAGCATTTGCCTTATGTATTGAGGTGCTCCTATGTTTGGTGAGTAAATATTTACAATTGTTATATTTTCTTCTTGGACTGATCCCTTGACCATTATGTAGTGTCCTTCTTTGTCTCTTGTAACAGTCTTTATTTTAAAGTCTATTTTGTCTTATATGAGAATTGCTACTCCAGCTTTCTTTTGATTTCCATTTGAATGGAATATCTTTTTCCATCCCCTCACTTTCAGTCTGTATGTGTCCCTAGGTCTGAAGTGCGTTTCTTGTAGACAGCATATATATGAGTCTTGTTTTTGTATCCATTCAGCCAGTCTGTGTGTTTTTGTTGGTGCATTTAATCCATTTACAGTTAAGGTAATTATCAATATGTATGTTCCTATTACCATTTTCTTAATTGTTTTAGGTTTGTTATTGTAGGTCTTTTCCTTCTCTTGTGTTTCCTGCCTAGAGAAGTTCCTTTAGCATTTGTTTTAAAGCTGGTTTGGCGGTGCTGAATTGTCTTAGCTTTTGCTTGTCGGTAAAGGTTTTAATTTCTCTGTTGAATCTGAATGAGATCCTTGCTGGTTAGAGTAATCTTGGTTGTAGGTTTTTCCCTTTCATCACTTTAAATATGTCCTGCCATACCCTTCTGGCTTGCAGTGTTTCTGCTGAAAAGATCAGTTGTTAACCTTATGTGGATTCCCTTGTATGTTATTTGTTGCTTTTCCCTTTCTGCTTTTAGTATTTTTTCTTTGTATTTAATTTTTGATAGTTTAATTAATATGTGTCTTGGTGTGTTTCTCCTTGGATTTATCCTGTATGGGACTCTCTGTGCTTCCTGGACTTGTTTGACTATTTCCTTTACCATATTAGGGAAGTTTTCAACTATAATCTCTTCAAATATTTTCTCAGTCCCTTAATTATGGGACCCCTATAATTCGAATGTTTTTGCATTTAATGTTGTCCCAGAGGTCTCTGAGACTGTTCTCAATTCTTTTCCTTCTTTTTTCTTTATTCTGCTCTGCGGTAATTATTTCCACTATTTTATCTTCCAGGTCACTTATCCATTCTTCTGCCTCAGTTATTTTGCTATTGATTCCTTCTAGAGAATTTTAAATTTCATTTATTGTGTTGTTCATCATTGTTTGTTTGCTCTTTAGGTCTTCTAGGTCCTTGTTAAATGTGTCTTGTATTTTCTCCATTCTATTTCCAAGATTTTGGATCATCTTTACTATCATTACTCTGAATGCTTTTTCAGGTAGACTGCCTATTTCCTCTTCATTTGTTTGGTCGGGTGAGTTTTTACCTTGCTCCTTCATCTGCTGTGTATTTCTCTGTCTTCTCATTTTGCTTAACTTACTGTTTTGGGGGTCTCCTTTTCACAGGCTGCAGGTTTGTAATCCCATTGTTTTTGATGTCTGCCCCCAGTGGGTAAGGTTGGTACAGTGGGTTGTGTAGGCTTCTTGGTGGAGGGGACTGGTGCCTGTGTTCTGGTGGGTGGGGCTGGATCTTGTCTTTCTGGTGGGCAGGGCTGCATCTGGTGGTGTGTTTTGGGGTGTCTGTGAACTTATTATGATTTTAGGCAGCCTCTCTGCTAATGGGTGGGGTTGTGTTCCTGACTTGTTAGTTGTTTGGCATGGGGTGTCCAGCACTAGAGCTTGCTGGTTGTTGAGTGGAGCTGGGTGTTAGCGTTTAGATGGAGATCTCTGGGAGAGCTCTTGCCAATTGATATTATGTGGGGCTGGGAAGTCTCTGTTGGACCAATATCCTGAATTCGGCTCTACCACCTCAGAGGCTCAGGCCTGACACCTGGCTGGAGCACCATGACCCTGTCAGCTCCATGGCTGGAGAAGATGGGCTATGAGTTGGGTGTTAGCCACTGCCCTGTGTAGCTCTGTCTCAGCTGTCTCCAAAGGTGCCCCAGATACAGTGGGTTATTCCACTATTCCTCAGAACTTGCACATGCCAGTCTGGGATTTGTAGATGTCCTCCTGGTACTCTTCATTGAAATACCTTGCCTTCATGGTGGTGAGAGATATGCTAATAGTGTTGGTTCTCTTCAGAGGCTGGGACAGTCTGAGCCTTCATGTGGCCAAGTCAGGAGCAGCTGGCTAACGGTCCCAAAGTGATAACATGTCAGATTCCAAGAAGGCTTTCTGCAGCACGTGAGCAGTAGTCCCAATCAGCCACTCCGCTCAGCTGCAGCACTCTCACTATGGAACTCGGTGGAACCCTCAAACGACGCTTTATGCCAGCCCTAGAGCCTGACTTGCCCACCCAGGCAAGGAGCTGTGGAGAGCATCTCCCGGCCCAGTCTCACCAGAGGAGCAGACACCTGGAAGTTGTGTGGCCAACTGTGGGGGAGCTGAGACATGGGTGGGCAGGGCTGACAGCGTCTGGAGAAAAGCCAGAACCATGGAGAGCTCCTATGCTACCGCCCAGGTGGGGGGAATTAATTCAGAGCTGAGGCTGAGGGTAGCTCCTGGCCCACCCTGCCTGGAAATCCTGGTGTTACCCAACCCGGTCCTGCTAAGGCCAAAATGTCCAATCTTAATGTAAAATATCTAATATTTTTTACGGGAGAAGTATCTTTAGTTACCAATGAACAGTTGATTTTGAAGAGGGGACCCTCTTCAATGTTTGTATACTGTCTTTAATATACTGAATATCACTTTTAATAGATTTCTCTGAATTTTTTTACACAGATATCTGCTAAACACAGATTTTATCCATATATGATGCAGACTTTTCAGGAATATGTCCCTGAAGTGTTGAAATGTTATTATACAGTTAAATTAGTAGTGGTTCATTTTTGGCAGGACGGTTATATGGCTAATTGTTTTTAATCTTCCTTTTGTTTAATAGATTTTTTATTTTTCTGTTATAAGCATTTTCTACTGGTTTGATAAAGTTTATTATATTACAGAGTAATTTAAGAAATCAATTAAGATGCCTCTTAAATTCATATGTTATTTTCTAGGACCACACTTAGGTCTACAGGTTGTTTCCCACATCCTTAATTTGAATAATTAAAATCAACAATTATGTTGCTCCTATGTTTCAGTACTTTCTCTAGGCTAAACATCCACAAACCTCTTAATCCTAACATGTACTAGTGTTTATCAGCCATTCTTAATCATAACACAACTTGGGAATATATTAAAGTATACATTCTTGAGCCCTACTTTACATCAAGAATTAAAATATCCAGGAGAAGACCTGGCCATTTGTAAAAAAAAGAAGAAATTCCCTATTCTAGGTAATCTTTATAATCAAACTAGTTTGGAAATACAACCTTACAAGATTCTCCAAACCCCAAGCCAGTATCTTCCTCACCTGCTACCACCTGCAGTCATATTCTCTTGGCATCTCTGGTCAGTTTGTTCCCATATTTCTTGTCTTCTTGGGGATGCAGAAACTCAAACTGGTGCATTCTTATCAAACAGGGAGTTGTGGGAGAAAAGGCAAGCACCAGCAGGTTAGCTGGTGTTGTAGCTCCTGAGCAGCAGGAGTGGGGTTGGAGTATAACAGGGTCAGATAAAGGGAAAGACATTCTCACCAGGCCTCCAACAATTTCACTGTCTGTGTCACCTTTCCTACTGATCTTTCTCTTTTTTTTGGTGCTCTACGCTTTGTGACCTATGAATCTTCCTTCTGTAAATCTCTTCTCTGTTTTTGATCTCTGATTTTCTATCTGAATGGGATAATCTGATTCTGGTTTCTGATTCCTTTCTTTTCTTGATTGTTTGGGATTGGAACATAAGACCCTCAAAATTTCCCTCTTATAATGAATATTCCAAAGAGTTTCTGCCAAAAATTTTAAGTTTTCTATTCTGGACAGAGAGATAGTAACAACATGAATTGACTCAGACAGGTCTAGATGTTCTTCTTGACCAGATTCATTGAATTCTTGCATAGATACATAGCATCAGGCTGTCATGGAATATATTTAAATTAATTTGTCATATATTAAGTAGATACACCTTATTTTTAATTGTGTTAATTTATGGAAAATGAGACAGAATAATTTCTATTAATGAGATACCTAAACTACACAGCCTAATTCCCATTAGTAGCTGGAAGTCATAGCACTGAAAAATAAATTCTCCTTTAGCGGTATGTATTTCAAGGGTGACACACTAGCATGTTTACAGCATGGAAAGTAAGTGTTCCATAGAAACAATTCTAGCTAGAAAGTACTATATTTCTTCAAATAAGCTCAAATAAAAATATTTCATTTATGGTAGTTTGTTTATGATAGTTTACCATATGATGGAGAAAAATAGACCTATATGTGATTTTAGAGTGATAAAATGATAAATATGGTTATTATAAAGGAACAAATATTGCATTCATTGAAAACTATTTAGAGATTAATATTTTAAGCTTTCTAGACATATAGTTTAATGAATACTTAGAATCAAATAGTCCCTTGTTCAGAAACTGTTTCTGCTATTTACCCGCTATTTACCCTTAGAAAAAATAACAACCTTTCCGAGCCTGAAAATTAAATAGAATCCTATTTACGAAGGACTTATCTTGGTCTACATTAGGTACTATGATGATGATTATTTCCAGTATTGTTCTAATTATCAATTTTGTGTCTTATGTACGTGTACATGATTGCTTAAGTTTTACATATTGAAGTATAATATTTAATTTAGAAGTATATTTTTTGGTGCTTCACAAGAGGGGAAAATAATTACCTATTTCCTAATGAAGGTAATAATTAAAGAAGATAAGAATTCAGAATTTATGCTTATTCATTTCATTGTAGTCATATGTAACAATCCATGGCTGTAATTTGTTTAGTTATTTTATTTATAAACAAATAACAATTTACTACTTAAGTTTAAAATAAATTAAGCCATATCTCCTGTTCTATTTTAGCTTCTCTTAATGCCCCTGTGTAATATCAGTTAGAGGATATTTTTCCTAGGTTTAGAACCATACTTTTGGAATCAATAACATAACCTGCAAAACTCTAAGGAATCTTATAGGCACATCCAATACACTACAATAATTATGTGAATGTTGGTAGACAAAGTTATCTGCCACCACATTTTATAACCCTTGAGTGATTATTTTCTTAAAAGCTGGGACTAGTTATACATACATAGCTTACCTTTGCATGGGCTCCAATAGCAGATCTCTTGCAGGTGATCAAATGAATGCTTTGCATCTAAGCATCACTACCCACTCCTTTTTATCCCCTTTATACAAGAGAGCCCACTTTCATCTGCTGCATATTATCCCAGCCTTTCTGGACCTGGGGTCTGCCATCTAGCTTCTTAATTCAACCAGGAAATGGAGTGTTTCCCCTGCTACCTGACACCCACACTAATTTTTCCTTTTCTCTTGACATCTCTCTCTATCGTCTTGTCTGTGAAATTTGCAGTCTCTGGGTTCAGCTTTCCCTTCTTCTGTTCCACTGCCAAGTCATGGGATATGTTTCTGTGTTGGATAACTATCACCTGGTATATCTATTGCAAAGAACAGACAATGAGCAAAAATGCTGTGCAACATGGATAAAAATTGTATCTCCCTACAAATATTACAAACATTCATCATAGGCCTGATATGTTTCAAGTTATTCTGTGCATAAGGACACAGAACTGAACAATACCAACAAAGTCTGTACTTCCATGGTGCTTACCTCATTTTAATTATTTAGAGAAGCAGTGAGATAGAGAGAAGAACCTCAAATTGAGAGTTAGGATACCAGGGTCAAATGTTAACTTCACTATCCTCCATCTCTTAACTGATGTGGCAACATTTGATTGCCAATATTCCTGTTTCAGCTAGTTCATCATTTTTAGCATATACAATAGTACATTTTAAAGTTATTTGAATACTGTATTGCCTTTTGACATTATTTTATAAACATTAGTATAAACAAGAAACATAGAACTGCTGATTCTATGATAATGTATTTGAGAGAAAAATGGAAATCATTAAGTACTTTTAAAGTGGAAAACTTTGTCATTTGTCATCATTCTGATATTTATTGAACAAAAGCTGGTTGAATTTGCTTAAAGGAAAAGAACAGATCAAAACTTAAAATGTACCAGCAAAGTTTCTAATAGCAATTTTTAGTATAGGAAGGATAGAAGATACCTTTAAAATTATGAAATTTAAAAAGTATTTAAAACGAAAAGTTTACAAGTCCATTGAGCATTCTATTTGAGAAAGAAGAAATTATATCTAACTCCTTTATTCGTGGAAGAAAGCTGGTATTTAAATTTCTTTTACTTACAGTCTCTCACTGATTCCCCTCCTCAATCACCTGCAATAGTCTTCATTGGCCAGTTTTCTTTTGATGGTTATATTGAATTATTGTCTGTCAAGTAAGTGTCACTTCAGGCAAGATGAGAAGTAGAATTTTAGAGAAAAAAAATTCCTTTAGAAATTTTGTCTTATTGTCTACAGTTCACTTTTATATAGTGTGTTTGCAAAAGTCACTCATGAGTTGTGTCATTCTTGGGAAAATATATGTTTTTCACCACAGTTAAAGATTTTATAGTATTTTTAGTTCTCTGGGAACATTCCTGACCCTAACCCATAACATATGTCTCTCTCTTGCTTTTACACATTTCCCTTTGGACATTTTTTTTTTTTTTTTACAACATGAAAATCCTGACAATACAAGTATAAAAATGTTATTAAAAGTTTAAAGTGTTAAACAAATATTGAATGTTTTTAAGTAGCTTTAAATTAAAAACAAAAACCAAAATGTGACCTGATCCAGGCCATTTAGATACTGTTCTGGACTTGCATCCTATGTCAAACTTTTCATATCTCTTCCTTGGGTAATTGAGAAAATGTACTACTCTTAGAGAATGCAAGCATTTCTCTCTGTTGAATATTCCTGTAAATTATATACACACACACACACACACACACACACATATATCAGCTAAGCACAAAGAAATATAGTTCAAACAAGCACAAATCTGAATGTTGTCTGTTTTTATACAGAAGTAAATCCTTTCCTTTTTTTACCCTCTCAGAGAAATTGGCAAGTTGTGATAAATGAATCTAAATGTTCCTTAACTGCAGTTGAGATCAGAGAGAAGATGACTCTTCTGCTCACTCTTGGCTCCAGCCCACTTCCCTCACTGCCACACATATGTACTCACAGGACTGAAGTGATGCTGGGAACCTCTGCCCCACAGCCCACCTGCAGCCTCCCACCCTCACACACTGCTGTGCTGGGTTCCAAGTCATAATAAAGGAGACAAACATGTGACCTGGAAGCCTTACTCCACTCTTTGGGCATTTTCTATCTCCTTGTGCAAAGGAAAAGGCCTGCAGATTCTGCAGCTACACCTTGTTCTGCCTTCCATCTCACCTCCTTAGGGCTGGAGAGGTTGCAAATTATTTTGATATTAGCCAGCACAGCTCTCACATCACAACAGCTCAAAGAGAGGACAAAAGGTCTTCTACTCATTGCTGTGCCTGTTGGCTTGTTTTTATGTTGACTTAATGTCTCGAGATTAAACACATAACCTCAGTTTTCTGTGTTTTGTCTCGAGATTAAACACATAACCTCAGTTTTCTGTGTTTATCAACTATGTTTTCTTAAGTGGATCTGAGCCTAAGAAGATGCTTCTATATTCTTCATGAAATGTTGTGGTATATCTCCAAATATAAATTGATATATTGATTTTCTGAATTATGTGAATTAAGTAATGATAATGGAAAGGCTGCAGCCACATAGCTTCATTATGGAGACTAAGAACAGAGGCCCTACATCAACATGCCTCTCCTATTTGTTCTAGGAGATTTTTGCCCATGAAGGAAATGCTCTAAAACAAGTAAATTCTTTCTAGTCTCAGGAACTCACCCAAATTCCATTAATCCAAACAATAGATCATTAAGGCAGTTTACTTCTCAGGAGATTAAGTTTCACATCTGGGTGGAGCCCTTCTTGGGACAATAGATGACTCTACTGAGCTAACTTGCTTGCTTATCAAACAACTGTTTACTCATAAAGACTATGTCCTCACTGTGTCCATCAACCATAAGCCATTAGTAACACAGTGTTTGGCCAATGCCAATAAAATCCAACATGGAAAGACCCAACTTAAACTTTTCCAACCAAAAACTTTAAACCTTATGATTATGCACACTTAACTTCCACCTTCTAAGGAACTACTAACACCATTTAAGTTAACTACTTTCTTACTGCAGTAATAAACTGGATTTTGTTTGATTAACAGTTATTCTGGTAGTTTTGGGGAAGGAAATCAATATATTTATTTTCTGGATCTTTTCAATTGATAGTATAAGCAACTATTCTTAAACTAATCATAAATAATGACACTCAGCTGATTTTCAACATTTTAATGTTTGAGTCTAAATTTTCAAGAATAGGGAAAAAAATCAGTGATAACCCTATACAGAAGATCCTACTCCAGGCCAAACCTCTTAGATTGTTTTATGTGATCATGGTTTTATCTTGTTTTTCAAGAGCAGATAAATAAAAAATATGGGAATTTAGGTAAGATTTTATAAAAGTGTTCTCTAAATACTAAAGTCTGTGGAGCCTAACCAAACAGAATAAATTTAGGCAGAAGGTAAAAACAAAGCTCTTAATCATTAAAGGAAATCTTACTGAGAGGGAAAATGACCCCTGGAAATCCTTTCCTGACCTAGGATTTTCTTTTTCATACATAGCTTGTGAGCACTGACCATTCATTGAATTAGCATCTCTGACCAATATGCTAAGCTTTATCTCTATTGGATTTTGAAGATAGTTTGACAGTCTGGTAGTTTATTATTTATTTGTAGCAGCCTGAGGTTCTTTACATAGACTCTGATATTATAAAGCAAATGCCACAGCAGTATCAATTTCTCCCTTAATATCTCAGCTCTTTGAGTATTTTATTTCTTGTATGATCCTGGAGGCTTATTGTTTATTGTTTCCCTGGATAGTAAAGATGCATTTTTACTTTTTATGTGTGTTTGCACATGCACGCACGTGCACTAAGAGGCTAGAATCCTATGCTTTCCAAATCTAAAATATCTGTATTGAGGTGCCCTTGTGAATGGTAAGAAGCAGCTTACTTATTTGTTTGATTTATTTTGTTTTTAAAATCGTCCTTATATTAGGTAAACTATAGTCCCATGTTCTGTTCTGCCTTAAAAAAAAGAAACTATTTCCTTATGTCTTTCTGAGTAATTTTCCTTGCCAAAGAAAATTAAATTATTTTTATTTCTCTTTTATCTTCTCTGGAAAACTAAAATGATCTGAGGGTGGAGACTCAAGGAAGATGTATTATTAACTTTGTCTAGATCACCACTGATTTAATTCTTTAATAAATTGCTGGAAATATTTGGACTTCTTAATGAGTTGTATATTGATCAGTTTACATGAGCAGCATGTTTTGTTGTTTTGCTAGAATGATATTGTGGTCTCAAAGTCTGTTGCTAGGAATTCACAGTTTCTACCATCTGCTTCTGTCTTCTGCATATAAAAACATAATCAAGTGTGTGCGTATGTACACACGTACATGCCTATGTCTCTGTGTTCGTGTGTCTCTGTGTTCGTGTGTCTGCATGCGTTTAATTCTAGAGGGGGAGGGAAGATAAAGTTAAAAGAATCTATTCTACATTCCTATAAATCAATACCAAAAATATGGAATGAAAAAGCTTACAATCATTTTCACATATATTCACTACCATTTATTGAACACATTCTGAAATCATATTCAAAAGAAGAGTAAGCATTCCCTTCTATGCTCTCTTCTGTATCTCAGGGGCTAGAAGGCTAGTAATTCTATATCCCAGAATTCCTGAGGACAAGGTTTCTAGGTTCGATTTTACCAGTGAGAGACACTCATGAGAATTCTAGCAAGTAGAAGAAAACAGAAGCCTCTGTTGCAAGAAGCAGCAGCAGGCATAGGGGCTTTGCAGACCAAAGACACAGGGTTTCCCCAGCACATTCTGATTTCCTGGATCAGCTTTCTCTGACCTTCACTCTGACTGCACTTCCTATTCCCCCATACTTAATGTTTTTCTACATGAACTACTTGGAACTCTGAACAGTTTTTGTTTTTCTGAGGGATCCTGAATGCTACCAACGTCCCAGTAGAAGCGAATTTTGCCATCTGTAATGATTTTATCATATAAAAAATTGACAAACCTTCACGTTGATTTCTACTGAGTACTCAAAGACAAGATGTCAAGGCTATGAGATCACACAATTTGCTGAATTAGGCAAGTTTTATTTTTTTTTTACCCAATAGGAATCTAAGGAAAATTCCATAATATATATATGTATTTTTTTTTCATGTAGAACTTCACCAATACCTTTAAGTATTAATTCTTGTTATGGGACACTGAAACAAAATGTGAAGAAAAACTAAAAACTTAATATAGATATCAGGAATATATAGTTCAGTCCATAAATAAATTCTGTCTGTTGCATTTGCAACTGATGATGCATTAATGAACAGTGATAATCCTTTCGTGTTGCTTTTATCTAAACACAACGGTGAGTATTAATAGCATAATTGTGCCTACAGCTTGCTTACTATTCATACTAAGCAGTATGAACTAAGTATTTTGTTCAAATATTTTTCCATTCGTAAAGAAGAAATTGGAAATAGAAGGACTAATTAGTATTTATTATTGGTCACCTCCATGTGTCCCAGGTACTGTGCTTCACATATCTTAAATTGTTTAGTCTGGACAAATGACTTACATAGCAGTTGCTGTCATTCTGATTTTACAAATGGAGACAGATTAAAAGAGATAAGTGATTTTCCCCATGTCACTTAGCCACATGCTCCCTTCTGTGGTTTTCTGTGATATTTTGCCTTAGAGTTTAGGATGAATGTTTAGCAAGTTAATGTGTCTTTTATTTTTTCTGGACATCTAAATGAAAAATAGCATTCAAACCTTGGACAGAAAGGATTTGATGAATTGTAATTATTTGTATTTTAAATTTAGGCAAGAAAATTACATGATTCAGTCTTTAGTTCCTAAATTCTAACTTGCTCCAAAACAGGATATTTAGTCATGGAGTTATATAATAGAGAAGATTAGAAAAGATGTATGTATATTCTAAGCCCTGGGATTTCATGATTGCATAATGAACATGTAGCTGATACCCTGAGGATTGAGTGGGCACTGATCATCGTATCAGAAAGAATGCAGTAGATGAGGTAGCTAGGAATTTCACAGCCTTCTTCATCCTTCATCTGGAACTCATTATACATTAGGAAATGTTCTATACACAAAGACTAAAGAAGTGATACTAAAGAAGAATAGGCTTTAGAGCCAGAACCTTTAACCAGGAAGGAATTCTGGAGAAATCTGTGGGATTGGGGTGAATTGGTGCTGCTAGATGACAAGAATGCTTTTGTATCACATTCCTTTGATAAGGGAAAGATTTCTAAATTGAGCTGACTGAGGAAAGAACTAAGTGAAGGCTTTTGTGGCTTCGGAGCAAATTGTAACATAAGCTTCTATAGTGAAGATGATGTGTTAAACCTTAGGTGTTTTAACCAGCCAATTTGTTTGAAATATCTCAGGTCCACTTTTTTTTTTTTTTTTTCGGTACGCGGGCCTCTCACTGTTGTGGGCTCTCCCGTTGCGGAGCACAGGCTCCAGACGCGCAGGCTCAGCGGCCATGGCTCACGGGCCCAGCCGCTCCGCGGCAAATGGGATCCTCCCGGACCGAGGCGCGAACCCGCGTCCCCTGCATCGGCAGGCGGACTCTCAACCACTGCGCCACCAGGGAAGCCCTCAGGTCCACTTTGAGTTACCTCCTAATCATTTTAAGGGAGATTATGAAAAACTGTTCCAAAGATCATTTTTAACTGGCAGCTGGTACTCAACAATTGCTATGGAGAATGTGGCCCTTGCTCTGACTGGATCAAGTGTGTAAGGCTCATCAGGGACACTGAGGATTTCTAACTGGTCTTGATTTTGACCTAATGCTTTAGAATTTGCCAGTGGGCTAACCCTGTAGCATCCACTCTGATGATAACTTTGAAAATTATACTGTTTGGCTAACTTCTCATTTGTTTTCACGATGAGTTAGGGGAATTAGGGAATTCCTAAGAAGGAAGAGAAACCTGGTAAAGCCTCACCTTGCTGAAAGATGAATCAGTTGTCCGCAGTTGTGTCTCAGAGCCAAGCTAGGATCAAAGAGATTCTGCAACAGTTACATATATAATTAAACTGGTTATTCACAAACAATGTGGAACAACAGCAATTATAGTATACTCCTGGCCTGCCTTTTCACCCATTTTTCTTCTGTTATATGATGTCTATTTTGTGTAGGTAGATAATATCAGAAAGATTTCTTTGGGACTCTTGGCAAATCACTCTACTTCTTTTGGACTCAGTTCCTTTTTTCCATGGGCTGAGAGAATTAGAGTCTATGATGTATAAGTTTCTCTCAGTTATAAAAGTTCTGTGGCTTTATGATTATATACATTGAAAAGAATTATATAATTATATGTCTTCCTATTCGAGCTAACTATAAAGATGTGAAAAGAATTAGGACTGTGTTTTCTTGAGTTGTCATAATGCTTTACATATATTAAGCACACAATGGCTATGTTTTTTTAATTGAATTGAATTTTATTTTCTTGGAAAATAACTTTAATTTGAAATCCATTGCATTCATTGAAGCCTGGGCTGAGAGCCAGAGAACTGGCAAGCATCTTCCCATTATCCTCTCTCTCTCTCTCTCTCTCTCTCTCTCACTTGCACGTGCGTGCGCGCACACACACACACACACACACACACACACGCCCCTCCAAGAGTTTTCTATTGTTTCCTCATCCCCACACATTGTTCAAAGACCCTAATTATGTCACACTGTCCAGACTCACCAATCTCCCAAAATACTTTTCATTCCAAAATTCCTTGCTCCATTCTCTGCCATCAGTTAAAACTCAAAAATAAATTTTCTCAAAAACCAGAGGGAAATAGTCTCATTCAGTTAATCAATTATATGAAATGAGTGATAACCCTTTAATCTCCTACACATACTTAATTTTAGAAACCTTGCTACCATTGGTGAACATGAACCTGAGATTGGTGACGATCCTGCTATATAACAAGATAAACTGACAAATATATTGGAGTATAGTAAAAACTGGAGGGCAGTCTGGGTGTCTAGGTTCAGAGTTGGCTTCACCAGTATGATTCTATCTCCACCTCACCTCCATCTCCTTCCCTTTTTCAATTGTGAATCCACAGAATTTTTAAATGCTCAGAGTTTCACAATGCTTTTCAAACTCAAAGTGAGAGATACTGTATTAGGATGACATCACCTGGGTGGGAAAGATGTTTTCAAGGTATTATTTTTATCAGTCATTTATTTATAAATATGGAAGGCCTCTGTTTTTAGGAGAATCTTTTTAAAGCACAACTCCTCACAAAAGAGATACTTTTTTGAATGCTTTATCACACTTTAATGCAGTGAATTTCTGAATTATTGCATGTTTCACTATAATAGAGCTATATATCAGGATAAAAGATTGATGATGTGAACACAGAAGCATTGCCATTCAGTGAAATAAAACCAAATAACTTTGAAGTTCAAAAATTATTTAAACTGTAAGCAAAATCTACTTAGAAATATGGAAGCACAACTAAAACTAAAGCATTAGACATGTGCAATCTAAATTATTAAAAGTTGCATATAAAATAAAATGAGATTTAAGTACACTAAAGATGGCATATGGAACATTTCAAGTGCTAAAGAAAAATGATACACTTTATATTGATTTTATTTTATTGGATACAAACCAAAATGCAATCTTATCAACTAATCTCTTTTAAAAGTCCTTGGATTCCTGGATTCTTTCCAGGAATGAATCAAAGTTTTGAAAAGTCGTGGTTATCTGCCTTCAAGATGAAACCATGATTATAGGAGATTGTCCTAAATTTTAAGAGCTTTTTGCAGAGAGTGTTTCAGTATTGGCTAGATTCACATAAAACATGTAGGCAGTATGATACACAGGAAAGATCACTGGAGTTCTAATCTTGAACATTGTAAGTCATCATCACCCCACTGAAGATCAGAATGACTTTGTCATTTAAACATTCTAGGCCTCACTTTTCTTATCTGTAAAATAAGAAAATTGGTCTAAGTGGTTTATAAAATCTTTGCTGGAACAAAATGTTATTAATAATAACATCACCTTAAGGTGAGTCAAAAACAGAACCTATTATTTAGCAGTAGACCTGGACATTATGCTATTAGAACACCTTCCAAGCTAAGAAGGATGATTCACAGTTAAACCCTGAGGTTTAATCCATTTTTCTAACTCTCTGTGTAGGATTTTAAGTAGTCAAACTTCATGATAAATAAATTGAAAGGAATTAGAAATAGTTTCTCCAAACCAGTGGAGATTAGAATTCTTTAGGAAAGTTGTTAGAAATGCAGACTGATTCTTGAAGCCCATTCATAGAGAATCTGATTTAGTATTTCTTTGAAAAGGCCAAGATATTTGCATTTTAAGAATTATTTTCAGATATTCTGATCCAGATAGCATAATGGACACCAATCTGACAAACATTCTCCTAAACCATTGTTAGAGCAGCACCTATGTTATTCATCATGGGAAGACAGTGAATTATCACTGATATTAAATCTTGTTTTAATGTCTGGCTGAGTGACAATCCTTTTCTTACCTAAAACTGAACACTCTAATGCCTCATGATAAGTCCAGGGAAAAATATGGTAGCCACCATTTCTGAACTTGTCTCTCTGCTTTGCCCTTACCTAATATCTAGATTCTAAGAAAAATCCTTCTGATTTATGAGTGCTTGATTTTATTTCACCCAGTTTCTGACTCCAGCTCTGTAATAGAGAAAACCTTGATTTTTTTTTTTAATGCTGTGTGAGAAAAGCACTCAGGATTTTGGGAAAGAATCTCAGCTCCAGGCTAAGGGGTATAAACATATGTCTATAGAATATGTGTTGGGACTTTTGTCTGGACTCAGGATTGTCACACTCCTTTGGATTTGGATACTGGTACTTATCAAAAACAGTTGCAGGATAAGCACAAGGGGATTTCCTTACAGAAAAGTGGTAGAAATGGTGAACGGCTTAAGCGACTGTATCAAGCAGAACATTCCAAATGCTACTTTATTGAGTACCCTAGCAGTGGGGAACATTGAGTAACCCTGTGGTAGGCAGAATTCTAAGTTGGTTCCTTAAGATTCCCTCCTCTTGATGCATATACATCTTTACCTAGTTATTCAACCAAATACTTATCCAGGTGCTACTATGAAGAGATTATGAAGATGTTATGAGTCCCCAAATCAACTGACTTTAAAATTGGGAGATTATTCTCAGTGAATCTGAGCTAGTCAGGTGAACCCTTAAAAGAGAAGTGTGAGAGAAATTCAACATTGAAGATGGAGTTAGCCACGTGGCAAGAAATGCAGCTGGGCTCCAGAAGCTGAGAATATCCCCTGGCTGCTATTCCACGAGGAAATGGGGACTTCAGTTCTACAACTTATAAGGAACTGAAAAATACCAACAACCTGACTGAGCTTTAAAACAGACTCTTTCTTAGTCAAGCCTTTGGATGAGAAGCCAGTCACACCAAACCCAGACTTCTGACCTACAAAACTTTGAACTAATAAATTTGTGTTGTTTTAAGCTGCTAAATTTGTGGGTTTTTGTTGCAGAAGCATTAACAAATTAATATGACTTTTCATTTAATGTTCAATCACATTATCCCTCAAGGATTGTAAATTCATGGTAAACTTCCAAGTCACAAGTCTGATATTTCAGTATGATTTTAGTGATAATTGTCTTTCATCACCCTCTAAATCTGGGGGAATGTATAACTTGTCCAAAGTAGCTATGTTAAATCTCTGTTAAAATTATTAGTTAACTAAAAATGGCCTATCATCTGGCCATTTGTTGCTGTTAATCACTGTCATTTATATATAAGATCTTATTCAACATTTGTAACAATGTTGTGAAAAAATTATTATCCCAATTATACATGTGAGAAAAATGGAATTCAGCAAGGATAAGAGAATTAAGTTTCATAGTCTCACAGCAAGTTAATGAAAGGATTTGGTTTCAAAATATGTCTTTTGATTCCAATTTCAAGATTCTTTGTACTTTTCCACAGCTTTGGCACAGTCCCCCTGTCTCAGATCTTTTATTGACTTGTTTAAGAAGAAGTGATTGAAGAGTAATGTATAAGTCTCTTTTCTGTGTGCTTTGGAAATTTATGTAAAGAAGAAACTCTGAACTTAGTTTTCATTCATGATCATCTTGGGGTTAGAGGAGAAGCTTGCTAGCAAAGCAGATTAAGTGAGGTTATTCTTTTGTACCTTCTCACCTCATTCTGATCTCTGATTTGCTAGACCCACCCCCCAACTCCCAGAAACATATACACCCTTACCATGCAGTCTAGCAGCCATGCTTCTTAATATTTACACAAAGCAGTTGAAAATGTATGTTCATGCAAAAACCTGCACATGGATGTTTATAGCAGTTTTATTCATAATTGCCAAAAATTGGAAGCAATCAAGATGTCCTTCAGTAGGTGAAAGGATAAAGTGGCACCTCCAGACAGTGGGATATTGTTCAGCACTAAAAAGAAATGAGCTATTATTAAGCCATAAAAAGATATGGAGGAACTTTCAATGCATATTAATAAGTGAAAGAAGTCAATCTGAAAAGGCTAAATACTGTATGATTCTGACTATATGACATCCTGTAAAAGGCAAAACTGAGGAGAAAGTAAAAAAATCAATGGTTGCCAGTTGTTGGCAGGTGGAGGAGGAGAGGTGATTAGGCAGAGCATACAAGATTTGGAGGGAAGTGAAAATAGTCTGTATAATACTATAATGTTGGATACATGTCATTATACCTTTGTTCAAACCTATAGAATGGATAATACAAAGAGTGAACTCTAATGTAAACTATGGACTTTGGTTGATTGTGATGTGTCAGTGTAGATTCATCAGTGATTACAAACATACTACGCTTATGGAGGATGTTGATAATGGGAGAGGCTATGCATGTGTGGAGTTGGGGGATACACAGGAAATCTCAGTACCTTCCTCTTAATTTTTGTTGTGAACCTAAAACTACTCTCGAAAAAAAAAAGTCTTTTTAAAAAGAAAGACATCTAAAATTAATCAAATATTAATGCCAGTCATGTCTCTTTCTCATCAATTAGGTTTTTATGGATTAGTAGCTTGATTCCATTTTGGTTTTTCATAGCTTTTTAGTGGTGACAGGTGGGGATGGGACTTACTTTATCTTAATCCATCAGAACCAGAAACCTTGTGAAATGGCGCATAATGGAATCACTATCTACCAAGTTGCCCAAACCAGACTTGTAAACAAGTTATTCCAGACATGCCCTTCTCCTTGCTCTCTGTATTCCACATGCAATAATTTTACAATTTAAATGAGCCTTAATCCTATTAATGTCCTCTATTCTAATTGCTGCTGTCTTAATATAGTACCAATGGTTCTCAAACTTTGGCTTGCATTAGAATTACCTGGAGGGCTTTTTGAAACACAGATTTGTGGGCCCCATCTCCACGGTTTCTGATTTAGTATGTCTGGGGTGAGGCCTGAGAATATTCATTTCTTTTGTTTTAATATATTTTGTACATTTATTTTGCAAATAAGTTTATAATTGTATAAACAATTATTTATTTTTACTAAAAAAGGGTTTCAAAAGATTAAGAATTCTAATTAATATATGTGGTTAAAGGTGCCATGTATGATAATCGGAATAGGATATTTTGGGGGACTAAGAAAAGGTATACGGTAAGGAGATGATTTTTTAAGGAAAAAGAAAGTGATTCCATCCCAAAGCTGGTCATTTCTAATAGGAAAACAAACAATCTGACAAACAAACAAAAAATAAAGGGACAAACTAAACTGGAAACAGAAAGTTATAAAAGGTTTGTGAAAAAAAAGGAAATCTTTAGAAAGAAATTTTATGTGTGGTCATGTTACTCGAAAACTGGGTTCACCTCTTGTTGGGTGTTGAGTCAACAGACACAACCAAGACAAAGATTGGGAGAAGGAAGGATTTACTACTTGCAGCAAGAAGGAGAATACCGGGGCATTGTGCCAAAGCATTGTCTCAGAATATTCATTTCTAACAAGTTTCTAGATGATGCTAATGCTGGTAGTCCAGGAACCACACTTTGAGAAACACTGATTTAGACCTTCAGTTCTCCGTCTTCTGATGCCTGCGCTGGTCTCTGAAATACCACATTACCCTACAGTATTTCTTCTCTTATCCATTCTCTCCATTTCCTTCAGACAACATTTTCTAAAATACAATCTGGCAAAGCCATTTCCATATTAAAACTTTGATAACTCCTTCCATATCCTAGAGGATAAATTTTAAACTCCTTAACAAAATTCCTGCTTAACACTAACCTTGTTTATTGCGACTTTTTCTCTTACCCTATGGGTGTTCCAACTCTACTGAAGTACCTTCAGTTCCCCAACTTCAGGCTCTCTCTTCCCAGGGTTTTCACATATACCATTCCATCTCCTAACTTCACTCCACTCCCCATCTCCAGCCTCCTGAATTGACCAGCATCTATTTGCTATTCATGGCTCAGCTTAGGTATCACCTCTGGAAAGCCTTTGTTGATTACTCCTCTTATGTATTAGGTTGTCTCTCCTTCATGTTCCTATACCAGCATGAATTTATCTCTTCACAGCATAAATTGCATATTGCAATTGTTAGTCCATCTCAACAATCCGAAAACTCCTTCAGCCAATGATCAGCCTACTTATCTTTTTCTCACTGGTGCCTAGTGATGGTCAGGTACATAGTAGATGTTCAATAAATCCTCCTTGGATGAATGATTCAGTAAATAAGGGAATGAACAAAGGAGTGTATTAAAAATGATCTGTCTACTCATTTATCTGGAAGTCTAAAGATCTTCAACATCTCAGAATTCCCTTTTTATCAGAGTAAATAATTTATACTCTTGTGTTCTTCAGTTTGGCTGGCATGATATGTTTAGCTCTCTTAGTCCTTTCAAGGCTTCACAAATGCTGATGAAGCCAGAAGTAGAGAACATTTTAAGAGAATTGGGTGGGCAATTCAGTTTTATGGTGTCAGTGAAATGACATCTCTCCCTAATGTAAGAGAGTTGGAACAACAACTGAAGATGAAAGAAAACACACAAATACACACACATGGACATAAGTTTAGCTAATCTTTGGAACCACTTCCCAGTTCTCTTCTAAATCTTAAATCAAGTAACTTTGTTGCTTCTCCTATAAGTATCTGAGTTCCATGCCAAAAAGTTGCCCAACAAATTATTCTTTTTGTTTTGTTTTGTTTGTTTGTTTTAAACAAAGCCAGTATATCTGGCTTTCTAACAAAAGAGATTAATTAAAACAAAGGACATTTAATTTTAGAACTAGAAACATAGGTTAATTGGACAAAATAAACATATTCTAAACGCGAAAAACTGAAGGTACAGAATGGTAAACTCATGACAAAGCCATGTGTGAATTCATATTTAGAAAACAACCCATCTCTGAGTCTAGACATAGAACAATCATGTGAAGTATTAATGTGAAACAGATATTTGCTTTTATTGCATTTAACTCTGTCTTTAAAAGACCAGTAGTTCTCATAAATGGTGTGGAATTAAGCCCATTGTTTAAGAAACTTTTACATGATTCTACCTGCTCACTATGGATATTACCAATAATTTACAAAAATATCATTATAAACATAATTTTCTGAAGAAAAAAGATTATATTACATGTAAGAAATATGAGTTTGTATAACTTATGTGAAGATATTTTTAAATTTCTAATGGAGTGTTGGAGAGTTGGGATTGGTATGGTCTGAATTTTGTTCAAAGCAACTTGCTAGTTCCCTTCTCCACACAAACTATCTGTGAAATACGAAGCTGTGATACCACACAGCTATTTATTTTCTAGTATGAGGTGTCAGATCCCTGCTTATCAAACACAGGGTAAGCAGCCTCTTTGTACACACATTTTTTTCTGTTATGCTTCCTTAATTAATTCCTCTGATTTTATAAAATACACCAAATGTTGGATAGAAAAAATGATTATCCTCTATTTATACCTTGTAGGTAAAGTAAAAAACATTTAAGCATCTTTTCAGTGATCTAGAAAATTATCAGCATCCAATCTGATATGGCCTGAATTCCAAATTTCCAGTCTCCTGATTTCTAAAAAGTGTATGCATACGTGTGATTCAACTAATTAAACTATATTGTAGAATACATCATTTTCAGGATTTTCTAGATTTTAATTCCCTAGGTCTTCTTGATTCAGCATTTCTTTCTGTCCTGAATCTTAGAGGAAAAATAGTTTGGTAATAAAATAAAATAAAAGACGTCTTTTGATAGTGGAAGGTTTAAAATGGATTAAAAGGTTTTTATTGGAATCTCTATTCATTAGGTGCATTAGGGGAGGACACTAAAAAAAATCAATGTTTGACTTTTACTTTAACCTTAAAATGTCATTAAATTCCCCACATGAAAAGGTTGATGCAAACACTCTTTTACTTAATTGACAACACTTCCATTCTCTGTAGCATTTTGTAAAAGAAAGGGAGCCTATGTGAAAGGTGTAGTAAAGGTCAAAACTCAATTTGAAATATTTAGTGTTTAGATGGAAGGTCTTTATGAGTGCAGACAGATTTAATAATTAATTTTTCCACTTTTTCCATGTAACTCATCATTGTTTTTTTCAGGACATTCAGATGAATACTTTTATAGACTAAATTACATAATTCATATTTGGGCATTAAGGCACTGTCCTTCCATTTATGGTTATCCAGTAACCTTTCACCTGTTCTCACCGTGATGCCAACCAGGAAGGAGGGATTGTTTTTGTCTTGTGTTGTTTTTGTTATTAATATGCTTTTTTATCCTAGTTGTTAATGCAGAAGAAAAAGTTAGCTTGCGGACAGAGCATTGACTAAATTAGTCACATTTCCATACTTAGCCAAGGATACAACTTAATCTTTGTAGCTGTGAAAAAATAAATCCTACTTTTAAACACATATACTAAAGAATTTAATACTCTATTTCCCATTGAAGATTTGTGACTGCTGGTAAGCAAATAGCTGTTAAGTTCAAGCTTTGTCTTCATAGGACTAGTTCCTAAGGCAGTTTTTAAATTTCAATGGGGGCATTTAAAAATCTAAACTCAAATCGATTTTGTTGGCAACATATTGCAAGGACACGTTTATATTCTAAAAATACTTCTCTATTTTTGTTTGAATGTCAAAAGATAGACCATGATACTGAGTTCCCTTCTAGACGTGCTAAAAAGCTAAATTTTGCCATTTACCAAATCTACAAATATCCTGTGAAATTGTGGTTGGCATTTGTAACAGCAGTTCTCTGCTTGCCAAATTCATGCACACATAAGACATTTTATACCATATAAGAATGTATGGATAAAATCAGACAGATTTCTCCAAAGTCTATGATATTTTCTGGGAGTAGGGAAGACTGGAAACGGAAAATGGAAAAATATCATGGGCTTTGCAATCAAGCATTTCTGGTTTCAGGACCCAGCTCTACCATTTCCTATTTTTGTAAACCTTGCCAATTTATCTGGTCTCTCTGTACCTTCATTTTCTCACCTGTAAAAGAGTGTAAATGTCCTCCTCAGAGATAGTGAGGAGTATAGGAGTTGATTTTGCGAATGTTACAAAATGTAATATACGCAACAAAACCGCAACTGATAAATAGTAGATGTTCAATAAATGGTGGATTTTTATATATTCACTAATCATCACATTTAATATGGAAGTTTGTTACATTAAAAAGATAAACTGTTAGACAAATGGATACAAAACAGAATTTTTTTCAGTTTGAATTATCTAGCCATCTATCTATCTACCTATCTATCTGTGTGTGTGTGTGTGTGTGTGTGTGTGTGTATAATTTTACTGAGGTATAACTGACATAACATTATATTATTTTCAGGTATACAACACAATGATTCCATATTTGTATATATTGCAAAATTATCACCACAATAAGTCTAGTTAACATCCATCCCCATACATAGTTACAACATATTTTTTTCTTGTGATGAGAACTTTTAAGAATTATTCTCTTAGCAGCTTGAAAACATACAATAAGGTATTATTAACTGTAGTCACCATACCGTACATTACATCCTCATGACTTTTTACTATATAACTGATAGTTTGTACCTTTTGACAGGACAGAAAACGTTTGATGGCAGAGGAGAAAGAAGATTACCAGGACCCTTGATAGCTCTGAGCTGGACAGTTTGGAGACATTGAATATCTACAGAATCTCTGAGAAAAGTGAATAACTGAAAGGTACAAAGGGGAGAGTCTGACCATGTTTAATTTTGCCTATTGTGAAAGCAACAACATCTATAAGTAGAAAGTATAAAATAAGAACTTATTTTTTGTTAGTTCATAGTAAAAGAATCTCCCTCTGGAGTGTTTTCGTGGAAAAGTGTGGACTAAAGAGGAGTGTTATATTATGGAAGGTTGGAGATAAAGATAGCTGTGGTATCTAGAACAGAGAATTTACTAGGGCTCAAAATCTAGCCACTCACCACAGGTAGGGAATAGTAGTAACATGGAAGCTCCGCAGCAATGGAAAACCCCTAGCAAAGATTGAGTGTCTCCTTGTTTTTTCTTATGCTCTTGGATGGGATGTGCAAGTGTGCATTCACCTCATAAACCAGTCTAAACCTCTCTTTTCCTCTGACAATACACACTGGGAAAGTACAATGGAAATGTGTTATTAGTCAATGTATTCCACTCTTTAGGGTCTGTCTCTAACCCAGCTTGCTTATTAGAAAATGGAATTATTGTGGGTAACTCAATATCTGGCTATGTCAGAGGGGTGTGCAGCATCACCCCCTGACCCAAGTTAATTAGAGTAAATTTCTGAAACACACTAGTAGATACTTGGAAAGCTAATTGTGGTAGAGAAACAGAAAAGGAGAGGGAAGAAAACCTTACTGAAATTCAGGGGTTGCCAATGCATACCATGGGAGATGAAGAAAAGAGAGTATAGTAGCCTAACTATATATTATATTACTTAGAACAAAGAAGTAAATTAAATATTAAATATCAGTAATCGCCATATTTCTTTAATTCAATAATGCCAAATATTTTGCTTTTCAAACTTGATTGTTCTATTTTTAGTTAAACTGGAAGTTTTAGTCAAATTGGAATTTGTTTTTATTTAATAGATTGTATTTATTTTTAAAGATAAAATCAATTCATGTAGTTTGTAATTAGGTAAATGCAAGAACAAGCAAACAAACACAGAAGTAGTTGTGCATATTCCACTCCCGAGAGACGGAGAACAAATGTTAATATAGATTAAAAGAGATTTAAGAGGCAGATCAAACAGTTTCAATGAATATTTTTAAAAAACAGGAAAAAGAGGAAAGGGAGGAGGAGGTAGAGGAGATTTATAAGCCAATCAGGAAAATGTGGACACTTACTGTTTGTATAAGGCTATTAAAGAATTTATGTTGATTTCTGAGTGGGATAATGATTGTTGCAGTTATTTTTTAAAAGTACAATCCATGTCTTAGAATGTATTGAATTTAACAGATTAATTGATATGATGTTCGAAATTTGCTAAAAAATAATGCAATGGCAGAAAAAAATGGATAGACATAGAGAAAACAAAATTAGTAATGAATCAATAATTGTGGAATCTGGGTAATATTCCTGAAAAACAGATTGCTTCCCAAAATAATTCTACTAGTTTATACTACCATCAGCTCTGTGAATTTCAGAAAGCACTTTTACCAGAATTTTTATATGTCTTCTTGAAATTTTGTTGTATTCGATGTGCCACTACCCAGCTTATCCGTCATAGTCACCAATCACACAAATGCCAAATTTGAAATTTTAAATATGGGGTGGGGAGATAAGAGATGGGTGACAAAAGGAATAAATTTGCCAAATCTGTATGGTTGTAAAAAAACACAGTCTGGGACGGAGTAGGGAGCTGCTACATCTCCATGCGTTTTGGGTCGAGGATTTAAAACTCGTATGTGCCAGGCCTTCAACATGTATTTATAGAAACTGACAATTGCCTGATCCCATTATATTTCAATTTTGTACTTTGCAATTAGTGATTTATGAGGTAAGAAAGGGCAAACTGATAATTACATCTTTTATTTTCCAGGACATCCTCTTTCTACATTCAACAACTTGTAATCAAATTCCTCAGCACTTTCACATACTATTTGGTCTTGTCTGATGTTGGCAAGCTAGTAAATTTCATGATACGCTAAAAAATAATTAAATTTCTTTGACAATAAGTGCTCCCATTTTATTAAATATCTTGTAATAGAAAAGGTATTGAGGAGAGAAACTTCTATTCGTAGATATGAGGCATTTTATTAACATCTACAGAAGTATCACTACGTTTGAAAAGCAATTTAGATTTCATTCTAAGTTAAGGAATCTTTGTGTGAGAATGTGTGAAATCTCATGAATATTTGTTATATTTTAAAGAAACTAATTAACATATAGGTGAAGCAATTTGAAAAGTGAGATATTTTATCTTATGGCAAGAAAATACTTTTTAAAGTAATGTTACCTGTTATTCTGTGGCACATACCACCTTGGTCATGGTTACAAATTCACAAGTATACTCTATTCAGAATCACTTCATGCATAATGCCAAAGTAATTATAATGCAAGCATATTCAAATATAGTAAGGAGATTTAATTTTTATAAGAAATATGATTGTTTTCATTAAAGGTAGCACCCTAGGAAATACTTTTAAACATTAAATCCACTTAACATCCACTTTCCTACAAGTAAAGATCACCATTTATTTTCTCTAGATATGTTATATGTTTACATTTTTAAAAAATCACATTGGCAACTATGTGGTGAATGGAATTTTCATGTGGGGAAGGAGGTGGAAAGAGCAGACACAAGTAGACCTATCAGGAGAATTTGTGATGTCCAGGCGCAAGACGGTAATGATTTGAAATAGAGCAGTAGTAAAGGTAACAGAGAAGTAGACAGATTAGAAGTAGGGTAGGCAGTATTTTCCAAAGTAGTGAATGTGAAGGGTTTAGTGAAATAAAAATCTAGGACAATTCCTAGACATTGGCTTGAGCAACTGAATTGGTGAGAAGGGAAGGTTTGGCACAAAAATTAGGAATTTCATTTCAGCCTTATGTTTGAAATACTGGATATCCAAGTGAAAAGGATAAATAGACAATTAGTTATTGAAGTTTGATGGGGTAAATAGTATATGTTGTATTTATAGACATGGAAATGGATTAATAAAACCATGTAAGGAGAGTAGGAGGAAGACAACCCTGTGGGTGATTCTTCTGCTAAATTCAAAATAATACAGTGTTTCAATAAGGGAAAATTGATAAACTGAATCAAATAAGGCTAAGGGAGCAGTTAAGATAACAATAGAAAAATGATCATTAGATATAGGAGACAAATTAAAGATGTCTTTGATAACAAATTAATAGAATGATGAGGAAATAAGCCTAGTAGAAGTAGGATAATGAGAAAATTCAATGTAAGTTAATGTTGACAGCAACAAGAGATGCCTCTTTCAAGAAATTTAGTTATGAAGGTGTACTAGTTTTTTATACTGCTGTAGCAAATTAAGCAGCATAAATAATACGGTTTATTATTTCACAGTTCTATAAGTCAGAAAAACAGCACAGATCTCACTGGGCTAATATCAAGGTATAGACAGAACTGTGTTCCTTTCTGGAGACTCTGGAGAAGAATTGGTTTCCTTGTCTTTCCCAGTTCTAAAGGATATCACATTCTTTGGTTCATAGCCCCATGAGCAAGCAACATTGAGTCTCTGCAATACTAGCAGCATCAAATCTCTCTCTGACCCTTTATCATTATCACATCTCTCTCTCTATAACCCAGCCAGAAAAGGTTCTTGAATTTTAAGGGCTCATATAATTAGACTGGGCCCACCTGAATAATCCAGAATAATCTCCCTATTTCAAGGGCCATACCATTAATCACGTCTGCAAAGTCTTTGTTTTGAATGCCTTTGCATTGTAAGATAACATATTTACTGGTTCCAGGGATTAGGAGATGTACTTATTTGGAGGCCATTGTTCTCTCTACCACAGAAGGGAAGCAAAGAGAGTGGGTACGTAGTTAGAGGAAGATATTAGGGGAGTTTATTTTATTTTATATTGGAAATATTCAAGTAGAGGTTATGAAGTATTCAGTAGATAAAATGCAAACGTATATGAATATGTTTGAATAAACAGTGTATAGTATTCAAGATACGTTACTCTTCTCTCATCTTTCTCTTTTCCTTCTCTTTGACACAGATTTTTCTTTCATTAATAAGTCAATTTTTTTATCAACATGCTATTTATATTCTTCTAAAATACATCCTTCTTAATTTAAAAAAACAATTAAAAGACTGAGAAACAGACTTACCCTGCCTCACACCTCCTCATCCCACAGTAATATGAGGGAAAAAAAGTAGCAAAAGAAGAAAAAGCTAATCACAGAACACTATGTGGTTTAGTAATAAATAGTATTTTTTATATTCATCATAATGTACAGAGCAAATGTTGATTTAACCAAAAAAATTTTGATTTCTATTTTGAGAGAATAGCAGAAGCCAATAAAAGATAGCTAAAATACTTGTTGCAACAAAATTTGTACTGATGAAAAATTTTTAATGATGTAAATATCTATCAAAATAAAAGAGTGAATAAATGTCATTAATCTTATAAACTTATACAGCAGTAAAACTAAAATGAATAAAACCCTCCCGCATAAACATGGATAAAATTTAAAACATAATTTTAGGGGAAAAATTTTACAGAAAGCATGATAACATCTTTTACATTTAAAAATATGCAAACGCATATAAAATAGTTTTATGTGTAGGAGTGATAAATTCATAGTAATTACTTCTTAGATGAGAATGAGAGGAATGGGATCATGAAAAGCTACACAGAGGATTTAAATTTTATTTGAAATATTTCATTTAAGCTAGGTGATAGGTACACAGGTGTTCATTATATATTTTTCTATGACCTTACATGCCTGTAGTAATTCACAAAAGTAATTTTCAAATAAAATCAAGCAACAATCAAACAAGCAGACAAACTCTAAGACAAAATGGTGATGAGAACACTTATACCAGAGGGAGCCATGAGGAAAGAAATAAATGACCTGCATAGTCCCTTGCACATACTAGACATGCAATAAATACTTTTCCTTTTGTGGAATTCTTTAAAGGCCTAAATGCAAGGGAACAGCAAGGGAGAGATATACAGGTAAAGCTACTATGAGAGGTATGTTTGACTTCATAAAAGGAAGGGGCTAAGAAAAGATATTCTCTAAGACGGCCACCTATTCAAACCTCATATAATTATGACTTAAGTGATTCCTGATTTGTGATGCCAACAGCCTTAAAACTCTAATAGTTTGAAACCCGTTAATCTAGCTCCATTATCCTCTCCCATAAGAAAGACTGAGATAATTTTTCCAATCTGTATTTGAAAGCAGGTTGAGTTGCTGCCCAAAAACAGCTACAGCATTTAAAGTAATTAGGTTTTACTTTATTTTAATATGTTTTGTCTTACAATAAAATATCTGGAAGAGAAGAGGAAGACCTTTTAAGCAAAGAGTTAAAAGTCAGAAAATTTAGTTTTACAGAAATTATGTTTTATCACATTACTGTATCTTAGAGTTTAGTACGGAAGTTATTCTTTTCATATTCAGGCTGTTTTATCTCTTCAAGACTGTGTGAAATATTTATTTGTCCTACTGAATATGTCTCGTCTCATTTATTGTGAAATATTTACTTTCTCCCAGCAGCAGCTATCATACATTTTGTTAGATCTGTCTATTTTCAAACACCAGACCAATGAGATAGTCAACTTTTTCAAATATTCCTGTGTGGCAAATATTTTATTTTTAATTTTAATAAATACATTAAGCTGTTTTATGAATCTAATATGAAATAATTTAATATCACTATTCTAATGTTTCCTTATGTTTTTTTATTGCTATGTGATACATTATAGTTGACAATTTGTGGTATATGGTTGCGGCAGATTGTATTTTTCCAAAAACCTGTGTAACACTATCTCCTGTTGTTCATGGACTTCTTATGTGTGACCTTACCACATCCCCGTCTGGAAAAGGAGCTGATATCCTTTCCCCTTGAATCTGGCTGGAATGTTGTTATAGCCTTGGCTTATAGAGTATAGTGGAAGTGATGCTATGTGGTTTCTGAGGGTAGGTTATAAAAGGCAATACGATTTCTGTCTGTTTCTTTCCTGTGGAACTGCTTTTGGAATCCAGTCACTATACTGCAAGAAAGCCTAAGCCACAGGAAAGATGAGGCTGAGATTCCAGGCAACAGCTATCATCAAGTATCATCATCATCAATTGTAGGATATGTAAGAAAGCCTTAGAGATGATTCCAGATCCAGCCATTGTCTGGTTACAACTTCATGAGAAACCCCTAAGGAGAGCTACCTAGCCTAAGCAGAGTTGGTTCCCAATGCCATAAGAAATAATAATAATAAATGATTGTTGTTGTTATATGTCGCTAACTTTGGGATGACTTGATATGCATCTATTATATTCAGAACAGGGGGATGCTGCTATAATAAAACCTAAAACAACCTTTATGAAAGGATAGTGAGCAGACGCTGTAAGTCTTTGAGACTGTTAGCAGGAGTCTAAAGAACCCTGAGAAGAATGTCTTTGAAGACTCACCAGAAAGTGATGAAAATGCAGTTAAATGACGAAGGATAAAAGACTCTTGTGTAGTGGCAGAAAGTTGAGCAACAATATTACTTGTAAAAATATGAAAAATAGAAAATAAACCTAATGAATTCTATTACTTAGTTTAAGGAGATTTCCAGGTAAAATGTTGCATGACATGCTTATCTTCTAGCTATTGATAATAAAATGAGAAAAAAAAAAAAGCTTAAGAAGAGTGAAGTCACCAAGATGGAGACTTGAAAGTTCCTGAATTTCCCTCTTCCTAAGGGTTGCACCAAATGTACAACTACACACAGATTAGTTCCCTCTGAGAGAAAACCAGAAGCTAGTTTAGTGACTCCTACACATCAGGCATTTGAGTAAATACATTTTCAATGCAATCCCTATCAAAATTCCAATGGTATTTTCCACAGAACTAGAAGGAAAATCCTAAATTTCGTACAGAACCACGAAAGACCTTGAATAGTCAAAGCAATCTTGCAGAAGAAAATAAAACTGAAGGCATCACGCTTCCTGATTTCAAAGTAGATTGCAAAGCTATGGTAATCTAATCAGTAAAGTATGGGCATAAAAACAGACACATAGATCAGTGGAACAGACTTGAGAGCCCAGAAATGAATCCATGCATATATAGTCAATTAATTTTTGACAAAGTTGGCCAAGAATATACAATGGGGGAAGGATAATCTCGTCAATAAATGGTATTGGGAAAACTGGATATCCATGTGCAAAAGAATGGAAATGGATCCCTGTATTACACATATACACACACACACAAAAGAAATTATTTATTGGATTAAAGACTTGAATGTAAGACCTGAAACTGTAAAACTCCTAGAAGAAAACATAAGAGATAATCTCCTTGATATCATCAGGTAATTATAAATCAAAATCACAATGAAATATCATGTCACACCTATTGGGATGGCTATTATCAAAAAGACAAGAGATAAAAAGTGTTGGCAAGGATATGGAGAAAACGGAACCCTTGTACAGAGCTGGTGTTAACTGGTACAGTCACTATATAGAGTATAGAGATTCCTCAAGAAGTTGAAATAGAACTACCATATGATCCACTTCTGAGTACGCATCCAAAGGGAGCAGAATAATTATGTTGAACATATATCTGCACTGCCATGATCACTGCATCATTATTCACAATAGCCAAGGTATGGGAACAACTTTGTCTATCCACAGATGATTATATATATATATATATATATATGTATGTATACAAACATACATACACAACTGAATATTATTCAGAATTCAAAAAAAATAAAACTTTCCATTTGCAACAACATGGATGGACCTTAAGGGCATAATGCTAGGTGAAATAAGCCAGAAAAATAAGCAAGGAAAATACTACATGATAACACTTTTATGTGGACTCTAAAACAAAAAAGTGGAACTCATGGAAACAGAGTAGAATGGTTGCCCAGGGGTGAGAGATGGGAGAAATAGAAGAGGTTAGTAAAAGGGTATGGAGTTTCAGTTATAGGATGAATAAGGTCTAAGAATCTAATACATAACATGGTGATTATGGTGGATGATACTATATTGTATAATTGAAATTTGCTAAGAGAGTAAAACTTTGTTTTCATACACACCAAAAAAGGTAAATATGTGAGGTGATGGTTGTGTTAGTAACTCAATTGTGGGAATCCTTTAACAATGTTAGGGATATCAAATCATCATATTGTATACTTTAAATATATTACAATTGTATTTGTCAATTATACTTCAATAAAACTGAAAAAAAGAAAAAATCAAGCTAAAGAAAACGTTCTTATATATAAAGGAGCAAGTATTTGGCAGGTTTGAAAATAAAACTGTTCCTTATTTTTAATCGCTTTAGATGCCAAAAGATGCTTACTTAATAAATAAACTTCTGAGTAGATATTAAATCTAGGATGCTCTCAGAAAAAAACACCATTTAAAAATTAAGTCAAGGCAAGATTGATTTAATTGATATTTATAAGACATTCCATCCAAAAACAGATTACAATTTCTTCTCAATTGCGCATGGAATATTCTCCAGAATACATCACTTCTTGGGTCACAACTCAAGCCTCAGTAAATTTAAGAAAATTGAAATCATATCAAGCATCTTTTCTGACCACAACACTATGAGATTAGAAATGAATTACAGGGAAAAAATCGTAAAAAGCACAAACGCATGGAGGCTAAACAATACGTTTCTAAAAAACCAAGAGATCACTGAGAAAATCAAAGAGGAAATAAAAACAATACCTAGAGACACATGACAATGAAAACACGACCATCCAAAACCAATGGGATGCAGCAAAAAAAGTTCTAAGAGGGAAGTTTATAACTATACAAGCCTACCTCAAGAAACAAGAAAAATCACAAGTAAACAATCTAATCTTACACCTAAAGGAACTAGAGAAAGAAGAACAAACAAAACCCAAAATTAGCAGAAGGAAATAAAGCATAAAGATCAGAGCAGAAATAAATGAAAAAGAAACAAAGAAAACAATAGCAAAGATCAATAAAACTAAAAGATGGTTCTTTGAGAAGATAAAATTGATAAACCATTAGCCAGACTCATCAAGAAAAAGAGGGAGAGGACTCAAATCAATAAAATTAGAAATGAAAAAGGAGAAGTTACAACAGACCCTGCAGAAATACAAAGAATCCTAAGAGACTACTACAAGCAAGTCTATGCCAATAAAATGGACAACTGGGAAGAAATGGACAAATTCTTAGAAAGGTATAACCTTCCAAGACTGAACCAGGAAGAAACAGAAAATATGAACAGACCAATCACAACTAATGAAATTGAGACTGTGATTAAAAATCATACAAAAAGCAAAAGTCCAGGACCAGATGCCTTCACAGGTGAATTCTATCAAACATTTAGAGAAGAGCTAACACCCATCCTTCTCAAACTCTTCCAAAAAATTGCAGAGGAAGGAACACTCCCAAACTCATTCTATGAGGCCACCATCACCCTGATACCAAAACCAGGCAGAGATACTGCAAAAAAAGAAAATTAAAGACCATTATCACTGATGAATATAGATGCAAAAATCCTCAACAAAATACTAGCAAACAGAATCCAACAGTACATTAAAAGGATCATACACCACAATCAAGTGGGATTTATCCCAGGGATGCAAGGATTCTTCAACATACGCAAATCAATCAATGTGATACACCATATTAACAAATTGAAGAATAAAAACCATGTGATCATCTCAATAGATGCAGAAAAAGCTTTTGACAAAATTCAACACCCATTTATGATAAAAACTCTCCAGAACGTGGGCACAGAGGGAAACTACCTCAACATAATAAAGGCCATATACAACAAACCCAGAGCAAACATCATTCTCAGTGGTGAAAAACTGAAAGCATTTCCTCTAAGATCAGGAACGAGACAAGGATGTCCACTCTCACCGCTATTATTCAACATAGTTTTGGAAGTCCTAGCCATGGCAATCAGGGAAGGAAAAGAAATAAAAGGAATACAAATTGGAAAAGAAGAAGTAAAACTGTCACTGTTTGCAGTTGACATTATACTATACATAGAGAATCCTAAAAATGCCACCAGATAACTACTAGAGCTAATCAATGAATTTGATAAAGTTGCAGGATACAAAATTAATGCACAGAAATCTCTTGCATTCCTATACAGTAATGATGAAAAATCTGAAAGAGAAATTATGGAAACACTCCCATTTACCACTGCAACAAAAAGAATAAAATACCTACGAATAAACCTACCTAGGGAGACAAAAAACCTGTATACAGAAAACTATAAGACACTGATGAAAGAAATTAAAGATTATACCAACAGATGGAGAGATATACCATGCTCTGGGATTGGAAGAATTAATATTGTGAAAATGACTATACTACACAAAGCAATCTACAGATTCAATGCAATCCCTATCAAATTACCAATGGCATTTTTTACAGAACTAGAACAAATCATCTTAAAATTTGTATGGAGGCACAAAAGACCCCAAATAGCCAAAGCAGTCTTGAGGGAAATAAAATGGAGCTGGAGGAATCAGACTCCCTGACTTCAGACTATACTACAAAGCTACAGTAATTGAGACAATATGGTACTGGCACAAAAACAGAAACATAGGTCAATGGAACAAGATAGAAAGCCCAGAGATAAACGCACGCACCTATGGTCAACTAATCTATGACAAAGGAGGCAAAGATATACAATGGAGAAAAGACAGCCTCTTCAATAAGTGGTGCTGGGAAAACTGTACAGCTACATTAAAAGAATGAAAGTAGAACACTCCCTAACACCATACACAAAAATAAACTCAAAATGGATTCAAGACCTAAATGTAAGACCAGACACTATAAAACTCTTAGAGGAAAACATAGGAAGAACACTCTTTGACATTAATCACAGAAAGATCTTTTTTGATCCACCTCCTATAGTAATGGAAATAAAAACAAAAATAAAGAAATGGGACCTAATGAAACTTCATAGCTTTTGCACAGCAAAGGAAACAATATACAAGACAAAAAGACAACCCTCAGAATGGGAGAAAATATTTGCAAACAAATCAACAGAGGATTAATCTCCAAAATATATAAACAGCTCATGCAGCTCAATATTAAAGAAACAAACAACCCAATCCAAAAATGGGCAGAAGACCTAAATAGACATTTCTCCAAAGAAGACATACAGATGGCCAAGAAGCACATTAAAAGCTGCTCAACATCACTAATCATTAGAGAAATGCAAATCAAAACTACAATGAGGTATCACCTCACACCAGTTAGAATTGGCATCATCAGAAAATCTACAAACAACAAATGCTGGAGAGGGTGTGGAGAAAAGGGAACCCTCTTGCACTGTTGGTGGGAATGTAAATTGATACAGCCACTATGGAGAACAGTATGGAGGTTCCTTAAAAAACTAAAAATAGAATTATCATATGATCCAGCAATCCCACTACGGGGCACATACCCAGAGAAAACCATAATTCAAAAGGACACATGCACCCCAATGTTCATTCCAGCCCTATCTACAATGGTCAGGTCACGGAAGCAACCTAAATGCCCATCAACAGACGAATGGATAAAGAAGAAGTGGTACATATATACAATGGAATATTACTCAGCCATAAAAAGGAACGAAATTGAGTGATTTGTTGAGACGTGGATGGACCTAGAGACTGTCATACAGAGTGAAGTAAGTCAGAAAGAGAAAAACAAACATCGTATATTAACGCATGTATGTGGAACCTAGAAAAATGGTACAGATGAACCGGTTTGCAGGGCAGAAGTTGAGACACAGATGTAGAGAACAAACGTACGGACACCAAGGGGGGAAAACTGCGGTGGGGTGGGGATGGTGGTGTGCTGAACTGGGCGATTGGGATTGACATGTATACACTGATGTGTACAAAATTGATGATTAATAAGAACCTGCAGTATAAAAAAGAAACAAACAAAAAAACCAACTAATACTAAACTTTCTTTGGGTTATTTGTATGGAAATATGTTAATATAAATGTTTCAGATATTACATGAAATTTCTAAAAAATCTTATATATCCTGGTATAATGTTATAAGTCATAATTCTACTTACTACTTTAAAATGTATGTCTCAGAAATAACTAAATTTCCTTGTCAATTGCATTATTATGAACTTTCATCAAATCTTTAACCGTGGTCATTTTTAAGTCTTTTGTCATTTACAGACAGCTCTGGGTGTACTCTATTGCTTTTGCAAATCTGTTCCTATAAAAGAGTTTCATCTTCAAGGAATTCATGGAAAAGACTCTGACAAGTACAGGTTTCTGGTAACTGACTATACGGCTGAACTGAATGAATAAGCATTTTCAGAACGCTAATGGAAAACTGATGAATTCATAAAAGTGCTAACAAAAGATCAAGATGGAAAAAAAAATAATTACATGGGACTGAGTGAACTGATGAGGATGATTATAATTCTTGTGACTTTCTGTTTGAATAAAAAAAAATTAAGTCAAGGTAAGACTGCAGAGAATCTCTTTAAGACCTCAGAGATATAAGAGGCAAGGTACTCTTTCAAGTAAGCAAAAAGCTCTTTTAGAATGTCAAAGACATGCATCTCAAGTTGGGCTTCAAAGACTCCTAGATAATGCCCTACAACAATTTCACAAGATGCCTTAAGTAGAGAGGGGCTTGTATCAAGGAAGGAGGGTTGTGGCTTTTATGTAATGGACCAAGCTCCAGTAAGACTCTTAGGGATCCAAACATTTTGAAGAGGATGAGAAAACAGTGTCACCGTAGACTAAAAATACAAGCAGTACAAAATAAAAAGGTCTTTAGATCCTTGAACTACTTATTTCTATAAGAAAGAAGCCATCTGAAAAAAACTAGTCTGCTGCAAACATCAGCCATTTCTTATGGAAAAGAAATGATGGCTCAGAGAACAGACAAAAGGCTAGAAGATGAAACCGAGAGCTGTGCAGAATTATTCCTAGAGAGTAGAACTGAGCCCTAATCAAGGAACTAGCAGCATGTTGCCTGGCTGTATTTCTGAATTCCTGTGGATTCCTGGTTGCTTTGTGCCTCCCATTTCCCACCCTTTATGGACATGAGTGTCTATAGCAGTTTATTGTATGCTGTCCCATTATTGTTTGTTGGGTGCAGTGTTTAAGATAATTTGTCTACTTGATTCATTAGTGTTCAGATCAAGAGGAATAGTGTCCCAAAAGCTGTATCTGAGGAGCTTTTTATGCACCTGACCCACATTTTGACGAGATCATGGACTTTAAACTGATGCATAATGGGGTGAAAGTTGGATATGCATGGGAGGGAATTAGTGTATTTTTCATGTTGAAGGAATGTGAACTTTCCTGGTCAGAAGAAGTATTGAGGAAGACTTTATTTTCCAAAGAGTTTGTAACGATATCTCCTATGTGCTACTTAAAATGTGATCTTGTCATTGGAACAGTAGTGCATTACCTGGCTTAACCTTCAATTTAATTACAATGCAAAATACTATTTCCTAATATAAAGAAAAATAGAAAACTTGAGTAGCCATCTGCAGACTTTGGTTCTACTATTGGCACTGTTTGTACTTGCTCTCTGACCTTAAACAAAAATATTTTCCTTTTCAGACCAAAATCTCTTTAAATGTGAAATCCAGGACCTGAATTTGGTCAGGGAAATTTAAACCTGGGCTTATTGACTTGGAGTGAATTCCATTGTCATTACCACAGGAGTTGAGCTCCAGAACTTGCACCTCATTTCAATCAGAGCATCTCTCCTTTTATCTGTTTTACATTTGGGACTTTCGCTTATCTTTTATTTGAAGAAAGAATTATACAGCTTAAAAATAAATTCTGAACGCTGCTGTTTTTGATGATCAGTATTATCCCTTTCCACTTTAAAATTCTATAATTCTTTGTTTTGCCAAATAAGTCATCTAATCCAATAATTTTTCAAAAGTATGCTTCCTCCTCCTCCCCTATTAAGGAAGGTTAACAAAACCAATCAATCTGTTGCCTGAAGAAGAGTAGTTGAAAGAGTAGGCGAATTATCCAAAGTTATTCTCTGATTCTACTGAAGAAAGATGTGGAAAAAGCCATGAAAAAAAGTTGAAGTAATTTCCAAGCAATAAGTATATTGTAATATTTTTAAAGGTGTTATTTCTTTCTATAAAATATTACTAAAATTTTACTGGACTTATTTGATCTTCATTGTTCTTTTGATTGTATAATTATTAAAGGCCTCTTCCTGTTTCAGTAGAATGGATAAACTCCCATTAGATTGACTACTGGAAACAATTTCAAATGATGATATGTGTTCTGTCAGGATTTAAGGAGATTCGTTGTATGATGAAAAAGTAAAGTATGTCAGTGACCCAGTGGGAACTACCGACAAATGATCTGAAAAGCAGTAGGGAACAATGTACACTTACTTAGAGCCAGTCTATGGCAAACTCTTATTCCTAGTTATTTTAGCTATTTTGTTTTTGCTATTGGTCACACATGTATTAAAATGAATAAAATAAATCTCCTAAAGCAGTTTTATGACCTTCTCTACCATTTGTATTCTTTAGCCAGTTTGACAATGGAGAAGAGCCTTCTTTCCTTGCTTTAAGGAATAATGGGCAATGATAATAGCTAAGTCTTATAATTCAAGGTGTAAGTTTTATGTAGATATATTCTTGGTTTTGTTTTGTTTTGCTGTTGTTCCCTTAGTGCCAAGGACACTACATGACATGTAATAGGTGCTTAATGAATATTTGTTGAGTAAATAGTAATAAACAATAATGATACTTATTTAGCCCTAACTGTGAGCCAGATTATAACCTAGTTGATAACACATGCACACACACACAATCTAATCTTACCAACAACCATTTAGGTAGATAGTATTATCACCCTCATTTCATTTCATTTCATTTTTGGATAAAGAGAAAAATTAACTTATCAAGGTCTCACAGAAAACAAAAGTGCCAATTTTTTTTTAATCCAAGGCAGTCTGTTCTGAAGAGCTGTAACATCAAACTATCTTGTCTCTATGAGCAGAACAAACCTTGTCATAAAACATATCCTGTTAAGGAACTGATTGTAATTTGGTTCCTAAAGAGAGAGGAAGACTAAAAGTAAAATAAATAAGCCTTGGGCTACAAATTAGGGGAAGATAGTGGCCACCAGACCACCATATTTTCAATATATACAGAGCTCAGTGTCATCAAAGTATTTGCCAAAGGAATAAACACCTTGAAGAAACTTAATAGTATTAGCAGGACACACATAATCCTATGAACAGAATAGCTCCTAAGAACTGCAGAGAAGGAGACATTTGCCTTTTTTCCTCCACTCACACACAAGTCCTCAATTACCTTTCAAGGTTTCTTCATCCAAAAGCAGACAAGTATTATTCCTATCTATTCAGCTCCCAAGACAGCCACAAAATCTACCTTCAAGATTTGGCCAATTAAAGTCAATAATATTTCATATTCCCAAGAATATTTTAATTTAAAAAATAAATAAGGATAAATAAGCTAAGACAAGACACCTAAGAAAGCTGTTATTTGTGGAAGCATTTCTGGCAGTGTACACTATCATTGGGACATATTTTTAGAAATTAGGGCTTTTCAAATACCCCTCATATCACAGCTTGTTTATACTTATTGGTTCCCCCTATTTTCAAAGAAGGCCTTCTCCTATGGTTAAGAAATCAATGATCAGTCATACTGAATTTTTTTTGGAGGGGTGGTGGTTTTAAGAACAACATATTGTATGCAGCTCAATCTGCTTTATTCTAACTTTCTGTTTACAGATAGAACTGAGGATTTATTAATGGTCTTCAAATACCATGTTCTATCCAAATCATGGCTAAAATATGTCTTCTCTAAAATGAGATCAGGACACCCAACAACCTTTCCAAATGCCTCCACAAATAGTGGCTGTTATGTAAAAATTGAAATTCTTTATCGTATTGTTATTGGATCCCTAGAAGGAAAAAAATAACTGCAGTTTCTAATCTCTGCATATCTATTGTTACACAACATTCAGAGGCCCCAAGTGAAATAATTTATAGACTAAACAAAACCTCAATAATAAGTGGAGTAAGAAAAGTCCAGTTTAAAATATAGTATCTTATTAAACTAATGCCATAAATAGTAGGCAAGAAGGTAACATTTTCTCTCTTTGCAATAAATAGGCTTATGGTGAGTTAAATTCCTTTACTTCTTATAGAATTGGCCATTTGACCTCATCTGAATGGAATCTGTAATGTTCCACTTTTATTCACAGTTCTTCATTATTTATCTCACAAAAAGTGTTACTTAATACAAAGTTTGATTCCTACACGTCCTTCTGAAAGCAGAACAAGGCAGGATAATAGTTTCAAATTAAATTACAACATATTGTCTGTGATTGAAGTTTTTGTTAGAGAATCTCAAATCCTTCACCAATAATAATTAAGCAGAAATATCAAATGTACTCTCAGAGGTCTCAGTGGGTATTTCTGACTGCTGCACTTCAGTGGGAGGAAATTAAATGGTTGCTAGAGGCTGTACTATAACTCACTTGGGAAGGGAGATTAAGAACCCAAGTGTCCTAGATCTTCATCCATATTGAGGGGGGAAAATAACCCAAAACAATGGGGCAGAAGAAAAGCTTCAGGTAAAGCGTTTTAAAACTAATAGAAATACATGTGAAAAGCAGAAATTGAGGCACATGCTGTTGCTCTTTACAGATGGAGCCAAGTTGCCATTTTTTCTTGCAGCATGGTGAGAAATTAAAGAGTTTACATGTTTTTCGATCAGATAATCCTTTTCATTCTCACTTAGGCATAGTTTTATGTGAATCAGAGGGAGTATGACCTGAAGGTATGTGGCTGGGGATATTCAAAAGAAGGATTTATTTTGCACATATGTACCTATATAGTGACTATATGTTTTAGTCCACAATCTCAAGTGTGAGAGAAATGTCACATTTATTTTCTTTAAATCTAATTAAGCTCAAATGTAAGCCTCTTTCCTGCTAGAACAGAGGAAAATTCATTCTTAGAAATTAAGTGGAGGACTAGTTCTTTCCTTACGGTTGCCCCAATACCAAGGAGGCCCATGTAGGACTTGACAAAAGAAGAAGGCGCTCTAGTTTCATCACAGTCACTTGTAATCACCACATTGTCTGAGCCAAGATGAGTTCTAGATATCCAACAGCTGGGCTGTGCCCATTCCATGCTTGATGAAAGATCTTTCCTGAGGTTGAGAACCTGGGTCTGCCTAGAGTTCAACCATTTTCCTATGAACTCCAGCTTTCTCCCTGGGGCTCTTACAGGGAACTGGGAACCCCCAGTAGGCAGCTCCCAGTGCCTTGCGGCCCTCTCAGGATCAGAGAGTTTCCAATTTCCTCTCTCTAAAATCAAAGGACTCACCTCTCCCCCATCACTTACAGGAAGACAGTGTCTCTGAGTATCTTCTATTTTTGACCTCTGCATCACAGCTTTCCCCTGAAGAATGAAAATCCAAATATCTAGCCCCATATGTTGACCTGAGGGTAGGGAAGGAGGCTGGAAGGAATACTATAGGCAGGAAAAAAATATTTTTTTAATTAATATTCCAACAGTTAAATCTTTTAAATGGGCATGCATAACACATCTAAGTTCTAAACATATTTAGTGTTTGCATAACCATGTAGATTTTATCCTCGAGGGAACATTATACAAATGAGCTATATTCCACAAGATAGGGTCCCACTTTGCTCAGATATAGGAAGAGTGTCAAATTATTCACATCAGCAGTATGATACTGTTGAATCACTAACAAAGGCTCATTACAAAGTCATTCAAAACTCTATGGAAAGGAGTGCATCTGATACCTCCTACCTTTTCAATGTCATGAGGAACTAAAGAATTTAGTTGCTATGAAGTTTGGATGGTCTCATCTATAGCAAAATAATATAATACCTTTTCAACAGATGAACCCAAAGACATCCTCATTTAATCACAGCATCCCAATGCAACATTAAAGGGAGAAAGGGCAGTTTGCCAGCCCCAGACAGCAGCACTGTGATCATGACACTCCTCCAAAATTATTTCAAGTTTGGCTTCAGAGGTCTTGAATTTCATAGAGTTTGGAAATAGAGGGGTTTAAAAAGAGTTACAACAAATTACGAAATCTTTTCTGCTTCTGTTTCCTTATCAGTAAAATGGAAATAAAAGAGTATATAGATCATAGGATTATTGTGAGGATTGACTGTGTTAATGAACTAAAACAGGCCTGGGACAAAGGGGTATTCAATAAATCTTTGTTGTTTATTAATGTGATCATTATAGTTATTGTTATAATAGCATGTTGAACCATAATGGGATTATATGTTGGGCATGCTAGGTGAGCATGCATGTGGTGTCTCGTGTTAGATACTCCAACGTGAAAGACCTAAGGAAGCATGTCCTACCAATGAGGATAGTAAAGTAGCAAAAGCATAATGGGTTACAACAAGGCCTTAATTTATTCATACATAGAAGAACCTCCATACAGAATTCAAAAATATCCAAACACAATACCCAAATATAATTCAGCATATTGTTTCCATTTCAACTGAGAATTCTGGGTACTAGACAAATAAATATTGAACATTAATCAATAAAAAATTAGACTATTTTAGAGCAGAATCAGATTAAGCATAAAAGATGAAACAATATTACCTCAGAGTTTTAAAATGACCAAGCAGAAATGCAGAGAAGTTGTCTTGCTCCATTTCATCTACTGGCAGAATAAGGAATAGAATTTGATTTCTGTGTTACACTTCATCCTTGTCCCCATGGTACTTATATTCTACACTATAACTTCTACACCAGGGGTTGAAAAACTTATTCAGCAAAGGATCACATAGTAAATATTTTTGGTTTTGCTAGCCAAATCATTTCTGTACTCAGCTCTGCCAAAGTAGCAAAAAACAGCTATAGATAATATGTAAATGAATACAAGTGACTGTGGTACATTAAATTTCCATTTATGGACACTGAAATTTGAATTTCTTACAATTGTCATGTACCACAAATACTATTTTTCTTTTGATTTATTTCAACCATTCTAAATGGCTTAAAAACCATTCTTAACTCACAGGCTGTGCAAAATCAGGTGGCAGGCTGGACTTGACTAGTGGACTGCAGTTTGCCAAACTCTGCTCTAGACCATGGACTGTTTATATCACAAGAAACTTGGTTACAATTTGTAAGCAAAGTCTACTATTGTAGGATAATCTATGAAAGTAAAGACTTCTCGTCCATAATAGATTGCCAAGTCACTCCCAAAGAAAACAGAAAATTTTGTTTCAGATACAGGAATATATCTATCTATCTATCTATATCTATCTATATATCTGTATCTATCTATATATAAGTTCTACGTATATATCTATATATAGATTTTTATAAGATGAGAATGTTTCCAATGAAATCAATCTGCTGAATTTTGTGCTGCCATTTTTCAGTTTAGCCATTCAGTTGAGGTTATCAGTTTCCTATTCTCCACATCCCACAAATCATACCAGTTCATTTCCATCCAGCCCTTACTGAGCATCAAATATGCACAAAGTAAGTTCTCAATGAAGTGGTTGCCCTTGAAGTCCCCTCTTAAAAACAGTCTGTTCTCTTTAATTTGCTGAAAGTCAGCATAAAGAAGCTCAGTTGTTTAGCAGACTCTAAATTCATGGCGACAAACATTTGTATTAAAAAAGTTAACTGCCTAATCAAGCAATTTCTCTACCTCGCTCTCATTAACTAGCCTTCTAAATGACAGGGTTTCCTATTCTGAGTGTTCATTTAACATCTGAAAATTCATTGCTCATTATTGTGATTCACGCATTATTATAAGTAAATGATGCATCAGTGTGTTGGCAATCTGAATAGTTTCTGAACAGATGGAAGATAAATATAGGCAATGTATCTTTTTTTCTCACTTTAAGCTTCTGACCTTACCTAATACAATCTAAACTGACTGGCTTCCACATTGCAGTTTATAATTTCACCTTGGGTGTAGCCAATTTAAAATATTAACATTATAATACTTTAAATAGAATTGAGGAATTAAAAATATAAAAGTTCATGGGAAATGCATCCATTCAGATCAAGGAAAATTTCTACAGCACTTTCTTTAGCAAAGCTTATTTTCTGGTAGACACCTACATAACTGAGTGATATGTAGTTTGAGCATTAACATGATGCCATTATATGAAAGGCGAAGAACAGACTCATGGGAAATGTTTAATGTCTCATAATTCCTGTGAACATAACCTATACCTGATCTTAGTTCCATACTCTTCTAAATGAGACCTATTTTGAAAAAAATCCAAGAACAGAGGAAGTTGTACACAGGACTTACTATACCTAAATTTCAATATTTAGTGAAAAATTTAAAGTTCATACTACAATATGGTGGATAGACACCTTTCATACACAAATACAGAGATTTCAGTAGTTGAACTGAATTCTACCTGTGAATAATTTCATTCTTTACCTTAAAAGTTTACTTATCAAAGATTTAAATAAACTCTCTCCAAAATATCAATCCCTGATAAAAAATAAAATTGTCGACAGTGTGTCGTGTCACCTCAGTTGTTATTAAGAACAGTCAAGATTTTATTTGTGCTCATGGAATTCTGTGCCTGTCACATTATTTACTGGCTCTGCATTTGAAAAGGGAAGCAAAGAGAACGTCTACTGTATGACAGATATAAAGCCAAGCATTATGCACTTTATTTCATTAAATTCTCACAACCACATAGGATAAGTACTCTTATATATCAATACTTCATATATCAAAAAGAAAAAGAAAAGGAAAGAAAACAACAACAAAAACTATGACCCCAGAAGTTTCAGTATCTGTCTAAAATTTACCCAATACAGTGGCAGGGCTGGAATTCAAACTCAGGGCTCTATGTCCTCTGAGACTTTAAGCTCTATGAGGGCAGGGACCATGTCTGTTTATGTCTTAGTCTGTGCCCAAAGTAAATTACAATAAATATTTGTTAAATGATGGATAAACATATATCTCTTTCTACATACCACAGTGCATCCCCAAAGTGTTACCAAGTCCAAGCTTGTATTGCTCATCGCACCACAGGCCAATACATTGAGAGGCAAATTGTTGGAGCAAGGAATATCGACTTTATTCATAAAGCCAACAGACTGAGAAGGTGGTGGACTAGTGTAAAAGATCCATATTGCCTGGGTTTGGATTCTAGTGTCTTTTATAGAACAAAGATGCGGAAGTGAGGAGGTAAAGTAAAAAAGGTAGTAAGTTGTTGCAAGTATTTCCTGGTTCCAACCAGACTCCAGAGGGGATGTGTTAATTTCTTCTTTCCTGAAGCCATTAACAGATGGGCCTGGTCAGGATGTTTCCTGTGAACTTAAACAAAGGCATTTTAGACTAACTTTCAGACATGGGAGACATGGTTCCAGGAAATGGGCCATTATGTATATTTTAAGCTATAGACAACATCCCTTTAGTGATTAACTTGTAGCGAAGCAATAGAATACAAAGGTTAAAGTAAAAGAAACAGATCCAATATGGAGTCAGATTTGTTCTTCCCTATTTCAAAAGAATGACTTAAAATGTGTTCCTCTTCAAAAAGTACAGTTTTAAAATAGGTCCCGTTATAATTTATCTGCTACCTTGAGCCTCTTAATCAAGCATGGCTTGTGAGACTTAGGGAAATGCAGGTACCCACAGAGAAAAAATAAATAAATCTCATGTTCCTTCACTTAGGAAATCATATGTAATTTCATTTCCAACATAACAATGACCTTTTGACTATAGTAACATAAATATGTAATGTGTTTTGAGTGTTTACCATATGCTAGAACTCTGTAAAATATTTCCTATTCATTTATATGAGTCTCATACATTCAGTTTGTATTAAAATTTTTGCTGTAGTGTAATTTCTTATTATCTTGGAATTATTCGTTTTTCACTCTTTTTGTGAAGAGTATAGAAACTGGGTTCTTCTGAGGTTATGAATCCATCCTGTTCTTCTGGTTGTGTTTTTTTAGCCATGCTTGTGTCACAGGAAAGAGGCTCTTGGACATGTGTTAATTCCGTTCATTGTATTGTTCTCTTCATATATGAGACTGTGAAGTTGTTAAATCAGTCTGGTTAGCACTGACTTCAGTGACATTTCATTTGACATCTCTATACCTCCTACTTGATATACTGCCATTTATCATTATCTTTTGCTTATAACACTTCCACCTGTTTATCATCCATGTGGTAGGACTCATAACAGAGCCAACTAAATTAATTTCGCAAGTAAAATTATCTCTGGCATTGTATGAAATGTGGTGCTAACATTCCAACATATCAGCTCATTTCTGCTTCTCATAATTCAGTTATTGTAATAGAAGGTAAGAAATCTGATCTGTTTGTTTAATCTTTGCAAGAAAAAATAATGCTTCTTAATATTAGTAGATAAAGTACATTCTGGATAAATGTACAGCTTCTTGACTGCCATCAAAAAGAGATATTTTATAAGCATGTTAAGTAATCAGTTTACAAAGAAATCAATTACCTATAGTATAGGTTTAAAGATTCTTTGTGAAATCAACAAGGAAACTAAAACAGAAAGGGATGGATAATACATGAGACCATGAGAAATAGTAGAATAGTAGGTAACATTTTGTACTCCTGTTTCTTTCTTACCAGTGTTTTACAGCCTTCACTTAGCAGCCACTCTTCTTTTGAATTATCCCTCCTCATTGAAATAGCTCCACATAGTCTCCAACTCTTTGTTCTTATGCTAGCTCCTTTTCTTTTACTAGGACTATGTAACTAGTAACTAATATTTATTTCAATAAATATTTGAGATCCCACTGTACACTAGAGATTTGGAGCTATTTCTTCTCTTGATTGCATCATTAATTTTTTGCTCTTTACTGATACCCTGTCTTTTCCTTTGTTAGATTACTTACTAACTATCCTAAGGAAAAAAAAAAACAAAAACCTATAACTACGCTACTTGCTTTTTACCCTACCTAGAAATAAAATTTTATGATGAGCAGGCTGAAGAGTTTACTCTGTTCCATAGTTTAATATTTCTAACTGCCACACCCAAGACAAAGCAATGAACTACAATGATGAAGCCAAAACATTTAGGGTTTGTTACTTACACCAGTAGGCTACCACGAGAAAGATTTCCAGTTTTAACTTTCTCATTGTCCATACACTCCTTGATCTTTAGCAAGGATGTGAGCACTGTAGAAGTACCACTGTAAAAGAGTGGTACTCTAGCAGATTATCTGGGCTTGTGATTGACCAAAGCAGTAGTCTTTTTTGAATTCTCCTCTTCCTTGGCCTCTCTTCTTACATCTTACTGTCCATTCTCCCTTTCTCAAAGGCTTTCTTGACTTTGATTTATGTTTGTCCACTTTTCTAGCTCTTCTCTAACCTCTTTGAACACTGATTCTCGTGTTCTTTTTCTATTCCATTTCCTTTTTATACCCAAGGAAGGAAACATAGATTCTGGTCTAAGTTTTTATCATTTTTTTTTCTATTTTATGTACAACATTGTACTTACTCCCTTACATACAATAGTAGCCTATCTGCTTTATGCACAGGTCTCCACAATTCTACAAAACCCTCAAGGCAAAGTTAGAAATAAAGCATTGTGTGTGTGCTTATTGATCAAGGGGGATCTGAAAGCACCACAGCCAAGAGAAATGTCAGGGTTCCTCATGTAAGAGAGTTCTACATCCTGTCTCTCCATTCAAGGTAGAAACACTCAGAATATTAATTAATTAATTTATAGCTTAAAGTTCTTTGGGCACTTTTAGAAAACTAAAGGAAAATTTAAAAAAAATAAAAATTGCCTACATATAGACTTTTTAGTGATGGCCATTCTGACCAGTGTGAAGTGGTATCTCATTGTGGTTTTGATCTGTATTTCTCTAATAATTATCAGTGTTGAGCAGTTTTTCATGGCCTGTTGACCATCTGTATGTCTTCTTTGGAGAAATGTCTGTTTGGATCTTCTGCCCATTTTTTGATTGGGTTGTTTGTATTTTTGATATTGAGCTGTATGAGCTGCTTGTATATTTTGGAGAATAATTCCTTGTCAATTGCATCATTTGCAAATATTTTCTGCCACTCTGTAGGAATGTTTTTTTTTTTTTTCATTTTGTTTATGGTTTCCTTAAAAGCTTTTAGGCTTAATTAGGTCCCATTTCTTTCTTTCTTTATTTTTATTTCCATTACTGTAGAAGCTGGATCCAAAAAGATATTGCTGCAATTAATGTCAAAGGGTGTCCTGCCTAGGCTTTCCTCTAGGAGTTTTATAGTATCTGGTCTTACATTTAGGCCTTTAATCCATTTTGAGTTTTTTATGTGTGGTGTTAGAGAATGTTCTAATTTCATTCCTTTACGTATAGTTGTCCAGTTTTCCCAGTACCACTTATTGAAGAGACTGTCTTTTCTCCATTGTACATTCTTGCCTCCTTTGTTGTAGATTAATTGACCATAGGGGTGTGGGTTTACTTCTGGGCTTTCTATCCTGTTTCATTGATCTATATTTCTGTTTTTGTGCCAGGACCATACTGTTTTGATGACTGTAGATTTGTAGTATAGTCTGAAGTCAGGGAGCCTGATTCCTCCAGTTCTATTTCCCTTTCTCAACATTGCTTTGGCTATTTGGGATCTTCTGTGTTTCCACACAAATTTTAATTTTTTTTCTTCTAGTTCTGTGAAAAATGCCATTGGTAATTTGATAAGGATTGCATGGGATCTGTAGATTGCTTTGGGTAGTATAGTTATTTTAACAGTGTTAATTCTTCCAATCTAAGAACACAGTTTATCTTTCCATCTGTTAGTGTCATCTTTGATTTCTTTCACCAGTGTCTTACAGTTTTTGGAGTACAGGTCTTTTGCTTCCTTAGGTAGGTTTATTCCTAGGTATTTTATTCTTTTTGATGCTATGGTAAATGAGACTGTTTCCTGAATTTTTCATTCTGATACTTCATTGTTAGTGTATAGAAATGCAAGAGATTTCTGTGTATTAATTTCATACCCTGCAACTTTATTGAATTTATTGATGAGCTCTAGTAGTTTTCTGGTAGTGTCTTTAGGATTTTCTATGTATAACACCATGTCATCTGCAAACATTGACAGTTTTACTCTCCTTTTCCAAGTTGGATCTCTTGTATTTCTTTTTCTTCTCTGACTGCTGTGACTAGGACTTCCAAAGCTATGTTGAATAAAAGTGGTGAGAGTGGACATCCTTGTCTTGTTCCTGACCTTAGAGGAAATGCTTTCAGCTTTTCACCACTGAGTATGTGAGCTGTGGGTTTGTCATATATGGTCTTTATTATGTTGAGGTAGATTCCCTCTTTGCCCACTTTCTGGAGAGTTTTTATCATAAATGGATGTTGAATTTTATCAAAAGCTTTTTCTGCATCTGTTGAGATGATCGTATGGTTTTTATTCTTCAATTTCTTAATGTGCTGTATCACACTGATTGATTTGTGGATATTGAAAAATCATTGCATCCGTGGGATGAATTCCACTTGACCATGGTTTATGATCTTTTTAATCTATTATTAGATTTGGTTTGCTAGTATTTTGTTGAGAAATTTTGCATCTGTGTTCATCAGTGATACTAGCCTGCAATTTTCTTTTTTTGTGGTATCTTTGTCTGGTTTGGTATCAGGATGGTGGTGGCCTCATAGAAAGAGTTTGGAAGTGTTCCTTCCTCTGCAGTTTTCTTGGAATAGTTTCAGAAGGATGAGTGTTAACTGATCTCTAAATGTTTGGTAGTATTTACCTGTGAAGCCATCTGGTCCTCCACTTTTGTTTCTTGGGAGTTTTTTAATTACTGATTCAATTTCAGTACTGGTAATTGGTCTGTTCATATTTTCTATTTCTGCCTGGTTCAGTCTTGGGAGATTGCATCTTTCTAAGAATTTGTCCATTTCTTCTAGGTTGTTCATTTTATTGGCATATAGTTGCCTGTAGTAGTCTCTTATAGTCCTTTGTATTTCTCTCATGTCAGTTGTAACTTCTCCATTTTCACTTCTAATTTTATTGATTTGCCTGCTCCCTTTTTTTCTTGATGAGTCTAGCTAAAGGTTTATTGATTTTGTTTATCTTTTCAGAGAACCAGCTTTTAATTTCATTGATCTTTTCTATTGTTTTCTTAGTCTCTATGTCGTTTATTTCTGCTCTAATCTTTATTTCTTTCCTTCTACTAACTTTGGGTTTTGTTTGTTCTTCTTTCTCTAGTTGCTTTAGGTGTAAGGTTAGCTTGTTTATTTGAGATTTTTCTTGTTTCCTGAGATAAACTCATATTGCTATAAACTTCCCTCTTAGAACTGCTTTTGCTGTATCCCATAGGCTTCATATCATCATGCTTTCATTTTCACTTTTCTCTAGTTATTTATTAAATATAAATCCTGGAGAGGGTGTGGAGAAAAAGGGACCCTCCTACACTGCTGATGGGAATGTAAATTAGTACAGCCACTATGGAGAACAGTTTGGAGCTTCCTTAAAAATCTAAAAAATAGAGCTACATACGATCCTGCAATCCCACTCCTGGGCATATATCAGGAGAAAACCATAATTCGAAAAGATACATGCAGCCGAGTGTTCATTGCAGCACTATATATGATAGCCAAGACATGGAAGCAACCTAAATGTCTGACAGATGACTGGATAAAGAAGATGTGGTACATATATACAATGGACTATTACTCAGCAATGAAAAACAAATGAAATAATGCCATTTGCAGCAACATGGATGGACCTAGAGATTATCATACTAAGTGAAGCAAGCCAGACAGAAAAAGATAAATATCATATGATATTGCTTATATGTGGAATCTAAAAAAAAAAAAAAAAAAGATACAAGTGAACTTATTTCCAAAACAGAAAGAGACTCACAAACATGGAAAACAAATGTATGGTTACCAAAGGGGCAAGAGGTGTGGATGAAGGATGAATTAGGAGTTTGGGATTAAAATATACACACTACTATATATAAAATATATAACCAACAAGGACCTACTGTATAGCACAGAGAACTATATTCAGTATTTTGTAAACCTCAGTATTTTGTTATGCACACACACACACATATATATAGCTGAATCACTGTGCTATACACCTGAAACTAACACAATGTTGTAAATCAACTATACTTCAATTAAAAAAAAGAAAGAATAAAAGCTTGTTAATGTGACGAGTACAGTAATATCCCCAACCAAAAAAAAAAGAAAGAAAAAAATTTTCCTACATATAAACCCCAAGTGTAGTTTCTATAGTTAATAAAATGACTGACAACATTTCATGATCCAGGTATGGCTGGACCATAGACCAAAACTAAATAAAAACCCCTTCTGTGATTCATGTCATACTGCAGGCCAAATTGATAAACCTATGATAATGCTTTGATCAAAGCTAAAAAAAATGTTACCCTTGAGGCCAAATGATAATGTCATTATAAATTTATAATAATATTATAGTCAAAAATAATACAACATTCTAAAAGATATAAAATATTAGGTCAGTATATAACAGACGCAGAGCTCTAAAAATTAATATATAAATATTAATTGGCATTTAAATTATTGTTGTAGTGAAAACAGAGAAGGCTATGACCCTTTGTCAGTTATTCTGTAGGGTTCTGAATCCTATCCTTGGTCAGGTTGTTAGACTTTGCTCAAGCTTGTTCATGATGTTCTGGTAATCCTTTCTGTACATCTTTTGAAAAATATCCAATATTTAAGAACTTAACAAAGATAAGCATGTTCAACAGGTTTATGTTGAATGCCCTAATCTAATATGACTGGCGTATTTGTCAGAAGAGGAAGAGAGATACAGGGAGAAAACAACAAAACAATGGAAGCAGAGATTGGAACACCAAGGATGGCCAGCAATACCAAGAGCCAAGAGAAAGGCATGGAATGGATCCTAGAGTAGTCAGGAGAACATCACCCTGCCCACACCTTTATTTAAGACTTCTAGCCTCCAGAGCTGTGAGAGAAGAAAAGTCTTTTAAGTAACTTTGTTATTACAACCCTAGAAACCTAATACAGTATAGAATAGAACTGAAAGGACTTCAAGGGAATTAAGTTAAGATGCTTACTATGGCTGAAGCCATCCTAATTTTGTCAGCCAACACTTTTCCTATTGTAAGCAAATAAAAGATTTTGTAGTTGTTATTGTTTTGATTTATTTGTTTGTTTTTTTTTACTTACAACTAAAAGTATCCTAACTACTAATTTCTTTTCTTGGCACTACCTATGTTCTTGTCAAGCAAGAGGTTCAATCACTCCAGGGAGTAGAGCTGTCTGGTTGACCTGCCAAATGCTTTTGAAAGTGAAGGCCTAGCCCAAATGCCTGGGTGTCACATCCACACTGTATTGGTCAGAGTTCTCCAGAGAAACAGAGCCAATAAGATATATAGAGATACATATATATAAGAAGAGAGTTATTATAGGAGTTGTCTCATATGGTTATGAAGGCTGAGAAATCCACAGTCTGCCCTCTGCAAGCTGGAGAACTAGGAAAGTTGGTGGTGTAATTTAGTCTGAGTCTGAAGACCTGAGAGTCAGGGGAGCCAATGTTCTAAGTCCCAGTCCAAGTCCTAAGGATTGAGAACCAGGAGAGCCTGATGTCGTGGGGCAAGAGAAGATGGATGCCCTAGCTCAAGCAAAGAGAGGAAATTTGCCCTTCCTCCACCTTTTTGTTCTATTCAGGCCCTCAACGGATTAGATGAGGACCATTCTCATCTAAAGAAGTGACCTTCTTTACTTGGTATACAAATTCAAATGCTAATCTCTTCCATAGACACCATCACAGACCTACCCAGAAATAATGTTTTACCAGCTATCTGGGCATCCCTAAGCCCAGTCAAGTTGACACATAAAACATCACATCCACTTTGTGTACAGTTTGGTAGCACACATAATAGGGGAAGGCTATATAAAGGCAACTTGGTGAATAAAACATTTGTAGCCTTCTTCCAGATATTTATATTACCAAAAGTAAACTACAATGAAATTATTTATGGATTATTTAATAGAGGAGTAAAGAGTGTAGGCATAAGTTTCCTGGAGATATATATTTTGTAATGTATTTCTAAAGTCAATTTCATTTTAAAATGATAGTTAACTTCCATTGTACTAGAGTGAAACTTCTTTCATGTTTTAAAAGTTTATAGTTTACATGAGTGAAATTCATAAGGTATTTATACTAGAACATAGAACACTTTCCTACTCTTTTTTCCATAAAATGCACTCCAAAATTGAGTAGAAAAAATATTCTTTCTTGTAGGAAATTATGGTCTATTTAAAGGATTGTTATTACTATTTTGTTATCTTAAGCAGAATTTTAAAATTGCTATCGTTAGTCATTCATTCATTAATTAAAGAAACAGTAATGTTGGGCTTCCCTGGTGGCGCAGAGGTTGAGAGTCCGCCTGCCGATGCAGGAGACATGGGTTCGTGCCCCGGTCCAGGAAGATCCCACATGCCGCGGAGCGGCTGGGCCAGAGAGTCATGGCCACTGAGCCTGCGCGTCCGGAGCCTGTGCTCCGCAATGGGAGAGGCCACAACAGTGAGAGGCCCGTGTACCAGAAAAAAAAAAAAACAGGAATGTTGAGCTAAGTGAAACAAGTTTACAAGTAAATAAATAATAATTCTTCTAGGTTAATGGATATTTCCACAAAAGATTGATAAGATAATGTTAAAGCCCTTCATCCACCCACCCTAGCTCCAATCTCTCAAATCCAATCCTTTATAATGGGATTTACCTTACCAATCACTGTGGCCAATTATGGTTAATTTATGAAGTTACATGGCCTTATTAATCATTATAATCACACTCAGATCCATAAGAATGTAATTTAATGTAAAAATGCAATTTGGTCAAGAAATTGAATTGAAAATGCATCCCAACTGATTGGTGAATTTTAGTGGCTAACTGTACAGAACAAATTGATGAAAACAACAACAAAAAAAGCCCACCACTTTAATACTGAATTGATTTAACTGATTAAACATGGAACATAGCATTGCAAGGACAGAGAAGCTTCCACTATAAAAATTAAGGATGTAGAACACTGTATATCTTTCTGTTTAGGGGTATCATTTTAAGCATTCTTGTATGTTGTTTTAAAAGAGCAAATAAGCATTTAAATGCCCTTGCCCTCCAGTGGTATAAAGAATTTGGCCAGGCTCAGGGACCAGGAGAAAGATACATGCTTTTCTCCTTCCATAATATTTATATGCAAATTTTAAAAATTAGGAAGTTAGGTTTTTTTAATGTTTTCAAAATGAGTGAGAAAAAAATGTACTTTTTGGTTAACTGTCATCCCTAGGAGACACATGCAGTCATGTAATCCTAGATAATCACTTATTTAATATTGAATGAAATGTTACATAGTAGATAAGGTGAGAGTTTCAAAAGGAAAAAAAAATGTGTCATCTCATAGTAGTGATATTTCCACCTTTAAGTAGAACTGGCCAACTCTGAGAAGCTGAGATGGTCTAAAATCTCATGGTTGTTCATTTGTTTCAGAGCATTGATCACAAGAGAGGCACTGAGCAAACTGAGCTCTCTATACATCCCCATTCCAATATTTTCATGAAAATTAAATCAAGTTAAAATAAACATCATAGATTATTTTGAACTATGTCTTAGTTCTGCTATAACAAAAATACCACTGACTGGGTGGCTTAAACAACATAAATTTATTTCTCATAGTTCTGGAGGCTGAAAATTCCAAGATTAGGGTGCCAACATGGTTGAGTTTTTGTAAGGACCGTTTTCCTGGTTTGCTATCTTTCTGCCTTTGTGTCCTCACAAGGCAAGAGAGATCAAGCTCTAGTCTCCTTTTCTCCTAATAAGGGCTCTAATCCCATCATGGAGGCTCCACGATCAGGACCTCATCTAAACCTAATTACCTCCCTAAGTCCCCTCCTCCTGATACCATCCCATGAAGGTTAATGTTTCAACATATGAATTTGGAGGTGGGACAGGGGGTCATGAACATGCAGTATATAGCAAAGGAGAAAAGACATTCATCGAGATGAATTCTTAAGGGATCTGTAAAAGAGGACAGAGCCAACCATCTTATTGTAAGCATCCTTCTAGAGGGCAAGGACCTTGTCTATCTTATTAATAAACATAAAAATAATACTAAACACATTATAAAAAGTCAATAAGTAGTTGTCTAATGAATAAATGAATGTATCAACAGACCAGTGAATGACGTGATCTGATTGGTTGTTTATAAATTTTTCTTCTTTTTATCACCAGTCAATGGATTGACCTCATCTTCTAGGGGCCAACCTACCCCATCTCCCCGCTCTCCAGCCCACTTACTCTAACTGCACATCCAATTTTTCATCAACAACGATGGGCCCATAACTCCAGCAACTAAGAATATAGGTTAAAATATCCCCACTAAGAAACCTGTTTTTTTGGAGCTTTTGTGCCAAACTTCAAAGTAGCCCATATGTGCATTGGATATAAGCAGAATTTCTTCTATCTCTGACTGAAACATGATAGTTTAAAGAGTTATTCTCTCCAGTGACTAGTAACAATCTCCAAATGAGACTAAAGAACCCTACTGTGAAGAATGATGTCTTTAAAAAAAAAAAATTGTTTAAATGCCACTCCTTTGGTTTTAAACAAATGTTTTAGAGGTGAATTATCTTATATTGAATTAAAAACCACATTATCTTTAATAGCCAAATCATATTTGCTACAAGATAATGTTCCACCCTGACTTATTGGAAAAACTGGAGTTTGTGAAGAGGTAGACATTTGAATGCAAATAAGTTAGAAAGTATTCTTTGTAGAATGTAGAGATGCTATGAGAATTTGTACAGTTACATACAGCAAAACTAGATTTTTAGAAGTTGAAAAAAATGGAGGAGTAAAAAATAAGAATGTGGCAGTAAAAAGATGGAGTTACATTAGTACACAAATGCTTAGCATAGTGACACATTACTATTAGAAGGTGTCAGGTTTGATTAAGAACTTCCTAGTTACCAAAGCAAAGAGGGAAAGCCTATTATGAATAAATTCACAAAGCCCAGATAATTCATTTAAATGACTTGCTCACTGAAAGTTACTCGGTATCAGGGGTTAGCAAACATTTTTTTCTGTAAAGGGCAGAGAGTAAACAATTTAGTCTTTGCAAGCAATATAATTTTACTCTCTGTAGCAACTACTCAGCTCTGCCACTGTGGCATGAAAACAGCTTAGACAATATATAAATAAATGGATATTGGCTGTGTCACAATAAAATTTCATTTACAAAAACAAGCCATGGGCTGGATTTTGCCCTCTGGCTGTAGTTTGCTGATTGATCCCTGCCCTGAACCATCACACATAGGCCACCATATACTGTAAGAGATTGCCTCCTCATGAATTTTCCTACATAACAAAATATCTTTATACTTTTGGATCTTATAATTCCCCTCAATCTTGTCCAGTGGTATAACTGGTATAAACAATTCTATCAGTGTCCAGAGGAATCTGTTCCAGGTATATCATTATCTGATGGCCTTACTTGATCCAAGAAATAACTAGAAAAAAAGGTGGATCCTAAATTTTTGAGTCAGTCTTTCATAAGCTTATCTTAAAGTAAAACTTTTAATAAGAATTAGACTGCTGAAATCAAGGTGATATTCTTCATAGAGAAATTCAAATAGAAACATTCTGTATATCCTATATTGTTGATCTTATGCCATAAGAAAGAAGATATATAAAAATTAATGGATTCTATGCAAGAGGAAGGATGAGTGACAATTATCTGGAAGGAGAATGCTTATTAGATGTGTAGAAAAATCTTGCAATGCTAACATCAAAACTGTAGGTCTCTTGACTTACATATCAAAAAGAATGTTGATCTGCATGTAGTCAACCAACAGTTGCCAGCACCTACAGGTAAACATTCTGCATTGCTCTCATAGTTATAATTTTTGCTACTGGTTGATATCCTAGTTCTGGACAAAACTAACCAATGAAGTTTTTTTTTTTGCAAAATTTTAAAAGAATGTTTCATTTATACTTTTGATGTTTCTTGTATTTGCACAATTTACATGTTTGACTTTTTTTCCATATTCATTTAATTTAACGTCAAACTGTGCACATTTCCTTACTAATTAGCTAAAGATACAAGTGCTTTTTGAGGTGTTGGAATGAAGTAAATGCAAATGGTCCATTCAAGAACTGAACTCATGACTATTGTCATTGAGGTGTTATGAGCTAACAGACAAACTCTGATAGTAAATTGTACAGAGTAAATTCTAACCAAACCTTGGAAGTTATTCCTAGATCAATAATTTAGTTTAGTACATATTCAATTTATAGAAAGAAGTGAAGTAGGGAAGCTAAAAATGGAGAGAACTTTTAGTAATCTCCCCATCCTACTCCCTCTATCTTACATTATTCAAAGAGACACTGAACAAGTCGTCGTACGGTGCTCTTCACTTTATCTTTTTAAAATAAAGATTATGGGACTTCTCTGGTGGCACAGTGGTTAAGAATCCGCCTGCCAATGCAGGGGACATGGGATCGAGCCCTGGTCTGGGAAGATCCCACATGCCGTGGAGCAACTAAGCCCGTGCACAACAACAACTGAACCTGTGCTCTAGAGCCCACAAGCCACAACTACTGAGCCCGCGTGCTGCAACTACTGAAGCCCATGTGCCTAGAGGCCATGCTCCACAACAAGAGAAGCCACCTCAATGAGAAGCCCGTGTACCACAACAAAGCGTAGCCCCCGATCGACGCAACCAGAGAAAAAATCTCACACACAGCAACGAAGACCCAACGCAGCCAAAAATAAATAAATAATAAAATAAAATACAGATTATGATGCCTTCACCTTACAGAATACTGTTATTTTGATGAATGTATTTTTATAAAATGTATATCTCCCTCATGTCCCCAAAATGTATTAGGTGGTTTTCAATAAAAGACAAAGTCAAGAGCACCATACAACACTAATATTGAATAGAAAACAGAGAAATGGAAAAAAATAAATGGTACATCAAAGTATGAATGATTGGATATTAATTTATACCCATGCTTTCCAAAAGCCAAGGCAAACAGAAAACTGGGGTAGTTATAGAATTCTAATTAATTCTATCTGATCAGAAGATGATTTTGACAATTTTTTCTATGTTAAATACAATGGACGTTTTTTTGAAGATCTTTATCAACAACAGTTGAAAAAGTAATGTGTAATATTTTCAATAGTAAGATTATAGAAGAAATGTTCATGATAAAACTGTTTCTTATATCATCCTAAAAGGCCAATAGCATAACATTGATACTATATTATAGGCTAACAAAAACATTTCAGAAGGAATCAAAGCCAACAAGGTTTATGTTTGTAATACTCTGATGGTATAATTTGTAAAGAAAGACATCCAGCAGATGGAATCAGATCATGAGTCTCTATATATATTTATATATTTATATATATTTTATTTTATTTTATTTTATTTTTGGTACGCAGGCCTCTCACTGTTGTGGCCTCTTCCGTTGTGGAGCACAGGCTCCGGACGCGCAGGCTCAGCAGCCATGGCTCACGGGCCCAGCTGCTCCGTGGCATGTGGGATCTTCCCGGACCAGGGCACGAACCCGTGTCCCCTGCATTGGCAGGCGGACTCTCAACCACTGCGCCACCAGGGAAGCCCCATGAGTCTATATTAATTAGTCTCAGATCTTTGATGGAGTTAGAAAATACTGGTTGAATTCTCAGATAAGATCCAGATGTGTAGCTAATGTGTATTACTGATAGTAGGAAATTTTAAATACCATTTATGGTAACAGAATAGTTGTTTAGATTGAAAAAGGATCATGAGTTTCGTTCTCATTTGAGTGAAGGATCAACTCATATGTCTAAACTAATACAGGCTTAAAGGAATTCTCTCAGAACCAACCTTTCCCCCATTTTGGGTCTGCTCAAGTAAATTCATCTGATCCTAAGGTGCTCTCCTTGAATTAAGTAGAGCCGAACTCTGAATGGAAGGAAAATTAAAAGGTGAAGTTGAGGTACTATTGGACAGATGTGAGTTATTCTTTTTCTGTGAAGAGATTATCTTGCAAGGTTTTCTCTGACAGTCCAGTCACAAAAGCACAACTGCCATTTGGAACTTGTCACCCTGTTATCAAGTCTAAGGGCTTATAAAAAGTAAATCAACTCACAAGACCTTTTGTAACCCATCATTTCAAAAGAAATAAAGCACTCTTCCTTAGGAATCTACAGAAAATACATGTTCTACTGTGCCTTCCTAAATTAGACTCAGTCCCAGATCCCTGGTCCCATGAAAATAATAAACTCTTTATCCATTGTATCCCAGGTGACTAATAGGGTCTGATAAAACAAAATTTGACAGCAAATTGCTTCATTACTCAATAAATGAAAGTTGTACTCACTGAAGGCCAGTGTCCACTTCTTGGTGCATGTTAAGTGAGAGAATGTGGAAATCATCATCCTTAGCTTTTCCAGAGACAGCTACCTTTCCTGCTGATAATTTAACCTACTTCATCCCTAAGGAAATTACAAGCGAATGTTAACTTCCACCTCTGTTTCTGCATGAACTGAAGGAGTTTCATGCTTTGCCAAGATTCTAGGTTCTAAATCCCCAGCGCAAAGAGGAAGACTCATTTTGCCATCTGCAAGCAAAAATTGTCCAAATGAGAATCTATTACTTATTCAGCATGGTTCTGGGAATGCACTCCAGATGGGTTGAATCCCTATCCACAAAACTTCTACCTTCTGTTTTTATAGCTCAGCAAAGCATTATTAACTCTCCTAAGTTGTCTGAATTAAACAAGTCCCATTTCAAAAATATAACATAGTCACTGAGACTCAGACTTGATAAAAATAGGTCTATTTGTTGAGATTTGTTATCTTTCAAAAAGAAGATTATGTTCCACCTTCTAATGGTCCTGACTCTCTCTCCTAACAATATCTTTCCAACTGTCTACAGAGTTACACTCCTTAGAGTTAAGTGTTCCTTTCTTTTACTTTGTAAGCCCATGTCCTAGAAGGGGTGAATGCTTTAAATTCATAGATACTTTGAGTGAATTGATTTACTCACTGGCTTTCTTTCACAGGAACCCAGAGCAGCAGGAAAGCAATTTTACATAGAGTCGACCCCTGCTGAATCTGATGTTTCTAATCACATACAAATAAGCAGAATATGTTGGATATTTAGTTATCAAGACAGCAAGCAAAAAATGATCTTGTGATATGGGAGAAAGAGCTAGGACAAGATAATTTATTGGTACATTAATTCATGTGTGTTATTTTTCTATTCCCTCACCTCTAAAACACATACAAATTCTAAGCAGGTAGCTAGACACTTGGAGATTTCTTAACCTTGGAGATTTATACAAGACAGAAGCTTTATTTCTTTTTGGTAAAGGCTTAATCTTATTATTCCCATGATCCAGGAGTTGGAATGGGGGTCAGGGAGGAAAGTAAGAGCAGAGAAAGGAATGTGCTTGAAAGAGGGAATAAAATAAGATATTTTTTCTCTCTCAGACTATGAAGATAACAGAGATGTGAGGGCCAAACTTAGCAACTGAATTATTGTCTTGAGATTCCCTTTCTAAGCATTGGATGCCAGCTCACAATGACCTATAATTGACATAAAAACTATGAATTTACTCACTGTAATATAGAAGATATGATTTTTCAATATTTTAGCTTTAAAGCTCCTTCACATGCATTTTTCTTATAATCATTGATTTAAAAATAAATTTATTGGCATTCTCCAGTAATAGATAAAAGGCTGATTCCAAGTCTGGGTTAGGTAAAGTAAAAGATTCTCTTGGAACTTCTCATTGCACCAGGAGGAAAGGGAGTGCTCAAAGAATGATAGGGACATATCTGTAGGATTTAAAAGGATAATTTGAGCCTCAGATTATATAATGATAGTAATGAACTATAACTTATTCAACAAAATAAGAATCCGTGAGTCCACACTAAAAAAATAAACATTCTTAAATTCTCATTTTCCTTGGAGTAGAAACAATGTAGAAATAATGAATCAATCAGTTAAATCTAGAGGGTGAAAATGTTATCCAAGTTAACATCACCAGTATTGGAACAAACTGACATCGTATGCCTCCTCAGATAATTTATAAGGACTCTTTATCACTTCATGGTATTCCTGCCAAAAATGATGCATAATCTAAGTCTTATCATCAGGAAACGTTAGACAAATCTAAATTGAGGTGACTTCCACAGCACATACTTCTAAACAAAATGGATAAGATACAAAAAGAATGTCTGAGATCTCTCCCAGGTTACAAAAGACTAAAGAAACATGACAACTAATTACAATGTGTGATTCTGGGTTAAGTTCAGGAGAAGGAACAGAATAGCTAAGACATTTGGGGGGACTACTGATAAAATTGCAATATGGACTATAGGTAATAATTGTATCAATATTAATTTTTCTGCTTTTGACAGTAATATTATGGTTATATAGATAACACTCTTGTTCTTAGGAGATACAGATAAATTATTAAGATATGAAGAGCCAAAAATAAATGTATTTTATATGTGAAGGCAAAACATTGAAAATTATTGTGAGTCTGAAATATAACATTATAAAAGAAGACAAGCTGTCAAATGTTAGGGGAAAAATAAGAGAAACTAATTAATATTTATTGAGATATGCTATGTTCTAGAAATTGTGTTCAGGAACATACATCAATTATTTCATCCATGCAATAATTCTATACAGTGGATTTTTAAAAAAAATATTGGTTAGGTTCTTTGTGCTATACATTACCTAACCAATACTTCACATGTAAAATAAATTTATCACATAATCTTAATTTCTATATTGAGAACATTTAAATGGGGGTTAAAAACAAATCACATTCCAGATATTCAGTTATCATTTTAATTCACATATTAATATTAAACACTTTCTAATGAGTGTTAGTTTATGAGTGATTAGGTTCCAAAAGATTTTCTATTTCTTCTTGATTCAATCTTGGAAGGGTGTATGATTCTAGGAATTTATCCATTTCTCTAGGTTGTCTGATTTGCTGTCATATAACTGTTTGCAATATTCCCTTAGGATTGCTTGCATTTCTGTGATATAAGTTGTAACTTTGTCTTTTTAATTTCTCACTTTATTTGGGCCCTCTCTCTCTTTCTCTTTGTGAGTCTGGCTAAAGGTTTATCAGTTTTGCTTATCTTTAAAAACAAACAAGCAAACAAACCTGTTCTTAATTTCAGTGCTCTTTTCTTTTGTGGTGTTTTGTTCTTTATTTCCATTCTGATCTTTATTATTTCCTTCCTTCTGCTGACTTTATGCTTTGTTTGCCATTCTTTTTCTAATTCTTTTAGATGGAAAGTTAAGATGTTTATTCGAGATTTTTCTTGTTTCTGAGATAGGCCTGTATTGCTATAAATTTCCCTCTTAAGAATGCTTTTGCTGTGTCCCATAGATTTTGGAAATTTGTGTTTCTGCATTCATTCAGCTCAGGGTTTTGTTGTTGTTGTTTTCTTTTTTGATTCTTCATTGACCCATTGGTTTTCTAATAGTGTGTTGTTTAGTTTTCACATGTTTGTTTTTTTCTATTTTTTTTCCTGTAATTTATTTCTAGTCTCATAGACTTGTGACTGGAAAAGATGCTTGATACGATTTCAGTCTTAAATTTGTTGAGACGTGTTTTGTGGCCTACCATGTGATCCATCCTGGAGAACATTCCATGTGCACTTGAAAAGAATGTGTATTCTGTTGTTTTTGGATGGAATATCCTGTAGATGTCTGTTAAATCCAACAGATGTAATATGTCATTTAAGACCATTGTTTCCTTATTGATTTTTTGTCTGGACGATTTGTCCATTGATGTAAATGGAGTGTTAAAACTCCCCTACTGTTACTGTATTATTGTCATTTTACCTTTAAGTCTGTTGATATTTGCTTTGTATATGTAGATACACCTATATTGGTTATATATATGTTAATGAATGTTATGTCCTCTTCTTATATTGATCCCTTTTTCTTTTTGTAATGTCTTTCTTTGTCATTTGTTATAGACTTCGTTGTAAAGTCTACTTTGTCTGATATGAGTGTTGCTACCCCAACTTTCTTGTTTTTCCATTTGCATGGAATATCTTTTTCCATCCCCTCACTTTCAGTCTGTGTGTGTCTTTAGCTCTAAAGTGAGTCTCTTTTGGGCAGCATATAGATGGGTCTTGTTTTTTAATCAGTGAGCCACCCTGTATCTTGATTGGAGCATTTAGTCCATTGCATTTAAAGTGATTATTGATAGCTATGTACTCATTGCCATTTTGTCATTTGTTTCCTGGTTGTTTTGGCAGTTCTTCTCTGTTCTTTTTTTTCTTCTTCTTTTGGTCTCTTCCTTTGTAGTTTCATGATTTTATTTAGTGTTATCTTTGCATTACTTTCTCTGTAGTTTTTGTATGTCTATTGTAGATTTTGGTTTGTGCTTACCATTTAGTTCATATGTGCTGACCTATAACTATATTTACTTGTTTTAAACTGATAGTCATTTAAGTTCAAACACATTCTAAAAGCTCTACATTTTTACCCTCCCATCATGTTTTATGGGTTTTTTTTCATGTTTTATGTTTTTGATGTCATATATTACATCTTCATTTTTATCCCTTAAACTATTTATTGTATTTATTTCTCTTTCATTAGGGTTTTTATAGAAGTTTTTTCTTGTTCTTTCATTTCATTTGAAACATATTTCTCTGTCTTCTCATTTTGTTTACCTTTCTCTGTCTCTATGAAATTAGTTGAAACAGTTACTTATCCAGGTGTTGAAGGTGTGTCCTTGTGTGGGAGTATCCATATGTAGTCTGCATATGCCCAGTGGCTTTAGTGGGAGAGCTGAATCTGAAAGTGAGCAGTGACTGCATCTTCCCCCAGGGTGTGCTGGCAACCACCACCTTGGTGGGAGGCCTGAAGGTGGAGAGACTAAAGCCAAAGCCAGATGCACACTTGGGCTTTTCCTATGCTCATTGGACATCACTGCCCTGTTGGAGGTGGAGCTGGAGGCTGTGGGGCTGGAAAAGGAGCCCTGAGGGAGGTGGGTTTCTCCTAGGTATCATGGCAGTCTCCACTTTGGCTTAGGATGTGGCTGGGGCTTGAGGGATTAGGGTTGCTCTTCTGTGGTGGTTTCACTTTTTCCTCTGGTGTTTGTGCCTTGGTTAGAGGTTGGGTTGGGGCTGGAGGGGTTGGTGCCCCTTTACGGAGCTGGTTTCACTCTGGCTGGGGATGTCAGTCTTTGTCCTGGAGCTAGTTTCACTCTTTTTTAAAAGTGGGCAGGAATGTGTGTACTGGAAATGCTGCCTCAGCCCTGGTGAGAGGCAGGGTCAGGTCAGGGCCAGCTTCATTCTCTCTGGGTGTGCACACTCTCATCAGCAATGGCAGCCTCCTCCCTAGTGGAGAGCAGCACTGGAGCAACAGGTCCTGGACCAGAGCCCCAGGCAGTTTTCAATCCGCTGCCTCTGCACTGTGACCCGTAGTAAGCAAATCTGTACATGTGCTCTTCAAGAGAGGAGTCTTGATTTCTTACAGCCCTCCAATAAGCCCCACTGGTTTTCAAACCAAGAGGGCTCATCTTCCTGGTGTTGGACCCCAGGACTGAGGTACCTAATATGTAGCTCGAACTACTCACTCCCCAGGAAAGACCTCAAGCCTGTGTTACCCCCATTCTCTTGTGTCTCCCACTAGAGGTGCAGATCACAACGAGTTTGATTCTCCTGCTTTCCTACCTGACTCCTTGTGGATCTTTATAGTCTTCATTGTAGAAGAGCTGTTCTGCTGGTCCCCCAGTCTATTTCAGCAAGAGTTGCTCTATATTTAGTTGTAGTTTTGATGTCTTCATGGTGGGGAGGTAAGCCCAGTGTCCTCCTACACTGTCATCTTGATCTTCTCCCCTAAAAAGATATTATTAACTCTTTTTTACAGATAAAAAAACTGAGGTTCAGTACACTTAGGTGACATTTTTAGGTTTGTAAACATCTGTATGGAGGTGTGTTTTTAATCCAGGACTGTTAAACTCTAGATCATTCCACTATTATCCATTCTGATGATTTTTTTTTTTTGCCAGTCATTACCTTTTTTCTTTGGAGTTGTGGGAAAAAAGATGACATGTAGAAGGAGAGGTCAAGGAAAGACCAAGTATCCTATTGGCCTGATAGATTTTTATAATGTTGTTTTCTATTGTTTTTAACCCATTTACCTTTTGTGTTTATTTCCAATGGAAAGAATAATTGCTACCTGGGTGTATCTTTATCAAAGTATATTCAATGACTGGTTTTCATGATCAAAATAAATTAGATAATATCATTACAAGCATACTTTACAGATATTGTGGGTTCAGTTCCAGACCACCACAATAAGGCAAATGTTGCAATAAAGCAAGTCATACAAACTTCCTGGTTTCCCAGTACATGTAAAAGTTATGGTTATGCTGTAGTCTATTAAGTGTGCAATACCATTATGTCTAAGAAAACAATGTACACACTTTAATTTAAAAATACTTTATTGCTGAGAAGTTCTAACCATCATCTAAGTCTTCAGCAAGTCAAAATCTTTTTGCTGGTGGAGGGTTTGAAATATTGCAAGAATTACCAAATGTGACATAGAGACACAGTGAGCAAATGCTGTTGCAAAGAAGGGACCAGCAGACTTGCTTGATGCAGGTTTGCTGCAAACCTTCATTCTGTATAAAGCACAATATCCACAAAGAGCAATAAAGTGAAGTGCAATAAAATCAGATATGCCTAAATTTCTTTTTGGAATAAAGAACAGAGACCTGGAGATGTCAAAGGTGTCAAAAAAATCCATAAATATAGTAACTCTTACATTTGTTAACTTCCAAAAGGTAAACAATTTTCAAATGAGGTTTCCTACAGATTTCAAATTCTGAAATTCATATATTTTTATACAAGAATAAATCTTGAATTAACATTAGATGAGTAAATTTTCACAGTGTTATTGACTCAAAACTCCTGAGAGACTATTTATTTTGAAACAGTGGATGTCTTAACTCCATGATATGTGCAGAATTGAGTGTTTAAACTTAAAAACAGATCGCAAGTGGAAATTAAGGGTAGCTAAAACTAGAGGAAAGAGAAATGAAAGGGTTCTACCTTTTCTTGGAAAAAAAAAACTGAGCAGATGACAAAATTCTCACCTCCCCATGATCAGATCAACCTTCCATCACTACCAACAGTAAGAAAGCAGTGTATGAGTAATGATGGCAGAGGGATATGTCTTACTTGTAGAATCACCTGATTCCTCTGTCCTGGATATAGTCAAAGAAGGTCTGAATGTGAGGTAGACAGATAGGCTTGAATTTCTAGAATAAATAAAAAATGTAATTAAGATGTGTTTTAATTTTTTTGAGGCAGATACATTTGTAGAGAAAATATTTTGCAACTTAAATTATAATAAAAAATATATAGATATGTATCTATCTTTTTATGTTTATATCTGATATAAAGTGATGTACGTATAATAGTGGAAATAATAATTGTCAAGGGACAGAAAACATAGAATCTGGTTTTTGGTCTATCAAAAATAAACTGGTGATTTTGACCAAGTCACCTGAATCTAATTCATCCACACCATCTGAAAATGAAAAAAACAGAATAAATAATCTCTATGATTCCTTCAATCTTTGAAGTCATTTGACTTTCCTTACCCGAATTGAGTTCTCTGTGCCTATTAGTGTGTTTATCCTTAGGAATAATGAAAAGATGTATATAAAGTTATAAATCAGATGAGAGAAAAACCAGCAAACATAAAGCTGAGAATAATTTGGTCCTGAAATGAAGTTTTCAGGACTAATACCAACAACACAAATGACCACTTATTGAATTCCTTGTGTGTCCCAGGCATTGATCCACAGTCTTTCTATATATTTCCCATGTAACTGTCATAAAAATCATGTAAGCATGTAATTTTGGCCTGGTTTATTGATAAAGAAACTGAGGCTTATAGAGCCTAAGTAATTATTTTGACCCCACCCAAATCATAAGTGATGGAGCCATGATTCAGATATTATTTTTAACAATAAATTTGCAATCATTTTTATCTTTGGACTGCTACACTTTATGTGGACTCTAGTGCTCAGAGAAGGCTTTTTAAAGGGCAAGTAAATTTGGTAAGACTTTTAAGGACTAAAAGCGAGGGAAGAAAGGGGGAGAGAGGCTTAGAGTAGTTTTTATATTTTTGTGTTTAGTAAAGTCCAAGCTGTCATTAGAACCTACACAGACACAGAGCCATACACACATATATACTGAAAGATATAGTGCATATTATGTATAACATCTGAACCTTTCAGTAAGCATTCATTATTACTACAGTTGTTAGAGTGTTAGTTACATTAACATCAGTGATATCAACATTTATCATTTTTATGAATTTTATTCCTTTATAACTTGTTACAACTTGAAAACTTCATAGCAGTTGCTTGTACACGTGAAAGGAGTAAAATTTACTAATTAGCAACCTCCCTTCCCAGACATGGTATATTTACTAGCCATTGCCACACTGAGTTAGTGTTTCATTTCCCACAAAAGTGTGCCTATTAACTTTCCTTCATTTCTCGCATATCTGTTAACTTGAGTGTTTGATTCTGCTTTGAAGTATTCACTGCCAATTACTTGCTCAAATAAGTTTAGAACTATTCTATCTATTATTCCATTTGTATATTGAGATATAATGACATGAGTAAATATATTATCATGATTATGGCATTAAATGATATTCAGATGTAGTAGAGTTATTTACCAGTTATATGGAAAACTTTGAAAGATTTCTGATAAAAATCTAAAAACTGAGATTATACCTTGCATTTTCTGGAAAACAGAATAAATGGAATGTTTTGACCGTATTCATGTAGGCCCATAAGTGTGTATTCACATAAATAAACATTTCATTTGGAGATATACATTTACAGATTCTACATAGGCTATTGTGAGCATTAGAATACTGCCAACTACTAAGTTGTGAGTACCGCAATGTCATGTACTTTAATATAAAATAAATCATTAGCTAGGAAACAATGTGAATTATTTCATATGCATTATGTGTTACCAAGAAGAGACCTCATGGGGCTTCCCTGGTGGCGCAGTGGTTAAGAATCCACCTGCCAATGCAGGGGACACGGGTTCAAGCCCTGGTCTGGGAAGATCCCACATGCCACGGGGCAACTAAGCCCATGCTCCACAACTACTGAGCCTGTGCTCTAGAGCCTGCATGCCACCACTACTGAAGCCTGTGCGCCTAGAGCCCGTGCTCTGCAACAAGAAAAGCCACCGCAATGAGAAGTCCATGCACCGCCACGAAGACTAGCCCCCGCTCACTGCAAGTAGAGGAAGCCCATGCACAGCAATGAAGACCCAAGACACACAAAACTAAATAAATTTTTTAAAAAAAGGAGACCTCACGTGTGTGCACATGTACACACACACACAGAGTAAGATTAGCTCAAAATAGCCCGGAGATGGAAACAACCTAAGCGACCATCATCAGTTGAATGGATAAAGAAGATGTGGCACATATATACAATGGAATATTACTCAGCCATAAAAAGAAACAAAATTGAGCTATTTGTAATGAGGTGGATAGGCCTAGCGTCTGTCATACAGAGTGAAGTAAGTCAGAAAGAGAAAGACAAATCCTGTATGCTAACACATATATATGGAATTTAAGAAAAAAAAAAATGTCATGAAGAACCTAGTGGTAAGACAGGAATAAAGACACAGACCTACTGGAGAACGGACTTGAGGATACGGGGAAGGGGAAGGGTGAGCTGTGACAGCGAGAGAGAGGCATGGACATATATACACTACCAAACGTAAGGTAGATAGCTAGTGGGAAGCAGCCGCATAGCACAGGGATATCAGCTCGGTGCTTTGTGACCGCCTGGAGAGGTGGGATAGGGAGGGTGGGAGGGAGGGAGACGCAAGAGGGAAGAGATATGGGAACATATGTATATGTATAACTGATTCACTTTGTTATAAAGCAGAAACTAACACACCAATGTAAAGCAATTATACCCCAATAAAGGTGTTTAAAAAAATCTCAATATAATTACTTAAAGATATAAACTCTTATGAAATTAAGAGAGCATACAAAGCTACACATCTTGGTACATCAATCTTTTTGATCCCCAGAGAAATGCTTCCAGCTACACTGTAAGAGCAAATTATGGTCTTGTCAGATCTAAGAAGCGAAATTGGTTTGCAACACAGAGCTTACATAATTATTAAAGAAGAATTGGAAATATTTATTCATCTGAGGCCTGCCTGTTCTTGAACTAAACTCAGTATCGACAGGGTCACAGTATCACCTGTGAGAGAAATCAATATCCATGCTCAGAAGTCTCTGGACAATGTCTTTATCTAGAGTTTTCCTGCAAACCAGAAACTCTGTAGTTCATGCTTCAAATTTAATAACGTTTGATGTAGGTAGTTGTGATAATGAATTGATCCCAGAACAGTGATTATATATCTATTTTGCAAAAAATATCTACTCACTTAATTGTCTGTTGTTATTTCTAGGGTGTTTAGCTGGAAATTTTTAAACATTATAATAATGGTAGTAAAAGTCAAAATGTATTGAGAGCTCACATGTGCTTAGAAGTGTTATATGGTTTTAGTTACTATAACCATACTGTGTTGTTTATGAAGTAGGTTCTATTATTACTTTTTTTTTTTTTTTTTTTTGTTTTTTGCGGTACGCGGGCCTCTCACTGTTGTGGCCTCTCCCGTTTTGGAGCACAGGCTCCGGACGCGCAGGCTCAGCGGCCATGGCTCCAGGGCCCAGCCGCTCCGCGGCATGTGGGATCTTCCCAGACCGGGGCACGAACCCCTGTCCCCTGCATCGGCAGGCAGACTCTCAACCACTGCACCACCAGGGAAGCCCTATTATTACATAATTTTACTGATGAGAAAAGTGAGGCTTACATTCCCAGATGACAAGACTAGTAAACATGAGAGCAGGAAATGGAGAGTTATAATACTACAGGGTTTCCACTCTTAGACATTGTACTACACTGCTTCTCAGAAGCATCATGAAAGTCCAATTTCATCCAATCCCCTGAATTTTAATTTCTTGGCTCCTTAATTTTAAACTTGTCATTTTGCTCCATGTCTCAATTCAGTGTCCTTTTCATAGATTGCATAATATATGCTTATTCAAAAAGATCAAATCATTAAAAAGATGAAATATTAGCAGTAAGAATTTTACCATCCCTAAGATAGAATGCTTAACGGTTCCAGGTAATCTGGTCTTATGAAAAATCAATAACTATCCCAAATTATATAAAATAAGATATTAAAAAATAAGATATTTTAGCCAAAACACCAAGATAGGGTGTATGTGAAATTTCAAAGCAAGATCTCCATATGCATAATTTACAAAGGAAATTATTGCTAGTCAATTTCTCAACTCTTAGACTTCTCAGTCCAATTAAAGACATAAAAAGGGATAAGGAACTTTTTTTAAAAAATAATCTCCACTAGGTTATTTATTTATTTTTTAATGTTCACTCTTTTTTTTTTGGCCATGCCACACGGCCTGTGGGATCTTAGTTCCCCGACCAGGATTGGACCCATGACCTATGTATTGGAGGCACGGAGTCTTAACCACTGGACCACCAGAGAAGTCCTGGGATAGGAAACTTGGTGTGAGTTGTTGCCATAAGTCTCCATCTCTTTCCTGGTAAGAATATGGTGAAGTAAGCTTCAAATGGACCAGGAAAAAAGCTTCCTAAGTGTTTCTTCGATTTAGGAAAATCGTATGCTGTTGCCTGACTCATACCTGATAAACTAAATCTGCTTATGACAACAGAGTAGAGCTGTCTATACTGGGATGGACTAGAGCTCCCAGAGTGTATTAGAGCAAGAAATATGAAAGTATTTCCTGTGGAATAGGTGTGGGTAATGAGAAAAAGAGAGGGAGTCTGAAGCTAACTGAAGTCCTATCCAAAAGGACTTCTGCCAGAAAGTGGGAACTTCAGTAGTATTCAGGTAAGGCAGACTGTCAGAGAAACAAAAGCTAAAGGGGAGCAGTAATAGCCTGCTAGAGAAAACTGTACATTTTTTATAATACAAGAAGATTCAGTGAAAGGTTATTGGTAAAAGGAACTTAAGAATCTTTGAACCTTTGCCAGCTCTGCAAAGCACAGAGCCAACTTATAATTGCATTGATTCAAGAAGGACATTTCTTTTTCTTTCCCAAGTCCTCTGTCCCTTCTGATCTCACCCTGTAGAGATTTAAAACTGACTCTGATGCTAGAGAACCAACAAAATTTCTTCTAATGCTAGAGAAACCAACAAAGTTATACCTTTATGCAACTTAAAGCATGACTGAGCTGGGATGGGGATTGGGAAGGGTAGGAAAAATACATTAAATCCAATGCAAAATTTTGATTACTATCTTGGATCAAACATTCTAATTTCTTAATTGACTATGTGTTTTAAAAGCTTAATGCAATGACTGTTGTTTATATAATAATTAACCTCAAAGTATGGGCCTTATAGAATATTTCATCTGGGTGTAGGGGAGAAGATCCCAAACATAAATATGTCAGTGAACCTACTAACTACATTTTAAAATATCCATCTAGGACTCTATTTGTGGTCATGGTAGTGTGAGGTGATTGGGTAATTTTCCTCTGAAGAAAATAAGTATAAAACCAGGTAAAATAATTATAAACAACTATTTCAAGACACTGGAAGATGACCAAAGACAGGTAAAAAATTTGAGAAGTGGTTGTTTATGAACAACTGTTACTGCATCATAGAAGAATGGAGCATTTGTGGACTAGGGATATTCCCATTCATTCCAGCTTAGGTTACAAAACCTCCAGCTTTACTTGAGAAGGGTAGTGGACTCAGGTAGGAATCCCACTCTTGGGCATATATCCAGAGAAAAACATGGTCTGAAAGGATACATGCACCTCAATGTTCATTGCAGCACTGTTTACAATGGCCAAGACATGGAAGCAACCTAAATGTCCATTGGCAGAGGAATGGATAAAGAAGATGTGGCATATATATATATACACACACACACAATGGAATATTACTCAGCCATAAAATAATGAAATAATGCCATTTGCAGCAACACAGATGGACCTAGAGATTGTCATACTGAGTGAAATAACTCAGAGAAAGAGCAATAGAGTATGATATCACATATGTGAAATCTAAAAAAAAAAAATTGATACAAATGAACTTATTTACAAAACAGAAACAGACTCAAAGACTTAGAGAGCAAACTTATGGTTACTGAGGGGGAAGGGTTTGGTGGAGAGATAGTTAGGGAGTTCGGGATTGACATGTACACACTGCTGTATTTAAAATGGATAACCAACAAGGAGCTACTGTATAGCATAGAGAACTCTGCTCAATATTATGTAACAACCTAAATGGGAAAAGAATTTGAAGAATATATACATGTATGTGTATAACTGCATCACTTTGCTGTACACCTGAAACTAACACAACATTGTTAATCAACATTACTCCAATATATAATAAAAAGTTAAAAAAAAAAGTAGGTGGCAAAAAAGCTAAAAATGTACTAAGATTGAGGAAGCAAGAGAGTCATAGAAATGTTGGAACAATAAACACTCCTGTTCACTACTGTCTAACTTCAAAATTATGTGCAAATGTAGGAGACCTCTCCCAGCTTCGGGAGAGTTTAGGATTTATTATGCTTTTTAATTAATTTCTTAAGTGAAACATAGCCTAATCAGGAGAGAATGGAAGTCTTACTGGTTTGAGATGTCTGAGAATAACTTCTTTCTAATTATTGGCTGATTGTGAAATTATACAGGTATCAAGGAGATCCCTAAAGAGACAGACAAACACACACACACACACACACATACACACACACACACAGATTTGACCAGAGACATCACCGTCTTCACATCATGGGGGAGACAGTTTGGTTTTCTTTCTTTTAACATCTTTATTGGAGTATAATTGATTTACAATGTTGGGTTAGTTTCTGCTGTATAACAAAGGGGGACACAGTTTTTAAAGATTAAATCCAGCTAATTTAATTACCTACTATAAAAAATAAAGCCAATAACCCTTGGAAGAACAAAAGAGAATACAGAGACACTGCAGGATAATATCCACAATGTCTAGGTTTTAACCAAAAATTACTAGACAGGCAAAGAAATCTAGAACTATGATGCATACTCAGGAAAAAAATGTAGTCAATAGAAACATTTCAAGTGGGCACAATGTTGAGTATAGTAGCCAAAGCTTGGACTTCCCTGGTGATGCAGTGGTTAAAAATCCACCTGCCAATGCAGGGAACACAGGTTTGATCCCTGGTCCAGGAACATCCCACATGACATGGAGTAACTAAGCCCAAGCACCACAACTACTGAGCCTGCACTCTAGAGCCCACGAACCACAGCTACTGAGCCCACGCACTGCAAGTACTGAAGCCTGTGTGCTGCAACTACTGAAGCCTGCACACCTAGGGCCCATGCTCCGCAACAAGAGAAGCCACCACAATGAGAAGCCCGCACACTGTAAGAATAGTAGCCCCGCCCCTGCTCGCCACAACTAGAGAAAGCCCGCACGCAACAATGAAGACCCAATGCAGCCAAAAACAAAACAAAAACAAAAATCTGCCCAATCTTCCAAGCAGATGTTATAAATATGTTCAAACAATTAAAGAAAAATATGCAAATAATGAGTAAACAGGCATGCAATCTCAACAGAGAAATGGAAACCAAGAAACAAATTGACATTCTAGAGCTAAAAACTAAAATAACTGAAATGAATATTTCATTACATGCATGGCTCAACAGCAGATTTAAGATGGCAGAATGTAGGGTCAGTATACTTGAATACAGATCAATAGAAATTATCAATTCAGCAGGGACAGAGCCCAAATTCACTGCTTATATAATGAAAATCCCTCATATATGTAACCAGTCATTCATTGGCTATCCTAAATTCCAAAATTATCAGATCTCTCCACAATTCAGCAATTTTGTTTCTTTATTTCCTGTTTTACACACGTATTAAAAAATCAGTAGGAAGGAGAATACATCTTACCTTAAAGCCTAAAAAAGACTTTCTAGTCATTGTTGATATTCCACAAATTGTAATTCTCTTTGTTGTTCTATTTATATGACTATTTTCTATAACTCTATGTTGAAATTAAACCTGGTGTCAAAAGAAAAAAAAGTCAACGAATACAAACTCCTAGACAATAAATTTGTCTTAGTCATTTTTCCTAATTTGCATAGGAGTTCATGGAAAGCAGTTCATCATTGTAAAATAACACTCAGAGCTAAATCTTCAGAGTAATAGAGAACTATAATTTAGAAAATGGTGTCATATACGTAGTTCTAATGAAAAGAAATCCATTAACTATATTTTTATAATTCATTGAGGTTCATAAAGTTTAAGTAAAAAAGCCATGGGTTATTTGAAGGTTTCTCACCATTTGTAGCTCAGGGTCACATTAAGGATGTTGTCCATTGAAGTACTACATGGATGTTCTAAGAGTATTCATTCAATATATTTTCAGTACAATAAATGTGAATGAATTAGGATAACTGCTAAAGAACTAGTCTATCGCATTGATTCAGCACCTAAAACTCTGACCTTTGATCATTATTTTCTTTTTCATATAATAGTTTAATCTCTTTCCAAAATTTTACTGGGTCATAAAGCAACTCTAATTATCAGTACCTTCTCAATAAGACATATAATTGATGTAAATTCAAGTGTCACCATGCTAATAAATATATCTCAAATTCTGATTTTTTTACAACATATAAATATGCTTGGAATCCAACCAAGCAGATATTTTGCTTGGTGGACTTAATCAGGTGATCAACATGCTTTTATTAAGGGCTTACTATGTGAATTGATAAGTTACTTTCTCATTAAAATGACTAATTTGCATGATAGTATCAACAAAGTCTACCTGAGATAATTGTCTTCTATTTCACAACAGAAAAGTAAGATCCCATTCAGAAATAGCCAATATTAATGCAGATTACTTCTTGTTGCTGTTTGTTGTTTAGGGATGGTGGTTAGGGAAGAAAGATTTTAAAATCTAGGGTAATGAAGATTACAGTTTACCTTCAATTTTAAGAAAGTGTTTGAACCATTATAATATTTAGTTTTCCTGTCGAATTGTATGTGGAAATTAAGGAAGGTGTATTACGTACACTCTGTTTGTGGTAGGTACTTTGCTTATGCTGTTTCATTCTTCACAACTCTATGAGATTGGTGCGATTATCTTTAATTTATAGGTAAAGCTACTGAAATTGAGTGGTTAAGAGTTGAAGTATTAAGAACTAAAATATTTTATGCAAAGTCAAGCAGCTTGGTACATAGTGTATGCAAGAATGAAACCAACATCTGTCCTAAGTCCATGCAAACAAAGAATTCAGGGTTTCTGGTTAGCAACATGTTTCAATTAATTACACCTAAGGACCATTTTGCTGTAAAATTTCACTTTTAAGGACTATGCTATTAAGGGAGATTTAGAATTTTGTAAATTAAATATTTTCTTCTTTAGTATTGGACTGCAAATATTCTAACTGTGACAAAAGGTGTATCTTTTCTCCATCACCAGCATGATAGCATATTTTGCCCTATTTTAAAAGGGAAAACTAAGATATAGTGCTATATCAGTAACCTTGCTCAAGGTGACAAAGCAAGTGTGCCCTGTAGGCAAGATTAGAACTTGTTTCCATTTTTCAAGAGGTATGATTGTGTCCTATTTCTCTAAACATGCAAGCTTTATTTTGGCATGTCTTGACCTTTGGCCATTTACATTCTTTGCTACATGCTTTGTTGCCTTGGATGTGTTTAATTTCCCCTTCATGTCTCAGAAGAGAGCAACTTAAAAAAAGTAGCTTAATAACTCATTCAAATAAATGCTTATTTATTTCAATTTGTGACATTCTATTTAAACAAATTTTCTGTTTTGTTTACCTAAATGTGGTATTGTTAAAATACACACCTGCCTTTGCTTCAGTGTGGGATGCTTTAGATACACTGCCTGTCCAAGTATATTTATATTCTTGTATATTTGAAGCCTCACACCTCACTACACACTAAACAGCTTATAGAAACAGCATCCTACTCATGTGGGGGCTAGATATTAGCTCTTCAACAACAATGCAGTCTATGATTATTTATTTAATATAACTTATTTATAATCTATGTAGTTCTGCCTTGTTAAAGAAGTCTCAGTCCTCTTAGAAGCAAGGTTGCCATTTTAAAATAGAGCATCTTTGTGTTTTCAGAATCTCTCAAATTACATGGATATGGCTTGATTGCTTGCTCCTTTAAAAAAAGAAATTATTTTCTGTACTGACTGAACAATTTTTTAAGCAAAATCTCCCTCTCCAAAGGGAAATATCATTGAATTATTGCTTCCCTCCACCCTCAAGGGGTAGGAAGAAGGATAGGAAGGGTTTAGGGTGAAAGTAGGATTACTAGTGTCTACAAATTGAGCCTGTTAATGGAAAAGACTTCTCATCCATAGCTACAGTCCCACTAGTGTAACAACATAATTAGCTTTGGAGTTTTAGTAATTACCAACTGAATTCCTAAGAAAAACAGTCTTGAAATTGCTGATGTGCAATCACAAAGAAAATTGTAAAGTTTCCTGTTTAAATTTATGTCAGCTCATAAACAGAAATATTGGTCAAAAATTTTGTGAAGAAAGACTAAGCTTGAAAAAAAAATCTCTAATTTCAGAAATCTTTCAGCGGTTTCTCTATAGAGCTTCAAGTCAACAATTCCATAGCGTCTCACCATTTGCAGCCACATTTGGAACACTGGGGCCATTAAATTAAACAAACTCAATCTGCTCAACCCTGTCCATTCCCATGACTCATTTTGACATGTGCCTCTGGTCTGAGATTCAACCTCCTGCCTCCTTTATCCTTGTTTTTCATAATTACTACCTTAGGCCCAAACTTCAAGATATTTCATTCTGTACTAAGGAGTGTAATACAAATATATATATTTACACATTTATACATACACATATATATGTATATTTTTAATCCAACAGAATGAAGTTACTAATCCTCATATTAGTTCTTAACTTGCTATGTGACCATGGTTAAATAACGTATCTTGACCAGAGTTTTATTTTCCAAATTCCAAGGGTATACTTCCTGTTTTATAAAATGTATTCGATAAACTATACTGTATTATTCATAATATTGATCAGCTCTAACTGTAAGTAAATTCACCCATGCTGCTTTTTCTCATAACACATATCTCTGACAAACTTAACACTTGTTCTATTGAGAAGAAACCCCACCATATAGTCAGTCATTTTTCCCTTACCTTCTTTCTTGAACTGAAGCGTAAAATATCTTGGTGACACTGTTTACCTCAAACTACTGTCTAAGATCTCACTTTCCGCTCTGCCACAGTCACACTTTGTACTGTGCATCCAATTAACAGAATGAGGAGGAAAGTTTAGCACACTCTTGTTCCTTTCTGAAGGACGGAACTAATGATTCTTAAACATCTTTCTTTATTCAGAAATCAGTGAACTTTCTCCTTATCATTTCCTTTATTTTCTTGCTACTATCATCAAAAAATGTTGTCGACATTATTGTAGGACACATACATTAATCTTTAGGACCAAGGCACTCATTTCTCCAACTTGCCCAGAATGTTAGCTGCTAGTAGTTCACGGCTGAGTCCCTCTCCAGGAATAGTCCACATTGGAAGAAAGCTGGCTCAATCAAGGTTACACTTCTCTCAAAATTTATGCATGGAATAACTGGTTGAGGTTCAGGGACTGTGGCCTGGTTCCTTGACTTTATTCAGAAAAACTCTCAAGGGCCTTCCCAACCCCAGTAGTATCCAAGGGGTCAGTTGAGGCCACTTTTACATCTACATCTCAGTTCAGCTACTCCTACTCAGTTCTGCATTCTGTATTCCTGACAGACGATATTACTGAGGTCATGCCCCAGTAAACACCCTGCACACAAATATCAAAGTCTGTTTTCCAGAGAACCAAATTCATGATATTTAGCACCGGAAATGGTCTTAGGAAGCAGCCTCTGAAATGGGATATAGGTTCTGGGTCACTAACTGGCTGGCAATGAGGATGCCATCACTGATTAGATGGAGGACTGATTGCCCTTAGCATACATTTGCGATGCAATATTAGCAAGATCACTAGTAGTAAACTAGGATGGGATACTAGAGGGTCAAAATGCACCAATAAAAAGTTTGAGGAAATTAATAAGTAGGCATACTATGGGATCCTTGTTGCCTTAAAAACAAAAACAAAACAAAAACATTGAAAGGCCTGGGGTAATTGATCACCAATACAAGGCTAGGTGGGAAAGCCAGAAGGACTCATTGCAGCTTTTTAAAAGATTCTCTCTTCTATAGCAAGGGACAGAAAACAAACAAACAAACAAACAAACAAAAAAACAGGCTGAGGATTAGTTCCAGAACTTAATTGTAAGTGTAGCAGAGCTCCAGAAAAGATTGAATTCTCAACCCTGACATGTTTGTTATGCTAAGATTGGGTCCTGGATTTCGAAGGACCTATGGCTTTGCATGGAGATAGCTGAGATCATGCACCTGAAACTCATTAATCCTCAGATTCTTCTGAACCTCTGGGGCTATAGAAGTAGTTCATCCTCCTTGTGAAAGGCTAGAGTTTCCTCCACTTGCTTAAAAATAGTACAGAGGCTGTTATTTGTCTGACAAGAATATATGTATCTTCTTCCTATCGCTTAAGATCAACTGTCACCCCTCCTTCTGGCTCCAGACTAATAACTAAGTTTTTAATGACTAATAACTAAGATCAAGTCACAGGTCATCAGGGAAATACTGAGCCTTTGAAGGGAAAGGTTGTTATGTGCTGAAGGATTCCAGGACCCAGCTATCATGTACTAGCAGGAAACAGTAAAGTACATATGGGACTGGATCCTCAGTATGCTGAATAAAGGTAAAGGAACAGAAATTTAAATATGGAAGATTATATCAATAGAAGAGCAGTCTCCTGAGATATAGCATTTAACATCCTGGAAAGGACCCTGAGAGATAATACCAGTAAACACACTGCTATGTTGTTTCTTCCACATTCAGAAAAGTCAATGACTCACATTAAATGAAACAGAAATGTGAGAAAAACTGTTAGAAACAACGGAGAGGGAATCAAAATTCTCAAAGAATTGCACATGATAGTATGAATATACTACATAATGGCCCAAAATCTCACTAGGCAACTGTTTTGAGATAGGATCACGATAGTGCTGCATTTACCAAAGCAATAAGGAATACTCTGATTTAAAAAATGCACTGGCATTTTTTAAGAGCTCAGTGGTGACTGTCTCTGCAAGCAAACATTAAAGCAGGTGACATGGCTATAGACCTAGCTTCCCAATAGTAAGCATGTTAGGATTTCAAAATAATAGAAGCCACTTGGTGGTGCTTAATAATTGGAAGCAAGATAGGTGCAATTATTGTTTTGAGCAGCAGGTCAGAGTAGAAGTCAGAAGGGCCTTAATTGCAGAGAGCTATAGAAATATTTAGTAGAAAATTCCACTCCTAGGAACAAGATAGATGGTCAACAAAGTTATTGACCCATCTATACACCCTGAATAAATCAATGACTGATTATCAGGAAGTGAAGGCATCTACTCCAATAAAGTTTTGATCTCCTGCCCAGTTTCCAGACATGGGCCAGCTCTCAGAATCCATTGGCCAATTGGGAAGAGGGACCTGCATAAACATGGTAGGTGTATATATAACAATTATGCCATAGTGTCATATAGACTTTTACTCAGATACCCATACACTAGAGAACAGGGGGACTCAGACATTTTGAGGACCATTGGACACAGGGTCTGATATGTGGAAATATAAGACATCATCACAGAAACCTTGTTAGAATGGAAGTTTATGGAGACCAAGTAATAAATGGAGTCTAGAATGAGGTCCAATTCACACTGGGTCTACTAGGTCTAGTGGTCATTTTCAAGATACCTGAATGTATATTGGAAAGGACATCTTTGGTGGTTGGCTGAACCTTCACATTGGTTCCCTGGCTCCTGAAGGACAAGGTAGGCAAGACCAAGTGAAGGCTCTTGAAACTTCCCTCTACTCCTGAACAAGATTTTTAGTCAAATACAACGTCACATCCCAAGAGAAGAATGCAGAAGTAGTATTTACCATTATATACCTGTTTAATTCACCAATCATGTCTCTACAAGAATAAGTTGGATCATAGAGAATGACATTAGACTGCTCATCCCCAACCAAATAATAGGCCCAATTGCAGTTGTGATAACAGATATCTTTGCTAGAACATATAAGTGCAATCTTAGGTGCATGGTATATTGCTATTGATCTGGCATATGTACTCTTTTTTCATACCTATCAAAATGAGGACCATAGGTAGTTCACGTTTATATGGAAAAGGCAAGAAATATATTTCTGGTCTTTTTCTTAGGCTCCTATACTCTCTCAAAATGTAGTTCAAAAGAACTGGAATAACCTAGATATTTTGCAGAGTGGCATATTGGTCCACTATATTGAAGACACTATGTTAACCAAGCCAAATAATCAAAAAGTGGTAAGTATATTGGAGGCTTTGATAAGAAACCTGAGCTCCAGAGAGTGGTCTGTCATATCAGTGAAATTTTTAGTTCAGTTGTCTAGGATCTCCTAGGATGTCTACTCTCATAGTAAATGACAAATTATAGCAGCTCACAATTCCCATCAATAAGAAGAAAGCACATCACCTATTAGGACTTTTCAGAGTAAATGGAGGCAGCATATTCCACACTTGAGAATATTTCTCCAACACATTTATTGAAAGTGTAGGAAGGCTGCCAGTTTGGAGACCCAGAGAAGGAGAAGGCCTGGCAGTAGGTTCATGGTTTGATAAAAGCCACCCTGTCACATGGGTGGACATTGTGGCAGTTCTACAGTGTTGTTTTAGAGGTATCTGAGCTATGGGGAGTTATAGCAAGGCCCAAAAATAGAATCACAATTTAGAGCTCCAGGGTTCTTTAGCAAAGGTGTTTTATACACCTGGGCCCAGGTAGAAACAGAACACTTGGTCATGGAACATCAAATGACCATCCAGTCAGAGTTACTCATTTTGATCCAAGTCATAAATATGGTCAGGCCCAGAAGCAATCCATTGTAAGATGGATGTGGGACATCAAGGATGAGGCATGAGCAGCATCAGAAGTAGGCTGCATGAGAAAATAGCCAAAATCCTCATGTTACCCACTGTCACTCTAGTGCCTCCCCATGAGTGCATACCTTGCAGTCACAAGCGAGCACAGAAAGGAATGCATGAGGCTTGATTCATGGATGACTCAGAATAATAGGTGTACGTAAATCTAACATGTACTGCTGCTACACTCTGGTCCCAATCAGTGGTTGCCTTGAAAAGGAGTGGTGAGAGGCAAGCCTCCCAGTGGCAGAACTTGAGGTGGTACACTTGGTCCTCTAATTTGAATGGAAATAAAAGTGGACATAAGGGCAGTGGCAAATGATTTGGCAGGTTAGTCAGAGGCCTGCAAAGAAGGAGATTGGAAGATTGAGGATAAGGACATCTACTTCAGTGACTTCCTCTGGAAGAGTCTCTATTCAGGAAGCAATGGAGAAAACCTGAAATCTGAAATTGTGAAATCTACAGATAGTTTGTCAATAATAGGAACAATTTGGGAATTCCCTCTTGGTGACTAGAATATAAAAAAATAGTGAAAATGTATAAATATCCAAGGGAAAGTTAGAATAGATCCCTCACTCAATCCTAGGAAAGTTTGACAGTGATGAGCTCTTAGTTGGGGAATCCAGAATGTTTATGACATTAAAAGAGTATGTCTACGAATGAATAGTTTTAAGACCCTAAAGAAAGGTGCAAAGAAGAGGAGATAAACTAATAGGAGGGGAGGAAGAAGGCAGGGTCCTAATAAATCAAGTATAGACCTGGATTAAATGTTGGATTGATGGCAGACTGTTTTTGTTATTTGATTACGTCTGGTGAGCTATGTTGAATAATGTGAATAGGTTTAACTTGAGATACGGACTAGAATTGCAGTTCTTAAAAGTCCCCATTGCAGTTAAATAACATGATTAAGCCCTTTTCAGAGACTTTTGTTAAGAGCTGAACTGTCAATATATCAAGGCCCAAGAGGACACAAGAGAAACAAATACTTTGTGAAGAGAACAATCTTTAACTGTAGAAAGAGTCCCCTGATATGCTCTCATTCCTTCCCAAAGGAAGGCATCACAGCCCTGAATATTTATAGACTTGGTACCTTAGAACTTGGGAATAAGAATTTTAATTTTTTTTGGTGTTTTTTTTTTAAACATCTTTATTGAGGTGTAATTGCTTTACATTGTTGTGTTAGTTTCTGCTGTATAACAAAGTGAATCAGCTATATGTATACATATATCCCCATATCCCCTCCCTCTTGTGTCTCCCTCCCACTCTCCGTATCCCACCCCTCTAGGTGGTCACAAAGCATGGAGCTGATATTCCTGTGCTATGCGGATGCTTCCCACTAGCTGTTTTACATTTGGTAGTGTATACATGTCACTGCCACTGTCTCAATTCATCTCAGCTTACCCTTCCCCGTCCCCGTGTCCTCAAGTCCATTCTCTACATCCGCGTCTTTATTCCTGTCCTGCCCCAAGGTTCTTCAGAACCTTTTTTTTTTTTTTTAGATTCCATATGTATGTGTTAGCATACGGTATTTGTTTTTCTCTTTCTGACTTACTTCACTCTATATATGACAGACTCTAGGTCCTTGCACCTCACTACAAATAACTCAATTTCGTTTCTTTGTATGGCTGAGTAATATTCCATTGTATATACATGCTACATCTTCTTTATCCATTCATCTGTCAATGGACACAGGTTGCTTCCATGTCCTGGCTATTGTAAATAGTGCTGCAATGAACATTGTGGTACATGACTCTTTTTGAATTATGGTTATTTCAGGGTATATGCCCAGTAGTGGGATTGCTGGGTCATATGGTACTTCTATTTTTAGTTTTTTAAAGAACCTCCATACTGTTCTCCATAGTGGCTGTATCAATTTTCATTCCCACCAACAGTGCAAGACGGTTCCCTTTTCTACACACCCTCTCCAGCATTTATTGTTTGTAGATTTTTTGATGATGACCATTCTGACTGCTGTGAGGTGATACCCCATTGTAGTTTTGATTTGCTTTTCTCAAATGATTAGTGATGTTGAGCATCCTTTCATGTGTTTGTTGGCAACCTGTATATCTTTTTGGGAGAAATGTCTATTTAGGTCTTCTGCCCATTTTTGTATGGGGTTGTTTGTGTTTCTGATATTGAGCTGCATGAGCTGCTTGTATATTTTGGAGATTAATCCTTTGTGGTTGCTTCATTTGCAAATATTTTCTCCCATTCTGAAGGTTGTCTTTTCATCTTGTTTATGGTTTCCTTTGCTGTGCAAAAGCTTTTAAGTTTCATTAGGTCCCATTTGTTTATTTTTGGTTTTATTTCCCTTTCTCTAGGAGGTGGGTCAAAAAGGATCTTGCTGTGATTTATGTCATAGAGTGTTCTGCCTATGTTTTCATCTAAGAGTTTTATAGTGTCTAGCCTTACATTTGGGTCTTTAATCCATTTTGAGTTTATTTTTGTGTATGGTGTTAGGAGGGTTCTAATTTCATTCTTTTACATGTAGCTGTCCAGTTTTCCCAGCACCACTTATTGAAGAGGTCTTTTCTCCATTATATATTCTTGCCACCTTTGTCATAGATTAGTTGACCAAAGGTGAGTGGGTTTATCGCTGGGCTTTCTCTCCTGTTCCATTGATCTATATTTCTGTTTTTGTGCCAGTACCATACAGTCTTCATTAAGGTAGCTTTGTAGTATAGTCTGAAGCCAGGGAGCCTGATTCCTCCAGCTCCGTTTTTCTTTCTCAAGATTACTGGCTATTTGGGGTCTTTTGTGTTTCCATACAAATTGTGAAGTTTTTTATTCTAGTTCTGTAAAAAATGCCATTGGTAGTTTCATAGGGATTACATTGAATCTGTAGATTGCCTTGGGTAGTATAGTCATTTTCACAATGTTGATTCTTCCTATCCAAGAACATGGTATATCTCTCCATCTGTTGGTATCATCTTTAATTTCTTTCATCAGTGTCTTGCAGTTTTCTGCATACAGGTCTTTTGTCTCCTTAGGTAGGTATATTCCTAGGTATTTTATTCTTTCTCTTAAAATGGTAAATGGGAATGTTTCCTTAAATTCTCTTTAAGATTTATCATCATTAGTGTATAGGAATGCAAGAGATTTCTGTGCATTAATTTTGTATCCTGCTACTTTATCAAATTAATTGATTAGCTCTAGTAGTTTTCTGGTAGCATCTTTAGGATTCTCTATGTATAGTATCATGTCATCTGGAAACAGTGACAGCTTTACTTCTTTTCCGATTTGGATTCCTTTTATTTCTTTTGCGGCTCTGATTGCTCTGGCTGAAACTTCCAAAACTATGTTGAATAATAGTGGTGAGAGTGAGCAACCTTGTCTTGCTCCTGATCTTAGTGGAAATGGTTTCAGTTTTTCACCATTGAGAATGATGTTGGCTGTGGGTTTGTCATATATGGCCTTTATTGTGTTGAGGTAAGTTCCCTCTATGCCTACTTTCTGGAGGGTTTTTATCATAAATGGGTGTTGAATTTTGTCAAAACTTTTTCTGCATCTACTGATATGATCACTTGGTGTTTCTCCTTCAGTCTGTTAATATGGTGTATCACGTTGATTGATTTGCGTATATTGAAGAATCCTTGCATTCCTGGGATAAACCCCACTTGATCATGGTGTATGATCCTTTTAATGTGCTGCTGGATTCTGTTTGCTAGTATTTTGTTGAGGATTTTTGCATCTATGTTCATCAGTGATATTGGCCTGTAGTTTTATTTTTTTTGTAACATCTTTGTCTTGTTTTGGTATTAGGGTGATAGTGGCCTCGTAGGATAAGTTTGGAGTGTTCCTCCCTCTGCTATATTTTGGAAGAGTTTGAGAAAGATAGGTATTGGCTCTTCTCTAAATGTTTGATATAATTTGCCTTTGAAGCTATCTGGTCCTCGGCTTTTGTTTGTTGGAAGATTTTTAATCATAGCTTCAATTTCAGTGCTTGTGATTGGTCTATTTCATCCTGATTCAGTCTTGGCAGGTTGTGCTTATCTAAGAACTTGTCCATTTCTTCCAGGTCGTCCATTTTATTGGCATATTGTTGCTTGTAGTAATCTCTCATGATCCTTTGTATTTCTGAGTGTCAGTTGTTACTTCTCCTTTTTCATTTCTAACCTGTTGACTTGAGTCCTCTCCCTTTCTTTTTTTCATGAGTCTGGCTAATGGTTTATCAATTTTGTTTATCTTCCCAAAGAACCAGGTTTTAGTTTTATTGCTCTTTGCTATCATTTCCTTCATTCCTTTTTCATTTATTTCTGATCTGATCAATATGATTCCTTTCCTTCTGTTAACTTCGGGTTTTTTTTGTTTTTCTTCCTCTAATTGCTTTAGGTGTAACGTTAGTTTGTTTATTTGAGATGTTTCTTTTTTCTTGAAGTACGATTGTATTGCTATAAACTTCCCTCTTAGAACTGCTTTTGCTGCATCCATAGGTTTTAGGCCATCGTGTTTTCATTGTCATTTGTTTCTAGGTATTTTTTGATTTCCTCTTTGATTTCTTCAGTGATCTCTGGGTTATTTAGCAGCATATTATTTAGCCTCCATGTGTTTGTATTTTTTACAGTTTGTTTCCTGTAATTGATGTCTAGTCTCATAGCATTGTGGTTGGAAAAGATACTTGATACGATTTCAGTTTTCTTAAGTTTACCAAGGCTTGATTTGTGACCAAAGATCTATCCTGGAGACTGTTCCATGAGCACTAGAGAAGAAAGGGTATTCTGTTGTTTTTGGATGGAATGTTCTATAAATATCAATTAAGTCCATATTGTTTAATGTATCATTTAAAGCCTGTGTTTCCTTATTTATTTTCATATTGGATGATCTGTCCATTGGTGAAAGTGGGGTGTTAAAGTCCCCTACTATTATTATGTTACTTTTGATTTCCTCTTTTATGCCTCTTAGCATTTGCCTTATGTATTGAGGTGCTACTATGTTGAGTGTATAAATATTTACAATTGTTATGTCTTCTTGGATTGATCCCTTGATCATTATGTAGTGTCCTTCTTTGTCTCTTATAATAGTCTTTATTTTAAGGTCTATTTTGTCTGATATGAGAATTGCTACTCCAGCTTTCTTTTGATTTCCATTTGCATGGAATATTTTTTTCCATCCCCTCACTTTCAGTCTGTATGTGTCCCTAGGTCTGAAGTGGGTCTCTTGTAGACAGCATATATACGGGTCTTGTTTTTGTATCCATTCAGCTAGTCTATGTCTTTTAGTTGGAGCATTTAATCCAGTTACATTTAAGGTAATTATCTATATGTATGCTCCTATTACCATTTTCTTAATTGTTTTGGGTTTGTTATTGTAGATCTTTTCCTTTTCTTGTGTTTCCTGCCTAGAGAAGTTCCTTTAGCATTTGTTGTAAGGCTGACTTGGTGGTGCTAAAGTCTCTTACCTTTTGCTTGTCTGAAAAGGTTTTAATTTCTCTGTCAAATCTGAATGAGATCCTTGCTGGCTAGAGTAACCTTGGTTGTAGGTTTTTCCCTTTCAACACTTTAAATGTGTCCTGCCACCCCCTTCTGGCTTGCAGAGTTTCTGCTGAAAGATCAGCTGTTAACCTTATGGGGATTCCCTTGTATATTGTTTGTTGTTTCTCCCTTGCTGCTTTTAATATTTTTTCTTTGTATTTAATTTTTAATTGTTTGATTAATATGTGCCTTGGCATGTTTCTCCTTGGATTTATCCTGTATGGGACTCTCTGTGCTTCCTGGACTTGACTGACTATTTTTTTTCCCATATTAGGGAAGTTTTCAACTATAATCTCCTCAAACATTTTCTCAGTCCCTTTCTTTTTCTCTTCTTCATCTGGGACCCCTATAATTTGAATGTTGCTGTTTAATGTTGTCTCAGAGGTCTCTGAGACTGCCCTCAATTCTTCTCATTCTTTTTTCTTTATTCTGCTCTGCAGTAGTTATTTCCACTATTTTATCTTCCAGGTCACTTCTGCGTCCTTCTACCTCAGTTAAAATTTTTAAAATAGAGGAATATCCAGAAGATAATGAGGTAACCACAACAGGAATATATTTTTGCCTACCTCCTTTCCAACACCTCCACTCCAAGGGGAAAAATATACTTAATTACACTTCTAGGCTCTCCCTTCAGGCATGTTTACTTATAGTGGACTCATTCACATATATTTGGCCTTTACTATAGACTTTCTACTTCCTCATTGTATGTAGTAATTATAGGAAGGTTTAGTGCCTGAGAAGTGGTTAGCTGTCTCTTCTCTCAAGCTCCTACCACCTTTTTCATTCTCATATTCTCTCTATATATCTCACATGGCTTGCCCTTTGTCTCACTATATCTAGCTAGGTAGTTAGCTATCCATCTGTTTCTTGGTAAAAGAAGATACACAAGGAGATCTCTTCTTGTATTGGACTAGTAGTGTCTGGATGTGATCATCAGAATGGCTGTTGCCATCTTAAAGACATGAGGGAAAGAAGTGAGTTATAACAATATCACAGTGGAAGAGACTTGAAGTCTTGATAATGCCTATTATGAGATGATAAATCCCTTTACTGTTTACCTTAGGTGAGTTAACATTTTCTATTTCTTGCAAGTAAATTATCTCAACTGATATGCCTAATATACCATTGAATCAATTGTTCTTTTCCTCTACAATTTGACTAATTTGGAAATACACCATTTTCTAGATAAACCACCTCCTTTGCCATTACTTCTTTTTGACAAATTAACACCACTAATAAAAATTTATTTTCATAAAACAGCTGAACATGTAGAGACAGATATGCATGAAGGTGTTTATTTAGAATTATTTATAACAATTTATAATTAGAATCAAGTTGAATGTCTATCAGTACAGAAGGTATTAAATAATATATGGTACATCCGTACATTAGAGAGTAAAAAGCCATTAAAAAGATAGTTATGAAAACCCATTGATGTAGAAAAATATCCATTGTGTATTATTGAGTGAAAATAAACAATTCAGCAAATTTCTGAGCATGAAAAAAATATGTTTATAAAATATGTTTATGTTTATAAAAATGTCTTGGATATATTTATTTAACATATATGCATGTGAATAATAATGATACAAAGAATAACAACCACAAACATTTATTAAATACCTACTCAGAGTTAGATACTGTGCTAAGGGCTTTACATATATTATAGCTATTAAGTCAAACCTCAAATAATGTAGGTATTAATATTATTTTCATTTACAGATGAATAAAGTGAAATTTGGGGGGAAAATCATTTTTCCATCTAGCTGTTAAGGGATAAGATCAAGGTCCAAATGCAGGTCTATATAACAGCATATTATAATGTGTTATTTATATTATATAGTATTAATAATATAAAAATAAGCTGTATTATATTTTAACATTTATATCAAACATCATTTATACAGATTTTACTATTTATATTACATTACACTGCATTATATATCATATTATATTATATTATATTATATTATATTATACTATAGACGTCTGGAATAATTACCTCCAAAAGGATAATAATAATTGCCTTTGAGTGGTAGAATCTTTTTTTTAATTACATTTCTCTGTATCATTATATTTTCTATAGCAAACATGGATTATCATAAGTAAAAAAGAAAAGGAAATAAATACATGATATATACATGTGTAAATTGTAATAAATATCTACTATAAAGTGACTTTCCTGTACCTTTTTGCACAGGCTGTCAGGAGTGTTTTTAGTTCTAGATCTCCTACTTGACTCTATAACCTTCGTAAGTCATTGAACCTCTTAATTTGCTCATATGCAAAGTAGGTATAACGTTACTTAGATTTCCTCATTCAAACAGTTGTCATAAGATTTAATGAGGTAGTGGACATCAAAGAGCTTGGGAAGTTTTAAAGCAAGCTAAAACTCTGTGGGAAGGTTATTATTCTTTATTTTCTTCAAATTAAAACATATTTTAAACGTATACTGTGGTTTTAAAAAGTTGAGTGTTGATACAGCCACTATGGAGAACAGTATGGAGGTTCCTTAAAAAACTAAAAATAGAACTACCGTATGACCCAGCAATCCCACTAATGGGCATATACCCTGAGAAAACCATAATTCAAAAAAGATACATGTACCACAATGTTCACTGCAGCACTATCTACAATAGCCAGGACATGGAAGCAACCTAAATGTCCATTGATGGATGGATGGATAAAGGAGATGTGGCACATATATACAATGGAATATTACTCAGCCATAGAAAGGAACAAAACTGAGTTATTTGTAATGAGGTGGATGGACCTAGAGTCTGTCATACAGAGTGAAGTAAGTCGGAAAGAGAAAAACAAATACTGTATGCTAACACATATATATGGAATCTAAAAAAATAGTACTGTTGAACCTAGTGGCAGCACAGGAATACAGATACAGATGTAGAGAATGGTCTTGAGGACACGGGGGCAGGGGAAGGTGAAGCTGGGCCAAAGTGAGAGAGTAGCATTGACATATATACACTACCAGATGTAAAATGGATAGCTAGTGGGAAACTGCTGCATAGCACAGGGAGATCAGCTCGATGCTTTGTGACAACCTAGAGGAGTGGGATAGCGAGGGTGGGAGGGAGGCTCAGGAGGGAGGGGATATGGGGATATATGTATACATGTAGCTGATTCACTTTGTTGTACAGCAGAAACTAACACAACACTGAAAAGCAATTATACTCCAATAAAGATGTAAAAATAATAATAATAAATGACCAAAAAGAGGAAAAAAAGTTGAGTGTCTTGAACATAGAATATAGCTTATATCTTTGTTTCCTAATCTAGATAATGGAATGGTATTTTTGAACTTATAAGTTATTGTGGGAGTATGTTGATGTAACATACATAGATCATCTTGTACCATAAATTCTGACACAAAGTAAGGCCCCTATAGGGGTGTGTGTTTGTGTGTTAAATTAGAAAGTCCTAGTGGAAAGTAAGCTTTCCTTTGGAATTCTCTTCTAATATAAATTCACATTTTTGCTCAAAGGAACATTAACAGGAACAATAAATATGCGATCTGGTTCCCTGAGGAAAAAGAAATCCATATTTAAGGGCTTTCATAACAGGCTATAATATACTATCTAGTTTATCAGAGGGGATATATTTATTAGCATAATAAAAGAGTACCAGGAAATTGCATAGTAGTAACTAATTGTCTGCCCTTCCTTCCTTCTTGGAAATAGAAGTATCACTAAAGTTCATGAACACGCATGAGACCTTTTCATCCTGTTGTTTCTAAGTTTGCTTTTTTCACTGCTCTTCTAGTGTGGATCTGCAAGGAAATTGTCTTCTGAGGAGGAGGAAGCTCAAAGTGGTTGGATGGACTAATTTTCTAATGTTCCCTGGATCCTGGAGTGACAATTTAATGTGGTGAGTATTCCACTTTCTCCATTGTTCACATCTTTTGTTTTTGAATCAAATGCTTTGAAGCTGAGAAAACAGATTTTGGGATACTATGAAAAGAATCTAGTAGATATCTACTATAGAAACACTAAATGATATTCTTCATTACAGTCATCCTCATAAAAGATAATTTAATATGCATTTATAGGTTCAATTTGCCTGATAGAAAATGTTTCATTATTTTTTTCTTTTTCCAGTCCTTCCTGTCTCTTAACTGAAAACTAAGTTGCTGAGTGAGCATAGGACTGTGGAATGCTATGAACTAAAGAGTTCTCAAACAATATCTAATTCTCTGAACATTTCTGACACCCTTTCATGTCATTCAAATCTCCCTTTCCTGTGCCCTGTTTCCCAAGGATCAGCTCTCTGTGACCTGACAATCAGATAATCTGATAAACTAAAATAGTGAGCTAATGTCTTAATGGATAATGTTACTCTTTCCAGGGAATTTATGTTCAATTTAACCAGGTCATTTGAAAACAAACTTTTAGTCTATAAGAGTAATTATAATGGTAATTTCAAGCACCCCCAGCAGAACTGTAATGGATTATGATTGAGGAATTGATGAATAAAAGACTTAAAAGTAGGCAGGCTTCTTCTCTCCATTTTTTTACATATAACTATGCATTCCAATGGTTATGAGGTAAACTTTTCTCTCCAGGCGTCTGTGATCTAAGACAGTTACCAAGAAAGGCAGTCTGGAGAACTGGAGAAACTAACAACTACATAGGCAACAGATAAAACAGATAAAGAATCACAGGGTATTAAAATGGTAGGTGGCCAGATTTGAAAATGTTGGGTCAAACATGATATCCACAGGGTATGGATAAGAGTGAAATTCCAACATCTCCTTGTCTAGAAAAGGAGAGAATTCAGTTGCATCAATGAAAAGGAGGCATATAAACTGGGATGATGTGAACATTTCCAGACACATGGGAAAGAGGCCCAGAGAAGATGGAGCAGAGATAATTTTAAGATGTGTGTATGGACTAAATTGACAGGAAGGAGAGTAATAGGAGAAAAAGAGAGAGCTGAGAAAGAGCATTTAGAATAACTACCTAATGTAAACACTGAATAAGAGATTTGCATGAATTGAAATTGGGGCTTTGGTTTGGTATTCAGTGACGTGAGTAGCAACCGTTCTTACTACCCACAAACTTCTCAAGTGAACAAAGTTAATTTTGTTGGCCTCAGTCTTCCCTTTCTTCTTGTTGCCTCAATTTCCTGCTTCTTTTCTTCCCTTAGCCAGTGGTATCTGGAAAGATATTACTCAAAGCATTCACCATAAGGTAAAAATTTCCGTCAAGAACAAGTGGGTACCCTTACAAAATAAATTTGCATGTTGGCAGGGGACGACACCTTAATCTCATTTTCTTATTGAGTTCCAGACACATGTGTTTACCTCAGGGAGAGCATGCCCACATTGAGACTGTCGTACATATTCTGCCATGCTTCTGACTGCCTTTGGGGGCAGACTTGAGCTCCCTCTAAGGTAGGTTAATTTTCATGATGCTAAGAACTTCTGGTACTCAAGCATGAAGTGGAATTTCCGTGCTGTGTAGTACAAAAGGACTTGTCAAAGACATCTAATAAAAAGTAAAAGTCAGTGACATCCTCTGGAGCGTTTTTCCTTCCTGGGTGTGAATAGATTGTGTTAAAAGGGCTGAAGGGGCTATGTGCATAGATTGACACACTAATATTATCAACCTAGTCAAGAGATTGAAGGGCAAGTCCTCAGAACTCTTCTGAGGTTTAGAGACCTATGCAGATTTTTTCAGAATTTATATATTTAGGTTCTAATTTCTATTCCACTTTTTACCCACTGGGAAGAATTTTAAATCTTCTTTTCTGGATCCCTAATTGGCACCTTTGCAAATTTATATCTATCTGCACCTCCTGAGAGTTGTATAACTTGTTTGATTTGATTTTTTAAAAGCACCCAGAAGCCTCATTATAGCACAGATCCCCTTTTTAGCACAAGTCTTTGAAGCCCATACTGCTTTCTTTAACTCTCTCTCTTATGGATTAAAAAATAAAAATAAAAATAAAATATAAGTTGTTTCCCTTTGACATCTTTCATAACACCTGAGTCTATTTTCTAAAAAGTTTGTTCTAGCAAAAATAAGTTGTTTTTTTTTTTCTGAGCCCCACCTTTTAGCAGAGACCAACTGTAGAAGAGAAACAACTATGGGAGGAATGTGTCATATTTCCACAAGGAAAGGGAAATATTTAGTTTATAGAAAAAGACAGATCATTCCTTGTATTCCTGGGAAGCATGCCAAGTGGATGAGGAAATAGGAATCAATGGAAGAAACTACTGGGAGACAAATTGCAGTTCAATATAAAGGCTGGCTGTCTAAAATGATTGTCCCCGTTATCATAGATGGCATAAACTTGGTCAGAAATTAGAAAGCTCCCTGTCACTGGCACATTTGAATTATCACAACCATACTTCAAGCACCAGATGAGGCTAGTAAAAGATTTTTAAGGTCCCTTTTAACCCACAAATTTTGTGGTTTTTTTTTTTTAACTTCTCCATTTAAGGTTTTAATAAACAATTTAACAAACAGTAAAAAATGCATTGATATTTCTTCTCCATTTAATGTTTCTTCCTCCCAAACCTTTTGCTTTCCATGTCATCATAATGTTAATCTGGGCAATTATATTCAAAATAAGGAAACAATGACTTAGTATGTTACCTTTCTCAGGAATATTTGCAATTCAAAAGATTATAGGGGAGAGGATAATGCTTAACTAAATGAAACAAGTTGATAACAGTGAAAATTAGTAAAAACATTAGAAGAAAGTTTTATGCAAAAGGTCCCTCTCAGTGACCCTCAACAGAAAACATAATCTGTTTTTGCTTACAAATCATAATCTGTGATTGCTTACTTTGTACAAATATGAAACAAAACCTTACAAAATTTGGGTATGTTTTTAATAATCTAACAAAAATTTACCCTTTGCATAATATTTTAAAGTATTAATTTAATATCAAACAAGTCATTTCTATTTAACAATATTAAAAATAAGTAAAATTTGATTGTCAGAACAATAGTCAGCGAATTTGGGTGCAGTATGTTAGGATAGAACAGGATATGAACTAGAAAGTGACACAATCTAGGTCCTAATTTTGGCTTTCACATTAATACTCTGAGTCATGCTAAGCACATCACTTAAGTTCTATGGGATGCCATTATCCCACCTTTACAATGAGAAGGTTGAAATAAATAATCACTAAGTTTTTTTCCAGCCCCAAATCACAAGTGCTAGGTCAGCAGTTAAGAATGCTCCTCCTGTTCTGAACTCTTCTGAAGCCAGTTGTGGCCACTAAAAAAACTGTCCTGCATTGTGAAATACACTCACTTAGAATCAGGTCAAATACTTTGACATTCATGTAAGTGAAATCTGTTTCTAAGGCATGATCACAGAGAGGTAGACGGAAGTGATTTCCACTTGAATCCTCACAAATAAAGGTCACAGCCCTTATATTTTTATCTGTTCCTTGGAACTACCCCAAAGCTAATTGGCCCAGCAACCCAGTGGTCACCAGTGTCCATCGTCAAGATTCTTAATACAGTGTTGTTGCTAAGAGCACTGCATCTGCTCACACAGATGCATTCCATTAACTTTTTGATCCCTGCTTTGACAGACTATTTTTTAATTTGCCTTCATTTAAATCCTTGAAAACAAGATTGGCAACCCACTGACTATGCTAACATGTCCTACCCATTTATATAGGTTTTAATCCCAAACTCATTAATGAATCATGTGCTTTAAAACAAAAGAAATTATAAGCAGCAACTAGAAGAAAAGAATAATACTGATCCAGTATGCTAGTTGAAATGATTATAGATACCTTCCTCTCTTCCTCAGGGATTCGTTATGCAATGGTAAAGACAAATAAGTTTAAATATTACCATGATGCACAGCTTTGTATTTAAGTCAAATATAACATCCATAGGCAATACATGGATGTGGCTGTGTTCCAATAAATCTTTATTTACAAAAACAGGCAGTGGGCCATATTTGGTGCTTGAGTTGTAGTTTGCTCACCCTGGTATTAGAGTATACTTCATTAGGTGTACATTATATTTGGGTAAAGTTGGAGCAGGTCAACATTTGAGTTACAGAACCACATATATAAAAAAGCAGAACCACATATATAAAAGCAGTTTCCACAAGTCCACTGTAATTAGCAAATCTATTGCTTGCAAACCACTCCTGTCTCTAGAAATTAAGTGATGCCTAAAGCAAATTTATCAAGTCATGGAACATAAAGAAAAATATCTGTGGATTTAAAAGAAAGGAAACATATTATCGACATAGTCAAAAGGTCTGTCGAACTTACTATTTGGCACTTTGATTTATATGTGGAAATGGAAAGAACGTTCATATAAGTATCCAACACTGCATTCAAGAATGTCATCTACTGTAGTGTAAGTCACCTTAACCTCCATTTCTCCAATACACAGCATGTGATGTTAAGGAATGCACATACATATTTGGTGCCGTGGAGAGCAATATTACTTTGTAATAATTTATATTCCAAAGCATAGGGAATCCTTGTGAACTGTTAGTCTATGAGAAAGTAATAGTGGTGCTCTAAGCAAAAGGTGGGCTAATTCTGAGATGGAAATAACAGATCAGTATGGTGGGAGGAGAGAGATGAGGCTCAACTGAATAGTAAGGAGAGGACAAGAGGAGAGGGCAGAGAGTAAAGTTCTATTCCAGGATAATTTATATACTAAAGATGTCATGTTAAGTTACTTTTTCTTTTAAGTAGATCAACATTCTCCTGGTGACATATTTCTGATGGCAAATAATCAACTATTTTTGGTTTTCTATTTGGACGTATTCTCAGGTTCCCAGCATATCCTCTCCTTCATATAAAAACAATATTTGCTCAAGCTCTGATTCACAGAGACATTGGGAGGAAACTCATTATTTCAAATAAAAGTGAAATTTTCCAATATAAGTACCTCATATTGATAAGAATGAAATAACTGATCACCTAACCAGTAGTGTTTCCTGCTCAATAAGATCTTGAAGGCTATCTTTGAGATTCAAATTCCTGCTACTGAGTGTTTTTTGCAACTCTTTTTTCTCCTATGACTTTTACTAATAGAAGATTGCATCACTGATGATGGCTGCATGCCAGGATAATTAGAGTGCCACTCCAGTTTCCCAAAACGCCTTGGATATTCTACTCCATCATAGAAAGCTGCACTTAGTAAAATACCATCATCATTAAGGCAAGAGAAAAATGGTTGATCGTTTGGCTATAGCTGCATAAAAACAAGTTCTAGATAAGCAGATTGAAATTTTACTCCATTTTATGGACCTGAATAGAGGAAGATTTGAGCAAATCACTTAACCCTCTGCATATTAGTTTCTTTTCCCATAAAATAAAGGAAATATTAATTTCCTTGGCTATATTATGGCTTCAAAATAATAGATATGGTTTTTAAGTCCCTTGAAAAGTATAAGATATATATATGTGTATATATATATATATATATATATATTATAATGATCTTTGGTAATTTTTGTCAAGAAAATAAAAATTATAACAAAAATATAAAAATAGAATACAATAAAATATATGATAAATTTTTTTTTTACAATACTTTTTAACAAATTTTTTTTTTTTTACAATACTTTTTCTATTTGCCTCAGCTTGTGCTGTCCAAGGAATTGGAGTTTGAGACAAGGGATTGTGATTATCTGAGGAGAGGAGGGGAACACCAATGCAAGAGAGCATTTTCAGATTGGTTACCATAAAAAGCAGTCTCTCCTGAATCCTGCTGGAACCTTTCTGAGCTGTATAGAATGTGCATCAGAAGGGTTTATCTGACAGTCCTGCAGCCTGTGGAACAGAAACCAAATTCACAGAAAGACAGACAAAATGAAGAGGCAGAGGACTATGTGCCAGATGAAGGAACAAGATAAAACCCCAGAAAAACAACTAAATGAAGTGCAGATAGGCAACCTTCCAGAAAAGAATTCAGAATAATGATAGTGAAGATGATCCAGGACCTCAGAAAAAGAATGGAGGCAAAGATCGAGAAGATGCAAGAAATGTTTAACAAAGACCTAGAAGAATTAAAGAACAAACAAACAGAGATGAACAATACAGTAACTGAAATGAAAAATACGCTAGAAGGAATCAGTAGCACAAAAACTGAGGCAGAAGAATGGATAAGTGACCTGGAAGACAGAATGGTGGAATTCACAGCCACAGAACAGAATAAAAAAAAAAGAATGGAAAGAAATGAAGACAGCCTAAGATACATCTGGGACAACATTAAATGCAACAACATTCACATTATAGGGGTCCCAGAAGGAGAAAAGAGAGAGAAGGGACCCGAGAAAATATTTGAACAGATTATAGTCGAAAACTTCCCTAACATGGGAAAGGAAATAGCCACCCAAGTCCAGCAAGCGCAGACAGTCCCATACAGGATAAACCCAGGGAGAAACACGACGAGACACACAGTAATCAAACTGGCAAAAATTAAAGACAAAGAAAAATTATTGAAAGCAGCAAGGGAAAAACAACAAGTAACATACAAGGGAACTCCCACAAGGTTAAAAGCTGATTTCTCAGTAGAAACTCTGCAAGCCAGAAGGGAGTGGCATGACATATTTAAAGTGATGAAAGGGAAGAACCTACAACCAAGTTTACCCTATTTGGCAAGGAACTCATTCAGATTCGACAGAGAACTCAAAAGCTTTACAGACAAGCAAAAGCTAAAAGAATTCAGCACTACCAAGCCAGCTCTACAACAGATGCTAAAGGAATGTCTCTAAGTGAGAAACACAAGATAAGAAATGGACCTACAAAGACAAACTGCAAACAATTAAGAAAATGGTAATAGGAACATACATATCAATAATCACCTTAAATAAAATATGAATGGATTAAATGTTTCAACCAAAAGACACAGCCTCGCTGAATGGATACAGAAACAAGACCCATATATATATATATATGGTCTACCAGAGACCCACTTCAGACCTAGGGACACATGCAGAATGAAATTGAGGGGATGGAAAAAGATATTCCATGCAAATGGAAACCATGCAAAACAAAGCTGGAGTAGCAATACTTATATAAGATAAAATAGACTTTAAAATAAAGAATGTTACAAGAGACAAGGAAGGACACTACATAATGATCAAGGGATCAATCCAAGAAGATATAACAATTATAAATATATACGCACTCAACATAGGAGCACCTCAATACATAAGGCAAATGCTAACACCTATAAAAGAGGAAATCAACAGTAACACAATAATATTGGGAAACCCTAACACCTCACTTTCACTAATGAACAGATCTTCCAAAATGAAAATTAACAAGGAAACACAAGCTTTAAATGACACAATAGACCACATAGATTTAATTGATATTTATAGGGCATTCCATCTGAAAACAGCAGATTACACTTTCTTCTCAAGTGCACACTAACATTCTCTAGGATAGATCACATCTTGGGTCACAGATCAAGCCTCGGTAAATTTAAGAAAATTGAAGTCACATCAAGCATCTGTTCGGACCACAATGCTATGAGATTAGAAATAAATTACATGGGAAAAAAACGTGGAAAACACAAACACATGGAAGCTAAACAATACGTTACTAAATAACCAAGAGATCACTGAAGAAATCAAAGAGGAAATCAGAAAATACCTACAGACAAGAGGCAGCCCAGCACCGGAGCACACAGGCTCCTTGCTGGGGCTAATGGCAGACTCCAGGAGGGCTCATGCCAAGGAGTACTTCCCAGAACTTCTGCTGCCAATGTCGTTCTCCCCGCAGTGAGCCACAGCTGCCCCCCACCTCTGCAGGAGACCCTTAACACTAGCAGCCGTGTGTCTGTCATTGTCTTGGTGCTCCAGCCTGGTATCAGGGCTCAGCCTCTGAGGTGGGAGAGCCGAGTTCAGGACATTAGACCAAAAGAGAACTCCTAACCCCATGTAATATCAATCCGTGAGACCTCTCCCAGAGATCTCCGTCTCAATGCTAAGACCCAGCTCCACCCAACGGCCAGCAAGCTCCAGTGCTGGATGCCCCGTGCCAAACAACTAGCAAGAAGGATCTCATTCAGATTTGACGGAGAAATTAAAACCTTTACAGACAAGCAAAACTTATAAGAGAATTCAGCACCACTATACCAGTGTTACAACAAATGCTCAAGGAACTTCTCTAGGAAGGAAACACAAGAGAAGGAAAAAGAAACCCAAAACAATTAAGAAAATGGTAATAAGAACATACATATCAATAATTACATTAAATGTAACTGGATTAAATGCCCCATACAAAAGACACAGGCTCGCAAAAGGGATACAAAACAAAACTCATGTATATGCTGTCTACGAGAGACCCACTTCAGACCTAGGGACACATACAGACTCAAAGTTAGGGGATGGAAAAAGATATTCCATACAAATGGAAATCTAAAGAAAGCTGGAGTAGCAATTCTCATATCAGACAAAATAGACCTTAAAATAAAGACTATTACAAAAGACAAATAAGGACACTACATAATGATCAAGGGATCAATCCAAGAAGAAGCTGTAACAATTATAAATATTTAGGCACCCAACATAGGAGCACCTCAATAGATAAGGCAAATGCTAACAGCCATAAAAGGGGAAATCAACAATAGCACAATACTGGTACGGGACTTTAACACCCCAATTTCACCAATGGACAGATCATCCAAAATGAAAATAAATAACAAAACACAAGCTTTAAATTACACATTAAACAAGGTGTTCTTAAATTATCCAAAAACAACAGAATACACTTTCCTCTCAAGTGCTCAAGGAACATTCTCCAGGATAGACCATATCTTTGGTCACAAATCAAGCCTTGGTAAATTTAAGAAAATTGAAATTGTATCAAGTATCTTTTCTGCTATGAGACTAGATATCAATTACAGGGAAAAAAAAAACTGTAAAAGCTACAAACACATGGAGGCTAAACAATATGCTACTAAATAACGAAGAGATCACTGAAGAACTCAAAGAAGAAATCAAAAAATACCAAGAGGGCTTCCCTGGTGGCGCAGTGGTTGAGAGTCTGCCGGCCGATGCAGTGGACACGGGTTCGCGCCCTGGTCCGGGAAGATCCCACATGCCACGGAATGGCTAGGCCTGTGAGCCATGGCCACTGAGCCTGCACGTCCAGAGCAATGGGAGAGGCTACAACAGTGAGAGGCCCGCGTACCGCAAAAAAAAAAAAAACAAAAAAAACTTGACAATGAAAACAACGATCCAAACCTATGGGATGCAGCAAAAGCAGTTTTAAGAGGGAAGTTTATAGCAATACAATCCTACCTCAAGAAACAAGAAATATCTCAAATAAACAACCTAACCTTACACCTAAAGCAATTAGAGAAAGCAGAACAACAGCAACAACAACAACAACAAAACCCAAGGTTAGCAGAAAGAAACAAATCATAAATATCAAATTGGATACAAAAGAAAAAGAAATGAAGGAAACTATAGCAAAGATCAATAAAACTAAAAGCTAGTTCTTTGAGAAGATAAACAAAATTGATACACCACTAGCCAGACTCATCAAGAAAAAAAGGGAGAAGACTCAAATCAACAGAATTAGAAATGAAAAAGAAGAAGTAAAACAGACACTGCAGAAATACAACGAATCCTGAGGGATTACTACTGGCAACTGTATGCCAATAAAATGGACAACCTGGAAGAAATAGACAAATTCTTAGAAGAGCACAACCTTCTCAGACTGAACCAGGAAGAAATTTAAAAAAATAAAGAGACCAATTACAAGCACTGAAATTGAAACTGTGATTAAAAATCTTGAAACAAACAAAGGCTCAGGACCAGATGGCTTCACAGGCAAATTCTATAATAAAACATTTAGAGAAGAGCTAACACCTATCCTCAAACTCTTCCAAAATATAGCAGAGGGATGAACACTCCCAAACTCATTCTACGAGGCCACCATCACCCTGATGCCAAAACCAGGCAAAGATGTCACAAAAAAAGAAAACTACAGGCCAGTATCCCTGATTAACATAGATGCAAAATCCTCAACAAATACTAGCCAACAGAATCCAACAGCACATTAAAAGGATCATGCGCCATGATGAAGTAGGATTTATCTCAGATATGAAAAGATTCTTCAGTATACCCAAATCAATCAGTGTGATACACCATATTAACAGATTGAAGGAGAAAAAACAAATGATCCTGTCAATAGATGCAGAAAAAGTTTTTGACGAAATTCAACACCCATTTATGATAAAAGCTCTCCAGAAAGTAGGTATAGAGGGAATTTACCTCAACATAATAAAAGCCATATGTGACAAACCCAGAGCCAACATCATTCTCAATGGTGAAAAACTGAAACCATTTCCTGTAAAAAATCAGGAACTAGACAAGGATGCCCACTGTCACCACTATTTTTCAACATAGTTTTGGAAGTTTTAGGCAGAGCCTAAAAAGCCTAAAAATCAGAGCCGAAAAAGAAATAAAAGGAATCCAAATTGGAAAAGAAGTAAAGCTGTCACTGTGTGCAGATGACATGATACTATACATAGAGAATCCTAAAGATGCTACCAGAAAACTACTAGAGCTAATCAATGAATTTGGTAAAGTAGCAGAATACAGAATTAATGCACAGAACTCTCTTGCATTCCTATACACTAATGATGAAAAATCTGATAGAGAAATTAAGGAATCACTCCCATTTACCACTGCAAAAAAAGAATAAAATACCTAGGAATACACCTACTTAAGAAGACAAGAGACCTGTATGCAGAAAACTATAAGACAGTGATGAAAGAAATTAAAGATGATACCAACAGATGGAGATCTATACCATGTTCTTGGATTGGAAGAATCAACATTGTGAAAATGACTATACTACCCAGAGCAATCTACAGATTTCAATGCAATCCCTATCAAACTATCAATGACATTCTTCACAGCACTAGAACAAAAAATTTCACAATATGTATGGAAACACAAAAGGCCCCATATAGCCAGAAATCTTTAGAAAGAAAAACATAGCTAGAGGAATGAAGCTCCGTGACTTCAGAATATACTACAGATCTACAGTAATCAAGACAATATGGTACTGGGACAAAAACAGAAATATAGAACGATGGAACAGGATAGAAAGCCCAGAGATAAACCCACGCACATGTAGTCACCTTACCTTTGATAAAGGAGGCAGGAATCTACAATGGAGAAAAGACAACCTCTTCAATAAGTGGTGCTGAGAAAGCTGGACAGCTACATATCAAGGAATGAAATTAGACACTCCCTACACCATACACAAATATAAACTCAAAATAGATTAAAGACCTAAATGTAAGACCAGACACTATAAAACATAAAGAGGAAAACATAGGCAGAACGCTCTGTGACATAAATCACAAGATCCTTTTTGACCCACCTCCTAGAGAAAGGGAAATAAAAACAGAAATAAACAAATGGTACCTAATGAAATTTAAGAGCTTTTGCACAGCAAAGGAAACCATAAACAAGATGAAAAGACAACCCTCAGGATGGGAGAAAATATTTGCAAACGAAGCAACTGACAAAGCATTAATCTCCAAAATATATAAGCAGCTCATGCAGCTCAATATCAAAAAAACAAACAACCCAATCCAACAATGAGCAGAAGATCTAAATAGCCAAATCCCCAAAGAAGTTTGTCAACAAACACATAAAAGGATGCTCACCATCACTAATCATTAGGGAAATGCAAGTCAAAACTACAATGCAGTATCACCTCACACCGGTCAGAATGGCTATCATCAAAAAATCTACAAGCAATAAATGCTGGAGAGGGTGTGGAGAAAAGGGAACCCTCTTGCACTGTTGGTGGGGATGTAAATTGATACAGCTACTATGGAGAACAGTATGGAGGTTCCTTAAAAAACTAAAAATAGAACAACCATATGACCCAGCAATCCCACTACTGGGCATATACCCTGAGAAAACCATAATTCAAAAAGAGTCAGGTACCACAGTGTTCATTGCAACACTATTTACAATAGCCAGGACATGGAAGCAACCTGTGTCCATCGACAGATGAAAGGATAAAGAAGATGTGACACACATATGCAATGGAATATCATTTGGCCGTAAAAAGAAACGAAATTGAGTTATTTGTAGTGAGGTGGATGGACCTAGAGTATGTCATACAGAGTGAAGTAAATCAGAAAAAGAAAAACAAATACTGTATGCTAACACATATATATGGAATGTAAGGGAAAAAAATGTTTCTGATGAACCTAGGGGCAGGACAAGAATAAAGATGGAGATGTTGAGAATGGGCTTGAGGACATGGGGAGGGGGAATGGTAAGCTGGGATGAAGTGAGAGATTAGCATTGACATGTATACACTACCAGTTTTAAAGTAGACAGCTAGTGGGAAGCAGCTGAATAGCACAGGGAGATCAGCTCGGTGCTTTGTGACCACCTAAAGGGGTGAGATAGGGCTGGTTGGAGGGAGACACAAAAGGGAGGGGATATGGGGATATATATGTATAGATATAGCTGATTCTCTTTGTTACACAGCAGAAACTAATGCAACATTCTAAAGCAATTATACTCCAATAAAGATGTTTAAAAAAAGTTACCTAGAGACAAATGGCAACAGAAACACAATGATCCAAAACCTATGGGATGCAGCAAAAGCATTTCTAAGAGGGAAGTTTATAGCAACACAATCCTACCTCCAGAAACAAGAAAAATCTCAAATAAACAACCCAACCTTAAACCTAAAGGAACTAGAGAAAGAAGAACAAACAAAACCCAAAGTTTGTAGAAGGAAAGAAATCTTAAAGATCAGATCAGAAATAAATGAAAAAGAAATGAAGGAAACAATAGCCAAGATCAATAAAACTAAAAGTTGGTTCTTTGAGAAGGTAAACAAAATTGATTAACCTTTAGCCAGACTCATCAAGAAAAGGAGTGAGCGGACTGAAATCAATAAAATTAGAATTGAAAAAGGGGAAGTTACAACAGATACTGCAGAAATACAAAGCATCATCAGAGACTACTACAAGCAACTCTATGCCAATAAAATGGACAACTGGGAAGAAATGGACAAATACTTAGACAGGTATTACCTTCCCAGGTTGAACCAGGAAGAAATAGAAAATATGAACAGACCAATCACAAGTAATGAAATTGAAATTGTGACTAAATATCTTCCAGAAAGCAAAAGTCTAGGAGCAGATGGCTTCAGAGGTGAATTCTATCAAACATTCAGAGAAGAGCTAACACCCATTCTTCTTAAACTCTTCCAAAAACTTACAGAGGGAGGAACACTCCCAAACTCATTCTATGAGGCCACCATCACCCTGATACCAAAACCAGATAGAGATACTACAAAAAAAGAAAATTACAGACCAATATCACTGATGAATATAGATGCAAAAACCCTCAACAAAATACTAGCAAGCAGAATCCAATAACACATTAAAAAGATCATATATCATGATCAAGTGGGATTTATCCCAGGAATGCAAGGATTCTTTAGTATATGCAAATCAATCAATGTGATACACCATATTAACAAATTGAAGGATAAAAACCATATGATCATCTCAGCAGAAGCAGAAGAAGCTTTTGACAAAATTCAACACTCATTTATGATAAAAACTCTCCAGAAAGTGGGTATAGAGGGAACCTACATCAACATAATACAGGCTATATATGACAAACCCATAGCAAACATCACTCTTATGGTGAAAAACTGAAAGCATTTCCTCTAAGATCAGAAACAAGACAAGGTTGTCCACTCTCACGACTATTATTCAACATAGTTTTGAAAGACCTAGCCATGGCAGTCAGAGACAAAAAAGAAATAAAGGAATCAAAATTGGAAAAGAAGAAATAAAACTGTCATTGTTTGCAGATGACATGATACTTTACATAGAGAATCCTAAAGATGCCACCAGAAAACTACTAGAGCTAATCAATGAATTTGATAAAGTTGCATAATGCAAAATTAATACATAGAAATCTCTTGCATTCGTATACACTAGCAATGAAAGATCAGAAAGAGAAATTCAGGAAACAATCCCATTCACCATTGCAACAAAAAGAATAAAATACCTAGGAATAGACCTGCCTGAGGAGGTAAAATACCTGTACTAAGAAAACTGTAAGAAACTGATGAAAGAAATCTAAGGTGACTCAAACAGATGGAGAATTATGCCATGTTCTTGGATTGGAAGAATCAATATTGTGAGAATGACTATACTACCCAAAGCAATATACAGATTCAGTGCAATTCCTATCAAATTACCAGTGGCATTTTTTACAGAAGTAGAACAAAAAATCTTAAAATTTGTATGCAGACACAAAAGACCCCGAATAGCCAAAGCCATCTTGAGGGAAAAAATCAGAACTGGAAGAATCAGGCTCCCTGACTTCAGACTGTATTACAAAGCTACAGTAATCAAGACAATATTTACTAGCACAAAAACAGAAATATAGATCAATGGCACAGGATAGAAATTCCAGAGATAAGCCCACACACCAATGGTCAACAAATCTACAACAAAGGAGGCAAGGATATGCAATGGAGAAAAGACAGTCTCTTCAATAAGTGGTGCTGGGAAAACTGGACAACTACATGTAAAAGAATGAAATTAGAACACTCCCTAACACCATACACAAAAATAAACTCAAAATAGATTAAAGACCTAAATGTAAGACCGTACACTATAAAACTCTTAGATGAAAACATAGGCAGAACACTCTATGACATAAGTCACAGCAAGATCCTTTTTGACCCACCTCCTAGAGTATTGGAAATAAAAACAAAAATAAACAAATAAGACCTAATGAAACTTCAAAGCTTTTGCACAGCAAAGGAAACTATAAACAAGATGAAAAGACAGCCCTCAGAATGGGAGAACATATTTGCAAACAAATCAACACACAAAGGATTAATCTTCAAAATATATATACAGCTCATGCAGCTGAATATTAAAGAAAAAAAAAAAAAAAACCAACCAAAAGGGCAGAAGACCTAAATAGACATTTCTCCAAAAAATGGCCATTCAGATGGCCAACAAACACATGAAAAGATGCTCAACATCACTAATCATTTGAGAAATGCAAATCAAAGCTACAGTGAGGTATCACCTCTCACCAGTTAGAATGGGCATCATCAGAAAATCTACAAACAACAGATCCTGGAGAGGGTGTGGAGAATAGGGAACTGTCTTGCACTGTTGGTGGGAATGTAAATTGATACAGTCACTATGGAGAACAGTATGGATGGTCCTTAAAAAACTAAGAATAGAATTACCATATGACCCTGCCATCCCACCAATGGGCATATACCCAGAGAAAACCATAATTCAGAAAAGACACATGCACCCCAATGTTCATTGCAGCACTGTTTACAATAGCCAGATCATGGAAGCAACCTAAATGCCCATCAAGAGATGAATGGATAAAGAAGATGTGGTACATATATACAATGGAGTATTACTCAGCCATAAAAAGGAATGAAACTGGGTCATTTTTGGAGATGTGGATGGACCTAGAGGCTGTCATACAGAGTGAAGTTAAGTCAGAAGGAGAAAAACAAATACCGTATATTAGCACATATACGTAAAGTATAGAAAAATGGTACAGGTGAACTGGTTTACAAGGCAGAGACACACAGATGTAGAGAACAAACGTATGGACACCAAGTGGGGGAAAGCACGTGTAGGGGAGTGTGGGATGAATTGGAAGATTGGGATTGACATATATACACCAATATGCATAAAATAGATAACTAATAAAAATGTGCTGTATAAAAATAAATAAATAAAATAAAACTCAATCCAAAAAAGAAGGGTTTATCTGTGGACTGGAAGAAGAGAACATTTATCCATTGGCTGCTTCCTCCTATCTGTCTAAGCTTACTCAGCAAGAGATTACCTTCCTAGCCCATTTAGGTTTGCATGCCATGAGTGATCAGGATTACTTCAGGTTCCCACACTGAGTATGGAAGAAGCTCCAGAAGGGTAGAGCCTGCTGCTGAAGTAAGGTGCTGCCCAGGCCACCTACATGACGACAGCTGCCACAGAAAATGCTGGTAGAAAATATGGGCTGAGAAACATGAGTCAGGGCACAAGAGGAATTCAATACACTATGTGAAAGTCATATTAAATGCTATTATTGTCATTTTTTAAAGTATTGATTTAAACCATTAAAGAAATTTAACCCCTGTCAAAGCCATAACATACTTTGTTCTTCTAGCTTAGTAAGACTTTATTAAAAATATTAAATGAAGATTCTTAAGTTTTGGTATAAATGGCCAGAGGAAGATACATTCCCTTTCCATGAACTTTAGGAAAAAAGAAATAAGAAACAAGGGAAATATTCTTGGATTTCAGGTGGTTTTTACAAAACCCCTACACCAAATGTAAAATTTTTACTATGGTAAGACAATGAAATATGTAAGAAATTAAAAATAGAAATAAAATGTTGACTTTTTTGACCATCAGTGGTTGACACTAAAGTATGACAAATGTATCCTTATAGTTTTAAAACTATAATGCTGCCACAGCCTCTGCTTGTAACATAATCATCAATTGAAGTCCACCAAAAATGAATTAAATGACTACTAAAATGAATTAAATTTTAAATAACAGAAATAATTTCTGGCTATGAGAGTGAAACTATGAAGTTTGTTATTAAGGAAAGTTGTGCAGTCTTGTTTATCTGGAGATAATGATGCTGTCCTGTATACAATAGGAGAATGGATTGAAACAGTTGTGCTGATCATTTGCTATTTTCTCTTATCTCTATTCCCTGTTTCTTGTTCTGTATTGTAGGAAACTGTGCCCTGCAAGCTAACATGTCTAGGCTTCCTTGAAATCTGGTTTCCTGATAGAGTCAACCAATAGGAGACTCACAAGAGACTGGATGACAAGGAGTATCTCAGGGAATTTCTTTCGCACTGTGGTTCTTCTCTTCATGGTTCTGTCCCCTCCAGGTGATTCCAGTCCTGGAGTCTGACTCTCACTGTTTTCCTCCAACCCTAGGTAAGACACCAGCTTCATGCCATTGCTAGTTCTTAGGTTAATTCACCTTCTCATGTTTGGTTTTCAGTTCTCCCAACACCTCTGTAAACTAATTCCCCACGTTAAGTCCTCTCTATTCTTCTGTCTGGCATGCATGGGCTCCATTTTCTGCCAAGACTCTGGCTGAGATAGTATTCCCTGCTTTGCAGTAACACACTGGTAATTTATGTCACATTCTTCTTAGTAATGATGGCTCATTTAGTCAGTGAATTTCAGGTGAGTTTCAGTGTAAAGTTTCAGGAGACAATATGCTCCTAGGGATTATAACAGATTGTTGGGGGATGGGGTGAAACATTGTTAAAAAGAATGCACAAGTGATTCTCGTATCCCCTAGTTGACATATGCCCTTTTTCCTGTGAGTGACATTCTTTGAATTATATAATATTTTAGGTCTCTTCAAGATATTTCATTCTACAGTCATAATGCCACCTGCCTATATGAGCATCCTCTAATTTTGACAAGCCAATCATGTTTCTAATTTTTCCCTGAGGGCAAGACATTTATATACACAGGGAGGTGGTGCATCTCTGAGACAGGAAGTTTTGAATTATCTAATACTATTTTCAGATGCTTGCAACTAAGGTGAGAAAATCCACCTGCTGACCCAAATGAAGAATCAATATAGTCCTTCTGACTTAAGCTGAAAGGAAGATAAGCAGCATGTAGAATTCTGACAGTGAATTTTTGTGCTGAAAAGAAAACCTAGATTTTGTCTTGGGGTAACACAGTAGGAGAAATCTGACTTGAGCTAGCACTTCATTTACAGTTCAAAGAAGACGACTGCTCCCTAGAGAGTGAGGCAAGGTTTCCATAACCCCAAAACATCTGGGGAAAAAAAGGTAGAAATGACCTGAATGTTTGTTCTGGGCATCAAACAGACACACTAACAAACAAAGTCTTGCAGAACAGTGATGGGTAAGATGGAATTTTTTTTAACCAAATAGAAGTTAGAGGAAGGTGTAAAGAGAAAAATGTTGCCTGCCATTCCAGTTCTAGAAGGATCAAGCCATTGGCCACTGCGGTCACCTACCAACAGTGCACCCTGAGGGAAATTCGGGATGGAGAAAAACAGGAAGCATTCTGTACTTTGGATATACTGGCCCAAACATGTGTATATGTATAGTTAAGATACATATCTAAGGAAAAATTTCAGTGACCCCTGATTCTTGCATCTTCCCATGTACAGAAAAGCAGTAAAATCATTAACTTGAGATATCTGTTCTTTGTGATTGACAATAATCTTTTGATGTTCGATTACGTGTTTATTTTCCAACAAAAAATCCATATATATCCTGGCTCCTCCCTTACGTCTTCAGAGCAGTTCCTCAGAGGTATCTGAGAAGTTGTCTCCTGGGGCTATAGTCCTCAGTAAGATTCCTGAATAAAACTTAACTCATAACTTTTACGTTGTGTGTTCTTCTTTCAGTCAACAAGGGCAAAGAAACTGTCTGTATTTGATTAGAAATTCTTCCATTTCCTAGTTTTGTGACCTTGGACAACTTAACCTCTCTGAGTCTCAGTTTTCACATCTATAAAATGGAATAATAATAATACTAGTTTTGACTAAATTTTTTGATAGAATTAAATAAAATAGTCTGTATAAATTAGCCGAAAGTGTGTGTTCAATGAGAATTAATTGGGAGCATTATTTTTAGCATTAAGACGTTTGTTTTCAGAATCTCCCTGAATATAACAGAGGGGGAAAACATCGGCTGCTAAGAAGAAAGCATTGCCTTTTTGTTTGCTCTCTTGATTAGGATAGCACTGTTGTATGAGCAGTTCTCTCGTTCTGAAAATGATACCAGGGTCACTTCTCCCACAAGTGGCATTTTTCTGCTGGGTGATGAGGTGATAGGAACACTGTCTTGGTTTTTGTCATGAACATTTGTTTACCTCTCTAGCCTCCATTTCCATTCTTCAGGCAATTGTCCCAAATTTAGGAACAAGTTGGAAATCTAATTCTTCCACATTTCCAAGTCATGGCGTCTGGATGGGGTTCCATTTTCAGTTTCAGAAGCTTGTGAGAGGCACACTTAAGCCAATCCATGCATCATGTTCCCCTGTATACAGTTGTTGAGGTATTATAACTTTATTTATCCACTCTCTTGATGATGGACATCTAGGTTGTTTCCAAATATTCATAATGGATCCTAGCATTCCTCTCCCATAAGATAGTTGCAAAAAATTAGGTAAGCCAGAGTCCATTTTCTCACCTGTAAAGAGAGAAATTTGGGTTAAGTGCTCTCCAAGTTTCCTTTCTGTGCTAAAATCCTGTGTTCCATATTCTCTGAATACTGACATATCTCATTAAATAGACAGCCCCTGTTCCTGTCTGTTTATATCTCTTGGGCTTTCTCATCTTCTTGGCCTCTGTGAGTGACCTGAAATCAGGGTGCTCAGAGTGATGCTGTGCAGGGTACTGTTTGACTTCTCCAGACTCCAATATGCTCATATTGTGGTCCATTTCTTCTAGCCACATGTCTTCCCATTGTCCTGATATGCCACTACAGTGACATCTGTGCCACCTGCTGCAGACTTCACCTTAGGGAAATCTTCCCCATTATGGAAGCAGGATGCACCTTGCAGAGCTCTTTGGCTATTTGAGAAACAAACATGTTCTTCCAGATGGGTTAGCAGAGTATTTCAGAATTGACTCCATGTTGGCTGTTCTCCAAGAATCTTTGCAAAGAAGCTGCAAGAGAACAGGTTCAGAAAAATCTGACCCTTATAACCTACCTGTACTCTATGCTTGTTCCATAAACTGTATGTTTCAGCAAGACCTCCTGACCTGATATCAAAACTTGTTTGAGAAAGAAGACAAATAACTCAAAAGAAACAAAACCTGCTTTGTCAGTTAAAATCCCTCTATAGTTAAAAAAAAAATTTAGTATATTTACTACTACCAGCAAAAAACTTGATGCAAGGATTTTTTAATGAAGCAGCTTAGTTTTTCAAACCATAAGAACTGTGGAATTTCACTTTAATAAAATGTTGAATTGAGTAGAATGTTATCATAGATAAATATCACAAAGTCCCCAATTACTGTTAGTTATTAAAACTAACAGGTATTAAAAATAATTCATTTTTTAAAAAATAATAACTGTTAGGAAGTAGAAGCCACATCTTTCTGAATATCAGTGTCCTGGTTCCCTTTCTGCCATAGATGGTTATGATTCAGTTTAAGTCTGGGCTTAGGCACAATAAGGCAGGACATGTTCCTGCTCCCTGTGGCAACGATACTGCTGCAAGATTGCTCTTCTTTCCTTTTCTGCTGTATAGATGGATGATGGCTGTGTGAAGAAGATGAGATTAGCAACGCACGTATGCTTAGAGCATGCTGGTAATGGCAATGAAGAAATAGTCCCTTAACCTTCAGTTTCTTTGCTGATAAACATAAAAAGCTAGAAGATCTTGTAGTATCAAGTGATCCTAAAGTCCTGGAACTGAGAATCTTTCTGGATATATCAGACCAAGAGTCAAAATAGAGTGTTATGATTAAATATGAAGATAAGATCACATTCATATTAGGTGATTCTTAGTAAGGATCAGTGAGAGTTTTATCAAATTATACATAAGAGGTTTTCTTTACAAATGTGCTTTTGAAAAAGCATATTTGAAATCTTCACAGGATGTTAGGAAATTAGTAAGAACAGACCTTTTGAAACAAAGCTACATGTTCAACTGAGAATAGAAATTGATTAATGTCACCTATCTTGATTTTAGGTAAGCATACTTTACACTGGAACCTGGTGGTTTAAACCTCTTAACCAAAATGTCTATTAATAGTATACTAGGCTTAATTGTGCTTTTTTGCTTTTTTCCTTTCTTTCTTTCTGTGGTAATCAATCATCAAAGTGAATCCATAATCTTAAACATTTAAAGTTATAATCATATTGTCATCATGCATGTAAAAGCAGTTATTCATACATTTAAATTAACTGGGGGCTTCCCTGGTGGCACAGTGGTTGAGAATCCGCCTGCCAATGCAGGGGACACGGATTTGTGCCCCGGTCCGGGAAGATCCCACATGCCGCGGAGCGGCTGGGCCCGTGAGCCATGGCTGCTGAGCCTGCGCGTCTGGAGCCTGTGCTCCGCAACGGTACAGGCCACAACAATGAGAGGCCCGCGTGCCAAAAAAAAAAAAAAAAAAAAATTAACTGTCTGGTTGTTGTAATATGCTTGGTGATCTTTCTGGGGAGATGACTATGTCATTAAGTAGTAACAAATAAAAACATACTACTAAAGTGAATCTTTGAGCAATAATAATTAAGAGAATGCTAACTATCATATACTATATAACTACTTTCAAAAATATCACCTCACTTGCACAAACCTCTCAAGTGGGTATAATTTGACCCAAATTTCAGGTGAGAAATGTTTAAGGAGCACTTACTGCCCACCCCCACTATTTCCATTTTGAGAGACCCCTATTAGAGTAACCCCCTAGGTATTTCTTCATATGTTCACAACCTCGCCACTAGGGAAATTATTTTATTTGTAAGTTTGGGAGAAAGAATCGGGCATGCCTGTTCCAGCTTTTTCCTGCCACCCCTCCTCTGGGATCTGGCTGCCTACAGACAAGGTGCATGCTTTTTAGCTCTTTTGGCTGTGGAGACAGGCTTGTAGCTAACCAGTTCGACCTGTGACCAGGCAAGTCTGTCTAATCCATCAGTGGCAAGTGGTGGGAGGGGGCAGGGATCACAATCATCATTTGCCTGCAGCTAGATTATGTCTTGCAAACAACTTTATTCGTAATATAAGGGCTTTTTGATGTCCATTTGCCTGACACCTGTGTTTATCTTATATTCAGTTGGAAAATGAGATATGAGATTTATTGACATTCCTGTTTCTCAAATTCTAAAAATCGGAGCCTCAGAAGAAGCTTGTTCCAAGTCACATAATAGTAAGTGACAGAACAACCATGGCACTGGGAGCTGTACAAGTTTTAAGGATTGACCTGGGCCAAGCTACAGTGGTTATCAAATGGTGTGCAACAAAGTCCCAGTGTTTAATGGTGGAGCCTCAGTGTCTCCTGGAAGTAAGATAAGGGTTTCAGGGAGAAGGCAGGACAATGAATGCTCTTTTATGTGTTGTATATATTACATGTGTAATTTTTTTTATTATGCACAATATTTATTTTCAAAACAAGGGTTTGTCATTTTAAAAACTACTTTTAAAAGCTACCTGACTAGAATAATTAGTAAGGATTGTTGGAATAAAGGAAGAGCTGGTAACCCTCAAGTGCTCCATATTTTTCAGGGTTTATTTATATTTCATATGCATTATTAACAGTTGTTTAGTTGCCCCTAGGGAAGCCCTGGAAATAACAGAACCCATCTAGACAGTGTTTCTTTCTTCAAGAAGTAATTATCCAGAGAAAGTGCAGGTGTATCAATCCCCTTACATCTTTAAGCATTTTTAAAAATTCAGCAAGAGGTGGTTATAGAAACAACACTTAGAGAAGGATCAGAGGACAACATTAACGCACCAAAGTAACCCTGGCTTCTATTTTTTCTCTTCTCTAACTGATTACTTTTATTTCTTTTATGATTAGTATTGAGCCTTAAATATATGCTCACAACTTTATAATAAGTAGTTACTGCAGGGTGTATCCTTGTCATTTTCCATATTACCCTTGTGCTGTAGATATATGAATACCCATTAAGTGCTGTTCCCTGACACACACAGTTATAGACAGAGTTCTGCTCTCTTCTCTATGTCAATTCCCCAGTACTTCACTCTACCCACATACTACTCAGAGCTAGCCATCTACCCCAAGGAATGTTCATAGCTTGAGGCAGTTTGGGACTGGAGGGGCTAAAACTGAAGGCTTCCAAAGGAAGCCAGCAATACCAACTTCTCTTTCTACACGTCTAATTTCTTAGAGTTGAGGTGTTGGTCCCTTTGTGATCACCAGCACTCTAAGATAACTTCCAAACATACATGTGCAAAAACAGTACAAAGAAGGCTCCTAAGTTGTTGTAACATGTGACATTCTGTATCAATTCTTTCAGCAAAATAAAGTTGTAGGATGTTAAAGGAACATGATTAAATTAGACAAGGATTGGGATAGATGTATATACACTGCTAAATATTAAATAGATAACTAATGAGAACCTGCTGAATAGCACAGGGAACTCTACTCAGTACTCTGTGGTACTCTGTGGGAAGGAAATTTTAAAAAGAGGGGGTATAAGTATACGTATAACTGATTCACTTTGCTGTACAGCAGAAACTAACACAACACTGTAAAGCAATAGACAAGGAAAGAGGCCCTAAGATCCACACCCATGCAGTGGGAATGATCAGTGACAGCCCAATCCAATCTACACTGCCTCTTGGCTCACGCTTCTCTCTGGTATTTGCTCTGCCAAAAAGAGAGAAGAAAAAAGAAATCTCTATTACTTATACACAAAATCTCAAATGCAATATCTGTGTTAAGAATAAAAGACATTTCAGCCTCCTTTCAGCTCTGACTATCTCTGTTCTTGATCTAACCACTTCTATCCCTGACACTGCAGGGCTAAGAAAACACAAATACAAGACTAGATCAGGAATATTTCTCCCACGACTTGGCTAATGTGTTGAAAGGAAAGGCAGAAGACAGAATGATACTGAGAGAGCAGAAAATTTAATGGGAAAGGCACACCTTGATTGCCCTTTTGCCTTTGTTAATCCCTTCCATGGTCCCCTGTGTACAAATACCTGAATTTCATTCTTCTGAGAAAAAAAAAATATATATGTATAAAGGACATGGCAGCAGATCAGGAAAGCAGGAATTAGTAAGTTTACCATGGGCTGTAATTAGAGAAGGCAACAGGCAGTACCCCCTTGCTTCATTTCACATTTTGTTTTACATTTTTAATTCTTTGAGAGTTAGAGTCAAATCTAATATGTAATTTATAGTTAATGTCTTAATAATATAGTGCCAGGAAGAGGGGAAAAGAAAAAGACTCTGCAAATGAGAAACTATGATATGAGAGTTAATTTGAGAGGAATGGATTGTGTTTAAATATCTTTAGTTTAATTCTGAGAATGAAGTTAAAAAATAAAGTTATTAATAGAGAAAAGGGACAGCTAGGAAGGCTGAGAAAATCTCACAAGAGATGAAGAAGAGGTCCACGACTACTGATACAGGGAGTTTAAAATAAGAGGTTAGGATCGATGACTAAAACTTTTAACCTCAACAAAATAAAAGGTATCTTAGGAAAATATACATTATTAGGAAGCAATAGTAAACCTGAACAAATCTTTATGGAAAAAGTTTCTTTAATAGTGTTAAGGAATTTGTACACTGTAGGACACAGCTCTAGACTGTTTTATAGGCATGCTGACTCATTTATTTATTCAACAAATACTAATTGAATTCAGGCAGAGCTTCAGCTTTAAAGAATTTTTAAGGAAAGTTAATACTTATACTTTAGAAATTTTATAAGTTGTTCCAGAGAACCTCTTCTTTTCTATTGGAAATATTTACCTCCTTCAAGTAGCATTAGCCCTATTTATGTGCTTCTCAACACAGGCATAAACTCAATCCCATGTTTTACTAGACTGGAGTTTAGTGGGTTATTTGTAAAAATATTTGCAGTTATTTTGTCCATCCCAATTTGCATTCCCCTTTGTGATGTGACTCTCCTACTCCTTGAATTTAGTCTGTCCTGTGACTTTCTATGGCTGATAGTAGATGACATAAGTGATGTTACATGTCTTTGCCTAGACTTTGTGTCCTTGCAACTACCACTCTCACCTTCTCACTGCTGAGGCCATGTGAAGAATCCTGGGCTAGTGTACTGGAGACTAAGAGCCTTAGCTAAGAGCCTTATCAACCACCAGACGTGTGACTAAGACCAATTCAGATCATGAAGCCCTAGGAATTGAACCACAAGATAACTGCAGCCTCATGAGTAAGGCCAGTCGCCACAACATGGGAAGTAGACATGCCACCTTACCTGAGGCCTGGATAATTTGCTCATCTGTGGAATCATGAACAAATGAATTGTTGCATTAAGTCACTAATTTTGGAATAGTTTGCTACATAGCAAGAGATAGTTGAGAGAGAAATTGAATCCAGAAATGAGGTACTGCCCTAACAAACATCTAAATGTGTGGTATTGGCCTTGGGATTAGGTGACAGGGAGATGCAAGAAGAGCAGTGAGAAGGCTACTCTAGGAGACTAGAAGAAGTGCAGTCTGTGTAATGTAGTTGTGTGGTAAGTGTTACAACTGCTGCCTAGACTAACTTGGAAGACCAAATATGTACATGGCCAGTGATATTTTATACATACTCAGATTCATCTTTCCTTACCCAGTGACTTGTAGCTCACTTGTTGAATGATGAAATAAATGAATAGCTGAGAAGAAATGGAATGTAGGGGTGAGTAATTCACATTGAAGGTAACATCCGAATTGGACTTGGACCCCCAAGGATCTTTTTTTTTTTTCCCTACTAGGTAAGAGCATTCCCCTGAGATGATATAGTAGAATGAGGAAAGACATGAAATCCTAAACTATCCAGGCATGTTGGAACAGGTATGTAGAGGAGGAGAGTGGTGGGAAATGAAACTAGAAAAATAGTTTAGCATTTGAGATGATCCTTGAATGTAATGCTAAGTAATGCATCTTTAAAGTAATACATGAGAGTCTCTGCTGCGATCACTTACTTTAGATTTTAATCCTTCCCTTCTCCTGCCTTCCTCACTCCTCCTGAGGCACTGTCTTCTAATGAATCACTTAAACTTCTCTGACTCTGCTTCTAGGAAACCGAACCTAGCACAATTGCCATGGGGCTCACAGGCAGCAAAAGCTGTTATAAGAGGGAAGTTTATAGCAATACAATCCTACCTCAAGAAACAAGAAAAATCTCAAATAAACAACCTAACCTTACAACTAAAGCAATTAGATAAAGAACAACAACAACAAAAAAAACCCTAAAGTTAGCAGAAGGAAGAAATTATAGAGATCAGATCAGGAATAAATGAAAAAGAAATGAAGGAAACAATAGCAAAGATCAATAAAACTAAAAGCTGGTTCTTTGAGAAGATAAACAAAATTGATAAAACACTAGCCAGATTCATCAAGAAAAAAAGGGAGAAGACTCAAATCAATAGAATTAGAAATGAAAAAGGAGAAGTAACAACTGACACTGCAGAAATACAAAGGATCACGAGAGATGACTACAAGCAACTATATGCCAATAAAATGGACGACCTGGAAGAAATGGACAAATTCTTAGTAAAGCACAAACTTCCAAGACTGAACCAGGAAGAAATAGAAAATATAAATAGACCAATCACAAGCACTGAAATTGAGACTGTGATTAAAACTCTTCCAACAAACAGCAGTCCAGGACCAGATGGCTTCACAGGCAAATTCTATCATACATTTAGAGAAGAGCTAACACCTGTCCTTCTCAAAATCTTCCAAAATACAGCAGAGGGAGTAACATTCCCAAATTCATTCTATGAGGCCACCATCACCCTGATACCAAAACCAGACAAAGATGCCACAAAAAAAGAAAACTACAGGCCAATAAATGCAACAATCCTCAACAAAATACTAGCAACAGAATCCAACAGCACATTAAAAGGATCATACACCATGATCAAGTGAGGTTTATCCCAGGTGTGCAAGGATTCTTCAATACACACAAGTCAATCAATGTGATAAATCATATTAACAAATTGAAGGAGGAAAATCATATGATGATCTCAATAGATACAGAAAAACTCTTGACAAAATTCAACACCCATTTATGATAAAAACCCTCCAGAAAGTAGGCATAGAGGGAATTTACCTCAACATAATAAAGGCCGTATATGACAAACCCACAGCCAACATCATTTTCAATGGTGAAATACTGAAACCATTTCCTCTAAGATCAGGAACAAGACAAGGTTGTCCACTCTCACCATTATTATTCAACATAGTTTTAGAAATTTTAGCCACAGCAGTCAGAGTCAAAAAAGAAATAAAAGGAATCCAAATTGGAAAAGAAAAAGTAAAACTGTCACTGTTTCCAGATGACATGATACTATACATAGAGAATCCTAAAGATGCTACCAGAAAACTCCTAGAGCTAATCAATGAATTTGGTAAAGTAGCTGGATACAAAATTAATGCACAGAAATCTCTTGCATTCCTATACACTAATGATGAAAAATCTGATAGAGAAATTAAGGAATCACTCCCATTTACCACTGCAACAAAAAGAATAAAATACCTAGGAATAAACCTACCTAAGGAGACAAAAGACCTGTATGCAGAAAACTATAAGACACTGATGAAAGAAATTAAAGATGATACCACCAAATGAAAATCTATACCATGTTCTTGGATTGGAAGAATGAGCATTGTGAAAACGACTATACTACCCAGAGCAATCTAAATATTCAATGCAATCCCTATGAAACTACCAATGGCATTTTTCACAGAACTAGAACAAAAAATTTCACAACTTGTATGGAAACACAAAAGACCCCATATAGCCTGAAATCTTGGGAAAGAAAAACGGAGCTGGAGGAATCAGGCTCCCTGACTTCAGACTATACTACAAAGCTACAGTAATCAAGACCGTATGGTACTGGCACAAAAACAGAAATATAGATCAATGGAACAAGATAGAAAGCTCAGAGATAAACCCACGCACCTATGGTGACCTTATGTTTGATAAAGGAGGCAAGAATATACAATGGAGAGGGCTTCCCTGGTGGCGCAGTGGTTGAGAGTCCACCTGCCAATGCAGGGGACACGGGTTTGTGCCCCGGTCCAGGAAGCTCCCACATGCCGTGGAGCGGCTAGGCCCATGAGCCATGACTGCTGAGCCTGCGTGTCCGGAGCCTGTGCTCCACAACGGGAGAGGCCACAACAGTGAGAGGCCCGCATACTGCAAAAAAAAAAAAAAATATATATATATATATATATATATATACACACACAATGGAGAAAATACAGCCTCTTCAATAAGTGCTGCTGGGAAAACTGGACGGCTACATGTAAAAGAATGAAATTAGAACACTCCCTAACAGCATACACAAAAGTAAACTCAAAATGGATTAAAGATCTAAATATAAGGCCAGGCACTATAAAACTCTTAGAGGAAAACATAAAGTAGAACACTCTATGACATAAATCACAGCAAGATCCTTTTTGACCCACCTCCTAGAGAAATGGAAATAAAAACAAAAATAAACAAATAGGACCTAATGAAACTTCAAAGCCTTTGCATAGCAAATGAAACCATAAACAAGACGAAAAGACAACCATCAGAATGGGAAAAAATATTTGCAAATAAGCAGCTGACAAAGGATCTCCAAAATTTACAAGCAGCTCATGCAGCTTAATATCAAAAAAAACAAACAACCCAATCCAAAAATGGGCAGAAAACCTAAATAGACATTTCTCCAAAGAAGATATACAGATTGCCAACAAACACATGAAAGGATGCTCAACATCACTAATCATTAGAGAAATGCAAATCAAAACTACAATGAGGTATCACCTCACACCGGTCAGAATGGCCATCATCAAAAAATCTACAAGCAATAAATGCTGGAGAGGGTGTGGAGAATAGGGAACCCTCTTGCACTGTTGGTGGGAACGTAAATTGATACAGCTATTATGGAGAACAGTATGGAGGTTCCTTAAAAAACTAAAAATAGAACAACCATATGACCCAGCAATCCCACTACTGGGCATATACCATGAGAAAACCATAATTCAAAAAGTCATGTACCACAATGTTCATTTCAGCTCTATTTACAATAGCCAGGAAATGGAAGCAACTAAAGTGTCCATCGACAGATGAATGGATAAAGAAGATGTGGCACATATATACAGTGGAATATTACTCAGCCATAAAAAGAAACGAAATTGAGTTGTTTGTAGTGAGGTGTATGGACCTAGAGTCTCATACAGAGTGAAGTTAAGTCAGAAAGAGAAAAACAAATACCCTATGCTAACACATATACATGGAATCTGAAAAAATAAATGTTTCTGATGAGCCTAGGGGCAGGACAGGAATAACGAGGCAGACATAGAGAATGGACTTGAGGACACGGGGAGGGAGAAGGGTAAGCTGCGATGAGGTGAGAGAGTAGCATTGACATATATACACTACGAATGTAAAATAGATAGCTAGTGGGAAGCAGCTGCGTAGCACAGGGAGGTCAGCTAGGTGCTCTGTAACCACCTAGAGGGGTGGGATAGGGAGGGTGGGAGGGAGATGCAAGAGGGAGGAGATATGGGATTATATGTATATGTATAGCTGATTCACTTTGTTATAAAGCAGAAACTAACACACCATTGTAAAGCAATTATACTCCAATAAAGATGTTAAAAAAAAATACAGGAGTTAATCATTTATTTCTCACTTTCTCAGTATATCTGGTTATCATGATTGTTTCATTTTGTAGTCAGTAGGTTCGTATATATGTATATATATTTGACATTTTTTGTGATATTGCATTGGAATGACTTTTGGCATTTGCACACATATTGCTCCTGTGTTATTACTTGTTTTCAGTAATTACTTATTTAGCACATACGTGTAACCTAGACAATAATAAGCATTTCGAGAGATTTCCCTTTTTTTAAATTCAAATGCGTGGTTCTAGCTTGGGAGAGCTTCTAGTTGCATTAAGGAGGCACAGATGCAACATAAATAATTTTATTCATTTTAATATCATATCACATCTTTAAAGCATTTTGCATCCATCCTCAGTTGATATTCATTAAAAAAAAAAAAACAACTGTGCAGTGAGTAGGACAAGTCTAATTACTGCACACTGTTAACAAAGAATCTCAGGTCCCAAGAGATTTAAAGATCTGACCAAGGTCAGATAGCACAGTGCTGCAGATTCAGAGATAACACCAGCCCCTTGTCTCTTCTGGTGCTCTTTACATCATGACAATCAAACATAGTGAGAAATAAGCTATCGACTCCTGTATTACTTTAAGGATGGGTTACTGCTCTCTCCATACATCCTCTAGTTTTGTGTTTATGTCTATGTTGCCTATTTTAGATTATAAATTCCAAGAGGGTAGGGCATATATTTTGAAAATACTTTTTGCAGGACATTAAGAATTTTAATAAATTACTTTTGACTGCTACTTATCACAAGGCAAAAGACTCTAAAGAAGTTGTTTTCTTCTAGTTAAAAAAGAGTTTATATCCCATTATAACATCTCTGCTTATATTCCAGAGGCCTACTGAAAGAAATAATGGAAGAAAGGGAGGACAATGAGAGAATACCGTGAGAAGGGAGGAGAAGGAAGCAGAGAAGAGAGGGTGAAAGAAAAGAAGAAAGGAAACAAGGAAAGAAGGTAGGTCTCAACAAAATTAAAACACTACATGCATTAGACCTTGGATATTTTAGTATCAAATGATCTTTGCATTTTATTAACAAGTGGTTCCATCCATTAAATGTAATTATAGCTATGCAGATAAAGCTCGTTCATTCAGCTGTATGTATCTAAGGGCTATGTTAATGTCTTTGTGAATCCCAGTGACACATCCAGTTTCTGAATGGCTTCTTTTTTTTCAAATTCCACAAACAAATATTATTTAAGGTGCTTTGAGTATTCCTTCTAATTTTCTACCACGTTAAAAGACATCATGTTATGCTTAGGAAACCAAAATGTGATGAAACTTCCCAAGTTATTTTTAGGGGAATACAATTCTTTTTAGTTTTGTCTATCCAGAAATGTGCCTTTTTCTTAACTTCTCTTTCTTCCTGAAGAAAGGGAAGGGAAAACTGTACAGTCAAAAAAATTTAGGGCTTCCCTGGTGGCGCAGTGGTTGAGAGTCCGCCTGTTGATGCAGGGGACACGGGTTCGTGCCCTGATCCGGGAAGATCCCACATGCCGCGGAGCGGCTGGGCCCGTGAGCCATGGTCGCTGAGCCTGCGCGTCCGGAGCCTGTGCTCCGCAACGGGAGAGGCCACAACAGTGAGAGGCCCGCGTAGTGCAAAAAAAAAATTAAAAATTAGGAATCTATAGGACAAGTATATTGAATAATGTTCTTTTCAAAATAATTATTCAAAAAGCAATACTTAATAAAATGAAAAATGTGTCTCCATTTTAAAAGAAAGAGATAGTCATTTGTGACTTCAGATTAATTTTTAAATTATTTTCTTAGAACACAGTCCAAGTCAAGATACTAGAAAGTATAGAAACAATATCTGTAAAACATCAGAATTCGTAATATGATAGTATACCATTCCCGTAAAAACAGCTGCCGTTTATTGAGAATTTAGTATATCCTAGAAACTGTGCTAGTTTCTTTATAGGTAGTTAGCTTACAGTAGCAATAATACATTGACCTGTAGAGTATATGTGGCACTTGGAAACAGTCAAAAGTGTAATTATTAAAATGGTATAAAGTGCTTTCACATTCTCATCCTCCTTGGTCATCTCTACAATACTATGTGGAAGGCAGAACAAATAATATTTACTCTAATTTACAGCGAGGATCAGAGTTATTAAATGTTGATGTAAGATTCAGATTTAACAATGCTTCTTGAACACATATAATATACCAAATATTTTCCTAATTGTTTTCACATACGCTACAGCATATTGAAAGTAGCCCTGTGGAGTAGATTCAAAGAGGTTTTGTAACCTCCTCAATGTGTCAAGTCTCTAAAACTCACATAGTCCTTTCTTAAACTTAGAATTTCTGATTACAGATGGATAAATAGATTTGTCAGTAATGAGCAAAGCAGAATAAATTAGAACCTCACTTTTTATGGACATGTGCACCTCAATTAATACCATATGATAGTAATGAAGATACTGTGCAAAACCCGAACAGTACTATTAAAGTATGTGAGTGATTGTCAATGTGTTTAGTTCTTTGCCTCCAGAGAATCTAGTCAATACCATTACAAGCCCTTTTTCTTGGGCATTAACAGGCTTTCCATTGCACAAATGAGTGAGTGAGCTCAGCTCACTCATAAGGTGCTACAAAGTGAGCACCTTACTTCTTTAGCATTCACTGACTGCATGATTACTAATTTGCTAGTTATTACTTCAGTGCACTAAGTGATACTTTGTTGGCTTGAAATAGTTAATGATTCTGCTAATTGCCTAATTTACTCCTGGGGAACACTCTTTACTTGGAGGAGCTGGCTGAATACAAAATACTGCGTGCCAGATGCTTTGACTCTCTTCACTGAAAACACTTAGGGAACTGCAGAAGAGGGATTTCCTCCTTGTCCTCACTTACCCTGAGGGAATTACAGGACTAGCAATACTCAGAGCCACTGGAGTATTTCAGTCCACACGATACAGTTATTGTTTCTTTCTCTGGTTGTTTTGGGGGACAAAGGAGCTACAGAACAATAGCTACACTTAAAAAGGGAAAGTTAAACACAGAGCCTATTTTAATTGAAATTAAATAGTGGAAATAGTTTGAAAATGAATGGCACGTATCTTTGACTTATTAAAGAGAATACAGCAAGCAACTGGTAATCTTTATTAGATACATCAGTCTCATTCTAGCACAAGGAAATCATTGATATACAAAGTTATCTCAGATGAGCTCAGCAAGTAGGGCTATTTATTCAAATGTCTAATCTAAGAATACAAATAACTTGATAATTTTCTGGATTCTGCTCATTCTTATCCCTCCAGCCTGCCTTTGGTCAATTATAATAATGTTGTGTGCTATATTATTTTAAAGAAAATATAGTAAGGAAAGGAAAATTAAAACCAACCTTGTGAAAGAAACTTTTCTTAAAATTTATTTTGTTATGCTGGAAATGTGGAGACAGACATTTTTGAAATGTCAAGTTAGAAATCCCAACCCAAGTGTTGGATTATATGTTTACCAACGTAGCTAATGGAGCAGTGGACTTTATTACTGGAACTACAGGATCTCTATAAAGTTGAGATTCCTTTTTACAGCAGAAAAAAATATTTGGGAACAGCAAAGGCAAACCATAGATAGTATAGAGGACACCTGTCAGAATGGTAAAGGAATGTAAAACTAAACCACATAAAGAAAATTGAAGATGCTCAGAAGCCTGTAGCTCAAGTGAGACTGGGACCAATAAATATAAATAAGTAAATAAATATTTTGTGGATTACCTTTCTTTATAAGATAGGAGAAAGAAATATCAAGCATCTATGGATAAGGTAGGAAGAAAATCTGAAAAAAAACAACATGTTATCGAGGAAACTTAGAGGAGAAAGAAGCAAGGGAAAGACAGTTCACAGTTTCAAGGGCAACAGAGGCAAAAGAACAGAGAATATAACACGGTCTTTGGTTTAGTAAGTGATAAACTCTGAGAGGGTTTTTAGCAAAATGGTAGACATAGAAGCCAAACAGAAAACAATCAGGTGTCAACTAAAAAAATGTACAACCTAAAAGTTGAGAATTATGTTTTATTTGGTGGACTTACTGAAGATTTAAGCCAAGGATACAGTACCTCAGATAGCTTTGAGGGACTGTTCCAAAGAGGTAAGGGAGGAGCCAGGATAAATAGGAGTTTTTGTGGGAAAAAAAGATACAAAACAGGTTGTCGAACATCAAAAGATTACTGCTAATTACATTAAAAATCCAGACCTCTCAAGTTAATGAATTTAGTGCTTTCTATGTATGGGAAGATGCTAGAGTCTGAGCTTTTTGCAATAATTTCTTGGATATGCACCTTAACTCTCTAGGGCCAGTATCCTGGTTTTCTCCATCCTGAGTTCCCCTCAGGGTGCACCTGTCAGGGGCAGCTGCAGGGGCTGATGGATTGATAGCACAACATCCTTTGTTTCCTGAAATGGCACACAACATTCTTTGTCCACACAGGTAATACCTGGTAATAAGGAAATGAATTAGGGAGTTTATAACTTCTTTCAAGAATTTGACTACCGCTGGAAATGTTCATCTATTATTTAAAAATCGTTAGCAGTTTGCCAAACAAGCAAAAGGCAAATGTCACAGTGTTTTGATCTGAAAAGTAAAAATGATGCATTACAAAGTGAAGGTATGTTCTTCCCTTTGTTATTCTACCATGAATGTGAAAACTTTTCAGAATAATAGGGTCTTTGAAATCTGAGATACACCAAGTGTGTGTGCATACGGCAGGTATTTGGAAATATCTCTTAACAGTGCTTGCACAGGTAATTATGCTGGAGAGGCCAGATTTTTCAACAATAATGCACATTACCCTATCGGTCAAATGCATCTCACCATATCAGTTAATAGGCAGTTGCTGTGTTTGATACTTGCCGCCTCCTGCATGTGCTAGGCCATACTGGATGAGTGAGAACTAGCTTTTCATTGTCATTGTTGAACTCAGAGGACACAATAACTTAATCATAGAAACTAAAACTGATAAAATGTTTGAAAGTGTTTAATCCAATCTCCTCATTGTACAGGTAAGGAAGGAGTTTTCACAGTGTTATGTGAAGTGTCTGAGCTAACTTAACAGGTTTGTAGCAGAGCTAGGAGTATAACCCACATTTTGTATTTTAAATTCCACAACCATCTGGAAACTATTCATTTTAACTGCCTTTTCTCTTTTGGTTTCTACAATCAAATCAGTGTTTAAAAATCATGAGTTAATGAGGAATTTGACATAAGCATAAGGGTGAGAAGTGGTGGGAGTGTGTTTGAGATGAAGGGGAATATAAAGCAATCAAATCACAGGGGAAGTGTCACAATTATAAACCAGGATATAGAAATATAATTAATGAAGACTTAAAACTTGCAAAACCATACAAGTAAAAAATGGAACTTGAGAAATAGTAAAATAATCAGAGGGAAAATAACTGATGTGTATTTGTGTGCTTCTCTTGTACACACAACTAGGCATGTTGGAAGATTCATGAGAAACATATATTGTGGCCCCTGCCTTCAAGAGGCAATTTTATCCTCTAGAATAATTTTAAAGAGGACTTACATAGCACTTATTAAAAGCCAGCCACCATTCTAGTGCTTGTTGCATATTATCATTCACAAAAACTTTATGAGATAGGTGCTATTATTATCTTCATTTTATGGATAAGGAAACTAGGCAAAAAGAAGTTATACAATGTATTAGTTTCCTAGGGCTTCCATAAAAAGGTACCACAAGCTGGAAGGCTCAAAACAACAGAATTTTAATTCCTTACAGTTTTGGTGTCTAGAAGTCCAAATCAAGTCTTTAGCAAAGCGATGATCCCTCTGAAACCTGTACAGGAGAATCCTTTTTTGCGTCTTCCTAGCTGTTGGTCGTGGCCATCAAGCCTTGCAATTCTTGGCTTGCAGATTCATCATTCCAGTCTCTGCTTCTGTCATCACATGGCATTCTCCCTGTGTGATACTATCTTCTCATAAGGACACCTGTCAGAATCTGATTATGGGCACACCCTATTCTACTATGACCTCATCTTAACTAATTACATCTGCAAGGACCCTATTTTCAAACAAAGTCACATTCTGAGGTACTGGAGGTTAGAAATTCAACATATGTTTCTGAGGGAAACAGTTCAACTAAGACCATGTAACTTATCCAAGTTCGCATTACTGAAAGGAGGAGCCAAGGCAGTCTTGTCCCAGAGACAATGCTCTTAACTCCTATGCCATTAGATAGTTCATTACTACACTAGGATCTCATAGAATGGGGCTATGACTGTGCACTGGAGTACTGTAAAGATGCTGAGGTATTGGGGCTCCAATTAGACCTTGAACAAGGATGGATTTAATTTAGTTGGAGAGGACAGATAGAAGAAGTTCCTAAGTAGATGAGTCAATGAGGAGAGAGACTGTATGAAAACAACTGAAATAATGAACATAAAGCCTTGAAAGCAAATGCTATGTTCTAGAATTCTGTGGTTAAAAAAGACCTATAAAAGGAAAAATAACTTTAACAGTAGACAAAAATGAACCTATCCAGTCCGTGTCCATATCTGCAATATGCTTAAACCTGCATCATGCCTGCACCTCCAATACCATTTATTCTAGATATTTAACTTATAACAATCAGAGCAGCATTTCTCTTTTCTTTTGAAGGGAGGAGGGTTGGGAAGTGATTACCAAAGTACAAGTGGCATTATAATTTTAAAATTGATAGGTCTGACTTCTGTAATAGTAAACTGGAAATTTGGATCACTTTCCCACAGAAGACAAACAAAAAAGGTTGCACAAATTATTTTTAAAATCCACTAAACAAAAGCAGAAACAAACAAATGGGACTACATCAAACTAAAAAGCTTTTGCACAGTGAAGCAAAGTATCAACAAAATGAAATGCTGTCTACTGAATGGGAGAAGATATTTACAAACCATATATCTGACAAGGGGTTAATATCCAGAATATACAAAGAGCTCATACAACTCAACATCAAAAAATCAAACCCCGGGCTTCCCTGGTGGCACAGTGGTTGAGAGTCCGCCTGCCAATGCAGGGGACACAGGTTCGTGCCCTGGTCCAGGAAGATCCCACATGCCGCGGAGCGGCTGGGCCCATGAGCCATGGCCGCTGAGCCTGCGTGTCCAGTGCCTATGCTCCACACCGGGAGAGGCCACAACAGTGAGAGGCCCGCGTACCGCAAATAAATAAATAAATCAAACCCCAATTTAAAAATGGACAGAGGACTTGAATAGACATTTTTCTAAAGAAGAAATACAGATGGCAAACAGGCATATGAAAACATGCTTAAAATCAGTAATCATCAGAGAAATGCAAATCAAAACCCAATGAGATATCACTTCACACTTGTCAGAATGGCTATTATCAAAGAGACAACAAATAACAAGTGTTGGCGAGGATGTGGAGAAAAGGACTGTTGGTGGGAATGTAAATTGGTGCACCTATTATGGAAAACAGCATGGAGAGTACTCAAAAAATTAAAAATAGACCTACCGTATGATCCAGCAATTCCAGAAAATGAAAACACTGATTTGAAAAGGTATATGCACCCCAATGTTTGTAGCAGCATTATTTACTGTAGGCAAGATATGGAAGCAACTCAACAGATGAATGGATAATGAAGATGTGGTATATATATATTTATATATAATGGAATATTAGGCATAAAAAAGGATGAAATTTTGCCATTTACAAAAACACTGATGGACCTAGAGGGTATTATGCTAAGTGAAATAAGTCAGACAGAGAAAGAAAAATACTGTATGATTTCACTTCTAGTGGAATTTAAAAAATAAACAAATATACTAACATAACCAAAAAGAAACATAGTGATAGATACAGAGAACAAACCCCCTCTCTTCTGGTTGCCAGAAAAGAGGGGGTTGGGAGGAGGAGAGAAATAGGTGAGGGAGATTAAGAGGTACAAACCTCCAGTTACAAAATGAGTCACAGGTATGAAATGTACAGTGTAGGGAATATAGTAAATAATTATGTAATATTTTTATATACTGACAGATGACAACTAGACTTATCATGGTGAAATGTATAAAAATATCAAATCACTATGTTGTGTACCAGGAACTAATGTAGTGTTGTAGATCAGTTATTCTTCAAAAGTAAACAAACAGATTCATAGAAAAGAGATCAGATTTGTGACTAGCAAAGGTGGGGGGGTAGAGGATGGTGAATTAGATGAAGGTAATCAAAAAGTACAATTTTTCAGTTATAAGATAAATAAGTCCTAGGGATGCAGTGTACAACATGATAAATATAAATGAACACTGCTGTACTTTATAAATCGAAGTTGTTGGAAGAGTAAATCCTAAGCCTTTTCATCACAAGGCAAAAAAAACCCTTCTTTTCTATCTCTTTAATGTATCTCTATAAGATGGTAGATGTTCACTAAACTTTTTGTGGTGGTCATTTCATGATGTATGTAAGTCAAATCATTATGCTGTGTACCTTAAACTTATACACTGTTATATGTCAATTATATTTCAATAAAACTGGAAAAAAATCATTTTTATATTATACTGTGGTCTATTATGTGTATGATGGCATTATGTCTAAAAAAGCAATGTCATATCTTAATTAAAAATAATGCTGTTTGAAAAATGGTGCTGATAGGCTTTCCCAATGTAGGGTTGCCACAAACCTTCAATTTGTAAACAAAAAAACAAAAAAAACCCCACAATATCTATGAACTGCAATAAAAAGAAGACAATAAAAAAAAATTTGCTGAAAAGACATTGGTAAGGCAACATAATAGTAAAGAATTACTAATCTAAGATCTAGGAGAAGACAGAAATTCATATAGGTAAGCCTGGCGTGTGGGGTTGCTTTTTCTCTACTGGTCATTTCCCAATTATGTGAAAAAAAAAAATTATGTAAGATACTGAGCAGGGATTTTTGAGAACACAGCATGTTTATGGGCCATTTGGAGCTCAGAACCAAACAAGGTCAGGAGCTGGTTGACCTTGTATTTAAGGTAGGGATTCCCAAGGGCTGAACTTGAGAAGTAAGGATAAAGTGGGACTGTAGAAGCTATCCTAGGGATTATATCCCATCTTTGCATCATCTCAATTCCTTAATGTTAATGAAGTTCCATATTGCTAATGTCCATGGAAGTTTGCCCAAAGAAACTAACAAATGCCTTTCTGGAGGAAAATAGCATTAATATAGTTCTCAAATCATTTTCACAAGAAATATTTTAAAGATATTCTTCAGCATGCAATAAAAAATAAGAAGGGACACGAACACACAAGAAATCATGAAGTTAATAGTAGAAACAAACAAACAAAAAAGACATATAAGCTCCAAATTTGGAGCAAATCAGATGCATATTTTAAAATAAGCCTAACAGTGTTCAAAGAGATAAAAAAATAATGTTGAGAATTTAAACAGACAATTAGAAAACATAAAAAAATAGTTAGAAGGCTAAAACAATTGAAATTTTAAAATTTATAAGCCCAATAAGCAAAATTAAGATGTCATTAGATCAGACACTGTCAAAAAAAGAGAATTAAAAAACTGTGATAGGTCTAAAAACACTATCCAAAATTACTAAATTAAAGGTAGAAAATAAAGAATAAGAGGGTAAGAGTCCTAGATGACAAGGAAGGAAGAATGGAGCAGAAGCAATATTTGAGAATTTTCCAACACTAAAGAAAAATATGAAATCATAAACTCAAGAAACCCCATTTTATGCATGACTAAAGTTAATTAAACATAAACAAAAACATAAAACTGCTGAAAACCAAAGTCAAAGAGAAAATCTTTAAAAAAACTGGACTCCACTGACTTCTCAAGGAAACAATGGAAGCCCCAAACAGCTTTGTAATATCTTTGAAATGCTAGAAATATATGTTTAAGAAAGATAATACAATAATGATATTTTCAGACAAACAACTGGAAGAATTTATTACAAATAGTCTCATAATAAATAATACAGAAAGTTATTTTTCAAGCAGTAGAATAATATTTCCATATGGATGGATGGTGCTATCAAAATATATGAAGAACAATGAAAAAGAAAAACGTGGGTAAATCTAATAAATATGGACTGTAGGAAAAAATAAATATATATATATGTACTTATATACATATAAAGGATCATACATGATAACTTAATTTGGTATATTCCAGGCATACAAAAGTGGCTTAACATTTGGAAATCAATTAATGTAATTGATTTGAAAGGAGAAAATTTTTCTATGATGATTTCAGTAGATGCAAAAAAGTACAGATAAAAGTCAATATCCATTTACGGTTTTTAAAAAAACTTAGAAAATGAGAAAAATATCATTTATTACTTTATGTTCCATTATATACTTTGGTTTTTTTTTTTATCAGCTTTATTATAGAAGTAGAAACTACATAGATGAAAAAGTAGTATATTTCAGGTTACAGAAAATGCCTTCACTTTACTTAGCTGATCCCTTCCTTTACATTATCCTTTATTCCTCTGAAATGAAGGGAATGTAACCTCTCAGTCTTGGCATGTGTAGGGAAGAACCACATGGAATTGCCATTCTAGACACAGCCTGGGCAGCATTTTTCCTCTCACTCCTAAGTGACCTTCAGGATTGTAACCCTCTCATCACTGGATTAGATCTGCTACTGTCAACTTTCTCCTCCTCCTTATTCTCCCCAGCAGTGATCCACTAAGAAAATGGGAATTCCTTCATATCTTTCTCATACAAAATGACATTATAAATTGTTTCTTAGAAGGTTTGCCAATTGGTAAATCATTATTTGAGCCAAGTACTATTTTAATTACTACAATACATTAATAATAAATTGAAATATTTACCATTTAAAATTGTGTGACAACTATTTTATAAAGCAAAATTCTTTCAATGATGATCTTAATGTAGACATTTATGTTCACAGATACAGTTTACATAAAGTAGAGCCCATAGACGTTGAACTATAAATCTCTTACTCCCTTAGTGACCTTAGTATCATGGTACTCAGGGAAAATATGGAACTTTCTGTATTGTGAAGATATAGGTATTTCGAGAAATTTTCTACTGTTGAATCACTGATTGAGTGACTTCCAGACCAAGTCTTCATAGTTCAAGTCTGCAGAATTACGCTTATGATAAGATAATAAATGCATATTCATTAACCAGAACCAGAAAGAGCTCTAGGCAAGTGGTATAATAAATTTGGCATAGAGAAATGAGGTATTTGTTAGAATCAGCTCACCTCTATGGGACTGTTTTACTCATATGACTTAGCTAGCTTCCCCGATAAATGCCAAAATTTGCTCTGGGTCACTATGGTGTAGAAAAAAAGAAATAATCAAGCATTAGAAGTTGAGTAAACAAACTAGCCTAATTAATTAGCATGGATACTATTTTGTGTCATAAATAATAGTCAAATCTCTTGAGGGGAAATGAAAATTGGCTAAGAAAAATCATAACCATGCTAATTTACTGCCAAGTTTTTATCTTCGGCCACTAAGTGGGCATTGTTAGTGCTATGAACAATACAAAAGTAACTAAAATATCTAACTAAAGAAACATTTTAATGTGAGTGGTTAGTTCAACTCAGTTAAAAGTCAAGTTCATAGGAATGTGTGCCCTAATGGAAAACCTAGCAATATACTAGTCTAGTGTCACTGATGAAATAAAATGTACCTTGAACTGTAAGCATATCTATACTGGTAATCAGTGTTTTGTTTTGTTTTTCGTTTTTTGTTTTTGTTTTACTATGGAGTAAGGCAGTGAAGTAGGGAATAGTAAGTGGGAACATAGAAGCTGATCCTCCATGACTTCAGCAAGTAAATGGATGCGGGGATAGGTGGCTGAGGTTCTCACTATAAGCCTACAGTTGGAATGCATGACCTGAAAGAAATATAGATTGTAGATGAAGATTTCTAGATATGTCATGCTAGCTAGAGGAAAACAGGATTTAAGTATACAGTCTTATGAGATCCACATCATAATAGGTGTTAGAAGCATAAGCTCCACTCTCCAGATGCTAACAATCTAGTGGAGAATGTATACCATGGACCTATAAAGCTAAAATGAAAGACAATGTCCGAAATACAAATACCCTATTCTGTAGGAGTTGATAAGTGAAAAATGCATCATTCATTCATTTACCAAAAAAAATTTGGTTGTCCCTGATAGTCTAAACCCTATGGTAGAAGCTGGGGCTAGAGAGAGAATAGTATGAGTACCTTGCCCCCAGACAGCTTATAGTCTAATAGACAATTAAAATGCATTACTATAAAACAATGGGGAAGAATGATTTTATGCAATAAATAGTGTGTGAGCTCAATAATAGTTAAAATTTATTGAGCACTTACTATGTCCTTTGTACTGGTCCAGATGAGTTGCATGAATTAACTTATTTAACCTTATAATAAGCCTATAAAGTAGGTACTGTCATTATCATCTTCTTTTAAAGGTGAAGGAGCTAAAGTGTGCCCAAGTTTACATAGCAAATAGTTGATATATTTTGGCTTTGAATGACTCAGGATAGCCCTAGGTCCTCACTGTGCTGGACTACAGAACTCTACCATCTCACACAAACCAAAGTTTATCTGACCAAGAATCTAAAAAGTAAGTTCAGTCAGGGTTGTTTTCTAGCTGGATAAAATGCCTTCCTGATCCAAGTATTAAAGAGAAATTTAGCTGGTAAAGTGTTAGAAATAAGGGAAGTGCACACAGTGAGCATGTCAGACAGAGGAGAAAGCATCAGCAAGGTTCAAAGAGGCGCATGGTATATCCTGGAAATCAAAGGCAAACCAGTGTTATTGAGCACAAAGACAGGGACTCAGAAGCAAGAAACTAGGGCTAGTTTACTGGTGAAGAAGATTGGGCAGGAAAAATGATATAAGTACTTATAATGATACTTACTGACCAGTGGTCCTGGCAAAACAATCTAAAAAGCCTGAGGAACAAAAAAACCAAACAAAAAAAAAGTAAGGAGGTTATATGCTTTAGTTTATCTGGGTTTGGGGTTTTATTCTTGTTGTTGCTGTTGAGGTGTGGGAATTCTTTTATATCTTGCATAATAATCCTTTATCAAACATATGGCTTGCAAATATTTTCTTCCACCTTTAGTTTGCCTTTTCACATCGTTGATTGTTTGCTGTGCCAAAGCTTTTAGGTGTAATGTAATCCATTTGTCTATTTCTTGGTTGTTTCCTGAGCTTTTGATGTTATATCCAAGTCATTGCCAAAGCCAATGTCAAGAAGCCTTTTCCCTATTTTCTTCCAGGAGTTTTACAGTTTTAGGTCTTATGTTAAGGCTTTTGTCCATTTTGAGCTTATTTTTGTGTATGATATAAGGGTCCACTTTCAATCTTTTGTATATGGATATCCAGTTTTCCCAGCACCAGTTATTGAAGAGATTATCCTTTCCCCATACATATAATATATATGTTCTTAGCACTCTTGTTGAAATCAGTTGAATGTTTATGCATGGATTTATTTCTGAGATCTCTATTCTGTTCCATTGACCTATATGTCTGTCTTTTATGCCTGTAACCATACTTTTAAAATTATTTTAGCTTTGTAATATATTGAAATCAGGAGGTATTACGTGTCCAGCTTTGTTTTTCTTGCTCAAATAACGTGAATAGACATTTCTCCAAAGAAGACATACAGATGGCCAACAGGTACATGAAAATATACATCAGCAATCTTCAGGGAAATGCAAAACGAAACCACAATTAGTTATCACCTCACACCTGTTAGTATGGCTATTATCAAAAACAAAAGATAACAAGTACTAACGAAGATGTGGAATAAAAGGAACCCTTATACAATGTTGGCATAAACAGTGAATTGGTGCAGTCACTATGGAAAACAGTATGGAGGTTCCTCAAAAAATTAAAAAAAATAGAATTTCCACATGACCCAGTAATCACACTTCAGGGTATATATCCAAAAGTTTTGAAATCTGGGTTCTTGAAGAGATGTCTGCACTCCCATGTTCATTACAGCACTATTTACAATAGCCAAGTTATGGAAACAATGTGAATGTCTGTCAATCAATGAATGGTTAAAGAAAATTTGGCAGTTATATACATTAGAATATTATTCAGTCTTAAAAAAAGAAACAAATCCTATTATTTGTGAAAACATGGATTAACCTAAGGTAGGTCAAACACAGAAGGACAAACAACACAGAATTCTACTTACAGGAAGAATCTGAAATAGTCGAACATATAGAAACAAAGTAAAATGGTAGTTACCAGGGACTAGACGTGGGGACTAGGGAGGAGGCACTGGTCAAAAGGTAAAAATTTCAGTTATGCAAAATGAAGATGTCCTAGAAAACTGCTGTACAACATAGTGCCTATGGTTAACAATACTATATTTTATATTTATATAAACAAAACATATATTTTGGTCCCAGGGCAAGGTGCCTCCCAGAAATTTGCATAAACAGACAAATATAGAGAAGTGATTCTATGAAGTTTACCAAGAGAGATGCCAGGAGCAGATGCCCACTGCTGGAGCCAGTACCTGTGGGAACACTTAAACTGTGATTGATGAGTTGATGGAGGCTCAATCTGGATAAGCTTGAGAGTTAAAATCTCTGGAGTCCCATTCTTAGCAAGGCCCCAAGTTTCACCTTCAGGAGCCCCACCAGGGTCTTGGGTGAATATTGGAGAAAATTCCCCCTCATGTTTCCAATAGCAAGAGGGGGAAATTAGCTCTTTTTAAATACAGCCACAGTATTCTATTCTCCTTTAAAAAAAAAAAAAAAAAACCTGCTCTCAAAGAATACGATCTTGCCAGAGCCTAACCAACTTGTGTTTTACCAGAGGCTAACCAAGTGGAAGGCAAAAGCTCAATTCCTGGCCCATCTAGCTTTGCTCTCTCACCTAAGAGGGAAAAAATAGTGAAGCATTTGTGAAGGCCACAACCCTGGGGAACAGGCTCACTAAAGATTTTGATTGAATTACAGGATTATAGAATGCTTCCCCTTCCTCCACACCTTACTGTCACATCAGTCAGGCTCCTCTGTAGAAACAGGGGACTACACCTGAAAGAACTAGAAGCTTCATTCTCTATTTAAAAAAGGAGTATCTAAGAAAACAAAAGAGACAACAGAGGAGACAAATACAAGGACACTGAAGGAGATGTTAGTCTCTGACACCTAAATCTGCAGGAAAAATTAAACACAGTCTAACTCCTATCCAGATAAACATAAGACCTCACACTAAAGGCCTATTTGTCTCAGTTCCTCTTACCTGATATATCATGTCTGGCTATCAACAAAAAATTACAAGGCAGGCTGGTGACCTAAATGGGAAGGAAATCCAAAAAAGAGGGGATATATGTATATGTATAGCTGATTCATGCTATCATGAGGCATGCTAAAAGACAAAAGCAATCCGAAGAGACAAAGTTAACTTCAGAACCAGACTCAGATACAGCATTATCAGACCAGGAGTTTGAAACAGCTATGATTAATGCTCTGAGGGCTGTAATGGAAAAAGTGGACAACACACAAGAACAGATGATTAATGTAAGCAGAGAGATGGAAATCCTGAGAAATTTCCATTCTTATGATAATTAAAGTATCTATACTCCTAAATCAAGAAATGGGTCATTAGTTAAGGCATCTTATGCACTGAGATTATTTATCAAGATTTTTTTCAGACACAGAAACACCTACTTAGACTGTTCTTGATGCAGTTCCTCATAGAAGAGCCTCGCGTGTCTCCCAAAGAAGAATATCATATATTTTCACCTGCTAATAGTGATGGCAAAGCATAAGTGATATTATAAGATTAAATCATCCCTTGTACCCACAGAAAAAGGAAGTGGTCATGGGAATTGAGACAGAAATGATCATCAATAAGCTAATGTGTCAGGTTCAAGTTCTATATGGGTAGGAACCTTAGGTGTTCTATTCACTACTGAAAACCCGAGGAAACTCTGTACAGTACTTTAATTTCATCTGTTGTACCATACCTTCTTACCAAGTATCCCTTCAGGTTAATCCACAAGACACTCAAAAATGCTTTCATTTTCACATAACATAATCAGCACTTTTAGCTGTAGACTCTCTCTAACTCCGAAAAATGGAACTTCCATTTCCTGATTCAATGAAATGGAGTCCCTTCTATGTGCCAAGCATCACAGGGGAGTGCCAGTAATAGAAAGGTGAAAAGATTTGGCCCATCCATTCAACAAGATTATAGTCTAGAAAAACCTTGTTCAGAGAATCCAACCATGAACACTAATTATGTGATAATGAGAAACTAGATCAAGTATGAGAGAACCAATAATCCATTAGCTACAATCATATCTGTGGCAAGTGAAGTCCTATGTAGGGAGCAATCTCCAAGGAACTTAGAGGACATGGGGAAAAGTAGGAGACTCAAAATAGACTTTATCAACAGTCTAACTGCCTAGAAATACCTAACAATTTTCTTTCTTTAAATCCAATCTTTAACCCTCAGTTGATAAATCTCAACATTTCTGAAAGGGAGCCCCCAATTGACAAAAATTCCTCTTCAATATAATTAGGGACTTCCAAGTGTTTTGCCATATGTCAATTTCAAGGGCCAGCCATGTGTCACTCTCCAAAACAGTAATATTGCTATATCCAATCAGAATAGTTTTTTTCTTTTGGTTTTTTGCACAATGCCAACCATGTATAATTAACCATATAAAACAAATTGCTGTCAGATTTGCTCAATGCAATTTTGTATTTATTGCATTTAGCCATTATTCCTCATCTAACTTGTAATGACAACATTAATTGAGTGAAACCATGTGCCTGACACTTTTCTAAGCATTTTATACAAACTTATCTCATATAATCTTTATGATGAATCTATGAGGTAGAATTTTATTTGAGATAGGAAAATGGAGTACAAGGAAATTAAATCATTTGTGCAACATCATACAATGGTCATGTGTGGTAGAATTGCCAAACTTCTAAGACTGTGCTTTAAATATTTATTTAACTTTTAATAGATATTATACATTTCTGTTAAGGTTACATAAAATACAACTGACAAATACACTTAGCAAGAACTGTAAAGGGTCTGAATTTGACCTTACTTGAAGCTAACAAGAGAATCTGCCACATTTTCATAGATGCTGTTGGAAATCACAAGATTTTTGGATCAGAGACAAAGAACAGTATATTACTTGAGCAAAAACAGTAGTCAGAGTATCACCATTTTTACACTGTTCCCTGAGCTCTAAATCCCACAGAGCCATGTGAAGAGGGCCAGATGGTGCTTGTACTTGCAATGGGTTGCATTATAGGAGATAAACCCTGAGCTTAGGAAACTTGACTCTTTTAAAATGGGTAGGCAGAAAGCATGCCTGCCTGTCCTTTTCTATCAAGCAAGACACTGTATCATCCAAGGACATCCACTATACAACCATCTTTGAAAAGATAGTCTGGAACAAAGGGAAGTCAGTGCCTCACAAGACTTGCAGAAATGCAAAACACCTATGAAGAGTTTCCTCCCACCAACTCCTATTCCTAAGATATGAACTTATTTCTTTTCTGTGATAAATCTGTGTTCCCTGAAAGGAAATTCCATATGGAAGATATTACAATTTATCTCCTCCTTCCCATTATTCCATTCTATGTCATAGTAAACAAATCCCCTAGATTTCAGAGGACACATAGATTTCCAAAATATATTTCCCAACTCTCTTGCAAGTAGATATGACCACATGGCAAATGTCTAGCTCATTATATTCCAATAGACATATAATTCAAACCATGTATGTAATTTAAAATTTTCCATTAGCTATATTTTTAAAGTAAAAAGAAATACATGAGAGTAATTTTAAAGATGTTTTAATCCAGTATATCCAAAATAGTATCATTATAACATGCAAGCAATATAAAAGTACTAAGGATATATTTTACATTATTTTTTCATACAAAGTCTTCAAAGTCCATTGTGTTTTAAACTTACAACATATCTCAATTTGATATTGAGCTATATTTCACATCCTCAAGAGCCATCTGTGTCTAGGGGCTATTGTACTGGACAGCACACATGTAGCCAATAAGATCTGAGAGGAAATGTGTGCAATTTCCAAGCTGTATCCTTAAGGGGAGAAGAATGCCTCATCTATTCTGCTGCTTTGATGCGGTAATGATGACAAACAATATTAGACATAACAGGACAACAGGATAAGAGATGGCTGGATTTTGGGGGAACAATGGAGCATGTAAACAATGACCTGCTATCTACACTGTTATCAGAGAGAAAAAGGAACATTGCTTTCGTCACTCTTTGTTGTCTCTAATAGCAATTAAAAATGTATAAATTGTTTCTTATTAATTTATGTATTCTCATTACCAAGTGGAATGTAAGTCTGAAAATGTTTATTGAGGTAAGATGTGAGGGTAGAGCAATGATCCAAATTACAAGGTCATCTTAAAAATGAATATATAGTGGCTGAGAGTCACACTCAGAAGTGGATGCTGACTGAGATCAATTTCTCATTAACATTCCAGAAGTGGACAGTTCAGAAATTCTGTGTATATAAAAAAGTATTTTTAGAAGCAGTAATGTAGTTAGCCCTTTCCTAAATATATAAATAACACAGGATAGTGTTTAATCCCTTGCTAGTCTATAAATATAGGCATTAGTTATTCAAATTAGTGAAAAAAGTTATATCATACTGGGGCTGGTATGGTCTAGAAAGAATTACACTGGGACTTGAGTTAGATCCTGGAGAACAGGTAGGATTTAGTTGAACACATAATTCTCAATTATATATATATTCTTTTTTTTTAACATCTACATTGAGTATAATTGCTTTACAATGTTGTGTTAGTTTCTGCTGTATAACAAAGTGAATCAGCTATATGCATACGTATATCCCCATATCCCTTTCCTCTTGCGTCTCCCTCCCACCCTCCTTACTCCACCCCTCTAGGTGGTCGCAAAGCACCGAGCTGATCTCCCTGTGCCATGCAGCTGCTTCCCAGTAGCTATCTATTTTACATTTGGTAACATATAAGTAAGTCAATGTTACTCTCTCACATTGTTCCAGCTTACCCTTCCCCCTCCCCGTGTCCTCAAGTCCATTCTCTACGTCTGTGTCTTTATTCCTGTCCTGCTCCTGACAAAGGATTAATCTCCAAAATATATAAGCAGCTCATGCAGCTCAATATCAAAATAACAAACAACCCAATCCAAAAATGGGCAGAAGACCTAAATGACATTTCTCCAAAGAAGATATACAGATTGCCAACAGACACATGAAAAGATGCTCAACATCACTAATCATTAGAGAAATGCAAATCAAAACTACAATGAGGTATCACCTCACACCAGTCAGAATGGCCATCATCAAAAAATCTACAAACAATAAATGCTGGAGAGGGTGTGGAGAAAAGGGAACCCTCTTGCACTGGGAATGTAAATGGATACAGCCACTATGGAGAACAGTATGGAGTTTCCTTAAAAAACTAAAAATAGAACTACCATATGGCCCAGCAATCCCACTACTGGGCATATACCCTGAGAAAACTATATATATATTCTTATTTAGAGAGTGTGATATTTTCTCTTAGCCCTATATTTTGAACAGTACATCAATCTAGAGCTTGTTTTCTGTCTTAAAATGGTCCTAACCCCTGGTCTCTACCACTAGGTGCTTGTTTTACTTTGTTGCTACTGATGAGAAAAATTGTGCATGATCTAGAAAAGTAGTATATGCCCACTGTAGGAAACAGAAAGTTTAGAAAATTACAAAGTAACGTGAAAAAAAATCACCTGTAATCTCACCTTTAAAACAATCACTATTAATGTTTTGCCTTTTATTCTACTAGTAAATTTTTGAATTATTTTTCTCTTTGCATATTTTCATTGAGATCACACTTTATCTAAAGTTTTGTATATAGTGATGTGTACACTGAATGTTATATTATGGGCATTTTCACTCCATTGGAAACTTTTACTAAATATATACTAAATATTATTTTTACTGGCTATATAAGACACAATCAAATGGATGCAGGGTCACCTAGTTAATCATTTTTCTTATGTTGGACATTTGCACTCATTTTTATTGTTCATTCTCATAACTGACTTTTGTTAAGTTTATGCAAGCAGTATTTGTCTAAATCTCTGACTGTCTCCTTGGGTTTTATTTCTAGGAAATTTACTCAACCAACTATTCTCAAGGATTTTGACATATATTGCCAATTATACTGCCAGAAATACACTTAAACAATAATGTATACAAATGATCAATTTCTCTGTTCACCAATTAGGTGTCATTCTTTTCTTAATTATTTGTCGGTCGAACATTTTTTAATTACACAAGTAACATAATATATGCATGAAAAAAGTACAGACAAAAGAGAGATAAAATATCCATTATCTCTACCTCCAGAAGTAACATTGTGAGTTAACAAAATGCATGTTACTTTCTATCCTGAATGGCCATTCAACATAATAAACATCTTTCCATGTAAAAAATATCATTTGATTTTATTTTGTAAGTACATAGTAGTTTATTGCACAGATGTTATAATTTAGTATATTATGGGACATTTACTTCCAAATCTGCTATTGTATAAATGTGCAAAATAGACATCCTTGTATATATATGGTTTGTGCACACATTTATACTAAATTTGAGTAGTAGAATTATTATATTAACAATTATAAACTTCTTGAAATATTTTGATAATTATCGCTAAAATGTCTTTCAAAAAAGTTATATCAATTTGTGCTTCAAACTTCAGTAACTGAAATCTTCTTTTTGCCCATAACTTACCTATTCGATAGGCAAAAGTAGTATTTCATTGATTATGTAAGTTGTATTGCTTTGATTAGTAGTGTTGAATAAGTGTCTCTTTGTGTATTGAGACTGTATTCCATGATATATAGAAGCTGCATTTCAAGAATTCAAGTTCCTTAAACATTTTCTATACACACAGAAGTTAAAAATGTCTTCCTCAGGGAATCTTTAGGGTTCAGCCCCATGCAAATGTTTACTTTCTTTTTTAGATTAAATGCTTCCTCAATTCAACAGATAAATGACTTTTGATGTAGACCCTTAGCCATCATATTCATCTCTTGGTTTTTCGTTTGAATTTAGAACATCCAATACAGTTGCTGCTCAATAAAACTTAGTCCTTGTTGTTGTTTTTTGTTGTTGTTGTTGATCATCAACTTCAGTTTTGTTTTCCTTCCTGGGAACAGAGGGTATTCTGCCAGCAAAAACACAAAGGGCTTGCAATTAAGCACACCACTTAAAATGTGCCCATGGGTTAGTAAAAAGCAGCTTGAAGTTTGTTCTACTTTAAATACTACATCCATGTAATAGTGGATTGTACCCAGAATGACACTGGCGACTGACAGGCTCATATCCTAGAGAAGCATGACGTATGAAGTGAATCTGGGGTTCTACACAAGTTGGGGTAATTGCTTTTCTGGTAGTTTCTTGTTACTCAGAAGTAAATTTTAAAAGTACAGTTTCTGAACAACTATGAAGTCAGGATCAGAGACGAGCATATGAAAAGAAATGAAAACTAGCAAAAGTGCAGTTCCATGCTGCTAAGTCAGGTGCAGATGTCAATATGTGGTTCAGTGTGGAGCCTTCAGGGACCAGAAGGAAATTTAATTATATTCTATCAGTGATTCTGCTAATAGCTTTTATTCTCTCATAGCATGTGTTGCCATAAATGACACATGCCAGTCAACTTAGCACTGTAGAAATATCCCAAGAGCTAATGAAAGAAAGAGGCTAAATTTCAGTTTTTAAGGACAGGGCAAAGTGTTTGGACACTGTAACCTGTGAGAGATATATAGAGAGCTTTCATTTGGCCCAGATCCATGGGGTGTGAAAAGCATTAAAATCAAAGAGCTCTTGTTGCTCTTTATGAAATGAGTTAGTCATTTCGAGCCAATTCCTCATGGACAGATGTTCAGACAACTGTTGCTTTGGTTACTGTTAACAAAGAGGTTTTGGAAAGTGAATCAAATCTATATGAAATATATAATCATTGTATTAGAAGGTACTTGCACCAGATCATGAGAATACACTTAGTAATGCTGTATTACACTTTGAGATTATAGAGGTGATCCTTCATCTCTGTGTTTTTGGACCAATGGAAGCAACTACAGAGTTTAAAATTTATTAGGAAGTCAAAGAAAGCTTTGAATCTATTTCCATTTTCTGGCACCAATGCATTTTAGATCTCCAAGAAAGTGCATACCTAATTAAAGGAAAAAATCAATAAAAATAGATTTGGCAACTTCCCTTGACAATATGTTCCAGAATATTAAAAACTGGGTTAAAATATTTTAAGTTTATTCAAGATTCATGCTCTATAGTGTAAGATATTTTCCCTTTTCTTCTTTCAGTTATAGCATAAATAATTAGCTATGAATCTAGGTAGACTATTATTAAATGACTCATCTTTTTTTTAATCCTATCTTTAGATAATTTGCCAGTTTTAATTTGTGATTACTTGAGATTTACAAAGTCCTGTTCATTTTAATGCTATGACTGGAAATAATCAACCATTTGCTTTAGTGTTTTTTTGCTTTAGGCTATTGTGCTATTCAAGAAAATTGATTTGCATGTGCAAATCAGAGGTGTCTAAACGTGATTTATTTTATAAAGATTAGTGATTAGATTTATAGGTTTTGAATATTAATGACAAAATTATTTAGACAGTTTATCTTAGTTGGTGGTGCTGGTTGAACCATATATAGGAACCCTCTGTATTCTCTTTGCAACTTTTCTGTAAACCTAAAATTATTCCAAATGAAAAGTTTATTTACATAGTAATATGGGAATCCATTTTAGTAATTACTTATGGATTTGTAGAACTCTACATCTAAAAAGAATTTTAAAGATGAGGTGATGATTGATCATGGTTATGATGATGACTCAGTGATGACTAATATTGAGTAGGTGTGTGTGCCTAGTACTGAGCAACACTTTTTAAAAATGCTTTATCTCGTTTGCATACATTATCCTTCTTTCTATTTTATAACTGCCTTATTGAAGGACAGCAGCAAGATGATGGGAGACTTGCTGCTTCCTTACTGATTAACATAATCTTCAACCCAAGCCTAAATTTTTATGTAATTTTTTAGAAATTAAATATATTCTTTTATTAAGGGAAAGTCTCACTAGATAAATGCGAATACTTGATTTGATGTATTTAACAAAGTACTAGTTAAAGAAATGTGCTTTTTCATGCATATTAAAAGTATGTAAAAGATACCAGAGATTTAGTTTTCCACGACTGCAGGAAGAGAAGTAAAACACTAAATGATGAAAGTTAAAAGATGTCATAAACTGTAGAGTGATTTCAGTTACCACTGAATAATGCCATTTTTTATTAAGGGGAAAGATTATTAATGTAAACATGGATCTATAGTATTACCGTTGAGTTTTTTAAAACAGAGCAATACATACATCCTTCGGTTCTGCTGTCTGCTTAAGAGGTATAAAAACATAGTTTTAACCGGTAGCTTTCAAACTTGTCTTAGTCTCAGAACTCTTCCTGCAAAAGCTCAGTAGAGATGTGGAATGTCACTGGTTGATTCAGCATGATGTTCTAGAACTCTGTGTCTCTATCCTTCTCTTCTCTCCCAGGAGCACTTGGATGAGGGCACAGTTTGGGTATAGTTTGAAAGCCACTGCTTAAATAGTTGCGATATAGACTGTGGTTCTATTCTTGGACAGAATGAGAGAGCAAAGACTTCATTCAATTTTTCTACAGTGGAGCTTTAGTGATTTTTTTCTTGTTATTAAAGAAACTTTCAATTGCAAAAATGTAAAGTCTCTATTGAAGAAAATAGAGAATTTTTTTCCTGTCTCACTAGGCTAATAGGTCTCAAGATATGGCTGGCTCCAAAGCCGGAGGCAGTGGTTTTAATTGCATCATCAAGGAGCTAGTTTTTTTCTGTCTCTTAATTCTGCCTTTGTCTCTGCGCTTCTATCCTCAGTTACCACGGGATGGCCTCCTACATGGTCACAGGATGATTACAGCTTCTCCCTAGCCAGTGTTTACTGAGTTTTACTCCATGCTTAAGAACAAGAGTACCATTCTAAATATTTCTCTAAGAAAATTCCTTCAATTCATTGGGACATGAACCCAATTGGTGCATTGGTGCATTGATGCATTAATTGACTTACATATAGGTCACAGGCTTTAACTTTGAACCAGATAAAAAGCTTCACTTTAGGCGTGGGAGCTGAATTTGGGGGTGAGGGTTGTTTCCAGAAGAAACCGAGGTAGAGTTAACAGAAGAATGAAGAATAAATATGAGAAACCAAAAAATAGCAGATGCTTACTACTCCTCCCAAAATTGATGGAGTTAATTCATTTCCTTCTAAAACTGTCCTGAGTTTCTACTGTGCTAGTTCTGTGTTAGTTGGAAAAATGCATAAGGTAGTTCCTGTCTACGTGTTGCCTGTATCTAAACAGAGCAAACTCACACAAATCCATAAAAATCTATACTGCACTAGCTCTCTTTCTGCTCAATTCACTATGTATATTTTTAATAGAATGTAGGCATTCCCTAAATATTTGAAGCTGAAAAAACTTCTCACTATCATCTCCCCTTTCCACACATTCCAGTGTTATTGGCAGAAAGCCTCAAATGACTTCGGATTCACCTTGTGGTGTGCTAGCCAGATTCAGTAAGAAATGAAGAAAAAGTTGTACATTCAATTCCATGTGTTGAGCATTAGATTTGTTGCAAATTCTAACCAAATACCTGTTCCCAGTTAGACTGAAAGAAACTTCTGAGAAATTACATGAACCTTTCCCTTATTTAATATTCAAGTATAAAAAGTGCATGATGATGAATCACTTTTGTATAAATAAAAAGATATAAATCATAAGATGGCAAAGGCTCTAAACAAGTCTATTCTAAGGAAAATGGTAAATATACCTACTTATGAATCAAGGTAATATGAAACATAAACCATATGACAGACTGATAGAAAAATTAAATGAGGACTTCAATGGAGTATTAAAAAGTCAGTACTGTTTCAAAAACAAATAAGCATGTGATGCTTCTCTTTAAAATGCCATCTAACATCATTATGAGACTCAATTTTTACTATCTAAATAGGAAAAAGCAATTAACAAGAAGGGAATTAATAGAAAGGATAAATAATAAAACCAATGGAGTAATTGTCATAAGATTTGCGCATAGTAACATGCAAAAAGTTTAAAGTTTAGTGCAAAATGTACATGAAAAACAACAGAGGAAAAATGTAATATTATGTGATCTCATATGTGATAAGCAAACCTAAATGTGAATCCCTTCATAAAGTCTTTATTTGTAAATTATTTTATAACCTCTTCTTAAAGGAAGCAAAATGGTTAAACAGGAGACCTTCATAGAAAATAACAAAAAAGGACAAGGATGTATATGCAAATAGGAGACCCTGTTGTGTGTTCTCTTGCCAGTCAAGCTGGAGCAAGGTATGAAAATGTGATGAATTGCCGTGGCATGCTGCCAAATCACAGGGTGCCTAGAGGAGAGACACATTGCACAGACAGAGACATGGCATGGTCAGGTAACACATAAATGAGTGCAGATATTTGGCACAGAGTGTTAGAGACAGAGTGACTTTTTTAGCTTGGGGAAAACTAAGAGGAGAAAAAATTATAGCAATAATAGTATACCTTTTTTACATCTTGAAATATGACATCTGAACTTTGTGTGGTTGCAGTGTGATTGAGAGTTTTCCATGGATAGTACAGATGTCAGCCCAGTAAGGTGTGGACAAGGAGTCTTCCAAGCCTTAACTGCATAAAGGGAAGTTACATACGTGTCCTTACCCTGCCTTCTGCCTATTTCATGGCTTCTTCAATTCTGTTGACTAGCTGGGCAAAGTCTGTACTATCCACATGCAGATATCTTCACTTCCATGCTTTGGTCCGATGCACAATCCAGGCTCTCACAGCTTCTGAACTCTCTTTTTCCAATTTCTCTTTCTTCTCCCTTCTTTGGCTCTGCATATTCGTAAATAGAACTCTAAGGATTTTACTTTTCCCAGCCCCAGCTGAGTTGTGGACATCTTGAGTCTCTGATATAAAGAAATTATCATTTCAGTTTTCATTTGTTTGGTCTAAAAACACGGTGGCACAGACAGGACACAGCTTAACAAGCATCAACAAAGCAGGATTGGTCGCAAATTGGACCAACAGAGAAGTCAGTTCTTTAGCACCACATGAGAACTTCTCTATTTCCAAGTAGAAGATATTGGAAGGTAATTAACAAAGTGCCCTGTCCCACTGACTATGGATAGGAAAGGGTGATGGGAAGAAAGAACTCAGGGCTAAGGGGTGGTCTCTTTTGGAATGGCAGGGCTTAGAAATGGTACAGAAATTTCTCATTCAAGACAGATGGTACTGTCAAAACCAAGACAGTAGGCAGAGCAAAGAACTGATAAGAAACTAAAAGCCACAAGTCCAGAAGGTTTGCCAGTGGAAGAGGCTGATACAATCTAAATTTAACTCAAAGTGCCTCATTGTCCTTGTATAAGTTATATTCATTTGTGGAAACTAGCCCAATAGCTAAAAGTAATTAACGAGGAATCCCAGTTTTTACCTAGATAATTAAAGGAGATTCACATCAGAATCAATTAAATACTTTTCAGAATTACCTTTATTCTCACCCTAAATTGTCTTTCATCCTTGTAGTGGTTCCAAAGGCTTCACTCAAGCCTATTCCTACATATTGTACCTGCTCCTGCCTCTTCAGCCAGCAAGGCTTTTCTCTTTTCCTCCTGCCTTTTTTTATGATTATTTTTATTATGTAGCTTGACGGATGTTCCTGCTTCTGTTCCTTTTCTTTCTATTTCATTTACTACTGTATTCTTGACAAACAGTAGCTGTTCCAGAAAAGCCAGCAGTATGAATTTCTTATTGGTAGTTATTATTATTATTAATCTCTTTTCCGCTATCTCTCCTCTGCCTCTATCAATTCTATTCTGTGTTATAAAAACCTCAAACTGAGCTCACAAAAGTAATACTCTTTTTTTTTTAGCATCTTTATTGGAGTATAATTGCTTTACAATGGTGTGTTAGTTTCTGCGTTATAACAGAGTGAATCAGTTATACATATACATATATTCCCATACCTCTTCCCTCTTTTAGAGTACTGGGGAAGGTAAGAAGCTGAGTGAGTGTGCTTACCAAATTATTTTAGAGAGCTGGTGGTGGGGAGAGAGGAAAAGAGGTTCCTCCACTTATCCTGCCATTCTGGTGTTATAACAAGTTCATGGAGTCCAAAATTTAGAACTAACTAGGGGAACAAGCACAAGCTAAAGAGGGAAGTAGATAGTAGGGAAGAGTCTACCTAGAAGGCAGACATTTCAGATAATTTCTTTTATGAGCCAGTTTGTGTCTGAGGAAGTGAGGCATGAGGTAGATCAATTTCCACAATGTCAGAGGTAGATTTGATTTACTACCTGAATAACACTTCAGAGCAATATACCCAGAAGTGAATCCCCCAAACTACCAATACCATGAAACGTTATGGGGGAAAAGAAGTTTAGTAGTCAATTTTTGAAAACGTTCATCTCCAGTTTACTCACAAGACACGACTGCATATTAAATACTCTCAGAATTTTGCTGAAACAAGAAAACCTGCTTAAATTTGTTTATTTGAGTGCTTTCCAAGCTCACTGGGTGAAGAACCTATTTTCTTATAGGGTGTTTTCTGTCTAACAGTCAACTGGGTTGCTTTTCCAAAGGCAAGTAAGTGCATATGCAAAGGGATACCTGACTTATTTGGAAAACATATGCTGACATCTAAGCTCACTTATGAGCTGTATAGCAGCTTCGGCAAAAATCCATTCGTTGCTCCAGTGCAGCCCCACTTGCTATCAAGTGACTTAATTACTGCAAACTAAAAGAAGAATTCTCTTCTTTTAATGTAGAGTTGTTTCTAGTCAGACCTTTAATGACTTTCCAAACAATAATGTTTGGCAAAGAGAAAGGTTGTCAGTCAAGCAGAACCATAAACATTTGTGTTTGTTTAGAATAAACTTCCCTATTTAATTAAATATATAGGTATACCAGGAAAATTCCATGTCACTGGAAATTCTATTGGAAGAATGTCAGATCTTCCAGAAACAGTGTGTGCCATCTGAGAAAGCCAAAGTTTCTCTTTTATTTTTTATGTTATTGTTTTCTAAATGCATGTGTCTTAACTTCTCACCTTCAGATTTCAGAATAATTAAAGCTGTTCTTTACTGTCAAGGGTATAAAAAATACATTTTAAATGTGTAGGAGTAGGGTTATGAAAGGAAGTCTTACTAAAGAGTAGAATGTCAAAGTTTTCATATTATGCAAAACCCTGTCATTTTCAGTCTGTTTTGAAAAATATTTTTGCCTCATTTTATAGCAAGACTCTGATAAAACAATGGCAGTATACTCTCAATTGTTCACTAGTCTAAAACTAGATCATTAGCATGAATATTAGACATGATTAAATACTGCAGAATAATTATTTTGTCCTAGGCCACATAATATCCTGTGTCTTTTCTCTTAAAATCATTCCAAACCTTTTTTTAGATCTCTAAAACTTTAAGAACTGAAATACTGAGATTCAAAAAATTATAGAAATATATAAATGTGTGTATATATATATATATATATATATATATATATACACAAATATTTCTCTGAAAAAACTACAGTGACTTTTCAAAATGATCTGATACTTTATAAGCTGGGAGAACAGTTATCCTTACATTATATTAATCTTTATAAAACTATATTAATCTTTATCTATAATTCCAAAGAAAGGAGAAATTACTATGGGTTAGAGATATTGACTATAGCATTCATAACTCTCTCCCCAATAATATTATCAAATAGTTAAAATAGCATAGTATGGTAATAATTTAAACAGTTTTTATGACCATCAAATGAGTAGGTTCTCTTAGGTTGGAAAAGTAACATATCATTAATAATTGTTAGGAACTTGTGTCTTAGCAATTCAACCCTATTTCACAGAAAATAACTATCACAACTATATCCATAAGCAATATCAATGTAATCTTTATTGTACATATGTATTTATTAATTTGTATAATATGTGTGACCAATAGGAAAACCTTACTGAATATCAAATAGATTTCTATTATTATTTCCATTTTTTCAAGACATGACACATTATAAAAATAAACTGGAAAGAAAATTCTGATATAGGGGAATTATTTGTAATAAGAATTTTTTTCTGTTTCCATTGAAAAAAAATCCAAGTATCAGATCTTTGTTACTTGAATTAAAATTCATTTGATTGTATTAGTTAATCCTGCTAAAATGGGATGGAAAGTTATGGCTCCATGGTGCAGGCAGATCTCTGTAATGACTAGTTTTAATGGGAATGTTTCTTTTTTATTCCTGGGGCATGTCATTGTCATGGACTTTTGACTGACTTTACTGATTTCCACCTGTGACATTTAGTGACTCAAAAATAATCATTATACATAAGGTCACAGGAGGTAGAATATAGTTATTGTTTTTTCTTTTAATCTCACTGTCTCTGGTCTTGGGGCTCATATTCACCCTTATGAAATATTTCAGAGAAAAATAGCTCAGAAAGACCCCTAGACTAGCATCAGAGGCCGTGTCTGTAGCAATTAAGCACTTCTATGTGCCAAAGATGTGCAATAAGCTGGAACAGTAGCTGAACAAATTAGTCCTCTACTATGTTTACCCTGCTGCACTCAAATGACTACACATTTCTTACATTCAGCAGCACCAGATGAGTCTGTAGTCCTAATCTTACTTGTTACTCAGGCTCACAGTTCCTCATCTTCACCTTATCCAGTAGCACTGCCAGTCTTCAAGCGAGTGCACCTGAGGTAACCTTGTTTCTCTCCAAGGTTTTTATTAGACACTTCAAGGTTCCAAATCTTCCTCTCAGCTGGGCTTTCTTGACCTTCACCTGTAGTTTAAGCCAGTTCCAATTCCTGGGACCAGTAATAGAGTCAAGAAGAAAAATTAAGCAATTTAAGGCACTCTGCATAAACATTCTCTTCCTGCCCTGACAGTATCCTACTGAAAAATGGGCTTTCACTTTCTTTGTATCCGTGTCATTGAACACATTAGAGCCTACTTTTGGTAGCTAGATTTGGAAGTTGTTCGTACATCAGTCTCATTCTTGGTATCCCACCTATTACTTTGATCCTACTAGGTCTAAATCTCTGTCTTGCTTTTCTCACTTACTTCAAGACCAGGCACTGAAGTCTCAGTTTCACAGTTAAGTCTGCTATTTTCTGGCAGTCTGACCTGGTGCTGAGTTGTATGGCTGGTGTTCAGTTACTTAGCTTTTCATATATAAACTTTGCTTTTGTGTTTTATTTAAGTGTTAGAATAGACTCTTCCCCTTAATCTTAGGGACCTTTTCCAAGACGTTATAATAACTATATCTGCTAGATACTACCTACTACCTGCTCGATTTCTTTTTTTGTTGTTGTTATTTTTTTTTTATTGGAGTATAGTTGCTTTACAATGTTGTTTTAGTTTCTGCTGTACAAATGAAGTGAATCAGCTATATGTATACCTATATCCCCTCCCTCTTGGACCTCCCTCCCACCCATCTAGGTCATCACAGAGCACGGAGCTGAGCTCCCTGTATACCTGTTGGATTTCACTTCTGCCAAAATGTGATTCTGCATGCATGTCCTCCAATCCATGCATAGAGTTCCAGATTTTGCTGATGTTAGTATTGAATGGGGATAAAACAAGAGCTCAATTACCCAATTCAAAGTGAAGTGTATAAAATTTATGAGAAATGGTTAAATGAAAATTACCAAACCAGAATGCTTTTCTTCATATTTTAATACAGTTAGCCCAATTGATGCTTGAAGTTTCATTACACAACTACAAACACCAGCTGCTTTCCTGTCAGGAACCTACCAAATATGCCAAGACAAGATTGGAATTTGAGATTTCCTATCACCATAGAATTATGTAATTGGAAAGGACCAAGGTCCATCTGGTCTATTCACCTGCACACTTGGATATCAATTCTGAAATCACTACACGCAACTTGTTCTTAAAGTTTCCAAGGACAGAGGTGCTACAAAGTTGATACCATACTTGAGAGCAAGTAATTATTCTTAAAGTTAAAAAAAAAATCACTCTCACGTAGCAATGGTCCCCTAATTCCTAAAATGTTTGCTGACTTTAGAATTGCTTCATCTTTTGTGGACATAAAATATATCTTCCCTGTCATCAGTCTTGAATACTTGGTGTCATCACTCTGATGTCTTCTCTTCTAGAGATTACAACTTTGACATTTTCTACCGTGAACTTTTCCCATGATTTTTTATATAAATATCTTTTATGTTTTGCTAAAAGCCAACACTAATGTGGAGTAAATGCACCTGATGGAATAATGTACTCTGCTTCCCCATCTCATTCTGCCCAATAGCAAGGATCATGTCAAACTAGAATAGGTCTTGTTTTCCTCCAATTAACTTACAAAAAAATGACAGTAACTGTGAACATATGCTTTTTCCAGAGCTGATGCTATGATTCTTAAACTTGAAGAAATAAAAAAAATTGTTCAGGCTAGCCTAGGGGATGAACCCGTCATAAACTCAGATTAAAGTGTAAATTTGAAATATAGCAGCGATGTTTACCAAAGTCAGCTTATAAACAAATGGCATTAGGCAGAAATTGCAACCTACACCCTGAAGTCATTGAAAAATGAATGCCAATGGGAAATAGCCTACGAAGGTATTTGTCTTTTAACATGTAATACTAAAGACATCATTTTGCTATTGCAATTTTAGGGGGAAAAAAGCCTAGAGACATTTCAGAAGGTCTTATTCCTTGAACTGCTACTTAGAGACAGCACTTGGGAGCTAAAATAAATCATCACCACAATAAACTAATTTTCTTGATTGAGCATCCACCCAGACTGCTGAGGCAAAAGTCAGTCACTTGTACTATTGCTATTGCCATCTGTTTCATTATTTCTCAAAGCAGGAATGATTGTTGATTAATGTGCCCTATGCAAATTCATCCACTTTACAAGTAGTGACCTACAATTACTCATGCAAAACTATCTGTTGAAGCAATGAGGCAGTCGATCAATGCCAATAAAGCACCATTAACGATTTTGGCCAGCCTGATTTTATAGAATAGGTAATATTTTTTCAGCCACTGGGGCTATATTAGTCAAGTAGAGCTACTCAGTTATAAAATGTTGAATGATGATTTTTTAAAGACATTCTTCTGACTTTCCATACAGGATTCATGGTGCAAAGGGATGTATAGCCCCTTTAGAAATTAACCATGTGATTTGAAATTATTAAAGTTTTTCTGTTTTATGCTTCCATTAATTCCCTTAATTTTCCCTTTAAAATTTATAATTCTCTGTATTGTTACAACTGAATCACTTATAACTGAATCACTTTGCTGTACACCTGAAACTAATACAACATTGTAAACCAACTATACTACAATTAAAACAAAAAGAATGTGACCACCCCCAAAAAAGAAAAGGTTAGTGGTCCTAACCCAATAAAGTGAATTCCTTTTAATGCTCTTACACACTTTTTTCAGATTCAACCAATATTTACTGTGCAAAAAAAAAAAAAAATTACTGTGCTTCCCGTTCTTCTGGCATCATGTTGGACGGACATTTCTACATATATTATCTAACAACAAAGATTCAAGATGGGTGTCATTTTTCCATATTTCACAAATGAAGAATCTGAGACTAGAAAACATATATTCCAAAGCACATACATAATAAGTGGTACAGTCATGATTTAAAATGAGTAACAATTTTAAAAAATGAATTTTAAGAAAATAATAAAAGAACTTTTCTTACATCAGATAGTCAAGATTTAGATCTGAATCTCACAACATAAAGTAACATAATCTTTCCATTAAACCACCCTATACCTGTCAAACTGGTATAATATTGAAATATTTAAAAGCAATCACACTTATTTAAACATACTTTTAAAGGTATAACGAGGAGATAAAAGAATGAACATGAATAAAAGAGGAGATGAACAGAACAACGAAGGTTTTTTATTTTACTCTTACGTCTATTATTCAAATGGCACATGCAACTTAATCATTTGGCCACTATGTCTTAGATTGCTTTCTAAGAATTTACATAAATATTTCATTTATCCAATTAATTGGGTCCTTGCCTATCTGCTACTGGTTGACTTTGAAATAGAGGGAAAAACCATCTATCTTGTGTGAGCAATTAACTCTATTTTAATCTATTTTTTCTCACATTTTTTGTTTGAGTGTCATTTATTTTAAATGGTAATTATAGAATGATTAGACATGTCTTATTAACAAAGCTCCCCTCCCCCAAAATCACCCCTTTCTTGGAGCATTGTCTTGAAATGCAGTATCGGGCAGAAATCTGAGGTTTCCACATGAAAGCACTGATTAAGTTGACGTTAATAGCAAACATGTGACTAATGTTTTGACAGTGAATTTTAAGTTAATTAATAATGATAGACCACTTCAAAACATTTCCTGGTATGAGACAAGACTTTTCTCTTTTCCTTTTTTAAACTACCTGTAGATATTTAGGAACTCTTTGAAGAGTTAATCAATTCAGCTTATTCTAACTGTTGTTTGAGATCTCTTTAAAGGTAAGACCTTTTAAATAAAAACAAACAAAACCATTTCTATAGAATACATATATGCTTTAATTTGAGATTGTCTTGTTTCTGCACTTTTTTTTCTTTTCAGTACATATTTTTCTCATGTGTTGCATAAATTTCCCCAAAGAATTTGTTGAGCTGTAAAACATTTATTAGATTCCAGTAATTGCCAATAAAATGCCATAAGAAATTACAGCTCTATTAAAGATTATTTTATTAGTCAGTCCCTTGTCAAATAAGTTATATAAGGTCATATCACAATATTTTAAACTTCTTGGACATTCACTCAATAAGATTTAAATGTAAATGAGAAAATGGAGATAAGCAAAGTCCATTTCTAGTTGTCTAAAAACCTAGGGCTATGATTTGTCCCACCTTCAAGATAAATGCTTCCCAAGATCACAAACCTGATGCTTTGATGAAAGAGTTGCAAATCCCAAATTAGATTCTATATCTCACATGGGAATATGCTTGTATAGAATATTTATATTGCATCTTCTGTGATTCAATAAAACAATCTTCCTATCTTTCTATTCCCTTGGGATATTCTTCAACACATAATGATTTCCATGAAATCATTTTCATCCATGGTGACATCATTCAGAGTTTTCTTTATTGAAATTAAGATAAAGAGATGATATTTTTCTCTCTGCCTCTTGAGGAAAAGGAATAAAATTGTAAGTGAGTGATGACACTTTTCTAATCTCTCACCTGTCTTACTGCGTTATCTCACTCCCTCTCTGTGCTCTTATGTACTATGACAACTGTGCATAAAATCAAGGTATAGAATTGTGTGTGTGTGTGTGTGTGTGTGTGTTTTGTTCTTACCACCCTTTCACAATATTGCTTTCCAAGGGATGGGTAGTCGAAGCTTATAAATCAAATTACAAAGCCTGTGTTGATATCCTGTGGCTTTATATACCCTATATAGAAAGGCATTTTAAACATTTTCTCAATTCACCTCAAAAGAATGCTTATATTGACAACCCACTAAAAAATTACTAATGATCACAAAACAATTAGAAAATTAAAAGATTTGTAAATATTATGAACATTAAAGAATTAATTTACTAATTATCCCAAGGAATTTATTAATACCTAAAGCTATAGGCTTACTTCCGTAATATATAAACTAAAAAGCAGCCCTTTATGGTTCCTACTTCCCTCTGTTAAAATTGCTTTCACTAATTAATTTTTATTTAACCTTTCTAGGGAAAATGTATGGAGTATAGTGAATAAATCAATTCATCTTAAGAATTTGTTTTCACAAATCAGTTTAATGCTTCATGGTTAGATAATTTTAGAACTACAGGAAAACAAATCCTGACTAGTGGAGACTATGAGCCATAAGTTTTCAGGGTTTTTTAAATTATTATTAAACACAATCACTACCACCACTTCAACAAACCACATTTCAATGTTGTGATGATCTTAAGACACTTGAATTGACCAATCATTTATTCATCCATTCAGTAAATATTTGTTTTCCATCTACCATGAGTCAGGGACTTAACTAGGCATGGGGCCATTGCAGTAAATAAAACAGATGTCCCTGCCCTCTTAGAGTTTAATTTATATTCTACTGTGTGAGATGAATATTAAACAAATAAATATTAAATATGTCATTAATAAGTGTTATGAAGACAACTAAAATAAGTTAAGGGGATTGAAAATGAGAAGGGTATTGTTTTGTAGTTAGAAAGAGTTTTCTTAGGGATTGATATTTGAACTGAGTCTTGAAGGAAGAGATTGAGTCTGGTGTTCATTTGGTAGGAAAAGAAGTGTTTCAGGCAAAGGGAAGAACAAATGCAGACTATGACTGATCTGGGAGCATACTGAACATGTTCCAAGAACCTCACGGTGTGGCTGGAACCCAGTGAATAGGAGAGAGAGATTGAAGAAGTGAAGTAAGAGAGGGGCCCTCGGTTTATATTGGTCAGGTTTTCATAGGATACATTTTATTTTGAGTGAAATGGGAAACTGTTGGAGAGTTTTGAGCAGTGAAGTCACACTATCTGATATTTTTAGAGATATTCAAACTGCTGTTGGAGAGGAGACTGAAGGAGGATATATGTGGAAATAAGGAGGTGCAGTGACTGTGGTCTGGGTGGCCTAGGTGTGAAGTGCTAGTGGCTTATACCAGATTGTTAGCAGAGAAGGGTGAGACGCATGAATTTGGAATATAGGATATTTTGAATGTGGAGCAAACAGGATTACACTGATGGATTGACTGGATTTGAGATGTAAAAGAAAAGAATCAGTGATGAGTCTATATTGGACCTGACCAACTGGATGGATGATGGTGCCAATTGAGGAGACAGGACTACTGAAAGAAAAGCAGGTTGTGAGTTACAGAGAATCAGGAGTTCTTTTTCAGACATACTAATTTTGAGATGCCTATTCAAGTGTACACATCAAATAGGCAGGTAGATATTTACTTTTGAACTTTCTGGAAAAGTTTGGCACTGATGATTTTTTCACTAATGTACCCTTTTATTTTTATTTTTTTCTGGCTGTATTGAGATATAATTGACATATAACAGTGTATAAGTTTAAGGTGTACAATGTGGTGATTTGATACACATATATATTAAAAATATTGGGTTGGCCAAAATGTTCGTTCGGTTTTAAGTAAAAGTAAAAGGTCTTTCATTTTCACCAAGAACATTTTTGAACAACGTATTCACTAATGGAACAAACTTTTTGGCCAACCCGATATTTACCGCAATAAGGTTAGTTAACACAAACTGCACCTCACATAATTACCATTTTGTTGTTATTTTTATGGAGAGAATATTAAAGCTCTACTCTCATAGCAATTTTCAATTATACAGTACAGTATTGTTAACTACAGTCATCATGCTATACCTTAGATCCCCAGAACGTATTCATCTTATAACTGAAAGTTTGTACACGCTGACCAATATCTCCCCCATTTCCTCTACCCCTTAGCCCTTGCAAACATCATTCTACCCTCTGTTTCTGAATTCAATGTTCTTATACTCCACATATACGTGAGATCATACAATGTTTGTATTTCTGTGACTTATTTAGCATAATGCCCCCCAGGTCCATCCATGTTGTTGCAAATGGCATGGTTTCCTATTTTTAATGGAGATATATATATATATCACATTCTCTTTATCTATATCCAACGGACATTTAAGTTGTTTCCAGGTCTTGGCTATTGTGAATGTTGCAATTAACTTGACAGTGCAGATATCTCTGTGAGAGAGTGATTTCATTTCCTTTGAATATATACCTAGAACTGGGGTTGCTGGATCATATGGTAGTTCTATTTTTAACTTTTTGAGGAACCCTCATACTGTTTTTGATAGAGGCTATACTAATTTTCATCTCCACCAACAGTGCACCACGATTCTCTTTTCTTCACATCCATGCCAGCATTTATCTCTTGTCTTTTTGATGACAGCCATTCTAACAGGTGTGAGGTGATATCTCACTGGGGTTTTGATATGTATTTCTCTGATAATTAGTGATACTGACCATTTCATGTACTTGTTGGCCATTCGTATTTCCTTTCTGGAAAAAAATGTCCACGTCCTCTGCCCATTTTTTAATGTCAGATTTTTTTTTTCCTATAGAGTTGTATGAGTTCCTTATATATTTTGGATATTAACCCCTTATCAGATTGATGGTTCGCAAACATTTTCTTCCATTCCACAGGTGTTTTTTCATTCTGCCGATTGTTTCTTTTGCTGTACAGAAGCTTCTTAGTTTGATGTAGTCCCACTTGTTGATTTCTGCTTTTGTTAATTGTGCTTTTGGTGTCAAATCCAAAAACTTACCGAAAACAATTTCAAGGAGTTTTTTCTTTGTTTTCTTTCTGGAGTATTGCGATAGCAGGTCTTACATTTACGTCTTTAATGCAGTTCAAGATAATTTTTCTTCAAGATAGGGGGCCACATTTATTCTTTTGCATGGAATATGTAGTTTTCCCAGCAGCACTTATTAAAGAGGCTATTCTTTTCCCACTGAGTATTCTTGACTCCCTTGTCAAATATTAGTTGACCATATACATGTGGGTTTATTTCTGGGCTCTTGATTTTATTCCATCAGTGTATGTATCTGTTTTGTGTCATCCCATGCTTGAGATTTAAATTTAGCTGTCATTAGCATATAGCTGATATTTAAAATCATTAGCCTGAAAACTAGTCTACGGTGTTATTTCAAATTACTGAAAACAAAGACAAGAGGTATTAGAATAACCCTTATTTATTGAACAGAATTATGTTGTGTTTTCATGAAATGGTAAAATATATATATATATTTTCCTAGTTGAATACGTGTCCTAATCACAATATTAAATAATGATATTAAGTATTTGCTATGTGCCAATGTTCTAAGATATATATGTATATCTTAGGATATAGTATTATAATATGCTATATATTATATAATATATATATAATTAAAATACACTTTTTAAATCCTCACACCAAACCTGTGAGATAACCAGCATTATTCACATTCTACTGTAGATAAGGAAAACTTAATTCAGAGATAGGTAAATTAACTCACTCAAATTAATACAGCTGTTATGTGCTCAGTCAGAATTTGAAGCCAAGGTGTCCAGCTGCAGAGGTGACATTCTTATTCACTTTGTTGTACTGCTTTTCTAATATTAAATAAGAAAAGAAGTCAATATATTGGAGTCTGTTTATGTATACAGTTATAATATTTTAAATCTATGAAATAATAAATTAGTTTTATTAATCTAAACTTATGTTGACTCAAAGAAATAATTTTATATAGAGGTTTATGAGAATATTTAACTTAATATAGCACTTCATAAAAACAATCTAGTAGATTTAGAATTTGCAAAGGTAGACAAATAATATGCTGTTAGCCTTATTAAGATCTTATATTTATGTGATGAGCTGTCACTATTATTTCGTAGTCAGGAGTGACTATATGTTTAAGAAAATAAAGCCATTTTAACAATATTCCCGCTAAAAATGTGTTTGTCCCACCATTTTACTCCCTCTCCTTGCCTTTCATAGCGCCACCTTTCAGGGGTGGTGGGTCTCAGCTTCTAAGTCCAGGTCAGGGCTGTTCTCTTGGGTAGATATGGCTTTTCCATAGATCACCCTTCAGAGACAGGGGTGTGAGGAAACAGGAATTTTCTTTTCATCTACTTTGAAAATAGCTTCTGAAAACATCCTTAAGCCTCTAGTTTATGAAAAGTTGGTATTTTCTATGAAAGTTGTAGGCGGGTCAAACAGAAATTTCCTGTCCCTAGGAATATGACTCTTTTTTTTTCCTTCCCTGGGAGTGACTATTTTCTCCTGAGGCACTGAAATATGCCCCTCGAGGGCAGAGTCCATGTTCCATACTGTTTTGCATTCTAGACATGATACTCATGGGAAGAATATATGGATATTCAACATACCTTTTGACTTTAATAGTACACAGAATTCAGTTCTACTCTCTCTCACCTGCATTATCTTACTTTTACTTAGATTTGTATTCGTAGATTGTTAAAAGTTCCTTCCTATTGTCATTATAATTGTAGTAACCTAAATATTCAAATCATATTATTATTTCTAAATTATTTCCTGAACCTACCACTGTTGGAGTTAAAGGCCATCTCACCAATGACTCCAAGTGTACTCATCGACAAAGCAGAGGATGCTTCAGTTATTGCCTCTGCAATGAGGTCCTCAGGATCATATGAAAATGAGTGCTTTGAAGAGGCACTATTCCAAATAGTCTTTAAAAACAGGCAGATGTTTTGTAAGGTAGTCAATAAAGTACTTCCACATTTAAGTAAGAAGAACTTATGAAAAGGCATTAACACAGTAGATATAGGTATCCATTATTTCTCACATGAAACAATAGTGTATGCAAGCCAAAATGGTCTGGCAATAAAATCAAAATTACTATTTTTTAATCTGGCCTCTTTAAATTTATTTCAATCCTATTTTCCTTATTAATACAAATCTTCTTAGCTGTGCACCTTCCACAGACCCTCAGTTTATGTAGCTTTTTTATTGACCTAGGTTACTACTCATGCAGTAAAAATCAATTGACTGTATTGTTAATTTTTCTCTTCCCTTTTATTTTTGTTATCTAGATGTAATTGACATGTAACATTATACATATTAGTTTCTGGCGTACAGCATAATGATTTGATATTTGTATAAATTGTGAAACGACCACCACAATAAGTCTAGTTAACATCAATCACAATACATAGTTACAAAAATTTTTTTCTTGTTATGAAAACTTCTAAGATTTACTCTCTTAGCAAATTCAAATATCCAGTACAGCATTACCAACTATAGTCACTGTGCTGCACATTTTACCCCCATGATTTATTTATTTTATAGCTAGAAGTTTGTACTTTTTATCCCCTTCACCCTTTAATAGTAATTAAAATTATTATTTTAATCAAAACCTCCTGATCCATTTTCCTACGTTTTCAGAAAGGGTCATAGATGATTAGGAAGAATGAATAGAAGAACAAATTTGTGAAGAAAGGAGAAGAGTGAAATATAGGCAAGGAAATGTGGATGGTGATAACCAAAATTCAATTCTATTTAACAAATAATTTGGGTATCAGTTGTGTTCAGAACAGTGAACTAAATGTTAGAAAGAGATATAAAAATGAATGCAAATAAGTCCTGCCCTCAAGAAGCCACAACAATGACCAACTTATAAATAATTCAAAATAAAAAAAATTGATCATAATTTAGGTAAAATATTTAAGCGATAAGTATGTAATGAGAGAAGGATCCAAATAATCCTATTTCCTATCTAATTCCCTATGCCTCTAAGTTATACAGAAGAGAATGGGATTAATTCTCCTTGGGAGAGTCAGGAGGGCTCTATGATACAGAATTTATGCAAGAATTTCGATATTAGAGGACCTAAGAAAATCCTTATATTATTTTCTAACATTTCATTATGAAAATATTCAAACATATAGAAAAGTTGAAAGAATTGTGCAGTGAACATATATCTATCCATCCATCTATCCCTCTATCATCCATCAGTCCATTTTATTATTCCTTGATACTATTGAAAGTAAGTTGCATGTACTTCACCACTAAGTGTTCAATATATATATCCATAACTAGAATTCAATATTTGCTTACTTTTTTCATGTAAAATTACCGATACTGAAATGTACAAATTCTAAGTATATCATCTGATGAGTTTTGACAAGTGCATACGCTGGTTTAACAAAGATACCTATCAAGATACAGAACATAGTCCTCAGCCTAGAAAAATCCCTGAGGCTCTTTCTCTTCTTAACTTCACTATTCTGGTGTGTGTGCAATGATACCTCATTGTGGCTTTAGTTTGCATTTCCCCAATGACAAATGATGTTGAGTACCTTTTCACTGCTTATGGCCCATTTGTATACCTTCCCTTGTGGAATATCTGATTATTTCATACTCTATTAAAGTAATATCTGTTCAATAAAACTTAGGACCTGAAGAAATAACCAAGCCATCTGAGAGCAATAATTATGTTATAGTACTTGTCACCAATAAGAGTTTCATAAAAATTGTGGTATAAAAATTAATAGGATGTTTTCCCTATTGAAATATGATAAAGTGGTTACCGACATATTTATCTGAATGACTTTCTCAAAAACTGAATTACTCAATTTCTCTCTTCTTGTAGGTTAAAACTCCTTCTCTGGGTTGAAGGTGGCTAGAAATTTAATGGGTTTTAGAGTTAGGCCTGCGTTCCAGGATTCTAATTCTGTCTCAGAGACTTACTATGTAAGGAATTCCCTTAGAAATATGGGGATAATAATACTTTTTGACACAGAGTACATTTCAGGATTAAAATTTAATAATACATTTTAGAAACCTTAACACAGTACTAACACATTGCATTCACCTATTACATGTTGATTTTTATTTGTCACATAATCAAATGTTACCTAAAAGTATTGATATATTAGCCACTGAAATTTCCACCAAAATTTTAATAATCTAGCACAAATGTTCACAGAATATCCTGGTTTGTGTTCTGTTGAGTCTCTCAGGACAGGTATTATCAATTTAATTTGCCACCTCAAATCCAGTGCCCAGCAAAGTGTCTGGTAGAGAGTAAGAAAATTTAAAAATTTTGCAAAGTAGAAAATCAATAAGAATGCAGAAATTTCTCCAAACTTTAACCAGATTCTCAAAATTCATGGTATCTCCCTTTCTTTCCAGATATGCATTCATTGAACAAGCATTTATTGAGCACTAACTGTGTATCATGCCCTGCTCTAGCAACTTAAAGAAGATGGAATAGGTCCTTACTCTCATACATTTTACATTAATGGAGCAAGAAAAGAAATAAACAAGTTAGCTAATTAATTTGAAAAAATAGCAGGTAGTGACAAATGCTGTAAAGAAAATAAAGTGAGAGCTCTGTTAGGGAATGGTTATGTGTATTAACTTTCCTTCTTTATGGTTTTGTGCAAAGTAAAAGTAACATCCCAACTCTTTGCCACTTAAATATTAGAAAATGTATTACTTTTAGCCAAGAAAAATAAAGCAGGCATTCTGCATGATACTCCTTGAAGGCCTAGCTGATGGTTTGGTAGACAATCTGGGTCTGTAAGAGCACAAACGCTTTTGTCTATTCAGGGAAATAACTATGGATCTGGCAACTGGTGCTCAGAATACAGCTAAAAAAGGGACATCAAGGAAAGCTGATCTGCTGATGGTGAAACATCAATATTTTCTCCCTGAGCAAGATTCCAGTCTCTTTCTTTCTTTGTAGTCATTTCAGAGATCTTGCAGGTTAGGAAGGTTGCCACTCAAAGTGGCTTCTGGTCAGTGAATCCAAGTATAGGTTACAGTTGTCCCTCTAATCATTAGTGAGTAAAGCTCTTGACTGAACATCAGCACAAAGGAAAAATCTAGGATTGCCTGCCTCACTGAAATGCTGGTCATCGTTTTGTTTGTAATAATTGGGGATACAGAGGAATTGTGTTTTTGTAATGAAGTAGTAATTAAGCAGTTATGGGTGCACTGCAGTCAGACTTGCCGGTGTTTGAATTCTGGTGTTGAAACTCACTAGCTGTGTGACCATGGATTAGTTACTTGTCTTACATCAAATTCCCTGGGAAACAGATTCTAAGACAGTTTTGCATACCCGAGATGTATTGGGTTGTGCTCTCAGGAACAACTGCTGCTAGCAGTGAGAGAAATAGAATTGAGCAGAGGGAGAGGTTGAACTGGGATGCACTTGAAACAGAGGCTCTAGCCACTGATGTCATGGGCGCTCTAAGAGCTAGGAAGGCTCTTCAGCAAATCTAAGAGCTACGCAGTTGTCTGTATTGGTGGAGCAGCTGAAGTCATCCACCCGGGGTTCAGGCAATTGTTTAGAACTTAGTCTAACCAAAGGCATTTTGGAGAATGAGTATTTCATCACTGACATTGTTTAGAATTGCAGGTGCATGGTGATAATAAGACCAAATTGATTTTTAGTAACTTTTTTAAAAATTTATTTTTCTCTACGGACAGTGCATCCCTTTATTGCATGCAGCTGGGGTGGACTATTTCTACCACCCTGCCCTTGGAACACCACGTCATAACTCTTGGATTCATTGGGAGTAGCTCAGCTACATACTTCATTACCAGTGTACTGTTGATAAAACTGAGGCACTGAGGAGTTAAGTAGCTTGCTTAGATTCCATAGCTAATCAGTTGTGGTGCTGGCATTTGAATAAGCATGACTTACATGTAAAGCCTGTGAGCTCAAGCTATACTTTCTCAACCCTTGCAGAGGCACCATGAGGGTTTAAAGCAACAGCTACATATAAATAACCTGAAATTTTATGAAAACAGTTCTTATATATTTTGGTCTCATGATCCCTTTACACTCTTAAAAATTATTGAGGACTTCAATGAGCTTTTACTCTCACAGGTAAATATCTATCAACATTTACTGTGATTGAAAATAAAAAAACAATTCAAATATTTATTTATAAATTCATTTAAAATAACATTAGTAATTACATATTTTATAAAATGGGTATATTTTCAAAACAAAAAAATCTAGTGGAAAGAGTAGCTTAATATCTGTCTTAATAGAAAAATAAATTCTCATTTCTGCTTCTGCACTCAATCTGTTAAAATGTATTATTTTGGTTGAAGTAAATTAAAAACATATACATATATGTATATATACATACTTTACATGCATTTGCATACATATATATATACACATACTATGTATAATATATACATGCTCACACACACATATCTAAAATAACGACTTTGGGCTTCCCTGGTGGCACAGTGGTTAAGAATCCACCTGCCAATGCATGGGACACGGGTTCAAGCCCTGGTCCGGGAAGATGCCACATGCTGTGGAGAAACTAAGCCCACGCGCCACAGCTACTGAGCCTGCGCTCTAGAGCCCGCAAGCCACAACTACTGAACCCACATGCCACAACTCCTGAAGCCCACGCGCCTAGAGCCCGTGCTCTGCAGCAAGAGAAGCCACTGCAATGAGAAGCCTGAGCACCTCAATGGAGAGTAGCCCCTGCTCACCACAGCTAGAGAAAGCCTGCGCGCAGCAACGAACACCCAATGCAGCCAAAAATAAATAAATTAAATAAATAAATTAATAAAATAAAATAACGACTTTCCCCAAATATTAATTTGTATATTCTATGATATGGTATTACTATTACGAAAAGGAGTTTGTGAATTTTCAGCTTGTCTCTTTGTACATAAGACCAATAGTAAAGTGAAAACACCCCTGGACAAGCATTCAAAAGACTTGTGTTCCATGCATCTTCACCATATATTTAGCTGTCCTTAGTAAGTAATTTCAGTTCTCTCACTCTTTGTTGACTCACCTAAAAACTTGGGATAATAATTCTAGCCCCAATGATCCTACAGTTATTGTGAGCATTAAATGCAAACGTGAGTATAAAATATGTTTTTAAATTATTATGCAGAGATATTGTGACTACACTGTGCTCATTATAGTTATTATTAGAAATGGCACCTTCTAAAAATATAGGCATCATTAATAATATCATCCTATTTAGAATTCCTGAAAATAAGCAATGAAGAGCAAGCCTCTTAACTGAGCACTTATTTTCCCTTCCACATTTTTATCTTCTTTTGTATTCTTGGGTTAATTAAGTCTCATCTCCTCATCTTTTCAGTAACTCAAGGCTAAGTCCCATCTTCAAATTCACCCCTCCACTCTTACCACCTGTTCATCTGCAGTCTTATTGTTTAACATGTTCACCTTTTGTTCATTACTTTGGCTATGGAATCTTCAATCAGATCCTCAATAGCTCTTGCCTAGACCATTTCAGTTGTCTCCTAGATGATAGGTCTTCCTGCATTTGTGTTTCAGTGTCTCCAACCAGTGTTCACGTACCCCAAGATTATATTACTAAACCCAAGCAGGAGCAGTTCACTTTTCTAGTTAAAAAAATTTGAATGTTTTCCCACTGCCTACAGTATAATACCTAAACTCCTTGCAGGAGGGTCATAATCCTATATGAACTTGCTTCAGCCTATCATTAAATGCTCATCGCCCCATACATCTTGATTCCTAGCTCCAAAAGACTATTTGGCATTTTAAGAATATACCATTCATTTTTTAACACCTTTATCATTTTGCTCATCTCTAAAATGCCCTTCACCCAGCTCTCCACCACTCTCCCAAAAAGGTCTCTGATTATCACTGTCATTCTCATCCAAACTCAGTGCAAATACCCAAATATTCATAATCTCTGATTCTCCAGGCAAAATTAATTGCTCCCTACTGTGCTGTCCCAGAGCAATTTGTTTCCACCTTTGTTATTTAACATACACATACTTATCAGCAATCTACTAAATGCACACATACATATTTCTCAACAATCTACCAAATATTAGGTTATGTGTAGGATTTTAAATGATTGTATATGAAATCTATGCTCAAATATCTCATGAAATGACATTATTTTGTTTTATCTTGTGTTTTCAGTTTAGATTATAAGCAATGTGACAGCATAGATTGAGACTCAGTTATCTTTATTTCCCCTGAAGTATGTAACACAATGCCTTACACAGATATCAGTGATTCCAAATGAATGTTGATTTTGTTTGAATTTATAAAGACTCAGGCCGTGGCAGAGGAATTGCACAAAACCACTATGCCTTTTGGTGGCTCCTTTTGCCAAGAAAATCTTGTCATAAAGATCTATATACTTTCTGACAAGGCTTCCCAATATCCTATTACTCTTTCTTCTGCTTTCTTTGAAAGAAGACTCAGTATACAACTTTCTTTTCTGTACTTTTCTTCTATTTCAAAGGAAAAAAAATCCCTGAAATGTGATAATGTGATTATAAAAATAGGATGCTTTTGCTTGAGTTCTATTGTTCCTGTTTTCACTCCATTGACAACTAAAATTTCTAACCTAAGAACTATGCATATAGCTGTACATCCAACTACCTTGTTAAAATATTAACAAGATTTAATATATTTATATATATATATGAGATTTGCGAGGGCATGATTTTAACCATTAAGTATACTGTTTAAAGAATTTCAAATGAGTCTGTCTGAAAAACTGGTTAGTCAGTCAAGAATTATATTAAGTTGTGATTTAAATGAATGAAGTATTTTATATTTCAACATAATAAAAAGTTCGAAGAATAGTTAGGAACAGGCATGGTGGCTTTATGATGCCATCAATAACAAGGCAGTTTCTGCTCCACCATTTAGCATATGATTATCACCTCCCACTCTGAGATGGCTATTCTACCTCCAGGTATCATGTCTGTATTCAAATCAGGAAATGGGGAAAGGTCATAAAGTTAGAAGGCATATGCCAACTGAGTTAGTCCCTCTTGAAGGACACCCAACAATGCCAAGTTATATAGCTCATTAGATCTGTGTCTCAATGGCCATCTTTATCTAGAAGGGAAGCAAGGAAAATAATTTTTTTGTGGCAGCAGTGATGGGCTTTACCTTAATTTTTTTTATGATAGAGGGGACAAGCCAGTTGTTAGCATGGGTTTTGTGAGCCAAACCAAAGTATTGCTAAGTAGTTGGAGTAATAATCTTTCAAAAACTGTGCTTGTTCTGTTTTTCAGTGAAAATGACAGTGTTACCAAAAATCAGTTAATTGATAAGAGTAGTTCTTTTATTAGTCATAAAATCCTTTGCGTTTCCTGAAACAAAGATGTGTATTTTAAAAATATAGGTAGCCAAATATGCATATTATATAATTAACACAAATTGATCACACACCTCAAAATTTGTGATATAGTCTCAAACACGGTAATTAAAATTTGAATTTATAGCTATATTTATTTATGTTTTTCATAAGTACATTTGGTTGAGAAAATTTTATACTTGATTTGGAAGATGAGCAACTGAAAGCCACATATTTTCAACATCAGTGACTATAGCCAGCTGCTTTGGTTTATATCCTGATCCTAATGTCATTAGCAATCTACTAAAAGCAGTTTAATATTGTTAAAATCATTAATTATTCAGTATTTTATGGAAGTAATCTTAATTGCAGATTTGGTCATTATAAACCTCAGAAAAGTAAGGAAAAAATTCCCTCCAAGCCTCTAAGCACAGGAAGTGTCAGATATAAATTTTTTTTCCCAGTAAATACTGAAAATTTTAAGTGAAAAGCAGTATAGTGCAGTGAAGAAAGAATACTCTATACCAAAGAAAGATCAATTGATTGATAACTACCTATTATTTACCCACTTGTTCATTAAACGGAATAAATAAAATAGATAAAAAGAAGTATTTACAATTTTGTTTGAGACATTCAATAAGACATACAAAGCAATACAGAACACAATCATCTTTATATTCAAATGGTAAATTTAGATCACAGAATTTTCCAACTGGAAAAGACTTTTGAGATAAACAAATCAATCCCCATGAATTAGTCAGGGCATTTAATGCTGGCTCCTATAGCAAATAACTGCAAAACACAGTGCCTGATAAAACACAGATTTATACCACTCTTGTCAAAGACCAAGGTGTTTAGAGGGCAGGAGGTGGGATTTTCTCTACGAAGTTATACAAGAATCTGGGCTCCTTTGATCTAGATGTTTATCCATCCCGTAAGGCCACAGAATTCCTGGTTGACTTCTTTGTTTCTAGCTGGTCAAATAATAAGTATAGAAGGGTTAGGCCTGGAAGGGGTATACGATACTCTACTTATATTCCATTGACCATATGTGGGACCCCATCTAAGTATTTCCTCTGCCTAAAAATCTCTTGCATTCCCTCTTGGCCTGGTTAACCGAATCTCATCTTCAAGATCTCAGCTCAAGCTCCACTTTACTCAGGAAATACTTCCCTGACAACTGTAAGAGAAGTATCTCTGTTTTAGACTTTCATAGCAAGGAATACATCTCTTTATTAGCACTGTCCCAGATAAAATTTTAGATTATCTGGTTAATGTCTGCATCCCTTACTTTATTCTAAGATAATGTGGATAGGGATTGTATCCATTTTTGTTTATCTCTATGGTCTAACATCATACTTGGCCTAGGGAAAGTGTTTAATAAGAACCTGTTGAGAGAATGAATGAATAAAAGCATGTATGAATGAATACATGAATAGATCCATTAAGTAAAATGTCTGTGGGTACATGTTTATCAAATGGTGAAACTGAAGCCCAGTAATACTCAGTTTCAGTGCATTAGTTCCATATTCTTTTATTGGGTTCTGTTTATAGATTAAAATTTATCTTCATGGCTTTATGCACTTTAGGTATGATGCATCATTGAACCCATCTAGATACTAATTTACAGATTTTGAAAGAAAACTGTATGACCCCATTGGAATGGATGACTACATGTTTTAATATGTATATTATATTCACATTATTATATTATTAATATTATGTACAATATATACTATATAATTTATATAATAATAATAGATATATTATCACTATTGTATATATATCACTGTCATAGCAGAAAATTTTAAAAGCTATATGAATGCATAGAAATGGTCTGGTACCTTAACAATATGGCATTAAATTGGCATTGTAACTGTATTTGGCCAGAGCTGAAATGTAGATGATGAATCAGGCAATAACAGCAAGTAATTGCAGATAAGATTTAAAGGGAAAACTCACTTCCTGGGGGGAGATGGGGAATGGGATAATAGCAAATGTTGAACCAAAATCATTCTTAGGATTCAGACTTATATGGGCATGCATGGTAAACAAGGATAGGAGTCTGAATGAGGGAAAACAAATATCAAGAAAGGACTCAGGTATCCTAAGGCGTACATACATCACAAGAAAATATTCCATCCCAAAATAAGTCTCAGTCATAACAGGGCACAAGACAGTAACAATGCTGGGTATAGGTTGGTGACTGTTACTTTTGCTTTTAACAGCTTTATTGAGGTATGATTGATATACAATAAACTTGCCATATTTAAAGTATGAAAGTTGGTAAGTTTTGACATATGTATCCATGAAACCATAATCAAAATCAAAATAATGAACACATATATCAAACTCAAAAGTTTCTTTGTGCACTTTTGTTATTCCTCCCTCTCATCTCATAACCCCATCCTACAGTGGCAACAGGCGACCACTCATCTTCCTTCCATCACAGTATATCAGTTTGCATTTGTTAGAATGTTATATAAATAGAATTACCGAGTATATACTTCCTCTCTTTTTTTAACAGGGTAGAGGAAGGATCTGGCTTGTTTTGCTCACAGTAATTAAGATTCATACATCTATCCATAATTTGTTCCTTTTTAATGGTTGGATAGCGTTTTATAGTACAGATATATCAAAATATATTTATATATTTACTTGTTGATATATATATACACATCAGTATTTGAGTTTGCTTCCAGTTTGGGTCTATGGACATTTCTTTATAAGTCTTTGTATCTAAGAGTGGAATGGCTAGCCCATATGGTATATGCAGTCCTTAAATCAGGTAATGTTTGTCCTCAAAATTTATCCTCATTTCCAAAGTTCTTTTGGACAATTAGGTCTTTTGAATATCCACATGAATATGTCCTAATTTCCATTTTGATTTCTTCTTTAAACCATGGTTTTTCTAAAAATGTGCCATTTAATTTTCATATATTTGAATTTTTTCCAGAAATCTTTCTATTATTGATTTATAATATAATTCCACTGTGCTCAGAAAACATACTTTGTATGACTTGAATTCTTGCATCATTTCAATTTAAATAGCACTTGTTTTATGGTCTTTTCATATTTTAGAGAATATGGCCTACCTTGGTAAATGTTCTTGGAAATGAATGTATATTCTACTACTGTTAGGTGGCAGGATCTATACATATCAATTAGGTCAAGTTGGTTGACATCTACTTTTTTCCTTGCATATTTTCTGCCTACTTGTTCTGTTATCAAGAGAGGGGAGCTGAAATCTCCAACCATCAGAGTGGATTTATCTATTTCTCCTTGCAGTTATATCAGTTTCACTTCATGTATTTTGAAACCCTAATATTTGTGTGCATAAACATTCAGGATTTTAAGCCCTTCTGATAAATCCCCCCTTAATCATTATGATATGATCTTTTTGTTTCTGGTAATCATCCTTGCTCTGAAATTTAATTTGTCTTAAATTAATATAAACACTCCAACTTTCTTTTCATTAGTGTTGTACTTCCATTTTATTTTTTTGCTTTTAACTGATTTTTGTGTTTATATTTAAAATGTGTTTATTATAGGTAGCATATAGTTGGATGTTGCTATTTAACCCTCCCTGATAATTTCTGCCTTTTACATGGGGTGTTTAGACCATTTATATCTAATATGATTATTAATATGGTTAGATTTAAATATACCACCTATTTTGTTTCTAATTGTTCTGTTTTTGTTCTATTTTTCATCTTTCTGCCTTATTTACCTCAATTGCACATTTTTTATTATTTATTTCAGATTTATTGAGGTATAGTTGACATACAAAATTGTAAGATATTTGAAGTGTACATCATGGTGATTTGATATACATACATCTTGTAAAAGGATCTCCCCTGTCTAGTTAATTAACACGTCTGTCACCTCACAGCATATTTAGCTTTTTTGGGGAGGAGAGGGGGACATTTAAGGTCTACTCTCAGAAAATTTCAATTATACAATACAGTATTATCAACTATAGCCACCATGTTTTATATTAGATTTTTCAGGCCTAATTAATTTTTTTAGGCTTTATTAATCTTGTAGCTGAAAGTTTTATAAACTTTTACCAACATATCCTAATTTTTATCTCCCTTGTTGACTTATTGCTGTATCTATGTGTTTCATTTTGCTGTGGTTGCTTTAGGGTTTATAGCATAGATCTTTAACTTATAACTGTCTACCTTCAAGTATTATTATACCACTACACATATATTATAAGAACATTGAAACACTATACTTTCATTTCTTCCCTTTAGGACTTTGTGCTATTGTTGTCATACATTTTACTTCTACATATGTTATAAACCAAATACTACATTCTTAGTACTTTGCTTAAACAATCACATATCTTTGAAACACATTAAGTACTAAGAAAAAGGCTATATATTTACCAATTTTCAGTGTTCTTTACATTTTTGTGTAGAGAGATATATATATATATATATATTTTTTTTTTTTTTTTTTTTTTTCGGTATGCGGGCCTCTCACTGTTGTGGCCTCTCCCGTTGCGGAGCACAGGCTCCGGACGCACAGGCTCAGCGGCCATGGCTCACGGGCCCAGCCGATCTGTGGCACGTGGGATCTTCCCGGACCGGGGCACAAACCCGTGTCCCCTGCATCGGCAGGCGGACTCTCAACCACTGCGCCACCAGGGAAGCCCCTAGATTCATACTTCTATGTGGTATCATGCTCCTCCTGCCTAAAGAACTTCTTTTAACATTTTGCGTAGTGCAAGTCTGCTGGTGATGAATTTTTTTCAGTTTTCAAACTTTGAAAATATCTTGATTTTTACCTCCTTTTTAAAAGATATTTTGCTGGATATGTATTCTAGATTGACAGTCTTTTTTCTTTCAAGTTTAAAATTGTTGTTCTACTCTCTTCTCAATTTCATTTTTTCCAAAAAGAAATTTGGTGTTATGCTTATCTTTGTTCCTCTTTGCATGTCTTTTTTTCTCAGCTGCTTTTAAGATTTTCTGTCACTGTTTTTGAGAAATTTGATTATGATGTATGTTAATGTAATTTTCTCCAAATATCTCAGGGATCATTGAGCATCTTAGATGTGTGGGTTTATTTTTTTCATCACATTGGGGAAGTTTGGGCCATTATTTCTTCAAATATTTTCTCTCCTCCCTGTCTCCGCCACCTTCTAGGTCACTAATTGCATGTATTAGGGCACTTTAATTCATCCCATAGCTCATCTAGAAGTGAGGGACACAGAAGGGGATCTATACCCATTAGGGTAGAATAAAAAATAAGCCATACAGTTTTGGAGCTACAGAAAATTTGAGTAGTGGCCAAAAGGTACACAGAAGTGGACACCTTAATCATTACAGATAAGATACTGCTTGTGGGCTCCCAAAGCTATTAAGAGAGAAGGGAATCTGAAAAGGAGGCTGAGAACCTGAAGCTATTCATTGAAAAGTGCTATTGAGGTACTGAAATTCACATCTCTTTATTAAAGTGAGCTAGTTTGCATCCAAAGAATGGCAAGACCTATAACATAATATGCTTTTTAAAAAGAGCAGAGATTTTACTACCTAAGAGTACCAAATATCCTTTTCTAATTTGATATAGTATTTAACAAGTGTCTTAAATTCAACAAGTAGCATTTCCCTCCTTAACTAACCAATATTTGTAACATTGTTTAATATTATATAATATTGTAAATTCCTGACCAGTATAAATTCCCATGTCTTGAATTTCTTTTCCAAATGCACTTGCATGTGTGTGTGTGTATGTATGTATGTGTGTGTGTTCCTATAGGAAACTGCCCCATCGAGTGTGTCCCTAATTAGTGCCTTTGGCTGCATGACTAAATGTAAATGTACAAAACTGAGTTTATTCAAAGAGTTATATTATTAACACATTCCTTAGGAATAAATCAGAATTCAAAATTATATAGGGAATTTCCTGGCAGTCCAGTGGTTAAGACTTTGCCTTCCAATGCAGGGAGCACGGGTTCAATCCCTCACATACCTCGCAGCCAAAAACCAAGACATAAAACAGAAGCGATATTGTAACAAATTCAATAAAGACTTTAAAAATGGTCCACATCAAAAACAAAAAAAACAAAAAACAAAATTATAAACAGTTTGAGCTTAATTGTGGAAAAACATATATCCAAGGTCCAATGCATAGAGAAAAAAAGACATTTAGTTTAGTGGAAGGGTTTATGGAGAAGGCAATATTCTTTTCCCCTTGACCAAAGAGTCTCTCAGCTCCCTGATGGTGACTGCGATTACTCATCTATAGGCCTGATTTTTAATCATGTATGCAAAAATAATTATACCTGATAATCTTTAAAATTTGAGCTTTTAGAAAATTCAAAGTATCACATGGGCTGGTAGCTCTTCTGCAGAGAAACTGGAGTATAATAAAAAAAAAAATTAACTTCCAATCTGAAAGCATGCAAACGTTTATGATGAAACTGTTGCTTTTCACCAAAGTGGAATTCTAAGAATATCATGACACAAGCATACATTTTGGGATCAGAATTTCTGCGAAGGCTTTTTTCCAACTTTGCTACTTATTTTTTGTAGTTTGACTCCTTCTTCACACTCACCCAGGAAAGGGAATTCTTCCACAGATGTGCCACAAAAGTATTACAGAATTCATATTTCTTAGGACTAAACAGCTCTATGTTTTCAGTTAGGAAAGACATTAACAAAATAAGCTAAATACTCTGATTGGCGGAAGGTAGATACAAAAAGAATAAAGAGATATTCCCCAGATATCAAAGCAATTGTGTAGGTTCACAATTCTTTTAAAAAAGGAAGGATATTGGAGGACTGAAATCATGCACCAAGCCCCTGATTTTCCAACCTAATCTAGTAACTCAGGGAGTTGAACATTAAACAAAAATGTCCTTGTGAACAAAAAATTATGTTGAACCAATCTGATTTATTTTAATGACAAAATGATGATCTTTGTTTGAAGGCAAAATCAGGCAATGCCATATATCCTAATTTACATAAGATGTGTGTCTTCCTCATATGACATGATTGTTTATGACCAGGTTGGAATATATATTATCTTGACATGAATGAACAACTGAAGATTAAATACCAACAATAATCATCAGAGACTGTGTACAAGCTTAGCTGGACAGAGGTTGTACTGGGCTCTTATGAAGAGGGTTGATGTGACACAAGTTCATTTCCTCTTAGCCCCACTCTTACATTCACAAAGCAACCAGTTCCATGCAGACAGCTTTGAGCAGCTGTTACCTGACAAATATTTATTGAGCACTTAATATAACAAATATATACTAGGTCCTACAGAGTCAGCAGTGGACAAAATGGATAAGATCTTTGGTGTCACAAAGTTTTCAGTGAGGTTTGGGGTGGAACTATGTACATAATAGGAAACATCAGGTAATTTCATAAGTGCTATGAAGAAATTAAAATATCTTGATATGTGGAAAATAACAGGGCTACTTTGGTAGTAAGGGAAGGTCTGTTTTAAGTGGTGACATTTAAGCTGAGACATAAATGGCAAGAAGGAATTAGACTTTATGTAAAAGTGAGCAATAATAATAACCATAACAATAGTGATAGCTATCATTTATGAGACCCTTCATATGTGCTCTTTACTGTTCCAAGTGTTTTACACATAGATGTCCATATAAAATCCCCTGCAAAGTTGGGGCAAAAAGTGGGTAGCAGAGCCGGGATATGAACCAGAACCTTCCATTCTCAGAACCCATTCTCATACCCACTGTACTCTTTTGCCTCTCAAGGTCAAAGGGAAGAGAATACGAATGAAGAGGCCCCAAGGCAAGAAGGTTCTTAGTGTGATTGAGAAAAAAACAAGGCTAGATCAGCTGAATTAACATGAGCAAGTTGGCAGATTGGTGAGGAGCTGAGGTCAGAAAAGTAGGCATGGATCTATCTATCCTGTAGGACCTTGTCTGCCAAGATAAGGCACATGGCTCTTATTGTGAGATCAATGACATAGGGTAAGGAGGGTTGAACAGAGTGGGAAAATCTGCTTTAGAATTTATACTTATGGACATTTTAGTGAAAAGTGAAAATGTGTTGAAAACCTGTGGGAGGACTTAAGGACTTTTAGTAATATGAAGACATTGGCCACCTAGTATCATCAACTCTGGAAACAGAAGAGAAAAACAGACCTTCACGGGAATATGGAATGCAGAGTTTCTTCTTTTTGGATAAACAAGAATAAATGTCATTAATGACTTGATTTGATTGAATATCATGACAAGACATACGCTTGCCATTTTAGTTCCCCAAACTATTTTATTATAGAATCCTGATCCTATTTCCACCAGTGCCATTTATGGTTGACTCTAAAGAAAGCTGTGAAAGTAAAGAAGTCCCTTCCCCTTTGCTAGACAAACCTCTTTGCCTTCTTTCTCTCGCTCATGATCTTCAAAATGGTTAGGAGTCCCTGATAAGGGGCACAGAGACTTCCAGACTCTTTTTCTTTTTTCTTTCTGTCACATCTTTTCTGAACTTCAACCCCTGAGATCACTTTACCCAAGATTTTTCTCTTAGCTAATATTGTGCTGATTCATATGTGTATGCAAATTAGTGATGTCCATATATTTCTGACTTGCATTTTAAAATGTATTTTCTGATTACAGTGCGTTATGCTAGGAAGGAAATATAATAAGAATTCTTAAGCTTCTTGTGCAAAATATGTTGAGGCAAACAAACAGCCCTCAAGCTGTGTCATACATTTTTATTCCACAACAAAATTGTTTTTGAAGTCTCATTTGGAACCTATGGTTTAACCAGGTTAAATCTTTTGTTTTAATTGTATTAAACTTATTATTTGTAATTAAGTAATTAAATTTATTATGCCTCTTTCGACAAGATGATAGTATAAAACATACACCTATAACTACTAAATCTCACAACAGCAAGAGTGAGTGTTGGGTCCAGAAAAGTTCCAGGAAGATTACAGGTCTTTTTCAGCCCTGAGGAGGTACCAGGGAATCTCACTCATAGTGTTTTCTAATAGATCATTGAAATCCAATAATAAATTTATGCAAAGCCTGGAGAGAATGGGAGAAAAATTCAGGGGGTTTTCTCTGATATTCTGTAGTGTGGAGGCAACTTGCAAAGGTACAACTTCCATCTCTTAGATAAGCCTTACTAAGGTAAATGCATGGTTTAGAAAGAGTACTGGATAAGAATCTGGACTGTGGGGTTCTAATTATAGAATTTTAGGCAAATAATTCATTCTCTCTGAATTTCAACCTTTACTTATCTGAAAAATGAGGAGTGTTACATATAAATGTTTAGCAAAAGGTCACTTTAATTGAGGTAAACTCAAAGATCACTTTTAGATCAAAACATCTCTGTTCAAAAACCAGTGGTAGTATCCTGGCATGACCAAAACCGGGGCCACTTAACCCCTTGTATCATCCTGCTTGGCTGGAAGTAGGTTGAAATGAATTTGATCTTTGTTTTGGCCTCATAAAACCCCATTTCATTTAGAACACTTTAAAATTAATACTCTAGATCCCCTTGGATACTTTAAAACCAAAGTTAATTGGAGAGAAAGGAATGGTGTTAGAAACTTCCTGAACTCCCTGCTGACCTTTAAGGTCTGGTGGGCATTAGGAGGGAAACATCCAGATTTCTTTGTATTAACATATAATCTGTACACTGCAGTTTTCTGAAATAGGCTAATTGTACATTCAGCTGAACACCTTCAGATGCAGTTGCCTCGGAGGTCTCAGTCAGTGGAAGCTGAAGTTTAGCTGATGCAAACAATCACAGATATGAAAAGTAATAATAATAATAGTAAAACCAACATAGGAGGAGTTCCTTATTAAATTGGGTGATGGCAGACATCTTCTTGGCTATTAAAGCCAAAAGGAATGATTCCAAAAGGAATGATTAATCAATGCTTACAATTTCATTCATGTTAACTGTTTTTTCCCAGGGTCAGGGCGGATGTGCTAATGTATATTTGCTTTATAGATTTCCTTACGAAAGAGTCTGTAAAATGTTGGATAATTCTGTTCAATTCTCACAACTGGGTTTCTCCCACCCAATGAGGTGACAGAGACTTCTGCTGCCACAAGATAGATAGATATTAGCTATTCCAAATGACACGTCTGTTAAAATGATGCGTCCTGGGCCCCAGAAAAGAGCAGTCTAAAGTATTTAGCAGACATTACACTGAGGAGTTTATACTTTAGTTACAGTACTTGGGTCAGTTGTACAGGGTATATAGGTCAAAGGTACATCTTGAAAATTGCAATCCAAAGCACCAGCAAAGCTTTTTTCTTTCTTTCTTTTGAAGTTAACTCTAGCGTCATACAGGTTAATATATTACAACCATCTTATAACAATTTTTTAAAATAGTTCATTAGAATATGATTTACTAAGTGCCTGTGGTACAATTTATCAGCACAGAAAAGGTTAGTCTACACTGTGGATTCCTGAGCATACAGATGATCATGTTAACCGGAACATTGTGAGGCTATAAAAATGGTAGGCATAATGTCATAAGAATAAGTAGAAAGTTCAGATGCCACAATCACTTTCTGATCACATACACTCTATTCATCTTATTAAAACTGAGTTGTTTCATTCCATAGAGCAATGCTCAGTTAATAGGATAAATAAAAATAATTTTTCAATGATATTTCTTAAAAATTCAAAGTCCTAGGTCTAACTTCCTAACATTCTAATTTTGGGTCTTTGGTTGTAACTCAGGAAAATTTTTTTAAGGAACACTTGGTAATTATAATGCAGGGGACCTAGTAATACACACTTAACCAGTACTACATTAAGATGCCTGTAATAAACATAGCCACCACGTATTGAAGCCTAGTATATGCTAAGCACTGTTTAAGGGCTTCATATATTACAATTACTTACTATAATATAATACTATAATTATATATTATATTTATATATATTTATATAATATATATAATATATATATTATATAATTTATATAATATATAATTTATATATATATTATATATATATTATATATTTATTTATATATATAATATATAATTTATATAATATATATAATATATTTATATATATTATATATTTTATAATTATATAATATATAAATATATTATATATATAATATATATAATATATATAAATATATTATATATATATATTTATATTTATATATATATTATATATATATATTATATATATATAATTATATATAATATAATTATATATATATAATATATAATAATATAATTACTTACTATAATATAATTACAATATACTTCATATATTACAATTAATACCAACCTACAAGGTATTATTTTCTCCATTTTATAGACGAGAAAACTAATAGTTTGAGTAACTTTCCACAGTCTCAAAGTTAGTAAATAACAAGGCTCCAAAATTTCAATGTCCATTTTCTATTTCCAGTTAAGCCAGTTAGGAGAAAAGTGGACTTTACCATATTTATTATAATATCCCAATGCATTATTGGTGTGCCACTTGATTTATCAAAGTTTTATAGTATCTTTTTGAACTATTTACAAGTCCATGCTTCATTGCATTTCACAAGTCTTGACCCCTGAAAATACCTTAGCAAAGACTTGCATCTTTCTAAGTGAAAAAGTAACTCTTCAATTGACTCAAGGATTTACAGTAAAATCAGGAGGGGAAAGTAACGCTTATTTACTTTTAATTATCTTTATAATTATAATTATTTTTGAATAATCATTTCTCTAAACTTGGACAGAAATTAAAACTGGTATTTAGTTTTGCTAAAGTAAAACTGGTTTCATTTTACTAACTTCTTCAATTCAATTAGCAAATAGAGATCAGAGAGCTGAAAAACAAAAACAAAAGCATCATGGGAAAAACGGTGAAAAAATGGTTGAACAACTACTACCAAAACCTAATTTATTAAAGGTAGACCATAGCAAGAAGTCGAAATTTAATATTTTCCTATCAAATCGAGTATTTCAGCTATTGAACATTGAGCAGAACAGGGAAGTAGAGTCAGCACCTGCTTCTCTGGAACAATTTAAATGAAGTCAGCCTGGAGGGAGAAGCACAGAGTCATGGATTTCTCCCATGCCTGTGTAGTCTTACATGTTTTGTCCACATCCTTGACACTGAACCAAACTGTGCTATGAAACTGTAAAGCTGTAAACAGTCTTGAGAGTTGAATCAGATAACTAGATGGACTTGAACTATAAATTCTACCCAGACTTGCTGACTGCTAAGGTTCCCCCAAACCAAAATTGTATAATTCTAAGTAGAATCTACTGTGAATAATATATACCATAGGCAATTAATTGAGAAGTTATGGGGCCACCGGCCATTTTTCAAAAGAAATTGTTCGTTCAGTTGGCCTAGATTAGCATAATCAAGACAGTTATCAGCTATGGGTACAGTGCCATTTTAAGACTGCATATTTTGGAGAAAAATGAGTGTTAAATGAATATTATTTTTGCAAGTCAGATATACAGATGAGTTAAATATAAGTTAGTGTCAATTTAATTATGCTCAAAAGATTTATGAAAGAGAGGGCTTTTAAAAGGTACCAATATAATAAACAGAAGTACAAATAATTGGTTTAGGAATAACTAGATGGGAAGTTTCAAAGATATCAGAGTTATTTAGGGTATTACACTATTTTTGCAGTTTTATTAAGGAATGAGTGACTCCTTGATTTTCTGGTTCATAGTTTTTTCACTTGTGATTTATTTTTTAACCTATTTATTCATTGAATACTTAGTGGGCATTTATTATATGAACTTCACCAGGCACTAGAACACAATAAAATGTTCAATTGCAGTGCAAAGGACTGTGTTAAAATTAAGCACACAATGCCAGGAGATTATATACTGGAGCAACACCTAACCCAACCTAGCGATATCAAAAATGGCTTCCTGAAAAAGATTGTGTTTGTTGTGAGTTTGTAAGAGAGAGCAGGGGTAAGTGAAAGAGGAGAAGAGAGGGAAGAAGGTGTCCTAAACCCATAGCTGTGTTCTGGAAGCCCTGAGAGTAAAAGAGGCTAGAGCTGTTTGGGAATCGGAAAGTAATTAGACCCGAGGTGAGAATGATCAGTGAAGAGGTTGGTAAGGATGAGACTGGAGAAGCAGACAGGGGCCAGAGGATTAAGGGCTTGTAGATCAAGCAGAAGACTAGGCATCTTCAGCTACAAGTAATGCAGAGGGCTCGACCTACAAAATTTGAAAGTGGTGTGGTACCCAGCACAAGGGACTAAACATTTAATTAAAGCTTTCTAATGCTAATGAGAGTTCTCAATTAGCGATATTAAGCAACATTCACAAGGACTTCAAAGGAAGCAAGCCACCTCCATTTAAGCAGCAGGTTTTGCTCCGTTTTTTTGTTTCCTTTTTTTTGCTCCAACCAAACCTAAGCTTCCTTGATTCTTCTTCCATCCCTTAAGTGACTTTAAAAAATCACTTCATAGGGCTTCCCTGGTGGCGCAGTGGTTGAGAGTCCGCCTGCCGGTGCAGGGGACACGGGTTCGTGCCCCGGTCCGAGGAGGATCCCACGTGCCGCAGGGCGGCTGGGCCCGTGAGCCATGTCCGCTGAGCCTGCGCGTCCGGAACCTGTGCTCCGCAACGGGAGAGGCCACAGCAGTCAGAGGCCTGCGTACCACAAAAAAAAATTTTAAAAAAACCACTCCGGAATAATTATAACAACTATTGTTTAGTGACACGTTCATTTACTTTAGTAAAAGAAATGTTTAATAAAGAAGATTACAATACTAAATATAGACAGTGAACCTAGAAATATGCAGTTAATAAGCTGTGTTAGGAATATGGATAACAGTGATAATTGAAGGGGTTCCTTAATTTAACACACAGCTAGTCTTGAGCCTGAGCTAGTCAATCATTTCCCACTGATGGAAACAGGCTGAGCCAGAATGAGTGAGATTTCCTGTACCTTAACATGACGCACATCACTACACCTTCTAATAAAATAGCATTGCTATAATTTTTTTTTAATTTTTTTTTCTGCAAGTTACTGGTAAATTATTTTTTAAATGACTGTGGTCTTTATGTGAAGCCTTGTTTTTATAAGCAATGTCTTTTCCTAGGCAATAAAATATAATAAGTGGGCGCAGGTTTATGATTTTTTTCTTAAATTTTTACATAATGCTGCTGGTTAATGTTTATTTTTCCTTCTAGATATATCTATTCCCATTAAATCACCACTAATGTCTGTTCCCTCTGGGGCATGACTATGGCCATAGGCCCATAGAATTTTCTTTTTTTTTTTTTAACATCTTTTTTGAAGTATAATGGTTTTACAATGTTGTGTTAGTTTCTGCTGTATAACAAAGTGAATCAGCTATATGTATACATATATCCCCATATCCCCTCCCTTTTGTGTCTCCCTCCCCCTCTCCTTATCCCACCCCTCTAGGTGGTCACAAAGCACCAAGCTGATCTCCTTGTGCTATGCTTCCCACTAGCTATCTATTTTACATTTGGTAGTGTATATATGTCAATGCTACTCTCTCACTTCATCCCAGCTTACCCTTCCCCCTACCCATGACAAACGGATGGATAAAGAAGATGTGGCACATATATACAATGGAATATTACTCAGCCATAAAAAGAAACGAAATTGAGTTATTTGTAGTGAGGTGGATGGACCTAGAGTCTGTCATACAGAGTGAAGTAAGTTAGAAAGAGAAAAACAAATACTGTATGCTAACACGTATATATGGAATATAAAAAAGACAAAAATGGTTCTGGTGAACCTAGGGGCAGGACAGGAATAAAGACGCAGACATAGAGAATGGACTTGAGGACATGGGGAGGCCCATAGAATTTAAAGAGAAAAATCTCTATGTGTTGAAAAGATATGTTAAGTATTTTAAGCAGGAATACCCACTACTTTATTTCCCCCTTTGCTCTCTCATCTTTCTTCCAAATCTTAAAAAGAATACTTTCTTTTTCTGGATTTTTGATCTATCAATCTCTTCAGGAATGCCCTAGATACTAGTCAAATATTTGTATTTGCAAACTAAATTCCAGCAAGGTAATCACCCATTTTTCTAACTGGTAGAATCTCCTATCCTAATGAAATTTTGTGGGGCACAGACTTTCTTTTCAGCTCTTATGGTTGTGTATACAGAACAAAAGTCCATTATGCAATTTTTTTCACTCATATTTCATTTTGCCTGTATTTATTTCACAGTCATAGGGTCACTTAGCTTCCCCATAAGCTATCTAGGAGAGTGGGTATTACTAATGATTACGAAGATATAGTTCTGGTTATCACAGAGTTTGTAATACGATGCCAGCTGGTCAAAATTGTCCACAAATTAAGTTTGTGATATACATGTGAGGAAGTGTTTGTTTATAACCCTGGACAGGAGAAAAACATGTCCCGTAAGACTCTCTCTGTGCTTTGACCCTTGACCATTTGGGTCTGCAGATGAGCTCTCAGCAACTCTGGCCTTCACTCAGGAACTCAAACATGACACCACCAGGCCCTTGCACTTGCTGTTTCCTTCTCCCTCCTTTGCTAGTTAATACAGACTCATCCTTCAGATTTTAGCTTAAAAGTTTTTCCTCAGGGTAGTTTTCCCTGCCTTCTTAGATGAGATGACTCCCTCTGTTTTATGCTCTCCTGGTCCAAATATTTCCTTTAAGGCAGGTACCACCTTTAATAAACATGGATTTATATTTTTTCATTGGTAAGAATGTTTTTAATTACATGTGACAGAAATATAACTAAAATGGGATTACACGGTGTGAATATTGCACAGTATCTGGGAATTTCCCAGAATCTAAAGAGACGAAATATAGAAACCAGGTGACCTCCAAGGACTTTGGGTTCTGGAAACAAGGATAAAACTGGTAGGATTTCATTATTCTCCCATTTATACTCAGTTTGTCTGTGCTTGGCTTTATCCTCTCCTACGTCAAATGAACCTTTTTCATCTGGTGGGCATCGTGGCAGCCAAAAGTTTCTGGGCTCTTCCTCATTGTTTATAGTTAGAAAAATCCAGAGGAAGGATCCTTCTGAGCCAGTGTGAATCACATGCCCAACTCTGGACCAGTCTCTGTGGTTAAAGAAATATAGAGTAATGTGATGGGACCAGTCAGAGAGACATGGCCACTCCTCTAGGGGGTGGTCCTATTACCAGAAAAAAAGACATATGTGTGACAAGGTCTCATTCTAGAAGTATGCTGAACAGACAAAACAATGGTGACCGGCTTCCTTGGTGGCGCAGTGGTTGAGAGTCCGCCTGCCGATGCAGGGGATACAGGTTCGTGCCCCGGTCTGGGAAGATCCCACGTGCCGCGGAGCGGCTGGGCCCGTGAGCCATGGCTGCTGAGCCTGTGCGTCCAGAGCCTGTGCTCCGCAACAGGAGAGGCCACAACAGTGAGAGGCCTGCGTACCGCAAAAAAAAAAAAAACAAAAAAAACAATGGTGACCGCTTTGTCACTATTTGCTTAGTATCTATATTTTATGACAGGCAAGGGAGTGTGTTTATTTTCCTCACCACTTTTATGCTATTGTCTATCATAGAACCTGAAACATCAAAGATACTTGATATTTGTTTACTGCTTGAATAAGTAGATGTATACAAAGAAAATTGTTTTGCCTGGTTAAGAGGAAAGAGGTTAAATAATGAGGCAATGGACCCTGTCAGATAATGAGAATTTTTTAGTATAGTGAAAGATATAGATATAATTCTAGCATGATGTTTGTGTGCATGATCACTTTTGGGTTTACTTGCTTGAAAGTTTTAAGCCTTACTTCAAGCAATCAGGCAATGAGACTTACATGAGGAGACAAACATTAGGTAAACAGATGTTATATTTCCAATGAGCTTGTCCCGCTGAGATCAAATGAGTTATATAGCTCTGCTTTAAACCCTGTTAAGCCTAGCTGAGGCAATGTTAGATAATTCTAACACTAAAAATTCCCCATCTCACTAGGAATGGCAACTTCACATTCCCCATTTAAAACAGCCACAGACATTGCCCCATACAGAAAATGGCTCTCTCTTTATGTTTGCACCTGAATGTGGGTAACATTGACCCAGCCAGCATGAGGATGGGAAACAAGATCTTCCTGAGGATCCTTGGACTGACTGCCAGCAAGTCATTTCCCGCTGGATTGGTTTTAATGCATTCCTGGGAGCCTAATGTTTGTGAGAGTTTTAATTCCCATATTCTCAAGGGAGGTAATTCTTGAGTCTTAATCACTTTCTCAAATTCAACCCTCAGGTCAAGGTTGAATTTAACAATAGTGTCCAAGGTGCAACTGGGTGAAAAAAAGGCAAAGAGACAGTCAAGAGAGAAGAGATTGTCTACAAAACTAAGAGGAATGGCTTGACACTTTGCATCCACAAGAAAAAGAAAGAAAGAGGTGGAGGTGGAGGGAAAGAAGAGAGGTGGGATGGAGAAATTAACTTTTACTGAGCACCTACTATGTGCCAGTCTCTGCTAGATATTATACATACATTTTACTTCTCTAATCATTCCTTCAAACCAGTGGAGATATCTTTTACCTCTGAGCAGCAGATAAGAAAATAGAATCTCAGAGGGACTGAATAATTTTCTCTAGTTCACACTAGGTCCCAATTTCTTACTACTGCTCTTCTTAGGGAGTACGATAAAGAAAATGTAGAAATAAAGGATGAAATAACCTGAAGAAAGACACTAAAGGGAGCTATGTAGATAGTTATATTTCTAAGTTAAATTATTTTAATTTGGATTTTCTAGTTGCAACATGAAGCACCCAAAATTACATAATTATTTAATGGGAATAATTTAATTCAAAAGAGGCAATGTATTAGAAAAGATCTGGTTAGTTGAAACGGTTATTATGTATGAAAGAGCTTAACTCATCATTTATGCTGGAGACATTTTTCTCCCTGGGAAATCTGAATGATTGAGTCATTTAAATAAAATGGAAAACTCTAAATTTATTCCCTTTGGGTACCTTAGCAGCTCTTATATCTCTTATGAAAAAGAATGTACATGTATCCCTTAAAGGGACTGCTAATCCCAAGTATGGCCCCAAAATTCTTGCATGAAACTGTCCCATTCTGCAAAATATAGTGATACCCTTGTTGATATAATTAGATGTTGTTATTCAGTGAATCTAGTCCCTGCGGGTTCTGTTGAAATAAAGTAGTCTCATATATAATAATTACTGGGCCAACACCTAAATGCATGCTCCTCTTATCCACCCACACCTAGACAGTGCTTTTACTATTTTGAAAATTAAATGGTATTATTCTCTTTATTCTAACTACTTATTCTTTAAGCCTCTTTATTTTACGATCTTTATTTTACGATATTTTACAAGCATCTCATTCAAAAAGAGGTGGTTTTTGTCTTCTTTCCTTTCACCTCTGTCCATTCTTTAATACTTTAAAAATCAATGTTTTGAAGTTGCACGCTGGTTAGACAGACCCATACTTATGGTTAACCAGGTTAGGAAATAGATCCAGAGCATACTTGGCTCAGACTCAGTGTTCAAACCTCGTCTCCTAACAGAAAGCAGGAGCTGCAGTCCTACATTTAGATGTAACCCTAAGAATGCCAGACATTATTATTTGCCTACCCAACATCTACTATCCCTGTTCTTCCTTTACTAAGACACTTCAACGTTGTTTAAGAAGAGAATATGCCCAGCTCAAATCCTCCAGGTCCCAACCTATCTTATAAGCAGAGGTGATAAAGCAGGAACATAGAAAGAGTCTCAGTCCTTGATGATTTTCTAAACAAGCTGCCCCAGTCCCAAATTGCATACATCTTGTTAGGTGATAAATGAATTCTTTACTTGATAAAGTTAGGGCTCTGTTGAATGTGACCTCATAAAATATTAATTAATGCATCAATTCCTCATCTTAGTGGTCTTAGCCACTGGGACCTACGCGCTGTCCTCCCTGAAATAATTAAGGCAAAAGGATATCTAAAAGCCCACTTAGATAGGAGGTAGCTGCAAATATATGTGAATTATGTCCCCTCATGAGTTGTGTGAAATGCATAACTCACACCACTGTGCTCAGGAACCCTGTAGCCAGGACAATTTCTCTGTGATTCTTTGAATATGAGACTTCACCTTGACCTTCTCAGGAATGTGATCTTTTATTCTTTTCCAATGCTTCCCATGGGTGGTAACCACCATTCAGCCATCTGAATTGATATCTGACAATCATGTTCTCATTCCTAGTCTACAGAAGTGTACTGTGTAGAAAAAAAGGAGAATCTGTTGTCTTCTAGTTAGGATGGAAGGGAAAGTAAATTAGTGAATGGGTTGTGTTTCTCTTTAGTCTCTGAAACAGCCTCTTTCTATGCTATGTCCTCTTACTCCAACCTCAGTCAGGTTTATAGCACCATTGTGCTCTCTCAGTGCACTCCTTTATCATGATTTTCTCAGGAAGAAGATGTGATATTGGTTACTTGCCCCTGAATAGGAATGCAACTCAGTCAATCAAATATTAATTGAGTGCAGAGTATGTGACAGATACTGAGGAATGAGCAGTGAGCACAAGAGACATGATTCCTGCCTCTATGGGGCGTATCTTTTATTGAGGAAGGGAGACATAAAGGAAATACTTTCAGACTGACATTTAAATAATTATAATATAAATATAATAATTTAAATAATTATGATACCTTAACTTTAGTCTGATGGCATATGGAATGCTTTCTTAAGGAAAGATGTGTGTGCTGAAATATAAAGCGTTAATGGCCATTCAAGGGAATAATGGTTTGTTTTCAACTGGACAGATATGCAGTTGGAAGACTTGGGAGTAGGAGAGTTTGAGGAACAGAGAGCCCTCCAGCTTAGATGGATGGGGAGGACAAAAGAGAAAAAGCTCAACATGAAGGTGGAGATGTAAGTAGGAGTGGAACCACACAGTGCCATCTGCCAAAATCTATTTTAAGCCATATTTCAAATTGTCGAATAAAGGGGTTTTCCTCATGTGAAGTTCCTTCAAGCGTCAAAGAGTAAAGACAAATAGTATTTTTGGAAACTGAGAATTTTTCTGTGCCAGGCTGACCCTCTCAGAAAAAAGCCCAAGTTTTCCAGGACACATTAGAAACAACTAAGTTGATTTGCCCTTGGCCCAAGTCCAGCATTTTGAGCGATGTACTTCCCCACAAAGCCACTAGGTGTGATTTAGGTAACTGATTCTCTGAGATACTTATATCTCTCGAGAAGAATACATGATTCCACTACTAAAAAATTGAATGAACTAGTGAAAACCATTTACATTTACTCAGGTTAAATTTCCTTATGTATATATCAGGACTAATACTATCTGCTCCCAGTGTTGCATAGTGATTACATTTCAACCAATTTAGTAGAAAACTTTAAAACTATAAACTGTCCAGAAAATGCCAGGAGTTATACGAATGCCACATTTATGTATAACCTTTGTGTGAGAGTTGCTGACAGCCCAAAGGACCTAGATAGTTGTAATCACAGTAGCTTAAATTTGTTAAGGACTTACCGTGTATGCAGTCCCATTTATTACTCTATTACTATTCCATTTTAGAGATACAAAAATTGAGGCTTAGAGAAGTGAATAAATTGCTCACGATTTCATAGCTAGGAAATAATGTGACTGGCTTTAAACTGAATACTTGGTTCAAAAGTTGCACTTGACGTGAGCCCCTGATCAGAAGCATAAAATTTGTCCACAAGTACCTCAACACCAAGTGTTCATATATTCTCTTCTTGTTTCATTTATCAAAACCTTATTTTCATAGAGGATGTGGACTATTCGCTTTAAGAGTTAGGTAACTTGTGGTTTAATGTTTCCCTTGGGAGTCTAAAACATTCTTGCAGGAATATAATTAACAGTGGAATTACAAGTATTGTTAAGAGGGGGAAGGTACTGTGACACCACTGCGGCCTTTCTAGAGGATTTAAATGAGCTTATACATGTGGTCATCAGTTACTTGCAAGGGAGCTCTCATTCATAGACTGTTAGATGTTTCAGGGGTTTTCTTTTACTGAGTTGGAAAAAAATAGTTCTTCCAACATGAAGCTGAGTTTATTTTAGGAAACAAAAGAATAGAATAGAAAAATAACTATAGTTTAATTTTCCTTACTTGAAAAATAAGACTCTTATTAGACAATTTTAAGGCCCCATTTGTTTTTTCTTAAATCTGTATAAATTATCAACCTGCCTTTCCCTTCACCCTTTTATGCAGAATATAAGAAAGTGTTCATTTTCAGTTAAAATGGTAAAAATGTACTAAGTCTCCTACCAGAGATTAAAAAATACTCTAGGCCAGGGGTTGACAAACTAAGGTCCATAGACCAAATCCTGCCCACTGCCTGATTTTATAAAAAGAGTTTTGTTGAGACACGGCCACAAATATTTGTTTTCGTATTGTCTGTGGCTGCTTTTGCACAATAACTCCAGAGTCGAGTGGTCACCAAAGAGACTTCATGGCCCACAAAGCCTAAACTATTTACTACCCACCCACCACTACACTAGATAAGATCAGAATTAAACAGATATTACGTGTGTTACAGAATGACAGTTTTGAGAGTCAGGCTAGCCAAGAGTTGCCAACAATACAGGCCTAAGTGGAAAGAAACCAGGCAGTGGGGATGTTGTTGACACAGTGGGGGAGCAGAGTGGACTAAGGAAACAGTGTGATTGCTGAGCAGAGTGTAGTGAGGGAGCAGGGTGTGTTCACGGCACAGGGGGTGGTCAGGGACCAGGGTGGCATAATGGCGCAGAGTAGAATCAGTGTGCAGTGTGATCAGGCTGCAGGAGCCGACTGTAGTCAGGGACAAGGTGTGGTCAGGGAGCTGAGCAGGGTGTGAGTGCAGTCAGGGAGTGTGGGTAGTCAGGCAGCAGGGTGCAGCCGCAGAGCAGGAGGTAGTTAAGAAGTTGAATATAGCCATAGAGCAGAGTGTCCTCAGGGAGCAGGGTGTACTCCAGGAACAGGGTGTAGTCAAGTGGCAGAATGTAGTCACAGAACAGAGTGCAATTAAGGGGCAGGGTGCGGTCAAAAAGCAGAGTGCTAGCAGCGAGAAGGGTGTCCGCAGGGAGCAGAGTGTAGCTAGGGACTAGGGGATAGTGAAGGAGTAGGATCTGGTCAGGTTATAGCATGCTGTCAGGGAATAGAATTTATTTTGGTAGCAGGGTGTGTAGCAGGGAGCGGTATGGGATCACCTAGCTGAGTGTAGTCTTGAGACAGCATTTAAGCAAAAAGCAGAGTGTAGACAGGGAGTAGGGCATCTCAGAAATAGATCGTCGCTAGGGAGCCAAGTATAGTTAGGGAGCAGAGTGTGATCAGGAAGCAGTATGTAGTCAGAGAGCAAGTGTAGTCCAGGAGCAGGGATAGCCAGAAAGCTGGTTATGGTCAGGCAGTCAGGAAGCTAACTGCAGGGCCTCAAGAGCTGGCAAGCTGGCACTGGCGAGACTGAGACACCAACTTTGAGTTTTAATTCTAGGTCAGAGTCTGTTCACCCTCTGGGTCCCCACCTTAGCCCTATATAGAGAGGCATCGAGTGCCTATTTTGAGCCAGGCGCTGTGCTAAGTGGTTTTCCACCTGCTGGCTGCACAATTGCGTGGACCAAGGACAGGTGTTATTATGGCCTAAAGGAAATCAGAGAGCTACAAAGATGGAAACAGGTTTGTGAATGATGCTAAGGTACTGGGATCCTGGGCAAGCCTGACTCTAGGTGGCTATGCTTTATGTTTATGCAAATAATAATGAGAATAATTATGAAACTAGATACATGTGTACCTGCCAGCCTTAGTCATCATACACAATGTTAGTTGAAACTCATTGTGTATCAAGAAAAGAATAGAGTTTTATATAATGAAATATAATACTTTATTCAAAATGATTTGTCAGCTTCAGAGAATAGAATAATGTTGTACAGCAAATTAAATCTTGAGTAGTCAGAGGATTTTTCCCCCATACTGTCAGCTGTTAATACAGTTTGACAATATACCTAATCAGAATCAAGTAGCTTAATTGCTTTTGATGCATTCATAATTATATTTACCAGGACTTTAATACACAACCCACAATACACACATGCACCTTGATACACAACACACATAATCCTCCCACACACGAGGAACTGGAAAATAATTTTAAAAGGTGGTTATTAGGAGGTAAATGCCACAGTGAGTTTTTTAAAACCATTTTCTTGTTACATCTTGGAATAAATGTGTTTTTTTTTATTTCTACCGTATATTATATGCTTAGTAATAAATAGTTCATCTAAATGTGCTGAGTAAAACCAGCTAGTAGGAAACATTTATTGCCTCATAAAATGAAAACTGAGTGAAGCTGTCATATGGAAGAACAATTGAATCATTTGCCTAAGTTGTTAGAAATAATATAATTTTCTTGGAAACCATAGAGTTGCAGGAGACTGCAATTTCGAGGTAAACATTCACGAATGCACGAACATCTTACATATTGTCAGTCAGCAAAAGTGTTTGAGAAGAGGCTGAGAAAAAAAGGAAGAGATTCCGTTTCCCCCGTTTAGTGAAGGGCCTCTGACCTTGCTTTTGGAGCAGCTTTCATTTTGTTAGTCTAAAAAAAAAAAAAAAGTATCCAGAATCTGTAACACTGACGCCCTGTCAGTGGAGTCAAAACATAATCAGGACAAACTTTTAAAAACTAGAGGCCAGCAGTGAGGAACTCTTCCAGAAAGTACCTCACCTACTTTCCTCGTCTGTTACTTATTCAACAGTAGAATAAATATGGGTGTTTCTTTTGGGGGAGACTATTTCTCTGTAGGATTGTTTGGCAAGTAATATTTTTATCTCTATGCTCTCTACAGCTTTCAAATTATATTTTAAGTCTTTGAATGCCTCGTTCTGCTTTACGAACCTACTATTCTACTCAGACTAGTGTAGTCACTGACCCACATGTAATTTGCGTGATCTCACCTCCATGCAGTTTCTCTTTCCTAGAAAAAAAATTTTCTTCACTCATTAAAATCACACTAAGTCTTGAGGACTCAGCTAAAAATTGACCAATTCTTTAGAATAATTCCCTGAATATCCAATCCTAAAATGATCTTTCCTCTGAGTATTTGTTTTTACTTCTTGTGCATGCCTTTGATGCAGATGGCATCTCCAAGTTGGCCACATTCAAATGGCCTATTTCAATTCCACATGACTTAGGCATGTTTATTGACCGGTTTGGTCACTCATTCTACGCATTGAAAAGCTGTGATCAGAAATGCTGTGGTCTTTGTGAACACAGAATGGAATTAAGCAGACATAGTCTCTGGATATTTTCCCACTTGAGATATATGTGGCTAGATCCCATAGCTGGGACAGAGGGAAAAGGGTTGGGCAAGTGGCTAGTCAGAAAAATAGAGGTGACTTTGAGCGTTATTGCAGATGGACGAGCGTTGGGTTAGCTGCAGCAGCCACAGCCTGGAACCTGATCAGCTTTCTCCACCAGCTCCCAGCTCTGTGAGTGCACTTCTTTCTCACTGACTCACCTCCATAAGGTTGTTACAGCAAAGCTGGGGATTTTTCCTATCATTGTGTGCTTCCCTCATAACTCTGAGTAAGATTTGTATTTGGTTCAATTTCTTTATCTTATTCAGGGAAGCAGAATTTGATAAACATGAGAATCAAAACATTCTTCTTTCCTTGTCAGCTTTCCTAGAACAAAGTCATTTTTTATTTTCCTACATTTTTAACAAAAGCCCATTATCAAATCCTCATATAGTCTACATGCTATCTCTTTTTAAGGGGCTAATAGAAAAAAATATTAGGTGGGAACCACTAATACATCGCTCACCCTTTTTCTTGTTTTCACAGGGTTAAAGGTCAAAAACAGAACTTAAAAATGTTCTATGGAGTCATTCATTTCCTAATTAACTTTTACTGACTTGTATTGATAGTTTGCATCTTCAGAGACTCTTAGTCAGTTTGGGCTACTGTAACAGAATACCATGATTTAAAAAGCAAACATACATTTCTTACAGTTCTGGAGGCTGGGAAGTCCAAAATCAAGGTGCTAACAGATTTGAGGTATGGAGAGGGCACCGTTCCTAGTTGCAGATGGCTGCCTTCTTGCTGTATCCTCACTTGGCAGAGAGAGAGCTCTGAGCTCTTGCTCTTTTTCATAGCGGCACTAATCCCATCATGGGGGGGTGGGCTCCATCCTTATGACCTCATCTAAACCCAATTAACTCCCAAAGGCCTCATCTGCAAAAACCACCATCCTGGGGATTAGGACTTCAACATATAAATTTAGTGGGGACATAAGTGTTCAGTCCATAGCAGAGACCTTATAATTTTTGGAGCTAGGGACCCAATCATTGCCTTTGCCTTTGCCTCTGACTTCCCCTTGCCAGCCCCCAGCATCAAGCACACTACTTCATTCACGCCCTTTTTCACCTGGCCAACAGTGATCAAGGGCTTACTATGTACCTGGAACTGTTCAAATTGCTGGAGACACAGAGATGAATAGCATCAGGCATTAGCTAGGAAGGCACTCATTTCAAGTTAGGGAAACAGAAATATACATAAATGGTTACAATTCAGTATGGGGAATGCTAGAATAAAAGTTTGTTTCTGGTGCTATGTGAATACTAAGAAAAGAGTGACTAACTTCCTTACTCAAAGAAGATGAGTCATTCAGTAGGAAGAAACCAGATGAGAATAAATGAGTGAGAAACCAGATCATAAAGAATCTTACATATCGTACCAAGAAGTTTATCTTTTTTAAAATAAATGATGGAGAGCTGGGGGCTAAAATTTTAGATTGGCATTAGAAAGCTAAAGAAGTTTTCCCATCTGATCACTCAGTGGATGTTTTCTGATAATCATTAATTAACTTAAGTGGAGTCAATACAAAGGGGACACACAGGAGATAACTTTTAGGATGAAGAAACTGTTCTTTCTGGTACTGGAGTGATAGATACCTGACTTTATCCCATAGAACTGTACAATAAAAGGAGTAAGCTTTAATATTTGCAAAGCAAATAAGAACAAACAGAAGGAGATGACCTAAGTAATTTTGGAAAAAGATGTTTTGACTGGATATTATAAGACCATAAACAAAAGGAATTATACATAAACTCTGTACTCTAGTTGGTAAAGTTGTTTCTTACAGAGGTACAGATGAACAATTCTGAAACCACCATATGCATATACTGAGGGTGAACAAATAAGTAAATGGATGGCAGATGGCAGGAGTCAGGTTTCTCAGTATTGGAGAGGAAAGTTACAGATAAACAAGAAAGTAAGGCTAGAATAAACTTGTGCTACTGAATTAGAATCAGACACATCAGAGTGGTCTTAAATTTTGCTTAATATGTATACATAAGGATAGGTACAGAGACAATTACAGATATAGATTGATATGTGAGTTAGTATACATAAATATATTACCTATTCTGTCTGCTGAGAGTAGGTAATGAAACCTGAGGGGTTTCACTAGTAATAATGAACCCAGCACCCAAGTCCATTCTCCAATAAAATTAACCAAGACTCCTTGGGGCAATGCCTGATTCTAGGGTAAGGGCAGGGAAAACACAAGATGATAGTGGAACTCTTGTAGTATCAGAAAGTAAGGAAGTATTCAAAAAACAAAAGATGGGTGTGTGTCAAGGGATACAGGAACCAACTTGTAAAGCTTCCAGTGGTCAAATCTGGAATGATTTGAGCAAAAAAACAAAAACGTAATATTGGCTTACAACCCAAAGTAGAAAACAAATGTACCTGAGTCCATATTGATATATAAATTAAAAGGAGAAGAAATCAATCTTTCACAGAATTATCAAACAAGAGGATACTGATAATGTTTATAGCATAAAGACACATGTTTTGTATTTGTCTTTTCTATGCTCCTGCAATACCTTTATTGAACTTAAAATAAACTTTGGGGAAAGTGTGAATATCTCAACACCGAGTTACAAGTTTACTTCGTCACCAAACTCAGTCGTTTCTTGTTTGTACCAGACGTCTTGCCTGTAGTGTTCTTTGCTCACCCCTTACTCTTTCATACCTGATCCACAGATCCATTCTTCGCAGACTGGTTCAAATGCCATATTTTTCCTCTAAAACTTAACAAATGTCAAACCAGTGTGGTGCAAAAAGGAAAACCCTTAATAAATCTTTGCTGATTGGTGTTGATCAAGCTCAGATGATTGTTTTTCTTTCTTACTATACCTACTAAAACTATACAATTTTATTTATATATATATATATATATACACATATATGTACTCATACATACATACTTTGATTTTGTTAACTTTATCTCCCCTAAACTGTGAAGTCTTAAAAGGTAGAGAATTTTTGTATATTGATTTTGTATACCCTGTAATATCTAGAATAGTGTATATATATAATAGATACTCAAAAAATATATCTGACTATTGGATGAAGACTTGTTAACTAGTTCCAAGAAAGAAAACAACAACGAAGCTTCCTCTAGCACCATTTTTAGCCCTGTATCATTCAGAACCTACTAATGTGGAACCTGCTAGAGGCAGTAAGGGAGTCAGAGATGAAAAAAACATAGGAGGATAACACTATATTTTCTCCGTTTAATTAGGGAAATAGAACCTCTGCATTTCAATAATTCTATATCAGAACTTATCAGAGAAAATATTTTGTGGGTTCTGTGGTTACACACTAGGAATCAAGATATGAAATGTAATTAAGGAATGCCAACAGTATATAAAACTTACTATGGTTGTTTCTCTCCTGGCATCCTGGTGGATGACAGCACAATCTGTGGTCCTCACAGTCACTGCTTTTGAAAGGTAAAGGAGTCTCTTTACTGTCTTTTAGTTGGCAGGCACTTGAGAAGCCATCCTTTATTTTTAAGTGGATGACAATCACAGAATAATGCAAGGAGATAAAGCATGTCCTCTGAGGGACATTTTTTACAGAAGTGATTGCCTTTAAAACTTCTATTCCTTTAAAACTTCTATTTCTTGTGGGTCTTTTTTTCTCCATCAAAAACATAGCTGTGGTTTAAAAAAAAACAGGAACTACATAACTCACATGAACTTGTTTATTTTTTATAGTAACTTTTTCTTTCAGAGCATGAGGTTGTTGGTGAACCAGTGAATGTAAGCAGTAGGGAGGAAGGAGGTCATTGGATTGTAAATATACATGACCTGTTACACAAGAATGAAGCTTTGTTACTGATGCTACGTAAATAACCAAATCAAGTAGAAAATAAAGAACATCAGGGATGATAATAGAATCAAATCTGTATGACACAGACTTTTGGTGGGTCACAAAATACTATGTATCTATAATAGATCTCACATCAGTCTGAGTCCGATAAGGAAAATAAAACCACTACAAGTATTTTAAACAAGAGGAACTTAGTTCAGGGAATTCATTACACATGTAATAGAAAAGACAGACCAAACAGGAGATGGGGAGGCATTCCTGGGTCAGTTGGGACACAAGGAAAAAGAGATGTTACCAGATCTTAGAAACCAGGGTGATCTGATGACAGTTATAACCACCATGAGGGCCACTTTCAGGATAAATCACCCCAGATTACAAGGCTCTCTCCTTCCCACTCTTCAGTCTCCTGTCTGCGTATTTTAGGAAGCCTCACCCAGAACCAGTGGGCAAGAGGGAGCCTAGGAAATGTGGTTGCAGGGTCAGCCCCTGCAGTGCAGCAGAATAGAGCAGGGAACAGTGGAGAATGGATCTGAAAGTAAACAAGCAACCTAAGAGAACCCTTCCTTTGAATATACTTTCTATAAGATTTGAGCAGGAATCCATGTTTCCTTGTCAATGGAGAAGTTCCTGCCTAGAATAGATGATCCATTTGCAGGGATATTATAGAGAGATTTTATACTTTCAGTGACAAAACTGAAAAATCTAAACATAATATATCTTCTAATGCTGAAAACTATGAAATAGAATTTATCAGATAAAGTGAGGACAAGTTTCAAGCATATTAATTATTTATCAAATTATAGATCATTTCTTGAAAACCTGCTATATATGTGGCATTATATTACCTGTTTGGTGCCATTCCAAATATGTACAACAAAGGGGATTGTACCTGTACTCAAGGAGCTTGAAAGCTATTTGTGGGGATTAACACTAAAGCATGAGACAATTAATACATTAACAATGCAAAAGCATAGAAAATTGTGTTAAATTTCTTGGTGCACACTTGAAGTACAGTAGATTTTATTAACTTTGCCACTTGCTCCAAAATATTTCAGCAGTCAATTATGCTTCCAACCAGGATGCAACATAAAATAGTGATTAAGGGAAAGGACTTGGCACAAACTACTTGGATTCAAATCTTTTCTCGACCAATTATTTGTCCTGTAATTTTGAAAAATTTGTGTGAGCTTTGTGCCTTAGCTTTTTATTCAAAAAAATGAAAGAATAGTAATAGTGCCTACATTATAGCGTAGTTATAAAGAGCGAATTAGTGCACAAAAAGTACTTAGGTCAGCTTCTGCCACTTAGCAAATGCTCAACATATATTAGCTATTACTTCTCATTAGTTATTTATAGTATTTCAGTACAGATGATGCTATTTTGATTTTAGTAACAAGCAGCAGCAGGACACAACTAATCACTTTGCTCTTTGTCCGTGTTGTTTTGCATTTGCCTAATTTTGCAATGGGTATGAATCTGGATGTGGATACACATATTTACATATACATATAAACACACATAGATGCATGTCCACATACACACACACACACGCACACGCACACACATGTAATCTCTGAGCCTGTATTTAAAGGGTAGCATGCATGACTGCCTGGAATTACTGCTGTCTAAATTCCTTACCGCACTTGATACCTTTCTCCTCTTATCGAAAGAGAGGGAAAAAAGTTAATAAATTATTCATTACAGCAATCTGATGATAGGTCAGCAAATAAGAAGGGCAATAGGACACTCCAAAGAAAAATTATTAAAACAATAAAATTTGTCACACATAATCTACTTCCATTTTATTTTCCCAAGTAATTAGTTTTTCACAGATGTATCTCTCTTGCCCAATTTAGTATTTAAGATATTAATCTACATGAAGAGTATGTTTTGTGCAGTATTTTTGCCTAAGCATTGTATTGATTTTTATAGTGAAAATAAAATGTTCCTAAATGTTAGCTGCTCCAATTGTTGACACTTCAGACATTTGAGCACCTAGATCCAAAAGTGTTTGGATATATGTAAACAGAACATCAAAATATTACTCCAGGTTTTGGGGAAGGATTAGGAGTAGCCATTAATTTTTTAAAAATCTATTGCTGTACAAAGGGTATTTGACAATAACTTGGTTACTGCAATTGGAATTTTTTTTCCAACTAGTGAAAATATTACTCATTTTCTCTGTGATGTAGATTTCAAGATAGGCAGATTATGGAGGTAAAGAATTATTAATCCATGGGGTTATGAACATAATTTCCATGCATAATTATATAATTATAATCCTTTGTGGCCATTATGAAGAAAGGAGGCCATAGCCTTTGCCACAAGCACCCTAAAGACATGGCAAACACCGCTGTTAATCGCATTGCACATGCCCCAGAATTACAAATTGAGACTGCCTTCTAAAGGCATCCTATTAAAGAAGGTGTTCTGTGGTACTGCAATGAGAATAACTAACTACAGGCCTTAAATGGAGTCTTTTGACTATTTGCCTTCTGAGGAATTTCACTAATATCCTACTGTTATTCAAGCAATTTAAATGCAAATAAACATTTAAGGGTACTAGATTGGGAGCCCAGATTTGAAAAGGATATTACTCTGTATTCACTGAAGCTGCTTGGTTTCCTTTAATCGAATGCTTCTTTGTAGATAAGCCTTCTGATTAATACTATTCGCCTCAGACAGTCTTTTTACTGGCAGATAGAACTTTTGTTTCTGTGCTTTTCATGCTAAAATCTGATCCTTCTCCCTTCCATGCTTAACAAGAAATGTTCATCTAAAAAAAAAGAAAAAGTGAAATTGTGCTGTGCATAAACATCTTAGAAATTTAAAATCCTACAATTTGGTTTAAGAATCCAGGGTGTATTGAAAAGGGAGGCATTGATGTTCTCTTGAAGATAAAAGAATAGCAGCAAGTTACTGTTGCATTGTTTTCATCAACTAACTCTTCACCCATGAATAAATATATCATGAAGTACATTAATCTGTGAAAAAGAACTCCTTAACAAAGAGATATCCAGATGGTGCTACAGCAATCTAAATGCTCCTAATGGAATTATGTGATGCTTCTGCAACTGATGTCAAGGTATTTCATCTCATCTTGTCTGCAAATAGCTGGTATTATCTCAGACTATAATTATAAAAGCTATCATAATTGTTCAAGGAATTAGTAAAGATAAAATTCCTTTCATAACACTCAAGATTGGTAAGAGGAATTTGGATTTCATGAGATTTGTCAGAAAATGGTATAACAGGTCAAGTGCAGTTTTCAAATATCGTTTCATTTCTCCTTATTTCCCCATACAGTGATGCAGGAGACCCAGAAAGACATATTATCATATAGGATATTTAAAATTGAAATGTCCGGTCTTTTTTTTCCTATTCTCTTCCCATTACACAGCTACCCTTACTATCTCTTTTACCAATTGGAGAACTAGACATGTGATCATAAGTTTTATCAGTAGATCAGGAGATCAGTGGTGATAAGTTGAGACTGTGTCTCTCAAGCAAATTTTCAGGAGACTTGAGATGAGCACTGGATCAGAGATTAGTTCCTCCGTATTCATATCAGCAAAGGACAATATTTAGAGATCAGCTAGTACAACAGGCAAGCTAGAAGAGGTGAAGGGATGGGAAACATTTTATCTCCTGTTCAAATTGTTGAATGGCTTTTTTTACACATAAGATACAATCCAAGATCCATAACTAGGTATCCGAGGCCATGAAGGGGAGTAGGATATGCCACTCTAAATATGCCCCTTTGCCATAAGTATTATTTTGAGCTGTAGGAAGTTGAGAATCAGCAGATGTAGGAAGAGTTTTCTGTCCTCCCCTGAACTGTCTAAAAGTAGATCATAAATCTTCCTTTGTGAAGATGTCCCCACCTGTACCCAGAAGAGGAGAGAGAGAGAGAACACTCATCGCCAGAGACAGAAGGTTAACACCATGCTGAGTGTGCATAAACAGACCTTACTAAAATAATCCTCATCTTCCCCTAGTTCCCCCATGTATTTCTTTGTCATTTCCCCATGATTTATCATCCCTTGAAGTCCAAACACCCTTTCCTTTGTTAAAATAGTATATAAGCCGTCAAGTCTAACCACTTGTTTGAGTTTCACTTCTCTTCTGTGAACTCCGATGCATACAAAATATTCATAAAAATTGTATAACTTTTTCCCCTATTAATCTTTTTGTTAGTTTAATTCATATGGCCCCAGTAACAGTCTATCAGGGTAGAGGAAAAGTTTTCCTTTCCTGACAGCCATATACTATCTAATCATGTATAGTGTCTTCAGATTCAGCACGAATAACTTGCCTACTCCAATCTTCTACTCTGGCCAGCACAGCCTATTTAATCATTGGTGTTCTGCCATTTTTTGTGTGCTGCCTGAATAGCATATGAATTCTAACCCCTGTAGTCTTGTTCATGCTTCCTCCTTTGTCTATTATGTACTTGGTCTGAATCTTTCAAATTGTCACTTAAGTTCAAATTCTTCGTGAAGCTTTTCCTGACTCATCCATACAGAGTGACTTAGTTCTCTGAATGCCAAGAGAAGTTTTAGTCACTTTCACTCATCTGCACATGGCATGTGTTGCCTTGCAATATTTTCTCACTTATGCTTCCTCATTGTATACCCCTGTAGCTCAGCACCATGTTTTATGGTTCTTTATGCTCAGTGTTTAGCACAGAATTCAAAACTCATATGGGATTCAATAAGCAGTCAATACAAGTGAATACCAGTTGATTTGCCACATTAGCCCCATTAGGTTGAAACTGGATGCCCTTGACTTCTAAAAGTCATTCCTCAGAAACTGCTTTCAAAGGCAAAGTATCGTGGGAAACCCAGGATGTTATACTGATCGTGTTTCCGAGTCCAAGCTCACTCTGCTTGACAGGCCATGACAGGCCAATAAATCGGGAGACGAGGTGTTGATGCAAGGAGTACGACTTTACTCGGAAAGCCGGCAGACCGAGAAGACGGCAGACTAGTGTCTCAAAATAACCATCTTATGGGGTCTGGATGCCAGTTTCTTTTATAGAATCAGAGAGGGAAGTAAAGTAAAAAGACAGAATAGAGAGGGAGAGGCAGGGAGGAAGTAAAGTAAAAAGGGCCATCAGTCTTGCTGAACATCTCCTGGAATGGCCAGCCTCGGGGAGGGAATGTGTTAATTTCTTCTTTCTTGCAGCCATTCACAGGTGGGTATGGTTCCCGGTGGCAGGCTGTTATGTATGATTATAATAACAAAAACAACAAAAAGCAAAGGCTAAAGTCATAGAAACAGATCCAACATGGTGTCAAAATTGGCTCTTCCCTGTTATACTAGAGCAGAATATGTCATGTTACCTAAACTGATAGGTAGTTTAGAATGGGCCTGTAAGATAAAGTGAGTGCCAGGTTCCTTTAGTCATCAACTGATAAAATTACAATGTATAAGCTGTTTATAATGTGGGAAACAGCACCATGAACGGCTCTGATGTATGCTTCTCATTCATTTGTTCATCTGTTTGTCCATTTATTTAATAAGTATGTAGTTTACACTATTTTCTGGGAGCGTAAGGACATAATAGACCCTCCCTTTGTGGTGCTCAGAGTCTGAGTCAGTCTGGAGTCACACTAACCTTTTATTTTTTGTGTATCAGTGCAAATACACTTAGAAATGATTCTGAGGTAGAGTCACAGAGAGATTGTGTCTTTAAACAGAAAGATAAAGGAAAACTCACTTGATTGGCACAAGAAGGATTACCAGGATGCTACTAGCAAATCTGGAGGAGATGATTCTCTAAAACCAGTTAATATAAAGACTGCACAAATTGGTAATAAGAGGAGACTTATTCAGTAATTCATACTTATTGAGTACCTAAGAGTACCTATTGAGTACCTAAGACTAAGGCACTGTATAGCTACTAGGTGTGAATGCAGGTTTCTTTCTTGGTATAATTAACATCCTAGGGGCAAAAGCATACAATCTACAAGTGAATACGCTGTTATTTAAAAACAGCTATGAAAAGTACTATTAAGCAGACAAATTGATAGCTATGAATGCATGTAAAATGGGGGTGTTGGTTAGCTAGGGAGTTGTAGTTGAGATCTGAAAGAGTAAGATTAGAGGTTGGATATGTGAAGGCTGGAGGGTGGTAAAGGCATTCCTAATTCCAAGCCATTAGGAAGTGTATGTGCTTGAGGAAGGAAGGAAATTGGCCTATTCTATGTTAACTGGATTTCTGTCACTTGTGCCTGTTCCGTTTTCATTCTAGAGATCACCAGATGGGTAAGAAGTTTGCTGAAGCATATCACTATGAGGTGTCTGTCTCATGAGGCCATTCCAGGGAATAACGTTTTCGAAATGAATAAAAATAAAAGTTGAACATAGGCATTTGCTTTATTGCCTTAATTCACAACCTGGCTGAGTCACACTTGCTTTGGGAACCATAATTTTGAATTTCTGGACTTGAATGCGTCTTAAAAATTCTCCTCGCAAATGGAAGGTGGGAAAAAGAAAAGCGTTAGATGTAAAAGCCAGACACACAAATAGCTGTTCAAGAGGGAGTATGACTTAGTGTCACTGAGGGAACTAAACTCAATTCTCAATTCTCAGAATCATGTTTAAAATATCAGCTGTGACACAATGTTAGGCTAACCCAGAAGAAAAAGTACTGGATTCTTCTGCTGCCTGGGGCATATATACATCCAAAGTGTCTCTTTTTGCCACAATTCTTTTTTGAGACTTACTCTTAGAGGCAGGGGCAAATTACCTAGGAATAGAAAACTGGTATACAGTTTTTTAAAAAGTACCTAAAGCAATTATACTCTATAAATGAAAACTGTAAATTTAGACTAGCCAAAGGGAAAGGTAAATTGATGAAGAGGAACCTTTCAAAATGACATTTGATACCATATGAAATTCATCCAAGTAGTAAATCAGCTGATAGTCATTTGAACAAAATTTTAGCTTATAATATTAACAGGCTTTAGAAAATTGTTTGAAGAATTTTGTTGGTGCCACACCTAGGGAATATAATTAGTACTAATACTATTGAAAGATGGTTTTCAGTTTTCTCACATTTCTTTAATATATTTCATAATGTAATTGCAAAACATGATGGAATGTAGTCCCATCAAATTGTTAAGGCCTCCATTACAGTGATGTAATGATACAAAAAATATATTTATTTTTATTTTCCAAATTCTGTTTAAAATAATAACAGAATTACTTGCAGCCTATTTTGTTTATGTAGGGGAGCAGAATTTTGCCACCCCAAAATTTGTCTCTTTGGCATGAGGATTATTCTAGGCTGACTATTTTTAAGAAACAAAGGACTCAAGATGTTTTTCTTTTTACCTTCCACTTAACTACCTAAAAGAGCTTAGATAGAGGACCTATTCCAGGAAGGGATCTATCAGCAGAGTCAACTACAAAGATTATGAGCTAGGTATGGCAGACTGGGGGGAAATTAGCAAGGTCTGCTTTTTCAAAGTCTCCTATGTATCTCATTGTCTACATGGCATGGCAAATATTTCTTTACTAAACATTTGCTTTTCCCAACTTCCAGTAAATTATCTTCCTTCCCTTTTTAGTCTCAGACCCTTACCCCCTTCTCATTAGCTCAGGATGACATATAAACCACTATTGCCTTAGTGCCTATGGGTCTCATATTCTTATGGGGCGCCCCCTCCTCCATAATACTTAATTAAATTTGTTTTTCTCCTGTTAATCTGTCTTACATTAATTTGATTATTAGACCAGCCAAAGAATATTGAAGGGTAGAAGGAGAAATTTTTCCTCCCTGGCACTTGAAGCTTGTAATACGGTTGGTAGCTTTGTAACATTGACACACAGCTAAGAATCTGTAGATAATGCCAAGCTTTAATCATAAAATTGAGCTTGTTGGACATAGAAAACCTTTTGGCTATTAAATAAAGAACCATCAAATATTTGTAAGGAAAAATCTTCTAAATATGATTTTATAAATCAAAATAGCTAGAGATATAACAAAAAGCTTTATCAACCCAGTCTTTTGAGAAATGTTTACTAAATGCCTACTCTGTGTTGGGGATATAGACATGTAGTAATCTATTCCATATCATCAAGGTGCCTAGATTCTTGTGAAGACACAGGCAGGTCTACTTAAAACCACTAAGATAATTGCCATGGTGATGTAACACAAAATATACCAACAGAGGCAAATGTACTCTGCATTTCCCTGGGAGTCAAAGAAGGCTTCATAATGTGGGAGGTAGTGTTTTAGTTTTAAATTGAAGATAAAAATGAGCAAGAAGTTAAGGACCTTCATTTAGAGGGGCTGAGCTGTGCAAAATCATGGAAGATTGAGAGAGAGTAGTAACCCCAGAGACTAAATACGTTGGTATATGTCCAGTGGTTAAGACTCCACCTTCCAATGCAGGGGGCATGGGTTCAATCCCTGATGGGGGAACTAAGATCCCACATGCCACACAGTGTGTCCAAAAAAAAAGTACAGAAATTACAAATTTGGAATGCTATACGTATTTCTGAAAATCCCTATGGAAGATAATTTGGAGCTAAACTTTGGATTTGGAGTAAAGTAATGATGGCCTAGCTTTGTTTGCTGTACTTATTGTTATTGTCTGTGTTCTGTCCCATGTGATGTATTTGGGCAAGGAGACACTGCAAAATAGAAAGAGCATGGCAATAGAAAGTTATCCTATCATAATTTTCTTGGCAAGAATATTCTACATAAAAAATAAGATGGCTATACTGGATAACACCTTTTATTTTTAAAAAAAATAGAATTATAAGAAGACTAAAGGATCCAGTGAAAAAGGATGAGGCAAACTGGAATTTAAACTTCGGCCCCACCATTTTGATTTATTCACCTTATGATTCTAAACAGTTTTTGCCCTTGGAAATTTAATGATGTAAACATTTAAGGTTAACTAAGATTTAAAATAAAGCAACTTGCTGAAATAATGAATCAAAGTATCACAAGACATAATCAAGCTTTATATCATAGTCAAGATTATTATGCTATAGAATGAATGTTAAAGGCCATTGTTTCCCTTGGCAATAAATTATCAGTTAAAAACAAAAGTAGTACTGCCCCTTAAATTATACTTACAAAGGAAGACTGAATACCCAACTTTAGTTTTTATAACTTTGATCTTTTTGAAGTCTTTGGAAGATGGACCTGAGGTTGGGAAAGTCAAAAATACAAAGAAACTTAAGATTAAAAATATACACATAAGATTCAGTTTCATGAAGTTAAGTTATCCATAGTGAACCCTTGATTGGACAACATATGCAGATGGAATAGGTGTTGAAATAATTAATTTTCTTCCATACTCAATGCATTTTATCTTTCCCCATTATTGCAATTCACCCATTCATTCTTATCAATCCCTTGAAATCTACCAGGTCTATTTGAAACTTACAATGTGAGACATTTACTTGCTTATTTACTTTGCATATCTCCAGCTGTGCATACCTTTTCCAAGAGAATGATTCTTACCAATAGGAAGCAGAGCAACATGTAAAAAGGCCTTAATGAATAAGTGTATAAAAACAAAACACCATCATTTTTTGTTGCTGTTGTTGAAAGAGTTATGCCTGCTTTAATAACTCAATTTATTTTGCTAGAGGGAATACTCCAGTATGTTATGAAAAAGAATAAGCTTACCAAATAAAAAGTAACAAGTTGAAAAGGAAAAGTACCCACTATGTTTGCTTCAGAAAAAGAATGAAGTATGTAAGGAAATTAAGTTGGAGCATAAAAAATTAAAGATGGAATGCTGTTTGCCCATAAAGTTGTCAAGAGTTTTTTTTGTTATTGTGTTACACTGTATTAGCTCAAGAATATTATAATGCTACTGGAAATAAGTTGGCAACCACTTGGTTTTCAGAAGGAATTTTGGTATTGAATCAAAAGTCTGCCCTAGCTATTCAGTTTCTAGATACTGATCCTGAGGAATTAAAATTAAAAATTATCTTGTTATTCCGTGCACTGTTGTTTAGGTACTGTAAACACAACAAAGACAGTCTGTATCGTAAAATAGCCATTAAAATGTAAATACATTAGCATGGACTTAAATAAACTAAGATCTGAAACTCAAAAAAAATACACAAACCAAACAAAAAACCACATTGATAAGGCAAAACTTGTCAATGTTTGTTTTGACTCAGTTATCAGCTGGCTGGCCAACTTTAGGTAAGTGATTTTCCTCTCTGAGCTTCAGGTTCCTGGCTCATCGAATGGGAAAAATCATATGTAAACATCTCCATAAACACACATTTTGATCTTCTCAATAACTCTAGTGCTACAAACATAAAATATGCTCATTTTAAAATCTTTGTTGCATAGGTTAAAAAAATCTTCTCTAGAAACGAAAGCCCAATTACATGGCACCCAGGTTTTGTCTTGTCCCCTGCCACGCTACTTTGGTAATGGTGTGAAGTGGGCTCAGATGACATCCACACAGGGGAATGACAACGGGAAGAACCACAAAGATTCACTATGCAAATAAATTTCTTCTGTTAATTAAATTTGAGGAATTGTGGGTTTTACCACCTTTGACATATTTAACTCATTAGTTTAACTCCAGGATACATGGTATAGTTTTGCTTTTGATTTTCTTTTTTTTATTCAATTATGCCTCAAATGTATCTTATTTTTATGAATTTTTAATTTTGTTTTATTTATTTTTTATACAGCAAGTTCTTATTAGTTATCTTATTTTGTACATATTATTGTATATATGTGAATCCCAATCTCACAATTCATCCCATCACCACCACCCCCAGCCACTTTCCCCCCTTGGTGTCCATACGTTTGTTCTCTACATCTATGTCTCTATTTCTGCCTTGCAAACAAGTTCATCTGTACCATTTCTCTAGATTCCACATATGTGCATTAAAATACAATATTTGTTTTTCTCTTTCTAATTTACTTCATTCTGTATGACAGTCTCTAGGTCCATCCACGTTTCTACAAATGACCCAATTTTGTTCCTTTTTATGGCTAAGTAATATTCCATTGTATACACGTACCACTTCTTTATCCATTCGTCTGTCGATGGGCATTTAGGTTGCTTCCATGACCTGGCTACTGTAAACAGTGCTGCAATGAACATTGGGATGCATGTGTCTTTTTGAATTATGGTTTTCTCTGGGAATATGTCCAGTAGTGGGATTGCTGGCTCCTATGGTAATTCTCATTTTAGTTTTTTAAGGAACCTCCATACTGTTCTCCATAGTGGCTGTATCAATTTGCATCCGCACCAACAGTGCAAGAGGGTTCCCTTTTCTCCACACCGTCTCCAGCATTTGTTGTTTGTAGATTTTCTGATGACGCCCATTCTAACTGGTATGAAGTGATATCTCATTGTAGTTTTGATTTGCATTTCTCTAATAATTAGTGATGTTGAGCACCTTTTCATGTGCTTCTTGGCCATCTGTATGTCTTCTTTGGAGAAATGTCTGTTTGGGTCTTCTGCCTATTTTGATTGGGTTGTTTACTTTTTCAGTATTGAGCTGCATGAGCTGTTTATATATTTTGGAGATTAATCCTTTGTCCACTGATTCCTTTGCAAATATTTTCTCCCATTCTGAGAGTTGTCTTTTCGTCTTCTTTGTAGTTTCCTTTGCTGTGCAAAAGCTTTTCAGTTTCATTAGGTCCCATTTTGTTTATTTTTGTTTTTATTTCCATTACTCTAGGAGGAGGATCAAAAAAAATCTTGCTATGATTTATGTCAAAGAGTGTTCTTCCTCTGTTTTCCTCTAAGAGTTTTATAGCGTCTGGTCTTACATTTAGGTCTTGAATCCATTTTGAGTTTATTTTTGTGTATGGTGTTAGGGAGGGTTCTAATTTCATTCTTTTACATGTAGCTGTACAGTTTTCCCAGCACCACTTTCTGAAGAGACTGTCTTTTCTCCATTGTATATCCTAGCCTCCTTTGTCGTAGATTAGTTTACCATAGGTGCGTGGGTTCATCTCTGGGCTTTCTCTCCTGTTCCTTTGATCTGTATTTCTGTTTTTCTGCCAGTACCATATTGTCTTGATTACTGTAGCTTTGTAGCATAGTCTGAAGTCAGGGAGTCTGATTCCTCCAGCTCCATTTTTTTCCCTCAAGACTGCTTTGGCTATTCGGGGTATTTTGTGTCTCCATACAAATTTTAAGATTTTTTGTTCTAGTTCTGTAAAAAGTGCCATTTGTAATTTGATAGGGATTGCGTTGAATCTGTGCATTGCTTTGGGTAGTGTAGTCATTTTCACAATAGTGATTCTTCCAATCCAAGAACATGGTATATCTCTCCATCTGTTTGTGTCATCTTTGATTTCTTTCATCAGTGTCTTATAGTTTTCTGCATACAGGTCTTTTGTCTCCCTAGGTAGGTTTATTCCTAGGTATTTTATTATTTTTGTTGCAGTGGTAAATGGGAGTGTTTCCTTAATTTTTCTTTCAGATTTTTCATCATTAGTATATAGGAATGCAAGAGATTTCTGTGCACTATTTTTGTACCCTGCAACTTTACCAAATTCATTGATTAGCTCTAGTAGTTTTCTGGTGGCATCTTTAGGATTCTCTATGTATAGTATCATGTCATCTGGAAACAGTGACAGTTTTACTTCTTCTTTTCCAATTTGTATTCCTTTTATTTCTTGTACTTCTCTGATTGCCATGGCTAGGACTTCCAGAACTATGTTGAATAATAATGGTGAGAGTGGATGTCCTTGTCTTGTACCTGATCTTAGAGGAAATGCTTTCAGTTTTTCACCATAGAGAATGATATTTGCTGTGTGTTTGTCGTATATGGCCTTTATTATGTTGAGGTAGTTTCCCTCTATGCCCACTTTCTGGCGAGTTTTTATCATAAATAGGTGTTGAATTCTGTCAAAAGCTTTTTCTGCATCTATTGAGATGATCATATGGTTTTTATTGTTTAGTTTGTTAATATGGTGTATCACATTGATTGATTTGGGTTTATTGAAGAATCCTTGCACCCCTGGGATAAATCTCACTTGATCGTGGTGTATGATCCTTTTAATGTGTTGTTGGATTCTGTTTGCTAGTATTTTGTTGAGGATTTTTGCATCTATATTCATCAGTGATATTGGTCTATATTTTTCTTTTTTTGTAGTATCTCTGCCTGGTTTTGGTATCAGGGTGATGGTGGCCTCATAGAATGAGTTTGGGAGTGTTTCTTCCTCTGTAATTTTTTGGAAGAGTTTGAGAAGGTTGAGTGTTAGCTCTTCTCTAAATGTTTGATAGAATTCACCTGTGAAGTCACCTGGCCCTGGACTTTTGTTTGTTGGAAGATTTTTAATCACAGTTTCAATTTTATTACTTGTGATTGGTCTGTTCAAATTCTCTATTTCTTCCTGCTTCAGTCTTGAAAGGTTATACATTTCTAAGAATTTGTCCATTTCTTCTATGTTGTCCTTTTTATTGGCATAGAGTTGCTTGTAGTAGTCTCTTATGATGCTTTCTATTTCTACAGTGTCTGTTGTAACTTCTCCTTTTTCATTTCTAATTTTATTGATTTGAGTCCTCTCCCTCTTTTTCTTGATGAGTCTGGTTAAAGGTTTATCAATTTTGTGTATCTCCTCAAAGAACCAGCTTTTAGTTTTATTGACCTTTGCTATTGTTTTCTTTGTTTCTATTTCATTTATTTCTGCTCTGATCGTTATGATTTCTTTCCTTCTGCTAACTTTGGGGTTTTTTTTTGTTCTTCTTTCTCTAGTTCCTTTAGGTGTAAGGTTATATTGTTTATTTGAAATTTTTCTTGTTTCTTGAGGTAGGATTGTATTGTTATAAACTTACCTCTTAGAACTGCTTTTGCTGCAACCCATAGGTTTTGGATCATCATGTTTTTATTGTCATTTGTCTCTAGGTATTTTTTGATTTCCTCTTTGATTACTTCAGTGATCCCTCGGTTATTTAGTAATGTATTGTTTAGCCTTCATGTGTTTGTGTTTTTTACGTTTTTTCCCCTGTAATTTATTTCTAATCTCATAGTGTTGTGGTCAGAAAAGATGCTTGATATGATTTCAATTTTCTTAAATTTACTGAGGCTTGATTTGTGACCCAAGATGTGATCAAGCCCAAAGAATGTTCCGTGTGCACTGGAGAAGAAAGTGTAATCTCCTGCTTTCAGATGGAATGTCCTATAAATATCAATTAAATCTATGTGGTCTATTGTGTCATTTAAAGCTTGTGTTTCCTTATTAATTTTCTGTCTGGATGATCTGTCCATTGGTGTAAGTGATGTTTTCAAGTCCTCCAGTATTTTTATGTTACTGTCGATTTCCTCTTGTATCACTGTTAGCAATTGCCTTATGTACTGAGGTGCTCCTACGTTGTTGGGTGCATATATATTTATAATTGTTATATCTTCTTCTTGTATTGATCTCTTGATCATTATGCAGTGTCCTTCCTTGCCTCTTATAACATTCTTTATTTTAAAGTCTATTTTATCTGATGTGAGTATTGCTACTCCAGCTTTCCTTTGATTTCCATTTGCATGGAATATGTTTTTCCATCCCCTCACTTTCAGTCTGTATGTGTCCCTAGATCTGAAGTGGGTCTCTTGTAGACAGCATATAGATGGGTCTTGTTTTTGTATCCATTCTGCGAGCCTGTGTCTTTTGGTTGGAGCATTTAATCCATTCACATTTAAGGTAATTATCAATATGTAGGTTCATATTACCATTTTCTTAATTTTTATGGGTTTGCTTTTGTAGGTCCTTTAATTCTCTTGTGTTTCCCACTTAGAGAATTTCCTTTAGCATTTGTTGTAGAGCTAGTTTGGTGGTGCTGAATTCTCTTAGCTTTTGCTTGTCTGTAAAATTTTTGATTTCTCCTTCAAATCTGAATGAGATCCTTGCTGAATAGGGTAATCTTGGTTGTAGGTTCTTCCCTTTCATCACTTTAAATATGTCATGCCACTCCCTTGTGGCTTATAGAATTTCTGCTGAGAAATCACCTGTTACCCTTATGGGAGTTCCCTTGTATGTTATTTGTCCTTTTTTCCCTTGTTGCTTTCAATAATTTTTCTTTGTCTTTAATTTTTGTCAATTTGATTACTATGTGTCTCGGCGTATTTCTCTTTGGTTTTTTGTTGCCTGGGACTCTGTGCTTTGTAGACTTGGGTGGCTATCTCCTCTCCCATGTTAAGGAAGTTTTCAACTATAATCTCTTCAAATATTTTCTTGGTTCCTTTCTGTCTCTCTTCTCCTTCTGGGACCCCTATAACACAAATGTTGTTGTGTTTAATGTTGTCCCAGAAGTCTCTTAGGCTGTATTCATTTCTTTTCATTCTTTTTTCTTTATTCTGTTCCACGGCAGTGAATTCCACCATTCTGTCTTCCATGTCACTTATCCGTTCTTCTGCCTCAGTTATTCTGCTATTGATTTGTTCTAGTGTATTTTTCATTTCAGTTATTGTATTGTTCATCTCTCTTTGTTTATTCTTTAATTCTTCTAGGTCTTTGTTAAACATTTCTTTCTTCTTCTAGATCTTTGTCACCATTCTTTTTCCGAGGTTGTGGATCATCTTCACTATCATTATTCTGAATTCTTTTTGTGGAAGGTTGCTTATCTCCACTTCGTTTAGCTGTTTTTCTGGGGTTTTATCTTGTTCCTTCTTCTGGTACATAGTATTCTGCCTTTTCATTTTGTCTATCTCTCTGTGAATGTGGTTTTCGTTCCACAGGCTGCAGAATTGTTGTTCTTGTTGTTGCTCTCTGCCCTCTGGTGGGTGAGGCTATCTAAGAGGCTTGTGCAAGCTTCCTGATGGGAGGGACCGGTGGTGGGTAGAGCTGACTGTTGCTCTGGTGGGCAGAGGTCAGTAAAACTTTAATCCACTTGACTGCTGATGAGTGGGGCTGGGTTCCCTCCCTATTGGTTGTTTGGCCTGAGGCGACTCAGCACTGGAGCCTACTCGGCTCTTTGATGAGGCTAATGGCAGACTCTGGGAGGGCTCATGCCAAGGAGTACTTCCCAGAACTTCTACTGCCAGTGTCCTTTTCCTTGCAGTGGGCCACAGCCATTCCCCACCTCTGCAGGAGACCCTCCAACACTAGTAGGTAGGTCTGGTTCAGTCTCCTATGGGGTCACTACTCCTTCCCTTGGGTCCTGATGCCCACACTACTTTGAGTGTGCCCTCCAAGAGTGGAGTCTCTGTTTTCCCCAGTCCTGTCGAAGTCTTGCAATCAAATCCTGCTAGCCTTCAAATTCTGATTCTCTGGGAATTCCTTCTCCCATTGCTGGACCCCCACGTTTGGAAGCTTGACGTGGGGCTCAGAACCTTCACTCCAGTGGGTGGACTTCTGTGGTCTAAGTGTTCTCCAGTTTGTGAGTCACCCACCCAGCAGTTATGGGATTTGATTTTATTGTGATTGTGCCCCTCCCACCGTCTCATTGGGTCTTCTCCTTTATCTTTGGATGTGGGGTATGTTTTTGGTGAGTTCTGGGGTATTCCTGTCAATGATTGTTCAAGAGTTAGTTGTGAACCTGGTGCTCTTGAAGGAGGAAGTACGCCCACATCCTTCTACTCTGCAGTCTTGATCCAATCCCCACATGGTATAGATTTAATAAAGTTATTGTTCTAACAACATGGTAAATACTGATATTGTTAAACTTGATTTCTAGGCCGCACATCTTGTCATGTCTGAAATCAAGATGTGACTCATAATTGAAAATATCTGACAATTATTATCACCTTTTTTTCTCACACGTGGATATCTGTGATATCAAGATGTATGTGATAATTAATAGTTGTTAAATTCAATGAGATATGGGGGAGATATGGTTTGAAATTATACTTATGACTATTTTCACCACCAATAACACATTTTTATTAAAAAAACAAATTTCTGCCCATCTGCCATATTTTAAAAGTTTTTATGTACAAAACAGTAAATTTATGAAGTAAAAATTAACTTACTTTCCTTTTTAAGTTAATCAAAATTATGTATCAGCCAATCAGATTTTTGGATTAGAATATGATAGCTAGTGTTACCATACTGAGTTGTACAATTTCTGCCATTTTGGCATTTTGCTTTGTTGTAGATAAATATATGATTTATATTCAGCTTTTTGAAATACTGAAAATAGCTCAAAGGCTATTATTACTATTTCAGGGACCCCTAGGAGACCAGAGATACCATGTTGGGAATCACTGTACCAGAAAAATGTACATTTCTGAATTATAGTAAGTTCTCATGTGGTTTCACAGGTTATTAAATTCTGTGCAGGCCCATGACATAAGACTTCTTTATTTTCATTTAGGTTTGAATATTGTACTAATAAGGAAATGTGAATAATCTGTAAATCATTTATATTTAGAAGGCATTTTTTACTGTTTGGAATGTGTAGGAGTCTAAAACTCTGAGAATTTATAGGACTTCAATAGAAACAGTGAAAGATTAGAAACATTATAAAGATTAGCTTGAAGCTACATAATGTTCTATCATATGCCTATTTTAAAAGTTCATTTTTGAGGTTTATAATGCTCATGAAATAATAGTAAGTGAAAAAAGCCAACTTCCAACTATATATATAATATACATCAATTTTGTTTAAAATATATGAGTGTGTGTATGTATGTGTATGTATGCATGTATAAATATAAATGTAACTGTGGGAAGAAAATACAACATAATAGTAACAGTAAGTGATGAATTTACATATAAATGTTTATTATTTTCTTATTTATATGTATATTTATATGATAATATACAAGAAGCGTATATTAATTTTATGTTTAGAATATAATCAGCATTATTAAAAAACTAAACTACAGGGGGAAAAAAGGCCTATTTCTTCACTCTAACATTTCACCATGAACTCTAACAACTTCTTCCTTCCAAATCATATGATATACCCTCTTTAAGGCAGAGCTGAGTTTTCTTGCTATATGGCTTGTTTCTTCCCATGGACATAAAGGTTTTTACTTTGGCTTGAAAGATTTACTTTCTAGTTCCCATTTATGTTCCCAAACCAATTTAGGCATGCAGCATACCGATGATGTAAAATACAATTTCATAGATTCTTAATTTCCTTGGGATAAGGAGGTATGATTAATCCATCTCTGTGTTTCCATGTGTGTTGCAGATCTTGGGCACTCAATACTAATTCTTTGGAAATGCTTGAAACTTTTTCATTGCTATAACTTGTCCCCATTCTCAAATGGTGCAACATCATATGCCATTTTACATTTATGAACTTTACCTTATTAGTTTTAACTTATTAATTTTATAAAACACTTTATATTTTTAATAATGATTCATAAATACTTTCAAAACTTTTTAAAATTCAGAGAAGTTAGGCATCTTCTTTACCTATGTATAACTTAATTCCTTATAAACTATCATATAATATATAATCTTATATCTTATCAATATCTTATAAAATAACTATATTAACCATCTCTAGATAATTTATAATAACATATTATAAGAGTTATCATAAATTTTATATTCAAGCCACCTGAAAGTTGACATGGAGTAGTGTTTAGGCATACAGGCCCTAGAGTTGAAATGGCTATATTTGAATGCTGGTTTTGCCACGTATTAGCTAAAGGATATCTACTTACTTATCTTTTCTGTACTTCATTTTTTTTCCCTTTAAAGTGGGTAGAGTAGAATTTACTTTGTAAGTTTATAAAGCAGATTAAATTAGTTATTTATAAATCATATAAAATAATGAATAGTACCTAGTATTTACTGAATAAATATTTACTTGATTTATAGCAAAAGTACCAATGAAATTCAATAGGAAGGATATGTTCTTTTTCCCCCAGTAAATGATGCTGGAGCAATTGGATAGCCGTCAGGAAAAAGTAACTCTTGGTCCTCTACCTCATATGATGACCAAAGCTAATTTGAGATGGGTTAGATATCTAAATATAAAAGGTGAAACTACATAGCTAGAAGGCAGTATTAAAGAAAATCATCATCCCTTTAGTATAGACAAAAATTTCTTAAACAGAACACAAGTTCTGTTTAACGGAAAACGTTGATAGACAAGACTAAAAATTTAGAACCCCTGGTCATCAAAAATAGGGACATTGATAGATGGGATAAGATACGGAAAATACATATAGCCAACAAAGGATTCATATCCAGAACATATGAAGAACTTCTACGAATCAACAGGAAAAAAAGCGTACAGTATAATCCAAAAAATGGACAAAACATTTGACCAGGGATTTCACAAAAGAGGATAACAAAGTGGCCAATAAGCATCTGAAAAAGTAGTCAATTTAACCTGTGTTTCATCAGGAAAACACAAAGTAAAACCACAATGAGGGCTTCCCTGGTGGCGCAGTGGTTGAGAATCTGCCTGCCAATGCAGGGGACACAGGTTTGAGCCCTGGTCTGGGAGGATCCCACATGCCGTGGAGCAGCTAGACCCGTGAGCCACAACTACTGAGCCTGCGCGTCTGGAGCTTGTGCTCTGCAACAAGAGAGGCCGGGACAGTGGGAGGCCCGCGCATCGCAATGAAGAGTGGCCTCCGCTTGCCGCAACTAGAGAAAGCCCTTGCACAGAAAAGAAGACCCAACACAGCCAAAAATAAATAAATAAATTTATATTAAAAAAAAAAAACAAACACAATGAGATCCTACTATGCACTCACCCGTATGACTAAAATTTTAAAAGACTGATAATACCAAATGTTGGTGAAGTTATAAGACATCTAGAACTGTCACACATTTCTGGATTAGAGTCTGTGGGAGCCATGAGAATGCACCTTATAAATCTCAAACTACAAGTAGCCTTCCTGACAGCCTTGCCAAAATTCCCTTAGACTGCATGATAGTGTAAGATGCTTCCACCCAACTTTCCCTTTCCTCATTCTTCATAAGGGGTCCAAACTTGCATTGCCCCTTGACAGCTCCGCCAGCCTTTCCTGGCTTTCTCTCCATTTTCTCTCACAGGTGCTTTCCCTAATAAAATCATTGTACATTTAGTCCCATTTTAGTGTCCATCTCTTGGGGACATGGACCACTTAGAAAAAATGTTTGAAACTAAACCCAATGGCCAAGAATTTCCATTATTCCAAATTATAGATCCAAAAGAAATAAGTGCATACTTCCACAAAAATATCTATACAAGAATAATCTTAGCACTTACATTGATAACAACCCCAAAGCGGAAGCAACCCAAATATTCTTCAGTAGGAGACTGAATAAATTGTGATAACTTCATAAAATGAAATACAATGCAGCAATAAAAAATGAAGTACTGGTACAATAAACAATATAATTGAATCCTAACAATATTTTGCTGAGTGAAATAAACCAGGCACAAATAAGTATATACTGTGTAATTCTATTTATATGAAGTTCAGGAACAAACTAGTATATAATGATAAAAGTTATAAAATGTTATAAAAAATTTTTTTAGTTGGTGGTCATACAAGTAAAAATTATATGTATTAAAATATGGGTAAAAATTACTGAACAGAACAGTTAAGATTAGATCACTTTGTGTACTTTACTATAGGCTTGTTATGCCTCAATTAAAAAAAATTAAAATCGTAGTATGATACTAAGTATTATATGGCATACATAATATATAGATATCTATATATCCAAGCATGCATATAACTAAAATCTAGTTTTCTTAATAGATAAATTCCTGTTTCTATAGGTTGTTTATCACTAAAGTAATTATATTTTCTGAGTTATTATCTATCTCTTAAAATCCCAACTTTTAACATTGTTCATTCAAATATACATGAAAGGTAATGGGATAAGTTGATGAACTACAGGTAAAGAAAGTGCCCTGAGAAAAAGATGATGCACAGGAGTTTCTCTAGAACCATTGTGCCAAGCAGGAAAGCCCACAATTTGTTCTAGTAGGTAGATCCAGTAGAGAGATATTTTAGGCATACCACTCATCTCAAACTACAGGGAATTGTACCTCATTCAAGTAAGAAGCTTATGTATGACGTAGAATGACAGTTGTTGAAGTAGTGGAAATGCCATTCTGTCTTTCAGCTACTATAATTGGGTAGCTGTATTTTGGGGAAAAAAATATGTTTAACTTCCTTCCTTATGGCTACTGTCAAATTTTTTCCTTAAGATCTAGACATGTTTTTGTACTTGAAATGATTCTAAGATTTTTTTTTTTTTGACTAGAAATAGGGGTGATATTTTTCTTTGAGCACTGCTGCTGAAGAGAGTTTCTTAATTTTAAATAAGAACTTTATACAATATTTATGCATGTCTCCTTATGTGTGAGCAATTTTTCCACTTAATGCTGGTAAAATATGTGGAAAAGTCAGTAAAAATTTTTTTCTGTGGGTGTACCTTCAGAGAAAAGATCATTGTAGTTATTAAATAAACTTGCCATAAAAAGGCCTCTTTTTATTTGGATATTGAACTTAAAATCTTGCAAGGCAATGAGTTCTTATGAATTATGTGTAATTATTAGTTTTATTTAAAAGATGTAGAACTTGGAATGACTATGCAAAACTCCTGGATTTTCATCTTCCCTCTGCCATCAACGAACTGGAAAAATTTTAACAGTTTCTATAAATGGAACAATAACACCCAGGGGAACATGGCCTACCAATGTATACCCAGTGTGTTACATTCCTAGCAGTCATAGAAAAAAGGAGAGATTTCGGCTTGGATGAAGCCTTAAGACAACAACTTTCAAAATGTGGTCTGGACCTTCCTCTTTATCACCTGGGTATACTATTTTATTTTATTTTGTTTTTATTTATTATTTTTTAACATCTTTATTGGAATATAATCACTTTACAATGGTGTGTTAGATTCTGCTTTATAACAAAGTGAATCAGCTATACATATACATATATCCCCATATCTCCTCCCTCTTGCGTCTCCCTCCCACCCTTCCTATCCCACCCCTCTAGGTGGTCACAAAGCACCAAGCTGATGTCCCTGTGCTATGTGGCTGCTTCCCACTAGCTATCTGTTTTACATTTGGTAGTGTATATATGTTCATGCCATTCTTTCACTTCGTCCCAGCTTACCCTTCCCCCTCCCCGGGTCCTCAAGTCCATTCTCTACGTTTGTGTCTTTATTCCTATCCTGCCCCTAGGTTCTTCAGAATCTTTTTCTTAGATTCCATATATATGTGTTAGCATAGGGTATTTGTTCTTCTCTTTCTGACTTACTTCACTATGTATGACAGTCTCTAGGTCCATCCACCTCACTACAAATAACTCAATTTCGTTTATTTTTATGGCTGAGTAATATTCCATTGTATATTTGTGCCACATCTTCTTTATCCATTCATCTGTTGATGGACACTTAGGTTGCTTCCATGTCCTGGCTATTGTAAATAGAGCTGCAATGAACATTGTGGTACATGACTCTTTTTGAATTATGGTTTTCTCAGGGTATATGCCCAGTAGTGGGATCGCTGGGTCATATGGTAGTTCTATTTTTAGTTTTTTAAGGAACCTCCATACTGTTCTCCATAGTGGCTGTATCAGTTTACATTCCCGCCAACAGTGCAAGAGGGTTCTCTATTCTCCACACCCTCTCCAGCATTTGTTTGTAGATTTTTTGATGATGGCCATTCTGACCGGTGTGAGGTGATACCTCATTGTAGTTTTGATTTGCATTTTCTAATGATTAGTGATGTTGAGCATCCTTTCACGTGTTTGTTGGCAATCTGTATATCTTCTTTGGAGAAATGTCTATTTAGGTCTTCTGCCCATTTTTGGATTGGGTTGTTTGTTTTTCTGATATAGAGCTGCATGGGCTGCTTTTAAATTTTGGAGATTAATCCCTTGTCGGTTTTAAAATTAAAGTTCCTGGACTTCCCTGTTGGCTCAATGGTTAAGAATCCGCCTGCCGGGCTTCCCTGGTGGTACAGTGATTGAGAGTCCGCCTGCCGATGCAGGGGACACGGGCTCATGCCCCAGTCTGGGAAGATCCAACATGCTGCGGAGTGGCTAGGCCCTTGAGCCATGGCCGCTGAGCCTGCACGTCCGGAGCCTGTGCTCTGCAACAGGAGAGGCCACAACAGTGAGAGGCCCGCATACTGCAAAAAAAAAAAAAGAATCCGCCTGCCAATGCAGGGGACACTGGTTCGAGCCCTGGTCTGGGAAGATCCCACATGCCGCAGAGCAACTAAGCCTGTGCACCACAACTAATGAGCCTGAGTGCCACAACTACTGAAGCCCACATGCCGAGCCGGTGCTCCACGACAAGGGAAGCCACCACAGTGCAAAGCCCACGCACCGCAACGAAGAGCAGCCCCTACTCACCACCACTAGAGAAAGCCCGCGCGCAGCAACGAACACCCAACACAGCCAAAAATAAATAAATAAACATATATTTTTTTAAAATTAAGGTTTCTGTCAGCCTTTACACAAAATTTATGGGCATAGAGCCTGGAAATCCACATTTTGAACTTGCAACCCAGAAGATTCTTAAATACAAGTTTTTTGGATTTTTTGTTTTGTTTTTTGTTCTTTGTTTTTTTAACCAATAATGAGTGTGATGATTACTCTTATAGAACTACACTTCATTATGCCTGATAAAATTACTCATCCTATCCCCACAAATTAAACTAGCATCAACAAGGCAAGGTAAACAAACAATGGACATGAAGAGTTTGGTATAATATTTGTTATTCAAAATGAGTTTTAAACAATCCTGCCTATTTGTTAGTATCATTCCTTTCCAGTAAATAGCTATATTTTGTCCTCAGACAAGAACTTCATCTTTTATCTACAAAGGAGATCTCAGTGATATTACAAAATTAGAAGTTAATTCTGGCATAATTGATTGTTGTATCTCTTAATGAAAAACAATGATTTTTAAATTATATAAAATGAACAGAACAAGAAACACCATGCTATTTCTTGTCCCTTTGCTATTAATCTAAAATTATGTTAATGAACTCATAGGAATAAAAGAAAAATGTCTTCCTTGATGATTCATGTTTTTGAAAGAGAACCAGGTTTGAGAGATAAGAATCTGAGACTTTTAGCTTCTTTCCTACACACATGATTTAGTTTTGTGCCTGAAATCTTGAGATTCTTACCAAACTTAGGACACACTTTTAAATCCAACACGAATGTGAGAAATAAAGGCAAAATATTTCATTGTGAAATGATATTTCCTTTAAAGTTTGAAGTGGATACAAGTGGAACTGTTAAATTTTACCAATTTAAAATGTGAGAGACTTGTCTATTATAATGATACCAGCTCGCCTTTCACAGGCTATTAGGGAGACAGCCAGTTTCCTTCTGCTTACTGAATGAAGAGAATCTAAGCTGAAGTAGGGAATCCTTGTTTAGAGTTAAAAATTCAGCGTCCTCACCATTTTTGGGTGCTGACTTGCTTACTTAATTTGGGCCATATTGGTATTTTTACTTTGAATAACTCAATGATGAAATGGTAATAATATATCCAACTTACTCCCTAATATTAAAAAGCAGTGCAGGGCTTCCCTGGTGGCGCAGTGGTTGAGAGTCTGCCTGCCGATGCAGGGAACGCAGGTTCGTGCCCCGGTCTGGGAGGATCCCACATGCCGCGGAGCGGCTGGGCCCATGAGCCATGGCCGCTGAGCCTGCGCATCCGGAGCCTGTGCCCCGCAACGGGAGACGCCACAACGGTGAGAGGCCTGCGTACCACAAAAAAAAAAAAAAAAAAAAAATGCAGCGCAGCTCTGATATGAACAAAAATTCAAGACAGAGTAAATAGCTAGATCTTTTTGTTATAATACTGCCAAAGTAATAAAATCTTAGTATTTTTATTATTATTTGTTGATCATAAGGTAAAAAGACATGTTGAGAAAAAGTGCTGTTGTCCAACTTTCTCTTCTTCCTACTGTTCATACATAGATAATATCCTTACTTCATTGACAGAAAATGTTTTCAATTTTTCCATGGATTTTTTTCTGAGGTTCAAGTTTTATAAGGAAAGTTAATAAAATATGAAAAGAACCTTGGCAATTGTTAAAAAAAAGTAGTGCTTTGTGATTATGAGGTGAAGTAAAGATTGTTCTTTTTAAATAAGTCCACACTAGGGTGTTGATATGAATTATAATGAGGCCATGGGCATGAAAGCACCTGGCACTTATATCAGTACTCTCTCTAAAAAAGGTTCATAAAATATTACATATTTTATATGTTTATGAACTCATATACATTAATATTGCATTTTATTAAAATATATCCATTTATAAAATATATATGTTACACACATATAAATATACAAATTAGAAAGCTATATCTCTAGATCTTCCTATAGATATCATAAGCTTGATGTTCTCTTCTTTGAGAAAGAGTTTCCTTGGAGAGTCTGGTACTAGCTCTGGAACCACCCCTACATCTCTAACTTTTATCATATATTTCCAGACTGCTTCAAGTCTAGGGTCACTCAGTGGAATTTCCAGACAGTGCATAGTCACAATTTTACTACAATTATACTTTGAGTTTCATAACTTGAAACAGGCAATCAGGCTCAGAAACCAACCACATGAAGGAAAGCGTGAGGCATGGAATAGCTCTACATGTCTCCCTTCCCTAAACCTCACTTTTTCAGAACTATAAGAATTCGTTGTAGCTCCAGCCACTTCAGGAGGATGAACTTCTCCTCTATCTGGAAATCACACAGGCATTCTTAATCATTTCTCAATTTTGGCATTCAGTCGGCAATGCTTTGTAAATTCACCTTCTCTCCCTATTTAAGAGCTGCAGGAAGAGTAAGGGCAAATTCATAAAATACGCACAGTGCCCCCCATATAGAAAGTTTGTGGCTAAATGATGTTCAACACTATTTGCAAGGCTGGCAATTTAGAGTAAAGGTTGGAGATCAACCAGCTCTTTTAAAAGGACAAATTGTTCTCACACCATTGATTATAGAGATCTGTTCAATAGGAGAATGAAGAATGCCTACTTGACTTGTCAGACACTCAAAGAATCTTAGGCTTTAGAGCTAAGAATGTAATTTTGTCAGCAGATTGATATAAGTCTGAGACCTGGCTCTATCATTGACAGCGAGTGGGTCCTGGGCACGTGACTTAGCCACTCTTAAGTTTCAGCATTCTCATCCATAAAGTGGAGATAGTTCATTCAAAATATATTCAGCCAACATTTACTCTGCTCAAGACCTGCCAATCACGTGGTGATAATGTCTACTTCATAATACTATTGCAAGGACTAAAAGAGATTATGGACGTTGTGTTTTTAGAATAGGTCTGGTGCATAAAAAGACACACAGTAAATGTTTATTAAAATATTTTATCAACTATTCTTCCCTGTTAGGTAATTTTATTATTATTTTTGTTGAATCATGTTCATCAAATAAAACATTTAATATAGCCACTTTCCTAGAAATTAAAAATAGGTGTAGTGATGAAGTGAATCATCAAGGAAGAAGCTTAGTCTTAGTGAAGGTAATGATCCTTACTGAGTTACTAGATTGAGGTCATATTGTCTGTTACGCGGGATTCTTTCATCTTTACCAAACATGAAACCCATACTACTTCAGAATGAACTAAAACAAACTGGAAATTTTGCTATGCTTTTCTTTCTTTTGCTTTTGTTGTTCTTTGGTTGGTTTTGTTTTGTTTTGAGAGTTACAGTGTTTCTTCCACTTCGTCCTTTGGGAATGAGAAAATTGTTTTCTTGTTCACATACTCTTAGATTTTCCTCTAAAAGACTGCTTTTCAATAGTATGATATATTACTAAAATAGTAATAGATTAAATTTAACATGCATGACATTATGAAAATTTAGCATGCATCTTAAAGTAAAATTATGCAAAAAACTAACTAAAAATTTAGCATGCAACCTCAAGCAAATTCACTCAAAGGCGACTGAAATATGGAAAGCAACTGAAATATGGAAAGCAACGATAAGATTACCCTTTATTCCCACACTGAAAGAATCATTAAAGAAGTTGGTACAAATGAGCATTTATTTTTGAATGTGGCTGAGTGAGATTTAGGGGTTCAAGAAGGTTCTAGGATTCTGAGAATATTTCAGAGTATCAAAGACCCATTGGCAATTAAGAGCAGCAAAGGGCAAGAAGTATCTAAATCTGCCTACATCAAACCATCAAAATCTCTAAGATCTTTTATTCTAGGTTTCCACAAGGAAATATACAAGCTGAATTTTAAAAGAGCAGCATTGTTATGGATAAAGATTAAGAGCAAATTCTAAACAGTTATAAACAAAGGCGTAGAAACAGAGGTATACACATATATATAAATTCTTTTCCACTAAATTGTAAATTCTTCTCTACATATTCTCTATATTATGACCGTCCATAACTTCAGGGAAAAAATAGGTGCCCATTAAATAATAAGGAAAAAGATAGGTGGCCAAGGAAGCTGAATACTTTTTTATCCATCCACTAAAAAATTTATAAGCATCAAATCATCCACATATTTTCATAAGCATATGAGAATAAATTGGTAAGTATTGCATGCATGGATAAGTACATATTTTTAATAATGTGTTGAGGTGAAATTCACATAACATAAAATTAAGCATTTTAAAGTAAACAATTCAGTGGTATTTAGTACATTTACAAAGTTGTGAAATCTATCTAGTTTCAAAACATTATCATCACTCCAAAGTAAAGCCCTTTACCCAATAAACAATTTCTCCTCATTCTTCCCATCCTCTAGCCCTTGGCATCCACCAGTCTGCATTGTGTCTCTAAGTTAATAACCCTACAATGGCCTCTAAGTGCTCAAGTAAAAGAATATGTCACACACCTCTCACTTTAAGTCAAAAGCTAGAAATGATTAAGCTTAGTGAGGAAGGTATGTCAAAAGATGAGATAGGCCCAAAAGTCCTCTTGTGCCAGTTAGCAAAGTTGTGAATGCATAGGAGAGGTTCTTGAAAGAAATTTTAAATGCTAGTCTAGTGAACACACAAATGATAAAAATGGGAAACAGCCTTATTGCTGAGATGACAAAAGTTTTGGTTGTCTGGATAGAAGACCAAAGCAACCACAACATTCCCTTAAACCAAAGTCTAATCCAGAGTAAGGCCTTAACTCTCTTCAATTTTATGAAGGCTGAGAGAGGTGAGGAAGCTGTGGAGGAAGAGTATAAAACTAGCAGAGGTTTAAGGAAAAAAGCCATTTTCATAAGCTAAAAGTGCAAGAAGCAGCAAGTGCTGATGTAGAAGATACAGCAAGTTATCTAGAAGAACTAAGTAAAATAATTAATGAAAGTGGCTCTAGTAAACAACAGATTTTCAGTGTAAATGAAACAGCCTTATACTGGAAGAAGATGACATCTAGGACTCTCAAAGCTAGGGATGAGAAGTTAATGCCTGGCTTCAGAGCTTCAAAGAACAGGTTGACTATCCTTATACGAACTAATGCAGCTGGTAATTCTAAGTTGAAGTCAATGCTCATTTACCATTCCGAAAATTCTACGGCCCCTAAGAATTCTGCTAAATCTACTCTGCCTGTGCTCTCTCAATGGAACAAGAAAGCCTGGATGACAGCACATGTGTTTACAACATGGGTTACTAAATATTTTAAGCCCACTGTTGAGAACTACTGCTCAGAAAAAAGAAGATTAGCTTCAAAATATTACTGCTCACTGACAATGCACCTGGTCCCTCAAGAGCTCTGATGGAAATATACAACAAAATTCATGTTGTTTCCGTGTCTGCTAACACAACATCCATTCTGTAGCCCACGGGTCAAGGAGTAATTTTGACTTTTAAGTCTTATTATTAAAGAAATACATTTCATAAGACTATAGCTTTCATAGATAGTGATTTCTCTGATGGATCTGGGCAAAGTCAATTTAAACTCTTCTGTAAAGGATTCACCATTCTAGATGCCATTAAGAACATTCTTGATTCAGGGGAAGACATCAAAATAGCAACATTAACCCGAGTTGGGAAGAAGTTGATTCCAACCTTCATGGATAACTTTGAGGGGTTCAGGACTTCAGTGTAGAAAATAACTACACATGTGGTGGAAATAGCAAGAGAACTAAATTAGAAGTGGAGCCTGAAGATGTGACTGGATTGTTGCAATCTCATGATAAAACTGGAACGGATGAGGATTGCTTCCTATGAATGAGCAAAGAAAGTGGTTTCTTGAGATGGAAATTTCTCCTGATGAAGATGCTTTGAAGATTGTTAAAATGACAACAAACGACTTAGAATACTACATAAATTAGTTGATAAAGCAGTGGCAGCGTTTTATAGAACTGACTCCAATTTTGAAAGAAGTTCTCTTTGTAAAACTCTGTCAAACAGCAATGCATGCTACAGAGAAATTGTTCTTGAAAGGAAGAGTCTGATGCAGCAAACTACACTGTTCTCTTATTTTAAACAATTGCCCGAACTACACCAACCTTCAGCCACCACCACCCAGACCAGTGAGCAGCCATCAATATTGCAGCAGGATCCCCCGCCAGCAAAAAGATTACAACTCACTGAAGTCTCAGATGATAGTTAGCATTTTTTTAACAATAAGGTATTTTTTTCAGGTACGTGCATTGTGTTTTTAGACCCTAATGCTATTGCACACTTAATAGACTTACAGTACACAGTGAAAACATGACTTGTGTGTGCACTGGGAAACCAAAAAATTCATATCACTTGCTTTATTGCCGTGTTTGCTCTATTATGGTGGCCTAGAACTGAACCTGCAGTATCTCTGAAGTATGTCTATATTCTCTATATATCTATATACACCAAAATTTGTTTATCCATTCATCCCTTGATTGATATTTATACTGTTTCCACACTTTTGGCTATTGTGAATACTGCTGCTATGAACACGAGAGTACATGTGCTTTTTTGAGTAGCTGTTTTCAATTATATTGGGTATATAAGTAGGAGTGGAATTGTGGGGTCGTATGGTAATTCTGTGTTGAACTTTTATGAGGAATCGCCAAACTATTTTCCAGTGGCTGCATCAATTTGCATTCTCACTACCAGTATATGACAATTTCAATTGCCACACATCCTGAACAGCACTTTTAAATTTCCTTTACTTTTAATTAAGTATTATTGTATCCACCCTACTGAGTGTGAAGTGGTACTTCATTGTGGATTTGATTTGCATTTCCTTAACAGCTAATAATGTTGAGCACACATTCATGTGTTTGTTGGCCATTTGTATATCTTCTTTAGAGAAATATCTCTTCAAGAATTTGCCAATTTTTAAATTGAATTGTTTCTATTTTTCTTGATGATCTGTAAGAGTTCTTTATATATTTTGGCCCTTATTAGATATATAATTTGACAATATTTTCTCCTGTTCTCTAGATTGTCTTCACTTTCTTGATAAGATCCTTTGATGAACAAGTTTGAAATTTTGATGACGTTCAATTAACTTATTTTGTCTTTTGTTGCTCCTGCTTTTGTTGTCATAGCTAAGAATCTATCACAAAATCCAAGGTCATGAAGGTTTATTTGTTTTCTTCTAAACATTTTATTATTTTAACCCTTATATTTATGTCATTGACCCATTCTGAGTTAATTTTTGGTAAATGTTCTGAGGTAGGGGGTCTAACATCAGTATTTTGCATGTGAATATCCACTTGTCCCAGCACCATTTGCGAAAAGACTGTTATTTCCCCCATTGAATTGTCTAAGCACCCTTGTCAAATATCAACTGGCCACAGACGTATGGGTTTATTGCTAGACTCTCAAGCCTATGCCATTGTTATATATGTCTATCCTATGCCATTACCACAATATTTATATTGCTATAGCCAGGTAGTGAGTTTTGAAACTAGGACGTATGATTCCTTTAACCTTGTTCTTTTTTCAAGATTGTTTTGACTATTTGGGGCCCCTTGCAATTCCATAAGAATTTGAGGACCACCTTTTCACTTTATGCAAAAAAGGTCTTGGGATTTTGATAGAGATTGCATTGAATCTGAAGATCACATTGGGTAGCATTGACATCTTAGCAATATGGAGTCTTCCAACCCATGAACTTGGGATGTCTTTCAGTTTTTTTAAAGTCTTCTTTAATTTCTTTCTGCAGTGTTTTGTACTTTTTGCTGTCCAAGTCTTCATCTTCTTAGTTATAGCTATTTCTAGTTACTTTATTCTTTTGGACACTATTACAAATGGAATTGTTTATTATTTCCTTTTTTATTGTTTATTGCTGGTGTATAGAAATACAACTGATTTGGGGTTGTATTAAGGGTATTGATCTTACACCCTGAAGATTTGCTGAATTCATTTTTTACTCTATTAGTGTTTTTGGATTTGGAAGGAATTTCTACCTATAAGATCATGTCATCTACAAAGAGAAATAGTTTTACTTCTTTTCCAGTCTGGATGCCTTTTATTCAATGATTGATTGATTGATTTTGGTGCCTAGTTGCTCTGGCTAGAACATCAAGTACAATGTTTAATAGCAAAGGTAAAAGCTGGCATTCTTGTCTTCTTCATAATATTAGGAGGAAAGGTTTCAGTCTTTCACTATTGAGTGTGATATTATCTCTGTGTTTGTCATAAATGCCCTTCATCATATTAAGGAAGTTTCCTCTATTCTTAGTTTTTGTGATATTTTTGTCATAAAATGCTGTTGATTCTGTCAAATGTTTTTCTGTGTCAGTTGAGATATCATGTGTGTGTAAGTGTGTGTGTTTGCCTTTTGTTCTATTAAGATAGTGTATTAGATTGATTTTCTTATGTTGAACCACCCTTGAATTCCTGGGATAAATCTCACTTGGTCCTGGTGTATAATCTCTTTAATATACTGTTTGGTGGTTTAGTTTGCTAGTATTTATTGAAGACATTTGTGTCTATAATAATAAAGGATATAGTCTGTAATAATCTTTTTTTGTAACATCTTTATCTGGTTTTGGTATCAAGATAACGCTGGTTCCACAAAATGAGTTAGAAAGTGCCCCCCCCCTTCTTCTTGTAAGAACTTGGAAAGGATTGGTGTTATTTCTTCTTTAAATGTTTGGTAGAATTTGCCAGTGAAGACATTTGGTCCTGGCATTTTCTTTGTTTGGAGAATTTTTTATTACTGATTCAACCTCTACTTGTTACAGGTTTGTTCATATTTCTTCTTGAGTCAGTTTTGGTAATTTGAATGTTTCTAGGAATGTGTCAATTTCAATGAGATTATTTAATTTGTTGGTGTACATTTGTTCATAGTATTTTCTTATAATCTTCTTAAAAAATATTTCTGTATGGTCAGTAGTAACGTCCCCACTTTCATTTCTGATCCTGGTTATTTGCAAATTGTCTCTTTTGTTTTTGTCATTCTAGCTAAAGCTTTGTCAGTTTTGTTTTCAAAGAACCAACTTTTGGATTTACTGATACTATTATTTTCCATTCTGTATTTTATTTATCTCGATTTGAACCTTTATTATTTTCCTCCTTCTGTTAGCTTCGGGTTTAGTTTGCTCTTCTTTTTCTAGGTCCTTAAGGTATAACGTTAGGTTCTTAAACCGTCCTCTGACTACTGCCTTTGCTTTGTCCCATAAGTTTTATGCTGTGCTCTTATTTCCATTCATCTCTTAGTATTTTTAATTTCCCTTGCAATTTATTCTTTGAACCATTAGTTGCTTGAGTGTGTTGTTTCATTTTTACATATTTGTGTTTTTTCCAATTTTCCTTCTGTTATTTATTTCTAGCTCTATTGTTGTCAGAAAAAAATTCTTTGTGCAATTTCAGTCTTCTTGAATTTATTAAGACTTGTTTTGTGGCTTAACATATGGTCTACTCTGGAGAATTTTCTATGTGCATTTGAGAAGAATGAATATTCTGTGCTTGTTGGGTAGAGTAGTGTATATATATCTGTTAGGTACAGTTGGATTATAGTGTTGTCCGAGTCCTCTATTTCCTCACTGATCTTTTATCTAAATGTTCTCTGTTATTGAAAGTGAGCTATTGAAGTTTACAACTATTATTCTTGAAATGTCTATTTCTCCCCTTCAAGTTTGTTGATGTTGGTTTCATATCTTTAGGGGCTCTGTTGTTTCAGGTGTATATGTTTATAATTATTGTATTTTCTGGGTAAATTAATTCTTTTATCAATATATAATGTCTTCCTTTGTCTTTGTAATAGATTTTGACTTAAAGTTTATGTTGTCTGATACTAGTTTGTCTTTTTTTTTACTATTTGCATGGAATATCTTTTTTAGTAGACTTTTTTTTATAACTTCTGAATGCATAATGTCAATGGTAATCAAATTAATAATTAATTCATGCATCCATTGATTTATTCATCTGAAATTAACTGATTACCTGTTATCCCTAAATTAAAGATTTTGCCGTCAAGTCGCTTTCATTTTAACCCAATCTCTTAATGGCACAGAAATTGTGTTTAAAGTGTGGTCCCTCAAATAAAAGAGAACATTTTTATTAAAATGTTTTTAATCACCTTTATTGAAATATAAGTTATGTATAACAAACTGTGCCCTTTTAAGAATATTGCTTAATAAGTATTGCAAATGCATACATTCATGTAAACCCATCACAATCAAGGTATAGAACACTTCCACCTCAAAATATTTCCACAGTCCCTTCAATCCCAGCCCCACACAAGTATTTCTCCCCTTCCTCCCACTAAAGTCTAGATTGTCTTATCTACAATTTCAAAGAAATGGATTCATAATGTACTTACTCTTTTGTAGCTGTTTCCTTTTGCTTAGCAAAATGTATATGAAATTCAGACATATTGTTGTGTATATTGGCAGTCCATTCGTTTTAATTGCTAAGTAGTTTTCCATTGTATAAATATATAATGTATTTACCCATTCACCCACTTATGAACACTTTATTCCAGTTTATAGCTACTATAAATAAGCTGCTATGTGTATATGTATATATTTTTGTGAACACTTAGGTAAGTAAATACTTGGGTATTGAACATATGAAAACTTTGCCCTGATGGTTACCTAGGCCACAATTATTTGGACCTTGGGGGGAAAATCAATTTTTAAACTTTCTTTTTAAGAAAATGTTTTATACCTGTCTTACTTATAATATCTATCCCTGGACTTTTTGTATTCCAAATGTTTGTGATGCTGAGAAGTAAAGTTCATTTTATGTGATATTCATGCATTTTAATCTACTTTTGGTAGATACTTAAGGATATTAAACCCTCATTTAAATATGAAAAAAATACTTGGGTAAATACTTACACGTGCAATTCTAAGTCAAATGTAAGTGTATTTTAAAACATAAAAAGTTGTCAGTTTTCCAAAGTGATTGTACCACTTTACACTCCCACCAGAAGAGATTTTCAGTTGCTCCCCATCCTCTCCAACACTTAGTAATGTAGCCTTTATAATGGAGATGTTTCAGTATCTCATTTGGTTTAATTGTCATTTCTCCAATGACTAATGATGATAAGGATATTTCCATTTGCTTTTTGGCCATTTATGTGTCTTCTTTTGTGAAATATCTATTGGAGAATTTTGCCCATGTTTTAGTTGGGTTGATTGTATTCTTAACATTGAGTTGTAAAAATGTCTTACATATTCTGAATACAAGCCCTTTGTAGACAAATATATTACCGTTTATTATAGTCTGTGGCTTTTAGTTTTATTTTCTTAATGTTCTCTTCCAAAGAGACAAAGATTTTGATTTTAACGAAGTTCAGCTCGTCAATTTTTCTTTTATGCATAGTACTTTTTGCTTTTTGGGAAATCTTTGTTAAACCAAGATTGCATAGATTTTTCTCCTTTATTTTGTTCTAGAAGGTTTATATTTTCATATTTACATTTAAGTATATGATACATTTCAACTCACATTAACTCCTGTTGAGAATAGAATCTTTTCTGTGATTCAAGAAGCTTGAGGATGTAATTGATTCTTTGCTGGGTAATATAGGAATAGCACTGACAACATACATAACACATTTATTTTTTAGGCAAAGCCATTGAAAGAAATGTGTCATTACTTTGTGGATTAAATAGGTATCATATTTACTATAAAATGTGTAAGAGCCTACAGCGTTTGCAAACAGAATTCAGCAATATGAACCAAAATTATCTATGCATTTATCCTTGAACCAGCAAAGTGATTTCTAGGATTACATTCCCAAAATGAAATGGCATAAAATATCATGGCACGAGACCATTTATCATAGCACTATTATAATAACAAAGGCTAGAAGCAGAGCAGAAAAGTGGTTGCCAGGGCGGGAGGTGGGGGCAAAAAGGAGAGGTTGGTAACAGGGTACAAAGTTTCAGTTATAAGATGAATAAGGTCTGAGGATCTAACGAAAAACATGGTGACTGTAGTGATAACACTGTATTGTATAATTGAAATTTGCTGAAAGAGTAGAACTTAAATGTGCTTACCTCCCCCCAAAAAGGATAAATACGTGAGGTGATGGATGTGTTAATTAACGAGATGGGTGGAATCCTTTCACAAGGTACCCATATGTCAAATCACCACAATGTACATTTTAAATGTCTTGTAATTTTATGTCAATTATACCTCAATAAAGCTGAAATAATAGGTCTTAAAAAAAAAAAAGACTGGAAATGACCCAAACATCATCAGTTGAGGACTCCTGAGTAAATTATGGTTCATCTGCATTTTGGAGTACTACACGGCTGTTAAAGAAATTGGGAATATATTTATATACTGCTCTATAGAGTCCTTCAAAATGTATTATTAAGTAAACAACAAATTGTCATGAAGAAAAATGTGTATAATACATGCCCATTTATTTAACAGAGTACTGATATATAATTATATAGTTTTGAAAATGAATAATCCTAAAAATAAAATAATAAAGTAATATAAATTACCTAAGAGGGGAAAATAGGTTGAAGGAATCAGGGACAGAAACCAAACTTCACAGAAAATGCTTTACTTTATACATTTGTTTAGAACCATGTAAATGCTTTACATAATTAGAGGAAGAAGCTAAAGTGAAACAACAGCTTCCAAGAACCAAAGAAAAAATGAACTGAGCAATGCATCCAGTTGGTGCCTTAATCACACAGTGAAAAGTTATTTAAGTGACTGTTAAAGATGGTAATTTGATGATGAATTTCCAGGGAGGGATATAGCATAAAACCCAAAAATAACTACACGATAAATCTCAAGGAATTTTCAGCAATCATATTTCAGTAATAATATCAGTATTGTTCTAAAATCATGTTATATATGTAAGAAAAGAGATTATTTATAAAGACATTAAGTAAAACCTCATAATCTTAAATTCTTACATTTTAACTGGAAATAACCATATAACTCATGGCATGTTTTCCCTTAAAAACAAAAACAAAAACAAAACCCAAAACTTTACCTCTGTCCAGCGAGTCAGCTTAGGAGCTGATCCACATAGCACCAATAACATCTCTAACACCAAGATTGTTGGCTTTAAGTAACATTTTGTACTAAAAGGATACAGGCTTCTTGGAGAAATGGCTGACTACAGGTCCAGGGAAGAAAATGTACAAATGAGCCTGAAAGATCTGATTATAACAGAAAGCAATAAAGTTATCAAATACTATTAAAGTTAGATCAAATAGATTTAGGAAGCAACTTGAAGAGACATCTACTGGATAAAAGTGAGACTTTGGAGAATATTCTAATAATAAAACAAATGGACTAAAACATAGCAAACCTCTTAAAATCCATCAGTCCACAATAATATAAAGTCTTCACTGGTCACTATATCAGTCATCTATTACCAATAGTCTTGTGAAATAGACCACCCAAAACTCAGTGGCTTAAGCAAAATTCATGGATTCTTGTTCATATGTCTGTGGGGCTCCTGGAGGTCAGCTGCTCTAGTTTGGGTTTGCCTGGGCTTGGCTCCAAGCAGCAGATGGGGTCCAGATCCCCTCCGCATTTCTGTCATCCTCCTTGGGTCAGGAGCAGACTGATGAGACATGTTCTTCTCATGATAGAGACGGAAGGCAAGAAAGCAAGCCTAACCACACAAGCACATATCAAGCTGCTTATTGCTGTTTGGCTGCCATTAGCCAAAGTAATTTCTCATGACTGACCCCAAAGTCAAGAGGGGAAAGAACACTCTGCGTCTACTAAAATTAACTCAAAAGTATAATAATAAAGCATGACATTAATTCTTCATCCCACACAGGTGGGATGAAGAATTAACGTCAATAATTTAATCTCCCACAGCCACTTTTGGGACATTTTCTAGAGAACCAACTAATAATGTGAAATATCAGTAAATAAAAAGATATTTAAAAAATACATATCCTGCCTTTCCAGTGCAAACTATGCATCAAGATATTCAAAGAGTTGATGAAGAATGTATTTTAAAACTAATAAATGAAGAAAGAACAATGAAATTAGAATATTGCCATTCTTGGATACTCTAAAATTAGAATATCACTATTCTCTACTGGTAATGAAATAACGTATTGGCACATAATCATCAGTGCCTGATAGAAATATATGTGAAAAGCTTATGGAGCAAGGAAACTAACAAATAATACCAGAGTTGCCAGGGAGTAATTGAGAACCAATTTAAATAGACTCCCACTAGCCAAAGATGACAAAATTTGAGCATCAATAAGCAGAATAAAAGCAATGGATCAAAATTCATTAAAATATTTGAATGTATGAGTCATAAAAATATTGAACACAAACAAAATTCAAACAAGTAAAAATAAAACATGGGTGACATTTGGATGATAGAAAAAAATCAACTCATTATTTTAAACATAGGAAAATAAAGGAAACAATCAGGCATTTGCCCAGCTTTTCCTATATGAGCTGTAACACAGGGTAAACAAATAGTTGATTAGAGGAAGTTTCCCTTTATGCATGTATTTCAGTTAATAAACTAATAATGATTGAATAAATTAGAATATCACTATTTTACAACCCCTAATAGATTAATAGATTTAAGCAATGCTCATCAATTGCTAACATTACCCAAAGAAAGACAAACAGATATTGCATATCTCTTGAGTAAAATGCATAATGCCACCTATAAAGTAGTATTTTCCAAACTTTCTAGCTTCAATCTAATCAAGTCTCTAGATCTCACCTCTAATTTATATGAGGTGCAGGGGAGGCAGAAACATGTTACATTAAACCTTGGGGTGCAATTTGCAAAACCCAGAGCATAAGAAAGTACAATACAGAAACTGCTCAGACAAATAAGATCGTCCATGAATTGATAATTGTTGGAAGTTGGGTAAAGGAACATGGACATTTTGAATTGTATTTTTGCATTTATCTGAATTTAAATAATATTTTCTTTTTTATTTAAAGTAAGTCATGCTGGGCATTTGTTGAAACTATGTGTGGTTTAAACAAAGAGAACAAGTCTCATTTTGGGGTGTATGTAGAGCCCAAGTTATCATTTAAGCTGTCTGACTAGTGAACCAGAGTGGCAGTGGCTAGTGGACATTTTCTGAGTCACTGCGCTCCCCTCTGAATACTATTCAGAGTGCCATCTAATATCAGTGACTTTCAGAGATTAATGACAAAACTAAAGTGGGTGCTAGTTTGTAAAATTCAGAAGTTAATCTCTCATCTAGAGCAGTAACTAAAATCCCTGGAATAGGAGATTGAACAGTTATTCAAAAAAAAAATCACCCATGTGATCACATTCATGCGTTAGACTAAATATGTTTCCTATGTGTCTGATGATCAAACATCATGAGTATCTTTATAAATAACTTATGATCGCATGTCATCATGAACAATTGTACACATCATAAAAAGAAACTCTTGCTGATGTGAGTCAATGAATTGCCACCAATACTTAAATTAAGGTAGTAAGATGGGAACATGGTGACTCTCTTCTGCTTTCATGTATATTACTTTGGCATTCATGAAGGTCTGGCATTAAATGACATCATTTTTTTTTTTTTTTTGTACCGCAAGATTCCTGTATGCTAGAGCTATCCTCTTATTGCCTTTGTGTTGTTAAGCCTCTGTAAGGGAGTAACCTAATAAGAATTTTAATAGTGCATAGACAATGTGACTCTAAACAAAAATGTGCAAGGACTGCTATTAAGAAATATTTATCAGTAAATCTCATTGCTTTAACTACAGAGACTCTGATTTGCAAATGGGATGTCTGTGTGGGTGTAATATTTAACTGATTTCTCTAGATTTAAATTTCATGGGGAAAGACATTAGTTCTTGGATACATGACTTTGAAATAATGGTATTTATTGACTTTGATTATGCTTTTTAACTGAGGTCAATGTGAAGCTTTGGCATTAGAAAATGTCTTAAATATGTTGAATTGTATGTGAAGTCAACTAGTAAAACATAACTCTTCAATTTGAAACAGATGGGGACTGAAGACATAAAGTTTAGGGAGATAGATTGGGGTGGGGGATACAAAGAGACAAAGACATATGGAAGGAAGGAGGGATGATATAAAGCCTCTAAATAGGTACATGAATGGAAATGCTCCTTTACGTTGTCCATAGATGACAGTATACTCATGGAATTTGTTGTTTTGTTTTGGTGAAGTTGGCTGAAATTTAAATACTGTTAGTTTTAGGAAAGTAATCAGTAGAGTAATTGGTTCCAGTACTATGAAAATTAAGAACGTGTCCTTCCTGTGCCTCCTGTTAGTTCATTTCTAGAGTAAGAGTGTTGTATATACAGCCAAATGGATTATTGGTCTGTCTCTGAATGTCAGCCCTCATGCCCATATAGGACACTTATGTCTATAAAGGTATAATATAAGTTATAACCTCCCCAGGAAAAGCATCAGAGAGAAATCTAAATTACAGTTTTTGTTCAGCCTCAACTCTTGTTATTAATTATGCTGTTCCATTATTTTGCTATTTATGAAGTGGGGAAGAGCAGTCATATGTTCCTCTCCATTTGGGCCAGTTGGGAAGTGGGCAGAGCTCCTTGGAAAACTAGATCATCCCACCAAATTACTATGCCAAAAACACATAAAGTGTATATGCCGAGTGCTACAGAAGGATTAACACCCAATCAAGGTTTAAGATACAGCAGAGTTATATGGGGATGAAGATTAAAAATTTAGATTCCTGGGATTTGCTTTTAGAAAATTCCAAATCATGAGATATTGGAGCAAGCCCAGGAATCTGTATTGTAGTGAACAGCCCAGGTGATTTCAATATGTGTAGTTCCTAGAACGTGATTATCATAAACACTAATAAGCTGATACAATATGAAAAGACGTAGAAGTTAGAAAACCTACATTTACTCTTCAAGAGATTATAAGAAAATATTAAAGTTCTCATTGTAAGAATGTAGGTGAATTTATAAACATATAGATCTACATTATGCAATATATTCTTATTCATGTATTAATTTTTTAATGGCAAAATAGTTGAAATGGTAAATTTCCCACACAGTAAATAAAATTAAATTCCAAATTAACTAAGCATAGCATTCACCAGTTATTGTCATTTTCAGCACACCAAATGTATGCTAATTTAAATTTACAAATTGTACAACTCAGTAAAAGTCACATAGCTGTGAAAGCCCCATGAAAACTTAAAAAGACATAAAAATGCCCAGCCTTTTAAAAACATTTTTGGCATTGTTTTGAATATAACCAGGCACAGTCTCTGGTGGGTTTTTTTGGTTTTTTTTTTGTTTTTTACCACATAGCTACTATTAAGAACACTTTCCTCTGCTAGGAGAGATAAAAGCAACAGTGGATGGCTGTTAGAGTCTGGCCAGGAAAAGAAAACAGTAGAAGCAATCTCCAGAAAATCTTCAAGAGAATCACTTGATATTTACTATAAGGTTCCGATTCCTAGACTCCCCGCCTTATACATATTAAATAAGGATCTTGTTGAAAGGGGGTACCAGGATGATCATGGATATCTGTAAGTAAATAATGTCCACTTTGGGATGCATAGGCACAATGATGTTATCAAATTCTCTCCTTACAACAGAAAGGAAAAAAATATTATGTAGCTTGAATTTTCCTTTGTATTTTCTGAAACTTTTGCTTCTTTCAGTAATGACAAAGGAGAGCCTCCACTGCAGGGCCTGGGTTAAAATAAGGTGAATGAGGCTCTTGCTTTGGTTGCAAAAATTAAGGGGCTATTTAAGAAAAAAAAGAAAAGAAATAATAAAAGCAGAATACAGGGCTTCCCTGGTGGCGCAGTGGTTGAGAGTCCGCCTGCCGATGCATGGGACACGGGTTCGTGCCCCCGTCCGGGAAGATCCCACATGCCGCGGAGCGGCTGGGCCTGTGAGCCATGGCCACTGAGCCTGCGCGTCTGGAGCTTGTGCTCCGCAACGGGAGAGGCCACAACACTGAGAGGCCTGCGTACCGCAAAAAAAAAAAAAAAGAAAAGCAGAATACAGAGCTCTGCCAAGCCATATTAAATCCTGAAGTAAAATAAGTAATACTTAAAAGAAGTAAAATAAGTAATACTTACTCCTTTATTTAAATTTTTATTTTTGTTCATCATGGATAATTTTGCATTAATTTTATCTTTTTAAATAGTGCATTAAAATATTGTTTATTTTGATTACTGAGTTTTTCAGCACCTCCTTAATTTTTGGACCAGAGGCAAACGCCTCACCCTAGTTACAGCTCTGGTTCTATGCACTGTGCAGAATGGAATTGCCCCAGTTATTTAAAAGCATGTTAACATCCAAGCACGATGGGTTGTTTCCCTCCAATTGCATCTCCTGGGTAAATATGTTTCTGCCTGGAGCTAAGACCAATCATGCTCCCCAAATTTAGTTAGATCTACTATGTAATGAAGTCAAATGAACTTATGTTTTCCTAGACTGAGATTGAAGTGAGAGTGCCTTAAAACATATGGCTAGGTCAATAATTTTTAAAATTAACTAATGTACTAAAAAATGAAATAAGGGGGGGAGGAGGATATATTAAGGGGGAGGAACATGCTAAACTAGAGTGCCTGTATCCAGGTTTGAGTATAAAGTAAAAAAAAATAAAATACTGAGTTGATTAAATTATAGTTCTCCTCAACAACTAATAATGTCTTCAGAGGTTCTATTTGCTGTTATTATTGTATTTTGGATGGAAGAGTTTCTCTAAAGAAAATCTTCTTGAAGCCCCATGACCAAGAAGAAGAAACCCAAGCCAAGTATTTGATTGCCTACTAAGTACTTGTTGTGACAATATACTCACAGAAGCAGATTTTGTCATACTGGCTCTTTTACTATTGCAAAGTTTCACTATTGTCTTCATTAAACTAAAACAGCTTTTTTAAAACCTACACATGGCAGGGATCTTTTGAAAATTGTTAATTGTTCAAACATGGCATAGAATTGCAGACTAAAAAGTAATACGAAGTCTAAAACATAAAGTTAGCCTTCTGAGCACAGTTAAAGGAGCCAGGGTTTCGTTAATTGAGGTCGTAGTCATTGTGATGACAGTGCAATATGTTGGTGAAAATTTCTTAAAAGCCTCTAAAAGAAAAAGAGCAAGTTTGTAGCTGAGTACAGTTTGCAGTGGAGAGGTTCACCAATATGTTGATAGAGATTATCACTAGAAATACAATCTGAGTGCTTTTATCTTCCTATAAAAAGTGCATTGTTTGATTTTTCTATAATGAGATTATTTTGCCTACATACAAAGCATTTTAATAGTAGTCACCTTAGAAAAATATATTCATATCTTAATGTCAGTAGGAAAGTTTTTCGGTTAGGACCTAAAGGAAATTTCTTTTTTTTTTTGCATTATAAGGATTATAAAGCCCTTAATCGCATCCATTTTATATGGTAAAATTTTCAGAGACATTAAAAATTGAAATTGATACTTTAAGAAAGTGTTTATGTTATTGTCCTATACAGTGGTGGAGAAATGAGCAGGAAGACTACTTAGGTCATTTCAAGCTTCATAATTCTATAGTTTGAAACGCTTTTTCAAAAAAATTGAGAAAAGAGTATTACAGTAAGTTCTTGAGAATTTTGCTGGTTCCACTGTTACTGTAGAAAATACTTTTTTCATAAATTTCTATGAAAAATTTATATCTGCCATATATAGTTTTTCTTAATTTAAGAAAGTAAATATTTTATACCAAAAACCTAGTTCATTTCAGGAAAATAAAGTTCTAGCAACTTTTTAAAATATTTAAGGGTATGAAATGGTTTTCTTTGCCTCAAGCCTTTTTTGTAATTTATAAAGGGACAATTAAGACTACTATTTATGTCATATTTTCACTTATATTTTATCCCAAACTTAACTAATAATATTTTATTTAAGGATTCTCTAGTCATTCTTCTTTTTATCCATTTATTAAAAAAAAAATATTGCCTGTGTACCTACCATATGGCAGACACTGTGAGATCCTGAGGAGAGGCAAACAAGCTAGATGTAATGACTGTCCTCAGGAAGAAAATGCTATTTGCCTCAATTGCTTTGCAAAAAATTACCAACAAATGGCAAATTTCAAAATATCCTGCCCGTAACTCTGGACATAGTTATTCTAGACTCTATCAACCTTGGAGAAAATATTTTCAAAGGCATTTAGCTTTTTATTGTTAGAATGTCCTACATTACTTTGAGGAATAAAGCAATGGAAAATGGAAAAATGTATGCTCACTCTTACTCAACTGATGATGAGTGTTTTTTGAATAAAGCCCAGTGATGATAACCATGATAATGTCATATAATAATTCTGTTTTGATGTGGAAGTCAAATGCATTCATGAATTATACTTTAGAGGAAATAGTTCTATGTACCTAGGCATGCATTAATAATTTACACATTGGACAACTATGCCTCATTTGCATCCTTTTTAAATGTTTGAAAAATTTCAAACATAATGAAAAGCATGTCTGTTTGCACATGGGATTAATTTGCTGTTAGCAGTAAAAATTCTGCATAAAGCTATCTGTTCTATGAGGAAAAACATTCTACCCTCTGTACCTACTGGATGAAGAATGAAGCCTTGGTATGAATACAGACATGTCCTTACATGTTTCCAAAAGCATAGTTGACAAATCCCTCCCTTGACATGCCATGGCTTTTCTTTAATAATACAGAGAATGGACACTCTCTGAGGTTCCACTTTTATCGAAGATAGAATTTTTTTATAGACTAATGTGCCAACCAAGAACAACTAGAAAAAGCTTTAAAAATGTTTACAAGCCTTAAAGAGCAACTGAGGCCACCGAGAGTTGATGGGCAATGCTATCTAATAGAAGATAAGTGTATTTTGGCAGTCTGCTGTGCTATTACTTTCATTAAATTTACCTTAGGTGAAAAGCTAAGAAACTTTTTTAAAATTTTGTATTCCAAAAAAAAACACAAACAAACAATTACCAGGCATTTGACCTAATAAAACCCCAAATGACTGTAAAAGAAAAAAAGAAAGAGTTTTAAAAAAGGAGACAAAAAAGTAAAATAAGTGATTCAGATATTGGTGTTATCAGATCCAGAATTTGAAATAATTGTGATTAATATGTTAAGAAAATAGATAATATGATGAAAAATTTCACCAAAAAGTAGAATCTAAAAATAATCAAATAGAAATTCTATAACTAGAAAAATAAAACCACTTAAGTAAAAACAAAAAAACTTAAATGAGGTTAGGTTAGAATCAGCAGAAGAAAAAATTAGTAAACTAAATATTAAGCCAACAGAAAATATCAAGACTAAAGCATAGAAAATAATATAGAATGGAGAAAGAAAAATTACTTGATGGAAGAAAATTATTGCAAGTCATATATCTGATAAGGCATCGATATCCAGTAAATAGAGAGAAATCTTACAACTCAACAACAAAACAAACAACTCAATTAAAAAATGGGCAAGGACTTAATTAGACATTTCTCCAAAGACAACATACAAATGGCCAATAAGCACATGAAAAGATGTTGAACATCACTAATCATTAGGGAAACGAAAATCAAAACTGTGATGAGATACTACTTCATGGTCACTAGGATGGCTATTATGAAACAAAAACAAAAACAAGAAAACAAAAACAGAAAACAGTAGTGTTGACAAGAATGTAGAGAAACTGGAACTCTTGCATTGCTGGGAACCACTATGGAAAATGGTATGGTATACCTCAAGAATTATCATATGACTCAGCAATCTGCTTCTTGGTATATACCCAAAGGAATTGAAACCAGGGTCTTGAAGAAAGATTTGTACACCCATGTTCGTAGCAGCATTATTCCCAATGGCTAAAATGTGGAGGTAACCCAAGTGTCCATTGACAGATGAATAGATAAATAAAAAGTGTTATATAAACACAACAGAACATTATTCAGCCTTAAAAAAGAAGGAAATTCTGACACCTGCTACAACATGGAGGAACCTTGAGGATACTGTGCTGAGTGAAATAAGCCCATCACATAAAGACACATACTGTATGATCCCACTCACATGCAGTTCCTAGAGAAGCCAAACCCATAGAGACAGAAAGCAGAATGGTGGGTGCCAGGGCCTGGGTTAGGAGTGGTGATGGGGGAGTTGTTTAATGGGTGCAGAGTTTCAGTTTGGGAAGATGAAAAAGTTCTGGAGATGGATGGGGTTGATGGTTGTACAATGTGAATGTGTTTATTAATGCCACTGAACTGTACTCTTAAAAATGGCTAAGATGCGGCTTCCCTGGTGGTGCAGTAGTTGAGAGTCCGCCTGCCGATGCAGGGGACACGGGTTCATGCCCCGGTCTGGGAAGATCCCACGTGCCGTGGAGTGGTTAGGCCCGTGAGCCATGGCCGCTGAGCCTGCGCGTCCAGAGCCTGTGCTCCGCAACAGAAGAGGCCACAACAGTGACAGGCCCGTGCACTGCAAAAAAAAGAAAAAATGGCTAAGATGGTAAATTTTATATTATGTATATTTCATCATAAAAAAAAATGGGAACAAAAGGAAAAATTACTCGAGACACAGAATGTGGTAAAATTATCTAACATATACAAAATTGCAGTTCAAGCAAAAAAGGGGAGAAATAACTGGAATTAAGCAATATGTGATTAGAAACTGGCCAAGAATTCTCCCAAATTTATGAATGGTATCAGGTCACAGATACAAGAAGACCCTAAGCAGGAAAAAACACAAAGAAAACCACATCTTTGAAAATCATAGTAAAACTGCCCAGTACCACATTAAAAAATCTTAAAAATCACCACGGGGGCTAAAAAGATACATAACCTTAAAGGATCAGCAAAATGACATGATAACTGACATTTCAATATAATTTATTGAAGCCAAAATATATTGGAATGATGGTTTTTAATTGCTGAAAGAATAATTTCACAAACAATTTTCTGTAAACTAAAATATTATTTTTAAAAGGAAAGCAAAATAAGTATATTGTGAAACAAAATCTGAGATTTTTGCCACCAGTAGACCCAACTAAATGAAATAGCAAAGGACCTTTTTCATACAGAAAAAAATAAATCCAATGAAAACAACTAAATGAAGGAAGGAATGAAGAGCTATGGAAAAGTTAAGTATGTGTATAATTATAAATATTGACCTATAAAATAATAATAGTAATGTATCATAGGGATTATAACATAGAAATGCAATACAAGACAACAATAGCACAAAAACCAGAAAGGGGAAAGAGAGTTAAAGAGTTCAAATGTCCTTACATTGCCCTGGACATAGTAATTTAGACTATGATTAGTTAAGCATGCATACTATAATCCGAGGAAACCACTAAAAGCTGCTAGAGGAAAAAAGTTAAATAATACAAGTAATTGACTAATCCAATATAATTCAAAAAAGGAGGGGAAAAGGAAAAATCGACTAGGTAGGACAATTACAAAATAAATAGTAAGATAGTATATATCCAACTATATCAGCAATTATTTTAAGTATAAATAGACAAAGAACTCCAAGTAAAAACAAAGATTGTCATATAGAGTTTTAAAACTCAACCAAATGTAATATATAGAGAAGCATTTTAAATATAAACATACAGAAAAGTTAAAGTGAAAATAAAAAATATATACCTTACAAAAACTAATACAAAGAAAAGTGGGTTAGCTACACTGATATCTGACAAAATAAACTTTAAGGCCAGCAGCAATACTAGAGGATATAGCATACTGATTAAAGCATTCCTCTACCAAGGATATATAACAATTATATTTTTATTCAACAAATTATACATATATGACAAAATATATTAAAATATATAAAAATTATATTTGCTTATTTATAACAAAATGCATAAAGAAAAATTTACAGAACATAAAGAATATATAATATATGAATTACACAGTAAATAAACTTGATTTAACCAACAGACATAGAATACTCATGCACAAAAATTCTGGAGCAAACATTCTTTTCAAGCCTAAAAAATTAATATATACAAGACCTTAAGGTAAGTTTCAACAAAGTTCAAAGGATTGATATCATAAAGAACATGAATTCTGAATGCATAATATTAGGAAAAAAATCCTCCAATGTTTGAAAGTTGTCATACTAAGCATCTAAGTATCTATGGATCAAAAAATAAATCTCGATTATAAATGAAAAAAATATTTTCACCTGAATCATAATGAAAATCCCACATATCAGGACTTGTGGGGTGCAGCTAAAGTCATGTTAAGAAGACAATGTATAATCTTCAAAGAAGATATTAAAAAAGAAGAGTGACAATTAAGGTTATGAGTATCCATCTTAAGAATTTAGCCAGAAATTAGAAAATGAATGCATTAAAGAAAAAGAAAATAAGAGAAAAATAATTTTTAAAAGCAGAAGTCAATTATATGGAAAACAAATATACAATAAAAAGTAAATAAAGATAAACATTGATTCTTAGGAAAGATGATTAAAGTTGATAGTTCCCTATGATGAGTAATGAAGTTAAAAAGAGAGAAGAATAAGAATTACTAATACCAGGGAAAATGGAGCATCTGTAAGGATCATATATAAATATATAATGACCTCATTAGTGAATATTCTACCAAGCATTTAATGAAGAACAATAACAGTATTACATAAATCCTTCAAGAAAATAGGGAAAACTGAGAACACTTCTCATTTTGTTTTATAAGGACAGCATTACCTACCTTGTTCCCAAATTACAGGCCATTCTTCTTCATGAATTTAGCTGTAGAAACCCTATATAAAGTATTACCAAACAAAATTAATAAAAGTGTAATAAGGACAAACAAACAGGGCATATAACAGCAATTTAAGTGGTTAACATTTGAAAATTAACCAATGTTGTTAATCACATTAACAGAGAAAAGAAAAATTACATGATTGTATCAAAAGATGTTAAATACCTTTTGACGGAATTCAACAATATTAGTAGGCTGAGATTAGAAACAAATTTACTTAATCTAATAAATATCTATGTTAAAATGCAATGGGCACTATGCATAATGTTGAATAATTAAAAGCTACTAGATATTATATTTCATTATAAAGGTTCATTAATTGAGACAACAAAGATAAACAAGGAGACCAGTAAAACAAAATAGTGCATACATATACCTTCACATGTATTAACACTTGATTTTTTATTTTTAACAAAGATGACACTGCAAAACAATGAAGAAATTATGGTCTTTTCAATATACACTTCTGAGGTAACTGGATATTTTTATCAAGAAAAAAATTAAACCCTGATGTAGTGTTGATCTAAATGTGAAAGACATATTTTTTTGAAGCATAAAGTACATTACTACAAGGTAACATAATGATTTAGCATAGATTTTTTTTTCTTAAATAGGACACATGAAACAACCAAAATGGAAAATATTGAAAAGTTTAAGTTTCCTGTTTATCAAAAAAACAAACAAACAAACATGAAATAGACACAAAGTCAAGCTTACCCTGAGAGGGTAAGGTATTTTAATATGCATAAATGTAAAATAAATCATATGCAGAATATATATAAATTCCTACAATTAAATTTAAAAACAGGCAATCAAATAGAAAAATGGGCAAAATACTTGAATAGGCTACTTTCCAAGAGGATATCCTAATGTCCAATAAATTGATGAGTAGGTGCTCAGCATCGTTAGTCATCTGGAAAATAAAAAATAAAACCACAATGAGATAGCAGTAATATCAACTAAAATATCTAAAATTAAGATGATTGATAAGTATTTGTTGGCCAGAAAGTGAGAAACTCTCACATGCTGCTTTTCAGAGTATAAATTATTACAACTTTGGAAATCTTTTTGGCAACAACTACTAAAGGTAACTCATGACCCAACAATACAAACTTGGGTGTGGACTCAATGGAATTGTGTATATATTTGCACCAAATAACTATAAGAATGTTTATAACATATTGTTTGTAAGTGTTAGATATTGAAAGTAATCCAAATGTTTATCAACAATTGGATAGATAAATAAATATTAATATATTTATAAAATGGAATAAAGCATTAAAAAATGAGCAAATTACCGCTGCATGCATCAACGTGAATGGATCTCACAAGCATAATTTGACGCAAAGGGGAATATGTTGAATTACAGTATAGATACACACTGGAAAATAGCCAAAATTAGTCTGGGGGTTAGAAATACAGATGTTGTTACATGTGTGGAGGAAGGGATAGGAAATGGCTGAAAGGAATATGAGTGTCATATTCTATTATTTATCTTGATGAAAATCACATGGGTGTGTTCACTTTCTTTTGAAATTCATCAAGCTCTAGACTTAGGTTTTCTATATTGTATTACTCCATACTACAATAAAAAAGTTTCATTTAAAATTACTGCTGGTATTAAATGACTAGAAAACTACAGTATTCCTTTTTCTTATCCTGATAGCCTATTCAAGACCTGTGTTTACCTAAAATGTATTGAGATGTATGCATTTGGGAGAGGTATTCTTGCTTTCTCTATTGTGGTATTTTTTCTCTTCCTTTTTTCAATCTCTTAAAAATTAAAGAAAACTCCAGAATAATAATTTTATATTATATTTTATAGCTTTCTGTCTTTGAAAAGTACTGTAACAGAAGGGTACAGTGAACAAGAATGTATGTTTTAGTCATAGACACATCTGGTTGTCATTCCATCCAGAAGCAGTCTATGAGTTTGGGCACAAGTTAATTAGAATCTCTAAGCCATATCTTGTTGAAAGACAGACAGAGAAAGGGGGAGAGAGAGAGAGAGAAAGTGAGAGCAGGAACAAGAGTGAGAAAATGAGAGAGGAAAAGAACAAGAAAGGGGAATGAATGAAGGAAGGAAGGAATGTCTACTTCTCAAGGTCGTTATATGGGTTAAAGTAATACATATGTAAAATCATCTAGCATACTGCCTCTTATACTAGTTTTCTCCATATGTATATTTTCCCAACCTCTCTATTATGTATATACTGTATTAGTTTCCTAGGGCTATCATAACAAATTACCACAAACTAGATGGTTTAAAACAACACAAACTTATTTTCTTACAATTCAGGAGGCTAAAAATCTGAAATCAAAATGTGAACATCGTTGGTCCTTTCTTGAGACTCTGAGAAAGATTCTATTCCATACCTCTCTCAGAGCGTCTGGTGGTTGCTGGCATTCTTTGGCGTTCCTTGGCTCGTAGCTGCATCACTGTGATTTCTTTGTCTGTATGGCTCTATTCCTTGTATTTCCTCCGTCTTCAAATCTTTCTCTCCTTATAAGGGCACTAATCTTTGGATTTAGGCCCACCCTAATCCAGTATGACTTCATCTTAACTTGATTACATCTACAAAGACCTTATTTCCAGATAAGGTCACATTCACAGATACTGGGGTGAGAACTTCAACATATCGTTTTGGGGGATGCAATTCAACCCACAACATATCAAGCAGGCATTAAACTAGAGAAGCTAAGAGATTTGCTTAGGACATTAAACAAAGCTAATAACAAAGCTAGAACTAGGAAACATATGTAACTCAGAATCCAGTGTTTCTTCCCATATACCAAGCTACTTAGAAAATCATCTTCCTGATTCCAATAGATAAAACTTTAATCTTGATTATATCTATTTGTTCACTTTATATTCTTAGCTGGATATAGAACATATAAACACATCTTTTGAAATATTGAACTCAGACAAAAATAATGCATAAGTGTGAGTTTGCATGTGTATGTGTGAACATAAATGTGAAGGTGACAAATTGGCAGCCCATGGGCCATTTCCAAGCAGCGAAGAAGTCTGTTTTGTCCTGTACAGTTTTGTCGTTGTGGAGGTTATCATTATTTTTTAATGATATATGATTTTATAAATCAATAGCTTTTATATAAAATTCCAGATTTCCAGGTGCTTCTGAAAAATCATATGACCTGGCAACATTGGACCCACCTGTCCACAATCTGCTAGGGCTGGGGAGTAGATGCCCTTTTTGGAAAAGTATGCAATTTTTATTTGGCCACAGTGCCAACCCATTCTCATTGTTTCCCCACTTCCGTTTACCTCACTCATGTATGTCACACGCTGGACTTGCTTAGTCATTTCCATCTGCTCTCCTTGATTTACAGAAAATTTAATTGCCTAGTATGGTACTATAGTCTCGTTCAATGGGTTGTCTAGATCAAGTGCAAATAATTTAGGCTTTAGTTCATCTCCATTTTACTGTTATTTTTCTTTCAACAGGAGAAAAGCTCTTATAAAAATAAAACTCTTGTTAATTCTGCTTCACAAGTAGCTTCAAAAGTCTAAACAAAAGGGCTTCCCTGGTGGCGCAGTGGTTGAGAGTCCGCCTGCCGATGCAGGGGACACGGGTTCGTGCCCCGGTCCGGGAAGATCCCACATGCCGCGGAGCGGTTGGGTCCGTGAGCCATGGCCGCTGAGCCTGCGCGTCTGGAGCCTGTGCTCCGCAAAGGGAGAGGCCACAGCAGTGAGAGGCCCGCGTACCACAAAAAAAAAAAAAAAGTCTAAACAAAAAACACGAAATGGGGGGGGCAGTAGTTTGTGTTAGGATGGGAAACAAACGAACAACAAACAAACAATTCACACAGGATGTGCCTTAAAAGCTAACTACAAAATATTTCAATATGCCAGCACAAAGAATTGATTCCACAGATTTCTGGGGGCAGAAATAAGCTGAAATGAAGCAAAGGTACAATAAGGCTTGAATCTCACTGGCATCTATAACTCCAGCACAACTCTTGCTCTTCCCTCAAAAGCCACAGTAAGGGAAATTAAACTGGATTGGTTAAATTAAACAAATTGGATGCAGGGACCCAATGAAAATATGCATAAAGCTAGATTCTGATGAATGAGAAAATTCCCTTCCTGAAGTCTAGCAGCTGGGAATGGAAGGGATTGACTGTAAGTGGGGGTGGGGGTAGGTGCAGGGGCAATAAAGAGACAAAGTTCGGTGACAGGAGGAGAACTAAGTTCTTACAGGGGATAACAAAGACAGGCTCAAATATGTAACTAATCAGTGAGTGAAATAACACCCCAGGCAGGGGCTTCTCACAAACTTAGTTTAGTAGCTGCTATTCTTCTCCAGAGAGATTTTTCATTATTGTGGGGTGAAGGAAGTTTGGGGGTAGGCATGACAGAACATACACAGGTGTTAGTGGTGCCCTAGATTTAAGAACACTGCTCATCAAACACACTGCAGTGGTCCCACATTGAAACCTCTCTAGCAGGTGCACTGATTAGAACTTAACTACTATTCTCAAGTACCTATCCATGTGCTTTCTCTACTGTAGCTTGATACCTTAATAATTATCATTATTCAAATAATTTGTAGCATTAAAAAATTCACAGTCTATCTTCTTATTACTGAAAAATTATATACTCATGTGAAAGTAGCCTAATTTTACTATGCCGAAGATTTTTTCAAGTAGTACAAAAGTATTTAACATGCTGAGTTTGCTTATTTCTCCTGAAAGTAACTTAGTAAACTTCATGAGAAATTATTGGGATTTTTCTACATGAAAGTTCCAGTATGTTTGTTCCAGTCTATAGCTGAGTCCAAAGACCCAGACTTATTGCATTTCCTTGCATTTAAAAATTCCTCTAGTTGCTGTGTTGAAAATGAGGTTTACATAGCAGCATGTTCAAGAACTATTCATCAACTTTTGTTCATGAGAAACTCATATCGGTTCATACAAAGGAAACCAGCTAGAGACATTTAACCACAAACCAAGTTACAAGGATTGTATATATTATTAAAATAAATAAGTTGTAAACTAAATAGCATTCCAGTTATGCAACAGTGATACTGTAATTGGTTAGAGGAATTCACTATTAATCTGAAATTTAGTTGAGAATATCATGTAATCTAACCTCTCCCTAGTGATACCATATTTCAGTAGAAAAAATGGCTTCATTTTGATCACTTGAATCACAGCAAATAGAAAATCCCTCAAAATGATAAATCTTCTTGCTCTTTTAAATTATCTACCATCTTTAGTGGAAAAGTATTTAATACATATCAACTCATATATTCCTTCATTATTACCATGCATTTCTTCTCAATCACATATCTGTAAAGTTAAAACACCCTTCCAAATTGATATCAGTCTTGGAATTCATGGGTATCTCAAAGCCTCCACTTTGCCTAATGTTAATTGAGAAAGTAGGTGTTTACACTGATCTCCTAATGTTAAAGCACAAGCTATGATTGCAGCAATAAACACAGAGTGTCTCTGTATTCATTTCTCCGTCAAAAAAATCTTATCACTTAGTTTCATTTATTTTTAGTGTAGAGCAAGTTTCCAAGTTAGAATGCTCATTAATATTTAATACCCTATGGAAATATATTTGTTTATGATGATCATGCATTTCCATTTTCATTGTTGCAAAAAGTTAACCAGTTTATGGCATGAGATATTATTTATGTTTCCATATTTGGGTTGTCAGAAATTCTCCCAATCAGACATAATCATAAACACCTTGATTTCACAATTATCTCATTTGTTCTGAGTAGTAGCAAGGGACAGGAGTTATAATTCTTCACACACTACTGTAGCCTAAAATTGGTAGATGCCCTAAGGTCCATTGCAGAGGAATTAATCCTAGTTTCCACTTCCTAAAAAAAAAAAAAAAAATACTAGATTCTTCTGACAAGTGTTAAATTGCCTCAAATTCATATCAGTAGGAATCCTTTCACATCTTACCCACAAACAAAAATGATAGTAATATTAAGAACACCTCACCGGTTTTCATTAAGATATTTCATATAGTATTTGTCATTAGGGAAAGACATTACCACATTCCAAAGTTGACGGTTTAGTTTCCTGAATTCCTCTTGATGAAACTCTTAAAAGGGGAATTAACATTTATTAGCATCTGCATTGTGCCAAGAAGTGTGCTAGGCATATTTGATCATTTGATGAGAGGCAGTGTAGCAGGTGTTTAAGATCACAGTCTTGAGTCTGAATCCTTCCTTGCTCTTATATTGCTAGGTGTGACCTTGACTGTCTTGGTTAACCTCTCTGTGCTTCACTTTTCTCATTGGTAAAATGAGTGAAATCCTAGACTCTATTTTATAGGGTTCCTGTGAGGGATAAACTAAGTTAATGTAAGTAAAGCACTGGAGCACTGTTTCACATGGAGCAGACACTCAAAATTAGATATTGGCATTATCCTCACCAGATCTTATAAAGTGAGGTGCCCTTATCCTCATTTTACTGATGAGGAAACTACTGCTCAGAGAGTTGAAACAATTTATGTTTAGAAACAGCACAGCAAGTCATACTTTAAAATAAAGAGCTTTTATCACTAAATTATGTTGTGATATTTTTTCCATTCTAAACACATATTGATAGTTTTCCCTCTGCATATTTACTGAAATAAAGAGATCTATATCTGTCCATGTTTCTTAGACTAGATACAGTAGTTACTTTAAACCTGATAACTGCAAAGGGGATTACTGCAACATATAATCTAGTCCCTCAGTTTAGATGTGTGTGTGTGTGTGTGTGTGTGTGTGTGTGTGTGTGTGTGTAAGGGGTGGGCACAGAGGACTTTTTGTTTTAAAACTTATGCATGAAGAATAAGAATTGTAACATGTCTTTGAATTAGAAACCCACAGAAGACACCCCAAGGAAAACCATGATCCAGTGGAAACGTTGTGGCCCAACTGAAGATAAGATCCAAATTCACAAACGTAAAATTAAAGAAACTAAATAATTAATCAGGTCATATACACTGGTAGCAATCAATGGGTTTTAAGAGTCCAGGTAAAAGGCAGGGTTTGAGGGCTTCCCTGGTGGTGCAGTGGTTGAGAGTCCGCCTGCTGATGCAGGGGACACGGGTTCGTGCCCCGGTCCGGGAAGATCCCACATGCCGCGGAGAGGCTGGGCCCGTGAGCCATGGCCGCTGAGCTGGCGCGTCCGGAGCCTGTGCTCCGCAACGGGAGAGACCACAACAGTGAGAGGCCCGCGTACCGCAAAAAACAAACAAACAAAAAAAAAACAGGGTTTGACTCTTAAGAGAGCCTCTAGAAATCTTCTGCTATCACCATAAGATTCACTGATGAATGTACACACAGATATTAAGGGCATCATGGAACATTTCTAGATTCAATTCTTAAAAATTCACTGTCCCTTCTACTTACTTTTCAGTAAGCGTTACCTCTATAATAGACACGTGTGGGCATACCTTATATGCTATTTGCTCTAGAACCTGTTGGCAAATGGTAGGAAAAATTTTAAAAAGGCCCTGAATTAAGTATTCTTGTGATCCAAATTCACGTAATGACTGGTTAACCTTAGATAAGGTATTTTTCTGAGACTTAGCTTTACATTATTTAAAATTTCATTTTTGTTTTTTAAAACGTTAATGGTTATTATTTCATTACATCCCCAAAGTAATACTGTAGAATAAGTTGGTACTCACCAGTACCCCTACTTCACAGTCAGGGAATCTGGATTTCAGAGAAGTGACTTCCATTGGGTCAAACAGAACAGAATGGGCTTGGAATTAATAGAAAAAAGCTAGTATTCACTCAATTCTAAAATATTTTATGTCTGTTTATTAATTTAATCTCCACAACAACAAACAGATGAATTGGGAGCTACTAATATATCCAATTTAACAGATGAGGTGACTGAGGCATTGTAAGGTTAAGCATCTTACCCAAGGTCATAGCTGATAAATGGCAGAGATGAAATTCAAGCCCAGACAACCTGATTCTAGTTCCCACACGTTTAATTACTTGACCACAGTGTCTTTCTGAAGCCAATAAAAATAATAAAACTTGTTCCTGTCTCCAAGTTATTTAGACTCTTTTACAAAAGTAGTGAAAGTAGAAATAGGTTTATCAAAAGGAATGAGTTCTGGTTTCTTTGGCAGGAAATGAATATTGCATTTGGAATGTATATTATTATTTCAGTACTCCTGAATTTGTCTAGTTTTTACAATTTTGCTTTATAGGGCCTAGAGGCAGAAGATAGTCTTACCTTATAGCATTTGAGGCTGAAGCTATTAGTTTTGTGATGTTGAGATAAATATGTCTGCTTTTTCTGCTCTAAAACTAACCCAGGCTAGGAATGTAATAGGGTTAGGAATTTAAATGTCCATAGGACTCAAACTATAATTTAGCTTCAGACCTCTCTACCACCTATTCTGCAAGCTCCCTTAGTTTTAACTCCTTTGTTATCAAACTCAGCAATGTCTACTAGGCATGCCCAGTGATATGGTTAGAGCCTTGCATCAAGTTTCACTTCCTCCAGGCTTTACCAAAAAGAAGGTGACAGAGGGAAGAGTTAAACAGCTACAGAAGTTGGTTCAGCTCAGGATGCCCATGGCCAGGGAAGAGCACAGATGGGTCCCTTTCACATCTTTTCGGCACAGCTTAGGCAGATCGTGAAAATCTGAAGTGATCACTCAGCCCAGGGCCACAGTAAGGGGTGGGGCAGGGACGGTGGATCTGGGGGTATGCCAGCGACTGTGTGAATCTTGCCTGTCCCTGCATTCCGCGAAGAGCTGTAGCTTTTCAAGGGTTCCAAGCAGGAGATCTAAGTGCGCAAGTAAAGCCAGAGCTCATCTTAATCACCGACTCCTTGGCCCCTTCCTTTTGGCCCTGGAACACTCTCAGATACCCTCACCCAATCACGACTAAACCCCGGAGAAGTGGAATCTCCGCACAGCTTTCCGTGGGTCTAGCAGGGGCCTGGGCATGCTCAGTAGGCTACGTGGTTCTCTGGTTCCTCTCTCTCTCTCTCTCTCTCCCCCAACCACCACCCCGTGGGGGAGGGTGGGTGGTGACAAGTTAGAAGCACTTGCGTTAGGTCCCCGCCCCCAGGAGCGGGCTCCCACAGCAAGGGGACGAAGCAAAGGCAGAAACACACCTCGCTGCGCAGCATCCCGACCGGGAGGGGCTGCGCCCACCAGTATCCCAGTCTGAAGACGGCCCGCCGCTCTCCATGGTACTGCGGAGAGCTCAGCTCCGCCCTTCTCTTTCGGAAGGACAGCACCCGGCGTCACGTAACCCAGCCTTCCCGGGCTCCACGACCGCCTCCTCCTTCCCAGCTCTTTCCCTCTCCTCCCCCTTCTACTCCCCTCCTTTGCCTGTTCTTCCCTCCCGCACTCCTGGAGATAGACGCTCAAGCCTGACGCCTCTGAAAAGGCAGCAGCAGTCGCCTTCTGCACAAACCTCAGGAAATTCGCTTTGACCGATGCATGCCTCAAGCTCTGGCTCGAGCTAAGGGGGAATAACCGGGCAGGTAAAGAAGCTCAATTTGTGTTGGGGGGAGGGGATGGGGCGAGGCTAGCTCGAGAAGGATACCTTTCCCCATTGTAACCGAGCCAGGATCCGCCACAAATGCACAGGGAAGGATGGGTGGTGGGAGGGTGGAGGAGTATAGATCTTGGTTGTTTTTCATGAAGCTTTTTAAATAGATGGTAAGAAGATGAGACAGTGGAACTGGGGTAGTAACTTAAAGACTGAAAGCAGTGATTTATTAGCAAAAAAAGAAAATGGGCAAGTTAGAAACCAAAGCAATAAGATACATCTATAGCTACATCTTTCTTTCCTTTCCCCATCAGCTCCATGCTGTGCCTAGCCTTAATTTGTGCAGTTGACTCCAGGCTCTAAGACACTGCACTGGTATTAGAGATGGAGCTTAGAGACTGGGCGGGAAAGCCAGGGAGAATTTTGGGTGTGCATTGGTATTGAGGGACTTTGCAAAAGCCAGGGGGAAAAGATAGGCACTTCTAAAAATTCAAAGATTTCAGGTTCTTTATTATGGTTTATTGAAAGGTGCATGGAAAGGTGTGCGTGTGTGTGTGGTGTGTGTTACCGTAAACATATTAAAATAAATGCAACTGCAGCTGATGGCCATACTATATCGATCCTTCCAGTGGCTTGGGAATGAATTTGATTCTAGAAATGAAAGAAAAGATTAATGAGGCTGTTAGTCTGCTTCTGAATTAGAGTGCTTCTTCCTTTGGCTGCAGTGAGGTTGTTTTTCAGATCCTTTTATTTTATCCTCTAATTTGTGAACTCACTAGGTTTTCTGGGCACCTAGAGAGAATCCTTTTCTCCATATAAATACAGATACCCTCTCACACACAATGAGCTTCCTCTAAGAACTGGGAGAGTCAGTTGACCTCCGCTGTGGTAAGAATATATATGTTTTTCCCCTTCTCTTACATTCCATAAAAAATTGTCTAGGTATGCATCAGTGGAGGAGGGCAGGAGAGAGGTGTAATGAAAGGTTTTGTGATCTATGTACTATAAGTTAATAAAATAATTGGCTCCAACTGACTTACAAAAAAATGGTTTTCTAACACACGAGCTTGTGGATGGTTTCAAAGCATTACTCTTGATCTTGAAATTCCAGATTTATTTCAAAATGACTGAAAATTTCAGATTTCCGAGTCCATTTAAAAAATGAAAGTATATTGAATAGTATGCTATCTTAGAATGATTTTTAAGAGCACTTTTTTCTGGCTTAGCATGGGAGTAGACAAGATATGGCTGCTGATTGCTGATGGTGTGGAATGTATCAGCCATAATAAATAAGCAACTGAGATCTTTATTTCCCTTTGCTAGTGGGCAGTGTGTGTGTGTGTGTGTGTGTGTGTAGTGTGTTGTGTGTGTGTTGAAAGAGAGAACCAGTCATCAATTTCATCTGGGGAGGAACTTGAAGTGGGATCCCCTAGCTTGGTGGCTCTCAGCTGACACCTGTAGGGATTGCTCTGTACTGAAGAGAAATGCTCTCAGCTCCCTCCATGGAGGAGCGGCGGCACAATGCAGTGCCATAAATTACTGCTAGTTTCAGCTTGTAGGAAAAAAAAAGTGTTAATTGGATAGTGAGCTTCCGTGTCCAGGCAATAAATTGGTTTGTGTGTGCGTGCGTGTGTGTGTGTGTATGTGGTGGGAGGAGATAGTGGGAAGTGGTGAGGGAAATACATGTGTTTTCTTGACATGACCAGATGACACATTTGTGATTGTTTTTTGTCAAAATGTGAGAGTAATTTTTTGGTTAAAAAAAAATGCCTTAAAAACAATTCACTATTTATGATTTCTATACCATTACAAGAACGTGTCAGGTTAGAGTTGAATAAAGAGAGGTGATTTAATAGTACCGTGAGTAATTCAAAGATATGATTTTAAATTCGAGCATCCTGGAACCACAGCAGCTAAGGTGACACACATGCCAGCTGCTGTTTTAACCACACAAATTCTAAGAGCTGACAGCCAGAAAGGACTTGAAGAGGAGTTAAGATCACTACACTGTTAGGCAAAATATTAAATACTTCACCCATCTTTAGAGGAGTTAATATTATGGCAGCTGAGACACAAATGCTGCTAAAAATAGACATCTGACTCCAGTGGGAAGTTTTCTCCTATAACGGATTATTCCTTTAATAAAAAGGAAGAAAATACTTGGTTGAAATTTAAGAGAGATGCCCAAGAAACTATCAATATACCTTCTCTCTCTGAGAAAAATAAAATGGTAGGAATGCTATACAAATCCATGCTGGCAGCTCCCAGTCAACATTTTGATATGCTCTGCCTGTTGTAAAATCAGCTATTAACTGAGATTTAAATAGGTTGTATTTTTATTGTCCATGTAACCAGTGCACAATACAAGCAGAAATCCCTAACAGAGCCTTTTTTTCCCTCTCCTTCTCATATATTTAAAAAATTAAACTTTCTCAGAAATAGTAAAAGACAACATTAACTGAATCTCTATACAAACCTGGGAGGGTTACCTATTAACAGTTATAAGAAACTACAAGGGTAATGGCTGATTGTAAGAGTGTGATATTAATTATTAGGAGACATAAGTTCTTACTTGTAGATCAGGACAAATAAGCTCCTTCCAATAAGGTTAACTCTGACTTCCTAACAGCACTAGTTATATACCTGGTTTCTGGGCTGAATAATGATTATATGATACTCTAACAGACCTTAGAACTTAATTTTTATTTTCATTCTCTGCAGATTTCTGGGTCCTTATAAAAAGACAAAATAAAATCAAAATGCATCACCGACACACAACCAATTGACATGCTGGCATCTTAGCTTGGCCTTGCAGAGGCGGAGAGGAAAGAAGAGGAGCTGTTGTGTCTAACAGCTTCTGGCTATTTCACAGCGTCTGTGTTTGAACCCTACTGTTGGGGAGGGACAAAGAGAAGTAAAACCCAGCCTGTGAGACCGCCATGTGCAAGGAATTCTGCTTTGGCTACAGTGGTACTGGAAGTCCATGATATGACAGAAGAAGCAGGCCTTTGAAGCTCCTCTGGGGTTGATAAGTGGTGCCTTAAAGAGGCAAGGGGCCCCTTTCTCCCTTCTGGTTTGGGACACTACATCCGGAGGAGAAACACTTGAGGCATTACCAAGCATTCAAGGACCCTGGTTCATTGCTGGCTTCTTGTAATTGCCTGGAAAGTGTGACTCGAACTGCTTCCCTTTTGCCTGGTACCACTGATGGTACCTGGCAGATGATGTTATTTGAAGAGTGAAGCATCTGTTGACACCACCGATAAATGGATGCGTGATTGCCCTTGACGTTCTGTTGACACCTTTTCCAGAGCGTTGCTTCCAAAGTGTATCCTCCCTTTGGTCTGGAAGTTCTGTGGCTGCCCTGTACTACTGGGGTCTACGTTCTCCAGTTGGGAGGGGACTATAGGGAGAGAGGGAGGGGTTGCTGGAAGAAGAAGAAGAAAAAAAGAGCTAGATAAAGGAGGGTGCATCCCTCCCGCTCCTGCCCCTCCCCTTACCCGACTTATTTCCGGATCCCTATTTCTGCATCACGGTGTACAGGACCATTTTGACCCTGTCGGCCCCGGCATCCCCCCGCCGCACCCCAGCTCCGAGCATGGGGACGGCGCTTCTCCAGCGCGGGGGCTGCTTTCTCGTGTGCCTCTCGCTGCTGCTCCTGGGCTGCTGGGCAGAGCTGGGCAGCGGGCTGGAGTTCCCGGGCGCTGAGGGCCAGTGGACGCGCTTCCCCAAGTGGAACGCCTGCTGCGAGAGCGAGATGAGCTTCCAGCTCAAGACGCGCAGTGCCCGGGGCCTAGTGCTCTACTTCGACGATGAGGGCTTCTGCGACTTCCTGGAGCTCATCCTGACGCGCGGCGGCCGCCTGCAGCTCAGCTTCTCCATCTTCTGCGCCGAGCCCGCCACGCTCCTGGCCGACACCCCGGTCAACGACGGTGCGTGGCACAGCGTGCGTATCCGACGTCAGTTCCGCAACACCACGCTCTTCATCGACCAGGTGGAGGCCAAGTGGGTGGAGGTCAAGTCCAAGCGCCGGGACATGACGGTGTTCAGCGGCCTCTTCGTCGGGGGGCTGCCCCCGGAACTGCGCGCCGCAGCGCTCAAGCTTACGCTGGCCTCCGTGCGGGAGCGAGAGCCCTTCAAAGGGTGGATTCGCGACGTGCGGGTCAACTCCTCGCAGGCCCTGCTGGTGGACAGCGGCGAGGTGAAGCTGGACGACGAGCCGCCTAACAGCGGCGGCGGGAGCCCGTGCGAGGCTGGCGAGGAGGGCGAGGGCGGGGTGTGCCTCAACGGAGGCGTGTGCTCCGTAGTGGACGACCAGGCGGTGTGTGACTGCTCGCGAACCGGCTTCCGCGGCAAAGACTGCAGCCAAGGTAAGGCCCGACGACGTCTGAGCCCCGGGGGCCTCGGCCTGGGCAGGGCGCAGGGAGGCAGGGCGAGGTAGGCCCGGGCCCGTGCATGGGGACTTCCTTCTCTGGAGCGTGTTTCAGATAGGGTCCCGGTGAAGACCTGTTTCGGGTGTTTCTGCCTTATCACCTCTCACAGCCCCTCCCTTGGTATCCTCGTCATGGTTGAGCAGCCCCCATTTCCAGGTTCATTTCCTCCCGGGAGCCCGTTCTACCAACCCTACTTCCTTTCAAGTGGCAGGGAGAATGACCTCTCCTCTTCATTCCTCTGGTTCTTTGCCCAGCCGCTCCCTATCTTCATCAGGCTGGGGCGCACCTGAACGTACGCTGTGCTTTTCCTCTACCACCACTAAGTCTGTAATACACCTATTTTCCCCGTATGATGCAGATAAGCATCTAGAAGATGGGGCACACGTTTGGTGAAAAATGAAGTCAGGAGAGATTCACCATGGTTGAACATCCCCACGTAGTTACTCGTTGGTAAAGGACAAGGGAGACAGGATTCATAAGCACAGCTGTGCTTTTTACAAGAAAAGTGATACGACCTGCTCCTGGTTGTGGGAAAAGGTGGTGGGGCGGGAGAGAGCTTGTGAGGATTTCCTTGATTAGAAGGAAGAGGGTTCTTGGAATTAATGTTAGTTTCTTTGGTTATGTCCAAGTCCAACATTTGTCAGCTTAATAAAATTATATTATTTCTGTGGTTTCGTGAAATGGGAGAGGGGTCAGCTCGTGTTTAGAAATGTTAGAGATTAAATAGCATATTTTTCAATTAGCAGATGACTTGGGAGGATAAATAGCACAGAAATTTAGATGTTGCTGGACTGGGAAGCTTCTTCAGGCTAATAAACAGGGGTTGCAGATGAAGGATTGCAAGAGATTTTCCAAGGATATTCAGCTAATGATATTTACCTGAGTAGTGGAGACCAAGCTGTAATTCCTGTTGTTCTTAGGGATTGAAACAGTGTGGAATTTAAAAAACTCATATCTCTATAAGTTTTATTTTCTCCCCCTTATATATAAAATTCAGTCGTTACTGTGTTTCTCCAGTGTTGCTACACGACAGTGACCAAGGAGAAATATTGTTGTATAGACACAGGAAAGCCTATGAACAAAATCCAAGTGATATGAAAAAGAAAAAATATGGATGTATCTGTGGCTGAGATGTCAAGGTTTAAAGTAGATAGCTTATGGGTCAAATCAAAGCAATCAACACATGGATAAATGGCATTTATGGCTGATATTTTTAAAAGGTGAATTGTTAAATCTGATTTTGAAAGCTGTAGTGACAAAAGCTCTGGTTGTATTTTATTGTATAATGTCTTCTGTTGTTTTTTTTTTTTTTTTTTTGCTGACACTGCTAAGGGGAACTAGCCCTTGTAAATCTTATTGGACTTGGCAGTCCTCTCTTACCTGACTTTAAGAGAAATGAAGACTTGATAAAATTTGTAATTGTTTAAACAGCAAAGGGAGTTAGGAAGAAAAAAAATCTGGTCATTAGGAGAGTTCTGTAGCCTTCATGGGCTAATGGAAAAAAAGTAAAACATTATTTCATTGCTTTCTGCCTTCATGAAGGTTTTTGTTTTCATGTATCTTGTCTTATGTATATAGAAGACTGTGTATTCCATGGCCTATACTGCACTTCAGGTTGATCAGTAAATTTCCATGGATTTAGCATCAGGCTTTATAGTTATGTTTTCCAAAAATAAAACAGTACATACTTTTTCTCTACCAAATCTAACTTAATTGTAAACCATGAATAAGATAGCTATATTTGATGGTTTGCTGTAGTATAATTTGAAGTTGCATACCTCTGCATTGATAAATAGAAATGAATTAAAAATGGACATTATTAAAAAAATGGACATTATTTTATGGGACAAATTGCTCTAAGTATCCCAGTGACACTTTAAAATACAGAGCCGGCAATTTAACGAAGAACACATGAGATATAACTTCCTTCCTTAAATTAGGAAACAAATATGACACAATGACAGCTTGTTCTGTGTGGGAGGGTGTTTTAAATGAAAATTTTTATTTTTTTGTGCATTTTTAACGTAGGAATCCAGGGATGTGCATAATCAGGAACAGTTAAGAGTGGAGAAAGCATGGCAGAAGTAATATTTTGAAGAGAAGCAGAATTAGATAGCTCTGAAATGCATTTTGCAAGTGGATAGCTCTTTCCATGAGATGAAGAATTTGGAATTAGATATATAATTGAACAGTATACTACCTGATGCATAAGGTGATTCAACCCAGAAAAGAAAATCCATCAGGATAGTTCTGGAGCATTGATTCATTTTGAAAATTTGAAATGAAAACGGAGTGCAAGGATCACCACTAGTCATGAAAGGGAAACAAAAGGCTGGGTTCCTTTGATTATCACAGAAATGGGAGATGGAGTGATAAAGGCAGAGTTGGTCTCCCCAGAAGGATTGGCTCCATTTTGCTTATTTTCCCTGTTTCATGTGTGTCAAGTGACTATTAAATAATTAATTGAGAATGGCTGCCTCTCCCAACACCAATCATGTATTGATGGCTAGGGATAGATGATTTCTATTCAGATGAAGTATAAACAAAGCCCTGCCTGTAGCCAGTATTTGCACTGATTGCCACATTAAAGAAATAATAATAATTTAAAAACAAATAAATCCATACTCATTAGAGAAAATTTGGAAAAAAATTAACAGCAAACATTAAACAATATTCAAATTATATCTGGTCCCAACTATAATTTCTTTTTTTTAACTTAATGAAAAAGTCTAATATTATTTTAGTTGCCTTTGTATTCAAAATACAGTAAGAATTATTAAAAATAAAATAAGAATATTCTTTTTTTCTAGAATGTCTTTAAACAACTTATACATCTATGGATTTCTAGAATATTTTCATTTAATGAGCTCATGTTCATCCTTGCTCTATTTGTTCAGGCAGGCCTAGCAAGTTTTATTTATTTATTTATGTGGTGATGTAAAGAGAACACAAGGACAGTTATGTGTCATGATCAGGTTAGTGACAGAGCCTGGGTAAGAGCGCCAACACCCTTATTCTCAAGCCCTGTACTTATCATGTCTGCTGAATAAGATTTCCAGTTTATTAGGTTTGATATTTTTGCAGATTCAGGGATTATTCAAAAGAAAAAAATATATATATATGGCTGATGGAACAGAACTAACTTATGTGTTTTGTCCCTGAGCGTCAGCCTCAGACGTCACTATACAAGAATGTCACCGTTCCTGAATGATGGATGCTTATAGGGTACATAGCTTTTTCAGTGAATCATACCCATCTAAGTGCCCTGGGACCATTATTATTTAATAAGTTTCTACTTAAGGAGACTAATAATTTCTTAGCAGCTTAAAAGAATTAGTGAATTCTATGGCTGCCCCGTTAAAAATGAGAATAAAACGCTGATCAATGGGAATTTAAGTTATATGTTTTACGATTTCCAGGTCCAGGTTTTATGCATTTTAGGGTCCCTTATATGAAAATTTCATACTAGACTCTGAGTATCAATTTGATTCCTCTATTTAAGTAGCCAGAAACACATATGGCTTATGATGGCTGATTGCTTAATATCACTAAACATGACAGGGTGATAGATATCATTTAATAAAGCCTCTGCTTCCTATGACTTTACTGATGTGGCCAGATGGACAACCATATTCACTCACTCATTTATTCATTCATTCCTTTCTTTGTTCAACAAATATTGACTGAGTGCTTTTTGTATGTGCCTGAATCATAGGCCCAAGCAATAATATTGTGAGTAAACTCTCAGAAATAGTTCCTACCTTAATAGGAAGGTAGAAGCCTCACATTTCTTTGCAGAGGCACAGTAATTAAAAGCTAAATAAATGAAAACTTTAAATGATGGTATGTGTTTTGAAGGACAGGTACATGGTACTTTGAGAACTTTAAAGTAGTGTGAACAGACCTAATCAAAAAAAACTTTTCCTTAGGGGTGATATTTAAACTAAAATCTGAGAGTTGAGAAGGAATTAGCCAGGTAAAGGCAGAGGAGAAATATTAGGTCAGAAGCCTGGGGCAGGAGATGGCATGGCACATTCAGACAACTGAGGGAAGGCCCTTGAGTATGGAGCTCTTAGAGAGAGGAGTAGGGCCAGGTCATGCAGGGCCTTCTAGCCCATGTCAGGGATTTTAATCTTTATTGTAAAAATGATGAAAAAGCAACAGAGGGAGTTTAGTGTGGAAGGTAAGGAGGAGGGTATCATTATCAAATTTACGTTTCAAAAATGTCACTGACTACAGTGTAGAGACCAGATTGATAGGGGCCTAGAGAAAAAGAGAAAGCATGATTTTCTGTCAGTCAACAACATTTGTTAAGCACACACTGTAAACTGTAGATTGAACCAGGGGACATAGAGGAAAAGATTCTTTCTCTAAGGAAGTTAGAATCTTTGTGAGCTTGGTTATGTATAGAACTCTAAGGCCACTTGTTGTTTGGAACACTGTGGCTCTACTTGTAAAATGCATTATCTGAACCCTTTATGTGGATTATCATGTGGTCTCTCTCAGATATCCCCATCGAATCTGTAGGCTCCTGGAGCACATTGGCAGTGCCATACTTTATTATACCCCCAAGTACCTCGCTCAACATGCCTTCCTTCTGACAGTGTATATTGATTGATTGATTCTAGGCTTTCAATATTTTAACAGCTACAATAAAGGGAAATACTACATACATACTTATAATTTTCATAAGGTTAAAAAATTGTAAGTAGTTAGGTAGTACCTAGTATAGGTAGATACTAGACAAAAATGATTCAGAGATTTTGCCCGTTTTGTTTGAAGCCTACCATCTGAGGAAAAGGTGGATCACCTGTGCTGAGAAAGCTTTGAGTGGAATGGATAAATTCATAATTTTGATTTAGATAAAATGTTCTGAGAAGCTCTTAAAGCATAACCATGATCTATCACAGTAAGCTTATCTTGATTATAAACTAATAATCAAAACTGAGTTACCATTCTAAAATGCCACAGATGAGGTTGAATGTGTTATTTTAACTATTCTGAGATGCATTTGAATTATGTAGACTGTGGGACCATGCTGCCTGGTTTAAGTGGGCACACTCAAATTTTATTCCTCAATATTGTCATCTGTGAAAATGGTATAATAATAGTACTTACTTCATAGGGCTCTTATCAAAATTAAGCAGGTGACTTCATGTAAAGCTCTTAGAACAGTGTCTGGCACATAGTAAATATTCTGAAGTACCCACTGGCTATTTTTGTTACTATTATCACCACTACCATCAGCACCACTACTTCTACTGATACTATTTTCTTTAGGGCTACTGTCAAGCAAAATTCAAATATGGAACATTTTCTTTTTCATTTAAAAGGAATTCTAATGTAATAATGATCCTTGCTTGATTAGCCCAAAAGTTTCAGCTTATAAAGAAAAGCAAAGAGTAAACACATTGAGCCTCTATTTCCGTTTTACACAGCTGTGCTCTAATGTTAACCATGTCTGGTTGTGATTCAAAATATTTAAAACATCATATTCTACTTGAGAATTTTTATTATGATTAAGTGAGCCTTTAACACAAAGGCATTTGTAAAAACTGTCACTTTCCATATAAACTAATACCTTTATCCATCCCAATCCTATACTTAGTGATTTTTACTATATTTATCCTAATGTATAGGTATAGATATCTAATGGATCTGTCCTATTTATATTTTGTCTTTGAGGCTTTTTGATAAGTTAAAGTTATTTACATGTATGTTGCAGAGAAGCTAGGATACTTGAGCTTTAAAAAGCTCAAGAAAGATTTCTTATAGTTATAAACAGATTATATTTTTAGTGTAAAGTCATATATGCTAGTAACATCATGTTCCAGTTTTGGATAGCATTAAATGAAATGTGACAATTAAATGGTTATTTAAGGAATCCCTGATTGACTGCAAAAAGGACAGGTACTATATAATATTTCTGTTATTCTTAGCTGCATTCTGAGTATTAGGACCCTGAGCCACACTGGTTTCTGAAAACAGGAACCACATTCCATATCCCTTTCTCAGTGAGCAGTTGGTGGCTACACCGTTCGTAGGGTTAACTCCTATAAATATACACTGAAAATTAGGCCTTATTAAGATATTCAGGTTTTGTTTTATTATGGAGATAATAAACCTATTATTAGAAGTTGTTAGCACGCCCACTGTACTTTCAAAAAATTGCACAAGTATATTTGACATAATTCAGAATAAATCATTTTTGCATTCCAAAAGATTTTAGTTCATTATGCATCACAGTATTATGCAAAACCCTTATACTTTTTCCTTGTGTACTTCTCTATAATTTTATGGCTCAGTCCCTTTCTATTACTTGGAAGTGCAGGAATAGGTAAGTGTGTGTGGTCCTTGCTGAGTAGTAAGTCTTAAAATGTCTGAATTAAGTTTTGGGAAAAAAAGGTTTTTTTGTTAGTTGCTTTAGAGCTCTTCAGAAATTGCATGGCTTTTTGGTTTTCTCTCTTAAGCATGGAGTCCATGTATTCCCACTTGAATATGCAAATGGGCACAATGCTCTCTCAGATTCTTTTCCTACAGTGTTATCTTTTCTACAATGTGTGTAAACAGAATGTGGCATGGGGTCTGAAGAACTAAATTCCAGGTGTGGCATTGCCTCTAAGTTGCTTTTAAAAGTAGAGTAAAGCTGCTAATGTCCTAATTTCAATTTCCAAGATTGCAAACTGAGAAACACCTAATCAGACTACTTCTGATTGTGAACCCCTGCTAACCTACCTCAAAGAGTGTTTGTGAGTAGCTGATACATGTAAACTCTCAGAAAAGCTTGAAAATTTAGAAGAAATATCTAATGGCAGCAGCATAGTGGCTCTAGGATTTGTGAATGTTAATAGTGAAAATGTTAAACTTGGTTCTGTAAATCTACTTTGAGGTCATTTTAGATGAATTTTAGATCATTAACACTCAATAGTAGGTGTAAGATTTGGTGGAGTTCTCTTAGTACCTATTGACACATTATATAGACAAGCTGAATAAAGAGGGCAGTGGTCTCCTTGTTCCTCCTGTGTGAAATCTAAACAAATGAAATTAGTAATTTAAGGTAGCAACTGTATGAGTACGTATTGCATGATTCTATTTATGTGAAGTTCAAAACAGACACAACTAATCTGTGGTGATAGAGGTCAGAATAGAAGTTACCTTTTAGTAGTGTTGATTAGAAGAGGACACAGTGGAGCCTTTGGCATGATCTGGGTGTAGTTACATGGGCATATATATTTGTAAACATGCATGTGTTATACACTTAAGATTTATGTACTTTACTGTATATAAGCTCTACCTGAAAAAAAAAAAATCCTTCAGATTGTGAAAGGAATGTTGCTCAATGAATACTAATGCACTGAAAACGTATAAAAAATTACTTACAAAGGGGTCCTTAATGTAAATCCATATTTACAAATCTTAGCAAAAGAGTCAAATATTTGTAACATAAATCCAATGACCGTTCCAGGGAGCAAGTGTATTTATATATGAATACATCTAAGAGAAAGGAGAAAGAGTATTGTTTTAAATACCTTACAACCTTTGAACTTGTTTCCAATTTCTTGTGCTTTTATAATGAAGATAAAACATAGGTTCTTATTTTACATTTTCATCTGTTGAGTGAAAGTCTTACCAATACATTCAAGCAATGTATTTTTTCTAATTAGAACAACTCAACTGCTGGTATTTTAGGTAATTAGTAATCAGTAAGTTGTAAAAGCTCAAATATTTGAATGAGTGATTGGATATTGGAAAAAAAATCACTAGCCCAACTATACTGTCTAAATCTACAAATATACATGATTTCTCCCCCAGAATATTAGGCATCAAATTGTTTTAAAAGATGCACTAGGCACCCCTACTTTAACGGTGCCATAAGCACTTCTTGAATGTGAATACAATTTAACATCATTCTGTTTAGAATCACATTTATTATACTTACTATTTAGTGTTTACTGAGTGAAAGGCATTGTATACAAAGTATACAAAGTATCCTTTATCTGTTTTACCTCATTTATTCCTGCAACATCGTACTTGATAGGTTTTATAAAATTCCCATCTTACAAATGTTAAAACTATGTATGTATTAGAAAAGCTAACTTGCCAAAAGTTCCATAGCTCAATGGCAGAGATGAAATTTGAGCCCAGGTGTGTCTGTTGCCCCAGCAGGCAACTCTGTCCATTATATGACAAAACCTGTGTGTTTTAACAGACAGGTAATGGCTGCTGAAAATGTATTCACTAGTTGTTAACTTGGTGCTAATTTGAATGGCCGATTTATAATAACGCCTTCAGAATTGAGGATTGTGGCAGATCCTTACATTCAGTGCCATTTCCTAATGTCATGATAGTAAAGAAATGGATTAGCTTGTCAGGATTCATCACACTTTGTTTCTATAATGCTTGCTTATTTGCTTCTTTCGTTGGCCTTCTATTCATATTCTGCTTAATAGGTTGATTCTACTCTAATGTAAACAGAAGTAAAGCCCCGGTATATTGCATCTAAAGAATATTACAACTAATTCTTGATCTTTTGAATGAAAATATTTAGTTTTCAGAAAACAAGCAACACAATTTTCATCTATTTCAGATTCTAGGAGATAAAATTATTGAAAATATCAAATTCCATGGTGATTCAGCACAAATGTAAAGACCTAGGCCGGTTCCCTAAGTAGGCCCTTTGTGAGAGTTGCTGAGTCAGAACATGGTTCTGCTGAAGATATAGATGATGGTACGCTGGGCACTTAACTGAAATTACATGATGAGAAAATAGTGTCTCTTTTTGCACAAGTGAGTTTGGCTTCCCAACGCATTGCCTAAATTTGAACTTGGGAGTACTTCTTAGAGTTAGAAAGATATATTCTCTATGCTGTTTCTGGTATATATGAGAAACTATTATTGGAAAGAAGTGGGAGGAAAGTAAGACTGACCTGGTAAGATGAAGTGCTGATCTGGACTCTTGTCTAGTTACTTGTGCTCAAAACTATCTGGACTGTAATTAGAATACATTGATGCCACATTATGGGAACAAGTGCTACTTCAAATAGCATTTTCTCAGGTTGGTTCCCAGGAGGGATCTGGGGTCTAAAAGTTACAAGAGGTGCTGCCAAGAGAACAGTTGCCTCACTAGCATCCTAACATCAGGAGGGGCTTTCTGTGTTTAATTATAGACATAATGAATTCTGTGTGGATGGCAATCCATAACAGAAGCAGCACTGATCACAGCTTAGGAGTTACTGTGGTTTGTGACCTCACAATACCTGGCCTTGTACGTGGAACCATCTAAGCTTAGGTGTTACTCAGACGTTGCTGGATTCAGCAGAATGAACCGCCCCAGTCCAGCAGAGGCAAGGAAATTAAAGACTCAGGTTTTTCTTCTAAGTAATGATGTCTTTCTATAATTAAGCATGCCTGGAGTCTCCTTAGGGAAGTAGCTGGCATGGCAGCATATAACTGTAGCTGCCGTATGGAAGACGCTACCTTCCAGCTTAAGCTCTTCGTCTTGAGTGCAAAATTGATTTTCTTCTGCAAATAATGTAGTTATTTATTTAAAGTTACTATATGTGATGCTTAGGTGCTAAATGTTTAATTTATCCAGTTGAAAACATTGTAAAAATAGGAAGTTATATATTGCATTTCATGACCCAAATGCACAATTACATGTGCAGGAGGATACATTTATGAACCCCTATTTTAAAAATTGGGCCAACTTTCTGTTAAATAAAGTATTGAGATTTTAAAATAATGAGACATTTGTTTTTGATACATAAATGTATGTCTGTGTATATGCATATAAACAGAGAGATATACACAAAAATATGACATGTGCAAGAAAATTACATAATGTAAACAGAGAGGGATATTATTTAAAAGTCTTAGAAATCATATTAAAATCCTCAAAAATATATATCGGTTAAACATATCATTAAAATGTCTTTATGGTTTAAAATAGCCTATCTATGTATTTTTTCTATACAAGACCTTAGAAACCAAAAAAATGTATCCTTAAAGTATGACAAATGACTTTCTGTGATCAGGCATAGTGTTAAAAGATTTTGAGGTTTTTGCAAAGTAGCATTTTCATACTATTGATTAACAACATCCCAGCTGTACCTGGGGGTTGTATGAAAGACTAAATGTATTGTCTTGCTCTAAGATTTCTCTGACAGTTACCAAGAGTAAGTTACTTTGATGAAACTTTATTATTATAAAATAATAATAGTTATTATTTAACCAGCTATTGGAATGAGCCACAGTTATGTTCAAAAAGGTGAAAAAGTTAAGCTAATATTAATAATGACTTCTTTAAAACTTTCATACATAAGAAAACCAGGAGGTTAAACTTACTGAGCTCCCAGTGAGTTCAGTATAAGCTAAGACCACCACAGGAATATTTTGAAACTGCCAGCCAGTTTTTTAAAAAGTCAATAATAGCCCCCAAACCTCTTTTACCAGAGTAGGTAGGGAATCTATACAAAATTTTGTTTTTAATATTTAAATGAGACATTTATAAGTTTCAGAACATGCCTCATTGGTCAGTTTCTATCATTATAAGGGAATTTTTTTGGTATATGCATCATTAATTCTCTCTTCCTCTGGCCTTTTCCACCTTTGTTCAGATTAGAATGGTAGAGTTAAAACAATATGATTTTCTTCTACCACAATTTATATTTTTTTACTCAAATAACATTTAAAGTTTTTTTTTTTTTCATGAATTGTATCCACTGTTTCTTCTTCTTCAGCTCTCTACCTTGACTTCCTTCATCAAAGTACAGGCAGAGGTAGAGCTTCATGAATTAGAATAATTCTTCATCTGGGGATGGTGATCCTCTCTGACTGTTAGCGAGAGCTGTCCCCTTTCCCAGAGGTCACTGGAAATAAAGAAAGGTGATGGGTGCCTCTCCCTCCCCCAGACTCAGGACATTATTCATCCTGGACAAAGTCCCTGTTTGCATCACACAGAAAATGTGTTTCATCCTGAAACAGAGGCAATATAGATTTGGATTGGGGCCAGATGTATAATCTTGGCGTGTCTTCTGCCCATAAGAGATGAAGGGTGGAAGGATGATGAGGCCTCAGGGAAGCTGTGAAGCTTGGGATGTGTGATAATTGAGAAAATGAGACAGAATACTGAGAAAGAGGAACAGGAGATAGGAAAAAAGAAGATGATTGGGGAAAAAGGAGTGTTGGAGAAAAAGGTTAGTTGAGAGAGTGTGGAGAACTAACAGAATTTGAAACAACCAGAACATTGAGAGCTGGTGACTTAAAATACAAAAAATCGCACATCTGGTTAGTGGAGGAGAGAACAAGAATATACATTTCTTGACTTCTACCCCTGGTATTGAGCTGAAGGCAAGCATAGGGGGAAGAAAAAGACAAGGATAAACATATTATTGTCTACAATTCAGTCATAAAAACTATAATCATTCTTTGTCTTTGGCAATGTGTCATTGGGCTTTTTCCTACTAATACCAATAAGAACAACAACAATAGCAAAATTGTACATAACTCATACTCTGTGTCAGACACTATTTTAAGTTCTTTACACATATTAATTCATTTAATTGTCCCCACAAACCTATAAGGTAGGTGCTATTTTCTCCATTTTAAAGATGTGAAAACTGAGGCCCACTAGGAATTTACAAAGCTGGTATTCTAACCAAGGCTGCATGACTCCTGAGGCCATGCCCTGAACTTGTAATTCCTTCTTTTTTAATATTAAAATAATGACTGTGTATCCTCTATACACTCTTTCACGTGTAAGAATCTCCCCTGTGTTTAAAAGATGCCTGTATAAGCTAATACAATTTCATATTTATTTTTCTCCCCTTCTCTTAGTATTCCATTTAAGTGTTTAATAAGTATTTCTGGGCAGAATTTCTTCCTTAAATTTAATGAAAATCCTTTCTCTGCTGACATTAATTTATTCTTGTTATGTCCTCAGTGCAAATAAAATTCCTATAGTCAGTATCTCCTTGACTTATCTTAATCTGCCTAAGAGAGAGTACTGTTTTCACTGAACTAAAACATTTCGGATCTCCCTTCTGTGAAACTGGTCTGACATTCAGCCTCCTTCTCCTAGTAACTGCCTGCTTTATTTATTTTACTCACTATTACTCCGATTCACTAATACTCTCCCAAAGGTTAGTTCCCAAAATGTATTGCAGCCCTCTTGATATGTTCGTTAGCATTGTTGCACTTTCATGGACTCCCTAACCGTTCCTCTCCCTCCTGTCTGACTTGCTAATTTCCTTTTATACCTTGGACATGGCATTGGCAAGGGCTTCATAAAATCCTTGGTAGGTTGTTGTTACCTGGTGGTTAAAAAAAAAGGTCTCTGTCATTAGTGTGTGTAGATCAGGCAGTCCAGGATTGTGTAAAGGGAAGAGTCTTGATAGCATTGCATTTTTAAGCCAGAAAAGTAGGCCAGAAAAATATGAGCTGACAAACAGAAAAAAGAATTTGGACTAAGAAAAATGAGCAGTGGTTGCCTGGTCCACAGAGCGCTAACCAATATAAATGGATTTGAACCAGATTGTGTTGAGGTAGGCCCAAGGAAAGAGTAAACAACATTTGCTTGTAATTCTAGTATAACTGTGAGAACAGGCCAGCGGAAGTGGTGGGCAAATATCTATTCCTGGAGATCCTTAACAATAGCTTAGACAGACAACTGCTGCTCTTAAATTGTTTAAGATGTCCCTTCTTCTGATCAGAGGCCTGGACTAAATGACCTTCAAAATACATTTTCAGCTCATAGTTATGTAAATAATTGTACTTTTGGGAAAACTTTTAACATACGAATCTTCCAAGTATGAGATAGAAATAGCCCAAGACAACACCCACCCCTAAAAAAAGCTCCCCAAAACTACCCCCTGCCAAAAAAAGAAAAAAAAAAAAAACAAAACAGAAAATCTATTTTAAGAGTGTCTGAAGTTAGAATTCACACATTCATTTGAGTAAAATATGGCACCAACTGCTACAGAGCATAAATTACTTCCCCAGTTGCCTTAACTTGCTGTGCTGCATACAGGTGTCCCTGGAATCCACTCTGGGCGGGCTCTCTGCCCATATGCTTCTGTTTGCCCTGAGCCAGCTGCCCTTGTAGTCCTCTTTACCCGGTGGATTGCCCCAGTTTCATGTTTCCTTCAACGTGGTTGAGCTCGAGTTACAGCTGCTGCCTGTATCTCAACGTACCTTGTACTTGTTCATGCTGCCATCTCCAGGGTATCCTCCTGGTACTGAATCCACATCCACCAGGTGTGATATTTCTGCCCTGCCACCTCACTGCAGCACATTTGAGTGGTATCACTCCCATATCAAGCCTTTTATATTCTGGGTCATTGCTCTTCCTCTGGGAAATACAGCTTTGGATAAAAGGGGTTTTAGCACTTGTGTGAATTCTTCCTGGAGAAGGATGAGATGAAAGGGTGAAAAATAGTTTTTGAGTTAAAAACAAAATGAAGAAAATAAAACCAAAGCAACAACCATTCACAACATTAAGAACACTTTTTTATGGGTACTCTGTAATGTCCATGGTTTCTTAGTACAGCCAGTTACACAAACCAGAAATCTAGCTTTATCTTTGACCCCTATGTTTTTGTCCATTCATGAATTCATTCATAATTCCAAAACCACTTACTAAGAAGCTGTCCTACACAAGACGAGATGTTAGCTCTTAACATCTCAGAGGTGTTAGTTCACCTTTGTGTTCTCAGCAATTTTGAAGTTAGGCAGCACAAATGAAAAGTGTTGAGACCTAAATACAAGTATAAAAAAATCAGGGATCAAAAATGTGAATAAATCTCACCATTAATCATAGTATATGAAGATCTATAATAGGGTACACATGTGTGCCATTAGTGATATTATTAATGATATCCTCAGTTGTAAAAATGAGCCTTTTTGAAAAATGCAGTATGCCTATGAACAGTGAGAAACATAAATCCTTTTAAAAATTGCACTTGATGGATTGTTTCACACTCTCAATTAAGTCACCATAATTTCAAATTAATCATTAGATTCTTTTATATTAAAAGGAAACAGTTTGTAGTAAGTCTTTAGAAAGTTATAGAGGATGTGTAGAAAAAGCATTGGATTAACGAATACTGAGTTTGTTTTTTCCTTGTTTGATGACAAGGAAAACCAGGAAGCTTGACTTTTTTTTTTTTTTTTTTTTTGGTGAGACACTGTTTGGTCACCACTGGTCTAAGGATTGAAAGGGGGAACAAGTCATGTTCTAGTGGAGTAGGCTGGCAGATACATGCATAAATGATTTCAATATAATGCATTAAATACTGTCACAGAGATGAATATTTAGTGCTGCTAGAAGTCAGAAAATAAGGGGACTAATCATGTACCTTCAATGACTAAGTTCACTTGATTCATAGATACATTGTCACTGATACACATTACCTATTGTCTGTAATGGTGAAATCAAGTAAATGGAATCAACTCAAGTATTAACAAGTAATTGGCTAAATAAACCATGGTAGACCCATATATAGCACCTCACAACATAACATGAATGAGGTGTATCTATTTAAATGAGAATGAAAACATGTTTAAAATATTTTGTTTAGTAAACATAATCAAATTGCAAATACATGTATGTACATACACACACATAATATATACACAAAAATATGATTGTATGTATACTTATTTATATAAAAATGTAAATAATTTATAAAGATCAGGTGTTATACTGTTTTTATGGAGGGAGTAAAGAAAATCTATTTAAATTGTTTGCAAGATAAATATGTTTGCAAGTACAAGACCAGATTAATAAAAGAAGTTGGTGACTCCATATTGAGGGATTTTCAATCAGATTTTGAAATGTCAAACTAATAGTCCATTTCAGAAGGTCAGACTCTTATATGACTTTCCAAGGATTTGTATTATCATTCTAGGTTGAACATTCTGTTATAGAAATAAAAACAGAATGTTCATATTGTCAGAACAGAACATGGCACTAATCTCACAGGATATATTCTGAAAGAATATCATGAAAGAGAGAATTATAGAATTTAAATCCTGTGTAATTCCAAGGATTATTTTTTTTTACTTAGACCCATTTGTCAGGTTGAATGCTAATTCTCCTGGTAATTAACAAAGGGATCCTGATAAAGTGCAGGGACTGGGAGCAGATGTACTATTTCTGTTCAGCAGAGTGATTTCTCTTAATGCTCCATTTACGACATCTTCCCCTGTTCTCACACATCTCCAATACCAAGTTGGAGAGATGGCTGAATAGGCCAGTGCTGTGTCTCAGATTGGTTTCAGAGTCACATGTATTACCATTCTTCCTAATGGAGATCCTAGAAACTTCTGAGAAGTTCCAAATGACTGGCAAGGCTTTCCTGCTTTACTTCATACACATGTATGTTATCAATAATTACTTAGTTGACTCTTTAATTTATCCAAATTTGTGCAGGCATAATGGAAACTGACAATGCAATTTTCCATTGAAAATTGTAAATGGGTGACTAAGCTGAGTAATTCACCTCCCTCCCGTTCCTTTTGTACAGATATGCTACACCAGGATGGCTATACTTTGAAAATAGCTCATCTATATTCATTCACCCATGCGTATAAATTGATTTGCATGCTCATTTTGCGGTTTCCAAATATGCATTTGTTGCATAAAGTTTTTCATATCTAACCCCAAATGGCTCTCTTACCTCTTCCTCAAAAACTTAGCCGGTGTGAGCCAACCACACATGAAATTCAGATACTTGCAGGACTGGATTTCTATAGAAAATGCTAGAACCTGGAGAGGGAAGGCTTAGATCTTGCCATTGGCCATAATTTCTAACTAGGATCTTGCTTTCATGGGTCAGATCCTTGAAATTACTCAGGGCAAGATTGAAATTAAGTGACAAGAATTTATTCAGACTATCCAGATTATTTACCAACTCATGATTTTTATGAGAACTAAAGGTATTCAGTAGAAAAATTAGTTTATGGGTTGTGTCTTTTGCTTTTCCACAAATTAGCTATACCTTATTGGACCTTGTTTTCCTTAACTGTATACATATGATATTTCTAGTTTAAAAAATATATATATAGACACACCAAAGTTAAATCAATAATGTGATTTACCCCAGCAAATAATACTATCACTAAATTAAAGGCAATCTCCTGAAAAATATAAATATCTTTGTACAAGCTTAAAAAAAAAGTCTAACAAAATGTTTTGTGTCTATGACCATTTATAAATAGAAAATATTTTAAGTTAGGAAATTATCATTATGTTGATGGCTTTTGGTATTTACTGAGAATCTTTTATACATAATTAAAATTATATATTGTGTGAAGTAAAATTAATAGTATGTTTTTAAAATGCCCTAAGTAGTAATGTGCAAAAGGAGGAAGGGATTGATGTTTACTGATTGTCTACTACATACTGGTATTATCAAATTTACATGTTATCTCATTTAATTCTTACCACCACAAACCAGATTTGTTTAACTATCTTCATTTTACGTTTAGGAAAACTAAGGTCCAGAGAATCTGTGTAGTAAGGAGAGAATTTGAACACAGGCTTTATTTCCTCTACACCCCAGGCTTTCCCCTGTGTCCTCACTGTCAGACGTGGATGGACCTAGAGGGTGTCATAGAGTGAAGTAAGTCAGAAAGAGAAAAGCAAATATGGTATAATAACGCATGTATGTGGAATCTAGCAAAATGATATAGATGATCTTAGTTGCAAAGCATAAATAGAGACACAGACGTAAAGGGCAAATGTATGGATACCAAGGGGGAAGGGAGGGGGATGGGAGGAATTGGGAGACAGGATTGACACATATCCATTATTGATACTATGTATAAAATGGACAACTGATGGGAACATGCCCTATAGCACAGGGAACTCACCTAGTGCACTGTGGTGACCTAAATGGGAGGGAAGTCCAAAAGGGAGGGGATATCTATATGTGTATGGCTGATACATTTTGTTGTGCAGTGGAGGCTAACACAACATTGTAAAGCAACCATATTCCAATAAAAATTAATTAAAATAGAAAAAAATAAAATATCTTATGTAGACTCTCTGGAGTCATAGATACAAATGATCAAGAGTCAACCTATTTTTAGAAAACATACTAGCATTTGAGCTAGTGTCAAGCTTTGAGAGTATTTCTTTGATTTAGAGTCAAGTTTGCTTTAATTTGACTTTTGTATTTTTCTTTTTACCTCATCTCTTTTATGTATAGGTGAATGTATTTCCCAACTGAATGATATATTACTAGTAATGACAACAAGAAACCTCTAAATATGGTTTCCAGAGACTTTACAGGAAGACTGTAGGCAAACCTCAATACATAGAAGGTTCCTTGTTTTCTACTATTATTTTTGTCATCTGATCATTAGTGTGTTTCTGGTTTTATGTCTTTTCCTTCCACCCTATAAAAGAGTCATTTTTCTTTTTTACTGTTTCTTCTTCTCTTAGGGCTATATAACCTTTTGATTTTTTTCATTATATTTTAGCTTATTTTTCATCATAGAACATTCAAACAATATATCTACTAAGATGACAGTTATTGAAAAGAAGGAAGTATCTCATAGAATTCTATACTATTCTCTGCAAACCATAATTCTATGGATTTGTCCACATTTTAGCTAAATATATTTTTGGTGATATTTTAACTCAGAATTTACCCAGCTTAAGAAATGAATATTCATGTAAAAATGTGCCCCATGAAAATGTTTATTTAACCAATATTACTCTTTTCTCCTTTTCAAAAATGTATTGACAGTAGTTTCAGAAACATAATTTTTTTTTTTTTTTTTTTCTGTACGTGGGCCTCTCACTGTTGTGGCCTCTCCCGTTGCGGAGCACAGGCTCCGGACGCGCAGGCTCAGTGGCCATGGCTCACGGGCCCAGCCACTCGGCGGCATGTGGGATCCTCCCGGACCAGGGCACGAACCTGTGTCCCCTGCATCGGCAGGCGGACTCTCAACCACTGCGCCACCAGGGAAGCCCCAGAAACATCATTTTTAAAAAAGAGAAATAATACATAAAACACAAAGGAAAAGTACATTCTTAATTGTATAGTGTTAAGTACATATTACGCAGACTTTTCTTAAATCCTTAAACATTTCCAGGTAACTTAATTTGACATTGGGGTTGATTTCATAAATGACTCATAAAGGAAGTATATTTCTAGTTCTCCTCTTATATCACCAGACCTTCTGTAAATCCAAAATTGTAGTACAATATGCACATTTTTGGCCCTCCTTAGATTTCAAAACCCCCAAATAGGTATGTCATCAATTTTTCTTTGGGCAATATTTTTTTTCTCTGACTACTAACCATGGATTCCAGAAATAGTTCAGAAATCAAAATAGTTCTAATTTTTCCTAATCTTTTGATAATGATCCGAAAATATATCCAATTACATAACAAAGAAAAGATACTATGTTACAAAATGAAATTCTGAAGTAAAAATGGATCAATAACTTCAGCTGATTATAGTATCTAAGGTGATAATGTATCAGAGAGAAATTTTAAAACATTTATGACATGTAAAGTAGTATTTAGAGGCACTGAGCTTAGATATTAGGGATATATTTGTGATCAGACAGGCCTGGTCACTACTCTTGTGGGGCTTATAATCTATGAGTGAATGTAGACATGTAGAAGGTCAACTATAATGCAGAATGACCACTAATGATAGAGTACATGCAACTCAGACTGAGGAGGCAGAGAGAGCTTTCCAGAGGATAAGACAGCTAGCGTGAGACGTGAATAAGAGTCAGCTAAGGGAACAGGAAGGAGAAGAGAAAAGAGTATGCAAAATGAGACTGTGCCTCATTGAAGAGTTTAGAATTTGTGGTGCTCAGAGAAAAAATGGTAAAGGTGGCTAAATACAAGCTGCAAACTAAGCTTTGTAAGTCTTATAAGGGGCATGAATTTATCTTTTGAGTTTGTGGTGGAGTCATAAGAACAGGTAGTAATATAAGATTATGATTTTAGAAAGACCACTGTGACTATGTAGATCTTGTATGGAAAGCAAAATTGGAAATAAATAACTGTAGACCCATGTGATACAAAGACATGTCAGGGTCTTGTAAGAAAGATCTATGACTGCCAATAGAGTTAGACGTGTTTTGAAGACCGGTAGCTTCCACAGTGAGTAGAAACCCAATGAAAAGTGTAGATTTGTTCTTAGGAAATAAAAGGAGGCATAAAACTGAGTGATTAGAGTAAGGGCAAACTAATTGTCAAGTTAGGATGAAGAGGATGTGGAATGAAAGAGAAGGATTTATCAAGAGTGAAATTCAGAGGAAGATGTAGGTTGTAGATGCAGTTAAGAGAGTAATTGAAGGAAGCCAGGAGTGACATAAATGAAAATATCACAATAAAATTTTGGCTAATTTTTGCAAGCAGCTAGATTTAGGCAGGCATGAATATTCTAGAGACTGTTCAATATGTTCTCTCTTGTGGGACAAGATTTATTCATTAAGTTTCACCAGTCTAAAATTAATATCCCTAAGGACTTTCCCCCTTCCTTTGATTTGTTTCCATGCTTACCAAGCACACTTTTCATTTTAATCCAAACTTCCAGTTATCTTGGCACAAGAAAAGTGTTTCTCTAGATGGGCAAAGAAGTGATTCTCCCAGTTACTGATAGTCCTCTCATTTCAAAATAATACATTTACATAAAAATTCATAGATGAAGAAAAAAAAAACAGCAACATACTGTACTCCCAAATCCCCTTTTTTTTTTTTTTTTTTTTTTTTTTGCGGTAAGCGGGCCTCTCACTGTTGTGGCCTCTCCCGTTGCGGAGCACAGGCTCAGGATGCGCAGGCTCAGTGGCCATGGCTCACGGGCCCAGCCGCTCTGCGGAATGCGGGATCCTCCCGGACCGGGGCACGAACCCGTGTCTCCTGCATAGGCAGGCAGACTCTCAACCACTGTGCCACCAGGGAAGCCCCCAAAATCCCTTTTTAATAAATGTTTATTTATAAGATCATGTACTTTAAAGTTACTTTCATGAAACTTGATATTCTAAAATGTTCATAAGTTTTAAAATATGTATATTTTGCCATGTTATAAAGTATCAACTAGGGCAGTGAAATGCCCAAAGAAAATGCAAAACATTGTGAAAAGGGAGAGAGTAGGGAATGAGGAGCCCCCAAAGTCAGAAATAACCTGTATTGACAGCAAACATTTATTTAGTGGCTGCTGTGTCTCTTTTGGGCTTTGCATATTTCCTTTGTTTTTTCACCCAGAATCTGTTTATTTATGCTGTCCTTTTTAACCTATGTAGGACTTTGCTCATGGTGGGTGTATGAGCAGCAGTTTCCCTGGTATCAGTTCCACCATCCACGGGAGAGGTAGCCAGGCTCTGAGCTAGGGCTTCCCTGCTTCACCTCCAGAAACTGGGAGATATGGCTGAGCTTTTTTTCAAGTTTTCTTTAAAAACCAAGAAATGAGAGTCCATCTAGGGTAAAGGCAAATAACTACTTAATTGTAATACATCTAGTTTATCTGGTTATCTTTTGCAAAGATCGATTTTTTGAATTAGAATTTCTTCCATGTCTCGTATAGCCACCCAAAATCCTGTGTGGAGGTAGACTATAACCAAATAAATCAATTTTAAATAGAATATTTTGATGATTAAATGTGATACTAAGTTTTGGAAAGTAAATTTCAAGAAAAGTTTTAATAAGCTACCATAATTCATCTGTATTCTCTTCTCATTCTGGAGTATTTAGTGATTAGAATCATATGTGAAACTGACCTTGAAACAGTGCTCTCAATGGTATATAATCTCTATTTTAGTTTGTAATGTGCTACAGGTTAACTAATAAAAGTAAAGCAGTTAAACAAAGATCTCACATTACTTCAGTGGTATGTCTTAGCTTGGCCCATTAGCTAATGTCAGTAATTTCACTTTGGTAAATCAGTTTTTCAGAAATGCGTAGTTCCTTCAAGACCCTCCATACAGTTGACCCTTGGATGATGAAGATTGGTGTTCTAACCCTCTGCACAGTTGAAAATTAGAGTACAACTTATAGTGAGCCCTCTGTATGTAAGGTCCTCCGCATCCACTGTTCTGCATCCGTGGATCCAACCAACTGTGGATAGTGTAGTACTGTAGTATTTACTATTGAAAAAGATCCACATATAGGTGAGCCCACGCAGCTCAAACCCATGTTGTTCAAGAGTCGACTGTACTTATATGTTGTTTTACCTTATGAGCGCTGCACATAAGAGAAGTTCAAGTGAGTAGAATTTAGGGATACTCCTGGATAGTTATAAGTAAAACCTCTCCTCTTCCTCCTTTTTTAAGTTCATTAAATTCACCAGTTTCTTCAACTGGAGGAGTCATATATGAATGCTTGAACTCATTATTAATTTGTCACAAAATCAAGAATTTACTAAGAAATGAAAATATCTTTGAAAATGTCCAAGTTATAGAATCTGTAGAATTTTGGAGTTAGAAGAGACCATGAAGAGATATACTACAACTTTTTTAGAGATGAACAAACTGAGACAAAGAGAACTTGGAGAATTTTCCAAGTGACAAAACTAGTTTCATAGCCAGAGCTAGAATACAGGCCCAGCACAATTTCCATCTTCCATTTTCAGGTAGCAAAGAAAATAACACTTCAAAAATTGCATTCCATCATCCTGTACACGTGATGTAATATTTCTGATGATGTGTGTCCTTTTATTATTTTTTGGTTACATTTAAAGAGAATTCTTATCCCTATCTGGTCTGATAGGGTAACTTCCTTCTTAGGTACGTGGAAGAGGCTTTCAGATTCATAACAAAGCTCTTTGTATGCACTGGAAAATAAATGTGTTTTTCTTAGGGAAAATCATTTTACCAAATTCATCATTATAGAAGCCTCTTTGTATTTTGGAACACAAAAGCAATGGTATACTATAGCAAATAAATCAAAACCCTCACAATATGGAGTAAGATTCTGTTTTTTAGGAAGCCATGTCAATTGATTGAAAGAGTACTTTCCTAGAAACACTACAGTTTAATAATGCTTCTGATTGTGTCATAAAAGAGTTTTTTTAGTGTATTGTGTCAGCTTTAGGAAATGTCATTAAATATAGCATTTTATTTTTTCAAATCAAGAATGCTGCCCATATTAATAGCATGATTGGGGGAGAGTTTATTTTTTAAATAATGTGTGCCATGCCTAAATTTTGATAAAATGAAATTCAAATGTTCAGTCTGAGAGTACTAGTTGAAAAGAAGAAAAAAAAGATACTCCTAAAGAAGAAAAAAAAAAGTACTCCTAATTGGTCTCCCTTTAGGGGAGCTTGATAAAACTGGTGTAAGAGATCAAAGCCTAAGTGATCCATTCATTACATAATAAATGTGTTGGTCTGTTTTTTTTTTATTTTAAGTATAGTATAATACAATAATGAAATTAAGTTTGCAGATAAAAGACTTGCATATGCTCTTTTAGCAAATTGCTGTTTTGGAAAGCCACCAACAGAATGATGTTCTAAGTTTGATTTTTTGCTCCGGCTTGCATTTGAACTCTTGCTTATTAAAGTTTTAGCAACACAATGGCCTTTTCTAGGAAAACGACTTATCCTTTTTGTTTTCAGTGAATCTACCATTGTGCATATGTGGTTGGAACCATATGGAGGCAGTAAACTTGATTCAAGCTTTACTCTGTTTAGTACACAAAGCATTCATTCAGCCCTGAAGATATGCTAAAACAAAACACAGAACCTATTCATCCACCAAATCAGGAAAGACATTATAATCCTCTTTAGCCCTCATCACATTTTCCAATGTTCTTTGGGCTGTAAGCTCTGGCATCCCTGCAAGTTCCACTCTGTTGCTTTATACCCTACTTTCAAATTATAATTTGTGCCCGGTCTAACATGTATCAGAAGCGAGGCATGTGTCTGGTATGGAAACGGAAGAATAAAGGAGTAATTAAGTAGTGACCACTATATTGTTTTGATCATTTCTCATCTTTTGTAAATAATGACCATTGTTTTTAGTCTTTAATTTTTGACTTGAAATTAGCAAAGCACATTGAGTTTGTAGAATTAAGGTACAATTTTTTCCCAAAGTATTTATTTGTAGTATTAATATCAAATAAATTAGGAAATTAACAAACAAAACACCTAATCTCCTTTATTTCTACTTCTTTCCTCATTGTTTCAATCCTGTACTAGGCATCTAGTCCTCCACCACAGAGCCCCATTTCCTGGATCCTTTTATCTGCTTCCAAAAATGGTTGCATTATCCCTTTGCACCTTACTCTTTTTGTCTATAAAGTAGTAATAATGTTAGCAACTTCAGAGAATGTAAGGATTGAATGAAATAATTCATTCTTTCAAAAAATGTTTTCTTAGCGCTTGCTGTATGCTGAGTACCCATGTAGATGCTGAGCCATGTAAAGACAAAACCCTGCTCTTTTGGATATTTTCAGGTGATGAGGCAGGTGATAAATAAATCTATAGGGGTATTATATAATGTAGTATGATGCCCGAAAATGGCTAGTGCTATGAAGAAAATTAAAGCAGGATAGGGGCATAGAGAATGCATAAGGGGCATTATTATTTTAGGTAGGTTGATCACATTAGGCCTTCTGAGAAGGTGACATTTGAGTGAACATAAACATGCAATTCTGAGGTAAAATGCTCTGGCCTGCGGTGGGAGTGTGCTTGAACGCTCAGGGGAGAGCATGGAGGCCAGAGCGATTGAAGAGTGGGCAAAGAGGAGGTAGAGAGACAGTTTGATGTGATAACTGGAATCCAGATTACATAGAATTTGATGGACAACATCCACTTGAAATTTTATTCTAAATTCAATAAGACCCCATTGAAGTATTTGAAAAAGGGAACGATATTGTTTCTGTTTCAACACTCTAGAGAGAATAGATCGTAGGTACACAGGAGAGGGAGTAGAGGAACCATTCTACTGGCAGATGTGACGATAGGCTGGAGTGGTAGTGGAGGAGGTGGGAAGAACTGGTTTATGTTAGTACATTTTTCTGAAAGCAGAGCTGACAGGATTTGCTGGTTTGTATAGTAGGGTGGGAGTGAAAGAGAAGAATCAGAGATGACTCCAAAAGGACTGACCTGAGTATCTGGATGACTGGAGGGGTCCTTTCCTGGAGGAACAGTGGGGAAGGAGTGCTGAGCCCTGTGCTTGCCATGTAGGAGATGTGCCATAAGCATGGCTTCTTTTCTCTGTTACTCCAGTCTACTCCTTCAGCCCCGTACAAACCTCCTCACTCCCAATGATCTTTCATTGTAAAATAAGCTCGGAGAAGGTAAGGGTCATATCTGTTAAGCCTAATGTTGAATATCTACTGTTTATTGCACATAATAGGGATTCAATAAATATTTATTGAATAAATAAATGAGAGTGATTATAGTGGACCAAAAAAGATAAAGTAATACGGATTAATGAATTATCTAGCTAGTATGGTGTTTGTCTTCCTCTGTCAACTCTTAGATACCATGCTAGCAAATTGCACAAAGGAGTAATACCAGTAATGGGGGTCTGCAGGCATGCTGGAGGAATGTTTTAGTCTTCTTCAGTTTAAAGCATTTGAACACGTACTTTGCTACAACAGTTAAGCTGTCAGTGTAAGCCTCTTTTTTTTTTTTTTTGTGGTACGCGGGCCTCTCACTGTTGTGGCCTCTCCCATTGCGGAGCACAGGCTCCGGACGCACAGTCTCAGCGGCCACGGCTCACGGGCTGAGCCGCTCCGCGGCATGTGGGATCCTCCAGGACCAGGGCACGAACCCGTGTCCCCTGCATCAGCAGGCGGACTCTCAACCACTGCACCACCAGGGAAGCCCCTGTAAGACTTTTTACAGAATATTTTCCGATAAGTTACTAGGTATCTTAGTCAATTTTAGTTTTAATTTTCTGGGAAGACCTTACTATCATTACTAGTCCAAACATATTTTTGTATTCACTTTTTGACTACTAAATATGATCTAAGAACTGTAGTTTCTAACAATTGGCTAACTGCATTTAATTCGTTCCCTTCTTAATTAATTTTACAAATATTTATTGAATTGATACTGCACTATGTGTACAAATCAAAGTCCTTGTTTTTAAGGGATTAACGTTATTGTGGTAGGTGTGTGTAGTGTACAGAATTTTGTAAAATACTTTGAAATGCCACTAATTTACCTGCAGGACATTAAAAATGTTTTTCTGTTATCAATACCACTTTGCTGAAGTTTTATTTTCTCATCATAACATTAATAGTTCTTTTTTAATGGAGCATTTAAATATGTGCCAGGCACATTCTAAACACTACACATGCATATCCTCGTGCAATCATGTACTTGATAGCATTTATCTAAGTTGTGTCCAGCAAAAGCTCCATTTTGAAAATCTGGTTAGAATCAAACATGGTAAGGGGTGAATTCAATCCATTACCTTTGAAGTATTAAAAATATGACTTGTGAATGAACAAATGCAAATCCTTTTAGCACGTTCATTAATGTAAAAGGCAGTTTGAATATGGAAGATTTTCTTTGGATGCTACATGAGAAATGGCTCCTCTATTTCAACAACCTATTTGCAGTGACATTCTAGTTGGTACAGGTGGTCTTAATTTTGGAATGAGAACATTCATTCAAACACAGCTGAAATATATCTGACCTTAGTGTTTTCTCTGTGTGTGTGTGTGTGTGTGTGTGTGTGTGTGTGTGTATTGTTGAGTAACAGTTTAATACGTATCAGCATTGTCTGTGTCTAATAAACTTATTGAGGTTTTTGGACCAAATACCCCATTTAAAATGTTTATGTTACAGTTAATAAGCAGGGTTAAATAAGGAAGGGATGCAGTAACATGCTAACTTTCAACAAATTGGAAGGATTCCTTGGTGTAGACATAAACATGTGGTCTGTCTTCCTCTGGCTGCTACTGATGATGACCCTGCTTCTATTTCCAGACCAGCCTTGGCTTTTCTGGAGAGTACATTTCCTCTGAAACTCCTTTTTGATTTCTTATGAAAATTCAGAAATCTTCATGGCACTTTAAGCTATAAATACATATAATGTATTTTATTTAAGAAAGTGTGTTTTTTATATCTTGGCTCTCAGAAATATTGCTCAGGTTGTTCTAAATTAAAATTGTCTAAATTAAAATGTTTTCCCCTTTATATGTTTAAAATTTAGAGATATTTCCTTGGAGAAAAAGTTGGTCACAAAATTGAATAAACACAATTTTTAAAAAATGTGTATTTGAAGGAATCGTGGCATATTTCTATGCACAGTGTACAAACTTAATCATATATTTAAAATATTTTATTGCAACTTTTAAAATTCTATGATAAATAAAAAAGAAAGAAAAGTCCTCATCAACTCATTTTCCTACAGAGTGGGTAATTAGAACAGAGACAGAGAAACTCCACCTCTCTACTAGCCCATTCATGATGCTTACTTCCTACTTTTGTGAGATTGGTAAAACCTTGGTCATGTGAAAAATCCTAATTTCAAGGGAATGGTAGTTGTTTTTTCTTTCCAGCTTGCGCAAGTAGTTGAAGGTAATATAGAGGGAGGTTAGAGTGTTTGCTGACTGAGCCCTTACTCAGCCAGTTAGTTACCAAGATCTCTGTTTCAGAACAAATCTTAAGCACAGTTTCCCCAACTTTGAGATAAGGAGGTTGCCCTAGGTGATTTCTGAGATTTTGTTTTTCTAGCCCTAGAATCCTGAAGCTATTGATTTGATGAAGGCCAGAAACTAGGTAAATGCATATCTGGGATGTGAACTCAGGTTTTCTGTTTTTTATTCCAGGGCTCCTTTCCATTATGACTGCTACCTTTACACTAATTAAATATGTGAAAAATAAATACATATGTACATGCAAACACAGATATTACATACACACAGGATTTAAGCTGGCTTAAGCTAGTTTTGTGCTTATTCAAAATGATTCAGCTTGTTTGGCAAGGACAACCAGCCCACCTTCTCTTACCTCATCCCAGCTCAGAAATTTCTATCCAGTCTCTTCCTGGAAGAAGATGTGAGATGATAGTTTCCTCTAAGTTTGTATTCTTTAAGCAGAGCGCACACACATATTTGTAGCATTGTGCCACAAAAACCAGGGATTAAAAAAAAAAAAATTTACCTCCACTTGTCTCCCACATACTGCCCATTTATCATCTTTCCAGAGAAGTGATTGTTTTATTTTCTCTGTCTTCATTTTAGTCATGGAACCTCAGTATTTATACTAATATATCTCCTTGTAGAATCTGCTCACTATTCATTATCAGTCTTACACATTCCACATACCCAAGACACTCCTCCTCTATAGTAACTGCCTTATTCACCAGTGTATGGTCTTTGAAGAATATAACCTATTTAAATGTTTATCTGCTAAAATCATCTGAAATTTTTATAAAGCTAAAAGTTATTACCTCTGAGGTCTTTTCCTACTGTGAGAGAGTGGACCAGGATGACAGTGTGGAGATGAAAGCATGCAAGGCTTTGAAGCAGCTGAGGCCTTTTCTGAGTCATACAGGAGTTATTGCTGTGAATCTCTGAGCTGCCCTACTCCACATAAAGCCAGGACCTGTCTGCAGTTGCATTTATCCTTAACTGAAAGATAAACTACTAGAAGGGGTGCAGCATTTATTTAAAATCCAGTGATACCTTCTAAGATTCCCCCACCTTCAAATGTGGTCTCTGAGGTGTAAGCCCCTCTGAGCTGTTATCCTTTCTCTTCCCCTAATTCATGGTGTGACATTGGGGTAATAATTATTCCTCTCTGGGCCTCAGTGTCCTTATCTGGAAAACTAGAAGATGGGACTCAATGACCACTAAGATCCTTTTCAGCTTGACAATTTATTATATCCCTGTTTAGGCCCTTTTTTCAGCCCGTAAAGCAATGCAGCTCTCCCCCAAATTGATAATAAGTGACATATTGATTGATAGTGTAGGCCTCAGTGTAAATGCTCATATCAGTATATTTCTTTTCTAAAATGATCATTTATATTCAAGATTATTACTCTGTTTCTCTTAAACTGAATGCAAACATTTTTCTTCAAGCTTGAGTGACTTTAATATTTAAAACTGAAAATCATACTGAGAATGAATTTTGAAGAAAAGAATAAAAAGCCCAATATAACCACATCACTGTTCATGTTTGATTACCAAGTAAGGTTCAGGTTATTTTGTATCCTGTGCTTGCTGTAGTTTTTACAGAGTTAATTTTGCAGTTGTTGTTCTTGTATATCATTTAAAACCCTGTTTTGAATGTATGCTTTTAAAAAACTCAGATGTGTATATTATATGTGTAATTTATGTTCTCTGTAGCTTTGGTAAGTATCTGCTAATATTTATTGAGCATTTTCTGGATGCATGGCACAGAGCTAATGCATTCTCCAGTAGTGAACTGCATCTAAATTAGTAATTCTCCTTATGGAAGACACAGTTTAGAAATCATTTCTCTGAATATGATGAGGTTTGTTAGAGTAGTTAGGTCTTTGGCTTACACTTTCTGCTCTACCTCTTTGGCTATGTCCCTCTGCCTTGGAAAGGAAAACCTTGATAAACTCATATAATGTAGGGATCTGTGCCAACCTGAATGCTTGTTGACTAGGTGTTCAAATATAGTTGGGAAACTCGAGTGTACTTTTTTCTCCATATTTAAGTCAGAGATATTGCAGGTTTGATTCCAGACCACTGCAATAAAGTGAATATCACAATAAAACAAATCACATGAATTTTCTAGTTTCCCAGTGCATATAAAAGTTATGTTTACACTATGCTGTAGTCTGATAAGTGTATAATAGCATTATGTCTAAGAAACAATGTACATACCTTAATTTAAAAATAATTTGTTGCTAAAAATGCTAACCATCATCTAAGCCTTCAGCAAGTCATAATCTTTTTGCAGTTGTAACATGAAAGATAACTGATCACAGATCACCGTAACAAATATAATAATAATGAAAAAGTTTTAAATATTGTGAGAATTACCAAAATGTGATACAGAGATATGAAGTGAGCAAATGCTGTTGGAAAAATAGCACTGATACACTTGCTCGACGCAGGATTGCCACAAACCTACAATTTGTAAAAAAAAGAAAAAAAAAAGAGAAGAAGCAATATCTGCAAAGTGCTATAAAGCAAAAAGCAGTAAAACAAGATATGAATGTATGTTTTTTCTTCTAATGAGTCTATTCCTTGAAGAACAGAAGGTGAAATACAACTGACGTTTAGCCTCAATGTAGTTCATTAAATGGAGTATTGAGTATTTATTAGTGAAACTTAGTATAAGAGGGCAAGCTCTAAAATGAGACTGCCTGGGTTCAGCTCTCAGACAGTGATCAGGTTATTTAACCTCTTTGAGTCTCAGTCTTCTCACCTGTGCATAAAGACAGTGACAGTCCCTATCTTGAAAAGAGGCAGTAAATGATGAACATGGAATGCTTTCTACTGCATCTGGTACAGACAAAGAACATGGTAAACAAAATCTAAACTCTTTTTTAAGATATTGTTAGTGTGTATTTTGGGAATCGAAACGGGTTTTCTGGAAAGATGAGTTATAAGTAGTGAAGGTAGGAAAATAGAAAGGTGTTGAAGGTTAAAATATATACCATTTAAATGACAAAAATTTGCAAGGTGCTTGGGGTTCCCCTCTTCAACATAATCATAAACCTTTCTTCTTGCCAATGAATGGCTCAGAGACCAGAGAAGGACATCCTCTATATAATTATTTTTGTGAAAAATCCTTTGTTAATAATGTGTTGAGGAGCCTATTGTAGATTGTAAGATGGTCTGGAGCACACTTTGTTATGTGGAATCTAAAATTGTCCTGGCATTCCACTTACATGGTAATTTTACCAGGAATGAACAATACTCTAGCATGAGCTGTGGGTGTGCTGGCGTCTTATACAGTGGGGCTGACAAAGAATTTAGATGACAGTCTGAGAATTCAAAAGAATCATGACAGGTTGGAGAAATAAGCCTTAATTAGTAGAATAACATTACATTGAAACAAAGATTCGGCCACTAACTAATGAAAGGAAGGTATGAAGGGCTGACTTAATGAAAGTATAAAAAACATATCTAAGGATCAAAGGGGACCTCAAATAGAAGATAAAGAGGCAAGTTAGTAGTATATATTTTTATGTGATGAAAAATCTTGGGGGCAATGTGTGTTGGGAAAAGCCGAGACTAACCGTATAAATATACATATAGCATGCATTATTTGGCCTCCATTCTCATTTAGTTAAACGAAGGAATTAGGCTCTCCTTTCTTTATGGTGCCTTCCAACCTAAATAGTCTATGATTAATTCCCTTATAAACCATTAATATGTAGCTATTTTCTCCTATAACCAGCATTTACCTTTCCCTAACTTAAAGGCACTCATTTCTAATACATGTATATTTCAAATATTTTCCTGTTCCTTGATGCTTTTTTTACCTGTTCGTTATATGTCCTCTGTATTTGACTGTCCTGTGTGTGTTATTTGATTTATTTATTTTTTAATACTTAAAAAAAAAAATTTGGCTGCACTGGGTCCTCATCGAGGCACGCGGGCTTCTCTAGTCGTGGTGCACAGGCTCCAGAGCGTGTGGGCTCAGTAATTGTGGCGCACAGGCTTCTCTGTAGTTGCCGCTCGCGGGCTTAGTTGCCCCACAGCATGTGGGATCTTAGTTCCCTGACCAGGGATCAAACCCACGTCCCCTGCATTGGAAGGCAGATTCTTAACCAGTGGACCACCAGGGAAGTCCCTGTGTGGGTTATTTTACAAGTCATTAGAGAAGGCTTAGTTTATGTAGCTTTTGGCAAGAAGAAAATTTACTTCTTCCGTAAAATCATGCACTTGGTAAATTTTATTTCATATTGCTGTACCTATAAGCTTGTCAGTAACTTCCAAAGGTATTTAGTTGCATTTAACCCATATGTTATATTGACCCATCTGCCTTTAATAATAGTCCATGTATTTTATAATCATCCCCATAAAACATTCTGACCCCATGCTCCTAAAGAAACATGAATAATTTCTAGGCCATGTGAAAAAGGAAAGCTATAGTAAGAAAACAGTCTTAGTTGTTCCTAGATGAGTACGCCAAACACAAAAAGAATTGAAGGAGATACGAAGTATATTGAATTTCTTTATTAAGAAATAATAAGCCAGTTTCTTGATTTTCATTATACCTTCTCCTCAATCCTCATGCGGCCCCTGGTTTCTTTCAGGTCTAGCCAATAGTTTATTTTCATAATCGCTAGTGTTCTGACTACAATGAGCTATGCTTTTTATAAGTACTACACCTATTTTGGGACTGTTGGATTCACCGATGTGCCAGTTGACATTTTCTATTATATGCCTACTGTATGCTAAATGATGAGGTAGTTAACCTTTTAAAGTCCTGGCATGTATAACTAAAGAAATCTTTGAAGGTAGAATGTTTGCTTTTAAATCTTTTCTATTCCTGGCTATCTGGGTGACCTTAGACAAGGTTATATAACTTCCATATGCCTCAGTTGGTTTTCCATAAAATGCAAATAGTGTTCATATCCACTTTACTAGTTGGTTTAGGAATAAGAGATCACATGTAATTTTAGCTATCAATAAACTTACTAACACTAGTTAATATTTGGAGAATGGGGGTGTGTGTGTGTGTGTGTGTGTGTGTGTATGTATTATATAAAAGAAAATGTTCATATTGATGGGTATCTGCATCTGCCATGGGTACCTGCTCACATTGGGTACTCAATGGTCATTATTTGGTTGAAGGATTGGATTCAGATGTTGACCAAGTTATGATAAAAGTGTACAGAATAAAAGGTGACCATCTTGTTGAGGAGACCTTTGTGAATAGAAATAGCAGTCAGGTTTATTCATCCTCTCTCTCTTGCTCTCACTCGCTCTCTTGATTGATTTGGTGACAGATCCTTATGAAGATGGAGAGAAACTGGGTGGCTTTTGAAGTTTCATTCACTTTCCTTTGGACTAAGTTTTAGGCATTTAGGCTGAGAAATTTACACATGAACACTCTTGATATGAATTCATCTTTTTAGCCATTTATGATGTAAATAAAAGTAGATAAAATGCTTGGAAAATAATGGCAGAAATTCCAAAGCAGCCACCAGATGGGAAAGCATTTCTAAAGGGATCTTTTATTGAAACTGATGTTCTGAGAATAGAATTAACAATTAGAAGCTTGTATTGCATTGGTGTTTTATAATACTTTATATTGTAAACGCTGTTTTTATCTCAGAAGAATATGCCCCTTGAATCACATTCCTAAGACATTAGAGAATCTGTTTTCTGGAAATTTAGTGTGGAGTTAATGTCAAACTATTTTCTGGTTCTGTTTTTCAAGTCTTTCTTTTTGAAGTGCAGAGATTTCATTGACATGCGCAAAGCCCACTTACCAAGGGGATGTATGGATGAACGGGAACTAGAGAAAACAGGCAAAGCATTAGTATATAAGTGAAGATATTTTGAAAGGCAACCTTCTCTGCTGAAGATTTATTCAGAAGCTATTGTAATAATACCATAGTTTTTAAATAGCTTATCAAGAACATACAGCAGAAAGCCAATTTGCCTAGACTTCCTGTTGCAGTCAGCTCTCCATTCTTACAGGCATCCATGTCAGTGAGACTTTTCACCCTTACAGACAAGTTATTTAAGAGGTTACCTTTGTAGAAAGTGGAGGAGGGAAGGTCAAAAATAATATCCCATTTACCTAAGTGTTTAAAAATACAGATATTTGTGTATTTATTTGTATGTTTTACTTAATCATCATGTTCAGGAAGTGTGTGAGCTAAGAATTTCTTTCCACATTTTAGAGTGGAAAAAAATGAAGCACAGAAAAGCTTATAGCTTACTCAGGACAACAGACAATCTGCCGCTTACTTGAGGGAAAAAACTATGTCTCATCCACTACTTTATTTCCAGTTTCTAGTATGGTACATATAGCAGATGGTCAAAAGTAATTTGCTGAATGAATGAATAAGTACATGAAGGAAAGAGTCAATAAACAAATGCATATTGATAGATCCAGAACAGAGACCCAGTTCTATTGGATTTCCCAAAGTGCGTATTTTCCCTAATATTTTCGCTATCTCCATTTATACTTATTCCAGAGAAAGAGGCAAGGATTTGGGAAATGTTGAAGTGTTAGCCTGAGAAAGCTTATTCTTTATGATAGTTTTATCACCTTGGCCAGCATGTGAGCATGTGGTCTCGGGAAGAGCTGGTGGGAGAAAAAGAAAGTTAGCAAGATGTTGGCTTATTGAGTTGGGAGAGTAGAAATCACATTATTTAATAGGATCCAGAGATGAGTGTTGGTCCAAATCCAAATTGGAAAAGTAGTAAGAATGGAAGGAAGAGGTTAGCGAAGTTGACGTCTATATCTCTATTAGATAACAGAATCAAAAACTGTAAGTCACTCACTCAGATTCCCCTCTGTACTCTGCAAAGCAAACAATATTTAAGGAAGTATTTTCCCTTAGAGGGTAAAGTAAGGGGCAGAGAATTCATCAGAGCATTTGAACTGTTAAATATGCATATTTTTTGAAACTAGATTTTGAAAGTGATTGCAAGAAGAGCTAAATGCATTGTAAACCACATGGCCATGAATTTTCATTGGCATTTATATGGGGAAATTTTGTTGTGAAATAATAATTTAAATAAAAGTTTTTACCTTCCTAAAAATTAATTTTTGCAGTAGATGTCAAAAGGCATAATAAATAAAAAACTAAAAAAGTAGAAAAAATATTTGCAAACTTATATCTAATAATGGATGTATATCCTGAACATATGTAGAATGCTTGTATCTCAATAATAATAAGACAAAGTACGCAATCCAAAAGGGATCAAAATATTTGAGTGAACAATTCTTTAAAGAAGATATATGAATGCTCAATACCATCAGAAAATTAGAAAATAAAAATTAAAGATACAGACAGTGCACCATTTTTATTACAGTGGCTACAATTATTTAAAAAAAAAAAAACCTGCCAATATCAAGTGCTGTCAACGATGTGGAGCAGCTGAAACTTCCATGCCTTACTGGTAGGAATGAGGAATGATAAAGTTGCTTTGGAAACACACTGGCAGTTTCTAATAAAGTTAAACATACTAACAAACATTCCTAATCCTAGATATTTAGTGAAGACAAATGAAAACATGTCCCCCTCCTACCTCTGCTACAAAAAATTAAAACTTACACTAGATGTTTGTAGTGACTTTATTTATAATCGCTAAAATCTAGAAACAACCCAAATGTTCATCAATTGATGAGTGGACAAACGAGTGGGGGTACATCTATACATTTCATACATTCAGCAGTAAAAAGAACAAAATAATAACACGTGTAGCAACATGGATGATTCTGACATGCTTTATGCTAAGTGAAAGAAGGCAACTCAAAAGTCTGCAGACTGTATCATTCCATTTATATGATATTCTGGACAAGACCAAACTGTAGGACAGAAAATAATTGCTGATTGGCAGGTACCTGGCTGGTGGGCAGGAGTGGAAATTATATCTTGCTTGTACTGGTAGTTAACACAATTGTAAGCATTTGTCAAGATGAATAGAACTGTATACCTAAAAAGGGTCATTTTGCTGTATGTAAATTATACCTCAAAAATAACTTTAGCAATAACATTCAAATACTCAAATATTGAATGTACTCATAATAATAAAGTGAATGCATATATTGCATGCTTATCTAAGAACAAAGCCTCCTTTCTTTTGTCAGCAGTAACTTCCTGGGTCCATTGAAATTGAAACTTCATAAATTTCAAAATATTCTGTTACTAAGATGCTTAATATTTACTGACAATCTGTCCAATTAGGAAAAGTTAGTTATAATTTTATAATATCTTTAAAACATTGAATAAAAAAATTAATCCCTTTGAGGACCTGAGCTCCTGTGTTTTGAAAGTATGAAAAATAAGGGAAAGAGAAAGGGAAAAAAAGGTGGGAAAGGCAGAAAAATAAGATAAAATATTGAAAGATGAGGAGGTAGGAGGATATCATAAAGAAGAGCAAAAGATAGGAAACTGAGGCAACAGAAATATTAATGGAAATGATATGTATGTGTTGAGTGCTTACTATATACCAGCCATTGTGAGAAGAATTTACATGGATAATCTAATTTAATCCTCACAACAACCTAATGGAGTAGATACTGTTGTTATTCCCACTTGCAGAAGGGAAAACTGAGGTTTTAGGCAGGATACATAATTTAGGCAACCTCACACAGCCAGTAAATGGGGGCAAAATAATTTTCCTATCGGGTATAGCTGCTGCTAAAGCTTGTGCTTAGAAGCTCTGCATGGACCTTTATGGTAAAATACGCTGCTACTTAATGAATTATCCCAGTTATCTCAATGAATTGTACCTCAACACAAGGCATGATTGTATTGGTTTATATACCATAAGAATGATAAGAAATTAAGCAGGGAAGGGGATGTGAAGCTGTTAACCTCTTCTTGGTTTGGTCTAAAGTGAACGTGCCCTGACATTTCATCTTCCAAAAGTTCCTTTCCTTTTGACTTGGCATCTTTGTTTGATTAGCCACTTTGTCATAGTAGCAAGAGCCATGGGACCGTATTGTTCACCTCAAGTGTACCTTTGGGGAGGAAATTAATACAAACAGTTTCTGTCAAAAGAAACATTATTTCAAGCTGGTACTTTACCAGATGAGTTATTAAATGGGGGCCAACATCATAAAAGAGAATGATCAGGAATTAGGCTGATTTTGGAGTGCCACGGAAATATCTATTGATGTTGCAGGCTACATGTAAGGAATAGATGACACTCTTGTGATAAATTAGGCCTGGCTTATTTTTAACCAACTGAATATTAGAGATATCACTGACCGTTATCGAAGAATACATATCCCATAAAGCCCTGTTACATGACAACTATCCCAGTTCCCTGGATAGACCTGAGTAGTACGTGATGATTTCAATAGCAGGTACTCAAATTTAGACCTATGGATTTTCTGAACTGAATAGAAATATATAGTGAGCTTGGCCTCAAAAATCAGTCTATTTTGATTGCTTGCAAAAGATACTTACTAAGGAAACATTGAAGTCCAAAAAAGTTAGTGTATATTTTGTATTGCTTCTTTTCTGTGGCTGCCACAAACTGGACAGGGACCACTTGGGGCTTGGTCTTTGTCTTGAACTGCTCTACTTAGTTATCCATTAATCCCCAAAGAAATTCCCAGATCCTATATTATTATTGATTCATTGACAAGCCCTTCCAACCAAACAAAAAGCGTATGTTCCAGAATAACTCAAAAGACATATGGATCCTCTCTCAGAAGCTGCCGTTAGTCGCACAGATTGAATGTCGAGTGGGGAGGTACTTCAGTGGTCATGATGACTGGACTTGGGCCTTTCCCTCCATCAGATTCTGGTTTCCTAAGATAAACGTAAGACATACTCAAGTGGGATAATTCATTTGTTCATTATTTTGTTCTAAGTTTATAACAGGATCTTTTGGAAAAATTGACTGTTCAAAGCATGTCACCATGAATTCCACTTCCATGATGTGGGGAAAAGAGCACACATTTCACAAGTTATATACATTAACCTGAAACTATCTCCATGTAATACGGGAGAGAATATTTGGAAGAAGAAAATGAGGACCATGACTTAAAAATCACCAAAATTTGTGGGGTGTAATTTTTAAAATTCTTTTTATTTTTTTCTGTGTGAATATACTAATGGCTTAAATAGAAAATCCTTCATGTTTGGTAGTAAATTGTATATAAGTACGTTTACATTGTGAAAGGTTAATAACATTGTGATGGGGAAAAAACTTCCACCACTCCTGTCCTTTACTCATTACTCTCTACAAAGCTAAACATTATAAAGATTTTGGAGTCCAGCTTTTAATGTACATGTATATATTTCTATATCTATTGTTTTTGTTTTAAACAAATAGGATTACCTTAACAAACATTTTTCTGTGGGTTGCTTTTTCCCATTTCTTATGTTTTTGAAATTTGATGGCTCTACCTCAATTTTTAAGGAAATACCTACATACTAGTGTTGCCTAGTATAGAACATGTTTTACTAGTTCGTTATTGGTTAAGGTTTAGGCTCTTTTTTTTTTTTTTTAACTGCTAAGAACAGTGTTGCAGTGGACGTCCTGTATATATTTTTTCCATATTTCACTAACACGTTGATGCATGTTTATTCATATGTGCATGAAAACTGTGATAGATTTGAAAGAATAAATTTGCTAAGAGCTAATTACTACCAGGTTACTACAGAACAGACTCTCCCAATTTTTACTTGTATCAACACATATATAAAGTTTTTGTTTTGAGCACTTTACCAAGGCAGAATATTACCATGTTTTGCTTGTCTCAGTCTGATGAAGAGAAAAGTATGTTGCTGTTTCAATTTCTATTTCCCTGCTCACTAGTGAGGTAGAGTATCTTTACATATTTATTGACGGTTTTTGCTTCTTTTTTTTCTTTGTAATTTTCCTGCTCATATCTTTGTTCCTTTTTCTTTTGGAGTTGTAAAATATTTTGTATACTCTGCATATTGATATTCTGTCAGTTATACATGGAGCAGATACGTTTACCAGACTTCACACTGGCTTTTAAAACTTTATGCTTTCTTTCCTCTTTTAGAAGTTGTAATTTTTATTCTGATTTTATATGGACAAACACTTCAATATTTTTCTTTATGACTTCGGATTGTACTTCTTACTCGGCCCAGCCTCCCACGTCTCAATTCTTTCATATTTTTGGCTAACATTTTCTGTTTTCTTGTTCATGCCCAGCTCCTTCTTTTTCTTGGATTGATATCTTGTACTTTGTATTTCCCCCTTCTTTGGATCCTTTTTACTTCATTACTGGCGTACAGCTTTAATACTTTCAGACTGGTTTTGTTGATATTAAAATTTCTGAATGCTTGCAGATTTAAAAAAAGTTGTAGTTTGCATCCTGCTTGAATATTATATTGCTTGGGTACAAGATGCTAGATTCAAAATCAGATATTTGAGGCTGTCTCACCCATGGTCTTCTGTTAGCTGGTGTGGAAGATGAGAAGTCTTGGAAGTGTGGAAGATGAGATACCAGTCTGGTTTTCCTTCTAATATGGATAACTTTTTTTTTTTTTTTTTATGGTACGCGGGCCTCTCACTGCCGCGGCCTCTCCCATTGCGGAGCACAGGCTCCGGACGCGCAGGCCCAGCGGCCATGACCCACGGGCCCAGCCGCTCCGCGGCACGTGGGATCCTCCCGGACCGGGGCACAAACCCACGTCCCCCGCATCGGCAGGCGGACTCCCAACCGCTGCGCCACCAGGGAAGCCCGTAATATGGATAACTTTTACTACCTCTCTCTGGAAGCTTTTTGGATTTTCATCAGAAAGCTTCAAAATTATTTTATTTTTAAAAACACATTATTTTAATCCTTTTAAATGTTCTAAAATTTTATCAAGGTATCTAAGTATAAGTCTTTCTCTGTTCATGTTTATCAGCACTTGATAAACCTGTAAATCAAACATGTATGTACTCAGTTTGGGAAATCTTATTTTGTCATACCTACTCTGTCTGTGCTACCTAGAAATTTAATTAGATGCACTTGAGGACTTACTTAGCTAACCTCCTTGTCAAACATTTCTCCATTCATACATTTCACCTCTGATCTTTTGCATTACTTTCTGGAGGTACTCCTTGGCTCAATCTTCTAGTTTACTAGTCTGAGCTGTAGTGTGTCCAATTTATTACTATTAAGTTTTTATTTTAAAAGTATTACACTTATTTTTCAATATCTCCAGTTTTTTTTTTCTTTTCAATAGTAGTAAGACCTTAGTTTCTTCAAATTTATACTTGTATTTATTAGTTATATTTATTTTTATATCTTCTACTTTATCCAATGTGAATTATTCTTTTAGTTGAGATTGGTACTTCTCTTTTATAATGGTGATATAATTCAAATGTGTAGCGATTTTTAGTTTTCTGCTTAACCTTATGTTTGAAAATGCTTGTCATGTATGTTGGTGATATTGACTATTAGTTTATATGTTGAGTATTTAGAAAAACAATAAATAGAGAAGACACTTGACTGTGGGCCTTTTTGTAATAGAGAAGACACTTGACTGTGGGCCTTTTTGCACTTTTCCAATGGCCTTCTGCATTAGAGATCTGTCATCCCTATATGTTAATATGCCAATTTGAATAGAAGGATCTTTGGATGGGCCAAAGCCCAGGACAGTGGTTCCATAAAACTTCATTTAAATGTGAACAGTAGCCATGACTATTTTCTGTACATCTAGCATTGGAATCAAAAGCATTTTAATAATGAATATAGCCCACGTTTTATGTTTTTCAAATGCATTAAATGAACTACTATTATAAAATGAACTACTATTATAAAACTGGCAAATATTTTCACCTGTCAGCAGTCTCTAACTGCTGATTATTGTTGCCCAATTTATAATTTATTTCTAACTCCAGTTTTAAAGAAGAACATTCAGATTTTCTTTATAGTTTTGTGTTTCCCTCCTGATCTTCAGAATTGTCGTTTTGGAAGTAGTTCCTTTAAAAAAAAAAAAAAAAAAACACAGAAATTTTCAGTCTCTGAAAATTAAGAATGCTCTTAGTTGGTTCCGGAAGGTGAAATTGGGGTAAATTTTAATTATTGTCCATTAACTACTATATATGAAGTACCTCCTATATATAATGCAGTGTCAATATTAATACTATCAAAGATCTCTTTTGATGACAGGTTAGAATTATTCCTTTGACAGCCCAGGTTCAAAGCAGATATCCAGTGAACATTCTGCTGTGAAGTCCAAATTAACTATTGATGAAGTGCAAAAACAGAATGGTTTCAGTGCATGACTTGCTTCTTTAAGATAGGCTTTTCATTAATAAAACTAAGGGTACCAGAGTTGCCTAAAGTAATTTATTCCTGGAGCCTAATAAATAAACTTGATTTGTTTTTTAGAAATTCTTTTGCAATTGAATAAAAAAAATCACTGTAAAGAAGTGATTTTCAGCTAATCATTGTTAGAAAACACATTCAAACTTTCAACTTTGAAGTCAGCAGGCTAAACTATAGGATAAATCTGTATGTTTTTTCTCCATGGCTTTTTTGCCTGTTTGATAGTTGTTATTTCAAGGTTTATATGTTTTCCTCCTCTCCCCATGCAGGATGAAATTGGAGTTGATTCTATAAACAAACAAGATGAATGAGGGAAGTGCAAATGTTCTTTGAGATTCCAAGATTAAAAGAATCTGTATCAATTCCTTTCAAGGCACCGCTTACTCTTCCAAATAATTATTAGGCTCTGGGCTTACAAAAATGTCTATCACTAGGAGAAAATCCATACTGAACTCTGGAATTCCTTTGTTGGTGGTTGTCATTTCCTTTTCTAATTTCTGAGCTAAAAGCTGGCAAAGGCATTGTAACCCAAAGATTTATTTTGTGGACTGTTCTTTTGGTTAAGAACTTTTGCATCAGCTCATGATCAATGTGTTCATGACAAAAATAGAACCAATAATTTAAAAAAACACAACAGACAATACAAATGACTGAAGAGGCTATTTTCCACAATGAATAAATTGGGTAGGTTTCTTATAATTTGGGAAAATAAACATTTTATTTCAGAATCTGGTTTGCCTTTCTGGTGTTTTCTACCTCTAGAGAAAGGCTTAGACCTTACATTTGAAAACTACATACATGTAGTTTGTTACCACATTAGGTGTCTGTACCTAGAAGAAAAAACAAATATTTAGGCAATTTGTTAAACAGGACAGCAGGAAACGTTGAGATTTATATAGAAATAATTCTACTACAGGTAATCTTTCTGGATACAAACCTACAGAACAAATGTGCATGAAATATGGTCTCAGTTAAAATAAGTATATTTATAGCTAAATGCAGAGAAGCTCTCTGGGACAATAGGTTTAATAAGTGTCACTTTTCTCATGTAGCAATTTTAGTGTAAAACACCATTGTGATATTTCACATATTATGTTAGCATCTATGGATCTTCTTGACTGAATAGAGAAAATACATTCTTACATGCATTTATTTACTTCCATCTTCTAAATTTGCTTTATAATAAAGTTGGTTTTATTAAATCCTTAACATCTTACAATGATGTTCATTACCATTATAATTACCACCACTATTCCTAATCAATTAATATCTGTCACTTATTTAAAAGATGAAAAGTAAAGAACAAAGCTCTTCAACAGATTGTGACAGCATTTCAGAAATTTAACTGGATTATTCCTAACTTGAAGAACTTCACCTCTAGCAAAACCATACCAACAATAGAAAGACTAAAAGAATAATAGGCAAAATTAGCTTCAAGTAGAGTTTTGGCTTATTTGTGCTGTTGGCTACCTCTTTCTTACTTTTCCTATTACATTTAGCAATTTTACTGTGTTATTTACAGAGAACAAACAGGATATTGCTCAAAATATTTGGCTCCCAATCATGGGACAACCTTTGTTAAAATCAGGGCAAGCAGATGTTTGAAGCCAGTCTTTATACTTCACCACCCCCCTCCCCACCTTTTCAGGAAAATGGATACTTAAGGTTGAAAAAGAAGTTATACAGGAAAATGTTATTGGGTATATTCAAGTCTGGGATGGTATTGGTTGTTTACTGAGTAGCCTCTCATTACCTCAATAAAATCCCTTCCTTGTGAGATCCTGTGCAGTGTACTCAGTGAAAATCCATGGGGTTTTGTGGGTTGAATAAAGTTCATTGCTAGACATAACCAAAATATGGAGTAAGCCTGTGCAACGTGGTCCATAATTTCGTGCATAGTAAGTATATCATTTTAAGTTCGATTTAAGTTTTACAAGTTTTGTCAGTCTATGAAATAATTTATAATTTAAAGTATACATTATATCCCCTGCTGTCATGATAAAGCAATCAAAAGAAAAATAATTCTTATTCTTTTAATGTTGCACTTCTGGCCTCTTGTTCTGGTGTCATTGTGAATAACTGGCCACTATCCCAAGATGAGAATACCTGAAAACTGGCAAGTTTCCAAGGTATTTGTTAAACAAGGAGGATACTGTGCTGAGAATAGGGATAGAATTGCTGTCATATCATCCATTGGTGAGAAGTTCTGTCTTCCTTCCAGCTGGTATAAATATTGCATCTATTTATCTCAGCTGGAGAATGAAACACATAGTCGTTTCTCATAATGGGAAGGAAATCTGGTATTATTTTTTGGTTTGTTTGTTACCACATAACACACTGATGGCTATATAAGGTTATATTTTTTTTGGCTATTTCAAGCTTTTTAATATTCCCCATAGTGATAATGCTATCAATAGATGCTTATTAAATCAAATTTAGAAAACTAGAGAAGAGTATGGAACCTATGAATTACGCTGAAAAAGATATTTTCCAGTTGTAATTCTAGATACTCTATGCAGAAAAAAAAAGGAAAATTACAGGGTGAGTTCAAAATTTACACTTTTTAAAAACAGTAATCTTATTTTTTCTACTCTAACCAAACATTGATTGGACACATTATCTCACACAGAATATCACTGATAGGTCCCACAAGGTCTCACATGTTAAGAAAGCATCCAGGGATGAAAGTCATTTATCAGTTTTGCATGTTTTCTCTTTATCATAGTTCCAAGGGAAAAGCACACCAATGTATGAAGTGACTTGACTCAAAAATCAGAATGTCAAACAGACATGCCCCTTAAATTGATATTTTTGAAACCCACACTTATTACTTTATTCATCCATCCAATCATTCGTGCAACAAATACATATTGACAACCTGCGTCAGCCAAGCATTTTACTGAAATCAATTAGAAGGATGTGCAAATTATAGTAATCAGATGTTCATCCCAGCATTGTTTACAGTATCAGAAGTTAGAAGGAAAGAAACTGGATGTCCAGTGAGAGGTTTTTTAGCTCAATCGTGGTATGATCATTAATAGCATATTGTACAGACATTAAGAACAGTGATACAGATCATGTAAATATGTATGCTATGAAAATTCACTATTACTCAGTGAATAAGGCAGGTTATGGAATAATATTTTAAAATGTCTGTTCATTTAAAATCAAATCTGTCTACAATATGCATATGTTCTATCCATTTGCATGGTGCATTCTCTAGAAGGAGATATACTAAAACTTTAATGGTGTTTTCTTCTGGGTAGTGGAGTCTTTCCATGTCTATTTTTTTTCTGATCTTAAAAAATTAACAGTTAATTGAACAGTTATAAAAAATTAACATGTATAGATCATTATAGTACGAGTAGGAGGATATATTGCTTTCTGATGGCCAAGTTTTAGTCAGGAAAATGGCCTGGTTAGTTTAGCAAAATCATCAACATCTGAAATACACATTAGAATGGTTCCCAAGAGGAGACAGCTTTGCTTTCTTAGGTTTTTTTTTTTAGTCTACAATTGTGAACATTCTGAAAATAAGAATAGAAGAAATGCCTCATTTTTAATGATTAAGCATTTTTTAAGTAAGGCAGATGTGTTTTACATACTCATTTATGGTATGACTTTTTTTTTTAAGTATTTCATTTCAGAAGAATTTATTCTTAAGAAATGCATGAAATCTCATGAGATAAATGGGAATTTACATACATTTCACATAAGGTTTTTATTTATTTATTTTTATTGTGGTATACTTGTTTCACAATGTTGTGTTAGTTTCTATTGTACAGCAAAGTGGAGTTCCCTGTGCTATACAGCAGGTTCTCATTAGTTATCTATTTTATACATATTAGTGTATATATGTAAATCCCAACCTCCCAATTCATCCCACTCTCTTTTTGCCCTCTTGGTGTATGATATAACTTTTCTTTAAAGGAAGCAGATTTATAAAGTGATGTGAGTTAAGGTAGCATAATAAATGGACACCACCTTTGGGCTTTGAAAGATAAGAGGGTTGAAATGACTTAGATAAATTCCATATCCTGACTTACATTCTGGAAAATAGGTCAGAAGAGAGTAGGAGTGTGCTTAATGCTGTGGATAGGCTCATGTTACTTTCAAGCTGTGTAATATTTCAGCTGAAAAGAGAACTTAGTTTGCATTAGCATTAACTATTTCTTGTGTTTCACTTAAACCTGTAATATTTCCTGAATGAAAATTTAAGTAGCTGAGATTATATTCCTTTCTACTGGGGCATGTGTGGTCTTTGTATATATGAATATATTTTTTTAAATATTTAAATGAATCACAGAAAAGTATAGATAATGAAAATCTTATATATAATATGTAAAATTATGTATATTATGTTAATATATTGAATGAAATATATTCATATTAAAATATGACTGAATAGATATTAAAGGCTTTTCATGTTTAGAAAAGGAATTTTTATTTCATTATGGAAGATTAAACAAAAATGATCATCCCTTATGGGGAGGGGGAAGGGTAAGCTGTGACAAAGCGAGAGAGAGGCATGGACATATATACACTACCAAACGTAAGGTAGATAGCTAGTGGGAAGCAGCCGCATAGCACAGGGAGATCAGCTCGGTGCTTTGTGACCGCCTGGAGGGGTGGGATAGGGAGGGTGGGAGGGAGGGAGACGCCAGAGGGAAGAGATATGGGAACATATGTATATATATAACTGATTCATTTTGTTGTAAAGCAGAAACTAACACACCATTGTAAAGCAATTATACTCCAATAAAGATGTTAAAAAAAAAAAAGATCATCCCTGACCCCAAAATATGGCTATAATTACATTTGTAAGACAAACCAAGATGATGTAATGAATATGTTCTAAATGTTCTCTCTTTCCCTGTTTTTTTCTCTTCTATAATTTTATATGTGGTATGTTTAAATGTTAATGAAGTATCCTATCATGATCAATGAGCCAAGAAATATTGAGCTTCATGAATTATTATTTATGTCACTTTAACTAAGTTTTTTTTCACCATTGTAATTCTGTTATGCTGTTTGGTTAATTAAAAAGTGCCAATTCTAAGAATATTGAGTTATGCCTTGAAAATTTCAAATGACCTGTTGAACAATTAAATTCAACATGAGAAGATATGTTTGACCTTTGAGTAGCATCCTTTTTAATTTCTGCAAGGAGGTAATGGAATCATTGGATTCTTCTAGGCTGTGTCTTAATTGGGAATCTCAGGCAAGTGTAGCAGAGCCTGCTCACTTAGGACGTTCAAATGTGGTTTAATTGATTACTCTTTGTGGTATACTTGGTCTTCCTCTTACAGAAATTCACACAGGGTCTCATTTCCTGACTACTGTGGTCTTCTGACATTATAGAGATGGGTTTTCATTTTTTTTTCTCTTTAGTATGAATATTAACTAATTGTTCCCTAATATTTGAATTCAGAAATTTCAACTTTATATTTAAATAGCATGGAACTTACCTTTATTTAACACGTGTAAGTTGTGTGCCTTCTTAAATCATAAAGGGATAACATTTGGAGGGGAAAAAAGGATAATGTTTTCTCTCCAAAACATAAATGAAGAAAAACTGTGCATGGAACAGCAATCCAAGAAAATGTAACAACAACAACAACAACAAAAAACTGTTGAGATAAGCCAGCTTTCAATTTGTCAATCATCCTCAAAGGAAAAAAAAATTCAAGTGAATGAATTAAAGAATACAGTAAAAATTAGAGTCTTCCTTGAGTTCTAAGAAAGACCAAAAAAATACCCCTTTAGATGCAGAAGTAGAATCAGTTCCCCTGTATATATTTATTGATTTTGCAAGAAAAAAAGAAAAACGTAAAAGAACTAATCACAATGTAAAATAATATAGTGCATCTTAAAAGAGAATAGAGAGGTATTAGGTGATGGTGTAGGTTTTCGTCAGAGCATAGAGGTGATACAGACCTTACTGGGAGCAGTGCCACACAGGGGACCGAGATTACACACAGATGTCTAGTCAAGGGAAGACCTGGATAAACTTTTTTAATAATGTAAATGTGGTTCTTTCCATAGTGGCCCTAAGTCATTGCTGAAGTAGGCTGGTCTTCTCATTGCTTGTGTGACAGTGAGCAATCTCAAAGAAAAGAACATGATTTCTTCTTCCCCTAGCATTGATGTTGCTTTCTGGATACTCTCTGGTTGGCCCTTCTTGTGCAATCTGTACACTGCAGTAACGGTTATCCTAAAGACTGGGGTACTCTGATTGATTAATGTGGATTGCATGTCTATGGAAAAAGTTAGGGTCACATAATTGCATTCCCATATGAATCCCAGGAGTCCGGTAGGGTCAGTTCTAAACAAACAAGCAAACAAACAGAAAAGGACATAAGGCAGAGCCAATAAGTGCAGATGTCCACATAGATAGGATTTATCTTGTCAAAAAATAGGCTTAAGGATATTTCAGGAAAAGTATATGAAATAAGGCTCAAAGGCAGAAGTGAACGAGGTATGTTTAGGGGACTTAGAATGGTGTTCCTGGTTGAGACAGAGTTGTTTTTAGGGAGCAGTAGAATCATAGTGAACTTGTTGAAGCCTTTGGTGCCAGGTTGCATTTGCTTTGCAGGCAATAGAGGGTTATAGAAAGAGGTGTGTGTGTATGTGCGTGCGCGCTTGCACGCAGTTATCCAATTTAAATCAGTATTTTTCAAACTGTAACTTGCTTGAGATGAGTAGTTCTCAAAATTTTTGGTCTCACGATCCCTTTAAATTCTTAAAAATTACTGAGAAACCCAAAGAGCTTTTGTTTATGTGGTTATATTTATTGATATTTACTGTATTGTAAGTTAAAGCTGAGAAAAAATTTAAACAAAAGAACATGCAAGCATAACTTCCACTGTCTGTCAGGGTGTGACATCATCATATCATATAACTTCTAGAAAATTCTACAGTACACTCATCAGAGAATGAGAGTGAATAAGGCAAATGATGTTTTAGTATTATTATGAAAGAAGGTTGACCGTGTGGATCTCTGAGATTGTCATGGGTACACCAAGGGACCCCTGGACCACATTTAGGAACCATACTTTGGAGGATCATGATATTAATTCAGTGGCTCATAATCAGTATTTGTGGAGTGGAATTAAATAAAATGAAACAGAATGAAAAGCATTGGAAAATATGAATACATTGAATATATGAAGGATACAGTTTTTGTGAAATTTCATCAATTTGTGTGTGTATGTGATCAGATTTTGTCATAATGCAAAATATTTTTCTTATTAGGAGTTTTAGTTTTAAAACTTTGAAAATCACCTTTTAAAGTTACATTTATGATAGATTATTCAGTATCGGTGTGAAGGTTAGATTTCAGGTGGGAAAAAAACAGAAGTGGGGAGACCAGTTACATAGGCATGACATCAAGGGACTGATTTAGAAAATGCCATGAACATGAATAGCCAATTTGTTCAAAAAAGGAAGAGCTGTTGGATATCTGTGATAAGAATAAAGTCTGAGTGCTTAGAATGAAGCAAAAGCTCCACTAACAGACAATAAGATGGTCAGCAATTTTAGGTCAACTTTTCCTTAAATGTAACTGTGTGTCATATTCTGACAAATACGCTATTCTTTGCAGTTCCTTTAGCACAAATCCTGACCTCTTTTCTTCACATCCTGCTGCGTAAGCTGGAAAAGCACAATCCCCAGGTACAGGCCTTATTTTGCTCTTCAAGCCTAAAGATCTGTCAGGCATATGTCTGATAAATGTGAGTGAATCATAGTCAAAATGAGAATAATATGTAATAAAAGCTTATTTCCTGTCTCTTGTCTGGCATTTTGTACAAAAAATCCTTATTATTCACCACAATCTTTATTGAAATAGTCAAGCTGTATTCACATCATGAGAAAAAATGGCAATTTGAATAATTGAGTGAATGTCACTTAAGGAGTTTTGCACGACTTTCCCTCACTCTCTGGGTAACCTGAATCACTCGGAGTGGAGGGCACTTCTCAGCTTGTCCTGTAATGTTCTGCAAATCATCTCATGAGTGATAGTATATCTCTATACCAGATGGGTTACCTCATGGGTGCAAGGACCTCATAATTGATTCTTTTTCTACTTTTACATCATATTCCGTAGTTTTGAGTACACAGGACTCAGTTAACATATGTTAATCAATTTGTTCAATATGAGAAACCAAAGAACCTCAATAACCATGTTTTTCTGCCTTGAAATCCACTAATAATGATTGAGATAAATAACAAAAACTATGAAGCTAACATCATAATACTTATGTGGTATATAAAGATTTAGTTAAGCCAAAATTTTCTGCTTATTTAGAGATGAAGAAAGATAATTGTTCCTTATATTGCCCCTAGGATACTTGGAGAACTTCAAAGGCCTTATAAATCACCAAAGACAGCACATTGTTTATAGTTACAGCTTGAATGCAAATTCTTCTATACTTAAATTCTTTTCCTGCGTTAGCAGAACTTAAAGAGATGTTGAAGGAGATGATGGTTTTGCTCTACTTTGGGTTAGTTTCACTTCACATAGAGCATTACATTCTGTCTGTTTTTAGTACTCTCTTTAACAGGAGCTCTAAGAAGTATTTAGAGCCAAACAGGCAAAATGATGAAGAGACTATAAAATCTTTAAAAATATATTTATTTATTTTTTAATACAGCAGGTTCTTATTAGTTATCCATTTTATACATATTAGTGTATACATGTCAATCCCAATCTACCAATTCATCCCACCACCACCCCCCTCCGCCACTTTCCCCCCTTGGTGTCCATACGTTTGTTCTCTACATCTGTGTCTCTATTTCTGTCCTGCAAACTGGTTCATCTGTACCATTTTTCTAGATTCCACATATATGCGTTAATATAAGATATTTGTTTTTCTCTTTCTGACTTACTTCACTATGTGTGACAGTTGAACATACAGATGGATCTCTAGATCTATCCATGTCTCTACAAATGACCCAATTTCGTTCCTTTTTATGGCTGAGTAGTATTCCATTGTATATATGTACCACATCTTCTTTATCCATTTGTCTGTCGATGGGCATTTAGGTTGCTTCCATGACCTGGCTATTGTAAATAGTGCTGCAGTGAACATTGGGGTGCATGTATCTTTTTGAATTATGGTTTTTTCTGGGTATATGCCCAGTTGTGGGATTGCTGAGTCATACGGTAATTCTATTTTTAGTTTCTTAAGGAACCTCCGTACTGTTCCCCATAGTGGCTGTATCAATTTACATTCCCGCCAACAGTGCAAGAGGGTTCCCTTTTCTCCACACCCTCTCCAGCATTTGTTTGTAGATTTTCTGATGATGCCCATTCAAACTGGTGTGAGGTGATACCTCATTGTAGTTTTGATTTGCATTTCCCTCATAATTAGTGATGTTGAGCAGCTTTTCATGTGCTTCTTGGCCATCTGTATGTCTTCTTCGGAGAAATGTCTGTTTAGGTATTCTGCCCAATTTTGGATTGGGTTGTTTGTTTTTTTAATATTGAGCTGCATGAGATGTTTATATATTTTGGAGATTAATCCTTTGTCCGTTGATTCGTTTGCAGATATTTTCTTCCATTCTGAGGGTTGTCTTTTCGTCTTGTTTGTAGTTTCCTTTGCTTTGCAATAGCTTTTGAGTTTCATTAGGTCCCATTTGTTTATTTTTGTTTCTATTTCCATTATTCTAGGAGGTGGATCAAAAAATATCTTGCTGTGATTAATGTCAAAGAGTGTGCTTCCTATGTTTTCCTCTAAGAGTTTTATAGTGTCTGGTCTTACATTTAGGTCTTGAACCCATTTTGAATTTATTTTTGTGTATGGTGTTAGGGGGTGTTCTAATTTCATTCTTTTACATGTAGCTGTCCAGTTTTCCCAGCACCACTTATTGAAAAGACTGTCTTTCCTCCATTGTATATCCTTGCCTCCTTGGTCATAGATTAGTTGACCATAGGTGTGTGGGTTTATCTCTGGGCTTTCTATCCTGTTCCATTGATCTATATTTCTCTTTTTGTGCCAGTACCATATTGTCTTGATTACTGTAGCTTTGTAGTATGAGACTATAAAATCTTGATATACGATTAGTTACTGAAGAAACAAGAAATGTTGAATGTAAAGAATGTGTTGGGCTTCCCTGGTGGCACAGTGGTTGAGAGTCCGCCTGCCGATGCAGGGGACACGGGTTCGTGCCCCGGTCCAGGAGGATCCCACATGCCATGGAGCGGCTGGGCCCGTGAGCCATGGCCGCTGAGCCTGCGCATCTGGAGCCTGTGCTCCGCAACGGGAGAGGCTGCAACAGTGAAAGGCCCGCGTACCGCAAAAAAAAAAAAAAAAATTCCACCATAACAGGAGGGAATGTAGAGAGCAGGGGTACGGATGGGGGTAGGGTTGTGGAATTGGTGGTCAGAAGGCAGATAGGTCACTTCCATTTTCTCAGTGAATAATGACTGCAAATAAGTGAGTGGACTGGGTATAGGAGGTTTGAGAAGAGTGGAAAAGATGGGTAAAAAGGTTTCAGCATTCTCACTAAGCATACCAGTTTATAACGAATTGTTTCAGGCATTATGTGAAACTTTGAAATGTGGATCACATTCTTTTGACTGGATCATATACAGAATGCAAAGAATATGCCCAGAAGCCTTATGCAGAGAAACGGTGAAAGAGAATGGGTAGGGACAAACTTTTTGATAAACTTTGCCATCATTCTTTCTAGAACTCCTTGTTCACTTATTCAGAAGAATTTCTTAGTAGTATTAATGTTATTTTATTTTTATTTTAAATCTCTAAGCGAATCCCTCCTTTTAGAACTACTCAGTTTCCTAGGTAGGAAGTTGTCCCCCAGGGAGTTCCTTAATGATTTCATTGAGAGGTGTAATCATTACTCATGGGCTCCATGCATTGCTATTATCGCCATGCTAAGTTTAGCCTTCGATTTTTTCACTCCATAATTTTAGCCTACTGTGAGATAAATGAGCAGAAAAAACAACTGCAATAATATGGACTCATCAAATTTCTAGAGCTAGAAAAGACCTTAGAAATGATGCAAGTTATCTCCTTTTGCTAAAGAGGAAGAAGCCCAGGGGGTGAAATGACTTACCCAACATCAACCCCTTTAATTGCAATACTAGGAGGAGAAGAAGGTATCTCCATTCCAGCCCTTTACACTCTCTTATCATTTTGCACTTAGTTGAGGGTCAATAATTTGTTTGACATCATAATAGCTCTATACATGCACATTTCCTTTTCTGCATTTTGGACTCTTCATGATTAGTGGACCTATTCCAGTTTTCCAGAATATCATCAGCAGACATCTTCCTTTAAAATTAAACTTGGCTGGCACCAAATTTTTAAATAAATATTATGTTGGGAGTTTACCTGCACTGTGTGGGGGATGGATTTAATTTAAGTAGCTAAAAGTAATTGTAGTATTCAGGTGAGATGATAGATTTAACTAGATTTTCTCCAAAAGAAAATGTTAGAGGAAGCACATTAAAGATTTGAAATAATTTTGAATGTATTTGTGCTAAATAAATATATTTGTCAAATATTGAGTCCATATAAACCTATATTGTCTTTTAAGTTCAAGTGTCTTATGTCTCCCTTTGAGTATCAGAAATTTAAGTCATGTATCTGAATTAGCATCAACAAAAGGTCAGAACCTAATGTGGGATTAAAATGGAGGAGAAATTTTAAAAAATATATGTTGAAAGAAACTGATTTATTTAAAACAGTTTTTATTATTTAAAGCAATAAATTGGAAGATGACGTTGTAATAACTTTTTTTCTTAGTTGTTGACAGCTTGTTTTGATTTAGTGTCAAGCATCATAAAAGATGATTTACCAAAGCAAAACATATAGTTTAAATATATCCAAAAGAGCAATAGCTAATATGGTTATGCAGTTTAGGAGGAGGTGTTATCCTGTTAAATCAAAATATATTATTCACTTTTTAAACAATAGAAATAAGTTTGATTTATTAATGCATCACAGTTACAGTACATTTTCCAAGGAAATTGAAGTAGATTTTCCCCATCCATTAATTTCCATTACTGCCCATTCATTTCTACCCACTGGCAGCCAGTGTACTCATGCAGCATTTGCCTCACATTTTTTATTAACTGTTGTCTAGCAAATCCTACTCTCAGTCTCATCAAATGACAGGCACTAAATTTTTTGGCAGTCACATTAAAATAGAGATTCTAATTGGGAAGAAGTAACATAATACCACAGGATGCCTTTCTAATGTAATGCCCATTAAGACGTTTATATGGCCGAAGAGATTTGAAGACTGTGCTCTTTTCCAGAGAAGATATAACCCTTTTCCTCATCATGCCTCATAAATGCCCAGGGGAAACAAAATAATAAGGCCCTCCATTATTGTCAGGGGAAAACTAAAGTAGCAGGCTAGACCTACAGGCTACAGGAATGCTGTTCATTGTAGATGTTATTAGTTTTTTGTTTTTTTTAGAAAATCTCTATTGGGATTGGGGGAAAAGCTGAGGTGGCGCCATGTAGAGGATTTAATTGGCTTACAGGCAGCTCTGTTAAGAATTTCCAGCACCAGACATTTCATAACAGCAAAGAATCATATATACACACATACATATATGTAATTACCTCCCATTTGAATAAAATGCATAAGTGCTTTAGAGTTTCATGATTTTGAAGTGCAGTCTTAATTTTCAAAAAATACTGGAAAGGAAGTGTTCAGAATAACTGGGCAATTTAAAGAAAATTAAAAATATTAGGTGAGTTTTTTGTTCATTGCTATTAAGAAACAATATACAAAAGCTGATGATGTATCATGTCTCTTGTATTTTAAAAATCTCCATTTTTTAGTAGGTGTAACTTTAAAGAATTGAAAATCATAATTCTGTGGGAGAGAAAACATGATAGGGAAAAGTGATGGTAGGTTCTTTACTGGCCTCATATGAAAAGTTCCATATAAATATATAAAACTAAAACTTTGTATGTTTGTGTAAAAAGCCTAAAACTAGCATAAATACTGAGGTCCATTTTAACTAGAAAATTGCATTCTTATATAAAATTTTAAGGTTTTTCTTAAAAAGTACAATCTTTTATTTACTTTGACTATGTTATTGCAGTTATTCATGCATAAAAGTTACTAAGATCTGCTAATTTATTGTCAGCATTGAAAACCATAGGTTTTATCTAGCCAGTGATCTGACATGACATCAAACAAATCCACAAAAGATTTTACAAGTACATAAAATCCTAGAGAAAGCAAAACTTTTTAAACCTTCAGGTAAAAATAAGTGTAATCTGGGCCATAAGATATTCATTCAAAGTCACTTTTGAAATATTTAAGTTTTAATAATATAAGTCAATTAAAAACATCAGTTTTGGGCTTCCCTGGTGGCGCAGTGGTTGAGAGTCCGCCTGCCGATGCAGGGAACACGGGTTCGTGCCCCGGTTCGGGAGGATACCATATGCCGCGGAGCGGCTGGGCCCGTGAGCCATGGCCGCTGAGCCTGCGCGTCCGGAGCCTGTGCTCCGCAACGGGAGAGGCCGCACAGTGAGAGGCCCGCGTACCGCAAAAAAAAAAACCACAAAAAAACCCACATCAGTTTGAAATTTATCATTATTAAGAAAAAACATAATTGAGTGTCTATTGTGCAACAAGCTCTCAAAGAATTTTATCTGCCAAGTTTGAAGGCAGAGACCTGTACAAATGATCAGTAAACATGACGAACTCTATTTTATGACAATGCATTATTTTTCTGTGTTTTCTATATTAACTAATATTTTCCATTCCTATAGTCCCCAAAACTGTAATGTCTTTCACTGAAAGGAAACATATCAAACATGTACATTACATCATACATATGCACACTTACACATTACAGCACACTCATTTACATGCATATATATGTGCATCTGTGTCTGTGTATATAATAAATTGTAGTTATATTAAAATGCTTCATAATTTTTTAAGAGAATAGGAAGGATGTGAAAGTCAGAGTTTTTCTCTCCCTTCACTGACTTCACGATGGTTTCTTATCTCAGTTGTTTAATGAGAAGTACATTTAACTGTGTACTCAGCTCTTAAAAATAAAATTTAAAACTGGAAATTCTGTTTATTATTTTTTTCTTCAAATGCATTTACCTGGGCTCAACAAAAACTCCAGAATATGTTGCATATTTTCTATCTTTAACTCTCTTAAGAAAGAATATTAAGCTCTCTTAGAAGCATCAGTGGGATTGTTCTCATAAATGTCTTAATGGAAATTGGAATCTGACCTGATTTAGTACCTGATTATTAACAATATTTTCATGTGAGAATGTACATTAAGGTAAAAATCTACCTGAAATAAAGCATTTATGAGTAACTGCCATATTATAATCTCTAAAGAAAAGTGGATCTAAATGAAAAGTTGTCAATCAAATTCATGTAAAATTAATGATACCTAACTAGGTTTAAAAAAAAAAATTCATGGTGCCTTCTCTTACAAAATGCAAAATTCTTTTGGAGACAAAGTTGTCACAATTATTTGATACATTTAGATATTTGTAAATCAGGTTTTATTTTTAAAAAGCACACATTTGATGGAAAGGAAAAAATCTATTATCTTTTAACTGAAAAGCCAGACTAAATTTTGTGTTCTCCATCTTAAAGGAGCAGATGGACAGAATGCAGATTTCTATGCTACAGCATAGTAACAAAATCACTGGGAATTGTATATTGATTTTGTGGTCATCTGACACATGTGGATTCATTTTAAAGGTGGTCACACGTTTCTCATTGCTTAAAATAAATTACATCTTGACTCTTATTTTAAAATGGGAATTGGAATGGAAGAAAATTTGAGATGATTAATAAGATAAAGGTTTTTTCTTTGCATGGTCTGAACTTTCTACTGACTGGACAATTTCAAATGTATCAATAGTTAAGATGACAAGGATTTTGTAATGATTCCTGATGAAATACCATAACAGGATCTTAATATCTTCATTCCCCATTCTTTTGCATAGTAGGCAGAAAGTGAGATTCTGATTAGTGTATTGCTCTATTTTTTTTTTTATCAAGAGAAAAGCAATGGCATATATTTAGTCTGGTGTTATTTGAGCTCAAATTAAACTGGGATGATGCTGGGTACAGGGATACCATAATTTATTAAACAAATCTTTTTTGTTGACTGTTTGCAAGGCATTGTGTATGGTGAATAGAAAGAGGCCCTTATTTTCAAAGCTATTTAATAAATAGAAGAGAGCCATTTATTCAAACATAAACTTTCCTTGGAAAGACATAATTCTTCATTAACAAGCTAGAGGTGTCTGCTTAAAAAGTAAGGCCCTTAGTTAGTATCTCTGCTACTTTATATAATTGTGGGAAAGAAATCCCCATATCTTGCCTTTTTAAACATGCATGTGAGTGCCTGTGTATCCCCCATTTATGTAGACTGGCAGTATCTCCATTAATAATGATCACTGAAGAATTTCCTGTGTCACATATTTGTAAGCACATAGTTCAACCCTCTACACTTGTAAGATAAATTCATCAGTTAGGGAAAATTATAAATAAAGCTGTTGGAGGAAAGATAGTTAGGGACAAGTACTTTATAAAAAAGATGCCTTGGAGGAATTATAGTATATTTTTCCATTTCACCACTGTAAGATGTTTTCAGGAAATGAAAGAAACAAAGAGAAAAGAAAGAAAAGGAAGGAGAAAGAGAAAATAAAGGAATAAAGAAGGAAAGAAAGAGAGGAGGAAGAAAGGCAGTTATGCAGGCAGGAGAGAAGGAAAGAAGGAAGGTACAAAGAAAAGAATATAGTTGTTCTCCTTCAGATAGGCCGCGTGTGAGCCATTGCTTTCTTTAATATCAGAACAATCTTAATGGGCAATAGCATCCCAGCAGGTGCTGTGATGAAGTAAAAATTGACAGACTAGTGTGGCAATTCCTAGTCAGATGTATGTACACAAAAGATTTCTGCACTTGCAGCATATGCTGTAGTCAATTTAGCGTACGATTAGGGCTTCACTCATTTACCCTTAATGTGAAGGTAATAGAATGTATTTTCCTTGAGAAAAATATCGTTGTAAAATAATTATTTATATAACCTATCTTAGTGAGACATTCTGTAATTCCAGATAACAGGATTAAGCCATCTTTGTGCATATCTGATAATCTTGGCTATGTTTTGCCTCCCTCTCATGCCTTCTATAGCGCTGAGTATACAGAACATATTCAATACTTTCTGGTTGACTGATAATGAACAAAACCTTAGGAAGGCTTCACCTGTGGTTTGGAAAATTGAGATTATATGGGAGCAAAAGACTAATATACTAACTGGTACACTTGATTTCTCGATGAGGCTTAAATTGTTTTTATAATCAACATTTATGAAAACTTGAAAAAACTGAAGACAACATCTGTAGCAGAAATACAATTTCTGAGGCAAAACTAATGGTTAAGTCACCACTGGCACAAGAAAGAATACATAAGGCAGTGAGAGCCGGTAAACGTTGTGAAGCTTGTGGTGTGTGTCCCAGGGTCTTGAACATGGTTGCTTTGGGAAATAAAAGTAGGCAGACTCTCGGTTTTGTGGATACAGAGAAGACTTAACAAATTTAGAAGCTGTGATGTGTGGAGATTTAAATTTAAATTTCCATGGTGCACACTAGGAGAAGATTCTCCATCATTGGATTGCTCTGGTGTTTTAAAGCACTTGCATAGAGCTCACCTAGCAACTCTGAAGAAAGAAACAGTGACCTCAGGGGAGACTCAGGAAGATAATCAGAATTTTAATTGGAAGGCAGGTGTGAAAAACAGTGATAGAGGGAATTGTAAGCTGAAGGGAGATGGGCCTTTTGCTAATATTAACTACAGGAACATTCTAATTGTGGAACAGAACAGAGGTTTAGGATACATTTATATTCCATTTATTATTTTATGTAAGTATGTGGAGCTCTCAATGTAAATGAAGATGAGAGTATTTTGTTAACTTAGGAAATAGTCAATAGTATTTTCAGAATCACTTCATATGTTAAAAAAGGTACTTTAAGGGCAAATGCCAGCTTGTTCTCCAAATGCTTGAGATATCTTACATTGCCTTTAATTTTTAAATTTACTTTCTATTTTTTTAACCATCAAGCCTACTCTAGAAATTGTCTTCAGCTATAATTAATAACTAATAGAAAATTTTGTAGATTCTCAAATGTAACAGATGGTATATATAAGAATAAACCCTGTTCCATGGAAAATATGTTTGTCTCTTCATATGTACAATGATCTTTTTCTTCCTAGGAAAAGAATTAATAAAATCCCCATTCATTGACCCTGATTTAGTACCACAAATGCTCAGAGTATGGATCACCATTCTGGGCCATTTATTTTCAAGTAGACACCATCCTCAGTGCCGGAATTATTGGCCAGAATGTGTGGTCTGACTAAGTATATTATGTAGCTTTTCTCCAAATGGTATAGGTGAATCCAAATTGATCATATTATATTCTTTCTTTTTAATTTGCCTGTCTAGAACTTATATATTCCCTGTAGCTATATGTTTATGTATAACGTTCTTCTCAACCAATAACCACATGGATTAGATCAACAGCTACACCCTTGAGCAGTATAGAAGAGTTACATAAAACGAATGATGAATCCATCTTATGTATAACTTTTTTGTAGTGGTTTTTTACTGTTTATTCCTTAAAGTTTTGTCCAGGAATCAGAAACATCAACGTCACTTGAGATTTTGTTAGAAATGCAGAATCTTAATGTTCAATCCACACGTACTGAGAAAGAATCTACATTTTAACAATATATCCCAGAAATTTGTATACGTGTTAGTTTTAGAAGCTGTGAACTAGATGACAAGCCAGAATCAAGGGTAAACATTTTTAAATGTTTTTTTAAAAAGCAATTACCAATGAAAGCAATTTTGAGGAATGAATAGGTGGGAAAGACATAGATAAACACACTAAGACTACACTAGGTCTTAGGGTCAGAATGAAACTTCGGGACGAAAGTTGGAATTTGGCACAAAATTTGAAGACAAATGTGAACTCATAAAAATTCTTAACTATGTGGACGGGATAGGTGAAGGGATATGTGGGAAGGCTGCTTGTGGCAGGATTGTTGTGAGTTCTGCAGTTGTAAATAACCAGCACAGATTGGAATTATGAAGACATGGAAAAGGATGAACATACCATCCAAAGGAAGTGATTTTTGTATAGAAATGCAAATTAATTATGTATTCACTTATGAGTTAATATCTACAGAATACTGAAGACTGTTAGTAATTGGGGACATGTCTAATCATAATAGGTCTTTTTTATATGTTGGTTTGCTTCCAACACATCAGACAGGAAGAGACTCACTAAGATGTTACACGCAGCTAAAGAGCTGAGCTATGATACTCTCCAGGAATGGAAGCTTTCCACCTTATGTGTGAAAGAAATGGTGGTGGACAAACCATGGCTCAAACACAAGCTCTATTTAGATATGTGACTTAGAAAATTTTATCCTCTCTTAGCTTCATCTGCCTATGGTTTTACAGCCTAGAATTATTGTAAGGTTTAAGTAAAACAGTGTATGTAAATCAGTTGGCATAGCTTAAACACACAGGTTATGGTAATTATCATTATTTATTAAAAATCTTATAGCAGCACAGGCCCCTGAGTATGTTTGGAATGCATTCTGGCAAATAATAACAGTTGAAAATTTCACAAAATCATTATTTGTATTTTGTCTAGGGTTTTTTTAATCAAAAGAAGCATTCTTTTAAAGGGATCATGTAATTTCATTGCTGCCAGTTAGAAAGGTATCTATTCTAATCTTGGGTAATGCAATGATAATAAAACCTGTTTACGTTTTGGAAACCTATACAGGACTTCTTATCCTAACTGAGGAACGAAGACTCTGGTTCCCAAAATGGCACCCTGCAAGGAAGGATGGTATCCTAAAACAATAAGGAGGCACCAGCTTTCAAATATTATGCTTGATTTATTATGTTCTTATAAAAAGGAAGAGAATAAATGAATATAGTAAAAAAACAAAGTAATGTCCAAATGGGATTCTTTTTTATCATTTAAAAAAAAACAACAACTGTATCCTTGAAAAGCAGTTTCCTTTCACCAAATTGCAGTGATTTGCTCTCACCTAATCACATTTCTGCTCTATTTTAACTTTATGGAATGCTGAAAATGTGTCTAGAGAGGCACTATAGAGAAAGGGAAATTTATTTGAGGTTAAGCATTTTGAAACCACTACATACTGGTTCTATCCTAAGAATTCTTAAGTATATACTCAATAATTCACACTGCTTTGCATGTCATTTCTCTCATGGTGTCTAGAAGAAAATTGGAATCTAGAACTGAATTCTGATCCTTAGTGGATAACTCTTTCAAGATTCAGTTTTCTTATTTGTAAAGGGGACATTATAACATACACTCAAGCCACTCCACAGGTCTACTGAGAAAAATTAATATAATGGACATGAAACTGTAATTATAGTTCTGTCAATGGACATATAATTTCTAAAGGTCATATATCCATATCAGCATACCTGTAAATAGCGAGTAGTCAAAAGATGCATGCTGGGGGCTTCCCTGGTGGTTCAGTGGTTAAGACTCCATGCTTCCACTGCAGGGGGTGCGGGTTCGATCCTTGGTCAGGGAACTAAGATCCCACATGCAGCGCCATAGCTGGAAAAAAAAAAAAAGAGAGAGAGAGAGAGGACAATCTCATCATTGTGATTTGTACAACAACAAAGAAAACAAAGTCTTTTAAAAAAAAAGGGACAACTAGTTAAAAAAAAATAAAAAGATGCATGCTCATTTGTCCCAAATATGTGTTAGCTAATTTTTACAGAACCTTATTTTAGTTAATGTACTACTCACCTGAAAATGATAACAATAGGACAGATTTAAGGATTAAAAAGAGACATGTTTATACTATATTATTTTTATATCACATTTTGACTTCTAAGCTACGAGTTAATTTGTGCAAATTCAGTAAAGAATGGTGAATTTCTTGGAAATATGCACTTGTGGTTTTGGTTTGTGTTTGCTTTTATTGTTTTTGCTGTTTTGGTTAAACATCTAAATCTAGCCTGCTAGCATACTGGAAATTACATTTACAAGAAATAGAATCTGTTTTGTATTCTTCAAATATGTTTAAGCATAAATTATTTCATTTTGGGAAGTAATATTTACAAAGTTATTTAAAAATATACGTTCTGGTAATTTCCAGATATATTTGGCTGTGTATTTAAATACATAATAGTGTCAGAATGTGGCAGTTGGGTATATTAAGAGCTAACTCACAAAAAGTCTTGTGTTTACAAAACTGTGTCTGTACTGTAGAGACAACAAACAAATAAGAAGGCACCCTGCCTTGTTGTGAATCAGCATGAAGTGTTTTGGAAATAAGTTTCTATAATTCTTCTTAATGATTATAGACAAGATATACCATATTTAAAAAAAAAACCTTCACTATTTTTCTATTGATTTTTTCCTGTTTATTTATAGAATTTAAACACGAATATTTATTCTCCCTATTAGATAAATTGTGGTAAGTCAAATTCAGTGAGAATTCTCAAACTACAATCTGAAACTGTCATAACCATACAATTCATTCAGTTCGGTCTACTAATTTGAGTGACTGCATGGGTCATGCATATTTGTGACCAACATGCTTTTAAGGGCCCATTTCTCTTCAGAACAAGCCAGTGTATATCACATTAGGGCAGGACTCTAATTCCTTGATTTGCATGCAGCTTCATAATGTCCAGAGAGAAATAAAATAATGAATTTGTCTCAATTGTAGCAGAGTTAAAAGGAGAAAAAAGCTGAATTTCTGAGACTAAGATGGAATATACCATTATAATCGTGAAAACAATCATCCCTCTGTCAATTTGAGATTAAGTTACTTTAGCCCAGATTTTTTTAAGCACCTGATGCAAAAAAGTAAAGCCAGGTTAATCTATGTAACTCTATGGGAATGTAAATAGAATACTTTTTTAGAAACTGTCTTGAACATACACTAGGTAGAAGAGTCCTAAGAGTCCTGATATGGGCCCAGATACAAAGTATAAATATCTTGAGGTCTCTCTCCTGGCACCAGGATTCCCCAAGTTTAGGTCTCAGAAGCTACAGGCTAATCCTGAGAGTGAGCAAAGTCTAGTAATTCAGAGATTTGTCATGTCCTTCCATGGATGCCGTATATACTTCCTCCATTCCATATTTTAAAATTTGTGTCCTTGTGTGCACTAACTTCACTAGCTTAAGGTTCTTCCCAGTACTGATTTTTGGTAATTCTTCTTTTTTAAGGGTTGATTATTTTTTCAAAACAAGGCTGCAGTTTTCATATTGTTTAAATGCTGAGTACATTCTCATTGTATTTATGCCAAGTAGAGATGACTACTTTAGAAAAGTCTGATAGCAGAAGAGGAAGAAAGGAGGGAGGGAGGGGAAAAAAGAGGGAGAGAAGGAGGGAGGGAGCTTGGAAAAAGAATCCCTAAGTCCTTTTAAGAGCTTCTGTCTCTATCTGATATGAAAAATTAGCACCTTACAGAGTGCAGATCTGACATGTTCTCTTTCAGACTAATCTTTTTATGGAAACAAATGTCTGAAGCTTATTGTTTATTTTCTCATCTGTAAGATAAGGGAGAATAACATTGATTGTATCCACTTAGAATTTTTCAATGTGAGTCACTTTCTGAGCGAGATGATAGATTTGTTAATGTTCTTAATACTAAAATCTACCACAAAGGGCATTTGTTACAACTTAAGAAAAAAGCAAACTGACTTGAAAAAAAATATTTTGGCAACAAGGGAGTCGTCAAGGAAGTAGGCGTTTTGGAGTTAATATGTTTTTAGTTTTCCTTTGTTTTTGTCTAATACTTTCAACATTGGAGAATTTTCACACGTAAGGAAATGGTTCTGGAAGCAGTCAGGGACCACAGGTAATTTAAAAAAAAAATTTCTATGTAACTCGCTGTGTGATTTTGTCAAGTCACTTCATTTCTCTAGGCCTCAAGTTTTCATTTGCTAAAATAGGATGTTAGCATGAGCTGTAAGGCAGTGTTACTTCCATTTTTAAATCCCATGCTTTTTGAAAATAATTGTGATACATGTGATAAAATCAATGTGTGTGTGTGTGTGTGTGTATACACACGACTTTTAAAATTGAGATATAATTCATATACCATAAAATTTACTTTCCAAGCAAACAATTCAGTGGGTGTTAGCATATTCTTAAGACTGTGCAACTGCCACTACTGTCTAATTCTAGAGCATTCTCATCACTCAAAAAGAAACCCCATACCGACTAGCAGTCACCCCCATTCTTCCTCCACCCAGCCCCTCATAACCATTCTGTAATTTACTTTCTGACTGTACGGATTTGCCTATTCAGGACATTTAACATAATGAAATTATACAATATGTGGCCTTTGTGTCTGACTTTGTTCACTTAACACAAGGTCTTAATGTTGTAGCATCTATTAGTGCTTTATTCTTATTTGTAGGTGAATAATATCTGGCTATATGAATATACCACATTTTGTTTATCCATTCATCAGTTGATGGATTTTTGAGTTGTTTCCATATTTTGGCTGTTACAAATAAAGCTGCTGTAAACATTCATGAACAAGTTTTCATGTAAATATATGTTTTCAATTATCTTGAGTATATACCTAAGCGTGGAATTGCTGCATCTTATGGTAACTCTATATTTAGTGCTTTCAGGACCTACCAGACTATTTTCTAAAGCAGCTGCACCATTTTACATTCTAATCAGTGATTTATGAGGGCTCTAAGTTCTCCAAATCCTCACCAATACTTGTTATTGTCTGTCTTTTTTTAGTATGCTAATATCAAAACTAGACAAAGTAATTTAAATAAAAGAAAACTATAGACCAATATTTCTCATAAATATAGGGACAAAAATTCTAAACAAAATTTTGAAAAATGTAGATCAACAATATGTAAAAATGATACTACGTCACAACTAACGAGGATTTAGAATGTAATGTTGGTTTAACATTTGGAAATGATTCACTGCAAATTATCATATTAGTAAATTAAAAAAGAAAAAGAACAAGAAATCATATGATCATCTCAATAGATGTTAAAAACAAGAAAGCATTTGACAAAATATAATGTCCATTTCTAATTTAAGTAAACAAAGAACCAGACCAAAAAAACTCATGGCAAACTAGGAATAGAAGGCAACTCGTTCAACCTGATAGAGTATTTATGGAAAACCCACAGCTGAGATCATACTTAATGATGAAAGACTGAATGTTCACTCTTCCCCTAAGATTAGGAACAAGACAGTATACCTACTCTTTTTTCCCCAGCTTTATTGAAGTATTATTGACAAACAAAAATCAATATATTTCAAGTGTGCAATGTAATGATTTGATATACATATACATTGTGTAAGGATTCCCACAATTAATACATCTATCACCTGACATATTTACATTTCTTGTGTGTATGAGAATGCTTAAGATCTCGTCTTTTGGCAAATTTCAGTAATGCAGTGCAGAATTATCATTATCAACTATAGTCACCGTTCTATACATTAGACCCTCAAACTGTATTCATCGTGTAACTGAAAGTTTGTACCCTTTTACCTACCTGTCCCTATGTCCTCCTCCCTGCAGCTCCTGGCAACCACTCTTATACTCTCTGCTTCTGAGTTTGACTTTTTTGTAGATTCCATATATTAAGTGATTACGTGCAGTATTTGTCTTTCTCTGCCTGGCTTATTTCACTTAACATAATGACCTCTAGGTTCATCCATATTGTCCTCAATGGCAGGATTTTCTTTTAAGGTTGGATAATATGTGATACACATGTCACATTTTCTTTAAGGGATGTCCACTCATGACACTTCTCTTCAGCATTGTACTGAATGTTCTATCCAGGACAATTAGGTAAGAAAAAGAAATAAATGACATGCAGTATGAAAGGAAGAAATAAAACTATCTGTACTTGCAGATTGTATTATCTTGAATACAGAAAATCCTAAGGGAACCACACACATGCACGCACGCATGCACACACACAGACACACACGTGCAAACTGTTAGAGCTAATGAGTTCAGCAAGGTTGTAAGATACAAGATCAATATATGAAGATTGGCTGTCTTTCTGTGGAATAGTAACAAACACTCTGAAAATGAACTTAAAAAGCAAGTCCACTACAGTAGCATCTGCCAGTGATAGGATTTTTAAGGTATGTTTCTGGCAGAAAGCATAAAGAAAGAATGCAAGCTATCAGTTTAGAAATAGTACTTATGTTAACTTCTGAGAGCTGAAATGAAGGCCTAGAGATCCAACTTGACAAAAGCCACTATTTGATAGTCCCTGGTGCTTACACTTATATCTAACACAGTGCTGAGTACACAGTAAATGTGTTATTGTTGAACTGCAAAGCACGGAATGTTACTTTGCAGCTGTCCTCTGCGTTGAACATGGGAGCCTCCTGTTCTCTTGACCATATTTCCTGATATGCATATTTCCAACTATTTCAGGAAAACAGTCCAATTTCCAGGACTGAGCCTTTAGGGGAAAAAAAAGAACCCTTGGCCCAGAAAGATAGCTACTCAGAGCAATTGAGCAAGACAAGTAAATAGAGGATTCTGATCTCTAGTGTTTTCTTTTCTTTCTTTTTTTAAATTTATTTTATTTATTTATTTTTGGTGTTGGATCTTCATTGCTGTGCGCAGGCTTTCTCTAGTTGCAGTGAGCGGGTGCTACTCTTCGTTGTGGTGCGGAGTCTTCTCATTGTGGTGGCTTCTCTTGTTGCGGGGCACGGGCTCTAGGCGTGTGGGCTTCAGTAGTTGTGGCACGCAGACTCAGTAGTTGTGGCACATGGGCTTAGTTGCTCCGCAGCTTGTGGGATCTTCCTGGACCAGGGCTTCAACCTGTGTCCTCTGCGTTGGCAGGCGGATTCTTAATCACTGCACCACTGCAGGGAAGTCCTCTAGTGTTTTCTTAAATAAATATTGCAAGTTACTTCAGAAGTGGGGAGAGAGGAATGGAAGGGTTCTACTACAAAAACAAACCTTTCAATGGGCTTCTTTTGCCTTCATTCCTAAAAAGTTTTCCACTGTTCCCAGTGGATGTTGTAAATCAGTTATAAGCTACCGAGACTTCAGGGCCAGAATCATAGTGTAAGTTACCAACTGTTTTAAATATCATTTAAAATTTAGTTTTATTTAACGTGGGGGAAAAATCATAAAAAACAATTCACAGAAGGACTCAATACTTATGTAAGTTGAAGTCACTTTTCTCTCCTGGATTAAAGAAAGAATAAAAACCCTTTAGTCTTTAGTATTTAAAACTTTGGCCTAATTAGTTCACGAATTTTGTGCATACAGCAAGACAACAGTAAAAGGCAACAGACGAAATGTGTTGATTGTTAATATTACGCCAGGCGTACTGCAAATGTACATTCGACCAGAGTTTCTCAACTTACTGGCTATTGACATTTTGGGCTGGGTAACTTTTTGTTGTGGGGCTGTTCTGTGCATTGCAGGGTGTTGAGGGTTATCCTTGGCCTCTACCCACTAGATGCCAGTAACATCCCCTCCTGGTTATGAGCATCAAAAATGCTCTATGGGAGCATAATCTCCCTTGACTGAGAACTTTATAACCTCACCACAACTTTAAGGTAGATATAATTATGATTCCCCTTTCATACCCCTTCCCCCAAAAAAGAAGCTGGGATAGATTAAATAACTTGCTCAAGGACACATAGCTAATGAGTGCCAGAGCCGTAATTCGAAACCAGACTTATCTTGATGCTTATGTATACCATCCTGACCACCCAGTTCTCTCCTGAATTCTTATTTTTGGTCCAACAGTAGGGGTTTACACAAGGGCACAGATCTTAAGAGTAAGTTTGCCTAATGTGTTTGAATCCCACACACCCTCAATTGCATCTTTCATGGCATTCTTCTCACTTCTTATTAAAGGATGGTAAGTTATCATGACAAAAGTGTGGATTCTGGAGTCAGACTGCCTGTGTTTGAATCCAGACTCTGTTTCTTATTAGCTGAGTGATTTGGGGTAAGAAACTTGGTCTTTCTGGACCTGAGAGGCCCCACATGTACGCATGGGCTGGTGGTAGTACTTCCACATAGAGTTTGCACTAGGATGAGATGAGGTACCATATATAAAACATTTAGAACAGTTAATGGAACACAAGCTCTGTAAATGTTAAATCTTAGCTTTTAAATACTATTTAAGTCCATCACCTTACTAAGTAAGTTACTAGAAGTATATATATCAGCCTTGCTTTGTGATAAGAACGAGCTGAACATTTTCTCTTCTGATGCCTACAAAGAATCTGAGTTTCTAGGGCAGAGATAGTCACTGGTTCTCCAACACTGTTTTCCCTACATGTGTGTTTCATGTATTTTGCTAACCCAGCTCTTGCCAGGCAGGTCTCTAGGGAAAATTTGACCCTGCACCCTAATCTGCTGCTACAGAACTGGCTGGGAAGCTGCATATTTCATTCATTTTTGTATTCAATCATTTGACCCTCAAATAATTATCACTTTCTATTTCCAAGATTCTGTGCCAAGTGCTGTATGAGAATGAAGTGTTGCCTTTTCTATAAAAATGTTCTCAGGAGATATAAAAGCCAGCTCTGTCATATCCATCCAGTGGAATTACTTTCAAATCTCAGTGCAGGCATTATCTAGCTGTTTGGCTATAAACCAGTTGCTTAACCTCTCTGTTATTTCCTCATAAATGACAATGCCACAGTAATGATTCCTGTCTCCTGGGGTGGTTGCAGTAGATGGCCTAATATGTGCAAACCACACAGCATCTCTCTAGCCTATAGGGTAAGTGTGTGCTGAATGGTAAATTCTGTTCTTGGCTCCTGTGTGCCAGTCCTGAAATAATAGTAAAAAAAAAAGAAAAAAAAAAAACTACGTGAGAACTTCCAGTTTGACACCAAATGTCAAGCCAGGTTGGAGGAATGATAAGAGTGGCCACAGGATTTCACACTGAGTTTTGTCTAGTGTATCAGGACACACTGGTGCATCCAAAGATGTACTCAGACTGAAAAAAAAGATTATATCTTCCTGTTATCGTTTAATGTGGTAGAAGACAATCCAGGTTGAAGGAAGGAATATGTTTATCCAAATACATACCCTCATTCACTGTCTGAAGCTTTTCCTATGATGTTAAACTCTTTGATATCTTCCATGCTCAACACCTTTGGCACTTTCTCCTAGACTTTATAAAATTCATTTCTTAAATCAATTATTCTGAGTATGTTTTGCCTCCTAATTAAATTATAAATTTGTAGGTAGGAAACATACTTTTTCTTTTTCTAATAGCTTATAATACCTGGCATAGCATCTTTTATATAGCAGTGTTAGATTAATAAATGTTAATTTATTGGCCAAAAACTGTAATGTGGAAAATCAATGGATTTTGCTGAGAACGTTTGGGAGAGGCTGACCAGTCTTTCTTCAGTTGCTCTTGTTATACAGCAAATAGGTGTATTTATTTATGATCCTCTGCCACAGCTTTAGGGGACCTTTGAGAAGCTTTCCTATGTGGTTTATTAATAAAATTCACTTTTAAACTGGCATATCTGCCACCTCACTTTTTTAAAAAAGCCTAGTTTAAAATTTTCCTCTTAGAGAAGGAACATGATGGCAAAATAGATTATCGCATTAAATGCTGTGTCACCACCACTTAGAGAGTTTAACTCACTTCTCTATAATTACTCTTTGGACTCCACTGAAGAGCCGTAATGTACACGGCTGGTGGCAGTCAGGCCCAAGCCTTGCCTCTCCTATTTTTTATTTACTGTTTTGTGAACTATGATTTTCATCCTCTTCATAACATCTCTGGTATATAATTATTTGAAGCCTTCACTTTATATTTCTTATTGTATAAGTAGTGGCTTAGGTCAGGTATGGATTAAAATGCTACTTCCCTAAGAAGTTACAACAGACACCGCAGAAATACAAAACATGCTAAGAGACTACTATAAGCAACTCTATGCCAATAAAATGGACAACCTGGAAGAAATGAACAAATTCTTAGAAAGGTATAACCTTCCAAGACTGAACCAGGAAGAAATAGAAAACATGAACAGACCAATCACAAGTAATGAAATGGAAACTGTGATTAAAAATCTTCCAACAAACAAAAGTCCAGGACCAGATGGCTTCACAGGTGAATTCTATCAAACATTTAGAAAACAGCTAACACCCATCTTTCTCAAACTCTTCCAAAAAACTGCAGAGGAAGGAACACTCCCAAACTCATTCTATGAGGCCACTATCACCCTGATACCAAAACCAGACAAAAATACTACAAAAAAAGAAAATTACAGACCAATATCACTGATGAATATAGATGTAAAAATCCTCAGCAAAATACTAGCAAACAGAATCCAACAACACGTTAAAAGGATCATACACCATGATCAAGTGGGATTTATCCCAGGGATACAAGGATTCTTCAATATACACAAATAAATCCATGTGATATACCATATTAACTAACTGAAGGATAAAAACAATATGGCCATCTCAATAGATGCAGAAAAAGCTTTTGACAAAATTCAACACCCATTTATGATAAAAACTCTCCAGAAAGCAGGCACAGAGGGAGCCTACCTCAACATAATAAAGGCCATATATGACAAACCCAGAGCAAACATCATTCTCAATGGTGAAAAACTGAAAGCATTTCCTCTAAGATCAGGAAGAAGACAAGGATGTCCACTCTCACCACTATTATTCAACATAGTTTTGGAAGTCCTAGCCATGGCAATCAGAGAATAAAAATAAATAAAAGGAATACAATTTGGAAAAGAAGAAGTAAAACTGTCACTGTTTGCAGATGACATGCTACTATACATAGAGAATCCTAAAGATGCCACCAGAAAACTTCTAGAGCTAATCAATGAATTTGGTAAAGATGCAGGATACAGAATTAATGCACATAAACCTCTTGTATTCCTATACACCAATGATGAAAAATCTGAAAGAGAAATTAAGGAAACACTCCCATTTATCATTGCAACAAAAAGAATAAAATACCTAGGAATAAACCTACCTAGGGAGGCAAAAGACCTGTATGCAGAAAACTGTAAGACACTGATGAAAGGAATTAAAGATGATACCAACAGATGGAGAGATATACCATGTTCCGGGATTGGAAGAATCAATATTGTGAAAATGGCTATACTACCCAAAGCAATCTACAGATTCAACGCAATCCCTATCAAATTACCAATGGCATTTTTTACAGAACTAGAACTAAAAAATCTTAAAATTTGTGTGGAGACACAAAAGACCCTGAATAGCCAAAGCAGTCTTGAGGGAAAAAAACGGAGATGGAGGATTCAGTCTCCCTGACTTCAGACTATACTACAAAGCTACAGTAATCAAGACAATATGGTACTGGCACAAAAACAGAAACAAAGATCAATGGAACAGGATATAAACCCACGCACCTATGGTCAATTAATCTATGACAAAGGAGGCAAAGATATACAATGGAAAAAAGACAGTCTCTTCAATAAGTGGTGCTGGGAAAACTGGACAGCTACATGTAAAAGAATGAGATTGGAACACTCCCTAACACCATACAGAAAAATAAACTCCAAATGGATTAGAGACCTAAATGTAAGACCGGACACTATAAAACTCTTAGAGGAAAACAAAGGAAGAACACTCTTTGACATTAGTCACAGCAAGGTCTTTTTTTTTTTTTTTTGGCGGTACATGGGCCTCTCACTGTTGTGGCCTCTCCCGTTGTGGAGCACAGGCTCCAGACGCGCAGGCTTAGCTGCCATGGATCACGGGCCCAGCCGCTCCACGGTATGTGGGATCTTCCCAGACCGGGGCACGAACCCGTGTTCCCTGCATGGGCAGATGGACTTTCAACCACTGCGCCACCAGGGAAGCCCAGCAAGATCTTTTTTTTGATCCACCTCCTAGAGTAATGGAAATAAAAACAAAAGTAAACAAATGGGACCTCGTGAAACTTAACAGCTTTTGCACAGCAAAGGAAACCATAAACAGGACGAAAAGATAACCCTCAGAATGGGAGAAAATATTGGTAAACGAATCAACGGACAAAGGATTAATCTCCAAAATATATAAACAGCTCATGCAGCTCAATATTAAAAAAACAACCCAATCCAAAAATGGGCAGAAGATCTAAATAGACATTTCTCCAAAGAAGACATACAGATGGCCAAGAAGCACATGAAAAGCTGCTCAACATCACTAATCATTAGAGAAATGCAAATCAAAACTACAATGAGGTATCACCTCACACCAGTTAGAATGGGCATCATCAGAAAATGTCGAAACAACAAATGCTGGAGAGGGTGTGGAGAAAAGGGAACCCTCTTGCACTGTTGGTGGGAATGTAAATTGATACAGCCACTATGGAGAACAGTATGGAGGTTCCTTAATAAACTAAAAATTGAATTACTATATGAGCCAGCAATCCCACTACTGTGCATATACCCTGAGAAAACCACAATTCAAAAAGACACATGTACCCCAATGTTCATTGCAGCACTATTTCCAATAGCCAGGTCATGGAAGCAACCTAAATGCCCATCGACAGATGAATGGATAAAGAAGAAGTGGTATATATATACAATGGAATATTACTCAGCCATAAAAAGGAACAAAATTGGGTCATTTGTAGAGACGTGGATGGATCTAGAGGCTGTCATACAGAGTGAAGTAAGTCAGAAAGAGAAAAACAAATATTGTATATTAACGTGTATATGTGGAACCTAGAAAAATGGTACAGATGAACCAGTTTGCAGGGCAGAAATTGAGACACAGAAGTAGAGAACAAACGTATGGACACCAAGGGGGGAAAGCGGTGGGGGGTGGTGGTGTGATGAATTGGGCGATTGGGATTGACATGTATACACTGATGTGTATAAAATTGATGACTAATAAGGGCCTGCTGTATAAAAAAATAAAATAAAATTCAAAAATTTAAATAAATAAAAAAATAAAATGCTACTTCCCTAGCCAGACCATTATGTTTCTGTGTGTGTGTGTGTGTGTGTGTGAGAGAGAGAGAGAGAAAGAGAGAGAGAGAGAGAGAGAGAGAAAAAAAATTAATGGGATTGAAAGCAATACACTCTTGCGCCTGGCTCCTTCCCTTTGTTCTCCTTCCACTGTTGTCTTTCCTCACCTGCTGCACCCAACCTGTGAGTGCCACTGTAGTCAGTCTTCATGGCTACGTCAGCTTATCTCCCATCTGAAGGTCCTGGGACCATCCTAATCCAGTCAGGTGATATAGGGCATCTCATTTTGCTCTGACACTCTGATGGTGAATCCTGGTTTTAGATACCAAGCACTTTTCTTTGTGAAGAAGCTCCTACCAAGTACCCAGTTTACAGAAACTCCATCGTAGTCTTGGTTCCCAGTTTATGAATAATGAAATTCAACCTTGAATCCCAAGCCTTAGGACCAAACTCCTTTTGCCCTAGGTCCCTGCTACTGTTTTCTTGCCTGCTTCTCTGTTTTCCTGGAATTCTTCTCACTGTGTACTACTAAACTCCCTGCATCACCGTCCACTCATCCATGTTCCCTCCCCAGTTCTACTAGACCTTTCTCAAGTATTTACTCCACTCAAGGGCATGTGTCACTGCCTCAGTTTCTGGATGTCCCTGATCTACTCCGTTATCTGCTGAAACAGCCCTGCATCATGCTGTTTGTGGGTAGGATTTGTGTCAACTGAAGTTCTCTCTGCAAGCTCTCTAGTGAAAACAGTGTTGGCAGTAACATGTAGGCAGCTTGGGGACTGAAGTCTCCATAATGTGGTACATATACTCCTATCCTTTCAAAGGAATTGGCAGAGTAGCTTTAAAATAATTGTATTGGGCTTCCCTGGTGGCGCAGTGGTTGGGAGTCCGCCTGCCGATGCAGGGGACGCGGGTTCGTGCCCCGGTCCAGGAGGCTCCCACATGCCGCGGAGTGGCTGGGCCTGTGGGCCATGGCCGCTGAGCCTGCTCGAACTGAGTGTGTGCTCCGCAGTGGGAGAGGCCACAGCGGTGAGAGGCCTGCGTACCACACACACACACACACAATAATAATAATAATTGTATTAAATTGGAGTTGAGCAACAGTGTTATGCTGTGATTTTTGATTTTCATTTGGAAAAATAAAACATATCATGACATAAGCATGATGTGATATAATGAACATAAGGGAAATTTGATGGCACATAATGTCTACAGCTTGTATATATCATTTCTCCTCAGGTAGAGGAAGAAATGATTAACCTCGTTAAAATGAATGAATACTTTAGGCCTCTGGGTACCATTTTAAAAAACTGTTGCTTTCGTGTGTCTGAATGTACGGGAGTGTGGGCTAAGGACTTCCTAAATATAATGCATAGAATGTATTGATTCAGCTATTAAAAGTTGTTTGTAATCAATTAATCTATGTATTTGTCCCCAAGGTGGGACTTCTTACCTTTGAGAAATATACATTTTATTTCTAACCTACACACCTTACCCCATGTAATAACAGTTGGTATGACTCAAATTTGTTGATTGAATACAGACATATTATAAGACTTGTCTTATTTTAACAGCTTTTCTTTTTCTATTTCAATTTTTAGATGATATATGACATAATTGGTATGGCCCAATCACATATAGAATACTTAGACCATTTGCTTCCAGCAATATAAACACAGCTGCTAAACCTGAAAAATGGAGCTACAATTGACCACTTACTCTACTCCAAAAATTTTGCTAAGTGCTTCTGAAACATTATGTTGTAACAACCTCATAAACCTCGTAACGCTCTCTGTTGGGAAACTGAGACTCAAAGACATTGAGGAATTTGCTTACGCTTCTAATAATAAATGGCTGAATCAGGATTTGAACTCTGTTCAGTGGATCTGGTGTCCATAATGGGTCCATGCTTACCCTAGTCTCCATTCCATCAGCAAGTGGAAATTAATTATTAAAGGAAAATTAAAGTCATTCTCTTAAATCTCTCATTTTTCTGCCATAATCTTGCCAGGGTAACAGTGTTCATCTCCCTTAGTATTTTCTCCTCCATTTCCATTGACTGTGTATGGGTCGCTTTCTGTGGAAGGCACTGTTCTGGGCACATGATGGAGCACAAAGAAGCATAGGAGATGGGTTTCTCATTCTGGCAGCTTACTTTCTGATTGACAGGGCAAAACTATCTCACTACAGATAATTAATAAAAATGGCAGAGTATGTCAAATGAGGAGGGTGGAGGTGAAGCTCACTGCTCTGGCACAGGTGAGGAAAGGTGGAAGATGATTCAGAATAGAAAAAACAGGAGCTGCTTTGAAGAAGTGATTGGGGCCCAACTGGATGGTCTGGATGCTGATCTGTTACCTCACAACAGACACTTTGAAACACTTTGATGCTGATGTATACTCATCAGAGACACTTTGCTTTTCTTTTTAAAGATTTTAGTAGTTTTAACAGTTTAAATTTAAACTAAGATTGTTTGTTTTTTAGTTTAATTTCCATCTCCCACTGCTATAAATATGAAGTCCATGGTAGCATAGATCACGCCTGACTTGTTCACCTCTATATCTCTGACAGCTACAACTGTCCCTAGCATGTAGCAAGTTCTTAAAAAACTTGGTGGTGAAAGAGTTAGGCATGACTGACAAAAGCATTCTGCATTCTGGTTTCTAATTACTATAATAATGCATATTAAATGCTCTTTTCGATAAATTATCTGGTCCATTGTTACAACTATTGGATGTTTATTAGGTTTATCTTTTTGTTGTAGTATTTGGACCTGTGAGAAAAGATAGAACTTTTACCAGGGTCTCAGTTTCAATATGTTTTTCTTATAAAACATATTTATGGAGGCCCTGTTTTACTATCCTAAATTGAAATTCATAAGTAAGGTAATCTAGTACAATACGATAGATGACACAGATTATATAATGCTTAACTTAAAAAAATCAATATGATTCCATATTAATATAAAGGAGGAATATGAAGAAAGCTATTTTAATGAAATTCTTTGTATCTCAGTATACAGTGTTCGGACGTGTGAAGAATAGAAGCCACAGAAGGTAATCAGCTGCTAATACCTAAGTGTAGACTCTCCATGAATATGACGCCACATTTGCACACTAATGGAGGTGTGTTATGTTGGTGACTCGCACTATCGGATGTGTTGCAGTTGGTGACTTAGCTTTTTTGAATTGGGGAACAACTCTTGGTAAATTTCCAAATCAATTAAGTTTTATACTTTTCCAGGTTTACATAGTGGTTGCATTCTAAAATGAAAACAAAAACAACATTCAGAAAAAAATATAAAAGTGTGCAAAAAATACTTGGTGTTTATTTGCTTAAAACTACGTTCTGGGCTCAAATAATTATAAACAGGTTATTCATCTAGATGGATATCTGGTTGGACATTTGAAAGCTGCGTGGAGCATACTTTGCATTTCAGGGTGTCTAGTATCCCTGACCACTACCCACTAAATGCCAGCACAGCGCCCCCATCTGTGTGGAATCTACATACGTACATGAGATCACAAATTTAAAAGATTGTGCCTCTGGGGTAGTACTACCTGCTTTGAGAACCATTGCTGTAGATAAATAAGGAGCTAGGCAAAAGTTATTACTCTCTCGCCTTCATTGGAGGTACAAATTTCTTCCCTCAATTAAATCTGCTGTCACTGACACTGGTTGCCTCCAGTCAATCTTTTATACCCTCCCTTTTCAGCCCTCGTGTTGTCTTCAAGGTGCATCTCCCCAGAAATATCCTGGACTTTGAGCCTAGCCTTTCTGAATTCTTATCTCAAGTGCTGGCATTGAGCAATTTAATAAAATCTGATAAATCAACTCCCAGCATACTACTACTGACATATAGGGACTTAAAGCTTTACTTCATATTTTTTAATTACAGCAGCACTAAGGCATCCTTGTAAAATTTCAGACCTCTACCATGTATCTGTGAAAGGAATGTTCAGTTATGTTGGCTTTCCAAAGACATTATGTAATTTTGCTAACAACCTGTTATAGACCAGAACTCTCAGGTTATTTAATATCATGGAGACTCAGATGTTTCTTCTATAAAATAGAAATGATAATTAGAACTGAAGTTGTATCTGTGATTATTAAACAAGATATCAACTGTATAAAATTGTTAGCATAAATCCAAGCCCACAGATAATGTTAGTGCTTATTGTTACCAAATTTTTTTGCCTTTCAACTTACTATAGATCTGTGGTTCTCAATTAGGGGTGATATGATGCGGGGCAGGGAGGAGGATGCTACTGGCATTTAGTGGCTAGATGCCAGGGATACTACTTAACATCCCTAAGATGTATAGGACAGTCCCCTACAAAGAAGAACTCTCCAGCCCAAATGCCAATAGCAACAAAGGTGAGGGGACCCTGCTATAGGTATATAGCGTGTGGTCTTCAGTTTACTGTTAGTATTTGCTTTTCATCTGCTTTATTTTATTCTTGAAATGAAGAAACTCATGAAGTTAACTCAGATTCACTGAGTTAACTTATTCTTCAATGAAAACCAGCATGTATTGTCACATATGTATTCTAAGAAACTGATGAGAACAAGGTATATTATTTCACATATATAAATCTTTACCTTTTAATATTTGGTTGGTATCTTAAGGGCCAAATCACTTCCGTTTTCCCTTCTATATAGCTTTCCTGTGTGAAGTATTTAGGAAGCTAATGTCTTGAAACATGTTTTAGAAGCTTTACAGACTCCAGAAAAGGATAAACTCAGCCACTTTCTCCTGCCACCTTGGGAAAAACAAAAACTATGGGTGGAAAGGTGTTGGTAGCATTTATATGTTGCTCTAAACATTAGACCAGGAGATGGTTCCAATATTGTTATTTTGCTTAACACATAAGTAACTAGCACTTGCATGCACATTCCCATTTTAATTAATCTCCTCTGCCCTCACATTTATATAAAGTAGCAAGATACCTGGTGGATGGTGTAAAACTTCAGTCGAATTGTAGTTTTCCAAGAATGTTTCTTGTACATATACACTTTTTTTTTTTTTTTGCGGTACATGGGCCTCTCACTGTTGTGGCCTCTCCCGTTGCGGAGCACAGGCTCCGGATGCACAGGCTCAGCGGCCATGGCTCATGGGCCCAACCGCTCCGTGGCACGTGGGATCTTCCCGGACCGGGGCACGAACCCGCGTCCCCTGCATCGGCAGGAGGACTCTCAACCACTGCGCCACCAGGGAAGCCCCGTGTACATATACACTTTGAGAAGAAATAGGTGAGACATACATAAATGATATCCAGAAAAACCTGATTGTGGCTCTGGAACCACTCATCTGTAGGAATATCTAACCTAGGAAATGCAAGGTTAGCAATTGTTTGTGCATGGCAAGTTGCTGGCGGTGCAAGTAAAAGCTCTCCAGGAAAGTTTTTATTTTGAGCTCCCAATTTCTCCAAGATGTCAGAAGATCCTTTCCTTTGCAGAAACTTTGAGAAACTCTTAGGAAAAAGAAGGCCTGAGTAGGAATGAAACCACAGATTGAATTAGCTCAGAAACATGTCCACATTGGAAGGCATTGCAGGATGTCTGAATTGCACCAGGAAGAAGGAGAGTGAGAAAGGCTTTCTCATTTGGAGACAAAGTGGGATTAGCAAATCAGTACTGTGCCTTTATCCCTTGTGTTCCCCGGTTTGATTTTTTATGTGTAACTATATCAGTAATGATTTTTTAAAGGATGTGTTTCAGTATGAGTATGTGTAAACTGTTCAGCCAAGTCTATTTCTTGATGTCATTTTCTGACCCTTGGAATCGTCAGAATTGAAATAAAAGGTAAGTGACTAAATTAGACACATTTAAAACCAAACACATTTTCATCCTGTTTGTTTAACTGAATCCCTGTTTCAACTCAGCATGGTGTGTTTGAATAGTGAATTATTTTTCTGTTTTCTTTTGATCCCCCATGCATTCTTTTGGAAATGAGAATGTAGTAAAATTTATTTATATAATTTTAATAAATTGGATAAGATAGTGATAATAGTCATGTGTTTTCAGGTTTCTCTTCTTAAGTTCCTTTTAGCACAATCCTAGGCACAAATCTGCTCATTAACAAATGCTGGACTGGTTAAGTGCATTTATTCCTTTGGGTGTCTTTGCTGCATGGTTGTCAGTTTCTGCAGCAGGTTTTCATGGTGTACCCCAAGAACAGATCTAAAATTGGTGAATAAGCCATTTTGAATTCGTGGAAGTACCTATTCGATAAACTCACAGTGTTCTGGAAACTGTTCAGGGGGAAGTGTGTCTTTTTTGTTGTCCCTAATTGTAAATTGTCTACTAATTCTTGTAAAACAGCTCCAAATCTTCTATAATTCAGTTTGGTGTCTTGACTATGAAACACAGGCAAAAAGTAAGTGCGCTCAATTACCGACTGCCTGAAAGAGAGAGTTGTCTATCGTGTGGCTGCTCTGAGGTTCAAGAAAAGCTATTAATTCTTATTATTCCATTAGAAGCCTGGGGGGCCATATATATTAGGTGCTCCCTCCATCATCAGAAGTCTTAATGCAAGTGAGCTCTAAACCAGTGAGACAGATTGTAGTAAGTCTAGAGCAACCAGTGAACCTCAAAGAAGCAAACACACTTTGGAAAATATTAACCTGCCTATCAGTATTTTGTAATTTTGATTCTCATTATTTTATTTCTTGACATCGCATTCAGTACAGTTGTACAGAGCACTTAGTATATCTTTTAAAACTTTTGACTGTAATTGTGTTCCTTGCATAATTTGGTTGAAGTGTATTTTCATGGTTTAATTTGTCGTCTGGCTATTTCACTTATAAAAGGCATCTAGGTATTAGCAATAATTAGTGCATATAAGTATTTAAAAATAAAATCTAATTTAATTATGTGAAACTTTGGATCACTTTCAATTGCCATGGAAGATTTTATTAAATCTTTCAGAATAGATAGTAGACATACGATGCTTTTAAAAATTGTCAGTATTAAAGTGTTAAGAGGTATATGCATTAAAAGATTAAAGAAAACAAAAATCACCTCAGGAAATCTTTTACAGTACACTTAGAAACAAAGGCTTTTATTTTTTCACTGAAGGAAAATGGGGTATATGTACACCATATGCATTAGAAGCATGTTCTGGGAAGTGTGTTTTGAAATATTAATATATTTTAAAATAAAATGGATAATTACATGAATTTTTAACTTATTTTGAAATAAGCGAATGTTTCATAAATGGCAAAGAGCTATGTTAGGAACCATGTTTTCTGTCTGAATAAATGAAACCAATACTTTGGAGATTGCACAGCCCTATTAGATTTGATACTCTGAGTGATAAAAAAAAAACTGATGTGAAAAAAAGAATTTAGGAAGTACACTGTTAAGTAGATATTATACATGTAGATTTCATTAGAAATGAGGGGAAACCATCATAGCTTTTATATCAGTGGCTCTATTTGAATGTGTACTTTGTCCTAAGTACTTGATGGAGGATTGTTCTATTGATCTGTGAGAGAATTTTATGATGTTGGATTTGTATTAATGGTTTTTAATCCTTCAAAGTACTAGGATCGTCTCTGCAATATAATCTAAGCAGTATAATAAAAAGTTTATTCTGCCTAGTGTCTGTGTAGCATGGATGGGTTTATTATCTTGTCTAGAATAGTATCTTAGTTCTCCATTCCTGTACATGGGCAAACAGTGGTTATGATGTTGAAATGAGTAATAACAGATTATTTTTCTTGTGTCAGTTTTTGTGGATTATCGGATATTTAGGTTAAGAAAATATCTCTAACTTATTTAGTAAAAATGATTTATAAATAATAGTTGCATAATTGAACTCAAGTAGTTGACAAGTGTCTTTGATTCATCTCTTCATTTACTCTTTCACCAAATATGTATTGAATGCCTAGTTTATGTCCGGGACTGTGCTAGATGCTAAAAATAGGATATCTTGTTTATTTTCTCTAGATTTAAGTTGCTTTTGGGTAAGTTATATGTTTAATTCCAGAAGTTAGCTCCAACATCTAGTATCCAAATTAACATTGGACAAAAATATTTTTGTTTGTAGAAGAAATTTTTGTTTGTAAAGGAAAGAGGCAGGGAAATTAAAGACCCACCATAACTCAGATGATCACTGGCCAGTGAGGATTTGCCATAAGAACAAAATTGCCTTTTTTCGATTAAATAGTATGTAAAAAAGCCATCAGAAGAAATCTTGTAAGTAGGAAGCCATATATAGGAAACTGATGGACTACGCAGCTCTGTTTTCAACTTTCTTTCCCTGCTGACCAATTGAAGCAGCTTTAAGTAAAAGCAAGAGTTATTTGGATTTTAATGGATTTTAGTGCTTTAAGCCCAAAGTGCTTTTTTTCTATCACTTGACATTGCCTCCAGTGGATATGTTTGTTGTTATTTTTCAAAGTTCACATCGGAGCTATTTGACATTTGAAATGTATCCTCTGTCTCCCTTTTTAAAATATACTGAGGTTATTATGATTTTCATACTGGTTAAATACTCTTACAAATTTGGTTAGTTCCCACATGATTGCTTGTAAGTGAAAATCTCAATATAATGACACACGATGGAATGTAAGTAAATAGCTAAATGTGTACTTTTAAGTGTGAGAGTTGTGGGGCAGTTTCCCTACACCCAGGGTGAAAGGAGTATAATAGTCCAAAATAATCTGTATGACAGCTTTTCCCAGTGTGTGTTCTGGGGAACAATGTTAATCGGCTTTACCCACAAACAAAGAACTTCTACACAAATAAATTTGAGAAATAGTGTTGGACAAAGGTGTACTGTTTATTTATTGCAGGACATCTCGGCATCTTCAGTTTGTGATTATGCACTGTGAATCTCTGAAAGAGGGACAGAAGTGTTCCAAACATATTTGTCAAGAACTCCTTGACAAATATCTCTTTAGTACTGGTGTTCATGGTGTAATATTATGTTTATAATGTCATTTGTAGTGTTTCCAAATGTATTGGTGAAGGATTTATAAAACATCTCTCATGACTAATGTACCTTGGGGCTGACTTCAGGGAGTGTTAGCCTTAGGATGGCAGTTCCACAGGCTCCCAAGCCTTCCTAACCTTTCTCAAATTCTAGAATTGCTAGAGCAGCTCTGAGTGAGTTGTATGCAGTTTGCATCTTCTGAAGTTATCCCAGAGTAGATGTGACTTCCAGGGGTCTTTAAACATAGAGCTGAAAAGAGCAATTAATAATAATAATAACAATCACAACAATGATAATATTTGCAAGTAAGCACGTGGCAGTTTTTCAAAATGCTTTCAAATCTTGAGTCACTTGATTGTTGCAGCAAATTTGTGGTAAATTCAGTTTGTCCTGGTTTTTCTAACTTATGTCTGAGGAGGCAGAATAACTTAGGTTCAGAAACGTGTCAAGTTTTCACATCAGGTTTATACTCCATTGCCCTTACCTATTGTATAAATAATGATTTTCTAATATAATACTCTACATTGTACTACCTGAGAATTAGTATCTAGGTCAGGGATCAGCAGGCTATGGTTCAAAGTTAGGCAAACTATTACCTGTTGTCATATAGACCATTGGGCTAAACCTGGCCCAATGCCTGTATTTATTTTTTTAATAAAGTTTTTTTTGAGCACAGCCGTACACATTTGTTTATGTATTGTTTGTGACTGCTTTGACACTACAATGACAGAGTTGATTAATTGCAACAAAGATCATATGGCCTGCAAATCGTAAAATATTCACTATTTGACCCTTTATGGAAAAGGTGGAAAACTCTTTATGTAGATCATGGCCTGAACTAGAGGCTATATGTAGATGTTGGAATGCTGTTTATATTGCTCTGTGCTTATAAATGTGTAATGGTTAACAGAAAACATGGAGGTAATTCCAAAAAAAAGAAACATATTTGTACTGTTAGTATAAATGACACTCATTTGTTAATTTACACACATCCCTATGCATTAATTATGGGTTTTAGCACACCACAGTGCTAGCTGAGCTTGCATCCTTCAAGCACAGGGTTATTTAATGATTGCTGCAAGAGGCTTTAATCAAGTCCTTCTTATAGAAAACAAACAAATGATTAGCCTTTACATTACAGGCATAAACAGGAATTTGACTCATGAATTTCCTGATTATACTGCACCAGTTTGGAAATCAGTTGGCATTCAGATTCTTGCTGTTACTCTGTATACAATTTCCTTTTGCAAGATAGAAGTATAGAATGAAAAAAATAAAGTTGGGTTTAATTTAAATGTTTTCCCTATTTGCTCATACAAAATGATTTAATGGAAATAGAGAAATGATTGGCTGTCTCTTATATACCAGCTACATGCTTCACATTTTATGTGACTCTTACTAATTTATTCTAAGATAGCACTATGAGGTAGGTTTCATTATTTCTGTTTTAAGTCTGAGGAAATTAAGGCTCAGAATGTGAAATGATCTGCCCAACGTCACATTAGAAAGTAGTTTGTGATGGAATCCTAATTAGGATTGGAATTCCTAGTCTCTCAGCCGAGTTGTGGGTTTCTTCCACCCTGACTTGTTGCCTTAGCCACAAGGCCAAGACCCGTTTTCCATGATCTCTGTAACCAGTACCTAAAATGGATCAGTTCTTCCCATTTTTTCCCCCCAAGATGTGCTTTAGGCTGTGCATAAACAATTGACAAGTTAAATGCACATTCCTGGTTTTATGGCACTGGATTATCCTGCTTACTGTTTTTTTTTTTTTTTTTTTTTTTTTTTTTTTTGCGGTATGTGGGCCTCTCACTGCTGTGGCCTCTCCCGTTGCGGAGAGGGGGGGCTCACGGGTCCAGCCGCTCCGCGGCATGTGGGATCTTCCCGGACCGGGGCACGAACCCTTGTCCCCTGCATCGGCAGGTGGACTCTCAACCACTGCGCCACCAGGGAAGCCCCTGCTTACTGTTTTACCCTTGTGAAAAATCAGTTGTGAAATAGGTCTACAAGTTTCTTTTTAATTATATCTAAACAAAAACATCCAAGCTCTGCATATTTTGAATGCTGAAGTCAATTTTGATTTTATCAGAGGTAGAAGGTGGTTCTTAATTTCTTTTCTCCGATCTCTTCCATCATTTGTCAGAAATCAAATGCCAGGGTCTTCCATAAATAAAACTTACTTCTTAAGTAATTGTCCTAAGGATTTCCTTGAAAGAATTAGAAAGAACACCTACAAGAAATTATTTCCATTTCTTTACTGTTTTCTAACATGTTCTTAGTATCTCTGCAACACATATTATTTTCTGAGAGTTATTTCACATTGCATTTTTCTTTACCTTTTTGTAGGAGACTGATCTGGGCTAGATCATGAGTCTTCTTTTATTTTCCCAGTGCTGCACAGAAGTCCCTCACAGACAGGAATTTTTATTGGGATGATTGCTTCTCATTCAGATCTTTACAAGACCTATGGAATATTTCCTAGGACATGATTATTGATGGGAAGAGTTACATGGAGGAGGTTAGCATTGGTTAGGGTCATAATCCAGTGCTAGGTTTTATAGAACATTTTTATTATTACAGAAGGTTCTATTGGATAGCACTGGTCTAGAAAGAAGCCTAGAAATGTTCTTATACAGCATGTCTGGTTGCTTATGGATTAGTAGCTTATATATTAGTATTATGTTTTAATACCTTAACCCCTCTGGGGTTTCATCTGTAAAATGAAAGTAAGATTATATGTGAACTCCACCTTTATTTGATGCAGACAAATTTTGAATGTTTTACTTGCAAATTTTGATATGTGTGGTTTCAGGTGCCCTTTTTGGGGGTGGGGCATTAGTTGATTGATTATTTTTGATCATTTTTCTCAAACATTTCCATACAGGAATTTATCAGCAGGAAAAATTAGAATTCCAGATTCTTATTTAAAATTCACATGAAAAGAAAACACAGATTTTACCCAACTTTGGATTATTACCCTTAGTTAAGAAGTATGTAGCTTTGGTCTGTTTTGTTAGTTGCTTTTCGAGCAGCTTTGCTTGTTATTGATACCATTCCTTTTGGAGTTGTATTCAAAGTTGTTACCCAGAGGCCATTTAACTAAGGTTTTATCATGTTATAAAAGTGGACCTTTGCTTTGATGTTTTAATGTTACACAAGGTAGTATTCATTTGTTTTAAAATTCTAAAACTCTAAATTTCTAAATACCATTGCACTTTAAGTTCATTGTTTTTAAAAAGATAAATTCAGACAAAATTTCAGGAACCATAAATAGGATTAACTGACAAGTAGGAAATAATTTCATAGTGTGTTGTATTTAAAGCTAGGCCTTGTATAGTAATGCCTTCATAGAAGTCATTTAAAAATTTTAAATGACTACTATATGATTCTATACAGTGGATGATTCAGTTATTTCTGCTATATGAGTTAACCACAGTATGAAAAAGTATTCTAATCAGCGTACATCCCATTGGAACCAGAAAATGTTTATCACATTTACCAGATTAGTATCCCTAAAGGTAGTGTTTAGAAGTTACTAAAGAAAACTTTAAATTATATATTTCTCATATACATAATTGGTGTAGCTGCTTTGAATTGTTTTAATTGGATGGAGCATTTTAGTTTAGTAACTACACATCAGGTACTATAGTGACCAATTTAAGTGAAACCAGAGAATGGAACAAAATTCAGAGAATGCCATTTTAAATACCTTTCTGATATTTAAAGTTTTTCAGTGCAAAATTGGTAGAAAAACTAAAATTTGTTTGAGATCATCTTAAAATGTCATTAATCTAATCATATTAATGATTCACATTCCATCTGATACAAATATGTGAGCTTGACACATTTCATTAAATTAATAAATCAAAAAACTTACCTTAATTATGAAAAATAAATTTGATCCTTATAATTTCATTAAAATCATTTAATTTACTAAAATATTTGGTTTTATTGATATCTTACTATATATATCAATATATCATGAAACATTAGATTACATTTAGGAAATAATGCTCATTTTTCACAGATGATTTTTTAAAAAGAGGCTTCATAATAAAAAGCCATTATTTTACTGGGGTTACCTGCATTCCAATTTTTTTTAACTTATAATAATTTGCTTCCTACAGATATGCCAATAAGCCTTTAGGGTAAAGGTGATTAATTGGAAATTTTCTAAATCTCCATAATATAGAGGAAAGAACACAGAATCTGGGGTCAGAAGATCTAATTTCTACCATTTAGTCATTTGTTCTTCATTTAGTCCCTTGTATTTATTGTTTTCTATGTGCCAGGCACTGTGCTAAGAAGAGTGGTGAAGAAAACATTTATATTTGCAGTACATTAGAATTTAATAGTTACTTTATTCTTCAGTGGTCTTGGCCACATCGTTATGATAGTTAATAAGATTACACAAATGGTTTTGTGAATCTAAGTAGCAGTTATTGTATTCTGCCGCATCTCCATCATCTCCTTCATTGTAATGATGATATCATCGTCAGATCTACTTAAGAAAGGACAATCCATGGAGGATTTGTTTGGAAATGCCCAGTTAATGAATCTTGAACTGCCTCAAAATGATATTATAATAGAAACTAATACCAAAGGCCTGTGATTTACTTTGCCCAAATGCTTCCAGTTGTTAAAGTTCCTTAAATATGATGTGAGAATTAAAAAGTTGGCTTTTTGTGGCAAATAAATCCTGCCTATGAAAATGAAGTTAGTCATCCTCATCCCACATTGCTAGTTTCATAGAAGCCAAGATAGGAAATTAATTACTCAATAAAACATTTGTTAAGCAACTCCTTTGTGTACACACCATCTTAGATGCTGATCATCCTGAACAAAAGACGAGGAATAGAAAAGGCACTGCTCTTAAGCATCCTACAGTTTGTATAAGGAAGCATTAATTATAATAATGCCATGGCTAACACCAGTAAACAGGTATTATCTATACATAAAATGCTTTATACTCTGTCATTATTGAATAAGTGGTTTTACATTTTTTCACTGCTATGAGCCACAGCCTCTCTATGGAACAAGTTAAACATTAGCAAATGAGAAAATTAAAGAAATGTTAAAAAAAATGTATCTAGATTCCTAAAACTGATTTGTAGTGACAGAACCTAGAAGGATCCTAACTCCAAGCTCATCCTCCTTTCCAATTCCTTCTTCAGGAAGAATGAGATGAAACATTAAAGTATTGCATATTGTCAGGAAATGCCTAGATTCTCCAAGGATTTCTAGTTTCTTAAAGATTCAGTGTTATTTGTTCACCCTGACACTTTGTTCAAATCATTTTTCCTCTCTGTGACTGTTTTCATACATATTTACATGCCTTAAGGTGTTTGATTTAATTATTCTATGTTAATAGGCCCATTTAAAATTATCAAGTATATTCTCTCAAACTGCATCCAGCATAGTTTCTATTCAACTCTAAGAGAAGCATATTAGCTAATAAAAAAAATCAGTATTTCAAATTAGTGACTTTTCTAGTCTTTTTCCACTATGTTTTGTGAGCATTACTTGCAGCATGGCCCATTTTGAACATAATTTACTTCTGACAGCTATAAGGTACACGTTTCCTAAGCTACTAGGTACTGCCCTGAACTACATTTGCCAGTAGATATTAGCCATTCCATGTATTATACATATTGCACAACTAGTTTTTTTCTCAGTTGTAATAATATCAGAAATCTATTAAGTTTTTGGTGTCATATTTACTATTTTTTTGTACAGGTGAGTTTTCCATAGTAATACAAGTTCTAAAATAGTATTGTCATAGTTCAGGCTGCTGTCATAAAGTACCATAGACTGGGTGGCTTATAAAAAACAGAAATTGTATTTCTTACTGTTCTGGAGGCTGGAAGTCCGATATCAGGGTGCCAGCATGATCAGGTTCTGGTGAGAGTCTGCTTTCAGGTTGAAGACTGCTGACTTTTTGGTGAATTTTCACATGGTGGAGAGTAGAGAGGGGAAGCAAGCTCTCTCATGACTTTTACAAGGGCACTAATTCCATTCATGAAGGCTTCACTCCTATAACCTTATATAATCCTAATTATCTCCCAAAGGCCCCACCTCCTAATATCATCATACTGAGAAGTAGGGTTTCAACATGAATTTTGGGGGTGCACAAACATTCAGTCCATAAAAAGTACTGAGTCAGGATGCTATTCTGGTTTAGAAACATATATTTTCTTCTTTGAAATAAGATAAATAAATATCTGGTTATGTTGGATTATCCCTTTCAAGCCATTCTAATGGCAGAGGCTGGACTTAGATGTCAGATGAACTCAGGACCCTTTGGAAATCATCTGTCCTTTTCTTTATTTATTTACCAGACAACAGCTCATTGGGATATCTAGATTAAATGTTATTAAGATGTTGAGGCTATAAATATATTTCTGTTTCCATTCTTACATTGACTCATTTTCTTTACCATGTAAAAATGGAGACTGAATGTCACTAACCAATCATAAATAAGAGTACTTTTCTATAATAAAATGAACAATGTTTAATTTTATGATCAGGCCTATATTCTTTAAATACTGAAAATAGAGTCAGCAGATCCACTCAATTTTTATTCTTCACCTTTTTCATTCTTTATATGAAACTCTTTAACCTATTGTTTCATCTCTTAGATGTTTTTGCCACCTCCTTTTTTTTTTACTATGTCACAATTAATGCTTCCATGTTCAGGGTTATTTTTCCATTCTTCCTACTCATAGTTTTTATTTGCCTGCTCAGTGGCGCATTTGTTATCATGTCATAGCCCCTTGATAGGATCTTGGACTTTTATAGAATTAACTAGAGGTCTGAGCTGCTTCTTTTATCCTTTTATATTCCTTGTCTCTGCAGTATTTCAGTGTTACAGAAATGTTGATCCTTTTATTTGCCCATTCGGTTTATTTTCCTATAGTATAGTACTCAATAGGAAGCCTATTTTATAGGAAGAGAAGTCTTTGACATATAATGTAAGAGAATTCACTGTATGAGACTGTGTGATGGAGGATGCTTTTTACTAATTTGAAAACCCCTGTTGTTACTAAACTATTATGTAAAAAACATTGTCATAGACTTACAGGTAAAATCTGTGACAATAATATTAATGACCTAATGGGGAATATTAAGAAAAGTATTGATGTTTAGGATGGAGTTTATGAATTGAAGTGGTCATAATAGCATTGTATTGCTACACATTTGGAAGCAATATATTATGAATTATAACTTGATGAGATTATTTTGAAAATTAAGTCTTTATCTTGGAAGTCATTTGGATCAAAAAAAAAAAAAAAAAAAGTCTGTGTTCCAGCAATCAGAAAGCAGTTTGTACAAGCATCAAGAAATAATGTTATATCATATTCATATTTCCATTTTAAAAAATAAAATGAACTGTTTTGAATGATGGAATTAACATTTAAATATGCTCTACAAGAGTCCAAAAATTTTTTTTCTTTATCTTTCAGAGGGCTTTCTTAAGCAGCAAATGTCCATTTCAGGACAAGATAAGATGGGGAATTATAAGGCTACCTTAAAAGCTTGTATTTGTAGTGATTCGATTTTATGGATCAGTAAATCAACAGATAAAGGATAGATTATTCAAGCTTATGGTCCCCTCTTCAACATGGACTTGCATTCATATGGGTCTACTTAAGTACTAGACATTAGCCCAAACATCTCTATATATGAAATTTTCAGTGATATAGAATTGGTTGTACCTATGAACAAACTATTTTATTCTTAGCCTGTAACATAAAACTGTATTTTTTTAAGGAAAATAGGAGACTGGACAATGTATTTAGTTTTTCTTTCTTCTTGTCTATTGATTCAAATTTTAAAAGATTAGAACTTGCTGCTTAGTTCCGAGGAGGTTTACTATACAGCATGTATGTAAAAGGAATAAAAGTAATATTTTTATCAGGTTTGCATTTTATAAGTAAAACGAAAAGGCAGATACGCTATATGCGGCAAATTCGTATTATATTGCCTTACCCTCCAAAATATTTGACTTGGAATGAAAGTGTTCTTTTGTTTCAGATATTATAAAAGGGAAGAAAAATTTTATGTGCCGTGAATGAAATGAACACTTTCCTTTAAATTTTAAAGGCAGCAAGAAATTATGGAATAATTCTCCCTTTTATTTCTAGTGGTTAGAATGCCCACGGGTAAACACACCTGTTCTTTGCTATTATAATAGGGCAAAGGTTTTATAAACATGTTTTTTTAATTTTTTATGGGAAATCATTCATTCTAATAGTACAGGGAAGAAGAGTGTTGGGACCTTTTTTTTTTCTTCAATAAAGGAAATAGTATTATATTTTTTGACTTTATAGAGTTAACACGTAAATGCAATTAAGAAAGAAATATTTTCCCTAAATATTTCTGCCTTCTTGTAACAGCATCAAAGAAATAATGAGTACAGCCTTCATACTTCTTTATTGTATTACTTTAAAAAATGTGACAATAATAAATATATTTTGATAATAGTTCCAGGAACATCACACCACCTTACTAGACACTTCAGCATTACCCTATGTTGTCCAAATTCTTCATGTTTATTTTCTTTTTAAAACAATTTTTTTTGGGAATTGACATATATACACTAATATGTATAAAATAGATAACTAATAAGAACCTGCTGTATAAAAAAATAAATAAAATTCAGAAGAAAAACAATTTTTTTTTGAAATCTACACAAACTTGCACAAGGAGCCTTAAAACATACTTTCTGTATACTCTTGGAATCTTCTATTTTTTATTTGGGTATCTTGGGCAAGTCACCCAACCATAGTGAGATAATATAAAGATTATATAAGATAATGTTTATGAAAGTACATTTAAAGTGGTAAGGCCTACCCAAGAGTTAGTATATTATTTTTTATTCTTATTTCTCTTGAGCATTTAGAAGAAGTTACTTGAGATCTTCATAACATTTTATAAAACATTTAATAAAAATTGCATTTGCTCTGATTATTTTCTGCTTTCCACTGACTGATTCTAAGGAATGCATTAATGTTTTGGCTTAACCTGATATTCCTACATTATATTTAGTAAGCAGAGAATAGCACAGTTTGTAGAGAAACCACCAACTTACAAATATTAGCTCTAACCATATTAAATTGTTGATATTTAACCAATTTTGATCTGAAAACAATAATTTTATATGTTTCAACCCCAGGTACTATTGGACTAATAAGTGCTTTCAGTCTTTGGAGAAGCAGAAGAATTCTTTTCAACAGTCTTCCTCCTATTCAAATGTCCTACATGTGAAAAGATTACTAGATATTTGGTTCATTGTAGGTAGCATTTTAGTCAACTCTGAGAGATTCCTGGAAAATTTTAACATACTATCTGATTCATTTAGGGAAAAAAAACCCAGTTAATTCCCCTTAAAATTATTTTCAGTGATTTCTATAAAACTTTAAAATTAAATTAGCCATAAATTATAAAATATGCAAATATCTTGAGTTTTAAACACTAAAGAAAATGAAAAAGTCTTGAAGAACTGAAATATCCTTTTAATATTTATTTCATTTTTCTTCCAGACTATTTGTTAAATGTGCAAACGTCCTAATGGATTAAAGATAACGTGAATTATTTATTTTGAAATAAAATTTTATTTTTCCTTAAATATAATAATGTATTTATAAAAGACAGGTCAGTTTTATATCATACGAACTATTTTCTGTTCAATTTATACAAATCTAATTTGTTAAACTCTAAATTTAGGACTTTTTCTTACAGTATGGTTTAGTCATATTTTTGTGCAATATCCCCTTAATTTAATGACAAAATATGTTTGTTTCTATTTCTCAGAGAAATTAAATAGATTTGTCTGAGAAGCTAAGTATAAATGAGTAAAATCAGAAGGATTTGAAAGTTTATTTGAAACATCTCTGTAATAAAATGATTTGTGAAAAAACTGTACACATCAAGCATATGTTAGACAGTTCTCTCAAATGAAGGGCCATTGGTGTCCTTCAGCAGAATTCACCTACTGTCTATTTAATGTTGGAGAACCTAGGACCATTGTGGAGTATTCTCTGCTGGAACCACACAAGCCAGAAGATGTTTCCTGTTTATTTGCTTGTAAGAAAAGTCCCATCTGAGTACTGGCACACCCACTAGAAGGGGTGATATGTTGGGTAGGTAGGTAGGGGTGTATTTAAATTTATTTTCTCAACTCCAAACCAAGAGCTTTCCTCCTAAAATGTGGTGACTTTGGACTCTTAATTAATAAGGAAGCACTACTCACCAAAACCAGCTTTCTTTGGAGAGTTTGTGTAGCAATGATTGAGCTTGGGTGGGAAGGTACATGGTAACACCCTGTTCACTGTTATCTGTAAGTTCTGTACTAGGAAATGTCCATTTCTCAGTAAGCAATAAAACAATAAAAATGAGCACACACGGTGTAGACTATGCTCTGTTTATGGTCACTGTTAAATGCAGTGGTCTTTCCCTAAGTCCAGCTATTGATATGAATATATAAATGTTAACTCTCAAGGTTTAGATGTAGGGAAGAATTGAGGCTATAAAAGCAAAATAAAATCCTTGTAATAGTCCCTCATGAAAAGAAAATGTGAAATTGTATGCAATATAGTTTATGCGTGCTATTTAATATATACTTTAATATGTTGACTAATAACTGTTAAATTCTATTAGGACAATTGAACAGCTTAAAACACCAGAAGAATCTGCCATATAATTAGACTTCCTTCTTTCTTCCTTCTTTCCCTTTCTTACTTTCTTCCTCCATTAACAAGATGGAACATTTTGAATCGAATACCACAAGTTCTTTGTAACAAAATTGGTAGGTACTTTGTGAAGCAGAAACATAGGGAGTCTCCAGCTTATGAAAGTATAATCTCAAAAGTTATTTGAATAAATAGGTTGAAACACATATCACATTTCCCATGGAAACAACACTGTAAGGCAAAGTAAACTCAGGCCACTTCACAAAGGACTCATTAATTCCATGATATACTTGACACATTGTATTGTACCAAAAGTATAGTCAGACATTGCCCATAGGGAGAATGGTTTTATAGTTCTAAGTGTGATGCCAGGAACATCTCTGCTGCTTCAAGTTGGTTAGAGATACCCTTATCACTCCTGAACAGTGAAAAGAGAGAAAAGAAATTAGCTTCTCTAGTTGGCTTCCCTCATGCCCTAGGATCCAGATTCCAGCAGGCTGAGTGGGAGTGTCATTTAGGTGAATTTGAAATAAGTTGCCGAGCCCACCTGTTAAAAAGCATTTTTGCAACTAGCCGGATTCCTGCCCAGACTGTTTCTTTCCTTCCTTAAGCCTCCATAATGGACCTTTCTGCTTCATTTTCTGTTTGCACCTCCTGTTGGTTCTGGCTGGCTTTTGTCTTCCTCCAGCGGACTGATACCCAGATCCAAAGAACCAATGATTTTCTCCATTTCCCAGTCCTTGAAGCATTCCCAGATTATTGAGGTTTTCAAAAGGCTTTCACTGTTAACACCAAAAGAAAAATAAAACAAAACTCCATCCTGTGCCACCATGGGAACCAGACCCTGCTATACTGGCATTTGGTCCTCCAAATAAGGGGTGAAATCTTCAAAAGTAATGTGAGTGGCTAGAAAGACGAGGATAGACACTAGCAAGCTCGAGGTATGTTAAGAAAGGAAATAAAATTGTATTCTGAATTCCTCCTTCTGCTGGCTAGCACCCGCCACCAGTTTTTCTATGTAGCCCACTGTGGAGGGCATAGATCTGTGTGGGAAGCCGCCTGAGATAGTGGCAGTTTTGATGGAGGAGCGAGGGAGTGAAAGAAAATGAAGGGAGCCGGTCACAGGCAACTAGCAGAGAAGGAAGAAAGCTGAAACGGAGAAAGAAAGCACAAGTGAGGGCAGGAGACTTCTTCTGGCCAGTTTTTAATGTAGAATGTAGCGTGTAAGTTGACTACTGCATGTGCATTTAGATGAAGTCTTTCATATTGCTAAGCTTAAACACTGATTATACAAAAAGGAGTTAATTGTGACATTTTATTCCAAACTTTAATTTATTCACTTGTCATGATTAAATTTCTGATTTTCTTTACATCGAAACAAGAACATTTTTTCCTTATTCATTTCTCTTTTCCAAGTAGTATGTCATTAAGGTTATGTGCAAAGAACACTGTCATAATAAAGTTACCGTCCTTGCATTCTTATAAGCTGGGGGCCGAAGGAAAAACATTTGTGAAGATGCTCTTTTGAAGTAATTTTAAAACATACAATTTAATAGTCTGCAGCTTCCCTCAATGTCAGCACACAAATAACATGACTGATATTCTAGTGTTTGATTTCTGTCTCTGTGAGGGAAGTATGTCTTATCTGAAAGAAAAATAAGATTTAAGTTATCTTTTTCATGGTTTTATATTTATTATTTTCACAATCAAAAGAAAAAGAGTGTGATCTTTATAGGTGGCATGGTGATCATAGTAAAGTTGATTACTAAGAGGCTCACTTCATGTACACAGCAGGATTAGGTCAGCAGAATTAAGAAGCCAGGGTTTTCTGCAAACCAAGAGCTTTTCCCTAACTTGACAATGTATGCAGGTAAGGCTGGATGGGCTGCTTTCTACCTTACACTAAGGCAAAATATACTGCTTTACCTTTACACTGGGGCATACCAATTTCAGCACCTCTCTCTGTTGCTGCTCAAAACCAAAATAGTATTTGATCGCAAAGAGAAAGCAAAAGTTGGTGTGATGAGAAAAACTATTCTTTTTAAACTTGATATTCTTTGTTTAGTCCAAAAACCAAGTAGAAAGGAAAGAAAAAAAGAAAAATACATAGAGAATGATTGTAAATGCTAGAGCTTCTGCCATTTATAGCTACTTCCAAATTCTGAAATAACATAGAGGTCATCTCTAGGTTAACAGGTTTTAAGTCAACTAAAGCCAACAAATGCTTACCAAAGGGGTAGAATAGAATGAAACAAAAAAAGAGAAGTTTTTTTTATCCTATGATTGAATCTGAAAATATATAGAAACTCAAGGAAAGTCTGTTCTAAGCCAGTTTTCTTCTTCTTTTTCTTCTTTTTTTAAAAATTTTTAAAATAGGAGTTAATATATTACCCTTTCTTTCACTCTAGTACTTCTTTAAAAAAATCTAAGTCTTCGGAGAAGACTATTTTTCTGAACATGGTCAAGTCAGGATTTGATTACACTTTGGGCATGACTTGGATTTGCATAAAAGGAGTTCCTTTAGTTAAGCTGGTTCTCTGTATGAATAGCTCAGAGAAATGCTGGATGACTGGGCGGGATCAGTGGTATTGCCTGTGGCTCCATGCCTTAGTTAAGAGTGAAAAGAGAACTCATTTTCAAGGAACCAAGTCAATGACCTTGATTTTATTAGTGCACCTTCCTTTCCTAATATCCTACTAAGCACATTTATAAAATTTGTGTCAAGACTTGTCCTGTTTTATTTTGTTGACTTGTTTTTCATTTTCTTTTCCCTATTAGATTTTCATGCAGCACTTTCCCAAAACCCCTTTCTGGGACTGTACTGCTCATGACCATATTTGCCAAAGGACTGTCCTCTAAATTCCCTGATTTTGTTGTTTTGCATATTTAATAAACTTATTGAAAAATGAGCATCTTAGGTGGGAAATAGAATTTCAAAGGATGTCATTGTAAAAACCAAAGTATATAACATTAAAATCTATATCTTTGTATGATTTCCAATATAAAACAATAAAATGAAACTTTACTATTTGTGTCCATGTCATGTCCAAGTTGCCATTGAAAAGTAACAAATTCTAATTCCTTATTTGGTAGATTGGAAGCCTAAATCAAACAGGAAATGAATATCACATACCAAATATTTCAATCATTTTTTATTGCTTTTAAAATAAGCTCTGGCAAACCAAGTATTTTGTATAGGTGTTGTTGTCCACATTTATCCACTAACAATTTTCTGTTATGTAAGACCATATCAATAGGTGTACCTGTGTTGATATTTCAGTTTCCACCTAATATATTTTAAACAAAATTGATGATTTTTTAATTCATTAGTAACTTTAACCATTAAAAAAGCTATTTGTTGAACCTTATGAAATGGTGCATTTACAGTTGTTTTTCTTTCAAGTTACTACATTTGCTGTTGTTTTGTTTTTTATAAACACTTTTCATCAAATGGGCAGTTTAAAAATTACAGCTAAAAAAAATACAGCTAATTAAATGAAATACAAGAATGAGACAAGAAATGTCAACATGAATATACTTTACTGTTGAAAACATTTTGATAAGTATTGAAACCTTGCTCTCTCCCTAGTGCCGTAAAACAGTTTTTCCTTCCATTTCTTACCTGATGCCAAGCCCAGTGTCTCAAATAGTACTTGAATTGCCTAATATATACTAATAATATTTTAAATTCCATACCCTTACATTGATTATGTGTAGGAAAGACATACCCTTACATTGATTATGTGTAGGAAAGACATACAAAATCTGATTGTATATATGTGTGTGTTTGTATATATATATATATATATATATATATATATATATATATATGGAAATATACTTAAATAAATATATAAAAAATATGTAAATATTGTGTAGATATATGGAAATATAAGGGAAAGTTCACCCAATATTATCATTATCTTAACTACATACATATTCTCACCCTAAACAGAAGCACAAAGTGAATAAATCATGATATACTTTGCCTAAAGGACAGCTGCCAAATGGACTGCTCTTGCACTCATTACTCTTTCTACTTAACATTTTTGAAAGTTAGCATTTAAAAAATTATAATAAACCATCGTCATCTGTGATAAAATATGAACACACTATAAACAAACTAAATAAATGATAGATTTTAGGTGCATAAATTTATGTTGTGTTTTTTTTTAAGGAAAGAAGTTGAAGTATTAGAAATATTTAAAGGCCATTATAGTAAGTCGATTACATAGTTGGTAGAACAGGCATACCTTTAAGTGAAATGTCATGGCTATTTGCAATGAACTTTCTTTCGTCCAAGTAAGTCCAAGTCAGATTTTAGAAATAGAATCTTTTAGAATTGTTATTTTAAGAAAAGCTGTAAAAATAATTGCCTAGGGCAACCATGCCAGCAACATGTAAGAGTTATGTTTGCTTTACACAGGGCAGTGAAAGACTTTTGAACACTCCTTGCTCAGTACACAGCAGTATTACTATAATTTCGTCTCATATTCTTTAAATGCTGCCAATGGGAGGGAACCTGCTTTCCCGTGATTGTGTTTTCCCCTTTGAATGGGAACGATGGAGCACTTGCATGATGTGTTTGGTGCCTTGCATGAAAAAGACATGCAAAGGCAAGGTCCAGTCTGCATGCTGCTTAATGAATGTTTTTCCTTTTCTCTCCCTCCTTGTCATGTGCTTTCAGAAGACAACAATGTGGAAGGTGGGTGCTTTGTACTTTATTTTCCAACGCTCATTTGCCTTTTATTTCTTAGTATTAATAGAGTACATCTCGAATATAGAAGGTAAGTTGAACTTCTGAGTATTTGCTGATTTCTGGATTGTGTATCATTTTTCATATAGAACACACACACTCTCAACTCCATCAGCCCCAAGTATATGAAACTCCTTCAACCTTAACTCCAGCCTTTGATGGACTTCAGCATCCCATATGAACCTTAGAATACTTATTTCAGTGTTCTGCATGGAAAAATGACACAATCCTGCTGCTTTTATTTTAAATGAGAAAGTATTTCTTTGCAGTTTCTGAACACAGTGCATGATTCTTTCTCCATTTTTTTTTCTTGGTCAAAATGATTTCTTTGGGAAATGTTGAGCATTACATCATCTCTAGCCCATTTTCAAATGATTTGATTTATAAAAAGAACACAAAATAAAGGACTGACTATAATTAAGACGTATAAGTTTAGATTAAAAATAAGCCATTGGCCAGTGGAAATGAAAGCATACAGCACTCCAGCGTGATTACTGGTAAGTATATTTGTAATATTCTGTGTCTGTTAAATAAAATTATGGTATTTGTTTAAGGTTTTCTAAAGTTATCTCTATCAAGGAATTTTGAGAAAGTTACACATTTTTCCTGTAGAATCCAACAAACTAAAACATATTTCAACATTCTTTTAAAAAAAATTTTAAGATTTTTATCAAAATGTAGTTGATTTTCCATGTTGTGTTAGTTTCATATTTTAACATTCTTACGTTTAAAGAACTTATCCATGTGCTGCCAAAGAAATATGTAAAGGATAAAAATACAAAAAGAACTACGAAGAACAAAGAATTGTGAAAGGGAAGTTGATGTCCTATCAACTTACATAATCACAGCATTAACAGTTCTTGCATAAACAACTTACTAGTATCTATATCAGAAGAAAGTGTTTAGCATATTTTATTTTGTTACAATGTTTTGAAATATAGCCATTTATAATGTTCATTTCTGCACAATGATGGATTCCCTAGAAAAAGAGTCCCCATCTAATGTTACAGATAAATAACCATTAAAGTTACTAAGATTTGATGTCTCAAAGAGCAATACATGATAATACAAAGTTGATCAGTAACAGGTTTCAACATATTATTTGTGATTCTTTCATGGATTCTTTCAATTGCTTAGTTGCTAAACATTTCTGTTTCATTATTTAAGTAAAATAGATTTTAAAAGAAATCATCAGTGACTATTTTTCCAAGTGTTGCATCTGTATATGGCTTTTTTTTTCTATACTATAATTTAAATAACATGTGAGTGTGTACTTGGAAAAGATATTACCCTGCAGATCTGACTGACATCTTTCAAAATCAGTCTCATTTATAATTGTGCATGTTATTTGAGATCAAAAGGTTTTTTTTAAGTATCTTTTTGACTTCTTTTGCATTTCCTTAACCATCCTGTAAAATGTTCCATGTTTCTGCTCTTTTCTCTTTAAATCCAGTTGCATTCCAAGGAGCTTTAAAATCACCTTAATAAGCATGAATGCCCCTGTCCTTACACACACTCATCCCATGAAAAATTTTGACAAGATTTTCAGAGTATAGGCTCATAAACTATTGTAATAAAGTTTATTCAGTCATAATTTTTAACATCCCTATTTATAACTCCACTTTGGCAATATAGTCTAGCTCCTTTAGAGGTAGAAAGTATAGCATGAACAACGTTAATGCTTTTGAGATTTAAAAATTTCCATTCTCACTAAGGTGGTATTAAAAACCATTGAGGAATCTAAAAATTATATCTTGTACAGAGATATTTCCCTGATTTATCAATAGTTTACAAAAAAGTTATAAACTTTTATTAGGAAATATGTATAGTAATATTTAAAGTGAAATTAAATGAAAAATTATATAACCTGGACAGATAAGCCACTATTCTTAAGCATAGAAGATATCATGAGTCACCAACAGGTCATAAACCTTTTAAACTGATTGTATGATTTTTTTTGTCGGGGGGGGGGTTAAAATCACTTAGAAAATACAAAAGAAGCTAGATTTCAGGAACTTTAAAATACTATGTTAAATAATGTTTATATTGTGATTATATGATGATTTTAATTGTATCTGCCCCACAGGAATGTTTAAATACCCCTTTTAAGGAAATGATACAGATTATTTCAATACTGATGCAAGTAATACACAATGTTATGTAGCTCAAAGTCTCAAATATATTTGAACTAACAGTGGGAAATTAAATACACATTTTATTAAATTTGTATGTATGCTATATTTCTTTGACATTATCCCATATTCTTGAAATATACAGGGATTGAAGAGTAACTTAATTTCTGAATTTAGAATAAAGAACTAGGAATTAATGCTAAAAAGTAAGTCGTATCTTCTTGGACAGTGAAATTTTTTTTAAAAGAACATTGCTAGTATTCTTTAGAAAAGGGGTGATCTTAATCTGAAATTGTCAAGCAAGAGTTAAAAAATAATTTAAATAAAGGGAATTCAATATTGTTTCAGAAAACTTCCTTGATGAAATTATATCTTAAATATACTCATGTTAACTCATAGTTTAGTATTTAAGTAATGCTTAAGTAAAATGCTGAATAATTTTTTTCTCCATGGGAAATTACTTAACCCTATTTAAAGGTGATCCATTGTTTCTTAAAAACATTATTCTATAGTAAATTCAAACTTTACACCTGCATGTCTGATGATCTTTTTTGTATTTGAACAAGCTTATTCGATTGCTACATGTGTCAGACAAGGAGACATTTCTGCATTATCATTTCAGTGTGACTAAGGATGTGGCTTTTTTTTTTTCATTTAATTATGAAACTTCTCATTTTTTGATGAGGGGAAAAAGATCAGACCCAGCCCATGTTTCAGGTATTCTTTTGGGTTTTTTAAAATATAATTTCATCACCAAAGAATGGCAGTCCCTGTGGGGGCAGTGTTCAAAACAGTCTCATCAAAGGGCACGAAGGGCAAGTGCAATATTTAAGGGATTGGTTGGATTTTAAGTCATGCTCTTATGCTCTTGAATGTTCCAACTGATACATAGAAGAAATACACGGTGCAGCATATGCAAGTGTTTAAATTGCAGTTCTATAATTCTTTGCCCCAAAGCATTCCAACCAGGAGTTGAAAGAATGCTTTTTGATTTGCCTCTGTGATACAGACATGTCTCATAGGAAACAAGATGTCTGTCACTGAACATTTTTGTCACTGTGACAACCCTGCCTTCCCATGCTCCCTTGTTTATTGCTGACTGTGCTCTTGTTTCCCTTCAAGGTCTGGCGCACCTGATGATGGGCGACCAAGGTATGGGCTCTGTTCCTTTTCCACTCTGCTTTCAGTGTTTTCTTGTTCTGTAGCTGCTTTCAAACCATCACTGCAAAGGATGGGCAAATGCTTGCAAATTATCTGGCTGCAAATTAAATACATAATTTTTGTTCACATTTTTTCATGTGTTTTTCTCCCCTTTGTTGGTTTGATATTGGTTTGCTCCTTTGATTTTATTTTCCTTTATTCTTTGCACTATAATATCTGCAACTAAATAAGACATAAGAACTTGTAATTGAAAGTTTTCATACATTTATCAGCATATGCAGTTAAGGGTAGTTATAGTAAAGAAAAACCGAGAACCATCATAAATTAACATATGAAAAAAGATATTTGGTTTAATGTACTATACCAGAAAGAGTCCATTTTTCACCCATGCATGTCAGTTTGGGAACATGCAGACATCTTTGGCTTCTGGCTTCTCAAATGCTGAGTATAGTGTTCTACAAAATCAATACTTTTTCTACCTATAAGCATTGTGTATCTCCTTTTGTGTAGTCTTTTAAAGTGAGCATGGGCTTTCTAATTTCTTTGCATGTATTGCCTTAAAAAAGGCAGATTTCTCAACATGTACTGATTGTATCTCCATTTGTTTTCAAATCCTATTTATACCTTCTTGTATATTTAATTTTCAAAGAGTAGTGCATATACATATATTCATAATTCTTATTGTTGTTTCTCTCCTCTTTATTCTTTTTGTATGGAAATCCTTTCTTCATGGAACCATTTCATCAAATCCATAGGTAAAAGTAAAGGTATTACATTATTTTATTTCTTCTTAATATCATCTATATGAATAACAGTGCGTCTATATGAATAACATTATTTTATTTCTTATTAATATCTATGTGAATATCAGTGTGAATAACATTTGCAAAATACATTTTTCAAATGTATTTAGACCTTTTGGCATTAATAATGGGCACTGGGAGGTAGGTATGTGTGGTAATGAATATTTTATGAATTTAAGGTAAGAAAAATCCATCAAAATGTTTCCCTTTGTTTTTTTCTTGCTCTTTAGAGTGACTTTTTTTTCGTGTCAGCTGCTAGTATAATTAGCATATTTAGAAATTAGTGACAGGTTTCAGTGTCAGTTTTTGCAGTATCATTTGATGGTAGTTAAATGATGAGTGTAGCCACCAGAAATATATCATCCTCAAACATGTAACTCTGGAGCGCACCTACCCCAGCCATTCTGCCTAGGGATGTAAGTCTAAGCATGTGCAGCATTGAAATGGTGCTGCTTTGGGCTCATCAGCTTGTGGTCTGCTAGATGTCATATATACACGTTGACTCCATGATAACCTGCAAAGGCAGTGTCCTGAAAGAGACAAAGGAGCAAGACGAGCCTGCTCTCTCTTTTGTGCATACTAACTTTGTTTTAAGAACATTATCAACTCAGGTTTACACTTCTGCATCACTTGGTAAGTCAGGCATGTGTACTCTTTGACAGTATTGGTGCCAAATTTAAAAGCATGTTTAGTTTGCCATTTAGGACCGTCCACGTTGTGTTTAGTGTTTTCATTAAAAGAAAGTAGATGATGTGCAACTGTGGTAAATATGTGTCATAGCCTTTAAAGTAACCATTTTAAACTATGTATTGGTGAATGTGCCCTTGGTCTCTAGTTTTGTTTTATTTTGTTTGTTTGGTTTTTGTTGTTGTTGTTATTTTAAAGACAGGCATGCGTTTCCTTGAATTCTCTGAATCTTTCTTTTGCTCTGAATCTTAATCTGGTGAATTGAGACCAAAGCTCACAGTTCTGCACCTTTACATTAGTGTCATCTAGCAGGGAAACTTTTCTGTTTGAAAAAGCACCGAACATGAGCAGAGCAATAAGTAAGAAACGATATCAAAGTTTTAAATGTGTAACATAGAGCTTTAGAAACAAATGTTTGGATACTTTGAGCCAATAAAAAGAGAACACATGCTATTGCAGTTTGTGTTTTGGTCAACCATTTCCAATAATATAATTTAATCATATTTTAAGCCTTTAACAACTATGCAATGACAGTATGTTATCAATTCTTTTAGAGATTTTGTGTACCATTTGGGATACCTTCTAGACTTTTTTTTTTTTTGAGGCCAAATTACCATTACTTTCCTTTCTTAAGTGGGCATTTTCCACCATGTTCCTTAGTGTAGGACTCAGGATGGCATAGAGGGAATCTGTATTTATATTTTTTTTTACTGGCTGAGTGAAGTAAATGTCTATGTGTTTGTATATGTGCATGTTTGTATTTGTATGAATGCATGTGTATACACAAACTTTCTAAATATACGCACACATATATACCCATTATGTTGTGAAAAAAGTAACTCATAAAATAATATGCTAATTATATAACCACTTAACTCTACATATGGAATAATTCATGTTTAAACTTAGCTGATATTCATTTCAGTGTAATTAATGTTAAGTGTCACTTAACTTTACTCAGTTTTACTATGTCAGTCTTAAATGTTTTCTGTTGGCATGTGTGTCAAACATATATTTACCAGTTTTCATCAAATTTTATTCCTCAATCAGCACAAAACTACACAGGACAAGAATTTGGTATTTCCTTTACATTCTTCTGTTAATAGGACCAGGATGCTTCTTGGTGTTAAATGGGGAAAGAAGACTTTAAGATGGACTTGGGTATTTTGCAAATCAAAGTGATCACCTTTACATGCTGGTTAATTATGTGTATAGAAATGAGAAACATGATTTATAAGTCTTCATTAATTGCAAATTAGTTCAACAAATCTGCATTCTAGAGCAAAAAATATAATCTTGACTATGATGTGGCATCCATATTCAATGAGTGTCAATAAAATAGGGAATGAAAACATGTGAGTAAGTTAGTTTAAATGACAGAAATGGAAGTGCTAGGAGAGTGGTTAAAAAGTATGATCAGTGATAGGCATTCAGAAAAGATAAAGATAACACGAATCAGGATCTCCCTTAGGAAGGTATCCTTGCCTTGTGCCACCTGTTGGAGGAGTCAAAAATGTATAGAAACTTGACAGTGTGGATTCTTGTATCAGGTTAAATCCTAGTTGTGCATAAAATATGTGTTAAACCTACCTACTCTAAAATAACTGATATGCATTGTAAATTCATGCTTCTCAAGTCTTCCCATCAAATTATAATCCTGGAGCATTTTTCTTGATACCACTTTTCTCTTTAGTGAATTCAGGTGCTCTGCAATGATCATCTGTGGATTAAAGTCTTCCTTTGTTGAATCCAGAAGCAAAACTAGGTTCAAGAACATTATTGCTATCATTTTGATTTATCCTGTATGGATTCTTAAGTATTTTCTGAATTTTTAAATGTCCAATGATAGACAAATGTATTTCATTTTAAAAGTACATTTACAAAAAAAGAACATTTATTCTGATAACCTTCTTCATCCTCCTCCCCAGGCTTCTCTCTAGAGGTAAGCACTGGTATCACTTTATGATGTATCCTTACAGAGTTGGTGTGGATCCTTCCATACTCCATAATTACCTGTTCAGGGTTTGAAACCTGCAGAATTCCTTACCATATAACATGACAAAAACAGATAAGTCTGCTGGAGACATGTTAAGGCTCATTGCTATGTGCTGGCAGAATCATAATGAATGAAATGGAAACTTTCTCACTCTGTAGACCATCATGCCTCATATTTTCATTTGGTCATCCTGTTTCAAATTTTAGAGTTGATTATTTGGATTTGTTTTCATGTTTTCTAAACAAGGATATGTCACCTTTAATTGGTCACAGGTAGGAATAAACTTTGCTTTCTTTGGAATAGCTGAAGAGAGATAGTATTCAGGGCCAACCTTACTTCTGTTGGTTGTGGCTAGGTAGATTCAAGTGGTCTTTGTGACATTGTGTTTACTTTCTTTTTAGGTTTGAAATTTGTCATGGGTGTTGTTAGGACTATTGATAATACTAACTTTATTCTCCACTCTATTTAGAATTTAGATTTATCTATTTGCCTGGGGAATTTAGTTTTTTGTTTTTTTTCTATGTATGTTTAACTGGTCACTTCATTCCAAAAATTATTTACTTATATTTTACTCTAATGTTTGAAAGAAATGAATGACCATTTAAATAAGAAAACGTCAAAGAAAGTTACATCAAATAACTGCAAATCCAGCCATCGTGGCTGGTTAATAGCTTGGGAGCACAGGTTAATAATTGTCAGTTAAATGTTGATTGAAAGCCTGTATTTTCCATCATAATAATCATTATAATTGTATATATTTATGTGAGTGATTTATATGTTAAATGTCAACTTTTTCCTAGTAGAGTGTAAGCTCCATGTGACTTTCTTTTTTTGACCATTGTATTTCCAGAATATTTTTCTTACTGTATCTTGAATTTGCAATTCTCATGACTTAAGTATGTGTGTGTTGGGAGCATATTGGAAAAGGTCGATGTAGAGGAGGACATGGAGGGTTTGTAGTGGACATAGTAGAGGGTGGAAAAGGAAACTTATTCAAATATCTAAAAAAATTGTAGCAACAGATTATATTGAATCCTCTCTGTCTCTATCTCTGAACTTCTTTTTTTTCCTATCATTCATATCCTTGTCCAAAGCTGCAGTATTTCTTTCTAGTAAGACATCATTCCAGTAGCACTTTAATATGTCTTAGCCTATGCACAGCAATGGTCCTGTAAGGAAATAAAGTCAGTGTATTTTTGTGTTGGAGGGTTTTCAAAAATTTTAATGTGATTCACTGTCACAGTGGCAAATAATCAAATTTTATTTTCTAACTTGATAACAAGTACAGGAGTTTTCCTGAAATTCATATAAGATGATAAGCTAACTAATGTGGTTTCATGAGTTTTTTTTTTTTTTTTTAAACTGTATCAACTGTGATGTATCATAAGAACTGTGTTTAAATTGGGTTAGGATTGTAAGCTTTCAATAAAGTCAAAATTTCTCTTATCTTGTGATATGAGCATACTTGCTATTCCTTGCATTTATGAATCGTACAACATATTTGCGAAATAAGTGTCCATTTGACTCTTTCAAATGTTGATTGTTTGATTTTCCAGGTTTCTCATGTTACTAGAAGGCCAAGTTATTACAACTGTCAAGCATGTAATTACACATTTTAAAAGTGCCTAAACTTTATTGTATTAGTGAAAATGAAGATCTTAGAATAATTACAAAGAAAATACAGATTTTTCTCGTAACCAATTGTGTTAATACCTAGGTATAATTGATTCCACTCAACTAATTGATAAGCACTATCAAAGATTATGTATTTTAAAAATTTATCTGTAATGTCAAACCACAATTAATATTCTATTTACTCTTGAAGTAGATTTGATATTATTAATACTTAGAGAAGAATAACACATTTAGTATTCTTATACATTTTCTTCTGTTTCCATGATTTTTGTTACCATCTTTCATCTCTCATGTTGCTGTGTAGCTGATTTGTCTGTGAAGTGCAGTTTGCAGTCACCAATGTCATGACGTGTATTTGTTTTATAACTCTGAAATACATTTTGCTGTGGTTTCTGTTGTAGAACTAGTTTAATTTTGAAAATAGTCACATTTCTCTTCTTTTGTATGGCTTCTTAAATCATATCTCCTCATTTAGCTTGAAAATATTAACTATTCTGCATTGTTCAGAAGCATTCATGAATGTTGACAGAATCTTACTGTATTGGAATGCCTATGTGTGGTGTATTTGCAACCAAGACATAATTTATTTTGGTTTATCTATTATGATTTCTACTGTTGGAGTACTGGAAGCCCCTCATTCACAGCTACCGAACATGGAAAGACCAGAATTTCACTTCATGAAATGAGATATTAAATGTCTACTTCATCAGTATGATATACTCAGAAGGCTATGCGACTATTTAGAATTCGGTATTTATTTTGCAGTTCTTCTTTAGCCTACATGTCTGTCATTTCTGAGTACAATCAAGAAAAGCTACCTGAAGAGTAAATATTTCTGTATTATCTCTTGCTGCAATTTAATCAATTTTGTCATTATATTTATTACTAAGAAAAGTCCCAGCTCCTTTTTATCTCTGCACTATTGGCTCTGTGATGAGAAGTTTCCCATTTACATTCTGTAAACAATTATGACATTGAGTAACTGGTAAACTAAATAAGGATTTTGTTAGGCTTGTAGTGGATGAATTAATCCTCAGAGAAGAGCACAGAAAGGACTCTTCACAGTCTTAACAGTTTAAAGAATGATGTAGTAAAAATATAAATTTAGATGCTTTACTAAAATAGATCATAAATAGCAAAACATTTATGTTATATCATATTGGATATTAAAATGAGAATTCCTTTTCCAAAATCATGATTTTATCTTACTTATCCATTTTGAAATGTATTTTTGTTAATCTGGATTAAAAAAAATCAAAACATTTAGGCTGGTAAGAAGGTATTTCTTAAATTGTGTTGGCCAGTGGTTTTAAAGAACACTATAATTACCCAGAATGCTTAGCTTGTATACTAACGAGATTTGAATCTTTAACTAGAATCATAGAATTTTGGAGCAGGGAAGAACTTTACACATAATCTTTAAAAAATTGCTGACACTCTTTTATTTGTAAGATATAAGAGGAGATATTGCTTATTATGATAGGCAAAAACACTGTGGAGATTTTGAACTAAAATAACTGATATAGAGTAACCAACCATTCCTAAGGAGACCTTAAAGACTTGCTCCACTTACACACTAATACTCATGAAACAGGGTTTTATCTTCTTATTCTTAAAAATAAAGTTAGAGGTAATGTGAAGGAAACCAATCATAGAGTATTATATAAGATGCTGTTGTTTCTCATTTTGAAGGTTTCTTTTTAGGGGTAAAACTCTACCTTATAACAGGGGAACAGTATAGGGTGGTAGGTGAGCGTCATGAAGTCATAAGACCTGGGTTCAAATCCTGTAATTGCTCTTTACTGACCTTGGGCAAATAATTTAGCCTCACATATCTAGATAATAGGATCTGTATTATTAGCCAGTAAAAACACTCCATTCTCAAGTATATTGTTACATGACAAATCACAAAAGTAAAAGATGGTTTTTATCAATGGTGATGATAAAATAAGACACACTGTGAACCTTTAGATTAAATAAATTTGAAAACTAATGGTCTATAATCTGCCCAGGGTTTTAAAAAGGTATTAATGTCTTAATATCTTCTGCCCATCCTATGAATACCCGATAATTTATGATTCTGTGATTGTTTTAAGTTATAACTAACTGGACATCAGTATTCTGATGGCCCATACTACAAAGAGTGTTGTAAATACAATAAAGCATGAAAGGTTGAGTCTACTCAGTCAGACGTATTTAGATATTTCTGTAACTCTTTACATTTTCACATTTCTCTTGCATACAGTGATGAAGCTGAAATGGACTTGCCTCCCCTTTGAACAAACCTAGGAGTTCAGTGGCAAAATGCTGCTCTTTAGATGCAAATTAATGGGCTGAAGGGGGCAGGGAGTTAAATATTTTCTCGTGGACTGGAAGTACCATCTAGAGGAAACATTTTTATGAATTAATGTTTTGCCTCATTAATGAGTAATAGAGTGATATATGAGTTAAGTTTATACTAACCACTTAGTCACCTGAAGACCAAATTTTCAAAGAAAAGCTAATTAGGGTCTTCTCTTCTTCGACAGGTATCTTTGTGGGAAAAAGAAACATAATTACCTTAAGATACTTAAATAATTGGCTATGCCCTCACATCCTTCAAGATTTTGCTCAAATGACACCTGAGTCTCAAGAGACTTATTTTGACCATCCTATTTAATACTATGATTTGACCCTTTCCTGAACTCTCTTACCCCAATCTAGTTTCTCTTCCATAACAATTATTATCTTTTAACATGCTTTAAAATGTTTTCATTTATTTTGTTTACTGTTTATTGTCTGTCTTTCTTCCACCAGAATATAAAAGGGCAGAGATCTCTGCCCTGCCTGATATATCTCAAGGGCCCCAGAACAGGGGCTGGCACAAGTAGGTCCTCAATAATATTATACTTGTTTAATGACTGACTGATTGGTTAAATAAGTTTATAAAATTTCTTTTCAGATTTTGTTTTGGATGCTCTTTTTTCTTTCTCATATAATACACTGATTTTCAAATTTCTTTCACTTCAAGGTAAATATTCTAATAAAGGAAAAATAAATAAGATCAATAAAACCAGAATTTTTCTCCTTAAACTGGGTGTGAGGAGGACTCCGACACGACCCTTTTGATCTTCCTTGTTCCCTGCCCAATGTAGGTGATCTCACAGAATTTGGAAGGGATTTGAAAACCTCTCCATTGACCACTGATGGTCAAGCCTTTTCTTTATAATCCCTCTAACAATCAGTCTTAAAGGAATATTTCTTTAAGAAAGGGATAATAATTCATCTTTGTATATATCTCTGTGTATAGGTAACAGGAAGAGGTTCCTGGGAGTTTGGCTTCTAATGGCTTCTAACTAGCAGGATTCATTGTGACTTTCAGGAGGTACCTTTTGGCAATTTGTGACAGAGGAAAAGTTTCAAAGAATGAAGTGGGTCCCCTTGTACTTTATATTCATGTAGCTTATCTAGTGCTTCTCATATTGAAAGAAATAGGTTCATTCTTCTCAGATCCTCAAATAGCTATATACGCCCAAAGGGCCTTTGACTTTTTCCCAGCCTGGGGATAAATGATCGTTTGTTCAACTAGATGATTTATCAAGTAGTCTGGATTTGCAGCCAGCTGTCCTAAACTGTGGAACCTGAGTTGAAGAATTACAGTGGTCGGAAATCTCTGAATTAAAAAGCAAGAACAAGACTGCAGTGCTTAAGGCCATATTTTCCTTAAATTGAGCATCTTATTATTTGTCCTTTTGGTAGAAATAGAGATGGAGAGGGAGAGAGAGAGAGGCAGAAGAGAGAGAGAGAGAGAGAAAATTCTCTCTAGAATGAGAGTGTTTTCATTCAATCTTAGTCATTATTACTTAAATCACCAATGTGATCCTTCTCTTGTGGGACTGTTGAAGCCATAGCTTTCCAGAATGGATGTTTTCAAGATTTTTGACATTAAGAAATATGAACACGTGGATAATAATAGTTACCACTTTATAGAACACATCTTTACACATTCAAGTTATATCTACTTATATAAAATGTGTATTCCACTAAGTGCAGCTTTCTCTTTTCTGCTTGTCTTGTCTGCCTGTGAATTGCCATGTGCCTGTGACCACATGATAGCTCATTCAGAATTGTAGCAGCTGAAGTAATCTAGGAATTATTAGTGTTTCCTTTCAACCAAGTAAAAAAAGTACAGAGATGTTACCAGAGGTATGGAGTAAGGATAGTATTTTCTTTCACCTTAAAGATTTTTTTGTTACATGGCCCAGATACAGACCAGAAAATTAGACTACTGAGACAATGGGTAATTCAGGAAATTAAAATGACTCATGTGTTATATGAAGTTTCTAAACAATATTTTATTTTTTTGGCCTGAATTACCTGGTCAACTGACCCAGTTTTCCATTTCTGGACTTGGCATTATAAAGTCAGTAGACACTTGGAGAAAATTAAATTATTCCATTCAGGGAAACAATCAAATTTAGATTGGACTAAAGTACTGCCAGAGGGATGGAAATCCCTAAATTGGCCAACTGTGATTTCAATTCACGGGGAAATCCTCATTCACAAGCTAACCATAAGTTTTTTGCAGATTGCTGGTGGCAAAATATGCCAGAAATCTTCTGCTAAACTTAGTGAACAGATATTTTTAATGCTATGCTGACTTAAAAGAATTACATGATGCCTTGTTGTAACTGTCTTTCCAGTGATTGTTTGTTTAAATGAAAGAATGCATTATCTGACTGGCAGTCCATAGGGCATACAATTTGAATTGCTTCCCTGGCAGTGTGGTTGGATTTGCAGTGACCCACCTGTACTTGCTATGACCAGTGGCATTCTTTGGGAGAGGACTGCATGAAATTAGGAGTCATTCAGTGCGATGGAAAGAGAGAAGGTGATTGGTCCAAAGAAAGCCAAATCTTGGACTAATGGATGTGAGAACAATTTGGTTGAGCATTTGCCCTCTCATTATTTGTAAGGAGTAATGTCATGACCTGTTAGGTTAAATCACTGTTTCTTTTTTCTTTAACTACTTCAAATCTGTCATTCCTTAATTAGAAGAATGTCCTATATAAAGAAGGATGACCGTTGTAGCAAGGCTGGTGAAGTAGCTGACTTCCCTGTTAGGACATCTGAACAGTCTCTGAAACACCATTACAAACCTTGACCTCATTACCATTGTTCTGACTCGGGGGTTCTCAGGTTGGCTGCCCAGCCCTCCTCCATCTTTTAAAAATACATACATTTTCAAGGAACCTAACAGATAATTTTTTTCAATAGGTCTATGGTGGATTGTAATCCTGTACCTTAAAAAGCCCCCTCAACTCCCCAGGCAGCTTCTAAAGCACAGCCATTTTGTGCAGAGTGTTACCAACTCAGCTAATTGGCTTTTGTCCTTTAAGAATTGATGATTTGATCTTCATGGTGATGAAGGGTGTTCGTTTGTTTGTTTTCCTTGCAGGGCCACTGTACAGTTTGTCAGTTCAATTCATATTGCTTCTGTGTTGAAAGATTTTCCTTACTAATGGAAGTAATTATTATCTTGCTTTAAGAGAAGTTAGGCCTTGGTCCATTATGAAAGGACTGGGAAAGGAGATATGGTTATTCAGTGAGGCCTGTCCTTTATCCTTGAAACTAAACAATTGGTTTTCACACAGATAAAGATGTCACTGGGCTCTTTGCAACCTTGTGATACATGTCATTAAAACTTTCATTGTGTAGAGTTCAGATTCGTGCTTTAAAAAAAAGAAAAAAAACCCCTCAAATTGAATAGGTGGCAACATTTAAACCTTTGATGGGATGCCCACCCATGGATACTTTGTAACATATTTCAGGTCATTGTCCATAATGGCCCTTGATAGAGATACCCAGACAACGGGAAAGCTGAACAAGTGCTGAGTTCACATTAAAAAAATATGCCACAAATGTATTTCTATACAATGGAAAAATTGATTATAATGATATTTTTTCTTTTTACTGAGGATTGTGGCGAAAGAGGCATTAAATAAAGCAGGAATATGTCATTTCTACAAAGGTCAAACTTTAGGGGGTGGAAATTTGGTCTCTGGAGTCTATTAAAAAAAAGAGGTAATATTTTTATGAGACATTTCAGAAATGACAGACCCAGACGTAGAAATTACAGGGAGATAAACTATTGGATTTTTAAAATATCTATAAAAAGAAGTGATTAAGGAATGGTGTGAGTACAAGCAAAAGCCGGGAGAGGAGTGCTGAAGGTGAGAAAGCCTCCTGGGGGATGGGGGCAAAGGGAGATGACCGTGTGTGACAGTAAGACATTACTTCCCTAGGCAGAAAAGGTGTGGAAGAGTAATGACAGCAGCCTGAGAGGGCAGCTTCAGGAGCTAGGAAAGCTCTATACATCCATGGTTATATACATATTCCATGTGATTTGAGGAGACACCAAAAATTATGTCCTTGGCAAAGATAAATCTCTCAGTAGCTCTGTCTTGTTAAAAAGTAAAAAAAAAAAAAAAAATTAACATACAGTATTTGAAAGTGCTACATAGTTTTAACTAATTTATCTGTCCAGTGGCATGAACTTATATATACTACCAAATGTAAAATAGATAGCTAGTGGGAAGCAGCTGCATAGCACAGGGAGATCAGCTCGGTGCTTTGTGACCACCTAGAGGGATGGGATAGGGAGGGTGGGAGGGAGACACAAGAGGGAGGAGATATGAGGATATATGTATATGTATAGCTGATTCACTTTGTTATAAAGCAGAAACTAACACACCATTGTAGAGGAATTATAGTCCAATAAAGATGTTAAAAAATTACATTAAAAAAAAAAAGAGATCTGATGAAATGGGACACTAGACCACTAGACAAGTACTTTTTAATGTGAATGAACAATATCAGATGGGATTGTCCAGCTCTTGAGTGAACCTTAGTGAGACCTAGGTATATTGGCATGGCTGGTACCTGGAAACAAGGAAGAAGCAGAATCCACTCAAGGAAAGAACCTTATTTTTTGTCCAAGGACTAGCTACACGAGCAGCATACATTCAATCATTGAATACGTTATCCCTCCTATCCCAAACTTGGCAAAGTGGATTTATTCTGTCTTTAAGACCATTGTTACACCTAATATTTATCTCTATTATGAAATTCTCCTGTTGAATTGCATTCATTAATTTGTCAATCATTACTATTAGAATGTGAGATCCTTGAAGGCAGACGTTTTGTTATTTTCATTTTTGTATTGAGGATAGAGTTTGGTAACATGGAAGATACTCAGTAAACCTTGTTGCAAAGCAGATAGCCAAAAATCTTGGAGGTCGGAGTTGAGTAGACCTACATTTAGAACCTAGAGTTACTATCTATTAGCTGTGTAGCTTGGGAAAGTTTTTTGATGTCTCAACCTCATTTTCCTCATCTGTAAAATGAAAATAATAAAATTCACCTCTTTTAGTTCTGAGAATTACATGTATAATTATCAGTAAAGTGTATAATATTTCTAGAGCATAGTGAGCACTCAATAGTGGACATGCAGTAGAGTATTGGGTGTGTATTGCAGATGGATGATTCAAATAAAATTAATTTTCAAAGAAAACAAAAGGTAACTTTTAAGATCACAAACGACATGAAGATTTTTTTTATAAAGGTCAAAAACATTTATCCTTTGTATATGTATTTTAAAGTACAAGTTTAAATACGATTCACAGATGTTGAGAAAAGGGAAGAGAGGAGAGCAGAAGAAATTGGAAAATATTTTTTTGTGGTACATCCCTGCCATTTTGTTTTCTAGTGATTTGTATTACTGTTCATTCAAAAAAAAAAAAAAATCATGTCTGAAGTGAGCCTGAGAATGCTGAGCAGGATTAATTGTCATCTTTTTTGCCTCTGAATAACAAAGGCAAAATGTTTTCCTTTAATTTATTTTTAAAATTTACTTGATTAGGGTATTAAGATTCTGTTTAAAATGAGCTAGTTTTAGCATAAATCAGATAAGTCTTTTGTTCTAGACGGCTCAGTAAGAAAAAGCTCAGCTTGCTTTTAACTTGTTTTGCTTAATTGCTTTTCTTCATTAAAAGAGATTATACAATGAAAAAAATATCATAATTTCCTCCTGTCCTCAAATTCCCCTGGGTGTATTTTGGAGAGTTAGAAATTATGTGAAAGTTATGAGAGAGTGATTATTACGAGAGAGTAAATGAAGTTTAGTGGGAGCAGGGGATATTATTTAGGTGACTTGGTAGGTCTGTTGACACTTTGGATCTAGAGATAACATTTAAGTTAATAATAATTTACTAGGAGTCAGGAAGTATGTGGTAATGTGTCTTAAACCAAGATAATTGTGAAATTCACTAAAATGAGAATCACAGTAATTGCTTCAGAATGGAAAAGGGCTTAACAAATAATAGGATCATAAATTTGACTAGAAATTCGGAAGTCTCCTAGTCCAAATGTCTATTCAGCAAACCCTTCTGCTATTTCTGTGATGGGCGATGATCCAAACTCTGTTTACTTGTTCAAAAGGAGGGTGTGCTTGCTACCTCACAAAGTAACAGTCTTTTTAAGGAGAGTTTTAATTATTAGGGCTTTTCCTTTATTCGAATCAAAATCTGCCTACTGAAGTTATTGCCAGTTAGCCATCTGCATGTTGTCGTTGTCGCTTCCTAAGATATTTACTGAGTTTCTCCAGTGCGCTGTGCTCTGTGTTTTCAGTTGATCTGGACTTAAACGCATTCTAATTCCTCATCCACACTAAAAAAATAATTTCTATAAATATATCCCTCACCCTCATAACCAAATCCCAATTTTTTTTTTCTAAATTTTATATCTTCAGTTTCTAAAACCATTCTTCACAGTGTTGAAATCCTTCCCAAATCCTTCCTGTCTCTCTCCTCCTTCTGGTCTGGATACACTCTAATTGTAGGAAGATTTCTTAAAGTCAATTCCAAAATTAATCATAGTTCCTCGCATGTCTGAGCAGGGTAGAGTAAAATGGAAGCATTCTTTGGGTCTGGAAATAATGATACCTACAATCAGATACGTGGGTGTGTGTGTGTGTTGTTATTTTTGGTCACTTATCATTTTGTTGCCTCATACTGAACATTCAGTCAGTTGAAACCTTTAAGTTTTTTCACATGCTCATAGGTCAGCTTTCCCATTCTCTACTGAACAGTTAATATTGTGAGCCTACTTCAAAGCATGAAATATAATTGTATTCAATTCCACCTTTAATCCTTAAAAATAAATATCATTAAAAATAAATATTATTAAAGCCTTAAAAATCAATCCTTAAAAATAAATATCCACTCAGTGTCCTATGCAAGATGCTAGAAATACAAAAATAAATAAGGCATGGTATGAAGGAAGGTATCTGTCCTGGAGAGATTTATAGCTCAGTGATAGGTAAAAAAATTTTACATGTAAGTTTCATCAGTAATTAAAAGCTTTATGATGGAAATTATTTACAAGGACCAATATTCCTCATTAGTTGGATGTCATAGAATGACTGGCTCTTCACTAGATTGACATGGTTAGGCAGTGTATGTTTTCTGTGATGCCATAACGAGTTCCATAAATATAACATCTTAACACACATTTATTATCTTCTACTTCTATGCATAAGAAGTCCAACATGGGTTTCACTGGGCTAAACCCAATGTGTCAGCAAGGCTGTGTTCCTTTCTAAAGAGTCTATGAGACAGTCAATTCCTTCCTTTTTATAAAATTTTGAAGCTGGAAAAAAGCTACAGTTGTGACCCCCTTCCTCCATCTTCAAAGCCAGCAACCTGGCATGTCTCTGACCATTCTTTTGTGGTCACATTTCCCTCGGACTCTCTTCTGTTTCTCTTTTCCACTTACAAGGAGTTGATGATTACACTGGGCCCACCTGGGTAATCCAAGGCATTCTTCCGATTCCAAGGTCGTCTGACTAGCAAACTTCATTATATCTGCAACCTTAGCTGCCTTTGCCAGGTAACCTAACGTATTCACAAATTCTGGGGGTTAGGATGTGGACATCTTCAGGGTGTGAGACATTAAAGCAAAAGAAAAGTGTAAGTTGAGTCATGGAGGTATGGTAGAGAAGTACTGATTCTAAAAATTGGAAACAATTGAACATGAATGCAAAAGGGAATCTGAAAGATACAACTGGAGAAACAGATAAGGGTCAAGATGAGGAAAAGCCTCAAGGAACAAGATAAAATTGGCTTTTTAGAAAGATTCCTCTGGCAAGAGAACAGATTTGAGGAATGCAAAGAAAAAGATAAGTGGCAAAGCAGCTATGATTTAGTCAAGAAAGACATTGAGGCCTTATGGTTTTGTCTTAGCACGAGAGATGGAGAAGAGTGAATAGATTTGCTACATCCTAAGGACTTGGGTTCAGCAGGACTTGACTGATGAGATGTATGAGTCAGAGTGAGACTGAAGTCATGACTGACTCTCAGGCTTCCATCCTAAGTCTCTAGGTGGATGGTGGTGTCATTCATCAGTACAGCATGGATTAATGAAGAGAAAGTGGGGGTGGAGAAGAAATGGAAAAATACCCTGGTTTCCACTTTAGTTCATGAATACAGCCAGTCAGCTATTTTGAATATTCACCTGTAACTCTGTCCTTGTGCCATCTACAAACATGATTTACATCCACTTGGTGATTTTTTTTAAAAATGGATACAATTGTAAAAGAGAAGAGAGTCATCAGAATGCTGCAAGGAACCACACTTCAATAGCCACTGTTAGGTCAGTCTGAATTCACTGTATAGTAACATTCAGCCAGCTTTGACTCTGTAGTATTAGCCAGATCATATTTCTCCACATATTTCAAAATATATCTTAAAATATTTGTCAAATGCCTTGCTCATACATTTAATAATTTAATATACTCTAAATTATGAAACAGTATTGGGATAGCTATTTGTATTTAGTAGTGGTAAATGTTTAAGTGTTTAATTCACTTGCTCTTCCACTTCAATAAATACACTTATTTGGTGCACTCTGTGTGTAAGATTCTGTGCAAAGCTTTCTGTGGAACATAAATATATATTCCATGCTTATAACTATGTAAGAAATAAAATGTAGTGACCACACAGGAGAATAAGAGATTCATTCTTACTAGAAGAACAAAAGAAAGTTCCTGGAAGATATAGTAGTTGAACTGGAAGAGGTGAGGAATGAGGATAGACTTACTAGGGAACGGAGCACTTGGAAGAAAGAACAGCATGATCAAAAACATTGAAACAGCATCGTGCCAAGCATGACGTGATGTGACTAAAACGCACATATGGCTAGATGGGAGATTTAGAATCAAGGAACTGGTAGCATTCTGGTCCAAAGCTACAGTTATTTTTAGTTGAATTTGAATGTGTAGGGCAGGGTGTGCACTCTCCATATTTCCGGAGTCTCTGTAACTCCCTATTGTGTGCCCTAAGCAGATTTACACATTGATATTTCTTACCCGGTGCCTTAGATATCTGGTTTATGACCTTACATTTAGAAGTTTACTTAGCAGTCAGTATATTGCCAAAGAATGTGTGTGTGTGCGTGTGTGTGTGTGTGTGTGTGTGTATATGGGGGGGGTGCCAGTTATCAGAGCCTTACTTTAGAAAGACATGTTAATGGAAGATTGGACTGCAAATTATAGTGTTGAAGAAGGATGGGATCATTAGAGGAAGGTAAATGAGTTAGGCATTTGTAAAAATGGTTCAGGTAACGGATCCTGAACAATTATGATTATAATTGAGAAAAGGAAGGAGGGATCAGATATGACAAACTAGATTCAAAACTTCTTCAGGACATAGGGACTTCAAGATAGCGTTTCCTAAATGTCAAGACCTAGTATAAAGAGAGTGGGGCTACAAGAAAGCCTAGGCTGAAAGTCACTGGCTTTATTTTATTCTGAGTACTTTGGCCTGGGCACCCTGCTTTGTTTCCTTTTTTGAGTCAAATTGCTATTATGAAACAAACTGTATTCTTCAGTTCTAAATTTCACAGAACTATACAAGGCCAATGGATTTCAGGTGATGCATTATGAGGTCTAAGGGTTCTGAGTAGGCACCTCAGGACCACCACTGAGGGTTAAGAGCACAGAGAGGGGAGGACATCAAAGTCTCTGCCCTGAATCCAGTAGGGTACCAAAGCCTTTTATCTGTTTTAATATTGAGCTTTCTTCAGGATTTTGTATAAAGAGTCTCTTATTTTAAAACGTTTGAAAACTACTACTAGAGGTTATTAATCTCAGGGCTATGGCCAGCATTTCAGATCTTTTCCTTTTGAGTTTGTGGATGACATTAAAACACTCCAAGTCCTCTTGCTTCAAAAGAATAGATCATACAAATTCAATTTTACCATAAAAGTACCATGGAGCAATCATTTAGCCCCGTGGTGAGCATCTCTGGCCTTTGCCAGCATAGCTCCCTTATCCTAAGGCCACAGTGAGAGGAGAGATTTTTAAGTTTTCACAACTAAATGTGAGACTTTCCACTGAGAGGAGATAGAAGAAAACTTGAGACATTAATTTTTACAAGCAATAAAACGTTTTCATATATTTTTCTCCATTTCTATTTGTTTCTGTTGCTATTTGTGAACCAAGTTTTATTTTGTGTTACAATCCACAGAATAATTATTTAAAACATCCATAGAGTGTATTAGGAGGTACTATGACATAGTAGTATATTAAATGTCACCACAAATAAAAACACAAAATACTTCTATCTTTAAAAAAATGCAGTTGCCTCCAAGACAGTCAACCCCATGGAAACAGTTATCACTCAAAGCTTTGTTTGAACCAGATTAATGTCTTTTTATAGTTAGGTTGAATTCAACCTCTATATGGTTTAGGTTAAATAGTTGTCATTTGGCCAACAGTGCTAAAGTCAGAGATAGTTAAAATTTAGGTTGGAATCATCTGGGTGGTGAATCCCTAGAGAAGCGAGAAAAGAAAGAGAAAGAAGCGTCCCCAAACTCATTTCAATATCATATTTGTTTTAGTTTATGTTTTTTTTTTTTTTAAGTTACAGCCCTGTCTAAATAAAAATAGCTTTATTCTTATTTATCTTGCTGCTGTAAAATAATATATTGATTCTGGGTGGGAATATATACTTAGTATATAAATAATATTTTTATAATTTTCTATTTTTCTCAGCAGCCCCATCTTTTATTCATAAATACTTGTTTATGATTTGTAAAGACACTTCTCCAACTTTACTGTCTTTCTTTATCCTCTTCAAATAATACCAGTAGTTCTGATTGAGGTGAAGTTATAGATTAATACGTTGAATCAGTACATTAATTTTCAACTTTTAAAACACTTCCTTATCTGTTATCTCATGTACCTGTCTGAGTTCAAGGGACAACAATATTTGATTCCCTTCGGCAGATGAGAAAACGTAACTGAGATGGTAACTTTCCTAAATTATAGGGTGATGGCTGAGTCAGAAATGGATAGTGATCCTGAAGTTTCCAGCCTAAGGCCAAGCTATACTGTTCATGGGCTTTGAGGATGGAGGAATATATGGCCAGCACTCCTGAATTATCCTGTGTCTCAGGAGATCAGAAGATGTACTATTTCTCAATAAACCCAGTGCTGTTCCGCAAATTTATTAGAAAACAAAATTAACTGATACCGAATTGTTTTGCTGGCACTATTTTCCAAGGTGAGCTAAAATGAGTTCTGGTTTGGAGTCATGAAAATCTTTCTTTTATAATATGTGTGTGGGTCTAGTACTTAAACATTAATGTCCCACTCCCTTTTGTTCCTGAGAAACCTTGTTTTCTCATTCCGTTCTAAGCTCAGGATATGATTCAGCATCCTTGTGTGTGTGTGTGTGTGTGTGTGTGTGTGTGTGTGTGTGTGTGTCTACTTTTACTTCAGTGGTTCTTGTAAGCAAAATGGTTAAATGTTTTGGTATGAATATTGCTAAGAATAAACTATTTTTCTTTGTCTTGCCCATCTGGTTGAAGAAAGTTTCTAGATACTTATGAATGAATTAATGATATTTAAGATTCGTCATGATCTAATAAAGTCTTCCATCTCAGTGGTCACTTGAGGTTATGCTCTTCCACAGGAAAAAAAGAGCATATTCTTATACTTATTTCCTGAATCTAATGGCTCTAACCTGCTTTTTGAGAACCACAACATTTTCCAACTAGGTTCTGGGTTAGTATTGAAGTAAGGAATGCTCTGTTCATGGATCTGCGAGTGACAGCATATGAGAGGTCGTTTAATCCCTTAGTGTCTTGTGTTTGCAATGCATATTGTAATGACAGATGAAAACCTTCTGTGAACAGTTTGAAATCCTGAAAGAAGACAGTTTGATGAATATAAATTAGCAATAGTATTGCCATAATTCACATTTACTAGAGGATATGGGGACTATGGGAAATTTCTTTGGTTTGTTTTGTGATCTGTTTTGGGTTACCTAGTTGTCCGAATTGCATTTTCTTTATAGTGTTCCACTGAACAGTTGTTGAACTTTCCTTTTAAGAACATAAAATTTATTCAGAGTTACTTAGTGAAATAGTTTCATGCATGTTAATTTTCTACTAGAACCCCAGGTAAGGAACATGGAAAAACATAATTAGTTCCTTCATCTTTGTTTTCTTTATTGCATATTAATTCATTCAAGACACTCAACTCAAAATTTATGAAACCCCCTCCTATGGGCTCAGGAGAACTGGAAAATAAGCAGAACAAGGTCATGGTAGTTACATTTTAATGGTGGGAAAAAGCATTAAAGAAATAAATAAAATACATAGTGTGTCATATGGTGACACATTTTATGGAGAAGAATAAAACAGTGAGTGGGACATGGGAGTACACAGATGAGAAACAGAACTATAATTTTTATGGAGGTTTGTCAGAGAAGACCCTCATTTGTATGACATTTGAGAAGAGAACTGAAGCGGGGTCGGGGGGGGTGGGGATTCAATATGTGTTCAATCCTTTTGTTCCTTAGGAAAAATGTCTCTTTCCTTTCTACCTCCAGAGGTCCTTCCTAATCCATCATCACATCATTCTTACACTATTTTATTCCTCCCAGCTGCTGTAGCTGGTTTCTCTTCTTATGGCTCCCCCTCTCTAGCTTATATGGTGTCATGGATGCCCTTGCTCAGAAATGTACAGTTGTTCCCTATTGCCTGTTATATGAATTCCCCCACATTATTATAGTAATTTGTAAGAGCCTTATTTATCCAGTAATTTTATGTATAATCCTTTCTCCTAGCAAGTAGGTTTCTTCACTGTGTCCTGAGTAAACCATGCTCATTTCTAATTCTGTTCTCTTATACCCTTCTTCCCACCTGAAATGCCACCTCTTTTCTAAATATTTGTTTCCCTAAGCCTAGGGTTTGATTAATTGATAGTGACAGATACAGTTTATTATAAAACAAGTCAAACTATTTCAGATCTGGTATCCTCAACTGGAAGCTTATCCCAAGTACACAGTAGGCTTTTACAACTACTGTCCTAAAAGGTTGAGTTCCCAGATATTTTCTCTTCCATTGGAGAGTTGGAGGGTGATGGGTTGGAATGAGGTGTGGTGAGGGTTGAGGATTTAGAGAATTGGGATCCATCACGCATTTGCAAATCCAACTTGTTCTTGTGAACACTAGTCCCTTAGGCTGACCCCTGTCACTCAGGGGGAAACAGAAGTTCAGAAAGGTTGAGTTCCTTGTCATTGACCATGGAGACATGTTATTTTTTTAATTTGTATTGCCTAGTATTCCCTTTATAACATGCATTTTACTCTAGATTTCCTAATTCTCTGATCAAGTTATGATTAGGCACTTTATTTGCACAAAAAAATTCCCTACGGGTAGCTTTCATGTCTCATCCTTTCAGTCATTATATGTTTTTAAAATACCTCTGTGTGCCTAATATGAGAGTACATCTTCTGTATCTCGCATGACACCTAATACACTGCTATAGTGTGTGTTTAAAAACCCTTGCTGATTGCTTTGATGTGGAAGGCTTTAGAAAGCTGACATTTATGCTTCTTAAACTGCAGTTCATATATTTGACTTAATTTGCCAGATATCAAAGCTTCTGTAACATCACCTACATGGGGTTATGTCAAGCAAAAATGCTGTAAACAAGAACATAGAAGTGATTTGTGTGGTCTCCTGTCACCTTTTTTTCTCAGGCTTTCCACAGATTTCTTTAATGCATCCTGCAAAAGTTTAGAAAAAACAAGCTCAGCGTATCTTCAAAGAGGACTTTGGTATAATTTCTACCTTTTTTCTTTTTTAAAGGTTTTCTTTGTATTTTTGTTTTTTTTCTTCTTTGGTAATATTTTTATTTTACAGGGCTAGCCTTACACAGAAATATAAACTCCGGGGAAGCAGGACCCACATCTAATACTGGCAGGGAAAGAAGGAAATAAGGCCTTGAAGTGAGGCAGAGGGGAGCCTTGGGATTTAAATAAACACAGTGTACTATTGATACAGAGACACACCTTTTAAGAGCCATCTCACCTTACTTTGTTTACCACTGTAAAAGCATTTAATGTTGTTGCTGGGATCAGTTTTACCTAAGAAGAATTTTCAATTGTACTGCATCAGAGGTTCCAGTGATGAGCACTTCTGAAATTACAGTGCAATCCTACTAATTCAGATGATTGATGTGGAGACTTGCTGCAGATGCTTGAATTTTGTGGGCTTAGAAGTATGTGAAAAATCAGGATTAAAAGTCAACCCACTGCTCCAGAATATGGTTCATTTGTTTTGGTGACTGTAGTTTAATTTTAATTATTTATGTCTCTGCTGAATAGTCCTTTGGCAAATGCTCCACAGAAAATACATCATCACCTTTTTTTTCAGGTGTGTCTGCATTCAGAATTCTTAACTCCCTGACAGGTATTTCTTTGAGTCATCTATATTAAGAAATAATTTTCAGTCTGTCTACAAGAATCCGAAATTTGCTTTCCAAAACGGATAACATATTTGAAATCCAGTATGACTCCTTACACATTTAATATGCTGAACTGAAAGCTTTCATAGAGATCTGTTTTTTTTGTTTTGTCTTGTAGGCATAAGAAAACTAAACAATTTACTCTTTAAACTATATTTTGCTATTAATATCCTCCATCAATATAAAATGTATTTCATATTTATTTAAATATATTTAAATATACTTTCAAAGCATTAGCTTCTGGAGAATAACTTACAAATGTGTTCTTTATAATAAGCAATTAATTTTATAAGTAAATTAAACCTTTTAAATAAGTGGGAATCGCAGTTTTTAAATGATTCATTGGTAATTTCATAGAACATTGTACCAAAATTAATCACAGGAAGAACACAATGTCCTTTACCATTTATTTCCTCACACTCTAGGGACATATGCATCTGTTTTATTTGCCATTTCATAAAAATGTGTTGTAGCTCTTGGGAACCAAATATAGTATAGGATCACCTAAAAAAATCTTTTGAAATGTTTTCCCTTTTCAGAATTGGAGAGATGAGGCACTCCCCCTCTTCTCTCATACATCATTTGAAAAATGTTCCAGACAGAAGCCATAATTACCTGTATTTAAAAATGAAACTAATTAAAATCTTTGTGAGTTACATTGAAAGCAGTAAGAAAGTGCTCTAAGTCTCTGTAAGGGCCAGTGTTCCAAGAGGAAATGAGCTCATATATAGCATAGAAAAATAAAAGAGAATAAGTTTAATGTGAAAGGATGTTCCAATGAGAAATAGAAAGGCTGACATAAAGTTACTGAAACATTTGACTGGATGAGACCAAAACTAACCAACTTAACAGGAGGACTTTTTCTTCAAGCTCAACAAGATTTCTAGACCGAAGGCAAATCAAGTAATATTTGGAAATTATTGTGTGATCTTTCAAATCTAAACTAAACATGTCCAGTAATTTTCTAGTCAAAAGCTGGTAAAAGGTACACTCTTGCCTGCGCATCCAAGCCATTGTGATCACTTGTTATTACAGTTGTTTTTGTTTTTGCTGGCATCAGTGTTACGAAGGAACAATTTATATATAATAAACGGCACCCATTTAAAGTATACAATTTGATGAATTTTGACAGTTGTATACTTATAAAACCATATTATCATCAAGATACAGAGCATTTCCATTACTTCCAAAAAGTTATTTGTGCTCCTTTGTATAGTTCATTCCTCTGTATCCCCCTAGACCCGGGAAACCACTTATCTGCTTTTTGTCACTATAGATTAATATTCATTTTACATAAATGGAATCACATAGTATGTGCTCTTTGTGTGAGGTTTCTTTTACTCTGCATAATGAGTTTGATTCATTCATGTGTTTATCATATCAAGTTTACTACTTTTTATTGCTGAGTAGTAACAAACCTCGTTTTATATGTATGTTTTATTTCTTTACCTAAATCATATTTTTATTAATATTAATGGCTGCATTTTAAATTCTGTATATCCTCCAAGTACCTAGAACAATCCTTTGCACATAGTTGAGATTGTTTGGTTGATTCATCTATCTGAAAATAGATGTTGGAAGGGAGTTTTAGAATGATCCTGGTATTAGTGGTATTCATTTTTGGAGAAATTGTTTGTGTTGGAAGTAGCAAAGTACGAGATAATTTATTCAGCGGTTACAACATGCTTGTTACAATACAAAGTTGTTTGGATGCACTGTCTCTTTTATCTCTATAACCAGTCCTATGTGGTGTTCACACTTGTATGCTGCTTTAGTAGGTGAAACAGGGATTAAGGAACTTGACATTGAGTACACAAGCTGATAAGCTGTAGAGATGCTGGACTCCGAAGACACTGCTCTTAACCATGGTACCCCATTTCAATCAGAAAAAAGAAAAGTTGTTCCATCTTCCTCCTCTGCTCAAAGCACAGCAGCTTCTCCTCATTTCTTTCTAATTGAAATTGAACGCCCATACTATAGCTACAGGGCACATGTTATCTGTTTCCAAGTGAATTCTCAGGACTTCTGCTCTGTCTCCTGCACAGCGGCCTCTGTGCTGTTCCTCGGGCACATGACCCATGCTGTCATCCCAAGGCCTTGACTTTAGCGCCCCTTTCACCCACCTCAGTACACTTGCTTGACTCACTCACATCTTTCAAGTCTTTGCTCACATTTTACCTCACTGAGGTCTACTCTGAACCTTTCTTTTAACTATTGCACCCCTCTACCCCTCACCTCCTGCCCTCCCAGTCCCTTCTACCCTTATGTTTTCCCTTTATTTTCTCCATAGCACCTCCTATTTTCTCACATATACATGAATTACTCATTTTATTAAGTTTAATAATTGTTGCCTGTCTCTGCAGAATATAATCCCCACAAGAGCAGGTATCGTTGCTGGTGTTGTTACCTGATTTATCCCAAATGTCTGGAACAATGTTGTCTTAGTTCAGGCTGCTATAACGATTACCATAGACTGGGTGACTTAACAAACATCTGTTTCTCACATTTCTGGAGTTGAGGTAGTCCCAGATCAAGGTGCTGACAGATTTGATGTCTGGTGAGGATCTACTTTCTGGTTTGTAGATGGTAATCTTCTCATTGTTTCTTCACTGCAGAGAGAGAGCAAACTCTCTTGTCTCTTCTTATAAGGGCACTAATGCCATTCATGAGGATTCCACCTCATGATCTAATCACCTCCCAGAGGCCCCACCTCCTAATACATTGGGGGTTAGCATTCACTTATATGAATTTTGAGAGGATGCAAACATTTGGTCCATAATAAGTGCCTTACACATAATAAGTTCCCAATAAAAGTGTTTATGATATGAGCTGGGATATTTTTGGTCTTCTCCTACCAACTAATTTTTCTTCTCAGAAGAAACGGCATTAAGCAATAGTTGGATGACTTAGGGACAAGGTGAAAGAATATAAACATTGATATCCAGCTCTATAAGAGGAGTCAGTGAAGAATAAGAAGTAGCTTCTCACTCTAATACCCTCTATAGTCTTTTATCTCCTTTATATCTTATTAGTTCATAATACAGTGATTTCCTGGATTGCTTCTTAGAACTGGAAGGACCTGGGAGAGTTTTGCAATAACTTGGTCCAAAAGTCCCAACTTTGGGACTTTGGAGCGTTGTGGACCAAATGCATTTCACATGGGTTTTGAATTTGAATGGCTTTAGATGAAACTTCCTATCAAAGCAGTCTTTTGTCTTAATCCACTCTGACTTATTCATTTTGATGTCTGACCCAGAACATTGTCAACTAGATTGCCTCTGATACAACATCTTTATTTTAGGGAAGAGAAACTAGATAAATGAAGCATGTTGCCTACAATGAAATGATGATTTAGAGCCATTTCCCCTGAATGAAAAAAATTCAGTATTGTTGAAGCACTTACCAATCAATTAGAGAAAAGATTAAATAGAAAATATCATCATTCTGCCCTTTTAAATCACCTTTTTATTGAATTTCTTGCTTAACACCCATAAAATGGCTCATTGTTTTATGGTCATTTAGGCTCAGATAAGGTGTGCCTTCTTTCAGCATCATAAATTTCTCTTAAATGATCTGCGAGGAGAAGATCATTTAAGAGAAGCTTCCATTAAACTTGGTGAAGGGAAAAGTGAACGAATCATTTGTTATTTACTCTTGTGGTAATTCATTTGTAGTGGGAACCCTATTCAAAGTCAAAATAATTTATTTACTGGCTTTTCATGTTATTTTCTTTAAAAGCAGCAGGGATTACATTTGATGTACATGTGGGGATAGGAATAACATGAAGGAATAATAGTATCATTTCATATTTCTAGGAAGAATATAATCTTGGGGGAAGGCCAAGAAACTTTCGTTTCCTAGTCAGAAAAGTATCAGATTGCTATTTTGAGCCATACTGGCATATAATTTATCCCTTTAAACAAAACTTCCACTGCCAGATTTTATTTTAATTAATTTAAAAATGTAAAACAGCCTTTCTCAAATGATATCCTCTTCTAGTTGATTGAATAGGAGAAAATATCCTTTTTGGTAATATTTTAGTGCCGAGGTAATTGCTATATGTTATATAACCACACAGGGAGTCCACCATTATATTAGCAGTTATTTTTACATTACTTTTTATGAACAGTGATGGTAGATATTTTTCATGTTCAACGAGCCTTAGAGACTATAAACTTACACAGTAAAATGTTGCCCATGTTATTCCAACCATTTCTGTGTGTACAGAAAATGTTAATTAAATGTTTTTGCTTCTGTGAAAAACGTGGAAAATAGGAAGTTCCACATGAATAATCAGGGTGAAATCTTGAACTGTTCTTCCAATTGACTTTAATTCTCTCTGCTGAAAGTAAAGAACGATTACTGACAATCTCTCCAATTTCATTTGTCAAAACTCTGAGAATGAGTCAAGATTTTAATAAATTAAGTGTTGGAAAATCCCCAAGGATGTATAAAGTACCATGGAAATCCTCATTAATAAATTAAAGTACTTTTGTTTACCGAAAGTCATTCTACTTTTGGGAATGTATACTCGGACTTATATTTATGTTACTATAATTATAATGCTTTCCTACATAATCAAGAATGATGCTATCAATTCAATAAAAATAAAAATCACATGGTAAAGATTTGTGCTACACTAACATTTTATTTATATGACATGGGGTCATCTCAGATGTAAGAAAAGCTTCTAAGAAGTATCTTCTGGTCTTTTAATAATTAAACAATTTAGATGAGACAATTAAACTAAATCCTATATCAAACCCTATAAAAAAGTGTTCTAGTGAGGTTGCCTTCTATACTGTGGGTCTCAAAAAAATTTTACACAAATGTCAAATGTTTTATTATGAGAAAGCCCCTTTTAGTATTCAAGTAGAACAGATTTAACAATAAAATGTTTGTCTTTTTGGCATTAGTCAAACTGTCAATACATGAAAGAGTTTCAATAATGCATTAATCTACTCTAAATTAATAGATATTCACATGTACATCTATAAGCATATGTGTGTCACTTGAGTCCTCCAGGGGACAGATGCTCGGATGTAGTTAGAGCTACAAAAAGCTGTTGAGGAGTAACAACTGTGAAAGATAAATTAGGAAAGGAACAGGATGAGTGGTAGGGGCCTCTAAACACAATACAGATCTGATTCTCAGCCAACTCTGTGGAGTGCTCTGGAGCAAAGATGGCTCATTAGAGGAGTTCCTAGGTAGGTAGAAATGGCCAGGCCCCAATAGCCCACTTCCCTATGAATGCTTAGTCATTGGCTAGGGGCTGCCCCGGAGAGCATGGCCTCAGCAGATCCTGAAGGTGCTAATTGTTGGGGGTTGTCAGCTAACTGTACTTCTTGCAGCTGAATAGTATGTTGTAGGAAGGGACACTGCGTGACATATGGTGACTGGCACACCTTCATAGCTGTTCCAATGTGAAATAAGTTTACATGCATATGTTTATGAGTAAATATATCTATGTATGCAATATGTCACGTATGGTTAAATACAGAATGTTCATCTAATTCCTAATAATATCTTAGATCCAATAGATCTTTAAAATTCATAGATTTTTCTCAATAATTTAGAATTACATTTCAAGATAATTTTTTAAAAGATTTTATCTTTAAAAAAATATTTATTTATGTATTTATTTTTGCCTGCATTGGGTCTTTGTTGTTGTGAGCAGGCTTTTTCTAGTTGTGGTGAGCAGGGGCTACTCTTAGTTGTGGTGCGCATGCTTCTTATTGCAGTGGCTTCTCTTGTTGCAGAGCACGGGCTCTAGGCGTGCAGGCTTCAGTAGTTGTGGCACACAGGCTCAGTAGTTGTGGCTCACAGGCTCTAGAGTGCAGGCTCATTAGTTGTGGTGCACGGGCTTAGTTGCTCCACAGCATGTGGGATCCTCCAGGAGCAGGGCTCAAACCCATGTCCCCTGCATTGGCAGGCGGATTCCTAACCACTAGGGAAGTCTCTCAAGATAATTTTGAAAGATAAAAAAATTGCAACTATCAAGCTAAGGCTGTATTATGGAAAGTTCAGACTGATTAGGTGGCTCTGCCTCTGGTTAACTATAAACACTATTGCCTTTGTAAGGTCACCAAGTAAATTCTGCACCAACGTATATTATTTTTGAATAGGAAAAAAACATCCTTAGTTGTGAGGGATTAATGAATTGGGATACATAATGCAAAGAACTTGATATTATCCAACCTTAGGAGATGGTGAACTCTCAGTTCCCAGTAACTGAGTAAAGACAGATTGCTATAAGAAGCAGTGCAACTTCTATCAATAATTATTCCTGATACTATATTTCCATTTTTAAGATTTCTTCACCTAGTGAAGTATGCCTAATTATTGCCATGTTCTGTGTCAAGGCCTTTGCACCTGCTCTTCTTTCTGCATGTTCTGCCCTCAGATATTGATGATACAAACTTCCATGCCTCACTGTAACCTCTGTTCCAATGTCATCTCTCCATCCAATCTGAAACAGCAGCCCTTAATACTGTCTTCTTCTCTGCTTTTAAAAAAAAGAATAGTTATCCCTATGTGGCATTATTAAACAGCTATTTATATATATTTTTTTGTTTATCCCAATAAAATTGCATGCTCTGTAAGGGCAGAGATCTTGTCAGTATTGTATGCTCTTGTATCCCCAGCCTCTGTAATAGTTAGTGTAAGGTATATATGGTAGGCAGTCAAAAAATATTCATTGAATGAATGAACAGATAGATGATGAATGGTTGAGGAAACTAATGAATATGTTGAGTGGTCTTTGCCCACCCTCCCCCACTCAAAAATATAATTGTGCCTGTGTAAAAGCAAGCGTTTACCCAGATCTGGCTTTATGGTATATTCCCAGTTCAGGAGAAACTTTGCCATCATGTGGGAAAATGGATTTTTTTTCCCCAGTAATATACCTACTTTAGCAAGATATGTTAGAGAAAAAAATGTTTCTTTAGCCTTGGTATGTAATTTTATGAAAGCAGCAATCTGTTTTAACCAGCCATCGCTTCAAATAATGACTAGTTAATTTTACAGAATTTTTTCCCTCTTCTTGTAAGCATTTGAGAGTCTTTCAAACAGTGTAATTCTCTGCAAGGTCAACAAGAGTCTCACAGTCTTCTGTCAACTTGCATAATCAGATTTTTTTAATGTATTTATAAATAAACAGACTATTCCATTTATATCCACTAGGAAGAGAAGAAAGGACAGACAGATGTGGCCTTTGCCACTGACCTGCTGTCCTGTGCTTTATAGTCAGTCTGGTGATCAGGAAGCATCCCATCAATAAGGCTAAAATTAGTATTGATTTCAACTTGACATCTTTCTCTTTCTTCTGCCTCTGCAGCAGCAATATAGGAGATACTCTTTTCTCCATGTCATCATATCATGGCCCACTTGGGCTAGTTCTTACTTTATGATTGAATGATAGAAGTATACATCTATCAGTACAGTAGTCACAGTCATACTCATGTAAACTGACGAAATGTTGCATATATTTGATCTCAACTTTGAGATACGGGTGTATTAAATACCATTAAAGAGTAGCTAAACACAAGAATGGTCTGATGGATGTACTAACAATTCACATATTTTTCATCATCTAAGTTAAACTTTAAAATAAATAAGTTTCCTCAAATAGCCACCATTTAAATAAGAAGGTCAGTTTCAATCCTCCTGTTTCATCTTATTCTTTCACTATATGGCATAAATCATAGTCTTATATACTACATTATATTTAGTGTTTGGTTCCTAAATGGTAAAGGTAATGTCCTTTCCAAGTTCTATGAACTACAGTGGTACAAAATTTTTCTTTTAAGGCTAGAGATTCACTCACTTTACCACCTTTGCAATGGATTCAATTAGTGATATTATGATATTGCTGGCCTGTACATCTCTCTACATAACTAAAACAGAGAGCAAAAAAATCTCTTTAAAATTAGATAACACGTAAGTAAGCATTATATTTACAAGTTCAGGACCCTGTCCAGTGCAAACATTTGTTTTTGAATTAAAAATAGGTGGCCTCTCAGTACAGTAATAGGGCCCCTTGAAAAGAGTACACAGAAACAGAAATTATACTGAGTTTTGTGCTCTATTGGTTTTAGAGGACATTGGTGTATTGAGAATGCTAGTCTGATTTGAGTATTTTAAGTAATTTGAATGATTTCTAATAATAGGGCATTGTTAACTAAATTATAAAGCAGATTAATGACTAACTTTGTAACCAGGTGTCCTCATGATCTGATTTTTTGAATAGTCTGTAAATTGAAGTCAAAACTGTTCAGATCTTTTGAAATATATTTGGAAATATCTTAATTAGGGTACATGCTGGTCAGAATTTGGTTTTGCATATAATTTGCTTAGCCAAATCTATGAAATGTGAGGTCAATTTGAAGTTCTTGGTGTTCTACGTTGGAGGGAGAGTCTAAATTCATGAAGTTTTGGGGGGCCAGGGGGAAATAGGAAAAGAATTGATATACTGAAGCCGACTTAAGTTTATAATCAAAAGCAAACATTAGTGTAGGAGGTCACATTGATTTATTCTTATCCATAGATGGCCTCATGTCCTTTAAAGAGAGGACAGTTACCCCTGTAATTTTTTCTTTTTTTCTTTATCAGCTCCTAAATTCTCACTTCCACCAAATGCACCCATATATGCTTAAAATATGTTCTTTATTTGAAGACAAATGGCCAAGACATAAGATAATTGTAGAGTATTTCATGTAGACAGTGAGGGTGTGATGATAAGATCCTTTGATCAATACCCTCATGAGCCTTAGACTTAATTATACAATTGCAATAAAAAGTACATCAATTAATGGTTATCAAACAGTTTCAATCAAAACTGTCAACTAATGGCTACTGAGGTTTAAGGAATATAATCCAGTGCTTTATTTTGGCACTTGTTTGCAACATATGTTGTTTATTTTCTGTGTACCATGATGTCTCCTTATCTGGATGCTGAAGTCACAGGGAAATCAAAGAAATGCATACACATGTGCTAAATTGATTTCTGTCCTTTCCTTATTCATCCTAGTCTTAAAATAAGAACATTATTGAAAATTTACTGAGAACTGGGTTAATAGCTGGCACCTTGTTTTTATGTAAACAGTTTTCAGATAGACCAAAAATCATCTGGACTATTTTGTTGTTCCCTGCCTGCCTTTCTGATTATCCCTCTCTTAGTCATCCTTTCTCTTCTAGAGATTTTCCTTTTCTTGTCTTCTCCCTAGGCTACCTTGACCTCTGACCTTTCAGTGACTTAGGTTACATTCCCCAGGATTTAGCCCTTAGTCCCTTTAAGGGCTATTTCAGTCTTAATTTCCAAAATTTGTCCTTATAGTTTAGACCCTTTCTCCTGACTGCTAAACATGTATGCCCCGTTGTCCCCTGGCAGACATCTCCACCAGGGTGTCCTGCAGGCGTTCAGAGCGGACTCATCGTTCCAGCCTCAACAACAGCAAAAACAGGTCTTTTCTTCACTTTGCCACTCAGCAGATGTGTACATGGCAGATTCTGTGCAGTTTCTAGGGAATATATGATTGAATAGGGTGCTTCCTTTTCTGTTGAGGCCAATGCATATGATAATTTATTTTGATGTCATATGTAAGACGTTCTGGCGCCGGAAAAGGACATTTCACAGTGCAGCCTGGCCATGGGTTAGAGAAGGCTATTCTGGACGAGGTGAGTCCTGGGCTCTTGGGATAATTTCCTTCCTGCTCTTGCTTCCCAGTCCTGAGTTGACCCACTCACCAGTCCCTCTTTCCTGGGACCACTGGAGTGATCTTTTTGACCTTGTCGCTTCCTTGAAAAATAACCTTTGTTTCCCTGTGTCCTCTAGGGTGAAGTCAGAACCCAGCACAACATTGTAAGGCCCTTGTGATTTGATCTGACCTAGGGTCAGATATCTTAGCCATACTGTGTAATCTTTTGAATACCTTCATGCTCTTTTCTAAGCTTTTCATTCTGACTGTTCAGCCCTTCAGAATGATCTAACGTCTCCTCTGTGACAAAGCTTTCCTTCAGTTCTCCCTATTCTCTCCAGCCTTCCCTGAGCCGGGCGCCTGCTCTCCCCGTTTGCTTTGTTTCCATAGCTATCCCTTCCCATAGACTGGGGCTACGGTGGGGCAGGGGCTGTGTCTTGGAGCTTCTGGCTTTAACAGAACCTGGGATAGATGTGTCTGAGCTTAACTCAGGGGTTCAGAGGTCTGTTAAGTCAACACACTGGGGGCAGAGAACCTTTCCAAAGAGTTGAGGCTTGTAGATCCCCAGGTGACTGCAGTGTGAGGAGGGTGAGGAGAATGGAGAACAGAGCGGGTGTATATTAGGAGTGCTGCAAAGTCAGCTCTTCACACTGAACAGCTGAGACTTGGAGTGGGGCCTGAGGGTGATGTACCTTTAGAGCGGTTCTTTCAGTGTGTCCGTCACATCAGCATCCTGCTGAGGAGGGTCTCATTTAAAACTCACACTTCCCCTGGATTATTGCCATTTTATTGATGAAGAAAGGCTTATTTGGCTAAAATAGACCAGGTCAGTAAATAGTAGAACAGATATTCCAGATCTGTCTGGCTCCCAAATTCAGTACCTCTACATGTGTACATTTGGGGTTTCTTTCCTTCCCCTCCTTAGTAGGGCTGGAGGGTGGTGTGGCAAAGCTCTCTAGGCCTTTTTTTCTTCCCCAAAGACATCAGAATATACATAAGTTTGGTATTTCTTCTGGGGGTTTTTCCCCATAAGTAAATCTGGATAAGTAGGCTTGAAGATGAATGGCTTGTGACCTGTATTTCTGGTTTATTTTATCTTATTATTTTTTTCCGGTATGCAGGCCTCTCACTGCTATGGCCTCTCCCGTTGTGGAGCACAGGCTCCGGACGCGCAGGCCCATGGGCCCAGCCGCTCGTGGGATCCTCCCAGACCGGGGCACGAACCCATGTCCCCTGCATCGACAGGCGGACTCCCAGCCACTGCGCCACCAGGGAAGCCCCTCTCGTTCATTTTAGCAGGAAGAGTATTTAGGCTTTATTACATAGGCTGCATTCCCAGATGACCTTGGGCAAGATGGCTAACCTCTCCAAGGCAGTCTCCTCTGTGAAAAGGAGATACATAAAGTGAGAAGCTAAGCAAAGTACCTACCCTTCAACGACGCTATGTAGTATTCTTTGCCTTGAGAGAAGGAGGACTTCTGCTTAGTTCTAAGTCCTATGAGTGCCCTCCTTGCCTCTGGATGGCATTATTGCAAAAATAGACCTGGAGCTCAGGTGGCCTTTGAGGGTACTTTTTCTCCCTTTTCAGTAAGGGTGTGGCTTTTTAAATTGCAGATATCATTCCAGAGGAAGAGATAAGTTAAAACTTAGTGTTAACTACCTACTTATATTACTTGCTAAGATCTCGAGCTTGTTTTATATTGGTATAAACTGGTGAAGTTGGTGATGTTCTCTCTGTCTACTGGATGGAGAGATTCTGAGCTGACTTGCCTAAGCTAGTGCTGTGTCTAGAAAGCCTTAGATTGAAATCTGGTCTCCTCATTTTGAATTCTGTTTGCCGTCATGGGGATTAGGTGAAAAGGGTCCAGAGCTAGAATGGGGCGCATATGTGGAAGATAGAGACCTGGATGGGAGAGGAAGCCAGATGCCAAGTCAGACTTCACTCATTTGCTAACTTTATTAAAAACCTGCTCTCACTCAATCATTTCATAGGTGGTCTTTGTAGGTTTCTGGCCCTGGTTCAGACTATTCCATAAAAATCAGAGATGCTTGGTTTTATCAGTAGTTCCAAAAGTCTTTTTTTTTTTTTTTTTTTTTCTGCGGTACACGGGCCTCTCACTGTTGCGGCCTCTCCCGCTGCGGAGCACAGGCTCCGGACGCACAGGCCCAGCGGCCACGGCTCACGGGCCCAGCCGCTCCGCGGCACGTGGGATCCCCCTGGACTGGGGCACGAACCCGCGTCTCCTGCATCGGCAGGCAGACTCCCAACCTCTGTGCCACCAGGGAAGCCCCCAAAAGTCATTTTGATGGCATTTTTGACTGCAGTACAGGGAACTAACCCTATTGGGCCTGGGTTGACCCTCTGTAAAATTCATCAGTTCACACAGGGTCTGGTGTTAGTCACTGGTTGGAGCCATTGCCGTCACTGGCATTTGGCTTTAAGGTATCTCCTTGCTCAAGTTCAAGTTCCTTTCGTGTTTAAACAAAAGTTTTAAAAAGACAGTCGGTTACTACACTTGTAAGTACTGAAAGGGTCTTAGGCAAATGCAGGCAGTCTAGCCTTTAATATGGTATTGGAGAATTTCCCCCCCAAAAGGAAAGAAACAAAAGGAAAGGTTTTTGTTTTGTTTTGTTTTGTTTTGTGAAAACGCTTTGTCTGTTAAGAAAAGATAGGTTTTTAGTGAGGGTTGAAGTCTGAAGCATTTTTAGTCTGGAAACCCTCGTGTGTGTTTGTGTGTGTGTGTGTGTGTGTGTGTGTTTGGCTGGCTGTGGTGTTATGAGTTCTGATTTCTGCAATTAAAATCCTTCTGTGGAAGGTGTGGTCATTTAAAAATACAAATGTATATTGTCATTCTGCAGCCTTTCCTATTGCCCAACATTTATTGAAAACAGAAAACAGCCAAGCATTCCATTTATTAGAGGTTACTGATAGGGACAGGTGATACAAAGATGAATCACATAATCTCTCAAGGAGTTTCTAGCCTAATAGAATTGTATTGTTAGACAGTTTGAAGCATGTAATCCCAGGTAATCAGATTGAGGCACAGTGCCATCTCTTTAGGAGTTAATAGGCTCCATATCTGGCTTTTCTTTTTTGTCTAACAAAGTCTTTTTCTGTCATATGTGGTGATCCTTACTCTCTTAAATCATTAAGTTGCTTGGCAAGATTCTTGGATCTGGAGAGACTGGGTGTAGGGCCATATAAGAAAAATGCATTCATTTGATATCGTATTCAGGGGTGTAAGGTCAGGTAGGAACTTTTACCTAGAAAAAAATGTAAGGCAGATTCCTAATTTGTCATAAAATGGATCCCTTATTCGCCTAGAGTTTTGGAAAGCTGTGATTTTAGGCACCATGGACCAACAGGATTTTCTTTCTCCTTTGAGCACAGGTTTTGTAGCTTTTGTTATTTTGTCAGAACATTTTTTGGCCTGTGTGTACTAGAGAAGTTACCAAATTTTGGTGAGAACATATGTTCCTGATAAAGATGAGATCTGTATGCTTAAGAAGAAATTTGATTATTTATGCTTGGTTCTGTGTCTCTCCCCTTTTCTATCACTCTTCATTCCTTCCATTGATAAAGCTAAATATATAGAAACAAACATTGACAGCCACACAAATACTTAGGTTAAGTGCTTTTAAACCGATAGTACAGTATGAAGGAAACTTCTTGGCAATTTTTTGTTTTACAGAATTAATTAGAACTGACCTCTGGGGGATTTATATCCAACCACCTTTCAGAATCCCTTTTCCTCCTCTTGCCCACACTCCTAGCACAAAGTGCGGAACACAGTAGATTCTTAATAAATGCTTGTTGAATGTTGCATTCTGCATCTTCCTGAAATAACAGAACTGTCAATAATTATTTGACAATAAAATGTTTTAAAAACTTATTTGGAAATTAAGATGTAAGAGATTAATGCACCAAAAGCAAATCTCATCTCTTAATTGCTTAAAATTGATTACTTCAAGTAATCTTTAATTGAAACTTCTGAAGGCTGGAATTTTACTTATTTATTTATTTATTTATTTATTTGCGGTACGTGGGCCTCTCACTGCTGTGGCCTCTCCCATTGCGGAGCACAGGCTCCGGACGCGCAGGCTCAGCGGCCGTGGCACACGGGCCTAGCCGCTCTGCGGCATGTGGGATCTTCCCGGACCGGGGCACGAACCCATGTCCCCTGCATCAGCAGGCAGACTCTCAACCACCGCACCACCAGGGAAGCCCTGGAATTTTAAAATTATACCCTTTGTTCACACCAGCCTCTGAGAACAAGAACAATTAAGGCAATTACGATAGCATTAAGTTTTTGATGAAAAGTTGGCATTTTCTGTATATTAAGATTAGATGTTAGCTACTGAAGTTTCTGGGGGTAGGACTTAACTAAAGCTTCCAACATTAATAATACAAAGCTGTTATGAATTTGCAATACAATTTTCTTGGACATTTTTTTTCACTGAGGTGAAAGAGTCCATGTAGCCATGCCTCAAAGCCAGTTTACTCACCTAGTACTTCCTTAATAATCCATTGGTAGTTGTGAAGCAGTTTAACATTTAAGTTTAATTTTTTTCACTAGTTTTCTGATTTATAAATACTAATTTCTTGGAAAATTTGAAAATTTCCAAAAAGTAAAAAATTCAATATCTTGTTTTCCCACTATATAGAGCTAACTGCAGTTAAATGTTTGGTGCATTCTCTTCCAGTCTTTTTTTTCAATGTATAAATATTAAAATTATTTCACAGTTGAGATCATGCTGCATATATGGTACTGTATCTTGCTTTTTTCAATTTTTAACATTGTGAGCAGTTTTCCCATGGCATTAAAACTGTCTGAAAAATTGAAAGCATTTTGGTTCTTGGTGTGACACATGTATCTTTGTAATTGGTTTGATTTAGTGTGCTTTACTTCAATAAAAATTCAGTATCACAATTAAAAAAAATAGATGGCCTCCTTTTTTTTTTTAGGAAATAACAGTTTATTTTTAATTTTTATTTTATACAGTATTGGATTATAGTAGATTAACAATGTTGTGTTAGTTTCAGGTGTATAGCAAAGTGATTCACTTATATATTTATCTATTCTTTTTCAAAATTTTTTCCCATTTAGGTTATTACAGAATATTGAGCAGAGTTCCCTGTGCTATATAGTAGGTCCTTGCTGGTTATCTGTTTTAAATATAGCAGTGTGTACATGTCAATCCCAAACTCCCAGTCTATCCCTCCTCCCCACCCTTCCCCCTGGTAACCATAAGTTCGTTCTGTAAGTCTGTGAGTCTGTTTCTGTTTTGTAAATGAGTTTGTTTGTATCTTTTTTTTTTGATTCCACATATATGTGATATCACATAATATTTGTCTTTCTGTCTGACTTACTTCACTTAATATGATAATCTCTAGGTCCATCCATGTTTCATTCTTTTTAATGGCTGAGTAATATTCCATTGTATATATGTACCACATCTTCTTTATCCATTCCTCTGTCGATGACCATTTAGGTTGCTTCCATGTCTTGGTGGTTGTAAACAGTGATGCAGTGAACATTGGGGTGCATGTATCCTTTTGAACCATGTTTTTCTCTAGATATATGCCCAGGACTTGGATTGCTGGATCATATGGTAGCTCTATTTTTAGTATTTTAAGGAACATCCGTACTGTTCTCCATAGTGGCTGTACCAATTTACATTTCCACCAACAGTGTAGGAGGGCTTCCTTTTCCTCACACCCTCTCCAGCATTAATTGTTTATAGACTTTTTGATGATGGCCATTCTGACTGGTGTGAGGTGATATCTCATTGTAGTTTTAATTTCTTTTCTCTAATAATTAGTGATGTTGAGCATCTTTTCATGTGCTTCTTGGCCATCTGTATGTCTTCTTTGGAGAAATGTTTATTCAAGTCTTCTGCCCATTTATTGTTTTTTTTGATATTGAGCTACATGAACTGTTTGAAAATTTTGGAGATTAATCTCTTATCAGTCACATCATTTGTAAATATTTTAAACAGCCTCTTATATTAATGTGAAATCTTAAGGTGATAACATGAGCAAAGAAGTACTAAGAAGTTATTAATATGTAGTATTATATATTTTAAATACTTATAAATTGTATTTATTCCAAAAATATTACATCTTTAGAAAAAGTGTCTTTTTATTGGTTATTGGAAAGCAGCTTATAGAAAAGACTTAAATGTTTAAGAAGGAATAACTTGGTATAATATTTAGTAAAATACTGTATTTTCCTAAGTGTATATTATATATTGTATCCAGTTTTGTTTATGAACATTTTTTAAAGGTGATAAGTATAAATTTTTTCACAGTATTTATATTTTCCACAATTTGCCTAAAATGTAATATTAGAACATAAATCAGTGATGCAACCAAAGTTTTATTCTATATTTAAGTGAAAAGTTGTTACCTGTAGGAAGGTTTTTAGCCCTATCATATAAATTATATTGTACTTAATTCAAATATATACAGCAACTACATAAATATATTTCACTGTTAAAATTACATTTCTTTATTTCTGAAATCTTATTTTGAATCTGAGGTTAAAAAAATAAAATTGGAAAGCAGCTACTGCCAGAAATTGTTTTTAATTTGTTTTAATGGAAGACTGCTTTTAATTTGCCTGAACTTAAGAAATATTTATTGAGCATTTGCTATGTGTGTAGAAGTCAGTGACAGGTGGAGTAGGAATCACTGAAGAAAGAAAAACATAGTTCCTGTCTAAATAACTGAACATATTAATATAAAAGAGTGTATTAAAAATACAGGAACACAGTGCTTTGGATGTTCTGAAGAGCTTAGAGAACACTTCCGTTCTGAGGGGCCGTTCAAAAGACTTCTGAAAGAGGGCACATCTGATATGAGCCAATTTGAAATCTTGGTATGATTTTAAATACAGAGTAGTTGAAGAGACTTAGTTTACAACACTAAAATTCTGTATCAGTCTTCACATTTCCAGAATGATCCTTTTTTTACTAGAAGAGTGAAAAATGATCAAGTTGTGTCTAAATGCAATGAGAATCTTAGCTGCTGTGCTAAGATTTAACTTTGTTTTTTAGGCTATGATAGTCTGATTTGTCAAGTAGAATACCAATTAGGTATATTATAATCTGATATTTTCAAACAACAAGGAATCGTTTCCATGTTGTGACAATCCTAAAAAGATACTAAAACAGGAAAGCAAATTCTTAAAACAGGTGGTTATCAAATCCATCAGGTCAAGAAGAAGCCATTTCTTAATCAGAGATAGTATGTAAGTAGTGATTTGTGCTAATTATCATGTGAAAGTTAGAGTTAAGCCACAGAATTAAAATTGAGTACCTGTGTTATTGTTCTGATTGTGTGTGATTATTGAGAGTACATTGTTAGGGCAATTAGGAATTTGCTGTTGTCAAAACAGAATTTGTTATTAAATGCAAGGAATATTATACTTTTTTTGAAGCTGATAATGGATTACACTTATTGTACTTCAAGATTCCTGCAGAAAGAGAGAAAGAGGGAGGAGGAAGAGGGAGGGAGGAGGGATAGAAAAGAAAGGAAGGAGAGAAGGAGGGAACTTATGTCTAATGTGTTAACTCTCCCAGTTACTTGATTAATTTTATAGCCTTCCCTCCCACTTTGCATTTCTTTCTGTTCTAATCCCTCCCACATCCACCCCTTTCTTTACCATTCTCAGTGCCATCAGAGCCCTGGGCTGGGCTGTTCTTTCTTCTCAGTACTGACTGGCATGAGACCTCTACCAAAGTAGAATTAGAAAAAGTCCTGAATTCCAGCCTCCTCTGACCAAATATCATGGACTTCCTTTTCTTCCTGTCTGTGCATGTACTCTGTTTGGGTATTGACCATCTCCCCTCTTTCCCTTTTACAATTTCTAAAGGTTTTACTTTTTTAATGTTTGGGAGTAATATTCATACCATTTTTCTGGAAGTGCTATAATTCAATAAAAAGTTGAGTCAGTTTTGACTTTTGTGAGGAGTAAAGAAATAGAGGAGAGCATAAGGTAGTGTTTTGAGTGCCTTTCTAGATTCATTCTGACAATTTTTCAAGAGTGCTCTCTGTTTCCTCCCGGACACCTCTGCCATCATTCTTCTCTTGAAGGATTGAGAAAACAGATATTATTTCTCAGTGCAGGGATGGTTACCAATGGAAAAGTTAGTGGCTGAATAAAAGTTTGAAACACACCAGTTATATATTACTGGGCCTTTTCTACTTTTTTCCCTTAAAAGGGATGCTCTTGTTTTGTTTTGTTTTCCCTATAGGAAAAATAGTTAACTATTTTACAATTTGGTGTGAATTTTGGCAAGAACTAGAGTCCAAGTAAATAATTTGAGGTTAAAGTAAAAGCTGCGCTCTCTGACAGAGCCCCTTGAGTCTATTCCTTACACATGGAAACACCTTCATACGCATACCAGTGACTAAGTCTCATCTTTCCCCTCACCGTGAGCATAGTGCATGAGCATGGATGAAACACAATGGAAAGATTAAATATATGACAACTATTGACAGTTATGAAGAAATGTATGTCAAATTGCAAGCTCAGTATATCAAAAGGTATATGTCTGAACAAAATTCTGATATTTTCATTCATGGATATCAAGAGGCTAAAGTCAAGCTGTCAAAAGTTTGCGAAATTTTTCCAAAGCTTCTTGTGTTTAAGACCTCTACCGCACTCTGGGAATTGTACCGGCAGTTATTGAGTTTTTAGGGCAGGAGAATATTTCTGAAGGTTTTAACTATTCTGAGTATTTACAAATCCTGTTAGCTTTCTCAGTAAAATGGTATTCAGTAGCCTGTTATATATCTGAAACTGATATTCTTGTAAAAATGTTTAAGTGCTTGGTTTTTATATAGAGCTAGGCAATCCAAGAGAATAAAAGTAGACCATAGTACTCTACTGAATCAATTAGAGGGGAGATGCAAGAATTTTCTGTTCTAACACCATAACTCTAGTTAAATTGGAGTTGGTCAGATCTCTTTGGGATGCTAAAAAATATAAATTTGAAAAAAAAATTTGAATAAAATGAGGCTTAGTCGCATTTATTTTTAGATAATTTTATTAATTTTGCAACAAAAATATATTATGACAAGTGATTATTACCACTAACTGTAATAAGTGCGCATTAAAAGCCCTGTTTTCTAGTGTATATCTGTCATAGTCCTCATCCCAGTTTTAGCATATGCTGAAAATTCTTTTAGGTTCACTTGACTATTTTTTTTTCCTTGGGAAAGACACATGAAGGCCAATGATGGCCATATTAGAAGAGCACATGTTTATGAATTGATGACTGAGATAATGATGCTAATGTATTTCTTTGGATACTTTAGAACTTAGGTTCTCCAAAGGACAATGTACCTATTCTTGGAGACAAAAAGAACAAAATAAAAACTGTGTCCTTAAAGGATGTTTAAAACTTGCCAGGCAGAATATGAGCAAATGTCTCATGACTGTTCAGTGGGCTTACTGTTTCTTAGATGGACATATTGTCTGTTTCACACAAACACTCCCACCCAACCACCCAAGTGACTATTGATAGAACATGGAGTTTAATAATGTAATTTGTTTCCAAGCAGAGATAACTTCGCTTGAGCCTTCAAAGTTCTATTCATAATTTTTCTTTTGTTTGTAATTTTCTGTATCTCAAGCCTTATGAGATTTTTGTCTGATTTTTCTCTGTATAATAATTGTGTGCATAATAATTTTTTCTTTTCTAAATTAGAAGCATTTATTTAAATAGAAACTAGGGTATTATGACAAATAAAATAAAACATTTGGGTCTCAGAATTTTCCAGAGCTTTTTTTTTTTTTTTTTTTGCTGTACGCATGCCTCTCACTGTTGTGGCCTCTCCCATTGTGGAGCACAGGCTCTGTGGCCATGGCTCACGAGCCTAGCCGCTCCGCGGCATGTGGGATCTTCCCGGACCAGGGCACGAACCCATGTCCCCTGCATCGGCAGGCAGACTCTCAACCACTGCGCCACCAGGGAAGCCCTCCAGAGCTCTTTTAAAACCACCATTTTATCGCCTTCTAAAAGAACCCATTAGATGAAAATTTGACAATATATGTTCAAGAATATTAAGGAAATGACTACCTTTATTTTCCTAACAACTCTCTCCCTTTTATTCTTCTCATTTATATGTGCTTTCCCCTTTATTCTGAGTACAAATTATCTAGCCATTCATAAAAATGTTTGGGTAAATACCTATATATGTGATTTCACATTAAGTCAGCAGTATATGTTTGTTACACTCCCCAGTAGACTACTTAAAAGGAAGCACAAAAATGGTTTTAGTAGTCTATAAAATGATCAAATAAAAATCTCTGTATTAGTTAAAACCAAACCAGATCTTATTCCAAAACAAATTACAGAGTTCTTTATACTTAATATGTGGGTTAAATTCTATACTAAAATATTCCAGATATTTTATGTTTTATTTCCCCTCTCAAAGAGTTATTTGAGGAGAGACAATTATCTAAAATGCACTTATAACACCAATCAATCTCTTTGTGCTAAACTAAGTGGTGTAGACAAAGGATACACACACACACAGACACACAGAGATACACACGAGTCAGACCTCTGTATCCATGGGTTCTGCATCCACAGATTCAATCAATTGGATCAAATATATTTGAAAAAAGTAAAATTCTAGAGTTTCAAAAAGCAGAACTTGAATTTGCTTCACACTGGCAACTGTTTACATAGCACTTACATTGCATTAGGTGTTGTAAGTAATCAAGGTGATGTAAAATTTATGGGATGATGTGCATATATTAAATGCAAATACCATGCCATTTTATATAAAGAACTTGAACATCCACTGATCTTGATATGTGTGGGAGGGGTCCTGGAACCAATCCCTAGCAGATATTGAGGGATGACTGTATATATGTATATGTGTGTGTGTATATCAACAATATATAGAATTATTTACAATTTATAATTTATACCTTATGGCCAAAAATATATTCATAAACTCTTTCAAAAGTTCTTAATGTAGATTTTTTTTCCAATCTCATCATCAGAAATATCTAAATGGAATAAAATCTATTTGCTTTCACATTGAGGCCATTGTGGGAATTGTTAATGATACTGCTGGTTTCAGCAGGTATGTTCTTCAAGTCTCCTGGGAGAACTTCATTTTCATATTTTCACTCAGTTATGTCAGAGTTTTGTATGCTTTGAGACCAAGGAGATTTTTTTTTTTTGGAAGGTTTCATTATAGGGTCATCATAGCACTTTGATTAGTTTTCTTTAGTCTAGCATAAAATTGTTGAAAATAAACATAAAGAATTGTTGATGTTTTTAATTATGTTTAAGAATATCGACAAAGTTGGCATCACTCTTATTATTTTTGGTAATTTATGGCTAGTAAGCTTAACTGTTTAAACACCTCATTTTAATTTTAAACGTGTGTATTTAAGAAATTACTTGACCGGTAATAAATGAGCCATTGGTTATAGTTAATAATGTCTATGTATTAGGATGTCATAGCAGATCACAAAAGATAGTACATACTGTCACATCCAGGATGATAGATTTTATAAAACTGTGTTGCATAAAGATGAGCCCTTTTGTGCTACCTTGCAAGGTTGCTATAGTTACAGAGTGTTGATTTATGGGAATTTAACTTTTGGTAGTAATATTCGTTACTGAACCCAGTCTCATTTTATGTTTTTCTTAAATCTCCTCTTTGAAAATAACCTTTGTAACAGGTTCTGAATATTTTTTTATGATATTTCTCCTTCTTTTTTCCAATAAATTATTTTAAATAAAGCAGAGAACAAAAACATTGGGCATATGTTTTCCTTCCAGATACTTAATATTAGACAGACTTTTTGCTCCCGAACCAATTGTTATTTTTCACTTTATAGAAAAAAAACCTAGTATTAGTATTATATATGTATATTTTTTTAAAAAGCAATATGTTCTCAGCTGGTAAACTCCATTTAATGGATACTATTAAAATCCATGGATTTCTGTTATTCGATTTAGTTTAAGTCAGGATTGTAAGAATCTGTGAACAATGGGTTTCAGACTGTCATAGAGTTTCAAGTTTCCATGAGCTATTGCTACATTTTCATTGAAAGATAATGTGATTGTGAAATACATAGTTCAGATTCACCTCCTACAAGGCTACAGTGCCAAATATTGGAGCTCCAAGGAATGAATACATATTCTCCAGCAATATGCCTAGTTCCTACTCTCCGTGTAAAAGGAAATAGGAAAGGTACTCCCCACATTCAAGGTATTTGTAGTTCTTTGGGGAAAGAAGAGCAAACTTCTGTCTTTTCTGGATACCTAACTGAACGGTGCTAGTAACCATATCAGAATATTCATATATTTTACATAGTATTATAACTTCATGTTGTTACCTACAGCACAGTAAATTCCTCACTGGTAGGATTATGTTTTTCTCATCTTCATATCTTTTTCTTATGTCTGGCTAGGTCCCTTATATTTAGAAGTGTTCAAAAGAACTTCAACAAATAATGCAAAAACCAATGAACCTTATAAGAGATTGTCTACACACAACAAAATATTATAGTTACGATTGATAATAGCTAACATATGTTGAGGGAAATACTCTATCTGCATAGATACTTTCAATAATTATGATATCAAATGTGATAAAAAGTAAAATAAATAAGTGGCATAAGCAAAATGGAATAGGCAGCTTCAAGCTTTCATCACTCCACAATAACATCAAAATGAGAGTAAACTGTCAGAACCAAATTTTTCAGAACTCTGGAAAAGTCAGATGTTTACAGCAACCAAGTGAATGCTGAATTACAACATAAGAACATCAGTCAATGTAATATACCATGTTAATAGAACCAAGGAATAAAACAAAACAAAACAAAGCATGGTCATCTTGATGCAGAAAATGCTTTTGACAAAACCCAACATTTTTTCATGACAAAAACATACCAAAAAAAATATATGAAAAGAAGGGAACTTCAACATGATAAGAGGCATTTACAAAAATATCACCCTACAATTATACTCAATGGTGAAAAACTAAAATTTTTGCACCTAAGATCAGGAAAAGACAGGATGCCCATTTTCACTACGATATTCATCACTGCACCAGAGAAATCAGACAGGAAAAAGAAAGGAAATCCAAATTGGAAAGAGAAAGTAAAATTATCTCTCTCTATATATGACATATATATGCGTGTATATATATGTATGTATGTATATATATGTGTGTGTGTGTGTGTATACATATAATCCCAAAGAATCCACAAGAAAGCTGCTAAAGCTAATAAATGAATTCACCGAAGTTGCAGGGTACAAGTTCAACACACAAAAATCAGTTTTGTTTCTATACACCTGCAATGAACAATCCAAAAATGAAATTACAAAAGCTATTCCATTTACAATAGCATCTAAAAAATAGAAATAAATTTAACCAAGGAGGTGAAAGACTTGTACATTGAAAACAACAGAACATTGCTGAAAGAAATTAAAGACCTAACTAATTGGAAAGGTGTCTTGTATTCTTGGGTAGGAAGACCTAATCTCACAGATTTAACGGAATCTTTACCAAAATTCCAGTAGCCTTTTTTTTTTTTGGCAGAAATGGAAAAGCCTATCCTCAAATTCCTATGGAATTTTATGAGACCATGAATGGCCAAAATAATCTTGGAAGAGAAGAACAAAATCAAGAAAACTCATGCATTTCAATTTAAAAACTTATTACAAAGCTACAATAATTAAAGCAATGTGGTACTGGCATAAGTGTATACATATGTGTGGTACTGGCATAAGGATATACATATAAACTGACGAAATAGAATTGAAAATCTAGAAATAAACCTATACATTTCTGGTCAGTTGATTTTTGATAAGCATGCTGGGATCATTTGATGGGGAAAGAATAATTTCCTTGACAAATGGTGCTAAGACAATTGAATTTCCACATGCAAAAGAATGAAGTTAAATCCCTTTCTTACACTGTATACAAAGATTAATCCAAGATAAATCAATGACCTAAATATAAGAACTTAAAAACATAAACTTTTAGAAGAAAATATAGGGGTAAATTTTTATGACCTTGGAAAAGCACAAGCAACAGAAGAAAAAATAGGTAAATTGGACTTTATCAATATTAAAACTTTTGTGCATCACAGGACCTTAGCAAGAAATTGACAGTAGTGGTTGCCAGAGTCTGGAATGGGGATGGGTACAATGGGTGAAGTTGATCAAAAGGTACAAACTTCCAGTTATAAGATAAATAAGTTCTGGGGATGTATGTACAACATGGGGACTATCAAGACTATCATATATTTGAAAGTTGCTAAGAGAGTAGATTTTAAAAGTTCTTATCACACAAACCCAAAATTTTAACTAGGTGAGGTGATGTGTGCTAACCAAACTTGTAGTAATCATTTTGAAGTATATACATATATCAAATCATTATGTTGTACACCTGAAACTAATACAATGCTATATGTCGGTTATCCATCAATAAAACAAAAAAAAGTGAAAAGACAACCTACAGGATGATAGAAAACATTTGCAAATCATGTATCTAATAGTTTAATATACAGAATATATAAGGAACTCATAAAATAAAAAACAAAAACCCAATGTGGGTTTGACTAAACATTTCTCAGTAGAATATATAATACAAATGGCCAATAAGCTCATAAAAAGTCCCATATCATTAGTGATTAGGGAAATGCAAATCAAAACCACAATGATATACCATTTCACATCTACTAGGATGACTATAGTCCAAAAAATGGAAAATAACAAATTTTGTAAAAGACATTGTGAAATTGGAACTCTTGTACATTTCTGGTGGGAATGTAAAATGGCACAGTTGCTGCAGAAAACAGTTTGCTAGTGGTGGAACAATTTGATGAAAACTATGAATCCACTTATATGAGTTACCTAGAATGGGCAAATTCATTGAAATAATGTAAATTAGAAATTATCAGGGACTCAGGTGGTTGGGGGTAATGTGAATTTATTGTTAATGGTTGCAGAGTTTGGGTAATAAAAAATGTTTTGGAAATAGATAGTTGCATGACATCGTGAATATGATTAATGCCATTGAATTATACACTTAGTTAAAACGGCAAATTTTTAAGTATGCATTTTACCACAAAATTTTTTTTAATTGAAGTATATTGGCTTTACAATATGGTGTTAGTTTCAGGTGTATGGCAAAGTGATTTGATTATACATATATATGCATTTGTCTATATTCTTTTTCTTCCATTATTTTCCATTATAGTTTATTATAAGATATTGAATATAGTTTCCTGTGCTATATAGTAAATTCTTGTTGTTTATTTTATATATGGTAGTGTGAATCTTTTAACCCCACACTCTTTCCGCCCCACCCCCTTCCCCTTTGGTAACCATAAGTTTGTTTTCTATGTCTGTGAGTCTGTTTCTGTTTTGTAAATAAATTCATTTGTGCTGTATTTTAGATTTCACATATAAGTGATATCATATAATATTTGTCTTTCTCTGACATACTTCACTTAGTATGATAATCTCTAGGTCCATCCATGTTGCTGCAAACATTGGCATTATTTAATTCTTTTTTATGGCTAAGATGCCACCACATCTTCTTTATTCATTCATCTGTTGATGGACATTTAGTTTTCTTCCATGTCTTGGCTATTGTAAAATAGCACTGCTATGAACATTGGGATGCATGTATATTTTCGAATTAGAGTTTTTGTCTTTTCTGGGTATATACCCAGAAGTGGGATTGCTGGATCATACAGTAACTATATTTTTAGCTTTTTAAGGAACCTCTGTATTATTCTCCATAGTGGGTGCACCAGTTTGCATTCCCACCAACAGTGTAGGAGGGTTCCTTTTTCTCCACACCCTCTCCAGCATTTATTATTTGTAGACTTTCTGATGATGGCCATTCTGACCAGTGTGAAATGATACCTCATTGTAATAGTTTAATTTGCATTTCTCTAATAATTAGCAATATTGAGCATCTTTTCACATGCCTTTTGGCCATCTGTATATCTTCTTTGGACCTAAAATGTCTGTTTAGGTCTTTGCCCATGTTTGGATTGGGTTATTTGTGTTTTTGATATTGAGTTGTATGAGCTGTTCATGTATTTTGGAAATTAAGCCCTCGTTGATCACATGGTTAACAAATATTTTCTTGCATCCCATAGGCTGTCTTGTCATTTTGTTGATGGTTTCCTTTCCTGTGCAAAAGCTTGTAAGTTTGATTAGGTCTCATTTATTTATTTTTGCTTTTATTTCTATTGCCTTGGGAGACTGGCCTAGGAAAACATTGCTATGCTTTATCTCAGAGAATGTTTTGCCTATGTTCTCTTCTAAGAGTTTTATGATGTCATGGCTTATATTTAAGCCTTTAAGCCATTTTGAATTTATTTTTGTGTGTGGTGTGAGGGAGTGTTCTAACTTCATTGATTTACATGTGGCTTTCCAGCTTTGGTAACACCACTTGCTGAAGACACTGTCTTTTCTCCATTGTTTATTCTTGACTCTTTGTTGAAGATTAATTAATCAACCGTAGGTGGGTGGGTTTACTTCTGGGCTCTCTAATCTGTTGCATTGATCCATATGTCTGTTTTGGTGCCAACACCATGCTGTTTGATTACTATAGCTTTGTAGTAGTGTCACTATAGCTTTGTGGTAGTGTCTGAAGCCTGGAAGGGTTATGTTCTTTTTCCTTAGGAAGCTTTGTTCTTTTTCCTCAGGATTGCTTTGGCAGTTCTGGGTCATTTGTGGTTCCATATAAATTTTAGGATTATTTATTCTAGTTCTGTGCAAATTGTCATGTGTAGTTGGTTAGGGATCACATTAAATCTGTAGATTGCTTTAGGTAGTATGACCATCTTAACTATAGTAATTCTTCCAATCCAAGAGCATGAGATAGCTTTCCATTTTCTTGAATCATCTTTGATTTCCTTTATCAGTGTTTTATAGTTCTCAGCATATATGTCTTTCACCTCCTTGGTTAGGTTTTTTTCTAGGAATTTTATTTTTTGATGTGATTTTAAAAGGAATGAGTTTTTTACTTTCTCTTTCTGACATTTTATTGTTAGTGTAAAGAAATGCAACAGATTTCTGTACATTAATGATGTATCCTGCTACCTTGCTGAATTCATTTATCAGTTCTAATAGTTTTTATGTGGAGTCTTTAGGATTTTCCATATAAATTATCATATCATCTGCATATAATGACAATTTCACCTCTTACATTCCAATTTGGATACCTTTTATTTCTTTTGCTTTTCTGATTGCTGTGGCTAGGACTTAACTCTTGGCTTATTTTCTCTTGTTAAATTACATGGATAGATAGATATGGACTTCTTTTAAAGGTATGTAAGCAACAGTCTTGCAATTTTTCTTAAGTCTCAATAAGATACATAGTAAAAGGTAGTATACCTGAGATCCATATTTTCATGAGGGAAATCTTTCCTGGATTTCCCAGAGAACATATGTTTTCCCCCTAATCCTAAATTACACACACACACACACAAAATCACATAGGGAATCACAAAAACCAGAAAAAGTATTATCATTCTCCTTTGATACTTAGAGATTAGCAATCAACATAGAGATTTACTGGCACGAAGGAATTCACTGATATCACGTTGAAAGCAAGATCAGGAAATGCTGACACATGGGGTACAAGGTTAAGGTTGACTTGTGAGGAACTGGACATGAGCACATGGAGAGTGGCCAATTCATAATCAGTCTGTCTTGTTTATAAATATTACCATGGTATGAATGTATGTTCATGGCCCCGTCTGTTGCTGGCAGTGAGTCATGCTTACAAATAAAATAAATGTTAGCACGTTTGTACAAGTAGTATACTTTTTACAAATCCTATGAATCATATTCTAAGAAAGAACAAGTTTTAGAAGCAAAATATATCCTTAAGTTGACAATTTTTACAATTGATTCTGTGCAGTGGTGTTAACTTTGCTGGGAGAACCAAATTTTATGTAATTTGAATAATACTCAATAATGTTCACCAGTGTTTTCCAGTGTTTGAATGTTTGCTGCAGTTGTTTGTAAATACTTTAACAAACAAAATGCAAAACAAAAGAAGATATGAATGTTGTTGTGGAGTATGTAAACATGAAATCTGAAAATAATTTAAAACTCTAATTAGCAAAAGTAGTATAAATTTCAATGGCAAAACAAAACTCTGGGCAAGCCTATAAAATACTGTATTCTAAGAGGAAATTAAGTTATATGAAGCAGTGTATAACCTCATGTCCAACTTCAAGATTATTTTGGATTCCCTCTTAATAATTAGACTAACATCAATGAAAGATGAAAACATTCTTTGTGTGACATATTTGTCACAAAACAGATCGGTGCTATAAGATAGAGTAGCGAAATTTGTGTGCTTTAAAATTTCTTTTTAAGAATGATGACTTTAAAATATTAATAGCTGTTATATTAAATTACAATTTAAAAATAATTTTATGGGCATTCATTTTGTATTAATGTTCCTTTTAAAGTTTTATATATCTATATCAGGTAAATATATTTTTATGTTATTGAAATATATAAACTTTTCATAATAATATTTTTTCATAACAATGAAAGAACCTGTGCATTTACTTGTATCTTTTTTATAGAAAATCTCTGAAAATTTTGTATAATCCTATCACAGAAATATGATTTACTGGTTATGATTATGATCGCATTATTATTTAAAAATAAAATTTTACTAAAAATACAGAAAAACTTATGATTGCAGGGATTCCCATGAAGTCCTGTGAATTCCAATCTCTTGTTCCAAAATCTCAAAGACTGTTATTTGTCAGGAATTTAGAACACTATTCAAGGTGACAATAAAAATGTTGTGGTATATATGGGATTTTCTTTAACTTCATGGGCTTAATCCCCATGTGTAAGACCTAGTACCTGGAAAGTCTTTTATGTTTTGCTTTTTCTCTCTGGGTGCCAAGGGAAGAAAACTGCACTAGAGCCTGATAAACATAGTTTAAACATTAGCTTTGTCATTCACCAGCTATGACACCTTAGCTGTTGCTTAAATTCTCTGAAATTTATTTTCTTCTACAATACTGAAAGCAGTATTTTTAAGCAAGAGATAATACATGCAAAGTGCTTGACAAAGAGTAGAAATATCATAAATGAAGTTATTGTATACTTTTTAAAATTTTATCAGAGCAACAGGAGTAAAAACAAACATAGTAATGATGGTTTTAAATGTGACATATCTATGTCTGATGTTAGCAAATATCACCAGAAAGGAAATGTATAAGTGAATATCTACTTAAATGTTAGGAAATTGATTTTTGATATGCTAGGTAGTATAACCTAATTCAGAGTCTAGAAATTCATAAATTCCACTTTAAGTTTTCAAGTCATTTTTCATGGAAATAGTGTTTTCTTTTGAATGATATATGCTTTGGATTGATTTTTTTTAAAAGGGGTATATAATTCAAGAATTTGCTACACTGCATCATAATTTTCTGTTGAAAAGCATTACCCTTTAGTGTAAATTTCATGTATTTTTTTTTTACATCTTTATTGGAGTATAATTGCTTTACAATGGTGTGTTAGTTTCTGCTTTATAACAAAGTGAATCAGTTATACATATACATATGTTCCCATATCTCTTCCCTCTTGCGTCTCCCTCCCTCCCTCCCACCCTCCCTATCCCACCCCTCTAGGTGGTCACAAAGCACCAAGCTGATCTCCCTGGGCTATGCGGCTGCTTCCCACTAGCTGTCTATTTTACGTTTGGTAGTGTATATATGTCCATGCCACTCTCTCGCTTTGTCACAGCTTACCCTTCCCCTTCCCCATATCCTCAAGTCCATTCTGTAGTAGGTCTGTGTCTTTATTCCTGTTTTACCCCTAGGTTCTTCATGACATTATTTTTTCTTGAATTCCATATATATGTGTTAGCATATGGTATTTGTCTTTCTCTTTCTGACTTACTTCACTCTGTATGACAGACTCTAGGTCCATCCACCTCATTAAAAATAGCTCAATTTCGTTTCCTTTTATGGCTGAGTAATATTCCATTGTATATATGTGCCACATCTTCTTTATCCATTCATCTGATGATGGACACTTAGGTTGTTTCCATCTCCAGGCTATTGTAAATAGAGCTGCAATGAACATTTTGGTACATGACTCTTTTTGAATTATGGTTTTCTCAGGGTATATGCCCAGTAGTGGGATTGCTGGGTCATATGGTAGTTCTATTTGTAGTTTTTTAAGGAATCTCCATACTGTTCTCCATAGTGGCTGAACCAATTCACATTCCCACCAGCAGTGCAAGAGTGTTCCCTTTTCTCCACACCCTCTCCAGCATTTATTGTTTCTAGATTTTTTGATGATGGTCATTCTGATTGGTGTGAGATGATATCTCATTGTAGTTTTGATTTGCATTTCTCTAATGATTAATGATGTTGAGCATTCTTTCATGTGTTTGTTGGCAGTCTGTATATCTTTTTTGGAGAAATGTGTATTTAGGTCTTCTGTCCATTTTTGGATTTGTTTGTTTTTTTTTGTTATTGAGCTGCATGAGCTGCTTATAAATATTGGACATTAATCCTTTGTCAGTTGCTTCATTTGCAAATACTTTCTCCCATTCTGAGGGTTGTCTTTTGGTCTTGTTTATGGTTTCCTTTGCTGTGCAAAAGCTTTTAAGTTTCATTAGGTCCCATTTGTTTATTTTTGTTTTTATTTCCATTTCTCTAGGAGGTGGGTCCAAAAGGATCTTGCTGTGATTTATGTCATAGAGTGATCTGCCTATGTTTTCCTCTTAGAGTTTGATAGTTTCTGGCCTTACATTTAGTTCTTTAATCCATTTTGAGTTTACTTTTGTGTATGCTGTTAGGGAGTGTTCTAATTTCATTCTTTTACATGTAGCTGTCCAGTTTTCCCAGCACCACTTATTGAAGAGGTTATCCTTTCTCCACTGTACATTCCTGCCTCCTTTATCAAAGATAAGGTGACCATATGTGCGTGGGTTTATCTCTGGGCTTTCTATCCTGTTCCATTGATCTATCTTTCTGTTTTTGTGCCAGTACCATACTGTCTTGATTACTGTAGCTTTGTACTGTAGTCTGAAGTCAGGGAGCCTGATTCCTCCAGCTCCGTTTTTTGTTCTCAAGATTGCTTTGGCTATTCGGGTCTTTTGTGTTTCCATACAAATTGTGAACTTTTTTGTTCTAGTTCTGTGAAAAATGCCAGTGGTAGTTTGATAGGGATTGCATTGAATCTGTAGATTGCTTTGGGTAGTAGAGTCATTTTCACAATGTTGATTCTTCCAGTCCAAGAACATGGTATATCTCTCCATCTATTTGTATAATGTTTAATTTCTTTCATCAGTGTCTTATAATTTTCTGCATACAGGTCTTTTGTCTTCTTAGGTAGGTTTATTCCTAGATATTTTATTCTTTTTCTTGCAATGGTAAATGGGAGTGTTTTCTTGATTTCACTTTCAGATTTTTCATCATTAGTGTATAGGAATGCCAGAGATTTCTGTGCATTAATTTTGTATCCTGCTACTTTACCAAATTCATTGACTAACTCTAGTAGTTTTCTGGTAGCATCTTTAGGATTCTCTGTGTATAGTATCATGTCATCTGCAAACAGTGACAGCTTTACTTCTTCTTTTCCAATTTGGATTCGTTTTCTTCTCTGGTTGCTGTGGCTAAAACTTCCAAAACTATGTTGAATAAGAGTGGTGAGAGTGGGCAACCTTGTCTTGTTCCTGATCTTAGTGGAAATGCTTTCAGTTTTTCACCATTGAGGACGATGTTGGCTGTGGGTTTGTCATATATGGCCTTTATTATGTTGAGGAAAGTTCCCTCTATGCCTACTTTCTGAAGGATTTTTATCATAAGTGGGTGTTGAATTTTGTCAAAAGCTTTCTCTGCATCTATTGAGACGATCATATGGTTTTTCTCCTTCAATTTGTTAATATGGTGTATCACGTTGATTGATTTGTGTATATTGAAGAATCCTTGCATTCCTGGAATAAACCCCACTTGATCGTGGTGTATGATCCTTTTAATGTGCTGTTGGATTCTGTTTGCTAGTATTTTGTTGAGGATTTTTGCATCTATGTTCATCAGAGATATTGGCCTGTAGTTTTCTTTCTTTGTGACATCCTTGTCTGATTTTGGTATCAAGGTGATGGTGGCATCATAGAATGAGTTTGGGAGTGTTCCTCCCTCTGCTATATTTTTGAAGAGTTTCAGAAGGATATGTGTTAGCTCTTCTCTAAATGTTTGATAGAATTCGCCTGTGAAGCCATCTGGTCCTGGGCTTTTGTTTGTTGGAAGATTTTTAATCACAGTTTCAATTTCAGTGCTTGTGATTTGTCTGTTCATATTTTCTATTTCTTCCTGATTCAGTTGGCAGGTTGTACATTTCTAAGAATTTGTCCATTTCTTCCAGGTTGTCCATTTTGTTGGCATAGAGTTGCTTGTAGTACTCTCTCATGATCTTTTGTATTTCTGCACTGTCAGTTGTTACTTCTCCTTTTTCATTTCTAATTTTATTGATTTGAGTCTTCTCCCTTTTTTTCTTGATGAGTCTGGCTAATGGTTTATCAATTTTGTTTATCTTCTCAAAGAACCAGCATCTTTGCTATCGTTTCCTTCATTTCTTTTTCATTTATTTCTGATCTGATTTTTATGATTTCTTTCCTTCTGCTAACTTTGGGGGTTTTTTGTTCTTCTTTCTCTAATTGCTTTAGATGCAAGGTTAGGTTGTTTATTCGACATGTTTTCTGTTTCTTAAGGTAGGATTGTATTACTATAAACTTCCCTCTTAGAACTGCTTTTGCTGCATCCCATAGGTTTTGGGTTGTCGTGTCTCCATTGGCATTTGTTTCTAGGTATTATTTTATTTCCTCTTTGATTTCTTCAGTGATCACTTCGTTATTAAGTAGTGTGTTGTTTAGCCTCCATGTGTTTGTATTTTTTACAGATCTTTTCCTGTAATTGATATCTAGTCTCATAGCGCGGTGGTCAGAAAAGATACTTGATACAATTTCAATTTTCTTAAATTTACCAAGGCTCGATTTGTGACAGAAGATGTGATCTATCCTGGAGAATGTTCCATGAGCACTTGAGAAAAATATGTATTCTGTGTTTTTGGATGGAATGTCCTATAAATATCAATTAAGTCCATCTTGTTTAATGTATCATTTAAAGCTTGTGTTTCCTTATTTATTTTCATTTTGGATGATCTGTCCATTGGTGAAAGTGCGGTGTTAAAGTCCCTTACTATGAATGTGTTACTGTTGATTTCCCCTTTTATGGCTGTTAGTATTTGCCTTATGTATCGAGGTGCTCCTATGTTGGGTGCATAAATATTTACAATTGTTATATATTCTTCTTGGATCGATCCCTTGATCATTATGTAGTGTCCTTCTTTGTCTCTTTTAATAGTCTTTATTTTAAAGTCTATTTTGTCTGATATGGGAATTGCTACTCCAGATTTCTTTTGGTTTCCATTTGCATGAAATATATTTTTCCATCCCCTTACTTTCAGTCTGTATGTGTCTCTAGGTCTGAAGTGGATCTCTTGTAGATAGCATATATATGGGTCTTGTTTTTGTATCCATTCAGCCAATCTGTGTCTTTTGGTGGGAGCATTTAGTCCATTTATATTTAAGGTAATTATTGATATGTATGTTCCTATTCCCATTTTTTAAATTGTTTTTGGTTCGTTATTATAGGTCTTTTCCTTCTCTTGTGTTTCTTGCCTAGAGAAGTTCCTTTAGCATTTGTTGTAAAACTGGTTTGGTTGTGCTGAACTCTCTCAGCTTTTGCTTGTCTGTAAAGGATTTCCATCAAATCTGAATGAGATCCTTGCTGGGTAGAGTAATCTTGGTTGCAGGTTTTTCTCCTTCATCATTTTAAATATGTCCTGCTAGTCGCTTCTGACCTGCAGAGTTTCTGCTGAAAGATCAGGTGTTAACCTTATGGGTATTCCCTTGTGTGTTATTTTTCCCTTGCTGCTTTTAATATGTTTTTTTTGTATTTAATTTTTGACAGTTTGATTAATATGTGTCTTGGCTTATTTCTCCTTGGATTTATCCTGTATGGGACTCTCTGTGCTTCCTGGACTTGATTAACTATTTCCTTTCCCATATTAGGGAAGTTTTCAACTATAATCTCTTCAAATATTTTCTCAGTCCCTTTCTTCTTCTCTTCTTCTTCTGGATCCCCTATAATTCGAATGTTGGTGCGTTTAATGTTGTCCCAGAGGTCTCTGATACTGTCCTCAGTTCTTTTCATTCTTTTTTCTTTATTCTGCTGTGCAGTAGTTATTTCCACTATTTTATCTTCCAGGTCACTTATCCGTTCTTCTGCCTCAGTTATTCTGCTATTGATTCCGTCTAGAGAATTTTTAATTTCATTTATTGTGTTGTTCATCATTGTTTGTTTGCTCTTTAGTTCTTCTAGGTCCTTGTTAAATGTTTCTTGCATTTTGTCTATTCTATTTCCAAGATTTTGTATCATCTTTACTCTCGTTATTCTGAATTCTTTTTCATGTAGACTGCCTATTTCCTCTTCATTTGTTAAGTCTGGTGGGTTTTTATCTTGCTCCTTCATCTGCTGTGTGTTTCTCTGTCTTCTCATTTTGCTTAATTTACTGTGTTTGGGGTCTCCTTCTCACAGGCTGCAGGTTCGTAGTTCCCGTTGTTTTTGGTGTCTGTCCCCAGTGGCTGAAGTTGGTTCAGTGGGTTGTGTAGGCTTCCTGGTGGAGGGGACTAATGCCTGTGTTCTGGTGGATGAGGCTGGATCTTGTCTTTCTGGTGAGCAGGTCCACGTCTGGTGGTGTGTTTTGGGGTGTCTGTGGACTTATTATGATTTTAGGCAGCCTCTCTGCTAATGGGTGGGGTTGTGTTTCTGTCTTGCTAGTTGTTTGGCATAGGGTGTCCAGCACTGTAGCTTGTTGGTCGTTGAGTGAAGCTGGGTGCTGGTGTTGAGATGGAGATCTCTGGGAGATTTTCGCCGTTTGATATTATGTGGAGATGGGGGGTCTCTTGTGGACCAGTGTCCTGAAGTTGGCTCTCCCTCCTCAGAGGCACAGCACTGACTCCTGGCTGCAGCACCAAGAACCTTTCATCCACACTGCTCAGAATAAAAGGGAGAAAAAGTAGAAAGGAAGAAAGAAAGAAAGAAAGAAAGAAAGATGAAGGACGGAAGCAAGGAAGGAAGGAGGGAACGAACGAACGAAAGAAGGAAGGAAGGAAGAAGGGAGGAAGGAAGGAGGGAAGGAAGGAAAGAAAGAAAGAAGCTAAAATAAAATAAAATAAGAAAATAAAATAAAGTTATTAAAATAAAAAATAATTATTAAGAAAAAAGAATTTTTTTTTTTTTTTTTTTTTTTTCTGTACGCGGGCCTCTCACTGTTGTGGCCTCTCCCGTTGCGGAGCACAGGCTCCGGGCGTACAGGCTCAGCGGCCATGGCTCACGGGCCTAGCCACTCCGCGGCATGTGCGATCTTCCCGGACTGGGGCACGAACCCGTGTCCCCTGCATTGGCAGGCAGACTCTCAACCACTGCGCCACCAGGGAAGCCGAAGAATTTTTTTTTAAAAGAAAAAAAAAAACAAAACGGACGGATAGAACCCTAGGACAAATGGTGGAAGCAAAGCTATACGGACAAAATCTCACACAGAAGCATACACATACACACTCACAAAAAGACGAAAAGGAGAAAAAATCATAAATCTTGCTCTCAAAGCCCACCTCCTCAATTTGGGATGATTCGTTGTCTATTCATGTATTCCACAGATGCAGGGTACATCAAGTTGACTGTGGAGATTTAATCCGCTGCTCCTGAGGCTGCTGGGAGAGATTTCCGTTTCTCTTCTTTGTTCTCACAGCTTCCGGGGTTCAGCTTTGGATTTGGCCCTGCCTCTGCGTGTAGGTCGCTGTTTGTTCTTCGCTCAGACAGGACGGGGTTAAAGGAGCAGCTGATGCGGGGGCTCTGGCTCACTCAGGCCGGGGGTGGGGGGAGGGGGGAGGGAGGGGCACGGAGTGCGGGGCGGGCCTGCGGCGGCAGAGGCTGCCGTGACGTCGCACCAGCCTGAGGCGCACCGTGCGTTCTTCCGGAGAAGTGGTCCCTGGATTCCGCGACCCTGGCAGTGGCGGGCTGCACAGGTTCCCCGGAAGGGGGGTGTGGATAGTGACCTGTGCTCGCACACAGCTTCTTGGTGGCGGCAGCAGCAGCCTTAGCGTCTCATGCCCGTCTCTGGGGTCCCGCTTTTAGCCGCGGCTTGCGCCCGTCTCTGGAGCTCCTTTAAGCAGCGCTCTTAATCCCCTCTCCTCGCGCACCAGGAAACAAATAGGTAAGAAAAAGTCTCTTGCCTCTTCGGCAGGTCCAGACTTTTCCCTGACTCCCTCCCGGCTAGCCGTGGCGCACTAGCCCCCTTCAGGCTGTGTTCACGCCGCCAGCCCCAGTTCTGTCGCTCCGCTCCGACCGAAGCCCGAGCCTCAGCTCCCAGCCCTGCCCGCCCCGGTGGGAGAGCAGACAAACCTCTTGGGCTGGTGAGTGCCGGTCGGCACCGATCCTCTGTGCGAGAATCTCTCAGCTTTGCCCTCTGCACCCCTGTTGCTGTGCTCTCCTCCGCGGCTCCGAAGCTTTCCCCCTCTGCCACCCGCGAAGGGGCGTCCTAGTGTGTGGAAACTTTTCCTCCTTCACAGCTCCCTCCCGCTGGTGCAGGTACCGTCCATATCCTTTTGTCTCTGTTTATTTTTTCTTTTGCCCTACCCAGGTACGTGGGGAGGTACTTTTGGGAGGTCTGAGGTTTTCTACCAGCGTTTAGTAGGTGTTCTGTAGGAGTTGTTCCACGTGTAGATGTATTTCTGGTGTATCTGTGGGGAGGAAGGTGATCTCCGCATCTTACTCTCCCGCCATCTTCCCCCTGAGTTGTCATGTATTTTTAATTACATAAACTTTCATAGTCATTATTATTTAACTTAGTACATAGATTTAAACTACTCCCAACTCAAACCAGAGTCCAACACTCTCCCAGTCCTGTTTGATATTGTCCATACCTCTTTTTACCTTATTTAGAAGTCTTTTTGGGTGGGGAAAAAAACCCATATATCCATTCTTACAGAATTAGTGGCATTTCGCTAACTTTTTCAGCCGTATTTTCATCAGCATCATGAGAACAAAGACATTTTAATGTCCAATTACCATTGCAAAGGAAAAGTGGAAATGGCCAACCAAAATAAAGAAAAATGCTATATTTTTTAAAACTTATAGGTGAGTAGTATTTACTTTGCTAGAAACATTCAATACTCTTTTCTATTTCTTTAGGAAAGCTGGAACAAGGGAGAAATGTGCATATTTTGCAATAGAATGCATTAGAGGCCAATATTCTTTGCTTTTATGGGTAAAAGGGGAATAGATTGCTAAAGAAAATAAGAAAATAAAACTTCCCAAAATACTTAAGATTAGATTACATACTTATTAGTCTAAGATTTTAATGGAATTATGCTTTTAAGTGGAGAGGACGCTCAAATTTCAAATATTTGTCTTAGAAAATCATCTTTTGTTTTATTCTCAGAGAACGTTAGATAAGTTCACCTGAATCATGTTTTGACTTAATGTATTTTATTCAGTTGATGACAGGGTGTTGCTTAATAATCCATAGTTAACCCTCAGATCTGGTCTACACCTCTTACTTATCTGTCTCCTGGCACAGTTAGATCGTGCCTCAACTTGTGTGCTCTCAATCACAGTTGTTCCCCAAGGCTTAGTACACGCATTGTTTAAAGCTTGTTATCTGTGACAGCTAACTTTTGGTTGGTTCGTTAGTACTGTCCCATATTGACGTTTCTTGTGATTTATCCTCTTCCTTTAGCGATCTGCAGCATTATTTTTGGTATGTTTCTATAGGCCTAACTTCCAAAATTGGTGCTCACTGTCAAATTCCATTTCTTTGTGTTTGGGAAGGAAAGCCTGTTATTCTGAAAACAAAACAAAACACCAACTCCTGATTCTGCTATCTGTGACACCTAAGGCAAATTATTGACCATTTAGAGCCAGAGTTTCTTATTTGAAATGTGAAGAACCTCAGAAACAATAATGACAATTAGATGAGAGCATGTTTTTAAAAAGCACTCACTTGTTCATGCAACAAATATTAGTGAGTGCCTTTCATGTTCTGTGGGTTGTTCTATCTGCGAGAGACACAATGGTTAATGGAGCTTATATTCTAATGCTTATGAATTGTGAAGGTTTGAATGTAATATCATCACTACTATAGCCAGTCTACATGGTAGATACCTTTATTTTTCTTGAGTTAATTTTACTTGGTCAACAAAAAATGTAATGTCATCTTGGCCTTTAGGAATATACACTGCTGATTTCAAGTTGGTCATAGGAAAAATAAAGGGAGATTGCCTGGTATTGGGTGAGTAGTTAAATCTCCCAAGAACCCACATAGAAAGTTTTAAATACTCATAAAACATTCAAACTCTGATCTTGTACCTCTTGTTGATAACTTTAAAAGGAGGCAACTCCTTTGCTTTATGGATGTGTCGTAGCTCCAAAGCAAATGTTTCTGCTCTTCTCATATCTGACTGCAGAACTCTGGCAGAGAGAGCCATTTGTCTGTGTCATTGTTCTCCATGTCCCTGGAATTCATTTCTGTTGCTATCACAGCATGCTGGGAGGCATCTTTAAACCAGTGTTGAAAATGTATTTTTATTTCTCCAGTAGCCCAATTTGTGTGGATTGCTATATGGCAGGACTTAGACCGAAGATCAGTCCCAAGTAAGAGAATGCCTCAGTACATCATTGTCATGCTGTTCTCTATACCATTAAGACCATAATGATTTGGCACGATTCTTTTCCTGTAGCAGATACTTGGATCACAGATGCCTATAGGCATATCCAGGCACTTCAGAATAGCAAGAAAAGCGAAGGTGGAAACAGAGAATTCTAATTATATATCTACCCCTTCACAGAATAGGCCACAGGCAAAACTAGGAAACAGTATCTTGACAAAGAAGTCCCACCTGCCCTCCTGGAACTTCTGTCCTACCTTAGTGTTTTCCTTAATGTGCTGCATGTAACATCATATGGCTGATCCCAGATTATTAAACAAAGAGGTTTGTTTTTTTTAAGAAAGTGGTTTCAACATTATGAGGGAAAATAAGAAATTTTATTGGAGAGAAAGGTTTGTTCAGAACTCCTGCAATTACATTGTATAGATTCTTTCCCAGCCTTATGTACTAATGTAAAGAGAAAAATCATTAGTAATAACTATTGATACAAATAAACTAGTAAATTGCCATGGCTTGCTTATAAGCAGAATCTTTGGGGCATTGGGTTTAGTGCTTATATTAATCAGAGTTTTCCAGAGAAACAGAACCAATATGATATACATATGAAGAGAGAGAGAGAGAGGGAGAAGGGATTTTAAGGAATTGGCTCACACACACGTGGAGGCTGTTAAGTCCAAAATCCAGCAAACTGGAGATTCCTCTAAGAGTTGATGTAGTCTTCAGTTTAAAGGCTGGAAACTCAGGCAGAATTTCTATGTTCCAGTCAGGAAGCAGAAGTCCTTCTTTGGGAAACCTCAGTCTTTGCTTTTAAATCTTTAACTGATCGGATGAGGCCCACCCACATTATGGAGGGTGATCCACTTAAAGTCAAGTGATTGTGTTAATCACATTTACAGATTCCTTTGTAGCAATATCTAGACTAGTGTTTGACCAAATAACTGGTCCCTACTGTCTAGTCAAGTTACACATAAACACAAACAATACTCATCTACTTTGTAAAAATGTTGTATTCATAGCATCGTTAAAATGTTTCTTTGTACCTTAAAATTTGGGGGGAAAGTAAAAATCTACCTGATGATTTTTCACATTTGGCACAGGTGATGCTGAAGAGAGCTTTTCCCCCAGGTACATCTGATGAAAGATTCTCAGGGGCAGTCTAGTAAGCCATACTGTTTATTGGATTCTGTGGGTGGCCTAAAGGGAAACATCTACAAATGAATGCATAATTTCTTCTTCATCTTTAATTAGATCCTTATAGCTCCATCAGTTTGAAGAACAGGTAGTCTCTCTGATCCCTGCAGCTGTAGACATACAGTGTTTATAAAAAGCCAGTACATCAAGCCCATGTATATTTCTTTTAAGGAAAAACAAACAAAAACCCAAAAGCAAAACAGGAACTGGTGGCTGTTTCATATGTCTGGAGCTGTAGGACTAAGGGGAGGAGGAGTAGCTTCTGTGTGCCTGGCCCAGCTATTGATCAAAGAAACCGCTTGACCAAAAAATCAAACTCACTAAGCCTTCCAGAACTTCCAAAGCTTCTTCACAGGGTCCTCTACTCACAGGAGAAATTCAAAATGGCACTCTGCCCCAGGTGGTCCCAGGTTAGGGCTTGGTACTAAGGAAAGATTTGAAGCATCTAAAAGTGGGCTCTGGTAATGTAGAAATTACCAAAGCAGCATTAGTTTTTCCCATTTTAAATTCTTATTTGCAATAACTTTGTAATTCTCCTTGTTTTCAGGCACTTTTTGAAGTGCCTAGGTCAGAAATATTTAAAACTGTATGTATTCCTTTTCACAACCGTGGTACCTCCTTCCCTGAGAAACAGAATCCAGAGAAGCAGGAAAGGCAAACCTTGAAAACAGACTTACAGTCCTTTTGGAATTTAACACTGGAGGTGGAGGAGTGGCAGCTGGTTGGATGTGAATCACAATCAATTAACATTTATAGAATGTCTGTATGGCTCCATCTCAGTAGGGTTGTTGCCAAGAAAGATAATTCTACAATGCTTTTTGCATTCTTCCCACAGAGCATGGCTTTGCTAAGCTCCTCTGGCTTTCTGCTAACCCTGCAACAAGTTTCACTCATGGCTTTATGAGTATGACATTATAGTGAAGTCGTCATCAATATGTATTTAATAAAACTTTACATACATATTTTCATTCAGACTCTAAATAAAATATAAACATCACCTTGTTTTCAACAAAGTTACGGACTAAGCAGGAGGGCAAAATATGAATTAAAAACAATGAAAGATCAGTAGACATATAGTATTTATATAGTATTTATATATATAGTATATATATTTTTCTGTTAAATTGTCAATGACTGAAAACATGTAGAGTTCAAACAAAGAAGGAATCACCAGAGTGCAGTGGTCCAGGGAAGGTGTGTGGGGATGGTGGAACTTGATCTGAGTGTGGAAAGAAGTTGAGTATTTGAACAGGAAGAAAAAAAAGTTCACCTGTTAAGGTAGAATTTTCTACTCTCCCTACCATCCTTTAACTGGCCTGCTAAGCACTGAGCCCAGAATGGAAAAGTGTCTTGATATGTTCACAGTCTAACTTTGGTCTAACTTGTTTAGAAGAATCAATAGAGAAAAATCACTGCAGCGTGCTCCTGTGTATTTTGAGGCAGGGTTACACCCAGCAGGTCAAAATTCAGGTCAACAACTCATCCTGTGGATGAGTTCCTTAAGTTCTAATGGGAAAAAAAGAGAAATGAATTAAAGTGAAATCTGAATATTTCAATAAAAATGAAATATAAAAATTACTATTGTGAGGACTTCCCTGGCAGTGCAGTGGTTAAGAATCTGCCTGCTAATGCAGGAGACACAGGTTCGAGCCCTGGTCCGGGAAGATCCCACATGCCGTGGAGCAGCTAAGCCCATGCGCCACAACTACTGAGCCTGCGCTCTAGAGCCCGTGAGCCACAACTACTGAAGCCCGTGTGGCTAGAACCCGTGCTCCGCAACAAGAGAAGACACCACAATGAGAAGCCCGCACACTGCAATGAAGACCCAATGCAGCCAAAAATAAATAAATAAATTTATTTATTTATTAAAAAAAATACTACTGTGGATATGTGGAGAGAGAAAAGGGGAAGTAACTTACTATCTCTAAAGCATTCAAAGATTTTAACCAGGAACAAATATACTTCCTTTGACCAATGAAAGAATCACATTTGTTTTTAACTCAGTCTCCCGTATGAGACATATGAATCCTCAGGATTCATTTACCACACTAATATCTTGGGAGAAATGGGAATAAGCTTAATTGTCTCCTAAGAAAATAAAAAAATCAATGTCTGTCTCTTCTACCATGTTACTGCTTGAAAATATGAAAACTGAACAGTAGGCAAATGTTGAGATAGCTGGATATATATCAATTGCTGTGATAAACTGTTATATTTTATCTCATTACAATTGTAGATGCATACTATAATAAGAAGATTTTGAAAGAAATGAACTCATGAGCAATATGCATTATAATATATACATCCAAAGAGAATAACAAATGTGGAGACTCCTATTTTTACATCAGACACTGAGATTTACCCACTTTTGTTCTCCTCGTGTTTGGTACCATGCTTGATATATAATAGATATTCAAAAAACATTTGTTGGGTTTAGTTGCATTTCAGTTGGAAAGCACTTAGTTATAAAGCATATACTAAGTATTTGATGTTTTCTCTATCACTAGACCACAGTGTTTTTTTGTGACTTCCTGAGTGGAATTTTTATTATGATAATAGTGTCACAGATATTTGGAAATGCTTTAAGATGAATAGATAGGTAGATAAAATCCTTTGCTAAATTTTCATTAGGTAGAAAAATCTTGCTTGCAGTTTTTGTTTTGTTCTGTTTAAGTCTAGGCCCATTATCTAAGAGGAAGATGCACCACGTGCTTCTACATTTCAACAATTTTAATTTTAACTATGGATCTTTATTTGGGATCACGCTTTCCCATCTAATGATCCCAATCCAGTAGGGGCGGGAGGAAGATAGTCTTAGGAGTTCTGCTCTGATCCTGCAAATACACACCACAGGACAGACTACCTCTTAGGAGTCAGGCTACATCAGACAGTGTAATAAACAATGCAGAATTACAGGGTCCTTTCTACCTGCAAGGCCTTCTGCTTAGAACTTGAATCCTTTGGGATGCTTGGTTGGGCTGAGTCTAGTTGCATTATCTGTTGCTAGATTCGGGAAGGGAAGGGTCTGTCACCTTTTAAACTTTGGGCTGTTAGTGAAAACTGCTAAGATGTGATAAGAATCTAAGATGATATCAGATTTGATTGAGGCAGAAAAACTGACTGGGGTGCTGTTTGCTTCTGCCACCCATTAGCTTAGCTTGACCATCTCTCAATTCAGAATCATCATTCCTGGAACTTTTGTGCCTAGCTCTTAAGCTGTTGGTTCTGTTCGTTCCTTGCTTACCTCTACACAAATCCCACAGGAAGAATGTGACTGGGAAAAAGTAAAATATCATAACTGAGCACCTAAATTTTTAAGAGCTAACATAATTGATTGGCATGAGGTAGAAATCTTATCTTGTTTCCCAAGAGCAAACCTGCAAACCATAAAGAGGAAAGCATTGGAGGAAAGATGCTGGGTTTTAGCAGAGGGATTTGATTATGCAGTAATAATAACAACAATAAAAGTAATAATACTTGTTAACATTTGTTGAGGAACTGTCATATGTCAAGCATGTGTCAGTTTTTCACAGGGACTGTCTATTAGAGAGATCATATTAATAAAATCTTAGTATCTCCATATTTGGTGTACTAAGGTTTGGGGACAATTTAGTTTTACTTAATTCAAATTTTAGTGTAATCATGCTAAAAAATTCTACCCCACTTAATAAGTTGAGTTATAAATGTGTTCTACTCTTAAAACAAGAAAAGGTACTCTGAAAGTTTGTTTCAGGGAAAGACAGACTTGATATTACTAGAAGATTTTCTAGTTAAACAAAACTACCATGTGTAGAATGCTCTAGTAAAAATAATTCTATATTCTAACCTAAAATACCACTTTTTTTTTGTTTTTTGGTATGGACAGCTGGAATGGCTTTTTAACATATTATTTATTTGTGGTCCTGCTGGTTTTAGTCTCTAAATCCACCCATGTGACAGTTTTCTACAGATATATGCATTTGCATTTCTCAGATGCTTTTGACAGGACATCTTCTTATTGCACACAAATTCTTACTCCTCAGCATAGTATTTGGAAATGCAAAAGATTTTCAGGTTGCCTACTGAACTGAAGAAAATCAAATGTACCAATGTGTTGATGGTAGGTCTGGTGATTCGTGGAAAGGAAGGGCCCACAGGGAACTGAGTGAGATTCAACTTCTTCCTGTTAATGGTATTAAGGATTTTTTTTTTCTAAGCATAATTCTGCAGAAGTAAGATGAAGACCATCTCTTGCTAAAAAAAATATTAAAAGGGAATAAAATTCATTATTACTTTTATTACTACCATTTCATTTAGAGGAGGGGTATATAACATTTCTTTTAGAATTTGATTATACCATATTTCATCCAGAATTATTCTCAAAGCAAGATCCTAAAAAGGAAGATTATTTCAAAGCTAATGTAGAACAGAATCCTAAAGATCCCCCTGTTCTCCCTGTGTGACTTGTGGCCACTTGGTACCTCAGGGTCCTTCGTCTATGGAAAACACTCATTTTGCAGAGTGGTTGTGAGAATTAAATCTAATGTGAACAGTGCACCTGACACAGAATTGATATTATGATATGTGTGTGTTTTGATATTCACTTTAAACTATTTAAGGTTCTGTCCTACGAAAAAATTAATTAGAATTAACTATTTCTTAGAGATTTCTTAGAAATGTTGGATAAATTAAAGTCAGAAATAAGGATGACATCTGAGCTAAAAGAGGAGAGGCATTCTTTGCAAAACACTTGATGCCCCAATATAACAGGCTTTGTTGACGATGCTTTTGTATTTATTTTAATTGACTTAACAAATACTTGTTAAACATGTGTAATGTGCCAAAATACTATGTTGGGCTCTCGAAAGCCATATAAGAGACAGTTTGTCTACACTCAGGGAGATGCTTTATTATAAATTGAATTAAGGAATTTGAAAAAATAAGGTCACAAACCAGTATGGTGTGTCAGAGTCAAGATTGGGTACAATACTTGATAAGAATTTATTTCATTCAGTGTGATCTGAAACCACTCACTCTCTGGAGGCACTGGCCAGATCAGCGTTATTTTGCATGTAACAGCATAAATCTCCATTGACCAGCCTTTGGATTTAAATACAAAAAACACTTCTGGAGTTTTTCTTCCATATACAATATAGAATTTTTAAAATAATTAATAATGATTTAATAGCTGCAATGTGTATGTTTTGAAAAATTACTCAATCCTTTGCAGTTATTAAGCAATGTGTATATAATGCCCAAAATGTTCTAGAATGCAGCTATCGCTGAGCATTTCTGCAAGTTCTCTAAAGTGAGGTCTGTGGTAATTCAGAGCATAGGTTCCCCCCATTTCAAAAATAACTCAGAACCTATGTACTCTGCTCCTCCCCAAATGCCAAAATTATCAGACCTGAAATGAGTTCAGTTACAATCAACTTGATGCTTTACTTTTTTAATCCATCCATAGAAACAGTATTATTAGATTGATCCATCTTATAATTATGAAGTTATTTAGAAATAACTGTAATGAACCAGCAATTACCTCAAAGCACGTGGGTTCTGATTTATAGCAGGGATTTTGGATACCAGGTTGTTTTCTTTGTTTGTATTCTGATCCTCTGAGGATATTGATTTTATTTAGCAAATTTTATATAGTGTTATTAGGTGCCAGGCACCATTCTTAGTGCTGTACAAATATAACCACATTTGATTCTTAGAACAACCTTAAGCATTAGATATTACTGTTATCTTCATTATGCAGATAGGGAAACTGAGGCACAGATAGGACAGTTTCCTCAAGGCCACATAACTTGTGGAACTAGAATTCTAAGCCAAGTAATCTAGCTCTAGAATCTGTGACCCTAACTACATAAGAGCATCCTCTTAGCACCGGATCCTAACACTTTTGAGGTTATACTGGAGATAAAACATTGGTCGCCTTTAAAGTCTTTAATGCAACAGGGGCTTAAAGTAGAGGTTGGCAGATTCTCATATTAAACATCAGAGTGGGAAGAGGGGAAGATTTTCAAGGGTATCAACAATGAGAGTGTAGCATTTCTTTTCTTTCTCATTCACTGTAATTTTTTTTTCATTGAGCATTGGCCTAGAGGAAAGATCCAGCACTACTTAGCATGACACAACCCCAGCATCCTCTGCTTAGTCCCCTCTGCTCCAACAGTACTGTACTCTTGTATTGCTACTTTTATAGCCTTTCTAAGGTATCCCTTAGACCCAAAATGCCTAGTACCACTAATCCCTTTCCCACCCTACAACCCCCTCAGAAGTCTTTTGGCAACAGCTGCATACTCTTCAACCCTCAGCTCAAGCATTTATATGTTCACATCACCAGACTGATGGATGGACCTTTCTGCACTTGTGCATTATACTGTATATAATCTCTGTTATTACACATTACATTTTAGCTAATCTTTTGGTCTCACGTCTGTCTCTCTCACTAAATAGTAAGTTCCTTGAGGATAGTGACTGTTCCTTGAGGAAAAGACTCACATTGTAAAGAAAAAAATGCAAAAATACGTCATGTAGAATAATAACTCATTTATGCCACACACATACACATGTACAGGGGAAACAAAATGTAGGGAAATACATGAAAGAGTTAAGGGTAGGTGTCTCTGAGTAGTGGTTATGAGAGATACTTTTCTTACGCTTTTCCTAAATTTTTCAAATTCTCTACAATGAAAATGAGTTGCTTTCATTAAATTAAAATATATAAGCATGTCCTAGGTCTATTAGAAATAAAAATGGAGTTCTTTACTGAATAAGAACACTGTATATAAGGTCTTTTAAAAATAGTATAATTCCTAATGTGTGGAATATAGTGAGTGTTTAATATATTTGGATCAGTGGATGAATAAAGGAATTGAATGTGACATCTTCTTAAACTGAGGAAATCCTTATACTTGGAAATCATTCTACACTATATACATCTTGAGAATTTTGAAGATTCCCCAATATGTTTTAGAGACCCTATACATGTTGAGCATTTTTCTTTTCTTCCAATTCTCTATAGCAAAAATAAAAAGGTCAATTTAAATAAATGTGGAATTAGAAAATATATCAGAGATGTCCTTAAGCATATCTAGATCTAACAACATGACATAGGCCTACATTTTTCTCTTAAACTGAATTAACAGTTATTTTATTTACTCGGCATAATTTATTATTCATGTAAGTCTTGCTTGAAGGGATACCACACTATTTTAGAACGTTATATAATTCTAAGCCTGTTTTAGAACCTGCTTATCTGAATAAATTGAAAGAAAGTCATATTAAAAATGATATAGTCCGTTTATTAGAGAGTATAGGATTTTTTTTAACTTTTTGCTTTATAAAATTTCAGACATACAAGATTAAGGCATTTTAAGTGGTAAATTGATAAATATGTAAAAATAAAGTCAGAATAGGAGAGCATTCCTGTTTAGAATTAAAGTGAGCATATATACTTGAGATAATTTCAGTAGATTTCTATTTTATATTGTTTCTGAATAATTAGAAAATGAAAGGATCTAATTAATAAAGTTTTCTAATTAATATGAATTTATTACATACTAGTGATAAATGTTTAATTTTAAATAAGTATATTTCAATAAAATATATGATTAACACTATATTTACAATGTACATATATTCAGAATGCACTTTAAAAATTTAGTATCTCAAAAAATAATCATTTACATATCATTTAACAAAATAGATTGACTATTCACAGCAGTGTACTAACTTCTGGGATGATACACAGAGGTCTAAGACATAGGTCCTACCCACAGACAGCTTGCAATATTAGTGACTAAATAAAATATGCCAAATAGAGTGCACATGCCCCTGTGCAAAATGTGATGAGTCAAAAATGAAGCTTCTCTTCGAAGGTCAGAGAAAGGAGAAAACATCTTCAAAATCCAAGTAAGATTTAGATTGTTGGAGGGAAAGGAGGAAGAAGATGATAGGCCAAAAGATAGGTTACATGGCCAAAAGTGTGGTGGTAGGAAATTGTTTTCTGGAGACTGAGACAAGAAAAGCCCAAACTGGGAAATGCATGCCACAGAATAGTATCTTACTCTATAGTAATATAGAGCTGTAATTACGACTAGGTAAAAAACCAAGGTGAATGTGTGGCTACAAAATGAGACTCAGTGGTTGAATGAATTCTGTTCAATGTGGAAGCATTGATAGAATGGGGAAGTGAAAGCCAACTCTGTAATTTCAAGCTTGGGTAAGTGAAGTTTAAAAGATAAAACCTATAGTTAGTTGGATTCAGCATAAATGAAAGTTTACTAGGAAATTTGAGAATTTTGAGAGCAGTTCATTATTTCTATATTATTTTCCCCAAATTTCACACAGGTTTGATATGCCAGCAGATATTTACCTGAATAGAAAATGTTATTGACCTATTAGTAACATTTTTATAATATTCAAGATTCAATTGTGATGTAATTTTAGGTACCTACAATTATGTAGAAATGGCAACTTAAAATAACTTTTGTTAGGTTATTTTAAAAGCCAAAGAGCCTTTAAATGTCTTATTCACTTTTGCTTTTCCAAAACTTATCATAGTACCTAGTCCAGAGCAGGGACTCACCAACTGTTTATTAAACCAATGAATAATAATATATTTAATTTATTAGAGTCCTTCAACTTTAACACCTTGTCAATTTGCTAGAAATTTCAAATCAACTCACATGTGCTGAGTTCCTAAAAAGGGCTAAGAATGTGTTGGGTTTTGGTGGATACAAGGGATATAGTGCATTGCACCTGACTTTATGGAATTCAAAACTAGTGACACAGCTACCTTTTAATTAGATAAATTAAGTAAATACAGTAGACTTTCATTATGATTCATTAATATAGGACCTCTAGGCTGTGTGCCATTAGTACCTGTCCATTTAATTATATCACTAATTAAACTGGTCATATCAAGTTCCATATCAAAGTCCTTTAAAATTTAATTTAACTTGTATTTGTAACTTGAGAACGAATTCTTATGTGTGGTATTTCCCTTCCTCTCTTCTCAAAGTAATTAAAGCATTAATACCTACCTAATTTTCATTTCTTTTCTGGTTTGCTTTTAAATCAGGATACCTTACCTAAACACCTTAAGTATATTCTGTTAAACTGTTTTTAGGAAAGTTTTTTTTTTCTTTATTTTAAATTACAATAGTAGTGGTAATATTAGTAGTAGTAACATTATTAATCTTATTGTTATTCTGTCATTATGAAGATATTGCCTGTTAATTCTTATCCTTTTAGTACATAAATAGTAATTTCAATCCTTTAGCCTTGAAGAAGATAATCATAATGAATTAATGTTTTTCTGAAAGGATTGATAAGTCATCTAAATTCTTTGATACTATTATTAATTTTTTCATCATTGAACTGTAAGAATTTTTTTTTTTTATTACAAGTATCACATGTCAGCAAGAAAAACTGGTGGATGCAGGGAGTATAATGCATTATACCTGACTTTATGGAAGTCAAAATCTAGTGACACAATTACCTTTTAATTAATTTAATTAATATCAAGTCAATTTTAAAAGGAAAGACAGTATGATGAAGTTGCATCTGAGGGACCTAAAGAAGATTGGACTATGAATATGAAGGCATTTCTACATTGTAGAATATTAACTCATTTTATATCTTTGATTACATCATTTTGCCTTAAAAACTAGTTTAAAATCTCCAAATTAGTATTTAGGAAATTCTTTTCCAAGATGATAAGTTTTTTGTACTTCTTAGTTGTGACTGTACTTTGAATTTTAAGGCACTCTTTAGGCAAAAGTGTATACAGAAGGGTGGGGAGGAGATAAACTGATGTTTCCTTAACTGAGCATAACGAAAGGATCACTTTGCCAAAATGTAAATAAAACGTGAGTCTCCCCTAATTTTGACCTGCACTTATAATATCAGTAAGAAAAAAAGAGCACAGATGTTATTACTGGTCTACAACAATTGTAATTCCTCAACAATAAATTCTGATAAAATTCCTATAAATAGAGCTTTCAAGATTTTGTTTCTGTAATTCTTGTTAAAGCTGAACAATAACTGTAAATTATCTTTGGTTTGGGGAAAATGCAGTTAAATTACCTTGTTAAAAGAAATTGTAAAGAAGCAATTTAATTATATTTCTTCTACAGTTTATATCATTATAAACTTTAGTGGAAGAATTCTTTAAAAAGGGCATCTTGTTATGTAGTTAAAATTTTTTTTTTCCTGGGATTTAGAAATAAATATGTCCCTTATAAAGTTAATTGCTGTCAAAAATCTTTCAGAAAATTATTCTTTTTAACTTTACCCATTCTTGTGAATCTTGCCCAAGAGAAATAACTTTCTTCTGTTGGAGTGTTTAGACTTAAAAATGTAGCCAAAGTACTTTTCATAATATGCTGGAGACATTTGACTTGTATAATTCACATGTTCTTCCTTACTTACATATAACCTTTATGTGGCAATTACTTGATAGATAATTCTCATTAAAATAATCATATAAAGGCACATCTCTCCAGCGGACCAGAAAAAAACTGTTTAAAGTCATTCTAGTCCATTGAATTTGGGAGCTTGAGAATACTTTTAAGCAAATCTAGCTAAATAAATGTGCACCCTGGAGAGCAGAATGGCTTTTTGTTTTAATCCATTAAAGGTCCTTTAATTTCTTCACAGTTCTCCGTCTGTCCCCTCTCAGCCATTTCCCTTCAGTGAACGAACATTTGTACAATGTCAGTGAGAAAGTAAAAATCCCCCATTGATTTCATTGAGCCATGTAAGCAGGCGTTTAAAATAGAGTCCCAAGAACTCCCAAGTACAGGTCTTAATAAGGGCAGTGACCTTCTAGGACTCAGTGCTTTTACCAGTCAGAATCTTGATGTTACCTGGGGGATGGAAAGAGGACCCTTGGACAGATGTGTTTAGGTAAGAGTATACTCTGTATCTCTCAGGGGTGATAGCAAGACGATGCCAAAGGAAAGTTAAATATGCCTGTGAACTCAATGCTTCGGGTGGAATTCCTAGGAAAATTAGGCAGATTTTAGTACTGAAATGAAAAATTTTAAAGGCAGTTCCATTCAGTTATCCTTAAAAGATGGGTGCAAGCAAATAACTTGAGAGGGTGTTAGGGACCAGGCAGTGCTCTGCACAACACTGTCGGTTACTGGTGATTGTGCCAAGAGAGTTCTTCTCTTCATCCCTTTGGACTTCAAGAAGCCAAAGGATTATAGCCCAGTTTTTTTCTTGAGTAGACAGTACGTTCGTAGCTGATTGGAATTTTCTAGAGTGGTGTGAATTGGCCTCATTCTCTGAGTTCCATAAATTCTAATACTGACCCAGTTTTGTTTTAACTATAACCATTTCATTGTTAACCAATGTTATCTCTTTCCTGGTACTGACCAGTCCTGGCGTTGTACTTGACCTTAAGGAGGTAGGTGAATTGTAAATATATTGCTTATGCTGCTAAATGATATTAGGGGAAGGTAGATAGCTTGAAAACTTTAACATACACTGTAATGATAGCTGTGCATACTGCAAGAAAATGACCTTTAACTTAAAACAATTCACCTTGTGTCAGAGTGGATTGCTGTTGGTTTTCTTAGGAAATTTTAACTCCATTGCCTGGTCAGTTACCTCAAGAAAATGATTTATTCATTGGATAATAACATTTAATTAATCAATTTAACTGCAAAAAAGTTGTCATTAGAAAGTACACAATTCATAGTAATTTATTCAGGTTCATTTCATTTTGAGAGTGGAGAAAAAAAACTAAGGATACGTTTTATTTCACATTAACTGAAACTCTAATATAGATATAAATCATCCCTAATGCAGCCATTAGCCACAGTTTCAATGTGGTGAAATTCTTCCTACCTTTTTATAATAATTGATATTTAACAGCAGAAATCTTTATGTTCTTGGCTGTTTAATTTACATATTAAATTTGATTCTGAGGACCTAATTCTGTAGAAACATAATTAGAAATAAGGAGTGAGAGACCAGATTGGAGGAATGGTGGGAGGGGACTAGTATTAGGGACGAAAAACATCTAAAGATGCTACCTCTGAAGTAAAATTGATTTGAAGTTAATTTTCTTTCTGCCATTAGTTCTGCAAGGTCTGACAAGTTACTTAATCTTCAGTTGCCTTATCTATATATTTGGGATTCTATGATACCCCTTCTCAGGATTGTTTTTAAGATTAATGAGTTAACATAAATATGGTAAGTACCTGGTGCATAATAAGCTCCCAATAAGCATTTGATGGTAATTTTTTTTTTTTTTTTTTTTTTTTTTTTTGCGGTATGTGGGCCTCTCATTGTTGTGGCCTCTCCCATTGCGGAGCACAGGCTCCGGACACGCAGGCTCAGCGGCCATGGCTCACGGGCCCAGCCGCTCCGTGGCATGTGGGATCTTCCTGGACTGGGGCACGAACCCGTGTCCCCTGCATCGGCAGGTGGACTCTCAACCACTGTGCCACCAGGGAAGCCCTGATGGTAATTTTTGAAAAAAAAAAAAAAAAAAATTGAGGCCACATATAGTGGGCAGGGAGAGAATAATACAAATGACTAAATACGTGGTCTCTGAAGCCAGATAGACCTGGATCAAATCCAGGTGGGCTCTTTGCTTCCTTGCCTTGTGACCATGGGCGTGCTGCATAGCTTCTCCAAGCCTCAATTTTCTCATTTATAAAACTGAGATGATATAATAGTCCATGAGTTTTAGGAAGTTCCAGAATTTGTGCTGATTTTCTCTCTCTGGATAAGACTGTATTTTTATTCTTTAGTAATGAAATAGAAATTGCACAATACTCAGAGACTAAGACTAGTCAAAGGACTTCTTTCCCTTTATCCCCTAATAATCACTCTGACAGATAATGCCTGAATATTCCTTGTTCTGCTTCTAGCTGTCTTCTATGGTTTCACCTGTCCCTGGACCCTGCAATTGCAGTCACTCACTCTGGGATGGAGGTGAACCACAGAGAGCTTTGCTTGCAGCTTTCAGCCAGGCTCTGCAAGTACAAGCAAGGGACAATGATGTGGAGGACAGTTGTTCCCACTCCTTCTATCTTTTCTTCTAGGGATGAAATTAAATATATTGAGTATTTTTTCACTATTTTCTCTTTGTTTTATTTTTCTTTTACTTTGTCTGGAAGAGTGAGGGACCAACTTTCCCCTAATCATTTATATTCATTCTTTCTCTCTCCCTCTTTTCAAAAGAACAAGCAAGCATAAGTTCTTAGAGCCTTTCTCCATAAGTAGTTCTCAATGCCAGTCACTGGACTGAGCAGTAATCACCTGTGAATTTGTTAGAAATGTAACATTTAATTTATCAATTTAATATCCAGCCTCACCCAAGACTTAACTGAATCAGAAACTCCAGAAGCATGGCCCTGGATATGAGTTATAACATTCCCTGCAGTTTCTTTGATACTAAAAGTTTAAAAATCATGGCTTTCACTACAGGTAACTTTCAGATGTCTTTGAGATGTGGCACCATTTCTCCTTCCTTGACACAGGTAGATGTTTATGTTTGGAAGATGACTAAAGATCTTGGCATGCTTTCCTTAAGAGCAATAGATGCAATCTGTTCATCTCATCAGTTTCCCATGAGATAGAATATTGTTACATGCCGTATCGGGAATCTGCAGATTCCATGTGGGAGATTTTTTTTTTTAGTGTCTTCTATCATTTTATTTCAAAAGATTGTTTTAAGCAGTCAGTGTTTGGCACACAGTATAATGATAATAATTATTATTACTTTAAAACTAATCTTATTTAAAAACCCTTTATTTAACTTCCATTTCCTTTATATGTATTAGGTACCTATTATTTATAAGTTGCTCTGCTAGTTTACAATGAAAAGATAAATGAGATATTCCCCTAATTCAAGGAGCTTGAAATCCAGCTGAAGTTCAGCTTTTGTCTGACCCACAGGTTTTTAAAAATTTTGTGATGGCCACAGACATATCATTTTGTTCACCACTGTTTTGTTCACCTAACCATATTCTAGCAGATTTTTATTGCACATAGACCCGATGTCTCAAAAGGATTTGATAAATCAGCAGGATTCTACCATTTCTAAGTCTGACTAGGCTTTGTGTAATAAATTAGGCCATTATCCAGCCTGATAAGCAATCAACCCAATGCTATTCGTTTGGAAATCACAGCAATAGGGAAGGTAGGGCTGGGAGGAGGGGGAAGCTGTAGTTCTGTGCTTCAGCTTCAAGAAAACATCAAAATTATTTTCAGATACTTTTAGGAAAAACCGTATGTCCAAAGCTTTTGTATTAAAGTCTCAAAAAGTGTGGCCATTTGGAGCTTAATCTCTAGAGTAGTGCGCTGATGTTTACTGAGGCTGTGGGGTGTGAAAGGGCAGACTGCGCTTGCTCTTCACACTTAAACTCAGATCAAGCTATGGTTTTATTCCCCCAGATGACTCTGAAGTAGATTGACTCTGAAATGCAATATAGCTTAAAACACAAACCCATTCAGCTAATTAGCGTATTTGGAAGTGTTTTGAAGACCTTTATTTGGGGCTACATTCAGGAAGCAGCTCTGACCTGAAATTGCTGTGGTGGGGTAATTATTTATCTTAGACATTTCAAAGACTAGAGGTCTTTTTGATAGCCATTTCAGAACAGTCATCTGAAAAACCAGATTATTCTCCTCAAAGTTAGCTCATTGTTCTTCCTTTGAATACCTTAGAAGGAAAAATATCATTGCAAGTCCTATGCTCTTATTATAATATTATAAACCCTTTTATAAATTATCTTCCCTCATATAAGATTCTGTGATGTTGAAGATCAGCTCTTGCACAAGGCCTGGCACAGAGAAGGAACTCAGGAAATGGTTAGTGAAGGTGGAATGAATGAGTGATTTGTCTGTACATCAAAACTAAACTCCTCTATCTGGCTTTCTAGGCTATGTCAGTGTGACTCTACCTAGCCTCTATCACCTGCCTCCTTTCTATCCGGGCATGCTAATATTCTCTCCCCCAAATGCCTGCATGCCCCACACAAATTCCAGGTCTAAGCCTGTGCATGTGCTGCTGTACTGGTCATAAATGAGCTTTCACTTATCTTTTCACCCAAATCCTCCCACCTTTCAAGGACCTTTTTAGACCTCACCTCAAACCACAAAGGCTTTTTCTGATTTTCCCTTCCCTAAAATCCTATTTAGCTTCTGATTTCCATAAATAGAATACAAACATTAGGCTGCAATTGTTAGTATAGGTTTCTGAAAAACTCAAGCAAATAACCAGAAAGATAAGTGACTTACCTCACAGCTTTTTTGTTTTTTGTTTTTCCTGATGTTGTAATCTTGTTTTTGGTGTCAGTGATTTTTGGTCCTCTGCTCACCAAAGCAATTGGCACAAAGCTGTTCCTACCGTGGATGACCACTAAATAATTGTTGACAGATTGAAAGTTATAATCATAGGTCTTAGATCTTTTTCATCAAAACAACAGTAACAATACTGTGATATAATGAAGGAGGACTTTAGAAAGAACAAAAATGAGGATAATTTCCATGCTAAACTGGATCCCAAGAGGGAAAAGACTGCCATATTAGTGTCTGTGGTTTATAAGGGAATATATATTTATCCATAAATATTTAGCTCTAAATTTTTAATTGATAAATCTGTATCCAATACATCAGAAACATTTATACAGATATCAATTTTTTAGAGGGAAAGGACATTCTGAGTATTAAAAATGGAAATAAAATTAATTGTTGACGCAGTTACTGGAGAGGGAGAGCTGCACATACGTATTATCTGCATCTTGTCCACATTATTAGTGACAAGCATTTTGTCCACACCTTCCACGTAGGACCCTTCCAATTTATTCATCTGTCACTAAAAAAAAGAGATACCTATAACCAACCTGTATATATTTCTATTAGACTTTAACTTCCTCTCCCCCTACAAAAAAGATTTTGAAGCCTTTCTCTTTTTTTTCTTGCATCCCGTCTGTTTCTCTGAATAATCATTTTGTCCCTATTTTGTCTTATATGTTTTCATACAAAACATACCCACCACCCTTAGAAATAACCCTTACTTGAGCTGAGTAAGATGATGCAGTACTGTGACATTCCCTGGCCACTTAGTTACTCTTCGTTTGTCTTTTGACAACTCTAGCTTCTCAGCATTGCCCCCCACCATTGCCAAACGTGGTGGTTTGGTGAGTGATGGGTCTGGTGGGTTGTTGGAAGGCACAGAATGAATGTATTTTGGAAATGGAGACTAAGGACTTCACTGGAACCACAACCAAGTGTAATTGCACATGTGAAGTGACCCCTGAGGGGAAAAAAGAAGGGGAAAGAATGTAACCCTTCTTCGCTTCACTTTTTAAATATTCTTAGGTCTTTTAGGTTGAAGCACTGACTCACAGGATGGTAAGGGCTTCAGCATAATGAAAGAATGATGCCATTTGCTTTAAGATCTCAGTGGAGATAAGATTTATCTGCCAGGCTGTTAATGAATCCAGCAGTTTATTTTTGAGTTGTGCTTCCTATCAAGGAGGGAGTGCACTTCACTCAATATTTTCATCTCAGAAAAATTAAATCTCTACTGATAGCCACTATCTGGACCCCCAAACAAATCATTATTGCTTTGAGAGTTTGCCAGGTGGGTTTTATTCTAGAAAAAATGGTACAATTTTATATTGAAAGCCTGTAATGCAATATCATGTTTACAAGCCTGATTTCAACCATCTTGATTTCTGATTTAAAAGCCTGAAATTTTCAGGTGTCAAAAGGCTCGAGCTTAAGTACTCTGCATAGTATGTCTAAAATTGTAACAGAATGATTTGCAAATACATAACATGGCTCCAGTGCCTTAGCAAAGGACTACTTTTTCTTTTAAGTAGGCTTTAAATATGTGGTATTTTTCTTGGAGACTTCTGTATTTCCAAGCCAATCATTGCTGTTACTCTCACATTGTAAAGTAAGTTGCATCTTGTGTTTGAGTGGAGAAAGCTGTTTCTCAACTTAAATGGAAATCTCAAAATTCAGACTTTTTTCCAACAAAAGAGTCTGGGTTTTATTCAGATAGCAGCCGTCCAAGCTTGAAAAGGAGTCAGCACAGATGTCCTTGAAAATAATTGTGCCCAAACACTGAGACAGTGGTGCTGCTTTGTTTTTTGGGCTTTTTTTTAAGTTAACCATTTAAAAAATTTATTTATTTTTGCTGCGTTGGGTCGTTGTTGCTACACCGGGCTGTCTCTAGTTGCGTTGAGTGGGCTTCTCATTACGGTGGCTTCTCTTGTTGCGGAGCATAGGCTCTAGGCATGTGGGCTTCAGTAGTTGTGTCACAAGGGCTTAGTAGTTGTGGCTCATGGGCTCAGTAGTGTGGCTTGCGGGCTGGCGCATGGGCTTAGTTGCTCCGCGGCATGTGGGATCTTCCCAGACCAGGGATCAAACCCGTGTCCCCTGCATTGACAGGCGAATTCTTAACCACCGCGCCACCAGGGAAGTCCTGGTGCTGCTTTTTATGTCGATGTTTTGTTCATCACGACCACATAGAAATTTTCTGAAGACACAGAGTTTAAAAATATATATATTAATTTGCTTTATTTGTGTCTTTATTAGCAATGCCTGTTGACAAATATGTAGAGCTTAATTCAACCATCCAGTTGAGCTCTAACCTCAATGAAGCATTTGGCTTCAAAGTTTGTCTTAATCCATTCTGAAAAAAAATCTATGTGAATAAAACATGCTGAGCTTCACACCTGCTAATTTTAGGTGTTGAGAAAAAGAAAACATTTGCCCATCAATAAAATGTTGATATTTAGCTCTGTAACCAAAGCACCCAGAAGCACATGGAAAGGTATAACAGAAGAAGATCCGTGCATCAGATTGCATCATGTTAAAGCAAGTTATGTAAGCCCTCATCATCCAGTGTTGGGTTGAATGAGTAACATGGTTGCTAGGCTTTGGTCTGAATTCCATGCTGTTGTCCATTTCCATCTATTTATATTGTCTTTTATGAGACAATAGCATTATACACTAAATTAAAAGCCACAGAGGTAAGAATTGTATGAGTTCAAAAGGGAGGAAGATCACTGAAGAGGGGATAATCAGAAGTGGCTTCCTAGAGAAAATAGACCTTGACCTAGATCTTGAAGAATTGTAGACTCATGGGGAATGATGAATCACTCCCCAGATAAATTGATGTCTTCGTGTATCTTTTTTACAAAGATGTTAGTCTCTGAGCACATACTTCCAAAACCTCCATGTTAACTGTCTCTTCATTTTTCTCTTTAAGCCCTCCAAACAGAATCTACTTCAACAAAAGCATCAGTGAGCTACATAGAGTTCATCAGCCATCATCCTTTAGAATGGGAAAGGAAGGCCATTTTTCACACCCCAAATTGACTCATAAAAAATACTGCTAGATTTATCTGTTCACCAAAGTTCTTTCTCAGCCATGTAACTGCCAAGGGCTTTTTCACTGACTTTTCCCCCTCGGCCAAGTTCCTTCCTCCCTCCTGAATTTATTCTGGCAATGTCAAATTCCCTTTCCTTCCCTTTCTTAAAATTGACTCAGAGGGCACACAGGCTCAACTTTTACCCTGAAGTGAATATATAAGTAATCCCTCAACAAAACACCTAGCTAATTAAAATATTATCCGTACCATTCAGGGCATATGGAACTAAAAAAGAAGGTAGTACTTAAAAAGTCTGTGTTCTTCGCATCTAGATTTGCGCATGAGTTTTGCCAGGTTGATCTACAAGTAATTTTAGAAGATTGGGCCTATGATAGGAATGTGAAAGGGCATTGTCCCCTGTGGTGTCTGGTACACTGAATGTGGCAATTACTGTGAGAATGGGTTGGGCCACAGCTAGTTGTCTGATAATTATTCATGAATCAAAATCTATTGAATATCTAAATCAGTCATGCCCATAGGAATTCCTATAAGGGAATGTGATATTATAGTGGAATATAATATGGAAATTATATGGAAACAGTGGAAATCACTGTTCTGAAAGATCAGAGAATACTGACACCGTCAGAGAAAAATTAAATGAATTAAAACACAAAAGTAGTTAATTTAAACATCACTAATATTCTTCTGGTTATGACACTTGCCTAAGATAACATATTTCTATACAATTAAAATTAAATACCTCTCTTTATACATATTTGACTTGATACAAAATTGGAGGGGGAAGTGTTGGTAATATATTGATACTAAATTTGTTCTGAATTAAAAACCTAGAACAAATCTTTTTTTTTTCTTTTCACTGAATATATTATTCTTTATCTCAGCTTTTCTTTTGGAAAAGTTTTTCTGTTGGAGTTGCTCTGATAGAATACACTCAATAAGAAAAAGAAGTAAAACCTCTGCAGGTTGAAAGAGAAATGTGTTTTCTGAAGTTGTTTTAAAAGTGTTACCCATAAATTTACAGGGCTGTAAATAGCCTAAGTCAGTTCCTTAGTCTGTCTCTTGCCTTCTAGCTAGGAGAGGTGTGTATGAATAGTACTAGTCAGGTGAGAAGCTCTGTTTTTTAAGGTGATCATTTCTGCAAAGCCCTCTTCCACGGTTGAATCTAAAAGCACTTGTTATCAGACTGTTCTTCCCAGTACTTCTGCAGGTTGCTTCCCAGTAATCTAAATGTCACCTGTATGGTTGAAGCTTATTATCTCTCATTCTGTCCTCAGGGAAAACTGAGAACCACCAACTGTCCTCTGCATAATTACATGGTCCCTAATGAAATGCATTCTTAGAGACTATGGCTTCCTACAAGGTTGAAAGAAATGACTACTCCTGCTCTGTTGCTCATTGTGCATGATGTTGCTTGTTTTCCATTCAGGCACTGCATGAAATCATAGAGCTTACATGCAGAGCAAGTGAGAAGGGGACTGTAGGTATCATTAGGACATAAAAATAAGAAAACATTAAATAACAAATCCTTGTGAACATTTATCTGCAGCATTCTTCATGCAGCTCAAGTAAATACCCAGTCTTCCTTTCTTCTGCTGAAATGATGCTTAAAATAGAAAATGCACATACTGTGGAATAGTAGAAAGGTACAAAATTGTGGAGTAAGAATATCTAAGTAGGAATATCTTCTACACACACACTTTTTTTCCCAATCAAACACTATTGGTTTTCTGGTAATCTTCTAATCCCTACTTCAGTGTGTTCAAAGAGGGCACTTGAACTTGAGGATCTTTTTCAAAACACAGGTTTCCTGGCCCAAACCCCAGACACATTGAATTCAGGACTCTGGAGGGAGGACTCTCTAATCTGTCTTTTGTTTTGTTTTTTAATTAATTTATTTATTTTTATTTTTATTTTTTTTAAATCTGTCTTTTAAATAGCTTTGGGGTGCTTGCCAAATTTGAAAAAACTATCCTGGTCCATCACTTTCTTCCACTCCTGTACTTCATTCACATCACATAAAAGTTGGAAAGCCAAATAAAAATACTTTTATAGTTGTAAAAATATTATATTTTCAACTCCCTGTGCTGTCTGCATTAGCTGTAGAGCAGAATCCCAAGTGGAAGAAAACTGCAGGTATCACACCACATGCAGAAGCCGCTTAAAGTTGTCAGGAAGAATGACTGTCAAGTTGGGTCAAGTAAGATTTGAACAGTAGTCAGCAAAGCAAAAGGCCTTTGGCTATTCTGCCAAGGCACCAAGTCTCATTTTCCTCGAACTATAATAAGTTTTCAGTGAGACATCTTAGAAATCACCAGCCTATTTTCTCAAATAAAGTGTGGCTTGAAATATGTAAGCCTGTATGGCTTAAAGTTAGGCTATTCCTGTTCAGAATTTTCTCTATTGAATGTACTCTAGTGTCGTGCAAACAAGATGAATATACTCTGTTTCTGATGGTAGGTTTCCATTCAATTTTATTATTATGTTTCTTCCCTTGCACTTTTCTGTTGATTTTAGCATTTGGATATACTTAGATACTGGAACAGATCTTATAGGAAGATGCATTAATGCATTAATGTTGAAGAGAGGTTACAGTCTGTATTTTTAGTCAGTTAAGTGAAATATAATTTTAACTTACGATAGGAAAAAAAAGCACGCGCGTGTGTGTTTTCTTGCCTGTCCATTTTCTTTTTCCTTTCTGAAGTCTAATATAATGCTTTATTAAATGACAATATTGAAATAGGAGACGAAGTAATAAATATCATAGCTGTTTAAGTAATAAGCTCCCGAGTCTCTAGGTTTAAAAGAAAGGGAAGTATCCCAATGACACACTGGTTGACAGGTCTTATAACGGCAAAACACTAAACTTACAATTTTAATTATTTGGGGTTGAGATCATTCAGTGTTAAAGATCAACATTCATTAAATAAAGACCCTAAGACAGTGCCTGATATATATTAAATGGCAATAAATATTAACTATTACAATTAAAAAAAAAAAGGAAAGTATCTATTGCTATATCTGCCATGCTGATCACACAATTTCCTGAAAATGGAAGTGATTTCAAGCTTGTCTTTTACCAACAAGAATTTTGCAGACGTTTCATATTCAAAATGTAGTCATCATTTAAAGAAAGAAAATTGTAGTCAATGGGAACATTTCATTAAAAAACATTATTTTGGGAAAACTTACATTCTGAATAAAACAGAAATTAGAAAAAGCCCATAAAATGTGTGTTACAAAATTAACAGTTTATGTTGGCAGGAAGTTCCTGTACTCTTTTCAGTTATGAGAAGATTTTCTCACTATGCTGCCCTATTTAAAGCTTGCTATAATTGACTTACATATTAAAGAAAATAACAGTGACAAAAACAGATTAGGGTGCCTGTGTTTATTGATAACAATTTGTATAGAGAACCTCTTTGAGCAATTTATCCAGTAAGGGATATGCTTAATTGCAGGGAAATATCTGAGTTTATCACAGCTGTAAAAGAGGTTTCTTCTTAAGCTCAAAGTCCTAATCATGTGAATGTCTGATGTGGATTCCAGCTCTATTCTTCTCCGGTCCTGTTTCTTGAAAGAAGCTAAGACATGAATAAAGGATCTACAAACCATTATCTCACATATAACTTTTAACACCATCTCTCCTATGAGCCTCATTCCACTTTGCCAGTTCCAAATTAAAACAGCCTGAATGAAACTCGTGACACTGATGCAGAAAAATGTAACTCACCGGTTCCACTGCAAATAATAAAAGAGTGAGCCCCTGGAGAACCTGTGTGAAGGATTCTTCCTCTCTGAGCAGTGATAGCATGTAATAAACAATGCTTTCATGCAGATTCCCATTATAAAATCCTCACTTGTATCCTACTGTGAAATTGTTTTGTTCAGTAATAGGCTGAAGAAATGGGAGCATGCAGAATGTCTAAAAGTTCCTTTCTGCAAGTAGTCAAAACAATAGAGGATAAATTATTAAAAAATATTTTTTCTGCAAAGGGCCACTCCTCTTGCCTGCGTAACAGCATTTTTCTGGTTCTAGGCTCTTTTCAAAGTGAATACAAATAGTGAATTGAGGTGGGTTTACCAGAACAAACCAAATCAAACCAATGGGATTTCCTTTACTGGGAGGAGAGTTTGGGGATTAACAGATGCCTGCTTGTTAGTGCAGCACTTCACAAAGCTTTTTTATGATATTCTTGTTGGATGGCGGAAGGAATGGACAATAAGTCAGCTAAGACAGTGAATAATATGCAAATGGAAGTTGATTCTGGGTCGTATTAAGATGAATATTTGAATATTTTCTCAAATGAATGCTTTGTATTTGTGACATATGTGCTACTGGTTTTTTATTTATGTTAAGGATACCGATTTTCTTTTAAAATACTATTAAAATGTAAAAAGTGAGTTTGGTTAAATAAAAATATCAAGCAAATCCTGACACAGGTAGTATGCATAATGAATGAGACATGAAACTTGATAGCCTCTGAGGTTTTTACCCACTCTGAAATTGTGTGAAAGGCAAATAGAACCATCCTTCTCCTTAAGCAAAGACAGAATTCAAAAGTAGTAAGTGGCACAGGGAGATGAGCTCGGTGCTTTGCAATGACCTAGAGGGGTGTGTTAGAGAGGGTGGGAGGGAGGCTCAAGAGGGAGGGGATATGGGGATATATGTATGCATATGGCGGATTCACTTTGCTGTACAACAGAAACTAACACAGTATTGTGAAGCAGTTATACTCCAATAAAGATCTATTAAAGAAAAAAAGTATAAGTTGCTAAACATCTTGAACCAGAACTTAAAGCCTTTTGACAATTAAAGGACTGGCAGAAATATGGCTCTCCATTGGAGTCTGGGAAAATAGGCAAACATATATTTTAATCATAAAAATTATCTTTTAATTCTCTATTGTGATATAGCAACAAAAGAAAATGGAATCAGAAGCTCATCAAAAGCTCTTCAAAGTTCAAGTGACCAGCGAAAAGAAAGAACCACTCCCATTCCTGCTTAGAATCCCTTCCCTCTTGCCTTCTTTGTCTGGAGGGGACAAAAAGGGAGGAGTGAGTGTTTCCCTTGTGTAGAATATTCTGGAATATATTCAGGAAGCCATTTCAAATGTCATATTGTAAGGCTACCATATGGGAGAGTAGGTCCTGTTGCGTGGTTAGGTCCCATGGGGCCAGTTGTCTCTCCTGGCCAGCATTCCATTCACCTTCCATCTCTATATCCCATGGGTACCAAGAACTTGGCCCATTTTCTCCCCTCTGGCTACAACCATCTGCCCTTCCACCTGGGTTCCTTGCCATTCAGACCATCACTAACACAGCTTACCAATTTCTCCTTCAGTTTTCTATTGCTGGAAATATCTTTAAACTCGTTGAAATGTTTTCTGTTAATACTGACAGTAAAAACAAAGGCACAGTTAGGAGTGTCTTAGTGTCTCTTTTCTTTTCAATTAAGGGAAATAATTTAAGCCACCATTAGCAGAAATTGTGAATTATGAGGACACAGTCGTATCTTACAGAATTCAAGGGTTCTTACAGAGGCCTGGAAGAAAGCAGTAAAAAGCAGATGAAAACTCAAGCAGCCATGTTTTTGTTCTCTCTGTCTTTCTCTCCTCTTGGTCTCTCCTCTGTGTTTTATCTGTCTTTTTCCTCTGGAAGATCTTTTGTTGCTCAGGAATTATCTCACTTTATTTAAAGCTAATAAGCCGTACTCGTTGTAAATCAACTATACTTCAATAAAAAAGAAAAGAAGAAACATACTCAGTTCTAAATTCCCTGAAAATCATATTGGTCATCTTGTGTCAAGTGTGTACCCTGATGTACAAGAGTGAGATGGGTCTCAGGATACAAACATGGCAAATGAGTGGGTCCATCATGTGGTTGAGAAGAGGGTTCATCATGTGTTTGGGAGCAATTTTCAGGGAAAGGAGGTCACTGCAGCTTGACAGTCCCCACTACAGGGATTGGTTATCTGTGGATGTGGAACTTGGGAACATGGAGGACTGACTGTACTACACTATTTTATATCAGGGAGTTTGGTACCTGCAAGGCAGAAAGGTCCTGGAACTAATCCCCCACAGATACCAAGGGATGACTGTACTATTAGAAAAGATAACATCCTACCCCTGCTCCATTCCCTGAAAAATAGTAATGACTATTTTTAGAAGGAAAGCAGTGGAAATTTTCCAGGCAATCACAATCAGAAAGTTTATTTTCCACGGAAGATATAGTGACTGGGAAAGTTCTTCTGTCTCAAGAAAACAAAATCCGGTGTTTTTGAGTGAATTTTTGGTCTATTTCATTTTAGATGACCTCTGCCAGTGATTTTTACAATTCAGATGTATGAAGAAAAAAAACAGTTTGTTCTTTGATATTGATTTTTTTAAGAATGTGAAATAGTTTACTTACCAAAGAATAAACAGCCCTTTAAACATGGAGGTGATGAACCTTGCCAAAAGACAGAGTTTAAAATCAAATATTCTTTAGGTTAAAAGGACTTCTTGTAGTCTAAGAAAGGCAAATAGGTTCCAATTTGCATATGGAATGAGATAGACTAGAATGAGCTGCCTGGAATGCGATGTTGAGAAGGATTCTGAGCCCACTCTGACTAATGTGGGAGAGTCAAAATAGTCATGAGGGGTAATAACTGTGGGCACATTTCTCATGAATTTTTCATCTATAATCTGTTTTCTGAGATCGAGAGAAGGAAAATCACGTGACCACCAAGGAAGCTGATACTTACTGACTGCATGCTAGTTCCTTGTTAAGAACAAATGAGGGGGCTTCCCTGGTGGCGCAGTGGTTGGGAGTCCGCCTGCTGATGCAGGGGACATGGGTTCGTACCCCGGTCTGGGAGGATCCCTCATGCCACAGAGTGGCTGGGCCCGTGAGCCATGGCCGCTGAGCCTGCGTGTCCGGAGCCTGTGCTCCGCAACGGGAGAGGCCACGGCAGTGAGAGACCCCTGTACCGAAAAAAAAAAAAAGAACAAATGAGGGAGGGAGTCCAAATATGTACTTTTTCAAAGATTAGAATTCAGATATCTAGTGTAAATGTGGGGTGTGTGTCTGTTGGAGAAGGTAGAAGTTGTAAATAGAGAAAGAGATGGAATATTTAAACCAAGAACTTTCCAGAAAAACCCAGATCATTTAATTAAAGTAGTTCCAGGATCTTACATTCTGGGTCAAGAAAATTAACACACAGGAAGCAATTGTTAAATTTATAAGACAGTATGTCAAAGAAAAATTGTACCAAACAAGTTAAACAGATAAAGACGACTTTATTCAAGATTATTGCAATAGGGGTCAAGACAGTTTCAACAGAAGAAAAGAGTTCAACTCAACTTCACTAAAACAAAAGACACACTGGAGGACATTGGTGGGAGAGGTCCATGTAACTAGGCCCCCTTGTCTTGGTGTTCATTAAATTTAGGCTCCTCCCATCCCGCAGAGTGGGACCCTATTTTTCTTGATGATTACATATCAAAGGGACGACTCCCAAGTCCTTGAGAAAGACATTCCTGGGTTGTAAAACTGGTAGGAGTTTAGAAGATTAATGATCTCAAAGGGGCAGAGAAGGGGACTTCCCTGGTGGTCCAGTGGGTAAGACACTGAGCTCCCAATGTGGGGGGACCTGGGTTTGATCCCTGGTTGGGGAACTGGATCCTGCATGCTGCAACTAAAGATCCCGCATGCCACAACTAAGACCTGGTGCAGCCAAAATAAATAGATAAATATTACAAAAAAGGGGGCAGAGAAATAGCTTATAACTGCAAGTTTCTAAAGTAAATGCTCTAAGTATTGGTAAAAGGAGGTAAGGAGCCTTTAGATAGGAAGAAACCTGTTAAAAGTTTAGTTAAGTTGAAGGGAATGTTAAAGCCTTTTTGGCCAAGTGTCAAATTTAATTCTGAGCTGTGTAGTTCAGGATACACATAGAGTAGCATTTCAGAGAGGCTGGAAATCAGAGAGAGATCAACAGAGTTTTCTGGTGGTGGAAAGATTTGAGTTGTCCTTTGTTTTTTTTTCTGATGAAAAACTTATTCTCACATTATAGCTTAACAAAATCATGTTTTTCAGACCATACAGATGAGTGTTACATAATAGCAAGCTCATAACAGTCAATTAGTAAGGGTTTTCAGAGGTAAAGACTGGTTTCTTTTATTTTTCCACTCATTTAATTTATTTCACTTGAGTTTCTCTTTGACAAATCTTGTAAAGTAACTGGAAAGAAAGACATTTCCATCAAGAGCAGCACAATGAGTGATGACCGGTAGGACACAGTAAGTGCTATATGTGGAGAACCAACTGGGACTTACTTTTTTTTTTTTGCGGTACACGGGCCTCTCACTGTTGTGGCCTCTCCCATTGCGGAGCACAGGCTCCGGACGCGCAGGCTCAGCGGCCATGGCTCCCGGGCCCAGCCACTCCGTGGCAAGTGGGATCTTCCCGGACCGGGGCACGAACCCGTGTCCCCTGCATCGGCAGGCGGACTCTCAACCACTGTGCCACCAGGGAAGCCCGGAACTTACTTTTAAGACAAGGCTATTCCTCAGTTTTAGATCAACTTAAACAATCTCCTCTTCTCCCTTCCTGTAAGCCCCCGGGTGCCATTGTTTTGTCGTCCTCAAAGCTGCCAGCTCATGCACTAACCAGTGGGGTTCTTTCCCTCCAAGAGTGTGCAGTGGGACCCAGACTCCCCTGCCCCTTTTGCTGCCTGCAAAGACAAGCCTTGGTAGATTTGTTCTGTTAGTTGTTTCCTCCTACTCATTGTCAGGCCTGAGAGACATACCAGATATGGGGAAATTAAAAACAAAATAAATCATATACAGCTCTCCATTTGTCAAGCCTGAATCCTTTCTGGCATGTTAACTGGAAACCCCACAGGATTTTTCCTTCAGGCTTTTGTTTCAAAGCTCATTAGCCCTCACCTTTCCTTCAGACTTTCTCCCACGTCTAAAATTGTAGGTGAAAAGCAAGCCAACCGCTTGCCCACCAAGCCAAGGCAAAGCAGTATGGGCCAGCTCTTCTCAAACACTAATTAGCATTATTGTAGATCTGCACACAAGGTGACAACCCTGACCCATTGGAGGATAACTTTTGCAGGGAATGCTAGTATTGGGAGGACAAATGGCAGAGTGCCAGCGGCTTGGAGCCTTGAGTCTAGAGTCAGGCCTGGCTTTCAATCCAACTTCTTTCAGCTACTTACCCTGTGACCTTGATAGATTATACATTCTCTCTAAATGCCAGTTTCCTGATTTATTAATAAAAATAAGGGAATCATAAATGAAACCATATTTTCATCTTAAATTGTTATTTTGTCTCGAATGTTGCTTTCACAGTAAAAGCCATGTGAATTCAGTGGCACCACGGCTGCTGGAAAAAAAAATTTTTTTAACTTTTATTGTTGACCTATGCTATTTTTTAGAATTTTTTTAGGGTGTAAGATCTATTCTCAGCATATTTCTGAAAATATATATGAGTCTTTCAAAGGGTACAGAGATTTCTAAGGAATATTAAGACAAATACAGTAGTAGCATGAGCTAAATATACCACACAATTCACATCTTAAAAGCAAGAAAAAAGAATTTGTTGCTTGCAGACCAGGAGTCGTTAACTGGCTAGTGCAGTAGATTGATTTGAGTGAGAAAATTGGTTTGAGTGAGGAGCCTTCGTTCTTTTCACAGGCCTCACGCCTGACATTTTGAGAATTCCAATTCAGGACACATCTGTGACAGCTTCAGTTGCTGAGAATTCAGTAAGACCCTGTATGTTTTACTGATAGTTGAAAAAAACAAAACATACAAAAACAACCTGGTGGTTGTATATAGAGGTCACCTGTGGTTCTGAAAAAATGTGTGGAATTGCCAACCAAATCAATGGAAATTTTTATTTAAGTCATCTCTACAGATCTCCTTTACTCCTATCTCCCACCCCTCACAGCTAGTCACCCACTATTCGATGCTAGAAAAGAAATTTTACTGTGAAAAACAACACTGAACCAGTAATCTCTAAAAACCCATCAGCAATATTGAAATATGCTATTGGCAGTTGATGGTAAGCTAACAAATTCATGGGCTGTTCTGTTGCAAAAGAATCATCAGTTTTGTCAATCAATCAAAGTGAGCGTTCACATGAATTTTCCACTTCTTTCCTCTAAAATACAAAAAGCCTTTCTTTTCCTTTCAGTTGCTGTCAGAGTAGATATTTATACCAGAGACATGCCCATGAAAGGGAGAGGGGTGTGCATATCAGAATTACTTAAGGGATTTTTTCAAACACATGGTTCAGTCATCATCTTTTTGTAATCTGCTACTGCATTCATTTAATATTTATTAAGCATCTACTATTTCCTAGGGGCCATTCTTGGTAATAATATTTATATAGAGGTAACTAGGTGGCAAGGTCCCTAATCTCCTGAAGTTTAAATTTGTGATGGGGGACAGATAGTTAACAAGTAATCAGATGAGCAAGATAATTTAAGATGGTGAAAAGTGCCATGAAGAAGGTAAACCATCATGTTTCAATAGAGGGTGACTGGGATGGAGGAATTTTTGACTGGGTGGTCAAGGAGGATTCCTTAATCTATCTGAATCACTTTCTCCTTCGGAAAATTATTATTATAACATCTACTAGATGAAACTAATGTGAAGATTAAGAGTGATAATATCTTTTAGATTGCCTGGCTCATAGTAAGCACTCAAAACTAGTAAGTATTCAGTAAATGGTAGTTAGTGTTATAATGGTTTTATGGCTTGGTCCCTCTAGGGATAAGGATATTATCTAAAATGATTCCCTGGATGCATCCAAACTACAGGACTCTCGTTCTTTTCAAAGGCAATTGTTTCAATTCAGGGATTAGTCAAGGATGACTAAACCATGCTATGCAATGAATATGTTTACTAGGTAGCTCTCTTATCATTCCCCATCCCATGATTCTTCCTCTGACCCAGGGCAGTCTGTTCACCACTTTTCTCATATGAAGAGTGACATATCAGCTCTTCTGGGAACCAGGAGAATATGGAGGAATTAAAATCAAAGTTTAAATTATCTTCAAGAGGAATTCTAATAATATGATTTCTACCTTTTAGTACAACAGTCTTTCCCCATTTATCTGTACACTCTTCTTTTTTGTATAAGAAATGGTTGATGTCAAATGCCTGCTCCAAATACCACCAACGCAAGCTGTTCCTAAGACAAAGTTGAATATACATCGATTACCGAGGTAAGAGAGACCACCTAGACTGGGCTATTGGCAGGATCTCAGAGGAGTAAAGACAAGGTCAGAATAAACTGAGAATTGGAAGTTTGGTTTAAGGTGGGTCTTTTCAATCTAGGGATTTGACTGAAAGTGGGTAAAGATCATAACGTAACAGTTTAGTCTTGGTAAAAATAGCACAGGCAGGATTTTGAGTGAAGGGGCTCGGAAGAGTCTTAGGGTATTAACTGTGCATTAATACTTCGTTTCAAAGTCTGGATGAGACTTTTGGGAATTTCCTGTGTTTCACAACCAAGTTATTTGCTGGGGCATGAGTTTCCTAGAATAGTTAAGTTATGCTAATGAGGATAATGGAATAGTAACGACAGGTTAACGTAAGCAGTAAACTGGGTAGAGAACAGGTAGTTTCAGTTTTCAGTGGGAAATACCACTGCATGGGCTCCACCCATGATCAATGAAATGAAATTAAAAGGCAAGTGGGGCAGTTCTACAACAAAGGGTGCATATTCAGCTAATAGGGGAAAAGTCTAAAGTCCTCATGAAGGAGGGAAGTCCTTCCATCTTTAGTTCAAAACTGAAACAACTTTTGTCAATTATTTTCTCATATTTTGTGATCCAGTTGTTTTCTTCTGTGAGATGGGAAAACAAGACTTAAATACAGGAGCAGGAATTTACTACATTGAAAAATATTGTGTCTTACATTAAGGTTTCAATTTATATGATATTTTAAACATTTTGATAGGCCTCGATTGAGGGAAACATGTTTTAATTAAAGGACTTAACGGTTTTTTGAAGAAGCATCATGCTGATACACCTTCCAGGGAGACAGGAGCTTGGTTTCCTGACCCTGGGTCCAGGGCCCTAGCATGCATCTTACATCTGAGCTAATTGGTACCGTCCACAGAGCTCCCAGCCTTCTGGGTCCCTGATGTGTTTCCTTTTCTATAGAGATAATGAGTGCTATACACATAGACTTCACCTTTACCGCTTCCAGACTTGTGTAAATGATTTGATATCTCTTAATAAATGCCAAACGGACTAGGATGAGCATAAAGTTCTTATAAGGGAAATAATCTGTATAATCCTAAGAACTGAACAATCACAGCTTCCAAAGACCTACATTGCTAACAGCAGTAGCAAAGTGATAGTTACTGAGGTGAAAGTTTGTAACGAAAAATGAGTCTTTCTTCATAAAAGCAACATGATACTTGAAGGGGTTCCATGGAAGTTATTCCTTGAACATTTAGAGATTGACTGTTTTGGGGGTCATCTTCATAAATTTTTTTTTTTTTTTTTTTGTACGTGGGCCTCTCACTCTTGTGGCCTCTCCCGTTGCGGAGCACAGGCTCCGGACGTGCAGGCTCAGTGGCCATAGCTCATGGGCCTAGCCGCTCCGCGGCATGTGGGATCTTCCCGGACCGGGGCACGAACCCGTGTCCCCTGCATCGGCAGGCGGACTCTCAACCACTGCGCCACCAGGGAAGCCCCATAAATTATTTTTCTAATTAGTAGTTGGTTACCAATTAACTTTTCACAGATAATTTGACCAAGATACACAAGTTAGCATCAGGTTAGTTTCCAGGGGTAGAACAAATAAATATTTAGACACTATAGTAGATTGTCTTAATGGTGACACTCTGGTGCCATGCTACCTTTCTCTGTTATGCCATTTTAACTGAAATACCTGTGTTTTTGGTGCTAGCCTATTGAGCATTCTACAGTTTACTTACGGAGTCAAATTCAAAGATTCTTAAACGTTATACAACATGTGATTTCTTTAGAGTTGTCCTATGTTCTAGAAAGATGAGTTAAGAAATTGCCTGAGAGTTGGACATAATTCCAAATTGTTGTCACCCTCCATTAATTGTTTGAGTGTATCTCCTTCAGCCCCTCACTGTTCCCAGATATAGTAACAGGTATCTGTGTTCTAAGTCAGACTGTGAATAGTAATAGGAAACCATTTGAAGGGGATAAATATGGCAGGGCCAAGTGGAGGATGATGACAGTGAGAGGTTGATTGGTGAGCAGCTCTGCTGGTGACAGGTAACCTGTCTGCTCACAGATGAGGTGCCCAGAAAGAAACAGAGAAAAAGACCCAAATGACCCCTGTCAGTGGAGGCTATCGGGGGCTAAAAAACCTGCGGAAAATTCAGCTAGGTTAGTTATTTGATATTATGCAGTCAAAATGAAAGATTCTTTGTGTGTAATAGTGTTTGTTGTTTAATATAAACCAATTTTGATCAATAAAACTTAGGTGTGTCCACACATAAGAGACTTTGTTTCTTCCACAAACTATTCACCTAAATGCATTATACTTCATTAAGTTAAATGTCAAACACATGCATTCCAGGGTTAATAAATAGCTATGCAACACAACAGAGGGAAGTGGGTGCCAAGAATATGAAGACCTTGTGCAATAAACTATGGCAGTTTTTTCACAAACCTTTTGGGTTACAAGAATTACAGGATTTTTTTCCCAAAGAAATAGCAAAACTGTTAGATGTGCTTTTTTATAACTGCCAGCTAAACAATAAACAGTGCTTAGTTTTCAAAAACTGTTGACATTTGTCTTGCTAGAAAACAAGCGCTCTGAATAACGGGTATTAAATTGAGGTAAATGTCCTGTGACTAACGTAGATCGTTTACATAACAGAAATAGAGGGATTTTAGCAATGACAACATGTGCACATATATATGCATATATGTAACATTGTCACTTTTAGACAGTGACCTCTTGCTTGGCTTGATTCCAATAAAGAATAGGAGAAGCTTAAAATTAATTACATGGCAGCAAGCAGAGGCATGAATGTGGCAATTAATTTGATTTCTACAAGTAGCTTGCTAATAAATGGAGATAGGAAAACCTAGTTATGGCTGGAAATTTCAAATCCCTTCAACAGTAAAGCTGTGTCATATTCATGACACATACTGATGTATGAAGATAAATTGCCTGTCACTTGGTGTGGAAGATACTGCTTAAGTTGTACATTAGATGCATATTAAGTTGTGTAGAAGCACACATTTAGTCTGTTTCCTCTAGGTAATGTAGCTCATTCATAATGTCATTTTCTTGGATGTGCTGAAGTGGCTAAATGAGCATAAAAGTTATTTATACATTAGCATGGTATGTAGAACATCACTGTTTTCTACTTTTCAGAGGGGCATAGGCAAAGTTGACAGGGCTGAGTTTATGCAGGCTCTAAAAAGCAACTCCAGTTCTAATTAGCATTTCTTCTTGAATCTGGAATGGGGTGAGGGGAGTAAATTACACATCTGAGGTGAAGTGTTCGCCTTCTTCTGACAACCTATTCATACAAATTGAATGGGCCAGCCTGCAAACATGGAATGCTTCAAAGTTTCCTCTGGTTACAAAGAACCCTGAAGTCTTTTGTAAGATGTACCCTTAGATAATTAACATGGGATTTCTGTACAGTTATTCATTTTTGATGAATCCCCCACTTCAAAAATGAGTGGGATGTAGCTTACTTATAACAGGAAGAATTTTAATTGTCCACAGCACCCCTCTTTGGTGTACAACTACTAATCCACTCAGATGTTATCTAAAGTTGCACGAGGCATGGTACGAGCAAGTGCCCCATCTCATCTGATAAGGACGTAGTAAATATGTAATTGAATTTGGTTTTTCTGGCAAGCTGTGATTTGTCCTTCCTTTAGGCCCTCAGCATGAGCTACCTTTCATTGTCATAATCTCTCTGCACCATCTGGACCTCTATAAAGATGTTGGTGTCAGCTGTGAAATGAAAGACAAGGAGGATACTAAATAAAACTTACATAGTGAGAGAAAATGTTTATTGTTGATGTTAATCATAAGTGTATCTTTTGAGCTTTTCACCTAAGGTTATTAAAAGATTCTCTCAGCATCAGTTTCAGTCTCAGTTTGGGGATTGATGGCAATAGTGCTGCACAAGGAGGTTAAACAGTTTGACAAATAACAAATGATGAGACATGAGAGGAAGAGATATATATATATATTTTACTCATTCATTTAACAAACATTGGTACTCACTATGTAGAGATAATGATCTAAGTAGCGTGACTGTATAATCTGTCTTTCAATCTGGGACATTAGTAAGAGTTAAAGGAGGAGCTATTAGACGTTACACTGCGTTAAAAAACATAAACTAGGACCATCCTAGGCAAACGAGGAAGAAGCGCCATCTTATTTCTTGGCAGCAGAAGATGCAACTAGGTTTTAAACCTTACAGCGCGCCTCAAACATATTTTCTTTAGGTCTTTGCTCAAGTGTTAAATGTCAGATTAAAATACTGCAGCCTTCCTTTACCATCGGAATTAAAATGGCAGCAACCCTCTGTATTCCCTAATCCTTGCCCCCTGCCTTATTTTTCTCCTTAGTGCTTATCACTTTCCAATATACCATTTAATTTGTCTTCTTTCCTCTCTGTCTCTCTTCATTAGAAGATAAGCTCAGTAATGGCAGGGATTTGTGTATGTTTTCTTCATTGCTGTATTCCCAGCATGTGGAGTAATGTCCAGCACATAGTGAATGCTAAATAAGTACTTGCTGAATGGATGTATTTATCCATTATTGAGCCTCGGTTTTGAGTTGGGTGTGGTGCTAGGTGTTAGAGGTACCAAAATGCACAAAAATCTTTCTCTGCCTTCATGAGGCTCCTAAATTAGTTAGAAGAAATAATTATTCTTATAAGTGAAATCAAAAAAGTGATAATTCATGATGTCTATAGGTGTTTGAAGATTGGTACCTTAGGAGGTTATATAATTCAGATATTAACCAAAAAATATTTTATAACTAAAAAAACTGATAGTCTTTCACGATACTTTCATTTTCTTCTGAATTTTATTGTAAAGTTTTAATAATACTTTTTGTGTCGCGTCACCTTCCATGTCATACCAAATGGATCATTTGATAAAAATCAAGTATCAAATGGGTTAATAAGAAGTCTCAATTTTATTTTGAAGCTGGGAAAAACAACTCTAGAAATTGGAGCATGGCTGCTTAGAAAGAATAGAAAGGGAAGCAGAGTACTAATATTATTTTCAGTTTTAACAAAAGTCTCTAAATAAAATAGCTTAAGGGATTGAATTTTTGATGTACCTTTTAACATTGAACATTTTCAGTCTGTCAAGAGGGGAAGAGGCAGCCCTAAACTTGTAGTCAAGAACACCATGCTCTTTTTTCTAGAGTTCTGTCAGAAGTAGCTTTGTGATCTTGGGCAACAAGATACTTCATCCTTTTTCTATATCAGCTTTTTGGCTCGTTGAATCGTAAGTTCTATAAGTCTCCTGTTATAGTTTCCTAATGCTGCAGTATCAAAGTACAGTAAGTCCCCTACGTACGAACGAGTTCTGTTCTGAGAATGCGTCTTGTAGGTCCAATTTGTTCCTAAGCCCAACAAAGTTAGCCTAGGTACCCAACTAACACAATCGGCTATATAGTACTGTACTGTAATAAGTTTATACTTTTCACACAAGTAATACATAAAAAACAAATACAAAAAATAAAACATTTTCAGTCTTACAGTACAGTACCTTGAAAAGTACAGTGGTACAGTACAAGAGCTGGCATACACGGGCTGGCATCGAGTGAAGAGGCAAGAAGAGTTACTGCCTGGAGGAGGGAGAGGAGGTGGGAGATGGTAGAGCGGAAGGATCGTCAGCAATGGGAGGTGGAAAGCAAGCTGCAGTTTCATTCATGCCTGACATTGATGGCACAGGTTCTGGTTCCTTGCTGGATTCAGTTCTATCTACCCTCTTGAAAAAAATGATCCAGTGATGTCTAGGTAGTAGCACTTTTTTTCTCGTCATAGATGGCACGGTAGCAGTGGATTGCATTCTGAACGGCTGCTGCAACCTTCATGTACCGTTCTACATTCAGGTCCTATGCCTCAAAAACTAACAGGGACTCCTCAAATAAAGAAAATCCCTTCGCCATTACTTGCGTCGTGAATCTCTTCGGTTCTTCAGTTACTTCTTCTTCCTCTTGTCTCTCTTTGTCCTTTCTCTGGTAAAGTAAAGTACACAAAAACACAACCACTTGTAGAGGATGCACGCATGTGACAGTGAACACCAGACACGCGAACTAACTTACATGATTGAAAGTTTGCAACTTGAAGGTTAATATGTAGCGGACTTACAGTATCAAAAAGTGGATGGCCTACAACAACGGGAAATTATTTTCTCACGGTTCTGTAGGCTAGAACTCTGATGTCAAGATATTGGCAGGGCCATGCCCTCCCTGACAGCTCTAGGGGAGAATCATTCTTTGCTTCTAGCTTCTGGTATTTTCTGCTAACCCTTGGCATTCTTTGGCTTTTAGATGCATCACTCAAGTCACATGCGTGTCTTTTCCCGTGTGTTTTCACATTGTCTTCCCTCTGTGTGTGTCTGTCTCTGTGTCCAAATTTCCTTTTTTATAAGGACACCAGTCATATTGGAGTAGGGCCCACCCATTGATCTCATTTTGACTTGATTATCTCTGCAAAACCCCTGTTTCCACATAACACCACATTCTGAAATACGGAGGATTAGAACTAGCAGTTCAACCCCCAACAGTTCCTTTAGGTTCAACATGGCTATTAATTCTAAGTAATAGCAAGGAGAATTAATGTAAATTAAAAAAAAATCATATATTGCTTTGAGATACCCCAAAACTATTATTTAAAGCCATATCTGTTTTTTCTATCTTTTCACATCATCTAAACACAAAGATCTAATGGGTCATTATGGAAAATAGAATGATTTTCATGATTTATATACATATTTTTACATGATTTATAATGGATTTCAGATTAATGCCTAAACTAACATTGAAAAGAAACATGATTTGAAAGCCTACAAGTTTCAGTATTTATATTGAACTAGGTCCCTTGTAGAAGAAAATGACACGTTTTATAAAATTTGAACAACTTTTTTTTCAGCCATTTTTTCTCTGCTGCTCCCTAAGATTAAGGTAGATTAAGGTAATTTTTAGCTGTGTGTCACTCAGGCAGTGGTCTCATGAGGCTAACAATGCAGAATATTGAAGGATTGGTAACATAATAGAATTCTAACTCAATACCCAGAGTAAAGAAATCAGTTCACTGTGGATTACCATGAATTCACATTGGGTATTTCTAGGTATACTTCTGAAAAGAATTTCTATAACAATTTTTCTGTATTTCCTAATAAAAACAGAATTTTTAAAATAATTACTACATTTTCATAAATGTCAAGCACATTTGAACCACTTAAATCTGTTAAAACTTATTCTGTCTCTTTTTCTGGTTTATGCAAAAATATTATTGCATGCATCTCAAATGTAATAAAAAAGCCTTTCCTTCTTACTCAGCTACTGTTATAGAAAATCCTATTCAGAAATAGTATTGATTTAATTCTTCACTACTAGGGCTAAATGCTTCTCAGGTATAGAACCTAACAAATTGCCACACAGTAAGGTGAAATTTTTTCAAGGTGTTAGAATAGATAATATATATCCTGATTTGTCCATTTTTCTTATGATTTTAATACTTTTAAAGTATCAGTCAAATCAAATTTGATTTCATTTCATACCTCCAGAAAATATGTGGTCAAAAGAGTTGTGCAAATCCATGAGAACTTTTGACATCCTCACTGAGGTTTCGGAGGCTGTTGACAGAAGCTGCTGTGTTGAAGCCTCCGTTGCGCAGAACTAACTTGCTTTCCTCTGAAAGACCTGTTAATGTTAATCTGATTTATGATGGGACATGTTCTTAATAGACCAGTGCTTCTGGAATCTTGTTACCAGGGATTCTAACACATTGCTGACTTAATTCACTTCTCTTTCCCTTTCATTGGTAATAAAATTCAGGAGAAAGGGCTATATTTTGACAATGTGTATCTTAATCAAAGATCATTCCCTTATCTTTTCTTCTTAAATAGTTTTTTTAAAGTGCATGTTTATTTTTGTTTTACCATTGTCATTGTTCTAATTTGCCACATCAAAGAGTGCCATACCTGAGAAGCAGCTGTTTGTTTCAGTGGGTTCAATGTATTGTGTCCATGTTAAGAAACTTTCTGATTCCCTGCAATCTTTAGGTCTTTGCAGTAGGAGGGATGGCAAAGAGAAAGGAAGGGGAAGGAATGTCCAGTTGAAAATCATGTGAGCCATGGGACAAAGGCCTTTCTGACAATCCTCTTTCTCACCCAGCCCATCACTATGAATCAGTTACACACTCATAGTCTATAAAATGTATAATCCAACAAATTTTTTTAAGACATATGAGAATTTCATCAACATACTGTGTTCTTTCTCCACACTGCTGAAATACATCTCTGATTGATCAATAGATCATTCAACATACTTATAGAACATCCTACCACATGTGCTTAACACATGAACAGGCATTATGATAAATTTACATAAATATAGAAATAGTGCTGTAATTTGGTGCTTGTCATCTAGTTTACTTCATTTTTCTTTAATCTTGTTTATGGAAGAGGTAATTTTTTACTCAATTCTGTACTTTACCTCTGTATTGCTTAATCAGGAAAGAAAGTTTTGGATTAAGGTAACAGCTCAACATTATTTAAATTACAAAATGCATAGGAATTCTTAGAGTGAGGCCATCTTTATAGCAATATAACTTTCATTTCAACGACAAAGCCATCATTGAAAATAAGTAGAAAAATAAAACATTGGAGTAGAAGTTACATTAGATTACTTAACTTTGTAGCCTGAATTCTTGATTTGTAAAAGTGATTCCTAAGAACGGACCTACCTGATAATGCTTTGTGAAGCTTGGAAGAAATACATTTTCAATAACATATTTGTTCGAAGTATATTTGCTATTATTTGAGTAGACAATTATATATCATTTTCCAAAGTTTGAGGCTTAAAAAAATCTTTAACATACCTTAGAACATACCTTAGAAATGACAGTGTAAATAAACAGAAAGGTATTTGGAAAAGTAAAAACTTGACCCAGTTTCAGCTTTGTAGAATAGCATATTGTATAAAAAACATTATCCATATATAATAAGCAAAACCCTATTAGAGATATGAAGTAGGGTTATTTTTGATGAGTATTTGGAAATAGAATATGAATGCTTGATTTCATGCTTTTATGAAAAAATAATTTTTCACACAAGGAATGGTCAACCACAATTATCTCTCAAATAAGTGAAGCACATACTTATGCTAGCCTCCTGTTAACTTCTGTTAGTGCAAGCACTAGGAGTACAGAAAAGACAAAACAGTTTAATTGTTAAGCATGCCCTTTACCCTTAAGGAGCTCCTTGTATAGTTGCAGAGGTAAAATCAGCATAAACGTAAGCTGCTAAAAGGTAGTATGATAGTGGTGGGAGGTCAAAGGAGGGAGAGATTATATGGGCTGAAATTCTTCAGGTGTCATAGAGGAGGAGGGGCTTGAATTTGAATTAAAGAGGATTGATATTTGCATGCTCTAAGGAAAGGAAGGTATTATTAATCTTGATTCTAGCAATGAAAAAATAAGATAAGAAGGAATTACAAAGCAGACTGATCTCTTTATGTCTTGAAAAATATCTACAAGAGAAAGAAGAATAATTATCTTGTTTCTTGTCTATCAAATTGACACCAGCCAGTTGAGGAAAGCTATGACTTATGTAAGCGTTGATTTTTAATATATTTAGTAGCTATAGTAGCAGTTATTTATTGAACAATTACTTTGTGCTGGCCACTATACTAAATGATTTATAAAAATGTTGACGTTGAAATCTTTCAATAGCACCATAAATTAAAATTATGTTTCCCAGTTTTGTAAGTACTGTAAAGAAAATGAACCTCAACATGATGAAATTATTTGCCTAAGTTAATAATGTTTGCATGGAGGACAACCTGGATTCTTACCTACCTGATTCACAATTATTCCTGCCCTAAACCAGTGTGTTATACTGCCTCAACCAAATGCAAAGAAGATGCTCAGTTTCCACTTAAAAAAAAAAAAAAAAAGATTGAGCTCAGTCATATTTTAAAGGGTAATGTGATCCTCTTTATGCTATTCTCCAAAATATTTAGTGGCATTCTTACATGGCTGTGAGTAGATAACAGCAAGGTTATAGAGTTCTGTTGTTTCATAAGAACATTGTTCATTGGTTGATTCATCAATTATAGAAAATTAATACCTCTTAATTAGCAGGCGATGTGTTTTTCCCTGGGAATACAGTGATAACCAGAGTGGATTTCTTTTCACAAAACAAAGTCTAGTTAAGGGTATGATGTTACAGAAGGTATCTTCAGGGTTTGTACTTTTTTACTGTTGAAAACCCAGACATGTCCATGTGCTTGGGATCTTGATTTTTGAATATTGTTCTAGGTGATTTATTACAGTTATTTCTATTTTTTAATTTCCATAAAACAATTGATGTCTATAGATATTGTCAGGATCAATATCTGTTCCAAAAGATTCTGTTACAATCATGATCCCTTAGTGACTTAACTGTTTCTCATACACCAAGTATATAGAAATCTAAAGGATCCTCAAATTTGTGACTTAGAGCAAGATTACAGAAGATCACAGACGATAAACAGAACAAAACATTTTAAAAATAAAAAACAAAACCTGCTCTATTACTGTGACTAATTAAAACCAGAAATGTCTCTTTTTCTCATTTGTTTCCAAAACTAGAACATTTTAGGGTTTATAGTGACTGAGAGCATGTTTTCACATTTAGCAAATGTGAAGAGAATATTAAAGTTTTCAAGAATTAGAATTAAATTAGAATGAAAAGACGTCTGTAGTTATACTACCCTCTTTTAATTTGAAGAATTAACATGGAGAGATTTGGTGGTATGTCCAAAGTTGTCTCTATTTTATAGATAAAGAAAATGGGACTCAGTACATGAAGGCTTCTGGCCCCAAACAACCTATTTTGTAAGGAAAAGAGCCTGAATTCTAACTTATTAGCCTCATCTGATTTTGGCTGGAATGTCTGATATCAGCCCTCAACTTCAGGGTTTTTCCACACAGTGTGTATACTTCAGCGGCATAAATGAATGTGATTATGTCTGGAAAAATATTATTATTCATTTAGGATTAATACAATTAATTATCTCAAAGTTTAATTTTGAATATTTATACCCATATTTCCACACAAAACTTGAATATTCTCAAAGTAAATATCATCTACTGGCATGTCAATTATCATTATTATTGGAAACATTTGCATTTTTTAAGTCACAGGGTAGATTAATTGACTAGAATTTACAAATAAAATTAAAGCCTTCTTTTAGAATCAGTAGTTGAATTCCCTTAACTAAATATCAAAATATTATTTTTAAATGTAATTTTTCTCTTTATTGTTGAAAAAACAACAGGATGAAATTAAGTAAGAAATTGAAACTAAAGGTCAAACATAATTTTCTTTGGTAGGCCTTTTGATTTGCCTAAATACAGTTTTATTTTAAGGGTATCATTAGTTTTCATTTATATCATATTATTCCATCTTACACTTAGGAGTTTAAATCTATTTGAGGAGATGATCTAAAAGGTGACTTCCTAAAGATCAATTGTGGTTTATGAGGCCTGTTTAAATTACAAAAATTATAGGGAAGGTGAGCTTACATGGTAGAAGATACCCCATGTGAAAGCAGTTTTGAAAAGTAAGCTCTTCCTGGGCTGTCTGTGGTTATCTTTGTTATTCACAAAAAATACAGATCTAAGGGAAACCCTAGTAATTTTGTTGCCTTTCTGATATGAAAAAGGACAAATCTAATAGCCTGGTCTGCACTACTAAAGAGCAGGGAAGAACAAAATAAAAGACACTGACTAAATCATAGAGTATTAGAGCTGCAAGAGGTAGGGACCCTCTATCCAGTCCAGTGTTGATCTAAGGACCATCTGCCTCAGCATCATTAGGGCTCCTTATTACAAAGGTAGATCCCAGAGCCCTAACTCAGACCTGGTGTTGGGTCCTACCTAGGAATCTAAGGTACACACACACACATACCCCTCACAAGGGATATAGTAAAGATTAGAATTGCTTATCTAATCCAGACACTTCATTTTACAAATGAGTAAACTGGGACCCAAAGAGATTCAAATTTACCTGAGATTATCTAGTTTGTTACGGGCATCCTTCAAATACAGATTTTCTGACTTTCCCTATCAATGAGTCCCATTTCAATTTAGCACCCTTATGACACATGAAACTAGTCACTATGGATTTTGTTGTGGTTGTTCTTTTTCTCATGAAATTCAGGCAGTTGAGTTAAACCCAGAGAGAAACTGAGAACCAAATCCTTTAAAATTGCAAAACCACTTAATTGTCTGAGAAGTCCAAGATGTACTCATGAGCCCCATTTTGAACAAAATTGACAAAAGGTTATTCACTTATGATTTATTATTGTCTCTTGTTCATCTAGAAGACACATCCATTCAGATAATTAAAACTGATCACAAATAATCATAAATGTAGGAGCAAAACCCATCCCATGTTCAATTATTTGGATACCTTTTGTGTACTCTCCTGGCTATTCTTAGTTTTTTAACAAGCCCAGTTATGTATTTCAGCCATCTTAGTTAGTGCCCATGTACACCTGCTAGTTAGTTAATTTTTTAACTTTTTTATATAGCAGGTTCTTATTAGTTATCCATTTTATACATATTAGTGTATATATGTCAATCCCAATCTCCCAGTTCATCCCACCACCACCACCCACCGCTAATTCGTTTTGATAACTAATTTTGCATTAACTATTTTGTGAGATTTGAGAGTTATGTAATCTGGATACAAGTCCTTTATCAAATATAAGATTTGCATGTTCTCCAAGTCTGTAGCTTGTCTTATAATTCTCTGAGCCATGATTTCCACAGAAAAAAGTTTTAATTTTGATGATGTGTAGCATTTCTAAATCTTCTCATACTTTCTCACTATATCTGTACACTCCCTTAATATTTTAATACACTGGGAAAAACAGAAACATCGAATATATGATATTTGAGCCCTGTATTATATGGATCTTGTGTTGACCTTCACCCTTGGCTATTCATTCTGTCATTTTTCATTATCTTCCCAAACCAACTGACCCATAGGATTTTTTTCTCTCTGTCAAGATCTCATTTCATTTCCAAAACTGTCACGTTAGGCCTTTCCAACTCCCTTTACACCCGTTAGTTTCCAAGTTGTGTAGATTATTTTTGTCCAACCTTTCTTCATATATACCCATCTCTGTTTTCCGTTGTTGTCATCATCATAGTTCAGGTCTTTATCTTCTTATGCGACCCTGCTAACTGGTCTGCTAACACTGATTTTCCAGGTTTTAGTATATTATGCATGACCAAAATAATATTTTTATTATATTATCCCCTGCTCAGAAACTTTCTCCAGTTTACCGTTGCCTAGAGGATGTGATCCAAACTTGGAAACCTATTGTAATTTAAGGTCTTCCATACTGTAGCCCCATTTTTCCTTGCTTGCCTACCATTATCACTCACATGTGAAAAATCAGCTCTACTAAAAAGGCCATTTCTCTTGCACCAGTGCTGTTAATAATACATAAGAAATAGCTCCTACTTTCCTGATCTTAGGAAATATAGTTTGTAGTTTACAAAGCAAACTGGTGTTTGTATGACACTGAAAGTCAACCACCAGTTCCGTACATATTCTGGAGAATTCTCTTGTCATATTATGAGACTGAAAATATGACCCAAACATAAGGGTGTTTTTTTTTTTAAGTCATTTAAAAAATCTGCTTAGAAGGAATGCAATTTAGAATTAACCTTAAAAATTTAGGAGATTTTTGGGAGAAGCCACTTTATGCACCTGTTTCCAATAAAGATTACCTCTCTGGAACAAATTTTCCAGGAACTAAAATGCCCACGAGAAACTTAGAGAAGCAAAGCATTATTATTATGTTCACCTTAGAAACACAAGGCCTCTGCTTAGTGATCTATTGTGTCATATATCCAGAGACATGAATATTTCTGATAGTTAAGTTGTCATGGTTTCAGGCTATCAAACTCACTCTGGCTACCAAGAAAAATAGGTGAGTTTATTAAGAGGATACCTTAATTTGCTTGAGCAAATTATGTAATTTTTAGACTATTTTTATTTTTATGATTCATTTTCCGGGGCTCCCAATTTCTTTCATTCAGATTTCCAGTTTTTGGAAGAGAAAATCTGATTAGCCTGCTGCAGGTATCTCCCTTGTATAAATTGCTATGGCCAGGAAGACTACCTAGCACAGAAACAACTACTGGGAGTCAAATCTTGCTGGATCAAAAGTTGTTTTCAAGAAAACAACTTGAAAATTGAAATTGAAAATTGAAACAACTTGAAATTCAAGATTTCTTGAAAATCTTTTCAAGAAAAGATCATTATGAGCTGATCAAGTTCCTCTCTTCCCAGTGGAGTTCAGTATTTGCGATAAATAATTTATTTAGCTGAATGGAACATGGGGGTCTTAGCGTCTCTGTGTGAATAGATGATACCTGGAGACTTACAGAGCTTTGACAATGCCTAAGACAGTCCATGAGACAAGAGTACTAGGTCATGTCTAGAAGATTCTATGAAACATTAAATTAGGTAAGCTCTGTAGAGTATGCAGGACATGATAGAAATAATTTTGTTCTTTGTGTTCACAACAGTCCAAAATACCCAAGTGTTCTACTCAAATCTGGTAGTTCAGGATAATTCTCAATGACTTTCCACAAGAAGGACACTTTTCTGCTCCTGTTGCATGTCCGACACTAGTTGGTTGTGGTTCCTTTCTGTGTTGTCTTCATTCTGGGATACAGTCTTGAGGCAGAGGGAAAAGAGGTGATGGTGAACCCCACACTAGCTCTTAAAACTTGGGTTGGAAGCAGTGCTCATCTCTACTCATATTTCTTTGATGAGAGCAAGTCACATAGCCAAGCCTGCTCGTTGAGGGTAAGAGGTAGATAATACATGTGAACAAGAACTCAGTCTACTACACTTGGTATTGAGCTATCTCTATTCCAACTCAGCCAATATCCATGTAAACTTGAGGTTTTTTAAATTATTGAACTATGCAATCAATACAAAAATGTGAACATATCTTAACTATACATTGTGATGAACTTTGAAAAACTGAATGCATTTGTGTAACCAGCACTCCGGTGAACCCAAGAACAATAGCAGAGCTTCAGAAGTCCTTTATGCCCCTTTCTACTCACTAGACTGCATTAGAGGTAACTACTATTGTGCTTTCTAGTCAGTATAAGGTATTAGTAGTTTATATGATGAAAGTGTTCACTAAAACCTCTGTTACCTTACATCTTTTGCTCAACAGTCTGTTCATGAGACTTCTCCATGTTGTTGCATAAAGTTGTAGATTGTTCATTTCCATTGTAGTAGTTTCCACTGTGATAATTTTATGAATTCCATTCTTGATTTGGGCACATTTAGGTAGTTTCTAGTTTTGTGCTTTTATGAATAGTGTTGCTATTCATAACATTTATTTTAGTGCATGTCATTTGGTGAACTGCACAGTCTTTTCTATGCATTCTGTACTTAGAAGTGAAAAGTTGAGGTCCTAGAGTATGCTTATGTTGAGCTTTAGTGAAGAACTCCAGTTTTTCAAAGTGATATTTCCTTTAATTTTAAGATGAACTAAATGAGACATCTGATAGGAATCTAGTGTAGTAGGAGATGTATTACAGCATGAAATGGATTAGGGATTTAAACTTAGTCAAAAGAGAAAATGCATGTCATAAAGTTCTGACAGAGCAGGGAACATTGTTGCCCTAGAGAATGATGACCAAGATCCTGGGATGAGCAGCTCATATGTAAATGGATGTGCGTCAAGACTAAGGAAGAGCTGAGCCTTATTTTATGTATAGTAGCTGCTATATGATGCAGAGCTTTTTGAACTCTTTTTTTCATTTAAATCATCTGTCTAAGGTTTCAAGTGCTTTTAAATTAGCTTAGTCTTGAATAGGTGCTAATAAAACTACTGTGTGTGATAACTGATAATAAAATCCCTGTGTCATGTCAGTATGTGGATGAGTGTTTTTATTATTCAAGAGAGAACATGTAGCTTTGTTCATTTCCACAAAATAATCCTTCTTCAAGGTAGTTTGGGCCTCTCTCCCTCTTCCTGCCAAGCTACTGAACTGTCTGATATTTCAGTTCTTTTTACCTGCCTAGATAATTTTTCATAATCCAAATCTGTAGGTATTGGTAGCTGAATCTATTGGAGAGCACAAATAAAAACGAGCTGCATTTGCCAGTAAAGAAGTGGAAGCCTAGAGAATGGCCTAGTGCCAATTAGGAGAATCTATAAACGGATGCTGTGTTCTCTGTGGCCACAGCCAGAGACTTTATGAAAAAATGAGCTCATTTTTTTTTTTTTCCAGTAGGCAGTATTCTCTGGGTTCCTGTGTGATTTCCCCTGATAGCAAATAGAACAGAACTCACATTGTAAGTCTTGCTAAGGGCAGACTGAGAAGACACACAGAGCACACTTAATTGGGTTCATTCAAACTCTATAAGTCTTTAAAATAAAATGGTGTCTTAAAGCAAAGTTATATATTATGTTACCCAGAATTAAAAATACTTTATAAATAAAAACATTAATTTTAGATATGAAAATCAATAATTTATTGCTATGGTGACATTTGAAAATAAGTCTTTAAAATAGTTTACTTTGTTCTTCCTAATTTTTAAAAAAAATTTCAATATCATAGCCAGAGGGTCACATTTATTGCTTATAAGAGTAGTGTCGGGCTTCCCTGGTGGTGCAGTGGTTGAGAGTCCGCCTGCCGATGCAGGGGACACGGGTTCGTGCCCCGGTCCGGGAAGATCCCGCATGCCACGGTGCAGCTAGGCCTGTGAGCCATGGCCACTGAGCCTGTGCGTCCGGAGCCTGTGCTCCGCAACGGGAGAGCCCACAGCAGTGAGAAGCCCGCGTACCGCAAAACAAAAAAAAAAGAGTAGTGTCATTTGGAACACTAACTATTAAGTCATATATCCCCAAAGCATTTTGTAAACATACAAATTATTTGTTGCTAATTATTGTGGGTTCCCACCACTTTTTTTTAATTTAACTGCTATGAAACATTTAATTATAAACAAATCCTATATTGTGATAGTCATGAAATCAGGCATAAATTTCAGTAGGGGTAAACATGATAACATTTCTGTGCTAAGAATACTGTTGCATTTCAATAAGGCTTATTCAGCCCATCAGAAGCACCCACCTCAACAGCTTCTTCCAGGCTACTTGCCCTCCGTAACTGAATAAACTCTTGCCAAGGTCATCAGGTTGCCAAACCCAATGATCATGTTTCTGTCCTCATGTTGTTTGGCTCAGCAGGAGCAAGTCACATAGGTGACCATTCCTCCCTTCTTCAAACACACTGTGCTTTCACATCCATGATGCTATACTCTGCTTCTTACTGACCACTGTTTTTCGGCCTTTCTTACTGATTTTCCTGCTCTGTTGACCTCTAAATGCTGGTCTCAAAGACTATCTATAATCTTTCCCCAGATGCTTCCATACTGTGGTTTTCAATACCATCATATACTGATGAATCCCAAATGTATGTTTCTAATACTGATCTCTACAGTGAGCTCTAGATTTATGCAAGTGATCACTTACTTGACATTTCCCCTAGGATGTCTAAGAAGTTTCTCAAACTTCTCAAGACTGAAACAGAGCTGTACATTTTCCCTTTACTCAAGTTTATAAATATCATTACCATATACCTAGTTGTTCAAGCCAAATACCTAAAAGTCATCCTTGATTCCTCACTGATTCCTCACTCCCACCATAAGACACACTTACACACACACACACGCATGTGCACATATACTCCAACAACTAAAAGTTTATTTTCATCCACTTCCAATTTATATGTACCTTTCCATTTCCACAGCTAACACCCTAATCAAGCCACCATCATCCGATAGCAAGATGACTGGAATAGCCTGTGACCTAAGCTTCTCTGAAATCAAACTCCTATTCTAGATCTACATGACTTGACACCTTCCTCTATCTGTGACCTCAGACTACCTCATACCTCACTGTCCTTCAGTCACTTTGCTTCACTCACTGATCTTTACATTTCTTATATACTCTAGGCTTGTTCCTACCTCAGGGCTTTGTTGCTAACTGAATGAATAAACTGTGGATACATTGGAAGCATCTAGAACAAAATGCTGTTGGCAAATTATCTACGAGCAGCCCTATTGATTTATTTATTGATTGATTTTCTTCATGCCTTCCTGTAATCTGTCACTTGCATGCAGTCAGTGCAAGCGCACAAGAGAATCCTAATATCCAAGTTTTAAAAAGTCATAATAAATTGTGGGTGCCTGCACCTAATCTTTATTTTTCAGTTAGGTTCATGCAATTTTAAAACAAATATTCCCTACTGTTATTCATCTCACCAATCACAAGTTCCCTCACCAAATGTGAACTGACTTCTGGGGTTCTGGTTCCTGCTAGTCTACTTACTTTTTATCCAACTTTGAGACTGCCCAGTCTTTTTTAGTTTGGCAGTCCCCTGGAGAAGTGGGTATTTTACTGTCTGGGCCCCAGGTTTACCTAGAGGCTTCAGAAGTAGATTATTGTCTTCCCTAGGAGCCTAACCCTTTGACTATGCCTGTGGTCTCAACATACTTGTTTAGCCCTTAGGCCAAGCCTCTATTTTCCCTTTGCTGGTCCCTGGCATATTCTGTGTTCAGAAAGTCATCAGCTCAAACATATGATAGTGTTTTAAAAGCAGCTGCTTTTATGCTCAAGAATTGTGAAATCATAGAATTTTAAGAATGGTAAGTTTTTGGGGTATTGCCTGCCCCTACATCTCTATATTTGAAATGTGAATGAGAATGAGCCAGAGTGTAATAGTCATACCCTTAAAATATTTAATAGATTTCAAGATTATAAAATGCTACACTTGATATTTTTGTACATCCAACTGGCTTTCACATATACAGACCCACACAAAAAGGGCTTGAATTATGGCAGTAATAATATAATATGTCACACCCTGTTTATTCAAATAACTTTTTCATATATTGGATGTAAACAAATGTTCAGTAAATTGTTTCTCCTCCCAATTCAGCCTCTAATTTCATAATTTCACTCCTCTCTCCTTTTTTTTTTGCATAAAAGACATAGGTGATTCCATAAGAATAGCTCAGGCTCCATCTTCTTCCCCATTATCCCCTACATCAAACCCTGCTCTATAAGCAAGAGATTGTTTCTGTGACAGACAGCCTGACCACACATTTTCTCATCCCTTATTCACAGGTTGTGTGAGGCAGTGTGAGGGTAGGAGGGGATGCAGCTCACCACAAGTGTCCCATGGTGTTGCCATTCACAGAGAGGAGAGTCAGTGTATCATGTTGCAGAAACATTCGTTGTAGATTTGAAGGACACAAGAATTTAAATTCACCTCCATGTTGGTAACCATCCCTGATTAAGCCTACTCATCACTCCGTTTGATTCTTTTTTTAAAATTGTTATTGAAATATAGTTGATTTATAATGTGTTAGTTTCAGGTATACAGCAAAGTGATTCAGATACATACATATATATATATATATATCTTTTTTAGATTCTCTTCCATTATAGATTATTAATACAAGATATTGAATATAGTTTCCTGTCCTATACAGTAGGTCCTTGTTGGTTATCTTCTCCATGTATAGTAGTGTATATATTTTCATACCAAACTCCTAATTTATCCCTCCTCCTACCCTTTCCCCTTTGGTAACCATAGTTTGTTTTCTATGTCTGTGAGTCTATTTCTGTCTGTGTATCATTTTTTTTTTTTTTTTTTTTGCTGTACGCGGGCCTCTCACTGTTGTGGGCTCTCCCGTTGCGGAGCACAGGCCCCGGACGCGCAGGCTCAGCGGCCATGGCTCACGGGCCCAGCCGCTCCGCGGCATGTGGGATCTTCCCGAACCGGGGCACGAACCTGTGTCCCCTGCAGCGGCAGGCGGACTCTGAACCACTGTGCCACCAGGGAAGCCCTGTGTATCATTTTTTAAGATTCCACGTATAAGTGATATCATATGATATTTGCCGTTCTCTGTCTGACTTCACTCAGTATGGTAAACTCTAGGTCCATCCATGTTGCTACAAATGGCATTATTTCATTCTTTTTTTATGGCTGAGTAACATTCCACTGTGTATATGAACCACATCTTCTTTATCCATTCATCTGCCAATAGACACTTAGGTTGCTTCCATGTCTTCGCTGTTGTGAATAGTGATGCTATGAACATTGGGGTGCATGTATCTTTTTGAATTAGAGTTTTCATCTTTTCTGGATATATGTCCAAGAGTGGGATTGCTGGACCATATGGTAACTCTATTTTTAGTTCTTTAAGGAACTTCCATGCTGTTCTCCATAGTGGCTGCACCAATTTATATTCCTGTTTGATTCCTTAACATTGAGTCCTTCATTATGTGGGCTTACTCAAGAGTCAAGCAATAAATAACCAATTACTGAACATTTACTGCTTTGGATCCAGGACTATTCTGGGTGCTTTCTAGGATTAACATTCATTATTTGTCTTCTAGAAGCATGGAAAACTGTTTGGCAAACTTAATCAGCATATAGACAAAATACTTAGTGTGCTTTGATAAAACAAGACTTATTTTTATTTGTCCTGCCGTTTAGTTTGAGAAAACAAAATGAATCCGTGGAAAAAGCAGTGCTATGTTAATCAGGAATGTGGCTCTTGATGTTGCCTCTGCCACTAATTATAGTAAAAAAGGTTAGCTAGCATTTATTGAGTATCCCCTCTTTGACCTTACTTGTAAAGTAAAGCCTTTCTTTTACTATAGCTGTATGATGGTAGGTTTTGTTACTCTCTAGTGTCCTGGTCCCAGGAAAATATGCCTGTCTGTTATTTCAAATCTTCAGCTCTTCTAGCCTGCACTGGTGGCCTGGGGCCATACCTAGATGCCTCAGTCTTTCTTCTCTCTCTAATGGGTTTGGGTTAGACTTTAAATCATCACTTTAGTTTTCAAAATTGTATGACAACTAACATTTATTTGGCAATACTGGGCTTAATGACTTCTGAAGGTGCTGTTTGGCCTATCATTTGAAGCATTTTGCCTGCCTGCAGAGATCTTAATATGCAAATAGTTAAAGTGACAAACCCAAAGGAGTCCCTGGAAGCCTTTCAGGTTCAGTGGTGCCCAGGTTCGAGTGCACATTGATTATTGACTTTGATAGTTTCTTTGTCTAATGAAGTTGAGTGATTCAGTGCTGGAAATACAATTGTTTGCCCCTTCCATTGCTCACAAACTATTCTCAGTAACCCATAATAAGTCAGAGATTCAACTACATTAATTCATTATAATGTGTAACCACTAACTCTGTAAATAAAGTATTTGACTGCAATTTGATTAGAAGACTGGCTTCTAAATTCTGGGTAGAGGCTTGAGCTGTACTGACAGACAGACCCTTAACCATTTCCATTATTAATTTTTAGAAGTATTTTAACTAGTTCTCATAGTATATATTAGAGTTGCTAGGAAAGAAGAGTGAAGATGAGGACTTAATATCTGAAGGACTGCATTAGAAAGGTTGTTAATTATCTTACAGTGTGCAAGGTACATTTCCCCCTCTTTCTTGTTCCTCAAAATTAACTCTTGGATGAGGGGTGATGCCTTTGCTTTCTGTTGTAATCGCAGCATGATTAGATTTGGCTGCCAGTCTTTAAAGGCGCTACAGGCTAACTGCATCCTGTGGGCGGCTCACCTTATGCGAAAGGTGAGAAATCCTGAAGACTAGGATATATTTGTGCACTTTTTGCAGGAAAAATATTTATTTTTAGGGATCTCCCTATATTTTTCACTGATAATTTATTATGGGTTAGGGAACCAGCTAACCAAACTTGTTAGAAGGGTATGTAAAATAGAATTAAGAACTTTTTGTGAGTGGATTTGGTGAGATCTGTTTTGGTTGCTTGGGGTTTAAAATTCTTTTTAATTGTTCTTTTTTCATTTTACCTTTTCACCCTTTTTACCCATTTCTCCCCCCTAAACCCTCCCACCACCTCTGGCAACCACCAATCTGGTCTCTGTATCTGTGAGATTGTTTTTAGTTAGTTAGTTAGTTTGTTTTTAGATTCCACATATAAGAGAGCTCACATGGTATTTGCCTTTCCCTGTCTTATTTCACTTAGTGTAATACCATTTCCTATTATTTGTTCAATCACTTCAATACAGGTAATCTGGAAATTGTAGATCAGTGGTGCTTGTGAGCTTTACTATCCATTTTTCTCTTTAATAAAGGTATAAATAATTTGAAACATACCACATTTAGTAATTTTTTGGATATTCATAGAAAACTTTCATGACATAATTTAAAGGGAAAACTAGGGAGTTCCCTGGTGGTCCAGTGGTAAAGATTCCACCTTACAATGCAGGGGATGTGGGTTTGATCCCTGGCCAGGGAACTAAGATCCCACATGCCACGGGGCAACTAAGCCCGCGCGCCACAACTACTGAGCTCGCGCACCTCAACTAGAGAGTCCGCCTGGCACAAACTACAGAGCCCACGTGCTCTGGAGCCCGCGCCACAACTAGATAAGAGGAAAAAACCCCACAGGCCACAACTAGAGAGAAGCCCGCGCGCCGCAATGAAAGATCCCACGTGCCGCTACGAAGATCCTGTGTGCTGCAATGAAGACCCAATGCAGTCAAAATAAAAATAAAATAAATAAATATATTTATTTACTGAAATTTATTCAGTCCTGATTGAAAGTAAGTTAGTGTTTAAAATGTTTTCCTACCCAAATATTTAGGTCTTACCTATGAGTATTCTTCCTTTCTGTTCTTTTTTTTTTCTAGAAAATGTGGAAAGAAAAACAAAAGGAGACTTTTTGCAGGAGTAGACTTTGAGTCTCTGAGACCTGTCTTCTGGCTCAATGATCCTTAAGAAAGCCTGCTTCTTTTGTCTACCTTGATTTTCTATTTTCTTGTTTATGAGCTAACTCAACCTGATACAAGTATCACCTTCATCCACTCTAGTTTTTTTGGATTCCTTTTTTCCACTTGTACACTTTGCCATTACCTTATTATGAACGTTATATTGATTTTTGCCTTGTAATTGCTTTCCTTTAATGCTTTGTAATGAATAATTCAGTACCTAATTTTATCAGTTTATAACCATTTCTATGCCATTCAGCTATTTCATCTTCTACAAGTTACTTAACCTTTAATGATAATAGCTTGTACTTCTAGTGCTTATTCTTTGTCAGACATCCTTCTTAGCCATTTACATATATTAACTCATATAATAATTGCTACAATCTTATGAAAGATATATTCTTATTATACCCATTTTACAGGTAGGAAAATTTAAGCACAAGGGTTAAGTAGTTTATCTAGTATCACACAACTGCTAAACAGTAGAGCTAGGATTTAAACTGAATCAGGCTAGGTCCAGAATTCATGTTCTTAAGTATAAAACTTGCTGCTTCTCTGATCTTCAGTTTTCTCACTAGTTAAATAAGTAGATTGGCTTTGATGATATCTGAAGTTCTGCCAAACCCTAAATAAATAAATATATTGGTGGGGTAAATGTAGATATGAAAATTTCACACTTGCTTAAAAGAGAAAATACTCTTTTATTGACAACTTCATGTTGATATGATGATTTTCCACAATATGTTTTAAGATTAATAACATCAAAAGTTCTTTTATTCTGATTGTCTTCCTAATCCATAACACAATTCTAGTCCTCATGATTGCTCAGTAAGGATTTGGTTGGTTGATTCAGTGGTTGATTAATTGACTTTTGAGAAATCAGCACTGAAGATGGTTCTAATCCCTAACAGGCAGCACCTCGAAACCAGACCCTGAAGTCACACCAGGCGCTCTTCCCCTCTTATGACTGAAAACAGAGCAATGTTCTATTTTAGAGGTACCTGGGGAGCTTTAGACGTTGCTGTCTATCTCCCAGGATCACCTAGAAGGAGGATGCAGGGAAGACAAAGAGCAGAAGGGAGACAGGAGTAGGAGAGAAATTTTACGCCAAACATCGTTTTGTACTTTTTGATTTTTGAGCTTTGTGAGTATATCATCTGTTCAACAAATTAAATAAGTAGTTGAAAAAATGTTCTGTGGTCTCAGAATAGGTCTTTAGCAAGTAGAGCTGAGAAATCCTGAGGTCAAGGTTCTCTTCCTGTCAAAAGGCCACCTCCCATTGAACTGCAAGTCAGTCATGTGAGTTCAGTTAATTGCAATCACTCAAGCACTAAGCTTATGGGAGACAGCCTTATGCAGGAAGTAGTGTGAGAAAGTCAAAAATAACAGAATGAGAAAATTTAACAGGGAACAGAATAATGACAGACACCATGGGAAAGCAATTCTGCACTAATCCAAATAGAATGGATAATCAGTTCAATAAGAATTTAGACAGAGAAATCAGGGTGGGCCAGAGCAGTTTTCTGAACCACTTAATGGCTTTCTCTTTCACATTCCCATCCCCAGGACTAAAAGAATAACAAACTTGGGCTGTTAAAGATGTACTGAGGAAAGAGAATGAGTCCTAATTAATCCATCTTCACTGAGTATCTCTAAGTTAATGATTCTGCTCTACTTATTTTGAAGGGGAGTCTGCAGTTAATTAAGGACAGAGTGACCTGTGACCAACACATGCAGGTGGAAAACATGTCTATTGACAAGTAAGCAGAGTGGTGCTGGTGTAGCCAGGGACAAGTCAATGTGGTATAATGCAAATGGCAAACACAGGGATTGTCATGAGCAAAGTTGGCTCAGTTCAGTGTCAACTGGCAAGTACTGATGAGTCAGAGATGATAGGCATTAAAGTTGATCCTCCATAGCCAAGGGTTCTGAGTCCATGGTGTACGGCTGGCCAACTGTATTATGTCCTTTTACATAAGGACTTGAGCATCCAATGATTTTGATATCTGGAGAGATTTTTTGTTTGTTTATTTGTTTTTGTTTTTAAATGCTAGGGTGACCATGGTGATAATCAGGCAAAGAATCACTGCCTTCAAAGTTACTAATATTCTTTTTTTTTAATTTCTTTTTTCTATTTCAAAAATTTTTATTGTAATACAAAAAATCATATAACATGAGATCTACTCTTTTAATAAATTAAGTATACAATATGGTATTGTTAACTACATGCAAAATGTTGCACAACAGATTTCTAGATCTCTAGAACTTTTTCATCTTGTATGACTAAAACTCTATACCCATTGAACAGTAACTTCCCCGTTTCCCCCTCTAGTCCCTGGCAATCACTGTTCTATTTTTTGTTTCTAAAAGTTTGACTACTTTAGATACTTCATATAAGTGGATAATACAGTATTTGTCCTTCTGTGACTAACTTACTTCACTTAGTGTAAGGTCCTCAAGTTTCATCTATGTCAGCATATGACAGAATTTTAATCTTTTTAGGCTACATAGTATTCCAGCATATGTACATATCACATTTTCTATATCCACTCATCCATTATGGACTATTGGCTATTGTAAATAATGCTACAATAGACATGGGAGTAGAGATATCTATTTAAGATTCTGTTTTCAGTTATTTTAGGTAAATACCCACTGAAAGTACACAAGGGTTCCAATTTCTCTACATCCTTGCCAACACTTGTCATTTTCTGTTTTGTTTTGTTTTGTTTTGTTTTGTTTGTTTGCATTTTTGTAATGACTATCCTAACTGGTATGAGGTGATAGCTCATTGTAGTTTTGATATGTATTTGCCTGATGATTAGTGATGCTGTGCATCTTTTCATATTCCTGTTGGCTATTGAAGGTCTTCTTTGGATAAATGTCTATTCAAGTATTTTGTCTATATTTAGTCAGTTTGTTTAGGTTTTTGGCTATTGAGTTGTAGGAGTTCCTTATATATTTTAGACATTAACCTGGTATCAGATATATGCTTTGCAAATATTTGCTCCCATTTCATAGGTTACCTTTTTACTGTATTACTATGTTCTTTGCTGCATAGAAGGTTTTTAGTTTGATGTAGTCCTAATTGTCTATTTTTACTTTTGTTGCCTGTGCTTTTGGTGTCATATCCAAGAAATTATTGCCAAGACGAACGTCATGGAACTTTTCTCCTATGTTTTCTTCTAGGAGTTTCATAATGTCAGGCTTTGCATTTACATCTTTAATCCATTTTGAGTTTATTTTTGTTTATGGTACAAGATAAAGGACCAGTTTCATTCTTTCACGTGTGGATATCTAGTTTTACCAACACCATTTGTTAAAAGGACTACCCTTTTTCTATTATGTAGTCTTAACCCCGTTGTGAAAGATCATTTGACCTTATATATGTATGAGTTTATTTCTGGATTCTCTACTCTGTTCCATTGGTCTGTGCATCTGTCTTTATGCCAGTACCCTACTGATTATTGTAGCTTTGTAATTATCTTTTGAAGTCAAAAAGTATGTGGCCTCCAACTTTGTTCTTTTCAGGGTTGTTTTTGCTATCTGAGTTCCTTTGTGGTTTCATATGAATTTTAGGATATTTTTTTCCATTTATGAGAAACATGCCATTGAGAATTTTATAGAGATTGCATTGAACTTCTAGATCACTTTGAGTGGTGTGGCATTTTAACAACATTAAATCTTCCCAATCCATGAACATGAGATGCTTTTCCATTTACCTGTGTCTTAAAATTTCTTTCAGCAATGTTTGTGGTTTTCAGTGTATAAGTCTTTCATCTCTGTAGGTAAATTTATTCCTAAATATTTTATTCTTTTTGATGCTACTATAAATGGGATTTTTCCCCTTGATTTTCTTTTAAAATTGTTCATTATTAGTATATAGACATGAAACTGATTTTTGTATATTGATTTTGTATCCTGTAATTTTACTGAAGTTGCTGATTTGTTCTTACAGTATTTTTTGGTGAAATGTTTAGGATTTTCTACATATAAGATTATGTCATTTGTGAACAGATCATTTTACTTTTCCCCTTCCTGTTTGGATGACTTCTGTTTCTTTTGCTTGTCTAATCTCTCTGGCTAGGGCTTCCAGTAATATAAATAGAAGTGGCAAGAGTGGGCATCCTTGACTTGGTCCTGATCATAGAGGAAAGGCTTTCAATTTTTCACCATTGATTATGATATTAGCTGTGGGATTTTCATATAGGGGCTTTATTATGTTGAGGTAATTTCCTTTTATTCTAGTTTGTTGAGAGTTTTTATCATGAAAGGGGGTTGAATTTTATCATATGACTTTTCTGCATCTATTGAGAAGATTATGTAATTTTTATTTCTTGTTCTCTTAAAGTGTTGTATGAAATTGATTGATTTGTGTATGTAGAACCATTTTTCCATCCCGGGGATAAATCCCACTTGGTCACAGTGTATGGTCTTTTAAATATGCTGTTGAATTTGGTTTACTAGTATTTTGCTGCGGGATTTTGCATCTATATTCATCATGCATATTTGCCTATAGTTTTGTTTTTTTTTCCTTTAAGGTTTTGTCTGGCTTTGGTATAAGGGTAATGCAAGCTTAATAAAATGAGTTTGTACGTATGCACACATCTTCAAATTTTGGAATTTGAGAAGGATTGGCATTAATTCTTCTTTAAATGTCTGGTATATTTCTCCAGTGAAGCCATCTGGTCCTGGACTTCTCTTGTTGGAAGGTTTTGACTATTGATTCAATCCCTTTATTCATTATTGGTGTTCAGATTTTCTATTTCTTTATGCCTAAGTCTAGGTAGGTTGTATGTTTCTAGGAACTTATCCATTTCTTCTAGGTTGCACAATTTTCTTACGTATAATTGTTCATAGTAGTCTCTTATAATCCTCTCAAAGTTAGATTCTAACTGGAAAATATCTACTATCCTGTATCTTCTTTTAAGATAGCTTTCTTACTCTGTCTGTCTGTGTCTCTTTCTCGGTCTCCTAGCTCTCATTGCCAGAAATCTAATTTATGCAAACATGGAAATTCAGTCATGAACACACAAAGAGATGGTGGTTTCCTCATGACCCTCTTTCTTGACACAATTTATGGTCTCTGAGAGTCCTGTGTAATTCGTGCAGTCTGAGAGACCTCATATTTTTTTAAAGTTATTACTTTAAAGGTAATTTACCAATAATGCTAAAGCAATCTATATCGTTTTCATCTCTAATAAAAATACCTAAATTCTCCCTGGTTCATCTGTGTTTTAATATCTTAAAGGGAAAGACTTTTTTTGAGTGATTAAACTTTGGAATCTCTGCTTTTAATAAGGCAAAAATAGCACTTGGTCAGGCCTTCTTTAGGACACAACTCATGGCCCAAATGATGCTCAGCCTTAGGGCCAGAATCTTCTCTGGTCTGGGTGATATTATCTGCATCAACATGGGAGGCATTCTCTTCTTGCAGCTGTTGGCTCTTCTGTTTTTGAAAGTAGAGACTTTTCACCCCACAAGTCAAATAAAATAACCAGTAAGCTTTGAAGGATCTTTGATTACTACAGAAAGAAACAAGATCTATCCATATGAGCAGTATCTGCTTTCTAACCATGCCAGCTTTGTCTTCAAGTTCTATATCTGCTCCTTTTTTTTTAGTTTTCTACTAAGACACCTTGTAGGATATCTTCAAGATTGCTGCAAGCTATTTGATTTATGATTGCTTTTTCATGTCAGAAGCAGCAGCTTGGGAACATTCCTGTTCTCTCAGCATAAAGCTCTTTGCTCCATTCTGTGAGGTCAGGCACACAAAGTCCACCGAAATGTGTAAACTGAAGTACAACATCCAGTGAGAGCCCTACATTTAATATAAGAAGATTTAACACATTCTCCCAAAACATTCATAATATACTAGATATTGGTCACCATTTGACCTATAGCATGCGTTTTGATTCGTCACTATAGAGTTTCTTTTAATACTGAGAGCAAACTACAGGGCTCTGGTTCTTGGGAAACAAAGAGATGCAGTATTTTTCAACTAATGCAATGAAGAAGAAGAATATTGATACTCATGTGTTTTGGTTGCATTAATTATACTTTAGATCTTATTGGATGTTTGTTCAAAAGTTGAGGTCTATCCAGGTGTGGTGAAAGAGAACCAAACACAACACGTCTGTTTTCCAGGAATCAGAACTAGTTCATTTACATGGGGTTCTCTGAAGAGAGATATTCTAACATTCTTCTGGATAGGCTTATGTATGTATGACTTGATATGCAGGAAGGTGGGCTCTGAGGATTCTTTCAGATACAAAATTCTGCAATTCTATGCAGAACTATTGATTATGTAGATAAAATAATATGAAAATAATACTTTGCTTTGAAGACCAGTTAAGTCAGTTTTTAAGTGTATGTTTCAATGAAATCTGTCTTAAAATTTCCTCTTTCCTTCTCTTTCTCTCCCTCCCTAAACACACACACCACACTACACCATACCACACATATACATATACATATATACACACACACACTTACATACTGCTTTTAAAATAGCCATGAGGGCTTCCCTGGTGGCGCAGTCGTTGAGAGTCCGCCTGCCGATGCAGGGGACATTGGTTCGTGCCCCGGTCTGGGAAAATCCCACATGCCGCGGAGCGGCTGGACCCGTGAGCCATGGCCGTTGAGTCTTCGCGTCTGGAGCCTGTGCTCCGCAACGGAAGAGGCCACAACAGTGAGAGGCCCGCGTACCGCAAAAAAAAAAAAAAGAAAAAAAAAATAGCCATGACATTTATTTTAGTCATGCTTTTACTGTAAAGTTTTTTAAGGGATCAAAAAATTTAAGTTATTTTATAGCTTTTCCTTTGAAATATCAGAAATATTAAGTGTAAATATTTTAAATATTTGGTAATATATAAACAGAATTCAGATTAAATACCATGATTTCTTGAATAACAAAGACACTCACAAGAAGCAGAGGTTATCCAATACCTTGAAGTATATTTCTCACATATTGTTACTCTGTTGTAGTATATCAAGTACAGGCCCTGTAAAGATTTTAATTATCTCACCCCCTTCATCCTGATCAAATAAAAAGTTAAAAAGCATTCATCATCCTAATGGGAGTTAGAAAAATAAGAATGTCAAGAGATCTTTTATAATTACCACTGCCTTTCTTGTCACATTGTCTGATGCACCTGTACACTGGAGACACAATTCTGTCTTGATCTGTGCACACAACACATATAATCACTCAGAGTGCCCTTGCTTTAAATGATGAGAAAGTTTCAAAATGTAACTTGCTCATCATAAAGGAAGGAACAGACTTTTCAATAAACATGAAGTAGGACAATTGCAAACACGGTCAAGGTAAATAGTGTAACTTGATTGTAGAAGAAAGAGGTAAAAATTAAAAGAAGATGTCAATTCATCTTCTAATGCAACATAATTCTAAGAATTCTGCCCCATACACGTTCTGATTATATGACAATTGTTCTAAGAATTCTCCTCTATGAACCTTCTCATTCTTTGATATAGAACCAGAAAGTGCATCAAGATAGTCTTTTTAGAATGTTTTCTGGAACTTTCTCGTCCTTTGAGATAAATAACTGAATCAAATAGATGGTGTCCCCTTTATTCCCAATGAAATGCTAGGTAAATAAGAGGGACACAAAACAAGATTTTAATTTGGTACTTGACTTTAAAAAATAATAAGTTTTAGGAAATAATAATATTATGAAATACTACTGTATACTGTAAAATAAGAACTTTTTTTTTGGGGGGGGGCTTCCATTATTTTAAATCTTCTAGTGAGACCTTGAAGTAGTATTTGCAGGTGGTATGAGAGGTTGCCCAAATTTAAGGCAGAATTTTTATCTGATATGGGTGTGAATTTAGAAAGTAATAGGCAGATAGGAATGAAGGGTTTTCTAGATTTTATGTGGTATAATATACTCCTAGAAATTATTCTCCACTTCCCGAAGTTCTTCTTTATGGTCTTTCAGAAGGTATTTCACAATCTCTTTCTGTGTTTGCCATGTAAATATGTAAGTGGTAGAATAAAAAAAGCAATAATTCTTGGTTTATGAATTCATTTCACAGTAGACATTCAGGGCTTAGGGAATGATAAGGGGAAAGGGTTGGAAGTTTTGCATATCACCCTTGGTAATGAATGAAGTTTTACAATTTATACTGATTAAAAAATTCAGAATAAAGCCTGGTCACATTATCATTGATGAAGTGCATAGCTGCTGCATTTTCCATGCAATTGCCATAGTTACCCTACAGTGGAATGATGACCCAAATTAAATTTCCACAAATGGTTGCCCTCAAATTTCTTCTTCTTTTGCTAAGAATAAGAAGACTTTATTTTTTGAATAAAAATGGATTATGATCTCCTCTTTAATCTTGGTAGAACAAACTAAGCTTCTTAATAAAAAAGATTAGTGAGAACTGAAAATGTGTTGCTTAAGTCATAATAATAATATGATAGAAGCACTGAAAATAATAATTAGTAGTTCAATGAAGGAGAGCCCCATGCTTATCATCATGATGGTTTTTTTCATGGGATGGGGTTTGTAGAGGGAAGATGGAAATGTGGCTCTTATCCAGGGACATGGCTTTGAATATGTATGTTCACATCTTCAACCTACAATCAAAGAGGACCCCTTTAACACATCTGTTTGATGAAGTTTATCTAGATTTAGTAATGACTCTCTAAAACCCTATTTTCTTTTCTTTTTTTAATTGAATTATAGTTGATTGCAGTGTGTTAGTTTCAAGTGAACAGCAAAGTGATTCAGTTATACATACATATATATCTATTTTTTTCAAATTATTTTCCGTTATAGGTTATTACAAAATATTGAGTATAGTTCCCTGTGCTATACAGTCGGTCCTTGTTGGTTATTTACTCCATAGATAGTAGTGTGTGTATGTTAATCCCAAACTCCTAATTTATCCCTCTCCCACCTTTCTTGTTTAGTAACCATAAGTTTGTTTTCTGTCTGTGGGTCTATTTCTGTTTTGTATATAAGTTCATTTGTATCATTTTTTTTTTTAGATTCCACAATTAAGCAAAATATGTGTCTTTCTCTGTCTGACTTACTTCACTCAGTATGGTAAACTCCAGGTCCACCCATGTTGCTGCAGATGGCATTATTCCATTCTTTTTTATGGTTGAGTAATATTCCATTGTATAAATATACCACATCTTCTTTATCCATTCAGCTGTCATTGGATATTTAGGTTGCTTCCATGTCTTGGCTATTGTAAATAGTGCTGCAGTGAACATTGGGGTGCATGTATCTCTAAAATCCTATTTTCTTTTCTGTAATGTGAGTATAATAAGTTTTCTATGACAAGGGTGCTGATCAAACAAGAGAGTGCATGAAAAGAGTATAGTTTAAGCCATATGAATTGCTGCTAACAACCGTTTTTTACCGACAAAAAGGAACTTTCAGATGGTACAACATAATTTTAAAATGCAATGCAAATGTAATATATTGCTAATAAAACCAAAGGAAAACTGAAACTGAAATCAAAAAAGTAATAAAGAAGAGTTGAGAGTACAAAAATAAAAATGTAAAATCTTGGAGAATACTTTCTCATTTACCTGTATTTACTTTGTTGATGATCTAAAAAATAATAACAAAAAACTAAAATGATAAAATATTTAGTAAATATTTAACTGTGCATAATGATGTAATTTAACAAGCATGGCATTATGCATATTTAAACTTTTAAATATCTATTTTTCTATTAAAAAGCACTACATGTTATTGCAGCAATTTGAAATTGTAAAAGAATCAAATGAAAATAAAAATAATCATTTTCTCATGACCTAGAGAAACCAACCAATACTATATTAATTTAGTCCTGTCTGGGATTTAACATTGTTTTAAATTTGTTTTTTATTTTCTTTCCCAGCAATAATAGCTAAATTTCATATATATATGAAAATAGACAGATGTATATGCATATATATAATTTCATATATATGCAAATATATTCTTATAATCTATGTGTATGTAAATATATTTTCATATAATTTCATATATATGCATATATATGCCTCTGTATGTAAGAATTGTATTATGTTTATATAATCTATTTAAAAGTCACAAAGTGACTGGTGACATTGTATTTAGATGGTTTCATCTAGCAATATAATTTAAATATATACTGCATAAATATATACGTATATTTAATATTTAATATATATGAAATAGCTGAATGAAATTATATATGTATGTTTTATATAGTATAATAGCCAAATATATTATAATAGCCATATAATTAAATAAATTTTATATGTAATATATACTATATATGTATTGCCAAATGAAATTATATCTATATACAAGCTATATACCTACCCAAAGTAAAGTATAAGATAAAATCATTTTACATGTCACTATATATATATATACATGTTTGTATATATACACACACATATAAATATATGTATATCTTTCATATTTTTCTCAGTATTAACTCATGTGTGTTTTTAAATTTTTCTATTTTTTCATAAACATAATTTAATGGATGCTTTTTAATTTCTTCTTTGTAAAATGAATATTCGTGTAGTTTGCCAATTTTTCCATTGTCCTGTATATCCTCGTATTGGTTCTTAAGAGTGTACTAAATATCAAATCTGTTTATCTTTTTGTCTTATGTTCATTATAAACTTTCCCCCCATTTCCTATTTGCCTGTTCATTTCTTGATGGTGTTTAAAGAAAAGTTCAGAAGCTTTCCCTTTCCATAACTAGATTCATCTGTATTTCTCTTTATGATTCCTTTCATTGCTTTTATGCTTAGAATTATCTTGTCTCCTTTAAATCAGATCAGTTTTTACATATACTGCTAAGTGAAAATTGTCAATAATCTTTCCCCCATATATCAGTGTAGGTTTTTAAAATAGCTGCCCTCAGAAAAGGTTTGTTCTCAGACATTAATATTAACTTGAGTTGGGTTTTTTTGTAAAATATTCAGTATATAATAAGTGCATGCACTATGTTTGTTGAAAACATAATTTCTGTTAACCATATTGGACACTGACTGATAAAGAACAAAACTCCTTTTTTTTTTTTTTTTTTTTTTTTGCGGTACGCTGGCCTCTTACTGTTGTTGCCTCTCCCGTTGCGGAGCACAGGCTCCAGACGCGCAGGCTCAGCGGCCATGGCTTACGGGCCCAGCCGCTCCGCGGCATGTGGGATCTTCCCGGACCGGGACACAAACCTGTGTCCCCTGCATCAGCAGGCAGACTGCCGACCACTGTGCCACCAGGGAAGCCCCCAAACTACTTTTTTTAAAAATTAATTTTTATTGGAGTATAGTTGATTTTATAATGTTGTGTTAGTTTCTGCTGTACAGCAAAGTGAATCAGTTAATACGTATACATATATCCATTCTTTTTTAGATTCTTTTCCAATATAGGTCATTACAGAGTATTGAGTAGAGTCCCCTGTGCTATACAGTAGAACAAAACTCCTTAAAAAATGAGGACTTTTCTATGCTTCTAGAAAGTAGAAAACCTTCTTTTTCTATAGTTTATAGGTGTTTCCCTAATTACTTTTGTTTCTTTACCTCTTGGCCTTATAAGGGAAACAGTTTGGTCTGATTTGGAGGTGTACATGTAACCACACAGATATTATTTCCATATAATCAAATATTCAGTTTACCATTATCTTGGCAAGCACATGCTGTTGTATGTCAGTCATTGTATTATATCTATATAATCTATTTAAAAATCACAGAAATGACTGATGATTTGATATTTAGATGGTTTTATCTAGTAATTTAATTTAAATATATGCTGCATGAAACCAAGTGTTTAAATAAAATAAAAATATATGATTGAGTGTTTTGAAAAGTATAAGGTTCCATTTTAAACTGTATTCTTAAGGTGCACATGCAGAGGTAGAACTCTTACCATTGAGTATAAGTGAAAGAGTTAGTCATCTAGTCTAGATAGTCACAAGTTGTCATACTTCTATAGACTATTAAAGAAAAAACCAAGTATACTCTTTATGAAATTGGTGAAATGTTGTTTACTCTGGTAGAGGATAGCTTATTCATGGTTAACTTTTGTTTTTGACCTTTTGCAGATCTCCATTAGATTATTATCCTTTATTAGAGTCACATAAAAGTTTATACAAAGACATTCAAGTTACTACAATTGGTTTAAATTTATAAGGTCAGATAATAAATCTTAGTGTGGCTTTTTTTTTTCTCTCTCTTATGAAAGAGTATCAGTGCTCTTGACACTTGCCTGACAGAATATTCAGAAGTAACTCTAGGACACTGGTTGCAACCATATGTGTTTTGGAATACCAACTGTAGATCTTCACTATTTTCATAAGTAGACAAAAAAATATGTGATATAAATGTGGTATAAACATTCTCAGTGGTAAAAATCTGATTTTTTTTTATTTGACATAACTTACTGTGTATTCCAAAAATTTCCATGTGTTCTAGTGGTCTAGAACAGATATGTGCCTATATTGGTTGCAGGCAATAATGGTAAGATTTAGAAAGGACAAAAGAATATTTAAGTGTATGAGCAACTGAGAGACTACCAAGTTAGCAAAATCCAATCCCCAAGAGTTCTAAGAAATTGTAAATTTAAGTCACAGTGATTTTTCAAGGAAATCATCAGTGTTACTTTAACAGGTCTTTGAGAGAAAAGATATATGTTGTTATGTTGTGTTTAAGAAATAAAGGCAAAAATTCCATACTTCATTTGTCTGCAGGCCAACTACACCTTTTTTCCCTGGCTTTATTGAGATATAATTGGCATATCATTACTTTTTAAATTAGATCATTATCCATGGAAAACTAGCCCCCCCCAAATTATTTTAAGTTATCTGACGCACTTACCAAAGTATGAATTTCTTTATGAATGTTCTCAAAGTAAGGTGCAAACACTTTTATTAAAATATTAGCTTACTAACTATGCTGATTAATTTCTGTGTTGTGTCAAAGCAAGATAAAAAGTTTTAGAGTAAACTTAGAGGCAATTAAATATATATATATGGAACTCAACCAGCAATTTCCACTAATAATGCTACTTACTATGCTTGTTTATGTTATAAGATGAATTTTTGGGTGTAAAATGTTTATTGCAGAGATTAACATTTTTGAAGTATCAGGTGTTGACTCTAAAAAGACATTACAACTAGTAATAAACATCTTTTGGTTCACTGTCAGGTTTCAAAACACTGGAAAATATTATTACTTTATTAGGAACCTTTTCTTTGTGTGTGTGTGTGTGTGTGTGTGTGTGTGTGTGTGTGTGTTTATGAAAGAATGCTGTGTTTTGGAGAGTTTGAAGCAACCCTTCAAAGGCTTTTGAACGAATAAAATTATTCAATGCCAGGTAGCATCCACTGGTCTCAAAGCAGCATCTCTACCAAGTAAGGAAATTCTTGGAATTAGCTGGACCTAAAATTCTTTGTACTCTGTGGCCAACAACTGATCTCAAAAGACTGCTTTTAGTGTTTTGAAGCCAAATTCATTAATAGCAGGTGGTAGGAGGAAACAGTGAAATTATCTGAAGTATATGTTCCTCTCTCGATAGGTGCATGTTTTTGTATTTGAATGTGCATGCATTGAAAGGGAATATACTTGTAGGTTAAGTGAAGAAACTGAATTGGAATAACTGAAAGCCCACTCAAATGAATAAACTCAACAATGTATTTCTATATAGGAAACTGACAGCTGTGCCTCTGTTTCCACCCATGAAAGAACAAAAATGTAGTGTATTATTTCTCCTTCAGAGAGCCATTTGGATTTAACTCATGAAGGGTTGTGGCCTCTAACCACCGCCATCTGACAGTTGTTTAGCAAATAATGTGAAATACGTCAGTGATCTTGATCTGGTTCTCTAGGGCATGTATTTCACAGCAAACTGTCATCCTCTCCTCTCAGCCAGAAACGTTCCAACTGATTATCAACAGAAGTAGTTTAGTTCTTCTGGGTTAGAATTGCATTCTTCTTATGTTTCCTGGAGCTTAAAGGTATAAAACAAAATCAGATTTTACCCCAGTAATTATAATAGCCTTAAAAACCTTTTCTTTGTGTAATTAAAAAGGAAATGGCATTTAAGGTAAAGACAAAAGAAGTGTTGACATGTTAACACTTAGTTTTTAGTATAAAATATGAATTAAAATATGTGTTGAATTATTTTCTCTGTCTAGGAAAGTACCTCTCCAGCTTTTCTCCTCTATCCACATGACACAGAATCTTTACTTGATGCTGTTAATTCCTAAGCAGGAGAATTTGGGAGAGTAATGATTTAAAAGTATTTGGACATATGGCTTTGAGGGAGCCTAAGGTAGAGGTCAGCAAGTATCTTGATTTGTGCTTGAGAGAAGTTGTTATGGTCATTCTTAAGATTCTGTTGAAGACTTTTAATATCAGAAAGCTAGACTTATTTTATTCCAGTAACTTGGTAAAATCTCTGATTATTAATGAATTTTAAATAAGTCTACATTCTTCAACATAAAGGGACCTCTTTTCAACTGCCCCTCAATCTACAAACTCTATCTGTACACTGCATAAAATGTTCTACTGAATCTATTTAAGGAATATAGAATATATTTTCTCAAAACATTCTTATACAAATGGCCTTTTCCAAAAACTTCTCTGTATATTCATAAGAAATGTGTTAAGCTGATATGGTTTACCTGGAGCAGTTGGCAAAATTGTGATTGTCTTCTTGTTCAGAAGGTCCTTAAAGTCTAATACAGTTCTAAGGTTCTCAATGTATTGAAGGTCGGGAGGTTGGATTATCCACTAAGCCAATTATTTTAGTTATCTAAACTATTACAGTTATCTAAACTATTACAGTCAGTTATTTTAGTTATCTGAGTAAATCTGAAAAAATTGATCTGAAAGTGTTCGTTTCAACGATCCTGAAATGTAATTTAAATACTATTTTATTTCACCAAAATGAAAATTTTAGAGAGTCTAGCTGAGTATTTTCTCAGTGCAGTCAAAGTCTGAGAACTCTGTATTTAGAATGTATATGGCCTCACTTTCTATAGTTTTTGGTTTGGTTGTGTTTTATGTTCTTGAACAAAAATATCTTTAGTTATTTACAGTTCCTTTTTGGTTCCTGCAGATACTTGAGTTTTCTATACGTGATATAATACCTGTTTGCATTCAGGTAGGATTTAAGTTATGCCAATAAGTTGATAACAAGCAAATCAATTAATCACAAATTACATTTTTAATTTCAATCATATTTTTCATACTGGGCTAATATAAGATAAATTAGAAGTGCAATGCAAAGTACCTGAATTCAAGGAGCTAACAACCAGGGTAATGCTTATCAACAATGAGGTAAAAAGACAAGTTATATTAAAGTTTCAAATCATATATTTCTGAGTATAGGTAGAATAGATGGCATATATTACTTTAGGCTTGAATATTCAGAGGTGGCTTAATGAGAGAGACAGGATGGAAGAGCAGCCATCTAATTTTTGGTTAGAGGGGGAAACAAAACCCATCATGAATAGACACATTGATACACTAAGATATATTTTTTTAATTTTATTTACTTAGCTTGCTCATTGTTGAAATATTTGTAAGGGAAATTATAGAGCAAGGCATTTAGCTAAATCGTACATCTGTTATTTTTAGGATTATATGTGTCACTTCTAGCCATATACTCCTTAAGCAGAGAGAAGTTCAGTATATGTAAAAGTAAAACATTTGAACAGACCTTGCGTGAAACAACAATAGCAAAAAATATATGTGAATATTCATTTTGTCATTTTACATTAAATGATAGGGTTAAAGTATATGTTATAATGAGGTTTCCTGCCAAAATGATTAAATACGAGCTTATATGTCTTAAATTGTGAAGCATTGGTTTAAACAGTGAAAGCTTTCATTAGCTGACAAAACTTTTTTTTTTTACATCTTTATTGGAATATAATTGCTTTACAATGTTGTGTTAGTTTCTGCTGTATAACAAAGCAAATAAGCTATATGTATACGTATATCCCCATATCCCCTCCCTCTTGAGCCTCCCGACAAAACATTTTCTTAACTAATTTTTCCAACTCAAGCTGATACACACTGAATGTTTTCCTCTGGTGATAATAAGGTTGACCATCTTTACTTTAGGCATTATTTGAAGCCCTGCTTACCGAAAATTGGGGGAAAAAAAGTATGCCTAGAGTTACATTAGAAAAGATACACTTTTTAGTTATTTCAGATTATTTATAACTCACAGTGTGGATTTTAAAGTAGAATGCAATGAATTGTGTCCTTCACTCAAACACATTTGTACATTGTCCATCATTTGAAATATAAAAGTCAATTTTATGTACTTAAGTGGTGAATATGGCTGGAAAATAATTCAGCTTGAAGGACAGAAAATATGCAGGTAGCTATGGCCTCTAAATGAAAATAATATATTTCCATGTGACTATTAAAAGCCAGGGGCTAAGGAAGAGAGTAGAATAGCCCATTAAAGTAGTCAACAAAGTAGATCATGCCAGGTGTCAGGGGTTTACAAGGCACAGAAGCCAGACTCCTATGGACTTTGGAGAATAAATATTTATCTCGGTATTTTTTATCAAGTGCATTTTTAAGTTTATTTCAATTTTCCTCTATTTTCTACTGTCCCAATCAACACCATTAATTCGTAATGAAATCATGGGTAATTAATGGAAAATATTTTCATGTTAAAATTGAGTATCTTAAAGTACTTCACATGTTTCCTGTTTTGTTTCTTAATAGAAATAACCTTATCAGTCTAAAATCCTCATGTGATTTGATTTCAGAGGATAAAATAAGATCCCCCAAATAACTTTTATACCTCTACATGGTATTTTATGCAGTTCCTATAGTAGAAGACATATTTTAGTTATTTTTTTTAATTAATGAGAGATACATTTGGATAATAATGACAAGCTAATACATACATTACCTACTATGTGCCAGGCATTATTCTAAGCACTTCATATATATTTTCTTAAAATAACCCTTTGAGATAGGCACTACTTTACAGATGATAAAATGAGGCACAAACTGGCTAAGTGGTTTGTCAAGTGACAAGTGCTAAAGAGAGGCAGAACAGAGATTCAAATTCCAAGGGTCTGGCCCCAAAGCCTTCCCTCTTTATTATATTATATTGCACTGCTTCTTCTGACAAGTACACACTGGCCCAAGAGAAACAAAGGAGCTTAAATTCACAGATTCAGTCACTGGGTAACAGTTGCTGATATTGAAGTTTTTACTGGGGAGGAGAAGATTGGAGAGAGAGAAGATATTTTGATAGATAAATGGGGAGAGAGCATAGGGGCTTCTCCAGATGTCTGCAGGTGGAAGAAAAAGTTTTTGATTTAGTGGTAGGGGTAGAGAGGAGGGAATTAGAAAAAGAAGCAGCCACAAAAATGGACAAGCATAGGTCTTCCTAACTTTGCCTGAAGATGGTCTTATACTTTTACTTCCTCTTATTTTTGTTCAAACTAGATAGTATTCACTATATTCACAGTGTCAAAGAGGATGTACTGAGTTTATGGCAAGGGTCAAAAGTGTCAATGTAGAAATCAAGGTGACATATTGGGAAAAGATCCAGACTTTGGATTCTGAAAGACTAAACTTCAAATTTGGCCTCTGACATGGATTTCCTATGTGGCATTGGGGATAACATTCTTCACATGTGAAATTGGAATAATAATATGTACTTCATAGGTTTATTAAGAGGGTTAAGCAAGGTAATGTTTGCAAAGCATCAGATAATGTCGTTTTACTGTGAAAAAAGTAAATAAATGGCAACTCTTGTTATTATAAGCTTATCTTTGCTTATTAATGTCCATAGATCCCATGGTTCACCTAATGCAAGTGTGAGCAAGCTAATCTTAATGATGCTAACAATCCAGTTTTAAAAAACTGGCACCTCAATCTTTTTATAATTGGTAATCATATCTATAAGACATTTCATCTGTAGAACCGATTTGCTCTTTGAAAGGGGAGAAAAGTAGAATATCTCAGTGAAAGAATCACAGTGATATTTACGTATCTCCCCCATTTTTCACTGTGTATATTGCAAGGGTTTGGCTAATGGATTACTCTAAATGGCAACTCAGAATTTAAAGGAAAGTGCAATAAAACCTTTGAGTTTTGTTAGAGTAGTATGGAACATGTTCATGTGTCAAAGACCCAGTCCAAAAGCCCAAAAGATTAACAAAATTATCAAAGCCCTGGGTTATCATCAAGAAAATAAGAAATGTTAAAAGTGCATGTTGTTTTTGAAAGCAGTATCTTAAGTGTGGAAAAGAAGTTGCTTAGCTATGCCAACTTTCCATTTATGATCTTCTATGTAAGCATCCCTCATGACTTTATACATCTGAAGATGATACAAGGAATAGCATTCAGAAATCTTGACCTCAAACAACATGCTTTATTAAGCTTCCCATCCCCATTTTCAAGGATATTATTTTGAAAGTCTTCCAAAAATTTATTTTTTCTGCCAAGGGAGAGAACTCGAGAATTGTCAGTGTGGAAACCATCTTAGAAAATATTGCACAATGAGTAACTGCACAAATTATGCATTGAAATTGCAAAAGGATGAAAATTATTATTCTCCACTCTTTAAATAATAAATGGGAGGATATTCTGAAGAGACTATGGAATAGTTATCTATGACCTCCTACCTACAATGGTGAAGGATTCATTACTCGGTTCATGATGTATGGGGTTTGAATGAGTATCTCCCCTAGTTTTCTCTGTGATATTAGAACAGAAAAATAAATAAATATATCAATGAAGTTTTCCTGACAAAAAGACTTGTCAAATCATCATCATTGAGAATCTCTTCCTTAAGTATATTTTTTTCCTGTACTTAAAACATTTATTAGTAGTTCTTTAATTAAAATTGTATGTAAATGTAATCAAATCAGAGGAAATGAGTCTCTGGCAGACTTTACAAGAAGAGTAAGCAGAAAAGTAGGTTTTTTTATTCTTATTGTATTAGAATTGTACCACTGTAAAATACTGGAAAAAGTTGTGTATTTTTTTTTTTCCATAGAGCTGCTGTAGCAGGGTACTGGGTGGGTTAAACAACAGAAATTGTTTATTATCTCACAGTTCTGGAGACTGGAAATTTGAAATCAATCAAAGCAGGGTCATGCTTCCTCTGAAACCTGTAGGGGAATCCTTCCTTGCCTCTTTCTAGCATCTGGTTGTTTGCAGGTGATCTTTGGTATTCCAGGGCTTGTAGATGCATCTCTCCAATCCTCAGCCTTCCCATGGCTTTCTTGCTGTGTGTCTTCACATTGTCTTCCCTCGTTGTGTGTATGTCTTTGTGTGCAAATGTCTTCTTTTTATTAGGGCAACAGTCAGATTAGAGCCCACACTAATGGCCTCATTTTAACTTGATCATCTGCATAGAGGTTACATTCTGAGGTACTGAGGGTTATTTTTTGTTGGGGGACACAGCTCAACCAATAACAACTTATGATAGAGAAGATCTTGTAATTCTGTATCGTATATTATTTCATTTTGTTGGGTTTTTTTTCTTCGCACATAAATATCAAATTATCAAAATCTCAAAGAAAAAACGTTTGTAGTATTCTTGTTATAGGTTGGTGACAGTATAATAGTGACATTTGGGCTTAAAAACCTTTGGCTACCTCTGCTTTGGAGGGTCCACAAGACACAGAACCCATAAAACCAAGATACTGGCATTGTTTGATTACATTTTAAGGTAACGATACAAGAAAATTTACACTTCTTCAAAAGTTATATCAAGAATTATTTCTATCTTTAGAAAGATTCATTGCTTTACCAAATCTTAGCCCTAGTTTCCATTAAATCAAACCCAGTCCTAAAGTAATGAAAATACAAATACAGAAACACTACCAAAACTAGACTCATACAAAATCTTTTAGGAACCGAGCTGTTATATAAATGGAGTTTTTTCTGTGACTCTTTCAGAGAATTCAGCTTTGTTTTTGTTTTCAAAGGACAAAGAAAGTAGTTTGGGTCAAAGATCTAATGTGCTAGTATGGTTTGGCCTTAGAATTTAATCCTGCCATTTAAAATTTACTATACACACAGATCTTATCTCTTTATCTAATTAAGATTTTTTAAAAATCAACTTTATTTTTCAGAGCAGCTTTAGGTTCGCAGCAAAATTGAGAGAAATGTATCCACCATAGTATAGTTTCACTACCCTAAAAATCCTGTGTTCTGCCTATTCATCTCTCCCTACCCTGTAACCCTGGCAACCACTGATCTTTTTAGGGTCTCCATAGATTTGCCTTTTCCAGAATGTTATAAAATATATAGTTGGAATCATACAGTAGTTTACCTTTTGAGATTGACTTCTCTCACTTAATAATATGCATTTAAGATTCCTTCATGTCATTTCATGGCTTGATAGCTCGTTTCTTTTTAGTGCTGAATAGTATTGCATTGTTTGGATGTACTACAGTTTAATTATCTATTCACCTATGAGGGACATCTTGGTTGCTTCCAAGTTTGGGCAGTTACAAATAAAGCTGTTATAAACATCCGTGTGCAGGTTTTTGTGTGGATGTTAAGTTTTCAACTCCTTTTTGGTAAAAGATTGCTGGATTATATGGTAAGAGTGTGTTTAGTTTTGTAAGAAACTGCTGAACTGTCTTCCAAAGTGGCTTCACCATTTTGCATCCCCGTCAGCAGTGAATGATTGTTCCTATTACTGTACATCCGTGCCAGAGTCTGGTGTTGCCAATGGATTTTGTCCATTCTGATAGGTGTGTAGTGGTATCTCGTTCATTTAATTTGCATTCCCCTGATGACATATGATGTGGAACATCTTTTTACATGCTTATTTGCCATTTGTATATCTTTTTTGGTGAAGTGTCTATTAAGGTCTTTGGCCTCTTTAAATCTTGTTATGTTCTTATTGTTGACTTTTAAGAGTTCTTTGTTTATTTTGGGTAAAGTGCTTTATCCGATATGTCTTTTGCAAATATTTTCTTTCGCTCTGGGCTTTTCTCTTTATTCTCTTGAGTGTCTTTTGCAGAGCAGAAAGTTTTAATTTTAGACTCTTTTCCCAAGAAATGTATACAAAATCTGGAACTTTTACCAAACCCTTTACTCTAAGAAAAAAAAAAATCACAATACATGCTGTTGTTAGCCATAACAACATATAAATTATTAAAACCAATTAACACTTATAATAGGTAACTTTTTATATTGAAACTGATATCTGAAAAATTTGACTCAGAAAAATTGGGTTTGATAGAAATGTTAACAACAATTACAACAAAAATCTCACAATGCCAGATATAATAATAATTAAAATTTTTGATGTGGACAAAACTAATTAGTGACTTAAATTTGTTATAAAATTTACATAGAAAATAATTGATCATGATAATCCTAGTTAAAGAATAGGAGAGATTTTAAAATTGGAAGTGAACCTTTGCTGTGTAGAAAATTAAGCAATTTATTAATTTAGTTTAATGGAAGTCACTCAAGAAAATTCTCTATAAATTCTGATGGTATGTTTGCATACATTACAAAAGTCAAAATATCTTTGAAGCCAACACAAGCAATGGATCAAAGTAAAATGGTTAAAATGACAAGATTAAAACAGTGTGTATTCCTGCTCAGGAGTCAGAGTCATAAAATAGTGACTTGACTTTTTGTACAGTTATGATTGTTCATTCACTTCTGTCATTTATTTCCACAAATTACATACACAGCATCTTTTAGCTGTAAGTACATTTAAATAAAAAATTAAATTCTCATGCATGTGAGTGTGTGTGTTTGTGTGTGTGTGTGGACATATGTGTGCGTGTATGAATTTGAGGATATCTTGAAGTGTCACAAAATTAGAGTTAGAGCTTAATTCCAACAAGTATTTCCTAAACTACTATTATTTGCTGAACACATCCTCCCAGCTCACTTCAGATTTCAGGTGGCTTTGCTGGAATATTCTCAATACACTCTCCCTTCTTCTGCTTTTTGGCTCAGTCTACCCCTTCCCCTCCCCCCCCCAAAATGCAGGTGTTTCTTCAGGTCAATGTGCCTTTCAACTTTGCCATTATTATATTTGCCTTTCCTTCAAATATAAACTCAAAAATTGCTTCTTCGAGGAATCCAAACATAGCACAAGGTTTTGGTGAAACTTAATATGTTTCTTGAAACAAAGTACAAAAGTAACTCATTTATTTATCAAATAAACTTATTTTTAGTATCATCTCACTGCATATATAAATGAACAGAGGAAATTCATCTATATTAATTTTTTTCAAGCCCCACAAGAGAAAAAGTTACTGGGCTGGATAGTTAGATAGATAGATAGAATTGTTCCAAGGTGTTTAGATACATTTTACCAATAAAGAAGTAAAAACACCAAATTCTCAGCAATTGCTGTCAACAGCTAAAGCGTCATTGTAGAAAATGCTTCTCAGATTATTTTATCAAGATCTTCTAATCTTTTGATATTACAGGTTGAAATTTGAATTTGTTTCATACCTAAAAATTCTCTTTAATTGCTTTTAACCTATTATTCAAAAGAGAGTTCATCTAGACTTGTAATTTTATAGCATTTGAGACACAGAATTAGCTTTGGGGTAGTATCTGATATGGCCTAACCAATTTGTACAGAAATACCAGTCGGTACATGGCTCCCATGGACTTTATTTTGTGGGGAAAATGATGTTCTTGTTTAGCTTTCCCTCCAAAGTGTTCCAGTTTTCTTGGTGAAGATAGAATGTACAGTGTTAACTGGCTGAGTCAGAGAGTTTCAGCAGTCCATGGAAAATGTTGGGTGGTTCAGAAAATAAGCCCTGGATCAGAGAGACACATATAAAGTCATCACTCCTTTTTCATGTGGTGCTGAAACTCAGTTGCTTGTATGAAGTATTTGTACATCCTCTAAGACTTGAAAAAAGAAGATTTAAGAAGCAGTGCCTGGTTAAGAAAAGAAGTGTATTCCATTTATGCAAAGTAGTTTTCAAACAATATATGCACTTTTGACTTATTATTGAGGAAAATACTTGTTTTGAATTTTAATGATCAAAATTATCCAAGTCAAAACATCAAAGCTCATGAATATTTTTACTGCTATTGGAGTCTTCTAAGAGGTTAAATATAGCTTATTTTTTTTCCCAAATTCTTTTTATTACTCCTTTTCTCTAAGTCAACTGTTTATTGGGTACTTCCCAATCAACTTGGGTTTGCTTTATTGCTCCAGGTAAATATTTAATGGAATAACAGGATATATCTATTTTTAATGCACAATTTCGTCCAGCCCCCCTAAAGTAAATAACAAATATCGAGGAAATATTTAAGTAGTTGAATTCTCATATGGGCAGAGGAACATGATTACTTAGGTATTTATATGTAACAAAACTGTTCTGTTAGCTTACACTGGGAATTTTTGTACATTTTCATAGAGGAAGTATATCTTAGATTGATCACTTTCTCTGCCAAAATCTTATAGCCAAGATATATTTGAAGTAATGGAAGTTAGCATTCATGTAGTACCTGTGATGTACCAGGGCTCTCATGTACCCTCGGCATTATTTACATTTAGAGCTGGTTAATTCTTTGCTGAGTGGGCTGCTGTGTGCTTTTAAAATGTTTAACAGCATGCCTGGCCTCTGCGTGCTAGATACACAGTCCATGTGTTGTCAGACATTTTTAGATGTCTCCTGGGAGACGGAATCTCCCCTGGTTGAGAACCACTGTCTAACTAAACTCAGAATTTGTTGTAAGTGCCATTACTGCATTTCTAATATTATGTCCATGATTTAGAAATACAAAAAAATCTGTACCCTAAGTTTCCATGTAACAATAAATCAAATTATGAACCAATCAAGAAAAAAAAAGGAACTAAAAAACCCACAAACACATGGATTTATGACATGGTTATAAATAAAGAAGGAAAATAGAAAATCGGATTCTTAAATGTGAAGTAATTATGACATTGGTCCTTTAGATCTGATCAGCAACGTTTTTTTTATTGGAGTATAGTTGATTTATAATGTGTTAGTTTCAGGTGTACAGCAAAGTGAATCAGTTATACATATACATATGTCCACTCTTTTTTAGATTATTTTCCCATATAGGCCATTACAGAGTATTGAGTAGAGTCCCCTGTGCTATACAGTAGGTCCTTATTAGTTATCTATTTTAAATATAAATGCTGACACCTTCACAGAAATTCCTTAACACTCAAAGGGTTCCTCTGTTACTTCATTTGTGTGGAAGCACCTGGGGAAAACCAAACTTTTTAACAGCTACTGAAAATGTGTGAAGTTTTCTTATAGCCCTGAGAGAATTGATCTTCTATTAGCCATCTAGATCTTAGAGAGAGCTAGGGAGGGAGGGGCGGAGAAAGGGAGGGGGAGAGGTGGGGGGCAGGTAAGAACGCCAGGGAAACTTGGATTAACCTGGTGTTCTATTTTTTTATGACACCTACATTATCTATGTGACCAGAAGGTCTTCATTCCAAAATCCCTTTTGTTCTGTACTGAGTGACACAGCAAATATGACAGAATAGTTAAAAATTTTCTCATTTATGAATTAGAGCAAACCAGGCTATTAAAGAAGCATAAAAATTAACTTTAGGAGGTTTTCTTTTTTCTATCAACAGTGGCCATTTTAGGAATGTTTAAACATGCTTAGAACAGTTTCTGAAATCCCTGTTAGAGACAGTCCTGCAGACAGCCTCACAACAGACCAAGCTCATGTAACCTTTCTCCCATACATTATAATGTATTCTTTGGGGGTAATTCTTTGGGGGTTTTAGGGTAGCAGTTCTTGATGAATGAAAGTCCTGCTAACTTAAACCTCTACTTTTATACTGAAGGGTTAGCTCATAAATTACTCCCATCAATGGGGTAATATCAGCAGCCCCTGAGGAACGTAAAGCAGCATTGTGCTTTAGAGCTGATATCCTCCAGACTTGGCTGGTGGCTTTGGTTGTAGTGTTAATTAGATACCTTTTGAACTTTGGGTCATCGACTGAGAGAATACTGCTTTGCAGACTCTGACTCACTATAATTTTGTGCTAACCGTATTTATTGCAGATGGATTGTGAGCCAGTCATTCTAGCAGACATTGTCATGAACAAGGGACAATGTATATAATAAACAATATAATAATATAATTAGGGTCATACATCATAGGCATACACAAACACTATAATTTACTAAGTAATGTACCAAGGAGTACAAAGGAGGATCTTAAAAGTGAGTATGTAAGTATTCAGTGGTTGATATGGAGGAGAGGTTTATATTAAGTCAGGTGAATCAGGGATGGTTTCATGGCAAAGGTGAGCTTTGAATGTGGAGTTGAAAAGAAGATGTGGTACATATATACAATGGAATATTACTCAGCCATTAAGGAGAATGAAATAATGCCATTTACAGCAACATGGATGGACCTAGAGATTGTCATACTGAGTGAAATAAGTCAGAGAAAAGAGAAATATTTTATGATATAGCTTATATGCAGAATCTAAAAAAAAAATGATACCAATGAACTTATTTACAAAACAGAAACAGATTCACAGAGAATGAACTTATGGTTACTAGGGGGGAAGGGTGGAGGGGAGGGATAATTAGGGAGTTTAGGATTGACATGTACATCAAGGAGGAGCTGGTTAGTAGTGATCTTGAAGAGACAGCTGGCAGTGGAAATCTTCCCAAGAGGAAGAAATCTTTCCCCAAAGAGGAACCAGTTAGTGACCCTGAAGAATCAGGAAACAAGAGGGTCCCCAAGAAAAAGAGGAAATTCTCTTCCAAGCAGGAGCCACTCAGCAGTGGACCTGAAGAGGCTGCTGCCAGCAAGAGCAGCAGCTCCAAGGAAAAGAAAAAGCTCCGAAAGCTGTCCCAGGAGAATTAGAATAGACATTTCCCTAGTAGGGCATAATTGCAGAGATATTTCCCAACCCATCCCCTATAGCCCAATAAAAATAAAAACAAATTAAAAAAAATAAAATGGTTAACCAACAAGGACATACTTTATAGAACAGGGAACTCTGCTCAATACTATGTAACAACCTAATTGGGAAAAGAATTTGAAAAATAGATACCTATATGTGTATAACTGAACCACTTTGTTGTACAACTGAAACTAACACAACATTGTTAATCAGCTATACTCCAATATAAAATAAAAAGTTAAAAAAAAGAAAGATCAGAGTTATAGAATGGTATAAGAAACAACATAAGCAAAGACATAAAATCTGACAAGAGAGAAGGAGGAGGAAAAGAAGGAGCTGGAGGGGGAGGAGGAAGAAGAAGAGGGAGGAAGGAATTGGGGGAAAGGAGGGAAGAAGGAAGGGAGGGAGGGAGGGAGGGAGGAAGGGAGGAAGGAAAAGAGAGGGAGAGAGGATTAATCTTAGTTTCCTAGTGAGGAAAGAGACTGATAGCATAAAAATAAAAGAAGAACAAACTAATGCTTCTGACAGAGTGGGTAAGAGTGCATAGAGATTACTGCATAATGATGAAAATTGGCTTTTTAAAAGTGTGGTCCCGGGCTTCCCTGGTGGCGCAGTAGTTGAGAGTCCACCTGCTGATTCAGGGGACACGGGTTCGTGCCCCGGTCCGGGAAAATCCCACGTTCCGAGGAGCGGCTGGGCCCGTGAGCTATGGCCGCTGAGCCTGCACTTCCGGAGCCTGTGCTCCGCAATGGGAGAGGCCACAACAGTGAGAGGCCCGCGTACCGCAAAGTGTGGTCCCTAGACCTGTAGCATCAGCATCACTGGAGACCTTGTTAGAACTGCATATTTTGAGATCCCCACACCTACTAAAACAAGATATCCAAGTGATCTGATGCTGCTCAAGTTTGAGAACCACTGGTCCACAGTGTAGGGTGAATTTGAGTGAAAAGACTGGAGAGCCCAGCTGGAAGGACACTGAGTTAGTCTCCTAAACTAACAACTCCAAACTAAGCAAGTAGTTAATAAAATTCTTTGATGATTATAATGAGTAGAGATAGGTATGGAAATGTAAAGAAGGAGGAATTTGTGAGGCCTGGAAGAAATTGCTTTTTAGGGTTTATTTGACACCTAAATGGGTCATTCATAAAACTGATGTGATGAGGTTGATGAACAAATTGTTGCCTAATTATATTTTTACTGTAAGAGTCTGAGAAAGGTTTTCAGGCATAATATTAGATTTTTTTTAAAAGTTAAAAAAAAATTCTAGGCTTTTGCTATTAAACCATACTACCACATCCATATAGTTGAGGTAGATGGTGCAATATATATATATATATATATTGCACATTTGGTGGTGTTTCTTTTGCATTTCTTTTTAAAATATGCATACTTTATTTAAATACACTGACAGAGATGAGATCTTTCCTCACATTTTCATGCTGCTGTTCTGAGAAAGTAAATTATGCTGTGATAAAAAATAAGTAATTATTGTGTTTAATTGATTTTTTTTTTTGCGGTACGCGGGCCTCTCACTGTTGTGGCCTCTCCCGTGGCGGAGCACAGGCTCCGGACGCGCAGGCTCAGCGCCCATGACTCACGGGCCCAGCCACTCCGCGGCATGTGGGATCTTCCTGGACCGGGGCACGAACCCACGTCCCCTGCATCGGCAGGCGGACTCTCAACCACTGTGCCACCAGGGAAGCCCTGATTTTTTTTATAGAAATTACAATGCAGATTTGATTAAAGGAAGATTGTGCATTACCTACGGTTGTTTCACAAGGCACATAATGGTATGAAAGAGTGCTACCCAGCACAGATATTATACCATCATTTTGCTTGAATGTGTTGAGTGGGAGATATTTAGAATTCTTTATGACTTATAAACAATGCAGAATGTTTCTTTTCCCATCTAAAGCAGGATGATAGGGACATCTATTTCACAGCCATAACATGTCCTGACTTAAATTGTAGAAGCCTTTTGAGAGAGAAATAGCTAATGGTAGATTTTAAATAAGAGAGAAGATTGTGAATTTGATGCTGACAAATGATGCACTTTGTAACAAGTTCACTCCTGAAGTTTGCTAGTTAGGCTCTGTTTGAGTCAGATGTATCAAAGAAATCTGAAAAGATCCTGTAGAAAAGGATTTGATTCTAGTTCCTGCTGTACTCCAAGGTTTCACAGCCTTGGCAGTAGTTGGGGTTAGTTAATTATTTGTTGTAGGGACTGTCCTGTGCATTGTAGGATGTGTAGCAACATCCCTGTGTCAATCTACTAGATACTAGAAGCACTTTCATACCTGCCCCACCCCCAAGTTGTGATAACCAAAAATGTCTACAAACATTGTCAAATGTCTCCAGGGTCTCAAAATTGTCCCTAGATGGGCATTGCTCTGTATCAGTGAAATATAAGCTGCGAAATTTTGCTGATTAAAAAAAAGACACACACACACAACTATTGCATGTAAAATCATCTTGGATTATTCTGCTGCTCAGGCTCAGGGCCTTTTGCGGGTTCTGATTCTTTTATGCATTCTTTCTGTCTTGCCCAGAAGTCCCAGCAATTTAGGGTATTTTCCTCTTACTCAATGGCTATGCTCATCCAAAGGTCCCTCTCAGGTTTTTTTTGTTGTTGTTGTTGTTTTTTTTTAATCTTCTATTTCCCTCCCAGGCCTAGTTTGAAGCAGGAAAGTCTCTTCAGCTGCCTCTTCCTTTATATCAATATATTTGAAAGAACAGAACCTTTGTATTTGAGGGATTTTCTACTAATTCCCATGATAATAAAATCAAGGAATGACAAGGGGACATTATAAAGGTTTGCGTAATTCTTTGGGGGTTTTAGGGTAGCAGTTCTTGATGAATGAAAGTCCTGCTAACTTAAACCTCTACTTTCATACTGAAGGGTTAGCTCATAAAACTCAGCTCCCTTCCTTACCTTTGGTGAAGGCTGAGTGGAACCTAACATCAAAGGTGGCTCTGCTGTCCCCCACTGAACATGAAGATGCCAAAACAGAGGAATAGTAATATTAACTCAGTGAGCATTACTATATCATCATTGATCACACAACTGAGAGATTCTGTAAGCCTTCTGTCTTGTCCAGGCATAACTTCTTTCTCTACAAATTCCATACCATTGATGATCATGCACTTTTACTCATGCCATTAACTATTATGAGCTTTCATCAGGCATAAATTTTAAGGAGCTTATTTTTGTTGGTTTTTACATAATTCCTTTAGATTCCTTAATTCTAATAGATGCTAGGCCTCTAAAAAACCTTGATTTTCCTTCAGGATAAAAATTATATCAACCTCTCAAAATGTATTTTTATCCTACATTATTTACACTTGTTGGAGGGAAACATCTCTTATTAATTGATGTTAATATTCACTTTGCCTTCCTACCCAAGGAGTGCTCAGTTCAACATCTGGTAGTTGGTAGACTTTCAATTAATATGAGACGTGTACTGGAAAGAGGGCTGACATTAAAACCATTGGTAGCAGAGCTCAAATCCCAGTTTTCCTGCTTATAGCTTATGTTACTTTAAATAAGTCACTTAACTTTCTTATGTTTTAATTTCTTTTTGTTTAAAATGGGTATAGTATCTATAACACAGAATTGTTGAGAATTTAAATAAGTTAGCTTTTGTAATCCATGTTCATTAAATGGAATATCATATATATAACACATATATATATAACACACATATGTAAGAATATATATATAGGTTCTTTTTCATATTCTTTTCCATTATGGGTTATTACAGGATACTGAATATAGTTCCCTGTGCTATACAGTAGGACCTTGTTGTTTATTTTATATATAGTAGTGTATATCTGCTAATCCCAAACTCCTAATTTATTGCTCCCCCAAATGGAATATCTTTTGTGTATGATATTATTTCATTTGATCTTAACTAACCATTGACCCTTTCCTTGTGATATAAGTCTTCACTCTCAGTATAATGGAAGAGTTTATATCTATTTTTCCCATTAATAGTATTTCAAGAAATTTCTTATGCAAGACTTAATCTTCTCCTTTATATAGTCAACCATTACCACTGTCATCCCTTTCCATATTTATGTTACAGAGGATACAAATGCATCTACTATATTAACAAAGAACTGAAAGCTAAGGCCATCATGGTAAAATAGTACCAGATAATACAGTTAAAACTCATTTAGTCTTTCCTCCAGTGCATAATCTGCACTGTACTAGTCAGAGGTGATAAAATGGTGATCTAGATAGATATGATACCTGCCTCATGGACTTAGAATCTTGTGAAAAGATAGAAAATTAAACAAAGATCAATAATATGGTCTTTATTATTTTTCTTCTGTTACTCAATTAATGGTCATATATTCAAGATTTATGTTCAACTTCTTTACTTTTCAATTGTTTGCCATCCTTTTCAACTTCAGTTTTCTCACACATACTTCTAATTTTACGTAAATCTCCAGAGAGATTATGTCTTGCCCAAAGTCACTCAGCTAATTAGCTATAGAGACCCTCACTAATGTTTTTCCAAAATACTACTTTTCAAATGGGATGGGACTTCATATATTCTTTAAGAAATTCTTCTGCTTCTTTAATCTGTACTGCTTTCTGCACTCTCACTTAATTATTCATAATGCCCACCCACATCTCAGTTGTGACAGCACTGTGCTTTCAGAGCACATTTTAAACCTATATGGAACAAAAACAACAAAAATGTTTGCTTCTAGAGCTTTCTTTGTGGTTCTGAACAACAAATGAGACCCAGACCCTTCTGTTTCAATTAATACAAGCAGATAAAGATACATGGAGATTGCAATTTGGTATAAAGAGTATAATTCTAGTTTTTAAGCGTTAAGCAACAGTATTTATTAACAAAGTTCTTAATTTTGAAATAACTTCTAAATTACCACAGTCTGAGGTGTATAATTGGAGCTGTGCAAGTTGAATGTGCTGCAGAGACTTCTTTTTTAAGGAAACCTTCCTAATAGATAAGAGTTCAATTCATTACTAAGCTGTTCTTCAGCTAAAAGTCTTCAGTGGCCTCCAGTGTGCATTTGGCAGACTTTGTGCATCCAAGGACCAAACGGAAGGGAAAAGCCCCAAAAGGAGAGGGGAATCTGGGCGAGAAGATGAGTCCATATGCGTCTTTTAGAAGCCAGATGATCAAATGGTGCTGTTGACATTCTGTTAATGAGAGTTGAGAAAGCTAACCACTATTCTCCCTGGGATGGAAGACCACATCTCCCCTGCACGGAGAAGAGCCATAGATCTACTTATAGGCAAAGCTAGGATTTTTCGTAACAAGCAGTTTGGAATCTGCTGTAGTATTTTGACTGTTTCTATCCCACAAAGGAATTTCTCCAATTTCCAATTTCACTGTTAGTAAGGCATTTACAGTCACATTTAGCTATAAACTGCAGTCTGGCTCTCCAAAGCTTTTGCTCATGCTTCACTTTTGAGAGTTTTTTGTTTTTGTTTTTGTTTTGTTTTAACCCATTTTGGTTGCATTTACTGCTGAAAGAAATACCAGCATAAATTTAGACTCAGTTACTGTCTTTCTCTTTTATCTGTTGAGATTTTGTCTTTTTTAGAAAAATGACCCCCAAAAAGAAAAGCTCAAAAATCAAGTAACAGTTATCTATACCATGAGTTTGTTCCCAAAGGACAAGCAAGTGCGTTTTCTTAGTGGATAATATAATACCTTCTAGAAATAGCATTTCTCTTGTGTTTTTGGCTTTATTTTTATTTATGTAAATGTGAATGAGTGATTGAATTGGGATGTTTGGGGAATCCAAAATCTACATAGGAAACATCTAAGGCAAAGGAAACTTCAAGTGATAGAAGAGATGATTATCTCTACTGAGTTATTAAAGCAGTGCCATTTCCAAATGTTACTAGTTTTCTTTGGGTTAAGATTGGATTCCCAAGAGAGGATGATTAAGATTGGATTCCCAAGAGAGGATGAACAGAGTAGTAAAGGGAAGGAGTTGCATGAACTAAATGGGGGCATGCTTCATAATTAGACAGACATGGGATGGGTAGACCTGGTTTCTTTCTGGAGATGATGAGGGGTGAATAAAGTTAACAGCAGATATCCAACTCTTCGGTGGCGCCTTTTGGGCCGTCACTGCAGGAAAAATCAAAGGGCCAGGTTTACAGAAATATGAGAGGCCAATGTGTCATCATCAATAGCACAGACACAGATAAAAATGGGCTGAAAAGGAGCTGATCTTGCATTGGCTTACAAAACTACCCATTCTCTTTAAGGGACACAGTTTGGAAATTCTAGGATCCCCATCCATCCAGACTAGGAGCAGGGAGAACTTAATGTTCTAAAATCACCCTTCTCCATCTCACCATATGTGGTAAGGCCCACGTCTTGTTAACTTTTCTGTAATTGGGCATCTCTGGTAAATGGCAGCTTTCTTCCATACTGTCCCACTGTACCAATGCTTTCAGGAAATATATTCTTCTTTTTACCTAAATTGGTTACTTGTGGCTTCGGATTCTGAACTATCCGCTGTCCATAGTTTAATTGAAATCTTCTTGCTGTATTCCTTACAAATCAGTGTGTGTTTATTCTATTTGTATGCAAAGCTTCCACTCATTTACATTGCCGCCCACTGTCTCAGAAAGACAGTGCTGTTATTTTCAGGTTTTTTTCAACTTCGGGATTATTTATTTTAGAGTGTTCCTTCCTACTGTAGCATGAAGCAGTATTTTAATTTCATTGTCAAAAGATGAAAGATGTAGGAGTTAGTTACAGTAATGATTGCCCTGTAGCTGAGATTGAATGGAGCTGGAATCTATTTAAACTTGCATTGTGCTTGAAAGATGAGACTTTAATGAATCTTTGTTAAACCCTATCATTTCATGGTTGCATTTAATAGAAAGGAGCCTTTTTGGTTGTCACAGCTACGTGGTATTTGCCCTTTTTCTTGTTGCCTATATGTGGAGGAGTTGGCAGCCATGAATCAGGTTTTGGGTCCCAGCAGTATGTATATAAAAATGTAGTGGCCTGCATTTATGTAGGAAAATATGAAAATGTATAAAAGATGTAAAATTGTAATTTAAACCTTTAGCCATTCTGGAATGTATGAAATTACTTAGAAAAAAAATTTTTAACCTGCAGGCCTGTAATGTTCTCCATTTTTTCCTCCAATCCATTCCCACCCTTGCATTCTTACTTTTCCACTCCCATGTATCTCCATCACCTTATTATCCATCAAGGAGTTATCTTACGTATCATTCTACTGAGAAGTTTTTCATGACCACTCAAGCCCATATCATGGTGCTTATGTGGTAATTGCTGAGTTTACTTGTCTGTTTTACACTTCTACACTGTAATCTCCTTGTAGCTAGGACACATTTTAGGTACACAATGGATGGCAGCCATGCTTACCATCACTGTTAGGTTTAAATGTTTATCTTATTCTCAGAAGTAATCTTATCTCTGATTTGAGGAGCCCTTCTCAGAGGTGCGCATTTGCTTGAGCACGTGCTCTCTCCCTCTCTCTGTCTCTCTCTCTCATATCACACACACACACACACACACACACACACACACACACACTTTGCCAGTAGTAGATATCTTGAAAACAAGAACATATGATGTTATAAAAGTTACCCCAAACTGATGACCTTGTCTTTATCCACTAGCATCAGACTAATATAAACAAGTTTTGTGTGGAATTGCTATATGACATTGATGTGCTCTAAAAAGAAAGCTCTTGGCAAACAGTGCTTAAAAAGAGTGGGAGAACAGTATGGAGGTTCCTTAAAAAACTACAAATAGAACTACAATACGACCCAGCAATCCCACTACTGGGCATATACCCTGAGAAAACCATAATTCAAAAAGAGTCATGTACCACAATGTTCATTGCAGCTCTATTTATAATAGCCAGGACATGGAAGCAACCTAAGTGTCCATTGACAGATGAATGGATAAAGAAGATGTGGCACATATATACAATGGAATATTACTTGGCCATAAAAAGAAATGAAATTGAGTTATTTGTAGTGAGGTGGATGGACCTAGAGTCTGTCATACAGAGTGAAGTAAGTCATAAAGAGAAAAACAAAAACCGTATGCTAATACATATATATGGAATCTAAGAAAAAAAAAAAAAGGTCATGAAGAACCTAGGGGTAAGACGGGAATAAAGACACAGACTTACTAGAGCATGGACTTGAGGATATGGGGAGGGGGAAGGGTAAGCTGTGACAAAGTGAGAGAGTGGCATGGACATATATACACTACCAAACGTAAAATAGATAGCTAGTGGGAAGTAACCGCATAGCACAGGGAGATCAGCTAGTTGGTTTGTGACCACCTAGAGGGGTGGGATAGGGAAGGTGGGAGGGAGGGAGACACAAGAGGGAAGAGATATGGGAACATATGTATATGTATAGCTGATTCACTTTGTTATAAAGCAGAAACTAACACACCATTGTAAAGCAGTTATACTCCAATAAAGATGTTAAAAAAAAAAAAGAGTGGGGAAGGCAATGATACAGATAAGATAAAATGCTCGAACGAAGAAGCAATATTTACTTCATATTTTGGAGCACAGAACATCTTGGGATCTTTATCTCTACAAACTCACAGTAAATCAGCATACAGAAATGTTCAAGGCACTTTCATCTACATTACATCATTTAATCCTATAACATACCTGGGAAGTGGTAAGATCTCCATTTTTAGATAGAACTGAGAATCATGGACTCAAAAAGCTTCAGGGCAGGTCACCAGTGCCAAAAGCAGCCCTCACCCCTCTGCTTCAAAAATGCCCTTACTCAGGAAAAATGACTAAATGGTGGTGTGGTCAGGGATAAAAATATTTTATTAAACTACGTGGTGAATTAGGTGAGAGGTTTTTCCGTTTTCTTATTTTGTGTTTTCCTAAAGAAGTGTGCCAGAGAGCCATAGAGGAAATACTTGGATATGCTGGGAGATTTTTCAGAGTATTTTTGGAATCTCTGGTCAAAACAACTGCAGTACACAGTGTTGTGGCCCTCTTCATGAAGCTCTCTAAAGATGGAGACGGGCAAGAGGTTTCTTTCGACATCTCTTTTCAGCTTTGTTAAGATAACTCCCTTCTCTTCTTATTTTCTACAGATGTTTCCCCAACAGTGAGAGTAGTAATGTTGAAAACAGCAATGCTACCTGCAGCTGTAAATGCATTCATCTTTGCACATCACATTTGCTGAACTGGTAGTGAAGGGTGGTTCTGTCACCTTTAATTAAAAGCATACAAACAAAAACGAAGACATTTTCATCTCTTAAATGATTTTAGCCTGGTGTCCTGTTTCACTGTTCTGCCTTTCAGCAGATTGACTTACCTAATTTGAGGGAAGGTTGGTTTATCATTTGTAATTCTTTTGCAGAGATTAATCAGTATAATTAAAATATGGTAGCATCTGGATGTTAATAGCACAGGTGGAAAGCATGACTGTGGAAGACAAAAGGAGGAACACTGCCACACAAACTCTGCCACCTCCCTGCCACACATACACACACACATATGCATATAGATGTGCCTTAGATCAAAATTGAAACTATTCTTAAGCAGGCAGAAGAATAATCTACTTGCCAATTCCTCCACAAGGACTGTGTAAATCCTATAATCTTACTTGTCTTCAACTCAGTAGGGCTATAATGGCATATAGGTAAAGGAAAGGTCGTTTTTCTTCATTTGTTCTATTTATGAAATTCTGTCCAAAAACCTAGGCGCCATGTTGGCAGGTGCTGAAGACAAGTGCACTCAAAGCTTTCCTTCGTTTCTCTTCACACAGTCGGTAGGTATTGAGAGCATGGATGAAACCTTTTATAGCCTGGCATTTAAACTGAGCCAGTTTGTTTTAGAGGTGAATAAAAACAGATTTTATGGTGTTATTTTTAAAGAGCTCCTCTTCATTTAGAGACAGCATCACACCAACATTTCTGTCTTACATAGACAGCTCTCATTCCATGCACAGGAGGTTTCTGGATGTTATAAATTGGGTTGATAACATAAAAAGTTTATATTTTTTACAAAATCTTCTTGGGTTACTCACATCACATCCCAAGATTTCTTGAGTCTGTCTGTAGTCACTATTTCTGTTCTGCGCATCCTGACACCTCCTCTTCCTCCCACTCTGCTTGTTTGGCAGTCTCCGAGTGCAAGAGAAAAGGCCTGTTCTAGCTGATACAGGAGGAGGGAGGGGGCGTGGCTGTCACAGCACTGGGAGGCAAGGCAAACAAGGGACAGACTTGGCTGTGACACAGCCTCCAGGGATGAAGTAGATTTCAGTGTACGATAGTAGTTGGACAACAGTTTGGCTGATCCAGTCACTACTCTAGAATAGTCTCCTCAGGAACAAATGTCCATCGCTCCTTATTCTAGAACTCCCGGGTCCAAGGAACTCACACATCTACTGTTTCATCCTCTGAAGCTGTCAACTGAAAGCTCTCTCTACTCGCCTCTCTACCTCACAGTTTCTGCTTATTCAGGACTTTATGTTACTGCTTTTTCTGTCTTCTCTGTGCATGTTTTCCAGATTTCATGTCTTTCAACTAAATCCTGTGCTCAGGCTGCCATAACAAAATACCACAGATTGGGTGCTTTCAACAGAATTGATTTTCTCACAGTTCTGGAGGCTGGAAGTCTAAGATCAAGGCAGCAGCTATCAGGGTTGGTTTCTGTTGAAGCCCCTCTTCCTGGCTTAAGGACAGCTGATTACTCTCCATGTCCTCATTCCACCTTTCCTCTTTGTGTTCAGGGCGAGAGAGGGTGAGAGAGAGAATGAGAGTGGCTCCAGGGCTCTGGTTGTTGTCTGTCCCTCTTATAAGGACACCAGTCCTGCCTGATGAGGGCCCCACCCTTATGAGCTCATTTAACCTTAATTATCTCCCTAAAATCCCTATGTCCAGATACAGACACATTGGAGGTTAGGGCTTCGACATATGAATTTGGGGAGGGACACAATTCAGTACTTAATACCCTCTGATGGGGCCCCCTTTCATGTGTCCCAGGAGAAAGGATCTCCATTTGTATACAGTGTCCCTCACGGACCTTCCTGTCTTCACTATTACCATCTCCTTTTCCAAAGTGACCCTCATCATATCTTTTTGGACCCTGTTTCATCAGCCCCCTGATACATTCTCTGCCTATGATCTTAACCCCATCCCATCCTTCACAAGCCCACCTAAAAGGTAAATATGATTTTGTCACACTCAACTCTAAACACTTTTGATGATTCCTTATTACCTACAGGTTAAATTTCAAGCTTTGTATCAATGGTATGCATATGCAGTCTTCTGTGATCTCTTCATCAAATCATTTTTCACCTTATCTCCTAACACGTCTTGTCCCAAGCTTTAAGTCTTAATGACTATGAATTGCTGTGCTTTTTCACATGTATTGTGCTTTTCCATGCCTCTATTTCCTCTACCAATAACACCCTCCACATTCTTCTTTTCCAGAATCACTCCTGTGCATCCACTGTTTCCAATACCACCTCCTTCAAGAAGACTTATCCCTAGAAACCGAGTGAGCTTCCTCTTTGTCCCATGGGACCCTGTGCACATTTATATCCTAGTTAGTACTTGTGATGGTATAGTAAAAGCATATATTTCTGCACCTGACTCTTTGACTAAAATGTAACAAAGCGTTAATTTCTTCAAAGTCAGGGTCTATTTGTGGTTCATTTTATATCCCTGGTGCCTAGTGCAATACCTGATAAATGGTGCACACCCAGTAGTACATTTGCTGGAGAGATCTTAAATCAATTAATCTCTCTTCTCCATCCCTCTCCCCCCAGCCCTGCCACACACACACACACACACACTCTCTCTCTTTCTCTCTCTCTCTCTCTCTCTCATATACACACTCACAGGTACATACAAACTCTTGACTAATAAAATGTCTACTGGATTACCTACATGTTATTTTCCAGAATTTTGCCGGGTTTGAGATCTCAGCAGGAGATGTGCTTGACCTGATTTTATAAAGCTTTGAATATTTGTTACTTGTGCCTTGGAAAGAAGTGGAAGGTATTCTTTAAATATGGAGCAGGGCAAAGGGTAGATGCAGGCTTAAGAAGAAGGAACAGACCAAGTTTACTACTAGCTTTCTTGCCTGGGTGAGTAGGTGAAATGGTAACAAATACATTGACTGCAAAGAGTAGCTACTTCAGTTCTATAATTTCTATCAAAGGATAAGCCAAGTGAAGGGATATGAATATGTCTGTGGGGGACTGGTGGTTCAGCATGAGTTATTTCTACTCTTGGAAAAGAAGCACCATGGTTATGTGTGAAGAACAATAAACTCTTTTGTATCTTACCAAGTGATTTACGTAGCTAGTAGCTAGCGTATTAGAGAGAATAATGTTCTAAACAACAGTTCACTGTGAATAGTGGTTACAATGTGGAAAAGAAGGTAGAGAAGGCTATTCAAATGGAACTTATGCCATCACTTTTCCCCGTAGATTTGTTGCTCTATCTGTGATTTATCTGGAGGATTCAGAGAATGAGAATATCCAGGACAAAATAAAAAGAACAGCCTGATCTATGATCTTGTTTTATTCCCTAAGGATACGGGCTTAGCCAGGAGTGCAGCTGAATAGTTCAGAGAGTCACAGACTGAGAGTCTAAGAAACCCCAATAGGCACCAAAATTAACAGAGGGATCCGCATGCAACCAAGAGCATCAGCTATACCCCCCAATTTAACAGAATCCTTCTGCTGGCTGAGAACCAGTAGATGAGGCTAGTCTTTATTTGATAGTTGGGTTGGCTGAAAATTATTTAAGTCGTTTGTGATGTAGGCTTTGGGGGAATAAGCGCTTGGCTGAAATTCAGGGTCAGCAGAAGCAATATAATATAATGAAAATTGGCTTTTTAATACCGGGATTCAAGTCCTGGATTCATTGTCTTCTACCTGCACGATCTTGAACAAGTCACATAAGTTCTCCAAAATTCTATTTCCTCTTCTGTAAAATGGGCACAATGATAATAATAGAATGGGATGGTGGTGAAAGGAAACAAAGTTTTCGTTCTCCATCCGCAAAGTACTAGTCTCAGGAACATAATAGAAGTTTCAAAAATGTATAGGTTGGGACTTCCCTGGTGGCGCAGTGGTTGAGAATCCACCTGCCAGTGCAGGGGACACGGGTTCGAGCCCCGGTCGAGGAAGATCCCACATGCCATGGAGCAACTAAGCCCGAGCGCCACAACTACTGAGCCTGCGCTCTAGAGCCCGTGTTCCACAACAAGAGAAGCCACCGCAATGAGAAACCCGTGCACCACAACGAAGAGTAGCCTCTGCTTACTGTAACTAGAGAAAGCCCGCAAAGCCAAAAAAAAAAAAAAAGTATAGATTAATTTGTACAAAGTGCTTTCTTTTCCCCCAATTATTGTTCAGTGACTTTGTCTTTGTAATATCCACTCTTCATTAGTTGCCTCCCTCTTTGTTCACGACCTTTTCTTCAACTATGACCTTTTTCCTCTTGTTTAGAATTTCCGGAAAAGGACCAGAGTCACTACTGTCAGGTTTAAAAGAACCAGTTGTAACCCAGGGAGAAATAATGATTAAATACTGGAGAGGAAGACCATGCAGCCCCCTGTCCCCCACGAATATTTTAGTACTCTATCTTTGTGCTTCAAAGGTTGTTATGCATAAATAAATAGTATGTTACTGAGCTTTGTAAACTATATACATTATTTTTTGTGGTCCTCTCTTAGCACAATATGTGAAATTGTAGAAATGAAAGAAGTTATAATAGATGATGCAATTCAACATTAGGAATTCATCAACCCTTTATTAATAATTTTTCTTCTGATTTTAGAAATAACCTATAATTTGAATAAAACGATAATCCATTTCTCATTGGAGTTAGATTTTGAAAGCCTTCTTTCATTTAGCCTCTATCCTCTAAGTAAAGAAAAGAAGACATTTTATATTTTATTGTACACAGAGAGAAAAAGAGCAAAGAGAATACGTCTCCTTAATGACTATATTTTAGGTGGTAGAAATAAAGGTACTTCCCATGTATCAGGCACTGTCAAAAGCATTATATGTCTCTTAATTCAGTCAAACCTTTCACCAGCTCTATGAGAATGGAGTTAATTCCATCAGTATTCCCATGTTACAGCAGAAGGAACTTAACCAAGTAAGTTAACCAAGCACACTGAACCAGATTTGAACAGAGGCAGTTTGGTCCTGGGCACACCCTCTTAACTAATATGCTTTCGAAAAAAAAGTATAAAAAAATTTTTAGATTAATTTATTTTCTAATCATATTAGGAAAACTTGATATTTAAAGAATTCTATAGAGAATTGTTTTATAAAGTGAAAAATCACTGTCTACTGAACCTTTTTTGAAAGTATAGTTTTCAGAAATCAGTTTAACCAGGACCCACCTTTCATTTCTTTTCTTTTTTTTTTTTTAACATCTTTATTGGAGTATAATTGCTTTACAATGGTGTGTTAGTTTCTGCTGTATAACAAAGTGAATCAGTTATACATATACATATGTTTCCATAGCTCTTCCTTCTTGCGTCTCTCTGCCTCCCACCCTCCCTATCCTACCCCTCTCGGTGGTCACAAAGCACCGAGCTGATCTCCCTGTGCCTCATTTATTTTCTTTATGCTGATATGTTTTTGTAATGAGGGTACAGAGTTAGGGCTGAGTCAGAAATCAAGCTTGGATGCTGAATGCCCTTGATTCACTCTCCTTCCTTCCATTGCAAAATCTTTTATCCTCTTTCTGCCCGTTCAGGAATAAGTGTTTGAAGACAATTTTCCATGAGTCATTTGCGTTGCTGCATCTCTTGCATAGCAAGACACTGACCTCTTTTTTCCAGTCTATCATTTCAAGCAAGTTCTATCATGAATGTCCTTGGAACATAGACTATATCTATGGTTTTTCCTCCATGTACATACATTGTCCAATGTAATAAAGAGCAAAGGGCAGGAATGTTTACTCCCCTTGTAAAATACTGGGGCTCTCTGTGCTCAGAATTCCTCTCCGTTAACTCAACCCACTGTGTGTACACATTCCTCCCCCGGCCAGCTCTCTTTGCATTACCCTGTGGAAAATGGGGTTCACAGAACAGCACACAAAAAAATGCTGAAACTCTGACTAGTGCTTTTGCTGCAAGTAATGAACTGTCCTTCATCTCTGACCTAAGAATCTGCATTCATGAAACTGCAGTGGGTTAACTTGTTAACTTTGAAGTCAGGTAAAATCTCAGAGCCTTTATAGTCTTTGAGACTAATTATGCACAAAATCCTAAATTCAGGAATGTCTCCTTGGATAGTATGAACCAGATATTACAAGTAGTGAAGAGGAAGAAACCCAGAGGATGGTTACAGGAAAAACAAACATGAAAAAATACCCAAAGTGGACTTGTTACATTTTAATGGGAGATTAGTCATATCACATGCACAAAAAGTAAGTAATAAATTTTAAAACATCCAACTTAATTAGTATTCAAAGAAAAACAAAGTTGAAGAAAATCAAATGTTATTTTCATATAGTAAATAGGAAAAAACGATTAAAACTTAAATACCCAACACTGAAGAGAACATGAATAGAGTAAGGCTAATCTGTTGATGATGGAATGAAAATTAGAATAACTCTCTTGGAAGCCAGTTTCAAACAGCCCAGTAATCATAATTCTCAAATTTGTTAAGTAAATAATCAGAGGTTTACATAATTATCTAAAAATATGATCGTGGCATTGTTATTTACACAAGGAAATAAAAGTAACCTGGATATGTAATAATAGAAACAAATAAAATAAACTGATGGACAGTCTGCATAATAGTATACCAGGGAGCCATTAAAAATTATGTTGTAGAGTAACTAATGCTGTTTAAAGTTATTCAGCTATACTGGTAAGTGAAAAAAACACATTACAAAGCAATATGTATAAAATGTTCATTTTTTATTATAAATGCATATTTTATATATATACACAGAAATAGTCCTTTTCATTTTAAAATTAATTTTGTTATTGAGATATAATTGACATATAATATTGTATAAGTTTAAATTGTACAATGTGTTGTTTTGATACATTTACACATTGCAGTATGATTACCACTGCAGCAGTAGCTAACACATCTATCACATCACATAATTATCATTTTTTTGTGTGTGGTGAGAACAATTAAGATCTAGAATCTTGGCAACTTTGAAGTTACTAATACAGTATTGTTGACTATAATCACTATGCTGTGCATTGGATATCCAGATATAGCCTTGAAGGACATACATCAAAATGTTAACAGCTCTGGCGTGGGGGAATTATATGTGATCTTCATTTTCTGTATTTGTGCTTTTTAAATTTTCCAAAAACATGTATTACATGTATAATAAAATGTTTCATTTTTAATCAGTAGGGACCCTACTGTACAATTTGCCAGTTTAAAATAAAAATTTTAAAATGTAGGTTATCTATGTCACCTGTTGTAATGAATCAACATTAGCACTTTGCATAAATATATGCAGGTGTAGAAGGATAGGGAAACTCTAGCAGGATATTCCTGAAACAATTTCAACTTCACAATGTTGAACATACCCACCTTTCAAGTCTCTGTCTTTATTAATGTTTCTCCTACCAAGATCCTAGGAATCATTCAAAATTATCTCACATGCCATCTCCTTTATCATTTTCATTAAAACCTTTTTAATATCTTTCTACCTTCAAAGAAAAATTCCAGTAGCCTTTGGTGTTTATCTCGTCTCACCAAGGTTCTACCTGAAAATAGAGTTAGTTGTATGCTATTATTATGCCCCATATTGTTATTATTAAACAATGTGTTTCTTAAAGTTAGGCAGCTCTCTTAATTTATAATCTGGGGCAATACCTAGCACAGTAGCAGACTATTAAGAAACAATGACTAAATTATCAATATAAGTGAATTCTGCTCTTACAAATTAGAGGAAGTCTTTCCTCGTTGATCTCTTTTCTTTCTGTTTTAAAAACATTGGGGTTGGTGAATTTCATCTTTTCATTTCATCCTTTGAATGAAGAGAGGCAGGCGCACCTGTAATGACTCAATGTTTTTACACCCACAGTCCCCGTGGAATCAGACATGATTGTCAGCGGCAGCTGCTTCTGATGCCGCCAAATGTATCTGAGGAGTTTGGTGACTGTATCTCAGAAGCTCATCAAGTGTTGAGGGGAAAAAAAAAGAGCTATCTAAAATCCTACCTTCTCTTCCCAGTTGTGTTATTAAAAGCACAGTACATAGGTCCTGCTCAGAGCCCTGCTATAGGATTGTAGGGAAAAATGAAAATGATAGTATTATTTAATATTTGTATAGATTGTCTACGTTTTAAAGCGTTTTCACATTCAGGCTTTTATCCTTATAGTGACCCAAAGAGATCAGTAGAGACAGCATTATTATCCCCTTTAAACAGTTAGAGAAATTAGACTCAGAATGTATTTGACTTGCCCCAGACCTAATCCTCACTCCAGCATTATTTCATCACCCTGCTTTTTTGACCCTTGTAAGTGTATATGGGTTAGAGCTCACCCTTTGAAGATATTTAGATACTATAAAATATTTTATTTTATATTGTTCTTAATAGGAATGTCAAATATTTGATGTTTTACCTTTAAAATGCTCTTCTGATGCTCATGTAACGCCAGACAGTTGGCTACAGAATGGAAGGAAAGCTTTTGTTCTATAGTATTTGGTTTCCAAAATGGTTATAAAAGCTTTGCAGAAGCTAAGTAGCCAGTACTAGCCAACATGGTCTGAGCCCCATAGGTCTGCTTGTTAAAAGTTATCAGGAACTTTTTGTTGCGACCTGTAAGCCAGGGGTTCCCAACCCACGGGCCACGGACCGCTACCAGTCTGAGGCCTGTTAGGAACTGGGCTGCACAGCAGGAGGTGAGCGACAGGCCAGAGAGCAAAGCTTCATCGTCTGCAGCTCCCCATCTCTCCCCATCTCTCGCATTACCTCCTGAACCATCCTCCCCCTCCCCCCTCCCCTGTTTCTGGAAAAAGTGTCTTGCATGAAACCGGTCCCTGGTGACAAAAAGGTTGGGGACCGCTGCTGTAAGCCATCCTAAAACTCAACTCTGTCTTGCAAAAGGCTCTCCTACTATCCTACATTCATAGTAAACTAACTGCAAAATATTTGTGTTTTAGGCATTTCAAAATGGAAAATTGTATTCCATAAATATCGTTACTTGATTTTCTTTAACTCACTTAAACCTCATATCCCATTTGCTAAAAGAAATTAAAGATAATATTACATAAAGGCAATTTATTTCTTGGAGGCTTTTCTTGGCAGTTAATTTAAGCAATATATAAAATCCAATAATAATAATAACTGGATCTCTATTCTCTGTAGTTAAAAAGCAGATATTCACCATCAGAGAATATACATCCTTTGAAATTGTCACCTTTGTCTGCAAGCATGCAAATATTCTTATTCTAAGGGGAGAAAATCGGCTGGTAAAGAATTTCCTCAGGCAGACAAGATGAAATAAACGGTCATTTAAACCTTTGATTACAGCCTGTAGTTATGTGCTTTCAGACCTGCCATTATTAGACTGTACTCCATTTCCTTGAATGAGACTAGAATTGGTGGGCACTAGCCGGTCGGCTGCAGAATACTGGATTCTGACTCTGTAATGTGGCAGGAGTACAGTCTCAACAGAAATGCCATAACTATCGACACAAGTGAACTGGGAACTTGTGGGCGTGGCTTCATAAAAATGAAACAGGCTTTACTAGGATTTTCATATTATTTTAAATGAAATGTCTGTTTGCACAAGTACTGCCTGTGTGTGGTGGGCAGGTGGGGGGGTTGGTAAAAAGTGTTTCTGTCCAGTTGTTGATATGCAGGGATGTTTAGTCAAATGGAAAAGTTGCTACTAGTGGCTCAGAAGTTTGATACAGCATTTGAAAAATCATGACTATTCCAAAATAATGGATCAGGGATTACCATAAAAGATTCCTGTAGTGTAAAGAAGGATCTCCCTTTGTATGTTCTCAACATTCCTAACAAATCCTGAACCCATATCAATTTTACTTATAAATGATAACATATTTAAGTCAACTTTAATCCAGCAGAAAAATATATTACTTGAAATGTGCAGACCAAATCATTTTGTAAAGTAAGTCATTCTCTAAAATATGTTTGTAAGTCTTGATATTTTACATCCAACTTTTATTTCAAAATTTTGTTTATAAGTTTTTCTTGGAATTGTTCGAACTTGTGCCTAATGATCCAGCAGAAGTTGAAATGTGAAGGGACATACGTTGTTCTCAGTACTGTCAAAATGACAGTCGATTTGTTCATGGTATTATTTTAAATGGCCCATTATGCTTTAAGTCCACAGCAGTATTTTGGAATATTTACTTCATCTTAGATTTTAAGCATCTAGAGGTCAGAGACTGTGAAGTTTTCCTATTACAGTGCCAACAACCATACCACACCCAATTAAGCAACACATAAATGAATGTTTAGAGATAATGATTCCTATTCCAGCAGAAAAGAATCACCCTGAGTGAACTTGGGGATGTTTATGTGGAAGAGTTGACTTTTAAACAGGAGATTATAAAGACACCAAAATGTTTGAATTGAGACAAAGGTACAAACATATAAATACTGTGGCAAAGAATTTTTGGTGGATGAAAAACATTTTGCTCTTCCTTTCAATTTATTCATTGATTTTTTACTTGGAAAGACTTCTGTCTATAATTGGTAGCGAAGACTTGGACAGAATCCTGAGAGGCCCTAATAATATATTAGCCCTTATATCCTTAAAGGCAAAGCTCAATAAATAGTCTTTATACTTTTGTTAGTTATCTGTAAGGTCATAAATATGGAAATTTAGAAATTCTCAAAGCACGTGCTAATGGAATGCAAGAACTCCAACATTTGATTACTAACAAGAAAGTAGTTATTTTTCAGATCATAATAGAACCTAGGAGTACAAGGAAATCTCTGTAGAATCTAAATTCATCAGGTGGTTGAGAAACACAAATCTAAAGGAAAGATGAGATTATCTCGGGGGAAGAAATTGTTAGAATGTTATAGAAGCAAAGAAAATACAGTGTTGCTGAGATTTTGACTGTCCTCTGGGGCCTCACACAATAAGGGAAAAACAGTTCTCTCTGTCATTGTTTGAGAATCATATCAATCTGGGAAGGCTGTATATTAACTGATAGACTATACTATTAGATGGCCTGGATAGAGATTGAAATGCAGGAAAGGAAACATTCTTACCACACAGGAAATCAGACCATCAAGGAGCTATGATGAAGCAAATTATATTGTCTGTTTCCGTTCTATTTAATTTGTGCTTAAGGCAGGGGGTGGGGTAGAGGAGAGGGGAGGCAACATTCTTGCACTTAGGACTTTAAAAGACAAGGCAATAGAAAAAAAAATGTTATTGAAAGGAATAGTTAACACTTATAAAGTTGTGTTTGTCATTTTGTCTTTGCTTTTGTTTGCTTGTTTTAGTTTAGACAATCGAAAGGTTGTTTAGAAATTTCATTGGTGATTCAGGATGAGGAGAAAAATTATCTATGATGTATAATAATTTACACTATAACAAGTATTTATAAATGGCGAGAAACTATTTATGGATGAGATGCAAGCGGTACATCCAAATTGTCCATACACTTTCATAAGGAACTAGGACTTGAGTCATGAGAGCTCCAGTGCAGTTTAATGGTCTGCTTTTCCAAGCCAGGGTGCTTATAAAAGCTGGAATTCGGTTGTAAAATACATATTAAATGCATGAGTTTAATCAGCTGATTATTTATATGCCAGTTTGAAGTAATTTATAAATTTCCTTCATGATATTTATTTTTTTATAACATATGCCATGCATTTGGTAGAAATTGCATGAACATTATTTTATAAAAAAATACTTTCAAGGGGAATTCACAATCAGCTAAAATACAGCTTCAAAAATAAATATGTACATTTTTAATGTGTCATACATACACAACTATATTTAGTGCTGTTTGAGAGAATTCTGTAAGGTTAAAGAACTCAAAATAAGATGACAGGTATATTATTCAAGTGTACTAAATGTCCTCAAATCAACCTATCTAAATTGTGTTTAATTTTATGCTTCAATCTATTCACTTGAGTTGCTCCAGTACAGATTTGTGGAGGTCTTTTTGTAAGTTTAATCTCAGTTTTTTTAAGGGTGCTTCTTTAGTGATGGTGATGAAATTTTAATATGCAAATGAGTGTTTTTCTTTAAGGCAACAGTATCATTAAAGAGAACAAACATGTTGTGATTTTTAAATCCTCTACTACAAATAAAGATACTGAGCCTCGTATCACTAACATTCATTTTGGTCTTTATTCTATTTTAATTGAATATTTTAATCAAGTAGTCATAGGGAAAAAGGTATAAACTGAGATGAAGGCTAATTTAGCAGCCAGGTTGTATGAGGGTTACCTTACTAGGTAGCCTAGATAATGAAAATGGCCAGTGGCAATTGGTCTGTTCTTTGGCAGTGTTCTTTCACAGTCTTTGTGTTGCTTGTGGTGAGTGAAAGACATTTGTGTTGAGCAAAGTGTGACTCCAGCTGTGTAACCCAGCTCAGGGCCATGGAAACTCAACCTTGTCCGTCCCTCTGCCAGAGTATCTCAGTTTAGAACAAATGGCCTGGAAATCTTCCCTTTAGTTTCTTCTGCCACCCCCAACCCTGTCCCACCTGGATTTTGAGGTCAAAAAACAGGCCAACTCATGTAGTGAGCCCATCCCCTGAAAGGTGAAGGAATTTGCACTTATAGCTTCTGAGAACACAGGATTATCTTGGGAGCTCACTGAGTTTAGCTACTACACTGCATCAGTGTTTCACATTCAGCTTTTATTGATTCTCTCTTATGAAACATTCTGGAAGAGGTGGAATTCAGCTATGGGTGGTGCAGGTCATTTATTTCAGGCCTTCTATCTGGCACTTTTTTTTTTTTTCCTATTAATTTCCCTCCCCTGCAAAGGGAGGGGAATATAGGTTTGCTTGTGAAAACATTTAACTCCTTATACCCTTTCTGTGTTTCATTGGAAGATAATAATGAATGTCAAGAGCTATGAATGAAGAAACAAAACAAAATATAAGATCTAAAAAGAGACCCTTTGCACTAATGTTGAGGGAGTTGAAGAAAAAGCATTAATAAGAAAGAGCAAGGGTTTTTTAACAGAATAGAGAGTATGGATTGGGGGATGGTGCTAACAAGAATGGAGTTGAGAAGGGTTGAAATATTGTAGAGTTCAAATTGCTATAATATTATAGAAACAAGAAATGTTCTCCTCGGTAAAGAAAGTGAAGTAGGTAAAGTAGCTGTACCACAGCTTATTCCTGGGATTTAATAGTATGTTTCACTAATAAACTTCCTGCAGGAAAGGAGCACAGTGAGAAAGGAAAGTGCTGTCTTCGTCTTTTCAAGTAATTGAATTGCTCTTTATTTGACAATATAAGGGTAAGTCTCCCCTATTGTCCCTGTTTGTAGGACATTAAATTAATGCCTAACAACACCTACAACCTGTAGACATTAACTCAGAGAAGCCACAGTGCAAATATATGCTACCCTCACACTGTCCTTTCCCACTTGGACCAGCTAGTTCTGTGCACAGGAAGTTTTCACTGTGTGATAATGAACCTGTATTTGAGGGATGATATTGGAGATGTGAGAAATTCGACCAGTGACCAAGGGTGGGTCAGGACAAATTAGGCATTGTGATTGGAAAGTCACATTTGTATGCCTTGCTCTGACAGGGTTTGAAGAGCTCAGAGTCATGATGGCATGAGCATTTATATAATACAAGTGGCCCTCCTTTTTTCAACTTCCACATGTCATGGGAGCCCCTGAACGTCTTTGTAAATTTTTCCTAAAACCAAGTTCATTCTTATATCATTACTCTCCTGATCTTTCTTCTGGCTTTTGAGTTTAATTTTCTTTAATAAGAAAGTCAAGAGCATCATTTATTATTTTAGTCTTTAAAGCATGTGGCATCATAGTAGGCACATTACTTGACAAATATTTAACAAATGTTTCTTGCTCATCAGCAGCAGCTTGCCCTAAGTGATGTGGGAAGAATGCTCATAATTCTACAGTACAGCCCACTTTGTATGCTGGTGGAGCCTATTCCAGAAATCCTCATCTTTTAGGTTAAGCTGGGTTGGACCCAGGCTTTTGTGTGTTAGGCATGAACAGCAGGGAATGCTGATTCATTTCCTGTAGATCTGATTTGGAGAAATTTTGTATCTCAGTGACCCCAAGATTCTTAGTCAGCTGGCATTACAATCCCAGTCAGCTATATTTGTTTATCATCTATTATATGCTCATATCTATGCTAGATATTTGGGGGGATGGTAAAATTTTAAAATACAGCCTCTGCCCCACCCCCATTCTCTGAGATCCTTACCCTGCTTTAGCAGTTATCACTAGCTGACCTTTGATTATCTACTTACTTGTCTATTTTGTTATCATCTGTGCCCTCACCCCCACCCATACAAATTTTATCAGGGCAGGGATTCTCTCTGTTTACTGCTTTATCTCCAGTGGGTAGGACATAATAGGTGTTCAAAAAATACTTAATGAATGAGTGAATGAATGAATGCCCTAGGTTCACCCCAACTGCTGCCTATTCCACAAATAGCCCTTTACTGAGCAATCTTGGCAACTCATAGCATCCTTTTTAATACTTTCTTAATGGGAAGAAATACTTCATACAATCCAAGGTTCTAACCAAAACTCTTACTCTTATCAATAATCTACCTCCCAATGTATCTTTGTATCTTTCCTAATGTGCTATTCAAATTCTTATCTCTATGTTTTGGTTATGTTTCTTGCCTAACTGGGAATAGCTTAACTTTGCACCTTTATTCATTCAGATGAATAGACTTGGTTCAAATCCCTTGGCAACTTCTGCTGACAGTTCAGCTCACAATGAACTTTTCTTTCAAGTCATATTTTCTTGAAAACGTCATGTGTTATTTCCATCTAGGTAACCAAATTGTAAGTTTCTTGTGGACAGTGGTCATTATATTCATTCATTTATCCATTCATTATTTTCTTAAGCAGCTGAGTAGTATTGGGATTTTGTGTTTTTGGAGAATCATTCTGACAATACCATATAGTTCGAATGGCATGGGAAGTAGAGATGAAAACTAAGGATAGTCAGAAAGTTTTTTTTCTTCTTTTTCCCATGTAATCTCCCACCATTATCCTTCCAGGAAAATGGAATATCATCCTTACATCTCTTTAGAGCAATCTATAGCCTTTTTTTCTTTTCATGTCTATCTCAGTCAGCTCTAAAATTGCATTGTCAGTTACTTTGATGACGCTGGTGCCTGGTTCAGCTCAGCAGAGATTTCATGAGTGTCCACTGTGTGCTAGGGCTGAGATAAGTATCAAGGGTTCACATGAAATTAAGACGTGTCCCTGAAGCCTAGGTTCTAGAGCCTAGGTTCACTTTAGCCTGGAGCCATATTTAAGAGTGCTGTGGATGTGCATGAAATATCTGAAGGATTGAGGAATAGTCCTTTCAAAGTAAAAATTGTTTACTTTCATTAGCACTATAGCTAAATTTAAGCTAGGAACTTCACTCTCCACAAATCTCTGTTGCTCTCAAGGATTGAGCATTTACCTACAGTTAACGAAGGAACTGAATTCATTTCCTACAATCGACATAACATAATTTAATTCAAAACAATGCTCGTTGAGTTTCGCTGAAACATGCATCCTGATAGTCTAGCCAGAGTGTAATAGATGTGTCTAGAAATTAATTCTGGATTCAAGCAATGGCAAAGCCCATATTAAGATGGGCCCCAGGCCACATCTGAGCTGTCCTGTGAGATGCACCCTAGTCTAATGTCACTGTGAGTGGATCAATAGCGAGAAAAATCTTTTAGTGAAGCCAGGATTCCCTGGTGCCTCCTTATAAATCCTGCTATGCTTGACAGAAAACAAAAACATTTATTTATATATTTAGCTGTCTGTCTATAAATACACGCACACACACCCCCACCCCCACCCCCCCCCACACACACACAGTCATGTAACTAAAAAATTATTCCAGTAAAGTAAAAGACAGGTCCTATTTTCTGAGACTGATCATGAATGGCTTTTAAACATTGTATAGACATTCTTAGATTTTGCTAAACTTCTACAGTGTTTTTATAATGTTATTGCCCTGACAACTCTTATCCACCTGTCAGGCATGACAGAACCAACTGGTATATGTTTCAAAGCAGCTGTTAATGGCAGCATCTGATTGAAAGTTCTGCAGTAGATGTACAAGGAAGTACAAGTTAAGCAGCACTGCTGCAGAATACAAATACCCTTTATTAGTGACTTCTGGCTGCCTTGGCTTCTAACCCCCATGACAGACAGTGCAATTCCCAGACATTATTTGCTCAGCATTGGATTTGGACTTTTGATTTCTGAATTCTGTGCATGGTGCTGAGCTAATTTTTCTTTATTTTGTCTAGGCTGTCAAATTTTGACACTGGATGGTCATGTTAATTTCCCATTTCTTCCCCAAAGCAGATGCCCAGATTTTTCAGAGTTTCATGGCAATAATTTTTGAAGGCTTTACAAAAGTATAATTTTTCTTTATCATTATTATAAGGCTTGACAAATGGTCCTAAAGGATCAGGTAGAATTTCCTTGTATCTGAGTGAGTTGGTTGTAATCAGGCTGTTTCCAGGCAATGTGTCCCATGGTTACTGGTTTCTTAATGTCTCTAAAGCTGGAATATCATTCTGCAAAGGGGTGAGAAACCTTGGGAAAATAAATACAGAGAAAGTGATTTCTCATTTCACCTCTTTTAAACACACCACTCTGTGAACTGTTTTTGACTACATTTGCATTTACAAAAATGTATAATATTTCTGTGAATAAGACACCCAGAGAAACCAGACTTTGTCCCAGGAGACTGATGTTAGTGCATTAGAGAGACAGCACGTTTCATTGTTGGGGATTAGAGGAATGTCTGTGATTGAGTTGGATAACCCATCTGTGATCCTGTAGGCTTGCTTTGGCCTGTGGCTTAACTGCAGATTTTAAGGGCTGCTTTCTAGAACTGGAAGAGTTACCTTTGGTGCTCTCTAAAGCATAGATACCTGAGTGGCAGTGTGGAAAAGGGGCATCTCTAAAGCAGAACCCAGAAACCATAGCTTTATCCCCCAGCATTGCCAAAGCCTCATAAATTGATGTGAAAGAACAATTTCTATTTTTTCTCTACCTGTTTTTAGGAAAACATGAGTTGTTAACACTTGCCACATACTTTATTTTACAGGAAGCTGGATAGCTGAGACCATGTCCTGAAAATTCCAACAAGTTCTGGTCTTCAAGTTCAGGCTACTTGTGAATGTGTGTTTTTGTTGTTTGTGGTGGTTGTTGCTTTGCCAGCTGAGATTCCAGAGTCCACACGCATTGTGGGAATTGGATGAGGGCGCAGCTGAAGGGTGTGAAGCTGAGGGAGCTGTGAACTCTCAATATGTGAGTCTCACTAGATTGTCAGTGACCCAGCTGCAGCCAGCCATCTCTCCCACGTAAACTCTCTGAGGATGCTACTCATCACTGAATCCTAGGGACTTAGAGCTGGAAGTGACATTAGAGACCTCCTAGTTAAAGGCTTTTCTGTTATAAGAAAAGGAACAGAAGCCTAAATAAAATTGACTCCTTGTCTGAATTCATCTATTAGTTATTTTTTCCATTAGTTACTATTTTCGACTGACATCTGTACCTCCCTATCTCTGAGCTTAATGCCCTTTTCATTAGAACATTTCACATACTTCTTACACTTGGTAAGAAATATACTGCAGAGAATTGCAAACAATGGTCTCAGCACTTCTTCTTTTGCATCAGGCAAAGAACCACATCAGATTCATGAGAAAAGGAGTTGGGTGCACATTTCTGAAAATACACAATCCCCAGGCTTGGGCAGAAATTCAGGGCAGAAATCCTGTTTAGAATTAACACAGTTAGTGTTTTTTATGATTTGTCTTTATATCAACAAATGAAGATATAATAAATTATAAACCAGAATTACACCTGATGTAATTTAGCACAATTACAAATTATAAATCTGAATTCTTCCAATGTTTCTTTAGTGTGTAGCTATATATTTGGGCATATTTAAATTAAAACAAATGTTAATTACATTCCCCTATTTGTGTTACATGTATGGCCCAAAGTTAGAATGCATTAATAATGTAAATTACATTGCATAGGTAAATTGAAACAAACAACATATGAAAACCTGAATGCATTATTCAAGGAACTATTCATTTTAAGGGAATATTTGTTGTTTAGCAAAGACGTTTATCATAGCATTGTAATACGTTCAGAGATTTCCTGCTCTACTGTACTATGACCTTCTCAAGGGCAGGAGCTATTTTCTATTCATATTTTTGTCCCCAGTGCCTTAGCATAGTGCCAGAAATCTAGTAGTTATTACATTAATGTTCACTGAATTGTCTGATACAAATCCTTTCTGCCAAATAAACATCTAGAAGGACAAATTGATTTGGTAAGCATTTTTGGAAAATGTGTGCTACAACGTTACCCAGAATACTAGGTACTTTAGATTTTAAAATTCATTCATTCTACAGTCAAGTTTACAATTTAGTTGGGGGAGAAGATGTAAAAATCATTGATTACAGTACAGGATGCTAAGTGGAATAATAAAGATGTATTATTGTGTGAAACCAATTAAATCAGTACATTAAAAATATATATATATAAATACAACTGAACAACCTAGGGCATTTGTGAACTTAGTATTTAAGGCAGATACTATTAAAATGCCCATGCATTTTTCCCCATGGCTGTGAGGGCTGTGCCATCTCTCAAGTTTGACTAGGTAGGGCCTAAACACATTCCCTGGACTACTGCCTTCAGCATGTGGGGCTCCTTGAAATTAACTAATGTAGTTGCCCAAATTCTCATGATAGTCAAAAGCAGAAGGCTTTCATCTAGTCGTATTTGAGGTATTTCATTAACTTTACTTTTACTCAAATGTTTTTCAGTGGCTTTCCCATCTTTGAAATGGCTTGGTATGGATAAAGGTGTTGGTTCATTCCTTTAGACAAATCTCCAAGTACGGTTTGTTTTATTCAGTTATGACTTTCACTTATCAGTATATTGCTAAGCGTTTAGTAATGCTGTACTTTCTACCCTGCCCAGTATGAGGGCCCTTATAATCTGCATATCTGCACTGGAGAAACAAGGCAGTCCCAATAATTGACCCTACTTGGTGACCACGGTGACCAGTTTTTGTGGAGTTTATCTACCTGTGGGAGTTTATCCAAAAGCAATGCCCTTAAAATGTTCATAGGTGGGGTTACGAAGCAACAAACCATGTTATAGTGATGTCATTTCATTCTGTGTGAAATTAATCCAACATACTCCATCATTAACACTACAAGTATTGTGGAACTTTATTAAATCCTGAAGCCTTGGTTTTTTAGGACACCTGTAACCCAGTTTTGCCAACTCCCCCCACCTACCCATGTGAATTTCTCTGCCCTCTGTAGTTGCTTCACTGAAGGATGCTGCCAATCCCTGGGGAGGGAGTTTTTTTAAAAATGAAAATTTGGGGGGCTTTCTTCAGAGATTCAATATTTTAGAATTGGCCAGGATATACATTTTTTTTCTATTTCCTTTTAATTTTAACTTTATTTTTTTATACAGCAGGTTCTTATTAGTCATCAATTTTATCAGTGTATACATGTCAATTCCAATCTCCCAATTCATCACACCCGCACCCCACCGTTAACCCCCTTCGTGTCCATACATTTGTTCTCTACACCTGTGTCTCAATTTCTGCTCTGCAAACCGGTTCATCTGTACCATTTTCTAGGTTCCACATATATGCGTCAATATACGATATTTGTTTTTCTCTTTCTGACTTACTTCACTCTGTATGACAGTCTCTAGATGCATCCATATCTCTGCAAATGACCCAATTTCATTCCTTTTTATGGCTGAGTAATATTCCATTTTATATATGTACCACATCTTCTTTATCCACCCATCTGTCAATGGGCATTTAGGTTGCTTCCATGACCTGGCTATTGTAAATAGTGCTGCAGTGAACATTGGGGTGCATGTGTCTTTTTGAATTATGGTTTTCTCTGGGTATATGCCCAGTAGTGGGATTGCTGGGTCATATGGTAATTCTATTTTTAGTCTTTTAAGGAAATTCCATATTATTCTCCATAGTGGCTGTATCAATTTACATTCCCACCAACAGTGAAAGAGGGTTCGCTTTTCTCCACACCTCTCCAGCATTTCTTGTTTGTAGATTTTCTGATGATACCCATTTTAAGTGGTGTGAGGTGATAGATACCTAATTGTAGTTTTGATTTGCATTTCTCTAATAATTAGTGATGTTGAGCATCTTTTCATGTGCTTCTTGGCCATCTGTATGTCTTCTTTGGAGAAATGTCTATTTAGGTCTTCTGCCCATTTTTGGATTGGGTTGTTTCTTTTTTTAATATTGAGCTGCATGAGCTGTTTATATATTTTGGAGATTAATCCTTTGTCCGTTGATTCGTTTGCAAATATTGTCTTCCATTCTGAGGGTTGTCTTTTCATCTTCTTTATGGTTTCCTTTGCTGTGCAAAAGCTTTGAAGTTTCATTAGGTCCCTTTTTTTTTTTTTATTTCCATTACTCTAGGAGATGGATCAAAAAAGTTCTTGCTGTGATTTATGTCAAAGAGTCTTCTTCCTATGTTTTCCTCTAAGAGTTTTATACTGCTCGGTCTTACATTTAGGTCTCTAATCTGTTTTGAGTTTATTTTTGTGTATGGTGTTGGGAGTGTTCTAATTTCATTCTTTTACATGTAGCTGTCCAGTTTTCCCAGCACCACTTATTGAAGAGACTGTCTTTTCTCCGTTGTATATCCTTGCCTCCTTTGTCATAAATTAGTTGACCATAGGTGAGTGGGTTCATCTCTGGGCTTTCTATCCTGTTCCATTGATCTATATTTCTGTTTTTATGCCAGCACCATATTGTCTTGATTACTGTAGCTTTGTAGTATAGTCTGAAATCAGGGAGTCTGATTCCTCCAGCTCCGTTTTTTTCCCTCAAGACTGCTTTGGCTATTTGGGGTCTTTTGTGTCTCCATACAAATTTTAAGATTTTCTGTTCTAGTTCTGTAAAAAATGCCATTGGTAATTTGATAGGTATTGTGTTGAATCTGTAGATTGCTTTGGGTAGTATAGTCATTTTCACAATATTGATTCTTCCAATCCAAGAACATGGTATATGTCTCCATCTGTTTGTATTATCTTTAATTTCTTTCATCAGTGTCTTATAGTTTTCTGCATACAGGTCTTTTGTCTCCTTAGGTAGGTTTATTCCTGGGTATTTTATTCTTTTTCTTGCAGTGGTAAATGGGAGTGTTTCCTTAATTTCTCGTTCAGATTTTTCATCATTAGTGTATAGGAATGCAAGACATTTCTGTACATTAGTTTTGTATCCTGCTACTTTACCAAATTCATTGATTCGCTCTAGTAGTTTCCTGGTGGCATCTTTAGGATTTGCTATGTATATTACCATGTCATCTGCAAACAGTGACAGTTTTACTTCTTCTTTTCCTATTTGTATTCCTTTTATTTCCTTTTCTTATCTGATTGCTGTGGCTAGGACTTCTAAAACTGTGTTGAATAATAGTGCTGAGAGTGGACATCCTTGTCTTTTTCCTGATCCTAGAGGAAATGCTTTCAGTTTTTCACCATTGAGAATGATGTTTGCTCTGGGTTTGTCATATATTGCCTTTATTATGTTGAGGTAGGTTCCGTCTATGCCTACTTTCTGGAGAGTTTTTATCATAAATGGGTGTTGAATTTTGTCAAAAGCTTTTTCTGCATCTATTGAGATGATCATATGGTTTTTATCCTTCAATTTGTTAATATGGTGTATCACATTGATTGATTTGCGTATATTGAAGAATCCTTGCATCCATGGGATAAATCCCACTTGATTGTGGTGCATGATCCTTTTAATGTGCTGTTGGATTCTGTTTGCTAGTATTTTGTTGAGGATTTTTGCATCTATATTCATCAGTAATATTGGTCTGTAATTTTATTTTTTTGTAGTATCTTTGTCTGGTTTTGGTATTAGGGTGATGGTGGCCTCATAGAATGAGTTTGGGAGTATTCCTTCCTCTGCAATTTTTTGGAAGAGTTTGAGAAGGATGGGTGTTACCTCTTTTCTAAATATCTGATAGAATTCACCTGTGAAGCCATCTGGTCCTGTACTTTCGTTTGTTTGGAAGATTTTTTTTTTTTTTTTTTTGCGGTACGTGAGCCTCTCACTGTTGTGGCCTCTCCCATTGCAGAGCACAGACTCTGGACACGCAGGCCCAGTGGCTATGGCTCACCGGCCCAGCCACTCTGCGGCATGTGGGATCTTCCCGGACCAGGGCACGAACCCGTGTCCCCTGCATCGGCAGGCGGACTCTCAACCACTGCGCCACCAGGGAAGCCCTGTTTGGAAGATTTTTAATCACAGTTTCAATTTCATTCCTTGTGATTGGTTGGTTCATATTTTCTATTTCTTCCTGGTTCAGCCTTGGAAGGTTATAACTTTCTAAGAATTTCTTCCAGGTTGTCCATTTTATTGGCATAGAGTTGCTTGTAGTAGTCTGTTAGGATGCTTTGTATTTCTGGGGTGTCTGTTGTAACTTCTCCTTTTTTATTTCTAATTTTATTGATTTGAGTCCTCTCCCTCTTTTTCTTGATCAGTCTAATGGTTCATCAATTTTGTTTATCTTCTCAAAGAACCAGCTTTTAGTTTTATTGATCTTACCTATTGTTTTCTTTGTTTCTATTTCATTTACTTCTGCTCTGATCTTGATGATTTCTTTCCTTCTGGTAACTTTGTGTTTTGTTCGCTCTTCTTTCTCTAGTTCCTTTAGGTGTAACGTTAGATTGTTTATTTGAGATTTTTATTTCTTGAGATAGGCTTGTATAGCTATACACTTCCCTCTTAGAACTGCTTTTGCTGCATCCCATAGGTTTTGGATCATCGTGTTTTCATTGTCATTTGTCTCTCAGTATTTTTAGATTTCCTCTTTGATTTCTTCAGTGATCTCTTGGTTATTTAGTAACGTATTGTTTAGCCTCCATATGTTGTTTTTTTTTTTTTTACTTTTTTTTCCCTGTAATTCATTTCTAATCTCATAGCATTGTGGTCAGAAAATATGCTTGACATGGTTTCAATTTTCTTAAATTTCCCGAGGCTTGATTTGTGACCCAAGATATGATCTATCCTGGAGAATGTTCCATACACACTTGAGAATAAAGTGTAATCTGCTGTTTTTGGATGGAATGTCCTATAAATATCAATTCAATCTATCTGGTCTATTGTGTCATTTAAAGCTTGTGTTTCCTTATTAATTTTCTGTTTGGATGATCTGTCCATTGGTGTAAGTGAGGTGTTAAAGTCCCCCACTATTATTATGTTACTGTTGATTTCCTCTTTTATAGCTGTTAGCAGTTGCCTTATGTATTGAGGTACTCCTATGTAGGGTGCATATATATTTATAATTGTTATATCTTCTTCTTGGATTGATCCCTTGATCATTATGTAGTGTCCTTCCTTGTCTCTTGTAATATTCTTTATTTAAAAGTCTATTTTAGGGCTTCTCTGGTGGCGCAGTGGTTGGGAGTCCACCTGCCGATGCAGGGGACACGGGTTCGTGCCCTGGTCCGGGAAGATCCCACATGCCGCAGAGTGGCTGGGCCCATGAACAATGGCTGCTGAGCCTGCGCGTCCAGAGCCTGTGCTCCATAATGGGAGAGGCCACAACAGTGAGAGGCTCGCGTAGCACACACACACAAAAAAAGCCTATTTTATCTGATATGAGAATTGCTACCCCATCTTTCTTTCAATTTCCATTACCATGGAATATCGTTTTCCATCCCCTAACTTTCAGTCTATCTATGTCCCTAGGTCTGAAGTGGGCCTCTTGTAGACAGCATAAATATGGGTCTTGTTTTTGTATCCATTCAGCAAGCCTGTGTCTTTTGGTTGGAGCATTTAATCCATTCACGTTTAAGGTAATTATCAATATGTATGTTCCTATTACCATTTTCTTAATTGTTTTGGGTTTGTTTTTGTAGATTCTTTTGTTCTCTCGTGTTTCCCACTTAGAGACGTTCCTTTAGCATTTGTTGTAGAGCTGGTTTGGTGGTGCTGAATTGTCTTAGCTCTTGCTTGTCTGTAAAGCTTTTGATTTCTCCATCGAATCTGAATGAGATCCTTGCTGGGTAGAGTAATCTTGGTTGTAGGTTCTTCTCTTTCATCATTTTAAGTCCATCATGCCACTCCCTTCTGGCTTGTAGAGTTTCTGCTGAGAAATCAGCTGTTAACCTTATGGGAGTTCCCTTGTATGTTATTTGTCATTTTTCCCTTGCTGCTTTCAATAATTTTTCTTTGTCTTTATTTTTTCCAGTTTGATTACTATGTGTCTTCACATGTTTTTCCTTGGGTTTATCCTGTATGGGCCTCTGTGTGCTTCCTGGACTTGGGTGGCTATTTCCTTTCCCATGTTAGGGAAGTTTTCGACTATAATCTCTTCAAATATTTTCTCAGGTCCTTTCTCTCTGTCTTCTTCTGGGACCCCTATCCGCGAATGTTGTTGCATTTAATGTTGTCCCAGAGGTCTCTTAGGCTATCTTCATTTCTTTTCATTCTTTTTTCTTTAGTCTGTTCCACAGCAGTGAATTCCACCATTCTGTCTTCCAGGTCACTTATCCGTTCTTCTGCCTCAGTTATTCTGCTGTTGATTCCTTCTAGTGTATTTTTCATTTCAGTTATTGTATTGTTCATCTCTGTTTCTATTTTCTTTTCTTTTTTTTTGTGGCACGTGGGCCTCTCACTGTTGTGGCCTCTCCCATTGCGGAGCACAGGCTCCGGACGCACGGGCTCAGCGGCCATGGCTCACGGGCCTAGCCACTCCGCGGCATGTGGGATATTCCCCGACCGGGGCACAAACCCGTGTCCCCTGCATCAGCAAGTGGACTCTTAACCACTGCGCCACCAGGGAAGCCCTGTTTGTTTGTTCTTTAATTATTCCTGATCTTTGTTAAACATTTCTTGCATCTTCTCTCTCTTTGCCTCCATTCTTTTTCCAATGGTCCTGGATCATCTTCACTATCATTATTCTGAATTCTCTTTCTGGAAGATTGCCTATCTCTGTTTCATTTCGTTGTTTTTCTCGGTTTTATCTTGTTCCTTCATCTGGTACATAGCCCTCTGCCTTTTCATCTTGTCTATCTTTCTGTGAATGTGGTTTTTGTTCCACGGGATGCAGGATTTTAGTTCTTTCTTCTTGGATATGCAATTTTGTAAGCAATTCCGTTGCTTCTGATATAGGTGCTTCTCAGATAATGATTTCAGTTCCCTCACCCCAACCCCATCCCATCCATGTAAGCAACACCTCAGCCCTTAAATCATGGGGAAGATGCTTAGCCAAGCATGTCAAAGTCCATTTCTGTTCTTTCTGTTGGATAGAAACCTCTCTTCCCTGGTTCTCCCTAATTTCTATGTTTCTTGGAAGAAATGTGAAAGCAATATATTCTTTAAAAAGCAGTTCACTCTTATGAATCTTCTTTTAAAATGAGCATGACTGTGATTCATGACAGTCGAGAGCTTCGTTGTAGCACATGACGAGTTCTAATTGTCTGATTATCTGCCCAGATACAAAAGAGCAGGTCATTCAAAATGTCCTTCCTCCCCCTGGGTATAAAGACCCATGAGACTGTTAACTTTGATTTCTTATGTGATCAATGGCAAGGAATTAATTTAAGATATTGCTGGTGTACATCAATTTATCTGTCAGTACCTTTCCATTCCTATCTCACAGTAGCTTCTGCTCTGTTGAGCTTCTGAAAGCTTAAAACCTTCTGGCTCACTGTTTTTATTATTGTTTTCACCTGCTTCCCTCCTCCTAACCCCTCCACTCTGATACTCAGATTTTTATGAGATTCTTACAAGAAGCATGACTGAAATACTGTGCAAGTGCCTTGCTATTCTGAGTATGTGGATCTTCCAGTTGGCCCTGTCGATGCATGTAGAAGCATCATCATTTGGTGTCCTATGTGCATTCTCCTCAGTCCCCCCTCCCTCGAACTTGCATATAGGACATGGAATGCAGTTACAATCACCATCCTTCAGTTGGTACTAAAGCATTGTTTGGCAGGAAATCCTCTACTCCCCCCTTCCCTGGAGTGGTGATGACAAGGAAACAAGGAGAAATGAGAAAAGATAGACATGTACCTAGGAGGTGATACTTTTCCTTTCCTGGTGACAACTTGCTCTTGTTTTCATTATGTCTGAGAGGAGTTCCTTTACCTTCTCTCTCTCCTTCTAAGGCTACATTTCCTCATGGCTAACCTAGTACAGTTATGTTACATTCCAGAAAGTTTAGGTTGTCTCTCTTTTAAAGTGAAAAATTAGTGTTATGGACACAGGAAAACCTGGTAACATCTACTAGAATGGGAGAAGGAAAGAAAGCAAATTTTCCCCCTCAAGTTAAGTATTGTGCTTCAGATGTTCTGCAAGATAGTTAAATTGCTTCTATGGAAAGAACGTATCTCTTGGTTGGTCAGAGTAGTTTTCATAGGAGCTGGTCTGATATCTGTTTTTTTTCCCCACACATCTCAACTTGACATGAGATGAAACAGGAAGTACCAGATGTCTTCTTTGTTTAAACAACAACAATAGCAACTTATAGACAATTGAACTTTGAGGGAAGTTTCTCTGCAAATTTATAAATACATGATTAATATCTTCAGCAGGAAGTGTTACAGGTATGCTACTCTTGGGAGATGAGGGACTTATTTCCATCGTATACTGAAAAGTTATGAATACAACAAATCAAGCTCTTGAACATTTTGGCAATTTAGTGATCCTGAGTGGTGTTGATGTGGTTTGATTTTCAGATTCATGGCCCTCATTTATTCACTCCTTCAATGTTTTTCTGAAGCACCTTTGCAGACAATGTGTCATAGACTCTCTGTCTGTGCACACATGCTCTACAGCCTGGATGCCTGAGTTCAAGGCCGTCTACTAACAGTATGACTTTGGGCTTAGTGTTCACCGCTCTGAGTCTGTTTTCTCACCTGTAAAATGTTTATAATGATAAGCATACTACCACATAGGCATTTTTGTGTATGTGTGACAGTCACGTGAGGATACCTGAAAAGGGCATAGCAGAGTTTCTGGTACATAATAAATGTTCAATGCACGTTGCTAATTTTCACCTTTTCTGTAGCTGGAGCTAAGCTGCTAAAGGATTGCCAGCCTCCAAAGACAATATTGTTTTTAAAACTCAGCTGCAGAGATCATGTTTTATTGGTGCATTTAAAGTATGATTTGGTTGTCATTTGTTCAACTTGGAATTCTTTAGGAACACATTTGCTTTATGTCATGTCTTTCCATAATTCCATAGGGGCAGGTTTTGTTTGTTGCTCAGTGGCTGGCACATAGTAGATGTTGTATATATATATGAAAGAGAGGGAAGGAGGGAGCGGGGAGGGAGATAGTTGGTATCTCTGCTGCTTTGCATGGGCTTTTGCCTGTAAATCACTTCTTGGGCAGTGAAATAAAAGAATCCTTAGAACAGGGAGAGGCAGACTGATGTGATGATGGGGAGTGATGTTTCTTCTTAAAGCAAAAGGAAGTGCTGATGGATGTGGCCCAGTCTTAACCTTCTCTTTAGTCCTGATGCTTCCCTGGGATGTGTCACATGTCATCTCAGTGGGAGTGTCATCGGAGGGGAAAGTAGGACACTCCTAAGTACCAAGAGGAATAAGTCAGTTGAAAATTTGTCATAATTCAGTAAAAGGAGATGTCCCCTTTATTTTTTATGGCAAAATTATTCTGTGGAGGGAACAGCAGGGAAGGCAGGTCACTAGTTGTTATAGGCTTTTTCATTACTCTGTATAGGAAATCTCATAACCAACTTTATAGGATGAAATATCACCTTCAATGGCAGAGTTACAAGACAAAAGTGGAGAACTCTGACATGTACTGGAGGAAAACTAATCTTTCTGTGCTATACTCCTTCCTTTTCTCCCTCCACATCTTGGCTGGGAAGCAAAATTAGAAATTTGGTTCTTAGATATTAAAAGTTTTAAACTGATTAATTTTAATGCATCAAGTATTTTTTAGGCACCAGCTGTAATAATAATAATAATTGGAAGAGGAAGAGGAATCATTAATTAAGCTCTTATTAGTGTTAGGCATTAATTAAGCTATATATCTTATATGTATTATCCCACTTAGTAGCCATAAAAAACAATAGGGTAGTCATCATTATTTCACAGATGGAAAAATTGAGGCCTAGAGAAATTAAATAAGAAGTGATTATTTGTAAAATAACGGATAGACCTGATCCCAGCTCTCCCTGGCCCTGCAGTTGAAAATCCATGGTCCAGAGAGTGTTTTGGGCAGTCAGGAAATGAAGTAACCAGTTGAGACTACTTAATAGTAACATCATATAGCTTTTAATTACAGAAACTAGTCTATTCTCACAAAACTTTGAGAAGTAGAGAATATTAATGATCTTTTATTTATTTATTTTAGTTATTTATTTTTTGCTGCGCTGGGTCCTCGCTGGTGCGCACGTGGGCTTTCTCCAGCTGCGGAGAGCGGGGTGTGGGGGGCCACTCCCGGCTGCGGTGGGTGGGCTTCTCACCGTGGTGGCCCTCCCATTGCAGAGCATGGGCTCAGTAGTTGTGGCACACAGGCCCAGTTGCTCCTTGCCATGTGGGATCCTCCCAGACCAGGGCTCGAACCCGTGTCCCCCTCGTTGGCAGGCAGACTCCCAACCACTGTGCCACCAGGGAAGCCCGATAGTAATAATCTTATTATAAAACTGGATAAGCTGGCCCTAAAGTAGTTTGATTTGTGGAGGTTCAAAAAACTGCTGAGTGTGAGTTTCATAACCATTCCATTACACTGTACAGACTCATTTTACTTTTTCATGGCTTTTTGAAATGTCTTCTCATTTATCCAGTCATGTATTCAGTCACTCCTTAGTGCCAAACACAATGCCAGACACTGAGCATACCAAAAAAGAAAGAAAAAAACCAGTAAGACACCTGCCTTGGCTTAAAGAGCTGATAGTCCAGTGTGATGTGAGATGGTGACAGACGCTAAACAGGTAATTAGCGTGTGATACATTGTGATAAAGACCATGGTAATCTAATGCTAAAGCAAAAGGAAGGGGGGCTCCTAAAAGCCCTGCAGAGGTCAAAGGAGGCCACTGGGAGGAAGTGATAAGGAAGAGGGTCTTAAAGAGAAGAAGCTAAGTAGCCTATTTAGTCAGGCAAGGTAGAGCAAGGGTCAGCCAGGAAGAACAGCTTGTGCAAAAGCTCTAAAGAAATGACTGGTGCTATTTAGAGAAGTGCACATAATGCTTCAGGACAAGAGCTGGGCTAGGAAAGGAGGAAGGGGTCAGAGGATGGGGAGAGAAAGGGCTAGAAAGCTAGGAAAGGTCAGAACAGAAGTGATAGCCTTCTCTATCTTGCCGAGAAGTTTGGACTTTACCGGAAAGTGGATGGAGAGACACTGAAGGACTTAACAAGGGCATATGACAGAATCGGGCTTGCATTTTCGAAGATCACTCAGCAAGCAAGGTAGAGAATTAGTTGGTTGGTTGAGGTCATGGTAAGTAGAATAGGACCAGAGGTGGGAATATCAGTTGAGAGGATGTTGAGTGAGATAGAAGTTTCAGAGACTGGGACAATGTGAATAAATAGAGGTACTGGCTCTGAGCAGAGAATCTCAGCTCCAGGTAAGGCAGCCGTGGAAGGACATGTCATATTACACATGCTCCACCCACCCGGCCTACCCACCCTGCCTTAGAGATTTGATGTCCCCATCAGGCCCCCCACATATGCACACACAATTGAGACTCACTGCTACAATGGGTTACAGGATTTTTTTTTTTTGAAGTGTGGGATCTGAGATACGTATTTAGGGATTCTCAGAGATGTTTTTTAAAGACAGGATGTAGGGGTGAGGGTGGGTATGATAAGAGTGCATGGTGGCTTAACAAGATAGGAGCTGCAGAAGAAGAGGTGAATTGAGTGGGGAGAGCTGCCTCACAGTCCAGCAGAGGAGAGACTTCCCCTCGTTAGAGGAGTCTTCATAAAGGAGATGGGACTCTGTCTAGGTCTGGGGAATAGGTAAGATTTGACTGGCAGGGTGAAGGGAAACAGAGAAGAGAGGGGCCTGAGCAGAGGCCTATAGTTGAAACAAACCATGTGTGACTAACACCCTTTCCATATGCCGAAAACTACAAGATCCCTTCTCTGAATTTACAGAGGCTGGGTTCTCTGGACTCTCTCAGGCTGATGAAAAGATGTGTTGAAACTTGCCTAATAACTCAGTGAAGGGACAGATCCATTTTCCAAGCTCCCAGTGGAATATTGAACATCAGCTTGAGGCCTTTGAAGAATATTGAATCATAACAATTGACGTGTTTGAGTAGTACAGGATCAGGCTGTGTGCAGGGAGATTTTTAAAAATGACCTATGTGCAGTCACCACTAAATAGAGTTTCCTGAAGCATAAACTGAGTCTATGATCTGCTTGTGCCAAAGCTGTAATTCTCCTAGAGGCAGCTTCCTGACACTTGATAAGTGGAGAATACCTTTCCTCCAATTAACTGGTGGTGCTAGATATGCTATGGGAGTGATCTTCACTCTGATGACCTTTATCAGTTGTTCACTAAATAAATGAAAACAGGTCATTTAGATTGATAGTGCTCAACACTGGCCAGGAAAGGTTCCAGATTAATTAACTAAACTCTTGGCCATGGTGACCCCATCTTTGCTATCCACAGAATGAAACTGCATAAGCATATTTACCCTCATCTCCTTAACTGAAGCAAAAATAGACCATAAGGGATTATTCTGAAGTTTATGGTGTTCCTGACATATTAGCCCTTTCATAACTGTGTCTTGCACTTTCACAACATGTATTATTTTCAATGAACTTTCTTGTGCAGTCTCACTGAATTCTTCCCAACTGTTTGCTTATCGTTAGATTCAGTAGCTGAGATGCAGACTGATTGATACTTCCTGAATCATATGCCAAGATGGTGGCAAAATTGGTGACTGGTTCCTCATCCAGTGCCTCTTGTTTTTTGCCAGTGTTCTTGACATGTGTAAGTTACCTAGACGCCCAGGCTGAGAAGACATACTCCATATGTAGAACACATCCCAAAATGTGGAAACTCAGAGCTCAGGAAGACTCTGAGCACCAGGCTCCCATCAGCTCCGCTTCTGACTAGCCAGCAAGACATTGCATGCAATGCATGGTAAGATTTACAAAATTTACTCTTAATTAAACAGGCAAACAAAGAAGGATTTGTATGAGTGGTATCATTCTTATCTTGAAATATACATACATGGGCAATGTGTGATTTAACCCCGATATTTCACGAATAATAGTGACTTGTTTATAATGAGATTTATTTATTTATTTATCTATTTATCTATTTTTACTGAAGTATAGTTGATTTACAATATTGGGCTAGTTTCAGGGGTACAGCATAGTGATTCAGTTTTTTTTTCAAATATTTCATTATAGGTTAATACAAAATATTGAATATAACTCCCTGTGCTATACAGTAAATCCTTGTTGTTTATCTATCTTATGTACAGTAGTTTATATCTGTTAATCCCACACTCCTAATTTGTCCCTCCTCCCCTAATGAGAATTATTATTATTTTTTTGTGTGTGTGTGGTACACGGGCCTCTCACTGTTGTGGCCTCTCCCGTTGCGGAGCACAGGCTCCGGACACGCAGGCTCAGCGGCCATGGCTCACGGGCCCAGCCGCTCCGCGGCATGTGGGATCTTCCCGGACCAGGGCACGATCCCGTGTCCCCTGCATCGGCAGGCGGACTCTCAACCACTGTGCCACCAGGGAAGCCCCCCTAATGAGAATTATTGAAAAGTGTTTTCCGGTTTAGAAGTAACCTGTGTACACCATTGCTCTCATATTTATGCTGTTGCCAAGAATTAATGATTGCTTTTTATTTTTGGTTTGAAGATAATCCTCATGCTAATTAATAACTTAGAAACCCTTGTGCATTGTTTTCTCATATGTTCCCTTGGGCCATAATCATTTTATGGGATGAAAACCTGACTCATCAGTCGCCCTAGTAAGTTAGTTCCAAACTGCCTTGGAAAGAATCCTCGTGCTGGAATAGACCACACTCATATTACCTGATGGTCTTGGAAGCATAGCTTTGTGATTAGTTTGGTGAAGATAGATGTGTGAGAGCTCTCAAAAGTGATTTTTCTTTTAGTTTTTATTTTCTGACATGAAGTTGATCTGCATGACCAGTGTGGACAAAAGGGGGGAAAAAAAAAAGACCATATTACTCTGGAAAGTGAAACAGAGAAGCAGCAAAGAATACCACCAACCTAATTCATTTCTGGGGGGAAAAAAAGCCAGAATAATGGTTACTTAAAAATAGCTCATGAGAAGGAAGATATAATCAACCTTTGTTTCTTGCTCTTTAATGAATAATATCCCAGTGCATTAACTGTTAGATAAGTCCTTTAGGTTTCGTTAGCATCTAGATTTGGTCTTTTAGCTAATTAATCTTGGTAACTAGAGAGTCAGCCATTAAGTAAACATTGGCAGTTCTAAGCATCAAAGTTGCAACTTTGCCATGAAATGACATGAAGCATAAGGAAAAGAGAATCCAACATACTTGAATCTAGTCCCATCAAAGACTGTCAATGCTTGGGCACCATTTTAGTGCCCAAGATAATTGGTAGGTTTGACTGATATTACTATACCGTATTCGGGTATTACTCATATTACTAAACAATATTTAATTAAGTGCTTTAATGAGAACTTTTTAAATAGGGATATATTGTGTGTAATGAGAGAGATGAGACTTATTCTCTATTTCTTTAGTTTTATTTGCTCATGCCACAGTCTGTCTGGTTACAAAATCATTATCAATTTGCTCTCCTTTTCTTTCTGTACTATTTCTTTCCCATACTCTTTTTTTTTTTCTCTTCCCCCCTCCACCTTTTTTTTTAACATCTTTATTGGAGTATAACTGCTTTATAATGGTGTGTTAGTTTCTGCTTTATAACAAAGTGAATCAGTTATACACATACATACGTTCCCATATCTCTTCCCTCTTGCGTCTCCCTCCCTCCCACCCTCCCTATCCCACCCCTCTAGGTGGTCACATAGCACCGAGCTGATCTCCCTGTGCTATGTGGCTGCTTCCCACTAGCTATCTCTTTTACGTTTGGTAGTGTATATATGTCCATGCCACTCTCTCACTTTGTCACAGCTTACCCTTCCCCTTTTTTTACTGATTCTATAACTGTTCCTGCTTAACTCACGTACTTGAACCTGAAAGGAGGGTTCCATAATTTTTGTGGAATCCTGTAGTTGGTTACTCAAGATGCTTCTCTGCACATTTGAGAGGCACTATTTGTCTCCACATACAAACACTTTAATACAGAAATCCTGTCATTCAGGAGGAAAAAGATTGACTTCAGTGTGTCCCCAAGAAAACCATCCCATTTAAAGACAAACAGGCTTTCTCACATTAGTATGCTGTGCTTTTTCTCTTTAAAGCATTCTTTCGCCACAGAAACACAGCCATTTCTCAGACTTCCAGCTAAAGATTAGGCTTTCAGTTTTAACACATAAATACCCAACAGGTATGGATTATTTTTACAATGACATAATATTTATTGATTTTATTAGGAACAAACCAAAAACTGCTCGAAGGACAAAAGTAAAAAAGTAGCTATAATTCCAACACTGCTAAATCTTGATTTGATGTCCTAATCTTTTTATGTGTATAATATAAACCAAAAAAATTTGAGATCATGTTGATCTTAACATATCAGAATATTTTTCTATTCCACTAACATTTAAAAAAAAATTAACTGCCTATTCTTTATTAATAGACTTACTATTGTACTCCTGTTGGATATTTAGGTTTTCTCCAAAGCTTTGCCTTTCTAAATAATCCTGCAATGAACACCTTTGTGCAGAAAACAGTGTTTCTTTAGGTTGATTTCCTGATGTGAGTTAATAGGACAAAGGGTATGAACATTTTCACGCTCTTGATAAATATCTCTTAATAGAACGTCGAAAGTGACTGTATTTATTTGTTTAGTAGAGTCAGTGTTTTTCTTGTCATTCTGTTTGAGCTCTTTCTAAATAAATGTGTTTTAAGTGCGGTACTTAAATGATCATAATTTCTATACTGGCATCCAGAATGCACTCTGCTTTACTTTGAGCTTCCCTGTCACCCCTGTATTTGTGAGATGGGAAGTTATATGCTTATAATTTTATTTTAGATGAAGCCATACCTAGAGAATAGGTGTGACAGACTCATGATGGATGATTTGGCCAGCCTCCATTCCCTCATTGCTAAGGAGATAGACAATACTAGAGAAAGATCCCCATGGGAAGGAAAGAGATTGTAGCAAAAGGAAGTGCAAAGAAAAGCCTTGTGGGTTTTATACAGATACCCAGCTCACAATTCTCACAATTCAGAGTCTCTTCATAACATTTAGCAAGGCAAATTAAGTAGGCCTGTTCTTTCTTATCTCACCCCCATTCAGTTCCTTGCTGTCCCTCTAGATACTTTTTTGTCACTTCTGTCACATCAAAAGTGACCTTGATTTCCATTTTATCCTGATTTTACTGCATATAAATGTAGTATATTAGAATAAAGGCAGCCTCAATGCATGATTCAGCTCCCCTCCAGAGCTTAGGAAGGCCCCAGAAATCTTCACAGACTGATTTGGCCTAGGATTTAAGAACAATTGAATTATTTCTATCGTTGTTATTGTTAGCTTAAATATATAATGTGGCCCAATTTGAGTATATCTGATTTTCCTCAGGGGATTAAAAACATTCTTTTTCCTCAGAGGAAGCAAGAATATCATGCTTTTCTCCTGATTTAAAGCCCAACATTTTATGAGTCTTCATTGGACCAAGAATCAAATGCTAAACCTAGTTACAGTAGGTAATGAAGATTAATCCTATGATTTTGGGATCACAGACTCTTAATGGCCAGTGGGTGTTACCGTCTGAAGAGAAAAAGAAACAGTTCCTTAGAAAAGGGCTTGGTGCTTCAAAATGAAGCTCTCTGGTTTTGTGTTTGGTTTGTGGTAAATGAGATACAGAATGTCTGAACATGCCTTACCAAATTTTGTGCTCACAAACTGGATTCAAAAGGGAGGGCAGGAAGTAATCATCCGTTTTATAGATGAGGAAATGAAGGCTCCAAAGATTAAGTGACTTTTTTAAGGGTCACATAACTAGAAGTTGTGGAGGTGAGATTTCTAGGCTAGTTTTATTTGGACTGTATCATACTATATAAAGTGAACAGGCTATACTGAAGTTTATAATCACCTAAAATATGACTGCATTGGGACGTTATCAGGAAGGCTGTGGCTGGGAGACAGAAAAATAAGCAAATTGGTCAAGGAGAGGATGAATATGAGTGTGAAGAAACAGGGAAGAGATTTTCCACTGATCTGAGACTAAGTCGATTCCAGAAAGGTTAGGGTCGATCTGCATCAATGGTAGATACTAGTGAAAGTTAACTGGTGCAAGACAGAAAATGCTTCAGACAATCATTATGTGGCCTGAACCTTCACAATCAAGATAGAGACTGACAATTTTGAAGTGACTTGTGAAATGAGATCAATATTTTTAAAATGTCTTGTGTTCAATAAATATCTGACTTTTCAGTAGAAAATAAATTCCAGTTTCTATATAAAAACAACTTGACATTTTTCAGTAATACTTTTTAATGAACATTGCTCTAAGCTATAATATAATGAAATTTGCTTAAAAGTAGAACAGGCTGGTAATACTTGGCAGAACGAAGAGGCATATGGTAAAACAGTTGTGATTTGTTGGCGAAGGCTTTCAATTTCTGGAAAGCTAGAGGCTTTTGGCATAGTGGACTGCATCTTGATATTCAGTCCCAAAAAGGAACCACAGCAAAACAATATGCTTAGATTGCAGTAACCTGATATATCTTTAAAGCATTTTTCCCTTTGAATTTATGGTTATAAATGCAGGCTGTGTTCATATTGCAAAGTGAAATAGACAATTGAGGAAATTTTCCAGATAATTCATATTCCATACCATTTTATATGACATAGAAAACTGTGGCATTTCAAAGGCAAGGAATTGATTGGGGAAAAAAAGCAGTTGATTCTCCTTCTCACTTTGTGTTAGTAAGTGTAGTATATTGAATTTAGTCTCCTTCAAATTTAACTTTTTTTTTCAGTATTATTTTACTATGGTAAGAATACTTAACATGAGATTTATCCTTTTTTTTTTTTTTTTTTTTTGCGGTACGCGGCCGTCTCACTGTTGTGGCCTCTCCCGTTGCGGAGCGCAGGCTCAGTGGCCATGGCTCACGGGCCCAGCCGCTCCGCGGCATGTGGGATCTTCCCGGACCGGGGCACGAACCCGTGTCCCCTGCATCGGCAGGCGGACTCTCAACCGAAGATCAGTGATCGCACAAGTAGGCCTGATTGTCAAAACACCAAATGGCATTGCCTTTGTCTTTTTATAGGGAACAGGCTATTTTTGATTTTATAATTTAAGAGATCTCAAATGAACAGTGAATGAATCACCTATCCATTTTCCTTTTATGGTATACTGATTCAATATGTTTATCAAAGCCAGTTATTTTCCTGTAGTATTATTTTATTCTTCAACTAAACCAGTACATTAATGCCTTTAGGAATTCCCCCTAACCCTCAACTTGTCATCATGAATTTATTGAAATGTAGCAAATGGTAAAATAACGAGCAGCCAAATGGCCTCCTTTCGGTTTCACTAATTTATGTTTATGGCTTGTCAGTCATACTCTATACATAGCTAGAAATTTGCGGCTGAGAAAAAAATCTCCTACTTAGGGATTACCTTGTCAGACTGTATGGAACATGATATAATGATTTTATTCATTTTATTCCCCTACCTCATCAGTCTTACAAAGTTTTCTGAAAACATGCAGTTTTTCTTCCTTTAACCTTTTTGGGTACTTATTTCCTTCCCTTTTCAGGTAATCTCTTCTTGTAACAGCCTCAGGAGAGAGATAAGAAGAGAAAAGATAACTGGAAATGGTCATAATAATGCTGCTAATAATAATAATCTATCATGTGAAGCTGGCTTGTAAGTGGGTAACGGAGAGCCTGAGGTTTTGCTGCCAGGCTGGACTGCAAATCAAGATGTACATGAGAGGGATTAGTTATTTGTAGACTCTTGTGACACTGTCGTCTTCTTTCCTCCTTTTGTGTTGGCCATAATGGAGAAGCATCTTGGCATCTTATTTGTTTTTGCCGGGAGCCTTCTCTGTTCAACATGCTTAACGCGTCGAATTCCCATCGTGATTTCCTCAAAACCTGTTCCTCTCCTGTATAGATATATAAAATCATGGGACTTATACCATCTCAGCCTTATTTTATTCTCTTCTCTTATTTTTGTTCCACAATCTTAGCCATCTTGAAAACCCTAACAGAATCATTTTTCCCCCAAATATTAAAGGCAGAGGCAAGAAACTTTATATATGTTTCACCAAGTTCAAATAATACTAAATCTCTAGACTTTTGAAGCATATGAGTAAATTAACACCAAGATTAAATAACGATGCTTTCTGGGTATGTACTTTTTTCCTCAGATCAAGTGTAATAAATAAACCATGTCAGTTATAATAGGATTCAGCTGAATAGTACTTCTATGAAGAGCATACCAAGTGAAGATGGTTTTTAAATTGGAATTAAATGCATCTAATTAGCAACTATTAAATTGCTTAAGTTGTGGGCAGTTTTAAGGAACACGGACTCATTTCTTTCACACGTTTAAACAAATCGTAGAGGATTAGAAATCACTAAATTATTACCGATTCTTTCTAGTTTTCAAAAGATTCTAAGTGTTGCAGCAATCTCTGAATTATCAATGCCTCTGGATCCTGGCATAAAATAAAATGGATGCCTTGGAAAAACCTACTATTTGTTCACTCTTATCGTGGTGTTGTATTTAATAGGCTTTTAGTTGAATACACATAATGGGGAGAAATCTGTTCTGAAATTTAAATTAATGAAAGCTTTTCAAAGTGGCTTCCAAATAAAAAATTTAGGCTTCTTTTCAGAGGATGGATAAGGATGGGAATTCTAATTACCCACACAATGTAGATTGCTTCATGATTCATCTCTGCAAATCAGCAGTTTGAAATCCTATAGTTAGCACTGGGTGCTCTCCAGTAAGATTTTATGAACATCAGCTTGGTATTTGGCAGAAATACAATATCAGTTGTCCAGATGTCATTTTTTCTCAATGAGCACATGTTTATATATTAGATAATCGCAGAACCAAATCAATTACAGTTTTATTTCCATTGACAGAGGTTAATACCCTGTGAGGTATATTTACATCTCAGAAGGCTAAGCATTGTGAACCTTGGAGGAAAGGAATAATTTTACAAATGGAGATAATAGGCAGGCCAAAGAATTGTTGTTTCTTGAGGATTTGTATGCTCTTTTACCTATTTTTAATTTACCTGAGTTTATGTTTTTGGCTTGTAAAATAATTCAGTTGGATTAAGACTAACAGTGCTGACAAAGTGAGAAAGTGGCATGGACTTATAAATACTACCAAATGTAAAATAGATAGCTAGTGGGAAGCAGCCACATAGCACAGGGAGATCAGCTCGGTGCTTTGTGACCACCTAGAGAGGTGGGATAGGGAGGGTGGGAGGGAGACGCAGGAGGGAGGAGATATGGGGATATATGCATATGTATAGCTGATTCACTTTGTTATACAGCAGAAACTAACACACCATTGTAAAGCAATTATACTCCAATAAAGATGTTAAAAAAAAAAAAAGACTAACAGTGCCAAAAGGGGCTGTTTGAGTCTGAATCAATACTTGCAACCACCTCTATAAACCAGTGCTTAAGAGTTTCTGTGCTCAGGATAACTGTTCTGAACTGGGCAGACTGTGTATAATTTCATTAGTAACTATGTCCTCGTTCTTACTGTTTGCCAGGCACCATGCTGGGTGATACAGATTGTGCGTTGCTTTAGCCCTCAGAACAGGTTTGGTGGGCCCTTCTCTTAAGCATCCTTGAGAAGTGACACCTGCAGAAAGTTTTGCTTAAGTGAGTCATCTTTCATTTGGAAAATGGCTCATTGAATTGTATGATTATTTTTTTCCTCTTCTTCCTGGCTAAGAGTAAGTAGGCTGTTAGAAAGCTGAGGTGAGATTCTTCCACTCTCTAATACTGGAGCCGTCATTAAAACTGGGGATCATGCGTGCCTTTCCACACCTTTGTACACTCAAGGAGCACTGGCCACATGCTGTTTCAAGTCCTGTACTTACAAAAGGTGGTATGTAAGGTGGAGCCTGTTTCTGCTCTGAGAATTGCAGCTTTTGCATGTTTGCTGGCAAGCTTTTGTTAATTCCCATGCAAGGCAGTTTGACTTGCACAAACAGCTGGGTTTTGCTGCTATCACTTGGAAGTTTATTTCCCCCAGTGTGTATATAAGCCCTACTTTGGGAGAAGATAGAAATCAGGTCCTAGAGAATTCTTTCTTTGAGAGTACACTTTGCTAACTCAGACCCACATTCAACGGAAAACACAAATTTATCTGTTCACAATTGTAAATGTATACAATAGTGCTCAATGGACTAAATATTGAAGTAGTAAGCTCTTATTTATTCAAAGCTATAAAAACAGTTCTATAGATGTGATTAAACCGTGCATGGGAAACATTAAATTCAAGTTAAGGCTTTCACAGGCATAGCTTTGCACAAGTGACCCATCTCTTAGAACCTTCAGGTAGACCTTAGATGCCACCTGTGCCACTGCTACCTCTCCCCTTCACTTTCTTCTTAAATCAGAATGTCTTCTTTTGTCTTATTTTCTCAAAGTGTGTTCTTATTGGGTAGCAAGAAAGAGTTTTTATAACAAAGAAAGGGTCAATCCCATAAGCATTATTCATGAGGGAATATGTATCCTTGATGATGCATTCTATATATTTTGCTTTAAGAAGCATAGTTATTGAGTGTGACATTCTCAAGATTTATTTCTTATTCCCTTTGAAGTTAGAAGTGTGAAAACTGCTTTTTTTGGTTATGTTACTTATTAAAGACAATCATTTATAGTTTATAAGAAATATTATACACAAAAATGTCCTGATAATGGTGATTAAAAGCAGCTACTCCCACACTCCTTGTGTCCACACCAATATTCAATCTAGATTGGCTTAATCTTGAAGTGTAATTCAGTAAGACCAAAGACCAAACACTTCAGGTCCTGGAGAAGATAATAAAATACTCATAAGCCTGCTGGATCCTTGGATTGATTGACATCAATAAGGGAATCAATTTTTGATGTCATGAAGGAAATGTGTTCATCTCCAATGATGATTTCAAGCTCCTGCCGGCACCCTTAGTCGGGAGGAGGCCACAAAGCATTATCCTCTTTGGGAATTTCAGTGTCATCGATTATTCTCTTCAGTTCCTCCATCATGCTTTTATGTACATAAACCTCTTTTCTGATCATATCAGTTTTGTAACTGTTGTTATTGGCATATCTCGATCCCATTGGGTCAGAACTCAGACTCCAGGAGTTCGAAGCTGAACTTGCCCTTGTGACCCCTGCAGTAATGCAGATAGAAGTCACTCTCCATGGCTCTGAAAACTGCTTTTAATTTCAAGGAAATCTACATTAACGTATGCTAGCTAATTAGTACTTGCATAGGTACTTTGGTGGTGGTTAGAAGAACCACTTGTGTAGGAATTTTGATGGTGATGCTAGAGTAAGGAAACATTAAAGCAGAATCAGGAACTCAAAACTGCTCAGCCAAACAGGAAAGGAATGTTTTGGTTTTCCTTTCCTTCCCTTCCCTTTCCCCTTTTTATTCTGTTTTTCAACAGCTAGTGAGCTACCTATAAGAAAAGAACACCCAGGTTTTAAGTGAAATTTTATAATTTTTAACTAATGGTAAATAATTGAAACAAAAAATTAAAACTCTAGGGAAACCACCAAAAAAAATAAATTAAAAAATGATGGCTGGTCAGATAAGGACTCTGAATGCTATGTATGAAATTTGGCCTTAAAACAGTATAGGCTTCTGTCATTATCATCTATCATCATCATAATTGTCATCATTATTATTATTATTACTTTAATTTGTATAAAACTTGCTGACGGTAGAATATGAACTGCAGTATCTGGTGAGATCTCCGGTCCTAACATATGGCAGTATAGGTCACACTCCCAATGTCTACTCAAATCTTAATTCTGCATGTTGACAAGATGGAGGATCCATGTTAACAATGACTGTCAATGATGTTAGTACGGAGCCTTGCATTTTAAAACCATAAATCTAAGATTGTACCTATTATCATTCCTTCTTATAAACTTTTAAAATTGAACTAGTCATTTAGTTTGAGAGTGGTGGCAGATGGTGTGATTAAGATGTCTCTGTTCCAGTCCTTTTTCAACCATTGATTTACTGGGTAACCTTGGACAAGTTCCTTACCCTTTCTGAATCTCAGTTCCCTTATTTGTAAAATGGAAAGTTGGCTTCAGATGACCTTTAAGGTTATTTCCAGATCTTAAATATTATAATTTTACAAACTAATTCTTCTAAATTGCCAGTTAGATTAATTTCTCCACTAACAATTATTTATCTGAAGGAACCAATTTATATTCAGTCTAAAATTGTCATTTTATTCCTCTTTTTGAATCCTTTAAAGATAACCATGTTCTCTGTTATATTTGATGCAATGATGCTTTGACAGATATTTTATTTATTCTGAGCCTCGGTTTCCTCCTCCCAAATTGTTTCTGAGGCCAGACACCTGCTGAGGGTTATGTACTATCTCCTGGGAAATCCTCCAAAACAAGAATGGAATCAGGGAAGGGCATGGGATGCCAACAGGGATCGAGTTCTGACCCTTTTCCTCTCTGCCAAAAAGAACAGGATTCTTTGACTTCTAGACTAACATAGATCAGGGCTTCAGAAACCAACTAGTCTAGTTTTCAGTGATGCAGAATGGATTGTCATGCCACATCTTCTTGCAGTGGACTACTTCTGAGACAGCTTGTAGCATCTCTGGACAACTATAGCTGTAGCTGTCTCAGTTAAAACATATAAATAGGGCCTCCCTGGTGGCGCAGTGGTTGAGAGTCCGCCTGCCGATGCAGGGGGCACGGGTTCGTGCCCCGGTCTGGGAAGATCCCACATGCCACGGAGCGGCTGGGCCCGTGGGCCATGGCCGCTGAGCCTGCGCATCCGGAGCCTGTGCTCCGCAGCGGGAGAGGCCACAACAGTGAGAGGCCCACATACCGCAAAAAAAAAAAAAAACAACAAAAAAAACATATAAATATAACCATTTTAGAAATCTAATGTATATCAACATATGTTTGATAAAATATGAGGAAAATCTGAGGATGGATTGGGAGATTTTGAAAAACATAAAATTCAGAGACCAGTTTTTCATAAAGCATCAATTCCTAGCATCACTGTCAGTATGCCTGTTTATCTTGTCTATCTGTGAGACTGAGCCATCAGGAAGTGTTCTTTGTGGGACTTTCAGTATTAGACATACTTGCTGCATTCAACTTCTGCAAAACTGAAACCGCTCACTGACAACAGGTGTTATCTGAAGCAATATATTGCTCAGATAATTGAAATGTCGTATATCTGATTTGGGGGTCTCTTGACTCAACCAGTTAATTATTTTTATTGCCCTATAGGAATTTATACTTGTTAATGGCAGATGGGACTCCAATTTTAAGCATTTGCCTAATTAGGCATATTACTGAAATAGGTGATTGCAGGTGAGGAGCTATCAGTTACTACAGACTCTTCCAGCTCCCACACTAAATGTGTCCTAACCAAGAAAACTGAAGGAGCCTTGAAAACTGTTTAAAGGATTTGGGAATTATTTGTAGTTTACATGGTGCCTTTGTTGTATCGATTATAACTTTCTGGGCTTACGGGGATTAATTAATAGGACTAAGTATGGAAGGCTGCACACTAATGTCATTAACAGGAGCCATAATTACAGAACATAATTGGCAATAATTCTTCAATGGTTATTTGGTAATCAGATTCTTTTGGGGTTAAATGAAAATCAAATAGACATTTTATTCATAGAGATATTAGCAATACAATAATGCACAATCACTCTTGTCGTTTAACCTTATCGATGCTGCACACTGTGTCAAAGGAGGCCTGTGGTGTGTCCAGGAATAGTTGGGTAGAGTCTTTTTGCAGGGCCAAGATGGGATGCTGAGGAAAGTATAGCCTTTGGAGTTAGAGAAACATGGATTCTAGTCTTGGTTGTGTAACTTACTAGTTGTGTGACCTCTGACAACGCACCAACCCCTACCAAACCCCTGTTTCTTCATCTGTCAGTAAGGGCAATGCCTAGCTGATGATGTTGTTTTTGAAATGAAGTGAAATAATGCTTGTGAAATATTTGCTATCATGTATGGTACATAATAGGTGCAGTTCAAAATAGGAGGTTGCTTGTGGTCATAGCAGAGGAAATGGTGCCCAGCAGAAGCCAGGACACTGTGAATGATACGGAAGAGACAGACTCTTTGGCCTCATATCCCATATGCACCTTCTCCTGGCTGTGAGCCTTGGGAAAATTCCTCAACTGCCCTGTGCTTCAGTTTTCTCTTCTGTAAAATGGTGCTAGTGATTTGTCTACCTGATAGGGTTGTTCATAGGATTAAATGAAAGAATATGTGTAAAGGGATTAGTAGGTTAGCACATAGAGGCATTGGTATTATTACTGTTACTATCACCCATGTGGAAAAGCTTGTTCATGAATGATGAAGTAGAGAAAATTACCAAAGAAAACAGAATCTTGACCTGCCTCAAGAAGAGTTATTGAAGTTTGTTAGAAGGAGAAGACCAGATGTATTAGGTGTGGTCTCACTGGCTTTGAAGTTGGAATCATACTTGGAATTCCACCATCTAGATTGTCTTGGGAAGAGATGAAATAGACTTGAAAGAGGACCAAGGAAGGGGGTGGAACCCTCAAAAATCCAGCAGACATAAGTGATTATCTATGATGTGCCAAAAACAAGAAAAAATAAACAAAAAGGGAGACATCTGTTTCCATCATACATCCACAAAGAAATCTGTAGGAATTGGAGGAACATTCCCCCAAATGTGAACATTCTTGGCTCCCTTCCTGTCCTCCCATTTGCCTGATTCTCCCCACTCCTATCCCAACTGCCAAGAATATACCAAGTAAACTCTAAATGCCAGGAAAGAAATTCTTCAGAAAGACAAAGCTAGAGGTCAAGGACCTGAGTACAAAGTCACTTCTGAGTTGCGGTCATCTTTTTCTGATCCCTGTGCAACCTAAATGACCTGTTGCATACCCTCTAGTGCCAGCCTCTGTCTTGCTTAATCTAATAATCTACTCTGAACACAGAGCATGTGAGAGAAGTCTGTGGGTGGGGTTCATTTGTATACTTTAATACACTTCCTGGAATTCACTCTCCTTGCTTTGAACAGAAGTGTGAGCACTCTCCAGTCACCCTGAATGGGTTAAGGAAGCTAACTGGAGGATTCAGCTGTTCCCCATATCCACCACCCCCCCCTTTTTTTAAATTCTGCTTTCAACCCACTGTCTTCATCTGTCTTCCCGAACAGGATATTGATCCGTTCTTGAAATGGTCTTCCTCATTTCTGGGCACTCGCTCTGCAGATACTGTAGGAGTGGAGGAGAATATGGTCCTGCCCTTGAAATGTAGTTATTTCAGAACTGAGCTTTAAGAGCCTCTGATGAGGCAGATGACGCATAAGCAACCCTCTAGCGGCCAGGGAGGCCCCAGTCAACGACAACAACAAAGGAAAGTCGGCCCCCAGTCTCTGAGTGGGCTGTTTCAAAAGTGCCTTTGTGAACTAGTTGCTTGAAACTCAGACATCATTTGTTCATTGACACAATGAGCTCACGGAAGTCTCCTTAACCCTTAATGTCCCCGAGGCAGATAGTTTTGTACAACAGCCATTGTTCGAACATTGTCACCTAGCATATCAATATATCTATAACAAAGTCTAATTATAACTTTGGATGCCGAGAAAACATGATGTGGTCGGAAATTGAATGGGACTGCTTTAGGCTCCAGTCACTGCTGGTTACTCTTGTGATCTGAGCAGGGAGGAGGCCGAGCTAGAGGGTCCCATTGGCAGTGAGAGGAGAGGATCCTGTATTCTTGCCTGGGTGTTTCTTAATTATCATCATATTTCCCACCACCATCTGTTAACCTTTTGGTGAATCAAGGCACGATGGGCTATGCCAAGACAGAGAGAGAGGAAGGCCATGTTCAAGTTAGGTTTGAATTCCTTAATGGAAAGAAAAAAATGAAGGAAAGGAAATGAAAGGAATGGAAAGCATTCGATAGCAATGGCGTCCGTAGAGGAAAAAGTTAGGGCAGTTCCTTTCGACTCCCAGAGGGGCAGCTATAAATGTAAAAATATCTATGATTTACTGAGTGCTTACCATGGACCACATACTGTGCTGCCCCCTCACTTGCATTATCTCATTTAATCCTAGCAATAACAGTTTCATGTAGATGCCATTATTAACTTCATTTTATGGATGAGTTACAGCGATTTAAAGGGATTAAGTATCTTGCCCAAAGTTGCAGAGATTGCAAGTGATGGAGCTAGGATGCCATCATGCTGGTTGGATTCTGAAGCCTGTCTAATTAACCATGATGCTGCCTGCCTTCCAGCCAGATATTAAAGTGAGGAGTGCCTGCTCATAGATGCCTTTCATTGAGAGGACAGGATGTGATGCAAAAAGCAGTGAATAGAGAAATGTGAAATGATTCAGTCAGAAAATTATGATTTAGTTAAAACCCTTTGATTTGAGAAAAACTCCTTTGTATGCTTTTATTGCAATAATTTTGATAGCAAATTAATTTTGTCCTGCACTACTCCATGCTGCCTTTAACATTCTATGCTAAGCATGTATTTATTTTACACGAAAAGAACAGCATTTTTTCAGTTTCATAACTATAATCATACCATTATGAATATGTATTCATAATCTAGAGCTCTGTGAAAGGCAATTAATTAAAGAGGTAACACCTCTCTACTTAGATTTTGCTCTAGGGAAGTCATTTAATCTGGACCTCAATTTGTTCACCTATAAAATGGGGAAAACAGGTTTATAACGGTCAGTAGGAATGTTTAGAAAGTGCGAAGCATAGTGCTTTAGCTTTAATAGTTTCTGAAGAAATAATAGCTGTGATTATTAATAATGTTGTCTTCTAGTATTATTATTATGGTTGTTATTACTGTTACTATAAATAAAATATTTCCTAATATAACATACCAGTTAGTCCTATTTGGGGAGATGAGCACCTGTGAGAAAGATCTCCAAGGCCCCTTCTACTCTTATATGCTCTTTATACTGTTTTCTTTCCAGATGGGAGATTTCCTGTTCTTATAAATATTATCCTCCTAGATTCATTATTAAAATGTTATTCTGTTTTAATCAGAACACTGGAAACTATGATAGCATTTATATTATTCTCTTTTCATAAAAATAATATTGTTGTTATTACATAGTCTTCTGACTATAAAGACATAGCTTGTAAGCACTGCTTTTTAAATTGTGTGGCTCAGGTCTTGACTGGTATTGTACATAAAAGTTCTCAGAAGATGTGAAAGCAGAAATAACATGTGGAAGAAAAGGCTCAGTGTGGGTGAGAAGTCCAACCCCTCACAGTTATGGGTCTATAAAGACTCCAGTTTTGTGTTGATTCTGATTTCGGGGCAATCTTGAGCTAAAATTAGGTCCAAGACTAGTGAGTATATGGTGATTCTGTGAGGGGGAGAAAATTATTTGTTTCTTTCCATTTATCCACATTCTCTCACAGAGGTGTAATTCTCTGAAAATTTGCTATTAAATCCTTTGCTATTGAATCAAATTCAGTATAAAATAGTTATTTCTCACTCTTGTCCTAGGTAGATTCGTATTTAACACCAAAGGGAATTTTAGGGTTTCCTTATCAATAAAGACAAAAGATACAAAAGATGGAACTGTAGTGAGCTTTTTAAAGATCATGTGACAGTTGAATCAGATAGGGTTCATTTTTTAAAAATGTCTTTGTTATTTGTCGAATTAACTGATATGCAGTTTTTTTTTTCTTTTTTCATCTGCAAATTGCCTTTTTTCATTGGGTTTCTGGAAAAAGCAATTGATGTGGAAAGTACTTAGCATTAAGTCTGCTATGTATTTAATGCTCATTACATGCTCCCCTCTTTCTTCAAACATTTCCTCAACTTTCCTTTCCCAATTCTCAGCTAACATAAGCTACCAGACCAAGAAAGTACCTCATTTGAAATATTTTCTGACAAAAAACGCTGAGCAGTTTCCTAGATTCAGTTTGCCTTCTCCATTAACAGCTCCTTATTAATTCTGTTCATAGAGTATGCACATTTTTAAATTTCAGTGACCTCAAGCACATAGCTCACTAGTTCCTGGAAGGAAACCAGGGCATTTATATTTAAAGTGTATAAATAGCAACAATAGCATGAGGTAGAGACTGACCTAAACTCAAGTTCAAATAGCAAATCACCTCACTAATGCAAAAATAAAAACAAAAAAAGTTCTGTCATAGAAGACAAAACACACCCTTGTCAAGGGTATTTAAGTGTTTGAACTGTCTATGCCATGTCTTTCTATAATGGAAAAATCTATATTACTTTGGAAATCACCATTGTCCCATATCCCTTTTTTTTTCCTGCTACATTTTGAAATGCACTACAGCAGAGTCTAATGACCTTGAACAGACCTCTCCACTTGTCCAGTTTAGGCCAGCAGCTAATTGGAGGGACCTTGGGTCTGTCTACTGACCTCAGAAAGTTAAATTTTCTCACCTTGAGTAAAAAGGTGGAAGTAAGTAATGTTTTGGAGAATATTTCCTGAAATTGTTGTCTGCATGACTATGAGTCTAAGACTCTGCCAATGTTAGTATTTACTAATATTAGCAATTGCCATTTATTAAGCACTTATTTAATCTTCTCAAGGGCCGTATTAGACTAGTACTATTATTATGCCCTTTTATAGGTTAAAACACTGAGAATTGGAGATTAAGTAATTTGCCCATGATTACATAGACTTAGGTTTCTAACCCAAACCAAACTGCTCAGACTTGCAAAGCCCGTGTACTCTTACGTGTGAGTGACAACTTGAGGACAAAAATATATTACATATTATAATATACACAAATATTTTAAATCTCAAACTTAAATTTCTTTCCTTCTGGAACATTTAGCAAAAGGAGGTTAGTTATACTTCATTTTCCTATACTCTGGGCAAAAATAGTTAAAATGGGACCAGATAAGTGATAAAATTACCTAAAATTAAAGGTGATGGATCGTCTTTATAGATCACTTACATTTCTTCTTTTTCTCTCTCCCTTTGGCTTTTTGTTTGTGGGTGGTATATAGTTAGTTATGATATTTATTTGCATGCAAACACCAACTTGTTAAAACTAAAATCATTTGAATGAGTTTTGATGTTGATAAAATATCTCACATCACTTAGGGTCCCAGGTCTCAGACGTGGCCTCAAGGCATAGCTGGGACCAGAGCCAGGAAAGGACAGAGGAGACTCCAACCCTGTGTTTCCTGTTCCTGGTGGTCAGTGTGTTTGACATGATTAGGATGAGGGTTGCAGAGTAAATAATCTCAGTGCTGGTAACATTTTCTGGGATTGTTACCACTTCCTTCATTGAGAGTGCCTTGAGGAAGGACAGATAGCATGGAGAAAATGGAGACATAGTGGCAAGAAAAAGAGGTATCCTGAGGCTTCACAAACTGAGGCACACATTTGCAAAGCCACCAGGTGAACATAGTGTGTCATTACTTTTACATTAAAATAAATGCAATAACATAATGAAATTAAAAATATGTGAATTTTTAAGATAAAATAGAAGATGTAAAATACATGTCTTTTATACTTTCTACAGGGCACAATGATTCTGGAATTCTGAGATACATTTTTATTTTTTTCTCATATTAGAAGTGTTTGTGGGGAGAATTGGGGAGGAGAATAGAGAATACAGATGTGTTGAACAGAAAAGAATTTTTTTAAGTATGGCAGTATCTTAGTCAAGATGAACTTTATAGTTAGACACCAGGTCCTTTTTCGAGGTTGCACTATAAATAACTCTGTTCTTAGGGAAACAGTTACTTGGAACCAACCAATAAATAAACATTTATTATTTGGCAGCAGAATTGGTTAAGTCCAGACTGCGGTGTGTTTCTGTCATAAATGGTAACCTGGTTTTGGAGAGACAGCTAAATAAGATAATGAGGTTAGTTTTGATCTTTTTTAATTAATATTGATTTTTATGTGTCAGTTTTGTGTAGGCAGGAGGAACAATTATGCCCTAAGTGCAGTAAGTCATACCCTTCACAGACTGTGACAGAGAGAAGGAGTATTTTTAGTGGTAGGAGTTAATTTGTGCTGGCATTAATGCATGAAAACGTTGATGATGATGTCTAATTGTTTCCTGTGTTACTAGTTCAACTAAAAATAGGGTTCATGAACCAAGCTGTGGGAAGTTATCGATTATGACAGTTTCTTCAAAAGTGAATTGCTTAAAATTATTCTTCTTACTAATCAGTTTTTGATTCCAGAATGAACTTTTATTCCATTTTCCTCCTCTTCTTTCTCCCTCACTCATCTGAGCCTCCTACGCTAAATATTGAAATAGGCATAAAAAGTGAGGAGATTTATAACCTACTTTACTTATGCTAGGAAAGAAATACTGGGAGAAAACTCATTTTAAAAATTCAGTATTAACCATCTTATTGACTGTTTTATATAAATATAAACGGATACATTCACATAGTCAAACACAAAGAATATCTGTCATTTTCATTAGGTTGATACTCTGCATATATAATTTCTTTGGAAGTGTGCTTGATTTAGTTAATGGTTTGGCTTCATCATATTGAGATAGCCTTAAAAAATGTCCAGTTTGTTCCCATTTATGTACTCAGGGACAATCTCCTGAATGCTTACTGTGCACTCTGCAATATACTGCTCTTTACTAGAGTCTGGAAAGATAAGATTGGCAGGAAGATGCTAAGACTTAGTTTTTATCTGTGTCAGCATACTTCCTCTTCAAGGAAAACAATCACAAATTTATTATGTCACATAACCAGAAATCCAGAAGTCAGATAGTTTGACGTCTCTAGATTCTCTTGAACCTGGCCATTATCTCTCTGCCATCTTCAGCATATTGATTGGCTTTTGTCCTTAGGTTTGTCCAGTTGAGTGCAAGATGAGTGCAGTAGCTTTACATATGTTCGTATATGCTTCATATATGCTCATATAACTACATCCTGAAATAGACTAGGACTGTGTGTGTGTGTGTGTGTGTGTGTGTGTGTGTGTGTGTGTGTGCCTTTCCCACAAGTTCCTAAGCATTTTCCCTCCGGTCTCATTGACTCTTTCCTCAACCAGTCACAGGCATTAGAAGAGAATTACCAAGAATCTCTAGGCTAATCAAGACTTGCCCCCAGAGCTAGGCAAAGTTAAGTTTCCCTAGAAGCACTGATCCCTTGAATGCCTAACAAAAGTAGAGCAGGAAAATAGGTGGAAAAAGGGTACAGTTTTAAGAGCTACTTAGAGGTAAACACAAATAAATAAGCAAAATTCCAAAACTTTGACTGAGAAATATACACAGCTTCATGAATCATATGTACAGATAAAAAGTGATATGGTAAATGCTGAGGGGCTTGGAGAAATCATCCTATACTGAACAACTATGCTTGCATTGCCATTTGACTTTTAGAATCACTGACAATTTTTCAGTATTTGAAGTAACAGTAAAATTAACCAAATTCTACTATGTCTCAAAGACAATAAAAGACACAAGCCTGAATCACCCCACCTATTTCCCTGTGAATGTACTAACAAGTTTTTAAGCCTGAGAATACTTTAGCCCCCTTTTCAAATCATAGCCCATTAAACAAGAAACTCACTTAACTTTTGATATTTCACTGTTAAATAATGAAGATGTTAAAATTCCCTTCTGCTTTGTGTATTTATGAAAATGATCATATAAATAAACATTGATTAAAACTTTTCTTACGGAATAGGGAAAGACCAATGAGCTAGAGTAGCATAAAAGTTTACTTCATTTACTAAGGTTTCTGAATAATATAGGTAACCGTATTGATTATTGAATTTATCTACCATTTTAATTAGTGTTATGCACACACACACACACACACACATATATATATGTAGTACAAATTAAGTACAGGTTACACCATATAGAATTACTGGTTTGTTTAGGTCAAAAGAGATGAATATCAGAAATTTCATATGGTTCAACTGAAGATTTTTAAGCAAGTGGGGTACAGAGAAAGCATTTGGAGACAATAAAGCTTTGTTGCACTTTGTGACTAATACACTGTGTTTTCAGCCCCAACAAGGGTATCTTGAGAACAATACTAACTTGTACTTTTTAATTATACAAGAAAGTCTCCTTGATAAAATATCTTCCGTGAATCTAATGTCCTTGGTCTATTTCTACTGTGCTACCAGAAAATCTTTAATAGCAAGCATTTGTAAGAATTTTTGCCATCCACAGATTTACAACATGCAATGTTATAGGAAATATGAATGCTTGTCATGAATTAGAACTCAGAAATTCAGACTCCAGGTCTAGCTTCCTTTGCAGACAGTATTCTACAGACAGTTAGGAATTTTAAATCTAAAATTTAATCTAGTATTTTAAATCTAAATCAGGTCTTAGCACTGATTCAAACCAAGTCTTCTAAAGATAAAGACACTGAAGCCTGGTGACCAAGACAGACCTGGTTATCTGAGGCAGTTCTAACCACCCCCTCCCCACACCCTTTTCTCACTGTACATCTAGTTGCCTGATAAGCAGTCAGGATGCCACACTTTAACCTTGGGGGCCCTGCTTGTCTCCCCCCATAATGGCTGAGGCTTTTGTTCCAAGTTTTAATTAGATTTTGTTATTCTTTCCAGGTATAAACATGCTCCTTATTTTTTAATATATCTGAGAGCTTCAGGACCTTCCTTTAGTGAGTTATGTTTAACGCTTGATTATTGAGACATTTCCTTTTTCCCTCCCCAAATTTAAAGCTTTTATCAGATTGACAATAATAAAAAAAAATTCTGTGAGATTTCAGAAGAGTTGCCAATATCTGCCAGTTTCTACAAAAGAACTTCTGCCTTCTCTGTATACTCTAATGGCTCAGAGTATTGCCATATTTTTCTGTTATTGCTTAGAAATCTGAAGTTTCTCTACCTTTATTGTACATGGAAAGTAGAGCATTTTGTGTGATATTCTTTTAATTCTGAATAGATTAGATGTTAAATGGCTACATATTGTTTAAAAGCAGGCAGAGAGCTGACATTTGAACCAGAGAATTGCTTTCTTAAATGTGGAATACACACAAAACTCCTAATTCCATCAACCTATGGAGGTCAGTGGCAAATGGGTCGGAGTCAGTGTAGAGATGTGATACCATTAATATGAAAATTTGCCAAGTGCATAACCAATATTGAATTTTTAAAAATTTGGCCCCAAATAGGTTCTTCCTAAAGCCAGAATTTCACTGAATTAAGCAAGATTTATTCACCTTTTTAAAGTGGACATGATCTAAAACACTGTTCTTGGAAAGGTTGCGCTTACTCTCTGGTTGATATTCTGCAAGCCAAATGCAGCTCTATTTTGTGTTTTTTCATCTATGCCATTTCAAGCCAGAAGTAGTCCTCAGAAAGAGTATTTAGTGTAAAAAGTAATTCTGTAATAAATGTTTTCCAGCACCCACGGTTTCCAAGCTAGTTATAGTGTCTGTCTTCAGGTAGGGTTCATGCCCCTTCCTTTTAGAATTTGCATGCTTGGAGAAAATTTGCCTCCCATAAACTTTCCTTAATAACCCTTGTGACTCTGCTATTTTGATATTCCTTAGGGTTTCCTTATAAAATTCTTATACTCTTGATTTTTTGTTTTTTAAGATCTTTAAGAGAAAGACTACCTTGCACATGGGATCCTTGTTATAATGTCTTTGGGCTATTGTCAATAGGCTTTTTTATAACGAAATCTTTTGGCCATTTTAGAACTGACTTTCATTGAATAACTACATCTTATAGTCAATAGTGTGACCAAAAAAAAAAAACCCAAAATAAGAAAGTATTACCCTTGTATATTGACATGGAAGATAGAACAAGGCTATTCCATAGAGGGTGATCCTCCAAAATTATAAAATGGGTGAGAATTATTAACATTAAAAAAAGGGGTTCATGACTCTTTATGAAAATAAACAGTAATCTGAATTAAATGTTACTAAGTTTACATAAGCAGACAATTTAAAGTCATGGACTTTAGAATGAATGCAGCCTGGGTTCAAATCCCAGCTCTACCATTTACATTTTATAAGACCCTAGGCAAGTTACTTAACCTTTTAAAACTTTCTCATATTTAAAATGGGAACAATACCATCAGTCTCATAGAGCAAGTGAGATAATGAAATAAAATAACGTGTCTAGGGCTTCCCTGGTGGCACAGTGGTTGAGAGTCCGCCTGCCGATGCAGGGGACATGGTTTCGCGCCCCGGTCCGGGAAGATCCGACATGCCGTGGAGCGATAGGCCCGTGAGCCGTGGCTGCTGAGACTGCGTGTCTGGAGCCTGTGCTCCGCAACGGGAGAGGCCACAACAGTGAGAGACCTGCGTACCGCAAATATAAATAAATAAATAAATAAATAACATGTCTAAAAGAAGGACACTACATAATGATCAAAGGATCAATCCAAGAAGAAGATATAACAATTGTAAAAATTTATGCACCCAACATAGGAGCACCTCAATACATAAGGCAAACGCTAACAGCCATAAAAGGGGAAATCGACAGTAACACAATCAGAGTAGGGGACTTTGACACCCCACTTTCACCAATGGACAGATCATCCAAAATGAAAATAAATAAGGAAACAGAAGCTTTAAATGGTACATTAAACAAGATGGACTAAATTGATATTTATAGGACATTCCATCCAAAAACAACAGGATACACTTTCTTCTCAAGGGCTCATGGAACATTCTCCAGGATAGAGCATATCTTGGGTCACAAATCAAGCCTTGGTAAATTTAAGAAAATTGAAATCATATTAAGTATCTTTTCCAGCCACAACGCTATGAAAGATATCAATAACAGGAAGAAAACTGTAAAAAGTACAAACACATGAAGGCTAAACAGTACACTACTAAATAACCAAGAGATCACTGAAGAAATCAAAGAGGAAATCAAAATATACCTAGAAACAAATGGCAATGAAAACACTATAACCCCAAACCTATGGGACGCAGCAAAAGCAGTTCTAAGGGGGAAGTTTATAGCAATCCCATCCTACCTCAAGAAACAGGAAACAACTCAAATAAACAACCTAACCTTACACCTAAAGCAATTACAGAAAGAAAGACCAAAAAAACCCAAAGTTAGCAGAAGGAAAGAAGTCATAAAGATCAGATCAGAAATAAATGAAAAAGAAATGAAGGAAATAACAGCAAAGATCAATAAAACTAAAAGCTGGTTCTTTGAGAAGGTAAACAAAACAAACCATTAGCCAGACTCATCAAGAAAAAAAGGGAGAAGACTCAAATCAATAGAATTAGAAATGAAAAAGGAGAAGTAACAATTGACACTGCAGAAATACAAAGGATCATGGGAGATTACTACAGGCAACTATATGCCAATAAAATGGATGCCCTGAAAGAAATGGACAAATTCTTAAAAAAGCACAGCCTTCTGAGACTGCACCAGGAAGAAATAGAAAATATAAACAGACCAATCACAAGCACTGAAATTGAAACTGTGATTAAAAATTTTCCAACAAATTAAAGCCCAGGACCAGATGGCCTCACAGGCAAATTCTATGAAACATTTAAAGAAGAGCTAACACCTATCCTTCTCAAACTCTTCCAAAACATAGCAGAGGGAGGAACACTCCCAAACTCATTCTACAAGGCCACCATCACCCTGATACCAAAACCATACAAAGATGTCACACAAAAAAGAAAACTGCAGGCCAGTATTTCTTTTTGCAATAGATGCAAAAATCCTTGACAAAATACCAGCAAACAGAATCCAGCAGCACATTAAAAGGATCATACACCATGAGCAAGTGGGGTTTATCCTAGGAATGCAAGGATTCTTCAGTATATGCAATTCAATCAATCTGATAAACCATGTTAACAAATTGAAGGAGAAAAACCATATGATCATCTCAATAGATGCAGAAAAAGCTTTCGAAAAAATTCAACACCGATTTATGATTAAAACCCTCCAGAAAGTAGGCATAGAGGGAACTTACCTCAACATAATAAAGGCCATATATGACAAACCCACAGCCAACGTTGATCAAATGGTGAAAAACTGAAACCATTTCCACTAAGACCAGGGACAAGACAAGGGTGCCCACTCTCACCACTATTATTCAACATAGTTTTGGAAGTTTTAACCACAGCAATTAGAGAAAAAAAAGAAAGAAAAGGAATCCAAATCAGAAAAGAAGAAGTTAAACTGTCACTGTTTGCAGATGATATGATACTATACATAGCAGATCCTAAAGATGCTACCAGAAAACTACTAGAGCTAATCAATGAATTTGGTAAAGTAGAAGGTTACAAAATTAATGCACAGAAATCTCTTGCATTCCTATACATTAATGATGAAAAATCTGAAAGAGAAATTAAGAAAACACTCCCATTTACCATTGCAACAAAAAGAATAAAATACCTAGGAATAAACCTACTTAAGGAGACAAAAGATCTGTATGCAGAAAACTATAAGACACTGATGAAAGAAATTAAAGATAATACAAACAGATGGAGACATATACCATGTTCTTGGATTGGAAGAATCAATATTGTGAAAATGACTATACTACCCAAAGCAATCTACAGATTCAATGCAATCCCTATCAAATTACCAATGGCATTTTTTACAGAACTAGAACAAAAATCTTAAAATTTGTATGGAGACACAAAAGACCCCGAATAGCCAAAGCAATCTTGAGAAAGAAAAACGGAGCTGGAAGAATCAGCCTTCCTGACTTCAGACTATACTACAAAGCTACAGTAATCAAGACAATATGGTACTGGCACAAAAGCAGAAAGATAGATCAATGGAACAGGATAGAAAGCCCAGAGATAAATCCACACACATATGGTCACCTTATCTTTGATAAAGGAAGCAAGAATATACAATGGAGAAAAGACAGCCTCTTCAATAAGTGGTGCTGGGAAAATTGGACAGCTACATGTAAACAAATGAAATTAAAACATTCCCTAACACCACACACAAAAGTAAACTCAAAATGGATTAGAGACCTAAATGTAAGACCAGATACTATAAAACTCTTAGAGGAAAACATAGGTAGAACACTCTATGGCATAAATCACAGCAAGATCCTTTTTGACCCACCTCGTAAAGAAATGGAAATAAAAACAAAAATAAACAAATGGGACCGAATGAAACTTAAAAGCTTTTGCACAGCAAAGGAAACCATAAGCAAGATGAAAAGACAACCCTCAGAAGGGGAGAAAATATTTGCAAATGAAGCAACTGAGAAAAGACTAATCTCCAAAATATACAGGCAGCTCATGCAGCTCAATATCAAAACAAGAAACAACCCAATCCAAAAATGGGCAGAAGACCGAAATAGACATTTCTCCAAAGAAGATACACAGGTTGTCAACAAACACATGAAAGGATGCTCAGCATCACTAATCATTAGAGAAATGCAAATCAAAGCTACAATGAGGTATCACCTCACACCAGTCAGAATCGCCATCATCAAAAAATCTAGAAACAATAAATGCTGGAGAGCGTGTGGAGAAAAGGGAACCCTCTTGCATTGTTGGTGGGAATGTAAATTGATACAGCTACTATGGAGAACACTATGGAGGTTCCTTAAAAAACTAAAAATAGAACTACCATACGACTCAGCAATCCCACTACTGAGCATATACCCTGAGAAAACCATAATTCAGAAAGAGTCATGTACCACAATGTTCATTGGAGCACTGTTTACAATAGCCAGGACATGGCAAGCAACTGAAGTGTCCATCGACAGATGAATGGATATAGAAGATGTGGCACGTAAATACAATGGGGTATTACTCAGCCATAAAAAGAAACGAAATTGAGTTTTTTGTAGCGAGCTGGATGGACCTAGAGACTGTCATACAGAGTGAAGTAAGTCAGAAAGAGAAAAACAAATACCATATGCTAACACATACATATGGAATCTTTTTTTTTTTTTGCGGTAGGCGGGCCTCTCACTGTTGTGGCCTCTCCCGTTGCGGAGCACAGGCTCCAGACGTGCAGGCTCAGTGGCCATGGCTCACAGGCACAGCTGCTCCACGGCATGTGGGAACTTCCCAGACCGGGGCACAAATCCGTGTCCCCTGCATTGGCAGGCGGACTCTCAGCCACTGCGCCACCAGGGAAGCCCTCCAATTAGTTTTTTAATAAATATTTCCTGGGCATGCAGTAGGTGCCAAGCACCATGGTAAGACGTGAGCATCTAGTAATGAGCAAAGCCAGACATATAGTTCCTGACCTCTTTGATATTCTTGTAGGGAGAAAGACACTCACTAGGTAATTCCACAAACAAATCTAAAATTGCAACCACTTCAGGCAGTTAGGAAGGAGAGAAACACGGAGTTCTAGGAGTCTCTCCTGGTCAGATTTGGCCTAGTCAAAGGCTCTTAGAAAAATTTTCCAAGAAATCGCATTGTGACTGAATTGTAAGGGTGATTGGATGTGAGCCAGGTTAAGAGAGAACAAAAGATGTTCCATGTAGAGAAAAATAGCATGTTCAAATGTCCTGTAGTAGGACAGAGGAGGGAGAATGCAAGTGAAAGACCATTGTAGCTGGATTAGTACAGGGAGCAGGGAGAGAGAGGTTTGAAATGAGACTGAATTTTGTTTCCAGAACAAACCAAGTCCTCTAGGTCATTTAAAGTGTTTTGTTTTTATTCTAAAATAGCAAAGAAACACTATTTAAGGTTTTATGAAGAGCTAATATGATCAAATTTGTTTTCACAGATTAGAGGGTATTTGGATTGGCTATTTGACAGCCTGTTAGGAAGATGTTGCAGTAGTTCCTATTATAATGTCTTGGACTTGGACGGGGAGGTGGTGAAGATAGAAAGCTGTCAATATATTCAGCTACATAGAATGAAGTAGAGGGAGATATCAAGAATAAGAGCTGAGGTACCTTGTGGTCATATAAGGTAAGTGACAAATAGGCAGTTGAATGCATGGATCTGGACCTGAGAAAAGAGATCTATACTGGGGTAATGTATATGTTAGTCATCTGGGTGTAGGCACTAACTGAGGGACATGGCATAGAAGAGGTAAAGGGAATTATTGGGTTATTAACAAGACCGGGTTATTTTTAGGTAGGGCAATGAAAAGACAAAGACTAGAGTGTTACTAAAATTAGAGATTGTGATATCTTAGCCGATTATGGAATATACTAAGCTCGTATTTTATAGTCATTTATTGAAATTTAGCAAACATTCCCAAAATTTCTAGTGGCTTGTAGAAGAGTTAGGGGTACAACGAGAGAGACTATGCATAGAATGTTAGTGTAATTGTAGCTAATGCCCTTTCTGAATCCAAAAAATAGTGACTTAGTCTCTCTCTGTCACTCTTTTGCATGTGCACGTTCTTCAGCAACTTAAAAAAATATTATTAAATAAACAAGAGTCAAATATGTGGTTCATTTCTAAAGTCTCTAGGACTGTATGTTGTGTGTACTTCACTCATGTTTCCATCTCATTATTCTTATTTTCCCTTTTTCCTATATTCTTGGTTAATTTAATAAACTTTCAAATTTACTTTTTTCTGTTGCTATTTTCTGTCCATATTTGTTAGCCATAAAGTGAATTGTAAAGATAATTTTTTGAAACATAATTGAATATAAATAAATTAAAATATAAAATCTGTAAATACTCGTTTGGTGAAATTTTCCCTAAATATTTTACAAATGTACCAGAAAGGTATATATGTCTTGGCATCTTTCTCCTAGTGAATTTTTATTTAAGATTGGTAATAAGAGAAAAGCAAAGACTATAAATTCTTAAGAATTTAAATTCTACCTTTTTCTTTAAGCTTTTAAGTTTAATAAGAATAGGCTAACATCACTCCAAAGGCCAAATGGAAATAGTTTAAAAAGTAGAATATCGGGCTTCCCTGGTGGCACAGTGGTTGAGAGTCCGCCTGCCGATGCAGGGGACGCGGGTTCGTGCCCCAGTCCGGGAAGATCCCACATGCCACGGAGCGGCTAGGCCCGTGAGCCATGGCCGCTGAGCCTGTGTGTCCGGAGCCTGTGCTCTGCAATGGGAGAGGCCACAACAATGAGAGGCCCGCGTACCACAAAAAAAAAAAAAAAGTAGAATATCTTCCAACACATCCTTCACTTTGAAGTGCATTTTTTAAAGGAAAGTGTGTACATAGATATCTTTAACCAAATAACTGGTCTAGATGCATATTAAAAGGCTGGTCTTTCAACTAGTTATCATTCGTTGACATTTGGATGTGTTGAAGTCCTGTTTATTTCACTTTCTGTTCTCTAGATTTATTTGCTTGAAATAATTTAGTAGTGAAATATATACTTGCATACTTTGAAATGTGTCTGTTCTGCCTTTTTAGCCAACAGAATAGACAGGAGTTTTATTGTTTTGGGTGTGTGTGTGTAGTTTTTTTTTTTTTTCCCTGGTGAAAAATATTTTAAGTTATAGGTATACTGCCAGCAAAAAGCATTTCTCTACAGCTCATTTGTTATACAGAGCCTGCCAGAGTGAATTGAGGGCCTTGTGTGAGCAGGCAGTGGACCTTTGAGCCAGGTGCTTGTTCTCACTCCTTTTTTATGATATTTGATGGTTCATTAGAATTCTGTCTTCACACCTAGCAAAACAGAAAGTAAGCATAAATATGATGTTTATTGTCAGAGGAAAAAAAAGCAATAAAACACTTAGGGCTGTTGAAGTTTCATCTTAGTCATTTTATCTTGAAATGATGACTTGCCCTTGTTTTATTCTGAATTCACATTTACCAGTGTAAATGCATTACCCATCCAGTGGTACTGAGGAAGAGAGGCACTACCAGGATGCAACATTCTATGCTCCATGGAAAAGTGCTTCTTTTTGAACTAAGAATTTGCTGGAGATTAGGGTCAAAGTGAAAGATTTAGGGGAGGGTTTTGAAGCTTGGCATGACTGACATTTTGATCCAGTTAACACTTTGTCCTGGGGGCTTGTTCTATGTATTGTAGGATGTTTAGCAGCATCCCTTGCCTCTATTCACTATATACCAGTAGGGCCCCTCCCCTTACTTGTGACAACCAAAAATGTCTCTAGACATTGCCAAATGTCCTCTGGGAGGAGGGTAAAATTGCTCCTAACTTACAACCCTTGACTTCAGGTAATTTATGAATAAGTTTTAGTAGTTAAAACACATGAAAAGCTACGATACATAAACATCTCAGAAGTACACCCCCCACACACACACATACATGCAAACATGAAAAAAATAGAGTTCTTAGGTAGTTAAAGCATTTTAAAAATATGTTATACCATTATCTTAAAATAAGAATAAAAACAGCACCTTTGCTAGTTCAATCCAATTTCCATTCTTAGAAATATTTTGTAAACCATTGACTAAACCTGCTGAAAATTGATTTCCTTTAATCTAACCTATTTTTAATGTTTGATTATTATCACAACTGTATTATCAATATTAATCTTCTCTAAAGATTAGCAAATTCTGAATTCACATTGGTATCTTTATCCAACAGTTGATTCTGATAAAAATAATAAATCATGACTATATTTACTTTTGCACTTATTAAGGGCAATTATATTATCTATTTAAAGAAATAAAACCTTACAGGGAAACAGAACAGTCTGCAGAGATAACTAATATTTATTTATCACTATTGGATTGGCCGTTAATCACTTAATGTTCATTTCTCATCTCAAATGAAGCAATCATTAGGCAAATTTTTGGGGTTTTGTCTTCTTTCATTTGTTATAATATAAAATAAACATAAATTAAATAATTTAAGCAAAATTTTGAGTCAGTCTGTGATTTGGGCAATAAAAATAAATTATTTCCCAATTTTTACTTTGTTTTGTTTTTCATCAATTAATTTGTCCAATTAAATTTGATTTTTCTGTAAGTGTACTAGTCCATTGCCTCACAACATTACGAAGTTTTGATTCAATCAACAGTAAAAACAGGTTTCATTCTACACAGATGTTTCCCTGTTGCATCATCTAAAGCACTGGAATGTTAAATGTTTATTTAAAGTATAATTAACAAAGGCTTTCCCCTCATTCAGTATTTCACTCAGTGAATGACAGGACAGTTATATTAATAATTCTATTCCTGAGGTAGCTTGCTATATTTTTAGTTATGAATAACAAATAAGTGTCTTGTTTGAGGGTAGTGGCCCCACTGGAATCTGAGCTACTTGATGTAATCGTACATAAATCTTTGATTGTGAATCAGAAAATAGGATCCTGTGTACTAGAAGAAAATCTACTGAGATCAGACTTTCTGTTTTTATGCTCAGCTTTGTGCTTCTATGTCTTTAGTTTAATTTGGAATATCATGGGTCAAGAGATGAGCTCTGTAGAGATGAAAAATAGGCATGAAAGGATTATAGTACATGGAAGTGGTAGACAGTAACAAGAAACAAAACTGTGTATTGCACCTACGTAGGTAATCTTTACTTGAGTCTTTTCTATACTTCCTTGAGAGGCAGGTTTAAAAGAAAATCAAAATCAAATTAGTTTGACTCTATATTGCCCTAAATCTAAGAGGTTTGACTAAATAGCTCTCCCTCAATAAAACATATGTACAATAATCTTGTAAGTACACATTTATCTGTAATTCTAAACAGGTGTAAAATTTGAAAAAGAAAACATAATCTAAATATTCTAGGCCTCACTCAGTAAAAGTACAGATTGTGTTGCTTTGCTCCCTTATTACTGTGATCCTGGCAATGTTCATTACTACTGCTCTTTTTAGTAGCTGATCACTGACTTCAGGCCTTGTCTGAAGTGTTTCTATTCTAATAGTAATTATGATGCTCAATTACTGGCTGAAAACATTGAGTTAGGAACAGTACATTCCCAGAAATTTATTTTCTTTCCTTTCCTGCAGTTGATTCTTTTCTTCTCATGTTCCTTATTTTTTCTTTTCATTACAGGAAGAAAAGCATTCCATTTTTTCATGACTATATGTATATTCATTTAAGAATACAAAAAAGCAATTGTATTTTCAAATATTCACTTTTCTACTTCATTATAGGTAGAGAAAGTACATGTGATTGTATAGCCAGCCTGAAAGGTCACATACATATGTGCATGATACTGACATATTTTTAAGAAAATATGAAGTACTTAAAGGTCACACTTAACTTTTATGACCCAGATAGAGGCAGACATTTCCAATAAGATTCAAATTAGCCTTTTCTCTGACAGTAACAGCACACAGACCAGACATAAAATAAAGAGCTTGGCCCATCAGTCCAGCAGCCAAAATAAAACAAGGCACCCTGAGTCAAATCAAACAACTGGATAGAAGAATTTTAATATAAAATGGTAAAGGCCTTGGTTGCATCATTTACTTTAGTTTTTATAATGCTGTATATTGATTTTCTATATATTTATAGCTGTGGAAATGTTCTCTAATTTAGTTGTGCAGTCACCTAGGGAGTTTCTCTGTAATGGAGAATCCTTGGGTTCCACTCCCAGAGATTCTGATACAAGAGATCAGAGGTGGGTTCTGGGAATGTGCACTTTTAACACACCTAGGGTGATGCTGATACGAGTTATCCCTGTTAACCCTCAGGCACACTTTGTGAACTGCCAACCACCACTCTAGGTGATTGGCACTTTTGGTCTCACCAAGGTCTCAGTTAGGTAGCTCAACCTTTCCCTTCCTCACTCTATTCCTTCATCTCCCTGACCACATCTGCTCGAACTCTGATTTCAAAATCTGTATTTACCAAGACTATTTCCCCGAATTTAGTCGTTTATGTAAGTGCTTTCAAAAATCCAAGCAACTAACCTATAAAAGCATAATCAGAATATAACTTGTTTTTAACTTGGGAACTTCCTGTTCAATTTTTGTAGCAAATTCAATAATTCTAAGTATTTTAAAAAGTCACCCCAATTCTTAATTCATCGCATTATTTTATTTCATTTTCCTATCATCTTTATTTGAGTTGATGTATGTTTGTTTTTATATGGGAGGAAAAATATGGATTATGTGAAAGTAATTACCAAAGTTTAATTTCATGGCTGTTTCTTAAAAGTATAAGTTAACTACTGTTGGGGTTATTGCAAAGATTGAGGAACAAGGCCAGAAATCAAAATCAGAGACTGAAGGAGGTTGTAATGAATAATTTGTCTGAGTTATAGTCAAGAAGGAAGTGAAATGTCTCAGAGAGAATGCAAACACAGTAAGAGAGATAAGGGAAATTTTTTTTTTTTTTTCCTGGTACGCGGGCCTCTCACTGTTGTGGCCTCTCACGTTGCAGAGCACAGGCCCCGGACGCGCAGGCTCAGCGGCCATGGCTCACGGGCCCAGCCGCTCTGCGGCATGTGGGATCTTCCCGGACCGGGGCACGAACCCGCGTCCCCTGCATCGGCAGGCGGACTCTCAACCGCTGTGCCACCAGGGAAGCCCCGATAAGGGAAAATTTTGAAGTCAAAGTAGAAGAAAAACAAATAACCATAGACCAACACAATACACCACAGTAAATTACATACCATCTGAGAGATGCAAGGAGTCTCCTTTTGTTCTGTTTTGAAGTTCATACTGGTCAACAGGCAGATAATGAGAGAAGGTGGGAAAGAGCTTTCATCTCCTGACTGACTAGGTATGGAAAAGAAGCTTCTTTTCAGACAAAGACACGGTCTGAGAAATCTTGTTGAAGTTATGTTTGATTCCTTTTTATACTATAATAAATAGTCTCTAGAGGCATGATATTTTATTGTGACTCTAATGACTCTTGGTTGAAACTGACAATATTGATGTCATTTCACCATTCCAGTCAGACTGACAATAGTTAATTAAAAAAAACATAGTTCATAAGAATCTTCCCAAAGTGATACATAAAAGCCACGTCTCTCAGTTGAGAAAAAGGAACTTGTTTCAGCCGAACACTGGCAAGATCATCTTCTTGGAGAGTTATGTTATAAAATGTGAACAAACTTCTTCAGTGTCATCTTTGAATACTGGCCTGTGTTTCTATTAATACTATGTAAATGTTATGGAAATAGAACATGCTGGATGCTTCATCTGTCTCAGAGAGTGGTTGGAAGATGACAAAGGAAGAGAGAAGAACTGCTTTAGTTAAGACAGTAAAGAAAGGATGAAATCTCACTCAGCAGCAGCCCGTGGATAATGAACTTGGGCATCTCTGTCATGCACAAGGAGGCATTGTGTGAATGTGAGGGATGGATCGACAGGCTCAGAAAAGAACAGAAATGTTGAGCCTTGCTTTCAAAACCAAGTCTTAAGAGAATTGTGAGTCTGAAGCAGACAGACAGGCTGATGAATAGAGTTGTCAGGGAGAATGTGAAGCAAGAGTGAATTTGGGTGATGCGAGATAACAACTTTCCACATTCCTTTGGGGATGCTGCTCTTTAGGCTGATGAGGGGGTGAGAAGTGCTGATAGATTTTAAAAGAGAGGCCTGAAGACAAGTGGAGCAAATCATAGAGGACAACTGGGAAGCATTCATTCATTATTTTCCATATCATTTGGAATTGCCATATCACTTTCCCTCAGAAGACCAAAAGCTTCTTTGCAGAAGTAGACTAGTATAATCTAGCCCTGCAGTTAAGGCTGCAGGTCTGGAGTTAGGGTTCCTGGGTATAAATTCTGTCTTTATAGATTGTGATGCTTTCCTTATCTTTTAAAAAATTGAACATCTTAATTTCTGTGTTTTATTTTATATTCTATGAATAACGATTTTACCAAAATTACAATGTTGTGTGGATCAAATGAGAAAAACTCTGTAAAGTGTGTAGTGCAGTGAGTGGCACAATAAAACCCCCAAATAAACATTAGCTATCTAGCTTAATTTCTGGACTAAGATTTCAGTTATAGAGATCTTCCAGTTTTCAGATAATTTATAATCAAAGGAGAGACACCATACCAATAAAGACATAATTATTGACACTAGGAATTTTTTTTATATTAGTACAACATAAGAATGCATTTTTAAAAATTATTTGAGGGGAAAATAAGTAAGAAGTTATTACAGATTAGAGAGAGCATAATGCTCTATCCTGTTGTGAAATGTGTTATAAGATTAGCAGTAAAAGAATGTTATTCTATAGATTTAAAAATAATTTAAAATATAGGTTTCACAACAGTATATAAGACTTTTCTAAAAATGATGGATGAAAATCACCTCTAGCATATGCTGTCCTCAGTGTTTTCAATAAAATGTTATAAACCATGCATTCAGACCTCTTTGGGTCAGAATAAAGCAGAATTTAGTAAATATGCTAGCTCTATAGTTTTGAGGATACTTTTCTAAAACATACTAGCCCTTATTTTAATAAAACGCCATTCCTTTAGTTGGTAGGTGGAAGTTGTGTTATTGAACGCAGAAATGCAGTAGGTAACCGGTATTGCTCTCTAGAACAATGTTGCAAGTGCCCAGCTGACGTTTTGCTTTATGGGCTCTATATTTAGTAGGCAGCCATTGTCTTAACCTTTTATTTATTTATTTATCTATTTATTTATTTATCTATTTATTTTGGTCTTGTGGCTTGTGGGATCTTAGTTCCTCGAACAGGAATAAAACCCGGTTCTTCCTGGTTCCTCTGCAGTGAAAGCACGGAGTCCTAACCACTGGACTACCAGGGAATTCCCTGTAGTCCAAGTCCAACACTAGGACTTGGTTTTCTGAAAAGTCATTTGCAGACAAAATTTTCAGGCTCTTTCTTAGTAGTGGAAGGACATTGTGGGGCATATACAGAAGTCTCTGTTCTGAACACAGGAACCAGGACTGCTGTATGTGGTTGTACGGTGCACTATGCCATCATGTCTAACACGATACCGTTTGTGTCATGGATATTGTTGATTTGTATGCTTATTACAACAATTTTAAGGAAGGTGACAGTACAGAATCTGGTTCTAACACAATAAGAATAGATAAAAATTTTCTAACAGATGGAAATAATAAGTCTTGATAAAGGGTAACCTTTTCCTAATTTGGAAAAACATACTCTATGGGTATGCAATAACTTTGACAGTAACTCAGAGGTTTGTCAATAGGACAGGGATTTCAGCTCACCTCAGTATTCTTCACCCCTCACCCTCACTCCAGCCCATCTTTTTCTGTTCAAAGCCCCTTTCTTCTCTCTCCTGATTCATGGAGTGCTAACTTTATTAACTCTGACACTGGAGCCAATATCTTCTTTTCCTATATTGACTTGGTAGTAGATTTAATTAAAATATAAATCTTCTGAGTAGATAAGTCTTCATGGCACTTTATAAATGCTTTCATTTTCTCATTATGCTAATCAATATATTTACTCTTGTATTTGAAAATCACTGTCAAGGTGTTAGTATTTTTAAGATTTATTTTCTTTAAATAAAGAGTGAACTATTGGGGATTATCATGATCAGTTTTTGATAGAGGGCACTTGGTAGAAGAAAAACAAGTAAAATTTATTTTTAGCTATAGGGAAGAAGGTTGTGTGTGTGTGTGTGTGTGTGTGTGTGTGCGTGTGTGATGATACATATTACTATTGGTAGAATAAAGAGAGTTGGATTCCAAATTTTATAAATGAAACATTTATTGAATACCATTATGTCTCAGGCAAAAGAGCATATATGTTGTGATCAGAACCTTGCTTAGAATAAAAATATGAATTCTTTATCATGTGACTTTAGGAGTGGCAGTTTTGTTTTAGAAAAAAATATTTTTAATATAATTCAATTGGGAATGATTCTTCTTTAAGCATAAGGGGTTTTGATAAAATGTATCTTTTAAAATATATCTTTTTATAATTCCTGCTTTGTAGATGGTGTGTGCGTGTGTGTGTCTGTAAGAAATACAGAGCTTCTAAATGTTAACTCTTTTTCTAACCTCTTCCAATTCCATGAGCTCCAAAAACCATTTAAAACTGCTTAGAATACTTCTTACTCATTTAGTCCTCTTTCTAGCCGTACTCTAACTTCTTTTAAATTGGTCAAATGATATTCATGACTATTATATATGATATGATGCATTAAGATTAGGTCCTACTTGTTTAAGTATAGGATCAAAGTGAGTTACTCAGAATTGATAGAATTTATATTGTATAATTTATGTCATTCCTTTTTCAATTAAGGATTTGAAATGACGGCACTGGAGTCTTGATGAAACCATGAGTCAATGTGAAAATTTGTTTATTGACAAAAGGAAGCAACATGATGCCATATACAATTCTAGGTAGCTTACATCGTTACCTAGTGGAACTGTGATTTTCTGTGTAAACTTGGGCAAATTATTTTTGCTTTCTGTGACTCAGATTTCTTAGATTATAAAATAGGGATAATAATAGGACCTATTTTATAGGGTTACTATGTTGATTAAATAAGTTAACTGATGCAGCACAATTAGAATGATATTTAGCATATAGTAAATGATCAATAAATGTAAAATATAATCATCATTACCAACATCTCACTTAATCTTCAGAAAAACTTATGTTGAGATGTTATTATTTTCATATTACAGAGGAGGAAACTGAGGCTTAGAGAGGTTGATGCCTGCCTTATCTACTTCAAAGAAGTATTTGAGATTTAAACAACAAAAAGGATATGAAAACACTTTTGAAAACATGAATCACAGTACAAATAAAAGGAGTTAAGGTATTATTTGAGCTAAAGAAAACAAAGAATAGCAAGTACCTGTTAATGTAACTAGATATACAAGTAGTGAAGTGTGAAAGAAACAGCTTCTGCATATGGGCTGTAATTTGTGAGGAATATTATTCTCACCAACTCTAGATTTATAAACTGTGCCCAGGACACCCTAAGGCAAATCTTCCATGGTATTAAGAGTAAAAGCTCTTTAATCTGACATTGGTTTATTTAAATCATAAGCAATTAGAAACAAATGCCATTTTGCAGTCGACTCCATGCTCTGTTGTTCTTTAATGAAAATACTGGATAAGCCAAACATAATTAATTCAAACTTTATTTTATGGATATTATCTTTAATATTAATGAGGTGTGCCCATGTCTATATGAGTTGTGATTTCTGAGATTTCTTTCTCTGTTCTCTATTCTATAAAGAAAGCTGAATAAACGAAGACTAGCTAAAAGATCTATCATTTTATGTATATAACTTTTATACTAATATGCAATGTGATTTTGTTTTTTGCTTATCTTATCTAATAGAATAACCTCAGATTAGCTGTTGTAAGAATTGCATTTTCTATGTGTACCATCCAACTGATTATGTTTTTAAAAATGCATTTGCCCCTTATGCTGGAAAAATTACCCAGTTAACATCATGATAATAGTAGTGATTTTCAGAAAAGGATTTATAGATCATTTTCTCTGTAATTTACTTGCTGTTTCTGACAACGCTTCACAATGGCTGTAATCACTGTGGTGATTTTTCCTGTTAACTTTGCCCATCACTGCTTCACTTACATGTTTTTAAGTACTGCAATACCTTTCTCAGTTTGCTTTTGACTGTAATTAGTCAGAGTTACTTTTGTTTTTTTAATTGTTAAGAACTTTCCACTTATAAACACTATAAACATGAGTCAAAAATATTTTTCTCTCAGCAAGAAACACCGAATCATGGAATTTTATAACTTAAATAGATGTTAGAGATCACCTAGTCTTAGCAATCAACACATTTAATAGATTAAAAGAAAAGGGTTTTCAGAGGTTAAATGTCAAGGCCAAGGTCACATAGAGATTACATGAGACTAGACCTTTTGATTCTCTCTCCACTGCTTTGTAATTCACAGGTAAAGTGGCCTAGTATTGACAGTGAGCTAATCTAAATGTGCAAATCTAAATGTGAATAATTATTGCTTATCCTAGTAGTCAGGGAGAAGGCTCTGAGAGTGCAGATGCTTTGAAGCTTTTGTTCACTGTTGTATTCCTAGTGCCTAGAATAGTGCATGTCCTGTATCAGTAAATATTTTTTGAATAAATAAATGAATGCTTAGTTAAATAAAAACTCATCATATACACACAAAATTTTCTTTTTTCTTCCCCTTAATTACTTGGATTTTTAAATAGTGTTAATTGTGTGTTTACTTATTGCTTTAGTTATCCAGATAATTTATTTTTCTTTTTTGTATATTAAATATAATCTCACATCTACATTAAAGGTGTAATCTTCAGCTAGCCAGCCAATTTTTTTTAACCGTAGGAAGTCATACAACACATGATTAATATTTTTCTAATTTAACTAAATGCATTTATCCATTCATTAATATGTGTCAAGCAATTAAGTTGCATGATATAAAGAGCTTCAACTGAAAACAATTATTGTAATTATGCATCATAGGTTAAAATACTCTAATATTAAATTAACTTGCTGGTTTTGAGAATTTCAAAGAGAAAATACAGGTTTAGAAACATTTGCTCAAATAGTTAAACTATGTCTAAAGTCTCCCCATCACATTCATTGCATGTGAAAGAGTTTCCCAGGAATATTTCATCATCTTCTTTTCCTTCTTCAGTAGTACCTATGCACCTTACATCTGCCCTGCTGCTAACATTCAGTGTGATTTTTTTTTGTCTCAGATTAGATACTATTAAGACCTGGGAGCTAGCTTAGCTTAAAATATCAGTTCTTGGTAGCTTAATTTAGAGAGTGTCACCCTAGAGAATCTTATGATTAACCACAACTATGGGCTTTAGTGTAACAAAGGTAATAAAGATCATCACAATGAATCTTGTATTTGAGTAAGTACCTGAAATGGCATGCAACTCTATTTAGATATTACAAAAAAAGAGAGCGAGAAAAAACAGAAAAAAGATGCAAGAACCTGTATTCCTGTCATCTCTTTAGTGTTGAATTAGCAAACTGGTGATATATGAACCTGTGTAAATTATGCTGTTTTTCAGTGTACACTGGGGGAAAACACCCCCCAAAACCAAAAAACAATGGTTAATACACAGCACTCTACAGAAGTCATCATGTTTACTACTGAGTCTTTTGTTGGTATGCTGGCCACATTGTGTTTGCAACCTAGGCTGCATTAGGGTCTGCCGGCAGCCAATGCAGGTTGTAAGTGATCTGAGCTGGTGATCCAGGCTCAGCCACTGCAGGATGTTTGCCCCTTCTCCAGACTCCCTGGGTAGCTTTAGAAGTAGAAATCTTTTCCAAGTTGTTGAATTCATAGAAACTGGCCCAGAGATACTGAAAGGCTTCCTGAGAGATTCTGGCTTTTTTCCTAGATTAGTTGGTTGTTAATAATTCTGACTTCCCAAATAGCAACAATGATTCAAACTGTTCTTCCTCCTTGCTCAGTGGCATAGCTCAAGATGCACGAGTAATGTAGCCAGGCATCAAAACACTGGACTTTGAAGGGAAACAGACCTGAGCATTTTGGCTATAAGTAAACGGAGGACTTCAGGTAACAATTCTCCAAGCCTGCCAACATACAGGAATCCGTGACTAGTTCTTAAAGCTTTCCACTTGCAGACTATAGTCACGTCAAGCACTTCTGCATTTTCAGTCTTATTTCACATGTCATTCTAGTGACTGTCCACCTCATGTTTCTTTCCTGGGGCCTGTTCAGTTGTAGGTCTTGAGGAATTCTTGCTCTTTTTTCTCCTTTATTACTTTTGGGATTTACCTCAAGGCAGAGAGAAAAATAGAAGTCCTGCCTTTCTTGGTAGGAGAGGCATGTTAACCAGGTTAAAGAAATAACTAGCACTTTTACCAACCAGATGACAATACACAACAAAATGATCTTTTCATTTCCAAAGGCTGCCAAGTGGGAGAGCCACTCCATTTCAGTATCCCAAGTGTGAGAAGCCTTTTATGACCATGAGGGAGGAGTAGGACTGAGGCTAGATGCCACATCTGGCATAATTCCCAAATACTGACTAGAAATTCAAGGCAACAAGATTAATCAGAGTGAGGCATCTTGGAGCTCAGGAGGCCCTCTGTAAAAATAAATCTTAATTTTATTAGGAATTTTATTTTTCCTCACTTTGTAGAAATTTCAAATTATTTTTGTTGTAGTTAAGGCATTGCAAACACTATTTATTTGATTTTGAAATAAAATACATTGAAAAAATGTTCCAATTACAAAAGAAAAACGGATTCACTGTAGAAAGCTTAGAAAACATAAAAAAGCAGAAGACATAATTGTTCTAACTTATGTACATAACCATTATTAACATTTGCTGAAATGTTCTCTACATATATTTTTCAAATGAAATCATATTGTGTATCTGTTATATAGCCTGCTTGTCCAGCTTAACAATAGATATCAAAAATATTCCGAAGTCATCAGGTACTCTGCTACAGTGTGATTCTAATGGCTGACTAGTATTCCATCATGTGGCTAGACCATAAGTTACCTGACAATATCCCGTTGATTGTTTAGGTTGCTTCCGATTTGCTTCTCTTATTATTTTTTTCCGTATGATCTCTTAATACTCTGCTTATGCTGGTAATGCACCAAATGAATAGATTTGTTGCCCTCTTTTGCTGTGAGCACCTTTAGCTTGGGGATTTGGTCTTTTTTTTTTTCTTTCTTTCATTATAGCACCATCATCTAGTCCAGAATCAATACAGTAAATGACAAGTATACACTCGAACTATATACATGAACCTAAAAATTAGGTTTGATATACAATAGATGTAATAAGTTTTGACATATAGCAAAGACTAGTCTTATTATGGAATGCTAGATTCATTCAGAGATAAACCCCTTACAGTATGATCACCATGCCTTCAAAGAGCAGTGGAGGGTCTAGAGACCCCTTGCAGATACAGTTTCAGACATCTGTTTCTTTTCAGAGTTGTTTTTTGTTTGTTGTTTGTTTGTTTATCACCAAGGGGCATTTCCTGAATCCTCTAACTGCAACAATCATAGTTTAACACTGTTAAATAAATTCTGGTAATAGTAGATTAGGGGTTTTGTTTGTTTGTTTTTAAGATTTTTAGAAATTTCATGTAAAGTCTGAAACATTTATATTAACATATTTCCGTACAAATAACCCAAAGAAAGTTTAGTATTAGTTGTTTTTTTGTTTGTTTGTTTGCTTGTACTGCAGGTTCTTATCAGTCATCAATTTCATACACATCAGTGTATATATGTCAGTTGCAATCACCCAATTCAGCACACCACAATCCCCACCCCACCGCAGTTTTCCCCCATTGGTGTCCATACGCTTGTTCTCTACATCTGTGTCTCAACTTCTTCCCTGCAAACCGGTTCATCTGTACCATTCTTCTAGGTTCCACAAACATACGTTAATATACGATATTTGTTTTTCTCTTTGTGACTTACTTCACTCTGTATGACAGTCTCTAGGTCCATCCAATCTCAACAAATGACTCAATTTCGTTCCTTACTATGGCTGAGTAATATTCTATTGTATATATGTACCACAACTTCTTTATCCATTCGTCTGTCGATGGGCATTTAGGTTGCTTCCATGACCTGGCTATTGTAAACAGTGTTGCAATGAACATTGGGGTGCATGTGTCTTTTGGAATTATGGTTTTCTCTGGGTATATGCCCAGTAGTGGGATTGCTGGGTCATATGGTAATTCTATTTTTAGTTTTTTAAGGAACCTCCATATTGTTCTCCATAGTGGCTGTATCAATTTACATTCCCACCAACAGTGCAAGAGTGTTCCCTTTTCTCCACACCCTCTCCAGCATTTGTTGTTTGTACATTTTCTGATGATGCCCATTCTAACTGGTGTGAGGTGATAGATACCTAATTGTAGTTTTGATTTGCATTTCTCTAATAATTAGTGATGTTGAGCATCTTTTCATGTGCTTCTTGGACGTCTGTATGTCTTCTTCGGAGAAACGTCTATTTAGGTCTTCTGCACATTTTTGGATTGGGTTGTTTGTTTCTTTGTTATTGAGCTGAATGAGCTGTTTATATATTTTATAGATTAATCCTTTGTCCGTTGATTCGTTTGCAAATATTTTCTCCCATTCTGAGGGTTGTCTTTTCGTCCTGTTTATGGTTTCCTTGGCTGTGCAAAAGCTTTGAAGTTTCATTAGGTCCCATTTGTTTATTTTTGTTTTTTATTTCCATTACTCTAGGAGGTGGAACAAAAAAGATCTTGCTGTGATTTATGTCAAAGAGTGTTCTTCCTATGTTTTCCTCTAAGAGTTTTATAGTGTCCAGTCTTACATTTAGGTCTCGAATCCATTTTGAGTTTATTTTTGTGTATGCTGTTAGGGAGTATTCTAATTTCATTCTTTTACCTGTAGCTGTCCAGTTTTCCCAGCACCACTTATTGAAGAGACTGTCTTTTCTCCATTGTATATCTTTGCCTCCTTTGTCATAGATTAGTTGACCATAGGTGTGTGGGTTTATCTGTGGGCTTTCTATCTTGTTCCATTGATCTATGTTTCTGTTTTTGTGCCAGTACCATATTGTCTTGATTACTGTAGCTTTGTAGTATAGTCTGAAGTCAGGGAGTCTGATTCCTCCAGCTCCGTTTTTTTCCCTCAAGACTGCTTTGGTAATTCGGGGTCTTTTGTGTCTCCATACAACTTTTAAGATGGTTTGTTCTAGTTCCGTAAAAAATGCCATCAGTAATTTGATAGGGATTGCACTGAATCTGTAGATTGCTTTGGGTAGTATAGTCATTTTCACAATATTGATTCTTCCATTCCAATCCAAGAACATGGTATATTTCTCCACCTGTTGGTATCATCTTTAATTTCTTTCATCAGTGTCTTATAGTTTTCTGCATACAGGCCTTTTGTCTCCCTAGGTAGGTTTATTCCTAGGTATTTTATTATTTTTGTAGCAATGGTAAATGGTAGTGTTCCCATAATTTCTCTTTCAGATTTTTCATCATTAGTGTATAGGAATACAAGAGATTTCTGTGCATTAATTTTGTATCCTGCAACTTTACCAAATTCATTTATTAGCTCTAGTAGTTTTCTGGTGGCATCTTTAGGATTCTCTATGTATAGTATCATGTCATCTGCAAACAGTGACAGTTTTACTTCTTCTTTTCCAATTTGTATTCCTTTTACTTCTTTTTCTTCTCTGATTGCCGTGGCTAGGACTTCGAAAACTATGTTGAATAATAGTGGTGAGAGTGGACATCTTTGTCTCATTCCTGATCTTAGAGGAAATGCTTTCAGTTTTTCACCATTGAGACTGATGTTTGCTGTGGGTTTGTCATATATGACCTTTATTATGTTGTGGTAGGTTCCCTCTATGCCCACTTTCTGGAGAGTTTTTTATCATAAATGGGTGTTGAATTTTGTCAAAAGCTTTTTCTGCATCTATTGAGATGATTATATGGTTTTTATTCTTCAATTTTTAATATGGAGTATCACATTGATTGATTTGCATATACTGAAGAATCCTTGCATCCCTGGGATAAATCCCACTTGATCGTGGTGTATGATCCTTTTAATGTGTTGTTGGATTCTGTTTGCTAGTATTTTGTTGAGGACTTTTGCATCTATATTCATCAGCAATTTTCATCTGTAATTTTCTTTTTTTGTAGTATCTTTGGTTTTGGTATCAGGGTGATGGTGGCCTCATAGAATGAGTTTGAGAGTGTTCCTTCCTCTGCAATTTTTTGGAAGAGTTTGAGAAGGATGGGTGTTAGCTCTTCTCTGAATGTTTGATAGAATTCAGCTGTGAAGCCATCTGGTCCTGGACTTTTGTTTGTTGGAAAATTTTAATCACAGTTTCAATTTCATTACTTGTGATTGGTCTGTTCATATTTTCTACTTCTTCCTTGTTCAGTCTTGGAAGGTTATACCTGTCTAAGAATTTTTCCATTTCTTCCACGTTGTCCATTTTATTGGCATAGAGTTGCTAGTAGTAGTCTCTTAGGATTCTTTGTATTTCTCTGGTGTCTGTTGTAACTTCTCGTTTTTCATTTCTAATTTTATTGATTTGAGTCCTCTCCCTCTTTTTCTTGATGAGTCTGGCTAATGGCTTATCAATTTTGTTTACCTTCTCAAAGAACCAGCTTTTAGTTTTATTGATCTTTGCTATTGTTTTCTTTCTTTCTATTTCATTTATTTCTGCCCTGATCTTTATGATTTCTTTCCTTCTGCTATCTTTGAGTTTTGTTTGCTCTTCTTTCTCTAGTTCCTTTAGGTGTAAGGTTAGATTGTTTATTTGAGATTTTTCTGGTTTCTGGAGGTAGGCTTGTATTGCTGTAAACTTCCCTCTTAGAACTGATTTTCTGTATCCCATAGGTTTTGGATCATCGTGTTTTTGTTGTAATTTGTCTGTAGGTATTTTTTGATTTCCTCTTTGATTTCTTCAGTGATCTCTTGGTTATTTAGTAGTATATTGTTTAGCCTTCATGTGTTTGTGTTTTTTACTTTCTTTCCCTGTAATTGATTTCTAATCTCTATAACATTGTGGTCGGAAAAGGTGCTTGATATGATTTCAGCTTTCTTAAATTTACTGAGGCTTGATTTGTGACCCAAGATGTGATCTATCCTGGAGAATGTTCCATGTGCACTTGAGAAGAAAGTGTAATCTGCTGTTTTTGGATGGAATGTCCTATAAATATCAATTAAATCTATCTGGTCTGTTGTGTCATTCATTTAAAGCTTGTGTTTCCTTATTAATTTTCATTTTGGATGATCTGTCAATTGGTGTAAGTCAGGTGTTAAAGTCTCCCACTATTATTGTGTTACTGTCGATTTCCTCTTTTATAGCTGTTAGCAGTTGCCTTATGTGCTCCTATGTTGGGTGCATATATATTTATAATTGTTATATCTTCTTCTCGGATTGATCCCTTGATCATCATGTAGTGTCCTTCCTTGTCTCTTGTAACATTCTTTATTTTTAAATCTATTTTATCTGATATGAGTATAGCTACTCCAGCTTTCTTTTGATTTTCCATTTCCATTTGCATAGAATATCTTTTTCCATCCCCTCACTTTCAGTCTTTCAGTCTCTATGTGTCCCTAGGTCTGAAGTGGGTCTCTTGTAGACAGTATATAGATGGGTCTTGTTTTTGTATCCATTCAGAAAGCCTGTGTCTTTTGGTTGGAGCATTTAATCCATTCACGTTTAAGGTAATTATCAATATGTATGTTCCTATGACCATTTTCTTAATTGTTTTGGGTTTGTTTTTGTAGGTCCTTTTCTTCTCTTGTGTTTCCCACTTAGAGACGTTCCTTTAGCATTTGTTGTAGAGCTGGTTTGGTGGTGCTGATGTCTTTTAGCTTTTGCTTGTCTGTGAAGCTTTTGATTTCTCCATTGAATCTAAGTGAGATCCTTGCTGGGTAGAGTAATCTTGGTTGTAGGTTCTTCCCTTTCATCACTTTAAGTATATCATGCCACTCCCTTCTGGCTTGTAGAGTTTCTGCTGAGAAATCAGCTGTTAACCTTATGGGAGTTCCCTTGTATGTTATTTGTTGTTTTTCCCTTGCTGCTTTCAATAATTTTTCTTTGTCTTTAATTTTTGCCTATTTGATTACTATGTGTCTCGGTGTGTTTCTCCTTGGGTTTTTGCTGTATGGGACTCTCTGCGCTTCCTGGACTTGGGTGGCTATTTCCTTTCCCATGTTAGGGAAGTTTTCGACTATAATCTCTTCAGATAATTTCTCTGGTCCTTTCTCTCTCTCTTCTTCTGGGACCCCTGTAATGCAAATGTTGTTGCATTTAATGTTGTCCCAGAGGTCTCTTAGGCTGTCTTCATTTCTTTTCATTCTTTTTTCTTTAGTCTGTTCCGCAGCAGTGAATTCCACCATTCTGTCTTCCAGGTCACTTATCCGTTCTTCTGCCTCAGTTATTCTGCTATTGATTCCTTCTAGTGTAGTTTTCATTTCAGTTATTGTATTGTTCATCTCTGTTTGTTCTTTAATTCTTCTAGGTCTTTGTTAAACATTTCTTGCATCTTCTTGATATTTGCCTCCATTCTTATTCCGAGGTCCTGGATCATCTTCACTATCATTATTCTGAATTCTTTTTCTGGAAGGTTGCCTATCTCCGCTTCATTTAGTTGTTTTTCTGGGGTTTTATCTTGTTCCTTCGTCTGGTATATAGCCCTCTGCCTTTTCATCTTGTCTATCTTTCTGTGAATGTGGTTTTTGTTCCACAGGCTGCAGGATTGAGTTTTTTCTTGCTTCTGCTGTCTGCCCTCTGGTGGTTGAGGCTATCTAAGAGGCTTGATGGGAGGCTCTGGTAGTGGGTAGAGCTGACTGTTGCTGTGGTGGGCAGAGCTCAGTAAAACTTTAATCCACTTGAGTGTTGATGGGTGGGGCTGGGTTCCCTCCTTGTTGGTTGTTTTTGCTGAGGCAACCCAACACTGGAGCCTACCTGTGCTCTTTGGTGGGGCTAATGACAGACTCTGGGAGGGCTCACGCCAAGGAGTACTTCCCAGAACTTCTGCTGCCAGTGTCCTTGTCCCCACGTTGAAACAGAGACACCCCCTGCCTCTGCAGGACACCCTCCAACACTATCAGGTAGGTCTGGTTCAGTCTCCCCCGGGGTCACTGCTCCTTCCCCTGGGTTCCGATGCACACACTACTTTGTGTGTGCCCTCCAAGAGTGGGGTCTCTGTTTCCCCCAGTCCTGTCGAAGTCCTGCAATCAATTCCTACTAGACTTCAAAGTCTGATTCTCTAGGAATTCCTCCTCCCGTTGCCGGACCCCCAGGTTGGGAAGCCTGACGTGGGGCTCAGAACCTTCACTCCAGTGGGTGGACTTCTGTGGTATAAGTGTTCGCCAGTCTGTGAATTACCCACCCACCAGTTATGGGATTTGATTTTACTGTGATTGCGCCCCTCCTACCGTCTCTTTGTGGCTTCTCCTTTGTCTTTGGATGTGGGGTATCTTTTTTGGTGAGTTCCAGTGTCTTCCTGTCGATGACTGTCCAGCAGTTAGTTGTGATTCTGGTGTTCTCGCAAGAGGGAGTGAGAGCATGTCCTTCTACTCCACCATCTTGGTTCCTCCCTCTTCAGCAGATTCTAGATTAGGTTTTTAATTCCAGCTCTGCTATTCACCAGCTCTTTAACTTTGGGTGAGTTATTTAATCTTCTGCATCACTTTTCCCTATCTGTAAAATGTGAGTGAAAATATCCACCTCACACATTTAACAGGAAAAATTAATTCAACTTTTTAAAGTAAAATAAAATAATATATTAAAAATAACAATGCCTAATAAATAGCAGATAATTAATAAGTGTGACTCCTTAAACTTATTTTTCCTTTCTTAAGTCCTCTTGATGCATAAGACTAATTCCACTTCAGTCAGTGACTTGGTTTCCTGAGGATTAATGCTTCATGTAGTCTTCATCTGTTTGGCAGAGGTACAGAGAACACATTCTATGTAAGAAAAATGAGGTAGCCCTTGACTTCTTATTTTCTGTTTTTTTTTAATAGCTATAAACACAAAAACAGTTGCTGCATGTCAGAGGAGCCTGAATGCTATGTATTTGTAGTTAGTGAAGGGCAAGGCAAGCAACTCTGAAATGCATGCTTTAGGATTCTGCTCTTGATACTTTCTAGAGTCTCTCATAAGTTAGTGCTGATTTTATAATAGGATAGACACAGGAAAGAACATTGTCGATTGTCCAAACTTCTGCTAAAATAGAACTCTGTGGTTTGCAGCTCAAGGGAAATTGATGGTTCCTTGGGCACGCTCCTCTGTGACTGGGAGTTTAAGGTGTATCCTGGGATAGCAGATATGTGAGCTGCCCTCAGAGCGCCCTCAGTCCACTCCAGCTGAGTCATCTAGTGGCTTAACTGGGTTCACAATTTTTCATGTTCACATCTATTTTTATAGAACTAAGCCTTCCATATTCTTAGAGATAAATGCCTGTTTATTGGGGTACAAAAATGGACAAGGAGAGTCTTCTGAGCCCCAAGGAACTGGATGAGAGAATCTTCGTCAATTCCAGGCTAGAATTGAATTGTTAGTCTAACAGCTGCAGTAAGATGCAGGCTTTGTGCTGCATCTAGCAGTATCAGGCTGTTCACCTAATTGGCGGGTTCAGGTTTCAGTGATGGAGTGGAGAGAGGGGATGCAGGAAGGAAGGAGAGCTAAGTGGTGCCTGGGAGCTTTCCTTGTGTTCTAGTGTCTCTCTGAACAGTAGTTATTGTCATGTGTTCAAAGACTTGACAGCAGGAACAGAGAATCTCTTTGGTGAAGTGCCTAATCTGTATTTGGGTCTTAGTGTCTTTGGACATGCAGGAGATCCCAGAGAAACAGCAATTAGTGATTTATAAATGCAAAATAGCACATTATGGCTGAGCATGGATCCTTTGTCCTCCTGAAAGCTCTAAGTTCCATGAAAGAAAAATGTAGCCCTTTGATGCAGGTAGGAATGCAGATACCTGTTTCAGCCACCGCTTATGCCTCCGCCCTCCAAACCAACAGTACTGCATAAAAGAAGGAATTCATGCAAGCGAGGAGCCCCTTAGGGCTCAGAACTGTTTTGTTTGCTTACAGATGGATAGAAACAGGCAGAGTTCAAATTAACTGGAAGATGTAGCTCTACCTTTTTAAATGTATCTAATGTGTACCTTAGACTGAGGAAAGGAGGTAGGCTGAAAGAGACATGTTGGGACCAGTTTTACATTAATTCTGCTCTATTTAATTGTGTGAGTGTCTTGAAATAAAGTTCCCCATTATAATTTCTTCCAAGGCTCAAGTTGTGGTCTCAAAAAAAAAAAAAAAAGAAAAAACACCAAACATTAAAAGGGACAATGTATGCATATTTGTATTAGTTATGTGGAAACTGTATTTTTTGATCCAAAAATCAGATTGCATGCTCCACAAGTCTACAACAAGGGCATGAGCCATACATGTAGATAGCCTGTGCAGGCTGACAATTTGTCACCCTGAGGAGGTGGATAATTTAATGCTTTTATAATTTGTTCTTTAAATATGTATCTGTATTTATTTATATGGAGGTCTGAGGGCTACTTTGGGCGTGGTTAGTGGTTTCACTCAGCCTCACCGCTTCTGTTGTTCCAAGCATTTTATTTGGGATGATGGGGAGACCTCAGGAAGGTCACTGAATGTTAACAGGGTCTTGAAATATAGAAATAATTTAAATAAGCCAAGTTGCTTTAAGGAAGGCTTTCAAAATTAGGGATGTAAAGACCTAGACATTTCAGTTGTATGCAATCTCTGTGAAACCTCCATTCGAATAGCCATAAACAAGAGGAACAGAAATGATCTTTATTTTAAATAATAAATTTATTTTTAAATGGAGATAATTTATTTTTTTCTATATCCTTCTTTACCTGAATATGCTGATTATACTGACCAAGCAGTATTTTTTTCTCCCACATTCAATCCATTATAAGAGTTCATAAACTGGAGTTATGCCAAGAAGTTTAACGAATAGAACATAATCTAAACAAACACAATTATGATAGTTGAGGGATGAAGATAAGAAATCTCCCACCTTACACTGGCAAGGTCCAAATCTCCAGTTCTTTGAATATCCTTCAGTGTATTCACAATGACGGAAGCTATAGGATTTTTAAATTTATAACATCGTTGCAGCGCATCCTAAAGCAGCCATTAGAAATGGTCTGTTTTGTTTAATCAACTTAGTGATAAAGAAAACAGAGAAGGAATCATGGAAGAAGGGAGGAAAGGAGGAACATTGAATGTCCATTCTTTTGTTAGGTTATGGTGTTCTCTGTTTTCCATAGTTCCTCACCTCTGAATTGTTTATGTCGTGCACATACACACACATGTGTGTGCACACACATATACACATTCATATACATACACAGCACTTGGCCCTTAAAAGTTTTGTTCTTAAAACGTCTGTTGAAAGACCCTTATTGTTCTGGTACTTCAGCTACTGATGGCTTTTGGCTAGTTGTCCAGCTTTGGACTCATTGTCAAATCCTGAATGAAATCACTGTGAACTTGAGTGTATTACTTAAAGCTTTTGACCCTAGTTTCTCTTTTGTGTAACATAAACAGATTACAGATAAAGAACTATATTTTGTTGGATTAAATACAACAATAACAGAGTTTATCTGCTTGTTTTTCGAGAGCAGAATGACTTCGTCTTTCATTCATCTGCAAGCATGCCCTTTCCCCATCTCTTCCCATACGCCAGCCGTGGTATTGTCTGTGTGTCTCTGTCAGTCCACAGCCAACTCTATTGATGGAAATGTGGCTAAATCAATTTTTGAGCCTATGCAAAATACTTATATAACAACATATATTTTATCCGGTTTCAGAAAAGTTTAAAAATAAGCTTTTCTGAAAGAAGGTAAGCTTTCAACAAGGGTCTTTTATTTTCCTTTGACTCACATACAAAGATCTGTCGCTTGATGAGCACTTAGTATATGACAGGCTAGGTACCAATGTTTATATGCATTTCTATGAAATGACTCCCATAAGAATCCTAAAAAGAGGAAGCTATTTTTATCAAAAGTCATACCTTAAAAACCTATGCATTTAACCACTATGCCATGCTGCCTTTCAAAGCATAGAAGGAGAACAACAGGGAATAGCCTAAGATGTGGAGACCAGGGACCAGAAGTACTATCCTAGCTTCTGCCTGTCTGAGAAAAATGCACAGGATGATGTATGTGTAGACTATAATTCTATGTGAGACTCTTCCATCTGATACATAAACAAGAGTTCTTATTTTCAAACGCAAAATCTTATCAAAATAATTTAAGGAATAGTCTTAATAGTCTTGTCTGAAGAGATATCAATTAAGAAGAAGTCATCTTGTTATTGAAAATCATAATAAAATTTCATTCTAGAAGCTAAACTGTTGTCATTATAAATATGGGTATTGTTGCCACTAGAAGAGAAATCTGACCTAGAAATCTGTCTAAATAATTGTGTTTCGGGGGGATGGGGGTAGATGAGGTTATGTGGAATGTGGGGAATACCAATTTATTAGACTTAGACTTTCCTTTGAGTCCTTACCAGACAGTTAGAACTTGATACTGTATTATTCTTAGGATTTTTAAAGTAAATTATTAAATAAATACTTAATAATTTAATTTAAAGACTTTTAAATGTTATTAAATCCAGTAATGATATTTAAAATATTTTAAAGCAAAGTAACACATATCTGTTGAATACCAATTGTGAATTAAGTACTTAGCATGCTAGACACTGTAGAAGATGCAAAGAAATAAAATAATAAATAAAATAAAATTAAGGAACTAGCTTCCAAGAAGCTAACAATTTAGTTTGGGTATACAATGTGTGTATGTACAAATAATTGAGTAATAGCAACATGAAGCCTCCATAGGTAATGGACTTTTTTATCCACTTATATGTCCAGAACTAAGAATGGCACCTGATACCTAGTAGATACTTAATAAATATTTAACCAGAATAGATGAATGAATAAATAAATGGAAGAATGAGAGAGAAATAGTTCCAGCAAATAATAGAAATCACAAAATAGTACAGGATTAATTGTCAAATTAATGATAAAGTAAATAAGTAGTGAAGGAATTCAAAAGATGACTATTGAGAATATTGAAAAAAATCATGTTTATAAAGGTACCCATCATGATATCTGACATTTACTAATTCCTAACAGTTGTTAGCTCCTGAAATCTAGTATAGTAATGGAGTAAAGCATGTCTTTTCCATACCTAGAGATATATATTTGAGGATCAAGATAGGTAAGATAGTTTAGGTCACCTGGAATGCAACACATTTTTTGTTATCATAGCTAATGAGCTGGCAGATGGGGGAGCACTTGCTTTTATGAGTAAATTTATTTTCTTTGTTTTTATTTCATGATTTCTTATTTGAGATCTAGACTGTAATTATCTTTCACCCATGTTCTACTATTTTGTTTTTCGTTATTAGCCAGTTGCTTGAGTCTATTTCCTTTCATCAGTGATTTGGGTTTTAATTTAGTCAATATTGAATGCATTCCTTCCAAATGTACTATGGATGGCGTCTTCTTAAAGGCTTCTCCCTCATGAACATAAATTGGTTTGGTTTTAATCTGTGGTGGCCTTCTGAACACTGAAATGAGTTGTTTTATATCAGTCTCTCTCTTCTGGCAATACCATTAAATATATATATCCTGAAATGGCATAATATGCAAATTGCAACTGGAAAATCATTTTAAAATATACTATTTTTTAAAAGTACTTCCTTGTCCCATGGAATAGATATGTAGGTTTCAATTTTTATACCATTCATTACGTTTTCATTTATATCAGTCATTACACACGTGGATAAGTGCTTATAAGACACCTCACTACATATGCTGGGGCTAGAAAAGTGTGTCATGTTCTTTAAACTCAGTGACCTTTGTCCTAATGGTAGAGTTAAGATACATACACATTATTTGAAAAGATAACTGCAGGGGGATATGGGAACGGTAAGTACCAAGTGAGTGGCACCAAAAAGAAGTGCTTTAAGAGTTCAGACAATAGAGTTAGAAAAGAGATCAGTGAGTATTGGAATCTGATCATCAGGGAAGGCTTCACAGAAGAGGCAGTTGAGCTGTGCCTTGAAGGATGGACAGATTGGAGCAGGAAGAGTGTTTCATATGGATGTAGGAAGAGAGAATGTGGCATGAGAACTAAGCATAAGGCAGGAATGCACAAGACAGGAGACAGCGAATTTACTGTACTAAATAGGATGGAAGTTCAGTGTGGTGAGTATTAAAAGATATCTGGAAAATTGTGTGAGTTATTTAAATTTCCAGAAGTAGCTGGCATATTTATGAACTTTGTATCCATATAGTAGTGATTACACTATTTCAAAGCAGTTTCCATTTTACAAGTCACTTTTACATCCAGTTTCTCATTTGATCATTCCAGCAACCCTGTGAGAAACATTAGTATTATAATCACAGATAACAGAAACTGACAGTCAGATGGTGGAAGTTTACCCAGTGGCATACAACTAGAAAGTGTCAGCACTGACCTACTAGAGCGTGGACTTGAGGATATGGGGAGGGGGAAGGGTAAGCTGGGACAAAGTGAGAGAGTGGCATGGACATATATACACTACCAAACGTAAAATAGGTAGCTAGTGGGAAGCAGCCGCATAGCACAGGGAGATCAGCTCAGTGCTTTGTGACCACCTAGAGGGGTGGGATAGGGAGGGTGGGAGGGAGGGAGATGCAAGAGGGAAGAGATATGGGAACATATGTATATGTATAACTGATTCACTTTGTTATAAAGCAGAAACTAACACACCAATGTAAAGCAGTTATACTCCAATAAAGATGTTAAAAACAAAAAAAAGTCAGAACACATATGTGAATCCAGCTATGCCCTAAATCCCATGTTCACCTCACCATTACATTCTACCAATCAGAAGATGAAAATTAATAATTATCACATGACCAAAACTTGTATATACGTGAGTTACCATTTCCAGCATAGTATTAAAGAATGAACATATTTCTGCCTAGATACTACTTGAATGGATGAAATTAAAATCATAGTTTGAATAGAAGAGGTTGTTTAATATGAATTCTCAGCATTGTTTTCAATAGAATAATGGCTAGTTCATGATTCTGTCACCATGTATGGATTTTAGCCTAAATTCCTCTGGAGATGTTACAAGCCACTCTCTATATCATTATAACATATAATTAAATAGCACTTTCCTCTTTTTCCAACTGTTTTCACATTCCTTTCTTATACTGAATTGTTATGACATCTGTATGAAGTAAACATATGAGATATTATATTATGCCCATTTAACATATGTATGAAGGCAAACCTGTCCATCATCCTACTCATGTTGGTGGTGGAGCCAGATATCTTGACTCTCAGACAGACTCACAGTCCACAATTCCGGGCTGCTCCCCAGGATACTCAAGTTTGCATTTGGTGGTACTGTGATTTAGCACATACCAGAAGATACAGAAATATCTGCTGAGAATTTAGTGTTTTTGGATTCTTCCCACAAACTTGCAATTTCTAACTCTCAGCTCCAGGCTTTCCCCTCATTGTATTTGGTGCTATGAAATGAACCAATTAACATTCATCTGTTTTTAACTCGTGCAGCCATATACTCTGACACTTACCTTGGCTAGTGATTGATGGAGGGAGGAAACTTTCACTTCCAAGATGAGCTGTGTAGCAGAAAAATGGCCATGACCCTGATGTTGGACATGCACCAACCTAGTTTCTAAGTGCTAAAGACAAGAAAGGGTTATCTTCCTGGGCAATGACCCTAAAAAGAGACAAATTTCTCATAATATATTATAGTGAGGTCTGATTTATGGCTTTCTTCTCTCCTCCCTCTGGCTGAATGTGAAAGATTTCATTTGGCCTCTTACAATTTCCAGGAGGATTAAAGTATAGCCAAGGGACCCATCTGTGGCAATAGAATGGAGTTAGTTAACCTTGACTAAAGTTAATTTAGCTACTGGAGATGGTAACAGGGAGAGGTATGGAAAACAGATGCCAGTTCACGTTTTTCTTTACCGCATATCTTGCCACCTTCCCTAATGTTTCAACTAAGTTGCTTCTGATTTGTAGAAGCTCACCGTTAGATATTAGTCATATAGCTTGCTCATCTTTCTCTTCTTCGATATTTATACGATCTTTGTCAAGGATGTGATGGTGTAATGCAAATTCACCAACACTTTACTGTACATTGGGGTGATGATAAAAATATCAAAAGCACATCATATTGCATTTCCAGTACACTTTTCCAAGAAGGACCAAGGGTCTTATAACGTTTGATTTGGGCTTAGAAATAAACTCATCTAGTTTGGGTTATTCCTCAACAGACCAAACAGCTTTTTATATTTATATGTGATGTTACATATTTTAGCAAACACCACTGTTAATCAGTGGTATAGAATAATCTCCCTCTACAATGTTTTACTAAGTACATTTAGACACACACATGCTATGCTTCTAACCAGATCCTCCTTACGTCCGTGTAATTGGAAGTAGAAGAGAAATTACAACGTGTATTTGAAAGGGGCAGGATGATTTGCTTTTCTCCTCTCTCCAAGCTGACTTTAACTCAGGGTCAAGCCAATCACCCATGGCTGGCTGCTTTGTGGTGCAGCTGGAATACCCTGTATGTGGAGCCTCTGCCAGTCGAGCACTTGCCAGGTCTGTGCTCTGTTGATTCCATAAAATGTTACTGTCAAAAAGCTTCTGGTAAAATTCTGTTGTTATGTATAAAGACGTTACATTAGAATAAGATTATTTCCAAATGGGCACAGGGTTAAATTAGCCATTGTAACTGTAATATTTTAGATTTAATATAACTCTCAGATATACAAGCACAAAAGATATGAAGCCACAATTTTAAACTGAGAAATAAAATGGGTAAAAGAAAATCATTTTCATCAAATGAAATGTTTAAATTTGAATAATTGGAGAACAATTTTTCTGCAATTACATATTTTCCCAGAGAAAATGAAGCCAGGGCATTTCAGCCAGGTCCTCTTAATATTGTCTTTTACTGGGTAGGCTGGCCCCCTTGGATGGAGGCTGCAGTTGTGAGGTTGTATAGGGACACAAAGGCACCAAGCTCACAGGGAAGGGCAACAGCTCAAATACATTCTGCGGATGAGAGTTTAAGTGCCGAGATGATGATGCCTCTGAATTAAGGAGCAGAGTGAGAACCCTGTTGTGATTTTTGATATTAAGAGACAAAGATGTCATCTATTTTGTGTGATCTATTAGTGTTGTTAGAGGAATCGAATGAAATAATGTACCTAAAAGCCCTTTGAAAAGTGTGGAAAGCTGTAGAAGGACACAGGGGGCCTGGTTTGACCTACATTATACCAAGCTTTTGATTAGCTGACAAGTTGACCACAGGGTAACTAAGGGTCTGAGCTACCATTAAACTTTGATAAAGGAGAGCTTGGTGAATGGAGTGATTTTGTTTATTATATTTGATAAGCCTAAAAGCTTTTTTTAAAAATTTAAGTTCTTATGGTTGATTAAGTTTTTTGAAAGATAGTGATTAACTTTATTGTTTTGGCATATAGAGTAGCCGTGTTAGAAAGGAAAGAAAAGGCTTTGAATCTGACTTCTCTTTTTTTGGAACCTGATTCCCATAAGTTACTGTGTGATCTCAGCCAAGTTAATTAAACTCTCCAAACCTGTAAAATAGAGTTAATAATATTTAATACCTGACATCTTTGTGTATATCAAATTATTTAATATATAATACTTAGCCTGTGTCTAATAGTTAACTGTTAGTTATGAGCTAATAGTAAGCATGGAAAAAAAACCAATTTCTTTCCCCTCCTGTAATAATGTAGGTCAGTGATGCTCCAAGTGCAGATTTTAGGATCACCTGGAGGGATAAACATGCAGATCCCTGAGGCCTGTTCCAGATCTTCTGGAGATGGGTCCTGAGAAGGTGCTTTTCAATCAACTTTCCAGCTAATTCTTAAACTTACCAAATTGACAACTACTGATTTACAGCCTTACAGTAGAGGCTAGTACTTGCTATGCATGCAGGGTTGTTGAATTTGAGAATATAGGAGCTTAATTTTAAGCCAAAGTGACCCAGTAACTGTATGGAGGTTTCCATTTTATATTCATTTTTTGCTGTCATTTGTTTTTTATCCCAAAGTCCAAAAGAGTCATTAAAGTCTCTTCAATTAGGGGATCCTAGTGGATAAAGTTTGTCAAGGTTTTACTGTACCTGGTTGTAATTTAATGTTAGATACAGTTATAAACAGAGAGGAACTTAATAAGAAATAAGGACACATGAAATTTGGCATATTGAAAAGCTACTTTAGAGTTGATAACCAAACTAACTGGTCAAATAAGTATTTGCCCTTCCCTTGTCAAAAAGGCAGAGGGGCAAATTCAAGTTAGATGCTTATCAGCCCTGTCCTGTGTGCTCACTCACCAGCAGAGAGTTGAATATACATTGTTTTTTTTTTTCTTTTTCCATTTTTTAAAATTGAAGTATACTTAATTTACAATGTTGTGTTAGTTTCAGGTATACAGCAAAGTGATTCAGATATATATATATAATATGTATATAGATACTTACATATATTCTTTTTCAGATTATTTTCCATTATAAGCTATTACCAGATATTGAATATAGTTCCCTGTGCTATACAGTAGGTCCTTGTTGTTTATCTGTTTTGTATATAGTAGTATATATATGTTAATCCATTTATTTTTGACACTTTTTAATATTGATTCATAAATCCTTCAAAGATGGGTAGAGTATGTTTAGGCTAAAAAAATGTCAATTTGACATTAACCTAAATGCCTGAACCTTATCCAAAGAATAAACTGTTGAAATCGAGGAGAGTATTAATGATATCTAATAGCTTGCTGAAAAGTACAGAAGTCAAACTCAAGATCAGACAAAGCAGGAATAATGTTTATAAGGACCTCTCTGTGCAGAGAGGAGGTTGTGTGTATGTTGGAGGTGCAGGGTGCCTCATGAATGAGGAACAGGTGTACATTTATAGCAGTGGGAATTGCAATGTTCTCTGTAGTGGTCTGGAGTTAATGTATTATATGAGCAAGATGTGAGTTTCTAAATTTCTTCTCTTTTCCAGCTTGCTGAAATAGCAAGGCCCTTTAACTGTTATCATGAAGACCTATAACCTGTTCAAGAGTTCTTTCTTGGCATGTGGTTGAGAGTAGAATTACCTTCAGTGGTAACACAAGTCCGTAGCTCCTATGAGTGCTCTCTGTTCACCCATAATGTAAAGTTGTAGCAGACAACTTTACTGGCCTTTCCCTGTTTTCACTATCCTTTCTTTATCTAGGAGAACCTCATTTAACCATTGCCCATGTTCTGGTGGATGCTTTCTAGCCAACAATTCCAATGCCCTTATATCTTTCCTCACCCATTGACCAATAAGAGTACAGTCTTGCTATTTCAACTCCAAATGTATCCTCTGGAATGGGATTACTAGGAAACTGGACCACCAAAGTGCCTCCATTTTAGGTGAGCTCTTGACAGTTGATCTATCTTAGAGGAATCTTCTGATCTGGCAAGTGCTCACCACCTTCTAGGAATGTACAAATAATTTAATATAAGCCAAAGGTCTAACAGTTTGGACTGGAACCAAAGGACAGTTTATTCCTTAAGCATAAAACAACAGTCCTTACCCAATGGGCCAAGAAGTCTGCCAGCGTCAATTAAAAACCAAGGTCCCAGGCCAGAGAATAAGATGTTGGGTATTTTCAGATTCCTCTTAATCTTCCTGATTTATTCCATCAGGGATAATTAGGGTGACCAAATCCCTGATTATGCCTGTTATCCTGTGTAATTTTTAAATGGTGCCCCTTCTCTAAAATGATTCCTTCTCTAAAGTGGTCCAGTTTGGATGATAAATTATATGGCCACCCTTGTCTCACAGGTTACTTCCTTTGGGAAGTCTTTCTCGACCCTCTGGAGTGGATTGGATCCTCCTGTCCTGCTAAATGTAAGGACAGAGACTTACATAAGGACAGAGACTTTGTATGGTTCCAGGTGGTAACTCAATGCTTAACAAACATATAACAGGTGTTCAATAAATATTTGTTGAGCAAATGCATGCATATATCACATGCCATCTGCCAGTGCTCTGAGGAGCACTGTGCCGTCCTTAACCCCTCTGAGAGACTCCTCTAAAGACTGGCTCTTGGGAAGCCACAAGCAGAGGAAAATCCCCCCTTAGAAACCACCAGAGAATCTGATGTCCATATGCAACCCATGTTTCTCTTAGCGAAGTCCAGAGGCCACAGCACAGAGTCCTGTTGCTTATTCTGAGGAGACTGCCAGGCTTTGAGCTATGCCTGGAGGCTCACTTAGTGGTCTTGACTCTGGCTTTAGTAACCTTGGTTTCTTCTACCTCACTAGAGACTCTGCCCTGGCCCCCTGCTTAGGTACTCACTCCCAAGAAAAGAAGAAGTGAGGAAAAGGCAGAGGAACTGGAATGAGGAATGGAGAGAAGCAAAATAGATCCCACTTATACCTTACACCATAGATTTTTCTCCTCCTGTGTGACCTCATACCTCTCATCCCACTTTATGGAGTTGTTTTGGGCAGGGTACCATGTTCTCTGGGGAAATTAGTCATTTACTTGTGTAATTTAGGTGCCCTACTCATTATGGAGGACCACCTCTTCAGGTCATGAAACTCCTTTTGGAAGTTTGCCTTTTCCCAGGTGCTTCAAATCCTTTATCCTGGGAGTAAGGATCTGGCAGGGATACCACAGCCCTGTTCCCAATAAGAACCAGTCTTATCACAAAGAAAATTAACTGGACAATAAGAATAAATGCCAAGCTGTGCCATGCTAATCTGATATAATTCCAACCAAATGATGATAAAATTGACATTTTAGTTAACGTGTGAAATCCTTTCAGTTACGAGTGCTACGATTTTTTTGAAGTATTTAAAATATTTAAATATTCATGAGCCACCAACACCTGCTTATCTATTTCCTGAGTGACTGAGGAACCTAGATTAGGAATCATTATATGAGGTAATCTCAGTTCTAAAGTTCCTTGACTTTCAGATTCATTTATATCAGTTCTAATTTCCAGAGTGTTGACCACCCTAGGAATACCTGCCCTTGTGGTAATTTTCTTAGGTTAATCCAAACATACTAATGAGTGTTTTATTTCTATGTAAATCAAAGATTAGTAGACTGCTTCTTTATAGTACCTACAATCCTTATAAAATACAAAATTTCAGTTAGCAATCTGCATTTTCAGGAATAAGGTCTTTATTAATACAGACAATTCTAACATTGTTGGCTGGAGATTATACAAATATAACTGATAACCGAGATGTAAATGCAAGCACCATTAATACAATACAGACAAATCTCTAAGATTTAACAGAATCTAAAATCCAAATGATTGGAGACTTTGTCTCTAGGTGAAAAATGAACAGGGAAACATTTTTCAGCTGGATAGGATATTCTCTTCGTATGAGTACCCAGAGTTCATTGCCACTGCCTTCCTCTGGATCGATCACATTGTTCTAAAGGAATGATGCTGTCAGAGTTTTAAAGAATGACAAGGAGTTCTGCAGTCAGGTCTGGATATAATGAAAATGCACTAGCAGCTTCCTTGACTTCATCAGGGCAGTAGGATTAAATTTGAGCTTGAATTTTGAAATGATAAAAAGCTGTTTGACTGCATTTTCAATATGTTTATCAGAAGAAAGCTGAAAGTACAAGATAACTTCTGCAAGAAATTTGGAAGTGAAATGGGTATGAGAACCTTCTGAAAGGAATCTGCTGCAGCTGAACATTACTCATGTTTCTACTGCCAAGAACCGGCACTGCACTTTTCTTCCAGAATTATTTTTAACTAGCTTGGAAGTCATCCAGGTTTGAATCTCCCAAAAGCAGTTTTGTAAATGTGAGAGGGACTAACTGCATTCTGGTTCCAAAGACAGGTGCACTTGGGTGTCTTTTGTGCAGCTGTGAAAATCCACAGCATGGTCATCACTTATCATTCCACAGTGGAACAGCTTAAGTGTGAAATGCAGTTTCTTCCAAAGGTGATGAAAGCCAGCAAGACCGATCAAAGTTAAGCCAAGCAAATACATACACACCCATTTTCCTTTTCTCCTTCCTCAGAAAATATCCTGACAATAAAGTGAAAGATTTATGACCAGAAACATGAGGGACAGCTGCATATACCCAACTGAAATTACAGTTACCACTTTAAACCTGTCTAAATGAGGTGCAAGTTCATTTGAAATCTCTTTTGAGATAAACTGGCTACTACCACCTGAGGGTTGTTCAAATTTTATAAAACAAGGTAAAGTAGGAGACTTTATGTTAAACAATGAAAAAACATAGGTAGAAGCTGAAATGGGAACTATTTCGGATGACCATTGTTTCTTAGTTAAAAAAATCCAATTATGCCTTTTCAGCCTTTTAACATTGGAGTTGTCTTCTGTTATCACATTGAGAATAAAAGCGCCCTAGTCGTTGATAGCATTCCCATTTTACAATAACATTTTATAGATTTCATGTAAAATTTATACATACAGTTAAATATAATCAAATATAAAAGTGTCAAAGTAAATAAAATATTTAATAATGTTTTCAGTTTGTCTTTAACCACAGCTCATATATACTTACTGCCTGTGAAAATTTCTTTTAAAATCAATGTCATCCTGAACAGAGTTTTCAGAGGAGTCTTTTAATACAACTGGAGAATCTCTAATTCTATAATTGCTCTCAAGTTGTCATAGAAGTTAGTAAGATCATTTACCAAGGTAAAATTCTCCCTACTAACAGAAGTGTTTGCTAACCTTTTGGGTAGAATATACCAGAATGTGTCCCATGCATCATGTAATTATTGCTTTAAAGCTCTTCTCAAACTCAGAAAAGGCAATGAATAGATAGCTCAGCAGGTATATATTCCATACATCGAAAAGTGCCCTGGGATTAGTAGACTGTGCTGTTAGTTAGATAGAGAGGTCACCCATCTTACTTCAGTAATGGAAATGCATTTCAAAGGTTCACAAAGAAAGGAAGAAGATAGTAAACATAATGTTCCTGAAATAGCTACATGTTCAGGCTTCAAGAAAAAAAAGAACTTCGTGATAGGTCTATGGAGAACAGATAGACTTCAGCCTCTGGAAGGTTGAGTTTGGGGGATCACTGATCCAAGGCAGAGTTTGGGGGATCATTGATCTAGTACTCCACCACTAATTGACTTAACTACTCCATTTGTCTCTCTTCGCTATATGTGATTTTTCTGCTTTTCCTTCTCCTACCAACTGACTCCTTTACCTCTAGTTTGAATTTATAGGAGAGATGCCAGTAGGTTTGGTTTATTACTATTATTCCTGTGGTATGGGCAAATTGTTTATGTGTGGGTACATTGTGGGCCAAAGGTTAGCCTATATATAAGGGCATTTTCTGGATCAAGTGATCCATGGGCCAGTCAGCTGTGGCCAAGGGGTGGCAGCCAGCAGTCTAAGCATGTAGATGGAAACACTAAGAAGGAAATATTAAAGTGAGGTTGAAGAGGTAACTGGTATTTTGTGGCTCAGCTTATCTAACTTTTTTTTTCCCTGAATGATTCAAGAAAAATATTATATGTGAGAAGTTGAAAATAATTCAACTCCGTAGGTCAGGAGATTTCAGTTTGCATTTATGAATGTCATGATATACTTTGTGGTTAAGTATAAAGGAAGCATGTTACTCTCATTTTTATTGAGCACTTACTGTGTTACCAGGCACTTTGCTAAATGTTTTCATACATTGTCACATTTAATCCTCACCATAAAGCATTCAAATGCTTTTATAGGTTTAAAATTACTATTGACACTATCAGTGTGATTCAGTTTAACCTATATAAGCAATGGAATTGTATTAATTTGTTTAAATAAAATTGACAAAGCAAGGACCAATTGAATAAAGAGATCAAACTTTAGTCCATTAGGGCTGTGATTCAAGTAAGCTTCATAAAACATTAAGCTTTGTCCAGTTTCCTGTTACAATCAATATATTTGTCAAAATATCAGTTTAATACCAAACTAGATAATTATTTTTTCAATTATGAGTTTCAATAGATTTATACTTGAAATCAGTAATTCCTGGGAAGTTGTATGTTTAATATAAATATTTATTAAAATATATATGTAAATATATAATATACATATAATTTGTAAAACATTATCAAGCTCCATAACTTTAGGCAAGTCATTTTACCTCTTAGAAACTCGATAACTTTAACTGTAAAAGAATTATAATTTCTGCCTTATCTAACTCACAGGTTTTGGTGAGAAAAGATTTAAAAAATTATAATTAGAAAGTGCTATACATTGCAGCAATGTATATCATTAATAAGCCACATTCATTTTGATAGGAGGAGGGCCAATGTCTCGTTATTCTTCTTGTTAGTACTTACCTTGTACTCAGTTAAGGTTTGAAAAAATTGTAATTGATCCTGAATAATAAGGATAAGGAAGTAAAGTGAAGGAAATGAAATTAAGGGCCTTAAAATACCAAGATAAGACAAAAGCCACAATTTACACATATAAAAAAATCTTAAAAATTTAGAATGATAAAACCACCTAGGTTATATTATTTGATATGATTTTCTAGCATAGTACTTTGAGACTTTTCTCAAAATGCAATTGTTTATCGATTCAATTTTTAATTATTTAGCTTCTAAATTAATGCCTTAAAATCTTTTAAATACTTTTGCAAGTATTCTGTAGCATACTGATATAACAATCTGATCCATGTTCATTTTTCTTCTTTTTTTTTTAGGGTAACACAAACTTTCTACTCCCTTAGAAATAAAAATTTTAAAGGAAACTTGCCTAAAGTTAAACAATATATATTTGAAAATAATCTGACCTGACCCAGTTGTGAACCATGAAGAGGACAGTTTGAAAACAATTCAAAGGGACTGTATTTGGATTAGTAGAAATGTTTCATAATCCATTTTATGCTCATGTTAGTACAAGAGAGTGCATGCCATTCTTTAGTTAGAAGATAATAGAGCTAATATTGGTCACTAACTCTCTTCTAGAATTGGATCCAATTTACACATTTCTATAACCAGAAAATTTCCCATTTATATATCACTGTAACACAGCCAATTTTGTGAACATTGAAATCCATTTGAACCACCAGAATTTATACAGGCTCCATATATAAAACTCAAAAGTTTGCTTCCATATATACCTTATAGTCTATTTATAGTTTTGCAATATGTTTTTATTTTTATTTTATTTTATTCTACAGTAAAGCTTAAAACCCTAGGCTCTGGGTTTGAATCCTAACTTTACCACCTAGTGGGTATATGACCTTAGGCAAGTTTCTTATGCATTGTTTCTGTCTTCTTACCTGTAAAATGGTTTCATATAGTTTATCTCACAGGTCTGTCCACAGGATTAAAGCAGGTACTCTATAATCTACTGTTAAATTCTTAACATGAAGTTTGACACATAGTAAGCCTCAACTGTAGTTAGCCATCCTTATTGTTGCATAGCTCTGAGCTGAATTAAATTGCCATTTAACTTACTCTGAATTTTCTTTTAGAGTGGCTCCATACCCTAACGACCTTCATGTCACTCTGTGGGTTTCCCTATTTAGACAAGGGCCTATTTGAGCAACCACTGATCACCAAAGCAGATGTGATATGAAACGTCCCCAAATAGATTATAACATATAAACAAGATGTGCAGAAGATGATATTGAGACATCTTTCTCTGAAAGATGAACCTGAAATAAAACTTTTAAGACGAAGTTTTCTTGCTTTCTTTTAATTATCATCCTGATAGAACTACAGAGTGCAGAAATCAGTTTACATTTATGCATGACCACAGCCATCAGAAAACAAGCACCTGGTTTTATTAAACATATTCCAACTTCTTGACAAGTGAATTTTAGTCTTGCTTCCCTCCCCCTGACCTCCCCCCTGCCCCCCTTACTACTAGAAATGGTATTTGCTTTTTCTCAGTTGACTGCCCTGAGGTATCCACATTCTTAGAACTGTTTGACCTTGGGGAGATTTAGCTTCTATTATGACTTTGCTTTGAAGTAAAATCTGCCTTATTTACAGTTAAATGAAATGAGCAAACTTAACAGTAATAGAGTGCTTTACCAAAACATTTGAGACTGTCACAAGCTGGGATTTTTGGATAGGTTTTATTTTTTTTTCCCTCCCACTGGAGATTTAGCTGTTATCTCTTGTTCATACCTTGTTCTTAGGGGAAAAAAGGAATAAAACAAAAGGGACATTTGATAGGGCTTTTCAGTCAGAGTTAATAAAGAATTCTGAAAAGATATTTGTTTGGGATTTTTTTTTTTTTTTTGCAGTACGCGGGCCTCTCACTGTTGTGGCCTCTCCCGTTGTGGAGCACAGGCTCCGGATGCGCAGGCTTAGAGGCCATGGCTCACGGGCCCAGCCGCTGCGCTGCATGTGGGATCTTCCCGGACCGGGGCACGAACCCGTGTCCCCTGCATCGGCAGGTGGACTCTCAGCCACTGCGCCACCAGGGAAGCCCTGTTTGGGATTGTTTTTAACATTAGGGAAATACTTATATCACTGACAATGACTAAATATTATTTTATATTATGTGCTGTATGTTGCCATAAAAGTCTATCTGATTAAAAAAGCTAAATATATTGGCCATAGTTATTTATTTTAGTGAACTCACCTGAGAAGATAACTAAAAAACAAATAACCATACAATGTAAATAAAGCAATGTATGATTTCTTGGCTGAGATGTTTAACAAAATCAAGAAAATATAATGGAATATCATTGTTTTAAATTCTTCAGTCTGAGCTATGGAGGTCAAAGCATTATAAATTCAAGAAAAGCTCTGCATATATTTACATGCATAGAGAAAAATTTCCCTATTCTTCTCTGAGTTATATTAAGGAGATGAGCTATGTAGTTTTGTGAAGCTGGTAAAGGAAAACTGAGCTATTTATGTCATTCTTTTAGATATGCCTTGTCTTCTGTGTTTTACTCATGCTGAATACAATTGACTATTTCTCTACTACAGTATCCTTTAAGACAGTATCCTTTAAGACAGGATTGTTATCCTTTTATAACATTTTTTTTCATAGTATGGTTCATGAAAATGGTCTGTAGGAAGCTCATGTATGAAAGGGAGTTCCATATGCAGATATGTTGAGAAAACTCTGGTTTAAACAAAGTTATACTCACTTCTTAGAGTTTTGTACATAATAGTGGGCATGGTGAATTTCTAAGATATGTAACATTTCCAGCAGTTGCTTAACCATATAATGCTTTTTCCTCAAAATACCTTTAAGTCTTATTTCCCATGAAACAATCTTTTCAGAAATCAAGTTAAAGAAGTCTGGCATTATAACTATCATTTTCAGTCATTGGTGTATAGTTAAAGAAATTATTAACAAATGCTTATTTTATATTGAATATTTATCAAATATATGAAAAAGCAACTATGAAGCATTAGGATCCTATGAGAGACTCAATATGAATGATTCTTACCGTCACTATTACTAATTCTAATTGGGAAAACATATAAGTACCTTGCCAGGTATAACTAGAAATGTGGCAGCAGAGAGAAAAGAGTAGAGAAAATATGTTTCTTTCCTTTAAGGGGTTTTTGACCTATTAGAGGCATCTAAGCATTGAACAGACACAGATGCTATCGTGTGATACGACATTAAATGGATAGATAGATGAGTCCTAAGACCCTTTCAGTCCCTTGCGATTCAATGATTTGTATGCATGAAACTGGCATAGAATAATAGATGACTGTAGGAAATCAAGTGCTAAAAGAGATAGCAAGGTATAGTAAAAATAAAATACAACTGGCAGAAGTACAGACTCCAAAATTGTTTGTATAAAGCCAGGCAAGAGATTTAGCCTTCCTGTGCCTCAACATCCTAATCTGTAAAATAGTCCTGAGATTTGCTATTACTCTGTGAGATCAAATGAGGTAAATTATGAAAACTGAGTCAATATAGTATGATACATTGTAAGCATTTCATGACTCTCACATCTTGGAGACCTACTACAAGGATTTTAGGAAATTCATACTGAACTTTTCTGAATGATTTTAGATGTTATATTTAAAAGAAATCATGGGGCAGAATAGTCTAAAATATATTAATTTTTGTTTGTATATTCCTGAAGTAATTCTGGAAGAATCAAAATAATAATAATAGTAGTAGTAGTAGTAATAATAGTAGTAGTAATAATAATATAGCACCACCAAAGTTACCTTTGAAGGAGGTGATGTTTGAGAAGGAAAATGGACAAATAAAAGACAGATAGGAGAAATAATTTTCTCTGTATATTTTAATGCTTTTTGGGGGGTAGTGGTGAGGATGATGTTACCTATTCAAAAAAAGTAGACTAGGTATGATGAATAACTTTGCTAACTTCTGAGAACAGAGTGTCTAGTGAGGACTAGAGTTTACTTCTCTCTAATATACTGGGAGGACCAACTTTTGGACAATTTAAGAGATTTTTTTTTAAATTGTGAGTTCTTTCTCCCTCCTCTTTGGAAATCTCTTGATCTAGATATCAAAATAAAATAAAAACTTATCCTCACATTTTTCTCTAAAGAGACTGAATAATCAATAAATGCGGTCAGTATTTATTTCTTACCTCCAAGGTATGCCCTAACAAAATGACATACAATAGGAAGAAAATCTCTTATTATTGGATAGCTAATGGTCTGGCTGCAGAAGGATTCCAAGGACTTAGGTCACAGAAACTGAGTTTAATGGCATAAAAAAATGGTTTAAATTTAGGACACCTAGAGAGCTTGTCATCTTTGTCTTACTTTTTATTGCCTCGCAACTTTTCTTTTCTTCTTTGTTTCGGCCTCACCATTTATAGAGTATCTTGTTCAGAAAAATTACTGTTGGCCTGGCAGAGGATACAGTGAAGTCGATACTGATTTCATATAAATTAAGTGAAAGAGTTGTGTTCCATCACTTTGACAACTAAATTACATGAAACTCAGCTGGAGATCAGGTGCTGGTTACTTTTCCAAGTGGACCTGGTGGCGAAATAATCTCATTTGACACTATTAACAGTTGGGATGATTTCAGATTTAGACATCCCTTTGGACTCACTTGTAACTTCATTGACCAAAATGTTTAAGCATAAAGTTTCATACAACAACCTTGCAAACAGGCCCTTATTGAAGGACAAGCATACATTTAGAGCAAACAAAGGAAACAAAAATTTAAAACCATGATTATTTATTACTGTTGCTACTTAGTCTTTGGTCATGCAAGCATGTCTACTGTGTGCATAATTTGTATGCTCAGTAAGACAGCAGGTTGAGTGGAAAGAGTACAGTATATGGAGTTTAAAGGATGTTGGTTGTATTTTATGTATGTGGTTAAGAATTATTGGAAATTATCACGCTAGAGATGCTCTATCAGTTTCCTATTATTGCTGTAAAAATCACCACAAATGGCTTAAAACAACACAAATTTATTATCCCTTCTGTAGATTAGAAGTCTGTTTTCAGTGCCTTTAGGCAGAGTTTGTGCTTAGGTCAAAATCAAGGTGTTGGCAGAGGTGCAGTCCTTTTTGGAGGCTCTGAGGAAAAATCTGCTTCCAAGCCCATTCAGGTTTTTGGCTGAATTCAGTTCCTTGTGGTTGTAAGATTGAGGTCCAGTTTCCTTGCTGGCTGTCAGTGGGGGCCTGGAGTTTGCCTAGGGGCTACCCTCTTTCCTTCTCATGCTTTCCACGTACCCTTCCCCCTGCCCCCTCAAAATGTCAAGTCCCTTTCATGCTTCAGATCTCTCTCTGATTTTCCCTTCTGCTTCTAGACGAAGTTCTTTTAAGGACTCATGCAATTAGATTGGTTCAACTCAGATAATACAGGATAATATCCCTTTTTTAAAGGTCCATAACCTTAATTATAAAATCTCCTTTGTCATATAAATAACATATTCACAGGATCCAGAGATTAGGATGTGGACATCTTTGGTGGATGTGGTGGTGAGAATTGCTGGCTCCCTCAGGTAGTAAATCTCAAAAGATACAAATTGTGAGTATGGAGAGTTAACTTAGTGCTCTTGTTCCAGTTTAATTTTTATCATCCCATACTCCAGGTTTTAAGATAAGAAAGTTTATTGAGGGTAAGATTCTGCTCTCATTTTGTGCTGTCTGCATGGTACGTATACAGACTTCATCAGTACTGTTAGTGAATGATCATGCCCCCAGAGAAGTCTACAGGAAACTTGGGAATCTAAGTATTTTTTTGTTTTGTTTTCTTGGGGTTTTTTGTTTGTTTGTTTGTTTTTGCGGTACGCGGGCCTCTCACTGTTGCGGCCTCTCCCGTTGCGGAGCACAGGCTCCGGACGCGCAGGCTCAGCGGCCATGGCTCACGGGCCCAGCCGCTCCGCGGCATGTGGGATCTTCCCAGACCGGGGCACGAACCCGTGTCCCCTACATCGGCAGGTGGACTCTCAACCACTGTGCCACCAGGGAAGCCCAAGGGAATCTAAGTATTGATAATATAAATTGTCAGTTAAATAATACAGGGGATTAATGTTTTTAAGATATATAGCGAGAAGACTTTTGGTGCCGGAACTAAGGAGATTTCATGGAAAATGTAGTATGTTAGATGCCCTCAAAGCATGTTTAGGATTTGAAAAGCTGGTAAAAAAAAAAAAGAAAAAGAAAAAGGAGCAGTCTTCCCATAAATAATGAATAGCAAAACAAGGAGGGGCTTCCCTGGTGGCGCAGTGGTTGAGAATCTGCCTGCCATTGCAGGGGACATGGGTTCAAGCCCCGGTCCAGGAAGATCCCACATGCTGCAGAGCCCGTGCGCCACAACTACTGAGCCTGCGCTCTAGAGCCCGCAAGTTACAACTACTGAGCCCGCATGCCACAACTACTGAAGCCCGCATGCCTAGAGCCCGTGCTCCACAACAAGAGAAGCCACTGCAATGAGAAGCCAGTGCACCGCAACTAGAGAAAGCCCATGCGCAGCAATGAAGACACAACGCAGCCAAAAATAAAAATAAAATAAATGTATTTTAAAAAATGAATAAGTAAAAATTTGAAAAAAAGGAATCAGAAGAGAGATAACCCTATTTAGGGGCAGTTCTACCTGGAGGAAAACATTCTACTGGATACTGTCTAGGAAGTAAGGGAACCTAGTTGGTGATATCCTGTTCCAGAGCTTTTCACATTTTTGGACTAAAAAAATCCTTTGCAGTCTTAAAATTTATTGAGGATCCCCAAATGCTTTTGTTTATGTAGGTTATATCTATCAATGTTTACTATATTAGGAATAAACACTGAGAAAACATTTAAATTTATTTATTAATTTATTTAAAACAATAACCACCATTGCTTGTTAAAATACTGTGCTTTTATGAAAAATAACTGTTTCCCAAAACTAAAATAATTTAGTGAGAAGAATAGCATTGTTTTGCATTATTAAAAATCTCACATCTACTTCTGCAGTCAATCTGTTGTAGTCTCACATGTTATGTAGACTCTAGACACCTCCATTGCACATTTGTGAGAAAATGAAAATGGTTTTGACCCTTAGACCCCCTGAAGGAGTTTCAGGGACTGCCAAGTGTTCTTGGATAACACTTTGAGATCTGCTTCTCTAGACTGTCAACAAATATCTACAGAGCACTTACGAGGTGCCAAGCCCTGTTGTAAGGTGGAAAATGCAGGGTAAACAAGACAATAAAGGACTCTGCCCTCACAGTACTTACTTTCTCATGAGAGAAGGCTGACCTTAAAATGTTAAGAAATAAGATGATTTTAGATAGTGGTACATTCTATGAAGAAGATAAAAACAGGTGTTGTGATGAACTGTGGTGGTGATGAGTCTGAGTTATAGGAGATGTAGATACAGGGTGGTCAGACAAGTCTGATCAAAGCTGTGAGTTCAGTCAAGAGCTCCAGGAAGGGCAGCCCTGTGAAGAGCTGGGGAAAACATCATACTCTGAGGGAACAACTGGTACAAAGGCTTTGATGTAAATTGAAGAGTTAAAGGAACAAAAAGACTAACCTGGAGGCAGAGAAAATACTAAGAGAAAGAATTAGTGATGTGAGCAAGACCCATTTCAATTGACCATAGTCAACTGGTAGACCATAGTCAGGATTTCAGATTGAATTCTAGATATTATCTGAGGATTTTAAGAAAAGAATGATATAATCTAATTCACATTTTCAGAACATCACTCTAGCAGCTATGTGTAGAATGGTCTATAAAAGAGCAAGAAAGGCTGAAGGGAGACCATTCAGGGGACTGTTGCATTAAGCCAGGTAAGAGATGATGCTGGTTCTTCCTGGGGACAGCGGAAGAAATGATGAACAGTTATCAGATTCAGGATGGAGGTAAAACTGACAGGACCTTTAGTCTGATTAAAATTCATTTTTCTACTGAGCCATTTCTCTAACTTGTAAAATTCACTTTGAAATATGTTCTAATCTCTCAAGGTCTTAGCACTCTTTCCAGCTTATGGTCACCCACAGCTTTAATGAGCATCTTCTCTCTTAGATATCATGAAAGCATATTTATCATATCGTGTCGTAACTTACCTCATTGTCCTGTAATAGTGAGTCTTTTCTAGAGCAGCTTTTCTTGTATATTCAAAATGAAGATTAATGAAAATTACTGGTACAGGCTAAAAATATGACACCCAGACTTTTCTGTGCAAAATATTCCATTCAAGGTATGTTTACCATTGCTCTTTCTACCTTCCCATCTCCTCCACACAAAACACATCTTTGTCTCCTGGTTGTTGAGAGATTACAGCCTATTAGCAATGTCATATTGCTGATAAAGTAGGACATATTTGTCTATGCGCCAGGTTTGTTCATTAGGATACTTGGTTTTAATAATAAGCTCTCAATAAGACAAAAGCAAAGATCTGAAACAAAAGTTGAAATAAAGAATGGCACTGTTTTCTGATTAAAGAACTCATACATTAGGCTTTCCTGAAGAGATTGAGTAAGCAGCTGCTCTAATGGTGTGATTTCATAGGCCAGGAAGATATGCCCTTGGTCTTCAAAATGCCTCCTCTGTAACTGTTGCTAACACGTGAAACTTCATAATTACAGTTTCTTCAACTTTAATCAAATAAAAACTTTGCAGCCTATTAAAATCAAAGTACTCCCAAGAGAGGCCCACTGATCCTCACCCAAAATTCATGCTTTAATTTTAATAGGTGCGTTGGTTCCTTTATTGAGAGCTACTTTGACAGGTACAGGATAAAAGAAGTAATAGTTCCTGGGAACCAAGAGGAAAATGAACAGACATGGGAAGAAGGGGCATGGACAGGTTTTCTCTGTCTGCCTCACTCCTCTGCATTGGCTTCCCTTGTCCTCTGTATACCTCTGTCTACCAAATTACAATTTACCTGAGTATAGAGGCATGTTTAAAGAGTTCTGTAGACTTAGGTTTCCATTTCTAACTCTCAGTCAGAATCTAGCTTATTTATGGGACTGCTTTTTCCTTACCTGTAAGAAAGGAGATTTATGGTATTGTTGGCCACATGGGCGAAGTAAGGAGTTGAGTATATTTTAATTCTCATTATTTTCTCATCTGTACAGAATATTTTATGGTCTTCAAAGCTGTGCCTTACATACCGTCTTTTATTTTATTTTATTTTTTTGTGGTACGCGGGCCTCTCACCTTTGTGGCCTCTCCCGTTGCGGAGCACAGGCTCCGGACGCGCAGGCTCAGCGGCCATGGCTCACGGGCCCAGCTGCTCCACGGCATGTGGGATCCTCCCAGACCGGGGCATGAACCCATGTCCCCTGCATCGGCAGGCGGACTCTCAACCACTGTGCCACCAGGGAAGCCCTATACCGTCTTTTAAAATCTCCAGAGCCTGTCGTCAGGCTTATCTCCCCCCAACCTTTTTGTATATTAGTACAACTGAGGCTCAGGAAATCGGTGCACAAAGTTATATGGCCAAAAATGATGTCTTGAACTGATTATCTTCAGCTCTTCCCACTATATCCTTTTGACTTTTAATACTATGTCTAAGATAAAATATTTTTTGGTTTCATAACTGCTAATATATTTTATAACTTCAAATTCTGTTTGTCTTTTTGTACAATTGTTTGCTTTAATTATATTCTAACATAATTATGGAATTAAATTGTTGCTTAGAGGGAGGAGTTAAATCTGTTGGCCTCTGTCCCCCAAAGAAAGGCAAGGCAGACTTGGTCACATCTTGTCAACTGGACCTTTGAGTAAATAGATTAATATTTCCTAGAAGGAAGAGATCTCTCTCTACCTTTCACAAGATGTCCTTGGTTAAAGATTTCCTATAGTGAGTAGAAACCAGCATCTTTGAGGTAGGACTACCTGGGGCATGTCACATACACTGTACCACTAGATGGGGTATAAATTGCTTCATCTGAACTTCTCCATAGCTTATATCCTTGAAATTACTCGGCAAGATTGATACTGGGTAAGGTCTTTAGTTCACGTGAGTCTGATTTAATAATCCAGTCCTGACATTTGGCTATGGATAATACAATCATCTGTTCTGAAGGAATTTCAAGTAGAAATATCAGGGATAAGGAACCATTTTGTTTTCTTTGCCCTTACCCAAATTGAAGTGTTTACCAATGTGTTGGTAAATAGTCTCCCTATTGAATTGGTAAAATCAAAGCCACTCTTTTAAGCAGTGAAAATGCCTGATTTAATTTCCATAGTTATAAATCAAAATTAAGCCTAGGAAACTGGACCCATAAATAGCTGTAGAGAATCCAGCTGCTATTATTCTAAAGGCATTCTCAGATCAATTTACATGGAGATGACGTGGCGGAGATAAGGGAATTGTCTTTCTACTCAGGAGAAGTTACCAGGATTTAAAGCACACGATAGGGAGAAAAAAACAGCAGTTATTTATTTTAAAAGCCAAGGAAAGATTGTATTGCTAAAATGAGGAATAAAGTCTTTACTTTTGTATTGACCATGTTTGTTCCATAGAACATTTTTTTCTGGATTAAATATAAAGATTGGACATAATTATTCACCTCACAGTCAATGAGCTAAAACAGAGAATGTAACCCCCACCTACTCCTAATCAAAATAATTAGTTTGTTTTTTGGTACAATTTTTTTTTCTCTGCCTTGAATTTAAACAAATGAAATGATGCTTCTTAGATTTTGACTTTGTAAAGAAGAACAAACAAATCAGTCATCTTGAGTGTGTAATTTTAAATAAATAACCCTCAGGCTTAGAAATAATTACTGCAATAAACATATAAAGACGGTTATGAAAGAACAGTGTTGGAATTCCTCTTTTTCTCCCCTCATTCTTTTTTGTGATCTTTTCTTTCTTAGAGTAGCATATTAATTTACAAAGCCTTATCTTATTCAGGTAATAGTTCATATATTTGTAGTCAGTATCCAGTATTTCAAAATACATTAATCTTTACCCATTAAATCATACACTCGTCAGTCCCCAAAAACAATAAATTAAATGCTGTGAAATATACCTTTAGGTTACAGACATATCTATGATTTTGAAAATATACCAACTCTCAATTTGAGTTGTTAATACAAAAATTGGATCCTAGTTACCATCTCTCTGTTTTTCTAATTTCCTTAGTCATTAGTGGTAGTAAAAATGTTTTAATGTGGAAATATCAAAGCTCATTTATACAAAGTATTTCAATAAACTGTTACGATATTTTTGCATTTGTGGTTACACTTTCTGTTCTGTGCCAGTTCATTTGGACTTTGCACACAAGTGTAGGCAGAAAAAAGTTGCTAGACAGAGTAAACCAAAGGAGTATGGCTACATTCTGAAGCACAGCTTGGAGAAGCCAGGAGGCAGCTGGGAGATGCTGTTTATTAACATTTGACTCGGGGACTTCCCTGGCGGTCCAGCGGTTAATACTTTGCCTTCCAACGCAGGGGGTGCGTGTTCGATCCCTGGTCGGGGAGCTAAGATCCCACATGCCTTGTGGGCAAAAAACCAAAACATAAAACAGAAGCAATATTGGAACAAATTCAATAAGACTTAAAAAAAATTTTTTTAAACCCCCCCAAAACAAAAAAAACCACGTGACTCTCACTGCCCAGTGGAGATGTTCTTTGCCATGCCGGCCTCCAATCCTGGACCTCAGCCTACCTCTTATACTCTTTCTATTGGCATTTTGTATTTAGCATTTGGACATTTAGTCAGAATCTTCTTTCCCATGTTTCCTCTATCAAAATCTTCTCCAGGGTCGATATCTTTTCTTTATACGTTTTTGCACTCTCTCCTTTGAAATTTTACCTTTTAAATCTGCATTCTACTGTGATATGAAAAACCTTGCCCCATCAGAAACTATTCGTGTCAACATTCAGTGGAGGCAGCAGGGCCAGTTTAGGGAAATGGAACCTGGCAAGCAGTAAGTCCCAGACTTTGCATGGAGTAGATGTTTTTCTATTCCACCCATGAATAATGGTGGCCCTACTGCTGATAATTTGGCACTTCCCTTTTACAAGAATTCACGAATAGTTTTGTATCTTTTTTCAGATTGAACTTTTTAAATTAAATATGAAACTCGTAGATTGTCACAGATTAGGATTCAGGGCCAATATTCACAAAGTGAATATTGACTGGCAGCTGAAGAAACAGTGATTGATAGTGGAACTTTCGTGTCGTGCTAATATGAAAACGCTGACAAGGATAGATTAGAAGGGGTGTGAGTAATTGGTTAAATGCAGCACTGATAGAGTGACTCATACCACCTAAAAGGGGGGGGGGAAAGAAAAGGGGGGATGGGGAAAAGGGGGGAGAAAAGAAAAGGAAAGAAAAGAAAAAGCACCTCTCCTCAATTTTTAATCTCATTACTGGCAACTCTAACGAGATTGATTGCAAAGATAACTTTTTGTTGATGGGGCATAAAATAAACAGGGACAAAATAGTGGTGGATGAGTGATATTAGATTCTCTGTGTTATAGTCAAGTGTGGCCCTTCACACTCTGATTAGAATTTTAAATATGTCTGGGAATTAAGAAGAAAAAGAAGTTATGAAAAAAAGATCTCCACAGAGTAGCTTCTTAGGCGTGCTGGAATGCTTTGACCTTGAAAAGATAAATCCAGAACAAGCTAAAAACAGCATATAACATTACTGCTAACATACAGTGCATAGCATGTTATTGTAAAGCACAAAGAAGCAACCAGAGAATGAAAAAGGAATTATGTTTAAAATAGGATGTTTTAATGATACAATCTTTAATACTATTCAGAGGCATTTTAATTCTATTTATGAAATACAGCTTGCTTTTCTTATGGAGGATCAGTTAGATTATATGTTCCAAAATAATTTTCATATATATATATATATATATATATATATATATATATCTTAGTTAACTCACTTGGAAAATAAAAGAGGAAAGGGGGGATTAGTAAAGATTAGATAGAACCTTTTCTTTTTTATGGTCTCAAGTCAATCCATTTGATATTTTTTGCTTTGTTTTCATGCCCAGATATATATCCCAAAGCCAGACTGAATCAATACAGGATACAAGTTAAATGCTTTTCAGATGAGTATAGGTAACTTACATCTAGATAGCTTCAAATTTATGTAGAAGTAAAACTAAGTTTATTTTGGAAGACTTTGCAAATGAATATTCTGTCTTCTTCATGGGGAACAGGAGCTGTGGGCTACTATTATAGTTCACAGGGAGAAAGCAAAGGGAGAGGTTTTTTTTTTAAAACATCTTTATTGGAGTATAATTGCTTTACAATGGTGTGTTAGTTTCTGCTTTATAACAAACTGAATCAGCTATACATATACATGTATCCTCGTATCCCCTCCCTCTTACGTCTCCCTCCCACCCTCCCTATCCCACCCCTCTAGGTGGTCACAAAACACCTAGCTGATGTCCCTGTGCTATGCAGCTGCTTCCCACTGGCTATCTGTTTTACATTTGGTAGTGTATATAAGTCCATGTCACTCTCTCACTTTGTCCCAGCTTACCCTTCCCCCACCCGTGTGCTCAAGTCCATTCTCTATGTCTGTGTCTTTATTCCTGTCCTGCCCCTAGGTTCTTCAGAACCTTTTTTTTTTTTTTTTTTGGATTCCATATATATATGTTAGCATATGGTATTTGTTTTTCTCTTTCTGACTGACTTCACTCTGTATGACAGACTCTAGGTCCATCCACCTCACTACAAATAACTCAATTTCATTTCTTTTTATGGCTGAGTAATATTCCATTGTATATATGTGCCACATCTTCTTTATCCAGGGTTTTATATGGGAGTAGCCCTGAGCCTGCTTGAGGGGTTTTATGGCCACCAGAAGACTGACCAAGACCAAGGAGGGCTATTAATCTGCGATGGGGGCAAGAGTCCTAAAGGAAACTGGGTAGTTATTCAATGTTCCTTCTTGTCTTCTTTTGTCCAACCTGACAATTCTATAAAGTGCAGTATTCTGCAGTGCAGAAACAGCAACGCTGATTGTAAAAATAAAAAGCATCACAAATCTTTACAATGGCATTTAAGAACAAAACTGGTATATATACTCTTTCCACTTAAGAAAATAAGACACTTTTCTCCCTCCTAATGAAATAAAATGAACATTTAAAGAGATTTAATTTTTTTTCAACTTTGATGTTAAAAAAAAGTCATTTATTTGAATTGCTATAAAAATATGAGATAACAAGGCAATCTGAGCCTGTTAGCTAGTGCAAAATTAAGCCGATAAAATACTATTCTGAAACAGGAATTTCCATTTACATGTAACACAAGTTATTCAAGCCCAGTTCACCTTCCTGAGATTTTCTTTCCCCATGTCAGAGCTTTTATTCATTTTTTTGTGTGTATTTTCAAGCTAAGAAGTTTCTTTTCTAAAATCACTTAGTGTATAAACCAACTATACATGACTCTCCTCACATCTTTAAAGCCTCTATGTATTTGCCTACAAAGACATTTGTGTGACCATTAGACATTCCTGTCATGCCTCCATCTAAAATGTAATCATTGACTTTTGAAGTATTAAAAGAAAATGCCTTTAGAAAAATGTCACCCCAGGACAGTGAGGTGATTGAAACAGCATGCCAAATTTAATGTCCGGTTTAATACATCGTTTAATCTGTTGTACCTGATGAGGGGCAGATGTTTCGTGTAGATAATACAGGGAACACAATAGTTAAGCAGTTCTCATGGTTAGAGGGAAAGAATGAGGAGGAGAGTGGTTAGTTTATTATTTGTGTGCGTTTGTGGAAGAGAGAATCAGGAAAAGTGCTTAGCGTATTTTATCTCCTTTGGTTTGAGCCACTTAGGTCAAAGAAATTAGCATTTTCAAGCCCAGAACTTGATCAGATCTGTGTTCTAAGATGACACTTAGGATAAGAGTGCTTCAGCACAGGTGTGTAATGTATTTCTGCACAAATATATGTTTTCAAGGCCACTTAAGAGAGACCGTTACGTTGTGATAGGAAATGTATAGTTGGTCTTCCTCCCTGGTTCCTGGCCCACAGTTCCTAAAATCCTATGGAGATATGGTTGAGAGGTATGTCTTTAGTTATTCATAATAACCCTCTTCCAACCATACCTGAGATTAAGCTAATGGTGTGATACAGGACAATGGGGGCTGGTTATCAGAGGAACCAACCAGTGATTAGAGGCCCGGAACTTTTAGCACTAGCCCCCGACCCTCTGGGGAGGGGAAAGGGGCTAGAGACTGAGTTCAATCACCAATGGCCAATAACTTAATCTCTCATACCTACATAATAAAACCTCCATAAAAACTCTAACCAAAGGGGTTCAGAGAGCTTCTGAGTTAGTGAACATATCAAGGTGCAAATCTGCAGAAGGGATGGACACTCCATGCCCCTCCCACATACCTTGCCCTATACATCTCTTCCATTTGGCTCTTTCTGAATTATAATCTTTAAAAAACTTTTTTATTGAATATAGTTGATGTACAATATTACATAAGTTACAGGTGTACAGTATAGTGATTCATAATTTTTAAAGGTTATATTCCACTTTATTATAAAATATTGGCTATATTCCCTGTGTTGTACAATATATCCTTGTAGCTTATTTTGTACAGAATAATTTGTACCTCTTAATCCCCCACCCCTATATTGCCCCTTTCATCATTGGTAACCATTAATTTGTTCTGTGAGTCTGTTTCTTTTTTGCTATATTCACTAGTTTGTTGTATTTTTTAGATTCCACATATAAGTGATATCATGCAGTATTTGTCATTCTCTGTCTGACTTATTTCACTTAGCATAATACCTTCCAAGTTCATCCATGTTGTTGCAAATGGCAAAATTTTTATTCTTTTTTATGGCTGAGTAGCATTCCATTGTATATAGATACCGCATCTTCTTTATCCATTCATTTGTTGATGGACAGGTTGCTTCTATATCTTGGCAATTGTAAATAATGCTGCTAGGAGCATTGGGGTGCATGTATCTTTTCGAATTAGTGCCATATAACCCAGCAATTCCACTCCTGGGTATATATCCAAAAGAAACAAAAACACTAATTCAAAAAGATACATGAATTATATTTATTATGATAAATGGGTAATAGTAAAGAGCTTTCCTGACTTCTGTGAGCTGTTCTAGCAAATTATTAAACTTGAGGAAGGGGACATGGGACACAAAAGTACAGGTGACAACTTAGGACTTGAAATTGGTACCCGAAGTGGGGAACAGTCTTGTGGGACTTAACCTCTGGGGTCGACTCTAACTCCTGGTTGTTAGTGTCAGAATTGAATTGTAGGACACCCAGTTGGTGTCTGGAGAGCTGTGGAATTAGTTGGTGTGGGAAAAAGCCCCACTCATTTTCCGTTAGAAGTGTGGAGAGTAAAGGCAACAGGTTTTTTTTTGGGGGGGTGCACATTATAATTCATTTCTATCACACTCACTCTCACACCCATGAATTTAGTTGCAAATGACATCTCTGAGTAAAGATTCAGAGAAATCCAGACACTTGCAAATTCTTCCCTGTTCCCTCCAAGTCTCACATCCAAGGCTCTGATGGTTTCACGGTATGATGCATTAGAGAATTCATCCATTTTGCTGCCTCTAGATGGTTTTTATTCTATACATGAAGAGTACCATCAGAATGTCATAGGTCTATGTGCTGAATCATTCATAGAAGAGGCTGTTGAACGCATATTTATGATTGCCTGGAATATTCTGTTTTATATCACCATGTTTTTTGTTGTGTTTTGCATTTCAGGTTAGGTACAATTACTGATTAGCCTAACAGCAAATTGTAGCAGTTGGAAAGTTGAGTTTGACTTAAAATTTTATGTAAAAATGAAATGTTATTATCACATCGTTCTGTTTGCAGTTGTTATTTAAAATACGAGCAGGTGAGAAACCACAAATGGGTTTATAAAATGATTAGTTTTGTTTCTTCATTTCAAAATAACTTTTTTTTTTTTTGGTAGACAAAGCAATGGATGGCAATCTTGAGTCTAATTCCGTATCTACATTGGACTCTCTTCTAGGTACTTTTGGATAATGTGGAGATGGGAAGAACTTCTTTTGCTACCTAAGAGCTTATTATTTATTAGAGAAGGGTTCATATGATAAAAATTACCACAACAACAGAGCGAAACCAAGCAGCCATAGTAAACTTAGGGGCAAGATATAAACCAAAGACTTCTGGCTGGGAAGCCTGGATGGCTTCTTAGAGGGTGTGATTTTGAGCTGGGCTTTGCTATACAGAGAATTTTTTTAAATGGAGCCCATTTTGTACTGACTGAAATCTGTGAGCCTGATGGAACTGTAGAACTGGTTTTGTTGACAAGTCTATTATTTATTATTACTATTATTATTTTGGGGGGGGTCAGGCTTTTAACATTTCTGAAAAAACGGATAACATGCGGGCTTCAGAGAGTGTATACTTTTTACTGGTTTATCTACAGTGATATTTTGTTTCAGTTTGCTTTTAAGGCAATAAGTTTGTATATATTAAATTTAGTTGAATGTAGATTTAAAATGGTTTGATGTGGATCTCAATTTCAGTTTGCTTTTAATGCAATAAGTTTGTATATATTAAATTTAGTTGAATGTAGAATTAAAATGGTTTGATGTGGATCTCAATTTCAGTTTGCTTTTAATGCAATAAGTTTGTATATATTTAATTTAGTTGAATGTAGATTTAAAATGGTTTGATGTGGATCTCAATTTCAGTGTCTTAAAATAGAATAAATTGATTACCCTGATTCATGTTCACATGACTTAGATACAGTTGCAGAAAACCCAACTATTAATAGTCAAGGGGTATTTCTATTTATTTTTAAGTCTCCAGATTGGAAAAGAATCCAGTTGCAATGTGGAGGAAGCAGGTGTAGCTTAGTGTGGTACAAAAGACCTGAAAAACAACATGCCTCTACAGAGGAAAACATTGTGATTATTAGCAGCAAGCCCATGATGTTGCCCTGTGGCCTTTGAGCTTTGGGACTAATTGTATCATCAATATTCTTCTACTGGATTTCATACTAGTTTTACTCTTGAGAGTGTTTGGGACTCTGGGAGGGCCTTGCTGTCCTGCATACAGGTTGGCAATAAATAAAAACAAAAGCCCATCGTGTGATGCTGGAAAGAAAAGAAGTTCCTGACAAGATAAGGGATGCTGTCTCTGCTCTCATCTTTGCTTGAATCTAAGAAATCTCTACTGAGTGCAGTGAAGACCTGGCTACACCTGGGCCCTAGGGATAGAGGGACAGGAAAAGCATGTCTCCTTCCCACCCAGCCCCACACCCTTTATGTGTTTTAGAGACATGAAATCCCTTTATCATGACCATTGAGGGAAGTATTTAAAGAGGACAAAAATGGATTGTGTGTGCCATAAATAAATATAGAGGGATCTGAAGGGAGAGTTCTGGTTGTTGCTAAGCCATCAAGATGAAGTCATTCGAATACAGATAGGCGGATGGGTGAGTCTATGTTTTAATACCAGGCTGTGGTGGTGTGTGGAGATGGGGAGGCTCTGGATGTCACAGGCATTTGGGGACCCCATAGACTATCCCCAGGGACAGCATTAGACACAAGGAAAAAGACTTTAGGTAGGGGCCCTGATTTGGGCATTTTCTGGAAAGAGGTGGAAGTGAAGTAGAGACAGCTTCATACTGATACATGTGAAAACACACCTAGTTCTGACCTTTTCCTTTCTAAGGTTCTCCCATCTCACCTGGCCCACCATTCGGTTATAAGGGGTAAAGGTGCAATTCTGGAAGATTCTAACAGGAAACCATACATTTTGCCTATTATCCTTCAATTTTGGCCTTCTAGACATTGCCTTTCATCTCTACATGAAAAAAAAAAAGACGTCTAGTGATCAAGGGAAGATTTTGATCTTTATAGTTTTCTGAGGTTTTAGACTAGGGTCCTTGAGTATTGTCTGTCACAATCCCTTTACTTCCAGAGAGTCTGCTTAGCTTCTCTTGCTTGTATCTTGTCTAGACTATCTGTCTCTCCATGGAGAAATACTTTGACACTAAATGCAGAAATATCCTGCCAACTCAAAGAGCAACCTCAACCCTAATGGGATTGCCCGAAATCTAAAGTTAAGTGAAAAAGCTTCTGCATATCCAAAATTGTTTTCATGAAACCTCCATGTTAAGTACATGCATTTTATTTCTTCGTGCCTCACTCTGAGCCCCATTGACTTTTATTCAGCGTGTCATTCTTAATCAGCCTGGTTATCTGGTTTCTCAGCCCACAACACATTAGAAACAGCAAAGGGGAAGCTGAGAAGAGGCTAGTGACACCCAAAGTGACAGCTGAAAGCTTGACATTGAGGGCCGAGAGAGAAAAATGCTATAGTAGGCATAGAACTATATAGCCATATGGTACAATAATGAATCCTCACCAAGATGACCCCTGAGTCATCAAGGAAAAAAAAAAAAGATAACATTATGTTTACATACATCTATGTAGGAAGGCAGGAAGCCAATTGGTAATCTATTTTATAAAAATTACTATCTAAAATTTCGGTCTTAAGTGGGAATAAGCTTTAAGCACATGGAAAAATCAGTTCTCCAGAACTATTCTTTCCCAGGAAATACCCAGGTAAATGAGGTGTTACTAATCTCATCTTTAAATACCCTACTGATTTTCTCCTACAATTTGGCCATAAATAGCCTTACTCTTCATTGTTTTTCAGCAGTTACCTTGTTATAGGAGGAAACAAACCCAAAGAAATGCTAATGAAATGTGTATTCTCTTTCTGTTCAGTGCTAAATATTTTGAGTTCTGAGTTGAAGAAATAGATAAGTCAGATACAAACTACTTAATTATGGAAATACTGTCTTGCATCCTCCTCCCAACACAGACTTCAGAGAATTGGTTTGAGGGTTAAGTACAAGGTTTCATTTTTACCAAACTCAACAAAATAGCGGCTGTCACTCTGAGGACATTAATTCCCATTTACATGCATAATACAGAAGATACTCTGACCTAATCAACCCATCACTGCACACTTTGATACATCTCTGGAGAGAGAGAGTCCTTGTCTCGTTGACTTGGCAACAGTCCCTACCAGTGACCTTTAATGCTATTATCCTCTCCCTGGGGAGGGAATCGAGATGTGGTAGACATTGCAGAATCAAGGCCTTTCTAAGAAATTGGATTTGAAAGCAGGATTTTGTTGGTTGTCAGTTTTTACTTGTAGTTTCAATGTGGTTTTATGTAGCATTTTATAGATTGTGTGCTTTTTTAAAAATTGCTTTCATTTATTAAATAAGACAAGCAGTAGCATTTCTGCAGATGGACAGAGGACCTCGACAAAGTGGGCTGATTTTTTTTTCTGAGTTGGGCTGGCATGGGCTTATAGTGACAAGATTCCTTTTTATCTGTATAAAATAATGTCATGTTTCTCCCAAGGGAGCTCCTTTTAGAAAGGCCCAAGGAATGTAAGAGGAATTTGCTGTGATTTCCAGTTGCAGCCTCAACTAGTTACATATAATAAGATGGTAACAGTGGACTCTGGCCTAAGAAACATTATAGCATCCCCAGGACGCCTGTGCAGATAAGAATGCATTGTTTCAATTTGTATTGAAAACCTAAACCCATGTAACTCTGGCTGATATCACTTAGGCTGTGGATTTGGGTGTAGCCTGTTCCTTTTTGATTACTCTGTGTTATCTCCAGACCTGTAGCTGTCTAGATCTTTCCTAATATAATTTGGAAATTGAATTTTTCTAAGAATGTTCTATTGCAGGCATAGTTCTTACAGTAGAGAAGCAAGCAGGGCCAAGACCTCGCAAAAGAGTGAAATGGATCATATTTGCCTTTGCTATACCAAGGCAGTCTGTTCTAAATAGCCCCTCCCCACCCCAGTCTTCTTTCCCTTTCCGTAATTATCAGCCACCTCATACTCCATTTTGATCCTATGAAACCCAGCCCTGAGGAAACTAACTCAAATATTGTTCTTTATAAGGTGTAAATGACCAATAAAATAAAGAAAGGTTCTCAGAATCAAATGCCTGGCAGGTGATGTAGTTGAGTGAAGCTGACCCAGTGTAAGATGACAGGCAGGGGTACAGTCTGTGAATCAGAGAAGGTCTGCCTCACCATTGGAATCCCCTTCATCTCTATTACACAAGATGAAGACCCAGTAAGACTAGATTTTTTTAGAAAAACTGGACATCTAAATTTTTATTTGAGTCCTAATATTTGTAAATGTGGGCAACCACTTCCTTTTTTTTTTTTTTTTTTATTCTATATTGGCTAAATGTAACATTCTGCAAGTCAGTTTCCAAACTCCAGTTTAAATACAAAATATCTTCTGGCATTTTTTTACTGGGAGATGTGGAAGGTTATGAGGATTCACCTTTAAACCCAGAAGGGTATATTTCTAGTTGTAGAACTGTAGGCATCAGAAAGAAAGGAAGAAGAAATTTGGGAGGGAGAGAAGTAAGTAGCTCCAAGCCCCTGAATTTATACTTAGAGAAAGCCTGTCTACTTTCAAGACTTGTCTTTAGAAGCAGGAGCTGTATCTTTGGCTTGGTCAAACTTGTGTGTAGAAGAAAAGAGAGTTACAGCAGAGCATGATTCTAGGTATGTAACCCCCGATGATGACATGGAAAATACAGAGATGTTAAAACAAATCTGCTATGATTTTTCAAATGCAAAAGAAATGTGAGGGTTTGACGATGCAAAGACCATAAGTTTGGTCTTTCTGCAGCTGCTTTTAGGTGAGAAGTAGGAAAATGGAACAAGTTGCTCAATTAGTATTTTAAATAAGATACTGACAGTATAAAACAAAATTAAGACTATTAATTGTAAAATGAATTTGAGGCAAAAAGAGAGACCAGAGACTGCTATGGTAATAAAGGCCTCAACTTATGGGTCCTATACTAGTTGGAGGAGGTTGGGAATGGAGATGAAAGAATGGAAATGAGAAATATTCCAAAAGAAAAAGTGACAAGATGTCATGTCTAAATGAATATAAAGAATAAGAGAATTAGATGACTCAAAGTTTTGAAATGATAGCAGTGGACACAAGCTGGCGTCAAGAAACAAGTTTGTGAGATAGAAAATGATTGTAATTTGGGTCCCATCAAGTTGGAAAGGATAGGATATCCAGACAGAAATGCCAAAAAGACCATGTAAAGAAGACAGTGACATACAAGGATATTGGACGGTCCTCAGTGTGTTGGTTTCAGCCCCACAGGGTGATATGCCTAACATTTAGAGAGAAGGGCAGAAGATATGGGCTAGATCATGGTATGTGGCAGCACTTAAGGAAAAAAGAGTGAAAAAGAGTATCAAGAACAGCCAAGCTAGTATCTTAAAAGTTAAGGTTGGAAGAAAGTGAATTAAAATAATAATAATAATAAAGCTTGTTTAAGTGAGATGTTCATTTCTAGAATATAAAAAAACTGGTTTTATTTAACTTCAAGAATGAAACAAACCAAAATTAAATCCATTTATAAAAATTTGTAATTTACAATAATTCTTAGAAAATTGTCTTTGGAAAAACAATTGTATCTTCCCATTTTTGGTGTCTTCATTATTTAGTGGTCTAACTCTCATCTAAGACTCAAAGTTCAAACTCTCTGATTCATGTTCTGTTCATGTTTGTCAACAGGAGGTGGATTCCCAGCATTCTTTACGAAAAAATAATATGTACAGCAAGAATTGTACAATCTAATGTAAAGCACACATGCCAATTTATTCTTGTCTAACATAAGGTAGAGGAAATGAAACAGAAAGTGGGATTTCAAAGTTTTGTCTTAGCAATTTAATATGGATATAAACTGGGATGTGGGCAAAACACCATCTCTGAGTGTATCATAATCTGCATCTTGACATATATTAGATGATTCATGAAGTTCCTTAGGGCTTGTCACTATGTGTGAATTCATGTCTGCCTTGCAGGCTGGAAGAGATATTTGGGAAACAACTCAACTATAGACAGTAAAACAGAAACCACCCAACACTATGTATTTTCTCGTTCATTTTTTCCTGAGCTGTCAGGAATGTATTTTTATGGAATTCTTTAAAATTATCATTCACATTTCAGAGTTGGTCTGAAAATACAATTATAAATAATACAGTTCAGCCGTTAGTGTGAATGTAGTGTCCTAATTAGTATACTATATTATAGTTTGGTGAGATTTGCAGTGGTAGGAGTAGTGGGTAATTTAGATAAACTAAAAGAACAGAAAATTGCAGGAAATGAGATACATAGGATGGATAGATGGATACATATAGTAACTATCTGATACCATTCAAGAAGATTGTTTTACAAAAATGAACTTTCCAGGTAAGTGATGTTTTCCACTTTGTGCAACAAAACTTTTCTGTTTCATTTTACCATTTTGAAAGTAATACACAATTCCTACCTTGTTGAATGGAACCTGCTAACATAACTGAACCTCTTTTTGATAACTCAGGGTCATCATTATGAACATTGATCCCTGTACTGTGCTATAATACGGTAATTCCTGTGGGGCTGCTGAAGTGTATAAAGCTGTTGCCCTCATGCTAAGCTACTAGACTTTCTAAATTCCTATATCTATCTTTTGTAATTCAATTGTTTCATCCTCCTCCCTTATTAGGAGAGCGGTTGCTTGTTGTTATCAATATGCCTGCTTATTGAAGCCTCTTCCAGGTTAGAGTAGCTGTTTGCTTCTCATTTGCTGTAGACTAGGAAGCTAAATAGCACAAAATTTAGAATCCCATCAAAGATAGAGCCAATAGATTACAGGGGAGGTTCTAAAGAGCACTTCCATGTGCAAAAGTGAATAAACTTCTGTGAAGGAATTATGCCATAGCTATTTCAGCTTTCAGATACTTTCTTCATTTGCTTCCTGATTATTATCTATGTTCTGGGAAGTTAGGACTGCAGGCTAAGCACCTTCAAGATAAGTGTGATCTGTGTACACAGAGCAACTGAAAGTTGCCTCCTCTATATTATTAAAGGACACCACACATAATAGGCCCTCTATGGTTGATGAATAAGTATGTATTTAGTTATATAACTATATCTGTACATAGACATATATGCATATATATGTAAAACTTGTGTATAAATGTGTTACTATATATGAAACTCATTATAAAGTATTGAGCTCACTCCCCTCCCCTCAAAGTCTTGTAATTAATACAGCTATTTAGGTCGATAAAAATGTGTATATGAGCTTTACCTTTTAAAATTACTCCTACATTACTGAGATTAATTTTGTTCCTTTCCTAGACCTTAGGACATGGCATGTACTGTTTCACTGATTCTTGCTAGATCCTTGGAAATATTAGCTACTGAAGATTGCAACCCATGTCAGCCTATTGGAGTGGGATGGTGTTATCTCCTGATAATGAAACAATATTGCACGTCACCATGACTTGCTTTTGTTTGACCCTTTCTGCCTTTGAACTGACACCAAGCTATAACATTATTAAATGCTGAAAAATGCCCTAAGTTTAGCGCTGTTACGTGTGCCAACCAAGGCACGAAGATTCTAATAGATTTTCTTTTCCCTTATTTCATCTTAATAAGCCAAGAAGTTGAACACCATAATTTTGATACTGTTATCAGCACTTTGTGTTAAAAGTCAATTTTTACCTCCTTTTAAAAAGTAGGAAGAGATTGGATAGTATAAGTGAATGAGAGCAATTTAAAGATGGATTGTTTGTGTATTATAAGTAAATGGCCTAAAGCTTTAGGAGATTTTCTTGGGAAAAACCATAAGGTTCTTTGTAGCTAGAAAGATGTTAGTCACTGTCTTCCATCTGGGTAATGTACTGGGGTCTAAGACAGACCATACACATGGTCTCACACAGTTCACAGGTAGAGATACTGTATTAGACAGGCAGCTTTAGGACATGGAAAAGGGAAATTAATTAATTTAGGTGGGAATGCAAACCTGTGACCTTGTCGCTATGTACTAACCTACAAGTTAATAGGGGTTGTATTTTTATTTAATGGCTTACAGCTACCATTTATTAGCTCTGTGTCAGGAACTGTGCTTTATGTTTCATACACTATCACATTTGATCTTCACAAAATCTCTGTAAGTTGATATTATTATCGGCCTCTATTTTATAGATGAGGCAGCTTGAGGTTTAGAAAGATAAAGTGCCATGCCCAAGATTACACAGCTAATCAGTGTCAGAACACAGTTTTAATTACTGTGCTGCTTTCCAGCCATAATGTTAATGTGACCACATCCAATAAATCAAATTTACATAAACATCATCGACTTAACATCAGACCACTTGCTTTGATTAGTTATAAAAATGGCGTGGCTGCTAAGTACCAATATTTATTACCATCTAGTAATTCAACAAAGCAAAGCTCCTATTTTGCTTTTCCCTCCAAGTTTTTATGGCTTGGTGGGGTTAGAGGGGAAGGGTTGAAATGAATTAGTACTAGAAGATTACATCTAGATTAATGTTAAGTCATTTGTATTTAATAATTATTTTTCTTACTGTTTTCTTGAATACTCATTAATTAGTCTTTACTGGGCTGTTTGTAACATAAAATCTGCTTACGTGCCTGTTAGTTCTCATGAGCCCAAGTCAAGGTCCTTGATTCCAGGCTGCTCCTGTATGGCTTGGGACCCCAGGGTGCTCTTTTGTGCCCACATATATTACTATATTTCAGTTCCCTTTGCTCCTGTCTTCCAGGGCGGCATGGCCTGTTCAGCCCCATGCCTGGCCTTACTTCCAAAATAGGAGCATAAGACACAGAGCACAACTTGTTTTGTTCCTTGGGAGATTTAGTTCTGATTGTTCTTCTTAAAACAGGTTAAGATCATTCCATTTCCATCTGACCCAGTCTTCTATGCTTCATAGACATTGGAAAAATAGGCACTGATTTTAAAAAGTAGAGAACAACACTTTATTTTTTTGATGTTGTTGTTGTCATGCACTTAAAATGTGGCAGATAATGTAAAGACCAATTGCCCTGAGACCAGCTTCTCTGCTTTTTAATGTCTTGACTGCAGGCTGATGAATAAGTCCCTTGGGTTTGCATAGGCAGTGATAAAGAAGCAAGGATATATGTAAAGATGGACTATGGAATTGGTTTTTGAAAATGATCTGTTACTATTGTAATAATGGAACACTAAGTGCTGTAAGATGTGCTAACCAGCTGCCTGCTGCATGTTTCAGTATTCTCGTGGGATATAGCTGAGAGTGTCATTTGTTAAAAATGTTGCCCAGCAGTTTGAGAAATGGATAGCATAACTCTGAATTCCAGCAGATTATCCTTTTTGACCACTGCATGCTTAATTTTTTGCTTTGTTTTGCTTTAACTTAACTTTGCCTAAAGTCACTCAAAAAGGAAATTCCTTTTCCTGTAGCATACTCTTGATATCTGCTAATTTCTTCCCTACGCTAAAATGATTTTCATCTCACAAAGGCTATGTAATATCCTTTGTAATATTCTATAGGCTGTTACTTTAAAAATGGAAAAATTTTGTGCCTTCCAGATCTTAGTGGAGACACTTGAAGATCCAGTTGACTGAAATTTTATTTTTTATTCATACCTGCTATTTTAAAACCTTTTTTGAAAAATTTTAAAGCTAATTCACATGAAAACTGAATCCTTCCTAGGTCTCTACAGTGTGCTCAGAGTGGATTGGATAATATATTTGATAAAAAGGAAAATCAAAATAAATTCAGAAAGTACTTTTTATTTTTTTTTCCTGAGGTTAGTTCATCCAGTCATCAGGAATACTACATTTATGTATTCATTGAACAACTTGTATCCTTAAGAAAAACAATAGATGTGACATTAATATTTCCTAAATTAAATTTTCAGCAAAACACATTGAGGGGTTTCCTGAAGTGATGTTTAGAGACAACACAGCTTATAGGACCGGGTGTTAAATAGAAAACAAATGTCCTGATTCTAATACTTAGCAACTGTATCACTCAGGGCAAGTTAGTTAAACTTTATAAGATGTATTTTCTTCAAATACATTGTTTTATCAGTCAAATGAAGATAATTTTACCTTTTTGATTTTTGTGAGGCTCAAGTAAGTCAAACAAAGGAATTTATTTCACAGTGTCTTACTACCATCAATTCTCAATGGTCAATAGTGTGGAATCCCAAATCATCTCTAGTTGACTTTGATATATGGTGTGTAAGCTTTACTCTAGTGGATTTGAGGAGTTTATAATATTTCAAAGTAATGAAACTGTACTACAATCTTGATTCTGGAAGAGCTAAAACACTTTTAGCTTTTCTTCCTTGCCTGTGTAGTTCAACCTTTGCTTCTTTCTTCCTCTATGGTAAGAACAGACAACATCACTTCTTCTTCTTTGATTCTGTGTAGCCTGACTGTCTACTGGCTTGATGTGCTTACTCAAGTGAGGGAGGACCTCAATCCCTGCCCCACACTCTGAGGAGGTTTACCCCCTTATGCTTAAAAACCACTGCATTATGTTTAGTCCCTACTTGGTATTCACCCATTATTTCACTCTTCCTTGGGAATCTGCTTGGGAATCTGCTCTTCTACATACTCTTCTGCTGGTGAAGCATAGCGAAGAAGAAAATACCAATGTAGCCACTGTTTCAATTCAGACCAAGCATGTGTCTGCATGTCCCCCCAAAGCTACCAAACTCTGGGCTCCAGAGTGATACTGCATCTTGTAACAAGTAGATAATTCCCCATTCCAACTCTGGGCCTCCAATTGTCACTCAGATTTCTGATGCTTCTCTGTGTGGCCCATAGTCTCAACACATTACCTTTGAATCACTCTAAGCACTGTCTCTTTAGGAGCTAATAAAACCAGTGAAATGGACCTCATAGGTTCCAATTCACTCTTCTCAATCACCCTGCTTTATTTCCCCACCTCTGCCTGTTTCCTGACTTTCCCTTTTCCTAATTATCTTCTACATCATCTCATACATATTGTATGGTACTGAGTTGGGACAGTGGAAGAGAAGAGAATAATTTTGAACTAGCAACAAGCAGTGGAAAAAAAAAATTCAATTAGGGAAGATTACCATATGTGATTTGAAAAATTCTCTGGGAAAAGAGACTCTACGTTTAACAAGTCATCAAAGATCCAAATTAAAAATGTGTGAAGAGGGGCTTCCCTGGTGGCGCAGTGGTTGAGAGTCCGCCTGCCGATGCAGGGGACACGGGTTCGTGCCCCGGTCCGGGAAGATCCCACATGCCGCGGAGCGGCTGGGCCCGTGAGCCATGGCCGCTAGGCCTGCGTGTCCGGAGCCTGTGCTCTGCAACGGGAGAGGCCACAACAGTGAGAGGCCCGCGTACTGCAAAAAAAAAAAAAAAAAGTGCTAAGAACTTGAAAACAAGATTTGCCAATGCTGGTCAGTGAATGGTTGAAGACAGGTTCATAACAGTTGATTTTAGTTAAAATGTGTAAAATAAATACATGCTCAAAAAGGAATTACCTTTACATAAGTTTTACACTTTCCATGAAAGCTGCACTGCATTTTTACAAGGATGTCATTTAGAATAATATAATACTTTCTAAAGATTTTCAATAACAAACCATGAAATTCATCTAAATTCTATAAATAACTTTTTTTGCATGTGAAGTAAAATTTAAATTGTAATGTATGCTTGTGTATTCATGTTATATTAATCCAAGCCATGCTTGATCATAATGTGTTGGTGAACTTGCCCCACAAATCTGTCCTGTCAAACAAAACACCAGATGCAATGCTTAGAACGTGACTTGATAAAATTAGATTCATTGGACAGAAAAGAAAATGGAATGCTTTAAATAAATGTCATTAGCAGTTTGGAGGAAGGAAACAAATTGCTCTCATAATGTCTCAGACCCTTACCCAATTGACATTAAAGAGAAAAAATGTATTTGGAGTACTAAAGATAATGGTAGAATTAAAATATATATATATATATATATATATTCAGGAATATGGCTTGTAGAATATACCTTATTAGCTATGATTCCAAATGATTCCTGAGATGGCATTTAAAAGTAGAAGATGATTTGTACAAGTACTGGAGGCAACGTTAATAATAAACATCTTGTGGACTACTCCATGTGCATGAAGCGAGAGTGGGCTTAAGAATAGAAGTATGCGAGAGGGAATCTGCTTTTCCAAATATTGACCTGAGAAGGGGAATATCCATTTACAGTTTGATCTTTGGGCTTTTTTCCATGCAAATTTTTGTGGCTTTGATATCAGGATTTAACAAAGAAACAGTTGTCCTTTGTCTGTGCTCAGAAAATACATTTCCAGAAGTCCAATCAAGTTACTCAGCCAGTTGAGATTAAAAAATAATCAATTAATTCAGTGGAAAGTTCACCAGACCAATTGAATTAATGAAATTGACTGTCTGTGTGACTGAATTAGGCCAGTAAATTTAGTCAAAACCATAGACTTTGCAACTCAGTGCTAACACAAAAACCTTGAGTTGGCAAAAGAGATTGAAATGCAGTAAAGTTCCTTAGGGAGTGTAAAGAAATAGGAAGGACAACCTAAGACTTGTATCCTTGAGTTATAATACAACTAACTCATTCCAGAGTCTTTCAATAGCCTGTGCACAGACATTGCCAAAGTTAAATTCCAGAAGAGAGTATCAATTATACATTGGCTGTTGAAAACTCTTTGAAATTCTGACCATGAGATTCTTCAGGGAGCTAGAACAAAAAGCGTTGTGGGAAAGTACCAAACAGGCTGCTCCCTGTGCTTTTTCCTGCCTAGAATGTACAATTTCTAAGGCACAGTTTTTTAACAAGAGTGTTTCAAAAAGGAAAGACTGAAGGAGATACATAAGCTATCATGCCCCTCTGTGGCTTATTATATCGATCATGCTTTCTGGGTGGCGAAGGACTGCTGAGATGAGAACAATGGTGGTTCTACCCTTGGCCCCGCTATTCATGACAGGCCCCACGCTTATTTGTATCTCACTGCTCTCCAGAACAAACCCTCAATTTAGTCACATTTGCCACGTCATGGCCTTTAACACCAGGTATCAAATAATCCTTCAGTGTTTTTACAGGGAATTTTGAAATGAATGAATGAGTGAGTGAATGAATAAATTGTATCAGGGACTTATAATGGCTTCTTGTTTCCTCTTTTCACCTCACAAAGCTTATCTTGCTTTTAAAGTCTCAGCACATAGCCTAAATGCTCCAGGACACATTGAACTTGCCCTTATTTGAAACTCTTTAGCACTTACCTATCCTCACCAATTGGTTATGAATTGATATAAAAATACTAATTACTATTATCATTAGAGCTAACATTTACTGAATGGTTAGCGTGACCGTGGCACTGCCTTAAGCATGTTGTATGTATTATCTCTTTTAATTCTCTTAACAACTGGTGAAGTAGACACATATGTCATCACATTATACAGATAAGAAAATTGAGGCTCAGAGAAGGCAACTTGCCCAATATCACATAGCTAGTAATTAGCAGAACTGAGAATTAAACCCAAACAGTCCATCCTGTGACCTAACACTCTTTACTACTAAGCTGTCTCTCCTTCTGTTTGGGTACTTTCCTTTGATTTTTTTTTTTTTTTCACTAATGAATATTGTCTTCTTGATTAGCTCTTAAGCTTCTTAATTCATTCTTTATCCTGCATGGTGCCCTTGATAGAGCTAACCACAGTACGGGTCATTAACACATACTTGATTTATTAATTATGGATATTCTTAGCTAATGCACTCTTTTCATTTTTATTATTGCTCTGACAATAGTTCCTAAAATTCAGATTTCTTTAAGAATGGTGTGATTGAGTTCAACAACTAAAGTGTATTTGTGCCATGTTAATTTTAAACTGGAGTAACCATAATGACCGAAGTGATACATAGTTTAATTGGTAAACTATGAGATGATGAGATGCTGTATAAATATTTTTGAGATGATGCATAAATATTGTTTGTCTACATTGCATTAGAGTAGCTTGAGTTAACGTGTTTCACTGTTGTCCCAAAAGCAATCTTTGAGTTTATCATCACTTCACTGACCAAATGCAAATGCTTATTTTTTCCTAATTATGCTGCTTATACAGACAAGCCAAATTTAGTTGATTTCCTGATACAGCATAAATTTAAGTTCTATTTTTTCAAAAGCAGTGGTAGTCTAACACAACAAATTAAGTCATTCTTGTCTATGTTTCTATTATTGACTAGTAGCCCAAAATATTGGAGCAGACTGTTAGAAGCAGATAGTATTGCCGATCAGTTTAAAAATCTATTGATTCCCAAAATAGCATTTCTGGTTTATAGGACTGCTGGGCTATTTCATTTCTTTTTCCTATAGCTAGCCTTTTTTTTTTTTTTTCTAACCTCTTTATTGGAGTATAATTGCTTTACAATGTTGTGTTAGTCTCTGCTGTATAACAAAGTGAATCAGCTATATGCATACTTATATCTCCATACCCCCTCCCTCTTGCGTCTCCCTCCCATCCTCCTTATCCCACCCCTCTAGGTGGTCACAGAGTACCAGCTGATCTCCCTGTGCTATGCGGCTGCTTCCCACTAGCTATCTATTTTACATTTGGTAGTATATATATGTCAGTGCTACTCTCTTACTTCATCCCAGCTTACCCTTCCCCCTCCCTATGTCCTCAAGTCCATTCTCTACATCTGTGTCTTTACTCCTGTCCTGCTCCTAGGTTCTTCAGAACCATTTTTTTTTCTTAGATTCCGTATATATGTGTTAGCATATGTATTTGTTTTTCTCTTCCTGACTTACTTCACTCTATATGACAGACTCTGGGTCCATCCACCTCACTACAAATAACTCAATTTCGTTTCTTTTTATGGCTGAGTAATAGTCCATTGTATATATGTGCCACATCTTCTTTATCTATTCATCTGTCGATGGACACGTAGGTTGCTTCCATGTCCTGGCTATTGTAAATACTGCTGCAATGAACATTGTGGTACATGACTCTTTTTGAATTACGGTTTTCTCAGGGTATATGCCCAGTAGTGAGATTGCTGGGTCATATGGTAGTTTTATTTTTAGTTTTTTAAGGAACCTCCATACTGTTCTCCATAGTGGCTGTACCAATTTACATTCCCACCAACAGTGCAAGAGGGTTCCCTTTTCTCAACACCCTCTCCAGCATTTATTGTTTGTAGATTTTTTGATGATGGCCATTCTCACCAGTGTGAGGTGATACCTCATTGTAGTTTTGATTTGCATTTCTCTGATGATTAGTGGTGTTGAGCATCTTTTCATGTGTTTATTGGCCATCTGTGTATCTTCTTTGGAGAAATGCCTGTTTAGGTCTTCTGCCCATTTTTGGATTGGGTTGTTTGTTTTTTTCATATTGAGCTGCATGGGTTACTTGTATATTTTGGAGATTAATCCTTTATCAGTTCCTTCGTTTGCAAATATTTTCTCACATTCTGAGGGTTGTCTTTTCGTCTTAGCCGTTTTTACTTCAGATTCAGCACACCTAAAATTAAACTCATTATCATTGCTCCAAAATATATCCCTCTTTCTTTATTTTCTCCTATTCATCCAAGCCAAAAACCTGCAAACCATTCTCAACTTTTACCTCTCTCTCATCTGCCTGTATAAATGATCACAGAATTCTGCTGTTTCTCCTCCAAAATACTCTCAGATCTCTCCCCCCTTTCTCCATGCTACTACTATGGCTAGACCTGTCATTCCTTGGCTGAACCATAATTATAGCCTCCCAGCTGACCTCCCTGACTCCTACTTCGCTTCTTTCCCATTTTCCACATTTAGTAAAATTCAGATGTGACTATGTCACTCCAATTTTAAAAATCATTCCTATATCTCTATGGCCTCAGAATAAACATCAAACTTTATGGCAGAGCAGAAAAACCCTCCTTGGTTTGGCCTCGGCCTACCTAAGTCATCTGCTGTGCCTTCCTTTACCACCCCCCACTCTGCCTCATGCTCCAGCCATCCAGACAACCTGCAGTTCTTTGACAGTGCCTTCCTGTTTTAGACCTGTATGCTTTCATTCGGCTGTGTTCTCTAAAGAGAATGCCCTTCCCTCCGTTCTACCTTTTCCTTTTCAGACCACATCTCCAGGAGTTCCTTACTCGTCTCTAAGTGCCACTGTATCTTGTATACATCTTTCTTAAGGCTTTTATTTTACATTATTATAATTAGGTATTTACCTTTCTGGTGTCTTTTCTACTAGCTGGCAGTTTGGGGAGATGGTGGTCTGTGTCTTCCTTTACCTAAAATAGACCCTGATAAATAGTAGGTGTTTAATCAATGTTGAATGGATGGGACCACTTCTTCTGCATATGCTAGTATTTTCCAACAAATCACTTTTTCTATAAAATAATTTTCTGGTTATGAGTTTCCATGCAGAATAAAACTTCTGGTCTATAATAGACTGCATTTTTAAGCATCTAACCTCAGAAGTAAATAGGCAGATCTGAGAGGTAAGAACTAGCATACTTTCTAAACTACCCTCAATTTTAATTACCGTCATTCTCTTTATTTTGTTAAGTTCTTTCAAAAGTCACATTGCCCACCCTTACTGCCTACTTTGTAACATATGCAGATATGTATAGGCTCAAGAAATACCAAGTAAGTAAACAGTTCATTTTCCAGTTTAATAAACCATAACCAAACGATGGTTGCATTATATTAGATGTGATCTAAATGTGTCGTTTTGCAAATATAATGATATGTTTGAATTATAAATACATAGTGATGCTCACAAACGCATGTCTGGTTTAACAGGTAATTTTTCACAAGGGATCTTCCATTTCAGGGGACCTCACGAAAAAGTTTCACTGAATATAACCAGCTAAAATTTATTTAATAAATTTAAATGATAATAATCACACCAGTTTTTAAATAAGTATCGTGTAAACTGTACAGGATTTTATCCATAACAGCTGGGAAATTCAACTGAATACCATTTTGGCTTCATTTAGTGATTTTTTCCTGAATCTCTATTAGTCGAACTATTGATATTCACATTTTACTCAAAAGAAAACTGAAATGAGGGGTAAAGAAAAACTTCAGAGTGGGTGTCTGAAACACTGAATTTCCACACTTGTTTTCTTAAGACCTCTATAACAAATTCTGTGGTCTTCCTCAAGGAATTCAAGTTCAGTTGAAAATTACCTATCAAGTTAAACAAGCATATGACTCCTCTTGACCACAGCAATTAAAGACCAAGGTGGAACAACAAAAGTATAGCTACATTTTAATGACGTCATTTTTTTTAGATTAACTTGAGTAATTACACTGCAATTTAAAAAACAAACAAAAAATGATTCACAAGAAATTTGCGCTGGACTAACTTTGAATTGTATTTCTTACTAATGGTTGATGGTATAGCTTATAGTTGGTGGTAGTCCGAAGGAGCAATTATTTAAATTCCGATGATATGCTATGAATAGTCAATGGAGGTTAATCAGTGTTATAGCAAATTATGGTTACAAATGTTTTCAAAATTAATTTATCCATCATTAAGTAGTATGGGTCATCATAAAGAGATTTTGTTCTCATTGATATCTACATGCATTTTCTATTTTAGGTCAGGTGCTAGGTTGAGTATTTACAGTTCAAATAGAAAGCTGAAAACTAAAAAGAATCAGATAAAATTTAAGGGTTATACAAGATACACAAAGAGAGTTTTAAATCCTAATGAGCACATTCTGTCGGGGTTATTTTGGTTTTTGGTTTTTGGTTTTAGTTTGGTTCTTCCTGTCATGAAAACAGATGAAAGATTCTCATTTTTCTTCAAAGTTTTATTGTGCTATAGTTATCATGTGCTTACTGGCAGCTTAAATTCTGTTAGTTTAACAAAATAGCAAAAAATATGGATGGTTAAAATATACTGTTGAATTAGCAAAGCTCCACTTAGCCATCAGTTATTTGTATTTAAATTGCAACATCATATTGGAATACAAAAGCTTTTCCCCAAGGCCAGCATGCTTTCTTCCACAACAAATTACACTCCAGGTTCTTACTACCGATAACGTATATTTAGTTACAAGATGTGCATGCAGTAAGCAAAATATGATTTGTGTGACTTAAGGCATTGTGAATATTTAATAAAGTTGGTATAATGAATATTATCAGAAGGAAGAAATGATTTGAAAATAATAAAATTGACGATATAGCATAAATTAAAAAGAATATAAGGTAATTATATCATTTTATTGTATTCAGCAACCAGAAAATCTGAATTTTAGTTATAAAAGTGGAAAAAATGGTGCATTGTTTTCTGTGCAAATAGCCACCTAGATGAAAAACTAAAAGAATCTATTAAGTTTCTTATACAATATGCAGAATATAAAGTATTATTAATTTTTTCTATCAGTACTTGGTTTCTGTAGCAACTTGGAAAATCTTACGCTCAAGAGAACTTCCCCAAGATTTGTTTGCATTGTCAGGAAAAATTTTAAAAAAGAAAGAAAGAAAATAAATCTAAGTTTTGTAATAATCAGGTCTTTTTATATATGTTTCAGTTATACATTTTGAATTACGAAAAATATACCGTTAAAGCAGACAAGATCTGGATGGATGCTAAAATTAGTGGGTGAAAATTTAAGAGAAAAAGGATATTTGCATAGCCTCTAAGTGTCTCCCCCAGGGTATTTATTAACTGCAAAGGGAAAATAGTAAGTTTTACAGTGGAGAAACACAGCAGACACTAGCTGAACCAAATCATCAAAGTTAAAACCACCAGTAGAGAGACACAGCAACATCATTTCCCCCCAGACATAATGCACTGAGAAGGGCATATCACTTCTGGAATATTCTTGATAAAATTCATAACCTCAATCTAATCATGAGAAGACAAATCCAATCTGAAGAACATTCTACAAAGTAAGTGATCACTACTCTCTGAGTACCAGTGTCCTTGGTTCTCCTAAGGTGACTAAGAAGACATAAGCAGGTGGGAGCCTGGATTGGGTTCTGGGACAAAATAAAGATACTATTGGAAAAACTGAATCCAAGTAAAGTCTGTAATTTGGTTAATCATATTGAACCAATGTTCTTTTCTTTTGATAGTTGTCCTATGATAGTATGAGATATTAATGTTAAGTAGAGTGGAGAGCATATGGTAATTCTGCGTACTATCTTTGCAATTCTTCTGTAAGCCTAAAATTATTTCCAAATTAAAAAAAAATTCAAGTGATTTTTATATTGTGCCTTACCTTATAGTAAAAATGAAACTCCATACCCATATCATTAAAATGTATTATAATGGAAAAATATATAGCATTAAAGAATTGGAAGAGCACTTGTAAAGTTTTCACTTGCCTTTTTTTAACAATAAAGAAATAGTTAATAAGAGAATATGAACAGCTTCCTGCATGATTTTATAGAAAACTTGTGGAACACGCCTGATGTTTTCTCAGCTTGAACCAACATTTAGGAGTTGAGTAGAGTGAGAAAACACCTGTATTTATTCTTTAGATTTATGATGCAATGCTCTTGTTAAAATTACTGCTTTCCCTTGATAAATACACTAAGATAGGATAAATATTAAAAATATTCGAATACAGTAAGACAATGCTGACTATAGATGTATAAAGTTGTTCTTAAAACTTTAATCTGTGTGGAACAAAATTATGTGTTGAAAATTCTAGTTCACATTATCTCTCCCTTTTGAAATAGCCTTGAGAATTATACTAGCAGCAGCCTTTTTCGAGATAGTTCTAAACTGAGGTCTGGTTGATGTAGTGTTTTTAAGTAATTGAGAGCAAGCCAATGTGTTTTTCTGTGAAATCACTGTGTTTGTTCCTCTACCTGTAAACTGAGGTTACTCTATTAAATTTACATTGATTCTACACTGGGAAACTGTGGAGACAAATTTGATGATGGATAGGGGATGGACATTAAAAACAAATTACTATTAGAAGAAATGCTTTATTGTATAGTAGTTTAATCAAGTGGCATTGTCATCCAAAATAATTGTCATGAAACTTGCTGTCGCTATATTGTCACATTTCTTAGCTGTAACTAAGTGATTATTTAACAATTGCACTATATCTCCAAGTGAGGGCAATTAATAATGATGATGGAAGCATCCTCTCAAGTTTAAAATATCATATGAAAAGATAATTGATTTTTTTAACATCTTTATTGGAGTATAATTGCTTTACAGTGATGTGTTAGTTTCTGCTGTATAACAAAGTGAATCAGCTATACATATACATATATCCTCATTTCTCCTCCCTCTTGCGTCTCCCTCCCACCCTCCCTATCTCACCCATCTAGGTGGACACAAAACACCAAGCTGATCTCCTTGTGCTATGCGGCTGCTTCCCACTAGCTATCTGTTTTACATTTGGTAGTGTATATATGTCCATGCCACTCTTTCACTTCGTCCCAGCTTACTCTTCTCCCTCCCCATGTCCTCAAATCCATTCTCTATGTCTGTGTCTTTATTACTGTCCTGCCCCTAGGTTCTTCAGAAACATTTGGTTTTTTTTCAGATTCCTCATATATGTGTTAGCATACGATATTTATTTTTCTCTTTCTGACTTACTTCACTCTATATGACAGTCTCTGGGTCCATCCACCTCACTACAAATAACTCAATTTCGTTTCTTTTTATGGCTGAGTAATAGTCCATTGTATATATGTGCCACATCTTCTTTATCCATTCATCTGTCGATGGACACTTAGGTTGCTTCCGTTTCCTGGCTATTGTAAATAGAGCTGCAGTGAACATTGTGGTACATGACTCTTTTTAAATCATGGTTTTCTCAGGGTATATGCCCAGTAGTGGGATTGCTGGGTCATATGGTAGTTCTATTTTTAGTATTTTAAGGAACCTCCATACTGTTCTCCACAGTGGCTGTATCAATTTACATTCCCACCAACAGTGCAAGAGGACTCCCTTTTCTCCACACCCTCTCCAGCATTTATTGTTTGTAGATTTATTTGATGATGGCCATTCTGACCAGTGTGAGGTGATTCCTCATTGTAGTTTTTTTGTTTTTTTTTTTTTGTAGTACGCGGGCCTCTCACTATTGTGGCCTCTCCCGTTGCGGAGCACAGGCTCCGGACGCGCAGGCTCAGCAGCCATGGCTCACGGGCCCAGCCGCTCCGCGGCATGTGGGATCTTCCCGGACCGGGGCACGAACCCGTGTTCCCTGCATTGGCAGGCGACTCTCAACCACTGCGCCACCAGGGAAGCACCTCATTGTAATTTTGATTTGCATTTCTCTAATAATTAGTGATGTTGAACATCCTTTCATGTGTTTGTTGGCAATCTGTATGTCTTCTTTGGAGAAATGTCTATTTAGGTCTTCTGCCCATTTTTGGATTCGGTGGGTTGTTTTTTTGATATTGAGCTGCATGAGCTGCTTGTATGTTTTGGAGATTAATCCTTTGTCTGCTGCTTCGTTCGCAAATATTTTCTCCCCTTCTGAGGGTTGTCTTTTCATCTTGTTTATGGTTTCCTTTGCTGTGCAAAAGCTTTTAAGTTTCCTTAGGTCACATTTGTTTATTTTTGTTTTTCCATTTCTCTAGGAGGTGGGTCAAAAAGGATCTTGCTGTGATTTATTTCATACAGTATTCTGCCTATATTTTCCTCTAGGAGTTTTATAGTGTCCGGCCTTACATGTATGTCTTTCATCCATTTTGACTTTATTTTTGTGTATGGTGTTAGGGAGTGTTCTGATTTCAGTCATTTACATGTAGCTGTCCAGTTTTCCCAGCACCACTTTAACTAATTGAAGGAGATAAAGCATATGATCATCTCAATATGTGCAGAAAAAGCTTTCAACAAAATTCAACACCTGTTCATGATAAAAACCCTCCAGAAAGTAGGCATAGAATGAACTTACCTCAACATAATAAAGGCCATATATGACAAGCCCACAGCCAACATCATTCTCAATGGTGAAAAACTGAAACGATTTCCACTAAGATCAGGAACAAGACAAGGTTGCCCACTCTTTCCACTATTATTCAACATAGTTTTGGAAGTTTTAGCCACAGCAGTCAGAGAAGAAAAAGAAATAAAAGGAATCCAATTTGGCAAAGAAGTAAAATTGTCACTGTTTGCAGATGACATGATACTATACACAGAGAATCCTAAAGATGCTACCAGAAAACTATTAGAGCTAATCAATGAATTTGGTAAAGTAGCAGGATACAAAATTAATGCACAGAAATCTCTTACAGTCCTATATACTAATGATGAAAAATCTGAAAGGGAAATTAAGGAAACACTCCCATTTACCAATGCAACAAAAAGAATAAAATACCTAGGAGTAAACCTACCTAAGGAGACAGGAGACCTGTATGCAGAAAACTATAAGGCACTGATGAAAGAAATAAAATATGATACAAACAGATGAAAAGATATACCATGTTCTTGGATTGGAAGAATCAACATTGTGAAAATGACTATACTACCCAAATGCAATCGACAGATTCAATGCAATCCCTATCAAACTACCAATGACATTTTTCACAGAACTAGAACAAAAAATTTCACAATTTGTATGGAAATACAAATGACCCCAAATAGCCAAAGCAATCTTGAGAACGAAAAATAGAGCTGGAGGAATCAGGCTCCCTGACTTCCGACTATACTACAAAGCTACAGCAATCAATACAGTATGGTACTGGCACAAAAACAGAAATATAGATCAATGGAACAGGATAGAAAGCCCAGAGATAAACCCACACACATATGGTCACTTTATCTTTGATAAAGGAGGCAAGAATATACAATGGAGAAAAGATAGCCTCTTCAATAAGTGGTGCTGGTATATTTGATTTCTGTTTCTATTTTTGATATTGCTCTTTATTTCTATTATAACAATGATTTCAGAAAAAAAATTAATCTTAAATCTTTCAGGGATTTTTCACAGCCTTAAACAAGATAAGGTTTAATCTCCCTAATCTTGCAAAAATTTCAAATATCTCATCACTACTTCATTTAATAAATATCTAAGCTCTGCCATGTTCCTGATCCCATGGCTGTCATTAGGGCACAGAGAGTAAGACTAGATCTGTCTTTTAGGTGCTCACCAGCTTAGTTCACGAAACCTATCTCTTGATATTTCTCTGGGTGAGCCCTTTATCCAGACCAGCTGGCCCACACTCTTATTTCCTGATGGTCACCACTCCCTCCCTCCTATTTTCCTACTTAACTTCCCTTCTCCTCAGTTCCCATGCACCCTGTTACATCAGTCACCTGGAGGCCTTGCATCCCCAGACCAGCACAGTCCTCAGCAATCTCTATTTCTACACTGAAAAGCTCAGCTTGCACTTCCTGCATGCAACAGTGCCCATATGTTTGAATATATCATGGCCTCTCAGTGAGAGTCAGCATTCCCAGCATGGGAACTGTCCCTTCTTTTTCTATCTTTGCCTTTCCAGCAACAACTGTAGGGAAGCACATGGAACCAAATTTATTTTAATTTGTGGACAAGAGCATCAGTATATGAGTCCTTCCCCAAGACCCAAATTTTATTTTATTTTATTTTTTTGCGGTACGCGGGCCTCTCACTGTTGTGGCCTCTCCCGCTGTGGAGCACAGGCTCTGGATGCGCAGGCTCAGCGACCATGGCTCATGGGCCCAGCCGCTCCACGGCATGTGGGATCTTCCTGGACCGGGGCACGAACCTGTGTCCGCTGCATCAGCAGGTGGACTCCCAACCACTGTGCCACCAGGGAAGCCCCCAAATATTTTTTTATCTGACCTTTCTCCTGTTTACCTCCTCCTTCCTTTCTCTCACTCCAGAAAAAACTCTTCATTATGAAATTCCCGCCGGAAATCTCTGTTTCATGCTGATACAATTCTAAAGCATGAAGCCAATGATAGGCATGTCCTGTGGCCAGGATGATGATAAATCCGTAGGCTCTCAGGGCTCTCTATGCTTTCCAACCTTTTTCATATCATGATGCCCAAGAAAATGATGATGTTTGAATGGTACGTTGAAGTAAATAGGAAGCTGCTTGCCCCTGGTTTACCCGGCTGCTCCAGGACAGAGGTAGTGATATCATAGCACAGCTATGATTTCAATGCAACCCAGCTCACTGCACTAATTAATTGTACAAGGTGACTTCGGGGCAATATTTCTTCTCAAATCCTGTAGGCAATACATTTCCTCCTCCCCAATGCATGCTATGTAGTTACTCCTTTTGTCTTAATTTCTGGAGATACTACTAGTTGACTTGAGAATATCCTAGTGGTTTAATAAGTTTGTAGATTGTAAACAAGCAAACAAAAATTGTCCACACATTGAGTCTATTTTTCAAGTCCTTTGAACCTTTCACTTAAGCTCAAAACAAAAGAGCACTGATTAAGCAAGGGAGTGCTTGAGACAATCACTCTGCTTCCCTGTTTTATTGTCCTGCATAGCTTATAATGGGTGCTCCATGAAAACACCAACAAGACAGTGAATTGACAAATCAAATATGGCCCCAGATAGCAGTAAACAGAGCCCTCAGTTGAAAGAGAAGAGGGAAATTGAGATGTTAGACACTGTGTTGACTACCAGGACTAAAATCCCATCTGCAATTCTTTGCAGTTCCCATTTTTTCCTAAAAGACATCTTACTACTCAAGGATAAACTGTCATTAGATGAATAACATATTCTTACTTGGTTCAAGGCATTTTGTTACACCAGAGACTATATAAAATGTAAAAATTTTCTGAAAACTATGTTTTCTCTGAAAATTTTTGTATAAATAATGACAAAGATGATAGTAAACATTTTGAATGGAACATAACTAACTTTAGAATATGGTTTCAGAACTCTGGGAACTTTTAGTGTAGTGGTACAGATAAGTTATACAGAGATGCAGTAATAGCTAGGAATATAAGGCTAGATTGGGACGACACTAGAGACATATACATGGAGAAGATTAGAAGGAATACAGTGTTTTAAAGAAGGAAAATATCATTTATAACCAGATGTAACAAGGAAGTATTCTCAGGCATGTTAGAATTTGAGCTGAGCAATGCAGGATGAATATGAGGGGAAAATTCAGAGCTCAGATTAGACGTACCTCAGTGTACTTCTTTTGGTTATCCCATTTATATGACATTCTATCCTCATTCTTATGAATTAGCAAAATAGCCACCAGCCCTATGAATGTATCAGTGCTTGCAGAATGCAGTTTATTTCATGCCAATTGAAGGACATAATATTGGTTATACATGCCAATTGAAAGAAACTAAAAACATATTTCTTATTCTGTGAACATGTATAACCAATATTATGTCCTTCCAATAATTTGAAGCCCTTCATTCACCCAGTGCTATTTGGAACATTTTACTAAATGTTGATAGAAGAAGCCCTCTGTTATTTTGCGTCTCTGAAGATGGCAATTATGAAATTATCCCTGGTAAATAGGAAACCATGTTGATAACTTGCAATTAAGATGCATCATCAGAAATAGAAAAGTGCTGTTTACTTGACAGAGTTAAATCTCCAAAAAGGAGATAACTTGTGTTAATTCTTTCTGGACTTCTCTGTATTTCACATTTATAGTTTTTTGTTTTTGTCATTAGAATAAAAGCACAAATTTATAAATGGTTAAAATATCCCAATTGCTTTTTTTAAAAAAAATTGGGGTATAGTTAATTTACAATGTTGTGTTAGTTTTAGGTGTACAGCAAAGTGAATCTGTTATACATATACTTATATCCACTCTTTTTTAGATTATTTTCCCCTATAGGCCGTTACAGAGTATTGAATGAAGTCCAGTTGCTTTTGAAGAATGAAGGAATATTATGTTAAAAAAAAGCAAATCACATTAACATAAAACAAATAAATTTTGTTTTTTCATTAGCTACTTGAAAACAAAATGAGGTCATTCTACACTAGCGACATAACCTTCTCTTTTATATACCCTCACCATGCCACCCACATACTTTCTAAACCTAGAATCTCTAAGTTTGTTAAATGCTCTTCACACACACACACACACACACACACACACACACACACACACACACAAAATAAATAAATAAATAAAAATTATTGTTTTATGCTCTCTGGAACTTGGATACCATTTGCCTTGTTTGGCCTAGGATGCTGGGTCAGTAGATCTAAAATATTACAGCAACTATTACCACTGATACTTGAAGCAGTTCTGATTATTCTTTAAGTTGAATAATCTATTCTGAATGATATAGCTTTTAATTTTTTTATCTGTGGGTGTGCTACTTATTTCTGTCATTTATGACCTTTATTTTTAATTTTGTATATATATAAAATGTTTGCAAAATTAATAATCTGCTTCACCTTTTTGTCTTTCCAAATAAATGATCTTAGCCCTAATAAACTCAAGGTTCCCTAATTGGCATCTTTTTTCCTGATTGGAAAATAAGATTTATTCAAAAGTAATGCAAAGAGAAAAAAAGAAGTACAGGTATCCCCCACTTTTTGAAGGTTTGCTTTATACCATTTCACATGTAGGAAAGACCTACATTAGTACATGCTTTTGCTACCTGAAAATTATCTAAAGAGCATTCTCGCTTTTACAAGAAAAGACAAAAAGAGAAAATAGTGTCCAGCGTTTGTTTTGCAGTGAACTGATATAGAGGCAAGGGCGTCCCTAGCAGGGAGAGTGGCACTGGCCAAGCTTCCTCCCTGGGAACTACACTCAGCATCTCAGCATCAAGAAGCCATAGCTTTGAACTGTGTCTGTGAGCATCTGTGCTTTATCTCTTTTTATTTTGTGCATCCGTGAGCCAAATGTGTCCTAAGGTGATAGCTTCTTCACTTTACACCATTTCTACTTAGGAGAGTTTTCATAGGAATGCTATACTTTCAGATAACAGAGGAAACCTGTATAAGTTTCTAAGATGCAAACATAATTTCAAAGTAAAATATCAGCCTTGGAAACAACCCCAGTATCATAATTTATTCCAGTGAAGCAGATAAGGCATATATTATCATGTGACTACCAAGTGTTGGCAAGGGCATGGAAGAAATGGAACTCACACACTGCTGCTGAGAATGTAAAATGGTGCAACCACTTTGGAAAATTGTTTGGCAGATTCTTAAAAAGTTAAACGTATACATACCATATAATCCAGCCACTCCACTCCCAAGTATTTTTTCAAGAGAAATGAAAGGTTACTTTAGGGCAACGCTTGTGTTTGAATGTTCATAGCCATTTTAATTGTAAGAGACAAAAACTCGAAACAGCCAAAATGTCTTTCAACAAGTGGATGGATAAACAAATTGGGATATATCCAAATAATGAAATAGTACTTAGCAATAAAAAGGAATTGACTTTTTCATTTTATTTATTTTTTATTGAAGTATAGTTTACAAATTTGTGTTAATTTCTGCTGTACAGCAAAGTGATTCAGTTATACATATATTCTTTTTTGAATACTCTTTTCCATTATGATTTATCATAGGATATGGAATATAGTTCCCTGTGCTATACAGTAGGACCTTGTTGTTTATCCATTCTATATATAACAGCTTACATCTGCTAATCCCAACCTGCCACTCCATCCCTCCCCCAACTGCCTCCCCCTTGGCAACCACCAGTCTGTTCTCTATGTCTGTGATTCTGTATCTGTTTCATAGATAGGTTCATTTGTGTCATATTTTAGATTCCGCGTATGAGTGATATCATATGGTATTTGTCTTTCTCTTTCTGGCTTACTTCACTTAGTATGATAATCTCTAGTTGTATCCGTGTTGCTACAAATGGCATATTTCATTCTTTTTTATGGCTGAGTAGTATTAAAAAGGAATTGACTTTTGGTACACATAATAACATGGATGAATCTCAAAATAATTATACCAAGTGACTGTATTAGTCAGTGTTCACCAGAGAAAAAGAACCAATAGTATATAGATATAGATGTAGATATAGATATAGGTACAGATACAGATATATGAGACGATTTATTATGGGAATGGCTGACAATTATCGAGACTAAGATATGTCACTGTCTGCCATCTGCAAGTTGGAGAACCAGGAAAGCTGGTGGTATAATTCAGTCTGAGTCTGAAGGCCTGGGGACCAGGAGCTCCAATGTCTAAGGGCAGGGGAAGACGGATGTACTAGCTCAAGAAGAGAGAGAATTCACCCTTCCTCTGCCTTTTTGTTCTGTTTGAAGTCCTCAAAGAATGATGTCCACTCGCACTGGTGAGGGTAGGTCTTCTTTACCCAGCCTGTGGGTTCAAATGCTAATCTCTCTGGAAACACCCTCACAGACACACCCAGAAATAAAATTGTACCAGCTATCTAGGCATCCCTTAGCCCAGTCAAGTTGACACATAAAATTTACCATCATAGTGACAAAAACCAGATTAAAAAAAAAAACAAAACTATATACTATATTATCCCAATTACATTAAATTCTAGAAAATGTAGCTAATATATAGTGACAGAAAGCAGATCAGTGGTTGCCTGGTGCCCGGAGGATGAGTAGAAGGGGTTACACCTTTGTAACAAGAAAACTTACGGGGTGATGAGTACGTTCACCATCTTAACTATGATAGTTTTGTGGGTGTATACATATATCAAAACTTGTGAAATTATACGTTTTTAATATGTAGAGTTTGCTGAATGTCAACTGTATCTCAGGAAGCTGTTTTTTAAAAGAGGGAGGACATTCAGTTAATTACTGGAAATGGTTCCTTCAATAATAAAATGTAGACAGTTGAGATGTAACTGCAACTAAATAAATTAGTTCTAACTGGGATTTGTCAGTTAGAGGATTGGGAATCAATAACAAGAGAGAAGTCCTTTCTACTGACCTTCACATCTATTCAGAGTATTTTAAGGTATGGGAGGGCCCCCTCCTTATATCACAGATAATGCTTTAAAGTCTGTTTTATTAACTAGCAGGAAAGTAGTAAACCTATTGAATCTAATGCATGAAATTAGCATAATAATTAAAGTTTGACCTTATTGTAGGTCACAAAAATTGTTTAATCTCTTTATTCATCTGTGCATATTGAGAAAGAAAGTGGCCTGTGGAGATGCTAGTAAGCTAGGATCTATCAAAGCAACCATGTTATGTTAAAAGAACAAAGTTAATTATACTTTCAGTTTATCACTTTTTTGATGCTGTAAAGGTTAACATGGTTTGTTTTTTCTCTTCAAAAAGCTTATACGTAAAAGAACCAAAAATTACATGAGTCTATTTGAAAGATAAACATCTCTTTGTCTTTTATTAAGAATTATTGTTTTGCACAAGGGGTGATAGCATTGGGCTATTTTTATTGCAAACAAAACTAAAATATACCTTACAGTTTCAGTTTTTTTTAAGGAATATCAACTCATTTCCTATTATGTGAACCTAAAGCTTTATCTCAGCTTCAAGGGAATGTCAAAATATATGATTTGGTTTCTAAACTCAAGACAGTTTCTGGTTGAGATGAGATGGCTAGCTTCTCTGTGCCCAGACAGTGAAGGAGATTGTGCAAGTCATAATTATCTACAGACACTTTCCTGTTAAATCTTTCAAAAGAATCAAGTGCTTTGCCTCTGGTTCCATATGGTAATTCGGAGGCCAAAATTAGGGTGTTTTTACCACCAAGGAAGATAATTAAATCCCAGTGCCTTTCCATCTATCCCCTTCACACACACTTTATTATAGAATTTCGTAAGCTTTGAATTGTCAAGAGTTCAACTCTAAGCTAGAGATTTGGGATACATATTTTTGGCTCAATGGCTTATGCAAGTTTCTCTGAAAAGGGAAGCATGCTATTCTTTGGTTTGTATTAAAATTATTTTCTTTTTTAAGAGAGAGAAAAGATGTATTCTGATTGTAAAATATAAAATGTAAATGGTATTTTTAGTGAATTTCAAGATTCCTTTAGCATTTAACAGTTATTTAAATAATTGCTTTGTGTAACTGTATATTTGTCATCTCTCTGCCATAATAGTTTGTAAGTTCCAAGAGAATCTGTTTGTTCGTTCACCATTGCATTCCTACCCTCTGAGCACAGTGCCTAGACCCATAATAGGAGATCCTTAAATACTTCTTTATTAAAGGGTGACTTAATAACATAAATGAACAAAAAAACATTTTCAGCTTCTAAATGGCGACTTCTCCCAGAGATCACTGTCATTGAGACTTTTAAATGTATAGATTCAGCAAGCAGGATTTCAGCTATTGGGAGACAGGTGCTAGATATTTCCAACCCATCAAAATAAGAAGAGTTAAAATAATAGAAATATTCTTAAATCTTTAAACTCAGAGTTATATTTTTGGATACAGAACATACCGTTATAAGAATGAAATAGTCAGTAGAGTGCATATTGTGATATATATAGATTGTGACTGTGGGTTATATGTATGTGAATTATGCATATTCATTTGAAAATTCCATATTAACTTTTTCCAGAACCCAGAATGAGGCAGGATCACTTTAATGCACCAATTGTCACATGTCCTAAAGGAATGCAACTAATTGTGAAATTAGCCCAAGCAAAGGAGAATTAGAAAGGCAATTCTAAGCTAAGATATTGTCAAACACATGGGTTTTTTAGTTTTCTTTCATTTTTTATTTATCTGGATTTGACTGTTTATGTTAAACTCTTACCCTTCACTGTAAAGATCCCATAACCTCAGGGTTGGAATAGGCAGTTTCTTACCAGAGATCATGGAGAGGAGTTCAGTGCCTCTAAAAACAGTAGAGGTAACTGAGCTAAAAATTGAACAAAAAAATCAATTTCTAGGAAGCACAAAGGAGAGCACAAAGATTCATTTAACTGAAAGAATCAGAAATCCTCTCAAGATGCAGGAATCTAAAAGACAGAGAGATAAGAGAACAAACAGAAAAGTTGGAAAGGAGCAAGTGATTATCTAGGAAAAAAGTATTTTAGAGATATGAAAAAATACGGTGTATGGATGGTGTTTCAGTGACCAAGAATACAGGGTGGCCAGTTTAAGTCAAAGAGCGTGTTAGCAAGACTAGCCCTGGAAAACAGTGCAAAGCAGGTAAAGGTATCCTAGACTTGTCTTTGCCTTCTGGCCTCCATCACCTGTATCTTGGTTTATTATCTCTTAGCATCGTTTATCATGGAGTGGTTCATGGACCAGAATGATCTATCAGAATCACCTGGGTGTTTGCTAAAAAGCAAGGTTTTCCAGATGCCACCCCTCATCTACTGAGTGAGGATGACTGGGGATGATGTCCAAGGATCAGTGATTTTACAGTCTCTAGAAGAGTTGGATCCTCTGTAAAGTTGGAAAGTCCTGGGTCTAAACCTTCCATGCCAGTGTCCTCATCTTGCCCCATCAGCTAAAATTAGGTTGAAATTTGCTCTCCCACGTAGAAATTTCCTTGATCAAAATTTTCACTGCTTCAAAAATGAAAGAATCAAAATTTTCTATCCAGTACCCCAAACCCTTCTACTATATTAATTGGAGAAGTAGTAGACTTATCTTGTAGGAATTCTCTATGGACGTTAAGACAGGAAAGTGGAACATTGGGTACCTAATGGGGATATGTTTGTAACAAGATGATCATTTCTGTGTGTCTCAAAACACACTGTGTAGGTGGCCACTAACTAACTGCCTATGCAAAAATCTAACCCTGAATATAGCAGGGCAGGTGTAGTGTTCAAAATAATGAAAGCAAAATAGAACCAGCAGCTTTTCCTTGCAGATGATATACTTTTCTAACTTATGCAAGCTGTGGTAAGGACATTCTGTATGGTTTGTAGCATTTCAGCGCCTGTTGGGAGGAATTGAAATAGACTTTATACATGGCACCCTCAGACTCCTGAAAAATATTTGCTATGTACATTATAATATCAGTACTGTCACAGAATCTGTAGGGAGTGAAAGCCTTAAGGAATAATACAAATAACAATTAGGAGGAATTGCAGTGATGGACAGACCAAACAGTTCATTTTCTAGTCTCTGCAAGTCTAAGAAGGCTTCAGGAAGCACTTCATAAATATAATAACAGGCCTGCCTGGGGAGAGGCAGCTACTGGTGTTTGCATGTCAAGCAATTCATTTTTTAATTAATATAAAGTATCTGGGGTGGTCTTCAGATGATGCATTTGAAGAAGGAATGATGCTGTTTGGGTTCTAAATGCCATGAAAAAGAAAAATAATTTCAAAAAAAAAGAAAAGTAATTTCAGAAGGAAGGAGAAACTCCTGCTCTGCATAACCTAATCATATTATGAAGGCATACTGGTGCTGTCACTCATGTTACTGTACCATAGAATTTTCCTAATGTAACAAATAGAAGACCAAACCTGCCTCTAGGGCCATGTGTATAAACAGCTGATAGGTAATTACTGGGAACCTTTAAGGCACAAGCAAGGAAAAGTGGACACTATTAAGAATAAGCTATAGTTGAGCAATGTGATAGAGCAAAGCACTATTTACATTCGCTAAATGGAAAGAAACTAGTTTCTGAAAAAAGAGGAGGAAATTCTTGCACCTAATTTGTTTTTAGATTCAAGCAGTCCATGTTAAACTGAGACTAGGATGAGAAAGCAATCCAGACAACACTACATATCAGAAATAGGCTCAAAGATATATTTCATTGTCAGTTCTTCTGTGAACCCTCTACTGAAAGAACCTTCTCTTCCCTAATGGGTTAGGGACTTTTTGTTATCAAAGAGGCCTGAGATGCATGGATTTGCCACTGTTTGTTGAGGGAACCTAAGCCATCACCTGATATCTCTAAAACTCAGTTTTCCTGTAAAATGTGGATAGTAAAATTATTAGCATAGATGTTGGCAACAATGAGCACTAAATGATAATCACACTCGTCATAATGATTTAATACTACATAAAGAACCTTGCAACCTTATTTTAAGATAAACAAGCATGCATACACATTCAGGATTATTTTGAACTCTCTGAGGCCTGAAACTTTGTTTTCTTTTTCCCCTCAGCTTTATTGAGGTATACTTGACAAATAAAATTATATATGTTTAAGGTGTACAATGTGATTGGATTTGATATATGCATGCATTATGAAATGATTACCACTATCAAGTTAGTCAGCATATCCATCACCTCACATAGTTACCTTTTGTGTGTGTATGTGTGTGTGTGATGAGAGGTACTGTGTTAGCAAACTTCAAGTCTACAAGACAGTATTATTATCTATATATAGTCACCATGCTGTACATTAGATCCCCAGAGCTTATTCATTTCATATCTTTATCTCTCTGTATCCAACCCTCAGACCAGTGCCTAGCACCTAGTTGAGACACCATACATTTTTGTTAGATATTATCTGTTGATGAATGGACTTTTTGAGGTTCTGGTAGGTCCTGTTCCAGTATCTTGGAGGACCCTCAATGCAAGTCAGAAGCAGCCGGCCAGATACATGGTATTGGCCTGCTTCCTGTGGAGTCAAATACCACACGTTCACATTGACGTAAACCAGTGGCCAAGGGTCCTGCTCACATTTCCAAGCCTCTCACCTATTCTAACTGCAGGTTACACGTTACCCTTGCCTGAAGTCTCTTCTCCTTCCCAGATGGATTTTGATGTTCAAGGTCGGAGAACCCCACCCTCTTAAAAACTGAAACCGGTTCATGATACTAGGATATGACTTGGTAACAAGTCAGTCTCAGTATTGTTACACTCTGTGGGGATGGAGAAGTATTTGATGCTCCTCCTACTTGTCATGCTTTTGGGTGAAGGAAAACAACATGGCAACTTTAAGAGGCTAGAATTTGCAGTCAGACAAACTAAGGGTTTGATCCTGCCTCTGCAATTTACTAGCTCTGTTATCTTGAATGAACATCTCAACTTCTTTTTGAACACCTTAACTGCTTAATGCCTCTGTCTCCTCATCTGTAAAATAGGGGCAATAGTACCTACAACAAAGAATGTTTGTGATAGTTAAAGGAGATGGTGTATGTAAATTGCTTAGCATAGTACCTGGCTCTCCTAGGCTCTCCTGACCTTCCACCTCTCCAAGGGTGTAAAGTGCAGGTGTTAGGATTTGTTGAGCACTCCCTGTATACCAGGCACTATTCTAGGTGCTGGGATAAATTAATAAACAATACAGACAAAAACTCCAGTCCTGGTGGAACAATTTTAATGATAATTATTTTCTTTAATATAAAGTAAAATTTATAGGTTCATTGAATCTTCAAAACCTCCAATCTTATAAAAATGGAAACTAAATTTAGGATGAAATCAAAGCAAAATCAAGTATAAATGATGGTTATAATTGATTATAAGATGTTAGTCAAGGCATTGACTAACTTTCAGAGGGTTAAATCTGTTGCACACTTTTTAAAGTTGTGGATTCAGAAAAACAAAAGAAAAAGAATGAAAGCCATAATTAATTTTGATTAAAGAATAAACCACTAATTTTTCTTAAAAATATATATATATGAATATATAATTTCCAATATACAAAAATATATCCCCAAATAAGTTTCATATTCATAGAGCATGTTTGGCTCTTAAATTTTAAAAGATTCCTAAGTCCTTTTAAAATTATAAAGTCCTGGGGCTTCCCCGGTGGTGCAGTGGTTGAGAGTCCGCCTGCCGATGCAGGGGACACAGGTTCGTGACCCTGTCTGGGAAGATGCCACATGCCACGGAGCAGCTGGGCCCGTGAGCCATGGCTGCTGAGCCTGCGCGTCCGGAGCCTGTGCTCCGCAACGCGAGAGGCCCACGTACCGCAAAAAAAAAAAAAATAATATATATATATATATATAATATATATATTATATATATAATATATATATAAGTCCTCAATAATTTATGTCACGAAATGATTTTTAAATAAGATTTATTCCATTTATCAAACTTAACCCCAAACTATATGTCAGTATGCTGCATACTCCCCCCAAAACAGATTTTTAAGCTTCTTGGATGAAAAATAACTTCCTTTTTTTTCAAAGGACATTTATTATCCTCCACATTCAAATAAAGTGGGTCAGATAATAGGCCTATCAAATAGACATGCAGGAGAAAATATACATATTAAACAAAATGAAGCCCTTTGTAATGGGTAAATGTAAGAAGTGTCCAGCTAAATGAAAAATAGTTTACTACATCAAAAACTGTACATGGCAAAAGAGTAATTGTTTATATATCCATTTACAGTATAATGGAATCTTGAAGTAATGTGTGGTTGATGAATTTAGCATTTGCCCTTGTTGATGGAACCAGAGAGCCGCATCTCATGCCATCCTGTATGTGCGTGACATATAAGCGGTAAGAGAATTGGAGAACTAGGGAAAGGCCAAGAGTACTGAAGCTGAGTGGTGAAGAGAGGCAAGCAGATGCTTCCTGCCACTACCTTCCCTAATAATCTACTGAAGGTATCTTTTGAGTTTATGGTTTATTCTTTATCTATTGCTTGCCTACAGTGTAAAACGGACTGTTACAAGTGTTATGCTGTGATATATGTTGGATAGTATGAAATGATACATCCTGCTCTCAGGAAGCTCACACAATTCTAAAAAGAAGGAAGAGAGCTTTTCAGAATTGGGCAGTGTATGGTTATTGAGGGGATAAAAAAAAGCACTTTTACTAGTGTGACTAAAGAGGAGGTGATGTTAACTCTGGACCTGGAATCGGGCAAAATGCCACTGAGATACTGAGGATGGCAGAGAGGGAGCAGCAGCAGAGGCTCGGAAACAGGAGGGTGATGAGGCTGTAGAGACAACAGGGAAGGAGTGGGGAGGAACTTCCAAAGAGTCAGCGCTTGTGAGTGACGCTGGCAGAATAATTGCCAGGAGATGGAAGTGGAGTGCAAAAGTGAGGTTTATATTTCTAGAAGACATTTTCAGTAATAATAATTTAGATAATTTTTCTTCCCGTTACATAATTGTGCCCTCCAGGAAACAAAAAGAGTGAATGCACTTCCAGCAAGTTAAGAACTTTGGGTTTGTACTTAAATGATCTGTGTTTGTGTCCTGCTTTGAGGATTACCAAGAAGTTAGGTCATTCTTCTTTCTAAAGTGAAGATACACCCACCTGCTCTTACCTCAACTATGGTTGTTTTGAGGTTGAATCAAATGGATAAGGTGTGAATGCTTTCTGGACCCTGGGATGCAAGTGTAGGGTTTATAGTATAAGGTAAAATTAAGTAAAATGAAGATTCGGGCTAAGCACCTGCACAGTGAACCAAAACAAAGGCAGCAAATGACAGAAATGAAAGAAAGACTAAGACTTGCTGAAAGCATTCTGATGGAAAAGGTAGTCATTCTTGTATCATTATTCAGAAGATAATTACGCAGTGTAAAAGCCTTTCTTAAGTGTGGAGAACGAGTCTCCCGTCTACTTGCTAATTTACTGTCATCTGAGATGTGGCTGCAGTTCATTGTGACTATATAGAAGAGGAAATCCAATAACATGGTTTACTAGTCCTGGTTCTACCACTTAGGGCTTCAATAAACTCTACAGCCTCTTTCTTTCTCTCTCAATTGGGGATAATAATAGCTTGGAGCTGTTGTATGGGTCAACAGATTATCCTTGTGATTTAAAGGAAGATGAGAATTTCAAGTGTAAAACAGTTAAAAAGACATTCAGTTTCTTTTTTGTTTTGTTTGTTTTTGAGGGCAGAACACAGAACACTTATCTCATGTCTATCCTCCAGTCCGGACTGAGCCCCAGTCAATAGGAAGCAGAGACATCCACCACTTCTCAAGGAGAAGGAAAGGGCTTTTACAACTCCACGTCTGACCTTCTATCACTAAGAACAACACCAATCATTTAAGAACTATCATAAGTGTGGCATCCCTGGGGAGGCTACTGACTAAACAAAAAATAAAGATCCCTGTCCTGTGTCACATTCCACTGTGGGAGATCGAACAACAAATATTTAAGCATAAGTAATTATATACTATATATATTAGGAAGTATGTAAGTTCAATGGAGAAAAATAAAGCAGGGAGAGGGAAGGTAAAGTGTGGGTGATATTGGGACAAAGATTAGAAAGAGGTGAGAGAGCAAGCAATATGGATATCTGGAAGAACATACCAGACAGAGGAAAGAGCCAGTGGAAGGCAGTGATCTAGTGAACTGCCTGGCTTGTGAAAGAATCAGTGGGTTAGTGGTTGTGGCTGGAGCACAGTGGGGGCCTGGGTGGTACTGAAGGTGAGCTCACAGACGTAAGGGTGGAGTCAGATTGTGTAGTTATGGCCATTCTAAGGACTTCGGCTTTTATTCAGAGAGATGGGAAGCTGCGAGGGGGTTTGTTGTTGTTTTTTGTCTCTGAAATTTTTAATGCAATAGGAAAATGCCCATGTCATGTTCCATGGGGAAAGCAAGATACAAAACTAACATACGATATTAATAGTGTTTATTTCTCGATGGATATTGGTAATTTCTCTTCCATTTAATTTCTTTATCTTCCAAAAAAAGAACAAATGCTCTAGGATAGCCTTATTATTTTTTAAACTAATGAATTAATTGTAATGGTGGCATCTCTGATAACGAAGATATTTTGTCTCAAGTGTGAGATGATATTCTTGCTGAGAATTTTTTTTCTTAGTAAATTGTTACTTTGTTCAAGTAGCCCTTGAGCTTGGGTGGTATGGTGGGGACCTGGGGGCTGTGGGGTAGATTGTCCATTAATTAATTAATGGTGATTAGTGTATAAACACAGAGAAGTCCTGTCATGTCAGTTATGAATAGCCAAGAGAGGCAGGGTAGGCTACTGAGTATATTTAACCATACATTTGTAAATAAAATAAATATTTACTTAGATGATAGGTTAATTTCACTTCCCACTTGCTAACCTCAGTACCTTAAATGGAGCAAAAAACTATGTGCAGTGGAGAAAATTGATACTTCTAGAACTCTATAAACTCCTGTTTCTCTTAATATGTATTTTATTTATTTTGTCCTTAGCTTGTGACTTTGTCAGATCATTTTCATGATTTCTGGCTGCACCTGTTCTAGTACAGATTGAGCTGCTCTTTAGAATGTAGGTGCTACTTACTCTTTTAATTAACACCTCTTCTGCTTCTAATTCAAAAAGGCTACTTAATTTCTCATGGGTGGGATTTCAGCCAAAGAGTGACATGATTCAACTTTAAGTTTTAAAAGGATCATTTTGATTTCTTTTGGAGGAGGGAGGCAGGGAAGAGTCGACTCAGGGATACCAGTTTGGGGGTTATTTCAGAAGTCACCAGACACTGGTGACTCAGACGAGGGTGGCAGCAGTGAAAACGATTAAGTGTTTAGATTCTGGGTTTATTCTGATGGTAGAGCTGATAGATTTGTAATGATTTTACCCAAGCTTTCTGAAGCCTAGAGGTCAATACCTTCCCATTTCTTTGTATCGGTAATTAGATTGAAAAGTGGTTCAAGTTTAACTTCACATTCATATGTCAGTTTACCCTTAAATAATCGCTGGTTTAAGAATTCCTTCTCTTTTTTTCTCCTTTGTTATCTTCTACTCTTGAGTGTTTTTCATTGTATAAGACATTTACATGTAATATCAAAAAGAAGTGTCAATATATACTACTACAAAGTTAAAGTGATATATATCAGCTATATTTATGTGGTGGGTGAGTGAGTGATGACATCCTAGCTTTCAAAGTCCCGAAGTCCTAGTTGTCTTCTATCCTCTTTCTTTCTCCTGCTCTCCTAAAACAAAAACAAAAGTAAAAACCAAAAACAACTGTTCTCCATTCATAGGTATTTTGCTCCCAACAAGATGCCAAGATGTAGCTCTTAAACTAAGTTATATTGGCAAAGCTTTTTAGCTATTAGCAAATGTTTTTCAGTTCAGTTTAAATGTCATTTTACATCCAAACAAGCACTACAACCTTATCAGGCTGGACTGGTTCAGGTTTTGTTTATCAGAGCATCTCTAAACACATCCTGAATAGAAAAGCATATATTCTTTTCCCTAAGTTGTAGGCTACAACAAATCTGGGTTCCAGAAGCAGTTGTTTTGGTAATATGGAAGGAGTTGTTTGAAAGGCAAGTAAAAATGCATCAGATGAAGTTATTCTTGATTCTTTATTAATGCTTGAAAAAAGAGGTTATTATTTTCTTCTGAAAGAGAAAAGAGGAGAAGGAAATAGAAGAAAAATAAAGAGGGAAAAGAGAACTATATCTTTTTCTAATGCTTGCTACTTTCCGAAAGAAAAATAAAACTAGTCAGTCCAATTTGCAATTTAGTCATACTCAGTTAATTGTTTTTCTTGAATTGGCCAAACCACCACATATCAAACAATCCCAGCTTTCCAAACTTTGTATTTTACATCAAGATCTGATGTTTTTCCCAGGTTGCAAAGGACTTAAATTAATTTGACCTTTCTTGCTCTTTTGTTCCTTGCTCTGTTTCCCCACATCCACTTGGTCACACAGTGTGAAATGGATAATTTTTGTTTGAGCATCATTTGAACCTCTGTTTGGAGTAACCCTATTGGCTACTGATTAGATAGGAAGATGAAAAAGCCAGAAGGGAAGAAAGGGAGTAGGAGATTGTGTGCCTCAGCTGCAGCCATTATGTCACAAAGGAAAAGGAAGGAAACAAAAGAGGCAGGTGGAGAAGACAGTGATGACAGCTGGGTTCAAAACTGAACGTTTTTCCAACCGAATGAATCTTACACTATCCACGAGGCAGTAGGAGAGCAGGACAGTCTGATCACGTGGTTAACATATTTACTTAAAATCCAAATTGTGGTATACTAATACTTTAAGTATTTATATGTAAATCAAGGTTAACTTGAACTCTATATTATTTATGTGTAAATTTTAAATTCGGCTTCCCTGCCTCTTTTCCCAATAGTGTGACCTCAGCAACTTCATGGAGATAAATAGATTGAGAATGAGCCATAAGCTGCAGCCGTTTAGATATGGAGTTAATTAAATATGAGTGGGAATCAGCATGAGGAAATGGATGTAAAGGAAAAGGGGGACATAAAAACTTTAAAGAACAATAAAAAGAGGAGGAATTCAAAACAGAAAAGAGAACGAACAGTCAGACACAAATGAGAGATGGTCATGATCATAAGCCATCAGGAAAATGCAAATTAAAGCCATGATGAGATACCCCCACTGAGATGGCTGTAATCAGAAAGACAGATAATAACGAGTATTGGGGAAGATAAGGAGAAGTTGGAACGCTCACATGTTGCTGATGGTAATGTAAAACTTTGGAAAACTGGTAGTTTCCTAAAATGCTAAACATAGGTTTAACACATGACTCAATAATTCCACTCTAGGTACCTACCCAAGAGAAATAAAAACATGGCCACACAGAAGGTTGTACATAGATGTTCATAGCATAGCAGCATTATTTATAATAGCAAGAAGTAGAAACAATTCAAATGTCTGTCAGCTGGGAGATGGGTAAGCAAAAATGTAACATATCCATTCAATGGAATACTGTTGTGTTCCACATGCTACATGCTACAACATGGATGGACCTCAAAAACTTTATGCTAAGTGAAAGAAGTCAGACACAAAAGGCCACACATTATATGAGTCCATATTAACTGTCCAGAAAAGGCAAATCTGTAGCAACAGAAAGCATAGTGATTGCCTGGGTTGACCTGGGGATGGGAACAGGGAATGACTGCTAATACGCACAAGGTTTCTTTTTGGTGCAATGGAAATGTAAAATTAGACTGTGGTGATGGTGGCACAACATCATAAATTTACCAAAACTCATTGAATTGTACATTTATTTATTTTTTTTATTGGAGTATAGTTGCTTTACAATATTGTGTTAGTTTATACTGTACAGCAAAGTGAATCAGCTACATGTATACATATATCCCCTCTTTTTTGGATTTCCTTCTCATTTAGATCACCACAGAGCATTGAGTAGAGTTCCCTGTGCTATACAGTATGTTCTCATTAGTTATCTATTTTATACATAATATCAACAGTGTATATATGTCAATCCCAATCTCCCACTTCAACCCACCCCCCTCCTTTCCCCCTTGGTGTACATACGTTTGTTCTCTATATCTCTGTCTCTATTTCTCTTTGTAAATAAGACCGCCTACACCAATTTTTTTCAGATTCCACATATATGTGTTAATATACGATATTTGTTTTTCTCTTTCTGACTTACTTCACTCTGTATGACAGTTTCTAGGTGCATCCATGTCTCTACAAATGACCCAATTTTGTTCCTTTTTATGGCTGAGTAATATTCCATTGTATATATGTGCCACATCTTCTTTATCCTTTCCTCTGTTGATGGACATTTAGGTTGCTTCCATGTCCTGGCTATTGTAAATAGTGCTGCAATGAACATTGGGGTGCATGTGTCTTTTTGAATTATGGTTTTCTCTGGGTATATGCCCAGTAGTGGGATTGCTGGGTCATATGGTAGTTCTATTTTTAGTTTTTTAGGGATCGCCATACTGGTTCTCCATAGTGGCTGTACCAATTTACATTCCCACCAACAGTGCAAGAGGGTTCCCTTTTCTCAACACCCTCTCCAGCATTTATTGTTTGTAGATTTTTTGATGATGGCCATTCTGACCAGTGTGAGGTGATACCTCATTGTAGTTTTGATTTGCATTTCTCTGATGATTAGTGGTGTTGAGCATTCTTTCATGTGTTTGTTGGCAATCTGTATATCTTCTTTGGAGAAATGTCTATTTAGGTCTTCTGCCCATTTTTGGATTGGGTTGTTTGTTTTTTTGATATTGAGCTGCATGAGCTGCTTGTATATTTTGGAGATTAATCCTTTGTCAGTTGCTTTGTTTGCAAATATTTTATCCCTTTCTGAGGGTTGTCTTTTCATCTTGGTTATGGTTTCCTTTGCTGTGCAAAAGCTTTTGATTTAATTAGGTCCCATATGTTTATTTTTGTTTTCTCATGAATTGTACATTTAAAATGAATAAACTTATGATGTGTGAACTACATCTCAAAAATCCATTAAACATTTTCTTAAAGGTACAAATTAGGCAAAACAAGTTTAATTAGGTCCCATTCGTTTATTTTTGTTTTTATTCTCATGAATTGTACATTTAAAATGAATAAATTTATGATGTGTAAACTATACCTCAAAAAATCGATTAGGGCTTCCCTGGTGGCGCAGTGGTTGAGAGTACGCCTGCCGACGCAGGGGACACGGGTTCGTGCCCCGGTCCAGGAAGATCCCACATGCCGCGGAGCGGCTGGGCCCGTGAGCCATGGCCGCTGAGCCTGCGCGTCCGGAGCCTGTTTTCTGCAACGGGAGAGGCCACAACAGTGAGAGGCCCGCGTACCAAAAAAAAAAAAAAAAAAAATCGATTAAACATTTTCTTAAAGGTACAAATGAGACAAAACCATGAATCTAGAGACCTGGAGGTCAAAGATAGCAACATATTAAAGGAGAGTGGGAATGATAAGTGATGTCAGTTGTAGAAGAGATGTGTGAAAACTTAAAAGACAAACTTCATGTTTGTCTCTCTGATTTTACCAGGGAAGCCTTTCAACTGATAGTCCAGCCTGCAGGTGTCTGCAAGAAAATCCTCCATTACTCCAGGCTGTAATACCTGTCCTGTGGCCACGGAGCAGCTCATAATGATCCTACAATAATCTGCTCATTTAAATAGGGTTCATCATGCATAGACTGTTAGGGTTTGTTGTTGTTTCGGTGCAACTCTGGGTAGACTATTGTTCAGGAATTATTTTAACAGGAGTTAACTAGGTCCAGAAAATTGTCCTTGTTTGTTACTGTTCCAAAGCCCCAGTACAAGCTATACTAACCCTATGATTGTGAGCGATGGAAAAAAGAAGGGGTAGGGTTGGGGAAGGAGGAGAAATGGAAGAGAACAAGTTTTGCCAGCAAGTTCACATTCTTTACTTTTATAGAGATAGTTTTCCTTTAGAAAAGCTCCTAAGAATAAAGAGTCAACTTATATTTTTCAATGTGGTCAGAAGGTATTCTCTACAGGAAAGAATTACTAGGCACATGCACAATACATAGATCACTCATTTCAAATGAATTAAAAATAAAATAAACCTAATAATAAAACTCAGAATTACTTATTTTTACCATGATCTAATTCTCAGGAATGACAGTGTTTGGGGATCATTGTTATGGATATTAATTACTTTCTTACCAGTTATTGAAGGCAGCTGTGGCTAAAACATGTATTTTGAGTGCCAGGTTATAAAGTTTACTATAATGTAATTCACTAGATACCAGAAACCACAGAAAAATGGGTTCCTATTTTGTAGTTTTTCTACCACTTAAAATTAATTCCAAAGTGTTGGCTAAAATAAGTTGCCAGTTACTTATTTTTATGCTTTTTTCATCTTCAAATATTCAGGATCTGAAAATTTTAAGTTAGAGCTAAAGATGACTTAGTACTTCTTGACTGACGTTTTTGTTTTAAAAGTCAGCAGTTAATTAAGAACACAGTGAGGGGTTTTTAAAATAGACTATGAGAGACTTGTTTCCGTTTGTTGGTTTGTTCTAATAGTTTGTATTAGCAAGTGTTTTATCACCCAAATTACAGTGAGGTACAAAGAAAAATCCTAGGTTTCATTGTCTGGCATTTGGAAAGGCACCTATTTTTCTGCTGGTTTGGACATGCACATAGTGAGCTCATGGAGCATTTGTTTTCCTGACCTCTGGAATAAAAAAGCAACCTGGGGCTTCCGTGGTGGCGCAGTGGTTGAGAGTCCGCCTGCTGATGCAGGGGACACGGGTTTGTGCCCCTGTTTGGGAAGATCCTCAGCGGCCCATGAGCCATGGCCGCTGAGCCTGTGCATCCAGAGCCTGTGCTCCACAACGGGAGAGGCCCACCTACCACAAAAAAAAAAAAAAAAAAAGCAACCTGACATTAAAGACAGGGATAAAATACTGGGCTGCTGCTTATAGGCTTATTGGTGTGTTTGTTGTCACAATAATTGTTTGGAAGCATTTTTATTTGATGTTTAAATTTCAGAGCAGGTTCTTACGAGTATCCAGGGGAAGAGAGTATAGGACCGGAAGGTGAATCATCCTTTGATAACTGAGTGGACATCTGCACAAAAACAGTGTGCTCTGTTATCACATGACGTCAGGAGCTGTACACTGCTTGCTCTTACTGAAATCATATTTCATCATTTTATATTTATATATATGTTTTGTACGTATGTAAAGCAATGACAAGAAGGCATCTGGCATCACAAAGCAGGGATCTCACATTTGGGATCTTTTCTTGTATCAGAACCACTTTGATAACTACCTTACAAAATAGGTTAAATTTTTAAAAAAATGCTCTCATTAATTATCACAGTAGATATTTACAGTCATCCCTTGGTACCCATGCAGGATTGGTTCTAGGGCTCCCGTGGTTACCACAATCTGTAGATGCTCAAGTCCCTTATATACAATGGCATATTCTATATATCACATCCACACACCCTGGGGACAGTGCACAGTTGAGGCAGTTCTTCTTCAGATTCCTCAGGAACAATGGCATTTCTGACTGGAATTGGTAAAACTGGGAGACAGAAACAGCTGGAGAATAAATATAAATGCCACCAGTGTCCACTTTAGTTTACTGGATTTAGACCACTTGTGGCTATTAGACAATGAAAAGGTAGATGACCACAGCTGATTCATTTTTCTACATTTTAGGGAGAGAGCAAGGGCAGTTATGACCTCTATGATTCATTCCCATCCATCAAACAAATCAGTCCCTAATCAGAGAAATCTGGATTGTATGCACGGAAGAGTGCTAGGGAGTCCACAGAAATTCCTTGCCCTGAAAAAGAAATATCTTCTAGTACAAGAATTTTCAGACAATAGTGTATGAATCCTTTTTCCTCTGATTGCACTTAATCTTCCTAGAAGTCCAGTAATGCAATATGTATTTCTAGTCCCATTTGACATGATTTAAGATATTTAAATAACTTAGCCAGAGTCACAATGTCATTGGCTGAAGCAGAAGCAGATACCCCCCTTCCCCAAGGAGAGACTGACACGATAAGAAGCAAAACCAGTCAATCAAGTAAATGAGCAGATTTCTGTAAACAGAAGTCTCATTTGACTGTCTCACCTTAAAATTGAGGGTTCCTCATTTGTATCTGCCTCTATGAAGTTTTAGGAGTCATAGAATTATTTTCTTCAAGGAGAAGAAGCCAAACTGTAATCTGGAAGCATTTCTATGTTAGTTTTAGTAAATACCTAAAGAAATTTCAGAAGAAAAGGATCTCGCATATTCAGAAATTAATTGTGATTTCTTTGTGTGTGTACCTAATTTTGTATTTTCCTTGAAAGAAGACCCCCCAGTTCATATACAATTCAAACTATCCAAAATTTGAATACACTTCTAACTATAGTTCATCAGTCCTCTAGGTTGATAAAGGGAAACTAAAAACTTTCAGACAGAATGGGTGTTAAATTAAGCTGAATTCATTGCTAGGCAAATCAGGGAAAACCTGACCCAGCTCAGAGGTATTGGGATCTGAGGCAGAGGACCTTCAGATTAACTGACAAGGAAATCTCAGAGCCCGTGAGTTGTGAGGATTTACGTGGATATACATTTGTACAAGAGCGAGCAGCCCCTGAGAAGATGGTCTCAGCAACCCAAGGCAAAGGTGGCTTACAAAGGTGAGGGCCCAAGATTCTGTAAGGAAAGTGGATTGTTCCTTTAAACAAGCCCTTGGCTTCTCAGCCCAGCATGCTGGGTTACAGTGGAAATGAGTAGGGGTGAAGCAGACTGTTTGCTGAACCCAAGTCCCTGGGGGGTTTTCATGAGCTTCATTGAGTCAGTTGCTTAGGTGCACACATAGTACACTTGAATTGCAGACCATAAAGGATTGTAAATCTCCATCAGCCTATCTTTCTGGTATTTCTGGTGACTTTTAGAAGTGGTTGCTCAGGTGCCATCTTTTGAGGCCCTGACTACATGCTATGTTGCAGTCTCTCACACCGTACAAATCAGGGTCCTACAGAGGAAAAGCCCAGGACAAATTATCTTGATCAGTGTGATAGCCAAAGTGAATTCCATTTGATAGAGGAGGATGCTCACAAATACATGTTTTATCTACTCTGCTTTAAATTTTGTCAGCCTGGGCAAAAACATGACTCCGAAATAGATATCTGCTAAGGGATTTTCCCTGACAAAAGAGCAATGGAAAATACTTTCCACTAATGATCTCATCTGTAGCTTCTCAGCATTTCCAACTGTTAAACACTGTTAAAAAAGAAATACAGTGTTGTGAAAAAGAAGAGGGTCTCTGTAGGAGGTTTTGTATTATGTCATTGTTGGCAATTTAGTCTCTGCAGAACCCAAAATATGGTTTGGCATCTCTTTGGCTTGACTTGTAAAAGGGAGCTATTTATGTAGAATAATTTATGCACATGGCAAAATGAGTGTAAATTACTCATTTAATATTAACTTTTTTCTGGTTATGAAAAGTGCTTATTATAGAAAATTTGGAAGATTAAAAAAAAAGATTTAAAGAAGAAAAACCCACACTTTTATGCAACACAGAAATAGTCACATTCTAATACACATATACATTATAATTATAAGCATACAATTTATAATACAATTTGTTTGTCTTTATTTTGTTTAGTTTTATGTGAAGGGTATCTTCCTCCATCATTAGAACATGAGAGCATTTTTTTTTTTTTTTTTTTTTTTTTTACTTTTGGCTGTATTGGGTCTTCGTTTCTGTGCGAGGGCTTTCTCTAGTTGTGGCAAGCGGTGCGTGGGCCTCTCAATATCGTGGCCTCTCTTGTTGCGGAGCACAGGCTCCAGACGCGCAGGCTTAGTAGTTGTGGCTCACGGGCCTAGTTGCTCTGCAGCATGTGGGATCTTCCCAGACGAGGGCTTGAACCCGTGTCCCCTGCATTAGCAGGGAGATTCCCAACCACTGCGCCACCAGGGAAGCCCGGGACGGCATGATTTTTAATGATGCAAAATATTCCACCCTAATGTTCTTTCATTATTTGTTTTCCAATAATTGAATATTTTAATTGTTTACAAATTTTCCTGATTTTTAGGTCTGTAATGGACATCTAGTATACAAACTTTTGTTCATGTTTCTGATGTTTTTCCTTAGTTGTGTTATCTAGCAGCACAATTATTAGGACAAGGGCAGAACTTTTCTTTGAGTCTTTAAATAAATTGTCGATTTATATTCCCCATAGTTTATACCACTTTGCATTTCCACTAGTTAGTTAGATATGAAGTGTTTATTTTGTTACACCCAACCATTATTACATATTATAAGCTAAACACAAAGCCATTTCTATTTTGTTTTTCCATGCATTTCTTTGACTATTTATAAGGTTGCATAATTTTTCATAGATTTATTGATCATAAATTTTCAATTTTGTGGATTGTTTATTCATGTTCTTTACCTGTGTTTCTGTTGGAGGGCTAAGGATTTTTTCTGAACTGGTTTTAACAATCTTAAAAATGTTATACTTCAAACGTGTATTCTGAACACCTAGAACAAGACGTGAGGCTCTCAAAACTGGCTAATAAATGAAATAATTTATATATTTTTCCCTTGGATTACTATCTACAAGTTTCAACTTTTTTTCTTCTTCAGGACAATCTCCAGAGAATGACCTAAGCAAACATGTCTAAAACTGAGAAGTGTTTGGTAAATATGACTTGTTTAGCAAGTAATTGTTCGAGAAGACTTCCCATTGCATAGATATTCTATAGAGAAATATTAAAACAAGGTGCCCAGATTGAATAATGTTCTCTCAAAGAAGGTAATGCTTGAACTTGAATTGGTCTTTTACATCCTCATTAGAAATTTTCGTTTGATAAAAATATTCTAGGGGCTTCCCTGGTGGCGCAGTGGTTGAGAGTCCGCCTGCCAATACAGGGGACACGGGTTCGTGCCCCAGTCCAGGAAGATCCCACATGCCGCGGAGAGGCTGGGCCCGTGAGCCATGGCCGCTGAGCCTGCGCGTCCGGAGCCTGTGCTCCGCAACGGGAGAGGCCACAACAGTGAGAGGCCCGCGTACCACAAAAAAAAAAAAAAATTCTGTATTCATATCTATATTCTTTCTACCTTCCTACCTCCCTCCTGCCCTCTTCCTCCTCTTCTCCTCAAGAATCATATGCAATTGAATAAAAAAATTGTATAATAAAGGATATAAAATATAGAAGAGGTCAGAGGAGGGATGGCTCATATAAGGAAGGATTCTTGCGGTAGGACTTGAGGTGAGTCTAGAAATATGTGGCTAGTGGAACAGGTCAGAGAGAAAAAAGAAAAGCATAGAGTCAGAAACAATTATGGCATTTGAGGAATCATAAGAAAATGGAATTTTTCATAGTTGAATAATTGATCCTAGATTGTGTCACTAGTGTGAAAATAGATGGATGAGGTTTGGCTTCCTTTTGTCCTCCCCTAGAAAGATCTCAGATCTGCAGCCAAAGAGCTGATTCTCCTCAGTTTGATCTCTCACATCACAGTGTGCTTATGAAATTTGGAAAGCCATCTAAGGAATTTCAAACATTCTGAATACAAAATGCCTTTTTTCACCAGCCAGGAGTCACCCTCATCACTAAACAAACTGGCCAATTTTAGAGTATTTCCTGCTTTGACTTGTTACTGATGCAGCATCTGGCAGGAACACGGTGCTGCTAGTTGCAGGAAAGTTCAGGAAAGTTCCAAGGACTCCAGCTGGCTAACTTCAGTGTGAGAAGAAAGTCTGCCATCAAAATAGCTGCCCTCCACCTGTTTTGTCCTGATTCTTTTCTAGTGCATCTTCACTCTTACAGTTTCTAGAATTTGACAAGAACTTCTGGCCTCAGAACTTTCTAGATATCTCTGTAGACACCTAGAATGTTCCTTTCCATTTCTACCTGCTTTAACTCTTACTCTTTCATCAGCTCCCAGCAACTGAAGTGTTCCTTTTAAGGGAATCCCTTCCTAAGTGCCAGTTGAGTATCTGCCTTCAAGGCACATTTTGGTTTTCCTTCCTTGGTGGTACTTTGAACAGATATAATTGAATGACTTGTTTAATGTGTGATAAGGACCTGTTTCCCCTCCTTAGATAGACATGTAAATAAAAATCATTCCTGATCTCACATTCAAGCAGTAGCTTTCTTTAGCTCTATAATCAAATTTGATTTTTAATTTTAAGCCCAGTAAAGCTTAAAAGGATCATAGATAATAATGACAGAAAGTTCCATTTACATTTTTTTTTTTTTTTTTTTTTGCGGTACGCGGGCCTCTCACTGTTGTGGCCTCTCCCGTTGTGGAGCACAGGCTCCGGAGGCGCAGGCCCAGCGGCCATGGCTCACGGGCCCAGCCGCTCCGCGGCATGTGGGATCTTCCCGGACCGGGGCACGAACCCGTGTCCCCTGCATCGGCAGGCGGACTCTCAACCACTGCGCCACCAGGGAAGCCCCCATTTATATTTTAAAATAGCTTATTTGGTTAGTTTTTAGTTCTTGTGCTCATGTGCAAATTGCAAATAAAGTAATCATAAGTAATTCAGTCAACACAAGGTTATTGAGTTTCTCCTAGGTTCTGGGCACTGTCCCAATCCCTGAGATCCGGTGGTAGACAACCATCATGACAACAGCAACAAAGTCTCCTGCTCTCGTGGAGCTCACACTTTAATGGGACATGTGGAAATAAATAAATAAATAAATAATTCATAACTGAGGTAGTGATAAATGCTGTACAGAAAGAAAATAAAGTCCAGTAAAGAAAAAGATGCAGGTGCTATTAATTCCAGAGGAAGTGCCTTGTTATTTTTTTTTAATATTTTGAAATTTTATTAGTTTCCATTCAGTAAATTAGAAGGGAACTTTTTAGGAAAATTTAAAAACACATCAAATTCATAAAATATATTATTTCAAAGTTATAAAATTAATGCATGTTCTTTATAAAAAGTCACACAGCAGGTAGGGTAAAAATTGAAGGTGCCCCCTCATAATTCTTGTATTTATTTTTTCTTAGAAATGAAAATTAGAGACACTTTTCTATGTAGCTTATAGAAAAACACGGCTTTCTGGGATGTGGCTTTGAATGTTTATTTTGGGTCACATTTGGAATATACCTGTATTTGACATGTTATTTTCAATATCAAAATCAAGAAGTTTATGTAGCTATGCTTTTATAGAGAAAAATTTATATTTAGCAAACCTGTAGATGCTCTCCAGCATCCTGAATTGGATTAAATTGCACCACTTTCATTTTCTGAGTTAATGTGTTAAGTGCTGAACCTCAGTAGTGAAATTGTAAGAGGAAGGTGATTATTTGCACTTTCAATGTAATTTTATGTCTCTCCGGGTTGTTATTGGTAATAATGAAAGAATTATTTTCCTTCAACCTGGAGGATAGACTAAATGAAGAATCGGACTTAGAGTAAAGAATGTCCTCCAGTGAGCTGGTAGAAGAGAATTTTATTCCATCCCATAAGTTTATGAGACTAAAATTGATGTCCATCTGTCAGGATGGTTTAGTCCTTACTTTCTGACTGTAGGGCCTTGGGGATTAGCCATGCGGGGGCTGCTCATCTGTTTCCAGTTAAACTATTGTTGTTGTTGTCATTATCACTTTTGATAGTCTCTTATGGAATTTATAGGAGTTATTCCTTTCCATAAGGTAGAATTTTAAAATAGTATGGCTTGCTAGCTGTAAACATACATATATATATAAATCTAGTGAAAAAAATCCTTTTTTTATATCTGAAAGAGTAATATAAAGAATAAATATCTTTCTTACCAGTTCAGTTACTTAGCAGTCAGGATAGAAGGCTAAAGAGGCAAGGCAAAAATATTGATGGGATTTTCTCTCAAATCATTGTGTACATCAAATTAAAGTAGATGTTTAAATCATTAGGGTTTTTACCTGCATGAAGATTTTAGGAATATTAAAAGCTTATCCAAATGTTGCAAAATACTGGCCTTGTGTAAGACTTACATAAAAAAATAATAAGTCTTTCCTGAAGGATACAAAATAGGGCCCAAATAAGTGGAGAAACAAACCGTGTGTTCCTGGATCGGATGATTTAAGCTTTAAATTAAATGATAGATTTAGGGCAATTTAACTCATAATCTCAATTTGGGGAGAGGGGTTGGGGAATTGACAAATTGATTCTGAAGTTAATGTGCAAACATAAACAGCTAAATTTTTTTGAGAAAGATAATAATTTGGGTAGGGTACCAACTTAATATTAAAAGGTACTGTGAAATGACTATAAGTAAAGCAGTTTTGTTCTGGCATAGAAACAGACAAACAGGTATATAAAGAAAAATAGTGTCTAGAAATAGATCAGGTATTTATGGAGTTTAGTGTATGATAATGCAGTGTTTAAAAACTGTGAGGAAAGAATGTAGTATTTAATAGGCAGTGTTGAAAGAACTGATTATACATGTGGGAAATAAAGTAAAATTAGGTTCCACCCATGTATCATTCATATAAAAAACCATAAAGGGATTGCATGTTATAGAAATACTAGAAGAAAAGAGAGGAAAGTATCTATATAATTTTGGGCATAGGATATGTTTTCTTAATCAAGAAATAAAAGCAGCTTGCCATGAAGTAAAACTCTGATGGAAATGATTTTATAAGATTAAAGAGCAAACAGAGAAAACTTGTGTACCAGGAAAACTGAATGACATTTGTAGCCAGACAGGATGCTAATAATTTTATAAGCATCAATTCATTAACCTCTGGGTAAATATAACTTTTACCCACATTTTAAATAGGAGAAATTGGAAAATTATAATGTTAAACAACTTGCCCCCAATCACAAAGCTAATAAGTGATGGAGTGGTAGTTTGGGCTCTTAACCACATCACTGGGAACAAAGTCAAAAGAAAATGTATTTAGGCACTGTATTCATTTGCATTTAAATTTATTCTACCAGAAAAGTTGGCATTCACACAGGATATTTAAAGAATATCTTGGACTATTATTTCTTCTATGTTCAATACAGTAGTTTTAAAGAATCTAAAGTCTCTTCATAATATCCTTTAATCATGTTTAATGCAACTTACTAGTTATATCTTACAATTAAATATAATATAACTTTGCTTTACTTCTTTGAATCATTAAACCAATATCCTCCTTGGCAGATAGTACAAAGTAAACCCTTCTTACATGAAGTCTTTTTCCTCACAAATGCTTGTCTGTTTGATAGGAAATAAGAATAAAAATATCTAGTGATGGACCATCCATCTGTCTCCTCCCTCCTCCCCAACCAAACCTGAATAGCTTTCCAAAGCTCTCCTTATTTTTGCATTGAAATCATTACCTTGATTTTAGATAGACTGCATTTTTCAAAACTTTAATATTCATGACAAAAGTGTGAAGTGCAACTCTTGTCCCCAAGTCTGTGCCAATCTCTAATTCACATTTCATTCTCAGCTGCATATTCCTGATAAAAATGTCAGGAATATTTCTTTCCTTTATCAAAGCCTTTTATAATTCAGGCTTAACCAAACTCTCTCACATCATTTGCCTTTCTTCTTCTTCATGCCATCTTAGTTCTAGTCAAATTTCATTAATTGTTTGACTTCCCACCTCAAAACGGTCACTCATTTCATCCCCTCACCTGTTGTGCTGTTCCCCAAATTCCCTAAATTTCAAATGTGTCATCCTTCAAGATGTCATCCAAGTTTTACCTTCTTTAAGAAATGTATCTCAACACTTTGGAAATAATCTCTTCTTTTAAATTTCCCTGACCTCTTATATGCCTTGTGTCCTCTTTGCATTTTGAACATCTTATAAGATAGATATCTGTCTAATTCAATATTGTTTCCCTCAAAGTAATTAATATAGTGCCTCACACATAGTAGGTCTTTAATATGTTTCTTTAATCAATGAATTAATTCCTTGGGGCTTCCATGATTTATTTTGCAAATACATTCTAAAATGCTGCTTAAGACTTAAGGCTTTGAAATGCATCAATTAAAAAAATCTATTCCCCCTGGAAACTTTACTTAGTCCTTTATATATGTACATATGGATCTTGATTCATGGAAACATCTCTTTGGGATTGCATACATATACATGCATATATATGTATAAAGAGGGAATGTGGTTTTTAGAGAGCAGAAGAGACAGCATTAAGAAGGGGACAGACAGATGCAGGAACTCAGTGGCTGTCAGGAAGGTCTCTGCAGGCAACACCTGCAGCAGCATCCAAAAGTGCTTTGAAGGCTTTGGAGTGGTTATTCTGCTGAATAACTGAATATCCACAGAGCCAAGGTCTGTGACCTTGAGCACAGCAGATCTTTTCTGCTGAATATGATCTTATTCCAAGTGAAGTCAAATTATTCTTCCCAGTCGCCAAGAAAACCTCAAAGCTTTCAAATCACTTTGCCCTAAGAGATGCCTCAAATCTGCCAGGGCAGCCCACAGGACACAGGGACCACAGAATGCACTTGAATTATTTGGAAGCATAAAACTTTCCATTTTGTACAGAATTCTGATGCATCTAGGTTGTATGCCAAGTATAAAAAGGACTTTGACCTGAAGTAGGAAAGGCCGAAGGGCTGCCTCTGTGCCTTCCTTGAATCTGAGCTAGAAGAATAAAGGATTTGTTTTAGTGGAAAAAATCGCAAGGCCTGCCAGAGCCACGGACATTCCATCTTGACCCATCTGCCCACTCTTCCATTTTCTCTTTTCAGCATTCAGAGAGTGTGCTTTTTAATTAGTCAAACAAGCAACAGCAAATGAGGGAAGTGGGGAAGAAACTCTTTGTCTTCAAATTGAAATACATGTAAAGAAAACACAAGCAGAAATTTATTAAAAGGCTTTTGTGGGCTTCCCTGGTGGCGCAGTGGTTGAGAGTCCGCCTGCCGATGCAGGGGACACGGGTTTGTGCCCCAGTCCGGGAAGATCCCACATGCCGTGGAGCATCTGGGTCCGTGAGCCATGGCCACTGAGCCTGCGCATCTGGAGCCTGTGCTCTGCAAAGGGAGAGGCCACAACAGTGAGAGGCCCGTATACCAAAAGAAAAAAAGAAAAATCCCGAGCCATTGTTTATTATGGCACAGCAGCAAGGGAAGCAAAAAAGAGTTTTTTGTGCATTTGTCTATTAGAAGAAGGAAGAGGAGCTTAGGCACTTAAAATTTCAGCCTGTGGTGTACAGAGGTATCAACCTGTTAAAGAAAGACAGGCCTGTCAAGGAGAAATTGCTGATGGAGGGGTGTCAGCTCTTCTATTTCAGGACTAGCTCTTGTGTTGCGTCTTTCTTTATTTTAATCCCAGTTCTTTCTTCCATGACTTTCTCCTTAGAGTAGAACATCCTTGTTTTTAACGTCCACAGTGGGATATTTAGCTTCCATAAGCTTTTCATCAGCTTCAGGTTTTATTCTGACCAGCAAATAAAGAGCACTGTTCAAGACAGAATGTTTGCATTGAATTTTGCCAGAAATACTTATTAAACCTTATACATTTTGTATAATGAGAGTTTTGGAGATTGGCTAAAATTTTTAATTAAAAAAAACTGAAAACAATTGAATTCAGCTCATTGGGGGTTTCTTTGTGCTTGGGCAAATGTGATTGCCTGAATTGGCAGCAAGATACAACTCTAGATTGCTTCTTAGATGATTTTCCTTCAGGAAGGAAATGTATAAAATCAGCATCTGAATGGGTTGAAGATTCATGCATGTGGTTTTACGCAAAGATTGGCCCTTATAAAGAAAACTGTGACTTAAAATCAGATGCTTTCAAAGGTCAGTCTAATAACGTACATCAAAGGGGAGAGAGGAAATGCACTTTGTTCCCATTTTATGAGATAAAATATGACGACTACTTATTAATTAATCAAACAATATGCAAATGTAAAGCAATACTATACACAGGCAGGTCATGTCTGAAGTGTAAATTATAGCTTAAAGAGCTGCAACATTTTGTCACATTATTATAACTAAATTGGTACATTTATAGAGGCACAATTGTTACACGTTAAACTTGTAGGTCATATCTTTCTAAACCCTTGATTCTCTACCGTGGCACGTGGCACGTGGCACGTTTGAACCACCTGGGAAACTTCTGAAAGTGTCAATGTCAATACCCGGGGCAGGGACCGAGGCATTAATATTTTCCAAGGCTCTTTAGGTGATTTCATTGTGATGCCAAGTTGAGAACTACTATGAATATTAAATATAATATCAGATCACCTCAGCCTGATATACCTAATTATCTAGTAATTAGCTTCTTGTCACCATAGTTATATATATTCAATTTATGTTTATTTTTTATTATAAAGTGATACAGATTTTTTCCTACATTATTGGTAATATTATCAATTTAAAATAAAATGCATTGTCTGTTTTTAAGTAGGAATATTTGAATATTTAAGTCAAAGACTTTCATCATAATACTATAAATCAAAATAAACTGCAAAATTAAAATTTTGATGTTGAGAAGCTTAACATAATTAGTGCAAATATGGTAAGGTAGTCAAGATGATTACTTCACTTTGAGATAATAGCTGAGAAAAATAATAGTAATATTAACTGGTGATATGAAAGCTATAAAGCTATAATTTTGCATATTTTATCTAGGAGTTATGAAAGCTAAGTATCTGGGAAAGAGATTAAATTAGGATTGAACATCTTGGTGAAAAAGCTAGACTGTCCTATATTCTTCAAAATGAATATTTTCTTCCCTCTGAAACTGTGAAGGTGTCCATTCAAACCTGTCTAAAATAGCATTAGAAATGCAACAGACTGTAGTAGAAGGAGCATAGCATTCAGTCAGAGATCCAAATTCTAGTCTGAGGTATTCACAAGCTAAGTGTTTTTTGCCAAGTCTCTTAAATTCCCCGGGCCTTAGTTTCCTTATCTGTAAAATGAAAAGACTGAATTAAATCAGTGTTTTTCACATTTGAGTGGTGAACCGTTATTTTTATGAAGTTAATTTAGAACAATTCCTATTTCTATAAAAAAATAGAAGAGTGCATTGCAAGTACAAAGTCTATATACGGTATGTGAATCCTGGGTAACTGCGAAGAAATTTTCAAGAGACCTTGAATTAGAAGATCTCTTTAACGGTTTTATGAATTGTTCATGAGAAAGGCATGTAGTGTGGGGAATGGAGGGGGAGGCAACTTATTTCAAGTATGGGATATAAAATATATCACGTGTTCTTGCCATATAGTGTCAAGGCCAATGATCTTTAGAAAGAACAGACTTGTTTCAATAGGGTGTTTGGTTTACTCACAACAGGTAGAAAAGGAAAAAAAGCATTTATAGCTTGTGAATGTGAAAATATGTCTTATCCTTGAGATCAGAGAATTCTCAGTGTGAGAAGTGAACAGATGTATTGTGAATTACAGTTACTGATCAAGAGGTGGTTATTATTCAGTCTGGCCAGAATGCTCTCTCACCAATCAAATTACTTCCAAACTAGAAAGTGAGAAAGTGCTCTGCTTTTTGATTGCTTTGTTTATATTTCATCTATTTTATTGTATATTTTGTGCTGTTTGTTGGGAAGTGGGTTCTTTTCATGGAGAGTAAGGGAAGGGGGAAGGCCCAGTATTTTACAAGAAACATTGAATTTCAAGCTTAACTGGTTACTGGAAATAACTGGGAAGTAAAAAATAATAAGTATCAGGAGCACTACTCCAGTCTTAAGAAAGTAGGACTTAAGGGAATGGGTGCTAGAAATATGCTTTTATTTCTTCTTTTTTTATTGAGGTGGAGTTGATGTACAATATTATATGTTTCAGGCATACAACATAGTGATAAACAATTTTTAAAGGTTATATTGCATTTATATTTATTATAGAATATTGGCTATATTCCCTGTGTTGTACAATATTTTTTAAAGGTTTCTTTCCCAGGCGATTCTGATGACCGGCCCTGTTTGGGATCAACTGGCCTAGAGACTCAGCTTCTCATCTCAGCTTCACCTGTGCCTAGCTATAGACGCCAGAGAAAATCTCATAACCTTTAAAGGTCTCCTTTTTCCAGTTCTAAAATTTACATTTATGTGATTCACTGAGATTTCTGATAAAGTTTCACAGTTAAAAGAAAGTTAACCACAAATCAGACAATGTCCATTTTTTTAAAAAAATTGGAGCTTGAGACATAAGTTTATATTTAGTTGTTCTAAAAAGGAAATTGTAATAATTTCTACATGCTGGGAAGGGTTCTCTTTTAATATTAGATCCCAATGCCGACTTGTTGACAGTGTCAAGCGTTAATCAGTGAGTAGGCTGTCCTCTTATGTGATTCCCCCATATGCTCCTGTTTTATAATCCTGCCGGTTTCCCCTACTCCAATCATAAAAGTCTGAACTGGGAGTAAATATTTCTGACCAACACAAACTGAGCTAATCAAATTTCATCCCCTCTGGGGAATTTAGGACTTGAATGAAATTACTTTGAGTCTGGGGTTCGCTGTTGTTGAGTTATACGAGCGAGAGCAATACAACCCTATAGGAGACCAAAACTATGAGGAACTTAGATCTTCCCCATGTTCCATCCTTTCCAAGACTTGATGGTTCGGTGATTCCTTCTATTCTGTAAACTACTTCCAAACTCTTTCTGATAAATTCTGTGTGTTTGCCTTAGGCTGGAGCTCTGCTGGTATTGGGAAGGGAATAAAATCCTAAGGAATCTATTGTACAGAATAACTAACTTCTCTCCTATGTATCTAGAAAGGTGTTAGTTTTGTACCATCCTTGGGAGGCTTGAGAAAATAGTATTCAAAGCAGATGAGAAACCTGGTTTGAAAAATGCTGAGCTAGACAATGTTGATTTATGATGGTTTCAATACAGCTATGACAGATGGGATGTGGGGAGGTTATGGAAGAATCAGTATGTAATTAATAATAATGATAATAATTCCATAATCATTATATTACTGATCCTTATTTTTAAAAAATCTGAAGGTGTGGCATGACAGCATGACTATCCTGTGGTCATGTAGCACCAACCATTAAGTGGGGGAACTGAACTCAGGGTTCCTAATTCCAAACCAAGGGTTCTATCCATAGGAAAACACTAGTCATTATTGATTTATCCTTTCATACATTAATTAGAGAAATATACATGCTCCCAAATTAATTCATATAAACATATAGTAAGTAATACCAGCTTTCTCTTCAAATGTTTTATTATACTAAGAATTTCATTTATATGGAAAAGTACCTTAAATTTGGGAGAAAAAAAAATTCATTACATTCTTTTAACACCCCAGCATATATTGGACCAAAAAGTCTGTTGAAGGTGTTCTTTTCCGGACTAAGGAAGAAAAGTGATCAGAATAGAAAGTTTATTTCTGATAGAGTGTGAACAGAACACCTTCCATGTTGCTTTGTTTTTCTTAAATTTTAAGTCCTTACAGTATAAGTGGAAAAGTAGATCTAGAAGCTCAGGGAGACAGAGGTTGCTATGGAAAGTTCCTTGTAAAAGCAGCAGCCATCAGAAACCTTTAAAGACACTTTAACTCTAGCATGTTGTATGATTTTGACAGCAGGAAAGCAGTAGAGTTTGGCACAGAGTTGAGCCTCAGTAAATGTTTATTGAGTGAATCAATGAAACAGTGGCTCAATGAATCAAGAATGTTATAGGGCCATAAAATTTTAGAATTGAAAGAAACACTGGAGATCACTTAGTCCAGCTATGTCACTTTGCCAGGGAAGAAAATATGGCCCAGTGAGGCTAGCTGGAGTGGCCAAGGGCAGAGAGCTGAAAAGTGGCTGAGTGGAAACCAGCGCTCAACTCTCCTGATCCTTAGTGCGATGCTTTTTTCCCTTAGAGAATGAAAAATAAAAACAACACAAAAACCTCATGAAATCATTTTGCAAGTCATCAAGGTATAAACCTCTTCAAAAGGGTAAACCATCAATAAAGAGACATATTTTTCCTTCCTTTATGCCATTTGTAATACCTCCATCTCTTTCTTACTCCATGAACCTGAATTAACCAAAAATTTCCTAGAATTCGGGTGCTGGGCATAATGATATTCTGGTTATTAAATGATTAGGTAAAAAGCTGATTTTTTAAAACTGCTGGACAGTCCTTTAAAATATGGTAGTTACTTTAATAATAACAATAATAATAACCAACAGTTGATTGCCCACCATATGCCAGGTATTTCTTTATGCTCACAGCAGCATGCTGAGGATACATTTTTCTCATAGAATTGTTAACTAAAGGCCCCTGACACAGAATTTAAGTAACCTCCACTATAAAGAAAATCTCTAGAAACGGGCCAGTTATGTTCCTCAGCACTTACTGGAAGACAGCAAAACTGATCTTTTGACCCCTCCTGATTCCTCCCTACCTCCCACCTTCCTTATCTACCTAAGCACTGGAGATGGGTGAGTGGGGCAGAAGAGTCAGTAGGTCATAGACCCTATGAAAATGTATTGTCCAAGGAGAAGTGTGCTTCCTTTACCCAAGGTAACCGGGAGAACAGACTACTATAGAAGCGTGTGCAGTGCCTGTGTATGCCTGCAAAAGAGGAATGTCTGCATTCTGCATTCCTTACACATGACAGTGTCTGCATCAGATTTGCTGACCTGCCTCGTGCCTTTCTGAGGAGAGAAGGGGACTGGTACAGTGGACAGAGACCAAGGAGTATAACCTATACTCTCAATGTCTGGTATAGCCAGGAGGCCTAAGATTCTATGGGTCATGCAGACACTCCACTTTAGTCTGGGGCTTGAGCCATCTGGCCAGTATCACTCACAAGAAGGCCACTTGCTGGGCTGCTGGGCCAGGGGATCACAGTAGCCAGATGCAGTGTGTTGGAACCAGAGGATGAAGCAGGTTGAACCAGATGAATCTCTCTATCTCCACCACCCCACCCCTTAAATTATGTTTGGAAAATGCAGTGGGGAGGCCCTACAGAGCACTTAGGAATCTACCATTTGGAAGGCATCAGAGGTCAGTGAGGGTGAACCAAAGAAGCAGGTACAACCAACAGAAAGAGACTGTAAGCATGGCCACTGTCCTGTTCTCTTCCTGTCATTGACTCCATCCCGATAAAATGGAAGGGCCAGGTGTATATGACTCTATAGCCCTCATTCCTATGGTCTATAACTTTATAACTGTTAGTCTCATTGCTAGCACTTTCATGCATATCCAGAATCCAAACTCCACACAGAAACCAGACTTAACTTTTAAAAATGTAAATCAGAACTTGTCACTCTCCAGCTTCAGTACTCCAATGGCTTTCCATTGTACGTGGAATAAAAGACACAGACGTAGAGAATGGACTTGAGGACACAGGGAGGGGGAATGGAAAGCTGGAACGAAGTGAGAGAGTGGCATGGACTTATATGTACATGGAATAAAATAGAAAAGTTTGACCAAGATGATGCCTGAATGAATTATTAATCTCCCTCTCAATTCCAGTTTGAGGACTGCTAGGTGCTTTACATGTGTGACTTTTGGATTCAATATTCTTTGCCTTAAGTTCAAAGGCATGCCATGGGTTTCCAGCATCCTTTCTCTTCCCCTAGTGCAAAGCATGGTACTCTAAAATCCAAGTGTTCTTAGTTTATACTGATCTTAGTATAAATGAGGATTGTTTATAAATACAGGATATCTATAAATCTGCTATAAATATCATTGTCTTCCTATAATTATATATATAATAGTATATTTGCTATATATACATACATATAATTTATTTATTAGGTAATCATTAATTGACCCCAAAGGAATCATAAGTTCATATAGAGATTCTTTGCAAAGCCTAAATTCACCAAGCTATGTTTTTACTTTGATTGTGTCACTGGTATCCTCCAGGTTAAAAGATGCTAGAGTCTAGTTGTCATAGATTCAGCTGTGGGAGTTGAGCTGGAGGCAGGCCCAGAAATTGCGATATTGCACACCTGGTGAATGTTTGTTTATGACTTTCCCTGTGTGTCATATCATCTGTGCAGAACTGAATGGTCATCAGCCCAGTTAGGCATGGAGTGGCCTGTTTGGTTCCCAGCACCTGCAGTTATTGACACAAATGCAAATCAGTTGCACAGTAGGATTGGAAAATTGCCATAGAGTGTTGGGTTATGTCCTATTTTTTTTTTTTTAGTATGTTCAAGTTTAAGCTGCATTTAGTTTTTGGTAATGAATTAGAGGCTCATTTCATGGCAATACATAGGAAATAAGGAAGAACATGAGGTTGGAATAAAGAGGGCAAGAGTTATACATATTTTGATTCTACTCCAATTTTTTATGTGACCACAGTTTTATCTGTTGAGGCCTCACTCTCTTCATCTAATAAATTAGAGCATTGTGCCAAATAATATCTAAGTCTTCTTTACCTTTCATATTTAATGACCTCACGTATATTGTCATTAAGAGTGTGCCTATTTTGGGGGTTATCTGATGGATTCTTGGCAACTTATTTCTGGACTGGTTGCCTTGAGGTGTACCTAAAGTGAAATAAAATCTTGAAGAATGAATATTTTATGAAGCTTGACTTCTTGCTGCAAACAATAGAAGTTAGCCGCAGAATTTCTGTAGATTGAATCACATTTGGGAATTTTGGAATGATTTACAGCATTGCATCAGGTAGAAAATCCAAGGAAGGAGTGAACTACTCTCCCTTTAAAATAATGCTGTTTTTCCTTATAGTGATCAATTGATTGTTTTAATTTCTAAATTACAGAGGGTTTTGGCAAATAAAACTATGCTGTTTTCTGTTACACTGAGGGACTGAGAATTTAACCTGATGTGATTTTCAGTAGGCAGACTTTCTTTTCCTGTTTTTCTAAACTTGCTTTACCTTTATAGTCAGAGAAAGCCAGGCATGTTATTTAATTTAATAATGTAAACTTCTAGCGTGTACTTTTGTTTAGTCAGGGACATTTTCGGCACAATGTTCTTGTGTATTTGACTTCTAGAGCAGTAAAACAAATGAAACAAGTCTCTTACTCAAGCGTTGGTTTTTGTTCACTTGCTTTTTTCACATGTTGATTTCAGTTTCTGGTCTGTGTTGAACACAATCTTAGAATATATTTTAAGATATAGTAAAACCTTATAAACCTGTGTGATTTGGGATTGTGTATATGAAATGCAAGATAATCAAGAACAATAATGTAGGTCAGGTTCTTGGCTTAGGAAAATGGCCTGACATTCTTCATGTAAGTGAGAATAGTGGGACTCCTCTCTGCCCATAGACATCATTGTCCTTAGGAACTAGGGCCATTCCCTTGCAGATCCTTCATTTAGTAAAGAAGTTCAGTGAAGCTGAAAATTGTGGAAACATAGGGTCAAATTAATGAGACTTTACCCCAAGCATAGGCAATGGGAAGGGGCATTATCCTGAGAATCAATTTCTGTGTGAACTTGGGGAGCCATTTAACCTTTCTTTGTGTAATATTCCTCTCTCTAAAGTAGAAGTCAGTAATTCTTGCTGTTGAAAAGGATCTGTTTTTTCATTCTTCCATCCAAAGATTGAAAACCTTCTGCCATATGCAATTATGTTTTTCAGTTATGTATTTCAGTTATGTTTAAGTTCTTTTTTTGATGAGTAATTTGTTTTCTGTCAAATTGAATGTTCCACCTATGGATACCTCTCTTAGAAAGTCTTCATTATATTGAGAATATGTTTTCCCATACCTTTCATGCTTTGATTCTACTTACACCCCTGTTTCCATACAAAATGGAATTACTCTTCTAGGGGACATCCTTCCTGATGTTTCAAGATACTGTCGTGTATTCCCTAAATTTTTTCTTTAGAGAGTTTTTAACACTACCTTATATAATCTAGAAGTCTTTTATCATCTTAGCATATATCCAAACGTACTCCAGCTTGTCTAAATAGGAGTGTGATAACAGGCATGAGCTGCCTAGCACTAAAGCACAAGACCGTCCCATCCCTCCTCTAAGAACTTTCATGAATGTAACCCGTGCATACCTGGGCTTTTTTGAATGTCTCTATCACACTGTTGATTCATGTTCTAAATCCTCTAAAGATTTGGCTTTGTTTGTTTTATCTGATGTGTCTTGTTTCCTATATACTCTTACTTGTTCAGTTGAGTAGTTTTAGACCTGAGAATAGAACTCAGGTTTATTCCCATTAAATTTAACTTTGTCAGAATCAGCTTATCTAGTCAGCATAACAAGAATTTGTACAATTTGGATTTTTTCATTGAAATTTCCTTCAGAAAATTAGATGAGCAAGAACTGTGTATTTTCATCTAAATTATTAGAGGGCTGAAAATTGAATAGGACTAATTCCAATGGCACTCTATTAGATCTCTTCCTCCAATTGTATTGCATAGGAAAGCAAATTAATATAGAATATTAGAAAAATGCTCCAAGCTTTTGAGCAGTTTATTTTTTAATTGTTTCTCTCATTCTATCATAGCATTTCTATGATGAATAATAGAGACTCCCTTTATCTTGACAATGATCCATTAATCAGCACATTTGGCTATGGTCCTTCAAACAATTATAATTATATCCATTGCAGCTTATATACTTTTTTCTAAATCCTATGAGGTCGCTCTGGAGAGCAAATGGTATTAAGGGATATTAATATGCATTGAAAAGTTTTAAAATGCTACATAACTGGTATTATTATTGTTGCTATTATTTTCATTTTTACTAATAAAAGTAACATTAATGGGAGTAGTGTCTTGCTCATATCACCCTATGAATCAGGAAGAAAAGACTTTATCAGGTGAACTTGTTTTGTTCTCAATCATATAGATTATTTAAACTAGTATTTAAATTATTTTTTGAAATATAGTATAAATACTAAGAAGTGCACGTATCATAAGTGTACAGCTATATGATTTTTTGCACTCTGATCACACCCATAACCAACACCAGATCCAGAACAGAACATTGCTAGCACCCAAAAAGTCCTCCTAACTAGTCCCTGCTTCATATCTACCAAAGGTAGCCATTACCTTGACTTACAACAGTAGAGATTAGTTTTTGCTTGTTTAAAAAAATTTTATATAACTGGAATCATAAGTATGTTCTCTTTTATGTGTGGAATTCTTTTTACTCAATGTTATTATTCTGAGATTTATCCATATTTTTGCACATAGTTGTAGATTATGTATTCTCCTTGTTGTCTAATATTTCACTGTGTAACTATACCCCAATTTATTTATCCATTCTACTATTGATTGGCATTTCAGTGCTGTTCAGTTTGAGGTTATTATGCAGAGTGCTGCTGTAAACATTCTAGTATGTTATTCTGATGATCTTTTTGTCCATTTTGTTGGATGTATCCTTACAAGTGGGGGTTACTGGGTCATAAGGTAGGCAGGTGTTTAGCTTTAAAAGATATTGCTAATTTCAAAAAGCAGTTCTCACCAGCAATACATGAGAGTTCTAGTTGCTCCACATCCTCACTAACACTTTGTGCATTTTGTCTTTTTCATTTTATTCATTGTAGTGGAATGTATTGATATTTTATTGTGGTTTAGTTTGCATTTCTCTGAATACTAATAAAGTTGAACATCTTTCCATATGGATATCCTTTTATCATGGATAAAAGTGTCTGTTCCTGTTGGTTTGGCTAGTTTTGTTTTTTTTGTTTTTTTTCCTGATTGATTTGTATAAGTTCTTTATGTATCCTGGATATAAGAATTTGTTGATATACATGTTGCTGTTAATCTAATTTCTTTTTGATGTTTATTGTTTTAGAACATTCTAGAAATGCACAAGATATTTGGGACTTACACTTTAAAATGGACATAGACCCATTCTTTAGGTGTTCAACAGGAAAGCATAAATAACTCTTCACTATGCTGCTTGGTATTTGCATATGACATAGCAGAAAACAATGACAAAGACTGTATGGTGACAAATAATTGGAGGAATTGTAGTGCTCTTGAAGAAAGTAGAATGACTTATGTATTCTCACATAGTACACATATTCTTTCTTGAAAAAGAACATAGCAAAAAGATTTTCCCTGCTTAGATTCATGTCTCATTTATGGCCTTTTGAGGTAATGATATATTATACAGCGTGATTTTTTCCAAAACTATGTGGTTGCATTTAATGCAAATTTAAATCATCTAAATTTGATATTAAACAATATAAAAGCAGTGATACATTTCCATTTTTAAGTAATAGGAATATGATGGTGTGAAATGTCATCAATTCTCATATAACTTCACAGCTTTCCATCTAGTGAACTGCAAACTCTATTTACTATTTTTTTCCTTTGGCTCTGCCACATTATCTGGCAAATAAATCCTTTGTCAAGATTTATTTTGAATAAATCATATTTGGAATGATGTGAAATCACTTAGATAAAATGCTACAGCCTTTTAACTAGATCAAACCTCTTCAAGCCCCCAAACTCTGTTATTTAGTATTTAAGGGTAGTCAGAGGTTGAATTCTAATCCTGCTTCTGTGGTTGGTGCACTTTCTGAATTTGACAGTCATTTAAACTCCATGGGCATCATTTTCTTAACAATGTAAATTAAAAGCTTGGGCTAGAAGAGGGTCTCTAAAACTCCCTTTGGCTCAGAGGTCTGTTCTGAGTATTCCTTGGGGATGAAAAGTTTGCAAATATCATCTTCAGATAAGTGAATCTCAGTATATCTGAACCAGAATTCACTTGACTCGCTATCATCAAATGATCAGAACAGTGAGAAGAGAGAAATGAATTGAAGGGAATTGGGAATTGTATTTTTATTGACTATGGTAACAATTTTCTAAAGACTGACACCTTTATAATATGTGACGTTCCCACGGGCTCGCATAAGGCCAAATAGCGCTTATTGCCGTCAGTCGATTTTCAGCTCATCAGCACTCTCATTAGCATTGGATAAGAATTACTGTTTTTCCATAGCTTTTACAAAGCCTGGAGTTTTTCTATCTTTTCATATCATTTTTTGTCAATTTCATGGCTATGAAATAGTTTCTGAATATAATTTGATTTTTGCCTTTCCCTGAAGACTCATAGAATTGAGCATCTTTTTATTTATTCATACAGCATATACCTGTTTTTCTATGAAATTACTATACATTTATTTTGCCCATTTTCCCATTGTTCATCTTGTTTTTCAAATCGAGTTATCAGAATGCTTTGCGAATCCTGTATTGTAGTCCTTTGTAGATTAATATGGTATGAAAATATTTTCTACCAACCTAATTTAGATTCTTACTCTCTTTATGGTATTATTGATGAACCATTAACTTATGCATTAAATTAACTGCATTAATTTTAATGCAGTTGAATTTATCAATATTTTATTAGTGATTTTTGTGGCTATTTAATAAATCCTTCCATACTTCAGTACTGTAATTTCTTGTCTTACAAAAGTTTAACAGACTTACCTTACTAATTTATATCCTTAGTCCATGGAGAATTCATTTTTTGTAAACAAAATGATGTAAAGATCCAATTTCACTTTATTCATGTAGATAACCAGTTGTCCCAGCACCATTTATTGACTAATCTATACTTTGCTCACTTATTTGCAGTGCCTGACTTGATATAAATCATTTTCATATATGCTTAAGAATATTTTTAGTTTGATTATTATCTTTATTCTCCCCCTGTTGCCTATCCTAATGCATTATCTTTATTATCATAATTTTCTAATAATTGTTCATCTTTACAGGAAAGTTCCTTAATCTTCTTTTTGTGGTGTATCTTGGCTATTTTGGGCTCTTTGTTTTTCTCATAGAACTTGTAGAATCAGCTTTTCGTATTCATTTTAAAAAATCATTGAGATTTTTACTGGAATTTCATTGAATCTATAGCTCTGTTTGTATGTTTAAAATACTGATTTTTCCTGGTACGTATAACCCTACGATCTTTCTGAAATATCTTCAACCCAACAGTTTTTTTTTAAGATAATTTTGGTCTTTCAGTGTATACAATTATATTTGCTAATATGATGTGGGTTTTTTCACTTATACTCTTGATAATGCTTATGTGTTTCTCTTGTCGTCCTACATTATCTAGGACTTTAAGCACAGTATGTTGATAGTGGGCATCTGTGTTCTGTTTCTGATCTTAAAGAGAGTGTTCTAGATTTCACAGTGAAGTATGACATATGCTATTTGTTTTAGATCATTTATCACATTTATTACATTAGGCAGGCAAGGAGGAAGACATCTACCATTTCTAGTGCCCACCAACTTTGCCAGATGCCTGTACAGCATTATCTCATTATATCCTGAAAGACTGGTATCACTAACCATTTTTAGAAACTGAGATTTAAAAAGATGCATAATTGCCCCCAGTGCAGTTAACAATTGGCCAGCTAGGATCTAAATTCATAGTTTAGCCTGCTTCTTTTTTTTTTTCCTAGTATATCAGAAATATTTAGTTGTGCTGGCTCCCAATATCAAGGCACTTGCCATATTGAACTGACCAGGGAAACAAACACCTAAACTGTAGACATTCAGAGACAAGGATTAGGTCAGTCTTGGTCACTCTGTTATCCCTAAAGACTAGCACTGGGCTTAACATTTGGGGGGATTTCAGCCAATATTTTGAGTGTTTGAATGGAAGGGACCCTCTAGTATGGATTGGGCTGTGCTTGGTGACTCTGCCTCAGAATGTGGTGGGTTGAGCCTGACCACTAGACTTCACTAATAGTTTACTAGTAGACAGTGACTCTCCCTCAAGGATTCACTCTCTTGTGAAAGTTCTTAGGTGCTCACAGTCTTACTCAGTGCCATGTCTTGTTTACCTGTAGCTGCTTATGGTACTTTCTGTATCCAGAGAGTCAGGTCATTGGGCCTTGATGAGCTGAGACCTTGATTTGAGCTCTGATGCAAAGACATGAGTTATTAGATTATTGAATGACAATATTCCTGAGGTAAAATCCTATTGCCAGGATAAGAGTGAGACCCCTGTTAGTATATGAACCCTCCAGTGGGCATAGTAGAGATGCTGTATTACCAGGGAAACAGGTTAAGATTCTCTAGTATCACTTATAATTCTATGTTTATAGTTTATCGGAAGCTGAGTCCAAACCATACTGTCTCATTTTTCTTGGTACAACGCCATCATTGCCTAGAAAGTTGAGGGAGCTTTTGGCTTCTGCTCTTTTTTTGGTTAAACTCGTTTAATTATTGGGAAAAGACTGCTCTTTCCAAATAGCCACATTTCTGTTTGATCTAACATTTTGTGGGATCTACGTTGTTACTCCTAAATGTAGTAAAGACTGAGATATATAGATGATGTTGAGACTTCATTTACATGCTGTTCCCCTGAGGATGTCCTGGATTTCCAGTCTCATAAAAGCCAGCCCTACCATCTGTTTGGTGAGATCAGGGAATGAACCAACGATCCAGCTAATACCATTAAGCCTTCTATCACTGCCGCCTCCACCCAGGGAGAAAAAATGCACTTGCTCTATAGGAAATCTATTTACTTCCAGACCAAATTCTATTATTTTTTCTTTGCTTTCCCCTCATCAGATAATCTGTTATGGTTTCTCAGTGGTGGAAATATTTGGCTCTTCACTGAGAAGATCTTTGAATATAAATGCCTCACTGAAAATTAAAATAACGCCTCAGTTGGATGGAGAGAATGTTGTAAACACATTGGAATCCATTGTTGCCAGCAGAGTAGAACCATCCAATATGTATTTATGGTACCTGACTCGTGCCCTCAAGATATCACAGAGCTACTTTCTCTGATCAGAGCTCTTGCAGTGATACTTAAAAATGCATTGAATTTTCACGAATGTCAGCTTTAGCTATTGCAGTTGATGGCCCAAGAGCTGAGGTTTATTAAAAATATACTGCCACCTACAGTACTATTTAACTCTCTTTGACAGGGCTCTTGTCATGAATGTTAACTAGACAAAGAGTTAATTTGGGGGCTGATTAGTTATTGTTTCTGTGAAGATTTGCTAATTTACATAGTATGTTTCTTTACTTACGCATGTATGTATCTGTTTTCCTCTAGGAAAAGAAGAATACATTGCCACTTTCAAGGGATCTGAATACTTCTGCTACGACTTGTCTCAAAACCCCATTCAAAGCAGCAGCGATGAAATAACTCTGTCCTTTAAAACCCTTCAGAGGAATGGACTGATGCTTCACACTGGGAAATCAGCTGATTATGTCAATCTCGCCCTGAAAAATGGAGCTGTCTCTCTGGTCATTAATTTGGGATCAGGGGCCTTTGAAGCACTAGTGGAGCCCGTGAATGGAAAGTTTAATGATAATGCCTGGCATGATGTGAAAGTCACCAGGAATCTGCGTCAGGTAACAGCGCAGTGGATAAGAGAGTAACTGGCTTTGTTTCTCGCTACAGCTGTGTGTGTGGTACTTGAAAACCCTAACAACATGATACAGGGCTCCTCAGAGTGGCTTACAAATTAGCTCTTTCTTCTTCTGAGATGAATCTTCCTGCCATACTTGAGCAGGGGCATATCTAGAAAGTTCCAGGGGCCTAAAGGCTATTTTGACACAGCGACATATGACAGTTTCCCAGAGGGCTGCAAGGTTATCCCTGCGACCTGCCCTTCCTGTGATGTGTGTGATTCTGTTGTGTTTTTAGTTTTTTGTTTATTTGATTTTAAATTATAGTTTTCATGGTGATCATTTGGAAGCATGCACATTGGGGTCATTAAATCACAGTTCCTTTTTTGTCGTTAAAAAAAAAAATCCAACAACAGTGTGTTTGTGATTTGGGAATGTATCAGTCCCTACTCCCTCCCCACCCCAGACTCTGAAATGAGGACAAGAAGAGTCCCTGAGGGGGAAAAATGACTTTGGGGGTTTCCACATCTCCTGAAGAGTCTGTTTATGAAGATATTTTTACTTTTAGCACAGACACTTATGTTAAATCCCAAATGTCTCTGGAGAGGCCAGTTCATCTTCTAGATGCCCATTTCTATTTGATTGTATTTAAAAAAAATTCTTCCAAGTGTCTACATGTTAGGAAAATATCAATTTTTGAGTAAATCTATGGGTCCCCATATACTGTATGCTTTTAACTGAGACATATTATTACAGTATATATATATATATATATATATATATATATATATATATAGATGAAAGTGAATAGATTGTCCTTTTATACTGAACATGATAAGTTTTGATTATTATTTGAAATTTTATCATATTACAATGTACCATTCTGTTAAGTGTTGACAGTGACTAATTTTTCTGCAGTACCTGCTGATCTCAAACTAATATCCTTAACATACTTGTTGTTTCTCTGAACAGTTGCAGAATGACCGGATTGTCTCTGGTTTTCCTTTACTAAAACAGCCCTCTCTTTCTGAGCTGTTAACTGTCTAACCTTTTCTTTCCCACTTCTGAAAGGCTTAAACTATCCAAGCTAGAGAAGCAAACAGGAATTTTAGGAGTGCAGATTTAGTCTAGCTGAGGCAGAAAAGTAAAAATGAAGGATTTCCTGAGACCCTCCAAGACCTTTCAGAGGCCTTAGTGTCATGGGAGGGGCCCTGCATGCTTCACACCTGCCTTGGGGGATAGTTGCCCACCATCGGGGTAGCTGTAGACCACGGATTTCCTATAAGTGTGTCTCTTTGGTTTTCCCTTTTTATTTTTCTCTCAGATTCGCACCAAGAGGCCGAAGGCTCATTTGAGAGAAGCACAGAAGGAAGGGTGGGGCTTGAGGAGCCTACTTTCTAGATTTGCCTTTGCTCAGGTTACAAACCAAACTGTGAATTGGTAGCTCAAAGGAAACTGCAGTTATACAGCCGGGGTGCATGTGTGGCAGGACAGATTAAAAACAAATCCATTCTACTCATTCTATGTGTCAGGATCTTTGCTTTGTTTCATTGCAGTAAACTGTGACCCTAAAGTCCATCAATATGACCGAAGGAAGTTTTGGAGTTGAGCAGAAGTCCCTGTATGCTGTAAAATTGAGTAGTAGGGCAATGCCAACCGATTCCTATGAATTTGCTGGGACTGGGGTGGGCCAGGGTTGGGGAGGGATCGCTTATGGGCAAAAGGCGGCAGTGGTCAGCTGATGAGCTTTAGGCCTTTGAATCCCTTTTAGACTTTTTCAATGTCTGTCAGATGTACTCAGGGAGACAAAGGAACATTGCCATATGTCTGTTTCTGTCTCATAGCAAGTTACGAACAATACTGGCAGGAAAAATATTACCTCTGTGGGAGGCCTATTTGTTAGTCTGCTTTTTTCTTGTAAAATTTTTTTGCCCTTTTTCTATGTTACTAACATGCTTAATAACTAACATGTCATTCATGGAATGTTTCATTCTACTAACCGTTACCTGAATCAAAAAATGTACTAACATGGTAGAGACCATCATATTTTTTAAGTAACGATCGTTATTCTGTTCACAGTTTTTAATTTCCTTTCTCCCCCCTTCTCCACAAAGCACTCAGGCATTGGACACGCTATGGTAAACAAACTACATTGTTCGGTAGATATCATTCTAATTGTTTCTTATTTTGGGTTTGCCGTGTGTTTTCTTTCTTTCTTTTAACTGTAGACATCATTAACAAAAGAGGAACTGCGGTTGGTACTCTTCTGCTTACTTTGACCTCCTTCTTTTCATCTGTTGTTGACCTTATTTTTTACCTGTTCCTGTCAACTTCTGTTTTCCAACTCACCTGTAGGGGCATCGTTAACGTTTCGAACGTTTTGCATCCAGCTGTGGTTAACACGGGATAAGACAAAATGGTGGCTGGCCCGAGTGACCGCAAGCTCAGCCAGTCTCGAACCATTCATGACGCATGGCATGCACCCTTGATTTGGGAATGCTGGAGATGCCACACCCACTCATCTTTCCGTCATCACAGAGCAGTTGTGTTTTCCTTTGGTTCTCCCCGTTTTCTTTCCTTTCCTTTCTGAACGGTACTGCCCCTCCTGCATGTGCACATCAGCGTGTGCTGCTTCCACTGGTTGTTTTGTTTCCCCTCGCCTTTGGCATGGACGTAGGCACTTGCATGCTGGACAGCTGCTGCTCAACAGTGCAAACAGTGACGTTGCCGGAAAGAGCTTGCGCCTTTTCTGTTAACAAGGTGCACGTTATGATTAGTTAATAACAGACGACTAAACTTTGCTAATATGTACTACCAGCAAAACTAACCTAGGAGGCATTTTACTAACACCATTTTTGTGTCTGCTAAATAACTTTTGAGTTGCTGTAGGGATGATGCTGACACTTGTTCAATAATCAGTTAACTCTCTAACTAGTTTAGATCTCTCAGGGCTAGTTGCATAGAATCGGAGAATAAACCTCTAACAGACATGAAAATGGGTTCCGCCATAGGTCTAAAAATAAAAACCAAACAAACAGAAAAAAAAAAAACAAAAACCAAAACGCAAAATGAAAAACTAAAACAAAACAAAACACAAAACAGGCATATCCCAGGATTACAGTATCTAGGTCTGAGTATAGCGTGTCCTTTCCCTGTGCTTTGTTATCTAGGTGACAATATCAGTGGATGGGATTCTTACCACAACGGGCTACACGCAAGAAGATTATACCATGCTGGGGTCTGATGACTTTTTCTATGTTGGAGGCAGTCCCAGCACAGCAGACCTTCCCGGGTCACCAGTCAGTAACAACTTTATGGGCTGTCTCAAAGAGGTAAATATCACCGTCACCGGAATCATTCCTAATTCATGACCTCATCATTTCAGATCCAGACTGAAAGCGCCTTTGCTGAAGACCCAGAGTTTGTGGTGTCAGGGGGCACAACCTTAAATTCAGTATTCCACTGTTGTTTATATAGGACTGGGGGGATGGGGGCAACTCATAGAACATGATCAAGGAATTAAGTTCCTCTTCTTTACAGTCTGTAAGTAATTCACAATTATGATTTGCAGGGGGCAGTTGTATATTAGCTATAAAAGAAAGTCAAACACAAAGAAATATTGGGTCTAGAGTTAAGCCAAACACCTTGCTCATTTCTACTTAAATGCCTTAGGTGTTATATATACAGCAGTGACTTATTTGACCATTACAGGAAAGAAGAAGAAAAAAAATAGACTATGAGAGACCAAATGCAACAAAAACAAGATGAATCTATGTGGTGAAACAATTTTGTTCCTAGATTTTAAATATGTTCTGAAGGAAGTAAAGATGTTTCATTTGTGATCCAATGAGGTCACTTGATATTTACCTGAGTGAAGCTATCAGGCTAAAAGATACCAAGAATTTCATCCCTCATTCCCAGCTGTCATTGTTGGTTGTAACTTTTGATGGGATCGGGACTTGTTGGGGTATGGGAAGAAAAAGATCAGGAAGATCTTTGGATTTCAACTTGTATGAATATTTTTCCATAACAGCTGCCTGTTTTCATTCAGACACAACCCAGTTTCTCTTGGCTGCTAGAACCAGAAGTTCCTCTTCATTATATGGCTGTAGTTTAATGGTACAGACCTCTAAAATATAAAATTTAATAACTTTGAATTTATTAATGATTAGCCATAGGTGGTGTTGGTAAGCAGTGATGTACGTTGGTTTATTTATTTATTTATTCATTGGAGCATAGCTGCTTTACAATGTTGTGTCAGTTTCTGCCGTACAGCAAAATGAATCAGTTATACATATACATATATCCCTTCTTTTTTGGATTTGGTTTATTTTAAAGAAAATATTGTAATCATATAAACTCGATTCAAGTAAGCACCAGTGAAAAACAATCCATGCTTGAATTATCCTTACCTGTTTTTCATTTATGTAAATATACTGGATGTTGCATTGCCCAGTATGTGAATGTATATGGAAGAGTCCTAAAAAGGATTCGAAAACGCTATAGTTTTAACAAATACAAGGAGATGCAGTTCTGAAAGGCTGAATCTAACTATGCTTTGTGGTGGAAGGGATTGATTGCCTCCCAGAGAATAACTTTTACTTTTTACAGATACATAACATGACCCAGGACTGTGCTAAGCTCTGTGAGCATTATAAAATCCTAATAATTATGATCATTGTTATAACAGTAGGCATTTTCTGAGCTCTTATTTTGTGCCTAATGCAATACTAAGAGCTTTGCAGGAATCTCCACAATATATGAAGTAATTATCTGCACTTTTCAGACAAGGAAACTGAGGTTTGGAGAGGTAAGTTTCTCGAGCAAGGTCTCACGGCTAAGAAGTCTGCAAGCCTAGAGCATGATCGTGGCAGTCTGAATTCAGAGACTTGTGTGCTCTTAGCCACCATAATACACAGTGTTCTAACAGAATGTTTCTTAGAAGATTGTGTAAACCCTCAATTCTGTTACAAACAGAAACAACTTTTAGAAACATAAACTAGACATTTCTGTGTGGTACAGTTATGCACATTTGAGTACAAAAGAGAGTGAATGAGTGGGGATCTAGTAGACAAGGAAGATACACAGAAGAGTCAGGATGTGAGCGTCTTGAAGGATAATTATGAGCCGGGGATGGAGGACATGTTTTAGGTTGGGGAGAAGCATGGTGAAAACATAGTTAGATTTCACAAAATGATGCCTGAAACCCTTTCTGGTGATAGGAATTGGGGTGGGGGCAGAATCACAGCCCCAGTCATCCACACCATTTCCTCACTTTCACTGTGAACAGATCAACCTACGGTCAGCCCCTAGGCCCTGCTTTATCTACAGAAAGTTAATCTTGCTGTGGACTGGAAAAAGGAAAGGGAATCCAAGGATCTCGAGCAGAAACTGGAATCTAGCTAAAGAGCCCTTTTGGGTATCCTGTAAAAACATGAGAGTTTCTGCAGTGATCACCCAAGTTCAGCTACGCCTCACTGTCTTCTGAGTTCAGGTTGGGTGAGGCAACTTTCCGTGTGTGTGAATCTTCAGTGGATTGCCTTAATCCAAATTTACAGTTTCAGATTGAACTGTACTTCAGATTAATATCTTTAATATTTAAGTGTTAATGAGAAGTTGAGACGCTTTAGAACTCATCTCTTTTTTTAAAATTAGACTATAGTTGACTTACAATTTTATATTAGTTTTAAGTACAGCATAGTGATTCAGTATTTTTGCAGATTATACTCCATTATTGATTATTACAAATAATGGCTATAATTCCCTGTGCTATATCCTTGTTGCTTATGTATTTTATACTTATCTTTTTAATTGGTCTTTCAACCATAAAAACCAAGTCAGGTGATTTTCCATTTATTTGGCAACTACTGAGCCCAAACAATGAGGGTTCACTCAAGTTATTGTCTCTGTAGGTTTTGGATAGATATCACTCATCTTACCAATAGGGCACTTCCTATATCTCTCTCTTCCACAGCCTGGGGTATGTGTCTGGAGCAAGTCTTGCCAGTGTTTTACTGATGTATAATCTCTTACACTTTATTTCCTCCTGACACACTAGAGTGGGAGGCTACGGGCACAATCAGCCTATAAATCAAAACACACTTTACTTGGAGAGGTTTTGGAAGGTTCATAGTTTCCATCCAAGTCTGAGTTACTATCTGTTTAGAATGCCCTGCTCTTCCTACTACTGAAATGAAATTGTGACAAAGTAGCATAGATTTTGAATCAAATCACCTTATTTCAGATAGGTGAGCTCTGTAGAATTGCTGAAAAGAGAGAAACATACCCATGTTCATTCTCACCACATCCCTCTTAAGCCCATGTGAACCTTCCTTAACTCTTACCTCAGGCTTTCTGCCCTCAGGCATGTTATATAAAATCTTAATTATGATTTCATCTATGGCTCATAACATTTTTATATTCAGTCTAGTATGTGATCCCCCTTAGGATGACCAGTCCTGGGGGAGATACTCATAACACTATGTCTGAAGTCACAGAAGAAATTTTGGAGTGTTAAAATAGGAAGAATCCTGGAAGTCATTCTTCAAGTCCAACCTCCTTATTTTGGAAATGGGAAAACAGACCTAGAGGTTATCTGTCCCACCGAAGAGCAATGAAGGGGTAACAGGATAAAACACAGAATATTGTCAGATAAAATATAATACTTGAATGACATTATAAACAGTGGCACTCAAGATACAAAACTAGAGACGGCCTACCGCTCTCACTAATTCACATCTTCATTTTTTAAAGATTAAAGTAAAAAAAAAAAATTACTCCACATAATGAAACAACCCATAATCTAGTGTTTATTAGAAGCATTTAGCAGTTAGGGCTCTCCCTACCTGGCATTTGATAATGCTTATTTGAAATAAGACTTGGCTTGCATGGAGAGCAGCCAACCCTCATTAAGAAATTTTTTTTTTAGTGATTAACAAATTTCAAAATAAAGTAAAATTATTTCAACAGAATTTGGCAAAACTTAACCTGAACTTCATATATTACTTCGTTCAAACCGAGAGGGAGCTTTGAATGGCCAAGAAATTATAATAAGGGCATCAAAGTAGTTTTTTAAAAAGTATTTATATTTTCATCATAAATAAATCAAAAAGACTTTGGAGAAATGTTTGAGGTTACTGAAAATGACTTTCAAGGGTATAAATTTGAGAAAAGTTACAGGAGAAATTGTAAATAATAAATTACCATTATATACAGCCCACATGTATGAAATTCCTAGAGGATAATAGATCTTTGAAAATATGCTTTTTTTTTTTTTTTCTTTGCGGTACGCGGGCCTCTCACCGTTGCGGCCTCTCCCGTTGTGGAGCACAGACTCCGGACATGCAGGCTCAGTGGCCATGGCCCATGGGCCCAGCCGCTCCGCGGCATGTGGGATCCTCCCGGACCAGGGCACGAACCCACGTCCCCTGCATCGGCAGGCGGACTCCCAACCACTGCGCCACCAGGGAAGCCCTGAAAATATGCTTTTTACATTTGATTTTTACAAAAGCAGTACTAATCATGCTTGGACAGAAGCATTTGTTTATATTCTTTGCATTTTGTATACCACTGAATAAAACCTGAAATATATGTTGCTTAAGAAGATCACTTAAAATCAAATTTAATTTTTCCAGCAAGCAGTTTTTTGAGTGATTGCTACAACAGGAGAGGGAATTAGAAGATGCCGTAGAAAGTTAAATCATGGCGTCTAAGGGAGATGTTTGGAGTCTATTTGAGGACACCTACTGCCCTGCCCATTCACCTTAAACAACTTGGAAAGCATTTTTTTTTTTTTGCTCTAAAAGTATTACAGTCGATTCCTAAGGTTCCCATGAAAGGTTTTTGTTTGTTTGTTTTTTAACATTCAAAGATAGGTGGCAAACTCACTAATATGTGCTTCTATCCCAATATTTTGACCATGAGGGCTTCTGCAGTTAATGACTTACAAGGAAGGGTCATGCTGCTCCCTCATTAATCTTGCCTCAGAATCTCCTTGGGCTATTATGCATTTCTTAGCCTCTTTGTGCCTCCAGAATGCTTTGAAACACCTATTTCCCTCCTGCAGAGTGAACATTATTCAACATAGTTTGTTGGTAGGGAAATGAAACTGAAAGGGGAGGAAAGGATTGTACTGGATAAAACAACCTAGAATGCTTTATTGGAAGTTTTTTTGTAGCCATGTGTACTTGCTGGAGTTTTACAGTCAGTTGTGCGAGTAGAGACACTGCCTGTTTGAGGAAATTTAGAATGCTACCACTAAAAGTTGCTTGGGATGAGCCTAAGGAAGGATTCTAGAAAAATAAATAAGTGAAATGCTAGGGGGAATTAAATCCCTACTGAAAATTTCATCAACCTAATTAGATCAGCGCAGGCTTTAATTACATTGAGAAACTTTTAGCACTAAAAATCTGGAAGAAGCTATGAAGTGGATGAGGTTCAGAAAATATCCTCTTATGTAAACATTTTCACCCACTGTGAAGAAATAGTTGATACCTGCATGTAATCAGCATGGTCCTCTCTGCCATTTGCAGTGGCATCGCTGTAATTCACACAATGTACCAGTATCAGCACCAGGAAAAAGGTGCAATATTTCCTTTGCGCAAATACCTCTTAATTCCTGTCTTACTTCTTGTGGACAACAGAGAACGTTAGAAGATTGTGAAGGCTTCTCAATTTATCCCCTTCTATGGTAGAACCAGCTCATCAAATGTGGGTTCCCAGGTGTCCTTCTGTTCTTATTTCCCTCACTACTCAGAGTAGAGTTCTTTACATATAAGAATAAAAATCCATGGCAGAATTTGCATTTTAAGTTATTTTTCCAATTTTTAAATAAAAGGCTTTGTGACCTGTTGGAAAAATTTGACCTCAAGGAAACTTTGGAGGGTAAGGAGATCTTCACTGATAATCATGCAACTTGGGAAGAGGGAGGACTTCTTTATCTGGGAGAACGTCCTCATAGGGGTTCCAAAGTCATGATTAAACACGTTTCTCCCAGGTTTTCATTTCCTCCAGACTCTTCCTTGTTGGGGTCCCAGATACCTGTAGATAGTTTCTGCCTTTCCTGTCTTATTACATTGTCACAGTCTATATATTGATAAGTAGCATTTTCCAATGCATTTATGTTAACCTTTCCACATGTCTCATTCATTCTTTTGGAAAGAGAGTTGCTGTTTGCATTCCCATCTCACTTCCTCCTAGCCATTTCCCATACATATCCACATGTTATTACTCACCATATTATTACATAGCTAAGGAAAATAAATTCTACCTTAATTATGTTTGGCAAAATGTCCTCAAGTTAACTAACCATTTTAAGATAGATTTTACTAATGTTCCCCAAATAATAGACTGTACAAAAATACAAAGGAATTCCTGTAACACAAGGACTCACACATTGGCTCTGGGCTGCCTTCCTAGAGGTAGGGTCTTGGTTTAGTGACTTGTAAGAGAGCTTAGTTTAGCCTAGATGAAGAGGAGGCAAACTGACTTACAGTGTTGGGCAAAAATTCTAGTCTAGAAAGAAAATAAGTTTCTCCACCTGCAAGAAAAAAACACAGAAAATGGCAGTTTGCTTTTAAAACTTTAACAAGAAAGCAAGATGGAGTTTGTGGGAATGTCAAAGAATTTGACAAATTCTTATGTACCATTAACCTGATTTATTATAAGCCCTGCCTGATGTCTTTCAGATCTTGGAAATACTGAAATGTGTTTCAACTCTTCTGCTGTAATAAATTGTTGGCACTAAAATGCAGACAGAGGTCAATTACCCTTGTCTCGTTTCATTTTCAAGACAGAAGACCACAGCTTCTTTTAAGTCAGAAATCCCCCTTTCCTTTTTAAGGATGTCTTTTCAAGAACCCCTGTGAGATAATAGTAATAACCTAAGTTGAGTACTTTTCCTAGTTAGAGCGCATTGCCTGAATGAGCTCATCTAAACATACTCTAGTGATAAAAACTCGGTGGTACCTAATTGTGGCTAGGATTATACAAGGCATTCTACAAAGGGATGCTAAAAGTCACAGCTATTATAAAAGGGTAAGAAGAGTTGGTATATTTCAGAATAGTAATAATAACGTATTAAGCATTTCCTATTTCTCATGTGATTTCTACAACACCCAGTGAGTTACCCCATTGTACCTAGGGCACAATCAGCAGAGCAGCGCAGCAAACATAACAATTTACTCCTAAAAAATAAATTAATGAAACTTTGTGAAATAATTAGATATTCAGTACTTCAAACATAGCAGCAAGGTAATCATGGAAGGCAAACACCATTTTTTTGCGTGTGTGTGGTGGACTTAATGGCATTTTATCTTAGGTTTTGCTTTTATTATTAAATTGCCTGGAGGGGTGCACTGATTTTTTTCCAGTGCTTTGTATGTTCAAAAGTAACTCTCTGAGCATCTCACAAGTTACATACTAGCAGTATCCCTATTTGACAAATGACATGGAGACAGGAGAAGTTAGGTAACTGACTAGGAGAAAACAATCACTAAGTAGCAGAGCCAAGATCTGAATCTTAACTAATCTGACCACAGAACTCTTGCCTTTAACAGCTACTCTATGTTGCTTCCTTTACTCATAATATAACCTTGCTTCTATTTCCTTGTTCTCAATATTTTTAGTAAAGTATAATTAAATGAAATGAACTTTATAGGAACCTTGAGGAGAAAGAGAACACAAAAATGCAGCCTAGATTAATAGGATGTTGCAGAAGGGGGTGTCTAAGTGGGAGGGGAAAGAGCAGGAAATATTTCGTGGATGCCCAGTTACACGTGAGCTTCCAGTGGGGATTTTTCTCTTACTGTTCTAACTGGTACTGGAATGTCACCTCTGTGAACTGCTTCTCTGCTCTGTAAGTCTGTATCCCTTCCTCCTCTAAGGGTGTAAAAAAGATAATAATGCTTGTCATAAATTTCTGTACTCTGTAGCCAACCGTATGAACAGGGATACACAAAAAAAACACCTTTGGAAGTACTTTCTAGATTTCTACAAAGTATTGGCTTCATAGATTGCTAAGGGTACATTTCCTTCTGTGCCTTGTAGCCTTGGGGACAAGGGAAATAAGCAATTAGGGCAGAAACCAGGCATTTTGCCATAGGCACTCCTCTTCGAGATTGGGTTCAGGAAGTCCCATCTGGTCAGGTCCCCAAGGAAGTGGAACTCAGGTCTTTAGTCTCCAGAGTATCTGGTGAGTTCTTGTCTGGAATTCAGCTTTTTGAACTTAGCAACCTCCCTTCCAGGGGACCCACAGATTTCTATTTCCCATCATATTCGGCAGATGCCCCATAGCCTGGAACTATATCAGCAGTTGACATAATGCATTGCAGTGCTTTCAGATATCAAGCTAGCATAACATGGTTTGGTAGGGGTTTCAATGACATTTTAAGGAATTGATGCATTTTATAGAATATGACATTTTCTAGCCCAGCAGAAAGCAGTAATGAATAATGTCTAAGACTTAACATTTCCTCTTAATTTCAGCACCCACTAGAGTACCCTGTTTAAACTGTTCCATTCACTTAGGTATGTGTGCATTCAATGAGTCAACATTAATCAATACCTACTATGTGCTAGACTCTGTACTACACACTGGGGACACACAGATAAATAACACACCTAGGAATCTGGAAGGAGAGCCTGACAAACAGAAAATTAAAATACAGGTTCTTTAAATGAGGTATTGAAAATTGCTCTAAAAATGCAGCAGAAGCTGTCATTAATTCTGCCAGAGGAAATATATAATACTTTCAAAGAGAAGGTGACAAAGTAATCTGAGTTATCCTCTCTGTCTCTCTTCGCTCAGCTCTATAATGGGCATGATATTACGTGGGATTAAAGTTCTGCTCTCAGAATTTGAAAAGAATAGGAAAGATGAAATGATATGAAGGATTGGAAAACACATTACAAAGAAGAAGAAAAGCTCCATAGAAATGCAAGCTTCTACTTTACTGAGTTTGAGCCATATTTTAAAAATCTGATCTCTATCCAAAACAAAGTGAATATTTTGGTCTTCATGTTGATTTCTATTATGAGACGATATACTCTTGTCTTAGTTCTTTGGATCAAGTGCTGTGTTTGGAAGAAAATTATTCCTGTACACCATAATTGGCCTTTGTTTCAGGAGAATTATCACTATTGAAGCACATTTAAAACAAATTAATTACTTTAAAATGAAAATAATTCTGTTATCATTCAGAAGCATGTGATTTTAAATAATAGGAAAATGAGATTTTTATCTTTGTTGAGTAAATATTCTGCACACAGAGAAGTTGGTGACTCTGAGCGTTCAGTTTAGTTCCACATGTATGATATGACTATCTACTATGTGAAGTACCAGGATATGATAATTAGGTTGACATAGGTTATCTAATCCAGGTCATGATAAATGAATTGTCCATCAAACATATATATTTTTCTGAACTTAAGTTTCTAAATTTGAATCAAATGTGATGACAGTAACCAGTTATAGATTGGTATTCCATTAAATTAGTTAAGACAGATTGCTTTAGAATCAGACAGACCTGGGTTCAAATCCTGGCTCCATAGACTTAGTAGTTGTGTGACCTGAGAAAAGTAATTTAATGTTTTTTGCTTCATTTTTCCTTCACTCTAAAGGATTAAGTGAAGCTATGTAATTGAAGCACTCAGCATAGTACCTATTATACTGTAATATTTCAATAAATGGTGTGTGTTAACTACAAATACATTGCAGGTAGGAATGTGACCTATACATATATATTTCACAGACATGTAACCTATGTAGTCACACAGGGCCCTCACACGCAGAAGGACCCTGCTCTTGGTTTAATATCTTCCTCTTGCCATCTTGAAATTCTTCATAACTTTTGAACAAGGAGCCCTTCATTTTTATTTTGCACTGGACCCTTTGAAGTATGAGGACTGTCCAGGTTGCAGACAAGTCTATGAGATTTTGCACATATTATCTCATTTTAAAAGTTATTTCATTTAACTGTCCTAACAGCTTTGTGAGGAAATTGAATTGACTTGGAGGCCACAAGTTATTTATAACATCATCAAGGCCACATCACTCATATGTAGAAGAATCCAGAAGAAAACCTCTGTTTATTGACTCTAGCCAGTGTGCATTCCTCTTTTGTTCACCTGAGTTATAATAGACACCTTCCAATGTATCAAAAATTAGTAAAGGTGACTGAGAAACTCAGCGTTTTTAGAAAAACACTGATATCTTTTTAATAACTGGGAATAGTCACTTAATTTTTATAGTTCAAATGCAAATAGTTTTTTGTTTTTACTTTTTAAGGATTTTATCATCATCGTCAGATTTCACATGACATTATTTTTCAGACTCAGTCACTGTATTCCTTCCCTGCACTCACCGCCTGTAGACAAAGCAGAGTCTCATATGTAAGACTTCAATGCTTGTTTGAAAGAGTAGATCGACCTTTTTGTTAACATTTTCTTCTATAAGGTCTCCAGACTGAAAGGTATGATCACCAACGTTTGAAGTCAATCCTTCATTAACATTACCTTTTGCTATTATTTAATAATTATTTGATTTATCATGGATTAATCAACACATTTATATAAAATTACATGGTGTTTATATAGAACAATTTGTAAACAGTGGCATGTGACTTAAAGCAGTAGGTTTTAGGTCGTTTAAAAGGAAGCAATTCTTAGCCCATTTAGGGATTTACTATTCAAGGCGTGGCCTGTGAAGCAGCAGCATCAATATCACCTGGGAGCTTGTTAGATGAAAAACCTCATGCTCCTCCCCAGATCTACTAAATCAGAATTTATATTTTAATAAGATCCCCGGCGGATTTCATATGCAAATTAGAGTTTGAAAATCACTGAGCTAGAGCACCTCAGCCATCATGTTTTGTTGACATCATTGACTGTAAGATGTACAATTACGTTATGATTGGCATTAAACACTGCCAATTAACCTAGGCTAGAATGCACCTCAATTGCAACTAAGATCTGTATTTTAGACATATTAAAATATAAAACAGTGTATAATTTAGTAGCTCAGTAGTGACCCTGCGGCTTACAGCCAGAGCCTCAGCATCTCAAAGTGCCAAGACCCTGGGGAAACCCTCCCGGGCTCAGTTCTCCCCCAGCCCCTGCGTGGGCTCAGCCTTCTTCGGAAGATGGACATCAGGATCTTCGCATCCAATTACACTGAGGGCAAATGAATCACCAGGATCCACCTTGAGCCAGGCCCCCAACAGTCTAAATTTAGAGGCAAATACAGCCTTGGGATGAGCTGTACTTACTATCCAAGCAATAAGCTTTTGCTAACGAAAGAGTTGGAACTAAGCCCATGACCATTAAAGTAAAATGCCTGTGTGTTTTAATAACAATTTTAAACTAGGTCTCCTAACCTCTATTTGATTTTGAGTACTGCTTTCATAGCAAAATTTGTTCACTTGCAAAAGTGCTGAAAATCACTGTGTGCAGGTTTACTTGGGTTAATTATTATTTTTGCAGGGTAATATTCTTATGCTGAATTTTCCATATATACTCTTCACATTTTTTCAGGCCATGGTTTATTCAGGATTATTTTACCTTACCAGAATTTGCTAACTTAAACAGATTTCTGTGTATTTATTTACATTTTAACAACTTTGTAACATAATGGGTTATGCCCGAAAGGAAGTAAACTCTTCCTTGGATATAAATTAGACAGTTGGGGATTTGAGGCATTAAGGAACCATTTAGGGAAATGCTCCTTATGCAACATGAATTTTAATAAGAGCCCCCTAGAGGCAACTAAGAAGTATGACACCTCTCTAAACTGAAGCCACTCAGCCTGAAATTTTCTTGGTGATTAAATGAACAGAGATGCCTTTAAGTGACGTAAATGGGAAAACCGTTAATCCCAGGAAGAGTGTGAAGTGTGTGCTTACGTGATGCTTATAAAAAGATAACTTTGTCTGAAGTGAAGTGGCTGCAGACTTTTAAGTAAGAGAGGAAAGTACAACAGACCCCCTCAGAATTTCTTTAGGACACCAGATTTTTATGGCACATTATAACTTTCCCCACTATCTTCCTCTAAACTCAATTTGTAATTAGAGGCTATTTGTTCTTGAAAATATATTCAAACTAAATTTCTTTGTCTTTATTAGATTAGAATTACACTGAAAGTACCACCACTTACTTTAATCCCCCAACCAGGGAAATGCAGCCTTTTTTCACTTCATACAACTTTACTTGCACTTTTAATGCAACTCTTTCTTTCTGTCTTGAAAATACACATAACGCAGGAGGCAATTAAATTTGAAGTGGAATATCCAGAAGTGTAGTTGAAGTAATAGGAAAGATTTTTACATTCATATTAGTTTTTCTTTAAGTACTGTAGTACTTATGATTCTTGAGTAACAATCCTTCGAAATTTGTACATTTTTTCACCAAGCCCTCACTGAGTGCTAGCTATGTCTCTAGCACTGATTAGATGCTGGATTTACAAATATGGATGATTTTCATTGCCTTGGCTGGATTCTGAAGACACATAACCATAAAAATGAATTTCAGTGCTTTTAATTCAACAACAACAAAATGTATCAAATGACCTCCATGAAATGAGCCTGTGCAGGATGCCAAGTGAGGATAGAAAAATAAGACATGGTACAGATGAAACGCATAGGTAATTAGGTCACCTGATTCTGCTTTTCCACCTCAGCTTGGGCTTATCTCTATCATAGTATTGCTACTATAATTGTATCAGTGTTTGATCAACTAGGGTTTCTCAGGAAGATTAAGCCCTAATGCCCTAAGACATCCATTGTATGTAATAGTGCTAGTTATGTATCATCATTGGGAGAACCGAGAAAATAGTTACTCAACTAATTTTCTATGTTCTGTGGTTCAGATGAGGACTTTGGTTGAGAAAAGCTAGGGGAGACTTTTTTGCTAGCAGGGATTGTGACTATTTCTTTAGTGCTAGAACCTGAGGCATAGTTGGTGCTCTATAACCCTTGAGTAGATTCATTATAATTATACTTAAGTGAGACAAGTTCTACCACAAAGGTTTGTGCTGCATTCTAGGGCAACACAGTGTAGAGAGGGGGGTCAAGAAATGTAAAAAAACAGACTTTCCCAAGGAGATACTATTTGAGCTTAGCATTGAAAGGAAAATAGTATATCTCCAAGTGAATAGGATGTGAACTACAAAGTTTGAGACAGAGGATAAGTTGGAGAAAGGGCACGGTTGTAAAAGAATACACAGCCATGCTTGGGGGAATGTCTGGGGTCAGTCAGTGTGACTAGGGAAAGAATGTACAGAAGGGAGGTGAACACTGACGCTGGATAAAAATTGAAGGAAATGATGTTGAAAATGGATAAAATGATGACAGGATATGACTGCCCCAATGGTTGCAAGTTTTGTGTATTAAAAATCATCTCAGAGTTTATTAAACTGCAGGTCCCTGTCCCCATAGCTTCTGATTTAGCAGTGGACCTGAATTTTTAACAAAAATTTAAGGTAATACAGATGCAAATGATATAAGGACTTTAACAAAGACTGCTACTTGTTATAGGGTGCTATGGATACTTCTAGAAAGGTCTGTGATAGGGCCAGGATTTAATATGAAGGATCAAAAGACCCTAAGCCTTCAGTTTAAAAAGGAGAGAACTGAAACAGACCAAGGGAGAGATGTTAAGGGTTGATCTAGCAAGGGAAGAATGGGGAATAACAAACAATCCAGAGGGACCTCAAAGGTAGAATCAAGGTGACTGGATGAGTTTTGGGGAAGAAAGAATAAAAAATACCAAGACAAGACAAATCTATATATTTCAACCAAAACAAAGCAATCAAGCCAGATATTTTTCTTCAGATCAGAGCTCAAAGGAATGGGGAACAAGGGCAGTGGGAAGCATGAAGGAAGTAAGAAAACTGGCTTCCCGGGATGCACTTTTTGACTGTTTGGACTGCACAACCCTGAAAGTTGGCCAGCACATGTGAAGTGTAACCCAATGCATTTTACTTAACCTCTCTGAGCACCAGGTTTTTCATCGGTCAAGTGAGGGGATTAAGTTTTATGTACTTTAAGGTCCTTTCCTACAATCTTTAAGTCCTGAGGTAAACCCTTCCTATAGTAGTGGTTGCAAACACATAAGCATTTTTTACAAAGCTATCTGCAAGTCCTATTCTCAAAAGTCCTCTAGCCAAGAAGGTTCTAATGTATCACTCTGAGTGACCTTCATTATCCTCAAAAGATAAGAAAAGATAAGATTTTTTCCACCTCCCTGATCAAAAACAAAACAGAACAAAACAACAAACAAAATACTCCTAAAGTCTGAGACAAAATGTGGGTTGAAAGAGATTCCTATCTTCCTGCTTAGTTTATTATTTTTTCTTTCTTTCTTTTCACATTGCCCTTAAGGAAAGTTTGGCACAGGCTCCAGAATCAGATTATCAAGAAGCAGCACAAATTTAAGAGTCTTTCTCTGCCCAGGCCCTTGAAGTCTTTCTGAGGCAACCACCTGCTTTGATGCTGAGAGGCCAGCATTCTCATTAAGTTTTATGGTTTTCAGTCAAACAAGCTTCATCGCTCTAAACCCGTAGCCGGTCCCATAGTCCAGTAATAGGGCATATGATGAAAACATTCAGTGTTTTAAAAACTTCAAAACATGAGATGTGCTTCCACTGCTATGTACCTCCTTGATTTCTAGCAAAGGTAGGTGGATGGGTTCTGCATGTCATTGCCTTGTAGTTTATTTTTAAATAACAATTTGAGTCTAGGAGAGGGATGGTGCTTGTGAACAGGTGAGTGATCTCTGCCAGAGAGTAGAATGATATTATTTTAAGAATGGTATTTTTAAGGATTGGCTTCGAGGAAAGTTTTAGCCTGGAAATTTTTAACATGGAGGAGGGAGATACCAGAGGCCAAGTATGTCTTCGGTTCTTTGGAAGGAAAAATACTCATACCAATCTCTCCCTCCCGGCCCTAGGGCTGAAATGCATTAAAGAAGAGAAATCAGAGAGGAACTGTCTCTGCAGTTGGTACTATGATCACACATGCTAAGCAGTGAGTAAGTGTGGGAGGAGGTGAAAATGTCAGCAGAAGAGATGGACGAGGTTCAAAAAGTGCTTTCTCCTGCTTCAGGGTTATTATAGTCTGCTTCCCTCTTTGCCGGAATCCATGTTCCCTTTCATTCTGTTAAGAATACAGAGTGTATCTGAACCTCCAGTAATTTTATTAGGAGGGAGGGAGGGAAGGAAGGGAAGGAAGGAAGGAAGGTGGGAGGGAGGAAGAAAGGAAGGAGAAAGAGATTGAGAGGGGGAGAGGGAGAACTTATTTTTGATAATCCTCTTTCTTAGTGGGAAAAATAACATACAAAATTCAAATATAAGAGCAACTATAAGAAGGTACATGATGATTCAAAGAAGAAAATTCTGCATGGTGATGAGATCTTTTAACAAAAACATAATTAAATTTTAAATACAGGGGATCTCTATGGGGCTTGAAAGAAAAGAAAAATTAAGAGACATGATTTAATCTAGCTTTCCGTGGAATTTTCCAGGATGCCAAAACCAGATCTGAGGAAGAGGTGGGGGACGATGTTTACTCCCACTTTCCCGTCCATAATCCTGGGATGTTATTTTTTTATTTTATTTTATTTTTTGGTCCTGAGATCCCATATCCAATATAGTGCATGTGTGGTTGTCTGCATTTTCTGTGCCACCTAGCTGATGAATTTCCCAAATCTGGATGAAGTACATTGGAGTCCATTAAACTGTAGCTGTTCACATTCCCAGCCTTTTCCATAAGGCTATACAATTTTAAAGAAAAAGAAAAGATGGTATCATTTCATCCTCTTCAAAATGAAGGGAGAACTGAAGAGGCATGTTTTGGCCTCTCTGTTAACCATTAGTAGAGCTGGGTAGAGAAATAGGTCTTACGATTCTTGCTCCAGACTCTTTCGCATTATAGCTCCTTCTACCAGCTTCCATCTTATTATTGATTCCTTCCTAACTTCGTGGAAGCAGTGAGCACTGCAGGTATCTAAGATGTCATAGTTCTGTTTGATAACACCTGGCTTGTGTCTGACTAATCAATGAGATAAAATTGCCTCAGAGCAAAGAAGGAGCTAAGCTTATCTTATGCAACAGTACGTTTTCATGGTATTTAAATACACTCTAATCTATAATGTGCATGGCAGACCTGGCAGACTGTAACTAAATTGAAGTGGTTTTTAGATCCTCCAGGTCAACTCTATATAAACTTATGAAAGTCTACTTAAAGCAGGTGTTAATGCACAGTAAAATTATCATGAAAAAAATTTTTTCTTAAGCTTGTGGCTTAATTTCAAATTTCAGACCCTTCTCTCCACTCTTCCTATTTCTTAAGCACTTTCCAAATGACCATTTTGGACCTTCTTGATTGCATTGCAGAAGCCAAGGTCATGATTTCTGAGAGTTAATCTCATAATCACTTAAGTAACTCAAGCCTTTGACATACTATATCTGACCCCATTCATCAGAATTTCTATTGTTCCATTAGCATCCTAAAACCCATGTATCTAGCATGTGTGTCAACCTAGTATCACACCATTTGAAGGACAGATCCAAGAGCTAAATTCTCAAATGCCTGAGCATATTGGATCCTTGCAACACCCTGATTTAATTTACCTATAACTTCCTTCTTAGGTAGTCATGTTATCTTATAAACATCAAGTGTTAACATCAGAAGAAAATATAGCAGCATATATCATAGTGGTTAGAAAAAAAACCCAAAACACCTAATGACGCAAGTGAGGAAACTAAGGCATAGTTAGATTAAGTGACTTTCCCCAAATTGTTATTACTATTATTTGCAAAGATGTCTCTAATAAGTTGGGTATCCTTGATAACACCCAATACAATCTTCAGTTTACCAAAATAATAACCATGTTGGTAGAAGCAAGTGCAACATTACTCAGTACTTCTTTCCCCTAATTTTCATTTAAAGATAAACTTAGAATGGGAAAAAGCATTTTCCCATTGCCAGTTTTTTAAATGTCACAATCTTTCATGTCATTTTTGTCTTCTTTTATTCTTACCAGAACTTTAATGATCATATGATTCCACAAGCATCTCCCAAATTAACCTTGAGTTTCTTGTCTGTCGTCATCTAACAGAAAAGTTTATCACGAGCTGTTGGAAAAAGGTCACAGTTCAGTTATTCCTCTAGAAACTTTACTTCTAAGTTGAGTTGTGAGCTTTTGCAGGGCCCATAAAACATGTCTTTCACATTTATTACTATCCCTTGCCACAGAAAGCGAATCCTAGTATTTTCACTTAGAAATTCCACACACCCCCTTATTTTTAGTCTCCTATCATAACCAAACTCTACAGGTTATACTATATCCATCACTGCAAGGATGTAACTGTAATTAAGTAATAGAATTCTAATTAAGCAATTATGTGTGTTCTTATCATTTTCAGAAAAAAAAAGTAGTTCACGTCAGGATTTTTTTTTTTTAAGCTTTTCAACAACCTGCTGTATTTAAGCAGTTCTTTCTTCTTGCTTTTGGAGTCAGGTACCTCTCTTCTAATTATTATTTTTGTTCCTCATTTAATCTAAAACTCTGTCTAGGCAATTTGCAATATTAATTTCTCATAAGCAATCAGTCTGCTTTCCTACATTTGATTTTGCATCCTCCAATTTCTGATACGCCTTTCCGCTCTTCTTCAATTAGGTTTATAGTTATTGAGACGACTAAAATCCACTCTACCAACTGACAAAACAATTATTCACCCTTTCCACCCTGTTTAAAATGCATTAAATTTCTGTCCACAACTGGAATTATAATGCATTTTCTAGCTTCTTATAGAAAACATCAAACCATTTCTGATGATTTCCTTTTCATCAAGCACAACTGCCTCAACCCCAATTAGCAAGACAAATTTCTCAGTCATGTATTCCTCCTCTGATGAAGAAATTATGACTTGGTTTCTGGGATGTTGACTCACACAACTTTCACTGAAGCATATTTGCTCTGAATTACTTCTCTTTCTCATTTCTCCTTATCTTAAAATTCCTCTTTCATGCAACACCCAACCCCTCATGTTTTTGGAAAAGCATCACCAAGTATATTTGCTTTATTACACCATAATTTTTAAGTCAAGTTTTTTTTTTTTTAGTATTTTGCACTTAGCATTGTGGAAGTACTCACAGACTTTCCCCCGAAATAGCTTACCATCAAACTGGGAGGTCAGATTTCAAAAGGTAAACATATTTGTTTATTTCTTCAGTGTTTAGTGATCACCTTCTAAAGCCTCATTTTATTTGGAGCCATTTGATTTATCAATTTTTATAAGGTCTGAATCCGGCCTCTTAGTGAGCTTGTAATCTAAGAGTAAGGTGGTTTATTGTATGGGCCTTAGAGGAGTACTGCCTAGGACTTGGTTTTTGTCTGACCTTGTGCAAGTAAGTCACATTCTGTCCCTCTGCTTCCTCATTACCTCATTTATAAAATAGAGCTATAAAAGTATCTCATGAGGTATTTGTGAGGTTTAAATGAGATACTTAATATACCTTTAGGAGAATTAAGGATTAGAGCTGATAAGCATGAATATGGCTGGCACTGAGATATTTTACACATACTGTTTAATCTTCATAATAAACAAGTAGGGTGATCATTATTCTCTGTGATTTCTTTTTCTCTCTAAGGAGATGGCTCAGGAAAGCTAAGTAATTTGTCTGAGGCTTCATCCTATTAGTACATTGAACAAAGTTTCAAAATAATTCAGTCTGATTCTATAACCTGTTTTAGGGCAACAGCAGGGAGAGAGTTGAATAAAGGTGGAAAAAATAAGTTTTGTTTTAAACTCATTCATTTATTTGTTCAACAAATTGACATGGAGGAGGTATTGAAGCTTTGGAAATGGACATGCTCATTGAGAAAAGTAATGAGGGGAGCCAGGAGGAGACTCATTCATTTTTTTATTCTAAAAAGTATGTACTGAACACTGAGCTGCATTCCCAGTGTGTGCTGGCTGCTGGACAACAAACAAGAAAATCTATTTTGTGCCTAAAAAACCTGCAGAGAGATTCCTCTGCTGCTATGGAACGCAGGACAGATGCTCAAGAGAAAGATTAGGAGCCATTCACACAGAGGAGGTATAGAAGATTTGGGAACGTACATGCCCATCGGAGAAGGTAACTAGAAGAGAGGCAGGAAGAGAATGGAACCCCTGAACCTCGAGAAGTACCTATGTTAAGAAATAAGGGCAAGGAGAGAAGACAGGGGAGAGGTCATAAGGGAAGGGAAGGGATGTACCCCAGAGTCTAGGGCAGGAACCTAATGACAGGTAAGACCACAGGAGGGGACAGCTTGATAGGGGGCCTTATGGCTGGAGAGGAAGAGGTAGATGCTTGAAAGTAGATACTTGGGCTGCTACCGCATATCAGAGACACCAAGCCTGCTGACACATCAGTCAAATTTTTAAGGGATTGTGATGTGGCTAGAGGATTATTCTCATGTGAGGCAACTAGGACAAAGACCCAGATCAAGCTTAGGCCAGAACCATGACCCTCCCAAGACAGGTTCCACCATCTGACTTTGCTTATTTAGAATCAAGTCCTAGGAATTTTTTTTCCATAGGCCTCTTAAAGACCTGAGGAGCAAGCTAGCAGGACCCTTCTTCCAGACAGACTAGGGCAATCCCTACTGCAATGTCCTGTGTAGGGTGGGGCCCCTGAAGGCTTCTGAACCAGATGGGCACATGGGTCCCTCCTCCCAGGGAGAACCGGCAAAGTTCACCGTCTGTTTTGCCAGATACAAATCTTTCTCTTTGTAAGTTTGACCTGGCCGAGCCATTTCTTCTAGTAGTTGCGATGAAATTGTTGTGAACGACACAGCATTCCAGCGCAGGCACAATGGAAGAGTGGAGAGAGTTAAGGATCTAGAGTTAGACAAATCTGCACTCCAATCCTGGGTCCAGCATTTCTGACGAATTGTACAACCTCTTTGTATGTGAGTTTTTTGTATAATGAGAGAGGATAACAAAGGGTTATTTTGACAATTTAAAATGGCGTATATCAACCTAGAAGCACAAAGAGGGGATGCTCCCCAAAACAGAAGCATTTTAAATAGTATGGCATATATTATGAAAAACAGTAACAATTATTATAAAAGACATGGGAGATCTGAGAAAGGATAAGGATCTGAGAAAAGGTGATAGAGGCAACTCTGAAAGAGCAATGGTTCCAAGAACTCAGATAGCAAGAGGTTAAGGAAAAAGTGGATAGTGAAGAGATAGAAGAAGTCTTTTTTTTTTTTTTTTTTTTTGAGGAAAGTTGGCAATGGTCAGAAGGAGAGATAGACTATTTGGACTATGGATGGAAGAAGTCTAATGCTGAAGGGAAATTTCTAACTCCTGATCATAACTATGAAATCAAAACAAATGTGAAAATCAGTTCTAATCTAGCTGGGAATACAGATGCTTTTGAAAAATTAATTTTCTCATAGGAAACCACTAATGGAGTTTTAGGGGGACGTTAGGAGAGAGAAATTGAAAATGCTGGAAAGATAATAGCTTCTATAGCATGTTGTTTATTCTTCCTTTATAGCCTTTATTTATTTTTGCATTGTTTCAGCTCTTGGGCCTCATTTTATTCATGCCATAGCAGGCTGGAGGGGAACTATTAAGAAATGCAGTTAATAACAGCGATGGACATTAAAATGATGCTGGACTCTAAGCCCTCACTTGAAAAAATAGCTGGGATGCCTACCCCTCAACTCCTTCCTCCCTATGGCAGAATTCCAAGTGATGTGCATTCTCTGAGACAGCCTTTCCAATCTTCCTGGGACCACCATGGGTGCTATTCTTTGATCCGCTTCCATTAATCTTACATTTGTCTGCCAGGGAAAACTATTCATACTCATAGTCTCAGACGTTGACCCTGACACCCTTGCTAAGGTGCTTCCCTCACTTGGAACAGGGGTGGGAGTGAGGAGTTGGGCAGGAGCAGGGCGAGGTGCACCTCTTTTCTTACTCTGGCACATAAATCATAGTCAAAGAATTTGGAACATGCCCCGCTCCCTACAAAAAAAAAGAGCAAGAGAGAGGAAATAGTACAGAGAACAACTGAGTAACCTTCAAAGCATCTCTTATATCTCAAAACAATTAATTAGAGACCATATTCTTTCCTGCTTTCAAAACTCAGAACATATTTTCTGTCAAATCAGATCACAGTCTAAGAAAATGTTCCTTTTTCTTGGTTGAATGTCTTAAACTCAGCACACTAGGGTCTCACCATCATTTCCAAAGCCGTCTTTATATTTTATTCAAGATGCCCACTACAACCTCATAAAAATATACACCCAATGCTCGATCTCCCCAGCATACCAGAATTTCCAACCTGGATGTGCAAATTGGACCCAAATCGGATGCTTCATTATTGTTTCTCTTGGTTCCTTCTGAGCAGAGGTCTTCTCCTATTCATTAGAGTATCCCTCCTAGTGCTTGGAGAGTGGCTTGGACATAGGCACAAAATACAGGTTGGCTGAATAAATGAGCAAATAAATTGGTATAGAGCATCACAGTGGGGTCAGCCCTAAACAGTATGAGAGTCTTCTCTAATGTTGAGGCAGGATGGAAGGAAGAAGGGAGATGAGGACCCTATGGTGAAAGACGGAGAAAAGGGAAAACGAGAACCCCCCAAGTTTAGCACCCTTTTTTAGAATTCAGGTAGTGCCAGACTGAATGGAATCAAAGACCAAAACATAAACATAAATAATCGCTTCAATGATTAAGTAAGCACGTAGCCTATTTATACCATTCCCGTGGGTCTTTAGGAAGAGACATTCCTCAGCCCATTTTCTCCAGTCCTTGCTCTGTCTTAGAAGGCTTTATTTTTTGGCCTAATGATTCTCTTTTAGCATAACACACACTACCATGTCTAATACAGTTGTCAGAAGGTCTTTCTCCATGTTTCATGAACTGGAGCAAATGGTTCCCTCTATGGCCCACCCGCACTGATGCTTACAGGTGTTGAAGGTTGCCAGATAGTTCTATTTCTTTTAGGACAAGGAAATTTATAGACATGTGAATAAAGTTTCAGTTTACATAGATATGACCATATGTCCTGATCTACCTTGCTATCAAATATTAAATACAAAACTAAGGAATTTTAAACATACTTTTATAAGTTCAAGTATACCTTATCAGTTTGGAAATATTTTTAGCTGTGATGCATAACAATTATATTATTGTCTCAGATTGCTAATTTTAAAGAAATGTGTCACTATTTATTAGTTTCCTTTTCACAATTTTCACCTTTTTAAAAATATCTTTTCATAGGTTTCATAGGCTGGGATGCCAAGGGTATTGTTGTCATACAACTTCAAGTGTATGATAATATCTATTTTTCTTTAAGGTTTCTAATATGTGCCATCCAACAGCATGCTTTCAACATCATAGATGTATTGGACATAAGAACAACTATCACTTGCCACATAAAACATTTCTCTAATCTCTAAAACGTGGCCAAACATGTAGATGTTACTAAAGAAGTCAAGGGAATTTTGGCTACTTTCCCCTTTGCAAACAACAAATAAAATTACATTGTACAATTAATACACAAAATCTATTCTGTTAAAACCACCAACCACAGTGATCAGATCTACTCCAAAAATATGATGCTATATTTGGGTCTCTTTGATTCATAAATCGTTTTCCTTTCTACTGTCTAAATCTTATTTTATGAGTCATGGTTTTAAAAATGGATAGTATTAAAGACAAAAGTTGAATGTCTTACTATATTTTTAATTTAAAAATTTTTTTCATTTTAACAGTTTTTAATGAAAGTTGTATATACGATTATTTCTGCATCTTCTCAATTGTTTCTCCCTTATATTTGCCCTTTTCCTTTCCTACTTGGCAAGATTTGGCTTTAGGCTCAAGGATCTTTTTTTGGTCTTTGTCCAGTTTAGTGATAACCACCTTGCTGGGGTGAATGCGTGCACACTCAGTTGTGCCATTAACCTTCTCCCGCTGCTGTTGCTCAGTGTAGATGACATATTTCTTTCTGGAAACCTGGACTACTTTGCTAATTTGCTGCCCTTTGTAGCACCCTCACACAACTTGAACTTCATCCTTTCGGATGGGCATGAATGGAACATTGTCCTTCTGCCTCAGCTCTTTGGAAAGAGGAGAAAACATAATCTTCCTGCGAATGTGGGAAGTGCACTGACATGCCTTTTACGGTTCTTGCCTCAGTCAGAAATCACAAAGGGATTGAATTTCATTTTGGCTGCTGGCACTTCAGTGATCTTCCTGTATTTTTTATACTGCACAGTTTGTCTAATAGAGAAGCTATGGGAGTAATGTATATACTTGTAAAGTCCATGTTCTTTAAGTACATATATACAAGTTTCCATTGATACCAGGTGACGTAGGCCCCATGGGTTCATGTCCAATCCATTTGTCAGTGTGGAAGAACTGAGCTAGAGCTGGGCTGATTGGGATGAAGAAAATATTCTCTACATATCTTTTGTGCATTTGCTTAAAATGGATCCCCTTAGTTATCTCACATAGCAAATACTCACCTAATCATGCTTTAGTTTATAAGGCTCAGAAGAAGTAACACTTGATCAAAAACCCATGGCTCAGGCTTCCCTGGTGGCACAGTGGTTGAGAGTCCGCTTGCTGATGCAGGGGACACGGGTTCGTGCCCCGGTCTGGGAGGATCCCACGTGCTGCGGAGTGGCTGGGCCCGTGAGCCATGGCCGCTGAGCCTGCGCGTCCGGAGCCTGTGCTCCGCGGCGGGAGAGGCCACAGCAGTGAGAGGCCCGCGTACCGCAAAAAAAAAAAAAAAAAACAAAAAAAACAAAATTCTGTTCAAATAAACAGCACAAACAATCTGATCTTAGATAATTTCATTTTGAAATGACTGAGGGCAGGGCATTGAGGGAGAGCTGGAGGAAAACAATGTGCTCTATTTGGACCAGGCCAGGGGCTTTTTAAGACTGGCAAGTCTTGATCACTACACTGATTTTGGCCCATTTGGCTGGGATGCCTTCCTAGGTAACGTGCCCCAGGAACCTGCTCTGTTTCCCCATCTTCATGACAAGCTTCCTGATGCTGGTGTTTTGGTGCAATTTTGTCCTCTGCACTTAGGTGACATTTTTTTCCAGACTTCTTTCTCTAAATTCCTCTGTGATCATGTACATACCACACACACGTTTCTCTCTATGAGCATCCTTTCCACTGAACTAGGTCCCTGTTTAAAAAAAAAAAGCATCCAAAAGGTCAAGCTTGACACAACAGATTACACGGTCTTAGAGGCAGACAGTCTGTGTTCTGAAACCTGTGGCCCTCTCTATCCTGGTTACCGAGAGAACCTCGACGAGTCCTGGAAGTCTTCTTGCTCTTTGCTCCCTGAACCGAGAGCAAGCTCTGTTTCCAAAGTCACCTCTCCCGATTCCGTTGACACCACAAGCTCAGAAAACCCTCCTGTGCTGTCATTTTTAGAACGTCTGTTACATCTCACAGAGGCTCTCTGGGCTCACGTACTTGCTACCCAAGCGCATGAAGAAGATGACCCACTACCCTCTTTCTTCTGGGGTGCGTACACTGTAGGCAGGTGGCAGTTTACATGCTGTTGTTTTAGGCCTATTTATGTGTTTCTAGTGTCTTTTGCCCTTGCCCTTGAAAACTCTGGAAATTGACTGCTGGAGTCTCAAATCTGGCTTTAATACTTAGTGATTGTGTAACTTGAATGAGTTTCTTTATTTCATCTGTAAAATAGAGGTAATAGGAGTAATTGTTGTAGCTAGCAGGCAGGGCTTATGTTAAGGAGATGCTGCATTCAAAATGTTTAGCACAGTGAGTGGTCCATAATAAGTGGTCACTAAGCTATAGATGTTATTCTTATCCCCTCCTTTATTATGTGTTCTTGGACCTTCAGGGGCAAGGTTGGAAAGAATTTGAGGCCTGCTTAACCAAGGTCAAAATTTGGATCCAGCAAAACAACTGTCTGAGATACACACAAAGGGTTTTAGAAACCTCAGACATGTTGTAATTCTGTGGGAATGTAGCTTAATAGCCAAGGGAAGGAAGCCAAGCCTGAATCTTTGCTGAAGGGCACTTGACTCGTGTTTAACAGGCACGCTGGGGCATGCTTCCAGGCTCAGCTTTGGGGCATCTGCTGAGGGATGAGAAAGATGCTGTCTCCCACCTAGCAGACTCGCTCCTCCCCAGCACAGCACTGAGCCCTCGCTGACGTCAGCCCCCTTGGGAAGAGCTCTGAATGCAGGAAAGAATCATAATAGCAAGGAAAGGAACTGGAAAAAGATTCAGAGAAACATCAAGGAGCAAGGAAATCACAGGCATCGTGATAATTAAAATTAGATAACCCAGAACTTCCCCAGACCTACATTTCTTATGTCACTGTCATCTTTTGTCCTACTTTCCCCTTTCTGTAGATCATAATCTGTCTTTCCTTAAAGATCTGAGTCAAACATATATATATGGAAGAGCTTTCCTTGAGTGTCCTGTTTATAAAAAGAGAGAACTTCAGACTCTTTATACTGAATAGCCCTTCCTACCTTATGTAGCTATTTTTTCCCTTTATCCATTCATCAAACATTTATTAATGTGGTGACTTTAGACAAGAAATCAAGCTTAGCGCTGGGGATAAAATGTTGAACAACTTCAGTCTCTGTCCTCAAAGTGCTGCCTCTATACTATCTCCCCACCAGATTGTTGGATGAACCCCTAAAACGCCGTGGACCCTTTCTTTGCTTCTTTTCAGCACATTGATCACTAGCCTTTGCACATATTTTGTCAGCCGTTATGTTAAAACTGTTCGCCAAAAACAGAGACCTCTATGGAAGAAACCATGTTTGGTACAGAACACCCTCGATTCAGGACAGGAAATCAGAATATTTAGAGTATAGTGGGCTAATGCCAGTTGTCCAGGAGAATGACATATAATGTCCATGTTCTCATGGATTAGGGATGTAAAAGTGTTCAGATCATGGGAAAAGCTATGTATACTAACAGAATACTCTGGATTGTTTCATAGATACAACGGCATCACAGAAAGTAGTTCACAGGCAATGTTAATAAAGAACCAGCATTTCATGGAGCTATATGAAACAGTGCATGTATTGTACAAGCACATTTTGTGACCATAGCGCTGTAAAATTCTATCTTTGTGAATAGTAAATACAATCTTGATAAAATCTCCAATTGAGAATTTATCTAACGGTCCTGATTTAAAACTACATGTGAATAACTGATTTTTTAAATTAATTAAAAATGCTTTGGAAACACTCCACACTTACAAGGGCCTTTGAAGTTTGTAAAGTTTTAAAATTTATTTTATTATACTCAATACTTGAGCAGCAATGAACCTTACATAGTAATTGGCATATAACAGGTGCTGCATAAACATATCTATTCACTAGAGTATCCATTCATTCACATTTGTGGAGAATCTGCTATATTCCAGGTACTGTTGGATGTGACAGGGTATAAAGCAGAATGGTTTCTGACTTCCCATGGAGTTTACAGTCTAATGGGTGAGAGAGACATATGCCTAGAGAACCAGCAGTAGTTAGACACCTGTCTATTTTCAGAACAGATAGGATGAATTTCTGATTAATCTGAGAAAATTAAGAGAAAATAAGTGAATGCAGAAAAACCAGTAAGTAGCTGAGAACATGCTAGAATGGAGATATGGTATCTGAACCATGGCACATAGTATGGTAAGGAATATGTGAAGGGGAACAAGGTAGATGGCAAGCACCCCAGGGTCGTACGTCTCCTGCATGCTCACATTTTTATACGGATTATACTCATTCTACACACTTCCATTAAAATATATGGTTTTATGAGGTACAGATTCTTTGAGTCCTTTTTGTGAAAGACCCAATATCACAGTTATTATTTGAGTTTAGCAATGCTATTTTTTATTATTCAGCATTGATCAATAAGGCTCTAATTCTATTTTTTTCACAATACTGCATAGTGGGACATGAGGAACATGTGAAGAGTGGCTTCCTCACTTATAAGGTTTGCCTTTTGGCTTTCAAAAAATGCCTATTGAATTCTGGATGTCATTTCTCAAGTTGTAGCTTTGCTAGAGCATGGTCTAGCATCAGCAGAACTGGATTTATGGCCTGGATGTGTGATGTGGGGAAACAGTTTACTGTGATATGCCCCAGCTTCCAGCAGGTTTGTTTGTAGGGATTTTGCTTACAGGTAAAATGCCTCATCTTTATTGAGTGCCAAGAACATAGTAGGCACTCAAAAAAAAAAAAAAAAAGAGAAAAAGAAAAGATAACTCTACCAGAATAATCATTATAATACTTTATTTCATTTACATTTATTTAATACTATCTTACCATGGTTGACACTGTTAACTTTGAAAAGAACATTCACATATTATCACAACTGATTCTCACAAGACTTTCCCAAACCTCAGTTTTATCTACCCCATTCATAATTGTATCATATTTATATATTACCTATATTATCACTTAATATTTTCCATTTAAACTTAATTTACTTTTGAAATTAATCTCATCTTAAAGTAATATTATCCATAAAATTACAACTTTAATATGCTAGTTATTACTTTTTCCTTCCAAGTACACATCCAAATAAATATAACCTGGAAATTAAATACAGTTCTTGAACCACCTAACAGCATCCACCACATCACCAGGGGTATGAGTCCCAGTTTTCAAAATTACAGGGCAACTTTGTGAAATAGGTGCAGCAAGGATTTTTATGTTCATTTCTCTAGTGAGACACTTGAGGCTCAGAGAAGTTAAGAAGGTTTTTATAGTAAAACACAGTCTGTACAGCCAGATATGGAGAGATGGTGTCTCGCCTGAGGTCAGGGATCTGGATGAAGACAAATCTGGCATTGGAACCCAGCTTGCACACCTCCCTGTTGTAAATTCTTTCTAGCTACTCTCTTTGGAAGTTCTTTCTCCTAATACAGAACAGAAGCAATATGGTGGTACCACATGCAAGTATAATAATGATAGTCATGAATATTTGATTTATCTAGCATAAGCTAAGAACCCAGTGTGTATTTTGATAAAGCTAGTTACAATAACAGGTGATTTATATTAAAATAAATATATATTAAAATAAAATAATAGTACATTATTAAAAACATTTTATTACATATCTACCTGTACCTCTAAATTCCCAAATCGTTTTCAGTAACTGTTGGGACATTCGCTTCTGTGTATCCGAAACCCTTCTGATTAGGGAAAGGGTAGCAAAACAGATATACACGCTCTCACTTTCACTGGACTGGAAAAGAATTTGAGGTTAAAGCAAAATGACTTTTAGTAGAGGCATGCTATGGGGCTGCTAAGTAAGATTTCTTAGGTATTTCCTTTGTGAGGAGAACTCCTTTGGTTAAGCCATTATTGACTCGTATTGAATAAGGCTTTGACCAATATATTCATTCATTCAATCCCAAAATTTTGAATATGTTCATACTATGTACCAGACACTATTCTAGGTTGGAATACAGTAGTGAACAAAAGGGCTTTTTTTTTTTTTTTTTTTTTTACCTTTATGGAGCTTATACTGACTGTACTGGAAGGACCTAGACACTGAACAAATTTTAAAAACATATAATTTATCTGTGGATAGTATGTGTTTTTGAGAAAAATCAATGTCCCTGGGCCAGGAGAAGAAGAGGGTAGCAATTTCATTTAAGATGGTCACAGAGTTCTACACTGACGAGGTGACATGGGAACAAAAACCCGAAGAAGGTGAGGGAGTGATCCTGTGGCCACATTGAGGGAGATCATTCTGGGCAGACAGAGAGCAAGTGCAAACACTCTGAGGGATGAGCAGATCTGGGGGGTTCCAGAAATAGCCAAAAGGCCAGTGGGGCTGGAGCAAAGTAAGTAAGAGAAGGTGGATCCCAGGGGTAAGGGTCAGGGTCAGTTTGAGAAGGACTTTGGCTTCTTGTCCGGTAACGTATATGTCACCAGCCTGTTTTCTCCAGCAGAAAGAAAATCTGTGTGGCTCCGCTCTCAGAGGTGTTTAGGAATTGTCACTGCCTACCAGAGTGCCTGAATGGATGCTACCAAGTATAACTGAATGAATTCTCTTAGGAGACTGGTGCTTCCTCAGGTTACTGCTTTATGTTTCACTAAAACACAAGACTCATAATCGTCACTAAATTTGGCAGCATGAATGAATCATCTGAATGAGTTCAGTGATTCTCTTTACTGATGCCCCATCAACAACCGACTAACACACTGATTGAGAAGGAAATCATTCACTGAGTCGGTAGAAATGTCTGTGTGCTTGATACTTTTAATAATTTTGATTTCACTGAAAAAAACTAGCCCCCTTTTATAAAGAGCACTGACTCTGCTGGGTACTGAGTAAAGTACTTTGCATCTATCTATAAAATTTTAATTTTCACTATAATCCTATAGGGCAGGTATTGTTGTTAATTGTGGTTAAAACAAAAACAACAACAACATAAAATTTACCATCTTAACCATAACATAAGTGTACAGTTCAAGAGAGTTAAGCATATTCTTATCGTTGTGCAGCATATCTCTAGAACTTTTTCATTTTGCAAAACTGTAACTCTATATCCACTAAACAACTCTGCATTTCCCCCTCCCCAGTGCCTGTTAACCACCATTCTACTTTCTGTTTCTATGTATTTGACTACTTTAGATACCTCATATAAGTGGAATCATATAGTATTTTTTTTTTTTTTGACTGGCTTATTTCAGTTAGGGGCAGGTTTTTTAAAAAATGTTTGTTTTATTTAAATCCCAGTTTTACACATGAAGAGACCAGTGTTTAGAAAGTTTAATTAACTTGCTTAAAGCCGTTCAGTTATTAAGTGGCACTGAGGACTTGAATCCAAGTCTAATGATAAAACCCATGCACTTAACTACTTACTACTCCACTATTTCTCAAACCAGAATGCTCAGAATCTGTGGGAAGAGGGTGAGGTACGTAGATTTATTTTTGGGGACCTTTGAATTTTCTATTTCCTTTAAAAGTTTGCAACACTATTCCAGTGTGAGGAATGCAGTGCCAAACCGAAGTGACAGAGCCTGTGGCTTGATGCCAGACTCAAGAACATCCTAAATTCCTCACTTATTACTTGTGTTTGACACACTGACCTTTCCATTTGTATGTGGGACTGAGATTAAGAACTCTCTTTCACATTCATGTAGATATACTGTGATTGACCCAACACATCAAGCTATGGTGACAGTATTGATGCTGACCATCTACTTACCAAGCCCAGACCACCCATTCATTTAGGTTTTCATCCTTGGGTCAGAGGAAACCCTTCAGTTAACAGAGGGAAACTTGATCTCCCTTGTTCCACCACCAGCACATTTCCAAGTCATTTGACGTCAAAATAAGAATAGTTCATCATATTCATTTTCTCTGCCAAGAGCTGTCCATGTGTTCCTTACTTTTTTCAGAAAAGAGCTAAGATAATTTAAATATTGTTAAACATAAAAGATAAATGTTGGGTGGTTGGTAGGAAATAAATAGAACATTCACGGTGACCACATTTTCCAAACCAAGGAAACCAGGACAGACGGGCTGACGGGTACAAGTGTATTTATGGGGTACGTGGAAGAGACTATTTGATCAAGGCTGACCTAGAAATATAGGAACATACGGTCACCCAGAAAACTTGGTATTCTCCATTTTTAGCATATTGAGTTTAAAGGATAATTGTTGGCTTGCCTTGAACAAAAGTAAAAGCACTTCCTTAGAGCAACAGATCTTTGAAGCCATTAACTATGAGGATTGATGGTGATGTTATCTCTAAATCATACATTTTCAAGGACATACTACGGTAGTGCACTGGGTAGACTTTTTCTTTCCATATACTTAGAAAGGGAAAAGGAGAATTAGAATATTGTCAATTCCATGGTTTCATTCAACAAACATTGACTGTGCTCCAGTCAAATGTCCAGCTCATCACTAGTTACTTGGGGTCAAGGTGAAGAGTAGGAATCATAGACCTAAAGCACACAAAATACAGTGGGACAGATACTTAGAGTAATTTTAATATAATATTCTGAGTATCATTATCTTACTTTTTTACATGTGCCAGGAGAGTGACTAAGCCTTGACAACTGGAAGATCATGAGGGCTGGGTTATCTTTTCTGGGTCTTAAACTTCAAATAAAATTTTACCTTGTGGCGAAGGAATTTCTAGATTTTGTGAACCTTAAGCCTAATGTCCTCATACCATACTTGGTGAATAGGAAGTGCTCAGTAACGTTTGGCTGCTTAGCCTTCGGACATGTGCTGAGTAACACTGTATGCCAAGTATTATGCTGGGGGCACTAAGATACAAGAGTTAACATGACCTAGTCTTTAACCTCAGTAAACATGGGTTCATTGTGTAAACAGGCAGGTAAAGAGGTAACTGCAGTACTCCACTGTAAGTCCTCTGATGGGGTGAACCCTTAGTGCTATGGCAGATCCAGAGGGCAATGTCAGGGAAGACTTCTCGGCCTTATACCAGTGAGTTTTGAAAGATGAATAGGTTAACCAGGTTAAAAGGTTGGGGAAGGGAGAGGTGACAAACACTGAATAAATAAGTGGGTCAGAGAGAAAGGAGAGAAGAAAGAAATGGAGGAAGGGAGATAATATATACAAAGTGACGGCTTCCTTGGGGAGGAAAAAGTTTACTGTGATTGGACTCTAGGGTTTTTGAAAGTGAGTAACAGGCAATGAAGTTATTAAGATACATGGGATCAGTTATGCTGGCCATTGTAAGGACTTGTAGGCGACTTAAACCCATATGATTCAAGCCAGGTAACTGGAAGCTACTGGAGGCGTTTCTGGGTAAGTACTTATATGAATGTTTTAGACATAAATGCAACGCTAAAGGTATAAGATGATTTGATTTTTTTTCTTGACAGATCCCAAAGTATGGTTAACAAAGAACTGAGAAGCTAGTTAGACTACATTTGTGTGTTAGTTTTACTAGTGGTTTTCCCTCTCTCTTCTCTGTTTCTTTTTTGCCATGTTTGTTTTATCCTATTTTGTCTTTTCTTCCATCTGCTAAGTAATTATTTTTATGTCCTATTTTTAGGGTCAGATTTTTGTTAGCCACACATAAAATCAATTTTTATTATTATTATTTTTTTTTTTTTTTGCGGTACGCGGGCCTCTCACTGTTGTGGCCTCTCCTCTCCCATTGCGGAGCACAGGCTCCGGATGCGCAGGCTCAGCGGCCATGGCTCACGGGCCCAGCCGCTCCATGGCATGTGGGATCTTCCCGGACCAGGGCACGAACCCGTGTCCCCTGCATTGGCAGGCGGACTCTCAACCACTGCGCCACCAGGGAAGCCCAATTTATGACTTTTTGAAATCAGAAAAACCATAACCTTTCTGTAATGGTATACCAGAGTAAAATTTTACTATGTATACAACATTTTTTTTTTAAGATGTCATTGCCCAACGTGGCCTAGCCCAAGTTCTAAAGCATACCTAGTTTATAGTACCTAGTTCATAATCTTGGGTCTGCCTCTAAATAACTATATGTTCTTAAATAAATAAGTACCCTGTCTGGGCTCTTAAATATAACATAGTTTGGCTCCACCATTCCTCACTAGCTATCTTATTGCCTAAGACAAACAGCTGCCTACTCTGTGCTTGGCATTCTCAAGAGACCTCCGGAGACTCCTGCTACTTCCTTTTTCTCATAACCATGACGTCCTCTCTTGTGATCCCTCCAAAATCTCCTACTTCACTTTAAATCTATTTTTCCTTTTTGATTCCCTTTGCACCTAAAGAGATTGTCACAGAAAACACTTGTTTAAGAGTTCGGCACATACTTATCTGTTGAAGACATATTTAAATTAAACCTCTTAGTTTTCTTTCACTGGGCTACAAATCTATCTTTTCTATCATTTACATATCTTATGGGAAGGTGAAATTTGGCCAAGTTGAAATTTTTGGCTTTAAATTATTTGAAGAGAGATGAATAAGCTGTTTATAAAAGTGGGAGTGGTAATATGAGTATTAATTATTATTTGGATTAGTCATTATCAGGCATTTGGCATGTATAGATAAAAGATGCTGCCACATTAAACTGAAAAGTGTAGGCCAAGTAAGAATACTTTTCAGTTTTTTTATCTTTCTTTTTTTTTCTTTTAGCTCCTTATTTATTCTGGCCTGGTCTAGTGACTTGATTTAACAAATAGAATGCCTTTCCATTCTGAGGCATTCTATTGGGCCTTTCCAAGTCTAAGCCTTAAGGCGGTCCGGCAGCTTCAATTTTTGCACTTTTGGGAGCCCTGCCCCACTACATAAGAAGTTTGGTCTGGAAGAGACCATGTGGTGAGATCACATAAGGAGAGACCCTGAGTCTACATGGAGAGAAGCCATGTGTCCCAGCTGTCCCCAAAGGTGCCACTCAGCCCAGCAGTTGCTTCAGCTCAGAACTTTGAATCTGGAGTGAGCAATGCAGAGGGGGAGGAGGTTTAGGACTTGTTCTGAAAGACCAGCATCTTGTTTCCAGTGGCAGCCTCTGAGACAAGGGCAAGAGTGGAGACTCAGTATCCAGTACAGACAGAATCTTCTTTTAATGCAATTTATGGTCCCCTAACATCCCTCATTTTCCACTTAAAAGAAAAAAAAAAATTAAAAAAATTCTTTTCACCCATTTCTTCCATACCCACTTCCTGCCTCTGGCAACCACCAATCTGTTCTCTGTATCTATGAGCTTGGTTTTGTTTCTTGATTTTTTGTTTGTTTGTTTGACTAGATCCTGCATATAAGAGGGATCATATGGTGTTTGTCTTTCTCTGTCTGACTTATTTCACTTAGCATAATACCCTCCAAGTTCACCCATGTTCTTGAAAATGGCAAAATTTCATTTTTTATGGTTGAATAATATTCCCGTGTGTGTGTGTGTCTGTGTGTGTGGCACAATTTCTTTATCCATTCATCCTTTGATGGACACTTAAGTTACTTAAGTTGTTTCCATATCTTGGCTATTGTAAATGATGCTGCAAGGAACATGGGGTGCATACATCTTTTTGAGTTAGTGATTGCATTTTCTTCAGGTAAATACCTAGAAGTGGAATTGCTGGATCATATGGTAGTTTCTTTTCTTCCTTCCTTCCTTCCTTCCTTCCTTCCTTCCTTCCTTCCTTCCTTCCTTCCTTCCTTCCTTCCTTTTTTAAGAAACCTCCATACTGTTCTCCATAGTGGCTGCACCAATTTACATTCCCACCAACAGTGTGCAAGAGTTCCCTTTTCTCCACCTCATCACCAACACTTGTTATTTCTTGTCTTTTTGATAATAGCCATTCTAACAGGTGCATTTGGTCTTAACAGTGCTCTAGACAGTGTAGGAACTGGGAATATAGCCCAAGACACAAGCCCTTCTGCTCAGGGACATAATCATGAGAGGGAGATGAGTAGCCTCTTGCCTAGTGTATGTCTTCATCCTTCCTTCACTTGTCATATTTTTTGGTCCTCTTAGCTTTCTCTTCCAGCATCTATTGGAGACATTGGTGAGTTAGAATTTTCTTGTAAACCGTTCCTCTCAATTTTATCTCTAGAGGAAATAATATTGTTACCTATGTCAATCAAGTAACCACTAAAAGTAATTATATTTTTAGACTATAATTAACTGATTAACACCAATGTGCTGAATTAATGTATGATTATCTTTAAATGCTCTTTTTTTCTAAACATATCAAAATCAGGATTCCTCTAACTGTCTTTGTATATGGGTGTGGGTGTGGGCATTTAGTGGAAGATTGGATGCTATCAATAAACAACAGAGCTAAATTTATAAATTAGATCCAGAACCATGCTTTGGGGAATTTTCATCCCTGAATTATTAATTTTCAGGTCTGTTTTGTAAGTCCTTTTTCATTCTTTCAAGATGTGGACATGAGTTTTCTTCTGGGAATATGAAGTTTAGGCATGATTTAATTATCTAAGTGTTTACTGAATATTTATTATATGCAATTAGGTATCCTAAAATCTGCAGGGGATATAGAGAAGAATAAGATCTGTTTTCAAACCTCTTGGGAAAAGAGCATTGCAAGAGGGAATGTAAAGCAAATGACTTGGAGCAGAAAACGTCTTTTTACATCAAAACATTGTCTTAAAAACCCACCAGCAGAAAATATAACCATCTCATGCTAACTCTAGTTATCTAAAGTTTCTACACTGCCATCTTTCCTATTTAGATCTCAGGCAAGGATGTGCCTGACATTTGCACTGGGTCTCCAGTGGTGGGATTATTTATACTAACCCACTCATATTTTCCTACTAGTTTCTCCTTCATATTGCATGCACATCTGTGGAAAAGTTGGGTGACAGTAGCGCAACCTGGGTGAATCTTGTTATATTCACCATACGTGGAGCTCCCAGCTCACTTCCCCCACCCTCACTCTCCAGATTAGATCACGACTCTTTGTGACTTTGTGGCCTCTTTAGGAATCCAATACAGGCTTTCCTTATTTAGCAGTGCTACCCTAGCAGCACAAAATATAAAATGAAATCAGTCCCCTCCCAGACTTCCTAGTCTCTGAAGACATTAGCTGAGAATCAGTTTTCCTCCCAGCCCTGTAAATTGCATGGCAGCTGGCCTGCGTTAGAAGGTGATACAAAACTAGGCCTCTCATTTCACTCTACCCACAATTTAGTGAGTAGGGTTTATGTTACTAAGATTAGGGTCATTTGACTTCAGTAAAATATTAATTTCTTGAATGATCTCTGTAAAGGAGCATGTCAAAATGGGAAATTCAGCTTAAGGGAAAAGAAATCTGAAAATGCCACAAGTGCTCGAGGTAAAGAAGTGATAGTTTCATGTTATCTAATCCAGGGCTAAGCCCAGATGCCCTCAGTGGTGAGAGCGAGTCTGGGAGAGTGAGTGGTGGGAGGGTGGATTTAACCTTCTTAAAATTGTCATCACCACCTCTCTAGTGACCTCAAAACAAAATAATTACAGTGTAATTCCTTGCTCTGAACAATTTACATCTTCTCATATGTATCTAGGGTGTAAATAAAAATGTGTTGCACATTTTGCTATTTTTGTATACTGTAACATACAATACAGTACTGTGGTGGATACACGAACCTGCACATTTGATAAAATTGAGTGGAACTAAGTACACACATACCCACAGATACATACATACAAATGAGTACAAAAGAGTCAGAAATCCCTGTATTAGATAGGTGGGTTGGATCAATGTCAATATCCTGGTCGTGATATTGTACTAAATTTTTTCAAGATGCTACTGTTAGTGCTAGTGAGCAATAGGAAAGTGAACTATAGGTATGTAGCATCTCTCTGTACTTTCTTACAACTACATGTGAAGCTGCCGCCATCTCAAAGCAAATTTTATTTTTAAAGTTATGAGCTTGTTATGCAGATGTAGCTTCAAAACAAGTCTCCTAAGCAACTGCTTTCAAACATTGTGGACCATAACCCTTCCTATATGACATTCTGGAACTGATATCCTGAGCCCTGGACACTATTCTCCTGCTGTAAACAAATATTTAAAAAGTGATTTGTGAGAAATAGAGGGCTCTAAGAAGGAAAAACCCAAGAAAAATCTGGAACATTGAATTCAATGTCGGAATAGGAGATGTTCAGGGCCATTGTGTTCTTTTTAATATTCTTCATGAACTTGTCATCCTGAGGCTTCATGATGAGGCTTTATGAACTTGTCACGGGATGGGTAGCACCAAATTTTAGCCTTTAATGATTTTTAAAAGTTAAGAAAAAATAATTTCTCTTTTGCTCAATTTAGATTTCAATTTTCCTAGCTTTTAATCTACATTTAAATATGATTTAGGAAACTCAGGCCAGACTTCTTAATCCCTACTAATGCACAAATGCCCAAATAAAAAAGTAACTAGATCACATTATTGCATACTATAGATAAGCTTATTGGTTAGTAACTGTTTTAACAATCTCTCCCATCTCCTAAAAACTTGGGTTTCCCAATAAAGTATAACTATTCTGTATTTCTGTGCCTTCAATTTAGTTTTTTCCTTCAGAAAGACATACTATTGGGCATCTATAGAAAATTATATCAGCCAGATACTATTACCATTCCATATATACTATGGCAGTTTTCCTTATATTTGTTCCAAATCTTTAGTTATAACAGTAGATATAATATCCTGCATAGTCTCATTAATTGGTATTTTAAATACTATTCAGCCTACCCATGGGTAGCCATAAAACTAATTTTTTTTTTTTTTTTTTTTTCCGGTACGCGGGCCTCTCACTGTTGTGGCCTCTCGCGTTGCGGAGCACAGGCTCCGGACGCGCAGGCTCAGCGGCCATGGCTCACGGGACCAGCCGCTCTGCGGCATGTGGGATCTTCCCAGACCGGGGCACGAACCCGTGTCCCCTGCATCGGCAGGCGGACTCTCAACCACTGCGCCACCAGGGAAGCCCCATAAAACTAATTATTAATGTTCTTCAGCTAAACGTTTAGTTAAGGTAAAACTGGAACTCCTTGCAGCTAAACGTTTAGTCAAGGTAAAACTGGAACTCCTTGCATCATGTAATATTAGGAACCAAAATATGGAATGCTATTGGGCACTAATGTTAAAGCAAAATCAATCTTAAAAGTCCACTTAAATACTTTTAACAGTTAACTATTTTCAGATAAATCTTCAGCTAGTATATATGAAGCTCATAATTATCTATTGTAGTGGTAAGGCTTATTTTATATTCACAGATATTAACAACATTTTATATGGGATCTCAAATCTTTCCTTGTGCTAGTAACAGAAAAATGAACAAGTTTGAATTTCATATCTTATTTCTCCACACCATTCTCAGAGTTCTTCATCAGCTGGCATTATTTATTCACTGATTTCTCTATGTGAAGTATCACACTGAGAATAGTTTGGAAGTGAAAGAACGCTGAGATTAGGAAATGTAATAATGGTTCAGAATATTCACAACCAATAGGTAGTAGCTTATCACTTGCTATGATGGTAATATAGAAACAAATTCTGAGTGAGAATATGGCTGCTGACCACAAAAGGAGCTTATTATTAAAATGGCAGAAAGGATTAGCAAGAGTGTAATAAATTCTATCATAGAGGTATGGTATTTACAAGTTACAGCTCCAAAGAATGGCTACTTAATCACAGAGGAGCTAGGCAACGGGGTAAGGAGAGAGAAGGCCAGAGGGAACAGAATGAGAAAATAAAAAGGCCACTGGGAAAGCCTTCTTTTAGGAGGAGGAGTTGGCAGTGCTTTCAAAAGAGAGCTACTGTCATTCAGTTCCTGACCAAGCTGGATGCAAACAGATTCAGTGTTTGCAATGCAAGACCTGCATCTATTTACATAGAATATATAAAGGAAATGTGGAGGCATGTTGAAGGTTTGTGTATGTGTCTGTGAGCGTGTGTGTGTGTGTGTGTGTGTGTGTCTGATAATTAGTGAAAGTGAGGCTATTGAATTTAAAGTTACAAGTAAGAATTTTTTTCTTCAGGTAGCTTAAAACCAAAGCTATTCTGGAGACCTAAGATGCACAATATAAGGAGAGAAAAAAGATTAAAAGCTTGATTCAACAGGACGGCAATCAGGAATGCACTGGTCTTAGTTTGAAATGCAGATATAAAAAGTGCTACTAAGTGTTTTTGACTGTGTTTTTGCTTTCTGTTTTTTCTTTTTGCATTAGACCCCAGAATATATGACACTGTCAAAAATAGCCAGTAAGGTCTATGACTAAGAAAGAAATATACTAGGAATTTTGTCACTAAAGTAACTAAAAACAACAATATACAAAATGTGATTATAAAGTAATAACACTAATTCTATAATCCATATATAAATTTTCAGTCACCCTCAGCTTAAACTCTATGTAGGTGGATATCTCTTTAGAAAATAGTCTTCTGTAAATATGTATATGAAGAATGCACTCGTAAGTCCTATTAATAATTAACTTGTTTTCTCTCCCTCTTTCTTTTCCTCTTATTCTCTCCTTTCTTCCTCCCTCTCCCACCCCTCTCTGTTTCTCTCATTCTCTCCCTCTCTGTTTTTCACATGTTTTATAAAGATTATTTTCCTATGCTGGCTTTAAGCAAGGTCTATAGGTTAGAACCATTTCTTTAAAAAGACCTGCCATTATTTACCATTTTTAGATGCAATTTAACTTTTGGTTATGACAGAGGGCAGTTATATTTGAAGGAAGTAATGCTTTGCCTCTAAAGAAAAATTTGCTGATGAAATAATTCTACTGTTATAGGGAAGCATGGCTATTAATGCATTGAATAAATATTTATTGAGCACTTTTTACAGAACAACCACTGTACAGGGAAAAAAGGGTAAAAAGCAAAATAGCTGTGGGCTCTGCCCTCATAGCATGTGCCTCTAGCAACATATTCTGGATAATCCAAAAAAAATTGGTAAAGTCTAATATCTATTTTTAGGATTTGTAAATTGCTAGTTTTCTAAACGTTATTCCACTCTTTTGTCAATAAAATTAGACAGTGAAAAGAGAGATCAGAATTCTCTGGTCCGCAGATGTAAAATAGATAGCTAGTGGGAAGCAGCTTGCATAGCACAGGAAGATCAGCTCGGTGCTTTGTGACCACCTAGAGGGGTGGGATAGGGAGGGTTGAAGGGAGAAGCAAGAGGGAGGAGATATGGGGATATATGTATATGTATAGCTGATTCACTTTGTTATACAGCAGAAACTAACATACCATTGTAAAGCAAGTATACTCCAATAAAGATGTTAAAAAAAAAAAAAAGAATTCTCGGGTCCACACAACTATAGCCATGCAGAACCTATCATTAAAGAGCGTGCAGTATTGGGACCCAGGAAATAGCCGCCTGCACAGAGCTTTTTGCCTCTAGGAAGCATCTCCTCCTGGCTCCCATGTGTCTTGCCCAGGGCCCACCGCTAGACCATATAGTGCCCTCTGGAGAAGATGCAGCCCAGCACCAGGGTTCATGCTGGGGACTGGATTTCAGGCTGATTGTACAGCTGTGCATACAGACCTCTTTACTCACTCCACGTCACGCTTCAGGGAAGCTCAGTTACTGAGTATTCCTATTAAACACAATATGTACCCAGAATGCTTTTAATGATAGGGAAAAACACTGAATCTCAAAGATTGACCGTAACAGAATTCTCAAATGTATCTTTCAAACCACCAGAAAGGGAATGTAGACATCATTTAATACAAAACATTAGAAATTAAGTCTTTAAAATATGTCTCTGGCAACCGGTTCTATCTCACGTGGCAATACATCTTATAAGCTAAAGTGTTTTGGTGATGTATCTCTAATCCATCCCAGTGAGCACTCTCTGAGAGCATATGTGTGCAATACATTATCTCTGGGAGAGGCTGTGGTGCTCACGTAGCAGTCCATGGTCCAGAGGGTACAGGGCAGAAGCCAAAGCACAGGGATCCCCTGATGCAGTGGCTGCCAGTGATCAAGGCATGGGCGCTGCACAATTTGTGGGGTGTGAAAGGAACCTAGAATCCTGTTGGCTGTCAGCAAATGTTAAATAAAAGTCCAGAGGGCTATAGTCTCCTCCTCAATGTGCTCAACAGCACAATAGGATAATTCACTTTGTGCCATTCCCTTTTGGAAACCACCCTTCTTGCTTGATTTTGTAGAGTGCTTTTGGGTGACGTTAATATTTGGATTTCTCTCCTGGGTAGATACTAGGAGACCTGAGAGAGCTGGAGCAAGATGATGTTACAGTTTGATACTTCCTTTATGTATGCATCTGACCTCATCTGTTTGAAGTTAATTTGATTTTGCCTGCATAGCAAAGGAGCCTTGGGAGATGATTTTTTATTAGAGATATGCTGAATCATTTAGTTTCTAAACTTGCAAACTGGAGGAAATTGAAAAGTCCTTGAAGACTGGAGCTTTTGGTGCATATCCAAATTTCACATCAGATCATTTTTCTTGACAAAAGCCAATATCTCAAGCAGTTTTGAGAGACATCCTCTTATAATCATTTGACAATTTAAGTGAACTTGTAAGGTGTCCACCAGTTTATTCTTTTTCTATTGGTTAGATAACATTTTGGACTGCTTCCTTTTACTGACATTCTACATGCACAGGGTTTCTAATTTCTTCCTTGGTGTTCCTTTATTGACTCAAATCTTCTATCAGTATATTAAGGCCTTATAAGGCCCAGTGCTATGTACACATACTAGGAGAAACCACTGGAGGTAGTTTTTGCATAGGCAACAACACAAAGGAAATTTCAACAGGGCATGTTTGTTATATGATAATATGATGCCATTATCTATACATATAATGCTTCAGGGTTGCTTATAGCAGAAGTCACTCAATTGATTGTGGAATCACTTGTCATAAAACCCTTGATGACAGTTATTCCTTCATTGAAGATGCAGTGCCCTGTATATAACCTTTCTTACTGGGCCAATCATATTGTATTTTATACAAGTCTAGTGTTGCTAGATTCGTTAGAGCAGTGGGTGTTATCTTCTTGCCTTCAGGAAATACCAGAAGAGTTTATTAAGAGAGGTAATCCTTGTGCTTGATCTGTGGCTTAATGGCCAGCCATCTTTTATGTGTGTAGTTGCAGAGAAGTGCAGCTGAGAAAAATTACCCTGCTATTTCTTCCCCATGATTTCAAAAGTAGCTTTTACATCCGTGTGCACTTACTGTTTTTCTCTGTAGCTCACAAATTGTCCTAGCCCAGGGTGCAGTATAGTATGTGGAGGTTAGGAACTAAGAGTAAGGGTTGTGTAGCTACATCGTTTCTTCCTTCCAGTTACTAACTCTGTAACTGTGGTTTGGTTGGGCCAAACCATTTTAGTTTTCTGTCAGTTTCTTTATCTGTGAAAAAGGGATGATATTACTACTTACCACATGAGGCTATCAGAAGAAAAATGAAATGAAAATATCCCTATAGAGTTCTTTGTGCAATGCCTGTGATACACAGAAAAGATCCAATACATGGTAGCTATTCTTATTATGCAAGTGAGAAACTCAAATTGTCAAGGAAACCTAAATTCTCCATCACTTTTCTGAAACTACTCAGTTTTACATCTTTTTGTGGCTTCATCTCCAATAAGCAGCTGTTTCATTCCTAATCTTTACTTGCTGATAATATGTTCAAAAATATAATCAGATTTAATTGTGAGCCTCTACATGTAAACATACCTTCTACATGTTTATATTTCTCACAATCAAATTCAAAAATTATCACCACCATACAACTGTGGATGAAACATTCCCCATCCAGGTCATTCTTCTGAGACCTAGGCAGAGATCCATATGTTTGACTTTAGATTCGTAACATTATTTTTGTTTCTGTCTGTTTCTGTCTTGTCACATTCTAACCAGCTGTGTATGTTCCCAACTCCCTCCATCAGGCTGGGAGCTCCTCAAGCCCAGAGACTGGATCTTTTTATTTTTATTCTTTTGGCTGCGTTGGGTCTTCATTGCTGTGCGTGGGCTTTCTCCAGTTGTGGCTAGTGGGGGCTACTCTTCGTTGTGGTGCGTGGGCTTCTCATTGCGGTGGCTTCTCTTTGTTGCGGAGCACGGGCTCTAGGCGTGCGGGCTTCAGTAGTTGTGGCACACGGGGTCACTAGTTGTGGCTCGCAGGCTCTAGAGCGCAGACTCAGTAGTTGTGGCGCACAGGCTTAGTTGCTCTGCGGCATGTGGGATCCTCCTGGACCAGGGATCGAACCCGTGTCCCCTGCATTGGCAGGCGGATTCTTAACCACTGCGCCACCAGGGAAGTCCCCAGAGACTGGATCTTTTTTTTTTTTTTTTTTTTTTTTTTGCAGTACGTGGGCCTTTCCCTCTTGTGGCCTCTCCCATTGTGGAGCACAGGCTCTGGACGCGCAGGCTCAGCGGCCATGGCTCACAGGCCCAGCCGCTCTGCAGTATGTGGGATCCTCCCGGACCGGGGCATGAACCCATGTCCCCTGCATCGGCAGGCGGACTCTCAACCACTGCGCCACCAGGGAAGCCCTGGATCTTTTTATCATTATGTCTTCAGCACCTTGTCCAGCCCCTGACACAGAGTCCACATATTGAAATTGTCTCCCCAGTCATCCTCATACCTGATATGAATTTTAGATGACTATAATAGTATATTTTAGATTCACCAGAAAAGTACTTCTGCACCCTGTCCAATTCTATATCAGTTAAGACAAGGGTAGAAATACTCATGATTCTGCGAAGGAGATAAGACAGCTGTTATCCCTATTGATCAGATGAGAAAATTGAAAAGGTACTTACCCAAATTCACACAATTAATGGCAGAGCTGAAACTAGAACCGAAAGTTCCCAGTACTTTAACTCATTCCAGTACCCAATGGGTTCTGTCTACTGAGAAAATGAATAATCCTGAAGATTAACGTTGAATAGGGAAAAAGAAAGTTAGCTTTTTTATTTATTTTTTCTTTTCACAGAGCCCTTTGTTCCTCAGAGGTTGTCAGGGTTTATTCATATGTTAGAACTCATGTGTTGGGATTTAATGTTAGGTAATGAAATGAGCTTTTACTAGCTTTGTGACTTTGGGAAAGTTACTTAAACTCTCTCATTTTCAATTGCTGTATCTGAAAATGGGTATACAAAATACCTACCTTGGAGAATTGATGCAGTCGTACTCCTAATGGCTACAATGCATACTGGTTGGCACACACTGGGCATTAATCAGTGGTGGTTATTAATATTATCGTTAACTATGAGATTACCAGTATCACCCTCATAAGAGATGAGCTAAATAAGCCTCTTTTTATGAAAGAACACACTAAAAGGTGTGTTTGAACAAGCAGAAGAGGCCAGACCAAACAAGAAAGATCCTTAAAAGAAAAGAGTACACAGTAAGTATGTTCTTTTGCCCAGAGTGCATTGAAAACAGGCTCTGGCAGCAGAATTTGCCACAGCGTCATATATATCACCTGTCTGGTATTGACCACGCATTGTAGGCATCACAAAGCCCTCACTGTACAGAAAGCCTTGCTGTTTCAGTAAGTTGGGTGTAGAAAGGATATAAAAGTTTATGCAATTTAAAGAAGATATGCAGAGAAAAATTATTTATTTTCCTGGTACTAATCTTGTTCTTAATTTCCCATTCCTGGTGATAGTGGTTTGAGGGCAGGTGGTAGAGAAACTTTCCAATTTTAGATCACTCATTTTCTTCTTGTTTAAAAGTATTTCTTTCAAGTAAATGTTCAGTCAACTCAGATTTTAAATTCTCTATCAGAGTTTTTTTCTCCCTGTTAAGTAAGGGGAAATTTCTCTTTCCATCCCCAGGATCTTGGGGAGGGATTTCTGCTCTGAAGGCTGTACTTGGAATCATCCCTGGACTCCCTGAGGTGTCCCTCCTCAGCCTGGTCTCTAGCCATCCTTTGTGGACTGAGACATGAGTGGCCCTGGCTAGTGGTTAGGGCACTCTGTGGACATACACCCTTCTGGACTTGGGATTTTGTGTTGCCTTTATATCCAAGATTCTCTGCAACCTGCCGGAGTCTTTGAGGTTTCCCTCAGATACCCTCCTCTGCAGTTACCATCTCTACTCTCAGGCCTTGATGGACAGGGCACCTTAACAAAATCAAGGTTTCTCCGAGAGGTCTTCATTTCCCCCAGGGAAGTGTGACACCAGCACTAGTTGTTTCTGAATTCTCCAGTCTTATGTATCTGGGTGTTCGATCTTCTTTAGGTTCGGTTCTGGTGGGGGAGGAGGGTCACTCCATCTGCCTTCTTTTCCCTTTATTTTTTTCTCTTTCTGAGCTCTTCCTGCAAGCATCTAAATGTTTTTTTTCCTTCCTATGTGGTGGGAACTTCCCCTGTAATTTGCTGCTCTGTGGTGGTTCCTGGACACCTCCCCCGCTGTACCGAAATGTTAAAGTGTGCAAATCCTTTTAGACAGGGGTCCCAACCCCGCCGGCCGCGGCCCTGTTAGGAACTGCGCCGCACAGCAGGAGGTGAGTGGCAGGCTAGTGAGTGAAGCTTCATGTGCTGCACCCCGTCGCTCCCCATCGCTCACATTACTGCCTGAACTATCCTCCCGCCCCACCCCCACCCCCTCCCTACCCCCTCCTCCACTCCATAGAAAAATTGTCTTCCATGAAACTGGTCCCTGGTGCCAAACATGTTGGGGACCGCTGCTTTTAGATGTTTACTTTTCCTCTCAAAAATTGTAGCTTTGGGCTTCCCTGCTGGCGCAGTAGTTGAGAGTCCACCTGCCGATGCAGGGGACACGGGTTCGTGCCCCGGTCCGGGAAGATCCCACATGCCCCAGAGCGGCTAGGCCCGTGAGCCATGGCCGCTGAGCCTGCGCGTGCGGAGCCTGTGCTCTGCAACGGGGGAGGCCACAACAGTGAGAGGCCCGCGTACCGCAGGAAAAAAAAAAAAAAGTAGCTTTTACAAACAAAAAATAAATACTTACTTTATGATTTCAGTATGGAATTTAGCAAAACTTAGACTCAAAACTGAGCAGAACTACAGGTTTCTCAGATGTATTCAGCCATAGTTTTAGTGGGTGGGGGAATCAGGAGACAACAAGAAAAGAGAAATTACTTGAAACAAAAATACCCTGGGACAATTAGGAATGAAGATTATGAAGGATAAAATCGCACAGGCTTACCCTCTAACAAATTTTTTCTCCATTGTATCTAAGAATGTAAAAGCCACTTCTTTGTTGGCCTTCTCAAGACTTAATACAATATTCTTCAAACTTACTGACTGAATTTCCTTCCCTGTGTAAACCTAGCCTTCTAAATGGGCATTTATAATTTTACCTTTTTGAAGCAATCAGCTGTTACAGTTGTGCTTCTAATCCTCTAATCATCACTGCGGGAAACATTTTATATTGTGATAATTTAAAACAATATCTCCTTTAGAGGCTTCCTGGTGTCAACTAGATTCTTTAAGAAATAGATCCTTGGATTTATAACTAAAGTTAAAATCAGTAAACATGTAATTTTGCTCCAGTGTAGACATCCTGATTTCAGGTTTAAACTTAGGGCTGCTTCTTGAAGAGAGTCTTCATTTGCAACTGATTTCTTGTAACCTGGTCAAAACCAGTTGAACATTGTAATTCATGAGTGAAGGTCCCAACCACTTCTTTCATCCTCAACTCCCTTACTCCCCATTCCCTTGCTGATGTGTATTAGAATTAAAAGAGTTATCATTACTGCCCTCATTTAGAAGAGTTGCCAGGAAAAGCACTTGCATTATTTTCATGAGATACCCAATAGTTCTTTCCATCGATATTTATTCAACACGTACAGGGAGATTTACAACTGCCTAACACGAAGTATGGTGCTAGAGTACACACCTCTCTCTGATCCAATCACAAAGGTGACCAAGCTACAGGAAACACTTTGATTTTAAAATAAATATGTATCTATGGCCCTTACCATCACTTTGAGTCTTTAATAAGCTTCAGCATCAGATGAACATTGTGAAGGGCATCATATTATAAATTTACCATAAAATAGATGTACAATAATAACAATATAAAGAAAGAATACTTTGAAGCCTCCCACCACTGATCAAGCATGCCTGTTTAGTTGTTCTGTTTCTCCTCCAGTCTGGATGTGTTTTTTTCCTAATCTATCCATATTTTGTGTCTAATTTTTTTATGACCTATGGGTCACACGTACAACACAGCTGCCCAAGCCTCAGGTTGCTTTCTGCAAGTCAATCAGGGACCAGAGCAGAGACTCATGTGAAAAGCTCATTGTGAGAGCTCTTGAATAAATCATATATGAATGAACACACTCACGAATCCACTAAAAGTAAAGTTTTTCCTCAGTGATACATTGGCACGAGGAAGAAGGAGCAGAAGATGATTTGATTTATCGCATTTATAAGAAATTAATTTTAAATGGGATTATAAATCTCAATTAAATGACATATTATTAATAGCCCCGACCTACTTACCAGTGCTATGGAAATGCCCGAGTTTTTTGTGGAATAAAGGCATTTATATTCTACTTCGGTATTTTTCTGCCTCAGTACTCTACTGCCAGCCCACCTCCTAACCCTTCTTCCTCTCTGGAGTAACATTTTCCCAAGAGCCAAGCTTGTTCTGTTTTGCTCTTCAAAGATATTCCTACTTTGATACTGGCTCATTACAGGCCTAAAAAAACATCAATAGGGAATATTCTAATAGGGCCATTAACTTTTGGTTGTTTGTTATTTAATTTAGTAGTAAACTAGATAATCAGAAATCCACATGTATGGACAGCATGAATTGTGACAGTAATTACTTTAGATATGGTCTAAAGGCTTTACTCTGAATCCTTTATTCTTTTGTTTATAATCCTTCACAGTGCTCTAATTTCATCATATAATTATAGTGCTGCTGAGCACAAAGAGATGAAGTTTATGTACTTATTATTTTCCATTTTGATCACACTGGCTGATTAATACAAGAATACTGGCTATACACCTGTAGAAGTCAGTTTACAGTTTACCAGCAGTGACAGAAGCTGGGAGGCTGGATTCTGTTGGCCTTTCAGTGCCTGTGAGCTGTTGAATTAATTTTTATTTATTCATCACTATTTAAAAAAAATCTTGAGTGAGCAATCTAGTTTACACATTTGAACTGTAGATTGATTGCTGAATGTCAGAGATCTATTGTATTCAGTTCTCAAGTCAATATGATTGACTGTCAAGGTGATTTCAATGACAAGTCACTGAAAAGAAATATATATGCCTTAAAATATTGACTAGTTTCTATGAAAGTTCATGCCAGGATCTTTATTTTGTGGGTAATTATTATTATTAAAGTTAATTGCATCGTAGGGTTGAGTGGAGCCCGGAGCTAGATTATTCGGTCTTTGTGAGGCTTGGTTTGTTTCTATAATATTGTTAAGAGCAAGGGCCTTGGACAGACCACTTGGGTTTCAAACTTGTTTCTTTCAGTTTCGAACTGTGTGAGCTCAGTTTCTTCGTCTGTAAAAGGAGGACTCCAATTCTACCAGAGTCACCGTGTTGCGCAGCTCCTCAGACATTGTATTCTAATGAATGTGCCACCTGGAATTCTGGGGCAGGGAGCCTGTTCCTCTATCTCAGCAGGTTGTCCTGAGGATTAAATGAGTAAAGTGCTTAAAATATTGTCTAACTAAGCACTCTATAAGTGTTTGCTATTATTATCCTTTGGGTAAAGGTGGTTTTACTAATGACTTGGACACCTTAAAAATTAATAGTGCATTCTAGTTCTAATTTTAATGATGTCCAATAACTTTTCCCCAAAACTACTTCTAGGTACTGGCACTTGTTCTAATAAATAAGTTTCCAACAGGCTAAATTAGGCTCTTCAATCCTAGAAAAATACTGTATTGCAGTGCTGTACTAGGCTATATTGGAGCCTGAGACAAAAAGAACAGAGTAATACTGATCCCATCCTTATTTTAAAAATTAATATTTTGTTTATCATAGACTTTTTTGCATTAAAAAAATATATATTGCATTGGGACTTCCCTGGTGGCACAGTGGTTGAGAGTCCGCCTGCCGATGCAGGGGACATGGGTTCGTGCCCCAGTCCAGGAGGATCCCACATGCCACGGAGCGGCTGGGCCCGTGAGCCATGGCCGCTGAGCCTGCACGTCCGGATCCTGTGCTCTGCAATGGGAGAGGCCACAGCAGTGAGAGGCCCACGTACTGCAAAAAGAAAACAAAAACAAAAAATATTGCATTGAAATATTATTTGTCTTAATTACTGAATTTTTAGCATTCTGCGTGCCCCCCACCCCTCACTGCCTTATATTTTGCGTCCAAGATGAGTGCCTCACTCACTTCACCCATTTCACCCCAGTTCTGGCCCTGCTATTCTGACTTCATCTGCTGTAATGAAAACAGTGTTCCCAATTTACATGTGGTTGGCGCATCACCATTCTCTTCCTGACTCAAGGAGCAGGCTGTAGTAGCCAAATCTAAATCTAGATCCTGGAAACTGACCCTTAGAATGTCGTTGCTACTAATGCTAAATCTCATTTTTTATTTTCTACTTACAAGGTAACTTAGATAATCTTAGTTTATGGAACCTTTAAATTTCAAAACAAGTTTTATACTCACTTGAAAACATGGTCAGGCAATTTGGTCTTAAGAGCGAAATGAACACAAAATAAGTGTGACACCAAATCAGAGTACCATAGGGCAGCCACGTGAATGGTAATTATCCTAAAATCAAGGGAGAAAGAGAGTGGGGTGGAACCCAAGGGGAATTTTTTTTTTTTTTTTTTTTTTTTTTGCAGTACGCGGACCTCTCACTGCTGTGGCCTCTCCCGTTGCGGAGCACAGGCTCCGGACGCGCAGGCTCAGCGGCCATGGCTCACGGGCCCAGCCGCTCCGCGGCATGTGGGATCTTCCCGGACGGGGCCACGAACCCACGTCCCCTGCATCGGCAGGCGGACTCTCAACCACTGCGCCACCAGGGAAGCCCTCAAGGGGAATTTTTTACCAGTAGTATTAAGAGAACCACAGTTAGTCAAATGAGCCACTTGGTGGAAGAAAAGGCGTAAGGTGTCTCTTTATTTACTGATGATGAGGTTCACCATGCTGGCGAAGTACACAGGGACTTAGCCATTACCCCATGTGTTGATGAGGAGCATGAACTAAAAACCACACACAAGTTTGGAATCAGATAAATGTTGAGTTGGACTCCTGCTTGATCATCTATTAGCTGTGCAATTTGGGCAAGATACTTAAATTCTCTGAGCCTTAATATGCCTACGACACCAGACTGTCATGAGAAATAAGAGTCTATGTAAGTAGCTAAAAACGCATGGGGCCCATAGCAGGGTCTTCATGGGTGATTACTCGTGCTATTATGATTCACATTAATATTATATCAAGCAACATACTAGCTAATCAAGGGATAAGGAGACAGCCAAATGATTAGGCGTGAAGAGGAGTATACATATCCATATAGCCACCTGAGAGCTGGACAGCCTAGCGTCAGATCAGCATCTATGTGCTGATGTGCCCAGCCCTCTTAATTTCTAAATAAAGCAAGAAAATGGTGCCAAACAGGTAAGAATACATGGATCCAGCCAGGCTTCTGGTTGCCCAGGAGTGCCCGGAGCCTTCAGCAAACCAGTAGAGAAAGAGAGAGCCAAGCTGACTCAGAAAATTGCTCTTCCAGAGAGGGAAAGGGGTTGGGACGTGGGCTGGTGCAGTGCAGAAAATAGAGGGAAGGAGCTGATGACAGTATTACTTGGGAGAAGATGACTGCAACAGGCCTCTATTACACACAAGCCTCAGCACATTCTTATAGTAATGATTTGTAGGCTGGTGCTGTTCATCTTAAGTTGCTGAAAGATACTTACGTTCTCATCTTTATTTTCTCAAACTAATGTTTATTTTTAAAAATCCCTTCTTCCATCCTCATTCTGTAGTACAGGTGAGTAAAAAAATTATCTTGTAGTGGATTTGGGACTTTTCAGAGCCCAGATAACATTTCAGGGCATTTTCCTTTTCCGAGTCCTTAGAGAAAACATACCTGGTAACCAGTGCTTATACAATGTCTAGGAACCTGACCGAATCATTTAAAAAATGTAACCGTCTGGATATTTGGTCTAGGATGCTCAGTAAAACAAAAAAATTCAACTATTGGTTATTCCTTCATTGAAATGCATAAACTGAGTATGTCTTTCAGTAACTTATAAACATAGGCTTAGACTGATCTCCATAAGGAAGAAACATGAGAAATTACATGACTTCATTTGCTTTTTCTTATCAACTAATTGAATTTTCCAAGCAACCAAGAAATTTAAGCATATTGTCATCCTCCAAAGCAAGGAGATCCCATTCTCATTTCTCTCCCAGAATTGTGAAGCATTTCCCCCCTTCCATTCATGGGCTAGCTGAGATACCTAGATGCAATATTCATTGAATCCTAGACACCAAAGTCAGTTTTCCTTGGGTTATATGTGAGTTAGGTCTTTGTATTTTTTATTTTAGTGAATTTTTCTTGGCAAAGACCCTGCTCTTCCTGGGAGCTGATTGAGCTTCCGCAGAGCCAATGTGTTTCTCAGTTCTCCAATTTAAATGCTGCCAAAAATTTCCTAATGTGTGCCATGAGAAATTCAGCAGCACATAAAATGCCATTCATTAAATAAACAGTTAACTAAGCAACCCTTGGCAAAAGACACAACCCATCTGACATTTGAAGCACTTGGGACCTTCCAAAGGAAATAATTAAAGAATGCTTTAAGAAGAAATACCCCCTGCTTAGCAGTCATAATTGAAAAATCACAGTTCCCAACCTGGAGTCTGTATACTTTTTAGGGCCTTTAAAATTAGAAATGAAGAACAGTTACGTATGCCTATTATTTCAACAAACCCGGAAAAGGCTACGTATTTACCCACGCTTAGCACAAGCTAAATAAAACAACTATTTGCATAGGCTATAATTCGATCAGCTCCGTGGGATTACAGAAGCTATCTCATTTTTTCATATAGATGGCGTTGATAAATTTAAGAAAATCAAACAATTCCTTAATAAATACTATTTGTTTAGTAGAGGAAATCTCTCAAAGTGTATAGTTCATGGGAGATAAATAGAGTTATGAAATTTGGGAAGTAGTCATGTAAACAAGATTTGAGGGTGATTATTTCACAGAATGCTTCTTTGCTTTTTAGAGAAGTAGTCACTTATTTACTTAGATGACGACAAGTGCTCCCCTCTAATAGTTTAAGATCTTACACATTGAAGACAGTACTAGTAACAATAATGGCTACTCTTTATTTACTCAGTGCCCAAGACCAAGCACATAGTACTGTATGTGCTTAAATAACACTACAAAATGAGTATTAACCTCATTTGATAGAGAGGGAAACTACTTCAGAGAGACTAAGGAACTTGCCCAAGGCAGTGTAACTAATTAAGTAGCAGATCAGAGCTGTTTGAATCTATATCCATATGAATCTATAGCCATATCCATATCCATATCTGTATATCATACAGTGCATTGCCTTCATCAGATAATATTAAAATTACGGAGAGATTTACACAAAATTTATCAGGAACAAGTCTACTTTGCAAAATCTTTTCATCTCAGGTGCTAAAAACAACAGCTTTGGCTGCCTTAAATGTCAGCTTCCTCTGTTTTCTTTGAGGTTTCTCAGGTAGAGGCATGACTGAGAAGTAAAGGCTGGCATCCGTAGCAAGAAAGGGGACTCATACAGCTTGAGTGCTCACCAATTAGATAAGCAGCCCTTGAAATCTCAGGTCCAGGAGGCTTAATTGAGTTCCACAGTTTTTATTGCTGAAGGGAATTTAACTACCATAAAAACAGTCCCATGGAAAGAAAACCAAAAAAATTATATATTCCTGGCTGTGGAGACAGGCATTCAGATTCTGCCTTGTCCACTACTTACTGGCTCCATACTTACTAGTTGTGTGTCTTTGGACAAGTGGCCTTTCTTCTTGAAGGGAGGCACATTAAAGTGGAGCCAGAGGGCACTTTGCTTTCTCCTGCACTGATAGTCATTCACCTGGTCCTCCAAATATCTCTGATGGACTGGTGACCCACTCCTGGTATTTTACTGCAAGAAGTTCTACCAGGACCTTGTAATTATTGGGAAAGAATTGGTGTGCTTAAAACTGCATTCACTGTTTCTTTTTTTTTTCTGATTTTCTCTCTATAGTTGTGTATCTACCCTCCAGCTAACAAATAATGTAATTTTCTGGCATGAGGCCAGATTCACTGATACGTTAAACTCAAAATTATTATAATCACTTATGAATAATAACTTTACAAATAATTATAATAACAGGTATGTAATTCTAAGCAAGGTATAACTTCCTTTTGCTATTCAAGTCTCTTTAAGTGAGTTTGAATAAATAATTTTGCCACCAGCTTTGACTTAGTACATTTTAGAAAGCTAGATCAGAACAACCTCAATAGTTCTGTTGTATATATTTATCTTATCCATGCATAAAACAAGAACCTCTGTATGATACAATGTGTAAACATTATTAGAATAATTAATGTAAATGGTTTGGTAGGAGGGGCATAAGATATATTAGAACATATTATAAAGCTATGATAATTAAATGAAGTAGAACTGGATCAAGAAAAAAAGAAACATCAATAAAACAGAATGGGGGACTGCTCTGGTGGCACAGTGGTTAAGAATCTGCCTGTTAATGCAGGGGACGTGGGTTCGAGCCCTGGTCCAGGCAGATCCCAGGTGCCGCGGAGCAACTAAGCCCCTAAGCCACAACTACTGAGCCTGCGCTCCTAGAGCCTGTGCTCTGCAATAAGAGAAACCACCACAATGAGAAACCATCGCACTGCAACGAAGAGTAGCCCCCTCTCGCCGCAACTAGAGAAAGCCTGTGCACAGCAACGAAGACCCAATGCAGCCAAAAATAAATAAATTAGTTAAAAAAACAAACAAAAAAACAGAATAAGATGCTCAGGAACAGAACCTTGTATAGGTAAGAATTTACCCTCCTACACTGTTGGTGGGAATGTAAATTGGTATGACCATTATGGAGAACAGTATGGAAGTTCCTTAAAAAACTAAAAATAGACTCCCATATGATCCAGCAATCCCACTCTTGGGCATATATCTGGAGAAAACCATAATTCAAAAAGATACATGCACCCCAATGTTCATTGCAGCACTACTTACAATAGCCAAGAGATGAAAGCAACCTAGATGTCCATGAACAGAGGAATGGGTAAAGAAGATGTGGTAGATATATACAATGGAATATTAGTCAGCCATAAAAAGAAGGAAATAATGCCATTTGCAGCGACATGGATGGACCTAGAGATTGTCATGCTGAGTGCAGAAAGTCAGACAAAGAAAGACAAATATATGATATTGCTTATATGTGGAATCTAAAAACGGGGTACAAATGAACTTATCTACAAAATAGAATTACAGATGTAGAAAACAAATGTATAGTTACCAGGGATAAGCAGGGGGAGGGATAAATTGGAAGATTGGGATTGACATATACACAGTACTATATATAAAATAGATAACTAATAAAGACCTACTGTATAGCACAGGGAACTCTCCTCAGTACTCTGTAATGGCCTATATGGGAAAATAATCTAAAAAACAGTGAATATGTGTATATGTATAACTGATTCACTTTGCTGTACACCTGAAACTAACACAACATTGCACATCAACTATACTCCAATAAAAATTTTTTTTAAAAAAGTGATAGTAGATTCAGATGTTGAAACTTTGGCATATCCAAAAGAACATACGCTGGTATACCATGTCATTGTGAATCAGTGGGGAAAGGACAGAGTCTATACAGTAAATGGTATTCATGCATATAGTGAAAATATACTAAATGGTACATTATACATATGGCCACCCCGTCAGAAAAATGTAAAATTAAATGATGGAGGGAGCTTCACTGAGCTCATGAGGCTAGAGATGTAGAAGAACATGAGTTGGTTAATCTAGACATAACATTCAGTGCCATCATTTTGTTACTGTCAGTCAGTTTGAAGATACCATTTTTGGTTGATAGGAAGATAGTTTCCCTTGGGAAAAAAATAGTGGCTACTTTCCCCTCATTGAGACTAACAGATGATTTAAAAGTTTCTGGATAAAGCAGACATGCATTGCCCCTATTAGCAGCATCTGCTGGCTTGGAATAGAAGCTTTAAACCCTAATTTATGGTGTGTTACATTCTGCAAGATCATGAAAGACTGTTGCTGAAAATATCTTCATCATTTAGTTGCAAAATAACAGTAAACATTGCAAGTTTATTGTTTCTAGTTAACTTTTTCAGTGTCTTTCTAAATTCCATTAGTGGGGGAAATAACAGCAGGATGTTTTCCCCTCAGGACTTTTATTTTTATATTTGAGCAGCAGCTTATTGTGAAGCTAACACAGTTTTAAAGTTAGAATTGCCTTTAAATCAGTTACAGCTCCCTTTCCGCCATGTTGCAGAAAAGACAGCTGCTCTTCATTTGTAATTGCTTAAGGGCCTCTGATGATCCTGTGCCTGAGGTAGAGATAGTTCATTGTTCTGTTTATTTAATTTTTTTAGCAGAGGTTTTTGAAAAGAGTCCTGAACAGTGAAGTCCCCAATACTTGTTCATGATCAGAGCTTGATGCCCACTAGCACAGTTCCTTAGCTTATCTCAGCTTCATTTTACTCATGTGCAAAAGAGAATTGACCTAGTTTTCAACCTTTTTTTTTTGAGTCAGCATCTCAAATCTCACATTACTGACAATCATTGTTCATTTTTGCTATATACATATATTTTTTTCCCAAAAGGCATTACTGATTTATTGCGTATTTAACGTGAGAAAAAGAGACATTCTTGTTTAATGGAACTCGAGTTCTTTTGCCACACACCCATATGCCACTGAAAGCTTCATTAAATAGAGCTGTTACCCCAGGGACAATGCAGTCTTTTAGCTCCTACGGTTAACTTGTACAGATGGTACCCAGTGTTGTCTGCCGACTTGAGGCAGTTCACTGATGGTGGAATGAGGGAAGGACAAGCAAGAGGGTTTTTCTTTTCCTTTTTCTTCTTCTTTTTATGAATAAGATGTATTTGGTCATGCTTAATTGGAACTAAGCAAAAAAAAATGTATTTCCCTATATTGCTTAAATGAAATATTTTTTCTCTTTAAATTTCAACTAATTTTTGGTGTCAAATTAAATGTCATATGCCTTTATTGAGAAATGATGTTATTGGTGTCTGTTTTCATGTTCCATAATTAGTTTATTATTATATTATAAAAAATGTATTTTGGTATGGGGAAATTTTCAATTTAGTTGAACATTTTATCTGCACATAATCTCTAAATAGAATTAGATAATGAGACAAAAACCACCAAATCTTCCCCCCCCCAAAAAAAACCCTTCTTATCTTTCAAAATGCCTTATGTAAATCTCCTTAAGATTGAGTTTCCTCAGTGCTATCTTCTTTTTAAAGAGGTATTGAGCTACTTTGTACAGGGCTTGTACATCTCCTACACTTTCCTTCCCATTTCTACCCTTTCTCTGATCCACTCCGAATACATAAGTCCCTGCACCTGGATGCATATCTGCCTCGATGGACATATTCAAATTACATATGAAAACTTCTGTGGTGTGACATTCTCAGAAATTCTAAAATCCTATTAGTCCCTTGATGAGTTAAGTTCAACAAACTTTTTTTTTTTTAACCTTTTTATTATAAGCAAGTTCTGTGCTAGGCTTTCAGTGTAAGAAAGTAACTAGCATAAGAAACTTGATCTTGGGTAGATGATAGGACAATAATGAGTACAACGATTAAAACAATGTGATCATCACGCCCCTTGCCTCTACCCTGCTTTTATAATTATCTCTTCATGGTGGCAGGAACACTAAGGAAAGTCTGTTTAATTTTTTTAAATCTTAATTGTAAAAGACTCTTTTTTTGGTTTTTTCTTTGGCTACTAGCCCTTCCTTTGGAATGTGCGAAGCTTATAAGGGCTAAAATTTGTTTTTAGCCAATACTTTTTTTTTTTTTTTTTTTGCGGTGCGCAGGCCTCTCACTGTTGTGGCCTCTCCCGTTGCGGAGCACAGGCTCCGAACGCGCAGGCTCAGCGGCCATGGCTCACGGGCCTAGCCGCTCCGCGGCATGTGGGATCTTCCCGGACCGGGGCACGAACCCGTGTCCCCTGCATCGGCAGGCGGACTCTCAACCACTGCGCCACCAGGGAAGCCCTAGCCAAGACATTTTTGACCCTAGACATTGAGTAAGACCATTTATATATTTTAGCCAAGAACTTTCTAATTTTTGAAATTATTAAATATTTGTATTTAATATATAAATATATTGTGTTTAATATACATGTGTTTAACGTATATAAATATATACCTGTTTATATTTTGGTGTGTATATGGTATATATACATATGTATTGTCTACTTATCTATCTAGAGATGTACAATCTATTCTAATTTACGTGTATATTTTTTTCTGAACATTAGTGATAGCAGGTTTGACATGTATTACATTTAAACACATTTACATTGGGAAATGTGTAAACTCTGTGTGTGTATGTGTCTGTGTCCACATATAGTTTACACATACATATATAGCAAATATTCAAGAGAAATTAAACTGGTGTATTCTCAGTGGTCCATATTTTATTGGACTGAGCATGTGCACAGGGAAGTGATTAAAATTGCATTTTCTTCAGTACCTTACCTAACAAGTACTTACCTGATTAAATTGAAAGTGTGGGGTTTGAAAAATCATTTCAAAATAATAAATAAGTTAATGTTAGGGATGAAAGTTGTGATGCAGTTTATGTCCTTTTCCCAGCTGCTTCTTATCTAGGTCATGGCAAAACAAATGCCATTACTTCCTACTTGCCTGAGTGGTCCTTATACTGTTCACTTACTGGCTAACTCTTGGTTGTACTTTGAAATGAGCACACTGCTTTAAGTAGATGGTACATGGACAGATCACAGATAGGAAAAAAGAAGAATTAAATTTGGATATTTGAAATATTCTGACTTTTTCTTAATAGAAGAAAAGCATTAAGTGCATTTAAAACAAATAAAAAGTAAAACTAAAACAGTCTCCTTAAATTAATTCTTAAACCTCCTGGACTTTTAGAATATAGTCTGTCCCCCTATCTGTGGGTTCTGCATCCACAGATTCAACCAACCAAGAATGGAAAATACTCAGGGAAAAAAAATACCAGAAAGTTCCAAAAAGCAAAACTTGAATTTGCCATGCACTGGCAACTTTTTGCATAGCATTTACATTGTATCAGGTATTACAAGTAATCTAGAGATGATTTAAAGTATATGGGAGGATGTATGTAAGTTATATGCAAATACTATGCCATTTTATATGAGACTTGAGCACCTGTGGATTTTGATATGGGGTAAAGTGGGAGTGTCCTGCCACAGATACCGAGGAAGGACGGTGCGTCTACATATGTATACATATTTGTATATATAATATCCTAAATGACCTACCTGTTTAAAACGACATTATAGTCCTAGAAACAGAGAAATAAGCCCCTCTGTCTAAACTGGGCTTGAAAAGACGTTTTAATCAATAGTCACATGAAAAAATTCCTCTGCTTAATTGTGATATTTGATTCATTTAGAGAGATTTTAATCAGGACAAATGGAAAGAAAATACTGTTGTTTTTTTTTGAGAACAGTCCATGTAATTTATAACAGGGTCATTCTTTTTGCATGGTGGCAAATAGCTGTTTGATTGTGAATCTCCTACTTAGCAACTGCTATCAAAAACTCAGTGAAATTTCGTGCTGAGACAAAGACAAAGTTTGAAGTTAACGTCATTAGATATTCAAAAGGAGTATTAGACACGGTCATGATGAAAGACATTCAGTGATCTCTGTACACATGTACTGATAAAATAGGATAATGTTACCTATTTCCTAGGTTGCTCGTGAGGAATAAACATATAATACGTTTAAGTATCTTGTAACATAACCTGGCAGAAAGTAAACCCTCCATACATCGGAATTGATTTCTTCTTGAAGTGTTGGGGTGGGTAGTTGTTGTTCGATGACATAAAACCCCTCTCACGAGTGAAAGCGAAACTCGCGGGATCACCAGCTTCCTGTATATATTTTCTGGCTGAGAAACCTCATCTGCAAAGAAAGCCTTCACTGTACTTCAAACTACAATAGGGCTATCAGAATAAAAAAGAAACTTCTAATCCGCTTTGATCTCTTTGATCCTACTGTTTGCAGCTCTATTAATTACTTTAATACACTGACCAATCATCTACCATGTGCCTTGTTAGCTGTTACCCTTGTTACAACATTTAGATTGTACAACTCCATTAAGTCACTGTAAGAATGATAATATTGTTATTCATAATGATAACAGCCACATTAATAAGAGCAACTACTATTTACTTGAGTGCTTACTCTGTGCCAGGTCCTGTTCTTAGCACTTTAACTGAACTATTATTCATTTTTTACAATAACCCTAATGTGGTAGATATTATTATCCCAATTTACAGATAATACTGAGCCTTTTGCAAGGTTGAAGGACTTCCACAAAGTCACAGGATGGCAAGAGGGTGAGCTGGAGTTCTCTCTGAAAGCTGACTTGAGAACCAGATTCTTAGGCCTCACTTGTGATTGCTTCCAAGAATGAAAGAGAAAACCAAGACTCAGATTAAAAGGAGTCATTCATGTTCTCTCAGGGAGGGTCATGTCAGAGTCAAGATCTCTGCAGAGAACTCTGACTCTGACTTCAGTGATTATTTTACCACCCCTCCTACTCTCATAGTTAACATATGAAAAGTCTGATCAATGCCTGTTAATTAATTAAATTAATTCAAGAGCCCCATTAAGGCTTCTAAGCTAAAACATATTGATAACAACAACAACAAAGGTCATGATCTGAGTGGCAGATATCTTCCTACTGAACTGCTTATTTCACACATACCTCCTGTGGAAAGAGATTTATCTATCAGCCACCAGTTCTTCAATACCATCTGTACAAACCTTAGATAGATATAATCCTTGAGGCATGTCTGTGTACCTGATGAGGTGAACATTCTCTTTGCTAATGGAATACGGGTTTCAATACATCTCAGAATAGGGAGCGATATCCTGGCATCAAAACCACAACTGTGAAAAGCCAGATAAAGAGAAGGAACAATAGGCCATCTTTTACCTCTTCCCCAAATCACAGAGATTGAGGGGAAAAAAGCTCAAGGATTTATGGATTTTACATGCCTTTCCTTTTTAGATGTCTGTTTTAGAAATTAAGAAACCGAGACAGAGAGAGGTTAGACAGCCTGACTTAGGTAAAAGCTTTGTGATTAAACTAAGTCTGTATCCAGACTACCAAGCTTCTGTTCTTTAGCCTACTTACTCCCCCTGCCTTTTTAGGACTATTATCAAGATCAAATAAAATACTCAGTGACTGTTTACCTCAGATTTCCAGCCTGGGCATATAAAAACACAAACATACTACTCCTTTTCTTGCCCATTTAAGTGTGAGTGACATTTTGAAAATTCTAACAAATGTTGGAAGAAAGGGAAAAGATCATCATGGCAATGTGTGGAAATTGTATGGCAGCTAAAAGACAACAAACAAAACCCAGCAAATAAATAACAAAAAACCCAAGATGCCTTTTATGATTCTATTCCTTTGGGATTTATGATATAATTTCATGAAGCAGGGAAGTGAAATTCAACATTTTGAATTACTCTTCAAAGAAACGGAAAATCAGTATCCACAAAGAAATATTGATTCCATAAAAAGATCCAAATAGGTGTGCAATAATATCATCAATTGTTAAGATGATAAAGTGTAAGGAGGTTTGTTGAAAGTTGAAACTATTAAATAAATTACAATTTTTAACATAAATAAGAAAAAAGATATATGAATAATTATATATGATTGAAAACCATAGTATCTCAGAAAGAGGCAAAAAAAAAAAGATTTGGAGTGCTTACTGGCTACTCCTTGTTATTATAATTGAACTATATTCAGGTCATATTAAGAGTAAGTCTGACTTTAGAAAAGTAGAGTGATTATGAAATCTGGGTCAGCTGAAGTAGTTGTGTAGCTCTGAGCGCTATCAGCCTGCCTATCCAATATTGCCTTTCTGTCTTCTAGAGTTGCCTTTCAAAGAACAAAATAAGGAAAACAAACACACTGTGCTTCTCCTCAAGATAGTTCTTCTATGAAAATTATTCTACCCCTGGAGAATTTTAAATCAGGTGTTTTTACTCTAAAAGTAGTTTACACCCCATAAAATGAGTTTGAAGGTGATAGGTCAACTTGCCATTTGTACGTAAGTTTCCACACTTTCCTAGAGAAATTAACTAAAAATTATAGCTAGATTATGAGATGGGTCCACAATATTGCATTCTGTTATATTTTAACTATATTTGTAAATATTGTTATTAATAATAGTCTATAATCTGGGAACTAGGTTAAAAAAAAAGTGAAGAAAGAATGTTATTCAACTCTCAGCAAGTATTTATTGGGTGTCCGCTCTGTGCCAGGTACTGATCTTGTTGTAAGGTTTTTGCCTGCATAAAGCACAAATTCTAGTGGAGATTCATACTCCCTTTTTGGGGTGAGGGGGTGGTGCATGGCTCACCCTAAGTATTGTGATCTAGGGAATCCTTACGTTTCTTCTCCATCTCCCTGAACCTCACTGAATCACCAGGGAACCCAATTCACTCATGAGATTATAAATCCCTCACTGAAATTCTCACCTACAATTGCCCTAGCCCTACATGTTTTCAACTTTTTGGTAGCTGATGTGGGACTCATGAGGCAATATATCCTGCCTTATATCTACTTGCTCATGTCAGAAACATCCAATTCCATTGCTGTGGTTCTATTTCATGGTGATGTGTTAGCATTGATCAGCATTACCATCTGCATCATTTGGGTTAGAAAATACTCATTCCTGATCAATATCTATGTCAAAGGAATATCCATATATTAAAATGTAAATCACCAGGAAAAAATGAAAACAAATATGCAGGTTTAGGTAGCTCGAAAATCATGGTGAGAGGTTATAAAACTTGGAAAATCATCCATGAAAAGCATTTTATCCACTACTGAAGATTCCCAAAGAAAGACAATCCTAAATCAACTTTCCCAAGGCTTAATAGCTCTTTCTCTTTTCTAGGAAGTATGTTTAAGAATTAATCTAATTCCTTTTTGTTATTGCTTGAGTTCATTTTCCCTTCTTTTGTTGTCAATAGATGCTTGTTAAATCTTTATACATATTTGTTCAAAGAATAAGGGATATGGTATTCTTTATAATAATCCTTCTTCAAGATAAAGGTAAACTGAAACACCAGGACTAGCATTGAAAAGATGTGATTTATTTAGTTGGCATAAATCATGTAAAAAAACACCAATTAAATGAATGTGCTTAATTTCTAAACATTTTCTCATAATGAATTAATTTAGAACTAATATATCTGTGTCTCCTAGATGATAATAAAGAGATGATGATATTTATTATCATGCAGTTTGATGTAGTTGATGTTTATTAAAATCTTACAATGTGCTTGGCATTGGATTGTTTGCCATGTAGATTTTCTCACATGCATTTTCTTCTGTAATCATTATAACCATCCTGTAAAGTATTATGTCTCTATAAACAAAGCTCAGAGATCATACAGTTATGTAGTGCTAGAGATGGAATTTGAGCTCAGGGAGTCTGATACTGGAGCTTGCACTCTTAATCACTCTAAAAAATAAAGTATCCATTAACAAATCCTATCAGGAAATTAATCAGCCACACTATTGGCTCAATTGGTCATGGGTTTGGAAGAAATAACAGCTGTCTTGACCTGGTTAACTTGATAGCACTAATCAGACACAGGCTTATTTTTTCTGTTATGCAAGTATATTTTTATACATGGATAAACGAATTCAGAAACTGACAGGGTTGGCTGCTGTGAAATTTCGAGTGCCTTCGTAAAAGAATTTAGATAGTTATCTGGACATAGATAACTAATTTATCTTTAAGTCTGTATGACATATCTTTTGGAAATGTGATTATCCATGGTATGGATTTTGTAGAGAAAGGGTATGAATCTCTATGTTGAAATAGCTATGGATTTATTAAGGTGATGTGATAGCAGATGCATGATATTATGAGCCCTGCCAGTGGATTTGTCCAAAGTGCTATTTGGAGTCCCCCAGAAGCCCTAGGACTATTAACAAGCAATGAGAACTACCCAGCCACTTTAGATGAAGTGCCTTTGGAAATGAGGGTACAGGACAAACTTTGTTCCACATTTGTATACATTAAAAGTGAAATGGAACATTAGTAATATAGATTGAATGGATTTAGGATAAACACCAAGTTCCAGAGTTAGCTAACATTATTCAAACAGTTACTAATGCAGGGCAGGGCAAGAGACAGCTTCTGTATCTTAGTCATATTTTATGATTTTTCTGAGAAAATTCAGGATGTTTTTTACCTCAACTTGTGATTATTTTACAAAGTTAATATGCACCATAGATATATAGACCATAGAAGAGATCCTGTATTTTAGGTTACTGGTATACAAAAGTATCTAATTTCAAATATTTTAGTGATGGCAAAACTGAAAAACCTCAGTACTTATATTTAATAAACAAAGCATAATAGCCAACTAACAAAAGCAAATGGTTCTATACATGCTTGGAATAATGAAAGTTCTGTGCAGATTTATTCAAGTTATTTGAGTTAACTACAGGTACTTGTGTGTGTGTGTGTGTACACATTATTTGAATGAAATTAGATTAGAATAGTTATGTTCAATAAATTGATACCTGGATTTTATTTGGCTGAAAAAGCTGTCTTATACATCAAAAGGCACTAAACATTGTATGTCTTTTCATAATCTACTTGGAAATTACATGAACTGATGACAAGTTCGAAACATTAAAATATGGGCCCAGTTTCTCACTGCTGTCCTCTGCCTACAGGTTGTGTATAAAAATAATGATGTAAGGCTGGAATTATCTCGACTTGCCAAGCAAGGAGACCCGAAGATGAAGATTCATGGAGTGGTGGCCTTTAAATGTGAGAATGTTGCAACTTTGGACCCAATCACCTTTGAAACCCCAGAATCTTTCGTCTCTTTGCCTAAATGGAATGCAAAGAAAACAGGCTCCATATCATTTGATTTCCGCACAACAGAGCCAAATGGCCTCATCTTATTTAGTCATGGCAAACCACGGCACCAAAAAGATGCCAAGCACCCACAGATGATAAAGGTTGACTTCTTTGCTATTGAGATGCTGGATGGCCACCTCTACCTCCTCCTAGACATGGGGTCAGGTACAATCAAAATCAAAGCCCTGCAGAAGAAGGTGAATGATGGAGAATGGTATCACGTGGACTTCCAAAGAGACGGACGGTCAGGTAATTTATCATTTTTTATGCTGTTTATCTGCTGGAACACCACTCCTAAGGAATTAAAACCAAGACATATTAAAGAGTTCTTGCATTTCTGTCTTTAGGGTAAAGGAAATTGTTATTATTTCTGTTTCACATCATAAAAGAATCCAAAGGAGCTAATTAATCATCATAGTTGGGCATCAAACCCCAAATGGCTTCTAGAATAGCTTCTTAAATGAACATTAAATGGATAATCAGGTGCCAAATCTTGCAAGAAATTTTATCTTGAATTTGCAAATGACAAAATTCAGTGTTCTTGTGTTTCCAATTATCTCTTGTCTCATTGGATGTTTGGAGGTGCTTGAAGTGGCAAATATAAAATATGAAAAAAATTTCAATGATTCATATATAAAATTCTTAGTTTAATACAGTACATTTTTTTATCCAAGGTGGGTCTATGGTATCAAAAACACTTTAATCAATACAGTACGATTTCAAGGATGCAGGCAAAACCCCGCTGCCTTCCAAATAGCTTCCCTTTCTGGTGAAAGAGGTTTGGAATTCCACCAACAGGAATTCATTTCCCTGGCTTCCTTTCGCTGCACGTTTCTTTTTTCTGGAGTCGTGCATGTGAGGTGGGGGAAGGAGAGGATGTTTGTAGTGAAGGCCTGAAGAAATAACGTTTACTTGCTCTGAAATGTGGAAGTAGATTAGGGGGCTTAGCGAGTTCCCCCAGCCTGTTTCTGCCAGAGTTAGCAGTTAATTTCCTACTTAAGAACCTTCAGACAGAAGACTTTAAAGGAGGATGGGAACATGGACTAATCTTGTGTTTTGAAATATTAACTTATGGATGTTATCACTTGACTTGAAATACATCTAGCATTAGGTCTGTGGGGGCAAAAGTCATCCAGGCAAAGGAAATAGCATTTGTGGAAACCCAGAGAGCGAGAGAGGGAGAGAGAGAGAAGCCATTTGTTTCAGGTCTGTAACTATATATTATGTCTTTTACTTTCTTCACCCTGTGCTTTCATGCTGATTGTCCTTCTCACTTACAAATCAAGTTATCTTCTTATAATTGAAGACGGCTGAATATAAACCTGGCCACTCTCCTCCCCTCACTCCCTTATTTGCTTTTGTACTATACCATTCACTCTGGATTTTCCACTAAATACCAGGGTAAGCTTGGCCTAGGCATTTTTTTTTTTTTTTTTTTGCGGTACGCGGGCCTCTCACTGTTGCGGCCTCTCACTGTTGCGGCCTCTCCCGTTGCGGAGCACAGGCTAGGGACGTGCAGGCTCAGCGGCCATGGCTCATAGGCCCAGCTCCTCTGCAGCATGTGGGATCTTCCCGGACTGGGGCATGAACCTGTGTCCCCTGCATCGGCAGGCAGACTCTCAACCACTGCGCCACCAGGGAAGCCCTGGCCTAGGCATTTTTTAATGGGCCTGGCTTTCTTTCTTTGTAAAGCATGTTGGGAAGGACCCAGTATTCAGTGGATCCTAGACCCAGTGACAGGGGATCAACAGCGATGGGGGCTAGCAGACTATATTTTTGCAAAACTTTCTGGGGGACTTGACGATCAGCCAAATTTGGGAACCACAGATCAGATGACGCCTAGTACTTCTTTCAGATCCAGGAATCTGTAATTGCCATCCTAGTTTAGAAGGGCCATGCTGAAGCCCTGGGGTGAGCTCTCCTCGTACTCCTTTCACAGATTGCTGTGTCACTTGTTTATTTCTGGCTTCTCTGCAGCAGAGCAGTTTCCTATTTTACAATTATTCATGCCTTCTTTTCCTGTTTATTGATCAAGAAGATCGTGTTTGCCTTCCTAAAGATATCTTTTTTGCCCACTAAAATAGAAATGAAATGCATGAAAATTGGGAGGGAGCTAGGGGTGAGGGTGGAGAGTTGAAGGACAGTCAGAACCTATTACTCTGATCCCCAAGATATCTTGGAGATTCTGTTTCTGCCTCATCCCTCTCTGGAAACTTGGTCTCCCTACATTCTTTCATTCCCCTAAAGATGTTCAAAAGGAAGATTAGTTACCGTTCTGTGCAATCTGTGCTATGTCGTCATTTTTCTCCAGTATCTTAGATAACTGACAGTAGACTTAAAGACTTTTTTTTTTTTTTTTTGTCTGTTGTACTATACTGATTCCATTAGGAATTGGATTCCTCTTTGTTTTCCTGATTTAAGCTGAGAAGAGTTCATTGATAGGAATACAGAAATATGGCAGTAGAGGGCCTCCCTTTGGCTTCCCCCAGCCTGTTTCTGCCAGAGTTAGCAGTTAATTTACTACTTAAGAACCTTCAGACAGAAGACTTAAAAGGAGGATGGGAACATGGACTAATCTTGTGTTTTGAAATATTAACTTATGGATGTTATCACTTGACTTGAAATACATCTAGAATAAAATTTTGAAAATGACTTTTAAGAATATATATAATTTTAGTCAGACTATAGCAATTTAATTAAGTGGATATCTTTTGGAAGTTCAGAGGGGCAAAAAATACTACACTTAAGATCAATGAGGTATTTTCTAACTATATGAAGAAATACATGGTTAATGTCAAAATTTTAGCAAATGCAAAATGATATAAAAAGGAAAATAAAACCGTTCATTATTCATTTGATAATGATGATTTATACCTGGATATTTCTTGCCAGTCTTAAGTGGTGGTGCAATTAATTAGTTTCCTAAGTTCCTTGGATGACCTATTACAGTAAGGATCAGATAAATACCTTAATCCTCAAGCCGAGGAAAATCTACTTTTGCTGTTTGAACTCTTTAATTCATCCAAATAACCAACAATTTATTAACTGCCCTGTTTATTCCCTCATTGGAAAAGGCCAGAGCAGAAAATACCAACTTTAATTTACAAAGTTCAATGCTGGATGGGAAGAAGAAAGAGATGCCTTAAAAAAGTGTTATTTGCAGTAAGAAAGGAGATAAACAAAATGTGGGATTTTTGTCAGACTCCAATGGAAAGATTTAGTATGCTTGGTTGTGTTTTGATGGTAAAGTACTTTTATTCGATTATGATTTCAGATTAGTGAATTGGAACAAACAGTATAAAAACCAATGCTCATTCATTAAACCAAGTTCTGCCTTTACTAAATTGAAAAAAAAAGAGCTCCTTATGTTGGCCTAGCTCAAGGGAGCTTAATGTAATTTTAATAACTGCAGCTGTTAATATTTTATATATAGTATTTTAATTAAGTTCTGTATTTGCACACTGCATTGGTTTGGTATAAAGTAGCTTTTTAAAGATTGAATGAATAGCTATACTAGCTTTTATTTTACTTAAAGGATATTTCTGAGTTAGGCTTGGTGAAATGCTAAGATTTATAGCTCAGTTAAAACTAAGAAACATAGAATTTCAAGAACTAGTTTCATCCATTTTTCACATCGGTTATATTCAGAGGCTATATGAACATTACTCTTACTATAATGTGGGAAACAATGTTTATATGACAAGAGGGCAATGTGGGCTGATTTCTGACTCATAGACAATGAAGGTCATTATCTGTTGATTTGCCTGGGATCCCCCTTAGCTGAATATTTAAAAACATTTAATGAGCCGTGTTATCTCCATTATTAAAGTAGAGGGAGCCCAGACGTAAGAGTTATTCCTTCTCTTATTGACCATACTAAAGTAAGTAGGACTAAAAGCCATGGTCATTAATTTGATGCTAATAAATTTTGGCTGTCTTATCAGAGACAGTGTTAAAACTGTATTTGGTAGACAGACTGAATTTTTGATATTCCCCAGTTTATAAGGGGAACCCCTGTATGACAGGGACTATATTCTTTATGTTTATATCCCAGTGCTTTCTTAGGCAATAACAGTTGCTCAATACATATTTGGTGTGAGAAAAAATAAAGAATAAAAACATGTGAATGGCTCAGTGCCAACCCACCCCAATATTCTAAAAATAGTAACATCATCATTACTCTTGAAGAATAATAGCACTCTTTTAGTTGTAAATACAACTTTTTGAAGAACTACATCACTTCCTGAAAGCAGTTTAAACAATAAAGGATAATAGGTGCTGTCCTTCTTTTATGAATACAGTTCCATCCTCCAAACCCAGATGTCCAAAAAAAAAAAAATGCGGTGAGGAAGTTAAACAATTGTTAGAGAACTGTGAGAAACCTCGTACAAAAATGACAACCTTTCATGAGAACAGGACTGCTATTCCTGCTTGTTCCTGAGCTCCCTGTATCACTTAGCAAACACGTAGGTAGAAGGAGCATTAATCCTGAGGGAAAGCATTCACTTCTTTCTGAGGGCTGGGATAGGCATGCTACTGAGGAGGATAGTCCCCCAGGATGTCCACCTTTCTGGTTACCTGCCCTTCTGTCCTTTGTTCACTAAAAGGTGGGTACCTGAGCCCTTTGTTTGATAAGAAATATTGTCTTCATCTGAATACTTTTCCAGAGCTTCATTTTCAGCACAATTAATTGTATTGGGTTATATGTCCCTTCTTCCATCCTGTGACTTGGGGAAAGAAAGAAGCACTTTCCCAAACTTCGACTAAGAGTGTTTGGTCTCAGTCTTTACGTGCAGTGTAGTTTCTTCCGTGGCCGGCTTAGTCGATGACTGGGGCCGTGGGAGGCTAAGTGGACTAAGCCACAAGTGGCATTTTCAGATCCTGCACTAAATTGGCAAAGGAGGAACCATACCAAGTGCCAGCCTGATTTTGTGGATCAGAGTGTATGGTTTGAGTGCCACAAAAAGTGGATATGCTCCATAGATGGTATAGCTACTTAACAGAGCCAAACCCCTAAGTTACTGAGTTAATAAATATGATTGAAGGGGCTCATTACTCTGCAAACTTTGCAGGACGTGCAGCTGAACATTTTCTTACCAGCCCCTCCTCCCTTTCCAGGGTTCCCCTTTGCCTCTCTTTTGCTCCCAAACTCAACACAAGACAGCTTACCAGGTATTTAACTAAAGCATGAATTGTGCTAAAATTAGGAGGAGGTTAATGACTGTTTTCTTGGGGCATGGATATTGTTTAAATTTGTGTTAAGCTATTTGGCTGAGTCAAGGGTATCGTCTCAAGTATTTTTACAGCAAACTTACCAGTCTTTTTTTTTTTTTTTTTTGCAAACCATCATTACACATTTAAATCAAAGAGAAAACTCATTATTCTTGTCAAATTCTACTTGTGTACAGCAGGGTATAGCAGATTGTATCAGCAGTTATTCATGGGTAAGCCCACATTTAACAGCTAAGAAGCCGTTGAGATTTGAATTGAAGTCATAGAGTTCCAGTTTAAGAACTAGAAATTACAGAGGGAAAAGCAAAAGGCTCTCTCCCGAGTACATAATTAGAGGTTTATAGTAATCACTGTTTGATGTGAACAGCACTTTCTAGCTATCTATTACCAGCACTGATTTCTGTGTATACCATTCATGAATCTCCACTCTTACGCATTTCTACTTGAATGACCATTAGACGATTTTTCCATTTAGGCCTTGATTTGAATTGGCCCTCTTGATTATAAACATTCCTCCCATGCTTCTACCTAGTAGCCTGTTGCAGACATTTGAAATAACATTAAGTAAATGTATAATGCTTTATTTTGTACCCATGTCCATAAACCATTACCCATCCACGGTAAGACTAAAATACCTTATCAATAATTTATCAATTATTTGACTATGCTAATGACTAGATGGAGTCAATTTTGCATAAAGTTATTTTACATTTTATTAAATTGATTCTTATATTTATTTATTTATTCTGAATGTGTTTTAAAGGAAGATAGTCATCTGTTTCCTTCCCCTCCCGTTTAAAACATTTTCAGTTTTACATATTTTCCTCTAGTTTTTTAACATGTAAGTATATTTTATATAGTCACAATTGAAGTACAAACTTACTTTTTCAGACTATTTGGTTAATATGATGTCATAAACTCTTTTTTACTCAAAAGTACCCAAGTAACAAAAATTATTCTCTGTGAGTTGTGAAAAGAGCATCTAAGAATCAGAGCAGAGCTTTGCACAGGCACCTTAACCAGGCTTGCAGGGTTGTAGGACTCAAATGTATTACCATATACAGTGTCTGTGGAAAAGAAAGTCACAGAGACAAACATTGGCAGTACCCATCTAAGCACTGCCCAAGGGACTTGACTACTTCACCCCTGCTACAGAGATAGAGGCAGGTCATCTTAATTGAGATGGGGGCGGGGGGTGTCAGAACATCCTAGGCTAATATTATTAAAGCTCCCATCATAAATGAATAAATACACATTTGGATTATAAATTGACCTCCCTAAAGAAACATTCCATATCCTGTGACAGTTAATTTCTCATGGAGAATTAATAACTTGGCCTTCTTATTTTATACATTGGTCTTATGGGCTTGGTAAATATCAAACTCTGAGAGGTGGAACCTCTCTCTCTAAATTCACTAAATCTCCTTTCCATGCCCACCCAGCCAAGGGGCAGACCCTGGACTAGGGTGTCAGGTGCATCCTCAAGAAATAGGCATTTAGCTGACCACACCAGCCGCAGTGGCTGGTACTGTGGAGTGCGGCGTGGAAATCTGGGGAATTTCTGCAAAATAGTAGTTTAACTGCTGCAAAACACATCACTTGATTGATATTTACAACTTCCCAGCATTGTCTATGATCATTTTTAAAACTCATAGGTATACATGTATTGCTACGAGTATGTGTGTTTGTACATGTACCTGTGTTTAATTCATGGCGTGTCTGTAACGTATAAATATGTGCTGTTGGTGAAGATGTTCAGGCAGTTCAAAAAGTACACAAGTGAAAAGTTTTCCTTTGCCACACACTCCCCTAACCAATTCACTCCCACCTCCGTAGGTAAAATAATTTGGTGTTGAAAATTTCCCAGATATTTTCCTATGCACCAGCATATCTGTAAATATAATTACACATATAAAATAAATGTAGAGCTTCTTTTTTACATAAACAAGATCACTCTTCACCAATTATTGGGTGACTTAAAAAAATACTGAGAACTTTTTCTATGCCATTCTTTGTAGTGACATCAGATATCCCTAGTTTGAATATATCAATATTAACTTAATCATTCCTCTATTGATGGACATTTAACTTTTTACTTTTGAAAAAATTTCACTGTTCTAAGCTAATTTATAATGAAAGTCTTCATATTATATCTTTATGCATATTGGTCAGAGTTTCTGTAGGATAGATTCTGGGAATTGGAATTGCTGGATTAATTGCATTTTTGATTTTAAAGATAATGACAGGTTATTTTACTAACAGACTGTTTCAGTCTACACTTTTATCTGCAGTATATGAGTTGCCCTTTTCTCCTCTCTCATGGCCTTTATTAAATAATATCAAACTTTTAAATTTTGCTCCAAGATTTATTTTGTCATATATCTGTTTAATTTCTGAAATTCCCAGCTCACAGTAATCCAAGTAAGCAAGAAACACATAGTAATAAGCAGAAAACAGAATATTAAGATTGTTTTTTGTTTTGTTTTCAAGCAAAGTTTATTCAGTCCATGTTATAAACCTAGTGCATGAAATTGTTTTTAAAAAGACCGAGAAAACTTAAAAGAAAGAAAGAGTAAAGAAAAAGAAAGAGTAAGGAAGGAAGAAAACTATCCATTCATAATCTCACTACTCCAAAACTCCCATTATTAATATTTTGTCTTTTTTTTTTTACTATCTATTTATGGGACTTATGTATTTTGCATTTTGCATCATACCCTGCAATCAGTGCTTCATTCTGCTTTTATCACTTATATTATGCCTTTTTACTGAGTTTGGGTTTGTTAATAGAATACTAAATTTGACAAGTAAATTTATAAGTTTGTGGAATCTGATTCTCTTCTGCAATGAGAGGTGAAGCAGAATTGTTTAACTAAAATTATTCTAAGCAGTAATTTCAAAAATTTTTACTCACTGAAGAACTTTAGTGACCATCCAGTCAAGTACTTTATTTTGCATAAGAGCCACATTGAGGCCTAATGAATCTATTATCTGGCTAAGCTCCTCAGCTAGTTAGTTGCAAAGCTAGAACATGAAAATTGGTTTCCTTTGACCAGGCAAAATCATTTCCTATTACAGCACACTATCTTCTACCCCCTCATTTCCCAATCACTTAAACTTTTGCAGTAATTTAAAACTTGAAACCAAATTAACTTATTTTAAATCTCACCTTTTGCTTCACGTTTCTTTTCACTCCATAAACTAATCTTCTGGAAATGGAATAGCCAAGAAAAACTGGATGAGAAAAAGCGTAGAGGCTAACACTTTATAAATACCAGATCAAATCATGAAGCTGATTTCTATTTTTATAACTAAGAACTGTTTTCAACAGTTTTCCCCCTTTTATGTATACTTTTACATAAAATGTGAATTTATATTATTTACGCTTATGAATATTCTTAAATAAATATTACCTTATCTATTTATCACTTTTGTTTTATCTTTTGCACATGCCATGAAAACAACTAGGTTTAAACGTTAAGTTAATGTGATTTCTACATTAAGATGATAAAAGTCCTATGTACACAAATGTATTTGTTTTTAGCTGAAATTTCATTTCTTTAAAAGCAAAATAGCACAGCAAGGTGCTTCAGATTCTTCAATACTGAAGCATGAAACACTGATCCAAGTAAGTTCCCAAATATGACTACCATCTACAAGTTATAATAGCTCAGATATAGCAATGTTTTACATAAAATATTTGTTTAATTTGCCAGAAACTTCACATGTAATTATAGTGGAAGAAGGTAAAATGTGTGAAATAATCAAGCTATTCCAAAGAGAACACATCAATATTTGCAGTTCCTGGAAAAAAGATAGAGGGATAAACCAATAATATACTCAGATTTTTGTTTTCTCTTAAATATTTATTTACATGTAGTCATACCCCAAACTTTGGAAAATGCTTATTTTCTATTGATATATACAGCTGTGGCAACTACTCGTCTTTAATGATCAATGAATAAGGTTTAAATAGTCATTTCATGTTTTCTTGGTAACCACTGCCTTTATAACTCGATTATAATGAAATAGGCACTTGAGAACCTTAATATTGAAATTTCAGTGTCCTATGTAAGTGTTAAATCGATTTAAATGGATTCGGTGATTCTATGATGAGTCCTTTGCTTAGGTGAAAATGTCCTTTGATTTCACGTCAAGAATAAAATCATTAAGGAATTAGGGATTCAAATCCCTTACCAGAAATATTAGTATTTCAGGATATTTGCACATGTGTAGGCTAACATATCAATCTCTATTTGAGTTTGACTAAGTAATAAAATATAAATATTATTTCAAATAAATTTTTACTCTTTGAATCTTCAAAATATAAAAATAATCATTTCTGTTCCCACTCAAGTTCTGCCCTTTCCCTTTCTTGCCATCCCTTTTATAAAGATTTTCTAACATATAAGTGAATTGGCAAAGCATCTAGAGCATATGTGTAGCTGATTTTTGGTCATGGTTGTTCCATTCTATTATGTTCGTTTGCAGAATATTACAGTGAATAATATCTAATACATGCGTTTGCTCGTTGAGACTCCATACCTTGAATCTGGGGCCAAATTAATGAGCTAATTCCTCTTGAAGTTGAAGTTAGGATTATATTTCTTTTGCTTCCTCTCCCACCTTTCATGGCTTCTTCTTCCCATGAGAGCTGTAAAACTGTCTCTCAAAGGGATGAAAAGGAGCTATGAGAAAAACAACCTTATCCTTTATGATAGTACCCTCTCAGTGTTTTTTGAACTATAGGTTACAGCCTGCTAGTTGGTTCTGAAATCAGTTTGGTGGGTCATGTCTAGCATTTGTATTAATAAACTTATCTAATAAGAAAACATTATTGGAGTGCCTCAGAGGTAGTAGAGGTAAATACTTTCCTGTTAAATGGTTATTTCAGTGTGTGTGTGTATGTGTGTGCATGTGTGTGTGTATGTGTGTGTGTGTGCACTGGGCTACATGTAAACCGCATGAAACCTGTGGATTAACTTCAGGTGTTGTGATCAGAAAGCTCTAATCTAATCACAAAGTTATAGTGAATATCTTACCCTGGACACAATGAGCACATTCATAGAGACATATCTGAACTTAGATACTTCGTTCAGAGCAGGCACTAACGCACCATAAATAAAAATTACAAGACCTAGTCACCCCATTCTGTCAGACAAACTCTTAATAGATGAGTATCTGAAACACTTGGCAGCAGATTTGCCCCGAGAGTATAGGCACACTGAATATGGAAACTCCAGAGTGTATTGAGCTCTGCAAACTATGCAGAGGACACAGAGTTGAGTGTTATGCAAGCCACCGGATGCCCTCATCTCAGGAATCCTCCAAGTATCCTTAGTGTCAGAATTATAACACCACAAATAAGGACAAGACAGTTTTTCCAAGTGTTTTCCCCTCCCTGAGCTAAATCAAGCTTGTTCCATGAATAAAAAGGCATATGGGAAAAATTGCATATTTTAAAGATATATCCCCACTCTTGTAAAACTTTGTCATTGTTCACTTGCTCTGTGTCTCCTAGCTGTTGTCTCTGAATATGACGTATTCATTTCTAGGAAGTCTTCTTGAACTAATTGGAAAACAGGAGCTGGCATCTCTCTCTCTTTTATCTTAAAATCCTAAAAGTCGCTGTGTTCATTGCATACAACACTTTGCTTTCCACATTTTTTTTTTTAATGTCCACCTTACCTTTTGTCATTAACACTTAACTCTTTCTCATCATTTTCTAACTTACATTAGCTGCTGCAGAGGTTAGGGATCATCTCAACTCACTTCTTAGGGCATTTTGAACAGTTAAAAATGCGTGTAATGAAATTCTATTTAGAAAAGTGTCATCATTCTCTCTCAAAATTATATATTTAATTTCCCCTAAATGATTTTTAAAATATTTTTCTAAGTGGGATTTTCCGGTTCCTGTATGTTCCTAAATGAATTTTCTTCTAGACACTTGCACAAATGTGAACAGTAAAAACAAGCACTTTGTCATTTTCCCCTTTTGCTGCCTCCTTCCAAAATCCTTATTATACCCCCCTCGTTGGAAGGCCAAAATAGCAATGCCTTTGAGTGTTTCTCCCCTAGGAGCTTTTTCCATTTCTTTCTGTGGAAGTCTAGAGAGACAAATGTCTTCTTAATGACTTGGCCGGCGCAAGGTCTTCGTCAGCGGCTTCCATGCCCTTCTCCCTCACGAAGACAGATCCCATTACACTGCCCATATCGAGGAGCACCCCTCTGCTGGGATTTGGGAGTCTCCTGGGAACAATGCAGGGCCTGGCAGCCCTGTGTGCTTAGATGCACGTTTCACGTTCACCACAGGCCATAGTTCCATTTGGAGTGGGCCTTCGCTAGTTGGCGAAAGAACTAATTTCCTACCCACCCTCTACACACACTACCCTTTCCCTTCCCTTTCTGTCTCTACCTCTGTACCCCATCTTCTGTCTTCAGGCCTCTCCCATTTTGTCTGCACTCTAAATCCCTGAGGCTTCTAATCCACTTTCTCTTGTTAGACTCTGGGTCCCTAGTCTGCTTTATGGTCTAGACCTGAGAAAGAAATCTGGAATAATCTGGAAATGGGTCAATGTGGTGTCCTTTTCGGGTATCATATTTGCATCTTTACAAAGATCTTTCTGAAGATAGAATATTAGTGGAATTTTGAGTAATCTGGTGGTACAGGATGAAAGTTTTGATCAGGAAAATGCCTGCTGTCTTTCTTTTTTTCTTCTGTTAATGGATTCCATAAATATATAATTTTTTCTGTGATCCTCAGATAATCCCATGTGAATGTCTACCTCTTCATCCTATGCTTAAGGCTAGGATTTCCATGTGTTTATAAACTAATAGAGTTATTTTCCCCTCACATTGGAGTGAGGAAGAAAAAACAACTTGTCAATAAGTAACTAGTTTGTTTTTTTAGATAAGTAAGTAACTAGTAACTAGTTTGTTTTTTTAAAAAAATAGTAAACACCCAATTTGACTTGGTTCTTGTGATGAATCATGATAGACAGCATTTATGTAGTGCTTACTACAAACCAGACACTTTACCTGTATTATTTTATTTAACACTCATATGAGGTAGGTCATATTACTATGCCCATATTATGAATGAGTAAACTGAGACCATAGAGGCTAAGCAATAGATTCACACAGCTGAGTGTGATGAAGTCAGGTTTTGACATAGATAATCTGTCAATGTGTTGTGTACAATAAAAACAATGAAGCCAGTTAAGGATGGGGGCACAACACCTTTCATTGGTTTGCAGATGCATACCTGCTTTGAAAATGAACACTAACCAAAGAGAGTCTGACTTTATTCCAGAGAGTGATGTAGAATGCCAATTTCTCCTTCTTTCTTTCTCTTTCCCTCTCCTTCTCCTTCTCCCTCCTGCCTCCCACCCCTCGCTCCCCTCCCACCCTCCCCTCCCTCCCCTCCCCCTCCCCTCCCTCCCCTCCACCCTTCCTTTCTTTCCATCTTAGCTGAACTGTTAGAGTGGTAAGAATGCCATTTTCTCTTCCCTCCCTTACTCCCTCCCTCCCTCCTTTTCCCTTCTCCCTTCCTTCCTTCCTTCCTCCCTTCCTTCCTTCCTTCCTTCCTTCCTTCCTCCCTCCCTCCCTCCCTCCCTCCCTCCCTCCCTCCCTCCCTCCCTCCCTCCCTCCCTCCCTCCTTCCTTCCTTCCTTCCTTCCTTCCTTCCTTCCTTCCTTCCTTCCTTCCTTTTTCCTCTGAACTCTTAGGGGCTGACAAACACTCTTTCTTGTCTGTACACTTTGGTTTTCATTCCCAAAGTGAGATAGAACCATTTAAACGACAGTTTGCCTTATTCTTAAAGTTATTTAATTCCACATATTTCTGTTCATTTCCCTAGGAAGTACACCAAGAATAGAAAGAAAAATAAGAAATGTCTGCCCTCAAGGAGTTCACCCTCAGGCAGATGAAGGAGAGAAGTGTGATATTCAGAACAGGTTGCACGCTGTAAAGACCTGTGTGCTCTCTTGTCTTTGCAACAGGTACCATTTCTGTCAACACTCTGCGCACGCCCTACACTGCTCCTGGAGAGAGTGAGATTCTGGACCTGGATGACGAGTTGTACCTGGGGGGCTTGCCAGAAAATAAGGCCGGCCTCGTCTTCCCCACTGAGGTGTGGACTGCGCTGCTCAACTATGGCTACGTGGGCTGCGTAAGAGATTTGTTCATTGATGGCCAGAGCAAAGATATCCGGCAAATGGCTGAAGTTCAAAGCACTGCTGGAGTGAAGCCGTCCTGCTCCAGGGAGACAGCAAAACCGTGCCTTAGCAACCCTTGCAAAAACAGCGGCATGTGCAGGGATGGGTGGAACAGATATGTCTGCGATTGTTCCGGAACAGGCTATCTTGGCAGGTCCTGCGAGAGAGGTAAGGTTCCAAAATCCAAGCTGCTGACTCCCCTGAGCTGAAAAGCGTATTCAGCGTGGACCTCAAACTTTAAATGACCATTGAAACATAACGTATGCTCTGCGGAAGTAAACTCTCTGCAAGCTGTGCAGCCACACCTGACGTGTGTTACTGATGAGTCCTTAATGATTTTCAAAGGGCCTGATCCTGGGAAGGCACAGCTTTTTAAGTGTATTGCAAGGATAAATAAATAGTTGGGTCTTTTGGATCCTCTAGGGTATGAGCCTAAGATGTATCAAAGACAATCACTGTCTCTCTTGCCCAGTTTTTAATTTCAAGACACTAGAAAGTAAAAAAAGGAATGAATTAGACATCCTTTTGTCATCTAGTGCTAATATCTATGTCAAAAATAGCATTCGAAGCAAGCTAAGCTGTGAGTTGCAGCTTCCCTGACACTATTGCCTGAGCCTGTCATTTCACTTTAGTGGACCTTCTCAAGTTTGAAATTTGAAGAGTAAGGTGACTTTAAACCATCTAAGTTATACCAGCATTTTCAGAAGTGCACCCTAATTTCAAAGGCACTTACCTTTGCCTAAGACCTAACTGACCCAATTGGTAGAGGTTCCTTTACCAATTTGATGTTAAGGCTTAGCATGTCTGTGGAAGCTCTGAACGGGTGCCTCTTTTTCCTTCTCTTGCAGGAGGCAAAGCTACATTTTTTTTTTTTTTTCTTCTCCCATTAGAAGGAGAATAGGGTTAAAGGAAGAGTAAAGTGTGATAGCTGTCACCGCTCATTTGCAGACCAGACAAAAGGAAGAAATAGCAGAACACATATGTCTAAGTATGTTCTTTCATCGACCCAAGAGTTTCAGATAAATGCTTTAGTCGCTATACCCATTGTCACTCATTTTCAACAATGGAACAAAATATCAATATGAAAAAATATTGACGAGTTGTTGCATGTCCTCCCATGCTCCAAATAACATTGCTATCTTAGACATTTAGCCTAAAAGTACCTGCCATTTACTTTTTTTATTCTTTTTAAAGAAGATGTTGGGGGTAGGAGTTTATTAATTTTATTTTTATTTATTTTTGCTGTGTTGGGTCTTCGTTTCTGTGTGAGGGCTTTCTCTAGTTGTGGCAAGCGGGAGCCACTGTTCATCGCGGTGCTCGGGCCTCTCACTATCGCGGCCTCTCTTGTTGTGGAGCACAGGCTCCAGATGCACAGGCTCAGTAGTTGTGGCTCACAGGCCTAGTTGCTCCGCGGCATGTGGGATCCTCCCAGACCAGGGCTTGAACCCGTGTCCCCTGCATTAGCAGGCAGATTCTCAACCACTGTGCCACCAGGGAAGCCCTGCCATTTATTTTTTAAGCCATACACAGTCTTTTTGACCCTGCATTCCTGAAATAGTTTAATTTACTTAAGCTAACACTTACTAGACAAGTATTTCTTTTCCAGAATCTAAAGTTGAAATGTGATTTTGATTCTTTATCTCAATAAGGAGGTTCATCAGCTTAATCAATATAAAAATCAATAATAATGACCTAATAATCTAATAATGATCTTAAATTACCTACCAAAATACTATCACTGTTCTGGGTTGTACAATGAGATAGGTCCATAGATAGATAAATATTTTAATTGCCTAGATTCATTCATTCTCCTAGCACTTAATTGAAATTCCTGTTAATAATCATTAGAGCTTAATTATTTCTGCATAGTTTTGTTTGTAAGGTATATATTCTCTGCACATTTTCTGTTCTAATTTCAGTTTATTTGTTTGTATCGTATAGTTTTTAGAAATTTCCCAAAGGAGGCAACAACAAGAAAGTGACAAAGCTTGCGAGATATATTACAGTTAGGTATAATGTGAGATTAGCAGACCTGTGTGATTTAAGATTGTGTTTTCACTTTTTTTTTTTTTTTTTTTTTTTTTTTGCGGTACGCGGGCCTCTCACTGCTGTGGCCTCTCCCATTGCAGAGCACAGGCTCTGGACGCGCAGGCCCAGCAGCCATGGCTCACGGGCCCAGCCGCCCCGCGGCATGTGGGATCTTCCCGGACCGGGGCACGAACCCGTGTCCCCTACATCGGCAGGGTGTTTTCATTTTAATCACTCAGAGAGCTGTCACTTACTCTGATGCCTCCTGCTTAAGTGAAGCTAGAAAAGGGTATAACTGAACTGTCACACAAATTACAAAGGCCTTCAGTTAAATATGCATGGTGTACCACCCTGTGGCAATATTCTGCTACTACATATGGCAGAAATAAGAATGGAAATTGTAGAGCTTCCTAAACCAGAATGAGGGAGCGAAACTATTTATATATTGCAGTAATTAGAAGGAGGGGTGGCAAGCATATGCAGCTTTGCAAATGAGAATTTAGTAGCAAACTTCATCACTGGGATTCAACATACATTTTTATCTGATAGGTGGCTGGAAATTTCTGCAGATTTCTTTGAATACAGGTTGGTTGTGTACTGAGGAGAGAAAATAGTCATTTTTGTGAGGTTTTTGTTTCTGGACTACCCAGTGTACTGTGAGAAGTCTTTGCTTTTCAGAATTAATTTTCTTGCTCACATGTGGCATCTCCCAAGAACAAGGGTTATGTGGGAAGCTTGTCATGCTCAATACCACAAAATCTGGCTTCTGTCCAGTTCCCAGCTCTGCCCTAGTTCAGTCAACACAAGATCATGTCCAACCTCAGGGTTTCCAATTCAAAAGAGAGAGCTTTGACTGTGGTTCTTCTTCACATATACTCTGATCACATAAGGCTGTTGATCACATAAGAGTTGACTGACAACTCTTGAAATTTAAAAAAAAAAAGAAAAAGGCATTTATAAAGTTTCTATTTTGCTATTATTGAGCAATAAATGTTAATTTATAAAGAAGCATGTTCAAGTCCTTGGACATTGCAGCATGGGGAACGATGTTGCAATCACATAGAAAATCTTCACTCTTCATTAAGTAAGCAGAAGAGTTTATTAAAAAGATCAGAGTGTATGCTGACTTAGGCAGATAAGAAAATAGTATTTTGTTTTATGTGCACTGATCCCATAAAGAAGAGTAGTATAGAAGTCATGTACAATTGAATATAAATTGAATTCAGCACCTTCCCTCCTGCTTTATTTTTTTAAACTGAGAATTTGTGGAGACTTGGTCATATAGAAATACTTCTTGGTTGTATGTATATGGTATCATTGGAGGTCTACTTTATACTTGTTTGTTAAAACTCCAGCAGATGGAGGGACAGATGTCAGAGCAATATAATTTGGCTCCCTGTCTGATTTTCATCGCTGACCACAATATGTGACTGCCTTTCGGCAAAACTGAGCACAGGTGTACACTTTAAACCACAAGAAGGAATAACACAGAAAAGCAAATTTATCAAACTTAACGACAAGGGGGAAGGAGATGGGGGGGACGAAGTTGAAACTTTTTCTCTCCTGCTGGGAAGTACTGTATTAGAATTAGCCTTTTAAAGCACTCTTTTGTGCTCTAAGCGATGTTTACTAATGTTTAAAGGATGCTGCCAAATAGCATAACCTTCAAATGTCAGAATGTTGTTTACCATTTATTTGGCAACTCTAGACTACAACCTTTGCATTTTCCATTTCTTGTCTAATTAAACATTAACTCAGAGGCACTCGAGTTTTATGACTTTACTGTTATTTCATTCCTGCAGTTTTTCAGAGAATGTTAAAGGCCAATGATACTGATTTTTTTTTTTTTTTACTTTGGATTGTATTTCATACAATATTTATGATCCATTGTCAGTCATCTATGTTTCTAAAAGGATGTTCCCTCTACTTAATTTTCAGTCAAATTAAGCTACATTTCATAGAAGAATATGAGATCATTTAAAAAAATGATTGTTGAATAATAGAGACTAGATTTACAGATTAAATAAATAAGAGAAAACTAAAAATATTTTCCCCCTTTTCTCTGTATAACACCAAAGTAACTGAACAATTGATAATGGCTTTTAAATTTTTATTCAAATATTTGTTGCTTTATAGATATGGACAATAATTGGCTATAAATTAGGAAGAGAAATGGTAGAGATCGAATTTCTTTAAGATTATACTAGAAGCATTTTTTTTCTAGTATTCACTACAGCTTTACAATCATGTTTTAATTATTTTTTGAGCAACTCCTACTAGATTTTCTTTAGGGAAACCTTATTGGAAAAATATGATGTAGATATGTGATATGACGTAGAAGCACCATATTTTAAGGGGATCATATTTTATTTTCTCAGTACTTAGGTCAATGCTTAGCCATGAGACCCCTGTTTTGGTAAACAGACCCCTCTCCTAGTCTGTCTTTTGTGGCACAGTTATGGCTTTCAACGTAGACTTTAAGGGATGTTCATCTACCTTACCAAAATTAGATTCACTTACAATAGACAGAATAAATAATCTCATTAGTGAGTATTTATGTATGCGTGATATTCAAATTGAAATATGCTCTTTCATATATCCTCAGTATCAAGTGCAATTGTCAATTCAGTCAATTTTATCGAGGCTCTACTGTTTGCCTGGCGCTTTTTGGTGCACTTGGCTGATGATAGAGCAATGAATAGCAGAGCTCAGCTTCTGCTGTAATGACTGTCACATACTAAAAGGCAAAGACAGATTATACTATACAAACAAATCAGAAATGGTAATTTAAAAAAAGAAATGGTAAGTAGATATAGAATAACTGGAGGGGGAATTAGAAGCAGGATTTGAAGCAGGCGTCTCTGGAGTAACATTTGACCAGAGACCTGAATGCTGAAGGAACAAGCCATATAAAGATCTAGGGGTGAGACCTTTTAAGACAGAAGGTTCCACAAATGCAGATGCTTGAATGAGAGATGAAATCAGTGTGGCTGGAGTTTACTAAACAAGGGAGGACATGCTAAAAGCTGAGGCCAGAGAGATGGGCAGGGGCCGAATCACACACAACCTTATAGGTTAATAAAAGGAATACAGATTTTATTCTAACTGCAGTGGTGGGAATCTGTTGGCGAGGGGTGGGGAGGTGAAGGATGGAGGTGGGGGGGTTGGGTGTGCACAGTTGAATCAATGAAGTGCTATTGAATCTGATCGACTTATTTAAAAGTTTAGCCTGGCTGCTGTGTATAGGGAGAAAGAGTAGAAGTAGGGAGACCATTGAGGGAGCTATCATAGTGGTCTAGGTGAGACAGGAGAGCAGAGTCTAAGGTACTATAGCGGCAAGAACTGACTGATTCAGGAAATGGATTGGAATCAGAGGCTGCAAGACTTGCAGATTTGCGAATAGATTGGATGTGGCAGAGAGGGTAAGAGAGAACGCAGAAAGGTTAAGGTCTGAATAATGGTGTTAAGCCATTTACTGAGATGGAGAACACTGGGGCAGGAACATGTTGAATTTGTTCATTTTTGGTGTGTGTATCTTATTCAGATTGGAGATGTCAAATAGGCAATGGCTGATGGATGTTTGATGGGGCTCAGGAGAGAAGTCAGGACTGTTAATAAGTATTAGGGGGAGTGAGCATGTGAGTTGACCAAGATCCCTTAAGAGGTAGAGAGAAAAGAGAAGGGCCCTAAGGAGGGAGTTCTGGAGCCCTGGGCACTTATCTGTTCTGGATGTGCATTCAGTCCCACGAAGATAACTAATGATTAAAGTCTGTTACAAGCAATACTTGATTTTCCTGACTTTTTGGAAGATAATCTTTCAAAACCACAACTCCAAAATATAGTCTTCATAATAAGCATTGTTTCATCAGTAAAGTTAATTGCTGTAAATAGGCAAGATAATGAGAATTTCCTAGTTTATTTTAATTTCAGGTAGGTTTTCTTTTATTAAATGGTATTCTGCGTTATCAGAACCCATGGGAAAGCAAAATGACTCATACTTGTTTTGCAGGGTTCCACAACCATATGGTGTTTAACATTAAGGGGTGCTATTTCTTAAAACAGTCAGTTTGAGATCAACAGTTTTGCTATTCGCTTCTCTATGTGTTTAATGCAGCATTAAGCAACTTCCCCATTAAAGCAATCCATTTTCCTTTAGTAGCACACACCCACACAAGCTTCTCAGCCCCACCCCCATCCTTACTCACTGTTACCCAGGTACATAGTTATTGACTTTTTGGTGATAGCTTAATTTTTTCGGAACACCGTGGTGGTGCTTACAGATAATGCTTTAAGTTACCCCTTATCTGCAAATGAACTTTCAAATGAAGTTACAGTTTGTGTCTTTGTAAAAATGAATTACCTTGTTAACCATAATGACTCAGAAGAAGCATTACCTGTTGTTTGGTAATATCATTCTTTCTTCCGTTTTCTTCTGTTTTTGAACATCACCTCTGGAAAAGTGTTGGCCTGAATCCTATATTTAAGTCATATTTTTAATGTTTCTTTTTTGATTGTATTAGGGCAGAAATTATGAAAAAGATGATGATAATTTTTCTTAGAATCATGGGCTTTTTGGGTAAGCAAAGGCCTTAGAGATGCTCTAGTAGCACCCTCTCATTTTGCAGGTGAACGATGCAGAGCCAAGTTTAATTTCACGGAGCTGATCAGTGGCCTGACCATATATAAACGTGCATATACAGTTGCTGGTGCTTCAAGCCAGGCTCACGCTATGGCTATACAAAAAAAGACGATGTCTGCTGTTGAGAAGGGATATGCATACATGAACATGGATAATCTGACAGGATGAATGCTATACGTAGAAAGTGCTCTGGGTACAGAAAGGGAAGTGCAGCCACCTCTGCTTCTGGAGTTTAGCATATACTTCACAGAGGAAGTTCTCTTTCCTGTGACTCCTCTTTCTAGTTTAAAAAAAAAATTTGCTCATTTTGGAAGAAGATGAGCTGAGTTTGTGTCTTGTGTTCTATATGGAAACCTTTAATAGGTCATGCTTTTCCTTTTCAAAGTATAAATGCACTAAACTGACCAAGAGCTTTTATATTCATTTCCCATCTATAGAAGCAACGGTTCTGAGCTATGATGGGAGTATGTTTATGAAAATCCAGCTCCCGCTGGTGATGCACACAGAGGCTGAGGATGTATCCTTACGGTTTCGGTCCCAACGCGCATATGGCATTCTCATGGCAACCACCTCCAGAGACTCAGCAGACACCCTCCGCCTGGAGCTGGACGCAGGACGTGTGAAACTGACGGTCAATCTAGGTAACAACTCGCCTTCCCCCATTGAACTAACACTTTTCACTTTTTGTTCAGTTTTGCCTGCAAACATTTATCAAGTAGCCTGTTTGCCATGGAAAGTAAAAACACTTAATGGTCTCATCTCCATTATTTAAATTCATTTAGGTTTGGGGGACATCGTTTTATTGTTCCTATTTCGTTAACATAATTTACTGTTTTGTGATTCCTACCACTGAGGGTTCTTAAAAGGGAAGCCATATGTATTAATGAGGTTAATTGAAAGTATAAATGTTCAGGCCTAACGATGCCTCAAACTGAATTTCCTACTTTTATATTGACTGACACTCTGATTGGTTATAGGTGAAATCCTTTCAGATAAGACAAAAATACACCAACTTTTACTTGGATAACATATGCTATAAAATGTCAAATTTCTACTTAGTGATCTAGATCAACAGTTGCTCTTTCTCTACTCCTTGGGCTTCTCCTTTGAATAATTACCTTTGTGGTATTCCATCTTTTCTGTTTGGAAATACTGTGTGGTGATATTTTGCTATCAAACAGCAATACACAACCCTTCAATGCCCAAAGTCTGCGGCCCTCAGCAAACAGCCATGAGAACACTAAAGACACAGACTCTTCTACAGAAAAATAATGCTTTCCTGCTTAATTGTAGCATTCAGAAAGAGTCACTACAGTAAAACCTCACCAAACTGGATGAAATCTGGGGGAAGACCAGGCTGAATTAAGAAAAAGTCTAAATTGTAAGGAAAAAAAAATTGTAAGCAGTTTTGTTTTCAGTTACATTCAAAAACACAAATTAATAGCTGGAAAAATCTTAAGGAAAGGTCTTACTAGGCTGATGTTAATGGGTGGTTAATAATTATCCATAATTAGCACATTATTTCATGTTAGTTGTGCCATCATTGTATAGTAAATTACTTGAAATCAGTTTTCTTCCCAAACTTGGCCTTTCATAATTTGTTTAATTTTTCTCAGGCGATCTCCACTCGTATCGAAGGAAGGATTACAAATATTCTGCCCAGTACATTTCAGTATTATCATTAACTCCAAATAATAGGAGTATAAATTAATGAGGTTTTACTGTATTTCCTGGAAGTGCTGAGTACACACAATAATGAATAAACAGAGAGAAAAATAAAATTCAAGACTACATAGATTTACAAAAAGAGTAGTAAAATGTGATGAGGTAAGGCATTTGTGAAAACCCCACATACATCTTCAAATTATGTTGGGCAGAGTAGTAGCTCATAAAATATAAAGGTACTTCATTGGTAGTTTATTGCATACAATTGCATCAATTAATATTAGTTAAATTAAGTTCAATAATAAGACTTTTTTTTAAGATTACTAAAGAACACATAGTACTCTTTTACAGTTCTGTTAGAGTTCCCTCTAGTGACAATGATAGGTTACTACAAGTCAATCAAAATTGCCTCATTGCAGTAAAGGGGCTGTTAGCCCTGGGAGGTGGACACGCTCGCTCATGGGAATTTTCCAACAGCAAAGCATTCTGTGGAAAGAGTTGTGTAGGTGCTGATCCTTGGCTGTTTGCAACCACTTTTCTGATGCGGTTGACGACACATGACAAACTCAGCTATATGGAAACAGAATCTAGGTTTGTATTTTTCATGTTCCCCAAAGGCATTAAATACTACAAACAAAACCAACAAATATTTATCTATATATAAAATAAACATAAAACATGCCACATGATCCTTTAAAGATAACCCTTATAATCACAGTCTGTGTTATCCAGATTAGACATTCTGTTAGGGAATCTGATTTTATATAAGGAGAAAGTATAGGAAAAGGAAAATCAATAGCAGTAGTTACCATGACACTTACTACGCAGAGATAACGTTGTTAGCTCCTAACAGAGGGATAGGTGTGTGTGCTCTGAAGAATGACACTACTCCTTAGCCACTAGAGTTTCTAAAGCGAACAGTTGTTTCTTTCTTCCTCCAGTTAATACAAGGCACGGAATCCAGCTAACACCTGGCTCTTACCTTTTTTGCCCAAGCAAATAATAATAATAATAAATATATTAGGGTGAAATGAGAATAATTTCAACTAGCTCTCCATTTGACCATGACAATTCTATAGGATTCTGTTGGCCTTTGTGGGATAATAGATTTTGGAGGTTCAAGATGTCTGAGCCTAGCTGAGCTTGCACTGTACCCCATTGTGACGGAGCACTTTTTAATTATATTGAAAACAATGATTTGTTCTTTCACAGATGGGGAGAAAGCTGCAGCCAGTCTAAGCCAAGCATCTTTGACAGTTAACAATTCTTTATTTCACTTAGATTTGTCACCATGTAGCTTTGTTTGAATTGGCCATTTTTTTAAAAACCTTCTAATTGTTGTTTCCAATGGTGCAGTTTTATAACAATGAATCTGGGTTCTAGATGTAAAGAATAAACAATATGGAGTGGCCATATTTGCATGTGTCTGTCCCCGGAAGGGTGGACTGTGTTTTATTGGATGTCTGCAGCTATTACCTTGAAGGATAAATTTTCATTTTTCATCTATTCTTCCCCATCTAGATTGTATCAGGATTAACTGTAATTCCAGTAAGTGCCTATTCAAAATTTTTAAAATGTTATTCCTCCATTATGATGTAGCTAGTCAAGAAAAAAAAGAGAGCAAGAGAAAGGCGTTTATAAAACTCATGAATTCACTTTTGAAGTATACCAGTCCATCATCTGGATTGTAAAAATTCATTTTGAAATCTGTCCAGCTGAAGACTTTCCTGCTTCAGTTCCTACCTCTAAGTGGGAAAAGAGGTGACAAATATCTTGTAACAGAAGGTGCAAACGTCTCTGTAGACCTTTGGATAAAGCAAATAGCATTTGTATTTTGGCAGATCTTGGACTCCAGTAGTTCTCTTCACAACCAAATTAGGAGAAAATACTGTGGGGTCTTATTTCCTTCACTTTCTGTTTTTATCTCTTAACTCAAATATAGAAAAAAAAAATCTTTTCATATGAAAGTTACTATTAAACCCTTCTAAATTCAACCAAAATTTTACATTGGAAAATGTGTGTTTTTCCAAGTTTTATGTATATACAGAAAATTACTTATCTAAAGAGTTTTTTCTTGTACATTATGACTATTTACATAATGAATTTTTACATCCTAATCATATATCTGCAAAAATAACCCAAACCCTTCAAATCTGTGATATGCATGCCAAATGATGAGTTAGAAAAGATGCATGGACTGAGTTTTTTGATTTGGACTAGAGAACTTGAAAGGATGTAAGGACTGTGATTTTATTTTGAGTTGTAGCATTATCTGAAGTGTAAACTTATTTCTTTACGTAAATATTTAGGTTTTTCTTTTCCAGGTTGTGCTGACCACATTGAGGAATCTCATCTAATATATCAAAGTTGTTAGTTATTTAACTAAAATGGTTCTAACAAGCTTCTAATCTTTCACTGTCATAGTCAGTAAAACATTTTTTTTATACCCTTGGAAAATGCTGAATGTGAGTTGATGGAGTCTACTCCCAAAACCTTTGGCTGCGTTTCCAAATGTCAGTAAGTCATCCTCTGAGGAATAAAGTGACGGTCTCCAACTTACAAAAACAAGAAGCTTTATCTAATTAAATGCATGCTATTTCAAATACCCGTGCTTCTTACAACTCAGATTTGTCTTAAAATATTTTAATATTCATATTAAAGCAGAATAAAAGCCAGTCTTTCCAAACATAGCAATAAAAAGGTAACTGAATCATGATTTATGAAAAAATAAATTATTATACTATCATACAGGCATAAAAATCATCTCAAACAGAATACAGTTCCTGAACTAATCTCTCAGAGCTCTAATACAGGTAGCATTTTTCAAGTATACATCACCTCTTCTCAAACCCCATCTTTACTACACTCTCTGAAAAGGAGCACAGGTTTAGAAGTCCGATACCATGGTCCAGTTTGCTTTCAGCTCTGGAGCATAGATGCAGACAAAGTAGCAACTCACAAAATCTTTTCCCAAAGCCAGATTTGTGACTCAGTGCAGCCGTAGATGTTCTTGATTCTCCCTGGATCTTAGAAAGTCCATGTGAGGAAACTATTTTTCTAGACTTCTGCTATAATTTTATTTATATTAGGCATACAATAAAGCATGGGTTTTTATTTACAAAATATAACTACATAAGCTCTAGTATTTAATGGAAATTAACCCCATCAAATGTGCTTCTGTGTTCTCAGCTCTATCAATGGTTTTTTAAAATACTTGTTTATAGTCTAATTACCCTTGTTAGCTCCTTCTCTCCATTTGGCTTATTATTATAAGACTGATATCAAGCATAGTGTTTTCTCTGGATATTTCACAGAATAATACCTTTGAGGACAAAGGTTTTTGCTGGTTAGTGGATTTTTTCCCTTTTTAAGGAGTGTGTGTTACACTTAAATTACTTGGATTAAACCAATGGTTGTGAGCTTTCAGTGCACACCTCGGACAGGACTGCAAATGCCTTAACTTGACAGCAGTCACTGGAAAGCACATTCAGTGATCAGGTAATGTTTTCATTCCCTTTGCCTTTGTTTTATTTGGGGAATAGTGGGCAGATGTAGCCAGAACTCCAAGTTCCATCTAGAATTCATGTCATTACTCAACTTTGAGGAGAGGGAGGAATTTACATTTCAAATAATGCAAATCTAACTCACAGTGATAAATAAGCAGAGCTGTCCACCTGGACTGCATTTTGTACCCAATAAAAAATATAAATAAAATACTTGTATCTCAGTATAACTTGTAGTTTAGTGAAAGATTGACTTACTCCATTTATCCTCTGTAAGCCATAAGTCTGTCTGAAACTGAAATGTACATTTACTAAATCACAACTTTCAGCCACCACCGTCTAAAAATTATACCATACCTAAGACATCAACTGTGTTTTGAGCTTAATAAAGAATACCTCAATTGATGTCTTTAAGAGAATTTCCACAGGAAGTATACAAACTGTAACATAAAAATTATCTTACATTGAGAATGAATATTAAATTCTAAATTATTTTGAATGGAAATCTTCTCCAGTTTCTCTACACTTACTCAGAATTGCTCAGCTGTTTCCTGTAGTCACTCCATCCTTTCTCATCACCCCTCCACCCTCCCTTCCTCAGTTTACAAGGAGATATTACTTGATACGGAGAAGAAAATATATAAAGCGTCAGACTCTCCAATCTTTGCTGCTGAAGAATAGGTAGTAAGTGAGGAGGGTGGAAGGTCTAGCTGCATTGCATGTATTCAGACCTCTGGGACTAGGAGATGGCAGATACGTTTCTTTTTCAGCCCTTCTTGTGTCAGTAGTTTAGGTGCAGCAATGGAATCTTCCATGCACAGGCCAGGGGGAAGCCTTTTGTTAAGGTCCTTTTGAGAAAGGGCTGATTTGAATTCCAGGGACCATCTCTGTCAGATTGTTTGTTGCCACCTTTCCCCCCCTGCCCCATAGGAAAAGCTGTCAAGAATCTTTAAATGGAAGGAGAGAGGCTGTTTTTATTTAAAAATCAAAAGCTTATTTTTATGTGTGGAAAGGGTACTTTTTAAAAAGAACCGTCTCTGTGAATAGCGGTCATGTCAGTGTCAAAATGTATGCTTTGATCTCTCCGATTACAAATGGAATGTCTCTGCACACAATCCCAGACCAATCTCAGTTCATTGATGTCCATTAGCTTATTTCATTGCTAAAATATGTTTGTTATCTGCGGCTTGGTATTAGATTAGGTCAGTATTTGCAGATTCACAGATGGGAAGGTGAACACAGAGGTGTTATTATATGGCCCTCCATCCTCCTCTGTCCAGGGCAATCAGATTATTCTTGCCTCCCCAGTCAACTCCAATATGGAGAACCATAGTCTACCATCATAAAATCATTTTATATAGGAGTTGCTAAAAGAACCAGCATCTTTTAATGCAGATAAATGTCTTCCCTGGACAGTGAAGGGTATTTCAATAAAGGTAGATGAAAAAGGACTGTCTAGTCACGTCCTTTTGACATAAAGATCAATTATTTGAATTAATGAAAAAAAGACAAATTACAGATGATTCTACAAAAAATAATTATTATAGAAATGTGTACAAATACCAACTAATCATTACCAAGTTATTACCAAAAGAGGCCAAGTCAGACTGAATAGTACTATGTGACTGAGACATGAATTGTTTGCATCAGAAAGTAAGTGTATGAGAGTCTCTTGCCTAGTCCATAGTATTGATTGACTTAAGACTTTTAAAAACTATGAAGAACACAAAAGAAATTTTCTACCCCTTGTGAAATTTTCTCAAATGCATTATTAGTAGGGCCTGTAGTAAGCACTATTAGAAAGGCCATTGGTCTTATTCTGCATTCTCTTTGCCAAAGTATGTAGCCTGAGATAGGGTGACCAAGACAGTCTCAATTTCAAATTTGCTGCCCGGTAATTCCCAGCAGTACATCCAAAGTCATTAGGCTATATATTTCCTTTTTCTTTTTTTTTTAGGCTATATATTTCTATATAATTTTTTTCTGATAATCTGGCATCGTGGTAGTGTATTGCTTGCTTCAATAGTCCCATTTGTTTTTTCTTTCTCTCTTGTTCTAGTAACCTTACAAATTGTTAGTATTATAATCTGAAGGTTTAAATACATTGAAAATTTGAAAACTAAACTTGCTCCTATCAACTATAGGTGAGTCCTAATTGTCATATAAGTAACTACTTTAAAGATGTAGTGGATGCAAGGAGGCTTTTGTGATTTTGTTTTTGTTAGTGTTTTCTTTCCTTTTTTTTTTTTTTTTTTTTTTTGTCTTTTCAAGTCAATGACATAATTATGGAATATCCTGCCTGCCCACAGGAAAGTTTGGGGCCGCCTCTGCATTCATAAAAAGTGGCTTTTAATAAATCCATGTTCTCTGATGTTTACTTTGCTTGTTTATTTGATTATTTGTGTTTCTTTAATCCTTACACATGTCTCTTCTCCTGCCCACCTGCTCTTCCTTCCTACCAAGATTTACTCTTCTTACTTCTCCATTTCCAATGTTGTTTACTCCTGTTCTCATTCCTCTTGTTTTCTTACAAGAATAAAAACTCTCTGGGTTGAAAAAATACATTTTAGTAGGCAGAGCTTCCAACTATTTTTGGCTTCTTACAGAAAATGGTTTATTTAAGACACAGAGACAACAAAATCGGAGATGACATTAATGTGGACAAAGTGTCAAGGGTTGAAGTTCAGCTCCTTTTATTTGTAGTTCATTGTCTAAGGATTGGAGAGAAAGGGAATCTAAGGCCAAGTACTTAACCTCACTTTTGATTTGGAGATAGTGAAGAAATGCTCTCAGTAATATGTTATCGGAAAATGTACTATGATGGATGTCTGGAGTGGATAATAAGATCTTTGTATTATCATTTTATTACCAGAATGAAAAGATCAACTGGATATTAGTTATCACCAATTTTTTTTATGTAGATAAAAATGGAAAGCAATAAAAGATTGCAAAATGTCAACCAGTGGCACTTAAGCCATATTAGATTGCTTTGATCAGGCTGCCACTTGGCAGGCTACTTAAAAAGATATGAGGAAATTGCTGGAGGCTGGCTGTTGTTAACATGGAACAAATATTCAGGTCAGAGCAGCTGCCTGGTGCCTGAAGAGCAGAGAACTGCAAAAAGGAGCCTCTGACTCTGCCTCCACATAACCATCCCTTGATTTGTAGAGTTCTGTCAATCATTGCCTCTCAGTGACTGGTGCTGTCCATCCACCTAGGATAGGAACTGCTCAAGGAATAAAGGAAGATGAATATATACATGCAGAAAAGAGGAGTTTTGTTTGTTTTCTGCTGTTGTCATTTTTTAAAGTTTAAAGTATATATGAAAGAAAGGAAAAAGAGACAGTTTATGAATGAATATTTTTAACAGAAATCTAAAAGAAATTACATATAAAATATAGAGACCATAGACTTCTGATGAAAAGCAAATAGCCAAAACAGGCAAAGGGAACTGGCACATGACGGTGAGTCTTTAAAAAAATATCAAAATTGCAATAAAATTTAAGGAGAGCCCATTTGAATTTTCCATATCTAAAATCTATGAGAATTATAAAGAAGAGTACACATTTAATGACTACATAGATTCTGCAAAATTGTAGTGTGTAGGCTTGATAAGTAGAGGAGTTGGGTCTATTTTAGTGAACAATTAATTGGTTTATTGCTTATATGCAAATATAAAATGCTGAAGTGTTTTAAAAGATTGCTCTTTTGTGTAGGTTAAGAATTCATCTTGAAATCACGCTCAATTATTAATTTATTCAGTGAAGCATTTTCTTATTACTAGTGCAAAAGGGTGTGCTCAAAGTAATACAAAATTCCAGATTGGCATTGGCCAAATTCATCAAATTCTCTTTCATTGTTGAAAGTTAGTATTACAACAATGGCCAAGGTAGAAATTGTCAGAAAAACCTATAAAGTTTCAGAAGAAACATTCTGAATTTGATATCCCCTTGGCTTCTGTGAAAAGGAAATTTTCTTTTATACCACAAAATGTCACAAATTGTGAGACCGCAACCTGTTGGTTGGAGGTTTTCATTGTGTTATTAGAGAGAGCTGGTTTCTAAACATTTGCCATTTCCTTCATAGCTTAGAGTTTCTTTTTGGTTTTGTTTTTTTCTTTGGTAGGGAGGTAGCATTTTAGCATGCTATCATTGATCCAGAAAATCGAAGGTAAAAATATGAATTAGACATTAGACATTCCTAGCCATTATTAAGATTTTTTATTTTTACATTTAGTCAATCTCATTGTAAGATGTATGATTAGAATTTCACTCATTTTAAAGAAAACAATAATTTCTTTTTTGTATTTGGAGCATTTTGTCTTTTTACTGATGTGACTTTAATGATTCAGGTTCATACAGAGTTAATCCTAAAGGATCAGAAAGACTAAAATGTACTCAAGAACTTCTGTTTAAAATAGCCTCTGATCCTTTGGACAGCCTTAATGTTCAATGATGATCTAAGGTGCCATGTCAAATAACTGGTTTTACTAGTGTAGACAAATACAGATTAGAATTTTTTCAAGAATGTTTGCATTCCTAATTTTCCTCAACAGAAAGCCACTAACAATTTACACTTTGTCAATTGCTTACCTGTCAGAGGATATGAAAACAAATGCTATGATTGTGGATCTCAATTCCTCATGTAGTTGCTAGACAGGAATTATGCATCTGCTACCTTCTAAAGTGGATGCATAATTTAAAAGATGCTTTGTCCATTTAACCACAGGTCAGACATGATTAATATAAGCCTTCTAGCTGAGCTTCCATTTAGCTTCCTCTCTTCTCTACTGACTTGGTTCTGCTTGATTATAGCTTCTACATTTTCGTGTCTTCTGTTTACTCATGGTGTCTCCTACCTCATGGTTACTGTTCACTGCCTCTTCCTGTGCATGTCTTTTGACTTTTTGCTGCCCCTTCAGCTGTTGACTCAATGTATGCTATGTATTCAAACTCCCCTAGAAAGAGAATCGGTATATTCATTACATATACCGGTCCCGTTGAGCAGAGATTTCAAATCATGTCACCTCACAAGACACTGACCAGATTTTAGCTTTGGGGGCAGATGCCCACTGATGATCCAGTCAGCTGTCCTCAGAGCAGGACAGTATACTCGCCTCCAAGGCGATGTAGGAGCAGCAGGCTTTCTCCACAAACATCTTTTTTCCAGGCTGTCTGATTTAAAATGTTTTGACTTTAACTGTGAAATACCCTTGAGGATTACAATTTCTTCAACACGTTACTGGCAAACATATGGTACGTAAGTCAAGTGGGCAGGGCTCTTTAAATCAGGAGGGAAATGCATGGGACCATCAAAAAACTTGGAGATTGAAATATTCAGTGTGCTCAGAGCTCTTATCCATTTCTTTCACTTGTTACCAATGGGAGCAAAGAGCAAGATGGATAAGAAGTGTATTATGAAAACAGTTTCCCCAAAGGTAAAGTAAGAAATTCTAAGAGTATTTCAGTTACTATTACTTTTATTGTACTTAATATTGGATTGTTTGTTGTCATTTGTTCTTTGAATGCATCTTTCATACAGTTGTGAGAATTCTTCACCCTCCCACCTTCCCAGGAGATCAGACTAAATATAGGCTTGAAATATTTTATGCATAGTGCTAATGAAATAAATGTGTAACCCGTGTATCTTTAAAAATATAGGGTCATGGTGTGCAAATGTTTTGCAACAGGTTCTTTTACTTCAGCAACATACTGTAAACATTAGGTCCAGTATGTGACTATAACATGCAGTATTTTAAAATCTGATCTATTGCTTATTTCAGATTTTATACTGAAGTGATATAAAGCAGGTCCAGGTCACTGAGCCAGTTGAAGAAAGATAAAATAGGGAGAAAACATTTATGTACAAAAATAAGTTCTATGATGATTCATCAGTGACCTCAGAGCAATCAGATGAAAACTGGTTGGAAGCATCTGTGAGCAACATCTTGAGAAACAAACCAGATTGGAATAACCGTAAATGAAGAGATACTTCTAGATGTGTTGGTATAAGTTATCATCATTGACACTAACCCACTAAAGTGAAAGCCTAACTAACATAATCTCACCATAGCAAGACTGACCAGGAACAAGCACACAGATATAACATTACTTCTAGCAGTTGGTTGACCAACTCCAGGGACCCTCCAAACACTCTCTCCTGAGATTAACCAAATTAATCTTGTGTAAGATTTAATTGCTGAGAGCCATTGCTATAGTTGGGCAAGCACCGTCTTAGAATACCTCCTGTTTAGTAAGGCAAGTCATTCATTTCAGAAGACTTTGATCCAAAAACAACTTTAAACAAAGGAGTAATCCCAATATTTTTCCAGTTACTAAAATAAACAGTCAAATAGAATCATAGCCCTCAAGTTAGTGACTATAAGTAAGCCTGATAAATAAGCTAATTATGATAAAGGAAAAAATTAAGTTAGCACTATTTTTTATTGCCATAATAAAATCCAAAATAAAGAATTTAGTAATCATTATATCAATGCTATGAAAAAAAATTTTATATTATCATTCTAATTTTTACATGATGAATGAATGAATTATCATGTATTATTTGTCCATAGCCTCCTTTGGGCAATCACTGAGGAAAAAAAAGAAAAAAGATCAAAACAAATGAGATGCTACAGTTCAAAAATTCTAAAGACAAACTATCCCTTATCATATGCCTTAGAATGCATTTTCTTAAAAAAAAAAAAAAGTTGGTCGTAATGTTTACAACAAATACTGAAAGCTAGATTTTCAAACACTGATATGACTTACTTGTGAAATGAAAAGAAGGGGACAAATAAACTTAACAAAGCCAGAAACTTACTTTTTTTTTTCTAATATGCTTCTTATTTGGGGAGAAGGTTTTTACAAGAATACCCCCCAAAATATTGAAGGACTCTCATTTAATGATATTCTAATGCCCTTATAGTAACACAAGGGTAAAGCCATTGTTCCTTGAATTTTACAGAACTGTACAGTCTTCTTGATCTTCTCATTAAAATGAATTCTGTAACTATTACAATGTGTTTGGATGAGAAATCATATATTTAATTTAAAAATCTTTGCATTTGTGACTATAATCCATGGCTTTGTTTATGGAATGTCAAATTGAATATTTGTAAATTTCCAAATGCTCAGTATCTGTATACTTTTTCACTTTTTTCATTCAGATAGCTTGGCATTGTGTAGGTATTACATAAGACATGTTTAAGTAAGTGTCAATATAATACTTTTCATGTTACGCCAACGTTGAGTACACTTTCAGTTTAAAATGCTTTATTAAAATCACATTAAGTATTTAGTACTTAATTTTATACTTGCAAGCTATCCTATTATGTGATAAGCATTTCTTGGAAATGACCTTTTTTCCTTAAAATAAAGTCACAGTCCACATTTTTCCTTTCATTATAATAGGTTTGTTTTATTATGCTTCTTCCCAAACCAGTCATTTGAGCTAGATTAGATTTAAAGAAACCTCTTTTGAAACATTCTTTTAGCAATGTTTATATAATTTGTGTTCATTTTTACTGTGTTGTAAATATAATTATATTCTTAAAAGGTAATTATATTTCTTAAAATGTACATTTTTTACATCAAAATGAATTGCATCAGAGATATTTATCCTGATCTGTCATAAATGGGTACAATCAATATCAAAGCTGTATGTAAAGGCTAAATGTTTCTTAGTAGATCATTTGAACCTTGTTTATTCACTTGCCTAGAGCTATGATATGTAGCCAGAAATGAAACAGGAGGTGAGGCAGTTATATATAGTGAATTTTATTTTGTAGATGATGGAAAAGGGTTAGTTTGAGTTAGGAAAATGGCAGAGGAATCTTTGTAGGGTATTTCCAGCAGCTCTCCAAGGTCAGAGCCTCTTTCAGATAAGATCCCTGTTTTCTTATAATTAAATACCCATTAAGCCTTGAATCCTCCAATTCCTAAGCCAACTATTCTCTTTGCATTTGGAAATTACTGACTGCAGGCCTTGGGTAATTTTGCTCTCCTAGGCTCTACACATCATTAAATTAATTTTCAATGGAAGTAAACAATGAAGCTGTCTAAATAATTAGCCAGATAACTGAGATACCCAAGTTCTCCAGTTATTTGACTTATCAGATTTCATGCTGCCAAATATGAAAACAGAGGGATGAAACTTCATTATTGACACTTCTTAGTGAAGATAGGCATTAAAAGTTAATGGAGTTACTTTTCATTAACTATTTGACTTAATTCAATATCAAGAGGTATTTCATCTACCATAAAAAAAAAATCTCACAAAATCTAAACAGATACACCCATTCAATAAGTAATTAGTGAATGGCTTTTAGGTTCAAGGCACTGAACGATAGGACGTAAGGAACGATAGGACATAAGATATTCTCTCTGAGGTTTTAAACCCATTTAGGGGAAGATAACAATAATAATGGCCGTATAATACTGATAATAATATTACCGTTACTATAATTGAGGGTGAACCATGTACCAGGCATTGTTTTAAATAATTAAAATGCCTTAAATTTATATTGTAAAATGTTTCTATTATTAGCTTATTTTACAGATAGGAATACTGAGACACAGAGACCTTATATATTTTACCCAAGGTCACACAGCTAGTAACTCATGGAACTAGGATAAAAACTCAGATAATCTGTGAATCCAGAACATATGCACCAGACCAAGATATACACATTCTAGAAAGATTTAAGTAGCAATCCTATCAAAGCAAATACAATGTAATTAACTAGCATGTGACTATTTCATTTCTCCAGTGGTTTTTAAAAGTTTACAAAATGTCTTTCTTCTGTTACTGTTCATTTTTGAAAAACCCTCATCTCCAAGCTTAATGTCTAACTTTATATTATTTGCTCAAAGTACTTTTTAATTAGGGAGGGATAGTTCTTTTTTTTTTTTTTTTGTCCAGGCCTTGCTGCATGTGGGATCTTAGTTCCCCGACCAGGGATCGAACCCGTGCCCCCTGTAGTGGAAGCGCAGAGTCTTAACCATTGAACCACCAGGGAAGTTCCAGGGAGGGATATTTCTAATATTTTTAGTATAAAAAAATTTGTTTGTTCTTAGGACTCTATACATGTCTCTTTGCCTATACAGTAAAGGCAAATAGCTATTTATAAAAACACTGAATAGTTCCCAAGGGTGTCTCCGTAGCTAAATTGAGGAGAGCTTAAGGAGGGTTAAAGAGGGAGGAGTTAGGTGGCTGGGCTAGTACCTCAATTTCATGGCTGTTAGGGTGATTAGTCAGTCCAAGGTCATGACTGGCACCAGGCCTGGCCAGCAAGACAGCTCTGAGACAGACAGCTTAGCTTCTCTGATACCCCAGAGGCCTTGTCATTAAGGACAGACAGTATGGGGAAGGTGATCCAACCGTTTATCTTACATTGATAAATGAAGTCTTGTCTGCACATTCCTGAATATAGAGCTAACTAAAGGAAACTTTAAAAATAAATAAGCACAAAACTTAGACTCTTAATTAGGGGTGGCTCAAACAGCGTGCAATTTGTGCAGTCACCCAGCAGGGCTCTGTGCTTTGAAGGGCCTGTGCTTGCATTAATGCTCTGCTACCACTGTCCTGAAATGCTTCATTTTGAACAAGGGTCCCATGTCTTCATTTTGCACTGGGCTCACAAACTCTTTAATTGGTCCTTCCCCTAGTAAGGTTAGTGAATATCAAAGAAGAATCTGGAAGTGCCCTTTATATGTTTCTAATTTTAATTGGTAATTAACTCTCTAGCTGATTCATGTGAGAAATAAAAACAAAAGAATTCTGCTCCCAGCCCAGTATCTAAAAATTGAGAAAGATAAAACAGAAACATTTAATGAGGAATTACTCTCCTTAGGTTTTAGTTTGTTTGTTTGTTTGCTTGTTTTTCAAGCAGAGGTCTGGCTGTTTTTTAAAGTAATTATTTTAAAATCAGAAACTAATGGCAAAGTCAAATAGCAGGCTGAAGGTATCATAATTACAACCTGAGGAACACATCCTCCTGTCATTTACGGGCATAAGTGCTCTTGCCGAGAGCCATGGCTCAGGCAAGCAGCAGTGGTGGCTCTTGCTTCTGTTTCTCCTGGCTTTTCTCTCTTCCTATGATTGTCACAATGACAAGGCTTGTTTCCAGCTTCCCACCAGGTCCTGCCTCCCACTGGAGGCTGTAGTCCTCAAAGTCAATTGCCAAATAAAACTTCGTAGTACTCGGAAAAGTTGATATAGATAAGACACCTAATTTTATATATACACACAAATGCCATGCATTTTAATGAAGGCTGCCATTCTAAATTTGTAGAACAGGAAAGGTGATTACATTTTAGAAGTAGAGGAACTTTGCGATTGGTTTATGCCATTTACAGCCTTTTAAAATTGTTTTTAGTTTTTGTTGTTGTTGTTTTACGGTTAAGAAAACTCAGACCAAGAGCAGGAGAAGAATTAGACTAAGTTAGCATAATTAAGCTTATGTTGGATTTAATGGTAACAGTGAATCTAAAACTCAGCTCTCCTGACTCTTAAGCTCTTGATTATTTTTCCATTACTTATTTCTTTAATATTCAACGTAAAGATTCAGGAGAAAAGGGAATTTAAATTGTGTATTTATTTATGTGTATCTTACAGAGACCTGAAAAGTACAAGCTGGCAGCCTGTTTTTAAAAAGTTTTATTGAAACAAAGCCACACACGTTTGTTTACATATAGTCTATGGCTGCTTTTGCACTACAATAGCAATGTTGAGTAATTGCCATGACAACCACGTTCTGCAAAGCCAAATATATTTACTATTGGGTCCATTGCAGAAGTGTTTTGACCCCTATTAGATCTATTAGAATTAGATCTATTACATCTTTTTTTCGAGAAAGCTCCTCGAAAACCTAAGTTGGGGCATTCCCAGTGCTTGTGCGATCAGTGTTTGGTACAAAATAATTTTTAAACTACATTAGTAGGATATGGGTGCCACATAACCCAGAATGAATAAGACTAGTTAAATGGGACAAACAACAGATATAGTATGGACAATTCGATTTCAAAATTTCATAATTCTAAGATGTATGGTGCTGTAATTTCTAATTCAATTGCTGGGTGCTATAGGGAGTTTAATGATCAAAAAACATTGAACAGTTATGTATAAAGGTAGAACCAATTTATATGCATAAGACAATGCCAATCTTTTCTTTTTTAATTTATAGAAGAACTTTGGAAACTTTAGGATCCACTTTCATATGATGCCCATCTTTAGCCCACATAGCTGTGGTTGAAAAGACACAACCTGTTCTTAATAAAATGGAGATAGATCATTTCTAGAAGGCAAACTAAATGGATTCCTACCTGCCTATTATCTATGCAGTTTGCTGGGTTGTGGCTTTGCAGAAGTACCCATTCGAATCCCTATGCTTAAATGGCTTAACTGAGTAAACAGATTAGCTACTCAAATCACTAGATAGTTATAAAATAGAAATTACTTACATCTGATGTTTAAGGCAACGAAAAGGAAGCTAGAACCAACTAGTTTGAACTGTAGTGAGAGATAGGGTACCTGATACAGATGGTTCATTTATGTAGTTAGCATCTTTAAAATATACCAGTAGAGGGAGATAGCTACCTAAAGGGTGCGTAATGAGTCTCAGCTTTGTGGCACTCAAGTCTAAAAGTTTTAAAAATAAAAATATAATTGGTTTGGGTTTGATTTTCCCAAGCTACATCCATCTTTCAACTCTAGGGACAGCTGTCATTTTAGTCTGTTAGACATCTTTGATCACATTGCTTCTTAGATTTCTTAGCTTTGTTTTATTCTGCTCTATTGCTCTTTAATGTTTCTTTCCTCACTTTCAAAAAAAACAATATAAGTACTTCACAGGACATTTGCACACAAGGCTTTCTTCCCAAAAGGATCCAAAGTTACTATTATATACATCTTGAATATGAAATAAATTTGAAATATTCGTGAAATAATAAGAAACAAACAACTATTAAAATAGATTAAAAATACGCTTGCAAACAAACCTGAAATCCATCAACGATGTTATATACATATATATCAACTAACCTCCCATGAAGCTGTCTGTAAAATGGGGGAGTTGGGTTAATTATCACTTCATCCCTTGGAAGCTATTCTTTTCTTCATTAAATAAATTCATTTATTAACTTATGCCCAAATACTTTCAAATAGAATTTAAAGTGATTAGCAAAAATAATTTAAAATAATTAGGGAGAAGAGTCAATATGCAGGGGGTATTTTTAGAGGAAAGAAAAGAATCAAGTTGCTGAAATTAAGCACAAATCCTAAATCTTGGTTTCCTGATGGACAGAAATAAGGAAAGGCAATCTGTTCTGTAACTCACTTGACGTAAGAGGATATGGCCTATAAAATCTTCAAGAGAGAGCTTATAAACTTGGACTTTGTAATAAAGGAGTGTTGAAAATGCATGCTAAAGGGCTGATAATGCAGATAGACTAAAAAGGGTAGCTTTGAATAACTCTGGACCTTTATATGTATAATAAATGATGTCCTAGAAAAACAGTTTTTTTAATTTGTAAGTGAAGAAAATCTGTATTTTTAGATCTGACTTTAAAGAGCAAAGGGTTACTTGGAAATGTTTTTTAAAAGCCCTTGCTGGAGTTTTCTGATAAAGAAACTCATCAGTTTCCTAAAGGGAGAAATGAGCCCCCTAGAGGGTTCTGCAGAATCCAGAGGTTCTGGGTGATGCCTTGGGGGACAAGCTAGCCTGCTTCTTTAACAGCAGAGCAACTTCCCCTTTATGTGATTTTTATATTCTTTATGCGTGATTACAGGTAGAAAAAAATAATTCCAACGTTTTAAAATAATAATAAAACCACTGCCCCAGTTTTGTAGATATTCACTCTATAACACTCACATTAATGCTGGGAGTAAGGTGTTAGTACCAATGAGACATGTTTTGATATCCCAGAAGGAAAAAGAAATCTTAAAAGGAATTCAGATCATTAATGCTTTGAAAGACTATAATTTTGCCATGGGGACAAATGACTCTGAACTCCAAAATTTCAACTGTTAAGCCATCTTCCTTTACCAAATACATATGTTTAAAATGTTTGTGAGAATGTGAGATCTCAAAGGCATTGCAGACATCCTCTAGACCATCTCCTCACTTTGTAAGTCTGACTTCTTGAGACTACAAGAAGCTGCACGTTTTAGCAAATTGCTGATTGTGGGTGGATCTAGTACCAAACTGATCTATATCATGTCTTTAGTACCAGCCATTTCAGTATCTCTGAGTAGAGGTGCAGTGTATTTTTTAGAGGTTTCCTTCCACCATGACTTATGCAGAAGGTGTGTAAGATTTCGTAACATTGTGATTGTGCTGTAGAGCAAGCTGGAAGTCATGACAAAGAGCAACTTTCCTATCCTCTTCATTTAGATGTGAGGAAACTAGGAAGTCACGTTGCTATCTAAAGGCCACATTAGCTGGGAGGCAGTATAATGCAGGGGAAGGTATGCAGGCTTTGAGTAGGTCAGACCTAGGATGGAACACTTTTCTATCACATTTTAGCTGTGTGACCTCGGGACAAGTCGTTTTAGATTTCTAGGCCTTTGGTTTCACATATGCAAAATGATAATGTAAAGGTGAAATAAGTTAATAAATAAAGTGCCTGGTACATAACAAGCATTTACTAGCCTCTAACTTCTTTCTTAGTAGCAAATTAAGGACTAGCAACCACAATTCTTAACTCCCTGTCCAGTGCACTCTCCACGACACTTCATGTTGCATAGATAACATTGTTTTGAACTGAGAATGTTAAGTGCATTAAAAAAAAAAAACAAACCCTGTCTTCCTAAATTAATCTCTTCACATTTTTAGTAATGCAAGGAAGGAGCTTGAAGTTGGCCCACAGAGATTTTCATGAACCAAAGGGTTATTTTTAATTGGGTTTTGTGCCTTTTGTTGTGGGAATTGTTGTTTCATAGATGAAGCATTATGATTTTACTGCAAGATCAAGCCCAGAATGGGGTATAATGATGATATCATCCTTATGCTTCTTCTTCTTGACAAAACAATTTTAAATTAAGAGAATGGGAGTGAAGCTGCTTCAAAAGCACACATTTCTAAGAAAAAAAAGATCTTCCCTATAAAAATAGCTTTAAAATGATATGTTCTCTTTTCAAAGATCAAAACTCAGAATGGCCCTTGCTGCTGGTAGGATGATAAGATTCTGCAGAGTTACTAAACACTTCTTTCTTCACTGTTGAAACTAGAAAGAGTTCCTTTGATCCTGGAACTTGCTTTCAGCAATTGGTCTCAAAGCATTTTTGCAGTTGTTGAACTAACAGGCTTCCTCTAGATATTTAGTGATCAATCTCTCAAAACGGTTCTGTCTAGACTAGTTTTTATTCATGTATCCAGATGCAATTTAACTTCTCTAAAGAAACAAAAAGAGATGATTACTAATTTTAATGATGGTTCTGTTTAAAGATAAGAGGCAGTTCATCCTGCAAAATTTAGCTTATGTTACTGGCTCATTTTAAGCCTCAGAGAAACCCCAACCAAGGAAGACAGAACTTGTATCATCAGTAATATCCTAAGAGAGAAATCAGTGGGCTTGCTGGTTAGCCTGTGGTATTAAAAGCAAACAGTGATCTCCTGTTGGATGGACTACTGAGGTTTCTTCTAGTACTTGGTTCCCTAATTTATTTACTTTTCTCTCTTCTTCTCTTTGGCCTTTTCATACATCCTCCTATGGTCCTTGGACATTGGCTGGTTTGGCTGATAGAATTTGGTGGAAGAAATTATGAACTCCATCCTGATCCTGAGTTAGTTGAAAGTCATATAACTCAACTCAGTGTCATGTCTTTAGTTATTTTAGTATAAATATAGAAATGTCAGTACCTAAAAAACAGGGCAAAGTCTATCACCAAAAAATGTATCATTAAAAATTTTCATGATTTTTTAAATGAATCATAACATCAGATTATTGACAATGCTTATTTTTTAATAAAAAATTTCCAGTTCTTGGGCTTCCCTGGTGGCGCAGTGGTTGAGAGTCTGCCTGCTGATGCAGGGGACACGGGTTCGTGCCCCGGTCTGGGAACATCCCACATGCTGCGGAGCGGCTGGGCCTGTGAGCCATGGCTGCTGGGCCTGCACGTCCGGAGCCTGTGCTCTGCAACAGGAGAGGCCACGGCAGTGGGAGGCCCGCGTACCGAAAAAAAAAAAAAAAATTCCAGTTCTATTGAAAGCTCTTTTTTCCCTTCGTTTTTATGTGGAAGAGAGACATTTGTCTAACTTCGTCATTTCAATAATTTCAAAATACCTCCTGAAATAACCTCTCTGTCCTAAGCCAATTTAAATTCAACTTGCACAGGTTTACATGGGTTCACTTGCGGTTGCTTTCCCAGTAGGTTACACTTCTTGTCCTCTTTCCTTTGGTCCTTAGCTGGGCATCACTTCCCTGTACTGCTACTTAATCTCATTTGTTTTTTCTTCCCTCCCACTCAACACTCGGCCCTTTATTGGCAGTGTTTTTTTCACTTTCTTCACCTCCTAAGAGTCCATTCTTTTTACCTGTACCCACTGTCTGTGCCTCCACCAGACTTAGTTCTCAGACACAACATTCCATACATTTAAGAAGCCGGTAAACATTGGAGGTACATGATGTAAGAGTGAAGAGCAGCCATCACATAGTCTCGTACCCAGAGCTGCCTCCTTGCCAGTCTAATCAGCCAGGTGCCATTGACTGAAAATGGTGAGCTAATGACCTCCCCAAGGTCAGAGGTTTCATGACTGCTAGCCACTTCATTAGCAAGAAAGTGATAAGGCAAAATCAGAGAATTCCTGAGGGAGGGAAAAGTGTGTGCAGATTTAGGAGGCTTCCCAATGCTGTATTGACTGTGCCTATTTATAACAACAGGTGAATTTGTTTGTCTTTGATCAATGTGTAATGTTAAAAGATCCTTCTTAAAGTGTTACAGCTGAATGTCTGTTAACGTGATTTTCCTTGCTTGCTATGACTCTAATGGGCTTGAGAATTGATCCAGCCAGTCTCTCCTCTCTCTGTCTCCTTTTTCTCTCCTCTTTCTCTCTTCTCTCTCCTCCCTCTCCCTCACTTCCCCCTTTCCTCTGTCTCTTTCTCTCACTCTCTGTGAGGTTCGTTTGCTTGACTGATTCTGAGTGTCCATAATGACTGTTTGGCATATTCTACAGGCAAAGGTCCCGAGACCCTTTTTGCCGGCTATAACCTCAATGATAACGAATGGCACACAGTGCGTGTGGTTCGTCGAGGAAAAAGTTTAAAGTTAACGGTGGATGATCAACAGGCCATGACAGGTAAAGCCCCATCACCTTTGCCTTGTTGAAGCTTTAGACTTTCCTGTTTCTTGCAGTTGACTTTGAAAACCAAGTGAACAACTTGAAGCTGATACACACAGTTCATTTCTTATTCCAGTTCTTCCAGCAACAAGTAAATTTAATAAGCAGCATGTTAAGTGTTTTTTATCTCAAATGAGCAACAATTTTTGTCATGTTCTTTTCCATTTAATAATGCAAAAAGAAGTTATATTTTAATTTTATGGCTTGATAAATATCTTAGGGCTTTATAAAATATTGAAATTATTGTTTGGATGCCAATTTCTGTTCAATTTCTTTGTTTCTTATATAGGCAATGAACAGCAGCAAGTTATACTTTTTAGCTTCTGGGTATATTGATAGATATGCTGGCATTCTGTCAGGTGATCTGCTTTTTATTTTAAGCTATAATAGATCATTTTGGGCCATTTAGCTCCGTTGGTTAAATTCTAATGTTGAGAATGTCAAGTTCAATCCCTGATTTGTAGATTCCTGACTGAGGTGAGCCACATAAAGGTGCATCCCGGAGACATAGGCAAACCGAATGAAAGAGGAATTGGTGCACCTTTATTCTCTCTGCTGAAAATAACTTCAAGCACATGACCCGCTGGGATATTAGCTCCTTTTTCTTTTTTAGAGAATATCTCCCTGTTAATTATTTTAGTACAAGGCACAAGACAGTCCTTGTGCAGCAGAGAAGTGTCTGTTCTACATTCAGTCTCAAGGGGGTTTCCATACTCAGAGATCAGGTGATCGTATCAATGTAGAAATACCATGTATGGGATTTTAACTTTTAAGAGAATCATTCCTGAGTTCAAATGAAGCAAACTACCAACTCACAGATCTCTTACCAGCTTGTATTTCATTAGCCCTTTATGGCTTTCCAAAACTTTTTTCTACACGTGGGGGCAACCTTGCTTTGTTTCAGAATTATCTGAAGAGCTTTAAAAGGATCAATTCCTGACCAGACACCACAGAAAGTGTGGGAGGAGCTCATCATTATTATTATTTTTTCTTAAAATCTCTCAGAAGAACTCTAATGCAGCTTTTCCATGGATTGGCATTTAAAAACCACTGCTATGTTATGTCATTTTATTCTCCCAGGAAGGAAATCAACCAGGGAGCCATTAGCATAAGCCTTTATTCAACATCGCCAAACAGGAGAAGTCTCTAAAGAAACTGTGAACTTAGGGAAGGAAGGCAGAATATTTATAGGGCTTTGGCAGGAGTGTTAGTTGAAGTTCAGCTAGTTTTGGTTAAAGGCAGTTCTTGGAAGAAGAATGAATTGTTTCTGTAGATTAGCATCCGCTCTTTGGACAATCTAGGTTTTATCAAAAGGGGTAGAAATTAACAGGGTCTAAGGTCATGTGCAAGAGGTTGGGAAGAAATAAGGACATGTGAGAATCGCAGTAGAACATTCTTCAGTCCCTTAAGTTTGTCTCAAATCTCACACAGCCCTATGAAGTAGATAGGGTATATACATTCTCACTTTATAGATGAGGCAGCTGAGGTTCAAAGAGGTTAAGCGACGTATGTTTCTTTGAAATGCCATTGTTACCAGAACTGAGAGAGCACCTATTAATTTTGTTTATTAACTTTTAAAAATTTGTTTGCTTTTTGACTCATGGTTCATTTATTTATATTTATTAATATCCTAATATATGTATGACTCTATGATGAGTACTTTTCCGGATATAACATGATTTTATGAGGATAATACATACACATATCAAAATCACATGATGACCGATCATGTAGGGTAGCATGTAATGTACTAAACGGTTGAGTAAACAATTCATGTTCTTGGGGTTCAGAAGAGCTTAAAGGTTTCAGGAATAGCTTAAAGCAATAGATAATATCTGAACTAGGCTGTAAAGAAAGGATAATACAGAAGATAAAAGTATCTGGGACAGCATTCCACACAGGGAAGTATGGCTTAGATAGGGCTAGACAGACTTATGTTCAGGGAACAGAGAAGGTTTGTTTTGTTTCATGTAACCATAGGACGGTTGACATGGCTAGAATGGCCTTTGGGGGCCAATAGATCAGTGCTCCGAATGAAGGAATTCATATTACATGGGTTTTCAGGCAGTTGGAAGTTGCTGCATTTAAGCTGGAAAGTAAGCTAAGAGAATAGTTTTTGAGCAGAATGAATCCTGTGCCATGTACTAACTACTTCAGGATGTAAAGTAGTAAAGTCCTGTACTACAGTGAATGAAGAAGGTATAGAAACAAAAGACTGGTGCAACACATTTTTTTAAAGTTTTGTTTAGAAATAATTTCAAATTTACAAAAAATTTCAAAAGTAAAAAAGTACAAAGAACACTGATATACTTTTACTATGGTGAGCGTGTTGTCCTATTTGCTTTGACATTTTCACTCTCTCATTGTTTTCTTAACCAACTGAGGATAAGTTATATACTTAATAGCCCGTCATTCTAAATACTTCAGTGTGCATTTTCTAAAAATAGGGATATCCCTTTACAGAACAGAGAGTCACCAACTTCAGTAAATTTGGCATTGATACAATATTTTTTTAACATCTTTATTGGAATATAATTGCTTTACAGTGGTGTGTTAGTTTCTGCTTTATAGTTTTATCTGTTCTCTCATCCATATTCCCCGTTTGTCAGTTGACCCAATGTTGTCTTTTGTAGCATTTTTGCTTCCATCAGAGCATTCAGTCTAGGGCCAGACATTGCATTTTGTTTTCACGTCTCTTTAGCCCCCTTTAATGGAAAACATTACCTTAGACTTCCTTTGTCTTTGATGACATTGATAAATTAAAAAGATATATAGTCCTCCGACCTTTTATCAATGTAAAGTCACTTTTTGGGCTTATCTGATGTTTCGCCATGATTATATTCACGTTTTGCATTCTTGGATGAAATACATTGTTGATTGTGTGGTCTTCTTACAGTATCCCATCTGGAGGGAAATGATGTCCATGTCCTTGACTCATGATTTTAATGCTTGGTCAGCATGTTGCCCAGTTTCTCCACTGAACAGTATGTTTTTCTCCCTTACAACTAATAAACTGTGGAGAGACATGTTAAGACAATGAAAATATCTGTACTTCATCAAAAACTTGCCCTAGATGTATCATCCACTGAAGATTTTACCTGATCCAGTCTTTAACACAGTAGTTACAAGTGATTATTTTCAAACTCCATCTCTCTTCCCACATTTAGAGTCAGCACTTAGTATTCTACTATATACAAGAGCTATCCCTTCATTCTTTCTTTTTCTTTCTTTCCCTTTCTTCTTTTCTTTTTCTCTTCCTCCTTCTCTCACCATCTTCCTCTTTCCTTCCTTCCTTCCTTCCTTCCTTATTGGTATAGACCCACAAGTTTCTGTATTTTCAAGTAGTTTATAATTACTTCACTTAATTATTTTGGTGCTTAAAATGTCCCTGTTTGGGCCACTATGAATCCCATGAAGTTGGCCTCTAGGATCTTGTGACATGCCTCCACTCCAACATTTTTTTTTAGCACTTCTTCACTTTCTGGATGTACATACATACATATCAATTACACGTTCACATAAAATGCATATACACGTATTTTAGAAAACATGAGTTCACACTAGCACCTCCATATCTACAGCATTGTTTCTTGACTCCCCCGTTCCATGTTTTCATATCCCTTCTTCCAAGGTGGAATCTTGGCTCCCAGTGATGTCATTTTCTCATTTGCCCGATCCAGTTATACATCTACAATAGTTTCAGAATTGCTTTAAATTGCCCACACTACCACGACTACTACGGACTGAAAACAATTCACGAATAGTTTGTGATTCTTCTCAGTCCTTACTGCCTAAGATTTAATGTGTATGGTCAAGTGCTAAGTTGATAAATAACTCTGATTAGTTCCTTTCTTCGTTTTTTCCTTTCCTTTTCCTTCCTTCCTTTCCCTTTACTGTAGTTATAGTAGTCATTTGAAATACAATTAGTTTTATTTCAGCTTCGTTTTTTCCCTCCCATTCTCATGTATTTAATTACAGTCGTGTGTAGAACGTTAGCATGCTTTTAAAATCAGTGCAACACATTGTGAATTAGCAAGTGATGAATAGAGTATGAAAATGATCATTGTAACAGAAATGTTCCCTAAGTGAATTGCCATCTAATTTTCATTAAAATTTAAGATGTATCTTTTCAATCGCATAGATTCCTACCAGACTTCTAAATGAATAGTTATATCCTATATTAGTCAGTTGCTTTCTTCAACCTCCAGTGAATACATCATTCCTTTGTTACTTAAATGGTTGTGCATTTATCTCTCACCAGCAATCATGTTAGGAAGCAGAGTTAACAGATACTTATATGGATGTAGTTGGCTTATCGATATAGGAACAAATAAGTGGTGGATTCAAAGGAGAACTCAGAGAGAATTGATTCTGTTGTGGGATCGTTCCTAAGTTAATGTCACATGTTTCCACTCTTCTGCTCCTGAGCATGCACTGTTTCTTCACGGTGAAGTCACCCATGTCTCCTTGGCTAGTTAATACTGGGGAACTCTGGCACCTAAGACTTCATTAGGAATCCATAGGCCATTGGTAAGGTTTCGCTTATGATCTGAAAGAAAAGGAATTCCCTTTCAAAATTGCCAAATTTGGATGACAAACACATTTGTTTAACAGATTTTTTTTTCCAGGAGGTATTATTAAAATTAGGAGTCTCAGCCCACCAACTCAGGGGTGCAAGAGATGGCACATTTATTAACTGACCTTACATCAATTTAAATCATACCTTAGGCCTTTCTTCTGGGGTTACAGGATATTTAATCAGTCATGTGCCATCACCCCCACTCCCACCCACACCCTGGATCATGCAGAAACTCCTGTTGGCTTCTGTCTTCACTGGTTCTCACCAAAAAAGACAGTTCTCCAAGTTTGTCCTTTAAGCGATAAGAAGCCTGTTGCTCCTGTCCTAGGGGAGGCAAAGGGTCTTTGCTGACTCCTGTCGCTGAAGAGCTGTGGTTCAGTCCACCGAGGTTTACCTCATCAGTTCTCTCTGAAACCCTGAACCTGACCAGAGAGCAGGATGCTGGCACTCAGTACTGCTAAATCCCACCGATGTTCATCTCTGTCTCCTAGTCAGTGGTAACTGCCTCATCTAGTTCAGCCCTCGAATGCATTCTGCTCATTACTTTTTCCTTTCTTGAACACCTTGCAAACTAGGCCTTCAGAAAAGATTAGAAAAGGTGTTGTTTTTCAGAAAGTTGCCTTCCACTTTCTGCCAAGTAAAAGCTTTTGAGGCAAAGTGCTACAAGGGACTTGGCTAGCTTCTTAGAACTGAAGGGAGAACAAAATATAAACCAGCATTTCAGTAAATTAGCCTGCCATTTACTCGTTCTCAAAACTGCCAAGGCCTTAGAGCAGAAATTATATTCTATCCCCTCTCCGTTGTGTAGGAGTTGAAAGTTTTTTCAGTTGTGGAAACCAACTTGCTGTTTCTCAGAGTTCAAAGATGAATGGACATATAAACTGAGTAAACATTGATGATTCACACAAATTATGCATATTCTCCCCCCCACTCCTCCACCACACCTCTTCTGTTCCCCCAGCTCCCAGCATCTTGCTTCTCAGAACTAAAGACAGTGTTTTGTTTTTCACAGTAATTGTCATCAGGGTGATTCATATTTGGGAAATTATGTTTTGCCAAAGATCTCATGAAAGCCAAGAATTCATAAGAATAAAAAGTCAGCCTTGAGTTACATAGCATAAAAAAGGTTTCCAAAGATGCAGTGGAACCTTGCCATTGAGGCTTCCCGTTGGAATGAGACTTTTTCAAACACGCTAGTGGCCACATGAAGCCAGCCATGAATCAGGAAAGCAATAGACATTTCTTATTAAATTTTACAGCAAGTTCAGAAATCACTGAACAAGAAAAAATTGTAAAGGAAAGCGCTGGAAACTCTTCATGCAAAGTCCTACATTTGACTACATCTTTAAATCAGAGTTATATATACTGTTAAGTCAAGTATTTGTTGAATACAGGACAGTACATACTCAGGTCATTCCTGGGAATGTCTGAACCTCACCGAGGCTCATGAGGGTAAGCAGTTGCCAGCAAAGAAGCCCAAGAAGAGAGAGATTCCCCAGAACTCAGATGAGAAAATGTTCTACACACTGTATGGGATCCCTAAGTAGGGAGTCTTTGGGTTTCAACATATCACCTAGTCTGTCTAAAATATCTGGAGTTGTGTGTTCTGTATGTGTGTGTGTATGTTAGTGTGTGTGGCCTTTGTTGAACACTATTCACTGCATATCCAATTACCCAAGCCTGGAAGCTGGGACCAGCATTATTTCCCCCTTCTCCATCATTCTGTACATTATTAATAAATCCTGCAATTATATTGGCGAGACTATCTTATTTTGTCCATTTTTTCTGTTTCTTCTATAAACACCCTACTTCGTATTGTCTGCAATCTGTTATATCCATAACAGAGAGATCAAATACACACACACACACACACACACTCATGTCTTATGTCTGCCTAAAAGCCTTCAGTAGCTCCTAATAGAGTCAGGAGGCACTGTGACATCTGACCCCTGACTCGTCTTCCCATCTCATCTGAGCACTAACCTCACTTACTCATGACTCTCCAGCCACACTCTCTGGGTTTTTCTCACCTGAGAGCCTCTGTTCATCTGTCTCTCCTTCCTGGAATCCACCTCCCCCTTCCTTTTCTCCAGTTCTTAGCATGGCTTTCTCCTTTTAGTTCTTCAAATTTAAATTAAATATCCACTCAGGTACTTGCCCGCATTCCATATTTACCAACCCAGCATGCTGTTCATCAAATTCATGGCATTTTCTGAGTTTTATCATCATATAGTTAATTATTTTCTTATCTGGTTTTGTCTGCCTTACCCCAGTAGGCCATGAATTTTGTGAAAACAGGAGCTAAGTCTGCTTCTGTCAACATTATTTCTTAATTGCCTAATACAGCACCTGCCTTATAGGTATACTACACACTCGGTAACTTTCAATAGCTTTCAGTGAATTAACAAGTGGATCTAAGGCTGGGGAGGGGTGGTCATTTTCTTCTGCAGCAGAAATTTAACCCAACTCAGAGCAAGGCTCAGCATAAAACCTTGCTATCTGTTTTGGTAGAAAGATTTGATTTAGAAATTGAGATTTCTGTGCAAACACACCACCCAGGTGGTTGTTTCTTATTGGAGATTATCATCAATCTGGATGCCCCAGACACTGAGCAGAGGCATTCTGTTAATCTCAAATTCTCCTTTTCCAGTAAATCTCTAGGAAAGATGCTGCATTTTTTTAACGAGTGGAGCCTTAAAAATATTTCTCCTTCATTGTCCTTTATTTTTTCTTAGTCGATATATGTGTTCAATAGTAGAGGTGGCTACATTGCCAACTGAGGATTAAACATGGGAATAAATTATGAGGAAAAAAGGATTTTTGAAAGGCAGCAGTAAATGTTTTATTAGGCAGTGGATGATGGCTTTTAGGTGCTCATTCTCCTTCATGAGCAAACATATGTGCCATTACTGTCAATGCAATTTATATATGCTTATTAAGGAAGGAATAGGCTCTTGAACATGGGCCATAATGATTTTTCTTGTAATTGGGCCATGGTTGCTCCAAAGCTTTTTTACTACTTTTTTATTATGTATGCTCTGCATACATATTCTATTCCTTTGAGAAAAGAAAACAGACAATACGTGTTATTTTTATCACTGAACTTCTTTCTCAGTTCTGCTGAACAAAATGTGCTTCCCTATTTCAGAGCTGCCAAGAACTGGACAATTTGGTGTCATATTTAATTTCAAGTATTAGAAATTTTTTTTCTGGATATTCTCTTACTGTCAGTTGGTTCATTAATGTAGCTTTTAAGAAGAAAACATGACCGTTTCAGGAGCAGGGTGGGTTCACCAAGTTAAGACTCAGATTTTAATATAATGAAAAAGATAAAATAACACAAGGAGATAGAAAAGCCCAAGTAATTCTTTTCAGCTTTGCATAGTCTTCATTTTATTTAGCTTGTTAATTCAGTGTTACTGGTGTCTCTAGTGATTTATATTTGAAAATTATTAAAGGCTAATTTTATTTGCTACCCAAGAGGTAGTTCCACACAGACTAGTATTGAGGTCACTGAACAAAAGAACTGAAGAAGGGGAGAAAAGTGATGTCATATGAGAAACCAGAATTGCTAAGGATTTAACAGTATTTTTGCTTGGGATAGACAAGAAGGAAGTATAGTGGGGAGGAGGGAGGAGAGACAACTGTTTACAGTGCTATTTTCTGTATTAAAGAAAACACACATTTGCAGAGAAGGAATCAGAACAAACTAATAACTGAAAAGAGAACATGCCAAGGGATGACAGGACTGCTGTTGTCAGGATCAAGGACTAGTAAAGAGGTATGGAGATTAAGGAGCATTAAGTACAGCTCAGGGGAGAGTTTTTTATACCAATGAGTTTGTTAACATCAAAATCAAGTATGTGGGCAATTTTTCTTGTGCAACAAAAAGTATGCCTTTTATGATTTAATTACAGGCATTTCCTTTAAAATGCCACCTAGTGTTTTATTGTTTTTTTCTAAAGAAATGGAAATCTGTCAGACTGGTTGAAGGAGGCCCACAAAGGGGGGTGTTCAGTCTTTATCACACCTGGGAAGAAGGTTCAGTGCATCTTCCCAGGGCTGAGACTGGGATTGGCTCTAATTCATATTTTCATTAATATCAGGGATGATGGGATAGGGTAAGCTCAATAAAATTTCCAATTACGCCAAACTGAGTAGTGAAGCTAACACCTGGAAGAACTTGACTGCAATTTAAATGACCTTTTTGAGTTTCTGAAGAAAGTGAATGAGTTTAATTAGACAAGAACAAGATGCAAGGAGCGAATCACTAGCAATAAGAGTACTTTACCGCTGTGCTTTAGAAAGCAAGTTCACATCTTTTTTAATTTTGACTTCAACCTTGCAGGTAGGTACAATGATCACTCTGGAGGTAGGGACGGGACTAAGTAGGCTTTTAATGGGATTGGCAGAGAAATATGGCAGGATGAACAGGGATGGGGTTGAGTTGAAGAGTGAATCACTAAATAAATTGGCAACCAAGCTTCACACTAGGGTGTTTAATAGAAGATTATACTTTGTGGTAATGTGGAATAATTTTACTGGTATTCTTAAAATTGGACATGCCTTGAACTGGTATGTCGTGCTCAATTTAGGTATCCGAATCCTAAGTGCAAGGAAAATGGCAGAGGGCCAGAAGAGATCAACAGGAATTCTTCGTGATTGGGAGACTAGGTCTAGGAAAGATGGAATTATTCAGTATAGAAAAGGGAAGGTGAAAAGTACATATTTAACCTCAAACACATTTTCATGGCTCGTAATTGGAAGGATAGTCAGCAGCTCTTCATTATTTCTGTTGATATAGGAAAATATACAGTTACTTTTTGTTTTTCTTGAAGAACATTCTTTTTTTTTTTTTTAAAGGGCATATGTGTTTGGTTTTTTTTGTGTTTTTTTTTTAAAGAAGATGTTGGGGATAGGAGTTTATTAATTTATTTATTTATTTATTTTTGCTGTGTTGGGTCTTCGTTTCTGTGTGGGGGCTTTCTCTAGTTGTGGCAAGCGGGGGCCTCTCACTATCGCGGCCTCTCTTGTTGTGGAGCCCAGGCTCCAGACGCACAGGGTCAGTAGTTGTGGCTCACGGGCCCAGTTGCTCCGCGGCATGTGGGATCCTCCCAGACCAGGGCTCAAACCCGTGTCCCCTGCATTGGCAGGCAGATTCTCAACCACTGCGCCACCAGAGAAGCCCAAAGAACATTCTTTATAAAGACAGACATCACATCACCATGGAGCTGGGATGTATCACTTTCTACTGGGATGATTTAGGATAGCCATTGCCCCTCGTCCTCCTCCATTCCATCCCTCCCTCCCTCCCTCCCTCCCTTCCTTCCTTTTCCTTTCTCTCTCTTCTTCCTCTTACCCTTTCTCTCTTCCTTTCTTCATTTTTTCCTTCCTTTATTCTTTCTTCTAGTTTTAAAAAATTCTGCAACTTTAGTTAATGAGGATCATTTTTGTTAAGACTAAAATTTGGACAGAGATTAAAACTTGACCTAAGAAAGTTTTATTAAGTAATTCAGCCTCACCATGTAAGGTCATTTCTCATTTTTACTATACATACATAACTGAATATCAAGGAGGTCTGTAGATCCTTGCATTTTAAAATGTGATTTTGCTATGGAAGTCTAAAGTTGAAAGTGCCCTTCAGATGCAGAAAATAATAATACACCATCTTCTCTTTTAGGTCAAATGGCGGGGGATCATACAAGGCTGGAGTTTCATAACATAGAGACTGGCATCATCACGGAACGCCGGTATCTGTCTTCTGTTCCCTCCAACTTCATTGGACACCTGCAGAGCCTGACATTTAATGGAATGGCATACATTGACTTGTGTAAAAATGGCGACATAGATTATTGTGAGCTCAATGCCAGGTTTGGCTTCAGGAACATCATAGCAGACCCTGTCACCTTCAAGACCAAATCGAGCTATGTTGCCTTAGCTACATTGCAAGCCTACACTTCTATGCATCTTTTTTTCCAGTTCAAGACAACATCCCTAGATGGACTAATTCTGTATAACAGTGGGGATGGAAACGACTTTATTGTGGTTGAATTAGTTAAAGGGTAAGTACAGGTCCGTTCAATTACAAACAAGAGCTTTATGAAAATGAACCTCAAGTTCCACAATTATACATTAAACAGAAGGTGGTGGGCAGGGAGGGTGGTTTGCAAATAATGCATTTGTTTAAACCGCTTTTTAGGTATCTTATAAAGTTAATAGGGATTCAGTACAGTTTTTTATATCTACATTTCCATACATAAGGTGCAAATAGCGTCGAGTTCTAATTTATTGTAGGCATTCCATAAGTCTTACTCTTCAAATGTGGATATCTTTACTACGCACATGGTAATTCCACAAAAGAATTTCTACATTTGTTGGCTAAGTTAAATAGCTAAGTTAAATAGCTAATTCATGCAAGCAGATTACTTCAACTCCACAAAATCCCATTTAATCGAGGCTTAATTCTATGTCAGAGTTTCTTGAAGAATTTAGAAAGATTTTTATGACATTTCCTTGAAACTGTGATGAACATTTGGTATCTTTTAATTGATTTAGGTATTTATTCATTCAGTTGGTGAATATCATTGCACATTTACAGTTGGCTAGATAATATGCCACACACTAGTTTACATATATATATATATATATATATATATATATATATATTCCTTGCCACTCCTGTGCACACTTCAGATTCCACCAACCCCAAGGCACACAGATGCACACAACCCGAGGGGATACAGGTGAACACATAAATTTAGCAGAAAAGCACCAAGAAGTTTCCTAATACGATCTTGGGCAAAGGTTCAAGAGATTATTTAGCAAAATTAGGAAAACCTATGAGTCCGGGAGTGGCTACCTGAGCTGGTCTTGAAGGATGAGTGCACATTTCCCATAGAGAAATAGGCATTCAAGATGGCAGGAAACAAGTGCAGGAAGCTGAGAATCGCCAGTTCTGTGTGGTTGGCAGAGGATGGAGAGAGTGGTGGAAATAGGGAATGAGTAGTCACAGATATTTATCTTCCACAGCTATGAAGTGGAGTGTGGACCACAATTTTAAAAATATTTTCACTATTTCCTGTATTGAAGACAATGAATAATCCTCCTTGCTGAAACAGAGCAGTGTTTCTTACCCTCTTGTTAGTTGAGCTTCTACACAACTCACTCTCATGACTTCTAGCAAGGATGCAACCACCTGCAAAAGAGATCTCTGTTTGTAATAAGCAGTTTGACTCCATCAGAAATTCAAAAAGTGATGGCGGTTTTCCACCTTCCCTTTTTTCCCAGGTACTTACATTACGTGTTTGATTTGGGAAATGGTGCTAACCTCATCAAAGGGAGCTCAAATAAACCTCTCAATGACAATCAGTGGCACAACGTGATGATATCAAGGGACACCAGCAACCTCCACACTGTAAAGATTGACACGAAAATCACAACGCAAATCACAGCGGGAGCCAGGAACTTGGACCTTAAGAGTAAGTGCACGGAGTCAGAGCAGCAGGCAGGAACCCACATGGTTTGTGCTCCTGTGGCACAAACTTTGCTTTGGCGGTGGGGGGAGGGGGGCGCGGGGTGTGGGTACCTTTTGCAAAGACTGACCAGAATTTCATCTCCAACATGTAATTAATAATACAACACACAAGCCTCTGCTCCCCCTTTAATGTGGCAGAAACACGTATTTTTAATAGCAGCTCAAAAATGCAATACCTAAGAATGCATGCATGATTAAAATTTAAGGAGTGAGAAGAATATATCTTAGTCTTGATATTATAAAGAAAAGTAGGCGTTTGCAAGTTTCTTTAGTCCCAACAGCTTTTAGTTGATTTGGAGTCAAGGTAACCATATACCTACTGAGTTTCTTCTAGAGCTTATTAGTTTTCTCTTCTTGGTGAGGTTTCCTAGATACTTACAGAGCCTCTCACCAACAGGGGTCTGAGGCTGGCTTATACCCTGTGTCTCCAATGGTGAATCCCTCCCAACACCCACAAACACCAATGGGAATGTTCTTTCACCAGCTTCTAAGGAAGTCTTAACAGACTTTTTCCTTCCTTTTTTTTTTAACATCTTTATTGGAGTATAATTGCTTTACATTTCCTTCCTTATTGATACTTGATTTCTCAAGTGAGCAAGACAAAATACTTAGAAAATCTGTCAATAATGGAAAATAACAGAAGTTTCTATTTGAATGGGTCTTTGTGATTCGCTAAGAGCATGTCCATATATCCATCTCACTTAACACAACAACAAGCATTGGACAAGATGTTATTAGCACTTCTTTGTGAATGTAGGAAATCTGAGCTTTGAATGGCTTGCCCAGGGTTAAAACAACTACTTCAGCAGAGCAAATCATAACCCCAGTTCTGACACATGGCCCCTCCATTGCTCCTTCTGCACTGACTGGGTGCATTCCAAAGCCCTGCAGGGATCATCATGGTCATCATTTTTGCTTGGCAAGAGCTATTCATTTGTACTGATGGGATCTTGCCCTTTGATTTAAATGATAAGTACGTAGGGGAGTTAGGGAACTGGAAAGAGAAAACCCAACAGAATTCTTTCTAGAGAAAAAAAGCTGTGAGTAAGGTGAAAGAAGACAGAAAAGGGTTTCATTTTCTGTAATTGCAGAATATATTTACAATCCCAGTACTATATTTGTCTAACACATAAAATGTGTGGTGATGGCTGTCTCCCTTCTCAGAGTGGCCTCTTGTTAACTTCAAAGAGATCCTGTTTGTACCTACAAATCTAATAGCTTAGTTCACAAAGTAAAATGAAATTCAAAGGAAATGCTGTTTTACAGTCTACACCTCTTTCTTCTCTCTGACTGAAGTGAATGGAGGGCATTTTCTGTCCCTATTTCGTGGGTGCCCCTGTTTTGCACAGCGGACTCAGGTGGTAATTGTCAAGGAAAGGGAGAGATTGTGACAGTCGTGTGCTGGCCATGCCAACCACCAAAGCTAAAGCAAAATGTCCTGTTTGTGTAGGGAGAGACCTCAGTAAGCATAAATGAGCTTCCCTAGAAACCCTGAACACTAGGTGGACCACTAAAATGTCTAGAAAAGAAGCAGTTCCTGCTTGATTGAAGTATGTGACATGCACAGACCTACTCATTGAGGGAACAGAGAAGCAGTGCCAGGCAGTGGGTATCTCATTGGGCAATTAGGGCGCTGTCTCCTGAGAAGTAAATATTTGCCTATTGTTCCTTAAAAAATTGAAGTGAGGGTAATTGGAGGACATGGTATGGGATTCTTTATGGTGGTGGAGGGGACCTTTACAAACCTAAGAAACCCTCAGAGCTGATTTTTGTTAAAACGTTGAGTGTTTCAGGATTTTGAATATAAGAAAGGCTTTATCCATGATAAAAAGCTAAAACTATGAATTGAAAATAGCGTTTTATATAATATTAAGATGCTAAGTATTGAATTCTGACTGAGTGCATTTGTGTTTAAAAAAATAGCACAATTTAAATTTGAGGTACATTTCCAGATGTATAAAGAGATTCTATACTAATGACTATCCCCCTCTACCTTGTGAAGTTCCTTCCTGTTTACAGACTTAACCAGACCATGCCATAAAGTGAGAGCAAGTTCCTAAAATCAAAACTCGGGACTTCCCTGGTGGTCCAGTGGTTAAGACTTCACCTTCCAATGCAGGGGGTGCGTATTTGACCCCTGGTTGGGGAGCTAAGATCCCACATGCCTCACGGCCAAAAAAACCAAAAAACATAAAACAGAAGCAACATTGTAACAAATTCAGTAAGGACTTTAAAAATGGTCCACATCAAAAACAATTTTTTTTAAACTTAAACATTAAAAGTCAAAGCTGTGAACTCATCAATTGGATGTGTGATCCAATGACAACAATAACCCCAAGAAGCCCCCTTGCCATGTGTGTCCCCAACTCGAGGGAGCCTGAGAAGAGAGCATGGTCCTGGGGTGGACATCTCTCAGCTTCCACAAGCACCACCTTTTGGTGTGTGGGTCCAGGGGCCTTGGTCAGATAAGGAGTGTTTACTGAGCGCTGACGCTGTGCTCAGAGTGGAGAGCACAGGTGCGAAGAGGGCGGCAGGCTTCCTGTAACAAGAAGCTTTCTGTCCCAAGGAGAAAACCGACACCGAGGGAACATTGACAGGACAGAGAACAGGATTCCCTGGAGACACATCAGGACATTGAAAAGAATGTGGCGTCACCAGGTAGAATATTAGAGGAAGGATTGTTTCAGAGATACCTGAAGGATGAGTAAGCGCGATGAGGCATTGTTTCTCCTTCCCACCTGGATGCCGGCCCCTGGAATTAGGGGAGCTTAATGAGACAGGAGACCACAGACAGGAACTCTTCACTCTGAATTTAACAGCAGTCTCCTTTGTATGCTAGTCATGTAGGATTCAGCCACTCTCAATGCAGAAACAATGAGAGGTGACCGAATTTGGACAATGGTTTTATTTTATGTATTTTTTGGCCCTTATTGAATTAAAATTACCAGATTTATTCTACACTCTGTGTAAGGTCACTGCCATAATCTTTAGTTCTTCTCAGAGTGAGGTCAATCTATTTAACTACATCAGAGTCCTATGATGGGGTTCTTGAGGTGCAAATTTCCGCAACCGCCTCAGACAGACTGAGGCAGGGATCATTTGAGAATGACTACAGGGAAGGCCAGGTCGTCTGCATTTTTAAAGGGCACTCACTAATCTAGATGCTGAGTTTCAGAGCCCTGAATGAATGCAATGTCTATGTCGAGGCCAAATTTAACTCACTTTCGAATTTCAGTACAAAATTTGGTTTTGCTTTTATGTTAGAACTTTACTTTTGTTTTGTTTTGTTTTACTAGTCCTGGGCCAAAGTGACATTGGTTGCTTCAGGATCCTTGCTTGTATTTCTCATGTTACCATACCGGAAAAAGACGCTAGAGGGCAGCATAAGGCCGCAAAACCTGGCGTATGGGAGGCGGGAGCGGGGGGGAAAAAGCCTCAACAGGCTCCACTGGCGCTGGGAAGTGGACCCTGTTTTCGCCCAACTAAAATTCCACAGTTAGCCTTTAGGATAACGCATGCCTTTGTTTGTGGCTCTGTTTCATTATATAGACAGGAGTTTAGTGTGAAAGTGTGCAAGCTAGGGGCCGCTTATCCCATTCCCCAGCTTGACTCGGAAGAAGGTAGTCAGAAATAGGTAAGAACCTAATCTCTCTGAAACGAGGAATTCCACGCGGGTGACCTTGTTCAAATTGCCTTTCGTGACACTGCCGCGTTCTCAGGGGGTTGTGTGTCTCTTCCCGCTGATACAGTTTTGCTTTCATCTTTATTTCCCAGCTGTTTGCGCTGCATCCCCTCTGGCTTTTATGTACAAGCTGCAGCACGCAGTGGAAAGAGCAGCAGAAATTTGCTCTCTGCAATGATTGCCTAGCACAGTTGTACTTACTTTCATTGTGGGACTTCTGAGTCCTGGCCCCTTTAGAGAGAGAAAGGGTTGGTGTAACTCTTCCTGCTGTTCTTTCTCTTGTTCCTGTATTTGACAAAAGTGTATGTTTGTATGTGTATGTATATGGGAAGGAGCTCATATGCATTGATTCCCTACTAAACACTAAATAGATTTAAATGAGCTTATTTTACTTAATCCTTGAAACTACCCAGGGACTTGAATTGAGGTCAGTCTTGCTAATTCGTTAATCTAGCTCAAGAGCAAAGATGGGGGGAAGGATTGTCTTTGGCCCCCATCTTCCATGGGTCCCCTTCCTTAAGACATTATTAAGTTTATCCTTCAGCAAATTGAGGAAAATTTACTTTGCGAGGGAAAAGTGAAAGATTCCTAGGCGCAGAGAATACAGTGCCCTCAGGTGGCCACTTAGCAAAATTACTTAAAAGTGAATAATTCCTTCATAGGCCACATCTAGGTCAGCCCAGGCAGAGCTTTGACCTTTGTTTTCTCTCTCATACCCCAATTCCTTGGCCCTACGGGTTTTGAGTGAGCTCTCCCTCTGTCCTACCATCTTGTCTCTTCCCTTCTTACCACCATGACTAGTGTGTGCTTGTTAACCTTCCTTGTATCCCTCCTTAAATCTTACCTTGAAAGCAAACACCTGCTGTTGTTTATCCTGCTTCCAAGCCACTAAGAGCTCCCCTAAGCAGAGACAACTGGACTAGGGCTGTCATTTCAAATAGACTCAATCTCTAAGCAGAGATTTGAGGATGAATAGCATTCTTGCTCTTTTCATCTTGATCTCACATCAGCCTCTGTCACTCAGCTACCTACCCTCTCCAGTCCTGAATAGACCACACATCCCACGTTTTTCTACCCTTCAGTGTTTTAGACAAATCATTGCTGCAATAAATCAGCGATCCAGATTCTATTCCAAAACCCTGGTCATGTTTAAATATACCCAAGCTTTATGTACTCAGCCATGTAACATCTGGTAGCCTGCTTGCCTTGCCCAGATAATTTACTCAAATACGAAACTTTCAGAGAAGAGTCTGACTTTGAGCTTAGCCCTAAAGCAGGAGATGGCATTGAACATGTTGTCTGTCCTGTTGGTTAGGCTATCTTTGTTAGATTTTTTTTTCTTTCTTTTTTTTTTTTTCGGTGTGTAAGGGAAAGAGATTTACTCACATTACTTCAGTTAATGGGAGATTATTTTAAGGATCCATTAGGAAGTAAGAGAGACAAGACATCCTTTCAGCTGCTGAACAATGAGACCACACAGAGAGTAAAAACTTTGTTCTAATAGTCATACTGGGATCTCAAGAGCAGCCCTTCTACATGTTCCCTTGGATACAAATGCCCACTGCTCCCTAATTCAGGGCTGCACCACCGACCTCTCTCTGCTCTGTCTACTCCCACTTAGATCATTCTTTCTCTCCTCTCAGAGACCGCTTCCTGGTCTCTCCTACTCTTGGCTTCTGCCTCATGGCTTCTACCTATTGCTTTTGCTCCTGTGTGCGTTTCCACTTCTGTCCACTCTCCTCTTCCTCTCACTTTCAGATTCCCCCAAAAACATGCTCTAACATGGTGAGTGGACTTGTCTAGAACACAACTGCATGGGCTTTTGCCCTGCTACTTGTGGTCAGGCTCACTTCCTCGGACCGAGTAGCTGTAAACCCAGAGGTAGATTTGCACGGCATGAAACAGGAACTTAAAAGATGGTCTCTGGGATGGAGGCTGTGGGCTTGGAAGGCTCTCGTAGCTTCCCAGAAGGAAGCAAGGTGATTTGCTTATTCAGAAGGGCCCTAAGGATCATGGCAGAAGGTGAAGAGAAGGGAATTAAGGGTTTTTTAAGCAGGAGAGTGGAGTTTATGGTGCGCTTGAGAATCATTCCTTTGGCTTCGGTGCAGAGGACGGGCTGAGGAAAGAGACTGCTCTGGAGGCAATTGTCATGGTACAGAACAGAGACAATCGGGCTCTGAGTACATAAAAGTAAGACTTGACATTTTTGTTACTCCGTTTCCCACGTAAGAATTGAAAGACAATTAGAGATACGAAACTATTGTTTTTCTCCTGACGTCTCCATTGAATTCCCAGGCTTTGCAGAAATAAGCCTCAGTCTACTTTGTTTACTATAATGCCTTTGTCACTTTGTTTTAATACTACTCCCTTCTGCCCCCCGCCGTTGGGACATCCTTTCCCTCCCAGGCCCAGCCGCCTCAGACCTGCTGTCTAATGTTTGGCTTGGAAGTTCTTCCTTCTCCTTTCGTATAACCCTTGGACCAGCTTCCACGGCTGCCACAGAGTTCTTCTTTATCCCCTACCAGTGAACTCTGTTTTCTTTCTTTTTTTTTAAATTCCTTCACTCATTGTACTTGTTCTGGAATCTCTTCTACATTGGGTATAGTTTTACTATGCACAGTTTTTTTCAACTCCCACCAATTCTATTATTTAAAATTTCTCTTCCCGCTCTTAGGATCCTGGGAACTTAGAGCTTGGAGGGATCTTGGAGACACTTTGATCTGAGCCTTTCCTTATATACATGAGAGACATGTGCTCAGGAGACTGTGCACAGCCAGCCAGATAGTCAGTGTTCTAGATCTGGCTGGTCTTCTGATGCCCAGTTTAACACTTTTCACAATAGACCAGGGATAGCAAGTTGCATTGCTCAGATTCACCTCAGTTTTCTGCTAGTGACAGCCTGGAACACATGCTGAAAAGAAATGAGGCCTTCTGTGGACTCACTGAAGAAGCCAGTTCGTATGGTCCACCATGAGCTCAAGATGGAACATGGTAGCACATGGGTCACCCGTTAGCTTTCTTTTTTTTTTTTCTGAGGGCCTCTCACTGTCGTGGCCTCTCCCGTTGCGGAGCACAGGCTCCGGACGCGCAGGCTCAGTGGCCATGGTCCACGGGCCCAGCCGCTCCGCGGCATGTGGGATCCTCCCGGACCGGGGCACGAACCCGCGTCCCCTGCATCGGCAGGCGGACTCTCAACCACTGCGCCACCAGGGAAGCCCCCGTTAGCTTTTTATTCTGGTGCAACTTTAAGGACCTCAATCCTTCCCCTTTGCAGTTGCTCTGGGGAAGGTGTTATAGGGACTTAAGTGCTGATGCTTGTTCCTTCTCACCCTCTACCCTGGCTGAGCTCTGACAGCCACAGGGCTTGGCTTGTGTGCTTGGAATATCTGCAAGGATGTCCTCTTCCAGGAGAAATAGCTTCCCTCTCCTCCCACAGGAAAGTGTGGCCTCCTAGAAATCCGAATCCAGCGCTCACATGCCTTTTGGACAAGGTGCCCGTTTCCCATGTCCCAGTGGGACGGTGATGAGATGAGATGAGCTCTTAAAGCTGGTGCCATGTGTGCTGTGGAGAACAGAGTGCCCGCATGTGCTCAGAGCGGGGTCCTTAAGGGCCAGGTGACTGCTCACAAGACCTCAGCCTCATCACCGCTTGTCCCTCTTCAGGGAACGCCAGGAGTGCAGCTGAGCTGTCTTCTTAGAGGCTGAGCTTCTCGGCCAAGAGCTCCCTATGTCAGGGCCATCTGGGAAGGAAAGCTCGGTATCATCTCTCTCACTGAGGAAGGCCTTAAGTCTTCAGTTTTCATGGCTCTCAGACCTCCCTCTTTTTTTCTGAAGGGAGAAAAATACAAAGGTCTTTGGAGTACAAGAAGCATAAACCCATATAGGCTAACTTAAATGAAAAAGGGGGGAGTGGGGCAGAGTAGAGCATTCAAGAAACCCAAGGGCAAGAAAGAGAAAATTTACAGCTGGAGCTCATGAGAGCCGTATCAGGAAAGCTGTCAGCAACAAGCCAGCATCTCGTCCCCTCCTGGTCTCCATGGGGGCTCTGAGCTGCCTTCTCCTGGCTTCCCGGGGAGCCTTCCTTCTCCTCCCTCTCTGCACACTGGCTTTCTCTGCTTTCACCAGTGTTGGCAAACTTGGCCTCCCCAGACCTGGCCTACCACCCCTGACCAATTCAAATACTCAGGAGAGACTGACTTGACTTTAGGAGGCCTAGGGCCAAATTCTTGGGGGAGTAAATTTGATTGGAACACACGTCCTACCTGTGACCAGGGCTGGGGGATAGGAGGCAGGGTCACACTGTAAAAATACGACTGCTCTGGATTTGTTTGAAGAGATATTTGGACGGTCTACTTGGGGTATAAGTGGAGCCATCAAGGGCTCCAAAAGGTGATCTTGAAGCTGCTATGCAAAAATCAAGGGGATGGGTTTGGCTTGCTCTGGAGCAGGGGCTTGGGATTGAGGCTACGGTCATCTAGGTGGCGGGAAACCGGGCATTGCATGGCCCCGATTTGTTCAGATGGCTCAAATCATAAATGCTTGGGTGAACAAAATCATTCTGTGGGTGGAGACAGAGACTGTGTCCATCGGGGGTCAGAGGCGGCACATGGGATTCAAAAGCCAGAAGCAGAAGTCGGAGTCTCACTGGAATTCACAGGGACACAGGAGGAAGGAAACCAGATTTTCATCCTCTGTGGAACTGGAAAGATTCAAACCAGGCCCCTCTAGATCTACAAAGGACAGAGAGGCCCCAGCTGGCATCTGGATAATACTACAATTGATCGTTATAAATCTCAAAAGTAAGTATCACTAGTATATTCAGGCAGTTGTTTCATTGAGTTAGGGTTTCGTAATAATGCAGCTCCAGCCCTCTTACACCGTGACTCAGAGGACAGCTAGCTTCTCCCGCTGACCCTGAACAATTCGTCTAGAGCCATGGGTCAAAATCGGAATAGACTGGAAAATTGGGTAGCCCTAGTACAAAGTCACCCCTACTATTGTAGAGATGCTTCAAAGCCAGTTCTGCTAACTTTACTCATGTAGGAAAGCACATTTTTAATGCCACTGTGCTGCTGCTGGACCATGATTTTCATATACTGGAGGGTACTTCCGATGCTACTTCAGAACCCCATGAGGTCAATCAGGGTTTCTTGTTAATGCCACATTAATGGGGTTTTCTGTGTCTGCTCTTAAAAGGGCCCTTTCTTGGCCTTTGCAATTAATTATTCAGGTTTTTCTTAAGGATTATGCAAGAAGCCATATAGCATTATAATTAAGTTTCAGGCTTGGGGTCAGCCAGACTTGGGTGAAATAGCGTCTCTACCGTTTATTTCTGGGTGTCCTTAGGCAAGGTGCCTCGTATCGTCTTCATCATCCTCTTTTCACGAAGCATTCGCTAGGACACTTACATATATTATCCCCTTGTTTTTCGTGGCTAACTGATGAGGTTGCTGTACTTAGCCCCACGTTACAGATGACGAAGCTAAGGTGAGGCTTAGGAAGGTTAGACATGTCACCTAAACAGTAATGCTAATAAAATCAAACGGTAAGAATAATTACTTTAACCATTTCTGAGGGCTGATCACATCCCATGCACTCTTATAAATATTTTACTCATAAGGTCTCATTTAATTCTCACAACTGTGCACAAGCTCAACCAGTGTATTCTTTAAAGCTCAGGTGTTTATAAGGAGGGTGGACCTGTAAGGCCCACCTGAGTATGACAGGGTTTGGCAATATTTAGGCCACTTTCCCATAACTGCCCTGGCACAGGACAGCCCAGCTGGCATTCCCAGGTTTTTAGAGGTTGGTTATTAGCATTCCTAGCCACGCTGTACTAGGTTCTGTCCCCACCTCCACCCCCCCAACTCCCCGCCCTGCTCCCCCTCAACACAAACACTGTTTGGATCTCCCACCACTGGTTTCACCTTGCAGTTCAGGGACTGTAAAAAGACTTCTTTAAGGTCCTGTACTAATGTACTGTATCTATAACCCAGCAATTCTGTATCCCTCAACCTCAAGAAACAAAGAACAAGTTCTGCAGGAGACCTGAGAGCCTTCCCACCAGGCTTGGGGCTAGAATGTAGTCCTCCTTTATCGGGCAGTAGTGCAAATTTATCCCACCGTAGGACTTACCTCAGAAAATATTCTTGGGCATCTTTCTTTCCAGTTTTGGACCCCTTTGATGATGATGATGTTCTTGATATAACTGAGGGTTTCAAGGACTGAGAACCAGTATTTTATCATCTCCTTTGTAAATTTTGCATCTCAGTATCTGCCTCAGACTCACATTATCATATATCTATTATGTTGGCACTTCAGTCAGAACCTCAATTTTGATGCTGTATTTTACAAGTGTGATCTCTTAATCTTTACAACAATTAGATGAGTGAGACATTAGTGCTTCCATATTACAGATGAGAAAATGGAGACTTAGACTAAGTGAATTGCCCAGAAGTAGAATTTGAACCCAGGTCCATAGAAATATTTCAATACTACTATATATATTTCCCAACGTATTAGAAGGGATTCCTTCTGGATATCTAGAGTGAAAGGTAGTACTTATATTAATTTTAGGGAAAAATGTCATGTAATAAAAGAAATTATTTCCTCCTTTGTATAAAACATAGTTCTTCAAACTTCTGCATTCCTACCTGTGTAATGCTGCAAATGGCACCTCTGGTAATTACAAAATAACTGGGTATTTCTCCTTTCGCTTTCCACTTGCTCTCCCCATCCATATGCCTTGTATGGAACCTATATATTGGTTCTGTTTCCTTAGCCCCTAAAGTCTTCGTCAAACACAACAGCCAACAATTTTAATTGCTGTGTGTCCTTAACATGTATTCTGTAGAACATTTGCATTTATTGATGCTTAAAGCAGGCCCAGGCAAATATAGTCCTTGGTTGGAAGATTGGAGATTGGCCTGTCAATCCATCATCAGCTTGTTCCAGTAGGTTACTTGCTAGTCCATTCAACTGCTAAGCCCTCCATTTTCCTAGCCTTTAGGGAAAGTTCCCCACACCTTCTCGACCCACTTTTTGATTACTGCTGTTAACTATTTGCGTTTCTCCTTAAGAATAATTTAAGTATTGGAAGAACAAAGTATTTGGAGACATGCCCTAGGGAATTTTATATACTATTCCAGTGGGATTTGATGACCTGATTGAGACTCTTCCATCCTTTAAGCACAGAAGCAATTTGTTCTTTGAAAAAAATACAGAAGAGTTCAGGTACTTAAGAAAAATGTGAGTTTTATTTGACTCTCTCAAGCTCATCATATTTTAAGAAGCTTTTTGGCAATGTCTGTAAAGCTTTTTTTGTGCACTTTGTATCACTTTGTCCTTTCAGGCTCTCCAGAAAACCCTGGTGGCTTTCCCCTCTTTTCTTCTGTACATCTAAGTGGAGAGCAGGTGACATTTTTGACCTGCATTAAACAGGCCATTATGATGGAGAAGAGCTGTTCTTTTATACTTACTCTGTACACCACTAGATCTTCCCCACCCAAAATAAATGTACATTTATTTTGAAATAGGAAAAGAAAATTTCTTTGAAATAAGAAAAGTAATTTTGAAAAAGAAAGCCAAGTTGTTATACTGAGCTCCTCAAAATTTCAGGGAAGATAACAGGTTTGAATAGGTCCTCTTACAGGTCCCCTAGTTATAAGTCTCTATTAATTTACAGAACAGTCATTTCTAAACGCCTCTACCCATTCTATTCCTGTCACTGAGAAGGTTTTTAGTAAAACTAGGAGGCAGTGTAGCACAGTGGGAAAAGAGGTCACCTGGAACTGGAGGCTGGGGTGCCAGTGGTATTCTCCTGGGACTGGTTGCATTACCTTGGGCAGGTCACTTACCTTTCCAGAAGGGTAATTTGCTCACCTGTCAGGTAGGGATAATAACAACTTCCTGCCTATTGTGAAGAGTTGGTATGAGAATCAAATGGTACGAGAGATGGCAAATCACCATGCAAACTGAGGTGCTGTGCACGTGTCCGGTGGAACAGTATTTGTGAGATAGGGAAGCTCTGCAGACCGTATGCAATCCCAGAGAACAACACCCAGAGAGTGGAAAACAAAACGTGAAATGGTGACAGGATGGATGCTGCTAAAGTATGTCTACAGTATCTAAACTGGCTGTCACTTGGGTGGGGAAAATGGAAAAGTAATGAAAATATTTGAACCCTGTTTTTACCAAAAGGTAAATTTACCAAGCATGAGACAAAGTTAGCTTGGCATGAACTGATATGCCCGAACTCGCACCCCAACTGCCACAGTGTCACTGACCTAGTGTGGTTAGAAAGAAGATGGATTACCACACACCCCTCCATAGCAATTTCACTTTATTATTTCCCACCAGCTTTGCCTTACAGTCTGTTGGCCAAACACACAACATCTGTCTTCATACTAAGTTTTACAGTCATACTTTTCAAATATTCTCCTTCTTTGGGCAATTTTATTTCAAAAATATCAGCTAGAAACAGAAATTTCAGAATGTTGAAAGCATTTTCTGTCCTGTCCGTAACTATAATGTCAATATCAACTCTTAAAGCCTTACTACAGGGAAACATTAAAGTCTGAACTCCAGTTTTCTTGGTGCCCGCCCACCTGTTCACACACAGGTATTAGGCTGGGTTACAGATGAATGCAGGTGTCTTACTTATCTCTCTGTGGGAGGCAACTGAAAAGTGGCTTCCATATCTAAAAATCAAATTTGGAAGTCATGAGAGTTCTACCGACTCATTGGAATTTAGATACCTAACTTTTATGACTATAGAAGCAAATTGGCTTTATTTTCATGAGATTACTCAGTGAGCATGCAGATACGTCCCGCATCATCCTGGGAATCTGTGTTATTTGGCTTGGACTCTGTGAACATTTATTACCATTACTTTTCTCCGCTGGCCAAGTTACTCCAAAACATTCCTGTATTTTGTAGCAGTGGAGCTGTACAAATTGGCCACTCACCACCTGGATTATACAGTGTGTAAACTAGTGCAGATTAAGTGAAAATTATCATGGATTCAGGAGACCTGGGCTTGGAATCGGACCCTGCCATTTTTCTGGTGTTGTAGCACTGAACCATAGTGTCTTTGTCTGGGACACGTGTCCATGATAACCTTTATTCTTTCTGTAGCTCATCGGGTGAAAACCAAGTGACAATACCTATGTGCAAGTGCTCAGTAAAGTTTAGGGCACTACACCAATGTCAGTTATTGGTATAATGATAAAGTCAGAGCTGTCTTTTCTGGTTTTGACCATGGCAAAGCTTGCACTGATCATGAAGGACTCAAAGCAGTGATGAGGCTCTCTCTCACTCGGTCCGGGCTCTGTACATTTAAATTCAGTTGTCTCAGTGATTTTTGTGAAATTCAATGCCTTTGTAGTGAAAACAATATACAAACTGTTGGATATGGGAGCCTGCTGTGGAATCAGGGATACCTGTGGCTGGCAAGGACCTGAGAGCTAGAAGCAGGAGACCAGAGGGAATCTAATCCAGGAATCCTGGAGTGGCAGTCCACAGGCTAGATGGAGAGAGACATCTGCAAACCCACAGGAAGTGCACATAGGGATTAACAGATGTACCAGGGCAAAGCATCAGGGGTCCACGCAGTTAGCTTGGCTCTGTTCTATGACCACAAACAATAAATCCCCACCTCTCTGTAATGATAACAGTGTAACAAAGTAGGAGCATCTGGAGAAATAGTGTAAAGTGTCCATAGTGGGGAGTGTGCCTAGGGAGGCCACATGAGTTAGGTCATACTTGTATATGGGGCAACACACAGAATGACAGAGTGGCCAGAGATAGAATGAGGTAGAGGTACAGGATAGGCTGAAATGTGATTTCCCACAAAGATTTTGGCATTTATTTTAACTGCTGAAGAGACTCATGAATAGGTTCTCATCACCACACGTTGATACCCTAAACTATTTCTGTACCTCTATCTTTATCTGTCTCTCTCTGCAAATGAATTCAACGCATGTTGGTTAAAATTGTTCCTGAATTACACTGTCGGAATGGAAAAAAATGTCACTGCATTGAACCCTCTTAATGAGCTGGGTGGCTTCAAGAAAGCGGTCAGTAGAAGAAAAATTCCCCACAGTTAACTTCATTCATTATTTCTCAGGTATAGGGAACCAGGGAACCTTCACTATGTCCTTATTGTTCGAATGATTATTTATTGAATGAAAACTGCTAATTCATCCATTCATTCAATGAGTCAACAAATAATTAGTGAGTACTAAGTAAAAATGAGACTAAAAAGGTGCTTCGCTTATGATACTTTCTTCAAGGAATTTATAAAATAGTGGGAAGGCAAGATATCCACACAGAGAACTGGGAAGGAAATGCTAATTGTCAGAAAAGAGGTTCAAAATATTACGGGGATTCAAAGATCATACTTGCATATGACTGAGAAAACACATTAACAAGGTGGAATTTGAGTTGAGACCCCGAAATTGCATCAGTCTTTGAAATGGAACATTGGAAGGGGAAAGACACTCATGATGGAAGTAATGTACTGTGAAGAGTGATGGAACAGTAACCGTGCAGTATTGGAGAAATGGTGAAAAATACAGTTTGACTAAAGATTAAAATATAGGTAGAGGATTGATGTTAGCCTAATTCTCTCCCTGGCAAAAACTGTTGGGGAGACATTGTTCAAAGTTTAGAAAAAGTTACTGAGGGAGGATATCTCAAAATCTTGACCACCCTGAGCCTCACACGTTATTTAGAAACCAGCGGGATGTATTAAAGAAATCAAAACACAGTATGGGGACGATGGATATGGTATTAATGAGGAGGTTGGATAGAGGCAGGGACACCAGGTAATGGGTTACTGCATAAAAGGTGTACGTGGGGAAGGGAAGATAACTGGAAAAGGAAAGGAAAATGGAGGCATAGACATCAGAAGTATTGGCCAAGTTGAGTCATCCACATCAAAGTTCTCAGCAATAATTTGAATGTAAGGTATAAGAAATAGAATGGAGTTAAAAAATGATATTGAAATTAATTTCAGTTTGGGTAATAGGGAGACTAGAAATGTGATTGCTATAAAACAGGGAAGTCTAGAAGTAATTTCCCAGTGCGGAGAGGCGGGAAAGATGATGGTTTGTTTTTAGGCTGAACTTAGAAAACCAGGATGGGACTAAAGATAAGGATTTGCAGGTATTTCCTAGAAGTAAGAACAGGTTATTCTAGGATTAAACCCTTTAGGCACCAAGGAAGACTGAGGTGTAGAGAATTTAAACAATATCTAATAAATCAAACTGATGACCACTGAATTTCTAAAATTAACCTGATTTTTCATAGAGATCTATGGAGGGCACAGGTCTAGCGTTTCAGAGCAAAACATCCGCCTGAATTGCCAACTTTGACTTCAATAATGACTACTTGGTGTGCCCTGAACTTAGATGTGGTTTTGGATAGTGTTTGTTGTTCAATCCAAACTGTTCATTGTTATGAATGTATTCATTTATCTACTCTTAGGTTCAAATGTGTTAGAGAAATATTAACAATTTCCCATGCTTTTGCTTCTAGTAATTTAACATCACTTATTTAAGCAATCACAGGAAATAGTAACGTTGGCTTTCTACCCAGAAAAAACATGAAGTAAATAAGTTTGTGCTTGTTCTCCAGGGACTAGAGATGATTTTTTTTCTTCTATCTAACAGGGCACACCTGTTATAAAAAGAGGATTACATTTAATTTGCCTCCCAAAGAAAGCTTGCATTAACTTATATGGTCAAGATCCAACCTGCCGATGTTCATTTGTGGATGTGTGACAAAAGATTAAAATTAAAGATAAAGATACAAATCGAGGCGGAGGCAGAGTTTGATTGTTCTCTGATGTAAGGAAGGGCATCTTTCCTGCAGAATAACTCTGAGAAACTAGCCCAGCCTGATTGTACTTTTTCTACCAGCCAGTCACAACAAGAATTGAGAGGAGTGTTAGCGAAGTCTCCCAATTTGCTGTCCAAAGTCAAATCCTCTGAGCAGAGCCTCCAGAATTGTACTTTCTCCAGTCTGGCCAGTAGGAAAGTCAGACAGTGTGTATTGCTCCAGCTTTTTTTTTTTTTTTTTTTTTTCAAATGCCACTTATAAGAGACTGTGGGAGCCTCCTTAAGTTTCCCTAGAGTTTTAGCTATCCAAATCTACAAAGCAGTTGTCCTTTTTATGTATGCTCTTTTTAATTAAAATGAAACTGAGATGTTTAAGAGGCACTAAAAATTACATATGGATAAACAGGAAAGCTGAGTCAAAGAACTAATTATACCTTGATGCTGGCATTCTGCTGCTGTAGAGTTCAGAGTCCTTGCTCTAACTGCCTCATGCTCCCTGTTTTAAGAGGAGAGAAAACCTCCTACACCACTTCATTTTTCTGCTTTTGGTTGATGGCTCCCAAGCCAGGCCTTCCAGCCCCAGCATCCCTAAGCCCCCAGTTCATATCATCCCTGCAGGACACTCCTACTCAAATTACATGTTAAATGCAGTTTCATCTCTTCTCTCCAAATTATTACTGTTTCAAATTCCCTCATCTCCTAGCCTGCATGGCTTTTATTTTTGGACTTCTCATTGCCTTTAAAAAAAAAACCAAAAAACAGTAGTCACAAATTCTATCATGTTACTCAAGGCTTTCCTTTGACTTTTTTTATCCAACATTATTTACCATGGCCCCTTTGATAATTCTTCTTTTCCAGCCCATTCTGGCCTTTCGTGCTCTTTTTTGAATGCTGTATTAATTTTGTCTTCTTGGTACATTTGTGCTGTTCCCCATGTTTGGCACCTTCATTTATGTCATTACAAAGTAATGTATCCTATACCTTCTTTTGGTCTAAACTCGTTCATGATACTTCAGCTTACAACTGATGTCCATAAAATCCTTTTATTTCTCTGATTTTATAAGGCGCATTTAGCCTGAACCTTACAACCTGTCCCTCGGGCTTCACAGAATTCTTGTGTCAGTCTGTTTATATCAAAATAGAGGATACGTATCAAGCGATTGTTCCATTTATGTTACCAGATTCAATGCTGCTGGGATTCAAACTGAGTATGTCAAAGAAAGCTCTCGAGCTGCTTATTGTATAGTGCAGGGCACACTTCAAGTACACAAATGCGTCTAAAGTAAGTCAAAGAAAATAAGACTTGTATGTTTGACATCTTGTCGCTCTAATTATACTAGAAACACGGGGACAACCTGTACTTCTCATTCTTTTGTAGCCAATTATAACTAAGAAGCTTGTGTGCTGTTCCCTACTCATTACTGCCCAACTACTGGGAAATGGATACTTGTGATATCATCTCAGATCATTCCACAGATGACATTCTTGAGAGGGGGGCCGTTACACACACACACACACACACACACACATTCCACACTAGTGACAAAGATAAGGGTTTCTTGATTTTTTTTTTAAAAGCCCACTCCCCAAATGTTTGAGATTATCTGGCTCTGTACATGTTCTTTGCACCTTCTTCTGCCACAGCTCCATCATTTCCTTGTCAGTTGCATACATGGCTTACTTAAATAATATGAATAAAAATCAACCACTCATAGCTTGAAGGAAGGGTACCAGCATGGCTTCAAGTCCATAGGAAACTGACTATTACTGGATGTCCATCCTGGCTCTCGTTCATACACTGGGTCATTAAAAAGCCTAGCTTCCTTGCCATGCACAGGATTTTGCCTGCAAGATCCCATTAGTGCTAATGGGTCATTTTCCTTCCATCACCCCACGGATGAAAAGGAGAAGGTGCATCTTTGATGAAGTGCTAATGTTACACAGGGCTCAGGCCACTTAAAGGTTTCCTTTGTTCTCTTCCTATGGCAATCCTGTGGGAGACTTAAGACCACTCTCTGCTATATGAAGAGTTTATAAAGACGGTATTAAGTTGTGGTGCTAAGTGCAGCTTCAGTAATGAAAATAAGAATGAGTCCCCTGCTTATAAAGCCAAACTCATCCACCTTGGTACGTCTGAGGCTTATATCCTGCATGGCTTGAATCAATATTTTCTGCTCTTTAACAACACAAGGGAAAGATTACTACTTTTCCTCAATAAGCTTTAAAAACTTATTTGGGCAAGTAAGTGTGCTGATAGGAAAAAAAGTAGGAAGGAGCAGGAAATGGGGAAAGGAAGTAAGTGCATTTTAGGATTAGCTCTCTCCCTATGTGCTGCCTTACCATTCTTCTTTCTTTTCTGATTCTTATCTACTGTGACTTCAATCCGTCAGTTGACTGACAATATTTATTGATTGCCCACTGTGCTTGTAGTCCAGTACTAGGCACTGTGGGAGAATCTAAGACAAAGACACAATCTCTATCCTCCAGGAGGTTACAGTCAGAAAGAGGAAGATTGGTTGTCAAATATATAGCATCCCATACATAACTTTGAGTACTAAGTTCTACATCTGAAAAACCCGAATCAGTGACAAGAATTCTTAATTCAACTCCCACTGTTCTCTAATACTACATTCATTAGGCCCAGAGGAAAGCTGAAATTTCCTAACAAATTTAGTTCAGCAAATGAATGCAGGGAGCACTTCCTTGCATTGATATTTGATATGTAATAGCATAAAGTTCAGCCCACAATCTCAGATGAGCAAGAAAGGTCACTTTCTCTACTTTTCTATAACTCACCTTGGTTTCTGTTTTGAGCTCTGATTCTTTGAGTTAGTGAAACTGTAATCTCAGGCAATTTCAGTTCCCTTATTTCCTTGGGATTATGTCTAGATGATTTGGAGGTGGGGGGCTTCCATTGTACCAGTGTCTGGGGAGGTAGAGAGATTGCACAGGAGTTGGTCTCAAATATTCTATATTAATTGCTTAGGTGCCCACTGAATTGCTACCCAGCATCTTCTTTCTTGTGTGCATGACCTCCTCAGGCCAGGCTTTTTCTGCTTGCTCCTGTTCTGCTCTGGGAATTGTTCCATTGCTGCCACACCACAAGGGGATATGAAAAGTTCTGTCAGGCTAAGAAAGCTCCCAGCATGTCTGAATCTACTATGCATCTATTTCGTCTCAAGGATATCACTGCTGCCTCTGGGTTCTCTTGAGGAAATGCACACAGATCAATATTACTTTCCTCAACCTACATGAGGTTTTGGCATCCACCAGGGCTCAGACCTCAAGTCAGATCACTATGTCCTCTATTGGGCAACGACTATATTCAAACTTCTTCTCCTCCAACTTTCTCTCCTGCTTGCCCACATGAGGGGCAGGAAAGCTTTACTATTCTCATGTAATTGCCTGTATATTCTGTCTGTTTCACTCCTCTAAGAGTCTTGAATTTTAAGGATCAAATACATAAAGATAACTTTATATCTTTGGTCTCTGAGGCAAATAAAACACAATCACTTGAAATTTAAGTGAGAGAAAAGACAGGAGAGAAAGGAAATATGGAAGGGAAAAATCAAATGTTTCAAAAATAGTATCCTATTTCAGATCAAAAACATGCTTTCCTTTAATATTAAGAATGATGGTTAATAGTCAATAGATGTTTCCTTTTATTTAAAAGGTGAGGGAAGTAAGCATATCCAGTACCTTCAATACAAACTATGCAGGATCAGTGGCATCCTAGTGTAATACTTAGAGCTTTAGTTAGTAGGTCAGGGACCTAAGTTCTCAGTTTTGTTTTTTGTTGTTTTGTTTTGTTTCTTTTTTTGCGGTATGCGGGCCTCTCACTGTTGTGGCCTCTCCCGTTGCGGAGCACAGGCTCTGGATGCGCAGGCTCAGCGGCCGTGGCTCACGGGCCCAGCCGCTCCGCAGCGTGTGGGATCTTCCCGGACCGGGGCACAAACCCGTGTCCCCTGCATCGGCAGGTGGACTCTCAACCACTGCGCCACCAGGAAGCCCAGTTCTCAGTTTTTATGGCTAAATGACTTTAAGCAAGCTTAGTTTTCTCATCAGTACAATCAGGGGTGTTCTGTGTGTTGCTTGATTTTTACCCTACTTACCAGGTTAGCCTATTACTGTTTTATGGATGGTGGCAGAAGACACAAGCTTTCTGGGTCAGACACCTAGCACTTTATTACTCATGACTTAACAAACAGTGTGAGCATCAGCATGTGTATCAGTTCTCCTTCCTCCCAAGTCCCATGAAAACAATACAAAGGGGCCCAGAGAACATTAGGAATATAGGAGTTTTGTGTTACAGTGGGAGAAGGTATCAGGTAACATGAAAGTTAAATAAAATGGTTAACGTGAGAGAGAAAATCCAAATGACAATGCAAAGTCAGAGAAGTAAGTAGCTAAATAGAATATGTTACCAGGACTTGTAAACAGGAGTAGTATATTATGGAAATTTGGGGTCACCCTCCTTACGTTCTGCGTTGATTGTTTACTAGAGTCAGTTAATTACATCTACTCAGTGCTATACAGATATGATGAATAATCTTTAATAGAAAAGAAACAGAATCAAACTTGGATTGCAGTCTCTTTTTTTAAGTAGTTGTCCATAAAGTTGGGAAATCTTAAACGTAGAGACATGAAGATGACAAGCAGAGCAAAGTGTCCCACTAGAAACTGTAATAAAATTGGGAAAAATTAATTGATAACTTGTCAATAGATCCCAGAACAGCATAAAGAATTCAGAGTGGTATGCCTTTACCTAAAAGATGAAATACTTGAAAAGGAATGGAATATTCAGGTATATATAGTCTACTATGGGAGTGAGTTAGTGAATAAGTTAGGTGCAAGCAAGGATAATAGGTTTAAGCATACTAGAAAAGGCAATTTTAGACATTAGACATTTAGAATTCGTTGAGCTTCTAGTTAACAGAAAGGCCTAGAACTCTCTAAGCAGAATGTAGATTTGATAATAACACCTGCTAACATCTACTACATATTTTTATTCTGATAGATTCTTTCCATTACTTTATCTCATTTAATCCTCACACAACCCTATGGAGTAGGTTTTATTGCTCCCATTTTAGAAATGAGATTACTAATGATCAGAGAAACTAAAAAAAAAAAAAAAGCTCAAAGCCATAGAATCGGTAAATAACTGGACTTGGATTTTATTGGGTTGGCCAAAAAATTCTTTTGGGTTCTTCCATAACATCTTATGGAAAAACGTGAACGAACTTTTTGGCCAACCCAATAATTCAGGGACCACTTCATGGTACATGTTCCTTCCATTTGGCCACACTGTATCGAACTCACTTAAGTTCTCTGTGGAAATAGCTTCTAGAAATTTCTTCTAGTGCTGATGTATTATTCAAACACCTCTATTGTTTTGTACTTTTTTTTTTACACCTTTATTGGAGTATAATTGCTTTACAATGGTGTGTTAGTTTCTGCTTTCTAACAAAGTTAATCAGTTATACATATACATATGTTCCCATATCTCTTCCCTCTCGTGTCTCCCTCCCTCCCACCCTCCCTATCCCACCCCTCCAGGCGGTCACAAAGCACCGAGCTGATATCCCTTTGCTATGCGGCTGCTTCCCACTAGCTATCTGCCTTACGTTTGTTAGTGTATATATGTCCATGCCTCTCTCTCGCTTTGTCACAGCTTACCCTTCCCCCTCCCCATATCCTCAAGTCCATTCTCCAGTAGGTCTGTGTCTTTATTCCTGTCTTACCCCTAGGTTCTTCATGACATTTTTTTTTCTTAAATTCCACATATATGTGTTAGCATATGGTATTTGTCTTTCTCTTTCTGACTTACTTCACTCTGTATGACAGACTCTAGGTCTATCCACCTCATTACAAATAGCTCAATATCCTTTCTTTTTATGGCTGAGTAATATTCCATTGCACATCTTCTTTATCCATTCATCCGATGATGGGCACTTATGTTGTTTCCATCTCCGGGCTATTGTAAATAGAGCTGCAATGAACATTTTGGTACATGACTCTTTTTGAATTTTGGTTTTCTCAGGGTATATGCCCAGTAGTGGGATTGCTGGGTCATATGGTAGTTCTATTTGTAGTTTTTTAAGGAACCTCCATACTGTTCTCCATAGTGGCTGAACCAATTCACATTCCCACCAGCAGTGCAAGAGTGTTCCCTTTTCTCCACACCCTCTCCAGCATTTACTGTTTCTAGATTTTTTGATGATGGCCATTCTGACTGGTGTGAGATGATATCTCATTGTAGTTTTGATTTGCATTTCTCTAATGATTAATGATGTTGAGCATTCTTTCATGTGTTTGTTGGCAGTCTGTATATCTTTTTTGGAGAAATGTCTATTTAGGTTTTCTGCCCGTTTTTGGATTGGGTTGTTTGTTTTTTTGTTATTGAGCTGCATGAGCTGCTTGTAAATTTTGGAAATTAATCCTTTGTCAGTTGCTTCATTTGCAAATATTTTCTCCCATTCTGAGGGTTGTCTTTTGGTCTTGTTTATGGTTTCCTTTGTTGTGCAAAAGCTTTGAAGTTTCATTAGGTCCCATTTGTTTATTTTTGTTTTTATTTCCATTTCTCTAGGAGGTGGGTCAGAAAGGATCTTGCTGTGATTTATGTCATAGAGTGTTCTGCCTATGTTTTCCTCTAAGAGTTTGATAGTTTCTGGCCTTACATTTAGGTCTTTAATCCATTTTGAGCTTATTTTTGTGTATGGTGTTAGGGAGTGATCTAATCTCATACTGTTACATGTACCTGTCCAGTTTTCCCAGCACCACTTATTGAAGAGGCTGTCCTTTCTCCACTGTACATTCCTGCCTCCTTTATCAAAGATAAGGTGACCATATGTGCATGGGTTTATCTCTGGGCTTTCTATCCTGTTCCACTGATCTTTCTGTTTTTGTGCCAGTACCATACTATCTTGATTACTGTAGCTTTGTAGTATAGTCTGAAGTCAGGGAGCCTGATCCCTCCAGCCTCGTTTTTCGTTCTCAAGATTGCTTTGGCTATTCGGGGTCTTTTGTGCTTCCATACTAATTGTGAAAGTTTTTGTTCTAGTTCTGTGAAAAATGCCAGTGGTAGTTTGATAGGGATTGCATTGAATCTGTAGATTGCTTTAGGTAGTAGAGTCATTTTCACAATGTTGATTCTTCCAATCCAAGAACATGGTATATCTCTCCATCTATTTGTATCATCTTTAATTTCTTTATCAGTGTCTTATAATTTTCTGCATACAGGTCTTTTGTCTCCTTAGGTAGGTTTATTCCTAGATATTTTATTCATTTTGTTGCAATGGTAAATGGGAGTGTTTTCTTGATTTCACTTTCAGATTTTTCATCATTAGTGTAGAGGAATGCCAGAGATTTCTGTGCATTAATTTTGTATCCTGCTACTTTACCACATTCATTGATTAGCTCTAGTAGTTTCCTGGTAGCATCTTTAGGATTCTCTATGTATAGTATCATATCATCTGCAAACAGTGACAGCTTTACTTCTTCTTTTCCGATTTGGATTCCTTTTATTTCCTTTTCTTCTCTGATTGCTGTGGCTAAAACTTCCAAAACTATGATGAATAAGAGTGGTGAGAGTGGGCAACCTTGTCTTGTTCCTGATCTTAGTGGAAATGCTTTCAGTTTTTCACCATTGAGGATGATGTTGGCTGTAGGTTTGTCATATATGGCCTTTATTATGTTGAGGAAAGTTCCCTCTATGCCTACTTTCTGCAGGGTTTTTTTCATAAATGGGTGTTGAATTTTGTTGAAAGCTTTCTCTGCATCTATTGAGATGATCATATGGTTTTTCTCCTTCAATTCATGAATATGGTGTATCACGTTGATAGATTTGCGTATATTGAAGAATCCTTGCATTCCGGGAAGAAACCCCACTTGATTATGGTGTATCATCCTTTTAATGTGCTGTTGGATTCTGTTTGCTAGTATTTTGTGGAGGATTTTTGCATCTATGTTCATCAGTGATATTGGCCTGTAGTTTTCTTTCTTTGTGACATCCTTGTCTGGTTTTGGTATCAGGGTGATGGTGGCCTCGTAGAATGAGTTTGGGAGTGTTCCTCCCTCTGCTATATTTTGGAAGAGTTTGAGAAGGATAGGTGTTAGCTCTTCTCTAAATGTTTCATAGAATTTGCCTGTGAAGCCATCTGGTCCTGGGCTTTTGTTTTTTGGAAGATTTTTAATCACAGTTTCAATTTCAGTGCTTGTGATTTGTCTGTTCATATTTTCTATTTCTTCCTGATTCAGTCTTGGCAGGTTGTGCATTTCTAAGAATTTGTCCATTTCTTCCAGGTTGTCTATTTTATTGGCATAGAGTTGCTTGTAGTAATCTCTCATGATCTTTTGTATTTCTGCAGTGTCAGTTGTTACTTCTCCTTTTTTCATTTCTAATTCTATTGATTTGAGTCTTCTCCCTTTTTTTCTTGATGAGTCTGGCTAATGGTTTATCAATTTTCTTTATCTTCTCAAAGAACCAGCTTTTAGTTTTACTGATCTTTGTTATCGTTTCCTTCATTTCTTTTTCATTTATTTCTGATCTGATTTTTATGATTTCTTTCCTTCTGCTAGCTTTGGGGTTTTTTTGTTCTTCTTTCTCTAATTGCTTTAGGTGCAAGGTTAGGTTGTTTATTCGAGATGTTTCCTGTTTCTTAAGGTAGGCCTGTAAAGCTATAAACTTCCCTCTTAGAACTGCTTTTGCTGCATCCCATAGATTTTGGGTCGTCGTGTCTCCATTGTCATTTGTTTCTAGGTATTTTTTTATTTCCTTTTTGATTTCTTCAGTGATCACTTCGTTATTAAGTAGTGTATTGTTTAGCCTCCATGTGTTTGTATTTTTTACAGATCTTTCCTGTAATTGATATCTAGTCTCATAGCGTTGTGGTCGGAAAAGATACTTGATACAATTTCAATTTTCTTAAATTTACCAAGGCTTGATATGTGACCCAAGATATGATCTATCCTGGAGAATGTTCCATGAGCACTTGAGAAAAATATGTATTCTGTGTTTTTGGATGGAATGTCCTATAAATATCAATTAAGTCCATCTTGTTTAATGTATCATTTAAAGCTTGTGTTTCCTTATTTATTTTCATTTTGGATGATCTGTCCATTGGTGAAAGTGGGGTGTTAAAGTCCCCTACTATGAATGTGTTACTGTCGATTTCCCCTTTTATGGCTGTTAGTATTTGCCTTATGTATTGAGGTGCTCCTATGTTGGGTGCATAAATGTTTACAATTGTTATACCTTCTTCTTGGATCGATCCATTGATCATTATGTAGTGTCCTTCTTTGTCTCTTCTAATAGTCTTTATTTTAAAGTCTATTTTGTCTGATATGAGAATTGCTACTCCAGCTTTCTTTTGGTTTCCATTTGCATGAAATAACTTTTTCCATCTCCTCACTTTCAGTCTGTATGTGTCTCTAGGTCTGAAGTGGGTCTCTTGTAGACAGCAAATATATGGGTCTTGTTTTTGTATCCATTCAGCCAATCTGTGTCTTTTGGTGGGAGCATTTAGTCCATTTACATTTAAGGTAATTATCGATATGTATGTTCATATTCCCATTTTCTTAATTGTTTTGGGTTCGTTATTGTAGGTCTTTTACTTCTCTTGTGTTTCTTGCCTAGAGAAGTTCCTTTAGCAGTTGTTGTAAAGCTGGTTTGGTGGTGCTGAACTCTCTCAGCTTTTGCTTGTCTAAAGGTTTTAATTTCTCCATCAAATCTGAATGAGATCCTTGCTGGGTAGAGTAATTTTGGTTGCAGGTTTTTCTCCTTCATCACTTCAAATATGTCCTGCCAGTCCCTTCTGGCTAGCAGAGTTTCTGCTGAAAGTTCCGCTGTTAACCTTATGGGGATTCCCTTGTGTGTTATTTTCCCCTTGCTGCTTTTAATATGTTTTCTTTGTATTTAATTTTTGACAGTTTGATTAATATGTGTCTTGGCGTGTTTCTCCTTGGATTTATCCTGTATGGGACTCTCTGTGCTTCCTGGACTTGATTAACTATTTCCTTTCCCATATTAGGGAAGTTTTCAACTATAATCTCTTCAAATATTTTCTCAGTCCCTTTCTTTTTCTCTTCTTCTTCTGGAACCCCTATAATTCAAATGTTGGTGCGTTTGATGTTGTCCCAGAGGTCTCTGAGACTGTCCTCAGTTCTTTTCATTCTTTTTTCTTTATTCTGCTCTGCAGTAGTTATTTCCACTATTTTATCTTCCAGGTCACTTATCTGTTCTTCTGCCTCAGTTATTCTGCTATTGATCCCATCTAGAGTATTTTTAATTTCATTTATTGTGTTGTTCATCGTTGTTTGTTTCATCTTTCGTTCTTCTAGGTCCTTGTTAAATGTTTCTTGCATTTTGTCTATTATATTTCCAAGATTTTGGATCATTTTTACTATCATTATTCTGAATTCTTTTTCAGGTAGACTGCCTATTTCCTCTTCATTTGTTAGGTCTGGTGGGTTTTTATCTTGCTCCTTCATCTGCTGTGTGTTTTTCTGTCTTCTCATTTTGCTTATCTTACTGTGTTTGGGGTCTCCTTTTTGCAGGCTGCAGGTTCGTAGTTCCCGTTGTTTTTGGCGTCTCTCCCCAGTGGCTAAGGTTGGTTCAGTGGGTTGTGTAGGCTTCCTGGTAGAGGGGACTAGTGCCTGTGTTCTGGTGGATGAGGCTGGATCTTGTCTTTCTGGTGGGCAGGTCCACGTCTGGTGGTGTGTTTTGGGGTGTCTGTGGACTTATTATGATTTTAGGCAGCCTCTCTGCTAATGGGTGGGGTTGTGTTCCTGTCTTGCTAGTTGTTTGGCATAGGATGTCCAGCACTGTAGCTTGCTGGTCGTTGAGTGAAGCTGGGTGCTGGTGTTGAGATGGAGATCTCTGGGAGATTTTCGCTGTTTGATAGTATGTGGAGCTGGGAGGTCTCTTGTGGACCAGTGTCCTGAAGTTGGCTCTCCCTCCTCAGAGGCACAGCACTGACTCCTGGCTGCAGCACCAAGAGCCTTTCATCCACACGGCTCAGAATAAAAGGGAGAAAAAGTAGAAAGAAAGAATTAGTAGAAGTAGAAAGAAAGAAAAGAAAGAAAGAAAGAAAGGAGGGAGGGAGGGAGGAAGGAAGGAAGGAGGGAAGGAAGGAAAAAAGAGATAAAGTAAAATAAAATAAAGTTAAAATATAATAAAGTTATTAGAATAAAAAATAATTATTAAGAGAAAAAAAGAAAAAAAAATTTAAAACAACAAATAAATGGATGGATAGAACCCTAGGACAAATGGTGGAAGCAAAGCTGTACAGACAAAATCTCACACAGAAGCATACACATACACACTCACAGAAAGAGGAAAAGGGGAAAAAAAATCATAAATCTTGCTCTCAAAGTCCACCTCCTCAATTTGGGATGATTCGTTGTCCAAAGGAGGGAAGGAAGGAAAGAAAGAAAGAAAGAAAGAAAGAAAGAAAGAAAGAAAGAAAGAAAGAAAGAAAGAAGATAAAGTAAAATAAAGTTATTAAAATAAAAAATAATTATTAAGAAAAATTTAAAAAAAAAAACCGTACGGATAGAACCCTAGGACAAATGGCGGAAGCAAAGCTATACAGACAAAATCTCACACAGAGGCATACACATACACACTCACAAAAAGAGGAAAAGGGGAAAAACTCATAAATCTTGCTCTCAAAGTCCACCTCCTTAATTTGGGATGATTCGTTGTCCATTCATGTATTCCACAGATGCAGGGTACATCAAGTTGATTGTGGAGCTTTAATCCGCTGCTTCTGAGGCTGCTGAGAGAGATTTCCGTTTCTCTTCTTTGTTCTCACAGCTCCCAGGGGCTCAGCTTTGGATTTGGCCCCGCCTCTGCGTGTAGGTCGCCGGAGGGCATCTGTTCTTAGCTCAGACAAGACGGCGTTAAAGGAGCCGCTGATTCGGGCTCTCTGGCTCACTCAGGCCGGGGGAGAGAAGGGCATGGAGTGCGGGGGGAGCCTGCGGCGGCAGAGGCCAGCGTGACGTTGCACCAGCCTGAGGCGCACCGTGCGTTCTCCCGGGGAAGTTGTCCCTGGATCACGGGACCCAGGCAGTGGCAGACCACACAGGCTCCCCGGAAGGGGGGTGTGGATAGTGACCTGTGCTCGCACACAGGCTTCTTGGTGGCGGCAGCAGCAGCCTTAGCGTCTCATGCCCGTCTTTGGGGTCCGCGCTTTTAGCCGCGGCTCGCGCCCGTCTCTGGAGCTCCTTTAAGCAGTGCTCTTAATCCCCTCTCCTCACGCACCAGGAAACAAAGAGGGAATAAAAAGTCTCTTGCCTCTTCGGCAGGTCCAGACTTTTCCCCGGACTCCCTCCCGGCTAGCCGTGGCGCACTAGCCCCCTGCAGGCTGTGTTCACGCCGCCAGCCCCAGTCCTCTCCCGGCGCTCCGACCGAGGCCCGAGCCTTAGCTCCCAGCCACGCCCGCCCCGGCGGGTGAGCAGACAAGCCTCTCGGGCTGGTGAGTGCCGGTCAGCACCGATCCTCTGTGTGGAAATCTCTCCGCTTTGCCCTCCGCACCCCTGTTGCTACGCTATTCTCCGCGGCACCGAAGCTTTCCCCCTCCGCCACCCGCTGTCTCCGCCCGCGAAGGAACTTCCTAGTGTGTGGAAAGCTTTCCTCCTTCACAGCGCCCTCCCAGTGGTGTAGTTCCCGTCCCTATTCTTTTGTCTCTGTTTTTTCTTTTGCCCTACCCAGGTACGTGGGGGGTTTCTTGCCTTTTGGAAGGTTTGAGGTCTTCTGCCACAGTTTAGTAGGTGTTCTGTAGGAGTTGTTCCACGTGTAGATGTATTTCTGGTGTATCTGTGGGGAGGAAGGTGATCTCCGCGTCTTACTCTTCCGCCATCTTCCCCTGTTTTGTACTTTTAAGAAAATCTATAGTTATAAATTTACTTTTTAAAATTAATTTAATGAAAAATAAACCTATTTTTTTGTGTGTTCTACTGTTGTTTAAAGTCAATGTTAAGTTACTTTTGTGACCAAAATTTTTGTCTTCCCACAGGTGACTTGTATATAGGAGGAGTGGCCAAGGAAACGTATAAATCCTTGCCGAAACTCGTCCATGCCAAGGAGGGCTTTCAAGGCTGCCTGGCATCAGTTGATCTAAATGGACGGCTTCCAGACCTCATCTCAGATGCTCTTTTCTGCAATGGACAGATTGAGAGAGGCTGTGAAGGTACTAGATCTTTGTTATCACACTCAAAATAATTCTAATTCCACCTATAAATGAGAGCAGCAAAATTCTCTGGCAGGCAAAATTTTCATTTCTGACAATTGACCAAACCCCCAGTTACGGCTTAAAAGTCCTTATTCATGTTTTAAACTTTTCATCCCATAAATCTTAAATTTTCTGGACTGTTGGCAAACCTAGACTAATGCCTGATATAAAATGGGAGCTATGGATCTCGTTATTTTCTGCTTCTTTGCATTCTTTAGTTCACCTAATTAGTGTGCTAATCACTTCTGCAGTGCTTTCGTTATAGCATTAAATAGATACTCCACTTGGACTAGAGAAACATATTTACTCCAGCAAACGTTAATCAATTTGAGCCTGCCTTTTGACATCTACATTCAATAGGATACAACAAGAGAATAACATTCAGATACCCATTCTCAAGTCACGGTTTGGTTTGTTTCTACCTGGCAGCAAGAGTGTCTCCCACATATTATCCGTTTGTTTTAGCAAAAATTGGTTTCTTCTGTTACCCAAAGCTAATATTCCATACTTCAGAAATGTGCTCAAGTATCTTTCTGTACTTTCGTGTTCTCTATCAGACTAAGATCTGTAGGAGTACTTTTTGATTGCTACTTTCATTTTAGATAATTTTCACTTCAACACCTCAGGTTATTTGAGCCAATTCTCCCTCCATAAATGCAATTTAATCACATTATCCTGAATTTTGTAGCTGTGAATGTGTTGCTGCTTCTCTTTTCATGTTGAATACAGTTTGGGCCATTTTGAAAATTTTAGATTCATAAGGAAATTTCATATGGGGGAAGCAAAGAAAGATGTGAATTCCTGTCTCCCAGGAGATTATGAATCATGTCTTCTCAGCCAAAATAATGCTATTAGATTTAGCAATTACCTAAGTACATATAAATTTTTTATTTGGAAATACATTTTTTTCTCTCTATAACATATGTTTCCCTGAAAAGTCAGGTGAAATTCAAATTGTGTTTTAATCACGCCAGAGGATAAGATTATTTAATGGAAATCTTTGTTGAGTTCATTTTTAATGTTTTGCTGTATTTATTTACTTTGTTTCAAATTTTGGTATAAATGCCCTTTTGTGAAACAAAGGGAAACTATGTGTTTTCTCCTTTTACCAATTTAGCAAAGGAAACAAAATTGTTAAGTGAATAAATTCTCTCTAGTGGATGGAGACAAAAATGTGGGACATAACTTTGATTCTTGGAGGTGATCTAATAAGTGAGAATATATGGGGTTTTTTTTAAAGGTACTACAAAATCTTCCGAAAACATTTTTCAAACATAGGCCTTTCGGGCTTCCCTGGTGGCACAGTGGTTGAGAGTCCGCCTGCCAATGCAGGGGACGCGGGTTCGTGCCCCGGACCGGGAGGATCCCACATGCCGCGGAGCGGCTGGGCCCGTGAGCCATGGCCGCTGAGCCTGCGCGTCCCGAGCCTGTGCTCCGCAACGGGAGAGGCCACAACAGTGAGAGGCCCGCGTATCGCAAAAAAAAAAAAAAAAAAAAAATAGGCCTTTCTACAAGTTGCTCGGTAAATTCTCACCTACAAGAAATGGTGGGAGCAGACAGACACATTCACAGCTAAACGCTCGCAAGATAGAAAACCAAACCCACACACATGACCTCCCACCACTGGCACATAATGTGAGTGGGTGAGTGGAAGGGAAAACTAATAAGAAATGTACTGAGAAAGTGTATTTACAGAAATAAAATTTGGTGTTATTTTCCATCATAACCTAATAAGCAATTTGGTTGAGGTGATTGTACATCTTCTTGGGTAATTTTAAACTATGGTTTGAACATCTGAAATCATTCAGTAGATTATGACATTAGCTCCTTCCTTACCTTATCTAGTTTGCTTTAATATCTGAGCTTTAATAATTCTCACCCTCTTTTACTCCCTTTTCCTTTATTTTTAGAATGTTGCCATGCTCCTGCCTTTCTGCCTTGACACTTCCCTGATTTTTTTCATTCCAATGTCAAGGTTAACAATTTTTAATGTATGATTATTTCTGTCCTCTGTGGTTCCTAGGAATAATCTCAGATGTACCTGTCAGAGGTGTAATTGATGAGATACACGTATTTTTAGGATTGGTGGTAAACTTCTAGATACTCAATACATTATTTCTCTAAAGATTGTTCTCATGGGATTTTGAGCTCAAACCACATTGGAGTCACTTAACTTCCATATTAATAGAAATAGTTTAAATTTGACATCACTAAATGATATCTTGTCAAGATTTTCCACCATTTCTACCCAAGACCCACAAATCTCTAAAGTTCTTTCATGTAAAAAGTCATTGGCCTTCTCTCAATAATCACTTGCTGCCTTTCATTTCTGACTTATTTCAGTGAGTAATAGCTGATTTTATTTACACACCACGTTAGCTAGCAGAGGGAACTTACCTTGTCCTTTTCCCTTTACATTAATGTTTCTCAACTTGAGCAAGTATTGGAATCACCTGGAAAATTGTTAAAACCCATGTTACTTGACACCAACCCAAGGTTTCTGATTCAGTAGGTCTAGGATGGGGCTCTAGAATTTACATTTCTAGCAAGTTCCTAAATGATGCTGCTGCTTTTGGTCTGACACCAGACTTTGAAAATTCCTACCTGGAAAGGCATTGACCTGCTTACTTAAGAGAAAATAGAGACTGGCAATCCACCAATAATCAGGCTCAGTTAAGCTCAATACTGAGTCAAGATAACTTCCATACATGAAGTCAGTGAAACAGTTTTTAATTTAGGCACTTGCATAGACTCATAACATTCAACACTGGAATTGCACTATAAGCTACAGAAATACTTCACTATTAAAGCTACCATCGATTAAGCACTGGTAGCAGTAAGTTTACATATGCAATTTCATTTCCCAAAACTCTATCAATTAGGTATTACTGTTTTGTTTTTTTTTTTTAGAAGAGTAAATTGAGCCTTAGAGGTGTAAGGTGACCTTCCTAAGGTCACACAGCACGTAAGTGGATGATGGAAGCTTTGAACCCAATTTTGCCTTACTTGAAATCCCAGGCATCTAAGCACTTTCCTATATTGTTTCTTTGGTTTCCAGACATTGTAGTTTTACCTTCACTTTCCTTTCCTTTGCAAACATCCTTATTATTATTTTTTTATTTTTCGGTACGCGGGCCTCTCACTGTTGTGGCCTCTCCCGTTGCGGAGCACAGGCTCCGGACGCACAGGCTCAGCGGCCATGGCTCACGGGCCCAGCCACTCCGCAGCATGTGGGATCTTCCTGGACCGGGGCACGAACCCGTGTTCCCTGCATCGGCAGGCGGACTCTCAACCACTGCGCCACCAGGGAAGCTCCCATATCCTTATTTTTAACCACTTAATACAAATATCCTTGTGGCTTGCTCCCAGTTTTATTCACTGATAAAATAAAAAGGACATTATATAACTAAAAAGGAAGTATAAATTCAGGGTTTTGTCTTGTGAAAATGACTGTCAATGTTTAAATATTTTTCAAGAAGGTGAGTACTTTAAAAAATGTGACTTGTCAGGCATAGGCATGCATTCACTTGTAATACCTGAATATATAAAGACTGTTGTGATAATGGAAAACATAATAAAGCATGTCTTTATGCTCACATAAAGGCTTGGCAGCTACTCTGAGTGGCTGCTCTACAATATGGGCAGGCAGGTTATTTTTTAGAATTGCAATTTTACCATTTTTAGAGTTAAGCATTATTTTGCAATTGTATTTCTGATAATTTTTGCAAAAAGAAAAACAAAAACATGGCTCTTCATCAGTTCTTGCTCCTGCTCTTTCCTTCTGCTGGGCAAGTCAGGAGAATAGTATCCTTTGATAACACAGCCCGTGACCCAGGCTGGGCTTGTACCAGAGGAAGGACTGTGCTAAGGAATATTGCTTTGAGTTTTTTTTTTAAAACAAATATTAATTATTTTCAGTCTTTAATGCCATGGAATAAAGATCATTGGACCACTTACCTCTCACAGATTGGAAGAAAAACAAAAACTGAGCAATTTAGTGTCTCTTAGCTCTTTGATGCAATAGGTGAGAAAAACTATTATATCCATTCAGGTCTCCCAGGCCTGGGAGATTTTTATTATTATTAAAAACGACTATTATTTTTGTTATTATTACTACACTGATTATTATTATTACTATTATTATTATTATTATATAATTAGTAGTTACAGTATTATGATTTCTGAATTTGTAAAAATTCATATTGAATGTTTAGGCTATATTCAATAACTTCTTATGAAGAATACCGTGACTAAGAAATTTATAATAAAATTATGGTTGTAAGGAGGATGTTTATAATTGATGTTTATAGGAACATCAATTTGTACAAAATCTAATCACAGATAATTCTCATGTATTCACTAGAGCAGTTACCTCAAAGGCTCTCAGTGTTAATAGCATCTAATTAGCCTGGTGTCTATTTTTGTATTTTCATAAAACCTAAGATTGTGTTTACTAGAAAATATCTTCAGTTTATACTCTAAAGGTATTGAGGAGATGGTGTTCCCTTCCCACCTAAGATAACCCTTATTAGTGAGGTTCTACTGTAATAAATATTCGCAGGGCAGTATTTAAGAGTTGAAGACAGTTATAGAGGAAGAGAAAATATAGATGTAACTCTGAGATCTGTAAGAAATCTGTACCCAGTCTGGTAAAAGCAAAGATAAATACTCCACGTTGCAATCTTGTAAAGGAATTTTCTTTATGGGGAATTATACTGCAATTTGTTTCTTCCATCCTTTACTTTTTCTTTCATCTACCAAATGGTGTATACATTTTGATAGTTTGGTGTCACTGTAAGGTCCAACTGTTGACAGAGAGTGGCTGGCATTACAGTTTTAAGCCTTAACTACAATAGCAAGATAAAAGACCTAGAGGGAAAAAAATAGAAAGGGATAATTGGTCTTCTAATGACCATCGTCTACACTGTATCTGCATGTGACAAATCTTCAACTAAGCAATGCAGTCACTTTGTGTCATCGGCTCAGTTAACCATAATATAAATACATATATAGTGAAATTCTAATCAATTATTGCTTTCTTGGTTTTGGCTTCTCTTAAGATTTATGGCTGTTAATTATTAATTTGTTTGCTCTACATAGCATTTCTCTCCCCCTTTACAGCAGCATGCTTTTTTGAATCTGAATGTTCTTCTATGTTTGCCCCATTTCAGTATTGCTTACTAACATTTAATATATTTTGCTTTTTTTTTTTTAATTTTGCTGACAAAGTTGCATTGATGAAAGCTGACTTGCAAGGTAGATAGCCCTGTGTGTATAAAACAAGACTGAAACCCCGTAATACACAGTGGAAACCTCAAAATAACATTTTTACATTTTTGCAGTAACTGTTATTTGAAGTTTTCATTTTTCCCCTTCTTGAATGTTGTGCAAGAAACTTCATTTTGTAGCATAGTTTGCATAAAGGCTTTCAGTCTTGAATGTTTGTATAGTGATTACCTTTAGTGCTTTGATCATCCTTTTTTAGTTCTTTGTTTTTCAGTGTTCTAGTTATGATTCTTTAGAAATAGACTAGCATTCTTTTTACTTGTATGTTACATGGGGGCATGTCATTTATACAGAGTTTTTAGTTTTATGTTTAATTGCATGAAATTGTTAAAGCATGTGGATTGATACTTGCCAACATACCTATCCAAAACACCCAGCAATCATAACTTTATTCATAGTTTGTGCAGGAAAACTTCTAGAAACTTATAGGACATTTTTGTATAACTCTCTTCAGTGGTTCCTTTTTTTTTTTTTTTTTTTTTTTTTTGCTAATCTGTATCTCAGTTTCATGAAGTTATAATCTCCATCTCTCATGGTGTCTCTACCCATTGGTCAGAAGTTAAGGAGATCCATGCGTTTTTCTAAAGTCCAAACAGTGAGAGAGAATTATTGATGAAGGAATGAGATCACCTGCTACCATGATCATACGAGAAGCTATGTGCTTGCTTTTACTATTTGCTGGTCTAGTTTACTATTATAATGTATTTTGTCCTGTATTTGAAACTTGAGAAACCTTTATATTACAGCTTCTCTGTTCCTAATTCAGGTGTGTGAACTAGAACTTTCCAAACTAGTTTGGTCATGTACTTTGAGGTGTTGGCAACTACTAAATGTGACCTAGCTCATGTGTGAAACACTTTTAGATTTTTTTTAAAGAACCCAAATTGCTTTTGGATTGTTTTCAGGGCCCAGCACAACCTGCCAGGAGGACTCATGTTCCAACCAAGGCGTGTGCTTGCAGCAGTGGGACGGCTTCAGCTGTGACTGTAGCATGACTTCCTTCAGCGGACCACTCTGCAATGACCGTAAGTCCCCCTCTGAGTGTAGACTGATGCTCGTCGTTGCTTCCAGTTACTGTTTGATATCCCGGGTCTAAAGCTGGGAGTCTTTATATTATCCATGAATAAGTTGAACTGTCATAACCAGGAGGAGCATTTGGTTCCACAGAAAGGTCATGTTTGAAATACTAAAGTATCAATCAAGGATGCCATTAGCCAAAATCTGTGATGATGGTGATTCTTTGGTCTTCAACTCTTTGTTGGAATTTTTTAAATTGCTAACGGTCACCTTGTCGAAAATAATTTTTTCATTTCCTATATGTGACACCCCTCCCCTAGTTTTTGAAAGAGGCTCCATGTTGCTTTTTATTAAGTAATATTTCATTTCATAAGATTATATCTTGAGGGCTGGAATTTTAGTGAATTGACAGGTTCATTATGTTTCTCTCTCTACATCTTTTCAAGCCCATACTGCCTTTTACATTAAAAAACAGTATGTTTAAACTTTGTCCTTCAACTACTCTCCCTTATGTTTGTGTTTGTGTTTTTTCCCCTTTAGTCTCACAGTATAAGCATGACAAGGGACATCCCTGGCAATGCCGTGGTTAAGACTTCACCGTCCAGTGCAGGGGGTGTAGGTCAGGGAGCTAAGATCCCACATGCCTTGTGGCCAAAAACAAACAAACAAACAAACAAACATAAAACAGAAGCAATATTGAACAAATTCAATAAAGACTTTAAAAGTGGTCCACATCAAAAAAATAAAAAAATTACATTAAAAAAATAAGCATGACAAAGAAACACGACATTCACATTATATTATGGAATATTTGTGAGTGCCTAATTTATGTGATAGCAGTGTGGATTTTGAGACCATATTAACTGGTATGTGGGATGAAGTTCTGTTTCTTAACTTTCAAATAGATACTGCTTTACAACACTTCATCAAAATGATAATACAAGGGTTTCCTACAAAACTTTGCATTCCACTCTCTTGAGAAAATATATCTGACAGAGCCTTCTGTTTGTAAAATATAGTCCATGCTTATGTTGTAAATGCTACAACATTGAAGAAAAAGCTCTCGGATGGTGGGATAGCAGATGAGATGATTGAAGGTTTGGGCTTCCAGGCAAAGGCTGAGCTTGAGTGTGGATTTAAAGAAAGACTAGAGCTTGTTCATTTTGACCTTTATCTATTTGAGACTCTGTTCATGTCAGTAGATATGTGTATCATAAGGTTGAAGATGGGGTCAAACCAGAACGTGTTATTGAACTGAGTTGTTGCAGCCTAGCAATATAGTACAATTTCCTAGCTATCTTCAGGTTTCCTCTCCAAAATATTGAATATAGGAAGAACAAGCAACTAATACAAAGTAAATAGTACTTGGAAGAGACATGTAAAGATCATACCACCACAGAAGAAGAAATATTTAGTCTTCATCCTACCAGTGAGCTCTTCCATTACAAGAATTACAAGAAACTTGAAGCCACAAACACATATTCAAACCATCACACATTTGCAAACACTGTATTTCTGCAAATCAAATCATTCTTACAAACATTAAACCACATTTAGAGTTATGTAAGTAACCTTATGTAAAGAGTCAATAAATACTTATATGTACATAAAGAAAAGCAAATCAAAGAAACTATATATCCTTTTAATAAAGATATGTAAATAGAATAGTAACGTCCTGCAGTTGCTCCTGCCCCAGAGAAAATAACATCAACTTATTTTCAAGGACAAACAGAAGACTGATAATTTGTTATGATTTTATTATGACAATTTTAAAATCCTGAGTATGATCCTGACAGATGTAGCTGAGAGAGCTTTTGTTTTGCATGAAACTGGTTTTCATTTTGCTAAACAACTTTCTCTGCCAAACTTTGTGCTTAGTCTAGTTTCCATGTTTTACAAAACAGTTGTCATTTGGTTGTGTCAGATTGTGTATCCTCTTATAGCAGTTAAGTACAAAGAATATAATTTTCTCTAGACAGTTCCTAAAGGAACATCAAGGTCCTGCCTTAAGTATCATGCTGTCTTCAAATCATTTTTACAGAAAATTATTTGAATGCTGCTCTTGGGTGATAGTAGTGGTGATGACAATGATAAGGCTATTTGTTATTTTCTTGTAAATAAGGTAACTGTCATTCAATAAATATGTCTCCTGATATGCCTCTAGCACAGATCAGCATTAAAATTACTTTGGAGGGCTCTCAGAATACATGCATTTTGATTAAGTCATTATCTCTTTGTGGGTTTTCTGGAAATGTGAAATAGTTTTCTTGGCTTGTACACTGGTGTTTTGGTGGTGAGGATATGTACGTACAAATCAGTATTTAAAAGCAAATCTTATTTTCATATCAACTCTAATTTGTAGAAGGTACAATAGTGACAGTTACCTTGAAGACATGCAATTGATATGGCAATAAAAGTAGCATGCCACATTTTCTTCACTTTTTAAATTGATCAAAACAAACCTTATCTCTACATCTCACTGTTCTTCTGTAAGTTGCGCAAATAAAATTAGTGTGATTCCTGGGATTTTAACAAGATCCTTTTCTGTATAGAGGTTGACTTTTTTTTTAATGAAGCCATTTAGGACATTTTGTTTCTTAATGAAATTTTCTTCTCCACGCTTAGATATTTATCCATAAATTCTGTGGCTGCAGCTGTCAACTGCATAGAAAACGAAAAAAGGAAGATAGAAACAAAGCTTTTTTTAAAGAAAGGGAAAGAACACACCACATTGTAAATGAGATCTTCCCACCCCCACCCCTGCCCCCTACAGACCTTCTAAAAGTCATCTCTCTGATAATTTTCACAGAGTTAGAGTAACTAGAAAATTTTATTTATATTAGCCTGGAGACATAATTAATGGGAAGATAGGGATAAGTTTTCTCCTGTAAGTGTAATCCTGGATAAATCATACTAATTAATGAAGTTAAAGGAATCTTTCAAAAAGAAGAGGTACTTAGGCAAAGTGATGCCAAAGGCTACTTTTAAAGAAAAGTGTTTGTGAAACCCTTTCTTCCCTGGCAAGTTGCCATCTAAATGACCTACTCATTGACAAAAATAATTGCTCTGTGTGTGTGTGTGCGCGCGCGTGCGTGCGTGTGTGTGTAACTCCTTAATTCTTCCATATCTGTACCATATTTTAGGTCCCCAATATAATTTTTCTGGCTCATTGTAGCAATATCTTGGTTGAGTTTCCCCCCTCTTATCCCTCTCTCATCCAATCCATCCTATGCCTCCTTACCAGTTTTGTTCTTTCTTCCTGTTCTCCCTAGTTTAAATATCACAAGCTCTTGTGGTATTCTCCTAATGGGAGACAATGCTTTCTCTCCTCTGACCTCTGTAGAACTTTGTTTATGCTATTTTATCAGCCATCACTTTCTACCTTATAGTTACTTGTGTTTGGTCTTATCTCCCAGGAACAATAATCCTTTTTGCGGGGGGAGGGGTTCATAAGCCCAATGTTTTGTACCTTATGTTGCATATAACTGTTGATAATACTAACCCATTAAATCAGTGTTGACTAGATGCATGAATCTTGCATAAGGATTTCTAGGACATGCTCAGTGGTCAACAATACTCTCCAAATTCATCAGTTTGGAGTTCATGAACCTCCATGGTCTGACCCTAGCTTTTGTTTTCATTCTTATCTATTGTAGAACTTTGTCAATATGGCATGCTACCGCCAGTTAACTTATGGTGTCTGAGCAACATTACACTTTCCCAATTTCCTCACCATTGCTTATGCTAATTTCTCCTCCTGGGGAATGCACTCCTTCCACCTAGAATGCATTCCTTTCACTATATCTGCTTGAAGAAATGTAATTTCATTTTTCAGTCATTACCTAAACTGCTTCATCCCATGGAAACTTCCCTGGCCCTCTGAGCTGGGCCTACTTTCCCTCTTCTGGAATCTTAGAGCAACTGTTTTTGCACTTAGCAGTTAGAGTTGTGAACTTTCTCTTGGATGTAACTACTTACTGAGTGCATGCTGTGTGCCAGGTCTGTGTTAAGAGTTGATATTCATTGCATTAAATCTACATATCACCTGTTCATGCTTGTGCACGCACACCATCATCAGACCATTGTGCTACAATAATCCTTTTTTGCATCTACCCTGTGGTCCAGAATAGAATGTAACCATACTAGCTAATTTAATGTCAGGTTGGGGAAGATGAATATGGCTATGATCGTATGGAAAATAGTGAACATAATAACACTGTCACATTACATTAGTGTGGAAACGTTGGGTGCCAAATTACAGTTCAGCTTCAATGGTGTCTGTTACCATAAGGGATTAATACATCAGAGTGCTGTTATTTTGGTGCTAGGAGGGTGAGGGCATTGCCATTAAAAGACTATTTTCAGAATTCTAAACTTTGCCGAAAGAAAATCTTTGTGATAAGAATTCATCATATCTTTTGTATGAGAATTAGTATTGTTCATTGAAACAAGGATGAAATACATTTGACTGTGACTTGTTACCATGGCATTTTAAAGTATCTTCAGCTTTTTTTGTCACCTTCTTTTGTTGTTTGAAAAGAGAATCCAATACCCAGTGTTTGAGCATCAATATCAGAACTACTGGAAATGAATCATAACGTACATAAAAATAACTTGAATCAAAGTAACATTGTTTCTCTCCGATGTAGATCTGCCAGTAGTATTAAGCTGTGAGCTGATTTGCTACTGATGCCATTTATGGCTGGATAAAATTTAGCAATTAGCTATGTCCACAACCAGATCCTCATTGTGAGTATGATGAATCTTATCAACCTTAAATCATTCAAGCATTTCTAAATGGCGGCCCTGAAGTTGTTGAAAGCAGTTCATAAGTAATATTTACTAATAATGCTTTAGAAAAACCAATGCATAAAAAGAAGCATTAGTCTCTTTTCATATTGCAGTTGGGCAAATGACAGTTTTAAGCTGTATCTATATAAGAAAATTTAAGTGGGAAGGAAAGTCCCCGAACAGTGGAGTGTAGAGTATTGCTGTATTTGAATTACTCAGATTAGTCCCGTATATTTTTCAGCAGCTGAATGATCCATGATTCTAAGTAGCCTTTTGCTCTGTGTAACTGGTATCAATTTGGCCCCAGAAGTCAAGAAAGAAGGCCCAATCGATTTTTTTTTTTTTTTTACCCCTGCTAGTACTCTCTAGTTTTTCTGGCTTGCTGAAAAATCTGACTTTGTGGACCTTGATTTTGCTCTTACATCGGTGCTCTTCACTGTAGGCCTTATAAATGTAAATACGAAAGTAGCCTTTGATGTGGTAATACTGTCACATCCCACAAGAACGCAGCTAGACCAGGGCTCCCTGGAGAGAAGTTTTCACCAGTCACCTTTGTTAACTGTCCTTAAGGGGTTACAGTGGTTCACAAGGTGCTATTTCAGAGAGCTTTAGGACCCTAGTCTCTGTCTGAATAATTTTTTTTCACGTGAGTGCATTTTGCTTAGGCTTCTGACTTTGCTGTTCAGCGGCGCGACACAGCGGGTGCAGAATCCAGGCTGCGGTGGGAGACTGCCTGAATCTGAGGTGCTCATTTTTGAAACTTGAGGCCTTTGGGTTTACTCTTACGTTTTAAATGGATTTTACTTCCCCAGAAATGATGCACTGAAAGCCCTTGTAAACAAACTGAAGATTTATCATGGTGAATTCTCAGAATCCTGCATATACTAAATAAGTATAAATAATAAATAGTTTAATCAAGAAGATAATATGAAGAGTAAAATGTTAGGTAATTGTCCAACTTTATGGAATCTGATTATCCTGGGTAATTTTTAAAAGAAGGAGTGTAAGATTAAAAAGAATAAGTTTAGTTTTTGTGAGATAGATATTTGATTTTTAAAAAAGAATAAAATTGCAGTTGAATTTGGAAGGAAGTGGCTGGATCAGGCATAAGTTGTTTATACAGTTTGTTGCTGTGCATATACCTAACTAGTGCATAAGAAGGACTACAGAATAATTTTACGTAGATCACACCAACATATTTTAATGTGAATCCCATACTTAATAGGTGTTATATGCATGTTGTTTATATATTATAAACCTTATCTTTTCAGTCTTCACAAATATTATTTTCAATTTTCAAGTGAGGATATTGAGGCAGGAGCAGTTTAATAACTTCTTTGGGCTGAAATGACTGGTAATTGGCACAGAAAGAATTTGAATGTAAGTTAGACGAACTTCAAGCCCGTATTCTTACTTGCACCCACAGTTCTTCCCAGAAAGGGATAGAACAGAGAGGTTAGTAATGACTGATGTTTAACATTGTGGACTTCTTTTCCATCCTCATCTGACCCTTGATTCTTATATTTAATTGTAGGCATTGTGTTGCATGAAACATGCTCTTCCCCTTAACTGCTCAGTTCTGCTTCCAAAGATGAGTTAACAATTCATAGCTGTTTAAAGCGTACTGTCATTAACTTTCAGTTCTTTCATAAAAAGTCACTGATTATGAAAATAGAGATGGGAATTTTCTGTGTTGTTTCTATGACAGCCTGGGTTTCTCAAAAATAATAATTTAATATTTGATAATGAAGTCAGGCAAAATACTTCCCAAGATTCTTTTACTTGAATCAGATGCACAATGTATATTACGGGAAATGAGGAACAAAGATTCAGAATTGTGCTGACCACCGAATCGGCGCCAAGTGTTTGATTATGTTGATTACATCCCAGTTTTCTCTTTATGCAGTGTTGAGGCAGAAAGGGAAAAAAAAATGAAGTCAGAGGTTAGCAGTGTGGCCTTTAAAGGGTTTTGGAAGATTCACAGGGATAACACAAGAGAATACATGAAGCCCAAGTCATGAAAAGTGCCTACAGGATTAGTAGTAAAGACCAACTGTCCCTTGTATTTGTAGGGAAGGGAAAGAAAGCTCAGGGGAAATGTGCAGAGCCCAGAAAAAAAGGTCATGATAAAAATAATGCTTTGCTTGCATTAACGAATAATTCTAGTAGTAAGGAAAAAAGTATTACTGTGAAGAAAATGCACCTTGCCCAGCAATCCTTTTTCCTTCCCTGAACAAAGCATTCTGTGTCTTTAATGAGATTTACTGTAGCAATTAAAACGTTTAGGAATCTTTTATGGGGAGGAATTATGGTATCCTCTGTAGCTCAGTGCTATTATACATTGTTACTTCTCTGGTAGCACTCTACAGCAGCATAAAGTACAAGGATGCTTGTTAGCTCTGGGTATTGTGGAGTGTATGATTTTAATGACCCTAATGATCTAAATTCACATCTCTCAGAAATGGCCTGTGGAGCCTGAGGCTTAATCTCCCCAGGATTTGGTGAGACAGGAAGGTACAAAGGCGTTTCTTAACTTGAAATGATTTCAGAATGAAACAAGTCATAAAAGGATGAGCTGATATAGAAGGATGTTAAAAAAAAAATGGGTCGTGAACAAGGAGGCGGCTGTGTTTGACGGAGACTGGAAACTGTGTTTGTGTAGGTGTGAATGCTTCTTATAAATATATAACATATGACCCTTTAGGGAGAGAAACAGATGGAATACGTAGCGGGAAATAAAGAATACATTTTGCTTGGTTTCTTCGCTCAGATGGAACAGGATGTATTTTAATATTTGGCATCTCCTGTTGGGAAGCTTTCAGGGCCTCATCTGGATTCCAGCAGCTCAGGACAATGCTGACATTGGGAATAGTGCTGGGTAAAAGCAGGCCTTTGAATATGATTGCAAAACTTCTCCGGGTCGTGACTTGATGCATAAATATTTCAGCCACGTTTCATGTCGAATCCTTGATGGTCACTTGAACGCCCAACATGAGGGAACCCAGAACCAAGGATCCGGATTCATGCAATCATCACACCCTCAGAGTAAGGCTGTGTTCTGAAACTGTGGGGTTCATCTTCCATGACATCAATCACAAATCTGCTCTCCTAGGTCCTATGCAAGGCAAGTGCTCCATTTTACTAAACTACAAACAGAAAAGTGTCAGAGAAATATCATTTCCTCTCAGCTGCAGGAGACATCACAGAAGTAATTAAACTGGATTTTGGTTATGTCAGGTACATTCCTTTCATTGACAGTGACAATAATTCTGTAAATCAGAGCTTGGAAGCATTTTTAGTGCTGTTGAAGTGTGAAAGATAAAAACCTAAGGTTCTTAAAATTAAATCTCATGAAACTAAAATTGACGTATGGAGTACAGTGTAAGAGGCTGCTTCCTGGGTTGAGAAGGCAGCCTCCCTTCTGGAGTTCAGTGCCTACAAGGTATGTAATGATGATGATGACGACACTTTTTTTTTTTTTCTTTAAACACTGAGTCCCTGAAAGCTATATTGGTGCAAAATCAAATGGAGTACGTGTTCAGTACAAGCTATCGTTTATGGTTTTAAGGTCACTTGGAAAATCCTCTCCCCGTAACCCCGATATCTCCTTTTCTAACGTTGCCAGTAGGTTTTGTTGGCATTCATTTCCCTAGCATTCCTGTATTCTTTCACTCAACATTTAAGGTTGTCCACAACCTTGCTCGACAAACACAACTGTACACTGTGCCTCATATGCTCAGGCATCAACTCTTTGATGCTGACATGTATAGAGAGACATGGGTGTGGTCACTGAATGCTCTCTACATGTTCACCTCTGCTGAACAAGCCCCTCATTCGATTGTCTTCCTCCTCCCTGACTTCCACTCTTCCTAAGAAAATTCATCCCGTAGAGGTGACCCAGCTCAGATCAAGTTCATCCAGAGTAGGACAGTCTTCAGTTAGTGATTTATCAGCTTCTGAGTCTCCAGTTACTGTCTAACCTGTGTCTTTTTATGTGTGTATGGCTTTAATTCCCAGCTGTATTTTACATCCCATTCTTCTATTTTCGGTATTATTTCTCACAGTAAATGTTCTGCAATACTTGAAGATCGATGTCTTGAAGCCTCCACTAGTTACCTAATTTTTTAAACACTTTATTTTTTAGAGAAGTTTTAGGTTCACAGCAAATTAAGAGGAAAGTACAGAGATTTCCCGTATGCCCCCCATCCCCACACATGCGTTGCTTTCCTCATTACCAACAGCCCTCAGCAGAGTGGTACATTGGTTACAATTAATGGACCTACACTGACACATCATAACCACCTAAAGTCCATAATTTACAAGGTAACTGATGTGTGTGCCCATCCCTAAAGTTCTCTAACATATATGTATATGCATATTATATGATATCTGACAGGGATAGTGTATTATGTTTTATCATATTACTGTAAATACATTTTTCATGATCTTTATTCCTAATAGTAAAGACCCATGTGGAAGTAGAGTCTTACATAGCTAGAAAGAAAGTGCTTTGAGTAAAGATGTGTGTGTTTCTCTGGGGGTGTGTGGTTAAGTTTGTGTGTCTGTGCAAGTGCACATACCATGGGAGATGGATTTAAAAACATCACTTTCTATTTTCTTCAAATTCCGCTGATGTCCTGCTTTGTATATTATCACATTAAATCTAACAAATTCTGAGACCTTTAGTTGTTTCAAAGTAACTATTTTTTGTTCAGTTTTCTTTTTTCTCATTAATTGGCTGATACCTGTAGGAATAATGACATTATTATGAAATGCTACACTGCTTGTTTGATCTTTTCTAGCTAAGCTTTACAATTTTGCAATGTTGGGATGTTTTTCTAGCAATAACATAAGTCTCTGGGGGGAAAATGATACTATTTCTCCTATAATAGCATAGCACTGATTTAGTTAGCTCACCAGTGTCCTTGAAGAATCCTCTAAATGTTGCCTTTGCAACAGCTCTGGAAGAGCCAAGTGCCATATGATGTTATATAGGTGGAATTCAAAATATTCTTGTTTTTTTCCTTTCCATATTAAATATGATGAAGATATCATTTGTGTATACAAGTGTACCAAGTGCAAGAGGCACACTTGGCCTTATTGCTCTGGTTCAGTATTTTAGGAGAATTTGCCTAATGTCAGCTTAATAGGATCATGAACATTTTCTACCTCTCAGTCAGGACGTAGAACCACAATCAGTGTGCCAGGTCCATAATGACAGCCTCAGAAATAGAACTTGCTTGGTTGTTGGAGAGGTTGAGAAAGGGTATAAAAAAGAAATTCCAAGTATACTAGAATTTGTCTACCTAAATCAAAGAGAAGGTTGTAAAATGAACAGGCTGGGCTAAATCAGTGGTTCCCAAAATGTGGTTCTTGGACCAACATTGTCAACGTGACCTGTGAATTTGTTAGAAATGAATATTCCTACATTCCAGACCTCCTGAATTAGACACTGTTAGGTGGGACCATATGAAATCTGTATTTTAAGAGCCTCCAGATAATTCTGATAGACCCCAAAATTTGAGAACTGTCAGACCAGATGACCTCTAGACTCATCTTGTTAGTTCTATGCTTTCCATATAACAAAAACTTTATTTAATGGAACAAAGGAAGTTTGCCTGAAGAATTCTTACAAGTAAAACACCATGACTAGAGGTGGCTTAAGTACAGTCTTGGCTATTTCCTTCATGGTAATTGAAAACAACTAACAAATTTTCATTTTGATAATTAGCCTCTTCAGTAGGCTGGCAGTCTTAAAAATGTTTGAAAAGTTCCCACTCACACTACTCGTGCTGTGAAAAATCTAGTTCAAGGCAAAATTTTCCCTGCAGTATAAGGAAATTGGCTAAATCCAACTACACATCCTTGTGTTCATATTTTTTGGGATTCTTCAGAAGAATACTCTGATAATTGGTTTGGCTGGACCATAAAATATTATTCTTACATGCAAACACATTTTAACCTAAAAGGAAGTTGAGTCAATAAACCACTGTCAAAAATGCCATTCGTATGAGATAGCGTGCTCTTCACATGGCATCTTTTTCCACTGCCTAAAATGTTCCACATCTATACCTACCCTTTCCACTTTCTAAATAAATGTGATCCCATTTCAATTCCCTAGATAGGATTTCCCTTCTCATAAAGAAATATCGCATATCTAGTAAGATCTTCATTTTTCCTTATTTATCTTTACTCACAAAGAATGATTCATGTGTGGATCATTTAGTCAGGATCCCAGTATATGACCCTGAACAAGTCACTTGAGTTTGTGAGCCTCAATTTCCCCATTAGAAAATTAGAGATTTGGTTTGCCTGGTCTTTAAGGTCCCTAGAGCTGCAAGGGTTTGTGATTCATTCTTACTATATTCTTTCTTTTCTTTTCCCCAACCCTCAGACCTATTTTTACTCATGTTTAAGGATCTTCTAGGATGCAGCCTATAGCTCAGTCACACAACACTAATCTTAAGCTGTATTTTAGCCAAAGACCTTTCCTGCCAAGTCCTGTAAAAAAAGGAAGAACTTGGGAAAAGAAATCCAATTAATGGTATGTCTTCCTCTTTGAGAAAGGAAACTTTGAATTAATCCTGAAACACAAGGCAAAGACATCCGCTCTTTGTTTCGTTCATGTTTGTGTAGCTGTTTATTTATAGCTCCTTTTAGATACCTATTTACATCAAATTTGTTTTAAGTTGAAAGTTTTACTGATGCAGGAATCATGCCTGTGTACTTGCTTAGCTAAATGCTGTATGTAATTATTACTAGTACTTAAATACTTTTTAGTGATTAAAAAAACTATAATTAAGGGTGTATAGTTGTTGATATGATCAGGATACAGCTACTAATTGAACATTTACTATGTGCTGGGTTTTTCATATTAAATTTTTTTACTCTCCTACCATTCTCTCATAATAAGAATTATGACATCTATGTTACAAAAGTTGTATCTAAGGTAAAGAAGTATTCCCCTGTTCACATGTTAATAAGAATAAGAATTCAGGCTTATCTCGCTTAAAATTCTATGGTCTGCCATCGAGAGATGGTATCATGTAATCTCTTAGTATTGAATAAAGTAGTCAAATTGAGAAGATTCACATGCTTTCTTTACTTCCATTTCAAATGTTTCAGAACACACACAAAATGAATAAATGTATGCAAATCTCCTCAATGTAAGAAATTGTAAAAATGAGGAAGAACTGATGCAGAGCAAGTTTAATCCTATTTTCTCAGCTAAATCACTCATCTTCAGGCCTGTATCCTATACTGATACATATTAATGCATGTGACCAGCACACCTAATGAGACTTTACAAGGACTTGCAGCTTCAAAGAGAAAATCTTTGTATACCTTCAGTGAATGAGCAGATTTTAAAAATGATGCTTATGGGGGCTTCCCTGGTAGCGCAGTGGTTGGGAGTCCACCTGCTGATGTGGGGGACACAGGTTCGTGCCCCGGTCTGGGAGGATCCCACATGCCGCGGAGCGGCTGGGCCCGTGAGCCATGGCCGCTGGGCCTGCGCGTCCGGAGCCTGTGCTCCGCAACGGGAGAGGCCACAGCAGTGAGAGGCCCGCGTACCGCAAAAAAAAAAAAAAAAAATGATGCTTATGAAGTAGGATATAGAACATCCTGAATAACCCAGGAAATTATGTTTTCTCTATTTAAGATAGAGAAAACATTTGGGATGTTGTTAAAAGCATTCATGAAAATGATAAGCATGTGGTTTTTCCTAGTTAGCAGGTTTCTGGTCTATAGTTTTAGTGTGTGAGGAGGAAAAGGATCATATTCAACAGTGGAGCTAACCTTTCATGAAGTTGCCTCTTCCACTTGCAATTTCTATACTTCTGAACAGATCATTTCCTTTTGCTGGAAACTACTATGATTTAGTTTTAGTGAATTCCATCTCTCCAGCTGATACTTGAACTGTGTAGGAGACTTTAATACCTCTGCTTCTGGCCTGAAACACTGCCCGTGGGAAATGAGAAACAGTGTGAAAGCATCGTTCCACCTTCCAAGGGTCACTTGTACAGAAACAGAGGGCCTTGGGCTTAGAGAGTCTGTAGGTTAGGAACATATTTGCATGGTAAATTATCTGAATCTGAGACTATTATTAATTATGCACTTACTATGTACAAAACACTGTGAGATATATGGAAAGTGAACTGATTGGAGCCATACCCCCAAAGGAGTTTTCATCTTGGAAGAATGACTCCCAAGACCCAGGGCAATAGGGAATATTGTCCGTTTTGTTTCATGACCTATCGTAAGTACTTACAACAATGCTTGGTGCTTAGTACCTACTCAATAAATATTTATGCAATAAATAAAATACATTGTTAATAAGATAACTAGTAATTTAAGTACTCATTGTATGGTGCAAACAATTGCCATTTGTGAACTCAGAGGAGAGGGCAAGCATAGTAGTGGGCTGGCTGAGTAGAAGTGAGGTGGACCTCAATTGGGTAGAGAGAAACAGGGAAGGCATTCCATACAAGGGACATAATATGAGGAAAGGAGAATCTATAGATAAAATATTCAGAGATCCAAACACATCTTTGGAGTATCACTATAACATCAAGTACACTGCTAGGCTCTGTGTATACAGAAATGAACAAAAGGAGGCTGTGGGTACAGTGGAAAGATTACAGACTTTGGAGACAAATAGACCCAGAATTGCATTCTGACTGCACATGGTACCTGTGTGGCCATCATCATTGATTAGTGTATCTGAGACTTGGCTTCTTCATCTGTAAAATGAGGCCATGATAACAGATATGCAGGGTTGTGTTGAGAGTTACAGGTAATACATAGTAAGATACTTACTGTACCCCAAACTGGTCAGAATTGGTATCTGTTGCAATGCTGCCCTTACCTTTGCTTTCAAGGAGCTCATAGACAAGAGGAAATGACTGGCATGTATACAGATCATTACTACTTTGCTCCTTCTAGTGACCCCTGTAATGTGAATGTTGGTGTGTTTAATGTTGTCCCAGAGCTTCTCTTAGACTGTCCTCGTTTCTTTTCATTCTTTTTTACTTATTCTGTTCCACAGCAATGATTTCCATCAAGCTGTCTTCCAGCTCATGTATTTGTGCTTCTACATCATTTATTCCGCTATTGATTTCTTCTAGTGTATTTTTCATTTCAGTTATTGTATTTTTCATCTCTGTTTGTTCTTTAAATCTTCTAGCTCTTCATTAAACATTTCTTGTATCTTCCAGTCTGTACCTCCATTCGTTTTCTGAGATCTTGGATCATCTTTACTGTCATTATTCTGAATTCTTTTTCAGGCAGATTGCCTATCTCCACTTCACTTAGTTGTTCTTCTGGGGTTTTATGTTGTTCCTTCTTCTGGAACATATTTCTCTGCTGTCTCATTTTGTCTAACTTTCTGTGTTTGTAGGCTCCATGCTGCAAGACTGTAGTTCTTCTTGCTTCTGGTGTCTGCTCCCTGCTGGGTGAGGTTGGTCCAGGGGCTTGTGCTGGCTTCCTGGCAGGAGGGACTGGTGCCTGCCCACTGGTGGGTGGAGTTGGGTCTTGTCCCTCTGGTGGGCAGGGCCATGTCAAGGTGCATGTCTAGAGGTGACTTTGGGCCCAGGACCACTTTAGGCAGCCTATCAGTTGATGGGTGGGGCTGTGGTCCCACCCTGTTAGTTGTTTGGCCTGAGGTGTCCCAGCACTGGAGCCTGCAGGCTGTTGGGTGGGGCCAGATCTTGGTGCCAAAATGTCAACCTCCAGGAGAGCTCACACTGAGGAATATTCCCTGGGAATACTCCTTGCCCTCATAGTGGGCCACAGCCAACCCCCACTTCCCCAGGAGACCCTTCTAAGACCCGCAGGTAGGTCTGGCCCAGGCTCTTATAGAGTCATTGCTTTGCCCTGGGTCCCAGCACGTGAAACCTTGTGTGCACCCTCCAAGAGTAGAGTCTCTTTTTCACCCAGTCCTGTGGAGCTCCTGCACTCAAGCCCCACTGGCCTTCAAACCAAATGCTCTGGGTGTGCCTCCTCCCAATGCCAGACCCCTAGGCTGGGGAGCCCAATGTGGGGCTCAGAGCTCTCACTCCTGTGGGAGAACCTTTGTGATATAATCATTTTCCAGTTTGTGGGTCACCCACCTTGCGGGTATGAGATCTGATTATTTCACAGATGTGTTCCTCCTGTCATCTCATTGTGGCTTCTTCTTTGTCTTTGAATATAGAATATCTTTTTTGATACATTCCAGTCTTTTTTGTCAATGGTTGTTCAGCAGTTAGTTGTGATTTTGGTGTTTTTGTGAGAGGAGGGGAGCTCAAGTTCTACTCTGCCATCTTGTCTCCCTTCAATACTTTGCTTTTCAAAGTGTGGTCTGAGGACCAAAAGCCCCTGCAAGATGCATACTCCACCTACTGAATCAGAATCTGCATTTAACAAGATCCCAGGTGATTCATGTGTACATTAAAGTGTGAAAAGCACTGCTCTAATAGAGGTATGTAACTAGGGCAGAGCAAGGAATGACTAAGTAGACTTAAGAAAATGAGGAGAGACTTCTCTTAGAAAATGAAATCTAGAGGAATTCAGACAGAAATATTATAAATGCGTGGAGTAACTTGTTTAGTAAATCAATTCCTGATTTGAAAAATTTGGTATAGATTCACCTTCTTGACACCACTATTTTTACATCACCTTGACTTTTGGTAACCTCCAGTGCTTTTCGCAAGTGAAATGTGTGCCATGGCAACAGTTTTATCCAAGTGAGGCTAATCCTTGCTTCTTGCTTCAATGCATTAGAAGGAATAAACTCTAAAATCTAGGATTTACTGTGAACCTGTCCATAAGAGGTCTGAGTCCACAAGCCGTCTCCCAAGAAACTCAGAATGCAGACATTTCATTGGATAGTCTAGTTTAATCACAAAGGTCTTAGCAGACATTACTTCTTTCTGGGCCAGTAAATGGGATAATGTAAGAGTTAGTCATCTGATGCTCAGGAAAAAATGAATAGCCAACTTCCCCTAGGCTGTCCCTGAAGGCCCCTCTGGTTTAACACTCATTTTCTTTTTACTGTTAGAATTGCTTCCATTTTATGTGGAGCCACGTGGTTCTGTTCGTTGAGTTGGCAGGTGGCTCCAATCCTATAATTATGATCTTGATTGTCGGCTGCCAAAGCGCAAAAAACTGTAGTAATCCACTGAGGTGGTCTTTAGTGAATTGTTGCATATGCTTTTTAGTATATCACTGCACATTAATCTCACAGTAGCAATAAAACTATTAGGGTAGTAAAAGATAATACGTTTTCATTTTCATAAAGTGTCATAAAATTCAATTAACTACACTTTCCCAAATTGCAGTTCATTCTGGGAAGCCCTGGGTTTCCTAATCTGAAATTACATGTTCCGTTCACTTTTTCTAGTGACCTCCATTAATGCTTTAATCATTACACCTACTGCAACATTATCATCTCTGGCATCCCTTTGTCTCCTTATCTTTCTATAAATTTTCTCCTGCTTTTCTACTTACAGCCTTGTAGAGGCACTTCCAATACAGTTTTATTTATTTATTTTCCTATTGCCTTAATTGGAGGGAGAATGGGAGAATGAACAGCATAAGTAATCCCCACAAATTTAGGCATTATAATTACACAGAATGGAGGATGTTCTTTGGTGCTATCCCCACAAGTAATGAAGAAAAAGCAGAGGGGTTTTATTTATTAGACTGCAAGAGAGTCTGACCAACCACCACTTTGCTAATCTATAAAAGTGAACATTCCTCCCATATTTTTAGATTGTTCACCTTCTTCTCAAAAGTAGTTTAATAGCACAGACTAGAGAAAGGTCTCCTGGTATTCAGATTTTATCACTTTCACTGACTAAAGTGCAGTACATTTGCTAGTATAATTACACCCTAGTTGTCACAATAAATGAACACGATATATTTTATGATACACTTTACTTGCTTATTATCATGTTTGTTCACACACCTCTCAGACTTAATAACCCATGGGGGGCTTCTACCAACATTGGTGAATGGAAATTAGTGAAGTTCTCTCTTTCATTTGTGGCGAGATTTTTATTTCAGTTGTACAAAAGCCATACACAGGATAGATAGTAGATTTAGAGAATTTGTGAAATATCTGTAACTCTGCAATATTCCCTGCTCACTGTGTGACTTTTCTAAATTTCACTACTAATCTCCCAGAACCCACAAAAGTGAATATTAGTTAAATGCATTTTTAATGGAGACCAACTGATGTTCCTTATTATTTTATAAAACAAAATCAAAGAAAATCCTGAATGTCAATAGAACTCTCTTTTGAGATATATATTTATATATGAGTTCAGATTGACCTTTCGCAGGGCAAGGTTGCTCTCTACATTTATGGTAGGATCATAAAAAATATCAAAATATCCATTTGGTTTAAATAATTTGGAGTCAAAATATACGAACCCAGCCCTATTAGCATGGATATTTGAAAGATTGTCCATCCTGCTTGTTGCAGGACCATTACAGATCTTATCATAGACATCTAAAACGTAGTCTAACAGTAATGAGATCTTTTTCTTTAAGGAGAGGATAAAGGAATCGCATGCCCTGAATCATGTGGTACTGCATTAACTTTTATAAATGTGCAGGGCATTTTTCCTCAAATCAGACAGGGCACCGTCATGTAGGCTTGGCCATAAAGTGAGTAATTAGGTTCCAGCTTTTGGGCAAGTTTAAAACATTGCTGAATGGTTATAAAGACAACACATACTTGTAGAACCATTGAAAATATAGAACAAATAAAAGGCAAAACAAAACCACCTGTATTTCTACAATTAGGCTTCTTCCCTTTTAAAGGAAGCTTTCAATTCAACATCCAGGAAGTGTTTACTTAGTATTTTCTATGGATTTAGCATTGTGTTAACTATTGAAAGATAAAACAAAAGGAAAGAAAGAAGTTAAATTTACTCTGTAGAGATCAGACAGAATTGTGACATAACAATGACATAGCATTGGGACAGTAGCCACTATGTAGTATTGTATAGTTTCTATATTGCAGGATCTAGGAGGCACCGTCCACCTCATAGTCATTGATCACTGAATATTTGAACCATTATTTCAACGGATAGTTTGGCAGCTCTATGTCTTGGTGAAGCTGTGCCTTCTTTTTTTCAGTTCACACAAAGTTACCATATGTGCTGCAGTGAGAAATGCAAGATGGTGTCTAATCAAGAGCAAAATGATCTGATACAATATCAATCCCAGTGGCCTTACAAATGAGAAATAACTTAAACTAGGCCTTGAAATTCATCTAAGATTTTCTTACATCAATTTAAAAGAATTAGGAAGTCGAGGATGTCAGTGCCGGCTTCCCAGATCTATCTTCTGGGGAACCAATGGGGAGGAGTGGTGGGCAAAGAGTAAAGACTTTCCCTACTTCTGGGTGGCCTTCTCTTGAGGAAATCTCCTCTTGCCAATCTCAAGGTAGAAGAATTGCCACAGGTGTCCTCACCCTGGTATAAGCCCATTTTCCCTGCCACACCATTGGCTTATTTGGTATGAAAGTCCTTTCATATGTCATTGCTTGGGGTTGACAGTTGTCCCCATCCACCTACACTGAAGTGATTCTCTCCCATTTTTACAAAGATAAGTGAACAGAAGTCATGGTTCTTCCCCTCATGGAGCTTAAAATCTAGTTGGAATATCAGACACTGATCAAATACCGCCCTCCCCAAAATTATAAAATTTTAACTCAAATAAGTGCTGAAAAGGAGAATGGTTCACACATTGAGAGGATAACAGAGGTAGGCCTCAGATATCAGAGTTTAGAATTTTGTTTACTTGCCTTTTGAGATTGGACACAGCCTCATTATAAGCTGTTTTCCTTTGACTGCAATCATTCATTCTTTCCGTGCTCCAAGAGTGAAATGGACAGAAGCTATCAGTACATTTGTTAGGTATATCCACAGAGATTCACTGACTTCCTCCAGTTGAAAAACTGTATATCTTTGCAACTGCCTTCCTTTCAACTCTTGCCTGATTTTGAGCAAAAAATACGGAATTTATTTTCCCTGGAAATACTCTTTATCTCCCCTGGTATAGTAGATTGTTTTGGTTATTTGAAGTACTAAAGGCCGCCCAGGATTTTTCTAGAGCAGTATATGAATGAATCCCTTTACAGAAACTAAAAGGAAGAGAACTTCGTGGGGTAAATAGTAGTTGATGTCCACAAAGAACTGTGTTTCTGTCGTGGTAGCAGAAACAAGTTATGGGTATAATGTGTACTACATGCCAGCTGTTTTGGTGGTATATTTAAAAGTGTGAGACTAGGGTGAGGCAAGTGAGGCATTCACTAGGGTGTAACATTTAAGGGGGCACTAAACACTCAGTAATTAGTGCAATATTTGAAACAATCAAAATTAATGCAAAAAATCCGTGATGAACAAAATATCAAAATTTTAAATCAAGAAAGCATCAGGGGCTTCCCTGGTGGCGCAGTGGTTGAGAGTCCGCCTGCCGATGCAGGGGACACGGGTTCGTGCCCCGGTCCGGGAAGATCCCACGTGCCGCGGAGCGGCTGGGCCCGTGAGCCACGGCCGCTGAGCCTGCGCCTCCGGAGCCTGTGCTCCACAACGGGAGAGGCCACAACAGTGAGATTTCCTTTTGTCTCAGACTCTACTATAGCTCAGCACACCAGTGTTACTGATCCTGTCTTTTTTTAAAATGTTGACATTTTGTCCATCATGGACATATTTTGATGTTTAAAATATTAATTTTGATTTTTAAATATTGCTTGGTCACCGAGGTTTTGGTCCCGCCCCTTAAATATTGCTCCTGAGGCAAGTGCTTTCACTCCAGTCCTGGCAAATATCCACTTTGAAATAAAGGGCAATTGGCGGCACATAATCAGAGCAGAGACAGAGTTGCAACTTCAACTTGGCTCTGTTCGTTATTAATCCACAAGTCCCAGGACTTCTTCCGCAGGGCTGTAAATCAAAAACAAATAAATAATACTGAGTATATGACATCATTATGGGTGCTGTGGGTGCCGTAATTTGCTGAGGAGACCCAGCTTCTAACAGGCTAATCACAACCGAGGAGTTAATTGCATCCCCTTGCATTTCAGGAAATTAAAGTCAGGCAACTGTGTTCCACACTGTTTTCTATGAGAGCTTGTTCCTTTTATGTATACTTATTTTTCATGTGACAGAAAATGGATACCCCACGGCTAAAATTAAATGCCATTTACTACACTCTAAGTTGGCTAAGGCCAAAGATTTTTGTCAGAGAAAAAGAAAAGATTAATTGCCCATCTTTGATTGTGTTGTCATTGGATAGAAATTTATAAACACAATTAAAATCACAAAAGCAGTGGAGAAGGAGGTGGTGAAAAACCCTTGCTGAGCATGTCGTGGATAGTGGTGTAGTTTTCTCCTCAAATGCAGTCCATCCATAGTACCAAAACTTCAAGTTGACTTCTGTATTTAATTCTGTATTTTATGCCCCAGGCACATTTTTGTACTTAAACACTTAAGTAATAAAATTGTTTTAAAATTTCTACATGACAAACTTAAGAAATTGAAAACATCGCACAGATAACTGAGGACAGATTTTATAAAGGGCATATGGAAAATCCAGAGGATTTGTACAAGTTTAGTCTATGAACATAAAATAAGTCTATGTGTAACTATTTTGACAGTGAAGTAGTCGCAATTTTGAAGACTTTCTTTAAATTCTATAATAAAACAAAGAGTGACATCAATCATTCATTGGTCATTCTCAATGATCTGTATCAGCCTCCTTCTACAGAAGAAAAAGTTGAGGTTGAGATTTTTCAAATGCTTAACCCAAGATCACATAGTGATTTAGAGACACATCTCAAACTAGGGCCCCTGGAATTCTCTTTCTCAGGCCAGTTCCCTTTTCACTCTGTAACGTGACATCATTTAGTCACGAAACAATGTTCCACCGCTTGTGCTAACGAACAAACTATAAATAAACAATGGCTGTGAATTTTCCTCACACAAATCCACAAATGACATAGTCCTTGCCCCACACTTTCTATACCACTGAAGGCCATACTTGAAAACAAAGCTAGAAGCCAGTAGAAGAAGACTCTCATATTTCCACCATCTCCACTTTCTTCTTCGTCTTATACTTCATGATTATTTTTTACTGTCTTACCTTGCCTATCTACTCAAGGACTCAGTCTTTCAGTTTATTTCCCTCTCTTGCCTTGAACCTTCAACATTATATATTAAATTATACTAATCCTAAAAACAAATAAGCCCCTAACCCTTCCTCTTGACCTGACATCTATTCTGTGCCCCTTTTCTTGGCTCTCCTTCATGGCCAAGCTCTGTGAAAGTTTTTAATGATAAATGCAACATGACATTCACTATTCAGCCCACTCCATTCTGGCTTCCCCGGCAGAACTCAGCCAAAACTGTTCATTCTAAGAGCACCAATAGCCTTCCCATTGTTAAATACATTAAATGTTTTTTCAGTTATCATCTTACTCAATCTCTCTTTGGCATTTTATGACTCCTTCCTCCTAGAAGCATTGTGTACCCATGACGCTACACATACCTGGTTGTCCTTCTCCCTCTATGACTCCTCCTATCCAGGTATCTTCTAGTTCTGCTGCTCTACCTACCTCCTAATTGCTGAAGATACTCAATTCTTGATTTCAGGGTTCTTCTCATTTAATATCCCACTATCACTATCTAAGTAATCTCATCTATTCCCATGTCCTTAAATACTATCTTTATGCCCATGACTCTCAGATTTCTACCTTCAGCCCAGACCCCTTATATTGAGATGTTGGCATAAAAAATTGTATTTAACATTACTGTTTGGATATCTCACAGGTGTCTCTAACTTCACATCTTAAATTTAACTCTTGGTACTTCCCTCCCATTTTAGTAAATAATGCCTCAATTTGTCTGGTGAGATAATCCATATAACTTGAAACTTCAACCATAGGTATATATTTGAGAAAAAGTTTCAAACAATGAAAAATTTAAGTATATTTGTGGCATCACATTTGTCTTTTATTACAAGTACTTATTTAACCCATGGGTCTCATAATATTTCTGGTTTATAGACCTTAGAAATAATAGAAATGAAAGGCAACACATAGGTCCTACTATGTGCTAGGCACTGTACTAATATTTGACAGGTAGCAGTGTCATTTTCATTTTACAGATGATAAAACTGAGGCACAGAAAGATCAAGTAACTTTCCCAGGATCATAGAGTTATTAAGTAGCAGAGATGAGATTTGAACTCATGCAGTCTGGTTCTAGTGTCCTTGCTCATAAAAACTATGCTGTACTGCCTTAAAATGGTGGCAGTGATGGATATATGTAACTTTAAGCCAGTGTGTTGAAGACTGAGAAGAGAGACTCAACTAGAAGAAATTAGCAGTGGATTCTGATCCAGCTTTGTAAACATTGAACAATGCTTAGAAAGAGCTGATGTTTTATTATATCCTCTTATGATTCTTCCCAAGTTTTTTGACAACACAGACTTGAGTAGTAGGTATAATTGTCTTATGGGCAGGAAACCACCAAATCAGATGCTGATGGATGATTATTTTCCACGTAAGTTTTCAGAAATTCACAGTAAAATTTTCATTATTTTGACATTCTAAGACCAAAATAATATGGAACTGTTTTGTCTTTATATGAGGTCTTTCCCGTTTCTTCCACATTACAACTACATTTACAATAATTGATTTTTGAAATACAAAAGCCCAGAACAGGTTGTGCAGACAGTTTGTTGTTTCCGTGGAGTGGGAGTCTTGGACAAAATACACAACCCCATTCCTTTCCCATTAGACTCTTGGGAAACACCTAATGTTTTTCTGTCTTTCCCACTGACTGCTGGAAAGAACAAATGCCAGTTATCCCAATTAAACTGAGAATGGTGAATTTCATGTTACACTAAAATAAACTACATTGAATGTTTCATATGATTGGAGAGCTTATAAATTGTTCTTTTTTTTTTTTTTTTTTTGCGGTACGTGGGCCTCTCACTGTTGTGGCCTCTCCCGTTGCGGAGCACAGGCTCCGGACGCGCAGGCTCAGCGGCCATGGCTCACGGGCCCAGCCGCTCCGCGGCATGTGGGATCTTCCCGAACCGGGGCACGAACCCGTGTCCCCTGCATCGGCAGGCGGACTGTCAACCACTACGCCACCAAGGAAGCCCAAATTGTTCATTTTTAAGGGATATAAGAAATACAACTCTATCCATTTATTCTAAGTCCTTTTAAAATAAGCTAATTAGGGGAAAGAAGGAAGAATAAATGGAAACAGAAGTGAAAAGAGGGCTAATATTCCATTTACCACAAAGTAGATAATTAAGTAGCTAACCTATAAATTAAGGACCATTGAGACAGATGGCAACATTTTTATGAAACTATATTTTCTGAATTATGAGGATTGTCATGCTTTAAATTTCTTGGGTTTCTTAAGTGATATATAATCTTCCATGATGTTCTGATGAAAAACCAAATTCAAGAATTATGTAGAAGTAAAGGTACACATCTAGAAAAATCAGAAGATCTAGAAATTCAATGATCTCTGTTTGGATTGTGTAGAAACTAAGTGAATATGCCTTTAAAAATAATTTAGTAAACAAGAGAGCGTACCCTTGATGAAGAGTCGGGGTGAAATGGAATTATGTTATGTCTGCTGTAGATTAATTTTTCCCTCTATACCATAATGGATGGACTTTAAATTTCTTACATCAGTCAAAAACAAATGAAAAATTGTGTTTGAACAGTTATAAAAGCATTATACAAGCTTATATGTAAAGACCATGGTAGGTTGAAAGTTATGTACATGTGCTTTCTTAAATCAAAAATATCAGTCCAAAGCAAAAAATAACTATTTTTAAAGGAAATATGAAATTTGTGTGTGTGATAATCCCAAACCACATTGGAGGGAGGGGGCATTACTGAAAAAGGAGAACTGAAGGGCAATGAGTCTTTTTGTTCAAATGTCACCTTCTCAGTTAAGCCTTTTTCCTGGCTATCCTGTATCAAATTGCACACAACTCACCAGACACTCCTTAACCCTGTTTCCAGCCTTAATTTCCCCTTTAAACGTAATCAACATCTATCAAGCTACCTATTTTAGTATTTATCTTATTTATTGACTCTCTTCACTCCATGAGGGCAGTAACATAATGCTTTGTTTGCATTTGTATTTCTAAACAGACAAACAAAAAAGCAAACTATAGTCAGATGAGTCATCAGGTTTGAAACCTTCAGTGGTTACACATGCCCTCAGCATCCCATCTCCAATCTTAAGTGCAGCTCTGAGAATCTCTTTGGATATTCTGCCCTGTGTCATCTGGAGCCTTGACTCTGCTTCCACCACTCTCGCCTTCCCCTTTCTAGTCACTATATCCTCATGCTCATCATATGTCATCCTCATCTCTGCCTTGTTGCCATTGCTTATATGAACATCCTTGCCTGAAATGCTCTGCTATTTCCCTTCCAACCAATAAAATTATGATCATGCTTGAAGATGAATTGAAATTTTGCTTCCTCCATAAATCTTTCCTCAACTTCTGTAGTTAATAATCCAGAGAGAGCTTTGAAATCTCTAGACACAGATTCAAATCTAAGCTCTGCTAATTTACTAGCTATGAGACCTTTCATAAGGTGCCTAATCTTAGAGTTTTAATCTTCAAATTTATGGTAATGATTTTCATCTATAATATTATGGTGAATCTATTATGGAAAAGATCTAGCACATGATGAGCTTTCAGTAATAATATTATTATATTTATAATATTCTGTAATCTGTAAATAGGTACTATACAATGATATAAGATGATTATAATTACGATTATGATTATAGCCGTAGTTATATAGAATTTACTGAGAGTCAGGCTTTCCCAACTGCTTTATATATCAGGTTCTCTGCCTCTGTAAGAGCTGTTGTATCACTTATAACTCCATATTTAACATGCACTCTTGTGTTCATATATTCTTCCATTTTGTTGAGTGTAGTTTTCCCCAAGTGTATCTTGGAGCTCCTTAAAGCAATGACCATGTCTTATATTTCTTTATGTTCCAGAACTTAGCACATTGCTGGCTACCCAATGCTTACTATCTGTGACACCCTCTAAAGGATATGGCTCTGTATTCCTTGCATATTTAGGTTGTATCATTAAATACAGAGACAGCCCGAAAGATTCAGAGACGTACATCTACCCATCATACTGCCCAGCAGTCTACCTAGAACTACAGTCTGTTGCTTATTTCCAAGCTGCAACTCCTGATGCTGGAGTTATTTTCTTCAACATGCCTGATCTTAGTCTTTTAGCAGGGCAACAGAGCCACCAATCTTACCAACATAATTATGTTTTTTAAAGCTAGCCATCAGAACCCAGAGTGACCCCTGCAGACTGTGAGGTACTATTTTATGTTTAGGTGTAGCCCTTCAATAACAGCCTACTTTGAGTACCTCTGGTAGTTTTCCATAATGACAAGGGAAGTCAAGGTCTGTAGCCAAATGGTCAATATGCAAATGACAACAAAATGCATCGTGGCCATAGCAGAGGCCGTTGGGATATCTATTTCAGAAAATATTTTCTATATTTGTCCTTAAAGCTGTCTTTCCTTCTTCTGAATTTAGTGGAAGTTTAGAGCATATGAAGCATCAACACCCCCAGGGATAGGAATTACCCATGTTCTAATTATTGATAAAATATTTAGTAACTTTTTTATTCCCTACTGAATCTTAGCACCAGTTGTTTTTGAATATGCATTAGTGAATCTTTTTTCCTCCTGTGGTGTGAGTAACAAAGTATGTATACATAGAGCTGATTCACTTTGTTGTATAACAGCAGCTAACACAATATTGTAAAGCAATTATACTTCAATAAAGATGTTAAAACAAAAATGCATCTGTTAAAACAATGTACAGCCTCAGTGAAGTATAGCACCTGCCCAGATACACTCATCATGTGAGAAAAATTGTACTTGCCAGACTGTGCTGATCATTTCCGAGTTGACACAGTGAAGTGACATCTGTGCTTAAGCAGTAACCTGCCATTTACTGTCAGCATTTTTGAGTCAACTCAGAAAAAGTCCACTCTCCCCAATTCCAGCAGACTCAGAAGGTCTTCCCTGGGCCTATTCCTGGACAAGCTGGAAGCAAAGATTCATTTTTTGACATTTTGCTGTGGCTGTCCCTAGTGAATTAAGTAAATCTGACTTCTAGCTTTCTTCATTCAGGACTGTATATCCACAAGCAAATCAAGCAAAGTGAGGTACAAAATGCCAGGGCTCTTCTATACTCAGTTAACTTCTAGCCACGCCCTGGGAAGAAGGAAAGAGAATCCATGTTCTTGTATAGTAGGATATTAGAGAGCCAGGTGGAAGGACAAGGAGGTTATTTTTGGTGTTTCCGTCTGTAGATCTTAGAAGATGCCACTGTCCGTCTGGTTTGCTATAATGACTGACATTCTGGGATCCTCCTGCTTGATTGCATTGTTGATACCTAGAAAGACTCTTCTTCTCTTTAATTGTAGTAACTTTTTATTTGATGATTGCTATGGTATGAACATCCCCAAATGAATTTTAATGGGTTTTGGCAGCTTCCATTCCAGGGGTTGCAAAGCATTTCACTCAAGCTTTATCCATTGCTTTTTGGTGACCAAAATTTTATTAGTAGACAAGATACCAGTGAATTAGAAAATTTCTCTTTTCATTTTTTCAGAAGGAAAATAGGCATCTAAGCTGCCTTTATCATTAAGTAAAGTAATTAGGAATCTACTAGCATATTTTCAAGATCAAAGAAGATTTTGCCTTCAGTTTTTCTTTTTTTACCCCCTTCCCCACAGTTCCACCCCGCCAAACACATAGTCTAGATCCACAGACACGCTGTATGCAGAACCAAATGCTACAGCTACCATGTGTTTACTGACATAAAAACTATTCTCACAGAGGGCAAGGCCATTTTATTAAACGTAAGAGATAAGACTTCAAATAAGAATAACCCTGAGACTTGCATTAGAAGCATCCTCATGGGAGAAAGGTAGTTCTAGGTTGCTGATGGTAGGGGCAGGTAGAGGGGAGACAGGATTGGTGCAGAGAGGACCATTGGGCACAAAAGGTTGCTTGGGACCTTTTAGATGCATCCAGTACATTAAAATCCTGATTTAAGCCCATCTAGTATGTATTTATATGTTTTTTCCATGTCTTTAACAAAGAATAGTTCACTTAACTAGGCTTTTCTGTAATAATTAGTTTTGTGGAAGTGAAACAGGGCTTAAATATTCATAGAAGAGCCTGGAAGTTGGCACCCATGTGTGGTTTTCCCAGAATGGCTTTGGAGAATGAAAGTCTGCTTCTAGCCATACAGTGTTGAGAAGTTTTTTACCATGGAGATCCTAACTTCAGTGAATAGTTTGTCTGGTAGAGAGGGTAGGGACTGGATACTGTAGAAGGTAATTATGATTGTTATTAAGAGACAGATTACTTTGGGAGATAGAATAATCTGGTATAGGTATTCTTCATCCTAGTTTTGAGATACCCTTGGGTGTCTCCAGACATCGCAAAGGAGATCACAAGACTCCCCAAGCAAAATTAATTTTACTCTGTCCTACTTTTAAAAATATATAATGTGCAGCACTATTAAAAGAAACAGAATCCCTTGTAATCAAAATATGATGGAGATAGCTGAAAGGTGGAAAGAACACCAGGCTATGTAGAAAACATTGATTCCATGCTTGGCTCTGCTACCCATCTCTCTGTTCAGAAAATTTTCACTTTCAAATGAAGCTACTATCTGCCTTGAAACCCATCTAGGATATAATAAAAATAAAATGAGATTTTAGTTTGAAAATGTCTTAGAACTGAAAGATTTCACATCACTGTAAAATTATTTTTAAATCAGTAAATTCTGGTAAACACTTCTACATTTAACAGACAGTGGAGTTTTTCAGTAGGGAAAAACAACGAACTAAGAGGAAAAAAACAGGTTCTAATCTAAACTTCTTTCTCAAATATTTATTTCGTTTATTTTTAATCTTGGATAAGTCAGTAGTGTTTTCTGGGTTTATGTTCTTTATCTGTAAAATGAGGGAGCTTGACTACATGAGTTTTAGGTTTACTTATACTTCTAAAATTCTGTAATTCTAGCAATAAAAACTGATCCTTAGAGCAGAAATTAAAGTCCTTGGTGAATTGAAAAATGCCAGCTTTCAACATTCCTTCCATTTATTTATATACCTTCAGAGTTTAGATAATGTTTTCACCTACATACACGCTTTCATTTGTTCATCATAAATGAGGCAGACAGAGCAGGAATTATCCCCATTTTACAGGTGACTTGTTAAGTGGCTTGTATTAATGCACAGCTGGTGAGTGGCAGATGTGGCACTTGAGCCCACTTCTATATCTAATATCCAAAACTCTTTCTCAAACAGCAACTATGGTCTTTGCTGTCCATGAAATGCCTAGTATTTCAGACTGTTTCCATTTTGTACAATATATCCCTGTAAACACAAGTATCTTACTATGTGATTTGCATTTTGAAATAGATGCTTACATCTCTAAAGTATGGTTTGGTACACCATGATTTTCATTGAGTTTTGACAGCAGATAATTTAATCTTGGTAAATACAATACTGTACCCTGACAGTGATATAAATATGTGGGCAAGCTGGGTTAGCAAATTTCTCAGCACTTTATATGCTGTTTCTGTTTCTGGAAAAACAAGTCTGAACTGCAGGGGGGGAAAAATATGGTCTTATGGAAATGGCTATGAGAAAGTTCTATTTAGAACTATTCAGTGCAGTCTAAGATAGACAGTAGAATTGCTGTTAGTAACATTAATTCTGTTTCACAGTTCCGAGATTCATGAATTGAACAAAGAAACTAAAAACTTCTCTGATTGACTCTAAATATATCCCATTTTATAGTTAAGAATAGACTCTTAAAGATGACCTGCCCATTTCACTTTGTTTCTTTCTCTCAAGCCTGGAATTATACATTTGTTCATCTTCATGAAGTCTTGTGAAGAAAGAAGCAGGACTGTGGGAAAGCAGGAACTGGCTTAGATGCCAGAAACAAGGAGTAAGCAGGAGGTGTAGTTATGTTTCATATGAAATGCAGAACCTAAGTGAAACATAAATATTGCTGGCAAAATGAAAGAGCAGCTTGTTCAGTTGCTACTTCAATTAGCAGGGGTTTCGTGGCCAAGAAGAAAAAGGAAAAGCTGTACCATCTGCTTTTATTTCTGAAGTTGCCTCAGTATTGGGTGACTGACCTCTGCAACCTGTTCATCATTTGCATACAAAATGTTCTTTACATTTACCACCCTCCCTCCCTCTTATCTCTCCCTCCCTCCCCTCCCTCCCTTCTCTCTCTCTCCCTTCCTTCCTTCATTTCTTTCTTTCTTTCTTTTTCTTTCTTTCTTTCTTCTTTTCTTTCTTTCTTATGCTGATTTCTGGGTCATTGGAGTGATAACTTTCAATACATTTTTGCTGCATATGACACCCTTGGAAGAAATCAGAACAGAATTCATCCTCCCCTCCTGCTAGCTACCTATCTTTACCCCTCATCCAACATGTATTAGTGTATTCAGTCAGCAAGCAGATATTAGGTATCTGTAATGGGTTCAATGCTGAGAAAATATATAGAATAATATATAGAATAATATTTCTTCCACCAAACCTTCAAGGACATGTTATGTCTTTGTTAAGTAATAATTCTAATGAAATGTTAGGTAATCAAAGTAATAAAAACACATGGCATAGCTGAATACAGAATAAAGGTGCAATATAAATGTATATGTATATATTAAAGGCACACTCAGACATTTAAAGTTCAGTAAATATTTGTTGACGATTGACTCAGATTCGGCAGGTAATAGAAGATGAAAATAAAGGTAGCCTAAGCAGTAATGGATTTTTTTATCCCTTAATAAAAAGTCTAGAAATAAGACTATAGTAGGACTGGTTAATTCAACAGTTAAAATAAGTCATCAGAGACCAGGAGGCTTTCAATCCTTCCATCTGATGGCTTGAGTGTGATAACTGTATGTGCTTTCATTGTTGCAAGTTGGTTAAACCTGTTCTAGGCAAAGAAGGGTGTTCCCTCCCACATATCAATTTTTATTAAAAAGGAAATCCTTTCTCTGAAGGTCCTCTTTATCTTTCAGCTCACTGGTGTTTTGGACTGAATATTTGTGTTGCCTCCCCCACCCCTCCGCCCAACTCATATGTTGAAGCCCTAACCCCCAATGTGATGATATTTGGAGATGGGGCCTTTTGGAGGTAATTAGGGTTAGATGAGGTATGTGGGTGGGGCCCTCAGGATAGGATTAGTTCCTTATAAAAAGAGGAAGAGACCAGAGCCCTTTCTCTATCATGTGAGGATACTGCAAGAAGACAGCCAATTGCAAGCCAGGAAGGTCCTCACCAAGAACTGAACCACGCTATTACCCTGATGTTAGACTTCCAAACCTTCAGAACTGTGAGAAATTAGTGTCCATTATTTAAGCCACCCAGTGTATGATATTTTGTTATAGCAGCCTGAGCAGACTAAGCCACTTCTCTTGACTAATTTAGACCAATCATGACTAAGCTATTGGTAGAGGTGGGTGTATCTTGCCTGAGTACATGGATAAAATGGAGGTTCTACGGGTCAGAAACAAAGGGACCGTATAGCTGTTGGAGAGACAACTATCAAAACCTGCTTCAGACAGCTTTGCAGGTATTATGGCCTCTGTTGCAACTATTCAACTTTGTTATTGTAGCATGAAAGCAGTCATACATAATATGTAAATGAATGAGTTTAGGTGTGTTTCAATAACACTTTATTATGGACAATGAAATTTGAATTTCATAATATTTTCACATGCCATGAGTTATTAATCTTATTTTGATTTCAATATAAAATATCCTGAAATGTAATAAACATTCTCAGCTCTTATGCCACATAAAAACAGTCAGCAGGCTAGACATGGCCGGTGGGTTGTAGACTGATGATCCCTCATCTTAAGTAATGCTCAATTTCAGGGAATGGAGTGATGGAAAATATCAAATAAGAATGATCAATTAAAGAGCTAGAAGAAGAACCAAGGGAGTATACAGAAAAAGGTTGGATTGAGTGATTGTCAAGTCACTGGTCAGAGAAGTGATTGAGGTAGAACCTAGAATGTCAGGGGAAATGAGGAAACAAAGCATAATAATTATGACAGCTTAAGTATGATTAGTGGAGGAGAAAGAATTACCTGTTTATTAAGTGGAATAATCAGTAGATAGACAAAGATTGAAGTTACAAAAAGATAAAGGAGATAATTAAAGAAAAATAGACCAGAGGAGGTAAGAGGGGATATTATTTATGTCACAGCTACAGGGTATGATCCTTGGAAGAATGCAGGCATCGTTGTTGACAGGAAGCGTGGAGGATGGAAAAATAGAGAGAAATTGATGTGTGGTGGTAGTGATGTGTGCATCGGCAGTGCTATCATCACGTGTACTTGGGTTCCTTTGTGAATGAGGCATAGAGTATTTTCTGAGCATATAGGAGAAGGAGTAGGAGTAAGAGCCTTGAATATGGAGATAACTTAGGATAGGGGCTGTCGTTAATGCATGAGTTTTAAATAAGAAGAATCAAAGGGTGTCTGAATGACGACAAGGTCCTATTAGGAATTAGACACCCTGACTTGTGGTAGTTGATACAGTCTCAGAGATTTTGAGATGTTCTTAGCTATGTTAAGAAAACAAACTGGGAAGCAGAGAAAGTAAGATTAGGAATAAACATACCTGATATGGAGAAATAGACAGGTTCCTTCTTCAGCATTTTCCCTTTCACAGTCACCTAGAAATTGTTTGGGCATGGTATAGAGCTGTGTTGTTTAATATTGTAACTTCTAACCACATGTAGCTATTTATTTGTTTGTTTAAATTTACTTAAATTAAATTTTAATTTTTAAAAAACAGTTAGTTGTACTAGCTGCATTTCAAGTGCTTAGGAGTCATCTGTGGCTCCTGACTATTGTGTTAGACTGTTCAGATAAAGAACATTTCTATCATTTTCAGCAGAAAATTCCATTGGACAGTGCTGGTATAGGGAATGGTTTTCTGTCTTTTTTTTTTTTTTCACCTGTCCAGAGATCACTGAGATTACAAACAGATAATCAAAATTTGCATGTAGGTCCCCAGCCCAGGAACCTGAGAACATTGGAAAAAAAATGGTTGCAAGACAATCCCATGGCTCACCCTAGGTTAAGCTCTCCATCATGACTGATAGGCAAACTGACAAAAATAGAATTCAACTGAGTGACAATAAAGGATTTAAAATCCAAGGCACTGAAGAGAACAATGGGGGCAACTGTATTCATTCTGTTTCTTTTTTCTCCCACTCTCAAATTTTCACTTAATGGCTGAGTCACGTAGGTTAAATGTGTGTGACAAGAGGGTATTCTGTTGTGTGTGAACATAAAGGGCACATGCTGAAATGCAGAACATTAATATGTAAATCAATGCAATTTTCCATAATAGGTATATAATGGAAGTGCTTAAGAGATAACAAATGCAGGAGGTATTCAGATCAGTTTTTAGTTTTATAGCCCTTCACCTGATCACCGTGCCCTCTTGTCTTATTCCATTATGACCACCGCATGGATGGGACATGTATGAGGCCATGATCTCAGAAACTGGGTTGGCTCCTTTGGGAGAACCAGTAGTCGATTGCCTCAGTCATTCATTATGTAGTGCTTACACACAAAATTTTGGATATTGCACTAACTGCTCTTCAGTAGAAAATTTTTTTTTAATTATTACTATTTTTAGAAAGGTACTGTGAGTTATTCTTGATCTATTTCTCCTGGATCTATTTTTATTTTCTTCAAAAATTTTTTTCAAGAGTATTAACATTTTTCTCCTGAATAAAAATGATTTCTGTAATTTGGAGAAACTGTGTACATGCACACCTCGTTTTACTGCACTTTGCTTTATTGCACTTTACAGATACTGCATTTTTTGCAAATTGAATGTTTGTGGCAATCCTGCATTAAGCAAGTCCATTGGCACCATTTTTCCAACAGCATTTGCTTACTTCATGTCTCTATGTCACATTTTGGTAATTTTCTCAATATTTCAAACTTCTTTGTTATTATTACATTTGTTACGGTGACCTGTGGTCAGTGACCTTTGGTGTCACTATTGTAATTGGTTGGGGAAACCAAAAACCACACCCATATAAAAGGGTCAACTTAACCCATGAATGTGGTGTTCGGACTGCTCCACCAACCGGTCTTTTTCCCATCTCTCTCCCTCTCCTTGGGCCACCCTATTCTCTGAGACAAAACAGTATCAAAATTAGACGAGTTAATAATCCTACAATGACCTCTAAATGTTTCAGGGAAGGGAAGAGCCACACATCTCTCACTTTAAATCAAAAGTTAGAAATGATTAAGCTTAGTGAGAAAGGCATGTCAAAAGCTCAGATAGGCCAGAATCCAGGCCTCTTGCACCAAACAATTAGCCAAGTTGCGAATGAAAAGAAACATTCATGAAAGAAATTAAAAATCCTACTCCAGTGAAAACACAAATGACAAGAAAGCAAAACAGCCTTATTGCTGATATGGAGAAAGTTTTAGTGGTCTGGATAGAAGATCAAATCATCCACCTGGTCACCCAAGCACTCTGATGGAGATGTACAATGAGATTCATGTTGTTTTCATGCCTCCTAACACAACATGCATTCTGCAGCCCATGGATTAAGGAATGATTTTGACTTTCAAGTCTTATTACATAAGAAATACATATCATAAGGCTATAGTTGCCACAGATAGTGATTCCTCTGATGCATCTGGGCAAAGTCAATTGAAAACCTTCTGGAAAGGATTCACCATTCTAGATGCCATTAAGAATATTTGTGATTCATGGGAAGAGGTCAAAATATCGACATTAACAAGAATTTGGGAGAAGTTGATTCCGATTCCAATCCTCATGGATGACTTTGAGGGGTTCAGGACTTCAGTGGAAGAAGCAGATGTGGCAGAAATAGCACAAGAACTAGAAGTGGAGCCTGAAGATGTGACTGAATTGCTTCAATCCCCTGATAAAACTCTAATGGATGAGAAGTTTCTTCTATGTATGATCAAAGGAAGTGGTTTCTTGAGATGGAGTCTACCCTGGAAGATGCTGTGAAGATTGTTGAAATGGTGACAAAGGATTTAGAATATAAGATAGACTTAGATGATAAAGCAGTGGCAAAGTTTGAGAGGATTGACTCCGATTTTGAAAAAAGTTCTACTGTGGGTGAAATGTTGTCAAACAGCATTGCCTGCTACAGAGAAATCATCGGTGAAAGAGAGTCAGTCAATGCTGCAAACTTCATTATTGTCTTATTTTAAGAAATTGTCACAGCCACCCCGGCCTTCAGCAGCCATCACCCTGATCGGTCAGTAGCCACGAACATCGAGGCAAGACCCTACACCAGCAAAAAGACTAGGACTCAGTGAAGGCTCAGCTTATGGTTAGCATTTTTTAGCAATAAAGTATTTTTAAATTAAGGTATGTACATTTTTTTAGACATAATGCTGTTGCACTTGCACACTTGATAGACTACAGTATAGTAAACTTATATACACTGGGAAACAAACAAAAAAATTGTGTAACTTGCTTTGTTGTGATATTTGCTTTATTTTAGTGATCTGGAATGAAACCCCCAATATCTCCAAGGTGTGCCTGTATACACTGACAAGCTCTCAGGTGACTAACTGTCAAAGAGTTGTGAAAAATGATCCTATTATTATTTTACATTCTAAATATAACATTAAATAAGGAACTTTAAACTTATTTCTGAAAAAAGATGCATGGCAGAAATATTGTTCTTCCATGGAAAAATTACATAAAATAAGTAAAGACAAAGGTCTTAGAATGCAGACATAGATTTTATTTAATACATATAGATTTATTTACTTACCCAGAGCTACATATTGTTTAGACAAGCAATATACTCTGTTTATGAACATAAATATATAAATTAGGTACTTACAAGCTCTGTGATGTTGGACAAATTGCTAAATTTCCCAGAACCTCTTTTTTCTCTTCTTTTCAAATGGATTTAATAACACTATCTTTCTCACTGGATTTTTCTTCACATTAAATGAGACCATGACTGTCAGCCTCTCAGCATAGGGATAAATGTGCTAAAGCAAGGTTTACCATTGTTTTCTTGTTTTTTAAAGCCCCAGAGCTAATAAATGTTCAGCGATTCAAATCTGTATCAAACTGTCAGCAAAGCCAATCTTCTTCCCCACTCCACGGTTAGAAAACTGCCCTTCTAATCATGTGCCAAGACACCACTCAGCTCAGGGATCTGGGCAGTGTACATGCAGCAGTCTTACAGAAACATCTAATTGTATATCAAAGTAGTTCACAAAATAGAGCCATTTAAATGTGTTTACAAAAATTCTTAAAACCTCAGTTTTGGGCTTCCCTGGTGGCGCAGTGGTTGAGAGTTCGCCTGCCGATTCAGGGGACACGGGTTCGTACCCCGGTCTGGGAAGATTCCCACATGCCGCGGAGCGGCTGGGCCCATGAGCCATGGCCGCTGAGCCTGCACGTCCGGAGCCTGTGCTCCACAACGGGAGAGGCCACAGCAGTGAGAGGCCCACGAACCGCAAAAAACAAACAAACAAAAAAAAACCCCTCAGTTTTAAAAGTTCTTCTCAATGAAAATGTATCCCTTATTTTACTCTTAGTTCTAATTTGCCTCTGCCTTCGTTGTTCCTCTTACTAGAGCTTCTCTTGAATGACAATGATCTAAAGAGTTTGGGACTGAGTTTTTAGGGAAAGGAAGCAGCAGAATTTTGCCTGTAAAGAAGAGGGAAGTGAAACAGTGAGTCTGGCCTTAGAGTATCCATTTCAGATTCTTTTGTCCTGCAAAGAGACTACTTGTCCTTCTATCCATTTTTCAAACTTAATATTCTGAATTTCAAATTCTAAACCTAAGACCTCTCTCTGAAGACAGGTATTTTTCTCATGACAAAAAATATCAAGAAAATGGGAATTAATAGGACATGAAGTTTTTCTTATATATTTGAAGATCCTACTCTTAGCCCTTGAGATTATGTCAACAGAACCAAAGGAAATACAGTTACTGACGGAAGCAAGGGCAGGGAGCAGTTTGAGTTCTGCCAGATTGATCTGTATCGAAGAGTTATCATTCTGAATTTGCTATAGAACATTATGACCTCCCATTTGGTTTTTATAACATCAGCACAACTTGTTAAGGAAAAATTTCTAAAGGTAGTGATTAACCCACCAATGTCATACCTCTGTTGACATCTCCCTAAAAGATAACCTGCAGTTATAGAAATCTACAATGAAAACTAGCCTAATGGTTCATATGTGCTCTAACTATATGATCAGAACAAAAAAAATCTCGGCATCTCTGCTATTTCCAGATATGACAAGAAAGGTGAGAGGTATTAATCAGTTGTCAAATGTTTTTTGGGTTTTTTTTTTTCCAAAATATCTATTGCATGGCTTCCCTCCCCAAATTAGACTATAACATAATTGCATACCAATAATTTATCCTAAAGAAACATTCACTAACTTCATTTTAGTTATTATTGTGCAGCTTTATATATTTATAAAATGATGGCCTCTAATTTGGACGTTGGCCTATAAATTCCTGAGAGCACTAGTTTATTATTAAAGTTATTTTACTGTTATTATAAATAATGAATTTGGATGATGTCTTTAATTTAGTTTATTAGGCAAGAGGGCTTGTAATTTGGATTCCCCCTCTTAGTTTGTGAGACTTCCCTGTAAAATTAATATCCCTCCTATAGTAAAGGATGGGGGAACCAAGACATAGCAAATTTGGCAGTAAACATACTGTCTTCATATGTTAAGACCAAAACATCCAAATGTCCCTTTCCCCCTTACCTGTACATTAAATGCTATCACTGTACAACACAATTTTAAACTTTCAAATCTTGAAGGAAAGGCTGTGAATTTAGAGAAAGACTGCATGAGGCAAAGAGAATGTATATTTTGTCAGTTATGGTGGTGGTATGGGAAATAGACTCCATTTGAAATGTATCATACCATAAAAACACCTTGAGGTTTGGGTGAATGCTGTTCTTTGGCATGGGTCAGGGACTGAATTTGCAGTAGAATTTTTCAGGGCTGAATGCAACAAAAATAACTGCTTCCCTCAGGGAAAATGAGAGGGAAAATTTTACAAGACTGACCTCTAAAGAATTGGTACATTAGATGTGGAAATTGTCCTGGTGGAACTCACTTATGCTTCTGAGATTTCTCTCCATTCTCAAATAAATATCATTGTGCACTGGGAGGTGTGAATATGGAAAACAAGATGACACAACATGTTGCTGTAGAATTGTGCAAAGTATGTGGTGTGCTTCTTAAAATTCGTTTATGAAATAAATCAAGAATTAGATTAACTGTAAGGAGGATTTTTGATACATTAAGTGAATTTTTAAAAAGTTTGTCTTCCTGTGAAAATGAATAGTAGGACACTAATGTTTTTAATTGATAAAAGCCATCTATGCCATTTGGCTTTATTAGCAGAACTAGATCATTCACCTAGACAGTCTCTTGTAGTTGCAGTAACTAAAAAACCCTATTGGTGAGGCTTCCCTGGTGGCGTAGTGGTTGAGAGTCCGCCTGCCGATGCAGGGGACACGAGTTTGTGCCCCAGTCCGGGAAGATCCCACATGCCACGGAGCGGCTGGGCCCGTGAGCCATGGCCGCTGAGCCTGTGCGTCCGGAACCTGTGCTCCGCAACAGGAGAGGCCACAACAGTGAGAGGCCCGCGTACCGCAAAAAAATAAAAACACTATTGGTGGCATCCGCAGCCCTTTAAGCTTTAGCAGTTGGAGTTCTATCCCAGAAAGTTAGCCTCATAAACTTCTCTAATGAGAAAAGTAAAACTTGGAATTTCCACAAAACAGTTTAGAAAATCATAAAAGACAGGATGGGTTTACCAGGAAGCGCATGACTCATATCCTTCCAGTAATATCATTTTATTTCAGGCACCACAAAAGCTGTAAGTACAAATAGTTACCTACTGAAAGGATTTTAAAATGTCTCTGCAACCAGTATCACTGAGAGATGCGGAAGGTGGGATGTGATAAGGATGTCCACAATTTTGCATGCCCAGTGAGCCTCCTTTATTGTAGTCTACATTTTCTGTTTTTGAAAAATAGGACTAAAGTCGTGTTCACGGGACTCTAGGAAAGAATGGCGCTTCTTGGAAAAGTGAGCGGGTTTGTCAGTGGTGCCCCTGTCAGGGGTGACCTGTGACAAGCACATCTCTTCATCTCAGAGGCATCATGCTTCTTTGGAAATCCTTAGATCAAACTCACAAGAAGAAAGAGGTGTTAAATGTATCACAGGGAGCCAGCCAAAGCATTTTAACAAAGAAAAACAAGGCTAGAACAGAAAGTGTTTAGGATTCAACATCACACTCTTAATCTTAATTTTACAAAGATGAAGCCGTACACGTCCATGGCCTCATTCTGGCCTTTAATACCAAAAGTGTTTTCTACCTCTCCCATACCTAACTTTACCTGCCTCCAAAGCCTTCCAAAGAAAGGGGGTGGACGTTAAGTAATAACTTACAGATTATAAAGCCCACAGCTAGACAGTAGCTGTTAAGACAGGAAGTTTGGTGGGTAGAATGGATGTTAATAATTTAAACAAGCCATAAGATGAAACTTCTCAGATATCCAGACATGTAGGTTAAACGAAGGCAAGACATTGATTGGAATGTAACAGAAAGGAGTTTGTTCCAGTATAAAGTCTTAGCTTCCCAGTTGTTATGAGCAACTACTGGCATATAATAGAAGCAATTGTGTTTTACTGTTGCATCTTAAGATCTTGACAGAATATTTTAAAACTAATTATTTCTATCACAAAAGAGCTCAGGAGACAGTGGCATGCTCATTGAAGTTTGGCATTTTTTATTTTTCTAGCAAAATGCATGATATGGCCTGAAGTGGTGGTATAAATTACAGCCTGTTTCTCAGCAAGACTTTTCTTATTACTGAGACCTGGTATCTTGTTTCTAAATAGTTAGGAAACTTTAAATCAAAGTGGGAAGATTTCCCACTTGTTACTAAAAAGACTGAAGAGCGTTAGTGAATTAATAGAAGAGATTCTTCTTTTTTTTAAATATAAATACATTATACAGTAGGAAAAAACTTGCCTTTACTGGTATTAATCTGTCAGCAACCAGTTCATACAAGGGCAGAAAATTAGAATCAGAGCAAAGAAGTAGCCTCTGATACAAGCCAATGAGGCAGGTTTTCAGTACAAATATGAATCCAGGTCTTAAATCCATTAGAAATGGGTACAGTATTCTTGTATTCTCCACAAAGCTTAGCCTGGAATTGGGCATTATAAAAAGTGCTAATAGAAGCCATCTGATTAATTAAATCAAGTAGTGCTTATGCTGTTGTGTATGAAGAAAACTTTCTTTAGTATCACAGATGATGCCAGCTGGCCTAGCTGGGGCTTTGTCATCGACTGTTGGGGGGCTACTGTTGGAAAGACCCTTGCCCTCGCTTGTTATACTCTTTCTCTAAACCCCTGTGCTCAGGCAGCCTAACTCCTCCACTGGAATGGGGCAAACTGGATCTCACCCCAGGGCCTTTGCACCTGCTTTTCCCTATGCCAGACACCAGAGTGATCACCCAGCTCCCAGAATGACTGGCTTGCTCTCATCTTCAGATCTCTGCCTAGATGTCACCTCTTCAGAGAGTTCTTTCCTCACTCTTGGCTATCTTTCTTTAAATGATGCTTTCTTTTCCTTAATAACATTGACTCTGTTGCCACTATCTGATGCCTTACTATGTGTCTCCCTATCACCACTAACCACCTCCAACACAAGAATGTAAGCTCTCAAGGGCAGGGACTCTGCCTTGTTCATTACTATAGCTTCAGCTCCTAATAGACATACTAGGTGCTCAATAAAGATTTTTGATTAATGAATTCATGATGAGAAAATTTTCCATATTCTATTTCTGATTTCATTTCCAGAACAATGGAGCAGGTACCATGTTCTCTCTCTCTTCATTTCTAGTAGTTGAGCTTGTTAAGGTGACTTGCCTTCCAGTTGCTAAAGGTAGAGGAAGGTAGTCCATTGAGGACACAAAGCCAGACGGCACTGATGGGTAATCTGACAGAGTAGCACTAGCACTTATTGCTGAGGGAGAGTCAGTGAGGTGGAGCATGTTCAACCAAAAGAAATGAGAGTTGATAGGAGAAGATTTGATCAACCCCAATTATTTGAGAACTCCCAATATGTTCGGAAATACATTTTTCATGCTGGGGAATATATCCACATCGCTGCTTTCAAGGGCTTACTTCTGGATATAAGAGTAAGATAAGTCACGTGAAAGAACACAGATTCAATGACAAAAGTGAAGACAGAATTCCAGGAAGGAGAGAGAGCTTGAGCAAATATAGGAAGGCGGGAGAGGAATATGTTTCACTGAGGAGTGGATAAGTAATTCTGAGTTGTCGAGGATTCAAAGCAGAAAACTGTGGGATGATGGACTGTAAATATTAGTTTATGCCAGATTGTGGTGAAATTTGAAGGCGAGGCTTTAGATTTTGTAGTTTGACTAGTGAGGCCCATGTTTTCAATAGGAATATGCTAGGTTTAAAGTGACATTTAAGGACGATCAGTATAACATCAGTGTTCAGGCTAAAGCAAACTTGCATATAGAACTGAGAGTGGTCAGGAAGTCTGGGGAAATTTTTGCACATATTTCATGTCTAAAGATAGCTCTGTGTAACCACCTGGTGTATGTCTTCTATTAGCTGATCTGCCTCTCAGCTTTTGCTGTGTTACTTAACTATATTTATGGTCCTGGTTTGCTGTGGTCAAACCGACAATTCTGAGAAACAGCACATCACTAATCAAACCTTCATCTGCACTTAGATAAGTAATTGTGTTAGACTGATTAGCAGTTGTGAAATATCCTGCAGTGCTTGTGTGTTTTGAATACAAAATCTAGACTAGACCAACGTTACAGCCAACGCTGCAAACAAAATTGGATTAGCCAGACTAAAATGGTAACTTCAATTGAGAAATGAGTCATTGTGAGATTTCTTGCTTGAACTTGCCAGTTCAAAGTCCAGATATGATACTTGCTTCCATATGTACTAAAATATTTCTAATAATGCCAGTTCTAAAGAAGACCAGTTTTATTTTTGTTTAACTTCATGGTTTGTCTTTCTCTGGAAAAATATTCAGCTCATCGGCAATACATGTTCCCTTATTAAATGGTTTACCTTTGTTTTAACTCTAGGCTATAGTTTGAATTCATGGCGATACAAATTGGTATTTTGGGAAGAAATTATGTCAATTATCATGTTACACTTTGTGCAGTTAGCATCTCTAACATTCCAGAACCACATATTTGAACTGTACAATTTTTTAAAAGTTGGATATCACTAAATAATGTATTGTCGTATAAATTACACGTTTTCTTTTATAGCTGACAAGTTAAATGTGATGTCTCTCACTATCATTCATTTAAAGTCAAACATCCTAGCCCAGGTAAGCTCCTTGAGAATGTGGGTCAGAGATAGTTCATTATGTGAGGAATTTGTAACTTTGAGAGCATACATGAAGGAGAGTTAAATGAGGAGCTCAAATTGGAGAAGTACAGAGAATATAGCCATATAGTGACTCTAAAGAGTTTGATTACTTATTTTTTTTAATCAATGGTCACAGACTAATAAGCTGGCCGCACCAAATCATTTGTGGTTTGCTTGAATTGCCTATTTCATTAAAGGAAAAAAATGGGAAAATAGGATAAAGCTACAGTGCTGATCTCTTCATGATGAATTATGCATCTTGTATGGCTGACGAGTTTGTCACTTTTTAACTTGCAACATTCACTTGTTTAGCTACAAAATCCACTGAATCACTCTGTTTAGGAGTCCAAATATGCTAGTGCACACGGGTGATGTCATCCTGGAAATAATCAACATAGTTCAGTGGTTTTGAAGATAAATTGAAACTTGCTAATTATATTCATTTTGTGAAAACTCAGATTAAAAAGACAGCCATATGCAAATTAGATACATGCAGCCCAACTGAATTATATTGTTTCATGTCTGCTTTCTAAATAATAGACAAGGTAACTATTCAGAATGATTTTTTTGAATCTTCTGACAAGCATGATGTATGGTGTTCCTAAGATATGTTCTTTGCTTAATAGGCAAAAGAAAGGCTTTACTTTCTCACTGATCTAATATTGCATGAATTTATATTACAGTGTAGCTCCACTTAGAATGTGAAGGGGGAGGGGAAAATAGATGAAAATTATATCTTACCGAAATGTACAACAGGTTTGAAAATTGCTATGTTAGCATGCAAAATAGAAAACCACAATTAATTGCTTTTCTTACTACAGACACCATAATGAACTTTGTAGAAATGTGACATAGTACAACCTCACTGTAAAAGCCCTTTGACATTATGAACACCCAGGGGATGGGGGAGGGGGACAGACTTTTCTGCATTTGACATAAATCAGACTCTTGCCCCATCTAGCAATAAGAGATCAGTTGCAATATTTCTAAATAAGGATGTGTTAGACTAGAAGGATAGAGCTATGCAGAAAAAAAAAAAAAACACCTCATCTGTTTTGGCTAGGGTGACCAGACACATCTGCTTGCTTGGAAAAGTCCAAATTTATTCCTGCTGTACTAGTGCTAATTATGAATCCTTCTACCTTTAACCATCATAAGAGTTCCTTTTTGTGTGATAAATTATGATTACAACTAATAATGATTCACCATAGCAAACAGGGAACAAACTTACATGGTTGAGCCTTCTTACTACTCCTTTACCTTGATTCATTAGTGCAGGCACAAGGAAATTATGGGTGACCAGAAAGGTATGTGGGTTGCATAGGATTTTCTTTATCACACAGTGTTAAATCATATGATCCTTGGGGTACTCTTAAGTGAGATATTTCAAATGGTCAGCTTAATACTGAAAATAAATGAAGTAAGGTATCATGAGTACAGGTGGCTCATCTACATTTGTTTCTCCATTCACCAAAGTCAGAGAAATGCAAACACTCCAGCAATAGTCCACAAAATCCAAAATAACTTTTGCTTGCAACAGAAACCACTCATGATTTTTGTTTTTGTCTTTGTTGTACTTTTCATGGATACCTTCTATACTCTTTGCAATGTTAATTTTCTTTATCTGTTTCCGTTCCCTCCTCTAGCTCTGTTATTTTTGTAGAAGGATGAGAATTCTCTGTGTTATGTTTGGTCTCTTTTATTCCTTCCCCAAATCCTCTCTATCTCTGCTCTCTTGCTTTCTCTAATATGGTTCCCATTACACACGTAAGGCGGGCCTGATCACTTGTTCTGTCTCACCAGTGTGTTCAGATTTATTTGGTGCAATGTAGGAGTGTTAACTGAGATATAGAGGAGAGCTATTTCAGTGTTATTTGCACCAAATAAATTTGTGGCTTCAAAAAGTGCATTACCTTAACTACGAAATTTATAAAGTGTTCTCATAAGAGCATGTATTAGGAGGAGATACAAATAGATGCTTCCTGTAGTTTTTGTGGCTGAGCGTTATTTTCTTAACTTTTGTATTTTATAAGGAATAAGATTTAAGTATTTTCCAATTTATTCCAACTATTGTATCTATGCAAAGTTGTTTCATTTTCAATGTCTCCTCCCTCCCTCCCTCCCTCCTTCCTTCCTTCCTTATTTTCCCTGAAAACACATTGAGAAATAAAGAAAATTGGATAAAAATGTAATGGAATACCCAGAATAATAGTAGGATACTACGAGTCAATAGCAGTTACTTGGATAATAATGGCACTTGTACTATTAGCATAAAACACTTTTAATACTGAGCCAAGATGAATCCGATGAGATTTCAGGTTAGTGTCCAACTGATGCAGAGATGAGTTACTGGGTGTGAAAGTTTAGCTAAGCAGCCAAACTATCACATATTATGTCTGTGAATAGATATTCCAGGCCCCAAACCCATTACTGAGTATGCCTTCTGAAAGATGTATCTGTGTTCCTGCATCTCTTTCATATATACTATTTGTTCAAGCCTGGGATTCACTACCTTGATACTGGGATGATTTATACCTCTATTTCAAAACTGGAAGGAATTTCTTGATCAAGTGGTGACATCTGATTTCTAGGTCAGACTCAGATCATTGGGTTCATTCATTTGATGACAGCCTTGCAAATCATGGCCCCCTCATTAATTGTATATTTTACCTTTACTTATAGACTTGACTTGGAAATTTTCAAAGGAGAATCAAAAGACTTTTGCAACAAAAATGATGAAAATATGATTAAAGTTATAAAAATAAAAATATTAAAATATAACAAAATATTTGTCAGTTGATTATGATAAAAATATGATAAACTATTCATGTCTTTATACATGTTCATAGGTGTATTCACAGCAGATTAATGGACGTGCTGCATACATTGTAACTCCTTTGTGATTATAGCATCCTAGATATTAAAAATATATATATGAATCTTGGCCTGTATTTGAGAATAATTTCTCTATCACAGTGTAAAAGTTGATAATGGAGTAAAAATATTATTGATTGCCCTTGACCATTTGGATAAATTTGTTCTATGGGGTGAATTACAAAGAGAGTTTACCTGTACAAAGATATAACTTCCTTAAAATTCACTTTTTAGTGACAGTTATAAAGTCAAGGAGAAAAGAACTAAAAGATGATCAAGCTAATCAGAATGCACTGGGCTTCCTGGGAAGGCCCTAATCAAACTATCAGCTTTTTACCAACTACCTGTCAAATGCAAAGAACAGCTCCCTTTCTCAGGTGTCTTATTAATGTCAGTCAATCAATGAACATCTTTCTTCGGAGGTCTGACGACCGATAAATGTGCAATACCATTACACATAAAATAGAACATCTGCGTATTGAGAAAGGCAACAGAGGGGGGAGAATACGCGTTGAGGAATGAGTCTGAACCAAATTCATTCTGGATGATCCTTCATGGGCAGGTATACTTCAGAGTTGCCCATTCAAGGCTCAATGGTGACCCCTGTTTACTTTAAAGGTATAAGAAGAGGCTTTCCTTCAGTGGTGCAAACAGAGACCCTCTCCCTTCTTCACATTCCATCAACTACTGGTTTCATCTCCTAAATAACTCTAGAATACAAGAGGAAAAATCCATTTTTTTCCCTTCTCCAGATTTTATGGTGCTTCAGGTCATCATCAAGATGACCTCTCAAGTAGACTCCTGGAACCAGTAATCTTTCTAAAATGTCACTTCATTTTCCTGCTTACAACTGCCCAGTCCCCAGTCCCCATGTAGCCTTCAGGATGGTCCTTCTCTACTTGACCCTCAAGGCCATCATCTAACATTTTTCCCTCACCAGCCCTATCTGTGCCTCATCCCCTCTTCATACTTCACACTTGTCTTTACAGCTCTGAACTCCTTGTAGTTCTTGGATAAGCACTCTTTGGACTTTGCACATGTTATTTCCTCAACATGTTTCTTCATTTCTTTAATCTTTACTCTCTTTCCAGGCCTAAATTCAGAAGCTGCTGCTTTAAGAAAGCCTTGCCTGCCTGCTCCCTGCCATGCAAGTTATGTGCCCCTCCCATATGCTTCCAAAGTATTTTTACACTTATTTAGATTATGATTGCTAGGTTGCGTTCTGATCCATCAGCCTCTGTGTAAGCATGGAGTTTGTCTTCTGAACTAAGTATGGTCCCTATTACCAAGCAGAATGCCAGTTCTTGGGAGAAAGCAGAATGGCAGTCCTTAGGACCAAGCTGAACACGAGGGTTCTAGACATTGTCAAAAATCATGGGTGGCTACTTTCTCTAGACCAGGACAATTTTGCCGTCTATCAATATTAACAGAGAAGCAGAAGTTTTAGTTTAACGATAAACACAGTGATGAGTCGAAAAGGTTTTCTACTGCCCCTTTTATCCTCTACTCAATAGAATATTATGCAGTATTCAGATATTTCCACATCTAGTTCAGTATTCTGTTTGTGAAATCTCTTTTGTTTCAAATGTCCAAGCAGATCAAAAGCATATGGCCCTTATTTTTTGTTTTTTTTAAGTTCTTCTTTTTGGAGGTGGGGAGGAAGACAGATACAGAGGGAACAGCCCACAGCTGGGCATCTGCTTGTAGGGAAGAATGGTTCTGGCCCTTGTTGTAACGTTACTAGAGGCAGAAATGAAATTCAATCACCATCTCTTTCCTCATTTTATTTTATTTATTTATTTATTTTTGGCTGCATTGGGTCTTCATTGCTGCGCACGGACTTTCTCTAGTTGCAGCGAGCGGGGACTACTCTTTGTTGCTGTGCATAGACTTCTCATTGCGGTGGCTTCTCTTGTTGCAGAGCACAGGCTCTAGGCATGCGGGCTCAGTAGTTGTGGCACTTGGGCTCAGTAGTTGTGGCTCACGGGCTCTAGAGCACAGGCTCAGTAGTCGTGGTGCAAGGGCTTGGTTGCTCCGTGGCATGTGGGATCTTCCCAAACCCGTGTCCCCTGCATTGGCAGGCGGATTCTCAACCACTGTGCCACCAGGGAAGTCCCTCTTTCCTCATTTAAGGTGGGTTCAGTGGGCAGGTCCCTCTCTGAATTTTAAACATAATAGTAAAAAGCAAGCCGTTGCTTTTTTTTTTTATTAAGATTGTGAAATGAAACTGCTTAAGCATTACAGATTCAATTCATTACAAAAATGCCAATTGTAGCTTTCTGAGAAAGATGCACACATATCTTAATAATGAAAGGTTATAATGTTTATTTCCATTTTTCTCATAAAAGAGAAGGAAGATAAAAATCATTAACTCTATAGTGAATGAAAGAGGGCATGAATCTGAAAAGGGATCTTTGGGGAGGGCACCTGGGAGAAATAGTGGGAACTCAATTAATCTAAACAGGTGTGGAGGCCAGCTTCACATTAGTGCTCTCCAGCCTTCTTCTTCTTGCAACCTGTTCTTCCCAACTTTTCCCTCCCCTGTCTTCCCTCTGTCTCCCTCCCTGTTAAATTTCATTTTCTCAGTGAGGCCTGCTCTGATGACTCTATTAAAACTTAAAGTCACTTCCACAACTTCCAAGTCTCCCACTATCTTTACTGGTTTATTTTTTTTCCATAGGACAGAAGGCCATCTGTTTTACCACATAGCTTATTTATTCTGTTTATTGCTTATCTCCCTTCCTTAGAATATAAGGACAGGCAGTGTTGCCCATATTGTTTACTATGGCATCCCTAGTGCCTAGGACACGGCTGCCATAGAGTAGACACTAAACAGATTCTTGTTGAATGAATAAATAAACCTTACTTGTAGTTGGTCTACAGTTTTCTGGTTTGTATCTGTCCCATCTGAAGCCTTTCAGTTCTCTATCTATTCTATTTTTCTTTTATTCTCATCTCAGAAATAAATATTTCAGCCAATATTTCTATATTACTTCTCCCCCTGCTTTTCAATTTCTCAATTTTTCGAGTATCCCTGATCTGTGAAAGAAATAAAAGGAGGAAAAGACATACACAGATAAATATAGAGATAGAGATAAAGAAATTAAGATACCTTCAATCTTCAACTTAAAAGTTTTACATTAATCACAGCTCTGAATGTGTTGTTTGCACGTCATTTTGGATTTTGAAGTATCCCTATAGTAGTTTAACGCACACGCATGTACATGATTGTACACACACCACAGACACACAGACCGATAGACATACACATGGTTACACAGTAGGCTCCACTTTCCCCAAAAATCTGAGCTCAGAGAAATCAGAAGCAGCTTTTGGTATTAAGCAACCTGATAAGCTCCCTAAGGAAGATTGTTTAAAACATGTCCATATTCTTCACATTGAATAGATTTGGTTATTTCTAATCAATAACATTGACACTGAATAGATTTGGTTATTTCTAATTAGCATTCATTCTAAGTTTAATTTTTTTCATACTGTTGGATAACTACTAACAATTGCTCATAAAAGTAGGAATAGGGAATTTGAAAGTCATTCACAGTGACAAAACTAACAAACTCCTACAGATTTTGTCCATTTTCCTTTACGTTTTTGGGTAATTAGACATATCACATTGTGAGGGACCATGTCCTGAGACCTTCTTGAATTAATGCCAAATGTACAGTCTAACTATAAGTGATAAAACATTGGTCCTGCATCAATATTTATGATTATTTATGATGTTATTTAGCTAATTACAGTTAGAGAGACCTTTATGTTTTTTACCCAGTAGCTTATTTCATGTTTGCATTTTTTCAATCTTGTGATTAAAACAGATATAAATGGCAGATGAGACATCCCTCTGTTTAACACGCCACATGCCTCTAGTGAGACTGTAGCCTAACACGCTATAGATCTGAAGATTCAGTTCACATCATTATCCACGCTTCATCAGAACATCCACAGAACCTGTGCAGTGCACGCTAGGCATGTTGGAACAAATGGTATCTTCATCACAGCTTCTGGTAGTCACATTATGCAACAGCTTGTTTCAACCAATCCATAATGTACTTTGTCAAACAAGTGAGGTGAGAATGCAGTGACTAAATTCCATGTAAGCCATGAAAAAACATACCTTCTACTGTAACCTCTGGGTTCTTGTTGCTAAAGTTCAAAGAACAAAGAAATGAGTTCTGTGAATGGGAAAATGGATTAATCTGTGGAGTTAAAAATAACTCTTAATTGATTTAATGTGAACTTTGTATTCTGATTTTATACAAAGACCTCCAGTTAATAATAATTGTTTTCTCTTTCATTCTTAAGAAATAAGAAAATCCATCACATACCCTGCTTCTAGGAAGCTGTCGCTTTCTGTCATTCCGTGTTTTGTGTCATTGTCTTTTACTTCTTCATGGAGAACCATATTTCATGCATCTGCTCCACTTTTAGTTATAAAGTGTCAAGGGAGTGGTGGGAAAGGTTAATGGTATCTGTGAGATTTAATAACATTTTTTATTGTAAATCATTTCTGGTATGTATAAGAATGGTTTCCAGAGTTAATAGGCTTCACATGAACTTTGCTGAAGTCCAGCATCAGCTGTCTTCACAATCTTTACATTGTATTGATATACCTGGTGTTATTACACTCACATTATATGTGAATTTTATGTATATTACATATGCACTTTAAAAATAATATTTATGGAAATTCAAAGCACAATTATTCATTTATTTATTCATTTGTTTTGCTGAATACATACTGTGCTGGCCTTTGTGAGCGAAAAATGAGTGTGTGAATAGTCCCTGCCTCCAGATGTTTACTTGGGAATATACAACATATGACAAGAGTTTGTTGATATATATACATGCATCATACCTGTGCAGTTGACATCCTGCACACTTCTGAGGGGCAAATAGGTACAAAATTAACTCATAATAGATGGTAGGTACGGCAGGTGTCACATGTGTGTTTTATAAAATAAGAACAATAGGGATTCAGAAAAGTAGGAGAGTACACAGGCCAGAGAGCAGAGAAAGCTTTGAGGAGGAAGTGAATTTCAGCCAGACCTTCAAGTTCTATTAGCTGTTGTCAGGAAAGAAAGTAATTTGGAGAGAAACCCTAGCTTTTCCTTTGTTCCATCCTCAGTGTCTAGCAGAGGCCTTAAAAATTGCTTAGTAAATCAGAGAATAGGATTGTGGAACTTCTGTATCCTTGCCTGAATGCAGGGCAGGAGGAGGGATAGAGAGAAGGGAGGTAGCAGGTCAGGGACTGAGGGGAAGGGCATAGAACAAAGAGAGCAGTGTGGCAAGAGTAGAGGGTTCCTGTAGGGAATGTCAAGATGAGGTTGGACAGGTGTTTGAAGGCAGAATGGAGGGAGACTTGGAGACTCTGGACTCTGTCCTGTTCCTAATGAAGGAGCAATGAATATTAAAAATACCCTTAACCGAAGAGTAACATGATAAAACTTTGAAAAAAGATATGTCCACTTATAAGTAATTGCCTGATTATATCTGTCAGATAACATATAATTTCATCTCATAGCAAATTTAATCATTTGCATATGTTGACAAAGCACTCTACATTCTCTTGCTTGAAACTATTGCAGTGAACTTAACATTGTGTCATCTGGGAAGCTAAAATCTGGAAAATCAAATATGTTGGTGGTAGCAGAGCTAAAATCAAAAAGGAGGTTTCTTATTCTAAGTCTTTAACAACTGTACAATTATCTACTATTTAGAAGGTTTAAACTGGTCCAGATGATGCTGTCACAATGAAAGAAGAGGATGCTTAAGTTTATCTCTTTAGTCTTGTAGTTTTGGGAATGGAAAGCCTACTTATAATCAAGAGCTGCAAATGGCCACTTTCTCTTACCCTACAGCACCACCCAAGAACACAGCTAGAGAAGCAGGCTTTGTTTGCAGGAAAGGCTTAGCCATCAGGAGCCAAACAGAAACAGAGAATCTATTTTATTTTATTTTTGTTATCATTGGCTTATGAAGTCATATGAGTAAAGGAGGATGAACAGGTTTGGTCAGAAAATCTATAAGGCCTTGAAACTCTAAGGAGAATGGTGTTTGGTGAGTTGCTTCTCTCCCGAGGGGCGCAAGCTCCATCTGTGAGATCAAAAGACAGATTTTTACAACATTTGGTGGGGAGGGTTAAGCATTTGGAGACCACATGGAGATTATATAGGAGAAAAATCAAGGGGAAAGCTGCGTTTTGGGCTTTGGCATGCACCAGACTCGAGCAGGTCCATAAAGAACGCCCCGCCAAAGATAAACCAGAATGCCACTCCAAAAACTCCATATGTCAAAATTGTCTTTAGTGTTCTCAGTTTTTGTGTCAGCAGTTTCAATTTAGTCTTCTCATTCTATTTATATCGTTCTGAAAAGGTACAATCAGATTAAGAATATGTAAATTATATACATAGAGAGAGAGAGATGGGGGGTGAGACACTTGAATTGGCATAAAGCATTCCCACCCATTAGCTCTAGCTATTGGGAAGGGAGGGCGCAAAAGAAAGTGCAATATGAACTGTAACTTATTTTCCAACACACATATGCACGTGCATGCACATACACACGCACGCACAAAATCTATGTTAGTCCAAAATGTTTGGGGGCCTTGGGCTTTGGAGTCTGTTGAAGAATATATTTTTCACGGCTGTTGCATACTCTCTAATCTCAACAAACACTTAAAGAGCGCCAACTAAGCAAGGGGAAGTAGCCCAGAGTAATTAAAGCCAGCTGAGAGCCAGACTGTTCTGCAGAGCCCCAGCTGTCTGGTGGAGGCTGTGCGACCTTTGGGCAAACACCTGCTTCCTCAGCTGCATTTCCATCACTGGTAAAATGAAGATGGAAACAGTGCCTATAGTTGTGGTGAGCACTAAATGAGATAACACATCTTGTGCACATGGTAAATGCTCAATAAATATTCTTTATTACTGTGATTATGTGCCAGGCATAACCTCAACCAGACTCTCATTGCTGCTTGGAAATTCTTGTATTAATCTGTTGTGGACTCTAATTTGTATTCCTCACAGCGGCCCCTAAAACTATTTCACCCAATTTATCGCCTTATTCTCACCAGACTTTCTCACTCTAGATAGTGAGATCTTGGAGGGCTGGGATTACAGCTTATTTATTCTTATATTTCCCAGATTGACATATAGATGGTACACACTGAAAACACTTACTGAATGAATATGTGAAGGACAGCAAGTCTTTACTGAGTCCACTGTCTTTATTTAGCATATAATCTAATTGGCTCGGAAAGACAAACATAAAAAGAATAATATCATGCAAATAAGAATACAATGAAGCACAAGCTTTGTACAGAGAATAAAGACTATGGTGTTGAAGAGAGGAATGATAGCAGAGAGGCTGAAAACAGTGAGTTGAGCCAGAAGTTTATTTGTGTCTTGAAGGTTGTGTAGTTTACATATGCAGAGGGGATAATGCTATCATTTCCTGTGAGAAGTCATTGTACATTTCTGAGCAGAAAAGTGGCGGGTTGATGACAGAAATGTTCAGAGGGGACTAGTCTATAAAACCTTTAAAGATATCTTGGGACAAAGAAAAAATGTTACACATGTTTTTAAAAGTAAATCTTTTAACTTTACAGAGACGAGGAAGATTATAGAAACAATATAGGTTTTCCCATCATTTGTCAGATTAGAAGACTGAGACCATAGGAATTTAAAAAATGGGGAATTTACTAATTCTTAAAAGATGTGTAATGAATAACATCCATAGGCTTATCATAGTGTCTGCAGGAAATAGCCTCCCTTTTCATTCCCTGTGACCCAGAGGTGGTGGGTAAAGCTGTAGGCACCGGAGTCAGTGTTCTAAGTTCTCAAGCCTGTGAGTTGAGGTCTTCCTGTTTTCCAGAATGATCAATCAACGTACAAATTGAACTTCATAAATTCACCGTGAAAAAGGAATACTGCATGGGTTAAAGTTGTATTTGAAGGTTGGACTTATAGCCTGGTTGGTAGACTAGCCCCCAAATAGATCACTCCTTTTAGCCAATGGTTTCAGAGGTACATGGAACAGAATTAGTCATCAGATAAGAAGAACCAGAGGAAAAATATTGTGCAATCACTCTCTCTGCATTAAACAGAAATGCTGAACTCAGAGTCATTAATTATGCATGTGGACCTACCTGATCCCTGTATGTCATTAGTTTATAATGAATGTAAGTCTCCTTTCCTGGCTCTTCACTCAGATCCTACTGACATCTGGCTAGACATGGCCATGAAGATCCCTCTTGACTGCAGAGTCAAACAGTAAAATATATGCAAAGATAGAGTTTCTCACTGAAAAGTGGATGTCATTAAAGCAGGGTGGGATTTGGGTGCTGTCAACAAAATGCCCAAGAGATAAGGAACAATATTTTGGAAAAGACAATCAAAACCATTTTTGTTTAACATTGCCTTTGAATTTTCACAAAAGATCCATATAGGCTTTAAAAGTATGTCTTTTTTCCTAAGGGTTAACTTTTTCGTCTTTGTTTCTTCCTTTTTAATAGATCGAATTTACGACTGTGTCTTCTCCTGAAAGTTCCATCATGTTTTATGGTGGTTTTCCCATCCTCTCTCCTCCCAATAGATGTGAAACCATTATTTAAAGACTTACTGCCAGAGGTGTCAAGAGTTTATAGAAAGCAGAAAAGATTGGGAAAACATGATGTGAAATCAAAATTAGGGATTGAAAAGGTATCAGAGGAGGAGAACTAACATGAAAAATTATACGCTCTGGAGCAAGACTCCAGAACTCACATTCTGATTCCACTAAATACCAGCTGCATAATCCTGGGCAAGTGATTTACCAATCTGTGCCTCAGTTTCCTCATCTGTGAAATAGTGATAATTACATTACCTGCCATGAAGGGTTTTGTGAGGATTAAATTAACAATACAGCTAATACAGCTAGGGCACCTTGAAAAATGACTGACAAATGGGAAGTATGTATTAAGAGTTAGCTATTACTGTTTTTCCTATAATTAGTATTTATTTAGAGTACAATATTTTTATCATGCAAATCTGATAATTCCTCAGGAAATTTAAGCACTGAGTTCGAGTCATGTGAGTCAGGAGTCAACCTGAGCCCAACCAAACCTAGGTCTTCTGGTTTCCAATTCTATTTGCAGATAGGGAATAGAAAATTTGCTCTGGTGAAAACCAGATTTGTTTCAGTTCCCAAACTGAGTTCTGACCAACACGTAGATTACTTTCACACAATGGAAAGGAACTTTTGTTTATTTTCTTTGCAACCTTTTCTCTATGCTCAGGAAATCCCAGTGTCCCTAGAAGTTTGTGTTGCCTTTAAGGCATTTTTTTTTTTTTTTTTTTTTTTTTTGCGGTACGGGGCCTCTCACTGTTGTGGCCTCTCACTGTTGTGGCCTCTCCCGTTGGGGAGCACAGGCTCTGGACGCGCAGGCTCAGCGGCCATGGCTCACGGGCCCAGCCACTCCGCGGCATGTGGGATCCTCCCGGACCGGGGCACGAACCCGCGTCCCCTGCATCGGCAGGCGGACTCTCAACCACTGCGCCACCAGGGAAGCCCGCCTTTAAGGCATTTTCGTTTTCTTTCCAATTCTTGGAGTTTGTCAGTGTGTAAGCCAAATATAGCATTTGAGCTGAAGGGAGAGCATTGTTTGCAATAGCATTGTCTTTTCTATATTGTCCCTAATTCCCTCCTCTAAAAGGTCTTTGCTTCCTGTGTTCAGCAAGCACACACATTGAGCCTGCATCTCCATTCAACATCGACAAAGAAACTTTTCTGTGTCGAGGGATATCTATCTGGAAATGTACAAGTGGAAAGATCCCTAAGATCTTACTTTAAATGGAAGCTAGAAGAAACTGTGTATCTTGTAGTTCAGGCCTGATACAGTGTCTATGTAAAAGATTTGTGAAGGGTGGAAGGAAAGAAAATATCACATACATCCTGTCCTCTTTTTAAAGTTTCCCTTCTTAGTGTAGTAAGCTGGGGAAGAGGTAGTTTTTCTGGACCAGAACATTTGTCCAGAGTATCTGGAAACAAAGCTTTTGGCAAGAGAAAAGAGTGCCAATATGAAGAGCCTAACAGAGAAGCTCCCCTGTGCCTGTGTGCTTGTGTTGGGTTCTGTTCAGTGAAGTGAACAGATTGGAACCCCCGGTACTCTCTTAGCTCAAGGTCTTCGTCCTCTACTCAGAAGCTTCCCTCCAGTTGAACAGGCAGTCAAAATTCCTACACTTCTAAGGTCCCCTCCTCAGACCCTCTCAGATCTTCAATATCCAACTTTAGTGCCTGGGAACATATTATTTTTTTTCGTGTTTCCGATGGAGAGCTCAGAAAAGAAATTATACAAATTCTGAAATCCACACTTTTAGGGATTTTTACTGTTCTACAAGGAAGTAACCCGTGGACACTACTTGTGTAGCTAGAGCCTACATTTTAGGTAGAAAATAAGCTAAAGAAGATTGGACAGCCTCAAGAGGATACCTGAATCCTGAAATCTCTCCCACATCAAACCTAAAACTCTTCACTCCTTAAAGTACATGAAGTTCCACTCATGAGCCTTTCACTTAGGTATATGAATTCTCCTGAAAATTCGGAGGATCCCCACAAGGAGGTTACAAAAGACTGTTAGAGTCCACACCGCTTACTGTGCACTGGTTTAGTCAGATGGCTTCACTCACCTGCCATTAGGGTACTCAATAATAGGAGAGGTAAGAGTAGTTTTATAGCAAAAGCTGGTTATACAGGGACTATCCTGGCTGAACTACTGGTATTAAAGTCATTTAACCTGTTGTACAGAGCACAGCTATGGTATAAAACAGCTAAAGGAAGAAGGCAGAGCGAATGTGCGCATGTTAAGGGCTGGGGGGACATGTGGGACATGGGAGGATGTAAAAAGGGAATGGATTCCTTTCTCCCACCTGCCCACTCATCTTCCAAGTTTGGTTCACTTTAAAATTGTGCCTAGATAATTCTGGCCCCGTTTGTTGCCAGTACAATGGTCTAGTTCCGACAACTAAGAGCATCTTATGGATTGGGGAGATTATATCTTTAGTGAAAGCTAAAGCTTATTAGCTTTTTCAAAAATCTGATTGGACTGGAGTTGACTTTCTAAACTCTCTTCTAATTATATAATTGGCATTTTAAAGTTCTATCAACACAGGTAATAAGAGCAAATATAAAGTATGCATGTATCATTGCCAATATAAGAAGTATCTTAAAATTTGTACTAAAAAGCTATAAAAAATTTGAAGTAATGTTATACAATATTATGTTTAGAAAAGTCATTTTATTCTAGTCTCTTTTAAGGCTCATGAAAATGAATTATCCGTTGCCACAGTTTTCTTTCCAATTTCATTTTTACAAGTAGTTGTCAATAGACAGTTAAAATAAGGCCAAGCCAAAAATACTCTTCTATAAATGCTTACTAGATATCAACTGGTGTATATAACCAGAGAGAATTTATAGCCTAAACAGACCAGAGTGGAAGTTTCTTAAACTTGAGTGTGTATAACAATTACCTGGGGAGATTGTTAAAATGCAGATTCTGATTCAGTAGTCTGGGGTGAAATCCCAGGTTCTGTATCTCTGACAAGCTCCCAGGTGACCAGATGCTGCTGGTCTGCAGGCACAGGGCTAGAAAGCCAGGCAGCAGTGATTACAAAGTTAACAAGAAATCATCTTAATCTCCTTTACCCCTGTATCCATCTCTCTGTTCATCAACCTGGAGTGACCTCTTTAAGCATATACGATATTCTTTGAAATAAGAAGAATTTGAGCAATAGACATGGGTATCAAAGATAACTGCAGTGAGTCCTTGGAAACCAGATGATGTTACAGGAATTTGAACGTCTGCTTGCCTTAGCAACAGTGCCTGGGAGGTCCAGCCTGGAGCACCTTCTGATGACTCTAAGGGAAGTTAGTTTAACTGTTAATGGCAGTGTCCTTCCCACCCTCATCCTTACATTCATACTCATATATTGCTTAGTGCTGTAGCATTTAAAGTGCTTTTTCTCCTGTGTAATCTCATTTTTGCAACAGCCCTCTGCAATAAATGGATGAATAATAGTAATAATAATTTGCATTATTATTATTATTTGCATTTTACAGATGAGGATCTGAGCAACATCACATAATGATATAGAGGAGCCAGGGCTGTAGGCCTAGTTCTCCTAATGGGCTCTCGGATTCTTTATACGTAACCCAATCCTACCCCCCACTCTCACTCCCGATCTTATGTAAAATATATGTAAAAAGAAAATAGATAACAATTATGTATGTAAAAAGAAATAGATAACAATAACACACACATTCCTTTCACTAAAGTGACTTGCTTGTTAAAAAACGCAAAGCCCTCCTTTCTGTGGCTGGTCGGAGACCGATGTGCTCTCTGGAAGATACCACTTCCAAGATATCCCAGCAGGGGGCACTGTGGCATCGGAATTCAGCTTTGCTTGCTGTCAATGGTTCCAAGGTGGTTTTTTGTTTTTTTGTGGGTTTTTTCCCCATTCTATTCATTCCCCCCCCCACCGCCCCTTGCGTTTTCACTAGATCCTTATTCACACTTATTAGACTGGCAGCTGATATTCATCCCTGGAAAGAGTTTATCATACTTTATCATTTAAGCACAGGGGGTATGGTTGTGTGTGTGTGTGTGTGTGTGTGTGTGTGTGTGTGTGTATGAAAACTATGGAATAATTTATGGCTGATACAGCAAATATCAACTCTCTCACAAAAATAGTTTCTCTTGTATCTTTCCTTTTTTAAATTTAATGGGGGTAGTGAATTTGTGAGATAAATGAAGGCTCTGTAACTTTGATCCCTTGGTGCCTATAGCAGATGCAGGTTGTGCTTACTTTTCTTCTGCTACAGATTAATTTTATTTTCCAAACAGGCCAATAGATAAAAGAAGATAAGCAATGCTTGTCTGAGTTCCTCAGGGTTATTATTTTCCTCAGATCCAATCAGAATAAAAGGCTGCTGTCCTAGGCAGGTCCAAAGATGAGCAGCTAGCTTCTCGTGTCAAACCTTCAGTTCGCTCCATGGGGATGCTTCCAACTCCCTCATCCCCAGGCCAGAAGGGAAAGAGAAGTCCCCTTTGGAAGCACAGAAGCTGAGCTGAGGCCTCCCAGAAGGAAAAAGGCTGTGGCAGCTTTTCATAGCTTTCCCCAGCTTTGAATGTAGCAACAAGATGTTGAAATATCAGGGAGGGATTTTGGAAAAAATCACCCTGGTTGTGTTCTGAGTCACTTTTAAATGAGATTTTTTCTTTTGTTTATTTGTAAGGAAATAAAATGCCCCTTATAGGCTCTCCTGAGAACTTGCCCACCTCACAATGGTATCAGTATGGAATTGCCCCATCATCCTCTGTGCCTTGGCCTTTTGTCTGCCAATAGATACAACCAATTAAAGATTTGTCAGGTCAGGGCTCAGCTGCCTTCGGTCTAGTCTAGTATCTGGTGTCTCATTGGGATACCACAAGTCACGCTATGGAAGGAGTGGAATAATCAAACTTTGTGAACTGGAAGGAATCATAGAGATTTTTGTTTTCTAAGGCAGTCAGCTCCTCCCACCCCCGCCGCCCCCATGAGGAAGCCACGTCCCCAGTTGTCACATCATTTGCCAAAGGGCAAATATCTAGTTTCCAGGCAGAGGCCAGAACCTCCTTTTCTGACTCTCCTGCAATCGATTTTACTCTTCAGCAGTGATTTTTCAAACCACTGTCAATATAAATATTTGATTCAAACATATACATTAAGAATACTTTTACTAGCAGGACTTTCCATCTAAAAAAATAGATTTAAAAAATGAGTCCCGGGCTTCCCTGGTGGCACAGTGGTTGAGAGTCCGCCTGCCGATGCAGGGGACACGGGTTCATGTCCCGGTCCAGGAGGATCCCGCATGCCGCGGGGCGGCTGGGCCTGTGAGCCATGGCCGCTGAGCCTGCGCGTCCGGAGCCTGTGCTCCGCAACGGGAGAGGCCACAACAGTGAGAGGCCCGCGTACCGCAAAAAAAAAAAAAAAAAAAAAAAGAGTCCCATTTTAACAGCATAAAACTCATCAATGTAAGCATCTTACCAAAGTTAAGTTGAAAGACGAACTTCAAAGGCTAAGCAAAATGCTTGGTATCACATGTGAGGACAGTCTAGTAACAAGGCCAGAGATACTCAAATTTGGGAAAAAACTCAAGTTTGAGATATTACATTGGTTAGTTCACTTTTCTCGGGATTGGGAAAGGACTGCAGTATTTCAGTATTTCAGTCTTGGAGGAAGCATCTCTCAGCGCAATTCACGAGACTTACTGTCCTGAAATTTTGTTTTGAAGTGATTATGCAGTACTACAACTGAATAATCAATTCTGGACCTATCATCTACATACTACTGAAGTATATTCATATCTTCAGTTTCTACCCAATCTTATAAAATATACTCTCCTTCCCTTCGTAAAACAGTCTCCTTTGTTTGCCCAAAACACACTTTTTATAAGTTTCAGCATTCAGAATTCTAGCATTTTAAAAAACTTAATTGATTTTAATTTATTAAGTTTTTAAAAAACTTAATTTAATTTAAAATTAGGACAGAACCTTATTTGTCCACACTAATATGGGGGGGAATATATTTTTCCTTTACCGTTTTTTTTTTTTTATATTTATTTATTTTTTAAATTTTGCTGTGTTGGGTCTTCGTTTCTGTGCGAGGGCTTTCTCTAGTTGCGGCGAGCAGGGGCCACTCTTCGTCGCGGTGCGCAGGTCTCTCACTATTGCGGCCTCCAGACGCGCAGGCTCAGTAGTAGTGGCTCACAGGCCCAGTTGCTCCGCGGCATGTGGGATCTCCCCAGACCAGGGCTCAAAGCCGTGTCCCCTGCATTGGCAGGCAGATTCTCAACCACTGCGCCACCAGGGAAGCCCCCTTTACCCTTTTAAGGTCTCAACTGGGACCCCTGTAACTAAAGTGATTAACAAGTGAAAAGCATGCAAATTTATTTAATACAGGTTTTATATGACGTGGGAGCCTTCATAAGGAAATGAAGACCTGAAGAAATGGTTAAACCTTAGTGTTTTTAAGTTAGGTCTGGTGAACAGTGGAAAGTCATGGGAAGGTACGATAGGATAAAGAGCGTGAGCTAAGTGTAGTAAACCAGGGAAATTTAGCAAGGTCTGTTCCTTCAGATTCCTCTGTGTCCCTGGTCTTTGGAAAATAGGATGCTCCTTTCCTCTGGGTTTAGGGAGGGTGCCTCTCACATAAGGGTTTTATGACCTACTTCAGAAGAAGTCAGAAAGTCCTTCCTACACATGTCACTTCTCAAATTCCTTCAGCTTAAGCTATTCAGTATGCCAAGTGTATATTCAGTGTCATATTTTGGGGTTATTGTGTTTTGAACTCCATCATTGACAAGGTTGTTCATTTATACCAACGAAGTCCAATGGAAGCTTCTTAATGCAACTTTACCTGGAAACTCTCTGGTCTAGCTAGGGTGTTCTTGTGGTTTTGCTAATGAGAATCTTATCTTGTTCTCCAGGCATTGATGCCTTTTGGTCTTAGTTATTTATTTAAGTTTTATCAGTTTTGCTTCTCACATGTCCATTATAACAAGAAATCTAAGGATTTCAAAAATACTTTATTATGTTTATTTATTATGTATTACCAATTATTAATTATATATTATTAATTGTGTATTATTTATTATGTCCCCACTTTATTATGTTTATATAAGTAATTGGGTTTCTGAGCACCCGCCAACATACAGCACCCGCCAACGTACAGCACCCTTTTACCTTCCAAGGTTCTTAACGAGTTGACAGTTTAAAGGGGGTGGGGAAGGGTGGGTGAAAAACAAATAGCCTGCTATGTATCTCGTTTCTGTAACATGGAAAAGCTCATACATGCTGGGAATATAGGAAATATGTCAATGTAGAGGAAAGTCACACTGCAGCCTTCATTTGTGAGTCTCCTGTCATGTTGATGTTCTACACCAGCAAGTAACAGTAGCTGCATGCAAAGTATTCAGACAGGCCAAGACATCAAGCGCTGGGGGAGCCAAGTACAGTTGCCCATTCAACTCATGTTCTTTCTTGAGGTGCAGTTGGGCCACAAGCTGTGTTCTACAAGTGTGGATCATACTGTTCTCCTCACATTTGGCACTTTGCTCATGTCTCCATGACCTAGCATCTGCAATTCTTTCTCTGTCCGTCAGGCAACACTCACCTTTTAATTTCAACTGACCTATTCTTTACTATATGTATTTATTAAAAATGAAATGTTTTCCAATGATAGTATTTTTATTAGGATTATTACTACTTTTACAAGTGTTCTGGTTACACAGTTGTGTAGATTTGGGGTAGTATAATTTTTTGCCGAATACAGCATTTTGCAAGAACACATACACTGATGAAGACCAATCTGAAGAACGTCACTAAGTTGTGAGAGCCACCTGAACCTGCTATCTGAGCCCTGGTTAGGCAAACCTAGCTGCCTGGCATGCAAGTGAGGGACCATGGGCAAGATGCACCCGTGGAGCAGAGCCCTCGAAGGAATAGAGGGACCTGAGGTCCCACTAGAAGTCCTCTCAAGAGGAATAAGCATGGGACTGAGTGGAGCTTGCCTAATTATTTTTGCCAAATTTCCCAGTCAAAGGCAGAGAGACAAACTAAGAAGAAAAAATTAAAATCCTTCACCATGGACTAGAGAAGATGTATTCCCCTGTAACATAGTGGAAAACATTACTAGAAAATTGTGAAAATGTTGAGCAAGTCATGGAAAAATAAAATAAAAGGCAAATAACCCATTCTTCCTTGAGAGGCAGTTATGCTCAATAATTGAAAATATTTCTTTCCAGACCTTTTCCTATGTCAACCTGGTTTTATGGAACATGTAGGAGTAGGCTTTCTGTCTGTCTCTCCTTGAATTCACATATACTAGTCATTTAAAAAAATGACTCAGGTCCTCTAAGAATGCGACCCTTTAAAATCTGGTGAAAAACATAAAAACAGAAAGAGAGAGAGAGTAGAATAATCAACCTTATTCTCTGTTTGAGTTGTGCTTTTTTAAAATCCATTATGGCCTCCAATCAGTCCTGCAAATACTCATGCACATATTCACCCAGGCACGTTATAATTTATTCCAGCTGGGTAGAAAAGAAAGTTTATTTTGTGTATGTGCTTGTACACCTGCTCTCCCACCCCTACCATCAGTAAGAGAAAAGGCTGGCTGAAGGGCAGGGCGTCTCTCTGCCCCACCATTAGGCTGATAATTGAACAGCGTATCCCCTTTACACTTCTAAGCCTGATATAGTGGAAGTCTAGAAATGAGAATAGAAAACACATGGGGAAGCCACCTATTTAGGAAACAAGTACATTTCCAAACCAGTTGAACATAAGTAAATCCTGCCCAAAGGCAGTTCCCATTATTCCCAGTGACCACAGTCTTGCAAATGGAAATGTCTCTTGGATTTCTCTATACAGGGAGACAACTGTAGGCATGTTAATTGTCCTTCCCAGTTTAATCCACTATAATAAATTGTTTACATTTTCACAGGCATATGTATGTGTGAGGTCTTGTATGCATCCTATATGAGATGCATGCACATATGTTTTCCATGGTTTATTTTTTTTCTCATTGACTAACATAATAAGTCCCTTGGCTGTATTTTCATTTTTCTCCTTTTTTTAAAAATTTAAATAGAACTCCAATGCTCGCATAACATTGCATTCAAATTGTACATACTCTTTAGTTACCTGACTTTACCAGTTGTACTTTCTCAAGAGAAAATAATAAGAATGCTAAGATAATAAGTACAATAGCCAGTAAGCTTTAGCACAGGCTGAAATTTTAAAATTCTGTGGTGCATGAATCTATGAAAACAGTGATCTTAGTGGAGACAAAATAATGCAGGTTTGCTGAACAGTTCTATGTGTGCTGAGAGTTATTGGGAAAACTAGCCAAGAAATCAATCCCATTTAATAGGAGAAAAACACCCAAAGAGTCTATAGAACTGAGAAATTCCAGAGCCTCTTAATTCATAGTCACCTTTGCTTGTGTGTAAAGCAGTGTTTAAATTAAGATGATGATCATGATTTTTTCAGCATTCTTCTCTTTCTGTGTTAAACAATTCAGAATATCCTCCCCTTACTTGCAGAGTTATGATCTCTTGTTTTGAACATTGCAGGGTTTTATTTTGTTTTGCAATTTTATTCTATTTGTTGATCGATTAATTGATTGCAATTAGAATGAGACTTTTTTTGGCACCATTTTATACATAAACATTTCTGTTACTATAGAGGAATATGAAACTGAGTCAATGACACCAGTAAAACTCCTAAAGGAGTTTTAAAAGCTAAAAAATAAATTTATTCTGCCTTCGCCACTCTAAATACAGTTGGTTTTCTTTTGAGTCTACCCTACCCTTTTTACTGACAATAGCCAGAAAGCAACTGTGAATGAAGGGTTCTCTAGATCAATTTTTTTTTTTAATTTTGGCTGCACTGGGTCTTCATTGCTGTGCGCAGGCTTTCTCTAGTTGCGGCGAGTGGGGGCTACTCTTCATTGCTGTGCGCAGGCTTCTCACTGTGGTGGCTTCTCTTGTTGCGGAGCACGGGCTCTAGGCATGTGGGGTTCAGTAGTTGTGGCTCACGGGCTCTAGAGTGCAGGCTCTGTAGTTGTGGCACACGGCCTTAGTTGCTCCATGGCATGTGGGATCTTCCCGGACCAGGGCTCAAACCTGTGTCCCCTGCACTGGCAGGCGGATTCCCAACCACTGCGCCACCAGGGAAGTCCCTAGATCAATTCTTAAATCAAAAATCATTGAAAAGCTCAGATTAGGAGCATTAGGAGCTTGTGTCTTGGTCAGGAAATGGCCAGTGAACCTCTCTGTAAGCTTTAGTGTCCTCATCTGTACCGTGGATGCAATAACAGGACCTACTGCTCAGGGTCGCTGCTGGTATTTGGTCAGGGTATGCAAGCCACTTGCCAGAGTCCATGGCCCATAGGAAGAAGGCAATAAATCTCATTGTCCTTGTCGTTCTTTGCTTACACTTCATCACGGCGACCAGAGAACCTTAGAAGACTGGTCTCTTCACTGTCGTGAAGGTTGGTACATCAGCGTTACATGTTTCTGTCCTAAAGCATACAAGACAGATGGCAGAGGGGCGGTGTCACTGATTGTCACTCTGATAGTTTATCCCCTCTGGCTCATTTTCTCATGTCATTTGAGGTGTTGGCTACAAAATACAGCAACCAAAGCTTCCCCATGGTTGCTGTCACAGGGCCACAATAATACAAAAAGTAGAGAGAGCCAGACCAGTCATCAGGGTTTGCGGTGGGGCCCTGGCACAGCATCTCCTGAAGTCCTGTGTCTGCTTCCAGGAGGAGATCAGCACTGGAACTTGCTATTCCTCAAAGAGAATCAAGGTAGTAAGTTCAGTGTCTTCCCTTTTCCCCTCCAGAACATGCCTCAAGCTCACAAGAAGGCACAACACCCAACAACTTTGACCTGAAGTTTTAAGGAGCCTAAAATACACCTTTTCCATGTAAAATTGTTCAGAAACCTGTCCTGGAAAATATGAAGAATAATTAAACATAGGCTCATTGCTGTTTTGCTTGATAGAGTACCTTACGGTTTCTGAGTTTTAATACTTGTGGCTCTGGAGTGTTTGAGTCCATGGACGCCATGTGGACTGAGAGCTCTGTGTCCCTCTCTGGTTGCACGTATCTCCCCCAGCCCTGCCCTGTGATCATGCCTCTCTCCCTTTTTTTTTTTTTCCCCTGTACGCGGGCCTCTCACTGCTGTGGCCCCTCCCGCCGCGGAGCACAGGCTCCGGACGCGCAGGCTAAGCGGCCATGGCTCACGGACCCAGCCGCTCCGCGGCATGTGGGATCCTCCCAGACCGGGGCACGAACCCACGTCCCCTGCATCGGCAGGCGGACTCTCAACCACTGCGCCACCAGGGAAGCCCGATCATGCCTCTCTTGCACACTACATTAGGAAGCACTAGAGCAACACAAGCAGAGTTGTTAACGTTGAACAGAAGTTCTCAGTCATTTTTTAACCACAGTCCTCATGACCCATTCCATTCTAAACACACAGAACTCTTGACAACAATGAAACATCACTATACAGAAAATTCAAACAGGATGGGGTGTGCGTATCATTTGCTTTGTAAACAGGAGTGTAGATGATTCATATTTGTCTGCTATGGGTAGATGTTCTAAAGTCTAGCCTTAAAGCAATTATGGGTCACCAATAGCTTTGATTCAAATACGCATCATTACACAGAGTAGGATAAGAATCGTTAATGAGTTAAATTGACAAAAATGAAGTTTAAATAAACAGAAATTTGTAATTTAAAGCAAGAATAATGGTACTTGAAAACCTCCTCCTCTGCTCTCAGTGCCCAAGATGCTTTGATAAAAGAGTATCTCCCTCCTCAATTTTGGCAGTTCTGGCTGTCTGCATGTGTTCACGTCCCAGGTGCTCTTTGCATTACTCCCAGGTGTTGTGCAGCAGCCAGATTTCTCATTAGGATATTGAATTAGAATTCTCAGTAAACTCTATTAAGTACTAATTTTAGTTTATGAAGACTAAGTTTTAGTAATTCAGTAACTAATAGGTTACTAGTAAGGACACCATAGACACAGGTAAATGGCCACCTGCATTCTTAATCCCTAAGGACCTCACATATTTGGATTAATTTAGCCTTTAGGGTCAGCAGGGGTGTCCTTGAGGCTTGCTAGTGGCAAGTGAGCTCTACACTGAAAATTACCAATGTAGACTAGACCTAGCGATCAGAAAGACAAGGGTTCAAGGTCCTCTTTAACAGCTGTCTGATGTAGGACAAGTTACCTAATTACTCTCAGTTTCTTATCTCTAAAATAGGAATTCTTAGATCTCATGGAGCTGTCACAAGGAATTTAAATAATATAATACCTCTACAGCGTTTATCACATTGCCTGGTATAAGTTGTTCTATAAACATTAGCTATTGTGATTCACTTTGTTGTCTTCCAGAGGTTTCAATGGAGTAGGATAGGAGTACCTTGGAAGTGAGAGTTGCATATTCAATTGAAGTGAATGAAATCAGACTGTATTTTAAGACTAGCATATAAAGACCCTGTTTTGTTTTTGTCTAGAGCTGATATATATGTTGGGAGCCACTGCCATATAAGAAGTGGCTAGATGCCTTGTCATACATTTCAGGTTATTGAAAAGGATTTGAATTTCGTCTTAAGTGTGAGGGGAAGCCATTGATCATTTTTCGATCATGGGAATGGCTATTATTTTTCAGTACAGAACTCTGGCTTCAGTGTAGACAATAGATTTTAGAGTAGCATGGGAAAAAGGAAACCTGTTAGGATGCCCTACTGGATGTCCACACAGGAGATAGTGGTGTAATATTCGTCTGAACACAAGAAGTGGTCAAATTCCAGATTCATTTTGAAGGCTGAGCAGACAGCACTTGCTGACAGATAAGATGTGGGGAGAGAAAGCAGGAATAAATATATTCTTTAATTTTGACCTGCTAAACTGTGAAAATGGTGGTGTCACTAGGGGAAACCCAGGTTGAGAATGGAAAAATGAAAAAGAGCTTTTTCTTTTGTGGGGGAGGAGTGGGGTAGAGAAGAGGTTTTTGTTATTATTGTTGCTGTTGTTTGGTGGTTTTTTTAGGCTTTGGTTTTGAGACATAAAATCAGAAATGTGGTTTTGACATGCATAGTAGACATCCAAGTAGAGAAATCAATCAGGATTTCCAGAAAGAGTTGGGGCTGGAGACTCAAATGTGTGATACTCACATCTAGATTGATTAAAGTCCCAGGACCAGATGAAATTACTCAGAAAAGGAGTTTAGATGGAGAAGAGGTTTGAAAGCTGAGCCTTCTGATACTTGGAGGTCATAAAGAACAGAATCTAGCGAAGGAGACAGAACAAGTGGCCAGCAAGGTGGGAAAAGCAGAACTAGCGTGTGACATCTGGGAAGCCAAGAAAATAAAGTGTTTCGAGGGAGAAAATAATCTACTATGTCAAATACTTTATTTGTGGAGGTAGAGAAACAGTTCTCAAAATACAAATCCTAGGAAATGGCAACACAGACGACAAAATGGCTTCTCTCTTGAGGTGACACCTGTTGATTTGAAAATGTCTTAGGGCTGTTTGCTACCTGTGCTTTGTGTAGCATAATTTTCTTCCTTCTTTTCTTCTTTCCCTGGGAATTGCATGGGTCAGCGGCAAGTGAGCAGTAATTTTGTCAGATTCCCATGTATAAAGTCAGGAAGAAGTAGATTAAGCCTATTTTTCAAATCCTCTTATTCCTACTTAAAAAAAATGTCTTCATATAACAAACCACAGAGAATAAACTACTAGGAAGAATGAAGTTTCTATGAAAAAATTGAGGAATAATATTTTTTTATCCCAGATTTTCACAAAATCCAAAAGAAGAAATGATTTACTTTGGAATAGCTTAATTTTACTCATCATTTTTTTGGTAAATCCCTTCTACACATTTTTCAAAGCCAAGGTATCTTTACTCCCTTAAATGAACAGGCAAATTTCTGTTTTGCCTGTTTTGAAAATGACACACTATCCTCTAATCCATCTTCCTGGAATATTTCGTGGAACTGCTACCTGAAATGCCACAAAGCTCCAATTCTAACAAGAAGATAAATTAAATGACTGAAAGGCTAGGTATCGTTAGGAATGCAACTTTGTCTAAAGAGGTTGCTCAGTTCCAAGACTAAATGGCAGTAAGGAGGAAAGATGGAAGTAATATGTAGTCTTGGAAACTAAGGATTTTAAGGGTTTTAAAGGAGGAAACAATCCAGTATGTAGATACTTTATCTTGTTAGAGAAACAGCCTACAAATTATAAACCCTGGAAAATGATAACATCCAGACAACAAAATGGCTTCTCTCTTGAGATGACACCTGTTGAATGGAAAATATCTTGAGTTTATTTGTGCCCTGTGGTTTGTCTATCATAGTTCTCTCCTTATTTCTTCTTTCCCAGGAATGTTGCCATGTCTTTCAGCTTTTAAAGAAATAAGATTTTAAGTAACATTTGCTGATTTTTAAATATTGATCACTTTGCTTTTAATACATTGCTTGGGCCAAACCACTAAATTTGTAGTCCTGATCTAACTATAGGGGCTACCTATTTGAAATCTCTTCTCTACTCTTTGTTTTCACATGCTTATTCATTTACAGAACACAGATTTATCAAGCAACAACTAGACCGATGTAAAGAATATGACTCTTATTATTAACTTTTACTTTATCTTCCATTACTTTATCTCAGTTCTCTCTTTTTCTCTAATGATCACATTATTCTGGTCTAAGCATATATCTCAAAAAATTAGTACTGTCTTATAATATTTACTATTTAGGTGTCTTTTTTTAAAAAAAAAATCTTTTTACCTTGTTGCAATCTAGCTGACCTTCTTATGATTTAGATGAATTGACATTTCCATTTCTCTTCCGTGATCCTATTACCTAGCAATTTTTTAGAGGCAGTGTTGGCAAAACACTAGTAGAGTGAAAAGCATCCTGTGATGGAATTCTGTAATCTAATCTCAGTCCGCCCTCTCTTTATCAGGTAATGATGATGGGGGTGGCTGTGGGGATTGGAAAGAGAGCAGAGCAGTCATATAAAAAGCTTATTTAAGGGCTTCCCTGGTGGCACAGTGGTTGAGAGTCCGCCTGCCGATGCAGGGGACACGGGTTCGTGCCCCGGTCCAGTAGGATCCCACATGCCGCAGAGCGGCTGCTCCCGTGAGCCATGGCTGCTGAGCCTGTGCGTCCGGAGCCTGTGCTCCGCAACGGGAGAGGCCACAACAGTGAGAGGCCCGCATACTGCAAAAAAAAAAAAAAAAGCTTACTTAAGAATGTATTTGCATTTAAATTTCTCCTTTAGGGTACTTTTGTTAGTTCTAGTATTATTAAATAGGTTTGGTTTGATAATTTATCACTAGTTATTGTATAAATAATATGTGTGATCAAGTCATCTTAGAAATGCATGATTGGCTCTGTCAGTGATGAGCAGATAATCATTCAAAAAAGAGACACCTCAGTGATTAGCATAGATGACAACTATTTGATAAATTGATAGCCAGGTTTCATAACCTGCCTCATTAAGTAGCAGCAAAAATTAATCTGCAGAGATGTTTACAAGTGAAAAGAAGTTAATTGCTCATAAGACTTTTTAAAATTATCAGAAATATATGTTATTAAATGAGACAGTCCCCTTGTATATCCCTCTCTGAATTGTACAGAAGCATGAAACAAAGAAAAGAAAAGTTGCAATCGAGGAAATTACTTTCAATTGTTTCTCATTCCTCCCTAAGCCATTTGTTGCTGCCTGGGCATCTTACTTCTCATTCTTCTGTGTAAATTAGAAGCTTAGTAACCAGCAGAGAGTTTCAGATCTGGGATTAAGATTCATTGATCCATTTGGTAAAAGCCAGCCTGTGTTATTAGTTCACTGGAACTTAAACTAGAATAGGAACCCTTGCCAGAAAGTCCCATTCTAACGAAGACCAACGTTGCCCCTGTATTTCTAAACCTTTAATGTCATGTATTGGATTTTTTTTAAATAAATGATGGAATTGCTAATAAGTGTATTTAAAGGAGGTTGTTATTATATTTTAAATGAAATATAAATTTGAAACAGTAGGATTCTCTTCTCAAGTGAATTGTTTTTAAAGCAGCATAATTAGATTTAGTCATAACTAAACTCACTAAGATGATAGTCCTATCCCAATAAGGTTTCGTTCTGTAAGCTTTATTGTTGTCTTCCTTCCCACTCCGTATTAATGCTTAGTCAACCCAAGGACCTTCTCCTGCGTTCCAGCTTTTACCTGTCTCATAAATTACTTTTATCTTTCTGTTAACTCTTCCTACTCTTTTCTTTCTGCACACTTGTGAGCCTCTCTAAATACATTTAAGTCAGTTTTCCCGGTATTGACTCATCCTGCCACACACCAAAAGCCTTTTTTTTTTTTAAATTGGAGTATAATTGCTTTACAATGTTGTGTTAGTTTCTGCTGTACAACAAAGTGAATCAGCTATATGTATACATATATCCCCTCCCTCTTGAGCCTCTGTCTCACTGCCCCCCCCATCCCACCCCTCTGGGTTATCACAGAGCACCAAGCTGAGCTCCCTCTGCTATACGGCAGCTTCCCACTAGCTGTCTGTTTTACACGTGGTTGTGTGTATATGTCAGTGCTACTCTCTCAATTCATTCCACCCTCCCCTTCCGCCCTTGTGTCCACAAGTCCATTCTCAATGACTGCATCTCTTTTCCTGCCCTGCATATAGGTTCATCAATACCATTTTTCTAGATTCCAAACATATGTGTTAGTAATACGGTATTTGTCTTTCTCTGTCTGACTTACTTCACTTTGTATGACAGTCTCTAGGTCCATCAGCATCTCCACCAATGACCTAATTCTGCTCCTCTGGCTCTCTGAGCTCTACAGGAAGGCCAAAATTCACCAAGTTATTCTGGAAGTTAAAGGTGACATGTTTTCAAAGACTGTGAAAATCAGCCCAGAGTGTGTTAGGGTAAATGACATCAACTCTGTGCTTCATCAGCTTATTCTTAAAACTGCTGGTCCTCTGGGTAGTTAAATACTAATGTGGCTTATCAAGGACACTTGTCACCAACCTTTGAGTTCTAATACAGTAAGCACAGCATTTCATTTTTTATTAAATCAGCATATGAGCTGAACCATGCTGTGTAAACCAGTCACTCTCAAGAGTAAGAAAAAATGTTTCTAAATTCACAAAGAGGTCTTCTCTCAAATCTGCTGAGTAGATTTAAAAAGTTAAAAGAAGAATGAACAAAGAAACCTTTTTTGTTAATGAAATTAAACAAAGAGTAGGAAGAAAGTCTGAGAGGACTTAATTATCCTTATGACAATTCCCCATATTTCCTGTGTACCCCATTTTCCTCTAGGTGAAATCCTTTTAAATAACCAAACCCAAAACTTATTAACTTACAAGGGATTTTTATAATAAATACAGGAAAACCCATGCTCCTTATCTCTGCCTTGGTTTGGCCATTTTTAAGGAAAGATGCATACTCACAACATAATTTGATAGTCTAAGAGATTGCTTCAAGATGGCGGCGTAGAAGGACGTGCTCTCACTCCCTCTTGTGAGAGCACCGGAATCACAACTAATTGCTGAACAGTCATTGACAGGAAGACACTGGAACTCACCAAAAAAGATACTCCACATCCAAAGACAAAGGAGAAGCCACAATGAGATGGTAGGAGGGACACAATCACAATAAAATCAATTCCCATAACTGCTGGGTGGTGACTCACAAACTGGAGAACAGTTATACCACAGAAGTCCATCCATTGTAGTGAAGGTTCTGAGCCCCACGTCAGGCTTCCCAACCTGGGGGTCCAGCAATGGAAGGAGGATTCCTAGAGAATCAGACTTTGAAGGCTAGTGGGATTTGATTGCAGGACTTCGACAGGTCTGGGGGAAACAGAGACTCCACTCCTGGAGGGCACACACAAAGTAGGGTGCACATGAAGACCCAGGGGGGAGGAGCAGTGACCCCATAGGAGACTGAACCAGACCTATCTGCTAGTGTTGGAGGGTCTCCTATAGAGGTGGAGGGTGGCTGGGTCTCACCGTGAGGACAAGGACACTGGCAGCATAAGTTCTAGGAAGTACTCCTTGGCATGAGCCCTCCCAGAGTCCACCATTAGCCCCACCAAAGAGTCGGGGAGGCTCCAGTGTTGGGTAACCACAGGCCAAACAACAAACAGGGAGGGAACCCAGCCCCACCCATCAGCAGACAAGCAGATTAAAGTTTTGCTGAACTCTGCACACCAGAGCAACAGCCAGCTCTACTCACCACCATTCCCTCCCATCAGAAAACTTGCACAAGTCTCTTAGATAGCCTCATCCACCAGAGGGCAGACAGCAGAAGCAAGAAGAACTACAGTCCTGCAGCCTCTGGAACAAAAACCACATTCACAGAAAGATAGACAAGATGAAAAGGCAGAGGGCTATGTACCAGATGAATGAACAAGATAAAACCCCAGAAAAACAACTAAATGAAGTGGAGATAGAAAACCTTCCAGAAAAAGAATTCAGAATAATGATAGGGAAGATGATCCAGGACCTTGGGAAAAAAATGCAGGCAAAGATTGAGAAGATGCAAGAAATGTTTAACAAAGACCTAGAAGAATTAAAGAACCAAACAGAGATGAACAATACAATAACTGAAATGAAAACTACACTAGAAGGAATCAATAGCAGAATAACTGAGGCAGAAGAACAGATAAGTGACCTGGAAGACAGAATGGTGGAATTCACTGCCATGGAACAGAATAAAGAAAAAAGAATGAAAAGAAATGAAGACAGCCTAAGAGACCTCTGGGACAACATTAAATGCAACAACATTCGCATTACAGGGGTCACAGAAGGAGAAGAGAGAGAGAAAGGACCCGAGAAAATATTTGAAGAGATTATAGTCGAAAACTTCCCTAACATGGGAAAGGAAATAGCCACCCAAGTCCAGGACGTGCAGAGAGTCCCATACTCTGCTTTAATTTTTGCCAGTTTGATTCCTATGTGTCTCGGCATGTTTCTCCTTGGGTCTCCTTGGGTTTATATTCCATGGAGACACAAAAGACCCCAAATAGCCAAAGCAGTCTTGAGGGAAAAAAAAGGAACTGGAGGAATCAGACTCCCTGTCTTCAGACTATACTACAAAGCTACAGTAATCAAGAAAATATGGTAGTGGCACAAAAACAGAAATATAGATCAATGGAACAGGATAGAAAGCCCAGAGATAAACCCACACACCTATGGTCAACTAATCTATGACAAAGGAAGCAAGGATATACAGTGGAGAAAAGACAGTCTCTTCAATAAGTGGTGATGGGAAAACTGGACAGCTACATGTAAAAGAATGAATTTAGAACACTCCCTAACACCATACACAAAAATAAACTCAAAATGGATTAGAGACCTAAATGTAAGACCAGACACTATAAAACTCTTAGAGGAAAACATAGGAGGAACACTCTTCGACATAAATCACAGCAAGATCTTTTTTGATGCACCTCCTAGAGAAATGGAAATAAAAACAAAAATAAACAAATGGGAACTAATGAAACTTCAAAGCTTTTGCACAGCAAAGGAAACTATAAACAAGTCGAAAAGACAACCCTCAGAATGGGAGAAAATATTTACAAACAAATCCAATGGGCGAAGGATTAATCTCCAAAATATATAAACAGCTCATGCAGCTCAATATTAAAAAAACAAACAACCCAATCCAAAATTGGGCAGAAGACCTAAATAGACATTTCTCCAAAGAAGACATACAGATGGCCAAGAATCACATGAAAAGCTGCCCAACATCACTAATTGTCAGAGAAATACAAATCAGAACTACAATGAGGTATCACCTCACACCTGTTAGAATGGGCATCATCAGAAAATCTACAAACAACAAATGCTGGAGAGGGTGTGGAGAAAAGGGAACCATCTTGCACTGTTGGTGGGAATGTAAATTGATACAGCCACTATGGAGAACAGTATGGAGGTTGCTTAAAAAACTAAAAATAGAATTACCTTATGACCCAGCAATCCCACTACTGGGCATATACCCAGAGAAAACCGTAATTCAAAAAGACACATGCACCCCAGTGTTCATTGCAGCACTATTTACAATAGCCAGATCATGGAAGCAACCTAAATGCCCATCAACAGACGACTGGATAAAGAAGAAGTGGTACATATATACAATGGAATATTACTCAGCCATAAAAAGGAACGAAATGGGGTCATTTGTAGAGACATAGATGAATCTAGAGACTGTCATACAGACTGAAGTAAGTCAGAAAGAGAAAAATAAATATTGTATATCAATGCATATATGTGGAACCTAGAAATATGGTACAGTTAAACCAGTTTGCGGGGTAGAAATTGAGACACAGAAGTAGAGAACAAATGTGTGGACACCAAGGGGGGAAAGTGGCAGGGCATGGTGGTGGTGGTGGGATAAATTGGGACATTGGGATTGACATATATACACTAACGTGTATAAAATGGATAACTAATAAGAACCTGCTGTATAAAAGAATAAATAAAATTAAAAAAAATAATTTGGTAGTCTATACATCAAACTGCCATTTAGGAACAAAAAAGTTCAAAGATGTCAACTAGTTAGTTGTAAGTGGTAGACATTTGATTGACAAACATGGTATAAATGATTCTAAAGATGAGTTTAACTTAGCAATCTAGAATTTTAACTTGTCAATTTAACCTTTTCAAGAAAAGAAACGAGATACCATAATATCACCAACTATAATCAGAAATTCAGTATTTAAAATTCCATTTGAATATGAGGTCCTGCCTTGGGGTTTGGGTTATTTCAACAATTTTTTCAACAATATTCATGGAGCATCTGCTAAGTGCCAGTTATTCTCCTAAGCACAGGAATATGTTGGCAAAGAAGGTAGAGAAGTCATCTACTTAGTGAAATTTAAGGAGGGAGTTGGATGTTGACAACAAATTAGCAGTTTATTAGTTTGAAATTGTGAAAGATGCTTTAAAAGAAAGTGAAGGGAATTATAGGGGAGCCCAACTTAGTAAAGTTAAGCCATGAATCTCTGAGAAGGTTATATTGAATCTGAAATTTGAATAACAATTGGAAATAGCTAAGAGAAGAAGGGGAAGAGAAAGGGTCAGTATTACAAATTTGTACCCTTGGGTGCAATCAAGAGGTTTACTTAATGGATCAGTGATGTGTTCAGATATTACTGATACCAGGAAATCCAACTTTATTGGTTATGTGAATAAATAGTTTGTACTCTGGTGGACCTTGTCTCAGAACTTGTTTCCCAACTCACTCTCTCTAACTGTAACCATCTAGGAATTATCATTGGACTAAATGGTGTTCATATTTTATTCAATATTTTAGGAATACAGTTAATGAAGAGCGCTGTCACTAGATGTAAATCTATTCATGCATATGCCTAAATCTGTCTGTGTATCACCAGGATGTCTGGTCACTTCATTCAAAGCTTTGATAGTCCTTATTTTTTGCCTTATGACACGGAATCACTGATTTGAAGCATGTCTCTCTCATTAAGTTGGTTAGATACTGTGCTGCTTTTAGACAGACTCTTAAAGTTGCCATGATGTGTTTTCTTTGTTTAATGTGGTGACCACATAAGCAACTAGACTATCTATAAACTTCTCAGGAGTAGCAACCATTCTTTTCTTGCTGTTGTAACTGGAAAGTCTGTCATAGACTCTTCAGTGAGTGGGAGACATTCCATAAAAGGGTGTCAGATAAATATGTGAATAAAAGAGGGATTGCAAGGCGTCTGAAAAATGGTAAGAGAACAATGTCCTGCTGTTTCCAGACTATCAGGATTAGTTTCAATGAATATCCTGAATTTCGATGTAATTGAATGGAATTGAAGGAGCATAAAATTATAATTCCAAAGCAATGGCACTCCTCAGAGAATGCCCTTCTGTCAGAAGCCAGATATCAGAGTTGCTGCCAACTCCCTAATGGGGAGCATTTCTGGAAGATGTTTTCCCTGTCAGGATACAGAAAAACCAAACCCTGGTTTGTATATAGGGCAATAAAGTACAGCATTTGGATGTGCTCCAAGTGGCTATGACAGAACCAATATACACATACACCAGGTTCTGAGCGTTGACAGAGCTGAGGCAGGTCCTCCACAGAATGATGACCTCTAGAAGGTCATCAAAGAGATTGAAGATAAGGCCATGTTTGATGGTGATTGTAAGCAAATCACAAATACAGATACATTATATTTAACATATGGGTAGGTTGATACCAGTCCTGTGCAACTTAAAGGCAATTCTAGTACATTTTTTCTTCATAATCAGTCTATTTTACTTCACTGTGTTATGAATGGTCTAATTGAAAATCATGTCCAAAAAAAAGTAGTCTTCCCATCTGTCACGGCTGGTTCTTCTCCAAAATGGTTTACTCAGCATGGACCTTTAAATCTGTAGGGGGTGAAAGCAAAAGGCTGCAAGAAGACAAAACTACAGACTGTTCTTATATTTAGCTCCTTTAAGATCAACTGAAAATTTTCATTGTGGTTAATTATCTAATCACATTAGGTTTCACTTTTTCAGGACTTGTGCTGCATTACCCAGGCCCCTAGTGGATTTGATATTTATTGTCCACAGTGAGTGTTTTGCAAAATGTTATAAAATAAAGGTATTCATTTCTTAATTCAGAGCCTCCTGGGAGTTCATAATGGCACTGATCATTTTAAAAGTAATCGAGTGTTTAAAAATATCTTGAAAATTAACAGGACCTGTTTTGTTTTTTTTTAATGCCATTAAGAGCAATCACAGATTCCCTGAAGAGAGGCTTCATAGGACCATGCACTTCAGCTGTCAACTATTTCTTCATGCTGTTCCTGTAATTTTAGCCTTTAGCACAAGTAACTGAATTGAGCTGAACTTGGCATTCATTTCTCCTACCTTAACAGAAGTTTTCTATTTAGGTATGAGTAAATAGAAAATGCAAAGGTTAAAAAAAGTACATATTTTTAAAGGGCAGCATGTTCCTACATTGTTAAGGAGACACAATGAAACTGACTGCCATTAGGTCTCTTCACCTTCTTTCTAAATGGCTGGGGCCTGAGGACACTGGGAATACTGCCCCTGTGAGAGAAAAAGTTCAATTGATACCAATTAATTAGAAGTGAATTTTCTTTTTTCACATAAAATTGTTTTACTATCTCTTTTAAGGTTACTTTTTTTTCCTCCCTGAAATCCACTCTAAATGTTACAAATAGGATATATTTTAAAATATATGAGGAATATCAAGCAGATTGCCTTAGCTCCGAATAAAGGAATCTTTCCCCCATTCCTGCACTGTCTCATTTTCCTTCCTTACATAAAGTCTATTGCTTTATTAACAATACTGGAAAAGTTATTCATGGATAAAGGGAGTATTACCTGGTAAATGTGAAGAATCTTTGGATGAATCAGACCCTGTCTGATTGGGTTGGCAACTTGAGGCACCTGTAACTGTCCCCTTTACAAGGAGTCAAGGAATCTTAACTCTAGAAGGGACTTCAGGCATTTTCTCTACCAGATCATTGAGGCTCAGTTTTTTCAACTATAAATTAAAGGTCATGATATCTCTCACAAGAGGAATAGACTAATTGTGCATGTAAAGCATTCAGTTCGTGCCCAGCCCCTGGGAGGCATAACACTAAGTGGAAGCAGATGGAGAAACTAGAGTTAAGAGGTAGACACCGTGTTCAAGGCCGCCACTAGATCCCATAGTTCTCCTGCCTTGCCCAGGATTCCTCCCTCTACCTGAGCCCACCCCTGCTTGGGGATACATGCCTGACTCAGTGGGAAAGAGTAATTGTCATCCCATTTCCACTGCAACTTGGAATCATAAATACTTGAAGTTACAAGAGCGTTACTAAAACCCCCTCTAGTAGCCATCCAGTGCAGGGGTAGCTCCCTGACAGTTTGTCACTACCTTCTGCTTGAATGCCTCAGCTTGGGGGCTTTTAAAAAACTGTTTGATATACTAGCTATCTTAATCTTATTCAGCTGTAATCTTACCATGACTTTTGCCCTTTCATCCTAGGTTTGCTGAAAAGAGAGAATAGCTCACTCTCTCTTCTATAAAACTCATTATTTGAAAAAATAAATAAATATATGTATGTGTCTAACGTACTATGATCCATCAGCTTTCTTGGCAGCCGGATTCCATGACTGGCTTGCACTGAGATCACCATTAATTGACATTTCTAAGGTCTTTTGCAGCTGTATTACCATTAAGCCAAAGCTTCAATATTTTTCATTTATATAGTTTATGTTTTAAACCTTCAGTGCAGAAATTTCTAAATTTATCTCTGACAAATGATATTTTGTTTACAATGATCAGTCTGGTCGGTATTTTTAATTTTTTTAAGTGAATTTTGATGATGAGGGATTTTTTAAAATGACATTTTCATTAAAGGAGTCATGATTAAATAGAAATTGGGAAGAACTGAAAGATTTTATGTAGAGATGTATCTATCTCTAGGAATTAGTATAATTATAGATATATACATTTATATATCTATAAAGATATATATGTATATTTAGATACAAATTTTAGTGATGAAATATAACCACTATTGTTATTTGATATATTTTACACCACCTTTTCTTAATGCATGTTTTGAGAAAGTTTTGTTTACATAATTTTAATAATAAATAATTTCACTTTTTGCTTGGCAGCTGTCTGAAATTTAATTATCTTAAAATTACTTTTCACTTTGGGGGTCATTTTGTAAATTTATGAGGCATGCCTTCTGTTAATTTTATCAAAGCCATCGATAAAACTGTTGAACAGTATAGTATGGGAGATGTATGATAATACTGGTTATGGGTATTCTGAGTGAGGCAGGGGAAAAACGGCAAATCTTATGCAGTGTGAGAAAGAGCTTGGAAAGTTTCCTAGAAAGGGAATAAGCTGTGGTAGAAATCAAAGTCGTAATGTACAGCTCAGAAAAGGAAATACGAAAATGGCATCTTGCCACTGCTGGTTTACCCACTGACAGCGCTGGTTTGAGGTGTAAGCCACACGCCACCAACATTCCTGGGTAGCATGAATGCCTGAGTTTCATTAGCTTAATGTAGAAATCACTAAGACGTCTGAAATCTGTTGCTTTCAAATGCTTTCTGGCAGTGCTAAATTAAGGAAGTCGTTTGAGTACGTTAACTATGCTGTAGTCTACAGAATATTTGATTTATTAGGCTCTGACATGAGAAGATTGAATACTGCCGAAGAGAAGTAAATTGTTAACTGTGTGTACAAGTATAGTGTGCATGCTCTAAACTGCCCAAAACAATGCAAATGTTGCTTTACTCGTGCATGCAGTGATGTGCACTTTCCTTCTTATCTTCAAAATCTGACAAAGGTCAGTTGTCTAGGCAAGTGCAACATGCAGAAGTAGGCTCAAGTTGAATTGGCTTTTACAACAAAACTCTCAGAAGGATAGACTAACTGCCATTTCTCAGTCAGTCTTTTTGTGGTACTTTCCCAGTAGTGGAAAACTGTGTCAGAAGATATAATCAGCTAGAATCATAGTGACATGAACTATTGGAGGTGAAAGGATCCGTAAGAGATCATTCTGCCCAAGACTTTTAATTCTACAGTTTAGGAAAGAAGCACTGTAAGAGATTTATCCAATGTGTAAAATAGGTTATTTTCAAGTAGTACCAGAACCCGTTTTCTTCCCTCTCTTAACCCAGTTTTCTTTTGTCAGGATTATTTCCTCTGATAGAGGAACATAACATTATTATGGAAGGTGTGGCCAATGTACAATGGAAAGTGATGCTTAAAATCTCATTTGTTTGGGGTCTAAGGGATCTCAGCCCATTTGGATGATAATGGATTCCTTTTTCAGTGTTAGCAGCTGTTCTCTTTCTTGTTTCTTCTGCTGTTATAATTATTATTATTATTACTCACCTTGTGCTAGCTGGTGGTGGTGAATTTGGATGGGAAACAGGCAGGTGATCCCTGGGTTCCAAGTGCCTTCCTGAGTATCTTCTAGTACAGTTCAAGACTGAATGATCAGAGCATACCACATTCCGTCCTGGTTATTTCGTCCCTGCTGAAATTCTTGCAATATTGTACTAAAGAGACTTAACAATAAGTCTCTTTGACTTATTGTAAGTCTCTTTGAATCTTTGTGATTCAAAGTTTTAGGCAAATCCAAATTCATACTGTTAAATGATAAACTGAGGCATATTAAAATTTTTAAGAGTTTCTTTGAGCAAAAATATATTCAAATTTTGCAGTGCCAAACCAGAAGTGGTTAGGAGCCATGGAAAAGGTTTGTGTACAGAAAGTGCAGAAGCACAAAAAGGAAATAATTTGATTGGCTATAGCTTAAAGCCTAGTCGACTGTGATTGGCTGTCCTTAGGTTTCAACTTCTTAACCTTGAGGCATTTACAGATGTAGGTTTGGGTTTGCTTAAGGAGGCTGCTATAGCGTTAGAGCCACCTGAGTATAATGACCTCCTTGTTTAATTAATTTAAAAATATTCATTCCACAACTTGATTGACCCTGAACGAATCACATGAAAAGGAAAATGAATAGTACCTACCCTCAGGTTGCTTATGACCAAGAACATACAAGACAATGGAAATAATTCTAAGGAAAAGTAAGCAAATGCAAATGAGTAAGTTAAATACTGTGGGGTTAAATCTGGAAAGATCCTGAGTAAGATGAAAAGTATACTGAGACTAAGGCAACTTCAGACCTCTTCCTAAGGGAAGGTTAACCCTAAGTTAGCCTTTGGGGCATTACCAAGGAAAGCCATGACCTTCCATTAGAATAAAGATCCAGAGTCATCTGACTTCCACAGTAAGTCCACCCTCCCACTGCCTAGTCCCTTCCCAATCCAGACTTGGATCAGAGTGTCTGCCTGTGGGGAGTTGGAGATGGATGCCTGTGTAGCTGATCTTTTGCTTCCGTGTTAGACTTTGATGATAAATCATTACCTTGGGAGAAATGATGCCCGTCCAGGAGGAAAAGCTTCCTGGCCATCGGCTATTTCAGATCTGGCATGCTGCATGCACTTAATAAACATCAAAGAAAAATAAGTGATAAAGCCCAAGAGAAAAGTTTTCTTCTTGTTTCCCTGTCCTTTTGGAGAAGGGCAGTCTAGTTTTGGCCTTATCATTTTTCCAGTATATACTGGTGTACCTTTCCCCTCACATGTCCCAGGGTAATTCACAGCTAAATGGAATCTATAAAATTCTTGATAGATTTTCAAAGACTGTCGATACTTAACTGCTATTTGCTATTTTTCACTTGATAATATCGTAAGAAAATGAATCTCCTTTCAAAATTAAAATCATGATTAATTTTTAAAGGCAAATCAACACAATGGAAGTAACAGAGTAATGAGAAATTAATTTAGCAAGAAGATATTGCGTGCCTACTCTGTACCAGGCTTTGTGTACTAGTGATAAAGGTTCCTGATCTTCATTGAAATATGAGTTATAGGACTTTCTTTTATAACCCTCTTCTTAACTAATTCTCTTAGTTCTGGTCAGAGATTGAACCACTCTCTACTCTGCCCGTACTGAAAGTCAAGCCAATCTTCCCAGACATTAACCTCAAATAAATCCCAACTGTCCTCTTTTGTAAGTGTGAGAATCAGCTCCCTATGTCACCTTCCCAGACTCTAACGTTTACCATATAGAAATATATGCAATTCTGGGCTCTGCAGAATCTGCTTTTCAGAATCTACCTCAGATCCAGTGGTCAGAAGACTAAATAACTTCTCTGTCTTGCCTTTAATAGTCCTTGCTGTGATACATAGGATCCTGCACTAGCTCAAAGGCCCATCTAAAGTCATTCCTACAGAACACATCTATGGCTCCAGACCTTGGAATCTCTGCACCTCCTCCTGGCAAAGGTCCCTTTGATCAATTGGCTGACACTGGAACATATTTACTAGTTGACTGGTAAGGCCAAGGAGGTTGGTTCTACCATTAGGTTAAGCTTGTCTCTTTCACCTTGCATTTAAAATTAGTATCTCGAGCTAGTTTCTCTTGATGGGCATTACTCTCTTGGATGCCATTCTATATTATTCTACCTCGTTTCCACAGCCAAAAGCAGATTTTCCTCCTGTTTAAAAGCTTGAGTCCCCTTTAGACCTCTCACTAAATTCCAATTTCTACTTTCAGTTTCCTTGCAAAACTAACAAGACTGGCATGCTCTCAGCCCAGTGAATGATCCCATTCTTCCCCCAGGTACTCTTTGGTAATTTATTCTTCAAGAGTTCCCTCCTCCCTCTCATCTTGCAACCCATTCCTTCAAACACAGCATAGAAGGTAACCACCGAGAATATTGTCACAATGATAGAACACAACTACCCTAGTAAATTAACCATATCAGTCCACCAGTGCAAAGAGGACAAATTTCTTCTCATGTAAATAAATGAGACCTTGTCTTATTCTGTAGGGTTTTTTTTTTTAATATTCATATTGTCTCTCCTCAACTTGAACTTTTTGAAGCTAGAAATGTTCTATTAATTCTTTCAACTTTGGATGGACATGTCTGATGTTCCAGACATTATACTAGATGCTGGTAATACAGAGTAAAAACCTATCCATGAAGAGTTCTCTATCCGATAGCTTAAATAAGATACAAATAAATAATCAAAACGTAGAATATTACTGCCATAAGAGAGGAAGTACAAGATCTGATTGTGGCCCCCATGAGAGAATGGTTGATTCTGGCTGTATTCTTTAGAGGACCTAATGTAATACCTTATGCTTATTAGGCTTGCAAGAAATAGTTATTGGTGATGATAATATGTCATAAGTAGAAATTCACAGAAGAGAGGAGGTAGTAAATAGTCTTTCTTAGAATTGAGATAGATGTCAAGCTTTGTAATGGTGAGAATGCTACTCGGTAATGGGTGGCTTTTATTATTAATACTAGCAATCACTTATTATAGTTATAAATTGCTACCATTTACTGAGTGCACATTATATACTGGGTACCATGCTATGTATTTTGCACATGGCACATTATTTAATCTTGACACAATCCCTAGTGCTTGGGTGTTTTTCCCTCCTTATGGATGAGAAAACAGAGGCTTATTAGTCAGACAGTAAATGGCTGAGCCAGAAATAAAACACTCTCTGTCTTCCAAATTTCTCCATTTAACCACTCTATATTTTTATCAATATAAAGATTGCAGCCAAATATGTGGAAACGTTTCCAAAACAACTACTTATTTGAAACAATTTTACCAATGCCTTAGGACTATTCTGACAGCTGGGATAGTCATGATGTGTTATTCAGTATTAGCAAAATTAAAATAGAATCTCTTAGGGGGGAAAACATATATCTATATATCTATCTATGTAGATAGATATATATCTATCTAGATAGATAGATAGATAGAGATATATTTAGAATCATTTCCCAGCAATGTGTAATATTGAATACTTGAGTAAATTTGCATCCAGTATCCAAACTTCTCCAGGCCTTACCAATTGTATAATGGTAAAGTGACAAACTGTAAAACCAGTGTTTAAATTCAAAACAGTACTTTAGTTCTTCATGAAGAGTTTAAAAAACATTTCTTGGAAGTACTTTCAGGGGCATTTCATCAGTCATTTTAAATAAAGATCTTCTTCCTATTGGATATTATCCTAGTCATTTACATTTTTTTCATTTATTATTTTTGTAAATCTGTGATCAGGGCTGTTATAATAAAACCTGTAACTACTTATAACTGTTCACTGGGAACATAAGCTTACTCTCAAAGAATTAGGCTATAAACAAGGATTAGTGTCACTAAACACAATATGGTAGAATTGAGTGTTTAAAATGAGTTACAGATGTTTTAGAGACTTACAATAAAGCATGTATTTAATAAAGAATTAAGCAAATCCGGTATCCTGTTATTATTTAGTTACACTGTGAAGATTCCTTCCTTTTCTACACTCGCCTAATTTTTTTCCAAATTGCACATTAATATTAGATTGCTTTGGTATGTACTGCCTTAATCAGAAAAGCATATGAACTAAAGCCAGCTGTGGGACTGCAGAGCATCTCAAAGATGCTATAAAGGGGACATAAACAAGACATTAAACCTCTCATTCTCTCTCTGTTTTTTATTGCCTAGCTCAGTGGTCTGTTTTATAGCCATGGTGCTCTGCCTTGCAGTCAATATTCTACCTGCAAGCTAGTCTGATTCTCGGGGAGGTAGAAAATCTTTGACTGTGGAGTTATACACAATAGAGTCTGTTTCTTTGTTATTTTCCCCTGTCAGTCTCTCTGACATTCATTTTCCATCCTCTTTTGTCCAGCCCTTCTCTGCAAACATTCCTAAGGAAGTATATGTGTGTCAGAGATAGAAAAATATATGTGGGTCAGGGAGAGAAAGTGAGTACATTGACTCCTTAGGGGTTTGCCCTGGGGTTTCCCCCAATGTGTGAAACAAAGGGTCACTTTTGAAAGTCATCCTGACAATCTGATGCCTGTCCATCTCTCTTCTCCCCTTCCTCTAAACTATGCCTTTCTCTCTCTTTCTTCTCAATAGTCATTTTTCTTCTTTTCATTTCTCTCCTCTCTTCAAACACATTACAGTGTGGACATTTCTTCTTTTAACAAACACTTACTGAATGTCTGCTGTGTGCCAGATACTCTGTTGGAACTACACCAATAAATAAGGCAGAGTCATGTCTGGAAAATATAGGAAAATGTACATTAAGCAAATGATCCCACAAATTTTTGTAAAGTCACATGAGAAGAAAGTCCTGGAAGCAATATGTGTGTGAAGTAAGGGAGCCTTATCAGAACACAATAGTCTAACTGGGTCAGGAAAGGTTTTCCTCCTAAGGTTACCTGATCTGATCTTGAATTCCCTTCACAAATTTCAAGTTCACAATCACTTTTCAGAATAAACAGCTTTATTTTGTTCACAAAATTAGGAATCAGCCATCTACTTTTATTGCTATATCTTTCTCCCTCTTTCTGTTCCTATATTATTAATAGCCCTAAATTATTATGTTCAATGGTTACCAGCATCTACCTCCAGCAGACTCTTTCTCTTGGAATTACTAGGTGCCCACATGTGAAAATCACCCCAAAAGAAGAAAAGCCAGTTCCTAGGCCAGGCCTCCGTTCTTTAGATTCTTTAGGTAGCAGCTGTATTGACAAGTGAATATTTACATGGCCAATCTAGCTTACCAATACTGAAGACCTATATTTCATGCTTCTCTTTTCCTTTGTGCCTACATCGTCTAGCCTGTTTTAGTTGACTCTTGAGATCAAGATTCCACGACTCTTGGCAGCTGCCTAGAGTCATAGAGCTAAATGATAGTCATTGAACTTGAACAATTAAAAAGAAAAGTCCTGATTACTGCTGACTCTTTCTTCTCCCTATACCCTACAGAGCTGCGATCTCCTTCTTTCCCACTTTCCATCACCTTTGTCTGGAATTAACACAAATGTTCAGTTTCAACCACTTTATTCGTTCCTCATGAATTGACCCTTCTAAAACGTGTGTGACTTCTCTGGGATATTTTTCACATCATTTCTTCACTTACACATCTCATAAATGTGTAATGATGGTCAAATATGTGAGCAAGTGTCAGAACGCAAACTGGACTGGTCAGACCAGGCAGTTTGGGGGTGGGGATTGAGATCTCAATTTAATGTCTGCCGTTACCTCATTCTATCTTTTGATGGATTAGGAAACTGTCTTGTGTGTCACATGATGGTACTTTGGAGATGAACAAGTCCCAACTTTTCATTTTAAGGATGTTAAAACTGAAGCCCAGAGAGGTTGTGTGACTTGTTGAGAGTCACATAGAGAACCAGTTCATCTTTCTCAGACTTATGCACCTTATTGGTAAGTTGAGAAGATTGAAATTGTTATTGGGTCATCCTTCAACTCTAAAAATCTATGATTCTGAATTCTACAGCAAACTCTCCAGATCCCAAGGGAACAAAGTACTGCCGAATGGCATGCTCAGTCATCAGCCATGTAGAATTATTTCTATGTCTACTATTCGTCTTTTAGTGAATGTTTCCCTTGCAAAGGACTGCATTACTTTTATTAATTGAATTAATTGAATTTTTATGAGCTAAATCTCTTAGCTCATCCCTTCCTGAACAACAAAGAATAGAAAAAGTTCCTTGTCTCCAAAATCAAGTTGTTCTAAAAACCACAGCATCAGAACTCAGTAAACCTGCACTTCACCAATGTTTGTATAAATCCACCAGCAGAACCTGAGTAGCTTAAGTATATTGTAAAGTTGAAGGGATCTTTGTTGGGAGGTTTGTTGTAATTTCCCTACATTTTTTTCCCAATCCTACTTCAAATTTTGGTGGAGCAACTCTTAGAACTGCTGCCAGTAGAGCACGAAGGAGACAATTCTGCTCACAATCTAAACCATTAAAGTAACAAGTTTTCATCAAAACTGATTCCCTCTCTTTCAGACTTACATAGTAGGAAATATTCTTATACTCTCTATATGCCTTTTAGAAGCCTCAGATAGAGTTTGTAAAATGTATTTTCTCCACCTATTAAAAAAATAATAAAAATGATCATCTTCTTCACCATTTACTTTATATTCTTCCCCTCAGCAATATAGAGGAGTTATATATATCCAAATATTTAATTAATATTGAATTGCAGAGTGTAGTTTTTTCCTAATATAACACCATCTCTAAAAATTTAATCTTTTTCTTTTTTTTGCTTTTTGCATCTTATTTTGTTAACCTTAGATAATGTCTAATATTATTGTACTTAGATTGTCTTTTAAACTAAATTTTTCTTTAGTCATTTGGTTTTTCCCACAGGACTTTGAAGGTAAAGGCTTGCTACAGCCAGAACCTCTGGTCTTTACATAATAGAAGAAGTTCTGATTGAGTCAGAGGCTACCTGGAGGAATTTTTGTCCTCTAGAACTAAGTCTGTGTAATTCTACTTTCAGAGCTTGTTGGTTAGTTTGTTTATTATTATCTGTAAAGTGTTTGTATTTATTTTTTACTTCAAGCCTGAAATGGTTTCCTTTTTTTTTTTTAAACATCTTTATTGGAGTATAATTGCTTTACAATGGTGTGTTAGTTTCTGTTTTATAACAAAGTGAATCAGCTATACATATACATATATCCCCATATCTCCTCCCTCTTGTGTCTCCCTCCCACCCCAGCTACATGTAAAAGAATGAAGTTAGAACACTCCCTAACACCATACACAAAAATAAACTCAAAATGGATTAAAGACCTATATGTAAGGCCAGACACTGTTAAACTCTTAGAGGAAAACATAGGCAGAACACTCCATGACATAAATCACAGCAAGATCCTTTTTGACCCACCTCCTAGAGAAATGGAAATAAAAACAAAAATAAACAAATGGGACCTAATGAAACTTAAAAGCTTTTGCACAGCAAAGGAAACGATAAACAAGACGAAAAGACAGCCCTCAGAATGGGAGAAAATATTTGCAAATGAAGCAACTGACAAAGGATTAATCTCCAAAATTTACAAGCAGTTCATGCAGCTCAATATCTGAAGTCATTTCCTTTTAAAAAACTATTTAAGGGCTTCCCTGGTGGCACAGTGGTTGCGAGTCCGCCTGCCGATGCAGGGGACGCGGGTTCGTGCCCCGGTCTGGGAAGATCCCACATGCCGCGGAGCGGCTAGGCCGGTGAGCCATGGCTGCTGGGCCTGCGCGTCCGGAGCCTGTGCTCCGCGGTGGGAGAGGCCACAGCGGTGAGAGGCCCGCGTACCGCAAAAGAAAAAGAAACTATTTAAATTTTTTTCATTTGCACTCCTAGATCAACCATCCCTCTTATACCCTGTTTTATTTTTTTCTGACTTTTTATTGTGATGAAAAATTTTATTATGTGACATTATAATTTATCTGTCTTGGCTCTTCCTTACACTTAAGCTCTGTAGTTTTCAGCATCCCTTGTTTATTGCTATAGTTGTTCAATTTACAAAATTTTCAGTAAACAAGCTTACTTTCACATTCAGTGAGATTTAAAAAGATACTCTTGTTTCTTAACATTTTTTCCTATACTCTAGAATCAGTTGATGTGCTATCTAACCTAAAAGGATAGCATATAATTTAGTGATTAAGAGCTTTGGAATTAGACTAGCATTCAAATTCCAACTCAGAGACATACTAGCTGTATAACCTTTGGCAAGTTACACTTTAAACTCTCTCAAAGAGTCAGTTTTGCATCTATAAAATCGTGGTAATAATAGCTAGTTATTAAAATCAAATTTAATTCAAAGATAAAATAAAATAATATTGGAAAGTATTTAGCTGGTATTTGGCACAGAGTAAGAGTTGGGTAATGATTTTGGTTGTTTTTATTATTAACCAGTAAGCTAAGCCTAGTAGGAATAATTGTCATTAACTATGCCAATTATTCACGAACTAGCATGCAGTTTCCACTTAATAGCAGTGATGTTAAACTGATGTATATTAAAATATGTTCAGAGTGGCATCTGATATATATTGGGTGCAAGTGTATATATGGAAACTTATCTATAGTTACTTCCACTGAAGTATAAACAAGTTTTCGTACCCACAAAATTGCACTTATTTTTAGGGCACTGGTGTCAACAGCCACCTCTTCAAAGAAATTATTTCTTTTGATCCATTTAGTAGCTTGATCCCAGCTGCATAAAAATAGACTTGCAGTATTTCATTTTTCTACAGACTGCTGATGGCTGCATTCCATAACTTAAGAAATCTGTCAAGAGGAAGCCTCTGAAACTCAAAAGCTTTTACAGAAACTTGTTGCATTCGCTAGCATTCAAGCTGGAATTATTTGCAATTCACAAAATATGGATTTTAAAAACATTGCGTCAATATATTGAATATGACTCTTGACTCTACATTAGATATTGACTGTTACAATTTTCATATCATAAAGGTTACCATGCAATCAGTAATTACATAGTTTTAGGATGATTTTACTATTTTCTCTTTGGTCAAATGGGGTCAATCACTCAAATAAAGAGAATATGCCCAGGAATACTATGTGTATGTGGGTGTTGCAGTGGATAATAGCAGCCTCAGCAAAAACTCTTAGTTACAATAGTGAATGCCTTGACCATTTCGCAAAAATTCTTCAACTCTCACACTCATGTCTATGAGTTTATTTATACGAGTTGGAAGTTCTGTGTGAGATTTTGGTGCGTTATTATTACTATTTAACTTTAATCACAGGACATATCAATCACAATAAAGAGAACAGGTAGGTAAAGATAATCCAAATGAATCTACCACCCAGTTCTAACATTTATCTAAGAGATTAATACTGTTTTATCTGTAACTTCAACCCCTTCCATTTCTATCCTCTGACTGGATTGTTTTGAAACAAATCCAGGACATTGCCTCATTCACCTGCAGATACTTTAATATGAATTTTTAAAACATATGGAAAAAAACCAAGCAGAAAAACTATGACCACAGTAACTTTGGTGCTATTTTGATAAGGACATTATAGCCATGACCTAGAAATGTCTTGAGTACTGTTCTTCTGGGACTCCCTACTCTCCCAGGATTCTCAGAGAACGACACAAAATGTGTGCCTAAATTCCTTCCATGCAGAACTCTCTAGAAAATGTAATTAAAGCACCCAACATGAACTTGAAGCCAAAGTGAAATCTCCCTCACAAATCTGAATCTTTATCACTGTCATTCTCAGATCTTTCTGAAAGTGAGAATATGGGGGCTGGGGAAGGAATGAGTTTACTTAGCCATCTACTGCTAGGAGTAGAAGAGGAATATCAACAATGTCCAGCCTGATCTTAGAGCCTTCCTCTACCTAAATCTGAGGCCAAAAAACAAAAACCAAAAAAACACCTGTGGCCTAAGCTAACTCCTCCATAGGGTCTGCTGTGACTCACCAGGACCCAGGTACAGGAGTGTCGATCATAAAGGAGAATGTATATTCACAAGTCTCACTACCCAAGAGTATACACTCATGCTTGTTAAGGTATTAAAACATAAAGTAGAGAATCGATAGAAATTCGGTTAATTGGATCAGTGTGGTACAGTCATTCCCCAAATGTGTTTTAGGCAACATTGGTGTTGTGGGATGCTAAAAGGTGTCTTTAAAAGGGGTGGGTCTTGGAGCCTGAAATGTGTTAATTTGCAGTGGGGATCACGAAGAAGCAGATGTGGTAGGGGATGTTTTTGAAATGTATTTAGCTGTCGGTCTTTTATCTTCACTGAGCATCTGTTAGGATTAGTGTCCCTCTTAACAGTCTTTGGGGAATGTTGATGTAGAAAATCAATATCGGAATGGGGAAAGAGACTGAATTTTTCATTTTGTCCCTTTACTAGGTTTAAATTATTTGTGTGATTGTTGCTACATTGTTGAAGTTTGGGCTGTGAGTATACATTGCAAGGAAGTGGTTTTGGAACTTTTAAATCAAATAAATCTGACAATAATTTTTCTGACACTTGAAATGGAAAAACTTTATATTCTAAGTCATCCTTCCTCTACTCATTTTATAAATCTGAGGGTAGTCCATTCTTTGTTTCTGACTTAACCTGTGGAAAAAATGCCAGATTTTTCATATAAAATAAGAATGTATAATGTTTCTCTTTTGGAAATTTCAGGTGCTTTATTTATGTGAGCCCCATTACTATGAAATTTGGAAATATAACTATCTAGAGTTGGGTGTAAATGGCCAAGTTCATGCCCTTTGCTCTGTTGCATTTCAGATGGGAAACTTCTGGAAAAGTCATTAACCCCTGATCTTCCCAGTTAGACAGTAAAATACTATGATCCTCCCAGCAAAAAAAAAAAAGAAGAAAAGAAAAGAAGAAAAAGGCAGAATATGCGCCAGAGATAGTCTAGTCATAGATTAATCAGGTCACAAGTGGGGCATTGTTTTCAGTTTTTGGTTACATATTTATTAAAGAATATTGACACACTGAAATGTGTTTCTTCCAGCTCTAAATGTCTGTGAGTCTAGAATAGCAACTTTGAGGCTGTTCTGATCAGAGAAGCATAGATTCTAGGGAATATAACTGTTATTTTCAAATATTTGAAAGGCATTCTGAGTAAGCAAAAAATGGCTTTTTTTTGTGGCTGTGAAAGGCAGTACTTGGACCTTTGTGAGAAAATATAGAAAGGAAAGTGTACAGAGATATGAATCCCTTTCTAATAATTAGAGCTTTGAACACTGCTAACATGAGAGGTGGTAAGTTGTTAGCTCTCTGAAGATCCCAGGTAGAGGTTGCATGCTCTCCACCAGAAATGTTACCTAAGAGTAGTATTGACTGGAAGTTTGGGTTTCATGACCTTCAACTCTATTCTTCTTCAGTTTCTACAAACATTTTATAAATTACAGTTCTAGCAGTAACTATCCCAAATACATTGAGGAACATTTTGAGAGTCTGATAAAATTATGGATCCTGTCTCCACAAAAATGCACAGATGCACACAAAAAATGTGCACATAATTTTGAAGATTCTTGGTCCCCTTGAGGCTTATTTATACATCCCAGGAAAAGAATCTGATCTTTAATTTAATTAACTTTGCAATTCTGAGTAATCACTTAACCCATGCAGGCCACAGAATCCTCATAATTAATGTGTAGTGATGAGAGATCTTTAACGTAGATAGATCTTTCCATTCTTATACACACACGCACACACACACACACACACTTATGTATATTTGATGTTCTGTTCGAAGGCAGTTGTTGAGTATAAGACCCATCCTCAGGTAGGACAAAATGGAAATGGAAAGCAGGGGTCTTCTCACAATTTGAAAAATTGAATCCTAGCGAATAGAGGCAATAAAGCCTCATTTCCCTGTTGGTTTAGACATAAACATGTTCTCAAGTTTTGATTTCCAGTTTTAATTTTTGTCTATTTGTAACAATAAAACAAGAGCACAGAAGGTCTGTGTGGGAGTTAGACCTGAGTGAAAGATGAGGAATGCCTTTTGCAGTACAAGACAATTGGAAGGCATCAGTGACTGGGTGAGTCCATCTTACAGCTCATTAGCACTGCCCTTAATTGGCAGAGATCATTGCTGAGTTTATCCATATGAAGTAATTATACATACATACATACATATGCAAACATACATGTGCATATAGAAATGGAAATGATTTCCTTTAAATCGATTTTAGGAGGAGAAATAGAGACCAGCATTTCCTTACTATTATAATATAGGTTTGTTTTATGCTAGCCCTTCAAAATGTGGTCTATCTTCAATTCACACAAGACTGTCTTTTTTTTTTATTTTTTTATTAAAGTGTAGTTGAATTACAGTGTTCTGTTAATTCCTGCTGTACAGCAAAGTGATTCAGTTATACATATATATACATTCTTTTTCATATTCTTTTCCATTATAGTTTATCACAGGAAGACTGTCTTTAGTAATTTCAAAAATACCATAGGGGATAATTCTCAGTGTAGAGCAAAGGAATTAAGTAGAAAAAATTAAGTAGAAACTTCATTAGCTCTTTCGAATTCCAGTCCATCAAAGTAAAGAAGTTTTTTGAATAACCTCCTGTTCTGTCCCTCCCAACCATAAACTCGTCCCCCCCACCCCACCCCCGCCCCCGTCCCTCCTCCTTCACCTTTCTCTTTTTCCTTCTTATCATATCTTATTTATGGTGCATTGTAGGAAGTGCCTAGTGCTATAGAAAAAAATTTAAAAGGAGATACAAAGAACCATCTGGGCAAGACATCAACCCTTAGGGCATTTACTATCTAGTGGCTGACAGAGGACACACTGAGCAAATCAGCATTTCTTTGTTTCTCATAAACACATATGGACATGTCAGAAAGCATTATCTTAACAGCAGTACCAGACATTTACAAGCACCTGCTCTGTGCAAGACCTTAGGCTAGCAAATATTTGTGACACTAGTGTTGTCCAGTCTTTTGTTACGAATGCAGATTCCTGAGCACATCCTCAGAAATTCAGTAAGTCCAGGGTGAAGTACAACTTTAAATCGTGGTTTCACACGAAAGTGCTGTGAGTTATTGGCAGACTGCATTTTGAAAGGAACACCTGCTAATGAAATGCAGAACCAGAAAATCATGAGACATTGGCCCTACCCTCATGCGGCTGCAGTCTAGCTGTAGAGATAGTCTGTACACACAGAGAGGAAAAACTTTATGGTGGCTAAGCTCATGATAAAATCATGGCTGAAATCGTGGAAGAGGTAGAAATTGAGGAGAGTCTTCAATAACTAGAATAAATAAATACCTTTTATCAAGAGATATGTTTATCTTTGCCTGTTAACCATGGCTATTATTCATTTTATACCTTTCTTTTGGTCTTTTATCTGCATTCTCTAATTTGCTCAGTTCGTATGACCTCCTCTGTGTTGTGATTTTATGATCCTCCCCTACCTCTCCTCCTCTCTGACACTGGGAGACTAAGACCATGATTGGTCTGTGTACTTTTAGGAAACATCAGAGCTCACAGAGATGAGTAGGAAGGAATGCTGGTCACCACTTCTAATAGCAACCCGTGGGAGTTGTGGTTCAGTGGTTGTTTCAGTATCACCTCCTATAGAAATGCCAGTTTGCTTCAGATATGTGAATGTTTGAGACCATAGGGAATGTTGTGGAGGGGAATTATAGTCAGAAATCATACAGAACTTCAAAAACTGGCTACTGTTTCAGATGAAGAGTACCTAAGGTAGCTGTGCATCAATTCTACCAGAATACAGAAGACAGGTAACATCATGCTATTTAAATTTATTTAAGCCTATGTATTTGGAATTGTAGAATTTGTTTAACCTCCTGTAACATCTGCCCAGGTGATTTCTAATTGAGCACAGATAAAACCCTTTATGCTTATTATCAAATAGAGTGCACATAATAAACTTAGCCAGAAGTGGATAATTTGGTTGGTACAGTCTAATTGCAACAGAGTCCAATGGAAAATACATAGAATATACATAATATACAGTAAGTTATTGTATGCATTTGTTTGGTTTATTTCACATCTGCCCTTTTACTCTGTGTCTGCTGTTGCTATGATTAGTTCACCACCCACCTTTTTCTCAGATCATTTTGACCTTGCCCTTCTATACTCTCCAAAGAGGTCTCTCCTCTTCCCTTGTTTTAGACTATTTATTTTTAGGCTTCCAAACTGGTGGCCATACATTCTCAGTTTCTTAGTGTTAGAATTATTTTATTTGCCTTACATGTGTTATGGTACTTCTCTCCTGCACCCCTTCCTGAAGAGCATGGAATACATTTCCCTGGTGCTAAGGACATATGATTGAAGATATATAAAATAATAAATATGTCTACTTTCCTGTGGATAGTTGCTTAGCTCCTCAAGAAGGTACTTGGGGATGAGTTACTTTCCCAGCCAGGGTAACAGCCATATACATCAGAGGGTAGCCTTTGTGCTTCTCCTCGACAGCTCTTGCATAAGAACCTACTTTCAGTTTCCTTGGCTGACAATTAGACCTAAAGCTCTCTTTATTATTTCTCACAAGTGCCATTATTTTTTTATCTGACGACATGTCCACAGGCAAGATCCCAGGACAGGAGAATAAATCAGAAATTACTTTGTGGAAATGCACATTAGTTCCAAATCCCCTTCTAGTTTCTAGAAGGTTCTTTCTGGAACCTTCAGTTCACATACGTTAGTGCTCAAATCTGCTTCTTTATTAATACATTTCCACCTATCGGCTCTTCCTCTAGCTGCAAAGCCAATAAAGCATACCTATGGCTTTTCTGAGCATCTGGTCATTCTTCTTTTTGTCAATGTATCTTTTAAAACAGGGAAGCCAGCATGTCAAGCAATACTCTGTATGTGTCTTACGTAAAGTGCAGAAAAATGAACTGCATACTACAATTCAATTCAGGCAATTTTTCTAACAGTTGCATCAAACTGTTGTCTATGATTACATTTTTGTCCAGTGAAAATCTCGTGGTACTTTTTTACACTAAAAACTACAGAATCCGTTCTCCCTCATCCTGTGCTTATGCTATTGATTTTCTCAAACCTACATGCAAGACCTTACATTTATGCATGTTAATTTTTCCTACTTTGAAGCATATGGTAGTCTGATGAAGAGGATGCCCTGCCAGTTGAAAATGTGTGTTATGAGCTCTACAATAACTTAAACAATCTTCACTCCTCTGTGGACCTTCTGGATTCTTCCTAGATAAGTTTTATTTGCATTTGCATAAATAACATGTACACAGAAGTAAGAACAAAATCCAGCTTTAAATTCTTATCTGGGACTTTGAGGACTGTAGGAAGAACGACAAAGACATTGTTTGGTAGGCGATATAACTGTCAATCTTATGCCACAGTGGTTTTCTGGCTGCCCAAGTCAACAACTTGTTGCTTCCATGCATTTAATCATGGTGTGGTGACCAAGAGTTAGGGCAATTGAAACTCTTTAGTCAGACAGGTAATTGCACGTGTACATCAAAGTTAATAGTGGCCTTCCAGAATGATAGAATATTAAATGCAAGGGATTGTTTGGATCAATATTTGTTTCTTAAAAACTTTATAAACGGCATCTGCCCAATAGGTGGTAAGCACCTGGTCGATAAGCGTGTCTGAATTGTGCACAGTGCTGCTTTGAAACCCTTTGAGTATGAAACTATATTAACTGACGTAAGAATACTTATTCAGCTCCAATTCAGTCCCATTGACAGGGCAGTTTCTAAAAGTCACAAGGGACATATCATCCTTTCATGGACTTCAGGAGAGGATTGGGATCAGCCCAGTTCAAGATAAGGAGGCAATAACCTCAAAGACTCCTTTCCTCAACTAGAACCAAGTCCCCAAATGTTTATTTCCGGATGAGCTCTGGGCCTGGTACACATCCTGCTGTAGAGTAGGTACTCAATGAATGTTTGTTAGATAAATAAATTATTTGATACTTTAATGAATAACTGGACAAATAAGTGTCTATCAGCTGTGCCTACTCACACTTAGGTATATATCCCAGGAAGATGAGTTTATTATAATAAGCCCACTTCAGAGATCCACCTGATTGAGAGTGTGTCTTTGGCAGGTTCTAATTCCTTATCTCTAGAAAATAGAATGTTCTCTTCCTTTTCCCTGGCATGCTTAGGGAGGACAAAGAGAGAACACTTCCCTTCAGTGCCATAACATTCTTTACTCAAAGGCATTTTCTTCCTGTTCAAGGGCCTTGGATAGCTTTATTTCCCAATTATTATCTTTAATAGGCACCTGTATTAAAGCAACTGCCTTAACTTTCTAAAATGCATGTGGTTCTGGAGGAGCCCAAAGCATATCCTGACTCATTAAAATCACAGTTCTGGACAATATGTTTGTTACTGACTGTCCTTAAGGATAAATGTCTCCCCCAGAGCCCAAGATTGCTAACTTCCTCACCTAAGTAATCATCCTTCCCAGAAATTAGTTATATATTAGGTATGTATTTACCTTCCCCAAACTGATAGCCTGACTTACATTGATTAAACAGAAGATTGTTTACGTTTCAAATTTAATAAGAAGCTCAGAGGTAGGTGATGCAAGTCTAGTGTAACTCCAGTAGGAAAATGTCAAATATTTAGACTCCTTCTATCCTCTTGCTTCTCCATCCTTAGAGTATGATTTTGACCTCATGGTCTCAGAGTGGGCATCTTCCATACACAGTGATTCTGCATTTTGGACAAGAGGAACAAGGTTTTGTGGCAGAAAGCCTGAAGGGCTTTGTAGAAAACCTTTTCCAAGGACTTCCATTTACATTTCCTCAAAATTAACTGGGTCGCAAGGGTACTCTGACTGTAGGGGAGTTTGGGAAGGCAAGTATTTTTAGTGGGGCATATTGCCCTTCTATGTACTTCATCCCTCCCTACCCCAAAAAACAATTTGTTCAATTTGCCGGGAAGAAGGCAAAGTAGATATCGAGTACAAATTAGAAGTATCCGCTACAACTGCCTTTCTAGGTTGATAGCTTGATCCATTATCTAAGGACTGGGCTGCCCCTAAAAAACTACAGTGACTAAAGTCACCGATTTTTAACATGAATATTGGTATTCCTATATAGTTACCACCCAGTAAGTCATGGGAAACTATTGGATTCTTTAGAGCCAGATCTGTGTCTCATTACAAATCATATAATTTTTATGCTATTTTTTTTTTTTAATCTGGGGAATTGTAACCTATTTTCCATTCTTGACCTGTTAGCAATCCAAGTCTTGATTTTTTTTCTTTAATTCCCAGTTCTGGAAACCCAGTGGATTCAAACTTCATTTACCCAGCTAACCTGTTTTTAATCGTTCTATTACTGGATTGAGGAATTTAAACTGGATGAAAATAATATCATTCATTGCTCCAAATTCTACTTATCTCAGCCATACTGAACAACTTCACACTTCTTCCAAAACTGTTTGATTTTAACAGTCAAATTTTATTCTGCTGGGTTATAGATCTGTACTCTTCTAATTTGGTTTCTGTGTATAGTTCCTTATTCCCTTTAATTTTCACAATACAGTAGATTATTCCACCAAAATTAGAAAACACTACTCCAGTTTTATATAAAACAAGAAATATGTATATTTGCTCTTAATGTCTCTGTAGGCTATTGAGTTCAAAAATGCCTTAGCATCACTATTTTGACAAAGTCGAAAAAAAAAGGACAATTAAAACAAAAGCTAGAGCTAACCACTAACCAACCACTATACCTCAGGTGTCTGTTAACAGTATGAGGTATAGGATTCTAGGCAAACCGGATAACTGAGGAATAAGTTGAAATAAATTATAAGGTTTTGTCACAACGCTTCTATTTAGCTATGGGGGCTTTTTGTTCTTAATTATCTGACATAACAGTCTTCTGCATAGAAAATGTGCAACTTCCTTAAACGTGACTCATATCAGCAGTAAACCTTTAAAAAAAAATGGGCTGTGAAAACAGGCTCATGATTTTCCTTCCCCCTATTTTATACATATAACTATTATTTGCCTTTATTATTTAAGAGTATGCTTTACTCCTTCTTGAATGTAAATACATTTTAAATTGATCAAGATTTTCACATGATATTCCAGAGCACAGTTTTATGCTACAGATTTTCTCAAATCTGAATGTAATACTGACTGATGGCAGTGGTTAATATTGTTGTGAACCTAAAAAGGAAAGCAAACATTTCAGCAAAGCTGAAATTTACATAGTTGTCAATTTTCTAATACTAGCAAATGTGAGCTGCTTCAAAATAAAAATCACCTATATTTTGCCTAAAGAAAGAAAAGAAAAAAGCCTCACATTTCAGTTCGAAGTCATCCTTGTTAAGCTAATTATCTTTAGCTGTGTAGCCGTTTAGTTTATTTATTTTTTATTTTTTTTATGCTGTGTGAAGGGTTGCTCAAGGCTGTAAACATAAATGAGGGCTTTTTTATACCTCTTCTATTGATTGGTTGAGAGGGTTTGTGTTTGGGGGTTCTCTTGCAGTTCCTCTAGAGACTATATTTATGTAAATTGAAAAAAATTACTATTACTTGAAAAAATAACCAAAACTGTGATTTAACAGTACAAAAGAGGGTACTGTCTAATCCCTCAAGTAGGAAATTGCTTTTCTTCATGATCCATTGCTTTCATACTGTTTCTGGCTCCTACTGCTGAAGGAGAAAAGACCCACCTTTACTCTCCTTTTACTGTGTCTGTTTTCTGGCCTCTGAAGTAAATAATATGCTTATGTGGCAGTAAGTAATCATTGAAATGAGTAAATTTCAATAATAATAGTAAAATGCATGACTGATAAGATCTTCAAGTCTCAGTTGGACAACCGTGATTATACCAAAGCAGGAGATAATTTATATGGGAACCTGAAATGAGAAATTAAGAATGTGACATAGTGTAGCAATGAGGATGTGACTTCTTTGTGGCTCGTCTACATGCTACCGTAAATGTTAGATGGAACGAGATATCACATGATCCCAAACTGATGATTTTCTGAAGTAGGTAGGTGTTTCTGCATGATGCTTTGAATTTTTTCTTTGCCAAATGACAAATCAAAATGTTGCCAATAAGAAAGGATACTGATTGTGTTTGTAGCTGCTCTTCCATTGGCCAGTAAAGTATTCAGTTCTCATCAGAATTTAAGTTGCTGTTTGCTATGCTAGGAGGTAGCATTATTTTAAAGCAAACCACTGTGAATTGGACTAACACACTTCCATTGTCAATATTTGGCTAAATTTCATTAATGAGTGACATTTTACATAGCACAGAAAATTGCACACTATTATATATCTCCATTCTTAAAGATTAGAACAGCAAATCTGGTTTTAATTATTTAAGGATAATGGTAGATGAGACCATTTGGGTATAAAACATTCCCTTAAGTCTAGAAATGTTTCTTGTATCTCTTTGATTAGGTGCTTAAAGCAATCTGAGGGTAAACTATTTCATTTGAAAATAATATAAAGGCAATTATCAGGTATGCATTTAAAAAATCATCAGATGTGCTTTGTTTTAATACCTATCACATGTTAAATATTGACGACCACACCATTTTCATTATGCCTAATGAAAACTTCATTAGGAAGACATTAGTAGATTAATTCCACTTGCTGGGTGGTTTATTTTATTTAGAATGCAATAAGGTAAGTTCATTAGTTTGCAGACATAATGTTTTCTCCTGTACCTCAACGCAACTAGGAACAATTCCACAGAGGTCTACAGATCTTCTAACACCTGTCAAGATAAACATACAGGTCTCTGGGGGAATCATCACAGCAATAGGACAGAGAAAACCTGAGGAAAGTAATTCTTTCATGAGAGAAAAAGACAGTTGAAAAAAAACTGATTGATAATTTTTGGAAATGCCTCTCAGAGGTCATATCTTTTTATACGAGTATCAAAAAATATATTCTATCTTTTAAACAAATGTTTTGGAGCATATACTACACATTTTGAAATAAAGATAAATACTCTAAGAGATTTGAACTATATGGAATGATTCAATTTGCATTGAGCCACTGGAAGTTTTTCCAAAACCTATAGCTAAGTCTCTCATCCATCCCAGAACAGGTATATTAGATTATAAGTTCTGCTACAGTTATATTATTTGAATGGTTATAGTTAAAATGGTGCCAGTATTTCCATTATAAAACCCTATTTTCAAGGATTTATAAGTTGGCTATAAATGTTTGCTCTGCAGTTCAACTTGGCAGCAAGCATCTTTGCTTGGTGGTGTTTTATTTTCCTTTTACATAGTATGGGAAAGAAAGACATCTGTTTATAACATGAGTAGGAAAATATGACAATGAATTCCCTTATTCTTCATAACCAGTTGTTTAGCATTCGAATCAAAGTTCAGCTTAAATTTGTTATATATTTTAGGCAATGAAAGAGCTAACCAAAAGCCTGCAAGGATAAATTGAGAGGGGAGGGTGGTTTTCTTTTGTTTGTTGGTTTGGGTTATTTTAAATTCCTAAACATGGATATAGATTTAACCATTTATCCTGACACTTCATTCATACAGCACAAAAATAATATAAATATACTATTACATACCCCGGGCATTTTTTTTTTTTTTTTTTTAGGTATTTGTGATAGTCTATACTTGAGAAACTGGAGGAGTTCAGAAATTTTTCCAGCAATTTGGTAGAGGAATGAATGGGATAGTAAGAGACCTAGGTAGCAGAAAAGATCATTTTTACAGAGGGAATTGCATGGGCAGTGGCAAAAGAAGTGAAAAAATGCAGTGTATTTAGGGAAGAGAAGTTCATGTTGCTGGAGCCTAGGATGTTTGTGGGGTAAGTGGCAGAAGTTGAGGTAAAGATAAGACGGGAGAGGCAGGATCGAGACAAATTTCGAACGGCTTAGTATGCCATGGTAAAGAAATGGTTAATATGCCTTTTACTTACCTGGAAAAGGGATCTTTGTAGTGGGATAGTCACACTAACTTTACTACAGTACTAACTTCAAAATATCACTCTGACAAAATGTGTAACCTAATATATTTGTCCTGAATTGGATGGGGATTAAATTATAGATCCCAGATAAACCTATTTAGAGATTCAGTTCAAATTGCATGATTAAATTCCTTTCAGTGAATTCAAATGGCAACATATGCTACAGAACATATATCCATAAAGATAGATTGAATTGGTTTATATGCTGTAAGTGCTCCGGCATTCAGGAAATTGAACTCATGGTATGGGCGTGACGTCTGGTTCTGGATTTGAATATCTGTATTTACTAGGGAATTTGCAAATTATATCTCAGTTTTTATATCACCCTAACTTGCCTTATAGCTGTCCTTCCAACTCTAGTTCCACTTTCAATGATTCCCATTTTGCTTTCTTCTTCAGTGGCGTGTGTATATGATAGACTGTGCTGGTGAATGCAGGTGACAGATCCCAGGTTGTCAGTTTTTGTCACTGATCTTTCCTGTGCCTGATGCTGGTCAGACTGAAGACCTGATATGCCAGGACCTGAAAGGGACTTTTTTTTTCTTTTTTTAAATGGTTCCTGGCTATTTGGATGGCCAGTATTAGGTTTTATATGGAAACAAGCATCCTCACCTGCATAAGGCCACGTGGCTGATACGTTAGTAAAGTCAGATTTGAACCCTAATGCGGTGCCTTCAGTCCTGTAGGAGCTCAGTCCTGCCTCTAGCCACTGGCCAGGCTAACTGAAGAAGAGCACACATTCAAAAGATGAGAAGGAAAAGAAAATAGCTTTTTCTAAGTAGAATAAAAGGAATTTATAGTTTCATGTTGTGAAATGAGAACATATAGGTTTATATGCTGGACATCTTGAAGTCTTTAAAGAATGCTTTAAAGAAGAGATCTGAGAACAGCACTGCTGTCTATGTTTAGAATACACAGCCAAAGAGGCGAGGTCATTGGTAAGGAGTTTAATTAGAAAGCCCTCCCTGTGTTGGTTAATAAAACCCGTGTTAAAGACGTTGACATTCAGGCAGAGCGGTGGTTCTGAAAATCTAGTTCCTCTAGGCCAGCAGTATGAGCATTACCTGGGAACTTGTTAAAAAAAAAGCAAATTATCAGGCCCCTCTACAAACCATGGGAATCAAAAGCAAAGCAGTCTATGATTTAAGAAGCTGTTCTAGTGATTCTCGGGCACGGTAAAGTTTGAGGATTTAGAGTAACAGAGAATTGGAGAGGTGGCCGAACTTGACTGAGTGGGAAGAGTCTGAAATAGGGCTAAATTAAAAATCACATTACAGCTCATTATCTGTATGTCTTTAGCAGCTATCTAAAATATGTACCTGTGAGTAAATGACAATAACTTATATTTAGTGCTTAATATATTTTACACAGTGTTATAATCATTTTACAGATGAGAAAATGGGGGCAAGGGTCACATGAATAATAACTATGGCCTCAGATTCAAACTCACAGTCCGACACTCGAACTGCATGTTTTCCCTCTACACTATGAACTCATTCACATCAAATGGCATGAACCTAGGAAAGAGTTTGTCAGCAACACAAGTACGTCTAAATAACTATACAAACAATATAAGATGCTAGTGACCAAAAGATAGCATATGATTGGGTGGTACCAAAGCAATGCCCACAACACTTCAAGATGCAGTTAATAATGAAATTTCTATGACCCAGCCTTGGTGCTTAGGCAACAAATTTTATGTAGGATGTCATAAATGAACTTTTTATTAAAAGGGGCAAGAGAAGAGATAGAATAAAACAGGGGTTCGCTGTTAGGAACCGGGCCGCACAGCAGGAGGTGAGTGGCAGGCGAGCTAGTGAAGCTTCACCTGTATTTACAGCCGCCCCCATCGCTCACATTACCGCCTGAGCTCCGCCTCCTGTCAGATCAGCAGCAGCATTAGATTCTCATAGGAGCGCGAACCCTGCTGTGAACTGCGCATGCGAGGGATCTAGGTTGCGTTCTCCTTATGAGAATCTAATGCCTGATGATCTGAGGTGGAGCTGAGGCAATGATGCTAGCGATGGGGAGCGGCTGCAAATACAGATAATCATTAGCAGAGAGGTTTGACTGCACAGAGACCGTAATAAGTCAGTTGCTTGCAAACTCATATCAAAACCCTATCAGTGAGTGGCAACTGACAATTGAGCTGCATCTTACAGAATAGACTGGACATATGCAACACACTTTGGGTGTCACTGTCTCACGTCACCCCCAGATGGGACTATCGAGTTGCAGGAAAACAACCTCAGGGCTCCCACTGGTTCTGCACTGTGGTGAGTTGTATAATTATTTCATTATATGTTACAATGTAATAATAATAGAAATAAAGTGCACAATAAATGTAATGCACTTGAATCATCCCAAAACCATCCCTCCACCCCACCGTCCGTGGAGAAATTGTCTTCCATAAAACCGGTCCCTGGTGCCAAAAAGGTTGGGGACCACTGGCATAAAATACTTCAGTCCTAAACACAACTAACTGTGACTGAATAAATCTATTCGTATTTCGGAAATCAAACTGCAAGCTTTAATTTCTTTTGAGTGAATTGGGCATCATGTTGGCTCATGTTGGGTTCCCGCTACTCTCTCTCAGTGTGGAGGTTCTAGGTAATAGGTACATTGACTGAATTTCCCAGTCTACATCTGTGACTGGACTATGGGTGGTAGGAGATAAAAGTTCACTTCCAGTTAAGTAAACACTTCATAAATAAATCTGACTTTTTGGTAACATTATTACTTCTGTGGGCCTCAAGTTTATCACCTGAAGAGATTGTACTACAAAATCTCCAGGAATGCTTTTAGCCCTGGCATCTTTTCTTTCTTTTCTTTTCTTTCTTTTCCTCCCTCCCCCCCTCCTCCATTTCTTCCTCCCCACTCCTTTCCTTCCTCCCTTTCTTTCTTTCTTTCCTTCTTTCTTTTTCTTTTTCTTTCTTTCTCTCTCTTCCTTCCTTCCTTCCTTTCCTTCTTTCTCTTTTTCTTCCTTCCTTTTTCCTTTCTTTCTTTTTCTTCCTTTCTTCCTTCTTTCCTTCCTTTCTTTCTTTTCTTTATCTTTCTTTCTTTCTCTTCCTTCATTCCTTTCTTTCCTTCTTTCTTTTTCTTCCTTCCTTCTTTCCTTCCTTTCTTTCCTTTCTTTTTCTTTCTTTCTTTCTTTCTTTCTCCTTCCTTCCTTCCTTCCTCCCCTCCCTTCTTCCCTCACTTCCTTCCTTCCTTTCTTTCAGTGTCCTTACTCTTCTGATCTATTCTGATCTTTTCTCAGAACACCTTTAGGGACCTGCAGTAACCCAGAAAGTTAACAGGATCAGAGGTTTGTCTTTGCAACTTCACAGACAGCATCCTCTCCTGAGCCTCTCTGTCTTTACTCTCTCTCAATCCCAACTCAGAAATGCAGGTAGATGGATATGTGGGGTCTCTTTGCCTTTTCTTGTGCTGACATCAGTAGAAATGCAAAATGCATGACTGACACTCTGCTCGTTTTTAATTTTTAAAAGATTGGTACTGCCTGTAGGTTTTAATATACTTCCTCTCTGCCATTTTATTGTCTACTTTTCTATTTTAAAAGCTTAATACTGAGCTGTAACAATTTCCAATTAAGTTTTAAGAAAAACACGAAAAGGTTGAAAGTGTCTGCCTGACAACCATTTTGTTTCTTGAGACAGAAGGGTGATTTTAGGAATACGAAAAAATAGTTTGAAATAACCTGTGCTTTTCCATTTCTGTGTACACTCCCCCTTCTACACACTCTTTTTCTCTTTCTCTTTCCATTCCCTTGCTTTTGTCCCCTCAGCTTTCAAGCCCATCTCCCATTTCTTGCATGGTTGTCTGATGCAGGCTGCCTGCCTTCTCGTTCATTATTAATCACCAGCTATGAATGCATCTAGAATAACTCCCTGTGCGCAGCTGTTAGATTCTCTTGGTGGAGCTCGGTACCCACAGTGGTCAGAGGCAGGGGAGGGTCAACCACTCTTGCAAGTGTTTCCACAGCTCCTAGTGGGTTTAAGATGCAGACCAACTTCTGCTACAGAAACAGACACTTATTAATAAGTAGGAACAAAATCTTACAGCATGTTCTGGAAGCTTGATGAAGTTCCAGCTCTTGGTTCTTTTAGGTACCCCAAAATGTCTTGCAAATAGGTTTTCTTAAAGCAAATATGGCAATATTTCAGTGGCAGCATCCAGATCATCATCTGTCAGAATTAGGTGATTAAGGTTTGTTAGGGATCCATGGTAGCACCCACTTCATATGGTTTTGTGATGATTAAATGAGCTCTCAGAGCTGTGCCAGGTATGAATGTATTAGTTCTTATTATTACTAATATTATGACACCATTCCCTGTAGTAAAGGGTGAAAGGCCTTATAGATTCATATACTCTATCCAAATAGAAGCAAAGCATGTTTACAAAAAGTTTGGCCAGTCCACATACCTTGAACGTTAACGATTTCACCAAAGAGAACCCACCCCTAACCTCCATTAACCAACTGACAAGCCATTTATGTCACCGATGATAATCTGTTTCCAACATACATTATAATTAATGAACAAAGCCACATCATGATTGGAGATGATGGTAACTCAGGACTTCCAAAAGTCACCTCTGACTTCTGTAATTCTGGCTGAGCTGTTGGAGCATACATTCCTGATGAAAGCAACCAACCTCCTGAGACACAGAACCGTACTAACACACATTTATATCGCATTGTCCATGCTGCAGTATTTAAGAGTAAATTACAAGCAGCCGAGCACCATGTCTCCTCCAGCCAGTTTTTTACTCACCTGAGAACAATTTGTCCGTGCTGCCCCAGTTTCCTTTATTTTATTTTATTGTTAATAAATTTATTTATTTATTTATTTCTGGCTGCATTGGGTCTTCGTTGCTACGCCTGGGCCTTTCTCAAGTTGCAGCTAGTGGGTGCTACTCTTTGTTGCGGTGCGGGGTCTCATTGCGGTGGCTTCTCTTGTTGCGGAGCACAGGCTCTCGGTGCACGGGCTTCAGGAGTTGTGGCTCACGGGCTCTAGAGCGCAGGCTCAGTAGTGGTGGTGCATGGGCTTCGTTGCTCCGCGACATGTGGGATCTACCGGGACTAGGGATCGAACCCGTGTCCCCTGAATTGGCAGGCGGATTCTTAACCATGTGCCACCAGGGAAGTCCCCTCAGTTTCCTTAGATAATACACTTCCAGCCAAAGAACTGACCAGCTGAAGAGACATGAAGAGTAAGTGCAAGCTTTATTTGCTTCATACAGATTAGGCATGAGTCTGCTCACAGGACTTTTCTCCACTCTCTAGACAGAGAATTTGCTCCTTGTTCCACCATAATAGCCATTTATAACAAATATTGCAGCATCCGTATCACAGAATCCACCCAAGAAACTCCTAGGTACTGCAAAGGTGCCTTAGACATCTGCCTGAAAACACGACAGCTAGGGCTTCCCTAGCTGTCTAATGAATTAAAATCTACTAATGAATTAAAATCCACATGCTAGAAAATAACAAAATGAGGAGGAAGTGGCCTGGGGATAAGGACGGGAACAGACCACAGTGGAAAGTGCAGGATTTGCGTTCTGTTGGTCTTTGAGCAGTTGTGGGAGGGAGACAAGGTGTATTTAAGTAGATAAAAGCGCCTTCTCTAGCATGCCTAAGCTGTCTCAATTAGGGAACTACTGAAGTATTAAATTTTTAGTAGAATAACATAAACTTTTGCCAAGGATGTGAGGTGTTGGATTGCTACAAATTTGGTTTGGTGGCCCTTGGTCACTGGTAACATAGTGACCATCAGAGTCCCAGGGTTGACTCTCTGAATGAACTAGGAAGCAATATGTAAGTCTAAATGACCACGTTGGTGAGTGGCTGATTTGTATCAAATCCTTCTAGAACTACTTTTTCAGGACATGACTTTGTATTTGTTGATATAAAGGATTTTATAGACAGGAGCCTGTGAGAAGTAGTACCTAGTCAGAGTTGTTTTCCTTTGTCTTTAAGTAGGAATAAAAACAAAAAATGTCCAGCCACTAGTCACGTCATAGTTTTTATCATCTTTTAGAAACCAGGGAACTGTTTTAATCACAGTTCCAAATCCCGTGTGCTAGCCTCCAGTGACTGTGGTCCTCCTTGCTAAGTCCACTTGCCGTGCTAGACTTTTACTCTTAGTTGTGTGTTGGCTTTGCTGGTCTTTTTCCAGGACACGTGGCTTTCAGTTAAATATTCTTCATTTCGGGGCTTCCCTGGTGGCGCAGTGGTTGAGGGTCCGCCTGCCGATGCAGGGGATGTGGGTTCGCGCCCCGGTCCGGGAAAATCCCACATGCCGCGGAGCGGCTGGGCCCCTGAGCCATGGCCACTGAGCCTGCTCATCCGGAGCCTGTGCTCCGCAACGGGAGAGGCCACAACAGTGAGAGGCCAGCGTACCGCAAAAAAAAAATATATATATATATATATATATATATATTCTTCATTTCACCGGTAGAATATAATGTCCCCTCTTCTTTGGGGGCACTAGATTTAAATTTCCTGATGTTATTTTCCTTATGAAACATGGTAAGAGAAAGGCAGAACTCCACCCTTATAAGACATCATCATAGCTGGGCTTCTATAGAGATCTTGGGGGTTCTTAAAGATTCCTAAAATGTTTGACCAAAACACAAGCAATCTCATTCATCTTGTTTCTCTCTTCTGCTGTCCTCTTTCTCACCTGTCTCATTTTTTCCTTTTTTTTCACTTTCTGTCTTTTCCTCAGCTGCCAAATTCACTCATTCTTTTTCTTCCTTGTGTATTTTGATTCCCTGCACTTCTACTGCCTTATGTGAGATATGATACTGTAGTGGGAACGAGGGCTCTTTGTTATGAGTAATCTGTGTAATTAACAGATCATCAAAACTGATGCTTGAGTAGATGGTGTCAAGCCATATTTAGCAGATTGGGTTTGAACACCTGGCAGAACAAGTTTGGTCCAATAAAAAGAGCGGAACTCTTTCCCTTTTAAGAGCTCTCAAGACACTGGTTACATCTGAACCATAGGGGTAGGGGAAGGGTGCCGTTTGCCGTTGTAATTCCGACGGAGGGATCACCTGGCAGAGGAGGGAGCGTTGCTTTTTTAGGTGTTCCCCGCATCGCCGTACACGTGTCCCTTTGACGTGCGGAGAATGCTTGAGAGAGGCAAAGCAGGGCGATTTCTGTGGGAAGCTAGACCAGCCTCCCTCGTTACATAGGCTCGTCCTCTGCATTGCATCCGAGCTTCAGTGATTTGCTGTTTGGAGACTGCAGATTTGCATAGAGCCCCTCGCTTCGCCAGCGTGTGTGGTTCTTCTTTTCTTTTCTTTTCTTTTTTTCTTTTTCCTTTTCTTCCCCCCCCCTCCTTTGTGTGCTTCTGCTTTTCCCCAGCTCTCTTTCCCCCGTTCGATCCCCGCTTCCTTCATAAGGGTGGCACTCTTCCCTCTGAACCCCTCGCCGGGCCTAAGTGTCAGGAGGCGGCAGACGCGGAGATTGCCTCGGGAGCAGGCGATGCGCGCCGCTGCTCCGCGCGCTGCCCGGGGGAGGCTGGCGCGAGCGGGCGAGCCGGCCCGGGCTGAATGGAGGGACGGGGCGCCTCGAGTCCATGGGGTCTGCTTCTCCGTTGAAAGGAGGTTGGGCCGGCGAAGTGGCCTCCCCAGTCCCCCCACACAATGCTAAATGGATTTACCTAGTGGATTCGCGGTGGATGGCTGTCATGTAGAAGTGAGGACCCTCCGGGAGGAGCTTTAAACCATTTCCCCGCTCCCCACCCCCCCGGCACGCACTCTCGCCCGAAACTCTTTGGGAGTATCTCTCGAGAACCTGGAGCCCCGGAAATCTGGGAGCAGCCGCCCGCTCCGTGCTTGCTCTTCCCCGGGGCTGCCTTTTCGGACAAGCCCCCATCAGCTGCATTCACCTCGGCTATGTTTCGGATTCTTTGGGGTGCAAGGCACGGCGGACTCCAGGACCCCGAGAAGACTGTCCGAACGAGGGAGAGGATGGGTGCCCTGACGCGGTGAGGCGGCCAGCCCCGCAGCCCACCCTGAGCCGCCCGCTGCTCCCCGGCGCCCTCTCCCCTCACCGCGCCCCAAACTTTGCCTCCCGCGGCGGCTGCCCCTCGGCGGGAGCCCAGCCATGTACCAGAGGATGCTCCGGTGCGGCGCCGAGCTGGGCTCGCCCGGGGGCGGCGGCGGCGGCGGCAGTGGCGGCGGCGGCGCAGGGGGGCGCCTCGCCCTGCTCTGGATAGTCCCGCTCACCCTCAGCGGCCTCCTAGGAATGGCATGGGGGGCGTCCAGTTTGGGAGCGCACCACATCCACCATTTCCATGGCAGCAGCAAGCATCATTCAGTGCCTATTGCAATCTACAGGTCACCGGCATCCTTGCGAGGTGGACACGGTGGGTCTGCGATGCCAAGTTCTCGCGGGTTTTACTCCCTCGCGCCCCCCTTTCGACCCTGCGCTCGCTTCACGGCCCTTAGGGCTCGGAGAAATGGGAGCGCGAGAAAGGGATGTGCATTTGGGTGTGTTGGGTGGGAGCCACTTATCTCTTTGAAGACAATAGAAAGGGGCTGGAGGAAGGCGTCGCGGGTGTTTGCGGTGAGGGGTGGGAGGGGCGTTCCTTGTCAGGGTGCTGGGAGTGAGACGTGGGCACCTATTAAAAGACCATCCTGGGCCCCGCGGGAAGGGGGCGTTTCTAGCGAGAAGGTCACTCGGCGTGGCCGAATGGGGAGCCGGGCTCAGCCCAGGGACCTGAGCTCCTGAGAGAGGAGGGCTCTGCTGAACCTTTTGTCTGTGCTCTGTGTGCTGCCCCACCTCCTGCCCATTTTCCCTGGTCTGGGGGAGGGAGAGGTTCCAGCCCGCACGTTCCTCCAAGGCAGTGCTCAGACTGCAGTGACGGTGAAGTGGCAGGTCCCGGGACTCACGAAACTGGAGGCTAATTCCATTTTCCCCCACCTCTTCCCTTAATTGGAGAAAGTAGGAGGGTGCTGGAGGCACCCTCTCTAGTGCCTGCCAACTCCTACCCAGTTTAGAGGGGACCTCTGAACACCATCCCCTTTCCCTCATCCCACCCACTTACTTCTTTTTGGATCATATCTGAAGGCTGCTGGGATAAGGGAAGTCCTGCTTCCTCCTTCCTCAGAGTATAGTGCTCCCCAAGGAGGGCAGGTGGGGCAATGCTGGCTGGTCTAAGCCAGGAGGTCTGCCTGAAGGAGAAGTTAAAGCAGAGAGAAGCTGTTCTCCTCACCGGGAATTCCTTTGTAAAGAGCAGAGTGTGGAGACAAGCCTTGGTTGGCAGGTTTCTTCTCCAGAATGACCAGCAGTGTAAGGCCAGGTTCCTGGCATCTTCAGATAAATGCCTATTTCAGATTCCCTGAATTGCCAATAAATAAAACATCAACTGTTTTTTGTGAGTCTTCCCCCACTCCCAATTCTTCTTCTTCCCCAGTGTAAAATCTGCTTTAAAAAGCAGGGTGAAAGTTACGGACACTCTGTTTTTTACATCTCTTTCCCCCTCTTTTGCTTGTAGGGCCCCTTTCCCTTTCAGACTTGGTTCCTCTCCGGATCCGTCGCCCGTCTCCCTAGGAAATTCCTCTCCCCCGCCCAGCAGCTGCTAGTTATACGGGGATGGCCCCCTTCCCCAGGGACTGGCTTCCTACCTGGGGACAGTTCTGGTTAAATGTGAGAGGTTAGAACCTGACCCAACTGAAGAGAACAGATCCCCTGGGCACCTCCTTTGGGAGTGGCCCAGGCACACCTCACAGTGGGCCCAGGAATCCCTTCCTTTCCTTCTCCCAGTTCCCTCTCAAGGACCGTCTCCAGTTAAGCGTGCCTAGGCTGGAGACATGAGTGAAGCCTCCAAAGGGGGCTTTTATGGAAAAAGTGACAGAAAGGATAGATCCCTCAGAAACAGCAAGGAGTTGCTGTTGCTCTCCCCACTCGCTCACAGTATTCTGGGAGCTTATTGCTCCCTTTCCCGGGTGCAGTTCTCACCCCACTGCCTGGCCTTTTTGCAAATTATGTGAGTTCTGGGGGAGGGAGGCGAGCCCGGACACATGAGGGGCAGACAGAGCGTGGGTGCGGTGAGCCAGATGGGGGTATGCAAGGGGGTTGGGCGCTTAATTATACCAGTGGGAAGCACTTGGCTAATCTCATATGCATATTAACTTCTCCTTTTCTGTGGCTCTGCCTATCTCCCGAGGGATATGGCTGAAAAGGGAGAGTGCCTGGGGGACGTGGGGAGAGGAGAAGACCAAGGGAACCCTGCCGCAGAGAGGACACCTGTCCTCTCACCTCTGTAGCTTCTACCCCAGTCAGGCCCTCGTCTGCTGGTCTCTACAAACATTTCCTTCCCTCCAGAATATAGTGATTGTCTCCGTACATGAATGAAGAAGCAGGCATATCTGTCGCTGGGAAAGAGAAAGGATAGATGGATAGTGGAGGAAAGGGTATGTGAGCAGCGGTTGTGATTATTCTTTTGGGTCAGAAAACTTTCTCTTCCCTTTGAAGGTTCCATAGTATGGTCGTGTTTGTTACTTTTTGAAACTCTCCCCACCCTGCTCACACACACTTTTGGAGGAAGCTTTCTGATTCTTTCTCCCTGCTTTTTTTTTTTTTTTTTTTTTTTAATCAGAGTAGCAAACTTACCTGTCAGTAGCCAGCCTCCGCCGAATAAAAGCCGGTGTGAATTTTTCACACTTCATCTCTTGCCTCCCTTGAAAATAGGGAAAAAACTCTGGCTAGAGAACAACCCAAGAACATTAAAGATGAAATAAGCCTCTGAGGGTGGGGGATGGAGAGATGGGAGTGAGGTGGGGATGCAGAGAGGCTGAGAGCGGGACAGGCAGGGTGATGGCTTAAAAGAAACCTAATAAGAAAGGTGACGGTGAATTTGTTGGGTCAATAAACTCCTTGAATATTCAGCTAATTAGACAAAGGGCCCACAAGGAAATAGTCTTTGAGCCTAATAGATGAGGGTGAAGGGAAAACACAAAGGTGAGTGACAACATGATAAATTCCTGGCTGAAAATCAAGGCAGGTGTAAATGAGGTTTGGTTAAAAATGTGAGACTATGGCAAATATACATATGTAGATGAACACACGAGCTACCCTGTTTGCTTATAGTAGGATTCCTTGGAGTCATAAGACATTTTTCTCATAATAGGGAAAGAATATATGTGCTTGAATGTGTAAAAGAAAAATCATGTGTGGTGTATTTTATGGAACAAAATTTAGCTTATCCTCTATGTTTTGAAAACTGCTGGGTTGACTATCCAGGTCCATTCTTCTTCATTTTCTCATCATGCCATGCTTCATTTGCACTATTATGAGGTGTCACTTACAAGGATTGCAGGGTGCTGAAAGCACTCATGGCTACCCTGAGCATCTTTGTGCAAGCTGACCCAGTTGCAGAGATTATGATGAGGATTTTTTTTTAAATGCATATGAGAAGCAGGTTTTGAGATCACTGCAGGATCCCATTTTATTTTGCATGTACTTAAAAATCTAAAGGTTGAAAATACCTCTATAGAAAAATTGAATTTTCCTAGTCAAGTAAATGGAGAACTGTGTGACTGTAAATGATAAAAAGCAAGCCTGCTTGTAATTAAGACTGCTACTTAAAGCCAGCAAGAGTTCAGAATAAAGCAGTGTGTTCAGTTGGTATTGCTTTAGAGATGTGCCATATGTGCCAAACATAGAATGATGTCAGTGCAATGCTCAGGTTTCCATCTCTGCTCCTGGCTTTCCTAAGTACCTCTGCATACTTTCAAGAATTAGCTTAGAGCCTCTCAATAATTTCAGGACATAGAGGAAGGAGAAAACCATCATAGGAATGAGCACACCAGTGCCAGCCGTTCTCCTCCCACAAATTTGAGCTCCAGAAATTATACTGCCTTGATTAGCTTTTACTATTAAAGGGCAAAGGGGCTTTCCCAGAAGGAAATGTTAACAGATTTTAAAAGTGTGGTTTATAATTGAGGTAGCCCAATGCCGTTCTATGAGGAGAATAATTGTATCTTAAATTTATAATGTTTCTCTTTCTGAGGCACTTTCACACACATACTAAACTTCTAAAAGGAGTGGGGGCTTTTGGAGGGAATTTGAATATCCTTTTTCTTGTAGGGTGAGGCACACCTCAGAGGCACCAAACAATGGAACCAAATCTCTGGTCGGAGTCAAAGAGGAATTACTTATGGAATCAACTCTGCATGGCCCTTAGCCCAGAGCAATTCCATGAGCTCAGAGGTTTTGAAACATGAACTGAGAGGGTCCTCCATGTGCTTTAATGGTTGATCCCTTGGAGTAGAAATCATTACAAGGACCAGGGCCTCACATTTTGCTTGCAGTGTGTATTAACAATAGTGAATCCTGTGAGAGAGGCTGATGGCATCTGCCTGGTGTCCCATGGATCACTTCATTGATTCTGAGGAGGTTTTTGTTTTTCTTTTGTTTTTCTCACAAGCAGGAGGTTGCTGTTTGATAGAGTGATCCCTTTGCTCTTTTGTCTAGCATCCAAGAGAGTTAGCAACACCTTTCAAAATATACTTGACTTTACTGTGTTGAAGAAAAATTTAGCTTTTCTGGTAATTAATTTATATGTGTTACCCAGAACATTTTTGGCTATGAATATTCTGCTGAAGTAGATATTCCTACCACACACTTCTTCCTTACTTCGGCTTATTGGACAAAAATGTGCATCACTGCAATGATTTTTTTTTTAATTAATTAATTTATTTTTATTTTTGGCTGTGTTGGGTCTTCGTTGCTGCGCACAGGCTTTCCCTAGTTGCGGTGAGCGGGGGCTACTCTTCCTTGCGGTGTGCGGGCTTCTCAGTGTTGTGGCTTCTCTTGTTGCGGAGCATGGGCTCTAGGCATGCGGGCTCAGTAGTTGTGGCTCGCAGGCTGTAGAGCACAGGCTCAGCAGTTGTGGCGCACGGGCTTTGTTGCTCCGTGGCATGTGACATCTTCCAGGGCCAGGGATCAAACCCGTGTCCCCTGCATTGGCCGGCGGATTCTTAACCACTGCGCCACCAGGGAAGTCTCAGAAAGAGTTAATCTTTAAACAAACAAACAGACAAAACCTGCCCTTTGAAAAAAAGTTATTCTGTAGTATGTGATATACATGGATGAACTCTGAGGACATCATGCTGAGTGAAATGAGCCAGTCACAGAAAGACAGATACTGCATGATTCCACTTATATGAGGTACCTAGAGTCATCAAATTCATAGAATTAGAGGGTGGAATGGTGGTTGCCAGGGACTGGAGAAAAGAAGAAATGGGGAGTTGCTAATCAACAGGCATAAAGTGTCAATGATACCAGATGAGTAAGTTCTACAGACCTGCTGTACAACATTGTGACTAAAATCAACAATACTGTATTGTACACTTAAAATTTTGCTAAGAGGGTAGATCTCATGTTAGGTGTTCTGACCATGATAAAATACAATTTTAAAAAATGAGAAGAGATTTCAGAGAGAGGACACATCTAGTGGGAAAAAAACAGATCTTGAAATCAGGAGACCTGAGTTCTAGTTCTGATTCAACCAGCAATTAACTGTGTGACGTCTGGAATTCAGTTACAGCTTTGAACATCAGTTCTCTCCTAGCTCTAAGGTGTGAGGAGCACAGTCCTCTCATTTTAGAGATTTGAAAGCAGAGCACTAAGTAATGTGAGTGAACTGGACTCCTAGAGTCACAGCAAATTAGTAGCAGAGTTGGAAGTAGAGCTCATATCTTCTAACCCATCTTCCTCCTTGTTTAGAATACTCTTCCTGGAAGCCTGTGCTCCAGCAGTGAGGAGGGGCTACACTAGTTTATCCACAGTTTTTTCTGAACTCTGTATAACCCAAGGCAGTTCTTTTTAGGTGATTAACTAGGATTAGAACCTTGGTCTTTGAGAAGAGAATATAGCAAGACTAAGTTCCTGTAGAGAAAACCGTCTTTGCACAGTCAGGCAGTGCCTCATTTACACTCCATTGTGTGCCTCTTTTTAATAAAAAACACAATTATTTTTTGAGGGGTTAAGGACCTTAATAGTAATGTTGAGCATGACTTTTTATATTGTTTTGTCATTCATATGCTTGTTTTTTTTTTTTTAATTGGACAAGATCCTTTCCAACTTTGAGTTCTAAGATTCCTTTGGCAATAAGGATCTCTTAAAATCCTTATACTCTTGTCTTTTCCCAGAGCTTTATTGATTCTAAACATACTGTAATTGGAGATGTTTTTGCAAAGATTTTATATAGGTCCCTTAAGCCATCCATTTGTCCTCATCGTTAGGTAGAGGTGGCTTTCTTAGGTGCACAGGAACCATGGTATGGGGGTCAGGCTCAGGGTACTTGCCTGGTATTTGCTTTTCAGCTGAGGTCCTAAGGAATGTCTCTTTGAAAAGCACCTGCTTCCTGTAACTTGTTCTTTTTGCCTAGTCCTTTTTGGGCTGTGTAGGGTGAAGAGTATTTCTCCACACAGAAATTGGTAATACCTTTTAAAATATTCCATTCTCTCACAAAATGCAAGAGTGTTTTCAGTGTTGATCATATAACAATGAATCCCCTCAAGCTTTTGACAGAGCTTAGCAAAAACAGCTATATTTTGAGAATATATTTCCACAGAGCCCTCGTGTAGAGTGTCTCACTTAATCATCATCGTAACTCTGGCCGGGCTTATGATCACCATTTTGCTGACAAGGGAACAGATTTAGAGAGGCGATGATTCTGCCAGGGTCACTTAATTAATAAGTAGCTGCAGTACTTTTGCTTTCTCACTCCAGTATGTTAAGAGGCAGGGTTTTGAAAGGAATACTCCATTCGAATTCAGAAAACCTAAATTCTCTCCCACTGTCATCACTTTCCAATTCACTACTCCAAAAAAAACAACAAAAAAATTGTTTGTTCGTTAAGAATAAGATTAGCCAAAAAAAGGTAGCTAACCCATATATTTATTAAGAATTTCAGGTGAACATGGATATGAAATGTACGTCTCCATTCTAGTGGAAGAAATTTGAGTTAATATTGCATTATGATATTTAACTGAAAAGTAGCAGTAAGGTGGGGATGGATTAAAAAATGAGGGTCATTATCAAATTCAACTTAAAGCATCAAACTCAGGCAGTGGTAAATAATGTAATTAGTCAAAAATAATTATAATAAAGTACTTTATGACTAAAAAATGATGATTCCTGGACAGACTTCCTCTCAATCACCAAGTGTACAAGCCACTAAGAAGAACCTGCTGTGTCTATTGTATGAACTTAATATCTATGGGGTCTGTGAATTGGAACTGAGGTAGAAAGGTGTTTCTCCAGTTTGCAGTCAGAATACTTGGTTATGTACATATTAGGTTTTACATGAAGCTTCTATGAATCTCGTAGACATTTTCATTGTGAAATTCAAAATATTAGACTCTTTTGGCTATAGGATCTCCAGTTTAAATGTATTATGTAATGTGACCCACAGCTTTTAAAAGCAAGGTTACGCTCTTTATTCTATATTCATGTACATATTTGGTGATTTTTTTTTCCCGTGTAACTAAATTGATGAAAAAACATGATATATCTATGAAAATGATCAGTGAGAAAGAAACAGAACTTTCAAGTAAATGGTAAGGGAGTGATTTTTAATGTGCAGTGGAATACAAGGCAGAGACATTTATTGACTTGGACATCACTTCTGCACAGTTGTTTTGATTATCTGAGTTGCCATTGGACTAACATTGGTACATGTAATTATTTATATGGTTCAGCCTGTCTTGGCTATTAGTTACCATCTGGTCATCATGACTGCAGGACTCAAAGCTGCTAAAGAAAGAGAAGTGGTATTTTTGATGCTTCTTAAAGCTGAGATGATTTCGGATTCTGAAATCTCTAATTTTACATTAAGATTGAATTATCTAGGGCTTCCCTGGTGGTGCAGTGGTTGAGACCCTGCCTGCCAATGCAGGGTACACGGGTTCATGCCCCGGTCCGGGAAGATCCCACATGCCGTGGAGCGGCTGGGCCCGTGAGCCATGGCCGCTGAGCCTGCGCGTCCGGAGCTTGTGCTCCGCAACGGGAGAGGCCACAACAGTGAGAGGCCCGCGTACCGCCAAAAAAAAAAAAAAAAAAAGATTGAATTATCTAAAGTGTGGATAGTTCCACAGCATAAAGCACATTGCTATGAGTGACTGTGATGCTGTTCTAAAAAAAATACATTTAGGGCAAATATGGAAGCTCACTGTTGTGGTACTCATATACTATGCAATTAACACTTTGGGCAAAGCAGCAGGACGTTTTAAAGAGGTGGTTTTCCTGATGAGCTTCTCTTTCAAATTTTTCAAGATAAATGCTCTAGTTCATATCTACGTCATTTTATATGTAGTTATACTTTTCAATTATCAGTTATATAACACGCTAGTACAGAGAAATAATACTGAAGCATGATTAGTTTAAATACCTCTGGGAATTGTTGCCTGGAAGGTATGTTATAGAAATTAAACTTTATTTTGCAGAATATTATTTAGTAGTCTACTTATTTTATATTTCATATTGGTTTCTGAAAATCTTGCCGTTTTAGACTATTTGAGCCTATATTCTCATTGTAAATTGATTATTCTCTACATTACGTCTTTCCAAAGTTGAAATAACAAAACAGTTCTCAACACCCTAAGCTACACTTCCTTGAAGACCTCACTTAATATTTCCGAAATTGCAGTGTGCTGTATCAGTCACTTTTCATGTCTACCGTCAAAGTGTTAACATATGCTGGAATAAGATTAATAATAAATGAGTCTCTGTCAGCAAAGTGGTTAATTGGACATGTTGTTGTATATGCAAATAATATATTTGGTTTCCCCACTCATTCTTTTCCTTGGGACTTGTCCTAAATGAGATAATAGAGTTGCTGATGCTTCTATTGACAATTTTTCATACAGTTATCAAAAGTAGAACACTGCTGATGAGTTTCTGATAAATATCTTTATACAAAAGCCTTGTGCTTTAGTAGATAAACAAGGTATTGATTATCTGGGTGCCTTTTTTTTTTTTTTTTTTTTTGCGGTACGCGGGCCTCTCACTGTTGTGGCCTCTCCCGTTGCGGAGCCCAGGCTCCGGACACGCAGGCTCAGCAGCTATGGCTCATGGGCCTAGCCGCTCCGCGGCATGTGGGATCTTCCCGGACCAGGGCACGAACCCGCATCCCCTGCATCGGCAGGTGGACTCTCAACCATTGCGCCACCAGAGAAACGCTCTGGGTGCCTTTTTAATGACTAAAATATATAACAACAGTCTATTTGTACTTGCCAGTAATAAAATGTTTGCCTCAGTAATCTTATTTTTAAACGTAACACTTCTTGTCTTTTTCTTTTTAATACAATAAATAAAAGTTTTAATTATCGTTACCCAAGAAATTAGTTTAACTCTTGGCTTATAGCAAGGAAGTGACTTAAATATTGCAGGGGTATTTCACTATCTCAATTCTCCCCAGTGAAAAGGCTGTGCAGAGAAAGAACTAGGGCTGTGTAAAGTGGTAGCAAATGGCCAATTACATCACTTATTTATTCAAAAATCACTCAGTGCTTATTATACATCAGGTGCTATTTTAAGCCCTTAACAAAATATCAGCTCATTTAATTCTCACAACTCTGTGAGATAGGTAATATTACTTTCCCTTCTACACTTAAGGAGAGTAGGGCACAGCAAGGTTAAGAGATGACAAAGTTACAAAACTAAAGTTGTGGGGCCTGGATTTAAACTGGAGCAGGCTCGCTCTGCAGTCCATGCTCTTAACGCCTACAGTGTGCTGCCAACAGACATAATTTATCCTGACTGAGCATTGTGTTTTCTCCTCTAGCTTTTATCACCAGTGGTACATAAGGGACCAACCGTGGATGACTGTCTGAATTTACTTTAATTTACAAGTCATTTCGCTGAAGGTTTAGTGCCTCATCCTCATCTTCCAATTTGTTTTTAAGCATCCTGCTTCTTTTTTTTTTTTAATATTTATTTATTTGTCTGCGCAGGGTCTTAGTTGGCGCATGCAGGATCTTTGTTGCAGGGTGAGGGACCTTTGTTGTGGCATGCAGGATCTAGTTTCCTGACCAGGGATCAAACCCGGGCCCCCTGCATTGGGAGCGCAGTCTTAACCACTGGACCACCGGGGAAGTCCCAGCAGGGGGATGTATTCTATTTTATTTATTTATTTTTGGCTGCATTGGGTCTTCGTTGCTGTGCGCAGGCTTTCTCTAATTGCGGTGAGCGGGGGCTACTCTTCGTTGCGGTGCGTGGGCTTCTCATTGCTGCAGAGCACAAAGCGGGCTTCAGTAGTTGTGGCTCATGGGTCCCAGAGTGCAGGCTCAGTAGTTGTGGGCCATGGGCTTAGTTGCTCCGCGGCATGTGGGATCTTCCTGGACCAGGGCTCGAACCCGTGTCCCCTGCATTGGCAGGCGAATTCTTAACCACTGTGCCACCAGGGAAGTCCCTAAGCATCCTGCTTCTTAACTACACAGGGCATCAAGTGGCCTCTCTATGCCTCCCTTCCTTGTTACTTTATTTGGTTTGATGGATTTATTAATCTCGATATCCACCACCACATCGAGAGTAAAGGAATGATTGATTTAAGATCCTTATTAATGTTTATTAACTTTTTTCACTCTAGTTGGCAGATACATTCCCCACCAAACTGATAGATCTGCTGTGATAATAGACTAATTTGCAAGTGCAGCCCTGATTTACAATTAAAAGGAAACAATTGTAGTGTATCTGATTATGTGATTATATTCTCATGAGATGAAAGGAGTCCCTCTGTAAATAGTTAAATAAAATTGTATAGTTCCAGAGGCAGGGTATAGAGAAAATACTTACAGAAAACTACTTTAAGTATTTATCCTCATTTTAATTATGGTTTCTTAATATGAAACCTTTAAAATTTAAAAAGTCAAACTGTGTTGGTTGCGTGGTATTATATATGAGTACATAAAGAATTTAAGCATTTTTTCCACTCATTTCTATTCAGACTGTAAGGTAAAGCATCATTCAAAAAGGATGGTAAATGCTTTGGAGTTTGAATCTCTTAGCTACATTTTTCTTAAACATTCTTTTGTTTCTCCAATTTAATATCAGAATTTTCATTCCAGTTTATTTACTGGCATTACATTCATTCCACTTATACTAACACCACAGGGATTCTAGGAATTCCCGAGTGAGGTAAAGGATTACTCTTTTAGATGCCTTTGTATACACCAACTAACTGACTTTGGGCAAGTTTCTAAACTTCTCTGATCCTCCGTTTCTTCAAGAGTAAAATAGGACCTGTGATATCTACTCTGTAGGGTTGTTGAAAGGTCCAGATACTTTATGTAATCATCTGGCACAGGACCTGATGAATGGCTGCTACTCTTCAAGTAATGGATTAACCTCCCTCCAACAGTGGGTCCTCTCTGCTCCGGACTCAATTAAGGAAAAAATCCAGGAAGGACTGAGGTTGGTTATGAAAGCAACTATCCTCAGAATCTTTAAAACAGATTGTCCTCTTATCTTGCTAGATTGATTTGGTGGATTCTTTAAGTGAAGGCAAGGGGTTGAAGTTGAGATCCTTTCCTGGTGTTTGGGTAATCCAAAAACAGATGACACAGATATTAACAAGAGGATATAATGCAGAAAACCAATAATTTTTATGCCCCTTGTCCATGTGGGAGTTAAACCAGGAAACCTGCATCAGGGCTTTACTGCCAAGGCTATTGATGCAGCTCAGTGTTGGACTTTGTTCCGTACTGTTATCATTTAGAAAATTCTTTTAAAATTTAGATTAGGGCTCATTAAGATAGGATAGGGAGAACAGGGCTTTGATGAGGAGGAGAGACTTAGGAAAAAATGATTCCAGCTTTTTTTTGGCCCAATCAGCCTCTGAAAATGTCAGCAAACACAAAGCCATCTTTACCTGGCTGTACAGCAAAAAGAGGTTTAGGTAAGAGAAACAGTATTTCCTGGCCCAGGATCAGTATGTCAGTTCTTTTACTGTGGCCACTCTGATGCTTATGCTGTAGCCAAATGCTAAGAGTCTAGCATTTAAACAGAACATAAGCATCTCAGAATACTAAATCAAATAAAATTGGTCAGCAACTGTGATTTAATCACCTGCTTTTAAAATATAGCTAGCCTATTTCTTAAAATAAGTGTTTAACAGGAACTTACTATCCATGCTTGATTTTTCCCCCCTCTTTCTAAAAAGTAGGAAAGCATTCTTAACAAGAGCAAAAAACACCGCCTTCACTCCACTTGTGCTATTTTTTTAAACAATGAAATGACTGCAAATTTAGTTTTTCTTAGTCATCCCAGACAATTGGGTCTGACCACCAAATGAATGGCTCTGTGTGTGTGTGTGTGTGTGTGTGTGTGTTCTTAGACGTGCACCTATCAAACAATATCAATATTATATTTTTTTCCAGCCTTGGGGAAAAACAGTATAGAAGAGACCTGAATCTTAGTTTAGCTGTAAAACACAATGCTGTGCTCACTGGACACCGGTTTGGAGCTGCCAGAGAGGAGCATGTTCTTGAGTAACGGACAGACACACATAGAGACCAAAAGCCCCCCAAGAGCAGGGCAGTGCTCCATCCTTTGTTTGCCTTTAAGATGCCCTGATATCCTCGCTGTTAAAAGTCTTGCTTCTGCCAAGAGAAAATGATAAAGGAGGGAGATGTAGGGAGCTTTCTGTTTTGACGTAATTTCTTTCATTCAGCCTCTTCATTCACCATATGCAGATATTTAGGTTATTACCAAAATGTGGGTGTTTACACACCCTCTGCTGGCAAGTCACTCTTCCAGTGAGTGCCAGGACTGCAGAGACCAATCACTCAACAAGTGCTTATCGAGTGCCTGCTACTTGATAAGGGTACAGGGTCTGCAAGAGGCGTCAAAGCTATTCTGCTGTCTCAGCGTTTAAAACTCAACCTGCTTGCCTGTGTTCTTACAACACTTCAAGGAGGTCTTCCAAGTGTCTTAGAGTAGCCAGCAGGAGAGGTGAGAGCCATCTCTTCTTCATTCCACCACTGCTTTACAAACATACCAGAGGCTCCATCGACCCGTCAGATGGACTAGACCAGTACAGATCTTCCTTTATTGCAGATTTCTATAGGAAACCGACCTATTGGTATTTGGGGAGATGTTTGATTGCATTTCCACTTCCACATTTGTAGAGCTCTTAATGTTAAAAAATTGTTTCTCGTGGCTTAATCTCACATGATATCCACAATATGCCTGTAAATTAGGCATGGCAGGTTTTGCCCCATTTTGCAGGTGGGGAAACAGAGTGGCTTGCTCACTTCAAGTTACCTGACTTAGTCACATGTTTATAAATGGCAGAACTGGGACTTAAATACAGCACACCGGTTCTCAGAGTCCGGTACTGTTTCTGCCACGCAAATAGGTGAGCACAAGTAAGGAGATGAGTAGCCTAAGGATTCTGCAGGGATTCTGGGAAAGAGCCACTAAAAGGACCCAGTCTCTGCAGACCTATTGGAATCATACGAAAAGATAAAAGAGACCAAGGCCCTATAAGATAGAATAAAATAAAAGCAGAGGTTGTTCGGTGAGATGGTCGTGATTAGATATCGACTATTAAATACATTTTGTTAGTGTGATGGTTTAATTTTCTTGTTGCTTATTAGGGTTTGTCTTTAGAAAAGAAATGAGGATTCCAGGTTGGAGGACAAACTCATTGGCTTTGATCATTGCTGAGATAACTCAAAACATATCCTGCAAAAACATTCAGGCTTAATACATCTTTTTTAAACTAATGCTGTAATGTTTTTTAGATGAACAGTGACAAGAGGCTGTATATAATTAAAATACCCAATTACTTGTAGGAAATTATTTAAGGGCACTTGGAAAGTTGAGATATTCTGTCAAGAACTTAATAATTACAGCATTTGATTCTTCACAAGGTTGACAAAGAAACTTACAAAGAGTCTCACTTTGGAAATATATTTTGCTTATAATAGTATGAAAAATGATGCCCAGCTGGCAAGATGGTCAGTATTCCCCCTGAAGCAGAGACCCCTCCAACAAGGTGAAAGGGAATGCTTCCAGGTGTTATCAATTAATTTAGAGATTATGCTGAGATATATTTGAAGTATGTGTTTGTAGTGCACAACAGTAAATACTCACAGATACGGAAATGTTTCTAGAATGATGCATAGAAGGCCTCCTTTATGCAGAAGCAATGATATGTTCACACTGTTAGTTGGAACTGACTTTATAGCTAGCTACAGTCAGCAGGGCATGATTTTTGAGCTATATAAATAGCCCTAAATATCTAAATGATTCTCCTATTGCCTGTGATTTCCACCATAAGAGATTCATTCTGCAGTGTCTTGATAACTTTTATTAACATTTGTTGTATGTTGAAAGAGCATGAAATTTAGAGCCATGGTCCACCAGTTGCTGGCTGAGTGATCCCTCTAAAACGGGATAAAAATGACAATCCCTGTCCTTATTGAACCATATTATGTGAGGAATAAATGACATAATGCTTGTGAAGTGCTATATAAATTATATTTAGGAAGAATAAAAACATTTTAATAATAAATGTAACCCAGTTACTTAGGAAATAGTCATACACAAAGCTGATGTAAGCTGATGGTTCTTAAAATTCAAACTGATCACTGGACTTCCCTTGTGGCCCAGTGGTTAAGAATCCGCCTGCCAATGCAGGGGACACGGGTTCGAGCCCTGGTCTGGGAAGATCCCACATGCCATGGAGCAACTAAGCCCATGCACCACAACTACTGAACCTGTGCTCTAGAGCCTGCAAGCCACAACTACTGAGCCCACGGGCCACAACTACTGAAGCCCGCGTGCCTAGAGCCCATGCTCTGCAACAAGAGAAGCCACTGCGATGAGAAACCTGCACACCGCAACGAAGAGTAGCCCCAGCTCGCCATAACTAGAGAAAGCCCGCGTGTAGCAGCGAAGACCCAATGCAGCCCCCCCCCCAAAAAAAAGTAACGATGAAGTAAAGACTGTATGGAATAAGTTTAAAAATATTCTAAAAAATAAAAGATTTAAACTGATCAGAATCACCTAGGGAGCTTATTGAAACTACAGATGCCTGGGTTGTACTCCTAGAGATTCTGTTCTGTAAATTTGGGGTAAGACTCAAGATTTGCATTTCTAAATACTAACTTTAAGAGACTGTAATGTAAATGGTTCTTGGCCAACTCTTTGGGGAATAAAACTTTGTACCATTATCAAGCAATATCTTCAATTGCTGGCTTTTACCTACCTCTTTCTAAGCCCCCAACACATATTGTCTGATGAACAAGTAGAAAATGATGGCTTTACATCCAGAGGATGCAGGAAATCACTAGAATGCAGGGAGAAAGATGTGGAAAGGTATCTCAAACCTGGCATCATCATGTTAGTGATCAATTGCTCTGATAAAATAATAGCAACGACACCAAGTTGTTAAGTCTATTGTCTTTCTTCTAGGAAAGACTGTTACACATATAAATATTCATATAGGAAGAAGACTGCAAGCAGACTCCCATTAAAGGCTCACAGCTATTGTTTCAGTGGAATGGGGTGTACCTACATTCAGCCATCTCTGTTTTTGCAGCGGAGTTATACTTTTGAGGGTTATCTGCATGTCTATATAAGTAGAGACATGCACACACACACACACACAATTTAAAAATCTGTCTGCAACCTCCTTTTGTCCTTCCATTTACACATTCTTTCATCCTCTATTCCCAGTATCCTTAGAAAGGATTTAGTCTATAATGCAAACTAAGGTGTCATTTCTTTTTTTTTCCCCTCTAGTAAAAAGAAGTCTTTTAATGGTTAACAGTTTTTTTCCTTTGACCAAGAAAGCTTTGATGCAGGTGTTATTTCAGCACACATTTCATCATATCCTATGATAATGTTTTAGATTTTGTAATGTCTTTTCCAAGTTTCATGTCCTTTAAGGGTTGTGATGTTTTAATGTTAAATCTTTTATGAACTTACTCTTTCTTGGTCTTCTTCCTAAATCATCTATATCTTTCTGAAAAATGACATTATTATTGGGTTATAATTCTTCATTCTTTTTGACTTCATGTGGATGACAAGTATATTTCTAGAACCAGACACTTGGAGTAGGAAGAGGGATTTTAGGATTAACTAATTCCTATCCCTGATTTTACAAATGTAGACTCTGAGATTAAATACTCAGCTGTACGTTTCTTCCCCTGTTCTGTACTACTTTTCTCTCAGCTTCTTCCCCTGTTCTGTACTACTTTTCTCTCAGCTTTATTCATGACTTACCCAAACTCAGAGTAATCTAACCATATCCAAGCCATTCTTTGTGAAGAATTTTAAATAGAGCAACTCCCATGGCAGAAAACAAGCTCTGAGAAACTGAACAAGTTTTCCATTTATTGTTTGAGAATACCTTTTATTTTTGAGCCACTTTATTTATTAAAATTTACTTGAACTGAGAGTAACCATAACTTCTGTGTGCACCATTAAACTGACAGTTTAAAACTCTTTCTCGCTTAATTTATATTACTATGGAGATTTTTTTAATGGAGAGAAAATACATTGGGGGTTGGGTGAGGTAGGAAAAAGGAGGTATTGGGAGGAAGGACTTTCTACTGTGAATATCCTTGGGGATGCAAGGTTAAAGCAAGAGGACATGGCCTTGTTTTAATATTCCATCGTTGTTAATGAAAGAAGGAAAAGAAGAGGCTACCTGTGACTTTAAATTCTTTCTGTTAAACTCTTAAGACATTTAGAGATAATTCATATTTTAAATAACATTTTATTACTGATTATCAGTATTACTGTACAAGAGTTGGAAAACACAAAGAATAAAATTACAGCATTCATAATCATAATATCTAGAGATAAGCACTATTTAAACGTCGTGGTTGGGGGCTTCCCTGGTGGCGCAGTGGTTGAGAGTCCGCCTGCCGATGCAGGGGACACGGGTTCGTGCCCCGGTCCGGGAAGATCCCACATGCCGCGGAGCAGCTGGGCCCGTGAGCCATGGCCGCTCAGCCTGTGCTCCACAACGGGAGAGGCCACAACAGTGAGAGGCCCGCATACCGCAAAAAAAAAAAAAAAAAACTTCATTTTTTTTTTAGTACTTATCTTTATATATTTAAACATTAAAAAAATGAAGGCTACTGCACTTACTGTTTTGCAGCCCCTTTTAAAATATAAAAATATATGGAGAACATCTTTTCTTGAAATGAATTTTCTTCTAAATACAACTTTTTAGTCACTGCATTGTTTTCTAACTGGACCATACTTATTTCACTAATCCTTTTTGTTGTTGGACATTTAAGATTATTTCCATTCAAAATTTTTATAAACACTGGTTTTATAAATGATACTTGAATATAAATATTTGTGTACAAAGTGTGGAAATTCTAAGTTGGAAGGTATAGTTATTTTGGGGGTTTTGGTGTTCATTGCCAAAATGAATTCTACCCCCAATCTCCCATTGTATCCCTTTACATTACCTCCTGTGCTGTCCCCACTTCCTGGCACACTGGCCAGCCCAAGCTATAATTACCACTTTCAGTTTTGGTCATTTTATAGGCAAAAATATTTACTTCATTGTTTTAACTGTTTTATACTTTTCGATTTCTACTGTGTCTGAACATCTTCACATGTGAATTTGCCAATTATACTTCACCAAATTGCCTATTCATTATCTATTCTAGTCTGTCTAGTGAGGTGTTCCTTTTCTTCACATTGATTTGTAAGATTTCTTTATAAATGTTGTTAATCCTCTACTGTATTTATTGTACATGTGGCTAACTTTTTCCTCAAGTTAATTACTTGCCTTTTAATTTTGTTTATGGTGCTGTTAATGTATAGGGTTCTATTATTTTCCTGTAGTCAAATCTATTGGCATTTTTCTCTATTGTTAATTCCATTTTTAGTCTCCTTTTAATCCTCCACTCCCTTGGAGATGATTCTGCATGTTGGGACATTTTTTTATATTTCCACAGGCAGGAGATATTGAGCCAGCATCTATTCAGATAACTGTGAAAGAAATGACAAGAGACAAGGTGTGTTAGAAGGTTGACCAAGCAAGCAGTTAGGGGTCAAGAGTGAAGTGTAGGAAGCTATTAACAGCATAGTGAGGTCTTGGAGTTTAAGAGTGCGATGGGGGTACCAGAATTAGTAGAAACAGATTAGAGTGTTTCCAATTCTTAAAAACACTGCAGCCAAGAGAGAGAACTAAATATTATTAAGTCTTTCATCTCCTCTGTTGCTAGCCATGGTGCTGAGCTCTTTATATGTATTTGCTTCACAATGACCTCTCCTTCAAGATGTTCTCTGTTGTATGAATTTTGTTGACGGCTTCATTTTTATAAGCAAGAACCCTAAGAGGAAAATCAGAACACACATGTACTAATTCTGCTTTGTAAGATTAAGAAGCATGCTGAAGTTCTTTTTTTGAATTTTTGTTATAGAGTTTTTCCTTTAAAATTTTTTTTAGGAATAACTTAAATACAATAAAATGTATGCATTTTCAGTGCACACCTCGATGGAGGAATTTTTTTTTACCTATTTATATTCCTCATCCAGGTCAAGAGACAGAACATTTCTATCAGCATAGGATGTGGTTCTCAGTGGAGAACTTACCCACCCCACCCCACCCCAAGCCACTATTCTGACTCCTGTCATAGAGGATTTTGTTTGTCCTGAACTTTATATAAATGGAATCATAAAGAAGGTTCTCTTCTGTGTCTGGTTTCTTTGTGTCAGCACAGTATTTTTGAAATTTACCCATGTTGTTATATGTATCACTAGTTGTTCTCTTTTATTTCTGTAGAGTATTCCATTGTATGGATATACTGCAGTTTGTTTATTGGTTCTCGCAGAGATGAACATTATGGTTTGTTTCCAGTTTGGGACTGCTTTGACTATGATTGTTCTTATATCAGTGTGGACACAGGCATTTATTTCTGTTTGCGTGTATACTGAAACTGGGAAGCCTGGGACATACGGTAGACATTTTTTTGTTAGACACTGTACCAGTTTTCCAAGGTAGTCATATGATTTTACCATCCCACTAACAGTATATGAAAGTTCCAGTTGTTTCCACATCCTTATGTATGCTTAGTAGTGTTAACCTTTCTAATTTTATACATACTGTTTGGTGTGGTCAGAATTTTATTATGGATGTTGTGGCTGGTCCCAACAAAATGAAAAGCAGTATAAATGGTTACAGGCTGAAAAGTTCCTTAACAAAGACAAGCCTAAGAATTCTAGGCAATATGCTTTTAAAGCATTTTTAAAGATAGGATCAACTTTATATAATTAGAGAAGGTAACAAACTAAAGAGTTAATGGACACAAAACAACAAGTTAAATAATTCTAAGTAGTATTTGAAGATGAAATTCCATGTGAAAACTTCAGTTTTAGTAATGTCTCAGGTCCTCTCTCATAACCTCCTGGCCTCCTTTGGTTATTCTCTTTCTCTTCCATTTTGTGCCCGAGTCTGCAGCTGCCAGCCTGCAATTTCATTTAATAGTGAAGTGTTATTTTAAGAAGTTAAAATACTTATAAAAAATTGCTTTCTAATTTTATATGTGCTAAGTCTCTTGCTGTCTTTAGATACAGCAAGTACCATATAATAATCTCAATAAACATCTGAGGAGGAAAATTATTTTTAAAGTTGAGGGAAACTCTACCCTTTAAGGTAATTACTGCTAAAATTGTTTCATAGTTTTAGTTGAAATTGCTTGTTAATAATTGCTGGAATTTATTCAATACATCTTTTAGCACAGTATACACAATACATTAATTGATGTGTTAAACATTAAAATTGGAGTGTGAACATAAAAACATATTTCTAAAATATGAAAAATCAGTCCACCAAATGAAAAAAAATTTACATGTGAGTTTGCGTTGATGAAAACTGATAAACATTATACAAATGTAATGAGAAGTGTAGAGTACTCACTGTGCATTTCTTTTTGAAAATACATTCAAACAATAGAACATCGTTAGAAACTTTCTCTGGTAAATATATCTCTTCCACATTTTTTTAAATTTTATTTTGAAATTATTTTATGTATTGGAATCTATAGATTAGAAAACTGTAAAGAAGGAAAAGTAATGTATTGAAATCATAATCTTTTAACATGTTCACAAGTCATCAGATTAATTTTAAAATAAAGATAAACACATAAAATATTAGTGTAGCAATGGTGTGCATTTTATAATGTTAATTTTTTTTTTTATTTTAAAGAAGATGTTGGGGGTAGGAGTTTATTAATTTATTTGTTTTTGGCTGTGTTGGGTCTTCGTTTCTGTGCGAGGGCTTTCTCTAGTTGTGGCGAGCGGGGGCCTCTCTTCATCGCGGTGTGCGGACCTCTCACTGTCGCGGCCTCTTGTTGCGGAGCACAGGCTCCAGACGCGCAGGCTCAGTAGTTGTGGCTCATGGGCCTAGCTGCTCCGCGGCATGTGGGATCCTCCCAGACCAGGTCTCGAACCCGTGTCCCCTGCATCGGCAGGCGGACTCTCAACCACTGCCCCACCAGGGAAGCCCCTATACTGTTAATTTGTATGTGATTTTTATCTCTGCATTGAAGAGGAATCTCAAAAATATTTTTAAAATCAAAACCAAGCTTCTTCTGATTCTAAATTCCAGATAATTATTTGAATAATACTGTTAATAATAGTGCAAGCAGATCGATACACTGCTATTAAGATGTGCTTGTAAGGGCTTCCCTGGTGGCGCAGTGGTTGAGAGTCTGCCTGCCGATGCAGGGGATACGGGTTCGTGCCCCGGTCCAGGAAGATCCCACATGCCGCAGAGCGGCTGGGCCCGTGAGCCATGGCCGCTGAGCCTATGCGTCCGGAGCCTGTGCTCCGCAACAGGAGAGGCCACAGCAGTCAGAGGCCCGCGTACTGCAAAAAAAAAAAAAAACGAAAACAAAAACGATGTGCTTGTAAGCTTAAGGCAGTGGACTTGGAGTTAGGCAAACCCAGAATTGGAATCCCAGCTCTGCTTGGTGGTGTGACTTTGGACGTTTCCTCATCCATAGAATGGGAGTCATATTAACTCATCCTCTTAAGATATTTGAATGATCCTGTAAAGTTCTTATCACTAGAGCATCAGCAAATTTTAGTTCCAGTCCTCTTTAGAGAGGTTAGGAAAACTGCTTTTCTTTATTCTTCAGTGGGACCTGGCGAAGGACATTGCAAACTTCTTCCCTGTCTCTATTCACATTCTTCTTTCCAGTGATCACCAATCCATAGGACCTCTCCTCTAAAAACCACAGGTTTGGTGGCTTCATATCAGCACCATCTCTGTCTTTTCAGCACAGGGTACAGTCTACATCCTTACTTTGTTATGAGTCATTCTTCCCTTGGCATCTGTTTCACTCAACTACACTATTTTCTTTTCATTCTGATTGTTCCATCCTCTCCTTCTCTCTCAGTTTCTTCCTCTCTGTGCTACCAAGGTACAGAAATTCTATTGTAAGTCCTCTCCCCTCTGTCTACCTTCTCTTTTTTTGGTGATCTCATCAACCATTCTCCTTTGTTTCCCCAGGCCCAACTGTTCTGTTGGATTTTTAAACCCATTCTGGACTTTTTCCACCTGAATTTCTGGGCAGCACATCAAAGTCCAAAAATAAAAGTGAACACACCACCACTAGAAACTTTTCCTGCAGAGTCAAATGGAGGTTTTTCAGGGTCTAAAGCTAATATAATTCAAGGAGTGCCCGTTAAGGAGAAGCATGCCAACTGTTAAATAAAAATGACCACAGCCCCTCCATTGCCACCTGGTGTGAGGGGGAGCATGACCAAGGAAAAGCTGGAGCAGAAAGATACAGAAGCTTAAGCAATCAAGATAGAAATGACTTTTGCAAATTTTACAAAAAGTTATGGCTGTGTGAACACACTACTAGGGTTCTGAAAGAAGTCCTACAGATAAGTGATCCAGAAGCTTAAGATTCATTAGCTTGAAGTAAATTGAGTCCATCTTCCTGGCCTTTCTAAATCTTAAACGGCACCCCCAATTTTTTCGGCCACTAAGGTGCAAAACCTTTCATTTAAATTAATTTCTCCTTCTCTTTGGCTCTGCTTGTTATCAGTTGCCTGATTGCCCATTTTGCTTTCTTAGTATTCCACTCCGACTGCTACCAGTAGGTCAGGGCCCAAAACCTTTTGTGGGGACCATTTCAATAGCTTTCTCACTAGTCTTCCTACTTCTAGTATTGTCAGGCATACACCCTGCTTGAAGTTTAATCTCACTAAAGTATTGCTTTCACCCCACCCCTACCAAAGTAAGTTCAAGTACTTCAGAGTCCCAAGTCTTCCATTCAAAACCTCTCCCTCCTTGGCCCCAGCCTCCTATTTTCCCATAGTTTTTCAACTCTTTCCGTAACTATCCATCTGATATGTACCTTATAAGCTACACCGAATTACTTTGAGTTTCTAGAACATCTCGTTATTTCTGGCAGTATGTACTCACCGTACTTGGAGTTGGATGATACTACTTGTTAGATCCCCTTTTATTATGAGGAAGGAGTGTTCTCTACAACTTGTTATTTCCCAATTGACTTGCTTGTAGTATATGTTCACTAAATGTTTGCTTAATGAACAAGTACAGACAGGCATATTTTACAAAAGGATTTAGAGGGAGCTGGATCAAATATTGATTTTAAAAGCTGAATTTTTTTAAAACCATGATGCTTTTTATCGAACCACTAATAAGGTCAGAATATTGACAGTGGTGTAAATAAAATATGAGACATGAGGCTGTGAAGAAAGTTTTTCATAGATGGTACATCTCTTCATTTCCTGAAACTCACATTATTCAGTCCTCATCTTCCATTTGGTTCTCCCTCAAACATTACAGGGACCTGTTTGCATTCTTTTATTCAGAAATATGTATTGCGTGCCTGGTAGGTGGCAGGCACCATCTCTGTTCTTTAGTGGCTCTAGTTTCATAGGGAGAGGTAGACTTTGAAATTGAAACACTATAAAAGCAGTTGTTCTCAAAGTGTGGTCCTCAGACCAGCAGCATCAGCATCACCGGGGGACTTGTTAGATGCAGATTCTTGTGTCCCACCCAGACCTAATAAATCAGGAACTCTGAGGTTGGAGCCCAGCAACCTCTAGTTAATAAGCCTTCCAGGAGATTCTGCTGTTTGATAAAGTTTGGGAACTACTGTTACAGTGTATTTCTTGAGCAATAGCAGGTATTGGACAACTGTAGAGGGTACAGTGACCCTACAGGGATTTGTTAATCGGGTGGAAGAAGATTTCTGATGAAGTTTTATGGAGGATAAGACCTATGAGCTGAATCTTGGAAGAATATTGTTTAATAGTTTGTTTTATGCTTGCATTTTACTAAATTCTAATAGAGCCTATCATATTACTAAATCATTTTGACTTTCCAAAATCACAGTTAATAATGAAAAATAAAACCAAAGTTAGTTTATAGTCGGGAGAGAAATCATCATTTTAGAATGTGCTTTAAAATGTTAGTGGGCTGATTAATACAGAATGGCTTACAGATAAAATACTGGTGTCAAGGAATAGACTGTCCTCAGGGTTAATATTATCCTTTGGCTCCATGAGGTTAGTTTTTAAATTGTAGCTTTAGAATCCCATTTTTCAAGAATTACTATTTTTTTATAATTTGGGATGAATGACTTTAAATAAAAATAAAAGTGAGAAAAATAAAATAGCATTGACTTACAAGTAAATCTTTGGCAAAGGCAAGGAATGAATCTATATCTAAATTCATATCCTGCCTCTACTCATCCTTATTAGTTGTCAAATCTAGTGATAGATTAGAGAGCTTTGCATACTTACAGGGTAGCATAATTCTAAAAGAATTATCACCTGAAAAACTCCTTGTCTAAGAAATCGCTGTTGTCAATTCCTTGCTTAGGAAGTGTGTGCATACTGAAAAGGGTATCTCCTAGTGTTCAAATACATTAAAACCACATTACCATAAAAACTTAATGCGTAAATGAACAGAATTGTTCTTGATGGACCAAGTTATTAAATCCAACTCCCTTGTTTATACCCTGTCCCAGAATACCACCAATTAAGGAGTATTTGGAGTGTTTGGTTTTTTTTTTCTTTTTAAGTAATTGTTTTGAGACTCTTCTCCTTCTGCTGAGTTGAGCTGATAAAGGGGCAGTGACGCTTAGTGTTCCTTGGGTAAGCTTCTTGTTAGACCTTGTCTTCAGGTACCCCTTCTTGATGTAATGCCTGGGCAAGAAGTCAGTGCTCAGCCTCTAGAACGAACCCAATTCTGCCTTGAAGAGCATGTCAATCAATCAAAAAGTATGTAGAGGAATAAAATAACTTATAATTTAATACATAACTTAGACCTGGCTCTTTTTGACTGTACCATTGTTTTAGCTCTGTGGCCATGAGTGGGTCACTTTACCAAGCTAAGCACCTGTTGTAATTTGGCTAATTTTCATATGTAAAATGGAGATGATAATACTTACATATTATAGTTGATGTAAAATTTAAATGAGGTAATGCTTTAAAATAATTTAATGTAATACCTGGCATGTGTTTTCATAGATACTATCCACTTTTAGTTAATTATTATTTATTACTATTCAATTGTGGAGTAGAATAATATATTATTCTTATTGTGGAATGGAAGGCAGTATTAGAGTTACTGAAAAGTTTTCAGTAAAAAAGTTTTTTTAAAAAAAAATTATTTATTATTTATTTATTTATTTTTGGCTGCCTTTGGTCTACGTTGCTGCATGAGCTTTCTCTAGTTGTGGCGAGAGGGGGCTACTCTTCCTTGCAGTGCTCAGGCTTCTCATTGCAGTGGCTTCTCCTGTTGCGGTGCACAGGCTTCAGTAGTTGCAGCACGCGGGCTCAGTAGTTGTGGCTCACGGGCTCTAGAGTGCAGGCTCAGTAGTTGTGGCGCATGGGCTTAGTTGCTCCGCGGCATGTGGGATCTGCCCAGACCAGGGCTCAAACCTGTGTCCCCTGCATTGGCAGGTGGATTCTTAACCACTGTGCCACCAGGGAAGCCCTGAAAAGTAAGGTTAATTACTGCTAATCTCTGATTTTCCCCAGTTTAAAGCAAAGTCAAACAAGAAGCCCCACGCCTCTCCCATTTGCTGTCTTTTAAAAGATAGCCAGTGTTCAATCCCTCCCATTTCTTGAAAAGTAATAGTACTTGAAAAACAAAATAGTTTTGATTTTGTAACTTTATGTCTCCCTTTTTCTCACCCTCAATTTATAAATCTATGCACTGTATAAACTGTTTAAATTTCAAAGGTTTAAGCTGTGTCACTGGTCTGTAGGATGGAAAAGGTGAATCTTCTATATCTTAGAATATGAACTTCAGTTTATTTCTCTCAGTGAACGAATCTCAGTTCACTTCTTTTCTTAATGGGAAGTACTGAATTCAGTAACGTAATCCCTGTTAGTTTTGTGGTTTCTTCGATTTAGGAATACTGACAGGAAATCACTAAGTGTTGAACTAGTGACAGTGTGATCTTAGGTGTCACTGGATACTTTGAGTGTCTCTTTGATGTAGAGACATGCATTTCAGCTACATATTTTCTTTCGTGTTCTGGTTTGCCTGCCTACTACACGCTCTCTGTCTCTGAACTGTACGTGGCTGGAGGCCAAAGAATGCGCTTGTTCCAGTGATACTGCCTAATGTTAATGTTTACATGGTTACTGGCTTTTGGACTTTGCTTTAGAGGGTGATGATTTTCTCCTTGCTTCCCCGGCTTTCCAGTTGTTAATAATCAACCCTGAATGCCTGATTCTTTCAGGATGGCAAGGACTTAATTTGCCACCGCAGGTTTTCCTATACAACTTGAGGGCTGCAGTAATTTGGCATGACAGAAGGTGTGGACTGCCAGCAAATTATCGGAGGATAGAAGAATACAAACCGTTGCTATTTGAGTCAGGTGGCATGCAATGCACATTCCTTTAGTTCAATGAATAAAACAGACAGACTTCTGGGTGTTTGTAGTTCATTTCATATCATCATCCGAGCAGTTACTGGGATCAGCCGTTAAACTCCCCTTCATGTCGTACAGCCATAGCCCTTGCTTATCTTCACGTGCTCGAGCCTGATTCCATATTCTGTGTCTACAGCCAGGAATGGAATACCTTCCTTCCTCCTCTCTGACTTTTTAGCTCCTGTCCATTCATCCATTCCCTTAATCCTAGCTCTTTCCTTACTTCCTCTTAGAAGCCTTCCCTTGATACTCCTGATCATGCTTATTTGTTTCTCATTTGAACTTCTGTTACTTAATGTCATTGCCAAGTCATTTGGCATTTTATTTTACTGTTTTCCATATTTTGTCTAATCTCTCCAAATGCAGACCTTTTAAAGTATAACATCCTTATTGTAATGTGCCATGTTTCTTTTCTATTCCTTTACCCAGCAAATCCATCCCTACCTCCAGGCTAACCTAATGCTAATCACATACTAGACGTTATTCTCAGGTATAAGACTCAATGAATACTTTTTTAAATTGTTGATTTTTTCATATGACTAAATAAGAGTAAATTATTTTAAATGTCATCATGCAAGACCTTCCCGTTAGAACCGTTAGTCACTTGAAGACTTTAGAATGCTGTGGAAGTTTTTTGCTTGTAAATCTTTAAGTCATCCATCAATTTGGGATGGTCGTGGTTACAGGAGAAGCTTACAAGGGGTGAGGTTGGGGATGTGGTAGAGGAGGTTGGAAAGCTCAATCTTCCCAGGAAAGTGTTAGATTTTGATTATACTGTCTGTTATCTGAATACCTCCTGTTTCTATAGTGCTTTGTGCTCTGCATAGGAGAGGGCTGGGTCTTGCCAAAGTGACTGTGTTGTATTTCTAACAGGAAAGATTGCAACTTGTGTTAAAACTGGAAGAGGCAAGGAGAGAGAGGTTACTGGGTAGTGAATTTAGTGCTTGGGGGACAGAGGGAGTAAGTATGAGGGGAGGTTAGTGGTTGACCCAGGAGGCATCAATAGGAATGGCTAGAAGCAGCTTCTCTGACTGCATCTAAGTTTCTAGGCCTGGGCTGGGGATGGAGGTGTTCTTGCATTTCTAAGGTGCTATTCTCTTCTCACACTCGGCCCTGATACTGGATCCTTCATGCAGGTGCTTCCATACACGCTAATGAATGCCTGGAAATGGGGTGAACGATATTGATACACTTCATTTTGTAAATAAGTATTATTGTTCGTGTTACCTTCTCATAAAATAGTTCAGTAAGCTTGATAAAAGTAGTTGGGGTGGAGACAAGGGTAAGTAACAGAGAGGAGGGCCTTCCTTTTGCATCGGAACAAATGATTTTGCTGCTGGTTGAGTCTTTCAAGGGATTCCTCTCTTTACGGTAACAGAATTCAGACATCTTAGAGATAAAGGAGTTTGAGATCCGTGTATCTCAGTGCAGCCACTGAACAATATTGGACACTCAAAAATGAATGTCGTCTAAGCCACTGTAACTTTCGGCTGCATTTTATGAAACATAGTATTTCTGATTTTGTTTTCATTTTGCATAATGCAACTGCAATATATAATTAATGATGAAGAAATGCTATAAAACTGAACCACAAACTAAAATAATTAAACAAACAGACATTTTCAACTCTCAGTTGGTGTTAACTAGAGTCGTTATTATTCCCCTGACACTGTGAAAGTGTATGACTCAGAGAACATCCCCAATTGAACCTACAGTTTTGCCATGTTTCTTTAAAATGTGATTTTTGAAAAAAAAAAAAAAGGACACATTTGAAGCATTTTCTAATGTATACGAATGCATGTGTTAACTTCCCCAGTGAACGCTTACTGTTCACACTCCCCACATTGGGGTCTAGAGACCCCCATTGCTACATGCACTTATCAAAACTTATTAATTTTTTCCAATCTGGTGAATGAGCAATGTTTCCCATTGTGATTTAATTTGAATTTCCCTCCTTAGTAATGAAGTTGTTCATGTTTCTTGGCTATTTGTGGTTCTTCTTCTGTGAAGTATCTGTTCAAATTTTTGGTGCATTTTCTTTCCGTTAGATTGTTTGTCATATCCTCATTGATTCTTAGGAATTCATTATATTCTCTAGGTATATTCTCCTAGTCTGTGGTTTGAGTTTTCACTCATTTTCTTATTTTCTTTTTTTTTTGGTGGGGGGAAGGGATTGTTTATTTTAATGTAGTCAAAATAATCACTATTTCCCTTTATAGTTTGCAGCTTGATGTCTTGTTTAGGAAATACTTTTCTACCCTGAAGTCATTAAATGTAAAACATGCATATTTAAGGTTACAATATCCAGAATTAATGAATATCCTCCTCCCAAATAATAAAAACTTTTAGATGCTTTAATTTCCATCATGATCTCCTTGATCATGGTGGCTTTGAGTTTTTGTTTTATTAGCTCTATAAATTAGATACTGTTTATATTTTTATAGAGTATTTCTTTAGATTTGCCCAGATGTTTACCATTTTCTTTCCTTTTCCATTTCCATTTTAGACCTTTCTTCTGGGATCATTTTCCTTTTTTTCTGATGTACATTCTTTAGAAGTTTCTTTAGTGAGGATCTTTTGGAAATTACGTCTCTCATTTTTATTTCTTTGAAAATGTCTTATTTTCACCTCATTCTGAAAGGTTATTTCATTGGGCATAACAATTGTGATAGAACAGCTGTTGTCTCATACTTTGAGGATGTTATCCCATTGGATAACTCCATGGCTCTGGCTTCCATTGTAAGTTTTGAGAAATCAGTTGTAAATCTACCATTTATTTCTAGCTACTCTTTCATTTCTCCTGACTGTTTTAAAGATCTTCTCTTTTCTTGCGTGTTCTGTTCTTTCACAACCATGTGTCTCTCTAGGTAAGGGTGATATTTTTGTTCTTTATTTTGGGGGTTTGGGGGGGTTTTTTTTGTTTTTTTTTTTTCCGGTACGCGGGCCTCTCACTGGCCTCTCCCGTTGCGGAGCACAGGCTCCAGACGCGCAGGCTCAGTGGCCATGGCTCACGGGCCCAGCCTCTCCGCGGCATGTGGGATCCTCCTGGACCGGGGCACGAACCTGTGTCCCCTGCCTTGGCAGGCAGACTCTCAACCACTGCGCCACCAGGGAAGCCCATATCCATAATTTTAAAATGTACACCTGGAAGGGTTTCTATGAAAATTGAGTTCACTGTATGGGTAGGAAATGGAATTCCAATATACTATTTTAAAATGTTATTTTATCTCCTGAAGACAGTTATTTTTCTTTTTTATGTTTTTTTCTAATCACATTTTGGGGGAAATGGATTAATTGAGGTTTGATGATATATAAGAATAAAACTTACTTGGAATAACTCCTATAGTAGATGTAGGACTCCACAGAACTCCCTTCAATTCACCTAAGCCTTTCTAATTGATATTTCAGCATTTGTTGCTCTATTTTATTGTCTATATCGGGATATGTATCTGTTACATATTAATCTTATTTACTACATCATTTATCTCCAGCATATTTGTTCTTACCTGTACCTGTGGAATGATAACTTTTAGGAGTGGGTTTCATATTTTATCATGTGACATCAATTGTAAAATTTGCTGTTTTTATTCCTTAGATTATGGAAAATGTTATCCTAAGGAGATCCTCACAGATTGCTTAATCCAACTTAATGTGTTATTTTTCGGCTGTACCAATTAAATTTGGCAAGATCTTCCTCGCCTGTCTTCCACACTCCTGTTCATTCTCATTGTTTGGTGTTTGGGCTACCCTGTTAAGCCCTTGAGATTCTCATTTTCAATTCCCCTGCATTTTCTTGGCTTCCCACCAATTCCCAAAGCTCAAGTCAGTGGGTAGGATTTTTAGTGGAGCAGCAGGTGATAGATAACAAGATTTCTGTTGGAGTAGAAATGTCCTACGACTTCACCAGATCCCCACTGCATTTTCTCTCTTCATTTAACCTCACCGAATCCTCTTCCTCAAGTATTTCTAGTGAGTGTAGAAAATAACCTCATTCCTGACTGTATAACCCTAAAGCCTCTAACTAAATAAGAGCTCAAGACCATGATGTTCAGAAGGAAACCCTAGAAAAAGGCCCTGTTCTTCCATTCTAAGCAGTATCTCTTCCCTTATGCTTTCCAAATTATTACCAATTCCTCCACCTCATATCATTTCCTGCTTTCACATTTGTAATGTCAGTGTTTTTCCTGGATCTCTGGCCTCTCATCCTCCTGATCGAATGCCTGAAATTCTTTAAACTTTGTCCTTTTACTCTACTGTTTGTCTTCCTGTACTTCCAAGATTGAACTCTGAATACAAGTTCCAAAGAAGCATTCCTTTGGTGGTTAGTCTCCGTAGTACGCTTGATATTATCTTTTAAAAATGCCTCTTTTAGTAAACTGGCCTTTGTGGTCTAGCCTAGGAACCTAAACACCATTTTTAACATAATTTTATGGGAGACGTAATACAGAGCTTGGCACAACTGGCTTATAAATGGAATCTTGACATATGACCCATCAGTAAGCTGGGCACTGGCTGTACAGGAGAGAATTTTGATCACCGTGTGGGCTGGGAGGGAAATGCCTTCTGTTAACCAGCAGCGCCCAGATTTGAACACTGCACATTTGTTTTGTGTAATCTTCCATCTAACTGTGAGCAAAGAGCATGATTGAAGTGCTGCTAATTATGTCTCATGTTTATAGATTCCATTTTAGTAGAGCAGACTGCTGTGTTCCATCGTTCTATCTTAATTCTAAATATGATTTCCATTGTCTCCTCTCTTTAGTGACCCAGCAGCAGAGCAGTGAAGTAATTTTACCTTGCAGTTCAGTAACTTTTAATTGCGCGTTCAGTTTCACTTGATTCTGAGAAAAATGGAGTTGCTGCCTGTGCAGTTTTAGTTGCCAGGACCTCAGTTGTTATGCACTAAAACGCTAAAACGGGAAAGGAGCTCATGTATTCTTTAGAGAGAGAAAGCACAAAGGAGACACCACTGTGTTTTATTGTGGTTGTTATGGCTTTGTGGTTGTGTGTGTGTTTAAAGGAATCAGAGCATTATCTATAAAACTATACACCAAATATATATTATTATATAATGTTATTTATATTCTTTTTTTCAAGCAGATTCCAAGCATAGAAGTTACTGCATAATCTGAATTTTTAAAGTGTTTCCAAATGGGGATAAACATGGCATTTTAGGTTGGGAAAGAACTTTGAGATCACCTAGTCCAACACCCTTATTTTAAATATGAGAAAAATGAGGCTCAGAGGGATTCTGGAATTGCTTCAAGCCTCCCAGGACTCTGGCTAGGACCCATGTGAGCATTCTTGTCAGTATTGGTTTGTTTTCTCTAATTCTTGGCATTAGTCTTCATGACCCTTGTGGAGAAAATACAGTCTTCAGAACCTTTTATTCTAACTCTCTTATGGTTATAGAGAAACTATCCTATGTTTTCACTGGCACTTCAACACTCCTAAACCACTCTTTTTCTCTGAACACAATGGCATGCTGAAACAATAGATTCAGAACATCATTGATTTCAATGCACATATAACTATATGGAATGAATTTTTTTCTCTGACTGAGGAACTAGAACTCTTCTGACCTTATGAGGGATGAAAAATGAGAAGGCGGCACCTGCTCACTGTAGTTGTGGTGAATTGCTTTTGATTGAACTGAGGAGGAAAGGGAAAGGAGGGGTGAAGTATTTTCTAGAAGTTTTTCAGAGAGTTATTTTTTGTTTTGTTTTCATTTTTAAAGTGACAGGACCCTCTCCTTTTATTTATTTATTTTCTTCCTAACAAAACTGTGCTGAGCCCGTACAGGAAATAGATGAAAGTGAAGTTTATCTTTCTGAAACAGGAAAAATGTCTGCAGAAACTAGTGTTTCTTAGCATTCTTTAGTATTCAGGTGAAGACTAGTTTCTACCATCAAAGACTGAAGTCTCTGGATAAGAACTCTTCTATATCCAGAATGTACCTATTCTGAAACTTTCATCTTGAGCATGAAAATGCACATTTTTTTTTCTCTTCAGGGCTTCCAGATACGCAAGTTATCCACGTAAACAACTGTGTAGGAATTATTTTGGTCAATAATTATATTGATTAAACTACCTTATATACCGTTGGATTGACAAAGCCCCTATGTTCTGTGCTTATGTGCTCGTGTATAAAACATTCAGAATAGAGCTCCACATGACAGCTGCCAGGCAAAGTCTCTTTGCTGTGCTTTCACCTGCCAAGTGGAAGGTGAAAATCACTGAAGTGTGAGACATATCTCTTCAGTATCCTCAGTTACCTTTTCTTCATCCTTTCTCTCCCCTGAAGACATTACATATCCCTGCAGACATGATGTCTTCCACAAAAGGAAGGATCTGATACCAGTCATTTGCACTTTAGTTTAATTGGCCTGGCTACTCTTATACTGAGATGCTGTTCATGACCTCAACTAAGTAGTGGCATACATCTGTGTGAGAGCTTTGTGTCTGCTTAAGTGTATAATTCCTGCAGTGCATTTTGATGCCTGCTTAGATTTCCTCTGCTCAGACCTAACCCATCGCCACATGAAGGGACTAAAGCTTGCTGGCACCCACAGAGCAGATTATCAAGCAAATGCCCTCAGGACCCACAGCTTCCAAGGTAAGAGGACTGTTTGAAGGCGTATTTGGCCTGGCTTTCCTCCTATTTTTGTGGTTCCTGATTGCCAAAAAAATCATGAGCATCCTAACGGTATAAATAAATACTCATCCCAGGAGTATCAGTGGCATTGAGGAACCAAGTTATAATGGTATAGTTGTTAGAGCTTAGGGTGGGAACTAGGGAAGTGGGAGTGAGCGGAATAGAGGGCAAAAAGAGCCAAATATGGTTATTCACCATCCTGGCCTTGATTAAAGACACTGATGCAATAATTCTTGGTATGTTGGAATTTATACTACATTCTCATAGCTCAGCCCAAGCTCACTTTGTCAGAAAAAAATATCATTCACTAGAAATCCCACTTTCTTCCGAACTTATTTTTTGTAACATTTATTACTTTATATAATGTTATCTTATACTTTTATTTATCTCTTGATATATATGACCAGTGTCCTCGGCTATCAATGTTTAAATCTTTTCTGCCTAAGGCATTGTCTTAGTCAGTTAGGGCTTCTGTAATACAAATTCTATAGACCTGGTGGCTTAAATCACAAACATTTGTTTCTCACAGTTCTGGAGGCTGGGAAGTCCACAATCAAGGTGCCAGCAAATTTGATGTCTGGTGAGAACCATCTTACGGGTTGCAGGGTGCTGACCTCTCATTGTGCTCTCACATGGTAGAAAGAGGGAAGGGGAGCTCTCTGATGTCCCTTTCATGAGGGACTAATCTCATTCACGAGGGCTCCACCCTCACAACCTAATTATCTCCTAAAGGCCCCACCTCCTAATACCATCACTTTGGGGGTTAGAATTTCAACTTATGAATTTAGGGCGAACACAAACATTCAGTCCATTGCAGGCAGTGACTCTCAGGGGAGCCCGGAGAACTCCATCAGACTTCTCTGGCATGCTTTCACTGCACAATAAAGTTTGAGAATCACTGTCAAAATCTAAAAATGCTTTAGCCAAGTGGTAGAGGGTGGTTTATTTTTTCATCATTTTGTTTGTTTATTTGTTTTTAGTTCATGATGAACAAGGTAGCTGAAACTGTAATAGATTTATTTGGCTCACCTTATGGGTGAATATGATACAGTCATTTTCTAGTGACTGTATGAGAGGAAGTGAAAGGAGGTCAGTGTTCTAAGTTCTCTTCTGAGAAAATTCAGAAGATATCTCCTACGCCATACCTCAGTTTCATCTTGTGTGCAGGGTGGGAGCCAGTTATGGGAATTTTGGTTGTATACACATAAGAATAACCTGCATTGTCAGAGGGGAAAATATCAAATGCATTGGAAATGTAAAAGCACTGTCAAGATCACTGTCAGAAATAGCTAGATTCAGAATTTAGATCATGCTTCTGTGTCCATGCATAAAAACTGCAAAATTTTCCAAGATTAAAAAAACAAAAACAGAGGCTTCCCTGGTGGCGCAGTGGTTGAGAGTCCGCCTGCCAATGCAGGGGACACGGGTTTGTGCCCCGGTCCGGGAAGATCCCACATGACACGGAGTGGCTGGGCCCGTGAGCCATGGCCACTGAGCCTGCGCGTCCGGAGCCTGTGCTCCGCAACGGGAGAGGCCACAACAGTGAGAGGCCCGCGTACCGCAAAAAAACAAAAACAAAACAGAGAACAAAGAGCCATCTCGTAGACATACCACTATTTTGCCCATGTCAGCTGTGCCTGCACCATCCTCTTTTCCATTTTTTCCCCCTCTATACTGTGACTGCCCTCCAACCCTGCATATCTTTGTTCAGCTTCTAATAGCACACCCCCTTGCTCGAGGTAAAATCTGAGATCATGCATCTGTGAATATCCATGGTCCTCCTGTGATCTAGGAATAAAGGAGAAATCTCAGAATTTGGTTGGACTGGCACAGGGTAAACTTATTAAGAGCCTTGTCCAGGGAAAAATTGCCAAGCAAATGAAATTGCATCAGTGGATGAATTGGGTCAAACTCAGATAAAAGTGAATTTATGTAGTGATTAATACTAATAAAGAATTAATGCATCAGCATCTATTAATTAAGGCCATGATGACATTTAACTATATTCTGTTCTTTTTGCCTTCCCTTCTGCTCACTCCCATTCCCTAACTACCCCCAGCCTCTCACAGTTAAACCAATGTGACTTGATTCCTCAATAGTTTTCCTTCTCCAAGTGCCTAAGTATTTATTATTATTTATATTTGTGTTTATTTATGTTTATTTATATATTTAGGATGCTCCTGAGTTTTTTGGCAATAAGGAGCCATAGATATAGGTGGAAGGCCAATTCAAATACACCAAGCAGTTTCCCTGCCCTGGAATTCAAATAATAGTGAAAGAAATATAAATTTTTTAAAAGAATGCAGCTGTCGTCCACTTTTTATATAACGTAATTGTTTATTATTTGTTGTAATTCAAGTTACAAAGAACAGTGGTTGCACATCATTTAAAGACCATAATGACATAGCAGTAAAGATAACTCTAGGGTCCTCTTGAGTTGATGGATTCCACAGGACAATGTGGGTTGTTATGTGCAAATAATGGGTAACAGTCCCATGTGAGTCATCTTTGTCACCAGAAGGTGTTTAGGTATCAGTCTGTATAGACAATGATTTTGGTTACTATAGCATTTTAGATATTCTGCTTTCTATTTGGCTTCTTTACTATGTGAAATATAACCAAACATACATAAAAATGAACTGAACATAAATGTATGAAGTAAATCATCACAAAATAAACACCTGTGCGAACATCACATGTGTGGATCAAGCCAGACCCCAGAAGCTGTCCTCCGGCCCCAGATCAGTCATTTCCCACCTCCTCATCATGAAGTTAACCACTCTTTTCACTGCTCTCCCTAAAGTTTATAGTTTTACAGATAATTAAAACTTACATAAATGGATCATACAGTATATATTCTTTCTGCCTCTCCTCTTTTATGCTATTTTGCATTTGCGAGATTCATACATATTCTTGTATATAAGTAGAGTTCATTTTTTAAAATTACTGTATAGTATTTTCTTTTCTAAATATGAGAAAATGTATTTATCTAATTTCTTATGGATGGACATTTGTGTTTTCTCCGGTTTGGTCTCTGAAGATCCATGCTCGTTTCTCTTGGTGCACATTTGCACACATTTCTATTTAGTATAAGGCAGGAGTGGAATGTGGAATATTGAACCACAGGGTATGTATTTCTGCAACTTTAGTAGATGATGTCAAACTATCTCCCACAGTGGCTATACAGATTTACATTCCCACAATATTTTGTCTACACTCGGCATTGTCAGTCTTTTCAATGTTGAGTTCGTTTGGTGGTTGTTTATAGATTTTCTGCATTTCCATTTGACTTTTGTAGTATGACTCTCCTTTTCCAAAAGAGTTTCCATTTGTATCTTGGGGCACAGATATAAACACACTTATTCACTGCTTCAGGGCCTGGGAATAAATAACATTGGAGATATATGTTTTTATATTTCAAGACATAGAGGCAAATGTTCCTCTGGCAACTACTCTTTATTTCTATAGATTCGAAGACACGACACTGTAATCCATATCGTGTAAGCATTTGGATGTTTTTGCATTGCAAATGTTTTCACATTCCAAATTATAATTTGTTTGGCACTTCTTTCTATAATGAAAAATATTTTCGAAAATTCAAAAGTAAATTTTGTGCACTGAGAAGAAATTTCCTCTTATTTTATTTTCTTCACCATCGCTGTCTTTTTCTCTCAAATTTTTAATTCTTCATAAGCGACACTGTGAATGACATCATAAACTCTGGCTACCTCCAGTGTGGTGATGAGGGGAGGGCACACCTGGTCAGTTGGTATGATCCATCCAGGCTCAGATTGTCAGTGGAGGACTTCTTCATTCTTGGCCTCATGGGGGTTGAAGAGCCCTCCGGGAACTAAAACTTACACTCCATAAATAGATTCCTGTCTGCTACAGTGCCTATATCTAAATATTCAAATCAACATTCTTAGCTTGTAAATAGAGACTCTCCAAAATTACCTTTTGGTAAGTCCTTATGTGGAAGCGTTTGATCTTCCATAATGCATGTGGGGTCTTTTTTAGATAACTTGTTAAATGGAGCATGATGGAACTACACTGTGATTTGATTAAGCCATCTTTGAAATTAGTTTTGTTTTAAAGAATAGATGAGATAACCCTGACACTTTTGTAAGCATGTGTTATATAAATGTCCTGTTTAATAGAGGGGTAAACAGCATTACTCTCCTTAGCTTATTTTTCCCATGAAAGGCACCATGACATCCAAATGTAGTTTATAGATTAAATTTGGATGTGTTTTCTAATAATTCGAAAAGTATCACATTGATTAATCTTTGTTGCAGGTTTAATTTTTGAAGTAATATTCAAATTGATGGATCATTCTGTAGGGAGAGTCACTTGAGGACAGAGTATGCTGTATTCTTGTACAGTTGCCTGAGGAGGACTCTATTTTAGCGGCCTGGAATCCAAATAGAAACGAAATATCATTTCAGGGAATACAGGATGCAGCGCTCAAATTGGGCAGCCTTGGACACAAAGGATCATTGCTTCTTTCAGAGCCTCATTCTGAGTGCAATATATTGAGTGGCAGTTGGTTATTTTTTCTCCTTTTCCAGCATTGCAATTTTAGTTTTCTCTGAATATGTGCTGGGAGTTAAAGAGCCTAGAAATCCGTTCTCCCCACTGCAGGGCAAACCGTTCCAAGTGGGCAGTTAGGTTATCCAAGAAGTGAAGGCAGGGGGCAGTAACAGTCTTGGTCAAGATCATCCATGGGCAGGCTGGTGAGCTGGACTGTTGCCTCGACGCAGCCCAGCACTAACAGGAAAGGCCCTGTCTCCTTTCTCCAGCACTGCATCTCCTCCCTGCCCCTGAGACCCTAGCATGGAGCCAGAGGCATCGAAACTATATTTCAGCTACAGTTAGCATGGAATAAATACTTGTGGGCTGACCTTGAAATCTAATATATCATTTCGATTAAATAATAAATATTTATTAAAACATTATTCTGCTTAAGGCTGAGAGCACTAGGCAGTTTTCTGTGCACTAGGAGTTTTCACGGTACTTAGGAGGTACGACAGTTTTGAAAATAACTATAGTAGATGGCAAGAAAAATGCCATGAAAGAGGCTTGATGAGCCATGACTCAGGTGGCCTGGAATGTGGACAGCACCTTATCAATCATTCACCACCACAGTCAAAATTTCACAACCAGTTGAAGAAATTCTTAATTCCTTGTTGGATTTAGCCAGACCATGGGTGAGGAGGAGGGAAAAATAACCCTCACCATTGAGACCGGCTGATTTTTAGGCCCTCAGACGTCAAAGCACGTGGAGACATCAGCACATCGGGACATCTTGTTAAAATGCAGAATCTCTCTGTCGGTCTGGAGTGGGGCCTGAGATTCTGCATTCCTCCAAGCTCCCAGGCGATGCTGATGCTGCTACCAGTCCTGGAACCACACTTTGAATAGCAAGGAACTAGATCATATGAGAAGCAAAGCAACAACAACCAAAAAACAAAGCAAACACTGTCCCCAAACAACTAAATAACTAGCAACCAGAAACTCTTTAGCCTCCCTGACGAAAGGTGACAAAAGAGGTTGAGTCCTGATCCTGTATGGTAGTAAATCAATCTGCTGCCTTTTGACTTGACTGATATCTTATTCCAAGCTTTTAATACTTGAAGGCAACTGAGGAAGGCTTAGTTTCGTGCTTTGCTAAAACAGGGTATCGGAAGAGAAGGTAAAATTCCTTTCCAGAGCTATATCTAAGACTGGAGGTTAAGGGTAAATCTTAAGCTATTTTCAGAACATTCAGGAGTAATAATCTAAAGACAAACCAGGATTTCTTCTCAGGTTTGAAAAACAGGAGGCTTCAGTGAGAGTAAAAAATTTATTTCTCCATCAAATTTAATAGCATGATGGCTAGATACGGAATTGCCATTTATATCCTAAGTACATCAGAGGACATGTTATGCAGAGTTTGCGGGCCTGAGAAAAATGTACCATTATCATTACAGTTAAATTTGATAAATATTTATAAATAAAACTAAGGGAGAGATTATTTTTCTCTCTTTTACCTTCCATGTTTCTACCTCCATTAATTCTTATGGCCTAAAACACAAGGCTATGGACATGGAAACTGCAGTATATAAAAACAGTGTATTTAGTAAATCTCTCATTATCGCAGACTGCACTAAATGAGAGATGATTCCCACTGCTCTGTAAATAGGATTCTTTAAACTATGATCTGAGAACATATCAACAGGAACTGCAGCCAGAGAGGTCATGGTAAGTGGGAGCTGACATCTGTAGAGCGATGTTATTTCTGTGAGGGTGAAGGTCTGTGCTTCACACTGCCTTTCAAAAAATAGAAGAATCCATTTCAATATAAAGCCTTCTTCTACATAATAATAACAATAATAGTTGTAATAACTACAAAGTTTCATTGAATACTTTCTACCTTCTTGCTGCTATGCTCAATATTTTACATGTCACTGAATTTAAGCCTCATGATAACTCTGTGAATTTACATGTATTTCACATAAGCCTCACAATAACTATGAGTGAGGTACCTACATTTTCTCCACTTTATAGATGAGGGAACTGGGGCCTAGAGAGGTTAAATAACTTGTTCTAGGACATAGCTGATCAGATGCACCCTTATTGATCCTTAATCCTGCTCTGCCAAGGAGTGAAATCTACTCACAGAGCTCAGGCCTGACTTTATCCGCAGCTGTAGCCAGTAGATCTCGAAAATTAGGAACTTTGCATTAAAGGGCCAAAGAGAGCTCTTAAGTGTACGCACAGGCTTCAGGGTTCTAATCTGTTCTTTTCTCGGAGAAGCAGTAGACAGGGTTATATCCTGCAGGGTAGACCCACCCATACGTTAATGACAGATGGATTAAACCTAAAAAAACAGGGACTGTAGTTGGGATAGATGCTAGCTTAAGTAAAAACCCTTCTTCTTAAAGATGGTGAATCTTTTGCCAAATTATTATTCAGCAAGCACAAGTATTTATTAAGTTCTTGCTATAGGCCTAGTGTTGTGCTAGAACTCACAAAATGCTATCTTGCAAAGGCAAATGGTTTGGGGATTTCTTCCTCTATTAGTGCACATATGTCATCCAGCACTGACAACATGACAAACTTTATTTTATTTAGATGGAGCCCTCAGGCTCTTAGCCCTGAAAAGAAGCTCATTCCAAGAATCAGACGTGGTTTTACCCATGAGTCTCTTTGCAGGAACCTGTTTGGAAGGGGAAAGATAGGGAAGGCTTTGAGTTACTCTCCCCAGGATATCAGGTCAGCAGTGTAGTGTGATCTTGGAGGGGACTTTTGAGGAAGGGCTAATTTGAGCAAGTGCAATTAGTAATTGTTTTCAGAGAGGCAGCTGGCAAGGCTCCCATAGTGGCGTCAAAGGGAACAAGAAAAATTAGGCTAGACGATGCAGGCTGGGAGTGTGTCGCCTCTCTGCCTTTCCTGGGTGACAATTTGGCCTGATTTTGTGCGTAACTAAAAAAGTGTCACCGTGGGGTCTGCCAGAGGAAATGAGGCCAGAATTTCATATATGCGAAGATGAATTTGTCACAGATGGAGATTTATCACATGTAGGAGGAAAGACTTTTTTTCCCCCTCACAAATTGCATTGGGGTTACATTCTAAAACATCTCCCAGACACACTGAAGGGACGAAGGATGTCCAAACGCTGATGTTACAGATGAAGAAGACTGCGGCCTTCACAGTTTAGTGGCAGAGTTGGCCCTGGGAGCCAGAACTGCTGACTGTCCACCGATTTAGAGAGAAAAGTCTGTGGCTCAGTAAAAAGCTGTATCGTACAGTTTCAAAGATGTTGATGTTTGAGTAGTTTTCAATATGGACTCATAAGAATATCTTGTTTTACATGCTGTTTTTTTGTTTGTTTGTTTTTTTGTACACGGGCCTCTTACTGTTGTGGCCTCTCCCGTTGCGGAGCACAGGCTCCAGACGCGCAGGCTCAGTGACCATGGCTCAGGGGCCCAGCCTCTCCGTGGCATGTGGGATCTTCCCGGACCGGGGCACGAACCCGTGTCCCCTGCATTGGCAGGCGGACTCTCAACCACTGCGCCACCAGGGAAGCCCTGTATTTTTATTGAGTTCCGAATAATAACTGATTGTAATTAGTACAACCAAATTGTAGTCAACAGTCTTCATTTTAAAAAAAAGCATCAAATAATAAATCTGTAGATGGGAAAGAACCTTGGATCATCTGATTAAGCTAATGATTTTCTTATCAGAGAGATCCCTTTATATATTCAGAGAAAGGATATGAAGAAGCATTGGAAGTCATCAGTCATTTCAATGGATCATGGTTTAAAGTCATAATGGAGGCATTTGTAAGTAAAACAGGAATCATGAAATTAGTTGTATGGTGGCGTCTTTACATAAACACATTTTCAGTATATTGAGCCTGATCACCAATTATAAAGAAAAATGAAATTGTTTAGAGTCTAAACTGGGTTTGAGACAAAGACTCAGACTTTTACGAATATTCAGAATGAGCAATTAAATCTATTGCCGGTTCATGTGCAACCTTTCTATGTTCTACTCAGGTGACCAGGAGTAATGCCAATTAGGGCCTGTTGTTAAATAGGCTCTCTCCACTTAGTCACTAATTAAGTTGCCTTTCAGGCTTTAGAGATGTTCACAACTAGAGGATGCCCCCAATCAAAAAGGTTCTTCTTGATCTTTGCCTGATCTGACATCTTTAAGCTTTCAAAACATATAAGAATGAGAAACTAGAAACCAAATAAAAGTAAGAAAATAAATGCACCAATTAGAGTAGACAGTACCTCAGTTTTTTTCATATATATATTTCTAATATATGGCATCAGTATTGTTATGTATTTTTCAGGAAGCTAAAGAACTGATTATTAAAAAGACATACAATAACACGTGTAACAACAAAAAGCCACTTCAGCCCTTAATTCTTTCTTCAGTTTAGTACTCCATCTAAGCCAGCGCTTCTGCATTTTGATTGTACTAAAAAATCTCAGTATTAAAAGTTAGAAACCCAGTCTCTTTCCATTTTAACTGAAGTGTAGGAGGAGGGGCACAAAGAGTGCATCAGTTTTGAACTTGAGCTAATATAATCATTGGCTTCATTTGTATTAAAAAATGTAAATATTTCTTTGAAATCTGACTTGGCCTTTGAAAGAGAAAAGTACTTACTTAGAAATCTGCATTGACAGAACAAATCCTTCTTGCAAAGTAGAAACCAATGTTGTTGGCTTGAGTAGATCTCAAGTCAGCTGTGAAATTCATAATCTTTTATCCATAAAATAACTTCTCCTCTGAATGACAAAATTATTTTTGAGCTGGGTGTTTGCCAAGTCTAAAGACAAAAGGCTCTGTGTGCACACCTGAGCGCCAGCTTCAGGCTGGCTTTTAAAGAGACAGTTGTTTTCTTAGGGGTCACAGGTGCTACCATTCTGAAATAATCAGTGTGAATATTGCTTTAATCAGTCAGATGTCATCTGTTTTATTAGCAAAAGTTCAATAGCATAGCAATTTAAAGAACAGCCTCAGACTATGAATTCAGTCATGTTTGGCTCTTAATTTGTACCAAGGAATTTTTTTTAAAGGTGTCCCACTTTCAGTCCTTTACAGTCTCAATAGATGAATCTAGTTATTCAGTGATTAATTTAATTATCTTGTAAGACAAGTCTAGAGGCTTCTTTTTGTTTGGTATTAGGTTTGAGGATTAAAATACCAATCATTCTTAACTAGTCAACAAGTCTTAGGTTGTCAGCGCTTTTCTCCTGTCTCATTTTAAATAAACAACCATGAGGCAACAGGTGGGGGCCAATTCATCCAAGAAAAATCAAGGTAGGGCCAATTTGACCATGAAAGAAGGAAAAGTTATTTCTAAAAGCCCATTCTTGCACAGAGGGACAGGAAATTGGTAGATAGTCTCTCCCTTCTTTGCAACTCACAAGGAAAGGATCACTGGGGACTCCAGTTTGGGGGAAAACTCTTTGTCTCTTGTTTCTTGTAACAAAACAGTTCAGATTTTGCAAAGCATGAACTTTGGTAATAGTATTGAGAAAAACAAGCCGCAAGTAGAACTTTTCATAAATGTGTGACCCATGCTTATTGGCCGTATGGTCAGGCCACTCAAGATGGCTCTTCCCTTGCTCTCCGTACATCCCCTGCCAGACCAGTGCCTGCTTCACCGGCACTCTACTCACATGACTGACCTTCCTACATACTTGCCCCAGGCCCCAGCTGGTGATTGTTCTTATCAAAGGGGCAGTGAGGGGCGTGCCTCTCAACTGGTTTCCCTGGTAACTAATGAGCCTACCTGACATCAGTTCGCCTATAACTGGTAACCTTCCCTTCCCCCCGGGAGCCAGAGCGAAGACTGCCGCACTGTGCGGCACGCTGTCCGCTGCACGCTGTCCGCTGCACGCACACAATGGGGTGTCGCTTCAGGACCTTGCTTCAGACGTGTAAGCTCCCCCCATCCATGAAACCACTGATGTTTCTGTTACTGACTCCGGGCTCTTTCTTCCGTCTTAAAGCTGGGCAAGTGCAGGCCTTGTAGGCCTGTGGGGTGCAGCCCAACTTTGGCATATCAACTTGTTATTTGAAATGAATCTGTCTGGTAACAAAGGAGGTTTTTGGCATTGGTTACTTGATATTAAGATTTAAAATATTATGAATCAGTTGGTCTGAAATTGTGACTTGAATCCTAAGTTTAACAAATAACATTTTTCTTACCTCTGGTATGTGTTCATTGTTGAATTTTAAATCTAGCTATTGGATTATCGCTGGAATTACAGGAACAGGATAAAATTAGGGTTACAAAATTTGGTTGCTATTTGATTTTTAGGGCCTTGGATATTTGATAGACATTTATACATTGAGTTTTTAAAGATTTGCCAATCATATCTGTTTTAACTTTCCTTCTGGGTTAAACCTTACTGGAAGAACATTATTTAAAAGTTGATGTCTCTGTGACTTACTTCAGTTTGTTAAAAAGAATCAATCCTTTGAGTCTTTAAAATCATAATTAAAACAGTTTTGTTTTGGCTGGTGGTAATGTGGATAAAATTTAATTGTACTGAGTTAAACTCTAAATACAATTGGATCAACAAATAGCTTTATATTAATGGGGGATGAATATGTATTTAGCATGCACTGAACATTCGTAAGTACTTCACATTTCATAAAGCTCACTTAGAACCCATTCTTCAGAACACAACACATTGATAATAAAGGGAGAGAAATTTAGAGAGGTACAGAAAACAGACTTTAATAAGATCTGCTTCTATGGCTCTGTAAAATTGCTTTCCTCTGGGGTTCAAGTAGAAAGGAGGGGCATTTTTGTTTCTATCTTAACCAGCTGCAAAGAGCGGAGAAGTCCCTGAACACCAATGCTGAAAGTGGCTTTGGTTGGCTCCTGGGGACTTTTGACTCATTGCATAAAGAGGAGTATCTACTACATAGATCTATAGTTTATTGCTACTACTACTTTATGTTTTCCTAGATCTTTGGAATATTTTACTTAAAGCTGAAAATCTTTTTAAAATTTTTACTAGAAAATCTTTAGCCCTTTCAGCCTTTGTAGTTTATTTAATAAATGACATTGTCCTTGATCCCTATTTTATTCTATTGGAAATTTACTTACTATGCAGAGTTCTGGGTACATTTTGGGTTTGTCTTTCCAGGGTTTGGTTGACAATTTATTTCAGTGTAACACCAGGTCAGAAAAAGGATTCTGTGTAAGACAGACAACAGGGGAACACATTTTTTTCAGTTTCCGTGATCCTGATGAAGGTAACCAGCCTTCTCAATATGCGTATCATTTCTGCTGCATCCTAGTAGATCTATGCCTGTAATCTTGCATGTCAAGACTTTCGGCTAATTGGGATGAGTTATGTATGTTTACATTACTGTTAGGATCCATAAAATGCTGTTTTATCTGACTCTGTATAGACAAAGACTTCCTATTATTACAATTCCTAATGAATTTGTTTGCAACACAGAACTCTGCTGAGGTTTGCATGGGAGTATCCCATTTTGCAGTTACAGAGAGAAGGTCGAAAACTTCCAATTAATAATTATGCTGGATATACTTCACTAGTATATTTCATAGGATAGTAAGTATTGCAATGTAAGCGGTATTATTTTTTACCTAAATATATAAAAAAAGAATCTAGAGGTGAGTAGATCTTGGTTTCGTGAGTTTAAATAACGAAGTCAAGGTGTGTTCCAGTAAACTTCGGCTTAGTCACAAAAACGCTAATTTTTGTGGCACAGTCTACTTATCAAAAGCTTTCATTACTTATGCTGAAATACACATGAGAAGTTTACAGAGAACAGTTACAAGCAAGAGTGTTTAAGGCTTGATATTAAAGTGCTGTTGTTCAGAGGGATAACCAGTTGTGGAAGTACATAGGTATGATAGACACGTCATCATTAATGCATGATAATGACTTAAGAATATAGAAATTATAAATAGAATGCTGAAGAAGAGAAATGTGGCCACCCTGAAATGTGACTAGTAAACCTTTCATGAGTTTCAATTAATGGGTCAATTCAATACCAGCCAAACTCTCTTGGTATTGAGAAAACTAATAGGCATAGTTTTGCAAGAAACTCATTATTCTAAGTAACAATCTTCCTTCCGCAAGTTATACACTGTAATGTACATATGCAGTTCATGGGTGGGTATGTGAAAATTTAAGTGTGGAATGAACATAAAGACTGCTGATTAATGATGCAGATGGCTGTGAACAAATTGGACATGCTTTGGGTGATATATGCTTAGAGGGAAAAATGTGGACTCCACATTTTAAAATGTGTTTACTCCAGTGAGATCCAAAGCAGATCAGTTTATAGCAATGCACTTCCAGACTTTTTGACCCATTAGGCAGTATTCTAGACAAGCTGAATCCAGAAATTGGGCTCTAGTTCAGTAAAATTTATTTTTCAACTATTAAATGAATATGATGTATGTATGTATTTTTGTATAGATGGATAGATAGGTGATAGGTAGATAGATGAATGATCTGGCAGACTGTAACAAGTAAGCAAATTCAGATTTATTTCTCTGATTTGCAACAAATATTCTGAACTATTACATCTCCCCCTCCTTCCCTTTTAAAATGAAATTTAAAACAATGTAGGGATACTTCTAAACATCTTAAGGACTATAATCTTCACTAAAAGATAGTGTTCTCTTTGAAAGTGGCATAATGAAAGACACATTTAGCCATGTGCTGGGTGCTCATGTGAGAAACAAAGTATTCCATTAATCTGGGAGACTATTTATTAAAACACACCACATTTCTATAAGAGCTTCAAGTTGATGTTGGCACAACTTCCAGGTTTACAAATGACAACTGCAATGCATTTTCCAAATTGGAAAATGGAGAATAGAAGTCACCTTAATAGAATTGGTCTTAGTAAGTGTCAGTCAAGACATTTGACTTTTGGCCTGGTGGATTCTATAATCTATAACTGTCAAGAAAGATGATTGACAAAATTGTGTCTTGACTCTACAATTATCATTTGCTCCCTTTATGTATTAATTGGTTAAATTCTTCGTTATTTCAGGAATATAGAGAGTCCTATAGCTTTTGGTTCATTTCTGAAACTTTATCTATGGCAAAGTAGCTATTCATTATTGAAACATTGAAAAACCTGAATCTCTGCAAAAAGAATCCTTACGGGTTCATTTCTTGATATTTGGGAGACAGAAGAAAAATATCTCAAAGAGCTGGGCTCTGTTCTTTGTCACGTAAATGTCAGATACCATTTTGGGGGGCAAAGAAAAATTTTAAAATCTCATTACGTTTGTTAGTATTCCCTTTTCTCCTTTCCACTGAAAACAGTTTTCTGGCATTAATCATACTCAAAAGGCCTATTAAGGGAAAGACACAAAAGAGACCTTTGGAAAATCTTGTACTTGAAGGAGGCTGGATTTTGAATTCCTTGAAGGGGGAAGAGTGTCTCCTTCATGTTTATAACTCTTCCACTATCACCAATCACTTTGTCCCTGGCACTTGATAAGCACAATGCTAACAGAATACAAAATAAACAGGTAATGTACATGCCTCACGTTGATTCTTTGCGCTGTATATCTGCGCCTTTTTTCAAGTCTCTGGTGCTTCTATAATGATGGATCAGGTCTTACTCAGCAATAGCTGATATGCCAGGGTCACTGCAGAGGTACTAGGGACTGGCTACGTGAAAGGCAGCAGAGTGCAGAATGTTCTAGAGAAACCTCCTGACCATATAAAGCAGGGGTCCCCATCCCCCAGGCTGCGGGCCGCTACCCATCTGCTACCGGTCTGCGGCCTGTTAGGAACCGGTCCCTGCTGCTCCCCATTGCTTGCATTACCGCCTGAACCACCACCCCTCCCCTCACCCCACCCACCACCCTCCCTGTTCTGTGGAAAAAGTGTCTTCCACAAAACCGGTCCCTGGTGCCGAAAAGGTTGGGGACCGCTGATACAAAGTGATCATTTCTCCCTTGGAGAAGAGGAAAATCAGCGATTGCATTAACAAATCCATCCATGTTGAGATTTCTAAATATAATTAAACAGTTTTAAACAAATGGATCACTTCTTAATTTATTAAACAGATATGAATTTAATATTTGGTAAATGTATATAGTATTATGCTAAATGGAGTGAGCAAGCATATGGAATCCAAACTACCTGGAATTAGACCCTGGATCTACCACTTACTTGACCTCTCTGTCTGAATTCTACACCTGTAAATAATGATAGGTTACTTTTTAGATTATTGCATTATTTAGTGAGTTACTATATTAAAAGCACCTGGAGTACTGCCTGGTCCATAGTAAGTGCTACAGTGTGCTTACGATTTTTGTTTGGGTTCTGCTGCAGGAGAAAGAGGCCTACATTAAAAATGGCTTAAACAAAATCAAAGTTTATTTACCTCTCATATAAGAGTCAGAGCAATAAATCTGAGTACGGTGGCTCTTCTCTGCAGAATTTTCAGGGTTTTGTCTTTTGGTTCCAGTAACTTTAAGGGGTTGTCCTCTTCTGCTTGGTCCAGGGTGGATATTCTTATAGGAAGGGAAGGAGAAGGCCAGATTTACCTTTACAGGCAGAACTTGGAAGTTACCCTCGTCACTCTACTCAATTATTGGCCAGAACTTAGCCACACTAACTAAAACTAAGTGGCTGCACTTAGTTTCAGGGGAGACTGGAAAATCCCTTCTTTATATTGCATGATAATGTGCCCAGCTCCAGGTTCTATTACCTGTACGAGGGAAGCAGAGGAGAAAGTTTATTAGAAGGACAATTCCCAGTCTCTGACACAGATAAACTCACATAGAGTCAGCACAGAGATGGTTTTTCTACCCAGAGCTGGTGGATTGTAGTGTTGATTTTCCATAGTACACTCAAATACATGGGAGAAAAGTACTTCTGCTTTTTTTTCAGACATATGAACGAAGTACAACTCATTGTTTATAGCTAAGTTATTTCTGGCATCATTCAGATCAGAATGATCTTACCCAGTTTATTTAAGCCAGGCTTCAATCTTAAAATGACATTTTTTAAACTCTAAAACCAGCAGTTTCTTTGTTAATATTGTTAACTTTCCTGATTTCTCTTTAGCTTAAAATATCCATTAAAGCTCTTCATTCTTTAAAGAATAATTACTCTGATTTTCATTTTTTTCTGTTGTTCTATCCCCAATGCTTTCTGAATTAATTTTGTTTCTTGCCTTCTTCCCTGGTATCGTCTTTCATATTCCGGGTTAGATAATATGTAAACTTCCCAAATGGCCATTTGGAAGGCTCTAACAGTCATTACGGTGATGGGAGTTGGATCCTGGGTCTTCTTTAATCACCTTCGTATTTCTTCAAATCCATTATTCGACTCTGTCTTCCCTAAGTACAATTTTGGAAGCCTTAGATTTGTTCATAAAGGCTTAATGGATTATAGATTGTTTATTAGCCTAAGGAAATAGGTTTTATTTAAAACATAGCCATTTCAAAAGGATTGGAGCGAAGATCAGCAAGTTGTTTGGACTCTTTTTTATTGCTTTATATCGATGTACAGGTTAATCACATTTCTTCCTTCAATATTTTAAAAATAGAGAACAAGTTCAAATAATAACTTGTTTTTTAAAATGGAGCTTTTTATTCATACTAGCTAATCAGTGATTTATTTATTAAAATTGTGATAGAATAATGATGGGCTACTAAGTGGCGACTAAGTGGTGGAAAAAACACATGCAGACTTACTTATTATTATCCAAGAGGATGAACTATTCCAGTTCTTCAGGAAAAACAAGTATTTTTCAAATAATAAATTTAGAAGCCAGATTTATTTTAAACATTGGGCAATGACCAGGGTTTGAAACCATCTTTAGTATTACTTTATTAGGTAAATGAGAACTGTAAAAATCTGCTAGAGAGGACTGGGTGCAGAAAAGGAATAAATGTACTCCTAATACATCATCATTAGAGCCAGTGTTTAGCAGATAACAGATTTCTAGCTGATGTAGAAATTCAACCCTCCTGCCATATATAGCTTTCCTACTTTAGAAACATATTGGAAAGGAAGAGAGGATGTAATTGTATAAAGCCAGAAGTGTGAAATCTTTCATACATGAAAAGAAATCCATAAATAAGCCATTTCCTGAAAGTGTCTACATGATTACCTAGCCCAGTTCCCCAAAGTGCTAGCTCGGGGTCAGATCAATTTTGATCATAATAAAAGGATGGTGTTTTCTCCTGAATTATGCCAATATCTTTTGAAAATTTTATATCCACAGAAGACAGGATCATTACATTTGAAAAGTGGACAGGCTACCCATAGTGAGCATGTATTATCTGAAATAAATGTTATTTCAAAAGGGAAGTTTGAGTGTCCTGGGGTTAGCAGCAGAGAAACCACTTAATCATAAACATCAGTTTTTTGTTTGTTTTATTTATTTTTTTACCTTCACATATATTTTATTCAACAAGAATAGCAATATAGTGGGAGGCATATATAACTTTTGGTTTAATTTATAAACTTGTCTTATAAAAAAAATTTTTTTTTAATTTTTTATTTTTTTAACATCTGTATTGGAGTATTAATTGCTTTACATTGTTCTGTTAGTTTCTGTTGTGTAACAAAGTAAATCAGCTATACATATACATATATCCCCATATCTCCTCCCTCTTGCATCTCCGTCTCACCCTCCCTGTCCCACCCCTCTAGATGGTCACAAAGCACCGAGCTGATCTCCCTGTGCTATGGCGGCTGCTTCCCACTAGCTATCTGTTTTACATTTGGTAGTGTATGTGTGTCCATGCCGCTCTCTCACTTCGTCCCATCTTACCCTTCCCCCTCCCCGTGTCCTCAAGTCCATTCTCTACGTCTGTGTCTTTATTCCTGTCCTGCCCTTAGGTTCTTCAGAACCATTTTATTTTATTTTATTTTATTTTTTTTTGCGGTACGCGGGCCTCTCACTGTTGTGGCCTCTCCCGTTGCGGAGCACAGGCTCTGGACGCGCAGGCTCAGCGGCCATGGCTCACGGGCCCAGCCGCTCCACAGCATGTGGGATCTTCCCGGACCAGGGCACGAACCTGTGTCCGCTGCATCGGGAGGCGGACTCTCAACCACTGTGCCACCAGGGAAGCCCAGAACCATTTTTTTTTTAGATTCCATATATATGTGTTAGCATACGGTATTTGTTTTTCTCTTTCTGACTTACTTCACTCTGTATGACAGACTCTAGGTCCATCCACCTCACTACAGATAACTCAGTTTCATTTCTTTTTATGGCTGAGTAATATTCCATTGTATATATGTGCCACATCTTCTTTATCCATTCATCTGTCGATGGACACTTAGGTTGCTTCCATGTCCTGGCTATTGGAAATAGAGCTGCAGTGAACATTGTGGTACATGACTCTTTTTGAATTATGGTTTTCTCAGGGTATATGCCCAGTAGTGGGATTGCTGGGTCATATGGTAGTTCTATTTGTAGTTTTTTAAGGAACCTCCATACTGTTCTCCATAGTGGCTGTATCAATTTACATTCCCACCAACAAAAAAATCAGTTTTAAGAGTCTTTTAAGAGGCAAGGAGTATATCAACAGACAACTAAGCTACATGTATTTTCCAAAGATTACTTGTAGCATAAGGCATTGTAAATAGATTATGTAAAAATTATTAAAATGCTATACTTAGCAAAAATTTAGAAGCCAAGGTCTGAGGAGCCCTTCAAGGTACTTGCTTGTTGAGAGTAGAACCTCTGTCTTAGGGAGAAAAGAAGTGGTGGATGAAATACCTTTTTTAGGTTCTGTGGACATTTTACCTTGGTGGTTTAGCTTGGTCTGAAAAGAACTCCATAAATTTAGAAAGGTACTGCAAAAATCTATCAGGAATATTGATTACTAGCCTGGGTTTCCACATAATTTTTAGGTTTTCATACTGGTGATTTCCCTGGGATTCCCTAAGAAATGTTCAAGGAAAAGGCATCAAACTGAAGCATTAGTAGGGTAGTGTTAGCCTGTAGATAATGTTGCTTAGAATAAGAAAGTCAAGAAGAGAGTATGATAAGTGTCCAGATATTTAATTATATTCATATTCCATTCTTTCCTCCTTGAAAAATCTGTGCCTTAAAAAATTAATTTTCAGTGGTAAAGACATTGGGCTCCAGAAGGAAAAAGATCAAAGAAGACCTTGATACAGTCTTCATTTTAGTTCCTTGGCACTTTAGCACATATGGCAACTTCACCATTGAATTGTCATTTTAAAATCACCTCTTTCTATTAATTCTAATAATAGTATAAAATTAGGCTTATTAGGAAAGGCTAAAGAACTGAGATGTGCTAATCAAGAAGAGGGGAGAGTATGGAGGAAATTACCTTTTAGCCACATTGAACTATTGAATCCCTGAATGTGCCAAGTGTCTAGTTTTGGTTTCCTCTAACCTTTTGCCCAGGTCACCAATTTTGCATTGAACTCCTACTCATCCTTCAAGACCCACTTGCAATTGTTTTCTTTTGGGGAGGTTTTCCTCAATACAGAACGTAAAAATTAACCCACACCCCCTTGCCTGATTCAATAGTTTATCCCTTTAGAGTTTATCCCTTTAGAGTTTAAGTTATTCTATTATAGTATGTCTAGCTATCCCAGGAATTAATCATATCTTAGTTAAATTACCACCAGGTGTTTCTCTTGATTTTTGACATTTGAGGCACCTATTGTGAGGTGTCACGGTAGAGTGGAAAGAAAATGCAAAGTTTGAAATAAGACACACCTAGGTGTAAACTTGGATCCTTCACATATTTACATTGTACAAATTACTTATAATTTTGGTGAGCTTTAGTTCTCATGCCTGTAAAATAGAGACAATGAAATATATTTTATAGAGTAATTCTGTGAATTAAAAGATAAAATTGTAGGTATCCAGTGAACACTAGTTCTAATCTGTATTCATAGCCAAACTGACAACTCAGATCTTTTCCATGGGCCTTCAGCATCAAAGACCTTAAGCACAACCTTTGTGGCAATTGCATGAAGTCAGTAACTTTTAAAGCACTTTCTTCCTTCGCTTACTCTCACAAGCTTCCCTTGTGTAGAAAGCTAGATGGATGACTGACAAAGGCTTGGAATACTTTATGAATATGGTAGTTCTATAATTAAATGTAATCAATCTATAATTCATTTAAAATGATTGCATATCAAATAAGCATTCCATTCATCTTTATAGAGTCACAGTGAGTCTTTCCTACATAGTCTGCCTAGAAATGCTGTGCCCACTGAGGACATTCACCTAGTCGCAGCATCTAGACTGATGGCTTTTCTAAAGCAATCATTCTGTGTTTTGCATGTGCTGGTAATTAAGACAGATTTAAGGTGCTGCTCTATTCAAGAGACTTCCAGGGAAATTATTTTGATAAACTAGTGAAGCTATTTACAAGTAAGTGGTGGTTTGTCCTCTCTCCCAGTTGTCTTTCAGTGCAATAAAAATTTAGGATTTGCTCAGGTATTTGTGAAGTGGTCTGCATTGCGGTTATGTGAGGAATTCCCTTATGCCTGCTGACTTGCACACTCTTTACAGAGTATTTCTTCATACATATTGAAATTTCAAGTTATTTTTGTCCGTTTGCCTTTTGAAGTAAGTCAGTCTGCAAATCTCCCAAAAGATTGTTTGGAATTTAGTAAATTAAGCAATGACAAAATAAAACAAAATTCAGAACCTACATTTGTGAAAGATTGGACAGGATTGAATTCAACAATATTGGAGTGCAAGTTCAAATTTATTTTATTGCTCATTTTTTTCTGTTCAATGCATTTGCATTAGTAAGCAGATTTTTTTTCCCAAAATGGTAATATTAGACAACCATTTACTATTCCTCATTATTTTGTGATTTGTTCCACTTAATATTAGGTACAGAAAATATAGAAGCAATATTGACTAATATTCTCTGTTATGAAAACACTTAGAGTCACTTTCGTAGGAGTAGGGATGGATTTTTACTGGCCTATCCAAACTCTGTTGCTCCTTATAATCAAAGCATGAATTTAGAAGATGACCATGTGAGTTAATGGTGTGATTTGTCATGTTGATCCAAAGTTTAGCAGAAATCATGAGATTCAAACTTAACATTAATTCACACCATATGCTGTCGTACCCAGTGGAGGGTAGGGTGAAGTTTAGGGCCGGGGAAGCAGGAACAGGAGCACAGAATGTGGAATGTGAGAAATATGCATGATTTACCTTTTCTAGGCATATGCACAGGCAGAGTAATTTTAATAGTTAATATATTTTGTCCAGTATAAATTCTTACAAGTCCAAAGTCAGGGCTGGACCAAGCAGTAACTCCTAGGAAACCATTCTTCTTCCCTCTTTCTTTGGAGTTCCTTTATCCTCTCCTCCATCAATTGCTAGGGATAACGTTTTACCTGCAAAAACTTGAGGTCTAAACCTCCCCGGGAGAATTTGTATATTAGTACAGGGACTCTTTGAAAATGAAAGAGATTCACTATCCCATTGTCTTCCTTTCACTGATCAGTGCTGTTGCTCCTTTGGTCAAGAGGTCCTAATGTATGTTACTCGTCAAACCACAGAGATCAGACTGCCCAGACATGGCAGGAAATGCCTCACCCTTTTGGTTTAGCTCAAGCACTTTTCCTGTAGGAAGTTCCCCTGAACTCAGCCTCCTTCCCACCCCGGGCTGCAGCAGGTGTCCCTCCTGGATGCTTTGTTGTGTTTTCCGTTTAGTTATCTTTCTCCTTCACCATGAGCTTCATGAAGACAAGGACAGTATCTTATCCAACTTACCTTCGGTTCTTAGTACATAGTGAATCTTATTTAATTTACATATGAATGAATGACTATTTGCTATCTCTTAGTTTCTTTTATTTTTTTATAACAGAATATGTAACATTGCAAGAGAAATCTGTAAAATGCTTCAGTTGTAACTCCTTTCAGATATTGTAAATACATACACTTGTTATTGTTGTTTACCTAAATGTAGTGGAAACACTGAGCATTTCCTAGAAAATAAGGATTAGAGATAAGTCACATTTGCTCTACAGATATCTAGCTGGTAATTTAGACTGTCTTATCGCTCTCTAAGGTGTTGTAAATGAATCCTTTTGCTCTTATGTTACTCCATAAAATGACACATTCAATGGAAGAAGCAAAAAAGTCATGAAACTCATTTTGGAAAACCTTTTCAGAGGGTCCAAAGAAATGTTATCTTTTAGGAAGTTACCTGGGACAATACACTTACTACAAAGGTACTGATGGTACTCAAAGCAGTTTTAGAATTTTCTGCTCTAGCCATCAGAGCCTAGTTATTAAATGCATAGGAAATAAATCACATTTCTATGGACACAGATTTTTTTTCAGATTACTAAGAAGAGATCCACTTAGGTTACTGTGAGAAGTGGGAATGTCAGAAAATACAGGAAGCCTTCCTAGTAGCTACATAGCCAGACATTATAAAGAACTAGAACATGGTCATACTACTTGAAATATCATAGCGAATCTAGTGAACTGGTCATTTTACCATCTCCCTCTACCCCTGAGAGGGCACTTTTCCAATGGTTCATCTTCCTGTCCCTCTGATTTTTGAGGGTATATTTCTCTTTCGAATGATCCTACTTATTCCTGGTGACTTCTCATTTCCTGTGTCTCCTTCCTCCGTTTTTCCTTTACTTATACCATTGCCTCCTGTTTCCCCAAGAGAAATTCTACTTGGATTCAGCACAGAGATTTCAAACAGGTGGGATTCCTCCATGGAGAGCTCCATGCTGCTTCATAGATCCCTGCCTCCCTTGTTTCTTCCCTCTGGAGGGCTGGCTGCCTTGGCCTGTGGTATGGTGTGTGTGTGCCTCTCATGGACAGGGTTGCCATCTTATCAGCAAGGAATCTTTATGGCCACTTCCCTCAGGAAAGTCTGTGAACATGGAAGGCACTTTGGGTTGAGGACTATTTCCAGTATGATTTTGTTTACAGCTGCGGAAGCATATTGATCAGAACTGGTCAGAGTAGTGGAGAAGAGATATGACTCCAGAAGTCCAGAGTAAGCAGCCAGATGTCAAGTAGAAGCGGAGACAAAGTTGGACCATGAGGCAGGCTTAAGGATGGGAGGAGTTGGGTAGAAAAGGGAGAAAATCTTTCAGAAGCCCAGAAAGCCAGAAATATTTGGGACCTAATGAGTGTAGCAGAAAGATTTAGGATATGCACACGTGGGGGCGCAGATAATGGATGTACATGTATGTCTTCAGCTGGTTTTCATTCCTTTAAGTTGCATTAGGCTCACTTTATATTGAACCAGCTCAATTCCTTCCACAGATGTTTATCAAGGCCCCCTTCTATTCCAGGCGATGTGCTTCTCTTTTTTATTCGCTGGCTCTAGTTCTGGATGATTTAAGGTTAAAAATACGAATCAAATCCAAGTTTAATGGATCAAAATTTGGCATCATTGAGACTATTTAAAAAGTAATCATAGGGAGGGTGGGAGGGAGGGAGACGCAAGAGGGAAGAGATATGGGAACATATGTATATGTATAACTGATTCACTTTGTTATAAAGCAGAAACTAACACACTGTTGTAAAGCAATTATACCCCAATAAAGATGTTAGAAAAAAAGGAGTCAGGAAAACAAAAAAGTAATCAAAAGAGAGGTTCTGAAGGCCACTTCGAAGGTGCACTCCAAATACGTTCTGAGCCCTGGCAGCCTCTTTGCAACAAATTTCAAAGCGTTTCCTTGGAAGCGAACAACACTCACTTTGATCTGTAAGCTCTGGTACTGTTTGTGGAGAAAAAAGATCTGTCATATTACTTTTAAAGCTTCACATTGCTTAAGTCAGTCCTGAACTTTTTAAAGGTACCATTCTGAGACCTTGATCCTTGGTTAGCCCACCCAGAATTCTTGGGTGCTTTCCTCAAGTGGGGGCAGCAGGCATGCCTGTGAGGCAGTGATCAGTTCTGACCTCAGGTAAAGAGGCTGACATGGAACCCTCCTTTAAATTGCTAATAATACATTTCAGAACCTGTTAAAGGATGAAAATGACTGATAATGCTGTAAGTTAGGGGTTGGCAAACTTTTTCTGTAAAGGGCACAGGTAGTAAAGGTTTTCAGCTTGTGGGCCATGGGTCTCTAACAACTACTCTGCAATTGTAGTGCAAAGACAGCCTTAGACAATGTATAAGTGAATGGGTGTGGCTGTGTTCCAATATAACTTTATTTATGGACACTGAAATTTCACTTTTATATAGTTTTCATGTCTCACAAAATATTCTTCTTTGGCTTCTTTTCAATCATTTTCAAATGTAAAAAACATTCTTCATTCACTGATAATACAAAAAAGGAGATGGGGGTGGGGTGGGATTTGGCCCATGACCTTAGTTAGCTGATCCTTGATTGAAATGAGGAAACCGGTATTTAGGTATTTCAGGTTGAAAGGTGGTATGCCATAGGGTAGCTGCAGAGTTGGGGTAGCTTCCAGGAGCCATGCTGTGGGTGAGTTATCTGCAGCCCTGGTGTAAAGCATTTAAAAGAGTACCGTTAAGGTTTAATAAGCTGGCTATGTAGCAGTAATGCTGTGCATTAGAACCTTCCATGGCTGCTGGGAAAATGCTTACTCAAGGCTCTGCAGTCCTTGTAAATACCAACTGTTTTCGGAGGCCCCTTTGTTTAGATGAAACAGGGTGCTAGAATTTATTGCTTCTGTGACTTAAAGTTCCTGGACACACCAAGTATACTTGCTTTTTTCAAATAAAAGTCAGGATTTATTTAGAGACTTTGCCCTTATGGAAGAAATATCAAAACAATATGTCTGAGAGAGCAGGATACTCATCTCTTGGAAATCCGCCAGGCCTCCGGCATGGTAAAATTACCTCTGGCTGGTAGTGGGGACATTCCCATGTGACTCATAGGAGGATGGCCTTTCTGGGGGTTCCTGACTTCCAGAGATGAATGCTTCTCTAGAAGTGGGTTTATGGGTTGCAAAGGCAGTGTTGAACATCTGTCCACCTTGGTTTTTCTCCTCGGCAAAGTATGGCCTATTTAATAAATAGTTCCCAGGAGTGGGAAAGCACATGAGGCAATGTTTCCTAACATCAGATTTTCCCCCCTTAATTCGGAGCCTTATCTTTTTCTTTAAACTTTGGTGGTTCAGCTCCAGGAACAAAAAATGAAAAATCCCTTTCCCTCCTACGGTAAGCATACACTGGCATGATTACACTGGAGGGTTTCTGTCTGCTATCTTTCTAGAAATAGAAATATGCTGGTATCACGTGGCTATATCACATCCACATTCGACTGGTAATAGTACCTCAGCTGCAGGCAAATGGGCCCTGAGATAAAATGCAGTCCTGGAAAGGGCACCTGTGCCAGTCTCATCTGAAGAAAGCGCTCATTATTCCGACTGTCAACCGCACACAGCAGAGTGCCTTCTAAACCGCTGCATTCATTTCTTGGCCCCCGCTCTTTGTACAGAGGAGATCTGACTTTGCCAGTGTTATTTCTTTCAAACCTCCTTCCATTCCACTGTTGGTCTAAACCAGCCCTCCTAGCTCCAAACAGTCCAAAGCAGTAGATTATCAGGCAGCCACAGCCTCCTTCGTTCCTTGCTCCTGCACAGTCCCTTCAGCAAGATCCCCTTGCCCGGCTGGCTAGAGGACCCAGGAAACTAGGGCTATCTTCTTAGCTGCCCGCCGACATTGTTTTCTCAGCTTATTAATCAGAAAGGAGGCTCAAATAGGACAATTTTAATGACTACAATAAAACACAGGCCTGGTGTTATGCCTGTCTCTTATATCAAGGAACCACCTATATCTTTGATAGAGGATATTTGGAGGGAAGTGTGACACTTAAAAATCCTTATTTTCTTGCTCTCTTGTTACACACAAAACAACTCCTGCAAAGCAAACGCAACTGAATAAATTGCATTTATTTAGCAGTTGGTGAAAAAGAGCTTCTTCTAATTGGGATAAAGTACTGGGTAAATGAAATAATAAATGCCACATGAACTTTTTCCTTTGAGGCGAAAGAAGTACTAATTTGTCATGAATTACCTTGCACAAGTAAGTTTCACCTGTTGATTTTTCCTTTCTTGTTTCTAAATGTGAACTTTGAAAGTTTGTGCTTTTCAATATGTGTTTAGTAGAGAAAATGCCTGGTACTGTTTATTCAGAACACATCTGAAAGCCATTTTCTCACTATTGTACTTAATTATCTTCCTTAATTGTCTTCCAAAACTATCTTCCAGTTTCATTTAAAAGATTAATTTCTAATTGTTTCTTAGCATGTAAGTGCTAACAATAACTGGGTTGGCTCAGGAAGCATCACTACCATTTGAGGTTTAGAATTCTGAATATTGTCTTTTTTCTTGTAAAAAATTAATGAGTTTGCCAAAATTTAGCTGATTATGGAATGTACAGGTATCACATATTTCCTTCCTCTGCCCTGAATTCATGTGTCTTGATCCTATTTGAAATTAACAGCAGTGAAATGCTGTATGTTTTATAGATAAGTAATTTATATACACAGCTATTTATAAATTATATAAATGTGTTTGTAATGCATATATTTGCAACATGTATTTTAATTTAATGTCTTGATTAATTAAGCCTACCCTGAAAATTCATAGCTAATATTAAATTGCATTTAGAATTATAGTGAAATGACACTTTAAGTAGCAGGAAAGAAGCCAAATTATATAGAGTTTTGGCAAACACATCAAACAGTTCCTGGTTTCTAATGAGACATCTCTTCTCTCACTCTTCACTTACATCACACATTCATATAAAAGGACAGTGAATAAGTGTGGAGAATAATATTGGAGGGGGAGAGGGAAACATCACTAGCACAAAATGCATATTTGCCCTAGAGGAGAACGTCTCCATTATGGGGGAAATTAAGTTTCCCAGCTTCAAACATCATGGTTGCTTTGTGAAAAGGCATTTCTAACAATCATCTCTTTTAATAAATAATAATCTAATGTGTAAAACTTCAACTTATTTGATGATTAATCCTTGGTTTTTTAATCTCAACCTTAGGGCTCCGCTGAGTTATACATTCATCTGTATAATTACCACTTAGCAGTTGGTTCCATTTAAGTGTTAGTCTCCTCCAATTCAGCATTTCCAAAGCCAAACGTGCTTTCTGTCCAGACCTGTTTTACCTTCTGCATTCCCTGTTCCACTGTATTGACAGTCACTACTGGATCACCAAAGTCAGAAATCTCATCTTTCTTACTTCTTTCCCTCATAGCTCTCAATTGCTGTATCTTGTCCGTGGTCTTTCCCTAGTATTTCTTCATCTGACTCTTCCTTTCCATTCCAACGTTAACTGTTTTAGTTCAGGGATCTGTCTCTTCTCACTAGGATTCGTACAATCACCTCCCTAAAAGGTATTCTTTCTCCAGTTTTGTGCCCCGGTAAATCATCCTTATGTACTTATTCCAGAGTTTCTTCCCTTGGCATTATTGATCTTTGGGGCTGGGTAATTCTTTGTTCTAGAGGACTGATTTGTGCATTGTATGATGTTTAACAGCATTGCTGGCCTCTACCCTCTAGATGCCAGTAGCACTTCTCTCCCAGGTGTGACAACCAAAAGTGTTTCCAGACATTGTCAAATGTTCCCTGGGAGCAAATTCACCCCCCACTTGGCAACCACTGCTTTAGCCCCATTATTAAATACAACTCCTAGTAAAGAGGTATTTAGTAAATGTTTGACGAAGAGTTATTCATATGATGCAAAATAATTACATACTATTCAAACATCCAGGAAAAAGATTTCTTTGAGTTTTTGTTTGGATTAGACATTAAGTAAAGCGTTAAAGATGTATTCAAGTTGTGCACCAGTAATATACTTTCATTTCAGTTACCTCCTTCTTTGTTGTGTCTATACCTGCTCTCTACCAGTTTAAGGTCCTTTCCGCAACAGTAGAGTACCTTACCTCCCAAATTCAAATTATAAGATTCTTATAAATTGACGTGTCAGGAAATGACAGTCTAGAAATCTTCCTAGGTTATCAAAGGAAAAAATTTAATACATTTCAAAAATATTTGTGAATACCATTTCTTAAATGAAGAAAGCAAGCTGTAACATATGGGAACTTGAATCTTCTTATCAGCAACTAACCCTTGTTTTCATTTGTTTAAGATGTTGTTTTATCTAACATGTGGTAGACTGTGAGAATGATAAAATATGGAAATAGAAACCAGACCATTCCATTATAATCCATTTGTACCCTAATAAAGACTACATCCTACAGTCAGATGGTAGAAAACAAACTTATCTTGAGAGACATGCTATATTAGTCATCTTCCCTCTGTTGCTGTTCCCATCTTAGGGAAATAAGACTTACTAATATTCAGACAGTATGAGCTCTGGGCAGTGTTAAGAAGAAAACAGTCCTTCAATACTGGTTAACATCTTTAAAAAAGTTATATAAACACCCTTTTGGAAGATAAAAAATCTCTACCCATTTGTAGTTACCTTCCCCCCTAGAATTTTTCATGCTTTCCAATGCTAAGGGCATATTAAAAATCATAGTGAAAGATTAAAAGTTTATCATTTGGGGCTGAAGAAAGAGAAGACATGGATTAATTTTCAAATCAGGAAATTATAGGAAGAGATATTAAATTTGAGACATAAGTGCACAAAACATGTAGGTGCTGAATTTGAACAGTTTAGCACAGTCACCTGGATTTTTTTTGTTTGTTTTATTGTTCTTTTTTTTTTTTTTTTTTTTTTGCGGTACGCGGGCCTCTCACTGTTGTGGCCTCTCCCGTTGCGGAGCACAGGCTCCGGACGCGCAGGCTCAGCGGCCATGGCTCACGGGCTCCGCAGCATGTGGGATCCTCTTGGACCGGGGCACGAACCCATGTCCCCTGCATCAGCAGGCGGACTCTCAACTACTGCGCCACCAGGGAAGCCCTTATTACTTGTTCTTTAAAAAGTACTGAGCCTCAAGCTCAATGAAATGATGCAGTTAAGTAACTTACAAATCTGTATCTATTGCTGATCATGACGTTTAGATTATTATAACTTGAAAAGTACTTTCAATAAAACAGGGAGTTCTATTTATCAGTCCTGAGCACTTGAATGCCAAAATCAACATGTCTGTATTGGATGGGGAGGAGGAGGAGGATGATAAATGAAGAAGAAGTAGAAGCAGTAGTAGCAACAGCAGTGGGATTATTACAAAATGCCATGCTGTTTCTTAGAGGCTAAAAATAATTTCCCGATTATCAAGAAAATAAATTTCAAATTAATTTTATGACAATACTTCATATGTATTTATAGGAGCCCTTTGAAGTATTTTTCAATTATACAGCAATCACTTTTCCTCACAATTTTTTAATGTTCTTACCCGGAAAACAATGAGATGTAAGAGATTTGTCTAGTTTTTTTGGTTTGGTTGTTTGATATTTTTATCAGTTTGTCTCCTACTCCATTGAGTAACATTCATGGCAAGTCCATTTACTAGGTTTCTTCTTTTTTTTTTTTTTTCTTTGCGGTACGCGGGCCTCTAACTGCTGTGGCCTCTCCCGTTGCGGAGCCCAGGCTCCGGACGCGCAGGCTCAGTGGCCATGGCTCACCGGCCCAGCCGCTCCACGGCATGTGGGATCTTCCCGGACCAGGGCACGAACCTGTGTCCCCTGCATCGGCAGGCAGACTCTCAACCACTGCGCCACCAGGGAAGCCCTACTAGGTTTCTTAACTAGCTCACTGGTTAACTGCCTTACCTAAATCTGCTTCTTGAGATATATCTTTTCTTAGGAATCTTTTGGTTAAATTTTTCTCTGTTGCTTTCCATAACAGTTGCAAGTTGAGAATATTTCGTTCTCTCATGCTGTTTTTCAAGTTTTGTTGTCAATTTTATAGGATATCAAATTGACTATGTGTTGAAAAGTGAGCTGTGGGGGTAATTTGAAACTCTTTTTATATGGGTCTTAGTGTAAGTGAAGGACTTAAACATATATAATGCTCTAGCAAGTGGCATGTGAGTAAAACAAACTCCAAATTTATAGAAACATTTCATAAGGTGGAATTTCATGAAATTATTTCTGAAAGATTTTTTTTTTGCCTTCTGAAACATATTACTACCTGCTTTCTTTTTAAGCAAAATTAAAATATACAGGTTTCACTTGGTTTGAAAATATCAACTAGTACATAACAACAATCTCCTGCCTCACCCCACAGATTTTCCTATTTTAAGTAGATAAGGGCAGCTGGAGGCTAGAATTGGGTTGGTGAGTTAAAATGGAGTGAAGAGAAAGCATTTACTAACTACAATGTATTCTCCTAGGTGCTAGGGATATGATGGAGAAAAAGTAAATGTAGTCTTTGCTCTTATGGAGTTTAGAGCCATTGTGGGAGACAGCCATTATTAAAAGAACCCAAAATATGTAGTAGTTTTGAAGCCATTATAAGTGTCGTAGGAGAAGAACGCATAAGCAGCTGCTGTAAAATCACATAGTAGGAGACTCGTCTAGTGTGGGAGGCCAGCAAAGGCTTCCATAGAGGAGCATCATTTGAAGTGCGATCTGCTGGGTGAGTGGGAGTTCGTCAGCCGAAGAGGGGAGAAGTGCCAGGTAAAAGATTTCCAGCTGATGGTACAGCACAGGCACAAGCCTTGAGGCATGGGGAGAAATGACGCGTTTAAGGAACTGAAATGTTAGCCTTCATCCATGACTGTTGACTTGAGAAGCCTCAAAGGCAACACTCTCTCGATTTTGCGTATGCAGTGAAAACTAGGCACCATAGCAACCCATAGCATTTTGTTTGTATGGAGAGGAGTGAATGAAGGAAACTCTTCTCTCAAAAAACTTTGCTCTGGTTAGGAGAAGTAGAACAAAGAGACAGAAATAGAGACAGAGAGACAGAGAGAGAGTTTAAGACATTTGCCTAGAGTTCTCTAAATCTAGCCTTGAGAATAATAAGCCTGGAGTTTCTAATGAGAATGACCTGGTTAATAGTGACCACTGGTGATGTCTGTTGAGATGCAGAAGGTATTGAGACAGAAAATATAGATATTACAAGGGACAGCATATATTAAATCAAACACTCTGATTCCAGATTCAAATATGTGGCGTTATGTGTAGTAGAAAAGGAAAAACTTAGATAAGCTAAGAAAAATAATCTCAGACGTACAGGACACCTGATATCCTTCCATTTAAAGAGTAACTAACAAATCATCAAGTAAAGAGATGTCAGTGCATTCTTCAGTCTTTACAAAAGGCATCCAATGTTAAGCTTCTTTGTTCAAATTGGACCCTTAAAATTCTGCACCAGAAAAGGAAGTTATTGGGCTTCCCTGGTGGTGCAGTGGTTAAGAATCCACCTGCTAGTTCAGGGGACACGGGTTCAAGCCCTGGTCCAGGATGATCCCACATGCCACAGAGCACCTAAGCCCGTGAGCCACAACTACTGAAGCCCGTGCGCCTAGAGCCCATGCTCCGCAACAAGAGAAGCCACCGCAATGAGAAGCCCGCGCACCGCAATGGAAGCGTAGCCCCTGCTCACCGCAACTAGTGAAAAGCCCATGCACAGCAACGAAGACCCAACGCAATCGAAAATAAATAAATAAATAAATTTATTTTTAAAAAAAAGTTATTGATTCCTTTTTGGCATGGCATTTTGTATTTTAAACAAGACCAATATTTAAGATTACCAGCAGAGTAACTCTTAAGGGCTCTTGTTCATTCCTTAAGCATTTCTGGAAAAATAATTGACTTAAATGCATCTTGAGGGATGGTAGCTTTTTATTCTGTTGAAGGAAAAGTATTTTCAGAGCATCCTCTCATAACTAATAACTTTAAAAGAAGCTAAGACTGCTTATGGAATAGGCAAAACAAAAACAACAGTAATAACTAACATTACGGTCTGTGGAGCAATTTCACGTTTATTATCTCATCTGACAATTCTTTCCTCTTTTTCATCCATTCCATCCTTACTGTGTGCCAGGCAGCCCTGGAGCCTGTGACTCTTTTTTGGACAACATATAATATGTGAAGGTGGCATACACTGCTTGTCTTTTCCTTCACAGAGCTTACAGTCTCAAAAATATAAGGAAGTATGTGAGTTTTATCTTATTACCCCCATGTTACAGATAAGTTATCCATGACTCAAAGAGTTTAAACAAGCATTTGTAGTAAAAGAGGTCTATTTGGCTTAAGTTAAGCCAAAGAAGATGTTGATTTGGTTACTCTTTGACTTCAAAGTGAGATTAGGGTTGATAATGTTGTTAACTGGTAAATTCCCCTGATACTCAAAACATGTGTCTCTCTGCCTCACTTTACTCAAAATTATTTTATTGCTCCAATTAGTCATCAAACTGTGGAAGAAATGTTAAGTTGGATTTTGTTTGGAACTGATTCATGTTTTCAAAGAATCCATCTGATTTCACGTTATGAAAGGAGATAATGTAAAAATAGAAAGTCAACAATATGACCAAAATTATATCATTTATGCCACACTTCAAATTATGTCTTAGTTTGAGGCTGTGATGCATGCCTTAAAAATACTCTATGTTGCTGTCTGAGTGATCTGCCTAAAATTAAATATAAGTGTTTCTCTCCTTGGCTTAAAAATGTTTAGTGGATCCCCGTCACTCAAATGCTAAATTTCACAATCCTTAACATGGCATATAAAGCGCTTTATGCTACAGGACCTGCCTATCTTTCCAGTCACATCTTCTGTTTCCCGCTTCTCACTTAATGCTCTAAAACTGTTGGTATATAACACAGATGCAGAAGACCATAAAAGTAAAAAAAGTAATAACTGTAAAACATTTTGATTAAATATATCAATGCCTCATACCTCAGGATGAAATAGAGCTCTGCTTTAGGTAAATCATTCTATGATAGGAATCAATTTCTCAATAGTCATAAATATTTTTCTTTAGGCCAAACAGTTTAAAGCTCTGTCTTTTTTGATATGTTTATTTTAAAGATGTTTGGGAAAAAATTGGGGTATTCTTCTGCTAATAGAAATTACTTTTGCTTTATGTTTTTGGGCCCTGAAACTTGTAGATCATGGTGTAAGTTTAGTTTCTAAAAGAGTTTATACCACCTAATTAATTTAAGATTGGATCTCATTTTTTGAGCCTTATTTACCTGAATTCCTGGGTTAATTGGAAACAGTTTGTCTTCAAGCTTTTGGTTTGTGGAAGGGGACCTCTTCACTTTCTTCCTTAGGGCAGGGACCAGGAGCGCATTTCTGTCATTAATAGTAACGGTAACTAATATTTACACGATGTTTATCAATTCATTAGATACTTTCCTAGGTATTTTTTCATTTGGTCCTCAACAGCCCCACAAAAATATTAAATGACTTCACTAACTATGGTTATAAAAATATAGGGCTTAAATCTGAATAGAGGGTCACCAAGGCTCTCAGCACATTCATGTTACCGCAAGGGACAGAACAAGATTTTAATGTTGTTTTTGTTTTACAATTATGGATTTTTAATACAAAATAATAAAAATGCAATTTGCTTGCGTCCCCACTCAACATGGCCCCCCAAATAAACATTTTTAACCCTTAACTTATGCTTGTTCAAAATGGGTTCCAAGCCTCCAGTACTTAAAAACAGACAAAACCAAAAAACAACCAAAACAAACAATAGAACACTGTCTTGCATCAATCATATTCTTCCCTGAGGAAAAGCTCTGTAAAAGCATCCTATGTCCACTTCAGACTTGGAAGAATATTGAGTTAGAAATCCCCAGCTACTAATTAATGGGCCTCAGAGAGTTTGAATTATAGTCTGTGATTTAATATTAACAAGGTAGTCTCCACTTATTAACTACCTACTGTATTTGTCTTAGATTATCCTTAGAGTGTTCTTCAGAGGAGGTATTTGTTATCCCTGTTTTACAGATGAGGAAACTGAGGTTCCAACAGGTTAAATGCAGCTTGAGGTTACGGGGCTCATAAATGGCAGAGCTGGGATTTCAGTTAGAGCCTGCTGGACTCCAAAGGCTGACGTTTGTCATGATCCATACCACATGGCCATGTGGTTGTGTGCTCCTGACAAATGGTAGCATCAGAAAATCTCAGGAGATTTACACCTTGAAAGCTTATTGATTTAAAGTAATCTCATTAATAATTTTGCAAAGTAATAATGTATTTTGTAATGTGAATAATTGACTTCTGACATATCTGCTTTGTAAGCTTAGCTTTTTCGTAGAGTACTTTTTCTTAATGGGAAGGAAACCTGAATTAAAATTCCGAGATAAATTAACATTTAAAGTTAAAAGTAAGTGGCTTAGTGTACTGCCATATTATTTTAAAATTAATCTCTTTTGAGATAATGTTTTCAAGCTATCTTCACTCTAACTTTTCTGTTTTATATTCTGATTTATGAATCACTTAATATTGTATTATCTTTACTAATTTGAAAATGGTTCTTGGTACTTTGTCAACAATGACAGCTACAAAGCAAATATTTTATCTTTCAAAGTAGTCTATAAACAAGTACTATTTAGGGCTTTGTGACAGCCTTTAATAAAACAGCAGGACACATTTTCAGTTTCATTTACTTAAAAAGCTTCATCAGGGTTGTTTCATTTGTCATTCATGTAAATATTTTAATTAATGAATCATCTTATTAATAACTTACCCAACCAAGGATAATTAATTCTTTATGGTCACCATGATCCTGGGAGATCATGGGAGAGAACAAGAAGAGTTAACTGAGTGGAAAAGAAGGTCACGTGGATGTAACACTTGTGGTACTTTATTCTCCAGTTTTGTATATTCCTTTACTCCTATAAAAAATATCTTGCTAGGGACTTCCCTGGTGGTACAGTGGTTAGGAATCCGCCTGCCAATGCAGGTGACACTGGTTCGAACCCTGGTCTTGGAAGATCCCACAGGCCGTGGAGCAACTAAGCCCGTGTGCCAGAGCTGCTGAGCCTGCGCTCTAGAGCCTGTGAGCCACAACTACTGAGCCCGTGTGCCACAACTACTGACGCCCGCACACCTAGAGCCCGTGCTCCTCAACAAGAGAAGCCACCGCAATGAGAAGCCCACACATCACACCAAAGACCCAACACAGCCAAAAATAAATAAGCAAAATAAATTTATAAACAAAAAACTATATCTTGCTAGCATATTCTGCTGAGGGCTCATTATTATCAAGGTATATATTATATTAATACATTTTATAACTTTTAAACTATTAGTGTTTAGATTGGATCTATTTTCCTATTAAATGTAAAATGTTGACACCCATATTATTATAACTTTGATAACCATTATCTTAGTGTAGTTTCATAGATCATTGTGTAATTTGACAAGCAACTGATGGGTAATTTGATGGCTAAGGTACAAGCAGTCACACCAACACCATTATTTCTATTTTGGACAGGTCAGCAATTTGAAGGGTGGTCCCCAGGGAATAGGAACACGTTAGCTGATAGCCTCTGACAAATGATTCTGCAGATATCAGGCTGTTCCTTTGAACACATATTCTTTTAAATCTTGAAGTGCAAAATAAGGGTAGAGAAACTTGAACTTGGTAAGAAGGATGAGTGAATGGTTTGTGGCATAACTGGATATGCATGACATTTTTAATCTTAGGAATTATTATTTCTAGTGTATCTTGTTTGTAGCTAAAACAGTACTTCTGTGTTCTTTGAATGATTGGTCAGGTGAGCCATCATTAAGTTCTTCTGTATTTTAAATAATTTCTTACTAGAATTATCCCCAGAAGGCTTGGTACTGTTGCTGTCTCAACCGGTATGCAGTATTTCACTGCACTCTCATTGGATGTCACCCTATATTGTACTATTTTGAGCACAGAATGGCCTTTTGCTCAATAAGGTCACATTTTCATCTTTCAGTTTTGATGCTTTTGTAGAATTTTTCTGACGTGGTAAAATAAATGCCATCATACTTCAGTAAGATGCTTACTCTTCAATGTAAATATAAACCCCTGTAAAGAGCTTTTATTCAAAACATGTAATGGTCCTGAGTGACCCTTTGTGCCCAATTTAAGTTGTTTCTCTCAGATTATAAGTGCCACACTGAGGCTTTTTTTTAACGGGAGATGCAGTACTTGGTCTATATGGGGACAAAATGGGAGATTAGGTTTGACCTAAATACACTACCATGTGTAAAATTGATAGCTAGTGGGAACCTGCTGTATAGCACAGGGAGCTCAGTTTGGTGCTCTGTGACGATCTAGATGGGTGGGATGGGGGGTTGGGTGGGAGGGAGGCTCAAGAGGTAGGGGATATAGTTATACATATAGCCGATTCACTTCATTGTACAGCAGAAACTACCACAACATTGTAAAGCAATTTTACTCCAATAAAAAAAAAAAGATTTCAATACTATTTGAGCACATGGCAGATTCCTTAGAATAACCAGTGCCCTAAGAATAGTGGTAATTTAATTGCCACCCAGAACACTGGTAATTTAACTGCCACCCAGAACCATTGTTTCTCTTTTTTCCCTAACACTGTGCTAAGCACATATTTCTGATAATGGTTGATTGTATAGAAGGATGTGAAGTAAGTTGAAGGTTGCATTAAGACATAAAGAAAAATAAGGTTGGAGGCCTTCCTTGTAGTCCCCACCGCAGAATCCATATTTGGGAGCTGTGTAAGTAGACACAATGACACAGTGGTCTTAACGGCACTTCGTGCTTTACTGGGTGTGCTACAAAATCAGTTCAGCTCTGATCTGTCCTGAGGACATCCTTCTAAACTAAAGTATATTTATTAATTTCTCCTTGGAGTTTAGTGCTCAAAACAAATATGACCTAGACACTACATTTTATAAGTTCCTGGCTTAAAAAAAAAAAGAAAAGAAAACAATAAAGATAGATCAGACCCTTTGTGGGCTTCTGTTAGCTAAACAATATGGGCTTCCCACATTCTTAAGAAAACCAGCAAGCAGCAGAGTACTAGTCTTTCACTCGAGACTTTTTTTCCAGTCAAGGAAAAGTAAAAATTCTTAATAGCAGGCCCTGTTCTCACGTTACTCCTTGGCTCTATGTATCTTTGAATACAGTGTTAGTTTATTTGTTTTTAACAGTTGTGTGGTCTTCATAAGGTGGAGGGTTGTCTATGAGGGTATGGAAACTAACTTGCAAATACATACCACCTCCTTAAAATCAAAGGAGACATCAAGGAGCCTTTTACTTCCTGCTTCTTTTGAGTGTCTTCCCTTCTGTTGTTGAGGAAGCACTGCTTGAATACATAGGGCATTTTCCTTTAAATATTTCCTTTTTTCAGTTTAGCCTTCTGATTTTAAACTGGCTGAATTTAAATTGCAGAATTGTGCTTTCTTGCAAGGTAGTAATGGCTATAATATGATTATTACTGCCATCATGAAACAGTGATTGAGGGTTTCAGTTCATTTTGCAGTACACAGGACACGTTAAACAAACCTGGCCTTTGACACTACTGTTATACAGCAAATTAATTTCTAATATTTAATACTTTCCTTAGATAACTGGGCACCCAAAATCCAGGAAGGTAGGATTAGCCAGTTTTCTTTTAAATTTGAAGGAGGTATATTTGGAGCAAACAAGGGTTCCATAATTTACCTAAAATGCAAGGGTGAATTTTACCATGATGGGGAAGTGATCAGACATGTAAATGAATCACAAGGGACTCAATGAATAAATAATTAATTGGCATAATAAAGGGTTAATATGTTATGGAATGACAAAGTTTGGGTGAGGAACCCAATCCTTTGAATAAAGGTCAAGGTGGGGGACGATTATGTTCTCCATGATGTTGTAAGGGGACCACTAGCCATATTGCATAGATTTCTTTTTCTGCCTGACACTTTGGATATTGAAAAAGAAAAGGTTTTTAAAAATACTGCATTTGGATTTCAATGTGAATATCTGTCTTTAATATTTTTAGAAATCTAATGCATGTGCTGAATAAAGCAAGTTACATTAATATTTGACAAATCAAATCTTTGTAGAAGTTAGTCTGTAAATCTTTACTGATTTTCATAGAATTTTTATAAGCTATAGCTTCTTGCTGCAGTAATCATCCTTCTAGTTAATAACACAAGGCTTAGGCAAGTAGACTGGGCTTACTTCGTGGCTGTTCATTTATTTTCCACTCAAGCATTTTTCTTCAACCGTCACTTTGACATCTAAATTTGGTAGTTCATCCTTAATAGACAACGTTGTTGTCCGGCAACTCCGCTTCCAATTATTTAGGACCTCTAAAGGAATAGAACAAATGGAGTGATGATATTCTTGGTGTTTAAAGAATCAGTTTTTATTCAGCCTGTTTAGCGGAAGCCATGGTCAATACCTTGTCATTCAAAACATAACGGAAAGCTTCTAAGCTATTTGGCATCAATTTTGTGACACAGGGCTTCCCTGGTGGCACAGTGGTTGAGAGTCTGCCTGCCGATGCAGGGGACACGGGTTCGTGCCCTGGTCTGGGAAGAGCCCACATGCCGCGGAGCGGCTGGGCCCGTGAGCCATGGCCGCTGAGCCTGCGCGTCCGGAGCCTGTGCTCCGCAACGGGAGAGGCCACAACAGTGAGGGGCCCGAGTACAGCAAAAAAAAAAAAAAAAAAAAAATTTTGTAACACATGTTGTACTTCTATCCTGAGTTAAGCATACAAAGAGACAATCTGTTGGACTGAAGCCTGTTTTAAAATTTTGACTTCGTTCACTTTTAAGGAGTTAGATTTTTCTTCAACCCTCACTCTTGACATCTAAATTTGGTTGTTCATCATAAAAGATAACATTGTTCTCTGGTAGCTTCACTCCAGTCGGGTAGGACCTCTAAAGGAACAGAGCAAATGAGTTGTTACTCTTGGTGTTTAAGGAATCAGTGTTTATTTTGTTCAGTCTCTTTTTCAAAAACTATGATCAATCCCTTTATTGGAGAAATATCACCTTTAGGCTCTGTCTATTGATTTCCTCTTTTGGAGAGAGGAAGAATTAACTGTTAAAGGGGATTTATTTGATTTCTATCTTAGTTTCATTTGGTCTTTTTTTTTTCCCCCATTTTCTTCTAGCCCATTTTTATTCTCTTTGTCTCTTCTTCTAGCTCTTGTTTCAGAGAATCCATATTTTCTTGTGATGTCATAGAGACTTGAGTGCCATCGTTTTTATGTAAATTGTGGAGGTGTTTTTTCTTCATTTACCATTTTTTTTGGTCACATCAATTTACTGCTTTTTTTTACCTCTGATTTTCCAAAGGGGGTTTCTCTTTTCAAGGTCAAGTTTTATTGAATGATAGCATGGGGGAGATACAGGGGTGGTAAACTAGGGGAGCAGTTAGCTTCATTTTCATGTATTGTCTCTTTATCCTTAGTCTTCACTCCCAGTCACAGGTATTAAACAGGCTGATGTCACATGCCTTATCATGGTCCATATCATTTACTTCTCCTCAGCCCACCAAAGTGAACAGCTAGAGTTTTTTCTTAACTTTCTTTTCCCCTACCACATAACTAAATCTGTAATCTGTTTGATGCAAAAGAACATGCCTGTATGTTTCCTGATTCAGATATGTCTAGTGGCCCAGTAACTCTCCTGCATCGTGTCCTCACAGTCAGCTCTATTCCCTTCCAAGCACTTTGGCCCCTGAGGTTGTGCAATTTACCTTTGAGGGACTCAGACCACACTGTCCATTACCTACACAACTGCTCTACTCCAGTGGCTTTGTCCTTTACCTAGGGCCAATTTTCAGTGCAGTTGGAAGCACTTCTTTATAGGTTTGCTGTTTCCTAGTTTTATTGAGACATAATTTTCATCCTTCTTGTCTTAAAAAAAAATTTATTGAGAGGAAAAAAATGGGGGAAAAGTACAACTATTCTACCATCTTTCACCAGAACATCCAACTTTTAAATTATTTTTTGCAATGCCAAATATTCATTTAAATAGTTGCAAAAAATTAAAATAAATACAACACATATGAATGGGTCTCTCCATTGATCTATAAATTTGTTGAGACCTCACTGTGCCAAAAAATATAGCTTGAGTTGTATGTTTACAAGACAGGGACCTAAAAAACCTTGTTAAAATGTATCACTTGCTCTCGTTGTGTTTCAGCTTGTCCTAAAATATTTAACACCTTGATGGTTTAGACATAAAGCATCATTTAGAGTAAGATTGAAGAAAGCAGAGTAGAATTTTATGGAAATTGCCACCCCTAAAATATCCTCTAGTTACACTGCACCAATAAACATAGTAGCCATTTTGAGTGCCCATTTGAATATTAAGGGTGAAAGAGAGGAATAAGATGATTATCACCAGCTTTTGCCTCCACTAAATCTTGTTTATGTCCTCAGTGGTGAGGCAGATTTCCTTATAAACAGAGTATATGGTAGTCTGTCATCCTTAAGTTTAATTGTGATACTTTTCATTATTGACAACTGGATATAATTACTAGATTTCACAGGCGTTTTAAAAGGCAATTTAAATCAGGTAGCCAAACAGTTAATTGCAAAATATTGGTATTATTTGTGTTTTGTTTAATTGTTTTCCAGTAGTTTTCATACTGCTTTCTTATATTACTTATGTGTAACCCTTTTTGCTATTCAGAATTGTTTCCATGTGCACTATCTCACTGTAAGTATGCAATTATATATATATATGTGTGTGTGTGCATATATATATATATAAAATTCACATGCATATACACAAATGACCTGAGTGTTTGAAAGAATTATTTTAAAATCTATATACATATTTATATATAAATATATAATTTGCTTGTCTGTTACAATTTTATGGTGTCAATAAACTGTCTATAACGAGAAAATCTATTTTAGAGTTCAGAGTTTTAATAATTCTGAATTATGGTGAACTGAGGTATACCTTTTACTTTTGCTGGGAAAAGGATTAATCAGGAATTTACTTGGTAAAGATCTCAGATTTTAAATATTTTTGAATAGTTCAGAAGAATCCAAATATAAACAGTAATACTACTAAGTGTAAGCAAATTCTCATACCAGTCAAAGAGTATTTTCTAGAAATAGACTCTTCTAGAAATACTTAGTATTTCTAAGTCTAGTTAGTGATTGTATGTACCTAGAATTATTGAAGTTTCATATGCTTACAAATTTAATAGTCTGTAATTCACAGTTGCTTTCCCCCCACTTGTGCTGCAATTACTGGTAGGTTAGTCCAATCAATGCAAAATAAGGAGCTGATGGTGACCACCAAACATTTATTCCCTAGTCTCTTTTCACCACACCCACCTGAAATCTGTGTGACACCTGGGATTCTCCCACGTGGTTCCTGAGCATCTTATTTGTATCTTGAAATGCAAGCTTGCTTTGATGTTGTAGGGGAGGAAAAAGTTTTCCTCAGTCCTTTTAGGGTGCCTGGTAGGATCTGAAAATTAAACTGACAACGACAGATTAACAAGAGAAAAACATCAAATTTTACTGAATTTTTACATGAATATGGGAGCATTCACAAAAGAATGAAGACCCAAAGAAGTGACCTGAGAAGGAAGCTCTTATGACTTTTAGACAAAGAAACAATAAATTTGGGAAGAATTGACAAGACAATGGAGTTTGGTTTGGAGGTAGTGAATGGTGAAAAATTGACTAGGAAGTTAAGGGTAAGTTTCAGAAGGTTTGTTCGTAAGATTTCTCAGCCCCAAATTCCCCTTCTCTGGCGATGAGAATATCTTCCTTCCCCCTGGTACAGGGAGGGTACCTTTCACGTGGGAGTTTTATAACTTGTTTCAGGGAAGAAGGACAAAGAGGGGAGGCCACAGTGACCTTTCTGTCACTTCTGCCATTTTCTCAAACTCCTTCAGTTTAAGATATTCAATATACCAAGGTGCCATATTTGGGGTACGGCGTCCTGAACCCCATCAACATAAATGGGGGAAGTTCTATACAAGACTTGAGTAAGAAACAGGAGATCATCATGCAGGCTGGACTTTTTTTTTTTCAAGTTTCACATCTTGTATGTCCAAAGAACAAAATTTGCAATCTGCGTCTGTAGGGAAAAAAAAAAAACAGTGGGAGTGAGATTTAAGGGACAATAGAATTTTTCCCAAATTGGACCTTTCCCACTGCTTAAGGTTTAATGTTAAACTCTACTTTGGCTCTGGTTCCCATCTGCTAGAGTTATTTTTCAAAACATATTAATTCAAATTTACCATTTTAAAAGTGCTGTAATTCAGATCTCATTAGAAAACTTAAGAATTGTTTGGCAAAACATCAGGCATTTGGCAGGTGGAGAAGTAGTGCCTTTCTTTATAAAAAAAAATATGTGCAGGATTTTCCCTTGTTATAAAATTAATGTAAGTCTGTATATTTATAACATACATATATATAGGAAATAGAGCAAAGTTAAAAGAAAATTAAAATCACCAATAATTCCATTGGCTAGACATAATTATTATTATTAGTTTGGTGTATGCCTTTTTAGTGTTTTTAAAATGATTATATGTGAACATACAGACATAATGACATAATTAATACAAAGTTGGGAGATAGAGTACATACCACTTTACCTGCTTTTATACTTAATGTGAGTGGGCATTTTTTTTGGTTTAATATTTTTTAAAGGGATTTCAAAATAAAAAACTACAACTTGAATTAAACGGCTAGACAGAATTTTACACTGAAATATACTCTGGTAGCTCCTGCCAGGCTAGTGTTAAGAACACTGACCTCTGGAGAAGTCACCCTCTGCCCCATGAAGAGCTCTCAAGGATGTCTTCATTGCCTTCATTCACTAAAACACTCTGGGTTGAAAACAGTCCAACTTCCTGGAACCAACAACTGAATCAAATGAATGATGGTCAGGAAAGGGCATTTATACAAGGACTTTCAAACATTTGTATTGTAATAAATCTAAAGTCCTTGTTAAGGTTTAAATCTTAACCTCCTCCTCCCTGGTATAATCACTAAATGTTGTATTTTGCCTCTGTAGTCAGGCAAATAGATTTACTTCAAAGGAAAAGTCTATGGTAATTTGTCATCCTTATTTCAGTTTAATTGTAATCTCTTCCATTATTGGCAGCTGGATATAATTACCATATTCCATATCTCTTTTAAAAATAGAAGTAAATATTGTTGATGGAAACTAAGTGAAAACAATAATATATTACTGTTAAAACAAAAAGTAAACAACTGATTTGCATATCTGTATTGCTAGACACAGGGAGTGAGCTATGGCAGCCATGACTTTATTCTTGGTCAAGCATCGTGTTCATTAGATGGTGCTGACAAGGAAAACAGTGAAAGTTTCATTGGAAAAATAAGTGCTGGACACAGTGAAAGATGAGAAAAGAAGGAACATGATCCTGCTAACGATAAAGAAGTGAAAATATGAGTTAATTTAGAGAGATTGAGAAAGAAAGATGACAGTGAGTAGAACAGAGGAAGCATGGAGGATAGCGCGAGTGAATATTCAATGACTTCTTGAAAGGAGAGGAGAAAATTCAGAATACTAAATCGAGTTAGAGGGCGAGGTGATGTAGAACTTCCTTCTTTACAGCATTTTAGGAGCAATTAAAACTAACAGAAGGTTTATTTAGAGTATGTATGGTGAATAGCAGATTCAAACAACTCATCATACTAAGTTATCCAGAGCCGGCCCTGTGACCCAGCACATGTTTTCCTTTTTGTACAGAAAAATACAAATATTTTGCTGGATATCTGGCAGAAATAGTACAGCAAAAGGAAAACAAAGGAGTATATAGTATTCCACACCTTCCATGACTCTTACAGAAATAACAAGTTGCCTTTTCAACCAAGAGGTCATGTGACCCACATCTGGTAGCCTCTTCGTTCATTGAAATAAAATTGCCTACTATATGCTAACTCCAAAACAAATGTTAGTTTCTTTCCTTATTGCACAACGTTACTTATGATCTTAGGCAAGGCCCTTCCCCTCTTAGCCTGGTTCCTTATGTGTAAACTGAGGAGTCCAGAATAGATGATCTTTACTAGCTTCTCCAAATCTAGAATGCCACAATACCAAATTAAGCGACTTTTACCTGATAATCAGAAACTGTAAGAACTTAAATAGCCTGCTCGATGTTATTCACCTGCTCCAGTGTCACAGTTTAAAATCCAGGCACGAAGCATCATTTCCTTAACATAAATATGCAACAGCGTTTACAACTTGAAGGCACAAAGCAAGCATTGATTATGCATCTATGCTATGTCAGGTATTTTGCCAGATGCTAGGTAGCCTAGATAAAGAATCCTGATGACATAGTTCCTATCCCCAAGGAGCTCTGGGGCTTAATTGGGAGGTAAGGAAAAGATAACACGAACCAACTGGAAGATGAAGAGCTCACAGACAATATTTCATTAGAAGTGCTAAAGGTGTGCAGCAGACATTGTCTGGGTGTTGTGGACTATGCGGATTCAGAGTAGGAAGGAATCACCTCCTGGGATCCTTGGAACTTAGGCTAATGATCCTTAAGTGAAGGGATTGACTCCTTGAGTCTGTGAGCTCAATTATATTCCACTGCCATGGGCTATATATACCCTGAACTCCCCAGCTGTTTTGTAAAGTATCGTGTTAATGTTGAAGACAGATACAGAAGGACCAATCCTCCCCATTGGTAAATTCAACAGTGCTCTTCAGGTCACTGTAAGGTAGACGACTAAGCCGAAGGAAGATAATAAGAAAGCTTATATTTGTGTCCTTAAGGAATTAGTGAGGTTTTTGCTTGTGAAAATTAAGACCAATGCAGTTTTCAGCTGTAGTTGTCTGATTCTTTCCTATTCAAACTCAACTCATCTTTCAAAATGCCAGTTCTGGTGGTAGTTTTTATCACTTTGACCTCTGGATCTCTGTCTCTTTAGAATTCACATTATTCAGTGTCTATTACATGAAGAGGCTATTGCTAAACAGATTTTGAGAGTCATAAAATGCTTTTAAAATTTAAGTATTATGTATATGACTGTTAACTCCTAATTTGGCTCACCCTGGATATGGCCCTTATATATCCAGTGTGTAAGCTTTTCTTGTATTCCCCTGTAATGCCTCATATGCTTTGGGTATTAGATAAATATTTCTTGATTAGTTGTTATTAATCAAGCAGCAGATTGTATCAGTGCTCTAGCAATTCAGATAGGAAAACAAACGGACACCTGTTAGTGTCCCCAGAAAACATAAGGACCTTCATTCTTCCGAAGAAATTAAAGGGTAGATATATTCTTATTGCTTTTTACTTTCATTTTTGGTATTATTCAATTGAATTACAGTTCATTTGAAAATTGAGGCATTATTGTAATGAATGCTTCCTTTTTACTTTGAAGATATAGGTACACTGCAAATATTCTTCTGAGTATTATAGTTTCTTTCTCAAGGACACATACTAGTGTATTTAACACTTAGAGTATCTCTGAAAAAGAATATGAATACAGTGTACTTTTCTTCAAAATTCAGAAACAGAAAAGGAAATTGGTTTGCAGTGGGCCAAAGACAGACACAGAGTCAGAGACAGGACTAACTTGTACTTAAACCTCTTCTCCTTGTACCTTTCCGGTCTGTTTTATTCATTTGCTTCTCTATTTAAACAAATAAACAACTTTTTTTTTTTTGCTTTTTTCAGACAACCTCATAGAGTACATTAGCCTCTGAAAAACAGAATAGCAATGGACCTGTATAAAGGATTGCTCTGGGAGTTCTTTTAAGAGAGCGATCATAAGGTGTGCACAAAGCAAATAATTAATCCCCTAGGTAGCTATGCTATCTGTATGCAGAGATTAACATGAGTGTTGCATCAGTATTCTAAAATGAGGAAGGAAAGGGGGGCTTCCCTGGTGACGTAGTGGTTGAGAGTCCGCCTGCCAATGCAGGGGACACGGGTTCGTGCCCCGGTCCGGGAGGATCCCGCATGCCACGGAGCGGGCTGGGCCCGTATGTCCAGAGCCTGTGCTCTGCAACGGGAGAGGCCGCAACAGTGAGAGGCCCACGTACCGCAAAAATAAATAAATAAATAAAATGAGGAAGAAAAGTAATTTTTCTGTGCTCATTTATCCAAGTAATTTTGACACAGGCAAATGGAACTATGCATTCCTCATGTTTTTTTCTTAAATTCCAAGCATAGCTTTTCATGTCTATCAACTGTAAACCATCCATCCTCTATCACAATGGATTCACTAATGACAGGGAAGAGTCTATTAGGTAAAGCAGTAATGAGGAAAGACAAAACGATGGGAAAGTAGGCAGGGTCAGAGGTCACCTTGACCAATATTATTCGCAACTAACTTGCTTTCCACCTTTACTGCCACCCTACTCTTACTACGCTTCTCAAACCAAACACCACCTTGGGTCTTCCAAAAATTTTTTTCTTTTATTCTCGGTGATCTCAGTCTCATAGCCTCAAATTTGATTTTGTTTCTTTTCCACTTAATTTTGTGGTAATTTTAGGAGTTTATTTCTATCTCATTTAGTTATATTGAACTAACACTGTCCACTCCAGGAGGGTTCTTTGAAAACATGTGGAGTCATTGAGTTCAAAATTGGTCCTCAGAATTCTATGTGACCATTTTCATAGCTTGCCTGTCTTGAGCATTTGAAGAAAGTAAGAGTAAGCAATCTAAAGCAAAGAAATTATTTCTAAATGTGGAAATAATGTTAGCTGCCAAGACCCCTGGGGAAAATGTTTTTTTTTTTAAGTGTGAATGAGTGTGGTGAGAAGTTATCTGATGGAAATATGACTTTATCTGGCCTTGTGTCCTACTACCACCTCTGTTTATAAGATGAAAACTTGAACCTTTTATGGGAAAATAATATTCCACATTTCATTAGAAAATTTCAATAGCACCTTGATATTTGGATGCACTGCTGTGAAATCACCTTTGAATGTTTTCTAGCTATTTTGACTGTGGCAGTGGCCCTTCCTTTTAGAATAATGGGTGCCTGGAGAATTGTGCTATTTCTTATTTTGGGTTTTTATGTTTCTTCTTCTTTGCTTATTGCTATTGGAAGGAGTTTCCCACAATGAATCAGAAACAGGGAGTTTTGTGCGTTCTGTCTAGGAACTAATAACTTGTGATATGATAGAACTACCCACAACTTTCTAGTGCTGTGATTTAATCATAGTAGTGCTTTTGATTGAGGAGATTGGCAAGTGTAGTCACTGAGTCTCCTCTTCATGGTAAGCCTTTAGACTAGTTTCTTCCAATGTTGTTCCTATAATATACATAGAGAGGTTTAATCTCACAAGGAAGCTATCTACTGTTTTCTGATTTTCTGAACTTACTAGGATGAGTTAGCAACAAGTTACTTGTTTCTAGTAATTTTAAATCAGATCAGAGAACACTTTATTTTTCAGTATTTGTTTTCGTTCCCCAAGTCTTTTCTACAAGGAGCAAATATACTCCCAATATAAGAGGACCTAGAATTGGTGAGTTGGTCTTTCCCTAGCATAAATTCCCTAGGGATGAAGGAGAAGTTTCTATACTTCTTTATATGACAGCATTAAACCCATACATATTGAATGCATTACAAAAAAAAAAAAAACTGAGTTGAAAGTTTCACTGTTTTGTAGGAGCTTTATTCCATGGATAGTTGAATTTTCTTTTCAGGCAATTTTTGGTATACCATCGGTCTGGAAATTTAGTTTTCTCTAAAAACATTTATAAATATAATAAATGCTCTGGTTAGTATATCTCATCAGTTGCCATAATTCTTTTTTTCTTGTTTTCTTGAGAAGGCCTGGGACCCTGACTTAATTTCACAAATAGTTGGACAGACTTTTGCTGGTCCTGGTGATGGTATTATTGCAAAGAAAATAGATGTGTGCTCTTAGATGAGAGTGGTGCATGGATTTGTTCGCGCTTCTTGTCTCCAAAAGACAAAAAGCAAAAGACAAATGCCTAAGAGGATAACTCCGCTGAAATGCATCCTCAGTGTTCATCTAGTCATGTGCACAGACCATTCAAAAATCTGTTTAGAAAATTGAAATATATCTATTCTCTAATATTCTGGGTTAGTTTCTCCATTTCACTGTACCACTCGGAAATCATCCTTTTGCTGGAGAACGTGACAGTCTCCTTCTCATTGACCTGCTTGCATTGACTTATTGATGGGTTTTTCCTCTCTCTCTTGTTTACCTCTTACTACTAATGGGAATGCCTTATATTTCTTTTTTGTTTCTCCCCCTGTCTGACCGTAATTTACCTTTTTTTTTTTTTTTCCCAAAATGATTGCCTTGTTATTTACCTGTTTGGGGATCTGGCTTTGAAAATACTTTATATCTTAGGAGCGAGTGGCTAGTTTCCTTGGACATGAAATGTTAATGAACCTCTAGAGAGATTGCTCTAGTGACTGCTCTACAATGTTATCTATTCTCTTTGTCTTTGCGTATATATGTGCACATTCTATCGTGGCTGATTTTCGTTTCTCCCTTCTTGTTTTTTTTAATCACTAGGGATTTTATCATCCCTTTTTTAAAAAAATGCACGCACACACATACGTATAAACTCAAATCTTGTTGATGAAAAACTGGATTAAATATACACCTTCCTCTTCCATACTGTCCTTATGTCACAAATCTGTTATTTGCTACAGTTGTCCCACTGCATAAGGTTGTAGTACTCATTTCCCATACCAGCCATTTTAGTGCATTAGAAGAAATACAGCAGATTGAAAGCTTCACTCAACAGACTAGGTTCATTAAATTTTAAGGACCCTAATAATACTGAACCTGAGAAAGATGAAAGCAGTAACAGTCCATTGATTTCACAGGATGTCACTTGCTGAATGGTCTTCAAACCAAGAGAGCAACCTTTAGACCAATCCAGGTCTTTGCTGGTCCTGAGTCAAATATCTAATCAATAGAGTGATGCAAAGTTAAGTCTGAGGTTGTAGTCCTCATCGTAAACAAGCTGTGCTGTTGAACTAGGTAGGAAGACTGGTGGCAGGGACAGCTTGGAGAACTCTGGAAGGATGCATTCTCTGACTTAATTCAATGTTACTGCTGTGATTTTTCTCTTCATTTCTTTTCCTGCTTTCTCAATAGCCAAATCATTTAAAATTTCCCTCACCTGTTTTGTCTCCTTTGTCTTCATTTCTGTACTTTTCACAATTTCTGCAGTATACAAATATTAATCACAAACTATAATTAAACCTTTTGCACATAAGCTATGAATGTTACTGATCAGAATTGTCCATATGTGTTGAAGAATTAACAGTTATCTGTATATAGTGATTTGTTTCATTTGGAGCCCTTGAATAGGTGAATAGTGGAGGTTGCCCCAGATTCACTCATTCAACATTTGTTCAGTGTACACATGGTGCCACATTACAGTAAGTGTAATATTTTTATCGCTTTAATGTGGGACAGTTGTGTGAAGGTCAGATTTTTCAAATCTGAGAAATAAATTACTAAAGGTATCCCTCTGTGTTCTTCCTGCTTACTGATTTTATGACCTAGGTCAGGTTATTTGTTGTGTTTTTCTTTTCCCTTGGTAAAAGTGAGCATCACCTTGCCTCTTAGCCTCCAACAGGTGCTTGAAAAAATAAGGCAACATGGTAGATGAAATTCAGCATATGTGTAGGGTACTGTCATATAACTCAGAAGAAAACATGGTTTTCTACCCTCTGGTGTAAAAGCTTTAATGGCATTTCAAGTGGTACTGTTAATTTACCAGGGAATGAACACTGTGATGATTTAACTGGCTATCTATAAAGGACTTTAAATTCTTTACCAAAACGCATGAACACAGACAAACAGACAAACAACTGGCTATGGTCTTGTTGAACATGGGCAGGATTACCTAGTGTAAGAATTAGTAAGATTTTGACTAGTGAGTTGATGCCTGGTCTTTCTCAACTAGAAACGTGGGGGAAAAATGATACCAGTGCAGTTACACTTGTAGAGAATATGCTTTCACTTTTCCTTGTATTTTCACAACTTAAATTGACTGTTGGAATAAGATAATGAATCCCTTTCTGTATCTGAGTCATATTTATGACAGTCGAACCCACCAAGGCTCATAATCATTCCTGCTTGGAATGATTCTGCTCTTGTAAGTAGGAATTATCTTAACATGTATTCACAAAACAAATCTGCCAGGGTGGTTTTTGCTTAATAACATTTAACCCAACCTTTTTAGTAGTAACTGTGGTAATTATAGATTTTAGACTGAGAAGACCTCAGTAATTACATAACTAGGTTTTAATAAATCTGGGGCTCATTTTAGACTGTCATTTCTGTAGGTTTTATATTGTATTGATTTTGGATGAAATTGCTAGACCAGTCATGTGGAGAATGATTTCAGGAAATAAAAACGTTAACGGCTAATAAGGCTTAGCCAGTACTCTGTTTATTTATTTATTTTTTGGGCAGTATTTATGTCTTAATTTTCTAAAATCATAGGATTACTACATGAAATAAAATATTCTCTACTGTATCATTTCACAATAATAAAATATAGCAAACATTCTGTACAATTATTGTTTAAAGTCAAAATAAAAAAGGAGCGGGGACACATAGTTTTTGAGGGCAGGAGCTCTCTGTGTCCCCCTTTGCCTGGCAAAGCAATAAAGCTATTCTTCTTCAAAAAAATAAATAAATAAGGAGCAGAGTATCCACCCAAAGAAATCATTGCATGCTATCTGCTACAGGGCCTCACTGGTAACGTGCCTTTTTATGTCATGCTTATGTTAGGTGGGCAATTCAGTGTATGCTGGGTTCAAGTTTAAGGATAGTGCCAGCTTTAGTGGAGTGATATTTTAAACCCAGAGAATAGAGTTGGAAATGACCATAGAGGTTACCTGGAACAACCCCCTTATCTTCAGAAGAGGAAAATGAGGATTATTGAATAGTTTCAATAACTTTGACAAAGTCACAGAGCAACAAGTTTGTCATTTTCCTGATTCAAGGTTGAGTGCTTCCCAATTACATGATGGCTTTTTAGATATGTTCATTTACAATCTTATTTTCACTCATTTTAATACAGAACAGCTAGAATTTACTAATGAATTCATAGTGCAGACATTCCTCTGGTGAGAGAAATGAAGGATCCAGTTTATATAAAGATATCATATTTTACATGTATTTATATCGTTAACATCTTTTCAGAATTAATGAAATCTGTTTGAGACTGAACTTGCTGCATCGCTTTTTGTTTGTTTTAAAATTGAACACATGCATCCCTTTTAGACAGCAATGTAAGGAGCATTACTATTCTGTGAGTTTATGTATGTCTTTCAACTTGAGTCTGTGGGGGTGTCTGGACTTAAGCAGGTTTCCTCCATTTTCAGCCGGCACTTATTGTGTGTTAATTTCACATTCCATTCACATTCCAAGCAAGCTTGCTGCTTTCACAGCCGTCATAGAGGGGATTTCATTTTTGCCTCTTTCAGTTTAACTCCAGGAAGAATTAACCTCTCTGGGCTTACCTTGGAGGCTTTCCTTGTTACGTAAATTTGTTAAGCAAAGTCTGGGGAAATCATTAAATATTTTGATCTTGTGCGTATGACTTCATTTGCAGGGCCAGATTTGGTCTAGAGTAATATATATGTAACTCCCCTGGATATGTGTGGAAAGTCTGTGGAAAGAGCTTCAGAATGGGGGTGGATTCTAAACTATAAATGCTTACAGTTTTGCGAATTAGAAGAAAGAGTTTATAGTTTAATTAGCTGTCTGGTTGTCTCCACCATGGCTTGAAATCAATCTGGGGTCGGTGGGGTGGGGGTGGGGGGAATTGGGAAGACTCAGTAAAACACCATCAAATCTTTTCTGAGCCTTTTTCTTTTTTTTTAATTGGAAAGAAGGAAGGTTGTATAAAATTCATTAACCACATATTCCCACTTGGATCCCCAATTTAACCTGCCTGAATTGAATCTGTACCTTGGAGCAGCCATAGAGGAAAATAGGAAGAGACTGGTCTCCCGAGGATCCTCAACGTCTAAGTTTTATAAGTCACAGTTTTGTCTGGCTGAAATCTGTGCTTCAAATATAAGGGATTAGCTGCTGCAGTTTAGTTCTTTGTGCATCTTAGACTAGCACTGCTCTGATATTGCCTTTCTTTTCAGGAATTTCATTTCCACAAGTTAGGTCTGTGACTGATCTTATTTCAACTGTGCAGAACTTCTTTCCCAGAAAAAGCTTGAACTTCTTTTGCCACTGGTGTTTGCTCTGCATGAAATTGGTTGACTAGGAATTTTTTTTTTTCCCCCTGTGTCCCTTGCATTCCTCTCCCCCAGGGAGCATAATTGTATTCCACAGAACATTAGGATCCAATATGAGTTGAATCTTCCTCTTGAACCAAACACTAATGTTTCCTCTGTCTCACTAAAGGGATGCCATGTACACTTGTTCAAGACGTAGACTTGTGAAGGTGTTCTCATTTACACTGTTACCTCCGTGGAGTTGCATATTTAATATGATAATGTTCTAGGAAAGAGCAAGCAAATGGCTTGTTCTGACAAAATCGGTATGCTATAACAATTTTCCAGCCGTTGAAAGTAAGGGGTTTCGAGGAAGATTGCTTTTTTCTGATTTGCCTAAGGACGTCATAAGGACTAAAAGTAACCATGCCCACTGTGTTCTAGGAGACAGAGGGTCACTAGGTCAAAGAGTACCGAATGTCTAACTAGAATTGTTCTTTAGGGAAAGGCTTTTACGTGTTTTGTCCTGAGGGTCAACAGAGTTAATGGTACAGAGCATACTTTCTGATAGTAGTGGATTCCATCACTGCTTCTCTTCTTCCACTATTTAAAGGTGAAAAAAGATGCAGAAAACTCAGCTTCATCTATAGATGCAGGAATTTGAGCCTAAGTGTAGCCAATATTGTCACACTTGACCCTATTATTGCTCATCTATATGGTATAACTCGTAAACCAACACATCCTAACTTAGTAAAGTGCTCTGCATGCAGGAAACAGTTAATGAAACTTTGATGAGCAGAGGAAGCAAATCAACGAGGCACAAGAAGTTAACCAAGCAATTATATGCAGAGAACCAAGCAGCAATCAAGCAAAAGACATGCTGGGACAATATTGTATAGCTAAACCTTTTCCATAAAAACAATTTCTTAAAATTATTGGAAGAAAGGGAACACTGCAAATGTTTAGATGATAAATATAATCAATTCTGGTGGGTTCCATGGAAAGGTCTTGTTGAGAGCTAAGTATTACTACATCTGGAGACTGTTTTAAAGATGATGAAGAGATACAGGTTAGCTGTGTCTTGCAAAACTTGTTTTAAGAAAGAACAGTGGTTTTCATTAGAATATCCTTTTTAACTTATTTGCTTGATGCATTAGCAGGATACTGAAAAATGTCATCCATGTATACTTCAGTGGGCTAAGTGTTACAGGGCTGTAAAGATGATATAATATTCTCCTATGGAAGAAGATGACTAAATTCAAACATATAAAATTTATTATATTCTCCACTTATCCTATTCCTTCTTTGATGCTTCCTGTCTCAGTGAATAAATGGCACAGCATCTGTACCCTTTGCAGGTCAGAAACCTAGAAGAGAACTTTAATTTCTTCCCCCTCCCCTCTCCACATCCAGTTAATCATCAAAAGTCCTTACAACATTACCTCCTTTATGCTTCTCACATCTGTCTACTTCTTTTCAAGGTCCTTACATTTTATTCTTCTTTTTGTGAGATAACTTTCTGCTGGGCCTCCTTACCTCACCTCCTTCCCATCCATCCCATTTTCCACATAGAAGCCTCAATAATCTTGCTAAGATTCAAACCTGTTCATGTCATCTCCCCAGTGAAAATCTTCCAGGTGAATTCCCTTTTGCTCTACTGTAAGCCCCATCCTCTTCGGCATGAGTCTCTTTGGCATGGTGAAGATTATCTTGGGAGAGAGTGATCAGAAGATAGTAAAAAGATGATAACTGATTCCCCTAGGCTGAGTGACCAGGCTACTTGTGGAAGGGACATTGCTGTTTAATGCATCTCCCTACACACTTATTCCAGCAGGCTCTCACCTCTTCATGGGCACAGCTTATTTGATCAGCTTACCCTAGGAAGTTAGAGTGGAAGTTGTCATTTCTGATTCTGAATCCATTTCAGACATCTCACTCATGGGTGAGACAGTGTGAGTTTTATGATTTCATGTCATTAGTGGGATTGAAAGGGAAATTGGCTATGCTATTTTGGGAATCTACACCTCAAAATGTGTTATATAGTACGTGGAGGATAAATGCTATTTGCCAGATAGATAAGAACATGGTAAATGAACATGGAAATGTGTTGGTTACAAATATCAAAATGGAGGATAATAGTAAATGATTGAGCCTTTCTTGATATAAGAATTTTCACATTGCTTGAAAAACCATCTTGTGGGGAAAAAAAAGTTTTACTTTTCTATTCTTTAAAATGCCCCTTTATATTTATTTTAGATGTTTATTTTCATAAAAATAAATGAAATCCCAGCTTGAGAAATTTTATTTAGAGTCTGCTTATTTTAGTTTTGAAAGAGTACAAATTTGAGTAGCACCAAGAGATTTATTTTAGGCCATTCTTGATGGGGGAAGGGTTATTCTTTGGTCTTTCACTTGTTCTGCTTTGTTATTTTAATTAATCTGTCCCCAGTATGTTATTGGTTAATCTAAAAGTTCACCTTCTCTGATCAGTGAACATGGCATTTTATTTTCTTTATATATATATATATATATATATATATACAGACACACACGTATATACACACACGTGTGTGTGTCTGTATATATATATGTATAATATACACAGTCTTTATTTAAGTTTTAAGTATATGCTCATTAAAGTTGAGAAAAAAGAAGTGTGTAAATGTATATGATTACATGAAACATACAAATGTATACTCCAAAATAGCATATGATAAATGTATGTCAACAGAAAACTAAGACTTCTTCTTTTATTTCAAAGTTAACATTTGAAGAGAAAATAAATCAGCTACTAGATTTTTTAATAATATTTTTTCTCAGTACTCTCAATTTATAGCCTTTTGATGGTATTTTCTAAATTATAGTTCTTTTCAAGACACTGAGAAAAGTTGCTGATATTAGATTTTGATACATTATGCTTCTCTGTGTTTCCAACTTCCTATTAATAAGTCCTTTGTTATACACGTAATGCAAACATATTTGATTCTAAAACATCAAATGAAAATAAAGCTATCATCAAAATAGTTTTGGATGTTATGTGTTTGGTTTACCACATCAAATGTAGCTATATATCTGTGAAGTATCTAGTGGTATTCTAGGCTCTGAGGTAAATACAAGGAATCATGAAAACTAGTTCTTACCCTCAAGATAGAATATTAGAAACAAACAATATAAAACTAATTCAAAACGAAAGAAGTAGAATTTGCTCTGTATTTATAATTACATATATATATATATATATTTTGCTGTGACTCTTAAGAAACGGAGATAGAATGATCATTGCTTTGCTATAGAAATCTCTTATAATTCACTCTAGGTAAATGTTCCTCAGAATGTTGCTGTAAAATATTATTTAGCATTTGAATTAATGTATAAAAATACCTCGAAAGAACATTTCTCCAAATTTCTTTATTACTAAGCTTCCCTGATAATACTTTGTTTACTTCCTGTGGAGAAGCAGAGATTTTTCTCTGAGAGCGAGGAAGTGAAATTCAGATGAAGAAACAATTTTCTATTTTTATTTTGACTGGGTTACTATTGCTTTTTCTGAGGTTGGCTAGCTTAGATGGCGGAATAATATGATAAATACGAATAATGGGTCATGGATATCAAAGAAGAATTGCACCAGAGAAGTTAAACTGGCAAGGAAGAATTTATTGAAGACTTTTGTAATAAGGGAGAGAGAGTGAAGTCAACTCCAGTGAAACAAAAGGCTGGAGACTCTTTAAGCTCTGGAGTGAGCTAGTGGGAAACTACTGGAGGACATTGGGGGCGGGAGAGGGAGGTTATTCACAGTGATTAGGTCCTGGTGTTTGGTAATTGGTGCTTATCCAAGTTTGGATTCTACCCTCCCACAGAGACTGGGACAGAGGGACACTGTCTTTCCTGATGATTACATTTCAAAGAGATGGCTCCCAGGCTCTTGAGAAAGACATTCCTGAGTTATAAAACTATCAAGAAGCTGGAAGAAGTTTAACATCTAAAAGGGGCAGAGAAAAAATTCACAATTACAAATTTCCTAAAGTAAATGCTCTATAGTCAAGCAGAGGGGTCAGTGTGGGTCAATTAATTTCACTTTGTTTCAGGGTCACAGACAACATTCTTTATCATGTTTTGCAAATATGTGCCATTTTAATTTTGTAAGGGAGAAAAGAATTTGGGAATTGGGTAGATCCAGGAAAACATATGACCCCCCCACCCCCCACCCCCCCACCCCCCCCCCCCCCGCCAAAGAATCTGCCAGGGTGAGTAATATTGGCTGACTGTTAAAAGGGTAGTGGGTATTACTAGCCTTCTATGGAAGGTTTTGATAAGAAAAGATTCACATTGCTTTGTGTGACCATAGACAAATCACTTTACATCTGTGAACACCACTTTCTTTTAAATTTGTAAAATAGAGTTAATTATAGTTTCCCTATCAAATGTACTTGACTCATGGGTATAAAAAAATACTTGGAAATGTTTTGTCATTTTGTCTTAAAGGCTATATAAATACTCTTTGCTCTAAAAATGAGACCACCATAATACACAGGTATGAGCAAAATGTAAGGTGTGGGTTTTTTTCCTTTCTTTCTTTCTTCCCCCTCCTCACATAGTATTTACAGTTCACTGGTACAGTTCTCAACCCGCAGCTTCCGTCTCTAGGTCTAAGACAGCTGGCTCAGCTTTTGGTCATCACTCAGCAAAAAGAGAGAGAGACATAAACGGTAAAGTGCAGGTGCATTTCAGGGCTGGAACTGGAGGAATCACACATCATTTTTGCCCATGTATCATTGGCCAGAATTTAGTCATATGGCCCTATCAAACTGCAAAGGAGAAACGGAAATGCCTAGTTTATACACAGCTTAGCTGTATGCCCAGCTTCGAGTTCTCTTAGTACTAAAGAAGTCGAAATGAATAGTGGTGAACATGAGCAGTCTTCGCCACAGAGATAAATGGAGAGAATGATCAAGACAACAGAAACTTCTTAAAGGAGAAAATTAAGTAGTCCCAAATAACTCAAGACAATGTAATGGGTTATTAGAATAACAGAATTTAGTCAAATTGACAGCTAGTTCCTTCTCAGAAAACAAAACCTTCCCTTTTTCTTCGGGCTTTTTTTTTTAAATGCCTCCTAGGATCTGATATGCATAATTGCATTGATAGCATCTAAACAATAGTTACAAAATTATCTTGCATTAAAAGCCCATGTAGTCAACCAACTATTATTTTAATGCTAAATATGTTTAATGGGTAACCTTGTTTGGTACATGGGCTGTGAACCTAGTAGCATCATTTGTCTCAGTAGATCATTGAATTTTCAGAAAGCTCTCTCTATTATGTTTAATTCTTGCAAATTGCTTGCCAATTTAATATGAGCTGCATCTAAACAGTAAGTAATTGCTTATGATAATGAGTGCAAACTAATTTGCTAGAATATGTTAATATTCACAAAGCACTTTTATACTGCTTGTTCCAAAAATACTGCTCTCTTGGTTAAATGCAGCTTTTAGATGGCATTATTGTTACACATCTGACTAAAATCATCACTTCAGTAGCATCTACCCAAAAGTCATATGACAGTCACTTCAATATACCAAAGAAGGAACAGAAAGTCATGTCATCCTTTGATTAATGATTTAGAATATTCGAGGAAAAAATAATCGCACTGTTAATAATTAATTCTAATTAGTGATTAATAGTAGTAAGCAGACTATACTGAATTAGAAATGGCCTCTTTTCCCCACAAGAGTCATTAAATTTAATTTAAAGGACTTTAAAGACAGATGGCATGGCAGTCTTCATTTGAATACAATAATCAATTGAAAATAAATTAAAATTTTAAGGATTTTATGGGTTATAAACATCCTTATGTTTAAGGATGAATATGGGTGTTTTTGAGTTTGAAGCCTACTTTATCCCTTAATAGTGCCCTACCCTCTTTGTCTTATAGGTCTTTCTCAACCTTTTTCAGGGATGCTGTTTGAAGACTCTAGAGCTCAAAGACTTATATTTCAAACCTGAGGGTCTTTTGAGCTTGGGGACCTGAGCATTCAAGGATCTGAGGTGCAGATTGGAACCACCTTGTAATTTTAGTCTAGGAAGACTAATATAAAAGAAGAAAAATTTGGCACTTCCCTGCCCTGGGGCTGATTTGGCACTTTAATCCACCCTCTAATGTTTCAGTCATTTCAACTTCAAAAATTACTCTCACACATAGTTGTATCATGAGTGGTGAAATAGAAGGATCTCTGTAGAGAACCTTTTTTTTTTTTTGCTTCTCCATCACTTTCAAATTTTATTTACTTTGTTGAATTCCATTGGCTAAATATCTTCATGAGTTATAAAACTTCCATCTTTGGATTTTAAATCGTTCAAATACCAAAAATTGCTTATCAAAGTAAGTTGTCTAATTTCCCAATTTTTTGCTTCTTGTCACTTTTATTTTGAAAATAGGTGGATTGATACCTCTCAGAACTGGCTGATATTTATTCTTGTCATCTTCATAAGCTGTTTCAAAGATTCTGAGATGAAGAATGAATAAACAAACCAAATTTTATATGCGTTATTTTAATTTAGGTCGCTGTAACTTAGTTTTTCTACTAAGCATAGACTAATACTTAAGAAATGAGAAATAGTTTCATTCTTGATAAAGATGGAATGAAAAGATTCATGATAAATAGCAGATAACACCAAGATACTTCTTACTAAATATAATTTATCTCTTATGACAGTAATATCACATTTTTATACATTTGTGAAGTTATGTGACTCTTTGTTAAAGGAAATTTGCATTTCATAGAATTATGAGTATTCCAAACTACTAGAACTGATCTAATCTCTTTTAACACTGACCTTGAACAGTCCTAATTTCCACTATATTATTTGTACTCTGTATTTATCTAGAGATTTAGTTCAGGAGACAAAGAGATAGGAAATAATAGTGCCTAAAAATGCATCTTTTTAAAAAAAGGTAATGTCATTAATATAAGTGGATCTGCTCCTCTTTCTGGAACCTGTTTTGTGCTTCTGTGACTTTTCTCATGAAAATCCAGCCCACAGAAATACATTTGCTCTTATTTTTCCAGAACCATATTAAATTTTATCTTCTCTGAAAATAATTTGGGGGTATTTCAGGAGACCAAATGAATTCTCCAGTTTGGCTGTTATAGAGGGTTGGTTTGTATGGAGGATGTCCAAAGTTAGTTTGGTTTTAGTTTGTAAAATAAATTTAAATTAGGGAGGGGCAGGAAGGTATGGAATCAGTAAGGATGAGTATTTATTACATTTAAGATTGAAGGTGATGCAATCTGAACAATGACTGTAAGAATGGAAATACAAAAGAAAAATTCAAGAAATCACACCTGATTGAATGGGTAGTTGTAGCTGGATTCTAGAGCTATAACGTATACCTTTGTGTCATTTCCAGCGTCTAGCATGGTGCTTTCTACATAGCAAATGCTTAATTATTTTTTGTATGGATGTTTTTATTCTTGAATTATACTGTTCTATTGCTTTTGCATTCTCTTTCTCCACAGCATCCTTCTGCTATTGCCTCAGCATTGTGTTTTGTTTGTTTTTGTCAAAAATTCCAACTCCTTATTTTGAGCTAGAGTCTTTCCCTACCACCTCACTAAACCATCTGGCTAAGCAACTCCTAAAATAATCTCACATAGGTTTTTTTTCATGTTACATACATTAAAAGAGATATGAATTTTTCCTCCATAATGCCCACTATTCCCTCTCTTTTGACTTATCTTTTTCATCACAACTACAGTGTATACTAATTACTACACATGCAAACATCACATTGCATCTAGCTGTCATGTCTCCTTAGTCCCCTCCAGTTTGGGACTATTCCTCAGTCTTTTTCTGTTTTTATTAACCTTGACTTTTTAAAAGAACGCTGCCAGTTATTTTGTAGAATGTCCCTCAGTTGGAGTTCCTTAGATGTTTTCTTATGATTCAGGCTATGCATTTTTGGCAAAATAATATAGAAATGATGCTGTGCCCTTCTCAGTACATCATATTTGGAGGACCCGAATTCCATGTCTCCTTACTGGTGGTATTAATCTTGATCACTTGGTTACGATGCTATCTCTTGGGTTTTTCTGATGATTAATAAATTCTTAAAGCCTAAGGACTAGCAGGTTATATCCATGTCTTCCCTGTAAAATATGGAGAACTTTGGGCTATGTTATTCGAGAAAATTGTGGGATTTGATACTGACTCAAAAACAGTTATCAGTACCTGGTTGAAGAGTCTCATGACTGTTCATCACAGTTGTGCCTTACACAGACATATAATGAAATTGGAGAATGGTAATTTAGGCAAACTATCCTCTTATCTGAGTTTCTGTATTTGACTAGTAAAATTATTCGGATTACGTAGAAATGGATATAGGCATGGAATTTGTTGTACTCATCTGAGAATCAGGAACCTTTAGTTATTTATCATTGTATCACTAGTCCTGACTTAGTTCAAGCATAAACCAATGCTCTTATTAATGATTAATAAATTAATAAATTAATAAAAGCACCTAAGTCTGATGAGGATAATAAGAATTAAAGCAAAACCCCTTTCTTCAGGAAACATACTTCTAAAGATGGAAATTTCAATAAAAGACAACTCTGACAGTTTATATAATATTTTGCAAGTTAAAAACAAGTTCTGTAGATGATAAAGGGAGGGAATTCACCTTGGCTGGAATGATAGTGGGAAGCAGGACTGAAAAGAAAACCAGGTGCAGCAGAGAAGCATAAATTGGCAAAAGTAAAGTCACTTCCGGACAAGAATGTGTATTCCACCACGTGTGCAGGCCTAGGTGATAGAGTTAGAGCTTAGTTTGAAATGACTTCTGAATCAGAAACTTGTATTCTATCCAGTTTTGGTCCAAAATTTACAAGTAAATAGTTCTAATTGGGGCCTAGTCAGTTGGAAAATGACTTAAATATAGCAGATAGACAGGGAGATGGTAAATGAGAGGAACTAAGATTAGAAAACAAACAAAGGCAAAACTTCTAGTTTTAGCCTAAAATTAATTTGAATTTTATTGTTTATCTGGTGGCCTCAGAATAGTTCAAAATAACCACGTGCAGTTTTTTTAAACAAATTTTTTTATTTAATTAATTTTTGGCTGTGCTGGGTCTTCGTTGCTACGCGCGGGCTTTCTCTAGTTGCAGCAAGCGGGGGCTACTCTTCATTGCGGTGCGCTGGCTTCTCATCGTGGAGGCTTCTCTTGTTGCAGAGCACTGGCTCTAGGCGCGCCAGCTTCAGTAGTTGTGGCACGCAGGCTCAGTAGTTGTGGCTCGGGGGCTCTAGAGCACAGGCTCAGTCGTTGTGGCGCATGGGCTTAGTAGCTCTGCAGCATGTGGGATCTTCCCAGACCAGGGCTCGAACCCATGTCCCCTGCATTGGCAGGCGGATTCTTAACCACTGCACCACCAGGGAAGCCCCCACATGCAGTTTTGTGTTCAGGATTGAATTCCACTACTAAAGGCAGGAAATGGTGTCACTGCCAAAAAGTTATAAGGCCTTTGTGATGTGGAATAAAAGTGATTATGGTATTAATAATCAAAATTTGGCTTCTGCATCTCTGTTCAGCAATTTGGAAGCCTCTGAACAAGCTGAAGACTGAGATGGCTTCTGAGGCAGGGTGCTTGCAGAAAAGCTTTGCAAAAGCCCCACCCCTCTGAAAGATTCAGGCTAGACTCTGAAAATGTCAGAATGTGAACGAATCATTTCTGCTAAGTGCCATTTCAGAAACTTTGAGTCTCCCGAAACCAGACCAAGGAAACATCATTAGAAAAACCACTAGAGATGATTGAAATGAGACCTTGATTTGTGAATTTTAGCTTATTTTTCTAAACAAGAAGCAGTCATTTGATCTTAGCTCTTCATTGTACAGTGGAAAATCACTAGGAATAGGGTTGGGTGCAGCCCCCAACCATCTGTGTGACATTGAGGAACCACTTGATTCTTCTGGGCCTCCATTTTGTCATTTTTAAAAGGAAAGTTTCCCTTAGTGTTCTCCAAGAGCATTTCAGCATTAAGTCTATGTTTATGTCAGTTGTTTTTAACTTGAGAACTTTTTTTTTTTCTTTTGCGGTACGCGGGCCTCTCAGTGTTGTGGCCTCTCCTGCATCGGCAGGCGGACTTTCAACCACTGTGCCACCAGGGAAGCCCTTAAGAACTTTTTTACACCATAATTCTAGTAAATTCTCGACAAAAACCGTTTTAACAATTAAGTTATGAAAAAAGTAAATTAAAGGCCATCACTAGGCAATTGCAACCCTTACTTACTAGATACTAATTTAAAGAATTTATTAGGAACTTACACAGCTTATATGTTCTTTAAAATAAGATTTTTCATAAAGTACCAGAAGGTATGATTTCTTATCTCTCCATCCCTGCTGCCTATAGCCCTAATGCAAATTGATTACTGAATTACTTGCCGGAGACTTTTTAATAAAATTCACTTACTGCTTGAGGGAGTCTAGTTTCAGAAGGGAAGACATAAGCATTTGATGTTCTTGGGGTTATTGGTTGTGGGATTGCTTTGCTTGGTTTTATTTTTAACTCTAGATCATTTGGCTATATTGATGAATTATTTTCTAATCTGATTGGCAGAAGGTCTACCATTTACTTGTTTTTCTTCTCAGCCAGATAACTTAGATTCCAAGAGCTTTTTTAAAGGTTCCAAGACTTTGAATTTGATCTTGGAACAAGCTTGTCTCACTGGGCAGCTCAAACTATTGAACTCAATTCTTCCTGGAGGGAGTATTTTCTAACTAACATGTTTAGAGAGGGAAATAATGAGTAGTTTTTCAAAGAAAGTATATTGCAAAGAAACCACTAAGTGAAGTATTACTTCTTGCATAGATTTACTAAGATATTATTCACTGAAAATTATCTCAAAATATTTAAACACTTATATGACTTTGATCTGAAAAGATAACATAGATATAATTGTTCTTGCTTATCATTTTTTCTGTTCTTTTTTTTTTTTTTTTTTGCGGTACGCGGGCCTCTCACCGCTGTGGCCTCTCCCGTTGTGGAGCACAGGCTCCGGACGCGCAGGCTCAGCGGCCATGGCTCACGGGCCCAGCCGCTCCGCGGCATGTGGGATCTTCCCGGACCGGGGCACGAACCCGTGTCCCCTGCATCGGCAGGCGGACTCTCAACCACTGCGCCCCCAGGGAAGCCCTCTGTTCTTTTTATGTTACCATTAATCAGTGCCTTTAAAATCGTCATCTTTTCAAAGATTTTTTTAAAAAATCCAAAATAGATGGTGACACGGCTGAATACCATTTATCTGATGCCTCTCATAAACCCATCTTGCCATGGTATTTATCATCTTTAATCCACAGATCCTACCTGTTTGGGAAAAAGGGTTGTGTGTTTCCAGTTTTATATTCCTAGTTCCTTTCACATATTAGACAACCAGGAGATAGGTCAACTTAGGAATGTTTCTTATTTCAATTAATTTCCTTATAAGACAGAAAAAGAGAATGACTTATCCAAATGACTACAATTGACATCAGTGATTAATTACATAAAATCTCAACTTTGTACAATACCAGTGGACATCATTCTTTTCTCATTTATGTGAATACTGCCTTTTTGACAGTCTGTGCAGCTATTTGTGACATCCCTGAACAAATGTCTAGAGTATGGAAACAGTAGGTCAGCCATGAATCTACTTGAGAATTACTTTGTTTATTAAAGAAGAGCACACTTGTTTCCCGAAGATTGAATACTTTTTTCCATGTAGCATATTCTTTCCATAAATGTCAAAATATGGAAATGTCAAATACCAAAATGAAAAATATACATGATACATTTATACATATATTATTCCTGCCAAGATCTCTGGAATATAGAATTTTTATTACAGAAAATATAGAGTATAGAAAAATTCATAATATTTATTTAAAAAGGCTTTTATTAGAGAAAAGTTTTGGGCCAATAGGCAAAGGGAAAATTTCCCTACTTTGTCATTGAAGTGCACGGTTACTATTGAAATTATCTTTAAGAGAAATGATTGCTAATTTTATAGGAATCATGATAGTTTTTTTGCTATTCCATTTTCTTGAGTTTTATCTTGATTAGCATTTCTTGGTGAATAAGCACACACCATTTTTCCTTTTAAAATGCTATATTGACTGGACCAGAGGTAAATCTCATATGGGCTGGCTTAGTGGAGATGACTCCTCTGCTTTCATGATTCCCAGGTCTACTGTGGAGTCTGAGTGGTTCAGACTTGTTTGATCCCATTGAAAGTTTTGGAGATATTAGTTTTTAATGCCTAGTGAGTCCTCATGGACCCTGAGAGTCTTACTTCTGATTCACACAGGGTTCAAGAATCTGTGAAAAAACTTGAACCAAGTCATGATGAGGTGTTTTGTTTTTTTTTTTTTGCGGTACGCGGGCCTCTCATTGTTGCGGCCTCTCCCGTTGCGGAGCACAGGCTCCGGACGCGCAGGCCCAGTGGCCATGGCTCACGGGCCCAGCCGTTCTGCGGCATGTGGGATCTTCCCGGACCGGGGCACGAACCCGTGTCCCCTGCATCGGCAGGCGGACTCTCAACCACTGCGCCACCAGGGAAGCCTGCTCCTTCTATCTTGAATGTCATCATGAGCTACTTACTTTCTTAAGGCTTTCATTCTTTGGGAATTACCTAAACTCTTCTTGACTTTCTTTTCTTTGGTCTGATCCAGTCTGTGGAGCCAGTATCTAATCCATTTCAGTGACAGGCCATGTTTCTTTTATTTCTCAAAGATGTATGGGTAAAAACTCTCTTTCTCCAAGATGTATGGGTAAAAACCTTGTCTTATTTTCTAGTCTCTTTAGCTAGGTGTAATGCTCTTGTCATTTCTACCAAGTTTGCATCGTCCATCAGGAGTCGCAAGTTGTGATATACAGTCTTTATTTTCCTTTCTTTCCTAGCATTTTTTCACCCTTAGATCTGTAGCATCGAGGGCTCTCTTATCCTCAATATAAGTAATTGGTGTTATTACTTTTAGATTTCGAGTTGATTACATATTATAGGTAGGAACTCCTATTACTCTGATTCCATTGATCTCTCCTAATATAATGCCACCTTTCCTGAATTTTTATTGCTCTTATATGAAATTTTAGGAATTAAGAATCTATAGCGCTCACGAAATAATTCTTTGTGATCTTACAAAGAATTTACAGCAACGTAGATAGACAATGAACTCTTAGTGCTTTAGAATACAAGTAAGAGTGTTCAGATTTATTAGTTTATTTGTTTTACTAGTTTTAGACCTAAAACTTTTTTTCATACAGGGTGGCCTTCTTATTGTTTTTGCTTTTTGTGAACTTTACTAAGAAGAATGCCTCCATATAGGTAGAAATTATTCAGGAAATTGAAATTTAGCAACTGCCTCTTGACAAGGTTGTAGGAGAAATAAAAGTTCCCCTTGTTTATAAATATTTTACTTTAAATTTCCATCTGACTGCCTGGCACAGTTTCAGTGGAAAAAAGTGTTATATCCCTGTTGCATTTAATAGAATCATAATGGCCTAAATATTTCATGTTGGCTACATGATGACACTGGAAGAATTATAGGCTTTCAGAAAAGGACCTTTTATTCATATACTTATGTTGTGAGTTAGAAGCTAATCTGTTTGGAAGTGAATTATATTATTGTTTCATGTACCAAGGATTCGGAGCAACCAATAATCAAGCAGACCTGTACATGCTGATTGTTTTTTGTTTTCAAAAAGGTTCAACCCATTTGAGGGAATAGATTAGCTTTTGCAGAAACAAGTATGGCTTAAGTAGACAGCTTTAGGGAAAAGATGGTAGGCAAGAAAAAGAATGAGGGGAGCGAGCCCTTTATGTAAATAGATATTAAGTAAAAATCTAAAAATACGTTTATTATAACATCACAGGCAGTTCAAACATTAGAAGTAAGAGCCCATGTATAATATTTACGGACATTTACTGCAGTGTAAAGAATGTTGACACTGCTAAATTTGCATCTGATGAAGCCAGCTTTGTTAATGAGTTTGGAGGAAGTAATATAGACTTGATGCACAACTTAAATGTAAAGACTGCTGAAAACCACTTTAAGTTTGAGTCATCCATACATTTAGTGATATGTTGGATGTCAAGATTAATTTGCAATAAATCCATTAATAGTCATGTCACTGATGTGTTAGTGCTTGCCATATAGAAACATGCATAAATAATAAAGCTGCCACATTCCTCCACATTCCTTTCCATGCTGATAAAATGCTTGGACCTGTGATTAAGATGTACTGTTGCTGCACATTGAATTCACTTATATAATAAAGTAAAACATGTTTCCATAAAAATAAAATTTAAAGAATGAAGCTAGATGACAGATCATCTTGTGTAGACTTACCCCTTTATTTAACAAAGTGAATTTTTTGTATCATGTTATAAATCTTACCATACTAGATGTTTTATGGCAACAAACTAATAATCTTTTTCTCATGAAAGCTCCCACGTGATGCAATTTAATATCCTTCCCGGGCTTCCCTGGTGGCGCAGTTAAGAATCCGCCTGCCAGTGCAGGGCACAAGGGTTCCAGCCCTGGTCCGGGAAGTTCCCACACGCCGCGGAGCAATGAAGCTCATGTGCCACAACTACTGAGCCTGCGCTCTAGAACCCACGAGCCACAACTACGGACGCCCGCGTGCCTAGAGCCCATACTCCGCAGCAAGAGAAGCCACCGCAATGAGAAGCCCATGCACCGCAAAGAAGAGTAGCCACCGCTCGCCGCAACAGGAGAAAGCACGCACACAGCAAGGAAGAGCCAAGGCAGCCAAAAATAAATTAATTAAAAAAAAATCCTTCCCAATGTCAACTATTAGTGAATGTAAATAATAATAGAATGGGTTTATGTGACAAAAGTGCTAATCCAAGGAATGAAATACTGAAAAGATTAATAAAAATCGGGATGTAGGAAAGCCATTTCTTAAAAGGCATTTGGTTTGAACACAACTTTGAAATGAATCAAAATTTTCTAAAGGCTCTTATATTAAAACAACAATGTTGCAATGTTATTTTATGTTGTTAACACACACATACACACATCATCCATTCTCTTTAAAATGTTTTAGGTTGGCCAAAAAGTTCGTTTTTCCGTAGTATAGCTCCAAATTTATGTATGTGTACTTAGATATAACATACATGCAAAAAGTATATAAATTATAAGAATACAGCTAGATAAATTTTCACAACATGAGCACAGCCATATAACTCCCACCCAGATTAAAAAGAGTGTGTTACCAGTATCCAGAAGCCCCCCACTATGTTCCCTCCCAGGCATTATTCCTTCCTCTTGGAAAATAACTTGAGGGTGGGAGGGAGGAATGGGGAGTGACTGCCTAACAGGTACTGCTTGAAGTTCTGGAACTAGAGAGAGGTAGTGGTTACCCAAATTTGTGAACGTATTGCATGCCACTGAATTGTACACTTTAAAATGGTTAAAATGATAATTTTTATGTTATGGGTATTTTCCCACAATTAAAAAAATAATGACCAAAATAAACACTATGCTGACTTCTAACAGCACAGATCAACTTTGCCTGCTGAATTTTATATAAGTGGAATCATAATCTTTGTTTTTAAATTTATTTTATTGAAGTGTAGTTGATTTACAATGTTGTGTTAATTTCTTCTGTACAGCAAAGTGACTCAGTTATATATACATGTGCATTCTTTTCCATATTTTCCATTATGGTTTATCACACAATATTGAATATAGTTACTGTGCTATATAGTAGGACCCTGTTGCTAATTGTAATGACACATTTGAAGAAAGAATAACAAATTATAGTTTCCCCTTGTTAAAAAAATTTTTTATTTATTTATTTTTTAACATCTTTATTGGAGTATAATTGCTTTACATTGTTGTGTTAGTTTCTGCTGTAAAACAAAGTGAATCAGCTATACATATACATATATCCCTGTATCTCCTCCCTCTTGCGTCTCCCTCCCACCCTCCCTATCCCACCCCTCTAGGTGGTCACAAAGCACCGAGCTGATCTCCCTGCGCTATGCAGCAGCTTCCCACTAGCTATCTGTTTACATTTGGTAGTGTATATATGTCCATGCCACTCTGTCACTTCTTCCCACCTTACCCTTCCCCCTCCCCATGTCCTCAAGTCCATTCTCCACGTCTGTGTCTTTATTCCTGTCCTGCCCCTAGGTTCTTCAGAACCATTTTTATTTTTTTTAGATTCCATATATATGTGTTAGCATACAGTATTTGTTTTTCTCTTTCTGACTTACTTCACTCTGTATGACAGACTCCAGGTCCATCCACCTCACTACAAATAACTCAGTTTCATTTCTTTCTATGGCTGAGTAATATTCCATTGTATATATGTGCCACATCTTCTTTATCCATTCATCTGTCGATGGACACTTACATTGCTTCCATGTCCTGGCTATTGTAAACAGTGCTGCAGTAAACATTGTGGTACATGTCTCTTTTTGAATTATGGTTTTCTCAGGGTATATGCCCAGTAGTGGGATTGCTGGGTCATATAGTAGTTCTATTTTTAGTTTTTTAAGCAACCTCCAAACTGTTCTCCATAGTGGCTGTATTAATTTACATTCCCACCAACAGTGCAACAGGGTTCCCTTTTCTCCCCAGCATTTATTGTTTGTAGATTTTTTGATGATGGCCTTTCTGACCTGTGTGAGGTGATACCTCACTGTAGTTTTGATTTGCATTTCTCTAATGATTAGTGATGTTGAGCATCCTTTCATGTGTTTGTTGGCAATCTGTATATCTTCTTTGGAGAAATGCCTCTTTAGGTCTTCTGCCCATTTTTGGATTGGGTTGTTTGTTTTTTGGTTATTGAGCTACATGAGCTGCTTGTATATTTTGGAGATTAATCCTTTGTCCGTTGCTTCCTTTGCAAATATTTTCCCCCATTCTGAGGGTTGTCTTTTCATTTTGTTTATGGTTTCCTTTGCTGTGCAAAAGCTTTTAAGATTCATTAGGTCCCATTTGTTTATTTTTGTTTTTATTTCCATTTCCCTAGGAGGTGGGTCAAAAAGGATCTTGCTGTGATTTATGTCATGGAGTGTTCTGCCTATGCTTTCCTCTAAGAGTTTTACAGTGTCTGGCCTTACATTTAGGTCTTTAATCCATTTTGAGTTTATTTTTGTGTATGGTGTTAGGGAGTGTTCTAATTTCATTCTTTTACATGTAGCTGTCCAGTTTTCCCAGCACCACTTACTGAAGAGGCTGTCTTTTCTCTATTGTATATTTTTGGCTCCTTTATCAAAGATTAGATGACCCTGTGTGTGTGGGTTCATCTCTGGGCTCTCTATCCTGTTCCATAGATCTATATTTCTGTTTCTGTGCCAGTACCATATTGTCTTGATTACTGTAGCTTTGTAGTATAGTCTGAAGTCAGGGAGCCTGATTCCTCCAGTTCTGTTTTTCTTTCTCAAGATAGCTTTGGGTATTTGGTTTCTTTTGTGTTTCCATACAGATTGTGAAATTTTTTGTTCTAGTTCTGTGAAAAGTACCATTGGTGGTTTGATAGGGATTGCATTGAACCTGTAGATTGCTTTGGGTAGTATAGTCATTTTCCCAATGTTGATTCTTCCAATCCAGGAACACGGTATATCTCTCCATCTATTTGTATCATCTTTAATTTCTTTCATCAGTGTCTTAAACTTTTCTGCATACAGGTCTTTTGTCTCCTTAGGTAGGTTTACTCCTAGATAGTTTATTCTTTTTGTTGCAGTGGTAAATGGGAGTGTTTCCTTAATTTCTCTTTCAGAGTTTTCATCATTAATGTATAGGAATGCAAGAGATTTCTGTGCATTAATTTTGTGTCCTGCTACTTTACCAGATTCATTGATTAGCTCTAGTAGTTTTCTGGTAGCATCTTTAGGATTCTCTATGTATAGTATCATGTCATCTGCAAACAGTGACAGTTTTACTTGTTCTTTTCCAATTTGGATTCCTTTTATTTCTTTTTCTTCTCTGATTGCTGTGGCTAAAACTTTCAAAACTATGTTGAATAGTAGTGATGAGAGTGGGCAACCTTGTCTTGTCCCTGATCTTAGTGGAAATGGTTTCTGTTTTTCACCATTGAGAATGATGTTGGCTGTGGGTGTGTCGTATATGGCCTTTATTATGTTGAGGAAAGTTCCCTCCATGCCTACTTTCTGGAGAGTTTTTATCATAAATGGGTGTTAAATTTTGTTGAAAGCTTTTTCTGCATCTATTGAGATGATCATATGTTTTTTCTTCTTCACTTTGTTAAAATGGTGTATCATATCGATTGATTTGCATATACTGAAGAATCCCTGCCTTTCTGGGATAAACCCCACTTGATCATGGTGTATGATCCTTTTAATGTGCTGTTGGATTCTGTTTGCTAGTATTTTGTTGAGGATTTTTGCATCTATGTTCATCAGTGATATTGGCCTGTAGTTTTCTTTCTTTGTGACATCTTTATCTGGTTTTGGTATCAGGGTGATGGTGGCCTCGTAGAATGAGTTTGGGAGTGTTCCTCCCTCTGCTATATTTTGGAAGAGTTTGAGGAGAATAGGTGTTAGCTCTTCTCTAAATGTTTGATAGAATTTTCCTCTGAAGCCATCTGGTCTTGGCCTTTTGTTTGTTGTAAGATTTTTAATCACAGTTTCAATTTCAGTTCTTGTGATTGGTCTGTTTATATTTTCTGTTTCTTCCTGGTTCAGTCTCAGAAGGTTGTGGAAATCACAATCTTTTTTTTTTTTTTCCAACATCATGTTAGTGAGAATCAAGGGCATTGTTGAATGTAGTTGTAGTTCATTCATCTTCATTGCTATAGAGTATTCCATTGTATAAATATACCATTGTTTATCCATTCTACCACTGATAGATATTTGGGTTGTTTTCTATTTTGGACTATTAAAAATAATACCGCTATGAAAAAAAATGAAAAATAAAATGTATTGGGCACTTACCATATGCCAGGAATTAGTCTGAGGTGTTACTGTGTATGTTTCATTTAATCCTGACAGTATTAATATCCCCAAGGATATGAAACCCAAGGGTTAGAATAAATAGCACAATAGTCAGTGTCATGTAACTACAAAATGATACAGTTGGAATTTGAACCCTGGTCTGTCTGAGTCCAGAGCTCACATTCTTAATTATTTAGCTATTCTGCTGCAGTAAGTACATCATGTTCTTTTTTCAGAATGATGCACGTTAAATGAAGTAGATTTTGACACTTTAGTCATCTGATCTACTACATTTTATTGTGGGAGTATTCTCATATTGTTAAGGTCACCAAAATAGAGTATATTGTAATTTTCTATCTCGATGGAAGGAGGGCTTTAAGAACATAGATTTTTAGAGTTTGATGCAAAATGATTTTTTTTTTAAAGCCAAGATGCTTACAGAGGTAGGTTAAGAGAGCTGTGTTGAGAGCTGGACATCTGATTCTCTCGCTTATTACAGAATTTTGCTGATGTGTACAATACAATGCTCTATTGTGCACACAACAAAAAAAGAAGACAGATTGATTTTCAGATATATCTGAAGAAAAAGGACACTAGGAATAATTGCATTGTTTGGCACATGGTGTTATGCTTGTTTTTGCCTGGTTTTGGCAAAACCTGCAGAATAAAGTCATTGTAAGGCAGACAGAGTAGGTACTGGCATGCTAGTTGCCAAGTCTTAACACTTATTGGAAAGGTTGAAATAGAGGTGAAATCAAATCTCGAGTAACAGTATTTGTATTGTGACATTTATCTTACTGAAAATATAAACCTCTAAATTATTATCCTCAGCAACAGGAAACTTGCATAGTTCCACAAGTTTGGGAAGTGTACCCTAAACTAAATGTTAATCAACATATATTAAATGTTCTGTCATTTCACATTTACATGTTATTTTTTTTTAATTTTTTTAAAAGCATTGTGAGGTGAAAGGACAGTATATGATCATGAGGTGCAAATGTCACTTTATGGTTATGAGACATTCGAATATAACAGTTGGCCTTGATAAATTCAGACTGACATACCCAATTAACTTTTTCTTGACTGTCTTGTTATGATAACAGAGACATTTATGTAATAAAAAAAAATACAGGAGTTGAATCTGGATACTGGATTTCCTATCAGCTCTTCCAAGTTTGCAACTTTAGTTAACACGTTAATCCTTCTGACTAAGTTTCCTGAAATGTGATGTGGGAGTAATGCTTGCCCTACTTTCCATACAGAAGGAAATGTTAAAAATTATCATGTAATGTATGATATTGTTGCCTTACAACAACTACCTTACTCTGGTGATTCTGGAAAACATCTGAGTTCTTAGATTTGTTTTATATTGTTAAGGAGCATCTCTACTTGAATATTTTTCTTAATTCACATGAAATATATAGTCATTAGAGGACAAAGTTAATTAAAAGGAGAAAAATAAAATCAATCAAATACTAACACTCAGAGGTCACCACCACAACCTCCTTTTAAAGAAATCTTTACTTTTATATGTTCTTGTCCTATTTTTTATCAATGTAGGCTTTTCTGAAACATTCTATACTTAATTATTTGCAAAAATTACCAAGAGGAAGATTTACCAAATAGTGCTTGCTTGTTAATATTGTGGTGAACAAGCTTCTGATATTGTAGAACATAAATGGTTGTAGAAGGCTCTGGCATTTCTGATACACAAATATGTATATTCTGAATTTTCTTGCACACTGATTAGTACCTTTCAAATATAACTTACCTATTCTCTCATGAGAGAGAGAAACTGCTTTCATGCATTAGTATTCAAGAAAATGACTAACCTCTCTACCACTGCATTTTTAAGAAGATTCTGTTTTATCACTTTTATATCAATATTATCTTGACATGTTTCTTTGATCAAGTCTACAAACCAAGGCCTATTTAACCAGTCAGGCACATTAAGCATATTGCAGAGTTCTTTGGAGTTTCTCAAGGGCCTATGGAAATGTCTCAGAGAGAATAAAAAAAATGCTTGGCCCCAAAATATAGAAAGAGAGAAGAAATTATATCATCAGCTATTTAACTAAATGTACATGAATGTGACATTGCCAACATCATTTACTTGGTAAATTTGGTTCATAGAAATTTAATGTGTAAATATCTTGAAAACATACTGCTGTACACTCAACTTTTACTTATAACCCTTACTCTTGGTAGAAGCTATATTTCTGTACACACAAGATGCTTTGTGGCCTAAATTTTAATATTTCGTTTTATTGCTTTCCTTACCATGTTGGCACATAGTAGGTACACAATAAATATGTATTGGCATCCTTTGTTATTGGAAGGCTACACTCCTATGAATTGTACCTTAAGGCCTGTTCCTGAGATAACTAAATAAATATTTCTCTGGTCCCCGTTTATGGAGGAAGATTCATTCTCCTTTATATATATCTTTGCACGTCTCTTCCAAATATTCTTACTCAAAGAATTAATCTTATTGCATTAAATCAGGTAGATGCCAGTGGTGCAATGAAATAGGACTTTAACACATTGGATGCTTAGGAAATTTGTTTGAAACAAAACTCTTTTTAGAGCAAGATAGATAATTTACTGACATCACCATCATAAAGTAAAATTTGAACATTTACCAAATGAGGCTATGATGTTATTCTTATTGCTGTAAGACTAGCATTTGCTTTGGGAAAAAAATGGGTCTTTTTATGGAGCTGGATAGTTTGACAACTAGTAGATGTTGCCTGTTAAACAAGACCTGACTTCTATAGATGGGATCTATTATCTGTATTTTCTTGACATGACTGTTGGGTCTTATGGCTGTTCATCCATTAGTTACGATCTGTCATATGTGAATGGGCCCTGTCCCCATAAAAGTTGATTCATAGCATACTTCTTGCACTTTCCTTCCCTGTGCTGTATGACCCTGTCACATCTACATGCAGCTCTCGTTTCAAAAACAAGTTGATATATGTTTCTGCTCCTTTTGAAGCATCCAAAGTCAATGTTTCCTACTAAACATTTTTTTTTTTGGGGGGGTACGCGGGCCTCTCACTGTTGTGGCCTCTCCCGTTGCGGAGCACAGGCTCCAGACGGCGCAGGCTCAGCGGCCATGGCTCACGGGGCCAGCGCTCCGCGGCATGTGGGATCTTCCCGGACCGGGGCACGAACCTGTGTCCCCTGCATCGGCAGGCGGACTCTCAACCACTGTGCCACCACGGAAGTCCTAAACTATTTTTTTAAACTGGAAGAAATAAATAAAGCCCCATTACATTGCATGCTTGTCCAACTCAGTGGAAAAAGCAGTAATCTCCCGTTTGTTCTGAAACACCTGCTGGTTGATTTAATGAGTGTATTAAAAATGGAGCTGCCTTGATATTTCTTTTTTAAAAAAACTCTGTTCTCTTTCTTGAGCATGTTTGATTAAAATCTTTTATTTGCTTCGCCATAGGTTTTTGTTTTTGTTCTTGTTATTTTATTTATTTATGACTCCCATGGTGTAACTTTAATACTTTACTGATATGTCAACATAACAAACATAGGAAAGTGTGCCCTTGATGTATTTGGACTAATTGGTTTTGGTTTTTGTTTTCCAGCTGGGACAACGTATATCTTTAGCAAAGGTGGTGGACAAATCACGTATAAGTGGCCTCCTAATGACCGGCCAAGTACACGAGCAGACAGACTGGCCATAGGGTTTAGCACTGTTCAGAAAGAAGCTGTATTGGTGCGAGTGGACAGTTCTTCTGGCCTGGGAGACTACCTAGAGCTGCATATAGTAAGTACTTCTAAAATAAGATTCAGCTTTTAGCTTTTACTGTTAGCTTTTTGTAAATAATGTATAATTCTGCTTTTTGAACGTTTCCCCCAGCAAAAAATATACAGAAAATATAAATATACTCTAGAGGTAATAAGACCTTATAGCTATTACTATTGTTAAAAATGTTCTTGACAATAGATTTTTTTTCTTTTTAAGTGTGAATTCCTCTCAATTCTCTGTTCACAAACAATTATTCTTGGTGTGTTTTTAGTGACTTTAGGCAGTCTTGCCAAATTAATAAAAAACATTGTGGTCCAGTAGATACTATTCCATCTGGCTGGAAGCAGTAGGTTGTAATAGCAGATCTGACAGCAGATCTGGATCCATTGTCCTTATTTCTTTTCTCACCTGAGAAAAGAATTGTCTAAAGTCACATGCAATGAACAGGAGAAAAGGAATCTTTAAAGGTATTTGGGGATATGAAAGAAAGAGACAAAAAGATTACTTCTATGCCATCTTATACTCATTTTGTAACATACACGTCAAGAAAATACAATGGACTCTTGCCATTTATATCCTGGGACCATGCCTTTTTCTCTAAGTTCTAAGCCTCCCACAAGAATTTAGTTAGCTTTTAGTGAATGTCAAATAATAATTCATGAATGAAAAGCTTTCTTTACCTTTTAAAGTTGTCATAACTGACTATAGCTTGGGGACTCTTCCTTATATCTCTGCTTTCAAAGAGTTACTAATTTGTGTGGTTGCAATTCTTTAACTTCTCATTTACTCACAATATTTGCAAAGAATCATACAGTCTTTCATTGTCAAGAGATATTAATATTTTATTGATATATCAAAATAACAACCATAGGAAAGTGTCATATATTCAAAAAACTCTAAAGGGTTCTTATCATCATAGTTCTTGGTCTAAGCTCCCTGTCTTCTGGAGGGTCCAGAAGCGTATCAACCTCTTCATCTGCCTTTCTATTCTTGAGGTATAGTTTATCTCTTCTGCCTTATGTGATCGTATAAGTTTGTTTTGTTTTGCTTTTGTTTATCCTTGCAAGTTCTCCCTTTACCTGCACCCATGCCTCAGAAGACCTTTGATTAGGTCAACATGTTCTTTCCTGTTAGGAACTGGCCTTCAGGCTGTCATTGTAAAATGTAGGAAAACCACCAAACACCAAAATACATTATCACAAACTTGCAGGGTCTTAATTCTCAAAGTTTTATTCATTTATTTTCTTAATCTTAGTTTTCTGTTAGGTTTCTAGAATTTCCAATAAACTCAGTAAGGTTACAACTGACCACAAGAGCTGAATTCATTGCTAATCTTGGAAAACAAAAACAAAACATATGGTCACCTTATCTTTGATAAAGGAGGCAGGAATGTACAGTGGAGAAAGGACAGCCTCTTCAATAAGTGGTGCTGGGAAAACTGGACAGCTACATGTAAAAGTATGAGATTAGATCACTCCCTAACACCATACACAAAAATAAGCTCAAAATGGATTAAAGACCTAAATGTAAGGCCAGAAACTATCAAACTCTTAGAGGAAAACATAGGCAGACACTCTATGACATAAATCACAGCAAGATCCTTTTTGACCCACCTCCTAGAGAAATGGAAATAAAAACAAAAATAAACAAATGGGACCTAATGAAACTTAAAAGCTTTTGCACAGCAAAGGAAACAATAAACAAGACCAAAAGACAACCCTCAGAATGGGAGAAAATATTTGCAAATGAAGCAACTGACAAAGGATTCATCTCCAAAATTTATAAGCAGCTTATGCAGCTGAATAACAAAGAAACAAACAACCCAATCCAAAAATGGGCAGAAGACCTAAATAGACATTTCTCCAAAGAAGATATACAGACTGCCAACAAACACATGAAAGAGTGCTCAACATCATTAATCATTAGAGTAATGCAAATCAAAACTACAATGAGATATCATCTCATACCAGTCAGAATGGCCATCATCAAAAAACCTAGAAACAATAAATGCTGGAGAGGGTGTGGAGAAAAGGGAACCCTGTTGCACTGTTGGTGGGAATGTAAATTGATACACAGCTACTATGGAGAACAGTATGGAGGTTCCTTAAAAAACTAACAATAGAACTACCATATGACCCAGCAATCCCACTACTGGGCATATACCCTGAGAAAACCATAATTCAAAAAGAGTCATGTGCCAAAATGTTCATTGCAGCTCTATTTACAGTAGCCCGGAGATGGAAACAACCTAAGTGCCCATCATCAGATGAATGGATGAAGAAGATGTGGCACATATATATATACAATGGGATATTACTCAGCCACAAAAAGAAACAAAATTGAGCTATTTGTAATGAGGTGGATAGACCTAGAGTCTGTCATACAGAGTGAAGTAAGTCAGAAAGAGAAAGACAAATACCGTATGCTAACACATATATATGGAATTTAAGAAAAAAAAATGTCATGAAGAACCTAGGGGTAAGACAGGAATAAAGACACAGACCTACTAGAGAATGGACTTGAGGATATGGGGAGGGGGAAGGGTAAGCTGTGACAAAGCGAGAGAGAGGCATGGACATATATACACTACCAAATGTAAGGTAGATAGCTAGTTGGAAGCAGCCACATAGCACAGGGAGATCAGCTCTGTGCCTTGTGACCGCCTGGAGGGGTGGGATAGGGAGGGTGGGAGGGAGGGAGACGCAAGAGGGAAGAGATATGGGAACATATGTATATGTATAACTGATTCACTGTGTTATAAAGCAGAAACTAACACACCATTGTAAAGCAATTATACTCCAATAATAATAAAAAAAAACCCCAAAATACCTCAGCACAGCCATTACTGAACCATCATAAATTTTCCATTCAAAATGCAGTTTTAAAAATGGGAAACATTGAAAAGTAATTTTAGCTGCCTTTTGGCAAATATCTAACCATCAGAATTGAAGGCATCTGGATTTTTATGGCATCATAAATAAGTGATCAGCTGAGATAACTAATGCAGTAAGGAATCTTGCTGTTTGGAGTAATATCAACTTTCCATTCTGATTTAGGAGCCTTGGTACTTCAAAAAATAAATAAATAAGAAAACAAGAGCTTTTCCTCCTGAAAGAAATTACTTATTGATCCATAACCAATTACACATTTACTCTGAGAAAAGGTTCTATAATGATCACTTGCAAATCATAAGGGTCCATGTTACTGAATTACTCAAACCACTGTTTGTTTTATGGTCAAAGTGTTTTAGTCTACAGGAATGGGTATTTCCTTCCAATTCTGATCAACTGTGCCTTAGAGTCCTTGTATGTTTAAAGGAACTTGTCCCTAAAATCCCAGCCCAGTACCTTCCAAAGCTTCTTTACTGGCCAGAGATTCTGATAGATGCCCTGTGAGGCCCTCCTTCTTTCTGATTCTCCTCTTGGTCTTGGCTGGCCATTCACTTTGGATTCAGTTTTTGTTTCTAACACCCTTCCTCTTGGATTGGCTGACTTCAAACTCTTCCTTAATCCTAGCCTGTCCTTGACTAGGAAATTGAAGATGGGTGTTGGTTCCCTGGGCTTACCAAACACCATTTGTAGTCAGCCCTACTAACTCCTATATCAACTACTAGGACCCAAATCTGGCCAACTAAAACTTTCCATTTCCCCCCTTTTTCTTTCATTGCCCACAAGCAGTGATCAGCCATTACTGACTCAGCAAATTGCTTACATGAAGGTAAGCCACTTTTTTCCATGTTTCCACATTGCAAACAAAAGTAAGCCAGTGGTTTTCTTTTTACTTCTAAAGTTGACCTTTAACTCTTTCCCATAATGCTGGGTACATGGAAGAGGAAGAGGAGGAGGAGTTAGATATTAAAAAAGGGAAGAGAGAGAGCTTGAGAAAGAGAGAGAGAGAGAGGGAGAGAGAAAGGGATGGAGGGAGGGAATAAGGAAGTAAAGGGACGGAAAATGAAGTGGGTGGGGACCCAAGCTGATACCGTGGCTGAAGTGGCAGAAGTATTCTTAATAATGATTCTTAGATTTGGGACTGTTCAAAGGCTATTTTATCAAATGGTTTACATACCTTTGAGTATATCCTGGTTTTCCCCAAATCATTTCTTCTGCTTCTTTCAGAATTGGAAATATAAGAGGAAAACAACAATTGTAGAAGGATTAGTACTACTGTCTGATTTTAGTTTTTAAATATAACTGACTTAAAAATTAACCTGATGATATCAGAGATATGTTTAATCTGTAAAAGTTAGAAATTTTGGTTATCTATTAAACTTCCAAGAAAATTTCTATAAACCTTCAAGGTCAGCCAAGTATAAACTATGCTCTGATCTTATTTAAAAGCTATATTTATATCCTTAATTAATGGAATTAACCAATAAGCTGGAAAGTCAGTTGCACACATTAAAAGGTGCTCCAGTCTTGCTGAATTGTGTAATGCCACTTTAGTTTGATAACTTTCTGATTGGCATATAATTTCAGTGAGGATGTGAATATTTGACATTATTATCCTATTTTTTCAAATGATCATGTTTGATTTTACTTAAAAATATAATCGTATTTAAATTTTGATTAGCTATACTCTTAAAAATATAATAACTTGGAATAAAATGATTTTTTACTTAAGTGGCCTAGTCTTTACAGATGGATTTTTTGCTATGTTAATATTAATGCTACCACTATTAACCTCAAAGCCATATGATATTGCTATTGAAATGTACAAGGTTTTAGAAGGGGCTGAAGGGAAGATTAAGACATGAAGTGAGGGGCAATTAATTAACGCAGTGCCTAGAATACAAGTGCTCAGAAATGTTTTCTGAAATAATAAAAGAATTCATGAATTATATATTGAAAATATTGTGGCTTGGGTTGAGTATAGACTCTCAGATTTTCAGTAGTCAAAGTGAAGTCATAAATGCAGTTTAGTTTCTACATAACTCCGAAGAAAGTCATCCAACTTCTTGTTTACGATATAGAAAAAGTGTAGCACTCTGTACGTACTGGCTGTATTATTGAAAAGTTACGTATTTTTGTTGATGTTGTTTTCTGAATCTTTAGCTAAGAATTGATTATGGTAGTTGGTTGTTTAAAGAAAGTCTATGGTGAGAACTTTTGCTGGATGAGTGATTATCTCTCCTTAGTAATTGCTTCATTTATTGTAACTCACTTTTATCTTGAATTGTTCTCTAGTCATTTCAGACCTGTCCATTTTTTCAAATAGTGGTAAACTTTCTGATGGCATAGAACAAAATTTATAATAATGATGACTAATGAGAAAAATAATATAATGTAGAAATGTGGCTTTTCATCATTTATGTCAGTACATGCTGGAAGCCTGTCCAGAAATATTTTCTGAGCAACTAATATGGCCCAAGCCTATGTTCAAGTTTCCGTGGATACAAAAATAAATGAGCTCACCACTTAGTACTTATCTCAATAAATATTAGTTAGATAAAAGAATGAAAGAGCCAGCTGGGACCCTGGTTACCAGGTAGGTTAGATTATTTATAGTAAACATACTTTGTCCCAACTTGACTAGTGTTTCTTGGTTATTTCTCCATCTTCATTATTTCTCCGTTTCTTCCCTTTGCAGTTTTAACTTTCTTATCTGCATAGTATTTGTGAGAATGTAGACAAATGATAGGTTTTTAAGATAGAGAATTTAAAAAGTGCTTCCCTGGTGGCACAGTGGTTAAGAATCCGCCTGCCAATGCAGGGGACGTGGGTTCAAGCCATGGTCCTGGAAGATCCCACATGCTGCGGAGCAACTAAGCCCGTGCACAATAGCTACTGAGCCTGTGCTCTAGAGCCCATGAGCCACAACTGCTGAAGCTCGCGCACCTAGAGCCCATGCTCCACAACAAGAAAGGCCACTGCAGTGAGAAGCCCGTGCCCCACAACGAAGAGCAGCACCCACTCGCCTCAACTAGAGAAAGCCTGCGTGCAGCAACGAAGACCCAACGCCGCCAAAAAAAAAAAAAAAAGAATATAAAAAAGAGACTTGTGAACTGTAAAGGGGTCTATTATACACATTTAAATTAGTAACGATTATTTAATCAATATTGAATAAAGTAATCTCTTAGAGGCAATAAGCAAAAAAATTAAATTCAAGTGTTTCATAATTCATGAGATACATCTAGAAATTTTACCAGTGTCGTCACTCTAGAGGAAACATCATCTCTCATAAATCAGTCTGGTAACATTAATTGGAGATTACTTAACTCTTCTGACTTAGAAGAAAGCGCTGCAAATGTGTGCCCACTCACTGCCATGAATATTAACATGTGCATTGGTTCTGACCAGAGGAAATGTGTGGAGCATGGAGGAGAGGATGAGTGGAGACTGTTCTTTGAAATTCTTTCATCTTCAGAGCATGAAAGAGCATTGCAAATTCGATTAGTGAATTGTTGTATATATTTGCCCTAAGTGTTTCTTCTTTGTAATTTCCTGGGCCGGAAGCCTTATTTTTGAAACCAAGCTCTTAATTGATTTTGATTTAGAAATACACCTTTTGATCACCGATTTTAGTGTAGACTAGAAGCATAGTGTATTTATAGTAAATATTACATGTCTCAAAATAGCTTATCGGTATTTTTGACATGTCAGATCTTTCTCATCATCTTATCTTATGCTTTATGAAGATTAAGTTTAAAAAATCTTTTAAAAGTCAATACTTATATATTGGTGCATGTCTATATCAACAAGATAAAACCCAATTATTCCCTCACAGGTTTTTCTAGAATTTCAGCTGCTTCATCTGAAACATTCTTTTTAACCAACAGATTCACCTATTTTAAGAATTTAACTTTGCCATGTAGTATTTAAATTAAAGCCTGTAAATCATACACAGTAGATACTTTATTTGGTTTTGTTTTCCTGGTTCTTATGTGAGTTAGAGTTAGAGAACATCTGGCCTATTTGACTAGAATTTTAAAAGAAAGACTAAAATAAAGTCTTTTTACCATGTGCTGTAAAATTTTTGCCCAAGCTTCTAAGGTATGAAAGATGAATGTTATCTTTGAAGAAAATGGGAGAAATGATGGTCATATTTCAGTATGCTTAAGTGCTGTCCAGATATCTTGAAACAGTCCTATTTTGGGATGGATGGGGTCAAGTGAATTAAAATAAATTCCTCCCTTCATCCTTTCCCCTTAGAAGTTAATTCTGTATCTCATTTTCTAATGAAAATTAGTATCTCATTTTCTAAGCTGGTTGTCACCTTTGAGCATAAGTAAATCTCTCTGAATTTGGTTTTAGATTTCTAGGATTATTTCCTCCTCTGAAATTCTACTGCTGTGAAATTTAATAAAAAGAACCAAAACAGCTGTTTCTACCTGCACCTCCTTATTTCATGTACTTATGACTTAGATGCTTAAACAGCTGCCACACCTTCTCAGTTATCTTCCTGTCTCTATTCTGAATACTTTCCGATCCATTTTATGTACTTATGTCAGGTTAATTTGCTAAAATGCCTCTTTGATTATTCCTCTATTATTCCTCTTTTAAAACACACTGATAGTACCAAATAGTCTAACCTCAGTAGTGTGTCTTTGCTTTAGGCTATGTTTTGTCAATTTTGTTTAGCTAATCCATTAAAGAGGACTGAGAAATTTTATTTCAATTCTGAATGTTAATGGTCAGATACAAAATATTGCCTTCTCATTTGTGAAATTATATTGTGTTAACAGATAATAATCAAACCCATATAGAAGTAATAACAATAAAACCAAAACAAAATTTTAAAATAAAAACACACTTATGCTTCCCAAGTATGTACAGGTAAAGGCACATTCTGTGACTAAGAGTTAATGTCCTGAACATTCTAATCTTAATTTCCCTTTTCAGTCCATATTTCCACAATTCTATTCTTATCTTTCCATGCCAGTGAAATTTATTACTCCATTTTTTAAAAAAATGAACTTCTTATTGTCATTTCTCTGTTTCTGAATCTGTGCAGAAGGTTTCTTCTCATTCTCTCTCACTCTCTAGATTCTGCTCAGCCATCATCTTCTCTATTCAAATGTTGGGTGTTTTCAGGGTTGGGCCTGGGATCTTGTAGCGCTCTGAGCTAGCAGAAAGAAGTCTAGAGCTCAGGAATCTCTTTGGAAAAGCTGCTAAAACAATGGCCAGGACATTATCTAGGTAGAGAAAATCTTGGACATAGATTCTCCTCCAATCTATGATCACTGCTCTTCTTGACCTACCGTTTTGTGTTGGAACCCAAGCTATATTAACAGAATGGTTTCAAATCCATTCTAAGTTAGCCAGTGATGAGTTGCCCTTTTCTTATGACAAGATGCCAAAACAGGAAAATTGGTGAATCCTTTCTGGCTACTGAGCACACCTCCATTTCTTCTGTAGCTACTATTTTTCAAAAGCATACCTTCAAGAAATATTCCTTTGGCCCATTCAACACATCATTATTGATCACCTATAATGCAGTTTGTAATGTATTAGCTACCTATTTCTGTGTAACAAATTTCCCCACAATTTAGCAACTTAAAACAGCCAACATTTATTATCTTATATAGGCTCAGAAATCCAGGAGCAGCTGAGCTAGGGTATTAAGAGATTCCCAGGAGCAGTCATGGTTAAGATCTCCCATGCTCAGAATATATCTGATACCTGATACGTTCATTCTTATGATCAAGACGTCTACATGTCTTAGGAAGAAATGATGAGCAGCAATGAAAGCATACAGTGGCTTTAAGGTTAAGGATGCTGGCTTTTGCAGAAGTCTAAACACAATATAGATGGATGGAAAAAGAGTAATGACATTGCTTGAGGGTTAAGAACTAGTTTGGGGGATGCATACTGAATAAGGAGTCATTTTTACGCTCCTTTTATTGAACCAGATAAACCCCACTGAAAGCCATAAACAAAATGCATGAGAGTAGTAGTTAAAAAATGCAAACAGCATAGAGAATATGTCAGTCAAAGACCAGGAAACGAGATGGAAGTGACACTGTGGCATTGCAGTCCTATGAAAGCTGGTGTTGCGCGACTTCAGACACAGGCAGTTCGTTTCAACAAAAGGAAGGAAATGACCTAGGTGAATATACTCAGGGACACTCAAGTTAACCCTAGGCATAAATAAGCCACATTTTAAATCAGGAGCAAAGAAGTAGAGATGATTTTTACTGGGCCTGAGAAAATTCTTCTGAAGAAAACAAGCATTTTCAGAGCTGTGAAATGCACAGGTGTTATTTTTAGGAGGTTACTTTAGGAGGTAGTACGCTAGACCTGGGGACGCTTAGGTCACAAGACAGGAAACTGTTTAACCTCTCTGTCAACAAAGCACAGCCCTGGAAGAACCTACTTCTCAGGTTTCTGAGGAGACACTTTAATGGTGGTGTTCACCTATCAAGAGAAACACTTCCTCCTGAAACTACCCCTTAGGGCCTTGCTGCCCAACAAAGAGTGGAAATACAAGACTGACAGGCCAAGAAACTCTTTGGTGAAAGATCAAAATTTAATTGATTATTCAGGCTTTTTGGTCTATGAAAAAAAAGTTAATATTCCTGAAATTCTCTTCTGCATTTTAGCCAGCAAATGCAGACTGCTTACTCCCAGACACTCCCCGACTTCCCCTCTCATCACCGACCAGCATTGCCAAAGGCATCTCCACCTGGATGTCTCACAGGCAAAACTGAATTCGTTGTCTTCCAGCTACCTGCCCATCTACACAATTACAGATGAAAACTTTGACATCTTTCCCATACTTGCTCTTATGAAGTAATCTGTTTCTCACTAAATTCCAGAAATGTCTTTCAATCAGTACTGCCCAATAGACATATAATATGAGCCATGTATGTAACTTTAAGTTCTCTAGTAGTCACATTAAAAAGGAAAAAAACCCTCAGATGAAACTAACTTTTAATATATTTTATGTAACTCACTATATCCAAAGTATTATGTTAACATATAATCAATATACATTTTACTATGTTTTATATTATTATTTCATGCTAAATTTTGATACCTAATGTGTGTTTTACACTTACAGTGCCTCTCAATTCAGAATCTAAATTTGCATCAGAAATACTGTATATTTCATAAAACTTCCCACTGGAAGCATAGATTCACATAGCTGAATTATCGTAAACATACTTAAAAGTTTTCCATAATTGAATCAACTATCAGTTTTAAATTTATATCTAAATTACAATTAAATACATTTTGAAATTCAGTTCTTCAGTTCCATTAGCCACATTTCAAGTGCTTAACAGAGCTTTAGAATTTATCTGCTTTAGACGGCTTCCCTGGTGGCGCAGTGGTTGGGGGTGCGCCTGCCAATGCAGGGGACACGGGTTTGTGCCCCGGTCCGGGAGGATCTCACATGCCGCGGAGTGGCCGGGCCCGTGAGCCATGGCCACTGAGCCTGCGCGTCCGGAGCCTGTGCTCCGCAACGGGAGAGGCCACAACAGTGAGAGGCCCGCGTACCTCAAAAAGAGAAAAGAAAAACAAAAACAAAAAAAACCACATAGAATTTATCTGCTTTCTTTGACTCCCATTATTCTTGCCTTAAGTGAATGTCCTTTTCTTGAACTGTTGCACAGACTTCAAACTGATCTCTCTGCTCACAAGGTTCTTCTCCTTTCTCATTCAACCCTGCACTGCCACCAGAACGATTGTTGTAAAGTAAGAACTTGGTTATTTCAACCTCTGGTTCTAAATGTTTCATGGCAGTGGGTCTCTCAACCTCTTTTAGTTCAGGACATATCTGACTGATAATATTCAGCCAGCTCTATCAGTAATTGTGCTCACTTAGAGGCAAAAACAACTCCTAAGTGAACAAAAGCAGGGAGAGTGCGGCACAGAGCCTGAGACTCAACCCATCACTCCTCCCCTTCCCTCTCTGCTCTGCAAGACTGTGTCTCAACTCCTCACTTGCCCCCAAGACTGTTCAGGGATGGGCATGAACTCCCCGTTCAGACTATCAATTTGAAGTCCCTCCATAATATTCATTAGCCATTTTTTCCCAAAGTTTATTTACAGTATGGGGAGAAACTGACTTTCAGTTTTTCAAAATTGTATGCATAGACACTTAGTAATTTACTTCTCCTGGATAAAGCAAAGTCAATTGTCTGGAAAAGAATCGGCCCCAAAACCCTGTATCACTTTCTCATAGTCCTTGTACTTTCTTCTGTTTTTGGTGGCAATTTTGTGAACCAGGCAAAATTTGGGGTTCAGATTAAAGTGTTTAAGTTACGATGGCAGATCCTTTATTTAAGATGAAAAATGTGATGCTGAGCTGCAGTGTCAGGGCGGCGACTTCCATCTATTTTGTGCACCTTTGTATTCCCGGAGTCCAGCTAGAGCCTGGAATTTAGCAAATGAGCAATAAATATTTGTTGAAATAATCTTTTGGTTCTAGAAGCTCTGCCAATTTAAACTGCCTGTGTGCATTCTGAAAATGTTCAGGAGCAATAAATAGCTCAGTGCTGCTCCGATCAAGGGCATGGTCTCCTTTAGGAGAAGTTGGTTTATATTTAACTTGTTAAGTGTGAGTTAGAGATGCAAATCTGAGCTAACTGCTAGCATGTCTCAAATTCATTATGTTGCCTCTTTATAGTTTGGTATCTCGAGGCAAGATTCTGGTGCACCATGTCTTCATTCTTTTGGAGAACCACTAGCCTACGGTGCAAATAGTTCAAAAGCCAAGAACTCCTTAGCTGGACCTGCAATTAATGCAAAATCTGGGCTTCATTTCCGGCTCTATCTCCAGCTGTTCCCCACTCCAACTCAGACATAATCTCATTTTAATATACGTATTTAACAAACCTTTTTTTTAACATCTTTATTGGAGTATAATTGCTTTACAATGGTGTGTTAGTTTCTGCTGTATAACAAAGTGAATCAGCTATACATATACATATATCCCCATATCTCCTCCCTCTTGCGTCTCCCTCCCACCCTCCCTATCCCACCCCTCTAGGTGGTCACAAAGCACTGAACTGATCTCCCTGTGCTATGTGGCTGCTTCCCACTATCTATTTTACATTTGGCAGTATATGTATGTCCATGCCACTCTCTCACTTCGTCCCAGCTTCCCCTTCCCCGTGTCCTCAAGTCCATTCTCTATGTCTGCGTCTTTATTCCTGCCCTGCCCCCAAGGTTCTTCAGAACGACTTTTTTTTTTTTTTTTTTAGATTCCATATATATGTGTTAGCATACAGTATTTGTTTTTCTCTTTCTGACTTAACTTCACTCTGTATGATAGACTTTTTTAAAGCACATTTCAAGGCACTTGCAATACAGTCAACTGAGGCGTGGCTTTTGACCTCAAGTATCTTAGAATTTAATGGATAACTTTTATTCTTATGACATATTAGTCACAGAATGTAGGCATAGGCTGATATTCCAAACCTTCCTGCTGTAGAAACACAAAGGTTTTAAGTGTGACATTTATAAAAGCAATCAATAATCTCATGACTGTTCTAATTTTACATTTGTTATCCATTTAATACTCATAAAAACCCTACAGTAAAAAATATTATCCTTATTTAGTTAATGAGGAAAGGAGGCACAGGTCACACAGCTAGTAAGCAAAACCAGGATTTGAACTCAGGCAGTCTGACTCCTAAGTCGATGTGCTTAACCTCTGGGCCTTATGTGTGTGGTGCAGGTAAAGGTATAGGGGGCAATCCCTCTTCTGGTTACACCCCACAACTCTGCCTGTGGTCTGTTTAATGCAGCTCTGAAAAGTCAAACAACCTCAGCTTTTAGCATAGCATACATCACTTGAATTACTGAACTTTCCAGACACCAGCTATGTAAACTATTTTCTCTAGTTAAATAAGCACATAGAAAGTTATCTGGTTGACTAGTTGCCGCAAACACATTTGTATTTAGCTAGTTAGCTTTTGTAATTAGTTTGATTTGTAAATTGGGGGTGTACATAATTTTAAAGGCAGAGAACGATTTTCAAAAAATATTTGTACCAATAATGAAATGACAGTCAGCAAAGATAGACCTCCAAAGTGCCTCTGTTCATGCTCATTTCTTTCTTTGAAATATTCCTATTTCCTCTCACTCCTGCTTGCCTTCCTCTCTTTTCTAGTCTGGTGAGTTTCTATTCATCTTTAACGCCTGGATCATATATTTCATAAATTTGTGAAGCCTTCCTTGGCCCCCTAGGGAATAACTAATCATGTGCTTCTTGGTACCAACATAGCACTTTGTTCTATTTATTTATGGCTGAGTTGGGTCTTCGTCACTCTGCACGGGCTTTCTCTAGTTGCGGCAAGCCGGGGGAGGGTGTGTGGCGGGGGCTACTCTTTGTTGTGGTGCGCGAGCTTCTCGTTGTGGTGCCTTCTCTTGTTGCTCAACACAGGCTCTAGATGCGTGGGCTTCAGTAGTTGCAGCATGTGGGCTCAGTAGTTGTGCCTCGTGGGCTCTAGAGGGCAGCCTCAGTAGTTGTGGCACATGGGCTTAGTTGCTCTGCGGGATCTTCATGGACCAGGGCTCGAACCCGTATCCCCTGCATTGGCAGGCGGATTCTTAACCGCTGCGCCACCAGGGAAATCTTAGCACTTTGTTCTTAATTGTATTATATTACTTACCATAGTCATGGTTATTTCCTTAAGTGTCCTTTCAGCACATTAAATTGTGAACTCATCAAGGTCAGTTACCATGTACTATGTATCTTTACATCTCTGTATTTTCAGACAGTAGCACAGTGCTCATGAATACCTAGTAATAATATTTATTGATGAAGGAATGCAGGCATGAGTGACAGCCTTCCTTTTTGGCTTGTGGCCTCCCTTCCCCTCTTGCTGGTAAATTTCCACTGTGGTACAGGAACTCACATGAGGAGTGCTCTCCTTGGAGACCAGTATGAGGTAGACTCCCAAAGGTATTGGTGAAAGCATGTGACACTCTCCTGGGCTCCCCTTTTACAACCTACAGAGGCTTGCACACCCAAGGCAGAGGCCAGAGTGCTGGGGCCTATCATGAAATGGACTCATTATCCACATGGTATACTTCTCAGGGAAGGAAGACTTCTCTCATATTAGACCATTGATCAGCCCCACTTCCAGGCTCAAATATTCCAAACAAGTAGTCAGTTCTCTGAGATTCAGTATGCTTCTTATCTGCTGTCTGTATAATTTTGGGTACTTATATAAAAACATCTGTGATATATTTCCCTGCATTCTGACTTGATGAGAGATGATTAATCCAATTGGAGAGTGAATAAAAAAACAAACAAAAACCTCCTGTGGTAATCAATCCTAATTGATTAGGGTTGTGGAAGGTAATTAACCTCTACTACCCTGGCAATTTGACCACCTTTTTTTTTTTCCTTCTTCTTCTCCTACTGTGACACTTGTTAAAATGATGGAGGTGAAATTGATTCTCCATTTATTAAAATAGTTTTTAAAAATATTTTAATTAATATATATTAAATGTTCAAAGTTCTAACAGTTAATTATCTTAAGCAGGGTTAAACTCTCCCTTTGAAATCAGGCTTCCTCTGTTTGTTGGCTTAGTAAGAATAATAGCTAAACAATTTTATTTAGCATGTACTGAATGCTTACTGTGGACCAAACACTAAACGCTTTGCATAAAAATTATATTTCATTTAATATTCACAATAACCCATTGAGGTTTGAATTATTATCTCAATTTTACAGATGAGCAAATTGCATTTTTAAATAGTTGACCCAAATCACATAGCTAGGAAGTAACTGTTCTGAGTGCAAAGCCCCATTTTTCTGTTGTGCAAAGGAAAATTTCCGGCTAGCCCAGCTACTTTTTCAAATGATCATACAATCCAAATTACCAATTCTAAATTAGTGAGTCTTTACTCTGTATTACACTATGACATTCCTTAAGCTTGGGCACAAGCTAGAACTTCTCTGTCCCTCAACGCAATGCACTAAATAATAATAGAGTGCCATGACATAGCACATGATATTTGTTTTAAAATTCTTTTAATGGGTGGAATTATAGGTATAATTGTTATTTTTTGAGTTGTGCCTAAATGTGGGACTAAACTAATGTCACAGGAGTATCAGTGGTATGTGTAGATGAATATAAAAATAACCTGCGATGCTCTGGAAACTGGCTGGAGAGAAAACTTTCATCCTTTCCTCAGGTTCTAAAGCCAATGCATAAAACCTAGACAGCTCGACCTACTTTTTTTTTTTTTTTTAACCAAAAGGCAGGATAGAGTCTCATGTAAATGCCGGGGGGGGGTGGGGAGGCGGGGAGGGAATTCGTCTATTGCTTGTGTCTCTTGCCAATTGGATATCTTCCCGACAGAAGTGTTCAAAGGAAAAGTATGTCATCCTGTTCATTATTGTTAATTAGTAGTAAAGGCAAGGCTTTGGGAGCTCCGTATCCCACAGGGCATCAGCAGAGAAATGGGGTTGAAATTTTAGCAGTTATATGTGAAGTAAGGTCAGACAGCCTGCCATGTAGGCTTCAGAACCGAGTTCATTTGATCTTTAAAAGAGAGGCATTGCAGAGAAATTTCACATGCAGAAAGAAAAAATTGTAAATTCTAGCTCTCCCACCAATGCCTAATTCACAGCCAGTGGTTAGTTGGTTATTTGTAACTGGCTATTGTGAAGGGTGTTGGATAAATGAAGTGGTTAGGGGTGCTTTTTGGTATTTGAAATTGCAACAGATATTGTTCATTATTATGTGAGGAACATACTGCAGCCATCAGCTTCATGATTAACTAGCTTTTCAATGAACTTTCTCTTCAGTAAACTGTATTTGTTATTTAACTGCTCTCTTTACTGGCTTTTTTTTGTTTTTTGTTTTTGGTTCTTCTAACTGTCTAGACATAAACTGGATTCAATAGATTAGTGATGCATAGAACTGGGTCTGCAAGGCCGATAATATTTTATGACAGGCTGTTCAGAGGGAGTTGAATTTTATCTGTTGTTCTATCTCTATTTACTTTCCGGAAAAAGACCATATTTTTAATAAATTTTATTTTCTTAGATCATAAAAGTACTTATTGAAAAATTTAAATGCAATGATGAGAATAAAAAGTAAAAGCTGCCTATAATATGACCAACCTTTTTACTGTGGTGCCTAAATTCTAATCTTTACTTTTATGCATATACATATATATTTCTTTTCCTTTATATATATGTGTAAATAGTTGTATATGCTGACACACTTGAACATTCTTTAAAAAGACAAAATGTTTTTATGTTTTTATATGATACATACTATTCTGCAACTTGATTATTCTTATTTAATATATTTTGGGCATCCTGCCACTTTAGAGCATATAATCTCATATTTGCCTCATAGGATCCTACTGCATATATGTACTAAAATTTAGCAAACCATTCCCTAAAGACAGATATTTTGTTTAATTGTTTCAGAATCTTTAGTATTACAAACCAGTAAAAAAATTTTAATCTTATAAAAATAATGTTTCACATATATTAATATATATTTTTAGGAAGATACATTCCTACAAGCAGAACAATTATATTTATTGCAGTAGTTGTCCTTCAGGAAAATTGTACTGTTGAACACTCCCACCGTCAAATATATATGGATGTCACAAACTGGGGCATTTTAATGTAAAGACAAACTGGCCTCATTATTTCTTAAGACATTGAGCTCTGTAGAATGATTTTCCTTTCTGGCCTCTTTGATTTGAGTGTGTTTACATTTTAATAATAACACTGGTTTAAAGGTGGTACCAAACCCCCATTAGCTTCGGTCACAGGTTTTCTCATATTCTTACAGCATTCATAGAATAACAATAGGCTGAGGAAGTGGGATAAGGAGTTCATGAATCATGTGACTCATTTTAGGAAAGAAACAGCTATACAGTTTTCTGGGATGAGCCAGGCAGGCAAGAGGTTAATGTCCCAGTGGAAGGCACTACTCGTTTCAGAGTCTGCCTTGTATTGTTCACCTTCTACACATTCCATAATTCTTAACTTTGCCCCCAGTCACTACTTATTTTGATCATGCAGTCCCCAGGAATTGTGCAACCGCAGTGGAACGTGACAGGCTTTTCAATGTATTAATATTGTCAACATTATTGTGGTTAATCTTAATATAACAAACAGAGTAACAACAGATGTGTTCTGCTATTAAGCATTTAGTAAGACATAGATGTCTTAGCTCTTGATAGCCCATTTCAGCGACAGAGTTCTCCAGCCCAGAGAGCAGATCCATCAAGGGACTGGCTCACATGTTGTGTGGCATTTGATAACAGCTTAGATTGAATTGAAAGGAAGTAAGATGTTCAGAAGGGAAAAAAGATGTAGCTATTTAAGTTTTTCACATTCTACATGTGATTTTTGTTTTCTACTTTAGTCTTATTGCATCCATTGTGAGCGAAATCACAGCTGCTAGAACCACATGTAAAATTTGAGAACCTTTTGGTTAGCTTGCCAGTTTTTTCTTAGTAATGCATGCATATAATTTAAACATGTGAAATATAACCAAAACAATAGTTTGTCTTTGAACTTTTTAAATTGCTTCCAAAGTGCTACCGCCTTGAGTTTTACTAATGAAAGGTAAAATTAAAATATGTAACTATGGAGTTTAATAGGCACTAAGAATATTTGATAATGCCGTGGCTGTCTATATCATATTCACTAACATATTTAATAGCGGAACAGATGCATCTTGCTGTGGTAACACATGGTACCAAGCAGCAGGGAGTCCCACTTGACAAGTCAGTTTTTATTTTATTTATTTATCCCCAAACCTTCTCTAATAAGCTGAGATTTCAGTGTGTTTTGATTTGTTAGGCAGCAAGCAGACAGGAGGGGTTCTTTTCTCTGCTGTTTGTTTCCAACAGGTTGTTTGGCTTCAAGATACAAAGCCTGTGAGACTCTAAAATCAAGTAACTGGGCAAGATTTGGATAAGACACTCAACACACATAACTACATAATAAAATACATGTACCCAATACAAAATGGGTAGGGTATCATCTTCAAGGAAGCTCTGTAATGTTTCATGTTATAGCTTCAAATTAATAAGAAAATTCTAGCAACCAGCCTCTCAGTAAGTATTAGTTATGTGGGGAGCAGGTTATTTAAGTGTGATGGTTTGTGTGTATGTCTTCTAGCTGCCTTACTTAACTAGCAATAACACTGTCAGCTGAGATGCCCAAGGGAAATTGGGGTTGTTTGGTGTTCCAAGATTTGCTCTCTGAGGATCAATTCTTTGGAGCTTTCTGTGAGCTATTTTACAATCCTTTAATTGCTGTGTCTGGAAAAAAACACCTGATATACATTCTAAAGCTAAAATAAGATGGCGGTCTAGCTAATGTATTTTGAGATTCACAGAAAGATGTGAAATTCATAATGGTCCATTTGAAATGGTCTTTACCAAAGATCCTATCCAGCTGTATTGAAAATTGAAAAAGTGTTGAAATTGAATACATCTTATTGAACTTTAAGGATTTCTGTTGTGTTTTGTGTGGTGACGGAATTATACTAACCTGGATCTGAATTGTGAAAAAGCTTGGTTCAGATCATATGGAATGTTCTAATACAGTCATCAATTATCTGGACAAGACAAAGCAATTGTAGTTTGAGCTGTTCTGCACTTTTTTCTGACCATCTCCTTTAACAGCGTTTGCATAATTGTCAACTAGGATCTGTTGAAGCATTCACAGTGTTAGTCTTTTCTTGGCTCCGTGGCTATTATGCACAATCTATCTTTGCCTTGACAGTCCACACTAATTCAGTGAATTCGGAGAAGTCCTTTAGGTTTACACAACTGGAAGTACTAATTTCTTCCCACTGCAGGAGTGAAGTGCTTCCCCCACTTCAAATTTCACTCTGTTGTTATGGTGAACCTCAAGAAGCCATGGCTGGGGAGTTGGGAAAGCTGATTATGCTTTTTGTTACTGTGACTTGTAATTCACTGTAAGCCTGTCTGTAACAAAATATTCCTAAATAGGTAGTCGCTTCAACATCTGTTTTCTGGCCAATAGGACTGAAGAGCTATATCTTTAAGGTAGGATAATAGGATAAGAGATTTGCGAACTCTTAATATAACCTTGTTTTTCTATTTCACATATACTAAGGATATAGGTGCCTCAATAATTATTTTACACTTGATTTGGTTGTTGAGAATAAGGAGTTAATGTACACCTAAACTCATAGGGCTTTTTCATCAGCTAGACTTGATGACAAATTATTTTTGGTAAGATGCTCGTATTCTGACTATCTAAGAGTTCTTATTTCCAAACCCAGAGGGACAGTCTTATGTACTAGTCAGAATGTTATTCCTCCCTCAATTGGTACATAGGAAGATGATATTTGAAATAGTGAAAACTGTGTGGATAGCATACAGCTATAGCATAGTCACAAAACAAATCATCATCTTTAAGAAGTTCTAGAGTTATTTAGATGGCAAGAGAGCTAGATGTAGCTATCTGTTTTCTGCTATATCTGATGGAGAGACGGATCTAAGCCTGTTTGAATATAAGGAAAACAGGTCACCCTTATTTAAAATCCAAATGAATCTTTGATATATGATAACTATTCACTTGGAGAAATAAAACCTGTAGTTACTGGAGTTTAGTGTATTTAGAACATCACAATGAAGCTGATACCTAAATTCATTGGCAATGGGGAAGAAAAAAGTTAAAGCCTGTTGGTATGTCCTTTTTTTTTTAAATTGAAGTATAGTTAATTACAATGTTGTGTTAGTTTTGAGTGTACAGCAAAATGATTCAGTTGCATATATATACATATATATATGTACACACACGTATATATTCTTTTTCAGATTCTTTTGCATTATAGGTTATTGCAAGATATCAGGCATAGTTCCCTGTGCTATACAGTGGGTACTTGTTGTTTACCTATTTTATATATAGTAGTGTGTGTATGTTAACCCCAAACTCCTAATTTATCTCCACTCCCATCTCCTTTGGTAACCATAGTTTTTTTTTTTTCTTCTATGTCTTGGTATGTCCCTCCTTAAAGCTATTTCAAAAACATGCAATAAAATTGAATATTTTTGGAAAGGGTACCTTTACCTTCCTTGTTTTGCATATAGAAAACAGGAATCTCTAGGCTTTTAAATCAAGGCTAAAATGTTACTAGATATAAAATTGACATTTTCAGACCCCTGATAAGTTTCAGGACCTGGAAAGGTAGTTCACTTGTATTCTAACCCCTAGTCAACAACTAAAGATACCCTAAGTTTTAGAAAGTAAATGGATCATACTGTTTATAAGCTATGGCTTGCTGAGGGTTTAGATTCTGTCTCAGTCTCCAAGGTAAACAAACGCCCTTCTATCCAAAACTTTGGGAGTGGAGGAGGCTATAAATTGTAGTTGGATATGAAGCATGCTGAAGGACTTTGGGATCTGAGAGAAAAAGAGAACCTAAGGAGAATGCAATCAAGTCTCTAGAGTAATGTGATGGGTATTATTCTATTCTGAGAGAATCATCACGTTTTATAGAGATGATGGGGTTCATACCAGGAACAGGTAGATCTCTCCAGATGGATGTTTAGAGCTAATAGACATCCAATCCCCACTGGAGATAGGAAGTTTTCATTTGTTCATGAATCATACATTGAGAACCTTAAAGTGCACAGAACCTTGTTAGTTTCCTGGAATATAATGTGGTTAAGATATTGCACGTGCTTCAGTAAAATTGAGGAATAGTAAAGACAGACATTTAAAGAAATAATTTTAAAATAATGTAATAAAGACCATAATAGAAGCACATAAACTTACAATAGTAGTGTGAAAGAAAGAATCGTGAATTTTGCTTTGGCACCTTAGGGACATCTTTGCAGAGGAGGTACTGTCAGGCATGTGTGAGTGAGGAGTTGGCCAAACATACAAGAGTAAACAAAGGGACCATCAGAAATAACGTAAACTAAGGTTAAATATGGCATAGGATGTCTTATTAATTGTATGCCCTAGAAAGTAGCCCAGAGTAGGCCTCACAAAGTGTTTTCTGAGTGAATGGTTAAATGGGAGGCATCTTATCTGGTTTTTCAATAACAATAACTTAGACTGAAAGAAAAGGATCCGAAAGATTTGAACAGGTGTGCAACTGATGGTATATTACAAAGAGACTTAAGGTAACATCCTAAAGCTTTACTATAAGTGACTTTCAGGACCACCCTCTGCATTGTAAAAATTACTTTCAACCAGGCATTCTGGTGACAAACGTGTTGCACAGACCCACACAGTATGTGGTGTTCCATGCCATCCCAGAACACGTTCTTTGGGTCCCTGTTATTATTAGTTCTGTCCTTCTCTTTAGGCATTTCTGAAAGATGATCCAAATTGAGAGTTGAGCCCCTATTTACAGAAGGTTTTTGTATAATTACATACTTAGAGTTTTAAAGTAAGTAATTACAGATCCAGCCAGATAAATGAAGTTCCTGTGATGTTAGGGATTTTTCCAGGCTTTGTTTTTTTCCAGTCACTTGGCTGCTCAGCTAATTCAGTGGGCACTGATACAGCAATAACAATGGTATGGGATCATGCTTAATATTTTCCCAATGTGATATGCACATTGAACATACTCTTCAAAGGTGATTTTTAAACATGTGATTGAGAATAAATTTACTATTTTTTAAACAGTCTTTGCTATTCTTAACATTACCCCAAATTTTCCTGAAAAGTATATTTACTGTGGTACTCATAATCGAGGATTGGGAGAAAAATTATGGAGAATATCAATAGTATTAGGAGGCCCTGCTTATTATGCTATATCTGTTTCGCTACAATAGCCCTTCTGATCCCTTTCTATTACCATATTAATCTTCACTAGTATCTGACCTAGGTATTTTATCAGGATTGTCAAGAACATGACAAGGTCATTGCTTTTGACCCTTCAAGACATTACTAAGAAGCTGTTTTTAGCTACATCTTTTGGAGGCTGCCAACACATAAAATAGATTCTGTCATAGATATTTCTTTACTTTCTAAAAATAATAATGATATTTCACAATACATTCTGTGTAATTAAGACCTCGTGATTATTCTGGACCTGAATTCTTGGCTTTGAGGACAGCAGGTGCATGTTTGGCACCCCTCAAATCTGAAATTCACTTTCTGAAATGAAGTTAACATGATGCCACTGATCATTAAAACCTGACTTGACCTTGCCACTCTACAACATATGCAGAAAATTAATGTGGTAGTTCTGCTGTTCCCAGAGCCTGTGGCTTCCTGAGCTCAGTAAAGCACTCTGAATTTTTAAAATTTTTAATGGCTTGGAAACAGAGAGCTAAAAACAAGAAAATGTCTTTTGGCATGTCTTAGTGTCTGTGCATTTACATTTTTTAAAATGTGGATCTATATGTTCATTTGGTATCATGAGGATAAAAAGTGACTCAAAGAGATGAATAATTCTGTTTTCTAATTCTAGTTTGTAAATAGTTAAGATATAGGGCTTGAAACCTGTGACTACAACCTCCTCATACAAATTCAAAATCAAAATTTTTAAATTGGACCAGTCTTCCCATACCATGTTGCTATTTCAAAGTAGGGCATCCAGTTCAGATATATTATAATGTTCATAAGCATCAAAACAGTAAAAGTCTAGGCACAAGTTATGAACTTATTTTGCTGTAAAATATTTTTTAAAGACTTTTCTGACATCATCTCTCTGTTTCTACTCCCTCTGTTTTTTTGTACTTAGAAGCATAGTTTCTTTAAACATCTAACCAATTTAATCTGAGGTTTAGCCACACACATTTGTGCAATTGACTTCTATTTTCAGTAACTTATTGATAAATGTTTTATTCTCTAAAGAGTTACCTAATATGATTAAAATGCTCAAATTACAAATTTGGACAGATTTCCTGTCTAATGTACCTGATATTGTAACTTCTTTTAACCGTCCTACTTCTAGAACTCCTGTTCCCAATAAAGAATTGTTTGTTGCGCTTGCTTTTAGCACCTAAACCACCTGAGTATTAACTGGGGAACCCGAAGAACTATGCTAATTATGTGCTTGCTAAAATTTTCATTGGAGAATTCACTTTGCATAAGGCCTTATGGTTGGCCAAGCTATAGGATACATGCGGTTGCACTGAAGAATAGGCAAAAATAATTGCCTGTTAAATTAAACTATTAATAATAATCCCTTAATTCAGGTGGTCTTGATTTTCCACTATTATTATTAATATGATGATCTCATATTTTATATATTGTTTTATAGTTCAAAGCATTTTACGCATAATGTTTAAAACAACGCCAGAAGATAACAGAAAGCAGTTTTTGTGTCTATTTCATGAATAGGAAAGTGGACCTAGAGCGTATAAATGACGTGATTAGTAAGAGGATGAACAATGGTGAAAATTCAGGTCTTCTGATTTCAGTTCAATTAATTTTCTACCATACTTTAATTTGTAAATGTTTTTCCCCAGTACTCTTTGATTGAGATCATCTTAGGTACAGGGAACTGTAATATTCGCACTTGATAGGGGTCATGTTAATATGAATGGAATTCATTTGTTGATCTTGAAGAAGCACATTGACCCCATAGCATATGATCTGTATTTATAACTAGTCTCTATTTTAAAATGTACCTCAAGGGTATAATAAAGGCATAGTATTCTTTGCTTTCAGAAATCCTTATAATAACCTTTTCCTTTTAATACAAGACTAGAAAGAAGCCAGCATATTCAATCAGATAGGGAAATGGGAGTAGGACTGGGTGGGAGGTAGAATATAAAGGAACAATAATGCCATTGTAAGAAAAAGTAAAGGAAATGCTCATCAGAAAAAAATAATTCCAACAGTTGGGAGAATATAGAAAGGTAATTGCATAAATGAAGTATTATCTGAAATGAATTTTGTGAGGGTTACAGCCACCTATCTCATTTCTGTGATAGGTAGAATTCAGGTAATGCTCTGGTTGCAAATCAGTGACCTGGGTATATTAAAGTGAGCTGAGTCCTAGCTATGCAGCATATTTCATTTCACCTTGCATCAGTTTATAAAATCAGGTTAATAATACTTCCCTATCTACCTCACAGAATTATTCTGCAGATCAAATGAAATAGAGGATGTGGATGTACTTTGGAACATTACAAGCATCACAGTGCAACATAAAGCTATATGGCTCCCCCAAATCATGCAAGAAAGCAGTTTCATTATCTTAGAGCCAGACTTTGTATGAAATCTGGGGAGATATGCTTAAGAAAGTCTTAAGAACAATCAGAAGAGTTAAGCTTCTATATTTAAAAGCTGGAAGTGCCTAGAATAAAGACTGAATTCAAATTACCTTAAAAATACTATTTTATAAGTAGGTAATGGAGTTTTTTTCTACACCTGCCATGATTCCTACTGATATTAGTCATGTTAATGATGACATCAGTCTTTTCCTAGGCAAATATGATCCAAATTATTTGATAAGCTACCCTTTGAATACTGAAAGTATGGAAAATAAAGTTGCCGTTTGGATTAGAAAAAGCTGAAAAGATTTAGTCTTAGCAATTTGCTGATGTATCTCTTATGCAAGCCACTTGAGAAAGATAGGCATGTGTGCTAATGTCCCATTTAGGGGCAATAATGCTATGTTCAAGAATGGTCATACTCATAGTGAGAGATTCCCTAGTTCTTCCTAAAGGGTCTTATCCTTGCCCTGGCATGATGAAAATTATCCAGTACCCTTAATGAAAATACAGAACATGTCATTATGCAGTTTGTAAGTGAGATGAGTATTGGAGTCATGGCTAATATGTGAGTATCCCAAGCTGGGATGAAGTGTCAAATCCAAAACATCACGTTGACAGCTATAAAAATGAAGGCCTGCATTTGAGTATAACACAAAGTAAGCAGCAAACAAATAAACTTACACCTTAGTAATCAGCATAAAGTTAATATAGGTCAGTAGTGTTATGAGCCTATCAAGTAAACTAATCAATTTCAGGATGCATTAAATTTTTAAAAGGTGAATTCCCCTTATCTATACTGATCATTCTGCTGGAGTTTTGTGCACTGTTCTGTTTGTCACATTTTCCAAATGGAATATCTTCAGAGGCTAACAGGAGAAAATAAAAAACCGTGAAGCCAGGTTAAATTGTAGAATCTTCAAAGAACTTAGAAGCAATCAGGATTCTTGGTTATAAGCCCCAAAGGAGAGAACTTGAACAAGTAGGTGACAGCTCGAGGAGACATTATAATTAATTTACTTGGAGAAATATCTAACGGTTGCAGGGGTTTAGAGGTGGAATTGAGTGCCTCAAGAGGTAGTGAGTACCACAAGTCCCCCTGGAGGGGAGTCTGGACAGAAGTAAAGCATTAGCTAGCTACTGGACAGAAGAACCTCTAAATCCTATTATATTTTCTCAGTATTCTATTGAATAGATATATTGATTATAGCAGAAATGAACAAGCTAAAGGTGATATACAAATTTAGAAATATGGAGAATGAGATGTGCCATTGTTGTTCTACAAATTGTATATTCACCATAATTTTTCTTCCCTGTCCTTTCTTATATTCTTCAAGTCATATAGCTTTTACTCATTCATTCAAGACATTCATTTAACAAGATGTAAATGTTGCTTAACAGAATGTTGAGTGAATGCAATGTGTAAAGTATTAATCATGTGCAAGCTCCACAAAGGAGAGAGAGACAGACAGAGAGAGACAGACAGACAGACAGAATGAAAAAACATATAATCTGACAATTAATTTTACAGTTACAGTTAATTTTAAAGTTAAGCATTTTTTCCCACCACAGTATTGGAGAGTGTCCTGTTACAGACCAGGTCAAAAGTCAGGCACCTTTCCTAGTATACTTGGCCTCTGTTACTCAAACTAAGGTTCTTGGTCTCTCAAGAGTGTGCAACACTGTCCTCATGTCAAATGACAACAATCAGCGCCTGTCAGCCATTGTATTGATGTTGATTTCTATTAACCATCATAAAGACAAAACATCTCTTAGGGGAATTAGCAACTGGGAAATCATTTCAAAGACAGTATCTTTATTATAACTTTAATCGATGTTTCTCAAACTAGAGTCAGCAGGAACATTCTTGGAGTTTGCACCTTCTCACTATTGAGAGCTACTATTACCATAAAGACTTGCAGCTGGTCCCTACGTGACCCTTGCAGAGATAGCAATTCACATTTGGCTTCTGTTTGCCCCTGGAAATTTATATCATGCAAGCAGACTGAAAGGTTAAAGGGTGGTGTCAACAAAGGCATTTCATTCTGCCCCCACTTCTTTTCCAGATTATCTATTTCCAGATTATCTAGCTTATTTTTGTTTCCTAAGAATACTCGTCTTCCTTTGCTTCTTCCTTTTAAATAAGAGAATTATAGATACCCAGCATCACCATCAACTTTTTTCCAATTTTGATACTAGAAATGTATATTTGCCATTTATTCAAGTAATAGTTACTTTTTGAGAACCTTTAAGTTTGGCACCTTCTTAGGGGTATAAAACAGAGAACACAATAGACCAAAAATCCATGCCTTCACAAGAATCATGTTGTCGGCTCACACCCAGGCCTTCAAAATAAGCCATTTAGCTAAAGGGGAATAGTAATGCAATGAGTGAAATAATCTTTGGGATAAAAGTTCTGATATGATCTTTTCTAGGCAAACTCATTTATTTCTTTGCAAATTCAAAATATATTTTGATCGCTAGTTTGAAACTGCTGTTCTATTGATTTTCTACTTCTGAGAGTTTCTGTGACATTTATAATGAAGTTAATAGTATGAGTTAAAACTTTAAAAAGTATAGATTACTCATAAACTTTAGTTTTTTTTAAATCACATTTTTTTGGTTCTGGGAAAATGTGCTCAGTGCTCAGTGAATCCCAAGCTTGTAAATTAGATCCAAGGGGACAGTTTCAGGGACAGGAATATAGAGTAGATTCAGTTTACTAATAAGCAGAATTTTTAGTGTAGCTCCTAAGGCCTTCATACTGCTTTGCTTCCATGAATGAGCAAAAAGGATATGTAGGATTTAGAAGCAGTGCAATTACAGCATTTTCTTGAAATTGTCAAACATCACGTTTATTAAATCTGCAGAAAACAAGTTACCTGTGCTTCTTTTCTCTTTCCTTCTTCTTGATGAGGTAAAATTATTATGCATCAAAATAAGTCTGGTTGACTAACTAAGAGATAGTTGGTATTTAGAACTCAAAGTGATAAATGCTAGGTATATAATTGATAGTTCAGAAATTTGCCAATAGATAAATATACTGTACTGATGTTTTGAGTTATTTCTAGACTTGAATATTTATTATGCTGTCATTTTTCAAGTGATAATATTTACCCAAGCAATTATAATTTTCTGTTTGGTTAGAAGAAGGATATTAGAGAGCTGAAGGGTGATATTAACAGCATCATTAATACAGCATTATAATTATTAGTAAACAGAGCATTAATAAAGCTATAATACAGTACTGTAATTATGCATTAATACATCATTAATAAATGCACACAGTGGTCGCACAGTTCATTGTTACAGAGTTAAGTACAACTAATATTGAAATCTATGATATTTCTCATCTTACTCTTTTTTTTTTTTTTGTGGTACACGGGCCTCTCACTGTTGTGGCCTCTCCCGTTGTGGAGCACAGGCTCCGGACACGCAGGCTCAGCGGCCATGGCTCACGGACCCAGCCGCTCCGCGGCATGTGGGATCCTCCCGGACCAGGGCACGAACCCGTGTCCCCTGCATCGGCAGGCGGACTCCCAACCACTGCGCCACCAGGGAAGCCCCTTACTCATTTTTATTGGAACAGGCATAAACAATTTGAAAACACTAAATCACATCTGTTATTTGGTTAATAATAAGACTAAATCAAATCCCTGTTAAATTTTCCATGTTTTTACTGAGTAACATACATACTTCAGTGGTTAAGAATGTAGACACTGGGTTCTGATAGAACTGAATAGAAATCCCCAAAAACAATGACTTTGATTTATTTAAGTACCTAAGTCTTGGTCCTGACAGACAGATACTGGCTGAAGGCAGACCCAGCCCTGGTTCCTCATATGTTTCCTGTCTCCTGGTGGATACTGTCTGCCTGGAACAGCTGCTTCACTAGGGCTGTGGCTCCTCTCTGCTTTCAGAATTGGGCTGACAGAGCACTGAGGTTTTCTCAGAAAATCTCAGCAGAGAGGCCCTGCTTTGAAGATGAGAGATGAGACGAGTGTTTCCCTGTCCTGCCAGACCTACAGGAAAGCACAGTCTCTGAATGTCAAGACTCATGGATCTTCTTATGTTAGGTGTCACTGACCTACAAGGCACTCTGACACACTGCCTTAATTTTTTGGCCCACAAAATGGGTCACAGGGATCTTGGAGGATAGAATGTGTCTGGTTGGGGTTTGGGAATAAACAGGACCTACAGGAGAACCTCAATATTTCTATACATCAGATTCTCCTGCCACCCCTTTTTTTTGAGAGTTGAACTGGAAACAGGCAAGCACCAGGCACAGAAATACACCTTTCATCCTGCTTTCTCAGTGGGGTTTGATCTCATGGGATACTGTCTTGCTAGACTGGCCCTGGTGGCTGGTCATGGCACCAGTCAGCACTGGGTGGAACTTATAGATACCAGTATACTAGATCTAGATGGCCAAAACTGTTATGAATATCATTACATAACGTTAAAGAATAAATTTGAATTATGGTCCTGATAGTTTCTCTCTTTTTAATCTTGGGTTACTTAGTTTCTAAACCTCAGTCTTCTCATTTGTAAAGCGAGGACTCTAATAATGGGTCTGCCTCACTGGGTTAGACTGAAATGAAATGAAATGAAATAAGGCCTGTGAAGGGCCTAGCATAATGCTCGATGCACCATAAGTACTGAATAAATGGTAGCTATTATCATTTTACATTAATGACTATTGAATTAGACTCTTTGGCATTTGTTGGTATGTCAGATTCTTAGTGCTCATAGAAACCACTAAGGTCCAGGTCAACTCCCTTCCTCAACCTGAAATAAAAGAAACACTAACTTTGCTAGATTTTTTTGCTGAAAATACATAGCTTTGTGAGAGAGCTTGAGAATTCCAGTGGTGAAGGCTATAAAGATACTTATTGGTTGCTCTTTTAATACTTCACAATATTGTAATCTTGTTTCTGTTTGGGTTGTGGGCATGAATTGTCATATTTTTGACTTAAAGCTTGGGCCAGAATAATTTAGGATGAAGAAATAAGTGGTGTGCAATAAAGTAAAATGTCACGTTTGCTGCAAATCTGAAATGGACATTATACGTATTTAGTCTTTATGTTAAATGGGGTTGGTGTGAGAAACCTAACGCCTTTTTATAGCTTATTAAAATAGACAAAAATGCCCAAATGTTTTAACGTCAAACGTATTAACACAGGAATGTTAACCATATTTTGAGAGATCTCTTAGCTCGATATTTTAAAAATATGGGTTAAAGCCACAAAAATTTGTGTTGCCATCAAGTGCAGTTGAATGTGTGATGAGCTTATTCTTGTTGTCCTTCAACTTATCTCAGGCCAAAGCTGAGGACGGTAGGTGTTCAGGACCTCCACATGCTAAGTTAGAGGGCTTCTGGGAGGTGAGGTGGGCCACAAGCCCTCCATACTTTTGAGAGGAGCCAGAACATTTTATTAGATTGGAACACATATTGGAAGAAATTAAACCATTAAGATGTGTTTCTTGAGTTTAGATCTTTAATAATCAGGATACGTTTGTGGAGACAACTGGTATGCTTGAAAGAACATAGATAGCCTTTGAAGTAATACTTTATTCAAATTCAAGTTACCTCATATACTAGCTATGGCACCTTAAGCAAGTCATCTAATCTGCAACCCTCTGTTTCCTTATTGCTAAAATTGCAACAATAATGCCAAATTCCTTTAAGAATATTAAGGGAAATAATATAAATTAAGCTACCGTAATGGAGTATAATACATATCTGCAAATAGAAGATTTTTTTCCCCAGTGTGCGTAAGGGATTATTCAAAAGGTGAGCTGGAGAGAGATTATTTTAAAAAGTTCATTTGGTGACAAAGTAGGGAAATATGAAAAGTATTTCAACAGCGATCTAATGGTACTTTTCTTCTTATACTCTTAATAGATTCTTATATCTCTTCTAACCTGAGAAGATTTTTTTATTTTTTATGTTAGGCAGATAAAACGTGGCGATTAGTTTTAGTGAACACAATCTTACTGCTCCTAAAATTTAGCGCTCTACATTGATGAATCTTGTTTACTTTATGTCATTAAATTCATGGTGAATTTCATCATCTAAAATACTTTTCTGAATTTATTCTGAGTTTGTATTTTCTCTGGGAAAAGGGTGCTAGGAGAGAAGCTATTTTTAACCTAATGTATACTTAGGATATAGGTTTCAATATTGCCAAATGGCTCTAAAGTGGGCAGTACCCAGGTTCACGGAGATAGATATAGATACCAAGTTCATTGGATTCATAATATATAAAACATTATATATTAAATACACATATATAAATTATGTATTATATATGTTACAGATATTATACATTAATTCATGTTGTTAACATTTTAACAAGTGACAAGTTTTTAAACATGATGTGAAAATTAGATCAAGGCTAAACAAATACAACCTTGCAGACGTTATTTCAGATGCTTAGCCTAAGAGCGCATAATGTCTAGGCTTATTGGGAGACCCAGGTAATTTTATACCTGCTGTGTGAGGTGTGATTATTTTAGAGGATGTTGTATACTGGTACTCAGGTTTAAGTAGATGATATGGCCACCAAGGAGGGAAAAGAACTAGGCTGTCGAAAGGAATATAATAAGGAGAAATGGATTGAAATTAAATCAGGATGATTTCAGCTGACTAGAAAGAAAAAATGTCCTCTGAGATCTTATTATCTTCTGACATACTCTCACGTGGGAAATAGTGAAAATGCCAAAAGTGGATAATTTTAAATTGGCCTGACCACCTAATGAAGACTTTTAACTGCGAGGACCTGCCCTAAAACTGGTTTTCAAAGTCCTAGCTAGAAAAAATTAATGTGTATGTGTCTGTGTGTGTAAATTTATTATTTTGTATATATACTTACATGAATTCACACGTATAATTTTTGCAGAGGAAAATTTTGCAAATAAGGAAGTTTTCTAGAAATTCCTTTGGGTGATAGGGGTTGACATTTTGTTTGCTTTTAAAAAGCTTTATTGAAATATAATTCACGTATCATGTAGTTCACTCATTCAAAGTATGTAGTTCAGTGTTTTTTAGTACACTCACAGAGCTGTGCAACTATCACCGACATTGAATTTAAAACATTTTTCTACTCCTCAGAAGAAACCCCTCTCCCTCCCTCTCCCAAGCCCTAAGCTACCACTACTTTCTGACCCCATTCCTTTGCATATGCTGACATTTCCTATAAATAGAATCACACAATATGTGGTCCTTTAGGAATGGCTTCTTTCATTTAGCATAATGTTTACAGGGTTCATCCATGTAAAAATGTAGCATGGATAACTTCATTCTTTTCAACACTAAGTAATATTACATTGTATGGATATACCACATTTTGTCTATCAGTTAAATGGACATGTGGATTGATTTATTTTTTGGCTATCATGAATAATGCTCCTATGAACATTTACATACAAGTTTTTGTATGGATAGTGATTAGCTTATGTGTGTGTGTGTGTGTGTGTAATTTTACAGTATATATTCTCTACATTGTGATTTGGGGATCTCTGAAAGAATTGAAATGAACTACAATGTATATTTAAAATTAAAAAATACTTAATATCAGAGCCAGTGTTTTTGTGTAGTTTTCTACTGATCATTAATATCTAACAGTTGATGTAAGAGTGAATTATCTGTTGGGGTTACAGGAAAGGGGAAGATATTTTAATATCAAACCTTTATGCATTACATCACTTTCCATTTTTATGGCACTTTCACCCATATTCTAGGGCACATATGATCATCTCCATTTTTCAGATAATAAAAGTAATATGCAAAGCTGCTCACAAGTGTCCAAAGTCACATGATGTATTAAGGACAGAATTTCCATGAAATACAGTTATTTGATGTTTAGTTCGATATATCTGGGTTTTGTCTCTTACATGTGTGCAACTTGGCTGAGATACTTAATCTTTCCAAGCATCATTTTCCTTGTCTTTCCATGGTATTGATAATAATTACCTCACATATAAGATTATTATTGGGTGAAAATGGAACAGTTCATGTACAACTTTGTAAATTTTACATGCATAATAAGTGTACAATAGAGATTCGTGGTTGCAGTAACAGTAGCACCAGAAGTAATAGTAGTAATAATAATAACTGAGATTAAAACTCTGATTTTATGATAACTAATTCAGAATTTTTTGGTACACAAGACTACATTTATGTAATTGGCTTGCCATTTGGCTATTTTTGGCCACCTTGTGTGTATAATTTCACACGTTCTCTTTGCCCAAATATAGCCCAAATGCCAAGATTTATTCACATACATGAAATCACACACATCCATATACAAATTGAGTGGCCCAAAATAAGTACCCAACCAAATGGTAAGTCATATCCAGAAAGGTTTATACACACACACACACACACACAACTGAAATACCAATTCATGTAACACTTCTCATTTTTAAGGCACCTTTTAAAGGTTGATGTTCTCACTGCACCCAGGGAGCAGCACATTAGTCAGTGGCCTAATGTCTCTGAGCTCATGGAAATAAACAACTTGGAAAGCTTGAAGGACCAACAGAGCCAAAATCTACACTTGAATTAGAAGGTCGTCTTTTGTATCTGTTAGCCCTTTTCTTATATTTCTTACACACACACACACACACACACACACAAATACATGTATACATATATATTTCTTATATTTTTAAATTTTAAATGAATGCTTTCTTTGTTAAAGGAAATTTGAAAAAAAAATTAAAAGGAGAAGATAGCCATGGACAACAACATCACTCAAAACCAGGCTATTTATTTTCTTTCAAACTTTAATTGCAGATAATTGGCTTATACCAACTCTACAATTTTGAATGCTGCTTTTAAAAATTAACTTGATAGTAGCAGCATTTTATGTTATTTTGGTCCTTATTAGCATAAGATTAAAGGCTGGTTGTTGGGAGTTGTTCTCCCATGGTGGATTTCTCATATGTAGGTTTAGGTTCTCTTTAGTGACCTTTGGGTTGAAAGCTTCATAACCCATGATTAGAAATTTGAAAAGTTGTGAAAAGAATATTTTGTGAAACATTTCACATAGTATTATGTTGAAATTTCTTAGATTCAGGATGTATTTTTTCCTAAGCACCGTGGAGTTAAGAATTATTTTTCTCCAGGAAAACTGATCCAATCACTGCTGCTAGGAGTAAGAAAGCCTAATTTCATGTGCTGAAGCTATTGAATTGAACAACTTTCAGCTCTAAGGGGAAAAAAAAAGAAGAAAAAGAAAAGAACTATAGATTTTTGTAGGTATTTCTTTGAAATACTATTTTGAAAGTATAACGTACATAGTTACACAAATAATAGAACATATATCTACACTTGTCCTCCATCCACATGGCTGAGACGTATAAAGTTAATCTTCTCATCCTAAGAATACAGACTTCCACAACATTTTGATATCTTTTGTGGATTAAAAACAGGATCTCCATGATGTCTAGGGTAGAATTATATGCATGATTACACCTCTGTGCCAATAGATAGTATCCAAAGAGCAGGGCAAAAATTAACCTACTGTCTAGAATAACCCCTGGAAAAATCCATATATAGCAATTCAAAAGGTAAGAGGGTTCAAGGGGAAAAGGAAAAGATAAATGGCAAAGTTAAGATTTGAACTCCCTACTGTCTTTACTCAAACTTGTTGCTCTTAATCACTATAGTAGACTATAACTACAGCTCATTCCTCAAAACTATGCATACCATAAATTATATGTAAAAAAATGTGCAAAAACAAACACGAATATGTTCTCATACTTCCTTGTCTATCCTGGAATGACATGTGTGCTTAATAGGAACTGCATACAATCCAATTTGAAAATCCATATGATACCTTTCTGATAAAGGAGAATGAAAAGTAATTTATAATAGTAGTTATAAAATAATACATATATTTTAGTACGTTAATACTCGGGGATAACACAAGAGAAAACTCATTTAATTAGTCATTTGCTTGCACCTATACACAGAATCACTGTGAATGTGACAGCCACAAATACAGTCTAATAAGATATGTTAAATAATCAACTCAGTTACCATGTGTGGCGTTGCAGTCAATGCTCTGATTTTCTGATATAACGAACAAATCTCGTTAAGTTCAGAAAAACATAAAACAATAATAACAACCAAAGTTTGTTTTTCTTGATTAATACCATAGATGAATTCCTGGAAAATTCATTTTATATAAAACCCATGCAAAAAACCGTTTATATGTGAAACAGACTTAAGTTCTAGACTCAGATCATTATAAATCAATTTTTTTTTTACCTACATGAATATCCAGAGAAACAGTCAAAATTTATATAGGGTGTAGGACACTTTTTTTGTGGGGCAGGACCTTAATAGGCATTGGCGTAGGTCTACTAGGGTACCTGATTCTACCTATTGAATTTGAATATAACCCCCTCATAATGTAACTTTACAAACGCAGTCTAACATTTTCAACAATGCCTTCTAGGGACTGATACCACCTTCAGTGAAGTCCACTTATATATCCTGTACCATAAAGTTTTTGTTCACTATTGTAACCTAGCACCTGGCCCTGTGTCTGGCACATAGTAGCAGTTTAATAAATAGTTCTTTAGTGAATGAACACAAGGGTGTTCATTTTACTTACACGCCTTTTTTCATCTTCTCTTAGATAATGACCACAAATTTGCATTTTCAACCCTGACCTCTCTTCTGAGCTCCACAAAACAAAAAAAACAAAAAAAGAAATAGTTAAAAACGCAATTTCAACATTAGACTTATACTATAAAGAGGAAAATTTATTTGTCTACAAGTACCTTAACCCTTCAAACATAGACCTTGGTACAAAAATAGCGTTTAGTAATAATAGAAGACATGTTCAAGAACATGAAGATCCATGTCAAAAACTGTAGAACTGATTTGATTGTTGGTTTTTCAGAGTTGGTGTTTCCTACACTAAATTGTTAAGAAAAAGTTAGGCCACTTTAACTTGCTGTTGTTACCTTTGTAAAACTCAAGGAAAGTAGCTATTCCTCTTTGACTTGAGTCTAAGAATACCGAGTGTTCAATCTTTGACCCTAAGAACTCAATTATTACTTTAATTCAGTTATCAGAAGCCCTGACAATAGGTTTGTTAGCTCCTCACCTGCACTGCGACCTTGTTTCTTCAGGCTCGTCATCGTTTTTCCGTCCATCGTGCCCTCTCAGGCTACGGGAGATCTTTCTGCCATTTCCTGGGCTGCCCTCTCTGGGACCTTCAATTCCTTCTCCCAGTGACATCCAGCAATTCTTAATCTCCAGGCCTGCATTCTGTTTACTCTACCAACCCCATCCCAGATTGTTGACTGTTGCCATAGGATTAAAAAAAGGGAAAGAAACAAAAAACACGGTAATTGGTTCCACTTAAAATTCATACTTTTCCACATTCTAATGTCACTTGCTACCAAAGACTTTGCATTTAGTTTTACTATCGAGGTTGAAGCTATTTCGTCTGTCTTCCCTAATCTTTTCCCATATCTACCTGTTAATACATGCACTTGGAGTATTTTAAAAATATTCTTTACATTCATCCATAAGCTCCTCTTAAGACTGTTTTTTATCCTAGAAACATATTAATGAAGCCAAACATGTGAGACAGGATAACAAAGGCACCAGTGGTCCCAGAAAAGAGACTCAAGTGAAATAGCCTACTTTCCCTTCCTACCTGTCACTTGTATTTCTCATCAGTGTGTTCAATGCTAAATTATTTTGTAATTCTTCCTGTAGTCATTCATTTGTAATGAATCTTCCCTTCCTTTCATTTACCATAACCCTTTGTTTATTTTGTGTGTACCATCTACCATAGTACACCAAGTGCAGTGCCTGTGTGTGAGCAACTCTCTTTTCCCCTTTAACTTATGCCGTCTTCGAGACTGAAAAATAAGAGGCATGGTGCCTTGCACAGAGGAACTATTCAATGATTATTTATTGAATAAGAGTAGACTTGTTGGTCTTAGAAATCATGGGTGGGAGAAAATACAATTTAAAAAAATTAAATATAGGTAGCAAAGAAGAAAACTACAAAGCAATGAACTGAAAACAGTGTGATGTCATGCCTGTGAGTCAGCCACCCTGGAGCAGATCCTCCAGCTGCATTCAAGCTGACTCCGGCCACAGTCCAACTCTCCACTGCACTCTGCTGAGACTCTGAGCCAGAACTGCTCAGTTAAGCTCTTCTTGAATTACTGGCCAACAGAAACAGTGTGGATTATACGTTTTATTATAGGTTTAAGCCACTTAGTTTTCTGTTTATTTTACAACAATAGATAACTAATATACCCGTTTTTCCTAATGAATCTGGTTCAGTGAGATGTGGAGTATCTTCTGTAAATGCAGAAGAAATAACTTGTGAGAGAAAGCACTCAGTGAATAATTTTAGATTAGTAGTACCTAATGCATTATGGTCCCTAGAGCTACATGGATTTAAAGCTTCACTGGAGCCTTGACCTTTAGGGACACTTGAGGTGATAGTTACACGTAAGCACTCATGTATGACATCTTTCACTGAATCCTAACAATATTATTGCCCCTATTATTTGTTTGCAGACATTGTCATTAACCACCTTAGATACCAGTTTAATGGATTGACGTAGAGCCCTAGTGTCACCATTGTTTAGTGCTTCTCAGGGGATGCTATTGTGTAGCCCAGGTGGAGAATCACTGAACTACTTTCTGATGATTATATTTTATGCTTCCCATTATATTCTTGCCTAGCAGTGAGCATGCTGTTCACCTCTTTGCATAGCACTTGGCACAGTGCCTTGGGTGGAGTAGGAAGCCAATAGCTATTTGTTTACTGATCTTCTGCCGCAAAATACACCTTGAAAACAATACTTGAGAGGACATTAAATATCAGTCTCAGAAATTAGTCAGTGAGCGTTAGCAATAGGAAAAAACCAGAGAAGACCTAGTTAAAAAGGAGGACCAGGGGAAAGAAGGGAGGTCTTTTCAAAGGTAAATACTATACCTTCACTTTTTAGGTGATGCATTCTTATTTAGTGTAGACTGATAGAAAGAAAAAAAGGAAAAAGAAAAAAAAAGAAAACAGCAAGGATGACGAGAAAGAAGAGAGGAGGGGGGCAAGACACTGCTAACCTAATACAAGTTTCATGGTCTCCAGAAAGTTCTTCGGAATGGTTTAAATTTTGTTCTTACTTTTGAAAACCATAGTTCAGTGCACCAAGATTCTATTTCATTCATTGTGTCTGGGTTGTATTTACTTCTTATAGAAATGGTCTAGAGGAAACCAAATGATAGTGTTCCAGATTGCTATAAAACCTTTGATATATTGGACGTTTTCGACATTAATGTTAGCTAGTGGGAGAAAAAAGCTCTGAGATTTTTAGAAGGGTTATACCGATGAGAGCCTGTTCAGCTTTCTCTCAGTAAATTGTGTGTAGCTATCTCCAGGCTTGTCACAATGCTTGCCAAAACATTGCTCACTTTATGTTATAGTTAGAAAAATTCAGATTCACAATTATGGTGTTCTCTTCCATGTTTTAGGTCAAGACTAGTCTCTCTGAAAAAATATTAATAGCTTCGAAGACTTTATTTCATTGTAGAAATATTAATGAGGCATATTCATTGTGATCCCAGACAGTAGATAAAACAGTTAAAGCAGCAGAAATGACGCTGGGTTTACAAGCAATTATTATAGCTAAGATTAAGAGTTCATCTAGATTTCCAAGAAATAAGTCGAGTAGGCAGCAAATGATATGATATACATTTATGGGCTGTTAAGTATTGCAGAGAGCTGCCAGTAGGTATTGTTTATTGATGTGTATTTCGATTGCTAAATCAAAATATTTATAACAATAGGTAATGAGTAGATTTTCATTTATAAACTATAGAGTAATAAAAAATGAAAAATAAAGGGATTATTAGCTGAGTCCAGCGGTATTGTATAACTGCCTCTTAATGGGTTCTCCCCTCATCTACTTTCTCATTGCAGACATTGTGAATCATAATAGAAGGCTGTGGGCATGTTAGAAAAATTTGTCCAGAAACAGTAATAAAATTACAGTATTCTAATGACTGATTTTCTGGGATGAATTTTCCACTTTTGTTTTATGAGATTGCCCAGACAAAGAGAATAAATTGCATTTAGTGCAGCCTCTCAGGGAGAAATATGTCTCTTTTTTAGGAAAAGAGAAGTGGACCGTCTTGTATCATTCGGTTGGTTAATGTACTTGTTCCTATACCTCAAAGTGATATCATAAATTATAAAAATGTGATTGCATGCTCTTTTGCCACTCTTGGAAAGAATTCATGGACAAATCCTTCATTGAAATAGCATTAAGACTTTGGCTTGCAGTAAAATATTTAAATAAAGACACGAATATACTCATCATTCACTTGTTAATGTCAGAGAGATAATGATTGTAAGAGAGAGAGAGAAAGACAGAGAGAGAGATCTCACTTAGGCACACGTGTACTTCCTTATATTTGTTTTATTTCCTTATGTAAACCATAAGCCTTTAACATTCTTAAATGCAAATTTCTTTTTCTTTTTGGTTTTCAAAAAGAATATATTTCTCTGAGAGGCGGTGACTAAATTGAAGCAAGCCTGATTTCAAAATATGATTTCTAAAATACTAGTTTTTTAAAAAGTCTTTACAGAAATCTTGGGACTGAAGTCATTCTAATGAAATCTGGAGCCAGTGATAGATATGTGAACCTTTGGATTTAATCTCTCCAAACATATTTCTGACTAGAAGCAATTTTGTTTCATCCAACTAATGTGAAATCAAATTGTCCTATAAATATATATTTTGGTGAGAAATGGTATACCTCAACGACAGGTGCTAATTGGAGGCTGTATGAACCATTTCCAAAGTTGCACAGAAAAGAGTGATCGTTCCATCCAGTCAGGTCCTCAGCTCTGCGCCTTCATGATGCTTCATTGTGACAACACAGCAGTCATTCCATCCGTGGGCAACCACTGGGGAGTACTGGCCAGTTTGTGTACCACTGTGGCTCTGGAGACAAAGGCAAGTCTTTTGTCTTTGGAGATATACCTATACTCTAAAATTCACGGAATGTATATATTGATAAGCAATCACCTACCCAAGAGGGTTCTTCAGAAGAAAGGAATCATGCAGTGTAGCTAGGTAAAATTTTCAAAACACGTGAGACCATGTAAAATTTGAACCTTGAGATCTCACATGAAGCAAATATTTTAGCATGATTTATACTAAGGGATAATCCAGAGTGGGTTTGTTTGTTTGTTGGTTTGTTTTTTGGAAAGTACAAAGGAGTCTTTGGGAAGATGTGTGATGCAGTAGGGAGAGCACTGGAATGAGACATTACAGCAGTGTTTCTCTCCTGTGTGTGATCCTGGCAAGCTTTATGACCTTGGACAAGTCACTTTACCCCTGGGGCCTCATCCTATAGAATGTGTGGACTGGATTAAATGGTCTCAGTGATCCATTCTTTTCCTAACAATCTAAGGCTTCATGTGAATGAGCATGCCAGCTACTAGATTCTTTATTCCTTTGAGCCTTCATAATAACCTCAGGAAACCTAAAGCTACAGTATTTCTATTTGGTGATGCAATACCCCATGGATGATCTGAGGGCTTGGTGTTTATGTAAACCATGTTCCATGATGATGCAGGTGAATAGTGGCATAGGGAGAGTAGAAAATTTGCCATAAAATGAAGAAGAAATTGTTGTAAAACTTGTAGTGCAGCTGGATAAAAACTATGAAAAGACAAGCAGTTTAGCTTAATAACCAATCAAGATTTCTTTTTCTATTGAAAAGATTACAAATATATATGTGGAAAGGTCAACTTTTTGCATTTTTTATTGTTTCTATAAAATGGATATAAATAACAAAGGATCTATGAATCTGTGTTCTTTCCTTGATACATTTTTTTAAAATGAAGTTGAGTTTTAGATACTTTAACTTGAAATGCTAAAAAGCAAAGTGTAGTTTTGTGACTAGACTTTCAAGAAGGCATTTAAAATACCTTCATTTTCTTATGTTGTAGCCCACAAGCTAATGAGGGGTTTGGTAGGTGTTGAGCAGCTGTGATAGCAGCATGTCTCTTTATTTATTGATGAAAATCCCACTGGAGAATTGTCTGGAATAGAAAAATAGCTCAAACCATGTCTGTGCTGAATGGGAGAAAATATACAAAGGGGGAAAAAAGCTTACAAGAGAGAATAGGAGACTGCTGATCACTGGTATCATCTTTAGAAAGAAGTCATCAAGGATGAAAATGTGAGATTTGGAGATTAATGAAAAAGTAAAACTTTTTAAAACAAAATATAAGAAAAAAATAATAATCCAATGAGAGGGGAAATGTTGCATTAATTCAGTGTCTTTAACATAGACATAAAAAATATCATTACGTTCTAAGTGAATTAAAAGATGACTCTGATTCATCCATTTTTTTGTGCTGGAAGCTGCCCTACAGAATATCTATGCCAACTTCTTCATTTTTGGATGTGGTAACCAAGTCCCTAAGAAACTGCTTGATTAAGAGTCCACGATCAATTGCTAAATTAATGTGCAGATAAGAATATGTCCCCAGACGCCCAGACAGAACTCCAGGTTCCCAGTCAAGTGTCTAGCCCCTTTCCTAGATGACAAAATAGGATGGAAAGGGTTTACACTCAGACAGCAAGCATTGGTTATTTGATCTCAAGGACTTTTTCTCTTTGAAATCATGTTCATTAAGTGCAGTAAAATTTTCTGAGAGAAAGTCTACCAGGAAAATTCTGTGCATGTTACTCCACCTCTTGATAAAGCATTTTAAAGTATAAAAGTTGGACATTAAAGAACAGTATTAAATTTATTAGTTGAGGGAATGTAGATACACTTTTTGTATATATGGAATATGTTTATGTACATTTAACTGTATATCTGCCTGTACACTGTGTATTTTCTTGTCTTACCTCTACGTTGATTGCGCCAATATTAACTGTTGATTGATTATGAGGGTGGTGCATGGTAGAAATAAACCATAGAAAATTATTTGATATGGAGCATCTCAAAGTGTGACTAACATTAGATGATCATGCAAACTTTACTAAAATTTAAAAGATGTAAACATACGTTCTTTGCCGTACCACTTTTGGTGGTGTTAGGAAATCTCTCTGAAATTCTAAGAAGTAACAATGTCTTACCACTATAGAACAATGGCATCTTAAGGCATTTCTCAGCTGTAGAAATTGGGACGCTTTTCGACTTCAGGGAGTGATTCTACCACAAACACAGATACGGTAAGAAATGGCACCCAAGGAGTTGATGCCATCAGTAGCACTGATGCTATATCCTGCCTTTACATTCCTTTCTACTGGCTCTAGAATAAGAATAGAAACTATATTAATATTATATTTTAAATCATTAATATTATAAGTTGCTTTAACAGTAATAGAAAGTTGGATTATTGTACAATTCCATTATCAGGTAATATTTCTGTCCTTTAAAACAGTCACTCAGGCACAGTTATTGCCGGTTTCTCAGTCTACACAACAAAATAAGAAGCAATCATGGAAATGCCTGGCAGGGAGGGGAGAGGGGAGTAAGAATCAAAAATAATGGGGCTTCCCTGGTGGCGCAGTGGTTGGGAGTCCGCCTGCCAATGCAGGGGACGCGGGTTCGTGCCCTGGTCTGGGAGGATCCCACATGCCGCGAAGCGGCTGGGCCGGTGGGCCATGGCCACTGGGCCTGCGCGTCCAGAGCCTGTGCTCCGCAGCGGGAGAGGCCACAGCAGTGAGAGGCCCGCGTATCGCAAAAAATAATAATAATAATAATAAAATAAATAAATAATGCCAGGGCAAAAATCTGTCTTTGTAAGATTACCTTTTACTTGTTATGTATAAAATGGTAAATATTTTAAAGAGCCTATTTCTCCTCACTGTCTAAACAGAGCTGTAGTATTAAGAGGAAATTTAAAAAGTGATATTACAAATATGCAGTGTAATAGACCATTAGTTTATAAAATGGAAGTGGCTGTTGCAGTTTAGCACAGAATGCAAATCACTATTGAAACACTGCAGTTTGTTATATTATGAGCAGTCAGAGATCATGCATAATGCAGTGGGAAAAAAGAGAGCAGCCTGATCACACACCATCATTTTAACCTGATTCTGTGCCCATGAAGAATTGATATTTGAAATGATCTCTGGTGAGGTTTGGCCGGATGCAAGTAGCTTCTGCAGGGGAATATGTTTGGTTCTCATTTTGCATCTTCTGCATATTTATAGAATACGGAATAAGAATGATTTTAATTATGCATGGGTTGAACTTCAGTCCAGGATATGTTTGAGGTCTTAACTGTTCAGGTGACAGTAGACTTCCACAGATTATCCAGTTGCTCTGTCAATGGACACAAAAAATGGTTCTGTGTAAACTCTTCATCTGCAGGGCCAATATTAACTTGACACTTTTTTTTTTTTACGTTTTAGTTAAAATTTTATTCATGATCATATTCTTAATCACAACATATTTAATTGCAAAACAACCTGTCTTAGAATAATACAGTATGAGATGCATTTGACCAACCGTACAAATACAGTAATTATAATACTCAAATCTTAGGTTCATAGATATTTAATGTATTACATGTGCATGACAATTAAAAAAAAAATCCTGTCTTGAAAACTTTATAGAAGCGCTTCTCCTTTCATCAAATATAAGGCTCACATGAGCCTATAACAAAACTTAATACTGTTCATGTGTCAAAGGACAAGGCTAAGCAATAAGTTATTCTTTTAAAAATATCTATGAACCAGAACAATTTTCTGTTTGAGTTTGAGAAGCCAAAGACTATTAAGGAATATTTTAAGGCTGAATAGAATCAACAAAGGTAAATAAGGAGACTGGGAAGAAAGAAATAGTTCAGTATTAACAATGCACTATATCTGCCAGGTTCCTGTGCTCAGCCAGATCATCTTGAAAACATGAATTCTGAGTTTAGTAAAGTGTCATACAGTATCTAGTTACATCAGATACCTGATGAAAGTGCTTTTCTGAAACTGTTTCTTCTCTTTTATATATGGACTTTAAAGAAATCCAAACAAATACTGCAATGCAGTGTTTTGAAAAACATATAAACTGCAGAAATGCCCACAATAACAAATGATATCAGGAGGTACAGTAATTGAAATGTATCAGGACATATAGGTACAGTTAATTGAAATGGCATGGTAATGTGAAATGTTAAAAGGAATGGTAATGTGAAATATAAAAAGGATGACTACATAATTTCTACTTCCAAACCTGAAGTAAAATTACAGAATGATGAACTCATTACTTTATGTAGCAACTAGGAATTGCTACCTTTAAAATATTAATTCTTTCAATGCTTATTTTTGGATTGCCTACTATTTAACAGGTACCATGTGTGGTGCTACACTGATTAATAAAACAAGGTTCTCTGCAAAGAAAGAAACCTTTGTCTAGGAAGTACTCATTATATACTTCTTACAAATTTAGTTAAGTATGGCTTTTGGAACTAAAGAAAAAAATTTTCCAAAAAGTTAACTTTCTAATTAAGAATGCATACGCACATAAATAGTTAAGTCAAGATTTCAGAGGCTCATAAATACTTAGAAACTCTAAATTGCTAATTGACTATTTCAGTTGATGTGATACCTGTCTCATCAACTGGCCTGCATATTTTTCCCAAAGTACATTCTTAACACGCAAAAATTTTTAAAACAATGAAACAAACATTTCAGCCATTCTTGCATACCTACTCTTAGTAAAATACAGAACAAGTTGCAATTTTTAATCGGGACATCGAAGACAATTTAAACCAATCATATGATTCAAGTGAAACAGATGTCCTGAATTTTGTAACACCATCAGTAAACCTGGAGAGATGCAACTGTGATTGAATGTGTGAAGCTGTTAGAATTAATCCTCATCATCTCTTTGAAGAGGTATTATCTGAATTTCTTTGGCTATCCTTTCCCCTAATGTCTTATTGTTTGAAGCAATTATTCTTCGTGACATTAAATCAAATGGTCCACCTGTTACATCCAAGAGTACTCCACCAGCTTCAGTCACAATAACACCAGCACCTGCTACATCCCAGCAGTGAATTCCCATTTCATAATATGCATCTGCAACTCCAGCTGCCACAAGGCACATATTAAGAGCTGCTGTTCCAACACCTCGGATCCCATGGATGGGAAGGCAAAGAAGCCTTTCCATATTAGAAAGAATAGTTCTCACAGTCTCTGGTGTTCTGGAAGAGCCCAACTCTGTCACCAAGAGTGATTTGGTAACATCTTCTTGGCGTGAAACCTGTAGTTTTTGACCATTACAAAAGGCACCTTTTCCTTTCCGGCCAGCATACATCTTATCCTCCATGCAACTGTATACAATTCCAAATTCCATCTTTTTATTAACAACAAAGCCAATTGAAACAGCTACAAAAGGAAATCCATGTACAAAGTTAGTTGTTCCATCAATAGGGTCAATGATCCACGTAGGGCTGTCAGTTAAAATACTTTTTTCCCCAGCTGCCACAGATTCCTCACCAATGAAACTGTGAGATGGATACTTTTCCTTTATGGAAGAGATAAACATTTTTTCAACTTTTTGGTCAGTAGCAGTTACCAAATCAACTGGAGAACTTTTGATCATAATATTCATTTCATTTTTTAGGGCTTCACGAGCCATCTCTCCAGCTTGTCTTGCTAGAGTTACTGCATAATCCATGCATTCCTGCCAAGGATCAGCCATCTTCTCGGGGCGAAGGGCTTGAGGCTCGCTAGGATACCAGCCGCATCCAACGCTGGCCTCTTCCGGAGAGCTTAACTTGACACTTGTATGCTTTCTAAAGATGGCCTCAAATTGATCATAAAGTCAAGTTTTGTAGCTTTCATTCTGTCATTTAAAGTTGTTTTCAGGAAGTGTAAAAACGGGTAAAGTTAGTTGTTGTTCCTTAATGAACAGAGAGGCGAAAATAGATCATAATCAAACCTCTCTAAATTGCACTAGGTCATGGGTGTCCCTTTGGATCGCCATCACTAAATGAACCTCTAATTCATCTTGAATTCTTGTAGACATTTCTTAGAAAAGCCCATTGCCATGGAAATCACATAATTAAATTGTCCAAATCGAGTAAAGTACAACTCAGAGAGGTTAAGGAACTTATCTAATGTCGTAGGGCAGCGATGATACTCAGATTCAAGTCTTCTAACTTCCAAATATTCTCTTTCAAAGGAAAATGTCACATCTTTAGAATGCTAGTCCACGTATAAACTGTGGCACTTAATGTTATTTGTAAATTTGAAAGATGGAAGAGTAGAGATGTTGAAATAAGTTCTTGAATTTTTAATAAAATTTAGGGAAAATTTGTAGACCACCTTTGGCATAAGGGTAGCTAGAAATTATATATCTGTATTCCCTTGTTTGTATATGACATTTAGCCCTTAGGGTAAGCTCATAATATGGTAAAGTGATGCTTAAAGCCTCAAGAAAATGTCCATACATGATACCTGGACTCTTTTCATCAGTTGCAGGAAAACTAGTGAACTACTGCAGCTTTCGAGCTAAGCTATGGCTGATTAACGCAGACATGGACAAGTTTGAAAATGGGAACCTTGAGACCAAAAAATTCAGGTGTGGACTAGCTTAAATTAGTTCACATTTTGATGAATTTCTGTAACATCCACTCTAGCACTGCATAATTGGAGCCAGACTGCCTGGGTCCAAGTGCAGTTCCCCCATATTCCGATGGTGTGACCAGGATAGCCAGTTAAATAGGTGAAGTCACTTATCTCATAGGGTTGTTGTTAGGACAAAAGGAATTAAAGTACATAACAGATAGTAATCACTGGGTAAGTATTAGCTGTTACTAATAGTAGTAGTGGTGGTACTATCACTATGAATAGTGCAGGATCCACATTTGTTTTCTTGAAGTAGTTGATACAATCACTTTCAAATTGCCCAACTTTTTTTTCCAAATTAGAAGGTAATATGTCCTTTTTTAAAAAATAAATTTATTTATTTATTTATTTTTGGCTTTCTCTCGTTGCGGCGAGTGGGGGCTACTCTTCATTGCAGTGCACGGGCTTCTCATTGCAGAGGCTTCTCTTGTTGCAGCGCACGGGCTCTAGGCGTGCGGGCTTCAGTAGTTGTGTCTCGTGGGCTCTAGAGCGCAGGCTCAGAAGTTATGGCACACAGGCTTCGTTGCTCCGTGGCATGTGGGATCTTCCCGGACCGGGGCACGAACCCATGTCCCCTGCATTGGCAGGCGGATTCTTAACCACTGCGCCACCAGGGAAGCCCCGATAATATGTCCTTGAGATACATTTGTGGTCACAAAATGATAATGGATATAAAATATTAAAAGAAAATTATGTCAGTAATTGATCCCATTATTCTATGAGTACCTTATTATTAATTGAAAAATTTTATAATAGATACCTTTGAAGTACTAATCCTAGTGCTTAATATATGAAAGGTAAGTTTCCAGTTTAAAAGAAAATTAGATATTAGTGACACCATAAATTGCAAGCTTTATTCAGGGCAATAGAAGCAGATGCACTGATTGAACACTTTTTAAAAAATTTTTTTCTTATTTATTTATTTTTAATTTATTTATTTTTGGCTGCGTTGGGTCCTTGTTTCTGCACGCAGGCTTTCTCCAGTTGCAACGAGCTGGGGCTACTCTTCGCTGCAGTGTGTGGGCCTCTCATTGCAGTGGCCTCTCTTGTCGCGGAGCATGGGCTCTAGGCGTGTGGGCTTCAGTAGTTGTGGCCCTTCGGCTCTAGAGTGCAGGCCCAGCAGCCATGGCGCGCTGGGCCCAGCTGCTCTGTGGCGTGTGGGATCCTCCCAGACCGGGGCTCGAACCCATGCCCCCCATCTTGGCAGGCAGATTCCCAACCACTACGCCACCAGGGAAGCCCTGAACAGTTTTTATATGTTGCCAGTGGTGGCAGAAGAGGGAAAAGTCTACCCGAGGCTATATATAATATTGATCAGTAATATGCTACAGTTTATGATATCACTAAAAATTGCTAAGAATCAAGATGTAGGAAGAAATGGTAAATAGCTGAGCAGTTGTACAGCAGCTTTAATAAGTAAAGGAAAAAGAAATCATAAGATATGAGTTGAGCAATACTGGAGCATGCACAAACTCTAAATACTTTATTAAAAGCTGAATTTGATATATTTAGAGAAACTAAGAAGTCTTTTATTTTTGTGGTTTTTGTTTTGAAGTAATTTGTTTAATCAGTGTTATGTAGCCACTATTCTGTTGCTGGTGAAGATAGGAAGAAACTTCAAAAATTGAATTATGTTTATGAAAATGAATAAAGCAAACATGTTAACTAATTAAATTAAGTACAACTGGATAAAAAGAAGAAAATAATATTACTGTACAAGAACATTGACTCTGTAGCAAAAGGAAAATTCTGTCCTTTATATAAGAATAGTGATCTTGTAAGTCAGACTGTGTTCAAGTTCCTTTTAAAAGCATTTCAAAAGTAATGTTCCAAACAATAGCTCAGAATGCCCCTTTTTAAATACTTATTTTTACTACACAATATGTATATACTATTCCAAATGTTTTTTATGTATGTGTGCATTTATATGCATCGTTTTATAAAATAATATTATATAAACTATTTTTTAACCTTCTATGACGATTACTAATGGCTCACGAATATATTCCCACACCATTAAATTGTGTACTATTATCATCATTCTAAATTGCTATATAGTATTTTATTGAATGGATATTCACTAATTTACTTAATCAAAATATTTTCAGAATGTATCTGAAAGACAAATGTTGTAATCACAGCAACGTTACATTAAAATCTATAGTCAGCCTTTAAAAAAATACATTTCCTGTTTCAAAGACAATGAACCATAAAATGCTAACTATTATCTATACCATATTTCTTATTACACTGAATAATCTAACCTAGTCTAATGTGTAAATGAATTAAATTAAGTGCTGAAACTGAGTAAAATATTTATAACTCTTTCTAGGTTATAGATACAAATTTTGCAGCTACAAATTGAGCCACTAAATAGAACGTATGACAGTTTTATATCTTAGAAACCAAGTTCTATTTTGGATAAAATTCTATATCAGAATGTTATTTTTTCAAACTTTATGGAAGTACGTTCTTTCTTTCTATACATCTTTGTACAGCATATAAAGAAACTGTTCTTTATATTTTAGGTAGATATTTTTAGCCTATGTTTTAATTTTAACGATATTATATATTTGAAAAAAGTAAACATCAATTTGTTTAAAAAGTTAATACACTGTGGTACAACCATATCATTGACTTCTATGCAAAAAAAAAGGAACAAACTATTGATACATGCAACAACTTAGACTGATTTCAAAGGAACTATGCTGAGTGAAAAAAGTCCATCTCAAATATTTACAGACTGGATGATTCCATTTATATGACATTCTTGAAATGACACCAATATAAAGAAGAGATCAGTGGTTTGGCAGGGGTTAGGGCTGGAATGGGGCAAGAGGGTCATGTGGCTATAAGGAGGTAGCAAGAAGGAGCCTTATGGTGATAGAGTAGTTCTGATCTTGATTGCATCATAGTTACATGTATCTACACATGTCAGAATTGCATAGAGCTATACACACACACACATACATACAAGCACAAGTCTTTTAAACCTGGTGACATTGGAATAAACCCTGTGGATTGTACTAATGCCAGTTTTCTCATTTTGATATTGTACTGTTGTTATGCAGGATATTGTCACTGGAAGAAACTGGGGTCCTCCTGGTACATTTTTGCAACTTTCTGTGAATTTATACATGAATAGAAAAATTAAAGTGAGTTACGGAAACATTTAAAAAAATTTTTTTGAATTGTTAAGAGAGTTTAATGTTAGGGCCTAGCGTGGTTTGAAAGAAGAGAGACTAAATCAATAGAAAATGACATTGTTCTTTTTTAAGTCATATTCTGCTACCAATAGTGCCTTAGTTAATATGGGAACTGCCTGTTAGTCCAACTTTGAGCTTTTTTTTCAGATAATTGCCTATACACTTGAGCCTTGAAATAGCCATACATATTTTAGGCAAAATTATCTTTTAAATTAGAATGTATCCATAAAGAAATTTTTATGCGTCCCTGAGAAAAGTATATAAACTATTCAGTGTAGCATTCTTAATTCATTTACGTATTATAATTGCATCTCTGCCTTAAGAAAAAAAGGTCTAGAAAAAAGCTATTAGTAGTCTATTAATCTCTTTTAAGGATAAGTGATATTTAATTACAAAACTTTCTATAATAATTGGAAATAACTTGCAATATTCACCATTTTTATTATCTTACTTTGGTCTCTCCGTAGTCCTATGGGTTGAACAAAATGAGGATTTATTCTTTCCATTTAAAAAAATTAGTAACCTGAAGTTACTATGGCATTGGATTAGAACTCACTTCTAATTTTTACAAGACCCTTTTTCTACTAATCTGTTCCTACTTCATTTAAGATTATTGTACTTTGTATCCCTTCATTTTGTGAAGTTTAGAGAGGTCAGTCAGTACACATCATCTAGGCATCTTTCATGTATAGTGTGAAGAGAATGTTGAGACTCAACCAAATTCTTGTCCAAAATCTACTGACAAATTAATTCTTTAACTTTGAATGATTTCAGTACTCTGTGAGTTCAGTTCCCTCATATATAAAATGAACACAGGAGTATGCTTAAACTTCTGTGCTGGTCTAATACTTTGTCAAATATATGTTCCCTTCCTACTATGCTGAGTTATAATCCTCTTAAAAGTTTTGAGATGGCTCATTCTAGATGGCTTCTCCAATTGATCGTTTGCCACCAAGCTGTACTTAATTCTATGCTGGGTAAAAAACTTTCATTTTAATTTGATTTCACCACTGCTTCTTAAGAAAAAAGGTATTTGCATTTGGATGTCAAAAACAAAATAAAAAGTGCTATTAATTTAGTAGCAGTCTTTTAACTTTTTCTCTACTAATCCTTAAGAAAAGAAATGAGCTCTCCGTGGAGATGCTGGCCATTTTATTTTAAGTGCTAATTAGAATATATCTACATATTGACCTTGGTGTGCCAAGACTTCAGCCTTTTTCCTTTTATCCAAATTGAGTTTGTGAACATATGGTCAAGACTTCCATGCTGACAGCTATTTTTCAGAATGTGTAATGTTTATGGTCCCTGGGTTTTAGGTGCAGTGTTTATTGCTTTTGTCGTCTCATTTTAAAACAGACTCAGCAGATGATTTTATGATTTTATTGCCTATGACTTTATGTTGTAGGGTGTGTAAGACGTTACTTACCTTTAGAAATATCTCTTTCCATTTTGTTCATTATTTTGCAACATTTTAACATTGAAGTACAGTTGATTTACAATGTTGTGTTAGTTTCAGGTAGACAGCGGTGATTTAGATTCTTTTCCATTTTATGTTATTACAAGATACTGAATATAATCCCCTCTGCTATACAGTAGGTCCTTGTTGTTTATTTATTTTATATATAGTAATGTGTATCTGTTAGTCCCAAACTCCTAATTTGTCCTCCCCTTTCCCCTTTTCTAACCATAAGTTTTGTCTCTGTCTGAGTCTATTTCTGTTTTGTAAGTAAGTTTATTTCTATCATTTTTTCAGATTTCAAATATAAGTGATATCATATGGTATTTGTGTTTCTCTGTCTGACTTAGTATTTTGCAAATTTTTTTAAGGTCAAGGACCACACCTGATTTGTCTTTATACACGCAGCACTAATCAAAATAACTGGTAATTTAGTAGACAAACAGTTGCAGAAGACATACATTTTAAATATGTTCTTGATATAAATAATATTTTTAAAAATTTGATTTGAATCATTCTGTAATTTTCTAGAGATTTTGTTTATTCACAGGCAGAAAATACAGATTGAGATATTGCTTATATCTTCTTAATAAAATATATGGATATTATATATCTATTAACTCTAGTGGCTCAGTCAAAGTTCAGAAGAAATACTCTCTGTCCTTTCAGCCTTTGAGCAACGTATGCATGATGGAGGCAAAGGAAATTTTTCTGAGCTTCTTAGTGAGATTACAAGGAATATAGCCAAATCAATCAATAATCCCTTAGTTTTTAAACTGTTTGAGACATTTGGAGATGAAAACGTTATAGGAGAATCTACGCATCTGCCAAGGCGGAGTAATACACAAATTGTCCCTGTCCTCCTTGGGACTGAACCATCACAAACAGAAGACCCTGAAGGCATAACTTCTAAAAGAGCACAATGAATTCATATTTGAAATCCTGAACATAATATTTCTTCCAAGTACTTGTTAAGAGGTCATATCCTTTAGAATTACATCTCTTTGGCAATTTACAAGCATTAGGGAGCCCTTCTTGAAATATTGGCATTAAGACTTAGATTTAGTCACTAATTTGCTAAGGGGGTAGCAAAGTGAAAGATTTCCTTGTTTGTTTTGAATAGAATAATATCTGTAGGAAGAGGTAATATTAGTATTAGACATAATTTTCTTTATGAGAGTTATGACCGTATGAGCCATATTTTTTGTTTTGTTCATTCAGGTAGCACAATCAGACAGTGAAAAAGTCAGATTTTATAGCAGAGAGTTTCAATATATTTTACTTGGATAATAGGTATTTCCATCAATTGTACTGGTATTCCTTAGGTTTACAAATGAACATTTAACTGCTGTAAATATTTGTGTCTGAACTAAGTTATTTTAACATTTGAAATTTGAATCTATACAGAAGTGCTGAAGTGATTGGATAGTAGGACAGGGCAGTTAACGGCAGAAAAGTGATACATAGGTAATGGGACTGTCAAAGCTCTTCTGGAAAGGAACACAGATTGAGTAAAGCAATTCCAAGTCAAAGTACTTTGGAGTTTGAGTGATCATTTTGGTCACATGGTGATATGAATTCATGTTAGCATAATAAAAGCTAGCTGTTGTAAGAAACAACTCAAAATTTCAATGGCTTTACATAATAAAGATTTATTTTTGACTCACATCATAATCAACCATAGTTCAATGTCAGGGGTGGAAGCTTTACTCTATGTAGTAATTAAAGGACCCAGGCTTCTTCTATGTTGTGGCTCCACTATCCTTTAAGGCCTCTGAATCCTCCACTGCATCCTGATCTTCTGCATCCAGATGTTAGATAAGGCAAGAAAGAGAACTCAGACAAGGTACACTTGCTCTTAGGCATCTTGGGCTGGAATTGTCACACATTATTTCCACTCATATTATTGGAGAGGAATAGCGATATGGCCCCACTTACATACAAAGGGAAATGTGATCTGACAGTGTTCCCATGAAGAAGAAAACATAGCATTGTCTCTGCCCAGCATTCAAGAAATGCAATAGAAACATAATTATAGCAGTTCTAGTAACTAAACCGAGGAGGTAGAGCTCCAGAGTCCATGCCCTTAAATACCATTCTATTCTGGCTCTCCTTATGGAGAAGAAATGAGTTGTTAGTGACATAAAATATATGCCATAAACAGCTGACAGTAAGAGAACAGATGCTTTTAATTTATATCTTACTATTTTTCTGCATGTATTTCTAAGAGATTTCTGGACAAAGCAACTCCATGGATGGACCAGCTGATAAGGCCACTCCCCTCCAATACATTTCCTTTTGACTTGACCTGCAACCTTTCACAACATTCTTTCTCCTCCAAGGCCACACTATCTGGGCAGGCCTGAGATAAACACGAGGAATAGTAGCATGTGATAAAGGGGAGAGGCAACCTGCAAAGGGATAAAGTTCATGGCTTTTAGGACCAGCCTGCTTTGATACAAGTCCTGGCTCAGCCGCTTACTAGGTACAAGACCTTGGCTAATTACTTGATCTCTGTATGCCTTAGTTCCGTTGTTTATAAAATGTAGGAGATATATATAAATACACAACACAGTCACACACACACACATATATGATGGTTAGGAGAATTAAATGAGTTAATATAATACTTGTAAAAAATTAAGACAAATATCAGGCATATTTTAAGTGCTGTATAAGTGTTAAATTGAAGGAAGGAAGGGAGGGAGGAAGGAAGGAAGAGAGGGAAGGAGGGAGGGAGAGACACTGAATGTTCTGGGGATCCAAATGGAAGGAGAAAGTTTTTAAGATGCTGAATTTTGAAATGTTTTCTGATTTAAATGGAAGTCACCATGCTGATAGTAGAGTGGGTCCCCCTTAAATTTCTTAGTGATATTATTTGCCGAAGATCAATTTTATTGGATATATATGTGGGGACGGGGGAGAGAGAGAAACATACATATATATGTTTCATTTGCCCCTGCTTTATTCTCTGTTCTTTTATTTTTCACGGGGTAAATAATCGTTCTTCTGAAAATATTTTTACGTGTTAGATGACATTTTTTAAAGTAAATCAGTATTAGATATATAAATTTTTGTCAGTGATTAATAGAGAGTAGACCCAATGAACTATGGATCCTTAGTGCTTTTTTTTTTTTTTTGGCCTGAAAGTAGCTGTTTCTATTACGTAGAGTCCTTAAAATTATTATTTTAAAAATGAGTAATCTAATTATAATATTTTATATATGCTTTTTGGAAATAACTTTAATTTGAGAAAGTGATGAGATAAAGATTGGGATAAAACTATATTTAAGTTTTTAACATTTGTTTGATGATGAATTAAAGAGCCTGTGTGGAATATTAGCTAAGGTACATTTAAAAGGTAATTATTATCCAAAGAAGCTTCCTGTACCATTTTAGTTAAGAATTAATTCTTATGACCCAGTTATAAAATGTTGTACATAGAAACATATCGAGTATAAGTGCGGACGCAAACTTAATTACATCAGTGTGAATGTACTTGCTATAATTTTTATCTAAAGAGTTAGACTCTGTTGTTCCAATAGCACTTGCTTAAAGCACAGCCAGTGTCTGCCTACAGCAGCTCTCCACCATGACACTTCTGATGGAAACCATGGTTTGGAAAGTTTGTAAATGCAAACCCACCTTTAGTCTAAATCCATCAAGCCAATTCCTTTAAACAAAAGTTTCTCAACCTGGGCTCTGTTGCCGCGTTGGGCCAAACACTGTCATAGGGGTAGCCTTATATATTATAAGATGCTTAGCAGCATCTCTGGTATTTATGCACTAGATGCCAATAGCAGCCCCTAGTGTGACAAAAATGTTTCTAGATATCACCAAATATCCCCTTGGGGGTCAAAATTACCTCAGGTTATAAAACACTGCCTAAAAATATTGGAACAACAAAAAAATCCCACACGTTTTCATATACTAATTTTTTCAAAATGTAGAAAAATAGTTTCAGTCGTCTTTTTCTCAAATGAAATTTTTCAGTAAATACATTGTTTCAATGAAATAGACATCTACTTTTTCAAGAAACAACATCACAAAAAACCTCCAACACTCACAAATGACTGTCTCTTTGGCAGGAGAAGAGTTCAGGTTTTGCTGATTTTTATTATGGTTATTGGTAGCGAATTGACAGCTGCTAAATATGAACCCTCTGTAGAATAAACCTTTGAAATTAACTTCTAAGCCTCAGTTGCCAATTTTTATTCTATTGTGTTATTTTAGGAGCAGATGCTCCTGACACATTTTCATTGTTGCTCTAACAGAAAAAAATGTTGGATAGTTTTATCCCTTTTCTTTTTTTCCCTGCTCACATCTGAAGTCACATTTCAGGAGATCCTTAGTTCTAAATATCTTCTAGGGTTGGTTGAAAAATAAGTCACAGCACATTGCTGGTGATCTGAATCTTTAAAGCCTATACTTACCTGTGGATTTAGACTGAGTATCATTCTCTCTGTGGTATGTATACGTTGTTAGAACCACATTTTAATGCCCCTTGCCATAACAGCCTTATAATAAGATTATCTAGATGTTGTACATCTAATGGCTCTTGCATGGGTTCTAATTAATAGATTTCTTTAATGAATTTTAATCCAAAGTGAATTATGTGATGGCACTACTCCTGGGATCTACTCCCAAAACCAATCTACTACCAATAACTATGAAATGTAGAGTGTTATACTTCTTACTTGGAAGAACTTTCTTTTTGTACCTACTGATTCTATATAATAAAGATACAGATTTTTATGAGGTATCTCTGTGATAACATTCATGGTTGTGACTTTCCACAATGAACGGAGGATGCTAACAGTCAGCTAGAAAATGGGGTGAGCAGACTTCGAGAGGATGGGAGCCGCTCAAAACGGGAACAACACAAATCCAAGAGCAGTGGATACCAATATAAGGGCAAATTTACCTGGATGAATTGGGATTTATGGCTCCAGAGAATAGGGAGTAAAACTTAAGAGAGAATCCCAATACACAAAGAGCAATGGGCTATGAAAGACAGAGAGAAAAAGACAAATTCCAGGAGAACTACGAGAAAGGAAATGGAACCAGAACATGAAAAGTAACAAAATGTGGAAGCCAGTCATCTTTACTGATACTCAGACACTAATCCAGGATTTTTTTTTTTTTTTTTTTGGCGGTACGCGGGCCTCTCACTGTTGCGGCCTCTCCCATTGCGGAGGACAGGCTCCGGACGCGCAGGCTCAGCGGCCATGGCTCACGGGCCCAGGCGCTCCGCGGCATGTGGGATCTTCCCGGACCGGGGCGCGAACCCACGTCCCCTGCATCGGCAGGCGGACTCTCAACCACTGTGCCACCAGGGAAGCCCTAATCTAGGATTTTAAACTTCATTCTTTTCCAATCAATGATATCTTTTTTGAATCTAGACGATCAAGGAAAAAGTCTTAGAAAATAAAACTTAGCTCATAGAAATAGGAAAGACTGGAGGAGAGGAAAAAGACCTAACATTTGTTGAGAGTCTGCCATGTTCTAGGTCCTGTGCTAAACTCTTAAGAGTGACTTTTTTTTAGTCAAAGAATAGCTATGTGGTTTTTAAAACTCTTTAAAAAAAAAGGGGGGGGGGAGGGGGGTGTTAATTTTTAGGAAATAGTAATCCATGGAGAATATTTCAAAGTAATTGGGAATGAGAAAGCATGTTTTCTTTTTGTTTTTCCTTTCCTTTGCAGCTCTCAAAAGATGAAAATCTTGCCATTTTTATTTTTTAAAACTTGCCTTTTTAAATTTAGAAAATTAATAATACACTCACTCCTGGGATTATGAAGAATTTGGAGAATTTTTGATACTGTCTTTCTCTGAGGTTACCAAATCAGACCTGTCCTTGACCTTTCCTGTAGTTGAAAATGAAGTTCTCACCACAATTTATTTTTTCATTTTCCATCATAACCTAGTGGAGTCATCAAGTTCATGGGGTGGCCGTTCCTAGTACTGTGGGCTGAGGACAATAGGGAAATAGATATATTGATGAAATTACCTTACTGAGGAATTTTTCCTATTTTTTGTTCTTCAGATAAGCAAAGGTGTAAAACTCATCAGCAGAGTAATGCCAGGAAATAAATATTTATGTATCCATGTGAGAAGGTAAAAAAGTTTAGGCCTCACTTATGGATGGTCACTATTTCTCTGATCCAGCTTTCTGCTACTGAAAAGGCAAGCCATTGAATTATTTTACCAGTGGGGCAAATGAGGCCTAGAGAGGGTAAGTATTTGCCTATGTAATGAGACCAATATGAAGCTGAATGAGCTTCGGCAACTATACATCTGTTCCCTCTTAAGAGAATGCATGTTCTATTTTTAAAAAAAAAAAAAAAAAAAGAGCTGATTCGCTATCCATGGTTCTGAACCAGTGGAAAGACCGTGTTCATATATTCGCAAGAGTTTATTGAGTACCTGTAGTATTCCAGGCAAGGAGTAAGGGACAAAACAATATTTTTTCTTTGCCTCAGAGGAACTGAAAGCCTAGTGTTTCAAAATTTGATTTGTTAGTCAACTGCAATACAGAGCACTTAAAAACAAACAAACGAAAAAAGCAAACTTAGGTCCATGTTTTCTCTTTCTTTTCTTTAGTAGTTAGTATCATGCGTTTATGTTATATACATGTAGAAAGGAAGAGAAATTTGTTTCTTCTCCTCAGCTCTTTGAGTACTTAGAGCTCTTTTCACTGTTAAAGGAGAAAGCTTTTTTAAAGTAAATTATTTTAATTATAAATACTAAATACTCCTTAAAGAAAATTTGGAATATATACAAGAATGAAAGAAAGCCCCTAATGAGTTTACCCACAAACACAAATATTATAAATAATACTACTTTGAACATCTGTGAGTAGAAAACATTTTTCTGTTTAAGATAATTGCTCTAGGACATATTCTTCCATATGATTACAATGACTGGATCAATGATTACTGGTAGTTACAAGACTTTTTAAAAGGGAGTATATGCATTTGCAGGAATCCCAGCAAGATGTGGGTATCTGCTTCGAAGGCTCTCACCAGAATTTGGCTATTATCATATAAAAATTGAACTTTGATAATAATTGCTTGAAAATGAAAATAATAAAAACTGTTGATTACACACAAATAATGGGATACAGTACTTAATTTTAGAATCATGGTGTTGAAAAGCAAAATGATCATCCGTAGGTAGTGTAAGAAAGGGGAAGGGGGAAGCAATAGGTTGCTTGGGTCTGCCTAGATGTCTACCTCTAGGTTAAGTGCCCTTAAGCAGGAGCTGCTTTTTATTTTTCATTATCCATTCTTTTCTTCCTTAAGAGTTCTTGTGGAAACTGTAAAGAGTGTTCCAATATACAGCATGTAAAAGGGACAACCATTTAAAAATGTAATCTATAGTTAAGGGACTGCTGTTATTGGGGTCGTAGATTGGTAATGTGTTATAATGAGGTACTCTGTAATAAGCTTTACTGAATTCACAGAAGCTCCTGTTCTCCTGATTAATACCTTTGTGCGTGTTACCATAGAATCAATATCACATTCAGAAAATAGCAGCTAACCCTAGAGGAAGGAAGGGGAAGAAATGATCTCCCAAGTTCAGTGAGTCTAATTTGCTTGTTTGCATGTAATAGTCATAAAATCATCCCCCATTTTTGATGAAAAACTCACCTCAGGGCATAAGGACAAAAGGATAACAGGTAATTAAAATTAATGAAACAAAAGCAGTAATTATGTACGCAGTTGATCAACAAATCACTTCAGGTGGTTCCCGAATTTATTTATCTTCTTTCTCTGTGGCTAGTGCGCTGATGTGACTAGACAGGTTAGGAATCTTTACCTACTCACATCTACTGCCTTCTCCCTGGGAGATGTGTTGAATTAGAGAATGGTTCCACCTTTTTGTGAAGAATGCAGTTTGATATTACTGAAATATTTTCTGAGGTATTTCCTATTAATTCCTAAAGCCACTGTTCTCCAGTGAATGACTTTTCTGGCTAGGCTAACAATAAGGTTGGTTCCTTTGAACTGAGAGGCCTGGGAATACAGTCTTCAGTATTTTCTTTGTTTTCATTATGAACATAAAATGTTCTCAAATATTCTTCCTTATTTCTCTACAAAGAGCACATTCTCTGAAATGAAATCAGGGAGAAATTTATACATGGCTTCCTCCTTGGATCTTCCATAATTCCAAGAACTACTGCCTGATCCCAGCTACTGATGTTACCTCTGTCTTCTGAAGCTACAAGCTAACATGGTTCTTAAAGCCATTTTCATGGAAGACCTCCAAAGTAAATCATTGCTGAATCTTGCAGTAATACTTTATGGCATACTTTTTATAGCAAGGATACAATGAGATGTTTTACCTTATAGAAATCTACAGATAGCTTTTTTTCCTTTTGTCCCACTTCTAGCCAGTGAACCAGCAAAAGGGTTTACTGTTGCAGTGGGCCATTTATAATCCAAATTCCATAGCAGACTTCGGATGTATTTCCTTTGATCCCTATTTGGTGTTATATAAGTTCCCAAAAGAGAGTAGAATGTTCTTTCCAACCTCATGTAACTTCTGTTTTGTGGGCAACATGTCTCAAATTATATGCAGTATTGTAGAACAAAAGTAGCATGAAATCATTGGCAAGGAGTTACTTTTAATGAAGATGGCATTTATCATGGACTGTCCTCCCTACAGCCTGTGAGACACCAAGGAAAAATTCTAAGCCTACCCAAATTTAAAGTTATCCTAGGCAGAACATCGGATAGGCCAGATTGAACAGGCTGTGTTGAAGAGGTTTTTTCATTCAGTGCCATCCAGCCAATCTGTTCCTGGCATCATCAAAGATACTCAAGATAGCTGGCCAAGTTGTTCTTAGAATTGAAGCTCATATAGTTGATATTAGAATGTAACTTAGCTCACTTAATTTTTCTCAGAACTTTAAACTCAAAATATTCCTTCTCTTACCCTCATCTGAAATACATTAGGGATCAGAGATTGTTTAAATTGAAGGGACTATATGTATCTTCTAGCCAAGCCCCCAATTTTACGTACGTAAAAGGTGAGCCGTGGAGAGATTATGAGACTTTTCTAAAATTCAAGGTAGGCTAGGAACAAATCAGTGAAGACTTTCTCTTGAGGCTTGTACTCTGTTTCTCTGCTCCATGCTGTCTCATTTCCTTCCTTTCTTTTTTCCAACAGGCATTTATTTAATGCTGGTGTGGGTGTGTGGGGAGGTGTGGGTATGTGTGAGAGAGAGATAGAGAGAGGTGGAGAGAGAGAGAGATTCTTATTATCTTATGTTTAAGGTCATTATATTTCCAGGCCATTATATGCTATCATTACAGGATATCTCTATAACATAAAATACATGTGTTCAGTTAAGTTTTGGGCTAGATAGGGGTTTTTGATGGAGATGATTTTGCTCCCAGGGGATGTTCGGCAATGTCTGGAAATATTTTTAGTTGTCACAGTTGGGTTGGGGGATGCTGCTGGCACATCAAGCATAGAGGCCAGGCATGCTGCTTAACAACCTAAAATTCATACGACAGCCCCCACACCAGAGAATTATCTATATCAAAATGTCAGTAGTGGGCTTCCCTGGTGGCGCAGTGGTTGAGAGTCCGCCTGCCGATGCAGGGGACACGGGTTCGTGCCCCGGTCCGGGAAGATCCCACATGCCGCGGAGTGGCTGGGCTCCGTGAGCCATGGCCGCTGAGCCTGTGCCGCTGAGCCTGTGCGTCTGGAGCCTGTGCTCTGCAACAGGAAAGGCCACAGAAGTGAGAGGCCCGTGTACCGCTAAAAAAAAAAAAAAAAAAAAATTGTCAGTAGTGAAGAGGTTGAGAAGCTCTGATCCAAAATACAGAACTGTTGGAAATCTTTCTAATTTGCCTAATAGGTGGTACACTTGTAAATTTTTGAATTTTCTTGACCACAGAAGCATTTGGTCTGTAAATTTGGTCCAGAGCCAAAACATATATGTCACCACAATGCATTTGGCCCAAGAAGATATATCAAAGATTTTGTTTGTTTGTTTTAACAACTTATGATGTGGAAGAAGAAAACCTTTTTATCTTTTATTCATGGCCTGAGGAGGTCAGTGATTATCTTAGTTCTGGCTGCCATAACAAAATACCATAGACTAGGTGGCTTAAACAATTGTTATTTTCTCACAGTTCTTGAAGCTACAAGTCTTAAGATCAAGGTGTTTGTATGGTCAGTTTCTGGTGAGAGCTCTTTTCCTTACAGGTGACCACCTTCTTACTCATTCCTCACATGGCAGGGAAAGAGATAGAGACAGAGACTGAGAGACAGAGTGGGAGCATGTGAGTGTCAAGCTCTCTGGTCTTTTCTTGTAAGGACACTAATCCCATCATGAAAGCCCTGATCTCAGGTGGCCTCGGCCTGTGGCAGCTTGAAGTAGATTTCAGTTCCCTGGTCAGAGATTGAAGTCAGGCCGCGGCAGTGAGAGCGCTGAATCCTAGCCACTAGATGACCAGTGGCCAGTGACAAGGCCCTGGCCTGTCGGCTTTGTATTGTAGAAATGAATTTCCACAAAGAGACGGAAAGTAGTGAAACAAGTAAAGTGTTTATTAGGAAAAAGAGTATGTGTGAATAGACACACATGGGCGGACTCAGAGAGAGAGTCGCACCTTTGTGGTAGTTTGAATCACTTATATGGGGTGTTTCTTCCGTGTTTCCTTTGATCAGTCATCTTGCTTTGCCTGGTTCTGAGTCCATATTTGGTTTATCTCAAGGTCCTCCCATGTGTGTGCGCGCATCTCTCAGCCAAGATGGATTCTAGCAAAGAGGCCTATGGGTAGGTTGACATCACCTACTATGGGGCGGCACCCCCTCCCTTTTTGACTCCCAAGGAACCTTTCTCCGCATGTGTAGTCAGGAAGGTCTCTTTGACCTTGAGAATGAGAAATATGTGGTCTCTTTATCTCTTATCTGGACAGGACTCAACTCCTCTCTGCCCCTGCCATTACTGTTATCTTAAAGTGTCCACCAGAGGCAAAGTCCAGCTATTTACCCTGTTCCTGTTGTTATTTCTATCTGGAAGTGTAAACAGGAGGCTGGCCGTAAATGTCTAACCTGGAGCCCATCTATCTCCTGCCTCAGCCCCACCCTACTGACCTCATCTAAACCTAATTATCCCCCAAATGGCCCCACCTCCAAATACCATTACGTTGGAGGTTAGGGATTCAACATATGAATCTGGGGGAGGGACAAGTCAGCCCATAGCATTCATACCAGTAATGATGCTAAAAGTTACAGCTTTCACCTCCTTGTTTCCCCTGAGGAAAGACTCAGTTCTAAGTACCTAGTACAGTGCTCAGTGGACCAGGGATTCAGTAAATGCTTATTGACTGACTCCCTGCCTAAGAATATTCATGAGCAACTTGAATGACCTCTCTCTAGGAGGAAAAAATGTGCAGAATTGTCTGAAGCCCGTAATTTGAGAAGAAAATCAGAGGTAAAGTGAAGGGAAGCTGAGAAAGGACACCTTGTCAATGGAAAGATTTGTGTGTTTTCTGCCTTCAGTTTTTTTTTTTTTTCCTCTCTCCTTAGTACTGTGTAAATTCTGAGTTGAGTGCTAAATGGTCTTGTTCTCAAATATATGAAATTAAGCCATTTTCTTGTTATAAATGAAGACATATATATGTTTATATATGTATTTTTGGCATGGGTGTGTATCCACATATATTCTTTCATCTATAATGACTAACTAAAACAAACTAAAAGTGGCAAAGTCCTAATGCTTGGATATTTGCATAATGCATCCTTCTTATGGCCGTGAATTTTATCGAAAGCATAGGGGAGAATTTCCATGGGGTGATGGTTTTCTTCTGTTAAACAGATTCCACCTGTTATTCGCAAAGCTAGGAGCACTAGAGGTATACTAACTGTACCTTACGTGGTGTGTAATTAGGAATATCCTCAATTATCGAAGCTACGGGGGGAAACAGCAATTAAAAACAAAATGAAAATATGTACTTTTCCATGGAAGAGGCTGAAAAATTGGAAATCAAAAGGATATTTTCAAAAGTAACCTGTTGATGGGAATTCCCTGACAGTCCAGTGGTTAGGCCTCTGGGCTTTCACTGTCAAGCGCCCAGGTTCAATCCCTGGTCGAGGGGAACTAAGATCCTGCAAGCCGTGCAGTACGGCCAAAAAAAAAAAAAAAAAAAAAGTAACCTGTTCCTGCAGTGTCCTATCCAGCTGCAAATAATTAATCACTAGCGTACTTGAGAGACAAAGGGAATATGAAGTGTCACAAGCAAAGGAAAACCACGTCTCTTCTTCACGCAAATATAATCTACCAGCACTGGTAGTTCTAGAGTGCGTGTTTGTAGTAATGACCTTATGGTTTGTAGAGATTTAATGGTTGTTACCTATAATTCCTGTAGAATTATTGAGTCAGGAAGCATTGTGCTTTTGATTTGGAGCATCATGGTGTCTTGTTTCAGGAGGGTTCTGTATCAGGATGGGTGATGGACAGTCTTGCTGTGGATTTTGGGTTTTGGCTGCTGAGAAGCAGTGTAGTAGAACAGACACTGGAGCAGGAAGCCCACCCCGAGATGTTAGCCCTGGGCTCTGTCATTCATTGTTATGTAGCTCAGTGAGTCACTGATCTTTGAGCTTCAATTTCATGAAATATAATCTGAGGATAATAATCCATAGCCTACCTACATCACAGGCTTGTTGAGAAGTCCATGTTGGATAGTATATGTGAAAAAACAGGCAAACGATAGCATGTTACATCTGAGCTAACTATAGCATTATTATTTTAATGGTTATTATTATGATTTTTAAATGATTATTATTTTAATGACTACTAAATTAGTAGTTCTGTTTTTCTTCTCGATTTTTAAATATTTGGGCATTTTCTCTTCAGAGTTAAACTGGATAATCACAACAGCAAATATCTGTCATGTGCTTAAAAGTACCAGAGGTTTGTTTTTTCTTTCCCTAAGAGTTTGACATATATTAACTTATTTAACCCTCCCAACAACACTATAAAGGAGGTAAAACTGTTCTTATCCATATTATAGAGATGTTAAGACGATAATGAATGAAACACAGATAATAAGTCATAGAGCTAGGATTTAAAGCTGAATTCTTTTTCTTAAGCACTGTGCTCTGTGATGACAATAAGATATGAATGTCATATGTATAGTGGCAGGTGAATCAGAATTTAAAGCACAGCATGCCACCCATGTCCTTACTTGGTTTTTAATAGCAATTCTGAAGTCATCTCTGTAGTAGTAATAATAATAATAATAATAATAAACATGTTGAATAAGATGCCAATGCTTTACATGGATCTTTTATCCTTTGCAATAGATCTTGTGTAAGTACTCATTGTTATTGTTCTTATTTTAAATTGAGGAAACTGGGGCTCAAAGAGGGAAATAACTAGACCAGACTCACATAGTAGTTAATGGTTGAACTGGGTCTGATAGAGACTGTCTGGCTCTAGAACCTTTATTCCTAATCGCTACATTATGTTGCCTCTTTAAAAAAGTTTTTTAACACCTTGTCACATTCCTTCTGCTTGTATAATACTAAACAGGTTTTCTGAGGCAACAAAGTTGTATTCTAATCACAATGGCCAATTTAGGGCAAAACTCTATCTTATGTATGAATTGTTGATATAAATCAATTGTGGTTTTTGTTTATTTTCACGTAAGAGGATTGATCTGTTCTTCTAGGGAGGACTTGTGGTAGTATCCATCACCTGAAGAAAGACAGTGAGTGCGTATGCACGTTAATCTGACAGATGGTCAGAGTTTAGAGCTCAGATCTAACTTTTGCATTGCCCATAATAAATAAACCATATTGGAAGGTTTGAGTGTGCAGAGGGAACACAGGGAATTGATTTAGGACAACCTGCTAAATGACCTTATTTTACATTAATATATTGACCAAATTTTAAAAGTCATGCCCTTCATAAAATGGCCTAAGGATGTGTATATGAAAATTAAAGTATTAATGCAGACACATAAAACATAAGGCAGCAGCAGTGTAAAACACACAGCAGGGAAGTCCTTCGGGGTATGCTAACATAAAAATGGACTCGTTATGCGTGTAGGTACACACTAAGTCCTAATGACTTTCCAATAATTTGCATGCTAAATGATTATCACAAAAATACTCATTATGTCATTGGTTCAGGGTTTTAAACTGGGTCTTTGTGGGCTCAAGGTCATTGCCTTATTCTAAAGCCAGTTTCGGCTACTGTATTCAATCTGCAACGGCCTGGTCGGAATCTTAGATACAATTATGTCCCCATTATTTGGCTGATTGACTGAAAAGCTACACTTTCCTCATTCCAGCTATGCATTACCATGGAAAAGGCCTAGTATGTTTTGAACTAAAAGCAATGACAGTTAATTGGAATGAAATCTTTCCATTATCAGGCTTGGTGAAAGTTTCTTAGTGACTTGCCCATTGTGTTTATTTGTATTTATTTGTTTATACTCCATCTTGTCTGAGATGAGTTTGATATGTTCCCTTATGAGTTGTTGCTGCTGAATTCTGAATTCAGAATCAATATTCTGAGGTAGTGATGATCAAGGTAGCACAGGTACATTCCCAAGTGTCTGTCTTGATTAGTTCTCTCATGGACTAGGAAATAAAATTCTACTGACAAGGACATGACTGTCGGGTAATGGGGAATTGTAGATTGTTGTGTGTGTGTTTTTGCAAACCCTGCCTGTGAAGAAGGTAAGTAATTCCTTTAGAATTGAAGGCTAAAATGAATGAGTTATGGGGAAATGGGGTTTTCTGAGAGCCAGATGTCCACAGACAACCCAGTCCAGAACCGACAGTTTTAGTGGCTATGTTTCTACTTTAGTTTTGTTTTCGTGTTTGTTTGTATGTCTGTGTTTTTGGTTTTGGAGGTGGATCAGGCCAGATAGGGCAAAGGAGTAAATATCTCTGTTCTAGAAACTGGTTCATCTCCATCTTTCACACACTGACTTCAGGACTTTTGCCCAGTCCCAGACTCCAAGAAGAAAATCAGGCTGGGGAGTCCTTCAAGAACCTCTGTGTATCTTTGTTGGGCTCACCCATTTGTTTGCATGTAACTTCCTTTGTTTTTGCTTTTATTTTCTACTTAAAATCAGTACTAAAAATTAGACTAGGAGAATAATGAGAGTCCAAATATACCTGGATATTTTAAAATTAGGGAATTACAGTAACCCAATATCACCAAACTATTACTAATAATTATTCTTAATAAGATTTTTATAAATTTATTTATTTTATTTATTCTTGGCTGCATTGGGTCTTCGTTGCTGCACATGGGCTTTCTCTAGTTGTGGCGAGTGGGGGCTACTCTTTGTTGCGGTGCGCAGGCTTCTCATTGCGGTGGTTTCTCTTGTTGTGGAGCACAGGCTCTAGGCGTGTGGGCTTCAGTAGTTGTGGCACTTGGGCTCATTAATTGTGGTTTGCAGGCTCTAGAGCACAGGCTCAGTAGTTTTGGCGCATGGGCTTAGTTGCTCCGCGGCATGTGGGATCTTCCTGGACCAGGGCTCGAACCCGTGTCCCCTGCAGTGGCAGGCGGATTCTTAACCACTGCACCACCAAGGAAGCCCTGTTTTTAATAAGTTTAAAATATTTCATAAGGCATTATTGCCTCGTCTATAATAAGCTCAAGAAAAATTCTTTCAGTCCTGTGGGAGCAATCTCATCCTCTAGTATTGATAAAGAAATACTGAGCTCTTTTCTGGTAGTTGCATAGACATTTGTATGAGAGTGGATTGAGCAGAGAAAGCCATGCCTATTCATCTGCTTTTAATAACTTTCTGCGGGCTCCTCTTCGGAACAACCCTGTGTGCCTTTAAGGTTTTATTCTCAGACAAGCAAAATGGGTTTTCAGGCAGTCAGAGCCCAGAAAGATAAATCTAGAGTCAGAAGGGTATATCACTTATTTATTTCCTGTCTCTCAGGTGGGTGTGTCAGAAACCTGACCAAGATAACTACCAAGATAACCAGTAAACCCAAGAATGAGGGTGCTATGACTATTCATTTGATCATGCTTCCAATATGGAATCATCCCTTATTGGAGACTCTAAGTTATTGAATTTATTCTTCGTGCTGTCTATCTAGACTTGATTTTTGCATTCCCTGTTCTTTTTTGCCTGATCTTGGAAAATTATCTCCTTGCTTCCAGTCTGTTTTTCAGAATCACCCTCAAACACCTAATGAATGGTATCAAAGTGACCCAGCTGAGTGATAATTTAACCTCTCTCTAACCATGATCAGAAACCTTTGCTGATCACCATGTTTCCATATATTTATAATACCTACAATATATAATACCTATAAATATATAATATATTTATATTATAATATAACAGTTTTTTTTTCAAGCTGTGGGTTGTATCCCATTAAACATGTATTTAGAGGGTCCTACTAGTTTCCTAAACAAACACGCAAATGAAGTAGACTACAATAAATATAAAATAGAATAGAAAAATATGAGTACATAGTGAGGTTAGTTATTTTTTCTTGAAACTTTTCATCCAATTTTAATATCATTCATATACATATAAATGTTTAGTGTGTATATATATGTATAATATATATACATGTGAAGAATGTGCATGTATATAAACATATACATATAAATGTACTAGATTATCAAGTAAAATGTATTTCTTTCTATGGGTCATGTTAAAAACACTTGGGCTTCTTTATTGTAGGATAAAGTCCAAGTACTCCGTCTGATCCTAAGACTATCATGATCCACTCCTTTACCTCTCCAACACCACTTACCTAGTTTAGATCCTATCTCCCAGCCGTATCAAACTGTTCAACACACAATATGAAGGGTTTTTTTTTTTTTACCTCTTTGATTTTACTTACGCTGTCCCCTCTGCTATGAATTTCATTCTCTTCCTTCATATAGTTCATCCATGTAATTTCTATTTAACATTTTTTTGCTTAGCTCAGATACAAACCCCCTCAAGAAGCTTCCCTGAAATTCCCATTTCCCAGTGTGGAGCAATGTGCCCCTTTCTTGATTTCATGAGCCCCTTGTCACAACTAAAATATAGCACAGTGATTAAGAGAGTGGGCTCCTTGGAGCCAAATTGCCTTGTTTCTTGAATTCTGACTCTTTTACTGCTATCTGTGTGACTTTCAGCAAGGTACTTACATTTTATGTGTGTCTCAGTTTCCTAATTTGTAAAATTAAAATAATAATAGTATCAACCCCACAGAATGGTTGATTAAATGAATTAATGTATGATAGGTACACAGCCTAGAGAACTTGATCAACAAATATAAACTAGTATTATAGTGGTATGTTTGCTTCTGCCTCTAATGAACATTCTCCATGTGAAAATTCTTTTTCTGTTTAAAGGTACCTCTGGCAAGCAGTATTTCTGTCTCCTCTTATCTGGATGCCTTAAGGTCGTGAACTTTTTATGTTGAGGTGGAAAGGAAAGGGCACAAAATTCTTTTTAATCATCAGTCACCAATGAGATGAAGTTGTGGAAAGAGAAGAAAATCACCCCCAAGTGCCTTAAATTACAGGGCAAGAGTCTTGGATGAATCCAGCTGCTGAAGAAGCACCTTCTGGGGCTGCATTTACGTAATTTCAGGTCTTGTCTACCACCCAATCCAGAGGCACTTTGTAAAGTGTAAGTTTGGCCTCTAGCCTTCCAATTTCTACTATACATTGATAAACCTTCCAGCAAACAATCTTATTTAGGGCCCAGGGTCAGAAAACTCTGGCAATCATAAAAATGTTCCAATTGATTCACCATCGATATGTACATGAGGGTGAAAACAAAAGACAATGTAAGTTGGAAAAAAAAAATCAAAGTTCCATTAATTCGATCCCCTCCCCAATAAATGCACTTTCTAATAGCTTCTCTCACTCAAGTTTCTACTCTCCTCTACATCGATGCAACCTTAAATGTACCCTAATTGTTTTTTTAAAGGCCAAATTGTGTTGCTATCTAATTTTCAGGCGAGATAAAGTGTAAAGCTGCCTTTAGTTGGGTATATTCCCAGCCTGGGGGTTTTAATTCCCCATAAGTAGTGTAGTAGGTAGATAATTGATTGCTAAGATTTGCTACTGTGCCAATTGAGGTGGGTTTTAAAGCTATAATTATTAATTTTCCAGTTTTCAGGATTTGTGATGCATGGTTTTAATGTTGTCCTTGTCCCTCTCAACCCATCATGAACATCCCTGGGCCACTGCCTGCCATCACTAGACTGTACATGGTCTGGAGGCAGAGACACATCCTTCTTATTAAAAGGAAGATTCAATTTGCACCCAAGACATTGCCCCAATACAATCAGATGAATTGAAAAAAACTTTGGAAAAACAAAAACACTAAGATAAAAGCAGTGTTCTCTGGCATGTTCATTTCAGGGGAATTACTCATGGATTTTGGTATTTGAGAGATTTCTAGAATACAGTCCTCCAGTGGAGAAGATAAACTGGATTCATACTTACCTTTCCCTGAGAGTGGATCAGGTGTATAATCCTGGCCATGGCCCAGAGGCAGATGTGCCAAGACTAGTCAATAAATAAATGTAACCCACTTGGCCATATATTAGTATCACCTGGGGAGTTTTTATAAACTCATAGTGCCCAAACTGCGCTCCAGACCAACTAACTCAATCTTTGAAGGAGTGAAACCCAGGCATCAGAATTTGTTAAAAATCCCTAGTTAATTCCAGTATGTAGTAAAGTTTGAGAACCATTATTCTAAGAAAACTTTAATAGATAAGCGTTATGAATCCAATGATTTATAAATTAGTTCTCTGATAATACTTTCATTTTTCTTTATGAATTAGGGAAAAGTGACAATCAGAAGATCATTTTTATCCCCATTCCTTCCTAGGAAAAGGCATTTTTCAGTTCCCATTGGTTATCAATCTAGTGCTGGCTGCCAGTAGTACCAGATGTCAATATTTTAAAAATATTCTAGGGCTTCCCTGGTGGCGCAGTGGTTGAGGGTCCGCCTGCCGATGCAGGGGACACGGGTTCGTGCCCCAGTCCAGGAAGATCCCACATGCCACGGAGCGGCTGGGCCCGTGAGCCATGGCCGCTGAGCCTGCGCGTCCGGAGCCTGTGCTCCGCAACGGGAGAGGCCACAACAGTGAGAGGCCCACGTACCACCAAAAAAAACCTTATAATATCAAAACGTGTTGTAAAATTAACAGGCATGGATGGAAGCAGGACAAGATGAAATGGCCTTCACTTTTCGCCTTCATGCTGAAAGAGACGATTTCCTCCAAGGAAGGATAATTAAGTCCCTGAGAAAGTGTTCTTTGATCTTTTTCCCTAGAGATATACTAAAATAAGAGGGATGCTCTTTTTGTCAGACAATAATATTATAATACATGGTGGGGAGAGGCAGGGGATGATGCAGTTTTGTTTTAGTTCATCATCAGTGTTCTTATACTTCTTAGTCATTAGTACTCAATGTTGAGATTTCCAGGAATTGGGCCACCACCCACTTTTTGATCTTTGATGGTCAGCCTCAGAACTGTCATGGTGCTGGGGGGGTATGTCATTTAGCTTGCTGATGTGTTACAATGAGTGTATACTGAGGCACAAGGTCTAGTGGAAGTCAACTTGTCCACCATCTTGGACCTATTTGGTTCTAATCAGTTTATGTCGTGTCCTTGGGCTATGTCATTCTTTTAAAGGTTGTGCCCTGCCCTCTTCCCTCCTGTTTCAATTTGACTGTAGCTTTTACAAAACTTCACTGCACTGCCACCAACAAATATTTTCTACATCACCAGGAATGCTTAGACATGTCATCCTAGTTGTAGTTAGCCTCTGAAAATATATTTTTTTTAGATTCTAACAATCTACGATTCAAAATTCTTGAGGAGAATTTTCAGCCCAGACCGCATCCAAAATGTTTCCTGATATTATGTATCAGTTGCTTCATGGGCATTCAATAAATGGCTATCATTTAATAAATAGCATCTATTCAATAAACAGGTTGTAGCTCTGTATTAGTTTTCTATTGCTGCTACATAATAGGTTACCACAAAGTTGCAGCCTAAAATAACATCCATTTATTAGTTCACTTTTCTGTAGGTCAGAAGTCTTGCTTCTCTGCTTAGCATCTCATAAGGCTAAAATTAAGGTGTCAACTGGACTAGGCTCTTACCTGGAGATTCTGGGGATGAAACTGCTTCAAAGTTCCTTCTGATTGTTAGCAGAATTCAATTCCTTGTGGCTGTAGGACTAAGGTCCAAATTTCCTTACTGGTCATCAGCTAGGGGGTCATTCTTAGCTCTTAGAGGCAGCTTTGCCATCCTTGCAGTTGGCACCCTGTCTTCAGTGCATGCCGCATTTTCCTCATGCTTTGCATCTCTCTGACTTCTCCTCCTGCCTGATTCCAAAGCCACCCCTATATTTTAGGTATTTGTTAGAGTAGCACCCCAATTCTGGTACCAAAATCTGTGTGCTTTTTCTATTGCTACATAATTGATTACTGCAAATGTACTGGCTTAAAATGATACCTCTTTATTATTTCACAGTTGTGTGAGTTAGAAGTCGAGGCAGGCTTACCTGGGTTCTCTGCTCAGAGCCTCACAAGGCTGAACTCAAACCGTCAGCTAGGCTGCGCTCTTACCTAGAGGCTCTGGGGGAAAAACCCTTTTCCAAATTCATTCAGGTTGTTGGTAGAACAGAGTTCCTTGAATCTGTAGTTCTGAAGTCCCTGTTTCCTTATTGGTTGTCAGCAGGGGGCTGCTCTTTCCTTCTAGAGGTCATCCACATTCCTTCTCACGGGGCCCCCTCCATTTCCAAAGCAGTAAAGGTGTGCTGAGACCTTTCCATGCTTGCATCTTTCTGACTTTTACTTCTGTTTTTATATCCGAAAAAAATCCTTACTTTTAAAGGGTTAGATTGGGCCCACCCAGCTAAAACCTTTTTGCATATGTATATATATCATAGATGTGATATATCAGCACGTTCAAAGGTTCCACCCACACCCAAAGGGAATAGGATTGTACAAAGGCAAGGGTCATTGCAAGTCATGCTTAGAATCTGCGGAACTACAGCACCTCTAGGAAATATGCAAGGCATAAAGTTGTGTGTGACTCTAGCTGACCTAAGAATGTGTGTAATATGGTAAGATGATATGGGCAAAGTGTGAAGGTGGCTGTAACGTATGGGTTAAGTAGTAATAACAGTGTCTACTTAGTGAAATCCTTTAAAATCACTTCTAAAAGCATTGCCCAATTTGTCCTTCACAGAAGCCCCGTGAGGTAGAGTTCATTAGTCTCATTTTACAGAGGAGGAAACAGGCTCAGAGACCTTAAGTGAATTGATGAAGGTCTCCAAAATACTGTCAGAACTGAGGCTTGAATCCAGATATATTTGATTTCAAAATGCTTAAACACTGCATGCTGTTACTTCTGGTACCTTCTGTACACAGTTTGTGCCCCTCATGAGGACCACTATGTGGACCACCCCATACTTTTTCCATCTTCAACTCCATGTTCCTCCACGTGAAGCCCAGTTAGCCACTGAGGTCTTCAGCATCCTCAGGGAGACAAGGAGAACCAGCGGGGTCCTTTCTTCTTCACTTCTTAGGTTCTCTCACCCCTAGCGTAGACTGCCCCAGCAGGCCTCCTGTCTCCAGAGACCTTCATCTGAGGAACAGGCATCTCTCTCTCTCTGTGTGTGTATCCCTAAGCCACAGAGGTGTGTATACAGCTCAGTGACAAGTTCTGCTTCACTCCTATGACAGTAAGGACAGCAACTGGCCATGACGTGGCAGTGTCCCCACAGGCAGCTGCTATGAGAGTTTCCTTTGAAGTCTCTTTTATTTAACTTGGCTATTTGGTGGGGAACACAGAACAAGACCTCTGTGTTCCCTGTCAGGAATACTGTCTCCTTCACGACTCTCAAATCATCTTATATGGATTAGAAAGTATATTGGGGAGGGGAGGTTGGAGTGGGTGGAGAGGCTCCCTGACAGGGAATCTGACCCCATCTTATTTAGAATATAAAGTATTTATTTGTTCTTGGTCCTCATAGTTATTCTCAAGCTGCCAAGGCAAAGGCAGCAAGAGAAGAACCATTTGATAAGGTGATACTTCCGTTCAGTGCTGGTTTCATAGTATTTTCTCAATAAATGAACATTGAAGATGGTTGTCAAGGACTGCAGTGTCATTTTAAGTAACTATTGAAAAAAGTACAGCTTCTCACTTTTCTGCTGGTCTTGTTTGCCTTCTTATCACCACCAACTTTCATTCCAAATTTCTTTCATCTTATGCAAAAGAAAAAATATCCTGACCACAGAAGGAATTCCTCCAAGTTCTGTCAGTCAAGCTAAATCATTTTAACCCGGAGAACAGAACGTGCCTTTGCCGCTCCTGTACAGTTTCGTTCTGTCATTGTGCCAGCTGGCTCTCATTTATTTAAATTCTTAACTAGAATCTATTTAAATATGTCTAATTTATTATAAGTAATTCAATACATGTCGAGGTAATTAAGTGATATGACAATATTGGTCATAATGGAATTAATCTTAACACAGTATAAATAAAAAATTAATAAACATGTGAAGTTGGTCTGTTGTGGATTTCAAAACTGAAATACAATGTAAATCAGTATGCATTAACAGAGGGCAAGGAAAACCATGAGACTGGAGAGGACAGATTTGCTTTCAGAAAGCAAACTTTCAGACTCTATGAACTTGGCTCCAAGTGGTAGTGACAGTCGGACTAAGTGTGTATGTTGTCTCCACGTTGTCATCTTGCTTATGAACTTCGTTCAGCCCTGAAAATCTAGATGTTGTCCTGTATTTGTGTAGTGTTAGTGATTCCTAAGTTAATAACATCAATAGTAGACTGAAAAGTGTATATGGTTGGCTCACGTTAAGGGGGAGCAAATACTTACTGGACTTCTTTACATTTAGAAAATGACCAATTGCTATTTATATATATATATATTTTGTGTGTGTGTGTGTGTTTGTGTGTGTGGTACGCGGGCCTCTCACTGTTGTGGCCTCTCCCATTGCGGAGCACAGGCTCCTGACGCGCAGGCTCAGCGGCCATGGCTCACGGGCCCAGCTGCTCCGCGGCACGTGGGATCCTCCCGGACCGGGGCACGAACCCGTGTCCCCTGCATCAGCAGGCAGACTCTCAACCACTGCGCCACCAGGGAAGCCCTATATATGGTTTTGATCAGACCTGTTATATATGGGAGAACTTTGGAGGAATGTTTACCAAAAAAAGCAAAAGGCAAGTGTCAATTATCAACTGCAAAGGAATGTATACGATATTTCTTTAGCTAAGACTTAAAGCAGATTGTGACACTAAGGCAGATGCAAGTTGGCTGACCAGGCTCAAAAATTAAAACATGTTACCAAAAACAAGCGTAGAGCCCAGATAACTTCAGATTATCAGGTCGCTCTATCTGTTTCTCCCCTTGACTTGCTGCTTGTAGAAGCCACTTGGTTTGAGTGGGGGGACTCACTTGTTACTCATGGGTAATTTAATAGAAGGAAGGTTATGTGGTTCAAGTCTTGATCAGACCTGATTGTTAACACTAGGTGACTAAGGGGAAGTTGTTTTCAACTGTGTAGTTTTGAAGACCTGCTATGCTAAAAAGAAATATACGGAAATTATGCAAACTCCCAAAGTACTTGGGGTACTAAATTCTGTATGATTGAATATATATATGGTTGAAGTCATTTTTGTTGCTCAGTATTTGAAATAAAAATGTCTAATTTTTAACTCAAATTAATATTTAAGCTAATTGACAAAGGTTTTAGATTTCAGTCTTAGAATTATATCCCCAGAGCTGCTGAGGAAATAAAAAAGAAATACAAATATGAAGAAGGATGTTGCCTACAAATAGTAAATGCAGCTATAATTTCTTATGTAATTGGCAGGTTGGCATTTTTAAAGAAAGGAAAGAGATTATGTATTTTTTTAAAGTCTTTATTTAAAACAAGAATACTGTTTTACAAAAGAATTTATGTTGAAAGTGAGAAATTTGTAATAATGCTGTAAAGTGTATTTTTCCAAATGCCTGATTAAGGCTCACAGATACCACAGGGTTAAGCAGAATAGTATTAATTACTACTTGAAAATGACTTTGTGAAATAGCAAAATGTCTATGTTCCATTGTGTGTATATGAAATATACATATGAAATCAGCTTTAGTAGTTCTTATGGGGTTGATATTGGTGCCCTTTTCATTATTTCATACTTTTATGGTCTTATCTTAATCTTCTGGTTCTATTTAAGCCACAAAGTTTATTTCATAGAGCAATGTTGCTATTGATTTTCTTTTCTATTTCTTTCTTAGAGTAATTCTGCCGAAGTTGCTGTGTAAACATCACAGGAACTAGAAGCAATCACTCTGTTTTAAGATGAAGTTTTACCCTGACAGTGTTTATAAGCAGAGTTTTACATTCAGAAGATTGCAAACTTTATACAAGATTTTTGAAGATCTTCAACAAATTTATTTTCCTGGTTTGAGATAGCTTGCCAAAGAAAGCAGTTTTACTTGATGCAAGTGCCAGTAATGTTTTCTCCTTAACACCATATGAAACACTGCGTAGTTCTTAAGTAGTTTATTGCCATGAGTGATAGGTCCGTTCCATGAAACCAAAACGTAAAAAACAGTTTGAATGGATGAGGAGCAGTTTACATACAATTCTGGTCAAGTTACCCACTTGTTACTAAGTTGTATTAAAAAGTTGATATCAGGCTTCCCTGGTGGCGCAGTGGTTGAGAGTCCGCCTGCCGATGCAGGGGACGCGGGTTCGTGCCCCGGTCCCGGAGGATCCCACATGCCATGGAGCGGCTGGGCCCGTGAGCCATGGCCGCTGTGCCTGCGCGTCCGGAGCCTGTGCTCCGCAGTGGGAGAGGCCACAGTGGTTAGAGGCCCGCGTACCGCAAAAAAAAAAAAAAAAGTTGACCTCTTTAATACTGGCTAACAGCTGGTAACTTTCAAATCAAGTGGCCAAAGTCAATGTTTCACTTGTTTTCAAGACAATCCTTTATTGCACTGACTTCAAACTTTTTTTTTTCCTTCTAAACTCTTGTGCATCATGGACTCAATCAGCAGAGTGATTTGCATAAGGAAGTTCCCAAAACCTTTCCTTCCTTCCTTCATTCATTCAACACATTTTACTGAGCAACTTCTATGTGCCTGACACTAAACAAAGGCAAAAAATAAGCAAGGTTCCTCTTTTGAGGAGCTCACTGTCTAGTAGGAAGATAAACAGACATTATAGTGATTATTCTCGAACACATTGCTGACTGTCAAGGCAGATAAATCAAAAATTTACTGGATATTCCAGATGCTATAACACTTTACTTACCATAGAAGCAGGCTTCACCAAGAAGGAACTGGTCTGGGTCTGAAAGGAAAAGTAGTTTTTCTGTCAAAACCCTCTATTCTGCCTTTGTTGTTAAGGAATCATCTTAAACAAGAGCATGGATGCACCTCACCTCAGGGGACTATGCAGCAATAGTCAGCCGGACATTCTCAGCGTTTTTAACCCATGGCTTGAATCTGTCCATCGAATCCAGTCCCTGAAAATACCAGGCTCCTCCTAGGAGACGCATCCATTAGTTTGGAGCCAAATGATTTTAATTCTAGTCCAAATTTTGCCACTAATTTATTGTTACCTCAGTTTCCTTATAAGCTCATAACTGGAATTTAGTTCATAATTCTTGCTCTACGCAATTTATAGGACCATTTTAAAGATGAAATAAGATAATAGGTGCAAATATTTTTTTGTAAAGTAACATGCATTTTACAGATGGGCGGTGGGCGGTGGTGACATTCTCTGTAAAGTACCACTGAAGTACTACAGAAAGTCCTGGCAGTTATGACAGATTATGACAGATTATGTTTCTAGAATAGGTATATGTATTGAAATGAGGCATGTCAAATCTAGTTGTTCCCCAGAAATGCTATTAATAGGGATTACATTTCCAACCAGTAGCCTAATGCTCAAAATTATAGACATCATAACACATGCCATCTGTAATCAAATATTACGTCAATTTTTCATGTTACACTAGGCCACTATTCAATGAAAAGCTTTCTCCAAAAAATAGTGTATATAATTTTAATTTTTAAAAGTCCAGGAAATAATCTCACACTGTTAAGTGGACTCTATAAAATCCTTATCTTCTCAGAAATGCCTGATTTAATTTGTTGCAACAAATGAACAACACCAAAAAGATCACAAATCTGAACTAGAGTTCTTTGGATACTGTTTGGCAGGCATCACTGAGAGCAGTTTGGGAAGTCCTTTTGCCCACTTGAGTGTTTTTAAGCAATTCTGAAGGATATATTTAGGGTGTATTTACCTGCTCACCTATTCTCTCTCTCACTTTTTTTTTTTTTTTGATAATTTTATTTATTTATTTTTTGGCTGCGTTGAGTCTTCGTTGCCGCACATGGACTTTCTCTAGCTGTGGCTAGCGGGTGCTACTCTTCGTTGTGGTGTGCAGGCCTCTCATTGCGGCGGCTTCTCTTGTTGCAGAGCACAGGCTGTAGGTGCGCGGGCTTCAGTAGTTGTGGCTCACGGGCTCTAGAGCGCAGGCTCAGTAGTTGTGTTGCACGGGCTTAGTTGCTCCGCAGCATGTGGGATCTTCCCGGAACAGGGCTCGAACCCGTGTCCCCTGCAGTGGCAGATGGACTCTCAACCACTGTGCAACCAGGGAAGTCCTGCTCACCTATTCTTAATGTAAAATTTTGTGTAACAAATTGCTGATCTTTCTTTCTGTAATGAAGTTTCTTGGTTTTTTCTTTAGTTGTCATCTTAACAGTACTAGCAGCTGTATCTAACCTGATACAAGAAAAAGCACAAACCCTTGATCACACTCAATTTTGTATTCTTTGATCCCTCATGATACCAAAAAGCCATAAAGGTTTGGCTTGAATTGTAGACAGATCCACAGGTTATTTATTGTTGAGCTTGATGCAGAATTTCACAAGTCACAAATCCTGCATGTTATCTTACCTATCAGATTATCATGATTGTGGAAACAATGCTTTGTAAACATTTAGAATATTTGGCTATAAAGTAATGAGGACACACTTTTCACAAGCACACCAAGTCTTAGACATTGAGGATATTTCTCTTACACAGCATAATCATGTCATGCAAAGTAATTTTGGAGCTATCTCCAGTATCAGTGACCAGCCACAAAGTTAAAAGTCCTCATTATTTTATAACTACGGATCACCCTTTTTCCTCCCAAGATGAGTTCCCTAGTTTTTTGTCTCTTTTGCATCTCCCCTTTGTAGGCTTTCTCACACAGGCAGAGAGGACCCCAGTGAAGGACGGGGCTGCATCTTTGAATGGCTTCTTCCAGCATTAATTGCTTAAAGCTGCTTACTACTCAGCATACATTTTACGCATTTGACTTAAAATATCCGTACTAGCAGTTTATGCCTTAATAACATAAATCAATTTTGAACCATTAGCTGTATTTTTTACTGTACCCATTGTTTATTGTACTGAGAGACAATAAACAAAAGTTGAACTTTTGAAACAGGTCCCTATTTTGAGAAGAGTTTTGGGTTTTTTTGGAGGGGGGCAACAAATACTTTGAAATTTTCCAATGATAGAATGGCAATTTGGCACAGTTTATAATCCTCCAAATAGTCAAGATCTGAAGATTGTTATCTGGGTGAAATTCCATTCTAAGCAATATGCTCTGGAACTTCAAAATTATTTACCAAAGATTGAAAACAGAATGTTTGTCTTTGTTGGTTTTGAGGCTACTTTTGAGCATCTGTCGGTTATATCATTGTGAAATTCTGTAAACACATCAAGAAGCCACTGATCAGTTCCTTGACTGTGATCTTATCAAGGCTGGCCCTCTTGCTGTTTCAGCAGAAGTATATAGCATATTGTTTTAACTTCTAAAAATTGAAAAAGAGACTTTCATTTCTGGAACCAGCATTTTCTATCTCTCTGATCAACATTGTCTGCTGTTCATTTTCTGCTTGAGTGAACTTAAAGGAAGGCGGTTACCTTGCATGTGATGAATGGTAGGTGATCTTTGGCTATCCCCATCTTGGACAGTTTTTGTCTTATGCTGACAAGAAATCTTCTCTATCTCTATGGACTCCTAATAATACTTCATAGAATCATTTGTTTCCTTACAAAATGCCAAAAAAGTCTATCCTTTAATAAACAGTGTAACCAATAAGTGATGGAGAAGGAATTATTAACCTTTTCCACTGTAAGGAAACGTGGATCTCCAGCAATTAGTTTTGCCCTTATTACAAACTGTATTCCACCGGTGATGCCATAAATACCTTCATGTAACAAAACATAGCTGTGTCAGAAACAAATCAGTGGCTTAACTGTCAGCTTCTTGGTTTCTCAAGAGAAGGTCTTTGTTCCCTTCACAAGGAACTTCAATTTTTAATTACATTCATCAGTTTAGACACTTCAAAGTAAACCATTTGCTTTTTCGGAAAAATCAGACTCAGGACATTTAACATTGGAATAATAATGTCGAGAACCCTTTCTTTTCTCTTCCAATTGCACTAGGTATCGCCCTGTTCCAACATAATTTAATTTCTTCTGGTGTTTTCTGAAGTAAATGCATGTAAGAAAATGCACTGTCTGTGAATGTCAGCAAATGGTGATGAATGGCTTAACTAGGAAATGTGTTACGCTTAAATGGATTAAATCTGGGAAATATTTAGCTGTGCACTTTGTACTGCATTCACATCCTGCTGGGCTGAAGAATGGTGCCCAGAAATGTACAAAGACAAATGTACCAGTGATGCAGATGCTCGTTAGGTTTTCTGTTTCTGAAGGCTCTCTCTCCAGCAGCTTCATTTCTTTTCCTGTAATTCCCCTCCCCGGTTATCTCACCCCGTACTAGCAAGGGTTTATCTATCCACTCTCTGCAGATTACTCCAAAGCTTATATTTCCAGCTCTAACTCAACCAGGAAAAGATCCCCACAACATCTCACACTTAGCATGTCAGGAAGATCTTCCCACCGTACAATTCCTTCTCTACACCTGTTGGCAAGAGAGCGTTTTCCCCAGGAATTCAAGGTGACACTGTAAAACATACCTTGGAGTTTTTCTCACCGCAGCCTTACCAAGGTTGGCTGACTCTTTGCATTGTCTCCTCCAGCATCTGTTCTTTCCTTTCCATTCTTACTGCCTTCATTTCAGCTGCTGAGTTCACTCTTCTGCCATGCTACTGACAGGTTCCCTGCTTCTCCCTCCCCATGTCCAAATCCATCCTGTACACACCTTGAAACAAATGTTTTTTAAAACACAGCTCTAAGCATTAATTCAATAACTATTTGAGTGCTTATTATGTAAAAGTTCAATAATGTTGAATTGATTACATTCTACCCTCAAGGATCATATTGTCTTTACTATTATATATCAGATATATATATATATAATATATATAGCATATCATATATAGTATATTATGTATCATATATAATATGTATAATACATATGTAATTCTATATGTAAATATTATGAAAACCTTTGCTTATCTGTTTTTCTGTTATGTCTTTACCATGCTATTTTCTCTGCCTGAATGACTGGTTCAAAGCTTAACTTCAAGACACAGATACAATGCCAACTCCTCTTGGAGGAAAATCCATGTGGAGATTTTCTCAACTTGATTTTATTTAGGAATGCTTGCATGTTTCATCACCACTGCTAAATGTCAGTATTCTCTGAGTCAGAACCTATATCATATCCACCCCCATGACCATCCACACTGCCTGACAGAAGGCATTGTAATGCACTGGTCAAGCAACCAGGCTTTAATCCCTACCCTGCTCTGAACAGCTATGTGTCCTTGACTGGGCTACTTAATACCTACTGGTTAAGATTGTTATGAGGCTTAGCAGAGATAATACACATGAAGTACTTAGTACAGCCCCTGGAACATAATAGCACTCAATGTAAGTGTTAGTTGTTACTCTTCTCTTAGTACATGCGTGACACTTAAGAGACAACCAAAAAGATATTTTCCTGCAGCAGTTTTGTGGCTTGTGAATTGCACGTGCTCTGACATGTGAGAAGGAGTTTAAACCAGTAGCAGTACTATGTGCCCTCAGGGCTCACTTCTGACTGGCTTGGCAGAGACCTTTTAGGAAATAGGTGAGATTTGATATTTATCTTATATATTCTTATACTTTCTTGTCAAAGAAGGAACTAGAGAAGAATTAGAAAATGTGACTTAAAGCTTTACATTTTATTGATTTATTTTTATTTTGCTAGATTTTATTTGGTTTTCTGATTTCCTCCTTGTTTTTGTAACAGCTATTTTATCATAAACTTATATTAATGCTCTATAGTTACAAAACATATCCACATTCATGCACATATTGCAGTGACACATAGGGATAGAAGGGTAGGAGGCATTGGTTTTTTTTTTACAGGTGAAAAAAATAAAATAAGAGACGTCAAGATCAATGATTACCCAAAGTCATTCAACCATTAAATGGCAAAACCTGAGCTAAAACCCAGGCACTTTGGTGCTGACCCCTTTGCCATTTCTCATATACTACATTACCTGCCACCCTGTTTATTTAACAAGGACCTCTAGGAAGAAATATCCCTTGGAGTGACTACCCAGCAAGAGATCCCTTTATCTGGTGTTCCCAAGGTATATTCACACCCAATTTGACTTCATTACATGACTTTTCATTTTTTAATTTTAACTTTAAAAATCACATCTAATATTTTTTTGTGTTTCCAAAAGCAGTATGTGTTTATTGCAGGAATTTTATGGAACACAAATAAATACAAAGAACAAAATGAAAATCAGCCCTAATCTCACTATCCAGAAAGAGATAAATGATAAAACATTTTCATATATAATTCCAGATATATTTACTTGCGTACGTATTAATTTGAAAATGTTCTCTTTAAAACAATAGAGGTATGTTACACACACCGTCTCATGGCACATGCTTCTCGGTCTTCTGTGAAAACTTTTGTCCTCATTTTTATTAGTTGCATATACTTCCAGTATATGAATATGCCATACTTATTTAATCCATCCCATATCTGTAAACAGAGGGGTTTCAGCTTTTCCGTTGTAAGGAAAGAAGATGGCTAACGTCTTTTTAGGTAAAATATTCTACGTACGCATTATTTTTTTATTAAGATAAATTCCAGGAGGTAAAAAACAAACAAACGTGAATAGAGAGACTGTCAGATCTTAAGGTTTTAGATGTGAAGTGTTCATTGTTCTGCAAAAGAGTCATTTCATTTTATACCTACCAATCTGTACTCCTAGAAGCAGTATATGAGAGAAACCCTTTGAATGTCAACATGTATAAATTTATCAACATTTTAATTAAGAGACTAAAGCCCATCCTTCCTTCCTTCTTTCTTTTTTTCTTTTCTTACTAGTCCATAGATAGTAGGTTCTTTTATTGGAGGTGAGGGAGCTGTATATGTGTGTATGAGGGCCTCAAACAAACAGTAAATGAGTACATTCCCCAGTAATTTCTTGTTGGACATTGCCCACACTATTTTGCAGACCTGGGAATGCTGAAGGGATTTTCCTTGAAAATTTCATTTACTACCAAAATAACCATGGAATATATTTTTTAAATTACATTTTCAATTGGATAGTACTTAATTTCTTGTTCCCATAAGAAACTTCTGTCACTTTCATTGAATTGTTTGCGGGGAAGGGTCTGAAACGTTACTGTCTTTTTGACTGTACATTTTAGTGTGCACTAACTGTTAATGAATATGAGGACTTTTGGGCTGTAATTGTCAGAAAGGCAGCCCGTACCATTCAAACGAAGAGGAAGGTTTACTGGCTCCCAGAATGGAAGGAAGTCTTGAATAACCAAGCTGGGATAAGAAGAGTGTTAAGGTCCAGCTCCAGGGATTCAGGCACTGTCAGGAATCAATCTGGTTTTCCTCTCTGCCTCTCTTAGGCTGTCAGTTTCATTCTATCTCACTGCTGACTGCATTTTTCCTTGTGGTAGAAAATGTGGATTTTGATAGCTCTCTAGCTTTGTTGCCTTAATCTTTAGCCCTTGTGGGGCATTTACCTGAGGATTTTGGAGAGATACCTGAAGGTCAAATATCTCTGGATAGGTTGTGGGCATAGATATTTGGCTCCAGATTCAAAAAGCTAATGGAGTACCTACCCCTGGACCAATCAGATGTGTTTAGGCAGCTACAGTACTATGATTGGCCCAATTTGGGTCCATTTTGGATCTATCAACTCTGGCCAGGGAGGTATGATCACAGAAGAATGTGGCAGTCCCTAAAGGATCCATATTGGTGAAATATAGGCCCCACTGGAAATGAGAGGTAGTTTTAGTAATCCCAGAACCTAGAGGTGGTGCTGAGTAGAAATAAAAGAACAAAAATAGATCTCTGACACACGATGCCTGAATGACTTTTTTCCCCCTACAATACCTAGTATCTCTCTGTGCTTCAGCAATTTTACAGACGTACGAAAGGACATATAAATCCAGGTAGGAGCATTTTGCAGTAGCATATTTTTGCTTCTTCGGGAAAACGTTGAAACTAACATAATATGGGATTATCAATAAGTAAGAGCTTTGCACAAACTAGTGAGCTTTCTTTCATATAGAAAATGGATAGAATTAAATATCCAAGATAGAAATTTTAGCACCTTATAGCTGCGTCCTTCACTAGTTCTAATGATGTCTAAACGTAGACCGAACAGCAAGAATGTGCACTATTTTTTCCTAGAATGTGGGCTGTGTTTTTCTTTATAAAATTCAGTGTCCATTGCAAGTGCTGTTTAAACCTTCTTAATAGGAATTAATTAATACAGCTTATGCTTGAAGACTGTGTGTCACTACCCACGCATTGCTATGCTTGTCCGATTGACTCTAGGTCAACTCACTGAATTGTAGTTTGAGCAAAGCTCAGATCTTCTCAAAGTGATCAAGCATGATTCCTTTAAAGGTAATTTAATCGACTTAGAGGAGAATTATCAATGTTCTCCAGGAATAGTGGAATAATTCATCAACAGAAGAAAATATTAATAAAAAGAGCATTAGTTTTAGAACCAATTTAGACCTAATGGATGGTTTGAGTTGGAAATTCTACTTCCATTTGGCATCAGTATTTCTACAGATAAGCACATGGCTTGGTGAAAGTGGAAATTTGAATGGTGTGGCTAATAGACTGGGAGACCTTGCAAGAAACAATAAAAAGAACTGGGTCCAGGGACCTAAGTCTTTTCTTGAGGCAAGACTACTGATTTTTTCAAGCAAACTTGTCACCAAAGATATATGCTCAGAATCAAATTAATGTTCAACATTTTGGAATGTTTACTGTGTGCTTTTCACTAAGCTAAGATAGGTAAAAATGAAGAAGTCTCTATGTGCAAATACCTAGTGGTTTAGTGCAAAAGCTAGCTGGGTAAGGAGAAAGTTAGAGTGCAATACAGTAAGCTTTATCAAAGAGGTATAAACAGTGTGCTGTGGGATCCAAGGAGTACTAGGATGAATTCTGCAGAGGGTACCGGGTATGGCTTTCCTCATGTGGTCCCATTGACACTGCATCACGACAATCAGAAAATAATTCTGTGTGAGGAAGGGCAGGCAGAATAAAGGTTGTAACATATGCAAGGGTGGGAGTCCTTGAATGGTTTTCTATCCAAAACTATTCAGGAAGTATAAATTTTAGTGTGACCAGAGTAATGTCTAAATAGGTCAGTGCCATCCAGGAGAACTTTGTGAAATATTCTGTCTCTGTACTTTTCAACATGGCAGCCACTAATCAGAATGGCTGTTGAACACTGGAAATGTGGACTAGCATGACTGGGGAACCGAATTTTTAATTTAATCTAGCTTAATTTAAATATATGGGACTAGTGGCTAACACATTGGACAGAGCAGATACAGACCAAGTCTTCAGGCCTAGGTAATTATGGAAGATAGGGAAGAAGGCTTGGGGTCATGGTGAGAAGTCTGTGTTTTGTTTTGTTTTGTTTTGTTTTGTTAATTTATTTATTTTCAGCTGCATTGGGTCTTCATTGCTGCGCGTGGGCTTTTCTTTAGTTGTGGCGAGCAGGGGCCACAGTTTGTTGCAGTGCGCATGCTTCTTATTGCGGTGGCTTCTGTTGCGGAGCACGGGTGCAAGGGCTTCAGTAGTTGTGGCACACGGGCTCAGTAGTTGTGGCTCGTGGGCTCTAGAGTGCAGGCTCAGTAATTGTGGCGCGTGGGCTTAGTTGCTCCACGGCATGTGGCATCTTCCCGGACCAGGGATCCAACCCATGTCTCCTGCATTAGCAGGTGGATTCTTAACCACTGCGCCACCACAGAAGTCCTGAGAAGTCTGTGATTGAATAATGTGGTGCCTGACTCATTTATTTGGATGACAGCTCTGGCACCAGTGTGAAGAAAATGGATTATAGGGAGAAAGGATGGTGGCAAGCTGAGAGATAAGATGGGCCTGACAAGGGCATTGGCAGTGAGTCTGAAAGACGATGGGGACACATTTCTTAAGTATAATCAGTTAAAATTAGGTTACCAGCATCTATGGTAAATGAAGAGAATTTGTTGTAAAGGACTCGTGTGTCTTTAAGTTGAGAAACTTAATTAATGCCAATACTTAATAGAAAAAGATATGAAAGAGGAAGAGTTGCTTTTGTGGAAGAAAGAGTGAATTCAGTGTTTCAAATATTTAGTTAGGAGTGATAGATATTAGATCCTTGGAGTCTGTTAAATTTTAGAAAAAGAAAGATGAAAATTCAAAGAAGTTGAATCATTTAAAATAAGATGAAAATGTCTTTGGACCAAGACATACATAACCATCCTAAAGCCTTTGTTAAATTGCTTTCTTTCTCTTTTCCTTCTGATTAAGATATTATTTTATACCCAAGGAATCTTTAATGAATGAAACAAGTTTATGCATAGATTAGTGAGATGAAGAGAGGCCTGGGGAGTACAAGAACCATCTAGTACTGCCGTTTTTTTGGTTTGTTTGTTTTGTTTTTTTTCTGGAAGCCTTGACAAAGTGAGAAAATTTGACTATTTTCTTAAATCTGTACAACCATTGTAGATAAGGATCTTCTGTATCATTTGCTCCTCTATATATACAAACATCCATTTTAATTTTCCACCTATATAAGCTGATTCTCTGAGTTATTTCCCCAAGTAGAGACGACTAGTTCTGTGGATTACATCTCTCCTTCTTCACCAGCAGTTTCTTGGTGGTAACCATTAAACAAAATGTCCACCCTTCATCTTTGTGGATCAGTTAGCCCCTGAACTCTCACTTCATTCCTTTTCCAAGCAGGTGGCTCCAGTGGATGTAAAATGGGTTTCATAAAATGAGTGACGCCTATTGATGTTCATGACATCAATTTCTCTAGCAATCGCTCGTTAAAGTTACATTTTACAAACAATAAACCACTTCTTCTGTGGCAGTGACTTTCCTCCTTTCTGCTCTGCTATTTCAGGCAAAAGCTGTGCATTGCTTAAAGACTTCTATTTTCACTACTTAACGTGGTGCCCTTAAGGAAAACATACTGTTAACATGAGCTTGGAAAACAGGCTTTCAACCCAGAGATGATTGTACACACTGTATATTAACCCTCCTTTGGCATGTTCATACAGAAAGAAAGATAGATGTTGTCAGTATGAACTTTCTGTGGGTCAGTGATCTCTGTGGACCTAGGTTCTGTCATATTCCTCAGGACTGGGGTGAATTAACAGATAACAGTTAGAGAGCAGGCTTTAAAATGGCAGATATTCGATCATACCAAATGACAAACTTTGCTACTGAGAATCTTATTGAACTTTGTGTCTTTCTGTCCTTTGACAGTGTGTACATTAGCATCAGGGACATTTTATGATTGCAATTCCACATCAGGTGAGAAAGAGAAAGAGAGGAACGTACCAAGTTTGGAACCTTTCCAGAAAGCCGACTGGCCCTTTGGATAAGCAGATGCATACCTAGTACTGGACATGTGTGCAGGAAAAGAGAAACAACTAAACTCAACCAAATGGTGATGAGAGCAATTTATGTATAGGAGAAGCTGGACTTTACTTTCTCATCCTTCATGCATTTGTGTAATAGTACTAAGAAGAGCTAACATTCTTTGAGCAATGTAGCAAGGGCTGTGCTTGAATAAAAAAACTGCCTCCTTAAATCAACTGCATGAAGTAGATGCCAGTATTAACCTTGGCTTTTTTAATGAGGAAACTGACACACATGAGGTTGTGACTTACTAGGTCACATAGTCAATAAATGGTGGCGCTGTCTCTGGGGCACAGGTCGCTATTACCTTAACAATCTAAGTGTCTAGTTTCCAAATTACTTTTACAGCTTTTTAAAAAAATATTAGTTTAGTATGCACAGGTATCAGATTCTCATCCATATTACTTTTGTTCTTTAAGCATGCATCTGCTTCTATAAATATATTAGTAAAATGAATGTGAGAATGGAGGCATCTGAAATTCAGCAAGCACCATTCTCCCAAATTCTGAGATGGGAGAATCTGTAGAAAGAACACTACAGTTGGAAATAGTTTTAACTTTCAAATGTCCCACTTCAACCCAGTATCCATTTCATCCAGACTCAGTTTGTAAGTGAGGATTTCTTTTATAGAAGGTAAGCAGCACATGTACATCCGCCTAACGATAAAGCCTGAAATCTTTCAGTGCTTTCAAACACACCATGGGATCTCCAGCTAAAGCTTTTATACTTGCTTTATCTAAAAGAAGAAATCCTGTGGTTAAAGATTCTTTGATGGTAGAAACTTGTTTTAACAATGGTAAAGCCAAGACTAATTGAATGACTTTTCCCTTATTTTGTAAGTGGGTTAGAGAATGAATGCAGTCATATAGGAAGTTTTCGACAGTAAGAATAACAAGTAGAGTGGATGAATCCTGAATTTTGTATGACTAGGATGGTGTTGATAACGTAGGTTAGAATTTTATTTTGCCATATGTAATTTCATAATACAACCACATCATTGACCATATTAACAGCTCAAAAAATCACCTCTTTGCCACATATATCATCTGTTGTTCAGTTGCCCTGTTTAGCTCTCTTTTACACCAGGTTTGCAGGTATCCAGAAATAGGCCCTATATATAGAGTTAACTAAAATGTTTTATTTTCAAGTATTGTTATTTGGATTTTCAGTTATCCAGAAATCTTAAGAAATGTTATCTGATGCTTCTACTTTGCCAGTTCTGTACCTGGTGGAAGAGGGGATCAACTATTCATAAAAGGATTTGATTAATCCTTTTGTATTCAGTGTTTAATTATTCATTTATTTGTTCAACAAACATTCATTTATAATATTGTTTGCAAAGCCATGTGGGTAGGTGCTATAGATACAAATAAGGCATGTGGCTTGTCCACTATGTGTTTGCAGTCAACTTTTCCTGGGAGTCTGTTAAGGCACTTCCTTGAAAGAATGCATCATCACTCTAGTTTCCTCTTAGCTTTGTGCAATTATTGCAATCTTGATAAATCGAAATTTGGATAACTGCAGTGCTTGCTGAAACTCTGACCTCCTCAAGATCCCAGATGTGAGAGGGTTTTTTTTTATCATTCATGTGAAATATCTAGTAAGTATTTATAGAGTACCCACTCACAGTACCCAGAGCATCTGTGCTGAATGTCATAGGGGAAACAAAATGAGATAGAACTAACAAAATTTTGCCTAGCACATTCTTTATGTAGGAACTAAACATATTTTAAAAGTTCACATTATAAAGTAGTATAAGTGAAATGAATGGTAGAGTATATAAGTGCTAAATACATTCAAATGAGAAATAAATTCAAAGGTTAGGAAAGGGCTGTCCAGAAGACTGACTTAAGTACAGAGATAGAGTTTCAATGGATGAAAAGCACAAGGAGAAGAATTTCAGGTGAGGTAAGGTTTTGGAACACGCATCAGCAAAAGAGGGTTATTCAAAGAGAACTTGGTTTGTATATAGTGGCATTTATATATATATACACACACACACACACACACACATATATACATGTATATACTTATATGTATGTGTATAATATATATATCTTTTATCTAAAAGTTTTGTTTATTTAAACTATTTTTAACCTAAATATAAAAGCAATAGAAGTAAAAATCAAGATATAATCAGCTACTTTTGTTTGACACCCTGTTACTCTTGGGATTTAGGCCCATATAAATAGCAAAATTAGATGTTTTTTCCTCACATCCTTTCATTCACTGATATATTCATTCACTCATTCTAAAATGTGTCCAGCCCTGTGCTGTGTGTTTGACATTAGGATAGCCCTGAATAGTAAAATACCTCACCAAAGGAAAACATTGGCATGCCAGGTGGTATTTGTCTGTAGGGTGATGGGAAAGCCACATGGTTAAGCTGAGGGATTTATTGACTGATTTGTACAAATGTTGTTTTAGCTCTTGGAGCTACTGCCCCCTCCACTCCATGCATTCAAACCAATTTAAAATTTGCATGAGTCTTTCTACAATGGTGATTTGAGTTCAGTGTATCTCTATTTTTTTTCAATATATTCTAGTTTACACTTCCACACACTTTTTCCAAGAGACATTAGAGATAAATTTGCCTTTTACCACTAACTCATTCTGTTTGTTTAAGTTAAATATATATTACTCTCTGGATAAAGATATATTACTAAAGAGATCCTAAAGATATATTACTCTAAATATCCTTAGGAAAAATCAAATGAAATTACTTTGTCTAAATCTGATACGCTAAGTAATTCTAAAGTGTAACTTTAGAAGGAAACCATTCTATGTTTAATCTTCAAATGTCTGCACATCTTGACAACTCAGAGAAAATAAAATTGTATTTTTGCCGATTATGACATTTTTGGAGAAAGGTTCTCGTGATAAGATATTGGCAGAAAAATGTGGCTCCTATGGAGTATTAGATGAGATCTCAGTGGAGAAAAGAAAGGCAAGGAAAGGAAGGGTGAGGAGTATAAGGGATGACAAAGAATCTCTTATCAGGGATTCATGATGCAGAGAAATGAGATAAGGCAAAGTACACATGAGAAAAATAATTAATGATGAAAAAGACATTGAATACACAATGAGGAATCGGAAAGCTTTATTACAATACCAATCAGAAAAGGAATAATACTTCTCTCCCACAAGTAGGCATTGGCCTGCTCAATATTTTAAGCTTTAATTGAGAGTCTCATTGTTCATTGACCACATCTCTTCTCATTTATTTTCACAGCAATCTTGGGTAGCAGAAAAATAATCATTTAGAAAACTATAATGGGACAAGTGACTTACTGTCTTAAGTATTTAGCATACTGTATATAACTCAATAAATGTAAGTGTTCCCAATTAATTTTTATTTTACAAGAAGATACTCCCTGCGTTAACTTGATTGTGTAAACTGTTCCCTACCTTTTTTTTTCCCCTTTATTTCTTGTCCTGCCACACATCTCTGCTGTCTGCAACACTTCTTTTTTTTTTTTTTCAAGCGACATCAGGACATAACGCTGTTACAGAATTTGAAAGCTGAACCTCTGGCTAGTTGAAAGGACCTCTGATTTAAACCAGATTTCTGACTTGTAATATTAAATTAAAAACTGTCAGAAAGGAAGATTTTTTTAAAATGGTAATGGGACCAGAGCCAGCTCTGTATTTCAAAGTTCTTTCAGTAAACAGTAGGACACTTTTCTCTCTTTGATTTTATTTCCTGAATCGAATTCTTTCCTCCAAATGACTGAAAAGCCTTTTATATGTTTATTGGTAGGAACACAGTATTTACTCCTTCCCCCCGCTTTCCAATGTAATATTGCTGCATTTTGTAACTGGAAAATTGTTCCTTTTGTTACTGAAAGCTTATTCAGAGTAATTAAAATCAAGGTTCTCTCCAGTCCCCCAAATGTTTACTTAAAAATAAGGTCAGGGGCTTCCCTGGTGGCACAGTGGTTGAGAGTCCGCTTGCCGATGCAGGGGACATGGGTTCGTGCCCCGGTCTGGGAAGATCCCACATGACACGGAGCGGCTAGGCCCGTGAGCCATGGCCGCTGAGCCTGTGCCTCCGGAGCCTGTGCTCCGCAACGGGAGAGGCCACAACAGTGAGAGGCCCGCGTACCACACACACATACACACGCACACAAAAAAGGCAGATTTCAGACACCTTGATAATAGAGAGAATTCAGTAGAGGTGGCGGCAGGGTCTCATCAAAATTATGCGATCAAAAATATGTTTTGATCAACTACAGTTCCCTTCTTGATGGATGAATACAACCTGATTCAAAAAGAATATCATTCAGTGTTTTGTTTTTTTTAAACTCTAGTGTGGGTTTAAGACATTGTGCCTCTTTCCCTTTGGTATTTGCATTTTAAGACTGAAATCCAAAAGGTGAAAAAACAAAATACTAAGTTTCAGAAGAGTGTGTGGGAAGCATTTTGCAGTGTGGGAGGTCAGTGAAGTCTTACCAAAAGAGGAAGGTGTTGTATGGCTAACTCTACTGGTAGAAGCTATCAAACTCTATGTATAACCGTAAAATAATATACAACTTCAATTGTATAATAATGATATCACTATGTATACCATCAATATACTATATACATATTAGATATATAATAATAGGAGCTATACATGCATAGCTGATGAATTTTCCATATCAAAAACTATTCCATTTAGCAAGCTCTCTGTCTTTTGCAGGCTAGTTATCTTTCTGACATGAATTTTAACTGCAAATTGAGTAAGGGAATTTTTTTTTAAATTGTAGGCACCCCTTTTTATCTTCAAATTTTAGTTAAATTTGAAGGGTTTTTTTAATAGATTAATTTATTTATTTGTTTTTGTCTGCGTTGGCTCTTCGTTGCTGTGCGCGGGCTTTCTCTAGTTGCAGTGAGCGGGAGCTACTCTGTTGCGGGGCGCGGGCTTCTCATTATGGTGGCTTCTCTTTGTTGCTGAGCACGGGGTCTAGGTGCGTGGGCTTCAGTAGTTGTCGTTCAGGGGCCCTAGAGTGCAGGCTCAGTAGTTGTGGCGCACGGTCTTAGTTGCTCCGTGGCACGTGGGATCTTCCCGGACCAGGGATCAAACCTGTGTCCCCTGCACTGGCAGGCAGACTCTCAACCACTGCGCCACCAGGGAAGCCCCATTAAATTGAGTTTTAATGTAAGAATTCAAAAGCTAGAATAATGTGGAAGAATGCTAACATAGTAAGGCTTTTATAAATTCAGTGAATCTCATCTTGGTGCCTATCCTTTCTAGCATCTCCCTAGGCACCTCCTTCGTGGTTCCTACCTAGAATTCTATTAATGACATCAGTAATGACATTGTAAAGGATTAGAATCCAGGTGTTATTAGTGTATATAGTTATTTGGGGAAGGGGAATAACCAACCTTTATGTTAGATCAGCTGTCTCTAACTGTCATCCAGAAAACACTAGCTTGGGTAAATGTAATCTACTTTCTAAGAACAAGTGTTCTTTGATAAAATGAGCTCTGGGAAAAAAAGTCCCACTTGTGGAGGGCAGTAATGTACTTGGCCATATAGAATTCTGAGAAATACCGTTAAAAACCATACTGGCTAAACTTTGATTAGCAGATATGCCATCTAATTTACTTGCCCAGAGAAATACTTTATTTCTCTGTTAACCTGACCTAGAACACGTTTTCCTGTTATAATAATCTAGGATCTGTTTCACCTCAACGGCATATTCCATTTGGTATTTGCATTAAGAAATCTCATCCAAAAGATTATGGTACAGTGGAATCTAATTTAACTAAAATGCTTGGGGAAAGATGCTATTTTATTTAATTAAAGATTGGAAGGAACCACTTAAAAATATTTGCATTGTTGGAAATTATATACAATTAAATCTTTCTGTTTGGTACTTATTGTTCTAGCAAATATTGTCACATTGTTTTTGAGGATTTAGGGCACTGTAAAACTTTGGAATTCCGTTCTGCACTGATAACTATTGCATAGATGTTAAGCTGTAAGAAAATAGAATATATGTTTAATATATAAATATGTTGGAATATATTCCTAATGAACTTTTCATTTTATTTTTTAATACAAGTAAAAGTTAGGAAAAAATCAATTAATGAAGTTTTGGTCATTTGTGTTTTGGCCAATTGAAGTTTTCTTTATTGTCCTTGCATAGGCTTTCTGATTTAATCCTAAGGCACTGTTGAATGCACTAAGTTACCTTTGAAAATCTCATTTTTGCGATAGACTGACCAAGCATTGGATGAGTATAGAAAAAAAAAAAAAAACCTGATTGGAAAATTTTCTTTACTTAAGGAAATTGACATAATGTAGTGATGTACTTCACAGTACAAGAGATAATATGTCTGAAACCTTGTCTCAAACTGTCTTACAATATTTTTTTTCCTAAGTTGTTTTAGCAGTTTGAAATATCAGCATAGGAATGTATAGTTACTATTGTGATTAGTACTTTTGGGGTTAATTATGATGTTTATAGTTGCCATTTTAATATTCTTCCCTCTCCTCTTACACACACATAAAGAAATAGCTTTTCAGTTACCTAATGCTTATTGACTATCAATTTCACCAATTGTTTTTCCATGACACTATTTTATCATTCCTCCAACTTTCCAAAAAGTGTTTACCAATTCTGGGAAGGTGTTACATTTAGTTCCGTGAAGCTATTTTGTAGTCCCCTAGACTATTGACAGAATTCCATTATGAGCATGTTAAGTAAGACCTCACCTATCCTTAGCACCATAGATAACGTACCAGGGGTTAAACAGAAATTCCCCTGAGCTGTCAAATACATACAAAAAATTCACCTGCTCTCTAGTCATAGAAAAAGCCTTCAATCCCTCATATATTGGGTATTTAATTTTAGCCCATCCATAACTCCAAAGTATTTTATTATCCTGTTTCTTATCCAATATATGTTAGAGGAAATAGCAAATGAAAGAGGTGAATGGGAGCAGCCCACATTCAGGCTTTTTGGCTGCAATAGTAAGTAATAGCTAAGAGCCTAAGTAGCTAAAGGGAAAGAAACTGTTCTTTCTTTTCTCCCAAGAAAGCAGATTCAAGGACTTTAAAAAATTATGGCTCTCCTAGAGTAGATCTTGTCCTGGAGGGGGAAAAATGGTATGAAAGACATTTCTGGATCAATTGACAAAATGGAGATATAGATGGTAGATTAGATCAAATAATGTATTGCATTGTCTTGATTACTGTGATTGTGAGAGAGAATATCCTTATTAGGAAATACACTGAATGATTTAGAGGGAAAGTGCCATGATATATATAATTTATTATCAATGGTTAAGAGAAACTAATTGTGTGTGTGTGGAGAGAGAGAGAGGGAGAGAGAGAAAGAGATAGAAAGATAGAGCAGAATAGAGAAAAAGAGAGACCAAGTAAACAAATAAGGGGAAATGTTAATAATATATGAATCTGGGTGAAGTAGATAACGGGGATTCCTTGCGATGTTTTTTTTGTTTGTTTTTGCATCTTTTCAATAAGTTTGAAATTATTTCCAGATAAATTTTCTTTTTAATCATGATTTATTGCACAGCACATACTCAAAGTATGTTCTTTTATACTTTTTTATTCCCTTACCGAATATCATATATTCGTAATGACAGTATTAAATTATCAAGTAAATATTCCGCATCCCATACTTAAGAAAGCAATGTCTATGTAATTAATTTCAATGATATTTCTTTAACGAATAGTTAAAATATCATTCGAGGAGAAAACCTTCAACCCCCAGACATCTTGGCTATAGATATATGTCCTATCACACTGTATACAGTGTTACATGAACTTTTCAGTTGCAGAGTTGAACCAAAAGTAAGTACAGTCAGCCCTCCATTATCCATAGCTTCTGCATGTGTGGATTCAACCAACTATGAATAGAAAATATTTCCAAAAAAATTCCAGAAATTTCCAAAAAAAAACAAAACTTGAGTTTGCCATGAGCTTAGGGCTACTTACATAGCATTTACATTGTATTTAGTATTATACGTAACCTAGAGATGATGTAAAGTATATGGAGGATGTGCATAGATTTTATGCAAGCACTATGCCATTTTATATAAGGAAATGGAGCATCCTCAGATTTTCGTACCTTGGGATGGGGGTGGTTCTGGAACCAATCCCCTGCAGACACTGAGGGACAACTGTATACAAGTCTTCTAACATTTTTAAAAACTATTTTTCTAAGGACAGAAGTCATCAATGGTACAATCGGATATTCTGTCTTTTTATTTTCTATCTTACAGCCCTATTAATTTTTACTGCCCCAGTTTAATGAGTAATTTGCATGTTTTACATAAGTATGTATATATTGTGTATGTATACACACTCACACACACATACATACATATATAATTATTCCATACTCTAAATCAAAGGTTATAATTTGATGGAGTTGGCTTCTTCCTTATCCATATAGTTCAAATGTGCCTGATTTCCTCCTCTTTGTGAAACATGAGATGGAATGAAATGGGGATGATCTTAAAGACGGTGCTCATATACTCCCTGTAGGTGGCAGTGTCTACCAGAGCTTTTGTGTGGGACTCTTCCCCCTGGCTTTCTGGCTTCTCTTTCAGACTGCTGTCTGGGGCAGTCAGGAAAACTCACATGGGCCATGAATATTGACATTCATGATGAAATGAAGGAGCAAAGATAGAGAGACAGCAGAGAGCAAAGATAGAGAGACAGCAGAGAGGGGCAAGACTTAGGTAGGGCTTGAAACTAAAGGGAAAAGAACAACAAATGTGAAGAGAGTTTACTGGTTGATTAAGTGTCCCCTCATTGCTACTAAGTTAAAAAGAGCAGAAAGGAAGAGTATTTTGCAGATCCCAAAACTCTCTCTTCATCAACCTCCAAAATCCATATGGCTATAATTAGAAAAATAATTCTGCTACAATTGCCCTGAAGGGGAAATGATAGGGAATAATTGATTTCTCACTGAAGGAATGAAGATTATATCAGTAGCTTTCAGAGGCCAAAGTTTTGCTTTGGAAATCTCTCCTAAGGATGAAAATGGAAGATGAGAAAAAAAGTATAGCCATAGTTTTAAAGAACGTTAAAATATTTTTGTAGGATTCTATTGCAGTCTTGTTAGAATTAGTATGGATTCTGTAGAGCTTTGAAATGATTTGAAGGTTATCAGTAAATCCATTAAAAAATCACTAAGCATGTACTCTGAGCAAAACACCGTGGACCCTAAAGTGTAAGCATTGATGGTCATCAATAAAGACACTGTAGTCTAGATAAGAAGCTGAGACATGATAACTCAATCATTATTTGATAATAAAATAGAATGATGTAAGAGAAATCACATGTGAGTGCTATATGAAGAAGGTGGACAGCAGTTGCTGTTCAAGTCCTGAGAAGAAGAAACTACTAGTCTGGAATCTAGGGTTCTAGGAGGAACTTGGCCCTGAAGGATGAAAAGCATTGAGATTGACAAAGAGAAGGGTTTAAGGTATTTGAGCTTGGGTGGACATGGGGTTGGAGCCTGGCAACCGTCCTGAAAGCTTTAGAAAACAGGAAGTAGATCAGTCTAATGAGAGCTGGTGGCCTGTGTCTAGGAGGAGTGGGAAAATGGTTGAAACAGCAGGATAGAGCCAAACTGTTACATATCTGACTTACAACTTTGGATGGATTGTGTAGAGTCATTTAAAGTTATTTTTGCAATAGAGTGAGATGATGAGTGGGAGCTTTTTAAAGGAAGACTAATCTAGCTGCAGAGCATTTGCACATTTGCTGCTGTCTCTGTCCTTAGGTAATAAATGGATTTCTAAAAGTTACATAGCCTCTCCCTTGTTTGGTATCTGGGTTGATTTTAATTATACTTAAATCAACCCATAATAAATTAGTGTCTTTCAGCCAAGAGTGTCTCTGAATTCCCTTGAGAGCATGATCCATTGCTCATGGAGTGTCCTCATATAGCTAAAGAGTTCTTTCATATTATTTAAACTAAATTCTCCCCACTGTGCTTAAGTACATTGCATTCTGAACTGTACCCACTAATGAGATGAATTGGTCAATGTTGCTTTTACCCATGACCCTTTACATGTTCGTAGATAATTCTCCTCTTACTTCTTCCCATGATGGATTAATATTTTCACTCTTTCCTTCCTCCCTCCGTCCCTCCCACCCCCCGCCTTGCTATCTGTCTGCCTATCTAGCTAGCTAGCTACCTATCTATATTTATCTCTTTTTCTTAGTTTCTTCTCTTCCCTGCTCATATTCTTTGGTTTAGTCCTCAACCTAACATTGGATGATATTAATCATTATCAGGCCTATGAAGAAGAAAACAAAATACACTTGTCATATTTCTTTTTCTTATTTTCTTCATGGACTCTATCACAAGGATGGGATGATAGTTGAGAGCAGCAAACAGTCTTAGTTAACATTTCCAGTGACCTGCTACTTTATTCTTGTGCTTGGGCTTAATTTTATGTTCATTCTCACCTTCTTGATTTTGTTCAGTCATCCCTGGTCATACCTTAATGCCTTAATGCCTTTTAAATCCAATCCATCCTGAGTTTTTTCTGAAGTTTTCAGTATTTCTAAGTTTTTTAAAATGCTTGTGTCACTAAAAGGTATGTATTAACTGGCCTGATAAGATTTCTAACAGAAAGGAGTTTTACAGTCTTAATAAAGTTACTTAAAATTCTTTTTTTCTTAAGCACAATCACCTTTCATGGTCTACTTTAAATACTCCCTTCTCTAGGAAACCCGCTATAATCTTCCTATCCCATGCTGACCATGCTCTTCTCTGAAACTTATAGTTAATTTGGTCACTGTCATAGAGTGTAATCTTACTTGTTGTTTAGACCATAATTCATTTTAGATAGGTCCAGTGCTGTATGTTTAACTCTTCCAAAGTACCTATATACTGCACTGTTAGTGTAGAGAAAGGACTGTTCTATCTGTGCTTTATATATGTAAACCATAGACGGAGGTGAAATTATATATTTGGCAGAGAAGACCATTCTATAATATTTTTCAGATAGTTAACCAGAATCAGATGTTGCAAATGTTTTGCCTGCTTATATAGTGGCTGATTGCACATTTAAAGCATTTTAAATTAGTTGTCAACATTTAAAAATCAGAATGTTTCACATAAACATCAGGATCTCTACCATGTAAAAGACAAGAAAAAAATTCAGAATATCTTGACAAAGTGGTCTACATTCTTGTGGGAGAATAATCAAGTGAAAGTGAGTAGCTGCTACTGCTTTTAGACAGGGAAGACTGTCTTCTGTCTGCAATAGCCCCGTTTCTCCCCATTTCTATTTTAAAATGCTGCCTGGCCCCTCTGGTGCTTGACTTTACGAATGCTGTCCTAAATGCTTGGATGAATATGGAATTCCTTGGACCATCTCAGAATCCCTTTAAGATGTTCAAGAACCCCTACTAACATCCTGAACTTGGTACTTCCCTGATGATCAGATTTTAAAGAATGGCATGGTCAGCTTCTGGAAAATGCAGATTTCTTGATCACATGCTGAGGTTTCTGATTCAGCAGTTCTGGGGAATCTGCCTTTTTCAAAAACACAAGTGATGGTGATGCGTACGTTATTTGGATCACATTTAGTGAAAACTTCTTGTACCTTTTGGTCTCTGAAGTCAGACATACCTGTTCCTTCACTGATAGAAATCATTTCCATTTTAGTAATAATGATTCTAAAGTACACAGCCCTAGGGGTGGACGGATAATCTCTTGTGCTATATTTTTTATCTACATCCTTATTATTAGACATTTACTTCGTGTCTGATATTTTGCCATGATAAATAATGCTTGCATGGATATCCTTGGAGTTCATTTAGAAAGAAAACTAAAAACTCTGCACTAACCAGTTTTATTTAGGAGAGTATCAGTAATGTATCAGTTTTCATTTTTTTCAAATGTAATTTTGACTTAAACTAAATATACTTATATATCTTAACACTTTCAGCTACTGCTCCCATTCTCTATCATTAAAAAAAATGTTAAACTGGGAAAATATTATATTTTCTCCATGATGATTCTTTTCTGTTGATTTGGGAAAGGGTCTTTCAAAATGTTTCCTTAGTCTATATAAAATAATCTATCACTGGTCAAATAAGGTGAAATTTAAAATTTCCAATTGCATCTGCAATTCCACAACTGTCACCACTTGCTATTTTCAGTAGGTCATTACTAGTGATTTCTTCTCTTTCTATTATTAGTAAGCTATTAATTTATCTGCTTGGAAATATGAAAAAACTAGAACTGTTCAACTGTCTGCCATACCTTTGCCTTACCTTTACCTAGCGAAAATAACTTGATTCTGTCTACTTAATCTCCTTGTGGGAAAGTCCTGAATATTTTGGATTAATGATATGACTGTCATTGTCCTACAGTGAATAACATTATTTCAGGTTCACGTGATGACCTATGAGTAACGCTATTTCTCCTCCCCTGACTTTGAGGATTGTATACATTTGCAAAATGGACTCTGTACCTTTTATCTTCAGTTCTCAACTCTCATCTGATTTCTTTGGCCTGCATTTCCAAGAATCATCCCAAATGAGAAGTCAGACTTTTATGGATCACATTCTGTGTTATTAAGCACATGTATCATTTTGTTTTTATGACAAACTAATGGGACCATTGTTCTTATTCTTCGGAAGGTGGTTCTTTGGGGACCTTTTGAGTATGGAGAAGAATGGAACAAGAAAATAAGACGGCTTCAAGCCTAATAATGAGAAGGCAGCACAGTTCACGAGATGATCATTGTTAAATATTTCATTACACTTGAAGAAACAGTTTGAGGAACTGCCAACCTTATTTTAATTCTGACCCACAATTAAATTCTATTCAAAGTTAAAACCAATTTAGAAAGAGGAATAAGTAAAAGGTGTGAGGAGGGGAATGAAACAAGGGGGTTTCAGCTTTAGATAGCAAACAGAGGGCAGTGAGAGGTGAAATTAACCTTCTAATTCTATTGTCATAGATTTTCCTGAATTCTTTGTGTTATTTCATCTCTTTCTAACCACAACACCATGAAGGAATTAGTATTAACGTGTTACAAATGGTTCACTGAATTACTTTTCCTTTCCTGCCCTCACCACCAAAGGTTCCTCTAAAGAGGTGGAGAAGCTCTCTTTTTGGTTTGCGTTGTTTCACTATAGAGAGAAATTTTAAATCTTGGAAACCAGAGTGACTGAGTTGTATCCTCATCCACCCCCCACCCCAACTCATCAAAAATTGAGAGATTCCTTAATGTAGTACTGTTTCCAAAGCCTGTATACTTATTTAAATTGTTTAAAAATTTAACTAATTTGCATGAAAATGAGTGGGTTTTTCTTTGTTTTCAAAGCTGCATCGATATTTTTTATGACAACTTTTTGTTGAAAGAGATGGTTTAGTTTGGTTTAGAATTTTACAAGTTCAACCAAGTAATTCAAAATAGCATGAAAAAGGAAAATATCTCATTCTTTCTCAGAGGAGAAATTATTTTGTTTTAGAAAATAACTGTAAACAGAGGACAATAAAACAGAGTTTTTCCTTTTTTTAAAGTCGCTTGGCAAGTGTTCTTTTATAAACAGCCTACCATCTCTTCTACTCTCAATCAAAATCAAATCTACTTTTCTCCTCAGCTAATGACTTTATGAGTGGCAGGCAGGCTGTTTTGACACAGGGAATGATTAAGAAGAGATAAATTGACTAATTGAGGTCTGTCTGTGTTCTTGGTAGAGTACTAGTTAATAATGACGTGGAATTTTATCCTGGCTCTAGATTTAGAAAGAAATTAAAGTTATTATATATCTTCTTAATTTTGATTGACAGACGCAGTTTGGGAAATCTAGTCACAGTCAAGTGGAACAATTCCTGACTAAATCGAGAAGGGTTTGTTTGTAATTTCAGTGCAAGTCCATGACAGCCCAATGACTTGGTCTGTCTATTAGTAAACTTTCTGGAGATCGGTCATCAATACTGGCCTTAATTTCCAAATAATAGTAGCTCAAGTTTGAAAACTAACATGTTCACAAATATTCACCAATCACCCACTGAAAATATGTGCTTGGTGAGCACCATAAAATTCATTGGTTTGCATGAGTTTAGGTTTGGTTGGGTTTGATAAACACATTCTGGCCCAAGTGAAGAAAATTCACTTGGTTTGTCTCCTACCTTTCAAAGTTATCAAAGCAAAACCTTCAAGTGACAGTGTAGTAAGTACTTTCTGTTTGGTTCTTTGGTGTATATCATTGTTAGCACAAATTAGAAATGTCTTGATATTTGAAATTCCGATAAGCAAAGTTAAAAGAGATTATTTATTTTAGTTTTGAAAGGTTATTCTTCATTTTTCTTCAAACTTAAGATGGGGTCATTTATCCATTCCCAAATGTGTATAAATGGGTAGCTACATATTTATTCTATTAGATTTCTCCTTTCGGTAGCTGGAACCATAACAAATAAAATATTATTTTGTATTTATTCAATCTTCCAGATAATGCATTTTGGGCAGTAAAAATAATATCAGCTTGATGTTCACTTTGCACACAGAATTTCATGGCTGTCGTGCCTGATTAGGACAAAAGCATTTCTTTCCATTTGCCTCAAATCTCCAGCAAAATGCTGTAAGCAACCTGTGGTACATCAAGGGTTCCTTTGCACCCTTTTCTAAGGAAGAGGCTGGGCATCAAATGTCTGTTAGAGTGTGGTGCCTTACCAAGCAATAAATAAATAATTGGGGCCTTTTGAGTTATTGTAAGCTATGATATTAGAAACAAAAGTATTTTAACAATAGTAAATGAAGTAAGAAGTTAAGATGTATCATAAGAACCCATCATGTTCTATTCCTAAGCTAGGTCTCCTGTCAAGACAAAATGAAATGTGAATTTAGATCACCTTCAGGATTTCTTGAAAAACCACTTTGAATCAACTTGTTCCTTGACTTGGGAACTTCACCTACCTCGTTCTGAACAATTTGTTCTTCTCAGGAAATTTTATTTCTTCTCTTCATGCAATCCAGCCCTTCTCAACTTAATTTCTGGAGAAAAATGTGGTGTCTTTATTATAGCTGCATAACACCTTCCATAATTAAATAAGTGATTTTATGAGGGAAGAACTTAATTAAGAGATGAACTTTCTGTTTTTTCCTTTGACTCTTCCTAACAGGGAGATATTGTTAGAGAAAATTGTTCAGTGTTTTGGAGATGAGAAGAGAAGAAAAATCTATTATTTTGAAAACTGGCAAGTAGAAAAAGTAGGGCAATTCCCTGGGTGGCATTTGTGAACCTTTTTCTTCTCATTGATATTTTTGACATCTACATAAAATACAAGACAATGGAATTGGCCAAGATTAAATGTAGGTTTTGCATTATCCATATTATGTCTCAATGTTCTTACAAGAATACTTTTTTTTTCCCTCAGTAGAATTATTTGACTGCAAACCAATTAGTGAGTACATAAATATCCTTCTCTCCTACATGAAAGTTTAAAACACTACAACCAAGATAATCATAGCCTTCACTTTGATCAGACATCAGTAGGCAGCTTGTTTATACTCTATAGTTTGTAAGAAAAGAATCAATACTTGTTTTTCTGCTGCAGTGTTTGGATATGGGTTTCCTCCTAAAATGTTTCTTCTTTCCTCCTCTACCTTATTACTATGGCTGAAAGCTCTTATAATGACCTGTAAAAAACTGTTTCTTACTAGCTGTTTCTTTTTTATTTTATCACTTTACCTGGTATTTAGTAGAGTACTTCAATAAATATTTATTCAACAAATGAATCAGTACATCCACTTCTCACCAAGATTTCAGCCTAATCTTAAATAATAGTAAGCATGTTGCCTTGAAGCTGCTAATGACAGCTCTGGGATTGCAGAGAGAAGCTGTGTAAGAAAGGGCACATTATATTACCGCATGTAATCCTTTTTGCTTTCTTGTCTGAAACGCTCCAGTGAACTAACAGGAATTGTTGGGCAGGTTGGGGGAGCGGCGGGGAGGAGAAAGAAGTAGCATATGGGTGAAGTGCCGTCTGCTCAGATTTTTAAAAATAGATTAGATATCCACCTCTTCCAGTAATTAGGGCAATTACCTGCCAGGTATATATCAGCTGTGTTATTTCAGGGTTTTCTAATGCCATTGGGGTCTTTCATCAATGATGATAATCACAAAATGGGCAACCCAAGACTGAGTTTGTGGGTATGAAAAGGGTAAAATTGACTTCACTGACTAACATTTGCAGCTAGGAGATTTAAGAGGAAAATGTGTGTGTGATGGGAGGAGGAGGACACGAAAAAGCAGTGACTTCCGAGGCTTTGCTGTCAGTGCCTTGCTTTGGGGATGAGGCTGGGAATCTACCTAAATCTGCTGTTTGGCTTCTGTCATCTGCTCTTTAGATGCCCAGATTGGTAATGAACACTTATCTTGTATTTTATCAAATTGCTTCTTGAGGCATAGGGAGGGTTTTCTTAATAGAGCTTTGCTGGTGGTTTTCACTCCAAGCCATGGAACCCATTCCATGACAAGGAACTGACTTTATAAGGAAATTTCAGTTTTTAACCACCTGGGGTCTTTCTTGAATCGGTTCTGCAGAGTATCTTTAATGATGGCCATGTATTTCTGTTAGAAATGTGGTGAGGGAAGATCTCTTATCTTCCCTTGATAGTCTGGTTCTTCTGATTACTTTTGATTAGTATTGGTAACTATATCTCAAAACTCTTTATTGCTTTTCAAAAAATTCATAGTTCGAAATTAACATCAGAATGAGCAAGTGATTTTCTTTAGTTATATTCCTTGATTGGTTGACTTAATAGTCTTGGACTACCTTGAAGTTCTTTGCCTTGAGGGTGTGAGGTTTCCATATCTAGAGGTTCATCTTCTCAGGACATACAAGAATATGTTTGTCCCTTTGAATCAGACTGTATGTTTAGTTACCTTTAACTAACCAGGCACGAGGAGGCCTCAGCTGTACCTGTTCCTAATTAACTTTTATTAAGTGTTCTGCTTCATTGGAGGTTTCCAAATTAAAGAGAAGTTCAAGACATAAGCAAAGAAATGTAGTCTAGTCTTCGCTTTGCCAGGTAGAGGTGTGATTTGGGAAAATAATTCCTCAAGACTTCAATTTCCTTATCTGTAATAAGAATAAAAGCAAATGTTAGTTCAGTCAATAACTAAGACCCTTCCTGCTCTAGGAGTCTGTGACTTCTTAAGCATTTATATGTTTATAAGAGCCTTTCTCCCGCCTGGCCACGAACAGAGGTTTTCCTTCTCCCTTGTCCATGGCTTTAATATAGCTTTCTTTTCCAGGGCACCAACTAGTTTATTAACTTTTTTCTGGAATTGTCACTCTGGATCAGAATTAAAAAATGGTTAGGAATTCAACATATCCTTGTGTAGCTAGAGAAGAGTCCATCTGGCACCATGCTGGGTGGTGATTGTGGGTGTGGTGTTGCTGTGGCGTATCTATTCCACCGAAGTTATTAACACAGTTATTGCCCCTGGAGAATTTCAGTTGTTCCGATCTGACAAACTTTCTCACTTTAATGTCTCTTTAGACTTCCTCTGCAATCCAGATTGCACACTTGTCAGTGGCTTCCATACAGTAGATGGTACTGAGGCCATTTCCCAGCCCGTGTGTAGCCCAGGAAGAAAGGCTTCCTGTGAACCCAGCCCTGCCCTGATCCAGCATCTTGCCTCAGACACTTCCCCCACATCTTCAAGGACTGCATTCCATGTACCTGCCAATGCAAGCCCAAGCCAGCTACGTGGGGATTTATCTCCAGCTTCTCAAAACCACATTCTCTACTGCCTGCATCTGACACCTGACCACTGGGTGCTGGTCTTAGATCAGTGCTTACATTCTTTGTCCTAATTGGCAATATCCTCACTACCTCCCTTGTAATTCCTCCTCCCGGCTCCTTAAGATATCAACTTCCAAATGAAGTACAGTGTTACACACACAACAGATGTCATCAGCTAGATAGGAATGGGCTCCTTTTTATCCCATCAAGTGTTGCTTTGGGAATAAAAGGCAGACATCTTTTATGGCTTAATTACACAGATTTCAGCAGGGTAGAGAGAAGGAGGAGACAAGGTAAAAGAGCCCACAAAGCTAGATGTTTCGAACTTACATGGAGCACTTTTCTGACTGTATCTCTGTCTCGCTGGATCTGTAAACACTAGGCCTTTTCATCACTTTTTACTTCTAGGAAGCTATTCTGAGAAAGTCAAGGTCTCCAAGGAATACAAACACAGCTGAGAGCTGAAGCAGTATATGACCAAGGAGTCTTTTTTTGTTTCTGCAGTTCACAGCAAAATAAGAGATAAGAGTTTGGGACGTGAGCTAGCTCATAAAGAATTATATGAAGTGGCATAACTGTACACACCTGACACTCTTCATGGGTGCTTTAATTTACAGTAGGGTTCCATAGTTTTTTTTAATTGCTGTAATGTGTATTTTGAAATTATGATGTTCCTACTGCCTTTGGCTCTATACAATTAGCACACTTTTTCGAGAGCAAAATAAGGTTTTGGTCAAATGTATTTCAATTCCCGTGTAAACAGCATGTGGCACCTGGAAGCCGTTTTGGAATTACAAATGGGAACAGGTACTTCTGTATCACCGTGTATATCACAATTCTACACAGACACACACACACACACAAACACACATGCCCAAAGCCACAACACAAAGAACTTTTTTTTTTTTTTTGCGGTAGGCGGGCCTCTCACTGTTTTGGCCTCTCCCGTTGCGGAGCACAGGTTCCGGACGCGCAGGCTCAGCGGCCATGGCTCACGGGCCCAGCTGCTCCGCGGCATGTGGGATCCTCCCGGACCGGGGCACGAACCCGTGTCCCCTGCATCGGCAGGCGGACTCTCAACCACTGCGCCACCAGGGAAACCCACAAAGAACTTTTTGTTCATACCTGTTCAGTAGACCTGTTGGGACCATCTAGTGTATTTATGTCTTTAACCACTATTGACTTGTCCTGACAATAGAACAACCAATATCTACCTGCCCTTTGTTAGATGTCTGTCCTTTTTTTTCCCTTTTCTCCTGGATATAGCCAAGGACATATGACTGGAAATCAGTAAGTGCAGGTTTCTGATTCCTGACAGGAAAGGCTTTACTCTTTTTGGCCTTTAACAGCCCATTTAGCCTCTCCAGCCTTTACCCATCAGCAAAATGTAAATAGCTGAATTAATGCGAATAAAGGCCTTTGAAGATGAAAACTGTTTTGCACTATAAGTGGCAACACAGCCTTTCTTCCATTATTGAAGAAACATTTATTGAGCTTAGTGTCAGAGCACTTTAGAGATCTACAGGGCAAGGTCCTTATCCTCAAAGGGAGATGCTCCCATCTTGCTGACCCCCAGACCTAAATCAGGAGGTTGTAACTAGTTCAACATTGGGTTTAGTTAGTGATTATATGACTGAGCTTTGTTATATATTGAAGATATAAACTTAGCAAAGAAAACCCTCATTATCCACGATAATAAACTCAAACAATAAAGTTTGTCTGTCACTGGTATTCAAACGGACACCTTGAATCCTTGAAACATTAGCCTCTCAGGATGCTCCACGACAAAGGTGTTAATGATTAATTAAGTTGGGAAAGGGCTGCCTAAATACTGTACCATTCTCTTGAAGGTGAATAGTGGACCTGTTTACAGCTTTACAACCCAAGCAGAGAAACACATTTTTGAAAATCTTAGATCTAAGTCTATCCCACTGAACATTTGCTTCCAAATAATCTGAGAATTCTGCCAGATTAAAATGGGTTTCAGAGATGCCCAACTGATGCCTGAAGATGATTTCAAGAAGGAATAAGCTTCTCTTACTATGGTATCAATTAGAGACATATTTAAGTTAAATAAATTGGGTAATGTTTTTGCAGAAATATTTCTGATCACTGTGGTGTTAAATACTGTTAGGGATTCTATCTGGAAAAGAATTAGCCAGGATCCCAAGTCCCTGAATTTTCAACTGACTACCTTCAGCTGCCGCCACTCCTTCTCCGTCACCACGTGCAGGATACTTAAGGCAGGGCATCCAAAGACTTCAGCAGATTATCAGTGGACTTAATACTTTTTGAGGTTCATAATGCTGATTAGCATATAAATGGTTCATCATGAAAATAATAAAGAAAGCTGAAATTTATTCCACCTAGTACTTCCCAGACTTGTTCAACTCCAAAGTACTCTATTGTTTCTGTTTTTGTTTGCTTTGGTATATTTTTCTTTTGCATTGAGGCAGCCTACAGAGCATATGATTATCTCACAGCATTCCTTGCAGCACAGTTTGGGAACTACTTAAGTAAAGGCTATTCCCCTAGTCAAGGTTTTAACCCAAATCTTTTGCTCTTCTCTGACTTGAGGAGCTGGATCAGTTCTCCGAGCTCTGAAAAACAGTCATGGGGACTGCAGGTTCTGTTTTTATGGGCTGCTTGTTGGTTCTTGCTTGGCCATGTGAGGAGCAGAAGCCTCAGGAAGAACATTTTTGCTTCTCCTAGAAGCTCCACACCTTGCTGTTTGTCTTTTTTTTTTTTAATTATTGTTTTGCATTACTTTTGTTTATTGAAGTATTGTTGCAGTACAATATTATATAAGTTACAGGTGTACAATATAGTGATTCACAATTTTTAAAGGTTATACTCCATTTATGGTTATTATAAAATATTGGTTATATTCCCTGTGTTGTACAATATATCCTTATAGCTTATTTTATACCTAGTAGTTTGTACCTCTTACTCCCCTACCCCTAAATTGCCCCTGCCCCCTTCCCTTTCCCCACTGGTGATGCTAGTTTGTTCTCTGTATCTGTAAGTCTGCTTTTTTGTTATATTCCCTAGTTTGTTGTGTTTCCTGCTGTTTTCCTTTGACCATCTCCAGAGCATCTCCTTTTGTGGATGGAGCAAAAGAATTTTGGAAAGTTTTGAGCTCTCTTCATAGGTAACAATGACTGAGTCATTAAGAATATCTTCCAGATGGGAAAGAAAGAAATCTTTATTCTGGGCATGTCAGAGCAAGCCTGGGAGGACATCAGTGGGAAGAATGGACAGGACTGTGTGTGACCTCAGGAAAACTTAATTAATATTGCTAAATCTCAGTTTCCTAATCTTTAGAATGGGAATAGTAACCTGCTTAGAGAGTTGGTATGAAAAAATAAATGAGACAACCTTCATGCTTATCATAGTGTCTGGCATTTGTTGCTCGGAATATTAACTTTATATGGAAAATATAAATCATATCTAGTTTCACTTAACTTTCAAGTATAAGTCACTTTGTGTCTTGAGGTCATTTCAGGTGAAAAATCTAAAACTTAGCATGTAGACTTTCTCTCTAGCATTAAAATGAATATTTTTATTATTTCTTATTTGAACCATTTATGGAGTGTCCAAAGTGACTAAACACCCAGGTAACTATAGCATATAATCCAAACATGGCCCCAAATAGACCCTGTATTCTTTTTCTGCATGGCAAGCTTATAAATACTGTCTTTTATTTTTTAAACAACTAGATTGGCCCATCAACTTGGCTTTCATGTTCCATTCCATGTCTCTGTACTTCAGAATTGCTAATTTTGTTTCTACATTACAATACATGGAATGTGGTTTAGCACACTGCTCAAGCAAAGTGAAATTTTTCTTTAACTTGTTAGTCCTCCACCCTTTCTGGGTGTCTGACAATTATTTTATTTTAATACAAAATTCCTATATAAATTTGAATTTGATTTTCTACAGTTCTATTTTCTATGTGGGAGAAAAACTACCGTTTCAATTATATTCCAGTGGCCATTTGCCAAGGCAGTAGACTTCTCAGCACCCTGCTTCACTAAATTATGCCCAATTTTAGTGAGAGAACGTATGTGAAATAGAACTGTATCCAATTATTCAATTTAAGCAGAGGTAATGGCAGCTTTGAACAAAGAGAGCTGATTTCCCTTCCCTCTAGTTTTGCCTCAGTTTAATTCAAGGAAAAAATGCTTTATTGTTCAAATAAATGTTGTAAAACTGAGGTATTCAAATAGATTGATTTCCCTTTTTTGTTTGACTTTCTGTAGCATCAGCTAAGAGATCAGCAAAATCATGGGATTTCCTTTGAGTTTTACCACCTTGAGGATTAATTTGCTTCAGTTTAGTTTGCTGCTCATGATAAGTTAATTTATATACTGTGTTTATTAAGAGTGTTTGGATTTAAGCAATCCATGTTAACCTGGGGCACTCTTTTTGAGCATCAGATATGTATTCAGAGAGCAGAATGAGATTAATTTTACTCTGTGGCATCCATTTTATTTTCCTAACAGGCAAATCATCCATGCCTTCTGGGAACTCCATCAATGTAAATATTTATTTTTTAAACCCTGCCTACCATTGCGAAAGGTAGTGAGATGGTCAAGCTTCTTCTCACATTTCCTGATGTTATTGTATTAGTTAGGATACTTTTTTTTAATATAAATTTATTTTATTTTTTATTTATTTTTGGCTGCGTTGGGTCTTTGTTGCTGTGCGTGGGCTTTCTCTAGTTGCGGTGAGTGGGGGCTACTCGTCATTGCAGTGCACGGGCTTCTCATTGCGGTGGCTTCTCTTGTTGCAAAGCACAGGCTCTAGGCACGTGGGCTTCAGTAGTTGAGGCACGGGGGCTCAGTAGTTGTGGCTCGTGGGCTGTAGAGCACAGGCTCAGTAGTTGTGGCTGGCGGGCTTAGTTGCTCTGCGGCATGTGGGATCTTCCCGGAGCAGGGCTCGAACCTGTGTCCCCTGCATTGGCAGGCAGATTCTTAACCACTGTGCCACCAGGGAAGTCCCAAGTTAGGATACTTTTGAATTCAACAGGAGAAAGTTTAATTCTATCTGGCTAAAGCACTGGAGCATATTGTTGTATTGGCTAATGGACTCAAGAAAAGGTGAATCTGGAGATGAATGATGTCATCAGGAATCATTGTCTTTCTCCTTCTCTTTTTTCTGTATTTTCATGACCTGCCCTAGTATCACCAAGCTCACATTTTCTCAGATACTCAATTATAGTTCCTACCATGTATGTGCCAGGCGATGTTGAGCAACACAGTCATCCCAGTCTTTCAGCAGTTGTACATATGGAATAGTGATGAAGGAAGATATCTGTGATGAAAGTATCGGAGAAGTCACAGAAAAGAATGAAAGTAACGGGGGAGTACAGTTAAGAGAAGTTCTTTTTACTAAGCTCATTTCTGCTCGATGCTCCTTGGCAAGTGTTTAAAAGCCCCTCGCCATCAGGCCAAACTTAAAATGGCTCTTTTCTCCGATGACCCTTTTTCTTTTGCTTCTTATTGTATCTGACCTTTATCACACCTAGAAGAAAATGTGAGAGAGTATTTTGCTATTATTTAAGACTTAGGGGCTATTTCTGATAGGTTCAAAAATAAGAGTAGCACAAAGACTTTCATATTTTATTTCCTTCATCATCAGACTACAGCATAGTTATAAGAGTTCCTGGTCTTTGCTATCTTCCAGTTCTTGTATTCCCTATATTGAGAGATAAGTGATAAGAAGTACAGTATGGTATCTAGAAACAAAGACATATTAAAACAATAACCTATTGCCAGTTGTCTGCAGAACCCTGATAATGATATGAAAGAAGCTGAGAAGATACTGGTAAATCTTAGAAAATCCAACTCTGAGTAATTCCAATAGCTGGGCAGAATTATATCTGAAATCAAAATATTTTTCACAATCCTGTTCCAAGTGACAAAAATATCCCATACCTTTTCAAGCAGGATTTTAAAAAATTTGAGGTCATTTATGACTTAGTAATTCTTTGAGCTTTATTCTTTTTTTAAAAAAATGAGAGCAGTGTTTGGTACAAAGGTGAAATGACTATTAAACAATTTTTTTTTTTTTTTTTTACTTTACCTTGCCCTTTTAAGATTCCCCCATGCCTTAGTTCAGATTTAGTTATTGTCATATGTTCAGTTAATAGGCTGTAATTCACATTATCTTCCCAGTGGATGGAGGAACCGAGAGTGACTGGGGAACTGCAAAGCAGAGCTATTAAATTTATATTTACTGCTAATCATTTCAACTCCTGGAAGACAGCCTAATTGCAAACACAAAGAGAATGCTCATGAGAATCATGGTCATATAACTTGCCCAGTGACTTTCAGTAAGACACATGGTTTTCGAAAGCTCTTGGCTTATTGAGAGAGTAAATATTATTGCAGCTTGAGTTTCCCTGTGCTGTTTCCAACTCAGGATTTATTAAATATAATTTAATGAAATATATAATTTAAAGAGATGAGGCAAACTGTGATTAGCAGCTTCGCATCCTGTCTTTTTGGGATGGGCAGCAATGCATAAGTTCCTTAAAAGACCAAAAACTAATCTAGGGCTTTTTCTATGCATAGTTTCCATTAATGTTAATGGCTTTTTCTGGGCATAGTTTCTATTAATGATAATGAGATGCCCTCTTGAAGAAAAGAGAAGGAAAAAAGAAAAGAAAACTGATCTCCATTTGCTTCAAGTATTTTCTGATGTAGGCTGAGAATGAATGTTTAGTAATAAAATATACTGACGACAAAGACAGGGAGTTTTTCACCTCCTATTTTTGTTTTCATTATGTCTTAGCCTTTTAAAAGTCATATTTTCTGGAAATCTACAGAAAATACAACTGTATCGGGTGGATTAGCAGTTCCAATTGTTTATTCAACCAAAGATCTCCCACATTTAGTGTATTACAAAACCATGTTTCTTTTATCTGCAGAATTGCACCTGTAGTTACTACTTAAACAGAACATATTTTAAAGTGATGGAGCAATATTTAACTATGAAGGAAGGTGAATTAAAGTCAGGGGAAGAAAAGACAGGAAAGGTGTTTTTCTTGACATTTAGTCAAGGTCAATCAAACATCTGCAGAGCAAGAGCAATGTTGTAATATGTGCTGTATGCTCAATATGTCAATTTTTGTATGAAAATTGTGTGCTGAAAAGGGCATGTGTTTAAAATCCTGCCTGGTGGCACCCTTTTAATAGTCAGTCTAGGGGCTGAAATGGATGGGATACATTCTTATTCCTAAGACTGTAATTTTCCTTTCTTATCTATTGTTCTTTTTCTTTGTTCTGTTCCTATGGTCTCTAGAATAAAACAGCATATTTCCTAATGCAGTAAACAGGCCACTCATAAGCCCCTCATAAAGCTACCTTTTGTTCAAAAGTCTTAGGCTATACCACAGAAAAGTACAGCAAAATGATAAATCGTTTGAACTTCTTCAAATGGTCACTTCTAACAAATATCCAGGTTCTCTCATATTCCCCTGGTATGAGTGTGGACATATGTGTATGTGTGTTAAACTCCGTGGGCATTTTTCATCTTCTTTAATTTTCTTTATCGCTAATTTCCATCCCATCTGCAACTTGGTATTCATGTCCCTAGATCAGCGTACAAATGAGAATTTCATTAACCTTAAAGCTTAACTGTAACCAAAAATATTAATATTAAAGCCAGAATTGTAGTTAATATGTTTTCTGGAAAAAGACATGATTTTTCCTTGCTCTCTTGTCCCTGGGTTGTCCCAGTTTCATCTGTCTTTTCAGTTTCTAGCTCAGAAAAAATTTCTTGAAAGAGCACTAGCTAGATCCCTGTTATCCTCCAGGATTTCATATCCTGTCAGCCCCTCTTTCTGGTGCAAGGCCAAAAGTCTAATCTTATATGCTTAAAGACACACAGGAGAGAAAACTCTGAAAATATACATCTGTTCTACTAAGAGATTTTGAGTGAAAAAAGAAGATAATGTAGATTTTATTCAAGTGTGCTAATTCTACATTCGAATACTACTACTGAAATTTAGGACTGCTGAGACTCAACACCATGATTTGATGGTTAATGTTGCTGCCACGTTTTCAATAAATCAACCATTGATTATAGGACTATTTCAGTCACTGGTACTGTGCTGAGTGTTCAGAAGAGTACAAAGGGATAGAGACAGTTCCAAAATAGGAATGTGTGTATTTATACACACACACTCATACACATAGCAACAGTGAAGGAGTTCTAAATATTGCTAAAGACAATAAATGCTTGATTAATAAATATATGAGGTTACGAATCAACGATTGCATAAACTCAAAGGGGCTAAAGAACTTCTGGATGGTTAGGTCACAGCAAGAGATTATGAAGGGGTCTTTGAGGAGGTTCTTAAAGACCAAAATTGTGGTAGTGGGAGGGAAAGATATATTTTAAACATTTTAAGTTAAATTTGGTATGTATTTACCCAGGAAACAATTTTAAATAATAATGTGTATGATTCCACTTGTAAGACATTCTAGAAAAGGCAAAACTGCAGGGAGAAAAATCTGATGAATGATTATCAGGGTGTTGGAGGAGGGGGTTCACCACAACAGGGCACAATGGAACTTTTGGGCTGGTGGGTTTGTTTCCTATCTAGGTTGCCACGGTGGTTATGTAACTGTATACATTTGTCACAACTCACCATAAGGTACACTTTACAAAAGGCAAATCTTCCTGTATGGAAATTATATCTGAATAATCCTGATTTTTAAAGACAGTAACGTTCTGAAATTCATTCTTTGTTGTGCTAGGCAGTATGGACCTGAGAAAGAATGCCTGCCTTAAAGGAACCTGTAAGCTAATTTGTGAAGTTAATTAAAATTAATGTGCACGGACATTGGAGTAAAGGGAAAGAGCAATAAATTGAGATTTAGGCAGGCCGGATTCTGTTGCTCCTCTGTTGGGTAAATCATTTAACCTGTGGTCACTTGTCTTTTCATCCAGTTAGGTAATAAGATTGACCAGTAGATGGATTCTGAGATCACTTTCAGTTCTAAAGATTTATGGTCTATTATTTTGGTCTGGTTCCACGTGTTAACAATGAGAAGAAGTGGGCTTTCTTGAGAAGTCACCTATAATCTATATTGAAATATCATAAGTTGTATGAAAAATGATACTCAGAGTTCCAGACAATAGAAGCACAAAGTAACTTTGAAATTCAACCCTTATGTTTCAGTTGCCTAAGACAAGTTCTGACCACCAGGAGTGTAGAATTTAGCTGGGGAAATAGCACATCCAGTAGTTCTGTTAAGGTCAACAGTGGCCATCAGTGTCAATCCTTAGTCCATCCTCGTGGTCTATCAGCAGCATTTTACATGTTTGACAGTTTCCTCCTCTGCAAAACACTTGTTCTCGTGGTTTCTAGAACCACACACTTTTCTGTGATTGCTTCTTCACAGTCTCTCTGCTGCCTCCTCATCGCCCTGATCTTTAATTAGTGGAGACAGACCCCTGAGGCTCAGTCATGGGCCTCTTCTCTTTTCTATTTATACTCACTTCCCTGAAAACCCCATTCTCTCCCATGACTTTAAACAACATCTCTATGTGATACTTCCAGATTTTATCTCCAGATTCTACCCTCACACCCCCCATTTACTATCCAAACTTATACAGACTTCAGTTGTCCAAAATAAATTTGATATTCCTCTCAAAAATGTACCCCTTCTGGAATATTATTCATCTTGAAGGATGGCAATCCATACTTCCTGTTGCTTTTTCCAAAAACCTTGAAGTCATCCTGAGTTCTTCCTTTATCCCACACATCACATCCAATCAGCAAATCTTGTTGGCCCTACCTTACTATGATTTGATTGTAATTAAAATGTAGTCAGGATTTAACCACTGCTCACTATTTCAGTAGCCTGGTAGTTGTTCTCTGTACTTCAGTTTATTCCCAAAGAAACTGAGAATGATCTTTTAAAACTTTAAATCAGATTATGTGAATTGCCTGCTTAAAATCCCCCGTATCACCACTACCCATATCACCCGGAGTAAAATCCAAAATTACTCCACTGACCTATAGGTTCCTATATAATCTTGTGATTCCTTCCCAACACCCACCCACATACACACAGATGCATACTTATTTCTTTTTTTTTTTTTTGCGGTACGTGGGCCTCTCACTGTTGTGGCCTCTCCCGTTGCGGAGCGCAGGCTCCGGACGCGGAGGCTCAGCAGCCATGGCTCACGGTCCCAGCCGCTCAGCGGCATGTGGGATCTTCCCGGACTGGGGCACGAACCCGTGTCCCCTGCATTGGCAGGCGGACTCTCAACCACTGCACCACCAGGGAAACCCCATGCTTATTTCTTAATTATTTATTCCACCCACACTGGCCTCCTCAAACATATCATGCTTGCTTTCCCCTGGGAGCCTTTGTACGTGGTGTTTCCTTTGCCCAGAACGCTTTTCTCACAGACATTCACATGGTTCTTTATCTAACCCCCTTTGATCGTTATAAGGTCACCTTTTTAGTTGCAGTCTTCTTTTGCCACTATGTTTTTCAGTGCCACCCACTCGCACGCCCTCTTCTCACCATATCACATACTATATATGTCATGCATTTATCTAAGTTACTTTTTGTTTTCCCATTCTAGAACACAAGCAGAGGTTTTTGTCTGTTTTTTTCTGGGGTTTTTTTTGTCTGTTTTTTTTTTTTTTTTTTTTGTCTGTTTTTTCTTAGAAAAAAAAGCCTGATTTCTCAAGAACATGTGTTAATGGAGGCTATCTCTGGGAACTAGAAATGAATCTTTGCCCTAACAAGTACAGTGGAACACCCTCAGAACAAGCAGTCTTCTGCTAGTGGTTTTTATGTATACTCCCTCCATTTGAGCAGATCTTGTCAGATGACATTAAAATGTCTTCACAACAGCTAAACACGGGGAACAAAACCCCATGTTATGTGAAAATAGCAAGTGAGGAAGGAATTACAGTTCACAAGGGTGATAGCTTTAGCGTAGGACACTGGAAAGAGAACTTCTTGCCAGTCGGCTTGAGATAATTAGCATAGTCAAGTATCAAGCATTGCTTCAGACCTCATTAATATAACTCCTCAGGGAGGGATTTACTTGGAAAAATTAACTTTTCCTCTCTGAGAGCACTGAAAAGACCTCCTCCAGCCTCTGGTGAGGATCTGAGCTTCTCCATTATCACATCAGGTAACAGAAGAGAAAGTCCTTTGATTCATCATCACATTCAGATAAGTGAAGAAGGAAGCTTCTCAACAAGTGCGAATAGATTTTGGTAAACAAATGGGATTTTTGTTTTTTGAAGGGAGATTGACACAGCAAGTGTATCTGCTCTATCTACTGAAGCTTGGCTGTCCAGACTTGAAGGGCTGCCTTCAGTTGTGTTCAGCATATATTATCACCAAGCAGAGTATTCATGAAAATTCAATGACTATACTATTTCCTCTCCAAAGATTTTTGAGGAGATTCTCCCAAAGAAAATTGCCTTTGTGGACTTTATCGAATAGGCATTTCTGCATTCCTGTTGCATGTTGTTTCATATTGCACTATAAGTAACACATAGCTTTATTGACCTTTGGCAATCTTTAGGAAAGCCCTAGTATTTGTGGTTTACTTTAGATTTACTTTAAGTACATCAGTGGCTCAGTCTCACCTAGCCTCAATAATAAAACACTAGGACGTTTCCTTCCTTCCCAATCAAAAGAACCGTAGTCTATGTGCCTCCATTTTGCACCTTACTTTATACTCTCCTGGATAAGAAGCTTTATTGTGAGAAGCTCAATGTAGTGTTTAAGATAATTTGAAACAAAACAGAGAAGATTTAATTCCAAGTTCTTCCACTGGCTAGCCATATGATCTTTGCTAAATTCTCTGTGACTTAGTTTCCTCATCTGTAAAATGGGGATTATTATACTACCTATTTAGAGTTATTGGGAGAATTAAATACGTATAGGGTTTCAAACAGTGTCTGTCATACTGTAAGTGCTTAATAAATGTTAACTCCTATTATTATTAACACACTCTAAGTTCAAGTATCAGCAATCAATCAAAGTCACACTTAGTCAGTGGATCTTATGAAATGATCAGTAGCTTACCCGAAACTCTCATAAAGGGCTTCCATGGTGGCGCAGTGGTTGAGAGTCCACCTGCCGATGCAGGGGACACGGGTTTGTGCCCCAGTCCGGGAGGATCCCACATGCCGCGGAGCGGCTGGGCCCGTGAGGCATGGCCGCTGAGCCTGCGCGTCCGGAGCCTGTGCTCCACAACGGGAGAGGCCACAACAGTGAGAGGCCCGCGTACCGCAAAAACAAACAAACAAACAAACAAAACTCTCATAAAGTGTTTTAATGGAAATAAAGGTTTTGTAGCATCAGTAATTACTACAGTGAGGATAGAATAAGTAAAAGGTTTTGTTTAGCAATATGTAGAAGGACTGGTTTTTCATAACTTACACCTGTGTTATAACAAATTCCAGAGGACGATATTTAAGGAAAATAGAGAATATGTATTATTATCCAATCAATAAATTCAATGATTTTATTAATTTACCTACCTTTAAGGAAATAGACTTTCATGTTTTAAACAGCAACCAAAGACCATGGAATTGGATATCTGTACTTCCATGTCGTGTTGTGGATAGCATGTACCTCCGTTACATAGCCTGTTTAAAAAAGTAATTATTTTTTTAAGGTTATGAGGATGAATTTAAATTAATATGTTTATCCCCTAAAACTAAACTATAAACACCACTGTGATTAAAGTTTGCTAATATCTGGTTCCTAGGCCTATTTTCTACCTTTAGCCATAGGTGTGTGCATATCTACTGGATGTGTGTGTGTGTGTGTGTGTGTGTGTGTGTGTATGTATTTGAGTCCTTGACCATTTTCCAGAGTGTCTTATTCATATTTTATGAAGATGTATATAGAAATGCATATATTTTAACCTTGAGATTTTATTGATATTTTTCTCTACCTCATATGTATTTTGTTTGAAAGCACTCTACAAATCAGAACACACTGAGGTTACATTTAAGTGAGAAACAGAGAAAGTGAGAAACATTTTAAATATAATATTAAATTGTCTTTTTGTATATTCTTTATTATTGGTTTCTTTTTTTTTTTTTTTTTTTGCGGTACGCGGGCCTCTCACTGTTGTGGCCTCTCCCGCTGCGGAGCACAGGCTCCGGACGCGCAGGCTCAGCGGCCATGCCTCACGGGCCCAGCCGCTCCGCGGCATGTGAGATCTCCCCGGACCGGGGCACGAACCCGTGTCCCCTGCATCGGCAGGCGGACTCTCAACCACTGCGCCACCAGGGAACCCCCCTATTATTGGCTTCTTGATCAATAGTAGAGCAGGACTCTGTTAACAGATGCTCCAAGGAGAACATATGATGCAGACCAGAAGAACTAATTGGGTGCTTGTGTTAAAAGTATAACAGGTTCCTTCTTTCACTGAACCCAAAATATTTTTCTAAAAAGCTCATGAAAGTGCCTTTTTGTAATATTTATAAGAATTGTATATTTTTAATCATTCTTGAATGCCAGTGGAAATGCTCAAAAGAGCAAAACAAATATAAAAATGACTCCAGTAAATATAGGAAAATGACACTGAAACAGATTGGTTTGGTGGCAGTTGCAAGGACTGATATGTAAAAAGAAGGCTTTCTATATACATCCTTATATATTAGTTTCTTTTTTCTTATTAGCTGAATTAGGATTTTGAGACAAAATCTCTTGAGCTAGGATTACACTCTTTTACTACATTTTGCACTCAACCTGGAAGAGACACTTTCTCCATTTTACATTCAAATGATAGATTTTTTTAAAAATGAAGCTACTCTTTCAACCTTTCTCTGTTTATGGTAAGGTTTTGCATCTCCCTAATCCCTGCCACATGACAAAGAAAGCTCAGATAAAAGACAAGGGGAAACTTGCAATTTCTTTGGGGATTTTTCAGGAGGATTTACATCCACACTTAATTGTCACTTCTGCTAAAGTTCTCAAATAAAAGAAGGCCCTAAGGTGTTTACCTTAGGGAATACATTTAGCAGGGAAAGTACCCCATAAAAAATCAATGGATTTTGAGTTTTTATTCTTTTATTTAGAAAAAAAGATTTTTAACAGACCCAGTCTTCCAAAAATTAAAAACAAAAAGAAGCAGGTAGTGTTTAGAATTCTGACAAAGCATAACCTAGAGATAAAATCATGCAGTGGTTACTTCTGGCTAAAGTTCTCATATGCTAATTTTCAAATTAATATGTGGGAAAATTCTAACTTGGATCAGGTGAGCAGCGTGAAGCTCTTAGTGTCACAGAGACATAAGGTATGTCTTCTAAGCCTACTGGCAAATATAAATCTAAAGCTTATCAGAAGGTCTGCAAGACCAGCTAAAAAATGACAGGTTGGCATACAGGTATTATGCTTATTAAAATGCACAATCTTTTACCAGACAAGAATGAACCTGGCTTTAAATAGGGTAATGCAGACTCATGTGCAAAGAAATCCTTCCTACTGGTGAATTAAGATGTATTCCAGACTGATGTTCAAATAAAGACTTGACTGATGTCTGTGTTAGATTACATCATGGTCCATTTTACAGCCAATGGAAGCAAAATGTGACTGTCTGACTGATTCAGTAACCACTCACACCATAGGGATCCCAGATTTCTTGAGACCAGTAGCTCAGCAGTTCACTACTATGGTTTCTAAAAAGAGTTATGGAGTCTGCTTTTGAATTTAAAGAAAACAAAATCAAACACAGAACCGCATTCTATTTTTGTTGAGCTACTTTTAAAAGCTAGAGAAAAGAAAAGTTTAATTTAGGAGAGATACCCTGTTATTACAGTTTTTCTCCAGCTGAAAAATTCACCAATTAGAGTGGAATAGTCAAATTGCTATTCCAATTTTTGTTTAAAAAATACTTAATATGCCCAGTCTATTTCTCTCCTACAAGGGAGAAAAGAAATCCTCCATCTAATTTACATTCATATTATTAAAAGATTTCTTTAACAGATTAATCCTAGGCATCAAGCTTCTCTATACATTATATTTTTCTACTCAAGATGTGGTCTGCAGACTGGCAGTATCAGCATAACCTGGGAGATTTTGAGAAATTTACAGTCCCAGGACCCACCCCACATCTACTGAATCACAATCTCCTATTTAACAAGATCCCATATGACTCACAAGCACATTAAAGTCTGAGAATTCCTCCCCTACAATCTTCTTTTTCAGGTTCTCATTTAAGGACACGTTCTGTTCAAATAACATAAAGACCTTGCTTTTGCATTTTCTTGTAAATACCTTTACCTTCAGTTTCATTTGCTAAACGACAGTCACTCTTTTGGAAGGTGGCTGGTCCAATGCAGTTTCTACAATAGAAGAAAGAACACCTAGGTCTTTATTTAATTTCTTTCCAGCATAGACTTATAACAAATATCTTGCCAATACCGTAGAGTCTAGACAATACCGTAAAAAAGTAATTACATTAAATTTTGTAGCAACAGAGGCCATAGACCAATTCTAATATTTTTCACAATGGGACTACTGGCAAGGGTATCTTACATTTTTGTCAAGTTCTTGTCAAAATTTACAGGTGAGAAAAAAATTTTTTTTTCCTGACAGCCTGGGGCTTTACGATTTGGCTCAGTGTATCAGTGAGAAGTACTCATTGAAACTCTTCTGGTGGCTGTGTGAAGACAATCACACTAGCCTATTGCTTATAATACTATCTAAAGCATATTGTCCTTTTTTGAGTCACATAGCAAGAAATAATTTTTGGAGGAAGGTATAATCATTTAATACTTGCTCCTCTAATCCATCTTCACTTTGGTATTTGTTTATTCTGTAGTATATGCTTTATTAAAAGTGTATTTTCAAACACTGCCTCCTATCATTCAGACCCAAATGTATGCTGCACACAAATGCCTGTTTTACTTATTCACAGTTTATGCCTGTATTAAAATTATGGATTGCAGGGCTTCCCTGGTGGCGCAATGGTTGAGAGTCCGCTTGCCGATGCAGGGGACACGGGTTCGTGCCCCGTTCCGGGAAGATCCCACATGCCGTGGAGCGGCTGGGCCCGTGACCCATGGCTGCTGAGCCTGCGCGTCCGGAGCCTGTGCTCCGCAACGGGAGAGGCCATAACAGTGAGAGGCCCGCGTACCGCAAAAAATAAATTAAAAAAAAAAATTATGGATTGCAGAACAGGATGGAAAATATTCCTCTTGGCTCTTTATTGTCCACTGCCCTTATCTCGGGGTTAAAGGATTTTCATGGTGACCCCTAATAATTTTATAATTCAAAAGTTGCTGTCATTTTGCACAACACTTTAGGGATTTTGCTGACGGAAAGGAACTACATAAATCTAACAGGTGTTTATTATTTTCTCGTCTTCAATTTTCAGTGTGAAGGCAGCAGGATATGGGCTGAAAATGTTTCAAGGTATATCTGCTTTCAGTTCTTATTTTCTTGTCCAAACAGATTCTGATAAAAACAATCACAACCGAATGTTTTGAAAATGTCTACTTCTGCCTTTATTTCCAAGGCTTTTCATGCACACATACATTAAATACACATACACACACATGCACAAGCAATTTTCTTTTGTTTTTGTGACTTTCATATTTTTTCAGAAAATATGAAAATGGTTAACTTCTGTTGGCATCCCAGCCCCTTCTCTCCTTCCCATTAGATACCAGAAAGATGCAGGAATTTTTAAGTTCTTTTTAGTCTGGAGAGAACAGCACCAAGTTAGACATATTGAATAAAAACTAACTTTAATCAATGGCACTAGGTACAGCCCTGTATTTGAGAACAGGCTGTCACGCTCATCCCACGAAATGATTTAAATTGTTTTTAACTCGATTTGCCTGAAAATATTTAGAAATGTCAGTGTCAAGGTTGGTTGGAGGAGGAGGATTTTGCCTGTTCCTCAGAAGAGGAGGTATAGGGAATAAGCAGAGGTTTTCCTTGCTTTATTGCACCCCACATCTGTAGATATTCAAGTGCCCCACTTTGAGATATGCAAAGCAATTTTGGTAACTTACTGTGAGAATCCCTTTGAATGTCCTTTTTCAGTAGTGATCTGACCCCATCCCCATCTCCAGATAGCTTGGGAAATGCTTTCCAGGTCTAATCTTTGACTTTCCTATTTGAATCTGTGATTTCTTTTCATTACACGTCTTTTCATTTTCCACCTTCTTCCCCAAATACAGACAGAGGTTTTAATTGATAATTTCTTGTGTTTTTCACTGCTGACTCAACATTTTAGGTTGTATCTCTAATTACCCCTGTGAGGTTCAGATAATAACTTCAACTTCAGTGAGTTTTCCCAGCTTCCCAAAGTCATCTGTTAGAGCCTGAAATAACATGTCATAAATCTTTCTGATAAACTCCAATTGCTATAGTCAAGCCAGTGGAAGATCAACAAAAATTGTGTAGCTTTTTGCAGTACCCCAGCAAGAGGTGCAAGCAATTATTCCTTCAGCCTGTAATGTGTTTGCCTTGTATTAAACATTGTTAGTCCCAGTAGAAAAGAGAGATTGAACCTTAGAGGAATTTCAAGTTATGCCTTCAGGCACATTTGAAAAGGTTCAAAAATCAATTAGGCAAGAAATCTAACTACTAGTATTAAAAAGATAGCAAATATAATTACTTAGACCCAAGATTGACCGTGTGAAAATTATTTCTTCTTAATAAGCCTTCTTAATAAGACTGCTTATAAATTGAATATAAATATGCATATGTATATAATTCTGATGTAACAAAGACTGTTGCCTCCATTCGTACTGGACATATGCTAGTAGTTCTGAAGAAATATTCAATAAAAACAAATGAGGCATAAAACTGTCATAGATGCAAAATTTTCAGGAGCATGTCTGATTTCTCCCGCCTGGTTTGCTCTTCCTGTTGCATTTGCCTACCTAATTTCTCCTTTTTCTTCAAGGCAGGTCGTGTAGGTTAACCTAGGCTGTGCAGTCAGACAGGCTTGGATTCGTATCTTACTTATACCCCACATTAGTTGTGAGAGTTTGAGAAAGTTATTGGCCATCGTGAGTCTCAGGTCATAAACACAATGGAGATAATAACGGTACTTCCTTTTCTGGGTAGTTGTGGGGATTAAAGGAGAAAGTGCACATAAACTGCTTCAAGTATGACAGGATGAGAGTTAGTGCTCGAGGAATATTGATTCCTGTTGGTGTTATCTCAGCTTAGGTAAACTACTGGGCATCCTCAGAAATGTGCCGCCCCCCCCCGCCCCCCGCCCGTGGTCCTACTGTGTTGTTGTTTTTTTTTAGTAGACTTTATTTTTTAGATCGGTTTTAGGTTCACAGCAGAATTAAATGGAAGGTACAGAGACTTCCCATATACCCTGTGCCCCTCACATGTGTAACCTCCCTCATCATCAACATCGCCCACTATCGTGGTACGTTTTTTACAATCAATGAACCTATATTGACAATTGTTATCACTCAAACTCCATACTTTACATTGGATTGACTCTTGGTGTTGTACATTCTATGGGTTTTGACAAATGTATAATGCCATATATCCACTGTTATTGTATCACACAGAATAGTCTCACTGCCTTAAAAATCCTCTGTGCTCTTCCTGTTTATCCTCCCCTACCCCCGGCTTCTGGCAATGACCAGTCCTTTTACTGTCTCCATAGATTTGTCTTCTCCAGAATGTCATAGAGTTGGAATCATCCAGTATGCAGTCTTTTCAGGTTGGCTTCCATCACTCAGTAATATGCATTTAAATTTCCTTCGTGTCCTTTCAGAGCTTGATAGCTCCATTCTTTTTAGCGTTAAATAATATTCCATTGTCTGGATGTACCACGGTTTATCCATTCACCTAATGAAGAACATCTTGGTTTCTTCCAAGTTTTGGCAACTGTGAATAAAGCGGCTGTAAATATCCATGTGCAGGTTTTTGTGTGGACATAAATTTTCAGCCTTTTTGTTTAAATACCAAGGAGTGCAGTTCCTGGATTGTGTGGTAAGAATAGGTTTAGTTTTGTGATAAGCTGCCAAACTGTCTACCAAAATAGCTGTACCATTTTGCATTCCCACCAGTAATGAATGAGAGTTCCTGTTGCTCCACATCCTTGCCAGGTTTTGATGTTGTCAGTGTTTTGAGTTTTGGCCATTCTAACAGAGGTATGGTGGTATCTCATTGTTTCAATTTGCAGTACCTTAATGACACATGGTTGGAAGCTCCTTTTTATGTGCGTATTCACCAGCTGTAAATCTAGTTTGGTGAGGTGTGTATTCGGCTCTTTGGCCTACTTTTCAATTTGGTAGTTTGTTTTCATATTGATGGGTTTTAAGAGTTTATTTTAGATAAAAATCAGATAGGTCTTTTGCAAACATTTTCTCTTAAGTCTGTTATGTGTTTTGTTTTTTTTTTACATCCCTAGAGTTCAGTTTGCGTATGCCTCACATTGATATATCAATATGTATGTATATGGACCTTATCTTCAAAAATGGGAAACAGATTCTGAATTTGCTTTGTATCCTTGATAGACTTGTATAGTCCCCTGCATGGATCGAGATACTCAATGATTAATTGACCAAGGGAATAATTAATGTCCAATGGAAGTCATTTCAGTGTAATAACACCCCAAATTAAGGAGTTCTGTAGAGGGACCCAAGACCAGTGGTATCAGGCAGGGCCTGATACAAATTATATGATCTTCCTGCTTCATTTTCCAACATATTAAGATGGATTGTCAATGAGCATTAAGGACCAAGAGAGTCACAAAAAGATTCTCCTACAATTGGACTTCAACTTTCCAAAGGCTTTTCAGAGGTAAGGCACTTACAGTTAGATCACTTGTATAGGGAGAGGTGGGGTCATTGGATTGTAGAACAGATGCCTTAGAACGAGGCAGGTTATAGCTAATCCTTTTTTGGTACAGATTTCAAAACTTTCATGAACAGAAAATACTGTAGCAATAGTGAAAAGCAGACAGTAATTCATTCAAAAATATTTTTAGTGTATCCCATGTGCTGAGGCATTGTGTGGCAGCCAAAGATCAATTTGACATATATGTACTCAAAAACTTTAAAGTCCTGTAGAGCAGAGTTATATGTACAAATAATTATCGTGCATGGTAAATAGTTATGTGCAGTGAGGATGTGTAAAGTCAGGAGAGGAAGCAATTAATTATGGCTGGAGCAGAGAGTGGGCCATTGACTCATCTAACAGATATTTGTTAAGCACCTACCGGAGTTCAAGTTTCATGCAGGATAATGAGCTGCAAGGATGAGTTGTAAAGATTCAGTACCTTCAAGATCCTCACAGTGCAAGAATCAGGTCCAAGGGTAGTGAAGGCTTCAGGAAAGTATATAAGGAAAAACCTTCTGGAAGAGGTAATATTTGGACTTGACATCAAAGGGTGGTAGGATTTAGACTTTTGGAGACGTAAGAGATGTGAGGGGAAGCACATTCCAGATATTGGCAACAGAAATAGGAAAGGCACCTGACTGTCTCACATTTCAAAAGACAAAGAATCTAATTTCTGATTTCTTTTGATGATTATTTTATATCCAGGAATGTATTGTTAACATACTAATTGATTATATTTATTGAGAACTTACTTTGACCTAGACATTATTTTAAACATTTTACTTTTATAAAAAGATCTCATGTAATCCTTATTAAATCTCTGAGGCAGATATGATTTTTATTCCCAATTTTACTAAAGGAAGCAATGGCTTGTCTCACATGGGATTGGGACACACCTGCAGGCACATTTGACACTTGAGTTCTACACTGCGTGTCAAAGCCACGACAAAGCTCTCAGGATCCTGTCTCCACAAAAGGGTTCAAAACTCAAAATATTTTAAAAAGGTATTTCAACATATGTCTGTAAAACCAAATATGATGAGAGAGAGAGATTGCTCTGAGCCAGTAAATATAGACTCATTAAGATTAAAGTCTAAATAAGCAGTCTTGTGAAATGTGGGGTTTTTATTTTCTGGAGAATGGTGGACCAGGAAGGCATCTGCTTAGGTGAGAGGATATAATGACAGGGGAAGAGAGAAAACTGGGAGTTTTTTACTCCTATTTAGAGTTTATCTTCTCTATCAAGCAGAATGATACACTAGAAAGGGTAATATGGATCTGAGGAAGTTTAAGCCCAAGATAAATAAGAGAGTTTGTGTTTTCAGACAGCAGAGCTGGAAGGGAGTATTCTGGATGAAGAAAAAGGTTTGAGTAAAACCAACACAGCTGGAAGATCTGGAGGGGTGGTTAAAACCCTATAATTGCATTTTCAAATCCACAAGAATTAAATACAGAGATCTTGCTAATGAACAGTGTGTGGAGGCCTGAGAATTTTCGTTTACTGAAAGCAACTAGTGAGCGTGACTATTAAAAAACCCGGACAGTGCTGATGGGAGAATAATGCCTTAATTAAGGAAGATAGCACACTGTTTAGTACCCATCTTATGTGTTGCATTTAAGCTAATGTGTTGTATTAAGGTCCTTTAGAACCTAAGTTTATTGACAAGCTGGGTATCTGAAGGATGAATGGTTAGAAAAATTTCTCTTAATGATTGATAGTTAAAGAATGGAAAATGACTCTCCAGGAGAAGACTTGAGCTGAGGGTGGAAGGAAAAGGACTGGATAACTGTTTGCAAAAAGGCGAAGGGTTGTCATATGGGAAAAGTGTACAGGTTACCCTATATTGATCCATACTGCAGACACATTAAAGAGAAGTAACTTTCGGTTCAAAAGGATTTTCAAAAACGAATAGGCTGCCTTGAGAAGTAGTAACATTACTGGCAGGTTTCAAATGCCTTTTGTCAGAGATATTTTAGAACAGTTTCCTGCATCGGGAGAGAGTTTGGGCCTAAGACCTCTTTCCTATTCTAAGATTTTTGTTATTTTCTTTTTCAGTATTTTAAGAATCTTTGGCAAAAGTCCTCATTTCTTTCACCAGTTGTATCCTGGTGCATCATGGTGTAATCTAAAATAATGGACCAGGAGAAATCCTATGAATTTCCTGTGTTTATGGTCTCCAAAATAAATAGCTGTTTGTGACTTAAAGTTTTAAATAACCTGAGAAAATAAATGGAAATAAAGCATTATACCTAACGGGAGTCAATTCAGAGGTCTAAGTTTTGGGAAGGAAATGAGAGGCAGACAGTGCTGACAATTTTATCTTTTAGAGTCCTGATATTTTAAAAGAAAACTCAGTTTACAGGCATTCTCTTAAACTACCAATAGGAGAACAATAGACCATTTTTATGACTAGTAAAGTGAATGAGTCAATACATAGATGTTATCAATTTTCTCTTTTTGTGTTCATTTATTGGGAGAACTTGAATGTTGCCTACTTTTTAATCGATATATATGGTGCATGTTCACCATATATCATCCATAATCAGTGCATTTTGGTGGTCTGTGCTAATGTCTATACAGTTATTTGTTAGGAAAATGTGTTGACATAGTTCAGCTCTTATAGCATAGATTGGACATTCTGATGTTTTAAGCTAAATGATGAGTCAACAATGCAGTAAAAATAAAATGAAATGCTAAGATAGAATTTTAATTTAGAAAATAAATTTATAAATCTGTCTTGAAAATATTTTCATAATTTCTTTTTACAGCATTCTTTGGGTATAAAATAAATTGTAAGAGCAAAGTTTGAGATAACTGAGAGCGCTAATTAAAACAGGAAATCATATTATCATTATTTCAAAGGACTATGGAATCATTTAATTTTGACTAGGAAAGCTAATCAGAAGCTTCGTGTCACCAAACCAATTGTGCTGGGTTCACATTTGTTGCATCTTGGTCCAAACTTAAATGCTTCCCACATCTCTTACTTATCTATCATTACGTTTCATTGTTGAATCTGTGAGTTAATTATAGATCGTTACTGGTTAGTTAATTGGAGTGCAACCCAGAGCCAATATCAAATATTCTTCTTTCTTTCTTTCTTTCTTTTTTGTTTTTGACATCAAAATATGCTCTTTGCTTAAAGAAAAAGTGTTTTTGTTATTTTTCTGTTCATTTTTCAGCGCAGCACGGGTCCTATCTTTATGACTTCTTGAATGAAGCATTATCTTAGATCTGGCATTCTTGGGCAGCATCTTGCATAAAATTAGCTCAGATTAAAAATGCTATCATTAAAAACTAGATCCACACAGGCTTAGGGAGAAAGAGAAGATGGCAATGATTGAGAGGGCTTTTTCAAACAACTAAGATAAAAATTTAACAATTTGAAGAATTTTGATTTATAAGTGAAACTTTGAAATATTTATGGAAGGAGAGGATTAAAAGGGTCTGTGACATGGTCATTATGTTTTTAAGAGAGACATTAAATGAATTAGAAAAAGAAACAAGATGAATATTAACATTTTCTAATCATGACCTCAAAACTTAACTAAGAAAGTTGAAAAATTATAATTAAAAATATTTCTAATGGGTCAATTCATATTTCAAATTTCAGCAACTCTACCTGTTAAATTATGTTTATTATTGTGATATAAGAAATAGCTAATGATGTTTTATTTCATTTCTTATGAAACCATTTAAAGGCTTCTTATAATGGTACTATACATTGTTTTTTTGATACAGTAAACCTGGTTACAGAATTTAGATCCATATTTGCTTGATTACTGATTGTGACACACAGACTTGATCTGCTGGAAAGTTATTAATATTTCTTTTTAAATATTAGGCTTATCACTACTGGGAAACTACAGTGAAATCTCTCATTTCCTTTCCAATGGAGTCACAAATTTTATTTAGCAAAAAACTCCATGACTGTCTCTGTTAGGATGATGATACATTCTATTGGGTTTGATTGGAAGTTTGAGCACATCTTTCCAAAATGACAGCTAATACTAAAAATGATTTAAATAAATCTGCTAGTTGGGAAGAAAAACAGATACTAGGTAAAATCAGGGATACAGACAAGGAGGGAGAGAGGAAAGACACTGGCCATTTCTCTAGTTGCTCCTCCATTACAGAGTCTCTGAGCATCTGGTGATACCCAGAAGTATAATAAAACCTAAAGGGTATTGTGCATCCATTTCTGTTCCCAGAGCTCCTGAAGTATGAGAAAAGCTGCTCTGACCCTAGTGCAGGTGAAGATTTAGCCTACTAGTAATTCTGAACACCTGGATTCTTTTAATACCCATGAAAGAAAAGTTGCTGGGTTCTGCCTACCTTCATCTTGGCAGGTTTGTCCGTGCTCAAAGCCTCATAAGATGATAAGGATTTTGAGGCCCCAGGGCACTCTCATGTGGCCTTTTCTACTTCCAGGGGATCTTGAAAGGTGTGCAGAGGGAAGCAGCATGCTGTGACTAAAAAGCATTAGTCTGGAATGAAATAGGCTGGTTTGAATGTGACTAGATGATGTTTTAGCTCTGTGATTTCAGAGAAGTCACACACTTGCTTTGAGTTTCAAATATCCTCTACATGATGATTATAAGGTTGACAAATAGAGTTACTGTGAGGATTAAAGGAGTGAAGGTTTCAAAAGTAATTGCTGTATTGCTTGGTATATACAATAGTAAGGATGCTAGCATCTCTCTGATTCCAGGAGGCTTACTAATATCACATCTAAGCTGCAATCTCCTTTGAGCACCTTGGACCCCTTCTGAAGAAGCATGGTAGTTAAATATGGTTAAGCACACAAAATCTGAAACCAGATTGCTTGAGACCAAATCACAGCTCTGATGCTTATTAGGCATCTATTTCGGGGCAAGTTATTAAACCTTTTGAGGCTCAGCTTCCTCATCAAATAAATGGAAATAACAACATATATTCTAATATAGTATTTCTTATAAACTGCTTAAGAGTTCCTGCAACATAGCAAGTATCCAGGAAGGGTAGCTTTTAACATCATCAGTATCACCATCGTCATCAATTCATCATCGTGCATCCACTGCCAAATACAGCCTTTCTTAAGTTTCCACTCATTTGGAAAGCTTGGGCACTAATATTACAAAAGAGTGAATAAGTTGGATATGGTATCCATTTGGCCTTAGAAGATATTTGTGATTAATTTCTCAAGGGATTTTTATCTTCTCAATGAGTTTTGATTTATGTTCATTTTGAAGGAGGGGACCTGTTTGGCAAGGGAAGTATATAAGTTGGGTATGAGATCATAGCATATGAATCTCGCAGTGATTTTTAATAATGAAAGATTTATCACAGATAACCCCAAGTCCACTGGAGAATACTGTTAATCAAATGAGACATGCCTTCCTATATGGCACTGGCTTTTCAACTATTGTCAGGGCAGACCTTTAAGTGGGTGTGTTTTGTACTTCAGTGGGTATCCACTCTTCAGTTCTTGCTTCATAAAAGGGCATTTTTCACAGACAAGCATTGTCCTTTTGCTCATCAGAGTCCATGACCAGCTCCACCCTAAAGTTCTCAAGGTTCTTTTTCACCCCCAATATAGGGGATCAGTTATTTGAGGATGGGGGAAACAAGGAAAGAGATAACTAGACAGAAGGAACAACAAAGGTCCTGAGATGGGACAGAATGTGCTACATTCATGGAAATGGAAGTCCAGTGTGACAGAGCAGTGAGAAAAAGAGAGAGAGAGAACATGTGTTCTTTTGATAAGTGGCTAATAACTTGACTTTGCTCCCAATACTTATCTCTCACTCTGGCTTTACTTTGTCATCAGAATCCACAAGTCTCTTCAAAATACCCTCTGGCTCTTCCAGGGGAACCATGAAAAGAGATGATCTCAAGGAACCCCCAGTGATTACTGCTCTGGAGAAGTTAGCAATGAATATTTACCTCAAGTTCAAAATGCTCATAAATTATTTGGATTTAAACACTTAGTGTGTTTTTGGCTTCAAATTTCTGGGGCAAATTGCAGGAAAAATTTATCTTCTGACTTCATTTATTCAAAAATTTTCCAGAAAAATAATGAGATGAAAATTTCTCTTCTTATTTAAAGTGACTTGTTTATTACCTGGAAACCTGCATTTTAGGGACTCAAACATTGAACTTTGTTGATTTTTCTCTTCCAGAGCAGGGAAGGTAAAAGGGTCAAAGGTGAAAACTTTTCTTTCTTCAACTAATTTGTAGAGGGTACTTGAAAAACAAGTCAAATGATTTCAAACAGTATTTTTAAGGGGAAAAGTGTACAGAAAACTCTTGCTACATCTTGAGATAAAAGAGCTCTCTAGAGAAATGAGTTAACAAGACATTCTACCCCACAAAGAAACTAAACATGTTACATTAGCTTTGAAATATAAGCACAGAATGATGAATCATTTTTTGACATTGTAGAAGCAAATGACTCTTAGAAAATGTAGCGTGTCCCTGTTGCTTCAGAAAGTCTTTATATATTACATTTCATAAAGCACATTGTTGAATGAAACTTAGGAACAAACAATTAGATGAATGTCAAGATATATACTGTTAGGTTCTACATATATATACATCAACAATTTTCCATTCTTAGATTGCAAGATTTTTAAAATGTGATTAGCTATCTATTTTCCAATTGCTTTATGTCTGCAAATGATATATTTTACTTTTTTATGTCTAATTCAATAATCTAGTTTTATCTCCTAGATAAATTTTCTGGATAATCCCTACATATGTTCGTACATAATTTACATATCTCTGTCACTTCAAAGAGTCCATATATTTATACCTGAATCTGCATTTCTACATAAAAGTATCTGTCTTTATACATACATATTTTCCCTCCTCAGGGCCTGTGTACATACTGTGTCCTTTGCCTGGAAAACTCTTACTCTCATTGTTGACTTCTTCACATCTTCAGCTCCTCAAAGAGGCTTTCCTGAATCATTCAATGCCTCTCATAACACCCTGCCCTTTTACTTCTTGACACTTAGCATACTTTATATGCTAATATAAATTTTAATGTATAAAGAAATAATGAGACTTAGAGCTTCATAATGGCAGTGGCGCTGTTTTGTTAACCACTATCTATCCAGAATTTGACAGAATGTCAGGAATATAGTATGAAATCCATCTGTATTTGATGAGTGAATGAGTGGATAAATAAATAAATGTGAAGATTAAACTCGTGTTATGATATTTCCAAAATCTGAGTATCATTTATGCAAGAAAATCATATAATTTAGGAAAATGAATGTATGTAAACACAACCTACATACATTTTAAAAGTTCTAAGTCCTGGAAAGAGTGGTAGTGTTTTCATGAAATGGACTGTACCTAATAAATACTTGCTAGATGTTTCTTGACCATTACTTTATTTTCGTGGCAGTATTATTATTTTATTAAGACGAAGAAAGATCATAATCATCAGGAGCTTCAACCTTAAAGAGTCTGTATTCTCTTCTGAAAACTCTTTTGTGCCAAAGTTACACACATAAACATAGATTTATTTTTGATGGCTTCAGAAATCATTACTTACCACACTGGGGATAATAGAGCCTTGCTGATTCTATAGAAAATAGTCTTTGGTGAATGCATTTCTCTGCCCATATGCACCCATTTGCTTTTTCTAAGGATGTAAACAGGTCGTCCTGGACTAGCAGTCAATAAAAACAAAAAGGAGAAAGGTAGCACTGTCAGCTTTTCTCTTGGAATGCGTTTCAAGTTAGGGCTCCGCTTGAGGCTTGTGAAACCCAAGATAGCATTTTTTAGAAGTCAGTTCATCAAACACACCTGAAAATATTACCTATTATTTTTCACAATTTACAAACACAACTTTAAAAAATGATATCCCGGGCTTCCCTGGTGGCGCAGTGGTTGAGAGTCCACCTGCCGATGCAGGGGACACAGGTTCGTGCCCCGGTCCGGGAAGATCCCACATGCCGCGGAGCGGCTGGGCCCGTGAGCCACGGCCACTGAGCCTGCATGTCTGGAGCCTGTGCTCTGCAACGGGAGAGGCCACAACAGTGAGAGGCCTGCGTACAGCAAAAAAAAAAAAAAAAAAAAATCCCTTCCAAACTAACCTTTTCATTTCACGTATAGCTTATAAGCATTCACCGAGTCATTAGAAATAACTGCACTTATCTCTTAATATATTTTTGTTTCTTAAAGGTGTGTTTAATACAAAGGCTAATTTTGTTTTACTTACAACCTAGCTACTAAGGTAACATTTACCATGTAGAGGACTAAATTCACCATCCAAAGATGTTTTGTCTCTTGTCTGAAAAATGGTGTGCTCCGTGCTATAGAATAGAGTCAGACTGCAATTACATAGTCAGCTCCCCTTGAAAATGATGGTTCTGTGATACAACAGGTAAATGAAATATACAAATAATCCCAAACCTCTTTTATAGGGAAACCATTTTACATAGAAATGCCAACAGCTACTGGAATTGATAGAGCTGAATATCCTATCCCTGTCGGGTCCCTGGTGGAGGTAATAATAAACAGTGTAACTGGCCCAAAGATAAGGAATCAGAGAAAAGCAGGGAAGCAAATGTTATGGTTTTAATCAGCACCGGAAACCCAGTGTTTATTGCACATAGTTTTCTGAATGACCAAGAAATCTGATCAAAGCTAGTTTAATACCCACAAGGATTTTAAAGGCAGTAATAATAAAACAAATCAAAAAACATTAAAAAAAAAAAAAAGCCATATGTGACCAGCCCTCTGAACTTTTGACACGGCTTAACTTAAGCCAGTGTCGCCTTAGATCTCCATACAGCAACCCCAGGGGTTTGTCATGATGCCAGACCACTGGGCTAAATATTCAACCAGAGGTCTTACCTGTGAAAAATTAAGAACCTGAGATAGGTCACCAGCCAAATCAAAATCTGTTTGATTTTTGCTTTTTGATTATTCAGAGGAAAAAAAGCTTAATGATAGGACACATTCTTCATATATAAGGACACATTTAAAGATGAGTATTTCTGTTTTATGATGGTTGCTATTTCAGTGAATGGAAATGCAGAATTAATGATCTTAATGAGCTGACTCTGATTCCCAAAAGGATAAATTAGTTTCATTTTGTTCTACAGTTGTATGGCTTCATGCAGAGATATGCTATTTGAACCATGGGAAAGTACTGTGAAAAAGGCTTGATTACATTTCTGAACCCACAACCACATTGGAAAACTTCATAATGGTTCAAGACTGTCTTTTAAAATACAACAGATAATCCAGTATTGGCTCAACTGGTAAAACAAACAAAATAGAGATAGTCTCAAAATAGCAACATTAGGGTGATTGCCCCTTTCAAAGACACACCCGCCAGTCATTTAGTGGGCTAGTTTCATTCCAACATTACTCTGATTCTTGATTTAATTTCATCTAAGGATAGAGAATGTGAGGAAATGGAGGCATTTAAGAGTCGGTGTTATCACCAGAACTCAGGGTCTATCTGTCCTCAAGAGAAGAACTCATTGACCCTTATTCTCACCACCACCATCAAGTCCTACAAATGTAGCAAGACAAGGGTTCTTTCCCATAAAGCCAAGTCTCTCCATCCCCCCAGAGAGGAGGGTTATAATTTCTCTGGGGAAAAACACGTATGGTTTACAAAAGGCCTCCTAGGTTACTCTGAATCATCGACCTAGTGGGATATCCCCTTTCCCCTCATAAACTGAAGAATTTCTGATTTAAATATATAATACAATCCTAGATCTCAGCTACTGTATAAATTTTGAAAAAAAAATCTAAGACTCAAATTCAAACTTAGGTGCTTTTGATTTATTTGAAAAAAACTAGTCCTTCCCTCCTCCCTCCCTCCATCCCTCCCTCTCTCTCTCTCTTTCTTTGTTCTTCTGTACTAACTGCTTAACCATCCATTTAACTTTTTGTAGAACCATAGTATCATTGGCATGGCAGGGGTCGTAGAGGGTTGTCTAATCAAGCAGACTCTGCTTCAGTACAAACAGTGGCTGGACAGTTTATCCCATAGGTGAGCATGAGTAGATTTTAGAACGTTCCCTCTTAAGTCAAACGGTAGACCGATGCTCTGACTTTGGTCAATTTTCAGCTCTTCTGACCTTTAGCTTCTTTATTTGCAAAATAGATATGCTACTTCATAAATTGTTGTGAAGATCAATGAGGTATTATGTGTTCTAACTAAAGTGTAATGGCTATATAATTCAAGCATTATTTTAATTAACTTCCGTCAAACTACTATGAAGTAAAACATTGTTTTCCAAATGTAAGAATAACAGTAATAGGAGTAAGAGCCCGGCCCTGGCCTTGTCGCCGACGCAATCGTGGACTGCGAGTCAGAGGATGAAGAGGACTTGGACAATGACACAGTAGAAGGACGTGCTCTCACTCCCTCTTGCAAGAGCACCAGAATCACAACTAACTGCTGAACAAGCATTGACAGGAAGACACTGGAACTCACCAAAAGCGATACCCCACATCCAAAGACAAAGGAGAAGCCACAATGAGATGGTAGGAGGGGCGCAATCACAATAAAATCAAATCCCATAACTGCTGGGTGGGTGACTCACAAACTGGAGAACACTTATACCACAGAAGTCCACCCACTAGAGTGAAGATTCTGAGCCCTGTGTCAGACTTCCCAATCTGGGGGTCCGGCAATGGGAGGAGGAATTCCTATATTATCAGACTTTGAAGGCTAGCGGGATTTGATTGCAGGACTTCAACAGGACTAGGGGAGGCAGAGACTCCATTCTTGGAGGGCACACACAAAGTAGTGTGCACATCGGGACCAAGGGGAAGGAGCAGTGACCCCATAGGAGACTGAACCAGACCTACCTGCTAGTGTTGGAGGGTCTCCTGCGGGGGTTGGGGGGGGTGGCTGTGTCTCACCGTGGGAAAAAGGACACTGACAGCAGAAGTTCTGGGAAGTACTCCTTGGCGTGAGCCCTCCCAGAGTCCACCATTAGCCCCAGCAAAGAGCCTGGGTAGGCTCCAGTGTTGGGTTGCCTCAGGGCAAACAACCAACAGGGAAGGAACCCATCCCCACCCATCAGCAGACAAGTGGATTAAAGTTTTACTGAGCTTTGCCCACAAGAGCAACAGCCAGCTCTACCCACCATGAGTCCCTCCCATAGAGAAACTTGCACAAGCCTCTTAGACAGCCTCATCCACCAGAGGGCAGATAGCAGAAGCAAGAACTACAACCTGCAGCCTCTGGAACAAACACCACATTCACAGAAAGGTAGACAAGATGAAAAGGCAGAGGGCTATGTACCAGATGAAGGAACAAGATAAAACCCCAGGAAAACAACTAAATAAAGTGGAGATAGTTAACTTTCTACAAAAAGAATTCAGAATAAGGATGGTGAAGATGATCCAGGGTCTCAGAAAAAGAATGGAGGCAAAGATCGAGAAGATGTAAGAAATGTTTAACAAAGACCTAGAAGAACTAAAGAACAAACAAACAGAGGTGAACAATACAATAACTGAAATTTAAACTACACTAGAAGGAATCAACAGCAGAATAACTGAGGCAGAAGGACAGATAAGTGACCTGGAAGACAGAATGGTGGAATTCACTGCTGTGGAACAGAATAAAGAAAAAAGAATGAAAAGAAATGAAGACAGCCTAAGAGACCTCTGGGATGACATTAAATGCAACAACATTCCCATTATAGGGGTCCCAGAAGGAGAAGAGAGAGAAAGGACCTGAGAAAATATTTAAAGAGATTATAGTTAAAAACTGCCTTAACATGGGAAAGGAAATAGCCACCCAAGTCCAGGAAGCGCAGAGAGTCCCGTACAGGATAAACCCTAGGAGAAACATGCTGAGACACATAGTAATCAAATTGGCAAAAATTAAAGACAAAGAAAAATTATTGAAAGCAGCAAGGGAAAAATGACAAATAATATACAAGGGAACTCCCATAAGGTTAACAGCTGATTTCTCAGCAGAAACTCTACAAGCCAGAGGGAGTGGCATGATATACTTAAAGTGATGAAAGGGAGGAACCTACAACCAGGATTATCCTACCTGTCAAGGATCTCATTCAGATTCTATGGAGAAATCAAAAGCTTTACAGACAAGCAAAAGCTAAGAGAATTCAGCACCACCAAACCAGCTCTACAACAAATGCTAAAGGAACTTCTCTAAGTGGGAAACACAAGAGAGGAAAAGGACCTACGAAAACAAACCCAAAACAATTAAGAAAATGGTCATAGGAGCATACATATCGATAATTACCTTAAACGTGAATAGATTAAATGCTCCAACCAAAAGACACAGGCTTGCTGAATGGATACAAAAACAAAACTCATATATATTGCTGTCTACAAGAGACCCACTTCAGACCTAGGGACACATACAGACTGAAGGTGAGGGGGTGGAAAAAGATATTCCATGCAAATGGAAATCAAAAGAAAGCTGGAGTAGCAATACTCATATCAGATAAAATAGACTTTAAAATAAAGAATGTTACAAGAGACAAGGAAGAACACTGCATAATAATCAAGGGATCAATCCAAGAAGAAGATATAACAATTCTAAATATACATGCACCCAACATAGGAGCACCTCAATACATAAGGCAACTGCTACAGCTATAAAAGAGGAAATCGACAATAACACAATAATAGTGGGGAGTTTAACACCTCACTTACACCAATGGACGGATTATCCAAACAGCAAATTAATAGGGAAACACAAGCTTTAAATGATGTAATAGACCAGGTAGTTTTAATTGATATTTATACGACATTCCATCCAAAAACAGCAGATTACCCTTTCTTCTCAAGGGTGCACGGAACATTCTCCAGGATAGATCGTATCTTGGGTCACAAATCAAGCCTCAGTAAATTTAAGAAAATTGAAATCATATCAAGCATCTTTTCTGACCACAACGCTATGAGATTAGAAACCAATTACAGGGAAAGAAACGTAAAAAACACAAACACATGGAAGCTAAACAATTCATTGCTATATACCAACAGATCACTGAAGAAATCAAAGAGGAAATCAAAAAATGCCTAGAGACAACTGACAATGAAAACAGGAGGATCCAAAACCTATGGGATGCAGCAAAAGCAGTTCTAAGAGGGAAGTTAATAGCAATACAACCCTACCTCAAGAAACAAGAAAAATCTCAAATAAACAATCTAGTCTTACACCTAAAGGAACTAGCGAAAGAAAAACAAACAAAACCCAAAGTTAGTAGAAGGAAAGAAATAAACATCAGAGCAGAAATAAATAGAAACAAAGAAAACAATAGTAAAGATCAATAAAACTAAAAGCTGGTTCTTTGAGAAGATAAACAAAATTGATAAACCATTAGCCAGAATCATCAAGAGAAAGTAGGAGAGGACTCAAATCAATAAAATTAGAAATGACAAAGGAGAAGTTACAACAGACACCACAGAAATACAGAGCATCCTAAGAGACTTCCACAAGCAACTCTATGCCAATAAAATGGACAAGCTGGAAGAAATGGACAAATTCTTAGAAAGGTATAACCTTCCAAGACTGAACCAGGAAGAAATAGAAAATATAAACAGACAAATCACAAGTAATAACATTGAACCTGTGATTAAAAATCTTTCAACAAACAAAAGTCCATGACCAGATGGCTTCACAGATGAATTCTATCAAACATTTAGAGAAGAGCTAACACCCATCCTCCTCAAACTCTTCCAAAAAATTGCAGAGGAATGAACACTCCCAAACTTATTCTACGAGGCCACCATCACCCTGATACCAAAACCAGACAAAGATACTACAAAAAAGGAAAATTACAGACCAATATCACTGGTGAATATAGATGCAAAAATCCTCAACAGGGCTTCCCTGGTGGCGCAGTGGTTGAGGGTCCGCCTGCCGATACAGGGGATGCGGGTTCATGCCCCAGTCTGGGAGGATCCCACATGCCGCGGAGCGGCTGGGCCCGTGATCCATGGCTGCTGGGCCTGTGCGTCCAGAGCCTGTGCTCCACAACAGTGAGAGGCCCGTGTACCCAAAAAAAAAAAAAAAAAAAAAAAAATCCTCAACAAAATACTAGCAAACAGAATCCAACAAATTAAAAGGATCATACACTGTGATCAAGTGGGATTTATCCCAGGGATGCAAGGATTCTTCAGTATATGCAAATCAATCAATGTGATACACCATATTAACAAATTGAAGAATAAAAACCATATGATAATCTCAATAGATGCAGAAAAAGCTTTTGACTAAATTCAACACCAATTTATGACAAAAGCTCTCCAGAAAGTGGGTATAGAGGGAACCTACCTCAACTTAATAAAGGACATATAGTACAAACCCACAGCAGACATCATTCTCAATGGTGAAAAACTGAAAACATTTCCTCTAAGATCAAGAACAAGACAAGGATGTCCACTCTCACCACGATCATTCAAAATCGTTTTGGAAGTCCTAGCTACGGCAATCAGAGAAGAAAAGGAAATAAAAGGAATACAAATTGGAAAAGAAGAAGTAAAACTGTCACTGTTTGCAGATGACATGATACTATACATAGAGAACCCTAAAGATGCCACCAGAAAACTACTAGAGCTAATCAATGAATTTGGTAAAGTAGCAGGATATAAAATTAGTGCACAGAAATCTCTTGCATTCCTATACACTAATGATGAAAAATCTGAAAGAGAAATTAAGGAAACACTCATATTTACCATTGCAACAAAAAGAATAAAGTACCTAGGAATAAACCTACCTAGGGAGACAAAAGACCTGTATGCAGAAAACAATAAGACACTGATGAAAGAAATTAAAGATGATACCAACAGATGGAGAGATATACCATGTTCTTGGATTGGAAGAATCAATATTGTGAAAATGACTATACTACCCAAAGCAAGCTACAGATTCAGAGCAATCCCTATCAAATTACCAATGGCATTTTTTACCGAAGTAGAACAAAAAAGCTTAAAATTTGTATGGAGACACAAAAGACCCCGAATAGCCAAAGAAGTCTTGAGGGAAAAAAACGGAGCTGGAGGAATCAGACTCCCTGTCCTCAGACTATACTACAAACCTACAGTAATGGTACTGACCCAAAAACAGAAATATAGATCAATGGAACAGTATAGAAAGCCCAGAGATAAACCCACACACCTATGGTCAACTAATCTATGACAGAGGAGGCAAGGATATACAATGGAGAAAAGACAGTCTTTTCAATAAGTGGTGCTGGGAGAACTGGACAGCTACGTGTAAAAGAATGAAATTAGAACACCCCCTAACACTATACACAAAAATAAACTCAAAATGGATTAGAGACCTAAGTGTAAGAGCGGACACTGTAAAACTCTTAGAGGAAAATCTAGGCGAACACTCTTTGACATAAATCACAGCAAGATCTTTTTTTGATCCACCCCCAAAGTAATGGACATAAAAACAAAAATAAACAAATGGGTCCTAATGAAACTTCAAAGCTTTTGCACAGCAAAGGAAACCATAAACAAGACAACCCTCAGAATGGGAGAAAATATTTCCATACGAATCAACAGACAAAGGATTAATCTCCAAAACATATAAAGAGCTCATGCAGCTGAATATTAAAAAAACAAACAACCCTGTCCAAAAATGGGCAGAAGACCTAAATAGCCATTTCTCTAAAGAAGACATACAGATGGCCAAGAAGCGCATGAAAAGGTGCTCAACATCACTAATTATTAGAGAAATGCAAATCAAAACTTCAAGGAGGTATCACCTCACGCCAGTTAGAATGGGCATCATCAGAAAATCTACAAACAACAAATGCTGGAGAGAGTGTGGAGAAAGGGAACCCTCTTGCATTGTTGGTGGGAATGTAAATTGATACAGCCACTATGGAGAACAGTTTGGAAGTTCCTTGAAAAACTAAAACTAGAATTACCTTATGACCCAGCAATCCCACTACTGGGCATATACCCAGAGAAAACCATAATTCAAAAAGACACATGTACCCCAATGTTCATTGCAGCACTATTTACAATAGCCAGGTCACGGAAGCAACCTAAATGCCTATCGAGAGATGAATGGATAAAGAAGAAGTGGTACATATATACAATGGAATATTACTCAGCCATAAAAAGGAATGAAATGGGGTCATTTGTAGAGACGTAGATGAATCTAGAGACTGTCATACAGAGTGAAGTAAGTCAGAAAGAGAAAAACAAATATCGTATATTTACACATATATGTGGAACCTAGAAAAATGGTACAGATGAACCGGTTTGCAGGGCAGAAATCGAGACACAGATGTAGAGAACAAATGTATGGACACCAAGGGGGGAAAGCAGCAGGGGTGGTGGTAGTGTTGTGATGAATTGGGAGATTGGGATTGACATATATATACTAATATGTATTAAATGGATAACTAATAAGAACCTGCTGTATTAAAAATAAATAAAATAAAATTCAAAAAAACAATAATAGAGCTCACAGGTGCTGAGTGGCCATTAAGTGTGCTAAGAACTTTATATGCATTATCTCATCAAAAGAAAATTGCAGCATGATGAAAACATTCTGGATTTAAATAGTGGTGATGGGGGCTTCCCTGGTTGAGAATCTGCCTGCCAATGGAGGGGACACGGGTTCGAGCCCTGGTCTGGGAAGATCCGACATGCCACGGAGCAACTGGCCCCGTGAGCCATAACTACTGAGCCTGTGCGTCTGGAGCCCCCGCTCGCCGCAAGTAGAGAAAGCCGTCGCACAGAAACAAAGACCCAACACAGCCAAAAATAAATAAACAAACAAACAAATAAATTTATATAAATAAATAAATAGTGGTGATGGTTGCAGAACCTCATGAATGTTCTAAAACCACTGAAGTGTATACTTTAAAAGGGCAAATTTTATGATAGGTGAATTAGATTTCAACTAAAAAAAGAATGTGTATGTGAAACAGTTTTGGAAAATTACAAATGTAGAGGTAGTCCACAAAGTGCTGTGAAGGATATAATATGGAATAAGTCAGTCTTGTTTCTTACTCTCAAGCTCTTTATAATATGGTTGAGGAGTTAAAACAGGTACATAAGAACTAACACCTAAAACCAGGTGTGAGGGAGGACCGTTGTGAGCTTACAAAGTTTTATTAGACAGTCTGAGGACCAAGAGATGAGTGATGTACCCAGCCTCCAGGAGAGTGATGTCATTGTCAGGATATAGTTTCATGGAATCAAAGGAGCTATATAGCATTCCCAAGAATGGGGATATAATAAAAAAGGTATACTATCCTTAATGAAGATTTGATGAGAAAATGAAAATACTATTTTCTTAGAATGTATGACCCTAGACAAGATGTTTCTAAGGTGGTATCGCCCTAGATCTCAGCCACTTCTAGTTCCTTATTGTGTGGTGCTATGAAATGTAATCAGTTAAAAAGAAAGGTGTACTTTTCAGTAGCTCTACTCTTAACTCCATTCTCTGAGCATGCCTTGGTTTCAAGATCTTCTGGAACATGGACACAGTTGAAGACATTCTTTTTTACAAAGTCCCTCCAACTTGGTGAGGTTCCAGTACTGATATTTATCAGCTATATGAGTCGGGGCACATTATTTAAACTCTCTGAGCAGTTGGGAAAAGTAGCACTTAACTTTTAGGTCAGCTGGGAGTTTCAGGTAGATACTTGGTATGTTTTTCAGTTCCTGGTACCTGGTGAGCCCTCTGGTATGTAGGGCCTAGAAAGAGAGACGGGGGACAGAGAGAACATATCTTCTATGTCCCTGGCTATCTTTGGGATCCACTGGCTGTATTACAGCCGTCCAAACGCTAGCCACACAGTCGGAGGCTCCCTGAGAACTTTTGGAACCCTCCCCAACAGTGCTGCTGCCAATCCCTTAACTCTTTTGTGGGCGTGAATATTTGCATGCATGATTTATCTTCTCAATTTGACTGAAAACTTCCTGAAGGGCAGAGAACACACTTTACATGTTTGTATTGTCTACACACTTAGCAAATGCAGAATTCATATTATTCAACTTTTATTTATTAGCTGAATGAATAAAAAGGTATAAATCGGTAGGGAAAGTGGAAGACGGGAGCGGTAACCTCTTGTTTTTGAAATGGTGTGAGGTTTCTTTTGGGGGGAAAGGTTGCGTTTCCAGCTCAGTGCTTAAAATAACTGGACCCAAACTACTTCTTGACATTATGGCCCATCTAGATTGGTAAACACAATCTCTACCAGCCAGTAGGACCCCTAAGTCATTCATTTGGAAATGTTTTGGGGTTAAATTCACAATGATCTGAATCAGTGTGTTCTGAGGTGAGAGAACAGGCGGCTCTCTGACTCTGGTGCTCTGCAGTGTCACTTACTCCCGGCAATAGTGACTATAGGCCCCAGAGTCCCCTTCAGCCTTAAAACCTCTGTTTCTTGGTGAGGGTTAGTCTCTGGAAGGGCAAAACATAACACTCAGCCTGACTCCGACTTCAGCTGACAATGTAGACTTGGACCATGAGAGTTGTTCTGTACTCGGCAATGAGCGCGAGCATTGAGTGCATTTGAAGACATCGTCAAGTTTTCTCTAAAGGGGGGCCCTGGAGTATAGAACTGTATCATGTTGCACAAAAGAAGCTTATAGACCATAAACAAGCCTCCTTGCTAATCTACATGCCATCCTGGGTGGCACACTTGTTCACTTGCTTAGTGATACTCTAAGAGTATGATAAATAAATGAACAACAAAAAAAGAAGACAATTTTTCACTTTTTACTGTTTTCCTGGACATAGTTGAGCCAAACGCTTCTTCATAACAACCCCAGAGTAGGGGAAAAGAAGCAGTGGACATATGTGCATGCCGTACACAAGCTAAAGCTTTATATATGTGTATTCTGTTTTATCTGTTTCGAATGCATATAGATTGAAATATATCCGCATCTATAACACACAAACATCCTACTTGAAGTATGCCCAAGATACTGAGTATACCATTAAATCTTGATCTTTGTTAAAAGAAATATTTTTCCAATGAATATGTGATTGCAGGTGGAATTAAGAGATGCATTAACTATGGTGTCACTTGCTAAAACTTTCAAGTTCCTTTCCGGTGTCGTCTTTCATTTTTCCTTTTAACTTGGTCTAATAATATAATCCTTATTCTGAAATGAGCTTTTGTGAAAAAATCAGTAATTACCTTTGTCACTATTTATTTAATGAATCCATGGAAAGACTTCATTAAATTATAAATGCCTCGTTACTGATATTCTCATAATAGATTTTTGAAATTATGGTGTGAGCCAGTTATCTATTTCAAGGAAGACACAAAGTTGAAAAATCAGTACATGTCCAGTGAAATTACTGCTGGTTTTGCTAATGCAATGTCATGAGAATTTGCCAGGGACAGTCACATTTAATCCCAGAGAATAAGAATTTGAAATGAATTCTTTTAAATTGTAATTATCTATTGGCAAGAAAGTTTAGCAGGTTTTGTTTATATAATTGAAATGACTTGCTATCCTGTCAATATGGGAGGGATGTGTTTTGAGAATATTTACAGTTTCTGAATGGATTTATAAATATTGGTCCTTTAAACATGCTTGATATTAATATTTTATAGTTTATATGCCTTTTTTAATTTATTTGTTTTTAGGGAAAAAAATTGGCCCATTGGCTATTATTTATGCTTAAGTTGTTTTTCAAGGACTTGATGCAGCCTGGGGTGGGGTAAATAATGTCTGAGTTAGGGTACAGTCTATTGTCTGAGCCTACTTTGGTGGTATTCAGTTCTGGTCTAGCTGACTCTGGAGTTTGAATCCATGAGATGTTAAAGATGTTGGAAGTTGAAGAATCAACATATGCAGGGAAAGATGGGCATCATTTAAAAGTCAGAAGCTTTCCAAGTATCAGCAATTCTCACTGTTTCTTAATAGTTTGTTTTACTGTGTTGCAAGAAATGAAGCCCTGAGAAATCTGGGCATTTCTTTACCCTAGAAAATAAGCATTTTACATTTCATATTGCAGAAACATTTCCGGATAAGGTAAAAGACTCTTTTTCAGAGTTTGGTGCATTTTGTATCTTTAGCATTGTAATGCGTCTATTCACAGAACTTGAATCTCCTTACTGATTAGAACTCTGCTGAAAATAGCCTACTATAGCCTTCCTATCAGAACAAGTAGGAAACTTGAAGAATTTCTTTCCATCTGTCCTGGGATAAGATGCATGACTGTAATAGAAGAGACAGTGAAACAATCAGCTCTAGAGTAACAAATATCTCCATGTACTTGTTACGGCGAAAGAGCTGATTCCTAGGTTGCAACAGGAATTTAAACCTGTTCTGTCAAATATTTCTTCCTGACCCCAGTAAAGTCTAGGAAATGTCTCAACACTACCTTGGTCATTTTTAGATAATAAAAAAAATCATCTGTTCGTGTTTAGACATAAGTAATTTCAGCTTACTCCTTTGTAATAATAAATACAACTTCAGTTACCCCTGCTTGGGCTGCCTTAGAGCTGCCACTTGCACTGGGTGAGGGAGCAGCGTTGTTTATCCTCTTGTTTACACGATGTTTACTCTTCTTCTCCTTGACTCCTCCAGGGATGAAGCAGGAGAAGAGGAGATAAGGGGCAGAAATGATCTTACTTGGCTAATACAATAGTAACTGTCTAGCTGTGCTTAGCCCATGCTTAAGATTGACACTGAGGGGCACTCTTGGGGGGCATTTTGGTGGGCTTTTTTTGGTTCTCTTAACCACATCCTTCAGATGGTCATTTAGGATTTCCGCCTCAGTCCCTGGGCACCCATCACTGCAACTCCAGGTTCTTTCTCTTGAGTTGTCTTAACTACTCACCACCTCCCTCCCCAGGGGACCTCTTGGGTAGAATACAACATAATTCAGTGCTGGCTCTCTAACCCACGGCCCATGTATAATGCTCACATGTTCCTTCTAACAAACTAATGTACAGGTGAGCCCTGGTGCAGTAATAACCTCTTGCTCTGCCATCAGAGCATCAGCCAGTCTCAGTCTCTCCCCTTGAAGGTTTGTCAGGCAAGCGTCAAATCCCAGGCAAGGGCAACTGGGGTTGCTGAGTACCCCAACAACTGCCCCAAGTTCCAGGAGACAAGTATCAAACTTTCTGAGATGTTCCATTAAAGTCCCTTTCCTGTGCACCCCTAAGATAAGGGAAAAGTAACCTTCTACCTTGGCGGTACGTGCAAATCACATCACATTCAAAAATCCTCTTCTAATTATCAATCGCTTCTTGGTCTTTCTTGCCTCTTTAATAAGGGCTGCAAATAGGTTATTAATTCAGGGTCTCAAAGCAGTTTTCAGTGCTCTTCTTTGCAAGTCTGGCTTAGGCAATCTTGTACCTCATTTTGTAAAATGGAAGTAGAAATCTGTGTTTGTTTGTTTGTTTGCTTTTTACTTATTGGTATCTCAGGATTGCAGCTGAAACTGAGACAAAAAGAGTCCATTTTAGCATCCTATTATGTCCACATATCAGTTGCTTACTATCCTCTATAAAATTATTTTAAGCACGCATTGATTGATACAATCTGCAAAGCATAATAAGAGGCTCCGTGGTGCTAACCAGAAAGATGAAACAGGTAACAAAGAACAACCAGATTTACCAAATCTGCTAACTGCAGCTAGAGGATGACCCAATATTACTAAAATTCAGCCTAGTGTAATGAGTGGGAACTCAACCTCTGGAGCCCGACTGGCTGGGTTTGAATCACAGCTTTTCTGTTTCTAGCTGCATGACCTTAGCCAAGTTACTTAGTCACTCTGCTTCAGTTTCCTCATATGTCAAATGCAGATAAAATAGTACCTCTTCCCTGGGGCTGTTAGGAGAAATACCAGAGTTAGTATTTGTAAAGTGCTTAGAACGCTATAGAAGTGTTGTTTAAATAAAGATAATAAACCTCTTAAATAAGATTCTTAAAAAATTTCCTGTGGAGTTATATCACATATGTGTTAAAATATAAATATGCCATGTTAAATATTTTACTGAAAATGAGCAAATTGGAATTCTACCAAAGTGAAAAAATAATGAGTGCTTGCACCAAAGACCTGTGCTAAAAAGATGTCTAAAAATGTCTTTATAGGCCCTTGGATAAGAGGTTAGTGTTTATTGGAATCCTGTTGTTTAGTTGTCATCTGAATCAATCTACCAAAAACCGAAATGCCTTACAATGGCATATATTTAAAAATAAGGATCTTGAGAAATATGGTAGAAAATAAAAATAAGCCCAGGGGAAAACAGTATAGCAGGGGTCTATGCAGCTTGTAAAATTTCCCTACTCACTTTGACTCTGAGTTTCCTAATAACCAGTCAGAAAGGAAATGTGATTTCAAGTCATATTGTTCATCAAGCCCAAAACAAATCAAAACACAAAAAAATAAAAACCATACTAACCTGTTATAAGAAAGAGATCTTTTATGGGCACTAAGAACCAGGAAGAAGAAATATAGAAGGGGACAGTGACAAGATCAGTGTCCCAAACAACATCTTCAAATACTTCCCTTCAATTAATGCAGTGTTATACAAGATTTCTTTCTTTTACAATAACCCTCAGTGTAAACTCATGCCATGCTCTTGCTGCTTAGTTCAATGATGAGAATCCAGCAAGAGGTCAAGAGGATGTGGTCCAAATCTTCTGGTTTCTGAGATTCTGATTTTAAATTTCTGCAGGAATGGATGGACTATATGTCCTTTATATCCCTCTTCCCCCCATGTCGTTCCTCTCAACTGAGGTTTGATAAAAGGTGAGCTGCAGACAGTTTGAGGTTATGTACTCTGACAAGGGCCCACAGTGCAAGTATTCTGTGCTACTGATTAAGGGCAAAGCCACATGCTTTAAACACCAGCTGAACTTATGGTAGAGTTGGCAGCCCTGCTGTTAGAGAAGGCTTCTCAAAGCCAGAGGGCATAAGCACATGTTTCTCTTTGCTGCCTTGTATTATGAAATTATAACGTTAACAGCCACAAGCTTTGCACTTAGAATGTTGCTTTGCATAATTCAGAGAGGTAGTTACTTTTAGATACCCGTATCTTAACTCCGTCTTAGCTTAGGTGTAAACGAAGAATGAGGGAACTGAATTCTAACTCTAGCACGCCTCTATTTAGTTATATGACCTTGAACAACTCATTGCACCTTCCTGTGTCGTAGTTTCATTATCTGCAAAATGAGGAAAGTTCCGTGAATTTCAGATTCTTAGCATCTGATGTTTTCGTGTGTGAATAATGATTGTGCTCATTAAATGCCTGTCTGTGTGCCCATACCCTGTAGAGGGATTTTCTATATTGTGAGCTTCTGTCCACTTTGTATTTAGAAATAGACTTCATTGCTCCGATTTCACCAGTTATTAAAAGGGAGAATTTCAAGCCTCATTTTTCTTGTGAAACGGAAGGCGTGGATTAAAGGAGCTATGTTAAAGAACATGAAAGTATGTCCTTTAGCACAGGCAGCTGTGTGCCTTGTCTGTGGCAGCCTCTGGGAAGAAGGCAGCTCAATTCTCTTGAAAGCGTGTCTTTTGGAATATCAATTATCCATGAAAGAGAAGCTTCGTATTTATCCAAATGTCAAGAACCTTGCCGGAGCTTTTCAGCAGTAAAATCGGAGGAAAGCAGCTGTTGTTCTGAAGCGTGTTTTTGAGCAATACCCTGTATGTAGTTCTTATTAAATGATGATGAATCAGCACAACTTCATATAACTCTTTTTACTCCCCTCCTCCCTTCCAGCATCAAGGAAAAATCGGAGTTAAATTTAATGTTGGGACAGATGACATCGCCATCGAAGAGTCCAATGCAATCATTAACGATGGGAAATACCATGTAGTCCGTTTCACGAGGAGTGGTGGCAATGCCACGTTACAGGTGGACAGCTGGCCAGTGATTGAGCGCTACCCTGCAGGTAAGCCAGTGAATGTGTATCGGGGGAAGATTTTATGAAAAACAAACTGGAAAACGAAGCATTGTTTTCGTCCGTTTCACCCAATTTTGGGTTTTCGGAGAAACCGTCAAGTATTTATCAGATTTTAGAGTCATGTGAATGTAATGCTGTCCTAAACTGTTCTTGATACAGTGTACAAATGGCATTTTATAGGAGAACTCGAAGGCACACGTTATCGTTTGCAAAATTCGGGACATCAGTGAAACCAGAAAAATGCACACATAAAAGGCACAACATGTCAAAGCTCTTTGTTAACTGGATTCTTGCATTTGAACAAAGGAAAGGCTTTGTCAAAAGTAACAAAGTTAAAATTTAAACCTGAGAGAGGGAATATCACACCATTTTTCTCTGAAAGAAAATAGGAGGACAGTTCCTTTGATGGTGGTACATAGCTGAAACTCATGAAAGCTGCAGGAGGACCATGGGACAAACAGAGAAATAGTAAAGGAACTATATATAGTACCATAAAACAGCAGTTATAAGAACATGTAAGTAAATGAAATTTGTTTTCACTGTCATATAACCATGGGGTTTCGCAAAGGTTCTGTGACACTAGTAGTATTAGTCATTTCAAGTCTATAAAATGTATGCCAAGCTATTATTGATAAAATAAAAATTATCCTGTTCATCATTAATGAGTTCTGTCAGTACTGTTATTGAAACAAAGGCAGTAGATTAGAAACTTAAACCAGTGTTACTTGTGATTGCATATATTCTCAATTTTTAAAATCCTATTTTAAAGTAAAATCCAAATTAAAAGTCCAAAGGTATTTTACTGAAATTATTATCCTTTCCATATTTTAGTACAAAAGAGGTTACTAAAAACATCAGTCTCATTTATCTGTGTATAGAAAGATAAAGAAAAATTAGTATAAAGAAAGATTATAAAAAGAAATTTTTATTTTGCACAATAAAAATGATTACCAAAATTTATATATAAATTTCTCTATTACAGTATTTGTTTCTTGAAAGAAATATTTCAAGGAAGTAACTAGCTTACTAAATAAAGATCAATTTTTTTAGTACTACTTATGCACAATTATGGAATGAAATGTCTGTGATACCCTTTTGGACCTTTTATAATTCACAGCATCTACATCTTCAAGCCACATTTCAAACCTCTTCTATAAATCTGGTGCTTTACAAGTATTTGCTGAATTAAATGTAATAAAAAAAATACCCTGCTCTATGACAAAATTCAGAAGCAAGCACGTTGATAATATGCCCAGTGCCTTTTATAATACTGGCAAATGGTAGACACTCAATAAATATTTGCTGAATTGATGTCCTTGGAATTATCCCGGTTTTAAACTACAATTACAAGAATGCACACCTTCTGTTACCAACTTTAATAAGACTAAGGAATGGAAGATCTGGAAAGAAAGTAACTTAAATATGTATACAGTGCTGCATAGCCCCTGCTAATCCCTTATTGCATGTACTGAATCCTAGTAGAAATGTAATTTTTATGATAAATGCAGCCTTAGTGAAACAACAGAAACGTAAACTGGTGAATTTCCTAAAATCCAAATTAATCAATACCTATTTACTGAGAGGAAGTCATTGCACTGGACACCACTGAAGATATAAAGTAGGATGAGATCTAGACTCTGCTCCTGGGGTGTCGTCATCCGTGAACGGTGAACCCGACCATGTAAAGTGATAAATCCTGTTACTATTACAGTGTGGCAGTTGCCTCTTGAAGCCTAGCTTTGTTTCACCAGTTAATTCTTTAAAATTATCTTAGTTGAGTAACTTTTCACTCTTATACTTCCAAACTAGTATCTTTAAGTGCCCTATTCTAGAGAATGTTAATGGTGACTTATGAGAGGAGAGAGGAAGTCCCACTCTCAAGTTAGTTTGGGAAATTCTGGGTTAACTAAGTTAAAAATATCTATCCTTGTATTTTGTTATATTAATACCATAATGAATCTCTAGAAGAGAAATATAGTATGCATTTCCCAAGCATAGATAATCAGAACCTCGTTTTCTAATGCAGTAATGCGCTTGGATAAATATTTTGTTTTTAAAATTTTCTATACTTCACTATTTTAATATATTTTATCTGACTAACAACCCTTTACCTGTGCACATACCAGATACTATATTCTAGGCATACTCCAAAAAAGACATGATCCCTGTCTTTTTGTGGTATGCTAATGTCCAATTTGAACGTCAGTAGCTGAGATTGGAGCAGTGTTAATTAACTAAGTCAACACACATTTCTATATTTTTTTCTAGACTAATAGTTGTTTAACACATATGATGTCTTATGTACCAATTAAATGGATGCTCAGTATACGAAACAATATAAAATATATTTAAAAATCAGAAGCTGGCAAAATCATGATAATTAAGGAACGACTCTTCAGCAATACTCAATTTAGATGCCACCTTTTATATTTAGTCAGAGATTCTAAGTGTCCTTTCACCAAAAAGTATTTTCAATGTTATTAATAAATCAAAAGTGAGCAAAGTTGCAGTTATTCTGAAGGATACAAGCAAGGGTAAAACACAGAATCTGCCCTTGAGAAAATTAGAACAGCTGTGAGGGATTTTGATATATACATATAAAACGTTAACGATCAATGTGTAAAGAACTCAGGGGAGTCACCATGGTTGTCATCAAGCATTTTATTATTCATCTGCTCTGTGAGCATTTCAGCATGATGTTGAGGTAGGAAATAAGCCATGAAAATTTCAAATACCTTTTTCTCTCAGAGCTTCATCTGCTACGATGCCATGAAGACTGAATACAAATTTACAAGTATGCGTCATCTAGATTAAAGTTTTTAGAACAAAGTGATCTTATGTATGAGCTCAATAGAAATGTCTAGCATATCTCTTTTATATTGGTTTGTGGTATGACTATTTTTATTTTAAAAGTTTTTTGTTTTTTTTTTGGTTATTATTCATTAGAAAAACAGATGGACTAATGCTTTTACCACTAAATCCTGTAATCAGGAAAGTGGAAACCAACAGACTATATTTGGTTCCTTTTTAAGTGCCTGCACTGCAAAATATAGGTAATAGGGATGGAAATTAGTAATTAAGTATAGCACTTAACCTTCCATTGTAGGACTTTGTGGTAAGTGCTTTTATATGAAGCAATTCATCTGGTAGCAACACTATACCTTTAATGAAAATTACCTAAACCATTGACCAGTGGTATTAGCCTGTAATTGTCTGGAAGGCTTTCATAGAGAAACTAATTAGTAGAGGTAGATTTTATGCTCTTCTGGAGTGTATGAAATATTCTCATAACTCAACAGTTCACATGTTAGAATAAATATTGAATTTTCTGAATAGCAGACCCAGTTTTCATTATTTTCTGTGCATGGAGCAAAGTATAGAAATAATATTTCGCAAACCATTTAAAGTCGAGAAAGCCATTTCTTGGTGCTTATCAGTTAAAGCTCTAGAATATAATGCATCATGAATCCCTGATTTGCTCCTAATTACAGTTACAGAAAATTACAAAATTTTCTTTCTCAACAAACATAGACTTCGTCTTCTCATGATGTTAATCCACAAAACCTAACATTATTTTACTAGCCCAGACTAAAGATTTCTCCAGATAAACCACAGTTACCTTCGAAGATAAACCATTGACTTCATTTGTCTACCACAGAATGCCAAAAAGATGTTATTTATTCTGTACAGGGTCAAATATTCATTTTATTCCTGTCAAGTTAATACATCAAATCAACAAATATATACTATATTAAGGGAACTTCCTAGGCTTACCATCTTGTTACAGAGATACGTAAAAAATGTTCAAGATTAAAAATATACTATGTGGGAAAATACAAGTGTTATCATATCATATTCAGCTAATTTCTGAATAAGAAAAATAAAAAGGGAAAATTGGTTCCAAGGAAGACAAGCCATTTTGGAGTGAGTAGTCTAGCAAGACTACAAAAAATATAGGAAATTTGATTTGGGTCTTGAAAGGCTAGATTACATTTTAATGGGATTAGCAGGAAGAGGTAGAGACAGAAAATAATTAGGAAGCTTTAAAAAGCCCAGGTATCAAAAGATAAAGGCCTAAGATAAGGTGTGAGGGTGTGAGAAAATAAAGAGGTTGAATACAGAATACATTAGAAGACCTAGTGAACAACTGAGTAAAAGGAGAGTCATTTCTACTTTTTAGTTCCCCTCTCTCTCTCTCTCAATGTAACCATTGATTATTCAATGCTTTGATGCTGCAGTGGGGCCACTAGACTGCATTAAGTAACAATGAAATGGAAACCTGTGATAGGAATAAGTAGGGAAGTCAGAGATATAGTTGCTGTTTACTAAGAGTTTAGTCTATCTGGGAGGCAAAGAAGGATTTTGAAAACCTACCAATGTCACATAAAACGGATTAGCTTCAAAGTTAGTAGTACAGGGTTTAGTTGCTATTAGAGTTTAAAGAAAAGAGAAAATGGCGATCTGGAGTGTTGTAACGAAGCAGATAGCTTAGGGATGGAAGATTTGAAAGAAAGAGGAATAACTCAAGGAAAAACTTCATGGAGAGGGTGTAAATGCTTTTTGCATGACCATTCAATTTGGCTCAAAGATCTTATGGGTATTATCTGTAAATCTTGACTTTGTTTTCACCTTCAAAGGCTTCAAATATTTCAGGGCTCAGGGAAAGTCATATTGATGATTTCCCTTTAAATTCTACACACTTAGTTTAGATTAATTGATTGATTTTTAGTTCAAGTCATTAATTATGTTCAAGTCATTAATTATTATGTATTTAAGCCACTCCATCATTGAAAGTTTCCTATATGGTACTAAAGTATCCATTGGTTTGAGGATTTTTATATTTTTATTTCTTTTTAACTGAATTTTTACTATGTGGATGGTATAATTGAGAAAATCTACCTCATTTATAATCATAGAATTTGAAGGAGGGAAGGAACTTCAAAGATCGTCTCTACCAGCTTCTTCATTTTTCAGACAATAAAATGGAATCTTGGGGCTTCCCTGGTGGCACAGTGGTTGAGAGTCCGCCTGCCGATGCAGGGGACACGGGCTCATGCCCCGGTCTGGGAAGATCCCACATGCCGCGGAGCGGCTGGGCCCGTGAGCCATGGCCACTGAGCCTGTGCGTCCGGAGGCTGTGCTCCGCAATGGGAGAGGCCACGATGGTGAGAGGCCCGTGTACCACGAAAAAAAAAAAAAAAAAAAGGGATCTTGGAGAGGCTAATGGATTTGATCAGGATCACTATGCTAGTTAGTGGCAGTGCCAAAACTACACTTGGAAACTCCTATCTACTGGCTCTGTGTGCTTTTCTTTATACTGTCTAGGAGACAAAAAACAAACAGAAGAGAGATCATTAGATGTATCCTTCAACATAGCAAGGTATATTCTTCATAACTAAACATTATGATTTACATGGTCAGGCGTAACTGTCTATATTAGTCCATGTCACAGCCTACTGCTTCTACTGACCCACACAGACACACATACACACGAAACTATCGTATGAGTGTTAAAAAATAGTAACACGTGGAATAAAAATAAGTTTCTTACAAAAACCATAGTTTTTGTTATCACTAAATTTTTGAATAGTATTACTTATTAGTAGGCACTGATTATTTTTTAACCTCACTTTAAAAACTTTATTAGCAAATTAAGGAAACCATTATGAATCATACTGTTTTACTGTTCCTGCAGCAGTCAAACTTTAGGTTGACATGATTTCAAACTTTATATATTTACTAATTTATATTTATTTCTCAGTGACATCACTTGAAACTTAGTTGATTTCAGTAGCTAGAAGAGGAATGGTTGGTTCTTTAGACAATTCAAGTATAAGAATTCTTAAGTATTATTCGGGAGAAAAACTGTATCTTAATAGAAGACTTGCCCCTGTCTTGGTTAAATGTAGAGATATGGGAAGAGTGTGACTGAATTTTGTTTCCCTCCTACAGAGTAAGGCAGTGAAAATCTAACTCACTTATGGAAACTGATAAACCATATAGAAGATGTGAGTCATTCTTTAAATACACTATAAGTTTGGGGTAGGCTCCAACAGAAGACATGATTATCAGGACTTGGCACATAATAAATAATTAAGAAATAATTGTTGAATAAATCCCATTTCCTCATTTAACTTCAATGTCAAAGCATTGTCTTTTGCTCTTTTTTTTTTTTTTCTTTTTGCGGTACGCGGGCCTCTCACTGTTGTGGCCTCTCCTGTTGCGGAGCACAGGTTCCAGACGCGCAGGCTCGGCGGCCACGGCTCACGGGCCCAGCCGCTCCGCGGCATGTGGGATCCTCCCGGACCGGGGCACGAACCCGTGTCCCCTGCATCGGCAGGCGGACTCTCAACCACTGCGCCACCAGGGAAGCCCTTGCTCATGTTTTTTAGCCAAAACATACATAGGTGCATGGATAAATATTTATGTGAATATATAAATGTTTGGCTTTCTATTTGATATAGTTAACTGTTTACTAATCCAAATTATCCAAAGTAAAGCTTCATACTGTGAGAAATCTGAAACTTCAAATGCTATAGCTTTATTAGAATTAGTGACTAAAACTCTGACTTTTTCCGTTTTAATTATCTTCTTTCACAGTGTTCAGTTTTTCTGAGACTTTGGGGGCTTTTCTTAATGATGAAGCATAGTGAACTTTTTATTGAGCAGTATATTAAATACATCTACCTAAAATGCTTAGCTTCAGAGAAATTGTATCCAAGGAGATGGAAAGAAATGATATATTCTCAGACTTCTCACTTGTTCTAATATACTCTCAGTGACCTGCATTTTTTTCTTTTTTAATATCAAAGCGTGCTTACAGTTATTGTGACACAACCATATTAGGATTTTTAATTTTCTGATAAAAGAAAGAGAAAGGTTCTCTCATGGTTTGATGGGCGTCATTTAGACTACACAGTCTGGCAAACATAGATAATACAAACATATATAAATGGCAGCCCTTCTTCATGGTTTCCAGAAGATTCCCCCTTTATCTTGTTCCCCGTCATTGTTTCCAAATTACAATTTGTTTAGAGATTTAAATTTGTATCATAATAAAGGGAGGTGTTGATTTCACTCCAGAAAAATACTTGGGTTAAACAGAGAATGGCATCATCATAAATTTTAAGTGAGGGTAACCGAAAACGTTGACTGAGGAATTGGGTTCAAGGACTCTTCTTCAAAAGTACTGATCATCAGGATAATGAATCTACCTACTAGTTAAAAACAATGAATCACTTATGTCAGATACAAAAAAAAAATAGTTGCCACTATTAGTGAAAATTTAGTTTTTAGGAGTTGAGATAGAAATAGGTTTTCAGAAATAGGTAAAGGCTAAAAGTCAGAGAAATTACATTTTTAAGGATATTAGGCTTTCAGGAAACTTGCAGGTGTTTGGTTGATTTTGTAGAGATTTATAGTTTTGTGACAGTGCTTTTATAATTTGATTATTATCCGAAAGTATCTTTATGGTAACATAGTTTATAATTACCTGAGTTCAATGGGAGATCAGCCATGTTCCCAACTTAATGATGGGCCCTTCTTTTAATTTTTTCTCAAACACTCTGATTCCTATTTTATCAAGAGGTTTTATTAAATTGCCCAGGAATATTTATATATTTTTATGATAAATACTGATAATAACTAGTATTTTTATGTGTGATTAAACAGTTTTTTAAAAATTCTACTATTTGCTTTTTTTCCTCTCAACTGTTACTGTGAGCATTTGAGTACCACCTATGAGTAAGGCTCGTACTTTTCATACTATTTCCCTTTGTCTGCTGTCTACCCACTTTTCTTATCTTGTTAGCTCAGGAATTAGTTGGTAATAAATGTCATTTTTTTCCTAGTAAACAATGACAGTTTGTTCAAGAGGTAGCAGAATAGCAAAAAGGTAAAAATTTCATACACTAATGTTGAAGTTCTATATGAAGTACAAAAATTAGGTAACTATCTGTAGTTTTAGATTAATCTAGATCAATTTTTCTTAACTTCCTTTGAATCTCTGCCTCTATAAGAATCTGATAAATAGGGCATCTTATCTTTAGAAAAATACACAGATATCTGCATGCATACTCAGTGATGCATATGATTTTTAGGGGTTGTGCCTCAACATCCTTATGGACCATTAACCTCTGAATTAGAATGCAGAACCTTTGCTCTGAGTGATCTTAAGGAGGTCTAGAATTCAGAGGAAAAAATAAAGTCTATTTAATGAACATATGAGGAGGAACTTCCTCCTACCCAAATGAAGCAAGCTTCCAATGAAATGTAACTGCCCTTTATTAACCTTCTAATAATAATAACCTTCTAACCACTGGTGTTGCCCTGGATGTAGCCTCTGCTAGTTCAGATAAAATTCTTTTTCTTTAACAGAACAAGCCCAACTTTTGTACTTCCAATTTAGAAAAATTGTTCTCTCAAATATGATTACAAGAATGTCATAATCCTTCCAATAAATGGATTTTGACCACTGATACTGTGCTTGCTATAATTCTAACGTTGGTGCATTGCATAATAAATATCCTTAAAGTCAAAGTGCGTGATTTGAGGGGTCTCATTTGGATAGATCTATTGGTAAGTCATCTGAGGATTATGAAGTGTGATGGTGAAATAACAGTGTCCAATGCAGTCAAGACAAAAATGACTATTAATCTGACACCTTTGGAAAGGATTACTTTTTATTATTATGAGGGCAAGGTAATAAAGCCCTTTGCATGTATAGAGGAAACTTTAGAACTCATGGAGAAGGATAGTTTATCTCTTTTTCTCTCTGTACTAGATAATTTTTCACCTTTTTTGCCCCATCACATTCTTAATCTTAGTAATAGTTTATTCTCTTATATATGTACTTAATTCATTCCAAGAGAACACTGACAAGCCACTCCTTCCTTTCCATGAAAATTAGATCCTTAACATAAAAAATGTTACAACTAATTAAGTTAGGAAAATATATATTCACGGTTCTGTATTATGAATGAACTACCTCAAATGTGACAAACAAAGGCATTTTTGGCACTATCCAAAGTTGTCAATTTAAAAAAATAAAAATCCATCTAGGGCAAGGATTGGCAAACTTTTACTGTAAAAAGCCAGGTAGTAAATATCTGGCTTTTGCGGGCCACATGATCTTTGTCACAATTACTCAGCTTCACCACTATAGGTCAAAAGCAGCAATAGATAATAAGTAAATGAATGGGTGTGGTTATGTTCCAATAAATCTTTATAAAAGTAGATAGAGGGACACATTTGACCTGTCGGCCACAGTTTATTGACCCCTGATATAAAGGCATGACAGAAGGACACAGAAACCAATCTGAAAGAGCTCCTACTAGCCAGAAGGAGCTATTTGAGCAACAAAATATAGTATTGGATTATAACCCAAATAGTGAAATAACTATCTGTGAGCACATACTGATATTAAGTGATTGAATAGACAGATAGATAGATATGTGCGGGAGTGGGCACCGCTCTTTCTTACAGAAGAACTCCAGTACCAAATGTAGAAGGGTGATGGAAGTCGAAATTCAACATTAGAACTTCAAAGTAATAATCGTTGAAGGCAAGATTCACCAATAGATGCTAAAATTTATGGGTAGAAGTTTGAGTAGAGGCTAGTAATTTATGTAATCTAAAAGTGTCTCCTGCAAGGGGAAAATAGAAACTTTCCACAGAGAAACTCAGCAGATCACCTTAGCTACGTGGTTGAGTTAAACATCATGAGTAATAAGAAATATGGACCTCATGCACCTCCTGATATGATGTGCTGAGAGAGGCACTTTATTTCTCTGGTATTCTTTGTATTCTCAATTAAAATTCGTGACCTCAGTCTAATCATGACAAATACGATGTGGGAATCTGGACTGGATCCTGGAACACAAAAAGGACATTAGTTAAAAACTGGTAAAACCTAATAAAGTCTTTACATTAGTTAATAGTGTACTAACAACATCAATTTCTTAGTTTTGGTAATTGTCCAGTGGTTATTTAAGATGTTAACAGTAGGTTAGGCTAGATGTAAGTTATGTAGAACTCTCATTACTATCTTTTACAACTTTTCTTTAACTTAATATTTTTTAATAAAAAATTTTTTAATGATTTTCATTTAAAAATACCTTTTCTTCAATTCTGTGTATTATAACATTACTCCAGAAAAAAAGATTTTAAACCACAAAACTTCATGTCTTTGTAAAACTAAGTTAGATATAATTGTTGTGACTAAATTGTATATTAACATGTTCATGTGGTTATTAGGAAAGTACATTTATTCCTAAGGGATATTAACCTAATTTCTGTAATAATCCAAAGTTGTAACCTAATCTAATATTTTAGTTTTTAATTAAGACAGAATGATATAATAAATGTGAAAACCTTTTGAAGTATGAAGCTTTTAAATAGGCCATATATTAAAATTTAAATTATGATGAATATTTTGTGTCAGATTTAGCCCCATGGGTTGACTATTTCTCAAAGAAAGACTTTCATCTTAAACATTTAAAAGTCTGTTTTGGTTTTAGCCTTATGAGTTTTACTGCATTAGAAAGCATCTAAGGTTCCAACCCCCATCCTGGAAATTTGAGACTAACTTTCCTCATGTTAAGTATTATTGAAGAAATTTGTCATCTTGAGCATATTATCTATACTGGTGGCCTGAACATTTAAAATGACTGTTTAGAACCCAAAAAAGAAGATACCTAACATAAGTCTGTCTAGATATTACCATATGTATTTCCAATGAAGCAATGAAGTATTTTAGCTAGATACGTGAGATATAAAACTGGACAGAGTAGAAGGACATTTAGCTTCATTTTTCTACGCAGTGTCAACTAATTGGTAGCACGCCATAATAGTTTTTCAGGGTCACATTTGCTGGAGCATTTTAGAAGTCCACGTGGAGTCTTCAGTTCTCTCATTTATTATTTTTATTGCTCAGTTCGGCAGAGGAGTTGGATGAGTGTGTATTTTCTGGTTAGAGGAGAAACAAATAGAAACGTTTTAAAATGCAAAGGTTTGCTTTGCAGAAAAGAGGGGCGGGATGGTGGCGATCACAGTAAGAAACAGACCTGAGGATAATTAGATGAGACTTGTGCTTTATGGAAGTGAAGTTCAAATAGAAGATTAAATCCATCACATTGACTCAATAAGGAAAATGGTGTCGCTCAAGGATTGGGGTGAAGAGGTAAAGAGAACTCACCCCAAATCCCAGGTGTTCACAGAGCTTATTTCGATTCCTGGCTTTGGTAGGATCTAGAATCAGCAACAGTGAGTTAGGCATTCTATGCTGGGCACTCCATACTGGCACTGTGGTGGTTTTTCTACATACATTTTCTCATTAACACTCACAAAATCTTATAAGGCAGCTTGTAGTATCTCCTTGGGATAGATGACTAAACACAGAGAAATTAGGTTACTTGCCAAGGTCACACACCCCAAAGCTCACTCCAGTGCTCTGAAGTATTATGCAATGCTGTCTACACTATTTATTCTCAGTCTCGGAAAGAAAAAAAAAATCAGAAAAATTTCTTCCTGGTTCCCACCAGATTGCTGCTTTGTTGTGCTGAGGTCCTGATACCAATGGTTATTCTTTCTTCTGCTCAGAACTTGAAAGAACATTCAAGTGTCCCTTGGGAATTTTCCCTTGGGATTCTGTCCTCCTCCTCTTCTGGTTATTCTTTTTTTTCCTGGGTATTGTTTACCTAAATACAGAAGGGAGTGCCAAATCCAACTTGTATACCCCTCTTAAACACTAAAATTGTGATAGGAAATATAGGCTACACATCAAATGACCAAACTTTAGACTTAGGCTATAGACTTACCACAAGATTAAAGGTGGGATAGTGTGGAGGTTAAGAGAGAAAATTCAGGAGTCAGACTCTCTGGGTTCAAATCTTAGTTACAATACTTCATAGATAATGTGACCTCTGGCTCAGTTCTCTAACCTCTTTTTGTACTTCAGTTTCCTGATCTGTAAAATGGGTTAATGTTAGTACTTACTTCTTAGGGTAGTTTGCACTTTCAATGAGTTATTAGTTTCAAAATACTTAGTAGTTAATAAAAACGTGGTAAGTAGTGAGTACTCAGTAAGTGTTAGCCTCACTCTAATGATCAAAGTAGTTTAGTTTTGAAATTCTGTAATTACAATAGGTACTAATATCCCCATATTAATGTGCATTTCCTTCTGAGAACAAATTTATCCTGTCTTGGCTACCAGACTTGGCTTCACACACATGGAGGTAAGTCTTTCCGGAAACCTCAGACGTGTAATTGCCCCATCCCCTCGTGCCCTCCAAACCCACCCTGAGCCAAAACACTACAGAGACATCACTGAGGAAGGGCTGGGTTCAATGTAAATGAGTGGCACAGAAAATCTTTTCTGGTTAAATTTAGAGAAATGAGTACTGTGTGGTAGTCAGGGAAGATTTCACAGAGGTTGGGAATGTGGATCAGGTATTGGAGATCCTTTGAATTTTAATACGTGAGAATTAGGGAATCCACGCTAGCTGATGGGCAGGCCACTGCATATAGTCACACAGTTACTACTGGTGAGTTAACTATAGGCACTCACCAATATCCCATCAGAGGGGATGAGTGGAAGCTGGAATCCAATCTGTGCATGGGTCGGCAAGCCATGTGTCCTGACACAGAGGATGTCCCCTAAAGAATGAGCTCTCTTTTCCTTCATACCAAGCACCTTACCTTTTGTCTGGGCTCTAACCATCAGGGAAGTCTCCATCTTCAGTTCCCCACAATGGTGCCCTATAATTAGGAGACCGTGAACACTATTCATACGGGCGCAGTTCTGAGAGAGAAAAGAAACACTATTAATAGTTACTTCTGCATAACAGACACATACCAACACTGCCCTAGGCAATCCAGAACATTCGTCACTTTACCTATGAGACTGCCAGATAGATTTGAGACTATTGCTTGTCTCTTACCAGGAGAAACTAGAATCAATCTGTTAGTCATTATGCTAGCTGGCTGGGTTTATTCCTGTTCAGGTGGCGAAGCTGAAGATATTAAGTAAATTAATAAAATTAAATATTATTATATAAATAATAATTCTGAAATAAATAATTCTGGTTAAAAATAACTTTAACCAGATATGAAATTATTACCTTTCTTCCTACTGAAAATACCTTAAAATATCAACACATTCTCAGTCATTCATAAATCTATGCTTAATATCTTCTTTTGCTTAATCAAGTTTCACGTATCATAAATTATGTTTATTTTGGGTTCAAAATAGTTTTTTTTCACTTTTTGCCTAAAGATATTTTTCTCAAATATTTATTTCATGCTGAATTAGAAAGCATTGAAAAAAGGTAAGTGACTAGAAATTTTTTTAAAAGCATCAGAAATGGATAAAATTCTTTAAAGTGCTAACAGTAGACGAAGTCTTAGACCTATCCATTTCTTTAACACATTTTACATTAAGGAGCTAATGGAGGCCAAAAGCCTCCGTTACTCCTGTGATCCATCAATGAGCATGTGTTAAGACACACTTTATGGTTGTCCCATGGTGGGCTAAACCGGTGGGGAACAGAGAAGCAAAAAATATTGTCTTTACCCTACAAGAATTTGAAGTATAATTTGGGAGGAAAGATAAATCATTAGAGAAGCATGAATTGTATGGGAAATGCAAGATTATATAGCATAAAAGGTAAATATGAGAGCTGGAAGAGATATGAAGTAGATAGGAGAATACACACGTTTAGTGCTTAAAAGAAGTAACATCTGAGTCTGGTCTAGAATGGACATATGTTGGTGATAGGGCCATTCCATACAGGAGAGAGAATGGACCCAAGAACATAGGTGGTTAAAGATTCCAAAATAGCACAAAAATTGGTCTTGCTCTTTGTGATGGGGTATTTATGATAACTTCATAACGATCCTACTAACTAAAGCTGAGGGAGTAATTAAGGAAGGGCAATCAGAACCACTTCCTTCCAGAATTTGTGGGTTTCTAAGGGATATCTATACTATGACAAAAGAATGCTTTTGGGGGCAGTTTCAACATGGACCTAGGGTTAGGGACATCCCATAGGTTTCCAGCTTGAGTTCCCCTGGGTTCTCAGGAGAATTTGAGCACGTTTCTGAATCTATGATGATAAAGTGAAATTAGTAGTGTCCACCTGGACAAGACTGGTAACTGGTGCTAATGGTATATTCCTGTTAAATTTTAATATATTCTGAGCAAATAGGTAGTGATGAGCACAACTGTTTCATTTTTACAAAGATTTATATTCCTGATTGCAATTGAATTCTTACTCTATAACTGAATCATATCTCCCCAAACCATCTTACTCTCTGACATTCCTAGCATGTTATTAATAACGTAATTCACCTTATTACCCCATATATCAAAATCTTTCTAGTTATCCCATCAAAGCACTAAATCCAATGGTAGCCACTAGTTTCCAGTAATTCCTCCTTCGATGATTCCCCAGGTTCCGTCATTTTCTATCTGCACTTGCATTGTTTTAGTTATGTAAGACCTTTATCACAATTTTCCTATTATCAGCTATAGACTATCTATGTTCTTCATTATGTTAACCCATTAGGTGTACAGCCTAGATGCTTATCTCCCTAAAATTGCTTTTATTATATATCTTCCTGCTTCTCAATTCTTCAGTGGCTCCCCAAAATGGACTATAGAAGGAGTGGAATTTGTGAGGATGGAGAGAGCTGTATAGTAGAATCAAATGCCTTTCTCTCAGGTCTGATATTTTTCATTTTGGAATCTTATTTTTTATATTTTTGTTTCTACACATATAGACATTTTTTGGAAATCTGATTTTCCTGATTTACATTTTTCTAAGTAGCTTTCATAATGTTACCAATTTCTTGCCCTTGCAATAGGAATCCAAGGATTATAGGTATTTGTTTATTTTCTTTTGCTGTATTTGTAATTTCAGTTTCATACTTTGAACTTTCCTGTTATTTGTGTTGAATACACCTAAAAGCCATTTACTAGAAAAACTAAGTTTAATGATTGAATGCAATTAGAGTATTTCAATGTATAGCCAAACCAAAACAAGAAGGTCTGTTGTATTTTCCCATAATGTGTGATGATGTTCTCTCTTTACTTTTTCATTTCCTTTTAAAAGGAAACAACATGAACAATAGTAGTTTTATGAGATAATTTACTTAAACTCTTAATAAGCCATGGTACCTTTCCTACTCTCTTCTAATTCTGTGGCGCTCAAGAGGCCAACATGTCAAGGTTATCAAAACCATCCTTAATAGGTTGGGAATTAGACCAGACTCTAGCTATAAAGTCTTTTTCATTTCTACAGGTCTGTGATTCTGTGTAATCTATAAAAACAAAAGTAGCCATCATAGAGTTAACACCAACTATGTACCAGAACCTGGGGGCTTAACACAAATTACATCTCATTCTTTTTTTTTTTTTTTTTTTTTTTTTTGCGGTACGCGGGCCTCTCACCACTGTGGCCGCTCCCATTGCGGAGCACAGGCTCCGGACGCACAGGCTCAGTGGCCATGGTTCACGGGCTTAGCCGCTCCACGGCACATGGGATCTTCCCAGACTGGGGCACGAACCCGTGTCCCCTGCATCAGCAGACGGACTCTCAGCCACTGTGCCACCAGGGAAGCCCTACATCTCATTCTTAAAAATAATCTCATAATTTATCCCCATTTGACAGATGTGATGACGCTTGGAAAGTTTAAGTAATATGTCTTTGAGTTGAGTGTATTACTGAGAGTTGAACCTGGGGTTTTTCTAACTTCCATAAACTCAGACAGACTTGATCATATCTTTCCATAAATGTTAATAGCCTTATAGATTAAATATTTAGAAAATCAAGATTTCACAAATTTCAAACTGGAAACTTCTTCTCTTGGGGCTATTAAAAGGAAACTTTTCTTTTTTGGTGAGAAATATGTCAGCTACATGTGCTATAATTTTCACCCAAGTTATCGTGACAATGTAAAGTGTTTAAAAAGCTGTGTATTCTTGATAGTATTCTATGTTGTGACCCTTACTTTGTCGTAAGATAAAATGTCTTAGTCATCAAATGCAAAAATATGGCAACCTAAAATCTTTTTTGTTTTAAGACTAGTCAAATAAAGTATCTCTGTTTGTACGTGTCATTAGTGACAGGCCTGGGACCCTCTACCCACGCTTTTTCAGCTCAGAGGTTTGTTTAGTGTGCTACACTGCCAGCTAAAAGAAAAGAAAAGCATGGCTTGCATATACCTCTTTCGGCATAAACTTTATTAAATACCAAGTTATTATAGCATAGGCCTTCTTTTCCTTCATGTTTGTCTATTTTTTGATTGAAATATTAAGCATATAATGTATTTACATATGTCTAAGAGCTTATATGTGATGTTTCTCCTCAGAATGCCCAAGGACTTCCTAAAAAAGATTAGCAGTCCTATGACTTTTTTGACTCCCCATTTTCCTCTCCAAACGAAAATCGTTGTATGTCCCTACACACAGTTAGCAGACAATCATTGTGTCACATTTCATGAAGAGAATTGACTTCTTATATAAACTTATTATGGAATTTCTTCTGTTTTCCTAATGTATTGATTAGAAAAACAATCACTGTTGTGGGTACCTATTTTCACCTGCAAGAAGCAGCATTAGAAGGAAATGTAGGATGGAATCAGTGAGTCTGGATCATGGAGGAGAGGCTGGGAGCATGAGATAGGACTGATAAGGAGTCCAGGGTGGAGAGATTCGGTATGGTAATGTGAAGGACAAGGGATAGTGGAAGAAACAAGTGTCTTAGAGGGTACAGTTCCTTAATTGATTTAGTAATTCATTCAAAAACATTCCTTTAAGATCTCCCATGTGCCTGGCCCTCTGCAGGGAATACAGTGGTGATCAGAAACAGACACAATCCTTGTTCTCATGAGCTTACAGTCTATCGGCAGAAACACATTATTTCAAATAACCCCTCCACTTAAAAGTGTGGAAAATAAACTAGAGGGAGCCAGAATGAGTGTCTGGAGCTAAAGTAGGAGATGATACAGCAGTCCAGACGGTGCTTGGACTATATTATAGCATGGAGAGTGGAGATGGAAAGACACTGGCGTTGAGGTTGAAGGCTTGGCTCCTCTTAAGGATGCAGGTCCCAGGAACGTTAGAAGAGAGCAGAAGTCGAGGACACTGACAAAGCTTCTCCACTCCCTTCTACCAAGCATCTTCCCAAGTAAAAAGCAGGCCGAAAGGTATACTGAAGTCTGGCTCTACAGGTAGGAGTGGTAAAGCTGTGTCCAATTTCTCAGGAAATAGAAGGGACCTTGAGATGACTGCATGCATATAGAGGTCAAGCCTTTCTGTTTTAGCACAGAAAGGTTGGTACAGTTATCCACTTGCCAGGCCTTTCACTGTCCCTGGGCACTTTCAGTGGAGGATGTCACGCTATGGCAGGACTGTTTCACAGAGGCTTGGAATTGGCATCATTCTTCAGCGATAAGCCCCAAAAGAGAATGAGAACAGAACAAGACACCCATCCAGCTCTGAGCAGATGATAAATATTTCAAGTTAACAGCGAAAATTGCTCTTCTTCGTTGTTGTTGGCATGACTATTTAGCAAGTCCCAAAAAACTAATTAACGTCTTGCAGAATAATTTTTGTGTTTATTTTAAAAGACTCCTCAGGCAGTTTCTAAGAATAGAAATTTGTATGAATAATATGGGCTCTGTCCTCTGGGACTTAAGATTTGTTTTTAGAGTTTTGGAAGTGGGCACAATAAACATTTTGTGATCTCACAATACTTGGTAAATTGAAGAAAACCAGTATATTTCAATAAAAGAATCTCACCTAGTTTAACCATTAACATTAGTAGAGATTTACCTTATGTAGTTTTTTTTTTTTGGCACGGGAACTTTTAAAATAAATTAGAACTCTAACACGAACACGAAATTTTTTTTAAATGGATTAAAATAATTTAAATTGGTTTTATGTATTTACTGACATCGAAAGATCCCCACACTCTGTCAAGTTGTTTTTCTTTTTGAACATCTTTATTGGAGTATAATTGCTTTACAATGTGTGTTAGTTTCTGCTTTATAATAAAGTGAATCAGCTATACATATACATATATCCCCATATCTCCTCCCTCTTGCAAAATTTTTAATAGTACTGCAATGATCTGTGTTAATGAAGCTATAGGGGGCCACAAACTAAAGAAAATGATAATATCACATAATTTTTATTAATTTGAGAAATTTCATTTAATGATATGAAAGGTTAAATAGCTCCTTTTGTAAAAATTGTTCTATAGACATAATGGAAGAATGCCTAAATATATATATTTCATACTAAAATCAGTTTTATCGTTATCTTTTAACTTAAATAGTACAAAATCTAAATTGGTAGAGTTCATTTTGTAACCGGGCTTAACTATCAGAACTGTGGTGCAGGTGATTTGCAGCAAATCCAGAAAAGGACAAAATATATTATTTAACCAAAATTAAAATGGATATGAGTTTGACACTAATGTAGTACTTTATTAAAATGCAAATCCAAAGTACTCATTTCTAGACTTTTTGGCAATTAGTGGCAAAATACAATCACATCTGCTTAACATCAAAAGTCTGTGAATAAGCCAGCAATATATGATTTTAAATAGTTTTAAATTATCTCTATATCAATTTGCCAGGGCCACCATAACAAAATACCACAGACTAGGGGGCTTACACAGCAGAAATTTATTTTCTCACAGTTCTGGAGAAGAGAAGTCCGAAGTCACCGTGTCAGCAGGGTTAATTTCTTCTGAAGCCTGCCTCCTCGGGCTGCAGATAGCTGCCTTCTCTCTGAGTTTTCCCATGGTCTTTTCTCTCTGTGTGCATGCCCCTGGTGCCTTTTTGTGTGTCTTCTTCTTATAAGGACACCAGCTAGATTGAATTATGGCCTATTATAAAGGAGTCATTTTAACTTAATCATAACTTTAAAAGCCCTATCTCTGAATACAGGCATATTCTGAGGCACTGGGGGTTAGGGCTTCAACATATGAATTTGGGGGGGGGGACACAAGTCAGCTCATAACAGTCTGGAAGTGTTTGAAGGGTTCTTGTGTGGAGGATGCCAACAAACCGTTTATTTTCACTGAAGTCACTGCAAGTTGCCAGTTGGATTTCAAAGACTTCAGGAAAAAATTTAAATGAAGTGTTAATTAGGCCAGAGTTGTGTGGCCCAATTTGTTTAGCCCTGTCCTTGAAAATGACACTATCTAACTATAGATGTGCTGGATTATAAAATGACAGAGAAGAACATGTGAGGGGATCAATTCCAAATGTCCTAACTAATGGCGCATCAGCTTAAACTTTGTTGGACATTTTTATACTTTGCTCTTCTCTCCGTTCTGTTCGGTATTTAGGGATCCACTAGAAATCACAGATGGCTGAAGTTTAAAGGGAAGTACTGCTGGCAGTGGAGAAATTCATGGTCTTATTCTGAGTGATACAATGAAACTACTGTACCTACTGCATCCTGTAGGGTGTCTGGATTTCAATTGGTGATCTCCACTCAGGCTCAGAGTTACACTTGGGCCACTACCTGGCAGGTTTTCAAGTTTGTTCTTGTCAGATTTTACTGGATGGGAAGTCTCATGAGGATGTTTCCTGAACCAGAAATATCTCCCAAAGTACAGTTCCCCAGATCACAGGTGCTTGAGATACCCGAGAAGAGATTTTACTTAGATAAATATTGGACAACACGGTTTGCAAAGAGCAGCCATTGATTTGAAGAAGTCCTTTAGATTCCCTCTTAAAATTGTCCTCTCATCTCTTTAGAGCTAAGCATTTAAAATGAAGAGGAGACAAACCTCTACTCTTTTCAAACGTCATAATGTACTCCCTCCCTCCCTCCCATCCTCTTACCTACTTTTTATAAAATTGAAATCTCCTAAAATCTAACCTCTGCCTGCCTTTCTCCTCTTGAAATGGCTGTCAGAGCAGTGACATGCTTCAGTGGGTGGATAGAAAGAAGCCAGAGGAATGTCTACATGGTGAGAGGGGTGTGTGTCTGTACAGCTGAAAGAAGAAAGAAGACAAGCTTAGAACATTAAACATATCAGAAAAATGTAATGGCTTAATTATAAAGGTCTCTGTAGATGACGACCAAAAATCTTCATAAATTTCCCAAACTATGAGATAGTTTAAAAAAAGAACAGGAAAAAAAAATCCCTACCAAGTCAAAGATTTCATACTCTTTAAAGATATTTTCAGTGTTAGAAACATTGATGATATTTTGTTTTTAATGGCTCTAAAATTAAATCCATCATAAAAACCCACAGACAGAATGTTTTAACAAGATGGCCTAATGCATGTCTTCTTGATCCTACCTTAAACTTGGGGCCGTCAGTCCTTAGCACTGGAGGTCGTCTTGCGGGCCTTACAGTCCACTGACCTCGTTTTACAGGTAATAGGACTGACTTGCTTTAGGCCACACGGCGTCGGCTTCTGTTTACAGTTTCTGTGGCCCTTCCTTGTCACAAGCATTATGGGGGGAAAAGAAGAGTTTAAGACATTCTAGTTGAAGTGCATCTCTTAGAATCATTAAAATACAGATTAAAATATCATTTTGAAAATAAAGTTTTCTTATTCCAGGAGCGGCTTTGTCACCATGCTGCTGCACTGAACAGATAGTGGTCCCCTAAATTCTATTTTCCCTCTGGGCAGGTGCCTTTGGCTTTTTCTTTTTGTGTGCCCACCTCAAGTTAATGACCTCCTTTCAGTTGTTCCCACTGGTTTATGCGTAGCCATGCATAAACCTCTGAGAATGAAGCTGACATTGCTTAGGAGAAAATGCAGTGATTTTGACAAAGCACCTATAGGGTTCAGGACATCACTTATAATAAATCAGCTCCCTGGCTATATTTTGTCCTAGGAAAGAAAAATAGATTTATTTTCTACTCTTTTTCACACCACCTCAACTACTTTCCTATGCTCATATGGTTGAGAAACAATTTCTGTGATCTCTGTATTTCTAAATATATCATATTAGGCACATTTTACCAGATAACAGATAATGACACAATCATAATATAATGGCTTATATTTACTGGATGCTTACTCTGTGCCAGGCACTGTGCTAAGAGACTTACGTATATGATGTCACTTATTCTTACAAATACTCATCTCACAGATGAGAAAACTGATGCTCAGAGGTGTTATGCTCCTGGCCCAATGTTACCCAGCTAGTTAATAGTAAACCCAGGATTTGAACCCAGGAATTAAAGCCCAGTATCTTAACCACCAAGGGTTCTCGTTCCACAATGAATCTGACCACATGAGTACTTTCTTCTAAGAAATAATTGCTGACAGCCAAAACAAAATTTTACTGGAAGAAAGTTATTTTAGGATTTCTAGTTCAAATCCATAGTGTTTCATTTGTCTACAAAAGAAAAAGCTGGTGGTTTTATGTAAGAGGTTTTACATTTTATGAAACTGAAGAGGCTGGCCTTGACTCAACAGCTGTATCTCAGCCTATCCTTTGCACTTCCAGGGTATTTAATCATAAATAATTTGTGTGCAGTTGACAAACCCTATCTTTCTAATTGAAAAAAACCTTCCTGCCTTCCAATTACAAGTAGAGGAGAGAGATTGAAGTCCACTGAAAATGAGGTTAGAATGCAGTAGTAATCAGACTTACTTTTCTTCACTGGAGGATAAGGAACTTTCTCAGTACCATTTACGGGCTATATCAGACCATGTAGGAGACATTTACTTATTTCCTCTTTCATAGACCAGTCTAAATGTTAAGAGGAATACACTGAAAGTCAAAGTTGGTATGAGGAGGTAGAAAATCCAGCTGTACCACATATTTCTCTGACTTTCAGAAATCAAGAACTGGGAAAAGAAGCCTTAGAATATGTATAAGTTCCTATTACGGAGAATAAGCCTAAATGTTGACTTAGAAAGGGCTTAAGATTCTCATATCTGGGAAAATGGCAAAATGCCATTTGTAAGGTACTGTGGGTCTGTTCTTACATTTCATTTTTCTTAGTCTCACAACTGAGTGATATCCATCAGTGGCCCTGTCTGTTTTTGTAGCTGTTAAACCATTCTTCTGTGTTAAATGCTACACGGCTACCACAAAAGAACTCTTTAGTATGCGTGATAACAGAATATGACCTCTAATTTATCAGAGTACGTTCTGTATTTTCTTATCTGCTTGTCCCTGTTCCTTTTCATTTCTCGCTGCTGGTTTTTGATATGATACTTCAGTGTTCTTTGCATTAGGAACCCAACAGCCTAGAAGGCTTAGGGAAGAACCTGTAAATATTACCTACAGGCAGTGACACCCAAAGTTCACAAGATTACCTTTATTTCTAATTCTTCTGATGGAACAATATCCAAAATAAAATTTTTGAATGTAAGTAGCTAATAGGAGCACATGCTCTTAGAAATCTTTGTATAAAGGCACACTAGATCTCTTAATGTAGTTCCACATAACAGAGGGACATGAAGGGAGAAATTTCTTAAGCCAGTTAGAAATGCACTTAGCTTCTAATTTCTTCCCCAAAGCGCTGTTGAACTCTGCAGTAGACGTGGCTTTCCATGCCCAGCATCACAGCAGTCTCATGTGAAGATATTGTTTAACTGGATACAAAGGCCTGCTGTTTCACAGAAGGAGCTGGGGTGGCTTCTGAAGCATAAGTCACGAATATAGCATTACCCTACTTGAGTCCTCTTTCTAGCTGTATAAGTGGGCTGACTGACAGGGCACTTGGGTGTGCCACCCTCTCTTGCTATAACATTCAATTAAGACACTACATTTAATTTGTAGAAAATGGCTTCTTTTTTTGTTTAAGAAATGGTGGGAGCAAAATTGGAATACCTATAAATACAGTATCAATAATATTAAATTAAAATTTGAAAAAGATCACTCATGACCCCTCCATCCTAACACAAATATTTTCATTTTAGCATATTGCCCTCAAATTCTTGCCAACGAGCATAGTATTTTTTTTAATAATTTTTGAATTTTATTTTATTTATTTTTTTATACAGCAGGCTCTTATTAGTCATCAATTTTATACACATCAGCGTATACATGTCAATCCCAATCACCCAATTCATCCCACCACAAACCCCACACCCCGCGGCATTACCCCCTTGGTGTCCATACGTTTGTCCTCTATATCTGTGTCTCAACTTCTGCCCTGTAAACTGGTTCATGTGTACCATTTTTCTAGGTTCCACATACATGTGTTAATATACGATATTTGTTTTTATCTTTCTGACTTACTTCACTCTGTATGACAGTTTCTAGATCCACCCACGTCTCAACAAAAGAATCAATTTTGTCCCTTTTTCTGGCTGAGTAATATTCCATTGTATATATGTACCACAACTTCTTTATCTGTTCATCTGTCGTTGGGCATTTAGGTTGCTTCCATGACCTGGCTATTGTAAATAGTGCTGCAGTGAACATTGGGGTGCATGTGTCTTTTGGAATTATGGTTTTCTCTGGGTATATGCCCAGTAGTGGGATTGCTGGGTCATATCGTAATTCTATTTTTAGTTTTTTAAGGAACCTCCAAACTGTTCTCCATAGTGGCTGTATCAATTTACATTCCCACCAACAGTGCAAGAGGGTTCCCTTTTCTCCACACCCTCTCCAGCATTTGTTGTTTGTAGATTTGTAGAATGATGCCCATTCTAATTGGTGTGAGATGATACGTCATTGTAGTTTTGATTTGCATTTCTCTAATGATTAGTGATGTTGAGCAGCTTTTCATGTGCTTCTTGGCCATCTGTATGTCTTCATTGGAGAAATGGCTATTTAGGTCTTCTGCCTATTTTTGGATTGGGTTGTTTGTTTCTTTAGTATTGAGCTGCATGAGCTGTTTATATATTTTGGAGATTAATCCTTTGTCCGTTGATTCGTTTGCAAATATTTTCTCCCATTCAGAGGGTTGTCTATTCGTCTTGTTTATGGTTTCCTTTGCTGTGCAAACGCTTTGAAGTTTCATTAGGTCCCATTTGTTTATTTTTGTTTTTATTTCCATTACTCTAGGAGGTGGATCAAAAAAGATCTTGCTGTGATTTGTGTCAAAGAGTGTTCTTCCTATGTTTTCCTCTAACAGTTTTATAGTGTCTGGTCTTACATTAAGGTCTCAAATCCATTTTGAGTTTATTTTTGTGTTTGGTGTTAGGGAGTGTTCTAACTTCATTCTTTTACATGTAGCTGTCCAGTTTTCCCATCACCACTTATTGAAGAGGCTGTCTTTCTCCATTGTATATTCTTGCCTCCTTATCAAAGATAAGGTGATCATATGTGCATGGGTTTATCTCTAGGCTTTCTATCTTGTTCCATTGATCTCTGTTTCTGTTGTTGTGCCAGTACCATATTGTCTTGATTACTGTAGCTTTGTAGTATAGTCTGAAGTCAGGGAGTCTGATTCCTCCAGCTCCGTTTTTTTCCCTCAAGACTGCTTTGGCTATTCGGGGTTTTTTGTGTCTCCATACAAATTTTAAGGTTTTTTTGTTCTACTTCTGTAAAAAACGCCATTGGTAATTTGATAGGGATTGCATTGAATCTGTAGCTTGCTTTGGGTAGTATAGTCATTTTCACAATATTGATTCTTCCAATCCAAGAACATGGTATATCTCTCCATCTGTTGGTATCATCTTTAATTTCTTTCATCAGTGTCTTATTGTTTTCTGCATACAGGTCTTTTGTCTCCCTATGTAGGTTTATTCCTAGGTATTTTATTCTTTTTGTTGCAATGGTAAATATGAGTGTTTCCTTAATTTCTCTTTCAGATGTTTCATCATTCGTGTATAGGAATGCAAGAGATTTCTGTGCCTTTATTGTGTATCCTGCAACTTCACCAAATTCACTGATTAGCTCCAGTATTCTGGTGGCATTTTTTGGATTCTCTATGTATAGTATCATGTCATCTGCAAACAGTGACAGTTTTACTTCTTCTTTTCAAATTTGTATTCCTTTTATTTATTTTTCTTCTCTGATTGCCGTGGCTAGGACTTACAAAACTATGTTGAATAGCAGTGGTGAGAGTAGACATCCTTGTCTTGTTCCTTATCTTAGAGGAAATGCTTTCAGTTTTTCACCATTGAGAATGATGTTTGCTGTGGGGTTGTCGTATATGGCATTTATTAGGTTGAGGTAGGTTCCCTGTATGCCCACTTTCTGGAGAGTTTTTATCATAATTGGGTGTTGAATTTTGTCAGAACTTTTTTCTGCATCTATTAAGATGATCATATGTTTTTTATTCTTCAGTTTGTTAATATGGTGTATCACATTGTTTGATTTGCTTATATTGAAGAATCCTTGCATCCCTGGGATAAATCCCTTCATCATAGTGTATGATCGTTTTAATGTGTTGTTGAATTCTGTTTGCTAGTATTTTGTTGAGGATTTTTGCATCTATATTCATCAGTCATATTGGTCGGTAATTTTTTTTTTTTTTTGTAGTATCTTTGTCTGGTTTTGGTATCAGGGTGATGGTGGTCTCATAGAATGAGTTTGGGAGTGTTCCTTCCTCTGCAACTTTTTGGAAGAGTTTGAGGAGGATGGGTGTTAGCTCTTCTCTAAATGTTTGATAGAATTCACCTGTGAAGCCATCTTGTCTTGGAGTTCTGTTTGTTGGAAGATTTTGAATCACAGTTTCAATTTCATTACTTTTGATTGGTCTGTTCATATTTTCTATTTCTTCCTGGTTCAGTCTTGGAAGGTTATACCTTTCTAAGAATTTGTCCATTTCTTCCAGGTTGTCCATTTATTGGCATACAGTTGATTGTAGTAGTCTCATAGGATGTTTTGTATTTCTGCGGTGTCTGTTGTAACTACTCCTTTTTTATTTCTAAATTTAGGGATTTGAGTCCTCTTCCTCCTTTTCTTGATGAGTCTGTCTAATGGTTTATTAATTTTGTTTATCTTCTCAAAGAATCAGCTTTTAGTTTTATTGATCTTTGCTATTGTTTTCTTTGTGTCTATTTCATTTATTTCTTCTCTGATCTTTATGATTTCTTTCCTTCTGCTAACTTTGGGTTTTGTTTGTTCTTCTTTCTCTAGTTCCTCTAGGTGTAAAGTTAGATTGTTTATTTGAGATTTTTCTTGTTTCTTGAGATAGGCTTGTATAGCTATAAACGTCCCTCTTAGAACTGCTTTTGCTGCATCCCATAGGTTTTGGATCGTTGTGTTTTCATTGTCATTTTTCTCTAGGTATTTTGTGATTTCCTCTTTGATTTCTTCAGTGATCTCCTGGTTATTTAGTAACGTATCGTTTAGCCTCAATGTGTTTGTGTTTTTTACGTTTTTTTCCCTGTAATTGATTTCTAATCTCATAGCGTTGTGGTCAGAAAAGATGCTTGATATGATTTCAGTTTTCTTAAATTTACTGAGGCTTGATTTGTGACCCAAGATGTGATCTATCCTGGGGAATGTTCCATGCACCTTTGAGAAGAAAGTGTAATCTGCTGTTTTGGGGTGGAATTTCCTATAAATATCAATGAAATCTATCTGGTCTATTGTGTCATTTAAAGCCTCTGTCTCCGTATTTATTTTCATTTTGGATGATCTGTCCATTGGTGTAACTGAGGTGTTAAAGCCCCCCAATATTATTTTGTTACTGTCGATTTCCTCTTTTATAGCTGTTAGCAGTTGCCTTATGTATTGAGTTTCTCCTATATTGGGTGCATATATATTTAGAATTGTTATATCTTCTTGGATTGATCCCTTGATCATTATGTACTCCCCTTCCTTGTCTGTTGTAACATTCTTTATTTTAATGTCTATTTTATCTGATATGAGTATTGCTACTCCAGCTTTCTTTTGATTTCCATTTGCATGGGATATCTTTTTCCATCCCCTCATTTTCAATCTGTATGTGTCCCTAGGTCTGAAGTGGGCCTCTTGTAGACAGCAATATATATGAGTTTTGTTTTTGTATCCATTCAGCAAGCCTGTGTCTTTTGGTTGGAGCATTTAATCCATTCACGTTTAAGGTAATTATTGATATGTATGTTCCTATGACCATTTTCTTAATTGTTTTGGGTTTGTTTTTGTAGGTCCTTTTCTTCTCTTGTGTTTCCCACTTAGAGAAGTTCCTTTAGCATTTGTTGTAGAGCTGGTTTGGTGGTGCTGAATTCTCTTAGCTTTTGTTTGTCTGTAAAGCTTTTGATTTCTCCATCGACTCTGAATGAGATCCTTGCTGGGTAGAGTAATCTTAGTTGTAGGTTCTTCTCTTTCATCACTTTAAGTATATCATGCCACTCCCTTCTGCCTTGTAGAGCTTCTGCTGAGAAATCAGCTGTTAACCTTATGGGAGCTCCCTTGTATGTTATTTGTCATTTTTCTCTTGCTGCTTTCAATAATTTCTCTTTGTCTTTAATTTTTGCCAATTTGATTAGTATGTGTCTTGGCATGTTTCTCCTAGGGTTTATCCTGTATGGGACTCTCTGCGCTTCCTTGACTTGGGTGGCTATTTTCTTTCCCATGTTAAGGCAGTTTTTAACTATAATCTCTTCAAATATTTTCTCTGGTCCTTTCTCTCTCTCTTCTCCCTCTGAGACCCCTATAATGCGAATGTTGTTGCGTTTAATGTTGTCCCAGAGGTCTCTTAGGCTGTCTTCATTTCTTTTCATTCTTTTTTCTTCTTTCTGTTCCACGGCAGTGAATTCCACCATTCTGTCTTCCAGGTCACTTATCCGTTCTTCTGCCTCAGCTATTCTGCTATTGATTCCTTCTCGTGTAGTTTTCATTGCAGTTATTGTGTTGTTCATCTCTGTTTGTTTGTTCTTTAATTCTTCTAGGTCTTTCTTAAGCATTTCTTGCATCTTCTCCATCTTTGCCTCCATTCTTTTTCCAAGGTCCTAGATCATCTTCACTATCATTATTCTGAATCCTTTTTCTGGAAGATTGCCTATCTCCACTTCATTAGTTGTTTTTCTGGGGTTTTATCTTGTTCCTTCATCTGGTACGTAGCCCTCTGCCTTTTCATCTTGTCTATCTTTCTGTGAATATGGTTTTTATTCCAGAGGCTGCGGGATTGTAGTTCTTCTTGCCTCTGCTGTCTGCCCTCTGGTTGACAACTCTCTTCTGAGTGCCAAAGTTCCAACCCACAGTGGCCAGCAGTTTCTTCAGCTTGGGAATCCCCACTGGATCGTCAGCAGAACCATCAAACTTGACAGTCCAGTGGTTAAGACTCCACGCTTCCACTAAAGGGGGTGCAGGTTCGATACCTGGTGTGGGAACTAAGATCCCACTTGTTTTTCGTTGGAGGGTCTCCTGCAGAGGTGGGGGGTGGCCTTGGCTCACCGTGGGGACAAGCACATTGGCAGCAGAGTTCTGGGAAGTACTCCTTGGCGTGAGCCCTCCCAGAGTCTGCCATTAGCCCCACCAAAGAGATAGCATAGTATTTTATTCAATAGTTTTAACATTGTGTGTATTACAAGTTTCACTTTGCATGGCATATGTATTTTAACCATTTTTATTTGTATTTGCAATTAGTTTGAGTCAAAATATATTCTTTTAGAGAATATATTTACTTAAAAAATAGAGGTAGGAGTGTAGAGCTTTATGAAATTAAAGAGAATAATCAATTATCAACTTTTGGGGTGTTAATATCCACATTACAACACATTTTTATCTGGTTTTTATTTCAATAAAACTTAGACTGCTTGTGATCTAGGTAAAATTCTTTGGGTTCTATCATACCTTCTTTGTCTGTTCTAATCCAATGCCCTGTCTGAACTTCTGTGGCAGCTACAATTCAAGCAGTGGTTAATTGTATACGTATGCATAGTTATCTATTATCTTGAGCTTCCATTTAACTTTCCTCATTTTGGCCCTTGACTCCCCAGCCAAAATCTAAGCCCTTTAATAATAGCCTCTATGTGATGTATTGATGTATACCTGAAACAGTACTTTGAGTACACAGTGCTTATGTGTTGACTTCATTGAGTCAGATTGCTTTCCTAATGTATAGCTAAGCTGTACTAAAGAAACAAAGGATTTGACTATTGGAACTAGAGAAGGAAGGTGAAGTCTTTTGGGTACATGAGATATGTCTAGGAAGAGTAGACATGGATGCATGCCTTGGGCTATCAATGAGTGGCATGAGAGCAGAGATAAGAGGTGGGCAAGGAAGAATAAAAGGCAATATGAAGTCCAAGCAAAATTCACTTTGTGTATTTTCAAATATATATATAGGTATGTATATAAAACAGTGAACAGATGGACCACATATAGTCCTTACTTGCAAGGAACCCATAATCTAGAATCAGTTACATGAAACCATTTCACCACAATTACAGTTACTGCTACTAAGTGTTACAAGGATGCATAATGGAAGGCTCTAGGTTAATTTGGTGGAGGGATCCAGAAAATGCTTTCCTGAGAATCATATAAGCTAGTATCAAAAGAAGAAATAAGTTGGCCAGACTCAGATGTCTGTGTCTGTGTGCATGTTGGGATGGGTGGGAGTGTTGAGGTGTACACAGAAATGCAGGAAATTTGCAAAGCAAGGTGAATGGCACCTTCGAAGAGGATTAGCTTGGTTGTAGAATTTGAAAGAAGTCCACAGCAACTAGAATTTAAAGAGTTAGAAACAAATGGTTCAAGATGAAACTGGCGAAGTAGGTAGGAGCCAAATGTTTGTTATGTACATATCTTAATGATACAGCAAATCATGTAATACATAGAACAAATATTTTCATTAGAGCAGCTATATTTTTTTCACAACTTTGCCCCTTGAGGAGTGTCAGTAGTGTTCAAAATCTTATTTGGAGCCTTGCCATCTAAATTAGATATTACTGTATTGTATGGTTTGTACAACAACTACTCGTACAGCATGTAGTTGGAAATAATGTGATAATGCTGCTTTTAAAACTAGAGTCATTTTGCAAAACTTTGTTAAACTTTTACTTTGCTTCATGGGCCTAGGCATATCCAAATGCCATGTTCTCATTTAAAAACAAAAAGTCTAAAAACAGACTCCTAATCTTCTCTGGAAGTATGTACAGCATTTAAGAACCTTTTGTGTTTCCTTTCCCAGCCTTAAAAAAGAGGAAACAGGAAACCTTCAGAAGAAGCGAGTATCTTTGTTTTCACTTTCAGATTATTCTGAACAAATGTTGGGTTCATAAAGTTGCTTTTCCTTATTGTTTTCCAAGTATATTACTATGTCTTATCAAAACTGCCACTTTTATTTCTGAAGAGAAATTACACATCAGGGGAGATCTGTGAAAATGAGAGGAGAAAAATGTGTGTTAGCGAAGTTCATATAGCTTGTCTCTACTGACCAATAGTCATAAAAATATGATTACAATTTTATTTCCCTTTGTATTCTGAGTACCACCATGAAATTTAACTCCAATTCAAGGATTTGAGTTTTATTACTCCTTGCTGCTTACCTTGATTCTTTGAAATTACTCTTGTTTCCTTGAAGTCTACTGATTTATAAAAAATTAATATACTGTAGTGTGACCAAATATTATCGGTTAGGTGGGAAAGTAAAACTATCCTGAATTCAATCAAAATTGAGGGTGCTACACTTTTAAGTATGAATTATCAGATTTTCCATCTTATTCTCCACCTGTGGAACCTTGTTCGAAATATCCATTATGTACAGTACCTTATACCCAAATGGCCACACCAATTAGAGGTAGAACCTATCAATTGGTAGTAGTGTTACTAGATGGTGCCTGCTTCTTGTCAAAAATACTGAATCTTGAAACTGATATAATGTTATATATCAATTATATTTAATTTTTTAAAAATTTATTAATTAAAAAAATTACTGAATCCTTCAACAATTCAAAGAAAAGTAAACCAAATTTTACATACCGTTTTATTGTTTGAAAATTACTTCAGCAGAGACGTGTATGTTGCTGGTGACACTTTCAGTGGCGGTAACAACAATTTTAACCCACGTAAAATTAACTGGAGGGAAAAGAAAGTAAATCAAAAGAAAAACCTCATTCCACTTTTATTGGGGTAAAGGAAGTATGCAACTAAATTATTATCCTTTATTCAGTGAGAAGCTCTGGCTTTATAAACCTAATTCATGTATTCAGTAGATTATTGTAGTTGATTTGCATGCTTTTTAAAAAGTTGAAACTCTACTTGGACACTTTTTATAATTCCAAAATGAGTTGGTCTTTGACAAGTGGGTCATTACTGCTTTATCCTTACCTCTGATTTAGGATACTTGAAGTTGAAAATAGTTTCTCGCCTTTCATTTGCTTTCAATTTTCAGGTACACTTCCCTTGTTTTTAACCTCTTCTATCTGTATAAGCCTGCAACATTTGACTGTCCAAAGAAAATCCATGTAGTGTTTCTACATCCCAGCATGCTTGGTATCAGATCCCAACACTTTCCAAAGAAAAGCAAGGGTCATCAGAAATTATATTTATCTTTGACCTTTCCGGATCAAATGGGTTGTTTTATGTCCTTTATATTGCATGTAAAGTTTTAGAAGCGTATCAAAGTAAGGACAGGATTATATAGAATGAATACAATCATGCTGAGTTACTGGATATGTTATAAATAACATATCACCATGAATTTGTAAAGGAATGAAATGCTTTTAGGGCATTTTCTTAAAATAATGTACTTCATTTATGCCCTTCCATGTGCAGCTTGTTAATGAAAATCATGAAGTAGAGGCAAAATGTGGGCTTATTCCTGGTGAACTTAAACAATCGGAGCTATTTTGTACCCAATACTAAGAGGGGTTTGGGAATCATCTGTTTGGAAGACATTGTCACTCTATTTAGGTGTGCCTTTGTTTGTTGATAATGTACTTATATACAATTTTTTTTTTAATTAATTTATTTATTTTTGGTTGTGTTGGGTCTTCGTTGCTGTGTGCAGGCTTCCTCTAGTTGTGGCGAGCAGGGGCTATTCTTCGTTGCAGTGTGTGGGCTTCTCATTGTGGTGGCTCCTCTTGTTGCAGAGCACAGGCTCTAGGCACTTGGGCTTCAGTAGTTGTGGCACGCAGGGTCAGTAGTTGTGGCTCGTGGTCTCTAGAGCTCAGGTTCAGTAGTTGTGGCGCCCGGCCTTAGTTGCTCCGTGGCGTGTGCGATCTTCCCGGACCAGGGCTCGAGCCCATGTCACCTGCATTGGCAGGCGGATTCTTAACCACTGCGCCACCAGGGAAGCCCCTATATACAATTTTGTCACAAGAAAAGTCATTAGTTTTATATTCTAGTAGAAAAACAAAGGATTTGGAGAATAAAGTCAACATATAGTGAAGTAAGCGCCATCTGATTTCCTATCCATTATGCCAACTAAGAATAAAGTCTGTCCTTGGATTTCAAAATCAAATATTTCAATTAAAAAAATACTCTCAACTAGAAGACGTCTGAAATCTATGGGTTATGGGATTGTATGAGCCCATTTGTGTGGGTACCTGTCTTAAAAATTAGTGTGTCTTTTTATACCTATCTCTGCTGCCCACTCTATTTTTTTCTTCTTGTTGTTGTTAGATCACCTCTTTGTTATTCATTGGGAATGCAGTGTAGGTTCTCTTTTTAGCTGAGTCTCATCAAGAATCTTCAGAAACTATTGTTGATTTAAATCGTACCATATCGATCATGTTAATTGTTCTGTGAGTGCCAGTTAAAGGTATGAGGGCAAATCGTATGTCTGTATGCATGTGGGTGTATATGTATTCTTGCGTTTTTATGTACTCTTCTCAAAATCATTCAAAAGGCTTCCATTTCCTCCAGCTGTATTATTTAAGACTTTTCTCTCTACTTTCCCTACTAATAATAACTATGTTTATCTACTTTGTGGCACAGGGCAGTTATTATAAAAACAATAATGAACTGATTGTACGGATGTTCAAATCAGTGATAATCATTAAAGACATAAAATTATAATTGAAATATTTGATGTTTCCTTTGGAAAGTACAAAGGGAGGCTTAGCTACATGTGATCTATCCTCTGGCACAAGTATTTGCTTTCCTGTGAATGTTGTTAGCCTGTGGAGATGAGATAATGGTGCCACAGAAGCTATCAGAATTTCAAACAAGATTTCCTTTGCTACTTCATTCTACAGATATTTCATAGGAGGTTCTATGACAGATATTGTGCAAACGCTGGAATACAACAATAAACACTACACATAATACCTGACCTCATGGAATTTCAGAGTTCAGAGAGAAAATATTAATTGAACATGCAATTACAGGGTCAGTGCTTGTTTCAAAAGAGCATGTATCAGGTGTCAGGAAAGCATATATTCAGGTGTCCTAATTTAACTTGGGGACATCAGGGAACACCTCCTGAGGAAATAATGTTCCTGCCAAGAAGACTCCATTAATGAGTCATGTTTGGCTAAGGAAAGGTGAGGATGGGATGGGATGGGAGTGAGGAAAATCTTGCAAGTAGAGGAGAGAACAAGTGCAAAAGTCCAGAGGTAAAAGGAGGGCTTTAGAAGAATTGAAAGAATTCTCATGAGGATGGAAAGAGGAGAGCAAGACAGTGACAGCCATGAGATGGGGCAGGGGAGGTGGGAAGAGACCAGATCATGGAAGTCATCGTAAGCCTCATCAGGTGGTCGAGATTTTATCCTGAAGGCAATGGGAGGGTTATAATAGACAAGCGGCCTGATAGGGTGTTGGCTGACCTGTGGAGAATGGGTGGGATTGCTGTGGAGAGGATGCAGAGATGTCTGTTATTATATTGTAGTAGTAATTGGGCAAGAGGTGATTTGCAGCCTAGATTTGGGCGGTGTCTGAGGATATAGATCATTTCTGACGATGGGAACACTCTAGCATGAAAAACAGCACAAGGAGCCACATAATTATAAAGTTGTCAGGAAAGGTATAATAGTGTAAATTGGTATGAGTGTTGCTCTACAAACAAGTCCATAGAGCAAAGGGTATGTGTTTTTGAAAGTATTTAATTTGCTTATCAAATTATGTACATAAACATGTTCATTACATAAATCACATATAAGCCAAAATACATATTCATCAAGAATCATGCTGCCATAAGACAAGTAATATTAAATTTTAGTATATTTTTCCAAATATATTGATATATGTATACAAGCACACAAAAGAGAACGTAAAATGTACACACTTCTTGAAAACAAAGATAGGCTTGGAATTTATGCTATTTTATCCTTTTAAAAAAAGTATCAATATACCAAAAGTATGTTCCCATAGGATAAAATACTATAACATTTTAATAATTTCATAATACAGAGAGATAGATATCAATGTTTTTATTAAACTATATATTTGGCTCCACTTTGGTATTTACATTTTCAATTAAATACTAATGTATGGAATATTTTCAGTCATAAAAAACTTCAAAGGACAAATTGATAAGGTCTAAATGATAGTTCTTTTCTCTTTCTCTAAAAGTGTGTGACTAATATGGTGGATTTATTGTGGTAAGTATAGTGTATAAATAAAACTAGCCTAAGAAAACATTTATTAATTATTCTAAATCTGAGAAAAATGTATCTTTTATCTTCCCTAGTAAAATGCTCCAGTCTTTTCTTGTGGGCAGAACTACCTACCATTCACCATTTCTTTCACCATTTCTTTCACCTCTGAGTCCTCACGTGAGCTATTACCAAAATGTCTTAGTTCAAAATTCCACATTAGTTAATTTTCGTAGAATAGAAAAGCTTCTGGCAATATACACGATTGAGTGCTGAGATGGCAGTCTAGATTCTTCCTAAGTGCTTCATAGATCAAGAAAACAGTCATCTATTTGCAAGCATTATTCAAGGTCAATGTAAACTATGTTTTTATCAGATAATTTTTTTATTCAAAGAATCAAGGCTCCCACTTAGTTTAGAGCTATGAATAGGGACCACTGTTGTGGCTTGTATTTGTTCCTGAAGTTATCATGCCTTCTTTAGAATAGTTTAATAAAAAGCAAATATTTGAGCACATAATTTTTTTCAAATGTCATACGCCTCAATCTGTCAAGTTTTAAATGAAACTGAAGGACACTCAAAGTCACTTTTGTCAAAGCCTTTTCCTATCATAACATATTTGATGATGCAAGATGTATTCCCTTGTGATGTCCAAGTGGTTGATAAACCAATTTGTGTGGAATATACAAGAACTATTCAGACTTTGTGGTTTCCTTAAATGAGATGAATAAGAATTTCTCTTTTCTGAATAGGACATAAAGTATGCTAGGCCTATTTTAGATGCTTCAGTGTGCCGAAGATGGTATTAAGTTTGGTGTTCATAAATTACTAATCTGGAATAAGAAGAGATTGAATGTATTTTGAAAACTTAAACCTGTTTCACCTGAACATGTTTAACTAGTTAATAAGAAACATCAAAAAGACAAAACCCTGAGATCAATGTTCATTTTTTTGTAAAGCTATTATTTGCTGTTTAAATTGGTTGTTCGGGTCTGTCTATAACATAAGTTTTAATAACCTAGCTCAAATGCAGATTTCTAATTTTCAATTAACATAGGAATAATTTTGTTTGCTAAAATAAAATAAATGAATGAATGACAAGTCTGAAACATGAAATGTTCTAGGTAGAACTTTTTAAAATTCCAAATTTCAAAAAAATCATGGGGCAACTGTATAGCTCAAGCTTTAAGTATTAACTTTTAACCTTTGACCTTACAGATTTTAACCAATGAAATGTCTCTTTAAACTTTAAAGGAAACAATGATAACGAGCGCCTGGCGATTGCTAGACAGCGAATTCCATATCGACTTGGTCGAGTAGTTGATGAATGGCTACTCGACAAAGGTAAAAAACATTGATTAAAACTTCAAATAAAAAAATAATTTGAACATAACCAAGTAGTACTTCATTGTAACACTAATAAACATAAAAAATAAATTTTCCGTAAAACTAAATTAAAAACAAATTTAAAACAGTAAAATGTAGATAGTAATATTTGCATTCCTTGTATAATAATTTCTATACATTTTTAGACGTACCAGCTGTTTAATAATCTTACCCTGTTAACTTAAGGTTAAAGGGACTGTTAAATATAATCCACTAACTCAATCTATGAAGGTACTCACAGCAAGCATTAACCCAAAATGATAAATCATTTATAGATTATATTACATGTTCCAGCCTCTAAATTATTAACTAAAATATATGTAGTTCTGATATCTTCATTATGGTCCTGAAAAAAACAACAACAAAAAAACTCTTGGTTTAAACTCTAGGCATCTTAAATAGTGGGCAATATGGATTGCCAGTCAAAATGAAGTCCCTTTAACGTTTGCAAACTTCTAAGAGCATTTGGGAACAAGCCCTAATTAAAACTGAACTTAAAGTTGTGTGCATGCTTTTTATGAACAGAGAGCAATCTGCTAAAACTGGATACTCAATTTGATGATATTGGTACTGTTGTGCTGAGGATTGCTGTTTGATGGAAATGTGCCATAATTTCTCCATTGGTTTGTGTATCATTGCTGAAGCTGCTTTTTACATCTGAAGCTATATTTTTTTTCATTTTGTTTTGTTTTAATAGACTTGCTGAAAGCCAATCAGAAAAATCTTTTTGGATTTTTTTTGTCTCTGACACGCTCAGTGTAAACTATGTGTTTCTTTTCAGTGTATTTGCCGGAAAACAGAATAATTCAAATAACAATGGACTATTGCCTTCAAAAAATACACATTTCTAAAGAAGAGCATATAGATACCTGTGGCCATTATGTGAATTACGAAATTTTTACCATAAATTTAAATTCAGATTTCAGCTGCTATAGATGAGTTTCTACCAGTGGTAATTTTAGAATGACAAATACTTGAAATATTAAATATCTCATTTTTAATTAAACAATTTAGACTTAAGAGACCAACAGCATAAGGTCTTGAGGTAAAAGGGGAAAGGAATCCCCTAAAAATTAATTTGTAATACATATCTTTGATTGGTCTTTTAGCAAAAGCACTACATTTATAATAATTTGAGAATTTACAAGTATTTGCCAATGATTATGCATCTCATGGACACCTCATTTATAAGCAATGAATTATGAGTCAAATGCCTCTCTTATAGTTTATTGCTCTCATTATCCACCCCATGAAAGATCTGTTTTATCATCCTTTGTAGAATGTAGAGTTCACAATCAACATTTTTGCATGTATGTAATATTATTTTTACAGGGCGTCAGCTCACAATCTTCAATAGCCAAGCAACCATAATAATTGGCGGGAAAGAGCAGGGCCAGCCCTTCCAGGGTCAGCTCTCTGGGCTTTACTACAATGGCTTGAAAGTTCTGAATATGGCAGCCGAAAATGATGCCAACATCGCCATAGTGGGAAATGTGAGACTGGTTGGTGAAGTGCCTTCCTCTATGACAACTGAGTCGACAGCCACTGCCATGCAGTCAGAGATGTCCACGTCAATTATGGAGACCACCACGACCCTGGCTACTAGCACAGCCAGAAGAGGAAAGCCCCCTACAAAAGAACCCATTAGCCAGGTGAGTACACAGATTTCATTTCTTCATTCTGGATCTGTGATTATGAAAGTGGACTTTTCTGCATATGTGTCTTTTCTAGAATGGGATTATTTCTGATCTCAAGCATTATGGCTTTTTTAAGACTTGCTTAATATAATGAATTCAGTTTGAGGATGAAATGTGTATATGCTGTTGGTTTGTGGTTTGTGAACTTTTATTGATATATACTGCTTTGTGAAGGTTTGTGTGTGGTTAGTTGATGGTCTTGATTCAGTAACCTTGGTCTAGCCCAAGCTGAGGGGATTGTCTACTAATTACACAGGTCTTTCACTTTTTAAGTTAAATGAACGAGTCAAATAGTGAGGTATCTGAAAGGCCTTGTTCAAGCTCAGCACTTCATCAAAATAAAATAAAAGCAAATTTGAACATCTTAAAAAAGAAATTGCCTATAGCACTTCTATTGTATTTTGAAGTCTGAAAATTTTGAATTGGTAGGCATGTGGCTCTCACCATGAACGATAAGTCCACTATTTTACTGTTTATGGGAAAAACACACTGTTAGTTTATCTGAGGACAAAGACCCAAAATATGGTACTTAAAAACTGTCTTGGGGGCTTCCCTGGTGGCGCAGTGGTTGAGAGTCCGCCTGTCGACGCAGGGGACACGGGTTCATGCCCCGGTCCGGGAAGATCCCACATATACTGCGGAGCGGCTGGGCCCGTGAGCCATGGCCGCTGAGCCTGTGCATCTGGAGCCTGTGCATCTGGAGCCTGTGTTCCGCAACGGGAGAGGCCACAACAGTGAGAGGCCCGCCTACTGCAAAAAAAAAAAACAAAAAAAAAACTGTCTTGGGCCAACATATTTCATACGTTATATAGCTAAGTGCCCTCACCCATATTTCACTTCAATGAGCTTATTTTTCAATCTTATGTCTAAAATTTTTGAAAAACAATTTTTAAATGTCACACTTGTACAAGTAGGAAGTATATTTATTCCATCAAGATATACTTACTGATTGCCTACTATGTGTCAGGCACTGGCTTAAGTATTGGCATTACATCAATGAAGAAGAGAAAAAAAAAACACCTGCCTCAGAGCTTACATTTCATAAAGGCTTTTAGAATGCTGTTGAAATTCTATTAAATTCTATTAGATCTCTGTTGACATTTATAGCCTTTGTACATATTCTGTTGTTAATGCTTTCAGAATTGTGTGTTCTTCTTGGCCCAGACTTGATTGTTTGCTTTTGTTTTGTTTTTGGTAGTTAGTGAACGTCTCTAGTAGGTGCCATATAAAGCTTTCCAAAGATAAGATTCTTACTTTTCTAGAAAACCACGTACTAAAGAAGCAAGAATGACACCAATTATTTTTTAAATTGCTTTTATTTCAAATGTTTGAAATAGATCATGTGTCACATTTAGAAAGAGAGTAAAAGAAGATGAATTCTGTTCAGATCAGCACCCTATCTACTAATTAACATATGTTTACCAGAGAAAGAAGAAAATAGATTCTGATTTTTACTTTGAGTAGGAAGGAGTGGGAGGAACAGAATAGAGAAAGAGAAAATGTCCTAGAAGAAGAGAGATGACCAAAAAGTTGTAAAGTCTGTAAATTTATAAATGTAGTATTTCATATTATACACCTATATGCATCACTTTTTTCTTTCTTCTCTCTCCTTTTTTAAAATTTGCATTTGGCCACAAAGTAAAATGGGCTGTCTCACAGGGTGTTCATCAATATGTATTTACCGATCACACTACATGTGCCATACACTGTTCTAGGCACTGGGGATACATTAGGAACACCAAACAAAAAGCCCCTCCCTTATGAAATAGACATTTTAGTAAGAATGTGTGCTTAGAGTAAAATCATTTTGTTGATTTTCTGTGTCTTGTTTGGGTTTATAAGATTGTTAATAATTGCACTTAGCCTCTTGGATAAAGATTGTGTCTTTAGACAGATTTATGCATGCCCAACAGCTCTGTTTGATATTCTTTTCTGATACTTCACTAATGATTTGTTATTGTGTTTATTGGTTTACGGTTTATTTAACGATAAGCAGGTTATTAAGGCAAATCTGATATAGGAAAATGAAACACAGAGCTATGATAGACTATTTCCTTTATGTAAAATAATTCATAAGAGGACATTCTAGGACATTCGGAAATAGAAATGTTCTTGTGAATAAAATTTGAAATGATCAGATTTTTTTCTTAGTAGTCTTGTTTCATCGTTAATGAAATCACAGCTGCTTAAGTTACTAGGTAAACCAGATGTATCCCAAAATAAGGAAAGAATTATCAGCCTTACTTTTATGTTTTTTATCAATTAGTACTCGCTATGTATTAAGAACTTGTTTTTTAAGTAAACATTTGTAAAATAGCTATTTCGTTTGCAAGTTAAACACCTAGAAATGAAGAAATTAAAAATTTATGCATTTTATAATATTAACTAATGTGAAAGGAAAACAGTTAACTGCCCATTAATTGCCAATGAAAAGAGTCTCTTTTATTGTAAGCTATAACATGTTTAAAGATAGCAGTGGTTTATGGAAGTAAATGATCTAATTAATTAATAATTACTTGGTTCACTTGAGGAAGTATTGACTTAAATAAAAGATTACTAGGTCCATTAAAAAATACATATTTTAAATCTTTAGATTTTTAACAGACCAATAACAGCAATTAAATAGTTTGGATTAATATACTACAAATATTCAACAACAGTGTTTTAAAGTTGTACTAAAAGTTTTTAAAATTCTCTCTTGGGGCTTCCCTGGTGGCGTAGTGGTTGAGAGTCTGCCTGCCGATGCAGGGGACACGGGTTCGTGCCCCGGTCCGGGAAGATCCCACATGCGGCAGAGTGGCTAGGCCCGTGAGCCATGGCTGCTGAGCCTGCGCGTCCGGAGCCTGTGCTCAGCAACGGGAGAGGCCATAACAGTGAGAGGCCTGCGTACAGCAAAAAAAAAAAAATTCTCTCTTAAAAGGATATGTTTGTGATTACAGGTAATAAGATGTGAATGTATGGGGGAAAAACTACTAGGGAAGAAAGCAAATTATTTATTTTTGAGTAACAGAATAATTTGTTGTAAATTTACTTCACAGTTGATTTTTATCTTGCCCTCCAGCTACAAAGAGATTACTGATATATGTAGAATTTAAATGTTTGTTAGAATTGTCAAAGTCTTGACATTTAAATATGCAAGTGATTTGTAATGCTAATTCTAAGACTGTAACCTTTGACCTGCCTACTTTCATCAACCGCCTTACCAAATTGTGTACCAGGGAGGGTCATTTTATTTTTCAAAAGCCACACTGGACTGTTTTCTCAATCAAGGTATATTTTCCTCAGCAATAGCTACAATGGCAATGTACTTTAGGGTGATTGCATGTTTTCGAACTATGGAAACAGATTTTTGGTCAAGCAGAATTAAATTGGATTCATTTCAGACAGATGAGATGAGGTTTGTTCAGCCATCCTGCAGGGCAAGTAGTAGGGGAGAATTTTCAGTTTTCACAGAGTCAGAGAATATAAAAGAGTATTCACAAAATGTCATCCCATAAGATCCTGTTTACATTCCTACTTAGAAGTAAATATGCTTTAAAAAGAAAAAAAAAGGTTTTCTTCTCTGAATGATGATCAATTTTAAGACTGATGTTTACTTTAGGAAGATATGATCTATGTCATGAAATAATGAGTACATTTACCAACCTTTCTGATTAAATGACTTTAAAAAATGTGAATATAAAAATATTAATAGTACTTTTTATATGGATTATATAAAGTTGGTAAAAATTTGTTTTACTTATGATATCTACTATCTAAATGTTTCCATAAGACCCACTCATCCTAAAAAAGAGAAACTTTCTATAAGGCTAATCTCAGAAAGTGAATATTTGCAGATAATTAACAGTATTAAGTTCTTCAGGATGCTGAGAGCTTCTTGGGATTTTTGATGGCTGAGTGTTCCCTCCTCTTCTGAATAATCTGCCAATGTCTTACAATGTATTTGTAGATTTACTTAAATGAGTAAAAGTACGCCAACATGCAAAGGGCAATATTCATTCCCTTTGGTTGCCAGTTTGTAAAGAAAGGAAATTATTCCTTTTCAGATCAAGATTGTGAAATTTCTTTTGGTCTATGCTTTGTATCACATTTTGTGATATTGTGGTTCTTTCCTTCAAGAATATTTTACAAGTTATTTACATACCGTAGACAATATGGATCCATAGTAATGCCTTTTGCCTAGAGGAGGTATGGTAGAATAGAAAGATCACAGCGAATCAGGAGACCCGTTTCCAATTTCAACACAACCACCTACCTTTTTTGTGTAACTTGGACAGGTGGGTTAACCTCGCTGCACTTTGGCCTTGCGCTCTCTCTAAAATAAGTGGGTTTAGGAATCTCTTGAATTGTACTCAGCTCTAAAATTTCACTGACTCTAGTGATGATACTCTTAATTAGGTCTTCTGATGCTTATTTAATAAAGCATAGATTTCACCCTTGACTTTTACACAGTGTGGCATGCATCTCAGTTGGCCTGTATAGTCCTCTTGTGCACCTGGTGTACCGATGTAATTATTAATAGTATCCTTTTCTGACTCTCAAAAGCATCCCATTTTCGTCTGTAAATTATATTCCATTCTACTTTTACAGCATATATAAAATCTATCTTTGCAAGAAAATCATACTTCATAAGAATAATAAATAGAGAAGCCCTGTCCTTTCATTCAGAGCAGAAGCTGATTCTGGTATCCTTACTTGGTTTCAAGAATCCATAGCCTTTTTCATCTTCTTTTCATCTCATTTCAAAAATCTTTTCATCTCATTTCAAAAGTCTTGAGAAGGGTGCTTCCCTGGTGGACGCAGTGGTTGAGAGTCCGCCTGCCGATGCAGGGGACACGGGTTCGTGCCGCGGTCCGGGAAGATCCCACATGCCGCGGAGCGGCTGGGCCCGTGAGCCATGGCCGCTGAGCCTGCACGTCCGGAGCCTGTGCTCCGCAACAGGAGAGGCCACAACAGTGAGAGACCCGCGTACCAAAAAAAAAAAAAAAAAATCTTGAGAAGGGAGACAGAATAAGGCTTTGAGAGATTTTGACTGGAGGGACTATAGTTTGCAACTCTTAGTAAGAAATTAAATTGTAGACTGGAGCAGAATCAGTAAATATAAATGAAATGTATTGGAACAATCTAGTTAGGCTTTTTTCAGAGTGGAGGTAGCAAACCTACTCAAGAAAAGGAACTATTGAGGACTTAAAACATTGGTAGGTGGTCAGGACCTGTATCTTCATTTCCTACTGAAGTCATTGGCATTTGATTCCTATGGAATGTTCCAAAAAGAATCCCAATTAGGATTCAAGCAAAAAAAGAGTGTTTGAATGTGTCACACACTGCTGTTGCTTCCTGGTGGCTTTGGAGATACTCATAAAAAATTAATACTATTTGTTTGAAAAATGTAAGCAGAGTGCACACATATTTCCATGAAAAATATCTAAAACTAACAAATAACATATTGTAACTTCAAAGAACAAAATTTTATTTTTTTATTAAAAGTATTAATTAACCTTAGCTGTGGCTTCATTATTAAAAAATAACTGCATTACTTATAATTATGTGTGTTCCTGATAACTACTCTGCATTTTAAAGTACTAGTGACATGAGTAATTAGTTTTATTTTCCCTAGTCCAATCATTCTGCTCAATTCACTTAAACTAATGTACATTTCTACTGCAAATTTTAGTGCATACTGAAAAGAAAAACACTTGGGTGTAGATTTGAAAATATATACAAAGGCATATTCTTATGAAACTAAGAAGAATGGTGCTGGCTAAGAAAAGTGCAGCTCATTGTAATTTTAAATGTAGGTAAGCACTTCAGTTTAGAAGGTGTTTTTCCCCTCGTTGTGGGTAAGCAAAAGTTCTAGGATATATACATTTTAGAGTTTATTTTAAGAATTATTGTGTTCAGTGCATATTCTTTAGGGTCTGGAGGTTTCACTGGATGAAAAGGTGCTCTCTTGGTGGATGCAACCTTGGTTTTGAGACATCTTTGGACAAGGCTAGTTCTAGACAAAAATAGCCATCCATCCACCCATCCATCCATTTATTCACTTAACATATGTTTGCTGAGCACTTACTATATACCAGGCAATGTTCTAGTCACCGGAAATACAGCATTGAATAAAATTAGATTTTTCTGTACAAAGCTCACATTCTAGTTAGGGGAGATGGACAATAAACCTTAAAACAGCATACATGGGATGTCAAGTGCTATAGGAATAAAGCAGAGAGGAGAGGGGATGCTTGTGCGTTGGGGCTGCGGGGGAAACATAAGACGGGAATCTTTTCTGAATAGATATGGAAAGGTTATTAGTGATATGGCATCAATTATAAAAGAACATTGGGGGGGGGAACTCTGCATGCCCTGCCCTGTGTGGTCCTAAGGACACAAGACACTAACTAATAAGTCTTGTTAATTAAATCAGAAGAGTAATCAAATTCTAGGGATGTATGTGAATGAGGAAGAAATGAAGACTCAGAAAGTACAGCTTGGTATTATTCTTGTTATTTTACACATGAGAAAAATTGAGGCAGAGAGAAACTAAATAACTTCCCCAAGGCTATGCAGCCAGCTTCTTTTCAGAGTACGTTGGGGTGATCTGGTCCTCTGCCCTTAAATCGACATAGAATCTCATCACTTCCTGCCTTCTCATATTCTGAACTAGCTCAAACTTCTCATATTCTAAACTAGCTCAAATGATCTCCACCCAGGTGTCAGGCTGCTCTTTCAAAAATGCAAATATGGGCCTTAATACATCCAGGTATTTAGGACAAAGAGCAGATTCCTTGGATGATTGTCAGGGTCCATTCTTCACAGCTGGCCTCCTATCTGCTTCACTAGAAGTTTTATCTCCACTCCTCCACACTCTTTTCTCCTGATCCTGTTGAACTACTAACAGAAACCTCTAGAGGTCATGCTGTTTCACACCTCTCTGTCCTCTGCCTGGAAAGCCCTTTCCTTTTTTACACCTACCTATTTCCCTCCTTCATACTCCTGCCAATCTCTCTCAGTCTGATTCTGCCTTCTGAGAGCTGACAGTCTGAAGAAGCACCACTGGCAAGGGCTGTTCGGAGGCAGTATTGCACAGGGGTCAAGGGCAAGACTCCAGGGGCCTGAATGCCTACTTAAATCTCAGCCTTGGGCTTCCCTGGTGGCGCACTGGTTGAGAGTCCGCCTGCTGATGCAAGGGATGCGGGTTCGTGCCCTGGTCCGGGAAGATCCCACATGCCGCGGAGCGGCTGGGTCCGTTAGCCATGGCCACTGAGCCTGCGCGTCCGGAGCCTGTGCTCTGCAACGGGAGAGGCCACAACAGTGAGAGGCCTGCGTACCGCAAAAAAAAAAAAAAAAAAAAATCTCAGCCTTACTTTCCCTACATACTGGCTATGTGCCCTAGGCAAGTTAGCCTCTCAATACCTCTGTTTCCCATCTATAAAATGGGGATGCTGATTTCATAAGCTTATTGTGAGGATTAAATGAGTCAGTATAGTATGTGAACTATATACAATTACTGCTATTTGACAATTTGTATTACCAAAAAAAAAGAAAATTTCTTATGGTTCACCCTAAAATACAGAGAAGTAAAAAAAAGTCTGACCCATGTAACCATTATACAAATGATAGTTACGTTTGAAAAGTTACATTCCTCAAGTACACTGTATAAATTAAAGCATCTTTCTTACCTTTAAAGATATTTTCTCTGCCCTTGAAAACAGCTCTGAATTGATGTTTCTAAATCAGAACTCAAATGGTGTGGTATGTACTGTGCTGAATTCTCTGTTGAATGTGTTTTCCACAAGGAGGCAGCACCGTTCCCCTAGAACAAGGATGTGGGAAGGGGTGGGAGGCAGGAAATGATTCAGGGGGAGAGTTGTCACTGGCATTTAGTGGGAGAGGACCGTGGACCCTAAATATACTGCATAATGAAGAACTCTCTGCTATCCACTGTTAGTGGGTAGTGAAGAACTCTCCGCTATTTTACTCACCTCCACCCACCATCACCACCATCATCACCACCAACAACACAATCTCAAAACACTGTTGACGGAGCAGCCCAGAAATTTCGCATACCTGTTTCCCAGCTGTTCTCAGACAGAAGCTCATTCATAGTATGACACTGAATAGTGCAAATATGACTTCTATCACTATCCTCAATAACGTGTCTTGATTAAGGAGCTTAAAAGTCACGATATACTCCTTTTTCAACTTGGAAATGAAAAACTTCAGGTACTTCCAGCTGTGAGTTAGACCAAGTTGGGTTTATGATTCTTGATACAATTTCTTTTGATATCATTTTTATTACCATGGGGGAAATAGAATGACTGAAAACTCTGTATCTAATTAATATGTGGCAGTAATTTCAGTGAGCATTTTCTCAGAAAGAACTGGTGAGGTTGGCTCCCTTTCTGATATTTCAAGTCTCAGTTGTAGGACAAAGGAATATCTTTTTATTATTAACAATGCTTTTTCTTCTTTCATGATATATATTAAACAGTAAGTATTGTTCAATAAACTAGTATCAAGATTAAATTTAGATCTCTATGATTTTTTTTTATTGAAGTAGAGTTGATTTACAATGTTGTGTTAGTTTCATGTGTACAGAAAAGTGACTACATATATGTATATATATGTATGTAGGTAGGTATATATATATATGCTTTTTCAGATTTTTTTCCATTATAGGTTATTACAAGATATTGAATATAGTTCCCTGTGCTATACAGTAGGTCCTTGTTGTTTATTTGTTTATCTATTTTATATATAGTGTGTGTATCTGTTAATTCTCAACTTCTAATTTATGCTTCCCCCTCCGTTTCCCCTTTGGTAACCATAATTTTGTTTTCTATGTCTGTGAGGCTATTTCTGTTTTGTATATAAGTCCATTTGTATCCTTTTTTAAATAGATTCCACACATAAGTGATATCATATGATATTTGTCTTTCTCTGTCTGACTTACATCACTTAGTATGATAATCCCTAGGTCCACCCATGTTGTTGCAGATGGCATTATTTCATTCTTTTTCATGACTGAGTCATATTCCATTGTATATATGTATACCACATTTTCTTTGTCCATTCATCTGTCAGTGGACATTTAGGTTGCTTCCATGTCTTGGCTATTATAAATAGTGCCACTATGAACATTGGGGTGCATGTGTCTTTTCAAATTAGAGTTTTCATGTTTTCCTGATAGAAGTGGGATTGCTGGATCATATGGTAACTCTACTTTTAGTTTTTAAAGGAACCTCCATACTGTTTTCCGTAGTAGCTGCACCAATTTACATTCCCACCAACAGTATAAGAGGGTTCCCTTTTCTCCACACCCGCTCCAGGATTTGTTATTTGTAGATTTTTTAATGATGTACTTTCTGACCAGTGTGAGGTGATACCTCATTGTAGTTTTGATTTGCATTTCTCTAATAATTAGCCATGTTGAGCATCTTTTCATGTGCCTGTTGGCCATCTGTATGTCTTCTTTGGAGAAATGTTTATTTAGGCCTTCTGCCTGGTTTTTGATTGTTTTTTTAATATGGAGCTGTATGAGCTGTTTGTATATTTCGGAAATTAATCCCTTGTTGGTCACATCATTTGCAAATGTCTTCTCCCATTCTGTAGGTTGTCTTTTCCTTTTGTTTATGGTTTCCTTTGCTGTGCAAAAGCTCTTAAGTTTAATTAGGTCCCATTTGTTTTCTTTTGCTTTTATTTCCATTACTCTAGGATATGGATCCCAAAACGTATTGATGTGATTTATGTCATAGAGTGTTCTGCCTATGTTTTCCTCTAAGAGTTTTAAGTCTGGCCTTACATTTAGGTCTCTAATCCATTTTGAGTTTATTTTTGTGTATGGTGTTAGGAAGTGTTCTAATTTCATTCTTTTACCTGTAGCTGTCCAGTTTTCCCAGCACCACTTATTGAAGAGATTCTCCTTCCTCCATTGAATATTCTTGCCTCCTTTGTCGTAGATTACTTGACCATAAGTGCATGGGTTAATTTCTGGGCTTTCTATCCTGTTCCATTGATCTATGTGTCTCTTTTTCTGCCAGTACCATACTGTTTTGATGACTCTAGCATTGTAATACAGTCTGAAGTCAGGGTGTGTGATTCCTCCAGCTCCATTCTTCTTTCTCAAGATTGTTTTGGCTATTTGAGGTCTTTTGTGTTTCCATACAAATTTAAATTTTTTTGCTCTAGTTCTGTGAAAAAATGCCATGGGTGATTTGGTAGGGACAGCACTGAATCTGTAGATTGCCTTCGGTAGTAGATGATTTCTTAAATTTTTATTATTTAGTGCCTATATTAGGTTTTCTTATCAGTTAGCATCACTGAAAAGTTCCCCAACAAGAAAAATATATTAACATCGTTAGGCTGGAACCTCAAGAGGAGATCTAGTTAATTCATCTGCCCCTGTACAGCACTAACCAAACAGTTTTCACTGTCTTCTCATCATCACTGTTCTCTTTATGTAGGCTCTCAAGCAGACAAATAACACCAGTGTTAACCAATAGTTTCTCCGTTAGCATAGTAAATGATAATTAAAACAAATGAAAACATAGCAGTGTATATTTGTTTTTATTAACTTACTTATTTTCAGCCATGATGTATGTTACCTATAAATCTGCAATACTTTTATTTAAAATTATGAATTAGCAAATATCTTTTGTGTACCTAACATATAAAATGCACTTTGCAAGGTATTAAATTCCTGAGGATGAGTGTGAGGTACCTAGAGATACAGAGTTGTACGACAAGAACCAACCATTTCTCAGATATGTAGAGACTCCATACATGAAATATAAAGTGCCCTAAATCAACAATAGTAAAGCTTTTGTACATCACAGATGTGCAGTCTGTTATTAACAGCATCACTGGCACAATGGAAACTCTGAAACAAATTGAAAGGACGGAAGATATTTTAGTCTTTTTTTAATAGCAAGTGATTTGAAGCAACACCCTTTTATTACTTAACATGTCCTGAGTGTTGGCAATGTGCTAGACACTACTCTGAGTCTGAAATTACCCACATTCTGTGGAAAACTTTTTCTAAAATAAATGTTATCATCTGTCTATAGGTTTGATAGGGTAGCTGGTGGTGCAGGCCCCTTTTGTCCTCTTTTAAGATTTTCCTAGTCAAGAGGGATGTGGAGGCTCCCCTGAAAGGCATGTGGGGGAGCCGAATCACCTCTGTCCCTCCATGGAATAAATACTGTGCTATTGAGGAAGCCTGGATACTGTTGGTTATGTGTGTGAACTCAGTGTTGGACTATTGTATGGAGTAAAACATGAGCCAGTAATAAAGGGAACTTTAAAATCATGTTTATCGTGCTGACAGATTCTTTATATCAGCTAAATTTACATGAGCAAACATCTTAGTATAGCATCTGGCACAAAGTAGGTGGTCATTGTTTCCTTCCTTAGCATCCTCGTTTCCATTCTGCTACCACTCTTCTTCCTTCTCTCTGTTTGCTCCTTTTTTCCTTTCTTCCTTCCGTGTGTGCCAGACCCTGTTCTAGGCATTACAGATTCAAAGAAGATGACGCAAGTCTCAAATAAGAGAAATGGGCCTGAATTTGATCAACACCATCCAAGGACTATGTAACAAATATATTCAACTATAGATTCCCTGAGATACTGGCAGGTAACCACATGAGGAATCTCTATCTGCTGTACCATGTTAAGCCAGCTCTTACGAGATCTTCACTAAATGTAACCCAGCATGAAAAATTCAGCAGCAAAACTTTGGACGTGGAACTCTTGAGGGAAGCTTATTTTCATATATTCTATACCTCTTAGCTTACCTCTACGGTAACTATCCCTGAATGTGTATCAAAAGATTGTGTGTACAGCTAGATTACAGTGTAAGTGCTTGTGTCCACAGGTCCAAAGAGAGTATCAGTTTCTTTCAAAAGAAACTAGAAAATATTCACATTCCACTGAAGGGAGTTTCTCTTGTTCTAATGCCCATATTTCAGAAGTAAAAAGGATTCGTCAAGATTCTTTCACATTTTGTGGTGAATTTCCTGTATCTGACCTTTCCCTGCACAGCATCAACTGGCCATTAGTAATAATTCTAGACAGAGTCAACATGGTAATCCATAACAACAGATGGAAAATAAGACATCACAAGGCAGCCAAATGACCCACTTATTCTGTTATGAACTGATGGCTTTCTACTATCCAAAGTAAGCATTTTCATTATAGTTTTAGATAGAGGTTTAATTATATTTATGACTGAAGTTGTCTGTGGTTTATTTAATTGCCTCATTGTCTTATATACTCTTGTCATTGTGACTTTGCATTCCACATTATTTGGAAACTTGATTCAGAAAAGGGAAAAAAAAAAAAGAGCATGTTACTTAAAGTACCCAATCTGAAATTTACCATTGGTACGCTAGCAGTAGTAAACAAAATACAACCTCCCATTTTCAGTCTTTGCAGTGTTACTCCCTCTGCCAGCAATGTTCCTGTTTCCTCCTTTTTTCCTGTGCTGCAACTGTACCTGTGATCTTACTCACAGTAATTGACTCTACCTTTGTAAAGTTCTAAAGCTTTGCTAATGTTAATGGTATGAGATGATTTTAGACCTTGCATTTCACTTGAAGCTTTCCGGAACAACCCTAAGCAGGATGCATTTCTTGTTTTCATAGCACTTTGGAAAAATAGATAAATATATATTCAGATAAGTAGACGTACAGATAGTTATTTATCTATCAGAGCCTTTAACTTTTATTTCATTTTCCTTTTTGACAAGCACCTGAAAGTCAAAACCTATGCCCTATTCACCTGTGCAGGCTCAGCACCTAAGGTGCTTGGTGCAAAATGGACACTTAGTAAATAGTTTTTGCATAAATAAATTATGAACACCCAAAGTGCATATCCCAACGCTGAGATAAATACGGAGTGCTGCCTAGTGGTGAATTTTCCTGGACTGATCAATAGTTGCAGAGAATAAAGATGGTGCATGTAAGAAGGGAACAACAGAATTATTCCTTCATATGCAGGGTAAATACACAGTTTTAAAACAAAGGGTGATGTCGTTTTTAAGTATATGCAGTCTCACTTAATAGAAAGGCATGAATAGGATATACAGGAAGCAAATTCTCATTTCAGTTTGTGTTACCAACATTCACTTAAGTTCAGGAAGGATATTCCAGTAGTTGTCCCTAAGGTGGAAAAGACAAGGGTACAAAGCAGTATAATTTTGACTGACAGGTTACAGATTAGTGGGTGTAACATGCTTTTCCAGAGGTTGAATACCGTCTCATCAGTTTGGGGTTATGGTGGTTTACCTAGGTGGGGAAGGGGCAGTGTTGATGGTCCCCCCTTTGGAGGAATATTTTATCCCTGGCATAGTTTAGAATTGCTGATGCACTGTAAAACAAAAAAAGCAGGCTGACTTGTAGTAAGATTTAGTATTGCTTTTAAACTGTCTACAGCAAAGCACCCCCTGTTGTCTGCCCCAGAAGCTGACCTCCCCACAGTCAGATTGTTAACAGTCACTTCAGAATTGCGTGTAGTATTTGGACCATTTTGAAGAGGCAGGAACTCACATTTTCAAACCATTTTTCCGATTTTTTTGTATCTCCAGCTAATTTTGACAAGCTGAATAAACAGGTAAAAATAGGAAACCAACGAGGAAGCCTCGTACTGTGAGACCCATTGCAGACCCACTTTTGCACCAGAGACTCGACAAGGCTTCAAGAAAAGCTGGGCATAGGCTTGATATTTAGACATTGACTATTGCTGGAAAACAGAACTGGGGAAAGTGTATAATGTTCTGGAAAGATAGTCACTGCTGAATTTAAGCGTGTAAAAACTGATATTTTCACTGGCAATTTCAAACGAGAACTGAGTACGAAGAACTAGAGAATTAAACGAAGAGATTAGAGGGACATGCTGGCATAACACTAATTGGACACAAAGACTTAAATGAAGTTTGGGGAGTGGAGTGAATTCCTGATGATAGACAAATCTAGACAAAGCCTAGGAAATTTCAAAGGAATTTATTCTTGCTGTGTGGGTTATTTGAAAAATACAATATATTTAAATGGGTGGTACCTCAAATTGCAAGTAATAACATTAATTATAACCTGCTCTTTTACCCTAGTTCTGAGGCTAATAACAGGATGCTGGCAAAATTTACTTTTATGCTTTGCTGAATGTATGCAAAACAAGTGGGAATCATTGTTAAATTATTTTCATTAAGATATCTCATGCACATGAAAACAAATCAATATGATTTAGAAGATGATATATGTGTAAAGAGTAGCAACCCCCATCCAACCCCTCACCACCCCTAGTCTTACTTCCCCGAGATGATATCTTTTCACAATTCTTTTGGTAATTATTTCCATATCTCTAAATAATATGCTTACACTTCCAACTTTTTATCCCTTTTATATAATATTTATGAAATCTCCAGAAAGAAAACTGAAGATTAGTTCCTGGCCTTAATCCCTTCATTTTCCTTTTCTTCTTTTCCTCTGAATTTTGTTCATATATTAGTTATTTTTGTCACTTTAAATAGTATATTTATATCTCTATTTCTCATTCCATTAATATACAACAGTATCTCTTGAGTATCCGCATTAGTAAGGTAAATATATTGTACACCTACCTGTTCCTCTAGCTTCCCTACATCTCACCATCTCATTATATTTCCAGAGATTTTAACATACTGTTTGGCAACCACAACTACACCTTCCATATTTTATCTATGAGGGCTATAAAGTGGAAAAGCAATAAAGCAAATTGAGATTATCATTACTATGTAAATATTGTCCAATGCCCATTTCACTTATGTGTTAAGATTACGTTCATTTTCTTATGGGTCCAATATTATATTACCTGGACTGCTCAAAGGAGAATTTCCTCAGGGTCAGGTTCAAATGGATTCCTTTCCATCCTATCAGTTGCTTATAATCAGGACATTCTGTTTTGCTTCATATTTCAATTATACCTGTCTTCCATAATTTTTTTTCCAGAAGTTCCTCAACATCTTTTTTCCTTACATTTCTTCCTTTACTTTTATTGGATCATCACTTTAAATTCCCAATCACTCTTTGAGTTCTATCAAATCTTTCCTTTCGCCCCCCAGAGATCTCCTATCTGTGCTTTCCGTTCTTCAGCACCAGTGTTACTGCTTGCTCTTGAGTGTGACAGGAGACCCTATTCATGTTGAGAGTGGTCAGAGCTTGTAGGGTGGTCGACTTTTCCTTGGAAATGGCAGACATGGAGCAGACATCCTAATGCCAGAATGAAGAGAAATTCATAGTAAGAGCCTTGCCTTTCCTTGGACAATTTCTTGGTTTTAAGAGAAAAATGACCTGGATTTTCATTTGTTGGTTTGTTTTTGCTTTGGGGTTAAAAAGCTACTGTTATATTTTAGGTGGTTATATTAATTATCTATCTCTGTGTAACAAGTTATCTCAAAATTTAGTAGCTTAAACTAACAGACATTTATTCTCTCACAGGGTTTTTGGTTAGGTGAATCTGGGTGAAGCTTACCTGGGGGCCTTGGGCTCACAGTCTCTCATGAAGCTGGAGTGAAGGCTGTTGACCTAAGCCTGCAGTCTCATTTAAAGGTTTGACTGGAGGGTGGGAATTCACTTTCCAGTTCACTTACATGGCTGTGGGCAGGCCTTATTCTCTCACATGTGGGCAGAGGGCTGCTTCATGAATGCTGGCAGCTCACTTCCCCCAGGGCAAGTGATCTTAGAGAGGAAGGAGGGTTGGAGGTAGAGTCTGGGGCTTACTTAGGATGGGAGCCACAGACTTTTCATAACCTAATCTTAGAAGTGACATTCCATCATGACTGCGGTTAGTCTAGCCCCTCCATACCCAAGGGGCGGAAATAACACAAGGGCGTCAATGCTAGGAGCTGAGCGTCTCTGGAGACCTAGAGCCTCTCACAATGTCAAAGAGTAGGGGATGCCAACTGATATGACTTTTGTGTATATTTTCTGCTGGTCTCCTTCCAGATCATCTCCAGATTGGCTGTCACTGACTTTATCCCCTGTACCTCAACGCATTGTATTGCAAGCTGTGCATTTTTCTGCTTATCTCACTCATCAACTCTTTTTCAGCCACTTCTAGTCTTCTACTCATGTTTGGAAATCTCTTTATTTTGTTGACTGCATACTTTTTCTCTTCACTGGTAGGCTTTACATACTGTATTTGTTCTTCTAGCTTTTGTTTTAGTGGGGCCTCAGGAGGGAGAGACACAAAAGCATCAGTATTCTCCCCCATCTTGAACTGGGCATTGAGATTGCTACTGTGATGAGAGGAAATTAAATGTGTTGGTACTGCGTTTAGTCCCTATGCAGAAAAGAATGCCCTTTGCTTTTCACATTCAAAACACAGATTAGAAGTCTTCTCTATATCCACAATTAACTGAGTTTTCAAATTTTAACAAAACCTGAAATATGAAGAGAACAACATAACGTTCTTTATAATTTCTGAGTTCTGAGCTTCCTACTCTTTCCCCTTACTAACTTAACCTTCTGAAGCAGTTCCTGCTTGCTTGAGTATTTATGGTATTGCATTTCTACAACCTTTTAATCTTCCCAGTTTGACAAAATTTAGCAATAATCATTTGGACTCAGAGCAATTGCAAAACTTCTAAATGGCTCTGTGGTTGACAAGGCCTGAGTTCTTCGGCATTATTTTATTGTCATTCATTTTTGATGGTTGGAAGGAGATGATGTGGTAAGCCAGCAAAATAGCCTTCATTCTCTCTAATATCTTATCTTCAGTGGAATCTTAGAAATGGTCTTATATTTCTGACCTCATAATGCACTGTTCATCAATGAAGAAAAGCCAGAATGATAAGCCAGGTGTAGTTTTGTCTTGGTGTCCAATTTCAATTTGTTCCAGAGAGTCAGGAACAGAAATATTAGAGAGAGATTAGAGGGGTGTTAGAAAGAAAGAGAGGAGGATTTTTGTTATTCCTACATTCCAGGTTTTTTTTTACTTTGACTTCAAAAGACATTTTCCAGTTAATTCCAATGGCAATTAGAGCAAAATTACTGCTTGCTTTGCTAAAAAGAAACTCAGAAACTAACACAAATACAAAGCAAAGGAGAGAAATATTTTACATTCAAACCTAACCATACATGACATTTAATAGCCGTGTGTAGTTATCACCTATTTTTTATCATTTCAAAGTTAACTGTTCCTCACTACTTAAAGAAAAGTATTCTATTTATTTAATTAAATTGATTAAAATAAATTTTGTTTTACCCTTCTTTTAAAGTCCCCCACTTACTTTGTGTATCAATTAGTTTTTGCTATGTTGCAAACTGCCCCAAAACTTTGTCACTAGAAACATTTATTTAGCTCAAGATTCTGTGATTCTGCAATTTGGACTGAGCTCAGCTAGGTGGTTTTTCTAACCTTAGCCAGGCTTGGCTGATCTCAACGGGTCTATTCATATGTTGATGATCCACACTACCGGGTTGGCTAGGGACTGGTTGATCTAAGATGGATCACTTGGGACAGTTTATCTATATTCCACATGTGTCTTACGCTCCAGAAAGCCAGCTCAATCATATAGTTCCATGAGTGAGAGTGGAACTGTGCAAAATCTCTTGAGCCCAGGCTCAGAACTTGCATAACACTGCTTCTGCTTCATTGATAAAGCAAATCAAGAGGTCAGCCCAGATTCAAGGAGAGGAATTATAAGAAATGTGGCCATGTTTGTAATTGATCACAACTTAAGAAATGTGACCTGTATTAATGTTTATGTTCCAGCCCACCAAATGATAAAATCATGTTGTCACATACATTTTTTAATAGCTAAAAAGTCAAATGAAGACAAATATGTATACAGAGTTGTCAAAATCTGAAAAATTTGGATTAACATTTCTAGTACTGTATATTTCAGTTCTACCCACTCTCCTGTGAAGACGGTCTCCTAGTGTGTTAGGTGCTGTTATCCATTCCTTCCTGGGCACATGCAGTATTGGAACAGTTCATTTGTTCAGCTGACAGCAGGTGCTATTTAAGTCCTGTAGTTAGCCTTCTCCCCTTTCCTCCTTAGAGGTATTCATCAGCAAACTTTGATGGTCAAAAATCACATTATTCAAAGATCACTCTAGTACAAAGTACATGAATGTATTTTGAGATACAGAGTATAGATATGGATATAGGTATAAATATAAAGATATAGGTATAGATATGCTTTTCATGTTCTTGATTAAATAAGCATGCCATTGTCACTGTTTCTATATCTCCTTTACACATAAACCCACATACCTCCATATTTTCCTCAATTTTATATATTACATTATTTTTCTCTAAGCATATGCTTTGTGGTTGTCATAATTTTCCTTTTTTTACTAATTTTTTTCTTTCAAGCCATTAGGCTAAAAAGATGTCAAAACTTAAACTAAGGTCATTGTTTTTCCCCTCTTAGGATAAGCATATTATCTGAATTGCAATATGTCTCCAGAATTTTGCTTTTAATTCACCTTGACATTCCTATAAAATCTTAAACGTCTGACAGAAATTAATAGCATGTTTTGTTTCTCAGTCTAAACCCGTTTTTAAAGAAATGGAACACTCCCTTTCTAGTAAATAGGTAGAGAGAGTGAAACTCTATGTGGGAAGGAAAAGCCAGATAGTTGGAATTAGAAAATATGCATTATGGACTGAATGTTTATGTTCCCTCAAACTTCGTATGTTGAAACCCTATCCCCAAAGTGATGGCATTAGAAAATGGGGCCTTTGAGAGGTAATTAGGATTAGATGAAGTCATGAGGGTAGAGCTCCCATGAGTGAGATTAGTGCCCATATAGGAGAGAGTTTGCTCCCTCTCTGCTCTCCTCTGTGTGAGGACACTCTAAGAAGTCAGCAATCTGAAACACAGAAGGAGGTTCTCACCAGAACTCAACCTTGCTGGCACTCTGATCTCAGACTTCTAGCCTCCAGAACTCTAAGGAACAAATGTCTGTTGTTTATAAGCCACCCAAGGTATGGTATCAATACTTTGTTATAGCAGCCTGAACTGAATAAAACAATATGGTACCTTGATTCAAGTGGTATAACTCTTAGAAGAGCAGAAACACCGATACTCAAATGCAGATACCAGGGGAAAATCTCACAAAGCTAAAAAAAGATGTGCTTTGGAAATTATCCAAACTTCTGATTTAACTTCCCCATATGTAGCCTCTCTTATGGCAAATAATCAAGTTATGTTGGCTTTTCTTTCTTCCTGAGATGTGCAGTCAATAAAATTTTCTCATTTTTGTATCACATACCCTCATTGTTGTGTGATGAAATGGAGAATGAAATATAAAAAAGGGATATGACTTCAACTCTATTTAAGACAAATAGAACCAAGCTTTTATTTTCAACTTAAAATAGTAAATTGAAATTTTGAATTACATTCTAATGCAGGCCAGTTGTTTCTACTAAAATCTACTTATTAGTTAGACTATGTATAAATTATCCATGTAGACTTTAGGAACAGTACTCAAATCAACACAGAAAATGCATTTTCAGAAAGGAAAGGGAATGTGATAGAAATAATTAAGGCATAGTTCTATATTAGTATGAGCAATACACATAACCACATTCAAACATCAGCATTATTTCATCCATTTACTAAATAAATATGTGTGAAACATGTAGTATAGGAAAGGCACTATTCTAGGTAGTGTGGAAACAGAAATAAAAACAATGGGTTAAAAACTCTGCCCACATGATCCTTGAATTTTAGTGAGTGGAGAAAAATATGAGGAAATTGCATAAGCAAAGTATATCATCTATTAGAGAATGGTAAATGCTGCAGAGAAGAATATTAGGAAAGGAAACTAGGTAGTAACTTCATAAAAAACAACCATGTGAAAGGCCTTCTTTGACAGGCTTAATTACCATCAAATATTCATTTAAAATGCCAATATTATATGATATTACCACTGAATCACTCATTTCCAATTGTGAATGCCTCAACCATGACTTCATAAAACCTTCCTTGTAGCTCCACACAGTGTCTATGCCACCTTGAATTCATTTTTTGGCCCACACTCCTTTGTTAATAGGAATAAAAACACAAACTATTTCCCCAGGAAACAGTATGTGCACAGCACAGTCTGCATGCAATTTGATTATTTTAGAGCTCTTCCAAACTTTATCCACAGAATCCAGTTAAAAAAGTCTGAAGTCACTTTAAAGTTAAATTTGCTAAAGTTGTGCACTACTATAGTAACAGATGCCTTTACATGAAAGCAAAAATATGTCAGATTGGAAAGAACTCAGCCTTTCTGTAAAGATGATTATAAGAAGATTTCAGTAAAAATTTGTGATTTCCATTTTATATTAGTCTGCTGTAGCTGCTATAACAAAACAACACAGACTGAGTTGCTTAAACAACAGACATTTATTTTCCCATGTTTTTGGATGTTGGGAAGTCCAAAATCAAGGTGCCAGCTGATTTGGTTTCTGGTGAGAGGTCTCTTCCTGGCTTATAGATGGCTGCCTTTTCACTGTCTTCGCATGGTCTTTCCTAGGGGCATGCATCTGGAGAAAGAGAGAGATCTCTTTGTCTTCCCCTTCTTATAAAGCCACTAATCTTGTTGGATTAGGGTTCCACCCTTATGACTTCATTTAATCTTAATTACCTTCTAAAGGCTCTATCACCAAATGCAGCCACATTGGGGGTTAGGGTTTTAACATATGGAGTTTGAGTGGACACAATTCAGACCATAGCATACCCTGAACTTGAAACAGACTTGAGCTCTCAAGTTGGAATTGTAGTGTACATCACCAAAAATCTACAAATCCAATCTCAATGACCTAACCATACTTCTTTTGTAAAATTCTCTAAAATTGAATGTCCTTTCCTTTCCTCCCACCATCAGACTATTACTCTACTTTGAATGTTGACAAGACAGTAGCCCAACAAGTCTTGTCTCCAGTCCTAAGCACTGCCACCTAATTAATTCTAGCAGTATCACAGTAAAGTTTCAGGTCAAATTTCCCATCCTCCAGGACAGCCAAAGAAAATCTTAACTGTTCTAATTTATGTAGGGAATGGGCAAGAGCATATTTATTACTAACGAGCAAAGGTGTTTTTTCTCTCTGGCACATATCATCAAGACTTTCAGCATATGTAGAAATTCATACTCTTCCTAACAGTAATGGCTGGATAGCTGCAATGAAACGGTATATGTATCATATTGTATTACTCTCCAAGAGGAATCTTCAAATTGAATGGTAGATATTGTCTCTTACTGTCTCTTTTTTAAGCCCCATATTGAATTCTTTTTAACACACTTCATCTGTTACAATGGATGATATATTCACTCTTTTTATGATTGGGTAGGGGGCAATTGTGTCTTTCATTTTATTAGAATTAGTACATTCCTAAGGCAGGCCAGAGACATTCATTAGGAACTAGCAAGATCAGAAGACATGTTCTGCAATCAAAATGCCTCTTCTGTAAGTGGTGAGTTAAGGGCTGGGAATTAGATTTATCTTTCAATACTTCTCACTAAAAGGGTTGAACTTCTAAACAACCCCAAAGTGATGTAGACATGGAGAGTATTTTGAGACACATTTCTAGCACTTAACAGCACTTGATCATTTTATATGATGCATTTGGATGAGACAAATTGCATTGCTCTTCCTTGTGCATTAATATTTTCTAAGTACACAATTTGGTATATGGAGAGCAAGCAATTAGCCTCAGACAACAGGAGAATTGGCAAAATGATACTTGTTCACTCTTTCCATCCTCATTGAGTTAAAAGATTTCTAAATTCTGTATTTTCTGGGTGCCTAGGTGACTGTACTTTAAACTGAAAAAATAACTAAAAATCTGGCTAAGGAAATTAAGTTTTACTAATTTATTCTGATAAATTCTGAATTATAATTGAGATGGATATGGGTAAGAGAAAGGAAAACATTCTACTAGGAATAATCAGAGTAATTTAGATAAATAGTCATTTGAGAGATCCTTTTGGATTCCTTTTGTAACTTATTGTGCTTGATTTAAAAATATACTAAATTCTTTTAAAATACATCAAGATTAACAGTGTAATAACATAACCTGAGTTTGAGCAAAAGATTTCATCCTAGCATATTGGTTTTCTTACACAGATTAATTAAACTTTCCACATTAGTCATACAGATGAGTGTTAATACCTGCCTAAGAGTCACTCAGATATTAGATTTATGTAACTTTACATTTGTTTAGTAAAAAAGATATGCTTTACACATTGGTCTGTAAGCGACATCCTAAAGAGTTCTTTAGAAAACAGTCTCACTGTAGGTAATATTTTAAAATTATGAGCCAGAAACTCCTTTCTCTCCTTCCCCACCACTCATGTGTAAAGTATTAAATGTGTGATCAGTTTCCTAGAAACATATACAAGACTTCAGGTCCATAGAGTTTCTAATGTTAGTACAGGGTTTTGAGATTTAAAATCTCAAAAGACCCTTAGTAGGTGGTCTCTAAGTAACTGTTGAAATATCAATACTTGATAAAAATTCTCAATGATAATCCTTAATAAAGCATTGAGACATGGCATAACTAGTTACTGCTAACTAATAAAATATATGCAACTTCTTATTCTAAGCTATCTATATACACGGCCAAACCAATATCTAAGCTACACTTTACAGCATATCTCAAGTTTTTTGTTATCTGTGAATGTTTCCCATCAAAGTAAAAAAAAAAAAAAAATTGTACCAAAGTTTAAAAACCAGGCATGAAGACTTTATTCATGACTATTGCAATGTGGGAGAAAGACTGCATTCAGCTCCACTGGGTCAAAGAGCTGGAGGATTTTTAAGGGCTGAGGTGGAGGATTATAGGTCACCTGTGTTTGCTACTTGGCCTTACTCAAAGGGAAAGTAAACTTTCTTCTTCTTCATGACAGGAGACAATTTTATAACTTGGAGGAGGATGCCCACCTAAGCTAGGTCCTATCCTCCCACAGAGACTGGGAGGTGGGGATGCTATCTTTCTTGATAATTACCTTTCAAAGGGATGGATCCCAGGTCCTTGAGAAAGATATTCCCTAGGTCGTAAAACTGGCAAGAGGCTTTTAAGGAGATTTATATACCTTTAAAAAAGGGCAGGGCTTCCCTGGTGGCGCAGTGGTTGAGAGTCCGCCTGCCGATGCATGGGACACGGGTTCGTGCCCTGGTCTGGGAAGATCCCACATGCCGCGGAGCGGCTTGGCCCTTGAGCCACGGCTGCTGAGCCTGCGTGTCCGGAGCCTGTGCTCCGCAATGGGAGAGGCCACAACAGTGAGAGGCCTGCATACCAGAAAAAAGGGCAGAGAAAGAATTTGTAATTATGTTTTTCAAAAGTAAATGCTTTAAGAAAAGGGAAGTTGGGGCCTATAGTACTCAAGCTGAGGGAAACTTTAAGAGTGTCTTGGTCATTCTTTAAGTATTCCAAGAAAAGAGACCCTCTTTCTCCTACAGCCCTTTTTGTCTTTCCCACTCACTCGACACAGTTACCCAGACTTGTTAAATGCTAGGTTGCATGTGTGTCTTTGGAGTATTTGTGGCATGGTGCCAAGTACTTTATATGCATTTTCTCATTTAAATCCTCAGTAATATTTTGAAGGAGATATTTGTATAGGCTCCATTCAGAAGAAGACTGTCTGACTTATTAAGGGTAAGGCTAAGAAATTCCCTCAAGTCACATAGGTAATGAGTGGCGGATCCTGTATTGAATCTCTGCAAACTACATGCAGAACTCAGAGTGCTCTACTGCTATCTTAGTCAGCTCAGACTGCTGTAACAAAGTACCATAGTCTAGGTGGCTGAAACAATGGGAGTTTATTTCTCATAGTTCTGGAGGTTAAGAAGTCCAAGATCAAGGTGCTGGAAAATGGGTTTCACTCTGATGCCTCTTTGCTTGACTTACGCAGCCATCTTTTCACTGTGTGCTCTCAATCTCTTTCCTTTGTGTGTATGTATGGAGACAAAGAGCTCTCTTCATTGTCCTCTTATTACAAAGTCGCCAATCCTAATGCATTAGGGCCCACCCTCCTTTAACCTTAATTAACCCCTGAAGAGCCTGTCTTCACATACAGTCATGTTGGGGTTAGGGCTTTGAAAGGAAAAACTCTGTTCTTTTTGCTTGCAGTACTCGTGGCCACCAAACGTGTGGATTTTTCCCCCCACACCAAACAATTATCTGACACCAGCTGGATGTCCTACAATTCAGTTCAGTTCTTACATTATCTACCTAGATTTAAGGTCAGATCCCACAAATTAAGGACTCAGAACAAGACTGTTCCTACTTCAGACATCAGTCACAAATTCCGGATTGTCATCTGTACTTCTGACCAACCAGCTATAAATTGCGGTTCCTACAACCTCTTCCTTGAATTCAATAATTTGCTAGAATGGCTCATAGAACTCACGGAAACACTTAAATTTGCCAGTTTACTGTATAGTAAAGGAAATAATAAAGGATACCAAAGAATAAGCAGATGAAGAGATACCTAGATTGAGGTCCAGAAGAGATCACAAGGATCTGTCCTTGTGATCCAAAGAGCTTTTAACTCCCTGTGAACAACTGGTAAACTTTTTTTTTTAACATCTTTATTGGAGTATAATTGCTTGGTAAACATTTTATATGATTATGATCAAGGACAGAGTAAGAGAAATTAGAGATAGAAAGGCAAAGGAACTTGTATACTTGCCAACAGTTTTCTTTTCTCCACAGCCTCCCTTAACTTTTGCATTCACCTTATGGTCTCAGTACTTACTGTTCTCAGGGCAATGTACAAATCACTATGGTTATAAACACAAAGATCTTGAAAACAGAGTCTCAGCCCACAGAAAACCAATACAACATAATAGGAAGGAGAAGTTATTTACCACTGCAGCAATCAGGGAAAGCTCCATGGAGGAGGTGGGTTTCGTGATAGTTCTTAATGTAGAGGAGGATTCTGATAGGTATGCACATGGCAAGATACCTTGGGAGGTAAGTATAGTTTGAGTAAGGGTGTTAAATTAAGGTAGAAATGTCCCTTATTTAGGGGACAGAGATTAGAATACACAGAGACAGTAGGATAGGGTAGGGACTCAGCCTTTATTCCTAGAACAGGGAGAATCGATGAAGGGAGTAAGTAGAGGAATGCCACGATCTGATTTATAATTTAAGATGACTTTGGATGCTATGTGGAAAATAGATTTAAGTGAGGCAAGAATGGGAGAGAGAATGTCAAAGTCTGTTGAGTAGCACCTGAAAATCATGAAATCAGCTACTTACTGTGAGTTGTTCTCAAACTGTCTTGTTTTTCATGCTCCATCATTTGGGTGATATGTTGCCAGGGCCATAATCTTAAAAGGAAGTGAAAGAATTCACTTCCCAGGGTAAAAATAATAACACATTTAATGAGTCACAAGGAGAAGGAGTGTGTCCCTTGTTAAGCTTCAGCTTTTCAATTTTTTATTCCAAGTATTCAGTTTTAATGTTTTCAACAAAAGAGTGTTCTTTGTAATTCTCCTAACAGTTCAGAACTTATTTAGGGTGTCATTAAACCCTTTGAGAGACAGAAGCATGCTCTGTGTTTTGTAATTGATGAAATGTTCCCCCTAAATAGATCTCACATTGCTGAATCTGATGACATGAATAATAAAAATAACCATGGGAAGGAAGTGACCATTTTAAGCAGGATGCAGGGAAGAGATATTTATTTGGTGTCGAAAAGTAGAGCACATTTTCATGATTAACTAGGCTCTCCAGACCACTGCAGTAAGCCTCCTGACATTAAAATTGGAGGACATTTCAGGGTCAAATTTGAGAAAGAAAAAGTCTCTGTTTTAAACACAGAAAGTCTGGTGTTTCAGATAGCATGTGCCTCAAAAATTGAAGAGACGTTGAAGTTCAAATTGAGTGGATTTCGTCTATTGTAGGCAGACAGTGGACTTGAGGTGGTGGAGAGGCGAGTTTACTGCATTAATAAATGGCAGTCATTAATTCCCGCTGCTTGCCCCATGTATTTTTAAGTATTTTATGCACTCAGTATGCCATGTCTGCAAGTCATAGGCCTGGATGCTGAAAGCAAAGAAATTGACACCTGCCACAGAACCAGGGAGAAGACGCCAGTAGTAATTTCTACGAATTCCTTATAAAATGTTCACAGTTGGGTTTAGCCTAAAGTCGCTCACTTGCATATTTGCAAAATTAGTTTGGGACTGAGAGTTCACATGGTGTTACCTGCAGAACAGACGTATATTCTCCTCCTAGCTTATCCATTAACTAGCTGGTAGGTAACCTTTACCAAGCTGCTTAACCTGATAAAGCACCCATAAAATAGGAAAATTATTACCTAGTTTGTAAGATGATTATAAAAAGTACAATGGATGATGCATGTGACATTCCTGGCATTTACAGATGCTTAAGAAGCTAACATTATTTTCAGAAAAATGTTTTAAATACATAATGTTTTGAAACATAGACAAATCTCCCTCCTACTTGACATTGTCTTGTATCCCATTTTTACACACTCTGCTCCTTGCTTACTCTCCCCGTCCCAACTTCATTATCTTTAGCCACTTTCCAGAAGCCCATGGCTTCCATTGTCTGTGTCAGCTTTGTTCCATATGACGTTGCACGTCTAATTTCCCCACCCACCTAAATTTAAGCTCCTCTCCATTTCAACTCCTCTGACTCCTTATCCCCACTTCCAGGTCTCTGTATCAGCCAGTCTTCTTACCTTAAGACCTCGTATCTCTACCCACTCATGTTTGCACTGCTCCCCGCACCTTGTTCACAAACCATCTGCTTATGAGACTGTGGTAAGATACTGCCTGTATGTGTCTGTTGTAAAACTAGTTAAAACGAACATCCTAGTTATAGTGTGTCAGTAAGGTCATCTTGGAGAAAGAACATATTTCTTTTGTGCCTTGTCCACTCCTCCCTACGTCACTCATTGCCCCCAACTCCCCAAATTATAAACCTCTTCAAGACCTGACCTGTCTGTTCTCAGCCACTGTGAACCTCTTCTTGGTGTCCAGTGCAATGTTTGCAAATTTATAGTCTGAGTGAATGTTATTATCATACCATCTTAAAACTACTGTGAATCTATGTCAGCGAGTCTAAAATCCTCATTTTATAGTTGAGAAACCTAAAGAATTAAACAACTTACCATGGTGACAAAACTGGTTGCAGAAATGGGACTAGAACTGGTTCTCTGCATTCAGTGTTTAATTCTTTAGCTAGAACTGTAATTGATAAGAAGCCTTATCTTACCCACTTTAAAGGAAACTGTTAGTATTATTCTATAGGTTAGACTATGTATTGTAATTTTCTTGCAAAAGTAAGGTGTTAAGAAATATATTTAGGCAAAGTAGGGCATGAGGCTAACGGAAATTCTTATTTCTCTTTAGTTTAACCTTAGGTTACTTCTGAATGTAAGATATTTTAGCAAAACACACAAGACAAAACCCAGTGTTTTGCGTTGACAGTGTTTTGATATTGTCCTTAATATTTCTAGATGGCATCTATAAACTTATATATGCCATATAAAGTTTGTTATTTTAAAAATTATGTATGAGAGGACAACTTTACTTTTCTAAAAATTATATGTGACACTCACTGAACAATATGCAAGATAGTCGTTCATCCCATCTGCCCCACCATGATTTGGTACTTGATTACTTAAATTTCCTTGGATAAGATCCAAGGGAGACTGCCCATTTAAACAAGTTTTTCCCTTAAGTGAGTGGTGCTACAGCAGTTATCCCACTGAACTACTTTTTAAAAGGTTAATCCATTAGCTTTGCCTCTGCCTCCCTCATTTTTTTTTTAATGTGATGCTGGTTAAACATCCATGAAGCCTGTATTGTTAACCTTTTATTCAAAGTAAGTAAAAACCAGTCCCAGATTTTTATTGCAAACTTGTCATTGATCACCAGGTTGAACACATTTATAGGAGAAAACATGTTGAGTTTTCACAGAAAAAAATTGACACTAGCCCCTTTAATGTTCTTGGGTTCATTTTTAGTTGGATTTAGTGCCAAGGCAACTATAAGCTCATCAATGTCCCTTTATAACTTATATCACATGTTTTGAAATGGTATCAAAAAATATAAGTGATGAAGGCATTAAGACTTTCAGATATAATAATTCTTAATCAAAATCTCATTTGGAGAAGCAACACCCAAACTTACTAAGCCAGGTTAAGTCTGTGACTTCTTTTCAAAAAGGACAAGAGAAACTCTTGGCAGTGATTTGTGCTCTTATGGATTCTAGTATATTACGTAGACTGACATGCATATGTACCTATATCAAGCAAGCCCTAGCACCTGCTACAAATCACTATCTTCAGTGTATCCTTGTTTCTTCCCTGGCTATCATTGTAGAAGGACACAGTCCCTTGGAAGACAATATAGTTATGTAGTGCTACTTGATTTCAACAAGATTTGGGACTATTCATAGAAACTGAACCCCAGCATTAGCTAAGGATAGAATTTGGTTGCCATAGAAGCTTTATTTCTACCTACTGTATAAGAGATTCTGACAACCAATAAATTTACAGGTCACTGAATAAAAATCTAATGTTTTCATTCCTTGACATTTCAGCAACTATTCATCATAGATTTCAGAAAAACAGTAAAATGAAAATGTGTAGGGTACAGCTAAATATAACACATCTCTTGTTTTTAAAAATAAAGAATTCAAAATTATTTTGTACTATCTTGATTATGTTCCAAAGTTCTGGGCAAGGAACCATACATTTTATTCTGTTATCTGTAATTGTTCGGCAGTGATCCTATTACATTTCAGATTTGTATCCCAGTTCTAAAATCTTGTACACATCCTTTAACTTTTTTTCACAAGAACTTTGAATTGGTGCTAAGTGTAAACCTCTGTTTTTCTAAATGATTTATACCTTTTATTTATATTATGTTGGGAAGGGCAAGATTCTTGTGTTAATTGTGATAGAAAATCTAGTAGCATGCTATGTATCAAATCATTAACTGCAAGAATTAATATGCTTTCTGAATTAGAAAGCAATAAGAGGCCACTTTTTTTCATTTTCTAAGAGTCAGTACCCAGGATTGGAATAATTAGAAAAGTTATTTATCATTTTTTATTACCTGCCAACATTTGTTTTGTAGCCATGGTGTCTGAATTATCTCTTATGTAGGGTCATAAAGTAGAAGACTCTTAAATAGATGATTTAGCAAAATACATGTTCAAGATGACTGCATATTATATTTTTAAAAGTCTTTCAAAATGTTTTGATTATTTAACACATTTTAGGAATTCTAAAGTCTAGGAAGACAGCAGTAAAGAATTCTCTTGGTTTTAACTAACATCCTTGGCTCCTTTAATTATATTTCTTTTAGTGAAATAAAGGCTAACATTTGAGTCTTTAATAATTTGTTTCTTAAAAAATTACTTCTTACAATATTTCTAAACTAGAAGCATTTAGGAACTATGTGATATATTAGAGATATAAAAAAAACAAAAAACAAACAAAAAGATTCTTTCCTTGTCTAAGAGAATCGCAATATGCTTACTGCCTGCTTTGCTTACCCTAGATTTTGTGACTTGAGTCTGTGCATATTTCAAAGCAAAATACCTTTCCATCCTGCTATACTGGCCATATCCAGCTTGCCCAGATCTTACACAGAAAACATAATCAAGTTTCATAGATATACTCCATAGACATCTTAGAGAATGAACACTCCAAAGCAGCTTGGTCCTTAAATTAGAAAAAACAACCTATGCTTCAAAACTCCAGAAGATATCTCAGATTAGCACTAGTTGTGCAGTGTTAAGACCTAAGTAGGGCTTCCCTGGTGACACAGTGGTTAAGAATCCGCCTGCCAACGCAGGGGACACGGGTTGATCCCTGGTCTGGGAAGATCCCACATGCCCCGAAGCAACTAAGCCCGTGCACCGCAACTACTGAGCCTTCACTCTAGAACCTGCATGCCACAACTGCTGAGCCCACGTACCACAACTACTGAAGCCCGCGCACCTAGAGCCCACGCTCCGCAACAAGAGAAGCCACCGCAATGAGAAGTCCATGCACAGCAACAAAGAGTAGCCCCGCTCGCTGCAACTAGAGAAAGCCTGTGCACAGCAATGAAGACCCAACACAGCCAAAAATAAATAAATAAAATAAGTAAATTTATTAAAAAAAAAAAAAAAGACTTAAGTAGATGACAGTGTATTTCTTATGCGTGTTCAGCCCTTTGCAAAAGTTTGGTAGAGCTACCAGGCATCATCAGTTGAAGTCAGTATCTCCTAATAGTTAGGAAAAGGCTTACATTGGTAAAGTGCTACGTACTTTAACCTCCTACCTAATGATTAAATGAAAATTTTAATTTAGTATATTTTAAAATTGCTGACTTAACGTGGCAGCGTAAGAAAAATGCTTTCTTGAGATCAAGTTGAATGTATTTTTTTTTTTTCCTTCTGGAAGAACTGAGAAATGTTATTTATAGTTATTCAAGTGGAAACAGGAAGGATTGGGGCAGGCAGGAGAGATTTGGGTAGATATTTAATGATCTTTCTATTGTAGTTGTGTATCTATATGTATACATATATTTAAATATATTTTATACATATATATGTAATATAACATAAATAGAGGAAAAAAGAGAACTTTATTTATTTATTTTAAATTTGGAAGGCTAAAGCAGGAATTAAATGCTCTCCTCCCATCCATGACTGGTTCATCCTGAATTTGTTAAAATCCGTTAGAACTACCACTGACGAGTAAAATAGGGCATTCTGACTGTTTCAAATTTATATGGAATTATCAAGTAAATAATATGATTGCATATAAATTTCCATTACTGGCTCATATATGAATTAATTCCTTAGAGTATTAACCTGCAAAAGCATACTCTGAGAATAACCCTTGCTGGGAAAAATGTCCAGGTGGGTGCAGTGTTTACAAATGGATAATTATGTTTGGAAACATTTGCATTTTCACATCAAGAATGTGCCGTAAGTACACTTCCAGTCTGCAGTTATGAATTTTAGGATTAAAAAAATGAAACTGCAGAAGACACTTGAGCATTATGGTGTTAAAACAGTTTAATTAGGATGAATATAACAGTAAACAATAAAACCATTTAAGAAAAGGACAAACATGTATTTATAAATGCTTCTTATAAGGAATGATACACAGTCATTCTCTGATTATAAAATATATATGACACATTGTTTATCTTTTGTTTATAAATCAAAATTGTAATTTGGTGCCCCAGCTACTTGAGTTTTGAGTACGAAATGCCCATTTTGCAGCGCACAGTTAACAAATATACACACATATGCTGAAAATGATAAACGTGGCCTTCAATAATCTACCACGTGCTCTGAAACTACCTTGTTATAATCAATCAAGACCTATCTCTTAAGGACTAAGGATTCAAAAGAGGATTCAAGAGAAGCACAGAAAAGATGTATACCTGTCCTCAAACAGCTTCCAAACTTGTTAGCGAGGTCAGTCTAAAATCAAAATAAGAAAATCAAAATAAGTGCTCAACTGAGGAAATGACTATAAAGACAGCTAGGGATGAATAAAGGTAAATCTCTCCGTTGCACAGAGGGATAGGGTGAGTAATTGAATCTTACACACTGGGGATGATGAAAGCACAGATGAGGTAATGTTTTGGAAGGGTTTTGCAAAGCAGAGGGAGTGATTAGGAAATATGAAGCTAAGTGTGCTTGCTGCCTGACCTTGTGCCTATTCCCTCATCTATATTTACCTACTGAGTATTTTCCAGTAATATTTTCCCTATATTCTCAATCCTGCCAACTCATTCTTTTCCTGATTTTTAAAAAAGTTCTCTTCATCTCCACTGAGGCTCAGGATGCTGTGATCAATATAAATGACTATTTCCTGTGCCCGTCCCTCTTGTTAGATTGCCTTAACATCTTCAGCCTATTCCACATAGATAGGAAGTAAAATGTTGGTGAAGCAGTCAACTTCAGTCTACTACGGTAGAATAGGACATGGTAGAATAGGATATACCAGAATTGTTCAAGAAAGAAATTGTTCCTCCAAGATGCTTGTAAATAACCAGCAGCCTTGAGCTATAAAAACATACTTTTTATATCAAATCAGCAGTCTGAATTTTAGGATCAGATACCTTACAACCTTAAAAAAAGTTTACATATATCTTTATCTTCTTTTTCCCCAAAAATGTAAGACTCAGAAGGAAAAAAAAAAAAAGGTATGACAATAACGCAAAACAGGAAGATATGGCAAGTAATAAAATGTTGGAAGTCATAGCATTTTGTCATGAAGTCATAGTTGGAACAGGTCCATTACTGCCTTCACATTTATTTTCATGACCCCTTTCAATGAATCGTCTGGTTTCCCCCCATTTTACCAGAGGTTCCTGCTTGCTCTTGGAGCAGCAGAAAAGCATCTGGTTAGTAATCCGACAGGCATTGAAATCTATTTCCCTGAATACATATCTCATTAATGTCAAGACAAAGAAAAATAAACCATCCCCATAAAAGATCATCTGGAAAAAGGCCAGCCTTTTATGCCAGAGTCACTTTATGGGAATGACATTGTGACTAGTATGTTAATGAGGAAATGTTATTTTATTGTTTTAGGTTCTCCAGGACTCAAAACCTTTAGAGAAGTGCATTCACTTTTTCAGCCCACAGGGGGCCCTTTGATGCATTCCTACTGCAGAGAAAGCATCCAAGTTACAATCTTTTAAAATTGTATTAAACTGTAGAGAGTCAATTATCTATCACATTTAAATTGACATCTTCCTGTATTAAAATACCATAGCATCCTGATTTGGAATCTAAAAGAGTCACACTAATTAAACAACATTCTGGAAAGAGTTCCTGAGAATTAATGTGACCTGTCCCTAAATGGAAACTCAATGATATAAGGAGTAAACCCGCTGCTCTTAGAAAATCTTTGATGTTTTAGAAGAATTTTACCCACCAAAAAACTAGCGTCTTTCGTTTGTCACTTGTTCACTATATATTTAAATATGTGCGTCCTGACCATACAGGTCTTTATGAATTGATGAGTCATCAGAAGATATCTGGGTTTGGGTAATGTAAAGAGGAAAAAAAATCCTGTGTCTTTGTTGCTCAAATCTTTACCCAGGAAAGGGCTCTACTGAAAAGTTTCCTTCTTATCGAGTAAAGCAAAATTCATTGAGCTATTCTTGAGGATGCTCTGGGCGATGATTTGCTCTTTTGCTATTACACTTTAATTGGAAAGCAAAATCACCATTGTTGAGATTTGCAAAAGCATACTTCTCCCAAACACAGGGCTCATTCCCATCTTTTAGGTTTTTATTTGGTTGTAGCTTTTATTATTTAACATTGATTTTCCCTGGTTATGTCGCAGTGCTATTTTCATGGAGACAACGGGGCAGTTTGTGGTTAATTTTGCTTTTTCATTTCAAAAATATTTTGACAATGCATCACTTGGGGGCTTTTACTGCACATTCAAAAGAAGTCTCTGTTGTGGCAGAGGACATGGAGTGGACATATTATAAAACATAAGTAATAATAACGCTTCCCGTTCACATCACATCTATCATCCAGAGGGGCCCAAAGTGCTCCACACACGGCAGGGAAGGATTGTTATACAGCAGGCCTGAAAGTTCACACAATTGTACTGCATAAAATGCCAATCAAATGTCAGTTTCCAGTATTATGCCTAAAATTCTGGGAGCTGAGACATATCCTCTATCTCTAAAGCTGGAAGAAAAAAAAAAAATGTCGACACTTGGTGAGGTGGAAGGTTAGACAGGCCTTGTTAATCTCATTCATTCATTCCAGGCAACCCTCTCTTCATTGCAAAGTGGTTTGGAATGATCAAACTTTGCTTCTGTGCCTGGAGATAAACTTCCTTGATTTAGTCTATATATATAGCCTCACCTCATTACCCTACTTCACCCCTAGCGCTGGCAATGAAATGTAAGCCAACCACTCTACTTGACCTTCTTCTGTCACTTCAAGATTAGTTGACTGGAACTCCAAGGCCCCTCAGGTGGTAGGAAAAGGCATCTGGCCTTCTTTTTTTTTTTGCGGTACGCGGGCCTCTCACTGTTGTGGCCTCTCCCGTTGCGGAGCACAGGCTCCAGATGCGCAGGCTCAGCGGCCATGGCTCACGGGCCCAGCCGCTCCGCGGCATGTGGGATCTTCCCGGACCGGGACACGAACCCGTGTCCCCTGCATCAGCGGGCAGGCTCTCAACCACTGCGCCACCAGGGAAGCCCTGGCCTTCTTTGAGTAATATTGGACCCCTTGGCCTTTACTTAAGGCTCATATTTTTCCACCTGATCCCTGTGATTGGTGTCCCATCTTTCTGAGCTTTGCCTCCCTGGTTGCCTTGGTCTCTTGAGTTGCATTAGTCTCCACATTCGTGTTAGGCCATGAGTCTCCTGAAAATAGATATAAGCCTCACGTTTTCTCCATGCTCAGTGAAACTCCAAGAAGGGAAAGGGAACTAAATTTCATTGCACAATTACATTTTCACTTGAAAACTTTCAACTTCCATTTAGCCAATGTGTATTTACTGTTTGCCTGTATTGTGCCAAATACTGTTTGAAATATTGTCTGCTTGGAGATTTCAGTCTAAGTCTTAGAAAATCCTGCCAGAGAGGTAGTGTTATTCCATCTCACAGAAGAGGAAGCAGAGTCTCAGATTAAGTCTGCGGTTTCATAGATAGAACTTCCTGGGATCAAAAGACATGCTTTGGACAAGCAGTGTGCTTTTGGCCATATGAATCTGTGATTCTCTTTTTGTGTCTCTCACTTGCTGCCTTCTCTATGATTTTTAATAGATTAAAATAATAAATGAAGCCTACAAATCCTTCCTTATCTTTCGTTAATTGTTACTGATGCATGGAACCTTATCATTAAGAAGAACCTTTCATAAATATTATATAGATTGGAGAATAGAGGCCACACACACAGAGTCAGGCATGCTCCTATCTAGCTGAGGTCTTTTTCCTTTAGCAGCAATCCCTGTTTACCTTTCCAGAAGAGGGGAGGCTTTGACCATTTATTATTTCTTAAGTTATTGACCATTTTTTCCTCCTTACTCTGTCCACAGTCTCCTGCCTGCCTACCTAAAGTGAGATGAGGTCAGAGGAGTTCTCACTACGTGATTGCAAAACTCCCACATGGAAGATAACGCAGACCTTTTTCCCTTCTAGCATTCTTTCCTCACTTTCCATATATCATTAAAGGAAAAGGGAGCAACTCTGATCAGAAAATGTGCAGGTGGATCCTCCCCTTTTGCTAGGACAGTTACACACATTGTACAATCTAGGTACACTTGGAAGCTACAAGGTATACTCAAATAATTGCATTTTTTAAATAGTTGTGGACAAGCAAGAACCTTTTATTCTCCCTACACAGCCAAAGCCCAGAAGAAATAAACAGAGAAGCGCTGATAATTGTTTCTCTGATGTCAATTTAAGGTCAGATACAACAAAATCTCTTTAACATGATGTAGAACATATCACTGAAAAAGCATTAGATGAGAAAGACAGTCACTGGATAAATTGCAAAACAAGAGACAGGAGTCTTGACTGCACTGGCTGTGATATCGTTACTAAAATAAAGAAGTCTGGCCAATTTTTAATATTTCAGTTAAGATGAGGGCTATTACGTTGGGTTATTTCTTGTTTTTTAATAGGACTTTATGCTAGATTCTTGCCTAGAAAGATTATGAGGAAGCAATAGACAATAGTGGTTAAGAATCCAGTCCCTAGAATCAAGTGGCTGAAGTTCACAGACAAGCTTCACTGGTGCTTATTAAGCATGTGGCATTGGGCAAGTTACTTAACAACTGTGCTTCGAACGCCATACTTTTGAGATTTTTAAGAAGGCTTCATCATGTAAGCATGATCGATCATTAACTCCATTTCTAGCCCCTCTCCTTCTCTTGGAATGGGCTGAAAATTCCAACCTTCTCATATCGACTTAGTCTTCGTGGTGACCGAATCCCATCCAGGAGTCCACTAAGATTCATCAAAGCAAAAGACACTGCTGTCACCCAGGAAATTCCAAGGGATATAGGAGGTCTGTGCCAGGAACCAGGAGCAAAGACCAGCAGGCTTTACTGCTTATTAACCGTGTGACATTGAGCAAGTAATTTAACATCCCTGCCCTTCATCTGTGAACGGATAGTAAGTGAAAATAAAGTTGATGAGATTTAACTCGTAGCTTCTTGTTAAGAAAAAGTCCGAAGTTCTCAACTAGAGAGGTGTTGCCTCAGAGGACATTTGGCAATGACTGGAGATATTTTTGATTGTCACGACTTGTGCGTATGTTGGGAGGTGTGGGGTGTGGGTGTTGTTACTGACATCTAATAGGTAGAGGTCAAGGATTCAGCTAAACATCCTACAGTACACAGGACAGCCTTCCACAGCAAATAATCACTCAACCCAAAATGTCAATTGTGCCAAGGTTGAGAAATCCTGGATTAAATGATGTGACATACATAAAGTCCTCAGAACTCATAGAAAACACCTAGTAAGTGTTAGCCATTGTCATTATTCATTATAAAGCTCAGTTGCCTTGGAGACTATTATTCCTCAAAAAGAATTTTTGGGTTTTTACTTTGATAAATAAACGGCATCTTCGTATTAAATCTGATTGCCCCCACCAACACTTCAACTCCATCTATGTTCTGCTGTAACCCCCATCTCACCATTTTCATGTCTTGTTGTTTTGGTTTTTTTTCTGCACACACACTCTTTAAACTAGACACATGTTTATGCTGCCCTAATTACTAGAATTTCAGTACTTTACTTCTGCCATACCTGGATCAGTCTCCTGCTAGCTTATCCACATAGCTTCTCCTCTTTAAATTCCTGCTCAAGACTTAGTTCCACATTCAGTTTATCTACCTGGTTTTAGCATTCCACCATTCTACCACTCTCCATCTCCTTCACTGTCAGGCATTCATTGAAACTAGCACACAAGTGATGTAATTTCTGCTTCATGTGGGTTTGCTTTATCTCACAATTAAGGAAGGAAGAAATATCTTTCATTTATTCTGTGCCTGCGTGTATATAAATTTTCATGTATATAAAATTAGAATAGAAACAAGTTAAAAAACAAAATTAGGACATACTAAATATCCACCTACCTCCAATTTCTTATGATTCTTTGCCTGCTTCTTTGACTATATTTCTCTATCTTTCGAATAAAGGTTGCTACCCTATTTAAAGGAAAGAAATCTTGAAACTGTCGTTGTTTTGAATTCACACACCTTCCAAATAAGGCTGAGCCTACATCTAGAGCTCCCCATGCTTTCTAGAGGCTGGTAATGTATCAATAATAGAGGCTGGCTCTCAGTAATGAGGCAAGAATTTATTTTTATAAAATTATGTAAATACAAGTCAAGTTACCTGCTGGCTCCATTTTTTCCTAGGTAGGCATTACCTGTGATTATAAACATACAGTTGAGTACACACTTAAGTAATACTGTAATTCCACGGCTGACTTAATGTTTGTTCTCAGTTTATCTCAATTTCTCTTCCAAAGTCAATACATAATCCTTTGGGTATCCATGTGACCCTCGCTGTTACTCACTGAACATATTTACTCCTGTGTGTCTGCCAATCTGAATTAATTGGTCATTAAAACAGTTCCTTGTGCAATTTTCAGCAAAGCTCCTAACCTTCCAAAATAAAAAAAGTTTGAAAGACTGAGTTAGGTTTACCATCTTTTCACGTGGAAATGATTTTGAAATCCTTTGCTAGAGAAAGGCTTTAGGGTTTCTTTCGGTAGTGACTTCATACAGTGACTCTCAGGAAATATATATTGTGTGTGCTTTTGAGAATTTATTGTGTGCTGGCCTGGTCCATGGAGACATCATTCCCTTGAGTAGCTGGGCCTGGTAACCAAAAACACTGTGTAGCAGGACCAGAGACAAACTGGATTTTAGAGTACCTCATGCTCTGGTCTGCTACTGCGCCTCAGTCTCTGCCCTCCGGAGACAAGAACCATGCAGATAGGGTCTGTGGGATTCTGACACTGTCAGCAGACTGGTCAGAAAAAGGAGCTAGCAGGAAGTTCTCATAGAGCTAGCCTCCCGGTCCATGGCTCTAGAAGGCTGGTTGCAGATTTTTGTCTGCTTATCATTTTCATCAGATCTGACTTGGATTTTAAAAATAGATATAGCTGTAATATCAGGTCCCATGGAAGCCTGTTGAATTCATCAGGAATAAAGAGAAACATTCAAAAGAAATCTTTGGTTTATGGTAGCCAGTATTTCCAAGATGGGACAGAATTTAGCTCGGCCATCCCAGCTAACCTCAGTAAGTACAGGACACCTGAATGTACAGATGAATGTTTGTCTTGCCTATGGAAGTCCACTTCATCCAAATATCGTTTGGTGTTCTCCTTTTGTAAATGTAAATAATTGTTTTTGCTAATGGTTTATTTTGTTTTGGACAAAATCGATTTGGGAAATTAAGCCTGTTTTTCAATTAGAAATAAACAAATTGCACAAAGTAGTTGTATTGCCTAGTGTATCCCTAGAATGACTGATTCACGTAAAGAAGGTGCAAAAATACACTTAATCCCATTACAAATTAGAATAATGATCCACAAACCCAGATTATGCCTCAGAGCTCCTGATGTCTTAGAAAGAATAATGATTTGGAGAATAAAAATTTGAGCCATTGGGCTTCCCTGGTGGCGCAGTGGTTGAGAGTCTGCCTGCTGATGCAGGGGACACGGTGTTCGTGCCCCGGCCCTGGAAGATCCCACATGCCGCAGAGCGGCTAGGCCCGTGAGCCATGGCCGCTGAGCCCGCACGTCTGGAGCCTGTGTTGCGCAACTGGAGAGGCCACAACAGTGAGAGGCCCGTGTACCGCAAAAGAAAAAAACAAAACAATTTGAGCCATAATTCTAGATTGATTACAGTAGTTATGCAAATGTAATTATAATTTTCTGCGCAGAAAAACATATTTAAATAGAAAGCACAGCAATGATCTTATTCAGAAGCTACTCTAGTGAATACTTTTACTGTAAAGAAGAGTTTGGTATATTTTAATAATTGTCGGGCAACCATTATGATTGTATTACTGTACTGTGTAATTTTCTTGAATTGGATATGTCTCTCTCTTTGTACGATTTTAATTACCAAAAGTAATGACAAACCTTAGTAAATATGCTAATTGTACACAATAGCAGTTTTCTCCATGCAGGCATAAAATTCTTGAAAGAGTTTTTGCATCTCTAAAGGAAGAATGTGCAGGGAACTCAACTCATACCAAAGCCACTGAGGACAGCTTATATCTGCTCTGAGGTTCATTAAAACGTGGGGTGTCCTCCTCACAGCAAATAAATTTCAAACAAGTTATTTTTTATGCTTTGAGGCTCTAGTTACCTTGACTCTAGCTCTTGTATGATTTACTGAATGAGAGAGTTGGAGAATTTGAACTTGAGCCTAGTCTGATAATGACTTTAAATTAACAATCTGAAGACTTCTCCATTATGTTAGTAATAAAAACTGACTTCCTTTTGGAACTGGTTGGATGACTCTGAGATCTGTGTATGAAAAAAGGTTGTTCAATATGGAGATAGATGTGGCAGGGGATCTGGAGGGCCAGGGGTCAGAGAGCCTTGCTACAAACTAACTCTATATTTGATACGAGTCTTCTCGTTTAAAAAGAAGAGAGAGAGGGATTGTTCAATGATTTCTGTAATGCCCTCCATCTCTAATGTTCTTTGAATCCAATCCTAGAGATTCTTCTTGATTTGGTGTCTTTAGTGTGAACCTTCTGTGCTCACTGACAATAGAGATTCTGTCAAAGCCACCAAAGTTCCACTAATGACAAGAGGTCATCAAGAACTATAGTAGCTCTCCTGGCCATGGTGACTTTCCTGAGCTCGTGAAAAGTCTGCACATGAGGTAGAGCCAAAGCTGAACATATTTGGCTATTTCCATAAATATTACTTAAATATTGCAATAATCTAAGGAGACTTTCAGCTAAACTCTTAGTGAATAATTGAACTTTTTGGAAAAAGTAGTAGCATAGGATTATTGATTAAGGCCATGTTGAGCTTTCTGACTCACAGTGATTTGCTAGCTTGCACAGGGGTTTTACATCATTAATTTATTATGAAAAAAATCATCTGGCAATAAACCAGTGGACACAGTTTGCGTATTATTAGACCAATGACAGTTTGCTTCATCAACCAACTAGCTATAGATATGTGAAGATTGGGGAAAGAGCCGTAACATTGAACCCAAAGACACTCTGCAAGGACTTAAAGTTTAGGTTTGAGTGAGTGAGATGGTCCCCACCTGACTTAAGGTCACGGCTTACACAGCAGCACATAGTTGAACAGAGGAGAGACAGCTGTAAAAGAGTCTTCTCTTTCTGATGTGCTGAAATGGTGAGACATCAGCAGTACAATTTGTTTTCTTTTAATATTTTCAAAAAATGAAAGATATGGGTGTTAAAAAAATAACAGGATATTAAAAAACTTCTCTAATGACAAAAATAAACACAGATCTACAGAAAAAAAATAGAAACTCTTCTACTCACTTGAAAACTTTATAATTAAAATTGATAACACCCTCCCCCAACCAAACACATACACCCTCAGTGACATTATGCTCTGATAATGTAGAGTAATCTGGTTGTTTCAGATAGGAAAAGTGTTGAGTAATCTTATATTTTTTATATAATTAGCAGACCAGAAAGGTAAACTCTAATCCTGAAGTTACCTTTCCCCTCCAATGACTGTTGCCTAACAGATATGTCATCCTATTCCAAGTCACTTAGAAAACCTCGTGATTGGTCAATGCTATTTTTTTTTTAATTGGGGTATAGTTGCTTTATAATGTGTTACTTCCGGCTGTACAGCAAAGTGAATCAGCTACATGTATACATATATCCCCTCTTTTTTGGATTTCTTTCCTGTTTAGGTAACCACAGAGCATTGAGTAGAGTTCCCTGTGCTATACAGCAGGTTCTCATTAGTTATCTATTTTATACATAGCAATGTATATATGTCAATCCCACCCTGCCAATTCATCCCACTCACCCTTTATCCCCTTGGTGTCCATACGTTTGTTCTCTACGTCTCTGTTTCTATTTCTGCTTTGCAAATAGGTTCATCTGAACCATTTTTCTAAATTCCACATATATGCATTAATATACAATATTTATTTTTCTCTTTCTGACTTACTTCACTCTGTATGACAGTCTCTAGGTCCATCCAACATCTCTATAAATGACCCAGTTTTGTTCCTTTTTGTGGCTGAGTAATATTCCATTGTATATATGTGCCACATCTTCTTTATCCATTTATCTGTCAGTGGACGTTTAGGTTGCTTCCATGCCCTGGCTACTGTAAATACTGCTGCAATGAACATTGGGGTGCATGTGTCTTTTTGAATTATGGTTTTCTCTGGGTATATGCCCAGTAGTGGGATTGCTGGGTCATACAGTAGTTCTATTTTTAGTTTTTTAAGGAAACTTCATACTGTTCTCCATGGTGGCTGTATTAAGTTACATTCCCACTAACAGTGCAAGAGGGTTCCCTTTTCTCCACATCCTCTCCAGCATTTATTGTTTGTAGACTTTTTGATGATGGCCATTGAGGTGACACTTCATTGTAGTTTTGATTTGCATTTCTCTGATACTTAGTGATGTTGAGCATCTTTTCATGTGCCTCTTGGCTATCTGTATGTCTTCTCTGGAGAAATGTCTTTTTAGATCTTCTGCCCAGTTTTTTGATTGTATTGTTTGTTTCTTTGATATTCAGTTGCATGAGCTGTTTATATATTTGGGAGATTAATCCCTTGTCAGTGGCTTCGTTTGCAAATATTTTCTCCCATTCTGAGGGTTGTCTTTTCATCTTGTTTATGGTTTCCTTTGCTGTGCAAAAGCTTATAAGTTTAATTACGTCCCATTTGTTTATTTTTGTTCTTATTTCCATTACTCAAGGAGGTGGATCAAAAAAGATCTTGCTGTGATTTATGTCAAAGAGTGTCCTTCCTATGTTTTCCTCTAAGAGTTTGATAGTGTCTGGCCTTACATTTAGGTCTTCAATCCATTTTAAGTTTATTTTTGTGTATGGTGTTAGGGAATGTTCTAATTTCATTCTTTTACATGTAGCTGTCCAGTTTTCCCAGCACCACTTATTGAAAAGACTGTCTTTTTTCCATTGTATATTCTTGCCTCCTCTGTCGTAGATTAGGTGACCACAGATGCATGGGTTTATCTCTGGACTTTCTATCCTGTTCCATTGATCTATATTTCTGTTTTTGTGCCAGTACCATATTGTCTTGATTACTGTGGCTTTGTAGTGTAGTCTGAAGTCAGGGTGCCTGATTCCTCCAGCTCCATATACCCATTTATGATAAAAACTCTCCAGAAAGTGGGCATAGAGGGAACCTACCTCAACATAATAAAGGCCATATATGACAGATCCACAGCAAACATCATTCTCAATGGTGAAGACTGAAAGCGTTTCCTCTAAATCACGAGCAAGACAAGGATGTCCACTCTTGCCACTATTATTCAACACAGTTTTGGAAATTCTAGCCACAACAATCAGAGAAGAAAAAGAAATAAAAGGAAAACAAATTGGAAAAGAAGACATAAAACTGTCACTGTCTGCATATGACATGATACTATACATAGAGAATCCTAAAGGTGCCACCAGAAAAGTACTAGAGCTAATCAATGAATTTGGTGAAGTTGCAGGTTACAAAATTAATGCACAGAAATCCCTTGCATTCCTATACACTAATGATGAAATATCTGAAAGAGAAATTAAGGAAACACTCCCATTTACCACTGCAACAAAAAGAATAAAATACCTACGAATAAACCTACCTAGGGAGACAAAAGACCTGTATGCAGAAAACTATAAGACACTGATGAAAGAAATTAAAGATGATACCAACCGCTGGAGAGATATACCATGTTCTTGGATTGGAAGAATCAGTATTGTGAAAATGACTCTGCTACCCAAAGCAATCTACAGATTCAATGCAATCCCTGTCAAATTACCAATAGCATTTTGTACAGAACTAGAACAAAAAATCTTAAAATTTGTATGGAGGCACAAAAGACCCCCAATAGCCAAAGCAGTCTTGAGGGGGATAAACGGAGCTGGAGGAATCAGACTCCCTGACTTCAGACTATACTACAAAGCTACAGTAATCAAGACAATATGGTACTGGCACAAAAACAGAAACATAGATCAATGGAACAAGATAGAAAGCCCAGAGATAAACCCACGCACCTATGGTCAACTAATCTATGACAAAGGAGGCAAGGATATACAATGGAGAAAAGACAGTCTCTGCAATAAATGGTGCTGGGAAAACTGGACAGCTACATGTAAAAGAATGAAATTAGAACATTCCCTAACACTATACACAAAAATAATCTTAAAATGGATTGAAGACCTAAATGTAAGGCCAGACACTATCAAACTCTTAGAGGAAAACATAGGAAGGCCACTCTTTGACATAAATCACAGCAAGATCTTTTTTGACCCACCTCCTTGAGTAATGGAAATAAAAACAAAAATAAACAAATGGGACGTAATTAAACTTATAAGCTTTTGCACAGCAAAGGAAACCATAAACAAGACGAAAAGACAACCCTCAGAATGGGAGAAAATATTTCCATACGAAGCTACTGACAAGGGATTAACCTCCCAAATATTTAAACAGCTCATGCAGCTCAGTATTAAAAAAAAAAAAACCCAATCCAAAAATGGGCAGAAGACCTAAATAGACATTACTCCAAAGAAGACATACAGATGGCCAAGAGGCACATGAAATGCTGCTCAACATCACTAATTATCAGAGAAATACAAATCAAAACTACAATGAGGTACCACCTCACACCCGTTAGAATGGGCGTCATCAGAAAATCTACAAACAACAAATGCTGGAGAGGGTGTTGCATTGTTGGTGGGAATGTAAATTGATAGAGCCACTATGGAGAACAGTATGGAGGTTCCTTAAAAAACTAAAAATAAAATTACCATATGGTCCAGCAATCCCACTACTGGGCATATACCCAGAGAAAACCATAATTCAAAAAGACACATGCACCCCAATGTTCATTGCAGCACTATTTACAATAGCCACGTCATGGAAGCTACCAAAATGCCCATCGACAGATGAATGGATAAAGAAGATGTGTTACATCTATACAATGCAGTATTACTCAGCCATAAAAAGGAATGAAATTGGGTCATTTGTTGAGACGTGGATAGATCTAGAGACTGTCATACAGAGTGAAGTAAGTCAGAAAGAGAAAAACAAATATCGTATGTTAACACATATATGTGGAACCTAGAAAAATGGTACAGATGAACCAGTTTGCACGGCAGAAATTGAGACGCAGATGTAGAGAACAAACGTATGGACCCCAAGGGGGGAAAGTGGCGGGGGGGGTGAGGGTGGACGTGTGATGAATTGGGCGATTGGGATTGACATGTATACACTGATGTGTATAAAATTGATGACTAATAAGAACCTGCTGTATAAGAAAATAAAATAATTAAAAAATAGAGTAGAGTTTTATGTACAAATAACATTGAAATGAGATTACTAGATTACATTTGTACATTTTTAGTAATGCAACGAATATGCTCTATGAGCAAAAAATGTCTGAGATTAGGTACTTGAAGTACCTAATTATGGAACAGGGCATTTTATCCATTGCTTGAAAGGTGGGCATACCAACAAGTTGAGATGAGGGAAAGAGCAACTAGGAGGTCAAGGGAGAGAATTCATACAAAGGTTCAGGGAATGACAAAGAATAGGGTTAGGGTGGTGTGTGGAGTGTGTACAGGGAGATATATAACAAAATCTGGGAAAGCACATGGTGGGCAGATGATAGAGAACCTGCTAAGGGGTTTAGACTTGTTCTGCAGGCATTAGAGAGCCATTGATTTTTTTTCAAGACAGGGAATGGAATTATTACAAGCTGCGCTTCAGGAAAACAACTCAACCAGCTGGTTGTAAAATGATCTAAGGGAGGGACTGGAAGCCAAGCAACCACTGAAGAGACAATTGCAGTAATTCAAGAAAGAAGTAATGAGAATCAGAACTAGTGGCAGTGGGAATGGGTTGTAGGCAAGGGGGACGTTGCTGAATCAGCAGGACTTGTCCACTGATTGAAAGAGGGTTGAGGAGGGGGCCGGTGTGGCCACAGTGAGCGCGGGGCGGGGCGCTCCGACCTCCCTACAAGCGCCCAGAATCAGACTCCTGGACCTGACCCGGAAGCCAAGAAGGGGGCGCGGGCCCGGAAGCAGGAAACCGTGCTGGGTGAGCGCCGGGCACGCGGGCGGCGCTGTCGCCGGAATTAAAGCTGGACTCCCATTCAGGACAAACAGACCTGTAATTCCTGGTGTGATGAGAGAGTGGGATTTGCTGTCCTGAAGTCATTAAGCTTGGGCCCTGGTTCCTCTTCATGAGAGACTAGGGAGGTGGAAGACTTAGAATCTGAGAATAAAAGAAGGGTGCCTTCCGCATGGATGACATCCCAGGTGGCTGAAAAGAGGACGGTGCAGGTGAAGACCCCCAAAAGGAGGAGAAGAGCCACGGCGCCAGTGGCTGCAGCAAGACTTCCTGCCGTGAGGACTGTGTACTGCATGAATGAAGCTGAAATCCTGGACGTTGCTCTGGGGATCCTGATTGAGGGCGGAAAACAGGAAAAGCCATTGGAACAGCTGCCTCTGGCAGGCGCTGATAAGCCAGAGCACTTCCCAGCCAGCTCAGCGCCACCGTCCCGGAGGCCCGCCCGGAGCAGAAGTGGGGACAGCGAGGACAGCGAGGACGAGGACTGTGGGGAAGACGGCCCTCCTCCGGGGCCTGCGGCTTCTGACGCGGCCTGCAGCAGAGGCCTCGGGGGAGGACCAGGATGCGCTCAAATCTGTCAGAGAGATTTTTCAGCTAAGGGACAAACTTCCAGGACTTTCTGCCCAGAGTGGCTGAAGGAAGCTGGGTTTCCCTCTTGGCCTGAACGCTGCCCTCAGACTGTCACGGCTTCTGCTCCCAGCTTTGCGCCTCTCTGGTCTGCGCAGATTCACCTTGGGAAGTGAGGAATCAGAATGAGCTCCCGTTAGAGATCCTCCCTGCACTGTGCTCCCTCCTCGCTCAGAGGGTCTGGGATCCCCACAGTCTGTTGTGTTCTGTTACCTGGTTCCAGGGAGATGAGGTTGTGGTGGTCAACTTACTGGAACCAAAGAGTCAACTTAATAATTTTTAAAGAAAAACAAGTACGGCTGCTAAAAACACTGTAATTCCTACTGTTTGGCCTCCCTAAGGAGGACGCCTATTTTAAAAATAGCTTCCATCACGAGGCAGTCAATCAGTCTGTGAGCCCTTGCTCGTCCAGCGCTGAACCAGACATCGTGCCACAGTGCTGGGCTCTGTCTAGGAGCCTGAGGCTCAGTGTACAGATTGGGAAGCCTCCTGACCAATCAGACAGGCCTCCTCCCCCCGAGCTGCCACCTTTCTTCCACTTGGTGGCCTCGGCCTTGGTCCCTGGACAGTCGGAAAGCAAGAGTGGGACAGGAACCCAAAGGAGACACCAAGGACAAGGCATCACACTAGAGTCTGTGTTTCTGCTTCTGTATTCAGTGTGGCTTTTGACAGGCATAGGATGAGGCAATCACGTGCTGTACAGGTTTTCAATATATAGGTGCTGAAAAATACACAAAATTCCCCAGTGGGGGAAAAAAAAAAAGAAAGTGAGGGTTGAGAATGAAGAGGGTGGCTATCCAAGTGAAAGGGTGCAGACAGAGGAAGTTCCACAGGCTTAAGTACTTATTGAAGATCCGTTACATATAAGAACAATGTTAGTCATCGATGACGAAAGAGACAACTAAGGTATGATTTCAGCTTTACTTAACATGTATTTATTGTGTTATTTCAATAGCACAAGGTTAGTGGTTAGCTAATACTTTCAAGAAGTTCTCTGCAGTGCAAAACAGATTCCAATAAAACCAACAAGTCAAAGTGTGATGAAAATAATAGCCTTGGCAGTAAGTTTTTCTCAGGTGACGAATTAGAGGAAAAGCATTCGAAGCAGGGGCTTCAGCATGAGCAAAGGTCTATAGTTGTGAACATGCACAGTGTTTTAGAGAATTTGGTGCAGACACAGGGTAATTAGAATGCAGGGAATAGTAGAAGACGAGGATGGGAGTAATTTAGAGTAGATGTTTAGAGAATATTGGATACGCCACAAAAGAGGTTAGACTATAATTCTCTGGGTCATGGGATGCTCTGGAAGAGTGTGGTTTTGTTGTTTGTTTTGTTTTTAGCAGTAACGTGAAATTGTTTGCATTTTTGAAAGATAATACTGGTGAAGAGTGGACGGTCGATTCAACAGTATGAAATCTGAAGCCATTGGATACCAGTGAGTAGATTCTCACAATTATCCAGGTAGACAATGCTGTTCATGGCCTGAAGAAAAACAGTGGGCTGGTAAAAAGGGGGAAAAAATTTAGAGCTATTTCAGAGGTGAAGCACGTTTGCATCCTCTCAAGTATTAGGAATCAAAATCTAACACTTGTATAAAAGTCTATCTCTTCTTTAAAGATAATCGCTTTTTCTGCTCCCCACAGTATATCATATTTTTGTTCTGCATAGCATTCGGTTATATTAACATTATGGTTCCTTCCGGCCAGTTTCCTACTATCTTTTCACAGTGGGTATTTACATTATGAGGATTATTTTGTCTGGCACTTGATAAGAACATGATCTATCGATTGATAATTCCTTTATTGTATTCTTTGCAGCAGGAATACTAAATAAATTTAAAATATTCAATAATGAACTAAGAAAAAAGATAGTTTTATGAAGCATTTATCATTCCGTTGGTTACTGTGGATTATTACTGGCTGCAGGGTGACAGCCTGCCCCACTGTTTTCTACACTGTGGTGCCCTCATGATGCCATGTTTAAACAATGAGCTTTTCAAGCTGTGGATCTGTGGAATGCTGAAAATGTTTCCAGCGCTTTAGCAATGAGATGGGCAATAAGCTTTTACCTCCCTCTGTCTTTCCTGCAGAATTCTAAATTATTTTAATTTGCACTTTAGATGCATATAGTAAGAAATGAATATGAATAATCTGTGATGATGTTTGGGAGACAGAATGTACCTAATATTCTCTGCCCGGACCATAATTCAGAGTGTCAAATTACCTACATTATTATTACAAACTAGTGTGTGTTAATTCACCTATCTTCAAGTTGTTGATTTGAGAGGCAAAGGAAGCGGGGAAGAGAGAGTAAAGAGATGGCTTTGAAAAACTGTGCATTTTCAGAGGAAGAATATAAATAAGCAATTCAAGATTGAATACAGAAACCCCACTTTTGTGAGCCATAAAATTTTGATATGCCAAGTAGCCTAAATTGGGAATACTGAAAAGACTCAAGAAAACTACAGCAACCACTAAACACAAAAATAATTTGCCTCCCCCCAAAAATGTCTCATACAAATTGACACCAGAGAGTGCCACATTTTTTAAAATATATGTCCTTGTGAGTTTTGAAAGACTAAGAAATGGATTGCAGAATGACAGACGCTTATTATGGAGTACAATAAATATTTTATTATAACTGAAAGAGTCATGAAACACAAGTCTTTCCTCAGGTTCAAGGGTTTATATAAAATGCCTATCTGACCCTGTCACTGCCCTGCTTCAAAGGTTTAAGGTGCCTGAGTTCCTTAAAATGAACTACAAGGTTCTTTCTGATCTAACCCCTGCCTATCTCTTCATCTTCTTTTATCTCTACCGTCTCACCAGTGTAAACTTTGTACTCCAGCAATAATCTACTTGCCCTTCCTTCATCCAATTCACCATGCCTTTTCCTGGCCCTCTAGATTTCTTCTCATAGTGCAAATCAATCCTTATTGCATTGTGTTTAAATTGTACATTTCTAGCTCTCCAACTAGATTTCGTCAAGAAATATTTCTGGGCTTCCCTGGTGGCACAGTGGTTGAGAGTCCGCCTGCCGATGCGGGGGACACGGGTTCGTGCCCCGGTCTGGGGAGATCCCACATGCCGCGGAGCGGCTGGGCCCGTGAGCCATGGCCGCTGAGCCTGCGCGTCCGGACCCTGTGCTCCGCAACGGGAGAGGCCACAGCAGTGAGAGGCCCGCGTACCGCAAAAAAAAAAAAAAAAAAAGAAAGAAATATTTCTAAATGAGAGGGGGCATCTGTTAAGCCAAGGGGAACCAAAATGTTCCATCCTTGATATTCTATCTGAAATAACATAAAAGTGTATACTGTTCGTTATGTCTAGAAATACCTTGTGGAATTGCTCATCATTTCTGACCCATAGCCCCCCGGGGATTATTGGAAATATTATCTGTTTCAGATGTAATCCTCAAAGATCACTATGTTATGGTTTGTAAGTTTTAAAACAAGGTTGTAAAAAATTAATAAACAATTTTAAAGTTTACAATAGACTTCAGGAAAATTGAGTTAAACATGTGAATCAAAAAGACACATCAGTGTTCAAGGATGGCCTATGTGCCCATTTATATTGAACATTTTGCAAATTATTTTTTTGGATAACTGCTTTGCAGCTTCAAGGAGGTTGCCAACAGATTTTATCAACTTTCAAATAAGGATGAATGGATATTACAGGGATTGAGAATAAATATTACATCGACAAGATTAGACACTCATTTCCTCACACTGGCAAAATGTAATAGAGACATCACAAATTTAAGAAATAAAATGGCTTTCTGAAGTAGCAGAAATTCGTGGTTGGCATTATGAATATAGATGCTTAACAGGAGTAAGGAAATGTACAAATTGCCTTTTGTGATGTTGTTCCAAAGTTGAAAGCAAACGAGCTGCATGATCTTAACAAGCTATATCTTCCCCCCATGCATCTGTGCTCTCAGGCATAGCTTAAAACAGTCGCACTAGAATTAGGGTCAGAAGATATGTAGCCTGCATGCCACCTCTGCCACTATCCCCTCTTGTGCCCATAGCAGACAGTGATGGATAATTAATTGGAATACTCTCTTCCACTGAGCCTCAGAACCCTACTCAACAATTTAGAAAACCACTGCTCTTATACAGGAGTTGACTATGAGAAAAACTAACTTGTTTTCCAGTTCTCAAATTCCGTGAATCCCTCAGTCTAAACTCTAAATCATAAGCAAGCTCCTCCTTTGGAATGGGCAATATGAGATAGCTTCTGATATGATAAAGAACTTGAGGCTTTTTTAATGTTTACCTAGATTCCTTTGAGCTTTCCAGACTTTCTGCAATATCACTGTCTGGTATTTGTTCTGCCTTTGTAACTTTTCCCCGGAACTTCATTTTCATTTATTATTCATCTCTTCCCTGACCCCAAGCCTGTGAGGTCAGTAGAGCACAGAGTTAAGCTAACTCATCTGTGTCATCTTTAGTCCTACAACCAGCAATAAGCCAAGCCCAAACCAGTACACGAATACCTCGACTCCCAGTCTGTTTCTCTGGAATGGCAAAGCGGAGCAAACAGATGAGGGAAGGAGGATGGAAACTCCTCAGAAAACCAGTACCATTCAGGGTAAGCCTTGTCAGCAAAGCCCACTAAACTTTCACATTACACAACAAATGTTTCAGTCTCCCATTCCCACTCTCAAAAAGGCTGTTGAGTTCATACTCTTTTGCTAAAAATTCTGAACTGGGAAGCGAAGCTAGGAAAACGAACATCACTGACATCCTAATACTCTTGCCATTCACGAAGGCCAAAAGCTAAAGTCAGGCCAGGAGGACAAGTGTAGACCAGAGTTAGAGCGTTCTCAGTGTAATTAACAAAGACAGACTTAGCAATGTCTTCGACCAGACAAACCTGTCCAGCCTGGAACTAACACTGGACTCACGATGCTCTCTCAAGTATCAGAAAAATATACCAGGACACTGAAAAAATTGAAACTTTTCCACATCTTACTGTTCTTTTCTCTGAATTTTACATGGAGGTGTATGTATTGGTTTTCTATTAATGCATAACAAATGCAAAAAAACTTACAGGCTTAAAACAGTACGCATTTATTATCTCATGGGTTCTGTGGGTCAGGAGTCAAGGCATGGCTAACTGGGCTCTCTGCTCAGGCTATCAGAAGATTGCAGTCACAGTGTTTGGCTTGCCTGTATTCCTTTCTAGAATCTTAGCAGCATCTTCCCAGCTTAAACAGTTGCGAGAACTCAGTTCTGTGTGGTTGTAAGACTGAGGCTCTCAGCTCCTAGAGGCCACCTGCAGTTCCCTGCCATGTGACCCTTCCATAAGCAGTTCACATCATAGGAGCTTGCTTCTTCAAGGCCAGTCCCCTAAGACTCCAGTCCTCTAAGACTCAGTCTTTATAACCTAATCTGGGGTGTGACACATTTGCTGTTTTATATTAGCTAGAAACCGGTCATGGGACCTGCCTACATTCAAGGGGAGGGGATTACAAAAAGCCTTGGATACCAGGAGGCAGAAATTGTCAGAGATCTCTCTCAGGCCTGTCTGCAACAGTATGTGTGTACTAAAAAGGAAAAAAAAAAGTTATATGTTAGTACTTAAGAACTTAGTTTGTGCCAATTTCTTATTTTCATCTAGTAGCTTACTTAATTTTCACCACTATCTAATGAGTGAATATTACTATTATTGTCTTCATTTTATAGAAGAAGAAACTGAGGCAGAGTTCAAGTGACTTGTCCAAAGCACACAATTGGTCAGAGGTAAAATAGGAACGTGAATGCAGATAATCTGGCTGCAGAGCCCATCTATTTTTTTTTCTCTCAAATAGCATTTTTATTTTTTTCTCCATTTTATAATTTTTTCTAACATTTTTATTGGAGTAAAATTGCTTTACAATGGTGTGTTAGTTTCTGCTGTATAACAAAGTGAATCAGCTATATGTATACATATATCCCCATATCCCCTCCCACTTGCGTCTCCCTCCCACCCTCCCTATCCCACCCCTCTAGCTGGTCACGAAGCACCGAGCTGATCTCCCCGTGCTATGTGGCTGCTTCCCACTAGCTATCTATTTTACATTTGGTAGTGCATATATGTCCATGCCACTCTCTCACTTCGTCCCAGCTTACCTCTCCCCCTCCCTGTGACCTCAAGTCAATTCTCTACGTCTGCATCTTTATTCCTGTCCTGCCCCTAGGTTCTTCAGAACCTTTTTTTTTTAGATTCCATATATATGTGTTAGCATATGATATTTGTTTTTCTCTTTCTGACTTACTTCACTCTGTATGACAGAATCCAGGTCCATCCACCTCACTGCAAATAACTCAATTTCATTTCTTTTTATGGTTGAGTGATATTCCATTGTATATATGCATCACATCTTCTTTATCTATTCATCTGTCGATGGACACTTAGGGTGCTTCCATGTCCTGGCTATTGTAAATAGAGCTGCAATGAACATTGTGGTACATGTCTCTTTTTGAATTACGATTTTCTCAGGGTGTATGCCCAGTAGTGGGATTGCTGGGTCATATGGTAGTTCTATTTGTAGTTTTTTAAGGAACCTCCATACTGTTCTCCATAGTGGCTGTATCAATTTACATTCCCACCAGCAGTGCAATAGGGTTCCCTTTTCTCCACACCGTCTCCAGCATTTATTGTTTGTAGATATTTTTATGACGGCCATTCTGACGAGTGTGAGGTGATAACTCATTGTAGTTTTCATTTGCATTTCTCTAACGATTAGTGATGTTGAGCATCCTTTCATGTGTTTGTTGGCAATCTGTTTATCTTCTTTGGAGGAATGTCTGTTTAGGTCTTCTGCCCATTTTTGGATTGGGTTTTTTTTTTTTTTTTAATATTGAGGTGCGTGAGCTGCTTGTAAATTTAGCAGATTAATCCTTTGTCAGATGCTTCATTTGAAAATATTTTCTCCCACTCTGAGGGTTGTCTTTTCATCTTGCTTATGGTTTCCTTTGCTGTGCAAAAGCTTTGAAGTTTCATTAGGTCCCATTTGTTTATTTTTGTTTTTATTTCCATTTCTCTAGGAGGTGGGTCAAAAAGGATCTTGCTGTGATTTATGGCATAGAGTGTACTGCCTAGGTGCTCCTCTAGGAGTTTTATAGTGTCTGGCCTTATATTTAGGTCTTTAATCCATTTTGAGTTTATTTTTGTGTATAGTCTTAGGGAGTGTTCTAATTTCATTCTTTTACATGTAGCTGTGCATTTCTCCCAGTATCGCTTATTGAAGAGGCTGTCTTCCTCCATTGTATACTCTTGCCTCCTTTGTCAAAGATAAGGTGACCATATGTGCATGGGTTTGTCTCTGGGCTTTCTATCCTGTTCTGTTGATCTATATTTCTGTTTTTGTGCCAGTACCATACTGTCTTGATTCAGACTTGTAGTATAGTCTGAAGTCAGGGAGCCTGCTTCCTCCAGCTCTGTTTTTCTTTCTCAAGATTGCTTTGGCTATTCGGGGTCTTTTGTGTTTCCATACAAATTGTGAAATTTTTTGTTCTAGTTCTACGGAAAATGCCATTGATAGTTTGATAGGGATTGCATTGAATCTGTAGATTGCTTTGGGTAGTATAGTCATTTTCACAATGTTGATTCCTCCAATGCAAGAATATGGTATATCTGTCCATCTGTTTGTATCGTCTTTAATTTCTTTCATCACTGCCTTATAGTTTTCTGCATACAGGTCTTTTGTCTCCTTAGGTAGTTTTATTCCTAGGTATTTTATTCTCTTTGTTGCAGTGGTAAATGGGAGTGTTTCCTTAATTTATCTTTCACATTTTTCATCATTAGTGTATAGGAATGCAAGAGATTTCTGTGCATTAATTTTGTATCCTGCTACTTTACCAACTTCATTGATTAGCTCTAGTAGTTTTCTGGAAGCATCTTTAGGATTCTCTATGTATAGTATCATGTCATCTGCAAACAGTGACAGCTTTACTTCTTCTTTTCTGATTTGGATTCCTTTTATTTCTTTTTCTTCTCTGGTTGCTGGGGCTAAAACTTCAAAAACTATGTTGAATAATAGTGGTGAGAGTGGACAACCTTGTCTTGTTCCTGATCTTAGAGGAAATGGTTTCAGTTTTTCACCATTGAGAACGATGTTGGCTGTGGGTTTGTCATATATGGCCTTTATTATGTTGAGATAAGTTCCCTCTATACCTACTTTCTGGAGGGTTTTTATCGTAAATGGGTGGTGAACTTTGTCGAAAGCTTTTTCTGCATCTATTGAGATGATCATTTGTTTTTTCTCCTTCAATTTGTTAATATGGTGTATCATATTGATTGATTTGTGTATATTGAAGAATTCTTGCATCCCTGGGATAAACCCCACTTGATCATGGTGTATGATCCTTTTAATGTGTTGTTGGATTCTGTTTGCTGGTATTTTGTTGAGGATTTTTGCATCTATATTCATCCGTGATATTGGCCTGTAGTTTTCTTTTTTTGTGACATCTTTGTCTGGTTTTGGTATCAGGGTGATGCTGGCCTCGTAGAATGAGTTTCGGAGTGTCCCTCCCTCTTTTGTATTTTGGAAGAGTTTGAGAAGGATAGGTGTTAGCTCTTCTTTAAATGTCTGATAGAATTCGCCTGTGAAGCCATCTTGTCCTGGGCTTTTGTTTGTTGGAAGATTTTTAATCACAGTTTCAATTTCAGTGCTTGCGATAGGTCTGTTTATATTTTCTGTTTCTTCCTGGTTCAGTCTCAGAAGGTTGTGCTTTTCTAAGAAGTTGTCCATTTCTTCCAGGTTGTCCATTTTATTGGCATATAGTTGCTTGTAGTAATCTCTCATGATCCTTTGTATTTCTTCAGTGTCAGTTGATACTTTGCCTTTTTTCATTTTTAATTCTGTTGACTTGAGTCTTCTCCCTTTTTTTCTTGATGAGCCTGGCTAATGATTTATCAATTTTGTTTATCTTCTCAAAGAACCAGCTTTTAGATTTATTAATCTTTGCTATTGTTTCCTTCATTTCTTTTTCATTTATTTCTGATCTGATGTTTATGATTTCTTTCTTTCTGCTACCTTTGGGGTTTTTTTTCTTCTTCTTTCTCTGATTGCTTTAGGTGTAAGGTTAGATTGTTTATTTGAGATGTTTCTTGTTTCTTGAGTTAGGATTGTATTGCTATAAACTTCCGTCTTAGAACTGCTTTTGCTGCATCCCATAGGTTTTGGGTCATCGTGTTTTCATTGTCATTTGTTTCTAGGTATTTTTTTGTTTCCTCTTTGATTTCTTCAGTGATCTCTTGGTTATTTCATAGTGTATTGTTTAGCCTCCATGTGTTTGTGTTTTTTACAGCCTTTTTCCTGTAATTCATATCTAGTCTCATAGCATTGTGGTCAGAAAAGATACTTTATACGAGTTCAATTTTTTTAAATTTACCAAGGTTTGATTTTTGACCCAAGATATGATTTATCCTGGAGAATATTTCATGAGCACTTGAGAAGAAAGTGTATTCTGTTGTTTTTGGATGGAATGTCCTATAAATATCAATTAAGTCCATCTTGTTTAATGTGTCATTTGAAGCTGTGTTTCCTTATTTATTTTCATTTTGGATGATATGTCTATTGGTGAAAGTGGGGTGTTAATGTCCCCTACTATGATTGTGTTACTCTCGATTTCCCCTTTTATGGCTGTTAGCATTTGCCTTATTTATTGAGGTGCTCCTATGTTGGGTGCATAAATATTTACAATTGTTATATATCTTCTTCTTGCCTTGATCCTTTGATCATTATGTAGTGACCTTTTTTGCCTATTATAATAGTCTTTATTTTAAAGTCTATTTTGTCTGATATAAGAATTGCTACTCCTGCATTGTTTTGATTTCCATTTTCATGGAATATCTTTTTCTATTCCCTCACTTTCAGTCTGTATGTGTCCCTAGGACTGAAGTGGGTCTCTTGTAGACAGCATATATACGGGTCTTGTTTTTGTATCCATTCAGCCAGTCTATGTCTTTTGGTTGTAGCATTTAATCCATTTACATTTAAGGTAATTATCAATATGTATGTTCCTGTTACCATTCTCTTAATTGTTTTGGGTTTGTTATTGTAGGTCTTTTACTTCTCTTGTGTTTCCTGCCTAGAGAAGTTCCTTTAGCATTTGTTGTAAAGCTGGTGTGGTGGTGCTGAATTCTCTTAGCTTTTGCTTGTCTGTTAAGGTTTTAATTTCTCCGTCGAATCTGAATGAGATCCTTGCTGGGTAGAGTAATCTTGGTTGTAGGTTTTTCCCTTTCATCACTTTAAATATGTCCTGCCACTCTCTTCTGGCTTGCAGTTTCTGCTGAAAGATCAGCTGTTAACCTTATGGGGATTCCCTTGTATGTTATTTGTTGTTTTTCCCTTGGTGCTTTTAATATTTTTTCTTTGTATTTAATTTTTGATAGTTTGATTACTATGTGTCTTGGCATGTTTCTCCTTGGATTTATCTTGTATGGGACTGTCTGCACTTCCTGGACTTGATTAACTATTTCCTTTCCCTTATTAGGGAAGTTTTCCACTGTAATCTCTTCAGATATTTTCTCAGAACTTTTCTTTTTCTCTTCTTCTGGGACCCGTATAATTCGAACGTTGGTGCGTTTAACGTTTCCCCAGAAGGCTCTGAGACTGTCCTCAATTCTTTTCATTCTTTTTTCTTTATTCTACTCTGCAGTAGTTATTTCCACTATTTTATCTTCCAGGTCACTTTTCCGTTCTTCTGCCTCAGTTATTCTGCTATTGATTCCTTCTAGAGAATTTTTAATTTCATTTATTGCATTGTTCATCATTGTTTGCTCTTTAGTTCTTCTAGGTCCTTGTTAAACGTTTCTTGTATTTTCTCCATTCTATTTCTAAGGTTTTGGATATCTTTACTATCATAACTCTGAATTATTTTTCAGGTAGACTGCCTATTTCCTCTTCATTTGTTTGTTCTGGTGGGTTTTTACCTTGCTCCTTAATGTGCTGCATATTTCTCTGTCTTCTCATTTTGCTTAACTTACTGAGATTAGGGTCTCCTTTTTGCAGGCTGCAGGTTCATAGTTCCCGTTGTTTTTGGTGTCTGCCCACAGTGGGTATGGTTGGTTCAGTGGGTTGTGTAGGCTTCCTGGTGGAGGGGACTGGTGCCTGTGTTCTGGTGGGTGGGGCTGGATCTTATCTTTCTGGTGGGCAGGGCTGCATCCAGTGGTTTGTTTTGGAGTGTCTTTGAATTTAGTATGATTTTAGGCAGCCTCTCTGCTAATGGATGGGGTTTTGTTCCTGTCTTGCTAGTTGTTTGGAATGGGGCATCTATCCCTGAAGCTTGCTGGCCGTTGGGTGGAGCTGGGTCTTAGCGTTGAGATGGAGATCTTTGGGAGAGCTCTCGCCGATTGTATTATGTGGGGCCGGGAGGTCTCTGGTGGTCCAGTGTCCTGAACTTTGCTCTCCCCCCTCAGTGGCTCAGGCCTGACACCCGGCCAGAGCACCAAGACCCTGTCAGCCACACGCTTCAGAAGAAAAGGGAGAAATAAAGAAGGAAAATAATTAAAATTAAATAATTAAAATTTAAAAATTTAAAAAATTATTAAAATTAAATAGTAATTTTAAAAAAGAGAACAACCAAACCAATAAAGAAATCTACCAATGATTACAAGAGCTAAAAGCTATTCTAAGATAAACATAAAAATCAGAAACAAGTCAATCGCAGACAGTAAACCCCAAGTCTACAGTTGCTCCCAAATTCCACCCCCTCAATTTTGGTTGATTCATTGTCTTTTCAGGTATTCCACGGATGCTGGGTATCTCAAGTTGATTGTGGGGATTTAATCCTCTGCTCCTAAGGCTGCTGGGAGATATTTCCCTTTCTCTTCTTTGTTTGCACAGCTCCTGGGGTCCAGCTTTGGTGTTGCCCCCACCTCTGTGTGTAGGTCACCTGAGGGCATCTGTTCCGCCCAGACCAGATGGGTTTAAAGCAGCACTGATTAGGGGGCTCTGGCTCACTCATGCCAGAGGGAGGGAGGGGTACAGTAGTTATAATTGGAATGCCGGGTGAGCCTGTGATGGCAGAGGCCAGAATGACTTTGCAACAGCCTGAGGCGTGCCGTGTTTTCTCCCAGGGAAGTTGTCCCTGGATCACGCGACCCTGCCAGTGGCGGGCTGCAAAGGCTCCCGGGAGGGGAGGTGTGGATGGTGACCTGTGTTTGCACACAGGCTTCTTGGTGGCTGCAGCAGCAGCGTTAGCATTTCATGCCCATCTCTGGTGTCCAAGCTGATAGCCACGGCTCACGCCCGTCTCTGGAGCTCTTTTAGGCGGTGCTCTGCCTTCTCTGGGCAGACAGGGAAGGAATCCCCTCTCCACGCGCACCCCACAACAGTGGTCTCTTGCCTCTGAGGCAGGTCCATACTTTTCCCCAGACTCCCTGCTGGCTAACTGTGGCACACTAACCCCCTTCAGGCTGTGTTCACGCAGCCAACCCCAGTCCTCTCCCTGGGATCTGACCTCATCCAATGGCCCAAGCCTCAGCTCCCAGCCCCCGCCCGCCCCGGCAGGTGAGCAGACAAGCCTCTCAAGCTGGTGAGTGCTGGTTGGCACCAGTCCTCTGTGCGGGAATCTCTCCACTTTGCTCTCTGCACCCTTGTTGCTGTGCTCTCCTCCGTGGCTCTGAAGCTTCCCCCTCCTCCCGCCCACCCCCCATCTCCACCAGTGAAGGGGCTTCCTAGTGTGTGGAAACTTTTCCTCCTTCACAGCTCCCTCCCAGAGGTGCAGGTCCCATCCCTGTTCTTTTGTCTCTATTTTTCCTTTTGTCTTTTGCCCTACCCAGGTACATGGGGAGTTTCCCGCCTTTTGGGAAGTCTGAGGTCTTCTGCCAGCGTTCAGTAAGTGTTCTGTAGGAGCTGTTCCACATGTAGATGTACTTCTGATGTATTTGTGGGGAGGAAGTTGATGTCCACGTCTTATTCCTCCGCCATCTTGAAATTCCCCCCCCCCGTCTTCTTAACACATTATACATCGCTCTGTGATGATAGCTAACTCTTTTATAGCACCCTCTAAGTGCTTTAGGTATTTTAATTCATTTCAGCCTCCAGTGATTGCACAGGTTTAATATGCATCCTATTTATCCCCTTTAATTTTGACAAGCTGAAAGAGACCATAAAATTTAAACTTGAATATGATTGCTTTCCATGGAAGTCGTAATACATACTATTTATTGACTGGTCGTTTTGCTAAACAATCCATAAATATTATTTCATTTATCCTATAACCTCTCTGGGAGGTAGATATTATGATCCACATTTTGTGATGCGGACACTGAAATTAGAGACATTAAATAGCCATGATTTCTTGGGCTGGGGCTCAAAACCAGTTCTCTTCGAGTCGGAAGCCCAGCTTACCATAACTGTGGTCTGCGATTTATAAGGCACTGCCAAGCTTGTACATCTTCTCTTTCAGCAAAATGTGCTGACTTGTTGGATTTGTTTTGTTGTGGGAAGAAAATAAAAATTTTATATCTTTTTTTATCTTATCTGAAATCGAGCTTCTGTTGTCTGACTTTCACTATTGAACAACTCCTGGTTGACCAAGAAAGCAAATGTGGGAACTTCATTCTGTGGCTGTCTGTCACACATTCTGCCAGAGCTCGTCTGTAACTCCAGAATGTCTTCCTTGCCCATGTTGTGCTCAGACTTCTGAGCTGATTTCCAGTCATTTTTACAGTGAACAGTCTGTAGGGTCAGGAAAGGCAGATCCTTCCCCCCTAAGTGTGCCTTTCATCACATTGATATCCTGTGATTGGGAGAAATGCTTCTAGACTGTAGAATATCATCTAGAGCTATTTTCTTATTCTCTGTTATTTAGGAATATGGTGGTACAGAGTGGCTTCATAGAAATCTCTCTAAATTATGTTGACTGCCTTATTTTATCCCTTACCTTTCCTCCTGAACACCTGTCATTGATTCCATTCAGAATTCCACAGAGGTAGACACTGATTTAATTAAAGCTGTGGAGTAAGTAGCAGATTGTTTGCTAGGTTAAATTAGTAAAATGGTATTGCGTCAAAAGCTAGCATGATGTTTGCTTTCATTGATACTATTACTTAGATATTTGAATCATCTCTAGTTAGACAATTTTCATTACACAGATGTTTAATGGAGACTGAGACTTTGTTTTATTCTTTCCCAACTAGATTATAAATCCTGTCTTCCCTTGGAAAGAAACACAGTATAGATTCAAATGAGCTGCCAAATTGATTTTTGTGTTTGTCCTGCTTTAGCCCTGACCGGTTCTGTAGCTTGTATTTTTAGTGGGGATTTTCTGTGCACATTGGTTCCTCATATCAGGCTAGAAGCAGCTTATCACTATGGAGAAACCTTACAGCCCAGGTACGGGAAAGCTGTTAGCAATTATTCAGGAGAAGTTCACTGCTAGCATAACATGATGTAGAGGTACTCAGAGGGCCTCTATTTAAATCTGTCGCTTGCTTTGTCATTAAAAGCCAAAAAGTCTTCTTTAATGGCTTCATTGCATTACATATAGAGTTGGATTTCTGTTAAAAATTCAAACTCGCCTTAGGGTGGAGGTAAGAAATAGCTCTTTAAGCCATAGTCAGTCATTTACATTTTAGTGTAAATTAATCTCAGACTCTTTCTCCAGAGGAGGTTTTGGAAGTTAAAGAATGTGTAGATGGTATATGTTCAAATTTGTGCCTGTGTGTGTGTGCATGTGTGTTCTATTAGGTATGTGTGTGTGGGTAGGGAAACTAGGAAGGGCTGTGTATAGCACACGGAGGCAGGAACTCTGAGACCAAACTTTACTTTCTTAGCAGTTTATTAGAACTTGACATGGATATATTTGATTATGGTATTGCTTCACTTCCTGATCAATTATCTGAGTCCTTATCTAGTATAGGAAGTATTACTTCCTGATTCATTTCCTCATTATTTATCACACAATAAAGAATCTGATATTATATAGAAACTACCTTATAGTTTTTAATTCTCCAATCTTTACATTTATTCAAAAATCATTTTTTGAGCAAAGCATAGTATTAAGGAATACACAGATACATAAGACTTGGTTCTTCTTCCAGTTTAGTACCTGACATGTCTAAATAACAACAATTTGTAAAGACACATGTTCCACAGAGAGGCAGAAATTAAGTTCTATGCCAGTGTAAAGAAGAGAGATGCGGTTTGTATGGTCAGGTCAGGGGATGGGCATATTGATAAGGGAAGTCATTTTGGAGATATTAAATTTAATGTCCATATTCTAAATTGTTAGGACTTATTTGTAGGAGAGTAGTCTTTAATCCCTCCCTCCGAACTAGTTTACCTTTAGTTTAGACATAATTCTAAAATAACATGATTATCTAATATCTTGCCACTCAAAATGTGTTTCAAGGATTGGCAGCATGGGTATTACCTGGGAGCTGGTGAGAAATGCAGAATTTTAGTTTCTGTTTCAGAACTACTGAACCAGAATCTGCATTTTAAGAAGACCCCGGAGTGAACTGTAGCACATTAAAGTTCCATAAGCACTGGCCTAATACCCCAGCACAGAGTAGTTTCCCAGAGCTTTGGCACGTTGGGAGTGTCTTGCTTTATTGGTTAGGAGTTGATGGAAACAGGTAGGCTGACTACAATGAGAGTAGTAAATAAAAGCCAACTAATGTATACATCATGCCAATGAGAAAGGCCCAAGAAAATTTATAAACAGCTGACTCAAAATGGGAAAAAAAAAAAAAAAAAAGGCAGCTAGGTCACTTCATGTGTAGGTAAGAATCCCTAAGAGTCTCACTGTGTCACAGCACCATAGAATAATTACTATTCATAATAGTGAAACCCATGTCATTATAAAAAAGGTTAAATTACATTCAGCGTCCTTTGATTAAGAAGGCAGGGGAGTGAATAATGTGTTTTAGAATGGTGTTCAGCACAGGTTTGTTCATTTTACTTTTTAATTGTTACTTAAAGAGGTATGCTTCAATTCACCCATGCTTTGGGTATCAAAAAACTGGGTTTCCAAAAAAAATGTTTTTGGGAAAAAAAGTTTGATATTGCAAAAAAAAAGCAACCCAGTACACATTGTGGGAAATGATTTGCAGAGAATCCATTACACATATTTTACAATTTAAAAAACGTGGGTGTGTATATAAAAATTGCATGTGGTAAAGTTCTTCCTCCTTTTACACAGTGTCGGGTTCACTGATCATAAAATATTTGGTTAAACTCAGAGCCACCATTTATAAAACAGCATGTGAATATAGTTTTCTGGAGTTGTATTGGACCCTGGCTTGGGGAGGGACATACCATCATCTTTTCAGAGTTAAGGGCAGCTAAAGGTTTTAGTCCTTCCCTGCTTTTACTTATTTGCTTGACCTGTGTGGTTTGCACTTTGGGCAGAAGCATGCAGACTGCAGTGTCCTGTTGCCCCTGAAATTTCTGCTTGATGGCTAAACATCACAGCATTTCTGTTTATAGAGGTCATCCCACTCTGCTGACCAGGCGGTCTTTTTTGCAAAAGCAATGCAGCAGCAGTTTATAAAATCCCTGAAGTGGTGGTAATTTGGGCCAGCCCAAGATTTGAAATAGGCAAAGGTTGTTTTCACTGTCCTTACTTTAGGCTTCCTTTACCTGTTTTCCCTCCCTAAGTGACGTTTCCTCTGCAAGCCCATGACCCAGCTTCCTAAGATTCCCAGGCACACAGTGTCCTCAGGCTCTCCCCAGTCTACAGAGATGAACCCTAGGAACAGACTGCAAAATAAGGATGGGCCATGTACACTTTTGAGAGACTTGAAAATCATATACCCTTGGGAATAAAAGTAATTTGGGACAATTCTGTCTAATTATGTGGTACTTTGGGGAAGCATAGAGCTTTATGTTAAAAGGAAATAATAAGCTTCTCAAAAGCAAAGACTGTGTTAGGTAAAAGATGAATAAAGAGCCCTGCCTTGCACTAGTAGGTACTCAGAAATATTTGTGTAGCTGAAGAATTAATGTCCTGTTAAAGATATTTTAGAAATCAGGCAACTTATGGGTGAGGTACTTCTCTTTAGAAGGTCTTTTTCTCCATCTGTGAATTCATCTATAGTCGGTTGCCTTATGCTTTGCTTATACACAATCACAAGCTAGTTGAATGATGGCATTTTAGCTAATAATACTATAAAATCACTTCTTCCAACAACCTATGTCAAAATATTCTGATTAAATAATTCCCTTCTTATGAATACATACCGCTTAAATTTTCTCAGTGGTCAATAGCCACACGTCAGCGAGTCTGTTTTATGAGCTATAATAATAAATTTTAGTAATTGCTTCCGAGAGTTATACACCTTCATCTCTAAGTAGAAGGCATGAATTTCCATTTCCAACTGTCCACCCACCATGTTGACCCACTGACATTTCAAATGTACTGTGTTCATAAAAGAATTCAGCATCTTGCTCTCAAATCTTTTTCTCTTTATGGGTTTTCTCTATTTTGTTAAAACACTTTTATCCTCTTGGTAACGCAAGCAAGATAGACAGGTAAATATATATTTAAAAAAATAAAAATACAACGTAAGTGTCGTAATCAAAGAGTGAGTAAAACTTGCAGGACCACCATGAATCATCATTGATACCATGAATTCAAAGTATTCCATTCTGTATTAGTTTCCTGTTGCTGCTGTAACGAATTACCACATGGTGGCTTAAGACAACATAGATTTATTATCTTACCATTCTAGAAGTGAGATGTCTAAAATGGGTTGCATTTAGGCTGCATTTCCTTCTGGAGGCTCTAGCAGAGAAGCTGTTGCCTTGCTTTCTGCAGTTTCTGGAAGCCACCTGCATTCCTTGTTTCACAGCCCCTTCTTTGCATCACTCTGACCTCTGCTTTCCTCATCACATCACCTCCGACCTCGACTATCCTTCTTTCACTTATTAAGACATTTATGATTACCTTGAGCCCACCCAAATAATCCAGGATAATCTCTTCAACTCAAGATTCTTAATTTAATCACATCTGCAAAGTCTTTTTTGCCAAGTAATGTAACATATTTACAAATTCCAGGGATTAAGAAGTGGACATCTTTAGGTGGCCATTGTTTAGTTTACCATTTACTATAAATCCCCAGTCTGTCTTTCCACTTAATCTTCCCCTCAGTTCAGGTGAAGAGAACAATTTATTGGTCCACCATGCTTTCTTTCTCCATGTCTTTACTCATGCTGTTCTTGCTTACAGGAAAATATCCTTTCACTTTCTGTACATGTCCAAACACTTCCCATTTTTCCAAGCAAAGGAAGTTATATCTACTTCTAAGATTCCTCCCTGATCCCCCTTTGTAAGAAGTAATTTCTTCCTCCTCTGAAATTCCATAATACTTACCTCTACTTTTTATGACTCATACACAAATGATTTTAGTACAAGGTGAAAAACAATATGTCTTCTTTCCTTCTAGACTGTGAGGTCCTTAAGGTCATATTCTGCATCTCGTTTATCCTTGTACATCATGCTCACCTCCGTCCCACCTCCAGCTCCCTGCACAGGTCATTGCCCACTGTGGATGCCCAGTAAATATTTTTTGAAAGGTTTAATGAGTTTCTAGAAATCAGTCCATAATTTTGGCAGAGTCATGAGACCCGAGGGGCATGCACTCAGGCTCCCTAAATATTTTTTTTACTCTCCAGCATGGTGCTGTCCATACTTGAAATATAGGTTGTTTTCTTTCTTTTTTTTTTCAGGTATATTGATTGTTGAAAATATTACAAAAAGTACTAGGCTTTTCTGCTTTTTAAGATATATGATTACATTTAAAAGATTTTATTTTCTCTCAGAAGACAAACTTAGGACTCAGAAAAGGGGAAATAAAGTTTCAACACTCTTATAATTACAAATGACAGTGTTATTGAAATGCAGTAATTCAATTTTTAAAAAGTCAAGGAAAGTGGTTTTCTTTTATTTAAGCTCTCATTTCCCTTAGTTATTCCTGCATATCTAATTGGCAGAAATTAAAAGTTATCTTTCTCTCATTTTTATCCTCTACTGAGATCTTAAAAATGAGTTTCACGTCTTGACTTTACTGATTTGACAGATGTTACCCCCCTCTTCAATCACTGTAAGAAATGTGTATCCTTAGCTATAAGAAATCCAAAGGTACGAAGGAGATTGGAAAGAAAGATCATTTTCTCTCCTTTCTCCAGGTGTTTTCACGTTACCCAGGAGTGTTCAGTCATTGCTTTGAGTTGGGTGAAATTATGAGAACTACACTTAAATATGTCAATACTTCATTCTCTTGCAGCATTGGATGTGAGGCATTGGTGTGACAGAATCCTGTTTTTCAAACTTCGGTGATTTTTCCTTGGTGCTATGGGCAGAGTGAAAGAAAACTGCTAACCGGTTTATTAACGTCTAGGAATTCGCTCTCCTCTTTTGCCGTACACGAAGCAGAGTACTTGGTAGTTTGCCATATCATCAAATAATTGTTTCGAATGAGAGTGAGTGAGCATGGCTGACCCAGGGAGTCATGTTAATGGTTGTGAGGTTGCCTCTGGGCCATAGGATGACTACATTCTATCTTTGGTTTCTTGAAGCAGTTCCCTTAGCTATGATGATTTTACATGGTGTCCCCGTAGTAGGTTGTGACCACATGACCTCTGAGGTGTTTGTGTTTTCCCCCCAACTCTCACCATTGTAGTTTCAGTAACCTTCAAAAGTAAAGTGTCAAATTATAGGTAACTCAGTGGTAACAAAGTACAAAATAACCCCATCTGGACAGAACAACTCAGTCAAGGTAGTATTGTCCAAAATGAGTACTAAGTAAATGTCTCCTACCTACTTAGTAAAAACATGCCGAAAATGGATTCTAAAATAGATTTTGTGCAGTACATTTTGCATAATCTGGTAGTATGCTAGGTGCCATGTTGTCTGTGGGTTGAAGCTCTTCCTCTGGTGCTTTACAAGAACATTCCCAGACTTAAGCAGACTGTTTTTGTCTTTTTATTGGTCATACTGCTTTAAACATACCAGTAGACAAGGCAGAAACTTCCTGCTTATACTCCACACCCTATTCTGCTTAATAAAATTAAATAAAATAAAATTTTGAACTGTCGGATTCCAAAATAAGAAAACATGCCATAGAGGCACCGGCTCCTCTGCTGGAGTCATCATCACACTGGAAAGAAAGTCTGGGCTCCAACCGTGTGCCTCCATAGGCAATAATGAGGAGAACTCCCATACTCTCCTTCCTTACTGCTTCCTGAGGGACTCCTCTTGTGAGAGGAAGGGAAGGCGCCCCAGTGTGATTCTGGAGAAGCAGTGGTTTACTGCACATACTTCATTACCCAGCTTCTGTGTGTCCCTGACGATAGTTCTCTCTGGGTTCAGGGCAGGAAAATTAGATAAGGCCATCTGATGGGCCTGTGACTTTCAAAGGTTGACACGAGGCAGCAAATATCACAGCCAGTTCTTCTAAGACTCCTTCAAGATAAGCCAATGTATCATTCACTTGAGTTAAGGAGGTAAAGTTAGATATCAAAGACGTTTAGGGACAAAATTCAGAATCTTTGGGATTTTTATCTGCTACAAGTCATCACCCATTTTTTTCCTCTTTATTTTTTTTTGTGGTACGCGGGCCTCTCACTGTTGTGGACTCTCCTGTTGTGGAGCACAGGCTCCGGATGCGCAGGCTCAGCGGCCATGGCTCACGGGCCCAGCCGCTCCGCGGCATGTGGGATCTTCCCGGACCGGGGCACGAACCCGTGTCCCCTGCATCGGCAGGCAGACTCTCAACCACTGCGCCACCAGGGAAGCCCTCCTGCTTATTTTTTTAAAAGTTCTCCAAATCTATTTATTTTAGACTTTTTTCCTGCATGTTTTTACTAAGTAGATAGGAGACCTTTACTTAGTACTTATTTATGACAACACTACCTTGATTGAGTTGTTCTGTCCAGACTGGGGTTTATTTTGTACTTTGTTACCACTGAGTTATCTACAAGCCAATAGAGAGAATTAGGAACCAAATCTCAACTGTTAAGTTAATAAATGTGTACAGTTTTGAAGCTTGCTACTTGTGCTAACATTCCTGACAACATGGATTCTTTCATTCAATATCCAGTGCCTTCTGTGAATCAGGAATTAGGAATGATATGGTGAATAAGATTATCACTGACAGCAAGAACCCAATAGCTAGTAAAATCATCCTCCATTTATTCCTCCCTCCTCCTTACCCCCCAAATTAACCCACCAGTAAGCCCCACAACACTGACTTCAAAATAGTCCCTTCTACTCATCTCTACCACCACCACCCTGGGGCAAATCTCTGTCATCTCCTGCCTACACGGCAAAACCTCTTAACTCATTTCTCTGCTTCTCATCTGCTCTTCAACCCCCAACATTCTTCATTGATCATACAGGAGGATCTTTTAAATATGTATGTAAACCTATGTCATTATTCAGACTTCCGGTGGTTTCCCATCACGCTTAGAATAAAGTCTCAGTTCCCCACCTAGACTGCAAAGCTCCCATGACTCTCTCCTGCCTTCTTTCTTCCTCACTGACCATTCTTGGGTCAAACTATCTGTCTTTCATCCCTCAAACACTTTTCAACCTTAGGGCCTTGGCATAGTTGTTCCCTAGAACGTTTACACTCTCCCCAAAGATAGTCACAAATTGGCTTCTTTTGGTTGTTCAAGTCCAAGAGCCTTTCCACAAACACCCAATATAAAGGGCCCTCCCTTTTACTCTCTTGTATCACCCTTTCAAGTTTGTGTTGTTGTTTATTTATTGCTTCTTTGGTTGCATGCTTGGAAGAGAAGAGCAGTCCCTGAAATCTGGGAACTGGCTTAATCCACACAGTGAGGCCTGAATATCATTAGAAGCTGTCCTGGAGCTCACAGAAAGATCATGGTTTTTGCCTGTTGGACAGAAAGTATCTCACAGAATACCACCATGAGGCAGGTCACTCTGAGACCATAAGCAAGCAGAGCAAAACAAAGCCACATTATTATTTTATTTAAAAACAGTTAAAATCAAGGTCACTGTACAACCTACAAAATGTCAAACCATCTTTTGGTTAAAATGAGTGACTACCGCTTATCTACCAATCACAGGTCTATCCTGACTCTAGTCTGCTCTTGCTATAGATAAGATTTATTGAGATACCTAGTCAATTGTAGAATTACCTCTACTTCCTGATAGCATCCAATCCAGAACAAAGCCATGCTTTCTTAACCTTGCCCCAAGTTGACTAATACAAGCCCAAACTCTTAATAAGTATTTTCTAACACCCTCTTACTGAGATGCTTCATGGTTCCCTATGATGTGTGTTCTGTCTTGCTATAAAAATTAATAAACCCAGCTTGTTCAACTGAAGGCATGTTCCTAGTGATCTCTGGCTGGAGGGCATTGACAGTGGTGCATTGGTTGGCTATTGGTTTTCTGACTTTCTGACTAGAAGATGGACTAGAGCAGGGCCTTGTCTTGTTCACTGCTGTATCCAGAGTCTTAAATAGGTTTGCAATTTAGTAGACCCAGCACATATTTGTTGAATGAATTGATCTTTTTTATATGGAGATTTAATAAGCCTTAGAGCATTGATTTTCACATACAGATCCTTGGCCCAAAGACCCCAAGGTTCCACTTGGTGGACTGCAACCTGAACCAGAAATGTACATCCTTTATTTGCTTTTCATAGGCTGATGGCACACAAGCCATTGAACTTAGATTCTCACAATACAATTAAGGGCTACCTATGAGATTATTAAGAATTAAACAACCTTAGCATTTATAAGCTAAAAATAGCTTACAATTACACTTACTCAAAATTCAAACTGAATAATCTAGAGTCGGGCTGCCACATTTTGCTGGGCAATGTTTCCAAGCTCCCGCTGCACACGCATGTGAATGGGTAGTAGGAGTTCCTACCTGACTTGTGTTGTGTGTTGTTTTCATCTGGTAACAGTTTTGCTTTTTAAATTAATCTGTTATGAGTTTAGTTTCAACATTTACAATTTAGTTTATTTGAGTTTCTTGGTTAACTCTGTTGAATGACACATAATTGCATCAACTAACATTTGTCAGTAAGAATTTCAGACATTTGTTTTACAGTTCAAATATTAATCATCAGGGCTTCCCTGGTGGCACAGTGGTTGGGAGTCTGCCTGCCGATGCAGGGGACACGGGTTCGTGCCCCGGTGCGGGAAGATCCCACATGCTGCGGAGCCGCTGGGCCCGTGAGCCACGGCCGCTGAGCCTGCGCGTCCGGAGGCTGTGCTCCGCAACGGGAGAGGCTGCAGCGGTGAGAGGCCCGCGTACCACAAAAAAAAAAATAAAAAATTTAAAAAAATTTTTAAAAAATATTAATCATCCATAAACCTCCCCCCATCCCTGGCTTCCCAAATTTACTTGTACAGTGACACTTCAGTCCATTGTAAGTGTTCACAGGTAGGATAGGCAGGATTTGGGGCTCCTTTTCTACCTATGTGGGTCACAAGCAAAATCAGTTTAAGACGAAATACCTAAGAGAACTGTGTTTACTGAGCCACTGAGCCTTGAGGCCTTATGCTTTGTGATTCAGCCATGAGTTTACAAAATGTAGACTTCCTCTGAAAGCAGAAGACAACTAGACTAGCATACCTGCTGTCCTATGAATCATGACAATCGAAAACCCAATTCAGATAAGTGACCTCACTTTTCACTTCCCAATCTAGCAGCTATTTTGTTTATCTACCCAGATTTTAGCAGGGAAGAGCCTTTTTTTTAGTATATACTCCCTTTATGACAGAATAGTCAAAACAGTTATCTGCTTACCAATGCAAAGGCAGGCACTAAGTCTCTTTCTGTGGGTTTTCACAGATTAGAAGATAAAAGAACCATTTTGTAAGAGTCAAAGAAATTATTTATTATGTAATAAAGCCTTTAATTTAGGAGGACTGTTTCATTCTTTAATATATATTTTGCCAACCATCCCACTCTGCAAGGATTCAGCAGGGATAATTGTAGAAATGTTTCATTTCTGAGTACTATGTGGGTGTCTCTCAAAGGATCTGATTTTGAAGTAGAATAAATAAAAATACTAATGATATTTGTTGCTTTTTTTCCCATTCATAGAGGTATGAAACTAGCTTTTAATTAATTCAAACTGCCATTTCCTTCCATGTTATTAGCTTTCAAATGTTTTATAATTATGAAACTACAACTAAATACACAAATTAATTGGACCTTGAAATATTGTCTATCTGATGCACCAGGGCAATTTTTATGGGGAAAAAGTGTAATAATGACATCCCTAGAATTGGAGAATTCTAGCTTCTCATCTCATATTTCTCTTCCAAAATTCACAGGTGCTTCCTAAGGGGGGAAAAAGAACCCTTTGTCTCATCTGTAATAATTTCAGATACAATTAGCTTCTCCTTCTACTTAAGTAGAATGTTGACATAATGGGCTCAAAATTTGATGAACTGTACAAATGCTACTACAGTAAATAGTTTAAAGGCCATTAAAGGAACCATAAGACATCATGAATTTTAATCAATCAGTAGGTCATTTAATCACATATTATATATCGATGCTATACTATGGTTCTAGGCAGGCCTACCATGCTGTAAATGATGCCTAAGATTTGTGAGACATGGTCTTCTCCATCAGGAAGCTTTCAATTAGAGAAACAAGGATAGCACATAGGTGTACTGAAGATAATAATAACATACCAAAAAATAATAATGAATGTAGTTTCTAAATATTATAGAAACTTTACAGCAGTGATTCTCAAAACCTTGGGGCATGAGTGGAGGAGGGGAGATCTCTGAGACCTTTTCAGTGAAGTCAAAACTATTTTCATAATAATACTAAGATTTTATTTGCCTTTTTATTCTCATTTTTTCCACAAGAGTACAGGGGAGTTTTTCAGAGACTAAATGACATGTAATTTTGCAACAGATTGAATGCAGAAACAGATATTAGCACCAAAATGTCTTGTATTAAACTGAATATTTAAAATATTTGCAAAAATGTAAAGCAATGCTGTGCTCTTTCTTCAAAAATTTTTGTTTTTAAAAATAGCTATTTTGGGCTTCCCTGGTGGCTCGGTGGTTGAGAGTCCGCCTGCTGATGCAGGGGACGTGGGTTCGTGCCCCGGTCCGGGAAGATCCCACATGCCGCGGAGCGGCTGGGCCCATGAGCCATGGCCGCTGAGCCTGCGTGTCCGGAGCCTGTGCTCCACAACGGGAGAGGCCACAACAGTGAGAGGCCCGCGTACCACAAAAACAAAAACAAAAACAAAAAAAGCTATTTTTTAAATGTATGTTTTATGTTAACATATAATAGATTTACTCTTGTTATTTTTAAATGAATTAATAAATATTTAACAGTTTTTAAATTTCTAATAGAGTATATATCCATAGATACAATCTCTATAAACAAAAGATGTTTGGAGTCTTTAGTCATTTTTAAGAGTGAAACGTTCCTTGAAACTAAAAAATTTAAGAGTTGCTGTTTTAGAGAAATGAAAGATTACTAATGATACACATATATGTCCTGCCTCTTCTGAGGTTCTAGACAATTTATCACCACACTAAAATCCAAGTAGCAGGTTATTAAGTAAACATCTTTTCAAACTTCACATAGTTTGTGATACTAGATCTTTTTCTTCTTTCATAATGCATTTTCTTCAGTGACTGGGCTTTTGATTTTCCCACACATCAAGCACATATCCTTGGGTCATGCCATGGGGTGATTCTGTACCATAATTTCTTACATACTGATATGTCCCAATCAGATGTGAAGTATGTTTTAAGTAACGTTAATAATTATGGTTTAACTTCCAAAATGAGTGAATAATTAAGTTTTTTGTTTGTCTTAAATAATCAGCAGAGTAGATTCAAGATTGTCTATGATAACATCTCTCTAACGCACTCACATCCCCATATGCCTTCTTAGGTGAAAGAGAAAGGATGAGTTTGTAGCCAGCTTGCTGGGAATGTGCCTGGGAGTGTGTCATGCTTGTGAACTCCATTCATCATGCTTGTCACAGTTGAAATGAAGTTGAGAATCTCTAAGGCAACTAATGTAGCATTTATGGAAATGACTAAACTCAGAGCACACTAATGACTTAATTGTTTTTGATTGATTGAACTGGAGGTCACATACAAATGACAACTGAAAAAAAGCCTAGCCTTTTCCAAAGAGTACCGCAAAATCTAGCACATTGCAAAATGAAACGTAGCATCTTGCCAAGGCTTTGCATGAATCTATACCTAATTTGAAAATTTCTAAGTATGCATTTACATGGCCAAAGTTTTTGACCTTTATTTAATATAGAACACTAATTGCTTCCACAGTGAGTGAGCCTGTGTCAAAAATAAATTATGTAGAACCGTAGAACTGAAACATTGTGTGCACTTAGCAGCAACTTTTTCATGTTAATAGTTCGTGATTATTACTATTTATTGACCATTGAATATGTGCCAGTTTTTCTGCTAAGTGTTATATATTATCTCATTTATACCTTATGGGAAATTTCAAAAGGTATGTGTTGCCATTATTCTCATTTTATGGATGAAGAAGCTGGGATTTAGAAAGTTTATGCTAACCAGCTGAACTAAGCCCCAAGCTTAGGTCATGAAACCAGATCTGTCTGATCTCACTGCCTGTGCTCTTACCACTGAATTACCCTCTCCCCTGTGGTCACATAGTACATGCATTTGATTAGCAAAAGTGATTCAGTTCCTTTATTTCACAGACAAGGACACATCAGCATAGGCAGATTAAATGTTTATACAAAGTCACAAAATAAGAAACAAAATCTGTATCCCTTCATTTTGTTCCTTTCATGGACATCTGGAACTCAGTACAGGGTATGCACGTAGAAGTTATCTTTTGTCCCTGAAGTTTCAGAATGTTTACTATGTAATGTAATTTCTGTGGCATTTAAATTTTTTTTAATTAATTAATTTATTTATTTTTGGCTGTGTTGGGTCTTCGTTTCTGTGTGTGGGCTTTCTCTAGTTGCGACGAGCAGGGGCCACTCTTCATCGCGGTGCATGGGCCTCTCACTGTCGTGGCCTCTCTTGTTGCGGAGCACAGGCTCCAGATGTGCAGGCTCAGTAGTTGTGGCTCACGGGCCTAGTTGCTCCGCAGCATGTGGGATCTTCCCAGACCAGGGCTCGAACCCGTGTCCCCTGCATTGGCAGGCAGATTCTCAACCACTGTGCCACCAGGGAAGCCTTGTGGCATTTATAATATACTGTGTTAGAGAGAGAGAAAGGGAGAGGAAGAAAGAGAGAGAGATAGAATGTAGGTGTGTATATGTGTGGTCTTGGAGAAGGATCCTGCCATATATATATATATATATATTTTTTTTTTTTTTTTGTATTACCCATAGTTCTTCATACCTAGTTAGGCCATAATATGTATTAGTTGAGTGACTGAGTGAGTGAATGGTCCACTATGATACTTTCCTGAGTGTAAATTATAGAAAGTACACCACCAGGTAGGAGGGAAAGCAGCCCCCTCCATCTGCCACCAATTTCAATAAGAATCCTCTGATATTATTTGTTTTGCATATGGAATTATTTTTAAGTATTCTTTTGGAACAAATGTTTCTGTTGCCAGCAGTTTTTGCTTGTTTGTTTGCCTGTTTGTTTTTTAATCACCAGTCTAGTTTATACTGTTTAAAAGCTCATTTTCTCAATTTGGTTAATTAACAAAATTCAGCAGGCTCTCATGAGTTTATTAGAATGAGGGTAAAATGTGATTCAAAATATGTGAGTACTGGCCCTGCTTTTTCCACTTCCTAACCATGATTCTGTGCTTTAGATTCCTTATCTTCCAAATTTTAAATGTGATATACTTGTTCTGTCTGCATTTCTTACCAGGTTTTGGTAAGGATAAAATGAGAGTGTGTATGTCAAAGTGTGTCAAAATGCATAAAGTGATATATAATATAAGAATAATTATTGATTATATATTATTAAATAATTCAGTGTCAGTGATTATTTTTAAATTTTCATTCTCTCTACAGTGGGGCTATGTACATGCTATAGTCTCCACAGGTAGACTTATAATCCTGTTCACTAGTCCTAACATTTTACTCATAAAAGGTGCTTCTTTTTGAACTGGAAAGACACATTTTCTGACTCTGGTGTACCCAGAAGTTGTTATCTAAAAATTCAAAAAATTAATTCCCAACAAGTCACAGAACTGTGCCACCAAGACCTGAAAGTAGATCAGTAAAAATATAAAAATATAGAACTACAGGGCTTCCCTGGTGGCGCAGTGGTTGAGAGTCCACCTGCCGCTGCAGGGGACACGGGTTTGTGCCCCGGTCTGGGAGGATCCCACATGCCATGAAGCGGCTGGGCCCGTGAGCCATGGCCGCTGAGCCTGGGCGTCCGGAGCCTGTGCTCCGCAATGGGAGAGGCCACAACAGTGAGAGGCCCGCTTACCGTTAAAAAAAAAAAAATATATATATATATATAGAGAGAGAGAGAGAGAGAGAGAGAGCTACAAAATATACAAATGTAAAAAAATACATAAATATTACAAAACAGACCTACAAAAATACAAATGTTCCTAGGACTAGGTGGCCTATAATAGAGTTGATGAAAGAAGGCATTTTACCCAGAGATACAGCAAGAGGCTTGGGTGTGCAGCACGTTGACACATTCATTTATTCATTCGTTCATTCCTCATTCACTTAACAAACATTTATTGAATGTCTACTATATGCCAGGCCCTGTGCCGGAGGCTCTAAGGATGAAGTGGACAGGGGTCCAACTTTACAGTTCCTAATAATCCAGGAAGAAGAAAAAGAAAGATACAAACAACTACAACAAACAGAATTTTTTAAGTGCTAAAAATGGTATTATTACAAATTACTATGGGAACATGATGGAAATCATGACTAACTCTGCCTAGGGACTTTGAGAAGCCTGCAAGGAAGGGTAGCACTTGAGCTTGATATAAAACAATGTGTAGGAGTTTACCAGAGTTTTTTTTTAAATGCAAAAAGGGCATCTCCAGATAGAAAAGACAACATGTTCACACCAGTGAAGATGTAATAGAACATAGCATGCTGGAGACAATGTGAAAATTAGAACAAGTCTTTGAAAAGTGCTTTGGCAGATTGTTTCAAGATCTATAAAAACACTTATGTTGTTAGACCAGTAATCCCACTTTGGGGAATTTATCTTATGAAAAAAAAAAAATTCAGAGGAAGAAAAGTGTTATTTACAATAGCATAAATACAAAATAGAAATGAATGCATTATCCAAAAAAATTCAAAATAATTATGTGAATTATAGCACACCAGTTTGTCTATTGTATTGCCATTAGAATGATAATAATGATGTTCTAGGTCAAGATGGAAAATGTATATGCTATTTTATTAAATTATAAAACTATATCTTTATTATTGTAGCTATTTTTTAATTAATTGTTATTGGAGTATAGTTGATTTACAGTGTTGTGTTAGTTTCTGCCGTACAGCAAAATGAATCAGTTGTGCATATATCTACTCTTTTTTACATTCTTTTCCCATATAGGTCATTACAGAGTATTGAGTAGAGTTCCCTGTGCTATACAGTAGGTTCTTATTAGTTATCTCTTTTACATATAGTAACGTGTATATGTCAATGCCAATCTCCCAATTTATCTGGCATCTCCCCCTTGGTAACCATAAGTTTGTTTTCTACATTTGTGACTCTGTTTCTGTTTTATAGATAAGTTTATTTGTACCAATTTTTTAGATTCCACATACAAGCAATATCATATGACATTTGTCTTTCTGTGTCTGACTTACTTCACTCAGTATGACAATCTCTAGGTCCATCCCTGTCACTGTAAATGGCATTATTTCGATCTTTTTTATGGCTAATATTCCATTGTATATATGTACCACATCTTCTTTTCCATTCATCTGTCAGTGGACATTTAGGTTGCTTCCATGTCCTGGCTATCGTAAAGGGTGCTGCAGTAAACATTGGGGTGCATGTATCTTTTCAAATTATGGTTTTCTCTGGATGTATGCCCAGGAGTGGGAGTGCTGGGCCATATGTTAGCTCTATGTTTAGTTTTTTAAGGAAATTCCATACTGTTCTCCATAGTGGCTGTATAAGTTTACATTCCCACCAACAGTACAAGAGGGTTCCCTTTTCTCCACACCCTCTCCAGCATTTATTGTGTGTAGATGTTTTTGATGATGGCCATTCTGACTGGTGTGAGGTGATACCTCATTGTAGTTTTGATTTGCATTTCTCTAATAATTAGTGATGTTGAGCATCTTTTCATGTGCCTCTTGGCCATCTGTATGTCTTCTTTGGAGAAATGTCTATTTAGATCTTCTGCCCATTTTTTTGATTTGGTTGTTTTTTGGATATTGAGCTTCATGAACTGTTTGTATATTTTGGAGATTAGTCCCTTGTCGGTCTCTTCATTTGCAAATATTTTCTCCCATTCTGTGAGTTGTCTTTTTGTTTTGTTTATGGTTTTCTTTGCTGTATTATTGCAACTATTTAAAATTATGTGTGTGTACAGATAAGAAATAGAAAAGAATGTGAAATGAAAATCAAAACACTAACAACAGCATCAACAGCAACAGAAAGGTTTCTGAAGGTAGTGGGATTGTGACTGAATTTTTTTCATAGATATACTTTGTTGTGGTGATCATATTTACTAATTCAACTAATGCGTATTGACCATTTCTTATGTGCTATAAGCATTGCTTGGTCCTCCAGTTGAAAAAGTAAAGGAGCTTATCATTTATATAATAAATTCTAAATTTTTAAAGAAAAGCACTTTTACACTTTCAGGCCTTTCCTAAAATAACTCTACCATCTTTCTAGATCCAAATTGAATGCAATCTGTTGCAGGAAATCTATTCATAATCTATTCATCCCATCATTTCTAAGCTCTCTCTAGATTTTCCAGCCTTCTATCCCCCACAATGAAAGGTATCATGCTGTAGGAGTTCAGTTGGGTAACCCAATTGAATTGGATTATCCAGTCCAAGGCTGGTGTCACGGTGGGAAGTGGCTGGATGCAGGAAGGGGGCATCCATAGATGTGTCTCTCACACTGAGGCCCATAACAACCTGCATCAGAATCCCCAGGAGTAGAGGTTAAGTATGCGGTTTTTCACCGTCATCCCTAGAAATTATAATTAAGTCCACCAGGGTGGGGTCATAAAATTGCATTTTTAACAAACACTCAGATTCTTTGGCATCTTAAGTTTGGGAAAGAATTGCTATAAATATTAAGTCTACATGAAATAAGTGCTTCTGCCAGCTGCAGTTTGCTCGTGGGACTTTACAGTATATTTGTATGAGTGAAAACTTGCAACTCCTTTTCACGGATTTTCCTATAATGTTATATTTAGTCCACGATGAGCTTTGTTTCCAACTTAGGTTTCACGATTTTGTTAATGGAAAACATTTACTCCTGATAAGTAAAAATGTGGATTCTTTCTGTGCGCATGCTTGTGTGCGTGCATAGGATTGTGAAGTCATGTGTAACTGTCAGTGTAGGTATCTTTTCAAAGTCATTCTTCTTGCTTAAAATATTGTGTGGTCCATTATCAGTCCGGGAGGTGGGGAAGTGGAGCGGAAGGGGACTCACATTTTATAATGTCTGACAAACTGTACTCAGTGAAAAACAAGTTTCTCACAAGGTCTATTAATGCACCTCAGCTACATGTAATGTTTTGCACTGTTTTTTTCCTTTTGTTCTTTTCTTTCTTGCCTCTCTCTCTCCTTTCCCTCTTTCCTTCTAACAGACTGGACCATGGACTATGGCTTTTGTTGATTAATGCTTTTCATTAATCAGCCACCAAAACTATTTTTGATCACTGGTGTCTGGTAAAAGGCATTGTCCTACTCACAACATCCTGAAAGAATCGGTTCCTTATTAAACTTGTCCCTTGAGTCTTGAGTTTGGATCAGTGTGAAGAGTTAGTCATCCTTATGTTGAAATAAAATAAATGTATAGTATGCCAAAAAGCTCAGAATTTTTTTAAAAATGAGTTAAGGACTGGCAGTAGACATCCTTTCAGCACCATTTTTACCCTTTGGTCTTAAACTGCCCAACCTAGAAGCCAGCTGGGAGAAAACAGTGACCGGAGGATTTCTGTACACTGCACTGTCCCTTCATCTTCATGTGTCATTGTTGTGCATGAAATAGATTTGGTATGTCTTTCTGGGTGGTTTTATTCTCTTAAACCATTAAAGAAGCTTTGATGTGATGTTAGTGGGTTCTGATCTCACTAACCTAAAGGAAAGCTTGCCTTCTCTAGACTTCTAGAGAGCTATCCTAAGAAAACCCTTCTTAGTACAAATGAATTCTTAGGACATGCAAAAAGGACCCTGCCTGGATATCTGCATATTCATGGTTTCTAATGGCAGCAGTGAGATAGGGACCAATTCAGCCAAGTGTCATTTCTATCTGTGGCTATAAAAGGGTCACCCCTTTTATAGTAGCAAATACTACTATTTGCACATTTCTTCTATGCACATTAATTTTCCTTGCTCAAAAATATTTTCAACTAAAATATCCTTTATGTTGTAAAATCCAGTTTGGGAATCTATCCCTTCATGGATGACTCTAAAGCACCTGCATTTTTCTTTTTTACTGTGCCACTGGTCTCTGTTCCAATTCTCTCTTGGTGAACACTATTCCTACCACTCTTTAAATTTTATTCCCTAAAAAACAAGCTTCCCATTTCCATTCATGAGAAATCCTGTTGACATGACTCTTCATGAAAAGGAATTCTGAACTTGAAACTCTACGGTGATCTTGAGGTTCTTATATTATGGAGAGGGGATGCCTATCAACAATGTAGATTTTGGGGATCTATCCAAGTAAGGGAATCAGTCTCCAGGGAAGGGCCCAGGAATCTGAATATTTAACTTGTTCCTTCTTGGTTCTTATGCATACTAAACTTTGAGCACAGAGAGTCTAGAGCAAGCACTAGGAGTGGTATTGATTTGGAAAGAACATTTGATATGTAGTCAATAGACTTTTAATTGCTAACTTCATGGATATAGGTGATATTTAATCCCTCTGAGTATCAATTTCTTTTATTTTCAACATTAGTTTAATACATTTTAGAATACAATGTTATGGAAAAGATTATATAAGGCAGTGGGGTTTTTGCTTGTGTTTTCACTTTGCAAAAAGCATGCATAACTAGAGAAAAAATCGGTGTAAAAAAACAAAACCCCGGGCTTCCCTGGTGACGCAGTGGTTGAGAGTCCGCCTGCCGATGCAGGGGACACGGGTTCGTGCCCTGGTCCGGGAAGATCCCACATATCGTGGAGCGGCAGGGCCCGTGAGCCATGGCCGCTGAGCCTGCGCGTCAGGAGCCATGGCCGCTGAGCCTGCGCGTCCGGAGCCTGTGCTCCGCAACGGGAGAGGCCACAACACTGAGAGGCCCACGTACCGAAAAAAAATAAATAAACCCACAAGAATAAGGTTGCAGAAAACCGACACCATAAGATTTAGAATATGAGAAATTCTACTCATTTAGACATTAATTCACTTCCTGCCTCTAACCTGTACTTGCAAATATTAAATTAGTAGTTAACAGGAGTGTAGTGGCACTCCATGGTGTCAAACTAGGGCTGCCATTGTAGGGGGAAAAAAATAAAATAAAATTTAAAACTAAGGTAATCCACTATGATTTTCTACCATTTCTGTTTGTTCTCTTAAAAAAGGAAAATTGTCCAGAATATTTCCTATTCTATATTCTCTCACAACTAGAGCTTACTTCCTGACATATGTCTTTTAAAAGTCACTCATGCATCCTACTTCGCATTCATCATCACTGTGGTGAAAGTACAGACAAGAGAATTTGCATTTAAAACAGTTTTCAGCCACCACTCATATTCTTGTGAAAGGAGGAGACTCAAAGCTGCTTCTTTTGTGTTTCATAGCCTATCAATGCCCAGTGGAGGATCATACTCTCTTTCCTGGGTAGCAAAAGCTTTCCATGCCTTAATCCAGCATCAGTGTGGGAGGGAGGAGGCTTTGGAGCCATCTACTGTCTCTTATTTGACATCAACGTTTCCCCTTCCTCTAAGTTTTACTCTGGTTGATAATTATGGTGATTTTTAAAATCTTGAAACTTGCCAATATCATGTTGATCCATTGACTGGAATGGGACAGAATCACACTGTAACTTAATTTAAGCCAAGTTATTTAACCTCTCTGCCTCAAAATCCTTCATCCATAAAATGAAGGAGTTGGTCTATGCAAGCCATACGAGCTCTCGGAGTTGTAAAAACCCTTCTGGTTTTAAGAGAACTGTGACATGGAATATGCTCCCACACCACAGAGTACGTGGTAATATCTAGATCTGTGGCTCTTTTCTCTGATCTCTCTCTCTCTCTCTCTGTCTCTCTCTCTCTCTCTTTCTCTCTTTCTCTTTCTCTGTCTCTCTCCTGCTTTCCTGCAATATTTCCCTGTTACAGAGAGCATTAATGTGGCTTGAAGCTGCTCCAATGTCACAGTGTTCCAGGTGGCTCTGTATCTCAGCCCTGTTGCACTGACGCACAGGCTTGGCCAAGTGTGGAAATTGGCATGACAGGAGTCACAGAGGGAAAGTGCCTGAAGCTGGTTCTGAGAACTCTGTTCCTAAAAACTTAATATATGGATAGAAAGACAGGGTGGGGTCCTGGAGACAAGAATCACTAACCTCCTTGCTAGTGGGATATGGTGACACTCTGCAAGCTGTGGTGGGGTGTGGGGAGGGGTCCAAAATGGGATTTATTCACTTGCTTGTTTACAAGTCTAACTTTGTGGACTCTAAAGTAGCCTAAGAAGTATAATTTGAGGGTCACAAAAGCCTCATGTAGTCCCTCAAAGAGCCCTCCTGTGATCCCTGTAAATATTACTTTTTCTGGCCACATCTTCAAAAATTCAAATATGAAAAGGAATAAGAACCTCAAGCCTTTTATATTGTTAATTTCAATGAGATTCATTTCTCAGACCCTTTGTTTAAATATAAACCTCCATGGAGAATGGATTACTTGACCTATTAACAGCATTCGAGCAAGTTGATGCCAATGTGTTTTCTGACACACTTTTTACCACAGGCTTCCAGATCACCACACTTTGCTTTTCCTCCTAGCCTCATCCTCATTTGCTGTTTCTTCCTCTTCTCCATGACTTCTTAACTTTGGAGTGACCCACAGCCTTGGGCCTTGGCTATCCTCTTCTCTCCGTCTAAACTTCCTTCCCTGCCACATCACAATACATACAGAATACTTTTTCTTTTTTAACCTGTTAAGGTAGAAAAGCCCAGTGTTTAGAGCGTGGTTTCTCAGTCTCAGTACTATGGACATCTAGGGCCAGATAACTCGTTGATGTAGGAGCTGTCCTGTACATTTTAAGATGATTAGCAGCGTCCTTGGCTACTACCCACTAGATGCTAGGAACACTTCCCCCAGTTGTGACAACGATAAATGTTCCCATACATTGTCAAATGTTCCCTTGGGGACAAAATCACCCCCCCCATAAACCATGATTTAGAATAATTGGGGGTAAAACAAAAAATTCTTTAATAATGCATATTATAAGCCTTTCACTAAATTTGGCCAATTCTTTTTTTAAAGTTTATATCTCTTAAAGTTATAAGAATCTGAATAACAACAACAAAATAGTTAAAAATAGAATCTCTAAGCCAGGTTCTGGTTTGGGGATAAAATAAGCTTGTGCCAGGTAGGAACCAGAAGAAAATGGAGTTCATCTTGTCCTTAACCCTATACCATTATTGGTTAAAAAAAAAAAAAAAAATGCACATCATCTTGCTTTTAAAGCAGCAGTAAACAATATCCTAAATTAAGATTCGAGTTTAGCTCTGCCATTTCTTGCCAGTTGCATCCTTCTGAGAAAACTAAGTTTTGAAAGAGTTAATTCACCCAAGTTCAGGTAACTAGTCAAATCCTTTATTTCTCAGTCCTCCACATTCCTACCTCTAAGAATCAGAGATGGTTCAGGTGAATTGTCGCTAGAAGTTGTAAAGCTCTTTAACACACGTAAGTTTGCACTGTTATCTGCATTCAGAGATGACAGAACCGAAAGTTAATATGGGATGTGGAGGTCTTCAGCTAAGACTGCCAGAGCCTATACTGAGCAGCTCTCTTCTTGCCCACATGTACTCAGTGTTCTTTGCATGAAAAAAAACAGGCCACCCTTCCCTCTGTCTGTCCTCCTTTCCCCTCAACAGTTTTGCTTAAAGCATCTACCAATCACGTCCTTTTAACCATAAATGAACATTTACATTTACATTATTTAATAATTTTAAATTAGAAGAGGAATACATAGACTTGATTTGAAAAATGTCCAAAATGGTACCTATTAAAACTAGGCTATGGTCCCACCTTTGAACTCAGCTCCCCTCCTCAGATTTAACCACTATTAACTGATACTTTATGTCCTTACAGAAATTTCCTTTGCATATGCAGCTATGTATTTGTGTGTGTAAATGCGTGTGTGTGTATAGCCTTTAAACAATATTAAATTTGTACCTTTAATTTTTGTTTACATAACAATATATCTTAGAGACCTCTTCATATACGCATGTTTGAATTTACCACATTCTATATTACAGCTACAAAGTATCCGGACTGTAAAACTGTAATTTATCTCATCAGTTCATTATTGATGAGTAGGTGGTTTCCAGTTTTTGGCTATTACAATAGTTCAATACATAGGTTTAATGTCAATGTTTCATGATTGTTGTTTTCTTTTTGATAAATGCTCTGAGCCTTAATCTTTTCTTTTAAAAGAATAAAGTTTGGTTGTTGAGGGTCATATTATTGAATAAATAGGCCAAATGGAGAGAATGGGCACAAAACAATATATATTGTAAAGAACTTAAGAAATGCTTTATTATTTCCTTAGAGTCAACATTGAATAAAGGAGAGAGGAAAGAAATTTGCAAAACAAAAACTTGACAGAGTCCATTCTTTCCAGGATGGATTTAAGAAATAGTTGCCAAGACAAAATGAGCTTTGGGATCTCAGCATTCTAAACCTCAGTGGCAATTTACTTCTTTATGGCATACCTATCACGACTTATTCTCAGATTTTTTTCTTAGTAGTATTGAGTGACTCTAAACTGGGTTAGAATTAGTCCTTGAAAATGCCATGGAGATAATGAAAACTGGGCCATAAAGAACAATAGAGGTTCCCCAGGTCCTCTTTGTGATATAAAGGTTATTCCCGAAGATCGTTCAATGTTTCTTTTAAGCTTTTTAAAAAGTATCTCCATGATACTGCCATTTGAAACACACCATAGTCTCACAACTTAAAACCTTCCTTGTCAGACAGGATACAATCATCTCAGTTACCTTGAACTGTGCAACATGTCTTCTATTACAGAATGATCAATAAATGCAGATGTATTGGGGATATATTTCCATATGGTATTCCAGATGTGGAGCCTTTGCTTACGAAAGGATTACTTTAAATTTTAGAGGAAAGGCAAAAAATAAGTACATATTTCCAACACTGGATAACTCATTTATTTTTCTGGCTTTGGGAAGCAGGATGTGTACATCCTTTGGTGCTTGTTTGTTTGTATTTTTATTTTTTGTTGTTTTATTTTGTTTGTATTTTTTAACATCTTTATTGGAGTATAATTGCTTTACAATGGTGTGTTGCTTTTTGCTTTATAACAAAGTGAATCAGCTATACATATACATATATCCCCATATCTCCTCCCTCTTGCGTCTCCCTCCCACCCTCCGTAGCCCACCCCTCTAGGTGGTCACAAAGCACTGAGCTGATCTCCCTGAGCTATGTGGCTGCTTCCCACTAGCTATCTGTTTTACATTTGGTAGTATATATAAGTCCATGCCACTCTCTCACTTCATCCCAGTTTACCCTTCCCCCTCCCCGTGTCCTCAAGTCCATTCTCTACGTCTGCATCTTTATTCCTGTCCTGTCCCTAGGTTCTTCAGAACCTTTTTTTTTTTTTAGATTCCATATATATGTGTTAGCATACGGTATTTGTTTTTCTCTTTCTGACTTCTTTCACTCTGTATGACAGACTCTAGGTCCATCCACCTCACCACAAATAACTCAATTTCATTTCTTTTTATGGCTGAGTAATATTCCATTGTATATATGTGCCACATCTTCTTTATCCATTCATCCGATGATGGACACTTAGGTTGCTTCCGTCTCCTGGCTATTGTAAATAGAGCTACAATGAACATGGTGGTACATGACTCTTTTTGAATTATGGTTTTCTCAGGGTATATGCCCAGTAGTGGGATTGCTGGGTCATATGGTAGTTCTGTTTTTAATTTTGTTTTTTGTGGTACACGGGCCTCTCACTGTTGTGGCCTCTCCCGTTGCGGAGCACAGGCTCCGGATGCACAGGCTCAGCGGCCATGGCTCACGGGCCCAGCCGCTCCGTGGCATGTGGGATCTTCCCAGACCGGGGCACAAACCCGTGTCCCCTGCATCGGCAGGCGGACTCTCAACCACTGTGCCACCAGGGAAGGCCTGTTTTTAGTTTTTTAAGGAACCTCCCTACTGTTCTCCACAGTAGCTGTATCAATTTACATTCCCACCAACAGTGCAAGAGGGTTCCCTTTTCTCCACACCCTCTCCAGCATTTATTGTTTGTAGATTTTTTGATGATGGCCATTCTGACTGGTGTGAGGTGATACCTCATTGTAGTTTTGATTTGCATTTCTCTATGATTAGTGGTGTTGAGCATCATTTCATGTGTTTGTTGGCAATCTGTGTATCTTCTTTAGAGAAATGTCTATTTTGGTCATCTGCCCATTTTTGGATTGGATTGTTTGTTTTTTTTGATATTGAGCTGCATGAGCTGCTTGTAAATTTTGGAGATTAATCCTTTGTCAGTTGCTTCGTTTACAAATATTTTCTCCCATTCTGAGGGTTGTCTTTTCCTCTTGTTTATGGTTTCCTCTGCTGTGCAAAAACTTTGAAGTTTCATTAGGTCCCATTTGTTTATTTTTGTTTTTATTTCCATTTCTCTAGGAGGTGGGTCAAAAAGGATCTTGCTGTGATTTATGTCATAGAGTGTTCTGCCTATGTTTTCCTCTAAGAGTTTTATAGTGTCTGGCCTTAACCTTTAGGTCTTTAATCCATTTTGAGTTTATTTTTGTGTATGGTGTCAGGGAGTGTTCTAATTTCACTCTTTCACATGTAGCTGTCCAGTTTTCCCAGCACCACTTATTGAAGAGGCTGTCTTTTCTCCATTGTATATTCTTGCCTCCTTTATCAAAAATAAGGTGACCTTGTTTGTCTTTTTAACGATCGATAACATGGCATATTTATTGGGACTTAAATTGTCTTTAAAGAGAAACAGCTCTAATTGGCAAAAAAAAAAAGCATAGTAATGTATTTCTTAATGTTGCATAATTGCCTATACAAAATTATCCCATAACAATACTCATCATAAACGGGGCATTCAAAAAATGCCATTCATTAACTTGAAAATAAAATTACAATTACAAAGCTTTGAGCCGATTCTGTTAGGAGGGTTGCATGCTAATTGCACAGTTTAAGGCTTCTAATGTAATATTAGGTGAAAAGGTGATAGTCATCTGAAGGGAAGCACATAAGAAGAGTTGAAGGGTTGGGATGTTAAAAAGTAGTTTCCTTTCTGCTGAGCTGTCACATTGAATTACAAAGGAATACAGAGAAAAATTCCTGTGCATGAAAATAGGTCTTTATTTGGGTCCGGGTTTAGGGGAATGTCCGTTTCCCTATGCAGTCACAGTGGGGGAGCAAATTTGACAGCAGAGACTGCCAAGACTTTCTGAGCTGGGCACGGGCTGGTCTGTCTACCAACAGCCTCGTCAACTGCAGACGGAACTGCAGCATCCCTTCCTGCAGTAGTGCATCAGCCATTGGCTCATTGGTGACACGTGACTGATAGAGCCTTTTCTGTGTGTTTCCTCGCCCATCTGTGTGCAGGGCACTGATAGGCCAGGCTGATGCGCAAGCAATTTATCATCTTGATCTCCCACTGAGTCAGGGAGCTCTCCTGTCACCAGTATTGATTTCAGAGGATGGACTAAATTTCCTAGGATTTCCATTAAGAATTAAGAAAAAAGCTCTAAGCACGCAGGGTAGCCAGACAGACATGGATATGAGATGGCACTGTGAAAACTCGCAGGTAGCTTCTTCTATCACAGCCGGTGCTCAGCACAGCTTAGAACTGCAGCATGCAGGGTTTAAGATACCAGGAGCCTAAGAACAGTAATAATGAAAATAAGAATAAACTCTTTTGGATAAACTAATTTTAAGATTTATATTAAAATGTTTCTTCTTGGAGATTGCATGTCAAATTTATGCACGCTCTGTATGAAACGTGGAAAGGTTGTTTTAAATTTTTAAATGTCCTTAAACCCTGAGCATGGTTGCTTCTACTTTTGTTTGTTGCGTGAGCTTCAGATGTTTATGAGCATGCTTGTGGCAGAAACAACCAAAAATTGTGTGGGGGGGTGTTTATATATATGTATTAAGTTGATTCGAGTAAAAGCATGAATAAAAGCTGCTTTCAAGACTTGCCAGACTGCTTTATTATTGTTAGTGACTTGGTGATTATTTTGCCTAAATATGCTTAGATTCTGACCATGCATGCTTTTGTGGCAGAGTGGGTTTTCGTTGAGAATTCGTAAAGGTGTAATGTGTGAATTAAATGTATGTTTTGTGCCACAGAAAATGTATTAGTGATTGTTAAACCTGATTAATTAATGGAAATATTTCATGATGGTAAGATTTGAGTAACACTTATTTACACTAATTCTGCTTACTGAAAAAAAATGCATGTCTGGGATTACTGAACGTTTTTATATTTTTGAAATATAAATTTTGATTATTTCAGAGACGGTAAGATTTCAGTTTTTAAAAATGCATCCGAGGTGAGAGAATTAGAAACATTTTTTTTGATTTTAGCCTAAGAGAGGATTCTAAAAGTGCAGTTTGCGTATTCGAGACATCATGTGCATGTTAATGAGTGTGAATTCTTCGGATAATTCTTTGATAGTCTCCTAGCTATCCTTATTCTCCTGAAGAGAAGAAAAGCCTTGGCATTCAAGTATTTCCTAGGCCCATGGGAATTAGAGCCGGCAAAAGCAAGAGTATGGCCAGATGGGATTGGCATGCTCGACTGGGAGAGGAAACAATAGGCGGGGGCGGAGCAGATGGAGAACAGAAGGGATTGAGTCGCAGAAAAGGGGAGGGGGGAGGGGAGGAGTAGGCTTAATAGTGAAGTAAGCCTGGCCCCTCTTTTCAAGGGAACTTCTGATTGCATCTTCCTTTAAGTATGAGATAGAATGTCATTTCTGTTGTGACAACTATTTTTTCATTGAATTAGGTAACCCCTGCTTCACAGATTAGGAAAGAAATCCCATGAACAGAAGGTACTTTACCAGGTTATAAATGGTGTGCTATTTGTTGTTTGTAACCTTTTTCTCTTTGCCATATTCAGGAAAAGTATTCAATAGGAGCAGAATTCAAATTAAGCTGTCATATTATTTGAGTCATTGGTATCTAAATATAAATATGGCAATAACTACTAAACTTATTTATCGGACTTTAACGATTCAAGCATCAATAGGGCTTGCTGACTCTTTCCCTAAGTAAGCTTTGAATTATGAAAACATTAGGAGCTCATGCTGACTAATCTCCTGATTTTTCTCTTCTGGCTTATAAATAGATGTTCATTTCTAGAATAACTTTAAATGTTTTATTTAAGTATTTGTTGACTTTATCCTGAAGGCTGGGGGCTTGACCAATGCCCAGTTCAAATTCTGCAATGACATTAATCAAGCCTTCTGTCACCCAAGGGCGCAGTCTTTGCCCAGAAGGGTCACAGGACTGAAAAAGAATGAAAAATCAATTTACTTCTGAATTCTGTGATTTCAATGATTATTTCAAAATCCTAAGGTGAACCCAGACACAATTTCCAGTCCTAAGTACAACTGAATTTTACCAAAATCATGCTGCCAAAATGTGCCAATGAAACACAAATTTTAAAAGTTTAAGTACACATCTCTTACTCTGTGGGTCACCCACAGCTCTCTTAATCATTTGGTTGGTGGACCTTGTGTATGGAGAGAATTTCCATTTTCCAAAGGAAATTTAGCCGTGTTGCATGTCTCTTTTGACTGCCTCTTGAACCTTGGCTTGACAAGGAATTATGACATAGATAAAGGGAATGAAAACCTTTACCTTTGGGCTTCCGTGGTGGCGCGGTGGTTGAGAGTCCGCCTGCCGATGCAGGGGACACGGGTTCGTGCCCTGGTCCGGGAAGATTCCACATGCCGCAGAGCGGCTAGGCCTGTGAGCCATGGCCGCTGAGCCTGCGCGTCCGGAGCCTGTGCTCCGCAACGGGAGAGGGCAAAACAGTGAGAGGCCCGCGTACTGCAAAATAAAATAAAATAAAATAAAACCTTTACCTTTAATATCCTAAGATACATTTAGGATAATTTATTCAAATCATTTATATTGATTTTCCCAGAGTTAACGAATGAGACCAATTTCGTATACTTTCTCCAGTCCTTTTCTTCCAATGCCCTGTTCTTAGAAATTAAAGAGTCCACTAAGCAACAAAATTCTCCTCACTTGGCAAATTCCCTCTAACGTTTTTAGAAAGAAATAGTGCCTACAGACAGATCTTCGGACAGATATTTATATTTTGGAGGGTTGACTGGTGTTTATTAAGCAAGATAACCCAGTGTTAAAGAATAAATATTTTCACTCACTTTACACAATCAAGTTGCCTGATAGGTTGAGTGCCGCGTTCTCCTTCTGTAGAATGAAACTAGAAGAGCCCTGAAGTGGTATTAAATGTCTGGTCACAGTAGCATTTGGGGGTCAACTGCCAAGGAAATTTCTCACCAAGACATTAACCAGGAAATGCTTACATGTTTACGAAGTAATTAGTGATGTAGCATTGCATATTAAGGATATTTTGGGTAGTTATGATGAAATGTTACTGTCTGTGTGCGTTCCATATGCTCCTTTAATTTACAAAATGTGCTCATTCCACAGCATCTGGGTGCATTTATAAACTACAAGTGCAGTCAATTAACAATATGATGGATGCAGTAGGCAGATTGCTAATTGATGGGAAAAGCCCTTTTAGCTTATACTTTGTAGTTTTCAAATGGGAAAATAAAGCATGTAGCCAAGAACTTTCAGTCTTTGTCTATGTTAAATTCAGATGTTTCAAGAACTAAGCTTACACTCTGCCCATTTGGAAAATAACCCATTTGAAACAAGATTTTGCCATGTCAAAATTAGTGCTCTTAATTCCGGTGTTATAAGCACTAGCAAGATATAGGTGAACAGAGTTAGTGGATATTTAATTATACTTAGACCAAGTGGTGCCTTTTATTAATGCAGTCTTCTTTTTCACTTCCCATTTCCTCTACTGCCAGTACTTTATTCCTCTGCTGCTTTACCTGTCTATGGACTCAGATGCCATTTGTTCCAGACCTCTATTACTAAACAGAAACAATAAACTATATATAAATTCAGCAGAATATAATGACACCAAGTTCTGCTTATACATTTTTGTGTATATTTAGGCTTTGAATATCATTGATTTCTATTAAGGTTACTATATTGACTCAGCAAGATTGATTTTATTTTCTGCTATCTTATTTACATTTACTTGATAGCTGATACTTGAATCTCCTGAAGGCTCCCTTCCCTCATTACTCTAGCACAGAGAATGGAGCCAAGCACAATATATCGAGTAGATAGGCAATTTCCAGTATACAGAATAACTGGGGAGAATCACAGACAGATATAAACCCATGGGTATCTCTAGTGTCTCACAGAAAATTAAGACAGCATATAAGTCTAAACGAAATAATAACCATGAAAAAGTAAAAATATATGAGAGAGACTTTCTAGTTTTGTGTCATAAATTATGTGTGATTATCACTACACACTTTCATTTTCCCCTCAAATTTTCACCCTCATTTGAATTCACTTGATTATGCATTGGAAACTATCTGAGAACTATTTCCCCCCAAAAAATCAATTATACATTTTTGTTTTCATTGTTGTGAAAAAAAAAAAAAAAAAAAAATATATATATATATATATATATATATATGGGGGGGAGAGAGAGAGAGAGAGAGAGAGGGAGACTGCAGATTAAGCCACAATTTAATTGTTTTCCTGATAGCAGAAAAGGCTCAAAAAAGTTTTACTATTTTCCCACAACTAAATGGAATGTCTTTTACTATAAAGGCTTCAGGCTTCATTACCTTAGGTATTGCTTAGTTTAAAAGAGAAAAACTTCATATAATGATGGGAATGACTTGAATATTATTTAGGGGACCAAAAGAAATCAGTCTCTGAAAGACATCAGTCCTGGAGTCTGTATGCTCTCATGTTTGTTTCCTCGTCTTTTTTATTTAAACATGACAGGTTTGGTAGGGCCACAATCTTGACTGTAAGCATATTTCACACCAAAAATATAATTACGTAACCTCACAGCCTAGATTTACTAGTAAATTCATAGATGGTATGGGGGTTTAGTGGTGTGGGCAAATACCTTCATCTGTCCGACCTCTTCACATTTTTCAAATTAAAAACTCTACTACAGCTTCAAAGACAATGCCATCCCAATCAATCTTCCATTGAAATGAATTTTCTTATAATTAAAAACTATGTATTATATATACAAAATATAGATTACATATATAAATACTATGTATGTATAATAATGTATGTATATGACTAAGACTACCTTTATGACTTCAGAACACTCTACTTTACTGTCAAATCAAAAAGTTTGCATAGGGCTTCCCTGGTGGCGCAGCGGTTGAGAGTCCGCCTGCCGATGCAGGGGACACAGGTTCGTGCCCTGGTCCGGGAAGATCCCACATGCCGCGGAGCGGCTGGGCCCGTGAGCCATGGCCGCTGAGCCTGCACGTCCGGAGCCTGTGCTCCGCAATGGAAGAGGCCACAACAGTGAGAGGCCCGCGTACTGCCAAAAAAAAAGAGTTTCAATAGAATTTTAATTTTTTTTTTTGAAGCTCCTTGGTTTGGAGTTGCATAGATATAGCCCCAGGCATCAATTCTCAATGACCCATGTGTGAACTATCTATATAATGGATTATCTTGCATGACCAGATGTGTCCTCTAGACCACAACTTCCCATGGGCTGAAAAATCATTGTGTTCCATCATGTGCCATGACTCCTCTCAATTAGCACGGTTAGAGTTGAGTGAATCACCTATCCATTGGGTTTGTAGTAGGACTACAATATTTTTAGAGTTGAACGTGGTATGTGTATGAATATGTGTGTCTGCATAAAACACTGCTAAATATTTAGCTGCTACATAATAGGTTACATAGAAAAACTAGAAATTTCAGGGTAATAGCTACTCTTGGGTTTGCCAAGAGTTTTCTTAAGCCTTCAAGAAGTATACCATCTCTTTCCAGAATGTTGAAAATTATAATATATAAGCACGTATCTCAGTGTTTTTTTGGTACATTTATTTAATAGTTAAGATCTGTTAAAATATCTACTGATTGATAGATCAGTAGATGCTTGATGTCATGGGTGACTCAAAGGAAAATAAGACACTTGCTGCCTTAAAAGTCCAGCTGAGGAGAAAGGACAAACACATATAAAACTAGAGGGGTATTGAAGGCTGAATAATTTCACCCTATAGTCTCAATTAATGAACACGTTTTTGCTGAGCATCTATTACACACTTCATGGTAGCTTAGAGAAAGGAGAGTTCAATAAGGGCTAAGTAGATGCTCTGATGTTTTTCTGCTGTATGTTCTCTGAATTTGTTTGAGCAGCCCTAGTTATCCAGTCATAAAATAAAAGGTAACACAAAATCAGGTCAAATCAGGTGGGCTACACATCCTGTAACACCAATACCAACCTCTGAAGTGGTGTTTAGGGCACTGAGGGTATTGGAATATGAAGCAAGATCCCAAGTAGCTTGTCTCAAAATCAGTCAATGTGGTTGCTTCCTGTTCTACATGTTCTCAGGACAACATATTGATTTCTTAAACCAGTTTTCATGCTTTATGAATGATAAAAGTAATACAAAATGTGTACAACTGTTTTTAGTTAAAAATCACCTGCATATTTAGTTTGTATTTGTTTTCTTTATTTGTTAAAATTAGCTATTGTTGCTAAACGTTTTCCCTTAAAAAGTAAGAAATTATTTTCTTTTTATTGATGGGATGACTTGAAATATTGGGTCACTTTTCCAATAGTAAATAAGACACTTTGGAGTAAGTATAACTATCTCAGGCCACTAGGGTATAAATAAGTGTATTTGTAAATTACTCCAGCAATAATTTTCAGTATGCCTGATTCTACTTCTTTCTGTATCTTTGATTCTATTTTCTTTTTGAAGGGCACCCATCAAAAAGAAAATAGAACATGGCAGGATATAGGCAGAAAGCAAAGGTCTGGCCTGAAGTGGAACAATTCTGAATAAGTGATAATTATGTAAATAGTCTACTCATGTTACTGAAATACTATTGTTTCCTCAGTAAGTAGTTTAAAATATAGTGAATAATTATGGGAAACTTCATGAACCATTCATTAGAATTGATTGAAATAATACCTAGGTATAAAATATCAAACTGAATAGTTTTTGATTATTTTTCAAAATCTCAAGCTAGAGACAGTAAGCTCAGGTCACTGTATAGTGGCATCCATGCAACAAGGTTTTCTGAGATTCCTGACTTTCTAGTTTTCCAAACAGCCAGTGAGATTTCAGTTGCAACAGATGTTGTCATTTTAAACAGAAGACTACTGATGCAATAACAAAATAAATACTGACTTTAACCTCTCTCTCTCTTTGTACCTAGCAATTCCCTAAATGATGCATCAACTCTTTTAATTCTTTAGGAAGAGGTATGAGGGTTTAAAATGATGAGATGAAGTAGAAACGTATATTCTTGGTTTATTTGGAAGTCTACCATGTAAGATCATTTCTAAAGATGCCATTCAAATGAGGATAATACATGTTTTATATCTGTAAATATTACAACAGTCGGGAATTCATAGGTTACTTTTTATGGTTGTAGTTATTTTTTTTCCTTTATGAACATATCTGTATCTGTTTTAAAAGAAAATTATTTTATAAATACCAGTTTTCCCAACTTATATGTAATACATAGGATTTGATCAGATCAGTATGATTCTTTTATTTTTTAAATAAATGTTTTAATTTGAAATAATTTAAATATATAGAAATGTTACAAACATATTAAAGAGAGTTCACTCTCATCCAGCTTCCCCTAATGTTAACATCTTATATAAGCATTGTACTTCTGTCAAATTTAAGAAATTAACATTCAGTATGCCCTTTGAGAAATGATTTGCTTTAAGAATTTTTGTGTCATAGATGCCACTGAGTGACATCAAACTATTTCTGGAAAATTTCAGCATCACTTGGTTTGATTCCCACAAATACCTAAGAGAATTCTCCCCACTGGGCTACCCCAAATTTCTACTAAGAAACATTCAGTCAAGTATTTTAGGAGGACAAACAATTGTTTTTTTCTTCCCACCCTTATCAATGTGGGTTTTATTTTGAAGTTGGTCACAGACTCTCTCTTCCTTTCTCTGTTTCCTTGGGAAATTTTACCATTCTCAGCATAGAAAACTCTCCTAAATTTTAGACTTGTCCTTACAACTGCCCCAATTCACCTCAAATTCAAAATGTCCCATTGTGTATAGGTTATTTTTTGGAGTTTATATAATTTTAAAACATTTTATTTTAATAGATTTATATAAAGACATTACAGTAGAGAACGTTTTACTGCTACTGGTATGGTGAAAACCAACTACTTAAATTTCTGCTACTTGACTTCCCCATTTGTAAGGTGAGGGGTTTGCAGCTCTAATACTTTATGATTTTAGCATATGAATAAATGTGAATTTCCTTTAAAAGAAAAAGTTTTTAAAGAAAAGTGGTCTTAAAACATAGACTGCTTTTCATTTTGTTGAGTCGTCTCCCCTGACTTTTTAGGTGAACCTGCATCTGAGATTTTCGTATGAAATTTTCATTTTGAAACTAGTGGAAGAATAATTCCAGTCATGGCTAGCATTAATTGGAGGGAAGTCTCCTTTTCCTTCCATAGTGAAGAATACAGAGACTTATTAGCATTCTATGGGCAAGGCTGGTAAATTTCACATAATTAACAGTTTGGAATCCCAAAAACTAACAATAGGAAATGCTACAGAAGGAATAACATCTTTTCATTTTGACATCATCTTGACAAATGAGGGAAAATCTGCAGTGTCTGCATCACAAAAACAAGCAAAATTCTGTGGAAACAAGGGAAAAGTGGCCCCATACTCCCTGTTTTCTCCTTGTGTTCCAAAACCTTCACCTTTGCTAACAGACCCTGAAATTATTTCAAATCTATTTTTCATACAGTGAATACCAAAAGAGCTAAATTATTCATTGTAAGTGAAAATATTTATTACCATGTGTCAAGAAACTCTGATTCCCTTTCTGGTGTTCCTTATAAGAACCCTGTGGTGTAAAATTATGTGCTGAATCTACTAAATAATTACCCACGTGAATGCTGTACCTACCATGTGTATTTTTAGGCTCTGTATGGATAAATATTTCATAAAGTGCTGCATACTCTGGACTAAAAGTCCTTCATCCCTGAATCAGTTTCAAATTCTTCTCTAAGAAACAAGGTACAATGAGACTTCTAATGAAAGTGGTAAGGAAAGAGGTAACATAAGCAATCAACAGCACAGTCTGAGAAAAATTCTCATCACCAATAAAGATTTATGAAAAATAAATTTAATCACTGCCAAATGAGATCCTCAGAGAACAAGACTTTGTAAGCATTTTTCTATAAATGTGAAAAAGAAACTGGGTCTGTCTACATTGAGAACAAAAGGTTAGATGTGTAGGACAAATTATTTTTATGAACGTTCATAATTTAGCTGTAAAAACTAATATAGCTTGTGAGTGTCTATAGTAATTTGAAATATTTAGCAGGGAAATATTCAGAGACACAAGGAAATGAAAGTAGAACTTTGTCATTTACAGTTTTAAGACAATACATGGAAGGTGCAGTGATTGCATTTTTAATTTTTTTTTCTTCTATTTCTTATCAGCATCTAAACCTAGACAGGATTTGGTGAATGCTCTGGGAAACCAGCATTTTGGAGTACAAATTGATATGTACAGTAGAGGCTTAGCTTTTAATGTAATCTTATAATGATAGATTTGACTTCCAGAACACAGTTAGCTTGAAACACTTCAACTTTAAAGCATCACCCGGACCCCACAAAGCTTAAGATGCATTGTGGCACTGTGGCACTAGGGAGAGCAAAGAGGGGCAAAGTGTTAGGTGATAGCCTCACACTTCTCACCAGCTCTTTTCATTATGGCCACATGAAGTAAAGGCCTGGATTCTGTTACAGCAGCTTTGACACGTTTACCACCCTTAGTGTCTTTCTTGGCTCATTACCTATTAATGTATTTTACTCTTTTATTGGTTGTGTCGACTGAAAAGAAAAGGCACAACGTGATAACTGTGAGTTTCGGTTTTATTTGGGGGCTTACTGAAGGCCTGTAGCCTGGAGACGGCCTCTCAGATAGCTATGAGAAATTACTCCAAAGAGGTAGGCAAGGAAGCCAGTATATGTGTGAGTTTGGCGAAGGGGTATATGCAATCAAGCATACATCTCAGTAGAAGGTTGCTGTAGTCATGAGGAATTGATATCTCAGTTCATGGTTTTCATGATTTTCTAATTATGGGAAGATGCAAGAATCTGGATTCATGAAATTTTCTCCTGAAAATATATAAATATCTGAAGGCCTGTTCTGCCAGTTTTCCCAGAGCACAGAGTGCCTCATTCCTGATCTCTGCCCTAAATTATTTTCCAGGTGTACCACAGGTCAGCGACTTCAGTGGCTAATGACTCAATTCTTGTAGAACCAGGTAGTGAGTGACATTCCTTAGTTGGCAAGAGTAGTTCTACCATTTTAAATTTATGGTAACTGGTAGAATTAACTCTGGGAGAAGTATGCATGGGTTCTAAAAGGATTGCATCAGGTAACTCACCGTTCTTTGCCTTTTTAAATTAAAGTGACTGAGAAACTGCCTCTATGTGTTTTACCTTGTATTGTTTGGTGAAAGCTGTGCAAGGACAGGAAAATCCTCTACTAGGCTCTTTTCTGTTCTGTGTCTTAAGCTTTGCTGTTTAAGAGGAGTGTAGTCTTTGCTGCCACAAGAGAGCTAAATCCTAAAGATACAGTTTAGTTGGCTAGTCCTGGCGCAGAGGTGATTTGATGGATTGACTGACTTTGACTTGAACATTTTATAATGCTTCTTTTCTTTCAAATCCCTTTCTAGAATTTTGAAACTCAAGACCTGTTTTATATCTCACTGGGTGAGACATTAGTCCTACTTTTCTAAGTCTGAAGTACCTCTATCATTGGTCTCATCTGTAAAATGGACTGAGGTCCCCCACCACTCTCCAAACATAGGTGAGGGAAGCGTTTTCTTACCTTTTCTCTTTCCTTCTGCTCACTCTTTTCTTTATAGTTGCCTGCTTTCTTTGCCTCTTTTCTACTTTACCTCTAACAGAAGTCTGCTACAGGCATCTATTTTGCTTTCTTTTGCCCCACTGGTGAAACTTAAGAATCAAACTTTGACCAACATATAGGTACAAAATTGCTAAGACACTAGCCATGATTTTTAGACCTCAGGGAGGTCAGGAGAGTCCACTGGATTCTATGACATTGAAAGGAAATATATTGAGCACAACCTAATTCTTAGATGAATAGGATTCTACAGGGTTTTAGGAATAGAAAGTAAGATTACTCATCATAGGAGAAGTTAATTGAACAGAAACTGTAGAGTCCTCAGAATATAAATGTTAGGAATTCAATTTTTAGTAACTCTCTGACACTTCCTTTAGAATTGTGTTTGTTTTGTTTTATTTGTATTTTGTTTTAATTTTCTCTTTTAAATCAAAGGCATGTTGTTGAAATTTTTAGTTATTTGGTATCTTAATCCGTAGGGTTCAGTATTCAAGGGTAAATAACAGAAGGGCTGGCAAAAATGGTGTCACTAGTAACAACCTGTCACATAACAATTTCCTCACTTCGAATCATGGAGAAATAGTCAATATCCTAACTACCTTTAAACCACTAATTGTTTTAGGTAAAAATTATCACATTTAGCTGAAAAGTGGATTGTTTGGAACCAATAAATTTCACTTCATTGATAAAGCATCAGGCCCTGTATATTGGCATTTATCTTTGACAGTCAACAAGCCATTTCATGAAATCAAAGATTATTATATTTATGTATGTATGCATGTATTAGGTACTTATATATATATTTTTTAATTTTGGAAATAATTATAGATTCACAGATAGTTGCAAAGAAAGATATGGGAGGTCCCCTGTACCCTTTATCCAACTTCCCCCCATGTTAACATCTTATATAACTATAGTTCAATATCAAAACCAGCATGTAAATCATAGAGCTTATTCAGATTTTGCCAGTTATACATGCATTTATTGTGTGTGTCTGTGTGTGTCTGTGTAGTTCTATGCAATTTTATCACATGTATAGCTTCTTATAATCACCACCAAAATCAAGAGGCTTATCTGTAACACAAGATTCTCTTGTGTTACCCTTGATTATTATATTTTAAAGGGACCTGAGGGGTCATCTACTCTAACCTACTTATATTGGAATGGGGAGTGATTTGCCACAGGTCAATGGGTTAGATAATGATTGAGCTCCTAGTCAAATTTCAGAATGCTATGTCGTATCCTAGACCAGTTTCAGGCATCCCATCTTACATTCTCAATTTTATAAAGCAGACTGTTGTTCTACAAGTTTGAAGATAAGAGAACTAAAGCAAACACAAGTTTCAAAGTAAATGTGTTCATCACAATTCTAGATTTTTTTAAAAATCTGATATTCTATTACTGGTTGCATAATGGGTTAAAGGAACATTAACCGTCAATGTAAGCATTAGATTGATATTTCAGACAAAGCATGTATATGTTGGAAGTAGTCTGTGTTGCTTCATAGGGACTCAACGTGTTGTAAGAGAGAGAAGGTAGGTAGTAAAGGATCCCAGAGATTTAGCTACAAATTGTGTAATTCATACTCTCCACACAAAGAATTGAATGTCTTCTCCCTTCCATTCACACACAAATGCCCCAGATAATTTAACAATTCTTTTCCCTTTCCAGTTTACCCTTTAATTTCATTACCTCTTATAAAACTATTGTGGTGAGGTTTAGGGGGGGATTTGGGAATTAGGGGTCACAGGATGTGATTTGACCCACACACCTGTTCCATATCCACTTTGGAACCATTTTAGATGCTACTCACTTTGGGAATGAATCTGGTTATAGAGGAGTAGGATAGAAATTATTTGGAAAGAGTGTAGGACCAAAGACTTTTCTACTATATCAGCATCATAGAAATTAGAGATGTAAAAGACCCATTAGCTGATTTGCCCTATTTCCATGGAAATTGCTGCGAACGTTTTTCAGAGACCTAATGTATTTTTGTTTAAAATAAATGGGAACTCAGTGTAGATTCTTGTTAGAGCTTGAAACTGCTGATGGTTGTGTTTTCTGGGTTGTTTTTCTTTTTAGATCTACTTGACAGTTTGCATAGCTAATTATTGTGTTCTCATTTGTTTAATGCTAGCACTGCTGTAGGCTTTTTAGAATGGGAGAGCACTACTCTAGTTTTAAAGTATATCAACTAGCTGTTAAATCAAGGAGTATAAGGGACAGAGAGAATGATTGTGTGTGTGTGTGTGTGTGTGTGTGTTTGTGTGTGTGTGTGTTTTGGAAGATGAGTCAAAGTTAAAGCAGCAAAGTGAATTTTAAAACTGCCAGGCTTTGGTAGCTAATAACAGTTTTGTGAAGGTTTTGTCAGTAACTGAATGCAGGACATTGCAGGGTCCCTTGTCTCATTTCATGTAGGGCACTTTGTATCATCATGGATCATTTGCAGCAAATGATCTAAAGAACATATACTCTTAGAAAACTAAAGAACATATACTCTTAGAAATCATATATATATATATTTTTTTGCTGGTGAATGAATTTTTTTATTATTGGCTTAATTTTCATAGTGCAAATTTAGATGGAAAAAGCCTTGAAATTTGAAGAGAATTTGTTAAGAATTATTTCTTATATCAAATAGATAAGTTTAAAACTTTCCAATTTTAGTGTTCTGTAGGTTCCATTTATGGGAGGAAAGTGTTTTTGTCAAGAATCACTGCTTTTATTGGCAATGAGTCATGAGTTCCTTGTGAGGGTTTTGGAATTTAGAAGCATCAACTGAACCATTTAAGAGCAATTAAGATAGTGATGGTTCAAATGAGATAAAATTGCTTCCTTTGTATGTCTTTGTGTTGGTGGTGGTGGTGGTGTCGCTTTCTGGGAGTAGGGGCATTTGATTTAATGACTAGAATTACACATTTTAATCTTCTTTCCTGCATTATAGGATGGGACCTTTTTAAAAAGATCCTCCACATTTCATTAGACTGAAAGTTTGCTTTAACTGACCATCCCTAAATAATTATGCTTCTTTAAGGATACATCTATTTTGAATGAGGAACTTAATTTGAAATTCAGTAGAAAAATTTTATAGCTATTTCATATTGGGAGTACAACTCTTTGTTTGTAACAATGGCAAAAATGATTATTGTTGAATTTATGTATACAGCTTCCCTTAGAGCAGCCAAACTGGTGAGATTGGCTAGCTGAGAGTAGATAATGAATGACTAGGTCTCCACATTTGCATAGATAGATAGAGAGATAGATAGATAGGTAGAATTTTGTAGTTTTTGATTGCTATAAGCAACAGAGACAGTTATTTTTAAACCTTTCAAGACACGATGAATGGCAAACATTGTGTGCCTAGTAATTTGAACCTCCACATATGAACTCGGTTGAATGCTTGAGAGCTAAGATGAAACTCATCCACATTCTTGCAAGCCATTGCCATGGCAACATACTTAAAATTTCCAAGGTCTGTCTCCCTCGAGTTTGCACCTGCAGTTACCTTATTGTGAAACAAAAAGAAGGCTTTCCAACTTGAAAATGCTTTGGAATGGTAGGGAGTATGTTTTGAAATAAAGTGAAGTTTAAAAGTTGAAAACCAAAATAGAACATTCAGGGAGAAAGTACATTTGCGTTCTTCATGCGATATTTAGTTTTTTTCCCCTCCTACTTCACAGTATTATTCTAGGCAAGGGCAAATGTGGATAGTCAACCTATTGTGGTTATTAGGATGTTGGGTTTTGCCCACTTTAACAACAAATGTGCTGCCTCCCAGTAGACTAGAGGTAACACACGTGTGTGTCTTATGTAATAACGAAGGTGAGAAGAGCTAAGATTTATTTAGTGTTTATTATGCACCAGGTTGACGAAAAATTAATCGGTCAAAAATGATTTAAAAAGAAATGGAAATTTGTATTTGAGCCAAATTTGAGGATTATAACCCGGCAAGAGCATCTCAGAAAGCTCTGAGAACTGTCCCATTGGTTAGAAGTCAAGGCACCGTTATATAAGTTTTTTTTCTTTTTTTTTTGCGGTACGTGGGCCTCTCACTGTTGTGGCCTCTCCCGTTGCGGAACACAGGCTCCGGACGCGCAGGTTCAGCGGCCATGGCTCACGGGCCCAGCCGCCCTGCGGCACGTGGAATCCTCCCGGACCGGGGCACGAACCCATGTCCCCTGCATCGGCAGGCGGGCTCTCAACCACTGCACCACCAGGGAAGCCCTATATAAGTTTTTTGAGACAGGGCTGTACATCAAATGTTGTATTAATGACAGTTTACATAATTCAGATCTACGCGTCGTCGTGGTGGGTCATGTGACCCCTTAGAAGATCAAGAAGGAGTGCCATCTTTTAAGGAGTTGTCGTGTTGATGCTAGGAGAATGTTGCTGGTTATGGTTGAGCAGGTATTTTTGCTCACGTGGGAGGTTTGGTCGATGGATAATGAAGATACACAAAGCACAGTGTGGAGACAGAGGAGGCCAAAGGGCAGAGATTTTTTGTTTAAATTTCTCTTGTCTTGCCATAAAAATATAACTTTTATTTCACAACCGGGAATAGTGCTAAGTAGTTCATTGATCATGATTATCTTAATTCTTACAACTACACTGCCAAGATTGGTACTGCATCCTTCCCATTTTATAAATGAGAGGTTAAGTAGGTCACCCAAGTTCTAATAACTCCAGATTTAAACTTGGGTCTAAGTCTAATATCCATGCACAGAGTCACAGGGGAGCATTGCTAGCATGCTAGCATGCTAGCATGAGTACTAGCATTCCTGAGTTTCTCAAGTGAAAAGCTCGTCGTGGGAAACCAGAAAAGGGGCTACCAGATCTCTCTCTGCTCAGGATACACTGAGTGAACCACTCACTCTGCATAAATGTAGTTGAACCCTTGCATGTCCGCATCAGGTTCTACCTTCAAGTACAAGCCAACAACCCCACTCCATCTTTTCAGGAAGCAAGGGGGGTCAAAGACAATAAGGCAGCCACTTTCCTTACTACATTGCTCATCTCCCTCCCTGCAAACTCAGAAGAGCACCAAGGAAGCTTGGCTTCTATTTGACTAAATGTTAGAGAATAGAGATTCAGGTATTTGGAGTCTAGTTCCAGTAGAGTTTCTTGGAATTAATGAAGAAAAGCCTATTTGAGAATTATCATAGTAAAAATATTACTGGGTGCTAACTTACCAATAAATGCACTACCTTCATAAGGAACTTGGCATTTTGAGGAAACTAACAAGTCTTGTGTATTTTAAGCCATGAGCCTGGACTCTGAAGCACCTGGGCTTTCTTGTTTGAGAGCCTCTGTGACCCTGTTTCTAAGATAGTTAGAGAACATTGGTTATCTGATTATCTAGATTTCCAGCTCAAAGCAGATATGAAGGAGCAAGTTTGAAAACAGAAACGGGCCTCTATAAAGCCTGACAGTGACAGACAAAAGAGAAAAACTAATAAGAGTACACATCAACTAAAAAGTGGAAGAGTAGTTTGAGGACTTACGGAGCAGGACAGGGATACTGTTCTCTTTGGCATCTGAGGTCACTGCTATGTTGCAGGTAGCACTGATGCTCATAACAGCGTTACCAAACCATCAAGAGAAGCTTGTCTTTCTGTTTACGTGATGACACTTTAATGATTCCAAAAGTTCTCATAATGACAAGTGACATTTTTGGTGAATAGAAGGCTTAATTCTTGTTCTTAATCAGCAGGCATTCCAGTAATGAGGATGAAGAGAAGGTTAAGAGATTGCAGAGGTGTGTAAGGGAGGAAAAGGGCTCATCCAGGTGGAGAGGCATGATAGCAACTTCGAGGAAACATGTCAGAATTGAGAGGAACTGATTGTAAATGCAAGGCGGAAGAGAGAAGAGCTATCCAAAAGAGGACATGGCTAATTACTCGAAGATCTCAGGGAAGAGTTTAGACACAGATGCCATCTGATGAAGTGTGCACAAAAAGGCAGACTCTCTCATGAGGCTCCCAGCCGCAGTAGAAGGCACTTAGCAGAATTCTCCTTCAGCATCTGAATATGCATTCTTCAGGTGGTCCTTAGTGGGCTTTGCAGGAGCTACTCAGTGCTCACCAGTCTGGCAGCTCCAGATGATGTCAGAAGGCCACATTCCCTGGTATTTTTCAAAGGTCTTGCTTAAAGTTTTCAATTAAATCTAGGGAAGAATTGAAAAAGGCAAATCATGTTTGAGAAACTTGGGAAAAGTGACAAATTAATCCTGCCTCTATTTTCGTCTTCACTACACCCAAATATGAAACTGAAGGAGTTGGATGCCAACTGGATGGAGGGCCAGGAGACCACAATCTATTCCTGAGCTGGACACTGTCGGTGCAGTGATATGATACTGCACTCCTGACTGTGCCGACTTAGGGTTTCCGTCTCTTTACTAGAAGGGAACTGGAACAAATAATTCAAGTCTCCAAACTCTGAAAACAGTAGGATTTGATAAATGCTTGGTTACATCATGCAGCTAGAGAGAAGAGAAGAGAAGCCCCTTGGCTTTTCAATACACTGGTAGTTATGATGTTTTTTGAGGTGTTTTAAAAAGAGCTCCCACTTCAAATATGTAATTTACTCTGTTTATAGGATGTTTAAACATGGAAGTGTGAATTTAAGCCAGGAAATTATACTTCCTTTGTGAAGGGAATGTCTGTGTCTGAAGATCACAGAAATCCAGGGCTAGGATAAACTTCTCTTCCCATGTTGCAAGGAGAGCAAAGTGACAATGTGTACAGAGCCAGCTGTGCCTACATAGTAAATACTCTCGACAACGTCTTCTAAGTGCCAGCCATTGTGCTAGACATTGTGCCTATCTAGCCCTAGAGAATTTCATCCTTATAAAAATTCAAAATAGGTGTAAATAACTTCATTTTTACGTAGGAAGAAACCTAAAGAAGCTAGATAATTTGCCCAACATCAACAGCTAATAAGTGGCAGAGCTGGGATTTCAGCCCAGTCTATCTAGCTCTAATACCCATGCTCCTTCTATGCTCAGGGGTATAGAGAGGATTTTCTGCTTATAGATGGCCTCCATTTGTCATACACCTTAAGTTCTCCAAGCAATTCAAGGGAGGGAAGTCTGGTGCCATATTATATTCCTCTTCTGTATAACCCCTTGTTAATCAAAAGTATTCAATAAATGATTGTGAATAGATGAATGAATTAATGAATGAGTGAATGCATGGAAGAATCAATCAAAAGATACAAATTTCGTGAGTGCATTCTGTCCTGCACTTAAGTCTTAGTCTGAATTTGATGGCTGGTCTCAGCCAGCCCTTATCTTCATGCAATTTATTTCAGGAAGAAGATAAAAGTTTCATCCTGCAGTTAGATTTTGAAGGAAAACATTATAAAAGCATAGTTTCCTTATAATCCAATGAAAGTATTTACAAGGTAAGACTATGGCAATAGAGTTCAGGGGAAACTGGAAGAGTTGGGGGTATATTATACAGGAAAAAAAAAAACCAGCATGGCAGTCAACTATTTTTTTTTTTTTCTCGGTCCTTTCTCTAAGGCAGGCTATATCTTATTGCTTTCTCAACGGACAGGGATGCTTCATAAAAGCAGGCAGACCAACTTATTGCAAGACATTTTTACCCTCTCCTTCCTTCTAACTTTTAGTCGTTCTCTCTTTGCAGTTAAAGATAATGTCACTTTTTGCTATTTCTCTACCATAAATTTCCAGCCATGAGGTATAATGTAAAAACCAGTTACAAAGTTTCATTGTCACTTCTAGAGATGTTAGAAGGCAGATAAAATCTTTGAAAAAGTGTGATTTTTGCCACAATTCTCATCTCCCACTCTTAGGAGTTATACTCCTGGAAAATAATCAATACTTGCTCACTCTTATTTGGAGATTTAAAGAGCTGTTATAAATGAGCAATTGTGGCAAACGTACACCTAGGTGTAGTGAACTTAGAGAGGATGAACATCAGGAATAAGATTATTTGAAATGATTCTACCAATGCAAGTGTTGTGTGTAATATATCTTCTATTTTTTAAGTCAAGAGGAATCCTTCATTCAACTTTATTAATTCAATTTTCACAATCATACTTATCTTCATCAAGTGCTTTTATTGAAATTATAGATACTTAAAGAAGATAAGCCAGGTTTTAGAGCATGATAGCATTTTTTTTCTATCTTTATTGACATATAATTGACAAATTTAAATTGTTTAAGGTTGATGTTTTGATACACATATACATTGTGAAATAATCACCACAATCAATGGTGATGACATTTTAAATCAACTCTGTTGAACTGTGATAGATGTGATAGATGTTCGAGGGCTATAAAACGCAGACATAAATTCTGTCCCACAGAAATACATGAAATAAAACATACACCTACGCAGTTCCCAAACTTTTAGATTTAAATATAATTTGGAAAGGCGCACACCTCTATTGTTCTAATGCACTAAGAAAATATTGCTCAGTGTCTTACGAGAGTTAATTCGCGTATTATTAATCCATATAGGGAACACGACCATGGGCTATGTTTTGTTATAACTACAGATACAACCACTATAATAAGAAGCATTGTGCGGCATGGATCACACTTAGAGTCAGCCTCCTCTTCTTCTCCCCTCAGCTCCCCTCCCTACTGCTCCTTCTCCTTCTCTCTGTCTGTTTCGCTGTCTGTCTGCCTGTCTCTCTCTCCTTTAATTAGCAGTGTTTGCTACGTGATCTCTTTTTTCTTATTTTCTGTTCATTTAAATGCTCTAGATATAATAGGGCATGATTTAGAGTAAACTCTGGAGGCGGGCATAAAATAAATCAAGTTGTCACAATCTTCCAAGTCCCAGGAAAGTGAATAAGGAGGAGAATTTTGAGAGAACTCCAGTAACCCTGCATCTGTGCAGTAACTCTCCCGGAGCGCTGACATGGAGAAGAGGGAATCACAGTGCCAGATGTGGATTGGTGCTGCCCATCTTGTAGGTTACCAGTGAGACTGAAACATGGGCGCTCAATAAGCAATGCCGAAGTGAATCATATTCTGATGTAAAAGAGATCTTCCCAAGAATAGCAACATTTATGTGAGGGGCCAATTGAAGTGAGAGATACAGATCCTATTCAACTGAGGGGACAAGAGGATTTCAAGACATAAAAATGAAATATATTCAGTTGGGTGGATTTTTGGCTGCCCTCTTTAAGCACTGCCCAGAAGTGTTCTTCATATTGTCATGTGAGGAGCAAAACTAATTCTGTATTAGTTGTAATAATAACATATAAACATTGCTGCGTGAGGACTTTCATATTTACAGAGGGCTTTCGCACATATCAAAAGGGATCCCCGGGGACTTCCCTGGTGGCACAGTGGTTGGGAATCCGCCTGCCAATGCAGGGGACACGGGTTCGATTCCTGGTCCGGGAAGATCCCACATGACACGGAGCAACTAGGCCCGTGCGCCACAACTGCTGAGCCTGCGCTCTGGAGCCCGCGAGCCACAGCTGCTGAGCCCATGTGCCACGGCTGCTGAAACCCGCGGGCCTAGAGCCCATGCTCCGCAACAAGAGAGGCCACTGCAATGAGAAGCGTGCGCACTGCAATGAAGAGTAGCCCCGGCTCTCCACAACTAAAGAAAGCCCACATGCAGGAATGAAGACCCAACGCAGCCAAAAATAAAAAATAATTAATTAATGAACTAAAAAGACTTTAAAAAAAACATTAATTAAAATAGAATGGATCCCCATAATATCCCTATGAGATAGAGAAGTTATTTTGTCATATACAAATGATTATATATATGCATTTAGTCACATATATAGTATATATATACATGCATAGTATATATATTTGCCTATATAGTATATCTATTCTTATGTACTGTCGAGAACACAGAAATCATTTCAAGATGATACATATTACTTATGAGATCCAGATTGAGACTTGATATATATTTTCCATTATTGATAAGCATGTAGCAAATTAAACTGAAGTGGTTCAACAGTACAACATTCCAAATATGTATTAAGGAACCAAAGTACTCAACATAAGGAATGAAATAGTCAGATGTGAAAGCTTGGAGTTCCAGTTTAACTATAACCAGCAAGGATTGGATCTCTTAGTGCATGAACAAAATAACATTATGACATTTAAGCGAGATCACATTTACTCTCAATCACTCCTTGATAGAAACACTCACAGCGGTGCTGCTCAGATATTGGCAAGATACTGGTATAGAACCTTGCATATATTCAACAAATGGGTCCAAGAAAAAAATCAGGAAACCAGCTGTCTGTCAACTTCATCAACATCATTTCCAACCACATCCCTAATTCTTGTTGTCCCAGACTGCAAGCATTGTGTGGGATGGAAGTTCTCACATATCTCCAAGTTGAAGCTCTATCAAGGGGACATTGGTCATGGTCCTGCCCAGTAGAAAAGAAGTGTTCTGGATAACTTAGCTGCCTGTGGCTCCTTCTGATCAATGAATGGATGTCTAGACTGTACCTAGAGAAACAACAGTATTATTAATTAATGGTCACCTCCACTTACTTATCCCCAAGATGTATTAAGATAATTTGACAAAACCCTAATGATGGTTGTGTGAGAGAGACAAAGCTAAATATCTCATTAGCACTTACGTTGTGAAAACAGAAGTTAATAAGAGAGACCTTGGAAGTTTTCATCAGTGGATTAATGAGAAGAGAGACAAAAGAGTTCATTGAGTTAATTTTGTAGCCAGTGTGACCTGCACTGTTCTAAGTCAAGGGGAAAAATAGGAAAAGATTCAATAATCTACATTTTCTTTCTGTCCCCAAGAATTTAGTTATGCATTTATGTGCGGAGATAAGAGACAAGATGTTTAAGGTCTTAAAAAAAAATAAGTTAAGAAAAGATTACCACACATAAATAAAGAACTTTCTGGGTTTACTTCATTTCAAAGTAACTGCAGTTCTGTCAATGTTTGAATTTTTGTAACTGGAGTAAAAAATTAAACTCCAGCATTCGTTTTGTTCCATTTTTAGTGCAACTTAATGTGCTGCCATATCAAGTGGTACAACAGCTGTCTGTGGATATGTCTCCTGATATCTGTGTGTGTTTTCTTCATGATAATTTTAGTGGTTACTTATATAAAAGCCAGTACTCTCCTTTGCCACCTTTTAACTTATTTTAAATCTATTTAATTGTGTATCTTTATAATCACATGAAATCCTTTAAAGAACAAAATGGTTTGGGATGGATGGATGGATGAATGGGAGGATGGCTGGGTGAGTGATGGATGGATGGATAGAAGTCACCCGGGATGAGAGACAATCACAGTCTATTGGAGGTCGGGATAATCTCAGCTTTGCCATTAATTAGCAGTATAATTGTGGTCAAGCAAAAACACTTAAATTTCTAGCTTCAGTTTCCTGATATGTAAAATAAAGACCTTAGACTAATGATCACTAGTGTCTGGCTCAGTACAAGAAGATATATGACTGCTTGACTAAAACATGATTCCATTTACTAACATGTTAGATGCCAACCATGAAAGCTTGGATTTTGGAAACATGTTGTTGAAACTATCCATCGTTGGCATTTTACAGTTATAAAATGTTTTGGCCTCATTACCAATAAGGATTTTCAGTTCAACCTGTGTGACTAATTAGTCCATTCAGTCACAATAGTTAGACTAAAGATTCATATTGACACAGCTAGAAGCCTAGATTTGCATTGTGAACATCTGTCAGTATTTATTTAATTTGGAAATGGCCAAACCCATTTCAGAAAGGGCTTTGTTCAAAAACAAAACAGAGAGGGAACACATTCAATCACATGCATATTCTAGTTTCCCTTGCAGCATCTCCACATCACTACCAGCATTCTTTGGAGGTCTTACACTCCCAAGTTCTAATTCATGAGAATCCAAGAGAATAGATATTCCAAATCCTCCCTGAAAATTTAAACTTCACTTTAGCTTTTTCTTTGGCCAGCTCTCCTATTTGCTTTGGCTAAAAATGGAAATGCGATATGAGCATAGAGGTCATTAGTAGCTCAAAGAAAGATAAGAATTTATGTTTTTTAAAAAATATAAATTTAATTTCAAGCTTCCTGACACCAGGTTTTTATTTTGCAGGTTTACTCTTTTGCATAACTTTGCAAAAATATGTGTTTGTTTCATTAAGCAGGAATTCAGTTCATTTCTTCCTCTCATAATTTCCTTTCTCTGTGGCATTATTTCCATATCCCTATCTTCCCCTTAGAGTTTTTTCCTGTTAGGATGACCACTATCAAATGCATATGAAAATGCATGTTAGAATGAGTAAGATATTTATGACCTCTTTACATGGTGAGTTTTTCTATCCAACTCACTTGCACTGTTCTGAAACCATTGCATACATTTTAAACAGTTAGGAAAATTCTGAAGAAAACTGAATGGCTTTCAAGTCTGTCTTTTTCCAAGCAGACAGCTGATTTCTGGTCACTTTTTGTAATAACCTAAGGCATCAATTGAGGGGAAAAAAAACATTAAAGAAATGTGAAAGCTGGTCGTTTTCAGGGATATTTCAGTTTTGCCCTAAATATTCACGAATGCCAATGTTCAGACGTTCAAATCGGGTAAATGAGTGTACAAATGGGTATTTTTTTTGAGCAGGCGCTTAACTGTAACACTCAGAATAATAGCGCCTCCTCCTGCATTCCGCGCAAGTGTGTCGTTGGCGGGTATTTAATGAAGTGGTAGACGTGGGAGCACTGTTAAACTTCAATCAAAATAAGCTATTAGAATTGATTTTGTTATTTGTATTGAGTGATTTGTTCTTCTGCTTTAGAATAGAATGGGCACAATAAGTTATTCGCAGGTAGGAATCACGATCTGTGCCTTGTCAGGTAGTGACCGTATTTTGTGCCCACCAGAAAATGCTATGGATAGATGAGTGACTGATTCGTTGGTGACTAATTGATCTTCGTATTCTTTGTTACTCATGTGCTGGAGCTAAAATTCATCCTTCATGTATTGGATCTCAGTTTATTATTTTTATTTTTATTAGATTAGTGAGCATGGGACTGATATCTTTATGTGGCATCTGCTACTCAGAGAAACAAATGACAAATAAGAACCAAAAGCTTCACTGAGACAATGGAAACTACCATGGAATCTATGCAAAGAATAGGATTAAATAAAATTACCAATTTGACGTATTTGTTTAGTGATTTGATTTGATCAAATTGACCCACTGTTGGGGAATTCTATATATGTATTACAATTGGGTTATTTTTTTGCAGTTCTTCCTTTTGGTGAAAATTGTGACTTCCCCACCTCCTAGAAGCTTCTTGCCCCATAAGTTATCAGTGCAATGGTTCAGACCTAGCTTGAGGAATTTGTGTCGCTAATTGTGAATCCTGGTATTTTTCTTTTTTCAAGAAAACACATCTAGCAATAAATCTGATAAGGAAGACTATCAGATTCAGTGCTGTGAAAGGCAGACAGCAATGTTCTCTCTCTTCCAGAGCAGCTTCACGTAGACAAAAGTATCAGAACAAGTGTCCATCAATTAGCCAAACATATCACATGTCAGCTAGCACCACACTCAGTCCATCAGTTATCTCAATCAGCTCAGTATAAATGTCCATCATAGCAGTGAGAGATTAGGCTAAATACTGTTACACGAGTGAGCACCATTGCTTGAGACAATTTTTTTTTTTTTTTTTTGCCGTACGCGGGCCTCTCACTGTTGTGGCCTCTCCCGTTGCGGAGCACAGGCTCCGGACGCGCAGGCTCAGCGGCCATGGCTCATGGACCCAGCCGCTCTGCGGCATGTGGGATCTTCCTGGACCAGGGCACGAACCCGTGTCCCCTGCATCGGCAGGCGGACTCTCAACCACTGCGCCACCAGGGAAGCCAGAGACAATTTTTTTTTTTTTTTTTACATTGTATTTGGATGTATAGCTGGATAGACTGTCGCAGTTTAGAAACAAAGTTTCAATCGAAATTTTAGAGAAAATCAAGAATTTCTTTGTGGGCATCAAATTCATAATGGACATCCTTTTGCCCAGTTGGAATATGTTCTTTTTCTCACAAAGCAGATTTTTGCTGGTAGAGTTTTCTTGTGGGTCTTTTCATCAGAATTTACCGGTCTTCAGCAAAGCTGTTTACCATGAGGAATAAGGTCTAGGAATGCTAGTCTTAGCAAGGATATAATATTACAGACTAAGTTTATCCATCCTCTCATCCTGTCTTTTTAGCACACAGATATGCAATTGTGCTATATTCAAAAAAGTGAATATGCAGCAAATTCTACCATTAAAGGTGGTGGTGGGGAAAAAGGCTCTCTGTAGAGCAAAAATACAAAGAACAAAAATACATCAGTGTTTCTCTATTTTCTAACCCACCAAGTGGCCTCTGCCTAATAACCCTGGACATTAAAAAAAAAAACTGGTCTAACTTCTTACTGTACGTTAAGGACATCCTTTCTCCCCCATTCTGATTAAATTTTCCTACCCTATACAGGTTGGTGTTTATCCATATGACATGTGAGTTAAGTTTCAGTGCCTTTATTTCCTGAATTGTGTGCAAATCATTTTTTTCCCCTAAGGGTAAGGAGACCTAAGTAGTTTCAGTAGACATTCTGAACAAGAACAGACGTTTGCCATGAAAATGTCCACACCACTCTGAATTAGGGAAGATTAGCATGCACTTTGACCTGTGAGTGGTTGAATGCACAGTTAGGGACCCTCATCTAAATGGACGGTTATGTAAAGCTAATGCTTTTGCTCCATCACTATTCTGTCTCCTTCAGAAGGTTGTCTCTTTTCTGAAAAAGGTTGTAAACATCAGAGAAAAGTATACTGAAGAACAGAATTGATTAATGTGACATATTTGAGTTTCTTCAACAGCATGTCATAGGGAGGCAGTTCCAAACACGGTGAATTAAATTTAAATTACACAGCTTTGGCTAGAAAATTGTTTGGTTAATTTAGCCTCTGAAATGAATCCAATAATAAACTAGATTTTAATTTCTGAGAGAAAAATATGAAAACAATGTGTATTCATTTTATCAGGAAAAGTGCATTAAAAACTAAAATATAGTTGTACAATAGGGTCGAATTTGCACAGTGATATTTTTCCTACTGTAAAAGGCTATAGGAGGTACTGTCTATTGTATGACATCTTTTGTTATTTTAGGTACTGTGTTTTGTGAAAGATGACACTGAGAACATTCTCTAACACTTTCTGTTTGCTGTGGAATTGTTTGGAAAGGCTGTTGAATTTAAATATTAGGTCAACTTTTAAAACAAAATTTAACTTTGCAGCCTAAATAACTTAGTCTGCATGAAACACTACACTGAGCTACACATTTCTAGTCCATGAATTTCTTTTAGGAAGCAACCTTTATTATTTATATTCGATGTTTGACTTCTCATTCAGAATTTGAACCTAGGCAGCAAAAGATGGAAACTTAGTTCAACAAAGTACCAGTAGAGCTACTGTATTTTGATATAAAAGCTAACATGAGATCTAAAGTTAAGAATAATTCACATGTACAACTTCCAGTTTAATGTCTAAAATTGTATTATTTATAAATATAGTGCAAAAATATTAAATTGGTGTTCCATTCGTGAAACAACAATAATGTTGGTAATGTCACAACTTTTATAAATATTTAAAAGGTGGTCCTATTCTAGGTACTTTTCATGTATTAAGTTAATCTTTACAACAACAGTGACTATGCTCTCCATTTTTTTCAGATGAGAAAAACAAGGTACAGAACAGTTTTTAAGCTTTTAGAGCAGAGTTTCTCAACTTCTGCACTATTGTCGTTTGGGTCAGATCATTCTTCGTTGTGGGAAGGCTGCCACATACGTTTTAGGATTTTTTAGCAGCATCCGTGGTGTCCACTCTTTAGACGCCAATAGTAGCTCACCCACTCCCACCTCAACCCAGCCGAGACAACTAAAATGTCTCCAGACATTGCCAGATGTCTTCCCAGGTGGAGGAGGGGAGAGGGGGCAACATCACTGCCAGGGTGAGAAGAACTAGATTAAAGAACTTACCCACATCCTCCTCCCCCCCTCCACCAAGAACAAAAATTCCTCAAGGAAAATGAAAAATTCTCTTGGAACCATGAAATTAATTTTTAAAAATATGCACTGTGGTTTTCAAAAAAAGGTAGCTTTCCACATGAAGTTGGCTTTTAAAAAACAGATTATCAGCTCTGGGGCGAATTGGAACAATTGACATGCCAGACCTCATAATCCAATAACTTGTTACTATCAAGTCAGTTTGGATGTTATCCTGCAAGATGTGCTCGTGCCAGAAGGAGGATGGATTCTTGCCTTTTAAAGCTCACTGTACTGAACGATACCTACGTGACTATCACACCAATTGCTAGTGGCTATCACTGGCATTAACAGTTACAATTCCAGGAAAACTGGTATTTGAACTTCTTTCAAAATGACAGCAGCAAAATAAATTAATTCAGTCTCCCAACTGTGTTAGAGGAATTAAGAGCAGAATAACATGAAACCATCTCAAAATACTATTAAATGCTTGCATTTATTTAAAGTTATATTTTGAAGCACTAGCATCTGGACAGATTCTTTATTCTTGATTAATTAAAGACCTTGTACTTGAAATATTTTTGAGCCTAATTTTGCCACAAATGTGCATCATCCCTTGTCTCCACTTTTCAAAATAGCACAATTCTCTTAACATTTATATATTTATACTTTACCCTCTGACTATTAGACACTCCCTTAATAAAAGTATATCATATATCTGATTTTTCTTTAATTTAAGGCCTTTATTATTGTAATTCTACTTTTAAATAAGGACTTCATCCGTGTTGCAGTTCTGAGTATCATCTAGACAATTATAATCTCCTTAATCCTTAGCCGATGTAATGAGATATTTTCCTTCTTGTACCTTGAATTCTCTCTGTATTACCTTAGCATTAGCCAAATCTGGTGCAAACCTTCACAGTTTCCATGCAATGTCTGTGCTGAGTTTATTGCTGCTTATAAGCGGCAGTAAAGAACAACCTTTGATGCTTGTAAACGTGTTGATTATGTGACTAACTGCTAGGTTTTACACACTCTGCTTTTTATTACAGTGATGGTTATCTTCTTTGCTGTAAGTGCAGTGAAGCAACTAGAATGTCAGAAAGGAAACTGTCACCTCTATCCTATTTGCTGTAAAATATCATCCCCCCAATACACGCTTCATTTATTCTAAAACCTTAATGATGGAAAGGACAATGGGGAAACAATACCTGCTATCTGAATATGACAAAGATGAGAACTTCGTAATGAGTGTGAAAGCTCAACACAAATTTTAAAAAGTACCCTCAGTGGATTATATTTGCTTCCCTTTTTGCATCAGTGAAAGATATTCTCTGTTTAATCTGTGTTTCCTAATAAAGACAAGCTATATCTCAAAGATACATCAAATTCTACCTGGTCATGAATATAAAAGGTTATATAGTTGTTCTGCTTTTAGGAAGCCAAGCACAAGTACTGATGCAAACCTTGTAGCACTCCAGGGCGGTAATAAATTTCAAATCATCTGTTTCTGCCAGGCTGTTTCAAACCTCTGTCTGCTCCTGTGTGCAGCTTCCCTGGGCAGTTAAATGGATGGGTATGTACAAGTTGGCTACCACCATTTCCATATCCTCATGTAAAATAAGCTAGAATCAAGTTTTCACAAATATGCCAATTCTTCTATGAGGGATCTAAACTAAGTTGAAGAATGTAAGCTCTGTGTCCTCGGGAAGGGAAATAATTGAATTTGGTTTCTCGATCTGTCAGGTAAACACAAGTGGTGTTTTACTAGTCCACGAGACAAGATGAAAAGATCTGTTAGGTCCCTTTAAATTAATCTACCGAATGTGTTTCCTTTACAGACCACAGATGACATCCTTGTGGCCTCAGCGGAGTGTCCCAGCGATGACGAGGACATTGACCCCTGTGAGCCGAGCTCAGGTGGGTTAGGTTAGTCGACTTTTTTTCTTACTTTCTTTACTTTACTGTGAATCTTTGTTGCATGCTATAGTCCCTAGAAGATCTTTGCATTTTTGTCTAGAAGTCCACCCTATGAAAAAATGCCTCATTGTGAGATAAGAGCTCTTAGTTTTTGTGTGTGTGTGTGTGTGGTACGCGGGCCTCTCACTGCTGTGGCCTCTCCCGTTGCGGAGCACAGGCTCCGGACGCGCAGGCTCAGCAGTCGTGGCTCACGGGCCCAGCCGCTCCGTGGCATGTGGGATCTTCCCGGACCGGGGCACGAACCCGCGTCCCCTGCATCGACAGGCGGACTCTCAACCACTGCGCTACCAGGGAAGCCCAAGAGCTCTCACTTTTTACGTGGGTACATTTCCCCACATTTATTAAAAAAATGATTTTTAAAACAAAACCCACAAAGATTATGTATTCCAGAAAAAGCAGTGGGGGACAGCACACAAGGCTGGTACCTTACTGCTCACATTCCATTAGTTCATGATATAATTTTCAGTATAACCATATATGGGGATCTTTCTTGGGTCACCCATAATAAAATTATAAAGTTTAAAAATTGCATTGCATTTTGGAAAATTCTTTGACCTTTCTACTCACAAAAAGTCCCCACTACTCACTCTGCCAGCAAATTATCTTAAGTGATAAATTTCTGAATTTCAGAAGTGAGAGTATTATGGCAATAGTAAAACAAACAGCAGGTACAGTCAGTCCTTGATGCATTTAATAGAGAAATGTTTGAGTCTTCCAGTGTCTCCCTAAAATTCAAGTTGATGTGTTTTAACTGTAGGTGATGCATAGTTTCTCCTCCTTCTTTGTGATATGGTGTGACTAACACATCAGTACTGCTTTCCTGCAGCCCTGTACCATCAAGCAGTGGCTGTGGACCCTGAAAATGAATGGATCAGAGCCTGGGTTTGATTCCAAATATTCGTAATACCAAGGATTAGGGTCATTTCCATTAGTTTCCTTTGTAAGCAGTGTTTCTTAAAATTCAGTAATTGTCTTGTTTAGGTTAACAAAACCATTGAGGTAGATATGGACTAACCACTATTGGATAACTCATGACCTCTGTAGATGTCACCTATAACCACAGGAGAACTTCATGTCACGGTAAAATAACTAATCTGGGATTCTTGTGAAGAATATCATTCTAATCTACTTGTTCTGATATTTGGATAAAAAATGGTTCAGGATGTGTATCTTACATCTCCTTTTGAATATCACTTCCACCCCTGTCCCCCCACTGATTATAGCTACGTACTCTCAGCACTTAGAGCAGCTGCTCAGTGCCAGTGAGGAGCAGAAGCTCAGCTGTCATCTCTCAGCAGGAGAAGGTTTGGGAGGTCCATTCTGGTTGTCTTCTCGTGTTTCTTTCTCTCACCTCCACCCCACACATCAAAATTCTCAGCCTCCAGACCCATCTTTCATACACAGTTATTAGAAGAGGATCTGATATAATCTGATGATCATGCATTCAATTCCTCCAGTTTCTTGATCTCTACACCATTCCCTTTTGGTTGTCTAGACAGATGTGGTCCCTTCATGATACCATCCTGGACCACTTTGTCAAAATCCTGCTTTTGTTTTCATTGGTATTCTCATTCTCTCTGTGTTAGTCAAAAAGGAAAAAAAAAAAAAAAGTTACTGCTTTTTTGTCCATGACATCAGTCCATCTATTTGCCTTCTCCCTCCCTCAAATTTCTCCTTTCCCCATTTCTCCTATTCTCACATGCCCAACCATGACTGTCTCTTTCGTAGCTTCTCTAAGATCTTCCAGCATGGGCCATTCATAAGTGGAGTCTGGCGTTTGTTATACATTGATATGTGTGTGTGTCTATATTTGTATTTATATTTGCTTTTGTTTTCCCAGTTAGCATGAGAACAGTTGATACTTTTTCCGTTTTTTCCACTCTATTAACACAATGCTGAAAACAATATAGGTTCTTACTAATTATAGTACTGGCTGGTTTTCCTCTGGGCTGAATCCTTCTTTTGCTGTTTGAGTGGAGGCTATCGTCCTCTTTATATAGAGTCCTCACTTTGAGTACCTAGTAACTCCAGTGTAAGAAGTCTAATTGCACTTAAAATTGTCACTTTTTTTTCCTTCTTGAGCACAGTTAAATGATCCAGTTCTTCTAGCCATTGCTTCTAGGTCTTACTAACCATTCCTTATAGACTAGTTTACTGTCTCTCCCTTTCTCTGGGGACGCCAGCCCTAAGCACAGGATGGTGTGGGTGGGGAAAGAGGAGAGAAAGAAAGAGAAAGATTACTTTTTTTTTTTTTTTTTTTTTACCATTTTGACATCCTCCTCTCTCTATTCACCTGGCTTTGTTAAATATTATAACACCATGGAAAGTGAGGAGCAGCTTGTTAATAACCACACTCCAGATATCCTTTCTGCTTCCTCTCTTTACTAATTTATCACTTATCTGAAAGAATCGTGTTAACTTTTCTATTTGTTACTTGTTTATTAACATATAGCTTGCATCCCCGCCACGCAAGAAGAACAGCTCCGTGAAGCAGGAACTCGGTTTGCGTTGTTCCACACAAGACTTGTTGCATGAATTTTAATTTTGTTCCACAGCCCCAAAGTCTGCTGTCTGATATACAAGACACAGCAGCTACTGACCCCATCTGATGACAGCTACAACACTCTTGTACCAAGGCTAGTTTAACTCCTCATCCTCAGTGTTTCTTTCCTTACTCTCTAGTTCTCAATTTGTCAATTCCTCTTAAGGCTTAAACTTCAGATTCTGTTGCTTTAATGGCATCTTCCACTGTAGGCTTTTCTTGTGATCTTACCTCCCCTAGATGGTATCTTGATAGTGTAGTCCATGAATGGTTTCCCTTTCTATATTACATTCTGTAAGCGTGATCTCTTTTCTACATTGGATTTTTCTATCCAATCCCTTATAATTTTTTTTCATGCCCAACTTTAATAATTCATGCAGTGTTGCTCTTTCGGCATAATTGGCTCTGTGTGACAACTTCCTGTGAAATTCTTAGTTCATATGATTTTTTTTTTTCCTATTTTCCAACTGTTTTTTTTTGCAGTTGAGGAGTCGTTTTTGTTATCCTCTTATAATCTGAATATTGTTTTCTGCTAGGATAGCCCTCCTCTAGGTCTTTGTTTCTTAATGTAGTATGTACTTGTTCTCTTAAATAGCTTTCTTCATACTTACTTTGTGTCTTGAACACAAATATAAAATAACATGATCAAAAATTGCAGTCGCTATTAGACTTTGGATACTGTTAGATATATCTCGATAAAAATCATGGTGGATATCAGCAGGTTGTATTTTGGAAAACTGACTTTTTAGGAAAGTAATATATTGGGTTAAATATTTAGAACAGGATATGCCTACTATACACTTTTGCTACTTCTTAAGCAAGTGAAAGCAGATATTTTTGTGAAGAGATGCATAATTACTTTTACAGGTAGATTGCCCAAATCTTCTGTGTATTTCACACTAATGTCTCTCAGTCTCCCTGAATATTCACATATGAAGTTTCTCTAATCACCGTGACCCAAAACTCTTCCAAAAATGATTTCTTCTTCTCTGAAAATGTGCTATGCTTATCACTTAGGTGCTTTCCTAAGGCTATTAATGAATCAAACAGGAAAAATCTGGCATCTTCTTGAACACAAGTAGATTAATACCTTTTATGAAGTGCTTGATAAATTTGAATTGCCATTTAATTCCACCCAGATCTCTTAACGAAGAGGGACATTATATATTTGGTGGATTGTCAGTTTCACCACTGACTGAATAGTGTTGAGAACTATTGTGCACCCACTGCTCTGTTAAACTCTGGGAGAAAAAAATAGGAACTGCACCTTCAGTCCCATTTTACAAAAGGACATCTTTCATTCTACCCCAGACGCTTTTTCAGCTATTCTTTATGAGGAACAGGCTCTTTATCTTTGACATTAAAATATCACCTGTTTTTCACGTGGTTACAAGAATTAAAACTAATATACGTAAGACGTCTACCGCAATGCCTGGCATAAAGTAGAGCATAAATGGTGGCTTTTCTTTTTCCTAATTCGGTTATATAAAAAAGAATATTTTTCCCTTTTACATAATGCTGTTACTTTTCCCGGCTGAACATCGGTGGGCAACCGATGCAACCACTCAGGCCTCCTGATGGGGACTGTACATGTTGGAACTAGATCAGGAACAACCCCCCGGGTGGGAACACACGGAACTCAATTATACTTGATTCCAGCCACACTGTCCTGTGTGGTTAGCATCAGATGATAATTTCACATTGGTATAAACAGTGTTTTAGAATATGAGAGGGTGGCTGTTCAATTCAGGAGGTCTAATTGAACCCCAACTCTTAGTCGACAGGTGGAAATCAGAAGCAGCCATTGGTAACTAGGTCACAGGCCAACCTTGCTCTAAAACGCCTGGTTTCAGCTGCCTGGACGTGTGACAAAGTGGATGACTTTTCCTTCACACTTGTTCTCAGAAACACTTGCTCCTTCTGTGCTTTTCCCTCAGCCTAGAGACATGGTTGTTAGATTAAATGAATTAATGTATGGAAAGCATGTTATAGAACAAGGCCTTGCTCATAATAAGTGCTACATGAGTGTTTGCTGTTATTACTATGTGTATTATATAAATATACATATTTTCCAAGACTCCTTTTTTCACAGGAACATATAAGTTTTTGTAAGACAGACTGCTTTGATTTATTAATCAATTGACAAAATGGCAACACTACAAACCACTGAAGTTCCACAATGACCCTTAATCATGTCAGTACATCTTGATTTTGAGGCCTTCTTCTAAATAGATCCTTTTCTCAAAACTCCTGAAGAAATTTGGAAAGGTGTTTTGTATGTTGATATCTGAGACCTAAATGGAGATGATGACCCTCTTTGGTGTGGGAACTTCTGATGAAAAACTAGTTTGTCATTTGTTACAAAGAGGACAGGATCAGCTCCTTGTTTCCTGGGAGCCCTATTTAGGAAGGACAGTTTCCTCTTAGATGTATAATGCTTGGAATAATATGTCTGTTCTCTTTGTGTATGTGTGTGGGCAGGTGGTAGCTAATAGGATATTGGGCCACTCTCAAATCAGTTAAACCTTTGGCAAAGGAGAAAAAGAAAAGCTCTATTAAATAATTTAAAAACTGGTGTAATTATAGGAGAAGGAAAGGAATGTCATTTGGGGGGCAAGCTCTTAAACATTAGTTGAACCAATGGGGATGAGGTCATCGGTACAGCCCCTCAAAAAATACTGTTAGTTGCCTGTCAGTTGATCAGGGTTCAGGTTACATGAGTAAAGATAGATCACAATAACAACTACTATTTAGTGAAGACCTGTTCTGTGTTCATCATTGTTCTCAGTACTTTGTAAACATTATTCTATTTCATTATTTGGCCAAACTGAAATATTTTCATAGCTAAGGAGATTCAGAGAGATTAAGTTACTTTTTGTAATAAGAGAGAGAGAATATGCTCTCTAGTTTAGGAAAAGTGGGGTTTTAATTTCTTGGAATGCAGAAGGTTGTTCTTTTAGAATTCAGGCACCTCACAAATATAAGATTAATTTTTTAAATGTTCATTTAAATAATTTCCATGGCTGGCATAAATTTAAATTTGATGGCGAAAGGTCCTTTACATGTATTACTATTCATTAGGCTAAATTTGCTGCCATTACTCTGCAATTTCATGTGGTTTTCCAGTGTGCTATTTTGAGAAAAGATCAAAGGATTTCTATTGAACTGATCCCATTAACCACATTAGGAATAAAGATATGTATATTGGACTAGGTGCTTTTTTTTATTAAATAATCACAGTCACTTAAAGGAATATATTACTTATTAGATCATATTTTTAGAGCCTGATTAGAAGATAATTTTGTGCTACATTTAAATTGGGGGTACTTATTATGTAATTATTCAAAAGCGTGTTTAATTAGCCTGTAATAGCCAACACATCGCTGTTAACATGGGGAGTTTTGAGGTGCAGCCAACAAAACAGCAGTAATGAGTGCTCCATTTCTGGAAACACCTAGAGCATCTCCTGAGCAGGGTCAGACCAGAGTCAGTGGCGAGGGCCTAGCTAATCATGTAATCATGTAGGTGCAGGACAGGGCATCTGCAGTTTGGGCTCTGATGGGCTAGGTGGCTTTCAGTGTGTGACATGCTGGTGGAAGAACTGCTTTTTTCCATATTAATTCTCCAGACAACTGGAATAAAAATGAAATGCTGTATGGTTAAAATGGAAGAAAGACATTAGACATCATTTGTACTTTTTCCCGTTTTTCTGAGAACAATAATGTCAAAACAAAAATTACATTGGACAACATTAAACAGACAAGGGAGATCTATTCAAGAGGATTGCAGTAGAAGGAGCCCAAAATTCAATCCGAGCTCAATTCACTGTGAAAAACAAAACAAACCAAAACTGGAAAGTTTTTAAGAGCTGGGATAGAGGGATCATAGACCTTAGACCTTCTGTGTTGGCTGATTGGCTTCACCCAAAGGAAGAATAAACCCTTTCCTTCAAATATCTTCAAGACTGAAGGTAGCTTTATGAATTGGAGTAACACGTACCCACTCAAGGTAGGCTCCTATTTTCCCCACAGAAATTGGAAGATGGGGAGCTGTCTTCCTTGAAGGTTATATTTCAAAGCGAGGGCTCCTAAGTCCTTGAGAAAAATAGTCCTGGGTTATAACACGGAAACGAAGCTTTAAAAATATTTACACGTCAAAGGTAGAGAAGGAATTTGGATTTACCAGTTTTCTAAAGTAAATGCTCTAAGGAAAGGGAGGCCAGGGCCCTAGAGGCAGGAAGAAGCCTGTCTAAAGTTTGCCCAAGCCTAAGGTCTTGGTCAGTGAAGGCAATTCCACCTTTTCAGGCAACTGATTTCCTTTACCAAAATTAGTTCCTACCAGGAGATCAGTAGAAAACAAAATAACAAACAAAAGATGGTTTCCGTTTGTTTTCAGAACACAGCCATTTTTCCTTAACGTGAACTGTTTTCACCTTTCTATGATTTGATAATTTTTGTTTAACAATATAATGGAGTGAATCATTGTCCCACACTGGAAAAACTTCAAGAGCACTGTGTGAGAATTGTGATATGCAACAGGGAATGAGTATTAGTTATGATTGTAACTTTGGAGTCAGATAGAACTAGTTCGAGTTGCAGCTCTTCCTGGTCTTGGGGAAGTGTCTTAGCATCCTTGAGGCTCAGTAGCCTGTGCCAGTGAACCCATTATCCTAACTTGTAGTGAGGCCCCTCACAAGGCAGACAGATTTCCAGATCTGGGTGGAAAATAGGTACAGTCCCTTTTGCTGTTAGAGACAGCGGGCTCTATTCACACATGTAAACTAACTGTGCTTGGCCACTTACAGTAATTACTTAGCAAATAAGTGAGTTTGCTGAGTTAGATTAAGCATTTACCTGAAAGTCCACAGGGGCTTCCTTGGTAGTCCAGTGGTTAAGACTCCGCCCTTCCACTTCAGGGGGCATGGGTTAGATCCCTGGTCGGGGAACTAAGATCCCACATGCCACACGGTACGGTCAAAAAAAATTAAAAAAGAAAAGAAAGTTTGCAAAAAGTGCATGACTGCTAATGCAGAACCGTCCTACAGTAAGTAACAGAAAAAATCTACTCAGTCATGTGCATAGCATAAATTTCTAGGCAGCCTACATATATCCAGCCTTAAAACACTAATAACCTTTCACAAGTCCTTATTAGAAAATGCTAAAATACCATAAGAGCCTTTCTAAAGCGTGACGTGTCCTGTTGAGCTTTGGAAGGAGACAATGAGATACACTGCCGTGCTTTGAAGTATTCACCAACCTTGAAGGAAGAAATGCGGCATAGCTTTAGAAAAATAAAGGGTAAGTCTACTTCTTATGGAAACATGAAATGCAGGAAGAGTGAAACCATGTTTTCTTGTAATTTGTGTCCAGTATCTGCGCTGATAATGAAATCGGTTTCCTATGGAGTTTTCTTGGCATTTATTAGTTACATTTCCTCAGATGGTATCAGAGGTAAAGCAGCATATTCTGAATACTACACTACAGGGCATGCTGCCCCCGTGAAGAGCCAGTACACTTTCTTTGTTGGTTCACGTGCTTCAGAGACCAGCAAATGCTACAATAGGCTTTAGTCTGCAGGTCTCATCTCATGTCATCTGACTTGTTGGTCAGATCACTTTCATCATTAGTAGCTCCTTACCCACCCTCAGTATTACAAGAAGCCTGGCATTGGTAATAAGAAAGACAAGAGTACTTTATGAAATTACCAGGTTAAAAAAAAGGGTGTATTAAAGATGCCAGTAGAGCCAGAAGCCATCAATTAAATTTAAAAAATTAGTAGAAAGAGAAGGAGCAATGTCACCACCTCTCTGAGCATACTAAAATCTTACATTTCATTGACCAGACTTTGGAAAGCAGACCGAGTTCACATCCCAGTTCAGCCACTTGCTGTGTCATCAAAAGCAAAACATTGAACCTCTGTGTACTTGACCTTTTACATCTGCAAAATGACATGAATGATGTTAAATACTCATGATGTTGTTATGCTGAAAGAGACAATCCATGTAAAGCCCTTAGTGTTGAGTCTGCCACCTAGAAACTTTGATAGTATGACTTAGCTTTTATTAGTAGTACCAGCAGATTAACTGAGGAGTCAACCATATTATAAATGGAAATAAACCTATGGCCACAGGCAAGAAGGGGAAATGTTAGTAATTGGCACTTTAGCATCTACAACAGAAAGCTTTTTAAACTCTTTCTGAATTCTAGCAGCATCAAACTTTTCTCAGTAGCCACTGTGAAACTAGTAAGACAAGAGCAGTGCTTCAGTTGGATGAATGTAGGTTGCTAGGATGGGAAGAGGGCACATGTCATCTGCTATTCTTAGTTTTGGAGGAAAACAATGCAGGTCGCTGCCCCACAGAGCTTTTGAGAGAAGGAATGATTCGCTTTCCTGCGTGCTATTATAATCGGCTTGCTCTGCCTCCTAAAATATTCGGAACACTCTGGGCTGCATGACTTAACCAGGCAGAGCCGCCACACACACACCCTCCCCCAATGATGGATGGCTTTTCTTCCGTATTTCCCAATTCTAGGCTGGACATGCCTCCTTCTAATGGGCTCAGTGGGGAAGCTGTCTCATCTTTCACCTGAGCTATTGCACTTTCACCAAAAAGAATGTGACTTTCCCCAACAAAAGAAAACTGAGACAGCAATAGCTTCACGACAGGAATACAAAGATGATCGCCCAAAGTGAGGAGACCCAGTTTCAAATCAGGAAAACCGCATGCTGCCCTGTTACCCAGAATGACCTGCACTTACATAAACACTATATAGAAACTCTGGGCAAGAGGCAGTGCCCCTAGGACCCAGCATACAGCTCTGCTACAGAGACTCTACTGTGGATTTCATCCAGAGTAGAACATGGAATTCCAGATCAGGGAAGGAAGGAGGCCAAGAAGAAATGACCTAACAATTTTAGAAAGAAAACCTCATCAAAAGAGTTGTTATTTCCATGATAATAAGCCCTTCTGTCAGGTATTACCAAAGAGTGGTCTTAGATGATTGATTTCTTAATACCTAAAAACATAAAATCTCATAATAAAATTCTGAAAGAAGGAGAAATTTGATTCACTCCAACCACGGGAGCCAGAGAGCACAGATCCATAAAGATAGAATGTTTCACAGATAAACAGAAACAAGCTCCACATGTAGCTTAACAATTAATGGCCTGAAACCACAGGCCTCATAGTATACATGGTTGCTTTGCCACCTGAATTGACAGGGCCTCCATTCATGAAAGGGGAGTCCCTGAGTACAGAGATCCCCTCGGAGATAACGTCTGTGGTGGTCACATGGTGTGCTGTGGGTATCGCAGAGTTGTCTCATTGTTGGGAAGGCTGCCGATTCAATACCTTTTGTGTGGAAGACACAGGAAATATAACTGGACCCTCGTGGGTTTTTTTGGTTTTTTTTTGTTTTGTGTTTTTTTTTTTTTTTGCGGTACGCGGGCCTCTCACTGCTGTGGCTCCAGACGCGCAGGCCCAGCGGCCATGGCCCACGGGCCCAGCCGCTCCGCGGCATGTGGGATCTTCCCAGACCGGGGCACGAACCCGTATCCCCTGCATCGGCAGGCAGACTCTCAACCACTGTGCCACCAGGGAAGCCCCCCTCGTTTTTTACATAGCACTTTATCCTTCTCAGGGCACTGGCACATTTATCCACCTGGTGGGATCCTCACAGTGACTCTGGGAGATAAATAATGTATCATCATTATGTCTCTGATGAAAGAATGTGAGCAGAGGATAATGAATTGCTAAGGGTCACTCAGTAAGTTAGGGGCAGTGCCTGGACTAGAGTCTAAAAAAATTCTTTTTTACCACTTTGCTATGCTTTCCTAAGATTCTGTGGGAATGCAAACTCCTTTTACTGGAAAGGACAGCTAGATGGCCGGAGGTGTGGTGGAATGTGGCTGGAGGAGGTGGAAATGGACAGCTGCTTAGAAGAGAGGCCTAAAGGGTTCAGTTCCACAGGGAAGGGAACATTTGGGAATACTAACACATTGTTTTACAGTCATAAGTGCCAACACGTTGAATGTATGAAACTGTAGTAGCCACAGACACACCTGAGTTTGAATTCTGGCTATGCCACTTGGGAAGCATACATAGCATAACCTCTTTGAGACTCAGTTTCCTTTCCCGTAAAGTCATGATAACAACTACAGAGTTGTTATGAGGAAAAAATTAAATAATGTGTGTAAAGTGCACAGCCCAGAGCCTACCATATAATAATAATTCAATAAAGGTAACAGTTGCTAACTAAATAAAATAAGAAAAAATGTTCAGCCTTGCAGTGAGTCAGAAGGCATAGTAGCCGTGTTGAGCATCAGAGGACAGTTAAGTCACATGAAATTATATCTACTAAGGGTAAATCCGTGTACCATTTGGGAGGAAGTGAACAAAGGGGGTTTTAATAATGCAATACATTTAAGTACGTTAATCCCAAGGTATTATGAGATCTTCCCTGGAGCTCTGCAGAAGCCTGATTTTACCTATAAATTATGAGAAAATAAAGGTGACTGTAGCAACTTCTGGCAGAGAGTTGGAAGGAACGCAGCAATATTCACATGCGCACATGTATGTACACACACTCACATACACACACTCCTCATTACTCCAGCTATAATCATAGTGGCACCTTTGTCTTCCTATAAACCAGGTTCCCCTCAAATTTCTGGTTCCAGTCTTGAGGATTCCTTGGAATGAATCCCCTGGTTTGTGTAAAGAGCGACTGTTCAACTTTCTATATGTAAAAAAGTAAAATACATCTTAAGAAAAGTGACCTCTGGGTGTATGTATTTCTGGGTGTTTTAGTCAATGACCTCCCAGAAAAAGAAGCTATTTTGCTATCAAAGAGTTTAGTTGAGTAGAAATCAATAACGGAGAGTATCATCTCCATTTCAAAATATAGCTCCTCTAGCGTTTTCTGAAATGTGGTACATTTTGACGAAAAGCGCATGTAGAATCTCCACACTCCCCAGCTTTGAAACTGACTTTCTCAATTATTGCCTATATGGCCTTTCTTCTACTTGACAGTTATGGAAAGTTTGACCTGACTGATGAGGCCCTTTTCAACTTTCTCACTCTAATAGCAACAGGAATAAAAAATACCCTAGAAACTTCCGCAACTGCTCTGCTGAATTTGAGGAAAGAGCTCCAAATTAGCTCTCAACTATTTGTAGTGCTGTGGGTATCAGATAAGGTCAATATAAGTAAGGCACCCGAACAAATCAAACTGAAGACTGCTAACTTGGTGGACTTTAAATAACTTAGTGCTTAGTCACTGGAATTAAGCAGCCTATACTTGGAGGCATAGGGAAAGTAAATGCAGATACAATACTTGCATTGATGCACACTGATCCCAATTCACTTAAGCAGAGAGGTGCTTTCTGGCTTAATTAAATAAATACCATCTTTACTTCTTTTATTGAAGATGTTATAGGAGGTGAGAGTTAGGAAAGTATTGAGGTAAAAGTATTTTATAAAGATGTATGTAATTACCATCAATGTTTTACCCACTTGTTTATTACCTTTACTCAAAACTTTGAAATCAAAGATCTCTGACATTTTCTTAATGGCTATATCCACCCCAGTCTACTCCTGAAAATTTATGAACTTATAAAAATCTCTTCCTCTAATCAGTCAGAAAACATACATTTTGCAGCTCATGTGTTGAGCCTTCATTAGATGTTTGGAGGTGAGGGAATTGGTGGAAAAGAGAAACAGAGTCACAGGACACTATCAAAGGACTAGCAGCCTAGTCTGGAAGAGAAGAAACAGCCCAAGAGAAATGAGACATGTAAGTAAGATTTCACAATAGTATAGGATCCATACTAAAATGGTTGATGTAATATGTGGTTGAGAGAAGATTGGGATAAAGATGGATTTTCTCCAGATTCTCCCATATGTCTTCTTGATTCTGTTCTTGCCAGCTTGAAGCCATCCTATCTCATATCTTCCTTCTTGAGAAATCCTTGATGGCTTTCCAGGGTTCACACTGGAAGGCGTGGATCCTTCTCCTCCTTTAAGGCTCATTCCAAATAACTTCTACTGAGACTGCCCTTTGCTGATGACCTGTGTAAAGCCTCTCCCTCATTATTTTCTTAGCATCCAATTTTTGTGTCTTCTTGTGTTATTGAATTTTTTAAATTTAAAATTGTCCTGTTTGTTTTCTTATGTTTTCTGTTTTATTTCAAATATACTGAAAGTTCTAAGAAGGTGGAACCCATGGCTGTCTTATGTATGTTGTTATGAACACCTTATGTGGTACCTGGTAAATTGTTGTTACTCAATACATATTTGTTGAAATTTTTAAATTAATTTTTTCTACTTGATTTTCTTTTTTCCTTTTTTCCCATCTCCATTCATTAACCAATGATAACAGCTTGGCATGCATCTTTCACCATGTTCCCAGGAATATATATAAATATAGGGTCGTTTTTCTCTCTTGCCATAGAAAAATAGAAGCACACTCTATGAATTAAATTTGGTTTTCTACTTTCTAATGTATTATGGACATCTTTTAGGTCAACAGAATTTTCTGTAATTCCTATTTTTAACTCTGTTAAAATTCTAGGCTGTAAGTGTGCCATAATTAAGGGTGTCCAATAAATTTTGCAATTATGGCTGAATAATTTATTCAACCATAACCCTGTTAACGAGCATTTAAGTTGTCCTTTTTTCTTTTCTCCTCGAAATGTGATAACAGGCATCCTGTATTTATATATCTGCATGCTGGTGTATTTAATTCTTTAGACTATATTCTCAAACTGAGATTGCTTGATTAAAATATGTGTGTACTTTTAAACTTTACTATTGTAAATTTCAAACATATAATAAATTAGAAGGCATTGTATAATGAACTCACATCCACCCACCAGCCATCTGCAATTTAATCCTTTTAAATTTTGATAGATGTTACTAGATTACTTTCTGAAAATTTTTGAGGAATTCATATTCTCACCAGCACAACTGTCTGTTTCCCAAGCAGATGTTCTAACCAAATTGTCACTATTTCTTTAATTCTACTTTATTCCTCCAATATTGTTGGCTAAAAAAAAAAAACCCTCCTTATTTTATTTTGACTTCCATTCTAGTGAAATTGAGCATCTTGTCCTACATTTATCACCCATGTAGATCTTCTATCCTCCACTTGCTTGTCTCTATTTTTGTCTATTTTTCTAGTGGGTTTTTGCCTTTTTCTATAGCAATTGATACATGCTTTGTAGATTTTATAGGTGTTAACTCTTGGTTTGTTGTATGTACTACAGATATTTCTCCCCTCCTTTCTCTTCTGCATTTTCACTCTGTTAGTGACACCTTTTTCCACGTAAAATTGTTATTATTTATGGAGTCAAATGTGATTATCTTTTGATATACGGCTTCATTCCATGGTCTATGATCTATGTAAGTTTCAGGTCCACCTTCAAATTTCTTCTCACTTTCCCCCAAAACTCAGTATGCTGCCACCACTCTGGCATTCGTTTAGTTCCTGAAAAGCAAACTCCTTTCTTCCTCAAGGTCATTCCACATGTGGTTCCTACTGATTAGAAGATTCTTCTGCCCACTTTTCACTGGCCTACTCTCCACTGATTTTCCACATCTCAGCATAAATGTTACCATCTCAGAAAGGTCTATCTGACTCCCAGTCTAAATCAGAAAGCTCTGTTCTACTCCTGCACGGTACTTATCATTTTCCTTCATTACACATGTTCCGGTTATTGCTTTAAGCCTAACTGTGTGATTTTTGTTGTATGTCCCTTTCCCTCATTATATTTCAGGGTCCATGAGGGCAGACGTCAAGTGTGTTTGGTTAACTCCTCTACCCCCAGGACCTAGTATAGTCCCTGGAACATAACTATAGCTCACCATTAATTGATTGACAGCAGGAGTGAATATTCTGAGCGAAAACATCACAAAAGATGGAGCATTTAAGCTAAGTCTTGAGAAATAAGTAGTATTCAGCCAGGCTAGAAAAAAAAGGGCATATGAGTCAGGCATGAAGGTAGAACTTTTATTGGTGTATGGGAACTGGGAGATGGCAATAAAATTATGACTGTCACTTTCTTTGAGAGAAATGGAAGACAAACTTGAGTAGGTAGCTGCGGCCAGACCATGAAGAGCTGTGAGGACAGTAGTCACATTGGTACTTTAGTAAACACCATGACAATTTCACGGATTCTAGTAAGACCTTATGGGCACAATGACCATGTAAAAAGTCCGTGAAGCTTGTAGATGACTAAGCTGTGGACACAGAGCCATGATCTTATGGCTTCCCTCAGAGATGAGGGAGAATGTGTTCTTCTGTCTATTTATTTTCAGTGTCATCAATGTCACGCATGATGTGATTGTCCATTGCCTTTTCTGTTCCGTGTGGTGCCATCTGAGGTAGCAGCTGTCCTAGTTGGTACTCCCTGTCCTCCAGGCACACTATGAATTTTTCTGTGTTTTGCACCCCTCCTCATGCAACGCCTAGATATCTGGTGAAGAAAATGATCCTCTCAATCCCACAGCGGTGGCCCCTGCATTTCCCTTCATACACGTGACTTGGTGGCTTTAAAAGTAGCAGAGGAAAATGTTAGTCTTGGCAGCCAGGCAGGTAGTAAAGGCTTATTGATTTCCAAGTTCTATCTGAATCTCCTTTCTGAATCTCCAATTGATTGGGTAGGGGTTGAGATGTATCAGGCATGACCTCCTTCAAGCCATTTGTTTGACCTGCAGTAGCAAACATCAAAATGTGCAGGGCATGGGTGGAGCTGGTGAGCAGGGAAGGATTTGAAACATTTGGCATTCAGTCATTCATCACCTCTCGGAAAACCACAGTGTGAGTTGAAATGAATGCATATCATATAAATCATTGCCTACCTGCTTTCCTGCAACTGTGGTACTTAAACGTGCATTCTTATGAGTGATTACATCATAATTGTTTCTTTTGGCCTATGTTGTATTGAAACACAAAAATGAAAATAATAATAATTTTCTTTTTTGGTGATGGGGAAAATAATTGTGCTAATCTCAATTCACAAATACCACAGGAGCCTACAATTCCAATTTTCTTTTCACAGTATTAGTAAAACTGGGTACTGGAAAAGTCAAATCTTCCCTTATGAATCTGAAACCATTTTCAAGGCTAGCTTAGAATTATAATAACTTCCACATCTATTAAGACACAGTGCAGAACTATGGTCTAATGGGATCATTTTAGGCAATTCTTTTTCTTCATTGGGGTGGAGACAAATTTTAAATTGATTACTTTTAATCTACGATAAAACCAGAAAGACTGGTCAAAGACTTTTAAGTGAGAAGAAAAATTCAGTAAATGCATCTTTCCAATAATTTTTTAAAAGGGTTATTGTAAGGCAGGTGGTCTAATAATTTTAGGATAGCAGAATGATATATGTTGAGCATAATGTTTTATGACCCTTTATCTACCCCTCCTGGTCTGAAATATATAGCTCAAGTTCCATTTTTTTTTATCATTGGTATATTTTATTCTTTATTATTTCTTAATATTGGTAATCCCTTACACTTCTTTTTTTTCTTAAAGCTTAAAGGCTGAATTTTCCTTGTTTTCAGTATATAGTGAAACTCTTGCATCGTCCTTGATGTGACAGGGTCATGGCTGATGATGTACCTAAACACTAACAGTCTATATTGAAGAAATAAAACCAGCAATACAAATGTCCTGGAAACAACATTCTCACCCTGCAAAGCTAAGTTTGGAAACAACATAAATATAATAAGATTACAGTGAAAGAATAGCTCATCCAAGTATACAAAATAGTTTCATAAAAGTGACAATTTGAGCGATAAAAAGAACATCTGATGACATGGTTATTGCCTTGGTAAACTCGTCATCGGAAATACAAGGTCCCACCGCTCACCAAACCCTCATTTTATGTAACAGGAATTAGGATTTTAAGCATCGTTTCACGTGTAAAACATTATGTAAAAACATAAATCAAGAGCAGGTTTGCTTTTTAATAACAATATTTGATTACTATGTTTCTAATCTCAGAATGGAAAGAAAGAATAACTAAAGGATGTCAGATGCTTTCCATTGCACAGTGCTCTTTGGAAAAAGTCATTAATATTCAAAAATTTACCTTTCAAAAATGCAGAGTTATTTTAGAACTTCAGTTGTGAATCATCTTGCTGAGTCAATGAGGGCTTTATTCTCCCATGTGCACAGACTGTGGTTATGACCAGACACAATCAAACAGTGGCAAACTGGTAACTAGAGGCTCCAGTGCAAAGCTGAACGGCCTAATGTGCTCACCTTCCCTGCTTCATAATCAAAGTTTTCTGAAATTGGTAATAAAACATTTGATAAAGCATAGAATTTTATTCTTAAACAAATTTAGAAAGTTAAATTTTAAAATAAAGCAAACCAATATATAAAGCACCAAGGCTGTGTTCTAATGAAATAATCACATTGACACTTGTTTTGTTTTTTTTTTTGCGGTACGCGGGCCTCTCACTGTTGTGGCCTCTCCCGTTTCGGGAGCACAGGCTCCGGACGTGCAGGCTCAGCGGCCATAGCTCACAGGCCCAGCCGCTCCGTGGCATGTGGGATCTTCCAGGACCGGGGCACGAACCCGTGTCCCCTGCATCGGCAGGCAGACTCTCAACCACTGCGCCACCAGGGAAGCCCGCCATGGGGACAGTTTTAAAGTGTGATGTGAAATCAGGAACTTGGCAATAAGTTTTGTCCCTCATTGAACATCCGGCTGAGTAATGTACCAACTCGAAGAGGCAGAGTCCTGACCCCCGCTGGCCTGGCCTTCTTCCTTTACTGAGTGGGGAGGGACACACCAACTGTGCTCTCCGAGGGCCACCTAGAGGAATACCAAGAGCTGGGGGAGGGATGCAGAGAAGAGGTAGGGAGGGGGAAGAAGTAGGAGAAAGAATAGGCAGGAGCATGGAGTGGGTGACCAAGGGCCAAAGGAGCTGGTAAGAAGTAAGACTTGGCACGTGGTCCTCTCCACTGTGTTGTATAGCCAGTTGTGTCTCTTAAACATGTTTGTTCTATGGTATTTCTTAACTGGATCTATATTAGTTCCTATTTGGGGAAATCATGTTCTTTTCACAGATACAGTGCCAAGGCCTATCAAAAATAAAGAAGGAACGTACATCAGGACGATTTCTTTTTCTGTGGTGGTAGTTTTAAAATAACTATTCAGCAAGTTTAAGGATAAGTTAAAATTTTAAATATTTCACTTTTTAACTTTTTTGTGCAGAGCAACAAATGGGTTTATTATTCTTTTTATGTGACAAGGCCCTGGAATGTGTCTTTTACCCTTACTGTGCATTCTTTACAATGAATTATTACCTGATATGAGTAAACTGGTTTAGGGTATCATGTGGAGATATGTTAATAACTGTCCTAGTACCTGAGAGACTATTCCTTTCTAAGTAATCAGAGAAATAATTTGACAGTGACAAACAAGAAAATTCTTAGAGCTAGCTTATAATATTCTTGATAAATCTGGGCCAAAGCAGGCCATATGGAAAATTAGAGACCATCAGATCTTGCCAGATATTTGAGAGAGAGAGGAGAGAGAGAGAGAGAATTAAAATAAATTTTTATCTGTCCTTAAGATAACACTATCTGTACACAAGTCCCAGAAATATTTCCATAGCCATTTGGCTGAGAAGTGCCTTATATGAAAGAGGTTATAACCCTTGTGACAGCCTTTTGTCCTCACCACTATTATCAGCAGCTTTTGAGTCATTTAGGCAAAAATCAAAGGCCTTCATATTGCCATTAAGGTGTGCACGTGCACTTTCCCCACATGTGGTAGACCTACCACTACCATTCTTTCTCTCTGAGGGGTATGTGATGACTGGCATCCTTCAGTAAAATGAAGATAGAATTACATGGGAAATTTTTGATTAAGTAAAATAATCTATTATTACAGTGTTCACATAAACTATGTGTAATTCATGATGATATTATTTATTCTATGAATCATTAAAATAGGGTATGTAGGCCTAAACCGTTAGGATATTTCATCTACTCTACTTTTTTTCTTTTCTTTTTGCTAGCCAGCTAGCCTGAAGTGAAAGTGTGGGTGGAGCTGAATACTTGGCCATTTCCAGTTACACCGATAACATGTAAATGCCTTGGCTTATTCTTTGCCCATCGTCAGTCGGTCCTACTGAAGTTTTCCATTGATCTGGGCTCCTTGTACCTCTGAGCCCCATGTGATGAATAGGCTACATTAGCTTAGCTTTACTTACAAATCACTTAAGCTTTGACTCTTCAGAGACTTACTGCTAACTTATACCTGTTCCGTTCTTTCGGCGCCTCTCTTGTATTCTCTTTTACCTGTTTTTTCAAGTGTCCTCACCACTGCTACAACAAAGAAATGGAGACGGAGTGAAAGTAACATCTAGTTAATTTGTTTTTTAGCACTGCTGAGAAAAAAGCACTTGTAGACTTTTAAAAATTATTTAGAAGGTCTTGATTTAGTTTACTAGGAAGTGTAAAGAGAATGCAAAATACTCAAATCCATGAGATATCAGAATTGCTTATGGAGGTTTCTGATTAAATTCCTTTCTTCATATTGTCATGAATGGTGAAGAGATGACTGTATTTTTTAATAAAAAATATTAACCAAATTATATAAGAAGGCATTTAGCCTTTTTAGCCATTTATGCTATTATCTACATTTAAATTACTATGAAATTCCTCAGAGGTTTTTCAGTGATCATCAAAATAAACCATTAATGACAATCAGTATGGGAACCACATTTATAATTCATGAAAATAATTACATTTCTCTAGCCTTTTATTGCACATCTGGGAGAGATGTCCCATTAACCCTTAAGTGTATAAATACTTCTGATCTTAGCACAGAAGTTAAGAAAATTATCACTTAGCTTTCAGATTGGAAGCATAAACAGAAAAAAAAATTGTTAAATAATCAGTTAGATATGGAAGCAACTGCATATTCCAAATAGACCTAAAATAATATCTGTGGTGGTTATTAATTTTTAATGTGAATTGGGGGAAAAAAGGGATAAAATGTTTCATCATTGGGTTTGTGGAGGGTTCTTTTGGTAGGCTAGTTTTATGATATTTAGAATCTTTGTTTATATATGGGTTACAGAGATGTTTCAGGCCTGCATGCGAAGCAACCTTTTGGCTGGAGTCGCAAAAAAGACAAGTATTTTCCTTAAACATTTGAGGCATTTCTCAAATGGCTCTATGGCAAAATGGAAGCGTTTGAGGCTTTGCTCTGGTCTTTGTAATCTCATTCTGGTTTTACCACCAGTTTGGCTTTGGTGCACTCCTTCTACAGTTGTGAAAACGTATCAGAACTATCTGAGCTGAAAAAAATAAAATTAGAATTCTTTGGTAAGATGGTCCATTTACAATACCAATTCCTAAATGGAAAAAAGAGGCCATATATATTCTTAGTTTAGAAAATGTAAACCCTGCATTGCATTAAAACTCTCAAGTCTGACTATCATGAGCTATACGATTAGGATTTTTTCTCCATTCTCCCCGTTCTTTTCTGACAGACAAAGTGAGGTGATTATGAAAATGTGTTTAAAATGAAAGCATTCCATCGGGTGTGGGGAAATGATTTAGGTAATATTTAAATAAAACCCCTTTTCCAGCTCTTGAGAGACCATGGTAAAAGAATGTTCCACAAAATGAGCAAGTACAAAGTTGTCATTTAGTGAAAGTTGGCAGCTGAGCTAATTGGCAGACTTTGGCAAAGGTGACTGCATTTGAGAGAGAGAGTGCTGCTTTTGGTTTGTCACATAGTGACAGAGTTCCTGCAGTAGGTTCTGTTCTTCTTGAGAGGAAATTAATTTCCTGTAATCAAATGCTGTGGATTATAGTCTTTGTCTCCTTCTGCCTCAGCCACAGAAGCAACTCCAAGGCTTTTTTATTCAACAACGTTACATGAGCTTTTGTAAAACAAGCAGGGATATACATTCAGCATACAGGGGTTTTACCTGCTACATTTTGTAGCTCCAGAACAAATGGCTGCTTTGAGACTGAGAGCTATTCCTTTGTAAGTGACTATATTTGTAAGGCTTTATTTGGGGAATGAAAGTGACGGCAAGAAAGCCACATTTAGGCAGATGAAATCTTGGTGATGTTTGAAAATCGAATTACAAAGCAGCATAGTGCTATATGGTAGGAAAATGATTCCCAGTAACTAATAGGAACTTTTGTAGAAATATTAAAAAAAAGGGACTTCCCTGGTGGTCCAATGGTTAAGACTGTGCACTCCCAATGCAGGGGGCACGTGTTCAACCCCTGCTCAGGGAACTAAGATCCCACATGCCGTATAGCACGACCAAAAAGGAAAAAGGCCTCTTGCTTAGCCACCCGGAGCACCGTTGAAGAGTTTAAGGGTTAGTGGGTATAAAAAAGAAATCCCCCCTCCCTATCAGAGGGGGGGGGAATATATATATATATATATATATATATATATATATATATATATATATATAAAATTACTAGTGATAGTGAAATAAAAGTACCATTTTAGCTTTTTTGAACTGTTCAGTTTCTGGTGTGTGTATATATATACACACACACACCTTCCACATATACACACTATTTATGCAATCTTGAGATTATTTAAGTTCATTATGCATAATTTACATAGAATAACATTTTGAAAGTTATAGCATTTTTAATTCATTACATCTGAAAAGTTATCTTTTTTCTGTAAGACAAGGGAGAGGATGGAGATTCAGAGAAAGAGAGAAAACACAATCAATCCTTAGAGAAAAATGACCTGTGATCAGAGATGGGATAGAATCTTTTCTCTCTACAGCTCCTTTTCTTTTAAATTCTTTTAAATAATAATAAATGTATTACGTAGAGGAAGAGAGCCGCTCCCCCCTCCTGCTATCTATAAACTAAATCCCAGGACTTTTCTCCCCATCTGTGGTCAGTTTCAGTGCCCGGCTAGGCCTTGGAGAAAATAGTAATGCCCCCTGTGATCCATTTCTTATACCCAAGGAAGAACTTTATACTTTGGAAAGATTGAATGAGGGTTTGTCAGTTAAATAAAAGTGGGGCAGCCAGTCCTTTATTTATGATCATCTACTAGGCACTGAATTTTGACTCAAAAGCAGTCTAGATGGTCTTTAAAGTATTTTAAAATATTTTCTTACTTTCTCCTCTCAAATTTAGTTTCGGTGATCACTCAACCACTGCCAGTGAATGAATAACATACACACATACTGATATGAACAAATAAACCTTCAACCGAAAAGAAAATTAGTTGTTTCCGTTTGTAAAATTGTGACTAAAATAACATTTAAAAGTAGGCAATTAGACTATTAAAAGTGCCTGGATTATCTTTTTGTTCAACACTGTATTCACTGCAGTAGGAGGCACTACAATTTCTGAAGTAATCCTAAATTTAGCTATCTTGTTTCAGTCTAGAGTGAACCGTAAGCGTTTTGTATCAGTATCAATTTGATTCTTAAAATGATAATCTCTAATATTATAGGGTAGAGTCATTATGATGTTATGATTTTATTCTCCATGTTGGGTTTACTGTTTTTCACCTAACACATCAACATGGCCCTTTAGAACTACATGGAGCTTATTTGGAGCTACACTTACAAGAACCTGTTAACAAAATCGATCTGTGAAAAAGAAAAGATGGCAACAGATCTCTGTCGCAGTGCCTTGATTCACAGTCCCTCGTTTTAGTGACCAAGAGGAATAGGAATTGCTACATTTAGCAACAGTATCCTTTTTCTAGAGCAGTCGATGCTATTCCATTAGGCCTGGAAATAGACGGTAAATGTAGCTCTCTGGCATTCAGGAAACTCCATAATCACTTGGTGTTTTTTTTCCCACCCTCTTTCCTATAGCCAACCCAACCCGGGCAGGCGGGAGAGAGCCATACCCAGGCTCAGCAGAAGTGATTCGGGAGTCCAGCAGCACCACGGGCATGGTTGTGGGGATCGTAGCCGCTGCCGCCCTGTGTATCCTCATCCTCCTCTACGCCATGTACAAATACAGAAACCGGGATGAAGGCTCATACCACGTGGATGAGAGTCGAAACTACATCAGTAACTCAGCACAGTCCAATGGGGCTGTAGTAAAGGAGAAACAACCCAGCAGTGCGAAAAGCGCCAACAAAAACAAGAAAAACAAGGATAAAGAGTATTACGTCTGATCCCAAGATCTGAAAAGGACCCTTGTATAGAAATAGTCTTCATTTTATCTGAGACATAATATAAACTTATTTACTTTCCTTTTTATGAAGCACATAAAAAAGAAGACAGGGAATGCAATCAGGAAGGAAAGACTGTTTTTAAAAAATAAAAACAAGTATCTCATGCTCTTGTTTCTCCAAAAAAGAAAAAAAAAAAAAGCAGAGGTCAATAAATTCCCTAACATCCACAGTGTTTTAATTTACTCTGCCTGTCTTTATGTTGCTGGAACATTTCTAAAAGACAGTGGTGATCGCACGCATTCATAAAGCAAAGGAGTATTACAACATCGGGAGGCACAACACAAAAACAACACAAAACACAACACAGAAAAAGAAGCTACCTGTGATCCCGGATTTAGCCAAAGTGCTAGCGCTTTCCCGAGAAGTCAATTAGTCTGATTGCCAGAGAAGACTGTCATTTTGAGTGACTCGACCTGCAAACCTTTTCAGAGTTCGTCACCTGGCACAACCGGAGCAGTGGCTGGAACTTGCACTTGAAACAAAGTGCTGGCTTTTTTGAAGACTTGTGTAGGAACACATTCAAAAAGCCCCCTTCTGGTTGTGAGGGCAAAAAAACAAAGTATGGAGGCCTTATTTTCAACAATGTGAAAGATAAGGCACATTTTCACACTAAAATTTCAAAACAGAAAGAAAAAAACGAGGGTATAGATGCAATCATTGGGAAATTTTCATGCACGCTTAATATGTTATTACATGTGTTTATATAAAATCCATCTCTGTGTGCTTTCTGGACTGTGATAAGTGACGTTTTATAGCCTGTTGTATAGAAAATGCAAAATATATCTCTGCTCTTCAGCCATTTTTGGTAAATTCAATGTTATAAGTGTTGCTAACTATAGGGAGTTTTATGACATCAGATCAACAATTATTTCAGGGTTTTCTTTTTTTGCCACCATTATAAATTGCCACAATTACTTACTTTTTTTAAAAAAAATTACAATGTAGTGTTTATTCTAAGGAAGATATGTATGAATGTATATAAAAAGACTCAGCTACTTTTTTTTCCTTACATGTACAGCCTTCATTCTGTTGCAGTTAAGTTTTAGTATTTGTATGAAAGGTGTGATTTAGAAGGTAAACTATATACATATAATCTTCTTTGCTCCCCCAAATACATTTCCCACATTCCTCATTCACGATCACAAATCTGCACACGCACGCATACCCACACACACGCACACACACGCACACACAAATCCAGAGGAATCCATCAGATGGGATGGAAGACCCAGACGTACATGTAATAGCAAATATTTACTGACAAGTTGAAAAGCAGAAAGGAAGATCATTGTGCCAACATATTGATGACAAATGGGGTGATTTGCTTCATTGAGATCATGCTCCCAGGAAACCTCCAGATTTTAGTCCCTAATGAAATGGAACCTTTCCTTATCAAATAGACTATCGATGGTATATTGCTGCATGAATATGAACCATTAGGTGGGCAGGTATGGAAGCAAAATTGGTTGATCTACACCTTAACCCTGGCTGCTGCAAATGAAAACCTTTTGTCCAATAAAATTATATATATATATATATATATATATATATATATATAGTCTCTGAACCTGATGTGCATGATAAACATTTTTGGAAAGTAAACACTTTCTCAACTAAGAAAGTATTTTCAGTAATTTTTGATTCTGTACTACTACCCATTTAAGAAAATCATTATTTGTTGATTATATACTATAATTTAACTTTTCTGGTTTTACATGTATATCATTAAATGTAGTTTTAGTTTGACACACATTAAGTAGTAGAAATGTATAGATTATTCACTTGTTTTTGCATATTGTTTCAATGATGTTCATAGCAATAAATTACTAGTATGAGAAGGAAATGCAATATTAGATTGGAAGGTGATGCCTCAGTAAAAATTGGTCACATTACTTTAACATCTCCTAAAAGAATGATATTAGATTTCATGGAAGAGAAGAATACTTTTACAATTAGCTTTAATCAGAAACGGCAAAAAATGCAAAACATCTTCTGTGATACTTCAGTTGATGAAAAAAGCCAAGACGTGGCCTGGATTTCAGACATACAGCACCTTAGATATATGTATAATTCATAGCAAATCACCACCATCTATGGTTGCCAAGTAATTGCTATATATGAAAAGTCTTAAAGGGTTTTCATGACCCAGAAAGTAGAGGTATAAAACTAAGATTTATTATCCATTACTTGTGTTTCAGATTTTCTTCTTTTTTAATTTGCCAGGTTAAAGGATTCATAAGTAGTTGTTGTTTTCCTCTCATCCAGTCTTACTCAGGGAAAGCCAGTGAAATAGAAGGTAAATATAAAACCACTCATTTACATCTTGAGGTTTAAAAAAAAATGGTTGCTTTTCCATTTGATCTACTGAACTTGAACTAGTTTCCATCTGGGAAGATTCTAAATTGTGATAGAAAATAACTTAAATAATGGTATTTTTAAGCAGTATATCTCTGAAGCATGTTGTTTGGAATTGATTTCAGTGTTTCTTTCCAGCATAAATTTTAAACTTTCGTGCAATATTGTCGGTAAAAATATTTCTAATGTTATTGGCCTACACAAAATCTAGCATTTTTTTTTTCTTTTTTTCTTCTTTCTTTCTTTGTAAATGGGGAAAGAAAAGAGAGGAACATGAGCTAGGGAGAGAAAAGATATGAATAAAATCCCAAGTATCTTCATACCAAATGTATCAGGGTTCCATGCACAGTTGGCAGTTAATAGAGGATTTAACACTACCTGGCATAAATTTGATTACATCTCTAGACTGTAACTTTTCTGATTGAATATGCTTCTTTTTTATCCATGTAATGTGTTGCCTTTAAAAAAAAATACTACAGTAATGTGTGAGGTGGTCAATCCCTAAGATATCAAAGAAAGGCCACATGACCCTACCCTTCTAGTGCTTTGTGTGATTGGGTACCTAAGGGTTTTGTTTTGTTTTGTTTTTCTGTTGCAAGGCCAACTTATCCATTATTGGAAATGCTAAGCAAGTGGAATTTACTGTTTTGTTAATAAAATATTTCTTAATACAACTGTGGATTTATTGATTTTTTAAAAGTAATTGCAACACCCTTTGGGGACAAAGTGGCACCATAAGGAAGACTGCATTTGAAAGGAAAACCCATCCTTAGACAAGCAGAGGAAGAATACCAACTCTGTTTTCTGGATTTTAGTATTCATTAAGCACCTCTACATTGATACACTTAAAGATACAGCCACTAAATGTACTTTTGTTTACATCTGTTCATCTTACTATGTGTGAAACCACGAACTCATACATGAACATGCTGATTTCATAAATATGGTTTTCTCTATAAAAAGCAATGTAATTCAGGTTAAGTAAATTTGTGATTAAATTTACCTAGTTGTGATTTCTCATTTCTAGGCTCCTATAGCTTCTACTCATTGTTTCTAATTCTCTTTGTGCAAAACAGAATGTACCCCATATTCCACATGACAACCATTCCAATATTGTTATCCCCCTTCCATATTTGCCTGGGTTTTCTCTTCTTCAATCTTAACTTTCTGGTTTCCCTTGGTCATTACTTAAGTTATATGGATGCTAAAGTTCTCATAATCTTAATACCCTTCTTTTGAACCTCTGTTCTTCTCAAAATGTGATACAAAAATGACCATAGTGTTTTTAAGACCAAATTATAATGGGTTTATCTCCTTCCTTGATTTGAAGTTTATTCTCTATAATACTAACACTTAAGGTTTCATTTTTTAAAGAAAAATCTTGTAATACTTATTTCAATTATAATGAATTTGCGATCAACTACCATCATCAGATTTCTTTCCATGACAAGTTTCCTTTAACTTGTACTTATGAAATTGGTTATTTGATTTAAATGCAGGACTCTATATCTATCCATGAGAAATTCATTGTATTGTATTGATTGTATTCTGTTCAATTGTAGTAAGTACTAGCCAGCTGAGATAAATTGTTACCTTGCATCTCTCATATGGTCTTCTGACACGAAATCATTGACAAATTTTAGACACATTTAGGGAAAATATGTTCACTAGGAAAGATACTAGGCATGCCTCAAGAGACCGCCTTCTAAACAATGCTTCTTAACTGGGTGGGGCGTGGGTGTGGGGAAGATGAGGTACCGTCTGGACAGTGTTGATTGACATGATGGTGGGAAATGCTACAGGTGTGTACAAGGTTGAGCTTAGGGGTGCTGCTAAACAACTTATAGTGGGCAGGAAAGCCTCCCCCAAACAAACAATTATCTTGTCCAAAATGTTAACATTGCCAAAGTTGAAAGGCATAATACATATCAACTAGTTAGGATAATACCTATCAACTTGCCAATCATCTTTAAGTGGAGATTCACTCAGTGTATCTTGTCTATTGGAAGATCATGAGAAACTTAAGTCTTCTTGCAACCAGGATACAGAATAATTTCCTCCTAATGTGTTGGTCAATCTATTGAGAAAGGGAATTAGTTTAATGCCTAATGCTGTTTATTAATGATTACACCTTCTTTTAAAAATTAGCCACAAACATCTATTTTTTACAATTGTTCCGATTTTAATTTCAAGCTCATCACTGTAGAATTTAAAACATCCTTTGAGTATTACTTTTAAAATTAGGGCAAAACTTGACTCCTCCATTCTTCTAGCGTCACTTCTTGTTTTCTAAAATTGTCAAAATAACTAGTATAATTTCTGTGATCACATTAAAATTCTCTGGACTGTATTTGGCCTTGATGTGGACAAACTTTTGAAGATGGGATCTATAAATCATTCACTCCATCTACCTCAGGCATCAATTCTCACTGGTACCCTATTCCTTGGACTCTGATTTTACTATACTGAAGTACAGTATTGTTACTCATTATTAAGTCCTACACAGCTGATTTTTATCCAGTACTGGGCGAAATCACCTTTTCGTTGAGCGCCAAACGTAGAAGTTGCCTGTGTTTAAGGACCATGTTGTAATGAAAACCCATATCTTTATTTTTCTCTGAACATGTAATAAGTATGTAAGAATTAAGACTAAGTGCAAATCAGATTTCTAATGTCCATCTCATGTTCATTCCAGGCTTATGCTTATTGAGCAAACAGAACTAAATCATTCACATTATTTACATTTTTATTTCTTGTTATGTTTAAACAAATAGCACCTATAGCTGAAATTCTGTTTATAGGAAATGTCCTCATCCTACATATATTACTAACATGGTACAAATGACTAGCAATGGCCTTTGTAGTAGTCGGCAAGGACTGCATTACAAACCCGAGAATAAACACACACACACACAAATTTGATATTTTGTCATTATGAAAATGTGGAATGATTCACCTATCCTGACTTTTAAAACACTTTTATAACAAGAGAAATGGTAGTCTATGCAAAAATATTAGTGAAAAAATTCAGTAAGGAACAGAGAGTAAAATACATTCTTGCCCTGGACCCCCTCAAGGGTGCATGTGATTCCAGTGAATGTGAAGAGGGCAATACCAATAACTAATATGACTTTTTGGTCTCTTGGTGATTATTAGCTGTTGGAGAAACTCTTGCTCAAACTAACCAATGAATAAATAGCCCAGGACCATTTTAGTTGGTTCTAATTTGGCACAAATTGTAAAAACGATTCCCCCAAATATGGTTGGAATCACACAGTTCAGACTGGCAACGGCATTACAATAATAAGGTTCTAGAGGATGTGGATGGGATTGCCTGCTGCATTGAAAATAAACAGAAATAATAGTATCAATAAAGCCAAATGTTGGTTTTGGAAAGGATTCATCAAGTAGAACTTATGGAATGGTCAAGGTAAAAGAAAAATTTTTTAAATATTAGGAATTTTTATTAAATGAGGCAGAATTATAAATACTACAGAGATAAAAAGACGTTATGAGGATATTAGTAGCTTTGTCCATTTCACCTAAGTTTTAAAATCTAATAAGCAGACTTGTGATAATTTAAACTGAGGACAATTGTAGCCATCTAAGTAAAGGTAATAAACAGACAATTGGATGAATATGTTTGAACTCAAGATTATCTGAGCTAGAAATTGAAATCTAAGAGCTATTGCTACACCTGGGGTGTCTAAAGCCATATAAGTGGGTGCCATTACCCAAGATACAAAGAAAAGCAAAGGGACTTAATAGGAATAAGATCTACAGACCTCAAGTATTTATAGGTTATGGGTGAGAAGCTTGCCATGCAGGTATGAGGAATGCCAGGAGAACACAGTGACATTAAAACAAAAGAGAATGGAAGATGAGGAATATTTTATTTTGTTAGGTGTTAAAAGTAAAACAATCTCTGGTGATTGAAACGTGCCCGGAATTACTGATTTTGTTTTAGCAAACCTGTAAGAGAAAAAACTAATTTACAGGTTCAAGAGAGAAAGGAATAGTTCAGATAATGAGGCCTGGATCTAGCTGCTCAACACCGGGATTCTCAACCCTGATAGCTCTTTAAAATCACCTGGTGGGGGAAGGAATCAAGATGGTGGACGAGGAAGACGCTGCGTTCACCTCCTCCCAGGAGCACGCCAAAATTACAACTACTTGCAGAGCTACTGTCTCTGAGAACAACCTCAGGACCAGCAGAAAAGATTTTCCACCACTAAAGATATAAAGAAATCACCAGGAGACAGGTAAGAGGGGGCAGAGACTCAGTCTCCTCAGATGCACATCCCCAGGTCGGGGCCCACAAGCGGGAGGGAGTCGGGGAGGGACATCACAACCGCAGAGGCCCTCCCGGAGGGGCCAGCGGACGGACGAGCCTCATGCCGGGATCCCCAGTCAGCTCCTGCACCGGAAGACAAGGCCCTAGAAAGTCAAGCTTTGAAAACCAGCGAGGCTTATGTTTAGGGGAGCCCGAAAGCTATAGAAAATAGAGACTTCACTTTATTTCTTTCTTATTTATCTATTTTGGCTGCGTTGGGTCTTCGTTGCTGCACACGGGCTTTCTCTAGCTGCGGCGAGCGGGGGCTACTCTTCGTTGTGGTGCGCGGGCTTCTCATTGCGGTGGCTTCTCTCGTGGAGCACGGGCTCTGGGCGCACGGGCTTAGTTGCTCCGCGGCATGTGGGTTCTTCCCAGACCAGGGCTTTGAACCCTTGTCCCCTACATTGGCAGGCGGATTCTTAAGCACTGCGCCACAAGGGAAGCCCTTATTTTATTTATTTATTTATTTTTGGCTGTGTTGGTTCTTTGTTGCTGCGCCCGGGCTTTCTCTAGTTGCCGCGAGTAGGGGCTACTCGTCGTTGTGGTGCGCGGGCTTCTCTTGTTGCAGAGCACGGGCTCTAGGTGCGTGGGCTTCAGTAGGTGCGGCCAAGACGTCACTTTCAAAGGGCATTCATAACATTTCACATTCTCCAAGTCCCAGCACAGTGGCAGTAGTTTGAAAGATATCTGGGAGGATGTGGAGAAAAGGAAACCGTTGTGCACTGTTGGTGGGAATGTGAATTGATGCAGCCACTATGGAGAATAGTTTGGAGTTTCCTTAAAAAAATTAAAAACAGATGGGAATTCACTGGTTAGGACTGCGAGCTTCCACTGCAGGGGACACGGTGTGGCCAAAAAAAAAAAAAAGACATTGCCCCATAAAGCTTATGGCAGTAAAAAAAGAGGGGAGCTAAAAAAAATTTTTAAATAGAGTTGCTGGATGATCCAGCAATTTCATCTCTGGTATTTACCTGAAGAAAACAAAAACACTAATTCAAGTAACCTAAGTGACACACCCACACATACACACACGAATATTACTCAGCCATAAAAAAAATCTTGCTATTTGTGACAACATACATAGATCTAGAGGGTTCTATGCTAAGTTAAATACCACATTGTCTCAATTATATGTAGCATCTAAAAAACAAAATAAACATACTCATAGATACCAAAAACAAACCTGAAATGGCCAGAAGGGAGTGCGATGGGGGGAATGGGAGAAATAAGTGAAGGGGATTAAGAGAGACAAACCTCTAGTGATATGATAAATAAGTCACAGGGATTAATTAACATATGGCAAAAAGAATATGGTTAATAATCTGATAACTTTGGGGACAGATGGTTACTAGACTTACTGTGGTGATCATTTTCATAATGTATGCAAATGTCAAATCATTATGTTATACACCTGAAACTAACATAGCATTGTACTTCAGCTATCCTTCAATAAAAATAAAGTTCACCTGGTCAACTTTAAAGACCAATAATGACCAAATGTCAAATCATTATGTTATACACCTGAAACTAACATAGCATTGTAGTTCAGCTATAGTTCAATAAAAATAAAGTTCACCTGCTCAACTTTAAAGACCAATAATAACCAGACCTTACCCTGGGGGCTTAAATAGAGCCCAGAGATTTTCTAATCAGTTAATTTACTGATTAATTATTATATACATTTATTAATTTATAAAACTTGCTAGGTGGTTCTAATGGACACCAACAGTTAAGATGGATCACAGAAGATACCTCTTGGAATAATCTGTCCATGGAATAATCTGTCCATGTGTCCTTAAGCTATAAACAGAGTTCTCTTTGGCTTATCCTGATAAAAATCAGAGAACTCCAGTTGCATATTATGTATACGACCAACCATAGCTTAAAATAATATTAGTAAAAGTATAATGCATACACCTGATAATGTCAGTCATAAGCAATAATTTGTTGACAGTATAGAATCCTTTTCCTGCTCCATCGCCAGAGTTGTGGTTAATGTGTCTGGATGTCTTTGCTTCTAATTTGGACAGTCTTTTTAAAAAATTTATTCCATATACATATTTCTCATCACCCCCACTACAACGTGAGTTTCTTGAGGGCAACAATTAAGTTTTACACCTCTCTTTTAAGCACCACAGAACGTAGTTAAATGTGGAAACTCAGAAGATATTTAACAAATATGCGACTAACTGGTGTTTTCATGAATCCTTTACAACTTCTTTTTGATGGGACTTCACAAAAGGAAAGAAGTAGCCTTCATGATCAAGTTCAAAAATAATACCACTGGGCTTCCCTGGTGGCGCAGTGGTTGACAGTCTGTCTGCCGATGCAGGGGACACGGGTTCGTGCCCCGGTCAGGGAGGGTCCCGCGTGCCGCGGAGCGGCTGGGCCCCTGAGCCATGGCCGCTGGGCCTGCGCATCCGGAGCCTGTGCCCCGCGGCGGGAGAGGCCGCGGCGGTGAGAGGCCCGCGTACTGCAAAAATAATAATAAAAAAATAATAATAATTGCCACTAATTGCCAAAAAATTCTCATCTTCTATTCTCTTAGAGACTTTATGTAGATTTATTTTGCCCCCTCACCTCCTCCCTATTCCTAAAATATAATAATACCACAATAGTAACAGAAGCAGTAGCGAAAGTGTATCCTCTTAATTCAGCTTTGGCTTAAAACAGAACAGATGGTGAAACTTTTATAAAGCAGGCCATACTTGAGAAGCAATAAATGGAACTGTGTGGCTGCAGTTGCTTCATACTTGTAAGAGCTAATGCACACTGGGTAGTTAAATTCACAGAGTGGAAACGTTGGAATGGGCATTTGTAGTCCCTAAACAGTATGTGTGTGTGTGTTGGGGAAAAAATTGAGGACGCCTTAAGAAATGGTTGAAGAACACAGCAGTGCATTTAGAAGAAATAAAAAGACATCAAACCACCTTCGCCCTGGGAAAAAAAAACACTTTTTTTTCCCCCCTGAGGCAGAAGGAATGACTATGGTAAAAAGAAAAACATAACCAGAGACAGATCTTCGTAAATTGCCTAGTCTTACAAACTCACCACAAAGAGCACTTTTTCTGGCATTTTGTCTTGAGAAATGAGGCTTGAGAGAGCGATAGCTGTGGCCAACTTTCCAATCCCTATTTTTTTTTTTTGCTTTTTCTTTATTCTGTTTTATGTTTCTCTCACTCCAGCCATAATTAGTGAAATGTAAAAAACCTTGTCTCATAACCTGGAAACCTCCAGAAATCTGCTGATTATGCAGTTTCCCACTTGAGCTAAGCCAAGACCCTGTCTGAGTTTCATCTGGAAATTTTCTGCCCTTTGCCACCCAAATCATTTATTTATTTGATTTGATCCCTTTGATTTATTAAAAATGTTGCCACAGGTCTTAGGGATTCTTGGCAGGGATACAAAACGTGGATGCCATAATTAAATCTGGCACAAGGATGGGGCAAAGAATCAGATAAAAGGGAATAATCCTTTCTTAGAAAAGGCCTGCAAAGAGAGAAAATTGTGTATCTTGTGATGTCTTCAATAATAGAAAGCCGTGTCCACATAATTTCACAAACATTGCTGGAACCTGCTTTGGCTCAAGCCCTGCTAAAGCAGAAATTGTTTCATTGGAATCTAATAAACCAAAACCACAAAGAGTAACATGACTTAAGTTGTCTGCATCCAGGTGAGAGTGTCAGAATGTCACCTGTGATGGTGAGTGCAGGGCTAAAGTAAAGGGTAACCTCAGACAGTGTGTTCACCGATCTCTCTCTCTTGCCGTTAGAGTGCCCAGTGAACATGTTTAAGGGTGGGGAGAGCATACAGTGGGTTATACTCTGGCTCATCTATTAAGGGTTTACTTCCACAGTCTGACTAATAAGAAAATGTGTTCTCTTTGCCTTTTCATCTCCTTACAGTTCTCTCCTTTCTCCCGTTACCAATTTCCCTTTTGCCCTTTTTATCTCAGTCCCTCACCTCATTTGAGGTGGCTACCTCAAATCTCTACCCTAAGTGGCTGAAGAATGGACTAGGGCTTCCATTTCTTTTTCACGACCTGCTTCAAGACTTGACTGATGCATTATTAAGGCAGAAATGGTTGAAACAGAATTGCAAGTAGATGCAGCTAATAACACATTCATTCATTAATTCAACAAATATTTATTAAGAGGCCATTATGCACCAGACCCTTTTCAGGCACTGGGTGCAGAGAGGTGAACAGGGCAGAATCATTCCTCTCCTTGTGCAACTTTCATTCTAGAAAGCAAGAGACTTCTTAAATGATCCTTTCATCCTACTAGATCCTTTGACTCATACAAGGAATGGGTCAAAGACTGAAATGAGGTCGAGAAAATAAGCCCAGCTCTGCTAGGAAGAATGCTGGCAAGCTTTGAGCTGTGTTTCCTACTGAAACACTACAGGATGTAGCTAGCTACACGTTATAATTCCTCCCCCTCCCGCCCTTCTCTTTTCCATAGTGAAGATTATGTTACTCTTCGGAAACCTTTGCCTTTTAATCTGTTCATTTCTTTCACAGTGAGAAATGCAGGTCATTATCTACTTTGAAAAGAAAAAGTCCTTTTCCCCATGGGGTTTCCTGATTGACTTGTTGAGTGCTGAGAATTCATCCTTGGTTCGATATCTCTCCTTTTAGTGATTGAGGGAAATCTCTGATGACAATACTACACTCCTGGGGGTAACACCTTAAATCAACACAGAACCCTGCCATCCTCTGCTAGTTGAGATCAGCTCCAGTGATTTTGAAGAGGAGGGGAAAACAGAAGCTTCAAAACAACTTGCTTCTTCATGTGCTTAGTGATTCTTAAGTAATCACAGTTCTGTCCTCATACCCAGCTGATCAGGCTTGCCCTGCCCTTTCTGCCGGCTGTGTGGATTCAGGCAAGCCATCCACTCCACTGCTGAGATTATCACGCACTGTGGGCATAGCAATGTTCTGAACTAACCAAGCAGCAGCAGATACAGAGAGTCTCTTTGGAAGCCTAGTGTCAGCAGTCAGGGTTCATACACTGCTCGATGGGCTATCAGAGTAATACCAGCATCCAGGGCTTGCCTGCCTCTGTGCTAGGGGACATTTTTCTCATGGGCAGACAGACGGGGAAGAAGTGACCAAACTTCAAGCTAAGCATCACATACCTGTGCAAATGCATGCTTGGCGTGTTTATTATTTTTAAAGGCTGCATACATGACAACAAAGAAAGAAGAAAATAGAGTGTTCACTAAAATATGGTATAGTGTGGTACATGGCAGGAAGGAGGGAATCAACATGGAAGAATGGCAAACACCCCACCCTAAATGTGGCTGGAAGTCTCAGTGAATAAAACTTCTTGGTAACATAGACCACAGGGTTCAGTCCTTTACTAAAACAGTGGACACACACTTGTTCCTAGCTCTAGGTCTCTTTCATGGTTGCATTACAAATCATTAAGATGTTCATGTTCTCATATACTTTATTATCATTATTGTTGGCTGGAATCATTTTATTGTACATAATGAATTTCTTAGTAATCTTTTATAAACTTAGTTTTTTCCTAATTTCACTACAGTCAATCATTTCAGACAGATTTTTTCTTTATATTGAATTATCTCATTAAAATTAATGCATAAGAACAGAAATGCTCAATCTAAAAGTATAGAAATGATCACAGTTCTTGATATGTCTTATCATTCTATTTTTTAATTTATGTAAATTGATAATGTCACAAACAGTGAATGAGTGGACACACAATGATCTTGCCATCACTGAGTACTAAATATATGAAACTTAGAATGCTGTATCTCATAACTTCCTTTATAATGTGTTTCTAAGTTGCTAGGGTGAATAAAATTTTCTACTGTGCAATTTCTCCTTGATGAGGTCACCTCGGTTTTTTTGTTTTTGTTTTTTTTGTCTGCATTGAGTCTTCATTGATGTGCGTGGGCTTTCTCTAGTTGCGGCGAGCGGGAGCTACTCTTTGTTGCTGTGCACGGGCTTCTCATTGTGGTGGCTTCTCGTTGCGGAGCATGGGCTCTAGGCGTGTGGGCTTAAGTAGTTGTGGCTCTCGGGCTCTAGAGCGCAGGCTCAGTAGTTGTGGTGCACGGGCTTAGTTGCTCCGTGGCATATGGGATTTTCCCAGACCAGGGCTCGAACCCACGTCCCCTGCATTAGCAGAGGGATTCTTAACCACTACGCCACCAGGGAAGTCCCGAGGTCACCTCGTTTTAACTGTTGCCATCATTTTCTTAAAAAAGCCTAATATGGTCCATCTTTTGAAAGTGTGAGGTACTTAGCCAGGATCACTTAAGAAGGTATTACGCTATATTTAAAGCTGAATCAATTTGAAATATGACTACTGTAAACATTTACAGCTAGTTGATTGACATCTATGTGCCTGTGTGGTTCTGTAATTTAAAAAGAAAATTCCACAGAATACATTTATTCAAATGTTTTGAGACTGACCTAAAACAGAGAAATAATAGAAGAGGTCCAGAAAGACACCTAGGAATTATGAGCCAGGTTTTATAAGAAACTAATTTCTCAGTGACTGTGAGAGTTTTGGGGCATAATGCATGTTAAAACTATGGTTTATTAATATGTTGGTTGTAATAGACATCCAGGAAACATTATTTGACTTAAATTGAACTGCAACAAAGATTATTAATTAAAATAAGCAGTGCTAAGTGAATTACTAGGGATTCTGAGACCTTAGTCAATTCTGTCAATTAGTTAAAAAGTATGAATTTTAATATAGATAATGAAAATATATTGTTATGAAGAGAAATCTTTCTAAGGCTAATGGATGTACTATGCATAATATATGTAGAGAGACATGGAAGGTCTCATTCTCTTTTATTAGATGTATCATGATGATACAAGATACAAGATAGTTTTAGACCCTATATTTTTTCCTGGGAGTATCCAAAGCACAGGAGCCTCTGTCCCCATGGGGTTGGGGTGTGTTACACTCCTGGAATGTGGATGTGTTCACCAACCTGGAAGCTCTCCAAACACCAAACTGTTGGGATTTTTTTTTTTTTTTGCGGTACGCGGGCCTCTCACTGTTATGGCCTCTCCCGTTGCGGAGCACAGGCTTCGGACGCCCAGGCTCAGCGGCCATGGCTCACGGGCCCAGCCGCTCCGCGGCATGTGGGATCTTCCCGGACCAGGGCACAGGAGGACTCACAACCACTGCACCACCAGGGAAGCCCAACTGTTGGGATTTTTATGGTGGCTTCATCACATAAGCCTGATCAAACATGAAATCTATTTTCAGCCCTATTCCCTTCTCAAGAGAACGAGGGGTAGAGCTGAAAAGCTTCTAATCATGGCTTAGTCTTTCTGGTGACCAGCCTTCATCCAGGAGCCAACCAGCCCCCCCCCCCCACCAAGAGTCACCTCATAAGGACAAAAGATACTCCTTTCACCCAGAAAATTACAAGGGTTTCAGGAGCCCTGTGTCAGGAACCTGGGTCAAAGACCAAATATTAGAGCAAAAGATGCTCCTCGTTCTCTTATTACTTAGGAGATTACAAGAGTTTCAAGAACTCTGTGCCAGGAATTGAGGGTATACATACATACATACATACATACACACACACACACACAATCTTACAGATTCTGTCCACCAAGATCTACTCTAGTCCTGGAGATGACACCTAAACACAGAAAAAAGTAAATAAAAATGTTAGAGTGGATATAATAAAATATTAGAAGTGAATATTGAAAACAACTGCTTAAATTAATCCTAAGCATTAAAAAAAGGAAATAAAAGCAACAAATCTGAAGGTTTTGTTTTACTTTCCACCACTCAACATATGCAAAGAACATGTTTCTCTGATGAGAATTTTCAAGGCCTTTTAGGATTGCAAAGAAATAAAGCTACAGAAAATAAAGCAGTGCATTAGCCACTAAAATTTAGCAGGGTGAATAAAACTTTATTGTTCATTTTTTTCCTAGTTAAACTTTATAGATTTCTTAGATATCAGCACACAGAGCGTCTGAAATTTTTACTTCCTGAAGCAATAGCAAACTGATTTTTAAATTATCCAATAGATCTTAGCAGAGAAAAAAGTGGACTGGAAATTGTTTCTTGATTAGAAATATTTCACGGAGAGGAAAAAAAAACCTGAGCTAATTACAGTGGCATTAAACTAGGAATCAAGCTAGAATTTTTCTTCTCTAATTTACCTCTTGCATTTATTCAGCTAAGAGATAGTTGTTCCTTCCGCTAATGATTACTTCATCATCATAGGGAAATATTGAATATACTATTGTTAGCACTTATTGATTTGGAAGATCCCTTTATCATTCGTTAATTCTTGGGCTGAATGGGGTGTTTAGCATGAAGAAATAGATAGACAAAAAAGTAAACAGAGACACCAAACTACAAACAGTCTTTTGGTAAGCATTCCTGTAAGTAAATATTTCATAGTTTGCAGTCTTCTACCCCACACTTAGCTCTGTCTTTCATTCTTCCTCTAATCTTTGGGGATACTAATGCATCTTTCTTGGGCTAGCACGTGGAAATGTGAATGAACATCTCTTCTCTAGCAGCTCTACCCCCCACCCCCGACCCCACCTCAACAAAAGTAGTAATACAAGAGTAGTAGAACACATGAGTGTCTGTTCTAATTCTAACCAGTCTATAGATGTTTAATATTTATATGGTACTCAAGGGGAAATTATTTTCCTGGACTTCCCCAGAACGGTCTGTTTAACCTAATGAAAACCATTGTCAATAACTGCAGTGTACAAAACAGAAAGCTGAAAAATTATAGTCATTCAAGATAGCTGATACTATCTTACAATCCGAAGGTTGAAAAGGTCTGTCTATTCCACCCCCACTATATTTCTAGTATCTAACTCTTCCATTGTGCTGTCTGCATTATTGCTTTAGTTTAGTGTCTCATTATTTCTTGATTGTTTTCTGTAAAAGTCTCTTAAGAAATGGTCTCATTTACCATAACACTCCCACGTTTTATACCACCTTTTCCAATTCTACTTTGGTGATTTTTCTAAAATGAACATTATGTCTTACCCCTGCTTACAAATCATTTATTTCCAGTAACATGTCCTATTAGAAATCTCTAAAGACCCATCTGGTTAATAAGAAAAACAAAATAAAATCTTGAAGTGCTTAAAAATCTTATAAATGCATAGATGAAAGGAAAGAAAATAACTCAGAAAATCTTCCAAAACCAAATCAATGAGAAAGCATGACTCTAGATATTTAAGAAAGCACAGAAGCACACCCTGGGGTCCATCTTCTAATCCCTGGTGACCCAGATCTTTAGACTGTCAGATTAAGGGGCTGCACAGGCAACAGGAAACCCAGTCTAGGTCCTGAGCAAAGTGAGATGTCAGATCAGACAATCCCACATACAGTCATGATGTCCCCTCACTTACTATGGGAACAGTGGTAGTGGAAAAAAAAAAGAACATTAAAACTAAACAACCAGCACCAGACAAAATCAAAACCAAACAAAACTTGTACCCCATAGGGATATGGAAAGAAACAGTTATCATGACTTTGCCTATGGTTGAAAGAAAATAAAATGTCTTTAACACAAACCAGCTCTGACAAGGATATGGGATGTTATGGTATGTTATTCACAAAACTTGTATAGTCAAAACATCCCCCAATTTAATTTATAGTTATCTCAGGTCAGTAGTGCCATGGTCCTTGGAAGAATCAATGCCAATCCTCTTTATAAGAACACATTAAAAATTCACTTCTGAAAGAACTTCCATAGGTAAAGTTTTAGAAAGAAACAATTACTCAGAAAAAAAAAAAGGAGGAAACAATAAATGAAAATCAGAGGAAAAGAAAACCATTAAACTCAGACATATAAAGACTTCAGATTCTCAAATTACCAATATATACAGTACTATATATAAAAGGGTAACCAACAAGGACCTACTGTATAGCACAGGGAACTATACTCAATATCTTGTAATAACCTATAATGGAAGAGAATGTAAGAAAAGTATATATACACATATATATATTTATATATGTATCTGTATGTACATATATGTATAACTGGATCACTTTGTACCTGAAACACAATATTTTAAATCAACTATATTTCAATAAAAATTAAAAAAAAAGAAATACCCTTTTTGTGCAATATAAGTATGATTTTGAGAAAATGCCACTGATGTCAATGGTATTAAAGGACCACATACTGAATTTACTCTTCAATAAACTAAAAATGTTTCTTTAAGTTTTTAGAGATATAAAACATTCAGGTATTTAATCCATTTTGAGTTAATTTTCGTGTTTGGCAAAAGAGAGTGGTCCAGTTTCATCCTTTTGCATGTGGCTGTCCAGTTTTCCCAACAATGTTTATTGAAGAAATTGTCCTTTCTTCATGGTATATTCTTGGCTCCTTTGTTGTAAATTAATTGACCATGTATGCATGGGTTTATTTCTGGGCTCTCTATTCTTTTCCATTGATCTATGTATCTGTTTTTGTGCCAGTACCATAACGTTTTGATTACTATAGCTTCGTTTTATATTTTTAAATTAGGAATTGTGACGCTCCCAGCTTTCTTTTCTCTCAATATTGCTTTGGCTATTTGGAATCTTTTATGGTTCCATACAAATTTTAGGATTGTTTGTTCTAGTTCTGTAAAAAAAGAAAATGCCATTGGAATTTGGATAGAGATTGCATTAAATCTGTAGATTTCTTTGGGTAGTATGGACATTTTAACAATATTCTTCCATCCATGAGCACAAAGTATCTTTCCATTTAGTTGTATCTTCAGTTTCTTTCATCAGTGTCTTACAGTTTTCAGTGTTTAGGTCTTTAATTTCCTTGGTTAAACTTATTCCTAGATATTTTGTTCTTATTAAAATGTAGTTAATTGTCGATGGGATTGTCATCCTAATTTATCTTTCTGATAGTTTGTCATTAGTGTATAGAAACACAACTGATTTTTGTATATTGATGTTGTATCCAGCAACTTTACTGAATCTGTAAATTCACCTATCCTCCTGAATAATTTAAATGATCTTTAGATTACTAAACAGAATGTAATACAATGTAAATGCTATGTTACTAGTTGCTGGTGTGTGGAAAATTCAAGTTATGCTTTCTGGAACTTTCTGGAATTTTTTTTTCCAAATATTCTTGATCCACAGTTGGTTGAATCCCTAGATACATAACCTGGGAATATGGAACTCACAGATATGAAGGGCCGACTGTAGGTTTCTTGTATATAGGTATGTAATAATACATATGTGTTTTAGGAAATTGAGTAAGGATTTGAGGTTAAAGTGTAATGTGTAATGACATAAAATTTCACACGTCCAATAATGGAAAACAGCCTCCTGATAAACTTTCTGCCCAAAATGTCTAACTTGCTGAAATGAATTTCTGACCTTAAACTGAGATATACTGCAGTATGTATGACATATTTTGTAGTAATTTTTATAGTTGTTTCTGTTTTCTCACGACTTTGAATTCACACTCTTTAGCTGGACTCACAAGCCTTTATATTCTGCTGGATGTTCATGCCTGTCTCTTTCTGCCTCAACACCAATGATCTTGCCATGCCCTTTTATGCCTCCGTGCATTTGTGCATGACAGTCTCTCTGCCTGGAATACTTTCCTCATTCATAACTCAGCTCAAACATTATTTTTGCATGGAAGCTGCTCTCTGGCTTCCCCAGCTTTTATGCTCCCATGGTATTCTTTGAGTCATATATCATAGAACACAAAAGAATATTCAAATTAGCTGTTTCTCTATTTCCTACACTAGTCTATAGGCTTCTTGACTGAGAGGATTGTCTTTCATGAGGTGATGATAGTAGGTTTTAAATAAATGTTTACCAATAAGCAAATAAATTAATCCATAAAGGTAAAAAATACAGATCATTATGGGTTCAGGTTTTAAGGAAAAGATTCAAGGAGAAAATGGACCTCAAAGATATAAACATTAAGAGAAGAAAGTAGCAGGGAATTCCCTGGTGGTCCAGTGGTTAGGACTCAGCACTTTCACTGCTGTAGCCCAGGTTCAATCCCTACTTGGGGAACTAAGATCCTACAAGCTGCAAGGAGTGGCCAAATTAAAAAAAAAAAAAAAAGAGAGAGAGAGAAGAAAGTAGCATAAGTAAAACCTCAAAAACAGGACAAAAATGATATGAGATTGGAGAACAGGAAGTAGAAATTTTACAAGGGGAATACGGGAAGAAAAAATTGTGAAGCAAAAATGATTGAGAATTGAAAAATCCCACATTTCTCCTTAGATTATTTGACCCAGAGTTGCATAAATCTTCAATACCCAACTCCTACTGTTAGTTGTATGCTCTGATGTCTTTACACAAAAAAGTTTGGAGAGATGCATGAGATTCTTTTTGATGCTCTGTATACAAATCAGTTATCAAAGAGTTTTTTAGAATTAACTTTTCTGGCTCTTCTCCCACTCAAAGTCAACTCTTTTTTTTTTGAATTTTATTTATGTTTTTATATAGCAGGTTCTTATTAGTTATCTATTTTATACATATTAGTGTATATATGTCAATCCCAATCTCCCAATTCATCCCACCACCACCCACCACCCACCACTTTCCCCCCTTGGTGTCCATACATTTGTTCTCTACATCTGTGTCTCTATTTCTGCCCTGCAAGCTGGTTCATCTGTACCATTTTTCTGGGTTCCTCATATTCAAAGTCAACTCTTAATGCACTAGCTTAAGATGAACTCTGTCTTATATTGCTATAGTTGATTGATTAAACAAACAAGCAATAAATCCCTGCCCTATTGTACTTTTGGGGTTATTTTCCTGAAGAGACTCATATTGACTTAGAAAATCTTGTGAAACAGAGCTGTCTAAACAAACTTTCTGTGATGATGGAGACATTTTATCTGTGCCACCCAATATAGCAGTCACTATCCACGCAGGGCTACTGAGCATTTGAAATGTGTCTGGTGGTACTGAGCAATTGAATTTTTATCCTATTGAAGTTTAATTAATTTATATTTCAATAGCTATTTGTAGCTACTGTTTACTATCTTGGGCAGTACAGTTCTGGAATATTTGTGAGAAGCCTAAAGTTGCAACCATTACCCCTACCTCCTCAAACAGTCCACCTCCCTTTCCGGTACTTTCTCCAGGACAGCTGGTTAGGCAAATAGATGCAGAAGCTGTACTGCTTAACTCCTAATTTGCTAGAGAATCTCCAATGGCAGTCTTTAATAGGAATTAAGAGCAAGCTAGGCCATGAAGATATCCTCATTCCTGAGTGGCCATTTTGGCTCATGAATGGCCAAAAAAATCTCTGTATAATCAGCCTATCAAGAAAAATTGTAATTAGAAACTTATTTATTTGCTTCTTGGGGAACGCTGGGTCCCTTTGACCATATTAACACAATCAGTGCTAAAATGCAATGGGAAATTGACTCTGGCATGCACGTCACTCTTTCTGTACCCATGAGATTTTCAACAGAAGTCAAAGTAGCATTCTGGATTAGTGTTAAGTATGTTTCTTGTGATCAGACTGTCCTAAATAATACATGAGCCTACATGTACAGAAACATTTCATGTCAGCTGCTACTGAGAGAGCATTCCTAACTACCTCTGGTAATTCCTTCCAGCCCTCCGCAGGGCCACTTAGACAGGTTGTTAAGTTTGCTCAGGAGGACTTTAACCGAATTTAGAGAGGGAGTCTCTCCAAGCATTAGATGCGTGGTTTTATCTTTTGGAAATGGGGTTCTAATGCAAAGAGCTAGGATGCGGTCTGTAAATTTGCATTTGAATAAGCACTCTGATGAGCCTGATACAGTTGTTTCTCCACCATGTTTGAGAAAAGTAGAATTGGACCATAGGACTCATGTGAGGAGCAGAACATGGACCACAGACACACAGCAGGGTGATGTGTGTTAATGAGGCAATAAGGCTTTAAGACACTATTTCAAACAGTTTTTCCAAAGAACATATGTCTACAGAGATGCCCTGTGCATATTTAATAGTTGGGGGATGGGGCATAATAACATGCAGTCTAGAAGAGAAGGCATTCAGAGAGAAAGTGTTCAGGAAACTGGAATAGTCCATAGCATGGCAGCAGGCTTAGCAAATGAATAATTCTTGTTGAGACACAAACCCTTTTCCCTCAGCAAGACACCCTGATCACCTAGTGGTTAACAAATTATAACCTTCACATTCTGTTTCTCTTTCCTTCTTAATAAGGTGGAGGGGAAAGCAAGCCCTGACCTGAATCGAAATTCCTGGCCACCCTGTGGTCGGAAGCATGTGCCTTGTTTCGAAAGCTCAGTGCTCTGAGTTGAGGTAAGCGGCTCGGAACAAAGTGATTTTCAGCTGTTTATGTTTTTTTTCACCATGGCGAGGCCTTATTATGTGTGGATTTCTTGGTGGCACGTTTGGGGGAACATCCCTGAGAATCTGTCCAAGTGAAAGCAGCTTGCCTTCCAGTGGTGTAGCCAGTAATAGCAGTGAGCCTTACAAAGAGTACTTCACATCTTTAAGAATAAAAATGAAGAGCTGTTCCATCTTGCCCTTCTTTCAGAGAAAGGCTTGGTGTGACTCTGTTCATCTTATGCTGAAATGGTCCACATTGGCTTCCTAAATAGGAAAATAATTATATTGCCAAAAATACTAAAAGGTTGCTTTTATTTGGTTTGAAAAGGCCAGTGTCTGACAAATATACTAAAAGTATCACCTATTAAACTCCTAGAAATATACATAATGTTTCAGGAAATGAAATCCCAATTCTCCAGCGGGACTCTCTTGGGTCAACTTCTCCCCGCCACCCTACTCGCCTCTCTCCTCCTTTGCCTTGTTTGGAAAATGATCTTCAAAGGGGAAGGAAGAGTGATCATATTTAGATTCTATGTCAGACACTATCTTAAAAAAAAAAAAAAAAAAAAGGGGGGACTTCCCTGGTGGCGCAGTTGTTGAGCGTCCGCCTGCCGATGCAGGGGACACGGGTTCGTGCCCCGGTCCGGGAAGATCCCACGTGCCGCGGAGCGGCTGGGCCCGTGAGCCATGGCCGCTGAGCCTGCGCGTCCGGAGCCAGTGCTCCGCAACGGGAGCCTGCGAGAGGCCCGCGTACCGCAAAAAAAAAAAAAAAGATTGTGAGATAGCTCATCATATCCCCATTTTATAGGGCAGCAAACCAAGGTTTAGAGCAGCTGCTTAACTTGCACACAATAAAACAAATAGCACATGGCAGGATGCATTCAAATCCAGGTGTGTGAGACTTCAAGTCACTCATCTGTCATGCCTCGATCTGCCTGATCTTATTTCAAAAGCGAACTCATACTTATCTTTTTATTTTTGAAATATCATTGCTGAAAAATAAAACTTCCTCTCTCTTGTGCCTACCTAGATTCTCGCAACAGCCCTTCCTCTGGTCTTCCTGCTGTGAATGTCCTTCCACTACAATTATACCTGCGATGGCTGCCTCATTTTCCTTGTTAGAATGCTAACTTGCCATTTCCCATACAGAGGCACTGTATCACTCATCATTCCCACCAGCCATGTACCAGAGTCTCTATTTCCATGTAATGTCATCAACAGAGTATGTTGGACTTTTACCAATAGAATAGGTGAGAAATGGGGAAACTATACACTTGTAATGAACTCATTAGCTACTTTCTGAACAATTATTTCTTGAATACTTACCATGTATAAGGCTCTGCTTTAGGAGATACATGATGTACTTTTATTTTTATTGAGGTGGTTATTGAATTAAAGAAGGAGCTGGCAGTCCTGAAAAAAAGAATGGTAGTAGAATCTGAACTATGAAATGACATTTCTGAAATCTATTTCTTTAAATGCAGACGTCCGAACAGTAAAAATCTGGAAGACGAGCACTGGACTAACAGAAAGTCTCTTTAACAGACTAATGCCAAATTCAAGTAGAATGTATCTTAGTCACAGATTTACATCCACAGTGCTTTATTTTTTCTTATTGTTTTATTTCATGAACTACTAGTTTTGATTTTGAGGTAACAGTGCAACAGCACAGCTAAGAAATTTTCCTTTGCAGTTTTGACGAGGCATATTCAAGCAGGTACTGCGGGAGACTCCATAAGAATGCCATGTATTGGCATTATTACACTTAGAAAGACGTGTCTGCAGCTGCTGTGAAACGTTTAGGTTGATTTTCATGCAGGATAATCCTTTAGTGAATGAGATAAAAATGCCCCAAGTAGTGAGGTAAAGCCGTTGTTGGTGAGGAAATACTGCCATCCTGACTCTGGAGTCATACATGTGAAATATAGATCTTTCCCTGATTTGTTGGTGCCCTCTTGATTGCTTGTAACCTGCTCAGTCTAGTTGGAAATTCTCTTGTGCACCACTAAGAATAATTTTCAAATTTTGTCAACAAACCAAAAGTTCTTTTCCTATTGCGCTGGGCAAACAGCAAAAGAGAGGATTCAATGGTAATGGCATATTATATCAAGCATATATTTTTTACTTCAGAAATTGTTAATAAAAGACAACGTCATCTCTACTTTTCCTACTAGAGTGTCTCTATAACTCAATGAGCAGTTTATAAACTTAAACTAAGTATAGTGAAGCCTGCCCTTTAACCTCTTAAGGTTCTCTTCTAGATCCTTTTCTCTTCTTAGTTTACTTTTATTCTTACTAAATAATCTCATTCATTGTCACAGCTTTAATGAGCATATGTATGCCGAAGACTTAAATGAGTATATCCAACCTAAACCTGTCGTACCTCTGTGAATCCAACTGCCTATTAAGTATCTTGGTTTGAACATCCTTTTGACACCTCATCACAATATGTATAGAATTGGACGTGTCACCTCTCTTAACCTGTCCCCTTCCTCCACATTCACAAGCAAAATTCTGCTCTACTCTTCATGACCTCTATCAGTGAACGCTAACACCATCCACTGACTTTCTCAAGCCAGAAGTCAGAACTACCTACTTTCTCTTTCCCTCATTTCTCTTATCCAGTCAATCATCAAGTCCTGTTGATTCTTTTTGCTGAATAAATTCTAGGAGCAATCTGCTTTTCTCTATCCCAGTGCAACTATGTTCACCCAGAACATTCTCTTCTCCCCACTGGATTAAATGAGACCTCTCATCACAGGTCTCATTTGTCCCCTCTAATCCAGTCCCCAAAGTGCAACGGGTGGTCTTCAAAAATGCAAATGTGTTCATAACACGCTGTTCACTCCCAGCTTAAAACTTCTCACTGCCTTGCTACTACTCCTGATAAAGAGAAAACTTTTAACCCTGTGTTACAAGCTGTGTTATGTTCCAACATCTGCTAATTTTTCATCCTTCACCATTTGTCTCTTATTCTCTCCACTCCTGACAGGCTTGACTTCCAAAGCAACACTCCTATTTTTTAACCTCTAGGCTGTCCCAATTACCTGGAATATTCCTATTTTTCCTTCATATTTTAGTTCTTGAATATCACATCTCTTGGGTGTGAGTTGAGGGTGAGAAGCAGATGCACTGGGAATGTTAGCCATCAGTGCATGTGTGGGTCTTATAATCCTGGACCTGCTTACTCCAGATCTCCTGTATACCATCACAGAATAAACTGCTGTGGGGCATACCTGACTCTATATGATGGTAAATTAGATAATATCTAGACCAGGACTGGCAACTCAGAAGACCCATTGGTATGTAAGGGTCAGACAATCAGTCTTTATCAGGATCTAGTGGTATGACAGGGACTGTTAATCAAAAGTAGAAATGTTATTTGCTTGGCCCCCAAACCCTAAAAACCTGCATCATGACTGTCCTATCTGAGATTTCTATACATTTCATATAGCATCTTGATATTCCACAGACCCTTCTAGTCTTGTGGGCCAAGGGGCAGAGCTTCTGACTCTAGAGCCTAGACAGTTTTGTGAGCCATTTCTTTCTCTGGATCCCATTTTAAGATGGAAACTTAAGTTATCTGGTAAATTATTTAGAGTGGCAACTCCCAAATGAGGTATATATTGCCTCCAATGTTTTAAGTTCTATGAGGCAAATAAAATCAGTGCATTTATAGGGAATAACAGGAATATTATAGATTAGATAATGTGGTCAGGGGTGGTCTCTCTAAGGAGTTCACTTTCTTTAAAAAATTTTTAATTTATTTTTTTATACAGCAGGTTCTTATTAGTCATCAATTTTATACACATCAGTGTATACATGTCAATCCCAATCGCCCAATTCAGCACACCACCATCCCCCCCACCGCGGTTTTCCCCCCTTGGTGTCCATACGTTTATTCTCTACATCTGTGTCTCAATTTCTGCTCTGCAAACCGGTTCATCGGTACCATTTTTCTAGGTTCCACATATATGCGTTAATATGCGATATTTGTTTTTCTCTTTCTGACTTACTTCACTCTGTATGACAGTCCCTAGATCCATCCACGTCTCTACAAATGACCCAGTTTCATTCCTTTTTATGGCTAAGTAATATTCCATTGTATGTACGTACCACATCTTTATCTATTCGTCTGTCGATGGGCATTTAGGTTGCTTCCATAACCTGGCTATTGTAAACAGTGCTGCAATGAACATTGGGGTGCGTGTGTCTTTTTGAATTATGGTTTTCTCTGGGTATATGGCCAGTCATGGGATTGCTGGGTCATATGGTAATTCTATTTTTAGTTTTTTAAGGAACCTTCTAAGGAGTTCACTTTTAAGCTAAGATAGGAGAATGAAAAGGGAGTAGCCAAGAGTTAGGGCCCTGGGCAGGCCACCCCAAAATATGCCTTAATGGCATATTGATTATTTTGAATTAAAGTTACTTAAGGAATGGCTGATGCGATGTAAAATAGTTAGCTAGTGGGAAGCAGCCGCATAGCACAGGGAGATCAGCTCGGTGCTTTGTGACCACCTAGAGGGGTGGGATAGGGAGGGTGGGAGGGAGGCTCCAGAGGGGGGAGATACGGGGATGTATGTATATGTATAGCTGATTCACTTTGTTATAAAGCAGAAACTAGCACACCATTATAAAGCAATTATACTCCAATAAAGATGTTAAAAAAATAAATAAAATAAAACCTCAAAAAAAAAGGCTGATGCAAGAGGGTCTTTTTGCCCCTCCTCTCTCTCTCTGAAAGCAGGAAATAAACCTCCCATTTGAAAGCTGCCCTCGCTGTACCCAGAAGTAGAAAGACATCCTTATCACCAGAGGCAGGGAATTCAGGACCAAGAAGTTTATATAAATAAACCTTGTTACTTCTTTACTAGTTTACTCCCCAAGCCCAAACTTTCCCGAAATTCCTTACTAATTAAGGACTCAAACCTAAATTTCTTTGTCCTGTCAGTTGCTCTCAAATTTATTGTTTCTTTGTCTAAAATGTATAAAAGCTGCCTGCTTTGGCCACTTCTTAGGTACCATTGCTATGAGACCTCCATGGACACAAATGAAAAGTTATTGCTTTTTCTCCTGTTAATATGTATTGTGTCAATTTTATTATTAATCCAGCCACAAGAATGCGAGAGGGGTAGAGAGGGGAATTTCCCTCTCCCCAGCACAAGTGAACAGCAGAAGCATATCCATGAAGAGAGAACAGATGTGAGAAAGAGGGTGGTGTGACTGGAGCGTGGTGGACAGAGGGCAGGTGGCATCCAAAGTTTGGAGATGAAATCAGGGATCTGATTATTTAAGACACTATAGCCATCCATAGATATGGATCTGAATTTTATTCTAAGGTTCTAGAGGCAATTGGAGTCACTTACAAGAGTCAGAAACATGTTAGAAGGCAAAGGAACATAGTAACAATGGAGTTTCACATTGGCAAGCCTGGACTGAATTAGGGAACTTTTTCAAGTTCCCTGAGAAATTATATGTAGTTCTTTGCAAAGTGGATGAAGTTTCAATGTATATCAATGAAAGGAATTTTAAAATGCCTAAAGGGTAGACTAAAGTAGTTCTAGATTCTGGATAATTAAGAAAGCTAACTGCGGATTTCTCCAGTTTATAGTCAATATTTTTTCTGAGAAGCCTTAAATTTTTCATTCAGAGAGGTGTTTTCAAAATTATCTAGCTAAACTTTTCATGATATAGGTGCAAAAACTGAGGCCCAAGGGGTGTGGAAATCAGTTGAATTTCACACGGGGAAGGACAGAGACCAATATCCTCCTGTACAGTGCCGGGGGGGGGGGGGGGTGGGGAGCGCAGTGGGGAGGGAGAGGGGTGTGGTAGGCAGAAACACGGAAGGAGACGATGATGAACCAGGAAACACTTGGAGTATATCAAGTATATCGAGTGTATCTAAATTCAGTAAAAACATTCAACAGACCATTGAGAGAAAGTTTAAGTAGTGCCAAGTCAATTGGGAACATGGGAAACGTGGAATGTTGAAAACAAATGGACTCAAATATGGCATAAAAACAACAGGAAATTAGATTAGATCTCTTAGCAAGGCCAGAGGCTTCAGAAAGGGAAAGAAAGTGATTTTTCATAGCCCTGCTTATTTCCCCAGGGGCTAATATGTGGCTGTATATTTAAGGATGCTTTCATTAGATTTCAGTACTTCTGATTTAATAAATTTAGTACACCCTGGGATTTTCCAGGAGGAAAGAAGTTGATATCACGTACATTAAATGAAACTGTGTAGAAGAGAGAGTATGTGTCAAATCTATCCCTTTTCTTATTTCCCAAGTTTGTTGACATAAGGAGTCATAGGACACAATAGCGCTAGGGTCAAACCACCATTATCTATTTGTAAAGTGTTAGAGCACTTACCACCTTATGGGAGTTCCCTAGGTTGCTTGTCAAGTGAAATTTCAAGAATTCCCTTATGAAGGATTAAAAAAGCCAAGTCCAAGATATGAGTTCCCTGTTGAAATGTAATTCATATGGGTGCCTCTGGTTAAACAAGTTGCTGTTAAATATTGCTCTAGTGGCCACCATTTAAGAACTCACATATTTGGAAAACTCCACCACCCTTTTAAAATTTTATTTTTAGAGAAAATATGTACTTGGAAACATTAAACCCATATGATTATTTTAGATTTTTAGCAGAAAACTAAATAAAAGATAGGGACACATTTTTAGAAGCACAGTCTTAGAAAAATCAATATTTTTCAGCACAGTGCAATTTTCAAAATACCTCACATTGATTATGTCATTAATTATATGTGATAAATAAGGCTGGTTCTTCTTAAAGTAAGAGAATTAGAGGGTTTTGCAAATTTAGTTTGTTACTTAGAAAAATTGGGTCCTTCACTCTTCAGTTCAACGGTCAATAGACCCATGATCAAGTCTTGACTCTATCACTTGAGTATCTCACTTAGCTTCTTCTGATTTTCAGATTCTTCATTTGTAAAATCACTCCAATAATTCCCAGAGCTCTGTAGGATTGTTATGAAAACTAATGAGTAGCTTAAACAAGGGCAAGACAGTAGTATGTTATTTATTTTTGTATCGCCAGTCCCTGAATTGCTCCATGAAACAGTCTGTAATTAATATATTTCCAAAGAAGTTGATAAACTAAAACATGATAAATTATAAATTAACAGCTCATTGTTAATCAGGTAACCTTTTTTTCCACCATCATTGCTTGCTTTGAAGCTTTGTCCCACATACTGCCTATCTTTCCTATAACAGTCAATATATTCTATTTATAGTAGACAGTATAGTCTAAAATATTTTTTTCTTTAGAATACCAGGCTTTAGAAATGGCACTCTTATTAAACAACATGGTAACTAAAGAGTGATGAAACTAAAAAAAAGATCTTTAAAGAATATGAAATCCAGAGATGGGAGATACGTATTCATACGTTTACAGCCTCATTCAAGGCCCGTAATGGTGCTGATTGTTGGCACTTTTTTTTTTTTCTGGGCAGGTTTGCAATAGGAGGTACATCATATATACTTATACTATGTCTGATCTGATTCAATGTCCTCATTTTACTATGGAGGATTAGTTGACAGGATTGACACAGGATCAAAAATAGACCCAGATACTAAGAATGTTACTTTTATCTATGTATTTTAAAATAAATATCTACTATCATCTTGTAAGTAAAACTCTGTTTAAATTTGATTTTGCCCCCATTTTGTCTGTATTTTCACAGTGCTCCTTTAAGAAACCACGTGATTAAATGATCTTATATGAGATAGGGATGACAGTGGGTAAATTCATGTGGAGAAAACAGATCCAGATGAAATATTTCTCACTAGAATTAAACAGTAAACAGGTGTAAGGTGTTAATTAACACCTAGCATTTAGATAACAACTGAGTACAAACTGAGAAAACATAATCAGAGACCATGAACATATCTTGAGGTGATCAAGAAAGAGGAAAGCAAGGGCTTCTCTGGTGGCGCAGTGGTTGAGAGTCCGCCTGCCAATGCAGGGGACATGGGTTCGTGCCCCGGTCCGGGAAGATCCCACGTGCCGCGGAGCAGCTGGGCCCGTGAGCCACGGCCGCTGAGCCTACATGTCCGGAGCCTGTGCTCCGCAACGGGAGAGGCCACAACGGTGAGAGGCCTGCGTACCGCAAAAGAAAAAACAAAAACAAAAAAGAAAGAGGAAAGCAAGATAAACCAGAAAAAGAATCTGTTAATAGTACAAATTTAGTAATAAGGGATCATTTGTATTCAGTATAAAATATGGACTACTGGCATCTATTTAAGTGATTTCCATCATTTATTCCCAACTTACACGGCTTATTCAAAATTACGCAACCACTCCTTACCTTTGGCAGATGCTAACCAAATTAAAGGTATATGAACTGGTAAGAACTAAATTCCTAAGACGACTGATTCTGCAGACTTAGCATTTTCTTGAGACGATCCTCCTAGAATATTCTTGTGGACTTCCTTCGAAACAAGAAATGTGAGTTTACATTTAGAGCCCATTTTATTTTTAGAAAAAAAATTCAGATCTAAATAATTCATCTATTTTTTAATAGAAACACAAATTGAAGTACCATTCTAGGCCAAATAAATGACGCCAAACTTTTTAAGGATGAATTTAACCAATACACGCAGCAAAATATTCCAGTGCAGTTCTTTAAAATGGATGCTAATTCACAAGCCTAGGTGCTATGGTAATCAATCATTACAGTTGTATTCAATGTAATTTATTGTGTAACTCCTATCTTGTTTTATGGAAATAGATGAGCTCTTAATTAGTGTAAAGAAGTCAGAGAATTTTCTCAGGAGAGCTTTTAAGAAGCATGTTTTAGGGGATTTGGAGTAAGACTTTAAAGTCAGTTATGGCTACGAATCCAATAAAAAGCTGTAGGCGTTTATGTTCTCATTTTGTTTCCTCTTGGTAGTTCAGAGAGACATCAGTCTGTTGCTCTTTGTTACATTTAAATTTAGGGTCCATTTCTTAAAAATGGCACGGGAGCCGTATATTCCCTTATATAATGTTCCTATAGATAACACCAACGTCATATCAAGTAGAAAGCACACAGTACATGCAAATTGTTATAAGTGGGGAGCCATTCAATCTAAAGAAAAATTGTTGCAATTGAAAGCCCCTGTAACTTATTTGCATCCGTTTCTCTCTCTTAGGGTTCTGGTTCTTAGCTCTTGGGGAGAGGTAAGCAGGAAATCTGTTGACTTTTAGAATAATTCCAGGAAACTATGCCAGCACCAGATCCAAACAGGTGTGGGGTCTCACGTATAGTTGGGTAGGTTGTTCATTAAGGACTCTTGTTCAAAGAGTGACTACTTCCCCTGAGTCTGGACTGACTGACTGTCTTGAAGCTCAACCGTGGTGGCCCCAGGTGACGGAAGATCATTCCGAATGGAAAAGTGCCACAGAGTGTGTGGGCAGACAGTAAGGGGAGTAAAGGCACAAACTGAAGGAGGTAGATAAGACTTGCAGCCCAGAAGTCTGTTAAGCCTCATTAAGTCTCAGCCTACCAGACACGTCGGTGGCTGTGTTAAATTTGTGTTGCCTGGGGAATAAAATAAATGAAATTTATAAAGTTCAGAGCCAAAAGTTTCTAGGCTCAGTCCTGACGCTTCTGATTTATTTTCTCAAACAACACTGACTTTGGAGTTCAGACAGCTCTGTGCCAATGAAACACTTCGAGATGGCTTTAAACTTGTACTTAAAAAGTCATCTTTGTCAGCTCTGTGACCTGGCACCAAAATTGCTTCAAGTGAAGCAAGTTCCCGCTCCAGCTCCTTCCACAGCCCCACTGTGGAAGGAAATTCAAATCAAGCATGAACACACTGCTCTTTTCTTTTTTTTCCTTTTCAACCCCAATTAAATTGTATTTTCACACTATGGGGCAGTGTGCAGGACAAGTTATTTACATGGATCTTAGAAGGATAGAGGGTAGAGTGTCACTGTCACATTTTAGGTCGCAGCGGTAAAAGGCCTTTTTTATTTTTCTTAAATAAAAAGCTTGAAAGAAAGTTAAATGTAAAAAGTCTGGCAAAGCAGCAGAGCCTTCAAAAGCAGGCTTGTGAACATTAAGGTTTCCATAGCAACATTATCTTGTCCAAAGAGTTTATTTCTTCTGAATTTATCTACCATAGGATATTACTATTTATTTTGACCTATAGACCCAAAGTGATACTTATTACATGCACAACGAAATTATAATTTGAAAGGCTCTGATCTCTTAGTATTATTTCTTACAGCCTATTTTAGAGTATTGCTATTTGCCTCTGTTACATATCCAGCAGTATGGTATGGATCTTACTGTACAAAACCTGCATATTAAATAGTTTGGGTAAATATACTTTTGATAGACAAGATGAGATAATAAATAAAATGAGTTCTAAATATACTCCCCCATTTCTTCAGCTATTTTAAACTACTCAACTTCAGCTTGGAGCATTTGGGTGAAACGTAACACTTTCTTGCCTGGGATATATGCCTTTCATTTTGCAGAGATTTTTGAGGTGAGAACCAAAAGATTTCACTTCATCGGAAACTTATGAAAACATTTTCTGCCAGCTTTGATGTGGTGTCTTTTGCTGATGACTCTTGGCACTGTACATACCATCTCGGTCCATGAACAAACATTGAGTACCTGTGAGCCAAGTGACTCCCTAGGTGCTCCTGAATTTAAAAAAAAAAAAAAAAAAGAATCAGGAGAGGCTTTGACCTCAGTTAGTGAACCACCTTGTTGGAGAGATAAGATATCTATGGATGAATCTGACTAAGAACAACAGAGAAGCAAAAAGTCAAGACTGTAAACAAACACAGCTCCTGTTGATTATTTACTATATGTCACATACTGTCCTGTGAGTTTAATGTTCACTCTGTCTATGATGATGATGGTGATTTGCATTTTAGAGAAGAGGAAATAAACTTTCCAAGGTCACATAGAGTGGCAAAGATAGGATTTGAATGTGTCACCATAAAACTCCTACTTGTAATTCTCTCCCAGTGATACAGCTGTTCAAAAGTGAGTGCTATCCTTCTGAACCAAAGACAGCAAAGAAGATATTACAGATGGTCCAGGGCAAAGACTTGGAGGGTGCCTTAGATGTCCTCACCTAGAAAGGACAAGAAGAATTCTGACAGCTGGGAAGGAAGAGGAAATTTTGCATAAAGACATGGAGACAGAATGCCACAAATCCCGCACAGAAAATCCAAATGCAAATGTAGATTGGGATCAGACGGGGAAGGGCCAAGGTTTCTAACCCAAGCAATTTGAAGCATAATCTGTAGACCCTGATATGTGGGCAACATTCTTAGCTTGTTGAAGTGGTGCTAGAAACACAGTTCTAAGAAGGCAACAGAACACAGAATGAGAGTAGAGATGCTAGAGGCAGGAGGACATGAGGGACAAGAAAAGGTCAGGAACAGAGAGGGACAGATGTGAAAATCTGTCACATCCAAAGAGTTCATGTAGAAGTAAATACAGCAAAACTCCACCAAAATGCTTCTACCTATGTCTCATTTAATGATCTGTCTGTAAGTAATTTAATAAAACTAATAGAATTTTATTGACTGGGTTGAATGAAGGAGAGGGGTAGATAGGAGGCTATTCTTAAAAATGGTGTAAATCAGAAAGTGTTGCCCAAAAACATGCATTAATTTCAATAATGTAGATGAAATTAAACAAATCCATGCCTAACCAGGTCCTCGGGGGCCCTTGTTTTAGTGACTAGATAAGGCAAGTTTTGTAAATGGCATGTTAATTGTAAATAGCTACGTCTCTAATGCAGTAGTACGTGAAAATGTCTTACTTTCCTATGACCCCTAAGTTTTACTTAACTCACCTTCACTGTGAAGAGATGCTAATGAATTCAAGTGAACTTTAGCCAAGCTCTACTTCACATCATATTATGCCATTTAATAATCAGCAAGCTTTACATTTTTTACATGTGTGATGGAAGCAAGGTCTGAATTACTCCCAACGGCAATGTCTGATGAAACTATTTTAAGAGAGTTCAGGAGCTCATTCAAGTTCTCAAAGAGGCTCCTTGTTTAAATTGTGAAGAGGCTTACCTGGAGATCACTATGACTAAGACTTAGTTTCTGTTAAAGACAGTACATATTTTACATGACTGAAACAGGTTAATCTTAATGAGATGGAAACTGGATCCACCTTTTCAAAAGGGGAAAGCACTAGTGTAGGCATCACAGGCAACAGTATTGTTGGCATTTTCACAGGAATTTGAAAGAGTAGAAGACTTACTTTTGCATCAGACCAACTGGCTAATAGAAATGCTTGGTTACATTGTGTCAGTAACCACAAATAGCAGAAGAATAGCCTGAAAGAGATTTGGTAGATTATTGTGCTCATAGAGGTAATGTGTGAATGATCTTGAACTTCTTTTGTTGGAAGGGGTGTTGGTATAAGGAGGCTTCCCAATGAAGAAAAATAAACAGACAGCTATTATCATTTAAAGAAGAAAGCTGCCAGCAAAGGAATAATGTCATTTCCTAGAAATGGCAAGGGTAATTTGCTACTAATCGAAAAGAAGAAATTACATTTAAAGCATCTATTATTTGTCTTTTTTTTAAATTTATTTATTTTATATATTTATTTTTGGCTGCGTTGGGTCTTCGTTGCTGTGTGCTGGCTTTCTCTAGTTGTGGCGAGTGGGGGGCTACTCTTCGTTGCGGTGCACAGGCTTCTCATCACAGTGGCTTCTCTTGTTGCGGAGCACGGGCTCTAGGCGTGCAGGCTTCAGTAGTTGTGGCTCACGGGCTCTAGAGCGCAGGCTCAGTAGTTGTGGTGCAGGGGCTTAGTTGCTCCCCGGCATGTGGGATCTTCCCAGACCAGGGCTTGAACCCGTGTCCCCTGCATTGGCAGGCGGATTCTTAACCACTGCGCCATCAGGGAAGTCCTTATTTGTCTTTAAAACTAAAAAACCTCTTCTTGTGAGTTCTGACATTCTTTCAGAAGCCCCTTTGCCTTATCCAGAAGGCTACTTAGTTGTATGATTATCACATTGTTGGGTTCTGCAGAGAGGCATAAAAAGCTAAAAAGTGAGCTTGTCAACCCTATGAGCCAGGATTAAAATGTGTTTTAATTTTCAGCTACACTAGTTAGACTGAGTGCCTTGGAGGGAAAGGGAGATTGCTTTGACAGGTTCAGAAATGTTGCTTCAACTGAGGGAGTTATATGCCTCAAAGAAAGCCGGGTGCCTTATACAACAGTAAACCCTGTGAACTCAGGCAGGATTCTTGTTATGTCAGTTGAAGTGCTGATACTTATTCTACTTGCTATACCAGTAAAGAATGTGCTGTAAGTAACAGAAAACCCTACTTATGGTGGCTTAAATAAATAAAAACTCTAGTTCTTTTCCTATAACAAATGCAGGAATAAGTGTTCCAGGGCTGGTATAGCTGCTCTTTATAGCTTTCTGCTCTGGCATCCTTAGTTTGTGGATTTCATCTTCATGATCACAAGATGGCTGCTGAATCTCTAGGCATTGCATCTTTGCTCCTGGCAGGAGGAAGGAGAGGAGTAAATTGGCAAAGGGAGGGTTAAGTCTCTCTGTTGTGAAAATCTTGCCTGGAAGTCCAGAAGACTTCCACTTGCATCTAATTAGACAGAACGGGATCACCTGGGAATTTCTAGTTACAAGACGTCAGGAAAGTGGGATTTTGTTTTTAAATTTAGATTTCTACTTTCTTTAGGGTTGGATTGCCACATTACAAAATGAGAGTCCTGTTGGTAAGGAAGGAAAGAGAGGGGATATTTGGTATCTAGAACATGTTCATTGTTACTGCATCATCCCAGTTTATTACTTTCAGTTTGGCTGAATTGTTACTCATTTCTCCTGCTTATCTTCAGAGTCCAGTCATTATTCTGATTTCAAACAAACAAAAAAAAAGATGAGAGATACTTATTCCCAACATGCTTAATAAAAAGAAACACAAGAATAATGACTGAAACTTATAAAGAAAGGCAGATTCGAATTTTTTTTTCTTTCTTTTTTTTTTAAGAAACCTCCATACTGTTCTCCATAGTGGCTGTATCAATTTACATTCCTACCAACACTGCAAGAGGGTTCCCTTTTCTCCACACCCTCTCCAGCATTTCCTGTGGTAGATTTTCTGAAGATGCCCATTCTAACTGGTGTGAGGTGCTACCTCATTGTAGTTTTGATTTGCATTTCTCTAATAATTAGTGATGTTGAGCAGCTTTTCATGTGCTTCTTGGCCATCTGTATGTCTTCTTTGGAGAAATGGCTATTTAGGTCTTCTGCCCATTTTTGGACCGGATTGTTTGTTTTTTTAATATTGAGCGGCATGAGCTGTTTATATATTTTGGAGATTACTCCTTTGTCCGTTGATTCGTTTGCAAATATTTTCTCCCATTCTGAGGGTTGCCTTTTCGTCTTGTTTATGGTTTCCTTTGCTGTGCAAAAGCTTTGAAGTTTCATTAGGTCCCATTTGTTTATTTTTGTTTTTATTTCCATTACTCTAGGAGGTGGATCAAAAAAGATCTTGCTATGATTTTTGTCAAAGAGTGCTCTTCCTATGTTTTCCTCTAAGAGTTTTATAGTGTCTGGTCTTACATTTAGGTCTCGAATCCATTTTGAGTTTATTTTTGTGTATGGTGTTAGGGAGTGTTCTACTTTCATTCTTTTACATGTAGCTGTCCAGTTTTCCCAGCACCACTTGTTGAAGACACTGTCTTTTCTCCATTGTATATCCTTGCCTCCTTTGTCATAGATTAGTTGACCGTAGGTGCGTGGGTTTATCTCTGGGCTTTCTACCTTGTTCCATTAATCTATGTTTCTGTTTTTGTGCCAGTACCATATTGTCTTGATTACTGTAGCTTTGTAGTATAGTCTGAAGTCAGGGAGTCTTTGATTCCTCCAGCTCCGTTTTTTCCCCTCAAGAATGCTTTGGCTATTTGGGGTCTTTTGTGTCTCCATACAAATTTTAAGATTTTTTGTTCTAGTTCCTTAAAAAATGCCAGTGGTAATTTGATAGGGATTGCATTGAATCTGTAGATTGCATTAGGTAGTATAGTCATTTTCACATTATTGATTCTTCCAATCCAAGAACATGGTATATCTCTCCATCTGTTGGTATCATCTTTAATTTCTTTCATCAGTGTCTTATAGTTTTCTGCATACAGGTCTTTTGTCTCCCTAGGTAGGTTTATTCCTAGGTATTTTATTCTTTTTGTTGCAGTGGTAAAAGGGAGTGTTTTCTTAATTCCTCTTTCAGATATTTCATCACTAGTGTATAGGAATGCAAGAGGTTTCTGTGCATTAATTTTGTATCCTGCAACTTTACCACATTCACTGATTAGCTCTAGTAGTTTTCTGGTGGCATCTATAGGATTCTTTATGTATAGTATCATGTCATCTGCAAACAGTGACAGCTTTACTTCTTCTTTTCAAATTTGTATTCCTTTTATTTCTTTTTCTTATCTGATTGCCGTGGCTAGGACTTCCAAAACTATTTTGAATAATAGTGGTGAGAGTGGACATCCTTCTCTTGTTCCTGATCTTAGTGGAAATGCTTTCAGTTTTTCACCATTGAGAATTATGTTTGCTGTGGGTTTGTAGTATATGGCCTTTATTATGTTGAGGTAGTTTCCCGCTCTGCCCACTTTCTGGAGAGTTTTTATCATAAATGGCTGTTGAATTTTGTCAAAATCTTTTCCTGCATCTATAGAGATGATCATATGATTTTTATTTTTCTATTTGTTTATATGGAATATCACATTGCTTGATTTATGTATCTTGAAGAATCCTTGCATCCCTGGGATAAATCCCACTTGATCATGGTGTATAATCCTTTTAATGTGTTGTTGGATTCTGTTTGCTAGTATTTTGTTGAGGATTTTTACATCTATATTTGTGAGTGATATTGGTCTGTAATTTTCTTTTTTTGTAGTATCTTTGTTTGGTTTTGGTATCAGGGTGATGGTGGCCTCATAGAATGAGTTTGGGAGTGTTCCTTCCTCCACAGTTTTTTGGAAGAGTTTGAGAAGGGTGGGTGTTAGCTGTTCTCTAAATGTTTGATAGACTTCACCTGTGAAGCCATCTGGTCCTGGACTTTTGTTTGTTGGAAGACTTTTAATCACAGTTTCAAGTTCATTACTTGTCATTGGTCTGTTCATATTTTCTGTTTCTTCCTGGTTCAGTCTTGGAAGGTTGTGCATTTCTAAGAATTTGTCCATTTTATTGGCATAGAGTTGCTTGTAGTAGTCTCTTAGGATGCCTTGTATTTCTGTGGTGTCTGTTGTAACTTCTCCTTTTTCATTTCTAATTTTATTGATTTGAGTCCTCTCCCTGTTTTTCTTGATGAGTCTGGCTAATGGTTTATCAATTTTGTTTATCTTCTCAAAGAACCAGCTTTTAGTTTTATTAATCTTTACTGTTGTTTCTATTTCATTTATTTCTGCTCTGATCTTTATGATTTCTTTCCTTCTGCTAACTTTGGGTTTTGTTTGTTCTTCTTTCTCTAGATCCTTTAGGTGTAAGGTTATATTTTTATTTGAGATTTTTCTTGTTGTTTGAGGTAGGCTTGTATAGCTATAAACTTCCCTCTTAGAGTTGCTTTTGCTGCATCCAATAGGTTTTGGATCATCGTGTTTTCATTGTCATTTGTCTCTAGGTATTTATTTCCTGTTTGATTTCTTGAGTGATCTCTTGGTTATTTAGTAATGTATTGTTTAGCCTCCATGTGTTTGTGTTTTTTATGTTTTTTTCCCTGTAATTGTTTTCTAATCTCATAGCGTTGTGATCAGAAAAGATGCTTGATATGATTTCAATTTTCTTAAATTTAATGAGGCTTGATTTGTGACCCAAGTTGTGATCTAACCTGGAGAATGTTCCATGCACACTTAGGACGAAAGTGTAATTTGCTGTTTTTGGATGGAATGTCCTGTAAATATCAATTAAATCTATCTGGTCTATTGTGTCATTTAAACCTTCTGTTTCCTTATTTATTTTCATTTTGGGTGATCTGTCCATTGGTGTAAGTGAGGTGTTAAAGTTCCCCACTATTATTGTGTTACTGTCGATTTTCTCTTTTATAGCTGTTAGCAGTTGCCTTGTGTATTGAGGTGGTCCTATATTGGGTGCATATATATTTAGAATTGTTATATCTTCTTCTTGGATTGATCCCTTGATTATTATGTAGTGTCCTTCCTTGTCTCTTGTAACATTCTTTATTTTAAAGTCTATTTTATCTGATATGAGTATTGCTACTCCAGCTTTCTTTTGATTTCCATTTGCATGGAATATCTTTTTCCATCCCTTCACTGTCAGTCTGTATGTGTCCCTAGGTCTGAAGTGGGTCTCTTGTAGACAGCATATAGATGGGTCTTGTTTTTGTATCTATTCAGCAAGCCTATGTCTTTGCGTTGGAGCATTTAATCCATTCACGTTTAAGGTAATTATCGATATGTATGTTCCTATGACCATTTTCTTAATTGTTCTGGATTTGCTTTTGTAGGTCCTTTTCTTCTCTTGTGTTTCCCACTTAGAGAAGTTCCTTTGGCATTTGTTGTAGAGCTGGTTTGGTGGTGCTGAATTCTCTTAGCTTTTGCTTGTCTGCAAAGCTTTTGATATCTCCATCGAATCTGAATGAGATCCTTGCGAGTAGAGTAATCTTGGTTGTAGGTTCTTCCCTTTCATCACTTTAAATAGATCATGCCACTCCCTTCTGGCTTGTATAATTTCTGCTGAGAAATCAGCTGCTAACCTTATGGAAGTTCCCTTGTATGTTATTTCTCGTTTTTCCCTTGCTGCTTTCAATAATTTTTCTTTGTCTTTAATTTTTGCCAGTTTGATTACTATGTGTCTCAGTGTGTTTCTCTTTGGGTTTATCCTGTATGGGACTCTCTGCCCTTCCTGGACTTGAGTGGCTATTTCCTTTCCCATGTTAGGGACACTTTTGACTATAATCTCTTCAGATATTTTCTCGGGTCCTTTCTCTCTCTCTTCTCCTTCTGGGACCCCTATAATGTGAATGTTGTTGCATTTAATGTTGTCCCAGAGGTCTCTTAGGCTGTCTTCATTTCTTTTCATTCTTTTTTCTTTATTCTGTTCAGCAGCAGTGAATTCCACCATTCTGTGTTCCAGGTCACTTATCCATTCTTCTGCCTCAGTTATTTTGCTGTTGATTCCTTCTGGTGTAGTTTTCATTTCAGTTATTGTATTGTTCATCTCTGTTTGTTTGTCCTTTAATTCTTCTAGATCTTTGTTAAACATTTCTTGCATCTTCTCAGTCTTTGCCTCCATTATTTTTCCAAGGTCCTTGATCATCTTCACTATCATTTTTCTGAATTCTTTTTCTGGAAGGTTGCCTATCTCCACTTCATTTAGTTGTTTTTCTGGGGGTTTATCTTGTTCCTTCATCTGGTACATAGCTCTCTGCCTTTTCATCTTGTCCATCTTTCTGTGAATGTGGTTTTTGTTCCACAGGCTGCAGGATTATAGCTCTTCTTGCTTCTGCCCTCTGGTGGATGAGGCTATCTAAGAGGCTTGTGTAAGTTTCCTGATGGGAGGGAGTGGTGGTGGGTAGAGTTGGCTGTTGCTCTGGTGGGAAGAGCTCAGTAAAACTTTAATCTGCTTGACTGCTGATGGGTGGGCCTGGGTCCCCTCCCTGTTGGTTGTTTGGCCTGAGGCAACCCAACACTGGAACCTACCTGGGCTGTTTGGTGGGGCTAATAGATTAGAGTTTTCTAATAAGAGATCTTTCGAAAAGATTTTGTGTAAAAGTAGCTTTCCCGTGGATACAAGGTTTTATAGAGCTAAAATGTGGGCAGAATCTTTGGTGAAACATGAAAAATGATTAAGCTCACAGGTAACAAAAACACAGAACTACTCTAATATTTTTAGCCAAAAGCAAAAGGTGAGAGTCACTGACCTAAAGACAAGGATTACTTGGAAGGCTAAAGAAGAGTGATGAGTATAGAGCTATAGAAATGAAGTGAAATGCTGGGGAAGAAGTATTATTTTCTGTAGAGCCCTGCCCTAAGGATGAATAATAAAAAGAATAGAAAAAATTCATTAAATATGAAGGCATTTCAATACATGTAAAAATATACATCGTAAGTCTAAAGTGGAAAATATTTTTATATTTTGATAGGGATTTGTGAAATTACTTCACAAATTGGAATGTACTTTACTTGTAATAGCAAGCAATCATAAGCTTCTATGAAAAATGTACTGGTCCTCGCTTCAGACCTTTAATGGGAAATGCATAGTGTCAGCAGATTTTGAAATTAAAAATGAAAAAATCTTGATTTGAAAATTCTACAAGCATGATTCTGTTATCCAGTCTGGGTTTGAACCTTCAAGCCCTAATTGAGGTTTCCTGGATACTTTTCCACACCTGGAAATTACCCCTAAGGTTATTTAGAGATGATCTGAGGACAAGAGTAAAGGCCAGGGGGTCCTGAATATGTGCTTTATTGTTTCTTCCTCTTTCCCCCTCTGGATATATACACAATAAAAAAGAGGTAGGAAGGAGAAGGGTAAGAACAAGTGATCTTTTCCAAGGCATTTATCTGGCTTTGTGAGTTTGATGATGGTAAGGGGTTAGAGAGATCATGACCAAACCCTCCACTGCGTCTTTTGAGCACTGCATTAAACACAGGCCACGTTTGATTTTGTTCCAAGATGACCATTTTGTCACTAAAAAACAGGAAGAGAAAAGAAAAGAAAAAGGAAGACTAATGGAAAGTGTATCCACCAGCCTTCTGCCACCGAAACTACAGATCAATTTCAGGGATACATTTGTCTTTAAACACATTGTATTGCCACCAAACATAAGCTAGTACTGAATTGCCAGTCCAGGGGAGGTTTGCTTATGATTGCATTGGCTGGCTGCTTGGAAAAGACAGCTCATGTGCAGGCATCTAAAACAGTAAAATCTACTTACTCTTAGACACATTCAGTTTTTAGACCCTTGACTGACTCCCATCACCAGAGGGGGGAAAAATCGAAGAGCATTATCTGCTCATTTGAATTTAAGAAATAAGGCAGGTAAAGTCTTTTTCTTCTTTTTATCAAGTAGACAAGTACTCTCAAAAAGAAGAGAAGTGGAGTCTGCAAAAGGCTCCAATACTATAATCTGTACTAAATTACAGATGATTGGTGTCTTAGAAACCAGTGTGATTGAAATTGTACATGCAAGCTAACCCACAGGATAACATAATATCTTTTTACTGTCCTGTAAAACTATATATCAATTTCCCCTAAAATTAGTGACATTCACTAAAGGGTAAAGGGCCATATTTTGACATTAATAAGGAATCACAGAGTTTTAATGGCAAAGCAAGGTAATAAAATTAGTTCTTAGCTATAATGGGCATTAAAAAACTGATATAATTTATGATTAGGTCAAAAGTGCTAGGTGTTAGGCTCACAGCAGGTTGGAAGAAGCACCTGAAAAATATTCCTCCCCAGAAGGAATTTTTTTTAATAGTCCAGGAAATTCAAGGAGGTGATGTTAACTAGATAGTAGCTAGAATTTTTTTCATTACTAGGAAAAAAAGACTGTATTTTTACCTATGTTTTTTTATAGTTTATGTATCTTTATTCTTTATAGAACAATTATTGACTGATAAATCTATTTAGCTTGCTAATAAAATTTTCAAAACTAATTTGATTGTGTTGCTTTATTAGAATAGTTGGAGTGTAGGTTTAAGATGGCTGGCAGAATACTTGTCGGTCTTTCTTCCGCTTGAGAACCAAAACAATAATAAATCTGTAAAGTAAATATCATCCAAAAACAATGGGTCAGTAACAATGATGACAGAACAACGAATTTCAGTAGATGAGAGCTTTTAACAAATATCTCAAATGTGGAAATTGAATGAAAACCTGTGGAATAGTGACATAAGGCAACAGAATCTGTAGTTTAGATTATGCATGGAGAAAGTAAGCAGATAAGAGAGCTAATCTCCCCTCTAGTGCCCAAACCTCAGAGAGTCCAGAACTCAGAGATAGAATATATAACAGACCCAGAGTGAAAAGTGGGACTGAAAACTTAGTATGAAGATTTATCCCAACTTTCCTTTCAACCTTAACACATTTCAGGAAAGCAGTCAAGAATGTATTTATTCCCGGTGCAGGGTGGGGCATGCAGGGAATGAAGAGTTCTTCTGAAAATAAACTGAAAAGAATGTCTGGGGACTTTTATTCTATCTATGTGAATGTCTGCACTCAATAATAAAGGCTCTCTATTTCAGCATGGAGTATGAAGTAGGGGAAGGACCATATAAAGTCTTTCTTTGTCTGCTCACACCAAAGTACCTTGAAGTCCAAGTCAGTCTTTCTATTTAATCACTCTAAAATACAAACAGATAACCCAACAACATAAAGTGTTTGAGGACAGCCTGCAGAATGAAAGAAAAGATTAGAATAAACAAAACACTAACTCAAAGGAATAGATATATCAGATAACAAAAAGAAATTAAAGAAACAAAATTCCTTTTGTTACTGTCAGAGATATTTGAGAACATATGACATCTATAAGAAAAGAATAGTTAGTATAAAAATTATAATCTAAAAATAAAAAAGAGCCTAAAACTATGATTACTGAAATTCAATTCACAAAAAGGGATCAAATGTAATGACACAAAGGCTAACGTTTTAGAAATATTCCAGAGAGCATAGAGATGGGAAATATAAGAATAAAGGTAAGAGACATAGAGAATCATTCTTATTGTCAAACATCTTTCAAATCGGAACTTCACAAAGAGAAATCATAGAAACTGCAAAGAGGAAATTATTAAAGACACAAAATAATATCTCCCAGAATTAAAGAGAGATAAAAATATTTAGGTGAAAGAACTCATTGAATACTAAGATTGAGATAAGAAAGACCAGTGTCTAAGAAGCAATGAGGATATTTTATAAATACCTGGGGAAAGAAATGACCCTAAAAGCTTCCAAGAAGAAAAAGGCAAACAAATAAACAAAATACTAGGTTGCCAACTGAGGGGAAAAAATCAGACTGACATCAGACTTTTCATCACCAAAATAAATGCTTAAAGATGAGCATGCATGGCCTTTACATATTCTGAGGAAAATTAATTTTGATCAAGCAGTCTGTATTTAGTCAGTCATCTCATCAACGGCATTTGGGAGAAAATAAAATAATTTCTAGCTGTATAAGTACCTTTCATTTTTACATCCAGTGAACCTTTCCTGAGGGTGTTTCTTGAAGATAGACTCCAACAAAATGAAAGTGAAAAAAATAGGAAGATATGGGATATAAGAAATGGTAAGACTAATTCAGGATCTTTATAACAGGAAATATCAACTGTGCACAATACAAAAGGAAATCAGTGGTTGCTAAGAAGTAGATCTTCAAAATGAAGACTAGACAAAAGGCTGAAAGATATTATAGATGGCTTATATTTCTTCTTACCCAAAGAAGTAAAGGCTATGAGTTATTTCAAGAAATACCAAACAAAATGTACAAGAAAATAATTTTCCCAACGTAAAGCAAATTCAGGCATGACATGATTTTCAGCACTTGATAGAGTATAATAAAGGAGATTCTATTTAATATTTTACTTTGACTAACAGGTTACAACATTGAGCCCATAGAAAAAGAGTGATAATCATAGACTTCTGGGCTTTCCAATAAGCAATATTTACATAGTCATAATAACGTAAACACTGTTTTTGTTCTTTCAACTTTTACAATCAAAGTTTAGACAGCTCTCAGATGATTTCATTGTTGTTGCAGAATATAATGTAAATGTTTCTACCAGATGTCTAAATAAAGATTAATTTTCTAGTATCAGCGGTGGAGGTTAGAGCATGAATTTTTACACAGACTCAGACCCACTGAGTATGATAAGAACAAAAGCAAGCTTTAATGCCATCCCTCTTTCCTCACAGGCCACAGTGAGGAAGAGAAAAGGAGGATTACCAAAGACAAACGTTAAGATTTATAGTTTCTCACCACTCCAAGCAGAGTAATTCTCAAGCTGAAAGCAGGGAAAGAGTGGGCTTTTTTCAGATGGCCATAAGTAATTAAAAATCTGGTTCCTTTTCATTCCGGAGGAATTCCATCAGCAATGCAGTCACTGCAGCAACAGTTGGCCAAGGCTTTGAACTGTTGCCTCAAGCTATCTTGAAGGAAGTGTCCTTCGTTGGATGGAATAGGCAGCCTAAAGTAATGAGGATGGTCAGTTGCTTATATGCTAATCAGCCATAAGTGGTGGTCAAAAAAAGAGGGGTGGAGTTACATTTGGGTCTCATGCAGCCACAAACTACTTAACGTTTCCAAAGCATGTCACTAAAAGCTATTCCCATGCTTACAGTTGGAGCACTGGCATTTGCATCCAGATTGTGCTTCTTTCTAAGGCTTCCGGACCTTAGGAGAATGCTTAATGACCACAGAAGGAAAGCCTTGTAAAGTACCTTTTCCTCCCTTGTTGGGCCCTAAATTCTGTAAAAGAGAATTATCCCAAGGAGCCCTACCAACATATCTTTATAACATAAAAATAAAGGCATAGATAATGGAAGTTAGAATGTGTAGGTGGGGCAGACAGTTGAGACGGAGAGAATGTAGCAGTCTTATAAAAATGGCATTCAAGAAAAACTTATCAAACATCAGTGGAACACAAAAGAGGTTTGTATATTATTTTGAGTTACATACATAATTAATGCACAAACTAAAAATACTGATTTAACTGTTAGACTTAGGAACTGGGTATATAGGTGGAGGTGGTTTCAGTGCACGTGCACTAAAACATCTATACCAGTGGCAACTCAAGAGCTAATGTCAACATTAACTAATTAATTATATGTCTTATAAGCACACTAGAGATGGGAGGACATTCACCAGAAGAAGTACAAGTACCAGTTGACTTGAGGAGTAGGACTAGAGATGGGAGTGGTGGACAGGGGTCTGTTGCTTTTCATTTTAAGCACATTTGTGTTATCTTATTTTTCATCATGAGGAAGCATCACTTTAATAAAAACTAGGCATATATTTAGAAAAGGACAAAACTAATTGGACTAGTTGTTTGATTAAAATGACTAAACAGTAGTATTTGTTTAAGTATTTATTTCCTGAAGCTAATATACTATCTGCCTCATTTTCTTCTTTTCCTATCTTATTCCCAAGTCTACTCCTGTTCACCTCCCTTGTTCTACTCACAACATACTCAACAATTCTTTGTGCTACTTCACACTAAGCATATAATAATCACTAAAATCCCTGCTGAATCAATCTTGCATTTAATATACTATTTTTATGTACTTTACACTGCACAGGGTGATTGATAGATTAGCTCAGTCATTACTGCGATTTTTGGATAAGAAGACTGATATTCCTTGTCAAATTTATTTCAAGGGAGAGTCTGAACAGTAAGTTATTGTATCAATGGTAAGATCATAGTAAAAGGAAATATTTTTTTGAGGGGAAAGAATAGATACTTGTAACCAGAAAATGAGTGATTCAGCAAAAGCAATTACTTTCCTATGAAGCCTCAAAAGACAAAGAAGGACTATTTTCAGAAAATAAAGAATAACCTTGAAATTTGTCAATAAAGTTCTCATGTTCCTGGCTTGCCTGCATAAAACTATCATTTTACTTTTGCCTTTTGCTTTTTTTGGTACATAGTGGACGTGTCAAAGAATTTTTATTAATACCCCACCTTTTCACTGATGACAGATCTCTATAACATCTTTTCATTTATTTAATATTGCTCCCTGTACGTTGCCGCTTCTGGTCTTTGGTGAATTAAGCTTTCTTTATTATATGTTAGGTCTTAGATCTTCCAGTTCTTCTCTACCTTCTTCCAAGTCATCATGCTTCTGCAAAGAGCCCAAAGTTCTAGTCACTAAGGTGGTGGCTAGCATCCTTGAGTAGAGATGACAAAATGATGGCTCTTTCACTCAACTCGGCTTATGCACTTCCCCAGATTCACTTGGCCCCATCAACCTCTCTGGCCTTGGTCACTTCCCTGGCTTCCCAACCTGTAACTACACAGGCCATTCCCATGCTTGCAAAGCCTGGCCACCATCTCTGACCTTATCACAGCTTCTAATACCTCTAGTTGTCTTCTAGTGACAAGGGCCAGGTTTCAGCAAAGTCTCCAATGCAGTCTCTGCAGTGGGAACCAAAGCAATGCTCTGGTCCAATCAGTCAAGTCCAAGAATGCTTTGGCTTTCTCAGCAGCTGCCTGGAGAAGCCGAATAAAACAACCTGGAAGTTCAGGAGAGGTAATGCCCTACAAGTGAAATTTGACCAAAGAAAGGTAGTATTTAGGAGGCAGCGGTCAGATAAATTGAGGGACCGAGTAACCAGGTTTGTTTCCTTGTAAAGCTGTGTCAACTTGGTAACACATTCCCTTGTGTTTGCTTTCCTTTCTTCCCTGCATCATTGCCTTTATCCCTTACTCTTGGGGGAGTACACTCAATTCCCTGGGATTGTGTTCCTCTAATAAAATATTTACATGCAAACTTTATTTTAGGCTCTGCTTTCTAGAAACCTGGGCAATGCCTTTGGCACCTGTATCTGGAAAACAGACCCTCAGGATAGGAATTTGCAGTTGGATTGCCCACCAGTGGAAGGTAATAGAGTCCCCACCTCTGATGGAAAGTGAAGTGGTAATAACCTACTACATACACAATTATTAAAGTTTTCACTTATGGTTAGCTGGATTGAGGTGTTGGTGAAAGATGGAGCATTGAGAGAGCAAGTGTTTAATGCACTTGACTGATGGATAATTATATGACTGTGGTTGGGATGTCTGGTTTTAACATTATTGGAGGACATATGAAAGCATTCTTTGAAAGCCAAAGGTCTCGAATGCAGCTCTGAGAAAGGTTCTTATTCCCTGATGTACAGGGCATTCTCCACTAGAAATGAGATTTAGAGTTTGAACACGATGGTGGCAGAGCTGCAACATGAAGTTGAATGCACAGCTTCTCATTTGGAAAGAATGGAACCCTGAAATATGTGATCAGATCCTCAGTTTATAAACCTGAGAGTCTTCAACCTTCAAATTCCGCTGAAACCTTCTGGCTCATAGAAACACCCAGTTTCCCCTTGCTAGAAAAGAACAGTTTCCCTATATCTGAATACTATGCAATGCCCCACCCGAAAGAAAGGTGATACTTGTTTTCTTTAAGACTTACCCCCATTATCCCTCCTTGCCTCCAGGCCAGTAAAAAACACTGTTCTTGGAATAAAGAGCACACCCACAAAAGGAATTGTACGTAAACGTACTGCTAGGAACTGAGGAAATATGTATGGGAATGTATTTTGAAGGTGTTAACCGAGGGAGATGGAATACAAGGCTGAATAGGGGAGATCTCATTGAAACTGGGGCACTCACTCACACTAACGGTTCAACATTCTGGCAGGTATACCCGAAGCTAGTCATAGTAGTTCGCTCTGATGGTTCCTTGACGATTGGATATAACAGTGACCTATGATCAATTAGGTGGAGGTTTCAGAATACTCAGCATAGTATTGAGAGAAGGGTTAGACAGAGAGTTGGTGATGCCAGGATGTTAGAATGGATTTAAATAGTAAGTGTAACTGAGAAGCTGCCGCCTGCCTATGTTCCCAGGAAGGACCCCAGAGACACTGCTTTCACTATGGCAGTAAAGATGCGTTTTGAGAAGCACTTTGGCGGCTATCTCTGTAGGAAGATACTGCCATGGAACTTGGAATCCAGATATTAATGGGTAAATAGCATTTTGGGCCAGGTGGCAGCATGTAACTATCCGAGACAAAGTAAATGCAATTGCTGAAATGGACAACAAAGCCAGATTAGCAATAAGGATGCCTCAGTTCATAGAGATTTAGAGCAATGGCTCTTAGCTAGCTGTGGTATGCTTAATTTGTATAATAATAAAACAAATGAAATTTCGCTAGAATACCAGCTGGCATCAACCGTCAAGATGGAGAAATCATAGGTCCTCACTAGGCTTCCAGGTTTCTGAGTTTATTGGGGTAGCTCATTGATTGATGGGGAGGCCAAGTGCTCTTGAGGAGGACCCGCAAAGACACTGTAAGTGTATACAGTAAATAGTCCTACGATCTTTCTCCAAGCAGACTTACAGTTTCTAGGGTAACTGTGCTTTGCTGACAGCTTTCCAGGATTTCTAAGATGTGGATCTGACATGGTACTGACACCAGTGAACAAAAAAATGCTATTAAGATTCTCTGAGTAAAGTGGAAGTTTACAGAGGCCAAATAAATGAAATTTTGTCCAAATTTCTTAATAGTTGGTCCAATGGGCATGTAAGTTCATTGTGTGATCATTTTCCTGAGCCTCAAATATTTAATTGTGATGATAGCAGCTGGAAAACACTCCACGTTGATTCTCTGACCTGCGGATAAGTGCCACTATGGTTGGAAGGGAAAAGAGAAGTTTCTGAAACTGCCCCCTCCCCCAGGTGACATAGTAAATTAGAAGAAATACTATATCTAGAGAGGAATTGCAGGGATTAACCTCAAAATCAAACACTAGAAAGCGATAGGGGTGGTGGCTCCAATCACAGCCCCCTTTAATTCACCTGTTTGATTTCTACCAAAACCTGCTTGGTTGAGGTGTATGTCAATGGACTATCACAGTTTATCCACATGACAGATCCACTTGCAGTTGCTACAAGGTTTGAAGTAGTGTTAAGTGGATGTACCTACAGGTAGAGGTTAAAAGTGTGTGGATCTTTGTGCTTTTATCCACAAGAAAGCATCTACTGCAGATAAGGTTCTCAACAATCAGGTGCCAGCATGAGCTATCTGTGGTTGTCAACCAACCTGTTCTCAGCCACAATGTTGCTTGTGTTGTAGGTACATGAACAGAGAGATACGATTACAAGTTACACATAGGCTCGACCACAGGGATTTCATTCCACCAAGACTGGCTGATGCAACTGTCACCACTACTAAATGTTCAACTTGTCATTTTCCAGGTCCAGCTCTAAGCCTGAAAAATGTCACCATCCTCAGTGATACCAGGCAACCTCCTTGTGATGGATTCATTCCATTGGACCTTGGAGGTGGTAGACATTCTTCCTAACCAAGATCAATACAGTCACTCAAGGACTTATAGAATGCCTGAGCTATCAACATGGCGACCCACATAACATTGTCTCAGACAAAAAGCACCTATTTTAATGCAAAGAGGCTTGAAATGGAGTTACAAATACGGGATTCAATGGCCTTACGTTGCCAAGAAGCAGTCATAAGTGGAATGGCATTTTGAAGGTTCAGTTAATTTATCAGTTCAAGGAAAACACCTTGTAGCTGTCCTGTGGGTTGCGGTACATTCACTGAACCGATGGCTGGTACATGGTGTTATGTCCTCAGCAGTAGAAGCCCAGGAACAAAAGAAAGGGAGTATGATTGCGCCTTTACACCATCAGTGTCAGTGAGCCTCTTGTAGAATTTGTTTTCTATCTCTGCAAAATTAGTCTCTGCCAAGTTGGAATCCTGGTTTCCAATGTTTCCACCAGCAGATAACAGAAAAGTTTTCCACTTAATTGGAACCACTATTGCCATCTGGCCACCACCAGTGGACCAGCAGGAAAATAAAAGAACTACTGTTCTGAGTTAAAAAATAATCCGGGCTTCCCTGGTGGCGCAGTGGTTGAGAGTCCGCCTGGCGATGCGGGGGACGCGGGTTCGTGCCCCGGTCCGGGAAGTTCCCACATGCCGCGGAGCGGCTGGGCCCGTGAGCCATGGCCGCTGAGCCTGCGCATTGGGAGCCTGTGCTCCACGACGGGAGAGGCCACAGCAGTGAGAGGCCTGCGTACCGCAAAAAAATATATAAATAAATTTTTAAAAATTGCCGTACTAAGCTGGGGTTGATATTGCACAATTAAGGCGGAGGAGTATATCTGGAAACATGGATTTACTGGGATGTCTTTTGGTTTTCAGTGTCCACTGATACCTGCAAACGGACAGTAACAGCAACCACAGGTCCCCGAATAGTAAGGTAAGTAAGGGCTTATACCCCTTGGGGATAAAGGGCTGGGTCATTCCACCAGGAAAGTAACCAAGGCTAGTCAAAGTCTTGGTTAAGAAAAATCCCAAGTTGATAGTAGAAGAGGGAGATGATAAGTACCAATTATTATTCCAGAACCAGCTGCAACATCAGGGGAGGTAGTTTGTTTTGCTCATCCTCCTTCAGTCTCTTTAGGCTATTGCAACTGTTCACTCTTCCAAGACCTGGATTTGTACCACCCCTCTTAGAGTGGAAGTGAAGGCATCATATGCTTAAACAAAAGAGGATGTAAGCAGATCTGGGCAGTGCCAGAAACGAATTCTGCCGGATCCAATCTATGCACCTCTGCTGACGTAATCAGTGCTATTTAGCCCCTAGACCTTAGTCATTTGTCCTTTTTTTCAGATGAAGTAGCCCAATTCAAAATGCTCTTACAGCGTTCATGCCATGGCCATTGCTGTTGTTGGCTCATCTTCAGATATTACCAGCTGACTCAGTTTCTCCCTGAGACGAGAGCTGAGCCTTAGTGCAACTTTCAAGTGTTAGCTGTCATGGGAGCCATTTAGCCTCTCCAGTGCCCAATTTCAACCTGACTGGACCTGCTGGAACTCTCATTTCCCAGGGGCTACCTGGAAGGGCCAAGTAGAATGCCCAGAAGTGCAGAGAAATTAAAGCATTGTGGTCTGACCCTTGATCAATGAGGAACAGAACTCATGAAGGAGCTGTCGGTTTAAAATGCTTCCGCTTTCTCTCCTTTGGACAGATTCTCCTAAGAAGGGGTAGCTTCACATGGCCACTCCTTGCTACTACCATGAGTTTTCTTATAAAACTGTGGCCAGCTCTTTAATGCAACATGTGTTTTCTTGTCATTTTTCCTTCTTTCATGTCCTTTTTTCCACTTACTTTTGTCCTGGGAGCCCACCTCTCAATAAAGCATTAGTATATGAGCCCTGTTCCAGGTGCTGTTTTCTAGAATAACAGGGATGAGCCAACTTCTATAGGAAAGACATTGAAGTCATTACAATAAAAATATTTGAAACAGAAAAAACAAATAAGCCCCCCAACCCAAGTGACTTGATATGTGTAAAGAGCTTAATGGAGAAGAGTTTGAGTAATATTTTGGAAGAGGAATAAAGTTTAGCATTCTTTTCTTTCTTATTTTTTAAAATTTATTTTATTTTATTTTTGGCTGCGTTGAGTCTTTGTTGCTGCGCGTGGGCTTTTCTTTGGTTGCGGTGAGTGGGCGCTACTCTTCATTGTGGTGCGGTGGCTTCTCTTGTTGCGGAGCACGGGCTCTAGGCCCGTGGGCTTCAGTAGTTGTGGCTCGCAGGCTGTAGAGCGCAGGCTCAGTAGTTGTGGCGCACAGGCTTAGTTGCTCCGCGGCATGTGGGATCTTCCCGGACCAGGGCTCGAACCCGTGTCCCCTGCATTGGCAGGTGGATTCTTCACCGCCTCGCCACCAGGGAAGCCCGTATTTTCTCCTTCTGCCTTTCTCTGAGACATCACATTGTGGTAAGGCTTGGAAAGTTGCATTTGAGAGCTGGTAAGATTTGTTCAATTCTTGGGTAGACAGCAGAGTATGAACAGCAAACAGGAAGCAGAGACTTTCAAAATATGCATTCTATACTGTCCTCTTTAAGAAAAAGATATAAAGGGGAACTTGAGGTTTTATACTTTCTAGTCTAGACTATAGAAATTTAAACCAGTATTCTGTTTAAACCAAAAGGGCTGAAACTCTGTGTATTTCTCAAGATTTTCCTGAACTTTCTCCCTAAACCAGCTATTATTTGAGTCTTATCCACCTCAGCAAATGTTAACTCTGTCCTTCCTGGTGCTCGGTATTATCCTTGACACTTTTCCTAGTCTCAGAGCCTATATTCAAGCTATCAGTAAATCCTATACACTTCATCTTCATTTTCTATTTAAAATCCAATCAATTGAAATCAATTTCAATATGGTTCAACACTTTCCAATGGTTTTATGTCTCCCTTAGAGTAAAATTCAAAATATTTTTGTTTTGGTTTATGCACTAATATATCTTCTATACATGTAACAATTCCTGGTTGATATTATGAACTTAATAAATGTTTTGTGAATGAATTGATATATGTTAAGCCTGCTTTCTAATCTCTAGAGATAAACAAGGAAAGTTATTTGAAAGTTGAAATATGAATTCATGGATATTCGGAGTAATGTTTCTACCACTGGAAGATTTAAGAATGTTCTAATTTCAGAAATTTTAACTAGTTGACCGTGACATGAACTTGGTAGAGACTAAGATGAGAAAGACAATTTTTCTTTCAAAACTAAAATCTATGTTTTAATCTGGTTTTAGGCATGATCAGATTGACCCATTGGCTGAACATTTCCAACACCCCCAACTAGCAAAATTTTCTTAGTGACCAAATTGTCTCTCTGTTTAATGCCAGAAAATGATGACACTTTGTGGCTAACGTGATAATAAAAATCTTAAGAAACAACTATTATTAGCCTCACTAAGAGAAATTGTGAAAGAACACCTCCATCTCCAAGTGATACAGACAAATTTAGTGACCTAAAAGGAAGATGTGACCAAAAACGAAAGAAAAGAAAAAGTAATGGAACACCAATAAAAGTAGACTACCTTGACATTTAGATAAGAGCAGTAAAAATTACCAAATGTCTGTGAAATGTTTCCCCTATATTTAAAAATCATTTTTGTTGTGATACGTAGCTATGCTGTCATTTAAGATTCAAGAATGATTATATAGTATGTGTGATGTTGTATACTGTTATATTTTTTAAAAAATTATGCCATTTAAAAATGTTCCCCTTATCAGTCCAAAAAATTGAGATTGTAGGCATCTTTGAATTTAGGATTCTGTGCAAACTGCTTCGGCAGAACAAGGAATGACAAACCCCGGTTTGGGGGGTAGAAGACTGGCTCCTCACCCTGGCTCTGCGTCATCCAGCTGTGGGATGATGGCATATCCTTTTGTTGCCTAAACCTTAAATGAGGGATGTGGGTTAGGTCATCTGCAAGGTTTCTCCCAGCTCTGGTAGGCTTTATTGATGATATGAAATTTCTAACAGTTTTAAGTTTAACCCCACTGCCATTTCAAACTGTCCTTTCCCCAAGTGCATATGATCCTCCCCTTAAAACTGCTTCTAGGGGCTTCCCTGGTGGCGCAGTGGTTGAGAGTCCGCCTGCCGATGCAGGGAACACGGTTCGTGCCCCGGTCCGGGAAGATCCCACATGCCACAGAGCGGCTGGGCCTGTCAGCCATGGCCGCTGAGCTGCGCGTCCGGAGCCTGTGCTCCCCAGCGGGAGAGGCCACAACAGTGAGAGGCCCACGTACCACCAAAAAAAAAAAAAAAAAAAAAAACTGCTTCTAACTTCCAAGCAACCCCATTTTTTTGTAGCCTTACAGCTTGCCAGAGGTAAAAACTTGCTGTCATTTTTGACTCTTCTGTTATTATCATTTAACTTACTACAAAGTTTGACTGCTTCTTTTTTGGAAATACCTCTTAGATTAACCACTTTTTATGTTCTGAAATCTATGATTTCACCTATGCGTTCCTCACCTCCTGGCTATATTACTGCAACAGTTGCCTGGCTGGTTTCACAGTCTCTAATGCTCTGCTCTATTCATCCCATATGTCACTTTCAAAAGAATCTTCCTGTACCAGTGCTTTCATCCCACTCACCAGCTTTAGAATCTACCCTGGTTACTCTTTATTCCCTGCTGTTTTCCAATACATATTTACCCTCCAGGTGGCTGTGTCTTCTCAATGTGTTTTTCTCTCCCATGCCCTTCCACCTTCCCAAAACGCCACACTTGCCAAGTTCAGTTGGGCTTATTCCATCATTAATGCTTTTTCTTTCTCTTATTCTTAAAACTAGCTTTTGCTCTGATTATAAGTTACCTATTTCATTGTACCACATTTGAAGATACATAAAGTATAAAGAAGAAAATAAAAGTCAACCATAGTCTAACATTCAAAGGTAGCCATGGAAGGCAAGATCTTTTCCTTTGTACATTTTCGTATTTGTATATGTAATAACAGCAACAAAATGACACTGATAAGCACTCCTTATAAGCCAGGTATTTTGTTTAGCAGTTTCAATGGATTATCTCACTTAATAAAACTCTGTGATGTAGATACATTTATTTTCATTATTTCCAGATAAACTAAATACTGGGGTTCAATGACTTGTCCAAATTCACCAATTAAATTTTGACCCGCTGTTTCTGGAGTCTGAGTATTTTACCACCATGCAATTCTGCCTACCAAAATCTTTTTTAAGATTTTTAAAAATTTTATTTGAAGTATAGTCAATTTACAATGTTGTGTTAATTTCTTCTGTACAGCAAAGTGACTCAGTTATGCGTATGTATATATATTCTTTTTTATATTCATTTCCATTATGGTTTGTCACAGAATATTTAATATAGTCCCCTGTGCTATACAGCATGACCTTGTTGTTTATGCATCCTGTATATAATAGTTTGCCTCTGCTAATCCCAAACTCCCATTCCTTCCCTCCCCTACCTCCCCTCCCCCTGACAACCACAAGTATGTTCTCTATATGAGTCTGTTTTTGTTTCATAGATATGTTGATTTGTATCGTATCTTAGATTCCACATATAAGTGATATCATATGGTATTTGTTTTTCTCTTTCTGACGTACTTAGTATGATAATCTCTAGGTCCAACTCTGTTGCTGCAAATGGCATTATTTCATTCTTTTTGATGGCTAAGTAATATTCCAGTGTGTGTGTGTGTGTGTGTGTGTGTGTGTGTGTGTGTGTGTGTGTGTGTGTACTACATCTTCTTTATCCATTCATCTGTCGATGGACATTTAGGTTGTTTCCATGTCTTGGCTATTGTCAACAGTGCTGCTATTAACATAGGGGTGCATGTATCTTTTCAAATTATAGTTTTGTCTGGGTATATGCCCAGGAGTGGGATTGCTGGATCATATGGCAACTCTATTTTTAGTTTTTTGAGGAACCTCCATAGTGTTTTCCATAATGGCTGCACCAATTTACATTCCCACCAACAGTGTGAGAGGGTTCCCTTGTCTCCACATCCTCTCCAACATTTGTTATTTGTAGACTTTTTAATGATAGCCATTCTGACTGGTGAGAGGTGGTACCTCACTGTAGTTTTGATTTGCATTTCTCTAATAATTAGCAATGCTGAGCATCTTTTCATGTGCCTATTCTGCCTACCAAATTCTTATATAAAGTAAGCATATTTGTTTATCAAATTATTTAAGCTTCATTTGCATATTCCTGTACTGAGATAACACAGTTATCCTCATGTTTTAGAGAAAGATAAATATACCTTTCTTCTATGGAAAATCGAAAAAGGCTTAGTCATTTGCTAGATCCATTTCTGTAATACTATGGCTAAAAAAGTAATTACAAACATATAGGCTTCAAAAGGTGGACTGCCTTGTACTCATATTTAAAATTATTTTCCTAAACTGTAACTGAAGTTTTGGGGGGAATTTTACTGTAAATTTAAAATAGTAATTTCATAGAACTGGTAGAGAAAATAATTTGGCAACCTGAAGCAAAAGGCAAATCATTATAAAATCAGAGTATCTGAAATCATGTACTATGTGAGTTGATAAAGCTGAAGGATAGGTCTCCTACGATGATAAGTGAATAGTAAGTTATTGTATGATACCTATATATATAGTTTAAGTATTCGTGAACTCCAGTATGTCATAATAGTTGATAAAAAAAGAATTCTAATTTTAGCATAGTTCCAGCACAAAATAACGTCAGATGTAGAAAATGTTCTTTTTTTAAGGTGTAAATCTTTCAGAGTGAAGCCACATCATTCTGTTTACTATAGTTGTATGTATTAATCAGGGCTCCCAAAGATTGAACCAATAGGATGTATGTATATATAGGGAAAAAGAAAAAGATTTATTTTAAGGAATTGGCTATGTGATTGTGGGGCCTGGCATGTCAGAATTCTGCAGGGCATGCCAGCAGGCTAGAGACCCAGGGAAGACTCGATGTTGCAGGTCAAGTCTAAAGTGACTCTGGAGGCAGAATCCTCTCTTCCTTGAGGGACCTCTCAGTCTGTTGTTCCTAAAGCCATCAACTGATTAGATGGGGCCCACCCACATTATGAAACATATTCTACTTTATTCAAAAAATACTGATTTAAATATTAATCACACCTTAAAAATACCTTCACAGCAACATTTAGACTGGTGCTTGATAAAAAGTGGGTACCTTGGATACCATCAAGTTGACATATAAAATTATCATATTAAGCAACAGATTCATTGAAATTTATCAAATAAATTTAAAAGCTCCATTTTTAAATGCACTTACCTGCAATTATTTGTGATAAAAGAATAATCATAAACAAACCAAGCCTAAGTTGTGTTTGGGCATGCTGTAGACTGCATCAAAATTTTCACATTCAAGGAAATAACCTTACAATTTTTCAGACTGAGCAAAATTCTGAGGAGTCAGATAGGATTAGGGAAGTTTATAATGGCAAACAACCAGACTGTCCATGGAAATGAGTTCCTAAGTGAACTTAAGGAAAGCTAATGCTTTAGCAATCTTACATGTAATGAAAAGTTGCTGTGATTGTTTTTAACAAGTGAGTTCTATTAACGTAAGTCCCTGGTGATTCTCCAAGAAGAAAGCTTTTCTATAAGTGAAAAAAATTCATATTTATAGGGAAAATTTTGACCTGCTGGCTCACAGCTCACTTGCTTTATCAGTATCATTTGTTAATGACCTCCCATCCTGTGTGCAAAGGAAGGAAGGAAATATAAAATCAAGTCACTTTTTTCATGAGAAACTTCAGTGTGCATGTGAGTCATTTGAGGCACTTGGTACAAGCGTAATCGAGTAGGCACTATGCCAGAGATTTTGGTGTAGGTCTGGGGTGTACCCCAGGAATTTTCATTTTGAAAAGAGGCTTCAAGATGGTATTGAAGCATGTGATATTCAGGTAACACTTTGACTAATACTGGTGACATATGTAAGTATAGATTATGCTCCTTTCCCGCTCTAATCTCTGTTCTAAGATTATTTATTTATTTAAAATTTTTTTTATTTTATCCTAACAGCTACTTCCAGTTTTCCTAGAAAAACTGGTATAATTTAGACAGAGGGACTACGATTGTTCCCTTACTTCATTGCTATTTTCTAAAAATTAAAGTCTTACAAGATTGAAGCCAAGGTTCTCTTTGATAACAGGGCTATTCTTCACACTTGGAACTCTTGAAACAGTCTCATTTTTATTCTAAGGCACACATTAAAAAAAAAATCTGGACATTGCTAAAATCAGTGTGAATCTTATCATAGATGAAGCTTTGTAATAATTACTGTGGCCAAATGGCCTTAACTGCCATGGTCTGTGCATGTGTAAACTTGGACATAACTCTTTAGTTTGTCATTATTTCAATTGCATTTGTTTAATTTTTAGTATAGATATGTTGAGTTTTGTTGCTATTTAAAATGTCTTCCCCAATTTTTGTTATGTGATTTGGCATTGAAACAAAATTTACTATATTCACAGAAATGCACATAAACAAAATGATGTTGTATAAACTTACTAGTCAGCAAAATAAAGTCCTTGTCTTTAGAGGAATGACAACAATTCCATATTTTCTTGCAAAGCAACAATCAAGTGCTTTAGAGCAGTACTTTTTCACATTTATTATACGTAAGATTCACCGGGGAAGCTCATGAAAATACAGATTCTGCTTCAGTAAGTTTGGGTTGGGGCCTGAGATTACAAATTCCTCACAAGCTACCAAATGCTGTCCATGCCGCTGGGCCATGAACCACAGTATGAGGGCATCAGGTTACTCAAAGAGGATAGATATAAGTAGAGGAAGCTGTGTTACACTTTTTAAAGATACATGTAAAAGAATTATCTGTCATTTATTACTCCACATTTTGGTAACACCTTAGCCATTTCTTATATAAATATGATAAATTGATAATAAATACAACATTTTTTTCTCTTCTAGATATATATGAGTGATTGCTACATGAAAAAAAACCTCAAGTCTAAATTAATTTTTCAAGTTTAAAAACTTTCTGTTAAGGAATTGTTAAATTGGGAATGTATATACTCCAAAGAATTGGGTGTCAAAGAGGTGTTTGTCTACCTTATTTACAGTACTAACATTATCCATGATAACTAAAACAAGAAAGCAACCCACGTATCTACTGATGGATGAATAAATAAGAAAAATGTGGTATATACATACAGGGGAATATTATTCAGCCTCAAAAAGGAAGGAAATTCTGATACATGCTACAGTATGGATGAACCTTGAGGACATTGTGCTGAATGAAATAAGCCTGTCACAAAAAGACGAATATTCTATGATTCCACTCATAGGGGGTATTTAGAATTGTTAAAATCATAGAGGCAGAAAGTAGAATGGTGGCTGCCAGGGGCTAGGGACAGGGAGGAATGGGGGTTTATTGTTTAATGGCTATAGAGGTTCGGTTTTACAAGATGAAAAGAATTCTAGGAACGGATGGTGGTGATGGTTGCACAGCAATGTGAATGTTCTTAGCATTACTGAACTGTACACTTAAAAATGCTTAAGATAGTAAATTTTATGGCCCTTTTAAAACAAATTGAAAAGAATGTATTAGAGATTTTGTTGTCTGATTTCTCATTTAAGGCAGAGCCTATACCTGCGTGACTGATAAGTTTCTCAAATGCGCATCTCAGGCATCCTTGAAAAATTGTGAGGTCTAGCTGCCATTTCTTATTTAGATTATTTTCCCCCATATCCATAGTGTAGCTGCTCTTAACCACTTTGGGGTCTGCTAAAATCCTTTGTCTAGTACCTATGGACAGAGTCATTCTTTTAATTCTTGATATGGCATATCTGTTGGCTGTTTCATAGGGAAGTGGTCCTATCCTAAGGGAACATCTAAGTTGTCTCAATTTAGCCCTTGGTACTAAACAATTTAACCATTTCCAGTTTGTCCCTGTGCATGTGATAAGACAGACTTGCTGCTAAAGAATTTCATAGATATGAGTCCTACTGCTATGGAATTCACTGTGAAATCATATTGTGGGAAGAAAAACTACTACTTTCAAAGGTAACTGAGAATACCTCTTAAGTCTAAAATAATCTTTCTTTAGAGACCTACCTTATTGGGTGTGTTAATTTGTGGAAGTGAAGTTCTTTTCTTCAAGAGTTGGAAAGCTTTCCTAGACCCCGTCCCTACATCCCCATGTCCCTACACACACACACACACACACACACACACACACACACACAGAAAAAAAAAACTCACAAGGGAAACAATCTTAAATGCAGAAAAGCCATAGCTCAGGATACAGAGCAACAGCAATGGAGTAGCTCAATCATCATAGTGTCACTTTACATCTTTGATAGCTTTGTGATTCCACCCATCCTTACTTTGCTTTTCTTTCTGCTTCTTCCTTCTGCTCCTAACTTCCCATAACTATTGTTTAAGGATCATGGATATCTCTTCATTCATGAGTCTTCTTGAAAAGAGAGCTAATTGATGAGCGTGTTTCTATTCATCAGAGAATCCCTGTTGTGCAAAACTGTCCCTTCATGCCACACCCTAGCATGCTGGCCAGGCTATAAATATTTGCATATGTAACCAGTCACCCATTCCTAGTCCAACTAGTTGTGTCAAAAGTGGTGGTGTCGCTAGGTTTGAAATGCACATGAGAAATGCACACAAAAGGGTCTATGGGCGTGGTAGATGCTCTGATGCTACTCAGGGGTTCATCGTAACAGGCGGACATCTGTCCTGGTCTGTTGAAATACATATTGCTGAGACCCAGTGTGGTTTGGGTTAACTGAGTTTTAAATGGATTGCAGTGAGCTGCTAACACTGGAGACTCACTCTTTATAACAAATTCAAACACTCAAAATATTTGTCCTTTAGGACTGTATTCAACTAGATTTCCACACAAAATTTCATTCTTCCCCAAAAAGTTTATATGAAAAGTATCTCCATCCCTGCAAACATGTTAAGATTTATTTTGCTATTAAGAATTTCTAGGGAATTCAAACTAGAATTCCATTCAATTATTTATAAATATGTTGGTGTTTGATAGAATATTTGGGGTGATAATGCACTGAGACAAAGCATTGTCAGGGAAATGATCAGGATTTCAAAGTTTATGTAAATAGACAGACTGCACCACTAGGATGTTCTAAATAGTACAATCCTTACAGCTCCTGACTGAGCAAATGCTTCCAGTAAAGCAAAGGGTCAAACGGTATTGACTTAAAATAGAGCAGGGACAATTTTGGTAGTTACTTATAACAGTGAAGAGAGGATGGGGAAAGAAAGAAGACAGATAGGAAATTCTATTGAAAGAAATACTAATGCCCTCTATCCAACACAGGGAATCATCTCCTAGACCATAATAAATGTAAAAGGCTTATGTGCTTGCAGAGGTCTGGCAGAGCCATTGTTACACCAGTATCAGGTGTAGTCACTCAAAAAAGAAAATCCCTATAGCACATAAGAAGGTCAATATTGGGGTCACATCTGGGAGAGTCCCTTTTCTTCAGTTCTGAAAGTTTATATTCGCTGCAGGAAAAAAGAAAACCCCAATTAAGGGAAGGTACAAAAGTCTCTAACAGCAAAGTTACAATAGCTAAAGAAAAGTCTTTAACTATGGGAATAATCAAAACTTTAGCGTGCTTTCTCAATGCATGTTCCTTAAATGAACATATATAGTCATATTTGAAGAGGACGCCAGCTAACAAGAAGTACAGTTTTCCCGTATTCCCTATCCTCCCCTACCATCTATACCAAATTACCATTGTTTGCCTCTCAAGCCTACTTACTCCACGATCTTTACACACCTGCTGCAATGCCCTGCCCTTGACAGAAGAAATAAATAAAAGTTTCAGGGAGACAGAATGTTACAATAATTTTTCAATTAAGTGGCAGACATCTCAAGATCCATGATAATTGAAAGCTAAGATAGGCTCATAGCAAGTTATTTTCAATTGCATTCTTTGTAAGGGTACTAAAAGGCAGTTTGGTAATCATACATATGCCCATAATATAATGAAATATATCATTGAACATGTCCTTCTCATGTTAAAAGAATGGACATTGAGAGTCACATGAGAACTTAATTCAACCCATAGAATTATTCAAATAAACCCAGAGTTTGACCCAAGACATGATTCATTTTCATGCCAGTGAGCTGTACAGATTTCCTTGTAGGTGTAAAGTTACAGAATGTAAGAAAATATAGCCTCAAGCTTTCTCCTGGTATTTTAGTTTTTTAAATTCCTATTTTGAAATCAGTGGGATAAACTGCTTTTCATTCTCCAAGTCGTTTATAGTTTTAATCTGGGATGACAGTCTGTTGTTCAAGAGCAGTAACCATTTAATTCAGTCTGATTGTTTCATACACAAATGTACTGTATATACAGATTTAATAGCTGGTTAGACACTGTCAGCCCTATGTGAGAATATTTGTAATAATTCACCCCAGTTTCATATGAAACATCTTTGGACCTGTCAGCATTATGTTCACAATACTTAGCTCCATGAAAATATAGTCACGTTATTTGTAGACAAATGTCGCATGCATGATTGACTAAATTGACCCCAAAATTGACTGCACAACGTTCATTATTTAGGAAAAAATGTCAAATCCAATCCAATTCTGACTTTTCTGAAAGGGTGAGTACACAAGACTGCTTAACAGTCTGACTTTCTGAAAGTTTTTCCAAGACCCTTGATGGAACATGTATTATCAAGTAAGTAAGTCATTGTAGATAAATAAGAAGCACCCCAATACTCTAGTTAAGTTGTATTGCATGTATTTACATTTTATCTTTTCTTAATTTATATATTCAAGTGAACAGCCTTCATTATTACTAAATATTTAAGGCACTTTGATGCTGAAAAGGCAGACGTTGTATATTTAGTCATTGGGGAGTTGAGGAAGACCAACATTTGAAAGTTTCTGAAAGAAAAACTTTCTTCCTTTTTATTGTTTTTTAACATCATTTCAGTGAGGGTGTCCTGCAGTGATTAAAGACCTATAGGAAGCATGCACACATATACACACACACACACACAGAAAGGTTTTCACCTAAGCTTTCACCCCTGTTTTTACTAAATAATAAGATAATATTTCACAGATTTAACCTTGTTTTTGACTTTATACCTTAGAAAAAAATGATGGAGGCCAAATAATATAAATGGAAAGAATTGACTCCAAATATTTGTCCACCTGTGTTTAATGAAATATTTGTATATAATATATAATTTTTTATTATACACAAGTGGGCAAATATTTAAAGTCAGTTTTATGTATGTGTATGCATATATATACATATATATATGTATATATATATATACATATGTGTATATATATATAGAGAGAGAGAGAGAGAGAGAATTCTATAAAAGAGAGAGAGACCAGGAGAGAGAGTATTCTATAAAAAACGTATAGTATATATAGATTTATATATTTCCAACACGTGAATCTTTCCTATAATATAGCAAAATCTTTTTTTTCAGGTATAACTTTTCAGTATTCATTGACTTGATAAAGACTTTATAAAGGGCAAGAGAGTAAGAATGAAATGATTCTGGATTTAGCAGGTTGGGAGGAAGGTTATTTTTTCATCAGAGTTTAAAGAACTAAGAAATTCACAACCATGAAAAAAAACAAAGTTGTTGGAGGAGGTCCTAAAGAGGACGTGACCACTGGTTGACCCTCAAGCTGGACTCAGGCAGTCAGAGGCTCTTCACCCCTCCCCGTCCTTGGAATGTACATTCTGCCCACCATTCCCACAGTGGAAGCCATTTTCAAGGATGCAGCCTTGAGAGAGTAATGTGTTACCGGAACTGAGTGAACCCAGTTAAGGCCTCTCTATAAAATGCTATGATTGTGGTGGACAGGTACAGAGATCTACTTGTGATGTGCAAGACAAGCCTCCTATGAAAGTACCCTTGCTTATTAAACCTGCCACCTACCAGTCTGGAGTGTCCTGCCTCTTTTTTCGGTCTCTCCTTGCCCTCTGTATATGGAGGCCAGTTTGCAAACCAACGTTAGTGGATGCTTGTAATCAAATTGCCCAACTTGATTATAATTATATGTTAGGAAAATTTCTAAAATTTCCTCTATAAGAACTACTGCATTAAAACTCAGTGCCTAGGCAGTGACAAGCACATAAAAAAGTCTTTATCCTTATTGACTGTTATTAAAAATATTAATAACTATTTCTGTGATAGAAAATGAGCCATTGGGGCAGACCAACTGACATTTAAATGCAGATTCTGTCACGTTGCACAAACATGGAAAGGCTACTTAACATTTCTGATCCCCAGCTTTCTGTTATGTAAAACAAGGTTAAGAATGAATACCTTCCATGGCTGTTCTGAGGTGCTAATCAGATCACACATAGCTCAGTAAGTACCTAGTATCTTGCACGTGTTCAATAATTTCATTGTTGTTTTAATGGAAGGAAATTAAATTGAATTGTGAGGAGTATCAGGCTACAGATATGACTTTGGAAGGTCCTATCAAAGGAAAATTCTCTTGTTTTTTTGTTTAAAAAGGTCTTCTCTCCTGCTATTTTTGTTGTTATAGTTGAACAAATATGTTGTGGTTGCCAGAAACACCCTGTAACCAAGAGTATTTCTATAAATCATGGGTTAATTCATCACATTATAACTGGCTAGCATCTTTTAAAGTTAGAAGGGTACACTTTGAAGGTGCCAAGCCAAGAAATTGAGAGAAGCAGCAGAAGACATGGGTACAAAAGACAGCTTTGCCCATTGAGTTGAGAATAGCACAGCATATGAGATGATTAAAGAAATCCATACCTTCTTTGAGCATATTGAATTAATGTTCTGTTTTTATTAAACACAGGGTTATAGGTTTTGATTTTTATCTTGTTTAGGAAAGCTAGTGACGATTGCTTTACATTTTCTATTGTTTCATAATATTTAGTGTACTTACATATAGATATGAATATGGTTATAGACATAGATATACAATTTGACTTTCCTAACACCTCCTGAAGTAAGTAGTGTTGGCAGTATGATACCATTATACATGTGAGAAAACAAAAATGAAGGCATGCATTGATTTATTCTGGTTTATGTTGAAGGCCTGATTGGTTCATGTTTACCATTTGAATATCACCATTTTAGTTCCTAACACAAATAGGCTTGTAATTAATGACTCAAAAACTAACATTATGATTACTTTTTTCTTTCTCCTACTGAACAAGAGAGCAATATTTTTTATTGTGGGAGTATTAGCATCAATTTGAGGAAAATATATTAAAAATTAGATGCTCAGTATATATTAAATATGAATGTTCTCTTAGCAAGGCAGGATTGGTATGATTAGTCCCTTAATGCAGTCTAAGATTTTTTTCATATGTATCCTCAGCTATAATACTACCATAGGAACAATGAGTAAGACACACCTACACACACACACACACACACACACACACACACACACGAAGAAGCACAGAAGAATGCTTTGTGAGTCCATGGAAGACAACTTCTGAGAAATTCCAGAAATACTTCTGGTGTGCAGACTGAAAAGGGCTCTGGTTCTGCATTAAGGGGCTGGCACAGAATATAAAAACAAAGGTTTAAATTCTAAGGAAATAAACCAGAATATGGAAGAAAAACCTTGAAGCACAAAGGTATTGCTGTAGCATTATTTATAATTATAAAGCTTTTGAAAGCAACCCAAATGTCTAAATACTGAATAATAAAAATAGGCTATGGAATGTTACATCGCTGTCCAAATGATGTTTAAGAAGAGTTTGTAATAACACAGAAACATAGTTTTGATTTAAAGTAAAATGAAACACAGGAGACAATTGAAGAGATAGAGTATGATAGGAATGTTTTTGAAAAAAGCATGTACCTAACTGCAAAAAAATATTTAGAGAAAAGAAGCAAAATGTTAGCATATATTCTATGTGCATGATGGGACCGAGTAATAATCTTTCTTTTTCCTGCATTTCTATATTTCTCAAATTTTTTATAATGGAAAAAACAGAATGTATTCTCTTTTAAGCTGCCAATCTACTTTTTACATGTAAAAGCAGTCACGGACTTTGTCTCAACGAGGAAAGCAGAAATATACTAGTCATTTCAAAAGCAAGACTTTACGTGGCGAGTTGGTTGCAGGGTTTGGGTGTTAGAGGCTGGAATCAAATGCCTCTCCTGCGAGAAGTATTATTGCTGAATTGATCCTGACCGGAACTGTAAGTCAATAGAAAGGAAAGGTTAGCTTTCCCATCCTCCACCTACTAATCGCTTCTTGTTGCCCCCTACTGGCAGAACCTAGGAAGCTACTGGCAACTGAGAAATGCAGCTTGCATGGTCCCAGTCAGAGTGAAGCAGGGTATAAAAGGGTAGATTTGGAACAAAAAGACAATAACTTTAAAACAAACACAGGGGCTTCCCTGGTGGCGCAGTGGTTGAGAGTCCGCCTGCAGATGCAGGGTTCACGGGTTCGTGCCCCGGTTCGGGAGGATCCCACGTACCGCGGAGCGGCTGGGCCTGTGAGCCATGGCCGCTGAACAAACCCACAGGCTTTTTCTATGTAAATAATTAGAATAATGTATAAAATGCATTGCTCAAGACTAAAATCTTAGAGTAACAGTATTGAGACATGGAAACCGTTATTAATGACTTATATTAATTTGATTACCAAAGCCAAAATGCTTCTTAATGGGATGAATTGAGTACAAATAAGTGATGTTAAACTTTTAACATGTATCATTTGTTTTTATTAAAGTGATTCAGCCATCACCATTCTACTCCAATAGATATTTTATTAAGGAAACTAATTTAAATGTACATGATAAATGAACTGTGTTGAAAATTCTATTTTTCTTCCATTCTAACCTCCTGATCCTAATTAACTTCTCCACTACTGTTCCCATAGAAACCAACAATGCATTCAATAAGATGCAAAGGTAGTAATGTACAGGCAGAAGCATTCTACAAGTACAGTAACAACATTTATTTTAAATCATGGGACAAATTAGTACTTGCAATTAGATTAGAAGTAATCTACTTCAAAATTCAAAATGAAAAATGCACTCTAATGGTAAACAAAGATGATAAGCTTTCCCTGAACAACTGTTTTCTCTATTTCAATGTAAAATAAGCATAATGCCCAGGAAATTAAGGTTCATATTTTTATGTGGTACTTCTTTTGGTTTTCTTGATTTTTCTTTAATCATGCCATATCCTGTCCCCTTACCCCACACATATTTTCTCATGAATAAATAAAAAACAAAGCAACAAAATGTATAAAACAATGTAAAAGCCAAGCTCCTTTGCATGAAAGACCTGTCCCATTCTGCCCCCTTTTTTCACTCTAGATTCGCAAGCTAATTACAGCTGACCCTTGAACAACATAGGTTTGAACTGCACAGGTCCAGTTATACACAGAATTTTTCCAATAAATATGTATTACAGTACTACACAACCCAATGTTGATTGAATTGGTGGGTATGGAACTAGGGATATGGAGGGCCGACTGTAAAGTTATATGCAGATTTTTGACTATTGGGGGTTGGTGCCCCTAACTTCTGCGTTGTTCAGCAGTCAAGTGTATTCACAAAACTATACATTTGAGGCAGAGACCAAGGCACATTTCTCCTAGAGTTGGCCCTTACCCGATTAAACAAACTCCAGTTGGGTTTGACTCTACAAGTTAGAGCATGAATCGAATGCTGAGTGCAATAGCTGCTATAATCATGACTGTGTTTCAGTTAGAATGCCCTGGTAACATTCCAATTTAGCCATTCTGGATGTGATGACATTAGCATGCCTCCATTCCTTCTGAGGTTTGTTGCAAGTAGCTTATTACCAATAATAGTTGACAAAGCAAACAAAGGCAAACAATAATTATAAATGTTTTATTAAAAAAAATAAGAGTCAAGTCTGTTCATGGTTATTTCTATATACTTTAACTCTCCATCCTTGTATTTTGATGTGGTTTTATAAATGCACAAAAGTGTATTAAGAGCTATGGTTTCAGAAACTTTGATTACAATACTTTTATGTTTCCAGTGCATTTTGGAGGAAAAATTGTCAGAACAATTGTGATAATCCGTGCTTACCCTTTTTCTTTCATCTTTCCTGTCCTGCTCCACTATGCAAAAAACAAAAACAAAAAAACTTACTCTTAAGTTAGTCTTTACCAATACACCGGTAAAATGGTAAAGCACTTTCATATCAAATTTGTACCATTGGCTTTTCATTTCTCAAATGGATTTGGTGGTATTTAATTGATTTACTGAACAGGTGGTTATTTCAGGATCTTCTTATATTGTGAATATAGGTAGATAGAGATAGATGGATAGATAATTATAATATAAATAATTAGGTCAACCATTTCTGACTTGTGATATATTCTGGTGTATATTAAGATTAGATTATGGTGTTTACATTATTTTTAACAATATGACCTCTTTCCTGTCTCTAAATTCTAGCCAAACATGTGAGGGGAATTTAAGACCTACACGGATCTAGCACATTATCTAAGTTATATACTGTGCTGCTATTTTCCTTTTATTTTTTTTTAATTGATACAGAGGACAGCTAGCCTTCATTGCAATATGCACACTAATGAACTTTGAAGTATACGGATTTCACAGTTACTCAAGCCCAGTTAGCCTCAGTGCCATGCCATTTCTCTTCAGCTGTCTTAAAGCATGTGACTTTGAACTTCTTCCTTATCTAAAGCTGCATCAAGAATTTTAAGCTTGAAATTCCCTTCTCTGACCACAAATCCTTGTTGTCCATTGTATTACTCTTTGCCAGTTCTTAGTTTCCCTCCTCTGTAGGAGATTAATGCTTCCCTGCCCAGTTAAACTTGGGAGTGAACATATGATATGCATGAGCTAATGAAATCCCAGTGAGAATGATGTATGCCACTTCTGAACAGAAGCTTTAAGAACAAGCGGGTACCTTTAAGTTCACTTTTCTCTTTGTTACATTTAAAAGCAGAGTTGCAGGTTTGGGCTCTTTTGTCAGCTTGGGTCCTAGAGTACCAACAGTGACAATTTGAACCGATCATCCATCTAACTTGTAATGAAGAGAAAGCATGAACATGATATAAATCCTTGTTGCTTTAAGTCTGTGGTCAGCAAGCTAAGGTCTGGAACATAGCCATGCTCATTTGTTTATGTATTGACTGTGGTGCCATTTGTTTATGTATCGACTTGACTATGGTGCCATTTGTGCCACAATGGCAGAGTTGCGTAGTTGTGACAGACACTGTGACTCATGAAGCCTGAAATATTTACCATCTGGCCCTTACAGAAAAAGTTTCGGACCTAGCTTTAAGTCACTGAGCTTTCAGGGAGATTTGTTACTGCAACTTAAATTAGGCCATCATTTCATTTGGTAACTCCTCTCTTTGTATTTGGTCAGAGCCTAAGAAATGGGCATAAATCACGATATTATTTGTTTACAGGAGTGTATGATGGAGGAGGTGACCTTGAAGTAGAGAACGACCTGATTCTAGAGGAGAAACAAAGTGAGCAACGCGCAGAGTCCAAGGGGCAGAGGCAGCTCAGTCACATCTCAGGCAAAATCAACATGAGTAGTGGCAAGACAACCCGTCTCAGGCAGCGTGGGCTGCCATAACAAGTACCATAGACTGGGTGGCTTAAACAACAGATATTTATCTCTCATAGTTCTGAAGTCAGGGAGTTTGAGACCAGGGTGCCAGCATGGTGGCGTTCTGGTGAAAACCCTCCTCCTGACTTGCAGACGGCTGCCTTCTCACTGTGTCCTCTCCAGGTGGGGGATGGGGAAAAAGACAGCTCTACTCTCTTCCTCTTTTTATAAGGACTCTAATCCCATGATGGGGGCCTTACCTCCCTGATGTCCTCTAAACCTAATGACCTCCTAAAGGCCCTACCTCCAAATACTACCAAATACTACACTGGAGTGTTAGGGCTTCAAAACATAAATTTTGGGGGAGCACAAACATTCGGTCCACATTACAGCTCAATGCTAGACCACCCAGATGGTGGCCCAGATTAAAGAGTTAGGATGATGGGCAGTTGTCATACGTGAGATCATACAGAAGCCCTTTGCTAGACTAATAACTAGGGCAACGTTCTGGTCTTCAGGATGAAGACAGGCACGTACAGGGCAAAATAACCTGAAATATGTGGGCAGCATTCTGAGCACTTTTCAGCATTTCAGAGGCAATCTGTTAAGAGTAAGAGACAGGACCTAAAACAGGTAACCATCTCTAAAGATTGAGTAGATGGGTGTGGCAGTGGAAGAAGATACGTATTTGCAGACAATTGTGGAGAGGAGGAGAAAAGGGATGGAGGACAGACAGGCAATTGTAGCTAATTCTATGGACATTGACTCCTGCTGACAAAGAGGAAAAGCACAAGGGCACCACAAGAGGATCTGGCTGGGCAATTTAATTCTCAGTAACTCTAGATGAGGGAGGACAAGGGCTGTGGAGGATGGTGATTTATGACTCCTCTTGTTAAGATTGGTGCATAAAAATGGACAGCACTGAGAATGGGAGGAGCAGCAGACTCAGCTGTGATAATTTGGCGGAAGGTGGAGTAAATATATCTTCTTCCTATTTTATACTAAACTGTACCTTTGCCTTTATCATCTTTAGTCATTTCATCTTTTCGTATTCTCACAGGCTATCCGTCCCTTTTCTCGTTTAGTTTGTTCCTTAAGCAACCTAAATTCTATGTTCAGTGATTTCACGTATCTTTTCTTTGTTTGACCTCAAACTCCTTTTAGTCATCTGCTCACAAATTCTTCTGCAACCACAAACTGTTTTAGATCCCTAAGCTCTCCTTTCCTGGCTTCTTAGCTTCACTTGAGAAACTCACTAAACATTGACGATCAGTTCCACCACAAATGCGTTCTCCCTAAACTTGGCAGGATCCAAAATGAAACGCGGCAATTCTTATTCTTCTCTCATTGATTCCCAATTATAATTCCTGCATTATAATTCCAACAGCTGTTCCACACTATCTTCAAGCCCCGGTTTCAACCCATTTATTCATTCAGTAAATAATATTTTTAGCCTTTACTATATGTCAGGCTCTCTGCTAGCTGTTAGAGAAACAACAGTGAATGAGACAGGCGTGCCTTCATGGAGTTAGTGAGTGAGACAAACAAAAGCCAAGCAACTAAGATGTACCGTGATTAGGGCAATAATAGAGAGAGGACAGGTATGCAGTAGACTTGTATCACAATTCATCCCATATCCTAAGTTTTGCTTTATCAAATTAAAAACTAGAAAAGTGCTTTCCTTGCCTCTCAGCAGTCCAGAGTTTATGCCTGTGACCAGGGTCTACCAACCAGATCTACCAACATGTTGATTCAGAAAAGACTGATTTGATAAAGAAAGCTAAATGGAACTTAATGTGGCAAGGGTGGGAGAGAGGCAGCCACCCATTCAATTAGCAATGACAGAGGACTAAATGGTGGCAATTCAAGGAGTCCAGGGTTAATGGTTTTTGTTATACCAGCAGTAACAAAGATAGGGCTTCCTCAGAAGAAACTCAGACATTTCTTTTCCTGGTGGTACAGCCCCCAGGCCGGATTCTCTTAGTCCTCTGCTCTGGTACATTGTCTGCTGCTTAATATTCTTTAATACAGTTCTTTTGTGCTTAAGCCATCTAATATTTCTTTGGGTAATACCTAAAACTTTAACAGATATAAGAATGTTTGGGACTATATAGGAGGGACACATAACTTGGGTGAGAGTAGACTGTACAATATTGCCTAGAAAAATCAACATTCGCATTGAGACCCAAAGGATACACAGGGTTGATTCAAATAAAGCAAGAGGGGAACAAGTTTCCGGGAAGAGGATATAGTTGAGAAGTGAGGGAACATATCATATGGATAGAATTCAGTATGACCAAAGGAATACAATGAGGGTGATGAGGTAGGGCATGTTGGCAGTGATAAAAAATGAAGCCATAGGAATAAACAAGGAACATACGAGTCTGATCATTAAAGCCAGGTGAGAGTTTGAACTATACTCTAAAAGCAGTGGGGAGCTTCTGAAATATTTTAGGTGGATAGGGAAATAATCAGATATGTACTTTAGGAAGATCGCTTCTGAAATATTTTACGTGGATAGGGAAATAATCAGATATGTACTTTAGGAAGATCGCTTCTGAAATATTTTAGGTGGATAGGGGAATAATCAGAGATGTACTTTAGGAAGATCACTTCTGAAATATTTTAGGTGGATAGGGGAATTATCAGATATGTACTTTAGGAAGATCGCTTCTGAAATATTTTAGGTGGATAGGGAAATAATCAGATATGTACTTTAGGAAGATCACTGTGGCTTCAGTCGGGAAACTGTATTGGAGTGGGACAAGGCAGGAAGACCGCAGTGGTTTGGGTCAGAATTTCTGGTGGCCTGAGTAGGAGAGGAGCAGGAGAGAAAGGAAGAGAAGAGACTTATTTGGGAAAATGCTTTACAACTTAATTCATAGAAATGACTAAAGTCATTTAAAATGTGCTTCCTTAATTTTTCTCTTTTCCACTTCAAGGTTTATTCATTTGTTTTCAAATATTTATTGGTTTTTTTCATTTGTTTTGTCTTGTTTGTAATGTGCTAGAGACTATTCCAGGTGTCAGGAACATAATCAGTGACTGAGTAAAATGAAGCATCTGTTCTCATGGAGAACAGAGGCAGCAAACCATAAACAAATAAATACTGAGGAGGATGGTTTCAGTGAGTGGTATGTGCCCTATTAATCAAAGCAGGAAGATGTGACAAAAAGTGACCTGAATAGAAGCTCCATCACATTGGAAGGTCAGAGAAAGCCTCTTCAGGGGTGCCACATTTGAGCTGAGACTTGAGTTGCGGGAATTTGCTGGCCATTAGGAGGTGCTGGGAATGAGCATTCCAGGTAGAGAGACAAGCCAGGGAAAATGCAAAGGGGGGAATGACCTAGGCTGGGTGAAGAATCTTAAGAAAGCTAGTGTGGTTGGAGCAAGGGGAGAGTGGAGAGAGAAGGAAGAGTGGTTGGAGAGACGAACGTTGGACAATTTATGGAAGATCCGGAGAGGGCATTAGGAATTTTGATTCTAAGTATGATGCTGCTGCATTTTCATCCTTCTTCTTTTTAGCTTGTTCTTCAGAGAGAACAATGTACCGTCATCCCTCAGTACCCTTGGGGAATTGATTCCAAGACACCCCCCCCCACACCACACATACCAAAACCTGCAGGTGCTCAAGTCTTTTCTATAAGATGACGTAGTATAGTCCGCCCTCTGTATCAGTAGGATCTGGGAGGGCTGGCTGTATTACCGGAACCCTACTAGAATTTTTTACAAATTGCCCTATCATACTTCCAGCCTTTTCCTATTAAATGCCAAACATATTCAAGTTATTTATTCCACAAATATTTACTGAACATCTACCTACTGTGTTAGACACTATGTGTACCTATTAAAAAAAAAAAAAGCCATTGCCGCCTCTTACTGGGCAATTCCCTTGACAGAAAATTCCATCTCGTACCTTCTGTTCCTTTCCACACAAGTAATAATACTGATCTTCACCCATCAGCTTCTACTAATCAGCCCTGCGGTCTTTACACCATTGCCTCACCTTATTGCATAAGCTACTCCAGGAAAGTTCATCCGTTAAGACCTACTTGCCAAATCCCAGGGCCTCTCCTTTGTCTCATCCCACTGACTCTTCTATGCATTTGCTTCTTTGATTATCTAGTGCTAAAAATCTCCTTTCTTAGTTTCTAAGTCCCTGAATACTCGCCGTTCACCTCCTCTCTGACTGTATGTTATCAGTCTCATTCACTGCCTTCTTTTTTCATTATCCCTTGGAAATGTAGGCATTTCAGAATTTTCAGTCCTTGAGCTGTGTCTCTTATTTTATACATTTTTTTCTTTGAAAATTGAGTTGAGTATATTATCTTAGGCTACCACTTCAGAAAAGGATTCACTGTTTATTTTCATTGGAATATTTTATCAGATCATTGAATTCAGTCTTTGAAGTGAAACATATCTTTCCTACCCCTAAACCCCCTAAATCCTGTAATCCTCCTTTATTTCCTGATCTCATTTTGTTCTTACTGCAACTCTTTTTTTTGGAGGTTCACTCTTTCCTGTCTAAACAATTGCCATGGCTCTCAGTCTCATTTTCCTTTCCCCCAGTTTTTTTTTCTGCATGCCATAGGCAAAATTAAATTTCCTGAAAGACAGATGCTATTCTGTCATTCCCCAGGCTAAATACACAATGTACAAATATGGTATTTAAGGTTCTTCTTGATCCCATTACACCTTACTGTTCTAATTTTACCTCCGGTATTCTTCTTTAGACTTCCTCTGCTCCTATCGATCTCAATTTCTCATTATTATTAAACGTTACACTTCCCCATCTCCAATACTATCCAATACTGAGATACTTCTTCTTATTTTTCTCCCTTATTTTGTCTTATTGAGAACCTCACTGATTTTGCAAAGACTGTTTCAAATATTTCCCCCCTTTGAAAAGTAAAAACTATTCTAAGCAATAAATAATGCCCCATTCCCCTACAATGAAAATCCAGAATTCATTTGCTCAACAAATATTTTTGCGCTCCAACTACTGCCAGACATTGTTTAAGGTACTGGAGATGCAGCCGTGACTAAGACAGAGCTCCTCCTCTCAGGACCTTGCATTTAAGAGCGTGTGGAGGGTGGCGACAGATAATAAATTAATATGAAAAGGGATATAAATATAACAACTAGTGTAACTGCTAGAGAGAAAAGTAAAGCAGAGTAAAGGTACAGAGAGTGCCAGAAGCTGCCTTTGTAGATAAAGAAGTCAGGAAAAACTGTCCTGAGGAGTTGATATTTGGGAGAGGAGAGTTGAGTGAAGTGAATAAGTAAACCATATCTGATGATTAACTTCATGCGTCAGTTGGCAGGGCTAAGGGATGCCCAGAGAGCCGGTAAAACATTATTTCTGGGTGTGTCTGGGAGAGTGTCTTCAGGAGAAAATAACATTTGAATCAGTAGACATCATAAAGAAGACCACCCTCACCAAAGTGGGTAGACATCATCCAGTCCTTTGAGGGCCTGAATAGAACAAAAAAGATAGAGGAAGGTTGAATTCACTCTCTTTGCTTGAGCTGAGACATCCGTCTTCTGGATCCAGCTATCTGGAGGAGGAATCTTCTAGGAAGAGGGAACAGAAACTGCAAATGCTGAGTATACATGGTGGACAGGTGGGAAAACATGGAGACGAGCGAGGCTGGGGCACAGTGAGTGAGGGAGAGAGCACAGGAAGTAATGTAGGACAGGCAAAGAGGACCCAGACCATTGAGAGCCTTGGAGGCCATGGGGAGAATGTGCGGGAGGCCACTGGAGGGTTTTGAGCAAAGGACTGACGTGATCGGACTTACATTCTAAGAGGGTCATTCTGGCTGCTGTGTATGCGAGATTGTGGGTGGCCAAGAATGGAAATAGTGAGACATGTTAAAAGGTTATTACAGTAATCCACCAAGAGATAATGGTGGTCTAATATCATGGTGGAATCACCAAGTACCTATTATATATAACACTTAGAACACTGGACTTTGCATTTTGGGTATTCGTCTGCAAGGATGTCACCACATCCTGAGCAGGGACTACACTTGTCCACTTTCGTATTTTCTAGAGTGCCTGGCACTGGACTTTACACACAGATTGATAGGATGAGCTGCATTTATCATCCTCTCTCTGTAATGCACACTCTTCGAGAACTTTATTTAGACTTTACTCCGTTTTTTCTTTTAAAGGATGCATAATGCCAGTTTCTTCAAACTTTTCTCCTGGGTCTTAATTTACTATCTTTTAGTTGTCTTTGTGTCCCTTCTCTGAAATGTAGTATAGCTGGCTTCCTTTTAAATTATTAAGTAAAAGTCTCCAGTAATGATATAGTCTTGGGTACACACATGTGAAATCCCTTTATAAACAAATTCTCTGGGCTTTCATATTATTTGGGGGAGGATTTTACTGAAATGAATATTCTATTAAAAATTAAGTGTATAGACTCTGGATCTGAAAGCAAAATGGCTTGCAACTCCAATGTTAAAGAATTATCTGGTGAAAAGAGTGCTTAAAATCTAAAATGGGCAAGTTTTTTTTTCAAAATATGGATGATATTAGGGAATTGCTTTATTTTGGTGTGCTGGATTTGGAAGTAAAGAGAAGGAGCCTTGATAATAGTGGGCCATGAAAACCTTAACCTCATACCACCTCCCTTCTTTATTTTTCTATTTACAAGGCAAAAACTACAGTGGATTTAAGAATGAGGGTAAAATTCATCATAAGGAAATCATAAGGCAGTGTGGTATTAGATCATCTACCTCTCTCTCTACTTGAGATCCACCTTAGAAGTGTCTGGTCCAGAGGGGAGGCCTTGTGATCCAGCAGCAAATCTGGCTCATATATAAAATGTTACCTGACTTCTGACAGGGAGACAACGTTGGGCCTGATTGCACGTGATTAGCTGTGGGTGAACTGTGACAATTCATTTTAATTTGTCTAAGTTTCAGTTTTCCTTTTTTAGGGAGAAGGAGACAGTAATATACCTATATTACAGGATTGTGGGGAGGATTAAAAGAGATAGCTATAAAGTGCTTGTATGAATATCTGGAAAATACAGAGCACGACAGATACGAACCCTTGCCTCTACATGGCTTTTCTTAGCTGTCATGCCGATATTCTTCATTATCCAACTTAGATCCATTCTTAGCCCAGAAGGCTGACTCTCAGAGACTGCATCATCTGAACTCCCTTGACAACTGGCTTTTCGATGGGTTCATCTAGCAGTCCAGCAGGAGCTGGGACCATGGGAGAGCGGAGGAGGGAGGGTTTCCCCCCTCCCTCTCTGCTTTCATCCTGAGCTCCTGGCAGTGGCTGGGCTCCTCCTTATTTATTGCTTTGCTCATGGTTCCTCCTCTGTGTCTCCAGCCCTCACTGGCTCTACTAATACTACTCCCACTCCCTGTAGCTAGTGACTGGGTGATAACACCCCTCATTGGTCCCCTAAACCCTGTCTATACCTCTGAAAGTAGTCACTGTAATAGTTCTTTGCCCTTGAACCATCAGAGTGGAATTCTGTTTCCTGCTGTGGATTTAGACTGACACCTTTCACATTCTTCCTTTCAGCCAAAGCTGGTTTCATTAAACTTAGGAAAGATTTGGGACCTATGGAGCAGGATTTACATTAATTCAGCAAATATTTGCTACTGTCTAGGCAACAGGGATATTAAATAATCAAGACACAGCCCCTGCTCTCAAAGAGTCAGCAGTCTCCTGGAGGTATGAGTGTTGCAGTGGGTGGGAGGCAAAGGCAATATTTACACAGGTAAATATTTAAGTGCCAAGAGCATAATAATGTCTAAATATACAGGACATTGTAGATAAATAAAGTTGAGAGCCAACACTCCCACAAAGAGACTCTTGATTTTGAGGGCGAGTAGAAATCCTTCAGATGGGGATGGTAAGGTATATTTTTTTCAGGCAAGAAAACAAACAGCATATGCAAAGGCTTAGAGTTACAAAATTGCTTGGTGCATTTGATGAACCTTTTGAAATAATGAGGGTTTGGAATAATTAAGATATGGGCAGAAGGCATGGGGGCGGGGCATGGTAACAGTAAGCATTATTGAAGCAGTAGGAGATGCGGACGGAGAAGCAGTCGGGGACTACATCATAGAGGTTTTATATGACACTCCAGGGAGTTTGGACTCTATCCTAATAGGTAAATGCTAAGCCACTGATTCCTTTTGAGCAATTGGGTTATTCAGTCCAATCTGTAGTATTAGAAAAGGAACGCGGAAAGGATGTGGATGATGGAGGGGACAAGATTGCAGATTGGGAGACAAGGTAGACTTGCTATGGCCCAGAAAGGAGAGGATAAGAGACTGGGAAAATTCAGTGAAGCGGGGAGAAAAAGAAAAGGAGACTTATTCTAGAAACTTTGATAAGTGGTATGGATGAGATTTAGTGACAATCATAGGGGAGCGCAGACAAAGACACCTAGGGTGGCACTGAATTTCTGACTTGTGGTGGATCTGGGCACCACTGGCTATTAGTGTTGGTGTTGAGGAGAGTTAGTTTATTCCATTTGAATATGTTGAGATGGAATATTTGTGGCAGAGGCAGCTCCAGGTTTTGTGGGAATTGAAGCTAATACAATTTCAGAAACCTCTTTAAGAAAAAGAATTCAAAAGGTTAATACTAATTCTGCTAATGTGTGACCATCAGTCATTGGAAAAACATCTGTACTATATGTGATGAGAAAGTGAGAATAGGGCAGATGAGGTAGTTGAGAATACAGTTTTGCATGAAACCAACTCAAATTGGGGTACATTCTAAAAAATTAAACCAAAAAAATGCCCTGAAATCTTTAAAATGTCAGTATCATGAAGTACAAAGAAAGACGCAGAAACTGTTCCAGGTTAGGGAAAGTAAATGGATATAACACTGAATGTAGCACATAATCCTGGCTTTTCTTTTAGCATAAAGGATGTTATTGTGTATGAAAGAGAATGGTCTTTATATTAAGAAAGTAAATAGTGATGTATGTAGGATTAGAAGAGCATCATGTCTGAAACTTCCCCTCAAATGTTTCAGGAGAGAGGGAAAGAGAGAGAGAAAGAAGGATAAAACAAATGTAATAAATGTTAACATTTGTGTAGTCTGGGTAAAGGGTACCTGGGAACTCACTGTATTATTTTTGCAACTTTTCTATAATTCTGGAATTATGTCAAAATAAGAATACTGTTTTTAAGAAGAATAAGGTTTTGGAGGCAGACAATCTTGATTTGAATCCTAGTCGTGCCACTTTGTAGCTTTATGTTTTGGTGCAAATTGTATAACTTCTGTCTTATTTGCTTTAGATATAAGCTAGAAATAATAGGTTATTATGAGAATTAACTAAAATGAAAAGATGTAATATTTGTAAATTGCTTGGCAAGATTCCTAGACAAAAATTTCAATAAATGATTACTATTATTATTTATAAACAGTGATTTCCATTCCAGACAGTTGCAAGGGAAACAATGCCTTCAAAATATAACCAATTTTTAGAATATCTGTTAGGGAAAAAAGATAGAAATGGTTGAGATGTGGAAGACAAAATGGGTGGTGTTGGTGTAGTATAGGCATTGAAATAGGGCCCGCAGTCAATCAAAGTTCAGTTTTGGGAGTGGGGAGGACAGAAGGTTGAAGGGAGAGAAAAAAATAGGTGATGGGTAGGCGGCTGAGTACAACCTGATGATTCTAGGCATGAGAGGCTTGGATGGTGTATCTGGGCTTTAGATTTCCATGATTGTTGTAAAGTTGTATGGGCCCAAAATTGGCAGAAGGTCCAAGATGATTTTCTAGTGGGGTTTGGGAAGACCCTGGTTTGCAAGATTAGAACAGTAAATACCCTTCTGACAGAATTTCTATAAATTCTTCCCCAGATGTCCAACAAATATGTCTGTGTTGAATCTCTGTAGCTCTATTTTGGGAAGTCAGAGCAGCTGTGTGTTGAGCAAATTTTGTACAGGGATAGAACATAAGCCCAGTTTGATAGATAAAATTTGCTTTGCTATATTGTTATAATTTAAACTTATATTATTAAATTTCTATATTCTCTTTTTCTAAGAATCACCTATTGAATATTTTCTTAGTCTGTTCATTCAGACTGTAAGATGGGTGGCTTATAAACAATGAAAGTTTAGGGGCTGAAAAATCCATGATCATGGTGCTGGAGGATTTAGTATCTGGTGAGAGCCAGCTCCCTAGATGACTATTTTTTTCCACTGTAAACTGGTGGAAGAGACAAGGGAGTTCTCTCCAGTCTCTTTATAAGGGCACTAATGCCATTCATGAGGGCTCCACCCTCATGATCTAATCACCTCCAAAGGCCTCACTTCATAATATCATCACCTTGGGCATTAGGTTTCAACATATGAATTTTGTGGACACACAAACATTTAGACCATAGCAATTATTATGATCATATTCTTTTCTCCTTTATATTTCTAGAATCTTTCATAATGCCTTTGAGGCATTCAGTAGAGGTATGGTGTTGATTATCAATAAAAGTTTGTTGAATAAATGATTCAATGGGTAAGTGTGTTAATGAAGACGTAGGAGTAGTTTTATCACGAAGAGATTTTATTTTTAGTGTTATTTGTTATTGCATTTTACCTGTAAGTCCTTATATTTATGAACTTGATTGTTTCAAGGTTTGGTTTGCAACCTTTAGATGGAGGGGAGAAATAACATGTTAGTCTTGATTTTATAAGCATGTAATGTGAAGCAAGTCTGCAGAAAGCTGTTACAGTTTTCTTTTTTTTTTTAAACAGCATAGGCCCTGTGTTAAGAACAGAGTAATAGCGTTATTACTGGGTGTAGGACATAAAAAACGACATTAAAATCCATCTTCATAATGCTCATTCTTTTCCCTCCTCTGAGTGATTTTAAAAATTAATTTGATTACAGAACTGTTCTATAGGGTTAACCAAGAATGATTCTGTCTATTAAAAATAGCAAAGGTATAAATAAACGAAATTAAAATGGCTCCTACCCAGAAATTGTGCTTATAGATCTGCAGGATATTGACTCGGCAGTATTACGCCACCTCACTCTGTGAGTGTGGTTTCTTAGAATAATGCTATGGAGTGTGTACCTATTGTTCTAATTAAAACCCATGGTCATTCATCTATCTAATTGCAACAATGCCCTCCAGGATACTTCTACTCGAAATGTACCATTCTTCTTTGGCCTGAACAAGTGACTTTAAAACCACCTGGCTTCTTGACAACACCTGAAGTGAAAAATTTAGTGACTGTGATATCTCACTAGAAACAGCATTATAGAATGAAAAATTTAAGAGGACAGGCAAAGAAGTGAGATTTTCTATCAGGTTTCTGGAGGTATAGCTTATAAGTTTTCGGCATTAGCTGTCATAATATCTAATTTTTTCCACAAATTAATAGAAGTCATCTGTTAATAAGTAACGACTTTCTGAAATACACTAAAACCCCTGAGTTCCCAGGCTAAGAGAAAAATGAAGCTTTAAAGAGACAGACACTGTTATTGGCTATGCTTTGTTACAGATTTAACCCTGAAAGCTGGGAAACTGTATCTAGGAGCACTCAGGGCTGGTACCCAGGCAACACAAAGATGAATTTACCCCATACTAGAAATATCCAATGTTATCGTGAAATAACTTTACAGCGTCCTATGGATAAGTATATAAATGCTCTTTTCTTTTAGAATATATTGTGTCATTAGTTTGATTGATTTAGGTTGTATGTGAGGGTAGGTTGAAATAGGTGGAACGTACTTTTTGATGTGAACAGTAAGACATCATCATCATTATTATCAGAATCACGAGAGCTATGATTTATTTCATTATTAACTATGTACCAGATACTACCTAAGTGATTTACACATATTAACTCATTTAATCCTCAGAACTATTATATTGAAGAGATGCTATTTTTATCCCATTTTGAACACCTAAAACTGAGGTATAGAGAGGTAAAGCAACTACATCAATGTCATGTATTCAGGGAGTGACAGAGCTGGATTTAAACAAAGGTTTCTGTCTTCATAGTTCAAATTATATATTATATACATACATGCTACTGGCCGTTTCAATGTTTGAATTTATACATTTGGCAATGAGCTCTCTAGTTTCATTTCCATTTTTATCTCACAGAATGAATATAAGACATTTGGGCTAAATATGTAATATATCCCATTAGGCAATGATATTATTCGTTTGTTTGTTTTGCATTACGCGGGCCTCTCACTGTTGTGGCCTCTCTCGTCGCGGAGCACAGGCTCCGGACGCTCAGGCTCAGCGGCCATGGCTCACGGGCCCAGCCGCTCCGCGGCATGTGGGATCTTCCCAGGCCGGGGCACGAACCCATGTCCCCTGCATCAGCAGGCAGACTCTCAACCACTGCGCCACCGGGAAGCCCGGCAATGGTATTATTAACGTGTCTCAAGTAAGTGGTGGCTCTTGAAAACTGGAACAACCACCCACGTACTTAGTTGTAACCGCAGAATGTTTCACGCACAACACTTATTTGCTCAAAACCTTGCCTCACTTACATCAGTCAATCCAGAGACTTCACATATCCCCCTCCTAATATCCCCCTTCTAACAACCTCTGAGTCTAACCCCTAAACAACAGAATCCATGCTTTTATTTACTCCTACTGAGACTCCATTTCAGAATTGTCTTTGTGGTATTTTTCCTTGCTGAAGAAAGTCAATAAAACTCCCATTGGTTATGTATTAACAGGTTTCTTTACTTAAGGAGGGAGCGAATGTTCCAGTTTGGAGATTCAACAAGATTCAGCTGAGACCCCTCAACTCAGTCTGCTTAAGCACTTATCTTTCAAGGCCATTTGCACCTGGCAAGCTCAAGTTTTCTGGTAGTCAGTGGCGAGTCACATGTTCTGTCTGAGCTCTGATTTTGTAGAAGACAAAAAGTTTCTAGAACACTGAGTTTATTTTATTTGGTGAAAATTAGATTTTACCCATTGCAGTCCTTATTTACCTAAAGAGACTTGTCTTTGTGGTAGGCAAGCTCTACATTGGCCATAGTGATCCTATGATACCTTCTGGTATTTGTGGAGTCCCATTCCATGGAATGTGGGCTGGGCATGGTGGCTTGATTCTAATCAACACAATATGGAAAAGTAATAAGATGTTACTTCCAAAAATAGGTTATAAAAAAATTGTTACTTATTGGGTGGGGAGAGAAGAAGAGAGAGAGGAGAGACAGGTCTCTCACTTAATTCACAGTGAAGCCAGGTGCTGTGTTTTGACCTGGCCTGTGGGGAGGCACAGGTGGCAAGGATCTGGTGCCTCCAGCCAATAGCCTGTGAGGGCTTAAATGTTGAGTGAGCTTGGAAGTGGGTCCTTCCCCATTTGAGCTTTGAGATGGCTGCAGCTTCAGCAGAAAACTCCACTGCAACCTTGTGAAAGAACCTGAATGAGAGGCTAAGCTATATCTGGATTTCTGACTCACAAAAACTGTAAGATAATGTTTGTTGTTTTAAGCTGCTGGTTTTGGGGGTGGGTGGGTAACTTGTTATGCATTAATAGATAAATTATACAGCCCTTGTACCTGAAAGTGGAGTGCCACATATAAAACTCTAAATTGTGGAAGTGGTTTGGGAACTGGGTAATGGGCTTTGAAAAGAGGGTTAGTGAAAGGTCAAACTACCTTGAGCTCATTTTAGTAGAAATATGTATTTTGAAGATACCACCAGTGAGGTTTCAAAGGGAGATGGGAAACACGCTATTGGAAAGTATAGGAGGTGGGGTCGGGGAGTCCTTGTTTTAGCAGTGGGAAGCTTGACAACTCTATGGCCTGCAGGGACATGGAAAGTAGAAAATATGCCTTATGAACTGGGTGATCTAGCTACAGAGACTTCCAAGCAACGTGCTGAAGGTGCCGCCTGGTTTCTTTTTGCTGCTGTAATAAAATGGGACAGAGAGAATTGAGGGAAGGGATGTTAAAGGGAGCCAGGCGTTGATGTTTTTGAAAATTCTCAACCTCTTCCAAAAGGCAGGTGATACTAAAATTATGAAATGTGTTCTGAGCATAAATTGAATCCAAGATGCTGTCCAGAAAACATAGTTTAGAGATAGGACCAAGGGTGTGATTCTAAAATCTTTTGTTAAGAGCCCCATCTGATTAAAGGAGGTGCCCTAGAGTACTGTTCCATCATGCAAAAGGCCCTACGGAGAGATTATGTGTGTGCCTCACAGGTTCTCTCAATAAAAAACTAAAACAAGACAGCACCGGGCTTCCCAGGTGGCGCAGTGGTTGGGAGTCCGCCTGCCAATGTAGGGGACGCGGGTTCGTGCCCCGGTCCGGGAGGATCCCACATGCCGCGGAGCTGCTGGGCCCGTGAGCCACGGCCGCTGGGCCTGCGCGTCCGGAGCCTGTGCTCCGCGGTGGGAGAGGCCACGACGGTGAGAGGCCCGCGTACCGCAAAAAAAACCCCAAAAAAACCCAGCCCCCAAGCAACTCTTATCTTGAAGACGTTTATGAATATAACTTTTGTCTAATGGAGCGAACCTCGATGAGATTCACAGATGGCTCAAAAAATTTTTGAATGAATTATATCAACAGAACCACTGCTGGCTTAGACTGAGAGCAACAGACACAGTACAAATAAAAAGAAAGAGTTGGGGCCCTACATTTTATGCCCAAATTTCTTACCACACTCTCCATAGAGTTGGAGACACAACAGGACTAGGAACCAATATCAGGCCTCTTCTTTCTGGTTCACTTATTTTCTTTCCAGTTTATTATAAATTATTAACCTACCCGCAGGGAATTTGCCTTCCTCAAGGAAGTCTTGTTGTGGTAAATGACACCTACACCCCAGTAGAGTATTATTGTTATGTGAACATCAAACCTTTGCTTGTTTCCCTCACTGTAACCTATCCTGAGTCTGCAGTGTAATTGTCAGAGACTTAAGAAATCCAAGATCCCTGAGCCCTTTTTGGACAATGTCTCATTGAGATGTGTGCCCAGGAACTTACAAAGTGAAACCACTATAGATTGTTCTGAAGAATTACTCACGGGGTATACTGACAGACTTCTATGCACATCACCTGGGTGATAAGTTTCTACAATGAGGATCGTACCACTGGAAAGAATGATCATTAATCTTAAGTTTTAAATCATACTTTCACAACTTCAATGCTCAAAAGGCAAGTCTAAACTATTTGGCCTCAGTGATAATAGAAAATCTAGTAGCTTTAGACTTTCTTTTAACCTGTACCATTCCCAACAGTTTGTGCTGCATTTGGATAAATACACTCCTCTGAACCGGAGGAGTTGGCCACTTGACTCTCCAAGGTAGATGCTGATACTTTTTGGTCATCTTTCTTATCCTGAGTTCAGTAATTTCTGCACATGGCTTTGAAGCATTCTACCAAATCCAACCATCATTCTTCTTTTCTACTTTGTGTACATCTCCCGTCTTAAATACTGTTGTGTAGCCACTGTCATATCAGATGATCCGACAACTCATCCTTTAACAAAAGAAGCAAAAGATCATACCCTTGTTTGACTCTTAAACTAAGATGATGACATCAGATTATCACAATGCTGTAGATCTGAAATGAGGCTGCTTTTTTGGTCAACCCTTTGGACTAGCCAGAAGATGGCCCAAAGCTAGTGTGACTTAGAACTAGAACCACCACCACCCCCCTTAATCAGCTATGAAATGAGAACCACAGAATATCATATGACTTACATATGACTTGCAGTTTTACTCAGAACCTCTCACCTAGTTGTGTTAAGTCCTTGTTTTAAGAAATCAACCAACTCAAAGACTCACTCCTTCTTATATCCCAACCTAAGGATTTCTGTCCAATCCATAAGCAATAAAAAGTTGTGCATTCACTTCCTGTGATGAAATGTCAATTCACAGTTAATTCCTTACATTCTGTCTTGCTGAAATGAATAAACCCGATTTGCTTATATCATAACAGATTATTTAAGAAGGTTTCCCACCCTGTGTCACTAGAAATATCTAAAGTTAACTTACTTTCTTACTTTGTCATTGTCTAAATTATGCTTTTTAAAGTTTTTATGCATCACTGATTGTCATTAGATAGTATTGTAATTTTTCTTGGCATTTTGTTTATAAAGAAGCTTGGAAGGAGTGATGACATCAAGGATTGTGAATAAACATACCTTGACATTTAAAAATTTAAAAATAAAAACTTTCGGGCTTCCCTGGTGGTGCAGTGGTTGAGAGTCCGCCTGCCGATGCAGGGGACGTGGGTTCGTGCCCTGGTCTGGGAAGATCCCACATGCCACGGAGCGGCTGAGCCCGTGACCCATGGCCACTGAGCCTGCGCGTCCGGAGCCTGTGCTCCACAATGGGAGAGTCCACAACAGTGAGAGGCAAAAAATAAAAACTTTCTTTAAAACTTCTATCTTTAATTTATTTTTAATTCTGTCACTAGTGCTAAATAGTTACTTGCAGTAATTTTCCCCCTAATCCAGAATATTTTAAGATTGTATAGATAAGACCTATGTTTGTAATAGATTCACCTATGGTATAGTTCAAGGATCTAACCTCTGATATTGAATAAATGCCACTGTACCACATAATCTTTTTTTTTTAAACATCTTTATTGGAGTATAATTGCTTTATAATGGTGTGTTAGTTTCTGTTTTATAACAAAGTGAATCAGTTTTACATATACATATGTCCCCATATCTCTTTCTTCTTGCATCTCCCGCCCTCCCCATCCCACCCCTCTAGGTGGTCACAAAGCACCGAGCTGATCTCCCTGTGCTATGCGGCTGCTTCCCACTATACCACATAATCTTAAATGTGATTTAACCTTTCAAAATTTGAGTGCCTGGTGTGGGTCTAGCACTTCTCTATATCTGGTGAGTGGTTTAAGAGAAATGTAGGTAGCTTTTCCTTCAAGATTACCATCTTGTTAAGAATACAAAACAAAGACATGAGAAACAGTGACACGTTTTGGATTTTCATTTGCCCAGAGCGTGTTCAAGGTGGAAGAGCTATTTAAGCACGTGATGATGACTCACCAAAATCGAACCATAACAACACCAGTAGAGTTCGTTCTTCTGATATTCACCTTTTCATGACTAGTTTGATTATATCTGATTTGGAGGTGTAAGGAGTATACAAAACTGGTGAAATTTTCAGTTTTTAAATAATAACAAAATGATTATGCTTCTTTTATGAAAGTTTAACTTGATTCCTTTCAAAGCATTGATCTTCCATTTTATAAATTCTGTTCTCCCTGGATAGCCTCTTGCTTCTTTAAGTGTACTGGCATACCATCGGATCAGAAATCCTTGCTATATAGAATCCCAGGCCTCCATTTCAGATTCATTTTTCATCTCTTGCTAATACTAATTCCCTGCTTACTTCCTGCTGGGGATGTTCCTTGACAATATGGTGGTGTTAAAAAAAAAAAAAGGTATTAACATTCTAATATAGGTGTAGATGTAAGCATTTAAGAATCCTTTCACATAAGCGCTTTGGGAAGGTAATGAACAAAGAGCTAGAAAAAAATAATAATTGTGAGGAAAGTTAAATATACTGTCTAATTAGGTCACTTTGTATTCTACTTTAAGTTCAGATAGACCAGAGAACATTTGTATGATGAATTAATGCTGTCCTGTCAAATGCATACCAAACCCCCAGGGAAGCCTGATTATGTCGCCTGAGAGCATATGCTAAGAGGCCAATTGCCCCCTTTCTCTGGTTATGATCATCATTAATGATAATGGACATTCTGTTCTGGGACTGAGGTAAGGGCATACTCTGTTATTGACCGTTGATGCTATTGAAAATAATAGACATTTATATGGGAGAATTTAGGAGCATCTTGGGGAAGGTGGCTAGGGAAGGTCAATTCAGCATAACAGAAATAGCACCCCTCCATTCAAAGGCATTTGGCTGGACCTTGAGTCAGAGGAGGGAAGATGTGTTTGACAGATGTGACATCTCCCACTTCCATATTATTCAGTTGTGTGCTTTCAGTATACTCTCTTTCCATGGAAATTAGTTTTTTGTGTTCATTCATCTGTCCTAGCTAGAAAGGTGAGGTGAATAACAGTTTTGCAAAGTCTTCAATTGCGAGGAAATATAGGGAACAAGCTGGAGAATTAGAAACACTTTGTCTTGCATGGTGTGTTCAGTTTTGCCTGACAAGGTGTCTTATGGCTCCAGAAGACCCAGAGCTGAGCGGTGTCAGATGATAGCTGGAAGAATGTTTACACAGTCACTGAGCTGAGGAGAAAAACAAATGAATGTTGTAGCTGGACAGAGAACTGAAATCAGAGACATAGGGAAAAAGGCCCACAATTCAAACTGAAAGGGAGAAGAAAAGGCATAAGTGGAGAGAGATTATCAGGATCAATAGCACAAATGACTGAGAAAATGGAAAGACGAGTGAGGGATGGAACAGGTAAGATTAGACAGTTTGTGCTCCAAGCATCCAGTAGGTCATTTCTATGAAGTTTTTTAAAAAATTAATTATTTTTTATTTTTGGCTGTGTTGGGTCTTCGTTTCTGTGCGAGGGCTTTCTCTAGTTGTGGCAAACGGGGGCCACTCTTCATCGTGGTGTGCGGGCCTCTCACTATCGCAGCCTCTCTTGTTGCGGAGCACAGGCTCCAGACGCGCAGGCTTAGTAGTTGTGGCTCACGGGCCCAGTTGCTCCGCGGCATGTGGGATCTTCCCAGACCAGGGCTCGAACCCGTGTCCCCTACATTGGCAGGCAGACCCTCAACCACTGTGCCACCAGGGAAGCCCCTCTATGAAGCTTTTAGGACATAAAATTTGATGGGTGTGTGAGTGAAGGAGACCCCCCGCCAAATAAGAGTGGCGGAAACAGGTTAGAACTGTATTTCTCTTTTAAATAGAAGTCTGGGTTTGCACTCCAAAGCTTATATGGTATAGTATGGTGTTGGGGCATAGGATTCTTCTTGTGTCTTGTGTTCTCCCTGGTGATATGATCATGTCCTCTGTGTTCCTAGCAGAGGAAGACATAAAGATAAAGGGCACATGCAATATTTCTTAAGGAAAAGTTTATTAAAATGTTTAAAAGTTTATTAAACATTTCTGCTTATCTCCCATTGGCCAGACCATAGTCATATATGCCCATGCCTAGCAAAAAATGGCTCTGAGAAATGTACTCTTATTCTGGGAAACTGAGTGTCAAGTTAAAATGGGAGAGAGAGTTTTCTTTTAGTGAAGAATAAAGTGAGAATAGATATTACAAAGTAATTAACTCTGATACAGAGTTAAACTGAACGCACTATAACCATATCACCTGGCAAGTTGCCCACTGACTCATAGCCTACCCAGGCAGTGGCAAGTGGAATGCTTCAGTTATTTGGCATTCTTTCTATCTTTGAGAAGGAGTTGGAAATCAGAGTTCAAATGAGGATGAGAGAATTCAAGGCAAAATCAGGGAGCTCTTGATATCATAGTAAAGTTCTGTCTTTTTGGTAAACTAGCTTCTAATGGTCAAGCATTCAGGAGACTCTTAACTGCTCTGAAACGTTCTAGGACTTTAAATTATTGGGACTAGCCCTCTATTTCAATCTGTATGCAACAAAGATCACAGTGGGAGAGAACTTGTACCCATCTCTCATGTGGTATTCACATGTGTACAGATCCATCTGAGAAACTTGGTTTTCCCTGAGGAGATTGAATCCGAGTAAAAGAAAATGAGGCCTTTAAGAGAATATCATCATGAGTTAAAGAATCTGGAAAAATGGACTAGCTTTAACAGCAGAGCTTAGAAAAATGGTTCCAAATAGAGTGTGAGACATGTCAGACCAACTCCTTCCTTCCCACCTGCAGTGTGCCAGTGCTTGCTGGTGAAGAATGAGTGGGCTTTGGTGTAAGGGGAAGATCTCTGCACTAGGGCTCACTTTTTTAAGCTCCCCTGACAGCACTGGCCATATGAAGTGCAGGGTGCTTGCTCTCTGTAAAGGGAGACGGGAACTGAAAATTAACAATGTGGAGAAGGTCAAAGCCCTGCCAGTGAAATGAGCAAAAATCCATTAGAAATGAGATCTCGAGTGATAAGAGCAGTGGAAATCAGAGTGGAAGGGCTATGGATGTAACAGGTTTGAGAATCACAATCATTCCTCGCAACCCTAGATTCCAAGAAGGAGAATTTGGGAATGAGATGCCAGGAAAATTCCAGACTTCTGAATTATTGGCCTGGATTCAAAGCTTTGATGATTGCACAGTGTTCTCAATGTGACAAATTTATCTTCATTGGTGTGACACAACAAAAAATAATACAGATGGAAACAAGAATGGGGAAAAGAGTGATATTCCAGAATTCAGGTGTGTACAGAGTCAGGATCTGGGTGGGAAGCAAGAGCGTATGAGTATTTTAGACTAAACTATTTTGATGCCTCGACTAGAAGTTTAAATTGCACACTAGGACAGTCTTCTCTGCCAATGCCATCCTGGTTTCCTGTTCAGTATACTGCAGTATTCACTGATGAAGAAAGTAGAAAGGCTATGAAATGCTCAAAATACAGCTCAAACCTAAATTCTTATAGAACACAAACCATGCATGCATGTTTTACTGGGATCACAGAGTGGAAGTTCCTTAGTCAGATACATACTGAGGATTAGGCATATTTGAATATGGAGGATTAGTGGGTTGGTCACACAGAAATTTCATGAAAAAAAGACAAATGAATGGATCTCAAAATATGCAGTGGATCATAAGAAGAAGTTTCCTGTGTTTATGAGGAAAAAGATGGATAAGAAATGTGATTGATAAGAAATGACAAGCACTGTCTGACCTCTCTTATTTCACTTAGCATAATGCCCTTGAAGTCCATCCATGTAGTCAAAAATGGCCAGATTCCATTCCTTTTAATGGCTGAATAATATTCCATTATATATAATGGAATAAATATATATACATATATTTATAATAAATATACCATAATTTCTATATCTGTTCATTCATCAATGGACACTTAGGTTGTTTCCATCTTGGCTGTTGTAAATAGTGCTGCAATGAACATGGTGCATATACACTTTTGAGTTAATGTTTTCATTTTCTTTGGATAAATACCCAGAAGTGGAATTGCTTCTTTTCTTTGAATAAATACCCAGAAGTGGAATTGCTTCTGGAATATGGTAGTTTATTTTTAATTTTTTGAGGAACCTCCATACTGTGTTCCATAGTGGCTGCACCCATTTACATTCCCACAGTGTACAGGGTTCCCTTTTGTCCACATCCTCACCAACATTTGTTATTTGTAGTTGTTTGTGATGGCCATTCTAAAAGGTGTGAGGTGATTTCTCATTGTGGCTTTGATTTGCATTTCCCTGATGCTGACTGATGTTGAGCATCTTTTCGTGTACCTATTGGTCATCTGTATGTCTTCTTTGAAAAAAAAGGTCTATTCAGATATTCTGCCCATTTTTTAATCAGACTGTTTTTTCATTGTTGAGTTGTAGGAGTTCTTTATATATTTTGGATATTAGCCCCTTATCATATAAATTAATTTGCAAATATTTTCTCCCATTCAGTAGGTTGCCTTTTCATTTTGTTGATGGTTTCTTTTGCTGTTCAGAAGCTTTTCAGTTTGATGTAGTCCCGCTTTATTTTTGCTTTTGTTGCCTTTGCTTCTGGTGTCAGATTCAAAAAATCATCACCAAGATCTATGCCAAGGAGTTACCATCTTTTTTTTCTTCTAGTAGTTTTAAGGTTTCGGGTTTTACATTGAAGTCATTAATCCATTTTGAGTTAATTTTTGTGTATGGTATAAGATAGTGGTCCAGTTTCATTCTTTTCCATGTGGCCATCCAATTTTTCCAAAACTGTTTAATGAAGACATTATCATGTCCTCATTGTATATTCTTGGCACCTTAGTCATACATGGGTTTATTTCTAAGCTCTCTATTCTGTTCTGTTGATCTATGTTCCTGTTTTTATGCCAATACCATACTGTTTAAATTACTATAGTTTGTAATATGGCTTGAAATTGGGGAATGTGATGCTCCCAGCTTTGTTCTTTCTCAAATTTGCTTTTGGTATTTAGGGTTTCTTGTGGTTTCATACAAATTTTACGATTGTTTGTTCCAGTTCTATGAAAAACGCCATTGGTATTTTGATAGGGATTGATTTGAATCTGTAGATGGCTTTGGGAAGTATAGACATTTTTTAAAAATTAACTTTTCTAATTTGTAAGCACCGAATATCTTTCCATTTATTTGTTTATTCAGTTTCTTTCATCAGTGTCCTACAGTTTGCAATATGCAGGTCTTTAATCTCCTTGGTTAAATTTATTCCTAGATATTTTATTGTTTTTGATGTAGTTGTAAATGGAATTGTATTCTTTATTTCTCTTTATGATAGTTCATTATTAGTGTATAGAAGCACAATAGATTTTTTTAATATTGATTTTTCTGGGCTTCCCTGGTGGCGCAGTGGTTGAGAGTCTGCCTGCCAATGCAGGGGACACGGGTTCGAGCCCTGGTCTGAGACGATCCCACATGCCGCAGAGCAACTAGGCCCATGAGCCACAACTACTGAGCCTGCGCATCTGGAGCCTGTGCTCCGCAATAAGAGAGGCCGCGATAGTGAGAGGCCCGTGCACCGCGATGAAGAGTGGCCCCCGCTTGCCACAACTAGAGAAAGCCCTCTCACAGAAACGAAGACCCAACACAGCCAAAAATAAATAAATAAATAAATAAATAAATAAAAAGCCAAGCATTTGAAGCCCTTTAAAAAAAATATTGATTTTTCTATCCTGAAACTTTACTGAATTCATTTATTCTAATGGTTTTTTTGATACAGTCTTTATGTTTTCCTATATACAATACCATGTCATCTGCAAATACTGGCAGTTTTACCTCTTCCTTTCCAATTTGAATGTCTTTTATTTCTTTTCCTTGCCTATTTGCTCTGGCTAGGACTTCCAATACTATGTTAAACAAAAGTGACAAGAGTGGGCATCCTTTTTTTGTTCCTAATCTTGGAGGAAAAGCTTTCATCTTTTCACCATTGAGTGGGTTTGTCATATATGGCCTTCATTTTGTTGACCTAAGTTTCTTCTATACCCACTTTCTAGAGAGTTTTTAGCATAAATGAACACCGAATTTTGTCAAATGTTTTTTCTGCATCTGTTGAGATGAACATATGATTTTTATCCTTAATTTTGATAATGTGGTATATCACATTGACTAACTGTGGATGTTGAACTATCCTTGCATCCCTAGAATAAATCTAACTTGCTCATGGTGTCTGATCATTTCAGTGTATTGTTGAATTCAGTTTGCTCATATTTTGCTCATATTTTCTTGAGGAATCTTACATCTATATTAGGGATATTGGCCTGCAATTTTCTTGTGGCATCTTTGTCTGGTTTTGGTATCAGGGTAAGTCTGGCCTCATAATATGAATTTGGAAGAGTTCCCTCTTCTGTTTTTTGGAAGAGTTTGAAAAAGATTGGTATTAATTCTTTGAATGTTTGGTAGAACTCACCAGTGAAGCCATCTTGTCCTGGGAGGGTTTTCATGACTGATTCAATATCCTAACTAGTAATCAGTTTGTTCAGATTTTCTATTTCTTTATGATTTAGTCTTGGTAGGTTGTATGTTCGTAGAAATTTATCCATTTCTTCTGGGTTGTCCAGTTTGTTGGTGTATAATTGTTCAGAGTAGTCTCTTATGGTCCTTTGTATTTCCATGGTGTCACTTTTAATATCTCCTCTTTCATTTCTGATTTTATTCGAGTACTCCCTTTTTTCTTGGTGAGTCTAGCTAGAGGTTTGTCAGTTTTGTTTATCTCTTCAAAGAACCAGCTCTGTTTCATTGATCTTCTCTATTGTCCCTTTAGTCTCTACTTCATATATTTCTGCTCTAATCATTGTTATTTCTTTCCTCTACTAACTTACTAACTTTGGGCTTTGTCTTTTTTTTTTTTCTAGTTCCTTGAGATATGAAGTTTGATGATTTGAAACTTTTCTTATTTCTTGAGGTTGGCATTTATTGCTATGAACGTCCCTCTAAGAACTGCTTTTGTTGCAACCCATAAATCTGATATGTTACATTCCTTTTTAATTTTTCTCAAGGTATTTTTATTACCTTTTATTTCTTCTGATCCATTGGTTGTTCAGTAGCATTTTGTTTAATTTCCACATATCTGTGAATTTTCCACTTTTCTTTGTGTAATTTCTAGTTTCATGCCATTGTGGTCCAAAAAGATGCTTGATATGATTTCACCCCTTTTAAATTTATTAAGACGTGTTGTGCCCTAACATATGATATGTCTTGGAAAATGTTCCATGTGCACTTGAGAATAATGTTTATTCTATTGCATTTGGATTGAATTCTCTATAAATATCTGTTGAGTTCATCTGATCTAATGTGTTGTTTAAGACCAAGGTTTTCTTATTGATTTTTCTGTCTGCATAATCTGTTCATTGGTGTCAGTGGGGTATTAAAGTTCCCTATTACTATTTTCTTTGAATTTTATTTATTTTTATATACAGCAGATTCTTATTAGTTATCCATTTTATACAAATTAGTGTCTATACGTCAATCCCAATCTTCCAATTCTTCACACCACCCCACCCCCGTTCCACTTTCCCCCTTGGTGTCCATACGTTTGTTCTCTGCATCTGTGTCTCTATTTCTGCCGTGCAAACTGGTTCATCTGTACTATTTTTCTAGGTTGCATGTATATGCGTTAATATACAATATTTGTTTTTCTCTCTCTGACATACTTCACTCTGTATGACAGACTCTAGGTCCATCCATGTCTCTACAAATGACTCATTTTCGTTCCGTTATATGGCTGAGTAATATTTCATTGTATATATGTACCACATCTTCTTTATCCATTCATCTGTCAGTGACACTTAGGTTGCTTCCATGACCTGGCTATTGTAAATAGTGCTGCAGTGAACATTAGGGTGCATGTGTCTTTGTGAATTATGGTTTTCTCTGGGTATATGCCCAGTAGTGGGACTGCTGGATCATATGGTAATTCTATTTTTAGTTTTTTAAGGAACCTCCGTACTGTTCTCCATAGTGGCTGTATCAATTTACATTCCCACCAACAGTGCAAGAGGGTTCCCTTTTCTCCACACCCTCTCCATCATTTGTTTTTTGTTTTTTGCTTTAATATTCACCTACATTTTATTCTGGCACTTTCATTATTTCATTAATTTTTTTTACATTTTTTTTTTTACATCTTTATTGGGCTATAATTGCTTTACAATGGTGTGTTAGTTTCTGCTTTATAACAAAGTGAATCAGTTATACATATACACATATGTTCCCATATCTCTTCCCTCTTGCGCCTCCCTCCCTCCCACCCTCCCTATCCCACCCCTCTAGGTGGTCACAAAGCACCGAGCTGATCTCCCTGTGCTATGCGGCTGCTTCCCACTTGCTATCTATTTTACGTTTGGTAGTGTATATATGTCCATGCCACTCTCTCGCTTTGTCACAGCTTACCCGTCCCCCTCCCCACATCCTCAAGTCCATTCTCTAGTAGGTCTGTGTCTTTATTCCTGTCTTACCCCTAGGTTCTTCATGACTTTTTTTTTTTTTTTTTTTACTTAAATTCCATATATATGTGTTAGCATACGGTATTTGTCTTTCTCTTTCTGACTTACTTCACTCTGTATGACAGACTCTAGGTCCATCCACCTCATTACAAATAGCTCAATTTCGTTTCTTTTTCTGGTTGAGTAACATTCCATTGTATATATGTGCCACATCTTCTTTATCCATTCATCCGATGATGGACACTTAGGTTGTTTCCGTCTCTGGGCTATTGTAAATAGAGCTGCAATGAACATTTTGGTACATGACTCTTTTTGAATTATGGTTTTCTCAGGGTATATGCCCAGTAGTGGGATTGCTGGGTCATATGGTAGTTCTATTTGTAGTTTTTTAAGGACCCTCCATACTGTTCTCCATAGTGGCTGTATCAATTTACATTCCCACCAACAGTGCAAGAGGGTTCCCTTTTCTCCACACCCTCTCCATCATTTGTTGTTTGTAGATTTTCTGATGATGCCCATTCTAATTGGTGTCAGGTGATACCTCATTGTAGTTTTGATTTGCATTTCTCTAATAATTAGTGATGTTGAGCAGTTTTTCATGTGCTTCTTGGCCAACTGTATGTCTTCTTTGGAGAAATGTCTATTCCGGTCTTCTGCCATTTTTGGATTGGGTTGTTCATTTTTTTAATATTGAGCTGCATGAGCTGTTTATATATTTTGGAGATTAATCCTTTGTCCATTGATTCATACGCAAATATTTTCTCCCATTCTGAGGGTCGTCTTTTCATCTTGTTTGTACTTTCCTTTGCTTTGCAAAAGGTTTGAAGTTTCATTAGGTCTGATTTGTTTATTTTTGTTTTTATTTCCATTACTCTAGGAGGTGGATCAAAAAAGATCTTGCTGTCATTTATGTCAAAGAGTGTTCTTGTGTTATCCTCTAAGAGTTTTATAGTGTCCGGTCTTATATTTAGATCTGTAATCAATTTTGAGTTTATTTTTGTGTGTGGTATTAGGGAGTGTTCTAATTTCATTCTTGTACATGTAGCTGTCCAGTTTTCTCAGCACCACTTATTGAATAGACTGTCTTTTCTCCATTGTATTTCCTTGCCTCCTTTGTCATAGATTAGTTGACCATAAGTGTGTGGGTTTATCTCTGGGCTTTCTATCCTGTTCCATTGATCTGTATTTCTGTTTTTGTGCCAGTACCATATTGTCTTGATTTCTGTAGCTTTGTAGTATAGTCTGAAGTCAGGGAGTCTGATTCCTCCAGCTCCATTTTTTTCCCTCCAGACTGCTTTGGGTATTCGGGGTCTTTTGTGTCTCCATACAAATTTTCAGATTTTTTGTTTTAATTCTCTAAAAAATGCACTGGTAATTTGATAGGGATTGCATTCAATCTGTAGATTGCTTTGGGTAGTGTAGTCATTTTCACGATGTTTATTCTTCCAGTCCAAGAACATGGTATATCTCTCCATCTGCTTCTGTCATCTTTAATTTCTTTCATCAGTGTCTTATAGTTTTCTGCATACAGGTCTTTTGTCTCCCTAGGTATGTTTATTCCTAGGTATTTTATTCTTTTTGTTGCAGTGGTAAATGGGAGTGTTTCCTTATTTTGTCCTTCAGATTTTTCATCATTAGTGTATAGGAATGCAAGAGATTTCTGTGCATTAATTTTGTATCCTGCAGCTTTACCAAATTCACTGATTAGCTCTAGTAGTTTTCTGGTGGCATCTTTAGGATTCTCTATGTATAGTACGATGTCATCTGCAAACAGTGACAGTTTTACTTCTTTTCGAATTTGTATGCCTTTTATTTCTTTTTCTCCTCTAATTGCCATGGCTAGAACTTGCAAAACTATGTTGAATAATAGTGGCGAGAGTCGATATCCTTGTCTTGTTCCTGATCTTAGAGGAAATGCTTTCAGTTTTTCACCATTGAGAATGATGTTGCCTGTGGGTTTGTTGTATATAGCCTTTATTATGTTGAGGCAGGTTCCCTCTATGCCCACCTTCTGGAGAGTTTTTATCATAAATGGGTGTGGAATTTTGTCAAAAGCTTTTTCTGCATCTATTGAGATGATCATACGGTTTTTCTTCAACTTGTTAATATGGTGTATCACATTGATTAATTTGAGTATATTTAAGAATCCTTGCATCCCTGGGATAAATCTCACTTGATCATGGTGTATGATCCTTTTAATGTGTTGTTGGATTCTGTTTGCTAGTATTTTGTTGAGGATTTTTGCATCTATATTCATCAGTGATATTGGTCTGTAATTTTCTTTTTTTGTAATATCTCTGTCTGGTTTTGGTATCAGGGTGATATTGGGCTCATAGAATGAGTTTGGGAGTGTTCCTTCCTCTGCAATTTTTTGGAAGAGTTTGAAAAGGATGGGTGTTAGCTCTTTAAATGTTTGATAGAATTCCCCTATGAAACCATCTTGTCCTGGACTTTTGTTTGTTAGAAGATGTTTAATCACAGTTTCAATTTCATTACTTGTGATTGGTCTGTTCATATTTTCTATTCTTCCTGGTTCAGTCTTGGAAGGTTATACCTCTCTAAGAGTTTGTCCATTTCTTCCAGGTTGTCCATTTTATTCGCATAGAGTTGCTTGTAGTAGTCTCTTAGGATGCTTTGTATTTCTGCAGTGTCTGTTGTAACTTCCCCTTTCTCATTTTTAATTTACTGATTTGAGTCCTCTCCTTCTTTTCCTTGATGGGTCTGGCTAACAGTTTATCAATTTTGTTTACCTTCTCAAAGAACAAGCTTTTATTGATGTTTGCTACTGTTTTCTTTGTTTCTATTTCATTTATTTCTGCTCTGATCTTTATGATTTCTTTCCTTTTACTAACTTCGGGTTTTGTTTGTTCTTCTTTCTCTAGTTCCTTTAGGTGTAAGGTTAGATTGCTTATTTGAGATTTTTCTTGTTTCTTGAGGTAGGCTTGTGTTGCTATAAACTTCCCTCTTAGAATTGCTTTTGCTGCATCCCATAGGTTTTGGATTGTTGTGTTTTCATTGTCATTTGTTTCTAGGTATTTTTTGATTTCCTCTTTGATTTCTTCAGTGATCTCTTGGTTATTTAGTAACGTATTGTTTATCCTCCATGTGTTTGTTTTTTATGTTTTGTTCCCTGTAATTGGTTTCTAATCTCATAGTGTTGTGGTCAGAGAAGGTGCTTGATATGATTTCAGTTTTCTTAGTGTTATTGAAGCTTGATTTGTGACCCAAGATGTGATTTATCCTGGAGAATGTTCCATGCACCCTTGAGAAGAAAGTGTAATCTGCTGTTTTTGGATGGAATGTCCTATAAATATCAATTAAATCTATCTGGTCTATTGTGTCATTTAAACCTTCTGTTTCCTTATTTATTTTCATTTTGGGTGATCTGTCCACTGGTGTGAGGTGTTAAACTCCCCTGCTATTACTGTGTTACTGTCGATTTCCTCTTTTATAGCTGTTAGCAGTTGCCTTATGCATTGAGGTGCTCCTATGTTGGGTGCGTATATATTTATAATTGTTATATCTTCTTCTTGGGTTGATCCCTTGATCATTATGTAGTGTCCTTCCTCACCTCTTATAACATTCTTTATTTTAAAGTCTATTTTATCTGCTATGAGTATTGCTACTCCAGCTTTCTTTTGATTTCCATTTACATGGAATATCTTTTTCAGTTCCCTCACTTTCAGTCTGTATCTGTCCCTAGGTCTTAAGTGGGTTTCTTGTAGACAGCATATATATGGGTCTTGTTTTTGTATCCCTTCAGTAAGCCTGTGTCTTTTCGTTGGAGCATTTAATCCATTCACGTTTAAGGTAATTATTGATATGTATGTTCCTATGACCATTTTCTTAATTGTTATGAATTTGTTCTTGTAGGCCCCTTTCTTCTCTTGTATTTACCACTTAGAGATGTTCCTTTAGCATTTGTTCTAGAGCTGGTTTGGTGCTGCTGAATTCTCTTAGCTTTTGCTTGTCTGTAAAGCCTTTGATTCCTCTGTTTAATCTGAATGAGATCCTTGCTGGGTAGGATTATCTTGGTTGTAGGTTCTTCCCTTTCATCACTTTAAATAGATCATGCCACTCCCTTCTGGCTTGTAGAGTTTCTGCTGAGAAATCAGCTATTAACCTTATGGGAGTTCCCTTGTATGTTATTTCTCGTTTTTCCCTTGCTGTGTTCAATAATTTTTCTTTGTCTTTAATTTTTGCCAGTGTGATTACTATGTGTCTTGGCATGTTTCTCCTTGGGTTTATCCTATATGGGACTCTCTGTGCTTCCTGGAGTTGGGTGGACTTGGGTGGCTATTTCCTTTCCCATGTTAGGGACATTTTCGACTATAATCTCTTCAAATATTTTCTCGGGTCCTATCTCTCTTCTCCTTCTGTGACCCCTGTAATGCAAATGTTGTTGTGCTTAATGTTGTCCCAGAGGTCCCTTAGGCTGTCTTCATTTCTTTTCATTCTTTTTTCTTTGCTCTGTTCCATAGCAGTGAATTCTACCATTCTGTCTTCCAGGTCACTGATCCGTTCTTCTGCCTCAGTTATTCTGCTATTGATTCCTTCTAATGTAGTGTTCATTTCAGTTATAGTATTGTTCATCTCTGTTTATTCTTTAATTCTTCTAGGTGTTTGTTAAACATTTCTTGCATCTTCTCGATCTTTGCCTCTATTTTTTTTCTGAGGTCCTGGATCATCATCACTATCATTATTCTGAATTCCTTTTCTTGAAGGTTGCCTATCTCCACTTCATTTAGTTGTTTTTCTGGGGTTTTATCTTGTTTCTTCATCTGGTACATAGCCCTCTGCGTTTTCAGCTTGTTTGTCTTTCTGTGAATGTGGTTTTTGTTCTCAGGCTGCAGGATTGTAGTTTTTCTTGCTTCTGCTGTTGCCCTCTGGTGCTATCTAAGAGGCTTGTGCAAGTTTCCTGGTGGGAGGGAGTGATGGTGGGTAGAGCTGGGTGTTGCTCTGGTGGGCAGAGCTCAGTAAAACTTTAGTCTACTTGTCTGCTGATGGGTGGGGCTGGGTTCCCTCCTTGTTGGTTGTTTGGCCTGAGGCAACCCAACACTGGAGGCTACCCAGCTGTTTGGTGGGGCTAATGGTGGACTCTGGGATGGCTCAAGCCAAGGAGTACTTCCCAGAACTTCTGCTGCCAGTGTCCTTGTCCTCATGGTGAGCCACAGCCACCCCCCACCTCTGCAGGAGACCCTCCAACACTAGCAAGTAAGTCTGGTTCTGTCTACTGTGGGGTCACTGCTCCTTCTCCTTGTCCCGATGTGTACACTACTTTGTGTGTGTCCTCCAGGAGTGGTGTCTCTGTTTCCCCCAGTCCTATCGAAGTCCTGCAATCAATTCCCACTAGGCTTCAAAGTCTGATTCTCTCGGAATTCCTCCTCCCGTTGCCGGACCCCCAGGTTGGGAAGCCTGACGTGGGGCTCAGAACCTTCACTCCAGTGGGTGGACTTCTGTGGTGTAAGTGTTCTCCGGTTTGTGAATCATCCACCCACTAGTTATGGGAATTGATTGTATTGTGATTGCCCCTTCCTACCGTCTCATTGTGGCTTCTCCTTTGTCTTTGAATGTGGGGGGTCTTTTTTGTGAGTTCCAGGGTCTTCCTGTCGATGATTGTTCAGCAGTTAGTTGTGATTCCAGTGCTTCTGCAAGAGGGAGTGAACGCATGTCCTTCTACTCCACCATCTTGAACCAATCTCCCCCCCATTACTATTGTATTGCTGTCTTTTTGTCTCTTTAGGTCTGTTACTGTTTGCTTTATATATTTAGCTGCTTCTATGTTGGGTGCATAAATATTTACAAATGTTATATCTTCTTGTTGGATTGATCCCTTTATTATGTAATGCCTTGCTTTTTCTCCTGTTGCAGACTTTGTTTTAAAGTCTGTTTTATCTAAGTATATCTGCTCCAGCTATCTTTTGGTTTCCATTTGTGTGGAATCTATTTTTCATAAAAAGATTAATTAAGTTCAAAGTAATGAATAATAAAGATGCTAAATGACAGGACAGGAGTGGATAAACACAGTGAAAACTTCAACAAAGAGATTGGAAATATAAGAAAGTACCAAATAAAAAAGTCAGAGTCAAAAAATACCGGAACTGAATTGAAAAATATACTGGAGGGATTGACAACAGAGGAGAGGAAGAAGAATCAGTCAACTCAAAGACAAAGCAGTGGAACTCAACCAATCAGAGTAACAAAATGAAACAGGAATTTTAAAAAGTGAAGATAGCTTAAGGGACTTATGCAATGACATCAAACTGGCTAACATTTGTATCATGGGGCTCCCAGAAGGAGATTTTTTTTTCTCATTTTCATTTCAATAATTATATATATTTTTATTTTTCGAAGCTTTATTTCTAGGGTTCTAATGTACTTGTTCATTACCTGACATGTTCCACTGCATGCTTACTGATTTGTTTGATTGCGTCTTAGCAGGTTCATACATATCTGGTCTAGGCTATTTGACATTTCTAATATGCAGTCCTTGGAGGACTACATATACTGCTTTTTTTTCCGGCTGACTTTTATTCACAGTGGTGGCTTTTTTCTCATGTACTTGTTTGTCTATAACTCTAAGCTCATTGTCTTATTTTCATTGCAGTCTGATGGGCACATATTAGGAAACATTTCCCTTTACAACAATTCTTCTCAAACTATAATATGCATAAAAATCACCCAAGTAACTTATTAAAATACAGTTCATAATTCAACAGTTTTGGGTTGGGGTCTGAGAGCCTGGGTTTCTACTCTGCTCCCAGATGATAATATTGCTGTTTGTCCATAGAACACATTTTGAATAGCATGGGCCTAGAAGAATTGCTCAAGTTTCTGCTGGTGGTCAGAAACTTCTACCCAGAAACTGGGGTCACATCAACCTCCAACACCCTTGACTTGAAAGAGTACTGGAAGTTGCCCTACCACACAATTAGCTCAAAGCTCAATATCCTGATAGCATTAAGGTTGCTGGTATTTGCTCTCTGGGACATCCTGCATCTCCTACCTGCAAATCTGTCCCTAGCTCCATGCCCCTCTCACACTATTGAATGTTTTTTAAGAGGGCATATTAGGAGTTACTCCTGTTAGACCAGTGATACCACAAAATATGTCCCCTACTCAATACATGGTGTCTTGCTGCAGGTAGGTCCCTAGAGTACCCAGTTAGTTATAATGCCAGAAACAAAAGTTTTATTTACTTTTTAAAAACTTAAAAAAAAATAGTTTGTAACAGAACACTAGCTACGTGTTGTCATGAAAGTCAGTGGAGATAATAGAGTTGGAAGAGCACTGATAATAATAAAGGGTTATAGAAATATAAAAATATAAATTGATATGTTTCTTGATTATCTGTGATTCTCTGCAATGGACAAAGTATGCAGTGCTGTCATAAGGCAAAATGGTGCTTGATCATTTTATCTCATTTATCATATTTGAACTGAGACATTTACTTTGGATCTTTGTTTCTCTTATCAACTTTGCTTGTATTTAAGCTATTATTACAGTGACCTCAACTTATCTTACCATAAATTTTTTTCCAACAGTTTTTCACCATTTCATAGAAATAGAGCTCATACTACTAGTAGGATGCAAATCCAGACAGGCTGGATTGTGTTTTGTAATGAAATATGGCCATAGCACTGAGTTGGGATAATTTATATTTGGCAGTACCTCCAGTTCAAAAATTCCTACATGTGCCTGCTTTAAAGAATTTGTTAACTGATAACACTTCCCACTAGCCTGGGGCAAAGCAAGGTCATATTCAATTATAGAACAGGTAAGTTAAGGTGTTCACAATTCAAACTGGTAGCTCACCAAAGCTTCAAAGTAATATTCCAGATATAAGAGCTTGTTTTTAGCAGCTAACTAGCAGACCTTATAATGCATGCCAGGTGTGGTACCCTCTGCTCTCCAATCTACCCAGTCATTAAACCTTTGCTGAGAGCACATTTCTCTCCACTAGAATTTTCCTGGGGGCTCTATCCAGGTGCATGAAATAGTTAGGAGGACCACACATACATTTGCATTAAAATTAGATTCTGATTTGCATATCATTTACATACACCTACACAGACTGTGCCATCTATTCTTGTTTTTTTTTTTTTTTTGTGGTACGCGGGCCTCTCACTGCTGCAGCCTCTCCCGTTGCGGAGCACAGGCTCTGGACGCGCAGGCCCAGTGGCCATGGCTCACGGGCCCAGCTGCTCCATGGCATGTGGGATCATCCCGGACCGGGGCACGAACCCGCATCCCCTACATCGGCAGGCGGACTCTCAACTACTGCGCCATCATGGAAGCCCCGCCATCTATTCTTAGGTAGCTTTTTGCAAACATTATTTATTGTTACCATTAAGGTTGACACTCCTTGAATTTTCTTCTTTACTTTCATCCTCACCCAGTCTCTGACCCCAGATCTTGACATCGAAGAAATACACAAAGATGGTGCTGATATAGAGAGAACACAAAAGCTTTCTGCTTGGTTGTGGTGTGAAGAACACAAACAAGACATATTTCAAGGAATCTTTCATCTTTAGATCCAAATTATACATTGCTTTTTCTTTTTCAAGAGCAAGAGGTAGAATTGAGATTTTTTTATTTTTATTTTTTAATTTTTAAATTTTTTTGCGGTATGTGGGCTTCTCACTGTTGTGGCCTCTCCCGTTGCGGAGCACAGGTTCTGGATGCGCAGGCTCAGCGGCCATAGCTCACGGGCCCAGCCGCTCCACAGCATGCGGGATTCTCCTGGACCGGGGCATGAACCTGTGTCCCCTGCATCGGCAGGTGGACTCTCAACCACTGCGCCACCAGGGAAGCCCCAAGATTTATTTTTGATGGAGAGAAAAAGGTGCAAGAATGTTAGTATTTTAAGTATATAAACTTAAAACACTTGGTGGAGTGATTCATTTATTTAACAAATAATTATTGAGTACTAATGTTCAAGGGCTTTACTAGGTATTGGGCATTCAGCAGTGAATAAAACAATAAAAAAAGAAACCTGTTCTCATAGGGTTTACATTCTAGTTGTTAAGAATTGGATTGGGAGAGAAATGGATTTATTGGTAGATAAACCAATAAATGAGTAATAAAATATGTTTACAATTGTCATCAATTCTAGAGATAAAAATAAGGTAGGGAAGGGGGCATAAGGAATGCAGGATTTCAGAATAAGGAGCCTACAATTTCAAATAGGGTGGTAAGAGAAGATATCTTGGAGAACTTTTTATTTCAGTAAAGACCTAAAGGAGCTAGGAAAGAAAGCCATGCTGGCATCCAAGGGAACACTAGTGTCTTTAGGAATTACCTGAAAACCTTACTAAAATGCAAATTCCTGGGCTTATACCTCTTAGTCATCTAAGTTTTATTAAGTACCCCAAGAGATTCCAGTGCAAAAGGTTCTCATGCAACAAAATTAAAAGGAAGGTGTAGGCATTTCCCATATGTCCCCTGCCTCCACACATGTACAGCTTTCCTCATTTTGAACATCCCACACCACAGTGGTACATTTGTTACAACTGATGAACCTACATTGACACGTCATTATCACCCAAGGTCCATAGTTTACATTGCAGTTCACTCTTGCTGTTGTATACTCTATGGGTTTGGACAAATTTATTTTTCTTATTATTTTTCTAGATTTATTCACATATAATTGGCATATGACATTGTGTGGGTTTAAGATGTGCAATGTGATGATTTGATGAACATATGTATTACAAAATAATTATCACAATAAGGTTAGTTAACACATGCATCAGCCCACTAAATTATGGTGTTTTTTTTTTTTTGTGGTGCAAACATTTAAGATTTACTATCTTGGCAACTTTCAAGTATATAGTACAGTATTGGTAACTATAGTCACCATGCTGAAGCTTAAATCCCTAGAACTTACTCATCTTATAACAGGAAGTTTGTACCCTTTGACCAACATCTCCCCATTTCCCCTACCCACTGGTAAAACCACTTGTTGTATTGGTCTCAGCATATCGATTGCTAGCCTGAGGCACTCGCCTTGGCCCATACTACTTGTGGAGAGCCCCACAGACATCTCCCCAACCAGAGTCAAAGTTGTGGCTGAATCACCTCTTGTGGTTATTATTATTGCAGAAATCACCTCAGCAACAACCATCATGGAACTGAAGAACAGTATTTATTACTCACATGTCCTGGAGAATATACAGCACACCAAACGGCCCCACGATGAAGTTGCAAATAGAGAGAGAGGGAGGAAGTATGAACCTGGGACTCTGTCTTTATTAGAGTCTGAGAATGAGGTGTCTAGCGTTTCATGAGTTCACTCTTTATCGGTGAATTAAAAACATAAGAGCAGGAATTAGGGCACAGAAAAGGAAAATGGAGTCACCCAAGCAGTCTGCTATCTATTATACATTACCCAGGGCTTTCTAAAAGGTTAACCTTAGAGAAACTTCATGGAAGGGAGTAGCCTGCTTTCTCAAAACGACATTCCTTAGTCTTGAACTGCACCAGGTTTTCACAGTATCCTACCTGGATCCCAAAGCTCCCAAAAAAGCACACTTGTTCATGGAAGGATGACAAATTATTTTTGTTGAGAAAGAATATAAATGGGGGTCACATTACTTGGCCATCTTTCTGATCTGGACAAGTTTATAATGACATATATCCAGTACTGTAGTATCATAAAGAATTTTTTATGGCCCTAAAAATCACTTGATCTCTGGTTATTCATCCGTCCCAGCCCCCTAGCAACTACTCATCCTTTTATTATATCCATAGTTTTATTTTTCCTGGAATATCATATAGTTAGAATCATACAGGATGTAATCTTTTGAGATAGGCTTCTTTCACTTAGCAATTTGCATTTAAGTTTCCTCCAAGTTTTTTCCTGGCTTGATATCTCTTTTTTTTTTTTTTAGTGCTGAATAACATTTTATTGATTAGATATGTCATGGTTTATTTATCAATTTACCTCTATGGAAGGACATCTTGGTTGTTTCCAAGATTTGCAATTATGAATAAAGCTACTATAAACATCCATGTTCAGGTTTTGTGTCGATAGAAATTTTCACCTCCTTTGGGTAAATACAAAGGAGCATGACTGCTAGATCTTATTGTAAAAGTATGTTATGTTTACTTTTGTAAAAAACCACCAAACTCACTTCCAAAGTGGCTGTACCATTTGCATTCCCAATAGCAGTGAATGAGAGCTCCTGTGTACCACATCCTCACCAGCATTTGGTTTGTCAGGGTTTTGGATTTTGACCATTCTAATAGTTGTGTAGTGGTATTGCATTGTTATTTTAATATGATGTGGAGCATCTTTTCCTGCATGCTTATTTGCCATTTGTATATTTTCTTTGAGGTAGCTGTTAAGCTCTTTGACCCATTTTTAAATTGGGTTGTTTATCTATTGTTGAGTTTAAAGTGTTCTTTAAAATTTTTTTTAACAGTCCTTTATCAAATGTCTTTTGCAAATATTTTCTTCCAGTCTAAGGCTTCTCTTCTTATACTTGTGACATTTTCTTTCACAGAGCAGAAGTTTTTAATTTTAATGAAGTCCAGCTTAATTATTTCTTTCATGGATTGTGACTTTGGTGTTATATCTAAAAAGCCTTTGTCATACCTAAGGTCACCTAGGTTTTCTCCTGTGTTGTCTTCTAGTTTTATAGCTTGAGGTTTTACATTTTAGTCTGTGATTCATTTTGATTTGATTTTAGTCAAGCGTGTAAGGTCTGTGTCCATGTTCATTTCGTTGGTTTTTTTTCCAACAAACATCATTTGTTGAAAAGACTATCTTTGTTCAATCATATTGCCTTTGTTTCTTTGCCAAAGATCAGTTGACTCTATTTACATGGGTCTGTTTCTGGGCTTTATTTTGTTCCATTGATCTATTAGTCTATTCTTTCTACAATACCAGACTCTTTTGGTTACTGTGGCTGTATAGTGACTCTGACTTTAAGTCAGGCAGCATCAGTCTTCCAACTTTATTCTTCCCATTCAATATTGAGTTGACTATGCTGGGTCTTTTGCCTCTCTATATAAACTTTAGAATCAATTTGTCAATATCCATAGAATAATTTGCTGGGATTTTGATTGGAATTGCATTGAGTCTATAAACAAATTGGGAACAAACTGACATCTTGACAATATTGAGCCTTCCTATGTATGAACACAGGATATCTCTCTACTTACTTAGTTCTCCTTTGATATTTCATATAAATATTGTATGTATTTCGCTAGATTTATACCTAAGTATTTCATTTTTTAGGTACGAATATAAATGGTGATGTGTTTTTAATTTCAAATTTCATTTGTTCATTGCTGGTGTATTTGAAAATAACTGACTTTTGTATACTAGCCATATATAATGAAACCTTGCTATAATCGCTTTTTTTTTGCGGTACGTGGGCCTCTCACTGTTGTGGCCTCTCCCATTGTGGAGCACAGGCTCTGGACGCGCAGGCTCAGTGGCCATGGCTCACGGGCCCAGCCGCTCCGCGGCATGTGGGATCTTCCTGGACCGGGGCACGAACCCGTGTCCCCTGCATCGGCAGGTGGACTCTCAACCACTGCGCCACCAGGGAGGCCTTATAATCGCTTATTTGATGCAGGAGGTTTTTTGATTCTTTAATATTTTCTACATAAATGATCATTTCATTAGTCAGTTTGCAGTTTTATTTCTTCCTTTTCAGTGTGTATATCTTTTATTTCCTTTTCTTGGCTTATTGCATTAGCTACCATTTTCAATACAATGTTGACAAGAAGTAGTGAAAGGAGACACCCTTGCCTTGTTCTTTTTATCATACTGGATGAGCTTCTGGTTTCTCACCATTAAGGTTGATACTAGCTGTAGGTTTTTGTAGATGTTCATTATCAAGTTGAGGAAATTCCCCTCTCTACCTAGTTTGTTGAGAGTTTTTTAAATGATTGGTGTTGGATATTGTCAAATGCTTTTTCTGCATCTATTGATAATATCATGTGATTTTTCTTTTTTAGCCTGTTGATGTGATCAGTTACATTAATTGACTTAAATTTTTTTTATTGAAGTATAATTGATTTATAATGTTTTAGGTATAAAAAAATCAAATCAGTTAGATAGAATATATATATATAATTTTTCAGATTCTTTTCCATTATAGGTTATTACAAGATACTGAATATAGTTCCCTGTGCTATATAGTAGGTCCTTGTTGCTTATTTATTTTATATATAGTACTGTGTATCTGTTAATCCCAAATTCCAAATTTATTCCTCCTGTCCTTTTCCCTTTGGTAACCATAAGTTTGTTTTCTATGCCTATTTTGTAAATAAGTTCATTTGTATCCTTTTTTTTTTTAGATTACATATATAAGTGATATCATATGATATGTTTCTTTGACTTAGTCTCATAATCTCTAGGTCCAACCATGTTGCTGAAAATGGCATTATTTCATTATGTTTCATGGCTGAGTAATATTCCATCGTGTATGTATACCACATCTTCTTTATCCATTCCTCTGTTGGTGGACAGATAGGTTGCTTCCATGTCTTGGCTATTGTAAATAGTGCTGCCCTGAACATTGGGGTGCATGTATCTTTTGGAATTAGAGTTTTTGTCTTTTCTGGATATACATCCAGGAGTGGGATTGCTGGATCATATGGTAGCTATATTTTTAGTTTTTCAAGAAATTTTCATACTGTTTCCATAGTGGTTGTACCAATTTACATTCCCACCAATAGTGTAGGAGGGTTCCTTTTCTCCATACCCTCTCCAGCACTTATTGCATGTAGACTTTTTTTTTTTGCGGTACGTGAGCCTCTCACTGTTGGGGCCTCTCCCGTTGTGGAGCACAGGCTCCAGACACGCAGGCTCAGCAGCCATGGCCCACGGGCCCAGCCGCTCCGCGGCATGTGGGATCTTCCTGGACCGGGGGAAGAACCCGTGTCCCCTGCATCAGCAGGTGGACTCTCAACCACTGTGCTACCAGGGAAGCCCCTTGCTTGTAGACTTTTTGATGATGTCCATTCTGACTGGTGTGAGGTGATAATGCATTGTAGTTTTGATTTGCATTTTTCTGATAATTAGTGATGTTGAGCATTTTTCATGTGCTTTTTGGCCATCTGTATGTCTTCTTTGGAGAAATGTTTATTTAGATCTTCTGGCCATTTTTTCATTGAGGTGTTTTTGTTGTTGTTTGTTTGTTTCTTTTTTGACATAGAGCTGCATGAGCTGTTGTATATTTTGGAGATTAATCTTTTGTCAGTTATTCATTTGCATATATTTTCTCCCATTCTATATGAGTTGCCTTTTCAGTTTGTTTATGGTTTCTTTCACTGTGCAGCAGCTTTTAAGTTTAATTAGGTCTATTTCTATATTTTTGTTTTTCTTAACGTTACTGTAGGAGATGGATCCAAAAAAATACTGCTGCAATTTATTTTTTTTAAAACCATAGAAACAGGAACTTTATTCTCTAATGTGCATTACACAGTCAAGGGAATGGTTTCTCTTTCAGGCATCTGACTCTCATCAAAAGAAAATCCATCCTAGTTGCATCCATGTTGCTGCAAATGGCATTGTTTTGTTCTTTTTTATGGCTGAGTAGTATTCCATTGTAGGTATGAACCACATGTTCTTTACCCATTCATCTATTGATGGACATTTAGGTTGTTTCCATGTTCTTTATTTTTTAAATGATTTGTAAGTGACGTTTAATTTTCTTTTTTTCTTTTAAATCTTTACTGGAGTGTAATTGCTTTACAATGGTGTGTTAGTTTCTGCTTTATAACAATGTGAATCAGTTATACATATACATATGTTCCCATATCTCTTCCCTCTTGCGTCTCCCTCCCTCCCACCCTCCCTATCCCACCCCTCTAGGTGATCACAGAGCACTGAGCTGATCTCCCTGTGCTATGCAGCTGCTTCCCACTAGCTATCTATTTTACATTTGGTAGTGTATATATGTCCATGCCACTCTCTCACTTTGTCACAGCTTACCCGTCCCCCTCCCATATCCTCAAGTCCATTCTCTAGTAGGTCTGTGTCTTTATTCCCATCTTGCCCCTAGGTCCTTCATGACCATTTTCTTTTCTTAGATTCCATATATATGTGTTAGCATACAGTATTTGTTTCTCTCTTTCTGACTTACTTCACTCTGTATGACAGACTCTAGGTCCATCCACCTCACTACAAACAACTCAATTTCATTTCTTTTTATGGCTGAGTAATATTCCATTGTATATATGTGCCACATCTTCTTTATCCATTCATCTGTCGATGGACACTTAGGTTGCTTCCATGTCCTGGATTGTAAATAGTGCTGCAATGAAAATTTTGGTACATGACTCTTTTTGAATTATGGTTTTCTCAGGGTATATGCCCAGTAGTGGGATTCCTGGGTTGTATGGCAGTTCTATTTTGAGTTTTTTAAGGAACCTCCATACGGTTCTCCATAGTGGCTGTATCAATTTACATTCCCACCAACAGTGCAAGAGTGTTCCCTTTTCTCCACACCCTCTCCAGCAGTTATTGCTTGTAGATATTTTGATGATGGCCATTCTGACTGGTGTGAGATGATATCTCATTGTAGTTTTGATTTGCATTTCTTTAATGATTAATGATGTTGAGCATTCTCTCATGTGTTTCCTGGCAATCTGTATATATTCTTTGGAGAAACGTCTATTTAGGTCTTCTGCCCATTTTTTCATTGGGTTGTTTGTTTTTTTGATATTGAGCCGCATGAGCTGCTTGTAAATTTTGGAAATTAATCCTTTGTCAATTGCTCCATTTGCAAATATTTTCTCCCATTCTGAGGGTTGTCTTTTGGTCTTGTTTATGGTTTCCTTTGCTGTGCAAAAGCTTTGAAGTTTCATTAGGTCCCATTTGTTTATTTTTGTTTTTATTTCCATTTCTCTAGGAGGTGGGTCAAAAAGGAACTTGCTGTGATTTATGTCATAGAGTGTTCTGCCTATGTTTTCCTCTAAGAGTTTGATAGTGTCTGGCCTTACATTTAGGTCTTTAATCCACTTTGAGTTTATTTTTGTGTATGGTGTTATGGAGTGTTGTAATTTCATACTTTTACATGTAGCTGTCCAGTTTTCCCAGCACCACTTCTTGAAAAGGCTTTCTTTTCCCCACTGTATATTCTTGCCACCTTGATCAAAGATGAGGTGACCATATGTGCGTGGGTTTATCTCTGGGCTTTCTATCCTGTTCCATTGATCTTTATTTCTGTTTTTGTGCCAGTACTATACTGTATTGATTACTGTAGCTTTGTAGTATAGTCTAAAGTCAGGGAACCTGATTCCTCCAGCTCCGTTTTTCTTTCACAAGATTGCTTTGGCTATTTGGGGTGTTTTTTGCTTCCATACAAACTGTGAAATATTTTGTTCTAATTCTGTGAAAAATGCCAGTGGTAGTTTGATAGGGATTGCATTGAATCTGTAGATTGCTTTGATAGTAGAGTCATTTTCACAATAGTGATTCTTCCAATCCAAGAACATGGTATAACTCTCCATCTGTTGGTATCATCTTTAGTTCTTTTCATCAGTGTCTTACAATTTCCTGCATACAGGTTTTTTGTCTCCTTAGGTAGGTTTATCCCTAGATATTTTATTCTTTTTGTTGCATTGGTAAATGGGAGTATTTTCTTAATTTCAATTTCATATTTTTCATCATTAGTGTATAGGAATGCTAGAGATTTCTGTGCATTAATTTTGTATCCTGCTACTTTACCAAATTCATTGATTAGCTGTAGTAGTTTTCAGGTAGTATATTTAGGATTCTCTATGTATAGTATCATGTCATCTGCAAACAATGACAGCTTTACTTCTTCTTTTCCAATTTGGATTCCTTTTCTTTCTTGTTCTTCTCTGATTGCTGTGACTAAGACTTCCAAAACTATGTTGAATAATAGTGGTGAGAGTGGGCAACCTTGTCTTGTTTCTGATCTTAGAGGAATTGGTTTCAGTTTTTCACCATTGAGGATGATGTTGGCTGTTGGTTTGTCATATATGCTCTTTATTATGTTGAGAAAAGTTCCCTCTATGCCTACTTTCTGCAGAATTTTTATCATAAATGGGTGTTGAATTTTGTCGAAAGCTTTCTCTGCATCTATTGAGATCACATGGTTTTTCTCCTTCAGTTTGTTAATATGGTGTATCACATTGATTGATTTGTGTATATTGAAGCATCCTTGCATTCCTGGGATGAACCCCACTTGATCATGGTGTATGATCCTTTTAATGTGCTGTTGGATTCTGTTTGCTAGTATTTTGTGGAGGATTTTTGCATCTATTTTCATCAGTGATACTGGCCTGTAGTTTTCTTTCTTTGTGACATCTTTGTCTGGTTTTGGTATCAGGGTGATGGTGGCCTCGTAGAATGAGTTTGGGAGTGATCCTCTGTCTGCTATATTTTGGAAGAGTTTGAGATGGATAGGTGTTAGCTCTTCTCTAAATGTTTGATAGAATTCGCCTGTGAAGCCATCTGGTCCTGGGGTTTTTTTTGTTGGAAAATTTTTAATCACAGTTTCAGTGCTTGTGATTGGTCTGTTCATATTTTCTATTTCTTTCTGGTTCAGTCTCGGAAGGTTGTGCATTTCTAAGAATTTGTCCATTTCTTCCAGATTGTCCATTTAATTGGCATATATTTGCTTGTATTAATGTCTCATGATCCTTTTTATTTCTGCAGTGTCTGTTGTAACGTCTTGTTCATTTCTGATTTTATTGATTTGAGTCTTCTACCTCTTTTTTTTGATGAGTCTGGCTAATGGTTTATCAATTTTGTTTATCTTCTCAAAGAACCAACTTTTAGTTTTATTGATCTTTGCTATCATTTCCTTCATTTCTTTTTCATTTATTTCTGGTCTGATGTTTATGATTTCTTTCCTTCTGCTAACTTTGGGGTTTTTTGTTCTTCTTTCTCTAATTGCTTTAGGTGTAAGGTTAGGTTGTTTATTTGAGATGTTTCTTGTTTCTTAAGGTAGGATTGTATTGCTATAAACTTCCCTCTTAGAACTTCTTTTGCTGCATTAGGTGGGTTTTTGGTCATCGTGTTTTCATTATTATTTGTTTCTAGGTATTTTTTGATTTTCTCTTTGATTTCTTCAGTGATCTGTTGGTTGTAAAGTAGTGTATTGTTTAGCCTCCATGTGTTTGTATTTTTTACAGATTTTTTCCTGTAATTTATACCTAGTCTTATAGCATTGTGGTTGGAAAAGATACTTGATACGATTTCAGTTTTCTTAAATTCACCAAGGCTTGATTTGTGACCCAAGATATGACCTGTCCTGGAGAATGTTCCATGAGCACTTGAGAAGAAAGTGTATTTCTTTCAAAGCACAAAGGAAGTGTTTTTGAATGGAATGTCCTATAAATATCAATTAAGTCCATCTTGTTTAATGTATCATTTAAAGCTTGTGTTTCCTTATTTATTTTCATTTTGGATGATCTGTCCATTGGTGAAAGTGTGGTGCTAAAGTCCCCTACTATGATTTTGTTACTGTTGATTTCCCCTTTTATGGCTGTTAGTATTTGCCTTATGTATTGCGGTGGTCCTATGTTGGGTGCATAAATATGTACAATTTTTACACCTTCTTCTTGGATTGATCCCTTGATCATTATGTAGTGTCCTTCTTTGTCTATTGTAATAGCCTTTGTTTTAAAGTCTGTTTTGTCTGATATGAGAATTACTACTGCAGCTTTCTTTTGATTTCCATTTGCATGGAATATCTTTTTCCATTCCCTCACTTTCAGTCTGTGTGTGTCCCTAGGTCTGAAGTGGGACTCTTGTAGAGAGCATATATACGGGTCTTGTTTTTGTATCCATTCAGCCAGTCTATGTCTTTTAGTTGGAGCATTTAATCCATTTACATCTAGGGTAATTAATGATATGTATGTTCCAATTACCATTTTGTTAATTGTTTTGGGTTTGCTTTTATAGGTCCTTTTCTTCTCTTGTGTTTGCTGCTTAGAGAAGTTCCTTTAGCATTTGTTGTAAAGCTGGTTTGGTGGTGCTGAATTCTCTTAGCTTTTTCTTTTTTTGTAAAGGATTTAGTTTCTCCATCAAATCTGAATGTTGCTGGGTAGAGTAATCTTGGTTGTAGGTTTTTTCCCTTCATCAGTTTAAATATGTCCTGCCACTCCCTTCTGCCTTGCAGAGTTTGTTTGTTTTTCCCTTGCTGCCTTTAAAATTTTTTCTTTGTATGTAATTTTTGATAGTTTGATTAATATGTGTCTTCTCGTGTTTCTCCTTGGATTTATCCTGTATGAGACACTCTGTGCTTCCTGGGCCTGATTGACTATTTCCTTTCCCATAATAGGGAAGTTTTCAACTATAATCTCTTCAAATGTTTTCTCAGTGCCTTTCTTTTTCTCTTCTTCCTCTGGAACCCCTATAATTCGAATGTTGGTGCATTTAGTGTTGTCCCAGAGGTCTCTGAGACTGTCCTCAATTCTTTCCATTTTTTTTCTTTATTCTGCTCTGCAGTAGTTATTTCCACTATTTTATCTTCCAGGTCACTTATCCGTTCTTCTGCCTTGTTATTCTGCTATTGATCCCTTCTAGAGAATTTTTAATGTCATTTATTGTGTTGTTCATCACTCTTTGGTTGGCCTTTAGTTCTTCTAGGTCCTTGTTAAATGTTTCTTGTATTTTCTCCATTCTATTTCCAAGATTTTGGATCATCTTTACTATCATTATTGTGAATTCTTTTTCAGATAGACTGCCTATTTCTTATTCATTTGTTAGGTCTGGTGGGTTTTTACCTTGCTCCTTCATCTGCTGTGTGTTTCTCTGTCTTCTCATTTTGCTTATCTTACTGTGTTTGTGGTCTCCTTTTCGCAGGCTGCATGTTCGTAGTTCCCGTTGTTTTTGGTGTCTGCCCCCAGTGTCTAAGTTTGGTTAAGTGGTTTGTGTAGGCTTCCTGGTGGAGGGGTCTAGTGCCTGTGTTCTGGTGGATGAGGCTGGACCTTGTCTTTCTGGTGGGCAGGTCCACATCTTGTGGTGTGTTTCGGGGTGTCTGTGGACTTATTATGATTTTAGGCAGCCTCTCTGCTAGTGATGGGGTTGTGTTCCTGTCTTGCTAGTTGTTTGGCATAGGGTGTCCAGCACTGGAGCTTGCTGGTCATTGAATGGAGCTGGGTCTTGGTGTTGAGATGGAGATCTCTGGGAGATTTTCACCGTTTGATATTAAATGGAGCTGGGAGGTCTCTTGTGGACCAGTGTCCTGAAGTTGGCTCTCCCACCTCAGAGGCACAGCCCTGATGCCTGGCTGGAGCACCAAGAGCCTGTCATCCATACGGCTGAGAATAAAAGGGAGGAAATAAAGAGAGAGAGAGAGGGAGAGAAAGAGAGAAAGAAAGAAAGAAAGAAGATAAAATAAAGTTATTAAAAGAAAAAGAAAAAATAATTTAAAAAAGATTTTTTAAGTAATTAAAAAATAAAAAAAGGAAAGAAAGAAAGAAGAGAGCAACCAAACCAAAAAACAAATCCACTAATGATAACAAGCACTAAAAACTATACTAAAAAAAATTAAAGGGCTTCCCTGGTGGCACAGTGGTTGAGAGTCCGCCTGCCGATGCAGGGGACATGGGTTCGTGCCCTGGTTCGGTAAGATCCTACGTGCCGTGGAGCAGCTGGACCCATGAGCCATGGCCGCTGAGCCTGCACGTCTGGAACCTGTGCTCCGCAATGGGAGAGGCCGCAAAAGTACAAGGCCTGCTTACGGCAAAAAAAACCCAAAAACAAACAAACAAAAAAAACAAACGGACAGTCAGAACCTTAGGATAAATGGTAAAAGCAAAGCTATTGAGACAAAATGACACACAGAAGTATACACATACGCACTCACAAAATATGGAAAAGGGAAAAAATATATATATATCGTTGCTCCTGAAGTCCACCTCCTCAATTTGGGATGATTTGTTGTCTATTCAGGTATTCCACAGCTTCAGGGTATCAAGTTGATTGTGGAGATTTAATCTGCTGCTCCTGAGGCTGCTGGGAGAAATTGCCCTTTCTCTCTTTGTTCGCACAGCTCCTGGGGTTCAGCTTTGGATTTGGACCCGCCTCTGCGTGTAGGTCGCCTGAGGGCGTCTGTTCTTCAGACAGGACGGGGTTAAAGGAGCAGCTGCTTAGGGAGCTCTGGCTCACTCAGGCCAGGGGACGAAGGGGTGCGGAATGCAGGGTGAGCCTGCGCAGAGGCCCGTGTGACGTTGCACTAGCCTGAGGCCCGCCGTGTGTTGTCTCGTGGAAGTTGTCCCTGGATCATGCGACCCTGGCAGTGGCGGGCTGCACAGGCTCCCGGGAGGGGAGGTGTGGATAGTGACTTGTGCTCGCACACAGGCTTCTTGGTGTCGGCAGCAGCAGCCTTAGCATCTTATGCCCGTCTCTGGGGTGCGCGCTGATAGCCATGGCTTGCGCCCGTCTCTGGAGCTCCTTTAAGCAGTGCTCTTAATCCCCTCTCCTCACGCACCAGGAAACAGAGGCAGGAAAAAGTCTCTTGCCTCTTTAGCGGCTTCAGACTTTTTCCTGGACTCCCTCCCAGCTACCTGTGGCCCACCAGGCCCCTTTAGGCTTTGTTCACGCAGCCAACCCCAGTCCTCTCTCTGGGATCTGACCTCTGAAGCCCGACTGGAGCCTCAGCTCCCAGCCCCCGCCCACCCCGGCGGGTGAGCAGAGAAGCCTCTCGGGCTGGTGAGTGCCGGTTGGCACCGATCTTCCGTGCGGGAATCTCTCCGCTTTGCCCTCCGCACCCCTGTTGCTGCGCTCTCCTCTGAGGCTACGAAGCTCCTCCCATCCGCCACCCGCAGTCTCCGCCCTCAAAGGGGCTTCCTAGTGTGTTGAAACCTTTCCTCCTTCACAGCTCCCTCCCACTGGTGCAGGTCCCGTCCCTATTCTTTTGTCTCTGTTCTTTCTTTTTTCTTTTGCCCTACCCAGGTACGTGGGGACTTTCTTACCTTTTGGGAGGTCTGAGGTCTTCTGCCAGCGTTCAGTAGGTGTTCTGTAGGAGTTGTTCTACATGTAGATGTATTTCTGATGTATTTGTGGGGAGGAAGGTGGTCTCCACATTTTACTCTTGCACCATCTTGAAGCTCCTCCCCCTAAGCAGCCTTTAATAAAGTGGCTTTAAAACTTTACTGATGCTGACCCACACTCAAAATATTAATTTTTACTTCTCAACCAGGTACACACGTGTACAGTTTTGGAAGAATATTCATGAATAAAAATTTACATTAAAGCACACACAGTGTGATCTAATATTTTCTATCCTGTTCTGTTCTAAGCAATTTCATTTTTAAACAGTGCTGGTTGCAACACTAAATATATTTCGTAACTCATTAATGGATATTAACTTGATAAAAGTATTTGAATTTAAGATAAATGTGGTAATGGGAAAATATATATGGCAGTTTCCTTCTATGTGTATATTTGTGATTTTATTAAGCAGTCATTTCCTTGGAATATGTGGAACATTTCACAAATGATTACAAATAATTCTAATCCTTTCCTTTGACAAGTCACCTGAGACATGCAAAATTTGTTACCTGGAATTAATTAAGAACCTGTTTGAGTGTTTATCAAGTCTTACAAATTATTTTTGTGGTATATTCTTTTTCTTCATAGTTATTTTCTTAGAACTAGCACACTGCCTTGTGTTAGGTGTATGTTGAATAAACGGATGGATGAATGAATGAATAAACTCCACTTTGCCACGTTTTGTTGGGTAAATTTGCCTTTTAAGGAAAGTAGGACTGGGTTAAACAGAGAGTCTTTGAGGTGGGATAGAACATGTGAGCAAAGACATGGAGATAGGAAGGGGAATCTACCATATACCCACAGAGTGGTGAGGTGGGTCCCAAGACTGAAATCAGAGTTAGAAAGTAAGTGGTGAAGTAGAACATAATAAACATGATATTTGGGGTGGGAGGAAAATAAGGCAATGGTGAGGAAGATAAATAGAGCAAGAGAAGAGAGAGAAAATTAAATCTAGATATGTTGCCCATTGAAAAATGCTTCATTTTGATCTTCCCACATTTAAAAGTCCAGCCTGCCTAGAGGCATTTGATGGCCATGTGATGAAGCTGCCCCATCCTCATAATGGGGTTAGTAAGCCATTATTATCAGGGCTGGTAGAGTAACATCCACTGATGTGGAAAAGATTCAGAGAATATGGGTTTCTTGTCTTTACGACCAGTACTTAGACATCCTTTAATCATCTTATCCAAAACAGGTAAAACCCAAATAATGTCAGAACCTTCTTTGTTTCTTTTATAGCACTTAATCAAAATTTATGTTTTGCTTCTTGATTTTTTTCCTGTCACTCCTTTGGGTGATAGGCTCCATGAGATCAAAAACTGTCTTTCATGTTCGCTATAATATCCTCAGGAATAAGTACAATGCTTAGCATATAAATAGTAGTTTTGCAATATTAAAGAAATAAATGAACGAATGAAATGGACACACACAGTAGAGCTGGGAGGCTAAGCATACATAGGATTGCACGTAAGCCTTTTGTGTTCAGTTGGAAAGCAAACCTTGTCCCACTGAGCAAACACAACAGAAATTTTCATAAGTGATTAAAGCAAGCCAGAACACAAACTATTGTAGCATTCACTGAATGTCTTAAGGGGCTGCCAGCAAATCCATTAGAAAACCTGTTTATAGAGCATTATAATTCTGACATAAAAAAGAAGAAAAAGTTGCTTCAGGATGAATTGTTTCTTATAAAATATCTGGAAAGTGAATTTTCTCATTTAACAACTTTATAGCAATTTTAAAATATTTTATAAATTCAACATGTGCTATACATGTCCATGTTTCTTTTTCTTCCATATTTCTACTTCCAGTAAAGAACTTTGCATTGTTTTATATAAAAGTCCATTTTCATGAGCCTAATTTGATGAAATAACCTCCTTGCTATTTAATATGGTAATTAATATTAGAAAATTGCAAAAGAGAGGTAAAAAAAGAATTCATTGCAGTAAAGTATATTATATTTGAATCCCAGCTGTGTGATTTTATGCAAGTTATTATCCTCTCTGAATTTTAGTCTCAACTTCTGATAAATGGAAGTAATAAAGCAATTTGCTAGCATCCTCATGAAGATGAACAGATACATAGGATGCTGGGCATAAACTATGATACCAGTCTATGGGAGCTTGTATAAAAATAATCTTACATTTTAATTTAGTTTTCAATTAGAAAGCAAGAAATAGTGGGGAAGAGGGACAGGGAGTTAACATTTTTGACTCTAGTAACAAGCATGTTGTTGAGGTTATTTCATTTAATTCTTCAATTTTTTTTTCCTTCTGGGAAATCTGTTAGACTTCATTTCCTCATTCTATCTTCTGTGTCACTCAACATCCATATCTATTAATCTTTTTAAAAAATATTTTTAAATCTCTTCATCTTATGTGCTCTAGTCTACTTTTTTGTTTTGTTTTGAATCTACCTCTGGGTCACAAATTAGCTCTTCAGCCGTTATTAATCAGCTTCTAATTCTTCCATGAGTTTCAAACTTCAATTACTGTATCAATTATTTCTAAATTTGCCTTATATGTATTTAGGCCCTTCTTTTAGAACCAGTCATTTAAAACATATTCATTTTATAACCTTTTAGAAAAGTTGTTCTCTCATTCATACTTACTAGTATGTTTTAATTTTCCTCTTACGTTTGTCTGCTTGTTTTTTGGTTAGCTGCTTCTGTTTATGCTTTGTAATGTTTGAGGTCAAATCTGCTTTCATCCAAGTTTTTTCCTGAAGAAATCTCATGTGGCTTGGAGTGTGGGAATGGCCCTCTATATGCAGTTGTGTTTATGTTTGTCATGTGTCTGAGGGATATTTTTATACTAGTTTCTTGGATTTGTGTTTTTGATACCAAGAGATGGGTATAAACTTGAAGTTTAAAAATTTTCCAAGGTATGAGCCATTTTTTTTTCTCATGGGAGACTTTTTATTAAAACTTAGATTCCAGGAAGCTGTAAATACTTTGCTGTTTCCTTCTCCTGGTGGGTGGATCCCTTGTACCCTAAGAGTGCTGCCTTAAAAGGATTAACAAGACCAAAGCCCCACCTCCCATCCTTGTGTTAACACTCTAACGCTGTCCTATTATAACACCCCACCAGCAAACATCACATATACCCACTTAAATAAGGTATAAAGGACTTCTATTTATTCAACAAATGGCTGTCGATTACCTTTTTTTGTGTAAGGCATTATAAATTCTCCTATTTCTTTTCTCTGTGCTGACCCCCCGCACAGGTGCACACACTGATAAAATGGCAGTATAAACGCTGTCAGATACCTAAAATTTTTGAGATTAATTAACTCAGAAATCTAGAAATTTTAAAATCTCAATTTTTATAAAAAATCGTGCTAGTGTCAAGAATCCTATTTTGAATCAAAATGACTTGACTTGTAGCCATTATAGAAAATACTTTTATTATTCAAGATATGATGGTTTTTAAAGCAAAAAGTATTCTTAAAAAACAATAGTTGAGGGCTTCCCTGGTGGCACAGTGGTTGAGAGTCCACCTGACGATGATGGGGACATGGGTTCGTTCCCCGGTCCGGGAAGATCCCACATGCCGTGGAGCGGCTAGGCCCGTGAGCCATGGCCGCTGAGCCTGCGCGTCCGGAGCCTGTTCTCCGCAACGGGAGAGGCCACAACAGTGAGACGCCTGCGTACGGCAAAAAAACAAAAAAAACTAGAGCAATATTTGAGTATCCAACTTGTTTTTTATTCTTTTTTCTAATTTCACCCATTTTTTTCTAGCCCCTCATATCAGTACTTGAATTGTGAATTGTAGGATTGTAACCCTAAATGCTTAATCAAAATTAAAGGGCAGTCTTTGCTCTTGTCCTACAAAACAACTTTCTTTTAGGGGAACCTTTATATGTAAGAACATTTTTTTCCAGTTGGAGGGCGATTTTGGTGTGCATGCATCTCAAAGAGTAAAAGCCATTGTTTAGAGAACACACATTTTGAAAATAAATGATAGTTGTACAAATTAGAGATCTCAGACTTTAGCTGTATTACTGTTAATTTCTGAAGAAACAGTTGGGATCCTTTGTGTTATTTGCTTATATTTAGCTATAAATTGCAGCGATGAATTCTTTGTTCCTATAAGCAAAGGCTTCTCTCATGATTGAAGTCATCAAACAATTTCAACATGTCTGTATTTCCCTAAATCTTACCGGACACTGGGGAATTTAACACAGCGTATATATTTACATATGCTAATAACCATAATCAAAATAGAAACTCTGGCTTAAAGGAACATTTAACTAGAAGAGAAGCACAATGCACAAACTTGAAAATTAGAAATTAACAGGAGTTTGAACTTAACTATTACAGATTGAGTTAAGCAAAGAGTGAAAGTCTGGTCTGCAGGTAGTGAATAAGGAAAATGAAAACCAAGAATTTCTTTCTTACTCAGGTCCACATTCACATCAAAAATTTCCAGAGTTTTGATATCAAAATGAATGTCTTTCCATTGAAATAATGAAAACAATGTGCAATTGAAATGCTGTTATAAATAATCACTAATATTAACCTGCTGTCAGAGTTTGTATAAATATAATTGGTATAGTCATTTCAGAGAGTCCTTGGCAGTACTTAGTGAAACTAAGTAGGTGTATTTCCTAGAACCCTAAAATTCCATGCCTGGGTATTCATACTTCAGAGAAACTCTCACATAGGAGTACAAAGAAACATAAAGAATATTTATCATCAAGATTGGAAGCCAACCTGGTAGCCATTTAGGGAAAAGGATAAATAAAATGTGGTAGATACCTACCTAAGATGGAATACTATATAGAAGTAAGAAAAAATTAACAAGATTTACTTATAGCAACACAGGTGAGTGTTTAAAACATACTGTTATATGTAAGAAAGTAAGAAACAGAGTGATATATATCAGAAGTAAAAATGAAATTTAAAACAACACATAAATCAATGCCATATCTTATTTATACACATATATACAAATAAACATTTGAAACTTGTAGATAAATACACTGCAGGGTAAAAACTCATGTTAAGATGGAAACAAGCTTTGGAAAGGGAGGAGAAGAGAAAATGGTATAAAGAAATAGAAATGCAATAAGTAGCTAACCAGGTGTTTTGAAAAGACTGAAAACAGTGTATAATAAACTGAGACAAATACAAAAATTCTGTACAACATATTAACAAATAGGTTAGGATATGGAGAAGAATGAGGAGACATTCAGTGTATACCATTCATCAAAAATATGGGATTCTATTTTCATTCCTACGATGATCATCAAGTAGATGTGCAACAAATAAGGTAAAAGCAAATGCTAATGTATATAATACTTATTTTTGGTTTTTCTGTGTGTTATTCTAAATTTTATGCAAAAATTATTTCTGTATTCCTGGAAGTGATGAGGGGGGAACCAATCTGAAACACTCTTTTCAAAGGAAAGCAAGACTTTAGTGAGAAACTGAGCCCATTAAAAAGTCAATTGTATTTTATACCAAGAACAAAAGGAGCAACAAAGAGATTTTCCTAAACTTTGAGAAATACTACTTTTTACCATAAAAATAAATTAAAGAAAATCTATATACTTAATGGTAGATCCTCAGCAAAAGCTTGCAGATATACTGCTCTGTGATGATCACCTTGTCTCTGGAGAACATCAAGATACAAGTGACTGGAGGTGCTTTAAGTTCATGAGTGCTACTCCAAGTGAACTGAAAGTCCTAGTTGCTCAAAGTTGTCTTTTTAATCATCGATTTCCTGGTTCTTAGTTCTTAAACTCTTGATGATTTTTCATAAAAACAGTATTTTTTCCTCCTGGGATCAGAAGCTTTAAATTGATTAGGATGCTTAATTTAAATGTCTGATCTTTGAAACAAAGACCAGAACAACAACAGAGTAGAGTCTTAGGATAAAGTTTCAAAATCAGAAAATCTCAATCATTGTCATCTTCAAAGAGAAAAAAAAAAAAAATGAAAGTAAAGAAAAAAGGCAAAGGTAGAGAGAACATGAATTAAAAGCTTCTAGGTTGCTTTAGAAATGTCGAGTGATTTTTTTCACTTTAATTTGAGGCCAAATTATTTCAAGGAGCTTCGTTAGAAATTATCTTAGAAGGGCTTCCCTGGTGGCGCAGTGGTTGAGAGTCTGTCTGCTGATACAGGGGACACGGGTTCGTGCCCCGGTCCGGGAAGATCCCACATGCCGCGAAGCGGCTAGGCCCGTGAGCCATGGCTGCTGAGCCTGCGCGTCCGGAGCCTGTGCTCCACAACAGGAGAGGCCACAACAGTGAGAGGCCCGCGTACTGCAAAAAAAAAAAAAAAAAAAAATGTATCTGAAGTCTTTGTATTAGGCAAATAATTTGGTCAAAATAAAATTTCTTTAAAAAAAAAAAAAGAAATTATCTTAGAAAACAAAGGGAATATAGAGTAAACATGGTGAACAAATCTGTTACTCCTTTGGCCAAACTGGAATTAGAAACAGAAGTATCAAGATTTTCTTCAGTTTGGAATTTGGAAAGCATTCAATGTCTTCTTTGGTCATTTTATTTAGAACACTTCTATTTTGGATATACATTAATTTTAAAATTTAATGAGCTGAGGTCACATTGGTTACAGGAAAACAGTTAATTCAAAGATACATTAAAGGAGAGGACTCTCTTTAAAATCATTCTCCCTGTGCTGCATCAGTCCTGGCAAGACAACCACTATCTCCTGTGCAAGGAATACCGACATCAAAATGCCTAAAACCAGTCACCCTTTAAATAGTATATAATTGAATTCATTATCCACCTTCCTCCCAGAGGCAATCAGGACTTTTAGTCCTTCAAAACCACAGTCCCTTCTGGACTTTGAAAGCACAGGATTCAATGTTCACCCTTCGTTACCTAGACACTCAACTCCATAAGTTTTGTACAGCCTTCTACTCTGACATGATCATACATTCAAGCTTGATGCTCCAAATTCTTTCTCCATAATGCAGGCTCTCTCATTAATAAAGCCCTTTGTTTCTTCCTCTTCTTCTTTTAAGGTTCAGTTTAACTTCTTGCTTGAATTAAAATTTAACTCTTCTTTGAAGGCGCTACTTGCCCTTGTAGTATTTCGAACAGTGGCTGTATTTTCTCTCACCCCATGTGCCACTGGACATAGAGGTTGAGTAGATAACCTGCTTGCTCTTCACAACTCCTTTCAGACAGTTTTTCTTCCTACTTCCCATATATGCCAGTTCCACTGGAATGCGTATAATCAGATAATAACCAGCACTAACATTTACTGCAATCTGCTGCTGTCCTTTTGGGGAGTGCTCCTACTCTTTCTGTTGAAGCTTTTACTACCCGCTTAATCCTCTTCCATCACAAAATGATCTCTCCCATATCCTGGGTCTCCTTACCTCCAGTTATCTTCTAACCCATATCAGCTACCCATTTTTTTGAAGTTTATTTTATTTTTATTGAAGTATAGTTGATGCACAGTAATATTAAAATAATATTAATATTATAGTTGATGTACAGTAATATAAATGGGTATATATCAGCTACCCATTTCTATGATCCAACCATAGATATCATCATTTGCAAGAGCTACATTCTTTAAAATCTCAATTTCAAGCATTGCACAGACCACCATGTTTACAGCTCATTCCTCCATTTTTGATCCTACACCGTGAGCTCCAATCCATTGACAGTCCCACTTTAGCTCTTTGTTTTATTCATTTCCTCACATTCTTCCATGACTGGCTTTGTTTTAATAGGCCAATCAGAGGCATCACCCTCAGTTTAGTTTCCCCTTTGTCTTTTCAGTCCTACCAACTTGGCAAGACCTCAACACTAAGTTATATTTAACTTGCCTCCTGCCTACTACCTATAATAGGGTTGGAGAAAACCAAATATCCAGTTTGACTGATCTCACTTTAAATTCACAACTACAACCTCAAGTGGGTCATCAGGGTTGTCTAGGAATCCTCTATTTCCCAAGTAAATTGATTCTTTCACTTCCTGAGACAAATGTTTCATATCTTCTCGTTCTTCAGAGTTATAAAATTTACCCTCCATTCTGAGCTGATGTCCTTGACTCATATTTTACTACTAAAAGGCAAAGAATAAGGAAGGAATGCTTACCTAGGTCCAGCATTAAAACTCCCTACCTGTATCTGAACCCGTATACCCTGCCTTACTCCTGTTAGAATGAATGACTCTTCATTATCCTATCTGATGTCCATTTCTCCATTTGTGCAGTGAATGACATTTCCTCTGACCTAGTCAAGAACATTGTTCCTGCAGTTGTTCCTTTTCCCTCCTGAAGAATTGATTGTTCCCTTCCTACTTGATTATTCTTATCAGTCTTTTATTTAAAAAATTATCTTGCTCCCATATCTCTATTTGGATACCCCGTTTTTCTGCTCCATTTTAGAGAAAATGTCCTCAAAAATCTCGGTTATATTCACTGTCTCTGTTTTCTCTCCTTTCTTTCTTTCTTGAACTTACTCCAGTAAGTTTTTCTTCCCACTAATTCACTAAATCTTCTGTCACCAATAAACTTCACATCGCCAATTCTACTGACTTATTTATAATCTTCATTTTATTTGATTGCATAATAGCAAAGACCATGCTTGATCATTCCTTCTTGAATACTTTCTTTAGCCTCTAAGACAATATGTCCCCCCTCCCCCGCACTCTGACTGTTCCTTCCCAGTCTCCTTGGGTAAATCTGCTCATCTTTATAACCTCTCAATATCACAGATCCCCAAGTCTCAATGATCAGATTTTTCTTTCTCTTGTGTTCATCTAGTCTAGTTGTTTTCAATATCATCTTGAGCCCCAGTCTTTCCAATGATATTCAGACTCATTCAATCTCTACACCTGAATTGATAACAGACATCTCAAATTCAATCTACCAAAACCTCGAGTCTTTTACTCTGCTTTTCTCAGAATTATCCCCATTTTAGTAAAAGGAAATTCTGTCTACCCAGTAGCTCAAGGCCAAAAAACTTAAGAATTATCTTTGATTCTTCTCCTTCTTTCTCAATTCCTCCTCTCTTCTCACAATCCCAGTTCAGTTTGGTGGCCAAACGTGTCTGTTCTTTGAAATATAGCTAGGATCCCATTACTTTTCATGCCTCTCCTGATACCAAGATATTATTTCAAATGAACTACTGCAATAGCTTTCTAACTGGTCCCTGCCCTTTCATTTTTGTTCCCTTACAATCTAATCTCTCCAAAGAAAACAGAGCAGTTCTTTAAAAAATGCAATAATAATCAAGTGACTCCTCTGTTCAAAAATTTCCAAAACTTTTCCAGCTCCTCCAGAATAAATTGCAAACTCCTTAGCCTCAAGGTCATATATGATTTATTTATCCAGACTCCAATTTCTCTTCTCTTAACCTTATTCCTAACACTCACCCCTGAGCTCACTGTACCAGCCATACTAGCTTCCTTTCCATTCATTACACAGTGAGCCACGTTTCTGTCTCAGGTCTTTGCATCTCTTGGGGACCCTTCCTCTGACCTACAAGCTCCTCCTTATCTACATGACTTACTACCTCGTTTTATTTTGGTCTCTATTCTAAAGTTGCCTCTTTGGTGAGGTCTTTTTCAACCACCTTATCTAAAAGAAGACACTCTTTCGTCTATCCCTTTATCTTCCTTTAACTTTTCGTTATAGCACTCAACTCCACTGACTTATTTATTTTTATCACGGGTCTCTTCCAATTAAAATATAATCATATGAACATGACTCTGGTCTGTTTTATTCACTGTTACCGCTTATTATCTAGAAAATGACCTGTTGTATAAAAGGAGCTCAATAAATATTTATTATGTGAATGAGTGAATAAATCCAGGAATATCATTTGCCAGTTCACAAGATAAGACCACCAATGATTGTTTTTAAAAGAGCGTTTTTATTACATCTTATGGTGGCAATAAATAACAATTATTTTGAAGTCTTATTCAGTATTTTTTAGTAAGCCTTTTTAAAAATGAAAGCACATCATGCTCATGAACTTTCAGGTATAGAAAATGAGACATTGAGAAGCCAAACAGAGAAGGGAAAGGGAACCTTGTAGTCAGTCATTAAGTTAGAAGATTTCATAAAGACTACTTGAAAGGGGCACTGCTAATATACATTTGGAAGAAGCCACAGATATCTCCCATAAAATCCTTAGGATATATGTAAAGGGGTTGGGGGAGTAAATATAAAGGATGTCTGTGTTATCTGAGATTTTATTTTTGCCTTTTTTTTAATTAAAGTGTAGTTGGCTTACAATGTTGTGTTAGTTTCTGGTATATAGCAAAGTGATTCAGTTATGTAAATATATACACATATACACATATATATTCTTTTTCAATGTTATCTGAGATTTTTACCTTGTACAATTCATGGCTGAAGTTTCAGTGATTAAGGAAGTGATGATTTCCTTATGAACATTTAACTCTTTATAATTCTAAGTATTCTGTACATTTGGCCAAATCTCATACCTTTACTCTGAGCCATCAAACCCTTTCACTGTGACTCAGTGTATTCCCAGTCATGACACAAAAAACATTAGTAAAAACTACTCCATTCCATTCATGACTCAGTTTGAAGCCCCGCCACTTTCACACCACCATCTTCATTCAATCCATTGATATTAATTACATCCTTTACCACCCCCTCCATTTCTTTAAATTATTCTTACCTGCTTTAGCTATAATGGTCTGAGTACCAGAGCTCCCTTTCAAATACCATCTCCTGTCTCCTTGTCATTCTTGTCTTTCAGTTCTTTTTTGGAAAAACAGCAACATTAGGTAAAGACAGCTCTTCATTTGCTCATTACCTGCAGTTGAGAAGCTGGATTTAATGGAAAATATACATTCACATGGACATTATATTTATAACCACCAACTTCAAATGGGCTTTTGGAAATGTCTTTGCTGGTCTTCTTGATTGGGTATTTTCTTATTTCATTCATTTCTGTTCTCTATTTCCTTCCTTCTATTTCCTTTAGATTTTATTTGCTATACCTTTTCTGTATCCTTGTGATGGCTTCTTGATTTTTAGCATTTCTTCATTTTTAATATATACTTTTAAGGCTATAAACACTTCCCATGCGTTTAACTGTTTCTCACATATTTCCATATGCTATATTTTGAGGACCATTTTAGCCAAATATTTTCTAATTTTTGTGATTTCTTTTTTCTATCAACTTTTTGAAAGGAGATTCATATTTAGAACATTTAAGGTTTTTTTTCTAGTTATTTTTATTAGTTTTTAAATTAATTCCACTGTGTTCAGAGAACATACTGTATATGATTTTTGAGATTTAATGAGACTTCCTTTAAGGCCAGCCATGTAAGGAATTTTTAAATATATTTTGTTTCGACATGAAATGATTATAGACTCTGTAGTTATTTGGTGTCATGTTATATGTGTGTCACTTACCTCAAATTTATTCATTATATTATTCAAATATTCTGTGTTTTTTATCTGTTGATTCTATTAGCTACTAAAAGCGTTGTTACAACCTCGGGCAGTGATTTGTATTTTTTCTCCTGTTGTCCTCCTGTTATATATTGTGAAGCTCTGTAACTGGAAGCATATAAATTTAGAATTGTTGTATCCTCCAGTAGACTTTTTTTTTATCATTATGAAATAGTCTTTTCTCTGGTAGTTCTTCTTGCTTTAAATTCTATTTTATCTGATATTAATACAGCTACATAGCCAAAACAGCTTCCTTCTTATTGTTTCTCTGAGAGAGAGGTTTTTTCAACCTTTTGCTTTCAACCATTTTGTATCCTAAGAGGTAAGATGCATGTATTGTAGTTGTTATAGCAGGTGCTGTATATGCTCCATCCATGTTCCCTTGGATCACTCTACCATTTCTGTGCATGCCAGCCTATCTTCCAACAGCCAGCACTTGCATCTTTTTTTGAGGGCTACCCTTAGGCTGCAACACCTGCTTTGTCCATAGACAAAGGTGTCAGGAAGTACCTGAGAGTTAACACTCCCCAGAGGCTGTCTTTAGCCAATGACTGACAGGTGTGGGAGTATGAATACTTCAGCTCCCTTGACCTTTGGCAAGGTTATGCATTTTGCACTGCATTCTAGGATTTCCTCACTGGATTAAGCACCAATCATGTCCTTTTGTAGCTGGCTTAATACCATCCACTTCAAAGGCTGCCTTGCCTTCCCTGTATCACATCTTCCTCTCCTATTCATGTTCCCTGCATCTTCCAATAAACTACTTGCAATTGATTCCTCAGCACAGGTTCTGCTTCTGCAGAACTCCAAAGTATGATGGAGGGACTTTTTAAAAACCTAGTTTGATAATCATTGTCTATTAATTCAACTATTTAGTTATTTTACATTTAATACAATTGCTGTAATAAGGACTTACATCTACCATCAACTATCTGATGTCTATTTATGCCACTAGTTCTGGGCTTTTTTTTGCCTTTTTTTTATTTTAAGGGTTTTTAAACGTTCTACCTCTCCCGCATTAGTTCCTTAGTTTTGCTGTGTTTAATAATTTTTCATTATTACAACATGCATTTTGACATATTAACATCTGATTATAAATTAGTACTTTTACCATTTCCTATAGCTGGCATTTTATTGAGAACTTTAGTTATTTAATGCTCAGAGTAACCCAATGAACACCAAGCTCTGTAACTGCAGCCTTGATTATAGAGATGAAAAGAAAGGGAATAACCCTGGCAAAAGTGGGAAGTTAGCAATGTCTGTCATCATTACACTCATATCATATGGCCTTTTTCTTTTGATTGCTCAAAAGTGATCAGTACCATCTAAACATTCATCTATTTAAAATTTTCCATTTATAAGAGTAATAACCTCGTAATTATAACCCTGTTGCAGAGATAGTACATCAGGTTTTCAGAATTTGATGACATTAAATTATTGAAACATAAAACTAACTCCCTTTGCTCATTTTCCACACTTATCAGAAGTCTTTTCTTTATATCTTAGATTTTCATGTAAATTTGTTACAGGAGTAAATGCATTGATTAGGCTGATGCAAATGTATGTCACACTTGGGACTTCCCTGGTGGCGCAGTGATTAAGAATCCGCCTACCAATGCAGGGGACACGGGTTTGAGCCCTGGTCCAGGAAGATCCCACATGCTGTGGAGCAACTAAACCCGTGCACCACAACTACTAAGCCTGCACTCTAGAGCCCGCGAGCCACAACTACTGAGCCCATGTGCCACAACTACTGAAGCCTGAGCGCCTAGAGCCCATGCTCCACAAAAAGAAAAGCCACCGCAATGAGAAGCTCACACACCGCAATGAAGAGTAGCCCCCACTTGCCGCAACTAGAGAAAGCCTGCACGCAGCAACGAAGACCCATTGCAGCCATAAATAAATAAAAAATTTTAAAAAAGTGTTAAAAGAAATTGTAAAAATAGTATGCCCCACTAGATAATACATAAATAATATATAAAATCCATTTTCTCATTGGCAATGGTCTCAGATCTTTCCTTGTCACTAAGATGTGAATTACTTATGGTGGCTTAAAATGTTGTTTACATTGCAGGCACTCATATCAAATAGAGGCAAAGATTTAGGTTAAGAGAAGAAAGTTCTTGCCAGTGACCTTTCAGAAGCCAGTAAGAAATGGTGAATTGGGGCAATGAAAAGGACTTGAGATCATATCACCTGGTCACATTCTCTACCACTATGTAAGATTCATTTTGATGATTTGAGAGAAAGGTAATTGAACTTGGAGTGATCCAGAATTGGATTCTCTTCTGTTACTAACCAAATGTGGATCATGTGGATCATGGGAGATATTGCAATTGTTATACTCTTGAGCTATTTTTAGGAGCAAACTTTATCATATATGTGAAAGGGTTTTAAGCAAACTAGGCTTTAAAAGACCATGTTGCTGCTTATTCTTTTTTTTTAAATTGAAGTGTAGTTGATTTACAATGTTTCAGGTGTACAGTAAACTGATTCTGTTATATATATATATATTTTTTTTTCAGATCCTTTTCCATTGTAGGTTATTATAAGACATTGAATATACTTCCCTGTGCTATACAGTAGATACTTGTGGCTTATCTCTTTTATATATAATAGTATGTATATGTTAATCCCAAACTCCTAATTTATCCCTCCCTCCCTTCCCCTTTGGTAAACATGTTTGTTTTCTATGTCCACGAGTCTACTTCTGTTTTATAAATAAGTACATTTGTATCATTTTTTTTAGATTCCACATATAAGTGGTATCATATAACATTTGTCTTTCTCTGTCTGACTTCATCTAGTATGATAACATCTAGGTCCATCCATGTTGCTGCAAATGGCATTATTTCATTTTGTTGATGGCTGAGTAGTATTCCATTGTGTATATATACCACATTTTCATATTCAGTACTTGTGATTGGTCTGTTCATATTTTCTATTTCTTCCTGGTTCAGTCTTGGAAGGTTGTACTTCTAAGATTTCTAAGAAGAACTTGTCCATTTCTTCCAGGTTGTCTATTTTTTTGGCATATAGTTGCTTAGAGTAGTCTCTTATGATACTCTGTATTTCTGTGGTGTCTGCTGTAACGTCTCCTTTTTCATTTATTGATTTGAATCTTCTCCCTTTTTTTCTTGATGAGTCTGCCTAAAGGTTTTCAATTTTGTTTATCTTTTCTAAAAACCATCTTTTAGTTTTGTTGGTCTTTGCTATTGTTTTCTTCACCTCTATTTCACTGATTTCTGTTCTGATCTTTGATTTCTTTCCTTCTGCTAACTTTGGGTTTTGTTTGTTCTTCTTTCTCTAATTCCTTTAGGTGTGAGTTTAGGTTGTTTACTTGTGATTTTTCTTGTTTCCTAAGGGAAGATTCTATTGCTATAAACTTCCCTCTCAGAACTGCTTTTGTCACGTCCCATAGGTTTTGGATTGTAGTGCTTTCATTGTCATTTTTCTCTAGGTAAGTTTTGATCTTCTCTGACTTCTTCAGTGATCCATTGGTTGTTTTGTTGCATATGGTTTAAGTCTCCACGTGTTTGTGTTTTTTACAGTTTTTTTTCCCTGTAATCGATTTCTAATCTCATAACACTGTGGTCAGAAAAGATGCTTGATATGATTTTAATTTTCTTAAATTTACTGAGGCTCACTTTGTGGCCCAGTATGTGATCAATCCTGGAGGAAGTTCCATGTGCACTGGAGAAGAATGTGTGTTTGGCTGCTTTTGGATGGAATGCTCTATAAATATCAATTAAGTCCACCTGGTCTACTGTGTCATTTAAGGCCTGAGTTTCCTTATTGATCTTCTGTCTGGATGATCTGTCCATTGATGAAAATGGGGTGTTGAAGTCCCCCACTATTATTGTGTTACCGTCAATTTTTCCTTTTATGGCTGTAAGTATTTACCTTATATATTGGGGTGCTCCTACGTTGGGTGCATATATATTTACAATTGTTATATCTTCTTGGTTTGATCCCTTGATCATTATGTAGTGTCGTTCTTTGTCTCTTATAGCAGTCTTTATCTTAAAGTTCATTTTTGTCTGATAAGAGTATTGCTATTGCAGCTTTCTTTTGATTTTCATTTGCATGGAATACCTTTTTGAATCCCCTCACTTTCAGTCTGTATGTGTCCCTAGATCTGAAGTGGGTCTCTTGTATACAGCATATGTATGGGTCTTGTTTGTGTATCTGTTCAGTCAGTCTGTATCTTTTGGTTGAAACATTTAATCCATTTACATTTAAGATAATTATCGATATGTATGTTGCTATTGCCATTTTCTTAATTGTTTTGGATTTGTTTTTGTAGGTCTTTTTTCTTCCCTTCCTCTTTTGTTCTTTTCTCTTGTAATATGATAACTAACTTTAGTGTTGTGTTTCAATTCCTTTTTCTTTTTGTGTATATCTATTGCAGATTTTTGGTTTGTGGTTACCATGAGGTTTTTTTTTTTCTTTTGCTGTATGTTGTGGCCTCTACTGTTGTGGAGCACAGGCTCCGGACGCACAGGCTCAGCGGCCATGGCTCACAGGCCTAGCCGCTCCACGGCATGTGGGATCTTCCCGGACCGGGGCACGAACCCGTGTCCCCTGCGTCGGCAGGTGGACTCCCAACCACTGCGCCACCAGGGAAGCCCGACCATGAGGTTTTGATATAGCCGTCTATATATGAACAAGATTGTTGTAAGTTGCTGGTCTTTTAATTTCAAATGACTTTCCGATATCCTGCATTTGTGCTCTCTTCACAGTTGCTGGGTTTTGGTATCATATTGTGTGCAGATGATTTCCTACCTTTACTTCATGTTTGCCTTTACTGGTAAGCTTTTCCATTTGTACTTTTCTTGTTTGTAGTGGTGGCTTTTCTTTTTCTCTTAGAGAAGCTCCTTTATTTGCTGATAATTTTTGATGAGGTTTGTCTTGCAGAACTTTTTGAAGAGTTTCTCTATATTGTGAGATAATGTGTTGTAGGATTTTTTTTTTTGTCTTTGTTTAGTTTTAGAATCAGAGAAGTCCAGATCTCATATGGTGTTCCCTCTTCTATTTTATGAAAGAGGTTGTGTAGAACTGGTGTTAATACTTTAAATGTTTGGCAGAAGTTACCAGTAAATTCTGGGCCTGGAGTTTTCTTTTTCAGAAGATTTTAAACTACAAACTCAATCCCTTTAACAGTTACAATACTGTTTGTTATGTATTTCATGTGTGAGTTTTGGAATTTGTGGCTTTTGATGAATTAGTTGGTCTATTCTTTGTTGTTGAATTTACATGCAAAGACTTGATGGTAGTATTCCCTATTAACTGTCTAATGTCTGCAGGACCTGTATTGGTATCCCATCTTTCATTTCTGATGCTGATAATTTTTGTCTTCCTTTTTCTTCATCATATTGCTATAGATTTATCAATTTTATTGATATTTTCAAATAACCAGCTTTTGAGTCCATTGATTTTCTTTGTTTATTGAGCTTTGCTCTTATCTTTATTTTCTTTCTTCTGCCTGCTTTAGGTATGTTTTGCTGTTCTTTTAAACATAGGATCTTATATACTGATTTAAGACTTCCTTTCTAGTATAAGAATTTTATGTATACTTTTTTCCCTAGCATTGCTTTAGCTGCAGCCCACAAATTTGATAAGTTGTATATTCATTTTTATTTGGTTCAAAGTAAATCATCACTTCCCTTGAAACTTCCTTGACCCATGGGTTATTTAAAAGTGTGTAGTTTAGTTTTCATATTTTTGTGTATTTCCCTTTTATCTTTGTATTTTTATTTCCAATCTAAATCAACTATGGCCAGAGAAAATACTTTGTATGATTTAAATTATAGATTTAGTAAGACTGTTTTTTGACCAAGATTATTATCTATCTTGGTAATTTTTCTATCCTCACTTAAAAAGAATGTATATTCTGCCTTTGTACAGAATGTTATATAAATATCAGTCAGACCCAATTGATTCATAGTACTGTTCAGTTCTTCTGTGCCTTTACTGATTTTTTCCTACTATTTTTCTTGATTACTGGGAGAGGAATATCGAAATCTTCAACAATCATGAATTTATCATTCCTCCTTTCAGTTCTGTCAGTTTTTATAGCATGTATTTTGAAACTGATGTTGTTTGCATACACGTTTAAAAATTTGTCTCTTTTGTGAATTGACTTTTATCATGATATTATGTCCATTTTTATCCCTGGTCATTTTCTTTGCTCTGAAGTCTACTTATCTAACTTTCATATAGTCACTATGTGAAAGTTTTCCTTTTGGTCATTTTAAAATTGATTATGACAATCTCTATATTTAATTGATATTCCAAATTATATTTAATATAATTGTCAGCATATTTCAAAGTCTTCCATTTTTAATTTGTTTTTTGTTTAATCTCTTTTCAGTTCTTTTGTTTCCTCCCTTTCTGCCTTCTTTTTATTTATTTGGATACATTTTAATATTCAATTTTAGATTGCATCTAGAATTTTTGTTTTTTTACTGTTTCTCTTTGTATTTTTAGTGTTTTATTCTAGAAATTGCAACATATTAAATTTTCAGTCTGTTTGACCAATATTTTGTCATTTAATGTGCAACGTAGAAAACTTCTACTTTTTATGTCCCTTAACTATCCTTCTTCTATATTGTAGTTATCTTTTATATCCTGAAAATCTTATTAGACAATGTTATACATGTTGCTTTTAACCAGCAAACACATTTTGTAAAACATAAAATAAGAATATTCAACTCTGTTTAGCACGTTAGCTGTTTCTTCTGTTCCTCCTTCATTCTTGATGTTCCCAGTTTCCTTCTGCTATCATTCACTTCTATTTGAAAAATTACCTTTAGCAATTCTTTTAGAGAGTATGCTGAAAGTGAATTCTCTAAGTTTCTTTCATCTGAGAATGTCTTTATTTTACTTTTATCTCTGGAAATATTTTTGCTGGATATGGAATTCTTGGTTGATAGTTCTTTTCTTTTAACACTTCAAAAATACTGTACCTTTTCCTTTTGTCTGTACAGTTTCTTATAAGAAATCCAAAGCCATTTGAATCATTGTTCCCCTCTAGATAATATGTCATTTTAAGAAAAAATTGCCTTCATGATTTTTTTTTCTTTGTCTTTAGTTTTCAGCAGTTTTATTATGTGTTTGTGTATGGATTACTTTGAGTTTATCCATTTTGGGACTCACTCTACTTAAGTCAGTAGGTTCACGTCTTTCACTGAATTGTGAAGTTTTCACTCATTATTTCCTCACTTTTTTTTCTGCACTGCACATTTTTTCTTTCTATCTTAGACTACAATGATATGGATAGTAGGCTGTTACTGTTTCACAGGATCATTCTTTTTGATTGGTTTCCTTTCAGTTGTTCTGAATGAATAATTTTTATTGACCTATCTTCTAGTTCACAAACTCTTTCCTCTACGTCTCAATTTTTGCTATTGAAATTGACCATTAAAAAAATTCAGTATTTGTTTTTTGCAGTTCTTAAAATTCTCTTTGATTCTTCTTTATAGTTTCTTTCTTTGCTGAGATTTCTACATTTTTTTGTTTGAAGAGCATTCACTCTAAAATATTGAAGCATATCTGTAATAGCTACTTTAAATTCTTCAGATAATTCCAACATCTGTGTATTCTTAGTGTTGCCATGTATTATTTGTTTGCCAAGTAATTTTAAGTTGTCTCCTGAACATTTTGACTATTGTTTTATGAAACTCTAGGTCTTATTTAAATCCTACAGGGAATGTTAACTTTAAATTTATTTTTACCTTTCAGCAGGCACTTGACCTATTTAGGTTCAGGCCACAGATTTTGACTATTCTTTTGTGTGGTGTGGTTTCAATGTCAGTTCTACTTTCAAAGGTTTTGCAATGTTCAGTATATCTGTTCCATGAGTGGACCACTCAGTGGCTAGTCTGGGACCTGGGTGGTGATCTGTCCCATTGTTCAGTTCTCAAAGACTATGGAGTGCTTTTAAGATCTGATCCATGCATGTTCAGCTTGGGAGTATGGCTGAAAATTTATAAACAGTGCTATGGAGTCACTTTCATGAATCTCTTTTTCTTCCTCCTCATACTTTTTGATTCTTTGAGCCTCCTCTTTTCTGTGCTCCAGCTAGAAAGCTGGAAGTTTATTTACCCTCATATGCCACACATTTCCCATGGTTGTCTCTGCGCCTGAGACAGAGATACTGCCTCCAAAAGGCAATGGAGTTTTGTCCCATTCTCTTTGGAAAACAGCTTTTCCTATAAAGGAAGGTCATGCTTGCTCAGAATTTTAGCCTCCATAGGCTCCTGTTTCTGCCACTGTTGGTGCCACCATTGCCAGATTGGTTTGGGGCTGGAGTGTGAGAATGGAGAAAAAGAAATGAAAAATGGAGGTGTTTCAGTCATTTGTTTTGACCATTAGGAGGTACTTTGTTTGAGCCAGAAGTAGAGAACTTCTGGAGCTCTTTCTGTCTTCTTGGGGTGTGTTCAGTTGAGATCATGGATATTAAAGAAAAAAAAAGATACACTAACCAATGGTTTGGTAGTACTTCAAATTCTAATCTTCTTCCCATTGTACTATTATTTAATTCCACATATCTTAAATAGCTGTTCTGTGCATTCTGTCCAGTTTTCATAACTGTATTTTGAGGGAGAGACAGGATGAAATTGTGCTTACTTCTTCTTACCCAGAAACAAAGTCTCATGGAAAAAAAAATTTTAAGGTAGGTGTTTAAGTGCTGTTGGTATCTTATTTTTATATACCTTATAACCATTTTTAAAGGAGCTGTTGGAAGAAAAGGCAGGAAGGATTTCTTTAAAAAAATTTTTTTTATTTGTGGAGTTTACAAATAAAACTTTTTTTTAACATCTTTATTAGTATTGATCAGTTTTTCTCTGCTGCTCTGAATTCTTTCATGCTGTAAAATCAGCAAAAATAAATTGATTATTTGAGGGGTAATCATGCGAATACTTGGCTTCTTTTTAGATTTAGCTCATCACTCTAACTAAAAAGCCCAGCATTATCTACTACTCTCATGTGTTTAAAATTATTCCTATCAAAATGGGTTAGAGATAGTCACAGAAACTTCAAGATGCATGTCAACAGAAGAACATTTAACTCTTTAGAGCCTATGTTCAGTTTAATGTTAAAATCTTCGTCTATTTTATGATGACAATTAGCCCAGTGCATGCCACAAAACAAATATTTAAAACATATTTGCTCAAATTTTTGAAAGAGTAAACCAGTGCATTCAATTCGTAAAGCACACATTAAATGTTTTTTGTGCACAAGACACTATGATGAATGGAAATAAAAAGATGACCAAGATATGCCTCTGACAACCAGAAACTCTCAGTGGGAAAGCCAGATGTGCAAAAAACTTACTATAGGGAAGAATGAAACAAATGAAAAAGAGATATGTCAGGAAACTTTATCAGAAGGAAAAATAAAATATGAGGAGATATAAAAATATTTTTGTTAAATCAAATGAAAATACCACACACAATCTTTCTGATTAAAGTCAGTGTAATCCATGGGAAGAACACTTAACTGGAGTCAGGAAACATGGATTCCTTTCTCTAGTTCTGCTATTATCTGTGTCTCTGATCTTACAGTCCATCGACTATCTCGATTGTCTTCACCATATCTTAAAAACAAGGGACTTAGCTAATGCTTATGGTCACTCATAGCACAAAATTTATTTTATTATTTTATGTAAAAATTCTCTATCAAGAATTAATACTGTTATTTTGTAACTTTCACTTCAGATTTTTTTTTAAGATAATATAAAAAATCACAAGTAGAGTTAGATCTTCCAACGCCTCCGTCTCTAATAGTAGTTACTTTTTTTTTCAGAAACTTGCTACTTAATTTTACTGTGGTAATCACTTCACAATACATAGGTATATCAGGTCATCACATTGTACACCTTAAATTTACACAATGTGTTTTGTCAATTATACCTCAATAGAACTGGGGGATAAAAAAGAAACTCTGCTTTAGCCAGCTCTCAGAGCTGGTACTTTCTGTTCTTTGCTACTTTCCTTTCATTGACTTTCTTTGAATTTCCTGAGAATATTGTATGGTTTATGTCTCTGAGATCTTTCTCATTCTTTTCCATTCACCTGGGATACTCTCTCCAGGGACATGTCCACACCAATCTTGTGTCTAATTAGCTCCTCTTTGAATAAGGAAGGTATATTATCTTCTCCAAAACATTTTCCTGATGTCCCTATCTTTATCTTATGAGATGCCAAGGATATCTCTACTAAGTAGTTACTACTTTGAAGTTGGTTTATATATTTTTGGTCCAGTTTTTAATGTTTTGACTACCTGTTTTGTGTCCACATTGTTTTTATATTTTATATAACATTTCATTATACTGTGAATGTCTTTCAGTAGCTTGATTTTTGGAGGAACGGAACTTAATCTTTTCACTTAAATGTATGTATTAGAGATTTATTCTTGTAGATAACTATAATCAAAATAATTTATTGAATAGTAATATATTATAAGAATATCATACTATACCTGTCCACCACCTTTGGATTTTCACCCCCCTCCCCAGTATTTTTTATTAGAAATCATGCATATATCCTTCCTTGGGCCCATATGACGGATTGTCAAATACATATCTAGAACTAAAATTGGTGGATCCTAGTATAAGTATATTTTGAAGTTCATTAAACATTGGTAAACTGCTTTCCAAAGTGATTTTATTGTCAGTGTTTGAGAATTCTGATTTCTCCACATACTCTCTGATTCTTGTTATCTGACTTTTATAATTTTGGGGGTGTGAAATACTATATTATATCCTAGAGTTTTGGGGTAAACATCTTTCATAATGCTGGGCAAATCCTCTACTATTCTGGTTTGCTAAGAATTAGTTGTTATTTGATAGGTTTTTGGTTGTTTGTATAGTTCATAATAATGTTTCTGTCATAATTTTGTTGACCTATATTAGATTGTTATGCCAGTGAGAAATAGGGTGCCATGGTTTGCTTTGGACAGTATTTGTACCCACTTTCCCAGTCTAATTAATAGCACCCCGTTTCACCCACAGGAGTGTCTTAATTTGAATGATAATATAATCAAAATAAAAATTTTTTATCAAAAAATTTTTGAAACTACTGATACGATCATGGTTTTTTTATCTTCCATTAATGTGCTTAAACAGATTATATTATTAAATACTCTGAAATTAAACAATTCTTATATTTCTGAAATAATCCTTACTGTGTTTAAGGACATATCAGACATTGTTAGATTTAGATTGCTAATATGTTATTTAGAATTTTTGCATTTATATTCATCAGTGAGGTTTATTTCTAAAATTCTTGTCTAGGACCTAAATTTCGGAGGTCTCATTAAAAAAAAATAAGAGTTTTGCTTCTCTGTTTTCAGAGAAGTTTTGAAGTTAGGGTTTCTGTTGTTTTCTAAATTGAAGGTATAATTTATCAATACATTTTAATAATGGTAATAACCAAGAGCATAAAAAAGATTGTAGATATTTTACTTACCTTTGCTGAACCTCAGTTTCCTTAATGGTGATACTAACCACATCTGCTTTATATGTTTCCTATGAGGACCAAATTACATAACATGAAAAGCACACATTTGGTTTAAATGTTAATTAAAATTTAAAAATTTAGAATGGTAACAGATTGTTGAGGATTTTGACTGAATGGCTATAAGATAATGACATTAAAGCATAGGAGTTTGGACATAACCAATCAGCGGAAATAATCCAGAAACTAAGATGGACGACAGAAACGCTGTTGTTTAACCAGTGTTCAACCAGCCTCTCGCATCCAGAGGCTTTTATGAAAGGGCACTGGTGTAGGTTTTATGTTTATATCCAGGCGTGAGTTTGTATGCCCAAAGTCAATTTAACTATAATTCGGATTGATTTTAGATACAGCACTGTTTATTCTAGTCATAGGCCTTTCTATATTATACTTGCCAGAGGCAAAAAACTTTGGGATGTTGGATTTCATGTCAAGCCAAATGATTTTAATTTGTTAACATTTTGAAGCAGCAAAAACAAAATGCTGACTGAGAAACAAAATGCCCCCAGCAGATATAACAACTCCATTAAATAAATTTTATATGGTCACCCAGGATGCATCTGGACCATCTTATCCTCTCTCCAATTGCTATGTGCTGAGAAAGTACAAACGGAGATAGTTTCCTAAACAGAAATGTATCATGGTATCTAAGTCACACATTATGTTCAAAAAACTATTGGGAATTTAGAGATAGCTATTGTCAATAGCCCTAGATTCCAAGTCAAGAGAATCTGTAGTCTTCTGCCTCTGTCAAATTTGGCAACTTTACTCTGTCTGCCTTATTTTACAAATATGTGAAAGTGTCCATGTATATCAGACAACTACTTTTCTTCATAAGATTACTATGGAGATCAAATATCAGTGTCTCTGTTGTACAACAAAGGGATTAAAGTATTGTATTAGTTAAGATATTAATTACAAAGACTCTGACAGATAAGCCTCAAATTTTCAGTGGCTTAATTCAAGAAATTTTTAAAGTTTTTATCTTGCTGGAGTGACTGTTCTTCAAATTAAGACACTTGTGTGAGTGAAAGGGAATGCTATTAATTAGACTGGGAAAGTGGGCACAGAGACTGTCCACAGCAAATCTGGGCACCGTGTTTCTCACTCTCATAACAGTCTAATACAGGTATTTCTGGTCAGGTGGCTTTTTTTCCAGTAGTGAACAAGAGGCTAAGTTCCTTTTAGATTTTGGCTGTGTCATCTTCCACCTATGGATTACAAAACCATTCTAATGGCAGTCATATGCTAGTAAACGATGTCTCCAAAGAAGAAGAAGAAGAAAAAAAAGCCAGCCCTAATGTGTAGCATTTGCTGATTGCTTTGGTGTAAATATTCTCATGATGGTAAATTTCAAACTGCCAACAATTTAACAACTGGCTCAAAAACATCATTGGATATTTAAGAGTGGGCTTTTGTGGGCTGTAGAATCCAGCTCCAGAGTGTAACTGACAAGGTGTCTTCTTCATTCCACTCAGCTGGTATGGAAAGAAAGCATAGAAAATTATGTGTGGGAGATTTTTTATGGGCCAGACCTTGAACGTGAGCTTATTATAATCACTTGCAATCCTCTGGTTAGAATTCAGTCACATGCAATGACCGTGACTGTGGTCTGCGTACCCAGGAGGATGCAGAACTGGGTCACATAAACAGCAAGCCTGCCTCTGCCACAGCTAGATGATCTCCAGGACTACTTCTTGTTGTTAAATACTATAAAAACAGGACTATGAACCTCCAGTTTTCTGTCCCCTAATAATGCAAACACTTGATCTTATATGTACTTGGGGTGGCGGGGGGAGGATTGAGTGATCATCTGTAATTGAAAATACAGAATGTGAACTGAACATGTTGCTGTGTAGTAATTTTAGAAATAGTTGTCTTTAATTATGGCTTGATAGAATTACCCTATGTGTATTATCCATAAAAGAGCTATTTAATAGTTTCTATTAAATATTGAAACACTGTCTTCAAATCTAGAAATCAAGATGTGTTCGAAGTGCATTTTTAACTTTGAAATTTGTTCACATCTAGTGTCTCCTACTTGAATCACTTTGTGGTAAGGATTGAATTGACATTATCTGAAGTAAAAAAAAAAACAAAAAAGTTTCACTGGTAGCTCTACTAAAGTACTAAAGTGGCAGTAGTGAGCAAGGTGAGTAAAATAAAGCTACCTCTCATTCTGATAAAGTTTCCGTGTGTCAGTTTCAAAAATGAACTCGTTAATTTTGTAGCTAGATCTCCACTGATTTTGTCTTAGGATATGAGAGTGTGTATAATAAATTACATAAAACTCCTCTTTTGTTCAACTTGAATTTTAATCAATATTGATCAAACTCCTTTGAGTGTGGAAGTACGTATTGAATTGATGGAAGTAAGACAATTCAATATCAAATCCAACCATAATGGTATCATTATACTTTCTCCCAAACTCATTTTCAGGACATACTTTTTCTCATACAGTGAAATTCATTTGGATTTTTTTTTCTGATAACTGGTTAATTTGGTAGACAGTGTTCTGAAATGAAAATGTTAAAGTACAAAGAAGGTATTTTCAGGTTATAGGTCGGCCTGAAATTTGTCCCTTGCACAGCTTGTACAATATTTAACACATGAGTCTACATTCCATGAAGCCATTTACTTCCTTAATGTTTATGATCTATGTGGTGTAGAAACCAGTTTCCAGCAATAGGGAATACTGTGTAACAATCACTAACCTAAAACCAAAATGTCTGAGCTTGAAGCCTGACTGCCACTTAGTAGCTCTGTAATTTGGAGCAAGTCATTTTAATTTTTCTGTGACTCAGTCTCTCTTCTGTGAAATGGAGGCTGTAAAATTTGAGTCTGTGCTTCAAAGCTTTGTTATGAGAATTAAATGAGTCAACATATAAAAAATACTTTAGAATAATAGTACATGGTGGGTGTTTTACAAACATTATTAGTATAATTGTATTTATTATTTCTTGATGAGATTATAGTCAATTTTATATTTTCTTCAAAGTGTCTCTATTTTCTTTATTTTTTTCTAAAGTAAACATTTGCCCAGTTAGAAACAAGCAAAACCAAATGTTTTGATAATACTCTTTCATCTGAGGAGTTGAGATGATTTTGCTAATTTTAATCCCCAAGAGGTAAGCCACATTTAATCTAAATAATTAGTGTCATATAGTATAATGATTTTTCAAAGTTGAAATTTTGTGATAATAAAAAGTCAACAACTGCAAAATTAATTCCTGAATTAAGTACTAAGAAAAGTTTATAATTGACCCTTTTTACACCTTCAAGGGAAGTCACATGAACTGTTTTTTTCTGTATTTTTACCTTTCTTCTGTTCAAGAATTTCCTTTGTCCTGTGAATTTTAAGGTACTTTTACAAGAAAGCAATTTTTAGTTATTATTAAAGCAAATACTCTATTGGGTATTAGTTGGGTTTAGCTTTGTTTTTAGAAAGAATTTAAAATTTTGAATCTGTCACTGTGACCTATCACTTTCTTGTTATTCAGTTCCCTGGGGTCTCAACTGTAAACAACGCTGAAGTCTAAAAAATATAGGCACAAAGTAATTTGTTTTCTTTATGTGGGAAAACTCAACCTTGAGGGACACAAAGGCTTTTGATGCCTCTTGTATTTCTCTCAGATGTGATTGTCCGTAGCATATCATAGCCTTGCTTAGAAGCCTGAGTTTCTGGCCTCATTCTGCGAGCTATATATGTGTAATTTTTTTCTGTAAGAAAATGATCATTTAAAATCATAGTTTGAGAATTTTTAGTTCTTTATTTTTCACTTAGATTTAATATTAGTGTCTGATTGATACTGTTACTGACCACTTTTACATTTACATGCTATGTCTTAGAAAAATATAAATTTTAGTCTGGTGTCTGCCATTCATTAGCTGTATAAGCTTAGTTATGTCTAACTGCTCCAGTAAACTAGAATGTTATAGTTAGATGGGCTTGTTCCCTTCTTTCTGTAACAATCTATAGCTTATGAAATGTAACAACTCCCAGGATCCTTTTTGAAATGAGATAATCAAACCCCATGGCCTAGAATGTGGCCAGTGAGACTACAGACCAAGAAATCAAGTCTATGGAATTGGCAGCAAACATTGAACAGATGAAGTGCTATAGCAATATTAGATCAAAGCCAGAAGGATAGTGTCCTTGCTTATAGAAGTGTCCTGGGAACAGATAACGCATATGACAATATTTTGGAAATTCTAGAGTAGCATGCTGATGGAAGGTGATAGCATTGTTGTTGCATGACAGTATTATGGAGCATGGTAGGGCTGAGAGGAACTTAGCAACTTGCTAAGAGAGGCAGTTCATGTTTTGGTTAAGAACATGAGCTCTAGAGCTAGACTGCTTGGGGTTGGACTCCTGGAACCACCATTTACTAGCCAGATGATCTGGGCAAGTTACTTCATATTCCTGTGATACAGGTTCCCCACTTCTATAAATACTACTTTCTTCATAAGGGTTGTTGTGAGGATTAAATATTACGTATATAAGGTAATTTAAAAGGTTCCCTGAGGCACTGTAATTACTTTGTAATAGTTGTTGCTATTATTTTTATCAAGTCAAACTCCAGATTATTACAATTGGAAAATTTGGAATTGCAATGTTTTTCCCTATAGTCACTGAATAATTATTAATTTTAATAATAAGGATATTAAACCTTCATAGTTGCATTTGCAGCAAAATTTTCTGTCATCCAGTGATTTGCTTTTTAACTTAAAAACTTTATGTAGTCAAAATTATTGCTCTTTTCTAAAGGAATGTTTAAAGATGAAAAGAAAAAGCCCTTAAAATCACACCAACAGAATTTCATCTTTGTGTATTTCCTCCTTTCACATAAAATCTTTTATATTTCTCTTTAATCTTCATAATCATCACCTGCAGGGGCATCAACGTATTGTTTCATGTTGACATTGAATCTTGTAATTGATTTCTTTCTTTGCTTTGATCTCTGTTAAAATCAGAGGTGAAGTGTGTGGCCCAACTTTGGCACATATGCACAATACTTCTTTTAGAACTAAATTTGTGTAACTGATTAGTCATTACTGTATTTTTGTGATCTTATGTTGTAATTCTTTCACTCCTATAATTAATGCTGCAATAAACTCACTTCATAGTTTTCTTCTTCAATGAATCCTCTTAAAATAATAATAAAGCCCAATAATGAAACTGATAAGCAAGAAGCTGCTCTGTGTAAAGCAGGAATAGAATCCCAAACTCCCCACACACACACCCTTTCATCCTTTCTCTGGCATCTTTGGCAGAGGCCCAGATTCTGGAAACACTATTAAACCTAAACCCTTTATAGTTCACTTCCATATGTTCTAAATGTGTTCCTGGTTCAAATAAGACCATCAGAGACTTCAGTACTCTTGTCATTGTTTGGTCCCCTGGTAGAATTGTTTCACTGAGCTACACTTTAGAATACGACTCTGGATTTGCAGTATTTGCTCTAAGTGTACTAAAGGACTTTTCAAGTTCATTAAGGAGAATCACTTTTAGGAGGCTCCATGGGAGAAATTTTTCTCAAACTTTAATACTGGCAGGGAAAAATGAACTTTATTCTATCCATCGGTGTTTTATATTAGGGACACTGAATCTTGTTTTCTCTCTTCCCTTTGGTCTGTGCTTAGAGTTGAATTTGTGACCCAGCTCTAACCATTATACACAATACTTCTTTGTATAGTAGATTTATAGAAACTTTCTTATACTACTCTAGTTTTTTACTTCGTCTTGATTTCTTCATCTCTCTTGGAAACAACATATATGATTACTTACTGGTTTAAGTTCCCTGTAGTGAAATTACTGTGTGTGTGTGTGTGTGTGTGTGTGTGTGTATAAATGTTCTTGTAACCTTTTATATTGACTGTAGCCTTTGATTTGATAGAAGAATTTCCACCTTGCCTCACAGCTAACTTTATTACTAATTGTTCATGAATTAATTTCATAAAAATGAACCTAACACATCCAAGATGAACAATGCCTACCTCATGACCGTTGTGAACATTAAACAAGAGGATTTATGTGCAGTATGTCTAATATCTCTTGGTAAATACTACAGATGCATTAATAAGTATTAGCCATTAGAGTATTTTCTAGCCAGCCACATTACTGGTGCCTTTAGTTTCCATGTAATAAAACAGATTAAAGGTTACATTTGCAGCAAATGCCTCAGCAATAGAAAACTTATTTTTCTTTACTAATTTTGTCACCAATGTCCTAGAGCCCTTGGGCAAGTAATAGTTTCCTGTGGTGCACACTTTAGCCAGCTGGATTTATTCACACAAACCTTCCTCTGCCTATGCTGTAATTGTCCTTGTAAAATGGTCAAGAGCTATGGTTGAAAAAAATTAATGGCCATTAACCAAAACACAACAGGTTCTCAAATACATAAGCTTTGTAGGGCTTTGCTGCAGGTAATGAATGAAATTACTACACTGTTTATTTTCAACCAATAATTAGTTTTCAATTGTAAAAGGAGTTACTGCCAGGGCTTTTATTTATTGGGTTGACTTCATTCCACTTGAGGATAATGTAATGTTTACATGGAGTACCTGTGGTTTACTGTGAGGATTACTTTTGCACTCACATAGCTCTAAATGGTAAAGTAACACAGGTAGAGGCTATTAACATGTGCAGCCAAACTAACTGTCCACAAATGCAAAAGCAGTTTTAATTTTTTTAGTAACAGATTGAGCAATAAAGATGCGTCATCATTGTCTGAAACTGTGTTCTCCACCGTATGTGAAATAATTCTATTCCGGTTTTATTTGTAAGAAAGAGAAAAGAAATGAAAAGAGCCCACTTGTTATTCATCCCAACTTTAGAAAATGAATGTGTCTTTGGCTCACTATACTTTAGTTTTTAATTCCCTATTTGACAGTAAACCTATTTCCATAACACAGTGTCTATATTTCATGTTTTATTTGAAACATGTGCTCTTTTTTCAAGATAACAGCATTTAGCTGTTTTTGTTTATAGAGCTTTGTGTCATAGCATTGTTTGTCTCTTAGTAAAAAATCACTGTTAAAAGAGGATTTTTAGGATTGTTCCATTCTTGTGAAATGGTTATGCCCTTTGCCCATTATTTTTGAAGAAAGTCCAACTGAAAAGTAAGGATAGAGTCAATACATTTTTTTACAAATCTAGTTTATATGTGTACTCCTCAGACCAACCTCCAAAAAAAAAAACCCACCAACTTACCTCTAATGCTTTTGACTGGAGGTCATCCATTTTCTTTTCATCTCACTGAAAGTTTCAATTTGATCTCATGAAATTATAAAAATAACCCAGACATATTAATCATAAGAATGTCAGTACATATCAGACAAAATAGGCTTTAAAACAAAGACTGTAACAAGAGACAAAGAGTACATTACATTATGATCAAGGGATCAGTCCAAAAAGAAGATACAGCAATTATAAATATATGTGCACCCAACATAGGAGCACTTAAACACATAAAGCAAATATTAATGGACGTAAAGGGAGAAATTGACAGTAACACAATAATAGTAGGGAATGTTAACACCCCACTTAACATCAAAGGACTGATCATTCAGACAGAAAAGTAGCAAGAAAGTCCTGGCTTTAAAAGATACATTAGACCAAAGGGACTTCATAGATATATATATCTACATCTATATACCTATGTGTATAGATCTAGATAATATTCCATCCAAAAGCTGCAGAATATACATTCTCTTCAAGTGCACATGGAAATTCTCCAGGATAGATGATATGCTAGATCACAAAACAAGTCTCAGTAAATTAAAAAAAAAAAAAAACTGAAATCAAATCAAGTGTCTTTTCCAACCACAACATAAGATTAGAAATGAACTACAAGACAAAAAAAATGCAAAAAAACCCAAACAAACAAACAAACAAAAAAACCACATGGAGCTAAATAATATGCTACAAAATGACTAATGGATCATGGAAGAAATCAAGTACCTGGAGACAGATGATATGGAGCATTTTTCCTATGCTTACTGGTCAATTTATATTTACTTTTCTGAAACATTTATTCAAGTTTCATGGCCATTTGATAATCCAGTTGTTTTCCTTATGTTATTGATTGATAGGAGTTCATTGTACATTCTGAATACACTGTAAATCTGTTGTAAAGTACAAATTTTGAAAATATTTTTTCCAGGCCTTTGATCTGACTTATTAACAGCAGCTTTTGATGAACGGAAGTTCTTAACTTTGATAAAACTCAATCCTTCCCTTATTATTTTTTGATTAGTGCTTTTTGTGTCCAAGACATTTTTGCATACTGTAGAATATGAAGTTATTCTTTCATGATTCACTCTAGATGCTTTTATATTTTTAACTTTTCTGTGTAGGTCTATGAATCATCTCAGATAAATTATTGTGGTAAATGTGAGTTTGGGGTTAAGACTCTTTTTCGTCTTCCAGACTCTTACCCTGCACTATTTGCTGAAATGACTTTCTTTCTCCATTTAGTTGTACTGATACCTTTGTTGACAACCCGTTGACCATATATGTACTAATCTATTTCTGGATTTCCTATTTTATTCCATTGATCTGTACATCTATTGTTATGTCAGTACCACACAGTCTTGATTAATGCAGCTTTGTAGTACATCTTGAAAATAGGTATGCATGTCCTCCAATTTTGTTAATCTTTTTCAGAATATTTAGGCTATTCTAGGTTCCATTTCCACATATATTTTAGATTCAGTTTACCAATTTCTGTAAAAAGATAACTGGAATTTTTATTGTATTGCATTCAATATACAAGTCAAATAGGGGAGAATTGAACATAATATTATCTTCAAATTAATGAATATTGAATATCTTTCTAGTTATTCTGGGTTTTAAAATGCTCTCCAAGTAATGTTTTGTTTTCAGTGTAGGAATCTTGCACTTCTTATGTGAATGTTTTTCTAAGTATCTTACAGGTGTACAAATATAAATGGTATTATTTCATTTTCCAATCGGTTGCTGCTGGTCATAAAAATACAGTTGATTTTTGTGTATTAACCTTGTATCCTTTCATCTTGCTAAGTTAACTTACTAATTCTACTAGTTTTAAAATAGATTCCTTAGAATTTCTATGTAAACAGTATGTTGCTTCTAAAAAAAGGCAGTTTGCATCTTAATTAGCTGTCTATAAACTTTCTGCCTTTTCGCCTTGTCTTATTGTACTTGCTGAAACTTCCAGTACAATGTTGATTAGAACTTGTAAGAACACATCTTTGCCTTGTGGAAAGCATTCAGTATTTTACCATGAAGTGAGATGTTAGTTGTGGGGTTTTCATAGATATCCTTTTTTATCAGATTAAGGATGTTTCCTTCCATTTCTAATTTACTGAGAATTTTTTTAAAAATCAAATAGATGAATAAACTTTTTCAAATGCTTTTTCTGTATATATCATGATTTTTGTCTTTTATTCTGTTACTGTGGTAAATTACATTGATGGAATTTCAAATATTGAAACAGCCTGGTATACCTGAAGTAAACTCCTCTTGGTCATGATGTATTACCTTTTCTTTATATGTTGTTGGGTTGGAGTTGTGAATATTGTTTTAAGATATTTACATCTACAGTCTGGAGAAATGTTCGGTTTGCAATTTTCTTATATTTGTATATTTTTTTTAGTATCAAGGATATGCTGGATTCATAGTGTAATATTCCCTCCTCTTACATTCTGAATTTGTATAAGATTTTTATCTCTTCCTTAACTGTTTGATAGCATTACCAATAAAGGTAAATTTATATTTTGCTCTGCATAGTAACTTTTCATTAATGAGTTTCTTACGTTCATTTAATGATTTTTCTCCCTGTGACCTCTAATAGAAATTATCAGGATAATTCAGTTGGCAAATTATAATGTATTTAATTATAATTAAGATATCTACTGTGGCTGTCTTCAACTCTTGTTTATTTTTCTATTGCCATTTAATCTTTCACGTAATTTTCTGAACCTTCCATATGTAAATTTCTTCATGGTAAGGGTCTGTGTTCTATGCCTTGTATTATTCAGAATTCCTATGCTTATGGCATTTTGAGCACTTTGCAAATCCTTACTCATTTGATCTTCTGTCAAACCTCTAAAGAAAAATGTCCTTTATTTGTCTTTAGTTAATTCATTCAAATGTCAAGGGAGTCCCCTTAGTTTCGGTATTATTAAATTTGCTGATTAGCAAATCTCTGTTCTTCATTAAAATAGATTTTATCTCAATGCAGTTCTCATTCTACAATAAACATTTAAAATATCATCAGCTTCCTTAGGTAGATACTTCTGCAAATTCACAATTCTTAAACTTAATTTTTGTCATTCATTAATTGTTGTAGAAGTAAATGATTGAAAGAAAAAAAGAACCATCCCTGTCAATCAGCCCTTTTATTCCTCACTGGATGACTTAGAGAAAATTATACTTAAGATAATAAAATATATAAAACATAAATAACATATAAAATATAAATAAATAAAATATACTTAAGATGGTGAAATGTGATATAAATATTAAAAATGGACTTTGAAGAAATAAAAATTACGGAATGAAAATATAAAGTTTTTAAATTGTGAACTCAAATATATGTAAATGCCAGTTGGAAAAACAAAATTCCATTCCCTTACTTGGAACAATTCAGAAATGGTCATGTAGCCCAATTCGAACCAATGAGATGCTAGAAGATATTTGCAAAAGTTTGGTAGAATCATTTGTACTGTTAAGGGATAGCTTTCAGGGAGCATGTACAGCTATCCTTATAGATATAAAGAAGACAACATGTAAACCTTCCTTTTCCTCACAGCTACTTTAAGACCATTAAGTGAAACAGTTTTACACTGAAATGACTGCTGTGGTTAGCAGAGGGGAGTGATAACTAAAGCCTGGGCTCTCGATGATATTATTGAATCTCTCAATCAGCTAATCCTAAAAACTGCCCTATCTTTGGATATTATTATTTGGGTCAATTAATTACATTGCTGTTTAATTTAGATCGTTCTTGCAGATAAAAATATTCCCAATGTTATGACTTCATAATCCAGAAAATATAAAAAAATACATTGTGTGTATGTGTGTGTGTGTAGTTTTTTAGATTGAGGGGGTTTCACTTTTCTAAGTGACAACACTTAGGCAGCAATGGCGTGGAAACCACTAGAAAATGTACATGACATAGGGATAGAATTTAGAGAAGTATGGAAGATTTTTAAAGACCGAACAAACTGTGGTTTGGGTATTATATTTAGGGAGGAAGCCAGACTGAAAAAGATCAAGGAGAAAGCTGTCTCAGAGGAAGTGGGTAGATAATATCAGACTCATTTCAATACGGATATGAGTTGCAGATTAATTATCTTAAGTGCAAACTTTATAATTCTTTTTCTTATAAAATTTCCTATGTGGCCAAATCCAAAGGAAAAAAATATTAATTACTAAGTGGATGTGGTATTATATCAATAATTGCTATTTACCTAAGTAGGACATACATAGTTGAGCACAGTTTAAGTGATCAATAATTGTTATTTGGTTCTTTTTTTTTTTTAACATCTTTATTGGAGTATAATTGCTTTATAATGCTGTCTTAGTTTCTGCTTTATAACAAAGTGAATCAGCTGTACGTACATATATATCCCCATATCCCCTCCCTCTTGCATCTCCCTCCCACCCTCCGTATCCCACCCCTCTAGGTGAACACAAACCACCGAGCTGATCTCCCTGTGCTATGCAGCTGCTTCCCACTAGCTATTTTACATTTGGTAGTGTATATATGTCCATGTCACTCTCTCACTTCATCCCAGTTTACCTTTTCCCCTCCCCGTGTCCTTCCCCCTCCCCATGTCCCCCAAGTCGACTGTCTAGTAGGTCTGCGTCTTTATTCCCGTCTTGCCCCTAGGTTCTTCATGACCATTAAAAAAAATTTTTTTAGATTACATATATATGTGTTAGCATATGGTATTTGTTTTTCTCTTTCTGACTTACATCACCCTGTATGACAGACTCTACGTCCATCCACCTCACTACAAATAACTCAATTTTGTTTCTTTTTATGGCTGAGTAGTATTCCATTGTATATATGTGCCACATCTTCTTTATCCATTCATCTGTCAATGGACACTTAAGTTGCTTCCATGTCCTGGCAATTGGAAATAGAACTGCAATGAACATTGTGGTACATGACTCTTTTGAATTATGGTTTTCTCAGGGTATATGCCTACCTGGGATTGCTGGGTCGTGTGGTAGTTCTATTTTTAGTTTTTTAAGGATCCTCCATACTGTTCTCCGTAGTGGCTGTATCAATTTACATTCCCACCAACAGTGCAACAGGGTTCCCTTTTCTCCACACCTTCTCCAGCATTTATTGTTTGTAGATTTTTTGATGATGTTCTGACTGGTGTGAGGTGATACCTCATTGTACTTTTGATTTGCATTTCTCTAATGATTAGTGATGTTGAGCACTGTTTCATGTGTTTGTTGGCAATCTGTATATTGTCTTTGGAGAAATGTCTATTTAGGTCTTCTGCCCATTTTTGGATTAGGTTGTTTGTTTTTATGATATTGAGCTGCATGAGCTGCTTGTAAATTTTGGAGATTAATGCTCTGTCAGTTGCTTCACTTGCAAATATTTTCTCCCATTCTGAGGGTTGTCTTTTCATCTTGCTTATGGTTTCCTTTGCTGTGCAAAAGCTTTTAAGTTTCATTAGATCCCACTTGTTTATTTTTGTTTTTATTTCCATTTCTCTAGGAGGTGGGTCAAAAAGGATCTTGCTGTGATTTATGTTATGGAGTGTTCTGCCTGTGTTTTCCTCTAAGTGTTTGATAGTGTCTAGCCTTACATTTAGGTCTTTAATCCATTTTGAGTTTATTTTTGTGTATAGTGTTAAGGAGTGTTTTAATTTCATTCTTTTACGTGTAGCTGTCCAGTTTTCCCAGCACCACTTATTGAAGAGACTGTCTTTTCTTCATTGTATATCTTTGCCTCCTTTGTCATAGATTAGCTGACCATAGGTGCGTGGGTTTATCTCTGTGCTTTCTGTCTTGTTCCATTGAGCTATGTTTCTGTTTTTGTGCCAGTACCATACTGTCTTGATTACTGTAGCTTTGTAGTATAGTCTGAAGTCAGGGAACCTGATTCCTCCAGCTCCGCTTTTCTTTCTCAAGATTGCTTTGGCTATTCGGGGTCTTTTTTGCTTCCATACAAATTGTGAAATATTTTGTTCTAATTCTGTGAAAAATGGCAGTGGTAGTTTGATAGGGATTGCATTGAATCTGTAGATTGCTTTGATAGTAGAGTCATTTTCACAATATTGATTCTTCTAATCCAAGAACATGATATAACTCTCCATGTGTTGGTATCATCCTTAATTGCTTTCATCAGTGTCTTAAAAATTTCTGCATACAGGTCTTTTGTCTCCTTAGGTAGGTTTATTCCTAGATATTTTATTCTTTATCTTGCAATGGTAAATGGGAGTGTTTTCTTAATTTCACTTTCAGATTTTTCATCATTAGTGTATAGGAATGCTAGAGATTTCTGTGCATTAATTTTGTATCCTGCTACTTTACCAAATTCATTGATTAACTCTAGTAGTTTTCAGGTAGTATCTATAGGATTCCCTATGTATAGTATCATGTCATCTACAAACAATGACAGCTTTACTTCTTCTTTTCCAATTTGGATTCCTTTTATTTCTTTTTCTTCTCTGATTGCTGTGGCTAAAACTTCCAAAACTATGTTGAATAAGAGTGGTGAGAGTGGGCAACCTTGTCTTGTTCCTGATCTTAGTGGAAATGCTTTCAGTTTTCCACCATTGAGGACGATGTTGGCTGTGGGTTTGTCATATATGGCCTTTATTATGTTGAGGAAAGTTCCCTCTATGCCTACTTTCTGCAGGGTTTTTATCATAAATGGGTGTTGAGTTTTGTCAAAAGCTTTTTGTGCATCTATTGAGATGATCATTTGGTTTTTCTCCTTCAATTTGTTAATATGGTGTATCACATTGAGTGATTTGTGTATATTGAAGCATCCTTGCATTCCTGGGATAAACCCCACCTGATCGTGGTGTATGATCCTTTTAATGTGCTGTTGGATTCTGTTTGCTAGTATTTTGTGGAGGATTTTTGCATCTATGTTTATCAGTGATAATTGCCCTATAGTTTTCTTTTTTGTCACATCTTTGTCTTGTGTTGGTATCAGGGTGATGTTGGCCTCATAGAATGTGTTTGGGGGTGTTCCTCCCTCTGGTATATTTTGGAAGAGTTTGAGAAAGGTAGGTGTTTGCTCTTTTCTAATTGTTTGATAGAATTTACCTGTGAAGCCATCTGATCCTGGGCTTTTGTTTATTGGAAGACTTTTAATCAGAGTTTCAATTTCAGTGATTGTGATTTGTCTGTTTACATTTTCTATTTCTTCCTGGTTCAGTCTCGGAGGGTTGTGCTTTTCTAAGAATTTGTTCATTGCTTCCAAGTTGTCAATTTTATTGGCATATAGTTGCTTGTAGTAATCTCTCATGATCCTTTGTATTTCTGCAGTGTAAGTTGTTTCTTGTCCTTTTTCATTTCTAATTCTGTTGATTTGAGTCTTGTCCCTTTTTTTCTTGATGAGTGCAGCTAAAGGTTTATCAATTTTGTTTATCTTCTCAAAGAACCAGCTTTTAGTTTTATTGATCTTTACTATAGTTTCCTTCATTTCTTTTTCATTTATTTCTGATCTGATCTTTATGATTTCTTTCCTTCTGCTCACTTTGGGGTTTTTTGGTTCTTCTTTCTCTAATTGCTTTAGGTGTATGGTTAGGTTGTTTATTTGAGATGTTTCTTGTTTATTGAGGTAGAATTTATTGCTATAAACCTCCCTCTTAGAACTGCTTTTGCTGCATCCCATAGGTTTTGGGCCATCATGTTTTCATTGTCATTTGTTTCTAGGTAGTTTTTGATTTCCTCTTTGATTTCTTCAGTGATCTCTTGGTTATTTAGTAGTGTATTGTTTAGCCTCCCTGTGTTTGTAATTTTTACAGATTTTTTCCTGTAATTGATACCTTGTCTCCTAGCGTTGTGGTTTGAAAAGATAATTGATGCCATTTCAGTTTTCTTAAATTTACCAAGGCTTAATCTGTTACGCAAGATATGATCTATCCTGGAGAATGTTCCATGAGCACTTGAGAATAATACGTATTCTGTTGTTTTGGGATGGAATGTCCTATAAATATCAATTAACTCCATCTTGTTTAATGTATCATTTAAAGCTTGTGTTTCCTTATTTATTTTCATTTTGGATGATCTGTCCATTGGTGAAAGTGGGCTGTTAATGTCCCCTACTGTGATTATGTTACTCTTGATTTCCCCTTTTATGGCTGTTAGCATTTGCCTTATGTACTGAGTGTTCCTATATATGGGTGCATAAATATTTACAGTTGTTAAATCTTCTTCTTGGATTGATCCCTTGATCATTATGTAGTGTCCTTCTTTGTCTCTTCTAATAGAATTTATTTTAAAGTCTACTTTGTCTAATATGCGAATTGCTACTCCAGCTTTCTTCTGATTTCCATTTGCATGGAATATCTTTTTCCATCCCCTCACTTTCAGTCTGTATGTGTCCCTAGGTCTGAAGTGGGACTGTAGACAGCATATGTATGGGCCTTGTTTTTGTATCCATTTAGCCAGTCTATGTGTTTTGTTTGGAGCATTTAATCCATTTACATTTGAGGTTGCTATCAATATGTATGTTCCTATTACCACTTTCTTAATTGTTTTGTGTTTGTTATTGTAGGTCTCTTCCTTCTCTTGTGTTTCTTGCCTAGAGAAGTTCCTTTAGCATTTGTTATAAAGCTTGTTTGGTGGTGCTGAATTTTCTTAGCTTTTTTTTTCTGTAAATGTTTTAATTTCTCTGTCAAATCTGAATGAGATCCTTGCTGGGTAGAGTTATCTTGGTTGTAGGTTTTTCCCTTTCATCACTTTAAATATGTCCTGCCATTCCCTTCTGGCTTGCAGAGTTTCTGCTGAGATCAGCTGTTAACCTTATGGGGGTTCCTTGGATGTTATTTGTTGTTTTTCCCTTGCTGCTTTTAGTATTTTTTCTTTGTATTTAATTTTTGATAGTTTGATTAATATGTGTCTTGGCGTGTTTCTCCTTGGATTTATCCTGTATGGGAATCTCTGCGTTTCCTGTACTTGACTATTTCCTTTCCCATATTAGGGAAGTTTTCAACTATAATCTCTTCAAATATCTTCTCAGTCCCTTTCTTTTTTTCTTCTTCTTGGACCCCTATAATTCGAATGTTGGTGTGTTTAATGTTGTCCCAGAGGTCTCTGAGTTTGTCCTCAATTCTTTTCATTGTTTTTTCCTCTGCACTGTGGTAGTTATTTCTACTATTTTGTCTTCCAGGTCACTTATGCATTCTTTTGCCTCAGTTATTCTGCTATTGATTCTTTCTAGAGAATTTTTAATTTCATTGATTGTGTTGTTCATCATTGTTTGCTTGCTCTTTAGTTTTTCTAAGTCCTTGTTAAACATTTCTTGTATTTTCTCCATACTATTTCCAAGTTGTGGATCATCTTTACTATCATTACTCTGGATTCTTTTTCCGGTAGGCTTCCTATTTCCTCTTCACTTGTTTGGTCTGGTGGGTTTTTACCTTGCTTCTTCATCTGCTGTGTATTTCTCTGTCTTCTCATTTTGCCTAACTTACTGTGTTTGGCATCCCCTATTCGCAGGCTGCAGGTTTGTAGTTCCCGTTGTTTTTGTTGTCTGTCCCCAGTGGCTAAGGTTGGTTCAGTGGGTTGTGTAGGCTTCCTGATGGAGGGGATGGGTGCCTGTGTTCTCGTGGTTGTGGCTGGATCTTGCCTTTCTGGTGGGCAGGACTGTGTCTGGTGTTCTGTTTTGGGAGTCTGTGACCTTTTCATGATTTTAGGCAGCCTCTGTGCTAATGGGTGGGGTTGTTTTCCTGTCTTTGTAGTTGTTTGGCATAGGGTGTCCAGCCCTGTAGCTTGCTGGTCGTTGAGTGGAGCTGGCTCTTAGTGTTGAGGTGGAGATCTCTGGGAGAGCTTTTGCCATTTGATATTACATGGAGTCGGGAGGTCTCTGGTTCATCAATGTCTTGAACTCAGCTCTCCCACCTCATAGGCTTATGCCTGACCCCTGGCCAGAGCACTGAGACCCTGTCAGCCACACACCTCAGAAGAAAAGGGAGAAAAAAAAAGAAAGAAAAAAGTAAAATAAAATTATTAAAATTAAAAAGTAATAAAAGAAAAGAAAAAAATGAAAGAAGAGAGCAACCAAACCTAAGACGAATCCACCAGTGATAACAAGCACTAAAAACCATCCAAAAAAAAGAAATAAAAATGGACAGACAGAAGTGTAGGACAAATGGTAAAAGCAAAGCTATACAGACAAAATCACCCAAAGAAGCATACACATACACACTCACAAAAAGAGAGAGAAAAAATATATATATATAAAAACCAAAAAAAAAGAGACCAACTAAATCAGTAAACAAAGCTACCAGTATTAATAAGCGCTAAATACTAAACTAAGGTGAACTTAAAACCAGAAACAAATTAGATGCAGAAAGCAAACCCCAAGTCTACAGTTGTTCCCAAAGTCCACCGCCTCAATTTTAGGATGATTCGTGGTCTATTCAGGCATTCCACAGATGCAGGGAACATCAAGTTGATTGTGGAGATTTAATCCACTGCTCCTGTGGCTGCTGGGAGAAATTTCCCTTTCTCTTCTTTGTTCGCACAGCTCCTGGGGCTCAGCTTTGGATTTGGCCCTGCCTCTGCATGTAGGTAGCCTGAGGGCATCTTTTCCCCACCCAGACAGGATGAGGTTAAAGGAGCAGCTGATTAGGGGGCTCTGGTTCACTTAGGCCAGGAGGAGGGAGGGGTAAGGAATGCGGGGCGAGCCTGCGGTGGCAGAGGCCAGTGTGACGTTGCAACAGCCTGAGGCACACCATGTGTTTTCCCAGGGAAGTTGTCCCTGGATCATCGGACCCTGGCCATGGCGGGCTGCACAGGCTCCCAGGAGGGGAGGGGAGGACAGTTACCTGTGCTTGCACACAGGCTTTTTGGTGGCTGCAGCAGTATCCTTAGTGTCTCATGCCCATCTCTGGTGTCTGTGCAGATAGCCATGGCTCGTGCCTGTCTCTGGAGCTTGTTTAGGCGGTGCTCTGAATCCCCTCTCCTCACACACCCCCCAAACAATGGTCTCTTGCCTCTTAGGCAGTTACAAGCTTTTTCCGGACTCCCTCCCTGCTAGCCGTGGTGCACTAACCCCGTTCAGGCTGTGTTCAAACAGCCAACCCCAGTCCTCTCCCTGGAATCTGACCAGGGAGCAGACAAGCCTCTCGGGCTGGTGAGTGCCGGTCGGCACCAATCCACTGTGTGGGAATCTCTCCGCTTTGCCCCCTGCACCCCTGTTGCTCTACTCTCTTCCATGGTTTTGAAGCTTCCTCCTGACCATCCGCTGTCTCCACCAGTGGAGGGGCTTCCTAGTGTGTGGAAACCTTTCCTCCTTCACAGCTCCCTCCCACTGGTGCAGGTCTCATCCCTATTCTTTTGTCTCTGTTTATTCTTTTTTCTTTTGCCCTACCCAGGTACGTGGGGAGTTTCTTGCCTTTGGGGAGGTCTGAGGTCTTCTGCCAGTGTTCAGTAGGTGTTCTGTAGGAGTTGTTCCACGTGTAGATGTATTTCTGATGTATTTGTGGGGAGAAAGGTGATCTCCACGTCTTACTCCTCTGCCATCTTGAAGGTTCCCTGGTTCTTATTTTTATCTTTTTTTCTTGAGTGTCATGTGGCTCTGGATGTTGTATAATTTTGATGAACACGAAAATCAGATCTTAACAAGTTTGACCACAAGGAAAGCCTTTCATTTACCTTCCTGTGATAAGTATTTGGGAGGTAAACAGAAATTTACATATGTATGTATTATATGTGTATATATATCTTTATATATTACATGTATATATATACATATATGTAATATATATACATAAATTTATGTGTGTATATACATATATTTAATTATAGTTCGTCTATTTAATCAACCTTTAAAATATTAAGAATTTTCAATAATGAAAGCATTAAGTTACCAAGGCCTGCTAGGATTTGAAGAAAAGTATCTGGGATATATCCTACATACTTAATGTCTACTGTATCTAATCCACAGTAGCTAATGTATTTTCAGTGTATTATAACTGCATTTCTCAAGTGTGATATCCATAACCATACTCAACTCTGTTCTTTTCCGTAATGGCATTTTCCTTTGTCTCATTTTTTCTTAGTATTTATTGCAATGATAAAGCTTGGAAAGAATTTTAAGTGGCCATTCCCATTACTGTTTTTTCTTTAAGGCTATAGGATTTCTTATTTTTTCAAAAGAGGAGAATCATGGGAATGGATTTTCAAGTTACTGAAACCTGGGCATATAATTGGTACAAAATTTATACCCATTGTTTGTTTTCCAGGAATGTTATGACACAGACGGGCCATCTTGTTTGTCACAATAAGTCAAGACATTTCCACTTCTGTTTCTTTCCATTGTTTCCCCTCAGTTAGTAGAGTCTAGACTGTAGAAGCTTGGCAAACTCTGTTTCTGCTACCAATTTCACCTGTCATCTGTCACCTCTCTGTGTGTGCTTGAACGAAATTAATGGAGAAGAGAAAGTGGTACAGTTTAGGCCACCTTATCCTAATCTTTCCAGTGTTTATCACTGCAGGTAAAAGACAGCCTGCAGGCTTTTATTTACTAGATTTTTAAGGTAAATGTTATTTGATGAATTTTCATAAATATCCAATTTATAAAAAATACTTTCCTACTTCAGAAATAAATGGAACGGTAATGACAATAACCCACCACCAAATATAAAATGGGGTCAAAGCTGACAGCTTAATATATAATAAAACAGAATTTGTGTTTCCTGGGTCAGGAAAACAGAGTGCAGAGAGAATTCAACTACATTTTAAAAATACTTCACTGCAAATGTGCCTTCAAATCTGTGCCAGTTGTTCTTGGATCATCAGTGTTGTTCTGCAGTTATTTTCCTAAAAGAAGGAAAAGAGCTTGTTTGTGGAAAAGGAGTATTAGCAGATTCAATTAATTAGGGAGATGTCGAGTGGGTATAAATGGTTAAATATTACAATGTGTGATTAGGATTTTTGTATCATTATTTTGTACCTGTTTATTTCACTGTTTTAGGCTCTGCAGCTGTCAAAAAAATGTATCATGCCTCAGAGAGGACCTGTGAAAGATACTTCAGGGAATCGACACTGGGCTAGAATAAGGATGTGTGGACTCAGTTTCTTCTCTCCCACACTGTCCTTAACCTCTGTGATTCCACAGTGCTTAGTGTCCAAATGAGATTAACAACCTTGAGATGCAGAGAGACTTTACAGAAGTTCTTCGAGACCTATGATAGAAGACATAAAAACAAGTCAGGATTATAGCTCTGTGATATAGAGTTGGTAGGATGTTATGTAAGTAGAAGGAAGTTATGAGCCTTAAAGCTAATTTAATATTTACCCATAGTTTACGACATAATTGCAAAACTCCTGCTGCAACTGAGAATAAGAACTACTAGGTAGAGATTATCTTCCCCTTTTCCAGGCTGCTCCCCAACTGGAACTTGAAGTAAAGGAGACCAGAAAGATTTCAGTGCCTATGAGATAAATAAACAATATACAAATACAATTCGATAAAAGACTAGGCTCTGTGGCGGGCATAAAGTGATGGAGGTTGATACCCACACTGGATCAATAGAAAGCTCCAAAGATCAAGGGTACCTACCCTAGTAAAATGTGGCACTAGCTGGCGTATACTCAGTGTTCAACATTTAACAAAAACTAAGAAGAAGCATCAAAGTTCATATATGATGACAGTAACATAATGGTGATAACACAGCTCTCTAAATGCACCATGTGAACCTCTAAGCCCTTTTGTTTTACTTCTTATTTGGTTTTCATAACTCTGTGATGTAGGTATTAACTGTATCCTTCTTTAAAAATGGGGAAACTGAGGTATAGCAAAGTTAAATAATTTACCCATGACCACACTGCTAGCAAGTGGTAGAGTCAGCCTTTGAATGCCACTGCCTGTTTCCCTGTCCCCAAGATGGCATGCTGCCTCAGATGACCCCACTTCCACACACATGCTCCTGTTCTCACGCCACAGAGGAATGGACAGACAGAACATAAAACCCTGCTTACAGGCTGTAGCTCAGAGAGCAAAGCAAAGAGGTCTCTGAAGGGAATAACAGAAATGTCTCCCACAGAACATGACAGCCAACACAAGCCTGGACAGAGCTGTGAAGCATGAGCAAAATGAAGAAAACTGGCATGAAATTGTGCAGAGATGTGACCAGAGAGGAAATAAGGAAAGGGGTAGGGAGGAAGAAGTGGAGAGGGGTTATTTGTTAGGATTAGTTTCAGCTGCAATCAAAAGAAACTCCAAGCTTAAACAAGGTATTTAATAATTATTTCTTTCTCACATTAGAGGAGTCTCTAGATAGATGTTCAGTGTTTTTTTAGGGCTGCTAACAGTATAATCGGAGATCCTGGTTTCAACATGTAGTTACAACTCCAAAATGGCCATTCAAGTTCCAGGCTTGTATCCGCATTTTAGGAGTTAGGAAAAGGGAAGGAGTAAAGGGGGCATATTCCACCTCTTAAAGGATGCTTCACATAAGTTAAAGACATTTCTAATTACTTTTGGATGGCCAGAACATAACCTCATAGCCATACCTAACTCCAAAGGAGGCTAGAAAAGTAACCTTCAGTCCAGCAGCCATATGCCTAAAATTGGGCTTTTATTACTTAGGGAGAATATTGGGAGACAGCTGGTAGTTTCTACATGGGAAGAAAGGGAAAAAAAAAACATAGTATCTACAATCTAGGAAAAGAACACAATTTGGAACAACACACGCCCAAGACATTCAAGATATTGCTCCACAAGTGCTCCATGATATTGAACAAGTTAGTAAAAATATTAGTTTACTAAAATGAGATACTCACTTCAGAATGAAATTACAGAAGAAATTGCAGAGCTAAGGAAGTCAAACTAATAGATAAACTGGCAAGAAATAATGGACTAGATAGATCTGCAAAAGCATTAATAGCATTTAAGAAAGATTTCAGATAATCACAAAAATGTTGAGGAAAATAATAAATAAATAAATTGGAGAGAATATAACAGATATGAAAGAAGCAGTAAATATCCAACATGAGGATAGCTTGTGTCTCTGGAATAGAAAGTCCAACGGATAGAACAAATAGTACCTTAAAATATAAGATTCCCCTAAAACGAAACAAGTTGAGAATGTAATATTGAAAAGATGTCATCTAATACAGGAAAAAAATGGTACGAAATAACTGGCACTAATGTACATTCTCATTATCATGAATGAATCTTTCAGTCCTCTAGGGAGTATTGAAAGAAAAAAAAACAGGGATTAAGTTGGCTTCAGATGAATCCACCACATCATTCAGTGACAGAATATAATGAGAAGTATCTAGTTAGCTTATGGAAAATAAAGTGTGATCCAAAAAAGAGTATACTTAACCAGAGAAATAGTTCAAATACAAAGTCAATAGAGAAACATCCTTAAACATAAAAGAACCCAGGAAATATAGCACCAATGCTCTTTTCTCAAAACATCAAGAAAAGGAATCCAACCCATTAAAAGATGAAAATTTTAAAGTGAGAAATGGAAAGCTGGTAGCAATAGTCAGCATTGAATGTATTTAAACATTAAAACTGAAGAACCATGAGAACTATGGTTATAGAATAGAATCTAAATATTAAACTTCAGGGCTTCCCTGGTGGCGCAGTGGTTGAGAGTCCGCCTGCCGATGCAGGGGACACGGGTTCATGCCCTGGTCTGGGGAGATCCCACATGCCGCGGAGCGGCTGGGCCCGTGAGCCATGGCCGCTGGGCCTGCACGTCCAGAGCCTGTGCTCCGCAACGGGAGAGGCCACAACAGTGAGAGGCCCACGTACAGCAAAAAAAAGTAAATAAAATAAAAATAAAAAAATAAATATTAAACTTCAGATAATATAAAATCAATAGTATAACTCATAAAACATGGGAAGCAAAACAAAAGTATGAATTATATCATCAGAGCAAGGACTATATTGAGACCGCTAAATTTGAAACATATATCAAAAAAAGACTTTATCTTTGTAATGATTTTAATAATCTCTCTAATCTTTATGGTACTTTGAAAAATAGTAGCTATCATGGTAAAGGAACATTTATCCCATGTTAAGCAATGTGTTGAGTTTCACTTTATTTTCCCATTATTTCCTTAAAATTTAATAATTTTAGTCAGAAATAGCATTCTCTTGCCCTAAATATATATCTATACTTATATATCTATACCTATGTATATATTTATTTGCAAAGAAAGTTACCTAGAAAGTTGATTATTTAATAATTTTTATGGGTGATAGGATTTGGGGTAATATTTTCTTCTTGGTACAATATGTTAAACATTGCTCCAATTATTATTTGTATGAATCACTTAAGGCAACAAATCATTATTTTTTAAAAGAAATAGGATGGTCAATGAAGGCCTCCCTGATATGGAAGACATTTAAGAAAATTTCTGAAGGAAGTCAGGAAGCAAAATCACAGATGCCCAGGGAGGAATATACTGGACATATTTGAGAGATTTCTAGAAAGCTGCTGTGATACAGTAGATTCAACCAAGTACAGAGCAGTAGAAACTGAGATTATGCGGTGTTTTGTAAATCCTCATAAGGTCATGGGCTTTTATTCTGAGTGATATGGGAATCATGTGGAGATTTTTTTAACACAGGAATTGTATGGTCTGGCTTACATGTTTTAAAGGTTTTCTAGATTTCTTTGTAGAGGATATACTGTAGAATGACGAGAATGCTAGGAATGAGGCAAGACAGGAGGTTAATGAATAATCCAGGTGAAAGATATTGCAACTTGAATCACAAGGGTAGAGGTGGAAGAGAAGATAAATGGTTAGATTCTGGATGTATTCTTTTTTTTTTTTTTTTGCGGTACGCGGGCCTCTCACTGTTGTGGCCTCTCCCGTTGCGGAGCACAGGCTCAGAAAGCGCAGGCTCAGCGGCCATGGATCATGGGCCCAGCCGCTCCGCGGCACGTGGGATCTTCCCAGACCGGGGCACGAACCCGTGTCCCCTGCATCGGCAGGCGGACCCTCAACCACTGCGCCACCAGGGAAGCGCCTGGATGTATTCTTAAGGGAGCTCTAATGTGAAGTGCCAATGGGTTGGGTCTTAAATGTGAGAGAAAATGGATAAAATAACAGCAAGAATTTTGGCTGAAGTAACTAAAAGAATGCTACTGCCATTTACTCAGATAGGGAAGCTAGAAGATGGAACAATATAAATTGTTGAACATTATAAATTCAGTTTTAGAACATATAAGTTTGAAATTTCTCTTTGATATCTAAGTGGGGAGGTTGAATAGCTAATTAGATATAGGAGGATGTAACTTCTGGAAGAGTTCTGGGTTAAAGCTGAACATTTCCAAATCATCAGTATAGTAATGGTATTTAAATCCAAGAGATTGAATGAAACAATCAAGTGTGTCAATAGAGAAGAGGTTCAAGGAGCAGCCCAGGTGTAGTACAGAGAGTATAGCATTAGCAAAACAGACTTAAGGTGGAGGCCTAAAGTGAGGTGTTAGAGGAATCTAGAGAGTGGTTTCCTAGACATCAAATTATCAAAGAATTTTATGATGGGGGAAGTAAGCAACTGTGTCAGGTGGTGTAAAGAAATTCAGAAAAATGGGGACAGAGAATTGGACATTGAATATAGCAATTTGGAGATGATGAGTGACTTCTACATGAAATGATTTGATAGAATAATGGGAAATAAAGCCTGCTTGGAATGTGCATGCAAGAGAAAAGAGAATGTAATTCTGAAGTACATATATTTTAAATTAGGTCTTTGGTTATTTCCCTCCATTTTCTCACTTCTGTCTTAGATTCCTACTTTGCGGATAATTTATCTTTCCTATTATATATTCTACTTTTAAATTTTATCTATTTACTTGGAATTTTACTCAATTTTATTGTCTAACACTTCTGTTGAGAATTTCATCTACCCTGTCATGGCATTTTGTTTGTTTCCAAAGCTCCGTATATTTCACTATTTTAAAAAATATAACCTTATTAATCATTACAGTATCTTACCTTTTAGGAGATATTTTGTCTTATCTTTCATTCCCTCCATGGTCTATATCTCTTCAAGTTGCTTTTTTCCTTTTTTCTGTGATTTGGTTCCTGTTTTTTTCATGTCAAAGTCTTTTCCCATGTGTTAGGTAAATAAATATGCTCATATTTTAGGGCCCTAAAAATTTTATTATAAGTTACTTGCCTGAGAGTGGGGTCAACTGAGGATTTTGCTGTAGGATGATCTGGCTGTACAGTTTTGTGTGGGCATCCTGCATATCTTTAGGTCTTTTTTCTAGAGCTAGTTAGATTTCTCACACACACACACACAATCTTTCATATTCCTGCTTGAAGTTTGAAAAATATTGTCAGAATTCTGGGACAAAATTTGAGAAAGGAAACAAATTTCATTTAGTATGTAAATTTAGTTTAACTTAATTTCCCTGTTTTCACAATGATACAGCAAACCACAGTTGTGCTTGGTGTATTTCTGTCCAGGGATTATCTTTGGAGATCTATATTATCTTTTTTAAAATAATTTTTTTATTATTGAGGTGAAAATTCACATAACATAAAATTAACCATTTTAAAGTGAACAATTTGGTGGTGTTTAGCACATTTGCAATATTGTGTAATTGCTATCTCTGTATAACAAAACATTTTCATCACCCCCAAAGAAAAGCCAGTACCAATGAAGCATTTCCCCCTCCCTCTAGCCTGTAGCAACCACTGATCTGCTTCTGTCTCTATGGATGTGGCTATTCTGAATATTTTCTAGAAATGGAATCATACAATAAGTAACTTTTTAAAAATTAATTTTTATTTAAGTATAGTTGATTTACAATATTAGTTTCAGGTGTACAGCATAATGTTTCAGTATTTTTATAGATTATACTCCATTAAATGTTCTTGCAAGTAATGGCTATAATTTCCTGTGCTATAAAATATATTTTTGTCACATCTATTTTATAAATAGTAGTTTGTATCTCTTAATCTCATATCCCTAATTTTCCCCTCCTCCTTTCCCCCTCCCCTCTGGTAACCACTAGTTTATTATCTATATCTGTGAGTCTATTTCCTATTTCTGTTGTGCTATATACATTCCTTTGCATTATTTTTTAGATTCTACATATAAGTGATATCACACCGCAGTTGTCTTTGAATTATTTTACTAAGCATAATATTCCCTAGGTCCATCCACATTGTTGCAAATGGTAGAATTTTTTTCTTTTTTACAGCATATATATACCATATCTTCTTTATACATTCATCAGTTGATGGACACTTGGGTTGCTTCCATATTTGGTTATTGTAAATAGTGCTGCTAGGAATATTGGGGTGGTTGTATATTTTCAAATTAGTGTTTTTGTATTTCCTGGGTATACACCCAGGAGTGGAATTGCTGGATTATTTGATAGTTCTATTATTAATTTTTTGAGGAATCTCCATAATGTTTTCCGTAGTGGCCCCAGCAATTTACATTCTCACCAACACTGTACATTGGTTTCCTTTTCTCCACATACTCTCCAGCATTTGTTATTTTGTTCTTTTTGATGATAGCCATTCTGACAGGTGTGAGGTGATAACTCATTGTTTTGATTTGCCTTTCTCTAATAATTAGTGATGTTGAGCCTCTTTTCATGTGCCTGTTAGCCTTCTTCAGAAAAATGTCCATTCAGGTTTTCTGTCCATTTTTTCACTGGGTAATTGCTTTTTTTGATATTGAGTTGTATGAGCTGTTTATATATATTGGATGGACAAATTTCTAGAGATGTACAACCTGCCAAGACTGAATCAATAAGAAACAGGCAATTTGAACACATAGATCACTAATAGTGAAATTGAATTTGTAGTTTAAAAAACTCCCAGCAGACAAAAGTCCAGGACCAGACAGCTTCATAGGGGAATGCTACCAAAAATATAAAAAAGAACTAGTACCTATCCTTCTCAAACTATTCCAAAAAATTTGAAGAAGAAGGAAAGCTCCCAAATTTGTTCTATGAGACCACCATTACCTTGATACCAAAACCAGACAAAGACACCACAAAAAAAAAGAAAATTACAGACTAATAGCTTTGACAAATATAGACCCAAAAATCCTAAACAAAATATTCACAAACTGAATCCAGCAATATGTAAAAAGAATGATACACCATAATCAAGTTGTATTTATTACAGGGATGCAAGGATGGTTCAACATTTGCAAATCAATCAATGTGATATACCACATTAACAAATGGATAAAAATCACAAGGTCATCTCAATAGAGGCAGAAAAAGATTTTGACAAAGCTCAACATCCATTCATAATAAAAACTCTCATCAAAGTGGGTATAGAAGGAACATATCTCAATATAATAAAGACCATTTATGACAATCACACAGCTAACACTATACTCAATGGTGAAAAGCTGAAAGCTCTTCTTTTAAATTCATGAACAAGACAAGGATGACAACTCTTGCCACTTCTATTTAATATAGTACTGGAAGTCCTAGCCACAGCAATCAGACAAGAAAAAGAAATAAAAGGCATCCAAATTGATAAGGAAGAAGTAAAACTATCACAATTTGCAGATGACATGATACTTTATATAGAAAATTCTAAATTCTTCACCCCAAAACTATTAAAACTAATAAATGAATACAGCAAAGTGGCAGGATACAATATTAATATACAGAAATCTGTTGATTTTCTGTACACTAATAATGAACTATCAGAAAGAGAAAGTTTAAAAAAAAAATCCCATTTAAAATTGCATCCAAAAGAATAAAGTACCAGGAATAAACTTAACCAAGGCAGTGAAAGACCTGTACTCTGAAAACTATAAAACACCGATGAAGGAAATTGAAGATCATACAAAGAAATGGAAAGATATCCCATGCTCTTGGATTGGAGGAATTAATATTGTTAAAATAGCCATACTACCCAAATAAATCTACATATTTAATGCAATACCTATCAAAATACCCATGACATTTTTCACAGAACTAGAACAAATAATCCTCAAATTCACATGCAAGTACCAAAGATCCTGAATTGCAAAAGCAATCTTGAGAAAGAAAAGCAAAGCTGGAAGTATCTCATGCTCAGACTTCAAACTATGCTATGGTATCAAAACAGCATGGTACGGGCACAGAAACAGACACATAAATCAATGGGACAGAATAGAAATCCCAGAAATAAACCCACACACCTATGGTCAATTAATCTATGATAAAGGAGGTAGGAATATGGAAAAGACAGTCTTTTCAATAAGTGGTGCTGGGAAAACTGGACATCTCTTTATAAAACAATAAGATTAGAACATTTCCTCACACCATATAGAAAAAGAAACTCAAAATAGATTAAAGACATAAACGTAAGACCTGAAACCATAAAACTCTAGAAGAGAACATACATAGAACACTCTTTGACATAAATCAGAGCAGTATTTTTTTGGATCTGTCTCCTAAGGCATAAAAATAAAAGCAAAAGTAAACAAATGCTTAATTAAACGCCTTTGCACAGCAAAGGAAACTATCAACAAAACCAAAAGACAGCTGACAGAATGGGAGAAAATATTTGCAGATAATAAGTGACTTTTTGTGCCTGGGTTTTTTCACTTAGCATAATGTTTTCAAGGTTCATCCATGTTGTACCATTATCAATACTTCATCTGTTTTTATGGCTGAATAATATTCCAATGTGTGTATATACCAAAATTTGTTTACTCATTTATCTGTTGACAGGCATTTGGTTGTTTCTACCATTCATCTATTGTGAATAACATTAATATATTATTCCACTTAGTATAATACCCTCTAAGTCCATCCATGTTATGGCAAGTGGTACAACTTCATTCTTTTTATGGCTGAGTAATATTCCATACCATATCTTCTTCATACATTCATCTATCAATGAACATTTAGGTTGCTTCCATATTTTGACAGTTGGAAATAATGCTGCAATGAGCATAGGATTTGAATAAGAGTTTTTCTTTCTTTTTGAATAAGTGTTTTTGTTTTCTTCTAGTAAATACCCAGAAGTACAATTGGTGGATCATATGATAGTTCTATTTTTAATTTTTTGAAAAATCTCCGTAGTGGTTGCACCAATTTGCATTTCCACCAGCAGTGCACATGGATGCCTTTTTTCCCATATCCTTGCTAACACTTGTTATTTGTTATGTTTTTGATGCTAGCATATTCTGAGATGATATCTCATTATAGTTTTTATTTCCATTTCCTTGATGATTAATGATGTTGAGCATCTTTTCATGTATCTGTTGTTTGGAAAAATGTCTATTCAGGCCATCTGCCCATTTTTAATCAATTGTTTGTTTTTTCATGAGTTCTGTGGTTTCTTTATATAATTCAGATATTAACCACTTATTAGATATATCATTTGCAAATGTTTTCTCCCTATCAATAGGTTGCCTTTTTGTTTTGTTGATGGTTTCCTTCACTGTACAGAAGCTTTTGAGTTTGATGTAGTCCCATATGTTTATTTTTGCTTTTGTCTCCCTTGCCTGGGCTGAGAGATCAAAAAAATCATTCCAAGGTTGATGTCGAAGAGCATACCACCTGAGTTTTTTTTTCATGAGTTTTATTGTTTCAGGTTTTCCATTTAAGTATTTAATCCATTTTGAGTGGGTTTTTTTTCTGTACATGGTATAAGAAAAAGGTTCAAATTCATTTGTTTGCATGTAGCTGTCCAGCTTTCTCAACACAATTTATTAAAGCTGTTGTCTTTTCCCAATTGTATATTCTTGACTAATTTGTTGAAGATTAATTGACCATGTAAGGGTGGGTTTATTTCTGGGCTCTCCATTCTGTTCCCTTGATCTATGTGTCTTTTTTTGTGCCAGTACCATACTGTTTTGATTACTGTAGCTATGTAATATAGTTTGGCCTAGGAGTGTGATACCTCCAGCTTTGTTTTCCTTTCTCAAGATTACTTCGACTATTTGGGGTCTTTCTAGTTACATACAATTTTAAGATTATATGTTGAAAAACACCATTGTTATTTTGATAGAGATTGTATTGAATGTGTAGACTGCATTGAGTAGTATGGACATTGTAGCAATATTTGTTCCTCCAATTCATGAGTACAGTATATCTTTCCGTTTGTGTCATCTTCAAGTTTTTTCATCAATGTGTGATAGTTTTCAGAGTACAAGTCTTTTACCTTCTTGGTTAGATTTATTCCTAGGTATTTTATTCATTTTGATACAATTTTCTTCATTTGTCTTTCTCATAGATTGTTATTAGTGTTTAGAAATGCTATGTATTTCTGTATATTAATTTTTTACCCTACAAATTTGCTAAAATCATTTATTCTAATAGTTTTTTTTTAAATGAAGTCTATAGGGTTTCTATGTATAGTATCAAGTCATCTGCAAACAGTGGCAGTTGTACTTCTGCCTTTCCCATTTGGATTTTTTTGTTTCTTTTCCTTATATGATTGCTCTAGCTAGGAATTCCAATACTAAGTTAAATAAAAGTAACAAGAGTGGGCATCCTTATCTTGTTCCTCATCTTAGAGGAAATGCAATCATATCATTGAGTATGATGTTGGCTATGGGTTTATCATATATAGCCTTTATTATGTTGAGGTATATTCCCCCATGCCCACTTTATTGAGAATTTTTATCATGAATCATTGTTGAATTTTGTCAAAATCTTTTTTCTGCATCTATTGAGATGATAATATGGTTTTTATTCTGCAATTTGTTAGTGTGGTGTATCACATTGCTTGATTTGCCGATATTGAAACATTCTTTCATGCTGGAATAAATATCACTTGATCACGGTATATGATCCTTTTAATGTATTGTTAAATTTGGTTTGCTAAAATTTTGTTGAGGATATTTAAATCTGTGTTCATCAGAGATACTGGTCTGTAGTCTTTTTTATAGTTTCAGTGTCTGGTTTGGTTATCAGGGTGATGCTGACCACATAGAATGAGTTTGGAAATATTCCTTCCTCTTCAATTTTCTGGAATAGTTTGAGAAGGATAGTTATTAAGTCTTCTTTGAAATGTTTGGTAGAACTCACCTGTGAACACATGTAGTTGTAGACTTTTGTGTGTCAGGAACTTTTTAAAATTATTTATTTAGTTTCATTACTAGTAACTGGTCTATGCAGATTTTTTATTCCTTCATGAGTCAGTCTTGGAAGATGGTATATTTCTAGGAATTTGTCCATTTTTTCTAGGTAATCCAATTTGTTGGCATATAATTTTTTGTAGTAATCTCTTACAATATTGATATCTATTGTATTGGTTGTAACTTCTCTTTCAGTTCTGATTTTATTTGGGTGCTCTCTTTCTCTCTGTTTCTTTTTTGTTGTTGTTGTTTCTTAATGAGCCTGGCTAAAGGTTTATTGATTTTGTTTATTCTTTCAACAACTATCTCTTAGTTTCATTGATCTTTTCTATTTTTTTAATCTTTATTTCATTTATTTCCACTGTGATCGTTAATATTTCCTTCCCTCTACTAACTTTGAGTTTGTTTGTTGCTCTCATTCTAGTTCCTTAGGTGTAAGTTTAGATTGTTCATTTGAGATTTTTCTTGTTTCCTGAGTTAGGCCTGTATTGCTATAAATTTCCATCTTAGAAATGTCTTTGTCATGTCCCGTTATCTTGGAATGTTGTATTTCCATTTTCATTTGTCCATGGTATTTTTTTTTTTTTTTTTTTTTTGCCATACACGGGCCTCTCACTGTTGTGGCCTCTGCGCAGGATCAGCAGCTATGGCTCATGGGCCCAGCTGCTCCGCGGCATGTGGGATCTTCCCGGACTGGGGCACAAACCCACGTCCCTTGCATCAGCAGGCGGACTCTCAACCACTGTGCCACCAGGGAAGCCCTGTCCATGGTATTTTAAAATTTTCTCTTTGATTTCCTCAATGATCCTTTGGCTTTAGTAGTATGTTGTTTAGACTCCACATGTTTGTGGGTTTTTTTGTAGTTGATTTCTAGTCTCATACCATTGTGGTTAGAAAAGATGCTTGGTATGATTTTGTTCTTATTAAGTTTTTTGAGCTTGTTTTGTGGCCTAGCACATGATTTATCCTGGAGAATGTCCCATGTGCGCTTGAAAAGAATATTATTCTGCTGGTTTTGGATGAAGTGTTCTGTACAGATCTATTAAATCCAAGTGATCGAACATATCATTTAAGGCTAGTGCTTCTTATTTGTTTTCTGTCTGGATGATCTGTCCATTTACCTCAGTGGGGTGTTAATGTCTCCTACTATTATTGCATTACTGTCAATTTCTCCCTTTGTTTGTCAATATTTGGTTTATGTATTTATGTGCTCCAATGTTGGGTGCATATATATTTACAAGTGTTATATCTTCTTTTTGGATTGATCCCTTTATCATTATGTAATGTTCTTCTTTGTTTTTTGTTATCTTTGTTTTAAAGTCTGTTTTATCTGATATAAGTATTACTACCCCAGCTTTCTTTTTGTTTCAATTTGCATGGAATATTCTTTCCATCCCTTCATTTTCAGCCTGTGTGTGTCTTTAGATATGAAGTGAGTCTTTTGAGGAAGCATATAGATGGATTTTTTTTAAATCTGTTTTTCCACCCTGTGCCTTTTGATTGTGGCCTTAGCCCATTTATATATGCATTAAAGTAATAATTGATAGGCATGTAGTCTTTGCCATTTTGTTAATTGTTTTTTGTTCATTTTTGTTTTTCTTCTTTATTCCTTTCTTCTTCTCTTGCTCTCTTCCCTCATGGTTTGATGAATTTTTCAATGTTTGTTTTTCTTTTTTATTTTTCATGTATCAATTATCAGTTTTTTCATTTGTATTTACTGTGAGATTCTTATATAACAACCTATGTGTATAGAAGTCTGTTTTAAGCTAATTGTCACTTAAGTTTGAGCATGTTCTAAAAACACTACATTTTTATCTCCCCCAAATATGTGTTTGACATCATCTTTTACATCTTTTTATTTTGTGTATCCCTTAACTGATTATGTAGATGTATATGATTTTACTAGCTTTGTCTTTTAATCTTCATACTAGATATAAAGGTGCTTGATCCACTCACTACTTTTACCATGTTTTTCCCTTTACTGTTGAGACCTTTTCTTTCACAATTTTCATATTTCTAGTTATGGGCTTTTCTGTTTTGTTTAAGGGAGTCCCTATAACATTTTTTGTAATGTCACTTTAGTAGTGATGAACACCTTTACTTGTTTCTTATCTAGGAAACTCTCTCTCCTTCAGTTCTGAATGATAAACTTGCTGGATAGTGTATTGGTTGAAAGTATTTTCCCTTCAGTTCTTTAAATATACTGTTTTACTCCCTTCTGATGTCTAAAATTTCTGCTGAAAATTCAGCTGATAGTCTTGTGGGGGCGCCTCTATATGTAACTAGTTGTTTTTCCCTTGCTGCTTTTAAGATTCTCTCTCTTTTGGGATTCCCTGGTGGCACAGTGGTTGAGAGTGCACCTGCCGATGCAGGGGACACGGGTTCGTGCCCCGGTCCAGGAAGATCCCACATGCCACAGAGCGGCTAGACCCGTGAGCCATGGCCACTGAACCTGTGCGTCTGGAGCCTGTGCTCCGCAACAGGAGAGGCCACGACAGTGAGAGGCCCACGTACAGCAAAAAAAAAAAAAAAAAGATTCTCTCTCTTTTTAAAAATATTTTTATTGGAGTATAGTTGATTTACAATGTTGTGTTAGTTTCAGGTGTACAAAAAAAGTGAATCTGTTATGCATATGTCCACTCTTTTTCTGACTCTTTTCCTATATAGGCCATTACAGAGTATTGAGTAGTGTTCCCTGTGCTGTACAGTAGGTCTTTATTAGTTATCTATTTTATGTATAGTAGTGTGTATATGTCAATCCCAATCATCCAATTTATCCCTCCCCCCTTACTCCCTGGTAACCATAAGTTTATTTTCTACATCTGTAACTCTATTTCTATTCTGTAGATAAGTTCATTTGTACACTTTTTTTTAGATTCCACATATAAGCAATGTCATATGATTTTTGTCTTTCTCTGTCTGACTTCACTCAGTATGACAATCTCTAGGTCCATTCATGGTGCTGCAAATGGCATTATTTTGTTATTTTTAATGGCTGAGTAATATTCCATTGTGTATATGTACCACATCCCAATGAAAAATGGGTGGAAGATGTAAATAGACATTTCTCTAAAGAAGATATACAGATGGCCAAAAATCACATGAAAAGATGCTCAACATCACTAATTATTAGAGAAATAAAGATCAAAACTACAATGAGTTATCACCTCATACTGGTCAGATTGGCTGTCATTAAAAAGTCTACAAACGATAAGTGCTGGAGCGGGTGTGCAGAAAAGGGAACCCTCCTACACTGTTGGTGGGAATGTAAACTGGTACAGCCACTATGGAGAACAGTATGGAGGTTCCTTAATAAACTAAAAATACAGCTACCATATGATCCAGCAATCCTACTCCTGGGCATATATCCAGAGAAAACCATAATTCAAAAAGTTGCATACACCCCAATATTCATTGCAGCACTATTTACAATAGCCAGGACATGGAAGCAGCCTAAATTCCCATCAACAGAGGAAAGGATAAAGATTCTCTCTTTATCTTTAACTTTTAACATTTTAATTATAATGTGTCTTGGTGTAGGTCTCCTTGAGTTATCTTGTTTGATACTCTCTGTACTTTCTGGACTTGGATGTCTGTTTCCTTTGCCTGGTTAATAAGTTTTCAGTCATTATTTCTTCAAATAGGTTTTCTAATCTTTTCTCTCTCTCTTGTCCTTCTGGAACTCCCTGTAATGAGAATTTTAGTATGCTTGATGTTTTTCCAGAGGTCCATAAACCAGCAGTCCCCAACCCCTGGGCTGTGGACTGGTATTGGTCCGTGGCCTGTTAGGAACCAGGCCACACAGCAGGAGGTGAGCAGCAGGCAAGCAAGTGAAGTTTCATTTGCCTCTCCCCATTGCTTGCATTACTGTCTGAACCACCACTCGCACTACTTCCGGAACCATCATGCACATTACCACCTGAACAATCCCCCCATTGCTCTCATTACCACTGGAACAATCCTCACCCCCGTCCGTGGAAAAACTGTCTTCCACAGAACTTCTCCCTGCTGCCAGAAAAGTTGGGGACCGCTGCCATAAACTATCCTCATTTTTTTGTTTTCGTTTCTTTTTTGTTCTTTGCTATTTTGGGGTGATTTCCACTAGCTTGTCTTCCAGATAGGTGATCCTTTTTTCTGCATCATCTAATCTATGTTGGTTTCCTCTAGTGTTTTTTATTTCATTATTTTATTCTTAAGCCCTGATTGATTCTTTTTTATGTTTTCCATCTTTTTGTTGAAGTTTTCACTGTGTTCTTCCAATCTTCTCCTGAATTCACTGAGTATCTTTATAACCACTAATTTGAACCTCCTCTCTGGGAGATTGCTTATCTCTGTTTCATTTAGTTCTTTTCCTGAATTTTTCTCTTGTCCCTTCACTTGGAACATATTCCTTTGTTTCCTTATTTTGCCTAACTCTGCTTTTGTTTCTATGTATGTAGTAGATCAGGTATGTCTCCCAGTCTTGAAGGAGTGGCTTTGTGTAGAAGGTGTCCTGTGGGACCCAGTAGTGTTGTCTCCCTGGCCAGGTGCTCAGGGGTATCCCTAGTGTTGGCTGTGTATGTCTTCATGTTTTGATTGGGTCATGATTGCTGTGGGCATGCTAGTGTTCAGGGCTGGCCTGGTTCAACTTTTGTGGGCCCTCTGCTGTGCAGGCCAGACCCCAGGGTAGGAGTTGCTTTGAGGAGATGCCAGTGCTGGCAGAGGATGTTGTCTGCTGGGTCTGGCAAGGCAGGGGACCACTTTGGAGATGCTCTGGGGCCAGCTGTGGGAGTCTGCTGGGACTGGCAGGGTGGAGTGGTGCTTTGGATGGGCTTTGGTGCCAGCCAAGGGTGCCTACTGGGTCTGGAAAAAAAGGGGAACCACTTTGGAGGAGCATCAGCTGTACTGGGTCCACAGGTAAACCTGGGGCTGGGTGAGTGGTGCTATTAGGTTAGAGGGGGAGAGTCAGAAATGACTCTTGCTAGTGCTGTACCAGTTAGGTAGAGTGTAAGCCATAAACAGACAAAACAAAACAATCAAACCAAAAAAATCTGGTGCCCACTAGCCCCCTTTCTGTACCCAGAGAAAGTTCCAAGGGATCCCTGCCCCTTAGGCACACACTCTAAAATAAGTCAGTGAATTTCTTTCATATATGCCCCAGGTTTTTTTCAGGCTGCTGTCTCTGCACTGGGACTCAGAGTGAGTGAGTTTTTGCATGAGTCCTTTAAGAGCAAAGTCTCATTTTCCTACAAAACTCTGGCTCTCCTGGTTTTCAAAGCCAGATGTTATGGGGTTTCATCTTCCCAGAGCAGCTCTCCTGGGCTGGGGAGACTGATTTAGGTTTTGGAGCTGTTGGTCCTCAGGGGGAGCCTTTGAAGCTATGATATCCTTCCCAGGTGTAGGTCACCATGCCAAGGTGGGTCCTAGCCAGACTGCATCTCTATGCCTCCTATATTTTAAGGAACATTTTTCCTTTTTTTTCTTTAGTTGTGGAAAAGCTTTTCTGCTGGTCTTCAGGTCATTCTCAGAGATAGTTTCTCTATATGTAGTTGTAATTTTGGTGACTGCCTGGGAGGAGGCAAGCCCAGGATCTTCCTACTCTGCCATCTCATCCCAACCCCTAAATTTCATTCTTGAGTTAAAGTTTCAAATGTAAACCACATTACCTATCCCTCTGGAATCAGTATTTTTTTAACTTTTTATTTTATATTCAAGTATAGCTGATTAACAATGTTGTGTTAGTTTCAGGTGTACAACAAAGTGACTCAGTTGTACATATACATATATCTATTCTTTTTCAAATTCTTTTCCCAGTTAGGTTGTTACAGAATATTAAGCAGAGTTCCCTGTGCTATACAGTTGGTGCTTGTTGGTTATCCATTTAAAATATAGCAGTGTGTACATGTCAGTATTGCTGACATCAGCTGGAAACAAAGAGAGAGCCTCAAGAATATACAGACCCTCAGTGCAAAGTTGCAATTTTCTTCCCCTATTGAAAACCCTCATGAAGCATTTTTTCTTATTAATTGGGCAGTGTATTGCATTTTGTTTACATGAAAGAAACCCTTCTAATAGATGTTGTGTTGTGCAGAACTTCCTATTATCACCAAGGAAAACTCTCAACACAATGGTGAAAGCTTACTAGAAGTCAAACAGATGAGTTTGGCTCCACTGTTGAACTTCTGTGATTCTTCTTGAAAGAGGGCCAGAGTACTTACATTACTTTGGAAGCCCCACTTGAAGCTGGAGATGATTTTCAAAGAAAAGATCATAGTTACACTTAAATATTAGTGATACCAGATCTTGCATCAAAATAAAATTGAAAAAAATTATTTTTACTTTTGTAGACAAATACACAAATATACATATGTATCTAATTTTCCTAACATATCTGAGATATACATAGAAGGAATACCTAAAGAAATACATAAATATGACAGAAGACATTGTCCTAGGTGATTTTTTTATTTTTCTATTTTTATGTTCTTCCAAATGTTCTACAATTAACATACATATATTAATGTGTTTGTATGTATATATTAAATCAAAGCTTCAAAAATCTTTCCCACAGCTTGCCACATAAGAATATACATTACTGACTGTTAACAAATTCATAGTAATTTTTGCTGTGATGAAACACAGAAGTTGGCAGTAATTCAACTAAAATTTATTGAGTATATATTATGTGCAAGGCACTGTGCTATGAACTGTGGCAGATACAGAGGGAAGTAAGACATGATTCTTGTCCTCAAGAAAATAGTTCATCACTGAATTTAGTATATGGAATAACTAAGGTAATAAAAGAGAGATTCTATGAACTATGGCAGTGTTTTTGAAAATTGCCAATGCATGAGAATCACCTGGGGAAATTATTAAAGATGCAGATTTCTTATCCCTTCCCTGGTAGTCCTATGATTAAGAATTTCCATTTTAGTAACACTTCAAGGTGATGCTTCAAAGAACACTGAAATAAATGATAATGAAATGAGCATTGATTTAAGAGACACGTATTTGCCCTGTCTCTTTGTTTCTGCCTGTTACTAGAACATGTTTGGGCAACTTGTTTAAACTCACATCTTCAAACTCCATATATATAAATTGAGACAACCATTCTTACATATATATAAATTGAGACAATCATTCTTACATTATAGGGATATTATAGGTAATATAAATAATATTCCTAAGTTATCCAGACCAGTCTACACAGTAGTTGCTCTCAGGTATATGGTATGGAAGTTTTTATCAATTCGAAGGCAGCGCTACTGTTGGAGAGAGGAAAGAAATTCTGAATCAAATGAAGCAGAAGAAGCAATCAGAGAAGCTTTATGCAGAAATGGAAATTGGACTGGGTCTTGAACGTTGAGAAACACTTTTTTTTTGGCGGTATGCGGGCCTCTCACTGCCGTGGCCTCTCCCGCCGCAGAGCACAGGCTCCGGACGCGCAGGCCCAGCGGCCATGACCCACGGGCCCAGCCGCTCCACGGCACGTGGGATCCTCCCGGACCAAGGCACGAAACCGCATCTCCTGCATCGGCAGACGGACTATCAATCACTGTGCCACCAGGGAAGCCCTTGAGAAATACTTTGATAAACTAAGAAAAGGGAGACATATTATCTAGTCAGCAAAAACATGGTGGTGAGAAAACTAGGCGTGGTTTGAGAGCTCTGAGCTATGGACATGACTGGAGCAGAGAAAGCTTGGATTGACATGGAAGACAAATGTGAAAACTTGCCTTGTGGGCAGGTCATAAAGCATCTTGACAACCCACCTAATGATCTTTAAAGTACTCTTAAAATAGTGGTAAGTTTAACTCTTGAACAAGGGAGTGATTAGGGAAGATAGGGTTTTAACACGATGATTTGCTGCTCATGTAGAAGTTTTGTTGAGGAGATGAGAGGATAGGGTTAGGGAGACCAGTTCGCAGGCTATGGTGGTAATTCAAATCAACAGTTATGAGTGTCTGAACTCAGGCAGTGAAGAGGAAATGGAAAAAAAAATAGAGACACATGAAGGGCATATCTGAAAAGGATAGCTAGAACTTAGAGACAGAAGAGATGTGAAAATTGAAGAATAAGCAATTTAAAGTTGACCAAGAAGTTTTGAGGTTGAATGAATGGAAAGACTGTGATATCATTTTAAAAACTCAGAACAGAGTAAGAGAAATAATCTGAGAAAAAAATATGAAGATTTGAGTTTTGGGCATGTTAGGTGGAGGTGTTGGCAGAATAATCCAGTGGCAACATCCAACAGAAATGTAGCAGTGCAGGGGTGAGGTTACAGATGAAGAATCGGAGGAGAAAAAGAATCAAAGGTCATTCTCTTGATGGCAAGAAGGTGAAGACACGGGAGGGGATATAATTTTTCCAAGCATCATCATATTAATGCCAATGGGTTAATAGGCCTGTGTGCCAGGCATTGTTCTAAGCACTTGTTATACTTTACATCATTTATGTTTACAACAACCTTGAGAGGAAGGCATTCTTATTGTCACCATTTTATAAACTGTGGGCCAGATTGAGAGTTAGTACTTTCCAAAGGTCATACTTCTCTCTACATGGCAGAGTCGGGATTTGAACTCAGGCAAACTTGCTCTAAATTATGTGTTCTTAACCTTGATACTCTGCTGTTCTCAAGAGAAAGTATAGTGGGAAAGAGATAAGTCCAAAGCTAGAACCTTTAGGGATACCCCTGTTAAAGTCAGTGGAGACTCACATACCCCAGCATCAGACTGAAAACAAAGCAGGACAACAAGGCAATCAAGATACAAAGGGAGGAAGGAGAAGGGAAAAGAAACAGCCAGTTAGTAATGAAAAACACTACATAAAGGACAGAAGATGGACTTAATTTTTTTTTCTTACAATGGAAGGGAAAGATTTCTGCTGATTAAAAAAATCTTTTGATCAAACAGAATATGATTTTAAGCTAGGTACTACCTTTCATTTTCTGCCTACTTTTTAAACTAGCCATATTGAAGGTCATTTGTAACACTTAAGGAAAAGCATGCTAGGATGTGGAAGGGCAGCAAAACTAAATCCGTGAGAAATCTGCACTCTGGCTGGATATACTGGATGTTGCAATCTACTTGGCTCTCTCTTCCCACCTGGTCTCTCCCCATGACTTCCCATCATTTTCTACATCTCTGTCTTTTCAAAGTTTGTTTTGTGTTGTTTTCAATTTCTGCATCATGCACACCTCCACAATTTCTCTTTAATGTCTTCACCTGGTTCATATATCGTGGGTTTAATCATTAACACAAACTTAGCACAAAGGAAGACTATTTCAAAACCTCATGAGGCTAACCTTCAAAATGTCCATATTATATAATACATATGTAGACATTATTATTATCCTCAGTTTTATTTCTTTGCCAAGTGTTTTTTTAGGCAGTAGTTTGTATCTATACTGATTCCACACGTCCATTGAGACTCACATGTGCGATGAATTTGACTCCTTGCTGGAAATTTAATCTAAACATGTTGAACCCCTCCATTCTGCCCTAATGAGCTCAAACCAACTTCTGGCTCTGGAGCAGTTTTTGTGTCCAAGCACAAAGTATGTGAGAAACTATATGTAGCTGGCTCATCAGAGCAATCTAAGATCAGTCTTGCTGAAGGTGCTGTATTAATCTTGGCACTTCAGTCTTCCATATAGTTTTGTGGTTCTTGTAGTTTCCCTGTGCAAACCAGGTGTTAGCTAAGGGCTCCTGACTCCTTGTAGATATAAGTGAACTAATTTACCTACAGTTCTGCAGTTGGCAATAGAACACAGTTATTCCCATGGTAGATTAAAGATCCCTAGTGCTTATTTTCTCTGGTTACATCCATTTCCAGCTTCCATGTGTTTTCATCCTTTCTTGGTTCTACTCTGCCTCCACCCAAATTTAAAACTTGACCCTTTACGGGATTTGATTGAAAACTCACGTCTACACTCCATGAGAATAATTTTGCTGAAGGTTTATAGGAGTTGTGGAAAGAATTTTTAACTGAGTCCTGCACATTGTTCCCCCTCCTTCCTTATGTAAGTCCTTCTCTCAATTTATTTTAGTTTTTTCCTTCTCGTTTTTTTTCGTCTTAGGTAGAATTGGATTCACTCCTTTCTCTAAAATCTTGGCCATTATTGATGCCTTTAGCCTCTGAGCTTTTCTCCTAAGAACATATCACTGCTGGTCTTTCAAGTAAATACAGTATTCTCCTTGGAACGCTTATGTGAATAAAATTTTCTCCATTTTGTTACACTCATGAGACCTGAGTGTAACAAAATTCACAATTTTTTTTACAATCACACACATGATCTCCTCGTGTTCTCTACGTTGCCTTTCAAGTGGGCTTCCCTTTATTTCTCTGCTTTGCCTTAATAGCAAGTTGCTCTAGATCTTTACCAGGGTGGTCTGTTGACTAACAGTATTACCATTCTGCCTGTGCTATTTGGAAACTCACCTGTCCTCAAGCCTTCATTTGGTCATTAATCCCTGAGCACCCCTCTCTCAAATGGTTCACTCCTTTCCTTGATTCCATTTTCTGATACCTGGTGTTTGTATCACCTTCTGGATCTTCACCTTTCCCAGTTTCATTCATCTTACTTCATTCAGCTTCCTCAGTCTAAGTTCTGACACCATGAAAATGTTCAATAAATATTTTTAATCAATGATGAATCCACAAGACTCTCCCTGCCTCAGAAATCCCATGCATGGTCTGGTTACTGCAGAGTGGGTTTCTCCTATTCTCCTATGCTAAGGTGTCTGGAGGTATGTTTTAATGCCATGGCCCAGAACACATACATTACAGTTAGGCTCTGATGACATGAAATGCAATTTTGAAACAAAATCCAAAGAAAATGAGAACTAGTTTAAACCTAGGTAGCTTGTTTGTTATTGTTTTTCTTTTTTTTTAAACCAAGGATTTCTTGTCATTGTGCCTTAAATAGAGCAACCAAGAAAGCTGTGAGTACCTAGTTCTATGAATAAGAATATAATTATTTTAAGCTGGTTTTATGTTTCTTCTCAAGAGTGACCTGCTATAACCTGATAATTCAACTATTTATTTACCCTGAGGAAATGTTTGCAAATATGCACCAGGAAACACATACAAGAATGGTCATAGAATTAGAATTAGTGACAAAGAACTGAAAAGAGCTCAAGTATTCATGTTCAGACGAATCAATAAATAACTTGTGTTCTTATGCAACAGAATACTATACAGCAGTGAAAATGAAGGGACTACAGATGCATTCATCTACATAGATGAAGTATTTTGTTAAGTGAAGGAGCAAGTTCCAGAGGATCTATAAAATATGGCAATGTTTTTATTGATAATAACGCTCTAGAACAATTGAAAGCAAAGTAGTGTTTAGGCAGTTAATTTTATTTTTCCCTAGTGACTTAGCCAGGAAGAGTGAGAATTTCTCCAATTATGAGGAAGAAGAGATAGAATTGAAGTAAGTCAACATTTTGACTTGTAAGTCTTCTTGATAGTGAATTATTCTCTTCAAAATCTGGGAAATTAAAGCATTGATTCTTCATGGGGTAAATTGGAAAAAGAACTGTCATCCAAGAAGAAGAGAACACTGGAGAACTACATGGCTAATTATGATCTGGTAACTTCTCTTGGAAGTTTTTTCTAACTGCATAAGGCTGAAAACTCACTGAACTCTGGACACAGTAGGGGAGAATGAGTGATCTGCAAAAATAGGAGATTTAAGGAAGAAAAGTATACTTAAAATATGATGGAGGGAAAAGAACCAGAAATGTCCTCCTAAGGCTGGAAACAAAAGCACTAACAATCAAAGGAATGCAAACCAATACTAGTTAACACATTGATTGAATTGGCAAATATTACATTAGACTATACATTTTAATACTGTGTATCCATCTACATCGTTAGAAGAGTGTTAAACTGATACACATCTCTAGGAAAATATTTGAGTTTGTAACAATGATATTAAAAACATTCATATCCTACCATTAGTAATTCTAATTTTTAATCATAGATGTAATTCTGAGGTTGTTTATTACATTATTATCAATGATGTGAAAAATTAGGAAAAGCATGATTGTCTGATAATAGTATATGGTAACAGTTATGATATATCTGGATTATAAAATATTATCTATCATCTTTTAAAATTTCTGAAAAATATTGAAAGCACACAAACATGTTACTGATATAACTAGAAATTGATACTATAAATAAGAAATTGAACTATAATCTTGGCATGATGTCAACTGTATAAATATATAGGAACATAATCAGGAAAAGAGTTTTCCTGCAGGTATTGATATTATTGGTAAATTTCATCTTATTTATATTGTCAAGGTTTTCTAACTTATCTGAAGTAAGTAGTTAAAAAAATATTCTTAAGTAATAAGAAACCAACAAACTTTAAAAAATGATGTGTGGAAGCCTTACAAAATTTTCCTTTCAACTGTTTCAGCTAAGCCTTCACTGTGGCGGAAAGAATACACTCTAAGCACCAGGAGATGTAATTTCGCCACTAACTAACCACCTTTGTTAGAAAATCTCTTTGAGCCTATTTCTTTTGTCTTTAAAGTGTCCAGCCTATCTCAGAGGGTTTTTCTGAGGATCAAATGGAATAATGTATTTGTAATTTCTTTAAAAGTACAAAGTGCTATATTAAGGCTGTTGAGATATATCATTCCCTTCCCAAAAAGTGATTGGAAAATCATAGGCAGCTTTTCTCCCTACACTTGTCAGAAAAATCACACATTGTACTTTGGTAAAGAGTAGAAGTGTGATTCACATATCTTATCTGGAATGAAATGAACATTAGTCATTCAAATGGGCAAAGTGGACCGAGAATCCAGAGAGCCAAATATAAAATTTCTTTAATTCTCCAGAATCAAACAGGTAAGCTAAATGCTGTTACTTGACTTAGTATTCCAGGATGGAAGTCCAGTAGGGAGGTGTGTAACCCAGGTTGAAATGTGACATCTGAAAGAAGAGACAATGGAGGGGAACAAGAAAACACTAAGAATGCTTAAAACTTGGGCCATACTAACGTGATGAAATAAACACCTCGGCTCTTGACTTAGTTTTAACTTTTTTTAATGGCACCTTAAAAATAATGATTTGGTTGGAATATCATGGGTGGAGTAGAAAAGTGTTATTACTAGAAAGAGGGCCTTGTGAAATTTTGAGGTTTGTATTATTGTGACAGATAGAAGGAAGCAAAAGTCTAAACGTAGAAGACCTGGTTTGTGGCACTGGCTCTGGCTTTTAGTGACTGACTGACTTTGGGCAAATCTACTTCTCTGCGCCTGGATTCCCTTACTTTGAAATGGGTAACAAATAATAATTTCCCAGACAAATTTAAGGGTTTTTAAATTTTTTTTTAATTTTTTAAATTTATGGCTGTGTTGGGTCTTCGTTTCTGTGCCAGGGCTTTCTCTAGTTGCAGCAAGCGGGGGCCACTCTTCATCGCGGTACGCGGGGCTCTCACTATTGCGGCCTCTCTTGTTGTGGAGCACAGGCTCCAGACGCGCAGGCTCAGTAATTGTGGCTCACGGGGCTAGTTGCTCCGCGGCATGTGGAATCTTCCCAGACCAGGGGTCGAACCTGTGTCCCCTGCATTGGCAGGCAGACTCTCAACCACTGTGCCAGCAGGGAAGCCCTAAGCGTTTTTATAAGTATCAAATATACAAAGTGAAATTAGTTTCAAATAATTAGTCTGTAATGAGTTCTACACATGTAAAGTATTATTGAGAAAATAGATATACTTTTAAAAATATATATACTTTTTAAAAATAGTTATACCTTTTTAATACTTTTTTGGAATACTGTTTGTGAATTAAATTTTATAGAGGCAATACAATTTTAAATGCATTAGGAGGATATGCTATATAGAGGCATCTTATGGGAAATCATTTTGTGAAACTAATAACTACCCAACTTTTCATATACTAGATTCCTTTAAAGTCAGGCATATTCAAAGTTACAAAATATGAAACATTTTGTACCATAACAGCAATACAAATTAGTAGTTTTAAGAATTTTACCTTAGAAAATGAGAACCTTTTCCACTTAGTTTTTGACTTCTCACACTTTGTCCAAGATAGTCAAAATCATTCATCTGGTTTAGATTTTATCATATTTTGTGAATAATAAGGTGACAAGCATTTAGGATATTCCACAGGGACAAAGCGAAAGATAGTGGGAAATACCAAGTTAATAGAACCCTTTAACCATGTAACAATCATCTTGTGTGTTTCGTTTGCTGAAGTTTATTTTGGGAAGTTTTAGAGTGTGTGCCCCGTGTTTCTCATATGGTCTACTAGGTTCAATGAAGTAGATATTTAATAAACATTAATTTTAATATTCTCAGTAGTTAAATTGTTATTGTGAAATTGCATAATTACTCAACATCCCATTTCATTCCTCGAAGAAGAGTTCATTCTGTCCCTAGATAGTTTTCTCTTGTATATTTTATTAATCAAAAATGTAACAGTCAAAAACCTAATTTGTTTTTGTTTTCCAATACGTAAATCAGAAAAGTGAAATTTAACTATTTTTCCGGTAGCCTTCTTTGTGGCTGTGCTTGCAAATGGTGAGCTTCTGTAAGATCATTCTGTGAAGTTGCTCTCTGGTCCCAACCTCTAAGCTTGGCTCTCAGATTCCTCACACATTTCTGAGCTGCTGGTTGGAAGTTAAGATGACATATATACATTTCCATGAAATAAATTACTGGGTAGACTAGATATGTTCTAATGTATATGATATATCCCACATGAAAAATAAATGCTTATACTCTGCTGAGATCTGTCTGGATGCAAAATGAGCACGAAAGAAACTCACACCCACTCCCATGATCAAGATTTTTTTTTTTAAGTGTTCAGGAAGCACAGATTGTGCTATTTTTGAAACTAAAGTATTGCATACAGTACTATTTATTTTCACACAATTTGGATGACCTAGCAAAAATCACTGAAACCTTTGGGTTAGGTGTTTTTTGCTTGATTTCTGCACAGGCTATTATGGGCTTGAATAATTTTCAGAAGTGAAAATTTTCACATTTCCTGAAACTGAATCTTATGAACACTCAGGAAATTCTTTTGACCTCTGTTTTTTTTTCTTTTTTTTTTTTCCATTCCTTTGACATACTGATGTTTGTGTTATAGGTAACAATCAGTAGTCTAAAAGTAAATCTAGCTGTGTGTTTACAGCAAATTTTCATTGAGGAAGAGGAGAGTAAATACCTAAGAGGCTATATAATATTGGGATACAAAAGCAAATATAATGAATAGCATTTTGTGGCAGGCTTTGCTCATGCTTGGTTCTCAGTGAATGTTGAGCTAAAATAGTTTCTGCCGAAAAATAGTCAACTATTAGAGACTGACAGAAAAAAAGAGAAACTGTTGGAAGCAAATCACATGTATGGAAGAGCTGGTCAAGAAGCACAGGTAAAGGTTATAAGATAAACACATCAACATGATAGTAATGAAAATGGGACGTCCCAGGGATCCTTAGGTGAAGAAAGTTTGAGAACAAGTGTAGTAGATGGTTATTCAAGGTCTATTTGTTTTCTGTTTGTTGGTTGGTTCAGAGGGTGGGTTTTGAAGTATAAGAAGGAAGAAGTTTCTCAGAACTGCTTTCCTTTTTTTGACTTTTTAATATACAAAATGTTTTTTGTATATCCGCAAGCACGTATACATACATATATGCATAAAGATTGATTTTTCCTTTAGGGAACAGGCAAAGTACAAAAAACTGCCCTGAGTATCTGAGCTGTTAGCATATAAAATGGATATTCCACCAAGTGCTTCTTTCACAAGGCTCCACTGATCTGAATGAACTAGCTGACTGGAGTTTCTCACCTCTCCTGTCTGGTCCATTGATTTCAGCCTGGATGTATTGATCCCAGACTTTCTAGGTGGTTCACAAACAGCTCAGGTTAAATTAACTTGAGGACAATGTTTGAAAATGCAGAATTACTCTCACTGTTTGATGCCTGTTATTAAGCATTGTTTCCAGAAGATCAATCTTTTAATTACATTGTGCCTCCCTACTGGCGGCTCTCAGTAACATGAAGTGTGATTGGAAAAATAAAGAGAAGGAAAAAAAAAAAAAATCCCTTCTAGCACATTGCCTCTGCAAAAGTGACATCTCCAGGATATTGAATAGAGTCTGGTCGTTATCAGTTTATCTAAGGTTGATCCTAAAATCTCTATCAAACATTCACCTCGTGAATTCACATTTGGTAGGAAGAACATATACTACTTATACGCTCTCATCTATTGTGTGTTTGTTGTGCAATGGGAATTGTGTTAAGCGTGCTAAGTGTTATATACTATGCGGTTCGCTCTGTCATCCTTTCCTGTTTTATTTTATTTTCCTTCTTGTTTTATTGAGACATAATTGACATACAGCACTGTATAAATTTAAGGTATACAGCAGAATGATTTGACTTATACATCCTTCCCTATTTTAGAAGTGAGGAAACTAAGGCTCAGTGATATTGGGTACTTTGTCTATGGCCTTATAACAATAAGTGGCAGAGTTATGTTAAATTTAGTTCTGTCCTACTTCAAAGGTAATGATATTAACTCCTATGCTATTTTTTATATAAAATATTTTTCTTTAAAAAGCTTAATGCACTGCCGTATTTTTCACCTTTTGTAGTTTGTCTCTATTTCGGGGAGGTAGAAAGGGGCAGGAATCATCCTTAGCACTTTGCAGATGAAAAAAACAGAAGCATAGAAAAATTGAGTGCCTTTTCCAAAGTACATAAGAGAGGAAAAGAATTAAATGTATATGTCTCCTCATCGTGAATGTCTTTTTATTTATGAGATATTATATTAAAGATGCTGCAAATTCTTTGCAAATCTCTCCATCGTAAGGTGGAGTCTAATTCCCGTCTCCTTCGATCTGGGTGACTTACTTGACCAATCTAATGCAGCAAAAGTAGTGTTCTCATATTTCTGAGGCTTTGTAAAAAGCTAGAAGCTTCTGCCCAGCCTTAGTCCAATCACTCTGGGGGAAACCAGCTGCTTTGTAGGAAGTTACTCTGAGACCACCATTCTGTGAAGAAGCCAAAGTTAACGACTTGGGGAGGCCAAAAGGACAGGATAAAAGAACCTGGCCAGAATCAGCTATTGTAATCATCTCATCCCAGGTACCAGACAAGTGAAAGAAGAAGTTGTTTTAGCCTCAGGGGCTGCAATGTGGAGAAGAATCAAGGAACCCAAACCACAGCCAGGAGCAAAACCCCAGAGATATATTACCTCAGGAGAGCTGTCCCAGACATATCCAGCCATTTGTGCCATTCTATTTAGGTCCCAGTGAGCACAAAGAGAGTGCACAGTGGACAAGTTGCTCCAAGGAATGCTAGAATGTAACGGTGCCCTGCAATCTATCAGGTTTAGTTTATCTACCCCACAGTTGAGGTGCTTTATTATGGGCTTTAAAGGTTTAGCTCGTGACGTATAATAGTAGCCACAGATTTCCAGCAAGGTATTATCTTGAGACTTTGAGGTTCTATGTCCCCAAGCAGATTTGAAAGTCAATTATAGGCTTTTGGTTTCCTGTGAAATTAAATAAGGGACACTGATTCCTAGGGTATTTTAACTTCTCATCAGACTCTCCTTTTATGATTTGGACTTGTCTGAATGTGGGGACCTTAAAAAAATCATAAAATTCATGTGAGATGATGAACTTAGATATATTTTGAGAAGAGACATATGAATGCATGAATATGAATGAAGTTCTGATGATGGGATGTATATATTACACATTGCTCTATCTACAAGGAAGTTTTAATACTCTAAGTACAAATAGTGTGGTTTGCGGTGCATTTACTCTGCATAACCCTGACCCTGCTCCCTTTGAATTGTATTGTTACTTTTTAGGAATTACTTAGGCTATTCAGATATTATGGTGGGGAGGGGTGCACTTCCATCTAAGAGAGTCTGGGAGGTAACCCTCTTCCTAATTGCAAGTGTGAACAGATATTCCAGGCAAGCTTGATTTCATACTTCTAAGTATCTGTCATCAACGCACAGACCTATGAGATCACCCACAGGGTAATATCCAGCCGCAGAAGCTCCAAAATATATTTATCTCTCGTCCATTAAATTCCTAACCTTTGAAATGTCTAGGACCTATATTTTTCTCAGATTGGAGAAAGGGCTAAAGAGTAGCTCCATGTTATACAAAAGGAAAGAAGAAAGACATGATACATTTTCACCTTTGTTATCTCTTTATGCTGATTCCAGTTCCACTCAAATATAAGCTGGGATGAAATAGCACGTTATAAAAAGCAGTAATGTCACTGGAAGCAGAAAAATAGACAATGCAGAATTTTTCAGGACATTCCTTTGGAGACTTTGACCTATATGAAATCAAATTCTAGCTTCTCTTTTTTCTTTCTGAGGAGTTTGGGTAGCAACTTTTGGTTTACTTTTGTTACCTATTATCCTCCCAAAATGCCTGCTAGCCATTTATCAAAAATCTACCTGGCTTTAGCTGAAGTGAGAACAATACTTGAAGGATTTTGAAATACTGAATCTATATTAGGCCTCTGAAAAGTTGCTGGCAAGTACCATAGACAAATGTTCCTAAGAATATTTTAGGTTAGCTAACTTTTCAAAGTTGCCTGATAGATCCCATATCAATTCACTCTAGTGTTCCTAAGGATTCACAAGTGTATCGAGCGCTGAGAGTGGGAAATATGTGGCCAAGTAGAGTGATGGAAGGAAAGATGCTTACTTGCTAAATATTAGCTTCATATTATAATCATTTCAATCAGAAGTTGAAAACGAACTGGCCTGTCACACAACACCACACAGCTAAATAAACATTTTCATTCTCTACCCCACAAGTCAGGAACAACATTTAAGAATACTCAGGCTAAACAGGACCTTAAAGAATCTTCAAACCAACTGGTTCTTTAAATATAGGCTATTTATTTGTCTCAGAGGATGTCCATAAGGGTAAGCTAGTCCAAAACACCTGTTGCTCAAAATGTTCATTTAGGACGTTTTTCAAATTCTGATTTAAATGTACATTCAAGAGCTCAGAAATAAGCATATATAACGTAGCCACAGTTACTGATGTAAGCAGACATCACTATTTTAAAGAGGTTTTCCTTTTGAATGGGTGATGGAAAATATTTATAGGTAGAATAATTGGTCATTGGGATCTGATTTGAAAACAACTGGATTATCACCAGGCAGTACTATAATTAAGTTTTCTGGTTGAGTTAAAAGCCGGTCTGTTTCTCTTGTCCTGAGAACAGTGACCAAAATCTCTAACATGTCCTATAATGCCTTGTAAGATCTGAGACATGTCCTTCTTTCCCTCCTCCATTTCTAAGACTTTAACCTTCTTTCTCTGTACCTGCACCCCCAACCTTATTTTAGTCCTTGTGATGCTTCATTCACTATACTGAAACAGCCAGTTCCATATTGTTTCAGCCTCAGTTAAGTTAAATTTGTCATGTTAAATTTCACTGTTCCCATATAATATTTATTGATTCTTTGCCTCTTATCTTTTGTCACCCTCCCCCCTGCTATTTATATTAAAATATAGGAGCAAGATAAACACTGTATTACAGAAATATAGGTCATGATAATATTCTAGATTAAGTGATATCAACATTGTTATGTGGTAAACTCAGTCTTCAGGGAAGCTCATAAAAAGATGTTGTGGAATTATCTTTTCTGTACAGTTTAGGTCAGAGAATGAGTTATTTGAAGTTACATAAAGTATTTTTCTGCATGGCAAGGTGACCCACTGGGACAAATCATACACAGTATAGGTATGATAATTCCCAATACTCAGTCTGTCATTAATCAGTTAGCTAGTTGTAAAGTGGAGGCAGATCACTGTGTGATACACATGCTATTTTAAAAAACTTTATTTATTTTATTTTTGGCTGCGTTGCGTCTTCGTTGCTGCGCGTGGGTTTTTCTCTAGCTGCGGCGAGCTGGGGCTACTCTTTGTTGCGGCGCGCTGGCCTCTCATTGCAGTGGCTTATCTTGTTGCAGAGCGTGGGCTGTAGGCGCGTGGGCTTCAGTAGTTGTGGCACGTGGACTCCGTAGTTGTGCCTTGCGTGCTGTAGAGTGCAGGCTCAGTAGTTGTGGTGCACGGGCTTAGTTGCTCCGCGGCATGTGGGATCTTCCCAGACCAGGGCTCGAACCTGTGTCCCCTGCATTGGCAGGTGGATTCTTCACCACTGTGCCACCAGGGAAGCCTCACATGCTATTTTTGATATGGGAACCCCTACTGTTACAGAAGATAATTTTAAGACATACAGAAACGAATGTTTACAATTCGAATGGTTAGACACTTATGAGAAATTACTGGAATTTCATTGATGGGAGTGATATAAAATTATTTTATGAATAAATTTAAGTTAGAGAGTGAGTCGATTTAAAGGAAAAAGCAAACAATATAGCAAGTGGCAATAGATATGGCAAAAGTGTAAAAATGGGTTGTGGATAACTGAAATATTAATCTTTTCATCTTTGTCTTTGTCCCAAGTACAAGGGAATACACCTTTTCACCTTGGTCATTGCCAATCTTTGCTCAACCAGCTTAAATGTCCACTGTCAGTCCAAAACTGAGCTATTTCTTTTAACTTTCTTGGTAACCAGACATCTAAAATTATTTTATGTTTGGACATATCATGTTTATCCTTGAATCCAGATTGACATTTTTATCTTTGAATGTGGTTGGATTCGTCCCCTTCTTCCAAGTGAGAAATCACGCAAGAAGTGGTGGATTAGTCAATCTGTCAATCTCAGACCTTCTGAGACAGAAGGGTCTCTTACATAAAATTTAAAATTTGTATACGTAGACCAAAGGAGAGTGTGTGTGTGTGTGTGTGTGTGTGTGTGTGTGTGTGTGTGTGTGTGTTGAGAAAGACATTGATGATAACAATAGCTAATATTTATTGAGATTCTGGTACAAAAGGTGGGGAAATAAGGAAGTGGGACAGAGGATGGATAAGGAGTAGGTAAGCAGTGGCTGGAGGTATATACTAGAAGCTAAAAACAGGCTAGAGAATCAGGCCAGTCAGAAGAGAGTTCCAGTGAATGGTAATTGTCTGGACTCATGTTTGAGACCAAGGTTCTGTGCTCAAGACAACTTTTTGTATGTCCCAGTGCACCCTAGTATAGGGACTGTGTTTACTTAAAATGAGTGCTCTAGGTAAAAAAGCCTGGAATTTAAGTGAGTGACAGTCCTGTGGACTCTCTCACAGGATATCTCTACCCTAAACCCTCTCTATCCTTGTGGTTGGCTCCTGAAGTCTGCTACTCGGAGCTGCCCTTTTTATAGACTCCTCCATCTGGACTTGTCATTCACATCCGTCTATCTCAATGTCCTCAAGTCATATTGTTTGGTCTCACTTGCTTTCATAGGGCCAAACTTTTTGCACTTTCCTTCAGCTCACTCCATATCATCCTTCTAGTCCTATTAATGGCCATTGTTTCTAAAGAAAATGCCAAACTTCTTATATGGCTACAGTAATCAAGATTGTGTAGCATTGGCTAAGGGTTAGACACGGGGATCAGTGCAACGAACTAGATAACCCACAAATAGATTCATACAAACACACACAAGCGGTTTTTGACAAAAATGCACATGTAATTCAATGGAGGAAAAATACCATTTTCAAGAAATGATATTGGAGCAATTAGACATCTATAATCAAAAACAATGAACCTTGACCTGAGTCCCACACCTTATACAAAAATTAACTCAGAATGGGTCACGGACATAACTGTATAGCTTTATGTTGTATATTTATCAGAAAATCTTTGTGATCAAAAAGTAGGCAGAAATTCTTAGAGTTCTACCACAAACATGTTCCATAAAAGGAAAAATTGATAAATCAGATTTCATCAAAATTTAAAAGTTTTGCTCTGTAAAAGACCCTGTTAGAAAAATGAAAAGGCAAGATACAGAGTGGGAAAATGTACTTGTAAACCTCATACCCCAAAAAGGACTAGTATCTAGAATATATAGAGTCAACAGTAGATGAATAGTCTAATTGGAATATGGGCAAAACAAATGAAGAGACATTTCACTGAAGAGAAAATACAGATGGCAAATAAGCACATGAATAGATGTGCAACATCATTAGCCATTAGGGAAATGCAAATTAAAACCACAATGCGCTATCACCAATATCTATCAAAATGACTAAAATAAAAATATGGGAACATGTGTATATGTATAACTGATTCACTTTGTTATACAGCAGAAACTAACACACCATTGTAAAGCAATTATACGCCAATAAAGATGTAAAAAAAAAAATGACAACATTAAATGCTGGTGAGGATGCAAAGAAACTGTATCGCTTACACATTGCTGGTGGGAATGTAGAATGGCAGAGCCATTCTGGAAAAGATTGGCATTTTCTCTGAAAGTAAACAGGCACCTACTATATGACACAGCAATTGCACTCCTGAACAGTTATTCCAGAAATACAAAAACTTAGGCTCACACAAAAACCTATACATACATTTTTATGGCAGTTTTACTGACAGTAACCACTGACTGGAAACTACCCAGATGTCCTTCAGTAGGTGACTAAATGATCGTAGCACCTCCATACCATGGAATACTACTTGACAACAAAAGGAACATACTATTAATATACCCAACAATCCATAGAATTATGCAGAATTAAAAATAATCCCCAAAGATTCCTATATGATTCAATTTACATAATATTCTTGAAATGACAAAATTATAGAAACAGATTAGGGATATGGGAAGGAAAAGGGAAGTTGGTGTGGTTATAAAAGGGTAACAGGAGGAAGTATTGTGGTGATAGAAACGTACTGCCAGTATTCTGGTTGAGGTATTGTACTATGGGAGTTACGCTGGGAGATGTTACCACTGGGAGAAATTGAATAAAATATACACAGGACCTCTTTGTATTATTTCTTATAATTACATGTGAATCCATAATTATCTCAAAAAAATTTTAATCATCTAGATACAGTGTAGAATATTGTTCTAGGAAAGCGGGACTGTAGTAAGACGAGGTGATGAACTAACAGAGGGAAGGGATGGATGTGGTTTGAGCTAAATCAGTGGCAATGGTATTTGTGAGGACTGTATCAGTTTGAAACATAGGAGGTGGTAAGAAATCAATAGTACTTCCTGAATATTTGGATGTGGGAGTAAAGGAAAAGAAGGTGTTACGGACGAAGTCTAAATTTGGGGTTCGGATAGTTGGCTGGATAGTGTTGATATTCACTGAAATGGTTAATTTAAGAACAGAAGTAGGTACATGGCAAAGGGAGGAGGAGAAGCCAAGCAAAAAAGGATATGGCCAGAGAGAGTATGAAGACGATGGTGCTACAGTCTCTGCTATTTCAGGAAGGAGGATGGTCCATCATGTTTCTCGCAAACTATCTGTAACTGATGCTGATATCCACTGAGCTTTGTTTGTTTTCATTACAAGCTGTATTACCTAAACAGTCGATGTTTGCAATGGGTGTGAAAACTTTATGCATCTTATTGTTTCAAAGATCTAATTTTATTTGACATGAACTAACGAGAGCTATGAATTGTATTTTACGGAAAGAATCAGGTTTTGATGTGATCATCATCCTCACTTTACCGATTTTGCTAATATGAATTTTATATATTATGCTTTCATTAGGCACACATAATATTAATTTGACCGTTTGGAAAACGTATATGTATGTTTCATTCCTGGCACACCAGGGGCAATCATACACACTACCCACACCTCCCCCCCCCGCCACCCAACAGTTCATCTTCTAAGCATGTCTCTTGCTGTAGGGGAGGAATTCCACCTTACACCATCAGATCTTGGCTAACTGCCCTCAAACTCATGCAACAGAACACCTAGTGCCTAAATATTCTAGTTCATTTCATTAGTGTGCAGTGCGAGAAGGAGTGAGTGTCTGGAAATTGAAGCTCTCTCCGAAAGGCATAATTTTCCATTAATTTCAGATGAGAGCTTACTGGCTCTCAACTAAAATATGCTGCTGTGTTCTTTAAACCTAGAGAAAAATAAGGGTAAGACTTTAAACTGGGGGAGTTAGTAGAGATTATCCAGGCAACTAACCTATTCTTGGATCAAAGTCATATATACTCTGAAGTTTTTTAAAAATATGAAATTACATCATTTGTAAAGCAGAGAGCTAAACATTACTGCTTGTATTTCACATTGTATTTTCTCCCTCTGCTGGCCAAGTGCTACAGCAACATCGAAATAAGAAGAAAGATGTTTTCCTCTGCATTGTGTAATTAATTACACGCTAAAACTTGAAATACAGAGAGAAAGTGTCATAAAATATGTTGTATATTTTCCTCTGGGTTCCCTCAAGCATTCTCTACACTCTCCCCTAAAAGAGAAACAAACCCAAAACACTCTGCCCTCAGGAAAGATTTATATTAGTAATGCCTACCTTGGTGTAATATGAAGCCAGTAGGCCCCCTGGAAGAGTTGATTCAATTTCACAAACATTTATTGGGTCTACATGTGGCAGGTGCCCTACTAGTTGCTGGGAACACAAAAATGAATAAAGCATTGTCCTACTCTATCCCTCAGGAACTCAAAGTCTAGCAGGGAAGGGAGATCCATACACAGTTAAAATTCAACATAAATGCTGCAAGACAGAATTGTATAGAGTCAGGAAATTACAGATGAAGAAGGAATTTGTACCTTAAGAGTCATGGAAAGCTACAGGGAAAACAAAAAACAGGTCTGAAGCTTAAAGGATTTTGCCACATGCATTCCACTCAGGAGGGTCCTTTGGGATAATGAAACAGCACGGGCAGAGGTACAGCGGGTGAAATCTTCCTTTTGGTGTAATGATGACTAGGGTGTGGCAGAGAGTTAGGGTTTGTAGGTCAAATGGCTGGAACAGAGGCCAGAAAGTTAGGTTTGGATCAGAAATTTCGGACCCAAGATAGATATTCTAAGGAGTTGAAACCCTGCCTTATAGCAAATAAGAGACCACCCTTATTTTTAAGCAAGCACTTAACATGATTATCTTAGTATATTTGCATTTGTGGCTTGATTTTGTTTATTATGAAGGAATTTACAGCATCATTAAGGAGGAGGGGAAGAGCTTTTATGACAGGCTGTTTCCTGTACCACTACTAATCATAACAGGTTGGAAGCTGGGGTCCTGGAAGCTGGGGTCCGGTAGCATTTAAGGCTGAGATTCAGATCTTGGCTGCTTTCCTCTCCATTTATTTACATTCAATCTTTTGATGACTTAAGGAAAGAAATTCATGTCAATTTGACAGCAGGAGTGAGGGAGTTGGAAGGCATAATATCTCACAGTAACTCCATAAATACCTAATGTACAAGTAAATATTTTCTTTTTAAAAATGAAAGTATGTTATTTCTAATTTTCTGAAGGACAGTTTCAGATTGGTTGATGTGTAAGTAACATGATTTGCTTTGGATTGCAAGATTCAATTTGCTTCAGAAGTTGCACTTTTTTTTCTGTGTTGTATTAAAAAAAGTAAATCTGCAACATGCAGATGGAAATGAAGGCAAAGCATCTAAGCTGCTGCTAAATTAATGTTCTATCTCTGAACATTGACTCAATGTCACTGAGGGTCCTGGGGAAGTTGTTTCTTTCTTTTTTTTTTTTTTTTTTTCTTTTTTCCCTGTAGCAAGACCATGTCACATTTCCAAAATGTGAAGGTATTTATTTAGTGGCTCTGCTCTACTCTGTTTTCCTCTTTTGCTTCCATCTTTCCCTCCCTTCCTCCTTTCTTTCCTTTCCCCCTCTTTTCCATAGCTAACTGGCTATGATTCCATGGTTAAATTAGTATTATTAAGAGGATCAAAACATCTGTGAAGAAACGTCTCCTAGATAGGCCTTCAGAGAATATAAGGTGATGCATTGGAGGAAAAGGTTTGCCTCCTTTTCCAGAACCAGGTTTGGGCTCAAGAAAGTCACGTGACTATCCTTGGTCTCAATGATCTCACCCATGAAGAGAAGGGTTAGATGATCACTGAAGTCTCCCCCATTTCTAAAATTCTGTGTTTTTGACATCCAAGCAGAATGACCAAGCTTAGCCCTAAGAGATTACCTCATTCTGTGTCCCCAGGTCCCAGACTGGGGAAGTTCTACAGGTCTTCATCAGACAATGGCATGGCATGTGAGCTCCTCTCAAACTTTCCTAGAGCCCAGGCAGGAGTACCAACAGAGGCCAGCAAAACGTAAGTCCGAATATTTAAAAGTTACAAAGCAGATGTTTAAATAAAACAGATCTTATACTGCTACCTCAATAACAACAACAGAAAAGCTTCAAAATCACAAGGTATTTAAAAAGGAGTAAAGTTATGCTTATTCGAATGCCTATAATTTGGCATTAAAATATTAAAAGTGATGAACTTAATTACCATTGGGACATGTCTGGGTGTTTTGGGATGGCAACGCTTGGGTGAGTTAAAAAAAATTAATAAATTAGTACATCTTTATTTTAGTAAACTTATTTATCTTTAATTTCAACAAAATGATTGATTTTGTTGTTAAAATCAGGATTTTCACATAATTTATGTTCTAATAACACTAGTAATACAAAGGATAAAAAATAAGATGTATTCAACACGTATAAAGTTTAAATATGTTTACAGCAGTAGTGTAAAGTAAAAGTAAAAGATTGAAAAAGTAAAATTGTTTTCAGGGTTTTGAGGGTTTCTTCTTCTATGGTATTAAAAATTTTTATTAAAATAGTTGTTATAAGCAATTTTAATCAAATTATATCAGTAAGAATGGGATTTTTTCTTTAACTTTTTGAAGTAGCAATTAAACCTTATTCACTTTTAAATACAAATAACGAGATTTTCAATTCTAGTGTTCAGTGCTCATGTAATTGACAATGGAAGAAATCAGTATTAGGCTTATGCTTGTTACTTCTATCCCACATATATACATATTTGAGTATATGATTTATTTCATATTGAGAAATGGTTCTCAGCCTCCCTTGTAACTGTTAGGAATAGTACTCTACTACAAGAATATTCAGAACCACCAGTTGGAAAACCCCAAAATGATGCAAGAAAAAGGATGCTTGGCAATGCTGGGAAATAGTACTTGGTTAAGCAAAAAATCTATTACATTTGTGCAATCTGAGAGGAGGTACTTAAGAGGTTAATTCGTTTGAGTTTTCTTCTTAACCTAAGCACTTCTACACTCCAAGTAGGCAGCAGCATGACCCATAAACCTTTATGGCATTTGGATGAGTTGCCTTTTTTTTTTTTCCTGAACAGTGTTAGTTATAAGAATTAATGTTTGGAATTATAGATTGTGCTATGCCAGATTTGAGCACCAAGTTCTAAGTGATATATGGCCCTATGTATCTTTAGCACATTTTTGTGAGCATGTATTTACAATATGTAGGTCCTCTAAAGCATAGGGCCCAAGTCACCAGAGCCTGTAACCAGATCTAAGGGTGGGACTACCAGCATGGTACAGGGGAATCTTGTATATTAAGTGTTTATATTCCCATCAGTGTCAGTCACATTCTCCTCTACTCTCTAGCATCAACACTTATCTTCTGAGTGCATGAGATTTTTGAAATCACTTCCTGAGTTGAAAAATTCTGGCATGGTCCTCTCTCCTTGTGTCTTTGGTTGAGTGAGAAAAACAAATCGGGGCAAAGAGGGAGGTTGCTGTGTAAAGTACTTAATGCTACAGGGTAAGGGGTTTTATTAACATGGTGTAGCTATTTTTATTTATGTTTTATAATTTATTAAAATACAAATTTTTAAAATTAATGCTTGTATGAGTTAGAATGAATTTCAAAGAAATTTGTTGTTGGAGAATGGGCCATTTTATAACAGTGAGTCTTCCCTGACACTGAAAACAGTCAGAGAAGATATATGACAAGGTACATCTTTGATATTAAATGATAGAAAGCCATTAAAAAAATGATTAAAAGGTTAGAGAACACTAACATTGAGAAGAAGTAATATTCAGAGCAATTAATATACCTGATATGGCAAGTCAGTCAGAGGAGAAAAACCTCCAAAATTGAGTGGGGAACCGAATTTTGGATGAAACGGAACATTTTTTATCCATATCAGCCAGAGGAAACATGTTATTATACTTACTATGGCAGAAACTGCCATACTTAGGAGTTAGTTTCTGCTGTGTTTTGTAGCTGAAGTTTGAACCAGTAACTGACAGTGCCAAGATTATTAAAAACAAGTTAGAACTGGAAGAGATTTAAAGATATACAGTATAGTTTCTCTGGTTTACACTTTAAGCACTTCTACTCTAACAGGGTTGAATTCATTATAATTTAGTTTATTTGATTGAGATGCATTATTTTTATAAATTTTGTTCCAACTGGTAATTTAGATTCAGAAACCTAGGTATTTTACTTATGCTTTTATGTTAATAAATAGATTCATTTTTATAAACTAAATATTTGAACTTCAAATTTGTGTAATCTTGAAACCTAATGCATCTGGTGACGGTTGTCCTGTCTTTTACTCTTTGTTTTAAAGTAACTGGTATTTGTTCTCCCCCAGCAGCAGTAAAATCTCAGAGCACAGAAAATACTCTGCAGCTGAGATGTGAAAAGTTAGTTAAGAATTACTCTCAGTTCTTAAATGTAAGAAGTGGCAGCAAGTATGTTTATGAGGAAATTGAGAAGGCAAATTTTTTTTATATTTTAATTTTATTGGAGTATAGTTGATTTACAATGTTGTGTTAGTTTCAGGTGAACAGCAACGTGATTCAGTTATACATATACACATATTCATTCTTTTTTTAGATTCTTTTCTCATATAGGTTATCACAGAATATTGAGTAGGGTTCCCTGTGCTACACAGTAGGTCCTTGTTGGTTATCTATCTTATATACAGTAGTGTGTGTATGTTCATCCCAAGCTCCTAATTTATCCCTCCCCCCACATTTCCCCTTTGGTAACCATGTTTGTTTTCGATATCTGTAAGTCTGTTTTGTAAATAACTTCATTTGTATATTTTTTAAAAAAAATATTAGATTCCACATATGAATGATATCATATGATGTTTGTATTTGTCTGACTTACTTAGTATGATCATCTCTAGGTCCATCCATGTTGCTGCAATTGGCATTATTTCATTCTTTTTTATGGCTGAGTAATATTCCATTGTATATATGTACCACATCTTTATCCACTCATCTGTCGATGGACATTTAGGTTGCTTCCATGTCTTGGCTATTGTAAATGGTGCTGCAGTGAACATTGGGGTGCACGTATTTTTTTCGAATTATGGTTTTCTCTGGATATATGCCCAGGGGTCGGATTGCTGGATCATATGGTAGTTCTATGTTTAGGTTTTTAAGGAAACTGCATGCTGTTCTCCGTAGTGGTTGTACCAATTTACATCCCCACCAACAGTGTAGGAGGGTTCCCTTTTCTCCACACCCTCTCCAGCATTTATTGTTTGTAGACTTTTTGATGATGGCCATTCTGACCAGTATGAAGTGATACTTCATTGTAGTTTTGATTTGCATTTCTCTGATAATTAGTGATGTTGAGCATCTTTTCATGTGCTCTTTGGCCATTTGTATGTCTTCTTTAGACCTATTTAGACCTTCTGCCCATTTTTTATTGGGTTGTTTGTTTTTTTGACATGGAGCTGCATGAGCTGTTTGTATATTTTAGAGATTAATCCCTTGTCAGTTGCTTCATTTGCAAATATTTTCTCCCGTTCTGTGGGTTGTCTTTTCATTTTGTTTATGGTTTCCTTTGCTGTGGAGAAGCTTTTAAGTTTAATTGGGTTCCATTTGTTTATTTTTGTTTTAATTTTCATTACTCTAGGAGGTGGATCAAAAAAGATATTGCTGCGATTTATGTCAAGGGGTGTTTGGCCTGTGTTTTCCTCTAAGAGTTTATAATGTCTGGCCTTAAATTTAGGTCTTTGATTCGTTTCAAGTTTATTTTTGTGTACGGTGTGAGAGAGTGTTCTAATTTCATTCTTTTACATGTAACTGTTCAGTTTTCCTAGCACCACTTATTGAAGAGACTGTCTTTTCTCCATTGTATATTCTTGAAAAGGGAAATTTTGTAAAACTCTAGAGCTGGTTGAGGTTTTAGCAGAGATGACTGATATCCCAAATAATCAAAGAGAAGAAAAAGATGATAAACAATATCTCAGAATATTATTTATCAAGAATCCAGTGACAGTTTGATAGACAAATATTAGGCACCAAAATTTTATGAGGCAAGGTTGGCTTAGGTCTAAACCTCAGGAAGGGTCTCATTACCTTTGCCCTTGTGTGGAGTGAAGCAGGGAGTGAACCTGGCTTTATTTTCAGGGTAAACTCCTCCTCATCAGCCTAAGACCTGTATGCATGGCTAAAGGGCATAACAAATGCTTGAGTATTTAACGTGAGACTATTTTCTTCTAAACCTCACCAATCCCGTTCTTTGCCTATTCTTTTTAGTCTCTGTATACCATTACCATTAGTCCAATTACCAAGCTTGTCCCAAAACTCTAGAGTTATTCTGTTTACTTCCTTTTCCTCACACTCCACAACCAAGCAATTCTTCTGGTAGTTGGTAAAAGCTCCCCCAATCCACCCTTCTCTCTTTACCTTCCCTGCTTCTGCCTTAATTCAGGTCCTTTCACTCATTCATTAGACAGCATTTATTGAGGACCTACTCTGTGGCAAGCATCATATTAGGTACTGGGCATGCAAAGATGCATGAATCACAGCCCCTGCACTTGTCAGTCCAAAAATCTCCAGCTCACTTATTTAGAACAAAATATAAAAGGATACAGATGAAATGAAGGAAAGGAGGAAGCTTATGTTATTAGTGAGATGGCTGTTGATTTCCCAAAGGCTTATGGAGATGGTGTCCTAATTAGTTTATTTCTGCAGTATCTTACCTCAGGATATTCTCCAGAGTGCAACTGTAGTGCCTCTCTAAGATGCACGTCTCCTCGTGGCAGTCTCTTCAGTGGGTCCCTACACCTAAAGGACAAAGCACAAGTTACTAAGCAAGATGACATAAAGCTCTCCCATGTCTTGTCAAGGGTTCCTTCTCTATCCTTAACTCCTGCCCCCACTAGTCTACACCTTCAGTCTTATACCTTCTGCTTTAATAATATGCAGTTTGTCACCTTTTCCACGTCTCCACACTTTCGTACACGTTGTTTCCCCTCTTTGTCCATTTCTTGTCCCTTTCTACAGACCTTTTGTGACCCAACTTGCAACCCTCCTTCTGTCTTTTCCCACATGCTGAGAACGGTGAAACCCCCTTACTCAAATACTTGTCTCATCCAGGGCAATTCGGAACATTTCACATGCCTCACTCACCCATTTGGCACATTTCTTCATTCATTCTTTAAAACCTTTCCAGGACTTGGGGCAACACCAAGAACATAACAGACACTTTATGCAAGTATGTGGCTGCAATAATACATGAATGAAGAAATTTTAGAACATTTGGAAATTTTAAATGTCTCCTATACAATATTTGCTTCTGATTTAGAAAGAAGGGTAATTCTTTACATGTAATATTTTTGTTGAAAAGCTATTATTTATGGCAATATTATTTGTTAATCATGTTTTTTTAGCTTACCTATAATTTTGATTTCTGACATTTTGTGTTGCCTATAAACTGTTGGCAGGTATATCCATTATAATGAGCTAAATTGAAATAGAAGCATAAAGCTAGTACGCAATTTAGATATTAGGATATTAATGCAAACTCATTCTGAGCTATACCACAGGAAAGTCTCAAACAATATTGTGGATAATGTAAGAATGCCAAACAAGGCATTCTTTCTGAGTGAAGAAAACCAAAATAATTGTGAAACTGCCCAGAAGGAAAAGGCTGGGCTGATGCCCACATTAGTTGCCGCCTTTAAACTCTTCATAAGTAACGAGAAGAGGACATGTGTTGGAAGTGTACTTCCAACCTACTTAGTTATGTTTCTGATAAAAGTAAAAATCCTAGACTTGATGCAAAACAAACTGGAGCACTGTGACATAGGAACTAGATGCAGATCATTGAGACAGGACTAGTCAGGGTCCAGTCATGTGGTAGAAGCCACACCAATGATTTAAAAAGATTCTAAGATAGAAAATTTAATATCCAAAAGAATTAACTTGGCATAAAATTGCTAACTAAGAAACAGATGAGAAACAAAACAAAAACCCTCTAAATTATCAGGAAACAGGTATCAGCACTGGAGAATAAAGGGATGACCTTAGAATAGTACAAAGCCTAAAAATTTAGAAGAGCATCCTCATGGGACTGAGACCCGGACCTCTTGGCAATCACCTGCTGCTATGGAAAAACTGCTGTTGGTGGGATAAAGAAGTATTTCTGGGGTGACAGTGACATGAACTACAAGCAAACAGGAAGTAAACAAGGAATAACTAAGTCCTTTCTCTCTACTGCAGCCTTGCAGATTCCCTCCATTGTCCCCTTTTGGCTGAGCCTGATGGGAAGCCAGATGTCAAAGCAAAACTATGTTTGCAGAGTCCTGGTCCAGCATCAGGAAGCTGCATTTAGAAATGTGGGTTTGGAGCTGAAGAGTAATAGCCTAATACCTGACATGACAGTCACTGGTGGGAGGACAGACAGGGTTCGGAAAGAATACATGTTAACATAACTCACAGTCTTGGAGTGTGGCTAAGTGGGGCCCCTCTCTTTCTGCCCAGTGGCTGCCCTCACTAATCTGCAGTGAACAGCATGTCCCTGCCCTCTGCAGCCCAGGCTGGGTCTGAGGATTGGATCCAGATTCACTTTACCTTACTGATAGCTAGCTCTCTGGAACATGTTGGCCTAACACATACCGTGCACTTCTTATATTTCTGAGACAAAGAAATAATCCTGGCTTTGCAGAGGTGCCAGAGAAGTGACTTTACGAACCAAGTCAATCCTGACTTGCTGTAAATTCAAAACTTGTAGAACACTAAATGAATAACAACAACAACAACAAAAAAGAAAAGTTAACATAATAAGTTAATCACTATCGAATGTGTTCCTGTCTTGCAAAAATATTAATATTAACGATGATCATCATCTTCTCCTAGGGATAGGAAAGGGGGACATACACACATAAGTCCCCAAAGAAAAACTGAACACTCTATGCTGCCAAACCAGTTAATGGATAGATAATTTACAGATAGAAAAGAATGGAAGGCTTTTAAACCCCATCTCCACAGTGTCACTTAAAAAAAAAATCACTGTACTTCTCCACCTTTGTGTATTTCTTGTTATTTGAGGTTAAGAATCACCTAGCTAAGAATCAAATTGAGGGCTTCTCTGGTGGCGCAGTGGTTGAGAGTCCCCCTGCCGATGCAGGGGACACGGGTTCGTGCCCCGGTCCGGGAAGATCCCACATGCCGCGGAGCGGCTGGGCCCGTGAGCCATGGCCGCTGAGCCTGCGCATCCGGAGCCTGTGCTCCGCAACAGGAGAGGCCACAACAGTGAGAGGCCCGCGTACCGCAAGAAAAAAAAAAAAAAAAAAAAAAAAAGAATCAAATCGATACCTGCCTTACAAGCCAACTTGGAGTACTGCTAATGCTTCTACAAGCCTCCTTGAAGCTAGTTAAAACTGACAGGTAGTCATGAAAATTCGTACAAGCTCACTGTCATTGAGACAGGAAGAAAGGAAATAAACCAGGTACAGCAAATAAAGCAAAGCAAATAAACCAGATAAATGATACCATACTAATGCTTAGAGATCTACAGTTAAAGCCATTTAAAGGTTTTTACTCTCTGATCACAACTTACCCTTCCAGTTTCATCTCAACGGCATGCTTCCAAGGACCTCTATAAGCCAGCACACTGGATGACTCACTGTGTTAAGGTTAAAATGTTCTTCCTATTCCCTATGCCCTGAAAGTCTCCCCAGCCTTCCTCCTTCCTACCTGGTGAAATCCTTTGGAAACTTTATCAATACTCCCTTTGAATCAACTTCTTTATGAAGTTCAATATTGTTTTCTTTCATTTCCTCCCTTGTTCTTTAATAAGATCTATGTAGCATTTACATCATAGTAATTAGAGTCATTATATTTCTCATACCTAAGATGTCATTGATAATAATTTGTCCCATTACTTTCTAAACCAGAAAGAAAGAGAAATGGCTCACATTAAACTCTGGGGCCATCAATTTTATGAAGCATCTCGACTTCAGAGGTGATAGAGTATAAATGAAAGGTGTGTTTTAGAATTAACGAAATGAGGTAGTTGTGTATAGGACTGTCTTTCTTGCTACATTGCTGAATTCTGAGCTCCATGAGAGCAGGACATGTGACTTAATATTGTGTCCCTAATGTCAAGGTTACTGTTTGACACATAACATATTCTTCAGTAAATGCTTGCTAAATGTGCCCAAAAAATAAAGATGCAAAATGAAACTGTATCATTAGCAACGTTTAGTCCAGACTTTGTTCTATGATCACAACTGATGATATGTAGGATACAAATAAGGGATACAGAATTATAAGATACAAACTTTCTTTTGGCAAAACTTCATGACTTTTATCTAGGGCTAGTTGTATTCAATATTTGCAGGATGACTAGGCATTTGTCTATGTGCTTTAATTTTAATACACATGGGAAGGCACTGCTCCTGAATGAACCATTTGTTGCCTGAAAATCCTACCTTCAGGTAATCCTTCCCTTATAACAAAATGTACAGTTTCCTGAGGGGGGATCTCATTAAGCTTTATCGGACAGCATCATTATGTTAGTTCACTTGGTCCCTCTTCAACAGCAACAAATAATAACCAATTTAAAAATAGTTCTGACAAAATAGGGTCCTTCAAGTTTATTTTAGCACTGACCAAGAAAGATTTGGAAAAGAGATTTTAGAGTTAAGGACTACAGGAGGACAGAGGGTTAGCCATTCAAGAGGCAGAAGTGAACGCTGGCAGGAACAAAAGACATGGCCCAAGTGAGAAGCTCTGCTCGAATGCAATGTTATCTTTCTCGGAAACAATGCTTTTATTTCTATTCCATTCTATAGGCCTTTTCTTTATTTATGTTACTTGCTTCTATTCAATATTCCTGCCATTTACAACATTTATTTATCTTATTTCAATGCGTGTTGCACTGTGATGTTCATTTAGACCTTTTCTTTTCAATGCCTCTCCTCCCTTCCCCTCTGCATCACCATTCCTCAAGCTTCTGTATGTTTTCTTTCCCTTCATATTAGTTTCCTAGATCAAGAACTCTATTTGGGAATGAAGTGCATATCCATCCCAGAATGCACATATCCCTGGAATTTTTCAGCTTTTCCTCAGCCCTGAGCCCTGTTATTCTTGTTCCCGGGGTCAGCTTGAGCTCCACTCGTTCTAATTTAAGTGATGCAGGGCACAACCTCTCAAGTCAAACTCTGTCCTCTATAAAATGTGGGTTTATTTTTTCTTTTTCCCAACATATCTGTGGTTTTTATTTTTATTTTTTCTCCTTTAGTCTTTACAGATATGACTGAGTAATTGGACTCAATACGCCCTTCCATGTCATATAATTGGCTTGAAATATCATTTCTGCACCTGTGTGTTTTGTTTCTCCTCTCCATATCTAAAGCGCTTAAATAAAAAATACCCCGTTGTTTATCTCTGGCAGCCCTATATAGCAGCCCGAACCTCTCTACTTAGGGAAAAGAGACCTGACAGATGCCTCACATGTGGCCAGGGGAACACACCTGTCTGTATCACCAATAATAATACCTTGTGTTATATGACACTTTGAATTTTTCTAAATGCCTTTATTTCTATTTTTCATTTTCACCTCTTTCTTAGTTGAAATTTATGACATTTCTAGTGCCTTTTTAGTCATTGATTTTTGTCTTTTCTAGCAGTCATTTCATTTCTGAGTAGCATTCATATAGTTTTTATCACTATAATTCTGCATAATCAAACCAGTAATTTTGAGAATTTTTTTTTATTCTGAACTATATTTCTTTCAAAACATACTCCATTACTCCACCTCTAAAATTCTGTTTAATCTTTGGAAGCTGAATTACTGCCAACATGTCTTTCAGAGTTATCCCCGGTAATTTTATAATCATAGTTCCCCCAACGTGATCACTAGGTAAAATGCTCTGACTTCTCTCCTTGAATCCTTCTCTTGACAAGGCACCATCATCATTCAGATAATTGTTAAGTTCTTTCTCTGCTGTCTTCCTCTCAGAGACTGCTTCTGTTCACCTCTCCTCACCCAAGTCTGACATTTCTCTCATACAATGTTTGGGAATCAACAGCTCTCAGGCTAATTCTGGGAAGCCTTTTGAACATTCCTTCTTTTCTTTCCTTTTCTGTGCCCCTCAATTTCTCCCTTACTCAGAGTTAATAATTCACTTTCTGTGGTAGGTAGAATTTTAGCATGGCCTCAAAGACCCCCAGTAGCTGGTGTGCTTGCCCTGTACACGTTTCTGCTCTTCAGTGTGATAGACCTGTGACTATGATGGGATAGGGTAGAAGACTCTGGGCAGCCTCCAGAAGATGAGAATGACCCCCAGCTGACAGTTAGCAAGGAAACCGGACCTCAGTCCCACAAGTGCAAGGTACTGACTTTGCCAACAACCACTTGAGCTAGAAAAAGGAATCTGAACTCTAGATGAGAACCCAGTCTGGCTCCCACCTTGATTTCAGCCTTGTGAGACCCTGGGCAGGACACTCAGCTCTGTCATGACCAGATTTCTGACCTAAAGAAAAGGCTAAGATATTGATAGTTTGTTACACAACAATAGGAAAAAAAAAAAAAAGGTATGTTCTTTCTGTCTTCTTCATTTGCTGACCATCTCTCCTTGTGACTGGAATTCCCACTTGTCCAAAGTACAATTTCTTAGAGACAAAATACCTCAAATCCTACCAAAGTTTGACCTCTCCTTTGGGCCTGTCTGCGTTTCTCCACTCTGATCCTTACTCTTGATTTTACTTAAGTCTATTCCTCTTCACCTCCAGGAATGTTTTTGCTTTGTTTTTTGTGATTTCCAAAGTGATAGACTTAATCTATTCCATTTATTTGCTTCCTCATAGGTAACATTCCTTTGGCTCACTGCTCATTAGTAATCAGGGTTGAATTCAACAGCAAGCCTGCTGTAATGCATACTTTCTGACGCTCCAGTGAAACAGATTGATTCATTTATTCACGCATTCACCGACTTTTTCATTCAACAGTTAGAATGTCGACCTAAGACACAGACTTCAGTTCTAGAAACCTCATTTTATGGTGGAGATAATGTGGTTGTAGAATCAAATAATACAGTAAATAGAACTTTAAAAGTTATGTAAGTTTAAGCCATTACTCTTTGGAATAAGATATTAATATACACACACACAAAGAACATAGTTTAAGGCATTTATAGGACAAATTAGCAAATCAGTTTAAGAGAAATTTTGAAAAAGAATATGAATCAGTGCATATTTTATCCCTCAATGTATCAACTGGTGTTTTGCTTTTCTTTGAAGCAGTCGTTCACTGCAACTATTATATAAACAACGTGTCAGGTATTTGGGAATGGCTAGTAAGGGGGAGCCAGGATTGAAAGGACACAATCTTCCCTCTAAAAACATACCCTCTATTTTCTGCATAATGACTACATCGCCTGTCCTCGTGTGTGATTTTATAGAGCACCAGGCCTTACGCAGGTGGACACATATTTTATACATGTACAACAGTCCAGGCACAGACCATGAGCTGAGAATTAGCATGGCAGCAGCAGTCATTGTGCATTTTCTGCCAACAACACAATTTGACCTGCAGCACCGGTGTAGGCAGAGGGTGTGTACATTACCATAGCCCAAGGATATGCAGTTAAACAAGAAGTTAGCAGAATGGGTATCAGTGAATCGGGGTGAGAAACTGCAGCCGGAGCAGAAAACAAATACATTTCATACGAAGAGTGAATTTTCCATGGAAATGAGAAAAGAGAATTCCTAAGAGAACTTATTTTCCTTGTCTATTTATTTCTGCCCTGTAGGAAGATGATAATGGGAAATATTTTAATAACATTGTAGGCTTTAACAAAGGCAGTGCTATTTTTGAATGATAATTTTTTTTAGAATCATAAACATAATCCACATCTCACTTTCAGGATATGTGCATCATCCTGAAATCAGTCTGAACACGATATTTAAATGTCTTTGAGCTCAGGGTGTGCAGCAAGAAAGCAGTAGCGCAAGGTGCAGACGTTTGTGCCCTGTGGTGTAAACTGACTCATCTGACATCTGTGAGAACGTGTGAAATCACTAGACAAGAAAAGGTCATTTTGTGCAGCACATGTATCCTAGGTAACAGTTTTTATCTAAATCTTCTTTCCTTAATTGTTCCGCGTTGCTAATTCCTTCTTCCCCTTCCAACCTAGTATGTTACCAGTGAAACTGTTGCATGAACAGTTTCTTTTAGGCAATCCTAAAGTCTGAAAGTATATTTCAAATATTGGTATAATAAAAATCCGTGATAAATGTTTAAAGAGTACTAGTTGATGAATCATTCGATACAACCAAGTTTCAGTATCAAAAAAATTTTTACAACCTCCTGAAATTGGATGCAATTAGGATCTGCCCCATTAAAATTTAAGGCACTGTTGTTAGACTCTGCACAGTTGTCCTTCTTTTAAAGTAGATCTCAGTCTGTTTACTCAGTGAAGCTGGTTATTATCTTCTCATAAGTAAACAGACTAAAAATCTCCACAGAGATGCAATCAGAATGGGAGCTGAAAAGTCCTAACCCTGTTAAAATAGCTGCAATGTAAAAAAGCAGAACATTAAATGGAATAACTTCACAGAGAAAAGCTAATGATTGAACTGGGAATGACATGCCTTATCAATTTTGATTTATATAGTATCAATTTTTAGTGTATATGTTCTTTAATTTAGTTGTACTTGGTATTAAAAGTGACCTTAGATTTCATGTTTTACCCAACACTTTAAAATATTCTCATGCATAATCGTGTATACACACATGTCCACATTCACATAATAATGCTGGACACATATAAATCTCTGATTATACACTCCTCAGGAAATTTCATCCGTCTTCCTATTCAACTGACATATAATTGAATGATTTCCAAATGTACTTCTCTAGACCAAAACTTTTGTTGAATCTCCAAACTTGGCTATCTTGCATCCTATTAAATATTTGCAGCTAAGTGCCCCACAAATACCTGAAAACACATCAAGCCCCATAACAAGTTCATGGCACCCTCAAGTCAACCTGTCTTCTGGTATACTTCAGTCAGTGAATGCTACCATCAACAACAGTGTTTCTCAGGACAGAAATTTAAGAGTATCTTAGAAACACTCACTATCAAAACCTCCATGCCTATCAGTCACCAAATTCTGACAATTTTCCCTCTGAGTTCTTCTCAAATACATCCTTCCCATCCTTATTTTGAATTCCTTAATTTCAAGCTCTCTCCATGTTTTGACAGACTATTTCCATAGATTCCTTACAAACCTTCCTCCTTCTAGGCCAGGTTTCATTCAGATACTCTCCATGAAGTATGCTCTCATTAAAAGAAAATCTTATGTGTCAAAAAAAAAGAGTAATGAATCTTTAATATCTACACAATAAAATTTAGACTCATTAGGATGGCATATATACTTTTTTCTTCATAATTTCTCTGTAATTCCATGTTCAACTTCAGCTCCCAGCATTCCCTACATAGTAGGGAACACAGTAAGGAGCCACGAATAAGGAGTCACAGCCACTAAGCAACAACAACATCTAGAAAGGACAAACTAAAAATAATTGGCAAAATAGTAGATGTAAACCCAACTATATAAAATTAAATAAAAATGCAAAAAAAAACCCTCCAATTATAAAGCAAAGAATGTAAGTCTGGATGAAAAAGGAAGACTTGATTATAAGTCATCTATAAGACACATATTAAATATAAAGATGCAGAACATTTCAAAGGAAGGGATAGAAAAATGATATGTCAGGCAACCAGCAAAAGAATTTGCATAGCATGGCCATACTAATATACCTCAGCATTAGTATCTCCATACTAATATTAGATGAAATCTCAGCACAGAGTATTTCCAAAGATAAAGGGAGACATTTCATGATAAAAGGGCAATTAGGAAGACATAATAATCTTAAATGTGCATGCAACTAATAAGCGAGCTCCAAAATACATGAAGTGACAACAGACAAAACTAAAGAGAGAAAAAGACAAACTAACAGTGATATTTGCATATTTTAATACTCTTCTGTTAATAATGATTAGAAAATTTGACCAAAAATAGGAAAAGATCTATCTAGAAGATCTATTTAGAAGATCTAAGTAACACTATAAACTAACTTCATATAATTGACATTTGCACACAGCTTAAAAAAAATAGGAGTAAAAATTTTTTTAACTGTCCATGGAATATTTTCTAAGATCATATGCTTGATCATAAACAAGTCTCAATATATTTCAAAAGAATGAATCTACAGAGTGTGTTCTCTGACCGTGATATAATTAAATAGATATCAATTAGTCCTATAAAATTACCACATATTTGAAAATTAAACAGTACACTTTTGAATAATCCAAAGAAGTGTCAAGGGAAACTTAAAAATATTTAAAACTCAATAACAAAATAACGTATCCAAATATGTGGGGATGCTGCTAAAGAAGTGTTTTGAAGGACGTTTAGAAATTTAAATGCCTATAGAGAGAAAGAAAAGGGAAGGAGGGAGGGGGGGAGGAAAGTTCACAATTTAAGTTTCCACCTTAAAAAGTGTTTTAGTCTACTCCGGCTGCCCTAACAAAATACCATAGGAAGGGGCGCTTAAGCAGCAGAAATTTATTTTCTCACAGTTCTAGAGGGAAGAAGTCCAAGGTCATGGTGCCCTCATGGTTAGTTTCTCTTGAGAGCTCTCTTCCCGGCTTATAGATGGCCACCTTCTCTCTGTCCTCATGTAGCTGGAATAGATAGAACAAGCTCTCTCCTGTCTCTTCTTATACAGGCACTAATCTCATCTCGAGGGCTCCACCCTCATGACCTTATCTAAACCCCCATCTCCAAATACCATCACATTGGAAAAGAGGGATTCATGTATGAATTTAGGAGAACACAGTTCAGTTCATAGCAAGTTAGTGTTTCATGTTTCAAAATTTACAGGTTTTAAAGAGAAGATAACTTTCAGAAACTTGCATAGTTTACAAATATTAACGAATCCCTACCCAATACTATGCTTACTAATTTCAACCTAAAGTCAACCTTGAATAACCCAGTCCCCTAACACTGTAAGTACCCTGACTACTTCTCCCCTTTTAAGACCCCACTCAGACTCTGTGAAGATGGTGTTCTCCCATGTTCAGTAAATTTACTGAACTCAGCTTTGTAAAATCAACTTGTTGCCTTGGTGGTCTTTGAAGGGAAATTCTCACATTAAATAAATTTATAACAGATATAATAATAAAAATAAAAGAGAAATCTCTTGCCTAAAGATTAATTAAATGCATAACCTCATTACACCTTGATTGGTACTCTGATTGCCATGCTTAATTAAAGAGTTGGGGGGGCATAAAGCCCAAATATGTATATGTGTATATACACACACACACACACACACACACACACACACACACACACACACACACACACACACACACACAGTTGATCTGCCTACTGTCACAGAAATGAATGGTTATTAATTTTATTTGAAAAAATTCTCAGTCCCTGAAGTTCATAAAAGTATAATCATTCACAGAAGTTTTCCAAGGACTTCTTAAGGTAGTTAAGATGGTCCCAACTATACTTATGGGATATCTTAACATAGACTGTAATGGACTCTAGTGTCGATGAGTCTTTAAAATGGACTAACTCTGTTCTGGCTCCAGAGCTGTGTTCCTAAGAAGCCTACAGAGAGCTCTTTTGAGCTTTCTCAGCACATTATAATCATTATCAAGTTAATTTGTGTGACACCCCAGTGAGAGAAGTAAATACTGCTACCCTTCTTTAACAAATGAGGAAAGTGAGACATAACAGAGGTCAAGTTTCATTTCTAATCTGCTGTACGAATTAAAAGTCTTTTTCTATGCCTCATCCCCAGCCATCTTAAGAGTAGATAGATTCTTGCTCTTGTAATATCGTCATTTGTTCCAAATCACTAGTGTCTAAACACAGAAGAGAGGTTCATAATGTTTAGAACATCAGTTCATCAGTGGGAATAATCCCATTAATGGGATTTTAATAGGTTTTATCTGTAGAGATCAGTACAAACCCTAGTTTGCTATTTCAGCATGAAATATAAACAAACTGCTCAGTACACATAATGGCTCCAGTAGTAGCAAAACAGTTCATCATCTAGGAAAACAAAAGGTCCCTCCATTAAAATACTCCAACAGTTGCCAGTTAGACTTTATAAGAATACCAGCTTCTAATTACAACTTCACACCATAAAAAAAAAAAAAATTTCCCTCATTTCCTTTTTTCCATTCTTGTAACAAAACAGCAATCATAGAAATTAGGTTGGCATGGAGAATATCCAGACAAGAACTTGATATTGCTCTGATCAACCATATTTATCTGATAAACCAATATTGCTCTGATAAACCAACATCAAAATAAAATATTTTGTGCATTTTACACACATCTCATTTACTATTTATAACAATCCAAATCAAAATAGAGAAGATATTATTCTCCCTATATACAAACAAGGATACTAAAACACAAAGCGCTGATGCTACTTTCCTGAAACAAGTAAGTGATAGTAGGGTAAGAACCCATACCTTTGACTTTAAGTCAGTGTCTCCAACACATTACTGCATCTTGTGGTGTCTAGCCTATTCTTTCCAGAGTCCAACGGCCACAATTCTCAGTAAAACTTGTCTTGGTAACAACAAGGCTACGATCACTATAATATCAGTAGGATACGTTAGCTTAAAAGCAAAACTTTCAAAAAACTATTGCCACATTAAAGAAATGTCTTATATATAAATAAATGTCAAATTGAAAGTTTTAGGTCACTTAATACCCTCTAGATGTACTTAATGGTACCATAATGGCCTATTTCTAAAGGTATAATTTTGATGCCTAGGAATAGATTTTTTTCTTCTGGATTCTAAACAGATTTCCAGAAAGGTTATATAATTCTCTTTAAAACGTTCACATGATTTTATATTCTAAGATATATTTCTATGTTTCAATTTTAGCAAAATGGGTCATCCTTATTAATATCTGAAGCAAGATATTACCAGTTTCTTTATTGCACTCCTTTAAAATACATTTTAGTTATATTCTATTATCATAAACTCTTAGTAATAGTAGAGGAATTCATGATATCACATCTCTAAAGTACATCTGAACAAGCTCTTCTTCATCAGACAAAACGATTTTGAGTAATGAATGGGGTACACTTTTCAAAGGTACTCAATTTTGAGAAATTTTTCATAACTAAGGTACAAAGCAATTAAAAGCATATCATTTAGTAAGTGGTATATTTGAATTATTAAACATGCCTCTTACCTGAAGTCTCCTGGAGTGTGTTCCACATATAAGTAACGCTGAGGAATTAAGTTTAGGTACAGGAAAATAAAGTTTAGAGATTAAATATATGACCAGAATATTTTTAAATGTAACAGGGAAAAGAAAATATTCTAACAATGAGGAAAATAGATGGCTTTTTACCTTAGCTAAAAGGTTAATAAATAAAAGCTCATAAGAACAGATTAGCAAAGAATGCATTGCCCATTGAAGGAAACCTCAGATGGGGATAAGAACAAAATAGTTAAAATTTATTGAATATACTGATCTTTGTGCTTAGAATTTTACATAAACCATCTCATTTAATCCTGACGCAAATTCTGTGAGGTAGACAGTATTACTAAGATCCATTTTATATGTGAGAAAATACAATGGAGTTTGTATTAGTCTGCTAGGGCTGCCATAACAAAGCATCATAGGCTGGGTGGCTTAAACAACAGAAATTTATCATTTCACATTTCTGGAGGCTAGAAGTCCATAATCAAGGTGTCAGAATTGGTGTTCCTCACTCATTTTTGGTAGCTGACAACAGATAATTTTTTTTTTAACAGAAAACATGATTTTTCTGTAGAAAAATTCTAAGTGACTGTACTAGAAAATGGAAGGCATGCTTTGGCCTTTGATTAAAATCTTCATGCGTAAAATTTACACACTAATAGTGAATCAGAACAAAGCCAATAGCCTAACCCAATGGCAAAACCCCGTTACATTAGTTTATCTGAGATTGTTGCTTTCTTTCCATTCCCTCCTACCCTCCCTCCTTTCCTTTCTTTATTTTCCTTTCTTTCCTCTTAAACATTTTTCTTTGTCTCCTTTTTAGTTTGGTATATGTACTGGGAAGATTAGCATATGACAATCCATCTAAGGAGATTTACACAAATTATTCATTCTACCTTAAGACAAATGTAGTGATTTTTGATACAATTTTGTACCTTTTATTCTGCTTTAAATAAGGAAAGCCCAGCGACGTTAATTGGAAGAAGGACCATAATATATTAACACCCCTGTATTCTTTTAAGAAGGAAAAGTGGTGATGGTAATATGGCAGGAGCTGAGAAGGTCAGGCTTGATCAGGTTTTCTATGTGATCTCCAGAAGAGTGGTTTCAGTAGATTGATGCTGCTAGTATAACTCTTGGGTAGGACTTGACAGGACGAGGGCCTGAAGAGATGGGAAGATCTCAGATCATGGAGGATCCTGAATGGCATGTGGAAGAGTTTGAATTCTATATAAGATGGGAACCAGGAAAAGTTTAACATGGGGAAGAAATAATATCAAATTTCAATTTCAGAAAAGTTCCCTTTGGTAAGAATATGAAGAATACATTGGAGAGATAGTAGCCTATTTAAGAAAAAATTACTTCAGACTAGGTAATGGGAAAATAATGACCTAGTAAGACAACAGTGGTAAGAAGGAAGAGAAAATGGTAGAATTGGGAATTAAGTATTCTTCCTGCTTTCTGCAGCACCTTACACAGTATCTGCCAATAAATGCCCTTGAATAAATGCAGTAAAATGTCTAGGATTTGGATAAGATGCTGGGGGGCGGGGGAAAGGTAGTAAAGAGTTTCAAATAGGGCTGTCTTTAATCTAACCTCTTTTCCCGAACAAGATTTGGGTTTCAGCATCGCATTCATGAAGCTGTATGGACGTTTCCCACAAATACCATTTGCTAAAGTGCAGATGAGCAATTATCTTTTTGTTCTTACTTTAACCCAGTTATATAAAGAATTTGACAGCTCAGGCAAGAAATATTAAGACCAAAAATCTAGCATGAGATTACATAGTCTGTCTCCTTTTGCTCATCCCAAATCATAGATGTGACCTGGTAAAATTAAACCATCAATGCCTGATCTGAAACAGGTGTTCTTAACGGGGTGTCTTCCATCTCTGCCAACTAGACCACAAGTTTTAGTTTCTCCTGGAACCTGGAAAATAGACTGTGCCTTTGTCCTGTGCTTCTTTGCTCTATTTTTTCTTATCCTTTTCTTTATTTTAAAATCATATATTGATCTAATAGGAGGAAGTACAGCTTTAATTTTGTTATTGACTACCTAAATGGACCTTGCTGCTTGTTTAGTTCCTGTTTAACTGAAAAGGAAAGCTTCATTCAACACTATCTCTACCATCACAGCAATGATAATGTGACCACTGCACACTGCTTTATGTTTTCATTATTTTCTCTGCACATAAATAAGGTGTCAAGAGTTTTAATACTTCACGAACAATATTCTGTAAATTATAGTAATATACTGTACTTCTTTGACCTTTTCAATATTGTGTGATTTGGTTGGCTGACCTCTCTATTTATAGCTCTGCTGAGTAGAGGGGAAGGAATGGATATCCTGCCGCTAATGAAAATATCGTATATTGAAAGAGTCAAATGATGATACTGTCTTGGTACAGATGACTGTATTTCACAAGATACACAGCATTAGGCATTGTAATTGTGATAAGTCATTCTCTTGACAAAAGGTATAATGAGATTAGAAAACTGCCAAAATTAATTCATTTACTGACAGGGTTTGTACCCAGGCTAAGAAGAGTGTGAATTTTTAAACAAAATCTCCTTAGAACCTGAACTTTGAAGTCACATTCCTTTTATTTCTCTACAGATACTTAAGATGGCATGTTTGGTACTTAACATTAGTTAAGAATGGTTAAGAGTGATGATGGAGAATTTTCTTTTACAGCCTTAAAGAACAATGATCAAATTACATTTTCTCTTTCATTTGGAATTTTTGGCACAGTTTTGCCTTTGGGGAATAAGGAATGCATTCTTTAGGCTTCATAGTAAATGGTTTTTAATGATAGAGATAATATAAAATATTTGAAGAGAATTATTCATATTATTGTCTTTTGGCTCTATGCATATGCCGACTTGTGTTATACTGCTTGCCGAAAAAATATTTAGGGCATTTCTAACTTTCACGAGCTATTCATTAAGCAAATCAGTATTGTTGCTATGCAACTTCTCTTGGACTATGCCTTTACCTTACAGGAAAGGGGAGGGATACATAAGCCAATTTTATCACAACAGAGAGAGTTTCTTCTTTGTCAATTTGTGTAACTACTTTGCCATCATTTAAAAGTAACTTTTGCCTTGAGAACATGTGGAAGAGAAGTTGAGCTCTCTTGCAGTCCTTGTTAATTTGTCATGATATAGTAATGCATGCAGGAGCAATCCTAATTAACGTGATGACTTGGCTTATTTCACAGGCATCTGAACTCTGCCCCCAAGACATCAGTGCATCATCTATAGTCCAAGCTTTGAGAAACACGGCCCTGCACACCTCATTCTGTTCTCAGTAGTTTTTTTTCTTCTTCTTCTTCCTTTTTTCTTTTCTATGCATTGTAAATGAAGAGCTTTCACTTCAAGGAGACCTGCAACCTCCCCATCTGAAAAGCAGTAGAGATCTGCTCTGCTGTTCATTTTCAATTAGTGTCTTGGATTTACTCATTTGAACAGCTTTTGGGAAGCCATTATGTGTTAAAGGATTTTAGACAGGTTAGGTGTGATTTATAACATAAGGTGGAATTAGACAGGTTTGGTTTGATTAAACAGCACATCTGTTGGGGTGGTGGTGGAAAGATTCATGAAGTAAAATCAAGTCAAAGAGAGAAAAATGAAACGGCTGTGTGTAGCATGAAAGAGGATATATGTGATTGGAGATACTTAATCATATATGCGACTCTGTCGACCCGATTTCCTAATGTATGCTCAGATATTTCCCGAACTTTGTCTCATTTTATCCTCACAATGATTCTCCAAGATAATCCTGCTATTCCCATCCACAGAAGAGGAAACTGAGCTTCTTTTTTTTTTTTTTCCTTTCTTTTATTAACATCTTTACTGGAGTATAATTGCTTTACAATGGTGTGTTAGTTTCTGCTTTATAACAAAGTGAATAAGCTATACATATACATATATCCCCATATCTCCGCCCTCTTGCATCTCCCTCCCACCCTCCCTATCCCACCCCTCTAGGTGGTTACAAAGCACCGAACTGATCTCCATGTGTTATGCGGCAGCTTCCCACTAGCTATCTGTTTTACATTTGGTAGTGTATATATGTCCATGCTACTATCTCACTTTGTCCCAGCTTACCCTTCCCCCTCCCCGTGTCCTCAAGTCCATTCTCTACGTCTGCATCTTTCTTCCTTTCCTGCCCCTAGGTTCTTCAGAACCATTTTTTTTTTTTTTAGATTCCATATATATGTGTTAGCATACAGTATTTGTTTTCCTCTTTCTGACTTGCTTCACTCTGTATGACAGACTCTAGGTCCATTACCTCACTACAAATAACTCAATTTCATTTCTTTTATGGCTGAGTAATATTCCATTGTATATATGTGCTACATCTTTATCCATTCATCTGTTGATGGACACTTAGGTTGCTTCCATGTCCTGGTTATTGTAAATAGAGCTGCAGTGAACATTGTGGTACATGTCTCCTTTGGAATTATGGTTTTCTCAGGGTATATGCCCAGTAGTGGGATTGCTGGGTCATATGGTAGTTCTATTTTTAGGTTTTTAAGGAACCTCCATACTGTTCTCCATAGTAGCTGTATCAGTTTACATTCCCACCAACAGTGCAAGAGGGTTCCCTTTTCTCCACATCCTCTCCAGCATTTATTGTTTGTAGATTTTTTGATGATGTTCTGACTGGTGTGAGGTGATACCTCATTGTTGTTTTGATTTGCATTTCTCTAATGATTAGTGATGTTGAGAATCCTTTCATGTTTCTGTTGACAATCTGTATATCTTCTTTGGAGAAATGTCTATTTAGGTCTTCTGCCCATTTTTGGATTCGGTTGTTTGTTTTTTTGGTTGGTTGTTTTTTTGATATTGAGCTGCATGAGCTGCTTGTAAATTTTGGAGATTAATCCTTTGTCAGTTGCTTCACTTGCAAATGTTTTCTCCCATTCTGAGGGTTGTCTTTTGGTCTTGTTTATGGTTTCCTTTGCTGTGCAAAAGCTTCTAAGTTTCATTAGGTAACACTTGTTTATTTTCGTATTTATTTCAATTTCTCTAGCAGGTGGGTCAAAAAGGATCTTGCTGTGATTTATGTCATAGAGTGTTCTGCCTACGTTTTCCTCTGTTTTATAAGTGTCTGGCCTTACATTTAGGTCTTTAATCAATTTCAAGTTTATTTTTGTGTATGGCGTTAGGCAGTGTTCTAATTTCATTCTTTTATATGTACCTGTCCAGTTTTCCCAGCACCACTTATTGAAGAGGCTGTCTTTTCTCCATAGTATATTCTTGCCTCCTTTATCAAAAATAAGGTGACCATATGTGTGTGGGTTTATCTCTGGGCTTTCTGTCCTGTTCAGTTGATCTATATTTCTGTTTTTGTGCCAGTACCATACTTTTTTTTGAATTTTATTTATTTTTTTATACAGCAGGTTCTTATTAGTCATGAATTATATACACATCACTGTATACATGTCAATCTCAATCGCCCAATTCAGCACACCACCACCACCACCACCCCGCCGCCTTGCCCGCTTGGTGTCCATATGTTTGTTCTCTACATCTGTGTCTCAATTTCTGCCCTGCAAATTGGTTCATCTGCACCGTTTTTCTAGGTTCCACATATATGTGTTAATATACGATATTTGTTTTTCTCTTTCTGACTTACTTCACTCTGTATGACAATCTCTAGATGCATCCACGTCTCAACAAAGGACCCAATTTCGTTCCTTTTTATAGCTGAGTAATATTCCATTCTTTATATGTACCATTTCTTCTTTATCCATTCGTCTGTCGATAGGCATTTAGGTTGCTTCCATGACCCAGCTATTGTAAATAGTGCTGCAGTGAACATTGGGGTGCATGTGTCTTTTTGAATTATGGTTTTCTCTGGGTATATGCCCAGTACTGGGATTCCTGGATCATATGGTAATTGTATTTTTAGTTTTTTAAGGAACCTCCATACTGTTCTCCATATTGGCTGTATCAATTTGCGTTCCCACCAATAGTGCAAGAGGGTTCCGTTTTCTCCACACCCTCTCCAGCATTTGTTGTTTCTAGATTTTCTGATGATGCCCATTCTAACAGATGTGAGGTGATACCTCATTGTAGTTTTGATTTGCATTTCTCTAATAATTAGTGATGTTGAACAGCTTTTCATGTGCTTCTTGGCCATCTGTATGTCTTCTTTGGAGAAATGGCTATATAGGTCTTCTGCCCATTTTTGGACAGGGTTGTTTGTTTTTTTAATATTGAGCTGCATGAGCTGTTCATATGTTTTGGAGATTAATCCTTTGTCCATTGATTCGTATGCAAATATTTTCTCCCATTCTGGGGGTTGTCTTGTTTTTTTAATATTGAGCTGCATGAGCTGTTCATACGTTTTGGAGATTAATCCTTTGTCCGTTGATTCATATGCAAATATTTTCTCCCATTCTGGGGGTTGTCTTGTTTATGTCTTGTCTTGTTTATGTGGGTTTATCTCTGGGCTTTCTATCCTGTTCCATTGAAATATGTCTCTGTTTTTGTGCCAGTACCATATTGTCTTGATTACTGTAGCTTTATAGTATAGTCTGAAGTCAGGGAGTCTGATTCCTCCAGCTCCGTTTTTTTCCCTCAACACTGCTTTGGCTATTCAGGGTCTTTTGTGTCTCCTTACAAATTTTAAGATTTTTTGTTCTAGTTCTGTAAAAAATGCCATTGGTAATTTGATGGGGATTGCATTGAATCTGTAGATTGCTTTGGGTAGTATAGTCATTTTCACAATATTGATCTTCCAATCCAAGAACATGGTATATCTCTCCATTTGTTGGTATCATCTTTAATTCCTTTCATCAGTGTCTTATGGTTTTCTGCATACAGGTCTTCTGTCTCCCTAGGTAGGTTTATTCCCAGGTATTTTATTCTTTTTGTTGCAATGGTAAATGGGAGTGTTTTCTTAATTTCTCTTTCAGATTTTTCATGATTAGTGTATAGGAATGCAGGAGATTTCTGTGCATTAATTTTGTATCCTGCTACTTTACCAAATTCATTGATTAGCTCTAGTAGTTTTCTGGTGGCATTTTTAGGATTCTCTATATATAGTATCATGTCATCTGCAAACAGTGACAGTTTTACTTCTTCTTTTCCAATTTGTATTCCTTTTATATCTTTTTCTTCTCTGATTGCTGTGGCTAGGACTTCCAAAACTATGGTGAATAATGTGGTGAGAGTGGACATCCTTCTCTTGTTACTAATCTTAGAGGAAATGCTTTCAGTTTTTCTCTATAGGTGAATGATGTTTGCTGTGGGTTTGTTGTGTATGGCCTTTATTCTGTTGAGGTAGGTTCCCTCTGTGCCCACTTTCTGGAGAGTTTTTATCATAAATGGGTGTCAAATTTTGTCAAAAGCTTTTTCTGCATCTATTGAGATGATCATATGGTTTTTCTTCTTCAGTTTGTTAATATGCTATAATCACATTGATTGATTTGCATATATTGAAGAATCCTTGCATCCCTGGGGTAAATCTCACTTGATCATGGTGTATGATCCTTTTAATGTGTTGTTGGATTCTGTTTGCTAGTATTCTGTGGAGGATTTTTGCATCTGTATTCATCAGTGATATTGGTCTGTAATTTTCTTCTTTTGTAGTATCTTTGTCGGATTTTGGTATCAGGGTGATGGTGGCCTCAAAGAATGAGTTTGGGAGTGTTCCTCCCTCTGCAATTTTCTGGAACAGTTTGAGAAAGATGGGTGTTACCTCTTCTCTAAATGTTTGATAGAATGCACCTGTGAAGACATCTGGTCCTGGATTTTTGTTTGTTAGAAGATTTTTAAACACAGTTTTAATTTCATTACTTGTGATTGGTCTGTTCATATTTTCTATTTCTTCCTGGTTCAGTCTTGGAAGGTTATACCTTTCTAAGAATTTGTCCATTTATTCCAGGTTGTCCATTTTATTGGCATAGAACTGTTGTAGTAGTCTCTTAGGATGCTTTGTATTTCTGCGGTGTCTGGTGTAACTTCTCCTTTTTCATTTCTAAGTTTATTGATTTGAGTCCTCTCCCTCTTTTTCTTGATGAGTCTGTCTAATGGTTTATCAATTTTGTTTATCTTCTCAAAGAATCAGCTTTTAGTTTTATTGATCTTTGCTATTTTCTTTGTTTCTATTTCATTTATTTTTGCTCTGATCTTTATGATTTCTTCCCTTCTGCGAACTTTGGGTTTTGTTTGTTCTTCTTTCTCTAGTTCTTTTAGGTGTAAGGTTAGATTGTTTATTTGAGATTTTTCTTGTTTCTTGAGGTAGTCTTGTATAGCTATAAACTTCCCTCTTAGAACTGCTTTTGCTGCATCCCATAGGTTTTGGATCGTAGTGTTTTTATTGTAAGTTGTCTCTAGGTTTTTTTTTACTTCCTCTTTGACTTCTTCAATGATCTCTTGGTTATTTAGTAATGTATTGTTTAGCCTCCATGTGTTTGTGTTTTTTACATTGTTTCCCTGTAATTCATTTCTAATCTCGTAGTGTTATGGTCAGAAAAGACGCTTGATATGATTTCAATTTTCTAAAATTTACTGAGGCTTGATTTGTGACCCAAGATGTGATGTATCCTGGAGAATGTTCCATGCGCACTTGAGAAGAAAGTGTAATCTGCTGTATTTGGATGGAATGTCCTATAAGTATCATTTAAATCTATCTGGTCTATTGTGTCATTTAAAGCTTCTGTTTCCTTATTTACTTTCATTTTAGATGATGTGTCCATTGGTGTAAATGAGGTGTTAGTCCCCCACTATTATTGTGTTACTGTCGATTTCCTCTTTTATAACTGTTAGCAGTTGCCTTATGCATTGAGGTGCTCCTATGTTAGATGCATATATGTTTATAATTGTTATATCTTCTTCTTTGATTGATCGATTGATCATTATATAGTGTCCTTCCTTGTCTCTTGTAACATTCTTCATTTTAAATTCTCTTTTATATGGTATGAGTATAGCTACTCCAGCTTTCTTTTGATTTCCATTTGCATGGACTATCTTTTTCCATCCCTTCACTTTGTCTGAATGTGTCCCTAAATCTGAAGTGGGTCTCTTGTAGAGAGCCTATAGATGGGTCTTGTTTTTGTATACAGTCAGCAAGCCTGTGTCTTTTGCTTGGAGCATTTAATCCATTCACGTTTAAGGTAATTATCGATATGTATGTTCCTATGACCATTTTCTTAATTGTTTTGGGTTTGTTTTTATAGGTCCTTTTCTTCTCTTGTGTTTCCCACTTAGAGAAGTTCCTTTAGCATTTGTTGTAGAGCTGATTTGGTGGTGCTGAATTCGCTTAGCTTTTGCTTGTCTGTAAAGCTTTTGATTTCTCCATCAAATCTGAATGAGATCCTTGCTGGGTAGAGTAATCTTGGTTGTAGGTTCTTCCCTTTCATCACTTTAAGTATATCATGCCACTCCCTTCTGGCTTGTAGAGTTTCTGCTGAGAAATCAGCTGTTAACCTTATGGGAGTTCCCTTGTATGTTATTTGTCTCTTTTTCCTTGCTGCTTTCAATAATTTTTCTTTGTCTTTAATTTTTGCCAATTTGATTACTATGTGTCTCGGCATGTTTCTCTTTGGTTTTATCCTGTGTGGGACTCTCTGCACTTCCAGGACTTGGGTGGCTATCTCCTTTCCCATGTTAGGGGATTTTTTGAGTATAAGCTCTTCAAATATTTTCTCAGGTCCTTTCTCTCTCTCTTCTCCTTCTGGGACCCCTATAATGCGAACGTTGTTGCTTTTAATGTTGTCCCAGAGGTCTCTTAGGCTGTCTTCATTTCTTTTCATTCATTTTTCTTTATTCTGTTCTGTAGCAAAGAATTCCACCATCTGTCTTTCTGGTCACTTATCTGTTCTTCTGCCTCAGTTATTCTGCTATTGATTCCTTCTGGTGTAGTTTTCATTTCGGTTTTTGTATTGTTTATCTCTGTTTTTTTGTTCTTTAATTCTTGTAGGTCTTTGTTAAACATCTCTTGCATCTTCTCGATCTTTGCCTCCATTCTTTTTCCAAGGTCCTGGATCATCTTCACTATCACTATTCTGAATTCTTTTTCTGGAAGGTTGCCTATCTCCACTTCATTTAGTTGTTTTTCTGGGGTTTTATCTTGTTTCTTCATCTGGCACATAGCCCTCTGCCTTTTCATCTTTTGTCTATCTTTCCGTGAATGTGGCTTTTGTTTCACAGGCTGTAGGACTGTAGTTCTTGCTTCTGCTGTCTGCCCTCTCTCAACAGCTTATTTGAAGATGCAGGCTAATTTTTTGTAGACTGTCCCTCAGTTTGAGTTTGTGTATTATTTCCTTTTTTCAGCTTTGGTTTTAAAGATTCAGCAGATGCAAGAAACTGAGTTCTCATCGTGAGTCTCTGCTCTGCCATTTTCTGTACTGTCTTGAATGCTGTAGCTTTGTCGTATACTCTGAAGTCCAGGAGCCTGATTTCTACAGCTCCGTTTTTGTTTCTCAAGATTGCTTTGGCTATTTGGGGTCTTTCGTGTTTCCATACAAATTGTGAAATTTTTTGTTCTAGTTCTGTGAAAATGCCACTGGTAGTTTGATAGGGATTGCAAAGGATCTGTAGATTGCTTTGCATAGTGTAGTCATTTTCACAATGTTGATTCTTCCAATCCAAGAACTTGGTATATCTGTCCATCTGTTTGGATCATCTTTAATTTCCTTCGTCAGTGTCTTATAGTTTTTTGCATACAGGACTTTTGTCTCCTTAGGTAGGTTTATTCCAAGGTATTTGATTCTTTTTGTTGCAGTGGTAAATGGGAGTGTTTCTTTCATTTCTCTCTCATATTTTTCATCATTAGTGTATAGGAATGTGGATGATTTCTGTGCATTAATTTTGTATCCTGCTACTTTAACAAATTCATTGATTAGCTCTAGTAGTTTCCTGGTAGCATGTTTAGGATCCTCTATGTATACTTTCAGGTCATCTGCAAACAGTGACAGCTTTACTTCTTCTTTTGCAATTTAGATTCCTTTTATTTCTTTTTCTTCTCTGATATTGTGGCTAAAACTTCCAAAACTATGTTCAATAATAGTGGTGAGAGTGGACAACCTTGTCTTGTTCTGATCTTAGTGGAAACAGTTTCAGGTTTTCACCATTGAGAATGATGTTGGCTGTGGGTTTGTCATATATGGCCTTTATTATGTTGAGGTAAGTTCCCTCTATGCCTACTTTCTGGAGGGTTTTTATCATAAATGGGTGTTGAATTTTGTCAAAATATTTTCCTGCATCTATTGAGATGATCATATGGTTTTTCCCCTTCAATTTTTTTTTTTTTTTTTGCTGGACGCAGGCCTCTCACTGTTGTGGCCTCTCCCGTTGTGGAGTACAGGCTCTGGATGCACAGGCTCAGCAGCCATGGTCACAGGCCTAGTCACTCCGCGGCATGTGGGATTTTCCTAGACCGGGGCACGAACCCGTGTCCCCTGCATCGGCAGGCAGACTCTCAACCAGTGCACCACCAGGGAAGCCCTCTCCTTCAATTTGGTATGGTTTATCACATTGAATAATTTGCCTGTATTGAAGAATCCTTACATTCCTGGGATACACCACACTTGATCATGTTGTATGACCCTTTAATGTGCCATTGGATTCTGTTTGCTAGTATTTTGTGGAGGATTTTTGCATCTATGTTCATCAGTGATATTGGCCTGTAGTTTTCTTATTTTGTGACATCTTTGTCTGGTTTTGGTATCAGGGTGATGGTGGCCTCATAGAATGATATTCCCTCTGCTATATTTTGGAAGATTTTGAGAAGGATAGGTGTTAGCTCTTTTCTAAATGTTTGATAGAATTCTCCTGTGAAGCCATCTGGTCCTGGGCTTTTGTTTGTTGGAAGATTTTTAATCACAGTCTCAATTTCAGTGCTTGTGATTAGTCTGTTTATATTTTCTGTTTCTTCCTGGTTCAGTCTCGGAAGGTTGTGCTTTTCTAAGAATTTGTCCATTTCTTCCAGGTTGTCCATTGTACTGGTATATATTTGCTTGTAGTAATCTCTCATGTATTTCTGCAGTGTCAATTGTTACTTCTCCTTTTTCATTTCTAATTCTATTGATTTGAGTCTTCTCCCTTTTTTCTTGATGAGTCTGCCTAATGGTTTATCAATTTTGTTTATCTTCTCAAAGAAGCAGCTTTTAGTTTTATTGATCTTTGCTATTGTTTCCTTCATTTCTTTTTCATTTTTTTCTGATCTGATCTTTATGATTTACTTCCTTCTGCTAACTTTGGTTTTTTTTCTTCTTCTTTCTCGAATTGTTTTAGGTGTAAGGTTTATTTTTTTTCTTCTTCTTTCTCGAATTGCTTTAGATGTCAGGTTTATTTGAGATGTTTCTTGTTTCTTGAGGTAGGCTTGTATTGCTATAAACTTCCCTCTTAGAACTGCTTTTGCATCCCATAGGTTTTTGGGCTGTCGTGTTTTCATTGTCATTTGTTTCTAGGTATTTTTTGATTTCCTCTTTGATTTCTTCAGTGAGCTCTTGGTTATTTAGTAGTGTATTGTTTAGCCTCTATGTGTTTGTATTTCTTCCTGAGTTTTCCTGTAACTGATATCTAATTTTATAGTGTTGTGGTCGGAAAAGATACTTGCTATGATTTCAGTTTTCTTAAATTTACCGAGGCTTGTTTTGTGACCCAAGATATGATCTATCCTGGAGAATGTTCCATGAGCACTTGAGAAGAAAGTTTATTCTGTTGTTTTTGGATGGAATGTCCTATAAATATCAATGAAGTCCACCTTTTTTAATGTGTCATTTAAAGCTTGTGTTTGCTTATTTATTTTCATTTTGGATGATCTGTCCATTGGTGAAAGTGTGGTGTTGAAGTCCCCTACTATGATTGTGTTACTGTTGATTTCCCCTTTTATGGCTGTTAGCATTTGCCTTATGTATTGAGGTGCTCCTATGTTGGGTGCATAAACATTTACAATTTTTATATCTTCTTGTTGGATTGATCCGTTGATCATTAGGTAGTGTCCTCCTTTGTCTCTTATAATAGTCTTTATTTTAACGTCTATTTTGTCTGATATGAGAATTGCTACTCCAGCTTTCTTTTGATTTCCATTTTCATGGTATACCTTTTTCCATCCCTTCACTTTCAGTCTGCATGTGTCCCTACGTCTGAAGTGGGTCTCTTGTAGACAGCATATATACGAGTCTTGTTTTTGCATCCATTCAGCCAGTCTACGTCTTTTGGTTGGAGCATTTAATCCATTTACATATAAGGTAGTTATCAATATGTACGTTCCTATTACCATTTTCTTAACTGTTTGGAGTTTGTTATTGTAGGTCTTTTCTTTCTTGTGTGTTTCCTGCCTAGCGAAGTTCCTTTAGCATTTGCTCTAAAGCTGGTTTTGTGGTGCTGAATTCTCTTAGCTTTTTCTTGTCTGTAAAGGTTTTAATTTCTCCGTCAAATCTGAATGAGATGCTTGCTGGGTAGAGTAATCTTGGTTGCATGCTTTTCCCTTTCCTCACTTTATATATGTCCTGCCACTCCCTTCTGACTTGCAGAGTTTCTGCTAAAAGATCAGCTGTTAACCTTATGGGGATTCTCTTGTATGTTATTTGTTGCTTTTCCCTTGCTGCTTTTAATATTTTTTGTTTGTATTTAATTTTTGATAGTTTGATTAATATGTGTCTTGGTGTGTTTCTCTGTGGATTTATCTTGTATGGGACTCTCTGTGCTTCCTGGACTTGATTGAGTCTTTCCTTTCCCATATCAGGGAAGTATTCCACCATAATCTCCTCAGATATTTTCTCAGTCCCTTTCATTTTCTCTTCTTCTTCTGGGACCCATAAAATCTGTATGTTAGTGCATTTAATGCTGTCCCAGAGGTCTCTGAGACTGTCCTCAATTCTTTTCATTCTTTTTCTTTGTTCTGCTCTGCGGTAGTTATATTAACTATTTTATCTTCCAGGTCACTTATCCGTTCTTCTCCCTCAGTTATTCTGCTATTGATTTCTTCTAGAGAATTTTTAGTTTCATATATTGTGTTGTTCATCATTGTTTCTTTGCTCTTTAGTTCTTCTAAGTCCTTGTTTAACATTTCTTGTATTTTCTCCATTCTATTTACAAGATTTTGATCATCTTTACTATCATTACTCTGAATTCTTTTTCAGGTAGACTGCCTATTTCCTCTTCATTTGTTTGGTCTGGTGGGTTTTTACCTTGCTCCTTCATCTGCTGTGTGTTTCTCTGTCTTCTCATTTTGCCTGACTTACTGTGTTGGGGTCTCATTTTCACAGGCTGCAAGTTCGTAGTTTCTGTTGTTTTTGGTGTCTGTCCCCAGTGGCTGTGGTTGGTTCAGTGGGTTGCGTAGGCTTCCTGGTGGCAGGGACTGGTGCCTGTGTTCTGGTGGATGAAGCTGGATCTTGTTTCTCTGGTGGGCAGGACCGAGTCCAGTGGTGTGTTTTGGGATGTCTGTGACCTTGTGATTTTAGGCAGGCTCTTTGCTAATGGGTGGGGTTGTGTTCTTGTCTTGCTAGTTGTTTGGCATAGTGTGTCCAGCACTGTAGCTTGCTGGTCATTGAGTAGGTCTTAGCATTGAGATGGAGCTCTCTGGGAGAGCTTTTGCCATTTGATATTACATGAAGTCGGGAGGTCTCTGGTGGACCAATGTCCTGAACTGGGCTCTCCCACCTCAGAGGCACAGGCCTGTTACCTGACCGGAGCACTCTTACCCTGTCAGTCACACAGCTTTTCGGAAGTCTGAGGTCTGCCAGTGTTCAGTAGGTGTTCTGTAAGAGTTGTTCCACATGTAGATGTATTTCTGATGTATTTGTGGGGAGGAAGGTAATCTCCATGTCTTACTCCTCCACCATCTTGAAGGTCTTATTTTGTTGTGCTTGGCAGACACTGTGGGTTTAGAAATAGAAGGTTCGTGGCAACCCTGACTGGAGCAAGTCTATGAAACTGAGGTTCTAAGAAGTTAAATGACTTACTCAAGGACAAACAGCTAGGTTGAGACAGAGCCATGAATCAAACCCAGATTATTGTTGTTTTCTTCTTATTTCTGAAGTCCATGCTCTTTGTATTTCTCTATAGTGTTCTTCCAAGTTGTTAGTCTGTTTCTCTCAGGCTGCTCACACATGGCAGTGTCTCAGGTCTTACCTGAAATGCTGAAGACCTTTCAATCTGCCCCAGTCCAGAGAAACCAGTAAGAATTCCTGCTTATAGCATAGGTTGTCTGGAACCTGATGACAGACTTTTGGGTAATAAATCAGTCAAGATCTACCTCTTCACCACCTAATATCCAGGTGTCCCTTCCTTTAACTAGTCATCACAGGTAGACACCCACCTGACAAATCCTTATTAATGTTCATATGTATTATTTATCCTTTGCCTTGCTCCGGAAATGATTTCACTTGGGTTATCCACTGAATGCTATCAGATAAGGGTTCATTTAGTTATCCCTCTTAGAAATACTAATACTTTCGTTTAGATACAAAAGAATTTTGGTCCTTACTAGTTACCTAATTAAAATAATATACCAGTATAGATTTGCATAAACTGTGAGGAAGAAAAGACTGATATTTTTAGTCAATAAAGCATTCCTGACAGTATATAGGCAGCTAATTACCTTGCCTGTCCTCATAACTGGTTTTGCACAATTAACAAAGACAGTGAATTTTCATTTATCATCAAGTGCAGGTCCCAGATTAGAAGGACAACTGGACTAATCCAGATTAGCTGATCCTTTTATCTCAACTGCCAACATGGTCCTCTATTGTTGGTTATGAGAGGAAACTCACAATCCCTCTAAGAGAATTTACTGACTATCAAAACGATATCCAAGGAAGATCGATATCTTCCTTCCTTCTTCAAGGAAGATGCTCATGTTCAAAAAGGCCTTGTCAGGGCTTCCCTGGTGGTGCAGTGGTTAGGAATATGCCTGCCAATGCAGGGGAGATGGGTTTGAGCCCTGGTCCCAGCAGATTCCACATGTCATGGAGCAACTAAGCCTGTGTGCCACAACTACTGAGCCTGAGAGCCGCAACTTCTAAAGCCCATGCACCTGGAGCCTGTGCTCTGCAACAAGAGAAGCCACCACAATGAGAGGCTCACGCACCGCAATGAAGAGTAGCCCCTGCTCACTGCAACTAGAGAAAACCCACACACATCAATGAAGACCCAATGCAGCCAGAAATAAATAAAATGAAATAAATTAATTTTAAAAAAAGGTCTTGTCAAATTAGCTTTGGATATCCAACTTCAAAACATTTTTCAAAGGAAAACAAATAGTATAATTACCATATTTGCTTCAAGTATGCAGCTTCTAAAATTGAGAGAGAAAGTAAACATGATTATGCTTTGTTTATTTTATTTCTCTACTGTCATTGATTCCTACACACACCTAGGACATTATTCAGATTTTTGGTTTCTCAAGAATTTCACAGAATTAAATATTGTTTAAGGTAAGTAGGCTATTAACCAAAGATGATAAAGTTGGTTTAGTGTTATATGAATAGATTCCACTCTGCTACAACAATATTTGACCTGTGTGTTGTCGAATCAAGTTACAGTAAGTAACAGCGAAGTGCAGCAAAATCATTGCCTTTATTATCTTTACATTAACACATAGAACAGTTATTTTTCAAATGATCATTTGTAAAATTTTAGCAACATGTGTTGGTGCTATTTTAATTCTACATGGGGAAAGTGACTGAGAAGGATGCATGCTTCTTGTCTTTAGGTGTAAGTTGGTTTGGAGAGAAAAAAATAACAAGACTAAGACAATGTTTGTTCTAAAGGCAGGGTCCTGGGAGGCTGGGCAGGTTATTGAAACATTGTGATGTCCACTTGGCTAAAGCATTAAAGAAAATCTACCAGATCTGAGTTCCCATACTTTCTGCCAGGTGTTTCTCTTGGAGGATATTCATCAGCTAGGAGCCCCAAACACTGAATTATTCAGTAGAAACTCAGGCAGCTCTTGCTTCCCTGGTGAGCATATAGAGCATTGTATCTCCCTTTGTCTGTCTTTGGGCTTCCTTGATTATGGGCTCTGTTTAAAGAAAACAGCCCTACGCATTTGACTTCTGCTGGAACTTGGTGGAGAGATAACATATAACATGGTTTTGTTTTGTTTTAACTGATTCGGCACCCTTAGTGGTGCCCACTAGCCACACTAAGGGTAAGTATCAGTCAGTAGTAGCTTTATGGTAACCGACGCCTGTCAGGATCTGTAACTTCGCCACAGAAAAAATCTCTCTGGGTTGAAATTTTATATGCAAAATCTCAGTCTTAAGGGAGAGAGGAAGAGTAGAGGGATAAAAATGTATTCAGGAATTTTACAGGAACTCTGTATGTGCAAGATGATTCCAGCCACATACTTCTCCAAAGCCACTCAAGACAACTTTATGGTCATAACCTTTTATTTTAACTTAGGGAATTCATAAGAGAGGAACTCAGTATTCTTGTATATCAGGATATATCTGATATACAAGAAATAACTATTGTGAATAAGGAGAGTTTAAGAAGTGAAATTTCAATTATTTTATCAATTTCTTTATTTTATCCCAGATTCTCCCTTCTCAGGGTCAACAGCTAGCAAATTTATAGATCAGTCGACAGTATTTTTGTGTTAAATAGTTTGATGCATGCTTAGGTACCTAGGTTTTACTCTTTCCCTTAAAAAGTTTATATTCTATCTAGAGTGATAAATTACAAAATATAGAAAAAAATACCCCAAAGTTGATAATATGCTATAAATCACTTTTTCCCCCAGTTCTGACTTTACTGTTTCCTCTTGAGATCTCAAAGTTCTACTCCATTTCTTCCTCCAGTTTCTTCACAAACTACCTCGCTCACTTCTCTGATTCCAGGGACTCAAATGTTGACAAGTCTTAGAAAAGACAAACAGTGCCATTTTAAGCAAATAAAATTATTAATAACAAGCCCCCATAGGAGTGTCTAGCATATAATACATTCTCCTTAAATGGCACATATGTATGTTTGTATTATTATTCTATCATTTTTATTACCAAAAAACCCCGAAACAAAACCAAAAGGAAATCCTTGAGTTAGCATTGTTCAGGACTAGAGTGCGTGAATGTTTTGTTAATCAATGATGAAACCAAAAGAATTGGGCATCTGCTCTGGGCGGAAGTGCCCTAGTCATTCAGGGTTTATATAGTCTTAATTATGGTATGTCTACCCAAAGGCTCAGTCTCTATTTCCTACACCAGTGCTGGCCAGGACAAGAATAACAGTAGAACTCCATTCTCAAAGGATTGTCTAGAATTTGTCTAGAATCCATTACTTCAGTCCCCATTCTGGACATTTAAGAGGGTATGGACCACTCACATAATCACCCAAGCACAACTTTCCTGTCTCCTACACTGGCATATCCCTTCTCTTTACTGCTGAGCACTTGGTATCCTCATTAGGAATGAAGGTCTACCACTGACCCCTAATTGGAATCTTGCCTAGTTCTTGCCAGCACCCTTTCTCTCTCCCATTTTCCTGCTCTCCCTGGGTTTTTTCCTCCAAATACTAGAGACATCTCCAAATATATTGCCACCTACTTCACATTCCATATTATCTTTAAGCTGATAACTGTCTTGATTCCTCTGTAAAAAGGGACCTCCTGAGTATCATCTCAGGTCTGAGTAAGCTATAGTTGGCCATGCCTGTTTAGACATTGAAAAGCAAGTTGTTTTCCACTCTGCATGGCAATTGGTCCTGTAAATGGGTGGGAAATTTTAGCCCTGGTTCAAGCTTTGTCCCCTTCCCTAACAGCCAGGAACCAGTCTTAGAATTTCCTTTATTATTGGGCAGAGACAGATCCCTGTTTTGTGGAATTTGAAGCTTGTAAAATGTGGGAGTGTTACCAAATTAAGTTGCATGGACCCTACTCAGGCCCTAGCCCGACCAGCCAAGGCTCTCTGCCTCGGTGGGGAGGGTTCCTTTTTCTGTTCGGGTTCGAGTAGGGGATAACAGAACTGAAGCTGAGATTGACACAGCACAAGCACTATTCAGTGGCCAAAGAATGGAGAAGTGGGAACTAAGTTCACAGATCAACTTCTCACCCACATGGTGAGAATGATTTAATGTTAAAGAGTAAAGACAAAGAAAGGAGGAATGAGGCTAATGATGGGGAGGCATATGTATTAGTCTACTGGAGAAGGGGCAGGGCTTTGTCAAGGAAGTGGGGTGCCAACACTTTTCATCCTTTTTTGGTCCTTAATGTCTGGTTATGGCTGCTGGTAGGTGTGTCATTTAATAAGCTAATGTAGTAAAATCAGCGTCTAATGGGACTCAGGGTCTATTGGAGGTCAGATTCTTCGCCATCTTGGTTCTAGCTGGTTCCATCTGTTTTTTGTCTGTTTGTAGCTTCCTTTCTTATCTCTGGACCCTTTAACTTAAAGAGTTACGTCAACTCCTGCTAAAGGTGGGGGCATTGGCAGGTTTTGCGCAAAGACCTGAAGCAGCTCTGGCAACAGGAGGGAACTTTTTTTAGAACAAGAACACACAATTATAATTGCAAAATCTAGTTTAGGGCCTTAGGAGAGCCCCATGAAAGTGAGGGCCTCAACCTGAAGTTTAAGCTTCATTAGCTTCATGGTAAGTATGTTTGTGCCCCTGGGAATTAAGGGGGCAATTAACGACACCACATATTTCTATCCTAGAAAAGTGTAATGAACAAAAATATAGTTTATTCAGCTAAAATAATTTTTTAAGTTTTTACTTGGAAATAATTATAGGCTTACAAAAAAGTTGCAAAAATAGTACATATAGTTAGTTTCTGTATGTGCTTCACCCAGCTTCCTCTGTTAGTATTTTACATAGCATGATACATTATCCAAACTATGTTAACACTGGTACACTATTATTAACTAAAATAACGACTTTATTATTCAGTTTTCACCAGTTCTTCTCACTAAAGTCCTTTATCTGTTCCAGGAGCCAATCCAGGATAGCACAGTACATTTCATTGTGATGTCTTCTTAGTCTCTCCCAACCTATGACATTTTCAGTCTTTCCTTGTCTTTCATGACCTTTGAAGAGTACTAGGCAATTGTTTTATAGAATGTTTCTTGATTTAGGTTTTTCTAATATTTTCTAATTATTGGTTGGAGGATTTGCATTTTTAGCAAGAATATCACGTAAGTGATATGCCCTTCTTAATGCATCATATCAAGAAGTACATGATGTTGATTTGTCTTACTACTTGGTGATGTTAACACTGACATCTTGGTTAGGATACTGTCTTCTGAGTTTCTCCATGGTAAATTTACTATTTTTTCCCCTTTAATATTAATAAAACCTGCAAATATTCCACTTTTTTTCAAACTTTTGCCCACTAATTTTAGCATCTATCTGGATTATTTTATTAGAAGTGCTCTGGAGTTCGAATGGTGGTTTGCTATTTTCCTCATTTCTTCTGCATTTATTAATTAGAATTCTTCTATAAGACACCAATAATTACTGGAGGCAAGATCCACCACTTATTTATTTGTTCAATTACTTATTACACTATGGACTCATGGATATTTATTTTACTCTATGGGTTATAATCTAGCATTATTATTTATTTTGTTGCTCAGATTACTGCAGCTTTGGCCATTGGGAGCTCTTTCAGTTTGGCTCCTCTGTCAAAAGCAATTTTGAAATAATTTCTCTCTCGTGTTTTTCAAGCACTTTGAAGACACTGACTCCACAATCAAATTTCTTAAACTCTGTGTTCCCGCCTACTGAATGATCTTACACAGAATGGTTACTCTCATACCTGAGCACTGTTTCAATCCTTCTAGCCCCTTGTGTCTTCCTCTATGCTTCCTGCAGTCCTGCTTTGTACTGTACTTGACTCTTCATCACAAAACCCCAAGGATAGTCGCTGATGGTGGCCTTGGAAGGTGCGAAGAATAGAGGAGACTAGGCTGGCCAGGCATTCTCTTTTCTGCCAGACAAAGGGGAAAGAGTAACTAATTGTTATCCAGCCCATATGCACATACCAGAACTACTAATAAGTTCTTAACACACTTTATTTTCTTCACCTCTCATCACTTGCCTTATTGCCTATTTTAGAAATGAAGAAACTGAATTTAAGTGACTTGTCCAAACTAGCACTGCTAGTAAGTACTCTACATGATGATATGTCTCAAAGAGTTGGGCCGAGACTACTTTAGCTCATGTGGGTTGTAAAGAATGACTATACTGGAAACAGAAACTAGGGAAGGAGAATTACAGATGGACAACTTCATAAAAATAGGGAATGATTTTAAAGAGACTGCCCCAATATCTGAAATTTTAACATCAAAAAAATTATTTTTCTAGTAACCGGTTTTGTGAGATACACTTTTAAGCATAAAAGCACAGAGTGAATAAATAGATTCCAAAAAGTCAAGAAGACCAATCCTTAAAACTGTCTTTAGAGGGAGAACTCCATGTGCTTTCAATTCTAAGCAGGACTGAAAATGTGACAGATTTTGATTAAGATGAGTTTTGATGTTTTGTCAGGGAGAGAGCGAGCTCAGGACTTTTTGGGTTGGGGATATCTAATGCTTCCTTGCAACAATGATGAAAACAAAGCCCTTGATTTTTGAGATCGCTCACTCCAAATTTTACGAAATGACAGATCACCTAGTAATCCATTTCTTTCGAAGGACATAATTACAATTGTTCTATCCTTAATTACTTTAATCATGATTTATTTGAATATGTTGTGAACATACAGTGATTTATGCTTATTTATCATAATGGTATTTGAGGCAAGCCTAAAATATATATATATATATATATATATATATATACACATCTAAAAAAAAATATATATATATATACACACATAATGTATGTTTACATTTTGTAGAGTAAAATATTCAGATGTGTTTTATGCATAAATGATTTTGAGACCATTGCTTGTATTTCATTCCCTTTCAAAACTCGTCCTATGCATATTACTTGTAAAGAGTGGATGGTGTTGACACTTTTCCATAGGCTATCAAGTTGGGAAGGTTGAAAATGGTAAAGTTTCCTTAGGGGACTATCAAAGTTCAGAGAAAAATATTACAGAAATGAAGAAGAAAAATGATGTGCAATGATACTCTCTTACATAAAATTCACAGGAGAGATGTCTGAGATGCAGTGTACCACATCATAAGGTGTATATGTGTGATGCCTATATGTGTGGGAATTCTGTTATAGGTTCTGAAATGAAGGGAAATAATCCCTGTCTTCTTTGGCTCCCTAGAATGCTGCATAGAAATATAATATAATATATAATATAATATATAATCTCCATAGAAATATATCACTTTCCAAAGTCTACAGCCAGATTTCAGAAGAGTGTTAATTAAGTTGGATTAGGTCCGTGAGGGATTTATGTAAGAAAAGCATTTAAATGCATCTTAAGGAATAAGATAAAGACTTGGACACTTTGAAATGATTGTGTGGAAGTGAAGAGCAGGTAAGATTTTCAGGCAGGAAAAACAACTTAAAGTGGGAAAACATGAGACATATATAAGGAGTAGAGGGCAGTATAATGAGAAGTAAGGTCAGAAAAGTAGTATCTAATTAGAACACCAAACTAAGAAATTTGCATTTTATTCTACAAGCAGAAAAAAGTCATTGAGATTTTTTTTTTGAATAGTGGAATGACATGATCAGAAGTATACCATAAAAATGTGAATTTGACACTAAGATAGATTGGAGAGAGAAGACATTGTAAGGAGGGAGAACAGTTAGGAAGTTAGTCTATGTAAGAGGTAATAAATATTTTAAATATTAGTTAGGGGAATGGGCAAGATGTATGAGAACAGTACCACTAAGTTAAAATCTGCAGGGACAAATTATTTGTGAGTTAGTAAGTTGTGGTTGTTTTTATATTTTTTATTTTTTAATTTAAAGAAACTAGTAAAGTTATTTTTTTTTCACAGTGACAGGAAAAATTGAACCTATCAAACAAGCTGTCAAAGAATCTAAAAGCCTTTCATGCAGTTTTTACAGATAATTTAAAATATATTTAACAACCATATTTTACAAATGGATAAAAATCAATTGCTCATTAAAAGGACACTAAAATTGACTTGAATATCCAACCCATATTGATATTTTTTATTCTGAATCTCTCATATGTGATACTTATTCTTTATCTTATTCATTTGCTATTTTAGCATGTATTTAGATGTAAAGGTTTACTCAAATGTTAATTATATCACTGACTTAATTTAACTTTTGTATTTGTTTATCATATATCTACAATTATATTGTAAGATAATATTTTCAAGAGGAAAGAAACAATCTTTATACTTTTAATTTCCCCATGGCACCCGAAAGAGTTGGTTAACTATAGTAGGTAAGTTAACATGTGCTTATTGTGATAGACTGGGCCAAAGATTGGGTTAATATTGAAGAGCAAGGAACTTCTTTTTTCAGTGTAGTAGGTGTAACAGCAGCAATTATATCAGATATTTTTCTTTGAAATTGTGCCAAACTTCGAGTGTTGATGTTTGCAAAAAATGCAGTTTTATTTCCAAAGAAATCTTTATTCTCTTTTTTGAAATAGAATTCATGAGAGAAACTTGAGATGTGTGTTTTCATTTTTGAGTATAATTATGTGGGTCAAGAGTGATGACTCATGACAAGTCAAATGGAAGTCTAACATTTTAAAACTCCTTACAATAAAAGTGAGTTTTCTAAGAGTTCTGCAGGAGGAATGTTAGCTATCAGGATCAAACTTCTTAATGTTAGGAAGGTAAAACAGGTAAAAGCATATGCATATAAAAAGCATATGCAAGCACATTCCTACTAAACTCTATTGCCGTATGTATCTACATTCCTTAAAAAAAAAATATATATATATATATATAGGACAGTAGAAATTTACATATATATATAAAATTTTCTACTGTCCTATCTCCTTGTGGCTCTGGAGATGCAAAAAAACAGAATAACACAGATCTTATGTTTTAGATGGGAGGACTTTATTAAACCACTTGGTTTGAAATAGCTACAAGATAAACCTCCTTGGGTACAAGCAATGGTCTCAAAATCATTTTTCCATAAAAATGCATATATATCCATTCCTTAGGAGAAGGCAATTCAATGTCACTGTTCCCTCTCCCCATAAAAAACATTCATTGAATAGCACCAACACAGGCATCTGCCCCCCAAGTTAGTTTGCAGTTAACTGTCATCGCTCTGACCTCCAAGACATTGCAGGAAATGTTCTTGGCTTCTGTTTACATATTAAACAAACTAAATAAATATTAAGCACAGCATAAGAAAAACTATTCCCTTACAAACCTGGAACAAAAGAAGCTTGTATTCCACAGATTTACCATATAAAAAAAAATTGTACGAGATGCTGTTGGATTTATGTATACAAGTCACTGTTGCTCTTTCCAAAGAGCTTCCAAAGTAGCAGAGAGAAAGAATGTATGTAAACCACTGTGATATAAAGCAGAACCTGCTGATATCACTTCATGTGATTAGAAGGGATAATAAATGCTATAACATTTCAAAGAAGGAAGGCATCAATTCCAGTTGGGCTTATCAAACAAGAGTCCTTAGGAAAAGTAGGAGCTGAGCTGAGCAAAAAAACCTGGTAGGATTTAGAAAGTTAAATATTAGGAGATTGGGAACTACAGGTTCCCAATATTTCAAGGCTAATTCACAAATATGAAATAATCTGATCAAACCTTGAGTTTTGAAGGAGCTAGACCTACTGTGCTGCATTCCAAGCAGTCACGGATTTAGATTTTAAATAATTTCTTTGGGCCTCAACTACAACTGGTGCCACACTCCAAAATTCAATTTTGACCTCCTTGATTACCAGCCTCACTTCCTGATTCTCGCGTGCATCCTTGGCTTGCCGCACCAGCTTGATGCCCTATTTATTTAGTCCCCTCCTTTGACCCTGGATCCTGTTTCTAATGACTTTTCACCTTATAATACTTATCGTTGAATTACTTCTCCTTCTCACGGTCCTATTGCCTTTTGTCAAACTCATAAACATGTTGGAATGGCGTATATTTTATTTAAGTAATGCTCAATTGATTACTTTGTTGAGAAGAGAAAAAGTTGTGTAGTTGGGTAGTGAGGAAACAAGATTGAAAAATTAAGGAAAAACAGTAGAGGAGACCAAACCATATGGATTTCATTCGATAGGTCATGATTACCCCAATTTTATGTCATGCTTTCCTACAACCTATACTATATTTTTACTCATTTTTCCTTTAAATTGACTCACTTAAACATTTTTGTGTTCATCCTAAGCAACATTAGTCACATAATCATTGTTTAAGTAAAATTTTTATTCCCATTATGATAAATACATGACTATTTAAATTATTTTTCCATTTTTAACCAATGTTATGTGTTTTATTCTTTGGTAAATACAGTTATAATTAATGGGCAGCTATTAAAGCTTTAGCCAGATAATTTTAGCAAGATTAACCTTATGGTGTTATACAGGATGATTGGAGTTGGGAAAATAGAAGATTAAGGTAAACATATAGTTATGAGTTAATAAAGACCTGTATTAGAGTTTTCACTCTAATACAGAGAGAATAAAAAGAGGTGTGATAGGGAATCAGTAGGTCTTACTGGTAAGTTGAAGTGGCTGGCAAGTTTAAAGGGTTAAAATAATGCCAAATCTTGAGTCTTAATGCCTTGAAAAATGATGGTACAATCAATAAAAATGGGATTATCTGAAGAAAGCACTGGTTTGTGAGAAAAGATGATTAGTTTAGTTTTGGAGTTATTAAACAAAGGATCTGGTAGACAGAATGTTGGAAGTTAGGGACTAGGGTTCCTGACTGATGTTTACCTGGGTGTCAGTTGCCTGGTGATGCTGGTTGTAACCATGGGAATGGCTGAGGTCTCTGAGGGGGAGTATGGAGAAAGAAAACAGCAGATGATCGAAGAGGGAGCCTTGAAGGGAGGCTTTTATTTATTGTGCAGAAGGAAGAACAAGAGGCAGCAATGGCGACAGTGAAGTAATGATCCACCATGTAAGGGAAGAATCAGTGTAGTGTGTTTCTGTGCACATTGAGGAAGAATATAGTATCTATAAATGGATACTATTTAGTTATATTTAGTCATGGCTAAAAATAATATTATTTTGTGAAAATGTTCAGAATGCTTTTGAACAAATTGAGCATCAGGAAGGGAAAGAAAGAGATCTTGTCAGAATGTTCAGACTTGATCAAACACAGAATCTAGAAGAGTTGGTAACAGGCAGTTGGTGATAAGGATATCTGAGAGCAAGTAGCCTGATGAAGGGACTGTGGTTCAGGTAGAGAATAATGCTGAGTGGGACAGGGAAGAGTTTGGCTTCAGTCGGGGAGGACACAGGATAATGGGACTGTAATCAAGGTCGGCCACTATCTTGGGGGGAGTAGATAGAGATTCAGTTACCAATGTTAGTGAACAAGATTGAGGCTTGGTCAAAGGAACAGGCTGAGTTCCAGCTCTTAAAACTGAAAAATGAGGAAAAGACTATCAGCAAGTTTGACTTAAGACTGGCCACCTGGGATCCTGAAATAGGACTTTTTTTTCCACTAAAGAAATTTCCCAGAACCTAGAATGGGATTTAGAAGACAGCTAAGAATCACATGTCACATGACTTTATGTGGGGCGAGGGGCGGTGCGTGGGGCATGCTGCATAAACCGGAGGCCCCTCTGGAAATTCATTATTTAATCCTCATTACAGCTTGAAGGTGTATAGTTAGTATCAAAACCAGAATTAGAAATTGCATTTTGAAATTCTTTTTACAGGGTTTTCATGAGCATAGTGAGGTCAAGGAAAATAAGGAAGACCATTCATTAATGATGGTAACTCCTGTTGATGATCTCGGGAGAGTAGATTCATGGGAACCCAGACAGGAAACTTCACAGAAGTTCAGAGAAATGAGGGTGTAAGGGTCCCCCCCATGGGGACTAAACATGCTAATACATTAATGGATAGTGAATAAGCATATCTAGAATGTTCTTGCAACCCACATAAAAAGGGGTTTTGGGTAATGCCAGTACGGTTTATTTAAAGTTTAAAATAGCACCGACAGAATCATTTCCAGAAAAAACACTAACTTGAACATATCCTCCCCTTCCAGGGACTCTTTGGATCTGAGTGGCCAATCTATGGTATTTTTCTGTGAGGTGTCACTGTTGTTCCATTACTAGTGTCCGTGCATAGTGTATTAATCAAGGGGCCAGAAGATAAACTGACGAAACTTAAACAGTTTCTCTGGACTTTGTTGTTTAGTGAAAGTTCTTTTCCTTCCAGGAAGAGCGTTGCCCTCCCAATCACTAGAACAAGAGCTGTGCCGTAGTGTTTTGTCTTCTTGCCTTGAGTTAATTACAGAACAAGGGGGAAGTATGCTGCCTTTTGGAGTCCCTCCCTGAGTCTTATGTAAGGTAATGTAATAAAGGAGCACATTGTACTTTTTGGACTCCTCTCTTATAAAGAACCGTGTAATGGAAAGGTCTTCAAGTCCTCCAAGATCTAGCTTGTCCTTAGTGACCCCAGAGCCCATCTGTAGAGGCCAGGCTAAACCCCCTGCTTCTAGAATACCAGCGTTCCTATCCTGATCTTTCACCAGGAATTTTGATCACAAATTACGTATGCTAACCTGCTTAGTTCCCTCAACTCTTCTAGTTTCCACCTGTGTCACGCAACTGCTAAAAACCCATTATTGGCAAGAGGAGTTGGTGTAAAAGTTACAATTTCCTAACACCTCTAATTCTTGCACCCCTAATTAGCCACCAACTGAGCTACTTAAAAATGGCGCAAGGTGAGTTTGGACCAATTTTATGTAGAACACAAAATACAGGTATGAACTCATGTATGTTTTCTAATATAACTGGGAACAAAGAATGACAGGCAGTAAATTACTTATCTTGCCACTTCGGTGCCCTTGTGGTTGTATAGGAACTAGACTACTAACATCACTTAAAATATCGTGAATTTTGACCATGAAAACAAACTGCTTTTGAATTCTCCCATCACTGGGATACTGGTTCTGCCTTGGTGTTGAGTCAGTTAAAGACACACAGTGACAAGGAGATTTGATAGAGTGCCAAAGCCATGCTGAATTTATTTCTTTTAATTGTACTCCATATTCCCCTTTTATGAGTATACCCATATAAAATGGTACATAATATTTAATGAATACAGGACTATAAGATCTTTTGGATTTAAATTCTAAGTATGCACATGAATGGAGTTCAATAAAATTATTTTATTGGTGCAAAAGAATGCACTCACAGATGCTTCCCTACTTTTTTGCAGTTTAATTTTTTGAACACAGAATCTGCTAAGGGAACAGAGTAATTAATGTTGCCTGTCTCACAAGCAAAGTCTACTTGCCAAATTTACAGCTAAAAATGCAGCTCCAATCAGTCTTACTGTGCCTTAACATCATGTCTTTCATCCCTGTCTCATTCTTTTGTTAATTAAATATTTGTTATTTTCTGCCTCGCCATTCAAAGCGCTCACAAAACTTCGCTAGTACAAAATTCAAAGGCTTTGTACTATTTTTATATTGAAAAAGAATCAATTTAGTTTAGTAAGAGATTATGTGCAGAGAGTAATAGTCTAATCAGAGACCTGAAGGTTTTGAAATATTGTTATATTTCTGTTTCAAGTTATTCCTCTTATCAATCTTTTTTTTCCACTTTAAACTGTGATCAGAGTAGAGAATGCCTTTAGAAGTGGCTTAAATGACAGGAGATGATCGCTGAGAAATGCAAAGGTTGATAAACAGCGTTTGTGCAGATGGATTAACTACGAAGTAAAAGTCCATTAATGCAGTTTAATAATACATATTCAATTATGACTCACCTGGGCCAGACCATCTAGTCATTAAATGACGAGAGCAGCATGTGTATTTGCTCCTTTAACAGACAGCACACATACCCTCTTCAACTGCTCTATTCAAACAATACCACGTGGTCATGTGTCAAAGCTTGTTTTTAAGTCCCTCTCCTCCTCCTTATTTACTTTGGGGTCCAGGCTACCCAATCTTGTCTGACCTTCAACTTTTTGTTCTAAGAGCTCTTGCCTGAACTTAAAATTTTAATTTATTTGACCCACCGAAGCCCATTTTCAGTGCTGTGAATCAAGATTTCATTTTTAAATAGAATATCTCCTGAAGATAGAGAAGTAAAATAGATATAAATGCTCCTTGAAACCAGAAGATGTAGTCCTTTGAATGTTTTGTGAGAAAAAAACCCATTTCATTTATCATTTGCATTTAGCTAAAAGCATTTTGCTTAAACGCCTGAAAGTATCTAGGGTGAAATAAGTATGCAAATCTTCTCAGAAACACTAGTAATATAAAACTAGCAATGAAATGAATTCTCCTCTAGCTGTTTGATCCGTTGGGTCAGTTGAGCACACTCAGTGTAGTACGTAGAGGTATAGCCATCATGCTTCATCTGACAAGTGATGTATTCAACAAAGAGAACTGGCGCGTGAGCTTAGAGGTGGGTATGACCTTGCATGGTCTGGCAGCTGGATCAGACCTTCACTCTAAGTGTTGTATAGTCATGAGTTGCATCACAGGCGTCTCTCTAAGAGGTACTAATGCAGAGGAGAAGTTGACACCTAGTGAATTTCTTTGTCTATTGCTTTGAATTTCCGCAAGCTTATTACTTAGTAGAATACCCTTTCTTTGTTCTGTTTTTGGTGGAGGAAGGATGAAAAGTACTCCTTTCTGTAACTTAATAATTGTAGGGAATGGAGACATAGCATCTGCTTCTACCTTGGGCCTTTGTGAAAAACACTGTGTGTGCCATTCCTTTTACTATTCAAAACCAATTTAGGTATTTCTTCCTGACTCTTCCATTCCTTTATTACTCATTACTTCCTCCCTACATTTGTTTAGTGTCTGGTATTTTTGCTCTTTTCCTTTGTGGTGTGCCTGTTCCTTGGCCCCAAAGACAGATTTGGTGTCCCTGGGTTTACACTTGAACTCTCTGCTGAATGAATTTTATACTTGCCTTTTGCCTCAAGCAATTCAACATTCCTGCCCCAAGAGCTAACCCCTCTTTAAAACTGCTTAGCTAGAACTCCAACTGAGACATTCCAGCCTTCCTTTAATGTAGGGGTCGGCAAACTATAGCCTTTGGTCCAAAAGTGGGCCACAGCCTGTTACTGTAAATAAAGATTTTATTGGAACATAGCCATGCCCGTCCGTTTACATGTTGTCTCTGCCTAATATTATACTATAATGGCAGAACTGAGTAGTGGCAACAGACCAAATGGTCCATAAAACTTCTTTACAAAAAAAGCGTGCCAACCCCCGTTCTATAGAGTTTGGACAGGAAGGCAAAGAACTGAATTTTTTCCCCCTCAGTCCAGGTAGTTGTGTCATGTTTCCTCTTGTATATTGGAGGCCATTCCCAGGCCAGAAATGAACTCTAATTTTTCTTAAAATAATTATTAGATAATGCATATAGTTCTCTAGGTCATAATTGTATTCCCCTTGTCTGGTACTTACATATATTGTGCTGCTTTTTTTTCTGAGAGAAATATTAGTTATTATTTTTAGCATCAAGTATAAGAATTCCCCAGGGCAGTGGTTCCTAGGTCACCTGGGGTACTTTTTGAAACTCTTGTTTCTGGTGTCTCCCCACCGCCACCCCCAAGCCCCACTCTCGCACTACCCCCGCCCTATCTCCCACCAAAGGATCTGAAGGATCTGGAGTAGGACCTGAGTCTTTGTTTTTTTGTTCTGTTTTGTTTTGATCTTTTTAAAATTTATTTTTACTGAAGTATAGGTGAATTACAAGTTTACGTAATTACTGCTGTACAGCAAAGTGATTCAGGTATACATATATACATTCTTTTTTTTTTTTTTTTTTTTTTTGTGGTACGCGGGCCTCTCACTGCTGTGGCCTCTCCCGTTGCTGAGCACAGGCTCCGGACGCGCAGGCTCAGCAGCCATGGCTCGCGGGTCCAGCCGCACCACGGCATGTGGGATCTTCCCGGACCGGGGCACGAACCTGTGTCCCCTGCATCGGCAGGTGGACTCTCAACCACTGCGCCACCAGGGAAGCCCCATATATACATTCTTTTTTCATACTCTTTTCCATTATGGTTTATCACAGGATACTGAATATAGTTCCCTGTGCTCTACAGTAGGACCTTGTTTATCCATTGTATATATACCAGTTTGCATCTGCTAATCCCAAACTCCCAATCCAACCCTTTCCCAGCCCCCTCCCCCTTGGCAAACACCAGTCTATTTTCCTTGTCCCTGATTCTGTTTCACAGATAGGTTCATTTGTGTTATATTTCAGACTCCACATATAAGTGATATCATATGTAATTTGTCTTGCTCTTTCTGACTTACTTCACTTAGTATGATAATCTCTAGTTGTATCCATGTTGCTGCAAATGGCGTTATTTCATTGTTTTTATGGTTGGGTAGTATTCTATTGTATATGTGTACCACATCTTCTTTACGTACTCATCTGTCGATGGACATTTAGGTTGTTTCCATGTCTTGGCTATCGTGAATAGTGCTGCTATGAACATAGGGGCATGTTTCTTTTTGAATTATAGTTTTGTCTGGATATATGCCCAGGAGTGGGATTGCTGGATCATATGGTAGTTCTATTTTCAGTTTTCTGGGGAATCTCCATACTGTTTTCCATAGTGGCTGCACCAAATTACATTCCCACCAACAGTGTAGAAGGGCTCCCTTTTCTCCACATCCTCTCCAGCATTTGTTATTTGTAGACGTTTTAATGATGGCCGTTGTGACCAGTGTGAGGTGGTATGTCATTATAGTTTTGATTTTCATTTCTCTAATAATTAGCGATGTTGAGTATCTTTTCCTGTGCCTATTGGCATCTGTATTACTTCTTTGGAGAGATGTCTCTTTAGGTCTTCTGCTCATTTTTCGATTGGGCTGTTTGTTTTTTGTTGTCGAGTTGTATGACGTGTTAGTATATTTTGGAAATTAAGCCCTTATCAGTCGCATCGTTTGCAAATATTTTCTCCCATTCTCTAGGTTGTCTTTTCATTTGTTTATTGTTTCCTTTGCTGTGTAAAAGCTTATAAGTTTGATTAGGTCCCGTTTGCTTATTTTTGTTTTAATTTCTATTGCCTTGGGAGACCCACCTAAGAAAACATTTGTATGATTTATGTCAGAGAATGTTTTGCCTATGTTTTCTTCTAGGAGTTTTATGGTGTCATGCCTTATGTTTAAGTCTTTAAGCCACTTTGAGTTTATTTTTGTGTATGGTGAGAAGGTGTGTTCTAACTTCATTGATTTACATGTGTCTGTCCAACTTTCCCAGCACCACTTGCTGAAGAGACTGTCTTTTTCCCATTGTATCAATATACTCGCCTCCTTTGTCTAAGATTAATTGTAGTGTGTGGGTTTACTTCTGGGCTGTCTATTCTGTTCCATTGATTCATATGTCTTTTTTTTTTTGCACCAATACAACAATATTTTGATTACTTTAGCTTTGTAGTATTGTCTGAAGTCTGGGATGGTTATGCCTCCTGTTTTGTGCTTTTTCTTCAGGATTGCTTTGGCAATTCTGGGTCTCTTATGGTTCCTTATGAATTTTAGGATTATTTGTTCTACTTCTGTGAAAAAGGTCATGGGTAATTCGATAGGGATCACATTAAATCTGTAGATTGCTTTGGGTTGTGTGGCCATTTTAACAATGTTAAGTCTTCCAATCCAAGAGCATGGGATATCTTTCCATTTCTTTGAAACATCTTCAGTTTCCTTTATTAATGTTTTATAGTTCTCAGCGTATAAGTCTTTCACCTCCTTCGTTAGGTTTATTCCTAAGTATATTATTTTTGGAATTGCAATTTTAAAAGATTTTTTTTTTAACATTCCCTTTCTGATATTTCATTGTTGGTGAAAAGAAAGGCAACTGATTTCTGTATGTTAACCTTGTATCCTGCTACCTTGCTGAATTCATTTATCAGTTCTAGCAGTTTCTGTGTGGAGTCTGTAGGGTTTTCTATATATAGTATCATCTGCATATGATGACAGTTTTACCTCTTCCCTTACAATTTGGATACCTCGTATTTCTTTTTCTTGTCTGATTGCTGTGGCTAGAACTTCCAATACTATGTTGAAGAGAAGTGGTAAAAGTGGGCATCCTTGTCTTGTTCTAGATTTTAGTGGGAAGGTTTTCACCTTTTCACCATTTAGTATTATATTAGCTGTGGGTTTGTCATATATAGCTTTTACTATTTTGAAATATGTTCCCTCTATACCAACTTCGGTAAGAGTTTTTATCATGAATGGATATTGAATTTTGTCAAATGCTTTTTCTAAATCTATTGAGATGATCATATGGTTTGGTCTTTTCTTTTGTTTATGTGGTGTATCACATTGATTGATTTGCATATGTTGAGCCATCCTTGTGAATAAATCCCACTTGGTCACGGTGTATGATTTTTTTGTTTTTTTCTAATTAAGTTGTTGGGTTTTTATTTCACACACACACACTGTATTTTATTTTTACAAGAGATAAATAAACTGACACCAAGCATTGTAAATGGATGACCACAACAAAAGCAACAATGATTGCAATTAACAAACATGAAACACACTCATACTATATCATAATATTGACATTCACTCCAGTAATCCTCCACTGTAACAGCTCCTTTACTTTGCAGTGAAAATTGGTTTGTATATTTTTTGCCTCTGAGTCCTTGTGGGATTTTTTTTTTTCCAAACAGAAAGTCACAAAAATTATAATCATCCTCATCAGTTCACTCAGTCCCATGTAATTAATATTTTTTTATCTTGATCTTTTGTTAGCACTTTTATGAATTCATCAGTTTTCCATTAGAGTTCTGAAAATGATTATTCACTCAGTGCAGCAGTATAGTCAGTTACCAGAAACCTGTACTTGTCAGAGTCTTTTCCTTGAATTCCTTGAAGATGAAACTCTTTTATAGGAACATTTTTGCAAAAGCATCAGACTACACTCAGAACTGTCCGTAAATGACAAAAGACTTAAAAATGAACACCGTTAGAGATTTGATGAAAGTTCATAATAATGCAATTGACAAGGAAATTCAGTTATTTCTGAGATATACATTTTAAAGAAATGACTTCAGACTATACTACAAAGCTACAGTAATCAAAACAGTATGGTACTGGCACAAAAACAGAAACATAGATCAATGAAACAGGATAGAAAGCCCAGAGATAAACCCACGCACATATGGTCACCTTATCTTTGATAAAGGAGGCAGGAATGTACAGTGGAGAAAGGACAGCCTCTTCAATAAGTGGTGCTGGGAAAACTGGACAGGTACATTTAAAAGTATGAGATTAGATCATTCCCTAACACCATACACAAAAATAAGCTCAAAATGGATTAAAGACCTAAATGTAAGGCCGGAAACTATCAAACTCTTAGAGGAAAACATAGGCAGAACACTCTATGACATAAATCACAGCAAGACCCCTTTTGACCCACCTCCAAAGAAATGGAAATAAAACCAAAAATAAACAAATGGGACTTAATGAACTTGAAAGCTTTTGCACAGCAAAGGAAACCATAAACAAGACCAAAAGACAACCCTCAGAATGGGAGAAAATATTTGCAAATGAAGCAACTGACATAGGATTAATCTCCAAAATTTATAAGCAGCTCATGCAGCTCAATAACAAAAAACCAAACAACCCAATCCAAAAATGGGCAGAAGACCTAAATAGACATTTCTACAAAGAAGATATACAGATTGCCAACAAACACATGAAAGAATGCTCAACATCACTAATCATTAGAGAAATGCAAATCAAAACTACGATGAGATATCATCTCACACCAGTCAGAATGGCCATCATCAAAAAATCTAGAAATAATAAATGCTGGAGAGGGTGTGAAGAAAAGGGAACCCTGTTGCGCTGTTGGTGGGAATGTAAATTGATACAGCCACTGTGGAGAAAAGTATGGAGGTTCCTTAAAAAACTACAAATAGAACTACCATATGACCCAGCAATCCCACTACTGGGCATATACCCTGAGAAAACCATAATTCAAAAAGAGTCATGTATCAAAATGTTCATTGCCACTCTATTTACAATAGCCTGGAGATGGAAACAACCTAAGTGTCCATCATCAGATGAATGGATAAAGAAGATGTGGCACATATATACAGTGGAATATTAGCCATAAAAAGAAACGAAATTGAGCTATTTGTAATGAGGTGGATAGACCTAGAGTCTGTCATACAGAGTGAAGTAAGTCAGAAAGAGAGAGACAAATAACGTATGCTAACAAATATATATGGAATTTAAGAAAAAAAATGTCATGAAGAACCTAGGGGTAAGACAAGAATAAAGACACAGACCTACTAGAAAATGGACTTGACGATATGGGGAGGGGGAAGGGTAAGCTGTGACAAAGCGAGAGAGAGGCATGGACATATATACACTACCAAACGTAAGGTAGATAGCTAGGGGGAAGCAGCCGCATAGCACAGGGAGATCAGCTAGCTGCTTTGTGACCGCCTGGAGGGGTGGGATAGGGAGGGTGGGAGGGAGGGAGACGCAAAAGGGAAGAGATACGGGAATATATATATATATATATATATATATATATATATATAACTGATTCATTTTGTTGTAAAGCAGAAACTAACACACCATTGTAAAGCAATTATACTCCAATAAAGATGTTAAAAAAATTAAAAATAAGTAATAACTAGCATTATGACTTATAACATTATACCAGAGCATATAACATTTTTGGAAATTTCATGTAATGTCTGAAACATTTATATTAACATGTTTCCATACAAATAACCCAAAGAAAGTTTAGTATTCGTTGGTTGTTTTGTTTATTTGTTTGTTTTATTATACTGCAGGTTCTAATTAGTCATCAATTTTATACACATCAGTGTATACATGTCAATCCCAATTGCCCAATTCAGCACACCACCATCCCCACTCCACCGTGGTTTTCACCCCTTGGTGTCCATACGTTTGTTCTCTACATATGTGTCTCAACTTCTGCCCTGCAAACCAGTTCATCGGTACCATTTTTCTAGGTTCCACATACATGCATTAATATACGATATTTGTTTTTCTCCTTCTGACTTGCTTCACTCTGTATGACAGTCTCTAGATGCATCCACGTCTCTACAAATGACTCAATTTCGTTCATTGTTATGGCTGAGTAATATTCCATTGTATATATGTACCCCTTCTTCTTTATCCATTAGTCTGTCGATGGGCATTTAGGTTGCTTCCATGACCTGGTTATTGTAAATAGTGCTGCAGTGAACATTGGGGTGCATGTGTCTTTTTGAATTATGGTTTTCTCTGGGTATATGCCGAGTAATGGGATTGCTGGATCATATGGTATAACTCTATTTTTAGTTTTTTTAGGAACCTCCATACTGTTCTCCATAGTGACGGTATCAATTTACATTCCCACCAACAGTGCAAGAGGGTTCCCATTTCACCACACCCTCTCCAGCATTTGTTGTTTGTAGATTTTCTGATGATGCCCATTCTAACTGGTGTGAGGTGATACCTCATTGTAGTTTTGATTTGCATTTCTCTAATAATTAGTGATGTTGAGCAGCTTTTCATGTGCTTCTTGGCCATCTATATGTGTTCTTTGGAGAAATGTCTATTTAGGTCTTCTGCCCATTTTTGGATTGGGTTGTTTGTTTCTTTAGTATTGAGCTGCATGAGCTGTTTATATATTTTGGAGATTAATCCTTTGTCCATTTGCAAATATGTTCTCACATTCTGAGGGTTGTCTTTTCGTCTTGTTTATGGTTTCATTTGCTGTGTAAAAGTTTTTAAGTTTCATTAGGTCCCATTTGTTTATTTTTGTTTTTATTTCCATTACTCTAGGAGGTGGATCAAAAAAGATCTTGCTGTGATTTATGTCAAAGAATGTTCTTCCTATGCTTTACTCTAAGAGTTTTATACTGTCTGGTCTTACATTTAGGTCTCTAATCCATTTTGAGTTTATTTTTGTGTATGGTGTTAGGGAGTGTTCTAATTTCATTCCTTTACATGGATCTGTCCAGTTTTCCCAGCACCACTTATTGAAGAGACTGTCTTTTCTTCATTGTATATCTTTGCCTCCTTTGTCATAGATTAGCTGACCATAGGTGCGTGGGTTTATCTCTGTGCTTTCTGTCTTGTTCCATTGAGCTATGTTTCTGTTTTTGTGCCAGTACCATACTGTCTTGATTACTGTAGCTTTGTAGTATAGTCTGAAGTCAGGAAGCCTAATTCCTCCAGCTGCGTTTTTTTTCCCTCAAGACTGATTTGGCTATTTGGGGTCTTTTGTATCTCCATACAAATTTTAAGATGGGTTGTTCTAGTTCCGTAAAAAATGCCATTGGTAATTTGATACGGATTGCATTGAATCTGCAGATTGTTTTGGGTGGTATAGTCATTTTCACAATATTGATTCTTCCAATCCAGGAACATGGTATATCTCTGCATCTGTTGGTATCATCTTTAATTTCTTTCATCAGTGTCTTATAGTTTTCTGCATACAGGTCTCTTGTCTCCCTAGGTACTTTTATTCCTAGGTATTTTATTCTTTTTGTTGCAGTGGTAAATATGAGTGTTTCCTTAATTTCTCTTTCAGATTTTTCATCATTAGTGTATAGGAATGCAAGAGAATTCTGTGCATTAATTTTGTATCCTGCAACTTTTCCAAATTCATTGATTAGCTCTAGTAGTCTTCTGGTGGCATCTTTAGGATTCTCTATGTGTAGTATCATGTCATCTGCAAACAGTGACAGTTTTACTTCTTCTTTTTCAATTTGTATTCCTTTTGTTTCTTTTTCTTCTCTGATTGCCGTGGCTAGGACTTCCAAAACTATGTTGAATAATAGTGGTGACAGTGGATATCCTTGTTTCGTTCCTGATCTTATAGGAAATGCTTTCAGTTACTCACCATTGAGAACAATGTTGGCTGTGGGTTTGTTGTATATGGCCTTTATTATGTTGAGGTAGGTTCCCTCTATACCCACTTTCTGGAGAGTTTTTATCATAAATGGGTGTTGAATTTTCTCAAAAGCTTTTTCTGCATCTATTGAGATGAACGTATGGTTTTTATTCTTCCGTTTGTTAATATGGTGTATCACATTGATTGATTTGCGTATATTGAAGAATCCTTGCAACCCTGGGATAAATCCCACTTGGTCATGGTGTATGATCCTTTTAATGTGTTGTTGAATTCTGTTTGCTAGTATTTTGTTGAGGATTTTTGTATCTATATTCATCAGTGATATTGGTCTGTAATTTTCTTTTTTTATAGTATTTTTGTCTGTTTTTGGTATCAGGGTGATGGTGGCCTCATAGAATGAGTTTGGGAGTGTTCCTTCCTCTGCAGATTTTTGGAAGAGTTTGAGAAGGATGGGTGTTAGCTCTTCTCTAAATGTTTGATAGAATTCACCTGTGAAGCCTTCTGATCCTGGACTTCTGTTTGTTGGAATATTTTTAATCACAGTTTCAATTTCATTACTTGTGATTGGTCTGTTCATATTTTCTGTTTCTTCCTGGTTCAGTCTTGTAAGGTTATACCTTTCTAAGAATTTGTCCATTTCTACCAGGTTGTCCATTTTATTGGCCTAGAGTTGCTTGTAGTAGTCTCTTAGGATGCTTTGAATTTCTACGGTGTCTGTTGTAGCTTCTCCTTTTTCGTTTCTAATTTTATTGATTTGAGTCCTCTCCCTCTTTTTCTTGATGAGTCTGGCTAATGGTTTATCAATTTTGTTTATCTTCTCAAAGAACCAGCTTTTAGTTTTATTGAACTTTGCTATTGTTTCTATTTCATATATTTCTGCTCTGATCTTTATGATTTCTTTCTTTCTGCTAACTGTGTTTTTATTTTGTTTGTTTTGTTTTTTTTTTTGCGGTACGCGGGGCTGTCACTGTTGTGGCCTCTCCCATTGCGGAGCACAGGCTCCGGACGTGCAGGCTCAGTGGCCATGGCTCACGGGCCCAGCTGCTCTGCGGCATGTGGGATCTTCCCGGACCGGGGCACGAACCCGCGTCCCCTGCACCAGCAGGCGGACTCTCAACCACTGCGCCACCAGGGAGGCCCCAACTGTGGATTTCTTTTGTTCTTCTTTCTCTAGTTCCTTTAGTGTAAGGTTACATTTTTATTTGAGATTTTTCTTGTTATTTGAGGTAGGCTTGTATAGCTATAAACTTCCCTCTTAGAACTGCTTTTGCTGCATCCTATAAGTTTTGGATCGTCATGTTTTCATTGTCATTTGTCTCTAGGTATTTTTTTGTTTCCTCTTTGATTTCTTCAGTGATCTCTTGGTTATTTAGTAATGTATTGTTTAGCCTTTACATTTTTGTGTTTTTTACGTTTTTTTTCCTGTAATTGATTCCTAATCTCATAGCATTGTGGTCAGAAAAGATGCTTGATATGATTTCAATTTTCTTAAATTTACTGAGGCTTGATTTGTGACCCAACATGTGATCTCCTGGACAATGTTCAATGCACACTTGAGAAGAAAGTGTAATCTGCTGTTTTTGGAAGGAATGTCCTCTAAACATCAGTTAAATCTATCTGGTCTATTGTGTCTTTTAAAGTTTCTGTTTCCTTATTTATTTTCATGTTGGATGATCTGTCCATTGGTGTAAGTGAGGTGTTAAAGTCCCCCACTGTTATTGTGTTACTGTCAGTATCCTCGATTATAGCTGTTAGCAGTTGCCTTATGTATTGAGGTGCTCCTATGTTGCGTGCATATATATTTATAATTGTTATACCTTCTTCTTGATCTGTTGACCATTATGTAGTGTCCTTCCTTGTCTCTTGTAACAGTCTTTATTTTAAAGTCTATTTTATCTGATATGAGTATAGCTACTACAGCTTTCTTTTGATTTCCTTTTGCATGGAATATCTTTTTCCATCCCCTCACTTTCAGTCTGTATGTGTCCCTAGGTCTGAAGTGGGTCTCTTGTAGACAGCATATATATGGGTCTTGTTTTTGTATCCATCCACGAAGCCTGTGTCTTTTGGTTGGAGCATTTAATCCATTCACGTTTAAGGTGATTATCAATATGTATTTTCCTATGACCATTTTCTTAATTGTTTTGGGTTTGTTTTTGTAGGTCCTTTTCTTCTCTTGTGTTTCCCACTTAGAGAAGTTCCTTTAGCATTTGTTGTAGAGCTAGTTTGGTGGTGCTAAATTCTCTTAGCTTTTGCTTGTCTGTAAAGCTTTTGATTTCTCCATCGAATCTGAATGAGATCCTTTCTGGGTAGAGTAATCTTGGTTGTAGGTTCTTCCCTTTCATCACTTTAAGTATATCATGCCACTCCCTTCTGGCTTATGGGATTTCTGCTGAGAAATCAGCTGTTAACCTTATGGGAGTTCCCTTGTATGCTATTTGTCGTTTTTCCCTTGCTGCTTTCAATAATTTTTCTTTGTCTTTAATTTTTGCCAGTTTGATTACTGTGTGTCTAGGCGTGTTTCTCCTTGGGTTTATCCTGTATGGGACTCGATGTGCTTCCTGGACTTGGGTGCGTATTTCCTTTCCCATGTTAGGGAAGTTTTCTACTATAATCTCTTCAAATATTTTCTCGGGTCCTTTCTATCTCTCTTCTCCTTCTGGGACCCCTGTAATGCAAATGTTGGTGTGTTTAATGTTTTCCCAGAGGTCTCTTAGGCTGTCTTCATTTCTGTTCATTCTTTTTTCTTTAGTCTGTTCAGCAGCAGTGAATTCCACCATTCTGTCTTCCTGGTCACTTATCCGTTCTGCCGCAGTTATTCTGCTGTTGATTCCTTCTAGTGTAGTTTTCATTTCAGTTATTGTATTGTTCATCTCTGTTTGTTTGTTCTTTAATTCTTGTAGGTCTTTGTTAAACATTTCTTGCATCTTCTAGATCTTTGCCTCCATTCTTTATCGAGGTCCTGGGTCATCTTCCCTATCATTATTCTGAATTCTTTTTCTTGAAGGTTGCCTATCTCCACTTCATTTAGTTGTTTTTCTGAGGTTTTACCTTGTTCCTTCATCTGGTATATAGCCCTCTGCCTTTTTATCTTGTCCATCTTTCTGTGAATGTGGTTTTTGTTCCACAGGCTGCAGGATTGTAGCTCTTCTTGCTTCTGCTCTCTGCCCTCTGATGGTTGAGGCTATCTAATATGCTTGATGGGAGGGACTGGTGGTGGGTAGAGCTGACTGTTGCTCTGGTGGGCAGAGCTCAGTAAAACTTTAATCCACTTGACTGTTGATGGGTGGGCTGAGTTCCCTTCCTGTTGCTTGTTTGGCCTGAGGCAACCCAACACTGGAGCCTCCCTGAGGTCTTTGGTGGGGTTCATGACAGACTCTGGGAGGGCTCACACCAAGGAGTACTTCCCAGAACTTCTGCTACCAGTGTCCTTGTCCCCAAGGTGAGCCACAGCCACCCCCTGCCTCTGCAGGAGACCCTCCAACACTAGCAGGTAGGTCTGGTTCCGTCTCCCCTGGGGTCACTGCTCCTTCCTCTGGGTCCTGATGTGCACACTGCTTTGTGTGTGCCCTCCAGTAGTGGTGTCTCTGTTTCCCCCAGTCCTATCGAAATCCTGCAACCAATTCCCACTAGGCTTCAAAGTCTGACTCTGTCGGAATTCCTCCTCCCATTGCCGGACCCCCAGGTTGGAAAGCCTGACATGGGGCTCAGAACCTTCACTTCAGTTGGTGGACTTCTGTGGTATAAGTGTTCTCCAGTCTGTGAGTCACCCACCCACCAGTTATGGGATTTGAGTTTACTGTGATTGTGCCCCTCCTACCATCTCATTGTGGCTTCTCCTTTGTCTTTGGATGTGGGGTATCTTTTTTGGTGAGTTCCAGTGTCTTCCTGTCAATGATTGTCCAGCAGCTAGTTGTGATTCTGGTGTTCTCGCAAGAGGGAGTGAGAGCACGTCCTTATAGTCCGCCATCTTGGTTCCTCCTCCTACACTCATGGTGTATGATTTTTATGTATTGTTGGATTCAGTTTGCTAATGTTTTGTTGATAATTTTGGCATCTATATTCATTAAAGATATTAGCCTGTAATTTTTTTTGGTGGTTTCTTTGTCTGGTTTTGGTATCAGGGTGTTGGTGGCTTCATAGAATGTCTTTGGGAGTGTTCCCTCCTCTTCAACTTTTTGGAAGAATTTGAGAAGGATTGGTATATGTTCTTCTTTGTATGTTTGGTAGAATTCGGCTGTGAAGCCATCTGGTGTTGGACGTTTGTTTGTAGGGAGAATTGAAATCACAGATTCTATTTCAGTTCTTCAGTTCTTGCGATCAGTCTTTTCAAATGATCTATTTCTTCTGGATTCAGTTTTGGTGGGCTGTTATGTTTTTAGAAACTTGTCCATTTCTTCTAGGTTGTCAAATTTGTTGGCATATAATTATTCATAGTATTCCCTTATGGTTTTTTGTATTTCTGCCGTATCAGTTGTTATGCCTCTTTTTCATTTCTTGTTGTTGTTTTTTTGTGTGTGTGTGTGTGTTCTTTCTCTTTTCTTCTTGGTGAGCCTGGCCAGAGGTTTGTCAGTCTTGTTTATCAAAGATCCAGCTCTTGCTTTTATTGACTTTTTCTATTATTTTTTTCCTCTATTTTATTTATTTCCTCTCTTTATTTCCTTCCTTCTTCTGACTTTAGGTTTTGTTTAGTTCTCTTTTTCTAATTCTTTTAAGTGATAGGTTAGGTTGTTTATTTGAGATTTTTCTTATTTTTTGAGTAAAGCTTGTATTGCTATGAATTTCCCTCTAATAACTGCTTTTGCATCCCATAGATTTTGTATGGTTGTGTTTTCATTGTCATTTATCTCAAGGTATTTTTAAATTTCCTCTTTGATTTCATCATTGACCCATTGGTTTTTCAGTAGCATGTTGTTTAGTCTCCATGTAATTTTTTTTTTTTTAAATCATTTCTTTTTCTGTGGTTAATTTCTAGTTTCATGCTGTTGTGGTCAGAAAAGATGCTTGAGATAATATCTGTACTCTTGAAATCACTAAGCTTTGTTTTGTGCCCTTGTATATGGGCAATCCTAGAGAATGTTCCATGTGCACTTGAAAAGAATGTGTATTCTGTTTTTTTTGGATATAGTGTCCTCAAAATATCAATTAAGTCTAACTGTTCTATTGTATCATTTAGTATCTCTGTTGCCTTATTGCTTCTCTGTCTGGAAGATCTACTGATGTGAGTGGGGTGTTAATGTCTCCTACTATTATTGTATGCCTGTCAGTTTCTCCCTTTATGTTCATTAGTATTTCTTTTATGTATTTGGGTGCTCCTCTATTAGGTGCATATATGTTTATGAATGTAAAATCCTCTTCTTATATTGATCCTTTTATCATTAATTTTGTCCTTCTATAGCTTTCTTTATGACCTTTGTTTTAAAGTTTATTTTGCCTGATGTGAGTATTGAGACACCTGCTTTCTTGTCATTTCTGTTTGCATGAAATATCTTTTTCCATCCCTTCACTTTCAGTCTATGTGTATCCTTTGCCCTAAAGTGGGTCTCTTTTAGGCAGCATATCATAGGCTCTTATTTTTTTAATCCAATCTGCCACTCTGTCTTTTAATTAGAGCATTTAGTCCATTTACATTTAAGGTAATTATTGATAGATATATATTTGTTGCCATGTTAAACCTTGTCTTCCCATTGATTTTATATTCCTTCTTTGTTCCTTTTACTTTTTGTTTTTCCTTTAGTGGCTTGGCTATTTTCTTTTCTATCAATATTATACTTATTTTCTTTCTGGTTTTTGTGAATCTATTGTATGTTTTTGATTTGTGGTTACTCTGTTTTTCAAGTATGTTAACCCCTTCCTATAAGTACTTGCCTTAGACTTTTAGTCATATAGGCCCAAACACATTCTAGGAAAAAAAAATCTACATTTTCTTACTCTCCTCCCCCTCATTTTATGATTTTGATGTCCTCTTTTACATCTTCATGTTCATCCTTTTTCTGTTCATTGTGGTTATCATCACCTTCTCCAAAATTTTTTTGATTTTTTAAAAAAATCTGTGTACTGGCTTATTTAAGTGACTTATTTTCCAATTGTGATTTTGTCCTTCCTATAGATTCTTACTTCTTTTCTATTTAGAGAAGACCTTTCAATATTTCCTTTAGGATAGGTTTAGTATTGCTGTATTCTTTTAGTTTTTGCTGTTCTGAGAAATTCTTTATCTCTTCTTCTTTTTTAAATGATGATCTTGCTGGGTAGAGTATCCTAGTTTGCAGATTTTTCCCTTTCAGGACTTTGAATATATCTTGCCACTCCCTTCTGGCCTGCAACATTTCTTTAGAGAAATCAGCTGATAGCCTTATGGGGGTTCCCTTGTAATTAACCCTTTGTTTTTCTCTTGCTGCCTTTAGAATCCTCTCTTTAACTTTTGCCATTTTTATTATATCTTGGTGTAGGTCTGTTTGGAACCCTCTGTGCTTCCTGTACCTAGATATCTGTTTCCTTCTTTAGGTTTGGGAAGTTTTCAGCCATAATTTCTTCAAATACATCTTTTGATCTCCTTTTTTCTTTCTTCCCCTTCTGGAATCTATTATATGTAGGTTGGCACGCTTTATATTATCCAATAGGTCTCTTATATATTGCTTTTTTTCTTGGCTTTCTGTCTGCTGTCCTGATTGAGTGATTTCCATTATTCTATCTTCCAGGTTACTTATTCATTCTTCATTGCCTTTAGCTCAGCTTTCATTTCTGTAAATGAGTTTTCTAATTTTTCTTGGTTCCTCTTTATAGTTTCTAGCTCCTTTTTTACAGTACTCTGCATTTCTGTTGATAGCCTTTCTTAATTCCTTCAGTATTTTCATTATCTCCTTTTTGAAATCAGTGTCTATTAGACGTAAGAGATGTGCTTTATTGCTTGTTCTTTCAGGGGAATGCTCTTGGTCTTTTAACTTGCAGTGGTTCCTCTGATTCTCCATTTTAATTATATTCTCTTACTCTGTGAGTTTAGGAGAAACAGTTATCTACTGTGGTCTTGGAGGATTATTTATCTGTGGTGTCATCCCTGTGTAGGTTTAATATATTTGGTGTGAAGTCCATTTTTAGTATGGGTGCCTGTCACCTCTTTCCTCAGTGTGTGCTGGTTGTTATCCCTTTGATAGATTAGGGGGTGTGCAGATGTGGTGGCTGGTGCCTGGTCTTGGGGTCCTTTGTGGCTCAGATGTGCCCCATGACACATATGGGAGTGGAGGTGGATGTCAACCACTCCTGGAGTTTGAGTGGGAGGCGGCAGGGGCCTGTAACCACTCCTGGGGTCTGGGCTGCTTCCAGTTGAGGCTGGTGGCGGTTGAGGCCTGTGTAGGCAGTGACCTGCCCTCTGTGAGCACACACACAGGGGAAAAGGTTACAGACTGGGTCCTGACCCTACCCGTGTGCATACCCCCAAACAACAGCTACTGGCCTCTAAGGAGGCCCAGGCTTCCTCCACATACACCCTGAGCCATGGTCACACTGGATTCCAGCCCCGCCCCCCCACCCCCGCTCAGTCTCTGTCTCCACACAGCCAACCCCAGTCCTCTCCCCAGTTGATCTCTGAAGCCCGAGTTCCAGCACCCAGCCCCCACCTGCACCAGTGGACGCAGGTGTCAGGCTGAGTGCAGGCCAGGGCACTGACTGTGCAGTTCTCCCTCTGCTCTGGCTGCTGCAACCTGAATGGTGCCTTCTCCTCTAAGGCTCTGAAACTCCCCTTCTGTCCCGGCTGATCTCCCTGCTGGTGAGGGAGCTTCCCAGGGTGCATGAACTTTTCCTGTTTCACAGCTCCCTCCGAGGGGTGCAAGTCCTGACCCGAATCCTTTCTCGCTTTTTTTCTTTTCGCTTTTTTCCTACCCAGTTACGTGATTTTCTTGCCCTTTCAGCAGTCTGAGGTCTTCTGCCACCGTTTGTTAGATATTCTGTGAGAATCATTCCACACGTAGATGTATTTTTGTTGTATTTGTGGGAGAGAGTGAGCTTCACATCCTGCTACTCTGCCATCTTGATCATTACAATTGTGCTTCTGACTTATTTTTACTTAATCATTGAGAAAGTATTCATCAGGTTAATAAGAAGTAGGATAATCTTTCTACTCAACTGACTTATAGCAATTTGAATGCAAAAGGCATTCTTTTATCAGGAACTTTTACAGAAAACTCATATTTCTTCTTTCTCTTAAGACAGAAGACAACCAGGGCCTGTTTCCCAAATGACAACAATTGATTGGGGCTGAGTAGCTCTGCCCCCTTGAGCTGGGCCTGTGCTGGCCAATACTCATAACACATATGCATATCCACCTATCATTTTGGCCCCTGCCAGTACTCCTGTGGAAATCTGAGTGTGGGATGGTCTCTGCTCTAGTTTTCAGAACTTGCTGAACATGTACAGAGCCACAGGTCCCAGGACTCTTGTTCTAAATAGATATTTTAGAGCACTCCTAGGCCTTCTATCCATTTTACTTTATTAATGCCAATTTTGGCCTCTTGGGATAACAAATAAAGTTGATGTGTAGCTTCCAATCAAACCAAAGTGTTTATGAAGAAGATGCTTAACAAAGCCAGAGCTCTGAAATATTACACTTGACTGTGAAAGTCTTTTGTTCTAATGAGCCAAAGAAGAAATACGAAGCATTAAAGCCAAACCAGCAAAGGTGTGTTTTATTAGCTGGACAAAGTAGAAAATGGGAAACAGTGAACATGAGTGTTTATGGCTGCAGAAATTTTAGAAAGCCTAGAAAGAAAAAGAGAGCAGATGTGTTGCCTGAGGCACCCCAAAATAACTCTTATTGTTCTTCTGGGTAAGAAAGATATTATTCAGGGAATCTCTAGAGTTTTTCTGATCCTTGCTCAGTGAGAACGGCTCTGTGGTCCAAAATGGGCACTGACTGCTTCACTTGGTGGCCTTTTATTATTCCTCTCTTGCCAGCTCTTCCATGTGGTTCTTATTACTCAGCCCTAAGTAGCAGTGTGTGTGTATGTGTGTGTGTGCATGCACGTGCGCGCACAGGAGAGGGGTGGAGGTGGAGTGTAGCGAACTCTGGGGTGGAGGTGGGGTGCAGTGAACTCTTTTGCCTGCACTGGGGAGGCAAGCTGACAAAGGCCAGAGGATCAGAGTCAAGAAGAGCTTTGCGGGCATCAGGGAGAAAGAAAAAAAAGCAAGAGAAAGTGTTTCTGACTCAGTTTCAATAATCAATGTCCATGTTCTTTAATTGGCAGTGAGGTCAAGTCTCTGTCTCTCTGTCACACACATGCACCTAAACACACGTGCACACACACATACTTTTCTTACAACAAAACGGATCTAAATATCAAATAGAAGAAAAAGTAAAAACCCTCAGTGGTTAGTAGAAATTTAATGTTTTATGCTTGAAATCAGAAGTGAGCGAAAAGAATATTCAGGGTGTATATTTTAATCAACACTTTGTCAATTTTTCATGTTAAAGATTTCTCCCTTGTTCATTAAATAATGCTAATATATTGTTGCTATGTCACGATATATATTCCACACCCAATATGGAGGAACCCATCCCATGATTCTCAAAGGGCAGGAATTTGTCTTTCTTTTATCTTACCAATGTTTATTTATCTGCTTCTGCTTACATGTATATTCCTAGTACCTGCAGATTGATCTAAGTCTTTGAAACTTCTTGCATTATCTTATAATTACCCTAGGCAAACATGTATATTTCATGCTGCATAAGTATCTTAGAATAATGAATGGAATAATGTGTGATAAAATCTGTTATGAAATATGAATAAAATAATTAGATCTAGATAAGACTTAAATGAAAATTTGCTCATATTCATTCCACTTCTAGGTCTTTAAAAATGCTTCCCCATACCTAAACATATAGAATAGAAATGACCAAACTGAGGGTGATAATTGAGTAAAAGAGTTCTTGTGAAGGCAGAAAGGGGTGGAATCCAAGACAAATGTAAAGGAGTTTAATGAAAGATAAGAAAACCCTTCTAATTGGAAGGAAGTTAGAGAGAATGGTTATCCATACAAGTAAGTTAATAGACCCAATGGTCATTCAATTGCCTCTATTTCTTTTTTTCCTAATGATTTAAGAAGCAAGCTAAGGAGGCTTTAGGAGTTCGAAGAGAAAAGATGTGAAATAATGATTTCAAGGAGTGAGCACTAGGGGATTTCTGGGCAGAGTTGAAGGCCAATTTGAAATTAGTGGTTATGATTATAAAAGGTTAGACCGATTAGCAATTTTACCACCTTGAATGTGGACTGCAGGCACCAACTAGGTTGATAATAGGTTTAATCAGATTTAGGAATTCATTTGTAAGGCTATCTCTTTTAATTACTGTTTCCATATGAAGTTGTTTATTGCCTGAAAATTTAATTTCATGAAAACTCAGCACCATAATGTTTGTAGGAAGGTGGAAATAAGACTAAGCCCAGATGCAGGCTAGTGTGATTATGTTCACAGAGGTCATTGCTTTTGAACATGAGGATAACTCTTTCACTTAAAAAGAAGGTGGGTCCTAGTCACAGATTTTCCATATTCTATCACCATGTGTACAGTGTATCTCTCACTCGGTTCAAAAATAATAGAAAATATACATATCCATTTTTGATGATTTTCCACGGGAGTGACCAGAAATAATAAAATTAAGGTGACAAAAATTCAAAGATGAAGTGAAGGATGTCATTATTCCAGGGTATGGCAAGTCGTGGGGTCTCCAAACAGAAGAAAAAAAAAGTAAGTTAAAGAGTAGACAATAAGTGGGAATTCCCTGGCTGTCCAGTGGTTAGGACTCTGCACTTCCACTGGTCCCTGGTCAGGGAACCAAGATCCCGCAAGCTGCATGGCATGGCTAAAAAAAAAAAAAAAAAAAAAAAAGAGTAAACAATAAGTGATTATTACTCACCTCTTCATGTGTATTTATGCCACCACTTAAGAATGTTTCATCACTTTTTCATCCCATCAACAGTGTCAACAAAGCTTGATATCTCCACAGAGGAAATCTTGAGTCAAGTAGACACTGAGCATGGGAAGGACAGTGTTTCATTTTTGGTGCTGCTTGATGAGTTTATTGAAACCAAGAGTTGTTTTCCTACTACCCTATACCAAACAGACACCGCATAACCTCCACATAGTTAAAGGCAAAGGAGGGCCATGGGGGAGGCCTAGTTAATATTCCCTATACAGGTAGATTACACAATTGTCTGGAGTTAAGAGATTATGCCATAGTTTGAATTTTTTAAAAATTTATTGGAATATAGTAGATTTACAATGTTGTGTTAGTTTCAGGTGTACAGGAAAGTGATTCAGTTATACATGTACATATATTCATTCTTTTCTAGATTCTTTTCTCATATAGGTTATCACAGAATACTGATTATAGAGTTCCCAGTGCTATACAGTAGGTCCTTGTTGGTTGTTTATCTTATATAGTGTGTGTGTGTTCATCCCAGGCTTCTGATTAATCCCTCTCCACCCATGTTTCCTGTTTGGTAACCATAAATTAGTTTTTAATATCTGTTTCAGAAATAAGTTCATTTGTTTCTTTTCTTTTAAAAAAAATTGATTCCACATATGAGTGATATCATATGATATTTGTCTTTGTTGGACTTACTTCACTTAGTATGATAATCTCTAGGTCCACCCATGTTGCTGCAAATGGCATTTCATTCTTTTTTATGGCTGAGTAATATTCTATTGTATATATGTACCACATCTTCTTTATCCATTCGTCTATCAAAGCACATTTAGGTTGCTTCCATGTCTTGGCTATTGTAAATAGTGCTGCGATGAACATAGCGGTGTATGTATGCTTCCGAACTATGGTTTTTCTGCAGATATATGCCCAGGAGTGGGATTGCTGGATCATATTTTTAGTTTTTGAAGGAACCTCCATACTGTTCTCCATAGTACCTATACCATTTACATTCCTACCAACAGTATAGGAGGGTTCCCTTTTCTCCACACCCTCTCCAGCATTTACAGTTTGCAGACTTTTTGATGAAGTCCATTCTGAGCAGTGTGAGGTGATACCTCATTGGGGTTTTGATTTTGATCGGGTTGTTTGTTTTTTTGATATTGAGCTGCATGCATTGTTTGTATATTTTGAAGATTAATCCCTTGTTGACTGCTTCATTTGCAAATTTTTTCTCCCATTCTGTGGGTTGTCTTTTCATTTTGTTTATGGTTTCCTTTGCTGTGCAGAAGCTTTTAAGTTTAATTAGGTCCCATTTTTTATTTTTATTTTCATTACTTTAGGAGGTGGATCAAAAAAGATATTGCTGTGATTTATGTTAAAGAGTGTTCTACCTATGTTTTGCTCTAGGAGTTTTATAGTGTTCCATCTTAAATTTAGGTCTTTGACCCATTTCAAGTTTATTTTTGTGTATGATGTTAGAGAGTGTTGTAATTTCATTGTTTTACATGTAGCTGTCCAGTTTTCCCAGTGCCACTTATTGAAGAGACTGTCTTTTCTCCATTGTACATTCTTGCCTCCTTTGTCATACGTTAATTTACCATAGGTGCGTGAGTTTATTTCTGGGATTTCTATCCTGTTCCATTGATCTATATTTCTGTTTTTCTGCTAGTACTATACTGTTTTGATGACTGTAGCTCTGTAGTACGGTCTGAAGTCAGTGAGCTTGATTCATCTGGCTCCATTTTTCCTTCTCAAGATTGCTTTGGCTATTTGAGGTCTTTTGTGTCTCCATACAAATACTAAGATTTTTTTGTTCTAGTTCTGTGAAAAATGTGATTGGTAATTTGATAGGGGTTGCACTGAATCTGTAGATTGCCTTGGGTAGTACAGTCACTTTCACAATATTGGTTCTTCCAATCTACGAACATGGTATATCTTCCATCTGTTTATGTCATCTCCAATTTCTTTCATTAGTGTCTTATAGTTTTCAGAGTAGAGATCTTATGTCTCATTAGGTAAGTTTATTCCTGGGTATTTTATTCTTCTTGATGTGATTGTAAAAGGGATCATTTCCTTAATTTCTCTTTCTAATCTTTTGTTGTTAGTATATAGGAATGCAAGAGATTTCTGTGTATTAATTTTGTATTCTGCAACTTTACCAAATTTATTGTTGAGCTCTAGTAGTTTTCTGGCAGTATCTTTAGAATTTTCTATGTATAGTATGTCATCTGCAAACAGTGATGGTTTTACTTCTTCTTTTCCAATTTGGATTACTTTTATTTCTTCTTCTTCTCTGATTGCTGTGGCTAGGACTTCTAAAACTCTGTTGAATGATAGTGGCAAAATTGGACATCCTTGCCTAGTTCTTGATCTTAGAGGGGATGCTTTCAGCTTTTCACTGTTGAGAATGCTGTTAGCTGTGGGTTTGTTATATATGACCTTTATTATATTGAGGTAAATTCCCTCTATTCCTGTCTGGACAGCTTTTATCATAAATGGATGTTGAATTTTTTCAAAAGCTTTTTCTGTATCTGTTTAGATGATCATATGGCTTTTTTTCTTCAGTTTGTTACTATGGTGTATCACATTGATTGATTTGTGGATATTGAAGAATCCTTGCACCCCTGGGATAAATCCCACTTGATCATGGTGTATCATCCTTTTAATGTATTGTTGGATTCGGATTGCTAGTGTTTTCTTGCGGATTTTTATGTCTAGTTTCATCACTGATTTTGGCTTGTAATTTTCTTTTTTGTGTGATATCCTTGTCTGCTTTTGGTATCAGGGTGATGGTAGCCTCATAGAATGAGTTTGGAAGTGTTCCTTCTTCTGCAACTTCTTGGAATAGTTTCGGAAGGATAGATGTTAAATCTTCCCTAAATGTTTGATAGAGTTCACCTGTGAAGCCATCTGGTCCTAGACTTTTGTTTGTTAGAAGTTTTTTAAATCACAGTTTCACTTTCAGTGCTTGTGATTGGTCTGTTCATATTTTCTGTTTCCTCCTGGTTCAATCTGGGGAGATTGTACCTTTCTAAGAATTTGTCCATTTCTTCTAGGTTGTCCATTTTATTAGCATAGAGTTGCTTGTAGTAGTCTCTTAGGATGCTTTGTATTTCTGCAGTGTCTGTTGTAACTTCTCCTTTTTCACTTCTAATTTTATTGATTTGAGTCCTCTCTCTCTTTTTCTTGATGAGTCTGGCTAAAGGTTTTCAATTTTGTTTATCTTTTCAAAGAACGAGCTTTTAGTTTCATTGATCTTTGCTATTGTTTTCTTTGTTTCTATCTCATTTATTTCTGCTACGATCTTTATGATTTCTTTCCTCCTACTAAGTTTGGGTTTTGTTTGTTCCTCTTTCTCTAGTTGCTTTAGGTGTAAGGTTAGGTTATTTATTTGTGATTTTTCCTGTTTCTTGAGGTAAGATTGTATTGCTGTAAATGCCTCTCTTAGAACTTCTTTTGATGTGTCCCAAAGGTTTTGGATTGTCATGCTTTCATTTTCATTTGTCTCTAGGTATTTTTAAATTTTCTCTTTGATTTCTTCAGTGATCCATTTGTTGTTTAGTAACATATTATTTAGCCTCCATGTGTTTGTGTTTTTTTTACAGTTTTTTTCTTGTAATTGATTTCTAACCCCATAACCTTGTGGCCAGAAAAGATGCTTGATGTGATTTAAACTTTCTTAAATTTTTTTTTTTTTTTTTTTTGCAGTCCGCAGGCCTCTCACTGCCGTGGCCTCTGCCGCTGCGGAGCACAGGCTCCAGACGTGCAAGCTCAGTGGCCATGGCTCACGGGCCCAGCCGCTCTGTGGCATGTGGGATCTTCCCGGACCAGGGCACGAACCCATGTCCCCTGCATTGGCAGGCGGACTCTCAACCACTGCGCCACCAGGGAAGCTCTCCAGCTTTCTTTTGATTTCCATTTACATGGAATACCTTTTTCCATCCCCTCACTTTCAGTCTGTATGTGTCCCTAGGTCTGAAGTGAGTCTCTTGTAGACTGCACATAAATGGGTCTTGTTTTTCTGTCCATTCAGCCAGTCTATGTCTTTTGGTTGGAGCATTTATTCAATTTACATTTAAGTTAATTATCCACATGAATGTTCTAATTGCCATTTTGTTGATTGTTTTGGATTTTTAAAAATTTAATTAATTAATTTTTGGCTGCATTGGGTCTTCGTTGCTGCACGCGGGCTTTCTCTAGTTGCGGTGAGCGGGGGCTACTCTTTGTTGCGGTGCGCGGGCTTCTCATTGCAGTGACTTCTCTTTGTTGCAGAACATGGGCTCTAGGCACTCTGGCTCAGTAGTTGTGGCTCGGGGGCTCTAGAGCTCAGGCTCAGTAGTTTTGGTGCATGGGCTTAGTTGCTCTGTGCCATGTGTGATCTTCCTAGACCAGGGCTCAAACCCTTGTGCCCTGCATTGGCTGGTGGATTCTTAACCACCGCACCACCAGGGAAGTCCCTTGGATTTAATTTTGAAGGTCTTTTTTCTTCCCTTCCTCTTTGTTCTCTTCTCTTGTGATTTGATGTCTATCTTTAGTGATGTGATTGCTTTTTCGTTTTTGTGTCTGTATCTATTATAGATTTTTGGTTTGTGGTTCCCATGAGGTTTTGCTATACAGTAAGCCCCCTACATACCAACGAGGTCCATTCTGAGAGCACATTCATAAATCCAACTTGTTCGTAAGTCCAAGAAAGTTAGCCTAGGTATCCAATGAACACAACTAGCTATATAGTACTGTACTGTAATAGGTTTATAATACTTTTCACACAGATAGTACATAAAAAACAAACACACAAAAAATTTTTAATCTTGCAGTACAGTACCTTGAAAAGTTCAGTAGTACAGTACAACAGCTGGCATACAGGGGCTGGCACTGAGTGAACAGGCAAGAAGAGTTACTGACTGGAAGAGGGAGAGGAGGTGGGAGATGGTAGAGCTGAAGGATTATCAGCAATAGGAGACGGTGGGCAAGTTGCAATTTCACTCATGCCTGACATTGATGGCACAGGTTCTGGTTCCTTGCTGGCTTCAATTCTTTCTACCCTCTTGAAAAAACGAACCAGTGATGTCTGGATAGTAGCCCTTTTTTTCTTGTCATAGATGACATGGTAGCACTGGATTGCTTTATGAATGGCTGCTGCAACCTTTGTGTACGATCTATGTTCGGGTCCTGTGCCTCTAAACTAAGAGTGCCTCCTTAAATAATGAAAATCCCCTTGCCATTTCCTGTGTCATGAATCACTTTCCATCAGGTCTTCATTAGTAAGCTCCTCATGTTGCACAGCAAGGAGTTCAATGAAGTTGTCCTCTTCCAGATCTAGCTACAGCTTCTTGCTGAGGGTCACGTGATTGGATACGCAAACGCATGTTCTCATCTTTCAAAGTTCACAACTTGAAGGTTCATATGTAGGCAACTTACTCTATCAGTTTATATATGTACAAGATTGTTTTAACTTGCTGATCTCTTAATTTCAAATGAATTTCCAGTATCCTGCATTTGTATTCTCCTCTTCTCATGGTTGCTGGTTGTGATATCATATTTGTGTGTGGATGATTTCCTACCTTTACTTTATGTTTGACTTTACCTGTGAGCTTCCCCATTCGTAGTTTTCTTGATTCCGCTTGTGGCCTCTTTTCTGCCAAGAGAAGTTCCTTTAGGATTTGTTGTAAGGCTGGTTTGGTGGTGCTAAATTCTCTTAGCTTTTCCTTGCCTTTAAACTGTTGACTTCCCTGTCACATCTGAATGAGAGCCTTGCTGGGTAGAGTATTCTCGGTTGTAGGTTTTTCCCTTTCATCACTTTAAATATATCATGCCACTCCCTTCTGGCCAGTAGAGCTTCTGCTGAGAAATCAGGTGATAACCTTATGGGGGTTCCCTTGTTTGTTGTTTATTGCTCTTCCCTTGTTGCTTTTAATGTTTTTTGTCTTTAATTTTTGTCAGTTTGATTAATATGTGTCTTGGCATGTTCCTCCTTGGGTTTATCCTGTATGGCGCTCTCTGAGCTTCCTGGACTTGAATGTTTCCTTTCTCATGTTAGGGCAGTTTTTGCCTGTAATCTCTTCAAATATTTTCTCAGGCCCTTTCTGTCTTTCTTGTCCTTCTGGGACCCCTACAGTGTGAACGTTGGTGCATTTAATGTTGTCCCAGATATCTCTGAGACTGTCCTCATGTCTTTTCATTTTTTTTCTTTATTCTGTTCCATGGCAGTGATTTCCACCAATCTGTCTTCCAGCTCACTTATTGGTTCTTCTGCCTCAGTTATTCTGCTATTGATTCCTTCTAGTGTGTTTTTCATTCCAGTTATTGCATCATTTATCTCTGTTCTTTAAATCTTCTAACTCTTTATTAAACAACTCTTGTAACTTCTGGTCTGTGCCTCCATTCTTTTTCTGAGGTCTTGGATCATCTTTACTATCATTACTCTAAATTCTTTTCCAGGTAGATTGTCTATCTTCTCTTCATTTAGTTGTTCTTGTGGGTTTTTATCTTTTTCCTTCGTCTGAAACATATTTTTCTGCCATCTCATTTTGTCTAAATTTCTGTGTTTGTGGACTCCTTTCCTCTGGCTGGAGGGTCGTAACTCCTTTTGCTTCTGGTGTCTGCTCTTTGGTGTGTGGGGTTGGTCCTGAGGCTTGTGGATGCTTCCTGGTGAGAGGGACTGGTGCCTGCCCATTGGTGGGTGGAGCTGGGTCTTATTCCTCTAGTGGGCAGGACGTGTCAAAGGGTGTGTTTTGAGGTGGCTGTGAGCTCAGTATGGCTTTAGTTACCCTGTCTGCTGATGTCTGGGTCTGTGTTCCCCTCCTGCTGGTTGTTTGGCCTGAGGCATTCCAGCACTGGAGCCTGGTGCCTGTAGGGCCAGGTCCTGATGGCAAAATGGTGACCTCTGGGAACGCTCACACCAATCAACATTCTCTGGGGCCTCTGTCACCAGTGTTGTTGCCCCACCCCCACTCTGGTGAGCCACAGCTGCCTCCCACCTCCCCAGGAGACCCTCCAAGACTCATAGGTAAGTCCAGTAACTCCTATGGAGTTACAACTTTGTGCTGGGTCCTAGTGTACATGAACCCTTTGCACACCTTCCAAGAATGGAGTCTCTGTTTCTCCCAGTACTGTGGAGCTGCCTGCACTCAGGCCCTGCTGGCCTTCAGAGCCAAATGCTTTGGGGATTCCTCTTCCTGATGCCAGACCCTCAGGCTGGGGAGCCTGATGTGGGGCTCTGGATTCTCACTCTTGTGGGAGAACCTCTGCGATATACTTATTTTCTAGTTTCTGGGTTGCCCACCCAGTGGGTATGGGATTTATGTTGCAAAAGTGCCCCTCCTGCTGTATCATTGTGGCTTCTTTGTCTTTGAATGTCAAATGTATTTTTTTGGTGGGTTCCAGTCTCTTTTATCGATGGTTGTTCAGGAGTTGTGATTTGGGTGTTTTTGTGAGGCAGTGAGCTCAAGTCCTTCTATTCTGCCCTCTTGTCCGGCATTGAGGGGCTGCTTTTAGTTTGGATGCTTGCTGCCTCTTTCCTCAGTGTGTGCTGGCCATTATCCCATTGATATGGGGTGTGCAGTTACAGTGGCCCTTGCGCGCTCCTGGGACAGCAGGGGCAGAGCCTGGTGCCTGCTCAGGGGTCTCCTATGGGCAGCTCCTCTCTATGCACTCCTGGGACAACGGGGACAGGGCCTCCACCTGCTTGTGGGTTTCACAGCGGTGGCCAGTACTGCCTTTGGAGCCCATGATGGTGGTGGTGACTCGCGCCCACCCCTGGAGCTCCTGTAGGCAGTGTCCTATTGCCTGGGAGCACTCACAGGGAAAGAAGCTCTTATGGCAATCCTGCCTCTCTCCTCGTGTGCCCCCCCACCCCCAGTAATGGTGCCTTGCCTCTCAGGTGGGCCCAGACTTCTTCTGAGTACACCCTCAGTTGCCACAGCCCAGCCTCTTCAGGCTTTCTCCACAGAGCCAACCCTGGTCTTTTCTGTGTGTCGGACCTCTGAAGGCTGAGCTTCAGCACTCAGCCCCCACCTGCACCAAAAGACGAGTGTCTCAGGTTGGGGGGCACAGGGCAGTCGACCTGTGCAGGTTACTCTCCATTTTGCCTTCCCCAACCCGTTGCTGTGCTCTCCTCCTAGGTTCCAAAGCTCCCCCTCCATCCAGTCTGATCTCCCTGCTGGTGAGACTTCCTTGGGTTCAGGAATCTTTCCTCCTTCATAGCTCCCTCCCTAGGGTGCAGGCCCCATCCCAATGCCTTCTTTTTCTTTTTCCTTTTGTACTGCCTAGTCACGTGGAGGTTTTCTTGTCTTTTCAGGAGTCTGAGGTCTTCTGCGACGTTCAGTAGCTGTTCTGTGCTAATCGTCCCACTTGTAGATGTATTTTTAATGTTTTTATGGGATAAGGTGAGCTCCACGTCCCACTTCTCTGCCATCTTGATCCCAACTCACCCATAGGGTGAATATTAATACATTATTAAAATGGTATATGGGGACTTCTGGTGGCGCAGTGGTTAAGAATCCGCCTGCCAATGCAGGAGACCCGGGTTCGATCCGGAAAGATCCCACATGCCACGGAGCAACTAAGCCCGTGCGCCACAACTACTGAGCTTGTGCTCTAGAGCCTGCGAGCCACAACTACGGAAGCCCACGTGCCTAGAGCCTGTGCTCCACAACAGTAGAAGCCACTGCAATAAGAAGTCTGCGCACTGCGACAAAGAGTAGCCCTGCTCACCGCAACTAGACAAAGCCTGTGCACAGCAACAAAGACCCACCATAGCCAAAAATAAATAAATAAATTTATATATATAAAAAAAAAGGTGTCTGTATAACCACTACAGGGACATTTTGGTATGGCCTCTCTCTCTGTAAATACTAAAGGCAAATAGTGTGCCTTGTTAATTTTCTAAGTTTCTCCAGACTTTAATCCCACAGGGGAGGGTCCTTTAGCAGGAAGAGGTATAGTGGGTCTCTTCCTTAATTTTAGGCTTGTATTAGTCTGCTTAGGCTCTGATAACAAAATACCACAGACTGTGTGGCTTAAACAACAGAAATTTATTTTCTGACCGTTCTGGAGGTTGGAAAGTCTAAGATCAAGGTCTGTTGGGGTTAGCTTTCTGGCGAAAGCTCTATTTCTGACTTGCAGATGGCTTCTTCCTCACTGTGCCCTCACATGGCCTTTCTCTGAGTATACTCAGGAAGAGAAAGCTGAAGCTCACTGGTGCCTCTTCTTACAAGGACTCTAATCCTATGGATCAGGGTCCCACTCTTGTGACCTCATTTAACCTTGATTACCTACTTACTGGCTCTAACTCCAAATATAGACGCATTGTGGGTTAGGCCTTCAACACATGAATTTTAGGGGGGATACAATTCAGCCCATAGCAAGGTTTATGCAGTGCTGTATGGTACCAGAGTAAATGAATGCTTCACTGATCGTGGTCTATTCATCAGTGAGCCCTTCATAAAACCGGGCTGGCAGTATAAGCTCATTACACTCAAATTATCAAGTGAGAGGGAATAGTTTAGTGTACACAAGGGGTAGGTAAGCTATAGGGCAGCTTGCTTGCTTTTCCACCTCTTATAGTGTGGATGGGGTTCAGGGTGGGCTGCCACAGAATGTATCACTTAGGCATGTGGATTATTTCAAGCTGAAGACAATCAAGGCCCAACAGATTCAATAAGAGCTTTGTAACTCTTCCTTAACTGCCTAAAAGAATTTAGATATCAGGCTTATACCAGGAAGAGAGCTATTACCAGAGATAACTTTTTAAACCAGAAAGACTTATCTGTGTGGCATGGCATGCATTTTTTTTTTTAACCAAACATTTGCTTTTCCCATATACCCATGAGTTGTCTTACTCCCTTTGAAGTCCCAGACCCCGATCCCCTTCTCCTTAGCCCAGGATGGCATATAGGACTCAGTTGTCTTGGCTATAAAAGAGCCTCATATCTTTGGAATTCCCATATATATGAAATAAAATTTGTTTTTCTTTTGTTTATGTCTTATGTCAGTTTAATTATTAGACAAGCCAAAGAACATAGAAAGAAGGGAAACGTTTCCCTCTCCTACCATATGTATCATCACGTGTGTGTGTGTATATCTGGATTCAACTTGCTAAAGTTTTGTTTTGAGTTTTGTATTTAGGCCCATGAGGTACATTGATCTTTAGTTTTCTTTGGTTTTGTTGTTAAGGTCATCTGTCTCATAGAATGAACTGAGATGTAGTCTCTGCTCTTCAATTTTCTGGAAGAGTTTGTGTTGTAATAGTATTATTTTTTCCTTAAATATTTGGTAGAAACTATTCATGAAACCACCTGGTCTTTGAGTTATCTTGAGGGAAGATTTTAAATTACAAATTCAATTCTTTTGGTAGATACAGAGCTATCGAGTTTATCTGTTTCTTCTTGAGTGAGCTTTAGTAGTTTGTGTGCAAGGAATTTTTCCATTTCATCTAAATTGTTGAATTAACTGGCACAAAACTGTTCACAAAATTTCCTTTTTATATTTCAATACTGTAGAATCTGTAGTGATTTCCCTCTCTCAGTCCTGATATTGGTAATTTGTGTTTTTCCTCTTTTTTTCTTGTTACTATGGCTGAGGTTTACCAATTTAATCTGCTCTGATTTTAATTATTTCCTTTCTCTGCTAACTTTGGATATACTTTACTCTTTTCTTCTATTTTCTTTAGGTGGAAACTAAAGTCATCTTAATTAACTGCCACTCTGTCCTTCCAAATTATCAGGCCAAATATTTAAACCCTCCTTGGCACTCCTTTTAAAATTTTTCTCATGCCTTTTGTCTACCACACCAGGAAATTCTGTTGTCTACATTTATAACATAATCCAGTACTTCTCACCCATTTCCAATGCTATAGTCCTGGTCCAATTCACTGTTATCACTTGCCTGGATTACTGCAAAAGTTGCTAATTTATTTCCCTGCTTCTATCCTTGCCCCCTCTATAATCTATTCTAAGTATGCAGTCAAAGTGATTCTTTTAAAAAGTAATTCAGATCATGTCAAACATCTAAAAACCTTCCAATGGCCTCTTACTTTCCTCAAGCCAAAGTCTTCACTATGACCTACAAAGCCCTGGATGATGTGGCTCTCTGTTAACTCTCTGACCTGATCACTTATAGGACCCCTATCTCTTTTTTAAAATTTATTTTTACTTCCCCCCCCAGCTTTATTGAGATATAATTGACATATAACATTGTGTAAGTTTAAGGTGTACATGTTGACTTGATAGATCTATATATTGCAAGATGATTACCACCATACCATTAGAATTCCTAGCTCTTAATCTGCCTTAGACAGGCTAATGTTCACACTGTTCTTCAGACACAGCAGGCATATTCCCTCTGCATATGTCCTTTGCACTACTTCCTCTGACTACAAAAAATCTTTCCCCAAATATGCATGCGGCAATACTTCTTTCTTTCATGTCTTTGCTCAGTTGATCTTTTTCAATTATATTTTTAAGTTAAAATATATAGTCCCCTCCCTTACATACAACTTTTTGCCTTTGTAAGTCCTCCTTAACCATGCCTAGTTCTGTTTTCTTCCATATAACTTACTGCCTACTACATACTACATCTCTCTTGTTTTTGTTTTTTTTGTCTTATTTCCCCTCTAGAATGTTAGCCCCATGTGGGTAGGTTGTCTTTTCTGTTTTCTATATTTCTACATTTCTAATATATTGCCAGTGCCCTAAATAAGTTCCAAAACATCCTTGTTAATTAATTAAAACTTTTAAATGTCTGTGCAGTATTCCGTATCGTGAATAAAGCTCTTCTCCCAGCTTCAGTGGCTTTGCCTGAGCTGCTGACACCTAGGACTCTTCTGTGAACTGCCTTTGGGGTTCTGATTCTGCTTTGCCTACATGGAAGAAACAGCTGGAAGTAACCTTAGCCAATGCAGATATGGGAATATGAAAGCCCAGTTCTCTGCCTCAGGTCAGGACAAACTTTGAGGCATAATTCATACTGCAGAGTCCCCGTGTCATCAGGCTGACGTGTCCATAGTGAACTTTGTCTAATTCTGCAAGTCCTCCTTGGATTCTTCCTATTCCCTATTCTTCTTCCCCTCTTCTCTCCGTAGTTCTTAGGGCACTTTCTTAAAAAGTCACTTACACATGAATTCTTACTTCAGAGGGTGCTTCTGAAGCCTGACCCAAGATAGGCTATCTACGTGGAATATATTTCTAGAGTAATTGTTGGGTAAGGTCGAAGTATACATTTTAAAAGTTCTTGACCCAACATTAATTTCTGTTGAAAGCTCAGCCTCGAGTAGAGGAAATAAAAGGAATTATATGATGTCTATTTTACTTGGTTCACAAAAGTATAATGAATGTGCTATCTAATAACTGAATAGTACCGAAACCCAATAGCTTCAAAACTTTCAGAAAAATAAGATTTCCTGAGTCCATAGAATTTTTCTGTATATGTTTCTCTAATTTCTCATTCAATACCTAATGTTTTAACAATAACATACACACATTTTCTGGTTTTTGTTTATGGGGACCTTTGCATCTTAATTATGGAAATGAAGTATAATACATACGGGTATACTTAGGTAAAAGATAAGTTTAACCTTATGATGGTCTAGGCCTAAGAGAGGGGTAAAATCAGTATTATTGGGAATGTGACTCTTGTCCCTTCAAGTATCTGGAGGGGACCCTAGCCAACAGATGAATAGAGAAGAAACATTTATTCTTAGGCTATCATGCAACCTTTTTTCTTAATAAGGTGCTTACAACATTTTTTATAACTGACTTCTTTACACACCCCATCTGAGAATACAGCTGAACAGCTGTTAAATGGAGCAAACAAGAAAACCTTAGCTGCATTAATGAGAATGTTTTATTTTTAAAAAGGGTTGCAGAATTACTCTTGTACTTACTTTCCAAAACCGACTCTACTTACTGTTCACTATGTATTAAGGAAAACTATTTGTCTACAATTAAAGTAAGAAGCCTTTTCTCTTTGTTCATTCTTCAAATATCTGTTTGTTCTTCAGAGAGAACTACAGCCTTAAAAGCTCAGAATCCATAAAATATTTCTGTGTAATCTTCTTTGAGTAGAACTGTTCAGTCAATATAATAAGGCAACTGAGAAATATTTAACTAAAACTACCAAAATATTCAGCCATATATTTAAAAATTCTATTAACTCAACCCATTAAATTTCTAGTGCTTTAAATTAATTTACCCAAAGCTATAATACATTAAGCAAATGTCTAATGGTATTTGCATCTATACCAATTCAACAATGCATGTTTGGTTTTCTTCTCAATCTGTCTCTTTTTCTCTTTGCCGTTAACTATGTGACCTTGGGCAGTTACTTAATCTCTTTGTTCCTCAGCTTCCTTAGCTTTGCAGTGGGAAAAATAACAGTACAATTGCTGTGAGTACTTTACTCTCTTTCAGGACTTATATTGATCAAACTTTCAACTTCAATCTCTAAATTACTTACAGTGGGTCAGATTATCTCTACACAGACCTTGGAAGCCAATGGCCAAGAAAGAAAAAGACAGAAAGAGAGAGAACAGCACGTTCACACTTCCTCTGGAAACTCCTAAAAGAATCTTACTATTTTGAGATCTCTTATAATGTCCCACTCACGCTCAGAGTCTTCAGTGGCTCCCTATTTCCTGTAAGTACAAACTTACAGCCTGATATTTAAGGATTTTATTGTTCTCCACTTATATTTCAGCCCTACTTACCATCACTTCCCTGTGCTTCATCCCAATGGACTACTTACCGTATTCTGAATTTTTCCAACTTTACACAGACTTTCTGGAATGTTCTTCTTGAGCCTCTTTGACTGTTAAAATCATACTCACATTTCAAAATGTATCCTAGATTCTCTCCTCATAGAGGCAGAAAGATTTTTTCCAGCACTTACACACATCCACATTCATTTCCCATCCTCCTTCCCCTGGCAAACACAAATGAATGGGTTAGGACCTCTTTATCAGTTGAACTTCACAGCAGTTTTGTGCCTCTATCATGGTGGCTATTTGTGCCTATAACTTGTGGCAAACTGTGACTATATCTTTGCCAATATAGTCATTTATATTCTTGTCTTCTCTATTCAGTTGAAAAATTTTTGAATCAGAAATGATGCTTACTCTGTTTCCTTGGAAATGCCTACCACAGTGCCTTGTTATAAGACCATAATATATATTAGGCAATAACAATGACGTGAGCAGGGCTTCCCTGGTGGCGCAGTGATTGGGAGTCCACCTGCCGACGCAGGGGACACTGGTTCGTGGTCCGGTCCGGGAAGATCCCACATGCCGCGGAGCGGCTGGGCCCGTGAGCCATGGCCGCTGAGCCTGCGCGTCCGGAGCCTGTGCTCCGCAACGGGAGAGGCCACAACAGTGAGAGGCCCGCGTACCGCAAAAAAAAAAAAAAAAGAATGAAGTGAGCAGTTCTCCTCCTCCCTGGGCAATTCAGTGTAACACTGCACATCCACCCTTCCTCAGTAACCTACCAGCTTTGTAAACGTAAAACTCAGTCTGAATCCTCCTGCCCCTCCCTCTCTGCTTGTGTACGCAGCACCGAGAGCCTATTTGCAGTATAAACCGCCAGAAGGGGAGAAAGACTTCGATTACAGTTGTCGCTTTTTCTCTCTGTTGACCTCCACAGGATTTGTTTCTTTTTTGAGGCATTCTCCCAGTAGTCACATACCCAGCTAATGTTTACACTTATAATTATTCATGTCATTAGCAAATTTATTTCACCTTTCATTAGAATACAATAAATGTTATACTAAAATAGAACAACAAGACCAATAATACATCACATACAATCTACTCAATCTGATAATGAGCAGAGGGGATGTAACTTCAAAGGGAAAAAGACAACTGAAGTTAAGACAGTTCTGCCAGGTTATCATGTTGCCTTTAGTAATTTGTTTGAAGAGAATGAGTGCTGGCTCTGCTGTTGATGCTATAGAAAATGAAATGAGAACTAATCCGGGGAGGATGTCACAGTGCTGGAGAAAGAAGAAACCAGGAGGTAATTGACATTTTTTTCAAAGGGGCCTCAGATTAACTATGCCCACAGGGAGTTTGTGGAATTGTAACTGGGGCTTAACAGTAACAGTGACATTTCTTTGAAAAGAAGATTTCATCATCCTTGCTATCTGGAATTCAGGAGCTGTATGCTTCTGGACTCTAAAAACTATGGCCCTTCAAGGGAGAAATAACTCTATTATTTTTTGACATACTCATTAAGTCTTTCCGCAACGTAAAAAGGTGACTTTATTTGTTCATCCATTCTAGATACATTTAAAGAGAGTCTACTGTATGCCTGGCTCTCTTCTAGGGGTTGGGGGACACAACAATAAATAAGATAGATAAAATAGATAAAACTCCTTGCTTGCATGAACTTTCTTCCCAATGATAGGAAACATAAATACAAACACAAATAAACAATACAAGTGAAGTATGCAATATGTTAGATAATGATGAATACTGTGCCGGAATAAAAAAGTAAGGATGGGTTTCAGAGAGAGTGTGACAGTTAAGCAGATACCCGAAGAAGGGTTCAGAAGAAACATCATTTTATAACTGGGAGAAAAGAATTCCATGCAGAAGCAGTGTAGAGGATGTGAGGAGTGAGTGTGATTGGTTTTTAAAAGGAAAAACAGAAGCCATTCTGACTGGAAAAGGATGAGTAGCGAGCAAGGGTAGTAGAGATGAAGCCTGATCATGGAAGGTCTTGTAGGTCATTGCTGGGACACTGGCCTTCGTCTGACTGGTACGGGAAGTAAAGAAAAATTTGAGTAGACGAGTGGCATGATAGGATTTATATTTTAACAGAATCACCATCTGTTTTGTTGAAAATAGACAGCAGGAGGGCAAGGGAAGAAACAACAAGACTAATTAGAAGGTTATTGCAGTGATCCAGGCAAGAGAGGCAGAGGCTTGCACCAGCTTTGTAGTAATGGAAGGGGTGAGAAGTGGTTGGAATCAGGATTTGTTGACGGATCTGACAGGCAGATATAAAAAAGAATTCAAGGGTGGTTTCACATTTTTAGTTTGACAATTAGTAGTGTTGGTAAACAGAGTTTCTGTTTACTGGGACAAGGAACACAGGCAGATATGAGAGTAAAATAGGTTTGAGGGGAAAGAATTGCCTAAGTTAGGAATGTTTGGGGTTTGAACAGGAGATTGCAGATAGATCAGCTTCCAGAAAGCATGGTGAGTGTGAAAGGAAACAGTGGTAAATACGGTTGGACAGGTAGCCTGGGACTATATTGTGTGCAGGCGGTGGGGCCATGTTGGTACTGGGCAAGGTTCTTGGGAGTCCTTCACAGTTTCCTAAAAGCAGGGCTGATTTTCTTCAATATGAGAGTTCCACAGGTGGCTTATCTCTTCAAACCTCCAAGGTCACACTTCAAACTCCAGCTGGATTGTCATGTCCCCTGTTAGAAGACCTCTGGGGTCGCATTACTGTCTGCATTGCAGGAGCCTTTGGGCTATTCTTCCATGAAGCTTGGAGGTGGAAAGGAGGGTGGCTTCCCAGCTTTCTCTTCACTCTTTTTGCTCAGAGCGAAGTTTCAGTGTTGATCGCTGCAGTGAGACAGCTAAGCGGCAAAACCAAAACAGAACAAAGCCCAAATAAAGTCAAAAACAGCTTACCAAAAGCTCTTCTAGGGATACTCTCTGCTCTTTAGTTTTGACTTCCTTCTGAGATAACTGGAAGTGAACTGCTGAGACAGTTCACTTTGTTTACTGTCCCCCAGTCTCCACATTGACTTGAGATGTTTGGCTGTAACTCCTTGATGTACTGCCATTTTTATTAATATTGAAAATACCAATAATCCAACTGAGTAAACTGTTTTCCCAAGTATCAGGAGTGTGTGACAAGACCTTGAAGCCAGTGCCACATACCACCTGGCTAACTGGAGAAGTCAGGTTTCAGGGTCAGAAGCCCCTCCCCGAGTTAAACCAGCTGCTTAGATAACGCGGATAGGATTTGGATACAACCTCTTTATTGTTTTAGGCCATCGCACTGTCCAGACTCATGGAGTGTTCCTTTAAATGCACTGGCAGCTAGTTGAAGTTTAACCACAAGTGAGTGGCAATTTGTGAGTTCTGAAAACTCATCCAGGTAGGTGGAGTAGTGTAAGGCTTGCTGCTTTCAAAAGCAATTAAATGTACCAAAACTTAAAGACAAGGCAATGAAAGGTAACAGTCTTAGACCTGAAGTACCACTATTGTTGGGGGAAAATATTGTTTACTTTTACTTTTCATTCTGAGTCTATCTCTGCTACTGACTTAACGTGTGACCTTAGTCCAGGCAATTCACCTCACTCTGTCTCATCATCTTTTGAGCTAGAATAATAGCATCAATTTTCCTTTCAACGCATGTTAGGATGAATGGAGGCTTATTATAAAGAACACTTAGTTTCTGAAGCACTGCTTACATGAATATGTTCATGAATATCTTTGAAGAAACATTCTGAATTATAAGCATTTGGATTTGGCCTTGGAGGAACCTCTTAGGTTGCCTGTAGTTCAGTAGCTGAATCTGACTTAACCACATCACCTAGGCTTTTTTTGTTTGTTCGTTCACTTTTGTTGTTAAAGCTGTGGCAAATAATCATGTGGTGAATAACCATGCTCGCTGAAAGAAAGAGTACAGGACCAAATCCTAAGAGAGGATCCAGGTTTCATTCAGTTGCAAACCATTCCTTTTCAAACCCCTAGTATTGGAGAGATCCAATGTGTTCTCCCCATTTTTCTCAGTAGAGAAGTCTGCATTTCCTCCCATTATCAGCCTATGCCTTTCCTGAAATAATAACAGCTATATGAAATAGCAATAACTATGGTTTAATGAGCACTTACTAGGCACCAGTGATGTGATGTATTAAATTTAAAAAATATATATATATATATATATTTTTACCATTGTAGAGCTGAGGAAATTGAGGAACAAAGAGATTGTGCCTCAATTACTCAACCTCAAAGAGATTGAGTAATCTGCTCAAGGTCACAGAGCTAGTAAATGGCAGAGATAAAAAAAAAGTATAGAGAGAGGGAGGAGAGAGGATACAAAATTGTTTAGCGCAGAGATGTTTAATGAATGCTTGCCCCTTTCTCTCTCTCCTACCCTCATCCCTGTCCACACACGTGTGAATTAATTTAGTAGTTACTACTTATTAATTCATCCATCTATTCATCTATTTATTTTTGGCCAGCATCTTCTGAGATCAACCGTATGACCAGGACTGTGCTCAGCCCATTAGACTTTATTTCATTGACTCTTCATCACAGTTCTTTAGAAGAATCCTATATCTGTCTCCATTTTATGGATGGAGAAATAGGCTTGGTGATGTTAAGTACATCTTTCAAGGTCATAAAGCTAGCAAGTTGTGGCATCTCACTGTTATCATTTTATATTTGTGGAGGACAATTAGTGCTCTTATTTCATTCCCAGAGTACTGTCAAATTTGTTATAATGGACTGAAATCACACAGGTTGCAAATTCTACATGGGACAGAATCATGTCATGCACACCTGCAACATTTCACGTGTGCCTAGGGTAGATGCACAGAAAATTCTTACTAATTGAGTGTGCAGAGTAAATATTATCTTTATCACATAATTGAGGACATCAACTTTATAAAATGTTTAAATAATTTCCTTAACATCTAGAAGGTTAATATAATGTACCATTCAAACCATGACATTTCTAAAAGTGAAAAGTTGTTCCTATTCGTGTAGGGACACTACCCCAACCTGAGACTGTGTGGGTTAACCTAGCTGTACTGTTAACCTGTTAACATTACACAACTAATTGGTTGTGTGATGTTAACTGAAGAGTTTTCAGAGCCTAAACATTTTATACAGGAAGAAATAGTGGAAAATGTTATTTCAACACCTTACCATTCCTTTCTCAGTAGTACAAAATCTTTTACTTTTTCTCCTGGCAGAATCAGGAATGGAGAGTGTTAAGTTCTTCTTAGAAACTTCTCAAATCTTTATAACTTAACATTTAGTAACAACTGATGCAAATATACCAGCCAAATAATTTCCACAGGTTTAAATTAAAGAGTGAATGGAAATCTGCAGCCTAAGTATCTAAAACATCAAGCATTCGAAAAATGGATCTTGCCTTTATATAAACCATTTCAATTTCTAAGCCTTCATTTTTATATTCTGTACACACACCCTATACACCATATATATCTGTAGGGAATAAAAATCTGAGTGTGCAAATTAAGTGGCTACAAATTAAGTAAAGATGGAATCACTTGTAAACTTAATACTCAGTTCTTCTTTAAAATATAGACGCATTGAAAAAGAGGCAAAACAAGGGTCACCCAGCACACACGGGGTCAGTTTTCACTTCGAAGAAACAGGAAAGCAAGAGATTGTGCAAAAATTTCCCTGAGCATCTGTTATACCAAAATGATTTTATAGCTTGTAGAAAACTAATGTAATTGGGGCTTAACAGCAACTAATGACTGGTAAGGGCTCCATTCGATAACAAATGTTCCTGGTATTCTTGCTTTAGAAACGACTGCAGGCATTAGCTTATTCAGGAATTAGGCCCCGACTAGGTAAGCACTGAAAGCTCAGTCACAGTTATTTTCATGTAGCTGCAGGAAAATCCAGTAAATCTAAAAAATTCGGGAGGCGGTGCGTGGAGGCCAGCACACTGAACGTCTAGTGAATTTAAGCTACATAATTTGAGATGAATGGTATCCAATGGAAACCGGAAAAGACTGTAGCACTCAGAACGAGGCATCTAGCTGACCTGAGCAAGAAGTACCCCTGTTTGTACTTTGTGTTCGATAGCTCAGTTGCATTTAGGGAACGAAAGTCCTTCTGTGAGTGCTCAACCAGATTTTGTGCACAGGACGCTTCTTAGAGGTGTCGTACCACTGAACCTCCAAACACACACAACCCTCCACACGTGTGCTCACACACACATGCCCATATGCACATGTACACATACGTGCACCTTGCATGTCTTGTTAACGTTTCTCCATTAACAGATCTTGGCAGTAATTTCAGAGACAGGAAAATATTTGAACGTGGGGACTTTATTTACGGTCGGTTGTAATGTTACCCATGCTTTCCTGTCTTGGTATATAGTATATAGTATATAGGTTAGCAGTGGGGGGGCTGATGATGCTCAATGGTTGTGTAATAGATGCAAAGTTTCCACCTTTCAGATTCCGCTCCTACAAAACAGTGGCATTTTCTTCATGAACTTTGTGAGAAAATGAGCTAAAAATAAGATACCCCTTTCGAAGAACTGGTCAGTGAATGTGATCCGAAAGCATTTGATATTGCACGACTCCACGGGACATGGCCCAGTTCAAATGCTTAACACCTGAGGTGAGACTTGCCTTCTGCATTCAGAAACTGGCCCGGGTGTTTTCATTCCAAGTCTTCAGAGAAACCCTTTCCCAAAAATCTCATTTGAAAGGGATATTACTGCCTACACCATGAAGATACGAAAGTGCCTTTATCCAACAGCTGCATGGGAGACTTACCTTATCCATGACCTTTTTTTCTCAAGCTCAGACTGAAATAGATAACAGCCACTAGACTGTAGGATGAAACAAGGAGCTTTCGTGGTTCATGGTTGGCATTTCGAAATGCTCCATCCCTTAATCCCCAAGCCAACCCCCTCCCCAACAAAAACACCACCACCAGCAAAAACTCCACCTGTTACGTAAACAACTTGCTTTGTTTCACCAGAAGATGGTCAAATCCATTGATTTTCATTCACTGAATGTCCAGCATATGCAGGACTGAATCAACAACAGGCAGACTAAGCCAGTGATTAAGGTATAAACAGTTCAGAGATACCAGAAAAACAATAAGAAATATTTTTGAAAATACTAATATCTTAGATTTCAAAAGAAATTATCACAGGAAATTTCAAACGTGTTTTTGATTTTTCTTATATTTATTTTACAGCTTAGTATTTTTTTTTAAGTATCAGAGACTTTGTTCCATAAATTTCTCAGGGTTTAGGGGCTCTTAATTTCTTAATATGATCCTCTTAAACATCACAGTGAACTCTGTAGGTCCTTCTTTGCAATTACACACAAATATCGAATCTAACACAACTGTCTACTCTCAGCTCTGTATCCTCTGCTTCAATCCATTGCCTCATGAGTCTCTGCCTTGCTACTCCGTTATCGCCTCCATCCTTGACTGACCCCATAGACCTATCATACTTCCTTCACAGGCTTTATCACACTACATATGCTTAAGTCAATGTGATTCTTCTCTGCAAGGTTCCCCCTTAACATCATATTTAAAAATTCCAAAAGTTATTCCCTATTTAAAAAAATCTAACTGACTGATCAGATAAAGCACAACTTTGCTGTATCCAGTTTGGCCATGAGATGGTCAGAGCTATTTGAAACCCATCCTAATTATGAATAACTAAATAAAGTACACAGTATAAGTGATAGGTATTATAATATGTGCATCAACAGTGTGGTATGGGAGCCCAGAGAAAGAAGCATCTATCAGTGATGACTCTTGATGTAAGAACAGAAATTGACTCTGGCTTGATTTAGGGGGAAAAGTATTGGAAAGAGAGTAAGAGAAGGTGAAGGGGCTGGGAAACTGGGCTTGAGAACTGGGCAGGAATCAAGCAAGCAAAGACCATATGCTGCGGAGCAAAATCCGCTCTGCTGACCATTGCACTCCTTAGGGTCAATCTGTGAACTTAGATTTTTGCATCAGTCACTCAATCAAACTGCTGGGAACTGGATCAATTTTAGACCACATACTTGTCCTTGGGTTTTAGGGGGTGGAGACAAGAAGAATTTGGCTTGCTAACTTCAAGTTTTACAAGGAGCCGCCAACAGTGAGAAGTGGACATTGGGAGTCCCTCTCACTAAAATACTGTGCACAATGCTGAATTCCCCAAAGGGAGAGCAAGCTGATAACAGAAAGGGTGGTGGGTTGGACGGTGATCAGCTAAAAAATTAACAAATGTCTGCTTACAGAATCTAAGTCAGGCTTCTTTGTTAGAGAAGTGTGTTCCTGAAGAAGTATCATTTAAACTGAAAGACAAGTCAGAGTTTGCAAACTGAAGGAAATGAAGAATTAAAAAAAAAAAAATTGAAGTATAGTTGATTTACAACGTTGTATTAGTTTCTGGTGTACAGCAAAGTCATTCAGTTTTTTAAAAGAAAACCATGTATATACATACATACATGTATACGTGTGTGTGTGCATATATATATACATACTTTTCATATTCTTTTCCATTATGGTTTATTACAAGGTATTGAATATAGTTCCCTGTGCTATAGAGTTATTGTTTATTTTATATATAGTAGCTTATATCTGCTAATCCCAAACTCCTAATTTATCCATCCCCATGCCTTTCCCTTTTGGTAACCAGAAGTTTGTTTTCTATGTCTGTGAGTCTGTTTCTATTTTGTAAATAAGTTCATTTGTGTTATATTTTAGATTCCACATAGAAGTGATATCATATGGTATTTGTCTTTCTCTGACTTTCTTCATTTCGTCTGATAATGTCTAGGTCCATCCATGTTGCTGCAAATGGCATTATTGGAAATGAAGTATATTTTAAGTGGAAAACATACTATATGTGCAGAGACATAGAAAGCCCAGCACTTTCAATAATAGGAATATATTTGCTATGACAAGATTTTCTCCTGTATTTTAGCTTATGGAACAGCTGAAGGAGATGAAATTGGAGAAATAAGTTAAATCGCAGAGATAGAATTTTAAATGTATTATTTTGGCAATGTGAAGTCCACAAAGGGTTCAAACAAGGGCTTGCCAAGATCAGATTTGTGCTATAGAAAGATTACTTGGGCCTCAGTGAAGAGGATGAATTTTGGTGATTCTCTCAAATTTCATCTTGTTTCTTTAGGCTGTGGGAGAGATGTTAAAAATGACAACTTCATGTCCTTTTTACAGTTTATATTAACCCTCTGAATTCTTTGTTTCACTTACAAACTCACCGTTCTGATGTGCAAACCTTTTGATCTTAACATTCAAAAGACCTTCCTTAGAATCAGATGTCTTGAGTGTTACGTTTGTTTTCTATTGCTGCTGTATACAGCATCTCACACTTAGTGGTTTAAAACAATACAGATTTATTATCTCATCCTTCTGTAGGTTAGAGATCTGACGGGAATCTTACTGCGCTAAAATCAAAGTGTAGGCTGAAGATCTTACTGCGTTTCTTCCTGAGATTCTAGGGGAAAACCAATTGCTCCCTTGCCTTTTCTAGCACATAGAGACTGCCTGCATCCTGTAGCTCATGGGCCACCTCTCCATCTTCAAAGCCAGCAATGTCTGGTTGAGTTCTCACATTGCATCACTCTGACTCTGCTTCTGTCATTGCGTTTCTTCCTCTCTCTTTTCCACTTTTAAGGACCCTTTTGATTACATTGGGTCTATCCGATAATCTATTTTTGGCATCAGCTAATATGCAGCTTTAATACCATCTGCAACCTTAATTCCCTCTTGCCATGTTAAAATAACATATTCAGAGGTTCTGGGGCTTAGGATGTGGGTATCTGTCAGGCCACAATTAACATTTGCTGAATAGCCTTGCAACCAAAGTCTCAGAGTTGCCATGATACGATCATAGAACTCCGACTCTGCTTTCCCCGTGTTGAAGCATTCAGGTTGTGTTATGTCCACGATGCTGGATGTAAATTCTTCTACTCCCAGGTCTGTTTCCCTCCTTCTATATCACAGTTGTTCACAATCCTCACTGCCTAGCTCTCTTGAGGAGGTGCAGAATACGGACATAAAGTCCTTCATAATTACAAATGATCCACTGATTGCTTACAAAAGGGCTTCTTTTATAAGAGTATTCTCATTCAGTTCTGACACCAAAGCTTTGAACTAGCTTTTAATCTCCCTCCTCTTTTGCCATTTTTCAGATGAGACAACAAATGTTCAGAGAAACTAAGGGTGGAGCTCATAAAGTTGGCACTAGAACTCAAGCCCAGGCCTCCTGCCTGCACACTGGCGTTATCTGCCACATTCCCCACCATAACAGCTTCTCTGTGGGATGTGCCGCTGGGCTCACATATTAACATCGCTTCCACACAGAATTCCTACGATTCATGAAGGGGACTCGTTATTTCCTATCCACAACCACCGAACCCCATCTGAGCTTCTCCCGCCATTGGTAATTCTCTCTGTACTGCCAGAGCGCGCCCACTGGCCTTGTTCCCCCCCACCCCCATATCGGCTTCTGCAGTTGAGCAGGCTTATTCTGGCTCCAGCCGTGGTCTTTTCTGCTCCAGATGGGAGGGAGGAAGAGACAGATGAAGGGAGGGGAAGCGGCCCCTCTCACAGATGCGGAAAGCTTTAGTGCCCTTCTCTCACGGATACCTGCAGTTCTGCTTTTGTTAGAAATCACCACCAGCCCGGCAATATTAACCCGCAAACTACAGTCACAATCAGACCACACTCTTATTTCCTGGGATTCTGAGAGGCTTCAGAAAGTTACAAATATAACGCTTTACAGACTGAACTGGACGCCCAGGGAGAAACCCCCGGCGATTAGCAATAGGAGCTTGTGCTGATCAGATACAAATCTTTCAAAGAGTTCAGAGCATGTGCTCTCAGGGGTTTACTGTGTATCCCCTACCCATCCTGAAATTGCTCTGATAGCACAGAAGACATCAGACACAACTAAGTCCTTCTTAATGATCCCACTTGAAAATGATATTTGTCAAGTATTTTAAAGGTTTCAGATTCCTTTAGCTTACCTGACTTTACTCAATTCTCTCAGCATTCTGTGAAGTAGGCAAGGCAATTGCAAGTATCCCTTTTCATAGATGAAGATGTCGAGGCCCATCTTTGCAGAGCTAGTGAGTGGCGGAATCAAGATTAGGATTCAGGATCCAGGTTCCGATTCAACTCGTATTTCCCTAGGCCATATTGTTCTCGTCACTAGCTGCTCACTTTCTCTCTTTTACTGCCTTTTCCCCCTCATTGGAAGGTGGCTTGAGGGAACTAAAGTGACAACAGATGCCAAATCAGAGAGCTGTCTTTTAAAATATAGTTTTCAATGACAACATAGTTACCTAAAGTATATTTGCATTAGCCTGGGGCACTGTTCTCAATAAAAAATTTTCCCTTTCCAATTACTGGTATAATCAAATAAATATGTATTGCTGGCCAACTCTGTCACAGCCCTGTGCTAAGTGCTAGAAGAGACGACAAAAGAGAAAGGGTCAGAGGTAAGGTTACTGTTGTCATGGAACTTATTCCACTCATTCCACCCTTTGTGCACTTAGACTCATTCCAATCCATGGAATGTTAAAGAACCATTAATTTTTTTAAGGAAACTCATGCTGAGTATAACTGCACAAAGAGTGGAATGAGGAGAAATAGAGTTTGAACTGAGCGTGAAGAAATTAAGTAAGGGGAACGGGGAATACAGGCTTTGTTTTAGTTTGTTTTGTTATTTGTGTTAAGCTGGGGGACACCCTTAATAAAGATCTAGAAGAGGAAAAAGGTCTGCTAACAGCCATCACGAGGTTCTGGCAGCTTTCTGATTTTTGAGAAGCCTCATCCTTAGATCCATCTTTTTGCCTTTGGAAAGATGATGAGGCCTCAGCCTACATCCTTGCAAAAACTTTGCCACTGAACTCTTGCCAGCAGTCAGAGTCTGAAACCCTTCAGTTTCAAATGTGAGTCCAAATGACCACAACCATCTACCAGTGTTTTCTAGGATGCTCACCACACCCCTGTCCTCATACCCACACATTCTTGAAGGGAAGAAGGCTGTTTTTATATAACACAATGGCCCAGTACTTTCCCAGAGAACAGAAACATGTATTTTATTTATTTTTAAAAAATTTATTTATTTTTGGCTGTGTTGGACCTTCATTGCTGTGCGTGGGCTTTCTCTAGTTGTGGTGAGCAGAGGCTACTCTTCGTTGCAGTGCATGGGCTTCTCATTGCGGTGGCTTCTCTTGTTGCGGAGCACAGGCTCTAGGTGCGCGGGCTTCAGTAGTTGTGGCGCACAGGCTTAGTTGCTCCACGGCATGTGGGATCTTCTGGGACCAGGGCTCGAACCCGTGCCCCCTGCATTGCGGATTCTTAACCACTGTGTCACCAGGGCAGTCCCGTGTATTTTACATATCAGCTTTGGTATATACATCTCATATAAAAATTCCCAGTGCACTCAAACTATGGTAGAGACTTATAATATGTGTCTACATCTACTTTTCTTCTTCCAGACACGTGGGAAGATTCTCCCTTCCTGAAATTGGATAGTGTTGTTCTGGCCAATGGCTTAGGCAGGAGTAACATGAGCGACATATGTCACTTTTAGATCAGAGCATTTAATTCTGACATAAGATCCTCACAACTGGCAAAATCCATCTGAACTCCCAGGATGAGGCGGCCATGGAGCTGAACTCCCTACTTAGGTGTGACTGACAGATACTGTGAATGAGAAATTAACCTTTGTTGCTTATATCACTGAAAATGTTGGTGTTGATGTATTCTGCAGCATAACCTAGCCAATTCTGAATGCCTTAATTTAAATTTTTTTGAAAGAATAGGTGGAGTAAATTCAGTCTACTTCAACCCAGTGTCTGATTCTCAGCAGTTCCTCTTTATTTTCCTTAAGGTCCTTGACTTCTATGTTCAGCCTACTCATGATGGGTTTGTATTGTTTCCGGGCCCCTCTCCGGCTTGGTAGCCATTTTTCTGAAATGTTTCTTGAGAATTATCTTGTCAAAGAATTTGGACCAAGCCCCGGGAAGCCCAGTGGTAAAGCAGAGGATCTAGATACACAGACCTCTGTGTGTTGCCCATCGATGGCACACTGTTCCATGTGTCTATATCAGAGGGTCTGATCTCTCCTTCTGCCTGCTTTTAGGAAGTACTAGGTACCCTCTACCCCAAAATATAAAACCTTGCTTGGTTAGAATACTGCTAGGAGGAAGTTAGCCAAGATACAAATCCAACTTGTCTAAATGGGCCAACAATATGTAGGCTGAAGAATGGTAAACTTTAAACTTTTAATGTTTTTTCTTCCTACTTCTTCAAGGTGTACTTCCTTTCCCTCTCCCTAAAGTTCGAGCTGCTCTTGCTTGTTAGACACCATCTTCATTATTAGAGTATACTTCGTTGCCGTAGCAAATCTGTTTTTACTCTCACATTTTATTGCACTTACAGCTACTACAGGCAAAAGAGGAGGAGGCAGGCGGATCATGATTTTATTTTCTCTCAAGTGGCCAGGCTTCCTCCTGGTCTGAGAAACTTTTAACTCCCCCACAAAGGGTGCAGTCTTACAGCCAGGAATAGCAAAGGTGGTGCACCGCAGGGGAAGACAGGCTGTGGTTCTCTAGCCTGGGACCAGAACAGGGCACAGTGCTTTCCTGTGGATTACATCGTTCTTCTATTCACTCTTTCCTTTCAGGCTTCAGCATTTGTACTAAAAGAAAACAAAAAAGTAGGCAGGCCCTCTATCAGTGATGAAGATCAAAGAGGAAGCAGAAGTCAGAAAGTTTTACCGAAATGCCTTTCTAAGGTCCCTTAGTACAGGGTCTCAAGGTGACCCTGAACCCCCAAATTATACTTATGATGATAGTAACATCTTACACGTGCAAAGTACCTTTGATCTTTCAGTGCATTTTTACATGTACTGCCTAATTTTTCTTTTTCTGTTGTTAAACAGTAGCCCTTAATGAAGACTGCTCCGTGAACGATATTTTATACTGATGTCTTAATTCATCCATTTTGTCACTTTTTCAGCAAATACTTTCATATCTCCTACTGAGTTACTATTTGTACTGAAGAGACGGCATCTTAAACTATCTAATCCTGCCGCTACTTTACTTTATGTGCATAAATCTTATCCCAGCAGACAGGACTTGCTATTTGAGAATGCGCTCTTAGACAGCTTCTGTGGCTCACATGGGGACCACTCCAGTGTGAGGCACTCTGTAAACTTCACAGGCTGATGGAGAGTCAGGGTTTCGTCCAGTACTATGACTTATGGATTTGACACTTAGAACTTTAATTCTCTGTCTGTCACAGGCCAATGACTTTTGCTATTTGTATATTAAAAAGTGCAATTAAGGTTTCCGTTCTTGGCATGATATTAAACATCATCAAACTTTATAAATACTTCTTAAATATTTTTGCAGGAGGAAAAATCTGTGACTTTCAACTGTAATTTTTAAATGTTCAATATGTATAGACAAGCTGCTGTATTTTATATAAATGAATGTATTCATAGAACAAACTTTAAATTTCAGAAAACAACACAGATTGTAGGAGTTTAAATTCCTGTTCATATTCCAGTAGCAATGAGTAATGTGTCCATTTTAGGAACGGTGGCAAACGACTGAGGAGGAGTACGTTTCTACACTTGCTGGAGATTGCTATTTTGTGGAGAAGCATTTGTGGTCTGGTGACTCAAGACAGGGAGGTAGGTAGCTACCCATTCTGTATTCTAAATTCGGCTTCCAGTGCTCCATCTGTGCTGGGCTCATGCTGAGGCCTTGTCTAGGTAACACTACCCTCTACTGGGTGGAACCAGAACTCCTCAATCCTTTAATCCAGGGCAACGTGTTGTAGCTTTTAAACCCTAAGACAGACGTTAGGGATGGTTTTAACAGATGAGGAAACTGACATCCAGAAGGCATAATGGTCAAGGCTGTGACTCTTGACAGTTTATATCAGAGACCAGTCGAAGAACTGTGCTTTCTTGACTCTTGGATGGCTAATTTTCCCCAAAATTGCAGAGTAGGATGGAGGCTCTGAATAGCACACACAACAAAAAACGTACATGTATTACTTGCAGCTCTAGGAGTATCTGTTAAGTAACCAAATGTCTATTGCTGCATGAAGTACCTGTGCTATTTAAATCTAGGTCAGGTGAAAAATTCAAGATTTATCATAGACCTTTACATTATTTGTAAAACCACTCGAATACACTGCTTTTTTTTTTTTTCTTTTTTAAATGTTTCACCATTTGCTGCTTCAGTAAGAATGTGTCTTCAGATGGAACTTTGTCCTAAGGGCCTATGGAACGTTGTTAATGGGCACATTTTCAGAGCAGGGTTTCTCCAATCGGAGAACCTTAATTGGTATCCTTACTACTTCTCCTACATTTTCATGCAGCATTATGTGTTCAGCTCGACCTGCATAAAATGGACCAGATGAATAGACGGAGGAGGCAGCCGTCCATGTGGGAAAGAAGGGATTTGACAGGCCAAAATATCATGTGATGTAAATTATAGTAACACCTCACCTCTTAATAATTCAAATGTCGATCAATCTCACCTCTTTAGCACACAATTAAGAACCTAGAAGTAGGCAATAAGGACAGCAGAAACTGGTGTTGCCTAGACCTCAATCCCGTTAAGAGTGGCCCCCGTGACCTCACTTAGTGTGTATATTCTCTTTTTTAAAATTAATTAATTAATTAGGCTGCGTTGGGTCTTCGTTGCTGTGCGTGGGCTTTCTCTAGTTGTGGTGAGCAGGGCCTACTCTTTGTTAGGGTGTGCAGGCTTCTCATGCAGCGGCTTCTCTTGTTGCAGAGCACGGGCTCTAGGCACACGGGCTTCAGTAGTTGTGGCATGCAGGCTCAGTAGTTGTGGCTTGTGGGCTCTAGAGCTCAGGCTCAGTAGTTGTGGCACATGGGCTTAGTTGCTCTGCGGCATGTGGGATCTTCCCGGACCAGGACTTGAACCCATGTCCCCTGCATTGGCAGGCGGAATCTTAACCACTGCACCACCAGGGAAGTCCTATATTCTCTTATTTCACGTAAATCCTTTAAAATAGGTCCAAAGTACATGAAGACAGCAAATTATGGGGTAGGGGCAGGAGTGGTAGTGGAACGAGCTGTTACAGGCACGTATACACATAGGAGTACAAAGTAATAGCTGGTGGCATGACAGAAAGCAGGAGACAAAAGGAAAAGATTCAACTAAAGTATTGTGATCTCAAGATCACTAACAACCCTTTGCAAAGGGACCAAAATTCACACTCACCTCAGGAGAGTCCAAGAGTTAATTTTATAATAGTGACCTAGAATGGTAAAAAAGAAAAAAAAAGGTTAAATAGTGTTCTATTTAATCCCATTTAGAGTAAAAAAAACCAGTTTCACAGTCACCATTTATTTAGATTTCTATTCAAAAATAGTTAGAATGAATAGGAACTTCATTAATTTGTCATAAGCTGTTCAGAAAATTCAACTATCTAGAAGAAGCCATAAGATTAAGAGAACTTGATGAATTTTATTGGCTCTTTGGAATTCCTGTATTAAAATATAAAGTTGCTTTATTCAAGTCATCTAACGAAAGTATATCGAATGCCTCGTCTACTCTGTGCCAGGCAATGTTCTAATCACTAAAGATGGTACATGCATCCAAACAGACTTAAATTCTGGTCCTCACTGAGGACAAATGGAGGAAGGCATTCAATAAGCAAAATAAATACATAAATGTATACAGAATATGAGATGTAAACAACTATTTGAGGAAATAGAAAATGGGGACACCAAGCACTGGTGAGTCTGAGGAGAAGTTGCAAGTTTAAATAAGCAAGTGAGGAGAGGTTTCCCTGAGAAGTGGTTGGGGGGTGAGGAAGCAAGCCACGTACGTGTCCACGGGAAGACTCTGGTTCCCTTACACACTTACCCTGATTACCCGTAATGCCTCCATAATCTCAACTGTAAACTCCATGCTCTGACCACTCTCTCTCTAATTTTCAGATCTTTCCTTCTGCTCCCTGACTCCAGTAGTCCTTGGATCTGACGTTGATCCTACCCCCATTTCACTGGCTCTCAGCCTTCTCAAGCCCTTACTTCCCTTTAAATCCCATGGTCAACCATTATTACCACTCCCTAGCACTTCCCTAAATTCTCTTGGCCCCTCTTGCTTCGCTGTACTCATTTAGTAAAACCTCAGCCGTGGGGAAATCCAAATTGTCCTCTACTCTGTGCCTATAACCTATCACTTTAACTTAAAGGCTGCAGATCTCAACCAGGCTCTTAATGCTGCCCAGAAATCATACTGCAGAATTCTAGTCCATTTCCTCCTCCAGAATCCCAGATGTATATTCCAACTCCCTTTCCTGTTTCATTTTAACTCCAGCTCACTCTCAGCTTTATGACCTTGCTTCCTATTTCACAAAGAAAAAAGAACCCATTAGGAGACAACTTTCACAGGTTCCCACCACCATACCCACCCAGCTAGCAGCATCAGAGCTGCCTTCTGCCCTGTTGTGGTAGATGCAGTGCCTGTGTTGCTAAGGACACCTCCGTTGGGCACCCCATCTAATCCTTTTTTGTCTGTCCAAGGACACTCCAGCAACCTTGTCCTGCATCATCATTTTTTCCTCTCTACTGAATCCTTCTCATTAGCTTGCTTACGAAGAAGCCTGCTCTGGAGTCTGTGTCTCTTTCCAGCTACCAATTCATTTGTTTGCTTTATTACAGCAAAATTTCTCAAAAGAGTTGCCTATACTTAGTATATCTGATTCCTCTTCTACCCATTCTTTTTTTTGAAATGACTCCAGTCAGGTTTTTCCAACTTTCTAGCCTCGCAAAACTACTTTCTCAAGCTCCCTGACAATCTCTAGTACTTTGCTGTATCTAGTGATTACTTTTCATAAAGATTGACCCACCTGTACCATTTGATTTAGTTTTCATCATCTGTGAATGCTTCTTTTTATTGCCTGTCACCTATTAGGTCCTAAAGGGATTTTGATGGGAATGCACTGGAGTCTGGAACCCTGAATCTGTGGGGGCATTATAAATAAACGTAAGATTTATATAGCACTTCACATTATCAAAACAAACAAGCTATAGAGCATCTATCTGAATATTTACAATAATCCCAGGAGAAAGGCATTTTTCAGATGAGAACTATTAACAAGGAAGACGTGACAAAGACAGGATTACATACATTTATATAGCTTCTCAGAGGCAGAAGCAAGCCTGTATTGGACAGTGGCTACTGGATGGTGGGAGCTGAGTAGAGGTGGGTAGTTCTGCAGGCTGAAGAGGGAATCTTGCCAAAGAAAGGAAAGAACATCAAAATAAATAAATAAAGGATGGAAGAGGCTAATTTTGTCCTATTTGTCATTTTACACCCGTACTATTTTAATGTATGAGACATACTACTAGAAAAGTTTAAAGTAATAAGGAAGAATCCTGAAGTTGGTTTTAGGAATAAAATAAAAAGCCACTGGGCTCTACCCTAAATTTCGATTGTTGTTCTCCTTGCATAAAGAGTATTGATTTAAAAAAAAAAAAGTGTGAGGACTGTTATGGGTTGAATGTTTGTGCTCCCTCCAAATTCACATTTGAAATCCTAATCCCCCATGTGATCTTATTAGAAGGTGGCCCTGTGGGAGGTGATAAGGTCATAAGGGTAGAGACCTCCTATAGGGGATTAGTGTCCCCAGAGAGCATTCTCACCCTTTCCACTATGTGAGGTTGCAAAGCGAAAACAGCTGTCTGTGACCCAGAAGGGGGCTCTTACTGGAACCCAACCATGTTGGCACTCTGATCTTGGACTTCAAGCCTTCAGAAGTGTGAGAAACAAATTTCTGTTGTGTGTAAGCCACCAAGTCCATGGCTCTTTGTTACAGCAGCCTGAAATGACCAAGATGAGGATATTACAATTTAGTGCCTTAGTCCAGACTAAGATTAAAAAAAAAAAAAATATATATATATATATATATGATAGAATGAATGGCTTAAACAACAGAAATTTATTTCTCATAGTTCTGGAGGCTGGGGATTCCAAGATATAAAGGCCCTGGCATATTCAGTGTCTCTTGAGAGCCTGCTTCCTGGTTCATAGACAACTGTCTTCTAACTGGCTGGGTCCTCATGTGGTCCAAGGGGAAGGGAACTCTCTGTGATCTCTTTTATAAGGGCACTAATCACATTCATGAGGGGTCCACCCTCATGACCTCACAAAGACCCCGCCTCCAAATACCATCACATTGGGGATTAAGTTTCAACATATGTATCTTGGGAGAACACAAACATTCAGTCTACAGCAGTGCCCAATATTTTTCACCCTGAGTCTCTAATATTGTAAGAGAATCCGGAACTCTTCTAGAGTTGGTCTTAGGACACAAGCAAATCTAGGCAATACATAAGAGACTAAAAAAAAAAAAAAAATGTTTGCATGTCATCCATCTCCAGCCCTGACCATCTGTCTCGCACACGTGCACATGTGCACACACATATTGATACAGAAGTAACCCACTGCTCTTGTACGGAAACAGTTATAGTTCAAGCTGGTAAAACATTCTGCTGAGCACCTTCTACACAGATTAAACCTTTGTCTTCCTAGAGGAGAACACTTAGATGAACTAAATAATAAAGTGATCCCATTCTTGTCATTTACTTCCACATATATAAGGATAAAAAGGCCATCCTTGCATGAAACTGTAATGCTGACTACCTTTCTTTCTCTGCTCACTTTAAATCCAATCACTTAGAGCAATCCATCAGCATTCAAATACACAGAAGACTGCAGTTTCATAAATTGAGACAACACAATTCAGTGCCTTGACACTGCATTTGCTATCAATTATGGTAGTCATAATCTCAAGTATTAGAGGCAGACTGGCATATTAACCTAAATACTGTTGAAGGGACTGTGCTGCTTTCACAAAGTTATTTTTTATTTTGTGCACTGTACTTCATTAAGCCTAGACAGAGAATCAGTGATGTGGGTGCTGTACACACTCTGGCCTCTGCCTCTTGCCCAGTATTTTATTTTATTTTTTTAACACCTTTATTGGAGTATAATTGCTTTACAATGGTGTGTTAGTTTCTGCTGTATAACAAAGCGAATCAGTTACACATATACATATATCCCCATATCTCCTCCCTCTTGTGTCTGCCTCCCTCCCATCCTCCCTATCCCACCCCTGTAGGTGGTCACAAAGCACCGAGCTGATCTCCCTGTGCTATGCGGCTTCTTCCCACTAGCTATCAGTTTTACGTTTGGTAGCGTATATATGTCCATGCCACTCTCTCACTTTGTCCTAGCTTACCCTTCCCCCTCCCCGTGTCCTCAAGTCCATTCTCTAGTAGGTCTGTGTCTTTATTCCCGTCTTGCCCCTAGGTTCTTCATGACCTTTTTCTTTTCGATTCCATATATATGTGTTAGCATATGGTATTTGTTTTTCTCTTTCTGACTTACTTCACTCTGTATGACAGACTCTAGGTCCATCCACCTCACTACAAATAACTCAATTTGGTTTCTTTTTATGGCTGAGTCATATTCCATTGTATATATGTGCCACATCTTCTTTATCCATTCATCTGTCGATGGACACTTAGGTTGCTTCCATGTCCTGGCTGCTGTAAATAGAGCTACAATGAACACTGTGGTACATGACTCTTTTTGCATTATGGTTTTCTCAGGGTATATGCCCAGCAGTGGGATTGCTGGGTCGTATGGTAGTTCTATTTTTCGTTTTTTAAGGAACCTCCATAGTTTGCCCACTATTTTAAATCCTACTTTATCAATCCCTTATATGATCTTGATATATTTTAGGTCTCTTTTTGTTTTGTGTTCAAAGACTTATTTAAATAGAGTTGTACCACCTATCACATGTAGCAGTGTGACTGAGAGAAAACTCATGGGTGTCTTAAAAGTTATTTCTCTAAGCCTAAGTCTCTTCATATATAAAATGATAACAATACTCACCTCAATGGATTATTATGAGAACTAGACAGAATAATATGAGCCACTGAACACTGTTCTCTCCTTCCCTCACCTGGGGTTACCCCAAAAGTGTCCGTGTAAGAATCAAGAATGTGTTTCAGTTATAAATGAATTTTTCCTTGTTACCCCTCTCCTTTTTTTTTTTTTAACAGAGGTAATTTTAATGGAAAAGGAACTAATAAAAGAAGACAAATGACCTACAGTCCCATCACTCATTATATACCCATAGTCACTCACTCAGCAAATATTTATTAAGCAATCTATTATGTGCCAGGCATGGTTCTAGATTTTGAAACTAGAGCACTAAATGAATTAGACAAAAATTCTTGCCCTCAGGAACAGCTTTCATTTTTTTTTCTCCTTTACATTTCTCTTCTGTATACACACATATGATATGTGGTTGCAATAACCATAGTCATAGTTTTTATTCTGCTTCTTTCATTTATGATTAGATTCTTCTAACTTTCCATGTTGCTAAACTCTATAATTTTAATGTCAAAATAATATTCCTTGGAGTTGATACACAATAATTTAATTGCCCAGTCCCCTAATGTTGGAAATTTAGCCCCAGCACCCATCCCCAGGTGCAGTGAGCATCCATGTATATATACCTTTTTCTACTGATTTCCTTTATATAACTACATCATGGTGAGATTACTGTGTCAGAGTATACGAGCACTATTAGTCAGATCATTTTAGGTAAAAGAAAAAAATCCAACTCATTATTCTCTGGTGGATTCTATCTACATATTTTGAAGGCAGTATACAATTTAGGACTCAAAGGTGTGAAACATACATGGAATGGTACATACAGGAATTCAAACTACATTCAGTTAGGAGAGGAAGAAACAGACAGATTTTAGCTATATAGCTGGTAAAAACAAAAAAGATGAGATCTCCAAAGAGGAAGGTGTGTGGCCCAGTGTGGCAAAAGGTAATCAGAACGGGCAGAGTGGGTTGAGGTTATGCAAAGGTCACAATTGTGGAGTGGATAAATTTGAACATGATCTAATAAATGGTGGAGAATCATTGTCATTACTTCAGCAAGAGAACAGCACAAAGAAAGGAGTGTTATATAATCTGTAAAAGCAATATTGTCTTGCTCTAGGGAAGCTGAGGAACCTAGATACATTTCATTTTACTGAGCTTTTACATTTGCTATTAAACCCAAATGCTTCCTCTCACCGTGTTTCAGACCATGAGGAATGTAAAAACACCTAAAGCAGGATCAAGCCCAATGTGCTGAGGGAGGATATCCTAAATGGAACATGCTTGATCAGCACAGCAGGCTTGACCCTCCTATGAGGAAGACGCAGAACCAATAATCCCCAGAAAGGGAGTGGCAGCTCTGTATGATGGAAAAGTTCTTCCAGCTCCTGGGCTATCCAAACACAGTCCCTCCTTTCCAGGTAATTAGGCTTCTACTCAGTAATGAGGCAGCATTTATAATCTGCTGACATGTCAGCCTGAAAGCCAGAGAGTACAGATGAGGAAATTTTGCTTTTTGTGTATCTTTTCCTTGTTTTCCAATCAAAGGTTATTGAAATTGACAAACTGTGCAGTCGCTGAAGAGTACGCCCTGTTCCCTCTGGAGGACTTGGGTGTGGTAGTGATTAGATACCATTTAGGCCATTTGTTTCCAATTAATTAGAGGGGAAAAACAGACTCTAGGTTGAAAATGTTTTGAGGACAGGACTTCTTCACTTTATACTTGTTTTCCTCCTACCTAACTGTAGAACAGTGCCTGGATTGGTGCCTGCCACATAGTACCTGCTCAACAAGTTTGACTAGTAAATGAATGAACCATATATACTAGTTGCTCGTTAATATTTGGTAGTTGCCTATTTGCTCAGTTTACAAGTTTTCTGTACCTGTATCTTTGTGACTAAAACTTAGTAAGGGAGAAAACTGATTTTTCACTCCATTACCGTGAAAGGAGCTTGAGAGAAGAGCAAAGGAAAGGAGAAGAAAGCACAGACTTCACCATAGGGAAATGTGCCAGATGGGCCTTTATTACTTTTAGTTATTGAAAGGCCTCCTGTCAGTTTTAAGAACATTTTTCAAAGCTATAAACTATCATAAAGAGATAAGTGAAGATGTCATTGTTCTGTCCAAGGCTCCATTATCAAAGGCTAGTGTAGTAAGTAGCACATAGGACCCATCCGTGCATATTTGATGAATAAATGATTGAATGAAGGGAATATGGTTCTTCCTCCAGGAATTTCATAGTGAGGGTAGGAGACAGAACCCCACAAGAGAATTGTGGAACCTTAGAAATCTTCTATAGCCTATGACTCCATTAGTGGTCAATTCTCATGAATGTTCAATCAGCCATGAACCCAAATACAGAGCCATTTTCCAGAACAAATGCTTCAGTGTCCATAAGGACACCTTGAGAAACTCTGTGCTTAATTTCTAACTCTGTATCTACCTCTATGCAGGTACTGGCAGAGTGGGAGAGATTTGAAAACAAAAAACAAATAGGAGATCAGATATTACTCTCTAGTTGGAGAAAAAATACATATGCAATGAAGTAATGAGAGAATAAGAACATAAATGCAAAAATTCCCCAACTGAAACCTTTTGTTCTTAGATGGTTGTCCTGAAACACATGATCAGAGCTTGGAAATAAGCATCAAATTGGTGGGATATAAAGCTAGTTATAGTCTTAGAAGCTCTCGTTTTGCAAAATTATCTTGCAAGTATAGCTCACTACTGATGATATCCTAGGTACCCAAACCAGATGGCATAAGATTTGCTACCTTAAATGCACAGCCCACATGCCCACTGAATTGTGTAAGGGGCTAACCGGGAATGTTAGATAACAACCCAAGCAGCATAAACAACCTTGAAGTCAAAGAAAACTATACGAAAATATATAGCTTTCTAAAGATTTTAAATGTTTAAAGCCCCTTAAGAAATAAAACACATGCAAAATAAATATAAGAAATGTTAAATTGGCACTGGATTAACATACTATAATGCAGCAGTACCAAACGAATCCCTTGGTAGCTGAATAATTAAGAGCCAGGGGAGGATTTATAATCTAGGGCAACTAATACACAGGGCTGTAAGTGCTGGTCTAGCACTAAGAATTCAGCACAACTGTGTTGATGTCTTCCTGTGGAGGCTTATGTATTTTTCTGCTTTATTTTAGGACAGGAGAGTACACAGAGAGGTGAATCAGAGATCTATATTTATAATTCTATTTCTGTTTGATACCACAGTTTGCATTAAACAATATCAAACATTAAAAAAGGTAATTTGCATTTCTCATTCTTAATGTTCAACAATTTTAAAAAATGTTTGCAAGATATCACTCCAGGTTCAGCGTATCTTCCCTCACCAATTAGTTACTGCATTCATTCATTCATTCATTCAACAGACATTTGTTGAGTTCCTACTAAGTGCAAAAAAATGCTGCGCTAGGCTTTGAACATGTGGAATGACTGAGAGATTACCCATCCTGGCTGAAGTTCACAGTCTTTGGAAAGTCATTTAGTTATGAGTAGTGATGCGGGAAAATATTAGTATGTTCAAGTAAGGGCAAATCCTTTGGTGTGGTTGGTGTGGATACAGCATGAAGGAAATGTAGAAAATTAAACTGGAAAAGTAACTCATTCTCCTGTTAATAGAAGATCAATGGATAAATAAATTTGAGTTTTGCAGTGGGGTGTGTGAGAAATGATCAGGTTACAGTTTTAAATGATGACCTTGAAAACTATAGCGAGGACAGCTTAGAAGAGAAAGGCACTGAAGACAGAGAGAAAATTAGGGAAAAATTGGAAATCTTCCAAGGATACTGAGTGTTTTGGATTAAGCCTGCAAAAGTGGGAACAGAGAAAAGAAAAGAATTCAAGAGGCATTTCTGAGGCAGAATTGACAGTCTTAGCAATTTACTGTGTAATTAGTAATCAGATGTGTATGAATTATGACTAAAGATATGAGTTGATGAGATTATAAATAAAAACATAAAGTGAGGGGAAAAAAAAGCCAAGGCTGAACTTAGAGAAAGCTCCAATATTTAACAGACCAAGAAGAGAAAAAGGAGCCACAGGAGAATCTAGGAAAGAACCATGATTGATTCTGTGCTTTATTACAGGTAAACGCAATTTTCTTTCCATCATATTTACATCTTTCTTAGTACTTATTAATGCTGGCTTGCTATCAGATCTTTCTTTTTCTGTTGTGCCATATGTATATCTTCTGGAAATCAACTTCTAATTTAATACCAGTTTTTCTTGATATGTGCCATCCAGGCTTGATCTGGGATTTGGGAAATCTTAGTTCAAGAAATCTTAGTTCAAGGTATGTGACCCTGGACATTTTCCTGAATATCTCTGCAGCTTAGTTCCCTAGCTGTAAAATTAATGATTGGTCTAAATGACTTTTACTATCCATTTTTATCTCTGGGATCTTAGCCATCCAGTGGTATACTGATTAGCAACCATCACTAGGTTTGTCCCAATCTGTGTGGAGACAGATTAATGGGCAATCGTCCACTGGAAAATGAAAAGCAGCTCCAAGACTCTTACAACTCTGGAGGACTATGGTGTGGACCTTAGAAATACTGATTCTTACACTATTTCTGGGGAACAGTCTGTGGCTTTTGCTGTGGTAGTCATTTCTTCTCACATGATCCTGAAAGTAGACATAAATTGCTTTGCCATGTCTGCTATTTTCCTATTTTTATGACTTTGGGGGGAAACAACGGACTAACTTAGGCTTCCTGCATATTCTTAAAAATTTGTGATAAAGCTCAGAGCTGCAACACTCCCCCAATTTCTTAATCATGACTTGTTATTTCAAAAGAGCTTGCATTTTGCGAAGATATTACACAATGCTGATATTCCTTGAAAGGGAAAGAATTTGGTCCACCTACGTCTGACAGACTGGTTTGTCAAAGAACACAGAGAATGTCCTTTGCCTACCTTCCCAGTCACCTAGGTCATCTCTAAAGGCCCCTTCAAGCTGATGACACACCAGAGAAAGGCACATTTAAAAAAATTCCTAGAAGGGCTGTTGTAGTAAAGAGGGCTTTTAATGATGTTTTGACATTTCTGGGATGAATGCTTTGGTAGAACAAACTGAGAAAATGCTCAGGAAAGGATATGGGAAGCTTTAGCTACTCGTATGTGAACTGCCAGTAACTTTTTTCTGTTAATACAATTACGCATAATATAAGGAAAATAACAGATTTAATACATTTTAAAATATAACACAGTTTTTACTGTATGGTCATCTCCAATTTTTGAGGTCCTAAACTGAGTATATAAACCTGGACCTAGGGAGTATCTTTTCCATTAAAAATGGTTGCAATGGACTAAATAAATGGACACTGACATTTTAAAATATATATATTAGAATTGGATTACCAAGTGAAAAGGAGATTTTTTTCCCCCTGGAGATTTTTAAAAGTAGAATGAATACTCATCTTTCCAGAATTATTTGGGTATCCTCTTACCTGAAGACTAGCAGAACTATTTGACCTCCAGCAATTTATTCCAACATTCTAAGTTTACGATTGCTTATTACTCTATTGTTATTTCATTTAACGGTAGGCTTTAAATGTCCCTTAAACACATTCCTTAGATGTAAAGGTTTTTGTTTGAGGCCTTGGAGTAGAGAGTGAAATATAGAGTCTTCTGCAATATGAAGCAGTGTTGCTGAAGCATGGGAGCACAGTGGTGTCATTAGGGAGAGCTACTGCCCTAGAAGTTTGCTCTCCTTGTGCCTAAATTGATAAATGGTAATCATCCTTGGCTAATCTCCAGTGTAATGGAAACCTATTTGTAGTGATTACACCCTGGAAGAACTTAGTGCTCGCTGGGGGTGAGGGGGAGGGAGTTTGCATGCTTGCATCATGAGTACTCACCCATATATGTGCATACACACACATACCCCTTAAACCCCAAATAATAATAAATTAATCAGTTGCAGGGTCCAATTGCTTATAGCTAAATTTAGTAGAGAATTCTGGGGATGCGGTGGCTTCCTATCTGAGAATGCCTTGTCTTTTCCTCTCAGACAGCACTTCTCCAGCCAATTCTAGATGTAGCCCTTGGCAGATAGTACCCATTGCAGGCTCCTGCTGTCCGTGTTCCATGCTTGGCTGCCAGAGTACCAGGAGGTGTGGCTTAAACAACATGCACTCTTGACCAAAGGGGCATTCCCTGGCATCCAAATCTCCCCATCTCTTGCTGCAGCATCTGAGAGAAAGCCATGACTTAATATCTCCAAACAGTTTCAGTCATGGTGGACACTGCTTGACATGAGCTAGCTGCCTTGAGAGAGAGAGGTGATTATCTTGGCTGGAATTAAGTAGCTACAGGTATTAACACCTGCTGCACAGTTAATGGCTGTCTTCGTGACTGCTGTTTACTCTCTTCTTGAAACAGGTCACTTGGTGCTTGAGTCAACAGAAACAAGGTCTTTGCCCTTAATTTGCCTTCCATAATAGGCAAGCAAAATAAAAGCCCAAGAGAATGAACACACGACCCCCTTGGCTTGCCCATTTAGAGAAGAGATGTACATGAAAATTTGGAGCTAACCTTATAAAAAATTCGTATTTCGAAAACCAGAATGCAGTTTAAATTTTCAAAGGTGAAGCATTACTAACATTTTAAAGTTTGGTATTCTGAAATAGAATAGCCATGGCCTTTCATTTCTCATCGTTGCTGCTGCCATTGTTTGGTTTTTACTTGTGATTAAGTTGATATGAAAGCTTCTAATAACAAGTATTTTGCTGTGGAATGCCATGTGTCTCCATAAATATTGGCTGAACAAAGGCAATCTAGTTGTTGCTCACCAATTTACTGAACATAACCGCAAAACCCAAATCTTCTTGGCTTGCATTTTTTAGAGCCTAGCTCAGGATTCCCAGCTTCTGAGAATTCTTCCTCTTTAACATTACTTACTGTACATTCCCATAGTACTTTCTTATTTCCTCAATTTCCTTTATTGCTGCTTAACCTGTGGTCCATAGACCATCAGCATCAACATCAGCTGGGATGATTAGAAATGCAAACTCTTGGTACCATCCCCAACCTATTGGATCTGAATCTCTATATTTTTTAAAAACCCCAGAAATTTATATCTGCGTCACCTTTTTGAAATAATGACATTACACACTTCCATTTCACAGTGCAATTAACTGTATATATGTCTGGCTTCTCTAGGGAATGAAAAACTCCTTGAAATCAGGCCTTTGTTCATTTGGAGCTACCAGTCTGCTTGCCTGCCCCTCACTTCTCTACCCCTCCAACTCCTTGCCCTGGGCAGTGGTCCGGATCTTGCCCAAATTCATCAAATATCCCTGTACTACCTTTATTCCTCACAGTTTAAAAGTCCAGGTTTTTGTCTTATTTCTAAAATCAAGTCTCCACTTCCTTTCTCAGTTTGGTAACTGGATATTTGCATTTTACTCCTGGACCTAATTCTCTCCTGAAAATAAATGTGCCCAGTGTTCTGGTCCTCCTGAAAAGGGGGTACTGCTTTATGCTTTGATTACAAACTGCTGGAGGGCAGGAGCCGGTCTCATTCCATTCTCTTTTCACAGTGTGAAAACATAGCACATAACAGTACCAAAAGATCCTTGATCAATGATTTTTCACAAGCTATACCTTCAATTAGATGCAGCTGCTTTAGAAACGGTGTTACCTATTTTAGGCCTCTGGCGTTCACTAAGTAATTGTTCCGATGCATGAAATTGGTCCTACCAACTTGAAAGAGTGAATACCTCTCCCAAGCAAGTCTAATTTAGCCAGGTATGTGTAACTCGCCCAACAGATTTAGCTCCTTATGTTGCTATTGAATTTAGACTCATTATTGGCAGAACTGGAAATTCCCAGTCCTGCACAAACTGATGTTTGAAGCTCTTTGGTGGCATGTTTTCTCATTATTTTGCAAAGGACTTTTCTTTGCCACCCTTCCTGGCCCTATCTTCACTCTGTTTACAAATGGAAATGGTAAAACAAACGAAGGGTAGAAGAAGCATTACCAACTTTTGCTTGTTAGCAGTAACATATTTACACTTTTAAGGATTTCTAGCTGCTTGTTTTAAAGCACGTGCTGGTGATCTACTCTGGATTGAGTGGCCCTGTGCAGAAAATGGTCTTCTCTGTTTCAATACAAGTGATCCGACTGTGCCTCTAGCTTGGACCACTGGAGGAAGAGGGGTGAAAGTGAGAGTAGATGTATATGTATACCTACAGAAGGAAAGTAAGAGCAGCTGGAGGGAGAGATCAAGCACGATAATGAGAGCACGCAAGTAAGCAGGGAGATGAGAAATGCACAAGCCATTGCGGAAACATTGGTGTGAATCCTGGCTCTGTTACCTACTAGCTGTGGGAACCAGGGTATTTTTTTTTTTTTAATTCCCTGCATTAAAAACAATTTTACCTAACATATTGGAACGTCAGGTTTCCCATCTATAAAATGGAAATCACATTCCTAATTCTATTCATAGTCACCCTATACCTGTGCAGACTGTGCTCTGTACAAGGAACCTGCTGAGGGGTGACTGTGGCCCTGCACTCACCAGGACACGCAGCCAGGAACAAGACTTTCTCTGCCCTGAGGAAAAGACACTTTTTCCTCATGATCACAAAGGTACCATATAGGCTAGCTCACACGGTGGCCTTACTCATGTGATTTCTTATGAGGGTTAAAAAAGACGGAATGTAGAGTTATGAAAGAATGCTTGGCACTCACTAAATATTTTGCCAGTTTTCTGGTCCTTGTTTTGCCTTTCTCTGAATAAAACTTCTACTCTCCATATCTGACCTTCTCACCCAAGAACCAACGCTGTCTACTATTCATGGGCTCACATCTTCCCAGCTCTGCCCCCAGGGAGTTAATCTCTCCCCTCAGTTTCAATGTGAAAAACCTCTGGAAAGGCATCTGACAGACCTGTCCAGAGGTACTGGTCCAGAATGGTGGCACGTTCTTATTATTGGTCCTCACTGTAACCATGTGAGCAGCAGGGAGGGGTACAGAGTTCAAAGGAGGGCACTTGTCTTTTTTCCCCCAGAAGATGAGTGGTATGAAGAGATAAAAATCAGTATTTTCACCACAATTCTTATAAATATTGAGCACTTGCTGTATGCTGAGACTCCTGATAATGCCAACGAAATACACAGAGACCAAAGAGGTAAAATTTGTTTGAAAAGACAGAATACACATGACTTGAGAACCACTACATCCAGATGATTCAGCCAATACAAAATAAAAATTATAGTACTAATGAGCGTTGCTCTTGATGGAGATCACTTCTTCTGTCTGGGTCCCACTTTTCTTATCTGAAAAATGGGGGTACTGACTAGGGGCCAGCGTTTCGTGGTCAGGGAGGACAAGTATGCATCTTCTAAGGTGGAGAAAAGACCTTAATTCTCCACTCCTCTGATACTCATGTTGACTTGTTTCAGTGCATGGGTGTTCCCCCCCCCCGCCCCCACTGTTTTACTGTTTTGTTGAATTCATATGCGTAAAATGAAAAATGCTGACTTATACTGTTGTTAAGTATATGTCAGAAACAGAAGTTACCTGAAAACATTTGAGGTAACTACTAATTGCATTCATTTGCTAATTAGCACTCTTTGTCACTATAACACCAGATTGGATTTTCCACTGGAAAACAGAAATAAAACAAAAATCAAGAAAGTAGAATGCTAGTTGCTATGAGGCTATCAGGAACAAAGACACATGAATAGTGTGGATATCATGCTAGTATTCGAAGGAGGGGAGGCCGGTGAGGAAACAAACCAACCTATGTCCAAAGTAATAGCAGTTACTGCTTTTTTAGTTTAACAGTGCTGATTCGACTACAGCTCCACATGGAACTAATAGCTCCTTAGAAACCAACTGGTACCTGAATGAAGGTGGTAGAGCGAGCCAAGGAGTGGGCTGAGTAAGGAATGTGATTACTTTGGAGGTTCTAATCATGAGGACAGAGGAAAACCAAGTTGTTTAACCAATGGGCTAAATATGGTTGTGCTAAAATGGAAAGCACATGTTTAAAAGTTATCAGACAGTAAGGTATCGTTCAAAGCTCTATAGGATTTGCCTTGGAATTTAGTGTCACAAGCTGACATAGTTCCATGAAATGCACTACAATAATCACACCAGTTAGAGGTTGGTAAATTCCGATGGGGTAAACTTGCTCGTTATCCTTCCACTGCCGTGTAATCAGTAAGGAGAGGTGAAACATACAGACAGTATATCTGGCTTTTTGCTTTTGTAGGAAGGAGTGTCACCTACAACAGATGTTCAGAGACCTTCTGTTATTTATCACAATGTCGTTTCTGCTTGTTGTTTAGTGTTTCAATCATCTAATTTCTTTTATTCCGTTTATTTTATTCTCTTCTCCAATTACAGAACAGGGCACCGAGTTTGCTGATTTTTTTCATTTCTTGTCATGACTGCTAAGTAGACCATCAAACAGTTTGGTGCACTGGTGATACAGAGTGGGGATAGGGGGTTCGGCACTCTTGTGGTCTCACGTTCCAGAGGGTCAGAGACAGAATCACTATAAGACTGTGAAGCCTGCCCTGTAAGAAGGTATTACAGAGAATATTTGAAGGTTATTGGAAAAGGAAGGGGGGGGGGGGCAGAGAGAGGCAGGGAAGGAGGAAAGAAGAAAGCACCAGGATTGAAGAATAAGAACCTGATAATGGGAATTAAGGCCATGAGGGTGGAACCCCTGTGGGATCTATGAGGAACATGCCTCTCCGGAGCAGACATATCTGCAGTGACATGACATGATGCACATCTTAGATATCACAGATCTTGGGCACCACAGGGTCCAGTCTAGCACTCTGAGGACCTAAACAAGCTTTAGCAACAAACTCTGTTCCTTAATAACTGAAATGTCTTTGCTTCTGAGTGTAGCTGGCATGATACATCAAAGGGCATAATTCATTTCAATGACTTGTCAGAACAGCTTCCTTACCAGGGCATTGCTTGAGATTCTTTTCTCGACACTCGAGTTAGCCCGCTTTTATTCAGGAACTGGCCTAGTACGTGAGGCTTATTCTGGGGAAGGGTGTTCTGAAGCTGCCGAACTGACCCCCTGTAGTCTTAGCTCTGTCACCAGAAAGGCGGAGCGTGTTCAGCACAGTCCCTGCGCTGGCCTTGCTGTTTATCACTCCTTGCACATGCGGGTGCCCTTAACAATAGGCCTTCCTGTCCCACTAAAGGCAGAACACATGTAATGCTGAGCACCTGAAAATATATTATTTCTATTCACTGAACCAATTATGCAGTATTAAAAGGTAAATAACAACAATAAGTAAATGCAGACTTGAAATTATATTCTTAAGCTTTACATTCATAGGTGATTTCTCTTTCTCTTTCCAGCCATATTGGCCTACTTCCTTGCACAAACCTCTAACTTCAGCCAAACTGGCATATCTATTTTTGTTTCTTCCCATCCCATAATTTGTGCCTGTCAACTACTCACTCAGACTCATTTCTCCACTTCCTCTACTGCCAATGTACGTTCTGACAGTCCTTCTAGACTCAGCTAAAATCTCACCTTCCCCCCAAGAGTGTATTTGAACCTTCCTTTTGGTTTTGAGAACATCTTGTTTATGCAGTTTGTCAAGTTAGACATGGGTTGCCTTCTTCTTTTCCTCCCATTGTTACGCTAAAGTTCTCTTTTACTTTTTTGCTATAATATACATTTTCACTAGTTTCTATTTTTTCTCTGATACCTTTAGAAAAGCTTTTTGAGGGCGTATATCTTCTTTCAAATTTATATATATTCCAGTAATGCCAAGCTGGGTCAAAACATCAATCAATCTTGTTAACAGTATATTTTTATTATTTGAATTTGAGCTGATGTCTTATACTTTGATAGAGTAGTTCTGGTCAAGCAAAACGGATGATCATCGATTATCGCCATGGTTTCTACAATGTCTGAATAATACATTACTTTAATAATTCCAGGGAAGACAATTTTTTTCCATAATAATTCTTTTACATTATATGGGATATGTATTGTCTAAATCATACTTGCATATTATATGCACTACAGAGTTCCAATTCCAGGTAAGACAGAATTAACCCAAGATGAAGTTAACAGTTTCACTCCATTGAACTCAGCTATAAAGCCTGAACAAAATTCATGACCCAGCTCTCTGAGAACTCTGAAAAGTAAACAGCCAACAGGTGGATCAGAGAAGGATACCAGAATTTGAAGCACCCCTGAATCAGCAGTGATTTTCCCTTCTTATTTTTTCCATGCCCTCAGTCTGAAATCAATGCAGTCTAAACCGAGAGGTGAGCACTGTAGTGCAGAGGGTGATAGAGCCAGGAGAAGCTCGGATGAAGGGGTGTGAAAGGAAACTCCTAAAGCTCAGAGAGAGTAGAGCAAATCCCTCGACCTTCTCCCTTTTCCCTCTGTTCTTTCACTTGCCACTCACCAGTAAGTGCCATGGTGCAGATGTCAGTGGCAGTGACAGTGGCTGGCGGTGAATTCTGCAAGAGCTGAAGCTCTAAGGGTAGGAAACATTTATCTCCTTTTAGTGAAGCTGTGGCTCCAAGAGGTTGGAGCCAAACCCAACTGCCTTCCCGCGCATTGGCCCCAGATGTGGTACAATCATAAAAGTAGGTGGTTTCTGGCTGAACAACCACAAAGGGGAGCTTAGATACTAGGAATGTAATGGAAAGGAAGGAGGAAGTGAGACCATAAAGTTGTCTGTGAATCCCTAGGTTCAATCCTCAAACTGTACTTACGTGAACCTGATCCTAATTAGCATACCAAAACCTGGAGAGCTGAGCTCATGTGTATACCTTTGCCCAGCTCCCAGACCAACCTCTAAGTAGTGCACACGTGGTAAGGACCTGAACAAAGCTGCAAAAGCACTGAAACCGAACTGACATTGGAACCACTGGCCAGAGAAGCCTAAAGCTAAAATACAGGCAAACCTCATTTTATTGCACTACATGCATATTGCTGTGCTTCACAGATACTGTGTTTTTTACAAATTGAAGGTTTGTGGCAGTCCTGCATCAAGCAGTTCTACTGGCACCATTTCTCCAAGAGCATTTGCTCACTTCACGGTCTCTGTCACATTTTGGTAATTCTCGCATTATTTATTCAGACTTTTTGTATTATTATATTTGTTATGGTGGACTCTGATCAGCAGTCTTTGATGTTAATACTGTAATTGTTTTGGGGGACCATGAACCACGCCAATATAAGACTGTGAACTTAATCGATAAATACTGTGTTCTGACTGTGCCACCAACTGGCCGCTCCTGTCTCTCTTCCTCTCCCTGGGCCTCCCTATTCCCTGAGACACAACGATACTGAAATCAGGCCAATTAATAAAGCTACAGTGGCCTCTAAGTGTTCAGGTGAAAGGAAGAGTCGCTCATCTCTCATTTTAAATCAAAAGCTAGAAATGAAAAAATAAAAATAAAAAAGCTAGAAATGATTAAGCTTAGTGAGGAGGGTCTGTTGAAAGCCAGATAGGCCAAGAGCTAAGCCTTCTGTGCCAAATAGCCAAGCTGTGAATGAAAAGTTCTTGAAGGATATTTAAAATGCTACTCCAGTGAACACACAAATGGTAAGTGAAACAGCTGTATCACTGATATGGAGAAAATCTAGTGGTCTGGGTAGAAGATCTAACCAGCCACAACATTCTCTTAAACCAAAACCTAATCTACAGCAAGGCCCTAACTCCCCTCAACTCTATGAAGGCTGAGAGAGGTGAGGAAGCTGCAGCAGAAATGTTTGAAGCTAGCAGAGGTTGCTTCATGAGGTTTAAGAAAAGAAGCTGTCTCCGTATCATAAAAGTGCAAGGTGAAGCAGCAAGTGGCGATGTAGAAGCTGCAGCAAGTTATCCAGAAGATCTAGCTGAGATAATTAATGAAGGTGGCTACACTAAGCAACAGATTTTCACTGCACACAGAACAGCCTTATATTGGAAGTAGTTGCCATTTAGGACTTTCATAGCTAGAGAGAAGTCAATGCCTGGCTTTGAAACGTCAAACGAGAGGCTGACTTTATTAGGTGCTAACGCAGCTGGTGACATTAAGTCGAAGCCAGTGCTCATGTACCATTCCAAAAGTCCTAGGGCACTTAAGAATTAGGCTAAATCTACCCTGCTCGCGCTCTATCAGTGGAACAAAAGAGATGTGCTGGATGACAGCACATCTGTTTACAACATGGTTTACTATTTTAAACCCACTGCTGAGACCTAGTGCTCAGAAAAAGAGACTCCTTTCAAAATATTACTGTTCGTTGACAATGCAAACTGGTCATCCAAGAGGTCTGATGCAGATATACAAGATTAATGTTGTTTTTTATGCAGCCCACGGATCAAGGAGTAATTTCAACTTTCTTTTTAAAAAATTTTTTGAAGTATAGCTGATTTACAATTCTGTTCGTTTCAAGTATACAGAAAAGTGATTCTTATATAGGTATATATACATATATATAGTCTTTTTCAGATTCTTTTCCATTAAAGGTTATTATAAGATATTGAATATAGTTCCTTGTGAGATACAATAGGTCCTTGTTGTTTATTTTATATATAGTAATTCGTATCTGCTCATCTCATACTCCTAATTTATCCCTCCCCCACCCTTTCCCCTTTGGTAACCGTAAGATTGTTTTCCGTGTCTGTGTGTCTGTTTCTGTTCTGTATATAAGTTCATTTGTATCATTTTTTTAGATTCCACAAATAAGTGATATCATATTTGTCTTTCTGTCTGACTTACTTCACTTAGTATGATAATCCCTAGGTCCATCCATGTTGCTGCAAATGGCGAAATTTCATTCTTTTTCTATGGCTGAGTAATATTCCATTGTATATACAGATATACACATATCTTCTTTATCCATTCATCTGTCGATGGACATTTAGGTTGCTTCCATGTCTTGGCTATTGTAAACTGCACTGCAATGAACACTGGGGTGCATGTATCCTTTCAACTCATGGTTTTCTACAGATATATGCCCAGGAGTGGGATTGCTGGATCCTACGGTAGCTCTATTTTTAGTTTTTTTAAGAAACCTCCATACTGTTTTCCATAGTGGCTATACCGATTTACATTCCCACCAACAGTGTAGGAGGGTTCACTTCTCTCCACACCCTCTCCAGAATTTATTGTTTGTAGACTTTTTGATACTGGCCATTCTGACCAGTGTGAGGTGATGTCTCATTGTGGTTTTGATTTGCATTTGTTTAATAATTAGCAATGTTCAGCATCTTTTCATGTGCCTCTTGGCCATCTGTATGTCTTCCTTGGAGAAATGTCTATTTAGGTCTTCTGCCCATTTTTTTGATTGGACTTGTATATATATATATAGAGAGAGAGCTGTATGAGCTGTTTATATATTTTGGAAATTAAGCCTTTGTTGGTCACATCATTTGACCTAAGAAAACATTGCTATGATTTATGTCAGAGAATGTTTTGCCCTGTTCTCTTCTAGGAGTTTTATGGGATCATGTCTTATATTTAAGTCTTTAGGCCATTTTTGAGTTTATTTTTGTGTATGGTGTGAGGGTGTGTTCTAACTTCATTGATTTGCATGCAGCTCTCCAGCTTTCCCACTACCACTTACTGAAGAAACTGCATTTTCTCCATTGTATATTCTTGCCTCCTTTTTCACAGATTAATTTACTGTAGTTGTGTGCATTTATTTCTGGGCCCTCTATTCTGTTCCATTGTTCCATAGATCTGTTTTTGTGCCAATACCATGCTGTTTTGATTACTGTAGCTTTGTAGTACTGGCTGAAGTCTGGGAGGGTTATGCCTCCAGCTTTGTTCTTTTTCCTCAGAATTGCTTTGGCAAGTCTGGGTCTTTGGTTGTTTCATATAAATTTTAGGATTATTCTAGTTCCATGAAAAATGTCATAGGTAATTTGATAGGAATTGTAGTAAATCTGTAGATTGCTTTGGATAGTATGGCCATTTTAACAATATTAATTCTTCCAATCCAAGACCACATCAGGTTAATTTGAGATAATAGTGGATAGTAAAATGTGATGGTATCAGCCTATGACCTGGATTACCTGCATATTATAATAAATATGACCTAAATGCTTGAACTGCTACTAGATGTTTTTTTCCTCCAGTAACAAGGTACCAAGATGCATACAGAGGTAAGACTGAGAAGAGTTTTCAATGTCAACTGTAGGATAAACTTTCTATACAGAGGTAAGACTGAGAAGAGTTTTCAATGTCAACTGTAGGATAAACTTTCTCTGTAACCATCACCATGTTTTAGAATATTTTAGAAGTTTGAGAGTATGGATTATATAGAGGCACTGCTCTCCATTACCGATTTATACTGAAAATACCTAAAATACTTAAATATTATGTAAAAGTTTGTTTTTAATTTATCTTGAAGAGGTGCCCATTGGAATAATAGGGATGTATAATAAAAGAAATTCTAGAAGGAGGTGCTCACGGTGCCTTTTGAGAACGTTTGTTCCCATCTCCATGCTGGGTTGCTCCATCTATTCCATTCTCAACAAAATAAAACCACCCAGACATCTTTTAAATAAGTCTGTTTCTGGAAATTTGATATTGCCTTGCAGTCAGCCTACTTTTAAATATTCACTAATCTGTATTTTTCTGTGTAAGGTAAAGTTTTATCAAATGCCCTTATTTAATTTGCTTCCCTTTTATACTGTTTTGTAAACTGAATGGTAGGCTATAGAGACAGATTATCACTTGCCAGAAGATAAAGCATAGGAGTAAAATCACAGTATTATTTAGTGACTTGTGGTCCGTAAAAAGCAGCATGAGGGCAGTGGCTCTTGTGCACATGAAATTATGTAAATTATCTAAAATAGTTTTAAAAACCTCATCAGTATTTTGAATATTATCAAACATTTTCCTAAGTGCAATCAAAATCCACAAAACAGAGAGAACTAATTATTTTACTTTTTGCCAGGAAAAAGAAACCCCACACAATTAAAAAAAAAATCTGTTTTCTTGATTGAATAATGCACTATATTTGAACCATTTTCTGTTTACAAATGAATGTCTCAGTTAATGGATCTTCTGCATTAGAGTGTGTGTATAGGACTGAGTGAGTGGATTTCAGTGTGTGTGTAAATAAATATAGATACACATATGGTGGTAGATCAAATAAAAATTATTTTCAGTAAAGAAAAAATAATTATATGACTCATGAATGAGGGTCCTGTTTACACTTCTGTCTTGAAGGATTAGGATTTGTTAGCTCACAAATAACTCTGAGTTTATTAAAAGTGTCAATTAAATGCTGCCTAGGCCTGAATCCATGATGTGAAGTATGAATCACATCTATGAAATGTAAAAATTAAATTCATTTGATTACTAATATACTTATTATAATTCAGCATTCCTACTTTTATAAGTCTTGGGCTTGGTGAAAAATATAAACAGGCCATATTTAATGATCATTAATTGTGTACAGTGTGTGGATATATGTATACATAGATATGCACATAAATGCATTTATTTATAATAACAAAGTAAATTTATTTATAATAACAAAGTAAAAGTATTCTATCACAAGAAACGTATAATAAAACTGCCTGAAAAATCATCTCTATTTTTGAGGGATTCAAGTATTTCCCAAGGGTAGATTTGAGAAGATATACTTTGATACTAATATCTGTAATACATGCTCATAATTTGCTTGATTTCATTTTGCAAAGTTTTTTGTGTTTTTCCATAGACTATTACAAAACTCTGATGCACATTCAAAAATGTGTGAAATACATCATAGAATCCTTCACTTTATAGTACTATAATGTGGAGAAAAAATGGTTGTTAAAGCTTAGGTTCACTCTTGGGATTGAAATGCTATAGCTGAAAATCCAGAAGTGGTGACGTTCTTAAATAACGAATGTTATTTATTGAGTTTTGAATATCCTCTGGTAGAAAGAAGTTGTTAACTGGGCACTCATCAAGCCTTCAATATATGTAACTTTGTTGTTACTGTTGTCAATAACAGAAGTTAATCATAGGCACTAAGGAGAACTGAAATATGTATCTGCAATCAGGGGTTCAGACTCAGTGAACCAAGCAAGAGATCTTACAGATATAAACAGAAGTCTCCTTTTTCTATGTGGTAAAACAGATTTCTCTGGCATTCTGAAATGACGGACCATTTTAAAAAGTACCCTGAAATGATCCAGATGTACATCTCCTGGGGAATTGTTTGATCTATGGTTCCATCAGTAGGTTACTTGTCAGGAGGGTCACCAAGTATTGCCTCCCATACTTGTAGTCAAGCCTAAGCCAAATCTGTATCAGGAAAAGCAGCCAAACTACTTGGTAGATTTGAAAGACAATGGGGAGACTTCCCTGCAGGCAAACACTTTCTCCAGAGCTATCAAAGTTTTCAGAATTATACACTAGAATTAGAATATTTTGAGTACTACAGAGTCCCATGAGTACTACAGAGTCCCACAAAATACACGTAAAATATCCCCAGAAACGTTAATGCCACAAACCACCAATAGTGAAAATTTCAGAGAAATCTTTGTGTTTCTCAACTGCCATTTTCTTCTTTTTCTTTTTTACAGCTTTATTATTGTGGTATACCTGACATACAATAATCTTCACATATTAAAATGTTCAATTTGATAAGTTTTGAAAAGCCATAACTATAATCAAGACAGTGAACAGATCTGTTGTTCCCTGAAGTTTCTCACCTTTCTGTGGTCCCTGGGTCCTATCCCTCCCTGTCACCCTTCTAGGCAACCATTGCTCCGCTTTCTGTCACTGTAGAGTAGTTTGCATTGTCTAGAGTTTTATATAATTGGAATCATAAATTATGTAATCTTTCATGTCTGGCTTCTTTTGCTCAATATAATTATTTTGAGAGATTCATCCATGTGGTTGAATGTATCAATATTTCAGGCCTTTTTGTTGATTAATAGTATTCCATTGTATAAATATACCACAGTTTGGCCATACAAGTATTCCAGGGTTTTGGCTATTACCAATAAGTCAGATATGAACATTTGCGTTCAGGTCTTTATGTGGACATCTGCTTTATTTTCTTTTGCGTAAATACCAAGGAGTAGAATGCCTTTTTCATTTGGTGAGTGTGCAAGAAACTGCCAAGTTATTTTCTAAAATGTTTCTACCATTTTACATAAACACCAGTATTCGAGGGTTTTAGTTCCTCGATATCCTCACCAACACTTGGTATAAACAGACTACTGAATCTTTAACCATTCAGCAAGCATGGGAAAGCGCTGTGTTTTCATTTGCTTTTTTCTAATGACTTATGATACTGAGAATCTTTTTCTGTGCTTATTGGCCATCATCTCTGGTGAACAAGCTGTTCAAATAGTTTACCCATTTGTTAATTGGGTTTTTAAAATTATTATTACTGGTTTTGAGATTTTTTTTAATATTCTACATTGAAGTCCTTTATCAGTTATGTTTTTCAAATGTTATTAAATCTGTGTGTATGAAATGTGGTTGGCCGAGGGCTCCCAATACAAATTCAATAGCTGAAAACTTTTACTAAAAACTGGTCTCTCTTTTGCAAGTAACCAAGGATAAAAAGGATTTTAGAGTAAAGCTTTTTTCTATAGTGTGGTGACTATGGGCAGTTTCGCCCCCTGAACTGAAGATGACTCTGTGGCTGCATCCTAGCTGTGTGATCTTTAATACTAGTAGCTACCTCATGGTGGTGTTGTAGGGGCTCCGTGTACCTGCGCATGCAGTGAATGCTCAATACCTAGCTACTGCTGTTCACTAAGCTCATTATCCTTATTCACCCACTTCTCCCTAGATCCTATCTGTTATAAGACCTCATTTAGCGTGGCCACCCTCTCAGGCTGATGTCTTAGCCTTAGAGGAATGCACTTCAGAGGCCACAGGCTGTCAGAAGGAGGAAATTATGTTCTTGCGGTTTGAGTTTCAAAGAAACCATATGAATTAGGTGGAAATCTCTGGCCAGATAGTGCCAAGAGAAGCTGCTCATCAAGATCAGGCTATCTGGGCATAGAAGAAGGAAGGGTACACCATAGTTACAGTTTGTCTTCCATCAAGGCAGTTAATTTAAATTCATCAATTTGCTATCAAAGCCTGATCCTGACACTAAATTTAGTTTAACTTAAGGATCTCTGAATGAAAGTGTGTCATTCAGAGTTGAAAAAGAGTACATTCATAGGGGCCTTAACTTTTATCTTTAACTTTTAAAGATAACTTTATCTGTTTATCTTAAAACAGAAACTCTCCCCAAATACCTGCTGACTGATTCTTTTTCTCAAGAGAAGATTCCAAATTGGCCAATGGATGGTTTATGGAAGCAAGACTTTCAGGAACTTCACTCTCAGAGAACGTGATGATTCACCTTGGTTTGAGATCAAATAATAATAATGATTCTGAAATACTTCCCCGCCCATAAAAAAGAAAAAAAAAAAGGAGTAAGTGTGAGATGAGGATAATGGATTTGAGGTGAGTTAGGCCTGGTGCCATATGGATGGATATGGGAAGACACGAGTTTGACATTTGGGAAAACAGCAGGAAACACTTTTAATAGTCAAATGAGCTTTGTGTTGGCATCAGGAAATACTTAGAAGTATGTCATCCCTATAGACAGTGAGTTGGGTGAGGGCTGAAGACCGTGGCCATTTTATTCAGCATTTTCTTTCCAGTGCCTACCTCACTGTTTATTATATAAGAAAAACTCCATAACGATATAAAATGTGTATTTTCAGATGGCTCAGTTTCATCCTTCCCTCTCCACAAAGCAAAATTCAGCTTACTAAATTTAAGTTTTCCTTCTCTTCCAAAATCTTAACAACAGATTAGGTGAGGTATGATTTTTGGGAAAGTTTCATTTGCCCTGGAACAAATACAACACGCTTTCCTCTCCTGCACTAAACATTGCCAGGGCTGAGGCCTCTGCAATGACTTCAGGAAGCCACCTGTTCACGTGTATCATCAGGGCTGTAACTGTTTATTTAGATACCTAATCAGCACGCTCTAGACCAGGATGAGGACACTGAAGCTTTGAGAATCTTCTTGACTTTTCTTTACTCTTTTAATTCCACTCCTTTTACTCCTTGAAGGCCACTTACTTAGAGCAACAGAGGCTCACATGTAGACATGGCGACTTAGTTGGGAAGGGGCCAAAGCTGGTAGTGAGCTGTTCCTATCCAGGCCAGAATAGCTGTCATGGGCAGATTATAAAAGGGACTGTGAAATAAAATTCATATTTTATGGCAAGACAAGAAAAATGGAAACATTAAAAAAAGTTTTCTCTGCCCTTTGGCCTCCTCTCTCCCTGCTACTGTGGTTTGTGTATCCGCATTGTGCATCGACCAAGCCTCCCCATCAGCAAAAATACTTGCTCAACAATGAAGAGCAACATTCTCCTAGCATCGATAAGACAACTCTTTAAAAGATAACATTCCTTCTTGACCTTGTAAGGGGTTGCTTAGATCTGGATTGTGTAAATTGTCAATAATATGTCCTTTAATGTACAGCCCTCTGTCTCAAAAAGTTTACGTAACTGTGCCTTCTAACAGGTGGAACAGTTCTCAGAGCTTTCTGAGATGCTCTTCCTGTGTTATAATCCTCAAATTTGGCTCAAATAAAATTTTCCATTTCTTTCTTAGATCGACTGATTAATTTTTCGTCGACATATGCTTGGTACAGCTGGCAGGATATCAGAGACACCAGCCAGAGGACACCTGGAGTCTATCCGAAACTGGCGCTTGGTACCAGCGTGGGCCCACTGAGCCTCACCGGCTTCACGGTACTCCTTTGGTGTTCCCATGAGCTCTTCTGATATTTGGATCTCATTGTTTGGGTGATGATCCTAAAAATTCTATTTGATTGTTTGGGTGATGATCCTAAAAATTCTATTTGAGCTGGTTTTCACGTAATACTTGGGAGTCTTAAGGGGCACCAGTGCATTTCCTAGGCAGGACCTAGGGGTTCTGGGCAGAGGCCCAGGGACACATAGGTGGCTGGGTTTATGTTAAATTTGCCTTAAATCAAAAAAAATGAGCTGATGTATGGTCTGAACAAAACTTTTGCTAGTGAAACGAGAGACTGAATTATTCAGCTCTGAAGAATCAAGGGCCATTTTGCTCCTTCTGGCCACAAGGTATCCTCAGGCGACTGAGGACCCTGCGGAAGTGTCTGAGAATCAATCCTCATGACATGCAGTGGTCCTATAGGGGAGACCCACCACGACCATTAAGTAAGTACCGCTCAAACCTGAAGGCACGAACAGAAGCTGATACTCTAGCACTTTGGGCACCTCTGATGGTTCTAGGTTCCCGTAGGGAGAAACCAAGCCATGTAAAAGAAGTCGAACCAACCCAAGGGTAACTCCTTGGGGTGCCAGACTCAGAAGCAGCACACATGCGATCCACCACACTGTCCTCAGAAAGTCGTTCCGATCATATCTCATATTTGAATTCAGCTATGAAATTGATACTGGGAAATTGTGCCTCAAAGGCCAAACAGCTCCCGTGCAAACAAGTCACCTATGGAAATACAGGCTGGGTTTTTGTATGCTTACAAGCACTTAATTGGGAACTAAAGAAAATTGGGCCCTGAAATGGCCAAGGTGGGGCTCTTTTGACATTCCCAAATAATTTTTTTGAGTGTGTAGTTAAAGCCGGTGGTCTTCTGGATCTGTGCCTGCAGGGCCTACTGGAAATAACAGTGGTGGTTTTCTCTTTTCTAACATTAGTATAGCGGCGAAAAGTATATGTAGGGCTATCTTCATGGATCTTTTGAATTTGAGAAACGTGTAAATTGTTAAAATTTTAGACAGCTCACATCTTAAACTAACATACCTATTTTAATTGGTATGTGGCGGCCCCAAAAGGCTTCAAAAAGCCCAAAATAGCCTTATTGAAGGATTTGTGGTAGAAGGCTGATGAAAGAGTAATGATATTAAAAGGTACCTAAAACCTTAACTACTGCTCCCCTCTATCTTTGAGTAGTCATTGTAATAATCTTCTGAATTGCTTTTCCACTCTAAAGAGACTATTAAGTGGTTACCTTTAGAAAAGGGACCACGTGAGGCTGTAGGCAAGACTCTTCAGATCAAAGGCCTAACTGAGGGCTGTACTAAAGAGTTTCTTAAGTCCAGGGAGGATCCTCAAAAGTATGTGTAAATGGATTACCAAAATGGAAGGCCACCGGTCTGACTAAACTGACTATATAGCCAGTATCTGGAGCCTGATAGGAATGTTTTTTTGGTGGGGGCCCTCTCCTCTAAGCTAAAGGAGGGAAAGTAAAATATTCCATTATAGGTGAATGGGTGTGTCTGTCAGTCCTTTGATACACTGAGGTGGCCACCCAATTCTTTGAGGAAAAAACCAACTCTCCTCGTTTTTACAAATCTAGTATTTTACAGGACCAGAGGTGCAGCTCCAGAAATAATCCAAAGCCCACCAATCCTTTTACTACTCCCCAAACTTCCCCTACTTATTTTAAGAGGCTTGTAAGTATTGAGGAAAAGATTTTTTTCTGGCCTTAAGGGAACAGAGTCATCCTAGGAGAAACTTGCTTTTCTCCTCCTATGCCTTTGAGATGCAAATGTTCTACCTGGTCTTCTCTAGGAACCCTTATCTCCACTATCTTTTTAAAATACAAATTTCAGGAAATGGGGTAGGGAATTTGGAACTTGATTTGGCAGAGACAAATAGAAATCTTAAGTGTCTTTTCCATAAATATTTGTAAAAAGGGTTTAGCCATCTAGACAGGTGACCTTCATTTGTTCCATCTGCCAGAAACCCGACTTGAATCCAATCTCTTTTGTAACTGATGGGTTTTATATTGTTGTACTTGACTCATGGCTGAAACCTGCGGATGGGAACTATGAGGTCTCTGTGTTTGTACAGATCTCTATGTGTGTTGCAGATGTGTGGTACTGCCAAAATTAATCTGTAAAAGAGCTCTAGTTAATTGGCTTGAAGGAAATTAAGTGCTCATATAAATACTTAAATACAAAAGAAGCTGGCCAAAATGAACTTCAGGTTCACATGATCTGGGAAATATTCAGGACTGAATTAATATCTGGTATTAAAGTTAGCTTAAGCTTGTTGGTTTGATTAATATAGACATGTCTTTAGAGTTATCAGCATTAAGTATAATACTTCTATTGTACCTAGGTTTACTAGAAATCAAAGAAGACCTTACTATTCCTTGTTATAAAGTCTGTCAGCAAAAAACCCCAATATGACAAAACTTTTAAGTAAATAAAATAGAGGTAAATGATCTAAGAGCTTTTAGGTAAACTCTTTGGAATATTTGTGTTTTGGGAAAATCTGCTTTAAGGATAGTATCTCTCTAGATTCTGGTAACTTGAAACTAAGTTAAACTACAAGAATTCATTCACTATCCAGGTCATTTCAACTAGGACAAAATACGGGAGCATTAATTTCTGGGCAGGTCTAAGTTTACCTACTTTTGTCTTATGAGAAACTAAAGATGTTTGGGTTCATTAGACATATCTTGTACCACACTGAGGAAAGAAATGCTATGAGAAGGTGTACATCTCTAGAGGTTATGAAATACATTCATAGGTGCCAGCCAAGAAATGCTGGTATGACCGTTTAAGGTTTTAAGGTTAAGACTTATAAGGCGAAACACTTGAGTATGCAAGGAAAGTAGGGTGTGTATTTTCCTTAAAAAAAAAAAAAAAAGTATGAGTAATGGAAATGCATTTCGTTAAGAAAAAAAGTGATTTTTCTCTTAGAGCTGGTTGTTTCTGAATGGAAAGGGAAGTGAGGGACAGATTAATAAGGATACAGAAAGTTATGGAAGATGTGTGGAGGAAGAACACAGAGTTTTGCTGAATTTAGTTTTCTCTCTAAGGAGACAAAGTTTTCTTAAAATACTGAACTTTTGTGTGAGACTGTGTGAGGGTCTTTGCCTTGAAGTGATCTGTATTTGTCATCAAGGTCCTTTATTGTCATTTGATTAAGCGAATGGGTATTGTTTCACAGTGACTTGTGATTCTATTTGATCAAGTGTTCTAAAACTTCTTGATATTTTTGATAAACTTCCCAAAGATCGAATTCTAAATGAAGTTCACTTGACCTCTAGCTAACTCTGAGGTTTTACAAAGGGTCCTTGAACCCTCGAACTATTTGTTTTCTCTACATCTCAGAGAGAAGAATATTAAACTCATTAGGCTTATTTGGTATGTTAAGAAGCATTAAGTGGTGATAAAACTTCTTAGATTCTATCCTGTGGGTATACATTATTAATGTACACATTCGAGAAATTATATGAACTCCTAGACTCTGGTATGTCATGGTAAATGGTATCAGTCATAATTTTAGTAATTACCTCAAATGTTTTATGTCACAGCAGCAACCAAGTTTCTTTTCAACTGCATTGTAATCAGCCTTTAACCTTGACTTTTTAAGTCTCTTGTCATTTACAGACAGTTATCATTGTACTCTGATCCTCTCTGCAAAATGCTTCATCTTCAAGAAGATTCATAGCAAGGACTTTTTGACAAGTACAGGTTTCTGACAACTTTCAGGTCATACCACTGAACTGGGTAAGGAATTAAAGAATTCTAATGGAAAACCCGATGGCTTCATAAAACTGTTAACAGAAGATTAAGATCAAGGATTAGTCACATAGGACTGAGCAAACGTTATGAAGATGGTTATAATTTTTGGGTTTTGTCTGAAATGTTATTGGTTTTTAATCTGTGTTTTCTAGATATAAGGAAACCTTTAATATACTTCTGTAAGTAAAATTTAAACATTTACCTTTTCCCTCTACCTGACCCCTCCAGAATTTGGAAACTCTTAGGTTCCCAGCAGCTTTCTCAGGTATATAAGGAAGGCCACCTCCTAACAGATGCAGGAATCTCAAGGTATTTTGGGGACCTCGAGAAGAGAAGTATTCACCCCAATCCATCCCCCAAATCTACAGATACCAAAGGCACAATCTATGACACACTTGGTACATTTTTCCTAGCCTTGAGGCTTTAAAGTTTAATCTGAGATTCTTTATGGAAAGTTCCAGCACAGCCAATTTAAAGAGTCTCAATTAACCAGACTGATTTTGCCAACAAATTAGTCTTAATTTGGCTATATTTGGTAGAAATGCAGGTACTTTTAGAGAGAAAAAGATTATGTTTCAGTGAATATTAAGTCCTAGTTTTGTTCATTGAGGTCTGTATTTAGATGCAATTCCCAGATAACTTTTTGTAAAGTTCAAAAGTTTGTTTCTGAAATTTATGGCAGCAATCTAATTTTGGATGAAAATCAGGTGTGCCAAGACCTGCAACCAGGAGATTATTCATACTGGAAAAGATATCAGATAAAGAACTGTTTATGGCCACATTGGAAGGGACCTTACCAGGCCTCTCCTGAATGAACTACAACTCCTGTTTCTGACTTCAACTAAGACCAGTATACTACCAGACCAGGACAAGAAGAAGACAACAGCTGAAGTAGACAGCTGACCCAAGATTCTACTTTGACAATCGCTCACATTTTTTGCTTATGAGCTAAATGTATTTCTTAGGCTCAATCATATGAAAGTTTCAAAAATAAATCAGTCTAATTGCTGGGTTTGTGGCCTATGTCTAGTACTCCCAGGTTGCCTTGGTGGAGTTCTCCTCTCCAAGACTCTAAGTGAGGGTCCTCAGAAATTGTATTAAAGAAAGAAGCTTTACATCATGCAAGCTAATGTTACCACCAATATCACTAAATGAGACCCTGGCCAATTAATGATGTCTGTTTTGAACCTGGCCATAAATACTCCTTTCCATTAGATATTGAATATTGCATAGCTCCTAACTGGACCTAATGGATTTATGGAACAAGTTTATGACCCTAGTTCTCCCCAGGTTGGTTACGAAGATAGATATCGATTTCTCTTGGGCTCAAGGTCACCAAGGGGTAGCCCTGGAAACAGCCCCTGTCAGTCTGTGACGGTAATCTGCAACGTGAGCACTCTGGCACCTATCAGTTTTCCAGTGGTAAGACCACTTGGCCACACTATTTGAAGTGTCAAATTTCTTCTCTGAACAATCCTCTTCCAAGTTTAGGGGAAATAATAGGAAAATGATGTTGTTGCTCCTACTACCAATTTAAATTACAGTTTGTAGAACTTATAAGGAGATAGGCTTTTGACTTTCACACTGTATTTCGCCTGCTCACACTAAGATGATGATGTCTAAATGACCTGAAATTAAAGATCACATCTACAGTTTGTTATAAAATAATGGGCATACATAATGCACATGCAAGGAAAACTGGCTTAAGTCCCTTATTGGATAACCTAGACTCGGCTGTCAATCCTTGCTGAACATTCTGCTAGTATAACCCCGACAAAAAGAGAGAACCGGGCTATTGGGCCCCAGCATCGAGAGACATGATGGACCCTAGAGCAGGCAAGCAGCCGCTTTGACTTTAAGGGGCCAAATATTTGATCACCTAGTGCTTCCTATTGAAAGATTAATGATTAACAGGGGGACACTGTGAAATGAAATCCCTACTTTATGGCAAGACAAGAAATACTTAAAATTTTCTCTGCCCTTTGGCCTCCTCTCTCCCCCCTACTATGCATTGTATATCCGCATTGACCAAACGTCCCCCATCAGCAAACATACCTGCTCAACCATAAAGAGCAACATTCTCCTAGCATCAACAAGACAGACAGCTCCTTAAAAGATAGCATTCCTTCTTGACTTTGTAAGGGGCCACTTAGATCTGAAGTATGTAAACTGTTAATAGTACGTCACTTAATGTATAGCCTCCTGTCTCAAAAAGCTTGTATTACTGTACCTTGACTTCTAACGGGCAGAACAGTTACCAGAGCTTTCTGAGATGCTCTTCCTGGGTTATAATCTTCAAATTGGCCTCAAATAAAATTTTCCATTTCTTTCTTACATCAACTAATTTTTTGTTGACAGGACCCATACCTTCCAGGTAATTGTATCTATTTTTATAGCCATAGGCTCAGGTGCTCTGAGCTTATGTGAGCTCTGTTAATAACCTAAATGCTTTAATCTACACCATGGCTTTGTATTATATTCAGTGTGATAGTAACAGAGAGAGGGAAGAAAGGGCACTAACATATATATCCAGTACCTACTATGTGCAAGGCACAGCGTTAGGTACTCTAAATAGATTTTTAAAAAGATTAATCTACCCAGAAGCTCTACGAAAAAGTTAAATGAGGAGTCCACAATCATATGGCAAATCAACTGGTAGACCCAGAATTCATATTCAGGTCTATCTGAATCTTTTGTCTCCATGACACTGTCACTATTTATTAGATAACATCTAATAAATGCCAGGAGAGAGAGTACAAGGCATTCATAACTGTCAGTTATAAATATGTCTCTTAACTGTTATTTATAAATCAATTAGGTCTATTTTTTTTCTAACTCAAGTGCCATTTTTAAGGCACTGGAGAGTACACAGTTTGAAAAATTCTACCATGTTTTTAACATATCACAATTATTAATTTTATAACTTTTTAAATCCTGGGATTTATAAAAATCATTTTTCTTAAACCTTGATATATTTATACTAAATTCTTCGCCATACTGGGTGGTGTAATTTATGAGTTTCAGGGCACATTTTGACATACTTTATCTGTACAAATGTCCTCTGGATATAGATAGGTAAGCAGATCGTTTTACACATCCAATTAAAATGATATACTTCTCTCTTCCTGGGTATATTTAATGTAATTTTATATGTAACATGCATCTTCAAAGTCTCTCTGAAATTCACTTGTGCATTTAAATTTCCTATAGGGTGAGTCTGATAGAAGCAAGCCATAAGTAATATTTTGAAGCCAATTTACCGATAGAAGAATTCTGTGACTGTGGAAAAATGATTATATTTTGTGCAGTGTAACAAACAAAAATGTAACTGAGCTGTCCTCTGACCAGCAGATTTGAAGTTCATCTCACTTTGTGAGAAGAAAATTTAGCTTTCTTCAGAATGCTGTCTGTGGATATTTTTCTCATACTTATAAACTAACATTTTGAAGTGCAAAAACTAGAATGGACGGCTATGGACTGAATTGTATTTCCCCCTCCCCCAATTCGTATGTTGAAGCCCTAATGTGACTATATTTGGAGCTAAGGCCAACAAGTAATTAAGGTTAAATAAGATAATAAGGGTGGGATCCTGATCCAATAGGATTATTGTCCTTAGGAAAAGAGCCAGCAAAGAGCACTGTCTCTCTCCACCATGTGAGGTCTCAGTGAGGAGGCTGCCATCTATAAGCCTGTAAGAGAGTTCTCACCAGAAGCCAATTACGCTGGTACCCTCATCTCAGACTTCCAGCCTCCAGAACTATGCACAAATAAATTTTTGTTGTTTAAGCCACTAGTCTGTGGTATTTGGTTATGACAGCCTGGGCAGACTAAGACAAGGACTTTAAAAACATCTGTCTCCAAAACTTTTGTACCAACAGCAATCCAGTTTGGTTTCAGGTGAAAAAGAAATCACAGAGATGATAGATGGGTAGATTGATTGATCTATATATATCAATGGATCAATCAACAGATAGATGATCACATTTCATTAAGGGCTCAGATGAGAGCTTTAGTGACTTTGGAAATTTCTGAATGTCATGATATCAAATGTGAACCTATCCCAAGTTATTGATCAAGATACAAGCTCAGAAGTTACTCTCAAGTATTTGATGGAGAAGGTACCAACAGCTCACATTCTCCATAGAGGCCATGACGTCAAATGAAAATAGTGTTTTCAGGAATTTAATGACCTATCGAATTGGCAAAGGCCCTGAGGTACAACCACAGACCTTTTAAAAGGGGTTACTTAAACTGCCAGTGGTGCCTAACCTGAAAGTCACTATTGTTTTTAGAATTTGTAAACATACGAAAAGTAAAAAAGTACCTGTTTTTGTGCTGCAGAGTGAAAGGGCAGAAGTCACAGGAAATGATGGCTGTGGTGTGCAGGACTGACAATATTGCTGAAAACAGGTTGAGTATGCAGGAGATAAGAGATTCTTTGTAATCAACTTCCCGGATCCTATAAAAAATAATATCAATGTTATGTCAATATATATGATGGGTCCCAATAATGAAACTACATATATTGGACAAAGAGGAAAGTTAATAATCACCGGTCTTGGGCCTCAACTTATTTACCAACAATCTATATTAAATCGTTCCACTGGAAAGCTTCTTAAATGATAATAACAGGGTGCAGTATCCCCAAGGATGGGAGAAGTTTTTACAACTCTAAGTTGGTTGATATATTCATGTAATTATCAAATATTGGTGACTGTGCATTTGATGTATAGTATATGACAATGTGAGCGTATTATTTCTTTTTTCTTTAGGCAGTTCTGAAAACAACCCATAAACAGCTTCCCCCAAGTCTCCTCTTTATTATCATCCATCATGCTTAGCTACTTTAATTTGACATTAGCTACGTCTTGATGCCAAGGAGTGCATGGATAATTCCACACTGACATTGCTAATTTCTAGAATGTAACCACAATGTTTGACATGATGCAGTTAGGTAGTAATCAAAAGCATATTTTCTGTGCTCCCTCATAAAACCTCAGTGGATATAGGGTTTTTTGTATGTGATTATTTTTAGCCCATCAAAGGTGGGAAAAGATAAGTGAATTCTCTAAAAAAACAAACAAAAGCACACAAGTTAGAAAAATTTGGCAACACTCTCATTCATCAACAGGTATGAAGTGCCTATATGTGCCAGCAACTGGGTTTTCCATATTCAGTTCAATTTATAAGAACTGCACACCTGATCCACTACAGACACTGTTTGTGAATATTATCTAAAATAAACCTGCTCAAAATTCAACTAACCCCACATCCCTTGCTTATTCGCTCCCTCTCTCTCTCAGTATAAAAGACAGAATGATGGAATAATCAGAAGAACCGCACACCTTTAGATCATTTCTGGCTTATAGTGGAAAAAACGATGGCTTAGGGACTGTATATATAGCCTGTCACTCGCCAGGTGCATGATCTCTGACAAGTCACTTAACTTCTGATAATAACGAAACAATACCCTGCTTAAGTAATTCACAGGCTGCTTTGAGAGTCATATGTGATAACATGTAAATATGCTTTGAAAGCTATCAAATGCTTAATAAATGTTGAATATCCTTATTTGGAAAAGTATTAAAATGAATATCAAGTTTGTATAAATGTGTCTGTATATGTCACAGATGGTTATAAATAAATATGTATAGCATATATATAATACAAATATGGCAATTTCCAATTTCTTTTACTCAAAGGGATTTTAACATTCTTAAATTTCTACCAATTTGAGGTTTTCAATAAATACAGAGTTGTGATGAATCATGTTTCTACTTAATTAAAGGTTAACAGGTAGTTCTTCTGTATTACTATAATTATCTTATATAGCATGAAGTATTATCAATAAGTTGTATGAATCTTCTTTCTCTAAATTAATAGAGTAAAATAGATGTGTATCTGCATTAAGGAATTCACAACGTGAGCAGAGAAAATGGGAGTATATGAAAACTGTTCATTGTATTAAAGTGTGTGTGCTGAAGGCCAATATTTCTGCAGAAATTCAGGAAAGGAATCATTCAATACGGGTGGGAGTAACTGAGAAATCTTCATTAAGAAGATGTGAGGAGTTGGGATTTAATGCACAGAGTGTGGGGACAGAGCAGGTTAAGGAAAACAAGAAGACTCTGGAAGGTCAGTGTAAAAGTGTTATGACTGATGCTTTGAAAGGAGAAGAAAGGATCAAACCAAGTTCCCATAAGATTTAATAGGGACAGGGGATTAAGAGGTAAAACCCATTATGTGTAAATTAAATAAGCTATAAGGATCTATTGTACAGCACAGGAATATAGCCAATATTTTACAGTAACTGTAAATGGAGTATAACATTTAAAAATTGAGTCACTATGTTGTACACATGAAACATATAATATTATAAGTCAGTCAACTATACCTCAAAATTAAAAAAATAGATTTAATAGAGGCAGTACTACCCAACTACTGGTTTTCCTTCCCACTGGCCTCTTTGCTCTTAGTCAAACTCACAAAATATACCCCACTTCAGGGCCTCTTGACATGTTTCTTCAGCTTGGAAAAATTTTCTCCTAGTAATTTCCATGCCTTTCTTCCTTATTATGTTCACACCTTGGCACTTTATCTAACAGGCCTTCTCTGACAACCCTATCTAAAATTAGCACCACCCACAGCATTAATCACCATGTGATATTATAACATACTCCTATTTGTCCTATTTCTCAATCAGTAGATGGACTCTATGACAGCAGACAACTGGCCTGCTTAATTTACTGTGATGAGAGGGAAGCTTGGAGATGGTAGACAGTAGACAGGTGGAAACGTGGAACTGAAAGTTGGGAATGAAGCCAGGACTAGGATGTAAGTAAAGAAGTCATTTGCATAGGAGAAAGTAGTGAAACTATGAAAGGTAAGGTATCTGAAAGAATTATAGGTTGTTGAGAGCCGTTCCAACTTTCTGAACCTTCATTCATTCCATGACGGATTGAATAGTTATTTGATGATAAATAGTCCTAAAGGTTCTTGGAGTCATCATTCTGAACATCAATTCCAATCACCAATGCTCTAGGTAAAATAAGTACAGGAGAAAGAGTTTAGTGTGTACTGAGCCCAGGATATAGTAGGTTGCTCTTGTTCACCAAATACTAAACGAGGGGAGAGCAGCCAAGATGGGAGAGTAGAAAGACCCTGAGCTCACCTCCTCTCAGAGGCACAACAAAATCACAGCTACCCGCAGAACAACCACCAATGAAAAAGATGGAACCTATAAGAAAAGACCTTCTACAACTAAAGACATAAAGAAGAAAAGAGGGGTGGTCTTTCAGTGTAAGAGTGAAGAGACTTCACTCTCAAAGGGCACACAAAAAATCTCACATGCACTGGGACCCAGGGCAAAAGGGCCCAGGGATAGGAGCCTGGGCCAGACCTACCTGCTGGTCTTGGAGGGTCTCCTGGAAAGGTGGGGAGTGGCTGGGGCTCACCATGGGGACACAGACACTGGTGGCAGCAATATTTGGAAACATTTTACTCCATGAACACTGCTGTTGGTGGCTGCCATCTTGACTCATTAGCTCCAAGACCTGGCCACACCCAACAGCCTATAGGCACTAGTGCTGGGATGTCTCAGGCCAAACAACTAACTGGTCAGGGACAGAGCCCCACGCATCTGCAGACAAGCTACCTAAAGACTTCCTCAACCCACAGCCACATCTAGACAGCCTCTAAGATGGCCTGGCCCAGCTACACCAACCAGTGGGTGGACACCGGCCCTTCCCTCCAGGTAGCCTTCACAAGCCTCTAGACCAGCCTCACCCACCAGGGGGCAAACACTGGATACAAGAAACTACAATGTGCAGCCTGGGGACCTAGCCCACCACAGCAGGCTAGACCCTACCCTGGGGCCAGCTGGGCACTGGCCTTATCCACTAGCAGGCCAACGCAAGCTTCGGGACACACCGGACCCCATACTCAACTATGGCAGGAACAATACACCCCTGCCCACCCCCCTGCCCACCCCAAAAAAAAAATGTGAAAGAAACTCCAGAATCCTTGGACTCCAGGAACCAGCTCTGCCTGCCAGTAATCAGGCACTAACCTCAGGACCTGGCTTCACCTGACAGTGGGCAAGCAACAGCCCTGGAGTCTTCAGGGCCCTGACTCTGTCCACTAGTGAGCCAGCACTAGCCCCAGGGCCCCCTAGGGTTCCACAGCCAGTGACCAGGTCCCATTAAACGGCAGCCAGCCACATCCACACAAGGCAGGGCCTGCCAACCAACTGGGCTAGGGACCAACCAAGCCTACCAGACTGCCTACATAGCCCGCCAAAACAGGAGAACACACACAGCCCTCTTAGGGGGAACCCCTAGAGACAAGAGGGGAGTGTGCTACTGGGACAAACAGGACATCACCTACAGAAGGCCATTTCCCCAAGGTTGAAAATCATAACTAACCTACCACATACATAAAAATACAAATAGCAACTTCAACAAAATTAGGTGGCAGAGGATTATGTTCCAGATGAAGGAACAAAATAAAACCTCAGAAGAAGAAATAGTGACGTGGAGGTAGGTAATCTATCTGAGAAAGAGTTCAGAGTAATAATCATAAAGATAATCAAAGAACTCAGAAGAAGAACAGACGCACAGAGCAAAAGGTGAGAAGTTTTTAACAAAGAGCTGGAAAATATGAAGAACACCCAAACGGAGATGAAGAATACAATAACTGAAGTGAAAAAAGGAATCAATAGTAGATTAAATGATACAGAGGAACGGATCAGTGAGCTGAAAGAGTAGCGGAAATCACTGCCACTGAACAAAAAAAAAAGAATGAAAAGAAATGATGACAGATTAAGAGAAGTCTGGGACAACATCGAGTGCACTAATAGTCACGTTACAGGAATTGCAGAAGGAGAACAGAGAGAGAAATGGCCTGAGAACACAGCTGAAAACATAATAGCTGGAAACTTTCCTAACCTGGGAAAGGAAACAGTCCCCCAAGTCTGGGAAGCCCAGAAAGTCCTATACAGGGTTAACCCAAACAGGAACACACAAGACATATTATAATTAAAATGACAAAAACTAAATATAAAGAGAGAATATTAAAAGCAGCAAGGGAAAAGCAACAAATAACATACAAAAGAACTCCTATAAGCCTATCAGCTGATTTTTCAGCAGAAACTCTTCAGGTCAGAAGGGAGTGGTATGACATATTTAAAATGATGAAAGGAAAAAACCTACAACCAAGAATAATCTACCCAGCAAGGCTCTTATTCAGATTTGATGGAGAAATCAAAAGCTTTACAGACAAGAAAAAAGCTGAAATAGTTCAGCACCACCAAACCTGCTTTACAACAATTGTTAAAGACACTTCTCTGAAGAAAAGGCCACAACTAGAAACAAAAAAAATATGAAATGAAAAAGCTCACCGGTAAAGGCAAATGTATGGTAAAGATAGGAAATCATCCACACACAAAGGTAGTAGGGAGGTTAAAAGACAAAAGCAGTAAAGTCATCCATATCCACAACAAGCTGTTAAGGGACATGACACACACAAAAATTAGATGTAAAACATGATATCAAAAACAGTAATCGTGAGGGAAGGAGAGAATAAATGGAGTCTTTTTAAAATGCGTTTGAGGGCTTCCCTGGTGGCGCAGCGGTTGAGAGTCCGCCTGCCGATGCAGGGGACACGGGTTCGTGCCCCGGTCCGGGAAGATCCCACATGCCGCAGAGCAGCTGGGCCCGTGAGCCACGGCCGCTGAGCCTGCGTGTCCGGAGCCTGTGCTCCGCAGTGGGAGAGGCCACAACAGTGAGAGGCCCGTGTACAGCAAAAAAAAAAAATAATAAAATGCATTTGAAATTAAGAGATCAGAAACATAAAACAATCATGTATATATATGATCTGCTATACAAAAACCACATGGTAACCATAGATATACACACAAAACAGAAAAAGGCATCCAAACGTAACACTAAAGATAGTCATCAAACTACAAAAGAAAAGAACAAAAGAAAGGGAAAAAAAAACTACAAATTTAAAACAATTAACAAAATGGCAATAAAAACATACATATTGATAACTACCTTAAATGTAACCTGACTAAATGCTTCAATCAAAATACAGAGTGGCTGAATGGATAAAAAAAAAAATTACGTATATATATGCTGCCTGCAAGAGACTCACTTCAGATCTAGAGACCATACAGGCTGAAAGTGAGGGGATGGAAAAAGGTATTCCATGCAAATGGAAACCAAAAGAAAACCAGAGTAGCAACACCTAGACAAAATAGACTTTAAAATAAAGACTGTTATAACAAACAAGACGGATGCTACATAATGATCAAGGGATCAATCCAAGAAGAAGATACAACAATTGTAACTATACATGCCCCCAGCATAGGGGCACGTCAATATATAAGGCAAATGTTAACAGCCATAAAAGGGGAAATCTATCATAACACAACAATAGTAGGGGAATTTAATACTCCACTTACATCAGTGGACGGATCATCCAGACAGAATATCGATAGGGGTAAACTGGGCTTAAATAACACATCAGACCAAATGAACTTAATTAACATTTATAGAGCATTCCACCTGAAGGCAACAGAATACACATTCTTTTCAAGTGCACATGGAACATTCTTCAGGCTAGAACACATGCTAGGCCACAAAACAAGCCTCAGTAAATTTAAGAAAACTGAAATCTTATCAAGCACCTTTTCCAACCATAATACTGCGAGGCTAAAAAATCAACAAGAAAAAAATTGTAAAAAAAACCCAAACACATGGAGGCTAAACAATATGCTACTAAACAATTAAGGATCACTGAAGAAATTAAAGAGGATACAAAAAACTATATACAGACAAATGAAAATGAAAACACGAAGATCCAAAACCTGTGGGACACAGCAAAAGCAGTTCTAAGAGGGAAGTTAATAGCAATACAAGCTTACCTCAGAAAACAAGAAAAATCTCAAAGAACCTAACCTTACACCTAAAGCAAACAGAGAAAGAACAAAACCCAAAGTTAGTAGAAGGAAAGAAATCATAAAGATCATAAAATAAATAAACAAAATAGAGACTAAAAAAATAGAAAAGAGCAGTAAAACAAAAAGCTAGGTTTTTAAAAAATAACCAAAATTGATAAAATCTTAGCCAGACTCACCAAGTAGAAAGGGAAAGGGCCCAAATCAATAAAATGAGAAATGAAAAGGAGACATTACAACTGACACGCAGAATACAAAGGACCATAAGAGACAACTACGAACAACTATATGCCAATAAAATGGACAACCTAGAAGAAATGGACAATTCTTAGAAAAGTACATGATGCCAAGACTGAACCAGGAAGAAACAGAAAATGTGAAAAGACTAATTACCAGTACAGAAATTGAATCAGTAATTTAAAAACTCGAACGAAGGTTCAGGACCAAATGGCTTCACAGGTGAATTCTACCAAACATTTAGAGAAGAGTTAAATACCTATCCTTCTGAAACTATTCCAAAAAACTGCAGAGGAAGGAACACTTCTGAACTCATTCTATGAGACCAGCATCACTCCTATACCAAAACCAGACAAAGATATCACAAAAAAAGGAAAATTACAGCCAATATTACTGATGAATATAGATGCAGAAATCCTCAATAAAATACTAGCAAACCGAGTCCAACAGTTACATTAAAAGGACTGTACACCATGATCAAGTGGGATTTATTGCAGGGATGCAAGGATTTTTCAATATACACAAATCAATCAATGTGATACACCACGTTAATAAACTGAAGAGTAAAACCATATGATAACCTCAACAAATGCAGGAAAAGGTTTTGATAAAATTCAAAACCCAATCATGATTTAAACTCTCCAGAAAGCAGGCACAGAGGGAACATTATAAAGGCCATACATGACAAACCCATAGCTAACATCATACTCAATGGTGAAAAGCTGAAAGCATTTCCTCTAGGATCAGGAAGAGAAGGATGTCCACTTTTGCTACTTTTATTCAATATTGTTTTGGAAGTCCTAGCCAAAGCAATCAAAGAAGAAAAATAAAAGGAATCCAAATTGAAAAGGCAGTAAAACTGTCACTTTTGGCAGATGGCATGATACTATACACAGAAAATCCTAAACATGCTACTAGAAAACTACTAGAGCTCAGCAATGACTTTGGTAGTTTCAGGATACAGAATTAATATGCAGAAGTCTGCTGCATTTCTATACAGTAACAATGAAAGATCAAAAAGAGAAAAGAAGGAGACAATCCCATTTACCACTGCAACAAAAAGAGTAAAATACCTACGAATAAACCTACCTAAGGAAGCAAAAGACCTGTACTCTGAAAACTATGACACTTATGAAAGAAACGGAAGGTGACATAAAAAAATAGAAAGATACAGTGTGTTCTTGGATTGGAAGAATCAATAGTGTTAAAATGACCATACTACCCAAGGCAATATACAGATTCAATGAAATCTCTATCAAAATACCAATGACGTTTTTCATATAACTAGAACAAATAATTTTAAAATTTGTATGGAAGTACCAGAGACCTAAGAGCCAAAAAATCTTGAAAAAGATGAACAGAGCTGGAAGAATTATGCTCCCTGCCTTCAGACTATACTACAAAGCTACAGGCATCAAAACAGTATGGTACTGGCACAAAAAAAGACACATAGATCAACAGAACACGATAGAGAGCCCAGAAATAAGCCCACGCACTTATGGTCAATTAATCTACAACAAAGGAGGCAAGAATATGCAATAGAGAAAGGACAGTTTTTTCAATAAGTCATGCTGGGAAGACTGGAAAGCTGCATGTAAAAGAATAAAATTAGAATATTCTCTAACAGTATATACAAAAATAAACTCAAATGGATTAAAGACCTAAATGCAAGACTAGATACTATAAAACTCCTAGAGGAAAACCCAAGCAGAACACTCTTTGACACAGATCGCAGCAGTATTTTTTTGGAGCTGTCTCCTAAGGTAAAGGAAACAAAAGCAAAAACAAACGGAACCTAATTAAACTTAAAAGCTTTTTCACAGCAAAGCAAACCATCACCAAAATGAAAAGACAAACTACTGAGTGAGAAAAAAAATTTGCAAATGATATTACCGATAAGGGATCTAACATATATAAACAGGTTGTACAACTCAACATCAAAAAAAAAAAAAACAACACAATTAAAAAATGGGCAGAAGAACTGAATAGACATTTTTCCAAAGAGGAAATGAAGATGGCCAACAGGCACATGAAAAGATGCTCACCATTGCTAATCATCAAAGAATTGCAAATCAAAACCAAAATGAGGTATCACCTCACACCCGTCAGAATGGCTACCATCAAAAAGAACACAAATAACAAATACTGGCAAGGATACGGAGAAAAGGGAACCCTCCTACATTGCTGATAGGAATGTAAGTTGGTGAACCCACTGTGGAAGTCAGTATGGAGGTTTCTCAAAAAACTAAAAATAGAACTGCCATATGACCAGCAATTCCACTTCTCCATATATACCTGAAGAAAACAAAAGCACTAATTTGAAAAGATACATGCACCCCAATGTTCATAGCAGCATTTTTACAATTGCCAAGATATGGAAGCAACTTAAGTGCCCATCAACATATGAAAGGATAAAGAAGATGTGATACACACACACACACACACACACACACACACAGTGGAATGCAATACTACTCACGCATAAAAAAATGAAATTTTTGCATCTGCAGCAACATGAATGGACTTGGAGGGCATTATGCTAAGTGAAATAAGCCAGACAAAGACAGACAAGTACTGTATGATATCACATATGTGCAATCTAAATACAACAAACTAGTGAATATAACTAAAAAAAAAAGATTGCTCACAGATACATAGAACTAGTGGTTACCAGTGGAGAGGGGAGGGGCAAATAGGGATGGGAGAGTGGGAAGTACACAGTATGGTGTAAGATAGGCTCAAGGATATATTGTACAACACAGGGTATATAGTCAATATTTTGTAATAACTGTAAACAGAAAGTATCCTTTAAAAATTGAATAAAATTTAACAAAAAAACCCCTAAATAGCATATGTTTATTTTCACATGATTTACCTTTTTTCTTAAAAGTATGATTTAAAAGAAGTCTAGGTATTTGAGATTGAAAAAAATTCCATTATCTAGTTAAAGTTATGCTATAATGAAGATGAATAGAGAAGATATTTTAGATTAAATCCTGAATATTCCTTGGGTTTTATAGAAGCAAAACAGGGTAGACTCTTTGGGCACTAACCATAACAGCCTGAACTTGGAACAATCAGAGAGAGAAAACCTGAACAAAGTAAGTTGTTGGCAGGTCACACTTAATAACCTACTATTTAAATGCTTAAAACGGTTAGACTCAACCCTCACCATGGCCAGTATCCCCTGCCACTCTGCTGTGAGTTTGTGCTGCTTGTCCAGATGTCATTCTTAAACACTTAAACACATATTCCCAAAACCAAGTTACTTGGACCATATGGTTGATCCAGAACTACTAATTTATTTACTTAATTTTTTTTTTTATATGTGTATGGTGGAGGCGGCTGTTATACCGACTGACTAAAAAGGAGGGACAGATGGTAAAGCCAGATGAAATACCAAGGTTAAAATATTCATGACCACGATTCCTCATGAGATTGAACACAAATCCAGACAGGATCTCCTACTAGATATTCTGAAGTTGGAGACTTTTCACCATTCCTTCTAAAACTATATTTATCAGGTTATCTCCATGTTTTCCTATTCATGATCCTTTCACTCCAAGCAGACTGGTTTCCTTACTGCCTGCTAATCATCCCTTATATAGCCCTGCCTTTATATTTTTGCTCATGCCACCAACTTTGCTTGTGATGCCATCCTTAATGTTTTTGCTGATCCAAATCTGACCATCATCCAAGACCAAGATCTGGCTGTCGATCAACTGAATACTTCCTGACCATCCTGGCCTGTTACCAATCTTTCCCTCTCGTAGATACTATAGTGTTCACTGTCTATACATGCCATTTAGTAATTGTATCATCTCTTTTATAAAGTTAATTTTTTTATCCCCAGGTTTCTCTTTGCAAAAAGTTGTGTGCTTTTGTGCTCTTTTATACCTTCTGGTACCCACTATATGCCTAGTTCTTCATCTTACACACAGCTGGTATTCTACAAATATTTGATTGATGGAAAACACAGGTAGTAGTATTTTATTTCTAATGAAAACAAATTCATGTTTTAAGGGAATGTAATGATTTTTTTCTTAAACAAAGCACCATAATGTCAACATTGTTAACCATGGCCCTAGGGGCTGCAGTTTTGTACTGTATTATTTTTCTGTTTAAAAATTAATAATCTTGTACCATAGCCACTGCCTTTTAAAATTTACTGGCATTGATTAGGGTCCACTCTGGACTGTGAAGGATAGCTTTGATTTGGGGCTTGGTGTTACAGTAGCAGTTGACTGGAGAAACAAAGTGAAGGTTTGTCAATGGGTCAAAACACTGAGAATATTAATAATACATTCAGATTGTAATTTTCATCTTCAGAACAAAAATGAGGACATTAACAAAGACCATAGGGACCTCAAAACTGATACACATTCATTTAACAAAGAAGGCATTTTCTGAGACATAGACTTGTACTGCAAGAATTCACAATCAGTGCTCCGGTATATTGGCTCTGAAGTATATTTAGTATACATACTAAAGTATATTTGTTATACTTACTCCATATAAGTTTCAGGGGAATTTGTCAGACAACTGTTTACCTGCTTTTCTTTGCAGTCCTTTTTTCTCCTAGTCCTATTTTTTGGATCTTTTACCCCAACCCATCAGTGCCCTCTGGGGCCAGCACCCTCTCCTTACAAATGACTGAGTTTCCTCTTTTCTCCATGCCTAACTCCACACACTAAGTGCAGCCACTCTTTCCAACAGTTGGCAGTTTGATCTTTTCCAGCATAGGGCTACCTCAGCCAGCAGCTATATTCATAGACTATATGATGCAAAATACAATAGTATTTATTTTCTATAATCCAAAGGCTACTCAATAATCTCTTTTTGAATTGTGCAGTAAGAGGAGAGAATTTTTGGAGATTCCCAGATCTTTCTTTTATGCCACCATCTAGTATTTTTTGGAAATAAAGATATACCTGATCATAAATTAAGGATAAAAGCATTTTTAACATATTTTCCCTTGACTAATGATAAGCAAACTCAGGATTCATCATTGTATTCATCATCACCAAAGGACTCAGACTCTAATACTCTAATAATGTCATTTTAAAACAAGAGTGCCTGAGCTATTGACCCAAACGACACTAGATTTTCTGTTACATTAACTGACTGCATGCGAAATGCATTCAAATTCTCTACAAATTAGTTTTAAAGATTAAAATTTTCTCTGTACCAATACCTTTTAAAAAGTCCAATACTGAGGGGAGAAGTCAGGGTGGTGAGGGAGTAAGAGGATGTGGAGTTCATCTCTTCCCACAAATGCATCAAGAATACATCTACAAATGGAACAATTCTCACAGAGCACCTGCTGAACACTAGCAGAGGACCTTGTACACCTAAAAGGACAAGAAAGATCCCTGCATAACCAGGTAGGACGAAAGAAAGAAGAAGGGAAAAGGAAGGTGAGAGGAAGAGGGAAGAGACCTATGCCCCTGGGGGGGAGCTGAAGGAGAGGAGAGGTTCCCACATCCAGGGAAGCCCTCTCACCAGTGGGGAGAGAAATTGGGACAGAAGGGGCGCTTCGGGGGCTACTGGATGAGAGTGCAGCAACTGGTCTGTGGCAGGCAGGACAAAGTGGGACCTACACAGATGGTCCGTGCCACAGGCCTGCACCCCCCAGCCTGAGAGGTGTGTACACCTATGTGGACAGGGAGGGGCTGGGTGCTGGAATATGGAGTTTGGAGAGCAGACCCAGGGAAAGGATTGCTGTTGGATTCCAGCAGACAGCCTGAAAGGACGAGACTGAGGAAATCTGCAACCAGGAATGCTTGTGGAGGAAACCCAGACAGCTACAGAAGCAAAGCACCATGGTTGAGTGATGTGCAAAGGGCAGGGCCACCATTGCAGCCTCTCTTCTGATGCATCGGCCCCTGCCTCCCCGGGCACTAGGAAGGACTCCCACCAGGGTGGGTGCTCTTGCAACCCTGGCGGCAGCTGCCTCTTCCTCTGTGCCCCATCCCTGCTGGGGTGGGTTCTCTTGTGCCCCCAGCTACCGCCTTCTCCGTGCCCCCTCCTTGCTGGGGTGGACTTGTGTGCTCTAGGAGTAGACCTCTGTGGGTGGCCCACAGACAGAACTGGGGCTGAAACCACAGCTGAGCCCCAGGGACTGTGCAACTAAAGAAAAAAAGCTGAAATCTCTCCCCACAACTGCACAAACCACAGACTGACACCCGCGAGACCAGCGTTGTAAACTCAGCACCTGAAGAACATCTGAACAGACGAGTACTCCTGCAGCCAAGATGGGTCTAGCTTTAGCAGTTGTAGACTTTGTGGGCATGTACCTGTGGGGGTTGGGTCAGGCTAGAGTCTGAGCTGCCCCCACAGCACCCACAGTGGGTCCAGATCCATGATTACTGCAATCCTGGGACCTGAATTCAGTGGATCTATGCTGGTGGCCTGGTGAAAACGTCTGAGAGACACCAGGGCCAACTGCCAGCATACTCATGGTTAAGGTGGGGCCGAAAGCAGTGCCAACAACAGTGTAATCGGAGAGCTTGCACAATGGGTGAAAGGTGACACAACAGAGCACACCCACAGGTGAATAGCTCCAGAGGAGGAATACTCAGTGGCTTCTCTCCCAGTGGGAGTGCTTCAATCCCACCTAGCTAACACCGCAGATCAGAACACAGCTACTAAACAGATCTGGGGGCCTCTACTCCAACAACTAGGGAGCAGATCCCACCCCTGACAGTGCAGTGACAACCACAGTGCAAAGGGGAGGCTCTGTTCAATATTCAGTGCAGGTTCTGGTCACCACAACATCAGTCACACCTCCTATCAAGAGGATAATGGCCATGATACACGGAGGAAAGAGGTGGCAGACATCTATACTATAAAAACAGCCCTCACACCAAAAAATATTAAACCCACGCAGGCTACACAAGGATGTTTGCACGTAAAAATAGCCCTCCAAGACAGTCTGAGGGTCTGGCACTGGAAGGAGAAAACCCCAGAGCATTTAGTCTTCAAGGCCAGTGGGACTTGAGTGCCAGGGGCTCCACAGGACTGGGGGAAACAGAGACTCCACTCTTGGAGGGCACACACAAGGTCTCACATGCATGGGACCCAGCACAAAGCAGTACCTCCATAGGAACCTAGACTAGACCTACCTAGGGGTCTTGGAGGGTCTCCTGGGGAGGTGAAGGTCGATTCTAGCTCACTGTGGGGGCAATGACACTGGTAGCAGATGCCCCAGGGAATACTGATTGGAGTGAGCTCTCCCAGAGGTCCACATTTCAGCACCAAGACCCAACCCCACCCAACAACGTACAGGCTCCAGTGCTGGAAAGCCTCAGGCCAAACAACCAACAAGACAGAAAACACAGTCCCACCCATCAGAAGACAGGCTGCCTAAAGTCATACTGAGCTCACAGCCACCTTAAAACACTCCCCTTGACATGGCCCTGCCCAACAGAGGGACAAGACCCAGCTCCACAAACCAGAGGACAGGCACCAGTCCCTCCCACCAGGAAGCCTACAGAAACACCAGGATCAATCTCACCCACCAGGGAGTGGACACCAGAAGCAAAAGACTATGATCCTGTAGCCTGTGGAAAGGAGACCACAAACACAGAAAATTAGACAAAATGAGATGACAGAGAAGTATGCTGCAGATGAAAGAACAAGAAAAAACCCCACAAGAACAACTAAATAAAGAGGAGATAGGCAATCTACCTGGAAAAGAATTCAAGGTAATGATAGTAAAGATGATTCAAAATCTTGGAAAAAGAATGGAGGCACAGACTGAGAAGATACAAGAAATGTTTAAGAAAGAGATAGATAGAAGATTTAAAGAACAAACAGAGATGAACAAGGCAATAACTGAAATGAAAAATACACTAGAAAGAATCAATAGCAGAGTGAGCGAGAAGACGGAGTGGAGGAAACCACTGCCACGGAACAGAATAAAGAAAAAAGAATGAAAAGAAATGAGGACAGTCTCAGAAACCTCTGGGACAACATGAAATACACCAACATTCACATATAGGGGTCCCAAGAGAAGAAGAGAGAGGGAAAGGGCTTGAGAAAATATTTGAAGAGATTATAGCCCAAAACTCCCTAACATGGGAAAGGAGCCAGTCACCCAAGTCCAGGAAGCACAGAGAGTCCCACATGGGCTAAACACAATGAGAAACATGCCGAGACACATATTAATCAAACTGACAGAAAGTAAATACAAAGAAAAATATTGAAAGCAACAAATAACATACAAGGGACTCTCCATAAGGTTATCAGCTGATTTTTCAGCAGAAAGTCTGCAGACCAAAAGAGGGCAGCATGATATATTTAAACTGATGAAAGGGGAAAACTTACAACCAAGAATAGTCTACCCAGCAAGGCTCTCATTCAAATTTGACAGAGAAATCAAAAGCTTTACAGAAAAGCAAAAGGTAAGAGAATTTGGCCCCACCAAACCAGCCTTACAACAAATGCTAAAGGAACATCTCTAGGAAGGGGAAAAAAAAGAGGTTACAACTAGAAACAAGAAAATCACAAATGGGAAAGCTCACTGGTAAAGGCAAACATAAAAGTTGTAGTAGGAAATCACCCCCACACAACTATATCAAAATCAGCAACCATGAGAAGAGGAGAGTACAAATGCAGGAAATGGGAATTGCATGTGAAATTAAGAGACCAGAAACTTAAAACAAATATATATATATATATATATATATATATATATATATATATATAGACTGCTGTATGAAAACATCATGGGAAATGCAAACCAAAAAACTGCGATACACACAAAAGAAAAAACAACCCAAACACAACACTAAAGGTTGTCATCAAACCACAAGAAAAAAAGAAAGAAAGAGGAAAGGAAGAGAAAAGACGTAAAGAAACAAACCCAAAACAATTAAGAAAATGGCAACATACATATTGATAATCACCTTTAAGGTAAATGGATTAAATGTTCCAACCAAAAGACACAGACTGGCTGAATGGATTCAAAAACAAGACCCATATATGTATGCTGTCTAAAAGAGACCAACTTCAGACCTAGGGACACATATGGACTGAAAGTGAGAGGATGGAAAAGGTATTCCATGCAAATGGAAATCAAAAGAAAGCTGGAGTAGCAATACTCATATTAGACAAAATAGACTTTAAAATAAAGACAGTTACAAGAGACAAGGAAGGACACTATGTAATAATTCAGGGATCAATCCAAGAAGAAGATATGACAAATGTAAATATAAACGTATCCAATGTAGGAGCATCTTAATATATAAGGCAAAAGCTAACAGCCATAAATGGGGAAATTGGCAGTAACACGATAATAGTGGGGGACTTTAACAACCCACATACACCAATGGACAGATCATCCAGACAGAAAATTAACAAGGAAACACAAGCCTTAAATGACACAGCAGACCAGATAGACTTAATTGATATTTATATGACATTCCATCTGAAAGCAACAGAACACACTTTCTTTTCAAGTGCACATGGAACAGTCTCCAGGATAGATCATATCTTGGGCCACAAATCAAGCATTGGCAACTTTAACAAAATTGAAATCATATCAGTCATCTTTTCAGACCGCAATGCTATGAGATTAAAAATCAATTACAGAAAAAAAAACTGTAAAAATCACAAACATATGGAGGCTAAACAATATATTACGAAACAACCAAAGGATCACTGAAGAAATCAAAGAGGAGATCAAAAAATACCTAGAGACAAATGACAACAAAAACATGATGATACAAAACCTATGGGACATGGCAAAAGCAGTTCTAAGCAGGAAGTTTATAGCAATAAAATCTTACTTCAGGAAACAAGAAAAATCTCAAACAACCTAACCTTACACCTAAAGCAACTAGAGAAAGAAGAACAACCTAAATCCAAAGTTAGCAGAAAAAATCATAAAGAACAGAGCAGAAACAAATGAAACAGAGATGAAGAAAACAATAGAAAAGATCAATGAAACTAAAAGCTGGTTCTTTGAAAAGATAAACAAAATTGATAAACCTTAACCAGATTCATCAAGAAAAAAAGGGAGACAACTCAAATCAATAAAATTAGAAATGAAAAAGGAGAAGTTACAACGAACACCACAGAAATACAAAGAATCGTAAGGGACTACTACAAGCAACTATATGCTAATAAAATGGACAACCTTGAAGAAATGGACAAATTCTTGGAAGGGTACAACCTTCCAAGACTGAGGGAGAAATAGAAAATATGAAAGGACCAATCACAAGTACTGAAATTGAAACTGTGATTTAAAAAGTCCCAACAAACAAAAGTCCAGGACCAGATGGCTTCACAGGTGAATTCTATCAAGCATTTGAGAAGAGTTAACACCTATCTTTTTGAAACTCTTCCCCAAAATTGCAGAGTAAGGAACATTCCCAAGCTCATTCTATGAGGCCATCATCACCTTGATACCAAAACCAGACGAAGATACCACCAAAAAAAAAAAAAAAATTACAGGCCAATATCACTGATGAACATAGTCGCAAAAATCCTCAACAAAATACTAACAATCAGAATCCAACAACACATTAAAAGGATCATGCACCATGATCAGGTGGGATTTATCCCAGGGACGCAAGGATTCTTCAATATCTTCAAATCAATTAGTGTGATACACCACATTAACAAACTGAAGAATAAAAACCATATGATCATTTCAATAGATGCAAAAAAGCTTTTGACAAAATTCAAACTCAGGTATGATGAAAACTCTCCAGAAAGAGGGCATACCTCAACATAATAAAGGCCACATATGAGAAACACACAGCAAACATCATTCTCAACAGTGAAAAGCTGAAAGCATTTCCTCTAAGATCAGGCTCAAGACAAGGATGTCGATTGTTGCCACTTTTATTCAACGTAGTTTTGGAAGTCCTAGCCACAGTAATCAGAGAAGAAAAAGAAATAAAAGGAATCCAAATTGGAAAAGGAGAATTAAAACTGTCACTGTTAAAAAAAAAAAGCAAAAAAACCCCCATAAAAACTGTCACTGTTTGCAGATGACATGATACTACACATAGAAAATGCTACCAGAAAACTACTAGCGCTCATCAATGAATTCGGTAAAGTTTCAGGATACAAAATTAATACACAGAAATCTCTTGTATTCCTATACACTAACAACGAAAGATCAGAAAGAGAAATTAAGGAAACAATCCCATTTACCATCACATCAAAAGAATAAAATGCCTAGGAATAAACCTACCTAAGGAGGCAAAAGATCTGTACTCAGAAAACTATAAGGTACTGATGAAATAAGTCAAAGATGACACAAACAGATGGAGAGGTATTCCATGTTCTTGGATTGGAAGAATCAATATTGTCAAAATGACTGTACTACCCAAAGCAATCTACAGATTCAGTGCAACCCCTATCAAATTAGCAGTAGCATTTTTCACAGAATTAGAACGAAAAATTTTACAATATGTATGGAAAGACAAAATAACGAAAACAATCTTGCAAAAGGAAAAAAAAAACAAATGGAGCTGGAGGAATCAGGCTCCCTAACTTCAGACTATACTACAAAGCTACAGTCACCAAAACACTATGGTACTGGCACAAACACAGAAATATAGATCAATGGAACAGGACAGAAAGTCCAGAGATAAACCCACATACCTATGGTCACCTAATCTATGACAAAGGAGAGGCAAGAATATACAATGGAGAAAAGACAGTCTCTTCAATAAGTGGTGCTGGGAAAACTGGACAGCTATACATAAAAGAATGAAATTAGAACATTCTCTAACACCACACACAAAAATTAACTCAAAATGGATTAAAGATATACATGTAAGGCCTGAGACTATAAAACTCTTAGAGGAAAACACAGGCAGAAACCTCTCTGACATAAATTGTAGCAATATCTTTTCTAACCCACCTCCTAGAGTAATGAAAATAAAAACAAAAATAAACAAATGGGACCTAAGTAAACTTAAAAGCTTTTGCACAGCAAAGGTAACCACAAACAAACTGAAAAGACAATCCACCGAATGTGAGAAAATATTTGCAAACAAAGTGATCAACAAGGGATTAATCTCCAATATATATAAACAGCTCATGCAGCTCAATATCAAAAAAAAAAACAAACCCAATCAGTAAATGGCTGGAAGATCTAAACAGACATTTCTCCAAAGGAGACATACAGATGGCCAAGAGGCACATGCCAAGATGCTTAACACCACTAATCATTAGAGAAATGCAAATCAAAACCATAATGAGGTATCACCTCACACTGGTCAGAATGTCCAGCATCAAAGAATCTATAAACTATAAATGCTGGAGAGGGTGTGAAGAAAAGGGAACCCTCCTACACTGTTGGTGGGAATGTAAATTGGTATGACCATTATGCAGAACAGTATGGAGGTTCCTTAAAAAACCAAAAACTGAGCTACCATGTGATCCAGCAATCCCACTCCTGGGCATATATCCTGAGAAAACCATAAATCGAAAAGATACATGCACTCCAATGTTCACTGCAGCACTATTCACAATAGCCAGGACATAGAAGCAACCTAAGTGTCCATCGACAGAGGAATGGATAAGAGGATGTGGTACATACATACAATGGAATATTACTCAGCCATAATAAGAATGAAATAATGCCATTTGTAACAACATGGACGAACCTGGAGATTATCATACTAAGTGAAGTAAGTCAGACAGAGAAAGACAAATATCGTATGATATCACTTATATGTGGAATCTAAAAAATGGTACAAATGAACTTATTTACAAAACAGAAATAGAATCACAGATATAGAAAACACACTTATGGTTACCAGTAGGGAAAGGGAGGGTGGGATAAATTGGGAGGTTGGGATTGACATATACACACTAGTATATATAAAATAAGATAACTAAGAAGGACCTACTGTATAGCACAGAGAACTCTCTCTACTCAATACTCTGTAATGACCTATATGGGAAAAGAATCTAAAAGTGATTGTATATATGTGTATGTATAACTGATTCACTTTGCTGTACACCAGAAACTATCACAATATTGTAAATCAACTACACTCCAATAAAATTTTTTTTAAAAATTAAAAAAACCCAATATCTTTCTTCCGAGCCCTGTTAACTGTGGAGGCTATGAAAATTCCATCTCTAGAACCCAGTGCATCTCTTTACTACATACCTGAAAATCCACTGCTGCTGGTAATAGTTTTAATATATATTTTTAAATATATGTTTTCTGTGACATTGATAGCTCTTTGCTTGAACTGCAATGGAAACTGGTTGACTAATTCTATTTCCTTTTTTTCTACCCCTACTACTTCTCTATTTATCCCACTAGTTAAGAAAAAGGAGGTGAGAAATTGTCAGAATAAGTAGTCCACATGCCAGAAACATCAGACAAAAGGGTATGGCATTTGAGATGACTTGGTGGGATGCAAATGCTAGAGATATTGGAATACTTATTTCCATGCTTTACAGTTTTTAGAGAAGGGCCATATCTTCCCAGTGGATTTGGCAGAACATTTCCACCAAGGGATGCAATCTGTTGGAAATCCTTTTTTTCAACAAGATTCTCTGGTTCTGTCTTGGTCACCACCCCAGCAAAATTTGCAGATATTTTTTCAGTGGCTGTCTAGCCCCACTCCAAGTATAATGAAGTAGTCATTCATTCAGTAAGCTAAAGAATCAGAAACATTTTTGGTAAGGTTGGCAATACACACTACTGTCCATCTTTTACTACTATATTGAGATGTTTTCTGTGCATCCCTCTACAGCAATCATTGAAAACATGCTATTTTCTTCTGCACACTATAGAAAGATTTCACAATTAAGCATTATAGCTTATTGTCCCTGGAAAATAATTTATTGAAGAACAAAGAATTAAAACCTGTGACTACCTAATTTTTTACGTTTGTTACAACAATTAATGGGCATAAGATCATCATATAAAATAAGATGTTTACTGAATGTTTATATGTTTCTTTAAAATATAAATAAGCCTATATTCAGTAAACATTCATCCATAGTTGCCACTGCATACAGTCTAGCATTTATTTCTTGTTGCTTTTAAGACTACCACAAATAAACCTTTACCCTTAGAATTTTTTCAAATACAAAATGTACTATTAGTCTTCAACTGTACAGACCTGATGCAAATAATATATCTTAGATATAGTATTAGTTTGAAAACAAAACAGAAAAAAATACATATGAACAACAAAAATATCTCTGCATATATTTTAAAAAATTATCTGTGGTACATGATTAAACTCTATGTAGATTGACCAAAACCTTAATAATGGTCATGAGTCAGAACCTTATCAATCTTCTAGAGTGGTTCTGACTGAAAGCCAGCAGAGCAAATTCAATCAAGATTGAGAAGGATGTAGTGGAAATGAAAGAGGGAACAGTCTGGTATTGAGGTAGAAGCTTATCACCGATTTAGGATAGTCCTGCTTTTTTTTTCTTCTTAAATTTACAATTTCCTATTTTCTGATATAATTTTCTAAAATTACAATTTTCTATATTTTCTCCAGGGCATGAGTATTAAATGAAATTGTTATTTAAAATATGTGAAACTCAATGACAATAGCAAATCTCAAGAGTTAAACATCAAACAAAAGGAGTGATTAACAGTACCTCTATGCCAAGAGGAATAAGTAGAGTCATCAAGCTGGCCTCTATATAGTTATGACATCTTGCACCTGTACTTACATGCCCTTTAAAAAATTTACTTGGAAATGTAATATAGGCACTCACAGAAAAGGAATAAAACATATATTCACAGAAGAGATTCACAAGACAAGTCAAATTCTCCCTTTTTTGACTACCATTCCTTCCTCTTTCTCCACTTTTAACCATGTTTGCTCTTAATTCTTATTATTAGTGCTTCTTGATTTATCACCTCTAGACACTCTATAGATTCTCATCTATAAAATGTGATGAGTTATGCACACTTACCCTACCACCCTCTCTCCACTTCTCTCTTCAACTCACCTTACTTTGAATTCTTCTCATGTTAACACTTATCAGTGTAATATTCAATAATATTCTTAATCCTTTATTTTTGGGTCCACTACCTTTACTCTCTATCAGCTGGATTCCCATATTGTAAGATGAGAAACATTAGCCTACCCACATCTCTATACCCGCTCTTCCTTACCTCCTGACTCTGTTATCTATGTCATCATTTAATATTGCCAAGTTTTATAATATATATTCTCCTCTGTAAATATATCAAAGTCTTCTGTGTGTCTAGTTTTATTCTAAACCTTGAATACCACTGACTAGAATGTATGATATGATTGTGTAGGAATGATCAATTGTACAACCAACTTGTATGACTGTATCTGTAGGAAAAGTAATATAATCTTATTGTCACTAAATCTGTGCCACTTGAAGAATGTTCCAAGCATCAAAGTCCAACGGTTTATCTTACTCAATGCTCCAAAAAAAATTGCTCAAAATAGTTGAAAATTGTAGTTTGTTTTTTGCAAAACCATGATTTTACCACATTGCACTTTTTGCAAAGTTTTTAATTGCCTTTCTTTCTTATTTTTGGTAGAAGAGATATTAAGAGCTTCCACTTTTCCAATAATTAGAATTTACTATATTCTTGAAGACATTCTTCATTCTCATGTAAATCAATACTTTCTGGTTTTTCTGAAAAACTATAATTCTGGGGGTCCACTGAACCCCTAAGTTACTTCTGTTTGTTAAATCCCGTGTCTTTCTTGGATTTTTGTTTAATTTTGCTGCAATAATTTAATTTTTCTTTTTGTTCTTAAAAATAGGTACATGGGAGATGAACTTTTTTAGATTTTGCAGATTTTAAAATATGTTTTTGTCTTAAATTTATTGATAGTTTGGTTGGGGGCACAAAGTAATTTCTGGGTTCTAAATCATTTTCACTCAGAATTCCTAGTAGCATAATTATGTTAATAAAAAGACTGATTTAACTCAGATTCGTATCTTTTCACTGGCAACATATGTGCTCAATGCAAGCCTTTTAACGCCATCTCTGTATCTTTGATACTTGTACCAATCTATCCAGGTGTGAGTCTTCTTCCTCTCTACATACACAATTTGTGACTAAGACGAAAGTCTCTCAGGCAAGACTATGTTCTAGAGCTGGGTGTGCCACTAAATGGTGGGACCTCCTGTAAGTTAAAAACTGAACCATATTTCACTTTATTCAGTTTTAAAATGATAACCGTTTAACTCTTAGGTTAATAATAAACATATCATAGAATTGTTGGAAAAATTTAAACAGCACATTTAAAGAACTCAGAAAACATTAACTATTATTTCATTTTCCTCAGCACTCAGCAGATCCTTTCAATCTGAATGCATTCTGGGCCTTACCTTAGCTCATTTTTTTCTCTGATAATTTCTTCCCGTCTATTAACATAGCTTTCCCTTCCTGGACCTCCTATTAAGTAGATATTGTTCTTTCAGGATTGATTTTCCACACCTTTCATTATTTTTTTCAAGCTGCGTGTTTCGTTCTTTATCTTGGTATATTTTCTTAATCATGATTACTAGAACAGTGATTTTGCTTGTTTTGTCTTGAAGCAAGTATTTTCCATTTTCAAGAAACTTTTCTTGTTATCTGGTAAGATACAAGATGACAGCCTGTTCTTGTTTATTTGAATCCAATTTGCTTAAAATTTAATTTATATTAATTTAAATTGGTGGATACTAATTAGAATTCTTAAAATGTCCCTTTCTTTTCCATGAATTAAATGTTTTCACTCCTATTTTTAGTTGCTCCACTTGTTCATCTTGGTCCTTTGTCTTATTTGTTTTTTTGGTTTTATTTTTATCAAATGTCAGGTGTTTGCTGGTTGTGTATTAATATTTATGGATAAGAACGATATTGATTGATATATCGATATATAAATGGTTCTGGTTTTCTCTCCATTTAGTGAGTCCATTCCTCCCATACTCTTTTCCCCTAAATAGAAGGAATTACTATGGGCTCCACGTAACAGGGTCTACTGAGGTGCAGGTTTCCCTTTGGGATGACCAATGGAGGTGTAGAGAGAGGCATACTCTGTCCCCCCATATTAATAGAGTGAAAAGTTTATTTTGGAAATGGAGGATTAGCATATTTCCCACTTGATCCCTCTACCTTTCCTTTTTCTCCTTCATCCCACCACATCTCTGCCTGGAGTTGCCTCCAACTCTGCTTTGCTTTTCTCTCATCGTCACCATACACACTAGGGTTTTTAGCTTTCCCCAGAATTTACCTGGTTTTAACCTGGACATCAAGCATCCTGCTGAGATCTCCACATGCGGGTAATGGTGACAGAGCCACCACGAGTGTTTTAATTCCAGAGCTATTTGAAATCTTGATTCAGAATATAAAGATGTTATTCAGTCTACTTTCTGCTGGCTTCAGGGCAAAAGGGCAGGTTTGTGGCACAGGTCAGATACAGATCAATGCTTTATGGCGTTCTTCCTTTGGCCAACCCAGAGCCAGTTTGCATACCATCTTCCTGTCCGTTTGCCCCAAGCCCCATATTTAGATGGCCCTGGATCACTCTCTGGTATATGGAGCTTTTCCTGAGGACTCCCATTGGAGTGGCCTCTGCATATAAGGGGTGCCTCCAGATTGATTTCTCTTTTTGCAGTTTCAGATTCAGTTGCCACAATGGTGATCAGTGGAGTTGAGGAATTCGCCCCTATAATTTTTCTCCCTCTCATGCCCATGCTGCTCCAGTTTGCAGGACTGGGCTATTGCTTAGTGTTACCTTGACCCTGAAACACATTCATGTCTGCCTGTTAGCTCCCTGTGGACAACTCTCCTGAACAGAAGCCACTGCCCATGTGGTTTCCGGCCAAAATGTTCCCGCAACCCGTTCCCATCACTATCCTTTGTCAATATCCTTTGGGGATCCTGGGCCCTTCCATTCACTGCCAAAACCACCTATCAACTTGGATTTGGTGCCTGGACATCATGGAAGGAATGTTATTATTGGTTTACCACCCAGATCTGCTCCAATTCAACCCTCCCCCTCCTTCCGCCACCATTGTACTGCTCCGTAAGTCCTGGGATATGATACATACCTCCATCAGACCCCACTGTTATTCAGTACTTCTGTTATACCAGATTTATTTTCTAAAAATATTCAATGGTAAGGAAATTTAGTTTTTCTCCTTTGGGCTCAGAAATTTCCAAGAAAGTGATACTCAGTTCTGATCATGAAACTGATTCCTCAAAGAAAAGCTCACTCCTGATCTGTGCATTTCTAAAAAGAGAACTGTGTTGTGGAGAGCAGATCTCCAGCCCAGCTAGTCTTATTGTAGAAAACATTTCCTATGGAAAAGTCAAACAGAAGAACAGAAGAACATTAGGGCCAGAAGTGGCCTTAATAATCACCCAATCCAAACTTCTCATTTTATAAGCTGAGGCCAGAGGTGTTAAGTGGCTGATTTAAGGACTCTTAGTTTCTTAGTGACACAGCCAATACTAGAACCCAAGTCTTCTGCCTGACAGAATATAATTATATTTATAAACTTACATTACAGGTATATAATTCCTATTTCTAACAAAAGTTATAAGCATGAGAATAGCTAACATTCTTTGCTCACTTACTATAGGCCTGAGCCTGTGCTAAGCAGTACATATCCATTAACTCATTCAATCTTTATAATAACCCTGTGAAGCAGGTAGCATTATCGTTTCTGCTTTACAGACAAGGACACTGGCCGTTCGTTTGCTGTGATGATTATGAACAGCCACCAAGATCAAAGCCTAACTCAGAATGCAGGCCGCGTTTCTGTTATCACACAGGGAGAAGGGAGGACTAAAAAACAATCATACAGCTTGAAATTTATATTGTATTCTCATTTTTGTTTGTCATGACAACTCACTGGGCTGTCAGGCCATGAGCTGAAAATGAAGCTGAAAAACTGCATTTGTTATCACATAACAAATTACTTCTCTTCCCGGATTTATCTGGATTCGATGGACAGAAGACCTAGCTTACTACTTAATATTGCTAAACCAGGGCATCCAGGTTTTCAAATTTCTATTCATTTTTCTGCTTATCTTCCTATCTATGGGTCCCTAAGACCTCCTTCTCAGGCTCCCCTCCCAGGACTCTTAGGTCAGAAGAAGGTTGACAGTGAGGAATGAGGAAGAATCCCAATTTTGTGGATGAGCACAGTTATTACCTGGAGTCTCGGGACTAGTGAATGTCAGCCGTCTTGTCTCAGCGGCCTGGGGAACAAAAGGCTAAATGCAGTCATTCCAAAGGAATCTGCAGATTGTCTGGACCACCTCCCTTGCCATCCACGATTAACCTTCTCTTCATTGGGATGCTTTTTATCTGGCTTGACTGTGTTTCTCCTTCAAACTGGAAGTCTGAGCATTTCGTGGGGAGAAGACACAGGAGAGGGGATGTGCCTTGGTTGTGGGTGTTTTTTTAACAAGTTCTCTAAAAACCTTAAATAAGACCTTTTAAAAAAATCTCTGTGAATTACCTTCTTTTTTGCTTTAAAACGCAAACAGAATGCTCAATGATCCACCCTAGTTCATGAGATACACCCCTTAGGGTACAGAAGAGTGATTTTGTTTTAGGCACCTAACCTAAACAGAGTATCTTATTTCTGTAAAAAAAAACTTCTCTTACTGTAGCTAAAAGTATGCAAATACATGGAAAATATACATTAGACACATTAACACGAAGATAACAATTATTAGCGCATATATATATATATATAATAAATATGTTCCTATGTAAAAAGTCTTAGAGTAAGCTGTCTTTTACTTTTCTTCCAAGAACACCAGGAAATTGCCATTTTGAAAGTCAATTCCAAACATCTTCAAAATGTAAACCATGGGGAAAAAGCAAGAAGCTTTAAACAAAGACCCAAGTCTAGTGAAGAGCCTGAAAGAAGACCTCTCCTTCGGTATGGAATTCTAAAATGTTTCTGCGGGATCCTAAACATGGTAGGGAACCACCTGTCAGGGACCCACATTCACTTATTCAAATCAAGGAATCATACATCTAGCTGTACCGTTTGCACATACATTTAATGCCCTCTTGGCATTCAAATGAAAGATACTGAGGACACTGCCTGTGTCCACAGTATGGTGGGCTCAAATCTGCAAAGTAGAAAATATGCTATTGCAAAGTCAACATATGGTTCCCCCATAATATAGATCTGCCTAAACACTGCAGAGAGCATATGGTGAGAGAATTTTGTTGACACAGTGGTAGAGTCAGGGACAAGAAGCTAGCTGACTTGGGGCTGACTGCCTTTCCATTTTCTACTACAGAAGGAAGTCAAGAAAGAATTTTGTCTTAAACACACATGCACACTAACTGAAAAATAAAAACAGTGTTTCTTTTCAGTTGCAGAATGATATACTTATTTCTCCTGGAAATGTCAGAGAGAAATAAGAAGTATGTATGGCTCCTGCTAAGAGATGGCCTTATAGAAATTTTCTTCTCATAAATTATTCAACTTGGTGTAGTAAACACTCTTTGGGGATAACTTTTGAGTTCAAAAACCATCTGCTTTTCTCCAGTGATTGAACTCTGAGCCACAGTTTGGTTCTCCACCCACCATGGTTAAATTTAAACTATGTGATCCTGAATCCCCTGGCCAGAGCTGATTACCCTGGCGGAGACAATCAAATTCTCTCTCCCAGAAATTGAGAATTGGGATTGAACAAGAGCAGGTCATTCATTTGTGAGCTTCACTGGCACCAAATATAGAACCTTGGAATGTGTGGGTGGTCAGGATTCTCTGCAAAAATAAAGGAGAGAGAGAAACAAATGAGTCTTTCTTCTAACTGAAAGACTGTTGTTTTTTCGGGGCCGCAACTTGTGGGATCTTCGTTCCCCAACCAGGGATTGAACCTGTGCTATGTGCAGTGAAAGCATGGAGTCCTAACCACTGGACTGCCAGGGAATTCCCTAACTGAAAGACTCAATACTCATAGTGTATTGAGATCCTATAAGGGCATGAATTATAAATACCAAGATGAAGGGGAGAGAAGGGTAAAGTTGGAAGACGTTGTGGATTGTCTTTTAATCCTCCCCCTCCTCCACTAATTATTTTTATTATATACTGCTAATTTCTTCAGCTAAATGCTTTTCTTCAAACAGAGTCTCATCAGGGAAAAATTTCTTCTTAAATTTCTCTTTGTACCTCTCTCCAGCCCCACCCAGCACAGTCCTGGGATTCACAGGAAGTCAACCTATGTTTATTATTGATTTAAAAAACACTTTTCAGAATAATTTTCCGTAATTCCAAGTGAGGTGATTTCCACTTTTCCCTCCAGCTCCACTTCCTCCACTGTCATTTTTCCCCCAGGTGGGGAGTTAGGGAACTGCAAAAACCAATGAACAGAAGGCAGATTCCTTGTATAGAAAGAGTGCCTGCCCTCATAGGGAATGTGCCACTGGAACTTATTGCTGAATGGTTGGCCATTCTGGGGAAAGTCCCTTGCAGTCATATGATTCAGTCATCCTCGAAAGGCGATGGCTGATAAGTCATTTTTTACAAAACCAAGAGCAGCTGTTTTAAGATTTGCAGAGCGAATTTATGCAATGTAACAATGCAGTCATCTGCAGTTTATTTCTGTAATGAAAAGATAGTCTCCCAAAGCCAGGCTTCTTTGTAAAAATGAATGTTTCTACGCGTTCTTTTTCTGAAAGAAGGAGTTACACCACAATTTAAGCGGAGAAATTGCAGAACAGATTCATCTTCTTAGTGGGAGAGAGACCTCAGATAAAATTCAGAGAATTTAGTGAGAGCAGCAGAACAAAGAAGATATAATACGAGCGACAATGATTTCAGCTTTCCTTCTAATGTGAAAAGACAGCTGAATTGAGGCACTTGGGCCACCCACTGCTGGAAGAAAATGCTTGAATCCTCAGTACCTTTGATTCACTGGTTTGTGGAGGTGAGAATGTAGCTCTCACAGCATGTACTGGAGAAGTAAGTTTAATTTTGTCTGTTCATCTTTTCCTACCCTTTGCCTACAGAATATTTCTAATGGAAGTCTCTGCTGAGGTAGCAGCCTAATATCTACACGGAAACATTATTTAGAAGCTTTTGTGGGGGTGTTGGGCCTTATCCATCCCTTTGAGAATGAGATGCATTTTAGAGTTTTTGTTGGGCTTATTTGCTGCTGCCGCTGTTGCTTGTTCTGTATCTCTGACAGCAGTGGATTAGAGTGGCGTTCCTTCCTAAGATAATTTCAGAAACAATGAAAACACTATGACGTGGCTCTTGGGTAACTTCAAACTGTAACTCCTTACCCATTTGTTCACTCTTTTCTCACTCCAACGAATGGTGCAAAATACTTTAAAGTAAAGGATTATACTTTCAAACAAATGATTACATTTCTTTGTCTTACAAGTATATCCCTTGCCTCAGAAAAGTATTTTGCCACAAAATGTATTATCTACCTAAGAATCAGGGAAATACATATAATCAGCTCTTCTAGACACGATCAATGGATGAAATTCAAGACTACACCTTAGTTTTTTGCCTTCAACCTTAACTTCTCCTAACTACCAGTTACTCCTCAGCATTTTATAAGAACATCAGTTTTGTCTGTCCCTTCAATTATTGCTTCTAGGCAGCTTCTTTATCTTGGCAGCAACTTACTTCACACAGAGCCAGCGCCTGGTATTTCTTTTAAGATGAAAACCACTCTTCACCCAGGAGGAGGATGGTAGGGGTAGGACACCTTTACACAGGAGGAGGGTTCAGTTTTCAATAGGTGTCATAAAGTCAGGAGAAGGCTGGTAGCTGACATTCCCCAGGGAGCAAGGCCCCAAACCAAGTCATTAATGGTTGGACATGGCCTAATGCACTTCCTTCGTATAAATGATACACTGAACCATGAACCAACCTGTGGCACTGGGATTGCAATAAACATTTCCTGAGAAATAATGCCCTAAAATGAAAACTACATTAGTAGTATATGGATATACCCAGTGAGGAAGCCTTGATTATTTTCCTTCTCTCCATCACTACTGCTTCTCTCAGTCCGGGTTTGAATATCTGCAGTGGCTTCCTTGATGTTCACCTAGTCCCAGGATCCCTTTCTGTCCTCCGCCTTACTGTTGCCAGCATAAACTGCTACAAAGCATATTTGATCGTGTCTATCTCCATTGATTAAAAACACGGATTATCTCTTTCTCGAGCATGTTCATAAAACCAGGGTGAGGCCCTACAGATCATAGGAGTTCAAAAACCCGTCCCAGTCTGTCCCCAAAGTGCAAAATCCTTGACTACTTTCCCCATACAGGCAATAGCAAGATATCCAAAAGTCCGGTTTTCCTTCTTCCAAGGATATCTGCCTTTCCTCCCCTTGACAGGGATCCTTATATGTACCTTGAGTGTTGTAGGAAAGCACCACCGGATCGGTCCAATGTCATTACACTGAATGCAGTGAATGGATGACAGAGGAGCAGTGGTTTTCGGGGAAAACAATCTTCCCTCTACCCTTCTGAGTTCTAAGCTGAGACCCCCATAATAAAAGACAGATTAACAAGAGAAAAACAAACAGAGGGGTATTAACATGTATACCTCATGTATGTAAATATATACGGGAGATATGTGGGGAAAATTGTGTAACTCCCAAGGTGGCTTCAAATTCAGGCTTAAATACCATCCTAATAGGGAAAAGATAGGGTAATGTAGGCCTCTTAGGGGAGTGTAAATAGCCTTTAGAAAAGATAAATTGGCCCTTAGAATAACAGACGGGAGATATGATAGCTTGTGACAAAGTTCATCTGGGTGTGGTGTCAGCTTCTAGTCTCCTCTTTTGTGGTGAGAGTCAATCTTCCCTGGTTGATGAAACTCTCTGGGAGGGGATTTATGATAATAGAGTTCCTTTTGCAGGATCTGTCTTTAGGCAGATAGGAGGAGTTCAGAGAAAGTTCCTCTCCACATTAGTTGTTTTTTAGGTCCCTAAGTTCAAAATAACCAATATGCCCAAGGAACATGTTTTGGGGTGGCATTATTCTGCTACCCTTCACTCACTTGACAATTTGTGTCCCAAGCCAAGAAATGGACTGAATCCCATCTTCCATAGCAGTTATCTGTTACGAAGCAGTGCGATCATCTGGGGAGGGATATTATGGGGAGGGATACTTACTCCCCAGTGATTTGCTTAATGGACAGGCGCCAGCTGAGCGGGCTGGAGACATCTGAATTAAACTCTTTAGATCTCCTTGGCCTCATGGGGAGGACACGGCAACGATAATCAGTTACTGCAGACAAGTGCTGCTGCACCAAAGTGGCTCAGGAATGGTAAGTTTTTCTGGCAGAAGAGGGAGGGAGTTAAGTTTCTTCTGCAGGAGATTTGGACTACATGATGGGGCACTCCCCCAATAGGTAAGGTTGACCTTATCATTTTGGTCCAAGAGTCAGTAACGAAGGCAGGTTCTTTATCTCTTGCAGCTATCACCAGTTCTGGCGCCAAGCCCTTTTGTAACAGTAATGGGCGGAACAATTATTTCTCAACAACAGGATCAATCATAGGCCCTCAAGAAAGTACTACAGATCTATAAATGCATTTATTATCATGCACATTAATTCTTAAATGCAAATCAGCCCTGTGAATGCTGGGAAGACTGAGTCCAATGTCTACCACATCACAGAAATGTAATCACCAAGCCCAGTGATAAGCCTCTCTCAGAGTGGAACTACTCTTTTCTCCCAAAAAGATTAAGACCGTTTTCCTCATTCATTTCCCTTTCTAAGTATGGCAAACATCAGTGATTCCAAGGTGGTATCTAGTCCCCACCTATTCTTTAACATGAGAGGGCAGTATCCATTGCCAAAGAAAACAACAAAAGACAAACAAAAGCAGTAAAAACGTAATGATAACAACAGAAGCACAGCACTTAATAACTTGTAAGAGCTTGCCTCAACCTACATCTTGACCTTTAACGCTTGTCAATGCTACAGTTGAATTCTACTCTTCAATTATAGCATTATCTGCAATTTCACAAAGCACCCTATTGTGAGAATTGCTCCAGTTGCTACCTAGAATGTCCTCTCTCGTTCCAAGCCCACCTGGTGACATCTCACTCATTTTTCAGGAGCCTGTTAAAGAATACTTTCACCCTTGACTCAAATCCCAGCCTTGCCTGAGGTCCTGGCAGATCTGAACACTCTCTATTTTTTGCTACTTCTGCACTGCCTCTATTAATGCACTTTTGTTGTGTTGTACCTAATTAGCTACATGTCTGTAAATTCTCTGTGATATGGACTTTTCAGGGCAAGGAATTATCTAATTCATTTCTCTGTGTCTGTTATCAAGACAGTGCCTGGAAAATAATGGATCTCTAAAGAGAAATGTTTATTCAATCAAATAACTCTCATTGATTCAAAATGGTTAAAATGGGATGGGGAAACATTCAGAATAATTGATATTCTAATTAACTTAGTAACCTGCATACCATAAAATTGATTACAGTGTTTGTCCAATTGCATATAATTATTTACCTATAAGGTTTAAAGTATCTGTAATATAACTTTATATTTTATTGATATTAAGCATGTACTGTGGACGTTGGGTGAGCACCATATCTTCCAGGCCATATCTGGGGATAAAATGAAACCCTGACGCTGTTGGCTGGGGCCTATATGACAGTTATTTATACCAAATGCCATGAGGATTAAGTCTCCTAAGAGCACTGTCTCTATCATCTCCTCTTGTTTCTAGCCCCTCAGCTGCTGATACCCTGTATTCTATGTATTGTTCGTAGGACCACGTGTTCCCCACTCATCACTTTTCCTTGGGAAGGAAAGCTTGGCACATACAACGCCACTCCCCATGCCCCCAACACATTTTCTCTCCTTTGGGGAAGAGAAGTATACTGTTTGCGGAAAGAGTTTGGCAGAGGGAAGTGGGACTGTATGGCTCAGCCCCTGTCAAATCATCTCTGAGGCTGCTTTCTGGTCTGTTCTCTGAAACGCAGCAAGTGGACTGCCCTGCAGGGGTGTCCTGCAGTGGACCAGTACAGCCAGGGGCTGCCTGGGTAAGTCTGCCTAACTGATCAGTTAAAATCTCAGTAAGGCCCTCTGGCTACACCTAGAAATCTTGTCTTCCATTCCATGTTTGGTTCATAATAAAGGGTTTTGTTTATTGGTTTGTTTTTTAAATCTTTGCTTCTTGTGTCTGTCTTTCAACTGGCTTTGAATTCTGGAGAGGGAAAAAGATTGTAATTCATTCACCCTTCCCTCTAAAACCTGAACAATTATTCCACAGAGCTCATAGTGAAGTCACTTATCTTTGGTTTCTATTGACTATTTTTTCACTCTAAATCCATGTCACAAGAGAATGATGGACTCTGTGCCCTGCCTCTTGACTGAACCTGGAGTATTGCCTTGAGGTAAACTTTGTCATCTGGAGTCCCTCTCCCTCAAGAGATACCTGGTCATTTGCAAATGGAACACAAAGTTTTACTTGTCGATTCTCTACACACGCCCAAGTCTACCTGAACCCTCTGGTCAGCTGCCCAGTACTAAGTTTGCATTCCTACAAGAAAAAAAAAAAAAATCAACAGAATCTGTCGAAATTCTTTAAAATTCTGAATATATGAACATGTTTGATTGAAGCAAGTAACTGATTCATTTTATGTTGTGCAAAAGGGTTAGTCCATTATTATTAACGATGATTATAAAACAATGTACAGAGTATGAAAATGCTGAGCAGCTTATAAATAGAGAGGACAGTTATTGTTCATCGTCCCCTCCAGACGTGGACCCTCTTAGCCAAATAAAACAGTCATTGCTGAGTCTGATATGCATGTTCCAGTCTTGAAAAAACACTTCTTAAGGTTAGAGCACCCTTTTGTATAAATTTTTATAGACTGGATAGCCTAACTTAAATAATGTTATCCTCCACCCATGGCCATGGGGTGCCTTAAATAGTCCTTAAAGCATAGCTTCCTTTTCTTGTATGAAAGAGCCCTTCCCTAAAATGCAGGGCTAGATTATAGTTCCAGCTAATATGTTCATCTCAGTCTCACGTACCTCATCTCCCTGTATCTACATGAGTGACTTCTACATGGCTAGCTTCTCACATGTCTTTTTAAACGCAGCTCTTTCTCTCTTGTTTGATTATGGAGACACGATGATCAGGAAGGCGGTTTTACCAGAATGCAGTTACTGTCATTTCCCAAACACGGAAGACTCCACTGAACATTTGGTGGTAGACAGAAACTGTTTGTGCACTTCCAGGGGGAAAAGTAAAGCCCTTTCATTCTTTCAACTGTGTCTCCCTTCAGTTGTCTTGGTGATTTCTTTGCTCATCTGTCATCACAGGTGGTCCTTACTCTTCACCTGTTTCCTCTTCCTCCATTATTTATTGAGTGACTTGTGATGATATAAACACAAGACAGGCTTCAGTGGTCATGGATAACTATAGGATGAGGGTGATGAAAAACTTTCCTGTTAGAAATTCCACTTCAGTGAGTTAATTTACAGGAGGACAGTGAGGCAGTGGGTGACTTTTGATCATGCTACATTACTTCCTAGGCCTTTGGTGGTTGATTATCATTTGCTTTACGATGAGAAGGTATCTATGTTGGAGGAAAACATAAGCATTAAGGACAACCATTCCGGGTATCCTTTGGAGTTAATTTCAAGGTTTTCAATATAACATCCACTCAATGTTCTTTACGTTTGTGAAGACAGCCCTCCACCTTCCAGCTAGTGTTCTCCCATGAGAGCAAATTCTAAAATAGCATGTCACTCTTTATTCACAATGACTGCCCAGTGCCCTTCAGCCTCTGCCATAAAACTTGGCAGTTACACTCAGCATACTTCTCTCACACATTCTGCTGGGAAAGCCTTCCTCAGTTTGGCATTGCTTTCTCACCCCTTTGCTTTGGCGGTGAATATGAAAAAGCATTCATTATGCAGATTTTCAAACCGTAATCTGGCCCTGCGTTCGTCATCTGAGCTGCCTCTATTTCACAGTAATGTCACATGAACCCTATTTAGCATATTTATCTGGTTTTTAAGTTTTTAAATTTTGGTGGGTTTTAGTAGCAATGGAGTTGACAAAACGTGATGGTTTAGGAGTTCTCTATCCAGATGCCGTTTTCTTCCAGATTTGGAATATTTTCTCGAGGAACGATAGAGAAATGTTTTAGTAAGGTTGCCTGTGAATGTCCTTGACTAGTCTCTTGCTGCCATAATCAATCTGAACTATCTTTATATATAATTCATTTGTTCTTCCATCTTACAGTGCATTCAACACTGCTTCTATTTCCACATGTGTGAAGGTCATTTCTTTGGTCCACAAAACATCCCTTTCTTAATAGTACTGTTTGTTGGCACATATCAATTTGCTTGAGATTGACTCATGTGTTGGGGGCTAGGCTAGATTCTTGCTTTGCTCTTGCCTGTGCATAAAAGCCCAATCCCAGATAAAGTCCTTCTGCTTTGAGGTGTGCAAAACATGGAGCACACTGAGGAAAAAATAAGGATTAACATAGGAGTACTGCACCAGGATTAGTATGTCAGGGTGCTAGTTGGAGCTTCTAACTAGTACTATGACCTTAGCCAACCACTTCACCTCTCCTCTGAGACCAGCATTCTCCTGTATAAAATAAGGATATTGGACTATGTGATTTCAAATACTTATTCTCATTCTAGTGTTCTAAGTTTCTAAGTGGTGTTATTGCTGGTGTGGCAAAAAAAAAAAAAAAAAAAAAGTTACAAATCAAAACTACCTTTGCAGAATAGTGAAATTCTTTCATATGCTGACTGCTTTTCTATCATATAGATTACATTATCACATGGCTCATAAGAATATATACAACAGTGCTGTCTCTAACACTCCAACAAAACCAAGCTCTAACATATTTCAATGTTATCTCAGCACTTTTTGCATATTTTTTCACATGGAGCTTTTCCACATTAGCTGCTTACGATCTTGTGTAGGAAAATATCAGATTACCTCATTTAAGCCAAAGGGATGGGGGGAAGAGGGAAATTCTTAATACAGCTATTCTTTCAAGCAGGTAAATTATTTCAGACATTCTAGCTTTTACAAAAGTTCTACAGGTCAGAGTCCCCTTTTTTTCTTTTCAAGCAGTAATTTTGTAAAGGCTTACAATATGTTAGTGGTTATTATACTAAACTCCAGAAATGTAAGTTATGCTATGGAAATTTCTAGTAATGTGTGGCATTATATCTGAGGACATCTTCAGACATCTCCAATTTTTCCATCAGATAGAATCAGGTATAAAATCAGTTGGGGATAATGAGAAGGGGAGGAAATCGTAAGACTGGAATAGGAAAAGAAGGGAATAAGTAGAAAGTTCCCACTCTCACACCCTCCCCACCCCTCCACCGCAAAAAAAAATCTACCTCAAGGGGTCTTGCAAATCATAAAGGAAGCGGAGAATACAACAGAACCTCAGAAATTTTCCTCCTGCTTCCCTAAAGAAGCTGATGATATGTCTGGAAACATGATGGGACACAGAAAGCAAAGCCATAAAAGCAAAAAATTCATTAACATCTGGATAAAGGACTAGACTTGGAAAAATGTCCCCCAATACATATGACACGTGCAATGAACCAAGACAGGTCTGTAGGTTCGCAGTTTGAACTGGAAGAGAGAGGGCACCCAAAAGGTTTCTGGTGAGCCGGGTCAGTAAACGGAAAAACGTGGAGTTGCCATATCAATGGGTTAACATGTATTAAATGTCACTGAAAACCTAGTTTTCTGGATATTTAATTTCATTTTAATAAAAAAATATTTGATAGATTCTCTTTCAACTCCCGTGGCTCTGACTGTATTTTTCCTATAAAATTTTAAATTCATGGTCGGGAATGGAAACATTTTATATGGCAAGTAACAATAATACATGTGTGTTTTTCCTGAGTTTTCTGCTTTGTTGGTTGTGGCCTTTGGGGGGAGGAAGGTGTGTCATTTGATCCACTGGAAAATCCCAAGAAATGGGATTATATTTTCCTTTTCTCAGTTGAAGAAACCTACAACCACTTAAGGTTAAGTGACTCGTCTATGACTTGTCACAAAGCCAAGAAGTGGCAGAGATGGGACCAACACCGTAGTTCCCAGCTTCTCAAACCTTCACCAGGTACCTATGTTCCTTCCATCAACATTCTAAAATTAAAAAAAATAATAATTTCTCCACTTCAAATTCAGAATAATCAAAACAGCTTTGCCCCTTAATTCTTCTTTGGAACCTCTTTACAATGTCTTTTAAAATCACCTGTAAGCTGTGGTATGATGAAAAGCACAATGACCTTTTATTTGAAGTACTGAATCTAAATCACACTTACTCCACTAAGTCCTGCGAGCGCTTGGATACCTCATTTAAGACTCTAAGTTTTAGCTGATCTGTAGAATGACAATCAAAATATCATCCCTCTGAGATTAAGGGGGATTAAATTAAGTAATCTATTCAAAAACACTTTGTAAACCATAGATTGTCACTCATAATTTACCATGTATGCTGAAGTTATTCTTTTTCAGAAAATGTCAGTGGCTTCCTGCTGCTTATAACATTCAGCCTCTTATGCAAGGCCTTCAAAGTCCTCTTTGACATTCATTATCAATCTTTTCTTCTGCTAATAATAATAGCTAACATATACTGAGTAATTATTCTGTGCCAGGGATACACTGAACATTTATTTTCTCATGTAAACCTCATAGCAAGCTTGTGATAACAGCATCATTATTATCCCAATTTTGTAGCTATTTATTGGTATTTGGAACGCTGAAGAAACTTGCCCGACATCCACACAGAGAGAAAGGAAGGGAGTCAAATCCTGGCTGATTCCAAAGTAAACTCAGCCACCATGTATTACTGCTTCTAAATACAGCATTTTTCACCTGACCATAATCATACTCCATTCTGCAACAACTACCTTACGACACTATGAAAAAGCCTGGTAGAGAAACTCACATAGGTGCTGGACAATTACAGATGAACGTATAATCTGGGTAGACAGTGACCAAGAATGCAGTCTCTGAAATCATATGACCTCAGTTCAAACCAGATCTACCACAGATCAGTATCATGATCCTGAGAAAGTTATTCTGCCGGTTCTTTATCCTTAAAATTCGATAATAATAAAACTGACCTCAGGGTGTTGCTATGAGAAGTAAATGAGGAAATACAGACTCGGCTCTTAGCATGATGTCTGGCACACAGATAACACTATACCAGCGTTAGACGTTTTGTTATCATTATTACTCCATCCCAAGTCATGTCCACCACAGTTCTGTATGCATGTACTTCACACCACAGAATTACCGGCCTTTCTGCCTCATTCACTAGTTGATTGGCCTAATTATTCAGACCTCGACCAAAACGTTGCTTTGTTAATGAATCTATCTTTGATGTGCCTGCCATGTCCCCATTCTCTTGCACCCACTCAATCAAGCCCTATTATACTCATAGTTCACTCTAATGTCTCCTTAAAACATATTATCATAATTGTAGCTAAATAATGAATTAGACTATCAGTCTTAAAATTTCTGTACCTCTCACTAGAAAGTGCCCATGAGGGAAGAGGCTATTGTCCATTGTTGGATCTTACACACAGTAAAGTGCTTGATAAAAACCTACTGGATGAATGAATAATGAATGAATGACTCTCATATTCCTTTATTTTATCCCTTTAATTTACGTACTGTCTCACGGTTTCAAAATCCATTTTCTTTGTCTTTTTCCCTATGAATTGTTCTATTCGTATCGCGAATTTTCAAACTTCCTGGCCAACCCTAATTGACTAAAAATATTTATAGGAATTTCCCGTCGTTAAATCTGTGCCAATGACAAGTAAATTGCCAGTTTCTTCGTCCTTAAATATTAGATTTCTGAAATACGAGCAGATTAACTCAGCTAAGAAAACAAGAAATAGAACTCTTTTCATGTTTTCCACACTGCTTTTAAACTGCATTTTGAATGTGTTTCTTGAAATTTGCATAATATTCACGAATATCCTTTCATTTGAATACCACAGTAATGACAACTTAAGATACATTGTTTGTTGTTTATTCAAGATAGACTTCAGTTATCAAAGTAGATCTTTATGTGTGCACCCTGTTCCATATTTGCTATGGACTCAATTAGTAACACGATCATGTGTGCTGATGCTATTTTGGAATTATGACTTGAAATGTACCATGGTAACTTCTGTAGTCTTAAGGAGCAATGCTTTATTTTTTTTATATCCTTTTATATAGGAAGTCTTTTTAAAACTTGAAATCTCAAGCATATGACACACTCGATTTATCAATGTTTATGCTATTTATATCTTAATAGATCAAGACTTCAAAACATTGTGGAAATAAGGTTGGCTGAGTGCCAATTCTAACCAAAGGTGAACTTTAATCCCTGGAAAAAACTCCCTTTTCCTATGAGCTGATAACACAGAGAAGCTATGTCTTAATTGTGCTCTGATATACTAAAAAAATTCTTTTAAGATTTTATTTCATAGTGAATATATTTGATTCTATTCATCATTTAATTTCACCATATTAGTGATGCCACTGACAGAAGTAAACACTACCTCTAGAGCATTATGAAGTTACAAGCTCAGAAAAAGGCAGTTCCAGCTCTACCCCTTACTAGATGGATAAAGTCAAGTGTACATATAACTTCTTGAATCCTTCTCAATCTGCAAAATGGGGATAATGGTAGTTCATGCCTTACAGAGCTTCTATGAAGATTTAATGATACAGTGCCTAGAAGAGTTTATCACAGATCCTGGCATGTAGGAAACACTCAATAAATATTAATCATCATTCTTTTTACTATTATTATTATATCATTCATGGGTGGATATCTGTGTCATTCACATGGGCACTTGCCATTAATTCTCTTTACATGTATAAGTTTATGCTTCTCTAGATACCATGGACCTAACCTTATGCCTTACACACAGTAAATGATCAGTTGATTGAAAGTCGATGTGTTGGTTTACCTCTGTCTGCATTATTCACTTGCCTTCCAGAACTGTCAATTGAGTACCTTTTTCCATGTGACATTGTGCTGGACACTGGAGAAACAGAGGTGTCCAGTGCAACTTCGTGGATGGCTTTTTAGTTCTAAATTTATCCAAAAACCCAGTGTTTTTAAAGCCATGGTTAAAGCCAAACTCTAGAGAAACAGAAAAAATAGCTCTGTGTAATATTATACTTAAAGCATTTATGCCAAATAAGGCATTCTCAAGTTAATTATCTAAACTAATGTAGTCACAGTTGAATAACTTTGGAAAAAATTAGGGCAACAAAGCATTGACAAGGTGTGTGTGTGTGTGCATGTGTATTTCTTGAATAAGAGCATCTAACACAGGTTACTTTCTTTGAATTTTAAAATGGAATTAAAAAACCAAAACATATTGAGCCCAAATTTCAAGATGGAAACAATTATTTTTTTTATATACTTATGGTATCTTAAACAGTTGATCTAGATGATTCTGCCACAATCAAGTTCATGGTACTGAAGATGTCCTAAAATTTGGCACACTGCTCAATTTAGTTTAATTTTTGAATGGGCATTCATGGGAGAAGAAGAAGGGCACTTTATTAATTTAAGAATCAAAAGAGTGGTCTTAGCGGTTTCTCTTTACCACAATAGGTTCCCAAACAGATATCCTCAAAGAAAAGTACTTCTATTACAGATAGGAGTGACAAGGATGAGGCTGATGACGTAGGCCGTGGTCATACGGTAAAGGACCTGAGTACCATGCTAAGGAAACTGAAAGCAATGTGGGTTTGGGCAGGGTCAAATCTGCATTTTGAAATCACTTCGGTGTCTAGGATAATGGATAAGAGTGGGAAGAAATCAGAGATGGGAGGAATAATTTGGAAGTCAGAACAGGAGCTGCAACAGCCAGAACTAGAGGTATAGAAGCTCTAATGGGGAAGGGGTATAAGAAACTACAGGACCTATTTTTAGTTACCTTTGCAAGATGAGAAAAAGGGGTCGAATCCTTCTATGATCTTGTATATTTCTATCATACACGAGGCTTACATACATTTGGCTGAGCTTTATATAATTAATAAAGTCTCAGCATAAAAAGCAAAAACAACAACAAAAAAAGAAGACATCAAAGAACCTCACCAAATAATGAGGGAAAAGAATTCTGGGAAATCAACACACTCTACCAGGATCTGGGGGTCAGGGAGGGGATACACACACACACACACACACACACACACACACACACACAACATACATATATATTTATACATATATATATGCCAAAAGAATATAGTACATTCAAAAGTTTTCTAGCCTAAGTGATTTAAAGGACTATGAGAGAGCAATTTAAAAGGTAGCAGACTCAGATTCAGTAAAAAGTGATGAATTTCACTTGGCTAATCAGTGGTGAAATGTTTTATAATTTACTATTATTATTTACAAATAGAGCTGAGAAGCATAGAAGTAGATCTTCTAAATAGTGGTTGAATGGTTATTGGAAAGGCAGGAACAGATAAAGAATAAAGCAAATATTTGTTGTCAGAAAGGCTCATCATGTTGATTTGTTTGGGCAGTTCTATAATAATAGTATTACTACTAATAACATGATTATTTATAATTACTTCAAAATACCATCAACTTGCAAAGGTGGACAGTATTGATTGATCCCTTGAGCTACTGGCAAACTCTTCGTTTTCTGGTTTGACTGACACTTCTGAGACCATGTATCTTTCCTCAAGCAATGACGGAAAAGAGATGGAAAATAACTGAACTGTGTTTTCTTTGAAAGCATGCAGAAAGAAAGCTTAATTTGGGGAAAGAATAAAGAGAAGCTTATCATCAGGCTACTTTTTCAGAATGGCCAAATCCTGAAAAAGTATGATAGCAAAGAAAATGCAAGATATGTTGCTGTATGCTCAGGAAAAAGAGGACTGATGCCCTAATATTATCCATTCTATAGCAAGCTGACTGACTATAAAATGAGTTTTCACTTTATTTAAATGGAAGTGAATGCCTCATTTTGACTTACTGCATTTAATTTATCACACACAAATAGCCCCTTAAATTTATTACATAACATCTGCAAAGAACACATCTGTAAAGGATCCATCTAGGCTTACTAGTGTAAGGAATAATCTCTTTAAGTCTTTCCTCTTTTACAGCACTTCACATTGCTCAGTAAGTTTCGGCCGTTTGAATTTACCATGTGCACGTGCCTCAAAAGTGATAAGCCAGACAATGCACGCGTACACCTTAGGGGCAAAAAAAGTGATGCGAAAAGGTTAGACTAAGTAAAAAAGAAAAGAAAAGAAAAACACAGCCAACTAAAAAACAGGTTAAGAAAAATGTGAAAATCAGGGAGTCATGCAAAATAACTTTCCATATAAAGTATTAAAACATTCCCGGCATATACAATGTACTGAAAATTGAACTAAACTGGTTTGAACAACGGTTCAAAAATTTAGTCCAGGTTTTACTAGTGACTCAAAATATGACCTTGTACGTGCCATGCAACTCAGTCTGTTCATCTATCTAAAAAGTGCAAACGTTCTTGGAAGCAGGGAATAAACCACATAAAATCATCAGGTATTAAAATGCATTTGGGAGGCCTTTGCAGGGCAAGAGTTCTGAATTTCTACATGTAATACAAAATCCAAAAAGAAAAAAATAAGGTTTCTTCTGCTGGTCTAGTACAGTAATCTAAGTGTTCATCTCCCAGCTAAGTACCCAGATTATCTTTCTATAGCTATCTGATGTTCATTATCTGAAGACATTTTCTCATTTTTTGATAAAATTTATTTTTATCAACTACCATACAGTTTGAATTTCTGTATCCTCTGCAATCTCAACACCAAAGCAATATTATTTCCAACTAGTCATAAACTGAGGAAAGCAAAAGAGATGAGTGGGAGATGAGAAAGGGGCTTTGCTGTGGAATTTATTATCTTAAATGCCAGTGGTTTAGTTCCCAGACAGCTTGACTATGATGTGATTTATCATATTGAGTGCCATGAGGACTATAAAGATTTTACTAACTTCAGGGAGGTAAGGCAGAAAGCAATAACTACAATAACCACTAAAACATAAACTCAAATAGTATCAGGGATCTCTGAATGCCAGGGAAAGAAATGCGGTGGACGTATCAGTACTATAAGGAATAATCTTGGGGATTTTTACACTGTATCTACTGCACATCAAAAGGGAGCAGAGCTTACCTTCATCAATAGCTTCCAATGCTGCTCAAAGTTCAAATACTAGAATTCTAAATGTGTGGAAAGAAGAATAAAGAACTTTTCAGCTACATACTCTCTGACATCATAATTACTTCCATTGGCATTATACTAGTTACGATACAGGTTCTTTTCTTGTAATGAAGGCGAAAATAGAAGTTTGTATATCCCTCACATAGCAGTCCAAAATAAATGGTCTAGGGCTTGTATACTGGTTTTATTGTATCAAGGACCAAGGCCCTTTATTTATTGTTGCTAAATTATCCTAATTTTATACCTGCCAATCTTAGATAACTTCTCTTAAGCTCCTGATAAGCCATTCACGTTCAGTCAACCAGAGGGAAAAGGTAGTGAAAAAGGGAAGGAGCAGGCATGATGCTTCTTTTAAAGGTACACCCAGAAGTTATGAATACTTTGACTCAGAACCCACTGGCCAGGGCACAAGAGATGCAAGAGAGGTTGGGAATTGTCTTTACAGCTGTGCAGCCATATGCCTAACTGAAAGTCTGTTCCTATAGAAGGGTAGAATGGCTATCTAAGGGGCAACTATCAGTCTTTGCCACAGTCCACTGCTTATCTCCCCCCTGAAAGTTCAAGTCCCTTTTCCCACACATCAAACCACAACATAAGGAGCCACACCAAGACTTGACGGAGAGGACTGCACATCACTCGGAGATGGACTTTGAAACGGATGCAACTTTGGAATTGTCTCCCTTATAACAATTCCTCCTGACATGGCTCATCGTGTTCACGATATTAAAATATAAAAGGAAAAGACGTTTATCCACCCCTACATCAATATAAAATGGTGGAATAAATAGCACAAATGCATTTAAAACTCTCTTTTGGGAAGAAGCATTGGAAATTCATACTACTCACTGAACTATAGCAACCATCAAATCCCACTGGGCAAGAGTGGTGAAAAATCTGTTTTGTCACTGAATTAAGTTCCTTGGTTAATGCATATGGTAACTCATTACAATGACCCTGGATACTGTCGCTGTAGATCCTTGGTTTTGTCCTTTGGGAGATTTTCCTTGTCCTTATCCTTCATAATCAAAACAACGGAGAAGACATTCTTTTTAGAAGCTGGATATTTTGTGCAGCCCACATTCTGATGGCACAGATTTGAGGCCAGAGTCTTGCTGTAAGGTTAGAAAAATGACAAGCTTTTGTTAGGTAGCTCGTATTTCTTTGGAAATACGATTTCTTACAAAAATTTAGTGGGCTTCTCTAGTCAATTCTGTCTGCATGTAATCATAAACAAAAATCTCATCAAAAGATTTCTTATTCTTAAATACCCTGGTCTTTAACTTACTGGCCTCTTTTTCTCTACCTTTAATGGACTAAGAGCCCCACATCCTAACCTGATTTTTGCCCCTGAGCTCACTTTCACTGCCTGGCTGAAAACTCTTAATAGGAATTGCTTGGGAGGGACTTGAGGTTATAGTCTGATCTACTATGAAGGGTGCCTCTTCAGAGACACCTGTTCTAACTAGGCTACATTGCAATATCACTGGTAGAACTTAAAAAACAAATCAACAAAAAGAAGCTAACACAGAGTGATATTCTAAGGCTTTCCAACCAAATCTACTATAGTTATAAGCTCTAGTTGCAGGAATGCTTTCCAAGGTATCTCAAACAAGCCTGCAATGAAATACGTGTCTGCATAACAAACGTCTACCACTGGGCAGCTTGCCTTTCCTTCCTGACTTCCAAAATCACAAAACAGAGAGCCACATACTTTGGATTGCTTTTTTTTTTTTTTTTTAAACGTTAGCATTGCTCTTCTAGGTACCATTTGTATTATACAAATTCGTAAATGTTAGTTAGCAACAAGGGGAATTAAAGAATAGAGATATTTAAATCTTTCTCAATAACTGTCCAGACATCCAAAGTGAATATAGAGAAAGCAGAAGAAAGGAAGTAAAAATAGGAAGAGACATGTATCACACAGAAAATAACCTAAAATAATAGAGGAGGTCAACTAAGTCAAAAGTTGTTTCTTATAAATGACTAATAATATTGACAAAACTGTGGTAAAATTAAGTAAAATAAAGAAGGGAGATGACTAAATAGCAGAATTTACTATTTAGACAGTAGATGTTTGCACACATTAAGAGGGAATAAGAACATGGTATGAAAAATGTCATTCTGGTAAGTTTTAAACTCAAATACAATGATCATATTCTCAGAAAAATTAACATCGATATTAATTCAAAAAACAGAAAATTTCATAGACCTAAACCATTAAAGAAACTGAATTAGCCAAATATATAGGCACACAGAAAAGTTAAGGCATAGGCAGATTCTCCAGAGAGTTGTGTCAAATATTTAAGAAAAGATCAAAATCTCTACAATCTCTTCTAGTGAATTAAGAGGGAACACTAACTACTCAAGTCGTATAATGAAGCCGGCATTACCTTTTGCTACCAAACCTGACAAGATCACTTTGCAAATAAAAACATTCCGATTTCACTTGTGAACACAGATGAAAGTAACTCTAAAGATACTAGCAGGATATGAGAGGTATGATAATTTATGACCAAGTTGAGTTTATCCCAGGAGTGACAAATGATTTAACATTAGGACATTAACAAATTCAGAATCTATATAAGCAAAAAATTAAAGGTCTGGTGGAAAGGGAACAGTTTTGCTTCATGACAGAGAATCGTAGCCTCTCTTCCAATTCTGAGACCTTTGTCCATTTTTTAATCAAGTTTTGTTTTTTTTTTTAACTACTGAACAACTGCTATTGTTCTAGGAGTTCCTTATTATTATATATTAATAGATTAATATATTTTAATATATTTATAAATATGTGTATATTTATAAATATATTAAAATATATTAATCTACTTTTGGATATTAACCTATTATGGGATATACTGGTTACAAAAATTTTCTCCCATTCTCCCAGAATAGGCTCCCTCTCATTCTGTTATTTTCTTTGCCACACAGAAGTTTTTTAGTTTGATGTAGTCCCACTTGTCTATTTTTGCTTTTGTGGCTTGTGCTTTAGATGTCATATACAAGAAATCTTGCCAATAACAACATTAGAGAGCTTTTCTCTATGTTTTCTTGTAAGAGTTTTGTAGTTTCAGGTCTTATGTTTAAGCAATCCATGTTGAGTTGATTTTTGTGATGGTGTAAGATAAGGGTCCAAGTTCATTCTTTTGCACACAGATATCGAATTTTCCCAACTCTATTTGTTAAAGACTGTCCTTTCCCTATTGTGTAGTCTTATCAAAGAGCATTTGACTGGGGTTTGTTTCTGGGTTCTCTATTATTTTCCATTGGTTAATGTGTCTATTTTATGCCAGTTCTATATGTTTTTGTTACTGATCCCCAGTGGATCTGTGACCCCTCGGTGGGTCTTTTGCTTGGAGTCGCAAATGCCAATCGAATGAAACCAGGTTCGGTATAGCAGAGCAGAAACTTTATTCATGGATCAAGGAATGGAGAAGGGAGAGCTTTGCTCTAAAAATACCTTCTCTCCAAAGGGAGGGGAGCAAGAGAATTTTGAGGGGTTGGAGGCAAACATGTCATCAGGGCTCTAGGAAAGAGGCGAGACTTCTAGGGGCAGCTGGGGGCATGGGCAGTCTTTGACATTTCTTTGCATTGGGCATGAATGAATTGTGTGTAGTGGATTACAAATCCCCCCACCTTGGGTGGAGATCTTAGCATGCCAATAAAGCAAAGGTAACTTTTGGACACCTCCAGGTCTCACCTGCACAGGTACATTCTTGTGGTCAAGTCAGAGCCAGTTCAGGGTGACTGACCACTGCATACTTTTTAAAGCACAGCTGCAAAACATCTCTGTCAAATACTGAGTGCTTCTGAAACAAACACAGAAATAAATCAAGGCAAGGATCCCTTTAGCTCTCGGGGCAGGTATGGGTGACATTTTGATTACTGTAACTTTGTAATCTGTTTTGCAGTCAGGAAGTATGAGGCCTCCAGCTTTGTTCTTCTTTTTCAAGATTATTTTGGATATTCAACGTCCTTTATGTTTCTCTATAAATTTTAGGATCAATTTTTCTATTTCTGCAAAAAACGCCACTGGGATTTTGATAGAGTTTGAGTTGAATCCATAGATCAGTTTGAGTAGTATGGACATTTTTAACAGTATTAAAACCTCTCAATCCATGAACACAGGACGTATTTCCATGTGTCTGTGTCTTCCTTAATTTATTTCGGCGATGTTTTGTAGTTTTCAGTGTACAACTCTTTTGTCTCCTTCGTTTATTCATTTTGATGTGATTGTAAATGAGACTGTTTTGTTAATTACATTTTCAGATTATTCCTTGATAGAGTCTTCAAGTTTTCTAAATGAGAAAACCTGGAATGGCACCAAACCACCCCACTCTGTTGTTCTCAGTGGCCCCCAGGCACCTCGAGTATGCAGGATACCATTAGTGCTCTGAGAGAGGAACGACAGAAACTGTCCCTTGGAAGCCCCCTGAAAAGATGGAATGTTGGACTTAGGTGCCAACTCTTTCCCTCTCCAGGGAGAAACAAGGGTTTTCTTATTCTATGCTGAGTAGTAGGGGGAAAAGGGGGTACTATGGCTACTGAGCGAATGCTAGTCCAAACCATCACCTTTTTTCTTAGTAGCCCCCAACCTGGCACCCTTTCCTGTCAGTGCTTAGATTCAGGCCAAACAGAAGCCAATCCCTTGGGCAGCCTTTCTGCCACCCCACAGGTCAAAATGTTGGATGTATGTTTCAGTTTTCTTTTTCCCTCCCAAGGAAGAAGCCAGGAGCTGGAATTTTCCTTCAGATCACCATGCTTTAATGTGGCTGGTTTCATGCTCACCTGGGGGGGAAGAGCCTCTTGACATGTTTTCTGATTTCTCACAAGGGAATTGGTTTATGTATTGTTGAGTCAGAGTTTCTGTAGGCAGCAGGAGGGTATAGGGCTTCCTATTCCACCATTTTGCTGAAGACATCCCCTGGAAGTAACCCATCACAAGAATTTAACCCAAACTACTTACATCCCTGGAAATATTTTCATCAAAAACTTTGCAGGTAGTGATGGTTCCTCAAAGATCTTCATTAAATATGTCCATTTGTCCAGCACAGAAAACAATGGCTGGACAAAAGAATCCTTGTTACAATTCAAAAGGACATTATGCTTATCTACTACATTGGTGAAATGCTGATTGAATCTGGTGAGAAAGAGGTAACAAACACCTTAGATGCCTTTGTAAGAAGTGTATAACCGAATGACACATAAAGGCCGTAAAAACTCAGGGATCTGATGCTTTAGTAACATTTCTATGTATCCAGTGGTCTAGAGTAGAGTTCAGCAAACATATTCTATAGAGAGCCGGATAGTAAATATTTTAGGCTTTCTGGTTCATATGGGCTGTGTCACAACGACTCAACTTTGCTGCTGTAATATACAGTCAACCATAGACAGTAGGTAAATAAATGAGTGAGACTGTGTTCTAATAAATCTTTATTTACAAAAACAGGTGGCAATCTGGACTGTGTCTCAGTTTGCTGACTCCGAGTCTATGGCATGGCAAGAAAACACTGCAGAGCAGAAGACCTCTCACTATAAATTGCACCCATCCTTTTCCTTATTTATGTTTGGTATAATTGACCTCTCAAAGACTTAGAGGAGTGCTTATATTCCACAACAAATGCATTTCTAAAGTTTTTTTTCCTATTTTTTGAAAGATTAACTGAATTTTTCTTTATTGATTTATTGTCTCTAATACAGAAGTCTCCTCTTAACATAGTCAATACAGATCATTCTCCTTTTGTGCTTTTGGTTTTCCCTACCTTATTTTCTTATCTATGACAACTCCACCTTAATCTAACTTTTTGTGTCTTACTTACTAGACTGATTTCATTGAGGACACACAGCATATGCAGTCTCAAATTGTCTTTTGTTTCTTCTAGTAGCTCCTTTTCTCCAGGATGCTTATCCTTTACAACTTCTCTTATTTTTCTATTATAAAATCTTCCACATGCTCCACGTTGTTGCTGTTTTTCTTTTCTCTTTACTCCTTATAGAATAAAAATATCTATATGGATGCAGGTACTAGTTGAAACTTCAGGGTGAATGCATTTTCTCTGGTTCTTATAACCAGTCACCTGAGTGCATCAGTAACCACAGCTTTAGATCTTAAATTCAAGGTCAAGTTGGTGTGCACAGGCTTTTGTCAAGTCGACATTGTCCAGACAGCCTTTACCTAGTGCGGCTTTGCTGGAATGTGATGAGATGTTCACTTGTTCCCATTTCCTGTTTCTCAGAGTGTCGTGAGGGAAATTTATTCCTGGTTAGTTGGAAATAGTTTGAAATTCTTATTTTTCAAAAGTAATTCATAAACACTGTAAGTTTCACAATTCAATGCTCCATATACTTTTTGTGAATCAATCACAAAGTCGCAGCAGGCAACAGTCATATGTGACCTCTAGAAGCTGGTGGCTCCAGAATGGATATAAAAAGTAGGATACTGATAAGACAGAGATGGGGTCTGGTAGGTGAGCTCTGGCTGTCTCAAAAGGCAGCTTCTGTAAAGTACTGGATTATTGCTAGATCTTCTTTTCATCTGCAAAAGGCTCTGATGTAGTAGTAATTAACCATGTTTATATGAGGAAACCATCTAATACATTCCTTCAGTCTGAGAGTACTTCTATTTCATAAGCATGAGTCTCCTGGGAAGCCTTTCTCAATTTGGTTTGTCTGCAACGTAACTAGGGAGCTGTTTCTATATGAACAATGAACAATGTAGCATTGCTCTAAATGAACTATACTCAAGAAATGTTAACTGCTTGCCTTTGGCATATCATTTATATATGATATCCTTTGTTGTCAACACTATTTGGATTTCCCAATTATTTTCTGTGTGTTTTTGATCTTTTCATGGGAACATCCCCCAACTTCGATAAGGGATTCTCAAATTTAAACATTTGGAGATTAATTTGTTTCCTGATCTCTGCCTTGGGAATACCTTGGGATATAGTAAAAATGAGATGGAACCTAGAAGCCAGTATTTTTAGCAAGTCCCCAAAATGTTTGAGACAGGAGGGCAGAGGTCTACACTTGGAAACACTATATTAATTTGATGGTATTTTGACGCTTCTGGGGAAGTGTTCTTGCTTCAAGATCTTGGGTTGTCAGGTAGCACAGCTTGAGTATAGACAGGTATGAGAACCTCCTACCTTGCAGCCAGAAAGTGAGTTATGCCAGGCATTTTAGCTGTAGGCAGGGCTGTCAAAAGATAAGAAGTGGTAATTATTATATCCTCAGTCTGAAATAGTCTTTATCTGCTACTGAGTAGCTCTTATGAAGAGGTAGAATTGTCACCATTTTTTGAAAATAACAAAAAGAAAATGTTCCCTGTTTGACTTTTAGTGCTGAACTTTTCATGGATCCTTAGAGCCAAAGGGCAAGTGTATTAGTGCTGGGTGGTACTTTCCTTCACAAAGTGTAGTCTGAGAAACAGAAAAATGGGAGATAATGATAAGCAGTGATCCCTGAATGAAATCTCATTCTACTGCCATATGCCTGTAAGGTATGCTGCTCTAGAAAATTAAGTCTCTTTTTGTATTTATTAATATTTTCAATTCATACCCAGTCAGAGCACCAAGTTTCACATATTTATTACTTCCTATGTTAAATGATATTTTCTTTAATTTTTTGCCTTAAACTACTTATATATGAAACAAGTTTCAGAGCTAATATTCAAGAAATAACTATAATTTCTGGCTTAAGTAACATTCAATAAAGTTTGTTTAGATTCCACCAGAGCATCTGTTCACAATTTTCTGGAATTCTAGAGCATCAAGACTACTCTCCTGGGATTCTACTCAATTAAAATGGGCCTTGTAAGGTAAACTCATCTCTGAAGGATAAGTCTCATATATTTTGTCTGTAGTTCACCACAGAATCTTATGCACTGCTTTGGAAAAGTTTGCTCAACTAATAATGGTTACCTAAGTCCTAATTACACTACTTCAAATAATCACTGTAACTTGACTACACTTTATTCATTTAGAAAAATGTTACAGCTTTTATCACATAGATCCCATTCTATCTTTTACCACAGTTATTTATGTCCCCAGGTTTTTCTTCCCTACTAAATACTGAGGTCATGTATTCTCTCAATATTCTTATATTTTTCCTGCACTTACACAGTCTTTTGCATATGGTAGATGCTCAAGATATATTAAATGACTTGACTGTTTATTTCTGTATTGACCTTAGTTTTATAATGATGATTCACGTTTTAAAGATTTTTATAGAAAACTCCATTATCATCATTATAAATTTTCTCTTAAAGGAAGATTAACGGTATTTTGATTAACCAGAATTCCTCTTATAAGTGGGAGCTAAGCCTGCCATATCTAGCTACAAATATTTAAAGAACTAGATAATACTTGTAACTAGATTTCCAATTAAAACCAAAGTATACCTGAGATACATGAGAATATTTATGAGAGGAAATGAGGTCAGATTATTTTAGTTTATTGGTAAATTAAATTCTAATTGATGAAAGGATCAAGAATTAGAAGTAATACCTTTTTTCAAAAATCCGTTTTACAGTTTACATCTTACATGGCATATCTAGTCATATCTATTGTTTATCTGAAAATAACACTTTAAGTTTACTATCCATTTATATGATGGGTTATAAAACAGATCAATATATCATCTTCCATAAACACTTATTAACAGCTTGATACTGGCACAGTGATGTACAATATTATATACAAAAACGTGTCCATGCACCAGCTAAGGTCCCATAGATTTGACCAGGAGATGAATGATCTCAAAATACCATGTGCCTGCTAAGTCTGTCTTTGCTTAGGGTGGCAGATCTCATTTTGAGATTTGTGCTTTTCTATGGTGCCTTTCAGACCTTCCCTAGGTAAGCCAGCTTGCTACCACTGCTCTCTGTATGCAGTGTGGTTCTGCCCTGTTTGTAACTGTGCTGTGGCAGGCACTTAATAAAGCACCCCTCCTGCTGCCTTTAAGCCTATCAGCCAGCAGTTGTTTAGGTATTCTGCTATCATCCATCTCCCCATATATCCCACCTAGAAGAGTTACGCTTCAATATGCTTTGCTTCAAAGTGGATAGACTGGCTTCCCTCCAGGATCTCACTGTCAGTGATCCCGCCTCACCATTTAATTAAATAGAACTTCCCAAAAAAGCTTCTCTGGAAACCATTTATAGAGTCCCAAGCCACATGAGCTCTTGCCACTCTGTACACAGCTACAGATCCACAGACTTTCAGTTTCATTCAGAGTTTTGGGCAGTGAGCTAGAAATCTCTCTCCCTGCTGATAAGAAGACACCATGATAAACCTGACTCCTCTGCCTGAACAATTCCTATATGTTTACTGAACATCAGTTTGTGTCAGACACGTGCTATGTTTGCAATACTCACACAAACATAATTAAGGTCTATGCCTCAAGGACCACATCTTCTTGTAATTAGGGTAAAATATAATAAATGCTGTAATAAATATTTGTAAAACACATTTTGAAAGTACAGAGGATGGATCTCTGCCTAACAGATAGAATAGGAAGAAAAGTAAAGCAAAGATGAAACAGAAATTTAGGAGGTAGACGGTGTAAAAGAAAGTATTGACAAAATGGCCCATTCCCACCAAGACTGGGAAGTAAATGCTAAGAAAGGATATGTGTACCTGATAAAAATTCAGTAGAGATGATCAATAAAGAAGCATGGTTTAGATCTTCCAGACCATGATTTATCTCAATTTATCCGTAGCAGAAGAGCCTAATCCTGTAAATTTACCCATTAATGAAAATGTCCAAAGAGAGTAACTGATTTCCCTAGTGTACACAACTAGTTAGTAACATCTTTAGGTCTAGAATGCAGATTTCCTGACTGAAATGGGGTTACAAAAAAGAAGGGGGCACATCCTAGTGTTAAGAGTGTTTTGAAATGTATATGTTCCCCTCTCAGCCTCTGTGGAGATCTTTTTAATACACAACACGTAAAAATCAGGATTTAGAATTACGTGATTTCTCACATACCAACACTGGGAATACCAAGTATTTGTGATGACTAAGTTTTCCAATTATAGTGAGTTGAGAAAAGTAATAACATTAATTCCTTCCTTAGTCATAAAGACCATTACACAGACCAAATTAAAGCCCATCTCAAAATTCGAATAGCGCCTATTAAGTTTTTTATATAAACTAAGCAAATAGTTTAAAATATCGTATCAGTGGGGGATAGTTTTAACCTTAACTTATTTTAACTTCTCTGTGGTCTCTGACACTGTTCATTACACATGTCTTAGATTTTCAAAATTGTTATTTATGTTGATATTTTAGATTCCATTCTACTACTCTCTCCTGGTTTTTTCTTACCTTCTGTTTGTGCCTTCTCACTCATCATTTAGGGTTCTCTTTTCTCTTTCCTTTCCTTAAATTTTGGTGTTCGTCTGGTCTCCATCCTTAGCTTCCCCCCCTCTTTTTTTTTTTATTTTCGAGGGATTTTTACCTAGATGAATAGCTTCTCCAAGAGTTATTTTTCATTGGACCACTTTGCCAACGCTAGAAAGCATCCAACTGCTATTTCTACTTGAATACCCAGAGGGGCCTTAAATCAAAGATGCTTAAAACCCGACATTATCTTCCTCCTCAAACCTGCTCCTTCTCCTGCATCCCTTGTCTTTTGAAACAGCATCACCACTGGCCCCACTGTCCAAGTCAGAAACCTGGAAGTCATCCTAGACACCTCCCACCTACTGACCCCCTAGTCACCAAGTGCTGTAAATTCTACCTTTTCCTTATTTTCTACACCTACTGCCACTTTTTTTACTCACGCCCTCATCTCTTCTTGTCTGGATAATTGTTGCTGCCAGTAACTTGTCTTTCTTCCCTCTGCCTTATTCCCTCCGCACTCCATACCCCTCTAAGCATCTGGAGAAACCTTTCTAACACATGAATGCGATTAAAATGCTTCAATACCCCCTGGATGCTGTCAATCTAAAATTCAAATACGTAAACTTAGTTGCATGGGCCTTCAACGTTTATCTCTCACCTACTCTCCTTGCACAACGTCATGTGCATCCCTAATCCCATACGCATCACCTGCTTTAAGATCTCTAAACATATCAAGCTACCTCCTGCCACCACCACTTGCATTTGCTGTCCCTTCTCAGATGTTTCTCTCTCCACCTGTGATGCCCTTCACTTCCTTGCTCAGTCATGTATCTTCCACTGATCCTTCAAATCCTGGCTCAAGTGACATCTTCCCTGGGAAACAGTCCATTATTTGGGAGCCCCGCTCCTGCTTCCCAGCAGCACCTGGTGCTTTATCTCCACCACAGCGTGTATGGCTTCTTCCCTATTGTCTGTGGACTGTAAACTCCCTGAGGTCAGGAATTGGCCTTACTTAGTTGTGTATGCTCAGCTCATAGTACAGAGCCTAGAATACAGACGACTAAAGATATCTAAGCAAGCATGACAGAAGAAGCCGAAAAAGAATTCGAAAAATGGATTTATTTTAGATCCCTCTCGGACGTTCAAGCAGAAATAAAATGTGAGATTGACCCTGAAGTGGAAAAAGTTGGCAAGTGATAGATCTGAACCACTGTTGATCATGGAGACAATGTGTATGAAAAGGGCAAATGCTTATACCTAGCCCTGCAGATACACTGTGACTCCAGATAATTAGAGAGTCCTTTGAGGAATAAAATATTTATTTTAATTTAAATGAGTAGAAATTTCTGTTTAGAGCAGTTCGATAAGAGTTTTAGTCTCTCCTGTATATCAGACCCTGTGCTCTTCCCTGGAGATACAAAGATGAACAAGGTGCTTACTGTCTAGGGAGATCAAGATGGTGGAGTAGAAAGACATGGAGTTCACCTCCTCCAACAAATACATCAAAAATACATCTACACCTGGAACAATTCTCAGAGAATACCAACTGAAAGTGGGCAGAAAAATCTCATACAACTAAAGCTCCAAGGAAGATACCCACGTAACTGGGTAGGACTAAAGAAAAGAAAAAAAAAAGGGAATTGGGACATGACCTGTTCCCCTAGGAGGGAAAAGTGAAAGAGGAAAGGTTCCTTCACCTTGGAACCTCCTTCACTGGCTGGGAGGTCTGCCGGGACAGAAAGGGAGGTGCAGGGGCCTGGAATCTGCTGGAGAGGAGTTTGCACAGGCTGGCTTGCTGCAAAGCAGGATACAAAGGGACCAGTGCTGAGGGCTTCTTGTCATCACCGTCCCAGCCCTAGATGCGCACTTGCTGGTGTGCACGGGGGTTGGGTGCTGAAACTTGGGCTTCAGCAAATAGACACAGTGAGATGGCTTGATTTGGCTGCTGAGACACAGCCTGAAGGGCCTGGTGTATAGTCCAGGCCGCAACTGGGGTACGCATGGGACAGAGCGTGGATCCACCACAGGAGCACTGTTATCAAAGTAAAGGGTGGAGTGTGGGTGCGTCCGCCATAGAAGCCTCATTGTCAGTGTGCTCACAGCATGGCGCAGCTTCTGTGGGCTTTGGGGGCTCATGTTTTGTGAGCGTACACACATCGAAGATAGGTGGGGCTGACACACGATCTGATTATCAGCACTCTTACAGCAGAGATGAATCTGATCTTGCGGGTGTGCACGCTGGGTGGCAGGCGGCATCACAGAGTTGCACTTCCTGGTGGAGAGCTCCTGGGGAGGAACACGCAGCAACTCCCTTCCCAGAGGGAGCACTTCAGTCCTGCGCTCCCCACATTACAGCTTAGAACCAGATCTGGGGGCTTCTACTCCAACGAGTGGGGAGAAGGCGCTGCCCCCAACAGGGCTATGACAGCCACAGAGCAAAGAGAAAGCCCTGCCCAACATCGAGTGCAGTCTCTGGTCACCACACTACCAAACACACGTCCTATCAAGGGGACATTGGCCAGCACACTCTAGGAAAAACGTGGCAGGTGTCCACACCAAATACTGCCCTTTGCACCAAAAATATTGGACTCAGTCTACACAGGGATGCTCCCACATAAAAATAGCCTTTCAAGACCACAGTAGATAACTGTTTCTCCTAAATTTATAGTCAGAGAAATACAAGTAAAATTAAAAAGCAGAGGAACTACTCCCAATTAAAAGAACAAGAGATATCCCATGAGAGAACAAGCAATGAAACAGACCTTGCCAGTCTACCAGACCCTGAGTTCAAAAAGGTGGTAATAAAAATGATGAACGAATTAACAAAGACTATTGATAGAAAAGGCAGCAAGAGAAAAACAAAGAGTCAGTTACAAGGGAACCCCATAAGGCTATCAACTGATTCCTCTACAGAAATGCTGCAGGCCAGAATGGAGTGGCAAAATATATTCAAAGTCCTGAAAGGGAAAAACCTCAATCGAGGATATTCTATCTGGCAAGATTATCATTTAGGATAGAAGGAGAGAGAAAGAATTTCTCAGAACAGCAAAAACTAAAAGAATACAGCAATACTAAACCTATCCCAAAAGAAATGTTGAAATGTCTTCTCTAAATAGAAAAGAAGCAAGAATATACAGGTAAAGGAATATAACAATAGGAAAGGCAAATATATATATAAGGATTGAATATCACTGAAATAAGCCAGTATATAGATTAAAATACAATCAAAAAATTTTGCAAAAGTGATTATAACTATGATGAACAGCAAAAGGATAGAAATAAAGATGTAAAATAGGACATCAAAACCACAAATGTGGGGGAGGGGAGTAGAAAATGTAGATCTTTTACATGTGTCTGAACTTACATGACTATCAGTCTAAAACAAGGAGATGTACTTATGGGTTAATATTGAAAACAAGGGTAACCACAAATTAAAAACATACAACAGACTCACAAAAAAACCAATAACAAAAGAGCTCAAGCATAATACAAAAGTAAACCATCAAACCATAAAAGGAAAAACAAAAAGAAGAAAGGAACAAAGAACAAATACAAAATCAACTGAAATACAAGGTTTAAAATGGCAATAAACACATACTTATCAATAATTACCTTAAATGTCAATGGACTAAATGCTCCAATCAAAAGACACAGAGCGACAGGCTGGAAAATAAAACAAGAACCTACAATATGCTGCCTACAAAAGACGAACTTTAGGGTGAAAGACACGCATAGATTGCAAGTGAGAGGATGGAAAAAGATATTTCATGCAAAATGAAATGACAAGAGAGCAGGGGTAGGAATACTTATATCAGAAAAAATAGACTTTAAAACAAGGGCCATAAAGAAGGACAAAGGAGGACACTGTATCAGATCAATACAAGAGGATATTACACTTGTCAACATATATACACCCAATGTAGAAGGAACTAAATACATAAAACAAATACTAATAGACATAAAGGGAGAAATTGACAGGAAGACAATAATAGGAGAATTTAACACCCCACTGACATCAATAGATCTTTCAGACCAAAAATCAATAAGGCAACAGACCCTAAATGACACAATAGAACAGTGAGACTTAATTGATATCTACAGGACACTACATCCAAAAAACCAGAATACACATTATTTTCAAACTTGCATGGAACATTCTCTAGGATAGATAACACACTAGGGTACGAAATAAGCCTTAACAATTATAATAATTAAAAATTATAATAATCTTGGGCACAAAATAAGCCTCAAAAATTATAATAATTTTAATTATAATCATTAAAAATTATTTCAAGCATCTTCTTCGATCACAATAGCAAGAAACTAGAAATTAGCCACAGGAAAAAAAAATGAGAAAAAAATGATTACATGGAGACTAAACAACATGCTACTAAAAAAAAACAAACAAAAGACCAAAAACAAAACAAAACAAAAAACAATGGGTCAATGGTGAAATCTATGAGGAAATTTAAAAATACCTCAAGATAAATGACAATGAAAACACAACCATACAAAATCTATGGGATGAAGCAAAAGCAGTCCTAAGAGGGAAGTTCACAGCTATACAGGTCTTCCTCAAAAAACAAGAAAAATTTCAAATAAACAACCTAACCTACCACCTAAAAAATTAGAAAGAGAAGAAACAACAAAACCTAAAGGCAGTAGAAGGAAGGAAATAATGAAAATCAGAGAGGAAATAAATACAGATTAAAAAATAGAAAAAAAATCAATAAAACCAAGAGCTGGTTTTTTGAAAGGATAAACAAAATTGACAAACCTCTGGCCAGGCTCATCAAGAAGAAAAGGGAGAGGACCCAAGTAACAAAATAAAACATGAAAGAGGAGAAATAACAACCGATACTGCAGAAATTTTTTAAAAATCATAAGAAATTAATATGAACGGTTAGACGCTGACAAAATAGACAACCTAGAAGAAATGGATAAGTTTCTAGAAACGTATGGCCCACCAAAACTGAATCAAGAAGAAACAGATAATTTGAACAGACCAACCATTAGAAGTGAAATAGAATTTGAAATTTCAAAAAACAAAAACCAAATCTCCCTGCAAACAAAACCCAGAACCAGATGACTTTGCTGGGGAATTCTATCAAACATACAAAGAAAAACTCCTACCTATCCTTCTCAGATTCTTCCAAAAGATTGAAGAGGAGTCCTAAAGTCATTCTATGAAGCCACCATCACTCTGATACCAAAACCAGACAAACACACAACCAAAAAAACAATTACAGGCCGATATCTTTGATGAATATAAATGTAAAAATCCTTCATAAAATATTATCAAACAGAATCCAACAACACATAAAAACCATCGTACACCATGATCAAGTTGGATTCTTCCTAGGGTCTCAAGGCTGGTTCAACGTACCCAAATTAATCAATGTGATAACACATCAACAACAACAAAAAGACAAAAACCACATGATCATCCCAATGGATGCAGAAAAAACATCTGATAAAATTTAACATCCATTCATGATAGAAAAAAAGAAAAAACCTCTCACCAAAATGGATATAAAAGGAGCATATCTCAGCATAATAAAAGATATTTATGGCAAAGCCACAGCCAACATATTATTAATCGGTGAAAAGCTGAAAGCCTTTCTGCTAAATTCTCGAACAAGACAAGGATGCCCAATCTCACTACTTCTTTTCAAAATAGTACTGGAAGTCCTAGTCACAGCAGTCAGACAAGGGAATAAAAAAGGTATCCAAATCAGAAGGGAAGAGGTAAAATTGTCATTGTATGCAGACATGATACTCTATACAGAAAACCCTAAAGACTCCACACAAGAACTATCAGAACTAAAAAGTGAATTCACCAAGGTAGCAGGATACAAGACTAACATACAGAAATTGGTTGCACATCTTTATGCCAACAATGAAATGTCAGAAAGAGAAAGTAAAATAAAACAAAACAATTTTTAATTGCGTCAAAAAAAATTACCTAGGAATATGCCTGACCAAGAATGTGAAAGACTTATACACTGAGAAATATAAAACATTGATAAAGAAAATTGAAGATGATACAAAGAAATGGAAAAACACCCCATACTCACGGATTAGAAAAATTAATATAGTTAAAATGGCCATACTACCAAAAGCAATCTACAGATTTAATGAGATCTCTATTGAATTACTCATGACATTTTTCACAAAACTAGAACGAATAACCATAAAATTTATATAGAACCATGAAAGACCCAGGCTTGCCAAAGCAATTCTGAAGAAAAAGAACAAAGCAGGAGGAATAACCCTCCCAGACTTCAGACAATACCACAAGGCTACAGTAATCAAAACAGCATAGTACTGGCACAAAAACAGACCAATAGATCAATATGAAACAGAATAGAGAACCTAGAAATAAACCCATACACACATCTATGGACAATTAATCTTTGACAAATGGGGCAAGAATATACAATGGAGAAAAGACAATCTCCTCAGCAAGTGGTGTTGGAAAAGCTGGGCAGCCACATGTAAATCAATAAATTTAGAACACTGCCTCACACCATACACAAAAATAAACTCAAAATGGCTTAAAGACTTATATATAAGGCATGACACCATAAAACCCCTAGAAGAGAACATAGGCAAAACATTCTTGGATATAAACCATAGTAATATCTTCTTAGATCAGTCTCCCAAGGCAAAAGAAATAAAAACAAAAATAAACAAATAGGACCCAATCGAACTTACAAGCTTTTGCATAGCAAAGGAAACCATAATCAAGATGAAAAGACAACCTATTGACTGGGAGAAAATATTTGCAAGTGATGAGACCGAAAAGGGCTTAATTTCCAAAATATACAAACAGCTTATACAACTCAATATCAAAAAAACAAACAATCCAATCAAAAAACGGGTAGAATGCTTAAAAAGTCATTTCTTCAAAGACATACAGATGGCCAAGAGGCACATGAAAAGATGCTAAACATCGTTAATTATTAGAGAAGTGCAAATCAAAACTACAATGAGGTATCAACTCACACTGGTCAGAATGACCATCATCAAAAGTCTACAAATAATATATGCTAGAGAGGGTGTGAAGAAAAGGGAAGTCTCCTACACTGTTGGTGGGAATGTAAATTGGTGCAGCCATTGTGAAAAACAGTCTAGAGGTTCCTTAAAAAACTGAAAGAATTACCGTATGATCCAGCCATCCCATTCCTGGGCATATACTCAGAAAAGATGAAATCTCTAATTTGAAAAGATACACGCACCCCAATGTTCACAGCAGCATTATTTACAATAGCCAAGACATGGAAACAACCTAAATGTCCATCGACAGATGAATGGATGAAGAAGATGTGGTATATATACACAGTGGAATACTACTCAGCCATTAAAAAGAACAAAATATTGCCACTTGCAGCAACATAGATTGACCTACTAAGTGAAGTAAATCAGGCAGAGAAAGAAAAATATTACATGATATCACTTACATGTGGAATCTTAAAAAAAAAAAGATACAAATGAACTTATTTACAAAACAGACTCACAGACATAGAAAACAAATGTATTGTTACCAAAGGAGAAAGGGGAGAGGGAGGGATAAATTAGAAATATGGGTTTAACAGATATACATCACTGTATATAAAATAAGTATTTACTGTATGGCACATGGCACTATATTCAATATCTTGTAATAACCTATAATGGGACAGAATCTGAAGCTGTACACCTGAAACTAACACAATACTGTAAATCAAGTATAATTAGTTTTTTTAAAAAAGATGCTTACTGTCTAGTGGAAAGAAAGACACTTGTACACTGCACGGGAAAAGGTGGTATGATGGGTACCAGCAGAATGGTATATCCAAGCATGACATAGAGAAGAAAAATAAGGCAATGTTTGTTTAGAGGGGAAAGAGAATAGCTGGAAAAGTATTGCTGAGAAAACCTCCTAGAAGAGAGGACACCTCCAATGACTACTGAAATATAATTAGGGATTTACCAGTTAAGGAAGGGAAAAAGCAAAAGGAACAGCAAGAGGAAAGACTCTAAAGCACATAGCTGTACGATGTATACAGGAAATAAATTCTTTAGTAATATTAGAGTATAACTTAGTATGATGGATATGGCTGCTGTTTCCTTTTCAGAGTCTCTAGAGGCTTAGGAGGGGTTATACCATGGAAAACTGGTGTGCCATGCTGAGAAATTTGAACTTAACATCTAATCACCAGGTGGCCTTGAGAGAATTATACCAGGGGAAATGGCAAAGTCGTATATGCAACTCAGAATGAACCACTATGGGTAGAATGAGATGGATGTGCTAAAGCTAGGAGGAAGAAGCAGAACAAAACGGGGGAAGAGAGACCTCCTAAAAGGCTTGAGGCTGGATACAAATAAAAAGAGTGGAAAAGCTGCTTTCCAAAAATATTTAGGAAGTAAACCAGCAAAAAATCAGCCACTAGAATTTCTCATTTGAATTTATTTCAACATCACATCTTTAGCTAAGAGATTTCTGTTGTGTCTGGAGAAATTTTAACTTAGTAAAATAAAATAAAAGGATACTAAACCTTCACTAGTAAGCATGGGGATCATTCTGCTCTGGGATTAGGACTTAGGCCTCAAGAAAAATGCACCATGTACATCAGCATGCAGTGTTCACGGCACATTGCAGCCATATGGTGAGTTCACGCAGAATTGACACTCCTCTGGGCCCTTAATTAGATGCACCTGACATGGCTTTTAGTTTTTTAAGTGAGGAAAGGTGCCTCCCAATAAGTGGCTCCCAGGAAGCAGTACAGGAAGGCACTCTGGTGCTACGTCAAGTACAATGTATACTCTGCTAATTCAATCCGGCAATTTACGTCCACACTGATTTAATGAGAAGTGCAAATTATTTTTAAAAGTTGAATATATAATATATCAAATATGAATATATTAATATATGCTTGTTGAATATATATTTAATTATTGACCAAGCTAACAGGGAAATAGTAGCAAAGTTTTTATGTCTCATGACATTTTAAGTATCTTTAATCACAAAATTAGAAATTTTTATAATTATATTTCCTTTCCATACCTACATTTGATTTCCTTGTGTATAATTTTTAATAAACGTTTACTTTAGAATTTTTAGGATTTACATAAAGATACATAAATACATAGTACAGAGAGTTCCCATGGATCCATAATCCAATTTCCCTGATGTTAATATCTTATACTAACCATGATATATTTGTGAAAATCAAGAAATTAACATTGGTGTATTACTCCTAACTAAACTACAGATTTATTCAGATTTCACCAGATTCTCCACAAATGTCCTTTTTCTGTTCCTGGATACAATTCAAGATACCACACTGGATTTAATCATTATGTCTCCGTTACTCTATGGCAGTTTCTCAGTCTTTCCTGAGGTCATTTTTCATGACTTTGACTGTTTTGAGAGTACTCTCTGATGTTTCTCTCAAGATCAGACGGGGGTTGTGGGTTTGGGAAGGAAGGGCATAGGGATGAAGTGCCCTTCTCTGTCATCCTCTTAGGGAATATGTGACAACCACATGACTCATCACTGAGAATGTTAAACACGATGGCTTAAGGTGGAGTCTGCCATGATTCTCCATTGTCAAGTAACTATTTTTCCTTCCTATACTCTGTTCTTTGGAAAAGTCACCAAGTGCAGCCCATATCCAAGATATGGGAAGTTATGCTTCATGTCCTGGAGGAGGAAACACCTACATAAATTATTTGGAATTCTTCTTAAAGGGAGGGGTGTCCCTTCTCCCCCACTTATTTATTTATTTAGACATTTATGTCAGTATGCACTCATGGATATTTATTTTATACGTTACGTTATAAACTATGTTATTTTTTTGCTCAAACCGTTTCACCTTTGTCCATTGGGGACTCTTTCAGACTGTCCCCTGTTCCTTTTGGCATGCCCACATCATTTTGCTTTTTGAACACTTCATGACTTTCTGGCCCTACAAGATGCTCCAAGCTCACCTCGTATGATATCTTCCCCTGCCTTAGAATTAGCCGTTTCTCCAAGGAGTCTTGGGTCCTTGTGTTAGAGAATGATATTAAGCAATGAAGACCTGAACTACAATGCTTTTTGAGAACACTTTGTCTTTCCATCGCTTATCTTGTATTCTAAGAGCAAACCACAAAGGTCATCCTGTCCTGCCATTCTTGTCCAAAGAGCAGTTGTGACTTGGACAGTTTTTTAAAAATACAAACTCCCGGTCTCAATGTTGGGAACTGTGCCTCAGTAAGCCTGTGGTGTGGGTACTGGCCTGGTTGTGCTGGTGCTGCTGTGTATTCAGGTATTGATAATTTTGTTATGAAAAATAGTTTAGGGAGTACTGTATATGTAATTAACTCCCTTCATTTTATAGTGGAACCAAATGAGGGCTAGAGAATGAAGTACATGCCCAAAGAAGCACAGCAAAGGAAGTTATGCCTTCACCCCAGTACATCAGATCCTTTCCATGCTTACATCCTCAGTGTGTCTTTACTCATACCTTTCAAATCAGTGAGTCTCAACCATGGTTTTTGCTGAGGGAGCTTTAAAAATCCCTATGCCCAGAACCCAGTCTTAGAAATTCTGATTTAAATGGTCCTGAGTGATACTTAGCAACTAGGTTTTTCTTAAAGTCTTAGAGATGATATAATGACCAGCCAGTGTTGAGAATGACTACTTTAAATGAAAAAACTCAATTCTGTTAGGGCCCCGGTACTACAGATTATGTTTTTCTGTGACATTTGTGAGTAATATTTTATTTGTACTGAATAACATCCCAGGTTCATCAATTTGACAAACATGTCAAGCATTTACTTTGTGTTTGGTGCAGTGATAGACTCTCCCTGGAGGGAGAGATTAAGAACATGAATCAATTATAGTCTTTTGCTCCAAGAGCTTAAGCTGTGATGGGGGGGGCATTAGTATGGATACAAATAAGTAGAATAACAAGTAGGTGAGTTCCAAGAGGAGCATAAAGTGCCAGGAAGGAAATGGGGGTTCAAAGGAATAAGGAAATGGTGCCTTCCTTCTGAGACTTTATTATCCTCCATGGATGGCCCCTGCCAAAGCTACAGCTTTTCAAGGAAGCCAGAAGTCATTATTTTGTGTGGGAAGTCCATTAGTATCATATCATGCTTTTGCTAACATGGTTATCGCCGAGGTCTTGATTAAGCTCCCTCATGCAGGATGCTAAGCAAACCATGTTAACAATGAATCCAGCTGTAAGAAAAGTTATGTTATTTTTAGGCATCTAGACTGAAAATTGCTTTGTACCATCACTGGGCAATGCTTCTATTACTGTTTTTACTGCTGGTAAATTAGATTGCGTGTTGTAGGAATTATGCATAACTGCACTCTTTTTAATATTTGCTACTGTAATCGTTTCTGTAATTATGATACAGAACCTACTGCTGCAAGCTGTTCCTGCGGATGGCTATTTCACTGAGTCCTAAAGATGGTATCTGCTGAAAATTCTATCTGCAAAGGCCCGGCTGGCAAGCGCCTCCCTGGTGATATGAGGCAGATAAGCTTTATCAGATGCTGTTAATGAGCTTGATTTACGACGTTGGTGGTTCAGTATGACAAGTTATTTTGGGTTTTAGACACTCACATTCCAGCCTTTGGTATGTCCTCCCTCATCCCTTGGGAAAAGAAAGAAACCTGCTAGAATTCGAAAGCAACAAGCATTGTAAAGTCATACTGTTCACAGACCACATTTTCTTATAAAAACTACCTCCTACGTGCAATAAAACTACCTCCTACGTGCAATGTCAAGTCGTGTAAATCCCTATCAAGAACAAGGTTCATGAAGCTGTTAATTGAATAATAACGACTAATTATTAATCAAGAAATGCCTTCCATGTTAGCTCTGGGAGTCGCCTAAAACTGCACAATTCATGGATCTGTTACCTGTTTTCACAAAGTGAGGTGATGCCCCAACGCCCGCTGCTTACTTGGTTTAGCTTGTGGCTCATCACCAGTTCCTATTCTTCCTGATCCATACTGTTGCCAGAAAAGGCGTACGTACACAGCGTGTAAGCACATCACAGGGAAAAAAGAACCCAATCTAGCTTTACATATAAATAAAGGAAGCAGTGGTCCACAGCAGTGTGATCTGTGGGGTCTCCAGGAAAATTTCCTCTTCCCCCAGGCTGTCCTCCAAACATCAGCCCAAGTATCATGGTGTCTGGAAGTCTGCCCTGTGAGCTCTGGAAATAATTCTGCTCTCTCCATGCACTTGTTGGGAAGTTCAAATATTATGGGAGATTAATACGTTAAGTTGTCACCAGTTTATGTAATTCTTTGGCCCTGAATGAATTATGTCAACTTGGCCGAAGTCAAATGGGCTGCCTCCAAGCTGTGGTGAGCTCTTCTACAGTGAAGTGTCAGAGCAAGAGGCTAGAGGGTGTTAGCAGGCATGCGTTCAGGTCTTGGATTGGTATTAGACCATTAAATGTGTACATTTTTCTTCCAGCTCTGAGTTTTCATTGTTGCAAAAGGCAGGGAATCTCTCTGGACCTTCTGCCTTCCCTACAAAATAGACTACCAGGATTTCTTCCTTCTCTTCAAGCTTCGCAATTCAACCCTTATTGCATAAGAGGATAGAGTAGGCTAATATGTGGGAGAGGACACCAGGACAGGAGAAAAGAGAAGGATCTCTGAAGAAATGTTTCATCACTGTCATAAAGGAGATGCTCGCATGATTTTTATTTGCTGAGTAGTAATTCACCTGGGGTCATCAGAACATGGTTGGCTGTAGAATTCTCTGAGTTCAAAAGACATTTTCCCTGTCACTTGTATGATAAGTCTGGTGGGTGGTGTGCCAATTGTCTCTGCCAACATCTAAAAGTCCTTTAGATGAGACAGAAACAGCATAGGCACAAGGCAGTCACCTCCTGACCAGTCCTATTGAAGTCTGATAAACTTTTGAAACTCTTATCCACGCTTCTTGCTACCTCTTTTTTTCTCTCTAATCCCTCTTTCATCATAATTTGAATAGTGAACTACAACCAAGCTTCTGATCTTTTCTTCACCTAATTTCTGTTTTTCTTTCCTCTATGTTCTTTTCCATATCTCTTTGTATACAGCTCTCTGGTTAAGAAGTAGAATACGGTACCAAAGTGAAAGGGCACAGCATTTTTTTTCTTGGTAACTATTAAGCATAAAGTTCAAATGAAAAGATAATTAAGGAAAATTATTTTTTAAATGGGATGCCGTTTCCACCATTCTCCCGCTAGAACACCTTGCTTTCTTTTTATGTTTCTCCACACATACAGATTCTTCATTCAGCTTTGTAAAATACTGATGAGAGTATTGACCCAACTAAAAGCAGAGATAATTGGAGGAATTCATTTGAACATTCACCTTCTAATAGGTGAATAGCTCATTTGTGGGCACCCTATTTATTAAGAAGAGCAGCATTCTTCTAGCCCTCCTGATTTTGTAACACCAGTAAGTTTTACTCTCTGTCTAACCATACTAAAATTAAAAATGTTTCATGAGTTAGATCACTTTAACAATGACATCATTCGAACACTGTCACCTAGGTAATGGAATAATTACCATAGCAACAGAGCCTTTATCTTTCAGTAGCTATAAAATTTTGACAGATGGGAGAGACTGATTGAAGATTTAAAGCAGGACATAAATGTAACACATCTTAGTGGCCCAAGTCATAGTGATATCTTACAAATTGATATCTTTTTATAAAGATTAAATTGAATGTGAAGTATATATATTGCTATTTATTTCCAAAGTTAATTTCACTCTTGACCGAAGTGATATTCTATTCTTTGAAAAATTGAGATCAGATTATTAAATGCAGGGACAGTAATAGTAGAATGTTAAAAAAAATTATAAAATTTTAAGAGTAGTAAAAGGAAGACTGCTACAGAATAACTGTTCTTATAAAACTGACCAATTAAACATCTGTAGTTCTTGTAGCTATAACCTGTCTCCGATGGAAAATTCTGTTAAAATTTATTCTCCTTCATTTCTGACTTTACAATTAGAAGTTTTGACTTAAGTGTTGAGCATGTTTGTGTCTGTGAATTTGTGTGTTTGTGTGTGTCTATATGTTTACCTTTCCTTCATAGTTAAACAAGGTGAACTCACTGTGCATTTTTTATTATTTATTTTATTTATTTATTTTTTTTTGTGGTACGCAGGCCTCTCACTGTTGTGGCCTCTCCCATTGCGGAGCACAGGCTCCGGACGCGCAGGCTCAGCGGCCATGGCTCACGGGCCCAGCCGCTCCGCGGCATGTGGGATCTTCCCGGACCGGGGCACGAACCCGTGTCCCCTGCATCGGCAGGCGGACTCTCAACCACTGCGCCACCAGGGAAGCCCTCACTGTGCATTTTTTAGATGACACATTGTTATCACGTAGATGGTTTGAATCTGTCACCTAATTAAAGCGGAGCAGAACAAAAAGCCATTTACGTATTTCTTCTTCCTCCACCAAAAAAAAATAAAACAAAGGGTGGATAATAAACTTAGTTTCTCATTCTTGATTTACTCATCTCTGCAGAATTATTATTTAGTAGAAGTGGGCCTAGTAAATTGTCTTTTATTGGACCCTGTCCAGGCTTCAAAAAATACCAGTTTTGATGGCCAAAGAAATACAGGGCATTAAGGCAGAGATCTGAACAAAAAGAGAATGCTTATTTAATAATAATGTGTTCCTTGGCATTTCCAGGGACTGAGGAGTACGTTTAATAATAAAAGCATTTAGACAATTAAAATAATCATTTATTAATAAATAACATGTATATATACATTTTCATGTGTTCATCTACCAAAGAACTGATTTTCACAATATCCAATCCAGGCCTTGAAAAAAATCAGCTTTGGTATGTAATAATAATTTGATAATATTTATAAATAGCACTCACTCCTTTTAAGATTTTTTTTGTCACCTCTAGCTTACTGAAATTTACGTGACAACATGAAGGTTGGTTACTTTATCAAGATTTGTCATGATTTAAACCCAAGCAGAGAGACAAGACTAAATTACATACTTATTCTTAAACAGAAAATAATGACACAAGATCTATTCCACCAGTCACTGCCAAAATCTACCATGTGCCTTTATTTTTGGCCCTTACAACTGAGAGCAGACACCATGCAAATCCATTATAATGGAATTGTTTTGTGGAATAATGTGATATTGTGTGTGCGTGTGTGTGTGTGTGTGTGTGTGTGTGTCAGATTTTTACTTCTCTGGCAATCTTTACAAATTTTATTATAACTTCTTTATCTGTTCAGGCAAAGAAATTAAGGTTCATTTTATTCATAGAGGACAGAGCTCTCCCAAAAGAAGTCATGAGCAGATTGTAAAAATTAGTCAGACCTCAAGAGGTTACCAGTGAAATTAAAGAGTGTTTCACTCCATACTGACCTTGATGCAGGGCTATCAAGAGGACAAAGCATGAGCTTTAAAGTAAGAGAAACATATTTTAATATTTGAACCACAACTTACTAGCTATAAGACCCTGTTCTTTCAGCCTACAGTTTCTCATTATAAAAATTAGAAGAATAACACCTACTTCTTAGGATTGTTTGAAAATTTACAATGGATATAAGTACCTAGGAGAGTGCCTAGCAAAATCTTCAGTAAATATTGACTTCCTTCACTTTTATCTTTCTAATTTTACAATCCCTTGGTTCTAGCTATAATTAGTGTTAGAACTGAGGTGACTTAAAGGAGGAAATGATCAATTTAAACCCAGGCTGGAATACACATCTCCAGGGTAGAGGGAAACAATGGAGGGCCAGTGAGCTAATACAGGATGGCAGCCCCTGAGATATGCAAATGAAATTCCCCCTAAGCTTATTTCGTAGGTCAGTAGTGAAGATAAAAATTAGTTTCTTCTTGGTTTCAGGAAACCCTTCCTAAAGAAGTTATGGAAGATTAAAAACAATTTCCTAGTTGAAGCTGCTGTGGATAAAGCTTTGGCAGAGCCATCGCAAGTCCGGCTACTTGGTTCACAAAAAACTATTGTGCCTGCAGATACTTAAAACACATTAGGTTCAAAATGCAGTCAAACGATTCTAGACAACTGAGAATATGTCAGTAGCATGAACTGTGCATGAAGGCCTGACTGATCAGTCCCTTGAGGAAATGAGATCATGATCAGAAGGAATACATTTTTCTCAAAACTAGAAAAGCTAGTGTATATTAATTTTATTTGAAAAGTGTAGATGGCTACTCAACTCCACCTTGGACATTATTTTGATGAATTTTAAAAAGGAATAAAAATCTCTAACATGATATTACATAACCAGTTTGCTTGTAAATGAGTTAACTTAGTGTCTGGGATGGTTAGTTTAGGGCAGAGATTGTAAGGTGGTAGCTCATCGGCCATGTCTTGTGTGGAGACACCAGTTTGATAGCACCAGATGCATCTGAGGGAAGAGTGAGGGGTAAAAAATTGGTTAAGGGTCAGTTTAAGGAGGAATTAATGTTTTGTACTTCTTCCCTAACCATCACAGCAAGATGGAAATCCTTCTACTGTATCAGAAAACGTGTTTGCTCTCTGCAGACCCTAATTTGGAGAGGCTCAGATCATGGAGCATCAGAGAAAAATGAGCCAAACAAAGGTGTCATGTTGAATTCATGGGGATGATGGGAAAGTCTCCACATGACACAATATTAAAGTGGGATCCTTTCTACCCTAAACCTGACAGAAAAGAAGCAACATGGGTGAGATCCACAAGTACCAAGAGTCAAATCAAGTTAAAACACAACAGAAACAGAAACAAAATAATAAACCTCTGGATAAGGTGAAAAAACACAGGACTCTGGCCAGAATCTAAGCTATAGGCAATGTTTTCTTCCTTCATTCCTTTATTTCCTTTATGAATAATTTACTTAAGAGGTAAAGGAGTAGGTAATGTGATCCTAAAGTAAGATCCTAGCTCAGTTTTGTCTATGAGACTTTGGATGCTTAGAGCAAGTCCTACATCTAACAGCCAGGTGCTGGATCATCTAAGCAAGACTTGGAAAGGAAGTGGATAGAAAACTAGTTTGTCCTCCTTAGCTCAACTCTCACCCTGAGGATATGTAAGAGATATGAAATGCCAAGAAGGAGTTGTATTTTCAGAGAAAATTTCTTCATAGTATTTCTCCTGTGGGAAAAGGAAGGGGCCTGCTTAATAATCACCTTAAGATTGGTGAAAGGAGCTCCGGGAAAACTCCTTAGAGAATCTAGACTATCTTTGCTGGACTTTTCAGGAAGTAGACACTGGTGCCAGAACCATGTGTGTTTCTGAATAGCAAAATAGAGAATTGCACTAGAAAGTAAACAGATGCATGTCCTTAGATGATGAGTCCAAGGGGCATGTTATCAGGACCAGATGAGGACCCCACAGTGGGAACAGGCCTGGCGGTCCTTTTAAAATCCTACTCCAGACCTGCTTGATGATGAGACCCAGAAGGAGGTTTTGGATTGCCAGAAATGCAGGGTTTGTTAGAGGAAGTAAAAGTAACTGCTAGAAGAAGATGCACTGCAGCATTACAGTATATGTAAGGGCGGGTTCCACGTGAGGGGACTAACTGAGAAACCCAAAATGTGCCCCATGTAATTGCTTTATGACTATACCCTATTGATGTCTGCTCTTTCAAAATAATTGTACCGTTTATTATGAATGGTTAGATAACCTCCAGCTCTCTTTCATCTACAAGTAGGCCTATAATCAGTCCCCTATCCAGGCAAAAGACTGGAGGATTATTATCCTAAAAAATATAATTACTTCAGGGATACTGCTTATAGATTTTTGATCCCTCAATGAAATCCCAGAATCCCTGTAGGATCACTCTCCACTAAATTTCTCTGGTCAAAATCCTTGTTATGCCCACAGTTTCCAATCAAAGTTTCAGTGCTTTGGTTGGAGCATTCTTAGATACAAAGGACAGGCAGGAATCATAGGACATATAGGGGATCATTAGCAAAGTAAAAGACAGAGGAAAAACAAGCAAAGTGAAAAAAATGCAAGCAATGGTGTAGAAAAATTTTAAAAAGAAGTACAATTTATATCACCAGAGATAAGAGAAGATATTTTACACATGAAACAAAAGCAGGACGATGGACAATTAGAGAAAAAGAAATAGCTTGTGGGAATTAAAATATATGATGGAAACCATTTAATAGATTGCTTAAATGATAAGGTTGAGCAGATTTTCAAGAAATTACAACAAATATACGAAGAGATGAACAATAGCAAAAAGAGAGAGAGAGGGAGAGAAGTATCAAAATTAGAGGATTATTCCTGGAGATTCAATATCCAACTGAAAAATAATATTTTCTGAAAGAGAAGAAGTGGAGAAAATTATAAAATTAATAAATCAAAATATTTCTTAGAATTGAGGAGTCTGAGTTTCTAGATTGAAAGGGTTCTCCAAGGTTCTAGCATCACTGTAACCATAGAACCAGCTCGAAACTGGCCTTATCCTCTTTCTAACACGATATTGAGTTGTCTTTCAGACACAACAGAAAACCACAAGTCATGCAGCCAAAGCAAGTGCAAAGGAGAAAATTCTGACCTAAAACAACACCTAAAACCAAAGTTTCTCTCCCCTACAGAGCCAAAGAACCTGAACCTGAATGCCAGAACCCTTTCAGAAGTGAAGAGTCCATTGTCCAGGAAGATCTGTTGCTGAAGCCCTCTTTACCATACCTTATCAAAAATGGCCAAGGTCCAATTGAAACCTGCCCGCCAGTGCTTCCAACACCAACCCTCCTCCCCTAACTCATAAAAGTTTGATCCAACCCCTGATGAGGGAGACAGATTTGAGCCATTTCATTTCCCCTGTCTTCTTGCTGGTCAACCTTGCAATAAAGCCTTTTCTTTTCTCAAAAGCCATGGTATTGGTTTCTACATGCTTCCAGCAGCAAGCCCTTTGCTGGGTAATGTCATGAACATAAATAAGTAAATAACACAAATATAATCCCCACTGAGAAATATCTTGCTATTTCAGAATTCTAATAAAGAAAAGACTCTAAAATATTCTAGGGGGTGGGGAACACGTTATATAGGAAAAGAATTAAGATTTACTGTGGCTTCAGAATTCTCAGTGGTCACATGTGAAACCAGAAGTAATAGAATAAAGCCTTCAAAAATCTGACTGAAAGTTATTTCCAACTCAGAATTCTATGCTTAATTAATCTATCAACCAAGTATAAGATACAATAAAGATATTTTCTCACTTGTGAGGTATTAATATTTTATCTCCCTCGCATCCTAGAAGTGATGTTCAAGAAATTAAAGTGAAAAAATAAAAAGAATAAAACAAGAAGAGAACAATACAGGACCCAGGAACCAGGATCCCTATTGCAGAACAATGGGGAAAGGAAGAAGACCCAGGTTGCCAGCTGTGCACTTGACCAAGAAAGCAATCAAACAAGAGAGGAACAGGAGGATGGAAGACTCTAGAAGACATGATCCAAAAGAAAAAAAAAATTAATTAAATAATTTTAAATAAATAAATTACATTCAAATAAATTTTAAATAAATTTTACCTCGCCTTAACTGACAACTTTTTTGAGAGGATAGGAGACGTGATATGAGTAAACGGCACTGGGAAGTTTGTATAGATTAACTATAAAAGTTAAAAATTGATAACTGAAGAAGTATCAATATAAGCTTATTATTTATTTTATTTCAGAGATGGTTCTCAGGTTCTTGAAAAAGGCATGCCTAGGTTGTAGAGGATCTAAAAGGGGCAAAGAATTTATAGCTGCAACTTTCTAAATAACTGCTCTAAGAAAAGGAAGGTCAGGGGCCAATGATCAATAATAAATCTTTCTAAACTATAGTCAAACTAAGGCTGCCTTAGTTGCTGCAAATAGAAAGAGGGAGGCTTCCTTAATTACTTCTGAGGCCAATATGACTTTGAAACTAAAACAGAGAAGAGCAGTACTAACTAAAAAAGAAAATTACAGGCCAATATCACTCATGAATATTGATGCAAAACTCCTAAACAAAATAGTAGCTACTGTATCTAGGAATACATTTTAAACTATGTTGGTTTTATCCTGGGAATGAAGAATTGAATTTAGATTTAAATATCTATTAATGTAATTTGCTATATAAACAGATTAAAGAAGATACACATGGTTATCTCTACAGTTGCCAACAAAGGCATTTAGTGGAATTCAACACCAATTCACAAAGAAAAAGAAAAACTGAAGTTAGGAAACTACTGAGAAAACTTTTCTTTTCATAATAAAGGATATTTACAAATCCTATAGCAAAATCCAAATAATAATGTAAACGTTGGAAGCATCAGCATTCCTCTTATTAGCAAGCGTAAGACAAGGACACTTGCAGTTACCACTTCTATTTAATGTACTAGGTGTTCTTACTATCACAGTAAAAAAAAAAAAAAAAGAACAGAATGAGACAATTAAGAGTTATGTGGTCTAAAAAAAGTAGAAACAAAGGTTCCATTATTTGCAGATGATGTTACGATCGCCGACCTAGACAAACCCAAGAGAATCTACAGGCAAATGATCAGAATTAATGAGAAGTCAACCAGGTATATAAGGTCTATATAAAAAAATAAACTGCATTTCTGTATACCAGCAACAACGGTAAATGTAATTTAAAAAATATATATCTATCATTGGTAGCTGCACCAAATATAAAAAAAATTCTAAGAGTAAGTATAAATAAAGATGCTCATGATTTTTACGGAGAAAATTGTAAGGCGTTATTGAAACACATTAAAAATGACCTACATACCTGAGGTTCATTAATAGCTTCAATATCACAGACATAGCAATTCTCATTAAAATAATCTACATGTTCAATAAAATCCCCAAGAAATCCTGACAGGGATTTTAATGAAACTGAACAAGCTGATTATAAAATGAATATGGAAAAACAAAAAGTCAAGGATAATAAGATATTCCTGAAGAACAGAATAAGAGGATTCATTTTATAGTAAATCTTATTTTAAACCTATTTTAATGAAGATTGAGAATACTGGTATAAAAGTAGATTAATAAACAAGTAGAAAGCCCAGAACCATACTCACACATACGTGGAAACTGGATACGTGGAAACTGGATATATGAAATAAGTGGTATTACAGGTCAATGGGGAAAGGATTCTGGAAATTGTTCTAGGACAATATATAGAGGTAAAATAAAATATGATCCTTATTTCATACAATACCCAGAATCAGTTTAAAGTGATTGCATAACTTAAATGTGAATCTTAGAATACAATGTAAGGGAATATCTCTGTGATTTGAGGATTGGGAAGAATTTCTTAACCAAAACACATAAAACACAAAACATAAATAAAAGTGGTAAGTATGATTATGTTCATTATTCTGTCCACCAAAACAAACCATTTAGCGATTGAAAACAAAATCAGCAATTAGAGGGAGATATTTGCAAAACTTAATTATCAAATGACTAGAATTCAGAATATATAAAGTGCTCCTCCAAATCAATGAGAAAAAGATTAAAAAAACAATTTAAAGATAGGTAAAAAAAAAAAAGATGAGTACTAGCAACTGACAGAGGAGGAAACACGTGTGGTCAGTAATTATACAAAAAGATGACAATTTAACTCATATTCATGGAAATTAAAACCAAAATGAGGGCTTCCCTGGTGGCGCAGTGGTTGGGAGTCCGCCTGCCGATGCAGGGGACGCAGGTTCATGCCCTGGTCCGGGAGGATCCCACGTGCCGTGGAGCGGCTGGGTCCGTGAGCCAGGGCCACTGGGCCTGCACGTCCGGAGCCTGTGCTCCGCGGCAGGAGAGGCCGCAGAGGTGAGATGCCCGCGTACGGCAAAAAAAAAAACCAAAATGAAATATTATTTTACAAATTTCAGTGCAGGAAGTTTTAATGTCTCACAATAGCAATTATCAGTGAGAATGTGGAGCCACAGGAACTCTCACACAGTTCTGATAAGAGTGTAAACTAGTAGACCCATTTTGAAAAGCTCCACAAATCTGCATGAAGTTAAAGATGTATGTACTTTACAACCCAGCACATCTTCCCTGAAGACCCTAGGAATCTGTTGCACATGAGCGCAAGGAGAAAGCACAAGAATTTTTATCGCAGCACTGTTTGTAACTGCAAAAAAAATCTGAAACAACCTAAATAAATATCCACTAGCAGAAGCTGTGGATAAATTTTGTATGTTTGGAATACTATACAATAGTAAAAATAATGAATCATATCTCACAAACATTTCTTCATGAAAAGAAGAAAATTAAATACCACATTGGTGCTTTTGGGAGAAAAAAAGCTCAAAGCATATAAAATATATTTAGGGACTACAAAGTTATATCCAAAAATATATAAACAAAAGCACATGAAAGACAACCAAGGACAGTTGTTACTCATAGGAAAGAGGCACGGTATGCAAAATGGAAAAAAGTCCACATTGTGCAGCTCTGAGGAAGTCTTGTCCAGGCTGATGAGAGCCGTAGAAAGGATTGCCTATTTACAGGAATCCAGTATTGGGCATAAATGGCCCAACTATAGTACCTGTGCCATACTCAGACACGCATCAGAAGGAGCCCTGGGAGAGCACTGACTACAAAAGCCATTGTGGGAAAAAGTGGTGAAATTTAAGGCTGGCAAATTAGAGAACAGTACTGTATTCATGTTCATTCCCTGATTTTGATTTTTCTGTAGTTATACCAGAACCTGTACTTGTTCTTAACAATCACACACTGGAGTATTTAGGAGCTGCACCATAATCTCAAATAATTCAGACAAAAAGTAATATATATATTACGTAAGTTCAATATAGGTTACTTCTTATTAGTGGTGGTGTTGCTGTTTACTGGTCGTAATTAGATGAAACAATTTAGTCCCAAAGGACAATATTAATGATAAGAAATAACGACATACAATAAAGAGGGAAAAGATAACGTAGTAGCTTCAAAAAAACTCAGGGGACCGAGGTGGCGGGAGAAAAAAAAAACCAAAAAAAACCCCTCAGAGTGAATTTTCACTAAGGACTACTCTGGGTACATTGTCTAAACTAAAAGTTTAGAAGTGATTTGCTGGACATCCTGGGCAGGACTGAGCTTCCTTGCCACAGGCAAAAGAAAACAGAAATTCACGTGGGGCTGAGTCCCAGGTCAGAAACCCGGCACAGAGAGATTAGGCTTAAAGAAACACTTTGTTGTCCTGTATCCCTGACAGAAGAGAAGCACTTCAAAGGCAAGCTGAGGCCAGAACAGCTGATTGCAGCAGCTTTGTTCAGTTACACGTTAAGTACAAGCCAAAGTAAGGATAATCCTTGTGTCCTGGGCTAATTTTATACAGCATGGTTACCCCTATCAGGTGCTCCTGGTAATAAACCAGCCAAGAACACTCAAGCATATGGTGGGGTTGGGGGAGCATGACCTTTACCAAACACCATTTGTAAATCAATGTGAAGAGTAACGTTAACCCTCCAGAATGTGGTGGTTTCTAGTATTTGGCTAATTGACTACCTAAATCCTCCACATTTGTGGGATGTTTCAGCTATACGTAGACACAGCCTCTGAAGTGCACTACACTTTTATCTGTGCTCAATGCATATTAAAGCACAACAGGCACTGGGTATCTTCTCACCTACAACCACAGTAGCTTTAGGTCTCGAGAGCTACCTTGCAATGATTTGAGAAACCATGGCTCAACAGCTGACAAATTCAACAAAATCTAAGTGGCTTATATAAAAATGTACAGATGCTTTCTTAGTGATGCAGTTTATAAAAATGTGCCTAGCTGTTGTTTAAAGTATACATTTAAGAAACAAAACCTCAGGATTGAAAGCTACCGTAATGTTGAAGCCCATGTAGTAGCTCTTAATCAAACAGCACGCATAGCTTAAGATCTTTGTTACTTCTTAAATTTATTCAAAGTATCAGAAACATTTTTTCTCCTTGTAATCACAGAGATTTTTTTTTTATATGTGAGAGTATTTTATGTTAGCACTTGAAAAATTAACTTTCAATATACCTTTCAGCTCCCTGTGGGTCATTTTTTCATAGGAAACAGGTTTTTAATGCAATGAATACCAAGAAATAGATTAATTTGTCCCTGTTGAAATAAATTTATTTCCATGTTTCTATCTCACTAGTATAGTCATTTCATGTGAATAAAAAGAAAATCCCAAATGTTACTCCCACCTTCACAGCAAACGCTGAATGAATTAGAGGCACTGATGTATGAACAAAACTCTTTGGTACAGCACATTGTACTTAGATAATGATCAATCGAAGTTAAATTTAGAACCCAGAAATAAACTCACTCCTATATGGTCAATTAATTTATGACAAAGGAGCTAAGAATATAAAATGGGGAAAGAATAATCTCTTCAACAAGTGGTGCTGTGAAGACTAGATAGCCATAAGCGAAAGAATGGAACTGGATTCCTATCCTACGACATACACAAAAACTGGCTCAAAATGAATTCAAGACTTGAATGTACACCCTGAAAATATAAAACTTCTAGAAGAAAACGCGGAGGGTAAGCTCCTCAACCTCAGTCTTGGCGATAATTTTTTTGATTTGACACCAAAAGGTAATAAAAACAAAAATAAACAAGTTGAACTACGTCAAACTACAAAGCTTCTGCACAGCAAATAAAACCATCGACAAAATGAAAAGGCAACCTATGGACTGGGAGAAAATATTTCCCATTACATATCTGATAAGGGGTTAACATCCAAAATATAGGGAGACCTCATACAACTCAATAACAACAATAAAACCAAACAATCTAATTAAAAAATGGATAGAGGATCTGGACAGGCATTTTTCCAAAGACATACAAATGTCCAACAGGTACATGAAAAGGTGCTCAACATTAGTAATCATCAGGAAATGCAAATCAAAACTACAATGTAATATCATCTCACACTTTTTAGAATGCCTATAACAAAGAGATAAGGGATAACAAGTGTTGGTGAGGATGAAGAGGAAAGGGAACTATTGTGTGCTGTTGGTAAGAACGTACGTTGGTATAGCCATTACGGAAAACAGTATGGAGTTTCCTCAAAAATTAAAAAAGAAGAACTACCATATGATTCAGCAATCCCACTTTTAGGTACATATCGAAAGAAAATACAAACAAGGTCCCAAAGAGATATCTGCGCTCCCGTGTTTATTGCAGCATTTTTCATAACAGTCAAGATATGGAAACAGCCTAGGTGTCTATCAATGCAAGAATGGATAAAGAAGATGTTATATATATATATATATATACATATAATGGAATAGTACTCAGCCATGAGAAAAAATTTATTCCTGCTGTTTGTGACAACATGAATGGACCTTAAGGGCATTATGCTAAGTGAAATAAGTCAGATAGAAAAAGACAAATACTCCATGATATCACTTATATGTAGAATCCTAAAAGGCCCAACTGAGAGGAACAGAGATTAGAATGGTAGTTACAAGGGGCTGGGGACTAGGGGAAAAGGGGAGATATTAGCTAAAGAGTTCAAACTTCCAGCTATAAGATGAGTAAGTTCTGGGGATCTAATATTCAGCATGGTGGCTAGTTATCAATACGGTATTATATACTTGAAAGCTGCTAGAAGAGTAGGTCTTAAATGTTCTCATCACAAAAGTGAAGTGGTAATTATGCAAAGTGACACAGGTGATAGTTAATGCTATGGTGGTAATCATTTTGTAATATATAAGTGTGTTGTAAACCTTAAACTTACACAATATTACATGTCAATTATATCTCAATAAAGCTGGAAAAAAGAAAAAATAAATTTTGTGCATTGGGTGATATTTTTGTAATGTAGAGAATAATGATAGTAATTTTTGAAATTTTTTTAACAGAAAGTTTTTAAAAAGCAGTAACTTTTTATTTAAAATGATCATGGATGGGTGAACCACAGTAATATATCACTCAGCAATACACATACATTAAAAAATTACAGTATTTTATTACAGATTGAGACAGTTCTCTCTTCCAAACAGATTACAGTCTATTAAAATTAAAATCTGGATTGCTTATTGTCAGGATCCCAATACATGTTAGTCAAACTAAAATAACTAATAATAAGAAAAAGGACCATTTGGGCATCTAGAATTGGGTCTATTATAAAGTTAATTACTTCTCATGTATTAGAAAATCTGAACTGGAAAAACACAGGCCACTTCATAATATAGACCTATAACATAATGCAAAAGAGAAGTAACAAAAGAAGAAAGAAGAGTCAGCAGCTCGATGATGAATTTTACATCCTCAAAGAATCTTTGCATTTCCAAGTGTGAGATTCCCTCATCCCTAAGTATTTATATTTTAGAATAACATACCTAGTAAGCTAATGTTTTCTTTTTCAGTTACTTTCATAATTATAATCACATTTCATGCTCACTAAAGTGCGGTTAGAGTCTTAAGGCAAATTTAAGATCCATGATGAAGTGATAAGACTACAATGCCATGATGGAAGGGAAACTTTGGCACCATTACTTAATTATTTTTTAGGTTATTTTTTTACCATTATCCAAATGAATGGAACAGTTACAGGCAATGAGAGCAAAAGTAAAACCTTGAAATTAACTTAATCAAGCAGGCCATTTTATACTGTTGATGTTTATTTGCTTGAGCTCCTTGGGATCAGGCACAAAAGACTTAAATAGAACCATTTCTAGGAAGGAGAAAAGAGGGTTTGATTGTGACAGATTCAGGAAGCATGACTGGCCCTTGGCCAGTAAGAAAGGATCTTCCTCTTCTTTCAACTCTTTATCTCTTACTTTTCTTACAATGCCCATTACTCTCTGATATAATTGGGATCTGATCTTATATGTTAGACTGTAAGTTTTTGATGGCAAGAACAGAATCTTTGCCATCTTGGTACCCTCATAGTACCTAGAACAGGGCCTTGTGAAAAAAGGCAGTAACAACTGTCGAGTGAAACTCTTTATAGAACGTGATAAACTGACCCCCAATTCTCTCAGACTCCATTCTGCCACACAGGCTGTATGAATGGAAGAGGTCACATCAAGCTTTAGTCCTCCAGGGTCTGTACTGTGTCCGTTCCCTGAGAGAAGCCCTTTCACAGTCAACTGCCAGGTCTGTGGAAATATCTCAAAGATTTTCACATATCTGAGATGCACAAGTGCCACGGACTGAAAATAAATCCAGGTAACAAAATTGGAGATAATGATAGGGAGATGCTTGATGTGAGAAATATCATAGCTCAAGTAGGAAAAAAAGATTAATGAAGGGATAAGCTCAGTGTGTTAGTAAATGGCAGAGAGGTGAAAAAATCCTCCCAGTGTTATGATAATATGGGCTGTGAGCTTACCCTTGAATCTTCAGAAAAGAGGACTGGAGTTCAATGGTTTACAAGATATTTTTTGGGAAAAGAAAAAAAGCTGTCAGTATAATTCCTTGGAATAGAACATAACTTATTAAGAGGTAAAGCAGTGAGATATCAAGAAAGAAATGGGGTGGACAGCAGACATATTTCCTTTGAAAGAGTGAAGGATGGTACAAAGTGCTATTTATAAAACGTTGTTTTTTCACACAAACAGGCATCACCACATATGAAGAAAAATGGCATTTAGTCATGATAACTCATCCCCTAAAAATGTAAATTGTAGAACTGCCATTTGGAAGTTCTGGTTCCAAAATATGCACTTGTGTTACTTCCCGTTACACTTTGATCTTCTACTAAAGGTCAGACGTTCTTCATGTACACTGAAGGCATAATAGGAAAGAGGGACACTATTTCCTTGCATAAACCTGCTTTTTCCCACTGGACTGACAGAAGATTGTGTACCTATACACCTCTTTTTCCTACTGCTGTGCCTTTGGCCGTAGTATTCCCCACAACTGGAACGTCCCCTTCTCTCTTGCCTTCAATTTTTCATCATTGCAAATCATACCTTCTCCTTGCAATCTTTTTATCTTTAAATTAATTTTGCTTGAATTCATTCCTCATATCACTGCTGTTCATCAGTGAAGTTTAAGTTATCATTTCATCGTCTCCTTACAATGGATCTCAAGCTCTTTAAGGTAAATGGGCTGTGCGTTCTAACTCGTGTGCACATGGGGATTACAATGTCCTTAGCTGTCCTGCTGAAGAACTGAAAAACAGGTTATTTCTAACAGTTCACCGCTAAGAGTATACTTATGAGACTTGATTTTCAGGAAGCCACCTCCTAGCCGTAACTTTTTGCATACATAGCAGTCAGCCAAGATTGATGGTTGCTTAATAGAGAGACTGTGGACCTTCGGATTTGGTGAAGCGAGAGGTCAGAGCCACTGCTACCAACAGTCACTGGTAGATTCACCAGGCACAGAGGCAAGTGGGTAGCACAGAATCCTGGGTCTGCTTCTCCCCAGCATTGACTGTTTACATCATGCACACAGGTAAATTAAACCCTTGAGGAAAAAGCAAAAATGAATATATGCTCTTAAGATGTTTTTATCTAAATAGAAAATCCAGTGTACACATATACACATATACACACATCCAAACAATGTAAGTATCAGCAAGTTGCTTAATTTCTGTAAGCCAGTCTGTAAAATGGAGAGATCCCAGTAATCAGCTCATTTGGTTAATTTTAGCATGCAACAAACAAATCTAAAGTAATGTTTTTAGTAATGTGTGTGGTGATTATAAGTACTTAATAAAATAGCTGTTGTTTTTATTATTATTATTGGTGTTGTTCTTATCATTGACGTGTACTGTCATTACTATTGTTGTGAATATCAGTAATTTGGACTTTCTGTAGATACATCTATAAACTTCTCTAAATACCAAGTATTGGTGGGGCCATATTATCGAAATTAAGTACTGAAAAGAGCTGATTATTGGCCTTTAAGCAGTTTCGTTATTAGTTAGTTATTAGTTATTTATGTCAGATATGAACAAATTCAATTACACTAGTTATGATGGATATTGTTCTGGTTATGTGGAGATAAATGAAGATTAACCAAATGAGAGAAGCAAAAGCTATTTATTCAGAGTTTGCCACAGCGAAGAAGTTGGCCGCCATCACTTGTGTTTTGGCAGAGACTCAAAGGCAGGCACAGGCATGGGAAAGCTTTATAATGATAAAGTGGGAAGGCTTCAGGTGTGCCCTGATTGGAGGCCGCTGGAATGGGGAAGCTGTAGGTGCATTAACGTGAAGTAGGGCATCCCACATGATTGGTTAGGGTACATTATCTGGCTTTCTCTGGTTGGTCCTAAGTCTAAAGTGGGGACAAATATTTGGGAAGTTGTCAAGTCATAGCCCCTTGGGGCTGATTGTTACAGGGGCTATAGTCTGGCTTCCTGGATTGCTGCTAGAGATAGTAATCTGACTTCCTACAAATGTGATTTATAGCAAGCCGTCTTCCTAGACTGCTTATTGTAAATAGGTTGGTTCACTGTACAGGTTGCTGCAAGTTGTGGGTCAGAGTTCTGCTTTTATATACAGTCTGGTCATCGTACGTTCGCATATTCAGTCTTTCAGTTAGAAGCACAGGGGCTGGAGCTGGAGTACACACCTTACTAAATGTGTGGCCTCGGGCAAGCTGCTAAATCTCTGTATGCCTCAGTCTCCCCACTTATCAAATGGAAGTAGAATAGTCATTAGTTTATAGGATGATTGTGATAATTAAATGAGTTAACATAGGTAAATCACTTAAAACAGTGCCCAGCACGTAATAAGTATTAGAATTTTTCCTTATTATATGCTCAATAGAAGAGTATCTATTGGATGTGATTCATAGGATATTACATTCCTTCAACTGCCTTTTAAATTACAATAATTCCAACATTTTGTACCAATACAAATTCTACTTTTACCTAAGCTACTGTATTATCTCTAGGAAATTCCCACTAAACAGCAAATATATTTCCTTGGAAGCTATGCTGACTCTCAATTCTTCACTATTTTTTGGCCAGGTGATTTTGCAGTGCCCTTCAGCAGGGGGAGTATATTTCGCTACCTCATCCATAGTAAACTTGGTCATGCAACTTGCTTTTGCTAAAGAAATACTTGTGGACACTATGTGAGCAGAAGCCTTAAATGTATTTGCACAATTTGGCTTGATCTCATGTGTTCCTCTGACTGTCATGAGAAATGCATGTTCCATAAAACCACTGCCCCTTTAGCTTGAGCCCCAGAAAGAGTTCAATGAAGCAGATCTAAACCCGATCAGAGCCTAGAGCCAAGTCCAGCCTACCCTGAAGCAGAGCACCTTAACTGTTCATCAAATCTGTTAGAAAAATAAACGCTTATTGTTATAAGACAATGGGTTTCAGAGAGTAGTTTGTTACACACCATTATCACAACAGCAACAAGCTAGTGGAGAAGAAGAATAGGTTAAATCTTTCACTCACAATTTTGTCATTACTGGATAAAATGAGCTGTTCATCTCTTTAATGAGGGGAATCTGGACAAGCTGAGAGAGAGAATAATAATGTTTTGATAAGGCAGAAGTGATTTGGAAAGTTAGGGGAGCACTGCCAGAGTGAAATTTTGCTAACTGGGGATGGTAGAGGATTGAGACATTTGAAGATACTAGATTCTTAGAGGAGTTATATTGAGAGCGAGATTAAGTGGAAGCAGACAAGGGGACGGAGTGAATGTTTATTTTACTTTATTGTTTTGAATAGGATAAATGAAAGAGTTAATTTGCCTCCCCAAGGTAAATACTTCCTAATGGCAGGGAGAAACCTATACTCAGAAATAAAATTTATGACTAATAATAGTCAGAAAAAATACACTTTTGAAAAAAATCTCAATTTCATGCAAGAAACTCAACCAGTTGAATCATGCTGGCTGTTAGCATTTCATATTTATGAGTGCACAAAAGCACGGTCTTTCGAAATACTGTATGTACAATATCTGAACTGCTTTTGCAGTTCCAGCATCAGGTTAAAATTTAATTCTATGCAACTCCTGATGATTTTGTTTAGAATATCAGCCTTTGCAGTGAATTCAGTCAGCATAATGCAGCAAAGCTCTTATGTTTTTGTGAGTTGCATGTAGGTAAAGCTTCTGAGTGAAACACTGCAGACAGAAACACTATTTTCCTGGCAATGCAGAACCACTGCCATATGCTCCAAACCAGGCAAGGTGTGCAGTATTATGCATAATTATCTTTATTCATCAGAAATCCCTGGATTTCAGGTGGTGGTCACATTTACCCAGGGGGTGGGCTTGGCTGTACTCCTACCAATCGTAATGCAGTATGTTTCTTTTAACCACTGTTTATTTTATTTGGCAAAGCAATAAGCTCTGTGTATTTACTGTCAGCATACTGTAGGGCTTAGAATCAAATCTGCATTGTTCTAAATAATTACTCTTTGACTTACTTCAGGAACAAAGGGACATTAATGAAATTGAGAAAATGATAAAAGAAAATGGAAAAAGGATTAGTCACACTTACCAATATTCTGCCCAACACCAACACTGGGTTTATAAAATGTTTTAATTTTTGATGATTTTAAAGGTAGAAAACTATCCCAACTTGTTTTGAATGTGTTTAATAACAATCACAGTTGAGCATATTTTTATAAGTTTACTGGACGTTTAAAATTTATTTTAAGTGAACTCATTGGTCATATTTGTTTTCATTTATGAAGTGTATCCTTTTCTTATTGATTTCTAGAAGTTATTTTCCTTTGGGAGAAAATTAATAAGGAAGGAAAAGAGAAAGGAAAAAAATACCAAGAACGCACTTTTCAAACACAGTATCTTACAATGAGCTGGTATGTAAAATCATTCCAGTTTGGAAATGTGTTTGGATTGTGTGTTATGTGGAAACATGGTGCTAGGTGCTACAGGGCAGGAGTAGGAAGAAAACTCAGAGAACTAAGGAACTCAGCAAGAAAGGTGAGAATTTGTTCCTTGCCTTAAAAGGGCTGGACCTCAGGAACAAGACGCCTGAGAATTTGTTATTTTCTTGAGTAACTGTTTTAGTAATCTGATATATTCCTTTAAAAAAGAATGAATTTTTCTTGTGCTAGACTGTATTATTGTTCAAATTCCCTGCCTCTCTCTGGGGTGGTGGATCCTTCCGATTGACGGCAGGCTTGACCCTGTGGCCTGCACATTTCCACTCTGAAATATTTAAGACACTTCTAGAAGCCTGGGTCTCAAGGTGACAGTATGGCAGAGTACAGCCATGCTGACCCATGATGGACATATGACCTGAAAGAAAAATAAACCTTTTTGGGATTTGGAGGAGTGGGGGGATTTGTTACAACAACATACCTTGATCTAAGCTAAGGGTTTATTTCCCATTCAGATTATATGGAGCAATGAATATAGTTGCTTCTTTTATGGGGGGAATTCTGAAAGATAACATTCAATAGTATGGTATTCCTAGATTATTGAGAGCCCTTAAAGCTAGTTTAAATAATTTTGAATTTATCTTGTAAGCAATGGAGAGCAGGAGGGTTTATAAACAAAGACAGTGTGTCTTCCATTTGGAGCCAGAGTTGATTAGGAGTGATAGGGTAAGCAGCTGTGAGAGAACACTTATTACAATCTTACTTGAGAAAGCTGATTTAGGATGGTGGCAACAGAAAGAAAAAAGGAGCAAGAGCAGGTAGAAAAACAAAAACAGAGTATTATTCATTCTCACTTGGTTTTATGCATTGGATAGAAGTTTAAGCTTAATAAAGATTCTGAAAATTTCCCAAACTGGATATTTCAGACACAATGTCTACCATCTGGGGTGTTTCTTTGAAAACATCTGGATAGTGATTAAATATCATGGCTTCCAAGTAAATGTCTAGCATAGTATATACACAATCTTGGAGCAGAATTTCAATCAAAACAGAATAAAATGAACAATTCCCAGGAATGCTTAGGGTTATGAAATTAAATAACTATAAATCTCACATTTTTCACTTTAACCCAAATGTGGTATTATATATGTATTCATAATAATATCTAACAAGTCATGCTTTTTTTTTTTGATGTGTGTGTGTCTGTGTTTGTTAGAAATTTGATTCAATGCTTTGAGTTGGGAACAGAGGGTCAGGCTTTAGAACTTGTATCCTGCTTGTGATCTCTAACTTCTTTCCTTCCCTCCCTCCCTTCTCCTCTTCCTCCCTCCCTTCCTCTTTTTCTTCCTTCCTTCCACAACTGTTAGCTGACAACCCACCATGTGCCATATACAACACAGGCATCAGGGATACAGCAGTGAACAGAACAGAGTATCTGCCCTCTTGCAGCTTCCACTGTTGTGAGGAAGAAAAAAATACACACACAAATATGTAACATAATGGCACATAGTTAGTCCAAAAAAGAAAAATAAAGCTAAAAAGTATGAGTGAAGTACCATTTTAGAGGGGATACTGAGGGAATTTCTCTTTGTATGTCATTTGAGCAGAGACTTAAATGAGATAAGGAAATAAGTCAAGCAAATATATGAGGGCAAATTGGCTCAAGCAGAAGTAACAGCAGTGCAAAGGCCCTGAGGTCAGAGTGCATTTCACATGGTGGAAGAATCAAGGAAGTCATTGTAGCTGAAGAAGAGTAAATGGGCGTGCAATTGGAGGAGGCGCAAACAGAGAGAAACAGTGGCTGAGATCATGAAACAACTTGTAAGATGCGGCAGGGGCCTGGATTTTTTTTTTTTTTTACATCTTTATTGGAGTATAATTGCTTTACAATGGTGTGTTAGTTTCTGCTTTATAACAAAGTGAATCAGTTATACGTATACATATGTTCCCATACCTCTTCCCTCTTGCGTCTCCCTCCCTCCCACCCTCCCTATCCCACCCCTCTAGGTGGTCACAAAGTGCCGAGCTGATCTCCCTGCGCTACGTGGCTGCTTCCCACTAGCTATCTATTTTACGTTTGGTAGTGTATATATGTCCATGCCTCTCTCTCGCTTTGTCACAGCTTACCCTTCCCCCTCCCCATATCCTCAAGTCCATTCTCTAGTAGGTCTGTGTCTTTATTCCTGTCTTACCCCTAGGTTCTTCATGATATTTTTTTTCTTAGATTCCATATATATGTGTTAGCATACGGTATTTGTCTTTCTCTTTCTGACTTACTTCACTCTGTATGACAGACTCTAGGTCCATCCACCTCACTACAAATAACTCAATTTCGTTTCTTTTTATGGCTGAGTAATATTCCATTGTATATATGTGCCACATCTTCTTTATCCATTCATCTGATGATGGACACTTAGGTTGTTTCCATGTCCTGGCTATTGTAAATAGTGCTGCAATGAACATTGGGGTGCATGTGTCTTTTTGAATTATGGTTTTCTCAGGGTATATGCCCAGTAGTGGGATTGCTGGGTCATATGGTAGTTCTATTTGTAGTTTTTTAAGGAACCTCCATACTGTTCTCCACAGTGGCTGTATCAATTTACATTCCCACCAACAGTGCAAGAGGGGTTCCCTTTTCTCCACACCCTCTCCAGCATTTATTGTTTCTAGATTTTTTGATGATGGCCATTCTGACCAGTGTGAGATGATATCTCATTGTAGTTTTGATTTGCATTTCTCTAATGATTAATGATGTTGAGCATTCTTTCATGTGTTTGTTGGCAATCTGTATATCTTCTTTGGAGAAATGTCTATTTAGGTCTTCTGCCCATTTTTGGATTGGGTTGCTTGTTTTTTTGTTATTGAGCTGCATGAGCTGCTTGTAAATTTTGGAGATTAATCCTTTGTCAGTTGCTTCATTTGCAAATATTTTCTCCCATTCTGAGGGTTGTCTTTTGGTCTTCTTTATGGTTTCCTTTGCTGTGCAAAAGCTTTGAAGTTTCATTAGGTCCCATTTGTTTATTTTTGTTTTTATTTCCATTTCTCTAGGAGGTGGGTCAAAAAGGATCTTGCTGTGATTTATGTCATAGAGTGTTCTGAAGGGCCTGGATTTTCTTCTAAGTGTGATGGGAAACTGATAAATGGTTCTGCGCAGGGGAATAACACCTGACTCATGTTTCAAAATGCTAGATGTGTGGTACTGGAGCCAGGTGCCTATGTATGAATTCCTAGCCCTAGGACATTGGTCAAGTTACTTAATTGCTCTGGGTCTGTTTCTCCACGTGCAGAAGGGGGTTAATTATCATAATTATATAGGAATGTTGTGAAGATTTTACAAAAGGTGATTCAGGTAAAGCTATTAGCACGATACCTCATACATACTAAATGCTCAATAAAGCGTCTTTAAAGTTGCGTAAGCCTCACTACTGTTAAGTAAGCCTACTAAAAGCCTCACGAGGGAAGAAGACAACTGTGTCAGAATATGCAGTGATAGAAAGTATGGAGAAGACTAAGAAACTGATGGATTATATGATAGAAAATAATTTAATTGTTGAAATAATAATTTCAATAATGGGTGAGAGCAATGGCCAAATTAAAAAATTGCTTTTTTTGCATCTGATTTTACATGTATTACTTTTGCTTATCTTTTTTCTATAAGCTATAATAGTGCAAAAACTAAGTGGAGTAATATGTGATCTTTGACATAAGTTATATAACACATTTAGTAGTCTTGTCTAATTTACTGCAGAAGTGTTAAGAACAGGAATATGTGTGAAGCAATTAACCAAAAACATGTGATTACTTGGCCTCACGTGGTCCTGAAGTTACAGTACTGAATGCTATTTTAGTTAGATCTGTTTCTCATACTTTATTTGTTAAACTTTTTATCAAAATTAATTTGATAATATATAGTCACTGTCAGTGAATTATGAAAATGGCATTTTCTTTATAGCCACAGTTGATAAAGACATTTCTATTAATTGCATTTTTAGTTCAGACTCTAACATTTATTTTATGTTTAAAACTATAGATCAGCCAAGAGTAATAAATTTAGAGAATGCATACTACCACTGAATAATTTAGTAGGCTGAAAGCCTTACTTCATTTTCCTATGAAGGCCAGTTATTAAAAAATGGAATTCCTTTTTAGCTATGTTGTGCATTATTACAATATTGCCTGGAGCCAAGTTGGGTGGTTAGGTTGTCCAGATGAGTTTTATACAAAATTAAAATGCAGGTAGTTTCAAGTCAGCCCATATGCTTTTAAATATTTGCGTTTGGTGACTTGAATTCCGGGCTGGAGGTGGGTGGGGAGGTGGGAGGAGGGTGTAGCTCAGAGGAGGAGAGTAACATGAAAGCCCATTAGCTAAGATTAGCTTGTAACAGGCTGAAAGAGGTTTTCATACCTCAAGTCATCGGGCCATCCCATCACGTAGCCATTTTAGATGACCATTTGAAATGTCAGAGGAGCGTGATCTCAGCCAGAGAACACTGTTAATGACTTATAGAGGCACCGGCTCCAAACGGAAACCACATGAACGGTGCCTAATATTTAGCCAGAGTATGTCAGCATGTCGATCAATGAAGGTGTCTTTCATTACAGTATTATTATAATTATTTTTCAGCATTTATATTATTAAGCATATCAAAGGAGGGTCCTATTTACTATTTCCTTTATGAGATTTACACATTAGGAAAAAAGAAATTTCAAGTCTAACAATATATGTATGTACCTAGACTCACTCTATCTGTGAATGTACATTCTTTTACCAGGTCTTCTTTTTCAAGCCAAAAGTAAGTGAAACAACTCATAGTAGTAGTAGTAGTAGGATTCAAATCTTACTCATTCTAATATCTGAAAGATATCTTCTGTTGAAATCTGCCTAATTTAGTTTAATTAAAAGTACTAGAGATGAGGGATTGAAAGCCAACATTCGCTAGACTAATAGGATCACTATCTATCTATCCATCAAGAGAAATATGTATATTTGATATATATTTATCTATATATAGGAAGAAGATAGAAAACTATTTTTATGTATTTTTGAAAATCAAATATCATTTTTCCTTCAGCTTTGAGGTATAATTTATGAATAAAATTGTAAGATATTTAAAGTGTACATTGTGATGATTTGATATACCTATAAATTGTGAAAGGATTCATCCCACCTTGTTAATTGGAAAACTTTAATTAGAAATTTCTATTTATGTAACAAGATTATGTACAATAGAGATGACTTGTTTTAGGAATCTTGTTGCAAAATAACAATGACGCCATTGAGATGCTTCAGAATTTAGCGAAAAGAATCCTGGAATGGAGAGACAGAAAGGGAATCTTTCCATTTTCAGAAGAAGCTGCTTTCCTCCTTTTGAGTAAGCTTATAGGTTGAATTCTCTAGAAATCAAAGAGCTGTACATATATCATTTCAGGGTACCATGGATATCCTTGAACTCTTTATCCACCATTAAAATATTCCTTACTGGAAAAATATAAGACACTGATAAAAGAAATTGAAGACAACACAAACAGATGAAATATATACCAGGTACTTGGATTGGAAGAATCAATATTGTTAAAATGACCATACTACGCAAGGCAATCTAAAGAGTCAATGAAATCCCTATCAAAATACCAATAGCATTTTTCACAGAACTAGAACAAATAATTTTATAATTTGTATGAAAACACAAAAGACCCCGAATAGCCAAAAAAGAAAATCTTGAGAAAGAATAACAGAGCTGAAGGAATCAGGCTTCCTGACTTGAGACTATTCTACAAAGCTACAGTCATCAAAACAGTATTGTACTGGCACAAAAACAGACACATAAATCAATGGAACAGGCTAGAAATGCCGAAATAAACCCATGCACTTATACTCAATTAATCTATGATAAAGGAGGCAAGGATATACAATGGAGAAAAGATAGTCTATTCAGTAAGTGTTGCTGGAAAAACTGGACAGCTACATGTAAAAGAATGAAATTAGAACATTCTCTAATACCATATACATAAATATACTCAAAATGGATTAAACACCTAAATGTATGACTGGATACTATAAAACTCCTAAAGGAAAACACAGGCAGAACACTCTTTGACATAAATCAAAGGAATATTTTTTTGGATCCATCTCCTGAATGAAACAAAAGCAAAAATAAACAATTGGAACCTAATCAAACGTAAAAGCTTTTGCACCGCAAAGGAAACTACTGACAAAACAAAAAGACAACCTACTGAATGGGAGAAAATATTTGCAAATGATATGACTGATAAAGGATTAATATCCAACATATATAAACAGCTCATAAAAGTTAACATCAAAAAAACAAACAACCCAATTATAAAGGGGCAAAAGACCCGAACAGACATTTTTCCAAGGAGGAAATGCAGATGGCCAACAGGCACATGAAAAGATGCTCAACATCGCTAATTATCAGGGAAATTCAAATCAAAACCACAATGAGATATCACCTCACACCAGTCAGAATGGCTATCATGTAACAAAATGTTAGCAACAATGGGGAGAAAAGTGAACCCTATACACTGTTGGTGAGAATGTAAGTTGGTGCAGCCACTATGGAAAACAGTATGGAGGTTCCTCAAAAAACTAAAAATAGAACTACCATATGACCCAGCAACTTCACTCCTGGGTATATATCCAAAAAACAAAAACACTAATTTGAAAAGATACATGTACCCCAATGTTCACTGCAGCATTGTTTACAATTGCCAAGACATGGAAACAACCTAAGTGTCCATCAACACATGAATGGATGAAGAAGCTGTGGTATATATACACAATGGAATACTACTCAGCCACAAAAAAGGATGACTTTTTGCCATTTGCAGCAATATGGATGGACTTGGCATTAAGCTAAGTGAAATTTCAAGTCAGAAAAAGATAAGTACTGTATGATATCACTTATATGCGGAATCTAAAAAATTCAACAAACTAGTGAATATAACATAGAAGAATCAGACTCACAGATACAGAGAACAAACTAGTCGTTACCAGTTGTGAGGGTGCAGAGGGGCAACAGAGGCTTGGGGGAGGGGGAGGTACAAAATATTGGGTGTAAGATAGGCTCAAGGATGTATTGTACAACAAGAAGAATAGAGTCAATATTTTGTAATAACTGTAAATGGAAAGTAACCTTTAAAAGCTATATAAAAATAAAAAATTTAAAAGATAAAAGATCCATTAGAATGGAAATCTAACAGAAATATAACACACTTTGTCATTTTCATATGGGTATAAAAATTACTCTGCCTATGAGGATGCAATAATATTGCAAAAACTTAAATTGAAGAGAACTATGAATGTTAAAATGAAGACACCGTAATACAATAAGTGGGACCTAGACCAACAGGTTTTATAAAAAACTGTACACTAGCAAGTCTTTATTGATTCCTTTATGTGCTGTGTGAGGCGCAGGAGGCTTAGTGTAACGAGTATCGATCATCATATCTGAACTTTGAATATTCTTTGAGAATCCTTCGTGGGCAACAATAAAATAAATCTGTGTGTCACTTTTGTTGGGTGAACTTTGCTAGTTTTTCACTTGAGGCTGTGCCACTGAATTGCAGGTATGTTTGCGAGATAATTTACAATGACTGATTTAGCAAGACTGATGTCCAACACCAAATCTATTAAAACTGTGATTGCCTCTGCATGCAGCAAAACATATTATCTCACACTAAGATGAGGTTCATTTGAAATTAACCCACTATTTTATCATTAATATATGTCTCATCTTAGGCCACAGCTTTCCATATTAAAGCACTAAAACCATTCCTGAAAACACTGTATAAAACTTTAAAAGCACACCTATACACCAAACCAAAGATAAAATAAAAAAACCACAAAAGTTATTTGATCCTCAATGTCTTAACTTTATTATGTTTGCTTCTCCATCCCCTTCCCCAACTGAATTCCTGTAAGCCATCAACTTTAGCTTTTACTTTTTGTTGATGTTTTCAGTAGCTGATGTCAACCCAATGAGTTTTTTACCATTTATAGTTATGCTTTTCTCTATAGCAATGCTGCTAAATGGACCTGCTAAATTCTTTAATTCAAAGAAATGCATATTCAAGTACTACACTCCCTTCACGGATTGAATGCTGAGAATATGTGACTTAAGTAGAAAATATTAGTCATCAATCTGATTTTATAGTTAGTTTGAGACATAGGACAGGAAATCCATTGTTTGAATGCCTTCTTTGAATTGACCTAGAATTTAAGAAATATATGCTCAGTATTTCAAATGTTACAATCAACAATAAGAAATGGACACAGAATTAAAAATGAAATGAAAAAAATAATAAACATCTTATGAGATCCTTGCTTAAAAATGTTTCTCCATAATGTAAAAAACAATCTCTTGCTTCATGACTTTCTACCTCTTTACTAAATGTCTCCTTGTTAAAATCTCACACTGTGAGCTTCCCTGGTGGCACAGTGGTTGAGAGTCCACCTGCTGATGCGGGGGACACGGATTCGTGCCCCGGTCCGGGAGGATCCCACATGCCGCGGGGCGGCTGGGCCCGTGAGCCATGGCCGATGGGCCTGCGCATCCGAAGCCTGTGCTCCACAGCCAGAGAGGCCGCAGCGGTGAGAGACCCACGTACCGCAAAAAAAAAAAAAAAAAAAAATCTCACACTGATATCTTAAAGAAATTGACAGTGTTAACCACATCAATTAGTATTTTTGGATCTCGGTTTTAATTGGTTAGAAAACTAACTTCTGGAACATAGCCTTCTGATATTTAACAATTATTTTCAGTGCTATTACAACTCTTCTTTTATGTCCTAAACCTTTTATGTGAGTAGAGAAATGTACAGTTCTTATCTTGAGGTGCTCACAGTTACAAAATTGAGCAAATATCCTATTAATTATTAGTGGAGTTGGAACAAACTTAAGAAAACCTATTTTAAGCAAAGATAAACTTATATAAAATGTGTAAAAAAGGTTAGGTATTTGTAGTACGATGGATTTTCATTAAAATATGATGGTTTCTTACATGTACGTAAAGGATGACTCGACATGCAAAAATTTCAAAACTAATGACAAAAAATGAAGTACAATATCTACCCATTCACTTATAAACATATCTATAACCACATGCTTGCTTTTCAAGTCAGGGAGCTTAATTACAAATTATATGTGTGGTCAGGAAGTACTAAAGTTATGCAACTTAAAAAAATTACTATGAAAGTTTTTAAACATACACAATAATAGAATAGTATAACTAACCCCTATATACTGTAACTCAGATTCAACAGTTGTCAAGATGTTTCCATATGTGCTTTGTCTTTTTCTTCTTTTGTTCTTTGCTAAAGTATTTTAAAGTACATTTCAGACTTCATACATTTTACCCATACATTCTTCAATAGGCATCTATGAGGCTATTTTCTTACATAACCACAATGCTGTTGTCAAACATAAAAAAAAGTAATTTCCTGATATCAATATGCAATTCATGCCCATACTTATACAATATATTTTTTTTAAAAAGCAGTATCTTTTATAATTGGTTTGTTCCAATTGGGATGAAAACAATGTTCACAATTTACTTTTGAGTGTCATGCCTCTCAAGACTTTTTAATCAAAAGTTGATGCCTCCCTCCTTTTTTTCCCCTTCATGTTATTAACTTTTCACAGAAGAGGAATCAATTCTCCTACTGAGTGTCTGTGATTTAGATTTGTCAGTTAACTTCCTTTTGCTGCGGTTTGTTTCCCTATTCTTTGTATTTCCTACAAATAGAAGTAAATGATAGTCTTGATTAGGTTCAAGTTTACTTTTTTGGGGGGGATCCAAGAAATCTTCAAAAATGGTGCTATGTACTTCACGTTGTCTCATATAAAGAGAAAAGCAGTATCTGTTTGTTCCACTTTCAGTAATGTTAAGACTGATTAGAAGATTTCGATGGATCTAGATTTATATGCTAGACTGAGCCCACCATTATGAAGTTCACTAACAATTTTTCATCATATCTTTTTATCCACTGATAATGACTGCCTGAATCTAATTATTTCATGAGAGGTTGAAGAATGGTATTTTCTAGTTCTATTATTCTTTCCACACAAAGCCTTATTATTCTTTGTATATGCATATATATGAAGTCCCTCTTTAGCTAAGGCTATTCGGTTACTGAGAAATACAATTTATAAAGGAAAGACAGCATAAATGAATATTTAAAATATTTAAACCTTTCCTTGTCAATTTTCTAATTAAGGGGCTGATCTTCTAGTTGCTTCCAATTGTATCCTTGGTCGTTGTGTTTTCTATTTTGTCTTCTCCATCCCCTTTTGTAACATTATGAATGCATGGATTTTTATATACTCAATCTTTTACAATCAATCGCATTCATTATTCTTTTTCTTGTGCAAATTGTCTCAAATTTGGCCAAGAGATTTCCTCTAGGTTCACTTCTGTATCCCTTTGACATAATCCACTTATCTTTGACAGTTTTCTTGCTTTCTGTTACAACTAGATATTCCAAGGTCATCTCGTATATTTTTCACCCCAGATATGGAATCATTCATTACCCAAAGGAGCTCTGATTTCTTATGGTATTTAAAGACCACAATCTGGGCACTAGATGTACTCACTGCTGTTGAGCAGTCATTACTTTTTTGATGAGAAAAAAACTCAAAGAGTTCATACTTACATTTCCAATTCAAATTTAATATTGCAGTACTTTCATTCAACATTTTGATTTTACAACTGTGTCTTTTTTCTCAAGCTGAATTTGTTACTTAACAGCAAAATTACTTATTTTCATTAATCTATAACATAGTTTCAAAATAATAATATTAATGTGATCACTCTCAATTAGACTACTGTTAAAATCCAAGATTTCTTTGTAGTTCTATTTGTCCTTAGAGTATTTTCCCCTAACTCCATATAGAGAAAATAATGTATTCTATAATTTGCTTTTAAAAAGTCGTATCTCTGTGTGCTTTACTACAATTAAGTTCTTTTTTCTTTTGATTTGTTTTTAATTTTTAGGTATTGCTTCTTGTTTTTTATTTTGTGTTTAAAACACTTAGGAATGCAAAACCATATAACAAGTTTTTTAAAAAAAAAACCTTACTTCTTTATATGTCCCTCTACCCTATTTCTTCCTACTCTTTATAAGTAACCATTTTTATTAATTTTTGGTTTATACTTTTAGTGTTTCTTTTTACAAAACTATGCTTATATATGTATCTGTATATAACTTCCTTCTTTCACCAAAGGGAGTATATTTCATATACTATTCTATGCCTTGTTTTTCTTTTTTAAAAAAATAAATTTATTTATTTATTTTTATTTTTGGCTGCGTTGGGTCTTCGTTGCTGCGTGCAGGCTTTCTCTAGTTGTGGCGAGCAAGACTGCTCTTCATTGCAGTGTGCGGGCTTCTCATTGCCGTGGCTTCTCTTATTGCAGAGCACAGGCTCTAGGCCTGTGGGCTTCAGTAGCTGTGGCACGCAGGCTCAGCAGTTGTGGCTCGTGGGCTCTAGAGCGCAGGCTCAGTAGTTGTGGCGTCCAGGCTTAGCTGCTCTGTGGCTTGTGGGATCTTCCCAGACCAGGGCTCGAACCCGTGTCCCCTGCATTGGCAGGCGGGTTCTAAACCACTGTGCCATCAGGGAAGTCCCTGCCTTGCTTTTCTTAATTAACAATATTTAATGAAGACCACTCCATATCTATACATAGAAATCTTCATTCTTATATGATGTTGCATAGTATTTCAATGTGCTGAGGTGTAATAATTTGTTCAGTCATTGTCTATTTCTTGCACATTTGAGTCATTTCCAATCTTCCACTATCATGTATAGTGCCAGAATAAAACACTTGAACACAAGTCTTTTCATACGTTTCCCATTGTAAACTGGTGTAGATACTTAGACATGGGATGGCTATGTCAAAAAGTAAAGGCATGAATTATAAATATTGCCGAACTCCCCTCAATAGAAGATGTTTTATATTCAAGGAACAATGTTTTGACAGTGTAATGCACACTGCATGATAAGCAGTGAACTGAATGACACGTAGGGACTTAATCAAGCTTCCTTCTGTGGAACTTTTTGTTACTTTTGTTGTAGTATTAGAATTGTGCCATTTTCGTATGGTCTGGGTTTTCTGCTAACTGGTTTCCTGTTGGGTCCAATAGGCAGATTTTAATTCTGAAGTAATTTTCCAGAGACTTGGTTTGAACGGCATTTGGTTGTTTAAAAAGTTGATGTCCAACAATTAGTCTTATTTATTTAGTGGTCAATTCAAGTCTCTATTTTCCAGCTTCCATTCAGAGGACTGGCAAGCAAAAGCTCTTCCTATTACTTCCAAAGGTTTTATTGTGGATCGGATGTGATGGATCGTTTTGCCCTCTCTCTTGTTTCTAAGGCATTAAACAAAGATTGATACTGAATTCCTATTCCCTGAAATAAAACTGTTTAGTTTTTCATCACTCTAAGAATCAAAGATTTTATGAATGGCTCTAAGCAAAGATATTAATTTCCCTCCTAGCTTCCTTTTAATTCTAACTTTCAATTTCCCCAGTATCTCTCACTGCAAAAAAACATATTCTGAGTCTGACATATTAGAAGCACAGATAGATCATTTTGGGGATGCATTTCTTGAGAAGCTTTGGAAGGGAAAATACTTTTACAGAAACCAAGAGGAAGACACCCTAGTCAATTAAACCTGATCTCATTCTGCATCAGAGGGCTTTATTTTTACTTTGTTTCCTAATATCTCTTTCTGTTGTACCCGTTACAAAGGAGAAATGAGAAGCAATTAACGATTGTCCTTCTCTCTCTATAACACCCTTATCTTGTGGCAGGCATGTTTCTTGAGGAGAAAGACAAAAATCACCGTTTATTTTCAGATAATAAGACAAAAGCCTTAAGTCCTTTTTATGCTCACAACTTCATTAGTGACAGGCAGTAAACCTGAACAGAGAGGAATACACAGGAAGATGGTGGTAAGCAAAACTGCCAGGAATACAGGATGAGTTTTGACTCCATCTCTATTTAAAGACAAAAATCAATAAGTTTACCATGTCTTTCAAAATTATCTTTGTCATAAGTTTGATATTAAGGATTAGTCCTAGAAAGAAGAAACTGATAATTACGGCATGAAGAATAATAATGTATATCTTTCTTCACTAATAAACATGGTATTCAAGAAGACTAGAGCACATTTATTTCTTATCCACTTGTAGTTGTGTTTTATATAACATTTCTTTTTAAAAAAATTGATCATGTGCCCTTTTGAAGAGTGGCTGAAAGACTCAGTGATGTAAGCCTCTGTTAAGCAACAGGGCAGTGTTTATGTTTCATTAAATGAAGTAATAATACTGACTATCTATCAAGGAAAAAACTAACCGCCAATGATTAATATTGAACAGAACATTTAACAACACACAATATTATGTATGAAAAGGCAATCTGATAACATGAAAACTACTTAAATACTAGGAAGAAGTTAACTTTTGAAAAGATTCATTGGTCATTTATAGGAGTGTGTCCTTTTGTATTCCAGCTTGGCCATTTTACACCTTGCATGTAGAATCCCTGCACACATGAATGCTTTTGTAAATGTTTTATTAATAATGCATGTATTTTATTTCACTGCTTAAATTGATGAGACCATTAAATGTGCCTTAAATAAACACTAAACGCCTTAAGCAGTTATGCAACATCTGCCATTTTTCTTTCTGATCAGCGAACAACTGCACACGTACCAAAACTATCTTCCCCAAAAGCAACTTCCTAAGGTTTTGGATGTTCCCCTCTTCCCCCACTTCCAACTATATTAGTCAGTTGACCTTGGCACTAGCACAGTTGGCAAATAAGAAAACAGTCAGCTGTTCGTGTGTTAAAGCATCTTGCAACACAAAGAGACCTGTCACCAAATTAAACTACCTAACAGTTTTCACTACTTCCTTGAATAATTAGTACCCTGACTGAAGAAAGATTGATCTTTGGGATGAGATTTGAGACAAGTCTAAGTCATAAATGCATCCTGCGCTTTATTCAGTCACAAAGGAAGTCCTTTTGCAACATAGTTTCTGTAAATATTTCTCAGTCCACCGCCAAGAAAGCCACCTCTAAACTGAGTTTTACAAACAGAAGTACCAAGGTATGTCTCATATGTGTGAGGACTGTCAAGTGTTTAGATCACCTCGATCGTATTTTACTCATATATTTGCATTTGTAATACAAGGAACCCACGTCTAAGGTGAGAGAATGTTTATGAGAATCATTTCGTGAACTGGAAAGCAGTATATAAAAGTTAGTTAATATGCAACTAAGTATTTTTTTATTATTTAACTTAAAAAAAACCCTTCTAAATATTGAGCTTTATCCTGGTACACCACGTGAAGTTACTTGGAAAAGTTTAACCCTTTTTAGGTTTGCTTCTAATCACTGATCAGCAGAACAGAGGAGCATTGAGTCTAGAGCTAATTTGTCCCCACTGCTGAGGACTCGACCTGATACCCTGAATATTAGCAGGTTTCTCCACTGTGGTTGTAAATATGAACTATTCCCAGCCCTGTGAAAACTAGGAATTGTTTCGTCACTCCTCTATAGGAGTTCCTTCCCCAGCTTTGGGTAATTCCTCACAGACGTGTTCTGTCAGGATGCCAGGACACACACAAGGGGATCTCTGCCTACCTCCAGAGCCCTTCGCTGTGCTGCTTTCTCTTCTGCAGTCCTCTGCCCTGGGAATTCTACCTCTTTGTCCTCCCTGAATACTCAACTATTTTCTTAACCCAGGGAGACCACCAGGCGCTGTTTGGATTCCCCCTTCCTGCTTTGCAACCTGGCAACTCTCTGCAGGCAATAAAAACTGGGCGATTGCAGGGCTCATCTCAATTTTTTCCCTTCTTTCAAAGATCACTCTCCTGTACAGCCTATATGCAATGTCTGAAAAGCACTGTTTCATAAATGTTATCTATTTTTTTTCAAATTCGTTTAAGATGGTAGGGTAATCCCTGTTACTCCATTATGGCCAGCAGCAAAATGCCAGTTTCCTGTTAATGTTGTATTATAGCTACAAATATTTCCCTAGATAGTCAAATTTATCGATCAAAATAAATATTACGGTTTCTCCTTTGATGTCAGAGATAGAAATCAGCTCTTTCTGTAAAATTACATAAATATTCTCCACCATTTTTGCTAGGCTTCCATAAGTCCGTTTTAAAATTTTAAACCACTAAAAATCTTGTTGTAAAGTATGAGGTAGAATGAGATTTTTATATATTTTTTTGTGGTTACCTAGTTATTCTTAAACGATTTCTGAATAATTCATTCTTTTCTGTTAAATAATGTCATTTTTATCATTTATTTCCTACAAGGACTTTTAGATCTCTTTCAAGATCAACAATGTTGATTCATTAATGCATCTGTGTATTCTGACATTATATGCAGTATTTATGATCACAGAATTATACTTTTAAGAGTTCTTGTCTGTAACGTTTTTTGTTTTGGGTAAGATTTCCCAAGTAACTTTTACATTTATTCTGTTTCATGAATTTTAGATAGCCATTTTCCTTTACTGATCAACCATTATTATATATTTGGCATCAGATAAATACTAGTTTTGCAAAAATAAGTTCAGGAGTTTTCATTCTTTTTCTGTTCACTTTAACTCTTAAGGTGATTAAGATTTGGAGTTCTTTGGTAGGTTTAATGAACTAGTCTGCAAAATTATCTGGGACCATCATGTTGAGGAAATGAAAAAGATGAGAACATAGGCTTTTCTGTTTTTTTATTCTTAGAATATTTGCAATATCTTCCAAGGTTATGATAATTTTTGTTTTTCTACCCCTTCTTGAGTTAATTTTGGCAATTTGTACCTTTATAGAAATTAACTTATTCACATTTTAAATGTAAAATTATAAAATTGTAAAAATATTTCTCATATATTTAAAAGAAAAGCTGTAATATCCCCCCTCTCTTTCTAAATTAAATTTTTTTCTGTTGTGTGTGTGTGTCTGGAACTAGGTAGTGGATCATCTATTTTTATTAGTTTTCTCAATGTATTTTGAGTTGAATTTTTTTTTTTTGCGGTACGCAGGCCTCTCACCGCTGTGGCCCCTCCCGCCGCGGAGCACAGGCTCCGGACGCGCAGGCTCGGCGGCCCTGGCTCACGGGCCCAGCCACTCCGCGGCACGTGGGATCCTCCCGGACCGGGGCACGAACCCGCGTCCCCCGCATGGGCAGGCGGATTCCCAACCACTGCGCCACCAGGGAAGCCCCTTGAGTTGAATTTTTAAAACAACCTTATTCTTTTTTCTGTTTTTGATGACATTTATTACTCCTCTACTTGTACTGGAATATGAGAATTTATCATTTTACTCATAAATTTGGATTTGAGGGTTTTTTCTTCTGCTTTTTCCCTTTTGCAAACTATCTTTTTCTCGTGCTCCCTTCCTTTCTTTTTACGTTTTTCTTGCTTTTATATACTTTTCCACGCAATGAATAAGCAGATGGTACCAGACCCGTCCTCCCATCATAAACTAGACAAAGCAAATCAAACATCTGTTTTCAGACACTGGACAGCAGGACTAAGTGCTGGGAGGAAAAGGAGGCAAGTGAGGTGAGCCCTATGATAGCCCCAGTTTACTGTACTGGAGAGACTTTCTACATCACACCAGAGATGGAGAACCCGAGCAGAGCATGAGAGACTAGCTGAGTTCAGGAGAGAGAGGTCAAAGCTTGGGCAAGCTGAGGCAGCCAAAATCTGAGGGGCAGAGATAAAGGAGCTATACAAAAAAAGAGCTCCACAGCAATCCTCTGGAGTAAATAAACAGACCAGTTGGTTATTCATTAATTTGATTATTTTCCTCAATGAATAGCTCTTGGATTTATCAGTACCACCAATTTCTATTTTCCTATTAATCTTTTTATTTTGTTTTTATCAGTTACTTTCTCTACCCTCCTTAAATTTATTATATTATTCTATTTTCAATATCTAGGAGACAACATTACTTCATTTATTTTCAGAAATAATACAAATAATTTGGATTGTCAGATCTGATGTCCACAGATCAAAATTCTTGCTCTGGATCAAACTTTACTAATAATTTCAATGCTACAAGTGAAACTGAGCAGGACCCTGCAAGGCCCTCCCAGGTACAAAAGCCCCTCCTCCAAGTCCCCTGCCTGTTTTGAGAAAAGCTGAAGTCTCCCAGGCCTCCCCTGAGTCACAAAAGAGCAGATTCAAGCAGTTAATGATTGGGACAATAGAGTCACAGAATTTTTAGTTCCTCCCTAAAGGACATAAATGACAGTATCTGCTCAGTACTGAGTTGTTTTATAGATACTACAATTGCCAGAAGAGGAGAAAAGCTGTGTGATGACCAGCCTCCAGTCATGACATAAGCTGATCCATCTTGAGCAGTACTGAATCTATGGCACGCACAATTCTAAGAACTGGCCTCAAGACAATGGGATTAACACTATTGCTCATAATAATCTGTATCTTTGGGGACATCAAAATAATTGTGCCTTGTTCTCCCTGTATATGAAAGCAGGCCACTGAAGTTCTCAGCAAAGAGATGCTACAGACCCATGATGGCATCTTCCACTCAAAGACCTCGACGCCCTTTCTCAGCCTAAAGCGGCTGCAGAAGATGTACCTTGGTCCCTAATCCCACAGGAATGGAATGATGTCTGACAGTGGGGATTTGTAAGCAGCCCCTGAAAGCTAGCAGAAAATAGACTTCACCAAGCTATATTTTAATTTAACCTTCACACCAGGTGCCCCCAAGATTCACTAAGTTTCAGCCCAAGCACACCTCTCAAATCTTTTGATCACACAATGCCTCATGTAACCTGTTGATTCTTGTCTTAAAGAAGTAGGAATGAAGACTAAGTAGTTAACAGAAGACTAGATCTTCTCCCCAGCCTTCCCTTCAGTAATCCTGCAAGTAAACTATGTGAACAAGATAGCATCTAGAGAAAGATCACGAGGAGTCAGAAAGTTTGTATTCAATGGAAAATGATGAAGCACCTGACCCCCTACCTTAATGACTGAGATTATTTCCCCTTTTGCCCTTTAAAAAATTTCGTGGCCAAGAAGAATCTTGGGAGTTGGTCCTGGGGCACGAATCCATCTTCTCCCCAGGTTGCAACCTTTCCTTTTCCAACCAACACTTGTCTCTCAAGTACTGGCTTGCGAGCTGCGAGCAGCCGAACCTGAGTTTGGTAACACAAGGGCTCCAAAGGGCTCAAAGTAGATACAGTCTGGGACATTAAGGGTGTTTTCTCAGACACTTTCTTCCCATGTCAAACATGTACTTTCTGGTCCAGAATAATAGATGAGGTTCCTAAATAGACTTCACAAGTTTTGTCACATATCAGGAGGAACATTTAATTTAGGTAAAATCTCTGTTTTATACCCAAAGAGTTGTGTAGCTTATATGCCATTTTCCAGTGAGCCATGCCTCACATTTCTATAGATTTTGACTTTGTTTACTCTAACCCTTTAGCTAGTGATACTCTTCTAAGGGAATTCTGTAGATAAGGTTTTTCCTCCTAGCGAATAATATTAGTCCATTTACCCAGAAGTCTAGGAGACAAGAGATTAACCAGATCATCTGCTTTTTTCCTCCCTCTGGGAATGTCCCTGCACTAGAAGGAGTGAATGAATCACAAGCCAGATGCTTTAGTTCTTTCCTCTCCATGCTCTATCTCATTTAGCAATGAAATAATTCAGCAGTATTACTTTTTCTCTAAGGAATACATTAGCCATAAATACTATATATGCTCATATTATAATATTTAATAATTAAAAATATATTAATACAATTAATAATTACAAGTTATCACTATTCTAGTTTCTAAATATTGTGTTAAATAATAGTTTGGACTTTTCAAGTCAAGAGTTGTTAAAATGTACTTTTAATTTTATTTCCAATGTAACTTTATCATATTGTTAATAGAGAATATAGACTATACATTTTTACATTACAGATTTTACTGAGGATTCTTTGTAACTTTGTGAGCAAGTTTTATAAGTAATTTCTGGGTGTTCTTTTAACGAGGTATTCTCTGTAAGATATAGAACTTAATATATATGTGATATTAACTATTAGAATAAGATTCAGATTCTCTACTTCTATGTTATCAGTTTTCAACTCTGGCTACACACTGCAGTCTCCTGGGAAGCTTTTATAAACCAACAATGCCTGGATCACACCTTAAACCAACTGGAACCAAATCTGTGTACGTGGCGCCAGGTATCTGCACGTTTAGAGCTCCCTGAGTGATGCTGGTATAGTGAGGTACAATCACTGTTCCACATCCTTTTTTGTGTTAGGTTATCTTTTATTTCTTTCTAAAAACAGAGGAAAGTATGTTAAAATCTCCCACTAATTTTGTTACATTTTTTTCTTCTCTGTCATGTATTTTTCCTTCAATATTTTACAGTTATATGATTTAACAGTTATATGTTTATTGCAGAGAAATCATTCATGTAGACTTTTTTTTTGATGTGGACCAATTTTAAAGTCTTTATTGAATTTGTTGAAATATTGCTTCTGTTTTATGTTTTTGTTTTTTGGCCCCAAGGCATGTGGGATCTTAGCTCCCTGACCAGGGATTGAACCTGCACCCCCTGCATTGGAAGGGTCTTAACCACTGGACCGCCAGGGAAGTCTCCGTGTAGACTTTTAATTGATCTAATACTTTATTTTTAATCATACATTTTACTTTGAGAGAGAAAAATCAAAGCCTCCGTGCTTTTAATTGCATGTGTATACTTTATATTTCTTCATTTTTTAAACTTCCTGAATTATGCTTCTTTATGTGTACTTCCTGTAAATAATATTTAGATGGATTTATTTTTTTAAATCCTATTTGCTCATCTTTTCTCTTCTTATAGGTGAGTTTTCCAACTCATACTGATTATTCTATCAGATATGCTCTTTTTTTTTTTTTTTACTACCTCAATTATTCTGCTTTATGTTTTTTATTCTTATGTTGGCCTTGCTGTTTCAGTAGTTTTAGATCTCTAGGAGTTTGTATTCTATAGCTATCTATTTCATACTCTAGTGATTTGGAAAGGTAAATTCTAATAATGAAGAGGGTAATTATTAAGTTTTAAAATGTACATACCATTTCTGGTAATGGTAGACCATGTAATTTAGCTCAAACTGTCTATAGAAAACACCTAGAAAAGCTGGACCAAATTTTAAAAAATAAAATGAAGAATTGGGATCACTAGCAAGGCAGTGAAGATTTGCGGCATTTGAGACCTCTTATCCCCCTGGAGCACCTACTGATCCTAGAAGATGCAGCTGAGATGCTGAGAAGAATAGTTTCAACAGATGTGAGGCTCTAGGGGGACAAAAATTAAAGTGCGGTTGTCACCAAGAAGGGAAGGTGCTGACAGGCTATACATCAGGCATAAATATAAAGAAATAGGCTGGCTCTTTTGGGAACCGGGGACCAGCTTTATTTCAATAATAGTAATGGCTTGTGGAATTTTAATTCTCACTACATTTTAAATTCCACAAAAGATGATGATGATTTTATATATTTAATGTTCTTTTAGAATTATCCAAATTTACCCTTATTGCTTTGCATTCATTCTTGCACCTCCAAGTTTCCACCCGGATAATTTTTCTTCTGCCTGGAGTAAAGTTTCTTTGTTACAAATTTGCTTGTGGTTAATTCTCAAAATTTTAACGTGTCTGAAAATGTGTCTTTTTTCACCATCATTTTTATAGGGTACATTTGCTGGGCATAGACCTCTAGCCTGGTAGCTATTTTCTATCGGCTACTTTGCGATACAATCTTATCAACTGCCTTCCAATGTTACTTTAGAGATATCAGCTGATAGGCTTTTTTTCTTTCTTTCTTTCTACATATTATGACCTTTTTTCCTGGCCTCCTTACGATTTTTCCTTCTACTTTGGCTTTTGGCAGTTTTACTGTGCTCCTCTTAAGTATTCCTTTCTTCATATTTATTTCGTTTGGGGTTCGTAATGCTTCTTGACTCATGTCTTTTACAAGAAAATAAACAGCTGTTTTTTATTCAAATATTGGTCTTCCCATTCTTTCTGTCCTCTTTCTGGGGATTCTACTTACATGTATGTTAGACCTTTTCACCATGACCTACACGTCTCTTACGATTTTCTCTGTATTTTTAATTTGTGTTATGTGCGTGTTTTCACACTTTATTCTGGCTATTTCTAATCGTGTGTTTAATATTTCATATGAAAGTTTTGGAGGTATGCTGTGGCTTAGTATGATGTTATTGTTTTGCAGAGAGGAATGCTATTTGCTTCTGGATGACATCTAGAAGTTCTAGAAACGCAAGATCAGCCTCATGCAACCAAGAACTGAAATGAATTAACATTTGAACCAGGAGATATGGTTTCAAACCCTTGCTTTTAATGTCAGCACCACACTGCCTTCCCTTTAAGGGTTTGTTTCAGAATGTGGTTTTCATTGGTGGGGGACTCTCTGAATCCTTAAGTATCTGAGAATTTCTTTTGTTCTTTTCATATGAAACAATAACTTGTTTCTATATCAAATTCTTGGGTCACTACTTTTGTTTATCCAACCCTATATAGGTGATCATATATTAATGAAATGTTAGGAAATGGAAGTCCTAGGACAGCACAATGTCTTTTGTCTTTCTAAGTCAACTTAAAAAGGAAGCCTGACTGGATGTTTGTGGTAATCTCTCTCTCTTTTTTTTAACTTCATAACTACTTTCCAATCCATAGATATGTCTGAGTATTGCTTTTTATAAAATTTGTTTCTCATAAAGAGCAAGTCATTTCTTTCTTTCCTTTGATTCAGAGTTCTACCAGGTACAGACATTTTCCTTCATTCTTTGAATATAGCTCGTATTTCATTTATATCTTTTTTTTTTTTTTTTGTGGTACGCGGGCCTCTCACTGCTGTGGCCTCTCCCGTTGCGGAGCACAGGCTCCGGACGTGCAGGCTCAGCGGCCATGGCTCACGGGCCCAGCCACTCCATGGCATGTGGGATCTTCCCAGACCGGGGCACGAACCCGCGTCCCCCGCATCGGCAGGCGGACTCTCAACCACTGTGCCACCAGGGAAGCCCCCATTTATATCATTTAATCTCTATTTATCTAGGCACACTAATTACTCACTGGTGGCATTTCTATTTTCTGGCCTCCATACTGACCATCATTCTTTCACTACTTTCAATAATTCAAACTTTAACTGGCATCCTGGGAGACTATCCCCAGCTTCATACTGTGAAATACACTTCCTGAAGTGGTAATTCTGCGATCTAACACTACTATTGTAAATATTAATATTATACACTTGAATCAAAGCATTCCATTACATTTTAAAATAAATCCATTACTGGGTTTCCCTGGTGGTGCAGTGGTTAAGAATCCGCCTGCCAATGCAGGAGACACGGGTTTGATCCCTGGTCCGGGAAGATCCCACATGCCACAGAGCAATTAAGCCCGTGCGCCACAACTACTGAGCCTGCGCTCTAGAGCCCACAAGCCATAACTGCTGAAGCTCGCGTGCCCAGAGCCCGTGCTCTGCAACAAGAGAAGCCACTGCAATGAGAAGCCCCGGCACCGTAACAAAGAGTAACCCCTGCTCACCGCAACTAAAGAAAGCCCATGCACATCAAGGAAAACCCAACGCAGCCAAAAATAAATAAATAAATAAATTTATTAAAAATAATAATAAATAAAATAAAATAAATCCATTACTACACAATGGTTTACAAAAAATGTAAGTTACCTATCCCAGCTCTACACTCCTCAGTCTTAATGCTGCTCCCACAAAGCACACATTTTAATAGTTTCTGCTTCAGTTCTTTTTATAAGTTTCCTCTGTGTATTCAAATAATACACTAAAATCTCTGCTTCATGGTTAGAATCTCTTGATTTCATTCTTTGTAAGAGGAAGCTATTAATGCGCTTGCTCTTTCTTTGCCCATCTCCCCCATCCCTTTACCTTCTAAATTCTGCTATCTGTATTATTAGTCAATGATATTAATATTTATATTCTTCTACATAACCATAATTAAATCTTCTGTGCTTTTTCCATACATTGATGCTAAAAGTTAAAAATCACTAAGCAACATCAAATTAGTATCAGTTTGGGAGGTTCACTGCAGAACCAATGAAACTACCGTAATCACATTTCCCTTCTCATAAGCTTTTAGTTTTTTTAAGTACCCTCTCAATTTCTTCTACCTAGTACCTGTATTACATCTTTAAATTATTCCAATATCTCAAGCATTCTATTGAATCGTGCATGGAATATATATTGTTGTTACAGCTATCTCCCTGTCTAAAACTTTGAGGATTCTTTTCCAGTCTGTACTGGTTGCTCTCTAGGACCACAGCTGTCTGCCACTTTGGGAAGTCTCCACTCTGTGCTCCTAAAGTTAATGCACTATTTCATGGTTCCTAAATCTTTATCTTATTTTTCTACTGAGGGAAATCTTCAAGAAATTTCTTAATATAGACTATATGGAAAGTAAATTTCCTGAGTCATTTTATGTCAAAAATGCCTTTATTCTTCCTTCCCACTTGACTGAGAGTTTGACTATATATCAAGTTGCAATATAAATACACAGATAAGAACTATTTCAAGTGACTTTACAACACAGAATCTGTACTATTCTTGTGGGATAATTTCTATGTTTACATTATTAGTAATACTTATATACTAAATTTTATTACGCAGTCCAATTAGTAGTAGTTATAGTGATATTGTGAACCACTGTAACTACTATACTATACTTTACTATATAGTGAACTACTATTCACTATAGTGAATCTTTAAATCTATTTTATGTATAGAAAAATCCAAGTTAGAAATCACAGTACTGCTTTTAGCACCCAAAAATTGAGTGTAAAAGAAAACAGACCTAAGGATAAAATCAAAGAACTTAAATACAAATACTGTAATGTTACATATGAATTGGAACTATCAGTATGGACCCTTGATTATTTTGTCTTTTATGTTCTAGCTCTGTCCACTGGAAAAGCCTGGAATCAATGACAACCCATTAGCAATGAGTAACCTGGCACCCAGGGCTCCTTGGAAGACTAGCTGATTCCAGGTCTAGAGCTGTAAATATATAGGATTAGGCTGAGATATCTTGTACCAGAAAGCAAGAAAGTTTCCAAGAATAATAGGTTAATGCAAAAGAAAAAAGAAAAAGAAAAAAAAAAAAAGAAAGAGACAAACTCAGAAGCCCCCTTTGCTCAAAGGAAAAGCAATTTGAACACCAACAACCTGATGAATACAACTGATGAAAACACACTGAATATATAAAATTCTATGAGTTCAAAAAAGTGCCTCATTGGACATCACTGGAAGTAACTAAGGCAATAACTCTGAAAACTGGCCATTTAAGATGAAGGACATTATTCTGCCTTTCCTGTGTTCAATATATTTCAAGACAATCAAATATCTCTAGTTGATGAAAAAAAGTTCTTTGCTGAAGAATGCCAGCTAGAAATGTAGAAGGACTGACAAAATAGGAAATCTTGTTTTGCAGCTCCTAATGAAATAAATAATGGATTCAGGCAATGATCATAAAGTAATGAAAACAGTAGATTAAAAGTTATGAGATGTTTCATAATGATAGGGTTGGATTGCCAGGACTTGAATCCACTGATTAGCCTTAGCAACACTAAAGATGGAACAAGCAATCATTGTGGTCCTGAAATGTGATGCAACATGACACACAGCATTACCTATAAAGTGCTTTTGCAAAACAAAGAAACAAAATAAAGATGCGGAACCTCAATCTAATCAAGATTCACAGCTAACTTCCATTTATAGGAGATAAATTAGAAGTTAGTTTAATGACACTGAAAAGAAAAAGTGAATAAACAAATTCAGAATGTGGAATATTCTTTAGGACCACTAACCTGCTTTTGCAAAACTTCAATAACATGAGGGGAGGAAAGGGAGAAGTAAGTGGACTGCAGAGAAATAAAAGAGACTCAAGAGAGGGCTTCCCTAGTGGGGCAGTGGTTAACAATCCATCCGCCTGCCAATGCAGGGGACACGGGTTGAGCCCTGGTCTGGGAAGATCCCACATGCCATGAAGCAACTAAGCCCATGAGCCACAACTACTGAGCCTGCATGCCACAACTACTGAAGCCCACGCACCTACAGCCCATGCTCCGCAACAAGAGAGGCCACCACAATGAGAAGCCCGTGCACTGCAACGAAGAGTAGCCCTTGCTCACCGCAACTAGAGGAAGCCCGTGCGCAGCAACGAAGCCCCAGTGCAGCCAAAAATAAATAAATAAAATAAATTTATTTAAAAAAAAAAAGACTCAAGAGATATAAAGAACAGATGCAATGGGTGAACCAAGTATAATAATCATGGAGATCATCAGGAAATTTGATTATACAAAGAATATTAAGTGACACTTAAAAAGAATTATTTATTTTGTCAGGTGTGATAATGACAGTTTGGTTTTGTTAGAAAATGCATACATTTAAAACAATATGTACTGATAGAGGTAAAAGTGAAATGACCTGCCATCACTGATTTACTTTAATACTGCTCAGCAGAGGAAAAAAAATGTAAAAAAGAGATAGATGAAGCAAATATTAAAAGATCTTGATAGGTATGTAAAGTTTCAGTGTGCTTCCTTTAAAAAGGTTTACTAAAATTTTTTTATAATAAATGTTTTAAAAATAGACGTTCTTTTTTGTGATTTTTTTCTGTGCTTTCTAAATATTGAAGTTTAATATTCAATTTTATCCTGTACCATGTCTAAACTTTAATATTTAACATTTAAATCTAAATCCATTTGGGTTTTGTGTTTGTGTGTGAAAGGGCATGAGTAATGTTAGATGAAAATCAAAATTCATCAATTGGATTCAATTCAACCAATACTTATTAAGCATCTAATCTTTGCCAGGTATTTGGGATATGAAGATGGATATGATACAGTAGAAATGATATCAGTTTGCACCCAGTAAATAGAAGTGAATGATTAACTTCTGTCAGGAAGGAATGAGAAACAGCTTCATACAGAATTTATAATTTGAGCTGGGGCTTTAAGAATGAGTAAGAGCTTATCAGGAGGTGAGAGGAAGATTTCTCATAGAGGCAACACAAGGGTAAAGACACAGATTTGTGGAACTAAATCTTAAGGTTTGGGCAACTACTATCGACTCTGCTGTAAGATAAATGCAAGAAACGAAAGAGATAAAATAAAATAATGGTGTAGGCAATGGCCCTGCTTCTCATATTCAGAAGCTGGGCCACACTTTGCAAGAAAGGAAGTAACTGGAAGGACTAAAAGAGGGGAATGATTATTCTTTAACAGTGGGGGAGGCAGGGAAAACAGTGCTAGGCGACTGAAATAACCTCGAAAGGAACTAACCTGGGCAAATCAGTGACGGTTATAGGAATGAAGAAAATGGAATGGACTTAACAGGTATTTAACAACTGATTAGAGGAGAAATGTGAGAGAATGATTTTACAACCACACTTTTGGAGTTATCTTTAGATCACGTTCCCTGGGAATACCCTAGACTTGATTTTTGCATGGAAGTGCATTCTTTATAATCATTTGCCATCTAAAGAGACCAGCAGTTTTCTATACCAGCAAGCATATAAAAACTGTGAAATGAAATTCATATTTTATGGCAAGACAAGAAAAATTTAAACATAAAAAAATTATTCTCTGCCGTTTGGCCTCCTCTCTCCCCCAGACTGTGCTTTGTGTATCTGCGTTATGCATCGACCAAACCTCCCCCATCAGCAAAAATATGCTCAACCATAAAGAGCGACGGTCTCCTAGCATCAACAAGACAAATCCCTAAAACATTCCTTCTTGATCTTGTAACGGGCTACGATGACACAGATCTGGATTGTGTAAACTGTCAACAGTACATCATTTAATGTACAGCTCTCTATCTCAAAAAACTTATATAACTGTGCCTTGACTTCTAACGGGTGGAACAGTTCTCAGAGTTTTCTGAGATGCTCTTCCTGGGTTATAATCCTCAAATTTGACTCAAATAAAAATTTCCATTTCTTTCTTAGACCAACAGATTAATTTTTCGTCCACAAAACTGACCATGGAACAGAAAAGAAGGACTAAAATGAGACCCACAAAAATTCAGTCACTTGTTTTGTGAAAATATTCCACTACAGTACATTGGTGAGATTATGTTTTTTTATCAAAAATTGATGCTTGGTCAATTCGATATCCATATGTTTCAAGCAGGACACACACACACACACACACAAACCAACACACACACAAAAGCACCAACCATACATAAAGGAAAAATTGATACCTGGACCTCATTAAAACTGAAACCATTGTTAATCAAGAAACATAAGGGAGTGAAAAGGTAAGTAAAAAAGTAGAAAATATTTCTAACACAAATAATAGAAGATGAACTCATTCAGAATATAGAAAGAACAATAAAGCAATGACAACAGACAACCATATAAAAAAATGTACAAAAGGTATGGACAGCCAATTTCATCCAAAAAGTGAAGGATATACAAGTGTTCAAAAAGCACATGGAGGGCTCCCCTGGTGGCGCAGTGGTTGAGAGTCCACCTGCCGATGCAGGGGACACGGGTTCGTGCCCCGGTCCGGGAAGATCCCACATGACGCAGAGCGGCTGGGCCCGTGAGCCATGGCCGCTGAGCCTGCGCGTCCCGAGCCTGTGCTCTGCAACGGGAGAGGCCACAGCAGTGAGAGGCCCGCGTACCGCAAGAAAGAAAAAAAAAAAGCACATGGAAAGGTGTTTTTGTAAATGAGCAGGAGCCTATGGGGCCTTCCTGGGACAGACCCCTTCCCCCCAGGTCCTCTGCTTTGGTTCCTTTCTGAAGTACCTGGATAATAGTATCTGAAGCACATTTCCTGAGTTGTTTTACAGATGCTAAAACCCCACCAAATGGAAGAAGGTAACTTCTTGATGACCATGAGCACAACCTACTGGAGCCTGAGGATTGATAATGTTAACCCCTGTGTCGTCGCCCTGTTACTTTACCATCAACCAATCAGAGAATTGTGCCACCAAGCGATCACACCCTACAACCCCCCTCCGTCACCTTGTTTTTAAAATTGCTTGGCTGAAAGCCATGGGGGAGTTCAGGTGTTTTGAGTACTAGCTGCCCTGAACTCCCTGCTTGGCTCCCTGCAATAAACACAGCACTTTCCTTCACCACAACCAGGTGTCAGTAGATTGGCTTTACTATAAACAGGCAAGCGGACCCACGTGTGATTCGTTAACATTTTAACACATCACTCATCTTAATAAATTCAGGTTAATGCTATAGAAAGAAACCACTACACAAGCACTAGAATGATAAATATGAAAACAGACAGACACAAAAACAAGCTGCTAACATCAAGCATTGGTAAGGATTTGGAGGACAGAATCCTCACACACAGCTGGAGGACGCGCAAATTCGAGCAACCATTTTTGAAAACCATTTGTTAATATCCACTAAAACTTAAAGCATTCATACCCTGTGACCTAGGAATTTCACTCCTAAATGTTTACTTAAAAAATAAGCATGCATATGTTCACAAAAAGGATACTGAGGAATACTGTTAAAGCCAAAATTTGGAAATGAAAATGAGCTCAATAGAATGGATAAATTGTGACAACAGAGTACTACATAGTAATGAGGGAAAATAAACACTTTCATGGAGCATGGATAAATCTCATGAATATAATTCTGAGTGGAAGAAGCTAGAACAAAAGAACGCATTCTGCATGATTCTATTTATATAGACTCTATGGCAAGAGATAGCAAGATATCAGTTACCTTTGTGAAGGCAGTGATTAGAAGGGGCACAACTGGGGCTTTTAGGATACTGAAAATATTACGTTTCCTAATGTGTGCTGGTCTGTTCACTTCGTGAATTTTTATCAAGATGTATACACATAACTTGTACACTATTTCTTATGTATACCTACTTCATTAAAAAGTTTATTTATAAACTAATTGGAGTTATTTTAGCTCAGAATCGTATCATAAAAATCAACAGATTATTTGAGAAAAATTGAATCCACCCATGAAATGAGCTATATACAGTTTACTAACCAACTCACTCACTAACCAAGTGCTTCTTGTGTTGGATGATGATATATTCATAATTAATAATGTAAGCATACTTGTCCATATACTGACTTGTAGACAATATGTAATAAATATTATCCATCTTTTAAAGTCCATTTCAATTAGTACTTTTTCTATGAATGCTTCTTAGCTCTTCCAATCGCTTAAATCACTCTCCTTTTTAAGTTTCGCCAGCATTTATCAATTGTGTCAATAACTGCAAAACTTAATATAGGCTGTCTCACCGTATTCCCTAGATATATTCATATAGGCTGGTTTTATCTCCCAGACTACACCTTCCTGAGTGGGGGAAAAACCCTTCGCACACATCGCGATCATGTACTTGGTGTATACACTAAAATACTTAGCAAATCATAGTGTAAGATGTTTTAGACGCAATGTCATTGACAGCATGATTTACTCTTAACAAAATTATATCAAATGCTATCTAAGCACACAGAAACAAACACTCACAGGACTCTCACAGGCAAATCTGCAAATCCATGATTCTCCCTGTTTTTGAGGGAGGAGTCACTGTGAGTCCTGGTTGCCTCTCACTATACAAGTCACAATCAAATAGCTGTTTCACTTACCGGGTAGCCAAGGCAAGGATCCAAAACACAGGCCTGCCTAATCAGAAGTGATGCAAAGAAGCAAGGACAGAGGAGAATCCTTTCCATCACTGGCAGTGAGAATGTTTCCAGCGGTAGTGGTGGGGTCACCGGGAAGAGACCCACACTTGTGCAGAGACTAACCTACTTCCATTTTCTGCACCACAGTCCATCAGTCTATGCCCACTGCTGTGCTTCCTTAACAGAAACTAAGGCAGACGCCACACAAGGAAAACTGCAGAACCAGCCAAAGCCAGAACAGGCTAAGGTAGCAACAGTCATCCGCCCTGAACCGGTTCCAGCCTGACCACGACGCTAGCGCCTGCGCAGATGAGGCCCAAAGCGTCTGAAAGTTGCCTTTGCCTCATTACCACGCTAAGAACTCCACCCATTTAGTTCCGTGGCGGAGGGGGCCCAAAGCACTGCGCATGCTCCAGCTCTTCCTCGATGTTACTGCCCCGTTCCGTTCCCAGAGTTCCGATGGCGCAACCACCTCTTACCTCTTTAAAGTTTCTGGCTTCCCTCCCCTTAGGGAGGAGGAGTCTTTAGAGCATGAGCCCTTCATTCCCTATTGCTTGATCAACAATTAAGTTTCTGCTCTGCTTTGCCGAACCTGGTCTTCATTTAATTGTCTCGAGTGGCACCTGGCAAGAAAAGGACCCAATTGGGGTCCCTGTGATCCGAGAGGGTCGGTAACCGTGGCAGTGAAGAAGGCTCCCGCACATGATTTTGGCTATGATTTGTACAACTTAGTGCTTGAATCCAGATCTTTTATTGCTCAAGCTTCCTAGGGAATCTGTGACCCAGTCTACGTATCCTTTCAACCGTTCCTCAAATCTTTTTTTTTTTGGCTGTAAATAAAAACTCTTAGGGATATATTTGTGTGTATGTATTATGTGTGCACACTTGTATCCGTACACTTACATATATACCCACACATCCAAAAACAAACGTGCATGTGTGTGAATATACTGTGCCACACAGTTTAGATTTTTATCCACTAAAAAGTGGAGAATATAAATGGTTTTTACTTCTTTAACCATTTATACAAAGCAGTTCTTGTTCTGCTCTTTTCTAAACAGACTTCATTGCTTTCTGTTTGCTTACATGTTTTAATAAAATTGTTAGTAGTTCATTGTAGAAATTGAGTCATTTTCAGAAAGACTTTTTGCCATACCAAGAATGTATAAATACGTGCCTATAATTTTTTTAACAATTTAAAATTTTTATTTTTTAAGATTTTACTCATTTCCCTACATGGTGTATGGTGTGAGAAAAAATAACTAGTTTTTTCCTAACTGATCAGCCAGTTGCTTGACACTAGTTATTGAATAATTTTTCTATTTATAATTGATTTGAATTGCCATCTTTATGAAGTATTAAATTTATATGGGTATCTAGACTTCTTTATGGATATTTTCCTCAGTTTTATTAGTCTATAAGTTTATTCGTGTGCTAATTTTTCTGTTTAATTATTGCAACTTTATAATCTGATTTATTTCAGATTGAGCAGATGGTATCTTGTTTTCATTGAAATAAGCCCCTTTGTATCTGATTTGTATCCATTTCCTCATTCTAGTGTTTTTTTAAATTCATCTCCTTTTTTTCAATTATATTTGTAAGAGGTTTATCTACAATATTGTTCTACCTAAAGAACCAGTTCTTAAATTTATTCATCAGTTGTACAGCTTTTCTATATACTAATTCAGGGTTTATTTGAATATATTTTTATTTTAAAAACTAATATCTATTTCAACCAATTCTATTTACTCTCAGCTCTTTGGGGATGGTTCTAGTTTGTCGAACCTCCAATATGTTATTTTCTGACTCTTTTCTTTGATTTATGCTAATTCCATCTCATAAATTGTCTTCCCCAAAATTCAACTCATCAAATTCCTGAGTCCTTCATGGCCCATTCTACATGTCACAGGGAAGCCATCCTTCCCTTCTTAGGCTGAATACATTTAGGACAATCATTTGCCCTTAATCATATAATATTACTTCTTAATCTGGACTTTTTTGTATGTATCTAGCTTCTTCTCTCCTGGTAAACTGAATTTACTGGAAGTAGGAACCAACTTCCAAAACAATTTAGCACAGTAGTCAACAAAGAATTTTTAAAATGAACCACTGACAAGCATATATTAACCTTCTACTTTATCTATCTATTCCAGGAATTCTCCTTGAATACAATAGAGGGTTGATATAGGTTTAACCTATGTGGGGCCTGTCGTGATGCTGCATTCATTAAGAAATTCCCACCTCAACTCAAAGACAGGGCTGATGCATTCCTAGACTTCAAGAGAAACTTGCCATGGCATCCTTATTACTGAAGGGGAAATAACTATAAAACTCTTAATTTTTTTGTGATTCTGCTTTATGTCAGCCTTACAGTTAATAAAACATCTATTTTTTTCTTTTTTCTAAAACATTTAATTTTCCTAATGTTTTCCAATGAGAAATGAAAGTATTTGGTGGATACAATTAGTTGTTACCACTCTATGTAAGAATAGTTTATTTTCAAAATGTGTGTAATTTATCTGTAATCAACAAAAAGTCATAAGCGTTAAAGAAAATAACCTAATATACAAAGGTGTCATTTAACTACAATGCCATTAAGTCAGACAGACTTGTAGGTGTTTAAAACACAGAGTTACCTGGTAGGTAATGTCTGCATGGAAATGCTTCGAGAATAATAAAGAAGGCCCTTCAGCAATGCAAACATGGAAAACAAGATGCTAACTCTGAATTCCAAGGCTTTTGCCTGAGTATACAGATTTTGTATTCTTGAATGAAGTATCTTCATTGTTTGCTTCTTCTTCATGGGATGTTAAACATTCAGAACAATTTATGAAGCCATAAACCTGCAAGATTTCTTTTCCAGCTTAAGCTAAATCAAGATAATCTTTATTTTTATTTGTCTAGTCCACACCACTAAAATGAGTTTCTCATTGACTGAAGTGACCATAGTTATTCTCTCTGGGGTACCATTTTAATGATCCTTTTCATTTTATATCCTACTTTACTGTTTTGCTAAAATCAATATTTGAGGCTTCATCAAATTGAAAACTAAGTCTGAAATGCACTTGCTACTGTTCAAAATGCAAATGACTATTTGGTGTTTTTACTTCTAAAATAAGTAAACATGTCAGGGATATTTTGTATGTATATGTTTAGTTTGAAATTTTCTACTCAGCAGGTTCCTTTATACTTCTGTAGATGTCTTTAATATGAACATAAATTAGAAAATATATTTCTTGATTTAGCTTGCTACAATTATTTTTGCAAAAAGTAAAAAACAAAATTAGAAAACAGTCAATACGGATGATATATAAATTATATTTCTTACAGAGTCATGCACATCTCCTGAATTTATTCACAGCTTCCCTGCCATCCATATGAATTTGAACAAGGAATCTTAAGAATACAAGGTGAAAATCTGCCTTATTTGTCACCACACAGCTTGGTTCTGTCATTTTCCACATTAATAGGATTTTGTGACTGAGTGACCTTGTTAATACAGCAATATGTTTTCTGCCATATCATCAGTAACAACCTCTGCAGGAAAAACTAGCATTAAACAAAAAATCACAGTTGATTTCACTCCATTTTTTTTCTCTTTCTTTAGCAAAAGCAAACAACTTCCATTATATCCTAATGCAACAACCATAACAACAACAGAAAGCTACTTTGAGTGGTGAACATACATGTTGAAATAGAGGGCCAAAAACCTGCTGTCCCACAGCACAATCAGATGGAGAGATCCGGATCTTTGGCAAAATGTTTTTTTTTTAAGCGGCAATAATATGGGAAAAATATTTTCTACCAGACATAGAAAAGCGCAAGAAAAATGGAATTCGGAGTCCTCTAAAAGACCTCTAAAGATTACTACCAAAAGAATGAGTTGTATTAAGATGGCTAAAAGTCATTTTGTTTCCTCTTCAAATCCTACACTATCACATCAGTCAATTCTGGCTCCATGTTTTACCGTAAAAGAGGTTGTCTCTTAACCAAACTGTGCTAAAGCAGAAAAGAACACACTTTACTAAAGGGAGACCAAGAATCTCAGTAATTTGGCCTCATGGACAGCTAGGAACATTTGCTCTTGAAAGATATAGTAAATAATCTTTACTGGGAATATGCAATATGTAATTTCAATATGCATATGCAATTAGCAATATGCTAATCTCTCATTTTCCCATTCTCCATCAGTCTTCGCCATCAGATCCCTATGCTCTCTGGAAACTACAAATATATTTTCCTCTCACTACCACTCTTTTAGGTAATTCATTACTTTTCAAGACCCTTATTCATTTCTCCATTCCAAAGGTTCTTTATCTTCACTAGCAACCTTAAATCAACCTCATCTCCAATTCCCACTCTGTTCACACAGCCTCATCTTTTGGGCCACCCTTTCTTTGCCACCCCGACTTTGTTGACCCTCATCTGGCTTTTCCGTTTAAGCTTCCACAGTTTCCTTTGTCCTCATAACAATTGCTCCAACATGCCAGAAAGGGTGTACTCAAGGGAACAGCAAAATCTGAATGTATTGGTATTTGCCTAAAACAGAATGATGGACCAGATATCAGTTTGGTAAAAGCTTTCACAATTTGTTTCATAAGACTTGGGCTTAATTTTTTTTTTTTTGCTCCTTTGAGCTTGGCCTCAAGTGTCTCAGTATAATGACCACGAGGCTAACTTAGACCACTTCTACTTCGTGAGACCATGCTGTATTAGTCTGTTAGGGCTCCCATAACAAAAATGCCACAAGCTAGATAGTTTAAACAACAGAAATTTATTCCCTCACAGTTCTGGATGACAGAAATCTAAAGCTTATGTGCCATATTCCAGGCCTTTCTCCTTGGCCCATCTTCTCCTTGTGTCAGTTCACATTTTCTTTCTGTGTATGTCTTCAGTGTGACTGTATTTGGAGAAAGGCCCTATAAGAAGGTAATTAAGGTTAAATGAGGTCATAAGGGTGAGATCTTAATATGATAGGATTTAGAAGAAGAGGAACAGAGAAATATCTGTTTTTCTCTACATGAACACAGAAGAAAAGCCACATGAGAACACAGTGAGAATATGGCCATCTACAAGCCAGCAAGAGAGGTCTCACCAGACACCTACCCTGATGGCACCTTGGTCTTGAACTTCTAGACTACAGAATTGTGAGGAAATAAATTTCTGTTGTTTAAGCCACTCAGTCTCTGGTATTGTATTTCAGCAGGCCAAGCAGACTAGTAGAGTGTCCAAATTTTTATAAGGAAACTGGTTATATTGGATTAGGTAGGGTTCACTTTAATGACCTCATTTGAACTGTAAAGATCCTGTCACCAAATAATGTCACTTTCTCAGGTAATGAGGGTTAGGCTTCTAACATATCTTTTTTTGGGGTGGGGGGGTAAAATTCAACTCATAATAGACACCAAGTCTGAAGCATACCTCTTGCTCATTAAGGAGCCTTCAAATTGGAAAGTCTAACTTCTTAAATTGCTATGTAAGACTACTAAAAATATACTCACAGTAATTGACCTTAATTGTATGAAAAGACACCAGCAAAGCCTAATGAGTAGAATTATTTGTAAAACTGTATTAGTTATACTAGTACATGACACACTTCTTCTGACTTTATGGAAAATGTCAACATTTCCACAGTCAGGTGATAAATACCATCTTAACCTCCAACATAGAAGCTGATGAATAAGTATTAGTGGAATGAATGACTGAATCTCATGGGTAACGGGAAGGTCCATCTCCATGGACAGGAGATGAACTCAAACCTGACCTCACGCTGCCAGTGTAGCACCTGGTAGTTTCTGCTGAAAGAACCTTGGAGTTTTCTCCTCCATTTAACCCCAAAACAAAGGACTGTGACTCTCATCTTTTCCATTCAAATAGTGCACCAATCCTGACTTTTGCCAATTCTTTATGATATACACAATTTCTCTTGAGCCATATTAAGTGCACAAATTATCTCTTAAGCACATAGAACATGGATTCTCACAGCAAGCTCACATAGAACATGGATTCTCAATATCATCCCAAGGGAGTAAACCTGAGTGGGAGGTAAAAAAAAAAAAAAAAAAAAGAAACTTACTCTTTTTATGTATAAAACACAGAAGTACATATCATACAAAAACAGATAAACTATATCTATGGCACTAAAATTTTATAGGGAGGTGGAAGTGATAGGGAAAAAATGCCTAAAAAGGCAACAAAAAAAAGGCTTCAGGAGGTGATAATAAAAAAAAAAGGGTTAATAAACATTGACATATCCCCTAGCCATGGATCTTTTTTTTTTTTTTTTTCCGGTACGCGGGCCTCTCACTGTTGTGGCCTCTCCCATTGCGGAGCACAGACGCGCAGGCTCAGTGGCCATGGCTCACGGGCCCTGCCGCTCCGCGGCATGTGGGATCTTCCCGGACCGGGGCACGAACCCGTGTCCCCTGCATCGGCAGGCAGACTCTCAACCACTGCGCCACCAGGGAAGCCCCATGGCTCTTTTTAAACATCAAACATTACACTCCAACCCCCAAACACCTGCCCCCTCCCTTTTACCCCCTTACATAGCCTGTGCCCTGTTCTGGTCCCTTCTTCCACACTTGTTTTACTTTATTAAAGATGAACGCTATGAAGTAATTCAACATTGGATGACTTTAAATAGAAGCTCCCTTAGTGTATTTAAATGTTTGTTTATTAATAATTGATAATAGATGGTAGGATAAACTGGAGGACAGGTAAACATATCTGAAGTTTTAGGACACACCTTCAATGGAAGAGGAGTTTAAGAAGAAAATGTTGCAGTTCTATTTCAATACAGTATAAGGAAAATGAAGAAAGACTGTGTTTTTATGAGAAGGTATTTCATATGATTTCTATAAGTTAATTTCCTGAGCTCATAGTGTTTTATTGTACATAGTAAAACAATGTTGTAAATATTATTTTAATTACTTCAGTGAAAGTTTTGATATATCTGTGGAAAAGCCAATCCATACAGATAGGGCAAGGGCACTGAAAGCCTTCATTAAGACTATTACAAAACCCCACAAACAAACACGCTTCATAACTGCCATTCATGCCTAAGAAGCAAGTGAAATAAACCCACTTCCAAGCAGACAGTATCAATGTTTATAGATTTCAATAGAAGTGCCCAAATTCGAGTAAGGTCATGTCCTTTATTTAACTGTTTCTTTTTTCCTGAAAAGAAACAAAGAATGGCTTTGATGACTTTTTAAACATAGCATTTGCTTAGGTTTTTTACTAGTTTTTTTTTCCCCCCATAAAAGAATTAGTTTCTGACTTCTTACAAATAAGACTTAAGAATCAACCCATTTAGTCTCTATCTTAATTAATCCTAAGAAGGGGGGACTTCTTTAGTTCTTCTTTTTAAAAAGGTGGCTTTTTAAGTCCAAATGAGTCATCATGAGCCACTCTGTCAGCTGTCACTTGGTCCAGGAATGAGCAGCAGGTGAGGTTCTTTAAAGCGCAGATGCTGTGGAGAGTTGCATCCGTCTTCCCAGGCACCTCTAATCCTGCCTGGTCCACTGACTGAGTTCTTTTGATTGGTAATTGAGAGAATAAATCTTTGAAGGACTTACATGAATGCAAATATATATATATATAAAGAGTTCAGTAATAAAATACCTACCAAAGAATTTTATGCAGTCTCCTTTTAAGTCTTGGGCATTTAATTAATTTTGCTAGACCAAGATAATGAAATCGGGATTCAGTTATAGAGCTTTTGTTTTTATTCTTGTTCTTGTTTTTGTTTTTCTGATGTTAGGCAATTTCAAGTTTTTTATTTTCTGTCCCAAACTAGGAGTTATTTGTATTAGGGTAGGGACTGGGTGGCGGAGGAGTCACATCACAGACTTAAATATAAGTCACATCTACGTAAGTGGAAAGCTACGGGGAGAATTCAAAGGGATTAGTCTGGAAAGCATAAAGTCTAATAGGGAAATGTTAATAATATTGGGGTTGTTTAACCTGGAGAAAAAACAAGACTAATTATCGACTTCTTCAAAATATTGCTTTCATTAAAACACTCTCTTATTTAGAATCATAAACAGCTCCTAGAAGAGGACCTAAGAGGAGCTCCCAGAGGTTAAGAAGCAGGATTTAAGCAGACACTCAAATCCTACTAAATCAGGCTATGAACTTCTCTGAATTTATTTCTCATGTTTTCCTTACAGGACGCCCACCAACCTTCCAAGAAATGGTTTTATTCAATAATCCCCATTATCCTCAAGGGGGGCCATATAATATCAAAATTAATATTACTAACAATGTTAAAAATAATAACCATGATTTATTGAGCATCCACTGTGTGCCAGCGACTGTTCTAAGCACTTCACACTTTGCAATTATTAATTCTCATTCTCAAAATAGTACTACAAAGTAACCAGAGCGATGCTCAGTTTATATTTTTGGAAACCAAGGCTCAAGAGAAGTTCGATGCATTGCCTAAGATCATAAGGTATAAATAGCAGAAATCAAAATCAGATCTAAATTCAAAGTCTGTGTTTTGTCCACTCCCCTGTACTCCCTGCCTAAGTGACTGCATGATGGAAAAATACTGTTACGTACAAAGATGTTAACAGTAAATGATTTACAATAATAATGAATGTGATATTATATGAAGGTATAAGTATATATGAATTATAAAATAAAACTATGGTATATGTGCATGGAATAAAATAAATGCATAAGTAATGTGGAAAATGCGTATTACTGCGTTACACTTAAAAACCCACATGATGGGCTCCCCTGGTGGCGCAGTGGTTGAGAGTCTGCCTGCCAATGCAGGGGACGCGGGTTCGTGCCCCGGTCCGGAAAGATCCCATATGCTGCGGAGCGGCTGGGCCCGTGAGCCATGGCGCACGTCCGGAGCCTGTGCTCCGCAACGGGAGAGGACACAACAGTGTGAGGCCCGCGTACCGAAAAACAAACAAACAAACAAAACCACATGATACAGATATTGAAATCATGTTTTAAAAATGCCCAGATAAGTCTGGAATCAACTACACTAGAACATCGATAATGGCTGGGAAGGGATGGCAGGATTAGAGGTAATTTTTGTTGTTCTTTCTATCTTAAATAAATTGATGTTTTCTTTAATAAGAATGTATTGTTCTTATCATAATTATTTAATAAATATTCTTAGGTAGCATATGATCTCTTATGTTAGGAATAAATAAAATTGCATTTTGGAACTTTGTCCATGCTGCTTTCCTCCCCTCCATGACCTCTCCTGTTTGTCCAGCTTCTGTTCAGCTACTCTGCCTCGATGCCTACCACGAATCTCATTCTCTCCAAGATCTTTTTCCTGGCTCCCTCTTCCCACTGTACTTTTTTGCCTGGACCATACCTGTGGCCTTTCTAGAGCCTGGAATTGTTACTTTTCTGTTTATTGCAACATGTTTTATTTCCTATGGTATAATTCAGTGTCTTAAGAACCTTGACAAATGTACCAATGGTTTAATTAATGGAAGCTTTAACACTCTTCTTCCTAGGAGAGCAACCAGGTTGTCTCTATCTCGACTAAGCCAAAAATAAGAGAATTAGGCCTAGCATTGACATGAGGAGGAGATTTAGGAAATATTTACTGCTATTAAAAGATGTTATATGCTGGAGTAAGTGACCAAGTGGCATTTTAGACCGACCACACTGGAGAGTGTTAATAATAATTTGGCTTGATGGACATTGTCTTTGGTGAAGGCCATAATGACACTAAATTGTATCTAAAGAGTCATTTTCCATTTCAAGAATTATTTGATATTCCACTCCTTTAAACAAACAGAAAGGTTTGGTTTTTCACCCTCTGCAACAAAAATGCAATTGACAATAATTTCTAAGCCACAATATTTTCCTAAATTAATATGAGACTGTATAAAGAGAACCCTCCCAGGAGAGATGATTTTGCTTTTTGTAGGTACCTTTGAGGATCAACAGATTACCCGAAAACTTATGAACATGAGACCTTTTAAAATAATGTAGCTCTAAAATGTTATTTCCTTTCATTTGCTTCTCTTTGAGAAAATAGAATCTTAGCTTTTCAGCCCCATCCATATATCAAAAGATGCTTGAAAACGGATACTCTGTTTTATCTATCTCAGTGTCTGGCTAGAAATTGGAATTGTGCTTGTTAACATAGCAAACACTAAATAAATATCACTGAATATATGAATGAAGAAGTGTTTATCTTCTATTGGCCAATGCGGGCAAATCTAGGGCCTCAGCATATACTGGAAGTTTAGAAGCTTTTCTTCTAGGAACAGAAAGTGTTGGCAGATTCACACGGTTTCTTGCAAGATCTATCAGGTAATTTCATTGTTCCTTCTCTGTGAGGACCTGCAGAAACTAATATATATGTCCGCATACTCATTGGTCAATTTCATGAACTGTCAGTCTCATTGAGCTCTAAGATTCTTAAAACTGAGGACCAAGGCTTCCCTGGTGGTGCAGTGGTTAAGAAATCGCCTGCCAATGCAGGGGACACGGGTTAAAGCCCTGGTCTGGGAAGATCCCACATGCTGCGGAACAACTAAGCCCATGCGCCACAACTACTGAGCCTGTGCTCTAGAGCCCGTGAGCCATAACTACTGAGCCCGCACGCCACAATTACTGAAGCCCACATGCCTAGAGCCCGTGCTCTGCAACAAGAGAAGCCACCGCAATGAGAAGTCCATGCACAGCAGCTAAGAGTAGCCCCTACTCGCCGCAACTAGAGAAAGCTTGCATGCAGCAACAAAGACCCAACACAGTCCAAAATAAAATAAATAAAAATAAATTAATTAAAAAAACAACAACAACTGAGGACCAGTTCTGTTCCCTTAACTTGACTGAGAACGAGGAAAGATCATTCACTGAAGTATCTGCAGGGAAGACTGGCAAGTGTAGAAAAAGTCTCTTAATTAAAATTATTTCGTTTAAATGCTCTAGCAGTTCAAGGGTATGAAATAGAGTCTCTAAATTGTGTGGCACAGTGCCCACTGGATTAAGTTGAGAGAACTTCTCACAATATGATTTCGCTTACTGTACTTTGTCATTCCCAGAGAAAGACTGATTTTTCAATTCCAGGAAAAATATTTTCCAAACAAAAAATGAAAACAACCAATTAATACGTTTCAGATTTAGAGAGAGAGAAGATCAGGATGAGACAGAGGGTGATCTTACATTTACCATCCAAATGTGGATACGTTTGTTTTAAAAAGTTCTAAGTAGGACTGAATGGGAAAACAGGTATAGGTAGGGACTTTCCTGGGAGAACCCATGTGTGGTCACCACATCAGACACCACTCTTGGCTCCTTGTGTGACCTGAGGAAAGTTATTGTCAGCTGTGTATTTCACTTCACCAAGGGAAATTAATTTATGTCTTCAGTAACACTTGAATTGAATGCCTACTCTGTTCAGCATCATGTGTGCTGTCAAGGTGAAAATAAAAACATTTTAAGCTCAGGATTTTAATTTCAGAAAGATTTCCATCAACTAATTGAGTAAATAAGAGCACAGTAGAACCTTGTCGTTCCTAGATTTAATATTCAGGTTTCAACAGTTACTAGGTGTTCAAAGTTTATAACATAGAGCAATTTGTAAGTTTGCAGAGGCATGGGTTTGAATTATGATGCACAAGATTCTGGGATCTCTATGGAGAGTAGGGTTGGAAGGAGACTATTTTAGCTAGGAAGTTAGCCAAGCAGACTGCTCATCAAGTCGGCATCTGCAATTCAGTGGGGATTTGATTTGTCCACTATTTCTTACCTGGTAAACAACTCATAAGGGAAATAGCAAGGCATGTTAGTGTTTGTGAGTTCAGAGATTTAGGGTCTCATGACAATTCGTTTCAGAATATCAAGGATCAACTATGTATAATTTATCTGCCTCCCTTCCCCTACCCTCTGTTAAAGCTCCTTTTTGGCTCATTCAATAAAGCGTATTGATTCATTTATTTATTCCAAACATTAAGGTATTTTCATGATCAAACATCTCCTGTTAAAGGTAATACCTTAATGAAGATTAACGCATCATAAAAATTTCTAATCCTGACTGCCAGTTAAGAGGTTAGATTCTTAGAAGCAGAGGTTAGGAGGAGACAGATGGATAAAGTAGCAAATGGATTAGGAGAACTGGATTCATTTTACCTGTCACAGTCTGGCCCACGGTAAAGTGAAAATAAGGAATACCGAGTATTCATGTCTATAATTATTTCAGATTGAGCAACGGGAAATTCCATATACCTTTAGCACCTGGGTTTATTGTTGCTAAGATGAGATCAACATTTTCTTATTACATGAGAACTATGAAATACTTCTGCCAGGTCATGTAGGATCTCTTCAGTATAAATGAGCAGAAACATATACCTTTCTCTTCTGAATTTCTCTCATACAACACCCTACCCAAATTTCTGCCTAGTTACTTAATGAAAAAAACCTACTATGTGTCAGGAACTATGTTTGTTTACTGTTGACTCCTTCACAGAATCCACCAGAGAAGCCTGTTGATCAAGCAAAGCTAAATTTATTGGATGTTCCTGCAGCAAGGGAGAACACCACATTGATAGTCTTTTAGTGTCTCAAAGGAGAAGTTAGGGAGAGATCTTTATAGGGTTTTGGAGATTGGATTCCAATGATTTAAGGTGGGAAGATCGTTAGAATTGGGCAAAATGCATAACAATAGTTTAAAATTGGTGAACAGATAAATTTAAGTTTCTTGATGAGAACACGGTTGTCTGATAAGTGAGTTATTTGCCCCAGTGAGAAGAATGTTGGCCAATAAGAGAACTGTTTGCCCAGATGAACAAACTGGTTGCCTGAATAAATTAGTTTGCCAGAATTGCCTGAAACAAACAGCAAACTTTGTATTTGTTCACAGTCTTATCTTTACAGTTAAGTCTTACTGACACAGGTGGGCTCACTTCTAGTTTTGTGCTCATAAAGTTGAATAGGACATATTCCTGATCTCAAGGAACGTACTGTCTATCGTGCGTGACAAGACATGTAAGTGAATAATTTTGGTTGGAGAGGAAGGAGCACATATAACATATGACAGAGACATATTAAAAGGACATAGTTGTTGATTGATATGGGCAGTGAGGAAGGGGAAATCTAGACTGTTGCACTTCTTACTTGGGTGTTTTGGCAAATACTGGCAACACTGAAAAGGATAGAAAATATGGGTAAAAATAGGTAGAGGAGAAAGATAAAGAACAATATCCATTCCAGACAGGTTGACGTTGAGATGCCTTCGGATAGTCAAGTAGAGATGATAAGTAGGTAGTTGGCTATATGGGTCAGTGTTTGGGGAAGAGACCTGCAGCATGGCATTAAATGCAAATATCATCCAGTTTTAGCTGGTAGTAGAACCGATGGACCTAGATAAGATCAACTATGGAATGTGCAGAGTAGAATGAAGAACAAGGATTAAACCCTAGATAATTTCAGGATTTAAGAGACAAGCAGAAGAAGAAAATTCAGCCAAAGAGATTAACAAGGATAACTCAGGAATCAAAATAAAGAATTGCAAACAACAGGAAGCGTCAAAAGTATCAAATACTGCAGAGTAGTTCCTAAGACATAGGCTAGAAGTAACTACCTGATAAATGAAGTGTTAAGAATAACTTGTGTACTAATAATTTCAGTGGAGTGAAAAGAACACAAGCCTAAAATACAGGTTTCTCTATCACTTTTCTAGTTGAACTCCTCAGTATAAACTCCCTACTGTTTTAGAACACTATACTAATAAAACTGTTTTCCTTTCTCTCAGTAATTTCCATGGTAATTCATCTCTATCCCCTCTCAGAGTCACCAACTGCAGTACCTCAGTGTAATGGGCATTTGTTACTCTTTTTGTCTAACTGAATTCCTTCCTATGTTTGGGGAATCTCTGTCTTACGAGAACGTGGTGAGAAGCAGGTCTCACCTCCCATTACAGAAGAGGAAAATGTCAGATATTCTCCCTTCCATCTTCCCTTGCAGCTCAGACATGATCAGTGATCTACATTTCATCAATCAGATACACCAACACCAGACTTTGACCCAGGAGCTAATGATGCCAAGAATCAGGAACCTTGTAGGAGTCAGTCTGTGGAAGCAGGCATGCTTACAGCCAGATCGAGTTCCTGGCGAAACAGCTGGGACCATTGAAAAGTTGACTGCTTCGTGGCAGCAGCAGTAGCTGGAGTGGTTTCCTTGACATTTCTGAGTTAACCTTGTCGATCTTTCTGTCTAAATTTCCTTCTGCTTGTCTCTTAAATCCTGAAGTTATTTAGGATTTAATCCTTGTTTTTCTTCTTACTCTTCACATTCTGTAATTAATCACATCTGTGTTCACGGGTTCTACTACTGGCTAAAGCTGAATGATATTTGCATTTAATGTCTTGCCTTAGGTCTCTCTCCCAAACACTGACCCATATAGCCAACTACCTACTTATCATCTCTACTTGATTATCCCAAGGCATTTCAACATCAACCTGTCTAGAACGGACACTGTTCCTTATCTTTCTCCTCCACCTATTTTGTGTGTGTGTGTGTGTTGTGCTGGCTCTGTAGTAATAAAAGCCACAACTGACACTTACTGAGAGCTAACCATGTGCCAGGTACTGTCTTAAGAGTTTTCTTTGACTAGGGTGCAGAACTAGTCATTCTCTATCTCAGCACTGTACACATTTTGGGTTGGATAATTCTTTGTTTTGTGTTTGTGGGTCGGGGCGGGAGGGAGTTTGTCCTGTGTATTGTAAGACATTCAGCAGCATCCCTGGCCTCTACCCACTAAATGCCAGTAGTACCCTACTAGCAATACAAGGTAGACAATAAAAAATGTCTTTCTAGACATTCACCGGCTCGAGGGTGAAATAGTCTTCCATTTAGAATCACCACATTCAATCATTCAATATTCACAACCACCCCAAGATGTGAGCACCAAGCTACGTTCTCCAGACCTCCAGAAGATTCAATTCGATCTTCTTTTAATAAATCTAGTGGTGGGGTCTAAATCAGTTTGTGTCCAAATCTGCTAGTCCTGGTTTCTGTTGTTGGCTAACGTAAACCCACCTGGTGGAATTTCTCACTCCTCTTAATTCTGTTCTCACTGGACTATCAAAACATTTGCTGCATTCTCTTGGACAGCAAATCCCTGGCTCTTACATAATCAGAGCCCTGATGTTAATGAGATATTCCTGCATGAGCGTCAGTAGCTTGGTAGAGAGGAGTGGTTTACTCTGTTTCTCCAACCAGTAAGGCCATTTCCAAGCTTAATTAGCTTTATTCGCTGACATAGGGCCAGCGCCTCTGCAGCCCTCATTAAAGTATTGTCAGTAAAATGGAAGGCACTACTGTCCCCCCCCTTTTTTTTTTTTGCGGTACGCGGGCCTCTCACTGTTGTGGCCTCTCCCGTTGCAGAGCACAGGCTCCAGATGCACAGGCTCAGCGGCCATGGCTCACGGGCCCAGCCGCTCCGCGGCATGTGGGATCTTCCCAGACCGGGGCACGAACCCGCGTCCCCTGCATCGGCAGGTAGACTCTCAACCACTGCGCCACCAGGGAAGCCCTACCCCTTTTAATGAGGCAACTTCATACACTATTTTCTAAACAGTAGGTCAGAGGAAATCTCTTTTTCTCCTTAAATTTGTGGATGGCCCGTAATTGCATAGTTCGCTCATCCCTTGAGATCTCCCCTGGAGAGCCTACTTTGTTCTTTGAAACACTCACTTTCTCCCAGGGCATCGCCTTGGTAAGTACCTACTCACCTCTCAGAATTCTCTTGGTAAGTTATGAAGTCAGGCCTACTGCCTGTTCAGAAGCAGCAGGCTGAACAAGAGACCATCACTTTACAATACACTGTGCCTAAACATTTTCCAAGCGCTTTTATTTTATTAGAGCGGCAGGGCAGCGTGATTAGTTAAACACATGGGTTTATAATCAAACTGATGGGGCTTCCCTGGTGGCGCAGTGGTTGAGAATCTGCCTGCCAATGCAGGGGACACGGGTTCGAGCCCTGGTCTGGGAAGATCCCACATGCCGCGGAGCAACTGGGCCCGTGAGCCACAATTACTGAGCCTGTGCGTCTGGAGCCTGTGCTCCGCAACAAGAGAGGCCGCGATAGTGAGAGGCCCGCGCACCGCGATGAAGAGTGGCCCCCGCTTGCCACAACTAGAGAAAGCCCTTGCACAGAAACGAAGACCCAACACAGCCATAAATAAATAAACAAATATAATCAAACTGATGAGTTCCCACCCTGGCTCAGCTGCCTGCTTGGCCTCGGAGAGTTTGCCTAGCGTCTTGGAGTCTCAGCCACCTCATTCATGAAACAGAGGTAATCATATAAATGTCACTGTGAGAATGAAATGAGATGAGGAAATGGTATTCAGTTAGCAAATGGTAATCATTATTATTATTGTTACTTAATTGTGTCCTTTTTCTCTACCTTACAGATGTTTGTTGGTCATTTCTTTTCTCCTTATACGTGCCTACATATAATCTTCCACAAATTCTCCAAATGCTGGCTCCTGGGACTACCCAGTCTGTGATATCAACTGTGTATGCATTGTTGTCTGAGCCTTGGGCTTTACTTTTCTGCTGTCCTCACAATTTGCAGAGAGCATCCACAAGCATCATCTCATTTGATCTTTGACCTATGCCATTCCACAAGGAAGGCAGCTATTATAGAACATGAAACCACAATGTAGAGAGGACTTGAGCAGGAATCTCCTCAAGGCCTGTTGACATCTGTTTGAGCGCTCTCTCCCATGCCTCACAGACCATGACAATATCACACTTGTCTCATATGTTTTTCATAAACATATCTTTTTCATTATGTGTTAAGTGAGGGGGCTGCACTAGAGGATCACTCAGTGCTTATGCCACTTCTCACCATCTATGAGCTCACACGAGTGAGCAGAGAACACGCGGACAATTAGTAAAGGATGTCATCGTGAAGCCAGATGAAAGAAAAGTCAGGACCAGATGTAGCTAAATGTCAAAAGCCTTCAAGGACACTTTGCCATGCTGCTGGCCTGACTCTTTGACACTACCCTTTATAATAATCAGTGACACCTATTCTGCCTTCGCTCCTGTTCAGCGTAGAATCACCACTCTGTCTCAGCTTTCAGTATTGCTGCCACATAACTACCTTCTCTTATCTGACCCAAGACAACACTTCATTTCCAATTCCAGCCATCTGTGTTTAACTCCCCTCTGTCTACTCTGTAGGATATTTTGTTTCTGGTTGTTACAACTCTGGACTGGCTCCCTATCCTTACCTGCCCTCTGAACTCCAGGAAACAGGAAAACCCTAAAACCTATTCGCTAATTTCTGAGAACTATAAGAGTTGGCCTCTCTGTTTTCCTAGCATCTGGAAACTCACCTAATGGGACTTTGAATCTGAATTTTATTTATCAGGACTTCCTGGTGTGAATTCAACTGTGTAAACCCAGAGTCTTAGTGTAGAAGTATCCTAGGCAATCACTTCTTTGACAGGACTATGGCTATCACCAATTTTGAAAAGCTACAGAGATACAAGCTTCCCACCTGAGGGAAAATAGTTCTTCCCTTTATTAAATCTTTAGATTTGTTGCATCCTCTGATTAGAAAGAGTGGCACGTGTAAAAGAAAATTCCTTTGCTAGAAGTGGGTGAGGAACCCTACATACAAACAATGAAAACAGTAAACAAAAGATCATTATCCCTTTAGGGGGACCCAAGAACCACGGACCAGAGAATACAACTGTAAGAATTTTGTAAAATTTCTAGAACCTTTGTAACTTTCCTGGTAATGCTATTTTTGCTATTACCATCTGTTTCCCCATAGTGATTAGCACTAAACTCCTTAAAATAAAAAGGGTCTGTGTGCTTATCTCCAGGACAGTAAGAAAGAAGAAAGCAGAAATATAGCTTCATATTCTGCAGGCAGGCTTGCAAGAGAAAGGTCCAGAAAGGTAGAGGGGCGTAAGCAATATTTAAAGGAGATAAAGGTGGGATGAAACCCACTTCCTTGAAACCTATAAAAGGCTGGGGGGGGCTTCCCTGGTGGCACAGTGGTTGAGAATCTGCCTGCCAATGCAGGGGACACGGGTTCGAGCCCTGGTCTGGGAAGATCCCACATGCTGCGGAGCAACTAGGCACGTGAGCCACAACTACTGAGCCTGCACGTCTGGAGCCTGTGCTCCGCAACAAGAGAGGCCGCGACAGTGAGAGGCCCGCGCACCGTGATGAAGAGTGGCCCCCCGCTTGCCGCAACTAGAGAAAGCCCTTGCACAGAAACGGAGACCCAACACAGCCAAAAATAAATAAATAAATAAATAAATTTAAGAGAAAAAAAAGGGTGGGGGGTGAAGTGGAATCAATTTGGGCCTAAGATGGGGCTTGAGACTAGATAGAAAAAAGTCCTTTATGAGGTTTCCCCAAAATCTGTTTCAGAAATTTACCCTAAGGTGAGCAATTGAGTAGCAGAAATATACTTGAAGATGAGAGTTAGGGGCTATCCTTTCTGATATCTCTTGATATGAGAGGAAATAAGTACCTTTTTATTTAGGACAGCTTGAGTGAGAATCTTATTCCTGCAAGGCAGTAATAATTTGTGGGAATACGCCAGGTTTGGTGTCAGGAGACTTCGATTCAATTCTGAATCTGTCTTTCACTGGTAACATTAATTTGGTGAATTCATTCTCTTTGGACCTCAGTTTCCACATATATTAATTCATGGACTAGGACTGAACAACAGTTAAGGTTAAGTGACAGTAGCAGAAGAAGCAGAACTATCTTTATTCACAAACTACTTGATTGTCTATGTTGAAATCCTGTGGAATATATATTTCAAAAGCTACTAGAATATAAGCAAATTTAGCAATGTTGCAAAATATAAGATCAATATACAAAAATCAATTTTATTCACTGTATGTTAGCAATAAATAATTGGAAGTTAAAAATGAAAAACATCATTTACAATGACACTGAAAGTATGAAATACTTAGAATAATCCTGATCAAAGATCTATAAATTTTTTATACTGAAAACTACAAAATGTTGCTGAGAAAAATTAAAGAAGACTTAAATAAATGGAAAGACCATGGATTAAAAGACTCACTGTTGTTACTAGGTCAATTCTCCCCAATTGATCTATAGATTCAACACGATCTCAGTCGAAATTCCAGAAGAATTTTTTTTTTAGCAGAAATTGACAAACTGATTCTAAAATTTATATGAAAATGCAAAGAATCTATTACAATCAAAATGTCTTTGAAAAAGACATAGGGAGAAAGAGTAAAAGTGAAAAATGAGATGGATACAGATGACACAAATGCATAAATGTAATACCAGACATTTTCAGAGGGTAGCATTACTCTCTAATACTATTCTAAGGCAGCTATTAAATTTTCTAATGCTGGGCCCCAATTAGGCCATTTAATTTGGGGTTCATGCTCTGTGGCCTGATGAAATTTAGTAAGTGGTCAGACCCAGTCCATGGTCCAGGGTTTCTCCTGCTCTGCAGTAGAATCTGATTGGAGATGGATAGTATCTTCTTGAATTTAGTAACTGAGTAGGGCTGAGAGCAGTTTGTATCCCTCTTTAAGGAGACAGTACTGAATGGCAGATGAGATTAAATTTTCTTTATATATATAAAAGAAATGTCTTTGAAAAACAATGAAGTTAGAAGTCTTACACATCCTGAATTCAAGACTTATTATAGGGCTATAATAAATCAAAAGAGCGAGGTAATGGTAGCAACATAGACAAACAGATTAAGAAAACAGAATACAATGGACAAATACACTCATAAATATATGTTCAATTGATTTTTGACAATTGAATTCAGTAGAGCCTTTACAAAAAGTGACAGTTGAAACAATATGATATTCATATGCAAAAGAATCAACTTTGGTCCATACTTATATAAAAAAGTTAAAAATGTATCATAGTCCTTGATGTACAACCTAAAGCTTCTAGAAAAAAAAATATGACAGATTCTCATGAACTTGGGTTAGACAAAAATTCTTACACATAATACCAAAGTATAAGCAATAAAATAAGCTCTTAAATTTGACTTCAGGGGCTTCCCTAGTGGTGCACTGGTTAAGAATCTGCCTTTCCAATGTAGGGGACATGGGTTTGATCCCTGGTCTGGGAAGATCCCACATGCCGCAGAGCAACTAAGCCCGTGTGCCACAACTACTGAAGCCCGCGTGCCCTAGTGCCCATGCTCGGCAACAAGAGAAGTCACCACAATGAGAAGCCCTCGCACCGCAACGAAGAGTAGCCCCTGCTCACCGCAACTAGAGAAAGCCCGCGCGCAGCAACGAAGACCCAATGCAGCCAAAAATAAATAAAAGAATTAATTAATTAAAAAAACAAACAAAGTGTGGCACTGCCATTGTGTAGCTATGTGACTTGAGAAAGTTACACTGTGCTCAGTTTCCTCATTTGTAAAATGGGGTAATAATATTACCACATACGATCATTGTTTTATTGAAATAAGTTGTATTTGCAGAGTACTTAGACCTGCACTAGCATATAGTAAACACTATATAAGTTTTTGTTAAGTAAACAAAATACTGTAGAAAAATCTATTCCAGCTAAAATGTGTGGTGATGGGGCTGATAAAAAGCAAGGCTATCCAGGGAGAATGACTAAGGTGATAAGACTGAAAAAAGCGGGAGACTTATTTGAAAGTCCCTATGATAAGAATCAGATATTTGGTTATCTTTTCTCCTCTCTGACCCTTGTCAGGAGATGGTTGGGTTTATTTTCTAGAAAAATGGAACCAGACGGGCTCTGGAGGCAAATATGTTAGGCTTAAAATGGGCAAGGATGATCAGTTGGATTGAAACAAGGGGATGAAGTGAAAGCTCACTGTATAATGACTGTGTAGACCCTTCCCCCACTGCTCCAAAAAAACTTCCAGGAAACCAAGCTTACACAATGTAGGTAAGAGAGAAGGGAATCCTTCCCCAGAGAAACTGAACCACACAAAGGATAAAATATTTGGGCACATCTAGTGATAAACCAGTGACCATAAAACTTTCTTACAAGTGATGTCCACCAAGAACAAGTCCACCATCCACACAGAGCTTCCAAACCATGTTTTGGTGTTCCTACCTTAAATAGGAATGGATAGACAAAAATCACCAGGCATTTGAGGAAAGCCTTCACTGTGAAGGAGAGATCAAAACAAACAGATAAAAAGAAAATAGAGATGATTCAGGAAACAGAACAAACCTTTTAAAATATCACATTCACATAACAAGAACAGGATACTATAAACAGGAATAATTGGGACGGTGGGGGCAGAGCTCTTTGAATTTAAAAGCTTTATTTTAGTATTATTTTTGTTTTGCGGTATGTGGGCCTCTCACTGTTGTGGCCTCTCCTGTTGCGGAGCTCAGGCTCCGGACGCGCAGGCTCAGCGGCCATGGCCATGGCTCAGCGGCCATGCTGCTCCGTGGCATGTGGGATCCTCCCGGACGGGGGCACAAACCCGTGTCCCCTGCATTGGCAGGAGGACTCTCAACCACTGTGCCACCAGGGAAGCCCCTAAAAGCTTTATTTTTGTCTTAGGTCAGCTACCTTGGAAGTGTAATCAAATGGGACCTTACAGGGCTTTCCTGGGTCAGATCCCCACCATGTCCTCCACCTGCCTCTTGTCTATAGAAAACTTTAGCCTTCCAGGCCTTCCCCGAATTCCAAAGAATAAATTTAATCAGAGAGGTGAGAAAATGCACAAAGGAAGGAAAACAGTCAAGCAAGACAAAATAATAATAGTTTAGCCATCAAATAAAGTCAAGGACATTTAGCTCCTCCTCAAGGGCTATAGATAATATTCTGAGCCATGTCCTTTGAGCTGTTTTGCAGATACTGAACCCGCACCAGGTGGAAGAAGTTAACTGGATGCTGCCCACAAGCACGTAGACCCCAGATCAGCTGGAATCAGAAGGTTGATGATTTTGACTCCCGATTACCTGATTACTTCACCACCAAACAATCAAAAGAACGTCCACGAGATGATCACGTACCTCACAACACACCTCCATCACCCTATCTTTAGGAACCATTCCCTGAAAGCCATCGGGAGATTGGGCCTTTTGAGCACTAGCTGCCCTGGACTCCTTGCTTGGTGCCCTGCAATAAACGTGCGCTTTCCTTCACCACAACCCAGTGTCAGTAGATTGGCTTTACTGCGGGGAGGCAATCGGACCTAAGTTTGGTTTGGTAACAGAAGTAGAGCCTGAGATGGGGATTCTTGTTCCAGTGATAGACTGAGGGAGAGTTTTTGGGAGAGAGGAGAGAACCAGGAGAGGTCAGGGCAAGAAACTTACACAAGAATCTGGTCTCAACTGGAAACTTCCTTCAGTCTAGGTGACAGTGAAAAATGTAGACTACACACTACCCTACCCACTCAATCCCATTTAAACAAGCATCGAGCCTGTTTACTCTCATGACTGTCAGTTACTGTCTGAGTTCTGAGCCCTGCATAGCCACTCAGAAGAGGCAGCTCCTGGTGAGCCAGGACAGCTCTCTAGAGAATGGGATGCTATGAGTTATCAGTCCACACCCCCAGCAACTAGGGGATGGCAGCGTGGGCTGGTAAAGAGCATACTACCCAAATGCAACTTTCTCATTCATTTTCCCCATATAGAGAGTCTAATTTTATCCTTCCCTAGTAACTCTTAATAGTCTAACTTCCTTCAAACACACTATGCAAATCATGTTTTTTGAAATGATCTAAGTTATTTAGGCAATTTTGACTTTAGCTTTTGAAAAACTTAAACAAATAACAGCAAGACTGGCTTGCAATAAACCTCCAACAAATATATGGCAACTCTGAGGCTGACACCTGGCATCAGCCTCCTTTCACTTCTATTTTTATAGTTTGGATTATATAACTGAGGAAGTTTCACTTAAATCTTCTTCCACTTTCATTGTATTAATAGAAGTTCTAGAAAAAATGGTGAAAGGAGAATTATCAAAGAAATGATATGAGAAAAATTTCCACAGTGAAAGGCATATAACTCCAGATTAAAAATGCCCACTGAGTGTCCAGTGAAATGAATGAAAAACGACCCACACAAAGGCACATCATGAAATCTTAAAATACTGGGGATAAAGAAAAGGTTCTAAAGTTTTGGGACAGAAATCTAGGGCTATTTTTATAAGCCTTTTGGCACTATTTTACTTTTTTAAACTACAAGTCATAACAGTAATAACACAATATACAGGTTCCTGAGAGACCTTACATTCCACAAAACTGATCACTAAAAATAACAGGGCTCATGAAGAAAAATATGGTTGGGGAAGACAGCTCAAAAATTAGGCAGATTTGTTCATCGAAGCACCAAAATAAAACCTCAGTAAAATTCTAATAACACCCACACATATTTTAAAAGTTAGTGTGGGGAAATAGGACAGCAGGGTGTGAAATTAGCAAAATGTCCAACTAAAAGCTATATCCAGAGTGTCTACTCAAAAAGTAGTAGGCCAGGCCAAGCCATGGCAGAGATGATGTGATGACGTATCTTTAAATCTTTTTATTATGTAATACATAAGGGTACAGAATTTTGGTGAAAAAAAGACTCTCATAAGATTTTAGTCCAATGCCCCAGTCTGGCGAGCACTTGGTGTCGTAAAAGTGTAGAAGCAGGTCCACTGAGTGACACCAGGTGACATTACACACACTCATTTAGAACAGGGGATCCTAATTCCCTTCCTCTTTATATGTCTAAAACCATTTCTTTTAAATGAGAGTCTATGTTAAGTGAATATAGAAATAGTAAGAGGACAGAAGCCTGGGTTTGAGCCCAAGCTTTGCCACCAACTAGCTATGTTCTCATTCTCTAGACAGTGTTCCTCAACCAGGGGTAATTGCCACCCCCAACACACCTAGGGGATTTTTTATGGTTACAGCTGGTGGGGCGGGAGGAAGTGGGTAGGGGGAGATGGAGGGGTACTACTGCTACTTAGTGGGAAAACAGCAGGGATCCCACAGTACAAGGGACAGCCCCTCCCAACAAAGAATCATCCCCCTAACCCCCTGCAAAGTATCAGGACTGCAGAAGTTGAAAAACTCTGTGCCAGGATAATAGAACGCTGTCCTTATTTCCATAACCAGACCCCAGATCCAGGAGAAGGGCTAGAAATCACAGGGAAGCTCTTCCTTAAAGTTGAAGTCTTTCACAAGTGGGTTGGGATGTCTGATAACAGCAAGCTTTCTTCCCCTGGAAATTTTCAAACACAAGCTGAATGATGACACTGCTGGGCTCTTTGGAGGCCACCTCCACCTTGGAAGCGTTTAAAGTAAAATACTTAGGGTTCCTTCCAACACGGAACCCTTAGGAAAGACAGACAAGATGAGAAGCCCTGAAAGGTGAATCGAGTAACATGCAATAAAGTTCTGATAGAACTCACAGATCCACTAGCACATAAATACTAGAAGACACTGTCCCCAGGTAAAAACATAGATGTCCATAGGATTGTGAGATTGTTTTCGTTTTTCCTTGGGACAGCATGATTCCTACCCCCATCTTATATCAACTGTGCACAGTCCTCACTCCAGTACAAAATATTTTTTTCACTCAGGGTCTTTAATTAAATAAGTTTAGAAAGTATAGAAATTGGAAAAAAGGAATAAAACAAAAAGGACAGGGGAATATAATTTTTTTTAAGTTCCTTTGATTAAGACTGTAAATGGTGACTACAGCCCTCTCCTGGGAAATACTGAAACAGAAAGGGGCAAAGATAACTTTCATGGGGCTTCCCTGGTGGCGCAGTGGTTGAGAGTCCGCCTGCCGATGCAGGGGACACAGGTTCGTGCCCCGGTCCGGGAAGATCCCGCATGCCGGAGAGCAGCTGGGCCCGTGAGCCATGGCCAATGAGCCTGCGCGTCCGGAGCCTGTGCTCCACAATGGGACAGGCCACAACAGTGAGAGGCCCGTGTACCGCAAAAAAAAAAAAAAAAAAAAAGATAACTTTCATGGTTCAGATCAGGGGTTCAATCTTACCAGCGGCTTTGATGTTTTTTTAGTTTTTTCTTAGATGTGAAAGATCTCTTGGGAAGGGAGCAAGACCAAAAATGGGGAGCAGATATTAACCGGTAGCATTTAAGATTTTAAGCTGAGTAATCCTGTGTCTTAGGGGTATTGGGGCATATTTAAGATTGCCAATTTTATGGTCTTAATAAGTGTTAGCTCATGTTTATTTCATTATGGATTTAAAAAAATATTTTGATACTTTCCAATGTTCTGGCTTGGACACATGCTTAAGCTATTAGTATAGAATATTGCTGTGTGTGTGTGTGTGTGTGTGTGTGTGTGTGTGTGTGTGTGTGTTTGTCTGTGTCTGTGTTGCCTGACAGTGGTTATCAAGAAATGATTCCATGTCCCTCAGTGAAGTTAGCTGTGCTAACAGATACCACCTGCTCGGTTCAGGGACAGCTTTTCCTGATACTTAATGACAACTTCTTTTCATTTAACATTTTTAATGAAAAATAATGTAGGAGTTAAAATTGGGAGAAGAGTACATTTGTACCATAATTGGCTTCAAACCTACCAATTAAACATCATGTGAATTAAAGTTTTATGTGTTTTTAATTGTCCTTTTAATAAGTGACGAGTACAGCTTGTCTGTTAACTATACAATAAATTATTTAACTATTGGATTTAGTCCTGAATTTCATAGATTTTAATTACCTGGAGAGGAAGCAGAGAGATGACAAAGGAGGACCCTCAGGAAAGTATGATCAAGAGGAGGCTATGGGGGCTTCCCTGGTGGCGCAGTGGTTGGGGGTCCACTTGCTGATGCAGGGGACACGGGTTCGTGCCCTGGTCTGGGAAGATCCCACATGCCGCGGCGCGGCTGGGCCCGTGAGCCGTGGCCGCTGAGCCTGCGTGTCCGGAGCCTGTGCTCCGCAACAGGAGAGGCCACAACAGTGAGAGGCCCGTGTACCACAAAAAAAAAAAAAAAAAAAAAAGAGGAGGCTATGTCTGTCCTTCTCCTCAGTGAGAGAAGACATCTAATCACACGATGGTACTTGTGTAATTATAAAGTAATTAAAGTTGTGATTAGGACTGACCACAGAATGGACATTAACAAGTCTCTCTAAAAAATAACTCAAGTTTCAGGCCATAGGTTGTAGGCTGCTGTACTGAAATAGGATCCAGTTGTGTACCAGTTCAAAATATTGCCTTAGCAATGGTTCAAATTTGACTGAAAATAAGAAAGTAGGTTGCCTAGTTTTCATATTGCTAAATAAAATCCCTCTTTGGAATGCATCCCAAGCCTGCTGGTGATTTGCAAAGTGCAGACGAAATAACAAGAGGACGTTAACCAGCTTCCTCCCAAGACCTGAGAAGCACAAAGACAATTTGTTATTATTCATCCATCCAACCTACCTCCCATTTACTGAGCATCTCTTAATTTGAGGCACTGAGCCAGGCACTGGCTACACATGGTTGTGAGTAAGATGTTACCTTGGCTGGTTGAAGGTGGAGGCCACAGCTACAATTAGTTCTACCCTAAGCAAATGCTCACCTCACATTCACTTCACTCAAAGGGCATCTTCTCAGGACTCACTCTGGAAGAAAAACTAAAGGAGAATATGGTTCTTGTAAGTTGTATCCAAGCACCCTTTATTTTTAAATCCTAGGTGTTATTTTTGATGTGACATTCATTTCACTGTGCTTGGAAAGAAGACGTTGTCATTCTTTAGACAAGCCTGTCAGCTGCAGCTTTATTATGAAACCACAGTGAATCCCATATACACTATCATTAAAGCGTACTGTGAAATGATTTAGCGGCAGGTTTTGAAAGACAAGGGGAACACACTGGCAGAAAAGGAGTGATGATGATGTGTGACTTGGTGATCCCCGAACTGTTAAACTAGATAATAAGACTACTACAGTCCCCTTGATAAACTCAATTCCCTGAGTCTCCTGCTGGCTGCATTCGTTATATCAGCTGGGGACATTGCTTTAATGACACCTGCAAGGCTTAATACTCTGTAGATTAGAAACCACGCCGTACCTATGGGACTGTCCACACCTCACCAGAATAGACAGAGCTTTCAGAAATCAGGAGAGATGTCAACTGGGCCTGGTGCTGAGGAGGGGCACAGAAACACCAACAGAGGCCCATCTCCCATCATCATTTCTCATTTTCCCATCTGCCTCTCAGCATTGGAATAATTGATTAGAGATAGAAGAAATCTGGGGCAGCTGCTGAAAGAAAAATCAGGCCTTGCTTAATAAGGCTGATGGGCTCCTGGTTGAAAGAAGTAGCCCCAGTAGAATTAATAGCTCAAGTCTTGTTTACTAGTCCTTTTACTGCAATGAGTCCTATCATCATCTATTGTTTCTATACTACTGTGCCCTTTCTGCTCTGGTATTTGATATTTCTCTGAATGAGTTGACCTCCGTGCTCTGGCTTTTTTTCTTCCATTTAGCCTTCTTAAATAGGCTTGGTCTCTCATTTCATCTGGATCTGATTTTCCCCCATATATTTATACACATTTCTTTCTGAATTTTTAAAAAGCACTTATCCGTCATCTGCCTACCACACTGTTTCCTTTCTTCCTTTTACTTCCATAGAGTTTCAACAAGACATATTAGTGACGGTGTCTAGTATTGTGCTTGGCCGTATTTAGAGTCACTCTCTGGAAGCTTCTTCCTTCCTCCCCTACCCCTAGCCTATATTAGTGGGTCTTCTCTCTCCAGACGAGAGTTGACAATGGTCCATGCCCTGTGGGCCAAATCTGGCCCACCACCCCTTGTTATAAATGAAGTGTTACTGGCACACAGTCATGCCCATTTGCTTATGCTTTGTCTACGGCTGCTTCCGTGCTATGACCGAGTTGCATGCTTATATCAGGGATCGTAGGGCCCTCAGAAAAAGTTTGTGGACCTCTGCTCTAGACAAAGTCTTTTTAGAAGTTCCATTCCTTTCTGCATTTGGCTGCTCTTCTTAGTCAGGCAAAGATCACAAGGTTAGGAAACTCAGTCAGAAATAATACCAAACTAAAGATGCCAGTAGGTTTCATTTAACTTTATAGAAGGATGGTCTCCATTCTCAGATAATTAAAGTCCCTATTATCTCCCAAATGTAACAATACATTTTTTTCTGCCTTTACCATATCCTAAAATTAAAAGTTGCTTTTCTATTCATTTATTAAACCAAGCTCAAGTGCCCCCATTTCCATTAGAACTTTCTGATTGCTTCTGATTGTTTAGAACATTTCCCCCCTTTTAAGACACAGCCTTCTGCATCGCACCAGCTCACCTGTCTCTGCTTCCCTTCTCCTGACTGCCTCATCCATTAGCCTTCCTGCCTCTTGTGATTTATGGTTTAGCAATATAGTTTTTTATTGCTTGAGAATGACTTTGTAGGTTTCTTTTCACTCTGAGTGCATTTTCCAATGAAACACACATAGTGCTTCACCTAAGATGGATTCTGGAAAATAAAAATGTCTCCATCTCCTTCCATGAATGAATATCCTATTCTAGTCTTTTCTAGTATCCCTGAGATTTCTATATTGCCCATTGGTTCTGAAATAGCATCTCCAATAGATGAAAATGAAGAGATAATATAGACTGGGGAACTACATAGTATTTTGTTTACTCGAAATAGTTTACAAAATTTAAAAATTGTAAGCATTTGATTAAAATCTGTATTCCCAGTTTCTCTTGAAAAATCAGAAAATCTAGCACCACCAAAATTTCCAAGTCACTTCGACCAGCTGGAGCTCCACAACCCTGCCGCCTTTGAAGAGTCATGTGCTTTCTGATCTCCAGTTCACCATAGTTCTCACACTCCTCTTAGCCTGTGCTGGGCCAGCTTCATCACTGTGTTGCCTACTCATTCCCCACAGGCATTTAATTTGTGATTCCTGATCTAAACCAAATATCCAAGGGACATGAACATTTGACTGAAGAGCTACACACAGGTGTTAACAGTAATAGCTTAATATAACTGGAAATGGAGGTAATATAATGGAGGAAATGGCAAATGCATGGAATTATATTCCAAATATATCATTTTACAGCCTGTATTGCTAAAATACTAACAAAGAAAAAAAAACAAACAAACTAACCTTGGAGCTTTGATAGTCTGTGGGTAACCAAGACCAAGCTAAGCCCTAGATTAGGTAAGTACATAGTGAAGTGGGTGTTATGGCCTGAATTGTTTTCCCTCAAAATTCATATGCTGAAACCCTATGCCCCAGTATCTCAGAATGTGACTGTGTTTGGAGACAGGGCCTTTAAAGAGGTGATTAAGTTAAATGAGGCTGTTAGAAAGGGCCCTAATCCAATCTGACTGGCGACTTGTAAGAGAAGAAAATCTGGACACACAAAAGGACACCAGGGGCATGCGTACACTGGGGGACTACCACACGAAGAGGCAGCAAGAGGGTGACTGTCTGCAAACCAAGGAGAGAAACCTCAAAAGAAACCAAACATGCCAACATCTTGATCCAGAACTGCGAGAAAATACATTTCTGTTGTTTATGCCATTTGATCTGTGGTATTTTGTTACGGCAGCCCTAGCAAATAAATACAGTGGGGCGCCTACAATAGTCTCCTCCTTGGCCTTATACAATATTTTTCTCTCACTCTCCTATAACTGAAAAGTCCCATGGTCACTTGTCTTCTCTCACACTCATGGAAGACATTCTCACAGCCTATGATACATTCCCCTCTCCACACTGTTCACCAAAGCAGGCCTACCTGCACATTTTTGCAAGGTCATGATTGTCAAGATGCCACAGTTACCCAATATGATTTATCTCTGGGAGACAGAGAATGGAGACTGAGGGAATGTAACAAGCAGTTATTGATTCTTGCAAGTTTAACCCAGAAATACACAGCAAAACAAGATCCATCAATTATTTCATTGCTACTTCTGAGTTACTTTTTCTGTTGATGCTCCTAAAATATCACGTATCTTTAAATTTGTAATACTTTCTTGTCCAGAAGAACCAATTGTTGATGACCCCTTTCTTAGCAATCATAACTCTACCTTTTATTTAATTAGTTTTTGTCAATATTTATTGATTAAAATAATTTAAATATTTATTAGAAGTTTTACATTTTAATTTACTCACAGTTGCCAATATTTTCCTTAAACATTTGTGCTTCCGCGTCTTGTTTCAGAAAAACTTACTATGGCTGATTCTGTTGGGGGCCTCCAATATCCATTCTACCTTTCTGCCTTAGTAACAGAATTCCAGTATTTAGCCGGACATATTGCCACTCAGCTATTCCCAGTCCTTTTAAAAAAATTTTTTAATATATTTTTATTGGCATATAACTGCTTCACAATACTGCACTAGCCTCTGTCCCACAGCAAAGTGAATCAGCCATATGCATACATACATCCCCATATCCCCTTCCTCTTGAGTTTCCCTCCCACCCTCCCTATCCCACCACTCTAGTTCATCGCAAAGCTCCGAGCTGATCTCCCTGTGCTACGCGGCTGCTTCCCACTAGCTATTTTACATTTGGTAGTGTATATATGTCAATGCTACTCTCACTTCGCCCAGCTTCCCCCTCCCTTCTGTGTCCTCAAGTCCATTCTATATGTCTACGTCTTTATTCCTGCCCTGCCACTGGGTTCATCAGTACATTTTTTTTTTTTTTAGATTCCATATATATGCGTTAGCATACAGTATTTTTCTCTTTCTGACTTACTTCACTCTGTATGACAGACTCTAGGTCCGTCTACCTCACTACAGATAACTCAGTTTCGTTTCATTTTATGGCTGAATAATATTCCATTGTATATATGTGCCACATCTTCTTTATCTATTCATCTGTTGATGGACACTTAGGTTGCTTCCATGTCCCGGCTATTGTAAATAGAGCTGCGATAAACATTTTGGTACATGACTCTTTTTGACTTATGGTTTTCTCATGGTATATGCCCAGTAGTGAGATTGCTGGGTCATATGGTAGTTCTATTTTTAGTTTTTTAAGGAACCTCCATACTGTTCTCCATAGTGGCTGTATCAACTTACATTCCCACCAATAGTGCAAGAAGGTTCCCTTTTCCCCACACCCTCTCCAGCATTTATTGTTTGTAGAGTTTTTGATGACGCCACCCATTTTTTAATTGGATTGTTTGTTTTTTTGATATTGAGCTCTATGAGTTGTTTGTATATTTTGGAGATTAATCCTTTGTCCATTGTTTCATTTGCAAATATTTTCTCCCATCCTGAGGGTTGCCTTTTGGTCTTGTTTATGGTTTCCTTTGCTGTGCAAAAGCTTTTAAGTATAATTAGGTCCCATTTGTTTATTTTTGTTTTTATTTTCATTACTCTAGGAGGTGGGTCAAAAAGATCTTGCTGTGGTTTAGTTCAAGGAGTGCTTTTCCTATGTTTTCCTCTAAGAGTTTTATAGTATCTGGTCTTACATTTAGGTCTTTAATCCATTTGGATTTATTTTTGTGTATGGTGTTAGGTAGTGTTCTAATTTCATTCTTTTGCATGTAGCTGTTCAGTTTTCCCAGCACCACTTATTGAAGAGGCTGTCTTTTCTCCATTGTATATTCTTGCCTCCTTTGTCATAAATTAGGTGGCCGTATGTGCTTGGGTTTACCTCTGGGTTTTCTATTCTGTACCATTGATCTATATTTGTTTTTTGTGCCAGTACCATACGGTCTTGATTCCTGTATCTTTGTAGTATAGTTTGAAGTCAGGAAGCCTGATTCCTCCAGCTCAGTTTTTCTTTCTCAAGATTGCTTTGGCTATTTGGGATCTTTTGTGTTTCCACACGAACTGTAAAATTTTTTGTTCTGATTCTGTGAAGAATGCCATTGGTAATTTGATAGGGATTGCAATGAATCTGTAGCTTGCTTTGGGTAATATAGTCATTTTCACATTACTGATTGTTCCAATCAAAGAACATGGTATATTTCTCCATCTGTTTATGTGATCTTTGATTTCTTTCATCAGTGTTTTCTAGTTTTCTGAGTACAAGTCTTTCACCTCCTTAGGTAGATTTCATCCTAGGTATTTTATTCTTTTTGTTGCAATGTTAAATGGGATTGTTTCCTTAATTTCTCTTTCTGATTTTTTGTTATTAGTGTATAGGAATGCCAGAGATATCTGTGCATTAATTTTGTATCCTGCAACCTTACCAAATTCATTGATTAGTTCTGGTAGTTTTCTGGCAGCATCTTTAGGATTTTCTACATAGAGTATCACGTCATATGCAAACAGTGACAGTTTTACTTCTTCTTTTCCAATTTGTATTCCTTTTATTTCTTTTTCTTCTCTGATTGCCATGGCTAGAATTTCCAAAACTATGTTGAATAAGAGTGGCGAGAGTGGACATCCTTGTCTTGTTCCTGATTAGTGGAAATGGTTTCATTTTTTCACCATTGAGAATGATGTTGGCTGTGGGTTTGTCATATATGGCCTTTATTATGTTAAGGTAACTTCCCTCTATGCCTACTTTCTGGAGAGTTTTTATCATAAATGGCTGTTGAATCTTGTCGAAACCTTTTTCTGCATCTACTGGGATGATCATATGGTTTTTATTCCTTAATTTGTTATTGTGGTGTATCACATTAATTGATTTGCATATATTGAAGAATCCTTGCATCCATGGGATATATGTCACCTGATCATGGTGTATGATCCTTTTAATATGTTGTTGGATTCTGTTTGCTAGTATTTTGTTGAGGATTTTTGCATATATTTTCATCAGTGATATTGCTCTATAATTTTCTTTTTTGTGGTATCTTTTTCTGGTTTTGGTATCAGGGTAATGGTGACCTCATAGAATGAATTTGGGAGTGTTCTTCCCTCTGCAATTTTTTGGAAGGTTTTGAGAAGGATCAGTGTTAGCTCTTCGCCAAATGTTTGATAGAATTCACCTGTGAAGCCATCTGATCCAGGACTTTTGCTTGTTGGAAGATTTTTAATTACAGTTTCTATTTCATTACTTGTGATAGGTCTGTTTATATTTTCTAATTCCTCCTGGTTCAGTCTTGGAAAATGTACCTTTTCCAAGAATTTGTCCATTTCTTCATGGTTGTCCATTTTATTGGCTTAGAGTTGTTTGTAGTAGTCTCTTATAATCCTTTGTATTTCTGCAGTGTCAGTTGTGATTTCTCCTTTTTCATTTCTAATTTATTGATTTGCATCCTCTCCCTTTTTTTCTTGATGAGTCTGGTTAAAGGTTTATCAATTTTATTTATCTTCTCAAAGCACCAGCTTTTAGTTTTATTGATCTTTGCTACTGTTTTCTTCATTCCAATTTCATTTATTTCTGCTCTGAACTTTATGATTTCTTTTCTTCTACTGCCTTTGGGTTTTCTTTGTTATTCTTTCTCTAGTTGCTTTAGGTGTAGCGTTAGATTGTTTGAGTTATTTCTTGTTTCTTGAGGTGAGATGAATTGCTATAAACTTCCCTCTTAGAACTCCTTTTGCTGCTTCCCATAGGTTTTGGATCATCGTGTTTTTGTCGTCATTTGTTTCTATGTATTTTTTAAATTTCTTCTTTTATTTCTTCAGTGATCTCTTGGTTACTTAGTAGTGCACTGTTTCGCCTCCATATATCTGTGTTTTTCACAGTTTTTTTTTTCCTGTAATCGATTTCCAATCTCATAGCATTGTGGTCAGAAAAGATACTTGATACAATTTCAATTTTCTTAAATTTACCAATGCTTGATTTGTGACCCAAGATGTGATCTATCCTGAGAATGTTCCAGGCGCACTTGAGAAGAGAGTGTATTCTGCCACTTTCAGGTGGAATGTTCTATAAAAATCCATTAAATCTATCTGGTCTATTGTGTAATTTAAAGCTTGTGTTTCCTTATTTGTTTTCTCTTTGGATGATCTGTCCATTGGTGTAAGTGGGGAAGTCCCCTACTATTATTGTGTTACTGTCGATTTCCCCTTTCATGATTGTTAGCATCTGCCTTATGTATTGAGGTGCTCCTATGCTGGGTGTATAAACATTTATAATTGTTATATCGTCTTCTTGGATTGATCCGTTGATCATTATGTAGTGTTCTTCCTTATCTCTTATAACTGTCTTTATTTTAAAGTCTATTTTATCTGATATAAGCATTGCTATTCAGCTTTCTTTTGATTTCCATTTGCATGGAATATCTTTTTCCATGCCTTCACTTTCAATCTATCTGTATACCTAGGTCTGAAGTAGACAGCATATATATGGGTCTTGTTTTTGTATCCATTCAACCAGTCTGTGTCTTTTGGTTGGGGCATTTAATCCATTTAAGTTTAAGGTTATTACTGATATGTTTGCTCCTATTACCATTTTCTTAATTGTTCTGGGTTTGCTTTTGTGGGTCTTTTCCTTCTCTGTGTTTCCCACCTAGAGAAGTTCCTTTAGCATTTGTTGTAAAGCTGGTTTGGTGGTGCTGAATTCTCTTAGCTTTTGCTTGTTTGAAAAGCTGTTTATTTCCCCATTGAATCTGAATGATATCTTTGCTGGGTAGAGTAATCTTGGTTTTTCTCTTTCATCACTTTAAGTATATCCTGATACTCCCTTCTGGACTGCAGAGTTTCTGCTGAAAACTCAGCTGATAACCTTATGGGGTTTCCTTTGTATGTTATTTTTTGTTTTTCCCTTGCTGCTTTTAATATTTTTTTGTTTGTACTTAATTTTTGATAGTTTGATTAATATGTGTCTCGGCACATTTCTCTTTGGGTTTATCCTCTATGGGACTCTTTGCACTTCCTGGACTTGATTGACTATTTCCTTTCCAATGTTAGGGAAGTTTTTGATTATAATCTCTTCAAATATTTTCTCAGACCCTTTCTTTTTCTCTTCTTCTTCTGGGACCCCTATAATTCGAATGTTGTTGCGTTTAGTGTTGTCCCAGATGACTCTGAGATTGTCTTCACTTCTTTTCATTCTTTTTTCTTTATTCAGCTCCTTGACGGTTATTTCCACTATTTTATCTTCCAGGTCACTTCTCCATTCTTCTGCCTCAGTTATTCTGTTATTGATTCCTTCTAGTGTATTTTTTTCATTTAAGTTATTGTGTTGTTCATCTCTGTTTGTTGGTTCTTTAGTTCTAGATCTTTGTTAAACAGTTCTTGTATTTTCTCAATCTATGCTTCCATTCTATTTCCAAGATTCTGGATCATCTTTACTATCATTACTCTGAATTCTTTTTCAGATAGATTGCTTATTTGCTCTTCATTTATTTGGTCTTGTAGGTTTTTACCTTGCTCCTTCATCTGTGACTTTTTTTGCCATCTCATATATATATATATATTTTTTTCATGAGTGGGATTGTGTTCCTGTCTTACTAGTTGTTTGGCCTGAGGCTTCCAACACTGAAGTTTGTAGGCTGTTGGGTAGAGCTGGGCCTTGGTGCTGAGATAAGCACCTCTGGGAGACCTCACTCTGAGGAATATTCCCTGGGGTCTGAGTTTCTCTTTTAGTTCAGTGGTTTGGATTCAGAAATCCCATCGCAGGAGCTTTGTCCTGAGCCCCAGCTCATGAACCAAGATCCTGCTAGCCATGTGGGGTGGCAAAAAAAAAAAAAAAAAAGGAGAAAGGGAAGAACAATAGCAAAGCAAAGAATAAAGTTAGACTAGGAAACTAATAGATATGTTAGAAAGAATATAAAAATATAGATGAAACAACAACCAGAAGGTAAAACAGAACCACAATAGTAAAAAAGAGGGGGAAAAAAATGTGGAAAAGACCTTGGCTGTGGAGGGCAGGGCCTAAGCAAGGGTGGGGTTTGGGCAGTGGGTGAGGCCTATGCTTAGGACCCACAGGGCTGGAAAAGGCCCTGGGGGGTGTGAGGGTGGGGCTTAGGCTCAATGGAACAGAAGGGGCCTAGGTGTGCCTCCTGCCTCTGGTCTCAGAGGGGGGCAGTCCCCACCTGGGAGCCCAGCATGCTTCCTGGGCTCAAGTGTGTGGGGCAAACGCCCCCTGCTCCTCTCCCACTCCTCTGGTCCTGGAAGGCCCCTGCTGCCTGCCTCTCCTGCTCACCCTCAACCTCCTTCCTATGTCCCCAGGACCCACGTGTCCTGGAGGGGGCTTTGGAGGGTGGGAGACCCAACCTGGGAGCTCAGCAGGCTTCCTGGGCTTGAGTGGGCCAGGGATATGCTAGCTGTGCTCCCCCCGATCTGAGCCCCCAAGGGTTCCTCCAAGCGTGGGAACCCCTCCCCCCCAGGCACCCCTCAGGGGTGCCAGTCCTGTCTGGCCTCCACTTCTCCTCGCCCCTCAGTCACCCCCTGTCCTACCAGTTCGCCTGGTGGTTCCTCCTGTCACCTTAGGTGTAGAGGTCCCCCATCAGCGTCCTGCAGGTGCCCTAGTTGTGGGGAGATGTGAACTCCATGTCTTCCCACACTGCCATCTTGACTCCTATACCCTTTAACTTACTCCTGACTCAGAAAAACTGACCTGGACTTTCCTCTCCAGATTCACTCATTCTTCTGCTAACATGTGAAGGTGACTATGGCTTGTTCAACAAGGGCCTCTTTTAGCAGGGACAAGGGAGGTTGCTGGATAAATCTTCATGGTATGTAGTCTGCACAGTTGGAAACAAATAGTCAACTTGGCCTTTCAGCTTATAGAAATCAGAACACAATCTTCCCAGCCACATATGTTTTTGCACTGTTGCAATAACATCACATGCTTCTTTGCACGGTTGGGTGATAATCCCAAAAGAGAACCAGCTTCTTGGAGACAGAGATTAATTTTTTTCCTTTATATGTCTCATTGACTATGTTACTGGGACTTGACATTCTATTAGACGTTCATTAGTATTGTTGATGGTTTTGCCCTGGTTAAAAGGCAGTTCCCCTTGGAATACCTTATCTAACCTTTTATATTAATTAACATTATCCAACATGACAGTTAACTAAAGACAGTTTGGAGTTTACACAGAGAAGTTTCTTTTAGAAGAAGGCATACCCAATGGGGTGGCAGATGGGAGAGATCTGACTGGTTATCCGGGGAACAGCAGAAGGGAGGAAATCAGGCCCAAGTTGGAAAATGCCACTAATAAGGAAAATGGGAAGGAAATCAGCAATATTATCATACTGCTGAAGGAGGGCTCTGTATGGAAAAATCTAACTGGGGGTCTCACGTGGGTAGAGACAGACATTGGTTTTCTAGGGTTTTGTCTATTTAAGAACATCCTCAGATCTAATTTTTCTGCCACCTGACCAGAATCAGTTCTATTATTTACAGTTTTCTTGTTTAAAATAAATGTAATCTATAAACATCTGAACTTGCATAAAAGTTACAAAAAGGTATATTATTCACTTTGTGAAATAAGTATTTGTCTTTGCAAGATTTACAATAGGTCTCCTCTAAAATATACACTCATCTGTTACAATTTCAGATGCATCTCCATGTGATTACAAGATTTTCCAAAACCACAAATGTGACTTAAACAAACCCTAAGTGCAAAATATATAATGCCACTTGTAAGTATGTATATATTTTAAGTATGTTAACATACACAAACTCCAAACAACATATAAGTGTACACACTCACACATGTACGCTTACACACGTGCACAAATTCATGCCAACCGCTTCTCTTTAGGTTTTAATTAAAGTGCCAATCCCAAAGATTATTGATTTTCAGGAATAGGCACTGAAAAAAGAAATAAAAGGGCCAGTGGCATTTTGACAGATGACAGTGTGACAGGGATGCATGGCCCAAGTTTTACTAGAATAAATCATCTTCATGCTAGTATTTACCCTTGACTCCATTTCCCTACCAAATTGGTTCTGGGAGGAATGCTTGCTTAGGCAGAGGTCAGATGCAAGGAATAGAGACCCATCATCTCCAAAATCTTCCTTGATCCTAAGTAAAGCAATAAGAACCAAAGACTTATCCATCACTAATAATTAAACATTTAACGAACTGGCTCAAAGTCTTAGTTTTCCTTTCTAGCTCTTGTCCTCACTATGGACACCCAAGCCAAGGGAGTATGTTAAACCAATGAGAACAGATCACATCTGGGGGAAAAGACAAAGGAGATGCATCCTTCAAAAAGCACATTTCATTTTTAGATTTCAATTCTTCTTCCACCGCCAGTGTTGTTACACAGAGTCTGCCATTGCTGCTGGCTAGGACCTTGCCTCACATCTCCAATCCTCTCTTTGAGGGAAGATTCACCCTCTGATGAAACCAGCCACAATTTAGAAACCTTCATTTCCTGGGCAGAGCCTTCCAGCCACACTAAATTCATCTGGGTGAAGGAAACTTAAGTGATTTGGAGGATTTTGTACATGATATTCCCCTAAATGTATAACCCAGACTAAAGAGATTTATTTGGACGGAATGAGAAATGACCTTAAACTCTGTCTTTCACTTGCATCAAACCCCAAACAAAGTTGCCAAGTTTACAAATGTTTATCCATTATTTTCCTCCTTTCTCCTCACTTGGTGGGTATACCCACCTCTACCTTCTCATTGGTGATGAAGCAAATAATTCAGCAATTTTAAGAGATATGGATTAGAGTTTTTCCCCCTTACCATTTTGCTGATTAGGAAGCACAGACTGCCCATGAATTTCAGATAGGCATCCAAACTTTTATTGGAACCAAGTAGCAACATTTGAATTTCACCCACACTAATTGTAATGAATCTCATGTTTTGTACATTCAGTACCATGTAACATGACAGTGCACACATTTATTGAATAGAACCATCCTCATTCACTTCCCCCATATGTATAAATACTAATGTTATCTTAGTAACTGTTGACAGTTAAATCTTCTTGCTCCTTTGCCTGTACATTGCAAATAATAAGATTTTGAAATCTTCTAAGACAAGTAGAATTTTTGACTCTTACCATTAAAAAAAAACAAACAGACACTAGATAGACTTGTTCTCAATAAACAACCCTCACAATCTTCCAATGAATATATGCCAACCTAAACAGCTGGCATCAGCCTCCTCTCATTTCTATTTTTTTTTTTTTTTTTTTTTTGCGGTACGCGGGCTCTCACTGTTGTGGCCTCTCCCGCTGCGGAGCACAGGCTCCGGATGCGCAGGCTCAGAGGCCATGGCTCACGGGCCCAGCCGCTCCGTGGCATGTGGGATCTTCCCGGACCGGGGCACGAACCCATGTCCCCTGCATCGGCAGGCGGACTCTCAACCACTGCGCCACCAGGGAAGCCCTCATTTCTATTTTTATAATTATGAGTTAGGTAACAGGAATTTTTGTGTAAATACTCAAACTCAGTGGAAACCGTAGATATTCTGGACTGTTCCTCTCATGCTTCCATTTAAGATTTACTTTCATCAAATGTGAAATGTTATTATCAGCATCACCATTATCTAATGGTATAAATGACTCAAGATGTCTTGCATTGCATCCAGATCTAAAGATAAAGAAATAAATCATGGAATAATTATTATGCTGACTCTTAAAATAGTCTTGCGGCTCCTCCTAAACTCTTTTAGATTAAATTAACTTGAAACCAATACTTGAAGAAAATGGATATTGACAACATAAGGTATTATGATCCTCATAGCATCAGTATAGTTCAATAGATATATATTACCAATGACCACAGGATGATATGAAATCAAGCTGTGCACGAAGCCACAAATGGGCTTATAGAAGAACATGAAGCTGATCCTTGACTTGAGAACTCCTTGCTTTCTGAGATTTTCCCAGTATCAGTTCATATTTCTAAGGATTCCTGCTATGCAGTTCTATTTCTCTGCTTTGTAAGTGCCATAGTCACAGTGACACGCCAAAACGTCAGGCAGAATATCGATTCATCACTAGGAAAAAATATCACTAATACTTGTGATTTTGATATGAAGAACTTGCTCATGAAGTCATGTCTATTCACTTTAATGTGACATTTTTTGTGCTGTTCAACATGTGATGATGCTTCAAGTTGGCTTCTAGCTGTCTGTCCAAAGGATGATATTGTATTCATTCAGGTTGTTTATCCCCAGGACACTCATTCCTCCAAGGGGCCAAGTCAGATCTGCAGAATGTGCTCTCATGCTTCTACTTACTACAACGGGTCAATTTGCTGCAAAGTCCCTCAGAGCCCTAAACAAGGTAAGGCAGTGTTAAAAACAATTCTCCAAAGGGCTGCACTTGGGAAAAATTGTAGAAACTGTTGTTTCTACTTAATACTTTCATTTCCCTTTAGTTTTTCCCCCCACTGTCCTAATACCAAGTATCAGTCTGGCATTGAACAGGCTTCCAACTACTTTTTAACAAGGGTTTCGTTTGAGGCAATGGTTTCCAAACTTGTCTGTTCAGTGGAATCACCTAGAGAGCTTTTAAAAAAAAATGCAGATTTCCAACCTCAGAGATTCTGATTCAGTAAGATTCAACTGTGGGAAGTTTTATCCCTCCCTTCTTATTATGAGAACTTGGTAATCCAAAAATTTGTCAAGATCCAAGGAAAGGAATCCCTAATTGTAACCATCTTGTAGGAAACCCTAATTGTAGAGTCTTGTGATAAAAAATCATTTTATAATATTTATAACAGTGTATTTAATATCATGCCTCATCCATGACCTGACCAATGATATCTGGATATTCAGAATTTTTCCAGATCCCTTTTCTAGCTTTTCTATTTGTGAATCTTTGCAGTAGAGCTTCTTATATGAGGAAGGCCATTTGCAAGGATATTGAGAGCAACTGCTCTCATTTAAGATTTCTTGTGTTTAAAAATGTTGATTTTGCCACTTGCTACCTCTTTAAGCCTCAATTAAAATGAAACAGCAATATCTACCCAAAGGATTGTTGAGAGAATTAATTGACATAATAAGTGTGCCACAATGTCTGATACATAGGAAGCACTCCATACATGTAGGTTATTGTAACAATTGTAGTTTAACGACATTGGAATCTTAAATTTTAGATTTTTTTTTTTTTTTTTTTTTGCGGTATGCGGGCCTCTCACTGCTGTGGCCTCTCCCGTTGCGGAGCTCAGGCTCCGGACGCGCAGGCTCAACGGCCATGGCTCATGGGCCCAGCCGCTCCGCGGCACGTGGGATCTTCCCGGACCGGGGCACGAACCCATGTCCCCTGCATCGGCAGGCGGACTCTCAACCACTGCGCCACCAGGGAAGCCCTAAACTTTAGATTTTACTTTCTGTAATTCTTCACTGCCTCTGATTATTGGAGTGTAGAAAAGGTATTTCCCAAGCAGGGAAAACCAGGAGGAGTATTCCGAGAACAGAGAGGAAATAACGAATGGTGGAATATAAATAAGTATTGTAGAGAGGGGGAAAACGTTCCTAATGGAAGAAAAAACGAGCCAAGTTGAGATTATTTAAAGTGTACAGAAGAAAATGAAGAGTATAATCCCCAGCACTTCACCATTCACCCCATTCCTGGACAGGTTAGGTTCATTGGGGTTTTGACACTTGAATTTCTCATAATGTCAGCCACCTGGTGTCCAAGGCTTCTGCTGTTTTTACACTTCTCGACAAACCCCTGCAATTTTACCATTGTTCTTCTTTTTATAAATGGAACAAGAGTGCAATTATGAAATACGTCAGTCACTTCTCTGATACAAGTATCTTAATTTCTTATTCTGGACTATAATGTTCTAATTTTCTCCTCATCTGATCTCTTGAATTATAGCATAAAATACATTTGGGGCCATCGTATTCAGAATACCTTCTCACATTTATTATCTAAGATTCTCTTTGCATTTCTAAAGCTTCCTTTATCTGTTTTACCATCTTCTTGTAATCTACCTACTGTTCAGTTCTTAATTTAAAAAAGTTGCTCTTGTGAGGTTGAATGGCTGCTTTTGAAAGCAGTAAATAAGATTCTTTTCAGATTTCATACTTATCTTGATGAGTGCTTACTTAGTAGATGATTCAAGAATTGAGGAAGTTAACGAGCTACTTTAGTTTCAGGGGAAACTGTCTGGGAGGGGGAAAGAGAGAAGACGCTGATGTGATACGGTCTTGTGAGTTTTTCTCCTTCAGTTATTTTCATTAAAAATGATAATTGCATGAAAACAAGATTTTTTTTCCCTTGAGGGCACACCTGCTCTTTCTGTGACACGACTTAAAGAGTGTCTTTTTGTGTGTGACATCTGTTATTTCCAGAGGAGTCTGGGATAATGCTTCTTACAGATAAAAAAAAAAGTCAGAGAGACAATAATTTTTCTAAGCTAAGGAAAAAAAAAGATAATCCTAAAATCTTTATTTAGTTGCTTTGTTCAAAGATATTTCATTCATTCATGGAGGGGATACTTTTCTAAGAAAATGGCTACTAGGTCAAATGAAATCAGTTATTGTTTCCACCAATGTAAATATAAAAGTGGTATGATCAGGACTCAGAGAGTTCAGAGAGGAGATTGCCTAAGATGACCAGAATTTTTGTCTATATAAATAGTTGAAGGTACATGACTTTTCATATGTTGTTTTTTCCTGTTTAATGGATAGAATATTAAAATACTTCCGTTGATATCTGCTATATGTTGAGAACTAAAAACCTCCTTCTCCAGTTTTTAACTTCATTTTAAAGACAACTATATTGTTTAAATAAAAGGAAAACATAACCTGGCTTGCAAAACAGCATCTCCACATTGTCACTAAGTAATTGTTCCAGTTGTGTGGGGATCAAAGTTCATTTTGGTTTCTTCTGGCTGGAAATAGGAATCTTATTTATTTCTTTTCCTTGATCCACTTTTTCTTTTCTTTTATTTCTTTAAACAAAATGTGGGGGAGGGGAGGAGCTCATTTTCTATAGTCTCCATCAGTTCTAGGATTTGAGGGTGCTATCCACCATTTCTATTTACTTGCTAACTTCTACACATAACTGTAGGTTCAGAAGTAGATCGTACAAGAAAATAAAGAGGAAAAGAAAACCAAGATTCATTACTTTTATACATGGTGGGGTAAAAGAGAAAAGGAAAATTACTAGATAACCTAGGGTCTATAATTACCTAACTATGTCATTTATCTGAGCCAGTGTTTCAGTTAGAGAAGTCAATTATAATATACATTTTGGATGTATATTATGGCCTGAGTCTCTTTTATGGGCATCTAGAATTTTGGCAGTTCACTCAACTCAGGGATTATCAATATTATTTACTCCAAAAATATCTGATGCTGTACCAGGCACTGTATCAATATATCCATGCATGGATATCATTCAGTATTTTATACTTCACACAAATCATCTGATTCAACTCTTTGTTTGGTAGGGATTAGGAAGAAGGAGATTATTTGGACTAGGTAATTAATTCACAGTAACATTTTATACAATGATTTAGTATATCAAAAGAGCCATGGTGTATGTTTTTCAAAATATGTAAATGATTTGGTGCATTCTGATAGTCCTTTAGTGCTTTTGACCATTTAAAATAAATTTTACTTCCTATGAGAAAAATAGGGTTATATTATTTCCTGCTTTTCCCTACTAAAGCTTGTTTTATGGTAGGTATGATATAATTTGAAGGTTGTAGGAAGGACTGCCATTTTTAAATTCCCCCCTCTTTGCCCCAAGAGTTCCCATAATATCTCAAATTTCACTTTTAGAGATTAATTTCTTTTAGTCTGGAAGGCTTTTGTGCTACAAGAGTTTTCTATTAAAATGCAAGTGCCCCTGGGAGAGGAAACATCGTAACCAGTAATGAACAACCTGAGGCTTCATGTAGCTTTAAGCTATGGCCAAGATCTAATTCTGCATAAAAATGATTTAAAAGTTGACTCCCTGTTACTGTTTTTCAAATATACTCAGATATTAACATTTTAATGCATAGAAAGAAGTATAATTTTCCCATTTACATTTTTTCTAGTCAATAAAGTAAGTAAAATAAATTGTCAGGATACACATTTTAAGATTAGATCAAAGAGCATGCAGGGAGCGGCAAGCATGGCAAACGAACCTGCGTGTGGCACCATAGAGGACCCGGAGAGCGAGTGGAACCCTCACGGTGTGTGAGGTGGCTGTGGTGAGAAGCAAGCCACCCAGGTGGTGCCACACTTCAGAGCACGTCATTTCCCACTTAATCTACCACTGATGAGCACTTAGAAAAAAAAAAACCCACAACTAATCACCCAGCCATTATCACACCTCAAAAAGTTAAGAGCTAAACATACACACCTGTCCAAGGATTTGGAGAAGCTGAGAGAAGATCCAGGGAAAATTAGAGCAAGTTGCGGGCCCAGCTGCTGCTTCATGCGAACAAGTTTGTGGGATCTTGGTTCCCAGGCTAGAGGTCGGGCCTGAGCACCTGTGGTGGGAGCTCCAAGTCCAAAGCACTGAACTAACAAAGAACCTCAGACTCCAGGGATTATTAATCGGAGTGAGGTCTCCCAGAGGGCCTCATCTCAGCACCAAGACCTGGGTCTATCCAACTGCCTGCAAACTCCAGTGCTGGATGCCTCAGGCTAAACCACCAGTAAGACAGGAATACAGACCCACCCATCAAAAAACAAACAAACAAAAATCCAAAAAAACAAAAAAATATGTTACAGATGAAGGGGCAAGGTAAAAACGTACAAAACCAGATAAATGAACACAAAATAGGCAACCTACCTAAAAAAGAATTCAGAGTAATGATAGTAGAGATGATCCAAAATCTCAGAAACAGAATGGAGAAAATACAAGAAACATTTCACAAGGACCTAGAAGAACTAAAAAGCAAAAAAACAGGGATGAACGACACAATAAATGAAATTAAAAATACTCTAGAGGGCATCAATAGCAGAATAACTGAGGCAGAAGAACAGAAAAGTGACCAGGAAGATAAAATAGTAGAAATAACTGCAAGGGAGCAGAATAAAGAAAAAAGAATGCAAAGAATTCTGGACAGTCTCAGAGACTTCTGGAACAATATTAAACGCAACAACATTCAAATTACAGGGGTACGAGAAGAAGAAGAGAAAAAGAAAGGGTTTGTGAAAATATTTGAAGAGATTATAGTCAAAAACTGCCCTAACATGGGAAAGGAAATAGTCAATCGAGGCCAGGAAGCACAGAGTCCCATAAGGATAAACCCAAAGAGAAACATGCCGAGACACATATTAATCAAACTATCGAAAATTAAATACAAAGAAAAAATATTAAAAGCAGCAAGGGAAAAGCAACAAATAACATACAAGGGAACCCCCATAAAGTTAACAGCTGATCTTTGAGCGGAAACTCTGCAAGCCAGAAAGGAGTGGCAGGACATATTTAAAGTGATGAAAGGGAAAAACCTACAACCAAGATTACTCTACCCAGCAAGGATATCATTCAGATTTGATGGAGAAATTAAAACCTTTACAGACAAGCAAAAGTTAAGAGAATTCAGCACCACCAAACCAGCTTTACAACAAATGTTAAAGGAACTTCTCTAGGCAGGAAACACAAGAGAAGGAAATGACCTACAAAAATAAACCCAAAACAATTAAGAAAACGGTAATAGAAACATAGATAACGATAATTACCTTAAATGTAAATGGATTAAATGCTCCAAGCAAAAGACATAGATTGGCTGAATGGATGCAAAAACAAGACCCGTATACATGCTGTCTACAAGAGACCCACTTCAGACTTAGGAACACATACAGACTGAAAGTGAGGGGATGGAAAAAGATATTCCATGCAAATGGAAATCAAAAGAAAGCTGGAGTAGCAATTCTCATATCAGACAAAACAGACTTGAAAATAAAGACTATTACAAGAGACAAAGAAGGACACTACATAATGATCAAGGGATCGATCCAAGAAGAAGATATAACAACTGTAAATATTTATGTACCCAACATAGGAGCACCTCAGTACATAAGGCAAATGCTAACAGCCATAAAAGTGGAAATCGACAGTAACACAATCATAGTAGGGGACTCTAACACCTCACTTTCACTAATGGACAGATCATCCAAGATGAAAATAAATAAGGAAAGACAAGCTTTAAATGATACATTAAACAAGATGTACTTAATTGATATTTATAGGACATTCTAACCCAAAACAACAGAATACACTTACTTCTCAAGTGCTCATGGAACAGTCTCCAGGATAGATCATATCGTGGGTCACAAATCAAGCCTTGGTAATTTTAAGAAAATTGAAATTGTATCAAGTATCTTTACCGACCACAATGCTATGAGACTAGATATTAATTACAGGAAAAAATCTGTAAGACATACAAACACAGGGAGGCTAAACAACACACTACTTAATAACCAAGAGATCACTGAATAAATTAAAGAGGAAATCAAAAAATACCTAGAAACAAATGACAATGAAAACACGACGACCCAAAACCTATGGGATGCAGCAAAAGCAGTTCTAAGAGGGGCGTTTATAGTAATATAATCCTATGTTAAGCAACAGGAAACACCTCAAATAAACAACTTAACCTTACACCTAAAGCAATTAGAGAAAGAAGAACAAAAACTCCCCAAACTGAGCAGAAGGAAAGAAATCATAAAGATCAGATCAGAAATAAATGAAAAAGAAATGAAGGAAACAATAGCAAAGATCAATGAAACTAAAAGCTGGTTCTATGAGAAGATAAACAAATTTGATAAACCATTAGCCAGATATTTCAAGAAAAAAAGGGAGATGACTCAAATCAATAGAATTAGAAATGAAAAAGGAGAAGTAACAACTGACACTGCAAAAGTACAAAAGATCATGAGAGATTACTACAGGCAACTATATGCCAATAAAATGGACAACCTGGAAGAAATGGACAAATTCTTAGAAATGCACAACCTTCTGAGACTGAAAAAATGGAAAATATGAACAGACCAATCACAAGCACTGAAACTTAAACTGTGATTAAAAATCTTCCAACAAACAAAAGCTCAGGACCAGAGGGCTTCACAGGTGAATTCTATCAAACATTTAGAGAAGAGCTAACACCTATCCTTCTCAAACTCTTCCAAAATATAGCAGAGGGAGGAACACTCCCAAACTCATTCTACAAGGCCACCATCATCCTGATACCAAAACCAGACAAAGATGTCACAAAGAAAGAAAACTACAGGCCAATATCACTGATGAACATAGATGCAAAAATCCTCAACAAAATACTAGCAAACAGAATCCAACAGCACATTAAAAGGATCATACACCATGATCAAGTGGGGTTTATTCCAGGAATGCAAGGATTCTTCAATATACGCAAATCAATTGATGTGATACACCATATTAACAAACCGAAAGAGAAAAACCATATGATCATCTCAATAGATGCAGAGAAAGCTTTCAACAAAATTCAACACCCGTTTATGATAAAAACCCTCCAGAAAGCAGGCATAGAGGGAACTTTCCTCAACATAATAAAGGCCATATATGACAAACCCACAGCCAACATCGTCCTCAATGGGGAGAAACTGAAACCATTTCCACTAAGATCAGGAACAAGACAAGGTTGCCCACTCTCACCACTCTTATTCAACATAGTTTTGGAAGTCTTAGCCACAGCAATCAGAGAAGAAAAAGAAATACAAGGAATCCTAATCAGAAAAGAAGAAGTAAAGCTGTCACTGTTTGCAGATGACATGATACTATACATAGAGAATCCTAAAGATGCTACCAGAAAACTACTAGAGCTAATCAATGAATTTGGTAAAGTAGCAGGATACAAAATTAATGCACAGAAATCTCTTGTATTCCTATACACTAGTGATGAAAAATCTGAAAGAGAAATTAAGAAAACACTCCCATTTACCACTGCAACAAAAAGAATAAAATATCTAGGAATAAACCTACCTAAGGAGACAAAAGACCTCTATGCAGAAAACTATGACACTGATGAAAGAAATTAAAGATGACACCAACAGATGGAGAGATATACCATGTTCTTGGATTGGAAGAATCAACACTGTGAAAATGACTCTACTACCCAAAGCAATCTACAGATTCAATGCAATCCCTATCAAACTACCACTGGCATTTTTACAGAATGAGAACAAAACATTTCACAATTTGTATGGAAACACAAAAGACCCCGAATAGCCAAAGCAATCCTGAGAAAGAAAAACGGAGCTGGAGGAATCAGGCTACCTGACTTCAGACTATACTACAAAGCTACAGTAATCAAGACAGTATGGTACCATACGACCCAGCAATCCCACTACTGGGCATATACCCTGAGCAAACCATAATTCAAAAAGTGTCATATACCAAAATGTTCACTGCAGCTCTATTTACAATAGCCAGGACATGGAGGCAACCTAAGTGTCCATCAACAGATGAATGCATAAAGAAGATGTGGCAGATATATACAATGGAATAGTACTCAGCCATAACACGGAATGAAGCTGAGTTATTTGTAGTGAGGTGGATGGACCTAGAGACTGTCATACAGAGTGAAGTAAGTCAGAAAGAGAAAAACAAATATCGTATGCTAAGACATATATATGAAATCTAAAAAAAAAAAAAAAAATGGTCATGAAGAGCCTAGGGGCAAGATGGGAATAAAGATGCAGACCTACTAGAGAATGGACTTGAGATACAGGGAGGAGGAAGGGTAAGCTGGGACAAAGTGAGAGAGTGGCATGTATATATATACACTACCATATGTAAAATAGATAGCTAGTGGGAAGCAGCCACATAGCACAGGGAGATCAGCTCAGTGCTTTGTGACCACCTAGAGGGGTGGGATAGGGAGGGTGGGAAGGAGGGAGACGCCAGAGGGAAGAGATATGGGGGCATATGTACATGTATATCTGATTCACTTTGTTATAAAGCAGAAACTAACACACCATTATAAAGTAATTATACTCCAATAAAGATGTTAAAAAAAAAAAGAAAAACGGAGCTGGAAGAATCAGGCTCCCTGATTTGAGACTATACTACAAAGCTACAGTAATCAAGACAGTATGGTACTGGTACAAAAAGAGAAATATAGATCAATGGAACAGAATAGACAGCCCAGAGATAAACCCATGCACCTATGTTCACCTTATCTTTGATAAAGGAGGCAAGAGTATACAGTGGAGAAAAATAGCCTCTTCAGTAAGTAGTGCTGGGAAAACTGGACAGCTACATATAACAGAATGAAATTAGAACACTCCCTAACACCATACACAAAAATAAACTCAAAATGGATTAAAGACCTAAATGTAAGGCCAGACACTATTAAACTCTTAGAGGAAAACATAGGCAGAACAGTCTATGACATAAATCACAGCAAGATCCTTTTTGACCCACGTCCTACAGAAATGGCAATAAAGGCAAAAATAAGCAAATGGGACTTAATGAAACTTCAAAGTTTTTGTACAGCAAAGGAAACTGTAAACAAGATGAAAAGACAACCCTCAGAATGGGAGAAAATATTTGCAAATGAAGCCACTGACAAAGGATTCATCTCCAAAATATACAAGCAGTTCATGCAGCTAAATATCAAAGAAAGAAAAAACCCAATCCATAAATGGGCAGAAGACCTAAATAGACATTTCTCCAAAGAAGACCTACAGATGGCCAAGAGATACATGAAAGGATGCTCAACATCACTAATCATTAGAGAAATGCAAATCAAAACTACAATGAGGTATCTCCTCACACCAGTCAAGAATGGCCATCATGAAAAATCCACAAACAATAAATGGTGGAGAGGGTGTGGAGAAAAGGGAACCCTCTTGCACTTTTGGTGGGAAAGTAAATTGATACAGCCACTATGGAGAACAGTATGGAGGTTCCTTAAAAAACTACAAATAGAACTACCATATGACCCAGCAATCCCACTACTGGGCATATACCCTGAGAAAACCATAATTCAAAAAGACACATGCTCCCCAATGTTCATTGCAGCACTATTTACAATAGCCAGGAGATGGAAACAACCTAAGTGTCCATCATCAGATGAATGGATAAAGAAGATGTGGCACATATATATATACAATGGAATATTACTCAGCCATAAAAAGAAACGAAATTGAGTTATTTGTAGTGAGGTGGATGGACCTAGAGCCTGTCATACAGAGTGAAGTAAGTCAGAAAGAGAAAGACAAATACCGTATGCTAACACATATATATGGAATCTAAGAAAAAAAAATGTCATGAAGAACCTAGCGGTGAGACAGGAATAAAGACACAGACCTACTAGAGAATGGACTTGAGGACACAGGGAGGGGGAAGGGTAAGCTGGGATGAAGTGAGAGAGTAGCACTGACATATATACGGTACCAAATGTAAAATAGATAGCTAGTGGGAAGCAGCCGCATAGCACAGGGAAATCAGCTAGGTGCTTTGTGACCACCTAGAGGGGTGGGATATGGAGGGTGGGAGGGAGACGCAAGAGGAAGGTGATATGGGGATATATGTATGCATGTAGCTGATTCACTTTGTTATACAGTAGAAACTAACACAACATTCTAAAGCAATTATACTCCAATAAAGATGTTAAGGAAAGAAACGATTAAATCAAAATGAAGCGTGGGTCAAAAAAAGTTCTCTACATTGTCAAATCTGATTTTAAAAGTATGAATTTGAGTTATCCTTTGATATGGAATCTTTATGCCTTTCTTGAGATTTTATTGACAAAAAAATAAGTTATATATATATAAAAGAAAGTTACTGGTATATTAGTTCAATTTAATAATAGTTCATTATGAAAGGCTAATGTTGAAAACAACCATTTGTTTTTAAAAATATCACATTTTATGTGGTTGAAGAACATTTTTCAAATCTGAATTTGAATTTATAAATATGCTGAACAATTAGAATTATACTCAGCAAATTCAGTTCAACTTAAAGAACAACAAAAAAAGGCTTGCTTCACAACAGATGGAAAATAAGAAAATCTAAGCTATTGTAAAAGAGTCCTGAGACATAAAAAGCAGATGGACTGGGCCTGATGAAACTGGGTAGACCATAGCATACAGCATGAGCAGATGAAAATCATCATGAAGATAATCACAGACACAGGGGAATATTAAATACAAAGTGAACACATGAAATAAAACAAAACAGAACAAAACAAAACAAAATGGATTCCTGGAGCAATGCATCAGAGCTATTTATTAAAGAACTATATTAAAATATCTGTGCTAGTTGGTCTCTCTCTCTCTACACACACACACACACACACACACACACACACACACACACACACACACACTATGGCCTGCAGAAGAATCTTATCCCAGGCTAAAATCCAAAAAGTGAAGAAACTATGCTGTCTGGGGAGGGCTCAGTGTTAATCTGAGGGCTTACATAAAATTCCTGTGAGAGTGAGAAAAGACTGAGAAGAGAGAAGAAAAAAGAGGTAGCGAAAGGCAGCTCTACTGAGGAGAAAAACGTACTAAATTTCTTTGCTACTAGAATAAATCTCTTCTTATTTGGCAATGGGGAGATCTAAAACTGAAGAAACTCCATGACTGTGCAGCTAAAAAGTAGCCTGTTAGTTGAAACAAAATGTCTACACACCCAGAACCTAATTGAGCCCTTTCATTCAGGTAGGAGTCAGTGGAAGAAAAGAATGGAAGAGCTTCAGGGAAACCCCATGCCACCTGACTCCATTAATCCAGTTCATGCATTAACATGAACAAACCAACAAGGACCACCACTCATTTGAGAAAAACCAACACCATGAAATAATAAGAACAAAGTGAACACATAGAAAGGCTGATCCTGGAAGAAACAGAGATAATTGCGATGTCAATGGAAGACTTTAGAAACAATTCTATGGATCCTCAGTGAAATTAGAGAAGGTAATATATAAATAATATAAATTCAGCATGCTATGACAAAATAACAGAAAACAAGAAAAAGCAATTAAATATAAACGTGTATTTATAACTGAACCAACTCATTAGAATGATCACTGTTGAAGACAAAATGCGTGATCCAGAAGCAAACATGAGTCGAACAGAGAAGAGACAAAACATGAGAGAAAAATGCAGAAACTAGGAGTGCGTATTCAAGATGTAAGTAATGTTTCTTATAGAAGATCCAGATTGAGGGAACAGAGGCAATGATGATAAAGAAATTATGAAAGGAACAATAGACCAAAATATCCTGAAATTGAGGTTAGGGATAAGATCTCAATTTTAAAAGGTCCACTAGACCTTCAGCAAGATAAATAAGAGTGTACATGTATATTTTAATACACACACACAAAGACACACACAGCGTCACCAAGAAAATCCTAAAAGGAAGTCATCAGAAAAGACAAAAGTCTTACTCAGGGCTTAAAGAATGGATGTGATGTAGGTAGGTAAAGAATAGAAAGAAGAGAGAAGTGGATGAAGATGGGGGTGAAGAGGGGCAGAGACAATAAGAATGAGGACTCAGATGCTGATATTCTTCCATTACCAAATTTTAAATTTAAAATATTTAAGGAAATGGTAATCTAGGCAAGTCAGTTAAATATCCCAAGTGTTCTTTTTTTTTTTAGTAATTTGTTTATTTATTTATTTATTTATTTTTTGCTGTGTTGGGTCTTTGTTTCTGTGCGAGGGCTTTCTCTAGTTGTGGCAAGCAAGGGCCACTCTTCATCGAGGTGCGCAGGCCTCTCACTGTTGAGGCCTCTCTTGTTGCGGAGCACAGGCTCCAGACGCGCAGGCTCAGTAGTTGTGGCTCACGGGCCTAGTTGCTCCGCGGCATGTGGGATCCTCCCAGACCAGGGCTCGAACCCGTGTCCCCTGCATTAGCAGGCAGATGCTCAACCACTGCACCACCAGGGAAGCCTCCAAGTGTTCTTAATGACTAGTCCTTGCTCACTTGAAATGGGAAAGAAATGAGTTCATATCTTTTTTATTTTCTGACCTTATCACATACTCAGCAAACTTTTATTTTTGGATGGACAAAGCCAGTTTTGAAAAATACATGAAAGGCCACTTTGGGGATTGGAGTTCTAATGTTGGCCCAGTATGTTCATCTTGTTTTGAATCATAGTATAATGAATAATTCTGGTGGTAATGACTGAACCTCCGTATTTATAGAAAACTGACATTTCTTGAACATGAAATTGTTCCTGTTTCTATGTAAATGAAGCTCTGCATTTAGGTGCAATGGCTTCTGTTCATTTTGCTTGCTCTGTCTTATTTAAATCAATTTTCACCCTATACCATCATCATTTTCACCCTATACCACCCTCACCCTCCAAACTGCCATACATTCTCTTTAGGGTCTTTGTTCCTGCCCGAAGAATGTTTTCCTTCCCTTATGTCTCTCACCCAATGTGCTTATTTTGTACTTACTGGATTATACAATTATAAATATCTTATAATCATATAAACTTGGTATATCAAACTAAAATAAAGTGAGATATATGTATGTATTTTATCTTTCTCCTCTCCTACTCATACACAACATATGCATTTGGAACATTTCCCTTCTTGACATGGGTCTTGCCAGTGTTTTCTGCTTCTGGCAGAATATAAAAATCTGACAGGGAACAGGCCACCTCTCCTTTTAGGGTAATTTCTGTCTGAATCAGTACGGGCTGCCATATCAAAGTACCATAGACTGTGTGGCTTTAACAACAGAAATTTGTTTTCTCCCAGTTCTGGAGGCTAGGAAGTCCAAGATCAAGGTGAGGGCAGATAAGGTTTCTGGTGAAAGTTCTCTTCTTGGCTTGTAGATGGCTGCTTTCTTACTGTGTATTAACATGGACTTTCTTGGTGCATGCACGTGCATGCTGGCTGCTTCTTAGTTCAGCAATCCTATGGGATTAGGACCCCACCCGTAGGACCTCATTTAACCTTAATTACCTTCTAAAAGCCCTGTCTCCAAATACACTCACATTGAAGATTAGGGCTTGAATATATGAATTTGGGGGGAAAACAGTTCAGTCCATGGCAATTTCTTTCTATGGAACAAAGTGCTGTGCCTCACAAATATGGGGATTTTTCAAGTAAGTTTTGAACATTTTGATTTTATACAGAATCAGATATCTCTGGAAGGAAGAGGCCAATTCAATTCAAATCCCCATTTTTTTCTCTGAAGATTCCCAAAACTCCTGTCTGAGATTATTTTATTTTCTTATTCTAATTATTTTGTTAGTATTTTGATTATATCTGCCATTTTGTGACTGTAGTTCCGAGCCACATTTTACCTGTACTCTCTTATTGAGACGTTAATCATGTCCTGTCTTATGACTGTTGTACTGCGCCGTGAACTGCTTTTTAATCTCTTATTCTGATTATTTTTTTCATATGTTTCTTTCTTTTCAATAGGGTTCTAAGCCACTTGTAGACAACACGGCATCCGATACTGCCACATAATTCCCTTATATATTTTCCAGATATAGTAATGTTTGGCATGAAGGTGTTTTCTTTCTTCCTTTTCTTTCTTTTTGCTTGCTTTAATCCACATGCACCTAATTAATGCTCATATACCCAATTAAAAGAAAATTAAGTGAAAAGATTTGAGAGAAAATAGAGGTGGCAATAATTTTTAAGATACTTGTTATCTTTAAAGGACTAATAAGTGAGAAGAAAAATATAATTCATTCTTATAATCTCCTAGTACAGTGTTTTGCAAATTGGTATTTTGTGGAACACTTCATGGGCAGGGTTTCCTGAAGCAAATGCTTAGAATGGAGTTTAGCATTCAGGGTACTTATTAAGAACCAATATCTGTGAATAGAAGTGGAAGCATCAGAATGGGCAGAGGAAGAAGGTGCATTGCGATTCACATCCAACAAAGCCTCAATTTACACTGGAGGAGGTCTGCAGTTAACACAGCCCATCAGGGTTGTCCTGCATTTGCCTGAATCAGCCAGGCCTTTATATCTCTGCTTCTTTCCCTCACTGCATAGGGGCTGCACTTTAAGGAGAAATCTTTGGAATAAGTAGCATTTTGCGGCTGAGGCAAACCCTGAAGGAGTTGATAGCTGGGGCAAGAAGTTCTTTCTTGAAAGGACATCTGGGCAGCACATCCCCGTGTCTCTCACCGTCTACCCCTTGATGCGGCTCAGATCCACTCCACATTTGTTCAGGAAGAAGCTCCTCCGGTACTCGAGTGGGAAGTACTCAGTCTGGGTGAAACTTTGAAGAGGAAAGTTCGTGGGGCATACTGCAGCCCCCACCACTGTAGACGCTCTCAAAACCACTGTATACATTCTCAAGACTACAAGGGATGCTCATTTTTCCTTCTTCTACTAACTGTTGTAAACCTCCTCACCTTCAGCCACCATGTCTTCTAAGCTTCAGACATCATTCCAATTCTCTATCAGGAAAGCAGCTTCTGGATGGTATAGCATGTGGTTCTACCAGTGACTCTCATGTTCGTAGGTCCATTCCCACATTTACTTTGTTGTAAGGAGTCCTGTGATCTGACACAATGTTATGTGGGATTCCATGTGGGTCGATCAAACACCCCATAAGCCACTGGCCAAGTGGTGCTGACTTATGCTACAGTCAGAAAAGTGAAACTGTATCTGGAATATGTGTCTATTACTGTTGGAACAAACCTCTGGACCTTATAAGAGGAAAGTGTTTTAATATATCCTACTTGCCATTGAGTGGCTGTTTGGTCTTCTTGAGGAATTTGCCACATCAGGGGCCCAGCGTTTACCTCTGTTTCTGGCAGGTAGACAATCAAAAGCAGTTGTGGCCAAATCAGGCTTCGTTAATAGAAGACCATACTGTTAGGCCTATGGTTAACCTCCATCTCTCCAACAATGACCACTCCATTCATATACTTATTGTGCCAAACTTGGGGTGGCCAGTGGCCGAGGCTGACTGATAACTGATCAAGTCATTCTGTCTACTTGGTTGTTTAATGCTTCTTCCCTGTAGGACAGTCTCTTGTTGGTGTTAACACATCACACAAAGATCCCACTTTGTGTTCTATCCCATATGTTCTTCCACATACCTCTAGCTCAGGCCTCATTCCCAAATTCCAATTTGTCTTCTTTCAAGCTTCCTGGCCAGACTTTTTATGACTGCCATTGAGTTCTTATATATTCTAACCTTACGCCACTTTTCTTTCTATATAGTTTGAGACCCTGGTGTCCCACTCTACCCTTTGAGATTATTTCCCCTTTTTTAAGGCCAATCCTAAATGAGGCTGCTGTGCAGCTGCCATTCCTTTTTGGCTTGCAGTCATATACCAAGCTGACACATCTAAAAACCAAACTTAGGTTTTTTCTTCCTGATCTTAAGGAAGCTCTCATATGACCACAGGTGTGAGCTGAGGAAGGAGTTTTGGAGCACCATTGGGAGTGACACGGGAGACTGGATTACCAGTTTGCTTGTGCCCCACAAAGCAAAATGACAAAAGTGCATCATCCCAGATTTACCAAATACCACTCCGTCTCATAATGGAAATCTGGGCCTGCTGCACCATGAGACTTGATGGATCTGGCAGAACCCTGCTCATGGTGGGAAGCCCCAGATGCATGTTTGTTTAGTGTCTCATAACTTGCCTTTTACTCATATCAGATGTTCCAAACACACCTTACCACTAGACAACTAAACATGTTACTGATGTAGCAGGCCTCTGAATTTTCATAGGGTTTACCTCCTATCTTCCGGAGCTCATGTGTCTTACCAAAGCCTCCAGTGTACTAGCTGCTTCTTGGTCATCTGGCTCAATTACCACAGTCGAGTGATATCCACCACTCATACATTTCCCAGCCTACGTTCTGACCATGGAGTAACAGACTTGCGTTGGTTGAACATTTTACCTCCTCTAGGACTCAGCCACTGTGACCATTAAATCCTAGAACTGGTCCTCAACTTTCCCTTCTCTCCCACTTCAGAAGATGAAAGCATCTTCATAAGCTACCAAGGAGTCCCTCTGACTTTCAAAACTGGCTTTCAATTTCCTGGTGACAAATCACAGCTTTTTGTTTTCATTTTTGCAGTACCAGTGGTGCTTAGCAACAGTTACCCCTTCCCATCATCCACATAGATACTATTTCCTCTGGAATTCTCAAACATCTGATGCATCACACCAGCCATTGCATTCCTTTCTCTCTGTACAACATCCCAATTCACCACCAGTGAGAATTTGAACAATTCTACTGCCATCTGGTGCCAGGAGCCCTCTGTGATTACTACCTGTAATGGGGTCTCTGTTGCCTGCTGGGCAGTAAGTTATCTAGCTCCCAAATCCCATCTTATTGCCTGGTTTCTCAGACCACCCCTGGTAACAAATTCACAAGCTATTTATTGGGATTAGCCCTGTGAGAAAGAAAAGACTAGAAGCAGGATTAAGCAGAAAAGTGAAACTGCTATGTAGGCCAAACAACACCTCATTCAACCCCATGGGGAACACTGGAGTATGTATAGTTAGTCAAAGCTATCTTACATTTGGGCAAAATGGCTAGGTCTTTACACTCCCACATCAACATGCAATTGAATGTGGGCCAACCTCCCTTCTGACCACTGGGAAGGGAAAACCACTGGGTAAGGCTCTCTGTGACTGAGGCAAAGCATAAAGGAGCTGACAGCTGGGGCAGAAAGTCATTCCTTAAAGAGGTATCTGGACAGCACTTCTCAGAGTCCACTACAATTGCTCTGCAGGATGTTATAGGACTGATGGAAAACAGTGCTGCACTCTCAAATCATAATTGCTCACTAAAGAAATTTAAACAGATTCCTTTATTGCAGAACTTCTCAGAGCCTTTATAAGGCTAATATGCAATGTGATTCCCTAGACAGAAACAAAAAAGATTTCCAAGATGCTTTTATTCAGTTTATACTAGTTGGAAAAAACAGTGATCTATCGTGATAGTGGTTTTTTTTTTTTAACAATGATAGAGTCCCAAGTGAACTCCTATTCCTGGGAAAACATATTCACAAGTAAATATATCAGGAATGCACTGCTTTCCAACAACACAAAGAATGGTTTCAGAGTTATAGAGAAAAGCAAGTTCTTGATGTAGCTATCCCTCTTACGATGGCTTTCAAGGCGTGATTTTTCTACTAATTAGCAATTTCAGTTGAGTCTTTTAAAAGTTGTCTACTTCTAAAGGGCTCACCAGTCATGTTCACCCAATGGATTGGTACTGTCTCTGAAGAAATGGCTTGAGAGGTGAGTCCTGCTATGTTTTGGGGAAGTCATCAAAATTATTCGAAAGGGGAAAGAGGATGTAACCAATGTCCTATCTTGACTACCGCAAGTTCAGCATTTCTCTGCTCAAAGAGGTTCCCTGTGATGTTATATTTTAAGTGCTCAGAAGATCTTTCGGTTACGCCTTTGTCTCTGATTGTGGAAGAAGAAAGAAGTCTTTTGCTCTTCTTATGAAAAATATTTAGGACAAAAAACCCCCCAAAGTCCATTTTTGTTTTCTTTCACTAAAGCAGTCAAAAATATTTACAATGGAAGTTGAAAATAATTGAGTGGGTCTGAATTCATGTCCCTGTTTATGGAATCATCTGCACATAGCAGCATATAGTTTAAACTCCTCTGGTTCTTCTGAGAGGAAATGCTAAGACAGTTCACAGTGGATTCTTACCTATTGCTTACACTAAAGCATTATACCTTAGAAACAATAGTGTTCTGAACTGGGAATAAGGTGGGCATTGATACAACTTTACTTCCTGATGCCTCTGATTTGATCCTGTACAATTTACATAAGGAACTCTCTGAGCTTCAATTTTCCTCATGAGTAGAATGGAGATTATTTATAAGAATTAGTTCTTTGTGAGAACTGGAGACATTGTATGTATTAAATCTAGTTTCCTACCCAGAAACCAGTATGATTCAGTACATGGTGGTAGTTATTATTGCTGTCAGTATAAACATTGAGGTTACTATTCCCCTTCCTTTTTCCTGAAATTTCTATTTGATTTTAAAATCAGCCAATTAAGTAGATAGTGACTACCTAAGTCTACTGGCTTCATTATGTATATTTAAATAATGTAAAATGTTACAATGACAAACACTATTTCCTTTGGCAAAGATCTATCTGTTGCATTTTGCTGAAATGACAAATAGCTCTTGCATATAAGACGTCAGTGAAGCTCTTAAACAAACTGCCCTTCTGTAATTACAAAGAGAACACCGTCCCTAATACTGCAAGTATTTTTTTAAATTATTTGTAATGGAAACAGTGTAATAGGAGCTCTTATGGTGCCTTCCACCAGTGCTAATTAAATTATATGGTGAATACATGTGCAATTGATTTAAATGTCTTAGATCCTTTTCAGCATTGTTATGAATAAATTCACATATGCTTACAGATCCTAATGTGGTACTTTATTCCATTATCCTGAGTGGTTTGCCTTCTATGTCTGTGATGAAAGACATACAAGGGAAAATGTGTGTCTGTCAAATGCCCATTGCAATGAGAAAGCAATTATCCCAGGAAATGCTATAACAAGGGTTACTAGCTTCTGAGACTATGAATTTTATAGTCTCATCTGTCCCTGTTTCTTCTGAACATGGGATAGCTACTCAGACATAGGAGAGAAGAAGGCAGGGAGAAATTGGGTTTAGGAGAGGTCTCAGAAGATTGATGTGTCCAGAGACATCCATATAAATGATTTCCAATGTAAGCGTGCAGATCTCACTGGTCTTGACAATGTTTTGGCTTTATTACAACATGAGAAGAATTTTGAAGTATGTTTTTCTTAATGTTATTAAAAAAAACTGTGATTTTTGTCTTTCTGACTTTGGAAGGAAGGGCGTTAAAATGGTCTTTCCTTTATGAAATGAGAATGAGAATAGGTTGTGGTTTTCTGTTTTATTTTGTATTAGTGTTCTTACTTGGTCAAGCAAAGCACTTGACAACTCTTTATCAGTTACCCAGGTTGATGGAGATGTTAAAGGTCTCAATAAATAAATAAATAAATAAAGTGAGAACTACTGATCTACAGAACTATATAACACTTGGTCCTGGCTCTGGTTCCTTCCTTCCCCCAGGAGTTCATTCTTCTAAATCCCTTAGGAGTAAAATCTAAGACAAACCAACATTGATTCACCATCACTGTTACTATATCATTTAAGAAATATTTTATTTAACTTACTATGTAGGTGCTATGGAAGCTATATCTAAGTAAGATATAAATGTGAACTAGGTGAACTTGCTTCCCCAGTCCGTTCACTAGGAATCAGTAGTCATGTTATTTTAAGGTCTCTGGACTTGAGATCCTCATAAGGAAAAAGAAACTCCATCTTGCCAGATTACTTCCTGAGAAATTAATGGTAGTTCTAATGAAGATAATTAACATTTACGTGGGACTCTAAAGTTTATAAAATATTGCTATCTCATTTAATATATAAAATAATCTTTTGAGGTGGATTTGACTACCCTACCGTTCAAAGGAGTAATTAAAATCCCCAAACAGAAAAAAACTTTAAAAACCTGAAACCATCTAGCTAGTAAGTGACTTAAACCTAGATTTTCTACCCAAGTTCAAGTACTCTTCTCTATAGCACAGCTATGTCGATCGACCAGTGGAAAATTTCTCCTATGCCCCGGATGTGGGTTAAAAGAGGATGATTCATTTCCCTTTTCCCCTCAAAGGTGATACGCTTTAGAAACTAGAATGTAAGACCCACTTATCTAGTCCCAGCTTGAATTGTCCTTCATGTTCGCCCATGTTTCCCTGTCCTTTCCTAACAGCCTCTGTGCCCTGGGTTCTCCCAGTTTTCCTACAGAAAACTGCTGCTGCCTCAGATTTCTTCCGTGTTCCTGGTGTCTGAGTTGCCCCTGGAGATGGCACAGCCAGGGGGCTCCTGCCACCTCTACTGTACCATTAACACTAGAGGGCAGCATAGCAGAGTCCCACTGAGCATTTAAGTGAAGACCATTGGGTACCAAGGCTCTTCATGGAATGCATCTGTCAAGCCTTTGGAGTTACTGGGAAGCAAGGCTGCTAACTCCACCCAGCATCACAAGCCTAGCTGTTTCGTCATGTTCTTCCTCTGGCTCAAGTGAGCTTAGTTCCCTCAAGGCTATGCAAGGCAAAGTGGGGGACATTGCATCCAACTAGATGACAAGATCCATGGCCCCCATTCCCTCTTCTGCTTTTCATATATGTGAACACATACACAAATTGATTCAAAGAACCACCCTGAGCATTCCAAAGCTTCCTGCGAAAACATGCAAAATAAAATACTGACCTTGGATTTTATTCTTAAAAGAAGATTAACACCAGGCCAACTCAAATGTGCAGGACTTCAAAAGACTCTGGGAAGCTGATGATTTAAAGTGTCATTTTCAATGTCTTTTTTTTTTTTTTTTTTAAAGGGCCGGGGCTTGGATGTTTCCTCAGGCAGGTTTTTGCATTTTTGCAGTCCTAAGCAGCTCAAAATTGAATTAGAGCAGATTTTTGCAAACCATCATGAGGAACATGTATTTACCAGTTTTAAAAGCTTCCTGGAAGATTTAAGAGGGCAGGAGTACTTCAGTCACAATCCATTAACCCTATCTATCATCCACTGAAAATGTCTAAGTGGGAAAACATTTTCAATCTCTGCTAATGTGCTTAGAACTGATATAGCGTGTCATACTTAATTTCCACACTGCATTATGGAGTTGTGTTCTGGATTTGTGCATCCAAAGGTGGCAGAGCTCACAAATTCAGGATCTCATTCCTGCACAGCCAGACGGCACGACTAAGGCTGAGGTTTCCATCGTTTAACGGAGCAGAAATCAGAGCCATGCGAATTGGTTCCTTAGTCCCCTGCTCGGTACACTGTACAGCCTCCCTAACCCAGAAAATGTGGCTTTGAACATAAAATGTCATGAGTCTGATTTATAAATATTTCTTCAGCTCTGAAGCCTATTTTTGCGTGTGTTATTTTGGATCTTTTGTCTGTTTTCCCTATTGATTTTGCACAATGTTTACTGAACATCTATTTAGATGTGACTGGGTACCAGTTGGCACCGTAAGTAACATTTACTGAAAATTTACTATGTTTTAGACACCGTCCTAAATAGCTTATGGGCATTGTTTCATTAACTACTTGCAACTGCTCTATGACTTAAGCGAGGAAGGTATGATTATCATATCAAGTTCATAAGTAAGGGAACTAAGACTCAGAGTTTAAGTAATTTGCCCAAAGACATACAGTGATTAAATGTGATTCAAACCCAGTCCTGTCTGACTCCGAAGCCTAGCTCCTATTCTATAAAACATGAGAAGCGCCGGAGCATAGGCCTGAGGAATAAACACACGTAAACACCTATTATGTAGATTAGCATAATGTCAATCATTTCATACCAAAGTATATGAAAGCAGAAAAGTCAGGTCAAGCCCTAAGGCAAATCCAGGAGGAAAATACTAAAAAGGGGTGAGTCCAGTATCTGGGTTGAAAGTAAAGAAAGTAATTGGGGGGCCAGGACGTCTGCAGGGGAAAGTAGAGCAAGAATGTGCAGGGAAGACCATAAGGGAAGCAGGGATGAGGCAAAGAGACAGGGCAAAAACAGGGGCTAGGATTCAGACGAGCCATGGAGCAACAAAGGGTCAGACCCTTCATCAGGGTGGGACCCGTGCAAGTCACGCATCAGTCCTTTGCTGAATCCAGGATGTTTGGCAACTCTCCTGTGAAGGCTCATGCCAGTTATCAAGGGTGAGGTGGACCAAGTGAAAGCATCTCACAGGAATGGAGGTCAAAGAGTGCTAAAAACCGCAGGAAATAGAGAAGGCCTGCCACCGAAAAGATTCCAACTTGGGCGGGAAATTATAGACAGGGTTGCCCTGCACAACTTCGTGGGGGGGAGGGGCTGGGCACTCTTGTGCAGGGCTCAAGCTGTGTGGCCCTAACCACCCGCTGAAATGCCTGAGCCTTTCCTTACTTCCACTCCCAACTGGCTTCAGGCAAAATCCTTCACACCCTCCTCTGAGATCTCAAAGGACTGGGCATATATCTCTGTGTGGTACTGATTATGTTACAGTAAGGGTGGGTCTTATCCACGAGCTGTGAGTGTTCTGAGGGCATGTCCATTGGATTAAAATTATTTTTAAAAACCTAGTAACTCTGCCTTTAACAAACACACTCAATGGTCTTCCCCTTAGTGACATTTTTCAAACCCTTCGTGGCTACTTTTGTTTTGCCTTTGTTCCTGGTATTTCCTATGTGAGACCTATTGAGGGAAATGAATGAGTAGGTGAGCAGGGCAAGTGATGGGAGAGAAGGAAAGGTACAAATATTGTAGCTTGGGCGCCCAAGAGCCTACACCAACTGGAGGTGGCTTAGCACCTACATGTGTATGGATTGCCTCTCTATAGGTTGTGCTAAAAAGAACCAACTCAACTCAGTTTACCTGCTTAGAGCCCTCTGGAAGCATGACTGCCCCTTTGGCTCTCTGGGGGAAAAGACCCGTCCTTATTTGGAACAACCTTGTGTCCTTGGGTCTTCACCCCCTGATCCACAGAAGGTCTGTGCTGAAGTGGCCAGGCTTCACAGGAAGTAATGGTAGGGGAAGCCGCTCTCGCTGGTAGCTCAGGGGAGAGCGTGCTTCAGCGGCCCTATTGTGCAGGCAGGTTGGGAAGATTACCCACTATTCCTCTGTGTGTCCCTTTGTTTTTTTGTTTCTTTTCCATGTATCTCTGTGCTTAATCATCCTTCCTGAGCCTGCCTTCTCAGTCTGATTTTAATCACACATGAGAAGGGATAATGCAGCTCATTTGCTAGACTCACTGATGCTCAAGTAGATTATTAGTTCCGTGTCTTGAAATTACTATGCTCACTGAGGTCAGCCAAGAATATAATCTTTGCTTGCAGAGAAAGAGGTGAGTCCTAAACAATGACATTCCAAGAGCTGTTCTTTATGTAAAGAGTAAATGTACTGATTGTCTGGTCCAGACATGGTTTAAAAAAGTAAAATAAAATAACAAAAACAAAAACAAGCATTTTCTGTTCCTCTGGGAGGAAAGTGAGAGGAGATGACATGAATCAGAGGAGGCAAACTTTGTGCGGGGTTGTGACGTTCACCTCTTACTTGTGCTGCTTCCTCAGCATGGACTTCTCTCATTCCCTCATTCCTCATCTGCCCCATACTGGGGAGGAATACAGTTTTGTGGCTGAGTTCTGGAATCACAGAAACCTGAGCTTGAATGCCAGCTCCTCCATGTATATGCTACTTAAGTTTTCAAAGGCTCAAAATTTCCTTATGTAGGATGTAAGTAGTTCCTGAAGTTACTGCCCGACACATTACAGAGTATTCAACAAACATTAGAAATTACAGGTCTAAGATGTCAAAGGCAAACTCAATCTTATCCCCCATTGAGTACTTTCTTTACAGAACTGCCATGTGTTAGAGTCTTTACCAGAGTACGTAGGGATGGAATAAGACCCTCAGATATTTTATTTTTCCCATTCTCGCAGTTAGAAAAAATGGATTGAATTATTTCAAAAATTAACAGTTAGAAGCTTTCACATAAATATCCTGATAGCTAGCTTCTTTTGAAAATTCAGAAGCCCTGGCAGTACTGGCCATCACCTTTTCCACATAGTAACAGTTCCCTCTAGCTCAGTAGGTGCTGCCCTCCTGAGATAAGAATGCTCTCCAGTGTGACACAGACTCCATCAATCTCTAATGTCTCCCAGAGAACAAGACATTAAACATTAAACATTAAATGGTCAAAGTTATTTTTTATTCTTAATTTGCTGGGAATTTTTATCATGAGTGAATTTACTCAAATGTTTTTCTGCTTCTATTAGACAATTATTGGATTTTTTTCTCCTCTATTCTTTTAGTGTAGTTCATTACTTTGAATGATTTACAAAGGTTGAAATTCTTGTATTGCTTAATAGATCATGACATATTAGTCTATAAGACTTAAGTATCTTCAAATATATTGAAATATTAAAAAAAAATTTAAAAAAAATATGTGCTCTTTAATTGTTGGGTTTAGTATTCTGTAAATGTTAATTAGGCCTACTGGGTTGATTGTGTTATTCAGAACCTCTATATCCCTGTGTATTCTTTTATCAAATTTGTCTGACAATTACTGAGAATAAAATATTAAAATCTCCAACTATGATTATAGATTTACCTATTTATTTCTTTAGTTCTGTCAATTTTTTTTTTTTTTTTTTTTTGCGGTATGTGGGCCTTTCACTGTTGTGGCCTCTCCCGTTGCGGAGCACAGGCTCTGGACGCACAGGCTCAGCGGCCATGGCTCACGGGCCCAGCCACTCCGCAGCATGTGGGATCTTCCCAGACCGGGGCACGAACCCATGTCCCCTGCATCGGCAGGCGGACTCTCAACCACTGTGCCACCAGGGAAGCCCTAGTTCTGTCAATTTTTGCTTTATAAATTTTGAAGCTCTGCTTTTAGTTATATACAAGTTTAGAATTATGATGTCATTCCACTGAAGTAATTCCTTTATTATTATGAAATGACTAAATTTATGTGAAACATACTTTTTCTTTCTTAGGCTGTTAACATGGTATATCATTTCCTAAACTTTCTCTTTCAAACCATCTGTGTCTTAGCATTTAAAGTGTTTCTCTTTTATGTTTGGTCCTTGCTATTTTATCTAGTCTGACAATATCTAACTTTAATTGGAGTGTTTAGTTTATTATATTTGTGTACCAATTTGCTATTGTTTTTTATTCATCCCATATGTTTTAAGATTTTTATGATTTTCCCCCTCTTATCCTGTTATCTTTAGGTTAATTAAATATCTTTTGCATTCCATTGTATTCCCTGTATTGTTTTTTATCTACTGTATAACATTTTTATTATTTTTTAGTAGCTGTATCACAGTCTATATAGAATCAATATTAAGTCATTTCATATTTTACTGTTTTCAATTCACCTTCACATTTGACAAATGTAAGAACCTTATGATACTATAATTCCATTAGCACTCACTCCCAGCCTTTTTTGCTACTACTGCATATATTTTACTTCTATTATTTGTACTCCTTCAGTTTGAAGAAGGTAAGCGCAAGAAAAAAATTTTCTTTGAAAGCTCAACTTGAATCACTGGATGTATCATGTGATAACAATTTTGGGGGGAAAATCTATCAAAAGACACAAGGCAAAACAAATTCAAGTTCAAAAGAGAAATAGGACACACACCCGTGTGCACACACATATACACATATATATTTTCTACTTCCCAGCTGTAACAACGTAAATAAATAAGTGCATTTGGAGAACTAGAACAGACATACAGATTCCCAGCAGCAAAGATGATCCCCTCTCATCTTCCTCAAATCCCACAAACTGCTTGTTTGGAGAAGGGGGGTGGGGGAGCAACAACACTTCCATTATCTGTTAGGCTCAATTAAGACAACAGCTGTGTTCCAAAATAAACAAGAGAAGAGGCTATTTTGCATTAGAATGCATTAGAGGAATAGCACTAGGGAAGCACAGATGGCTTTAATCAGGGACATTGGAAAATTACCATTCTCTTCATTTTTCCAGTGTCTGTGTGGCTTTCAGGTCTCAAGAACCACGTCCCTACTCCCTACCATAGACAATTAGGAATAGAGGTTTTTATCACTGGCTGTGATGATTGTGCCTTTTTAGAGCTAGTCTTGTAAGGATGCGTGCCCATTTCTTTATTGGCAATTTATAGCATTCATGCTTGTTATGTATTGGAGAAAGGGGAAAAAATTTGGAGCCAGGTTCTAAAAAGATAGTTGGCAACAGAGGTGTCTATGAATAAAACTCTTCTGGGCATTTAAAATGGAAATAAAATGACACTACATGATATGCTAAGTCCCAAAGCTAAATGGCAAACTGAGGATCAGAAATCCCGGGTTCCATTCCTGGTTCAACTAATAACTCATTTTATAAACTCTGTTTGCTGTTTCCATGTTATTAAAATGTCTCTAACTAAAATTGCTCACTACTCAGTATCTCTTATTCCTTCCTCAACTTTCTGAACAGAGAATAAGATTCTCTAAACTACCCAAAATAGAGCTGAGTACATTCCAAGGAATAGAAATGAATACAGATAGATAAGTAATAGTAACAAAAAGTCTGCCTGTCTGGGTGCTAACACCATTGACCACGAAATGCAGAAAGCTGCAAAAAGTTTATTTGGGGTCTTCAGAATTGCAGTTTTGGAGACACAGTTTCCGGTAAAACTGAAAGAGTGTTCTGGGGAATAGAAAGAATCAGGAGCTTAAAAAGGCAAATGCCACAAGACTGTTTTGGCAGGAATTATGATTGACTCTGATGCAGGAAAGGAAATATTTGTCCTTAAGGAATAGACTGTCACAAATTATTTAGGGTAAGGATCCAATAAGTAGATAGGTTGTCATGAGTTATCTTAGGGTAAGAATCCGATAAGTATCTTGACTTTCTGAAACACTGTGCTGGATGCCTGCATTGACAGTAAGTGGCCAAAAGATTAGATTCCATCCAGGCTGAGACTGCATGAGTCACAGTTTCTCGATGGCCTCCCAGCTCCATTTTAGAGGGCTTTCTTAGCAATACCGTATCCATTTTGATTTTCCTTTCACAGCACTTAACCTTAAATCTTCCTGCCTAGTTGAGTTGGTAAGAGCTCTTGAGGCTCTGGTTACTGTATGTGGCTGTTGGGAGCTGTTGGCCACTTACTTAATTTTATCCATGTAGAAGTCCCACTGCACTCAGCGTGAAGCACAACGTTGCAAGCGACACATTTTTATAGCATAGCCTATGTGCTCATTGCAGTTGTGTGCACTGAAAAGCCCCATTCAAATAAAAGGTTTGTTTTTTTGTTAGAGTGGCTCTTTGGTGAAGTTCCCTGACTATCCAATGGAATAGTCAACATATATGTTCAGGGGAAATGTAATTATGGTTATTTTTGATATTAAAAAAAAATAGTGAAATCACTAATATCCCAGCCAGAAACTATTTGCTTCCTAATTATAGTCTAAAAAGAAATAAAATTTATTATTTAAAAGCCTCAATTTGAATTCACCAAAAAGTAGATTTATTTATTTATTTTTACTTTTTTAGCCACTCTGGGCAGCATGTGGCATCTTAGTTCCCGACCACGGATCAAAGCCCCGCCTCCTGGCGGGGGTGGTGGGGTGGTGGTGGTGGTGGGATGAATTGGGAGATCGGGATTGACATATATACACTAATATGTATAAAATGGATAACTCAAAAAAAAAAAAAACAAAAAACCCACACCCCCTGGAGTGGAAGCTCGGAGTCTCAAGCACTGGACTGCCAGGAAAGTCCCAACCAAAAGTAGATTTAGACAAGCTTTGAGATATTTCACGTTTTTAAATTTTACTTTGTCTTGTTTTTAGTATTTAAATTTTAAAGATTTAGTGATGAAATTGTTTTAAAAAATCAATTATTTTTGGTGATGCTTAACCTTCCACTGTTGACATTGATTCTGCTACTCCATATCCAGTAAAAATCCTCTCAAACCCTAATTTCACCCCAGAATGCCTGATTTTAACTGAGCATGCTCTACCCTAAAGGACCTACTTCCAATCCTCTCAGATTGTGACCTCAGGGACCACCGGTGGAGCTGATGTCCTCCTTACTCTCTACCACTACTTCCCAGCCTCTGACAAAAACTTCTGCTGTGTTGATGTCTAGGCTTTACAGCAACCCCACCATCCCTTCCCTTGTTGCTGTCATCTGTCATGCCCTTGATTAGGCCCTCTTATTAACTACAGATTTTGGCACTTAGCCTATAACATTTTCTCCATTCCAAGCCCCGCTATAAATCCAGGCACTTATCCAGTGACCTACACTGCTTCTCCATCTTCCAGGCACACTCCCTGGTATAACTTAGTCCTTGTTGTACCCTTTAATGATATTACTTTCAAAAAATTTTCCCTCTCCCAACACACTACTTTGATCTTTATCATCCTATTTACTTTTCAAGATGATCAACGATTTTCCATAAAAAGAACAACTGAGCAAAAACCTTTTTTGACCTGCCATTTCCCTCCTGATTCATCTAACACCCTCTCTATTCCCTTTCAAAGTCAAACTTTACATGAAATTACATACACTCAATAGCCACACTCCACTGTAATGTGGTTTCTTCTCCACATTACTTACCAAATGCCTCCCTGACACTGAATTCAGTGGATGTTTGTCAATCTCATCCTGCCTGATGCTGCTGACCGCTTCCCTGTTCTTACGACAATCTGTTCCTCTGTTCCATCTCATTGTTCTGCTCTTCCTCCTCCTCACTGCTCCTTGCCTTGTCTTCTCTAACATCTTTTCTCCTTTCTCCCTGCCAGCATTAAATTCTGTAGTTACCCAGTGCTGTTCAAGACCCTCCACTTTACGCACTCAGTATCCTCTCCCTACAAGAATTTAGCCATGCCTTCAGCTCTAATTACCACCAATTTAATTTACAACTCAATCTTTATCTCCAGGCTTCCCTCTGCAGTCTAGATCAATATATCCACCTGCTTGCTTGACAACTCCACATTGATGTCTCAATAATACTTCTTTCTTGAGATAGCCTCATCCACCAGAGGGCAGACAGCAGAAGCAAGAACTACAATCTTGCAGCCTATGGAACAAAAACCACATTCACAAGAAAGATAGACAAGATAAAAAGGCAGAGGGCTATGTACCAGATGAAGGAACAAGATAAAACCCAGAAAAACAACTAAATGAAGTGGAGATAGGCAATCTTCCAGAAAAAGAATTCAGAATAATGATAGTGAAGATGACCCAGGACCTCAGAAAAAGAATGGAGACAAAGATCGAGAAGATGCAAGAAATGTTTAACAAAGACCTAGAAGAATTAAAGAACAAATAAACAGAGATGAACAATACAATAACTGAAATGAAAACTACACTAGAAGGAGTCAATAGCAGAATAACTGAGGCAGAAGAATGGAGAAGTGACCTGGAAGACAGAATGGTGGAACTCACTGCTGCTGAACAGAATAAAGAAAAAAGAATGAAAAGAAATGAAGACAGCCTAAGAGACCTCTGGGACAACATTAAACGCAACAACATTCACATTATAGGGGTCCCAGAAGGAGAAGAGAGAGAGAAAGGACCAGAGAAAATATGTGAAGAGATTATAGTCGAATATTCCCTAACATAGCAAAGGAAATAGCCACCCAAGTCGAGGAAGCGCAGAGAGTCCCATACAGGATACACCCAAGGAGAAACACGCCAAGACACATAGTAATCAAACTGGTAAAAATCAAAGACAAAGAAAAATTACTGAAGGCAGCAAGGAAAAAACGACAAATAACATACAAGGGAACTCCCATAAGGCTAACAGCTGATTTCTCAGCAGAAACTCTACAAGCCAGAAGGGAGTGGCATGATATACTTAAAGTGATGAAAGGGAAGAATCTACAACCAAGATTACTCTACCCCACAAGGATCTAATTCAGATTCAATGGAGAAATCAAAAGCTTTACTGACAAGCAAAAGCTAAGAGAATTCAGCACCACCAAACCAGCTCTACAACAAATGCTAAAGGAACTGCTCTAAGTGGGAAACACAAGAGAAGAAAAGGACCTACAACAACAAACCCAAAACAATTAAGAAAATGGTCATAGGAACATACATATCGATAATTACCTTAAACGTGAATGGATTAAATGTTCCAACCAAAAGACACAGGCTTCCTGAATGGATACAAAAACAAGACCCATATATATGCTGTCTACAAGAGACTCACTTCAGATCTAGGGACACATACAGACTGAAAGTGAGGGGATGGAAAAAGATATTCCACGCAAATGCACACCAAAAGAAAGCTGGAGTAGCAATACTCATATCAGATAAAAGAGACTTTAAAATAAAGAATGTTACAAGAGACAAGGAAGGCCACTACATAATGATCAAGGGATCTATCTGAGAAGAAGATATAACAATTATAAATATATATGCACTCAACACAGGAGAACCTCAATACATAAGGCATCTGCTAACAGCTCTAAAAGAGGAAATCAACAGTAACACAATAATAGTGGGGGACTGTAACACCTCACTTACACCAATGGACAGATCATCCAAAATGAAAATAAATAAGGAAACAGAAGCTTTAAATGATACAACAGACCAGAGAGATTTAATTGATATTTATAGGACAGTCCATCCAAAAACAGCAGATTACACTTTCTTCTCAAGGGCACATGGAACATTCTCCAGGACAGACCACATCTTGGGTCACAAATCAAGCCTCAGTAAATTTAAGAAAACAGAAATCATATCAAACATCTTTTCTGACCACAATGCTATGAGATTAGAAATGAATTACAGGGAAAAAAACACAAACACATGGAGGCTAAACAATACGTTACTAAATAACCAAGAGATCACTGAAGAAATCAAAGAGGAAATCAAAAAATACCTAGAGACAAATGACAATGAAAACACGACGATCCAAAACCTACGGGATGCAGCAAAAGCAGTTCTAAGAGGGAAGTTTATAGCTATACAAGCCTACCTCAAGAAACAAGAAAAATCTCAAATAAACAATCTAACCTTACACCTAATGGAGCTAGAGAAAGAAGAACAAACAAAACCCAAAGTTAGCAGAAGGAAAGAAATCATAAAGATCAGAGCAGAAATAAATGAAATAGAAACAAAGAAAACAATAGCAAAGATCAATAAAACTAAAAGATGGTTCTTTGAGAAGATAAACAAAATTGATAAACCATTGGCCAGACTCATCAAGAAAAAGAGGGAGAGGGCTCAAATCAATAAACCTAGAAATGAAAAAGGAGAAGTTACAACAGACACCGCAGAAATACAAAGCATCCTAAGAGACTACTACAAGGAACTCTATGCCAATAAAATGGACAACCTGGAAGAAATAGACAAATTCTTAGAAAGGTATAACCTCCCAAGACTGAACGAGGAAGAAGTAGAAAATATAAACAGACCAATCACAAGTAATGAAATCGAAACTGTGATTAAAAATCTTCCAACAAACAAAAGCCCAGGACCAGATGGCTTCACAGGTGAATTCTATAAAACATTTAGAGAAGAGCTAACACCCACGCTTCTCAAAATCTTCAAAAAAATTTCAGAGGAAGGAACACTCCCAAGCTCATTGTATTTGGCCACCATCACCCTGATACCAAAACCAGACAAAGATACTACAAGAAAAGAAAATTACAGACCAACATCACTGATGAATATAGATGCAAAAATCCTCAACAAAATACTAGCAAACAGAATCCAACAACACATTAAAAGGATCATACACCATGATCAAGTGGGATTTATGCCAGTAATGCAAAGATTTTTCAATATACGCAAATCAATCAATGTGATACACCATGTTAACAAACTGAAGAAGAAAAACCACATGATCATCTCAATAGATGCAGAAAAAGCTTTTGACAAAATTCAACACCCATTTATAATAAAAACTCTCCAGAAAGTGGGCATAGCGGGAACATACCTTAACATAATAAAGGCCATATATGACAAATCCACAGCAAACATCATTCTCAATCGTGAAAAACTGAAAGCATTTCCTCTAAGATCATGAACAAGAGAAGCATGTCCACTCTCACCATTATTATTCAACATAGTTTTGGAAGTCCTAGCCATGGCAATCAGAGAAGAAAAAGAAATAAAAGGAATACAAATTGGAAAAGAAGTAAAACTGTCACTGTTTGCAGATGACATGATACTATACATAGAGAATCCTAAAGATGCCACCAGAAAACTACTAGAGCTAATCAATGAATTTGGTAAAGTTGCAGGATACAAAATTAATGCACAGAAATCTCTTGCATTCCTATATACTAATGATGAAAAATCTGAAAGAGAAATTAAGGAAACACTCCCATTTACCATTGCAACAAAAAGAATAAAATACCTAGGAATAAACCTACCTAGAGAGACAAAAGACCTGTATGCAGAAAACTATAACACACTGATGAAAGAAATTAAAGATGATACTAACAGATGGAGAGATACACCATGTTCTTGGATTGGAAGAATCAATATTGTGAAAATGTCTATACTACTCAAAGCAATCTACAGATTCAATGCAATCCCTATCAAATTACCAATGGCATTTTTTACAGAACTAGAACAAATCATCTTAAAATTTGTATGGAGACACAAAAGACCCCGAATAGCCAAAGCAGTCTTGAGGAAAAAAACGGACCTGGAGGAATCAGACTCCCTGACTTCAGACTATACTACAAAGCTACAGTAATCAAGACCATATGGTACTGGCACAAAACCAGAAATATAGATCAATGGAACAAGATAGAAAGCCCAGAGATAAACCCACACACCTATGGTCAATTAACCTATGACAAACGAGGCAAGGATATACAGTGGAGAAAAGACAGTCTCTTCAATAAGTGGTGCTGGGAAAACTGGACTGCTCATGTAAAAGAATGAAATTAGAACACTCCCTAACAGCATACACAAAAATAAACTCAAAATGGATTAGAGACCTAAATGTAAGACTGGACACTATGAAACTCTTAGAGGAAAACATAGGAAGAACACTCTTTGACATAAATCACAGCAAGATTCTTTTTGATCCGCCTCCTAGAGTAATGGAAATAAAAACAAAAATAAAGAAATGGGACCTAATGAAACTTCAAAGCTTTTGCACAGCAAAGGAAAACATAAACAAGACCAAAAGACAACCCTCAGAATGGGAGAAAATATTTGCAAACAAATCAATGGACAAAGGATCAATCTCCAAAATATCTAAACAGCCCATGCAGCTCAATATTAAAAAAACAAACAACCCAATTAAAAAATGGATAGAAGACCTAAATAGACATTTCTCCAAAGAAGATATACAGATGGCCAAGAAGCACATGAAAAGCTGCTCAACATCACTAACTATTAGAGACAGGCAAATCAAAACTACAATGAGGTATCACCTCACACCAGTCAGAATGGCCATCATCAAACGATCTACAAACAATAAATGCTGTGGAGGGTGTGGAGAAAAGGGAACCCTCTTGCACTGTTGGTGGGAATGTAAACTGATACAGCCACTATGGAGAACAGTATGGAGTTTCCTTAAAAAACTAAAAATAGAATTACCATATGACCCAGCAATCCCACTACTGGGCATATACCCAGAGAAAACCATAATTCAAAAAGACACATGCACCCCAATGTTCATTGCAGCACTATTTACAATAGCCAGGTCATGGAAGCAACCTAAATGCCCATTGACTCATGAAAGGATAAAGAAGATGTGGTACATATATACAATGGAATATCACTCAGCAATAAAAAGGAACGAAATTGGGTCATCTGTTGAGACGTGGATGGATCTAGAGACTGCCATACAGAGTGAAGTAAGTCAGAAAGAGAAAAACAAATATCGTATAGTAACACATATATGTGGAACCTAGAAAATCGTACAGATGAACCGGTTTGCAGGGTAGAAACTGAAATACAGATGTACAGAACAAACGTATGGACACCAAGGGGGGAAAGCGGTGGGGGGTGGGGGGTGGTTGTGTCATGAATTGGGCGATTGGGATTGACATGTATACACTGATGTGTATAAAATTGATGACTAATAAGAACCTGTTGTATAAAAAATAAATAAAATAAAATTCAAAAAAAATTAAATTAAAAAAAACAAGCTTCATTCTTAAAATGTCCTAAACCAAATTAATTAACTTCCTGCACCAACTCCCCTCACTTTGCACTCCAAGTAACTAAATCAAGAGTAGAAACTGGTTCTCTTCCAAAACTTGGTCAGTCCTATAAGTTGATTCTTATACTGTTCATCTTCGTCATTTTGTATCCATTTCCAAGTTCTGCCTAGGCTACCTTCTAATTATTTCTCAAATACATCTTCTCACCACCTTCACCCTAATGCAACCTAGCAGTATCTCTTACCTGGACAACTCTATTGCAGTAGCTTCCTAACTGATTCACCTTTACCAACTCTTGCTTCTTTTCAATCAGCTACCCAAGTGATCTTTTCTCAAAATAAATCTTATCATGCTCCCCTAATGCTTGAAATACTTAATGGCTCCCCATTGTACTGAATATAGAGACCTAATCCCTCCTCCAGTAGCCAGTTAAATTATACTCCTTTGGGTCTCCTCCAGATGTGGTTCCTCTGGGAAAACTTTCCTGGCTCCTTTGACCTTCCCCACCCCTGCAGCACTTTATGAAGTGGGATTCAGAAAGTTCTAAGTCAAGTCTGGGTGCAACTGATCAGGAAGCAATGAGAGAAGTCAGAAAGCTGACTCATCCCCTAAAATCTGAAAATGCTGCTGGAAGAATTCTCCAGCAGAAATAGAGTCCTGTCTCTTTCAAATGCCGTCACCCTTCTTCACCAAGAACAATAATGTGTAATTTCCAGCTTCAACAGATGGTTTTTTCCACGCCTGGCAAACATGGTCTTTTTACCCATTCACACATCAGCTGAGAGCAGTCAGCAAAAACAGAATGAAGAGGTCTTTTTGCCTTCAAAAAAGTGACAGCAAATATTAAATAGCATGTAGTGTTCACCATTTCAATAAGCTCATTAGAGGTCCCTAGTCTAACTTCTATAGAATTATAAGGCTATAATAGAAACATTTACCAAAAGTGCTAGACCATTTTTCAGAATGATTTGGTGTCCTCAACACTGAAGAAAATCATTTTGGAACACATTTTCACAGATCACCTTAATTCAACTTGAACTAAATTCATTCATGAGAACTGCTGGGCTGTACATCTCAACTTATTTCTGCTTTGAATTTGCCTGCGATGGATACTGCTCGAGCTGCATGGATCATTGAGCAGAGAAGAACACTTCTGCCCTTCCTTGCCCTTCCTGATAATCAGAGGGAACTTATGACTTGTTACATGTTTCCATAATGAGGGCTTCAGAAATGGACGTTGCACATAGCCTGGGAAGGGGCAATAGAAAATGGTCTTCTGAGTCCTCTGGAGCTATTATTGTTTCTGTTGAGAGCTGTGGAGGATGTGGACAAGACAATGGAAGCAAACTCAGAGAAGCCGTTAGTCAGAGCTACACTCTCTGGGTCTGGGAGACACATATGAACCAGTCCCCAAACAAGGAATGCACGTTGCTCTCACCTATGCCATGCTGCCTTCAACTTGCTTATGAAGTCCAGCTTCTTGAGGGTCCTTCAGTCGCTGTCCTTTCAAATGAAATGCCTCTTAGGCCTCTATCCTAGGGTCTTTTCTCATTCTATTCACTCCTTCATCGCTTCTGTCATTTTGTATGTGGCAGTGGTTCCCAAATCATAGTTCTTGATCGGCTGTCCCTCGTGGGCTACAGACACAAGTATCTCTCTACCAACTGGACCAAAGTGCTTGGATGTCACATGGGCAGCTCAAACCTGACATGTCCAAATCTGAACTCAATATCTTGCTCTCTTCAAATATGCTCTTTTTCTGGATTCCCTGTGTTTATAGAAGGTCCCAACTGTCTTCCAAGTAGTCCAAGCCAGAACCTTGGTGTCCAAGTCAGCTATTGCTATAATAACACTGTGTAACAACCTACCTCAAAACTCAGTTAATACGTTCATTCTCCTGCCTGTAGGTCTAAAAGCTAACTATCATTTTATTTGATTGTGTGAGCTTGGCTGGGCAACTCTGCTTCCTCTGCAGATCAAGTAGCTTAGCTCAAGTTAATAGGATGTGGGTCCAGGTCTGGACCGCATGTGTAGACTCTGGGGCCCAGGCTAAAAAGGTAAATGGCTACCCTGAACGTTTTCTTCAGATGCTGCATTATTAGAGGGAAAGAGCCAACCAACCACACAAGGACATTTAAAGTGCTTGCTCACATTGCTCTGCTAACAGTCCATCAGCCAAAGCGAGTTTATGACCAAATCCAACATCAGCGAGGACGGAAGTAATATTTTCTCTCCAAGTAATTCAATCTATCAGACCCAGGCATCATTTTACATTATTCCTTCCCCTTACTGATACCCTACCACCACCTCTACCACTATCATTCCCAATCAATTACTAAGCCCTATTCATTCATTCTCTAAAAATTTCTAGAATCAGTGGTGCAGGACACTATCCTGCCTTGTCTGAATTTCCACCACAGCTTCCAGTTGGCCTTCCTGGTTCCAGGCCTGCCACCAATCCTATCTCCACATTGAAGCTAGAGTGACCACTCAAAATCTTTTATTTTTTCACTTAGTAAGTACGTACATTTTACCTCCTACTATGCACCAGGAACTACTCTCAACTCAAATCCAAGCCCTCAGGGAAGTTACATTTTAGTGACAGTAGGTGGGGAACCGGTAAATGGATGATGGATGATGTAGGTAGATGACAGATATAGATAGATAGATAGATTACGTAGTATATCAGATATTGGCAAATACTGTGAGAGAGGGAGGGAGCTGGGGGCAGGAGGTGGAGAATGTTAGGAGGGAGGACTGATCTTATAAATATAGGGTGAACAAAGGTCTGACTGAGAAACTGGCCTTTCCATAAAGGCTTATAAGAGGTGAGGGGAGGGGCTTCCCTGGTGGCGCAGTGGTTGAGAGTCCGCCTGCCGATGCAGGGTACACAGGTTCGTGCCCCGGTCCGGGAAGATCTCACGTGCCACGGAGCTGGCCCGTTAGCCATGGCCGCTGAGCCTGCGCGTCCGGAGCCTGTGCTCTGCAATGGGAGAAGCCCACGTACCACAAAAAAAAAAAAAAAAAAGTGAGGGGAATGGGATTTGGGGGCAAGACAGGTTTAAGTAGAATGTGCATGGAGACAAGGTGGGAGTGTGTCTGGGTGGCACACAGTGGGTGAGGGGGAAGGCTGTAGAAGTCAGAGAGGGTCTGGAACCACAAAAATGCAAACTATGATTCAGCTCCCCAGCTCAGCAGTACGTAAACACGAATAGAATTCAGACTCCTTAATGTGAGTTCCAAGGCCTTCCTTGACTTTATCTTCATTTACCTTTTAAATTCCAATTCTTATTTTACATTCTATGATCAAGCCATTTGGAACACCCTTCAGTTCTCTGAAGCTACACTGCTTTATCTCAACTCAGGATCTCTGAATGTATCTCTCCCTTAATCTGAAACACAAATCCCCCACCCCCTCCCCATCACAGCTTTGCCTGGCTCATTCTTCCTTTCACTTGTGTTCTTAGATTTCTCTGGGGAAACCCTCCCTGCCCTCCAAAAGCCATTTCCTGGTAGGATTTCCTCTAACAGAATGTCAAGGGCACACCGCACTAGCCATCTCTCTCAGCCCTCGTCACATTGTGCAATAACCACCTGCTTGTTGTCTGAACTCCCTATTCCTCACTAGACACTGTCTTCCTCACCATTGTAGGGAATCTTCCTGAAACAATGTATAGCATAGAGTGGGTACTCAGTATACATAGCATAAATAAATGTACAAAGATACTGTTCTAATAAGGAAAGTATTACACTCAAACTTGCTATAAGAAAATTATAAAGATTATCAGAGTTGGTAACATCATCATTAGTAGAAGGGCACAGATATCTGGCTTTCAAGTAGCTCAAGGCTGAGATCTAGCAACAATATACCATCTGCAAAGTGTTTATTTCCTATCACCCTTTTCCCAGTCTAGTGCTGACTGTCTCATTCCCACAGGCAGACAGTCAAATAATATCTGTTAGATCATCCCCAATGCAGTAGCAGGAAAGGTTTAAGAGTTGTGTCTCCCACTAGTATATACATCTAAACAGTCATTTCTTTAAGACAAAAATCTTCAAAACTTAAAGGATTTGCTTTTTAATGGTGGGATTTCAAGCACTGATAAAAAACACAATGAGAGATATTTGGAGAAAGCGAGAACTCCTTGGAAGATTTCAAATTACACCAGGTAAGTGGTCACCTATTCCACATACAGATAATAAAAATCAATCCCTGAAATTCTGTCTGTATTATATTTTACACAGTATTCATATACTCTACCTCCTTTGAACTTTGTAATGGAAATCATGGACCAATCTTATAGATGAGTATTGGGCCGCACCCGGCAGGCCTGCGAGCCCTGTAGTTGCCCATCCTCGAGACTGAAGAAAGAGCCCAGAGTCAGCAACAGAGACATCGATGGTTTAATGGATGGGGGATCTTACCTGTCTGAAACAAGGTCCTGGAGTGACACCCCACCATGTGGCAGAAGGCAGTCAAGACATGGCAACAGTCTCCTCTCCTGGCTCCTGGGGGGAGGGGGAGGTTACCAACATCAGATTGGCTCACCGGTTATCAGGGAAACTAGCAGAGGGGCATGCCCCTCACTGCCCCTTTGATAAGTTCTCAAGGTGTTCTGATCTAAAGGTTAGAACAATCACCAGCTGGGGCTAGGAGCAAGTGTGTAGGAAGGTCAGTCAGGTGAGTAGGGTGTAGGTGAAGAAGGCACTGGTCCAGCAGGGAATGGATAGAGAGCAAAAGAATAGCCATCTTGGGTGGCCTGATCATACAACAAGGAAAACAAAGGACTTAGGGAATAGCATAAAAGAACAATAGCATAAAAGGACAGACTATAGGCACAATGAAGCGAAAATTCAAACTGGAATTGAAAGCCTATACTTTTTCAAGGAGGGAGAGAGAAAGTTCGAGATGGAAGAATAAGAGAGAGATAGAATGAAATTTAATAATATGAGCCTAAATTAACTATCTGGGATGTGTGAATCTGTAACCTGCAATTCTGCAGTGTGGTCTTAGTTCTTGCATACCTCTCTTAGTGTGAGCGTTTGGTTGTGCTAAGTGCAACTCCTGTGTTTAAAATAATATTTTAATAATATTTCCTGTACCGTAACTCCAGAGCACAAGTTGATTTCTTTCAAAAGTGCTGTAACAGTAATTAAGAGCATAGACTCTGTAGCCTGATGACCCAAGTTCAAATCCTGGCTCTGAATTTTACTGATTTGTGACCTTGGCCAAGTTATTTAACCTCTCTGTGCCTCAATTTCTGTATCTATAAAATAAGCACACTAGCACCTTTGTCCCATAAGATTCTTGTGAGGATTACATGAGTTAGTATCTTCACAATGGTGCCTAAAATAGTCTGGTACACTGTAAGTATTTATAAAAGGATCAACTATTATTGTCTCCTGCTCAACTGAACAAATAACTGTCTAACACTGAAGAAGAAACTCTCCATGTTGGAAATATTGAAAGAAGCTTACACTGATCCCCAATGCAGCACATAATTCATTCTATGCTGTGTATTATGGGTGTGAGGCTGCCACAGCTAACACTCAGGAAATGCATGTGATTTTTTTTCACGTTACATTCAGGTGAAGAAACACGCTTTTAAAAAATGCCACCCTCTGGGTTTTTGTTTGTCTTTGGAGGGTCTTAGAATTGGAGGCGAAATGAGAATTTCAGCATTGAATCTGGGGATCTCATTCTAGAAATATACTGACTACCATCTGGATGGTGGAAGAATTTGTTTTAATTGTAATTTAAGAAAGAAGAGACCTTTATGAGCAATTCCATTTGATGAGGATTTTAGGACCCTAAACAAGGTGAAAACGACTCAACTGAAGAGACCTGGAAGTTTCCAAATGCCAAGGACCAGTTAAGAATGAAAAGCCATAATTCTAAGAACTCAAGAGTTAATTTAGGTTTCATTTTCTGAGGAACAGATGGTTCTTAATAAAGTTGCCTAGACAACAGCAGCTCAGTCTCAGGGCAACCGCCCCTATGATTTCTCACCGTCCAGCATCAGCTCACACCAACCCCATAAACAACTTCAAGGCCATTCAGGGCCCCTTGGAATGGCTTCTGGCTGCTGTTAGTAGACCCTTGTGGCTGCAGACAGAAGGATCGAACACATCTAATTCAGCCGACCCAAGGTGTGGGCAGGATGTAGGTCGCAATGCAGCAGCTGGTGCTTAGGAGGAATCTCATACGCATGATCAGCCACAGCTCGAGTCCCTCTCACAATAGACAAGGGAGGGCCACCTCCATGGAAAAATGCATTCTAAAGGGCACAAGACAATTTCACATAATTTTTACTTTTTTTCCTAAATATTTTTGAGTCTTTCATTTGTTTTTCTACAATGAGCGCTTTGTTTTTCTAAATGTCTACAATTATAAACATGAATATGTTTTAGAGTCTGGAGGTAATTAATATTTTCCTACATATGGAGGTGCTGATGGATACTATAAGGTACCTTCCAAACTGAAAAATTTGACTCCTACCTGTCTCCTTCATGGTATTTTATCACAATTGTATTCAGTTGCTGGATTATTTGCTTAATGTCTCCCTTCCCTTCTAGACAGTAGGACCCATGAAAGTGGAGACTACATGGACCTCTTACACCAATATGACATCTGTGCCTGGCGTGGTGTCTTGTACAGAGGTAGGACTCAAAAAGTGATTACTGTATTGAATGAATGCACTGCCATTAAAAAAATCATAAACGGTTTAAAATTATGGCTTTTTATGATAAATGTTATACGTGATTTTGAAGAAAGTCCTTCTCTTAATTATATAGGGAATCATTCTGACAAGCCCTTTAGGTGAGGCAGATAAAAGGCAACCATGAGGAAGAAGTAAGCAAATAATACAAATGATAATGTTTCAGATTTACATTGTAAGTATTCTGTATAAAGTGAGTATATGTTTCAGTGAATCTAAACCTACGCAGATTATGTTGGAATAAAGACAGATAGATAGAACACATAATAGGATATATGTATATATATATGGTTGCATAATAAATTACCCCAAAACATCAGCTTAAAACAACAAACACTTATTATGTTACAGTTTCTGTTGGTCAAAAATCTGGGGGCAGCTTAGCTGGGAGTTCTAGCTCAAGGTCTCTCATGAGATTACAGTCAAGGGATGGCTAGAGTTACAGTCATCTCAAGGCTATTTGATTGGGGCTGAAGTAGCCACTCTCATATATATATATGTGTGTGTGTGTATATATATATATAAAAAATGTGGTGTGGTGTAACCACCACCACAATCAAGATACAGTATATTTCCATCGCCGCCACAAAATTGTCTCATGCCTTTTTAAAGTCAATTCCTTCTCCCACTCCCAGACACGGACAACCACTGAAACGTTCTCTGTCCTATCTCTATAGTTTTGCCTTAAACTACATATAAATATTTATATGTAAACATAAATGAAATCATACAGTATTATACAATCTTTGCCTTGGGCTTCTTTCATTTTTTTATTACTGAGTAGTATCCCATTGTAGGGAATTTTATTCATTCACAAGTTGATGGACACTTGGGATGTTTTGGGCAATTATGACTAAAGCTGCTTAGACATCCATGTTCAGATCTTTGTATGGATAGCTTCAATTCTCTCAGGTAAATACCTAGGAATAGGATTGCTGTTGTGTTATATGGTAAGTATAGATTTAACCTTATAAGTTAAATCATTTTCCAAAGTGGCTGTACCATTTTGCATTCCTACTAGTAACACATTAGGGGTCCAGTGTCCCACAACCTGGCCAGCACTTGGTATTATCAGTTGGTGTTACAGCTGCTGTTTTCATCTCAGCCATTTCTGTCCAGCATGCAGTGGTACTCATTGTGGTTATTATTTGCACTTCTTTAATGACCAAAGTCTTTGTATTTGTTTGCCATCCTATCTCTTCTTTGGTAAAGTGTGCTTTTGCCCATTTTTTCCTTGATTATTTGTCTTGATCAGAGGCGAAGAAGAAACTACAGAAAGAGGAGAGTCAAAGGCTGATCCTTTCTTTGCCTCTCTAGAGTAAAAATTCAGAGAGGTTCAGCTGAGCCTGGCCAACCACAATACGGACTGCATAACTGGTATTCTGCACGGAGTATTAAGTAGGTCATAGCAGCTTAACCCTGGGAAACACAAACTCCCCGAAGTCACCTGGATCTTGCAGAGATATCTGCACTCCCATGATCACTGCAGCATTATTCACATTAGCCAAGATATGGGAACAACCTAAATGCCCATCAATGGATGAATGTTTAAAGAAAATGTGGTATATACATACAATGGAATATTATTCACCTCATAAAAGAAGGAAATCCTGCCATTTGTGACAACATGGATGAATCTAGAAGACATTATGCTAAATGAAATAAGCCAGTTACAGAAAGACAAATACTACATGATCTCACATATTTGGAATCTAAAATAGTCAAACTCATTAGAAACAGAGATTAGAATTGTGGTTGCTATGGGCTGGGAGGTGGGAGGGAAGAGGGAGGTGGTGATCAAAGAATACCAAGTTTCTGTTATTTAAGATAAAGAAGTTCTGGAGATCTACTCTATAAAACAGGGCTTATGACTAATAATACTAATAATATCAATAACATTTAGCAAAATTTAAAATATTGTATATTGCATATTTTAAATTTTGTTAAGAGGGCAGATCTTCTGTTAAATGCTCTTACCGCAAAAGGAAAATTTAAAAAAGTGGGTGGGAGGAAACTTTCGGAGGTGACGGATAAGTTTATAGCATTGATTGTGGTGATAATTTCACACATGTATACTTCTCTCCAAACACATGAGATTATATACATGAAATACCTACAGCTTTTGTACATCAATTATACCTCATTAAAATGGTTTAAAAGTAGAAGAAAAAAATGATAAGAAATCTAAGGTGTTCCAGAAGAACTGTATAGAGAAAATGGAGGAGAGAAAATCACCAAGTAAATAAGAAAAGAAAAATTAGCAGAATTGAAGGTCAAGTCTTCCCGATTGAAAAAAAGCCACTGAATGCCAATTAGTCTATTTCTTGGTTCAGCAGTGAAAACTACCTGCTGAGTGACAATAAGGTAAACAATGAAAGTTAACTTAAACAGAATTAACTACTGGGAAAATGGAGAGGGTGAAGGTGGAAGTATTGGTCTTGGTAAGCGTGTCAAGTTCTCCTCTTCACAACTGGCATCTTGGGGAAGATGGCTCTGGACCACCATGTCTTAGGGTTAACCTAGATCAACTAATAAAAACAGGAACAATTTACAATAATGTGCAACTAGCCAGTAATCTATACCTTGTAATTTCAGAAGGACTAGTTTTTTTCCCCTAATCTGTCGTGGATTAACATGTGGTCCTACCTTACATGACTAGTATGCAGATCACATCACCCACTGATGTGCTGGAGCTGGCTTGTGCTAGCCCAGGAGAGCTGATGGTTAAATTTTCAGCATCTGACATTACATTGGTGGCTTGAAATCAGCCATGATGGGAGTATTTACACCAGAAATCAGAAAACACTACAAATCAAAGCGAGGGTTTTTTTGTTGTTGTTAGCTTGTTTCTTCTAGAGAACCCGTCTACCTTACACCACTACAAACAATTCACCATGTAAGTCTAAAAACCCATAAAATGATCTACACCCTGTTCAGTGGGATGAGAGCAACAATGAATCATTGACTGTCGCAGCAATACCAAATTGCTATAGAAGTGTCTAAACGCTTTCTCTCAATTTTTGTACATGCCTGGTCTCAGGTAGCAAACGGTTTGCAGACTGACCCTGATTTCTAGGACACATTGAGCAGCATTGCTGTAGAGTATGTAAGTTCTCCCCACCACCCTTAACTCAATTTCAGCTATCTTAATATATTTCTTTGTAGTTCCTATGTTATCACACTTAATAAAACTTTAACATGTGCCCAAGGTCAATTTGCCTAAAAAGTTTTACTTTAAAAATATTTCATAAAATTAAGAAAATTAAATGAAATAAAAAAACTGAAATGTTTAGGGAAGTCTCCAGCATACAGTAAGTGTTCAATAAATATATCACGAGTAAATACTGTTGATAGATTATGAGCTGCTTAATGCAGGGACCTTGGTTTTTGTTTGGTTTTGGTTTCCTTTTATACGTATGCTCCTTAACACTTTGCAGGATGCTTGTCTCTTCATATGTGTCCAATATTTATTGACTAAATTAATGATGAAAAAATAAATGATTGTAATGCTTGTCCTCTTAAACTTAATATAGACACTGTTTCTACGTTGAAAGCAAAGCCACAAGGGGTGTTGGAGCCCAGGGATTTTGCAGACAGACCTCAACCTGCACAAATCCATTCTGAATATTTCCAAGCAAGCTGCCCATTTCCTGAATTTAGCCTTATGATGTGACAAAAGGAAACAATATGAGGATTTGTACTGAACTCAAATCTGAACTGAAAAGTAGTCTTATTTGACCCTCTGGTTTTTCCAAAGGAGGATGAGGTATGCAGGTACAAGGTGGAAAGTGACCTGGGCCCCACTCATCTCACTTGCCAAGTGAGAAAACTGGAGATTTTCCTTGTATCTCTTAAATTCTACTATTTTACATGGCTAACCAATTGATTGTGCAGAAGAATTCTTGCTCAAGAATAAAACTTAGCTGTGCTCTGTGGCATGAAGAAGTAAATAACATCAGAGTTTTTTTGATTAGAGGAAATGGATTAGATTTGCCGGTTTCTTAGTGTCATCAGGAAAGACTTTATGGAAGCGGGGCTCATTTGACACGTCTGACTCAAAGTTTGTGGGTGCCTGAGTATCTGGTGTTTCTCTCTCTGTTACCTTCTATGCCAGCCACCTATCATCATCAGGAAACAAGGTGCTAACTACCACGAGATTCAAGAAGTAGGACATGTTTGCAAAAAATATTTAGGGCCAGACATTTCAATGGCAACTGATGAACCACTGGAGGAATGCCATTCACCAAATTCAAGAAGGCCAAGAATTTGGCTTATAATTCATATATGAAAGCCATGGTTCTTAATCTCTTTGATGAAATCCATGGGCCCTTATCAGAAGGTATTTGGGCCCAAACTTTTGCATTAAATTTAAGCAAGTTCATAACCCCCAAAGCTAAACAGGTGACCCAGATTAAGAACCTCATATTTGGTTAAGTTGGGAGAACCTGGGGTGGCTTCCACATCAGTGTCCCTTGTTTGGGTGAAGAGTTTGAGCTAAGGCAGGAGTGATTTCTGTGTGCACAAAAGAGATGGGTGGAATGGACAAGAAGCATGGTCTCCTATAGAACTGGGTGAGCCAGGCTTATAGATAGGGTGATTTGTGAAAGACTATCCACCTGGGAGAGAGTTAAGAACCCTGGAACGTAATTCTGCTTACGCCTCCAAATGTCTGGGTGTTGTCATAATATTTTCTTTGGCCTTAGTTGTCTCATCTGAACAAGGATGGAAATTATCCAAGGATTTAGAAATTCTTTTAACTCTAAAATTCTATTATTTGGAGGTTCAAGATATGTAAAGAGTACAGGAAAGACACACATAATGGAGAAAAATTTTATGCCAAGAAGATGAACTTTGCAAAAGTTTGCCTGAGGGCTAAATTTCATATTCAGCATCACTGTGTTATAATGAGTCCTCAAATTATTTTTCCATTTTTTTTCCCCTAGAAGAACATCACTTCTATCTCTTACAGCAATCATTATAATCTCAATTTAGGAAAATACAAACAAACAAACAGTAGAAACCTTATACGGTACATCTACAATTCAAACTGCCTTGGATGAGACTGAGAAGGAAAAAAGCAATATAAACTTCCCAGTTTAAGAAGCCTATAATTAAGTCCATAGCCAACACACTGGCCAGCCTAGGTGAGTCAAAGCAGTTTGTCTGAAGTGCAGAGTGCAGAAGGATGACCACTAATTTGTGCTTTTCTAACTTGGCTCTTTGATTTGAATTTCCAGATTTAGAACTAGATCTGATTCTCTGTCTTCTAGTCTTCAGCTCCAGCCTCAACCTCCAAATCAAAAGTTCTATGTTTCAGAGGTGCAGTTAAAAGAAAACTGTTAGGTAGGTATCAGCCAATCAGAAAGAAAACTTTATGAGTTCCTCTGGCAAAACAAACTAAAAATAATGGTTTTGAACTTTTCCATAACTGTGTAAAGAATCAGGCAAACTTTTTCACATTTCTTGCCTTCTCCAAAAGATGATACCAGGGTTAACAAGAAGAATGTACTCACATAGTTGACTTGAAATTCTATCCAGTTGTGGGTGTGTACACACCTCACTGCTATAAACAATAACTTAGGCTTAGATTGACATTGCTTTGTCTTCTGAGAAACTCAGACCCTCTCTTCCCTCATATACTAGCCTTGGAACTTTAGTGAACTAGGTATTTCAGAAAATTTAAAATAAACAGGCTTCAAGTCCATGGAAAATAAGTATATCAATTAAATTTGTCTACCAGGTACCCAGACTCATGATCCATTCTGACCTTTAACCTTGCCCAGCTGCTCTGGGACATGGTAACTGGGATCGGCCTCTCTTCATATCATTACTAAATACCTAGTGTTACCTTCTCCAAGGGTATGCTTACTTACATAAATCCGTCTTTTAAAACCAGAATATGGGGGAAAAAATGTTACCATTCATCTACTATTTACCAAGCATTGCCATACACATTACCTCATTTAATCTTCACAGCATCTCTAAAAAATAATATCTTATAGGGAACTATATCCCAGTGAGACTAAATTACTTGTTCAAATTCTCTTACTTATTAAATAAAAGAACTAAGGTGCAAATCCATATATTCTAACTGCAAGTACATACTTCTTCCTTCTGGATCCAAATGTCTCCCTATACTATTGGGGCTTTCATCTGCAAAGAGTAGAGACTCAAGAAATCTTTAAAAGATGGGGCTTTAATTAAGGAAGTAGAATACTAGGATCGAAAATAGTTTGGGGTACTTATTCTCTCTGCATCTCTCACAGAACCCATGATTTCCCTCATTGAATGTGTTCTTCATGTGTGTCTCCTCCAAACTAGAAAATCTTCCACAATGTTCCCATCAAAAGTCTATAGACCCCTGACCTAATTAGCTAGCTAATAATCCAAACTCTCATTCTTATAATGACTTTTGCACCGGGACACCTATTGACTTACTGATTAGCCTATGGGTGGGCCACCTTTGGGGAAGTAACCACTCTTGGTCCAATCAGTGGCAGCTCCTGAGCAAAATTTCTTTCCTTGAGCAGCGGGTGTGGGTAGAATTGTTTCAGACAAAAACACATATTGGACACAGAGAGCAATGACTGCCATGCCTGTGTTCACTAAAGCTTTATTAGAGACAGGATAGCTAGAGGAAGACAGGGCATCTGATCCCCCTGTGTCCCCTGACATCACACATGTGCACAGCTAATCATCTCTATGAGTGCTTCCAGGCAGCCTGTTTATATAAGTAGGTTAATGGATGACCTCACACATTTTGCCTTTGCTGTATTCTGCTTTTTCCTCACCCTGGAGCCCCTTAAATCATCTATGCACTTAAAGCACATTTGCCATATCCATAACACAGACATTTTTAATGTATGAGCTAATTAAACATAATATATAAGAACTGATCCTAAAAAAACCTTTTATTGATTTCTCTGTTGCCATAGGGTACCATTGCTGTTTTCAACCAATATACTTTTATATAGTCTTTGCCTGAAAGCTGTCTTTGATTCATGTTGCTCTGATAAGTAAACCCTCTCTTATAATCTAATGAATACCACAAATCTAAAATGCTAATGATTGGATCTTTATCTTGATAAATGATAATATTTTGAGAAATTAGATCAAAATGTCTGATTCTGCTAGATTGATAAATGGACAGTTTATCTTTTCAAATGCTCACAACTGACTCATTTCTCTCTGAAATTATATATTCTGACTCTAAAATCTCCCCCTTTAAAAGTGGCATTCCGTGTATAACATGTGTGAGGTATGCCAACATATCACGTGGTGTGTGGACAAGTATGTGTACTTATATAAGTGCCACATGGCCACTGTAAATCTCCATAGCTTTCTCCCTACCATGTACCAGAAGTAGTTGGAGTTCCATTTGCTTCTACACAGTTCTCCCTGATTCTTTTTTTCTTCTTCTCTGTCTTTGGTAGCCCTTGAATTTGGTATCTGCCATGATTCCCTCCATATTTCTGCCCCTCACAGAAACACAAAAGTGTACTCTGTACCACACTTGCCTCCACACACACACCTCTCCCCTAAAGAGAAGGCACTGAATACTATCATGGCTGTCCTTGATAATGAGGACTCAGGAGGTCTCAGTGGCCTCCTGGAGCGGTGGCTTATTGTGGTGTAGTGGTTTGCAAATTGTGATCTTAGACCTTTCATTCTATAGCACTACCCCTTAAAAGGGGGGAATCTCTAGCAGAAAGGACTTACTTTCTCAATTACCTCCATTTCAAATGAGAGTTTTTAAAGAAAACTTTTAAAAATAGGCATTTGTCTTTGTATGGTTTCCCAGAACCAGACTCTGAAATGGTGATTTCATATAAAGTAAGCAAGGGGCAACCTAAATGTCCATTGACAGAGGCATGGAAAAAGACGATGTGGTACATGTACACAAAGGAATATTACTCAGCCATAAAAAAGAATGAAATAATGCCATTTGCAGCAACATGGATGGACCTAGAGATAAGAGGTAAGTCTGACAGAGAAAGACAAATATCATATGATATCACTTATATGTGGAATCTAATAAAGAAAAATGATACAAATGAACTTATTTACAAAACAGAAAGAAACTCACAGATCTCAGAATCAAACTTATGGTTACCAAAGGGGAAACGTTCAGGGAAGTGATAAATTAGAAGTTTGCGATTAACATATACATACTACTATACCTAAAATAGATAACTAACAAGGACCTACTGTATAGCACAGGGAACTCTACTCAATGTTCTGTAATAACCTATATGGGAAAAAAATCTGAAAAATAATATATATATATATATATTTTTTTCTTATATGACTGATTCACTTTGCTGTACATCTGAAACTAACATTTGTTAGTTTCACATTTTAACATTGTTAAATCAACAATACAGCAATAAAAATTTTTATAAAGTGGTCTGCAAGTGCAGGCAAAGTGGCTCCAGCCTGATACAAGTCCTTTAAAGACAGCCATAGGTGTGAGTTGTTAGAATAAGAGTCCTCTAGCAAGGAAGAGTGCACGGATGACAAAAGGGACCCAAAGGGTCTAGGCACAGCAGCAGTGGATCCATCACAGCTTCCTCCTGCTAAATCCCCAGATATGTCCAGTCTTCATTTCACTTTTTTTCTCAGAGATGTTCTCACTGAAAACTCCCTTCTTGAAACAGTCTTTTCCTTTGGCTTTGGTGACATTGTTGTCTCTTGATCTTTTTACTGCTCTCGCCCATCCGTTTTGCAAGCTCACCTAACTCTACTCTGACAATTCATTGTAGAGGTCCTCAAGGCTTTGTTCTAGGCTCTCTTCCTTCTCTACACTTGTTCTCTCTTTGGTCTCATCCTGTGGATTTAATTCTCCCTCATAGGCAGATGTGTTAAATGATGATATCTGCAAACTAGATCTTTACCATGATTTTGAGATATGCAGTGAATAAAATGGTCTTCTTTTAATTCTGATACCACAAACCAAATATGCCCCCAAACCATGGTCATTCCTTGACAATCATATATCTTTCTTATCTTCTCAGTGCCACCACCATTCATCAGTCTGTACAAATCTGAACCAATGCTATCTCTAAACATTCTCCTATTCTGCTCACTTACCTCCTAAAGAAATCTAAAACCTGTCCTCTTCAACATCTATAATACTGCCACTATAGTCTAAACTTCTGTAATCTCCTGTAGTATTATTTAATAGCCTATTAACTAGTTCAACCACTTCTACTCCCTCTAACCAATCCAGTATACCTTCCCCAGTAGACTGCAATCACTGTGAGGCCAGGCACCCATGCTTACATTGTTTCATTAGATAAACTTTATATTTTAAAACAGTTGAAATTGACAGAAAAAGTTGCAAAGATAAGACAGAGAGATTTCCCATAAACTCTCACCCAATTTCCACTATTATTAACAACTTACATTAGAATGGTACATTTGTTACAACTAATGAACCAATATTGATACATTATCATTAACTAAAGCCCATAGTTTGTTCACAGTTCTTGTTTTTACTAACATGTTTTCCCATTCCAGTATGCCTTCCAGGATATCACATTAGATTTAGTCATCATGTCCCCTTAAACTGTGACAACTTTTTTTTGTCTGTAACTATATTTCAGACATCCCTTATTTTAGTGACCGTAACAGTTTTGAGTATTACTTGTCAGGTATTTTGTAGAATATCCTTCTACTGAGATTTGTTTGATGTTTCTAACATGATTACATGGGAGTTATAGGTTTTTGGGGAGGTAGGGAGGAAAACCACAATGGTAGAGTCATTTGCGTCCCATCAAATCAAGGGTATATACTATCCGTATGATTTACTAGAGTTGATGTTGACCTTGATCACCTTGACTGAGGCATCTGTATCACTTTTCTAAAATGTACAGTGATTCTTGTTTGCCCTTTTCCATGCTGTACTCTTTGGAAGGAAGTCACAATGTATAGTCCACACCTAAGGAGTGGAGAGTTATGTTCCATCTCTGAGGGTGGGGTAGCTACAGAAACTATTTGGAATTCTGTTCAGGAGATGTCTCTCTTCTCAATTTATTTATTTATTCATTTATTTATATTAGTACAGACTCATGGACACTTATTTTACACTTTAGGCTTTAATCCAATGCTACTTTATTGTTGTTCAGTGTTTCCATCTTTGGTCATTGGGAGCTCTTTCAAGTTGGTTTCTGTGTCCCTTTGATGTATTCCCACCACTATATTTTGTTTCTTTTCTCTTTAAGCACTTTTGTACTTCTTGACACTCTAAGATCTAGTTTATCTTGCATATTTTCTGCCACAGTCCTAGAATCAGCTGTTTTTCCAAGAAGCCCTGATTTCTTGATTGTAGAATGGTATTAGAAACAAAGATCTGATGGGGCTTCCCTGGTGGCACAGTGGTTTAGAATCTGCCTGCCAATGCAGGGGACACGGGTTCGAGCCCTGGTCTGGGAAGATCCCATATGCTGTGGAGCAACTAAGCCCGTGAGCCACAATTGCTGAGCCTGCGTGCCACAACTACTGGAGCCTGTGTGCCTAGAGCCCGTGCTCTGCAACAAGAGAAGCCACTGCAATGAGAAGCTCGTGCACCACAACAAAGAGTAGCCCCCACGTGCCACAACTAGAGAAAACCCGTGTGCAGCAATGAAGACCAAACGCAGCCAAAAATAAATAAAATAAAATAAATAAATTTATTAAAAAAAAAACAAACAGAAACAAAGATCTGAGAGCTAGATGTGCTCATTGTGACTGAATTGTCGTTACCTGTGGATCTTTTCCTCTGACAGAGCAAGGGTATGTATGTTCGTATCCTAACTAGTGTATATGCATATATCTGTAAATGTTTATGTATGTAACCATCTATATCGATAGTAAGTTATAAACATGAGTTCATACGGATGTCTCCAACTCTCATCCATGATCATATGGATCATTATGGTATTCCCCTCATGCTTATCTGTAAAATCTCACTGCAACAATAAAAACCCCGGCTCCCACTAGCTTTCATCCATCTAGTACTCAATTGTTCAATTCCAGTATACACGTATAGAATTATCAGCCTTTTTAACCCATACTGGAGTACAGTGCTTATGTACACTTCATTTTGCCTTTAGTTTTACAGACTCCATTTATTTCCCAAGTTACTTAGGTCAGTACCTTTATCTCTCACTCCTCATGATTAAACTTTTATCATCATTCTCACTATAGGTTAACACCATCCTGCCACAGAGTAAGTGACTAACAAGTAATTGTTGCCTGGTTGAAAGAATGAAAGAATTTAATTTGAAAACTTTCAACTGCTTAAGAAAGAAGAAGAGAAAGAGGAAGAAGGAGCTTCAAGATGGCAGAAGAGTAAGACACGGAGATCACCTTCCTCTGCACAAATACATCAGAAATACATCTACATGTGGAACAACCCCTTCTGAGCACCTACTGAACGCTGGCAGAAGACCTCAGACCTCCCAAAAGGCAAGAAACTCCCCACGTACCTGGGGAGGGCAAAAGAAAAAAGAAAAAACAGAGACAAAAGAAGAGGGATGGGACCTGCACCAGTGGGAGGGAGCTGTGAAGGAGGAAAGCTTTCCACATACTAGGAAGCCCCTTCGCGGGCGGAGACTGCGGGTGGCGGAGCGGGGAGCTCCGGAGCCACGCAGGAGAGCGCAGCCACCGGGGTGCGGAGGGCAAAGCGGAGAGATTCCCGCACAGAGGATCGGTGCCAACTGGCACCCACCAGCCCGAGAGGCTTGTCTGCTCCGCCGGGGCGGGCGGGGCTGGGAGCTGAGGCTCGGGCTTCGGTCGGAGCGCCGGGAAAGGACTGGAGTTGGCAGCGTGAAAAAAGCCTGACGGGGGTTAGTGCACCACGGCTAGCCAGAAGGAAGTCCGGGAAAAGGTCTGGAGCTGCCGAACAGACAAGAGACTTTTTCTTGCCTCTTCGTTTCCTGGTGCGCTAGCAGAGGGGATTAAGAGCGCTGCTTAAAGGAGCTCCAGAGACGGGCGTGAGCCGCGGCTATCAGCGTGGACCCCAGAGACGGGCATGAGACGCTAAGGCTGCTGCTGCCGCCACCAAGAAGCCTGTGTGCGAGCACAGGTCACTATCCATACCCCCCTTCCGGGGAGCCTGTGCAGCCTGCCACTGCCAGGGTCCCGGGATCCAGGGACAACTTCCCCGAGAGAACGCACGGCGCGCCTCAGGCTGGTGCAACGTCACACTGGCCTCTGCCGCCGCAGGCTCGCCCCGCATCCATACCCGTCCCTCCCCCCGGCCTGAGTGAGCCAGAGCCCCCGAATCAGCGGCTCCTTTAACCCCGTCCTGTCTGAGCGAAGAACAGACGCCCTCAGGCGACCTACGTGCAGAGGCAGGTCCAAATCCAAAGCTGAGCCCCGGGAGCTGTGCGAACAAAGAGAAAGAGAAATTTCTCCCAGCAGCCTCAGGAGCAGTGGATTGAAGCTCCACAATCAACTTGATGTGCCCTGCATCTGTGGAATACCTGAATAGACAATGAATCATTCCAAATTGAGGAGGTGGACTTGGAGAGCAACGATATATATATATATTTCCCTTTTTCCCTTTTTGTGAGCGTGTATGTGTATGCTTCTGTGTGTGATTTTCTCTGTATACTTTGCTTTTACCATTTGTCCTAGGGTTCTGTCTGTCCTTTTTTTTTTCCTTTTCTTTTTTTTACTTAAAAATTTTTTTTCTTAATAATTATTCTTTATTTTAATGACTTTATTTTACTTTATCTTCTTTCTTTCTTTTTTTCCTCCCTTTTATTCTGAGCCTTATGGAGGACAGGCTCTTGGTGCTCCAGCCAGGTGTCAGGGCTGTATCTCTGAGGTGGGAGAGCCAACCTCAGGACACTGGTCCACAAGAGACCTCCCAGTTCCACGTAATATCAAACGGTGAACATCTCCCAGAGATCTCCATCTCAATGCCAAGACCCAGCTCCACTGAACGACCAGCAAGCTACAGTGCAGGATACCCTATGACAAACAACTAGCAAGACAGGAACACAACCCCATCCATTAGCAAAGAGGCTACCTAAAATCATATTAAGGCCAAAGACACGCCAAAGCAAACCACCAGACGTGGACCTGCTCACTAGAAAGACAAGATCCAGCCTCATCCGCCAGAACACAGGCACTAGTCCCCTCCACCAGGAAGCCTACACAACCCACTGAAACAACTTTAGCCACTGGGGACAGACACCAAAAACAATGCAAAATACGAACTTGCAGCCTGCAAAAAGGAGACCCCAAACACAGAAAGTTAACCAAAATAAGAAGACAGAAAAACACACAGCAGATGAAGGAGCAAGGCAAAAACCCACCAGACCTAACAAATGCAGAGGAAACAGGCAGTCTACATGAAAAAGAATTCAGAATAATGATAGTAAAGATGATCCAAGATCTTGGAAATAGAAGGGAGAAAATACAAGAAATGTTTAACAAAGACCTAGAAGAACTAAAGAGCAAACAAACAGTGATGAACAACAAAATAAATGAAATTAAAAATTCTCTAGAAGGGATCAATAGCAGAATAACTGAGGCAGAAAAATGGGTAAGTAACCTGGAAGATAAAATAGTGGAAATAACTACTGCAGAGCAGAATAAAGGAAAAAGAATGAAAAGAATTGAGGACAATCTCAGAGACCTCTGGGACAACATTAAATGCAGCAACATTCGAATTATAGGGGTCCCAGAAGAAAAAGAAAGGGACTGAGAAAATATTTGGAGAGATTATAGTTTAAAACTTCCCTAATATGGGAAAGGAAATAGTTAATCAAATCCAGGAAGCGCAGAGAGTCCCATACAGGATAAATCCAGGGAGAAACACGCCAAGACACATATTAATCAAACTATCAAAAATTAAATACAAAGAAAAAATATTAAAAGCAGCAAGGGAAAAATAACAAATAGCACAAAGGAATCCCCATAAGGTTAACAGATGATCTTTCAGCAGAAACTCTGCAAACCAGAAGGGAGTGGCAGCACATATTTGAAGCGATGAAGGAGAAAAACCTACAACCAAGATTACTCTACCCAGCAAGGATCTCTTCAGATTTGACAGAGAAATGAAAAGCTTCACAGACTAGCAAAAGCTAAGAGAATTCAGCACCACCAAATCAGTTTTACAACAAATGCTAAAGGAACTTCTCTAGGCAGGAAACACAAGAGAAGGAAAAGACCCACAAAAATAAACCCAAAACAATTAAGAAAATGGTAATAGGAACATACATATCGATAATTACCTTAAATGTAAATGGATTAAATTCTCCAACCAAAAGACATAGATTGGCTGAATGGATACAAAATCAAGACCCGGATATATGCTGTCTACAAGAGACCCACTGCAGACGTAGGGACACATACAGACTGAAAGAGAGGGGATGGAAAAAGATATTCCATGCAAATGGAAATCAAAAGAAAGCTGGAGTAGCAATTCTCATATCAGACAAAATAGACTTTAAAACAAAGACTATCACAAGAGATAAACAAGGACACTACATAATGATCAAGGGATCAATCCAAGAAGAAGGTATAACAATTGTAAATATCTATACACCGAACATAGGAGCACCTCAATACATAAGACAAATACTAACAGTCATAAAAGGGGAAATCAACAGTAACAGTATCATAGTAGGGGACTTTAACACCCCACTTTCACCAATGGACAGATCATCCAAAATGAAAGTAAATAAGGAAACACAAGCCTTAAATGATACATTAAACAAGATGGACTTAATTGATATTTATAGGACATTCCATCCCAAAACAACAGAATGCACTTTCTTCTCAAGTGCTCATGGAACAGTCTCCAGGATAGATCATATCTTGGGTCACAAATCAAGCCTTGGTAAATTTAAGAAAATTGAAATCCTATCAAGTATCTTCCGACCACAACGCTATGAGACTAGATATCAATTACAGGAAAAAATCTATAAGAAATACAAACACATGGAGGCTAAACAATATACTACTTAATAACCAAGGGATAACTGAAGAAATCAGAGGCAGAGGGTTATGTACCAGATGAAGGAACAAGATAAAACCCCAGAAAAACAACTAAATGAAGTGGAGATAGGCAACCTTCCAGAAAAAGAATTCAGAATAATGACAGTGAAGATGATCCAGGACCTCGGAAAAAGAATGGAGGCAAAGATCAAGAAGATGCAAGAAATGTTTAATGAAGACCTAGAAGAATTAAAGAACAAACAAACAGAGATGAACAATACAATAACTGAAATGAAAACTACACTAGAAGGAATCCATAGAAGAATAACTGAGGCAGAAGAACGGATAAATGACCTGGAAGACAGAACGGTGGAATTCACTGCTGCTGAACAGAATAAAGAAAAAAGAATGAAAAGAAATGAAGACAGACTAAGCGACCTCTGGGACAACATTAAACGCAACAATTCACATTATAGGGGTCCCAGAAGGAGAAGAGAGACAGAAAGGACCCGAGAAAATATTTGAAGACATTATAGTCAAAAACTTCCCTCACATGGGAAAGGAAATAAGCACCCAAGTCCAGGAAGCGTACTGAGTCCCATACAGGATAAATCCAAGGAGAAACATGGTGAGACACATAGTAATCAAACTGGCAAAAATTAAAGACAAAGAAAAATTATTGAAAGCAGCAAGGGAAAAATGACAAACAACATACAAGGGAACTCCCATAAGGTTAACAGCTGATTTCTCAGCAGAAACTCTACAAGCCAGAGGGCAGTGGCATGATACAATTAAAGTGATGAAAGGGAAGAACCTACAACCAAGATTACTCTACCCGGCAAGGATCTCATTCAGATTCCATGGAGAAATCAAAAGCTTTACTGACAAGCAAAAGCTAAGAGAATTCAGCACCACCAAACCAGCTCTACAACAAATACTAAGGGAACTTCTCTAAGTGGGAAACACAAGAGAAGAAAAAGACCTACAAAAACAAACCCAAAACAATTAAGAAAATGGTCATAAGAACATACATATCGATAATTACCTTAAACGTGAATGGATTAAATGCTCCAACCAAAAGACACAGGTTTGCTAAATGGATACAAAAACAAGACCCATATATATGCTGTCTACAGGAGACCCACTTCAGATGTAGGGATGCATACAGACTGAAAGTGAAGGGATGGAAAAAGATATTCCATGTAAATGGAAACCAAAAGAAAACTGGAGTAGCAATACTCATATCAGATAAAATAGACATTAAAATAAAGAATGTTACAAGAGACAAGGAAGGACACTACATAATGATCAAGGGATCAATCCGAGAAGAAGATATAACAATTATAAATATATATGCACTCAACACAGGAGAACCTCAATACATAAGGCATCTGCTAACAGCTCTAAAAGAGGAAATCGACAGTAACACAATAATAGTGGGGGACGTTAACACCTCACTTACACCAATGGACAGATCATCCAAAATGAAAATAAATAAGGAAACAGAAGCTTTAAATGACACAATAGACCAGATAGATTTAATTGATATTTATAGGACAGTCCATCCAAAAACAGCAGATTACACTTCTCAAGGGCACATGGAATATTCTGCAGGATAGATCACATCTTGGGTCACAAATCAGCCTCAGTAAATTTAAGAAAACAGAAATCATATCAAGCATCTTTTCTGACCACAATGTGATGAGATTAGAAATGAATTACAGGAAAAAAAACGTAAAAAACACAAACAAGTTGAATAAAGAACATTTTAGAAATGAAAAAAAAAAAACCCGACAAACACACGGAGGCTAAACTATATGTTACTAAATAGCCAAGAGATCACTGAAGAAATCAAAGAGGAAATCAAAAAATACCTAGAGACAAATGACAAGAAAACACGACGATCCAAAACCTATGGGATGCAGCAAAAGCAGTACTACGAGGGAAGTTTATAGCTATACAAGCCTACCTCAAGAAACAAGAAAAATCTCAAATAAACAATCTAACCTTACACCTAAAGGAACTAGAGAAAGAAGAACAAACAAAACCCAAAGTTAGCAGAAGGAAAGAAATCATAAAGAACAGAGCAGAAATAAATGAAATAGAAACAAAGAAAATAATAGCAAAGATCAATAAAACTAAAAGCTGGTTCTTTGGGAAGATAAACAAAATTGATAAACCATTAGCCAGACTCATCAAGAAAAAGAGGGAGAGGGCTCAAATCAATAAAATTATAAATGAAAAAGGAGAAATTACAACAGACACCGCAGAAATACAAAGCATCCTAGGAGACTACTACAATCAACTGTATGCCAATAAAATGGACAACCTGGAAGAAATGGACAAATTCTTAGAAAGGTATAACCTTCCAAGACTGAACCAGCAAGAAATAGAAAATATGAACAGACCAATCACAAGTAATGAAATTGAAACTGTGATTTAAAATCTTCCAACAAACGTAAGTCCAGGACCAGATGGCTTCACAGGTGAATTCTATAAAACATTTAGAGAAGAGCTAACATCCATCCTTCTCAAACTCTTCCAAAAATTGCAGAGGAAGGAACACTCCCAAACTCATTCTATGAGGCCACCATCACCCTGATACCAAAACCAGACAACGATACTACAAAAACAGAAAATTACAGACCAATATCACTGATGAATACAGATGCAAAACTCCTCAACAAAATACTAGCAAACAGAATCCAACAACACATTAAAAGGATCATACACCATGATCAAGTGGGATTTGTCCCAGGGATGCAAGGGTTCTTCAATATATGCAAATCAATCAGTGTGATACACCATATTAACAAACTGAAGAAGAGAAACCATAAGATCATCTCAATAGATGTAGAAAAAGGTTTTGACAAAATTCAACACCCATTTATGAGAAAAACTCTCCAGAAAGTGGGCATAGCGGGAACCTACCTCAACATAATAAAGGCCATATATGACAAACCCACAGCAAACATCATTCTCAATCGTGAAAAACTGAAAGCATTTCCTCTAAGATCAGGAACAAGAGAAAGATGTCCACTCTCACCACTATTATTCAACATAGTTTTGGAAGTCCTAGCCACAGCAATCAGAGAAGAAAAAGAAATAAAAGGAATACAAACTGGAAAAGAAGAAGTAAAACTGTCACTGTTTGCAGATGACATGATATTATAGATGGAGAATCCTAAAAATGCCACCAGAAAACTACTAGAGCTAGTCAATGTATTTGGTAAAGTTGCAGAACAGAAAATTAATGCACAGAAATCTCTTGCATTCCTATACACTAATGATGAAAAATCTGAAAGAGAAATTAAGGAAACAGTCCCATTTACCATTGCAAAAAAAAGAATAAAATACCTAGGAATAAACCTACCTAGGGAGACAAAAGACCTGTATGCAGAATACTATAAGACACTGATGAAAGAAATTAAAGATGATACCAACAGATGGAGAGATATTCCATGTTCTTGGATTGGAAGAATCAACACTGTGAAAATGAATATACTACCCAAAGCAATCTACAGATTTGATGCAATCCCTATCAAATTACTAATGGCATTTTTCACAGAACTAGAACAAAAAACCTTAATATTTGTGTGGCGACACAAAAGACCCTGAATAGCCAAAGCAGCCTTGAGGGAAAAAAACGGAGCTGGAGGAATCAGTCTCCCTGACTTCAGACTATGCTACAAAGCTACAGTAATCAAGACGATATGGTACTGGCACAAAAACAGAAACGTAGATCAATGGAAGAGGATAGAAAGCCCAGAGATAAACCCATACACCTATAGTCAACTAATCTATGACAAAGGAGCCAAGCATATACAATGGAGAAAAGACAGCCTCTTCAATAAGTGGTGCTGGGAAAACTGGACATCTACATGTAAAACAATGAAATTAGAAAATTCCCTAACACCATACACAAAAAAAACCTGAAAATGGATTAGAGGGGGCCTCAGGGGAGAAAGTTCTCTGCCAACGAGTGGCACACTGAAGGAGTAGAGTGCTGAGGGCCATCAGTCAACTGCATTCCATGCAGCTGGGTGCAAGTCCTTTTAAAAAAGGGAATCTGACCAGCCCATCTCTACGTTTACCACACCTTTTAAGTCATATACATATATCATATATACATATAGAGAGATTGTGAGAGAGAGAAGGAGCATATTAACCAACACTGCAGTGCTCTGTTTATCAGTAAAAATAGTAGCATGCATCCTTGTCATATTCCTGACCTTAAAGGAAATATGTCCAAAGTTTCTTCATTAAGTATGATATTTGCTGTAGGCCTTTGCTGGATAACCTTTATCAAGATTAAAAATTTTTTACCTTTTGTTTCTAGTTTTCTAAGGTTTTCTATTTTAGTTTTTAATAATAATAGTTGTTGAACTTTCAGCTGCTTTATTTGCGCCTATTAATAGAATCATGTGTTTTTCTCTTTTATCTTGTAACAAGGAAAATAGTATCAATACATTTTCTGACTTGAACTGTTATTGCATTCTTGGGATAAATCCTTCCTGATCACGATATATATGTGAGCATTTATCCTCAGGTACTTAGTATTTCATTAAGGATTTTTTTCGTTTATATACATATATAAAATTGGCTTTACCTTTCTTTTTTGGACTTTGTTCACTTGGTCAGATTGCCCTCTCTTTGTTTATTCTGAGAAAACCTTCATTTAAAAAAAAGATGATCTGTTCCTTGAAAATTTTATAGAACTCAACTATAAAGTTATCAGGGTTTAGTCTTTTTGAAAACCAATGTTTTGATTTCCATTTAAATTCCACAAATGTTTATCAGGCTATGCAGATTTTCTACTAAATATTGTAAGTATTATTTTTATATTTCTTCCAAAAGTTTATCTATATTAATTAGGTTTGCAAATGAATTGTTATATTGTTTTTCTTGCTTTATATATGTAGATATTTCTCCCTTTTAATACACTAAATATCTGTATCAATTTTTTTCCCTGTCTTGCCAAAGTTTTTCTATTTCCTATTCTTTCTAAAGAATCAGCTTAATTTGTGCATCATCTTTAGCAGTTCCTTTTGTTTTATTTCTTGGTTTATATGCTTAACTTGAATATTTCCTTCTTACATTTTGCTTTTTCTAGTTTTTGGTATAGCGAGCTTAGATCATTTGCTTTCACTGTTTTATTGTTATTGTTGTTTGTTAGTTTTCTATTGTATGAATTCAAGCCAATAACTGATAGCAGCTTTAGCTGCGTTTTAAAAAGTTGACTTGTCGTGCTATAGTTATCATTAGGCTATAGGGTTTAAAATTTTAGTTTTTTTTTTTTAATTGAACTTTCTTAGTAAAAAGCATATTTGAATTAAAGAAAAATGGGATTTTTTGTCAGCTATCAATTTTAAACTTTATAGCCTCTGGTTGGGGAACATGTTCTTCACATCCTCCCTCCTTCCTCATTGAGCAGTCTTAGCTTCCTTCTCAGAAATCATTTGACCGTATATGCAAGAGTTAATTTCTGAGTTCTCTATTCTATTCCATTGGTCTGTATGTTTGTCTTTATGCCAGTACTACTCTGTTTTGATTACTCTAGTTTTGCAGCAAAAATTTAAATCTAGACGTGGAACTCAACTCTTTGTTCTTTTTCAAGATTATTTTGGCTATTCAGGGTCCCTTGGAATAAGAATTTTGGAATGGATTTTTCTATTTCTGCAAAAAAAATATTGTTGGGATTTTGATAAAGATTCCACTAAATCTGTAGATTGCTCTGGGTATTATCAACATCTTAACAATGTTAAGTCTTTCAATCTGTGAAAAGAGATGTCTTTATTTACATTCTCTTTAACTTCTTTCAGCAATGTTTTGTAGTTTGCAGTGTACAAGTCTTTCACCTTCTTGTTTAAGTTCATTCCGAAACATTTTATTCATTTCAATGCTATTGTAAATTGAATTGTTCTTCTTAAATTCCTTTTCAGGTTATTCATTGTTAGTGTATAAAAATGTAACTGATTTTTGCACACTGATTTGTGTCCTACTACTTTACTGAATTTGTCTGTTAATTACAACAATTGTAGGGGAAATATTAGGGTTTTCTGTATATAAGATGATGTGATCAGTGAACAGAGAGAATTTTACTTTTTCTGTTCCAATTTGGATGCCTTTTATTTCTTTTTCTTGCATAATTGCTCTGGTAAGAACTTTTAATACTATGTTGAGTAGAAGTGGTAAAAGAGGGCATCCTTGAATTGTTCTTATCTTAAAGGAAAAGTTTTCTTTCTTTCCCAGGGCTTGCTCTTTGTTTGTTCTGTTTGTTCAGTTGTTGTGGGATGGATCTGTGCCAAGAGTCAGACTGAGGTGTAAACTCACAGGCTTTTCAGGTCTTTTCTGAGCCTCTGCCTTTCCCTGGGATAAATGGCGTCCTAACTTCCCCTACGCATGCAGTTGGTTTTGAATGTCCTGATCTTTATATGTCTGGCTCCCAAAAGAAGGAAAAGGGGGAAATGAAGGCGGGGAAAAACACAGTGCTGGCCCTTTAAATTCTCTGGAAGCCGCTTCAGTCAGCGTTTCAAAATAATTACATCAGATACATTCTGCCAGTATGGTTAGGTAGGGGAGTATGATTAGGAAGGGGAGACAGATTCCCACCACTTCTTATTCCACCATCTTCCCTGATGTGTAAGACTTACAATTTAAAAATTCAATTAATTTTTCTACTTTTTTTGTACCTCAGGTGCAAAGATTTTGATTAATTACAATTCTTGGTTCATAACACATTATAACTTTTTCTATGCAAGACACTCTTTTATTTGCTGGTTTACCTTTTTTTGATCTATCTATATATTCTCTTATTTATATACCATATAGTGGACACTTTGGAGCCTTCCATCCAGTGCAAGACCTAGAAAATTATCAATAACTTGCATCTCCTGATATTTTCTTTTTCTACTCCTTACTATGTGGTCTAATATGTCATCAATTACTGTGACTATTATAATTTCAAAGGATGAAGTTTTTGTGTTTACTGATTTAAAATTTTATATTTAGCTTTTAAATTGAATTTATTGTGTTATTCCAGTGTTATTTATCCTACCTTATTATTTTTTTTGCTTGATCTAACAGTTACCAAGAAGGCCATATTAAAATCTGTAATTGCAATTACTAGTTTATCTATCTCCCCATAATTTTGTCAATTATCACTTTATATTTGAGTCTGTGGGGGAGCTTGCATATGTTTTATTTTGATTTATTATTCCAGTTTTCCATTTCTGAGTATATAACAGTAGATATATGCCTTTCTCTGTCTATATAACAGATAATCTCCCTTCATCTAATTTTGTCAGAATTATTTCATTTCTGATATGCCTGGTATATCTTTTCCATTCTTTTTTTTTTTTTTCTTGGACCCTGGATTCTACCTCAGCCAGTTTCTGATTAAAACTGAAGTGGATTTAGCCCCTACCTGGCTTCTGAATAACTAGGTTTTTTTTTTTTCTTGCTTTTTATTTCTATAATTAATTACTTTTAATTGACATTTATTATGCATTTATTTTCCAATTATACTTTCTTGGAGTCTTTTTTTTTATTTTTTACATCTTTATTGGAGTATAATTGCTTTACAATGGTGTGTTAGTTTCTGCTTTATAACAAAGTGAATCAGTTATACATATACATATGTTCCCATGCCCAGAGGCCAGACCATCTTATTCTGAAAGTGCTTCACAATATTTTTATCTTATTTGGTAAACTTGTTTTGAAGCACATTAACCTTTGTTTCCCTTTTATGGAAATTCTAAGATTCTAGGGAAGGAAGGAAGTCTCTACTTGTTCTCCAACTGGTCTAAAACTAGATGTCAACTTTCTATTACTTGTACTATAAGACATCTTTATTTGCAATTAATTGATTACATCCCCCTTTCCTTCTAGTATTTGAGGACAAGAGTCATTTCTGCTTTTTTGTGTCCCCAGTGCCTGGACAGTATTGGACAGACCTACTGATGACCTGATATGGGTTGAATATTATGGCTTTTATGAAGGCTAATAACCTGGAATCCCAGCCATCAGGAAGCTTAGTGTTTAGCAGAGGTGAAGAAGGGAGACACCTGGATTGATCTTTTTTATTGATTCTCAATGGTGCAGTAAATGAACCCAATTTATCAAGGGTTAAACACATGAATTACATCCATAGTTTCAGAATGCCAGTAAATGGAAGAATGATCTATTACTTTCCAACATTATTGCACTGATAACTAATGCAAAGCTAGCTTTTCAGCTGTGTATTAAGTCCTTTTCTTCAGCCAGGTATCACTGTACTTAAGCGCTTCCCAAAGCAATTGCATTTTTGTTTCCGCTTTTAATACCAGACCGTTAATCCCCAAGTTCTGTTTGGAATAAGGTGGTATGTGTGAACCTTGGCTTAGGGATTATGATAGTTAAAAGCCTACATTTAAAAAGGCAGATGCAAAATGGGATTTCATTTCTCTGGGGTATTAGGCTTTTAAGTGCCAAAAAAATAACAATCCACAGAGAGGAATTTTTCAATAAGAGCTGCAGCTCTGATATTTTAGTCACAGTTGTCTCCAAATCAGCTAGAGATATGAATCTTGTTGGAGTAATGGTAGTTCAAGAAAGATATTGTATAAAATTGATTTAAATCATTTGACAGTATGTCTATATTCTGTAGTCAATAAAAAAAGAGTATCATGGGCCAAGGAAATGATTGCTACAAAGCACTTGTGCCTCATCCTTGAAAATCATCATGCAGGACCTTGTTCTGTAATGTTTTGGCTACTCCTTCCCCAGCTAGCTTGGCAGCCCACTTTAATCAAGCCCATTTACTTGATGTACATGATGGGAAAAGTAAAGTTGACTGAGAGACATGCATTTGAGACTGACTGTCATTGATATGGAAATATTTTTGCATTTATATGGAGAATGAAAACTTTTCTATCAGAAGTTGGCAGATTTTTGATATTTTCTAGGATGAGGGAGGACCCCACATGGTAACACAGACCAAAGTCTCTTTTCTTGAGACAGGTAAATGGAACATTAAACTTCTTTGTGGCCCAGACCCTGCAGTAGAGGACAAACATGTTAATTTTCTTAACAAGGGAGGTGGACATCATCTCTTTGTTATAGGCAAGTGCATGAGGCTCAGGGAAGCAAGATCATAGACAGAATCAGTGTCACAGGTGAGATCTGATCCCAGACTGTGCTTTTCCTTCCCATTGCTGATTCCTAAGTGACCCATGATTGAGGGAAAGTTCCTGCTTTCAGTAAATCAATATATTAAAATCCCTGGCTACTGAACAATTTAGAAGGTGCCTTCATAGTGCCAAAGGATTTCCTAGGAAGTCCCTTTAAATAGTCAGCACATAGAAAATTCTAATATTTAAAAAATTAGTACTAAAAATATTAAGTGATTTACTTTAATTTGCATTCACCATTCCAATAATATTTCTTTATTTGTCAAGTACATGTATATGAAGTATTTATATATATTTATATATGATGCATTAATTCTGCACAATTCCCCTGTAAGATGGATTCTATTTTAGCCCCATTTTATAATCGAGGGAACTGGAGCACAGAAAATAAATGAATCTCCTAAGGTCATATACCTAGAAGATGTGAAGGCAGGATATGAACCCCAGTTGTCTGAGTCCTGAGCTCATGCTCCAAGGCAATACACTATTTCTCTGTTGGGGAGAACGTATCCTCAACCTGTGATATGATACCATGAACTTCATTCCTTTGACAAATCATTTTACTGATGGGTTATGGTGAATTTAATTTCAGACAGCTGTTGATTGAGAGTTGTCATTTGCCCATCACTTTACTGGGTAAGGATGTGTAGAATAACAGAATATATGTAGTTACTGTCCTTGTGGAAATTTTAACCTATTTGAAGAGATTTCTTGAATTCTATTAGTGTATCCTAAATGTGAACACCTATCTATTGAATTTCAGTGTTGCTTTTTTTCACTATTCAGAAAATGTTTTATTTGAAATACTACTTTGCAATGGTTTATATATTTTTTAAGCTATCCTACGCCAGAATTCTGTTTTTGCAGTCATAACTTCTATTTTAACTAGCTTAGCTTTTTTGTTTTTTTCTTTCAAGTCTTAACATTTGAGAGGTCTATGATATTCCTGTTCTATTTCACACCTTTTTAGAACTTTGGAAGGAGGGTAATCTCAATTGTACAGGAATTCTCAATTAACTTGAAAATCATGTTGCTGTATTCCCCCAAATATTCAGAATTCAGTGAGCTGAATGGGGAAGAGATCACACCTTCTATATTCATTTAACCATTCCACTAAGGTATATGCTCTTGTGTCCATTCATTCGAGGTTTTCTGGTGTTTTGTAGCTGCGTTGGGTCTTCGTTGCGGTGCACGGGCTTCTCATTGTGGTGGCTTCTCTTGTTTCAGGGCACTGGCTCTAGGTGCATGGGCTTCAGTAGTCGCAGCATGTGGGCCCTAGAGCACAAGCTCAGTAGTTGTGGTTCACGGGCTTAGTCGCTCTGCAGCATTTGGGATCTTCCTGGACCAGGGATTGAACCCATGTCCCCTGCATTGGCAGGCAGATTCTTAACCACTGCACCACCAGGGAAGTCCCATTCGAGTTTATTTTTAACCCTATCAATAACACTTGAAGATTTCTTTCATTAAATTTCGCATTAAAATATTACTGAGATAAATTTTTTCAAGTTTGAGAACTGAAATATTTATTAATTAAAGTGTTTACGTTTTTGAAATTACTCATTTTATATTATTATGCTATATTTCACAAATTTCCTCAATTTTTAGTAATCTTTCTGTTTAAGCCTGGTTTTTTTTCTTATAAATATCTTCATTACATATGTTTTTAAACACTCCTCTAAATGCATCAGTGTTATTTTTAGATCATGAAGAAAGTGGCTCTCCATGCAGCTTAGCCATGCTTATAGGTTTCCCAATATTTCAGCCTGGTTCAGTGAGCTTAGGAAACTCCCACCAGAATGCAGAGCCCAAGATACACTTATTTCCCCTTTTCCTCTCACTGCTATTTCACAAGGAAGAAAAAAGAAATTAAAAAAAAAAACTTGTTAAAAGATATTTTTTTACCATAATTAGATATAAACTTGAAATGTATATAGAGAGTGGAGTACAAGAAAGTTATTGCCTTGGCGGCTTCTAGAGGCTTCTAAGTTGTTGCTTTCTTCTCTCCAGGGGCGTCAAGGATGGTACCAGAGGATTTGCCCCACATGTTGGGTCCTGTGCTGCCTACACTGCTTTTCCTAGCCATCAGGCGGTGGAGCGTTCCCAGCCAAGCTTCCCCAGCTACAGATTGCTTTAGACGCTGCTGGTGGCTGTTCCTCTCTCCAGGGAGGCCCATGAGTGGGTGCAGGGAGTTCTGCTGCTTTGTTATCCTAAAAGGAGAAGTATCTCTGAGAACTTGGTATTCAGATGAAACATGCCATGCGATGCTGAAATGCTGATCTAAATATAAAAGTACTTTAAAGTTGTAGGGCATTAAGAACACCTGCAGGCACTGAGTCCTCTTTAATCCTGTGGCTACCAATCTTCATCATTTTGTGCTTGGACTATTTTGATAGGATTTGGGTTGTTCTTCCTTTTTCCCACAATGCCTTGCTCCAATTTTGGGAGGGGATCTCAATCAGATAAATTCCCTTCAAACTACAGTTTTCAGCCTGCCAGTCTTCAGCACAAATGTTTTCAGTGGCTTTCAGTAGAGTAAAATCCAAATTCCTTGCCATGCCATGTAACTCCCATGAGTTCCCTCTGGGAATGTTTACTCCAGCACATTGGTTCTCAGCGAGGGGCAATTTTACCTCCAGAGGGCACATTTGGTTGTCATAGCTTTGGGGGGAGGGAAGTTATTGGCATTTAGTTGGTAGAGATTAGGGATGCTGCTAAATGTCCTATGATACCCAAGACAACCCCCCATAAAAAATTACGGTCTCAAACATCAATAGTGTTGAGATTGGGAAACCCTGCTCTAGATAAACGGGGCTGCCAATTGTTCCTGGAATATTCTGTGCACGACTCCCTACCATACCACCTCAGTTTTCCACCTTTAATTCTAAAGTATAACTCCTGCCTTGACTCCTACCAACTCCCTGAATCCTTTCCAAATGCTCCCTCCCTCTTCTGAAATTTTATACTATGTATTGGTCCTATTCCTGTGTTACTTTTCTTAAATGTTTTATTTTCCCAATTGTATTATACATTTTTGAAGTACAAGGAATCTGTCTTTCATATCCCCCCACAGTACTTATCACAGGGCTGTACATATAATACGGGCTAAAAAATATTTGTTGTTTGACTCGACACAGGGAAAACAGTTCCTTGTGATGGTGGCCTCCATTTATAGCCATGTAGCTCCACTTACTATATAAGTTGATTACTGCTACTGCAGTCATTGAATTCCTAATACGCAGACTAGAGCACAGTTCCTTTGTTTAAAGACACTGACAGTTTTACCAGGCCCGCAGCTCAAGGAAGCGTAATGGAGTATTAGTGATCAGGTATGGACCCGTGTCTTTTTGTCACGCCTATTGGCTTGCTGTTATCCTAAATGAGTGGCCATGTGGAACAAATCACTAACGTGAAGGACAAGGCAAAAATTACCAGGAAAGAAAGCATGAAATGGTAAAAGTTTTATTTTATCTAGAATGATATGGAAATGTTTCATCTGATGCCAGCCTGCTGTTTTAAACAACTTCAGCCTCATTATTTAGAACCACTAACATAACGTGGCTTTGCAGTGGAGAGCTTGCTAAGTCGACTCAAAGAACACATTAGCATGATCCTGTCTTGGTCTCTGCCTCTCATACAGATAAATGGTGTAATGTAATTTAATTTACCAAGCACGTATGGAGCATCTACTCTATAGAATGTACATATGTACAGTGCCTGGCATTGTGGACGATATGAAAATGCTCTCAGAGAACTCATCCAGTGGGGATGAAAGATAAGACAGGTGAATAGCAGTAAAATGGAATTCTGTGAGCACTCCAGGGATAGAGTAACCAGGTTTAGCAAGTGGTTAGCAGTGTCACTTTTAAGACCCTTCAAAAAAGAGATATAAGACTGCTTTGTTTGTAATATCCTTTTACTTTTTTTGTTGAAGTATATTAGCTTTCCATGGCTGCCATAACTCACTACCACAAACTTAGAGGCTTCAAACAACACTAATGTACCATGGTATAGTTCTGTAAGTCAGGAAGCTGACACGGGTCTCACTGGGCTAAAATAAAGCCATTATCAGGGCTATGTGCCTTTCTGGAAGTTCTAGGGGAGAATCTTTTTCCTTGCCTTCTCCAGATTCTAAGCTGCCCACATTCTTTGGCTCATGGACCCTTTCCTCCATTTTCAAAGCTAGCAGTGGTGGATTGAGTCCTTCTTATGCTTCAGAGTTCTAACCCATTCTTCTTATCCTCTTCAACTTTTAAGAGCTGATGTGTATAGATCGGGTCCACTCAAATAGTCCTGGATAATCTCCCCACCTCAGTGTCTTTAATTACTTCTGCAAAACTCCCTTTTGTCAAATAAGGAATATATTCACAAATCCCAGGGATTAAGTTGTGGACATCTTCAGGGGGCTATTATTCTCTTTACTACATAATACAAAACATACAGGAAATTGAACAAATCTTAAGCATACAATTTGATGAATTGTGATGTATCTACACCCTTAGAACCACAACTAGGAAAACATATAGCACACTTTCAACTCTCTTGTTTTCTGGAACTTCTCGGTGACCCCTTCTTGTCCATATGCTCATCCAGAAACAATCACTCTTTGACCTATATCACCAGTGATTAGTTTTGCCTGTTTTTAAACTTCATATAAATGGAATCAAGCAATAGGTACTACTTTTGTGTTGGGCTTCTTTTTCTCAATACTTTGCCTGTGAGATTAATTTGTGTTCATACAACTATAACAATAATTTATCTTTTGTATTTCTGTGTATTATTCCACTGTGTGCATATACCATATTTACCCATTCTCCCACTGTTAGGCATTTATTTTGTTTACAGTTTGGGGCTATTGTGAATAAAGATATGATGAACTTTCTTTTGCATGTCTGTTGATTCTCATGCATACATATGTTCAGCTTTAGCAGATACCACTGAAGAATTTTCAAAGCAGTTGTAACAATTTATACTCCTACCAGCAGTAGAAGTTTCAGTTGCTCTGTATCCTCACTGACAAATCATATTATCGGACCTCTTGATTTGGGGGCTTCAGGTAGGGTTATAGTGGTATCTCACTGCAGTTTTACATTTGCATTGGCTTGAGGACTAATGATGTTGCGCACCTTTTCTCATGCTAATTGACTATTTGTATATTGTCTTCAAGTCTTTTTCCCATTTTACTTGTGGTTCAGTCATTTGCCTTTTAAAAAAAAAATAACTTGTAGATGTCCTTTATATATTGTGAAAAGAGGTCTTTGTCAGATATATGTATTGCAATGTATTTCTCAACTGTGACTACTGTTTCACTCAATGATAACTTTTGGTGAAAAGAAGTTCTTAATTTTAATAGAGACCATTTTATTGACTGATCAATTGATTGATTGTTTTTATTTTTGTAATCTGTATTTTATTAGGTTTCACATTTTTGTGAGTGAATATTTGGAATATATAAGTTGAATGCCAAGTTACTACTTCCTGTATTGAATTAAATGGATTATCCATTTTAACGCATCTGTTCTCTGTGGTTTACACTAGGGTATGTTTATGCGCTGCTTTTTATAACTACGTAATGATACAGACCATTTTAGAAACTTTTTTATGGTTAATGTTTTTGAGTTATATTTTAAAAATAGTTGCCTACTCCAAGGACATGAAGATATTCTCCTATGTCATCTTCTAGATGCTTTATTTCTTTGCCATTCACACTTATGTCTGTGGTTCACCTCAAATTACTTTTTTGTATGGTGTGAGGGAGGCATCACATTACATTTATTTCTAATATGAATATCCGTGTAACTCAGCACCATTTATTGAAAATAAATCCTATAAATCCTTTTCTCCCTTGAATTTAGTGACAACTTTCCTTTAAATCAGATGATTATAGATATGTGGGTATATTTTTGGACTCTCTGTTCTGTTCCATTGGTCTATATGTCTATCCTCTTGCCAACATATCACAGGGACACTAGGACCAAGAATGCCAAGTAGTGAACTCTCACCAATAGTACTTTCATTGGTTAGAACAACCAACACATTTTTATGATAACTATTATAATTATTCTACCCTATGCTAAGGAGATCTTATGCATCAATATTTACATTGTACGTTACTTGAGGAAAGCAATTTTCCTGGCTGTTTTGTAATTGCCCATTTTATACCTAGTAGACAGTCAATAATGATTGATTATATCCAACTTGAAGTTTCTCAACTAATAGATAAAGAATGATGTTTTCAGAATATTTAAAAGGCTGGAAACTTGTTGAGAAACACCCTTTAAAACTTAGACATATTTTAAGTAAACCAAACAACAATTCTCTAATTAGGCTCAAAGACTGAGACTCAGGAAACCTGGAATATAGTCCTGGCATTACAGTTAAAGTTATTCTCCATAAGGTCAGGCAAGTCGCTTAGTCTTTTATGTTCGGTTGACCTTATTGGTAAGAAGAGAAAAATAATACTGTCATAATACTTCCACCTTATAGTACTACTGTGACACTGAATTTAAAACAAACTTGAAGAAGAAAAGCTTGATGTGCAAAGCTAAGATGTTATTTAAATATATATGTACATATGTGTGTGTGTGTATATATGTATATATACACAATTCACCATAAGTTCACATTTCTTTGTGAAATTATTATTGATATACATGGTGAAGATTCTAAGACCCTGAAAGATACTAAAGGACAGTAAAATTAGCAACAGGAGAATAAACTAATTTTAAAACAAATTTAGAGTTCATTTTGTTATAGTCTTTAAGTGAAAACTAATCTTAAAATTATATTATGCATATATACAGCAACTCTCTATTAACCAGAGCCCTGCCATCATTAATTTGGCCAGAGAAATCAGTGTGTGTAATAGTCACAAATGCTGAAGTTGTTGAGTCTTTCTGTGGACTTCTCTGATTTAATTGAGTATGCGCATAAATTCAGAATCATGGTGGTTAGAAAAGGTACAATCTAAAAAATACTTACATGATATAACACAGAGATACAGTGCTCAATAAATGTATGAATAAATGAAAAATTTCTCCTCTCTCCGTGCTCCCGAAGTTCTATACAGTATGAGTTGTGTATCTTATTGTGATCATTTATTTACATGCTGTTCCCTCCTGGGCTGTGAAGTCCAGAAGAGTGAAAGCTCCTTTAATCATCTGGAGTCCCCAGTGCCTGACACATACTTAGATACTTCGAATATATCTCTCAGCTAATTCTGATAGACTTCTCACAATAACTTCCTGGTGATTAGGGGAAAACATGACCTCCTTTAAGGCTTTGACAAAGACAATCCAGGGCCAAATGGGAAAGCAGTAATTAGCATATTGTGTTGGCCAATGCGTGTTTGCACACAGGTGAAAGGGGATTGACAGGAGGAGGAACTCCCCCACAAAGGTAGGAAAACTATGAAGAAATCAGTTCTATACAGAAAGACTGTCAGCTTCCCAGCATAAACAATTGACCCCAATACCTCTGAATATGAGTTCTGAACTAAATGAATATTCATGGCCATGCAACAGAAAATATGGGCTGTTTCTGCCATGATAATGAATTTCTATCTTTTATGCATCCCATCCACTAGGATGGATTAACCGGCCACTTGTCTAGCCAAACTGGTCTGGGCATTTGCTCTCTTTTTAACGTTGGCCAAAATGTTGATGTAGTGTCTCTGCAGATGAAGCCTGCCAGCATTGTGGGATTGTGGCTTAAAGGACTATGCTATATAGCTGACCCTCTTGATGGGAATGATGCAGCCCAGAGTGCTTTCCTTTCTACCCCATGTTATTGACTTGCAGTGAAGGTGGAACAATGCCAGCTGAAATCAAAAGAAACTGAGAGTGCTGGGTCATTTTTCAAAATTGTCATTTTCTGCAGGCACCACTAAACATGGCTTAATTAACAGCAGCTGGGCAGGACCAAGTGGGATGAACCTGGATTCCCTGGGATAAGTCAGTGTTTTACATGCCCACTGGGTGTCCAATTAGGCCCAGAGCATGGTGTCCAAAGGATGGAACATTGGTGTTTTTTCAAGCAAGAGGCCAGCACTAGAGGAACTTAAAACGAATGTTAGCTGATGATAGGAGAAGTACAGAAAATGGACCTGTCCCACTCACTAAGCACCTGCTCTAGACGCTATATACATTATTTAAGGTAAGACTCATAAAAACTTTCTGAAGAGCAATATTATTATTTCTCCAATGCAAATATTAAAATGAGGTTCAGAGAGATTAAATAATTATTTCAAGGCCATACTGTTGGAAAGAGATTCAGAAATATTTAAACCAGGTACATCCGACGCCCCAGGCCCTCGCTTACATCACTGTGTACTGTTCTGAGGCTTGGAGTGAACTGAAAAATAAAGGGGAATTTTAGAAATTTAGATCAGTGCTGCCCATACAAAAGCCACTGCTTTTTTAGAGGGAGGCCTTCGAGATGGCAGAAGAGTGAGACTTGGAGATCGTCCTCCTCCCCACAAATACAGCAGAAATACATCTACATGTGGAACAACTCGTACAGAACACCTACTGAACGCTGGCAGAAGACCTCAGACTTCCCAAAAGGCAAGAAACTCCCCAGGTACCTGGACAGGGCAAAGGAAAAAAGGAAAAACAGAGACAAAACAATAGGGACAGAACCTGCACCTCTGGGAGGGAGCTGTGAAGGGGGAAAATTTTCCACACGCTAGGAAGCCCCTTCACTGGTGGAGACGGGGAGGTGGGGGGCGAGGGAGAAGCCTCGGAGCCACGCAGCAGAGCGCAGCCACAGGGGCGCAGAGGGCAAAGTGGGGAGATTCCCGCACAGAGGATCGGTGCCGACCAGCACTCACTAGCCTGAGAGGTTTGTCTACTCACCCGCCGGGGCGGACTGGGCTGGGAGCTGAGGCTCAGGCTTTGGTCGGATCGAAGGGAGAGGACTGCGGTTGGCGGCGTGAACACAGCCTGAAGGGGGCTAGTGCGCCATGGCTAGACGGGAGGGAGTCCGGGAAAATGTCTAGACCTGCCTAAGAGGCAAGAGACCCTTGTTTCCGGGTGCGCGAGGAGAGGGGATTAAGAGCGCTGCTTAAAGGAGCTCCAGAGACGGGCGCAAGCCGTGGCTATCAGCGCGGACCCCAGAGACGGGCATGAGACGCTAAGGCTGCTGCTGCCGCCACCAAGAAGCCTGTGTGCAAGCACAGGTCACTATCCACACCCCCCTTCCGGGGAGCCTGTGCAGCCCGCCACTGCCAGGGTCCCGAGATCCAGGGACAACTTCCCCGAGAGAACGCACGGCGCGCCTCAGGCTGGTGCAACATCACGCTGGCCTCTGCCGCCGCAGGCTCGCTTCGCATCCGTACCCATCCCTCCCCGCGGCCTGAGTGAGCCAGAGCCCCCGAAGCAGCTGCCCCTTTAACCCCGTCCTGTCTGAGCGAAGAACAGACGCCCTCCGGCGACCTACACGCAGAGAAGGGTCCAAATCCAAAGCTGAACCCCAGGATCTGTGCGAACATATAAAAGAAAAAGAAATCTCTCCCAGCAGCCTCAGGAGCAGCGGATTAAATCTCCACAATCAACCTGATGTACCCTGCATCTGTGGAATACCTGAAAAGACAACGAATCATCCCAAAATTGAGGCGGGGGACTTTGGGAACAACGATATATTTATTTATTTTTCTCTTTTTGTGAGTGTGTATGTGATTTTGTCTGTAAAGCTTGGCTTTTACCATTTGTCCTAGGGCTCTGTCTTTTTTTTTTTTTTTTTGTAAGTATAGTTTTTAGTGCTTGATATCATTGGTGGATTTGTTTTTTGGTTTGGTTGCTCTCTTTTTTTTATTTTGAATAATTATTTTTTATTTTAATAATTTTTCTTTTCTCTCCTTCCTTCCTTCCTCCCCTCCTTCCTTCCTTCCTTCCTTCCTCCCTCCCTCCCCCTCTCTCTCTTTCTCTCTCTCTTCCTTCCTTCCTTCCTCCCTCCCTCCCTTTTATTCTGAGCTGTTTGGCTGACAGGGGCTTGGTGCTCCGGCCAGGTGTCAGACCTGTCCCTCTGAGATGGGAGAGCCAACTTCAGGACATTGGTCCACAAGAGACCTCCCAGCTCCATGTAATATTAACTGGCAAAAGCTCTCCCACAGACCTCTATCTCAACAGCAAAACCCAACTCCGCTCAACAACCAGCAAGCTCCAGTGCTGGACACCTTCTGCCAAAAAACTACCAAGACAAGAACACAACCCCACCATTAGCAGAGTGGCTGACTAAAATCATAATAAGGTCACAGACACCCCAAAACACACCACTGGATGCGGTACTGCCCACCAGAAAGACAAGATCCAGCCTCATGTATCAGAACACAGTCACCAGTCCCCTCCACCAGGAAGCCTACACAACCCACTGAACCAAACTCAGCCACTGGGGGCAGACACCAAAAACAACGGGAACTACGAACTTGCAGCCTGTGAAGACGAGGCCCCAAACACAGTAAATTAAGCAAAATGAGAAGGCTGAGAAACACACAGCAGATGAAGACGCAAGTTAAATCCCACTAGACCAAACATATGAAGAGGAAATAGGCAGTCTACCTGAAAAAGAATTCAGAGTAATGATAGTAAAGATGATCCAAAATCTCAGAAACAGAATGGAGAAAATACAAGAAACATTTCACAGGGATCTAGAAGAACTAAAAAGCAAAAAAACAGGGATGAACAACACAATAAATGAAAATAAAAATACTCTAGAGGGAATCAATAGCAGAATAACTGAGGCAGAAGAATGGAAAAGTGACCAGGAAGATAAAATAGTGAAAATAACTACTGCACAGCAGAATAAAGAAAAAAGAATGAAAAGAATTGAGGACAGTCTCAGAGACCGCTGGGACAACGTTAAACACACCAACATTTAAATTATAGGGGTCCCAGAAGAAGAAGAGAAAAAGAAAGGGACTGAGAAAATATTTGAAGAGATTATAGTTGATAAATTCCATAATATGGGAAAGGAAATAGTTAATCAAGTCCAGGAAGTGCAGAGAGTCTCATACAGGAAAAAATCCAAGGAGAAACACACCAAGACACATATTAATCAAACTATCAAAAATTAAACACAAAGAAAAAATATTAAAAGCAGCAAGGGAAAAACAACAAATAACATACAAGGGAATCCCCATAAGGTTAACAGCTGATCTATCAGCAGAAACTCTGCAAACCAGAAGGGAGTGGAAGTACATATTTAAAGTCATGAAAGGGAAGAAACTACAACCAAGATTACTCTACCCAGCAAGGATCCCATTCAGATTCGATGGAGAAATTAAAAGCTTTACAGACAAGCAAAAGCTAAGAAAATTCAGCACCACCAAACAAGCTCCACAACAAATGCTAAAGGAACTTCTCTAGGCAGGAAACACAAGACAAGGAAAAAAACCTACAATAACAAACCCAAAACAATTAAGAAAATTGTAATAGGAACATACTTAAGGATAACTACCTTAAATATAAATGGATTAAATGCTCCAACCAAAACACAGACTGGCTGAATGGATAGAAAAACAAGACCCATATATAGGCTGTCTACAAGAGACCCACTTCAGACCTAGGGAAACATACAGACTGAAAGTGAGGGATGGAAAAAGATAGTCCATGCAAATGGAAATCAAAAGAAAGCTAGAGTAGCAATTTTCATATATGACAAAATAGACTTTAAAACAAAGACTATTACAAGAGACAAAGAAGGACACTACATAATGATCAAGAGATCAATCCAAGAAGATATAACAATTGTAAATATTTATGCACCCAACATAGGAGCACCTCAGTACAGTACATAAGGCAGATGCTAACAGCCACAAAATGGGAAATCGACAGTAACACGATCATAGTAGGGGACTTTAACACTCCACTTTCATCAATGGACAGATCATCCAAAATGAAAGTAAATAAGGAAACACAAGTTTTAAATGACACATTAAACAAGATGGATTTAATTGATATTTATAGGACATTCCATCCAAAAACAACAGAATACACTTTCTTCCCAAGTGCTCATGGAACAGTCTCCAGGATAGATCATATCTTGGGTCACAAATCAAGCCTTGGTAAATTTAAGAAAACTGAAATCATGTCAAGTATCTTTACCAACCACAACGCTATGAGACTAGATATCAATTACAGAAAAAAATCTGTAAGAAATACAAACAGAGGGAGGCTAAACAACACACTACTTAATAACCAAGAGATCACTGAAGAAATCAGAGAGGAAAGCAAAAAATACCTAGAAACAAATGACAATGAAAACACGACGACCCAAAACCTGTGGGATACAGCAAAAGCAGTTCTAAGAGGGAAGTTTATATCAAATCTTACCTCAAGAGACAAGAAACATCTCAAATAAACAACCCAACCTTACACCTAAAGCAATTAGAGAAAGAAGAACAAAATAACCCCAAAGTTAGCAGAAGGAAAGAAATCATAAAGATGAGATCAGAAATAAATGAAAAAGAAATGAAGGAAACGATAGCAAAGATCAATAAAACTAAAAGCTGATTCTTTGAGAAGATAAACAAAATTGATAAACCATTAGCCAAACTCACCAAGAAAAAAAGGGTGAAGACTCAATCAGCGGAATTAGAAATGAAAAAGGAGAAGTAACAAATGACACTGCAGAAGTACAAAAGATCATGAGAGATTACTACAAGCAACTCTATGCCAATAAAATGGACAACCTGGAAGAAATGGACAAATTCTTAGAAAAGCACAACCTTACAAGACTGAACCAGGAAGAAATAGAAAATATAAACAGACCAATTACAAGCACTGAAATTGAGACTGTGGTTAAAAATCTACCAACAAACAAAAGCCCAGGAACAGGTGGCTTCACAGGCGAATTCTATCAAACATCTAGAGAAGAGCTAACACCTATCCTTCTCAAACTCTTCCAAAATATAGCAGAGGGAGGAACACTCCCAAACTCATTCTACGAGGCCACCATCACCCTGATACCAAAACCAGACAAGGATGTCACAAAGAAAGAAAACTATAGGCCAACATCACTGATGAACATAGACGCAAAAATCCTCAACAAAATACTACTAAACAGAATCCAACCGCACATTAAAAGGATCATACACCATGATCAAGCGGGGTTTATCCCAGGAATGCAAGGATTCTTCAATATATGCAAGTCAATCCATGTGATATGCCATATTAACAAACTGAAGGATAAAAACCATATGATCATCTCAATAGATGCAGAAAAAACTTTCAACAAAATTCTACAGCCATTTATGATAAAACCTCTCCAGAATGCAGGCATAGAGGGAACTTACCTGAACATAATAAAGGCCATATATGACAAACCCACAGCCAACATCATTCTCAATGGTGAAAAACTGAAAGCATTTCCACTAAGATCAGGAACAAGACAAGGATGTCCACTCTCAGCACTATCATTCAACTTAGTTTTGGAAGTTTCAGCCACAGCAACCAGAGAAGAAAAAGAAATAAAACGAATCCAAATAGAAAAGAGGAAGTTAAACTGTCACTGTTTGCAGATGACATGATACTATACATAGAGAATCCTAAAGATGCTACCAGAAAACTACTAGAGCTAATCAATGAATTTGGTAAAGTAGCAGGATACAAAATTAATGCACAGAAATCTCCTGCATTCCTATACACCAATGATGAAAAATCTGAAAGAGAAATTATGAAAACACTCCCATTTACCACTGTAACAAAAAGAATAAAATACCTAGGAATAAACCTAAGAAGACAAAAACCTGTATGCAGAAAACTATAAGACACTGATGAAAGAAATTAAACATGATACCAACAGATGGAGAGATATACCATGTTATTGGATTGGAAGAATCAACATTGTGAAAATGACTATACTACCCAAAGCAATCTACAGATTCAATGCAATCCCTATCAAATTACTAATGGCATTTTTCACAGAACTAGAACAAAAAATTTCACAATTTGTATGGAAACACAAAAGACCTCGAATAACCAAAGCAATCTTGAAAAGAAAAACAGAGCTGGAGGAATCAGGCTCCCTGACTTCAGACTATACTACAAAGCTACAGTAATCAAGACCATATGGTACTGGCACAAAAACAGAAATATAGATCAATGGAACAAGATAGAAAGCCCAGAGATAAACCCATGCACATATGGTCACCTTATCTTTGATAAAGGAGGCAAGAGTATCCAATGGAGAAAGACAGCCTCTTCAGTAAGTGGTGCTGGGAAAACTGGACAGCTACATGTAAAAGCATGAAGTTAGATACACCCTAACACCATACACAAAAATAAACTCAAAATGGATTAAAGACCTAAATGTAAGGCCAAACACTATAAAACTCTTAGAGGAAAACATAGGCAGAACACTCTATGACATAAATCACAGCAAGATCCTTTTTGACCCACCTCCTAGAGAAATGGAAATAAAGACAAAAATAAACAAATGGGACCTAATGAAACTTAAAAGCTTTTGCACAGCAAAGGAAACCATAAACAAGATGAAAAGACAACCATCAGAATGGGAGAAAATATTTGCAAATGAAGCAACTGACAAAGGATTAACCTCCAAAATATTTAAGCAGCTCATGCAGCTCAATATCAGAAAAAACAAACAATCCAGTCCAAAAATGGGCAGAAGACCTAAATAGACATTTCTCCAAAGAAGACATACAGATTGCCAACAAACACATGAAAGAATGCTCAAAATCACTAATCATTAGAGAAATGCAAATCAAAACTACAATGAGGTATCACCTCATACCAGTCAGGATGGCCATCATCAAAAAATCTACAAACAATAAATGCTGGAGAGTGTGTGGAGAAAAGGGAAGCCTCTTGCAGTGTTGGTGGGAATGTAAATTGATACAGCCATTATGGAGAACAGTATGGACGTTCCTTAAAAAGCTAAAAATAGAACTACCATACGACCCAGCAGTCCACTACTGGGCATATACCCTGAGAAAACCATAATTCAAAAAGAGTCATGTACCACAATGTACATTGCAGCTCTATTTACAATAGCCAGGACACGGAGGCAACCTAAGTGTCCATTGACAGATGAATAGATAAAGAAGTTGTGGTACATCTATACAACAGAATATTACTCAGCCATTAAAAAAAACGAAACCGAGCCATTTATAGTGAGGTGGATGGATATAGAGACTGTCACACAGAGTGAAGAAAGTCAGAAAGAGAAAAACGAATACCGTATGCTAACACATATATATGGAATCTAAAAAAAAAAGGATCTGAAAAACCTAGGGGCAGGACAGGAATAATGACACAGATGTAGAGAATGCACTTGAAGACACAGGGAGGGGGAAGGGTAAGCTGGGATGAAGTGAGTTAATGGCATGGACTAATATATACTACCAAATATATAATAGATAGCTAGTGGGAAGCAGCTGCATCTCACAGGGAGATCAGCTCGGTGCTTTGTGACTACCTAGACGGGTGGGATAGGGAGGGTGGGAGGGAGACACAAGAGGGAGGAGAGGTGGTGATATATGTATATGTATAGCTGATTCACTTTGTTATAAAGCAGAAACTAATACACCGTTTTAAAACAATTATACTCCAATAAAGACGTTAAAAACAAAAAAAAACAAAAGCCACTGGCTACATGTAGCTTTTGAGCACTTGAAATGTGGCTAGTCCAAATTGATAAGTGCTATAAGTGTAAAATACACATCGGATGTCGAATATTTAGCATAAAAATAATAATTTGGATATATTGGATAAAGTAGCATATATTATCCAAATTAATTTCACCTGTTTCTTGTTAATTTTCCAATCGACTAGAGAACTGAACATTACACATGTGACTCACACTGGAGGCTCACATTATATTTCTATGGGGCAGCGACCGTACTGGGGTGCAAGGACAGAGCATCAGTCCTTTTATTTCCACGGGATGGAAATAAAACACTAGTTCTCAACCAGTGGCAGTTTGCTCCACCTCCTCCAAGGAACATTTGAACGTCTGGAGACACTTTTATTGCCGTGACTGGGTTTGGGGTGCTGCTGGCATTTAGTGGGAAGACCCAGGGCTACTGCTAAACATCCTGCAAGGCACCGAATGGCTTCCCAAAGCAAAGAGATTTAGAGCCAAAACATTAAGAGCCTCAAATCAAGGCTTGTCCTAGATTTGAGGACAAGGAGGGTTAGCATAAGCAAGTGAGGTTCTCCATTCTCTGAAGAATCAGGCCACTTAGCACAGAGGTGAACAGGGATGTTAACATAGGAGCTGGAAATTCAGCACTAGAAGCAAGGTACAAGGATTAGGTCTCGGTAGTTCTATTTTTAGTTTCTTAAGGAACCTCCATACTGTTCTCCACAGTGGCTGCATCAATTTACATTCCCACCAACAGTGTAAGAGGGTTCCCTTTTCTCCACACCCTCTCCAGCATTTGTTGTTTGTAGATTTTGTGATGATGGCCATTCTGACCCATTGTAGTTTTGATTTGCATTTCTCTAATGATTAGTGATGTTGAGCATTTTTTCATGTGTTTGTTGGTCATGCGTGTGTCTTCTCTGGAGAAATATCTATTTAGGTCTTCCGCCCATTTTTTGATTGGGTTGTGACCCAGCAGTCTCACTACTGGGCATATACCCAGAGAAAACCATAATTCAAACAGACACATGCACCCCAATGTTCACTGTAGCACTATTTACAATAGCCAGGACATGGAAACAACCTAAATGTCCATCAACAGAGGAACAGATAAAGAAGGTGTGGTACATATATACAATGGAATATTTCTCTGCCATAAAAATGAATGAAATTGGGTCATTTGTAGAGGCGTGGATGGACCTAGAGACTGTCATACAGAGTGAAGTAAGTCAGAAAGAGAAAAACAAGTATCGTATATTAACGCATATATGTGGAATCAAAAAATTGTTATAGACGATCTTATTTACAAAGCAGAAATAGAGACACAGACATAGGGAACAAACGTATGGATACCAAGGAGGAAAGGGGGGTGGGTGGGATGAATTGGGAGATTGGGACTGACATATATACACTGTTGATACTATGTATAAAATAGATAACTAATGAGAACCCACTGTATAGCACAGGGAACCCTACTCAATGCTCTGTGGTGACCTAAATGGGAAGGAAATCCAAAAAAGAGGGGATATATGTATAGGTATAGCTGATTCACTTTGCTGTACAGTAGAAACTAACATAACATTGTAAAGCAACTACACTCCAATAAAAATTTTAAAAAAGGATTAGGTCTCAGAAAGAAATAGCATGAATCTATTCAGGAGAACTAAGGCCCAGAGGCCCAAGCCCCTGCCACACCCAGTCCATCCATCAGAGTTAGGCTGGAGTTACTTACATCCAGTGATTAGGGAAGAGCCAACCCTGTGGGTCCAGTACTTTTAACTGTGGGCAAAAAAGACTTGCAGAGACTTGGAGCCAGGCGGGGCCTGACAAACCTGACAAGTGAGATCAATTACAAGATTTTTCCCAAAGATTTTTCCACGCATGAGTGTCAACCTCGGCACCCACTTATGTCAGGGCTCAGCAAACAGTCTCTTCAACCAAATAGTACAAACTGAATTTATGAAAAAGAGAATTGGCCGTGTGGGATAAACCAGCATTTTCTGGAGATGCATTATTGGTTTCAATAGACCTTTATTATACATTTTAGAACACATTTCACGTCAAAGAGACAGCTAGGCTTTTGTTGAAGACTGAATTTCAGCAGCAAAATTTGAAACCTGTGATGTGTGCATATTAAACCATAGAAGCCTTCACTTCAGAGGATGAAATGATTTAAATTCTGCCTCTGTTCCTGAGACACTGCAGGGTAAGGGAGGATGTGCATACTGTCAACAGTTTATTTTTAGCCTGGGCTTGAGACAGAATATTCTCTCTCAGTGCGCTCAACAATGGATGGCTTTCCATCTCTTCAGGTATTTGTCTACATCACGTTGGTCCATATCTGACTATGAATGTTAAGAAGGAGGGCCACGGCATAGTTACGTGGGCATAGGCGACCTTAGTCACTGCACCCCTTTGGGCCTCTCCACTGCCCACGTTTCCGCACATACCCTGCACACAAGAGCAAGCTGAGAAATACACAGTCAGGGCGTTCCATTACCCTCTCGGGGGAATCTGCTCTTTTAAAAAAGAGGAACCAAGAAGAAGGCAGGGATGAAAGAGAAACAAAGAATGAGGGCAATGGGACTGGCAAGGTCTGGGCTGGGGCCTGGGTTCCATTCTCACTCTCACAGCTGAGTAATCATGAGCAAGGGACAGAACCCACTCCTGCCTTCGTTCCGTTATTGTGAAGTAGGAGCCATAGCTCACCGACTTCTTGGGCTTACATGAGATTAACAAAGGGCATCATTTGTTCAGAGCATGGACTCTGGAACCATAGCAGCCGCGCTCAAATTCTGGCTTTGCCACTTACTTTCTATGTAACCTTTACACCAGTTACTCATCTCTGTATCTCTGTGACATGAGAGAAACAGTAGCCCCTATCGACCACATGGTGTGAGGACTAACTGGGTTATGACAGGTGAAGCACAGAGAGCCCTCTGGTCCTAGGTTACAGTGTCACTTAGCACTTGGCAGAAAACAGAGATATGGGGCATTTGGACTGGGTTCAGAGGAGAGTGGGCATCAAAAATCACGGTGGTCTAGGAAAGCCCATCTGGATTTCTTTCTTTCTTTCCTGCTTTATCTATGGTTTATTTATTATTGTAAGTACAGTTTTATTAAATAATTGCTCATTTCCAGCGTTTCCATTCACATCATAGTCTACGGGAATGCCACTCCCAGATTAGTTGTATGTGGCAGCCACGTGAATCTTAGAAGGCTGGGCCTAGGTACTCGTTTGATCATGGAACATCTCTAAGCATGGAACTTTGTTTATTTCAGGGTGAGCAGGTAGCCCAAATGAAAACTGAGCTTTAATTTCTTGCCATCTAGGTGGGATGAGGCTCTGCAGGGGATTTAATCTGATTACAAGGCAATGAAGGAGTTCTTGTTTCCCCCGAAGTTAAGTGGTTTCATTTCTACCACAGAAGCATGGAGCAGTGATGTTATCCACTATCAAACTGTCTTCTCTCCCAGTTCCTGGTGAGCTTACCAAGTTCCCAGAGGGTAAGGGCGCTGTAGGAGACTCCAGGTGGAAGAATGGAGGAAGCTGGGGAAGGCCTGGCTCCAAGCCCCTGAGAGTCATGCCTTAGGAGAGAGGAGGACTGGCTACATGCAAAGCAGATGACATCACAAGAAAGTGGCAGAAGCAGCACTAAACCCAGGTGGAGTGATAGCACGGCCACTTGATAAACTCTGGAGAAGCGAGGAAGATCTGCCCCAGGTGAGTAGGAGGCAGCCATGTTGGTATAATGACACTAATGCTTTTAGAGTCAGGAACAAATGTATCATCTCCCCGGCCCTCTGATAGGTTTGATTGGGGGCACAGTGGATTTATATCTTTTGGGCTGACAACTTTTGTCCTGACTGTAAGTGGAATTAGGGAGATGAGTGGCTAGACCAGCCTCCTAAGTTTAAAGAATGGAAACAGAAAGTCCTTAGAGCTCACAAGTCTAGGGAAGAGCAAGTTTTTATCTGTCTCCATGACTATCTGATTTGACAATGGAGATGGCGAAGAGTACCCTGTAAAGACAAGGTGGCTTATTTACACGTAGGCACTGAATTGAAATAATATACAGTCAAGAGGGACAGACCTAGAAGAATACTCCTAAGTAGTACTAAGTAAGTCGTTAGTGCCACCCCACGTCTGCAATGGTAAGGTTCCCTCTCTAACGACACCTGCCCACGTTTTGCTGCCTACTCCTCTCTTCACCAACATCACTATTATTCTCACGTTGAGCACTGCTGGGGACCCTTTCAGAGTCATGGAGTCACAGAGCAACTGAATCGGTCAAAACTTTGAGAATATCTACACTGAAGTCCCATTTCTCAGGTAAATAGACTAAGGCCAAGACATGTTACCCAGATTGGTGATCCAAAGGACACAGCAGCAGAGGTGGGATGAGAAACCAGAAAGTTTCTATGATAAAAAGAGTACAGAATTAGCCACCAAAGAGATCTGGATTTGAGCGCTATTTTGCCAGGTAGTAACTGTACAGACTTGCGAAGAACTTTACTTACTCTCCACTCTTTGCTTTCTCATCTGCCAAATGAGGATAATAATCATCACAGCGCATGGTTGTGAGGATTTAATGAAATGAAATATCAGAGAATATCAAGTGGCAAAGCTTTGCCATGGGAATGTGCTGGCAGGTCTGAGGAACAGAACAGGGTGCTGCAGCTGGAAGAGGGTGGGCAAGGGTGGCAGGAGATGAGGTCATCGTGCTGATGACAGTATTTAGGGCCTTTGAGTCATGATACAGGCTTTGACCTTTGCTCTGAGTAAGATGGGATACTTCCGTGGAGAGTATCCTTCTGACCACTCTGGAAAGAATAGACTATAGAAGAGGCAGAGAATAGGTAGAAGGACATTACAATAATTCTGGCAAGAGATGACTGTAGCTGGGACCAGAGCACAGTAGTGGAGATGCTGAGAAGTGTTTGGATTCCAGAAATATTTTGAAGTCAGAGCTCAGATGAAGCTGATGAAATGGATGTGAGGTATGAGAGCCCAAAGCAGAAAAGTTAAGGATTACTCAAAAATTGTTGATTTGTTCCACTGAAAGAAGAACAAATTTGGTAGACGAAAAGCGTTATTTCAGTTTTAGGGAGAGTACATTTTGAGTACAAGTAGAAATGTTGAATGAACAGCTGGGTATATGAGTTTGGAGTTCATGAGAGAGGAGCTGGTCGGAGTTATAAGATGTGGTCATCATTAGGATACAGATAGTATTTAAAACCTTGTCCCCAGATGAAGCCATCCAGAAAATGAGTATGGGGAGGGTGGAAACGATGTCAGAAAACTAAGCCATGGGACACATGGGGCATGTGCAGGTCAGAGAAATGAGGACGAGTGTGCAGGGGAGAGTAAGAAGGAGCAAGCAGTGAAGTAGGAAGAGAAGGCTCTCCCCAAAGAAGGTATTTTAAGAAGGAAGTACTATTCAACTATGTCAAATGTTACTGACTGATCTAGTTAGATGAGGGCTGACAACCAGCCATTTGTCTTAGCAACACGGAGTTCACCGGAAATCTTGATAAGAGCAATTTGGGTAAGTTAGTGGGGATGGAGGCTTAACCGGTGTGGGTTCATTAGAGAAAGTGGGTGGAAAATTGACTAGCTTGCCTGCATATTAAAATATATTACAAAACTTCAAAAATTAAGACAGGTTTTATTGGCACATGAATAGAAAGACTGGCCAATGTAACAGAACAGAATTTCCAGAAATAGATCCAAATATATATGAGAATTCAGTATATGATAAAGGTAACATTTCAAGAATAAATGGTGTTGAAATAAACTATATACCATCTGGAAAAAGATAAAGTTAGATCCAACTTTATCCTTTCAAGATTTCCAATGAACTGCTTATGAAGGAAAAAAAAGTTCTGAAAGAAATCGTAAGTGAAATTCTTTACACACTGGGAGTGGAGAAAACTTTCCCAACTATGACTCAAATTCCAGAAGCCATACGAAAGATTAATAAATTACTCTAAACAAAAATTCAGCAAATCACTGTTTCACAGGACAAATAATAAACTGGAAAAGATATTTGCAGTACATATCACAAAGTACTAATCCCTTAATATAATTATGAATTGTAAGAAAAATGACAATAACAAACAGAAAACAGCAAAAGATATAAACAGAATTCACAGAAAAAGAGATATTAATAGGCTTTCAACATATGACAAGATTCCCTCTCATGAAAAGGAAAATATAAATTAAAATTACACTGAAGTATCGTTTATCACCGATCAGCAGGGCAGCAACTGAGAAATTTAACAATATTCTCTGTTGCTGAGGCTAAAGGATAACAATCATGGCCATGCTTAGCTGGTAACAGGGTACATGGTAAATATCCAGGGAGGGTAACCCAGGAATATTTATCAAAATTACAGATGCACTGTATTAGTTTCCTAGGACTTCAGTAACAAAGAGATGCACACAGAGTAGCTTAAAACAGACTTTTTTTTCCATAGCTCTGGAGACTACAAGTCTGAAATCAAGGTGTTGACAGGGCCACGGGGAAGGCTCTGGGGAAGGATCCTTCCTTGCCTCTTTAACTTCTAGTAGCTGCTGGCAATCACTGGCATTCCTTGGTTTACAGATACAACACTTCAATCTCTGCTTCCATCTTTACATGGCTTTCTTCCCTGTATGTCTCTGTCCAAACTCCCTCTTCTTGTTAGGACAACAGTCGTTGGATTAGTTTGGGCCCTCATATTAACTTAACCTCAGTTTAACTTGAAATGACCTCATTTTAACTTGGTTACATTTGCAGAGACTGTACTTCCAGATAAGGTCATAGTCACAGGTTTCAAAAGTTAGGACTTGAACACATCTTTCTAGGTGACACAATTTGATCCAAAACATACATTTTCCCTTTGACCTAGCAACCTATAGGGGGTCATTTATCTTATATATCGCTATAAGATTACATGTGTATAAAGTTATTCATTGCACCGCTGTTTGTAACAACAAATGATTGAAAATAACCCAGGTGACTACCCGTAAGGGCCAGTTCAACAAACCGTGATATATCTGCACGATGGAATATGTGTAACTGAAGACATGATTGAGGAAACTCTATGCAGTAACATGTACCGACCTGTGGTATCCACTGTTAGGTGGAAAAAGGAAAGGTGAAAACAGTTTGCATTGTATGACACCTTTTGGGTCATAAAGGAATAAAATAGAATATATGTTTACTTTGGCTCATATTTGCATAAAGTGTCATTGGAAAGATACATAAGAAATTTAATAAAACAGGTTAACTGTTGGAGGGGTAGCAGGAATGAGGAGGATGGACAGAGGTAGAAGCAAGACATCTCACTGCAATCTTATAAATTGTTTTGATTTTTAAACCATTTAAATATATGACTTGTTCAAAATATGTCATTAAGGCCTCCATGAAGACAATTAGAGAATGAGAGGAGAGGACTGGGTATATGAACGCAGATACCCTTCCTGCAAGTTTGATGCCCATGCATTTTCTGCTACCAGAAGATGTTAATGGAAGGTTTTCAAACCAGAAGCAGGACTCATGATTTTTCTTCAAATGATCCTTAAAGAGCTTCTTGACTAAAAAGTAGAGGGGTTGCCACTCAGTTGGCCATACCCCCAGGAATGCAACCAAGTTCTGACATCACAACTGACATCTTGATGACAGGGATTGACACTGACTGTAAATTACATCCTGATTTCAGAAATGTTAAAATGTGAAAAACTATGAATCTTAGAATAGGTTAAATATGGTAGCATGATTTCCAGGCTGCACTAAGATCCCATCTAGAGTTTATGATCATGGATTCAAAGTGGAACTGGCCAGCATGATTTTGTGTTTCTCTCCACCCACATTTAGCCAGCTAAGAGGAGGTGGATAATTGGATTTACCCAGCACTGGAGTTTTACCAGGGGAAAATGGCTGAAAGGAAAGGGGGCAAGGGAGCTGCAGAATATACAAGCAGAGATTTTCATGGTGATGGAATCTAAGCTGGGTAAGGAGGGAAGTGAGGGCATGGGACTGTGACAGATTTCTGTTGGCATGTTACATATTTGCATTTCTTGCATGTACTTATTTATTCATTTTCCAAACATTTATTGAGTGCCTCTATATGTGCCATGCACCATTTTAAGCACTGAGGATATGATATCGAACAAGATAGAAAAGTTTCCTCATGTCGTTAAGTTACATTCTCCTAAGGGAAAAACAGATCATAGACAACAAAGAAATAAAAACAAATTTAAAAAACAAGAACAAACCAAATAATGCTCACAGCTATGCAGAGAATTAAAACTGGGTGATGTAGTTAATTGGACAACTAATACATTTAGGGTAGTGAATAAAAGCTTCAGTGATGAGGTGATATTTAAGGTGAAATCTGAATGGCATGAATGACCCAGTCCCGTAAATTTCAGGGAGAATAAAGTGAATTGGGCATGGGGAAGGCCATGTGCAAAGGTCCTAATATGGAAGCTCACTTAATTTGTGATAAATATGGAAAGGAAGCCATAGTAGCTGGAGCATGGTAGCTGAAGCTTAAAATGAGGAGATGAGATGGGAGAGGTAAATGGGAGCCAGACCATGTAGGGCTTTGTAAACCAGGATAAGTGTTTGGATTTTAATTCTAAGTATGCACGTCATGTTATGATCTGGCTTATATTCATAAATGCTCAATCTGTAAGCTGTAGAATGAATTACGGATCTTCCTCGATGGGTTTATGTCTCTATAAACCCATCGTAATTTGAAAATACTATAAGTAGGAAATACATTTAATACACCTAACCTACTGAACATCATAGCTTAGCCTAGCCTACCTTAAATGTGATCAGAACACTGACAGTAGCCTATGGTTGGGCAAAATCATCTAACACAAAGCCTATTTTATAATAAAGTTGAGCAGCTCATTGAATACTTTCATTTTCAACTTTCATTGAAAGTGAAAAACAGAATGGTTGTCTGGTACAAAATGGTTGGAAGCATATTGGCTGTTCACCCTCGCCACCCCATGGCTGGCTGGGAGCTGTGGTTTGCTGCCACTACTCAGCATGAGGAAAGAGTGTCCTACCACGTATCGCTAGCCTGGGAAAAGATCAAATTTCAAAATCCGAACTATGGTTTCGACTGAATAGGTACTACTTTTGCACAAGAGTAAAGTCGAACTACAGTAAGTCAGGGACCATCCGTATAGAACTGGTAACAATGCAATCACAGAGGCCAGTCGGGAGGCTACTGCAGTAATACAGGTAAAATATCATGTAAGCATCTGGTTATTGAGATTGAGAGAAACTGACAGATTTAAAATAAGCATTCAATATCTTGCACTTTTATAGTGGCCGATGCTTTAATGCCTAAGAGGATCAAATACGATAGCTCAGAGAAAAATCATTCAGGGAGATGAGTGAATACTTGACTCAAACATTTGAATATTGTCTCATTATATTCACCCCCTGTAGCTATGGACCGTGAAGGCAACCTTGGGCATATTCACTTATAACAAATGGTTCTATTCTACCAAAAGCTTACTTGAATTACCAATAGGGAATTTACTTACTTGTGTGGAAGGAAAGAAGGAAGGAAGGGAGGAAGGGAGGGAAGGAAGAGAAAAGAGGCAAGAAAAGAAGGAAGGAAAGGACATTGAAAAGACAGCAAGGTCCCCATGGAAGTTTCTAGGGGAAAGGATACAGTGAACACAGTATGTTGCTCAGTTTTCATTTGGTAATTGGAGACCTGTGTTTTTAACAGTCAGCATGTCCTTCTCAAAGGCATATTTGAAAAGAGGTAGCATTTCTATCAATATTTCTCTGGGAAATGATTAAACAAGCACTTGTCCTAATTTTCTCCGCCTGCATGTGGTGGTAAGCAAACCTGTCCCATCTATCCTCTGAAAACGATGCAGGTGTTAATGCTCATGAAAATCACTGCACTGCCTTTGAGATCATGGGATTTTTCCATCCACATTAACCTTTAAGATGAAGGATGACATTTGCCTTTGCCTAAAGTGGGGGGAGGAGAAAGAAGAGACCCCAAAGACATGAGGGACCCCAGCAAGCTGTCAATGGCATAAATAGTGACTGTGTCTTGGTCTAGAATGACACTGCAGTAAAGCCTTTGTAGTAGTGAACTGGGAAAACAAACAAACAAATAAAACAGCTCAAACTGAAAACCACAAGTATGTTCTAAGGAATAAAGACACAGATCAGCTCAGTAGATTTCAGTGGAAGTAATGGCAATAGTGTAGGCTGGCGAATATGGCTTTAAACATGTCCCAGCAGGACAGCCAACTTGGGAACATGGGTCCCAATATCCAGCTGCATCATTTCAAAGAGCAGTCTGGGAGGAAATACAGAGATATTTGAACCTGGGGACTAATCTTTACATAATTTAAATGTGCTGCGGACAGCCACACCTGTGCAATTGGAAACTGCTGTTCACAGCTCCATTTTTAGTAATTAGAATTAACTCTAACCTCAGCAAGGTGTGGTTGGTATATAGCAATTTTATTTTCCATGCCTGTAGCATGGCTTTGAAAAATTCCTGCACTTCAGCCTCACTCAGAAGTTACAGAAAGAGTGATATTCACACCTTTATAAAAAATATTAAATTGGAGGGAAAATGCCCTCAGGCTCAGATGTTTCTCATTTACATATAGGATTTTAGAGAAGTTCCTAAGACCGCATCATGGCAGGTTATCATTGACATTTTCCAGAGAGGGTATATTTGATGACATAAATTAGGACTGCAAGTTAATCATTAAGCAAAATTGTAATCCCAGTAAATTAATCTCTATGCATGAGATTTGTTTCAGAAACGTAATGCCTGTCAGAGTACCCCCCTGAAACGGTGACCAGAGTTGTGATGTTCTACCTAGTGCTTCATCACATGACTCCCTACAAAATACAGCATTCATTTTAGAGTTGCTGATGCCAAATAGAAAACATGAGCCAAGAAGTATTATTGGAACGTGCTGTGATGCGATTAAAGCAGCCTGGACTGAGGGGTATTCTGGAACCAAATTAAAATGGCACCAGTGGAGGCACTAGTGTGCTGGAAAAATTAAAGCAGAACATTCTTCCTCTTCAATGCAAGAATCTGCAGGTGGAAAGCAGGAGAAAGGGGTGTGCCAGCATCTTGCCAATGAGAATGATGTTTTAGTACCGAGATCTTCAGAAGACATCAATGCCACCTTCAGCTAATTCATTGCCAACCTACCTTGACATCAAGTTGCCAGATCAGCTTGTGAATAAGAAAGAGCCCTGAGAACTCTAGTCCCTTTATTCAAGTCTGGTATTTTTGGATTACAGTTTAGTAATCTAGTCCCTTTATTCAAGTCTGGTATTTTTGGATTACAGCTTAGTAAATCCATTTGCCCAAAGAATAGAATATGGCAAGAGCAAATTTCAAAGCACTGACCATTATGTAATGTTTTTCTCAATCCTCCATAAGATCCAGCATGTGAATACATGGTACATAACTAGCCCTCCATGTTGGGTGATTGATCCAAAAATTATGATCTCAGGTTTGAGAAGGCAGATACTTTACCTCATATACATACACGACCACCACTCTGTACTAGAGATAGGGTTTGTCTTGTTAATTGTCTAGACTTTTTAAAGTAATAGAGAAAATAGTAATAATGCACGTTAAATTCATGTGCGCCATTCTGTAGTTGTCACATTGCTAATAATGCAAAAAATGAGAAAATATCTTTTTTAAAACTATTAAAAAATTTTATCTGATTCAACAATGATGTTTCTCATATCCTTGATGAAAGAATAAATTCCTGACATACATCTCCATTGTTTTACTTTCATCTTTCTCTTTAATGCAAAGAAAATTTCAACCAATATTCATGTTGGAATTGCCTCTGTTCATCAATGGTAACCATAAATTGTCCACAGATAAAATATTTTTTAAAAAAATCAACAAAAATATTCTATGAGAATCAATTGGCTTTATGGAATTTACAGTAAAGAGTAATATTTATGTTACTATTACTTGTAAATTGTGTGCTACATATTCCCTATATCAATAAATTCATAGTAAGCACGTGTTCATGTGTGTGTGTGAGTGTGTGTGTGTGTGTGTGTGCGTGCAGAGCCAGTTGTTAGACACTTAACACAAAACGGCTGAGGGTTGAGGATAGGTCCTATAGGACTAAAGGTAAATCCCCCAAAACAAAGAAAATGAAGCCTGACATGACCAAATTTCCATATTGAAAATGTAGAAGACCAGACAGAGATCTGGGTCACAGAAAATCTAAAAATGAAAGCATTAACAGAGGCTGGTCAAAGTAGATTGAATTGACCAGTGGTCAATATTTTTGAGAACACCTGTAATTTTTGCTTATACTTTTCTCTCTTCATGGAAAGTAGTAACTAAATAACTAATATTTATTAGGTAATCACTATATGTCAGATGGTATCCTAAACACTTTTTATGGGGCATTCATTGTGACCACAATAATCCAAGAAGTTAATATATTCTTCCCCACTTTTTCAGATGGAAAATAGAGCATCAGTATGACATGAGGCAACCTGTTCAAGGACACAGGATACTGTGTCTCTCCACTACCTAATCTCTCAAACTCTGTGTTGGTAGTTGCCCCAGAAAAGAAGTGCTGATCACTTCCACCGGAAAAAAAAAATCTCCTTTGTTTGAGTCAAACTGTCCAGAGTTTTAATCTACCTTTCCAGCCCCTTTCCACCACAATTAACTCTTGAACAGGCTATTTTTCTGTCCATTTCACCTAAACTTTCACATATATGTTTTGTTTGCTGTTTGCCTTTTTTCCAGTACCCTTCTTCTAAATAACTCTTCTTCACAAATCTCAATTCTAAATTCTACTCATCCTTTAGGGTTCAACTTAAATGCAGTCTGCTCTGTGGATTCCTTGATTTTCCTGGCTTTAAAAAAAAAATCCTCTACTCATTCAACCCTCTCTCTCTGTATCTCTCTTATAGCACTTAATCACCTTCCACATTGAATTAGGCAGCCTTTCCCAACTCTACTATACTCATTTGGTCCTACCATGACAATATCTATTAGCATCAAACATTCTTTATTTTTCCCAGTGTTACCTCCATTTGTTTTACCCTGGAACTTATTTTCCCCAAATCCCATTAACATAACATGGCTCCAGTGTTCCAAGGGACCACAATTTAGGGAATACTGGAAGGTATTATTCCTCCTTGACCATGGATGCTGGGACACAAGACCAGATTTTATCTTTGAATCACTCATTGTAATTTACCCATTGTTTTGTGAATAGGAATTGAGAAAATATTGGTTGAATGAATAAATGAACATGGATAACTATTTCTGTACTTGAGTAACGATGTCAGTGGCCACAGACAGAGTACAACCTCTGGATGACCTTCCACAAAGCTTGCTTTTGGAAGCACTCATTGCAAGTATCCAACTGGGTAGCATCCCTATGACAAAGTTAGGCTGAAGAACAGTCTAAGCAGCAGTTGACAGAGGACATATCAAGGCATGTGGCTGAGTCCTCCTCAGTTTGCTGCACAAGTAGGGGGAAATAACAGCGAAGATTTAGGAAATATCAATGTGGCCTGCCATTACCCAGAAGTATCCCCTGCACTGGCTTGCCAGAAGACTTAAATGTTTATAGAAGTTCTTTGTTTAGGTTAAGGCCTCTCCCTGTGCCTCTTAATTGAAATCTCCCTGGTAGGAGCCTCTCATGTATACCTAACAATTTTATCCTATGGTCCTCTTTTTACAGCTTGGAAAGACAGGATCTTAGGAGAAAATAAGTGCCTTCCATGAAAAGGTTACTAGAAAAAAAAAAAAAGCATTCAGAAAAAGGTCACCCATGGACACAGAGAGACTTCAGGCACGTGCATGCACAGAGGAAAGACCACATGGGGACATAGTGCAAAAGTGGCCACCAGCGAGCTAAAAAGAGATGCCTCAGAAAGAACCAAACCTGCCTCCATCTTGACTTTGGACTTCGAGCCTGCAAAACTGAGGCTTCCGGGAAGATGGCGGAAGAGTAAGACGCGGAGATCACCTTCCTCCCCACGAATACACCACAAATACATCTACACGTGGAACAACTCCTACAGAACACCTACTGAACGCTGGCAGAAGACCTCAGACCTCCCAAAAGGCAAGAAACCCCTCACGTACCTGGGTAGGGCAAAAGAAAAAAGAATAAACAGAGACAAAAGGATAGGGACGGGACCTGCTCCAGTGGGAGGGAGCTGTGACGTTGGAAAGATTTCCACACACTAGGAAGCCCCTTCGGGGGCGGAGACTGCGGGTGGCGGAGGGGGAAAGCTTCGGAGCCGCGGAGGAGAGCACAGCAACAGGTGTGCGGAGGGCAAAGGGGAGAGATTGCCGCACAGAGGATAGGTGCCGACCGGCACTCACCAGCCCAAGAGGCTTGTCTGCTCACCTGCCGGGGCGGGCGGGGCTGGGAGCTAAGGCTCGGGCTTCGGTCGGAGCGCAGGGAGAGGACTGGGGTTGGCTTCGTGAACACAGCCTGCAGGGGGTTAGTGCGCCACGGCTGGCCGGAAGGGAGTCCGGGGAAAAGTCTGGACCTGCCGAAGAGGCAAGAGACTTTTTCTTACCTCTTTGTTTCCTGGTGCACGAGGAGAGAGGATTAAGAGCACTGCTTAAAGGAGCTCCAGAGACGGGCGCGAGCTAAACAGCGCGGACCCCAGAGACGGGCATAAGACGCTAAGGCTGCTGCTGCCGCCACCAAGAAGCCTGTGTGCGAGCGCAGGTCACTATCCACACCCCCCTTCCGGGGAGCCTGTGTGGTCTGCCACTGCCTGGGTCCCGTGATCCAGGGACAACTTCCCCGGGAGAACGCACGGTGCGCCTCAGGCTGGTGCAACGTCACGCTGGCCTCTGCCGCCGCAGGCTCGCCCCGCACTCCGTGCCCCTCCCCCTCCAGGCCTGAGTGAGCCAGAGCCCCCGAATCAGCGGCTCCTTTAACGCCGTCTTGTCTGAGCTAAGAACAGACGCCCTCCGGCGACCTACACGCAGAGGCGGAGCCAAATCCAAAGCTGAGCCCCTGGGAGTGTGGGAACAAAGAAGAGAAAGGGAAATCTCTCCCAGCAGCCTCAGAAGCAGCGGATTAAAGCTCCACAGTCAACTTGATGTACCCTGCATCTGTGGGATACCTGAATCAACAACGAATCACCCCAAATTGAGGAGGTGGACTTTGAGAGCAAGATTTATTATTTTTTCCCCTTTTCCTCTTTTTGTGAGTGTGTATGTGTATGCTTCTGTGTGAGATTTTGTCTGTATAGCTTTGCTTCCACCATTTGTCCTAGGGTTCTATCCATCCGTTTTTAAAATTTTTTTCTCTTAATATTTTTTATTCTAATAACTTTATTATATTTTATCTTAATTTTATTTTACTTTATCTCCTTTCTTTTTTTCCTTCCTTCCCTCCTTCCTTCCTTCCTCCCTCGCTCCCTCCTTTCATTCTTCTTTCTTTCTTTCTCTCTACTTCTACTAATTCTTTCTTTCTACTTTTTCTCCCTTTTATTCTGAGCCGTGTGGATGAAAGGCTCTCAGTGCAGCAGCCAGGAGTCAGTGCTGTGCCTCTGAGGAGGGAGAGCCAACTTCAGGACACTGGTCCACAAGAGACCTCCCAGCTCCACATAATATCAAATGGCGAAAATCTCCCAGAGATCTCCATCTCAACACCAGCACCCAGCTTCACTCAACGACCAGCAAGCTACAGTGCTGGACATCCTATGCCAAACAACTAGCAAGACAGGAACACAACCCCACCCATTAGCAGAGGGGCTGCCTAAAATCATAATAAGTCCACAGACACCCCAAAACACACTACCAGACGTGGACATGCCCGCCAGAAAGACAAGATCCAGCCTCATCCACCAGAACACAGGCACTAGTCCCCTCCACCAGGAAGCCTACACAACCCACTGAACCAACCTTAGCCACTGGGAACAGACACCAAAAACAACGGGAACTATGAACCTGCAGCCTGCAAAAAGGAGACCCCAAACACAGTAAGATAAGCAAAATGAGAAAACAGAAAAACACACAGCAGATGAAGGAGCAAGACAAAAACCCACCAGACCTAACAAATGAAGAGGAAATAGGCAGTCTACCTGAAAAAGAATTCAGAATAATGATAGTAAAGATGATCCAAAATCTTGGAAATAGAATAGACAAAATGCAAGAAACATTTAACAAGAACCTAGAAGAACTAAAGATGAAACAGACAACAATGAACAACACAATAAATGAAATGAAAAATACTCTAGATGGGATCAATAGCAGAATAACTGAGGCAGAACAGATAAGTGACCTGGAAGATAAAATAGTGGAAATAACTACTGCAGAGTACAATAAAGAAACAAGAATGAAAAGAACTGAGGACAGTCTCAGAGACCTGTGGGACAACATCAAACGCACGAACATTCGAATTATAGGGGTTCCAGAAGAAGAAGAGAAAAAGAAAGGGACTGAGAAAATATTTGAAGAGATTATAGTTGAAAACTTCCCTAATATGGGAAAGGAAATAGTTAATCAAGTCCAGGAAGCACAGAGAGTCCCATACAGGATAAATCCAAGGAGAAATACGCCAAGACACATATTAATCAAACTGTCAAAAATTAAATACAAAGAAAACATATTAAAAGCAGCAAGGGGAAAAAAATAACACACAAAGGAATCCCCATAAGGTTAACAGCTGATCTTTCAGCAGAAACTCTGCAAGCCAGAAGGGACTGGCAGGACATATTTAAAGTGATGAATGAGAAAAACCTGCAACCAAGATTACTCTACCAAGCAAGGATCTCATTCAGATTTGATGGAGAAATTAAAACCTTTACAGACAAGCAAAAGCTGAGAGAGTTTAGCATCACCAAACTTTACAACAACTGCTAAAGGAACTTCTCTAGGCAAGAAACACAAGAGAAGGAAAAGACCTATAATAACGAACCCAAAACAATCAAGAAAATGGGAATAGGAACATACATATCAATAATTACCTTAAATGTGAATGGACTAAATGCTCCCACCAAAAGACACAGATTGGGTTAATGGATACAAAACAAGACCCATATATTTGCTGTCTACAAGAGACCCACTTCAGACCTAGAGACACATACAGACTGAAAGTGAGGGGATGGAAAAAGATATTTCATGAAAATGGAAACCAAAACAAAGAGGGAGTCGTGATTCTCATATCAGACAAAATAGACTTTAAAATAAAGACTATTAGAAGAGACAAAGAAGGACACTACATAATGATCAAGGGGTCAATCCACGAAGAAGATATAACAATTGTAAATATTTATTCACCCAACATAGGAGCACCTCAATACATAAGGCAAATACTAACAGCCATAAAAGGGGAAATCAACAGTAACACATTCATAGTAGGGGACTTAAACACCCCACTTTCACCAATGGACAGATCATCCAAAATGAAAATAAATAAGGAAACACAAGCTTTAAATGATACATTAAACAACATGGACTTCATTGATATTTATAGGACATTCCATCCAAAAACAACAGAATACACATTTTTCTCAAGTGCTCATGGAACATTCTCCAGGATAGATCATATCTTGGGTCACAAATCAATCCTTGGTAATTTAAGAAAATTGAAATTCTATCAAGTATCTTTTCCAACCACAACGCTATGAGACTAGATATCAATTACAGGAGAAGATCTGTAAAAAACACAAACACATGGAGGCTAAACAATACACTACTTAATAACAAAGTGATCACTGAAGAAATCAAAGAGGAAATCAAAAAAATACCTAGAAATAAATGACAATGGAGACACGACGACCCAAAATCTATGGGATGCAGCAAAGCAGTTCTAAGAGGGAAGTTTATAGCAATACAACCCTAACTTACGAAACAGGAAACATCTCAAGTAAACAACCTAACCTTGCACCTAAAGCAATTAGAGAAAGAAGAACAAAAAACACCAAAGTTAGCAGAAGGAAAGAAATCATAAAAATCAGATCAGAAATAAATGAAAAAGAAATGAAGGAAACGATAGCAAAGATCAATAAAACTAAAAGCTGATTCTTTGAGAAGATAAACAAAATTGATAAACCATTAGCCAAACTCACCAAGAAAAAAATGGAGAAGACTCAAATCAATAGAATTAGAAATGAAAAAGGAGAAGTAACAACTGACACTGCAGAAATACAAAAGATCATGAGAGATTACTACAGGCAACTCTATGGCAATAAAATGGACAACCTGGAAGAAATGGACAAATTCTTAGAAATGCACAACCTTACAAGACTGAATCAAGAAGAAGTAGAAAATGTGAACAGACCACTCACAAGCACTGAAATTGAAACTGTGATTAAAAATCTTCCAACAAACAAAAGCCCAGGACCAGATGGCTTCAAAGGCGAATTCTATCAAACAGACAAGAGCTAACACCTATCCTTCTCAAACTCTTCCAAAATATAGCAGAGGGAGGAACACTCCCAAATTCCTTCTACGAGGCCACCATCACCTTGAGACCAAAAGCAGACAAGAATGTCACAAAGAAAGAAAACTACAGGCCAATATCACTGATGAACATAGATGCAAAAATCCTCAACAAAACACTAGCAAACACAATCCAACAGCACATTAAAAGGATCATACACCATAATCAAGTGGGGTTTATCCCATGAATGCAAGGATTCTTCAATATACACAAATCTATCAACGTGATAAACCATATTAACAAATTGAAGGAGAAAAACCATATGATCATCTCAATAGATGCAGAGAAAGCTTTTGACAAAATTCAACACCCATTTATGATAAAAAACCTGCAGAAAGTAGGCATAGAGGGAACTTTCCTCAACATAATAAAGGCCATATATGACAAACCTACAGCCAACATCATCCTCAATGGTGAAAAACTGAAAGCATTTCCACTAAGATCAGGAACAAGACAAGGTTGCCCACTCTCACCACTCTTATTCAACATAGTTTTGGAAGTTTTAGCCACAGCAGTCAGAGAAGAAAAGGAAATCAAAGGAATCCAAATCGGAAAAGAAGAAGTAAAGTTGTCACTCTTTGCAGATGACATGATACTATATACATAGAGAATCCTAAAGATGCTACCAGAAAACTACGAGAGCTAATCAATGAATGTGGTAAAGTAGCAGGATACAAAATTAATGCACAGAAATCTCTGGCATTCCTATACACTAATGATGAAAAATCTGAAAGTGAAATCAAGAAAATACTCCCATTTACCACTGCAACAAAAAAAATAAAATATCTAGGAATAAACCTACCTAAGGAGACAAAAGACCTGTATGCAGAAAATTATAAGACACTGATGAAAGAAATTAAAGATGATACAAATAGATGGAGAGATATACCATGTTCTTGGATTGGAAGAATCAACATTGTGATAATGACTCTATGACCCAAAGCAATCTATAGATTCAATGCAATCCCTATCAAACTACCACTGGCATTTTTCAGAGAACTAGAACAAAAAATTTCCCAATTTGTATGGCAACACAAAAGACCCCGAATAGCCAAAGCAACCTTGAGAATGAAAAATGGAGCTGGAGGAATCAGGGTCCCTGACTTCAGACTATACTACAAAGCTACAGTAATCAAGACAGTATGGTACTGGCACAAAAACAGAAATATAGATCAATGGAACAGGATAGAAAGCCCAGAGATAAACCCACGCACATATGGTCATCTTATCCTTGATTAATGAGGCAGGAATGTACAGTGGAGAAAGGACAGCCTCTTCAATAAGTGGTGCTGGGAAAATTGGACAGGTACATGTAAAAGTATGAGATTAGATCACTCCCTAATACCATACACAAAAATAAGCTCAAAATGGATTAAAGACCTAAATGTAAGGCCAAGCACTATAAAACTCTTAGAGGAAAACATAGGCAGAACACTCTATGACATAAATCACAGCAAGATCCTTTTTGACCCACCTCCTAGAGAAATGGAAATAAAAACAAAAATAAACAAATGGGACCTAATGAAACTTCAAAGCTTTTGCACAGCCAAGGAAACCATAAACAAGATGAAAAGACAACCCTCAGAATGGGAGAAAATATTTGCAAATGAAGCAACTGACAAAGGATTAATCTCCAAAATTTACAAGCCGCTCATGCAGCTTAATAACAAAAAAACAAACAACCCAATCCAAAAATGGGCAGAAGACCTAAATAGACATTTCTCCAAAGAAGATATACAGACTGCCAACAAACACATGAAAGAATGCTCAACACCATTAATCATTAGAGAAATGCAAATCAAAACTACAATGAGATATCATTTCACACCAGTCAGAATGGCCATCATCAAAAAATCTAGAAACAATAAATCCTGGAGAGGGTGTGGAGAAAAGGGAACACTCTTGCACTGCTGGTGGGAATGTGAATTGGTACAGCCACTATGGAGAACAGTATGGAGGCTCCTTAAAAAACTACAAATAGAACTACCATATGACCCAGCAATCCCACTACTGGGCATATACCCTGAGAAAACCAAAATTCAACAAGAGTCATGTACCAAAATGTTCATTGCAGCTCTATTTACAATAGCCAGGACATGGAAGCAACCTAAGTGTCCATCGACAGATAAATGGATAAAGAAGATGTGGCACATATATACAATGGAATATTACTCAGCCATAAAAAGAAACGAAATTGAGCTATTTGTAATGAGGTGGATAGACCTAGAGTCTGTCATACAGAGTGAAGTAAGTCAGAAAGAGAGAGACAAATACCGTATGCTAACACATATAAATGGGATTTAAGAAAAAAAATGTCATGAAGAACCTAGTGGTAAGACAGGAATAAAGACACAGACCTAGTGGAGAACGGACTTGAGGATATGGGGAGGGGGAAGGGTGAGCTGTGACAAAGCGAGAGAGAGGCATGGACATATATACACTAACAAACGTAAGTTAGATAGCTAGTGGGAAGCAGCCACATAGCACAGGGATATCAGTTCGGTGGTTTGTGACCGCCTGGAGGGGTGGGATAGGGAGGGTGGGAGGGAGGGAGACACAAGAGGGAAGAGATATGGGAACATATGTATATGTATAACTGATTCACTTTGTTATAAAGCAGAAACTAACACGCCATTGTAAAGAAATTATACCCCAATAAAGATGTTAAAAAAAAAAAACTACAAATAGAACTACCATATGATCCAGCAATCCCACTACTGGGCATATACCCTGAGAAAACCAAAATTCAAAAAGAGTCATGTACCAAAATGTTCATTGCAGCTCTATTTACAATAGCCAGGACATGGAAACAACCTAAGTGTCCATCATTGGATGAATGGATAAAGAAGATGTGGCACATATATACAATGGAATATTACTCAGCCATAAAAAGAAACGAAATTGAGCTATTTGTAATGAGGTGGATAGACCTAGAGTCTGTCATACAGAGTGAAATAAGTCAGAAAGAGAAAGACAAATACCGTATGCTCACACATATATATGGAATTTAAGAAAAAAAATGTCATGAAGAACCTAGTGGTAAGACAGGAATAAAGACACAGACCTACTACAGAATGGACTTGAGGATATGGGGAGGGGCAAGGGTAAGCTGTGACAAAGTGAGAGAGAGGCATGGACATATATACACTACCAAACGTAAGGTAGATGGCTAGTGGGAAGCAGCCGCATAGCACAGGGAGATCAGCTAGCTGCTTTGTGACCGCCTGGAGGCGTGGGATAGGGAGGGTGGGAGGGAGGGAGACGCAAGAGGGAAGAGATATGGGAACATATGTATATGTATAACTGATTCACTTTGTTATAAAGCAGAAACTAACACACCATTGCATAGCAATTATACTCCAATAAAGATGTAAAAAAAAAGAAAAAGAAAAAGAAAAAGGTCACCAAAGGACTACCTTTTTTAATGTCACAAGTTTCCCAAATGTGTATGTGATACGTGGGTTATGTAGATATGTGTGGACCTACATGAAAAAGTGTTTTCTCCTCTTGAAAGCTATTTTTCCAGCCACAGGTAACCTTGAACACACTTAAAAATTAGAATAAAAATTAATAACAATATTATTTTCCATTTACCTTGACCCAGAGCTGCCAGGAGAAAATCTCAGTGGAAAAGTCTGAAAACTGCAGATATAGTGTACCCAAGTTCTGTACAGTTTAGCAAAAATGATGGAAAGATGTACCTTCATTATCAATTATAGGCTGCCTGCTGTGTTCCCTGAAAAATGATCAAATCTGTTACCTCCTAAAAGCAAGTCACTGATGCATGCTCCTCCCCTGCCCACCCACCTCGGGCCCCATCTCTCCGGCCTAGTGTCCACACACACAATCTGCCCCACCGTGATTTATGGTTTAGAAAGAAGAGGATTACTGGATGGGGTGTATATAAGAGCAAAAGGGAACCTGGACAAACCATCAAAGAGAAGAAAGGCGAAAGAGTGAACAGGAAAAAAACAGAACAGCTATTAAATAATTCAGGACAACGCCCAAAGGAAAACAGACACTGAATGGGAATGGAGGAAATAAATAGATTAAGGTATACAACAGAGGAAAAAAAAAAAAAAAACAGAGTGGAAAGAAGGAGATGCAAGAGCTCACCCAAGGGAGAAAAGCAAGACGGCATTGCTGAGACCCAGCAGGAATATTGACAACTGGATAAAGAATAGAAGAAAAAAAATAGCTCATAATCTCTTGACACCCTCTGAAGAGGCCCTTGGCAGTGGCTTCTTCTGATTCATACAGGTTTTCAATGCTTTCAGAAAGCCTATTTCTCTGGCCCAGTTAGAGGCTTTTTGGAAGCATGGGGCAGATATGGACTTCTGAAAATAGTGGCCCAAGGATTATGGCTGAGGATGGAAAGGCATTTTATGGGTATATATGTATACATAGAGCTGATTCACTTTGTTATACAGCAGAAACTAAAACACAACCTTTTAAAGCAATTATACTCCAATAAGGATGTTAAAAAAAGAAAGAAAGAAAGAAAGGCATTTTAACTTCATTCTAGAATTGAGAGGTCACATATTCGGAAGTTAACAGTGAGGCCTATTCCAGCTAAACATTTTAACCCAGCCAGAATTGAGGAAGCAGGATTCATTCTATGCTGTGGATGTCCCATCTGGCCTACTTTGTTTTCCAACGGTCAGTGAAAGTTTTCCTTGAGTAACAAATACAGTGGCTATAAGAGTTGGTGGGAATGCAAACCTCACTTGACAACTGGGAGAGAAACATTTGCTCAGCAGACATTTATTGAGCACTTCGCTATGTGCCAACCTCTGTCCTCTTCCAAGTGAGTGAAGCAGGAAACGTGGGGTGGTGCCAGGTAATCTGTATCTTAGCAAACACTCAAGCTGATTCTGGGGCCACGATCTTCTGATCATTTTTCCAGAAACAATTCAAGGGCAGCACTTCTCAACCCTTTTTTCAATTATTACTCACTGAGGAGCCTTTCTAGACATTTTTTCCTAACCATACTCTCATGAAAATTGAATGCCACAGATATATTTTATATCTGTTTATGTACCATGGCCCTTTAGAGGGCCATGAACTCCTTTAGTGTATAATTTTTTTCACCTTCCAAGAACTAATATTCTCCCCCTTGGGGGGACCATCTTGCCCCTATTAAGATATCACCTGTGTTCTAGGGGTTCAGTGACAGTTAAGATCCCCCATAGATAACTCAGTCGGGTTCAACAAATAATCACTGAGCACAAATTATGTGTCAGGCACTGTGCTAGATCCTGGTGGCTCTATGTACATAAATCAGTAATACATTGTCCCTCTCCAGCACTCACTGGGAGACAGAAGTAGTCAAGAGATCATTCCAGCATAACACGGGAAGCTACAGAATAGAGTCAAGCAAAGGATGCCCTCGCTCCATAGCGGAGGGTGGTCAGTCCGGGTGGAAGTTGAAGGAAGACATCCTAGAAAAGACATGTGCGCTGGTGCATGAAGTTGAGATAAGTTAACCAAAGAAAAGTGGGTAGTTAAACCAATCTTCAAGGGCAACGTGGCTTTTGGACTGGTTCTAGAATTATGCCTGGGATTTGGACAGACAGATATTTGAGATTTCTCTGTTGGGCATTAGGAGATAGACTTGGAACAAGGAGAGTTCTTTTTCCCCCAAATATAAATATAAATTGACTAATGTGTACAGTGAGTGTACAATAAAAATCTTTTAAAAATCCACTTTTATAAGTGGGAGAATGAGGTTCAGGGGTGTGTGTGTGTGTGTGATACCAGTTCTTCACAGCACTAGATGCCTAGCAAGTAACACATTAGTATGAGATCTTATATTTATTAGTTTACTTTAAGGAGTAACATCGTGAATAGACCCCACCCCAATCCCAAGTGTGTTAAGTCCACAGCATTTCTTACCCTTTGTCTCCATCTATCAGTAGCAAGGCTACTCAGGAAGCAACATACCCTGGATAAGCCATGGCTTCCTCTTTCATTGGTTTGCAAAGAGAGGGAGCTCCCAGGGCGATGAGTTTCACAATTACATGTTCATTTGTGTGAGGAAGCTCTTATTCGTCTGTCTCACCACAGACAGGGCTGAGCTGAAAGATTACATGGCCCCTTAGGTCTGCTTTTCCCCCCAACAAAATGCTCTACTCATGGTTCATGTCTCAATAGCATGTGCGTGAACATTAAAATTTTGCCCTGCCCTATAAAGTCTCTACTCAGAGAATATGTTTTCTTTGCTTAAAGAACAATAATTGGCTGAGAGAGTGGCAGGTGCCCAGCAAGGTGCTTTGGAGGGTTATAGAGTATAAGACATAAAGATATTAGGAGTCCATTTCCTAGTTGGACACATGCATCAAAACATAACCACACGAGAAAATGCACACAGGTCAGCATTCACCAAAATGTTAAAAGGAATTACCTGAGTAGAATAAAGAGTGCCCATGCTTAAGTAAGTTTAAGAACACTGGGGTAAATAAAGATCAATAACCTTTTCAAGTTCTTCATGGAGTCTTTAAAATGTGAACGTAAGTTATTGAGTTGTGAATCCCTAAAAGTAGGATGGCCATATAACGTATTAGCCAACCTCGGACCCTTGTTAGAGGAAGCGAGGAGAACTAGCAACCATATGTCAGATTAACAGACACGAAACAGAATTACCTCAGGCATCCTGGGATGTATGGTCACCCTACTTGCAAAGGCAATACAATGTCTGTGTTTGCCAAACTCATTCCATGTAACTTTTTATTGCTGCTGTTAAGCTAAGCTTCCATAAAGGAGCTGTTAAGAAAAATACTTGTGTTAACAGGAGAAAGGGTGGTGTAGGGGAAAGGGCACAGTTATTACAGGCAGACAGACTTGGGCTCACAACTCAGCTCTACCAGATACTAACAAATACTAGAGCAGTGGTTCTCAAAGTGTGGCCCTCAGACTAGCAGAGTTACTAACATCTGGAAACATGTTAGAAATGTGAATTCTATGGTCTTGCCCCACACCTGCTGAATCAGAAACTCTGGGGATAGAGAACAGCCGTTAAGCAGTCTGTGCTTACCAAGTTGCTACGTGATTCTGAAACACACTGAATCAGACACTTTATTTGATCAATCAGAGCCTCAGTTTATCCATTTAAGAAACGACGCCAATAACCTGCCTTATGGATTACCCATGGCTTAAGGCAGGTACGTTAAAATGTTTGCTACCTATATCAGTCTATCGGTCCTTTCAGAGTTACAGATGGCACACTCAAAATATTAAAATAAAAGGAGTCCAGTGAAGATATAAATGTGGGTCAGCGTTGATGAAACCCATTCCCAAGGCCAGGTCAATCCTCTGCACTGCCCAATACAGGGCAGGTGGAATGGAGGTTGGAGATACACCCGCCATTTACACTATTCTTGTGTTACGGCACCTACAACTATTTTAACTCTCTGATATGTATCTGTCCCCTTCATCAGACCATAAGTTTCTTAAGGGCAGAGACCATATCATCCAGATTTATTTTTCTACACCGAGCACATAGGTGGTCCTCAATTCATGTTTGAATAAAGGATCACATGGGTTAAAAGACAGTCTCTGAATTGTCTTGACACATCAGAAAAGAGAGAGGAGAGAGCTGACAATGAGATAACTCCTTTTGCCACATACCAGCCCACAGGATTTGTCACCAGCCCAGAGCAAGTTATTCCAGCTCCTTGCTTAGATTTCTGCATCTTTTAAAACAAAGGCATAATGCATGAGGCTAAACATGGAGTCTCAGCAGCACATCTTTTCTGGATAGTGCTATTTCAAGCTTCCTTCTGCTGGGTGTGCAGCTCCATTGCAATGTATGTATGCCTCATCGGAAACAAACCTTGTTCTCAGTTGGGTCAGTTTGATACCCATCATCCTTTAGGCAGGTCATTGGAAAGATGGGAAAGTAAATGGTTTCCTGTGACTCACGGGGTAAATTACCCCTCAATTTACCTTTGAGTACATTGAGACTCAGAGAACTCATTAGTTGGTCCAAAGCAACTTGGCACTTGAGGGTACACTGTAATTCAGCAAAGAGTGCGACTGTCTGGCTCTACTTAGTCAGAATGCTTTAACTAATCCCTCTTATCTCTCTACATTATGCTGCAAAGTCCGAACACAGGTAGAGCTGTGGTCAGCTAAAGAGATTATCTGCATTCCATCTATTTGTTCTGCCTTGTGACAAAACCCATTTAGGTTCAGGGTCTAGTTTTGACCCAATGGGTTCCTCAGAAGCCCCAGATTTTTCTACAGTAAGACATTCCTTTCTCTCCCTGAAATTCCTTTTCTGATCCAGCTTTCATCTCCTCTGTATTTAATAGGCAATGCCCAGCATTATGTACAGGAAATATTTAGTGCCAATTCTATCTAGTCCCTACTTGAACTCCTATTTGGTTCTCTCTGGATGTCTCTACCCAACGAACCTTTGTGTTAGTTCTCTGGCTCTCTCTAGGTTACTTATTTCCTCCCAATATTTTTAGAGTATTAGCTAAAGACTTCTATAATCTCCAGAATCTACTCCTAGTTGATTAATCATTCCCATTTGTCATAAATCACACTCTCAATGGCGCACAAGCCAATTCATTTTCTGGGTCCCCTCTGCCTCCGTCACCTTCACCTTCCTGGAAGTATTTTACTCAGAGCCTGGCATTGTTTAGGATACCATAACCAGGCTCTAACATACACCTATCAATGGTACCAATAATATTAATATTGCTAACTTCAGCAGCCATTTTTCTCTCATTATCTTAACCTCTCAAGAGCATTTGACACAGTTGACCCCCTTCACCTCCAAAAAATGTGTTCTGTTTTCCTGTGACACCGTGACCTTCTGGTTTTCTTCCAATCTCACTGCCCTTTGCTGACTTTTTCTCTTGCACCTGATGTCTGGATGCTAGGGCATGCCAGAGCTCTAACTCTCCCCTCTTCTCCATCTGCCCTCGCTCTCCCTGGGTGACAGAGCTTGGATTTAGGATCTTAGAGTAGGAACACTTCTAGCGATGTCAGGTTCCAGAAGATCAGAGTAGATGTTACTAAGATAAGTAGATTAAGAAACCAAGAATCCAAGGTTTGGGGACAGTTGCCCACATGGACCTTGAAACCACTCAAAAACATGGCAGACAAGGGGGTAAGAGGGAAGCTGTGAGCCAGGTTCCAGGTCATTTGATGAATTTGAAGGTAACCCTGGAGGATGGATGAGACAGCCTGATAGTAGGAACCAAAAGGGGCCTTGGATCGGAAGAGTGTCCTTGGGACCTGAAGACTGAAACAATCTCACCTTTCAATTTTAATAAGTTTAGTCACTACTGACCTTTCTCCTCTGGACCACTTGCAGTAAGTTGTTGAATATATGTTTATGACTTCAATTTTATTTACTTTTCAATAAATATGTCAATAGATATGGCCTTGTAGTATCCTCTGTCTTTGGATATATTGAAAGCTCTGGGCCCCAGGAGGGAGTGAACTGGGTCACATATCCTTTTAGTGTTGCTCATTCACACAACTTCACACAAACAGTAGACTAGCATATGATACAGGTTTGGATAAGAAAGTCTCAGTAAGTGTTAATACGGCTTGTGGGAGCACTTTCCCCTTAGTGTTGTAAAAGATTTGGGGCCTATACACTTCACTGTACCTTCTTCTCCCACAGGTGACAATCATCCCATCTAGGCAGACCTAGTGCAGCCATCTAGGCAGACTCAAGCTCTTGGAGAGGGACTGAGGGCTCAAGAATGCTGGGGTTTTCCCCTTTACTGTAAGTCTGGTCTTGAGTATCTGGTTTTTGAGTATCTTGTGCACAGAATAGTCTGTGATAGAGTGAGGATGCTCAGACGTTTGTCTCTATGTTCAGGGGAACAGTCTGTGTCAAGGGCAGAAGGCATCACGCTCATGACCCCAGTGACTGGAGAACCCAAGCCTACCATCCTTGACCCAGAACTTTAGCTGATTTTTACAAACTAGATCAATCCAAGAAGTACCTGAAACAGCCTCTCCACCCTTCATCTTCTTCCACCATGTTTTCATTTGCCAAATTGTACTAGATAATTTCTTGGGAACAACCTCACTCATTTATTCAAAAACGTGCATTGTATCCCTAATATCTGCCAGTCATTGTGCAAGGCAAAAAGACAACAGAGGTGAATCAAACTTATGAATTCCCTGTCTTTAAAAAGTTCATAATTTAGTGTGTTGGGGGGCTGGGGTGCTGAAGTCAGCAGCCTAAGATAGAGAAGCAAGGACTACAGTTGGAGAAGTACACATAGGGATTTATGGGCATGCAAGGGAAGAAGCCTATTCCAGCACGGGATTCAGTAAAAGCTTCCCACATGACATGAGCCCTGTTTTGAGTGTTGTGAAGCTAGTAACCAGCAGACTCTGGGTTTCCAAGCATAGCCTGTACTAAGGCACAGGAGTGAGAGAGCATGGAGCATTGTGAGAACTGCCTCAATATGGCATATTTTCCCACTCCCGCTTACATCTGGGTATTCTGGACATGAACACTGTAAACCCAATGTCACTGGTATCAATTTAGAATTTTTAAAGATGGCCAGAGGCATAATTTCAGTGAGTGAAATTAAGGATCAGGGCTAGAAAAGGCCACAGAGAAAGCACTTTAGAAAGGCAATGGAAGCAATTCCACTTCTGGGAATATAGTCAAAGATAACAAAAACAATAACTCAAAAAGGTATCTGCACCCCCATGTCCATAGCAGCATTATTTACAACAGCCAAGACAGAGAAACAACCCATGTGTCCATCAATGGATAAATGGATAAAGAAGTTGTGGTATATATATATATATATATATATACTCAATGGAATATAATTCAGCCATACAAAATGAGGAAATTCTACCATTTGTGACAACATGGATGGACCCTGAAGGCATTATGCTAAGTGAAATAAGTCAGAGAAAGACAAATACTGTATAATCTCGCTTATATGTGGAATCTAAAACAAAACAGAACAAAACTTGTAGAAAAAGAGATCAGACTTGTGGTTACCAATGGCAGGGAGTGATGGGAGGGGAAATTGGAGGAAGGTGGTCCAAAGGTACAAACTTCCAGTTATAAGATAAATAAGCACTAGGGATGTAACGTACAGCATGATGACTATAGCTAACGCTACTGTATGATACATAGGAAAGTTATAAAGAGAGTAGATCCCAAGAGTTCTCATCACAAAGAGAGAAAATTTTTCTTTTACTTTATTCTTTTTCTCTTTTCCTTTCATTGTATTTATATGAGAAGATGGATGTTAGCTGAACATATTGTGGTAATCATATATATATCAAACCACCATGCTGTTTGCCTTAAACTTATACAGTGATGTACGTAAAGTATTTCTCAATAAAACTGGCGGAAAAAGTCAGTGGAGTTTTTGAGGGTTCTGCAATTCATTAGGACCCACATAGAGTGTGACACAGAAAACAAAGACTCCTCTCTTCTTTCTGTTTCTTCCAGCCACGTTAGAGAAGAAGGAAAGTGAAATGGTACTTTTATTTTCTCTGGTGATTTGGTCTATGAATATTTGATAAATTCCTGGAGGCAAAGTCACAGTGGCAGCCCATACCAGGCAATAAAAGACATAGTTCAACAAACACATGCTGTGTTTGACAAATTCCTTTGTCCCAGGCACAGTTCTAGACACTAGATACAGAAACAAGTAAGACATATCGTAAGCCCTCTGAGCAGATGACTCATCTTTTCAATGCACATGCACCATCGCAGTCACCATCACCATCACCGTCACCGGGGAGAGCTGCCCAGGACTGTAGGCTGGGAAGACGTTAACAGCCACTTGATCCAAGTCTTTCTTTTTTTTAACATCTTTTTTGTTTGGTTTGGTGGGCTTTTACCTTGTTCCTTCATCTGCTGTGTGTTTCTCTCTCTTCTCATTTTGCTTAACTTACTGTGTTTGGGGTCTCCATTCCGCAGGCTGCAGGTTCGTAGTTCCCATTGTTTTTGGTGTCTGCCCCCAGTGGGTAAGGTTGGTTCAGTGGGTTGTGTAGGCTTCCTGGTGGAGGGGACTGGTGCCTGTGTTCTGATAGATGAGGCTGGATCTTGTCTTTCTGGTGGGCAGGACTGCGTCCGGTGGTGTGTTTTGGGGTGTCTGTGACCTTATTATGATTTTAGGCAACCTCTCTGCTAATGGGTGGGGCCGTGTTTCTGTCTTGCTAGTTGTTTGGCATAGGGTGTCCAGCACTGGAGCTTGCTGGTCGTTGAGTGGAGCTGGCTCTTAGCGTTGAGATGGAGATCTCTGGGAGACCTCTCGCTGATTGATATTACGAGGGGCCAGGAGGTGTCTGGTGGACCAATGTCCTGAACTCGGCTCTCCCACCTCAGAGGCTCAGGCCTGACACCCAGCCGGAGCCCCAAGACCCTGTCAGCCACACATCTGCTAGTGTTGGAGGGTCTCCTGCAGAGGTGGGGCCCACCGAGGGGACAAGGACACTGACAGCAGAAGTTCTGGGAAGTAGTCCTTGGCATGAGCCCTCCCAGAGTCCCCAAGTCTCATTAGAGGTAGCTACACTCCCTGGCCACTCTGGGCCCTGAAGCTTCATCATTAAAGAACGTAAGATCAAGCTCACCTAATAACTGTTTAGACCCAAGACAATGAATAGAATTAGTCCTAAAATTCCCTGACATTTGTGCATCTCTGTAGCTGCCTGTTATGTTGTATCCCTTATCATTGAGATCACGGATGTCACTTTCTAAGTTGAAGCAACACAAACACATTTCCCTCCCACCCCTGGCCCCCAACTAGCACTTTTGTTTAAGGCTGCATTTCTTATTAGTTCCCAACAGTGTTCACTAGATTAAAGATGCATCAGAAATTAGATTCTTTTTTTTCTACTTTTGTCCCTGAAGAGTGTAATAAAAAATAACCCAATAAATCTGGTAAATTAGCAATAAAACTCAAACTTTGGGGCATATGCGCAACTCTGCTGCTGGGGAAGAAATGTCAAACTATTGACAGCTGATCCAATCAGATTACACATTCCTATTTATAAGCAGGAAGGATGAAAAACGATTCCTCCATCTAAATTGAAGCAAGTTCACCACAAGGAACAAAAAAGTCTCAGGGGTGGAGAATATCATTGTTTTATTTCCTATGCAGCAACCATAATCTTATGTAAAGGAGAACATTTTAAAAGGTCGCTTCTTAATTTTCACTCAGAAGTTGGACAGATGTGGGTTTTGGGCCATTTCCCCTCCTAGGCTCATTGGCTGTGGTATTGGGCTAGAATTGAAGAAATCACCTTGTCCTGATTTACGGTCCCTTGATTGTAATAAAAGAAATATTAATTCCAAATTCATGAGAAGCACTTATAAAGGGAAAGTAAAGATGTTATCCATTGAAAAGCTTATGAGTATCCAGACTGCCAAGAACTACTTTATTTGAAAGGAGAGCTAGAGAACAGGGGGCCATGGGTGACTTCTTGTATGGGAGCTGGAATCGCGTAAGTTATGAGTAATCTACTTCCCTGTCTTCATCACCCATCTTCCCTAAAATAACTCTCTTCCCAGACAGTGGCACATAACCTCTGACTACAGTGGCTGTCATAGACTTCAAAAGCAAAGCGAAGCCAAACAAATAAAACACTTTGTCCCCTAAACCTTCCATATCAAAATACACAACCTTAGGTATAGAGGCTAAGTGTGGATGCCCTTGTGGCTTTGTTTGGAATCTCACCCTTGCCCTCAGGATTCATTCATCCCACCCCATGTGCTCCTAGGTTCCAGGCCCTCTGCTGGACCTTTAGTATAAAAGGCATAATCTCTGCTCCGAGGAGCTCACAAGCAGATCTCCCTGAATGGGAAGAAACTTTGCAGATACTCTGTTTTCCACCTGCAATCTATTCCTTACCTTATTTCTATTTATTCCAAACCTACATTTTCATAAAACTCTATTACAATTCCACCACTTCTGGGAAACATTCCCTGAGCTCACACTCTTTCTCTCCTCTGATCACATCTACTCTGTTTTGCCCTCTTGGTATTTAATGGTTCCTACTCTAACTTGTGACATAAACTGTAGGATGATAATGGTGGTGGTGGTGGTGGTGGTGGTGATTATACGACAGTTGGACATTCTATGCATTTGTTTTATTTTCCCAGGCTACAACATCTTTGAGGGCAAAGACATCTTCATCTACACTTTTTGGATTCCTTCACAAAATTTAGATAGTTCTGTATGTGTAGTAGGCATTCAATGATTTTTTTAAAAAAAGACAAAAGGAAGGACAGAGAGAAAGAGGGAGGGTAGAACTGACAAAACACTTGCAAATTCTCATCTACCCAATCAAATCCTCATTCATATTAGTAACTCTCACAAAAAGGCTACACATCTAATGCAAATCATGATGGATTAAAGGTCAGTAAGGAAGAAGGTTATGACCATATTGAATCTGCTTTGTAAAGTAGAAATGGGGGTTTAGTGGCCTTATGTGATGACACAACTTTTTATCATTTATGTTTAGGGGTGTGTGTGTGTGTGTGTGTGTGTGTGTGTGTGTGTATGAGATATATATATATATATATATATATATATATATATAGAGAGAGAGAGAGAGAGAGAGAGAGAGAGAGAGAGAGAGATGCTGAAAATACCATCCCCCAATCCTGGCTCTGCCTCAGGTGTTCGGTCATTTCTAATCAGTGTTTTTAGTTACAGTTTTAGAACCAAATTTTTTTCCTCACTCATCCATTTCTATTCATCCTCCGCTCCCGAGACCTACTATCTTTTAACTGAATAGGCAGTGCTTCTGTGAATGATTGGCCGTGGGAAATGTCAACTGTCAGCAAATTGACACTAGCTAGTATAAGTGCATATGGGAATTTGTCCCAAGATTCCAACTCAGCTGGTGAGAGAGGAGCTTGGAAGTTACACAGACAGCTGCTCTTCCCCATAAATGTTGGAGAAGACAATTTGAACCCCTTCCAATTGGTTTGCCCTGAGCAAGGAATAAGGTTGACAGAAATGAATTGGCAATTCCTTTGTTATTTGGGTAACCTGATCAATATACACAGTGAAACAAGATCACTGGCTTGCTGATGGACTCCCAGGCTTAGAGGAGAACTTGGGACAGGCAGGGGTCCTGGAAAACCATTTCCCCAGTTCATCTTCAGGCTCCAGAATTTTGGGGGATGAGACAATAGAATAGGAATGATGTGCCTTTCACTATAGAAGGCCAACATTTTATACAACTTAATCAAGGGTGTAGGATGGGGAGGCTGTGTGCATGGGGTAGGAGGTGAATAAAAAATAAAGTCAAATGGAGACTGATGAGAAGGTTTCAAAAATGTAAATAGCTGAAGATCAACACTAATAGGTTTATAGTCACATATACTCTTTCTTCACTTCCCCAATTTTAGACAAATTGGTATTTGTTTTAACACTCAACTTATGAGTCAAAAACATGAAAAACAACCTAAAAAGTTGTGAAGATTTTGAACTTCCGGGCAATTGCAAATGGCAAGATGTAGAATTCTCTGCATAATGGGGTATCCAGCAAAGACCAAGCCTTAACTTTTTTTTTTTTTTCAGAGCAAGGAAAACCTCTCTTTTAAAAGATAAGTCATTTGTGCTTCTTGGGCTTGCCTTTAAGGCGAGGAGGCTCTTTGTCCTTGGGGGCAATGTTTTGCAAAGTCCATTTGGTCACACAGATGTAAAGCAAGCACTAACCATTTTTCTTAAGGGCAGCAGGGTAAGGAAATTTCTGCTGGATCTAGACTCTAAAGTGTAGAGAACCCTGGAGATTTTTAGTAATTGGTGGAACATGGAGGCTCTGTAAGCTTGTTCCTGTCATGTGGTGAACGTCAGGGACCTAAGCAGGGAACGTATCTACCAAGGAACTCTGAAATCTGATTCAGGTATACAGTCTCTTTAGGAATTGTCTCTTTGTGCAATAGTTGGGGTATCTGGCCACACTTCAGAAGAAGTAACTCAGGAGAAAGTCATGTCCCTTCTGGAGGCCAGGACAGAGGTATCGGCAATGCCCACTAGCTTGGAGATTGGGGTGCAGAAGGAGCTGGCAAACCTAACGGAGGTCAGGCTCAAGAAGGCAATCAGTGACAGGCAGAAGGTCAGAGTGGCCGTCAGGAGCCAGAGGCTGGCTGAGATAAGAAGAGAACATCAGGCAGATTCGTGGAGGAAGTATGAACAGGCTCTGAGGAGGAACAATGTGGCAAAAAGACTAGATTTCCTGAACTTAAAAAGTATGAGGGGGCTTCCCCAGTGGCACAGTGGTTGAGAGTCCGCCTGCCGATGCGGGGGACGCGGGTTCGTGCCCTGGTCCGGGAAGATCCCACATGCCGTGGAGCGGCTGGGCCCGTGAGCCATGGCCGCTGAGCCTGCGCGTCCGGAGCCTGTGCTCCGCAGCGGGAGAGGCCACAACAGTGAGAGGCCCGCGTACCGCATGGATGAGAACTCTCTACAATCATTTGGATGTCAATGTAATTGTGTCATTATTTTATACACCCACACCATTCGGGCTTGTGACACATAAATTATATCTATAATTAAGCTATCAGCCCTAATATAATGATATTTTCATATTTACCCAGATAAGAATGTGGTATGCATTGATATAAGATACAAAAAAAAAAAGTATGCGAGAAGTATATAAAAGGTGAAAACAGAGACATTTCCCTGGGTCACAGAGAAATGAGAGTTTCACCAATGTTCCATTAAGAAAGGGAAGTTAGCGCTGAAACGCAATGTATAACAGTGTAGCTTGTTACATTATAATTATGCTTAAGTTATTTACCAAATGTGATATCATTATATTCTTTAATTCATAGAACAGAATCAGTACAAGCACCCTTGTTTGTTAGCTTACGATGGTTATGCTAAACTGACAAGTTCCCAAGGTGCCTAGAAAACCGATACAAAAAATGTCTAACCAATGTCTCTACCTGTTCTACACATATTATATATCCTTAAAGAATGTACACCTTCAAGAACAACACAGAGGTGTCATATGATGTCTCCTTTTTAAAATCATATACCAGTACTCAGGGGGCTCAATAGCCACATGCCCAAATCAAGAGCCAAACACAGGTACAGAAATCTGACAAGTCCAAGACAGACAAGGTACCTCCATTCAACACTTCTCCTTGGCCATGACTGGCTATTTTCCCTTATATCACTTTTATTTTTTTTACAGTGACACGGACTTTTAGAAGTGGGGCAAAACTTGTACTATCCCCTGATTTTGAGAGCTGGACCAGTAAATGAATAAATGCCCTGAAGGCATCTTTAGGAAAGAAACTTAAAATAAAATCAAGATCTTTCCATGATTGAATCTTCTAATAAATAGTTCATTAATAAATCATAGCAGAATAAAAATAAGTAAAATCAAGAACATTGCACAAGTCCAGAGACCTAGCTCAGACCCAGTTTTCTCTGGCTGAGGGCAGCATAATGGAGGATTTGGAGTCAAAGTCAAATCTTAGGCCTGCTGCTTCCCATATGTGTATGACCTTGAACAAGCAATTCAACCTCTCTGAGCCGTGACTTCTCTACCTTTAAAATGAAAATATTTATGATAACCAGCACATAAGTGTGTTCTGAATATTAAGTGAAAGAGTATATTTGAAAAGTATTTTTGTAAACTATATTTACTGCTCATAATGAATTATAATTTTAAAGGCACTTGATTTGGAAAGTCAAAAATTGACACTAGAATATACCATTGTGCTTTTACAGGTGTGGCTGAGACAGGAGTGGGGAAAGATTCTGTCAGAGGGAAAGGAGACTGAGTGGCATGTGAAAGATCAGAGTCTGAAAAACATCTCTGTGTCACACCCTCCACAACTGTGCTGTTTCCCAGTCCAATCAGATGTAGCCCTCACTGTACAACTAGGCATTTCTCAGCACTTCAGGATCTAACCTGGACCATATCTTGTAGCCTGTCAAGGGTCAGAAACACTGCGTAGGTGAAGAATTAAGCTCTTGGGAAATCTGTTCAACCAAACGTAAGTTTGAAAGGAAAGAACAAAAAGTCTTCTGTAAAAACTCTTTATAGGTGACAGAGGGCATAAGCTGTGGAGGTGAGATATTTTATTTTGCTGTACACTGTCTGTAAAGCAATTTCTTCTCTTAGAAAATGATGTTTCAATTGGACTCTGAGCTATTTGTCATTCTGGGCCCCAAACAAAATATTTTTCATAAGAACATCAGAAATGCCATGCTGAATCAAACTGATGGTCTGTCTAGTCCCGTGTTTTGCCTTTGAAAGTGGCACCAAGGGAGGGCACAGATACTCTATTTTAACGGCTTCAAAAACATTTTTGACTGTGGCTCCCGGTTAGAAATAGAGTTTACATTGTAATTCAGCGTTCACACTAACACACATGCAAAAAAACTCACCTATACGTACTTATGTATATTATACATCCGTTATATGACGTGCAACTGATACTTTGTGTTCCATTCAATTCCTTTTTCATTTTTAACCACTGGCCCTGACCTACTAAACTGATTTCATGATCCACTAATAGGATCACAACTTACAGCTTGAAAAACCTTGCTCTTTATGCTGTCAGCCTCAAAGGGTAGGGATATAGCTCTAACACTTCTATTTCTTATATCCAGGGAGGATCTATTACCCATAAATTTACCTAAAGCCACCTTTTGGGGAAATGAGTTCTATAAGTGTAAGTACTCACAATATAAGAACTTTCTCTCGCTTGTAATTCTGTAGTATGTTAGATAAAATAAATGTGATCAAAAGATCTAAATGAAGAACAGTAGGCTTGATTTCCCTTCTCTTCCTCAGAGATTTCATCTCTGTGACAGATGAAAAAAGCAGCTTACACTGGATTAAATCTTATCGCAGCGTGGTGCATTGAACATTTCTAGAGAGTTAGTTAATTGATTTTTATGACAAGGTCCCGTGGGCACTGATTTGTCAAAAATGTATTAATTACATCACAGATTATATTTCCCAAAGATGGCGGCAAAATCATGCTCCATCTCACATGCTTTTCTGCAATGTAATCTTGTCACATCCCATTAAGAGGTGGTGTCCGTTTCTTCACCCCATTGAATCTGGTTGGGCTCTGCTTTGATCAACAGAGTATGCAGAAAGTGACTCATGCCAGTTCCAGGGATAGTTCTTAACTGGCCTGGAAGCATCCCCTTCCTGCCTCTGAGGGCAGCCACCAGGTAGGAAGTGGAACTACCCAGAGACCATCATGTGAGAAGTCCAGGCCAAGTAAGAGGCCCTGGGGATAAGATGTCACGTGGAGAGACAGAGAGAGAAACCAAGAAGCAAAGAAGTGCTAATGTATAAAGCAACTACCATGGAGGAGCTCCTCCAACTGCAGGGACCAACCAACCAGTCAGATCTTTCTTGAATCCCTGACCCACAGAATTTTTAAAATAATTGCTTAAAGCCTCTAGGTTTTAAGGTAGCTTATGATACCAAAATAGGTAACCAAAATAATTATCCTTATCATGTAGATCTGAAGTTCTTCCATGGACTAACAAAAAAGACTGGACTTCGTGATTTTCTTTTGAATTTACATTTTTGTTGATTTTGCAGTAACAAAAACAATATGCATAGTATAATTGTGTAAGTTAAAATACGAATCACACATTCAGAAAGATAGTATGTGATCTTTTTTAATGTAGTTGTTCCTTTTTACCAATATTTCATTAATATCTATTCTTTATTTCCTCATTTTTATCCCCTGAGAGGCTTTTAGTATGTGTTACTGGGCACAGGGGAATACAGGGGTTAATGAGAAAACATCCCTGACCTTGAGAGAGCCAGTTCGTTAGAAAAAAGACAAGTTAAGGGATCATTTTACTATATCAGTATCAGGAGAGTTATTCAGGAGGACTTCACAGAGGTAACTTTTAAGCTGGATCTTTGAGAACGAGTAGACTTGGAGAGGGGATATGATAGCAAGATCAAAACAATGGCATTCCAAGCAGAGAAGGCAGAATACTCAAAGGCAAGAAAAAAATGAAAGTGTGCTAGGTTGGATGTGGTTCTAGGAATGAGTGATCCATGAACAGAGAGGAACAGTAAGGCTGAGCATGGTTGGCGCCATATTATGAAGGACTTTGGATGCCCCACTTAAAAATACTCAAACCAGCGAGTGATAAGGAACCAAGGAAATATCTTTGAGTAGAGATGTGTCCTGAGCATTTTCATGTTAAAGAACTCTAGCAGAGGAATTCACAAGAATGTACAATATAAGCATGAGCCCCAGGGTCCCAGTTGCCCTTACCCACAAGGTCTGGACTAACCCACAATAGATAAAAGCACACACCAACGGGAATCACTTCCTCTACTTGTTTCTTTTACTAAAATGGAGGGAGGGCAGCCATTTTGTAGGATCGCTGTTGCCCTATGAGTGTCATATAATAAAAGGAAACAAAGATTTTTCAAGAATAAAAGAAAGAAAAACAGTTAACCAAAATTACAGCAACTCAGCGTGGGGAAAGTTTGCACTGGGGATATATATTTCCAACACTAGGACATTGAGCTTTATCCTCATATCTAAGGCCATATTTCTAACACAGCTTACAAAGCAGAAAACATAAATCACTAGCAGAGATATAGCTTTCTGAGGTGCACTTAGGGTTTTTTTCTTCCTATACTACAGGATTTAGCTTTGGAATTTACACTTCTCTCATGTTCAAGAACAACTTTCAGCAAAGACAGAGGTCAAGATGTTTGGTTTTTTTGGAGCTAATCTTATTATTACTCCAGTGGAGCATTCAAGCAACAAAAAGCAACCAGGTCAGATTGCCTGTGGCTAAAGTCTGTAACACAAATGGACATCATAGCCCAAGGAATCCTGCCGCTAGAAACAAACAGGCAGGAAAGGACGATAACCTCTTCGCATGCAAACCTCATGAGAGTGACCCAGAAAAATGGAATTCTCCTTGGTGGTGTATAAGGCTTTATTATGATGACCCAGTCTCCAGGGCTGCTTAAAATTCTGAACTCAAGTTCCCTGAGTTCTGCTTCCCTTCTCATCAAAATTGCTGTCCCAATTTTAACTGTACTTCCCTGAGGGCAGAAAACATCAACTCACCTTATTTCTAGCTGGTGTATAATTACTATATGCAATATTTATCTGGCTATTCATCTGTGTATCTTCTGTCTAGCTGGTGAAACTGTCAACAACGTTCTTAGCATCTTGTACAAGAATATGTCATTCACTGGACATTTTATCCATTTGGTCCACTTGGCTTATCCCTTGGGTTTCTTGAAGGGATGGCGCACCTTTACTAGCCCTTCTTGAGAGGAATCTCTTGCTCTTTAGTGAGGTTTAGGCCCCCATTAGACCTTTATTTCTATTTAATTAGCCTGGTCATTGATGTACACCTTGGTGTACATCAAGTTCTTGTTTTTATTGTTCTGCTACCTCACTTACAGCCCTTTACCTCATGCATTCACAATGCAACTTCAGGTTACTGGAATCAATAAGTAGAATGGATATTTTTGTGTCATTTAAATTGTATGTGTTTCAGCACTCTAAACTATAAGAATGCCATCTCCATACTTCCTAGAGATTCTAATCTGTGTGTATATAGAGAAGAGTCAGACCAAGAATTTCCTAGATTCCACTCTCTTCCACGCTGAACCAATTAGAACATCTAGCTGGTAAGAACTCTAAGAGATGTAGCACGGTAATCGGCCTCTTATTAGCTCCCCAATTTTGCCACCTCTTGGTGATGAGAAGTAATATCTCAACTAAGCCTTAGAGCAAGTATTTGGCTCAGGACTGGGGAGCAGGGGTGACTGCAAAAGCTAACCTGGTTAGCTCATTAGCATATTGTAAATGTAAACTAATTTCTTCAACTTCTTTATTTTCCAAAGCATCTGACCAGGGGATATTTTGGCATCTAGATTGATTCCGATCCAGCGCTAATCCACAGCAACAAGAGTGGCTGCATTCTCTAGGGCTGTTTGGCCTTGTCCAAAGTATGACTTTCCACCTACCACTGTTTCAGCTTTAAATTGTTTTTCCACCACAGAGAAGACCCATGGGATTGGGGAAATAAGCTTTATTTTGACATTCAAGCTTCCCTTCACCTGTCACAAATTTTCTAGGGAAGAAATTTTAGCCTTCATTTTTAAATTGATTGTGCCGTAGCAGAATGCTGAAAAGTGGTAGATGCGCAATCACTAATTTTTCATAAAGACCATTACAACTTACTGATTTATTTTTCTCCTTCAGCATAGTCTTGAATCCTCTCTCTATATCTCTAAATCTCTCCATTCCTATCTTTTCCCTCACCCTTATTCCTTTCCCTCTTTTATTGCTTATGTGACTCAGCCTTTTTTACATTCTCCCTCCTAATTTAGACCTGAGCAACAGGGAATGGTATCTAAGCATCATGGTTATTGAGGGGCAGAGGTTGGAAGTGGATCTGGAGGTGCACTTATCTGAATGGAGGAAACCCTCTTTTAGAGCCGGCCAGTCCTTTGGGGCTCAGCTCTCCTGCTCTCCCTGATTTGCCTCCTTGTCTTGGATACTGTGGAGCTGGTCCCCTGCAATGCAAAAATTGCCTCGTGCTCTCGGCATCTGTCTGTTGTAGCCCTGAGCAATGACCTCTTCCCTGCTCCGTCCACCCCCTTCAGTGAGAGGGACGCTATCAGTGAAAAGGACAACAATGCCAAGCTCCTTCGTCCCTGCCGTTTGCAATCATTTTAGGAGCCGCATTTGCCCTAGCTGCCCTGAGAAAAGTAAATGCTAAGAGCTGCGTGTGGGCCAGACGCCACCAGGGCCAGGCACTGATGATTCATCTGTGCCTTTGAGGATGCCCCGTTCACCTTAGCTTGGCCACAACTTCCATTAAAATAACCAAAGAGGTGGGGATTGACAAGCCTTCTCCTCCCTCCTACCACTCACTTCCAGGAAGAAAGAAAAAAGAGTCTAGTGTTTTTTAAGTTATTATTGTAAACTTGATTTGTTAAGTAGTAAGTAGACAGGTGGAAGATGGGCAGTCCAGAGCACTCTTGCTATTTATAGCCCATGTCAGAGCTTTATTTATTACTATTGCCTCTTCTCAAATCCACTTAAATAACCTGTAAATTGTCAATGGTGTCCATGGAAACAAATTGGCAAAATGGACACGGCACTTGGAAAAAAAAAAGAGAGAGAGAGAACCACAAAGAACAAAAAGGACCCTGTCAAAAAATAAAACCAATTTCCTTTTTAAAATCACACACATGTCACTCTCATTACACTTATGATTTCAAAAGATAAAAGTCAGAACCAATTTTCCCTCCAGCATGTACATGACCCTTTCTTCAAGGAAACTGGGCAAGGCTGGACAAGAGGAAGTAGGGCAGGACCTGCAGGCAAATTCACAGGATCTGGACTTTTTGTCCTGGGTGCCCCCTCTTTCCACCTTCTCTGCCCTTTCCCCCTCTATTTGGTTCTCTCTTATTCCCACTCTGGCATCCAGCGCTCACATTCTCCCCAGAGAGAAGTCTCCTGATTACCTACTTTTAAGTAAAGCTTAAATGACTAACCATGAGTGAAAGATGTGAGAAGGGATGCCTTAACAAAGAAGGAGACTCAACTCTTTGAGCTCAAATTTTCATTCTGGCAACCTGTGACTTTGTTAGCAAATGTACTAATGTGTTAAGGACTTAATGCATCGTCTCTCCTGATATTCCTGCAATTTTAGAAATCTGTAGAGGCCAAGACTTTAAAAAATCATTCCAACAGCCCTATCCCATGAGTGCCTTATGTCCAAATGTATGCTAAGCCCAAAGTAGACACCAAGAAAAGAGCCCTGCTATAAAACCGGTTGGGGAGAGGGGAGGGAAATCCATTCATGTATCCCTTCCAATATGTCTTTATTGAGTTTCTTCATGTCATGCAGGGCAAGTTGGTGGGTGTTGGAAGAGTGGCAGGATACAAAAAATAAATATAAATAAGAGCTATTCTTATCATCACAGTTGAAAACCATATACAATCATAGTAATAATAGCTAAAATTATCGAGTGTTTTTCACTTGCCGGATGCTGCTCTAAGTGTTTTGCAGTATAAACTCATTTCATACCCACAACAAAATGTGCCTCTTCTCAGACCCACTTAAACTGTAAGTGTTCAGTGGGTTCTATGGGAACAAATGGACAAAATGGACAGTACACTCGAAAAAAGTAAAGAAAGAGAGAGAATGCAGAGGACAAAAAAATATTGTAAGAAATAAAGCCAGGTTCCTTTCTAGAATCACACAAAATTCATAGCCAAGATAGTCATGAAACCAAGAGCAATTTTCCCTCTAACATGTATATTCACCTCTTCTCCAGGGGAGGTGAACAAGGCAGGTCAAGGGCAAGCAGGGCAGACTTGCAGGCAAGCCCACAAGGTCTGGAATTTTCACTTGGGCATCCCTTGCTTCTACGTCCTCTGCACCTTCCCCCTTTTTTGAGCTGTCTCTCACTTCCAAGTCCAGCAGGTTAGTTTCACTGCGCCCATTTTAGAGAGGAGGAAACTGGGACACCTAGAGATTAAGGAACTTGCTCCAGGTGACACAGCTGGTAAAGGGCAGAACTACGATTTGACTCAGGGAGCCTGGCACCGAGTCCATACTTTTAACCACTGTGGTAACTCCCTCCCTTAAAAAAAAATCACAATCACCTTATAGAGGAACTTATAAAGTGCCACAGGAGCACGGAGGCAAGAGTAAGAACAGGACCTTTTGCCCTGGGTGCCCCCTCTTTCCATCTTCTCTGGAGAGGGTATTGGAGGGTATTGGAGATTAAGTGGCTTTTAAAGTGAGTCTTGCAGAAGTTCACTAGGAAGCAAAGAGCATTTCACAGAACACCAACAAGCGTGTGCATCACAAAATAGCATCACACGGTGGGCAAGTGATGGGTATGCTGATGTGAGTGCATCTTCAGATGTGCATGTTTAGAGCCAGGGATACCGTGACAAGTGATAACGCTGGGAAGTTCAGCAGTGGTGAACTCATAAAAGAACCTTTACTATGTTATCCCTCCCACATCTGGTAAGACTTGAATGAATCCTTTAAGGGTCAGCTTAAGTGTAATTTCTTTGAGAAAGTCTTCACTGTTTCCAAGGTTTACCTAGGAGCACTCGCCTCCCGGCGAATTCCATGCATTTCTTTGTATTAATGGCACAGTATGCAGCCATTGCTAGCTTATTAAGCTCTCTCCCCGCCCCCCACCTCCACCCCTGCTCCGTGCTGTCCTTGAGGGCAGAAAATGAATTTTTACGCTGAATACACATGTTCCTTGAGCAATGCCCGCCATGTAATGTATGCTCAATAATACCCATAACCTCTTTTCTACTCAAGGACCTCATGCCTGGAAGTATGCCATCTTTCTTCTGCTTCATCATTTTCCTTTCATCGAATTTACTGTCATCAACCTAGAAATGGACCCTTCTTTCTTCTTTATTAAAAAAACACTTTTGACCCTCATGTCTCTGTCTAGCCACTACGCTATTTATCTTGTTCAGTTTCACAATAAAATATCTTAAGAGTTGTTAATTTTTGTTTCCAGACATCCTCACTCCCGTTGTCGCTTTGACTAACTTGAAACAGGCTCACGTCCCTCTCTCTACCTCTCCACCAAAACTGCTCTTGCAACAATGACTAATAATCTTCATCTTGTCAAATTCAAAAGTCACTTCTCTGTCTTAATCTTGCTTGACTAATCCCTCCTTCTTAAAACACTTTTCCTTCCCTTCCATGATACCACATTCTCCAGAGTGCCCTGAGATTCAGTTCTGCTCTCCATTGTCTTCTCTCTGTATACTCCAAAAATAAACTCATGATTTCTTCCTTCTAGATTGTTCCTTCCTTGTTCTTCTCCATCTCAGTCAGTGGCCCCATCAGTTGTATAGTTAGTCCAAAACTGAGATGCTATTCTTCATAACTTCTTTTTGGAGGGAATAGGACTTAGTCTACACATAGATTCCATTAATGAGTATTATTAAGTCTGTATCCTAAACATGTCTGGAATCCATCCACTTAGCTCTATTTCTATACCATCACCATCTATCACACAGATTATGGCAAGTCCCCCCTACCACCTTGTTTCCGTTCTTACCTCTTCAGATCCATTTTCCAAATAGCAACAAGAGTAATCATTTTTTCCAACCTCTTTTTTTTTTTGTCCTGAAATAAAACACATATACAGAAAGAACACAAAACATAAATATTCAGCTCAGTGAATTACAATAAATCAAATATCCATGGAACCACCCCACGTTCAAAGTCTAGATAGACTCGTACCAGCACATAAATCTTAAACAATCTCCTTCCAAACCCCAACCATCTCCCTCCCTCCTACAGATAACCACTATCTTGACCTGTACAATAAGTTACTTTTATTTATACTTTTATCACTTAATCATCCATCTGTCAACTAAAATAGAATTATAAAGCATGCATTCTTTTAGTTCTGTTTTTTCATTCAATATTATATTTGTATCATAAATATTGTTGTCTGTAGCAGTAGTTGATTTATTTCTATTGCTATACAGTATTCTATTGTGTGTTTATTTCATAATTTATTCATTCTATTCTTGGTAGAAATTTTAGTGTTTCTGCTTGTGGATCACTGCAAACAATGCTACTCTGAATATTCTTCTATGTATCTCTTAGTAGACATGCACACACATTTTTCTTGGATACATATCTAGTAGTAGAATTGTTGGAATATAGATTATATGTATTTTCAACCCTAACAGAAAAGTTTTCCAAACGGATTATTCCAAATTGCAAGAATAGTACAATAAACACTTGTCTCTTCACCTAGATTCACTAATTATAAATGCTTTATCACATACTTTGCACTCCCCCTCACAGTAGTTATATTTATTTATTTATTTATTATTGGCACTATGTATGGTTACTTCTTATTGGCGTTCATCATTTTAAAGAAGCACTTCAGATCTTCAGATTAAATTGCAAACATCATGACCCCTCAGCCCCAAATACTTCAGTATACATTGCAGGAGAACAAAGACACTTTCTGATACATCACATTGTCTGACATATTACCAAATGCAGGAAATTTAACATGAATAAAATACAATTAACTAATACAGTGCTCCTCAAACTTCAGTGTGCATTCAAATCATCTGGGGATTTTGCTAAAATGTGAATCTAAATCAGCATGTTTGTGATGTCAATGATTATCCATGTTTAATAAGCTCCCAGGTGAGATTAATGCGACTGATTCATGGATCATACATTGATTGGCAATTATGTAATGTATATACTCGAAGATTTCTGATGGTGTCAATAATATCCTTCAGAGCATTATCTTTTGTGATGCAGAATCAATCCAGGATCAAACGTTGCACTTACTTGGCATGGTCACTTTTATTATTGAAGGATATTCCAATGGGCTAAAATTTTAGGTTGCCAATTGGTTTTTTTCAGCACACTAATGATCTTATTTCATTGCCTTCTTCTAATTTTTCAAAAGTTATAATGCTTTTGAGAAATCAGCTTTCAGTCTCCATACTGTGCCTGTAAAGATTATCTCTTTTCCCATCTTCCATTTATTTCTAAAATGATCTTTCTTTTTGTTTTCTGTGATTTCACTGTGATTTGTCTAGGTATTGATTTGTTTTTATTTACTTTGCTATGGTTTTGTTGGACTTCTTCAATCTATGGGTTGCAGTCTTTCATTACTTTTGGAAGATTCTTGATCATTGACACTTCAAATATGTGATTGCCCATTCTCTTCTCTCCATGATAAGTATATCTTGGATTTTACTGTGTCATCCTTGTCTTGCCCATTTTCCTATATTTTCAATTCTTTGGTCTCTCTGTGCTTTGTTACAGATATTTCCTTCCGACCTACATTTCAGGCCACTACTTTTCTCTTCATCTATGTCTAATATGCTGTTTAACAATTTCATTGAGTTTGTAATTTTTTTATTGCATTTTCAATCTCAGAATTTATATTAGTTCCTTTTTAAATCTGTTGTGTCACTTTTTAGAGGGTCACATTTTATGCCAATATTTTGTATCTTGTCTTTTGTCTTTTTGAAGATGATAGGTTAAATTGTTTTAAATTCCAGTATCTGAAGCCCTTGTGGGCCTATTTTCTATCTTTGATATTTCTACTATTTCTCATTTACATTTTCTTATCTGCATACACCTGGTTCTTTGATTCTGCGCCAGATATTGTATTTTTTAAAAATATTTATGGAATTCATTGGGTCCTAGAATGATGTTAATTTCCTTGTTAGGGAACTTTGCTTTGTTTCATCCAAGTACCTGTGAGAACTACACCAGGAATCCCTTTAATACAACTATAAGGCCTGAGAATTCCCGAATTACTGAGAGGATTCAAAACTCTGCAGTCAATGCAATAGCTGATTTACAAGTTAATCCTTTCACCTAGGGTGCAGCTCTTCAGAAGTTTCTCAGGGAAACTCCTAAAATTTAGATCTGTTCTGCTAGCCCTTCTAAGCTGTCAAAAGAGCTATTCCACTTCCTAGATGTGTCTTTGATCAGCAAACGCCTCTTGGGCAAAAGTGGACCCCAAATACTGGGATCTTCAAGATGCTGTTATAATAATTTCTCACAAACTTATTAGTTCCTCAAGGTCTTCCAGCAGATTAAAAAGCAAAAATTGGTCTATGTTTTATCCTCAGTGGGATTAGTCTGAACTACATAGTCTACTAGTTCCAAAGACTGGAATAGAAATAATATTTTTGAAATTTATATAATGAGACTTAACTTTGAAGCCCCAAATAATAGATATTAAATACAAAAGTGAGGTGACGAAGATGCAGACTTTTCAAAATAGGTTTCAGAAAGCCAGTGAGACAGCTAGTCTAGAAGGAAGACAAAAAGGTACTGAGAGAAAGGCAATGGAAGTGTAGATTTTCTCAAGCCCAGAGAAAGGATTTATAAGACTAGTCTGAGAGTTTGAGAAACAGTTCTAGAACACAGAAGAACAGTGCTGACTTAATCTGAAAGAATCCAAAGATGAGAGGCCAGCTAAAGCGTCACACAGTAGCAGAGCAAAATGCTTTATCTGGGAAGTAACGACTCTCAGTGATGGTCAAATATGCAAGAATGCAGGGGACTAGATATGGAAACTCTGGAAAGCATACAAGCTTAAGATCATTTTTAAAGTGATCCTGAATCCAAAGGGTTGCTTCCGGGGACCATGAACTTCCAACAGAGGGTATATGTGAAGTGGACTGCCAGAAAACCAGAAGTTGGGAAGCATAAGGAACAGCAAGTCAAAGAGGTAATTCCCAAATGAAAGGAGCTGCAGTCTGAGGACCTAGCCAGGGAGCCTCTGAAGAATCCACAGATGTCGTAAGAAAGACACTTTATATACGTCTTACAGGCATCAGGAAGGCAAAGCTGTCCTCTAATTATACTGGTCAAATAAGAACTGTTTGTTCCACTGCTTTTCTTCTTTACATGCACTATAATCCCAAAAAGGAACAGCATCTAGCAGGTAGGAGAACAGGTGAGCAAGCAAAAAGAATGGATCTGATTGCACTCTGCTCCTCGAAGGCAGGAAGCCTCAGCTGCAGGTGAAGGGGAGAAATCTTTCCATTAAATGAAGATTAAAGTCTTGCTTAATATATCAGATTGGACATCCTGCTTTCTGTATTGAGTTTATATTTGTGGCTTAAGTAAACCACAGGGCTTTCTATCACCTAGAAGTCACTGGAAAATTAATGGAGGTCTCTAAGGTGTTTGATCGGAGGGGGAGAAAGAAATTGTCAGTGAATTAATTTTAAAGGGTTGATGGGAGGTAAAAATAAGTTGAGTTTTTGATGAGATCCCACTTTTCTGAGTAAGAAATAAATGACATCATAGTTTCAGGAAGATGACTCCGGAAGGGAAAAGTAATATAGGTTATACGGAGAAGAGGTCAAAGTCAGAAATGCTAAACAAAAGCCGCTGTTATGATAATCCTATGTGAGATGGTGAGAGAATGGAGGCCTTTCAGGCTTGAGGGACCTGGAGGTAATAAACAGCACTTGTGTCAGCCCCAGAACACCTATGTGGGTGATACAAGTACTATCACTATTAATCTATTAGTCAAAATTCTCTATATCTGTATCACCTCTGTGATTTATTTTCAGTGTTGTCTTCAACTAACTGTTAATTTTTCTGATCCTCACTTTCCTCACTTATAAAATGAGAAAAATAATACCCGAGATATGAATGTGATAAAATATACAATGATAGATAAACTCACCACAAGTTAAATGGAATTGAGTTATCTAAAAGAAAGAAAGAAAGAATGAATGAATGAATGCCTGGCTCGAGTGTCAGATTAGGAGGGAAGAAGGGCTAAGCTCTGCATCTTGAAACCCAGTTCAGATGTTACATTAGAGCTGAAATTCCTCATGTAACCATTTCTGTGTGTGTGTTTTCCTTTAATAATCAAAGTCATGTTTAAATATTAAAGAGGTGGTTTTACTGCCTCAAGGACTAGTCTGGAGAATCCACGTAGATGAGCATAAACCTGTTGGGGTGAATGATCCTACTTGTTATTCAGATTAGTGTTTACCAGCCAACATCCAGTCAGAGCCCTGTGCTAAAGGCTGCTGGCAAATCTTCCCATGATGCCTGAGTTGAAGTGAATACCAAGGCGGTGTCAGCGGCTGGCTTTCATTAGGTACTCTGAGTTGAATATTGAAACAAGGCCACCGGATAGAGTTATCCTGGATTCCTGCAGGAGGGGACCAGAGGTGCTGGAAGCAAAATGAGATGCAGGTGGGATAGCATAATAAGTTCTGTAATTTACAAGTGTTAATATGAAAAATCAGAACGTGAACCTCACTGGAAAGGATCTATAGGCTATTTATCTACTCAAAGTGACCTTGTAATCTATCAGTCATTAAAGTGATAGCAAAGAACGTGAATGCCACCCTGTGGCTACCAGCAGAAATTATACTTAATATAACATAATTTTACATAATTAGAGGATAATGGGAATGTGATTAAAAGAAATCATGCAGATGCCAGGAGAAAGAGGGATGGCCTGGATAAACAGTTATCACTGCTAATATATGATGCAGGGAAGCATTACCCCAAATATTAAGGAAATAAAGTCCCTAGTCTCTTTAAATAATGTAAGCAAAGAAATAAACTCTGATTATACGCACACAAAGCATTCGACAAAGACATAAATAGATTACTGGTAACGATAGAGACAAGAACAGAGAAGGAAAGGTATGTCTTTTGGTATCCTTGTCACTTAAGCATACTAAGATCATGAGAGCCTCACATATACACAAAGATGATAACTCCTACATGCTCACATGTCTCCTTATAAACAAATTTGCATATCCCAATTCACAGACCCTTTTTTTCTCCTGTGAGTTTTTTCTTCACCTGATTACTGAAAAATGATTGGTGATTTCATTCCCTTGTTTACCAGATTTTCACAGAGCCAGGTACTGTCCTAAGTCCTGGGGTTAGAGGTCCCTGCTCTCACTGAGCTTACATTCTATGTGGATCAACAGACAACGACCAAATAAACAAATAAGCACACGTCAGGTGGTAAACAATTCAATAGAGAAAAATTAAACAATGCAAATGGAATGTTGAGTGCTGGACGGTGGAAGAGGGGTGGAGAAAGCATCTTATACAAGACAACATTTGAAAGCCCGAAGAACGCAGTGAGGGAGCAAGCCATGCACACATGGGGCAAGGAAACTTCCAGGCAAGAGGGATTACAAGTACAAAGGCTCTGAGGTCAAGTTTGCTTGGTGTGTTTGTGGAACAATGAAGAGGCCAGCATGGCACAAAACAAGTGAGAGGAGGAGTGTTTGGGGATGAGGAAAAACACGTTATGGCAGTGGGAGGGCAGCTGGGCACACAGGGCTTTATGGACAATTTCAAGGATGCTGGCTTTTACTCAAAATTAGAGTTTACTGACATGCTCTGACTTATGCTTTAAAAGAATCAACCAAGCAAGTGTAGAAAAGGGACTATAGGGGCGAAAACAAAGTGGTTATTTCAAAAGTCCAAGAGATGATGATTGTGACTTGGTCCAAGGTAGCAGCAATGAAAAAGGTAATGGTAGTCCTATTTTGGGCAGATAATAAAGGTAGAATCAGCATCATTTACAACTGGATTCAATGTAGGGATGCAAAAAAAGAGAAGAGTCAAAGGGTTTGGGCTGAGTAATCAGAAGAATGGAGTGGTCATTCACTGATTTGGAAAAGACTAAGAGAGTTTAGGTGAGTAAACTTGGGAGTTTCTCTTGGGAAATGATAAGCTTGGAGCATTTCTTAGCTATCTAAATAGAGGTATTGGGTCGAGGAGTAGAGTTATCAAATTTAGCAAGTAAAATGCAGATGTCCGGTTAAATTTGAATTTCAGATACACAATGAATAATTTTAAATATAACCATGTCCCAAATGTTGTATTTACCTATGCTAAAAGATTATTCGTTGTATATCTGAAATGCAAATTTAACTGAGCATCCTGTATTTTATCTGGCAGTGCTAGTTTAAGAAGGCATTTGAGTTTCAAGTGTGGAGTTCAGGAAAGAGTTCTTGATGGGGATGCAAATTCAGGAATCATCATTACATAGATGGTACTTAAAAACTGAAGCTGCTTGAGATCACCTAGGGATGAGGAATGGATAGAAAAGAGACAAGACCTGAGAATATGCTTTGGGGCGGCATTCGTAAATAAATAGCACAGTGTGGTTATCAAGCTTCAAACCATCCCAGACTTCATTAGCTTTTGAATATGAGCCACAGAATTTTTCACACCTGATGCTCTCAGAAGCAGACAGAGGCCATTTCCAAAGTGCATTTCTCCCAGCGTATCTGGAATAACACTTCTCCACATGTTATCACTCTTATCACATGGTGAGCTTCTGTAAAAGACAGGGACAAATAAGCAAACTACTCAGTATCAAGATATAAAGGGAAGAAATCTCACGAGGTCCATCCTGGGTCACCACAGTAACATAGGTTCTGAAATTATTTAATCTATTTTCAAATTTCATCTCCAAGATGAGCAAAATCAGTGTAAGAGAAGAAATATTAGGCCAGTGAAGGCCAGTGGAATATTTAAGTTTTAACGTCAGTGTTTCAAACTTTAAGAGAAAGAGCGTGAAGGTTTGCGTAGATCTCCGTTTTCTTTCACTTAGAAATACTTCAGGTTTCTAAATGGAAGAACAAAGGGTCACTAGGAGATTAATGGGCAGTCAATTTGGAATAGATGCTAAGACTACTTGGCTACTTCACTCTCTTACTGCCCTTATCTGCACTTATCTCATCCCTCTATGAGAAGTCATTTAAGTGGCTGGCCGGATTCTTCCATCCGTCCTTTTCTAAGCTCATCAGAGTGATATAAGCTACAGGTCATAAACAAACCTGCCTTTGCTGTTGAACAAATCGCAACTTCTCTTGTTTCTGCCCTTCCTAACTGTGTGATCTGGGGCTTGTTAATTAACCTCTTAATTTTAGATTTCTCCATCTGCAAATGAGAGTACTAACAGTACCTGACATGCAAGAATTTTGTAAGGATTAAGTGAGATAAGCATATTAATCCTTTAGTAGAGAATCTGCCATGTAAAAAGTGCTCAACAAATGTTTGATATCATTTGTATAACCGTTAATGCTATACAGGCAGTGTCTATGAGTGAAAGCGGTGCAATGGTATTCAAAGCAACATCAACTGAGAAAAAAATTTTAAATGTAGTGTTCACATCTTCCATATCTAATTGCCGCCCAAGCCCCTTGCTTTGTAAAATGTAGTGAGTTCCTACACTACATTAATGGAATGGAATGACGGACTGGGGTCAACTGCTGCTGCCCTGACTGAGGTTATAGCTGCCACTCTGGAACGAGCCCACGACTTCAGGAGTCCACTATTCTTGGCATGGTTCACTGACATATCTATAAATATCTACCCCACTAGGCATTGTAATACTGTCCTCTAACATGAATTTTGAGAACAGAGTTATAGAAAGAAATATAATTAATGAAAAAACCATATACTTTATAAACTTTAAATATGGAGATTACAAATCACAGTTAAAGAAATTACCAAATTCTGTTTTCACCGTGAGAATATAGATACTACTTGGAGTAAGTGGTAAAGTAGGATTTGGAGGCAAAGACTCTGTAATTCCCAGACTTTGGGCTTCCCTACTCTCTGGGCATAACTTCTAACGGTGAGAAGCTCATTCCCAAAACAAAGTGATTTCCTAGAGAAAAGGCTTTGGGATCCTCCCAGTACCCCTTCTCCCATGCTACCCGGCCCAGGCCACAACCTAATCCCCGCTTTCCCTATCTCTTCCTCTTCATTCGTAAGGATGGTCTGCACAATTTTCTGTTTTCCAGAGCACTGAAATGGCACGAACATGTCCACCTGCAAAACAGCGACACAGTCTTTCCTCACAACTGTATCATCTGTATCAAACTCCTGAGCTGTATCATCGGATGAATAATCACACTAGATTGCAGAAGAGGAAAACTTTATTACTTCACAATATCTATTAATAAGAACCCATAAGGGTGTCATTTCTTTCTAGGCAAGCAGGATGGATATGGTTTGGTCCACATATTAAGAGGTAAACATGTATGTAGAAACACAATCATTTGAGATACTAGACTAAACTATACGAAATTGCTGGTAATTGACCATTTTTCCCTACAAATACAGCCATCTCATACAGTTCAACCTAATAGAAACATTACATTATTTTACTAAGTGCATATTGCCTTCAGAGGGAAAAAAAAGTGCTGAATTATTGAACTAACATTTGTCATCACAAAAAGATACTGCAGGCAATCAGTGTGATTTTGAGGAACCCCAAACTTTTCCAAACACCTTTTCAATACTCAGAATGAAGAGACCTGAGAAAATATCATATGCCCATTTTGCAGGTGGAAAGGTTAAAGGTCCACTAAAATTAAACTGGCCAACCATAATGTAAAATGATCACCACCATGTTCCTCATCATTTAGTGTCCAATTCTTGGCACACACACAAAAAATATTTTAGAGAATGAGAAAACAGGAGGAAAACTGTTGCAGAGAAACAAAAGTTATGAAAGAAAAGGGAAGGTACCTAAGAGTTTAGAGGACTTCTCTTGTTTAGAGAAGGGTGAGGGGGTGTTGATGCACTAAACACGAATGCAGAAGTCAGTCATGGCAATCACTGACTAAAAGCAAGTTCTCACTTCGTTTAGAAGGCATCCAATTCATCTCAGTTCTTCTCTCACCAGATTCAAAATATGTGTTCCTAAGACACTGCTTCTCTATGGCTGTCACTTTTTCTCCCTTCAAAAGCTCTTCTTGCTGAGTAGATCTCAGCCCTGTTACATAGTTTTTTTTAAAAAATCCCAAAGACTGCTTTGAGGCAGGAAGAAAAGAAAATCAATGAGTCATCATGAAAAGAAGGACCAGGAGGCTCAGTTCAAAGGGACACTTTAAAGAGCCCTACTGTTTCTCACTCATGGGGATGGCCAAGATGTTCATGTATCATATGTGGGCCCCATCATATCATTTAAACTCATTCATACTGTGGGGCTTAAGGCAATATATTTCTATGAGATATTTCAGTTTTTAAAACATATTCCCAACTATTATCACATCAACCCTATGAGATAGGTAGGAAAAGCAATGCTATCCCTCTGAATAGAAAAGTAGACATTTTTTGCTAATAAGGAAATCAAGGCTCATGTATTTGCTCAAGACCTCAGAAGTATTGCAAGAACCATGACTAGAATCTAGGCCTTCTGATTGTTCAGTTTCAGAGACAGCATACTCTGGATCTAGAGAGATCTGAGTGTCAGCTCTATAAACCAGTTTCCTCTGTAGTCATCTGAGTGTCAATTTTGTTAGCTATAAAATGTGAATAATAGTGTCTATTTCATGGGACCACGGGCTGTGCTCAAGGAATGTTGATTCTCTTTCCCTTGCCTGCCAAAGACAGAGAATGCTATGACGGGGAAAGTGAAGTAAAATGAGTGGATATTCAAAATGGTTAACCATGAAAAGCGGTAAAGGAAAAGAGTTTTCTGGGTCAAAGCTTGAAACTACAAGAATGTGTTTTAAAGATTTGGTGCTTCCTAGACAGTGTTATCCAAATAGCTTCAATCTGAAACTAACATTCTTAAGGTTGTTCATTTTCTCTGTTAAACATGAATAATATGCTTTAACCTGGGGATTAAATATACTTTAAAACCTAATTAAAAATGAAGATTACAATGTACTTCCCTTTATCCAAAGGAAACGAAATACACAAGTTGCCCTAGAGGTTAATGCGAAAAAGAACTTGTTATCTTGATTATTTTACCTTTCTAAAACATTTCAATTCAAACCTAAATTGAATATTGGATTAGCCTGAATGAAGGGTGGTAATTTCTTGAAAAATATGTCATGGCCATCTCTGAATTATCCTTATTTACAGAGGGAACCAAAGAAACAAAATCCCTAAAACAGCAGATTGCCTCGAAGTATTTTCTTGTGATAAAGATCAGAATACATGTAATGTTGTATGATTTGAGGAAATACAAACTATTTCTTTATGAACATACATATCTTTGGGTTTGCTAAACACGGTAAACTATCAGTTTTGTGAAAATTAGTTCATCCGCTTAGCTAGTTGCCACCTCCACTCTAAGCAGGACAGTGAGAGAACAGGACATGGGAATAATACATTTTGATGTGGCAACACTGAATTCAGTGGGAACCTTCATTTCTCAGTGCTTCTGGACAGCATAAAAGTGCAAGGTAGAAGAAGAGAGACCACCAATACCAAGAGTTCTCCATTACCTTTTGCCTGGATATGACACACTATTGAAATTTATAGGCTATTAACTGCTATTTTTCAAACACTTATTTATTCTTTTTTATTCAAGAGATATTTGGAGCGCTATTTGCCATGCACAGTGCAAAGGCTTAGGGGAAAAAAGGCTGATTGATTCATGGCTACTGTTCTCAAACCGTTTAGAATGTAGTGATACATAAACTTGTTTTAAAATAAGTTTACATTCCCTGAAACACATATAGTGGAAATGGCATTACGGAGTCACCAACTGAACATTAAAAACTAAATGTAAGCATGTCAAACTATAAGGCATTAGCTACACAGGTTATGGTGCATGCTGTAATGGAATGTGATGAAATGGTTTAAAAATAGAGTTCTTGAGTTCTATTTAAGAACCTAAGAAATTGCTCACAATATATTAAATGAAAAATCAGTTTTAAAATACTGCATCTGTTATACCTCAATACTTAATGGCTTAAAATAACAATATAGCACATCTTATAATCTTTTGGTTGGCTAAGGAGTCTTTCTGCTGGATTCTTCTGGGATCACTGATGCAGGAGTGCTAGGCAGTGCAGCTACAGGCTCACCAGGGGCCTGGCTTATCTGGGACATCTAGGATGACTGGACTTACCTATCTATAAATGTGGTCTTTTATCCTTAACGAGGCTTAGCTTCTACTTGGATTATGCTTTCTGATGTCCCATTGCCCAGTGAAAGTCACAGGGCTAATCCCAAAGTTAATGTGGGAGGGGACTATATGAAGGCACATGTGTACATGGAGGAATGATTCATTGGGAGTCATAGTATATATAACCTACCGAAATTGTATGCACATTATAATCACATTCTAACACACATATCTCATATACACAGTCTGAAGGGGACATCCCAAAATATTAATTTATCTTTATAAGCAACAGTGAGGTTATAAGAATTTTTTCTTTATTTTTTAGTCTACATTTAAAATTTTTCCTATAATAAGCATATATAGGATGCATTATTTCTATTAAAGATTCAAAATTAGTGTAAATAAAATTATCTGTGGCTATTTTTCAACAATATAGAATTGGTTGAACCGTTAACATAGCTGAATGATACACACTGCAAAGTGAAAGCACCACTTCAAGACACTATCTTCCTTCTCTCCTTCATTCTTCTGGAAGGAAATCTGCCACACTGCCATTGCTATTTTTTCACAACTTTGCTAGATGTCACCCATCCATTTAGTTTGGAAGTGTTGAAAATTACATGAGTCATGTGTTATTCATCAAAAATTACCGTAATATTAGCATGCTTTCAGACAGTGATTTAAATACACGCATACCTGTAGCCAAGTCGAGTTATACTCACGAGGGTCACCCCGTTTTTTGATAATGCTCCCACCTCTGAAGCCCTGCTAATGTGCTTTCTGTCTTCCGATTGTCCTTACCCCTTTGTAGTCTATCATTTCCTCAAGGACCACTGTGTTCTGAAGCCTCACCTAACTTACCTAACTAGCTCGGCCCACACTGATATCTCCTCTTGCACAGTTTATTTGATCATCTGGTTATGTTCTGTCTTGCATTACCATTTAATGGCTTATCTTCTGTTTGTACAGGCCCTCAATTAATGTTTGAAGTCTATGTGAAACTTTGATTATTTACGTGCCTTCAAATTTCAATTAGTTGAGCCTTTGGGTTTTCAAAGGTAAAGAGCGATTCCACCTTCCATCCTTCGCCTTGCAGCGGGAGAAAAAGGGGTACAGATTTCCTGCTTGTGAGCACTTGTCATTTCTCCTGAGCTGTGACACCACTTTTTGGTAAGGGAAGTTCCTTACAAGTGGAAAGTTCTGGTGTTTGAGCAGGTGTGCCCGCGTTTTGGAGATCTGTGAAGGGCATTTAGCGAGAAGGCATTTTAGTAAATGAAGAAGTATCTCTGTAGCTTTTACTCATGACACATTGAACAAACTCATTTTGAAGACCCTCTTGCCTTCCCCACTACCCACTTCCTGAGTGTCTTTCCTGTCATCTGGAGATGAGAGAAGATGATTTGGGCAGAGAGAAGACTTACACGTTTATATTTCCTGGAGCCTGAGCGGAGGCAGATAGCTCTTGTTGCATCATGGAGATAAAAGGAAATGGGGTTATTTCAAAAGCAGTAAAAGTTTCCTTTATAGTCTCCTTTTTTTTACACCAGTTGTTTAAATCTGAATATTTCCTAGCTTTCTGCAGTGATAAATGGGTTGAAAAAATGTTTATCTAATAAAGTCCATGCTATTAAATAAAGCAAATTTGTTTTGGAGAAAGGTGCATCATCGCTTTCTTCCACTGGCATCCAAAGCAGGATTTTAGGAGCTTTTCTTTCCTTTTTCCTTTTCTCTTATTCCTCCCTCCCTTCCTTCTTCTCTGCCACTCCTTTCGGGTTCGTTGTCCACAGTTGTCCCCTGATGCTGCCACAGGAACATGGTGGGGATCTCAACATCCTGGTGGTGATGCTCAGTGGTCTCTCCTTCTTAGACATGATCCTCTTTCCATGAGATTTGTATAGAGAGAAGACTGCTTATCCAAGCTCAAAAGGAGTTTGCCAGGTTTCAGGAGTATAGCCTGTCTCCAATTGAGTTTCGAGGCAGACAAAGTTGTCTTCTGGGCTCCAGGCTCAGACGTCTGCTATGGTCTCTTTGTGATTCCCTAGCCATCCTGTCCCACATTCTGCTTCCTTTCAGCACCAAAGAGGGTATTATTAGTGCAAATATAACATGCTAAGAAGTTGTGTCATGTCTTAAGTTATTTCAGACATTAGGAGAAAAGCAAGTTTGTCATCCATTCAGTGAAAGCATGGGGGAGGCTTCTTACCCACCTACACGCTCACTGTGGTCTGAGAGGAGTGTCTAATTTGAGAGTCTGAGAAAATGACCCTGAGAGTCATTTTCCCCACTAACTGTGCACTAATTCACTCTATGCATTAATCATACCTATATAGTGTAGAACAGGGGTCAACAGCCCTGGAATCAGATGCTTGGGTTCAAAGCCTGGTTCTACCACTTTTTAGCTGAGTGATCTTGGGCAAGTTCTTTTACTTCTATGTGCTTGAATTTCTTTTAATCTATGACCAAACCTACCTCATAAGTTTGTTGTGAGATTAAATGAGATAATGCATGAAAAGCAATTTGAACAGTGTTTACCACATTGCAAGCACTCAATGAACGTTATTATTATTATTATATTTGTATTCATTCCTTAGACTACCTGAGAGTGCCATCCTTATCAAATGTCTCTCCCACAGTATCTGACTTAGAAGGCCTTACTCCCTCCACGACTCGGGATGCTTAGACCAGTCTAAGAAATAAGAATAGATTTATAAAAGGAAACTAAAGGTGATTATAAGAAGTTAATTAATGCAACACAATTTTATAGTATCATGGACGTGAAAGGAAATCAGAGATGGCCTGACCTAAAAATATCAATCATAATAACATGTGGAGTTTAAATATGCCTTCTGTCAACCCTAACACACACACACACACACACACACACACACCCCTATCCATCCTAACCTCCCACCTCCATCCTATTCAACATCTACCAAATCTCAAACATAAATTCTGACAAGATTCCTTGAAAGCCCCAGCTATATGTTAGGCTCCAGTCTCTTAGATGATCTGATATATCTCTAACCTATTCCTTGTTCACTGGAGTCTACATATCCTGACTAACATGCTCAGCTTACAGAGGAGAAAAATGAGGCCAGGAGAGGAGAAATGGCTCTGCCAAAGAAAGACATGTTGCTAAGTATTGTGGACCGGCGCTTCTCTGGCTCTTGTCCCCACCCTGCCAGTTTTAGGGTCTCTAACTTCTTGTGATGTATGCTTCCCCAAATAATTTCTGGCAGCCCTTAGGGAACATCCCACATATGCTCAAAATCAAACCGTCCTTTCAGCCATTGCATGGTTTCTCTGTTCTTCTTTGCACTCTGTTGGCCACTCTTTGAATTACTAAGTCATGTTCCAAGCACTTCTGGGTCCATGGTGCCTCCAGCTACTATGGCATCTTCCAGTTCCCACTGCTGCTTCCGCTGAGCATTCTTGCTGGCACTCCTAATGATCTGCCATCTCCCATCCAGCACCACTGCCTCCCCCTGGGCACTGTACCCCCACTGATGCCCTGGGACCTATAAGGTGCCAAAGGTATGTGTGTTGTAGTATATCCTGTTACACAGAAAACCAAGGTAATGCAACTTGTATAGCATCCTGCTCCCAAATTTCAGAACAACTCTTTCTTTCAATTTCTTACTTATGCCTCCTGTTTTCCTCCCTTGTGTCTCTCGCTGGGGTTGCATCTAAAATTGAGTAGAGGAGCAGGGCAAAAACACAGTAATGAATTCAGACAACTTTTGTTTCTACTTTAATTTGGCTTTCTGATTCTCCTATCCATTAGGACATAGCCTCTGAAACTGAATTCATAAGTAAAACACAATAACAAAAATAAGAACCAACACTCTCTGAAAACTTACTCTGTGTGGGGCATGGTGCTAACCACTTTACCCACATGAATGCATTTCATATTCACAACCACCCCATGACAAAGGTAATATTATCAACTCCCATTTATAGATGAAACCAAAAGATGTTTAGTCACTTGTGCAAAGGCTTATAACTGCTAATGGGCAGAGCAGATATTCTAGCCAAGTGTGGCTGCCTCCAGAATCCAAAATCCTAACCACTCTACTTTATGGCTAGGCTTCACAGAGTTTGCAAACTCACTAAAATTATATATATAAATTTTGCATTATGTAATTTTTTCTGGTGAGAAATATGAAATTCTCAAAGTGTCAAAAAAGGTCCTAGCTTTATGTTGAGCTTTACTATAGGAAGCCCTACAATCTCTTACAAAATTAGGTACTTGCTAAATCTACCCCACTGGGTCACCAAACCTGCCCAGACACATCTGAACCTCAGTAGTAGATTTACTGCCACTGTGACTCCCACTGTGACTAGTTACAAGCAGCAGAGCCAAGACCATGTGTTTAGCTGTGTTGAGCTGATTCAAGCAATGAGATCACGTGCTTCTCGTCTTCCTACCTTCTAGACTGAAGGTCTTTCTGAAATCTTTCTGGGTGACTAAGGCCCTGTGAAATCAGGGGGTTGAAGAGATGGAAACGAAAGGATCCAATCCATGGGAATGGAGAGAAGACTGAAAGCCCAGTTGGTGGGAGCCTCCATTCTAGGGGCTTACGGCAAGGACATCCCTCCCCACCTGTGTCTGCTCAGACAGCCCCTCGCAGTGACTTGGCACGCTGCAGCTGTGCAGATTTCCATCGCTGGTAAAACTGTGCCTGAGAGGTATTTGCTGATGATCGTCAACAATCAAATGAATTATAGATGATGTTGGTAAACAAAATGCTGCCTTGATGAATGAGTTTGGCTCTACTCTGACATGACTGCTAAGTCATTCAAAGCACTGATTAAACCCATTACTGTAAAATAATCACCATCCATTACCTTTAATGTCGTGAACTGACAACCTAGTTAAGGCAGCTGATAGCGTCAGCAAAGTGATTTGTTGTACTGCGTGTCCATCGACAATAAATCACGTCAATAAATCAATGGACGGTAGCAATAAAACAATATATTTTCATATTTCCTGACATTCAATTACAGAGTGTGTATACTGCCTTATTCTTAAACACAAACACCGATATGGAAGGTTTCAGCATTCACCAACAACGAACACAGGATTAATTCTATTTTAGCCCAGACTGGAGGAGGCGTGTATAATTATGTGTGTGTGTGTGTGTGTGTGTGTGTGCATGTGCGTGTGTGAGCATGGACCTTCTTCAGCTACTTATCTACTTGATTCTGCCAGAATAACACATTACACAAGCATAAAGATGATACTAAGATGTTCCTTGCCCCGGACTCAGATAAGGAAAGGCAATAATATACAGAATAAAGAGCAGTGGACCAGGAATTAGGATGTCTGAAAACTCTACTTTTAAACCAACTGTTTGGCCTTGCACAAGTCACTTACACTTTCTGGGATTTAGTTTCTTCGTGTCTAAAGTGGGGATGATACCTGCCTACTTCAGACAGTGACTGTAACAATCAAGTGATGATACACTATATATGAGAACCTTTTTCAAAGTCTAACACCTTCAAAATTTAGTTTTCATTTCCCTTATCCCTATTAGCTTTAAAACTCTCTCATCTTATATGTCAATGGCTCTTTCCAGGTCTAGAGGTCTTGTATGCAATTAAATATTAGCTAACTCGATTTTTAATACAGTAATATTTTATGTACTGAATCTTGCCTTTTCACTGACATGCTATCTAGCACTTAATTTTGTACCAAGCAATGTCCTTGAGACATTGGTCTCGAGAGGACAAAAGTGCAAAGAAGTTCACCATTTAATGATGGAAATAGAAGAGAAACAGGAAACTAACAGAATTTGCTTAAAAAATCATTATATGAAAGTTAGTTCCCCATACACCCAAATCACATTTTCTTTTAGCCATTGTGGTAGAGATTTTGAAAACTATAGTGTATACTTATGAGTCTTCAATGCAGTGTCACAAATAGTTTTTTCAGAAAACTATTAGATATAAGAGGCTGTGGAGGTTAGACATATACATATGATTCAGACCCTCAGAAGGGCCTGCTATTCTAACTGAGAGGAAAAATAAGTATACCAATAACTACAATCAAGGCAGAATTTGTGAAAAGCAATCTAAAAGGTAACTACCAAGTTTCTTTATGATTAGAAGAAAGATAAATTACATCTGATTGGACCAATAAGGAGAAGGACCAAGGCAGGTTGGCACTGTGATGATTCTGGAAGGGTGAGTAAAATTTAAATGAGTAATGTGATGATGGGATGAAGGAATTGATTACGGAAAGTTCCCAATGGAGAGACAAGCCAAGGCAAATGTAAGGATATGGGAAAGCACAAAGTGGGGCAGGCATGGGTGAGTTCACCCACTATGGTTGATGTATTAATTGAGATGGGCTAGATTATGCTATAGTAACAAATTAGGAGCTCAACATAACAACACACCAACACATCAAAGGTTTATTTCTTGCTCACACTGTATATCCGTCAGAGGTCAGTGGGGATTCAGATGTTACCATTTCGTAGCTGTATGATCTGAAATATGCAGCTTTCTCTGTTGCTTCCAGAGAATAAAGACACATGTAGAACTCCCACCTCTTCTTCTACATTCTGGCACAGAAGTAACGCATGTCTTTTCTGCTCACAGCCAATTAACTAGAACTAGCCATATGTCTTGCCTAACTGCAAAGAGCTGAAAAATGTAGGGGAAAGTAGGTTATTTGGTGGCCATTACTATCCCTGTCATGGCTGGACTAGAAATACGTACAGTTGGGATTAAAACATAAGATGGGAAATGTCCTTCCCTTTTAGCCATGAAGAGCAGGTTAAGGAATTTGCATGTACGTTAATAGGAACTGTGGTGACCACTGAAAGTGTATGATCGGGGAGTGACCTGATGGGGTTTGGTTAAAGCCAGCTATTATCCTGGAGTTGGTCTCCTGGAGAGGGAGAGTATTAAACCCTAAATTGGTGCCATGGCCATGACAAAGGAAAGAAGAGGGCATATGTAAGAAAATTATGATGTAAAAATCTATTAGGTTTGGCCATTAACTGAATGTGGGGGTCAGAGGAGTAGGAAGTAAAAGAAGGAGAGAGCCAGTGGCTTGGATAATGGTGGTGCTTCATACAGATGGGCCAGAGGAGAAGCCACTGTGGAGACCCCATATCGGGGAGATAAAGGTTATCCTGATGAGAATCGGAGTGTTTAATTGAAGCACAACAACTATGGTAGAAGCCAGAGAAGTGAGTTGGTCTAGTGGGCCCTGAAATCCATCCAAAAATTGTCTCAAGATTTCTAATATGGTACTCTTCTACATCTTCACAACTATTACAGCCGGACAAATCAGCACTGAAAGACACCATGTGGAGACACCTTCAAGATGGCAGAGGAGTAAGATGTAGAGGTCACCTTCCTCCCCACAAATACAGCAGAAATACATCTACATGTGGAACAACTCCTACAGAACACCTACTAAACGCTGGCAGAAGACCTCAGACCTCCCAAAAGGCGAGAAACTCCCGACGTACCTGGGGAGGGCAAAAGAAAAAAGGAAAAACAGAGACAAAAGTATAGGGATGGGACCTGCACCAGTGGGAGGGAGCTGTGAAGGAGGAAAGCTTTCCACACACTAGGAAGCCCCTTCGCAGGCGGAGACGGGGTGTGGCGGAGGGGGGAGAGAGCAAAGCCACAGGGGTGCGGAGGACAAAGCGGAGAGATTCCCACACAGAGGATCGGAGCCGACCGGCACTCACCAGCCTGAGAGGCTTGTCTGCTCACCCGCCGGGGCGGGCGGGGCTGGGAGTTGAGGCTCGGGCTTCGGTCGGATCGGATTACAGGGAGAGGACTGGGGTTGGCAGCGTGAACACAGCCTGAAGGGGGCTAGTGCGCCACAGGTAGCCGGGAGGGAGTCCAGAAAAAGTCTGGAGCTGCCGAAGAGGCAAGAGACTTTTTCTTGCCTCTATGTTTCCTGGTGCGCGAGGAGAGGGGATTAAGAGCGCTGCTTAAAGGAGCTCCAGAGACGCGTGCGAGCCGCGGCTAAAAAGGGCGGACCCCAAAGACGGGCATGAGACGTTAAGGCTGCTGCTGCCACCAAGAAGTCTGTGCGAGCACAGGTCACCATCCACACCCCCTTCCGGGGAGCCTGTGCAGCCCGCCACTGCCAGGGTCCCGTGATCCAGGGACAACTTCCCCGGGAGAATGTACGGCGTGCATCAGGCTGGTGCAACGTCACACCGGCCTCTGCCGCCGCAGGCTCGCCCCGCACTCCGTGCCCCTCCCTCCCCCCCGGCCTGAGTGAGCCAGAGCCTCCCGAATCAGCCCGGCCTCCTTTAACGCCGTCTTGTCTGAGCTAAGAACAGACGCCCTCCGGCGACCTACACGCAGAGGCCGGGCCAAATCCAAAGCTGAGCCCCTGGGAGCTGTGAGAACAAAGAAGAGAAAGGAAAATCTCTCCCAGCAGCCTCAGGGGCAGCAGCTTAAATCTCCACAATCAACTTGATGTACCCTGCATCTGTGGAATACATGAATAGACAATGAATCATCCCAAATTGAGGTGGTGGACTTCGGGAGCAACTGTAGACTTGGGGTTTGCTTTCTGCATCTAATTGGTTTCTGATTTTATGTTTACCTTAGTTTAGTAATTAGAGTTTATTATCATTGGTAGGTTTGTTTATTGATTTGGTTGCTCTCTTCCTTTTTTTTATATAGGTATATTTTTTCCTTTTTCTCTTTTTGTGATCATGTATGTGTATGCTTCTTCGTGTGATCTTGTCAGTATAGCTTTGCTTTTACCATTTGTCCTAGGGTTCTGTCCGTACATTTTTATTTTTTTTACTTTTTACTTTTTTTTTTTAAATAATTTTTTTTCTTTTTTTTTTTGTGGTACCCGTGCCTGTTGCAGTTGTGGCCTCTCCCATTGCGGAGCACAGGCTCTGGATGCGCAGGCTCAGCAGCCATGGCTCACGGGCCCAGCCGCTCCACGGCATGTGGGATCTTCCTAGACTGGGGCATGAACCCGTGTCCACTACAATGGCAGGCAGACTCTCAACCACTGCGCCACCAGGGAAGCCCAATTTAAAAAATTTTTTATTTCAATAACTTTATTTTATTTTATATATTTTTCTTTCATTCTTTCCTTCTTTTTTTCTCCCCTTTCTTCTGAGCCATGTGGCTGCCAGGGTCTTGGTGCTCTGGCCAGGTGACTGGCCTGTGCCTCTGAGGTGGGAGAGCCGAGTTCAGGACATTGGTCCATCAGAGACCTCACGACTCCATGTGATATCAGATGGTGAAAACTCTCCCAGAGATCTCTATCTGAACACAAAGACCCAGCTCCACTCAACGACCAGCAAGCTCCAGTGCTGGACACCCTATGCCAAACAACTAGCAAGACAGGAACACAACCCCATCCATTAGCACAGAGGCTGCCTAAAATCATAACAAGGCCAAAGACACCGCAAAACACACCACCAGATGCAGTCCTGCCAACCAGAAAGAGAAGATCCAGCCTCATCCACCAGAACACAGGCATCAGTCCCCTCCACCAGGAAGCCTACACAACCCACTGAACCAACCTTACCCACTGGGGGCAGACACCAAAAACAACAGGAACTATGAACCTGCAGCCTGTGAAAAGGAGACCCCAAACACAGTAAGTTAAGCAAAATAAGAAGGCAGAGAAACACACAGCAGATGAAGAAGGTAAAAACCCACCAGACCAAACAAATGAAGAGGAAATAGGCAGTCTACCTGAAAAAGAATTCAGAGTAATGATAGTGAAGATGATACAAAATCTTGGAAATAGAACAGAGAAAATAAAAGAAATGTTTAACAGAGACCTAGAAGAACTAAAGAGCAAACAAACAGTGATGAACAACACAATAAATGAAATTAAAAACCCTCTAGAAGGAATCAATAGCAGAATAACTGAGGCAGAAGAATGGATAGTGACCTGGAAGATAAAATAGTGGAAATAACTACTGCAGAGCAGAATAAAGAAAAAAGAATGCAAAGAATTGAAGACAGTCTCAGAGACCTCTGGGACAACATTAAACACACCAACATTCGAATTATAGGGGTCCCAGAAGAAGAAGAGAAAAAGAAAGGGACTGAGAAAACATTTTAAGAGATTATAGTTGAAAACTTCCCTATTATGGGAAAGGAAATAGTCAATCAGGCCCAGGAAGCACAGAGTGTCTCATACAGGATAAATCCAAGGAGAAACACGAGAAGACACATATTAATCAAACTATCAAAAATCACATACAAAGAAAAAATATTAAAAGCAGCAAGGGAAAAACAACAAATAATATACAAGGGAATCCCTGTAAGGTAAACAGCTGACCTTTCAGCAGAAACTCTGCAAGCCAGAAGGGAGTGGCAGAACATATTTAAAGTGATGAAAGGGAAAAACCAACAACCAAGATTACTCTACTGAGCAAGGATCTCATTCAGATTTGACGAAGAAATTAAAATCTTTACAGACAAGCCTAAGTTAGGAGAATTCAGCACCAAAAAAACAGCTTTACAACAAATTCTAAAGGAACTTCTATAGGCAGGAAACACAAGAGAAGGAAAAGACCTAAAATAACAAAACCAAAACAATTAAGAAAAAGGTGACAGGAACATACATAATGCTAACTACCTTAAATGTAAATGGATTAAATGCTCCAACCAAAAGACATGGACTGGCTGAATGGATACAAAAATAAGACCCGTATATAGGGTGTCTAAAAGAGACCCACTTTATACCAAGGGACACATACAGACTGAAAGTGAGGGGATGGAAAAAGACAGTCCATGCAAATGGAAGTCAAAAGAAGGCTGGAGTAGCAATTCTTATATCAGACAAAATAGGCCTTAAAATAAAGACTATTACAAGAGAAAAAGAAGGACAATACATAATGATCAAGGGATCAAGCCAAGAAGAAGATATAACAATTGTAAATATTTATGCACCCAACATAGGAGCACCTAAATACAAAAGGCAAATGCTAACATCCATAAAAGGGGGAATCAACAGTAACAGAATCATAGTAGGGGACTTTAACACCTCACTTTCACCAATGGACAGATCGTCCAAGATGAAAATAAATAAGGAAACACAAGCTTTAAATGATACATTAAACAAGATGGACTTAATTGAAATTTATAGGACATTCCATCCACAAACAACAGAATACACATTCTTCTCAAGTGCTCAGGGAACATTCTCCAGGATAGATCATATCGTGGGTCACAAATCAAGCCTTGGTAAATTTAAGAAAATTGAAATTGTATCGAGTATCTTTCCTGACCACAATGCTATGAGACTAGATACCAATTACAGGAAATAATCTGTAAAAAACACAAACACATGGAGGCTAAACAATACACTACTAAATAACCAAGAGATCACTAAAGAAATCAAACAGGAAATCAAAAAATACCTAGAAACAAACAACAAATAAAACACGACAACCCAAAGCCTATGGGATGCAGCAAAAGCAGTTCTAAGAGGGAAGTTTATAGCAATACAATCCTACCTCAAGAAACAAGAAACATCTCAAATAAACAACCCAACCTTACACCTAAAGCAATTAGAGAAAGAAGAACAAAAAAATCCCAAAGTTAGCAGAAGGAAAGAAATCATAAAGATCAGATAAGAAATAAATGAAAAAGAAATGAAGGAAACAATAGCAAAGATCAATAAAACTAAAAGCTGGTTCTTTGAGAATATAAAGAAAATTGATAAACCATTAGCCAGACTCATCAAGAAAAAGAGGGAGAAGACTCAAATCAATAGACTTAGAAATGAGAAAGGAAAATAACAACTGACACTGCAGAAACATAAAGGATCATGAGAGATTACTACAAGCAACTATATGCCAATAAAATGGACAACTTAGAAGAAATGGAGAAATTCTTAGAAAAGCACAACCTTCTGAGACTAAACCAGGAAGAAACAGAAAATATGAACAGACCAATCAAAGGCACTGAAATTGAAACTGTGATTAAAAATCTTCCAACAAACAAAAGCCCAGGACCAGATGGCTTCACAGGCGAATTCTATCAAACATTTAGAGAAGAGCTAACACCTATCCTTCTCAAACTCTTTGAAGATACAGCAGACGGAGGAACACTCCCAAACTCATTCTACGAGGCCACTATTACCCTGATACCAAAACCAGACAAGAATGTCACAAAGAAAGAAAACTACAGGCCAATATCACTGATGAACATAGATGCAAAAATCCTCCAGAAAATTCTAGCAAACAGAATCCAACAGCACATTAAAAGGATCATACACCATGATCAAGTGGGGTTTATCCCAGGAATGCAAGGATTCTTCAATATACGCAAATCAATGTGATAAACCATATTAACAAATTGAAGAAGAAAAACCATATGATCATCTCAATAGATGCAGAAAAAGCATTTGACAAAATTCAACACCCATTTATGATAAAAACCATCCAGAAAGCAGGCATAGAGGGAACTTACCTGAACATAATAAAGGCCATATATGACAAAACCACAGCCAACATTGTTCTCAATGGTGAAAAAGTGAAACCATTTCCTCTAAGATCAGGAACAGGACAAGATTGTCCACTCTCACCACTATTACTCAACATAGTTTTGGAAGTTTTAGCCACAGCAATCAGGGAAGAAAAAGAAATAAAAGGAATCCTAATCAGAAAAGAAGAAGTAAAGCTGTCACTGTTTACAGATGACATGATAGTAAACATAAAGAATCCTAAGGATGCCACCAGAAAACTACTAGAGCTAATCAATGAATTTGGTAAAGTAGCAGGATACAAAATTAATGTACCGAAATCTCTTGCATTCCTATACTCTAATGATGAAATATCTGAAAGAGAAATTAAGGAAACACTCCCATTTACCACTGCAACAAAAAGAATCAAATACCTAGGAATAAACCTACCTAAGGAGACAAAAGACCTGTATGCAGAATACTATAAGACAGTTATGAAAGAAATTAAAGATGAAACAAGCAGATGGAGAGATATACCATGTTCTTGAATTGGAAGACTCAATATTGTGAAAATGACTATACTACCCAAAGTAACCTACAGATTCAATTCAATCCCTATCAAAATACCAATGGCATTTTTCACAGAACTAGAACAAAAAAGTTCACAATTTGTATGGAAACACAAAAGACCCCAAATAACCAAAGCAATCTTGAGAAAGAAAAACGGAGTTGGAGGAATCGGGCTCCTGGCCTCTAGACTATACTACAAAACTACACTAATCAAGACAGTATGGTACTGGCATAAAAACAGAAATACAGATCAATGGAACAGGATAGAAAGCCCAGAGACAAACCCATGCACATATGGTCACCTTATTTTTGATAAAGGAGGGAAGAATATACAATGGAAAAAAGACAGCCTCTTCAATAAGTGGTGCTGGGAAAACTGGACAGCTACATGTTAAATAAGGAAATCAGAGCACTCCCTAACACCATACACAAAAATAAACGCAAAGTGGATTAAAGACTTAAATTTAAGGCCAAACAGTGTAAAGCTCTTCGAGGAAAACACAGGCAGAACACTCTGACGTAAATCACAGCAAGATCCTTTTTGACCCACCTCCTAGAGAAATGGAAATAAAGACAAATATAAACAAATGGGACCTAATGAAACTTAAAAGCTTTTGCACAGCAAAGGAAACCATAAACAAGATGAAAAGACAACCATTAGAATGGGAGAAAATATTTGCAAATGAAGCAACTGACAAAGGGCTAATCTCCAAAATTTACAAGCAGCTCATGCACCTCAATATCAAAAAAACAAGCAACCCAATCCAAAAATGGGCAGAAGACCTAAATAGACATTTTTCCAAAGAAGATACAGATTGCCAACAAACACATGAAAGGATGCTCAACATCACTAATCATTAGAGAAATGCAAATCAAAACTACAATGAGGTATCACCTCACACCAGTCAGGATGGCCATCATCAAAAAATCTAGAAACAATAAATGCTGGAGAGGGTGTGGAGAAAAGGGAAGCCTCTTGCACTGTTGGTGGGAATGTAAATTGATACAGCCACTATGGAGAACAGTATGGAGGGTCCTTAAAAAACTACAAATAGAACTACCATATGACCCAGCAATCCCACTACTGGGCATATACCCTGAGAAAGCCATAAATCAAAAAGAGTCATGTACCACAATGTTAACTGCAGCTCTATTTACAATAGCCAGGACATGGAAGCAACCTAAGTGTCCACTGACAGATGAATGGATAAAGAAGATGTGGCACATACATACAGTGGAATATTACTCAGCCTTAAGAGGAAACGAAATTGAGTTGTTTGTAGTGAGGTAGATGGACCGATAGTGTGTCATACAGAGTGAAGTAAGTCAGAAAGAGAAAATCAATTACCATGTGCTAACACATATATGTGGAACCAAAAGAAAAAAAAATGGTTCTGAAGAACCTAGGGGCAGGACAGATATAAAGACGCAGACGTAGAGAATGGACTTGAGGACACAGGGAGTGAGAAGGGTAAGCTGGGATGAAGTGAGAGAGTGGCATGGACATATATACACTACCAAATGTAAAATAGCTGGCTAGTGGGAAGGAGTCACATAGCACAGGAAGATCAGCTCGGTGCTTTGTGACCACCTAGAGGGGTGGGATAGGGAGGGTGGGAGGAATAGGCAAGAGGGAGGAGATGTGGGGATATATTTTTATGTATAGCTGATTCACTTTGTTATAAAGCAGAAACTAACACACCATTGTAAAGCAATTATACTCAAAGATGTTAAAAAAAAAAAAGACACCACGTGTCTTATACACCAGCAGACACGGTGGTTTTCAAAAAAAAACTCACCACGCATAAATAATTACTATTAATAATTATAAATACAACTCTGTTTTTATCTATAGCAGAGTGGAATCTGGGTGCTCGCATTTGCCTCTTGTACTAACTAGGTGCTAGACCTCAGCGAAATGACTTCTTTACTCTCTATTTCAATTTCCACATGGGATAAGCGTTGTTTGATAAAAAGCCATATTCTCTGTGAGGTCTTTCCTGGTCACTCCACCTAAATTTCAATTGTCACCCTCCTGCCAACATTGCATATGCTTTATTTTTTTCTCTTTGCCCTCTGATATGCTATTTTCCTGTTTTATTCTTGTTTATAGTCTGTCTCCCCCACTAGAATGTAAGCTCCATGACAACAAAGATATTTGGTCATAAATACTCAGTACATAGAGGGCTCTCTCTAAATGTTTATAATAAAATGTATATTATTACCAGAGAAGAGCTTGTAATTGGACTTGGCAACACATTGAATACAGGAGCTGTTGTACTAGGCTTTTTGAACTCAAATGAAGCATATTTCTCTGACCCTCTTTATATTTTTACATCATCTTTTGTAATATATGCATAACATTCCACTATAGATGTCCCTTAAAGTTGCACTGCCATTTCCTATATCTTTGCTATCTGGATTGTCTTCTTATTGTGGACCATACACTAATAAATATCATTGCATGTATAATTTTGCATTCTTCTCACTCTTTTTACTGTATTTTTAAAAGAAGAATTCTTGGGTAAAAGGATATGAACAGGGCTTCCCTGGTGGCGCAGTGGTTGAGGGTCTGCCTGCCGATGCAGGGGACACGGGTTCGTGCCCTGGTCTGGGAAGATCCCACGTGCCGCAGAGCGGCTGGGCCCGTGAGCCATGGTCGCTGAGCCTGCGCGTCCGGAGCCTGTGCTCCACAACAGGAGAGGCCACAACAGTGAGAGGCCCGTGTACCGCAAATAAAAACAAACAAAAAAAAGGATATGAACAGTTTAACAGCTTTTGCAATTGAATTGGTTTTTGCCAAATTGTCTTCCAGAAAGTCATTATCAATTTATATCCCTCTTAAACAGAGATAACCTCACAGTGATGAATAAGACTATGGGCGTCTGAGGTAGGCTCCAGGTTGAAATCTTAGCTTAATAGCCTCTGGTAACTGGCAACTTACTGAACCCCTCTAGGTCTTAATTTCCACATCTAAAAAATAGGTAAAATAATGCTATCTATTTCATACAGCTGTTCTGAAGATTAAATGTGAAAACTTACATAAAAATATAAAATGGGATCTGATACATATAACATGTATTAAATAAAATTTAACCATTGTTATTTCAGTGTATGGGATTATCTTTCCCCCAGATCCTTATCAACACTGGGTATTTTTCTTTTACGAGCTCAGTGTTTTTTTTTTATTGTTAGTTACATTAGATTCACTTCATCACTAGTGATGACGCACATTCTTATGGTTATTATTTCATTTTTTTCCATTGGGATTGTCTTCTCTTACTGACCTGTAAGATTTCCTTAAGGAAATTAATCCTTTATCTGTCAAATGTATTATAAATGCTTTTCCAGACTGTGATTTGCCTTTTAACTTGGGGTTATTGATTTATTCACTTTACTAAATTTTAAAATTTTATGTTATCAAATCTATCAATATTTTCCCTTATGAGCTTTGTTTTGGGGACTATGCCTCGGCAATTCTCCTTTACCAAGTATAATTATTCACTTATTTCTTCTAGTTCTCTCAGGCTTCTGTTATTTATGCTTAAAATTTCAGTCCATCTGGCATTTATTTTGGTTTAAGCTATGCAGTAAGCATCTAGATTTTTTCACATGCTAATTCAACTGATTGTGTCGATGGCTCATAACTTCTATTCTTTGTTTTTTACTGATGAGCTAAAACAGAACCAAAAGTACCAGGAAGCAAAGGTTAACCAGATTAACTAAATCCAGATCATTAAATCAATATTATGCAAGAATCTAATTAATAGACTCTGAGCTTACTTCACTAGACTTATTAATAAAGTTTAATAAAGTGAATGGGCTTTGTAACAACTATTCTGATTGTGTTCCCTTTTTTGCTTCTGCCAAGCCTGCTCTTTGGGCTGAGGTTGCTATAAGAATACCACAGGCACTATAAGCATTACCTCCGCAAAAGTGGGCATTGAAACTCCACGTAGGAATGCTGGTCTCTCTGGAGAAAGCTGCAGAGAGAATTAGTAAATCTACATGAGACTACGCTGTAGACATATTCAAAGCAGAGTACTTCGAAAATTCAACTTTACCTCCCTAAGTCTCTCTTGTTATCTCAAGTAGTATAGGATGAACATTGCCCTATAATTATTGGAAATCAAAATTTGATGTTTCAAAATATAATTGATCTTAATTATTTTTTCTTCCAGCCTATAAAATCAAATCTTCCCAAAGATTCCTCCAAACTTATTGGTATTAACAATTCAACTAAAATAAATCAAGAAGACCTATTTAAAGCCTCTTTCAGGTTCTGTGGCCTAGTAAGCATCAGCTTTTTTCCTATGACTAGGATCTTAAGGGAACAGGACTGCAAAGTAGAATTTGATCATTGAAAGCTGTGATTGCATTGATCTAAATGGCCTCCCGTCCATTCCTCAACCCCCGGGACTCTGAATCAGACTCTTGAATGTCTTCTGTTAGCTCATAAAAGGAAAGCTTGATGACCAGCTGGTCTTGGAGGCAAAGGTTCAGGGCCCTCTTTTCTGAGCCCTCTCTAGAGATTCTGCTTTTGTTTGACCTCATCCCTCTGATTTTGAACTCGATTCTCTAACTCGACTTTGACACCTGATTCTGGCCCTTATTAAATTTGGTCTTTTTATTTTCATCTGTTCTTTTGTACTTGAAGTATTCTCACCTTTTTCAGGTGAACCTTGTTTGTCTAGGGTCCCTGTCATCTTTCAGGAAGATTCAGATGTTTATAAATTACATGACTTACTGTTTGGTATGGGTATTAAACGTATGATGCCCTTTTGGTGAGAAACTTTGCCATACCTGCTTACGTATGTAGGAGCTATAAACAAGGTTTATAAATCGTACTTTAATTAACAAAGCCGCCTCTCTTTTCATCATCTTTATTCTCTCCTCTACACTTTTATTCAGTATGTTCCCCTCTCCTGAAATAGCCAAACTTTTTCCTATTTTCTGTTTTCAAATCCTAACAATCTTTCAGTCCCTACTCAAATCCTATCTCCTCCATGAAGCCTCTTTAAACTGCTCTGTTCTTTTTTTTCTTTTCTAGGACCTCAGCTTTTACTGACCTTTAAATTTGTACTGAACCATTTATAAGTACATATTTTCTTGTCCAGTGGCATAATATCTGGCTCTTGTTTCTTCAGCTAGATTATGAGCCCCTTAAGAAAAGAGACTGGAGTGTTCTAATTCCCACAATGGCCAGCATAGTGTTAAGTGCCCTGTAAGTGCTCATAGGTGTCAACTGGTGGTCCAGCAGCTCCATTCCCACTGCACTGTAGCCTAATGGGAAGATGGAGTTTGTCTCTTCTCATTAGAATTAGCTCTAGGAGGTAATATTGCCCATGTGCTCATTTTGTGGCTGCTTTCTGTTCATCTTCCTTAAAACTCATACTTTTAAAAAACTTTTCCTCCAGTCTTCCTTACAATTTTATAGATGACTGTAGTTGACAGACATCTATTTATTTTTACTAGAAAATATTTACTAGTTAGATTTTAATATAAGACCTTAAACTCATCATTTTGTAAATTGCCAAGTATTTTAACAATCAATCCTGAAAACATATTTTTTATCCTCAATATGTTGATGAGAAAATGGAGATATTAAATTTCCAAGTGGCTTCTCCAAGTTTATATATTTAGCAAGTAGCCTAAGTGAGACTAAAATGAAGTTCACCTGGCCTAGAGTAAGTGGTCTCCAGAATCAGACCAGTACCCATTCTACTAAGCTCCACTGCCCGTCAATCACCATAAGGCCAAATTCCACTTAAAATCCACTCCACTTGAAAATGTATATAAAATTTAAACAGTAGCAATGTCTCAAATCTTATTAACCATTACTCTATCGTGTTTTACTGAAAGAGAATTCTAGAGTTCAAGGGTATGATTTGTTCATCTATTTTGCCCCCTATTCTTTCTCTCTCAGAACCAACTATTCCCTTAATTGAGTCAGTCTTTAAACTAGAAAATACTTTCATTTTTCTGTCAGAGATATTTCAGTTCCTTTTTAGTGAATTGGCCATGAGGACTGTGTCTGAAATTAGCTAGGGAGATACAGTGGCAACTGTACTATGGCTACTTGCAAAATGCAATTAAGCCCTGGGATGGTGGCCAAGAGCCCTGACAGGCAAAGACCTGAAACCAGGGGAGGGATTACATTGGAACCACATTAGTACCATCTAATTGCTGTTTTAACTTTCTCCTTTCAGCCATACTGGTTGTCCTGGTAGGGACTTGATGCTTCCAACACAAGAGCAAGAGCCAAAGTGAATTTATCATCAGATTGAATTTGATTTGTTTGAATTAGTCTGAGATCTGGCCATGAGAAATCGTTCCCTTTACACCTCTGATGTTGTTCCAGATGTTCCAGCTGCGTGTAGGTTGTCATGCTGCTGATTCAGCCCTGGCCCTGGGAAATGATAGCTGATCAACCTTTGGATGTCCATTCCCAAGTCAACCGTTAATAGATTTGCATGCATTCCAGAGATGGAAGCATTAGGGCAAAAAATACTTAGATATCATAGTGAGAGAGATATGAGCATTTAAATTCCTTTTGGTGGTAAAGGAGTTTTAAAATAGATATAAACAGTGTATAAAATGCAGTGGTTATTTGTAGGAAGAAAATCCCCTTTTTCCCAAGTATCTTCTCTACTTTTACCTGCAATTCTGTATTAGTTACAGTAGAATGTATCATTCACTTCAGACTCTTTTAAAAGCAAGTTTCCTTAAAATGGGGAGCATGTCTGCTCGAACACGTCCATGTGAATGAGCAGGAGAACCGGTGTCAGCTTGGATGAGGTAAATAGACAAAGAAGAAATTGTATCAGCTGAGGCAAATCTTATGCTGTAGCTTCACATTTTTTTCCAGAGTGGAAAGCATTAATATGTAGCATCTTGAGACTCCAATACATCTTGTGAAGCCAACATTACTCAAAAAGTGTTGTCTTAACTGAGTTCACCAAATTATGTACACCAAGATCTTAAATGCAATAAACAGATACCCAACTCAAAGAATACATCCTTAGTTGAAATTAACGATGTTAAAATTCTCTCAGTAAAGAGATTTATTTCCCTCAGGTAACTCTGCAAATGCCTGCTATCTATTTCTCTTACTATTTGTATATCTATTAGCAAAAGGCTAGAGTTACATCTATATCTTTGTTCTGAGGGCTTGATCTAATAGCCTCAAAAATTTTAGCATTTAGTTATATAAGATAAATAAGTTCTGGATATCTATTATATAGCATAACACCTATATCTAACAATACTGTACTGTATACATAAAATTTGCTAAGAAGGTAGATCTTATGTTAACTGTTATAATAATAATAATAACAATAGAGATGGGAGGAAATTTGGGGAGGTGATAAATATGTTCATGGCCTTGATGGTGGTGATGGTGATGGTGATGGTTTCATGGGTGTATCTCAGGGGTCCCCAGCCCCAGGCCACGAACCGCTACCGGTCTGCAGCCTGTTAGGAGCCAGGCTGCACAGCAGGAGGTGAGTGGCGAGCTATCAAAGCTTCATCTGCCGCTCCCCATTGCTCGCATTACCACCTGAGCCGTCCCCAACCGCCCCCCCCCCCACGCAGAAAAATTGTCTCCCACGAAACCCGTCCCTGGTGCCAAAAAGGTTGGGGACCACTGGTGTATCTTATTCCAAAATTCATCAAGTTGTATACATTAAATATGTACAGCTTTTTATATCTCAATCATACCTCAATAAAGTGTTTTTTTAAAAACTCAGCATTCTGCATTTTGCCCGTGCTAAAGAATTTTGTCTCTGCTGCAGAATCAGGAGGGGAAGAGTAACGTCAAGTTTAGAGTCCAGTTTTCAAAGGTATTATTCACATGGAAATATAGATACCAGGATACATATAGTATAACAACCTGAAACATTTTCTACGACAGCAACAGCTGTTGCCCTCTTTAACCATTTAACTTCTAAGTCACTTGAGCAACGGGAACAGAAATGGAGATGAAAGAAAAAGCACTGCCTATACTCCTCCATCACCTCCAGCCTTTCCTGTATCAAGCACCCACACCATGGGCCACCACCATAGACCCTGATGTTGTCTTAAACAGGGCAAAGGAACCAAGAGGAGAAAAATGGAAAGTAGGGCCCTATTTAGAAGTGAAGCATGGAAGGAGATCCAGTGCTACACTGACACGCCGCTCTTAGCTGCTGGCCTTCAGCAGTCTATTCTGTTCTTTCCCAGCTGACACCCCTTTTCTCTCCACTGCCTTTAAAAACAACCCTCAATTTCAGAATGAAAAGGGGAACCAGACTAGGTTCAAGCAATCACAGATTTAGTTCCAACCCTTCAACTCATTTGCAATGAAAACTTAGACAAGTAGGTCAGGTACTCGGATGTCATCTCTCCATCACCTAGAAAACAGGTGTGGTCATCTCCATGGCAGGGCCTCTAGGCAGACACTGCCCTGCTATCTGACCATGTCTCCACTCATAGCTCTCCAACAGGATCGAAGAATTTCACAAAGATGATGTTTGATCATCATATGTTTATCCTCAGTGAGGACTTACTGAGAAGTCTCTCTGGGAATTTTTCCTAGGTTGGTGTTCTATGTTGGTACAATGAGAAACTGTTTACCTTTTGAATTTTGAAAAATGCTGCAGGTAGCAATGCCTGAAATCTCACCATTGGAGCTTTTTTCCTTTGGATTAACCATTTCTCTCTGTTTTTCCTTAAAATAAAAAAACCCGACAATATGGATCAGAACAATCAGTCCTCAACTCTTTCTCCCCAGCCCTTGAGGCCTGAATGTCCTGTACATCACCGTCACTGTGGCAGGGTGAATAATGCCCACTCCCCCACACACCAAAAATGTTCATGCCCTAATCCCAAGAACACAAATATGCTACCTTATCTGTCTAAAGAGGCTTTCCAGATGTGATTAAGTGGAAGATCTTGAAATGGAAAGATTACTTTGGATTACCCAGAGGGACCCAATGTAATCAAATGGGTCCTTTTAAGAGAGAGGTATAAGGGTCGAAGGAAAGTTTGAAAAATACAACACTGCTGACTTTGAAGTTGTAGGATAGAATCATAAGCCAAGCAATGCAGGCAGCCTATAAAAACTAGACAAGGAAACATATTCTTTGCTAGAGACTCTAGAAAAAAACACAGCCCTGCCGAAACCTTGATTTTAGGACTTGTGATGTCCAGAACCATAAGATTCTAAATTTGTGTTATTTTAAGCCACTAAATCTGTGGTAATTAGTTACAGCAGCAAGAGGAAACTAATATAGCCATCCAATTTATACTCTTTTATATGGATCTGTGTTGTGTTGGTCACTCCGTGCCATTATTTCTAATTAGGATGACTTCATTAATACTATTCACAGTCGCACATTATCCCATAACCAGCCATGCCTGGTCAGGTGGGTGGTACTTCTAACGTGGGAGATTATGACAAGGTAAAAACCCTGGCTCCGGGGCCAGAACAACCTGGGTTTGAATCCCTTCTGTAAAATATTATAGCCCTGTGACCTTGAACAAGTATGGTATCACTCTGAAGCTAGCTTCTCTTCTGTGATAACGTTATACTAATTTCATAAGGTCAATGAGAGTATTAAATAAGATAATTTACATAAAAGAACTTAACAGAAGTCCTGGTACATGGTAGGCACTCAACAAATGATGGCTATGTTTGTTATAAGAAGGGACAATTCACTGAATTTAGAGTGTTTAGCAAAGACTTGATAGAGGGAGTACCACCCAAGCTGGACTTTGAGGATGTAGGTAGAAATGGATAGATCCTTTCAGAAGTGAAGGTATCACGTTGGGGATTACAAACTTTGGGGTAGAGACTTGGATTTGCCACTTATTAGCCATGTCATTTTAGGCAAGTTACTTCACTTCTCTGACCCCAAACTTCTTTAGCTAAAATTTGAACAACAATACCCACCTCATAGGATCATTGTAAGAATTAAATAGGATTATGTATGTGAAGCCTTAGGAAAAGCTCAGCTTGGAATGCCATCAGTGGGGTTAGGAGGATGACAGGGGCAAATTTGCAGGGCATGTTTTTGAAACAGATAAACTGGTAGAGTTTATCTGCCAGCCTCTAGTGGAGACAGTGGACTGAAGGAGAAGAGCTGAGAAACCCAGATGGTAGACTGAAACCAGATTGTAAGGAGTCCTGCATTCCTGACTAAGATTTCCTGGACCAAAGGACCGAGAGTGATTTTTTATAAGAGAATCTAGCAAACATAAGCCACAGAGGGTACTATGTAACACTATAAATTTCTGTCAGTTTGCCCATAATGCAAATGACAGAAGAGCTTATAGAGAGGCATTTAGTGTTTTCAAAGTTTCTTAGCATGAACGACATGTATTTTCTCAGCATTTATTACAATGTATTCCATCATAAAAAGTGAGATAATAATGTAGAATCCCAATATGTAAATCACAGAATGGTTTTTAAATATGAATTTATATTATACTTCAAATGTAAACATTCATTAAGCAGATATGTACTAAGCACCTATCATTTAAACAGCTAGAGAAAAAGCAATGAGCAAAGGACTCAATCACTATGTTTAAAAAGTCTAGTCTCATGGAAGAGGTAGAGATGAATTAAATAATTATACATGTACATAATATTTCATATGATATATAATCCCATAATAAATATGCATATTTATACATGTTACAAAAGAAAGTATAAAAGTCGGAAACATTCTGAAACAGGGCCTGAAACAGTCTGTTATGGACTGAATTGTGTCCCCCAAAATTTCTATGTTGAAAACCTAATCCCTAATGTGATGGTATTTGGAGGTGAGGCCCATGGGAGGTAATTAGATGAGGTCATGAGTGGGAACCCTACTGACGGGATTAGGGTCCTTATAAGAAAAGATACCCGAGAGATTGCTCTCTTTCTCTACTATGTGCGGCTATCTGCAAGCTAGGGAGAGAGGCCTCACCAGAAACCTGATTCAGGCACGCTGATCTTGGACTTCCAGCATCCAAGACTGTGAAAAAATAAATGTCTGTTGTTTAATCCACCCAGTCTATGGTATTTTGTTACAGCAATCCACGCCAACTAATAACAGTCTAGGGAGTTTGTATCCTTGCCATCCATTCCTCTCTCGCTCCCTGGGTAGATACTTATGAGGTAGGGCAGGATTTGCTCCACTCACAGGCTCTGGAATTGAACCCTGATTATTGTAAGTCAGGTGAAGGTCAACTCTCCGCCAGCCTGTAGCAAATGCCTCCTTCTCTCACTGACTCCACCCTCCCTTGGCAATCAACTTTCCATCACTAAGTTGTTTTCATGTTCATGTTGTTAACAGTGAACAAGATACAATCTCCTTAATCACACAGGAACCATTTCTTCTCCTGCTCTGTACAGAGTATGGACTGTGGTCATTATCTATCTTTTGACTTGACTAGGATGACTGAGAATGTGAGAAGCCTCTTATTTGAGCTGAAATGAGGGAGAGTAACTGTGGCATGAGATAACAAATATTGCTTAGAAGAATCAAGGAGGACTAGGAAAATAATAATTATAATAGGAGGAGGAGGAAGAAGGGGAAGAAGAAGAAGAAGAAGAGGAGGAGGAGGAAGGAGAAGGAGAAGAAGAAGAAGAAGAAGGAGGAGGAGGAGAAGGAGGAGAAGGAGAAGATGAAGAAGACGAAGAAGAAGAAGAAGAAGGAGAAGAAGGAGGAGAAGAAGAAGAGGAGGAGGAGGAAGAGGAAGAGGAAGAAGAAGAAGAGGAGGAGGAGGAGGAGGAAGGAGAAGAAGAAGAAGAAGAAGGAGAAGAAGGAGGAGGAGGAGGAGGAGAAGGAGGAGAAGGAGGAGAAGGAGGAGAAGGAGAAGAAGGAGGAGAAGGAGGAGAAGGAGAAGAAGATGAAGAAGACAAAGAAGAAGGAGAAGAAGGAGAAGAAGAAGGAGGAGAAGGAGAAGGAGGAGAAGGAGGAGAAGGAGAAGAAGAAGGAGAAGAAGGAGAAGAAGAAGAAGAAGATGAAGAAGACGAAGAAGATGAAGAAGAAGAAGAAGAAGAAGAAGAAGGGGAAGAAGAAGAAGAAGGAGAGGAGGAGGGAGCAAAGTGGAGGAGGGGGAGGAGGAGGGAGGAGGGGGAGAGGGAAGGGGGATGGAAAGAGGAGGGGGAGGAGAAAAAGGAGGGAGAGGAGGAAGAGGGAGGGAGAGGAGGGGGAGGAAAATAGGAGAAGAGGCTATTGAACATCTAGGAAAAAAGACCCCACTGTGGGTTAAACTGGACACTGGCTTTGAAAATTTATTGAGTCAGTGATTCCCCAGAGAAAAGCCAATTGTCACTATTGAGTTGATTCAATATCTCAAAGAAGAGCAAGTGCTTCAGACAAATGGAAGGCAAAATTACTGACTCTATTTTTATGACCTGCCAGTTTTGCAAAGTGAAAAGCTTGTGATGTCCTCATCTGGTCTGTAACTAAAGCCTCCTAATCGTCTTCCATCAGTCTCTTCCTTCTTCAGTCCATTCTCCACAAAGTAGCCAAAATGATATTTATAAACATAATTTGGACCACCCTCTTCTTAAAACCAATCAGTGACTTCCTTTTCATTTAAAATAAAACCCAAGTTCTTTACCATGACTTACAAGGCACTGACAGTCTGATTCTTGCCCACCTCTCCAACCCTATAAACCTGCCACCTTCACTCCCAATGCACCTGCCAAAGTGGTCTTGTTTTCGTTTTGAAACATACTAATCTCACTCTCGTTGTTGGTCCCTGTGAAAGCTGAATGCTGAGCCCGCAATTCTCTTCTTTCACTTCTTCACTGGTCTGCCTCTTTCTCATGCATCAGATTTCAAGCATGCATGTCATCTCCTAAGAGAGGCCTTTCAATATGTATTCTGTCAAATAACTCTTTGCTATTTTCCTCACTCGCACTTTGCAATGTATGCATCTTCCCATGAGGGGCAGCGCTTGCCCTTTAGTTCGTACACATTGACGAGACCCAACCCACTGTCCTGCATGTAGGAGGCACTCAGGTAATCGCTGAACAAATGAATGAATGAGTGCATAGATGGGTGGATGGCAGCAGGCTAGTTTCCCTGTGGAGAAGGACGTGTGGGCCAGACAGCAAGTTTAAGAGGAGCTATATCTTTTTAAATTAAAGTTTAGACCCTTCAGGAAATTAAAATCAGCCTCTATTTGGCCAAGGGCAAATCTCCCCAAATACTGTACTCTTCCCTTCTCTGTGGAATAGTCAAATTTTAGGAGTCTGTACACTACATGTAGCCACCCACTCAACTTTTTAAGGTCTTTTTGTCTTCTTGTTCAATATAAGTTCATTCACTGCTCTATCTCTAGCCTCTAGACCTCTGCCCAGTATCCAGTAGCTACTTAGTGAATATTTGTTGGATGAACAAGAGTAGAAATTCTTGAGGACAAGAACCATGCCAAACACCTCTTAGGCATTTTTTAAAATCAAGCAACAGGTCAATGAATGAGTTGACATCAATGGATTCAGGCACCAATATTTAGAAAAATAAACATATTAGAAATCTTTCTGGGGACTTCCCTGGTGGTGCAGTGGTTAAGAATCCACCTGCCAATGCAGGGGACATGGGTTTGAGCCCTGGTCCGGGAAGATCCCACATGCCGCGGAACAACTAAGTCCGTGCACCACAGCTACTAAGCCTGCACCCTAGAGCCCGCGAGCCACAACTACTGAGCCCATGTGCTGCAACTACTGAAGCCCGCGCGCCTAGAGCCCATGCTCCGCAACAAGAGAAGCCACTGCAATGAGAAGCACCGAGTACCGCAATGAAGAGTAGCCGCCACTCTCCACAGCTAGAGAAAGCCCACGCGTAGCAACGAAGACCCAATACAGAAAAACAAACAAAAAAAAAAAAACTTTCTGAAATATAGGATGTATATTTTTGTCTTATTATATATAGGCCACTGAACACAATTTGACATTTTCTTGATATTTCAGGGTTATTATTCTGACCATCAATTATTGTTTGCTTCTGCCTCTGAGGATGTAGTTTGGTCCAACATTTGCAGGAAGGAAAGGAGGCACATGAGCAAATGTGGTGCCTCACAGTTCCCTTAAACTATCTATGCCAAGTGGCCTGGAGCATTCAAGATAGAAATTTTAAGATAACCAAACAAACAATTTCCATGGGAAAGATAAACTGATCCAAATGTGATCTCTTTAAAGGCAGTAACAAACATTTCAATTCTAGCATAAGATGGCTCTCACATTTTCTCTTTCACCATAAATACACTTAGGAAAGGAAGTTGCCAATCCTATCTTTGGGGCTTCCCACCTTAAATTCCAGAATAATTCTGAGACAGTGTGATGAAAGAGCACTGTCTTTAGTGTCAGACAGAGCTGAATCTGAATCCCAGCTCTGCCACTTCTAGCCATGAAGGGAGATGTGAGGATGCATTATGTGATGTATATATGATACACATCTGACACACAAATAAATGCCTTATTAATGAGATTTTCTCACCTTATCTAGTTTGTCATCTGTTCTTCCAGTGGCCTAACTGCCCTGTGACCCTCACTCTCCATCCACTTGCCTGGGGAAGGTACTCAGCTTTCTTCCCACCACCTTCCGGCATCTGTCAAGAACCCTCCTATGGAAAGAATATGACTAATTTATCTGAAGGTACTCGGTTCTGAAAATTACTTACATTTTTTTCCTTCTGCAGGCATTTGCATTTGGAAAGGGGACAATTAATTCATCCATAGCAGTAACTCTTAAATAAGAGAATAGCTCACATCATACTTAAACTGGAAGTAGAGTTCATTTAAGGTGTTGGTTTGTCCCTTGCTCTTAAAATCTCACCACTTGGGTAATGCTGTCTCTGCCTTCATGCAAGGCAAAGCCTTGTACCAAATATTTCAGTGTGTATGTTTAAAACTTGTGTGCTCATATCTCTGATATCTGAGATTTATATAAAAAATTTCTTCTTCCAATGTAATATGGTGGAGCACAGCCAATACATTTTCTACCTGGAAAGTAACGTAACTGCTGAATCTTTATATAGATGTATCTCATTCTGACTTACGGAAGGATTTTGACTTTTCATACAGAGGGTTTTAACGAAGCAACTTTAAGCCCCTTTTAGATTTGAAATGATAAAAGCACTGGCAGGACTCCTAAGAGAGAGCACAGAGTTGCCATGTGAGCGTCTTTAATAGCAGAAACCTGCCCCTATCCAAAGAGAGCACTTTGTTCTTTATCAGGGTTTAGGGAAGAGACTGAAGTGCAAGCATGATGCAGTTTTGAAAGATCCCACTGAAAGCAGACATTCCCATTTCCACTGGAAATGGGGATCTGTTTATCTGAAAGCCTGCGGGTGGCATGTTCTTCATTTCTGTGGCCATTAAAAGATGATTCCAGAGTGGAGGTTGCCTTGAAGATCCTAAAGTTCTCCTTAACTAAAGAAAATCTCTCAACATAAACTGGTAGTAGCTAAGGAGATTCATTCATGTGGTGATTTTACACAATATATAAGTGCAAACTAACAATGTAGTAACTGCAATCTCAAGAAATAAATGTACACCCCAGGGTGAAAGGGAGGTGGGCTAATTTGTTTGGCTGCCTGTTTCTACTGCTTATAAGTTTATGTACACAGTCACTGAAACCACATAATTAGGCTGACTACGCCACGTAAAAGCCCAAATCTCATCAATATTTTACTAAACACTGAAACAGAAATCAAGAAATGCACTGTTTGTTTAGGAAAGTAATGTGCTTGGCACCTTCTGAAATGACTCCAAATGACCCCCACCTCCCAGTGTTCACATGCTTGTGTGATCCCTCTCCCCTCGTGTGTGGGCTGGATGAGATGCCCTGCTTCTCTCAAATAGAAAATGGAAAAGGTGGTGGACTGTCCCTTCCCAGATTAGATTATAAAAGACTATGTCTCCAAGATGGCCATCATACCATGTTGTGAGCTCCCCTGTTGAGAAACCCATGTGGCAAGGAACTGAGAGCAGCTTCCAGGTTGAACAACCCATGAGGAATTTAGGCCTTCAGTCCAACAGCCCATGAGGAACTGAATCCAAACAACAATCATGTGCTGGAAGCAGATCGTCCACTAGTTGAGCCTTCAAATGAGGCGAAAACACCCGTCAATACCTTGTAGTCTTGAGAGAGATTCTGAGACAGATGACTCTGCTAAGCCACACCAGATTCCTGACCTACAGAAACCACGGGATAACAAGCGTCGTTTTAAGCCACTAAGTTTTGAGGGAATTTGTTATGTTACAACAGATAATTAATTCAAGAACATTTTCCAAAAACATTTAAATATATAACATACAATTGAAGAGTAAAGTGTGGTACCTTTATGCCATGTAAAAATAAGGTTAAAGACTATTTGATTATATGGGATTAATATCTATGTAGTTACATTTATGACCTCCAAATAAGACTAAACTAATGTCCTCAGAAGGGCAAGAATAGAGAAACCAGAGTATCAGGTAAATATCCAGAAATTACAGAATGCTTTTTACTAAAAGACACAGGAAAATCCTGATTGGAGTTTTAAGGAATTCTGTTCTTTATCAGCCAGTACCCGGGGAGGTAAAGAGAAACCACTCTTCATAGCCTATAGAGAGATTTAACGCAAGAAATTAGAAAGGTGTTGAAAGTTCTGGGGCAGCAAGAGGGAGGGTGATATTGACCAGAGATCAAGAAGCAGCCAGTGCCCTTGCAAGATCTGAAGGGACTACACTTGCTGCTGGTACCACTGAATCCTGAACAAGAACCATGACCCTACTGCTACCACTGCTGGTTCTTCTGCCTAAGTTTCAGCAGAAGCAGAATGGCTTCTACTGCCCTCCTGCCTCTAATCCTCCATGAAGGTCTCCCACTGACAGAACCTCCCTTGAGCCCAAAGTGGGTCTACGAAATGTACCACCAGTAGAAAGGCGGGTATATGGCTATGTGCCAGTAAACAGTTATCTGCCACACATATTAAAACAGTTTAAATATTTCCCCTTGAGTGATGCCATATATGTTTCAAGACTAAAACTACCACAAAAGAATACATGGTACAAAATTCCACGAGTGTTTTCCATTACTTTTACAAATTAAGCCCCAGACTACCATTCTATTCATATGATGACAAGATAACTGGATGAATTTCATCATCTATGAAACTAAGGGATTCTCGATTTTAAAATGCCACGCAAACCTATAATAGGAATGGGTTTGTTTGTTTTTTGGGTTTTTTTTGTGGTACGCGGGCCTCTCACTGTTGTGGCCTCTCCTGTAGCGGAGCACAGGCTCCGGACACGCAGGCTCAGCGGCCATGGCTCACGGGCCCAGCTGCTCTGCGGCATGTGGGATCTTCCCGGACCGGGGCACGAACGCACGAACCCACGTCCCCTGCATCGGCAGGCGGACTCTCAACCACTGCGCCACCAGGGAAGCCCAGGAATGGGTTTTTGACTGAACAACTTGGTTAATCTAGTCAAAATAGTTTATTCAGAAATGCCTTATATACAATACTTATGAGCCTATGATGCCCATGTATAGCCTCATTTCATCGAGAAACAGAAGAAAAAAAAGTGTAGAAGTTAGACATAAGTGCTCTAAGATCCCAACAGTTTCCTTGCCCTTGTTCATTCACAAAATTGTTTGGGATTCCAAATACGCAGCCCTGACATCTTCAGCCACACCAGACAATATTTAATGCCTTGAATATTTTGCACAACATTTTATCAAGCAATTACTTACTTTGGCCTTAACTTGATCAAGTTTTTCAGGTACGCAGGTGAAGGGAGACTGGTTAGTAATTAATTTTCACCTGATTGTTACTCTAGCTTTCAGACCTACCTAAAGTTTTGTTTCTTCTATGCACTCTTACAAAATGCCTTTGCCCTACTGTCTAGAGAACATATTGTTTGAGAGCAGGGTCCATATTTTCACTTTAACAACTATGTACCAAGAACCAAGGTATTCCAAGCGCTGTGGCAGGTGTCACCCCACATCTGTTTTTAGTTTCAACACCGTAAGCCTCACACTCTGCCTGGCCTGAAGCTAGTACTTAGTGCATAGCTATCAAACAACTGAGCAGCTCAAGAAAAAGTACAGATTCAAGGGAACTCAGGGTTTTCCAATTAAACCACAGTCCGCCACCTATTATTGTAACAGTTATTTCCTATCTGCCTTCAGGATCCCCTGTAACTTGTCAATAGCATGGTTACTGCTGAGGAGAAAAACCTGGACGTCTTGCTTTAATGCTCAGATTTATATAGGTAATTGGATTTCTTCCTTCTTGAGGGAACACAATTAGAAAGATTCGTCTCTGGTTCTCTTTCTGAAAGAGCCTGGAGAATACTCAACCACAATTTCCACACTCCTTGTAGGACCCTTTGCTAAGCTGAACTAAGTGGTAGCATTGCAGCTGCTTCTGAAGGCCATTGTTGGGAAGGAAGTGTGGGTGTTGATATTTGCCTCTGAGAATCCACACTCCACAACAGTGTACTCTATGAGGCCCTGGAGTAGGAAAGGGCCTTTTGTATCGCCCGTACCCTTCAACTTGAGTTGTTCATCTGAATGAACAACCGAAGTGAATGCCAATATCGATGGGGTAGAGCCTGAAAGGACAACACGCCTGGAGCCATAATGCAGTTGGATCGGGTGCCAGCGAAAGACGGCAGATGGCAGAGCGAGCACAAGGGTTTACGCCTGCTCCCTTTCAAGACCTATTGAGAGGATAGAAAAGCAATTTTTTAGAAGTTTAGCTCATAAAGAAAAGAGATGAGGCAACAGCAACAACGCTGAGAAAGTTGGGAAGCAGAGGCACAAGGGCAAACCCCGAAAGCTGCATCTTGAATGAAATAAGGAATGCTGAGAAGCAACTTGATTTATGAACCCCAAGAAAGGCTCAGAAAGGGGCATCACCTATCACCTCTGGAAGTGGGGGTAAAAATGGGACTCCAAATGGGAGAATCAAAGTCTGTTTACAGAGCAGTTGGACCCTAAGATCATCTGTCTGATTAACTGAACATTTCTATTCCATCAGAAGATTACAGATGTATTCTCCTGAGAAGAAAACAGGGGGTCTTCAATCTAGAGGACAGAAAGCGCTGGTAAGAATAGGGATGTGATACCAAGAAAGGGGAGAAGATGTGAAAGCCTGCAGATAGAATCTTGAGATACCCATTCCGCATCCCTACCGCCAGCAGCTCTCTTTCCTTACCAACACCTCAGAGTGCTGTCACTCTTGGAAATCTAACCAGGCCTAGAGGAAGTGTCTATACAACACTGATGATTCCCCACTATAACACCATGTAATGAAGCCCACAATTAACTAGTCTATGCAAACAGCCCTTCCATTATCTTAAATATGAGCAGGGAGCCTAGAATCAGCAGAGAACTAAGAAAGAACTACTTGAAGAGCAGAAACCAAAACAAATAGAGAAAGAAACTTGGGAGAAAAAGAACAAAATAATAAAATACAAATAGATCATTAATAACCTCATGGAAATAATAACAATATGCTGTGCAAAAACAACATTTGGATAAAAAAAAATCTCCTGGAAATTAAAACTACGATAGCATGCATTAAAAAATTCAGGAGGTGTGCAAAATGACAACAGAGAAAATGGGAGGTTTTTAAAAAAGAAGTTAGGTAAGGCACATGAGAGACTTAAATTCTCATTTTCCAAGGGAAAGAGTCAAAAGACAAGTACTAAAACTGAAAACTCAAGAAATACTAGTGTAAGCATGTTCTATAGAGCCATGGAGGCAACCCAACAGATAAAATGATTGGAAACAGTTGTCTTTGGGAGATGAAAAAGGGAATGATGTGGGCAGAAGACTGCTATTTTTGGTAACAAACCTTGTATCATAACTCTTTAAAATGTTTCCATGTATAACTTTAATAAAACCAGCACTTATTTTTTCTAAACAGCACAGGCTTTGCATCTGGCTTTTAAAATGTTGGCTCTACCACTTTTAAGCCTTGGGCATGTCACTGAACTTTAATGCCTCTTTGTCTGTATACCAGAGAAATCATTTCTACCTCACAGAATTGTTATGAATGTCAACTATGATAGGGTATGTGAAGAGTTAATCAAATAGCCTAGTGAATATTAATGGCAGAATAAATGTCAGCTATTATTATTATTATTCCTTAAGTTAGCTTAAGTTAGAAGTGAATTTGTCAATTGCCTGAGGATTCTCTTATACCATCCTCATAATAACAGAGATGGAAGAGGTTTTGAAAGAAAACTATATTTCTAGGGTTGTCTCTGGCCTTTGAGATTAACGTTGGCCCACTAAAGGTTTCTATAAACTTACCCTTGGTACCTAATGTTACAACTATTAACTATCTTTTCTATATCAGGACAGAAGCATGAAATGGAGAGATAATGAAGGAGGTAACACGGAAATCCTTGCTCCATGATAAATAAATAAATTTTCATGTTATTTTTTGATTACCCTCGTTAACCTAGTATGTTTCCCAGCTACCAAGGAATAAAAATAATAATATTTGTAGTTAGCAGAAGGGTACTCAAAAGATGTCCATGTCTTAATCCCTGGAATCTGTGAATGAATATGTGTACTACATGGAAAGGGAAACTTTGCAAATGTAATTAAGAAACAGACTCACAGACTTAGAGAATGAATTTATGGTTACCAGCAGGGAAGGGGAGGGAGGAGGGATAGTTAGAGAGGTTGGGACTGACATGTACACACTGCTATATTTAAAATGCATAACCAACAAGGACCTACTGTATAGCACAGGGAACTCTGCTCAATATTATGTAACAACCTAAATGGGAAAAGAATTTGAAAAAGAATAGCTACATGTCTATGTATAACTGAATCACTTTGCTGTACACCTAAAATTAACACAACAGTCTTAATCAACTATACTCCAATATAAAATAAAAAGATAAAAAAAGATTACTAGGACTTCCCTGGTGGAGCAGTGGTTACGAATCTGCCTGCCAATGCAGGGGATACAGGTTCGAGCCCTGGTCCGGGAAGATCCCACATGCCGCGGATCAACTAAGCCTGTGCGCCACAGCTACTGAGCCTGCGCTCTAGAGCCCACGAGCCACAACTATTGAACTCATGTGCCACAACTACTGAAGCCCGCACGCCTAGAGCCCGTGCTCCACAACAAGAGAAGCCGCCACAATGAGAAGCCCGCGCACCGCAAGGAAGAGTAGCTCCCGCTCGCCGCAACTAGAGAAAGCCCACGTGCAGCAACGAAGACCCAAAACAGCCAAAAATAAATAAATGTATTAAAAAAGAAAATTTTAAAAACCCAAAAAAGATTACTAATCTTAAAGTAAAGAGATTTTTCTGGATTATCAAGGTGGCCAAGTGTAATCATATGAGCCCTTAGAAGCAGAGAGCTGCCTCTGGCTGGATGCAAGAGAGAAGTGGTCTGAGGGGAAGTCGGGGACATTAGAATCAGGAGAGGGACTCAACCTGCCATGTGTAGGGCCACTTGGAAAACATGAAGAAGGATGCAGGCAGCCTCCTGCTTTGAGTTTGGTCTTGCTGAAGCTCAGCAGAGGACCCGGTCATGCCCATCCAGACTTCTGACCAAGGAATTTACCAACTACTAAGTCTGTGGTAAATTCTATGGCAGCAAAGAGAACTAATGTGGTATTCAAACAGGTCATGCTTCTAGTAAAGTCTCATCTGACTCAGAATGGGTAAGCTGATCCACTGGATAAAGCATATTTTCAGAAATTTTACAACATTAAAAAACAGTATATTGTAGCAGTTTGTGTTTGAAAAGGGGACCTTTATGATATAAATATTAAGTACTTTCATCAAGACATCAATGAGGCGTGACAGAATCTACATGACTCTGTGTATAAGATGGGTTTCAATAGCTGGATGAGAAGCCAGAAACCCATGATATTTCTCAGTATCAACTGTCTTTCAAAGGTGATTTGGTCATTCATTAACTTTACAAAGAGCTAAAGACACTAATATATACCATTAACTATAACTTGGCAATTTTTTTCTGTCATTGCTATTAGACTATTTTTTAGCCTGCATTGAAAGGCAGTAAAACACATTATAGAAGATTACTTAATTCATATCTTAAAAAAAAGAAAGTTTATGTTGTTTTTGTATTGAAGTATAGATGACGTACAATGTTGTGGCGATCTCTGTTGTGCAGCAAAGGGACTCAGCTTTACACACACACACATTCTTTTTAAATATTCTTTTCCATTATGGTTTATCCCAGGAGATTGGGATACAGTAGGACCTGTGAGATACCGTAGGACCTTGCTGCTTATCCATTCTAAATGTAATAGTTTGCATCCACCAACCCCAAACTCCCAGTCCAGCCCATTCTCTCCCCACCTTCCCCTTGGCAACCAAGCTTGTTCTCTATGTCTCTGAGTATGTTTCTGTTTTGTAGATACGTTCATTTGTGCCATATTTTAGATTCTATGTATAATACATATTCTACATATAAGTGATATCACATGGTATTTGTCTTTCTGACTTACTTCACTTAGTATGATAATCTCTAGTTACATCCATGTTGCTGCAAATGGCATTACTTTGTTCTTTAAAAAAGAAAGTTTAAGTACAAAATGAATAGTAACACAAGGTGTTGAGTTTTGTGAATTAAGACCTTGTCAATTACGTTATAGCACTATATAAAATGTCCATATTCTGGGAAAGGTATCTGGGTTAGAAACTAGAAGAGGGAACAAAAAAAAAAAGATATGTTCCAAACAAGGTCTTGAGGCTGAGTGTAAATTGCAGACAATGAAAAATAATGGATGATCATATTAGGTAAGATTAAAACAGTGAGAGAAAGAAATGGCAGGACTCTGGAAGACGGCTACAACAGTGTCATTCATAGTTGTTGAAGCTCCTCAAATGCCCCCACAAAACCAGACAGATCATTAGAAAACCAAAAATCCCAAGACATCTTCTACTTCAAGATGGGGTAACAAGCCGGCATCCATGACATTGCGGCCGAATGATTTGCTACCTCGCAAACCAGGGAAAAGCTCAGTTCTTTAGTACTTCTGATAATTTGGGAGATGACAATGGATAGTCACGGGAGAATGGCTTTCTGGAAGACTAAGTACAAAAGTCCTTGGGCTGGTTTCAAGGATATGAGAAGATTCCCTAGGATCCAGTATTGAGTCTTCTTGCCCAAGTGGTAGTCAGGGTTAAGAATCACAGGTATAGAAGTATGAAAGTATATGGCATGCACAGAAATAGGTGAGTAGTCTGTTGTGGCAGAAACAAAGGATTGGAGAGAAGGTGAAGGAATGGAGGTAATGAGGTGTCAGTGAGGTAAGGAAGGATCAGACTCTGTAGGCCAGGGTTTCACCAATGGACCAAATCTGGCCTGCCATTTTGTGTGTGTGTGTGTGTGGCCCAGGCACTAAGAATGGTTTTCGCATTTTTAGCTTGTTGAAAAGAATCAAAAGAAGGATACTACTTAATGTATCCTTCTTATGAAGGACTCTACTTTGTGTATCCTTCTCATGAAGGATACTATTACCTGTAAATTATATGAAACTCAAATATCAGTGTCCATAAGTAAGGTTTTATTGGTACACAGCAATGTCCATTTGTTTATTTATTATCTAAGTCTGCTTTTGCACTACAGTGCAAAGTTGAATAGTTGTGACAAAGACTATATTGTCCACAAAGCCTAAAATATTTACTGACTTTTTATAGGAAGAAAGTTTGCTAACCCCTGGTGCAGGTTCTCATATGCCACGTTTTCATAGTTGAACATTTCTCTTATGAACACCTAAATAAAATAGTCAAATAAGATCAGAATTGTAACTCTGACAGCAGTGTAGAGGATGAATTAGATGAAGAAGCAGCTGTACACTGATCAATCACTTAGAAATTATTGCAAGAAATAATTATTGCAAGAAATTACAGATGAAAAGAGAATGCACTTGGAGAAGAGGGCAGGGCTAATGAAGAGAAGGCATGTGTTGTGAAACATTTACCATATAGAATTGACAACAACTGGTTGAGAAAGGGGAGGTAGAAGAGAGGGGAGGAAAATATTGATATTTTAGTTCTGTTGGCTAGAATGACACTATTTGAAGAAGACAAAAGAGCAAAACTGAGGGTAGGAAAAGAAACAGAAAAGCAAATGAGTCTGGCATTGTGCATTAAAAACGTGGCATGCCTGCAAAGTAGCTAGGTATTCCTTGCCTCTGAACAGTTATAACATACCCCTATGCCATTTATCTCATAAGATATTGCCTTGTGGTTTTTTTTTTTTTTTTTTTTTTTGCGGTACGCGGGCCTCTCACTGTTGTGGCCTCTCCCGTTGCGGAGCATAGGCTCCGGACGCGCAGGCTCAGCGGCCATGGCTCACGGGCCCAGCCGCTCCGCGGCATGTGGGGTCCTCCCGGACCGGAGCACGAACCCGTGTTCCCTGCATCGGCAGGCGGACTCTCAACCACTGCGCCACCAGGGAAGCCCTGCCTTGTGTTTTGAACATAACTAATCTTACTGTATTGTGATCACTCAAGGACACGGCCCACATTTTCATTTCATACCCTGGCACAATGTGTTGTGCATAATGGATAATCCACACAGATTCCTGAATGGGTGGATTAGACTGTAATTCCTTAAGGGCAAGAATATCTCGTAAACTGCTCCAGAGCCCCTCAGCACCCAAGACGTTACAGAGGACACAGCAGTCATGAATGAGTAGTTTGTGACAGATGTCAAGCAGATGAACCTTCCAACCTTCGGGAGGAGAATGTATCGGCCATCAGATCATCCCTTTGTCTTTAATTAGCCAAGGTTGGATAAGACCACTTTAGATGGAGATGTGGTCTAGTCGAGAACGCCTCTCTCGGCAGCCGCATGCTATAGAAGCAGAAAACTTGCTGTTTAGCCTTTCTATCCTCAAGGGACACAGAGAGACAATGGTTACTATTTAAAAGACAGGTATTGGGAAAATTGACAGTTCAGATGAATAAGAGAGCACTTTCGCAGTGAAAAGAATAAACACTGGGGCATTAGGAGGGCCATCAGGAGATGCCATCCCCAGAGGCTGAATAAACCCATCTGCCAGTGACATTATTCAAAACCACAGTCCAAACTACAGATGTTTGGCAAATAGACTCTCACATCATTAGATGAAAGAGATAGGTAGTGACAGGCAAAATTGGATGAAGGCTACCTTGTTCTGTATAGTGTATGCCTGAGGGTCATTTCTGAGTGTGTAGATTACCATTTGAGAGCAAATCACTCACCAGTAGCTGCCAGGAAAAGAATAAAAGAAAATAAAGGGATGCTGAGTGAAGGCCAAATGGGTGCTTGGCTGCTGCTACATCAACGGCAGTGATGCCTAATGAGGCAAATGGCAGTCACATATGTAGCCATAGCCACAAAGAGTACAGTCTGCAACTAGGACAGAAGAGAGAAGGTCATAACACAGAATAAATCTGGTCTCATGGTGAACGTCCCCTAATTTAGACCTTTTCCCTTTACCTCTTCATCTCATAGCCACTACTGTCTCATTACAAATTAGGGTGCATTTTCTATGCATGGTACTTAATGGATACACAGGTAGTCTGAAAGGTATAAAAATATATTCCTTCCTTTTCCCCACCTAATATCTATAGATACTCAGCCAAAACAACCTTCTCACCAGCCTTCCATACCTCCAAGAACTAAATTATACTCGCTCTTTGGAATTAAAGACATTATGCCTCTAACAGCACTCTTAAAGAATAAATTTACCCTAGAACAGTGGCATTAATACTTTTTTAGGGCTACCTCAGCATAATGTGTCATGTGGAGCATCTCATCTAATGAAGACAACTGAGCAGGCCTAACGAAAAAATGGCCAGGCTCAGTAAGAGAAACTTCTGAGAGAGACAAAGAGAAAACTACTGACACTGGAAAAAAGAGAACCTCTTGAGTTGACCAGAGCCCACTGTAGGTATTCAAGTCACTGCATCTATGCATTGTCCAGAAGAGTTGTTGTCAGCATGTACAATCTTTTTTTTTTTTTTTTTTTTTTTTGCGGTACGCAGGCCTTTCCCGTTGCGGAGCACAGGCTCTGGACGCGCAGGCTCAGCGGCCATGGCTCACGGGCCCAGCCGCTCCGCAGCATGCAGGATCTTCCCGGACCGGGGCACGAACCCATGTCCCCTGCATTGGCAGGCGGACTCTCTACCACTGAGCCACCAGGGAAGCCCAGCATGTACAATCTTGTGTTGGAGCGGAGAGCAACTCTCCACAACAGTTTGGGCTATGACAGACCCTGACCCTATTTTTGTGCTTGTCAATTATCATGCAGAATTCACCCACTGAAAAATGAGATGAACTGTCCTTTATATTCCGAGAGTGACTTTTAACTGAAGAGTTCAAAGCACCAGCCAAATTTCTCACATCTTTCTCTAGAGAGCCAAAGCATATATGAAATTCTTTTTAACCTAGGGTTTTTTTTAATGATTGTGAACCATTCGAAAATAAGGTTTGTGAGATGCATCCTTGGAAATTGTTCATTGAAAAAGACAAGGTTCACAGAGACTTCCTGTGGAGGACTCAGCCATCAATGAAGCGGAACGTTGTGATTGACTGTACACTGTGGCCAAAGATGGGATAAACGCTGAGGGAAATGAAAGAAAAAGGAATCTATTTCTGCATCAAGGAGCGTGATATAGAGGAACGAGAAAGGAGACACACAAGCTTCTGAGTTAGGCAGATCTACATTTGAATACTGCCTTTATTGCTTTCTGTGTGATCTTGGGCAAATATTTTAACCTCTCCGAGGCTTAGTGTCCTCATCTGTGAGAATAAGTATGATACATTCTCTCTCAGCGTATTTGTAAAATTGCAGTTGGTACATGACAGCTGCCACATGATGCTTCCCTCCAAACTTTGACCTCTCACCTCAAACTGGGCAGACAGGGCTTCTAGAGGATGATACCAACTTGGTGGAGGCAGCTTCATATAATGGATAGAGGAAGGGGTCAGAGAACTTGGCTCCTAGACATGACTCTGCCACTACAAGAATAACAACTATTTCTATAGCAATTTTCAGCTTGTGAACATTAACATATATTCCCAGTGGATGTTCTAAAGTCAGTAACAATATGTCACTGAACCTCAGCTGCATCATCTGAAAAAATGAATGGAGGTGGTCACCCACGGTCTGTAAGCGTCCTTCCAACTCTCTGATATTTTGATTCTAATTTTCTCAATCTTATGACTAAGCTGCATAAAATAATTAATACTTAAAAATGGAGTACAATGAACACAGAAAGATTCTGGTGAACTTGGGAACCAAAAGTTTCACAGATCATTAAAACCTCGCATCACCTCCTGAAGTATGGTTAGGATGCGAACAGATGAGAAAAAGAAGAAAGGATGTCCCCAAGTGAGGGTGACAGCTGGAACCAAGGCAGGGAGTCAGAATTGAGGGAGATACACAAGGTAAAGAGAAGAATGACCTGAATGAAGCAAACAAGAGCACTGAACTATAACATGAAGAAAAAGCAGAAAGACCAAGGTCAGCATTTAGATACACTGCAAAGCCAAAGATGAGATCAGCTCCAGCAGGAAACAGGAGCTATTGAAGTCCTTGTGTGATTTAGCCTCTCTCCTCACGGTTATCACCATAGTGAACGACCAGCATCTCTACATATGTTTCCAATCTTTTGTCTTCCCAAGTAGATTCCTCCAGGGCTCACACCACAACTTATGCTTATCTCATAGAAGGCAGAGAGTAAAGACCCAGCTGTATATGTGGACTGGCCAACTGCATGAACCAAATATAATGCTTATGATGCTGTGATCCACATGATTTGGCACCAGAATGGTATCATAGTCAAAAAACATGGTCCATGCAATCGAAATAATATGAACATAATTCAGCTCCAAACCTTATTTTTTCTCTAACACCCAACACCATGAAAAGGACTTTAATGAACAGCAACGCTTGTTAAAGTCCCTTTCCTTCTTCAGTGTGTGAATTTCACCTGCTCTTGGGTCTCTCCTCCAAACCACCTAAAGCCAACCCCCAAAACCTCTCCTTGTAATCTCCCTCTGGTCCTTCCCACCCCCACCCCCAACTCATTATCCCCTAAGTCCTAGGATGAATCCACGGAGGAAGCAGAGAGATACTGAATAAACTCACTTAGAATTTTTGATAGCCAGCAGGAGGAGGGAGATTTTATAGCCGTTCTCATATTCATCATTTTCACACAAATGTCCAGCATCTCTGTGTTGAGCTCAATGGGATCAGGTATGTTCAATACTGTGTGTCTCATCTAGACTATCCTGGAGATAAGCTTCCAACAGCCTAATTCCATAGACTTAACAAGGGAGAAGAGACACATTTCCTGGGTTGGCTCTAGAGAGGCGAGCATACTTGCTGTGTCTAGGCTGGCCCTGAATTCAGAAAATGACTGAGTAGGATTTGAGTAGAAAGAAAGAAAAAAAGGGCATTTGGTAGCCCAGATACCAATATAAACCACAGACTCCAAAGTTCCTCAGTGGAAACCACAGGTGACCCTTGAACAACATGGGTTTGAACTGTTCGGGTCCACTTTACATGGATCTTTTTCAAAAACTATACAGTCGGCCCTCTGTATCCTCACGTCCCACCGTTCCACATCCGCTGGCTCCCTATCAACAAATTCAACCAACCACAGATGGCACACCTAGTACATGATCTGCAGTTGGTTGAATCTGTGGATGAGGAACCCGCAGATAAGGAAAACCCACCGTGGAACTTGAACATCCACAAATTTTAGTATCCATGGTGGGTCCTGGAACCAATCCCTGGCAGGTACCAAGGGATGACTGTAATCTTCCCAGAACTCAGAAAGTTAACTTCCCCCAGTTGTTAGCTGCTCCCCCTGAAATCCCTTTATCAAACACTACTTGCCTCTTCTGTTGCTGCTGAACACGAGAGACAAGCCCCGGCTTTTCAAAAGTTTGATTTACACCATTTCACTTGTACGAAAGACCTCCATTAGTACCTGTTTTTGCTCAAATCCAAAGAGGATTTTCACTTTCACGAAAAGGCAAAAAGTGAAAATAAATAGCATTCACTATTTGTTTTGCTGAGAGCTGAACCAGGATAGAGGCATCGGCACCCTGAGCGGCAAGAATACAGCACCGCTGAGCTCCTTTCCCGGGAACTAGACTCAACATCAAGCCGCCACGGCTTTGAACTATGTCTTGTGAGCATCTGTGCTCTATCTCAACCTGTTTTGTGCATCTGTTAGCAAGATGTGTCCTGAGGTAATCATTTCTTTGCTTTACGCCATTTCAGTTTAGAAAGGTTGCATAGGAACGTTCTACTTTCAGGTAGCAAGGGAAACCTGTAATTGTTATCCCTAGGAGCCAAGGAGCCCTGCCTCTGGTGTCTTCGGGCAGAATTCCTGCAACTCTTCAAATAGCCCCAGAGGAAACCAAGAGCAAAGATTTCCTCTCCAGGGCATGCAAGCATATTCTTCCAATATCTCTTTCCCTTTTTCCCCACTTAGCTCACGAGTCCCTTCCAATTAATTGAGGGCAGCCTGAACCCAATTTACATATTTCCACATTAACAAATCCTCATCTACTTTTGATGAGCTTGTGCCCACCTACAAACCTCTCCCAAAGTGTATGATGAAACATCTAATTCTTGGGAGCTGTGTTTCTGCAAGTCAGAAAGATGCCCTACATACTTTTTTAACTGATCAGTCTAAAAACAGCTTCAGCCAATTTAAACCACTTTTTATAAAATATCATTTGCATCAGGTTTGACAGCCCGCCGGCCACTTTTCCTCCCCATTATGATATGAAACAGCTGAGCTACCAACTCTGGGAAAAACTAACTTTCTGCTGGAAACTGCAAGTCGACAGTAATGATGGTCATAAGGCTGGAAGCCGGCCTTAGCCCACATATGGGGCTCAGCCCTGGAAATTTAGGAAAAAATTAAATCAATCTGAAGAAGGGGAGGAAAGAGCTAATTTTTCTGTGTTACATAAGTGGAGGAAGAGATGCTGGCAGCTCTGCACTCGGTGTGGCCTCAGCTAACTGGCCCAGCACTCCTTAGGGCTCATTATGGGCTCTGTGGGGGACAGGGCTTCCTTCAGGAAACACGGGTGCTGGTGGAGGCCTAACAAATGGTCAGCCTGCAGGATGAACCCCCAGACCTAGGAAACAGTCATTAACTAGAAAACACAGTTTAAAAGTTCCCTAGAATTACACTTTGTTATACAGCAGAAACTAAGACACCATTGTAAAGCAATTATAGTCCAATAAAGATGTTAAAAAAAAAGAACAAGTTCCCCAGAATTAAAAACATTGCCAGCCTAGGTCTGCAGCGTGTTTAGCTATGCTAGACTGCACATCCCAACTCTGAAGGGTGTGGGGGGCTGTACAATCTAGATAACTCCACCAAGGCAGGGGAAATGTGTTCTCTCTACCTCTCCCCAAATGGGTTTGGAAGATGCTTCTATTCAGAAGCTGGAACCCAAATGTAGGGGCAGAAATCCATAGTCCTCACTGTTCTGGGATTAAGGGTGTCGTATACCTGGGCATACATACCCCTGTCTAGTTGTAACAAGACCTGCCCCCGGTCAGTGGGCTGACTGATTCAGAGGAACAGAGGCCTTGGTCAGGAGCAGTCCTAGGTTTGTGAAAAAGGTTAAGGACTCGGAGAGCTGCTTGAAACACTCGTCACTCACCTCAGGTTCTGCGCCTTGGCCGTTCTTGCTTTCCTGAGCGCTTTTTTTTTTTTTTTTTTTTTCCGGTACGCGTGCCTCTCACTGTGGTGGCCTCTCCCATTGCCGAGCACAGGCTCCGGACGCGCAGGCTCAGCGGCCATGGCTCACGGGCCCAGCCGCTCTGCGGCATGTGAGATCCTCCCGGACCGGGGCACGAACCCGTGGCCCCTGCAGCGGCAAGCGGACTCTCAACCACTGCGCCACCAGGGAAGCCCTCCCTCTACTTTTGATAACCCTCATTTTGCTCTGACCTTGACCACACCCCTCACCCCCGACCCCTCACCAAACAGACAAGGATTCAGATTATTCTCCCACATCCTAACCACTACTTGGGGGTTTATCATCTCTTCTTGTTGCTGTCAACACATTCCAACTCTGCCTCACTTCATGACCAACACAGAACAGCATTCATTCGTTCACGCATGCATTCATTCATTCATTCAACAGTGTCTATGGAGCACTTGCTATGTTCCACGCACTGTTCTAGGGCTTGGAATACAGCCCTGAACAAAACAAAACCTCTCCCTTCTTGAAACTGGTGTTCTGATAAGCAGGAGTTAGACACTGGTTTTGGATCTTTAAAAAATGCCACTTAAACTATTTCCCTTCATCTCTCAGTTTAGCCAGCAGCCCCCGCTCCCACTCCACTATTTCTATTCCCCCATAGTAAAAAGAAAAGTCATATTTTATGTATGATACTTTACACTTTTCTAGGGATTTTCAAATATTTTGGCAGGAGTCCCTTAAACAACATCATGAGGTACAGCATTTTTTTTAACTCTTAATTTTGACATAATTATAGATTTTCAGAAAAGTCACAAAGATAGTTCAGAGAATTCATGCATCTCCTTCACCTCACTTCTCCCAATGTTAACATCTTACATAACCAAGGTACATTTGTCAGAACTTTAAGGAACTAATTTTGGTGCAATATTCTTAACTAAACTACAAACTTAATTCAGATTTCACAAAAATTTCCACTAATATCTATTACTCCTTTTGCTGATTTGCTTTCCAAGAGCCCACGTTGCATTTAGCCTCTTTAAACATTTCCAATCTGTGACAGTTTGGAGGTTTTTCTTTATTTTTTCTTTTTATGATGGTGACACATTTGAGGAACACTGGCCAGGTGTTGGCAGAATATCCCTCAGGTTGTGTTTGTCCAGTGTTTTCTCATGATTAGGCTGCGGTTATGAGTTTTGTAGGGGGGGGAATACCAAAGAAGCAATGTGCCCTTTCCATTGCATCATACGAGGTACCCGATATCAACATAGTTGTTACTGGTGATGTTAACCTTGGTCATGCGGCTAAGGTGGGGTCTGCCAGGGCAAAGTGATATTTGTTCCTTTCAAAGTATGCTGTTAGAAGTGAATCTGAGTCTAGCCAACATTCAAGGACAGGGAAATTAGCCCCATTTCCTGTGAAGAGGAATATCAAATAATTTGTAGACATGTTAAAACCACCACAGTATTTGATAAATATTTTGGGGTGATACTTGGAGAATGTTTCTCCTTAAAGTTTTATCCACCGTTTTTAGCATTTACTGGGGATTTTGCCTGCAGCAATTATCTAAAGGTGATTCTATTTTCCTAATTCCTTCCACATGTATTTTCTGAATTCCTCTGAATTGCTCCTTTCCCCTTATTTATTTGACCATTAATTTATATCAGTATGGACTCATGGATATTTATTTCATTTATGCTCCTAGATCATCTTATAATTGTGAGGTACAGATTTTAATCCCCATTCCACAGATAAAGAATTTGAGGTACAGAGCATTTTCATGACTCGCCAAGGACCACACAGTCACTCAGTTGCAAAGCAGGTCTGTAATTCAAATTACCTCGCTCTCAGCTTGACGCTGCCTCTGGTTTCACCGGGTACACAACTTGCTACATAGCGTGAGTTTAAAATACTTGATGAACAAACAAATGAACAAATGAATGAATAAATGAAATAGTAAACTTACAAATCCGTTTGATGATGACAGTTGATGGCCCATCATCTTATTCTCAGAGCACAGAGAAACAGGAAATGTGTAGCAGGGAGATATGAATACCAACCCCTCTGAAGGAACTTTATTCAACAGTAAAAAGTTTCATCTTCTTCACAAGGTGATTTTGTAGCGCCGGCATTTTGTCCAAGTGTTCAGAGTATATCATAGTTTCTTTTGGCCTGATGTGATTTTAGGAAAGAATGAAAATATAATCCCTGTAAAGGGAAACCCAGCAGCTGGTTTCTTGATAATCTAGAATGATCCCAACGTGTTGACTTAACACTGTTCCCAGGAATCTATGAACTCCCCAAAGGCAGAAGTCATGTAAAATTTGCATATGAGCCCTCAATTAATGTTGCTGAATATGCTCTTGCTTTTTGTGGTGCCTCCCTGGGGAAAATCACATGACTGGAACTCCCTTGTTGAACAGCCATAGATTTAGGGTTCTGAGTTACGGTGTTAAATGACAACTTCAAATCAATAAATAAACTGCACTGTTAACAAATCATGTCCTGGAAACAGTAGGATCAGTAGAAATGTCTGGCACCTTGCCCAACTTCTGGCACTCAGAAGGCGCTAAATAAATATTCGCACAATAAATGCATGAGGAACTGAAAATGAGTGGGCTGGAGTAGTTGGAGAAGACCTGTGCAGGAGGTGGAACTTGAACAGGACCAAGAAGGATGCTGTTGGCAGATGGAAAGGACTTATTGTACCAATACTGAATTCTGTTTCTTTTGTAGTTTCAGTCATGTCAGCTGGTAATAAGACTTTTCCCTTATCAGAACCCCTTGATGACTATAAGAGGAAGCCAATACCTTCTACCATCCGTACCTCAGTTCCAAGTTCTTAAAAGCTCTCTCGGTATGCACAATTGATCTATGACTCAAGAGGTGACAAGAAAGCATTACATAACAATAATTACATCGTCCATGAAATTACATAACAATAATTCCATTTCCCCAGCCCAGCTGAAAGCAATCTTTCTAACCACACTCTACCTGAAATCAGCCAGTTCTGAATCCTGGTGCCTGATAATGGTAATGCTCCAGTTCCAGTGACTAATGTCTGTTTTCTCAGAAATCTCTACATACGTAAAAGAAACTGAACACAAACTAGCTTACACCAAAAGGGGCTTATTGTCCCCTTTAACTGAATGGGCTCATAGAAACGAGTACAGCTAAGAAGACAAGCGCAGCTCTGGTACCACTGAGAACTAAAACAAGGAGTTGACACTGATATGATCTTCTCTCAGTTCTAATTGTCTCAGATTTTATTCTCTCCTGCTACAGACAATGATTCCCCCTAAGGCAGGAGCATCAAATCTCAGCTCATACTTTTCCTAGTTCATGAATTCAGAGGCAGGGCTCCCTTCTCTCTCCAGTTCAACCAGGCGCTATGAATACTACAAGAAAAGATAGGGAAATTGCTGGTCTTGATCACACGTCCATACCAATGGCTGGTGAGGCTAGGTGCTCTGACAGGAAGCCCCACCAGGATCACAGAATATAGTGGGAGCACTTTCCCCCAGAAAAGAGAGCATGAATACAGCCCGATCCCTCACCAAAGGCCCACAATTCTTTGCTGAGCTGGACAGAGCAGGCATGAACAGACATGTATACCCAACGTCCACAACCTTAACATCTGACATGTTCAGCTTTATGGAACTCCCAGTTTCCGATTTATCTGACCTTAAAGACTCATATCCCAAATTCCTTACTGCTGAGACAGAGAAGGAAGAGCAATGACAGTGCATTTTAAACTAACCATCTGGGAGCTAGCAAATGAAGAAGGGAAGTAATGACCTTTTCTTACTAAGAACGACTTCCTGCCAGTATTCTATTTGGAAGACTGAAATATGAGCAAACAAAGGCAAGTATACAATCTGTCTTTTGAATCGGAAGATAAGAACTATAGACTGGCACTTCTGGGTAATCTTCCTGGCTCAGATGGCCCCCACGGTATATGAGTAAGGCAGGCAAGAGAGTTAACCCTAGTTAAAAAGCTGCCATCACCCACTTCTCTAACCTCTGAGGCCACATGTCAGACGGCCATCTGGAGGCTGTATTGGGTCATAAGGTGTGCTGGATGCATTTGGTTGGCTCTACAGTGGAACCAGAGAAATGAGACCCCACAGCTTTAGAAGGCTCCAAACACACGTGCTGTACCCCAGCATGGGGGGATGAGGAAGTAGGGGCAAAGGAGGCACAAACGGTGAGTAGACCACCCTGGTGAATGTGAGGAAGCTTATCTTCAGGAAAAATAGGAGAGGAACCTACAAAGGAACTCAGTCCTCTGTAAGCACAATAAGATACATTAGAGTAGCTTTTGAAGGTGAGTGTCAAAACTTGTGTAGCAGATAGGGACCAACCTCACATTGCAGGAGTTCATCTGGTACAAATGTTCCATTCATTCTAGCTAGATCTACTGTGCCTCACAGGTTACTAACTTACTCTTCATGAGTTTTCACTGTGACTCACAAGCTACTTGCTTACCTACTGTCTATAATTAGTCTTATCTCTACCTTATATATTTCTTTTATTTTCTGTGTAGCAGAATTTTCTTAAATAAAAGGGAAACATGAAACTCATGATGGCTTCTGTGATCTCTTCCCACTGGAACATTCTGGCACCAGATGACTGGGGCAGAAGATGCACAAGTACACATGAAAGCAAGGCAAGGAAGCCAGGATAGGAGAACACTCTCTCTTCTGTTCTTCTGTCCCCAGGAGCCAGGAGATCCACTGCCAAAATATCCATCTCAAAGCTGAGATGCTCTGTGACTCAGTGAACCACTGAGTGGCCTCTCTGGCCACGTTTTCTGATATATTGGCTACTTCTGTGACTGTGATAAATGGCTACATCAACCACGATGGCCCTCTGGTGAGTCTTAACCTCATTCTAATCACTTCAACAAGCTGGACCCTAGACGGAAAGGGTATGATGACCAGAGTTCCCAGTGGAAGTCCTTATCCAAAACTCTGCTAAAACTCTACAACTTCACAGAATCTTCTTCTAATGGTAAGACAGAGGAAGAGGATAAAAAGCATAAACTTCAGAATAGCCATTATGGAGCAACAGACTGTGGATTTTGCAACAACCTTTACAGGCTTGTGGTACACTCCCTGCCAGGCTATATTTGCATGAATAAAGCAAGAACTCAGCCACACACAGGTGAGCTGCCGCAAAATAAATACTACAGCTCCTGAACTGGGGAGAGAAGACAACCATCTCTGTTAGTCTCCCATAGTATTCGCTGCTGTAACGTTATAATACAGTAAGCTTTTAAATCAACAAGAATTGTAAGGGTCATTGTTTGACTCCAGATGCTACATCATACCCCATGCTGAGCCACAGAGGGGTGCACTGTACAGGAGCTGAGATTTGTCGGGATCTGTAGAAGAGAACAGAGAAGTGATTCAAGGTACAGCAGAGACAGAGTCACAGAACTGAGGGAAGATGCCAACAATCTAGTCTGGTCTCCCTGACCTCACGATCACAGAGCACATGGACAAGGCTATTTATCTTGCTCTTCCCCTGCCTCGGTGGATGGTAATTAGTTTTTGGGAAATACTATCAAGAAAGATTGTTCCACAGTTTTGTTTCCAACAATGTAACAGAAATCCTACAACACACTGTTACAGAAAATCTAAAAATGTTAGCCAAAATATTTTTAAAGGACCTTTATAAATTAACAAATAAAACTAGAATAAAAAAAATGAATTCCTCTAACTTCAGAAAAAAATGAGAATGTGAGTCTGGGGAGATAAACCAGCACTATAGCTGTTACATACCCAAGACACATCCAGAAATCCATCTGGGCCAAAGCGTCAGCCGATGAGGGGGAAGGTTAACTAAGCCTATACATGTGCACCACAGAGCACTGGATCATTGATCATCCCACACCAAGTAAGGGCTCAGGAAGGGGTATATGTGGTGAATCAGAAGAAAAGCTACCGAGTAGAGTCAAAAAACAAGGATGCCCTTTGCTCTTGACCCCCTGAGATCCACATGAGTTTGGGTCTGAATTTACACTTTTTTTTGCAATTGAAAAAAACCACAACCGTACCATTTTAATTTAAATTAGACCTGGTTCTGTAGTAATGCCCTTAGATGCCTGAAGAATCAAAAGTACACCCCTTAGGAGGAACACACCTCAGCACAGGCCTCTTACGCTCTAACAGACAGTGAAAGTGAGTGGAAATACAAATAAAAGAAATCAGACATACAAAATAAAAATAAGAATAAATAGCAGGAGAGTATCAAAAATGAACAAACTAGTTTGATAAAGGTTCAGATAGAACTTTTAGAATTGAAGAATATGATCACAGAAATAAAAAATGTGACTGAACGGTTAAACATTGAAAGAGACATGTTTAAAGAGAGGCTAAGTAACTGGAAGGTAGATATGATGAAACCGAACAGGATGAAGTACAGAGAGACAAAAAGACTGAAAATAGGAAAGAGAGGTTAAGAACATGGGGAAAGGAGCAACACATATCTAAGTACAGTGGTGGAAGGAAATAAAAGAGAAAATGGGGAATGGATAATATTTGAAGAGATAGTGTCCAGGGACGTCCCTGGTGGTCCAGTGGTAAAGAATCTGCCTTGCAATGCAGAGGACGTGGGTTCAATCCCTGGTCAGGGAACTAAGATCCCACTTGCTGCGGAGCAACTAAACCCGTGCGCCACAACTACTGAGCTCACGTGCCTCAACTACAGAGCCTGCATGCCACAAACTACAGAGTCCACCCCCCCAGTCTGCAAGCCACAACTAAAGAAGAGAAAACCCCCACGCCACAACTAGAGAGAAGCCCATGGGTCACAACAGAAGATCCTGCATGCCTCAACGAAGATCCCACGTGCCCCAACTAAGACCTGACACAGCCAAAAATAAATAAAATAAATTAATTAATAATAAATCGAGCTGATCTCCCTGTGCTATGTGGCTGCTTCCCACTAGCTATCTATTTTACATTTGGTAGTGTACATATGTCCATGCCACTCTCTCACTTCGTCCCAGCTTACCCTTGCCACTCCCCGTGTCTTCAAGTCCATTCTCTACGTCTGCATCTTTATTCCTGTCTTGTGATCACCTAGAGGGGTGGGATGGGGGGGTGGGAGAGAGACGCAAGAGGGAGGAGATATGGGGATATATGTATATGTATAGCTGATTCACTTTGTTATAAAGCAGAAACTAACACACCATTGTAAAGCAATTATACTCCAATAAAGATGTTAAAAAAAAGAGTTAATGTGTTCAAAATGCTATAAACCATACCTAGCACATAATAAATGTTCAAAAATTTAAAAAATTAATAATAATAAATAAATCTTTAAAGAAAAAAGAAAAAGAGATAGTGTCCAGAATTTCCCAAACTCTGGGAAAGACATGAACCCTCAAATCCAGGAAGTCATTCAACCCCAAGAAGAGTAATACTAAAAAATCCATTTTTAGGTAGAGTGCAATCAAACTACACTAAAGGTAACGAAAAGTTCTTAAGTGTAACTACAGACTACAGAGAACAGATAGACTACATACCAAGAGCAATATTTAGATTGACACCTAACATTTTTTTTTTTTTTTTTTTGCGGTATGCGGGCCTCTCACTGTTGTGGCCTCTCCCGTTGCAGAGCACAGGCTCCGGACGCGCAGGCTCAGCAGTCATGGCTCACGGGCCCAGCCGCCCCATGGCATGTGGGATCTACCCGGACCGGGGCACGAACCCATGTCCCCTGCATCGGCAGGCGGACTCTCAACCACTGTGCCACCACGGAAGCCCACACCTAACTTTTTGATGGGGAAAATAAAAGCCAGAAAGTTGAAGAAGAGTATCTTCCAATATTTTCATATTGTGACAGAACTGTCATTTGTATCTCAAACCTACATTTGTATCCCATTAAAAATTATCTTTTAATAACAAGAATGAAATAAAACTACTCCTATAAATAGTAAATGAAAGAGTTTGCAACCTACAGACCTACACTAAAGCTTATAAAGGATGCTACTGAAGACAAAAGAAAGGTGACCCTAAGGACAAACAGTGGGTAAATAAAATGCTAGGCATGTAGATTAAACTAAACAAATAATTCTTCTACAAAATAAGAAAAATAATTTAAATAATGAAATAAATATTATTTTTAAAATAATAAAAATAGTGAGGTTAAAAACGAATAAGAACATTAAAAAGCTAAGCAATCATATCATGTAAGTTTGGAGTGTGTGTTTGCAATTGTAGCATTTGTTCATTCAACAATATTTGGTGAGCACTTACTATAAGCAGGAACTATCTGACCCACTAGGTAGGTAAGAGTGAATAAAACAGTGAAAAATTCTTGTCTCCATGAAATTTGCATGTTAGTATAGAAAAGCAGGTAATAAACAAACAGATAAAGTCAGAAGATAATAAATTCTCTACAGAAAAATATAGGAGAGCAAGTAAGCGAGCCAGAGAGCTGAGGGGGACTTCTCATCCCTTTGTATCTATCACACAGTCCATGGATCCTTCCTATTCATACATCTTATGATAAACAGAAAATTTTTCTAGGTCTTTATAGTTTTGAAAGAGAGTAAGACTCCATTCAATTTAGACTTAAGTATATGAAGTGTGGATGTTAAATTTTTAAAAATGAAAAACAGAAGTAGAATATATGTCTTCCAAATAGTTTTAAAGAGGGTAGATAATGGAATTGGGGCAGTGGAGCTCAATTAATTCAGAAGAAACCAAGAGAGGAGGAAAATCCGAGACAGGAAGAGTGGGACAGATGGAAAGCTTAAAAATAAGCTGATAAAAATAAATCAAAATATTTCAGAAATTACAGTAAATGAGGATGGACTGAGCTCTCTGGGGAAATGGCATGAGCTGTCAGACTTGATTGCAAAGAAATCAAGCAATATATGCCCTTTAGCTGAAGCAAGCCTCACACAGAAAGACAGAGAAATGTCGAGGATAAAGAGTTGAAATAAACATACTCAGCAAACATTAACCAAAGATATCTGGTATTTAGTACATCTGTATAATTCCAGTCAAAATAGGTTTTATACATATATAAGACCCGAGTTAAAGAAGTTCCTACCACAGTGAGAAAAGGTTTGGTTTTCCTGGGTGATGTAATAATTCTAAATTTGTATTGCCCCAAGACATCTTGAAATATGTAGAACAAAACTGAAACAACTATGAGGGAAAATGGCAAACCTACCGCTCTGTGGGAGGTATTAAATCCTTTCTTAGTGATTCACAGATCAAGCAGAACAAAAATCAGCAAGCATAAAGATTTGCATATTACTATTCCCAAGCTTCAATAATGAATATGTGAAGAATGCTGTGCCTAACACTTGATTTTCAGACACACATGGAATATTCACAAACGTTAACAGAGACCACCACGTCATGGAGCTTATATTCTCCTGAAAGAAGACAGACGTTAAATAAGTAAATAAAGTATATAGTATATTAGAGAATGATAAGTAATAAGGAGAAAAAAATAAAACTGCAAATGAGGCAAGAGAGTAGAGGGGGATTAGAGTATCAATCTTAGGGAGGTGGGCCATGGCAAACCTCACTGAGAAAGAAACATTTGAGTAAAGACCAGGAGGTGATGGAGGGAACAATGTGGTCTCTGAAGGGAAAACATTCCAGGCAGATGGGACAGGAAGTGAAAAAGGCCTGAAGCTGACGTCTACCTATATTGTTCCAATAAGATGGACCAGTGTGGCTGGAGCCTAGAGCAGAATAAACCTGAAGGAGAGTAGTAGGAGGTCAGGCCAGAGAGATAAGGGATGCCAGGCAGGGTAGGGCTTCATAGCTATTGTAAGAAATGTTCGATTTTACTATGAGTGAGAAAGGGCAATATTGGAAGAGGATTTGATCTGATCTGTATGTTAATAATAACACTCTATTATGTTGTGAATAGGCTGAAGGGACAAAACAACTTAGGAGGTTACTATAATAACTAAGTGAGAAATCACAGCGGCTTCGATCTTGGTGGTAGTTATAAAAATGGTGAGAAATGGCTAGTTTCTGGATTCATTTTGAGGGAAAGCCTAGGGGATGTGCTGACAGATTGGATGCAGAGTATTAGAGTCAAGCAAGATGCCAAGGTGTTTGGTCTGAACACCTGGAAGGATGGACTTGCCACTTCCTAAAGGGGAGAGCAGTGGGAGGGATAGAAGCTCAGATTTAGACACATCAACCTTTAGACGTCAAGTAGACATCCAGGAGAGATATCGTATAGGCAGTTAGACACGAGTCTGGAGTTCAGAGGAGTGGTACAGGCTAGAGCTAAACACTTGACAGTCATCAGTATATGGATGTTTTTTAAAGCCATGAGACTAGATGAGATCACGAAGAGGGTGAGTGTAGACAGAAAAGGGAAGAGGTCCAGGGATTGAGTTTGGGGGTCAACACACGCTGTGAGTTAGGAAACTTAAGGAGGAGCTAACAATGCTGACTGAGGAGTGATCAGACATAAAGGAAGAAACCCAGAGTGACCAAGGGCATCAAATGCAGTTGATAGGTCAAGTAGGATAAGGACTGGATATAGGTACAAAAGTCTTAAACAGTAACAGCAAATTACATTCAGCAGTGTTTTAAAAATGAAACCATATAATGATCAAGTTGGATATATCACAGGGATGTAAGACTAATACTGCATTAAAAAATTTATTAGGGTATTTACCATATTAGCATTAAAAGAGGAAAATCAAGTGATCACATTAAGGGTGCAGACAAGTACTTAATAAAATTCAATTTATAATAAGTGTTTCCAGCAGACTCGTAGAAGACTGAATATCTCTTAACTTGATTAAAGGTGACCACTAAAAAACCTACAGCCATGATCCACTGGATATTCAAATACTGGAACAGTCTTTTAAAAATAAAAAGTAAGGGGCTTCCCTGGTGGCGCACTGGTTGAGAGTCCGCCTGCCGATGCAGGGGACACGGGTTCGTGCCCCGGTCCGGGAAGATCCCACATGCCACGGGGCGGCTGGGCCCGTGAGCCATGACCGCTGAGCCTGCGCGTCCGGAGCCTGTGCTCCGCAACGGGAGAGGCCACAGCAGTGAGAGGCCTGCATACCGCAAAAAATAAATAAATAAATAAATAAATAAATATATATATATAAAGTAAGGTAAGGGTGCTCACTAGTCAATATATTCTATTAAGCATTATATTGAAGGTCTTAATGATCTGAGCAAGTAAGAATAAAATGTCCAATGTATAAGGATTGGCACAGAAGACACAAAATCTTATTATTCAAGAATTATTATATAATTGTCTACAGTGAAAACCAAAAACAGTCTACAGACAAAATGTTAGTACTTATGAGTTTTGAAATATAATTAGATAAAAGATTGATATATAATTAATTGTATTTCTATACAATAGAAACAATGAGAAAATGCTCTGTATATTAACAACAGTAATATAAAATATGCATTTTACCTAAAAATACAAATAACAAATGATGTGAAAATCATTTGTAGAAGGAAATTATAGAACTTGATTTAAAGTCATAAAAGAACTAGATAAATAATCTTTGAGGTCAATGATATACAACGATCTCGGATTAGAAGACTAAATATCATGAACACATGTAAATTATCCCTAAGTTGACCTATAGTTTGAACGCAATTTTTTTTTTTTTTTTGCGGTACGCGGGCCTCTCACTGTTGTGGTCTCTCCTGTTGCGGAGCACAGGCTCCGGACGCGCAGGCTCAGCGGCCATGGCTCACGGGCCCAGCCGCTCCGCGGCACGTGGGATCTTCCCGGACCGGGGCACGAACCCACGTCCCCTGCATCGGCAGGCAGACTCTCAACCACTGCGCCACCAGGGAAGCCCTTGAATGCAATTTCATCAAAAGCCCAAGAAGTTTTTAAAAGAAATTCAACAATTTCTTATTGTTGAATCTGCTGATTCTAAAATCTATATAACAGACCAAAAGCCAAGAGGAGCCAACACTCATAAGAAAGGGAGGCCTTACTCAACCAGAGAAAAAGATTCATCATAAAGCTGCAATAAAAGTGAGAATCAGCTCAATGATAGACGAATACAATAGAACAGAAAAGAGAATCCAGAAATAGTGTTACATGTATGTTAATTTGCTTATATTGGTGGAGGTGGGGAAATGAGAAACTGTTTAATAAATGATGCTAGGAAAATTGGTTATCCATAAAGAAAAATTAAAATTCTATCTCCAAGGTCACATTACATACACAAATCAATGCCTACTGGATTGAAGGCTTAGATGTAAAAGACACCATTTTGAAATACAATTCTATGATTTCTGGGTAGAGAAAAAAGAGCTGACCATAAAATGAAACTATTTTAATAGGTTTAAAAAATTTTAATGACTGCATTAAGAACTTTTATTTACCCAAAGATTCCAGGAAGAAACTAAAAATACAAGCCATAGTCTGTGAGAAAGGATAGAACAAAGATTATATTTTTAAATGCCTTCAAAAAATCAGCAAGAAAAAGGCAAACAACCCCACATAAGAATCTTCAAAAGATATGGACAGGCATTTCCCAGAAGAAGAAAAACGAATGACTAACAAATAGGTGGGAGAAATAGTCACACAAAATAGTAATCAGAGTAATCAAAATAAGACAATGAAATGTGATTTACAATCACCAATCTGACAAACATTTTAAAATCTGACAATACCAATTAGGACAAAAATGTGGAGCAATGAAGGATCGTACATATAGGATGGAAATTCAAATTAGCGTAACCACTTGGAAGTACAATTGATATCATCTTGTAAAGCTGATGAGCATAACCCTCTGACCTAGAAGTTCCTAAGAATGCCCTAAGGATACTCCTAAGAATACCCTAATTATATCCTATAGCAGCACTGTCCAACAGAAATTTAATGCAAGCCACATACATAATTTTTTCCAATAGCCACGTTAAAAATAGTTTTCAAAAAAGGTAAACTTACTCTTAACAATAGATTTAATATATTTTATTTAACACAATATATCAGTTCAACATGAAACTAACATAAAAGATGTTAACTAGATATTTTACATTTTTCTACTAAATCTTAGGGCATGTACCAACTCAGACTAGCCACATTTCCTGTGTTCAATAGCCAAGTGGATAGTGCCCGCCATATTGGACAGCATAACTCAGGGAGTCACGGCAAACATGTACGGCAATGTCTGTGTCCATGGCAGCCTTGCTCTCAACAGCAAAAACATGGAAACAGTCCAAATACTCATTGACAAGAGAATGGCTAATTTAGTTAGACTGCTCAGATAATGGAATACTATGCAGCAATAAAAATGAACGAACAGCAGCCACACAATATGAACGAATCTTAGAAACAAATGCTGAATGAGAAAAGCAAGTTTCATGGGAATGTATACAGTATAATATCATTTTCATAAAGTTCCAAAGAAAGCAAAACTAGACAATATGTTGTTTCGAGATACATACATATGTGGTAACATTATAAAGGAAAATAAGGGAATAAAAACAAACAAACAGTCAAAGACAGTAGTTACCTCTGAGGGAAGGCAGGGAAATGGAATTAGGAGAATTCACAGTAGTTTCAAAGGTTTAGGTAAATTTTCATTCCTCATGGTGTCTTCATAAGTGGCCCTATTAGTATTCTGATTCACATCTCACATATGATATATTTATTATTTTGTATGTATTAAATTCTTCATAATAAAATGAGGGGAAAAAAATAAAGAGATTGGTCTGGAAAACACCAGATCACTTTGCCTATGGCCATTTCCCTCTTCCCCTTCACACATTTTTCAACGTTTCTCTATAGCTGTGGAGAAAGGACAGAATGGCCGGAGTTAATGCATTTAAGTTGCAGTTTAAAAACAAATATTTGTCAAGTGTCAAGCACTGGACTAAAAACTTTATATCCAATATCTTATTTGATTAGCACAAAAACAGCTGGGTTGGCACTTTTATGGTCCCCATTTCACACATGAGGAAATAAAGCTTAAAGAGATGAAACGGCTCACAGATGAAATCAATTGCCCAAAGTCACATGGTTAAGTAGCCAAGACAGGATCTGAACTCAAATCTGATAAATATCAGAGCCTGAGCTCCTAACATGTGATGTCTGGACCGGCTATAACTGCTGGAGCCAGGGGCTAAGATGTCATGAACCTAGATTATGCATAACAACTCACCACTGATTAAATAAATTACTGACACCACTATTTAAGAATTTTCTTTATGCTAGATGCTGGGTAAACATGCAGTCTTTAACTTCCACCTTGTTGCTAGATCCTCTTTTGCAGATGAAGAAACCGGGACTCAGAAAGTTACATGATTGACCGAAGGAAGCTCATACATTTAATTAATGGCAGTGCCAGAAAGCAAACCTAAGCTGTGGGTGCTTCCTAAATCTTAATAAATGCTAAAGACATGCAGGTAGGTGGTCATTACCACAGTGAGTAGAATTTGCAGCTGGGCTGACACTGAGCGAGAGAGATGTTATATACTTCCACTTGTGATCATGAAGCCCTTTAAAATGAAAATGATGACATTTACATGGATCATGGCTATATGTGTAAACCACACCCTTGAGCAGGACATGCCTGAGGCAAGATAGGATGAGCACCTGTGTTACTTATAAAGGTGGAGGGAGGTAGGAAGGGGAACCAAGCCAACAACAAGATGGCAGGAAGGAAGATGGGTAGTGATTCTAAAGATGACCATCCAGTTGATGACAGTAAAGGCCGAGGCAAAGCCTTGGATGGTTTGGGCAGATTTACTTTTTAAAAAGTATGCTTTGAAGCCTGATGCTACATATAGTGAATAATTCATGCTCTCTGGGATCACAGAAGGCTTTGAGATGCTCTAGGAAAAAGGAGGAGGAGGAAAAAAAGCTGTCCGGAGGGGTTTGTGGGTTTGGGAAGAGAGGGGTATGTGTGCTACATGCTAATGCAACTCTAGCCAGGTGTCCGGATCAGCAAATCTTGCTGTAGATCATGTGATGAGGAATCAGGCTGGCTTTCTGTGGGAGCTGAACCAGCTCTGCAAATGATTTTTAAAAAATCATCATACAGTGAACATTCTGCGTGCTCTGCAAGGCTGAAACAGCCCCTTTTTTCTTCTCCTCCATAATCCTTACAGGTTTCTGCCTCCTTTCTCTCCAGGTCGGCTTAAGCCATTGGTATCTACCCAGCCTTCCTGCTTTGCAGGACAGTAGCTCTGAGGTATCTGGACCAAATCTGAAAAACTTGTGATCCAAAAACTGCAGGGGGAGTTAGAGTTGGAGGACCCCACTGGATGATCTAATCAGGATTGCTGTTAGGTCTTGGACTCATAGGTATATTTCAACAAACCTCCAGGCATGAAAAGAGAACAATGGTAGAAGATAACTGACCCTATGAAATGCTCCCACCAGCCATCTCACGCCCACAGAAAGTCTCTAGTTTCCCTGATTAGGATTTGACGGAACCCGCAGAGGATGACAGCCACAAAGGTCCCAGAAAACACAGTAGGTGAGGCTGGATGTCCCGTGAATGGCCACAACAGACATAATCTGAACAAAATCATGAACCAAGACCAGAAAATCTATATAATGGGTCACATGCTAGGGGTGACTGTGAGAGCACAGGACAGGCAGCCATGCTGAGCACATCAAGAAAGTTCTGGAAGCAACAGTCAAAGCAACAACAGGTACTGAACCATGGTTTTCTTCCTCGGAGGTGACCGACACTTCAGGGCTGTTAGAGAGGGTGGGACCTCCAGGTAATAAGGTCTCACCAGACTGACAGCTTCGGCTGCTCGCAAAGAGTGTGGTTGTACCAGACTGCTACTTGGGTGAAAACTACTCCCTCTGGGAGTTACTGAGGCTGCTCAGGCCCAGCACTCCTTAAAAGACATTGCTCTTGTTGACAGCAATGGCTCCTAGCAGCTACTGCTACAGCAATTCTTATCTACTTGAATGGCTCTGCCATCCCTTGGGTCCCTCAGACCAAAGTTTAAAAAATAATAATGATGGCCTTCCCTGGTGGTGCAGTGGTTGGGAGTCCGCCTGCCGATGCAGGGGACACGGGTTCGTGCCCCGGTCCGGGAAGATCCCACGTGCCGCGGAGCGGCTGGGCCCGTGAGCCATGGCCGCTGAGCCTGCGCGTCCAGAGCCTGTGCTCCGCGACGGGAGAGGCCACAACAGTGAGAGGCCCACGTACTGCAAAAAAAAAAAAATAATAATGATGATGATAATGGCTAACTTTTTCTAAGCACTTACTATGTGCCCAAGATCATATACTGGGAAGCTATCATTTTGTTTATTCCTCACAATAACCCCATGATGAAGTATTATTATTATACCTTTTTATTAAATCAGGAAAATGAAGCACAATTCAGTTCAATAACATGCTCAAGTTTACTGTTTTTAAGCAACAAAGCATAGATTTGAACCCAGGTCTCCCTGATTACGAATGCTATGCTCTTAACCCCTATAACAATGTCTCCTAAATTTGGAGGATGCACAGACCCCTTTAAAGAAAAATAAAAATCTGGTGCACTTCCAGTATTGACTTAAATACTTTTATTACAATGTTATCAAAATGTGAATATAAAATTAGCTCTAAACTCATTCTAAAATAATGAAACCAAAACCAAACATATATATTAGAAATATTTAATAACTAAACCATAAGACCCATAACATTCCAATTAAAAACATTAATTCAGTGTGATGAAGGATGTTCTTCTGCTGAAACTAGATTGCCAGTGTGGGTTTTAACAGGAGAAGGATGAGCCTCAGGTCAGGTTCTGCATTTAATATAATTTTTGCATGTATTTTGGCTTCAGTAAATCAGATAATGCCTGTTAGCGTAAGTATGTTATTAATTATTTCAAGGCTTTGCTTGCTGGTTCACAATAAATAGACCTCACATGTTTCCAAAAAGCTGCCAACGAACAATCTTCAAGTGTCAATTTTAATTGTCATTTGATAACTCTGTAATGGTGTCTTGTTTACTTGAAAAGAGGGTTATGCTTGCAGCATTACTGACATTTTCATTGAATAAACCCTGATTGCCAGAAGCAGGTCTCATTTCCTGTGTCTGGCCATGCTTAAAGTGAATGAGTATGGATGGTATGGCTTGTTCAATGATGGGTTCTGTGGCGGCTATCTGTGTAATCAGGGGGAGGGCTGCCCAGGAGTATCCTGCTTTGAGTGGGATGTGCATTTAGGCCCTTGCACTCTGATGGCTCAGTTCTCCCATTGTATTTCTTCCTGTGATACTTTTATTAGTGCATCAATCTCTGAAGTCATTTGATCTTCACTTAGTCAAAATGAAATTTCTAAAAACAAATGCAAATGTCCACGTGGATATTATGTGGCAGTTCTTGGAATGAATGATGTTAAAATAATTCAGAATATGCCTGTTAATTTATTAGATTATCTTTGAAATGCCACACCGACTTTTAAAACTTCTTTTCTGAGATATTTGCCCATGCATTCCAGTTTGAGAAACATGGACCAAGGCTGCTGATTTCCCAGCATTCAGTGCACAGAGAGGGGCGCAGCTCCTTGAAGAATTCTCTGCTATTAAAAAACCTTGGTCCTGGGGCTTCCCTGGTGGCGCAGTGGTTGAGAGTCCGCCTGCCGATGCAGAGAACACGGGTTGGTGACCCGGTCCGGGAAGATCCCACATGCCGCGGAGCGGCTGGGCCCGTGAGCCATGGCCGCTGAGCCTGTGCGTCTGAGCCTGTGCTCCGCAGCGGGAGAGGCCACAACAGTGAGAAGCCCGCGTATCGCAAAACAAACAAAACAAAAACCTTGGTCCTGGGACTTCCCTGGTGGTGCAGTGGTTAAGAAGTGGTTAAGTGGTTAAGAAGCCGCCTGCCAACGTAGGTTCGACACAGGTTCGATCCCTGGTTCAGGAAGATCCCGCATGCCGCAGAGCAACTAAGCCCGTGCACCACAACTACTGAGCCTGCGTGCTGCAACTACTGAAGCCCGTGCACCTAGAGCCCGTGCTCTGCAACAAGAGAAGCCACCGCAATGAGAAGCCCGCGCACCACAACGAACAGTAGCCCTCTGCTTGCCGCAACTAGAGAAAGCCCGCGCGCAGCAACGAAGCCCCAGTCCAGCCGAAACAAAAAAAAACCTTGGTCCTAGAGTCACCTTTCTACTGGACCCTAAACCCAGCCCCACATTCCTGTTTCTATATGCCCCACCCTCTGACAAAGAAACTCCTGTTTCCCAGCGCCCAGGTTTCCCCAGAAGAGGTACATCAGTAAGGAAAGCAATGGCCCTGAGCCCTGCATGGACTTGTCATGCTTTTCCTTGTAGGGAGAGAAGCCTCATCACCCTCTTTAGATTGATGAAGAAATTGTAGCAGAAAGAATTGACTGGTCTGACATCATTGAAGGAAGAAGTTACAGATCCAGAATGTGAACCCATGATTCCTGGGCTCTGGGTTCCTACTGTTCTCATTAAAACACACGAGCTCATCTGACTAACAGCCCTGCCCACTTTGCAGCAGCAGGGGACCCCCACATTATTAATATGACTAGAGAGGGAGGAGGGTACACAAGAACAAAGGAAGAATCAAGAGCCATTATGGGGGGGAGGGGAGGGATGGATAGGGAGTTTGGGGTTAGCAGATGCAAACTATTATATACAGAATGGATAAACAACAAGATCCTACTGTAGAGCACAGGGAACTATATTCAATATCCTGTGATAAACCATAATGAAAAAGAATATGAAAAAGAATTTATATGTATGTATAAATGAATCAGTTTGCTCTACAGCAGAAATTAACACAACACTGTAGATCAACTATACTTCAATAGAATAAATTTTTTTAAAAGGAGCCAGTATGCATTTGTATTAAGATATAATACTGGAGCCTCTTGTCTTACAAATAGCAACAACAATAACAGTAACAGTACTCCTTATGATGGAGAAGTTTAGGTTAACTTCTCTGCCCATTGCCACTTACTCTCTTTGCCATTGGTTTGAGATGCAATTATTAAAGGTGATTTTTTTTTAATATCATAGGACTTTAAAATCCACCCCCCCACCTTTTTTTTTTTTTGGCCATGCCATGTTGCTTGCGAGATCTCAGTTCCCTGACCAGGGATTGAACCCAGCCTCACGGCAGTGAAAACACTGAGTCCTAACCGCCGGACCGCCAGGGAATTCCCTAAAATTCATTTATTAATTCAACAAATACTCATGTAATAGGGTACCCATAAAGACAAACTTTAAATGTTTTATTTTAATGGGAAAACTTCTCTTTGGGTATTGTTAGAATCTTTGGAAACAGACTTCCGTGGTTTGGGAGAAGTCAGCAGGATAGACCCTTCAGCTACACATAGAAAAGCAGATGTTGATGCCAACAACTGTTCTCAGAGAAAACCGTGGTTTCCCCACAAATGTGAATGCAGATGGCGTAGGCTGAAGTTTGCATATTTTGATTGAATTCGTTGTAAGGCAGACCGGGCCCCTAAAGATTTAGATAACTGTTCTAAAGTAAGATTAATAATTAATATTCCTTAAGTGGTATTATTTAAATGAGAATATCTCAGACTTGAGGAGATATATTGTTGATATATATTACAAAGGTAAACAAAGCATGGCCTCAGCCTTCAAGGTTCTTAAAATCTAGTGGGTGGTCATGTGTGTGTATATGTTGGGAGGGTGAGGGGGTGATAGGCAGTTTGGGAGGGTTGCCTTTTAACAATAGGAGCTCAAAGTATGAAATGTCGTTTCCAGGTTTGTAATCTATTTGTATAAAAGGAAAGGATATGATGCCTCAAAATGTTCCCTCTCTGTAACAAGCCCTTGCTAACCTAGAGCAGTAGTTCCTCAGTCACAGACCCCTGGAAAGTAGGAATTGCTCCATGGGGACTGTGGTTCATCCCACTCCTTATAAAGTAAATGAATAGATTTACCAAAAGAAAGAAACAGCATTTTTTTAAAAAACATCAGGAGAAAGCAGAGGAAAAAATGAATCTCTGTGAACTGAATGCAAAGAGAAGCAAAGACAGTAACATATAATTAACTTCCTCTGCTAATAAGGAAGAGGAAGATTGTACTCTGGGTTTCAGCCTCTGTGGGCTTTTCCTATCAACATGGCGAAGTGGCTTTAACTTCCTCCTTGGGTCACCTGGGCTACAGCAGAGACTGAAGGAGAATCACCCCATGCAGTTTGTCTCTCGAAGGAAGATGATGACTCAGAGAAATCTAAAACTGTGTTTTCTGACTGAAGAGGCAAAAACAAAGCAAGCGTCAGATTTAGTAAAAGCTATCTCACTTCCCACCTCTCTCTCGTCATCATCCAAGTTATTGACAAGTTATTGAAAGGTTTGAAATGCCCTACTACTGATAAGAATCAGAATTGACTTCTCTTGAGGGATAGTGGGGGGAGGTGTTTTCTAAGACCTTGCTCAGCACATTTTCTCTTATTTGTGGATGAGCTGGACTCTGTGAACCAGGGAAATTAGCTGATCACTAAGACTAAGGGGCTAAGACTTCTTTGTTCCCTTCATTGCCGAAGTTCACTCTACACATAATGCAATTTTCTCCAGAGATTCTGTGTCCAGAAAGCTAGTGAAAGAATAATAATACAATAAGGTGGAACTACGCCACCTTATGGTTACCAATAACATATACTTGGTTTAAAAAAAAAAGAATGGGCAATTTCCTGTCCTTCCGATTTCTTTGCAATGTTGACCACTTTCCTCTCTTAATGTCCTCCCCTCCGTTTGCTCCCATTCTTATTATCCTACAACCTCTCTGACCCTTCCTCAGCAGCTTCTTTCACAAATTTCTTCCTTCAGCCCATTATATGATGTTCCCTCTTTCTCTCTGGTCCCTCTTCCCCTGCATCAGTGAGCCCAGGCTGTTTTATTACATTTTTGTTTTACTTTGTTCTGATGCAATTGTCTCCTTGGTCCTCTTGCCTTTAGTCTTGCTTCTCTCCAATTCAGCTTCTATATAACTGCCAGAGAAATTTTCCAAAGTAAGTCTCCCCAAAGTTTTCCGTGTTTAAAAACACTCCAAGGGCTTCCCTGGTGGCGCAGTGGTTGAGAGTCCACCTGCCGATGCAGGGGATGCAGGTTCGTGCCCCGGTCCGGGAAGATCCCACATGCCGCGGAGCGGCTGGGCCTGTGAGCCATGGCCGCTGAGCCTGCGCGTCCGGAGCCTGGGCTCCGCAACGGGAGAGGCCACAACAGTGAGAGGCCCGCGTACCGCAAAAAAAAAAAAAAAAAAAAAAAAAAAAAAAACACTCCAAGTTTCCCCATTATCCACACACACAGACTCCTTGGCCAGAGGCACAAAATGATTTTATAATCTGGCTCCTGCCTAACCTCTCCAAATTTATCTCCCACTACACCTCTCAACGTGTATCGTATGATCCAGAATTATTTGCAGCTCCAAAATGTTCATGCCATCTCTATGGAGTGCCCTTCCCTTCTTTGCCCGTTCAGCCCCACCTCGAGGTAACCTCCCCTGACCATGCCTGCAGCACTGCCAATCTGTGTGAGACACCACTCCTTTCTGATCTTCCTTTGTGCCCACCACTTGCCTTTATTATAGCATCCTCTCATAGTGGTCTGAATAATATTCAGACAGGAAAACAGGGCCACTATAAGTAGTATGGAAATAAAGGCTTTATTATAGGAGTTAGACTGTATACAAGTACGCCAGGAGCTGGGGAAGAGATGATCTGGAAGGGGAAGTTGGAGGGTCAGAAAAAGTCATTAGCCAGGCTCCATGGAGCAAAGGGGTGGCAGCTCAAAGACAAATCCAAGAAGCCACCAAAGTGGGACCCCAAAAAGAGAGCTCATAGGGAAGTCTTTGGAAACTGCCCCCCTCTGGGGAAGAAGTTGCCTCTGCACAGCTGTAGGCTTGATGGGTCACCAGCCAAGAACCTGGTCGTGGGCCTGGAGCCACTGCATGAAGACAAGCTGGATGAGGAATCAAGAGAGAATGGCTGGAGCCCAGCAGGTACCTGTGCCTCTGTCCATGGCCGTAGTTGACCACAAAGACCTGAGAGCAATGGATTCGGCTTCATTTGTGATGGCCAAACCACATGTAAGGATTTTTTCTTTTGGAAAAGGAGTCAGGCAAGGTTTTCCTGGGAAACACAGTTCCCAGATTTGGCCGAGTTGACCTCACATGGTCCAGCACACCTTACCTGTCTGTCTCTACTCTGGACTATGATATCAGAAGACAGGGAGTATGTTTCAATCCATTTTCAACTCTTCAGCATCAAGCACGGGGCCTAAGAGAAACTCAGCAGAGGTCTGGACAATGAATGAAGGGCACTAATATAGCTGAGAAGGCATTTGTGTTCAACCGTTCTCAGAGTAGATGGTGCGAATGGTATTAGGCATTCTCGGGATCAAATCTCTCATGTGATAAGACTGAATTCCAGTGACTAAATAAATATAGAAGGACTCTACTGTGGAAGATAAATCTGATTATCTACATCAACATATGTACTTAAAATGCAGAGAAAATGGGGAAATGTTTTCTAAAATCAAATTGGCTTTTTTCCTTTAATGTTATCAACATCTTCAGTTTTATTGCTTTGTTTTGGTTTTAGGGAGGTGATTCATTTTTTGTTTTCTGGTTTTAGTATTTAGGATACTGACAGTAATATACAGGGAAGGACTATATTATGCCGACAGATTTATCCTGAGGTTAATTATGTTCTCATCAGAACATCAAAAGAATTTGAAAGTACATCTCTTTTTTAAGTCTACTCCAAGAATACCAAAGTTCATACTCACCTGTCCTTTCCTCAGGGAAGGACAAACACATCTCCAACAAAAAAAAAAAAAAAAAGAGAGAGAGAAGGGAAAATTCAGAGTTGAATGTGAACTTTGTGACTTTATTTTAATCCTACTGTACCCTGAAATTCCAAATTGTAAACTACCCTTCTGATAAAAACCAATGAACTGTTTAGGGAGATGGAGCCATGCGGGAGAAAAGAGTCACTAAGGGTTTTATTTGGTTGGTACCAAAATCGTGTTATGATATTTCTCTCCTTGTTTCCTCTCCCTGGCTCCTTGCAGGTCAATACTGTGTGCAATAACATGGTCAGAATCACTTGTTTATCTGGTACTATATTTCTGATCTTCTGAAGAATTTGGAGGAAAAAAAAGTTTTGAAATAAAATCAATATGTCCAGGTTTTTATTTGACTTTCAGAAGCAAAACTCTAGATCTCTGACTCCAAAAATAATCAACTCCTCCCTCCTGTCAGTGCTGTGGGGAGGTTTTATTCCCTCATTCTTAAAATGGAGGATGTGGTCTTATGTCAGGGATAATGTGAAACTGCAGAATAAAAATGGGACGTCGTCTTTGCATATAACTCTTACTAAAGATATTTTGACAAATTCTATAGCAAACATGGGTATATTGTAAAATAGAATATTTGCATACATATACATATTTGCATGCATTTATAATATAAAATAAGAGGCTCAAAGCAATGCTGACTTTATTGAGGATGTCTTTGGAAACCCACCCCTCCCCCCATTAGGAGTCGTTTGATGGAAATTATTGAGGAGCCTGGTCTCAGACCAAGCATTATTTGGGGTATTAGTGATGAAAAACACTCATGTTTTAGACAAAGGGAATTTTCTGTCATTCTCGGAAAGATTTAGGACTAGAAGCTACCATCTAAATGGATACTGTCAAGTTAAGCCTAGAAGCATTTTTACATTTCTTTATTATCAGACATGATACAAGACGACATGTCATTTGATCAATGATGCTGTCACGAATCAGCACCCATTTGTCAGCCCAAAGAGAACAAACGACAAGAGGGTCAGGGATTAAAAAGAGCAGGATCCTGGGCTAGAAGTCCACTGTCATAAGACGTTCCTGGATTTTTTTGTCTTAAAGCCATCTAGTCGGTCCTCCCTCCCTTCCTTCCTCCTTTCTTCCCTCCCTCTCCTCCTCTCCACTCCTTATCTCCCCACTTTTGGAGTCCCGGACCAGCAATATGTGACATTTTCCAGATTCTTGCAATGCCTTTGGTTAGCTGACCTATTAAGGGAAACCCCAGCATGCCTTGCTATAGTCCAATTTATAAATTGTAAGCAAAAATGTTCAAAGATCTTCAAGAATAAGAAGTTCTTTAACTCCTGTAAGTTAGAACAGTCCAGATTCATTAAGTTTGGCAGTAAGCACGAGGTCTCCACATAACAATGTCACTCTGACATGGTAAATCAGAGCTGCCTTGGCCTTGTCCAAGGTGGGTGAAGGTTGAGGGACTTAAGTTGTCCTAATTCATGCCCTAACATCAGACAGAAGATAACACTGCTGTAGTAGAAGAAGCTTACTTCCATTTCGCTGCTCCCTATTCTAAAGATGTCCTTGTCTGAATAATGTAGATCTTATTTCCATGGTAGCTCCATCCTTTGATCCAATATCGGTAGGGTGACCATAGCTTTGGGTGCCCAGGATAGCCCTGGCATAATTATTAGCAGATTTCCCTTCCACTCTCAAAATTGTCCTAGTTTACATGATAAATTAAGTGGGTTCTTTAAAAACCTCACTCTAAAAGCTGCCATTAAAGCTGAGCTATTTCCTGCTGAGAGCCACAAAAATAAAAATAGAACATTAAGGTAGTAGGTAAGTTGGCCACAATGTGGTTGGAATGATTCAGCAGGGCTATCCCGCAGAAACAAATGAGGGTCCACTGCCTTCCAGGGTCACCAAGGAGCAACAGAGGGAGGGGTTCCTCTTCCCTGGAAGGTGGCTGAGCACAGCCCAGCAGAAGTCACTGTGTCAGTCAGCCTGCCTGCCAACCATCCCCAGCCTGCTGCATGCGGCCCCGCCTCCCAGGCTGCCTTGCTTTCCAAGGCCCTGCTGCACCTAAGTAAGCAGAGGTGCTCTGACTTCAGAGGGATACCATTCATATTCCAATTCTAGGCTTATCAGTTGCCAGCCGTGTGACCCAGGGCAGATACACTTAACCTTTCTAAGCCTCAGTTTTTCCATCCACAAAATGAGAATAATCAGAGCTGCCTTGTAGCGTTGGTAGAAGGACCAGAGGTTATGCAAGTATTTAGCCTGCGGTCTAGTGCAAAGTTAGCACAAAATAAACATCAGCTGTGCTCTGCATTCTGCACGTCTTACATACATGGGACCCTATTTACATAGGCCCAGCTCCCGTCAATCCTGTGCATTAGCAATCCCCTGAGAACAGGGTCTCCATTTTCTACCTCAGCTTCGCTCACAGCACCCCAGGTTCCAGAGTGCAAGACACAAAGCAGGCCTTCCACACGTTCCTGATCAACTGACCAGCTGCCTCCCAAGCCCAGGGAATACTGATGGCTAGGTTCTGCCAGCTCTTTCCCTTACCCTAGAGGGCACTGAGACATCACAGCACCAGGGTTGCTGAGGTATCGACAGGGAAAGGGACATCATTGTGAGGCAAAGGCCCAGGGCCCTATGTGGAATCAAAATAAACTGTCCTCTGAAAGCAGTGAAATTTCACTGCTTCTCTTTTCTTTAACCATGTCCATGAATAATGGAATGTCAGTATTACTTTTCTTCATTCCAAAGAACAGAAACAGAAAATAGACCCTGGGAGTTTAGCCTGCAATGCTGTGTTGCTGGCAGCTGACATTCATGCTTTCATAAACAGCGACCCTACTCTACCATGCCATTCTTTTGAATATGTCTGTATACTGCATATATATATGTACGTACATATTCATATTTAAGATATTTTGTTTAACTGGAGCTCTGGTGGAGAGGTCTAAGTGGGTGCAGGAAACAGCTAAGTCAGAAAACTGCCAAAACTATTTATCTTCACAGCTATGGAGACTCAGTTCAAAATCAGTGTTTCCTGGAGCACTGCAGCCTACATAGTTTGTAATTAGGTATAAGGCAATACTTTAATTCTTGGTTATATTCCTGTGAAGTAAAGAACATCATACGTTGTACAGTCACGTTGTCATAACCAAACGTTTAAGCTCCTCGAGGCAAGGGGCAGGATCCTAGACTTTGGTACGCACCAATTCCTAGGGCTAAATTTTTGGAAGATACCAGGTGTAGATTTATATTAATAATGGCTTCACTACAACCATTCCTGAAAACATTCATTGCCCTTGAATTTTTCATGAAACTTCCCAGGATCAAACCAGTGACTAGATGCAGTCACTACCCTGCTTTCCACCAGCCCCTGCCTGGTGTTGGAACATACGATGCATCTGACCCTTATATCAGTGCTCCCCAATTCCCAAGTGTGCTCCCTTTCAATTTCAACTTACTCTGAAGCCTAGAAATGTTGGGGGTCAAAACACTGGACCAAAGATCATTTGCAATGACTAAGATGTGATTTGCATTCTCCCCACTGTGTTTTTAAAAGAGCCTGAGACATTCCACATCTATGAGAAATTAAACTAATGCAAGAATTTCAAACTCCGCTTTGTTTGTTCAAAAGTGGCACCAATTGGCCATCAGGCTTACAAACAGGCCTCCCCTTCACCTATCATTAGTCTTCATTGTAACATTTTTGTTTTGACCGTATACTTCGTTTGTTACCCAATCAGTCAAGGACACATTTGGAGGCTACATCATCTCTCTGCCCACAACAGGCTGGCCTTGAACTCCCCAAGTCCTGAGTGGGAGAAAGGGTCCAAGAAGGGGAGACAAGGGTCCGTGAAGGTCGGTGTTGCCCCTAGAGTAATGGTGATGACTGGCTCGGACAAGGTCAGGGGCACACAGGGTTAAACAATCATGCAGCCAAAGTTGTTCGCCTACCACCTCACCACATAAACCAAATGGAAAGTCGTCATGAAAAAGATTCTCTCCTCCAGTGATGAGCTGTTTCCCTTTCCTTTTCATCACAACAGCCACAAGAATAACAGCACACATTGACACCAGGCTCTGTCACAGTGCTTTCACATGTGAATCCCAGGCTGTCTTCACAACAGCCCTGTAGGTTAAGTGTTTACACTCACATGTTGGAGGAGAAGAAACTGACTTGCAGATGACTGAAAATCTCCAGGGATGCCACGGGAGTGACAGAGTTATGGACAGAGCCCAGGTCTCCCAACTCCAGTGCACTGCTTCTTCCTTTCTTGACCTTAGGAATAGGTAATGCAGATCATCAGTTGTGTGATGTCCTAAAGGATGCTCCTCTGGACCACCACCCCACCACTCTGAGTATTTTGTCAAAGTGCTTCTCCTCAGCCTCCACTGCTACTGTCCAATAAACTTACCGTCACCGGGTCAAGCACTAATCACTGGTACCCATCCTGATTCCCTGGTGTAGGACCGTCAGGTGCAGCTGTACAGGTCGTGCGCTGCTCAACCCAAGAGGGTTCATTAACATTACGGCCTAAATGACTGTCTGTCTCAATATGAAAACGTGCCAGGTATGACTGGTGGGGCTGGTGTGCTAGGCTCCTATGTAATGCCCTACCAGGTTTACATGATCCCATCTAATTCTTATTAGAAATTATATGATAGAACAATAAAATGTCAATAAATAAAGCTTAATATATAAGAAAATAAGTATAACAGGAACTGTAATTAAGATTATAATATATCTTAAATAATAAAGTGGATTCAAGGCTGCTAATTGAAAGACTTCGTGTCCAAAGATTATCATGTTTTACTGCATATTCATAAATGATACCTTTATGCTCTTGTCATATCACAAGGAATTTTTATTCCTGCCATAAGTCTCATAGTATACTTCACTAAGGCCACTAATATTATAGCAAGTCTACATTAGATTCACATGAACAAGTGAAATTACAGTATAACAATGTATAAAAGGAGAAAAGGAATTTAGCTTTTTTAAATAAATACAAACCTACCAGAGACAAATTTCTGAATGGAAAATAAATATCTTTGGTCATTTGAAAACATCATAGTGTTAAAACGACCAGCTTACATTATTGTCTTTCTTGGGGTAGCAACATGGTTAGTTAATAATTGAACAAACTACCAATGGCTGAAAATGAATCTCCAACATTATCATCGCCAGTATCTCTATTAGTTGGCCTAACTGGTACTTTGGAAAACATTAAGAGAAGAAGAAGCAAAAATTACCTAGCATAAACAATGATGTCCTCTCTAACTGCTTAGATACCTGCAGTAAATAACGGCAGAAGTGGCTGCAATTATTTCCCCGTGTGTGCACGCCACTTTGCCATGTACCTTTGTGTTCCTCTCACCAAGGTGGAGTCTGTTTCCCAGCCCTTGAATCCGATCTAGCCTTGTGACTTGGCATGACCCATAGATTGCAACAGAAGTTATCTCCATCAATAGGACAGCTTTCTGCCCAATCAGCAGACACACAGATGTTCTCCCAGTGACCCCCGAGACCCTATCTTTACATGACTACCGTGAAATGAAAAGAAAATTGGTTTGGAAATTAATTTTTCAGATTTATAAGCCACTTCAAATTTCCCACCTGTGACAAACTTTCCTGGGTGAAGAACTGCACACAGTTGTGTGAGACCATCAGAGTCCACAGACTAAAAGCCGCCAGAAGAAACTGCACTTAGTCCTCCACTCCAATGGTGCAGACAGGCTACCTCACCTCTGAGATTCACGATCTCTGTGATCTGACAGACTTTAACTTATGAAATCAGGAAGCTAAAAGGGACCCTGATTTCCTAAGAGATAGATTCCTAAGAACACATTCTTAAGACGACAGCCATAACCATAATTATCATCACCCGATGCTTGCATTGTTCTTAATCTCTCAGAAATCTACAGGGAAATCTGAGCAACCTGATGGCAGTGCCGAATACAAGGTGTCCGCTGATGCAAGGAAGAACTGGCAAATGACCTCCAAAGAAAGCTCTTCTCGAAAGAGAATAAGTAAAAGAAAAGGCAAGGGAAGCTAATGACAGGATATAAAGAATGATGAGGGTTTGGTGGGAGATATACAGGGGAAGAAAAAGATCTGTATCCCACATAATTTTTCAGGACTAAACACTCAGAAATAAGGCATTTAATTCAGGTTTATCACCGCTAATCTCCTGGTAAGCTCATTTAGAGCCTCATTTCCCATGTATTAGATTCCCTTTTATGTTAGAGAAGGGTTTTTCCCTTCGGTATCCAATATCAGAGCCAAACATTGCTGCCACAATTGCTATGCCCGATTCTCCGATCATTTGAGAAGACACAATTCCAAACAGCTGCTCCTAAGAGTATGTCTATATATGCACACCCTACAACACTTCCCATCCAGCCAGACTCTCATAAAGCTCACAGAACTCATGATGATGGTAGACAACCCCAAACAACACTCTAGGCTTCGGCCCCTGAGATACAGCAACCCACGTTGGAGATTATTCTAAAGTGAAGATCCAGATAAACTATCACACACTCAAAGCTATGTCAGGTAAGGAATGGCTTGAAGGAATCGGGGATCATCTAAACAAGTAAAAAGGTGATTCAAGAGGTACAAAATAGCCAGTGATGTGCTAGAACCACCAGCTCTTACCAACTCATAAGAGCAGATAGACAAATGTTGAGGAATTTAGCAAGCTGGTTGACATCACATTGGTAGCTTGATATAAGCTATGGCAGGAGAATTTACACCGTGGAAATTAACAAACACTATAAACAAGGACTTTTTTCCCTGGAAGGCTGATTGTTAAACATTTACCAGCATTCCCCTGAAAATAGCTGTCTTCCATTATTTTGAGGCTTATCTTTGGAAAGAGATTATATTTGGTCATAAGCAAAGCTTCTCAAAGCTTTCCAATGCAGTATTGATAAAGGAAAATGAGAATACAAACTCCTTGGAGATCCATTAACATGTCCAAAGTGGCAGAGAATCTAAGCAAATATTGAACGTATAAAATAATGAAGATATATAATAATGACAGAACTAAAATACTGGACAGCAAAAAAATACATTTTATCTAGCCAGTGAGTAGGCTTAAAAGTTTAAAGTCCATGCATCTTTCAGGAAGGGATTTTAAATACTGATAAAATTAAACTTTTTAAATAAAAGGTATAAGCTAAAGTATGAGGTAAAAATTTCAGAGTAACCATTAAAATTAATAAGGAGTGTCTATAACATCCAAAATGATAGACGGAACAAAATAGAATAAGAAAACAAAACAAAGCAATAAAAGAGACAAACACACGAGATTCAACAAATAAAAGACAAAAAAGGGAAAAAAATAGAGTATGTAAAATTAGAACAAAGTAGAAAGCAAGCTGCATGGCAGGAAAAAAGCATCCATATGGATCAATAATCAGAATAAATGTAAATTATTAAGGTCATCTGTTAAAAGAGATTGTAAGAATGTATTAAAACAAAAAATTCAGCTAAGTGGTTATAAAATTCTACCAGTGGTTATAAAAGACATGCCTAAAACATAAGGACACAGAACGGTTGAAAGCACAAAGGTAGAAAAAATTATACTAGACAAATATTTATCAAATGAAAAGGTGGTATCTCTATGCTAATATCGGACAGATAGATTTTAAGATAAAAGACAATACTATGTGTACAGCAAGATGCTACAAAATTAGAGAAGGTTTAATTCACCATGTATATATTCCATCCTAAAGGTGTATGCCCCAAGTACCATTTATATGTGAAGAAAAATATAGGGACAACTTGTGTCATTCTGATCATGTGAAATTTCAACAGAAATTCCTTCATTCGTTTAATTAAAACTTAAAATGTTAGTAAATATTGATATATAGACAATTTTAGGAAAATAATAATATACTGGATTTATGGGACAAATATAGAGCCTGTCACAGGTAAACAGAGAATGCCGATCCTTCTCAAGCTCACATTGAATATTTACAAAATTTAACTGTATTAAGCCATAAAACACATATCAACATATTTGGGGGAAAAATCAATAGCACATTCTCTGACCATTATGCAACTTGAATTAGAGGTCAGTAACAAACAGATACATTTAAATATCTGTATTTTGTAGATTTCAAAACTATACATCTCAATTATCTGGGAGTTAAAGAAGAAATCATAATGGAAAATTGAGGAATACTTAGGACTTAGCGATAATGAAAAATTTACTCATCAATATTTATGGGATAGAGCTAAGGCAAAGACTACAGGGAAATTTACAGATTAAGTATGTGTGTGTATATATATATATATATACTTATATGTAAGTATACATATATATATTAGAAAGGAGGAAGGGCTGAAAAACAAATGAACTGACATCCAAATAAGAGGTTAAAAAAAAAAAAGAGCAGAAAGAAAACAGATGAGAAAACAATAGGAAAAACTGTGGAAAAGGAAAATAAAGATAGAATATGACTGGCAAAGGCAGAAGTCAGTCCGTGAGAGGACAATTAATAGAAAAAAATTTGGCAAGGTTGGCTAATACGAAGAAAATGGACAGAAATAAAGATCACTAGAAATAGTTTTTAAAAGATTTAAAAAGAGAATACTAAAAACCTTGATCACAATACATTTAAAAACTTGAATGAAATGGAAAATTCCTAGAAAACTTATAGTGTAAAATTTAAGAAACAGGAAGTTTGAATAGCCCAATAACAACTAAAGAAGTTGAACGAATATTTTTAAATCTACACACACACACACACACACACACACACACACACACACACACCATAAGACCAGGCTTGGATGGTTTACAGGCAAGTAAATCCATAGTTTCAAGGAATAGATTATTCTAATCTGAAACAGTTTTTTCCTAAGAGCAAAATAAGAGGGATTATGGCCCAACTCAGTCTGTGAGGTAAATACACCCATGATACCAAACCATATAAGGACAACAAGAGAAAGGAAAATTAGAAATTACATTACTCATTACTAAATTACAAATTGCTTATGAACACAGATGCCAAAATTCTAAATAAAATACTGGAAGTCAAATCTGTTGGCTTATAAAATAACAGTAACTTTTAACAAAGTCTGTTAATCCTAGGAATATGATTTCAAAACTAGCATTATCATTGTAACTCAGCAAATTAATAGGTTAGGGGTAAAACAAATGCAGAAAAGGCATTCGATGATATTCATTTCTATTCATGGTAAGAAAAAATTTCTTAGAAAACTTTTCTACAATCTTTAACCTGATATCTAACCTAGTAGGCATCAAAAGCCTATAACAAATATATCATTTTAAAGGTGAAAAATTAGAAAACATTTTCTCTAAAATCAGGAACATGACAAGAATGCTCATCATAACTTCTACTCATCATTGCACTGGGTATCCCAACCAGAGAAGAAAAAGAAAGGAAGAGAGAGAGAGAGAGAGAGAGAGAGACAGAGAGAAGGAAGAGAGAATGAGGGAGGGAGAGGGGAGGGAAGGAGAGGGAGAGGGAAGAAGGAGGGAAGGAGAGGGAGAGGGAAGAAGGAGGAAGGAAGGAATTAGAAAAGAAGAAATTTTCTTACCACATGTCAAGACGATTTTAAAGTTCTAGTAATTAAGACAGTATAGCATTGGTGCATGTAAAAAGGATGATGGTCTATATATAAAAGAGCTTAAATGCAAACCTATGCAAAATAGTAGTTACTTGAGATGTGATAATTTTACAAATGAAAGAAAAAAAAGAGGGTCTATTCAAAAAGTGGTTCTGGGAAAATTGTTTATCCATGTGGATAAAAACCATATGCCATTGAATAATACCGAAATTGGGTTCCCGACACATACCACACATAAATATTAATACCTAATAAATTAAAGACTTAAATGTGCAGAGTAAAACTACAAAAGTTTTAGAAGAAAACACAGGAGAATATTCTTATGGCCTCAGAATAAAGAAAGATCACAGGAGAATGAAAACATAAATGGTAGTATATTTATATAATGGAATATTATGCAGTAGTGAAATTTTATAAACTACAGCTACATGTAGAAATATGGAAGGTCCTTTAAAATGTCATAGTGTAAAATAGCAAGTAACCAAAAACTAGTTAAGAGAAATACAATTTGTATAAAACTCAAAAACAAGCAAAATTAAGCAATATACTGTTTGGAGATGCATACTTTGGTAATAAAATTAATTTTAAAAAACAAAGGAATAATAAACACAAAATTCAGATTAAGGGTCACTTCTAGGCATAGGAACATGAGAGGGATAAAGGAGAAACAACTACAATGTCATTGGCATCTATTTCTTCAGTCTACAACTGTTCTATTATCTTGCTTAATAATTTACATTTACGTTATATACGTCATCTGTCAATCGTGAAGAGGACATAGTTTTAAAATCAAAATCTCAGTTAAAAAAATTTATAACTCATTTATGCTCAAATTTATGCTCGTTATATGAGGACTAATTTAGTTATAACTAGAACTCTCCAACATCTCAGTGGGGATTTGTGGGGTAGGTGTACGGGTGAGAAGTTCGACTGGTAATGAGTTTTTTGGTCAGTGGAGTTATTCGAACAGAGGTAAGTCAACCCCTTTAAATCAACGTGGATATTTTAAAGTAAACTTAAGCCTTAGTTAATTTATTGAATTAAGACCCTTCCACATCTGAAAGACTACGACTCCATGCATCAATTGGTGAATGAAATAATTTAACTGTTCATGTTAGCCAAAACTGCTGGCATATAGAGTCTATATAGATACTGCCTTGACCTTCCAGTCCTGGAGTTAGAATGAATCAGTTGCTCCCAGAAGAAGCCAGGGAACAACTTCACCCTAAAAGTCACTTGCTTCTGTTTTTCCCTTAATGAGTATTTAATCCATTCATCATATGTCATTATTCCTTGATGAGCTAGTAGAGAGGAAGAAAGGAGTGGGATCAATATATACTGCTTAGCATTTTCACATAACTCAATTTTATGCAACTAATTACTTAAAGATAGTGTTGAAGCTAATTTTAGCAAGTAATAAGCTTTAGGCAGGATCTTAGAGAATATTCTGCCTTTTAAACTTCATAGGTTCTGGAGTTGAAAGTTGAAGGCCCCTTTACTGACAGTGTGGCCAAACGTTCCTCAGATCCTCGCCATCTCCTTGATGGCGAGTGTCAACAAAAGCGCCACGATCGTCACCTACAGAGAACATTTAAAACTAAGTTAAAAGCATAGATTAAATAAATTCATTTGTGCCAGCTTCCAAAAGTCAAAGGCAATCTTCAGAGCCTGGAAATGAGAGAAGCCAGAAAGGCTATGCCATAGAGAGTGGACAGCTGGCATCTACTAAACCCCACTGAAAACACAGCCCATTCCATAGGTCGCTCAGAGGAGTCAGTTATCTCTGTGGACTCCCCTCTCAGAAGTGCCTTCTACCTAACACGATCTGCCTGGGGCTCACTAACCCACTGCCTGTCTTCCGAGCAACACCATTTTTGGTTAGTAATTCCAGCAAGGAAGAGGATCAATGAGTACAACCCAGAAGTTCTGGTTTTATATCAAGTGGACTAGAGGAAGACGCTAAGGCCAAGACTGGAAACAGGTCCCTGCCCTTCACCCAGTGACACTCTTAGTGATGTTTCACATTCCAGACTGTGTCGTTTTTGGAGAAAGTCAAAGTCGGTGACCAGTCATGTCACTGGTTTGAGACAAAAATAGTGACCAGGAAGGACATTTCTACGGTCAAATTAATATAAACTATTCCAGACATGCATCAAGGTTCTATTTGCCGTCTTCCTTGGGTCAGGGTGTAATAAACTCAATCAAGAAAGATAAGGGAGTAACTTATCTTGCTTCCCCTAAAATCAATGCTAGCACACAGGCATTTTGCTATTTGTCTGCAAGTGACCGAAGGGTGGGGGGGAAAGCATCCCTGGGTGGGTCACGTGACCCTACCAGCTCCCAAGGCAGATCTCTTCTCACAAGGGCTCGGTGGGGAGCCTCTGAAACCTGTGCCGGTTTTTCTCTGCAGACGCAGGAAGAAAGCAGGTGGATGGATAAATAAACATGGCCTTGCTCCTGGTGGCCTTGCTCACATTCCTGAGCTTGGGCTCAGGATGTCATCATCGGATCTGCCACTGCTGTAACAGGGTTCTCCTCTGCCAGGAGAGCAAGGTGACAGAGATTCCCTCCGACCTCCCCAGGAATGCGGTTGAACTGTGAGTATCAGAGACAGTGGGAACGACAGCGTGGCCGGTATTTGTGTGTTGCATGCTATTATTATTTTCACATTGGACTGATAACTGTTGGGCTAAAATATTTCAGCCCTGACCAAAGGCTTACATAAAACAAACTCCCCCGGCCCAACACTCCCGCCCTGCGGTTCTCTAAGGAGCGTAGTGAGACTTTGTCTCAGAACTGTCGGGGAAGGGCAGCACGGAGACCCAAATCCAAATGCAAAGGGAAGAGTTTTTCGTTGTTTTCAACACTTCTGCTCTTGGGTGCCATAGACTCTTTGGTGAAACCAGAAAAACAAAACTAAGAAAAATCAGAAACCTAGAAGAGTTAGGATTGGAGGGAGAAAGATGCCTTCGATTTAAGTGGAAAGCGCGGTGTGTTTCCTGAGGACACTGAATTCAAGAAGGCAAGAGTCACTACTGCTTTGGAGGCACCAGCAAGTAATCCCTGAACTGAGACTCTGCTTCCTGGGGAAAAAGGACTTGTAAGGGAGGGAAGGGGTGTGAAAAAAGGAAGAAAGAAAAGAGAAAAGGAGGCAGAGAGGGATGGAGAGAGACAGGATAATCTTTCATACCCCTGGGAAAATGTGATTCCCAACTTTAGATTTTTACTAAACTATTTTAATAGGAAGTAGACGGACTCTAGGAATTGGACAAGATCTTAGACATCATTTCACTCTATCTCTTTATTTTGCAATGGAGGAATCCGGGGTCTGGAGAGTAAAGAGAATTGCCCAAACTCTCACAATGAGTTGAGACAGAGCCTAAACTAGAAAGCAGGCCTTTTGCCTCACAGTCAACTATTCTTCCCTTAAAGTCCCATGTCCACTGCATTAGAGCAAGAGGAAAGTGGAACTGTTTAATTGTCCAATTACTATTGATACTTCCCCTGAGAACTGGCAAGTGGTGGCTGAGAGACTGTAGATCTGCTCAGTGGTTTTATCCCAAGGATTTGAAACAGAAGCTGCTATTCTGGAAGCCTGTTTTAATCTTGGTTCCCCAAAGCTATGCATGACTCTTATGTTACTGCAGAAGGTGGTCACCTTTTTGTTTACCAATTACCTTACCTACACTCAAACACGATGGTGTTGCACTTCAGATTTTCATTCAGGGACAAACGGCCGCAAGACTGACTCGGTTCTGCTTGCTCCTTTTTCCCTTGACGTCACAAGCCCTCCATTCCTACCCAAAGGCAGCTGCAGCGGCAGGGAAAATAAGTGACCAACTGTGTGTTTTGGCTGAACCGCCTCAGATGGACAGCTACTCCCGATTATAAGGAAGGACGCACCTACGCACAGTCTGCTTTGTTACTTGATCTTAAACACAGGAGGAAGCCGGTGTACCTGAGCTCCTGTAAGAAGTCACCCATTCCTAAGCGACTTTGAACAATTACTTAACCTCTTTTGAGCCTCAGGTTCCTAACTTCTAGAGGGTTTAATACGACCTGCTTAGTCGGATGGTGGTGAACACTAAATGATACAGCCCCCCAACACACACACACAATTTCTACCTCTCCTGGCCCTTCTCTTTTTTCAATGTTTCCCCATGGGCCAAGCAGTGCCAACCAGTCGCTAAAGCAGACAGCCTCTAACAAGACTTAATTTTACGGTGATACTCCTCTATCCAAAACTCCCTTCTGTGCTAGGCTGTCTGCTTTCTGGTATCTCTTCACTAGAAGAGAGAATTTTTTTCATTCTTCATAGAACAACAGGGAGTAGCCAGATGTGAGCCGCAGTCTGTGGAATGCCCACTTCTGACTTAGACTATAGCTGAGAGTGGCTAAATATTTCTGGCTTCAGTAGGGTTTAGGCAGCCTGAGACAACATAGCACCGTGAATAAAGTACTCAACTAGGTGAGCAGGGTCAGGAATGGAGGGAATTCTCAGGTTATAGTCACAGGTGGGCCTTTAATTGATTATGACAAGTCAGAGGTGGAAGAGTGTGGACTCCAGATCGCAAGAGACCTGGGTTCTAACCCAGACTATGACACTGCTTTTTGTTCTATCACGTGGGCTCTTGGCTGTATCATGGAAATTGCAATGTGTACCTTTTTCAGAGTTGCTGTGAGGATTAAATGGAGTATTAAAACATCCAGCACAATGCCTCGCAAGTGGCAGGGGAGGGGGGGATTGTTGCTTTCGTCATCTGTAAAATACTAGAGAAAAAAACACAACAGAGGGCATTCAGGATGATCAAATGATCAATAGGAATGAGAATGATTTGAAAAATGGATGTAAAGCTCTTCATAACTTTGAGATAGTTTACAGCAACCCACTGATTTGAGAATAATCTCCTCCTCCTCCCAGTGGCCGGAGCTCTCCCTCTCCATGCCCTTACTTTCCGAGTAAGAAAATGTGTTCCTTTAGGCTTTCAATATTTTCCAAGAACTCAAGGAGCAGGTTTCATCCTGACCATGGGCAAAGGATTTTTGATTTCAGACTTAACTTAGAAACTCAGCTTTACCTGGGGGCAGTCAATGAATCTAGAAAGGCCCCTTTGATCTCGCTTAATTCTTCCTGGAGTTAGAATTTCTAAGAAGAATGTGAACACCCATTCAAAACTTGAAATTTTAAGTCTAAGTGACTGTGTGGTTACAGATATCTTTTTCTCCAGCAGGGTCAGATGGCCACAATACTAGAAGAAAAGACCCCACTGATGGCCATTCTTGGCGTAGGGAGATCTGTACTGAGATTATATTATAGGCTGCCTGTGTTGACCCCTCTCCTCACAGCAAGTTCCTGTATCTCATTGCCATCTCAACTGACCAGCACTTACTTCTAATTATCTAATTATATTTTTCCCTTTTATTTTCTTCCTTTGCTATATATTCCTTGTTTTGCTGTTTTGGTTTAGATCACTAGCCATATCCCATAACCACAGACTATTGTTTAGATAGGAACTAGTTTAGTCTTTCCTTAGTAGGTCCTTCGTTCGGAGGGATGTTATCAGTATTACGCCAAAAGGAAAGCCTTTCGCTATGCCAATAAGGTTCCGTGATCTCCAAGAGGAAAATAGATTTTTTGATGCTTGCAAACAATTTCAATTGTGGAGTTTTTTCTTTAAGAGCGTCTTCCAGGATTAATATTCTGAGAGCAGTTTGAGAAAGGCTGGTTCGAAGTTGGTCTATCCAACCCCAGCCACCAGTACAGATCCCCTGTAAAGTCTGCACTGCAGCCCAGATCCCCTGACTCCCAGTTCAGTGCTCAATAACAGCTAAAGGTGGACCTCTGGCTGACCTTCATTGCTTTACGCCTGACAAGCAACTATTTAAGACCACCATGTGTCCTCGTGAAGGAGATGGTTCTGAACTATGGACTAAAGCCACACAGAACTAGGTGTTACTCTTTCAGAGGTGTAGAAAGGGATGGATTACAAAACTACTAAAGCCACTGTTGACGTCTTCATTTGTTGAATATTGATAATTCAATTCACCTCATCATGTAGGTTTCATGTTTCCGATTGCCCACATCTAATGTTTTACAAACTCCCTTCATACTGCTACAAGAAGTAATTTTTCTTTTTCTTTGCCATCTTCTTTGTTTGGGATCTGAACATCTAAAGCCTGGATTAAATAATTATGTGCTAATCTACCTCCTTGCTACCAATCTCTCTCTTCTCCAAACCAGCCTGAACATCGCCATTCTAGGCTTCTCCATTAAACACCACTGCCACCATGTTATGATTCCCCAGTTCAAAATCATTCCGTGGCTCATCTTTCTGACTTTACCTCTCACCTTTCACCAACAGGAGCCATCTACTCCGCCAGGCTGATAAAGACTTGCTCTCAAGCTCAGTTTGTGTCCCGAGGTGTTTACGTCATACCACTTGCTTATGTAATCTTCAATTTCTTCTTTGTCTCTTGAAATCCAACCTACTTATCATAAGCTTACTCAAAGGTTGCTTCCCTGACCATTACATTTTCATTTAATCTGAATCCCGGTGCCGTTCATTTTATAATCTTGCTTTGCCCTTAATTTTTCATATGTATCTTATTTCCACAACTGAAGTGAAAATTTCCTTTGTACTCCTTATTGTGCCTGGCTCAATGCAATGTAGTTTCTGGGGCCTCGATTACATGTAGAACAAATGGTACAATAAATAAGGGGGAATTGCATCTATTTATTTGCTCCGCTCCTCAGTGTCGAAGAAAAGATTCTTATAAAAGATGATTATTGCTCTCCCTGTGGTGAACTACTATAGGATTTGATAGTTTCCTTGTTTTCTTCGCTTTTTTATGTGTTTATTTTTTTTAAAATGCCTGTATATCATTCTGGCATCCATTAATTTATTCAGAAAGAGAGATACATAGACTAGAAACAAAGTCTACTAAGTTAAAAGCTGAATATTCTATATTTTAGGCACGCCACTCAGTTCTCTTGACTTAATAATACCTGTCTCTCTATTTCTAAAAAGAATACTGAAAGGATGAGTGAAATTACCTAAACAAAATCACTTTAAACCAGACAAAAATGTTCAAAGAAATATAATTTTTGCCAATTAAGGTCAAATTCCAAAGCCTGAATGTTAGGTTTCTTGTGTTTCCCAGATGTGCTTTGATTATTGTAGTCTGCTTGGATATTAAAACCAAACACCCCACTGTGCAGGTTGCTCTGGGTGCCTATATCTGGAGACTCTTACTGTCTTGTTTAGATATTTCTTTGAAAGAGACAAACAGCACAGTTTTCATGCTAATGCATACATAATCTTTCCTTTCAAAACAAAACCCTGCACCTACTTTAGTGAGAAATGATATGTCTATGTCCAACATTTGGAATTTAATCGGACTGGGGTAAGGAAGGTTTATATTTCCTGCAGAGGAATCAGAAAAAGGAACAGCTATAGAATGCAGTAACTTGAAAGGGGAAAAGTAAAAATTATATTGCAGCGGAAATAAATTCTTTAAAGTAGAAGATGAAATCTACTCTGAGAATTGGCTAAGAGCTATAATTTACAGAGTCATTTCAGCTATTGAAAAGTAAGGGTTTGATAGTGTAGAACTGCACTACTTGGTGATGATAAAATCCCCTTGCTTACCTAAAGGTCAGTGCTGTCCTTCCTCCCCCAGGTCTTCTGCCAAAGAAGCCTAAGGTTCAGAAGCAGGAAATCTTGGCAGCAAATGGAAAATTCATTTAACGTTTGATTAGCCTTCTCCAAAACCACTAACTGGGTTATCCAGTCACTGTGGTTGATTGGACTATTTATTTTTAAGCTGTTAGATTTAAACTCTCCAATTTAGCTTTATTTAGACTAGATTCTAGCTTATATATCCCATAAGGTCACCTAGGAAAGAGAGTAATTATTTTTAATTGCTTAGGATCTGATGATCATAATGAGGATTGGATGTTTCTTCTTAATCTGACCTCTCCCTGAAGTATCTCTGGGCATGTTTTGGGTCTCTGACCTGAACATGTCATTACCTTGTTCTTTCATATGGAATATGGCAACTGATCTGAAAGTCTTCAAGGGATGTTCAAAAACTCTTTTTGAGTAAAGCAACCAAGCCCTTGCCATAGACCTGAAGTCAATTACAGTTTTAGTCTCAGGAGTGGCTGGCGTCTACTCTCTCTCATACCCTCTCCCAGAGTTGGCTCTCTTTTCAGCTAGAGCCAACACACAGCCATCACAGAATCCTGTTATCACCAATCTGGAAAACATACAGCATGAGCCAACTTTTGTATCTCCTTGATGCTAAGACTGATGAAAACCTCTAAGAAATAGGAACCCTAAAAGTTCAGCTGTTTCAATGAATCAGAGAGATCAATTGAGGATATGGGAGAGAAAATTCATCAGTAGACTGGTGAAAGGTGGAAGTAAAACAGTGCTGAGGTTTCTTTCAATTTTAAAATGCTTTGATTTTACAAACATCTTCAGGCATCAAACTTCCCAAAACCAACAGGCTTTTTCTAGGCCTCCAGAGTCCAACATGTATGTAATTCCTAAATTTCTGTATTTCAGTTGTGGGATTTTGAAGGGGGATGTGGTTCTTAGGCTTAATAGACAGTTCTGTTATTTATAAATGCAACACGGAAAACCTCCCCACAGACACCTCTCTATGGTTACTTTCAGTTTGGGGTTTTAAGCAAAGACTTTGTGAGGGATCCCAGCTCCAAAAATGACTTTGTAACTAGATAAACAAAGGCTGATTGGAGGTCATGGAACATTTCATACAGAACCTCCTGGAATAGAAGGACATTGAAAAAATAAAAGGAGAGCCAGAGCCTTGAGCACTAGATTTCAGGAGTGGCCCCAGGATAAAATATCCTGTCCCTTCTAAGAAAGTCTCCTAAGTTTTGGTTCAGAAGATAGGATCACATCCCTAGAAGACAGGGTGCCTGTACTTGTGCTTCACTCATCAGCTCAGGGTAACAGCTTCTGAATCAGCCTCTATGCCTTCAGCCTTCTCCCCTCCCAACCCTCTGCTCTGAGTCCTGGCTCTGGTTTAATTCCTCTGTGGGCTCCAATGCCCAGATTCAGGACAAAAGTCCAAAGTCATAAGTTTGACATTAAGTTCCTCCATATTTTGTCCTCAAATTTAAGTCTCCTGTCTTCTCTCTCAGCTTCTAGCCTTTCTACGCTTTGCTCTATGGACTTTCCTAATCCCCAGCTCCCAAACATACCTTATATTCCCCTACCTAAATACTATTATTTTCTCCAACCTGAAATGAATCCTACTCTAATAGAGTCAGTTTTTGAGACCAGGTAAAGATGCTCATTTTTCATGAAGTTGTCTTTCAACATCAAATATTTATTGATTATATTTGTGCAAGGCACTATACTGGACACTTGGGAGAAAAGAATCAATAGGGGAGGCACGGGGCCTGTTCTCATGGAGCTGCTAAAAGAGAAGAGTATCAAACAAGAAATGACAATAATGCTTTTCCTCACTTTTACCCACAACAATAAAAATCCCCCTCAGAACCCGGAACGGTCACTGTCAAAACCACTCATTTGACAATTAATTGCAAGTTGCCTTGTACAATCTGAAATCATAGATTGTGATAGCTGGAAGAAACAGATGCCTAATGAAGGTCAATGAGGAGACGTCTGCCTGCCTGATGCCGGAGAAAAAATGGATGCGAAGACGGGCGTCTGCCTGTCCCATCTACAATAGATTTGCTCTTTTGACCACCTAGGGTTGATTTCAGGAACTGTGCAGGGCCACTTCCAGACACCTTATTTTTTTAAAAGGTCAGAAACTCCTATCTTTATTTTACAAGGAAAACACAGCCCTCAAATAAAATAGAACGACAAACGAACACCAGCAAATTTATGGTAAGGCTTAACTGGCAGATGTCCAAATATTTAAGTTTGACTAGAAATTTTCAAATTGGGCAAATACAAGGGTCTGGGTCCTTTGAGTTGGGATAGAGGAGAAGGGTACAGAAGGTGGAAAACAGCACCAAAAGTGGAAGCTTAGGCTGCACTGTTTTCTTTGCTACCCTCATAATTTCCCAAAGCTGCTTGTGCCCGTGAATACTATTAAGCGATATTGGGGAGACAGTGGGTAAAAGGAGTTTACGTGTCAATGCACAGTGTATGACAGCTTCCCTTCAGAGAAGCTGAACGTCATCTAATCTGGTAATCACACAGAGTTAGTCTTAACAAAGCCCAGATGTCTCTTCTGAAAATGATATACCTTAGAAACGTCTACATTGGCATAAGCAGGCCACTAATAAGAAATTCTTGAATGCTCTTGAATTTATAAGCAATTTCTCTTCCTTCTAAATTTCAAACTGTTTTTGCATGGCTATGTTTAGAATAGAAAAACAAATTGAATGAAAAAAAAAAAAAATGATCACTCTCCATCATCAGATCACAGCCTGAGCAAGTATCAACAGTCAGCCCCAAACCCTTGCCACTGCCATATGCCCAACAAGGCTAATTTCTGCTCAGGGCAGGAAGGAATTTAATTGGTGTTTCTTTATGGTGTTTCTTTCTTCATTTAATTGATGTTTCTTTTATGGGCAAGCAGTGTAGACTTTCCGTAAGTAAATATATTGGGGATGGGGAGGGGGCGGGTGCAGCAGAAAATACAACAAGAAACACTCTTTTAATTTAGAAAACAAACTGGAAAGGCAATGAAAGCAAATATGAGATTTATGGTGAACAGCAAAGCGGTCATCTGGAATCCTGCACACAGTAGCAAAATTGTTTATCAGGCCCCTGATTGTGAAAATCGGCTGAGCTCCTTCAATAAGAACATACCGTCTTAGAATGGCATCTGACTCCCCCAAACAAATATTAGGCACAAGAGGAAAGAGAACAAACAGTTATGATAACCAGATAGGAAAATTACAAAGTAGCTCTGGAAGCAGAGCTGTAGGGTAAGAAGAAACAAAACAAGAGCCACAGAAGTATAAATAAAAGGAGGGGCTGAGCCACTGAGTCGGGGAATCATTATGTCAATATCTAGGTCTTGCCTCTTGGGCTGGGCAAAGTCCCTGGAGAAGATTCTTCCAAGCTCTTACCTGGAGGGTGAAGCCCTACTGCCAGCATTCTGATGGCTGGGGAAAAGGGCTGGGGGTCTCAGCATCCAGCAGCCATAAGTGGTCTCTGCGGTCTCCAGTTCAGAAACTCTCTATTCTACTCTCTTTAAAGAATAAACCTATCTGCCTATGTTTTCCTCTCGGAGTCTTATGGTTTCTGCTTCTATATTTAGGTCTTTAATCCGTTTTGAGTTTATTTTTGTATATGGTGTCAGAGAATGTTCTAATTTCTTTGTTTTACATGTAGCTGTCCAGTTTTCCCAGCACCACTTACTGAAGAGATTGTCTTTTCTCCATTGTATATTCTTGACTCCTTTGTTGAAGAGTAATTGGCCACAAGTTTATTGGTTTAGTTCTGGACTCTATTCTGTTCCATTGATCTATGTGTCTGTTTTTGTGCCAGTATCATATTGTTTTGATTACTGTAGCTTTGTAGTATAGTCTGAAGTCAGGGCACATGATTCCTTCAGCTCTGTTCTTCTTTCTCAAGATTGTTTTGGCTATTTGGAGTATTTTGGGTTTCCATACAAATTTTTAACTTATTTTTTCTACTTCTGTAAAAAATGACATTGGTATTTTGAGAGGGATTACATTAAATCTGTAGATTGCCTTGGGTAGTATGGTCATTTTAACAATATCTTTTTATTACTGAGTCGTGAGAATTTGTGGTACATTCTAGACACAAGTCCCTTATCAGATGTATGATCTGCAAATATTTTGCCCCATTGTGTGAGTTGTATTTTCACCTTCTTGGTGGTGTCCTTTGAAGCACAAAGCTTTTTAATATTGATAAAATCCAGTGTATTTTTTGTTGTTGTGATATTTGGTTTTGGTTTCATATCCAAGAATTCCTTGCCAAATCCAAGGTCACGAAAATTTATTTCTATGTTTTCTTCTGAGACTTAAAGTTTAAGATCTTACATGTTGGTCTTTGATCCATTTTGAGTTAATTTTTGTATATGATGTCAGATAATTGTCCAAAATCATTTTTTGCATGTGGCTATCCAGTTGTCCCAACACCATTTGTTGAAAAGACTATTTTTCCCCTACTGAATAGTCTTGGCACCTTTGTTGAAAATTATTTGTCCACAGAGATGTGAATTTATCTCTGGACTCTAAATTCTGTTGCAATTGATCTATATATCTATCCTTGTATCAGTACCAAACTGTCTTGGTTATATGGAGAATGTTCCATGTGCACTTGAGAAGACTGTATAATCTCTTTTTGTTGGGTTGAGGGTTCTATACATGTCTGTTAGATCTAGTTGGTTTATAGCATTGTTCAAGTCTCCTATATATTTGTTGATCTTCTGTCTAGTTGTTCTATTATTGAAAGCAGGGTATTGAAGTCTTCAACTTTTATTGTCAAATAACCTATTTCTTAATTTCTGTCAGTTTTTGCTTAACGTATATGGTGCTCTGTTATTAGGTATATATATGTTTTTAACTGTTACATCTTCCTGATGGATAGAAACTGTTATCCTCATAAAATATTCCTCTTTATATCTAGCAACACTGTTTTGTTTTAAAGTCTCTTTTTTCTTGTATTAGTATAGCTACTCCAGATTTCCTGTGACTGGTATTAGTATAGCTGGTATTTGTATAGCTACTCCAGATTTCCTATGGCTGCTATTTGCATGATGTATATACTATTTCAATCCTTTTACTTTGAATCTATTTGTGCCTTTGAATTTAATGTGTGTCCTTTAGAAAATATATGGCTAGATCATATTTTTAGTCTAGTTTGATAATCTCTGTCTTATGACTGGATTGTTTGATCCATTCACATTTAATGTTATTACTGATATAGGTGGATTTACATTCGCCATTTTTGTTTTCATCTGACTTTGGTTTTATTTACATCTGACTTTTTGTTTTCTATATGTCTCATGTCTTTTTTCCTCCTCTATTCCTCATTTACTACTTTCTTTCACATCAAGTGAATCTTTTCTAATGTAGCTTTTAAATTTTTTAATGACTTTTTACTATATTTTTGAGATTTTGTTTTTCTAGCGGTTGCTCTAAGGTTTATCATATACATCTTACCAGAATCAGCTAGGTTAATGAGAAAGAGAGAGAGAGCGAGCAAGCGCAAGCTATATGGTGTGGAATATGTTACCCCTATATAGCTCTACTCCCTAACAATTAAGAGAAGAAAAGAAAAAAGTTTGCAGTTATAGAGTCTTTTATAATTACATAATTACCTTTACCAAAGCTTTTTGTTTGTGTGGATTTGAATTACTATCAGGGGTCACTTGTTTCAGCCTGAAAAACTTCCTTTAACATTTCTTATAAGGCAGGTCTAATAGCAAGAAATTCTCTAAGCTTTCATTTACCTTGGAAAACCTTTATTTTGCCTTCATTTTTGAAACATGGGTTTCTGGTTATAGTGTTCTCGGTTAACAGGGTTTTTTTTTCTTTGAACACTATAAATATGTTATCCCAGCTCTACCTCTGGCCTCCATTGTTTCTGATGAGAAGTGAGCTGTTAACCTTGTTGCGGGTCCCTTGTAAGTAATGAGTCATTTTTCTCTTGCTGCTTTCAAGATTTTCTCCTTGTCTTTGATTTTCAGCATTTTTACTATATTGTGTCTGTTTATGGGTCTCTTTGTGTATATTCTACTGGAATAATGTTGAGCTTACTAGATGTTTTCAATAAATCTAGGAGGTTTTCAGCTATTATTTTTCCAAATATTTTTTCTTCCTTTTTCTTTCTCCTCTCCCCAATACTTCCATTATGCATATATTGGTGTGCTCAACTTTGTTGCATATTTCTCTGAGGTTCTCTTCATGTTTCTTCATTCTTTTTTTCTGTTTTTGGCTTGCATAATCACTATTGGTTTATTTTCAATTTTTCTATTTCTTTCTTCTGCAAGTTCAAATCTACTGTGATTTGAGACACTCGTGATTTTTTTAAATTTCATTTTATTTTTTAAAATAATTGCTATCTATTTATATTCTCTTTTTGATGCAATATTGCCAGCATATTTTCCTCTATTTCTTTAATCATGCTTTTCTTTACTTCTGTGAACATATTCATAATGACTATGTTCAAATATATTTCTGTTAAATCTGACATCTGGTTATTCTCACAGGCAGTTTCTGTTGCCTGTTTTATTTTCCTGTTTCTTTGTATCCCTTTGATTTTCGGTTTGTTTGGTTTTTTTTCTTTCTTTTTCTTCTTTTTGTTTTTTTGCTGGAAACAACATTTCAGATAATCTATTGTAGCATTCTGGGTACTGGTTCCACCTCCATGACTTATTAGTGCTGTTTGATTGTTTGTTGTTTAGTGACTACTGGCTAGATTATTTTAGTGAAAGCATTTGATGTTGATTATCAAGAAGGCACAGCTTTGAATATGCCCACAGTCACCCTGGGAAGACAAGGTATTGGCAGGGCTCTCTTCCATTCTTTCCCTGACCACACCCAGATGTTAAACTTTACTACTTGCAGGCAGATTATGCTACTACTTTCAACAATTCCCAGGGCACAAATTCCTCTATAAACTAATCCAGTCAAATTGTGGCTCCTTCAAAGAAATCATGTACAGGGTCAATGTTTGATATCCATTCTGACCCCAGGGGGTCTCCTTCCAGCTGTCTTATTCCCCCGGTTCTCTCCTGCAAACTAATTGTCCTACGTTATATATCTATTAGATCCATGAATATCCCAATTGCCTTTACCATACCTTGCTGTTCTTGAGAGTGCTCTCAGGCTTAAACGTCTCCATCCTCTGCTGCAAATGAAATCAGTTCCCTTGGGAAGAGAATACCAGATACGCATTTCACAGTCTGCTTCTCACTTCGGGCAAAATCTCAGCCAGGGCTCTGGAGCCAGGAGTGGATTCAGAGGCAAACTTCTCTCTGAGACCCTCATTCCAGGAGTTAAACACTTGAAGGAAGGTAGAGTAACAACCTGAGATGGTCTTAGCTTGATTCTTTTGGCTTGGAACCACCACCTCATGAGCCCTGGCAAGAGTTTTGGATCTCCAATATTCTCAAGCAGGCCATACCCAAGATAGAGCCTCTGGTGCACAAGTGTGCCTTGGTAAAAAGAAAGGAGCCCCCACTTCCCAACCACACTTGCCCAGAATGCAGCCTCAGCAAACAAGCAGCTGGAGGCAGAATGAGAAATGCTGAAGTCCTGCTTCTCCTGGAAGAAAGCCCTCCACCTGGAAGCTGGGAAGAGACGAAACCCTGTGTTCTTGACTTCTTGCATTCTGGAGTAGAGTCTCCACTTCTCTGAGGTGGGAGGGGAGAGGGAGGCCGTAGTTTTGATTTAAGTAACACACTCTTGCCTTTTTTTAACTAGATTTTCATAGATTTTCTTGAATAGATGTTTCCTCCTTTGCTCTTTGCCCTTAGGACCATTTCCAGAGGCTTTGAATAGTTTTCTTTCTTCTTTGGTTGGTTTGCTTTGTTTTTATAATTTTTACCAGGTTCACTACAGAGCTGGTCAGCTGAGCTCCTCACACAGTCATGCTGAAAATCAATCACGCCACTATGTTCTTGATCAAGCAAAGCAAAGGGGGAGCTGGTTGTGACTGAAAGCAGAAAAGCAGTCAAGTACCCAGGATTATCCTCTCTGAAGTTCTTGGTGTGCCCTTGAACAAAGGAGGACAGTTGGGCAAGCCAGGAATAAATGTTTTCACAGTGAAGTTTTTCACCCCATTTTTACTTTAATGTTTTTCATATACATTATTAGTTTTAAATAATTCAGTACACATGTCCTAAATGTTGGTCTGGTGAATAGTAATGGCTCTATCACCTACCAAATAAGGCCACTAACTGCTTTTTTGGCAGGCATAACAGTTTCTTAAACATTGTGATATGGCGAGCAAAACAAGTGGAAATGGAATTATATCTGAAAGGATGGTTTCCAGGGTTGTTCTAGTTTATTAGATCAAAAGAGAAAAACAGATTTCTTTTCTCCTGAGCAGGCTAGAGACAAAATGACCTTCTCCCTGTGCGTTGACAGTCCTGACCATTTGACTGAAGTAATTTCAGCAACAGGGAGCATGCAGTTGTACCAAATGGAAAACAAGCCAAAAGCAATATCAAAATCTTGAGTTCAGCATCCTCCCCGAAAAATCACTGAGACCCTAAACAAAGTGGTACATCATACACGACCTGCTACTACACGCATCACACCTTATTGAATACTTACTGTGTGTACAGCCATTTGCTGGGATATAAGAGCCAATTTTGCAGCCCTGACATATGACCCTTTTAATGTAGCTGAAGAGAGTAGACACACACAGAGACATAGAAAAAGAGAACAAGGCTTTTCAAGTGATCATGTGATAACACAATAAGGACAGAGAATTCAGGACAAAATTTGACTACTGTGGAAGTTCCTTGAAGGGAGAGGTACCCACGCTTGCAATAAACAAACAAGGGTACTTCCTTGAATAGGTGACACATGTGGTGGATATTAAAAAAAAAAAGATTTAAATATGTAACAGTGAGGGAAGATGCTTAGTAGATAGAAAGAACACCTGGAGAGCTAGTCCAACAGCAGCAAATCAAAGAAATAGCTTTTTCTCCGGAAGGAAATAGTATTGTTTCTGAATTATCAATTTCATTTCTCAAAATGTGCCAAGCGCAGCACTTGGGTGAGAGTGGGGAAAATTGGAGCATTTCCATTCCAGATCTCCAAATTCAAGAAAGATTATCTAGCAGGGAAAAAAAAAAAGTTCTGTTTTAATAATTAGTGGAGGTTTGGGTAGAAAGAACCAAGGCATGATTCAGAGAAATTTAGTGGAGTGTGTTAAATGGCTTTACAAATCTCTTTGACTGAATGCAGAACAGACTAGACCCAGCCTGATTTTGTAGTTAAGAAATACAAATTACTTAAGTCACTAGAAGTATTTTCAAATAGAATCAGTTTTTTACTCAATTATTTATTTCAATTGTCTGGAGAAGGGACTAGCTGAGGTCATATTACGCCTAGGAGATCTTTGGATCTAAAACCATATGTTTCTGAAATAAATAATTCTTTCAGAGAAACTTACTTAAACATTGGGCTAATTTACTCTTTTACACACTAATCAAATAGACGCCAATTAGATCTAGATAACTTTTCCTAGAATTAACCTGAAATTAGCCATTTTGTTTGTTGATCCCCAACCCAACTGTTTTTCAAAAGAAAGGAAAAAAATGAATGAATAATTGAGCATAAAACAATAAATATCAAGAAAATGTTCCAAATATTCTGCCTCCCCATCTATTGTCTTCTTCTAACTCTGCTTTCAAGGTGGGCAGTCAAGATCAGCTACTGATGGAAGCCCATCTACTTTTTTTTTTAACATCTTCATTGGAGTATAATTGCTTTGGAATGGTGTGTTAGTTTCTGCTGTATAACAAAGTGAATCCCCTATACGTATACATATATCCCCATATCTCCTCCCTCTTGTGTCTCCCTCCCACCCTCCCTATCCCACCCCTCTAGGTGATCACAAAGCACCAAGCTGATCTCCCTGTGCTATGTAGCTGCTTCCCACTAGCTATCTATTTTACATTTGAACCTAGGGGCAGGACAGGAATAAAGACGCGGACGTAGATAATGGACTTGAGGACACGGGGAGGGGGAAAGGTGAACTGCGACAAAGTGAGAGAGTAGCATTGACATATATATACTACCATCTACTTTTGTTTTTGCATCACTCTTAAGTTGTCTCCCTTCCAATAATCATTATGGTGTAAGTGACACTCCAGGGGAAATCAATTCCTTTTAACTAAATACAAAATCCTCCCTCGAATCATAATTGGGACTTTGTTGATTCTGCTGTTGTCTGAACACTTTGACAGACAGCCGACAGCCACCATCTTGTTTTCACCGAAGTTGAATAGCTTGTCTCCTGCAGCCTTTGGGGAAGATTTGCCAGCCTTTAGGAACTGCCCCCCTTGAGTAGGGAATAATTACAACTACTTAGATATCAGAGTTGCATTTCCTAGAGACTGGCTCCATGTTGTTTTTCTCAAGATTGTTTAAAGGAAAACTCCTTTAAACCCCTAAAGGGATAGAGTCTTTTTCATTTTCTTTCTACTTGGAAAGATGTGACATCTACAGAAAGCATTTAGATTTGTAAGACCCTCAAAAACAAGGATGCCCATGCCCCTGTCTTAGGTCTGGCAAGTATCATGCATGTCTTAGACCTACCGCAAGCAATATTTCTGAATAAATGAAATGAATGGCTTGCACTGAGTTGAACAGATGAGTTAAATTGAATTGGATTGGATTGAAATGAATTGAATTGGACTTCTCTGCACTGACAGAGTAGCTATCATGAAAGCAGAAGGAAGGTAAGGATGTGCCATTCACTAGCTAATCAGGGCCAGAACTCAGCATGATCAGGGAGTCCAGGACCTCCTGGCTGCTGAGGACCAGAGGTTAAGTGATTTCCCAAGGACAGATAGCAAAGTGGGAGCAGAGCAGAGACTCCAGACATAATAGCAGTAAAGACAAATAATTGGGCTTATGTGTACTGTGTAAGTAGAATGACAGGCACAGCTCTAAGTGTCTCACTGTAGCATCTTTTTTACTCCTCATAGCAACCCCTTGGGGCAAGCCCCACTATTACCCACACTTTCAGATAAAGCAACTAGGCATCAAGCAATTAAGTAATTTGCCCAAGGGGCACATCCAGGATTTTTGGACTCAGGAAGCAAGACCCCAAGACACTGCTGTTAACCATTGCAAGACATCATGGGCAGGGAAGAAAAAGAGTTTATAACCACAGCTTAAATAAAAGTTTTAAGAAAGGATAATGACAACAATTTAAGGAAACGGAGAAACAGCAGAAAGGAGGAATTTTTTCCCCTCTGGAGGACGTGCAATTATAAACCTGTTCCAATCTCCTTAATGTAAACATTTTTAAGACATCCAGATTTCACATCTCTTGGACTTCCTGAAGTTTGACCCTGGTAGGATCTGCTGAACCATACTGTACAGAGTGTAGGTATGTCAGGGTTCTAATTTCTGGGAATGTCATAAAATAAAAGGTTTTTTAAAATAATACATAATCTCATATTTATATTTATCTATACTTCATAATCTAAAACATAGCCCCATAATGTTGAAAATGTTCAATTAATGTCTTGGGACACAGAGGCCCTCGTTAGTGCTGGACACCATGTTCATACTATCAGAATGCAGGAATACTGACATGGCGTCATCTCCCTGCCCTGTGTGCACCAAAAGGCCTGTCCACTGCTGAATTTCCTGCTCCCATCAGTGAGGCGTGACTGAGCGCCTCCACTGAACCCTGCACATAGAGGTGCTCTAATCATGCTAGAGAATCAGGACCACACACATGATTCTAATTACTGTATTCTAGTTCTGAAGATCCCAGCTCTTTAGAGTCCCTTGGCTTCCACAAGTTTGTGCAAACCCATCCTTGGTCCCTCACCATGTCTCTGGCACCTTGACGGAAGTCGACAATTTTTCTGGAGAGTTCAGGAAGCAGAGAGAAAGGACAGATGCCTCCCTGCGGGGCAGGCCTGCAGGCCATCTCTGAAACCCTCACGTTCCACCGTCTGATAGGTGTATCACGGGGCAAGGAGACCAAACAGCATCGGGGAAGGATACCAGGACTAGGCGTGAGAAGACCCGGGATCTGGTTCTAATCCCAAGAGCACCTTCTTATTCAACCTAGGAAAATCATCTAACATCTAAGGGCCTCAGCTTACGCTCCTATAAAGTCACAGAACTGAACACGAGAATCCCTGAGCTCACTTCCCTCCCCACCAAACAGCCGGAAAATTTGAGCCCTGAGAATGAACTCTAACTGAAATCATTCAACCCTTTAATAATCACACCAGCTTCATGACGGTCACTGTCCTTCCCAGCCTACCACTTCCAGAGACTCTGACAGCTTTGTCATATGTGATTCTAGGAATCTCACCTGTGCAGTGAAAGTCCTGCATTTTTTGCCAGCCTCTTTTTTCAGGCTTGTCATGATTAAGTGGCAGCAGGGAAAAGCTAAAGGACCAGGTGTCTTTTTATTGACAGCTTGCCCTGTAGACCCTGCCCCGAGAGGAGGAGAAGCAGAGGTTAACAGAGCCCATCAGCCATCCGCAGTTTCCTAGGCTTTAGGTCTGTCAGCAGCTGACATTGTATCCTCATCACTATAGCGAGTGGCACAACCCAGAAGTGAGGACCATTTCAGTGGGTGTGTATGTGTGTGATAATTCCTGGCTTTCCTTTCCTAAGTCCAATATTTAAAACCAAGAGCCCTGGAAATTTGAGGCAGTGGATGGCCTTAAAATTCCTTAAAGATGTGAAGGCTGGGATGGAGGGGAGGCACAGTAACGATTATGAGACAGATGTAACCTTAAAGAAAACAGACCTTTATCTTCTTAAAAATCATTCCATAGTCTACAGATCGTAATTTGGATATTTAATTACATTCTTGTTTTCTGATGCTGCCCAGGCTAAACTTATGTCTGTCCCTAGCTCTTAGAATGTTACACTAAAAGCTTACACTTAAAAACAAAAAAGAGCTTCTGAATAATTACATTATATCTCAGGATTAGCTTTTTTAAATGCCTCCTGATAGCTGAGCAAGTTCCCTCTGGCTACGGACGTAAACCACGTACCCTATTTTTTAGTGATGGTTCAGGGAGGACCCTCTCTCCCCTGAAGAAAACTGCTGCATCTGTTCATTTTATCACCAACACTCTTCGCTTTGTCCTGCCCCTTGGCAAAGTCCTGGCACTTCTACTCCATCTCCCCCTCTCCCTCCCCGCCCCCTCCCCCAGAAGGCAACTCTGGGTGGAGCTCCCTGACATCTGAACCTTGCTTGGAGGGCATGATTCCTTTTAAAACAGACTTTACGGCCATAATGTGTATAGAACATAGTGTTTATATGACTCAAGTAAGTAAGTCACTTAAATGCCTCATGCCCTGAATGTTTCTATCTCAAATCAAAACGTGGATAAAAGGAGGAAGGGAGGGAAGAAGGGGGAGAGGGAAGGAGGAAAGCACTGAGGGAAATGAGGAGAGAGAAATACTACAGCTCTTAGAGAAAAGGATTCCAGTGGGCTAGGCAGATAGACCCCAACATAGCTACTACATCCTTTCATTTTATTTATTTATTTTTAAAACGAGTGATGGTTTTATTGGCAAAATTATAATATATAGGTAGTGTAGGAAGTTATTTCAGATGACAGATTTAGTTGTTTTCCTTACAGCTAAAAGCTGCAATTACCACATTAAAACTTTAATGCAGAATTATCTACATGTGGAGCTTTAGGCTCAGGCCTGGAGCAGCTGTGAAGTGAAAGTGACCACACCATTCTAGTCCTTGGATAGCAGTATATTGCCCTTCACCTTCCACCCTTGTCATCTTCCCAGCTTCCATTGTAGACAATTCCATTAGGAGTGGTACGAATACCTACTCCGTTTCTTGCCAAGATTCCAAAAGATGTACTTGTACAGTCCCCGTTTGACACAGAGGCGCAGGAGAGATTTTCCGGACTCTGCCATGTCCCCTGGGCCGCCAGCTCTGTCTACATCCTTCGTTTTATAAATGTCGAAGTTGAGATTCCAGAGGGCTGAGGCGACCTTCCCCAAGGCCCAGAGCCAGAATTTGGCAAAACCAAGAATGGCACCCAAGGTTTTGGACCTTGATCTTCAGCAGAAGTGAGACCTCTTCACCAGGAGGGACTTTGAAAGTGAGGTGGAGGATTGTAGGTTCAGTTGAGCAGGACAGAAAGCCATTGTAGGCCTGGGAGCAGGAGTGTGAAGTCATGTTTTTGGAGCCTTGGCTTGAAAGTAAGTGTTCAAGACAAACTGGAAAAGAGAGAAACTGGTGAAATGGAGACCAGAACAGAGGCCATTACAGTTATTCGGTCATGAGGTGAACAAGACTCTGGACCAGAATAAAAGTAGAAATGGAGAAGAAAGGGTGGATCCAGGAGAATTTTCCAAGGAAGAAGCAATCGGATTTTGTGGTAATGAGGGTTGAGAACAAGAGACAGTCAAAGACAAACCCGACTGTCGTAACCATGGAGGCTGACTCGCTGTTTCACAAGCTGGTAGTCCCTCTGTGGCCCCATTCCTAGAGAAAGCCAAGGCCTTCCCCCACCCCTCCATTAGGAGGATGGCAGTTCCATCAGCAACATCAGAAAGGCACCAGCTCATTCCATTGCCAGCCAAGAACATGCACACGTAGGTCTGTCAGTCTGTTCCCAGCTCTTTTTTTTCCATCTCGAAGGTACAAAGGAAAATGCTCAGAGTGTGCTTTAGGCAAAGCATATTTTATCCCAAAGCTGAGAAAGAAAAAAGCTCACCTTTCACGCCATCAGTGCCAGGATTCTGAAAGCACCAAGAAATGGATAAAAGAAAACAAGCTGCAGCAAGTGTTCTGATTCTTTAGTTAGGAGCAATTTGAAGTGGCATGCATGTCGCCTGGCTGAGCAGGCATCGGGGAGGAGAAATACAAAAGGAGATTTGATTGAAGTGCTTTGGATGACAATTTTCTCAAATAAATAAATCACTGGAAAAGCATCCCGTTCAAGAAAAAGTGGGCTCATTTTTGTCCTGAAGACACAGATCACGAAAGGATGAGGCAGAGAAGAGATGTTACCTTATGGGTATTTTTCTTAAGGGAAAAAGACCTCTGTTATTAAGAATGAAAGACTTGGGGATTTTGATGTGGTGGTCCTCAGTCTTCCTGCGATGGACTTTGATGTTGAAGTTTAGATAGCTATGCATGTAGCTCTGCCCCTGAGCTGCATTTTTCATATGCACTGAGGCACTCAGAATGACAACTTGAAGGCAAAGGAAGTTATTGAAGAGTCTACCACTGATACCCAGAACTCCAGGAACATGTATGCAAAAGCTCTCACTGAATATCTAGAATATAGTAGATACCCCCCAAAAGATTAGTCCCTTCCTGCACTGTTCTCAACTATAGTGATGCACAGGGCTAAGGCTTTTAGAGACATCAAAATAGCCCAGATTTCTGTTCCTAATGGTTCTTTTAATTCATAACAATAGCTAACATTTACAGAGTACTTGACAGTTTGCAAAGCACTTCGACAGGCATTATCTCATTTGATTCTCACAATGTGCAAGTATTTCAGTCCATTTGGGCTGCGATAACAAAATACCATAGACTCGGTGACTTAACAAACAACAGAAATGCATTTCTCACAGCTCTGGAGGTTAAAAAGACCAAGTTCAAGGTGCTGGCAGATTCAGTGTATGATGGGAACCTACTTTTTGGTTCACAGCACCTTCTCACTGCATCCTCGCATAGTAGAAGGGGCAAGGTATCTCTCTGGGGCCTCTTTTATAAGGGCACTGATCTCATTCATAAGGGCTCGAGCTACCCTCGTGACCTAATCATCTTACAAAGGCCCTACCTCCTAATACCATCACCTTGGGGGTTAGAATTTTAGCATGCCAATTTAGGGGACACAAACATTCAGATTATAGCAGTAATACAGAGGTTATTATTCTGTACTGATGAGGAAACTGAGGGTCAGAGAGGTTAAATGATTTGCCCAAAAGTATACACTTTAAAATGAAAACAGAATCTGAATCCAAGGTTGCTGTGAAGACCAAAGGTAGGTTATGTAAATTACTCAGTCCGGTGTCTGTTACATAGATGCTGCTCAATAAATAGTACCACCTATATACCACAACACACAAGAACTTCACCAGAACAACTTGTCAAATACTTTAGCAATTCTTCCTTCAAAGGGTGACCATGCAAACAAAGTAGAATAATTTGGTTCATAATTACTCGCTGTCTGGAAGTCTCAAAAGGATTTCTAATTCCTGCTAATTTATTAGGCAAAGAAGAAAAACCCAGATTCACCAGTGTCTTCCTGGAACATTGCAATGCATTTTGCTCTCATATTCTAATACTCAATTAACATATACTGAGCATAACGTTGGTGTAGAACGTAGAAGGCGGAAGCACAATGGAAAGGAAACCAAGATTTACCCAGCACCTACTATACGTCAGCAACTGTGATTAGCCCAAAACAACCTCGCGAGACAGCTGGCATTAAAGCCTCTTGGTACACAAGACAGCGATGCCCAGGAAGACTGTAAGATTTGTCCATGGTGTGACTGGTGCATCACTGAGCCAAGATTTGACCCCAGAAAGTGTGTCTGCCTCCTAGTCCATCCTATTTCAACTGTAGCACAGACCTCTTGATTCTAGAAATTGCTAGAATTCTACTGAGTGCTACTTAACCCCACCAAATTCTCTAGCTCTTTCAAGGACATAATGTTACATCACTGCATCTATATAATTCAAAGTGCCAGGTTCCCTGCTGACTTATGTTGAAGTGTCAGGTAACCACAAAAGGCCACCTGGTCCAAGGACAGAAAGCAGAATTCTTTAGTATCATCTTCAGAGGGCCACAGTACATTTCCCCCCAGTTTTGATTCACAAGGGATTCCACTATCATCCTGATTTAGAAGATGAAATTCTACACCTAGAGCACAGCGCTGTAAGGGTTTCCTTCTTCACTGAGCCTCTGTATGTGTTGCCGCAGCTGTGTGCTGTGATCACGTTCTCTCATTTAATCCTCACAGTGACCCCAGGATGTAGAGAGTATTATTAGACCCAGTTTGAAGATGGGGAAACTGAGACTCAGAGAGGTTGCACGACATTCCGGCTCACACAGGTTTAAGCCCTGAGTCTGGGCTCTTTGTTCACTTTTTACTTCTGTCCACTTTTTTGATGTTGAAAATCATCTCTTACCATCATAACAGCTGCAAAGGGAGGGTGCCCAAGGGCAATGTGTGTTGCCTGGGATTTCAGTGGCAATCTATTATAAATGTTTACATAATATTTGCACAAGAATCTGGGAAGATAATTCAGTGCTAACAGATTTGGTCAAACAAAACAAAACAAACCAGTGATTTTAAATGTGCCATTGGAAAAAAGGGAGGAAACTGTGCAGGTGTGAGGTAGGTAGAATTGATGGGTTAGAAAGGAACATTAAGGAAATGATTTAGGCTTTCAGCATGAAACTTACTGGAAAAAAAGAAGGTGATGGGAATGATAAAAAAAAAAAAAACACCAAAATAAAAACAAAACAATTAAAAAAATAAAAAACCCAAACCAAAACCAGAGGATGCTTCTTATCTGAATGTTTGGCCAAATTATGCATTATTTGCTTATGGAACATTTTCCAATATATATAACCTAAATTTCCTCAAATTCCACCAGCATAGTAGAAACAAATCATATCGTAGTAACAGTAAATTATAAAGTATCTTATTTCTTGCCCAACTCCCTCACTCCCTTTACAAAGTCAGCTTTCACTTCGCCTGTAAAGGGTCCCTGAGATACACTGGCAATTTCTGGGGGAGGATCACATGTGGTCAGATGTGGTCCTCTGGTTCTGGCCAACTTGCCAACGTCCACTGCCCATGAAGTCACTCCATATGATGCCTCTCCAGTCCCACTGCTGCCACGAAGAGAGCCATGGGGGTGAGGATCCACTGTCTCTCATGGGCAATAGCTCATTAGTTGCACTGAGAAGAGAGAACTCTTACTTCACTACGTCCCATTCAGCCGGCCGTGAACCAAAGCCTCCTGTGTTGGCCACTGTCCTTGACACACCCTAAGCCTGTCTCCATCTCCCCCAACTCCTCCACTGCCCCTCCACTCCTCACCCCTCCCGTGGAAAAAGTTCCCTCAACTTCCACCTAGAGTCCCTCCCTTCAGGGTGCTCAAACACCATCCACATTCTTGGGAGAGGTTAAAGATCTTCCTGAGTTTTCCCTGAGCTGACTGCTTCCAGGCATTCCACACACAAATCAGGTTCCTAGGGGCATCCTCTTCTCACTCAATCATCCATCAAGTCAGCATTTTTAAAGACATGTCCCAAAGCTACTGGCCACATCTACTCATCAACTAAATTCAAACACTTCCAAATCTCTAAATGTTAAAATCATCTGGATCCCATACATCTGTACGTCACCCTAGCTCTTAGTGAAAGGCTCAGCAATATTGCTAAGTGATGAAGTTGCGGTGCCGCTTCATAGTTTCCTAAAATAATCCCATACCTTTCCTTTGCACTGGGTTTTTTTTCTCTCTCTCTCTTCACTATAGTGGGTGAGTACTGCTGTGATACAAAACAGAGCCCATGGGAGTAGTCAATAAAAATGATAACATGGGATCAGGAGAAAAGTTGAGATGAAATAATTCACTTCTAAGAAAGGTCAAGCAAAATAAACAGTGAAGGTGGCCACAGGGGCACATATGCAAAGAAATTTGAAGAACAGAATGAGAGCGAAGATGACATACATCATCTCCTCGGTGGTATAGTCAGTCTAACTCATTGGTACACATTTATCAAGTGCTCAGTAGCACTAAACCTTTTTTCTTCCTCTTCAGTTGCATTGCCCAGATGCCCCAGTTATCTGGAATAAAACTCTACTCTTTAGAACTCTGGTTAGTCCTCGGCACAGGTGAACAGGAGCACCTGCTAGTTTGTATGGGTCAGACTGAATTCCAGAGGAGCAGATGGTAAAATGATTACCCCCGTATAAACTAATTTTTCTTCGCTTCTACTCTGTCATCCGTGCACTATTATTATGCAGACACTCAGTAGAGGCAGAGAACGCCAAATCAAATGAAAGGTGTTAGCAGGTGTGTCCCATCCAATAGAGGAGTTCCTTCAATGACACCAGTGACAGACCAGAGATGCAAAGGGGTGCGTGTAGTGGCGATAGAAGGGGTTGCTTTGATTTGGAAACATCATCCTGGTAGCCTGGAAGGGTGAGTATTAAACATAGAAGCTGCATGTGCCAGAGGTGCCCTCAGTGATTTTTAATCTAAAACCTGTGAACCTTTTTCTTGGCCTGATTGTGGGCCGGCAGCCTCCAAACTCTGACCAAGCCAACAATAACAATCCTAGCTAACACCAGTTGGGCGTTCACAAAGCACCAGGGCCATGTTTACCTAGCAGTAGTTGAAAAGAGAAAAGAACCCCTCTCCTCCCCAAGCTCTCCTTCCTCATGTGTTTCTCTTACTCCTAGAGCTAGTTGGACTGAAAATGACTCCACCCTTATCAGTCTCAGACAGAAATACAATAGGGCAGAGTGACTGTTCCTCTGTTTGCTTTTTGGCTTCTAATTGAAGTCAACAAAGCAGATATTGGGGAAGGAGGCCAGAATCTTGAACTAAGAACATTACTCTAAGACGTACGGTAGCAAAATGTGGTCACGTGAAAAGCTATTGGTGACATAATTGGAGGTTATAAAAAAATTCTAGGGCTTCCCTGGTGGCGCAGTGGTTGAGAGTCCGCCTGCCGATGCAGGGGACACGGGTTCATGCCCCGGTCTGGGAAGATCCCACATGCCACGGAGCGGCTGGGCCCGTGAGCCATGGCCGCTGAGCCTGCGCATCCGGAGCCTGTGCTCCGCAGCGGGAGGGACCACAACAGTGAGACGCCCGCGTATCGGAAAAAAAAAAAAAAAAAAAATTCTAGCTTGCTTTTCCAACTACCACGTGTTAGGCCCTGTGCTAAGAACTTTACATGCATTCACAACACCTCATTTAATCTTCACAACATGCTTATTAGGAAGCACTATTTTTATCCTCATTTTACAGAGAGGAAAACTCATGTTTAAAGGATACATAGCATATGAATAGCATAGCAAAGACTGAGACCCCGATCTGTCTAGTGCTAAAGCCATGCCCTTAACCTCACCAGGTCGCTTCTGAGCCATGTGTTTGCTGGAGCCTTCGAACTCATCATGGTGTCCTGCCTCAATCTCATCCCTCCCACCCATCGCCACAGAGCAGCAGAGGGTACTTCCGAAACTCAAGTCTGACCATTTCAAAGCTCTGCTTAAACCCTCTCCGGGCTCCCTGTATACCCGAAATTCCCCAATACAGCTTAGCAAGAGCCTTCCTGAGTTGACTCTTGCTCACATACAGCCTCAGTTCTTACACATTCCTCACGCTTCTGGTCTACCCACGGTGATTTTTCCTGCAGTTCCTGGAAAATGCCAAGTTTCCTCTTCTTTGCAAGTCTCAGAACAAGAAGCTCCCCCTACCAAAATAGTCTTGTCCCTCCCTCCCCTGTTCTGATTACCTATTTTATTTTAATACAAATACACCTACAGGATTTGGTACAGATTCACCTCCTCTCAGAAGTCTTCAAGATCCCACAGGCTCCATAAGCTGCCCCTTTTTCGGGGGTCCTAGAGCCACCCCTGCACCTGTGTCACTGCACATACCACACCAAATCACTTTTCTTTCTAACCTCTAGATTGGGTCCTTGAGAGCAACAACAGTACCTTATTCATTGTCTTAGCCCCTGAAGTTGGCACCATGACTGACATAAACCAGGTCTTCCGTAAATCAACAGAGCAAGTGCGGAAACCTCAGTGCTAAAAGCCAACTCTTACTAATGATGCAAGGAGGGCAGGAGGTCCTGACAGAATGGTTTTGTTTCCCTTTTCATGATATAAGACAGCATGATTTAAGGGGGTTCTGTCTCTAGAGCTGTGTCCTACTGGAATGCATGTGTTTCAAGTCCTAGTTTCAAGTCCCAGCTGTTACCAACAATTCCCCAAAGTGAGTCCTCATCAAGAGAAGCTTTTCCCTGTCATTTTCCTCTCATCTTCACAGCGACAGCCCCGTCTTTGTTTTCACCCCAGCACTTACCTCAAATTACAGTCATCGCATCCTTTAGATTTCACAGTCCACACAAACCGGGACCATTGTCAACCCGGTTCTTCCCTCTTTCCACTAACCTGGAACACTGTCTGGCACATAGAAGATGCTCAATAAATACATGCTGAGTGAATGAATGATCTACCTCTTTGAACTTGGGGTGAGATAATGATGAATATCACTGGTGATTGGCATGTTTCCCATGTATAAAGTGCTGGGTTCAGAGCTGGTGTTCAAAACATGTCTGGAGGTATTAAGGAGGTGCATCTGGCTGCAATAAACTCTCTCTGCTCTCACCCCTCCAGAGGTTCTGGTTGGGTCCCGTGAAGGGCCATGCCGTGGCCAAGTCTTTTTTCCATCTGCCCTTCTTCCTGTAAGCCAGGTGCTCTCCACTCACCACTCTGTGGTTGGAGGGGGCCGTCTGCTTCCTGTGTGCCTCCTGTCCCCTAGAACTGGGCTTCCACTGGATCATTCTTTAAGAGCAGGAAGAAGGATGAACAAATTTGTCCACCAAATGACTTAAATCAAATTTTAGTCCTTTGTGTCTCAGCATTAGATAATGATACTTTTTCTGTATATCTGTATATCTTTCAAAGGATCCTTATTCCTTTGTGTCATATTGTTTTTACCACAATCAAAGGCCTGTTTGATCACTGTAACAGCATTCAGCTCTGAGCCCAGTATGCTTTTAATGCACCCTCCCCCACACAAGATTTCTGCTTTGATTGGAATTCAGGGCATCTCAGCTTCCCCAAGGCAGAGTGAAAAACCATCCCAACTTCTTACTTCTTCAATAATATAAAAGTATTATGATTGTTGCTATCATCTTTATTACCCTTTCCAAGACATCTTCACAAATATGGTCCCCTTTAAGTACTCTTTATTGTTTAGAGTTGTGGCAACCTAGACTCAGAAACAGTAACTCATTTTCCCTAGGTCACATAGCTGTTAAGTATTGGAGCCAAAGTTTAAACATGGGACTCCAAGCTAATGTGCAAACCTGCTTGTTGATTCTTTTTTTCTCTGAAGCACTTCCCCAAAGGCAAGACTGTGGTTTATAAACAAAGGAAAATAGAGCAGGCTTGTTCTGACGCATTATGTCCAAGCGATGCATTAAGAGAATATTGTCTTGGTCTAGAATGAACGTATGAGTCCACAGAGGCTCCCCAGGATGCAGAATTGATTGTTCTTCAATCACCATGTTTAGCATTTAGGTAACACTCGGCCCTGTGACGTGAGACTCAGCAAAGCTTGCATAAGTGCAGGTGGTTGTACTGGCAATGTGGTAATGCTAGGGTTACAAAGTTATTTGTTTGCACAGTGGTCTCTGCGCCACCCTCTGGTAACCAAGAAGGGAGGGAAAAAGATGGATTTGCTGGAAAGCAAGTCTGCAGCAAGGGAGGCATGAGAGCATAACAGCCCTGCTAACTGGAACGGCAGCATGCTTTGCTGCTGTGACCCGGGATCTGGGGAAATGAGCTCTTAACCAGCTCTGCCATAGCTCTAAGCCTTAATTAGTCTATCTTCTAAATGGGAGTAAAAGGCTCACTGAGACCACTCCCAGGTCACTTGAGAATGACAGGAGATTAATGGGTGTAAAACATTAAAGGCGCTTTGCATGTAATCAAGGGAAAGGCAGAATTTACTGCCAGTAAGTCTCGCACCTGTGTCAGGACCTGTGTACCTGAGCTCCGAGGGCTTCCTCGGAGGTCCTGGGGTCCTCTTCTGCACAGGTTTAGTTCAGAAACCACCTCCCACAAAATGTCACTGTCATATAGGAAACCAGCAGCCATGTCTCTAATGAAACTACTAGTTCAATTAAGAGAAGTTGCTGGGGGTGGGAGTGGACCAAATGAACAAACTCATGTTCTCACAGGCCCTATTTAGTTATCCTCTAGTTAAAGGGGGGGAAAATACATTTAGGCAAAAGGAAAACCAATTTTTAAAAAGCTTGAATTGTTTTTGATTTCAATCTCATCTCCTAAACTGCTAAGTTAACATCAGCTCTCTCCCTGTCTGTGTGAATCCGCAGCTTCCCAGAACATAAGGTGGGAATGCAGCGGGATGAACTGTTTTCACAAATAATCATCCTTTTAAATTCCGGCACTGACATAGTTTTCTGGAGAGAAGTCCTTTATGTGTTACGTTATGTGTCAGTAATAAACCAGCATAACCTGACAGATAATGATATGAATGTCCCCAGGCTATGTCTTATTTTGGTGATGTTTTTCCAGTGCAAGGCAACCACATAATAGAATTCTATATGTATGCAGACAAAAAAAAATAAAAATAAAAATTCCGGCACTGACGAGACAAGGACTCACAGAAGCTCAGAATGTAAACTTCCCAGGGCTCAGCCTCTTCTCTCCCCAACATCCCCCCACCTCGGGCCTTCCAGACTTGCACAGAGCCATAGACAGGCCATCTACAGATTTCCAACCCGTGCCTTGTCAGGAGAATAAGCAATGCGTTCAAATGGCTTAGCCCTGTCAGGCAGAACTGGCTCTGGGAGCTGCCAGCCTCACAGGCCTGGAGGCAGTGGCCTCCCCTCAAGGTCACCAGTAGCTAAGGCTGGTGATGAAGGGCACCCTGCCCTCAATGCCTCCATCCCCAACCCTTACATCACAGCTCCCAGAGTGCTGTCCCGCCTCCCTCCTTCCTGCTGTTCCAACGTGGTCTACCAACCCTCCTATCTTCTTCTCCTCTCACATTCCTGGGGGCTTTTCTTTTCCTCTCCGATTGCTTTCTCCCAACAGGGCATTTGGGATTTGTCTCAGGAATAAAGGTTCTCAGGGCTGGATCCCTAATGGCCTATTTGGCATTAATGCAGCTTTCAAACACACAGCATGACCACCAGTTCATCCAGATACTTGGTGCAACTCAAAAACCTAAATAAAGCATGCTTCACAATAACAAAAGCTGGTAGGAGCAAGAAGGATTTACCATCTCCTTTACTTAGTTACTATTGGGAAGTTTCTCTCCCCAAAATAAAAACACAGTGGCAGCCAGCCTCTGCTTCTAGTGGTTTTGGGCGGGGGTCCTCTCACCTGGTGCTCTCGTGCATATGCTCACCAAGGGGTCTCCGACTTCTACTTACAGATTCCAAAGACAGGGGCTTCTCTACCCTATCAATGCATCTTTATATGTTTAGCATTTTGTTTTGAAAATATTTAAGTATTCAAACCTGTGCAGAAAGTGACATAATAACTCCAACGTCCCTAAGACTCAACTTCAACAATTATCAATAAATGGCCAACCTTGTTTCATCTAGGTCCCCCCACTCCCCCCAAATCCTCCTCTACTATATTATTTTAAAGAAAATCCCAGACTATTATTAATTACCCATATTTTCATCTGTATTTTATTGGAAAAAAGTGACATTTTCTCTTACCCAACTTTGCCTCCTTACTACGATACATATACATTATCCTGAAGTACCTTGGGCATACGGATTTGTAGTTTTGTGAACGGTAACGTAACGATTAGCAGGGGATTTTTCTCTTTGCTGGACTTGAGGACTCCAGTGGAAGCAGGCTCACACACCACCCAAGGCTTCAGCTCATTTTCTATGAGAAGTGACACCATGAAGTGAAGAGAATGTGTAAGAGAGTCTCCTCCCTGGATCCCTAGCACTCAGACGCTGTGTTACCTTAAGTAAACTGCTTTATCCTTCGCTTCCTCCTCTATAAATTGGGAGTAATAGAACCTGCCCCCCTTACTTCACCAGGATGTGAGAAGCCCATGGGGAGAGCCACACGGACTCACTTTGTAAAGACAACGTACTGTTCAAGTGTAGGATGTAATTACTAAGAAGAAAAAGAAAAGACACGTTGCAGAAGCCGAGCTCAGTGGGCGTGTGTACAGAATATGGAGAATTTCCCTGCCAGCTCTCCTGTTATGGCTCCTGGGGCCTTCTGTGCAAGCTCGTAATGGATGCTTGCTGAGGAGTCGTGGGGAGTGCCAGCTGCCAGACTGTGTTGGGAGAGGCCTCCCTGCTGACGATCTGGATCAATAAACCTGCCACCCTGGGCACTGGCTGTCTCCTCCACTGCGTGGAGGGTTCAGACACAAAAGCCACCAGAAAAAGTGTGTTTGTCACCTTCTGCTCTTTCCCCTGGGAGAGAAGAGAAATCGTCTAATAATAATGCTTGCCGCTGCCAGAGAGAGACAAAGTGACCAGCTGAGCAGCAAGGAGATGATGATTCTTTCAGCAAAAACTATGATCAGTCTGCATTTGAAGACCAAAGGCATTTTAAAGGCAAAACACTCGGGGAGAACAACGGTCAGTGGATTAAAACAAAAATTCCCCTCACCTGTTTTCTTCACAGGGCCGGCCAAAAAAGAACAGGAGGCAGAACAGGCACTGCGAAGGGATGACATAATGGTTGATTATACAATAGCCCTTTGTCTGTCAGAGAAGCGTCCTGGGGCTGCCATTCTCTCTGACACTCAGAACAGGGGTTCTCCTGTGTTCTAATGATTGGATAAGGACAAGACAGTGACAAATAACTAATCTGGACAAAAACAAGTCCCTGGGGGCTTCTGCCTCCAGTTAAGCTACATGGCCAAAAGCCATATGTGATGCAGACTCGGAATCCCATTTTCTTCTTTTTTTTTAGTTAAAGAAATCACCATGTCTTCATAAGGGTAGGCTCAACTGCTATTAACAAGCAACCTCCCCAAATCACAGTGGCTTAACATGACAAAAATTTCTCTCTCCTTCCAGCAAATTCTGGCTGGGTAGCTCTTTCGCTCAATTCCATTTCCAGAATTCCATACAGCCCCACCAGGATGCGGGGGCCTGGAAATGTTGTTCCTGGCTGGGCAGCCATTTCCCGGCAACCACTCCAGGCCATGGGAGGGTAGCACAAGGAGGTGGGCCTGGTGATTCTGACAAACCCTGGTATGTCTGGAAACTGTACAGAATTTAAATTGCTGGGAGGGGGGAACTGACTGAAAGGTGTTTATGATCACCTGCTTTGTGTGAAGATCTAAACCACCTGCTATAAGGGAGATCAAGGGAGAAAATAGGACCCTTGATCCTCAAGAGACTTAAAACCTAGTGAGGGTGACAAATGTGCAATCAACTAACAACTAACTAGATGTTAAACCTCCTCCCATTCCGTTTTCCTTGAATTGTGCCAGCTACTTTACTTTTACGGGATATTGACGAATGTCATATACTTGCCTGAAAATAAATGATTTACAAGACAAATACTCATCACAGAAATGTACACTGAAGAATTTAACGAGCAGAGGCAGTATATTAAGTGGTTAAGGATCAGCGTTAGGGACAGACCGCCTGCGTTCAAGTCTTGAGTCTGCTACTTCCAAAAATGTATCTGCTTTGTGCTCAGTTTTCTCGCCTATAAAATGAGGGTGGAGATTGTCCCTACCTCATGGGTTATTGAAAGGATTAGATGGATTATAAAGGTAAAACACTTAGAACCGTGCTTTGCAGGGAGTAGGCACCAAGTTAATGTTGGCTGTTGTTACTGAGTAATGCTGTATTAAATATAAAGGGTGTAGACCACATGTAAACATGAGAATTCTTGAATGACTCGGTTTGCAACATGCAAATTCTGCTCCCAAATGCACTCTTCTTGGCATTCTCCTCCTGCAACTGTCCTGGCCTGCCTCTCAGGCACTCCTGCATGCTTTGCCACCTATGTAGCCCACTGCCCTTATCCTAGACAGCCTCTTTTCCTTACTCCTTATCTCTGCTCCCACCTGAACAGATTTGTCCTGATTTCCTAGGAGAAGTGGAAACATTTTTTTTTTTTTTTTACTGGATGATATTTTATCCTTTTCCTAACTTGAAGTTTTAGTTTCATTTTCCTAATGTGGCAGAATGGCTTCCCCTATCCCCATCATGGTGGTGGGAAGGAGAAAGCCCTTAATTTCTAAGGGATTAGAGAGGCCTTCTCAGAAGAAGTGACACTGAGCTGTGTAGGTTTGTGTCAGGTGCAGGAAACTTTTTGTGACTGGTGGTTTTCTCTTTATTTGACCGGCTCTCAGTATGTCTGGTCTACATATCCAAAACTAGACTTGCCCCCTTCCCCCAACTGTCCTAATTGTCCCTTTGGTCCTAACTGTCCTTTTGTTACCCACCTGGCACATATTAGGTTATAAATGTTTAGAGTAAATGTATCAATGACTTTTCAATGTCCTGCATCTATTTAAGCATCTAACTTTTTCTGAGGTTAATTTGAGCTTTTATTTGCAAGTATAACTTAACTACAGTGGCTTGCAAACTCTTTTGACCTAAAAAATACATTTTACATCACAATCCAACAAACACACACACATATGTGTGTATATATATATATATATATATATGCGTGTGTATATATATATATGTGTGTGTGTCTATATACATATATATATCTGAAACAAAAGTGTTGCCAAACGTCTGCCTAACACGTCTGCCTAAGAACACTGAGTGTTCTTTTTTTTAAGACTTTTTTTTTTTTTTTGGCAGTTTTAGGTTTCTAACAAAATTGACAGGAAGGTACAGAAATTTCCCATTTAAACCCCCTCCCCACACAAGGCATCTGGCTTTTGACTCTTTTAACTATCTCTGGTGTATATCCCCTCATCATCATTCTCACTATGACAGGTACCTTTGCCTTTAGGTCATGATTTTTCCCTCCGTGCGAGGCCAGGCTCAGTGTTCTCAATAACACCCGACACTAGCCGTGCAGGTCTCCTTACCCTCCCTCTACAGCGTGCTTTGCTCTGTTCCACTTTCATTTCTGAAAGCCCTTATGCTTAGCTTCTACACAATAGATTCTCGGCAGGAGAAATTACACATGGGACATAGTCAACACTTAACGATCCTCCTCAGCCCTTTGCCTGCTTTATGACCAGATCCAAAGGTGCCAAGGTTCTAGGCTGGGTTTAGCCAAATAGAGCAGAGCAAGGGGTGAGGGAAGCAAAATGCATGTGAGACTTGGAAGCAAACACACTTAGGTATTGACAGGTACTGAAGTGTCCAGGTAAGGAATGTGTACTCAACATATAGCCCAATGTGCATTTCAAAGCTGCAGTGGGAGAGAAGAAAGAACTCCATCTCTGAAGGCAGAAATGCCTTGAATGAAACATATCTTTGCTGCTAAATAATTTTGTGAACTGGGCAAAGTCACCTAATCTCTCTCAGCCTCATTTTCCTCACCTGGAAAACTGGAGATCGTTGTTTTTACACTGTAGGACTACAAAGTAGGCGCATAAAACTCTCCACACTGTGTGCTTGTCACATAGTACATTTCCAATAAAGTTTAGTGATCACTAATAAGAATTCTGTGATTTAATATTGTCCATCAGCTTTCATCTGAAAATCAAACAATTTCTTTTGTAACATTATAGATGGATCAATTATTCTCCAATAAGTAACTGTTAAACACCTATTATTTTCAAGTCTCAAGATAAATGAAACACAGAGCCTACCCTCCTGGGGCTAATTATAATGGAGTAAAATAGGTCCACAAATGATCACAGCAGTTAAGATAAACGCCGTAAGATGGTATGTGCAAGGCCACAGGAGCGCTTCCAAATAAAGGCTTAGCAGAGCCTAAGGAGGTCAGAGACCAGAGACACCTGCCCAGAGGAAGTGATAGTGGAGACGAATTTTAAAGGAAGGGAAGAAATCCCCATGAGAACTAAAAAGGAAGGCCATTTTAAGCAGAGGAAACAGCATGTGCAAAAAGCAGAGAAAAGAGTAGCATGGGGGCTTCCGTGGTGGCACAGTGCTTGAGAGTCCGCCTACCGATGCAGGGGACTCGGGTTCGTGCCCCAGTCCGGGAGGATCCCACATGCCGCAGAGCGGCTGGGCCCGTGAGCCATGGCCGCTGGGCCTGCGCGTACGGAGCCTGTGCTCCGCAACAGGGGAGGCCACAACAGTGAGAGGCCCGCGTACCATCCAAAAAAAAAAAAAAAAAAGAGTATCATGTTGCATTCAGGAAACAGCAGGCAGCTTGAGGACTGGGAGGAAAAGCGGAAGCCAGATCACACAGGGCTCATTCACAACCTTCCTGCTGAAGAGCCTGAACTTTATTCTATGGGTAATAAGGCGTCCCTGAAAGGAAAGGATGGGGCAGGATTTGCATTGCGAACGTTTTCTTTACATGTTGTAGAACGTGGACTAGAGCAATGCTTTCCAACTTTGTTCACATCATGGCACACACAGACTTAGGCAATGACGGGATGGTTCCAGCACTGCCTAAGGTGAGAGGCTATCCTGGTGCCACACAGCTGCCCAGGGGGCTGAAAGGGTTTGCACACATATAGCGTCCTTGTAGCCCACCAGTGTGACGTGGCACATGGGTTAGGAAGCTTTGGATTAGAGGAGAGGTTAGATCATCAGGCAAGAAATGTCTCAGGAAATAAACTACACTGAGGTTGTCTGGGCAAATCCTAATGAGCGAAATGTGGGTAATGGCCAGGGGCATAGATTATGTGTCAAGGATGTTGCTCCATGCCCGTGGGCCTGGGGTTTGGTGGGGTTTAATAAAATGCCGCTTTCCACGGCATCAAACCTCCTAAAGAGCCAGATGGGATGAAATATATCTTTCTTCTTCCTTAATAATTTCAATCTGTATCTCTGAAGAAAACCCCTGAATGGCTGGATCAGTCCCCAGCCAAACTGTAAAATAAGTGAGGTTTATCCCGGGAATCTTGTCTTCCTCACCTTCATCCCTCCCTATGCACCCACATTCCAACTGTAAGAGTTCTCTCTTTCCCTCCTCCTATCACACCTGGCTCTGCACCTCTGATGCAGTCACTCATCCAGAGCCCTAAGTGTATCACTGCACATCGCCTCCCTGGAGTAACTGCATGTCAGGTGGCATCTTATTAGTAAACGTGAAGACTTGCTTCCTTTTCAAGCTATTTCAGGCCTTAAGGCTAAGGAAGAAGAGGTGGGCAGGTAGAGAGCCTTAGCTTCACACTCCTGAAATCACACTAGGAAGGTGTCTCTAAAAACACCTGTATGGTATTTAATAGTTACCAAATATTCCTTCATTTGGCCTTCCTAATAACCTGGTCAGAAGGCGAGCAGATGGTGATATGCCCATTTTACAGGGGAGAAAACTGAGATCTGGAGGGGTTCCAAGTGATGTGCTTAAGGCCACCCAGTTCACTCTCTGGGTAAATTCTAGCTTGCTGAATGGCTGGGGGGAGGAGTACCCTCAGCTTGCCATGAACCTCTTCTGCATCAGTGTTCTTCAACTCCCATTTCCACTTGGAAGCAGACGAAACCAACCAGACCCCCACAGTGAATCGAGGTCAGTACATCCAGACGAACCTCCTCGAAGAGTTTTGTTTGTCCGCCTGGCGGCCTTGGGTCCGGCAGCTCCCAGCTGGCTGGCAGGGGAGTGCAGCTCACGAGGACAGAGGTGCTTTGTCCCAAAAGACTGAATGTATCAGTGTTGAGACTGAGACGGAGCGTTTGGGGGGTGGGAACCAACAGGCACATTGTTAAGAGTTGGCTTGTAGAGGCTGATCTTTCTGAGAAAGCAGAAACTTTGTTTTCCTCATTTAAATCTTTTCTCTTTATTTTTTTCTCGGCCTCCTGACTTTTGAAGTTTAATTGTCAATTTCTGTTTTTCAAGCACAAAAGGGGAGGTGTCTGGCCTTCTAATCTATGAGGTGACCTCAAGTGGGCTTTCTTGAGACCACAGCCCTTTCACTGATCTTAGGAAATAAGGCATCCGGTCTCAGGAGGAATGGGGTGGCAGCAGGTGGTGGAGAAAGTGAAGGAGGGGAGCTTTCCAATGTAACATGATTGAGGTTATAAATACCAACAGCCCTCCCCCAGGACACCAAGGCAAAGAGGACACCACCCCTGCTCTTTCAATACAGGCTGGCTTTAGCTTTTCAAGGCCATCCCTGATATTCACATAAACCAGACTACATTGGTGAAAATAACACACAATCTTCATGCTCTGTGTTATGTTTCTTTGAGAAGAACAAAGTATGATTGGCCCCAAACCCTCATCCCCTGCCCTTGTCCTGTCCAGGATTGATGGCTTAAGCCCTTTTCCCCAAAGTCTTCGAACCTGTGGGGTTTTCTACTCAGAACAGATATTTCTGTTACCTGGATTCACTAAACTTTAATTCTGGAGTCCCAGTGCCAAACGCTTCTCACCCTCCACACGCCCCAAGCAGTTTTGGAAGGCTGGTCTCCTCTCCACCACCAATGTGCTCCATCTTCCCCCACCACCTGTACCTTAGGGCCAAGCAAAGCTGGACCAGCTGGACTGTCTGGGTGGGATGGGGTGACTGCTCCCTTCTCTCTACCCTGCTCCTTTGAGGACAATAGTCAGAGGTAGATAGGAACCAAAAGAAAGACCCACTGAAGCAACTCCCATCCTCCTCACGTTCATGGCATTCTCCGGTCCCCTTAGCACACGATGCCACATACCCTCTGGAACACGATGTCTTTCTGCAAACTATTTTTCCCTTATTAACTCTGCTAATCAACTTGCTTCTGTCAAGGTTACAGCTTGCAAAGAATGCAAAGACAAGACTGAATGAAACATTTTCTCTTTCTTAAACTTTTCCTTTTTTTCTACGTAAAAGAAAAGCTTTGATGGATGTGAAAGAGCATGGAAGCAGAATGGCTCTCAAAACAACTTTCCGTGGAGGATTGTTTTGAACCCTGACCAAGCAGAGTACCCTCGTGTTTTCACCATTTTTCTCCTTCACAGAGAATTCTGGCTCAGGTGGCCTCTCCACAGCACCACCTGCTCCTACTCAATGCATAGCAATTCTCTGTCAGTGGGAAGGAAATGGCAGTGGCTGACGAGAAAGTCCCGGTGGGCCTGTTCATCTGATCAGCCTGCTGGGACTCTGGAGAAAAGCAGTTGGCCAGCTTCTAGGACCACCCCTTGCTCCAAGAGGTCATTGGGCCCAGGGTCAGCATTTTGTAAAGATTAAACCTACTTTAATTTTCTTCCATGTGAGGGTTTGCTTAGACAATGACCTTTCCTACTGTCAAAAGAAAATTCAGAGAGCTTTACTTGATATGAATATTTTATTGAGCAAGAAACAAACTGTTCACGAACCGGGATACTGCAAACCTGAAACTGGTATTGACTCTCAGAAGCAGGATGTTATGTTACAGGGTGGCTTGTAAAGTAAAAATGAGGACTTCTACAGTGATTGGTTATTATAATGGAGGTCTCCAGACGACAGGGGAGGTTGAAAGTTATTATCACATATCATTTTAGGAAGGTGTCGTTAAGTTTCATTTATGATTATCAGAGGCATTTGCAAGAAATAGCCTAAATTAAATTTTGCTTATATTCATGAAATATGCAAGATGGCTTCTCTTATGTGGCTTAACTGGTTTTGTCTGCCTGAGGGATCTTCAACCCTGGTCTCCATTTTTTTAATTTTAATAATTCTTCCCTTTTGGTCATTCTTTCTGCAAGCTGAGGGTGTGACCAAATAGTATAGCATTACTCTCGGTACCACTATTAATATAGTTGCTGGGACAGATGGTCATATAGTCACTGTTTCCAATAGTTGCACAGGCATCATAGACATGGGCAGTCAGATGACTGAGTTCTTCAAGCTGTCTAATCCTGATGGATTTCATTTGAAGTGTGAGTGGCTGCCAAAAGGCACTTAAAACCCTCGAAGAGGACACGATGCCCTTGGGAGGTTAATATCATGACTATGCGTAGAATAATAAGCCAAGTATTGAAAAAGTCCCCAGACCAGATATTTTTAGGAACTAAGATTTAACCAACTAAAAAAATCAAAGAAGTTATAATCAGATTCAAGTTGTTTTTTTTTTTTTTTTAATAAATTTATTTATTTATTTTTGGCTGCGGGTTGGGTCTTCGTTGCTGCGTGCAGGCTTTCTCTAGTTGCCGCGAGCGGGAGCTACTCTTCCTTGTGGTGCGCGGGCTTCGCATTGCGGTGGCTTCTCTTATTGCGGAGCATGGGCTCTAGGAGCACGGGCTTCAGTAGTTGCAGCGTGTGGGCTCAGTAGTTGTGGCTCACGGGCTCTAGAGCGCAGGCTCAGTAGTTATGGCACACAGGCTTAGTCGCTCCACAGCATGTGGGATCTTCCTGCATCAGAGATTGAACCCATGTCCCCTGCATTGGCAGGCGGATTCTTAACCACTGCGTCACCAGGAAAGTCCCCAGATTCAAGTTTTACTTTTCAAAGCCAATCTGTGTTTTTTGGATAACGTGAGTTAAGTTTCCATTTTTTTCCTGAGTTATTTACATAGACACAACATGACATATTAGCAATAACATATATCCTTTCTCATTCAGCCAGTAAATGGTCTAAGGTTATGCAACTGTCAAATACAATTCTGTCTAAAAAAATTCATAGATTCTTGTTGAAATTGTAGATAAGCAGATAAGGTCTCTTTTAAGGAGGTTTAAATGCAGTCTTTCATCAGCGACTTCAATAAATTAAAGACTCCATGTTCTAGCGTATGGGACATATTGTCTTCTTTTGAATGCAGATCACAGAAAGCTTTTTAGACTTGGTGGAAATAAGCCTTTGAATATTGTATTAGTGCTTTATATTACTGAACCACATCATAATCATTTAGAGCAGGGGGATGTTTCATTTCAGGAGGTGGTGCTGCAGGCGAGCTTCCACCTGGGTTAGAACTCTACTGGTGTAAGGAATCGGGTATTTTATAAGAGGGATTCCTATAGAAACAAAAGAAAAATAAAGCTTAATGGTTGGAGCAAATTATAAACTCTGTTTCCAAGTCTAGAGAGCAGCCAGTCAAGAACTTTTCTAGATTTGAGCTCAAAGCATCTTTAGATAGTAGAATGGGAACGGCAGTTCCAATCGGATGGATTTTTCTGGTTTGCAGTTTGAATGTCCTTGATGATGTCACTGGGTGTTCTGTTGAACTCTCTGAGTGGCCCACAGAGAAGTACAACCACACAGAAGGTTGTACATACATGACCTGCTGTGATTTCTCTGAAGTTTACAGATAGATAACAAAACCTCAAAGACAATGAACACAACTAGAATCTGATAACAAGAGCACTTATAGTTTTCTACTCTTCTCTACTTTTTACTCTTCTCTTCTTTTCTATAGTCATCTCATTTTTATCAAAGACAATCACGGTAAGACTAATTTGTCTGTAAACAAGTCTAGTCTCATTACAGTTGGCCTGATGATTTACATAGTGCATCAAGAATAGTGAGTCTATGCGATATTCTCAAATATGATATTCCAGCCAAAGCTTTATTAATATCCAAGGGGCTTTCCTGGCTCCATAAAGTCAACCTTTCCTTTTTCCATAAAGTCAACCTTAGTTCTTTAAAAAGGGCTTTCCTTTTTCCTTTTTCCATAAAGTCAACCTTAGTTCTTTAAAACTGTCTAGTAATAAGGAATTTAAGATTATATCTTTAAAAGTCTCTTTAGGCTAAGAAGCTAAGTTAAAGACTTGCCCAATTGTATCTTGTTATAAGGAATACAAATTCTTACTGAACTTATCTAAATACCTATGTTGCCATGAAAATGAGAACACTCAATAAGAGTATTCTGGAGGGATCAGGTAAGGAGAAAAAGATAAGTGTTTTACTTTGCTTATAAAAGTACACTTTACCAAACAGGTATAAATTATGGATAGGCGAGAAAAAGGGAGAGAGAGAGAGACTGAGATTGGTGGGGGGAGGGGTGGGGCACAGGTTCTTTACAGCTAGAAAACAAAACATTGAAGAACCAGTAATGTTTCAAACAAAGTCATAAAAATTGTAATCACTTCCATAAGTTCATTCAGTTCCATGTAATTAATTCTTGTTTTGCTTGGTTAGCAGTTTTAAGAATCCATCGGTTTTTCAATTAGAATTTTAGAAATTCCTACCTAGGTCAGTGTTATGATCTTAAAATTATCAGAAACCTGTATTCTAGAGTACTTTTCAGGGTCTTTCCCATTAATCGCTTGCAATTTTAAATCATAGCTGCTTGCAAAAGCTTTCAGGAAAGCATGAAAGTAAAAGAGTAACCGTCTATAATTAAAATGACCACTGTTAAAGATACGGTGAGAGTTCATGATAATGCAATTGACAAAGGAATTTGGTTATTTTTGTGATATGCAATATTTTAAGAAAAACTGGAATTATGACTGATTATATAGACAGTAAGGACATTGACAAATCTTACAGAATTTTGTATAGTTTGGGGAACATTAGTAATATATACGCATGCATATATAACCTAAAGAAGGTTAATCATCACTTTTATTTGACAATGTTTCCAATGTAATTGAATATATCAAATAAGCCTATTAATTTAATATTTCTCTTTTTCTAAGAAGAGAGAACAAATCTTTTGAGATCTTCCAAGGACCCTCTGGAAAAACCGAAAAAAAGACTTCATTCAGACTTGATTTGTGGCAGTCTGTCAAAAATGTCAAAAGATTTAAAACACTTGATCAAACAGGATCATAGGCCACTGGGAAACAAAACTTAATCATTCAACCACAGTGACAATTAAAAGATTTCAAAACCAAATACAGAAGATCAAGTAACTGTTAAAAAAAAAATAAAACAAACCTCAACTCTTTTAACAGTGAAAAGACTGTTTTTCTAAACAATCAAAGACCTGATAAAGACTATGTGCACAGGAAATTATTTTGATAAGACAAAGGATCTTTGTTTCCTAGGCAGATCACAAAAAAAATCTTTTACAATCTCTTATTAAGAGCAGACTAATAGTTTGAGAAATTTTCTCATTTTAACAGAGAGAAAATTAAACTCAAGGGTTTTTTTTAATCAGTACATTATGGAGCACATTTTAAAAACTCATAAATAAATCCATTGAATTTGTTAGCCTTGATCTCACAACAAATAATTTCCTTTCCAAAAACCTTCTGCAACTTTCTATATCCATTTATATTTTGTCCGATTTCTTTTTTTTCTTTTTCATTCTGGAACAACCAGCCATTTTACTTTAGGACAAAATTACTCCCTTTTTTCTTTAACAAAAACACATCCTATATTCCTTGCATGCTCTTCATTTAAAAACACATCCCCTTTTCCTGCCATACTTTGTATACAAGGCTGTTTCCCTTCACTCTTAACTGTTTCTAGTAGTTTTATTTTTACATATTGATCATAAAATTTAACTATTAGTAACCTATATTTTCTAGTGAAAACTAGGAAGCAGGCAATTAGGAACTGTCTGTCATATATCAGCATCTTGTAGTAGATTAGCAAATTTATGAATACATAATTATAAAAAAATTATAATTTTTAACACATCTTTTCATAGTATAATTTTTTAATGTGGCAAAAGACATATTTATCAATAGACCCAGATATTTTTCATCTGTAAAAATTAACAAGCCAATGGTAGCTAAAGTTACATTTAGCTATTTATGTTCTAGTATAGAAATGACCTATATTCAATGAATATCCATCATTTAATTTAACTTAATTTAGTATAAACTTTTATCTTATTTACATTTATTTAAATTACTTGTTTTTCTAAACAAGTATGCTTGGATTAGATGTCAAACAGCTAACCATCATCTTTAGTTATTTTTCTTGCTGACAAATTTTGTAACATAGAGATAGCATGAGCTTAATTGACTAGTAAATCTAGGTAGAAAAAGCAGTATGTTTGAATTATATTTTATGTTGCCAACTCTGAGAACATGCCTGTTTTAACTAAACCAACAAACTTAAACTAGCTTTTATTTATTGAATATTATCCTAGATCATGTGAGCTTGGAAAACCTTTGGGCTAGCCTCTATATTTCTGAGAGTTTTAGGAATACTTTATATAATACCTAATTTAGGAATACTTAATTGGCTTATTTTTAAAACCAATTAAATAGAGCTTTTAAAAAATATCACATATACATAATATACATACATACATAGATGTACATAAACATACAGACAGATGCAAACAGGGATCTTACAGCTTTCATTTAAAAATTTTAAGCATGTATCTGGTACAATAACACAAAACTCAAAAGAAAAGCTGGATCCAAATTGTGTTCCTAGGAGACAGAATAAGTTAGTTACCTGCTAAGATGGCTAAAGTTTTTACCAAATATTTTTTATTTACATGCCGCAAGGGCTCAGAGAAGTTATTTCTGGAGTCATTTTTCTGCATACCAATCAAAGAATGCATTCTATTGTCTCTGAGAGGTTAGGAATCCTCTCTTTTTAAGAGTTCCCCTAAGGTAGACTACCTTATCTAAGTGAAAGATTCCTCCAAATAGCCACTACAGTTCCAAATTATCCAAAAGTTCATCCATTTTCTACTAAATCCAAGATCCTGGTCAAAAGCTTAAACATAGATCAGGAGGAATTATCCAACCTGAAAAACAGAGAAAAGAAAGAAGAGAAATGAACAGAGTCTCAGGAACCTGTGGGTCAGTGTCATAAGGTCTATTATTTGTATTATCTGAGTTCCAGGAGGAGAGGAAAAAGAAGCTGAAGCAGAAAATAGAATGGAAAAACTAGCTGAAAACTTCTCAATTTTGGTGAAATACATAAACCTACAGATTCAAGAAATTTAGCAAATCTCAAAAAGGAAAGACTCAAAGAAATCCATGTCCAGAATAATATAATTTAACTGATGAAAACTAAAGAAAAAGAAAATTTACTGGGGACTTCCCTATTGGTCCAGTGGTAAAGAATCTGCCTTCCAATGCAGGGGATGCGGGTTCAATCCCTAGTCGGGGAACTAGGATCCCACATGCCGCGGGGCAACCAAGCCCTCGCACCACAACTACTGAGCTTGCGCACCTCAGCAAGAGAGCCCGAGTGCCACAAACTACAGAGCCCACGTGTCACAGCTAGAGAGAGAAAATCCACACACTATAACTAGAGAGAAGCCCATGAGCCACAACTAGAGAGAAGAGAAGCCTGCGTGCCACAACTAGAGAGAAGCCCGCGGGCCAAAATGAAGAGCATGTGCTGCAACAAAAGATCCCACATGCCTCAACGAAAATCCCACAGCTAAGATCCAATGCAGCCAAAAAAGTAAAGGAAATAAATTAAATAAATAAATAAATATAAATAAAAGCGATAAAAAAAAGAAATGCTTTAAAAAAAATTTACTGAAAGCAGAAAAACAGCACATTTCATATAAGGGAATGACAATTCAAATGATTATGGATTTCTCATCAGAAAATATGGAAGCCGGAAAGAAGTACAACAGTTATTAGTATTAGTATTATTGTTATTATTATTCTGCTGTATTGAGATATTCACATACCATAAAATTCACTCTTTTAAAGTGAACAATTCAGTTATTTTTAGTATATTCACTAGGTTTTACAACCATCCCCACTATATAATTCCAGAATATTTTCATCACAAACAGAAACTCCATATGCATTAGTAATCACCCTATCTCCTTCTCCCTCCATCCCTTGGAAAACACTAAAATACTTTTTGCCTCTATCTATTTGCTTACTACAGGCAGTTCATGTAAACTAATCATGCAATATGTGGCCCATTATGTCTGCTCTTTTACTTAGCATAATGTTTTCAGAGTTCAACTATGTTATATCATCTATCAGTACTTCATTCCATTTTATAGCCAAGTAGCATTCCATTGTGTGGATATACCACATTTTATTTATCCATTCATCCACTGATGGACATTTGGGTTGTTTCCACTTTTGACTATTATGAATAATGTTGCTATGAACATTCATGTACTTGTTTTTTGTAGATATATGTTTTCCATTCTCTTGGGTATATACTGATACATAGGAATGGAATTGATGGATTATACGAGAGCTCTACAAACTTTCTGAAGAACCATCATAGCAATTCTTTCTAAGTACCTACATCATTATACATTTGCACTAGCAATGTAAGAATATTCTAATGTATCCTCATCAACACATGTTATTTTCCATCTTTTTTATTACAGTGATCTAGTGGATGTGAAGTGGCATCTCAGTGTGGCTTCAATTTGCATTTCCCTAATGACTAAAGATGTAGAATACCTTTTCACACACTTATTGGCCATTTGTATATCTTTATTGAAGAAATATCTATTCAAATCCCCTGCCTATTTTTAAATTGGATTATTTGTCTTATTGTTGAATTTTATATATATATATATATATATATATATATATATATATATATATATAGTGGATACAAGACCCTTATCATATACATGATCTACAAATATTTTTCCCTATCTGCGGGATAACTCTTCACTTTCTTGACAGTGTCCTTTAAAGCACAAACATTTTTATTTTTGATGAATTACAACTTTATTTTTCTTTTGTCACTTTTGCTTTTGGTATCATATTTAATAAGGAAAGAACTAATCTAAAGACACAGGGATTTACTTCTGAGACTTTTAAAGTTTTCGCTCTTACATTTAGATCTTTGATCCATTTTGAGTTACTTTTGTATACGGTGTGCGGTAGTGGTTCAATTCCCTTCTTTTACATATGGCTATTCAGTTGTGTCAATGCCATTCGTTGAAAAGACTGTTCTTCCTCCCACTAAAATGCCTTGTCAAAAGTCAATTGCCCAAAAATCTGTGGGCTTACTTCTGGCCTCTCAGTTCTATTTCATTAATCTATATTTTTATCCTTTTGCCAGTACCACATGAACTTGCTTACTGTAATGTAGTTACTTTTTAAATCAGAAAGTGTAAGTCCTCCAACTTTGTTCTTTTTCATGATTATTTTGGCTATTCTGAGTCCCTTGCATTATCATATGGATTCTAGAATCATCTTGTTAATTTCTGTTTAAAAAAAAAAAGACAGCTGAGATTTAATAGGCATTGCTTTAAATCTGTAGATTAATTTGGAGAGTATTTTCATATCAATAGTAATTCAGTCTTCCGTTCCATAAAACAGGATGTCTTTCCATTTATTTAGGTCTTCTTTAATTTCTTTCAACAATATTTTGTAGTTTTCAGGGTAGAAATTTAACACTGTTTTTATTAAGTTTATTTCTAAGTATTTTATTGTTTTTCATGCTATTGTAAATGGAATTGTTTTCTTCCTTCTGTTTTTGAATTGTTTATTGCAACTGTATAAAAATACAATTGATTTTTCTGCAACCTTGATGAACTTATCAGCTCTAATATTTTTTGTGGATTCCTTAGAATTTTCTGTATCACAACTAAACTATGATACAGAATTTTCTGTATTATAATTATCTCTTTTCACAGATCATGTCATCTGTGAAAAGAGATAGTTTTACTTCTTTTCCAATCTGGAGGTCTTTTATTTATTTTTCTTACTTAATTGCTCTGGCTAGAACCTCCAGTATTATTAAACTGAAATTGTGAGTGGACATCTTTGTCTTGTTCCTGATTTTGGTGATAAGTTTTCAGTCTTACACCATTAAGTGTGTTGTTAGCTGTGAGGTATTCATAGATGCCTTTTATCAGCTCGAGGAAGCGTGCATTTGTTCCTAGTCTGTTCAATGCTGGATTTTGTCAAATGCTTTTTCTGCACCTCTTGGGGTGATAATATCATTTCTGTCCTCTATCCTATTATTATAATGTAACATATTGATTTTTGCATATTAAACCAACCATGTATTCCTGGCATAAATTTCACTTGATCATGGTGTACAATCTTTTCTATATGTTATTGGATTTGGTTTGCTTATATTTTGTTGAGGATTTTTGCATCTGTATTCATAAGCGTTACTGGTATGTAATTTTATTTTCTTGTGATGTCTTTGATTTTGGTATTACAGTAATACTTGTCTCATGGAATAAATTAGAAACTACTCATTCATCTTCTATATTTTAAAAACTTTTGTGAAGGATTTGAATTTTTGAATTTTGTGAAAAAGGGGTTAATTCTTCTTTAAACAATTGACAGAATTCACCAGTGAAGGTATCTTGTCCTGGGCTTTTCTATGTGAAAAGGTTTTTTGCTTACTAATTCAGAGTATTGATTTATTGTATCCATTCAGATTTTCTGTTTATTCTTTAGTAGGTTTTGGTAGTTTGTGTCTTCCTAGGAACTTGTCCATTTAACCTAGGTTATCTAATTTGTTGGTATCCCATAAGCTTTAGTATGTTGTGTTTTTCTTTTCATTCATGGAACAACATTTTAAAGTTCTAAAAGAAAAACCCAGAATTCCATGTCCTATTAAAATAGCCTTAAAGGATAGAGATAAAATAAAACATTATCAAAAGAAAGAAATCCAAGAGAATTTGTTGCTAGCAAAACCGCCCTAAAAGAAATTCTGAAGAAAGTTCTTTGGTTTGAAGGAAAGTTATTCCAAAAGTAAACTTAGAACATTAACAGCTAATAGTATATATTAAATAATATATATAATAGAGAGAGACACATATAAATAATAAAATATCTGAAATATGTAGATAAATATAACAAACTAAAAAGAAAAAATTATAACTTTATCTGATAGGTTTTTCAATATATGTAGATGAAATGCATATGACAAGTACAACATGAAAGAAAGTTAAAAGAACTATATGATGGTAAGGTTTCTACATTCATCTTGAAATCATAAAATATAAATTCTAAGTGGATTCTGAAATTTTAAGTGTGAATATTTTAATCCCTAGAGCAACCACTTAATAATTTATATAAAGAAATATGGTCAAATAAAATTTGAAAAAGATTGAAATAATCCAAAAGAAGGAAGGAAAGGGGTAACAGAGTAAAAAAATAGAAGAAACACAAAAATTAGAAAATGATAGACCTAAGTCTAAACATATTAATAATTTACCTTATGTGTAAATAACTTAAGCATCCAAATTAAAATAAAGACATTAAACTATACACTAAACGAAATCTACTTTAAATATAATGTTATAGGAAGGTTGAAAATAAAGGATGAATAAAGATATATCATGCAAACACTGATCAAAACAAAGTAGGAGTGGCTACATTAATATCAAACATCAGAGCAAAGAAATAGTAGACTTCAGAGCAAAGAAAACTACTCAGAATAAAAAGACACAATACATAATGACAAAAGGGTCAAGAAGACTTAATAATTTTAAATGTGTATGCACCTGACAACATTGCTTCAAAATATATGAAGCAAAAATTGATACAACTGAAATGAGAAATGGACAAATCTACAGCTATATTTGGAGGCTTTAACATTCCTTTCTCAGTAATGAAAAGAGCAAGTAGGTATAACATCAGTAAGGATCTAGAAGAATGAACAACATCATCAGTCAAGTGGATCTAACTGACATTTCCAAACTCATTTTATGAGGCCAGCATTGCTCTGATATCAAAACTAGACAGAGATAGTGCAACAGAAGAAAACTAAGGACTAATACCCCCCATGAACACAGATGATAAACCTTCAACAACATATAAGCAAATCAAAACCAGCAACATATAATAAGAATTACACACAATGACCAAGTAGGGTTTATCCCAAGAATGCAAGACTTTTAATATTTGAAAATCAAACAATGCAACCTGCAGACTGAAAAGACTAAAGAACAAAAACAACAAGATTATATAAATTAATGTAGAAAAAGCATTTGAAAATAATTCAATATCCACTCATAGTAAAACACTCAGAAAACCTGGAATAGAAGGTAACTTCCTACTTGATAAAGAGCATCAAGAAAAATAGCTACCACTAATATCATAATCATGAGAGGTGAAAGGCAAGAATGTCGATCAGGAATAAAGCAAGAATGTCCACTCTCACCACTTCCCTTTAACATAGTACTGGAAACCTTTCCAGTACAATATGGCAAGAAAGATAAATAAAAGGCATTCAGATTGGAAAATAAGAAATAAAACTGTTTCCATTAATAGATGATATGATTGTCTATATAGAAAGTCCATGCAATCTCAAAAACATGGTCCCCGAAGTAATAAGTGAGTTTAGGAAAGCTGCAGGATGCAACAAGTAAAAATCATTTTACGTTTAAATTAACAATGAACAACAATTAGAAAATAAAATCCAATACCATTGACAATCAATTTTAAAAAAATGAAATTCTTAGTTATAAACCCTGTAAAATAAAGGATCTGTATCCTGATAGCTACAAAATGCTGATGAAAGAAACCAAAGAAGACCTAAATAAAAGAGATTATACTCTGTTGTGTTCATAATTGGAAAAAGTAATATAGTTAAGATGTCAATTCTCCCCAAACTGATCTGTAGGTTAATATAATTTCATTCAAAATCCCAGCAGGTTTTTTATAAATACAGATTAGTTGATTTTAAAATTTATATGGAAAGGCAAAGGAATTAAAATAGCCAAAACAATTCTACAAAAGAATAAAGAGAATTCACATTATGAAATTTCAAGACTTACTATAAAACTAGAGTAATCAAGAAAATATGGCATTGGCAAAGGGATAGACGCAGATCAATGTAACAGATTAGAGAGTCCAATAATAAACCCACACAATTATGGCTGATTGATTTAAGTGCAAAAGTGATTCAATGGCAAAAGGATAGTCCTTTTAAACAAATACTGTTGGAACATATCCAAAAAAAGAAGCTTGACCTAAACCTCACCCCTTATACAAAAATTAACCACAAACCCAAAATGGATCATAAATCTAAATGTAAAATATAAAATTATAAAATTCTTAGAACACATTGGAGAAAATCTCTATGACCTGGAGTTAGGCAAAGAGTTTTTAGATATAACATTAAAAGCACTACCCATAAAAGAAACAACGGATAAATTGGACTTTATCAAAATTAAAAACTTTTGCTCTGTGTAACATACTATCAGGAGTATGAAAGACAAACTACAGAGTGGGAGAAAATATTTGTAAATCACATATCTAAGAAGGAACATGTATCCAGATTATGTTCTAAAAAAGGAAAACTCTTAGAACTCAGCAGAAAGGAAACAACAAAAAAAATGTCAGGGTAAAGATATGAACAGACACTTCACCAAAGAAGATATAAGGGACAAAAAGATGCACATAAAGAGATGCTCAACCTCAGTGGCCATTAAGGAAGTAATTAAAATCTCAATGTGATAAAACTGCACAGCTAAAATAAAAACAAAACAAAACTGATACTACCAAATGCTGACAAGAACGCAGCACACCTGGAACTGTCACATACAACTAGTGAGACTGCAAAATGGTAAAGCTGTTCTGCAAAATAACTTGGCAGTTTCCTATACAGTTAAATTTACATTTACCATATAACCCAGTAATTTCACTCCTAGGTATTTATCTTAGAAAAGTGAAAATGTATATTCATACAAAACCCTGCACATCAGTGTTTACAGTAGCTCTAGTCCTAATCGCTCAAAAATGGAAACCACCCAAATGTCCTTCAACAAGTGAATAAGTAAACAAATTGTAAACAAATATACATACAATGAAATTTGTAAACAAATATACATACAATGAAATACTATTCAGCAACAAAAAGAAACAAACTATTGATATACAAGACAAACTTAACTGAAGAGTACTGATGGAAAAAGCCAGTCTCAAAAGGTAATATACTGGGTCGTACCATTTATATAATATTTGAGAAAGGCAAAAATGTAGCAACAGAACACAGATCAGTGGTTACCAGGGCTTAAGACTTGTGGGGGAGGGGAGGGGAGGGGTGGGAATCAGTGTGACTTTAAAGGGGCAACACAGTGAGTTTTGTGGAGACGGGATGGAACTGTTCTGTATCCTGATTGTGGTGGTGAGGGTTATATGAATCTACTCATGTGTTAAAACTCTTAGAATTGTACACATACACTCAAACTGTATGTTAGTTTGAAAAAAACTAATTTACTTTGTTACGCTGCAGTGAGAACTAAAAAGTAAGAGCAGGGGCTTCCCTGGTGGCGCAGTGGTTGAGGGTCCGCCTGCCGATGCAGGGGACACGGGTTCGTGCCCCTGTCCGGGAGGATCCCACGTGCTGCGGAGCGTCTGGGCCCGTGGGCCACGGCCGCTGGGCCTGCGCGTCCGGAGCCTGCGCTCCACAACGGGAGAGGCCACAACAGTGAGAGGCCCGCGTACCGCAAGAAGAAAAAAAAAAAAAAAAGTAAGAGCATGTGGTAAACAGCCTTGAACAATGGCTGTACATAGCAAGTCTTCACCAAATGTTACTTCACTTCCCCCATTTTTTATTCCTCTCAGCCAAGGCTAAGCCCCTTGCCATTGGTCAGTGTCCCCACGAGCTAGGATCCATGTGCTTTGCACAGCTTAGAATTAGAAAAGTCTGGTGGAGAGTGCATCCCACCAGCAATGACCCAGCTCTTCACCACGTTTTAGTCTTCAATTAGTACAAAGGCCTCGTTTAACAGGAACATTTATTTCTTAGATCAATGGGTGTTTTCAAAATTGGAAATGTCAAAAGCCAAGATAGAGATTTCATTCCTAGAGTAAAATGAAACACATCCCATGCTCAAAAAATTGGAGACATGACCCTCTTTGTTAAATGCAAGGTACCAATACTATTACATCATTGCTGCATTTGTCACACACAGTTAATCTAGAAATTATCATTTATAGATTGTAATATTTTTAATGAAGTATAGAGTCCTTGTGTTTCTACTGGCCATTACTCTTTATTTCTACCAGTTAAGTAGTATAGACAAATAATGCTTTGCCTCTATTACAATGTAGAAACTATTTATTCAGGATCTGCTCTGTGCTAGCAGTTAGTATCTAGAGAAGCATCATGTGTGCTTAATAGTTAATGTTCTTCTGATGCAAAGCAGAGGTATTTATCTTGATTTCCAGTAAAATCTCTGGTCCATATTCAAAAGAAACAATGTTAAATAATGCTTTCTTCTTATCCTCACAGAGGAAATTAAATTTTTCAGGGAATCTTTTTCTGTCAAAATACATGTTGGTCTTAAGGATTAGGTATAGATATCATCAGATTATTACCTTAACGATTAAATAAAGCATTCTTCAAAATCCTGTAATAAATAACATTTTTATTATCTGAGGTGTGATTTTGGATCCAGGGTTGCATTCTGAGCAATGTCTTGTTCGCTTTTCTCTGAATCTATTTTAAATAGTTTCATTCATTTGTTCTTGTCTCTAACAGAGTTCATTTGAACATTCGACATTTGCATTTTACAGTCAGTAAAAGATAATTATTCAACGCATATGCTTTTTGATTAAATGTGTGAAACTCACAAATAGAAAACGGAAATTAGTTTTAAGTGCATTATGAAAGACTTAAACTTATCTTTGGTTCATGGAGCAGTGATGACTTTTTTTGGTGCTGTTCTTGTGGTTTCATTCCCAGTGATTGTCACAGTCAGGCAGAGCCCATAGATTCCAGAAGGAAGTTTATCCCTAGTTAATCCTCCTATATCTGAGCAGAAGTTGCCCCACACTGACCTTTACGTGCCAGTCGCCTTTCATTATTCCCTCTTGAGCTAAATGTTGTCAATAAAAATCACAGTTAAACCAGGTTGACATTAACCAAGGGGGCCGAAAGAACTGCTTCAGAGGCTTAATATATTTGCCATTTTATCAGATGCTGTCTGAGACCCTGGCGAGTCATTAAAGTGGAATTCTGTTTATTCACTCCAACAGAGTAAGGGCAGCCCTGAATTCTATGCAGACCAAGACCCAGAATCTAGAGTAACAAAAACCCAGTTCTGAATTAATGTAGTAAGACTGGCCTTCAGAGGAATTTCTAATAAGATTTTTCCTTGCACCTTCTTGAGCCATCTTTGTGTTTTCCCAAATTCCCAGCACAACCTGAAATGACTGCAGTCCCCCCTTTGAATTAACTTAACCTGGTACTGCTTTTTAAAAAAACATCGAAGCTCCAGATCTGCTTTGATCTCATTCATCCCACTTGCCCCCATTAAAATCTTACCAGCCCTGGCCCCAATCTCTTATCCCTCTCATGTATATATGAATTCACATATACACATGTGAGCATGGGCTTTGGGGGCCAGACTTGACTTTGAAAATCAGATCTGCCACTGTGTCCTTGATCAACTTGCTACACCACTCTTAACTCGATGCTCTCATCTATAAATAGATACAAGTATAGTTACTTCATAAGGTGGTTTTGAGGATTATACTAGATAATGCAAATGAAATATTCCATGCTGTGGACTAATCCACTTATTTATTTATTTATTTATTAATTTTGGCAGTGTTGGGTCTCCCTTGCTGCACGCAGGCTTTCTCCAGTTGCGGTGAGCAGGGGCTACTTTTCATTGCGGTGCGCGGGCTTCTCATTGCAGTGGCTTCTACTGTTGCAGAGCACAGGCTCTAGGCACACGGGCTTCAGTAGTTGTGTCACATGGGCTCAGTAGTTGTGGTTCGCAGGCTCTAGAGCGCAGGCTCAGTAGTTGTGGCACACGGGCTTAGTTGCTCCGCGGCATGTGGGATCTTCCCAGACCAGGGTTTGAACCCGTGTCCCCTGCATCGGCGGGTGGATTCTTAACCACTGCACCACTAGGGAAGTCATGCAAATGAAATATTTAGCATAGTGCCTGACACAGCAAGCGCTAAAAATGCCCATTGTCATCATCACCATACACTCTGTACTATAATTATTAGATTATATATATATGTATATGTATATCACAATAGAATTAAAATTGGTACGGCAAGAAATGTATCTCGCTCACCATTGCTTTTCCCAGAACTTTAGATAATGTGTGTCATTAGTAGTTGATCAGTAAATGAATAACTGTATATGGTAGCTCATTCGCTCTCTCTCCCACCCCCTCCTTCCCTGCCTCCCTCCTCTCTCTCTCTCTCTCTCTCCATCAATCCATAGGATATAATTTTTAAAGAACTGTTTCTTCTTTATAGCTGTTAATTTATACATCACTGACCTTCCTTTCATTCCAAGTAATTGCCCCATGACTGCACCTGCTTTTTTTCTCAAATTTTTTCTCGTTCCTTACTTCTCTGGCTAGAATATAAACTCATCGGAGAAGACACTTTGTCTTTGTTACCACTATGTCATCAGGGCCTAGAACAGTGTCAGACATATAAGTAGGAACACGATAAATATTTGTCAAAAGAACAAATGGACTTTCTCTGACTCTGACTTTCAAAATCTGCCTCTGGTCCTGTCCCTTGGACTCCCCTCTCTGGCTTGCTGTCTCACTTCCATTCAATGCCCTCCTTCTTTACTGTGAAATACATGACTCTTATTCATAGCACTATACACCCTCTGAGCTCAAGTCCTCTCCACCCTGATCCAGCCCCAGCCAAAAACTTAAGCTCCATTGACTGAAGAAGGAGGTCTCCAAGGGAACATGCACATGTCCTATGTATGTGCTGTTATTCCAGTGAATCATGGTGATGTCTAATTTAGGGTTTCCTACTGCTCCTAGATTATAAGGAACTGCTTAGATTACCCCTCAACCATGTACTGAGGGGAATTAGATTTGGGATAGGAGCAGCTTTGTAAACACCTTCCCCATCATGCCAACTCCCTAACTACTGATCAAGGCAGCTTGCTGCTGGTTCTTTGCGCTGTCCCTCCAAAGCAGGTGTTCCTAATGTTCACAGTGCATGAGAATCACCTAGGGAGCTTTTAAAATAAGGATTCCTGACTGCAGCACCCACCCACAGGTGGGGCTCAGGCATTTATAAGTATGTAGAAAACAACAGCAACAAAAACAGCCCCAAGTGATTCTCATATGCACCCAAGGTTGAGAACCACTGGGTTCTAAAAGGTTCAAACCCATTCAGACTAGCTTTTCAAGTACCAGAAATCCCAAACACAAAGTCATAGGGCACAAGACAGAAGAACAAGCCAGCAAGGAATCTGACCAACCGGTAGCTGATGCTGTGTCAGCCATCACTCAACTGTAGCCAACCGCAGTTATGTGGGAATGTAGCCCAGTGTTGCTAGATATTCTAAGTCTTCAAGAGAGGCCACAAATCTGCAATTTTAGATGAACTTTCACAATTTGAAGTGCTGGCAACCAATTCAAATTTCTTTAAAATACTGTGTGGGCTGAACAAAACATGTCTGGAGCTGGATTCAATTCATGGGCCAATAGTTTGCAATTTTTACTTTCTACCAACTGCTCTCCCATATCCTAAGAAACCCTTTCTATGTTCTTCACCAAGTCTGTATTAAATTCCTAGAAAGCTAGATTTCTTTTTCATCATTCATGTATGTTCTAGGTATTGTTTTGAACAAAACTGATTGGTATGGTTGGAATAACTTTAAAGGGTCAAAAATTCTGTGATTTAGAGTGTGAGATGCTCATATGCCTAAAACTTAGAGCTATTGCCATTATATACATTATCCCCCATCTACTAATATGCATTAATATTTGAAATACACAAAGCACTGATAAGATGAGGCCCTTTGGAATACAGACAAGTGGCATGGTTCCTGCTCTATGAGACCATTCCATATACTTAGGGAGACTGGACATACACCCATGGAATTTCAGTACATATACAACACAAGCCATGTATTAATGGTGAGGCCCTGGCTAGAGTTTCTATGTAGGAAGTAGTAGAACATTTCTCTGAAAAGTAGTGGAGGCAGACTGTGGAGTGCCTCAAATGGATGACAAATGAGTTAAGATTCCTAGAGGTACTGGCAAGCAATTGAAGGGGCTTTATGTGTCTTTAATCTTTGTTGGCTTTTTTTCTTTTGTTTTGTCTTGCTTTTGAGTAGGAGAGTGTTGAGGCAAGCAGTGTTAGAAGGAACACTCTGGTCTTAGATGAGACAGACTAGACAGTAGAGACCAGAGGAGGAAATCCTGTTAGTAGGCCACAGCCAAGGCTGCAGACATGAGGGGATGAGGGTCTTGCCTGAGTGGTGGCAGAGGGATGGCAAGGAAAGGGCAGGCTCAAGTGATTTTAACCTTGACTAGAGAAAAAGGAGGGCTAGCTATCATTCAGTAATCCCCTATGATGGGCTTCATTCTGTGTTGAGCACTTAATGTAAAATTATTTCTTTTGCTTTAAACAGAATGTGACTGAAATGGGAGAGCATTTGAGTATGATTCCACTACATAACCACAGTGTAAAATCTATCTTCTAGGGCTTTAGAGATCATCGGGCCCATCCCCCTCACTTTACAGATTGGACCTGACTTTTCTCAGTTATTTGCATACTTTGTAGCAGAGCCAGAATGGAACCCAGATTTCTAATTTTTTACCCTAGTGGTCTTTTCTCTTCACCATGTTGCTTCTTCATCCCGAGCTTTCATATAAATGAGTTACAAATCAGGCATCAGATTCAGGTAAGATGACGAAAGTGCAAAGCTGATAAAATGAAAGTGAACAGGTGATAAAACGTGGTGTAGAGAATAATTCCAGGGCCACTCAGTGCAAACAAGGGAGGAGGGAGACAGGAAAAAAAAAAGTCTCCACCACCTTGATATAAAGGTTATACAAAGGAGGAGATAAAGTCAGCAGTGATATACAGTTAGCAGGAGAGCCAACATCCCCTTTATCAGCCCAGCACAGATGTTGAGATAAGGGGACATAAGTGGAATAAAAAGGAAAGCAGATTCAAAAGAGCTATTAGAAATCCCTGTTCACTGGAGATGGTAAAATTGAAGAATCACCCCTCCAGGAAGGTTGGTGAGGGGAAATCCCGGAGACTCAGGGGACAGCGAGGTGTCCTGGGAGCTGGGTTTGGAGTGGCGCCCGCCTCATGCGTTTCTATCCTACAACCATAAATTTTCTCTCCTAAAGAAAACATCATGGTATCGCGAGTTGACACAATGGCATGTGGCAGTGTCTACACGAGACAGATTATCTGGAACTTTAACTGAACAGAAGGTCAATGGAAACTGAACATCTGGGCAATCATTTCCCTTCCTTTAGCCAGCCATTCTGCTATTATGTAGATAATCCCCATGGCTGGGGCTCTGACTTACAAACGTTTCTTCTACGTCAAACTGCACCAAAAGGAGAAGCCAAATTACCCTCTCTGTCCTAAATTGTTCATTGACAGCCCAGGGAATAAGAGCCAAATAACAGGGGAGGAAATAAGAATAAGAATGCTTTCCATTCCTTCTCCCACTTAAGTTCATAATACTTTTTCTCTCACAGATAAAGTTCTACAGAGGAAGACTTGGGGAAGGTTTTCACCAACTCAGAAATCATAACATATTGATCAAGATGGATTCAACAGGGTACAACCAGAAGTAGCTCTCTTCTTTCCTACCACTGGCAGGCAAACCCTACTCTGTCGACTTATTTTCCCCCATCCCAGATGAAATTCGGGGCAGGTGCCATAGCTGTTCCAGTCTCATAAATGTCATGAAAGTCTAGTGTTGACTATTATTAAAGGTCCACTTTTTCATCCTATTTAAAACCTCCCTATTCCACTGTTTGGGCCCACTTCAGACTCAGAAACCTGTAACTGGTGAGGAAGGGGGTGTTTCTCCTCTCTTCCTTATTAATTCCTCCCCAACTTGCTGTTGTTTCTGGCCTTGCCTGGCTTGGGCCTAGGAGGTAGAGAGACTGGAGGGAAAGGAACTGGATCCAGCACTGATGGCACAGTGGCCACCTGGCTTTGGACCCCTCTGGGTGTGGTAGATATTCAAAGGCTAATTCTTATGACCTCCATCTGTGGTTCTGGGAGAGCAGTTCCTTCCTCTCACTGGCTTCCGGGAGTAGAAGCTCCAGACAGGTTTTCTTTTGGGGTCTGGTCACTATGTAGGCAAGTCCATTTTTTTGAGGATGAGAATCCAGCTCCCTTCAGCTGGGTATAGGTCCGGCTTCTGGGAAACCCACACTGTGGAACTGTGGGTTCTGTGGAACTGCAGCCCTCTCCCAAAGCAGCTGGCCACTTCTCACCATTAGAGGTCAGACTTTAGTCCTAAGCCAGGCTCTATGTCTTCCAGATTTGTAGGAAATGAGTGACAACCCCTTTAAATAGTTCTCCTAATACCTCTGCTTTAATACATTTGGTTTAAGGTTAAGGACAAGAGTCTCCACCACACTATGGAAGAAGGATACAAAGAACACTGACACCTCTATCCCAAGAAACCCCATGAGAGGCTTTGCAACCCCCAATGAATCACTGGCATTTTCATACACAGCCGGAAGGTGGATGAAGGGCTAATGCTAGTTGAACCAATTTCTCTGTGTTTTACGGAGCACCTCAAATTACACATCACAAAGCGTCCCACATCTAGGCAGTTAAGACTTATGCCAAAATGTGAAGTTTTTTTTTTTTCTTTAAAAAAACCTTAAAGTCCAGTTATATAAGGAAGCCACCTCTTCCTACCTTCCCACCTCTTCCTTCCTACTATTGGCTGCCCCACTGGCTTCAAGACTCATGTGTGAACAACATGAGAAATACAACCAATTGGGTGCCTAAATGATTTTGACAGTGGGCTAGTTATCTCCTGGGTCATGGTAAAAAGCCAAAGCAAGTTATTTAAACTCTCTTTTTTTCTGGATGATTTCCTCATTTAGTCCAATCCACCCCCTTAGATAGTTTTCCTGGACACATTCCCAGAAAGTTAATTAGGGTAGCAGTTTGACCTAAAGAGTGTGAAGCACAAAAACTCTTGGCATTTTGAGGTCAGGATGATGATCAATTTCTTTTTGTATATCCTGGGCCAAGCTGTTCTCACTTTAATTTTTTAAACTTGTGTGAAATTCGAAGAACACAGAGCCCAGTGTCATTTAAACTTGGGCCACATCATAAAAAGGCAGCTTCCTCAAAAAGAACACTGGCTCTTTTCCAGGCTGCCAGAAAGCTTTTTATGGGATCTTTTAAACTATTCTCCTTTAATCCACAAAGAGGAATTAAATTTGGCCAAGGGTGAATGGACTGCCCAAGATATGGATTGCTTCTGACAGAGACAGAGTTCAAGGGAATCCTAAAGCTTCTCCATTCCAGGAAAGAAAAAAATAAACCCCACCCACCCCATTTATCATGGAAGAGACATTAAGTAACTTGCAATATAGTGAAGAAAATTTTCTTTTCAGAGCCATCTTGATGAACTGTGCGTCTTTACAGAAATCGTTCAGGCACTTCATGCCCCCTTAACAGAGTGAAGTAAAGTTGCCATCTGACATGAAGGGTATGATGATACTTTTAAATAGCTCTCCCTGTTTAAAAACAAACAGATAAATAAATGATGCTTGGGATATGGCCTGGTGAGAATTTCAATCTTGAAAAACTAATTATGAAATATTTCAAGTATGAAGCGTAGAGAATGGTATCATAAACACTCATAAAGCACCGCTCAGCTTTGCCAACTCTTAACGTTTGGTCAAAATGGTTTAGATCTTTTTAAAAAATACAAAACATTTTAGATATAGTTGTGTTTCACTCCTTTTCTTCTTGTCACAGAGGTAAACACTATGCTGATTTTGGTGTTGTGATTCTCAGAATTTTCCTTTTGATAGATATGTATGCATCTCTAAACATGTTTTGCAATATAGGTTTTATTACTATTTGAGTATGGTGAGGCCAAAAGATTAGGAGAAAACTACCATTGAAAAGATAGTTTGTTATTCTCACAGCTCCCAGGAGAAGGGGGCACATGGGGAAGCACCAGGGTTGGTCACGAGGCAGAGGGAGCTGGGGGAAAACATTTTATTGTGGCTTCCAAGGGAAAAAAAATGGGTGAAACAGGGTAAACAGGTTTAGGATTGGCTAGTGTAAATAATTTCAGTGGACTCTGTGGTGTAGGAGCTTCCCTGGGATGATTAGGACAGAGGAATGGTGGCCCAGAGTGTAAGGGCCCCTTAAAGGAGGTGCTTGGGGGTATGGATTAGTTGGTTTGCATAAGAAAGGCACACTCTCAGGCCAGTTGTTTGCTATCTCTAGGAGTTAGCCCCAGGAGGAGTAGTCCCTCCAGAGTCAGCAAACCCCAAGATGTCAAAACGTCAAAAATATGGAATGAAAAAACAAGATTCATAAAAAACAATACACTGTTTTATTTTGTATGTTGTTAACCTCTATGAAAATCATATCATACTGCACATATTGTGCATATAATTGACTTTTTTTTCCTCAACATTATGCTTTGGGAATTTATCCAGATTGTTGTATGTAGCTCCAGACAATTTGTTCCTTTTCACTGCTTTATAATTTGGCATTGTGTCAATATATCATAGTTTATTAATATTTATTCATCCCCTTGTTTATGAGCATTTGTCTCCAGTTTTCTACGATTACAAATGATGTTGCAGTGGTTAATCTTTTACCCGTCTCCAGGTGCACATGCGGCCAGGAGACATAGAATAACTGGATTCAAAGGCATTTGTTTCTTTGACTTTAATACATTTTGCCAAATGGCTACTGAAAGTACTTGTAGAAAATTACCCTTCAAGAGTGTAGAAAATGTCCTATTATTCCACTGCCTCACCAGCACTGTTATTGTGAGGTTTTCCTTTTATTGTTTGCCAATATGATGGTGTTTAAAGGTACCCAATTATTGCTTAAATTTGCATTTTCTTGATTACTAGTGAAGTTGAGCATCTTTGCATATGTTTATTGGCCATTTACATTTTCTCCTATTTGAACTGCCTGTTCATATCTTTTGCCTATCTTTCTACTGGGTTGTTTGTATTTTTCTCATAATTTTGTAAAGTTCTTTGTATTCTGGATGCTAACCCATGTTAGTTGTATGTGTTGCAAATATCTTTCTCCAACCTACAATATATCTTTGTTTTAGAGAAAATTTAAGTTTATTATTGTCAAATCTATCAGCTTTTCAATTTTTGTGTCCTTTTTAAAGAAAGTCTCCTCAATAGAATGTTATATTTTATTTAAAAATTTTAAAGTGCTGATTTTCCTCATTTAGATTTTTAATAAACCTGGAGCTGAGATTTTAATATGGTAATAAGCAAAGGTGTTATTTTTATCCACAAGGATAATCAATAGTTTCAGCATCCCTTATCGATTAATCCACATCTTCCTCCATACATTTTTTTTTTTTTTCTTTCTTTGTGGTACGCGGGCCTCTCACTGTTGTGGCCTCTCCCATTGCGGAGCACAGGCCCGGGACGCGCAGGCTCAGCTGCCATGGCTCATGGGCCCAGCCACTCCGCGGCGTGTGGGATCTTCCCGGACCGGGGCACGAACCCACGTCCCCTGCAAGGGCAGGCGGACCCTCAACCACTGCGCCACCAGGGAAGCCCTATATCTTTTTTTTTATCTTACTGTACAGGCTAGGGCATCTAGCACAATACTGAATGGAAGGTATAATAGTAGACATCCTTGCCTCATTCCTAACTTTAACTGGAATGTGTCTAATATTTCACAACTGAGCATGATATTTATTGTAGTGGTTGATAGATTTTACCCCTTATCAGATTAAGAATATACCCCCCTTTTCTCATTTGTCAAAATGTTTTGGGTTTTTATCAAATATATTTTCTATGCCTATTAATAAAATCATGTGATTTTTCACTTTTAATTTCTTAATGTGGAAATATCCTTTAATAGAGTTATCTAATATTTAGCAACCCTTGAAATCTGGGACAAACCCAAATGATAATGATATATTATTCGTTTAGCCTCCATTTGGATATACACTGTCACTACACTATTTCAGATTTTTTCCAATTACATTAATAAGTGAGATTGGTCTAAATCTTTCCATTCTTTTATTGTCCTTGTCTATTTTATTACTGGTGTTACACCAGCCACATTAAATGGGTTGAAGAACATTCCATCTTTTGCTAGTCTCTGGAATAGTTTGTAAAAGATTGAGATTTTCCATCACTTTAAAGGGGTAGAATTTACTTCTAAAATCATACGATGCTGACCTTGTTTTTGGTGAATAGGTTTTAAACTACCAATCCAATTTGTTGATCATTATAGATCTGTTCAGTTTTCTACATCTTCATAAGTCAGTTTTAGTAAGTATATATTTCTAGGAAAATTATCCATACTGATTTTTTAAAATCTAATGTTATAAAATTGTTCTTAGGGCTCTCTGATTTAAAACATGTTTTATTTGTAGTTAAGTGCCATTTTTCATGTCTCTCATTGTTTTACTGGGGTTTTTTTCCCCTTGGTTGATACGAACAGATTTCTTTTTAGTCTATTAATCTTTCCAAAGAGTTAGCTTTTGATTTTGTTGATCCTCTCTAATGTATTTCTACTCTTATCTTTATTATTTTTTTCTCTCTACTCTCCTAGGTTTCTTCTCTCAAGGCAAACAAATTTTGCAATGTGTTTAAAGTTAATCTGTTAGACTCTCATTTGCTTTATTTCTAAAATGAACAATTAAAACTTAAACTCTATATATCAAGTTTTAATGTCTAGATGAGTGTTTATCTTCTCAAAACATCTCTATCAACAGCCCCTCATTTTACTTTTTTTTATTAAACTGCTTTTGAGTTTGCATTTTAAGTTCTAGCCAGAAATGGAATGAACATTGCTTTATAGTTTTCTGTTAACACAATTCTGTTGTTCTTTCACTACTTTCCTGTGTTAGCACATTAATTTTCCATCTTTTTTGTCTCTTTTTCTGGTATAATAATTTAAAGCTACAAATTTCTCTATAAGAAGCTGTTTAGCTGCATCTCATAAGTTTGATATGTTGCATTTTCATCATGGTTCAATTCCAAATAATTTCCAATTATTAATGTAATTTCTCCTTTGACCCATGTATGATTTAAAAGAGTGTTTTGTTTGTTTGATTTGGTTTGGTTTTGGCTCTCCAAATGCGTGTGTACATGTGGCGGGGCGGTGGGGATAATTACCTCTTATTACTGACTTCTAAGTAATTCAAATGCATCATTGTCAAAGAAAATGATTTGTTTGATAACAATTTGCTTTCCTTTGTGACCCACTTCTTGGTCAACACTTTTTTAGTGTTCCTTATTAAATAGGTGAATTTTCCAACCATTATGAAAAACCAACCTATTCAATAAGGAGCATTAATTTCTTTGTTCACTATTCCTTCTTATTTTTGGAGACTTCCTACTGGATTAAATTATCTTATTTTCTAAGGGAATTCTTTTGCTTAAAACTTTGTTAATGGCTAATTAAATTTGTCTAAAAGTGTCTTTATTTTACCCTCACGTTTGAATGATTATTTCTGGGCACAGGATTCTAAACTGGCAGTTATTTTCTCTAATAATTTTGAATATATTTTTACGAAGTTTTCTAATTGTTTTTTCTTTGAAGATAATATGTCTTTTTTTCTCTGATTGCATTTAAAATATTTTCTTTTTTGGCTCTACAGTTTTAATTCACAGGTATCCAGCAGTGGATTTGTTATCCTTCCTGGAACTTGTTGAGATTTCTGAATCTGAGGATTTATGCCTTTCATAATTTCTGGAAATTATCCACATGTTATTTCATTGAAAGTTGCCTGTTCTCCATTTTCTGTATCTTTCTTTCTAGAATGCACATGTGATAGGTAGGTAGGCAGGTAGCTAGGTAGACAGACAAATGACACACAGAAACAGATCTTTGCATTCCATCATCCATGTTTCATCTCATGTACCAGTTGGGCATCAAAACACAAATTCCTTGTCTACCAAGTCCAGACAACCCTCTCCCCACTCCTCCCTTCTTCCCCACCCCCCGAAATACACTGACTTCAATTTACCCTCTTAGAATTCTGTTTACATTCACAACTCAAGGTTCCATCTGGTTTTCAGTTGTTCTACTGTAGGACCCTAGGAATTTCTTATATTTTCTAATAAGCTCAGCTATGCAATTAAAACAATAGTGGTTATGTTTTATAGACAATGTCTGGGTGATCTTTGGTGGAAATATCTTCAGGTTATCTAATTTATAGCATTTCAGGAAATGGAAGTCAAGACTTTCAATCTTCAGAAACATTTAATTATATTAATTAGTTTGAACCACTTAATACAGGCACAGATGTTGAAATTTTTAGAAAATGTGCCTGCTACTAGAGTTGAACCAAAAAGAACTATCTAGTTGACCCGTTATTAAATAGAGTCAATTATCCAAGATTCTACTCTTTGCACATCTTATTAACTAATATTTACCCTAATATTTCAACTCCCTTGAAATTTTAGACTGATTGGGTACTTTAAAGCAATTTTATTATTTGCTTTTACCAATTTGTTTTCATCATTCTTCTGTCTTGTGATAAATAGGAACAAAAGGAACTTGTCTATGTTAACTAAGATTGAGTACATTAAGAGACTATGAACTGACCTTGATTCTTTTCAGACGAGTGTTCTAGAAGTTGATACTGTTCTAGAACCATTACACTCAATCCTAAATTAGATCCAATAGTTTCACAGAGACTATGCTTTTAGTATGATCTGATAGTTCTGAGACCCAGGCTCAAATTCACCCACTCCTTCCAATCTTCCTCTTATATATTTATGTACTTTGGGATATTTCACATTTCATTCCTGTATAACAGCTATAGTTATTACATCAACTATATCCCACATCTGTTTCCTGGTGATTCCAAGGCTTCTGTTTTTGCCTTCCCGTGTATATAAACTCCTCCAGAGCGAGAAAAGTGCACAGGATTCTCTCTCATGAATCCTCACCATGGAGCTGGTGCACATGGTGGCCAAAGGCAAACAAACAAAGTGGAAGAAAAGAACTGTTTGCCTGAACAATAACTTTATGTGAAATGGGAATTTCACTAATACCAATAAATAATAGGAATAAAAGCAATGAAAGTTTGTGAAACTATCCAAGTCCACAGTACTGAATTCCTACTGACAGACTGCCTTGCAGAAGGAAGGATTAAAGTGGAAAGAAAACCAACTCCCTATTAACCAATTGCAAAGTAAGAGAAAGTGGGAGGGAGGAAAGGCAGAGGAAGAAATAGTATTCCCACTGTAGAGATTCCCAAAGAGTCACTTGTAATTCTACCCTCAAGCCTTGAACTCTCAGGCTTCAATAGCCATTCAAGAAATGTTTTTCTGAATATGTGTCATGTACCAGCCACTGTTCTAGGCATTTGGTATACAACAGTAGACAAATCAGACAAAAATTCCTCCCTTCACAGAGCTTGCATTCTAGCTATGGGTAAAAAATAAATAAGTATATGAATACATAAATAGATAATATAAAGTATAACATGTCAGAAGTACTATGAAGAAAGGGGTTAAGGGACTAAGTTGGGAAAATTGTCATTTTAAATAGGGTGGTTAGGGAAAGCCTCACTGAGAAAGTGACATGTGAGTAAGCAGCTGGATGAAAGAGCAAGCAAGAAGGATATCTGAGAGAGGAATGCTCCAGGAGGAGAGAATTGCAAATGCAGAAATATTAGGCAAGAAGGAACCTAGCATGTACAAAGAATAGCAAGAGATTACTATGAAGAGAATGAGATAAGCAATGGTGTGAGCTGTCAAAATTGAGGTTAGAGGATATACGGGAAGGGAGAGTGGGAAGATCCTATAGGGTCCTGCAGGCCATGATATATTGGGTTGGCCAAAATGTGACTTTGATTTTTAAGCAAAAATAAAAGACACACTTTTCATTTTCACCAAGAACTTTATTGAACAATGTATTCATCCTTTTGTTCCACTACCTTCTGCCATTTTTCAGGCAACTTCATGATTCCATCTTCCCAAAACTTTTTATCTTTTTGAGCAAAGAACTGTTCCAGATGCCTTTTACAGTCTTCCAGGGAATTGAAATTTTTCCATTAAGAGAATTTTGTAAAGGCTGAAATAAATGGAAATCCCAAGGTGCAATGTCTGGTGAATACAACAGATGAATCAACTTCCCAGCCAAGCTGTAACAGTTTTTGCCTGGTCATCAAATAAACGTGCGGTCTTGCATTATCCTGATGGAAGATTATGCATTTTCTGTTGACTAATTCCTGATGCTTTTCATTGAGTGCTGCTTTCAGTTGGTCTACTGGGAGCAGTAGTTGTTGGAATTAATTGTTTGGTTTTCTGGAAGGAGCTCATAATAGAGGACTCCCTTCCAATCCCACCATATACACAACATTACCTTCTTTGAATGAAGACTGGCCTTGATGCGGTTGGTGGTGGTTCATTTCGCTTGCCCCACGATCTCTTCTGTTCCACATTATTGTACAGTATCCACTTTTCATCGCCAGTCACAATTTGTTTTAAAAACGGAATGTTTTTGTTATGTTTAAGTAGAGAATCGCACACAGAAATACGGTCAAGAAGGGGTTTTTTTCGCTTTATGTGGAACCCAGACAGCAAAGTGATTAACATAACCAAGCTGGTGCCAATGATTTTCAAGGCTTGATTTGGATATTTTGAGTATGTCAGCTATCTCCCTCATGGTATAACATTGATTGTTCTCAGTTAATGTCTCGATTTGATTGCTATCAACTTCAACTGGTCTACCCGACCGTGGAGCATCATCCAACGAGAAATCTCCAGCACAAAACTTCACAAACCACTGACATATTCCATCAGTCACAGCACCTTCTCCATACACTGCACAAATCTTTTTTTGCACTTCAGTCCCATTTTTACCTTTCTTGAAATAATAATGCATAATATGCCGACAATGTTGCTTTTTTTCTTCCATCTTCAATATCAAAATGGCCACACAAAAATTCACCAATTTTGATAAGTCTTTTTTTCATTGCACGCTGATATGACAGCTGTCACATACAATCTAACAAAATTGTTTTGAATGAAGTTAAAGGCAACTAAGTGTTACTAGAGCCATCTTACAGAAAAAACCGAATGAACCTTTTGGTCAACACAATACAAGAGGGTTTTTTTCCTGACTGAGATGAGGAGCCATTGGAAGGAATTTTGAGGCAGGTGTGAGGCAAATATTTCAAGCAGAAGAAAATGGCAAAAGATGAAGGTGGCTGAGGTTAAGACTTTTCTTAGATGGGAGAAATTAAGGCATGTCTGTATACTGATGGGAAGGAAATGTATGAAAGAAAGGGGGGAATTGCTGTAGTGGCTACCTTCACTACAAGACAAGGAAAGAGATATGGCAGGGGTTGGAGGAACTGTTTTTAGTCAGGACCCTGGACAGCTCACCCATGGTACCAGGAGGGAAGGCAAGGTATATAAAGCCCAGGTACAGTTGGGAGGATGGCTGGGAGCCATGTGAGAGCATGAGGAAGTTCTCTTCTACTGGTTTCATTTTCTCTGAAGTAAGAAGCAAGGTCAGCTAAGAAGGATAATAGGGAGGAGGTATTGGGAGTTGGAATGGAGAAAGAGAAGGGGCCTCACAGAGCTGTAGGAGTCAAATGGAGTAGTGGTGACAAGAAGGTTCATATCCTAGCTCTGCCACATATTAGCCATGTGACCCTGGGTAAGTTTGCTAACCTCCTTAAACCTCAGTTTCCTCTTATACAAAATGGGGATAACAATACTGCCAACATCACTGCTTTGTGGTGTGGGTGAAAAGAGACCATGGAGAAGCAATCGTAAGCACTACTAAATGGCAAGCACTCGGTATATCTTGGCTGTTATCTGCTATTATACATTAGGCACTCGATGCCTTATCAATGAATGGGTAGGTTGTGATATTTTTTGTCCACTCTCTTTTCAGGAGGTTTGTTCTCACCAAGCTTCAAGTCATCCCAAAAGGAGCATTTTCGGGATTTGGGGACCTGGAGAAAATGTATGTACCTGAGCAGTGGGTGAATGCTTCACATGGGCTATGGGCAGCAACCTCAGACCACATCTAGCATGATTCTCTGTGCTTAGGAACCAGAATAACACACTAAGCGAAGGTTTTGCACCTTGTCCCACTGTATTTCCTTACCACACGTCCTAAACAGTAGTGTGAAATCTTTCAGCATGTGGCCACTGAAATCAGCATAAGGTGAATCCAAGCAATTCTCACTTTTTTGGTATAAGGTGTTGCTCCTAAAGTACCTGTGAGTGAAAGTTTTATAAATCAAAGCCTATTTTCTCTGCTGACATCCATTCTTTTTAAGAGATCCTCTCTATTAATTAACTATTAATAGAGTTAATTATTATTAACTCTGATTAATTTTTAATTGACAGCAGGGCCTAACATTTGTGCTTTAGAGATTTTCTGGACTTCTTGTTCCTAAGCCATGCTGACAAGTGGTAAGTGATATATAAACATTCAAAAGTATTGGGAAAGTTTAGAGCACTGAGGGCGATTTCCTCTGAAAAGAGGAGACTTTGTTAATGTGAACACTCGCTTTCTACTGGGCTAGTGTAATGTAGGGGTTTCCCCAAATAGGCTTTTCTCAAAGTAGGGTAGAGTAAGAAAAAACAGCAAATGCTTAAGGTAACCCACTCTGCCTTTGAAGGTCCTTGATCCCATCCCCTAGGCTTTTAGGGATGGGAAAAGTGTTTTTCACCACAGCCAGAATCTAGAACTTAATGACAGTAAGCACAGTAATATAGATGGATTACACAGAAAAGAATGTTTTTTTCATTATAAGAATAAAGCAATGCCCACCCCCACCCCCAGTTATATAAGCTTCTCCTCTAAGTCATTCAATTTTTGTCTTGGTTCTTTCACTGCACTTTTAAAAAGAACACTTGCCCAGGTCTGAGGAAGCGAGAAAGAAATCCATTAATGAAAGAAACACAAAGCAGAGAGAGTGGCAATGTGTTTGAGCAGTTATGCCAACTGCTTAGAGGAGGTTGGTCAGAATCCTGGGTCTGAGTGTTAATTTTAATATAAACTTACTGTGTAACCTTGATTAAATCACCTTATCTCTCAGAACCTTGGCTTCCTCATCTGTGTATTAAGGGAGGAGATTTTAAAGGGGGAGGTAGCTTATGCGATCTCTAATTTCTATGCACAAGCATCTTCCAGTTGGATGAGAGCCCAGTTTAAGACCTGAGTCTTCAATGTTTACAATTCTTGAAGACATTCAACATGCATAGGAACTGGGAGATGGGGCACTCATCTGAGCAGAGCTCACCAAGGAAAACAGGGAAGGAACAGAGTTGGAGAGCTTTTGACTCAAGGTGTATTCCTGAATGGATCAGCCATTGCCCTGCCTGGAATTAAGAGACTAGGTGACTATTGGATAGGTCTCCCCCGACAAAAGTTCTGTAATTACACAGAAATAATTCTAAAGACAGGAATCCCAGGTACCACAAATAATTCACCTTAATAAATTCAATCCAGCAAATGTGACTGACCTCTCACTGAGTACTCAGGCTACCATGAGACCTTCCTTTGGCGATAGCTAGTTGATCTGAGCTGACATAGCAATAATACCAGAGATAGAACAGCTGGTTCAGAAACTCAAGTTCCTCAGACACAGGTTGTCCATTTCTACCTCATGCCTTTATTAGTCAGCCTGCACTGCCACAGATGCCAGAAAAATTAATCTTATGTTTTCAATACTTTTTATGTCCTAAGATTTCCAAAACATTCCAGAGCAGAGAACCCAGTATCAAACTGAACTCTGAACAGACTATTTGTACCCTTCAGTCCCTATGCTCACCTTCATCCATTATCTCACCTCCTATTCTTGGTCACTGATAAGCTCTCATCTCCCTTCCACATTTATGTTCTTCATTTATGTTCTTCCTCCAGTTTTTAACCAGTTTTCTGAACTTAATAAATATTGGCTTCCTCTTCAATATCTCCCTCTTCACAAATCACAAAATCCCTTTCACTCATTCTGCACATGTGGCCCAGTTTCACATATCCTTATTAAAAGGAAGGGGAGAAAGCTTTCTGGATAAATCCTGCTTTCCTTCCCTGCTACCATCCTCTCTCTTCCCCATCACTGCCACTCTTTTGAAAAAGCAGCCCGTGTTCACTGCCTCTCTATCCCTTCCTTTCAATCACTCCTCAGCCTGTCCTCTTGCTATTCAGCCACAAATTCTCTAACACTAAATTACTCTGTCAAAGGTCCCAACAATACCGAAACTGTCAGAACTAACGACTTCTACTTTGTCCTCTTAGCATTTAACCGATAGGTACCTATTGATTACACTGACCGTTCACGCCATCCTTCTCAATACTCTTTCCCCTTTTAACGTCGGTGACACCACATCCTCCTGCCTGTCCTCTGAACCTTCCAGACTACTCCATAACCAGTTCTGTCCCTTTTCTTTTTCCTCAGTTGCTCCTCAAAAGTTCAGATATTCCAGGGTGCCAGTTTTGGCCATTTTCTTTTTTTATAGTCACATCCTCATTATTATTTATCAATTATATATCTTACTACCAGGGCTCCTAAACCTTCATCTGCAAACCCCACCTCGCTTCTGAGGCCACAATTCTTGTTTTGAGGAGGGATTCCTCAATATCTACCCTTAAGTGAACGACAAGTGCCTCAAATTCAGCATATCCAGACAAACTCATTACCTTTACCCTTAAATTTCTCATCTTCCCATATTGCCCAGTGAATAACATCACCATCTGCCCAGATTCCCAAGCAAGAAAATTCAGTCTCCCTCGACTCATGTGCCTTCTCTCTTTCTTCTGTGCAGGTGCTCTTCCAGTTCTATTGACTCCCTCTCAAAACTATCTCTGGAACCCTGTCCTCATCTTACTCCTGCAGCTATGAGGTTTAAAGTCACTTGCATAGCCTACTGCGTGAGGCTGCTCTGCCTGCCCCAGCTCCAATCTCCCACCACTCTGTTTCCAGACCTGCTCTGCTCAAAGTCCCTTGCAGGGACTTTGGGTCCCTCTAGGGACCATCACTGCTATGGGTTTCAGTCTTAAGTCTCTGACACAGAAATCAAAGCTCATTATCTCCCACCATACACAGTCATACACAGTATACCCCACACTTTTGCCAGGTAGGAAGATTTGCCATTTCCCAAGTACTACCATTACCAGACATCGTATTGCATATTTAGAATGTGATGGCTCGTTCTTTGGACAATGCCTGGCACGTAGACCAAAAAATAGGTGCAGGTGAAGGTATAAATGAACAAGTGAACAAATATACTTTCACACCGGTCTTATATAGATGCTGTCCTTCTGCCTAAAATTCCACTTGGTAGAAGCCTGCTTTTCCCCCAAGAGGCAGAGCAAATGTTTACCCCCCAACCCCCGTACAGCCTTTCCAGAACTCTCCCAGTGCTTCCAAACCATAATCTCGTGCTTGTAGTAGCAATAGCATATTTATCAGATTGCATTTGGAGTTTACACATTTTTCCAGATCCTTAAGATTGTTCTTTCAGAGCAAGGTCAGAGTGTAACTTAACTTTGTATTAAGTACAACACCAAGTCCTGTTGTTTTATCTCCTGGCTTCACCTCTAATCTATCCGCTCGTCTCCTTCTCCAGCTACCATTATCTTGTCCTGGAAAACTGCACCAGTCTTCTACTTGTGCCTCCCCATCCACCAGCATGCTCTCCCCTCGCCCTCATCCATTCTCTACGCAGCAACCAGAGTGACATTTTCTAAATTCATACCTAATCATGTCACCTTCAACACCTGGTACACCTGGTACACACACACGGACGCACGCGCGCTCGCGCTCTCTCTCTCTCTCTCTCTCCATACCTTACTGCTGCTCTTAACATAAAAAAGAAACTAGACTGCTCACATTTTGTCCTTCGCTCTACTGGCTCTTCTTCAGTTCATAAAAGGTACCATGTTATGCAGCCCACCATGGGCCTTGCTTGCTCCTTCTGACTAGAACTTCCTTTCCACTCTGCCCTCTTAATTTACTAAGTTCCTCCTCATTCTTCAGACCCTGACACCAGTATCACTTGCCCAGGAACGCTCCCCCTGACCTCCCCAACTAGGACAAAACCTCCTGCTAGTATAATACACTCTCATATCACCACTAGACTCTAGGTGGTGACTATCATTTTAACACTCTTACACTTACTTATGTATTACTTGAATTAATCTCTAACTCCCCTATTGGACTGTAAGTTCCATGAGCACAAGGACATGATTGCTTTCACTCATTATTGGATCCATGGTGTCTCACACAGAGTCAGGTACCCACAATAAATATCTGATAAATGCACAAATAAAAATGAACAAATATAAGTAGTTGGAGAGAGAAGACACCCAGATATAACAAGAAAATACTAAGTCTTAGGAATGATAATGATAACTGATGGAGGAGTTAACAGACATACAAACACTGGCTGAAACTCTGCTCTGATCTAGGCACTTACATGGCTATAATTTAAAATCAAACCCAGGACAAAAATGTACAGGACAATACGTGCAAAATAAGTGATACAAACATTGTATTTGTTCAGACTCTTTCTGTTGTGTGAGGGCAAAAGAAAGTAAACCTCAAACAGGCTGAAGAAAAGAAGGGAGTTTAATGGCTCATTTAACTTGATGGTCAGCGAGAAGGAATGGCTTTAGAAACAGCTCTATTCAGGTTCAAGGTCCTTAGGACTCAGCCTCTCCCCCTCTCTCTGGTCTCCCTTCACTATGTTCATTCCAGCCCTGAGCCCCACCCTTGGTGGCAAGAAAGCAGTAGCAGTCCTGCCTTCAAACATCATCTCAGGTTCTATTCAGGGGGAATGTGCTGCCCTTTTTCTTGCTCAATCCCATAAAAGTCTTAAGATTTAAGTCTGACTTGCTTAGATCACACAACCATCCCTGGACCAACCACTGCAGCTAAGAGAACGTAATGTTCAAATTGGCTGTGGCCTGGGTAACGGGCTCCATACCTAGAGGTGAGAACACCTACCCCAACCACATGGATTTGGAATGGGGCGGGGGAGATCCACAAACAAAAACTGAGGCCACTGATGAAAAAAAAAAGTGGAGACTAGATGCTGGTAGTTGGGAGCAAACAATGAATGTCTAAAAAGAAAATTAGTCCTCTTCTCATCCAGAAGAGAGAGGGCTTTGTGACCTGGGTAGTTGGGGATTTGCTACATTTGATTCTTCCCCCTTCCTCCTGTTAGAATAATTGGAAGAATCCAGTAACTCTGCCCCAATCCATGCTAATCCATCTTTCATCAATCCAGCTTAACCCACCCGCCTCTGCTTCTATAAGAAGTCAAGAGGGAACGGAGTCTTTTGGTAGAAGTGGAGCAGGAGATTCTCCAATAGAAATGAAATGACCACTGTCACACCTTAGCTTTCCTCAGCATCACGCTCTCAAACCTCCTGACTCTTCACTGCTTTGGGACTGACTGGGGGAAAAGGAAATCATTAAACTCTCTGCAGTGTGAAGTGGCTTTTCAAAGTGCACTGTAAACTGTTTACCTTATCTTTAATTATCTTGGAGTCATACATCAGCTTGGTATAAAGTGTGAAGACTACACTAAATAGGGTGGGGGGGAGGAGGTGACAATGTGGTGATTTATGGTAACCAGAAAAGTTATGTATGGAAATGAGTGCAATTTAAAAACACATCTACGTGCTATTGTAACACTGGAGGGGGAAGAAAAGCCAGCGTATAATAAAATATCTTTGAAAATAGGAGCATGATGAATATGTAAATGAGACCAATCAACATCAGCTGAGATGTGGTATATGCAGATGAGACGGCAATGAGCCAAAATGTGAAACAGCTCCCAAACCATAAATACGAACCATATAAAATTCATCTGAAATATTCATGATAACATAAGGACAAAAAATATAATCAAGTGATTTATTCGCATATGAAAATGAGAATACTAGTCTGACACTCCAGCCTCCACCCCCAGATCACTGGGGGAAGAAAAGTTAATAGAGGGACTTGTAGAGGAAGACATTTATTGAATGAAAAGGGTTGCAAGCACACTAAAAAAGCTGATATCCTCCAATTCTCAGTTCTTCGGGCTCACTCAGCACAGATAAAGGGAAAGGAAATAAGTCAGGTAACTAAAATACTAATGGCACCGGTGCTAGAAAGTTTGGGTCCCAACCTGCTTTGCCTCCCTAACATTTCCTTAGGTCTGTGCCTACTCTGACCGTCTGTGATTCTGAGAGTTAATGGGCAAAGCAGCCTTGAGTCCCACTTACTGAAATAAAGCAAGAAGGAAAGGCTGATGATTCTACAGGCTCCTGATAAAAAACTGAAGGCCAGTGTTGGAGTGGCTGGACCTCTGTATGGGAAGAGGGGATCTGAATCCCAGGGCAAAAAAAAAAAAAAAAAGTGATAATGAGGTTCAGGTTGTACTTTAGAATCCTCTGGGGAACTTCTAAAAACTTATTTTAAAAAATAATGCACAAGCTTGACTGTCATTTCCAGGGATTTTTTCATTCTATCTGTCTAGGGTAGGGCCAAGGATTGATCATTTTTTAAAACTCCCTTGATGATGCTAACGTACGTTCACAGGTGAAAGCTACTGAATGGATGATATTTAAGTCTGAATCCAATTTGTAGAAAGAGTATTCACCACAACACGTATAGTGTATCCACATGGTGTGGTTGAAGGAGAACAAACAGAGGGGAGGTGGTAGGAGATGAGGTCATAGAAGAAGCTGGGGTAAGGTCATGGAGAACCTTGTAGGCCATGGGGAAAAGTTTGAGTGTCATAGTGAGCGTGATGGAAATTACACGGGTTATTTTGAGCAACTAACTGTCTGACTTGGATTTGTTACAGTTCACTTGCACACACAGGTTTTGATCGACTAATATTTTGTTAAGAATTTTTGTGTCTATATTTGTAGAGATGTCAGCCTGTATATTTGTTTTCTTATAATTGCTCTGTTTTGTTTTGTTATACTGGTGCTATAAAATGAGTTGGGAAATGTCCCCTCATCCTCTGTGTCTTGGAAGAGTTGGTTACAATAAGGAAAGAATACTTTTTTTCCACAAACGGTGCTGAATCAACTCGGTATTCACATGGGAAAAAAAAATAAACCTCAACCCTTACCTCATGTCATATACAAAATCTACCTCTGAACAGATCATAGTCTTAAAGGTAAAAGCTAAAACTTTAAAACATCTAGAAGAAAATGTAGGAGAGAATCTTCACAATCTCGGGATAGGCAAACGTTTCTTAAATAGGACACAATAAGCATAAGATCAGATTTTATTTTGATGAAGTGAAAATAAAATCTCTGCTCTTCAAAAGAACAGCTATCAGGAAAATGAAAAACCAAGCCACAGGCGGGGAGAAAAATATTTCCAAAACACGCTTCTGAAAAAGGACTTGTATTAAGAATATATAAAGAACTCTTAAAAGTGAAAAATAAGTAGATAAACAATCCAATTGAAAATAGGCAAGAGATTTGAATGGATACTTCCCAAAGATACACAAATGGACAATAAGCACATAAAAAGATATCCAATATTAGTGGCCATTACAGAAATGAATTTTAAAACCTTAAAGGAATACCATTACATACCCATACCCACTAGAATAGCTAGAATTAAAGACTCACAATATAGGCATTGGTGAAACTGCGGAGTGACTGGAACTCTCGTATGTATCTGGTGAGACTGCAAAATAGTACAACCCCTTTGGGAAACAGTTTGACAGTTCCTTATAAAGTATTTATCCAAGAGAAATGAAAACATATGTCCACACAAAGACTTGTTCAAGAATGTTCATAACAGAGTTTATTCATAATAGCTCCAAACTAAAAACAATCCAAGTACTCATCACCAGGTCACTGGGTAAACAAATTATGTTCTATTCATACAACAGAGTATGAATAAGTAATAAAAGGGAATAAGCTACTGACACAACCACATGGATGAGTCTCAAGCATTTCTACTAAGGCAAAGAAGCGAAACACAAAAGAATATACCGTACAGCAAATAATTCTATTTACATGAAACTTGAAGAAAGAATATCTAATCTATTGTGACAGGAAGCACATCAGTACTTGGGGCCAAGGGTGATGGTGGGGATTGTCTGGGAAGGGGTGCAAAGGAAATTTTAGGGCTGATGGAGATGTTCTATATCTTGATTGTGATGGTTGTTACAAAATATATGAATTTGTAAAAAAAACTCCTGGAAGAGTTAAAATGAGTGAATAGTATTATTTGTTAAATTACACTTCAATAAATGAAGCTGATTGTCTAAAATCAACAATTTTTCAGCACCTATTTGGGGCCAGGTGTTTTAAATACATTTCAGTTAATCTGCACTTTATAGACAGGGATACTGACATTCAGAAAAGGTAAGCAATCAACTAGCATCAGAGGGTTCTTTTGCAGGGAAGCTAGGATTTGAACCCAAGGTAATCTGGTTCTTTCGGCTACACAAGGCTTCCTTTTTGTTGGCGTCTACCATTTTCCAGAATCATTCTACTAAAGTAAAAAGCGACAAAGGGGAGGATTAAGGCTGTGAAAGCTTCCTTTGATGTCATTTAAAATTAGAAGAGAGGATTTCTGTGCCTAAACACTTGGAATTGCCATAAACCAGAACCTAGAGTCTAGAGGAGACAGTCATAGAGGAGAGGAAACCTCTCCTGGGACAGTCGCAGAGGAGAGGAAACCTCTTCTTGGAATATTTTTTTCACCTTCAAGTTTCAGTATACCAACTCATTTCTGGGTAAAGATCCTGCTGAGACTGGCTTTAGTTCAAGGCTTTGCAAACTGGGCTGCCTGTTAAGTTGCAAATTAACTTAGTCAGCAGTTGGGAAATGTAAAAGTTGGGCCAATTAAGTTGTCATTATTGACCCAGGTCAAACATGAGTTAGTGTCTAGAAGGTGAAAGTCCTTATCTCATTTCCTGTTCTCCATAAATATTCTGAAAATAAGTATTTTTGTTGTATTTACTGCTTCAACCAAGAACACAAGAAGCCATTTTCTTGTCACTTTTTGGGTTGATCTGGTTTTAGTATTTCCATTAACTCTCCTTATTTTCAACTGTTTCTAGGTGGGTCCTCAAAATAAACTCTACAATATCTAATAGCTGACCAGATAAGAGAATAATTTATTAGCTTTGCATTTATATACTTGGTTTTGTTTTGTTTTTTCGCTTGTTTTCACTTTGATTTCTTTCTATGTGTGCATGGTGGGGAGGAGTCTGATAAAGGAAACAGAGTTCCTGAGATCTAGTAATTTTATGGATGCCTTCAACCTTATATTCATTGCAACTGTCCACATCTCAGTCCCTTCTGTTTTATCCATGAAGGTAGAGTAGGGTTTCCTTTGCTGGAAGAGATTCCAAAAAAGGCAATACTGAAAGAATACAGATGAGAGCCCCATTGACTTAATCAGCTCAGGCTGCTGTAATAAAATACTGGATTGGGTGGCTTAAACAACAGACATTTAAATCTCACAGTTCTAAGAGTCCAAGATTAGAAGTCCAAGTGGAAGAACCCACTCCCTGCCTTTTCTCTGTATCTCCACATGGTTAAGAGAGAGCTCTGGTCTCTTTATCCCCTTATGTGGGCACCAATCCCATCATGAGAGCTCCACCTCCATGACCTTATCCAATTATTTCCCAAAGTCCCCATCTCCAAATTCCACCACACTGGGAATTAGGGCCTAAACATATGAATTTGGGGTGGGGGGGAGAGACATCAACACTCAGTCCATAGCCCCCACTGTGAACTAGCAAGCTTATAGTATGTATGTATAGTATGTATGTTGTAGATGCTCCCTTGCTTGGAAAGCACAGATATGCCCTCATTACCATCTTCCATCTCTAGGATCCTCCAGCCTCTTGGCTACTTGATGCTCTAAGGCATTCACGGTCCTGGTGACCTCTGCTCGCTGCCTTTAATTCAGCAGCTAAAGCTTACAGGTGGCAAGACTTCACAGAGTTTACTCAAGCCAGACTTTTGGCTTACCATCAAATACAATCTCCTTCCATTTCTTAATCAACAGCCAAGCAACGTCATCTTCTCTTTCTTTTAAGACTTCTGCTTGCCCTTCTGACCTTTCTTGACAAGGCAAGCTGTGGGAAAGACCTTCAAATGTGTTCTGTTTGTCAGGGCTCACAGATATACCAGAAAATGAACTGGCCTTTTTGTTCTCTCTGCCAGTAACTCATTGTTTGTGTCTACTCAGAGAAGACACAATTAAGGTAGCATAACACTCAAGTGAAATAGCCTCGTGGCTCTGCCCTACAGACTCTTGCTAGGTTTTTTTTCTAATAGAGTAGTACTAAAATAAAAAGTTGCAATCTAAACACAAGCTCCGATCGATGCACAAACTATTTATTTTTATTTCCTCATTTAGCCCATGCCCATCACAACCACATCCATCTGGGCTGTTTATGACTTAATAAGATGCCTTAAGCAGTAAAAGCCTCGAATAGGACACACCCCCACCTGCCTGCCCACCACCCGTAACAAACAAACTACCTGAATCTTATACTCCAGAAACCTCTTCTGTGGTGCTCAGATCCACTCTGGCTAGAGCCTACACAGAAACCGAATGATCAGAGATGGGGTTTTACAGTTCAAACCATTCCAGAGGTTAAACAGGCAGAGAGAAAAAGCAGAAGAGTGAGGGACAAATGCCAGAGGAGCCTAAATGAATAAAGTGGAAGTTAACCACCCCAGTGGGTCTGAGATTCTGAGAGAGTCTGGGCACAGAGATAGCAATTGTTGATGCCAAGTGTTTCACAAACATGTAATTTGTGCCTGGATGTGAGCATGCTTTGAAAAGTTAAAAGTGCATACAAATGCAAGGTATGAATTATAAAGACAGCACATGTGCTCTGCTTCCCATTCATGGTGTCTCAGCTCAACTACATACTGATTACAGATTTTGCCTTTCTCTCTTCTCATATTCCTCTCCAACGCACCTAGCATGGGACTGGGCACACTGGAAAGATAATGGCAGGCAAAGTTTGTGAATTTGTCATCTCTGCCCCTGCGGTCCTTTCCCAACTTTTCAGAACCTCTTACCCAAATCAGGCTCTCAGTATCTTTTTTATCTTGTTCTTCATTCTTCTTTCCCAGTAACGATAACAACATCTGAATAATGTAATGGCATTGAAATTCTAAGGAGTTCTGAATTAGATACTCCAAGACAATTTGCCTTTTTAAAAAGCCATGAAGTGGGTGATGCCATTTCCAAAGGATTGAATTGCTAATGGTGGGATTTTAGTCAATGTGGCACATGTGCTTAAGGAGATTCGCTTTAATACCTGAAGAATCATATCTAGACTGACTTACTTGTTTGCACTGCAAAGTCCATGTGTACATGAACAGAAATTTGAGGGAAAAATGAGCTTCCTGTAATCACAAACATTAGTGCCTTCAAGATTCCATCTACTGAGAATGGGCCCCCTCACGGTCTGACACCAGGTGGAGAACTCAGGCTGGTGTCTGTTTTGTTTTTCCTTTACTGAATGTTAAAATTTTGGGGTTCTGGGCTTCCCTGGTGGCCCAGTGGTTGAGAGTCCACCTGCCGATGCAGAGGACACGGGTTCGTGCCCCGGTCCGGGAAGATCCCACATGTCACCGAGCGGCTAGGCCTGTGAGCCATGGCCGCTGAGCCTGCGCGTCTGGAGCCTGTGCTCCGCAACGGCAGAGGCCGCAACAGTGGGAGGCCCGCGTACCACAAAAAAAATAAAAAATAAATTGGGGTTCCAGTCTTCATGTATTTGTTTAAAATGTGTCCCCTTATACTGTCTTCCCTGCTTCTCTTCATATGCACATATAACTTCTCAGTCCAATCAGATAAAACACTTAAGATGTGACTTTCCATTTAGTAAAGCAGACAGTTGCTTTGGGGGGAAAAGGGATGGTGGTTTACTGCAGCACCAAGTTCCATAACAATAACAACCAAAAAAAATCCTGCATCAAGGGTAAGTTCTTCACTAACTTCAAGGAAATGAGGCCAAATCAGAAATCACTGGCTGGAGCTTTTTAAAGAGAAGAGATTTATAGGCTTCAGTCAAGTACTCAAGACAAGTGCAGCCTGATGGATGACACCAGCTAATCCATCAAGTGATTTATCAGGGTTCACAGAGTAAATGATTGTGACTTCCATCACTCCCTGAACACCTGTGAGGATGAGGCCTGTAGAGCTAATATGCTTCCTCAAGCCGGGGACACCTCCTCTGACTAGTGTATAAGCTGTTGTGTTTGGTCTATTCTATTTGTGAGCAGCCTTGAGAGAGACCAGGCAAACTCAGAGAAGCATAATCCATCAACCAGCCAAAAATTCCACAAATTCTTCTTGAGTCACAAAATACATTAATTAGATGAGCAATGATTTGATGAAGCTTGTGTGCCAGTCACTGCTAGATGTTCTGGGCAATAAAGATGAAGATACAAAGTTCCTGCTCTCCAGGAGTTCTCAAGGAGAACAGCAACAATCGGCTGTCATTTGTTGAGTGATTATTTTGCCAGAAACTGAGATAAGCCACTTTACATGCACTACCTTATTTAATTACCATAACCTCATCATCCCAATTTTACAGAAAGAAGACTGAAGTCAAAGGGGTTATGTGACTTGCCCAATGTCACACATCTAATAAAGGGTAGGGCTGGGATGGTGAAACCTGAAAACCAGGCTTTCTGACTCCCATGTTCACAAAGTAATCTATTATTCTGTGATATCTGTGAATGCAACAAAAGGAGTCCAGATAATAAATGATATAGGATAGTGATAATCTTGTTCTCTAATGGAGTGAAGTAGGAGTCACAGAGTCCTCGTCCATTTTATTCATAGTAGTAGTTTGAATAGCTTTGCATCGGTTTCCTATTTTACAACTTCAAAACTGCCTCATACACCTATTAGCTTATTTAATCTCACACACCAACCCTTCACTGGCAGCTGGGGCAAGAATTTGAGCCCACCTCACAGGTGAGGAAATGAAATTCAGAGAAGTTTGGTGACTGGTCTGAGATCAACACCTACGGAGTGATAGAGGTGGGATTTCTCAGATGCCACACGCCGTGCGTTTTCTCCATATAATGCTTTGCTTTTTGCAATGCTGTCTCTCATTTATTAAAGAGAAATTACATCTTGAGAGTCTTACAGTCATATCAGTGTAGGATAGTAACAGAGTGTCCAAGTCAGAAGAAAAAAGTAACCCTTATATTTCGGCCAAGTACATAAACTTTATATACAGGTGCTCAGCATTTCTCATACTTTCCACTCAGTCTTGAGCACCTGGCAGTGGGGGGGGGGGGAAGACGCCCTAGGAATGGATGGATGTCTGGTCCAAGAAGTGAAAATCCAAGTGCAAAACTGGCCTTTTTCATGCCAAAGAGGAAATGCTCTAATACGGTGGGTCCATTATTAAAAACTGGCCCATGCTATTTCATCAAAACATCATTTTTTAATGGAAATTTCCTAAGTCAGCTATATTTATTGGCTTTTCTTCTTCCTGTTTTTGTCTACTCCCCTTTGTCTCTCCTTGGAATTAACATTCTAGTAACATGTAGATTCAACCAGAACTTCCTAGGCAAGATACAGCATTTCATCTCTGTAAGAAAGGATTTTTCTTTTAGTTAAATGCAGTGAGTATTTTATGACCTTCTACTAAGTGTCTCCTACATCATGGCATCTCAAATCTTAATGTGTATACAAATCACCTGGGGAATCTAACTCATATGGAGAGTCTGACTAAGGAGGTCTGGGTGGGACCCGAAATTCTGCAGTGCTAACCAGCTCCCAGGTGATACCAACATCGCTAGTCCGGTCTAGAAGGAGTTAAAAGATCTAAAAAAATACTAGTCCTGTGTAAGGAGGTGTATGGTGGAGGATTCAAGAGAAATGGACCACAATCCCTGCTCTAGTGTAGTTGTCGATAAAATGCACATGAATCAATTAAAGAAAAGCACAGAACAAATGCATAAACATGCGCTCCACTGCTATAACCAAATGACAGGTAATGGGAAAAAGTTTTCTTATTTTCTTTGTTATTGTCAGATCACATTTAATAGTAAAAACTGTCCTCATTTTTTTAGTATAATTAGTCACTCATGAAAGTATTGTCTCGGTTTCTGAATGTCCCTCTACCGGTACTCTGGAAACACTGCTGGACACTGAAAATTGCAATTCACTTACAACTATTTCAGGAGCAAACGCATTGTAAGGCTCATCTGGGCAAACTGAGCCTCAGCACTCCTTCTTGTGGCAGAAGGATATGTATATCTCAGGCAAAAAGTAGGAGACTGAATACAGGCATTTATGTCCTTGCAGTCTGAAGTGAACACAGGTCAAAGGGAAAGTGTAGGTCAAGGTAGCACACGTTTCATTCAAGATCAAGTACAGCTAGAGTCGTGAGTGATATGGGTTTGGGGAAGAGAGATGGAGGAAGGCAGTGGGAATGCTGGAAAGAAACAAAGAGACCTTCTTTGTTCCTTACCCTTCCAGCCAAGGCCAAGAAACATTCCTGGCACAATCAACGAAGCTCACAGGTCACCTGGAGCAGAATGAAAGTTATGTTGGTCTGCATGGGTTCCAAGGGAAGAATGCCACAGAGCTAATCACTGGACTGAGATTGCCATTTAATGCCCTTCCACCACAAGCCATTCATCAAGTTTATAGCAGCAACAAGAGTTCATTACCATGTTCCTGTTTTGCAGATTCTTGAACAAGGTTATGCCTCCAATTTTAAGTGTGGTGTATATAAGTAATAAGGGAAGGTGGGAGGGTGAGAGGGTTTCTGAAGGGAATGGTAATAAGCAGAATAGGTGATCCTCACCAACTGGAAATGTGAATCTCCCCCACCTGCTTATGACTTTGTGCAATCAGAAAGAACACTTCACAAACTCTCAGATTCATTCATTCTTTATTTATTTATTTATTTATGCGGTACACGGGCCTCTCACTGTTGTGGCCTCTCCCGTTGCAGAGCACAGGCTCCGGACGCGCAGGCCCAGCGGCCATGGCTCATGGGCCCAGCCGCTCCGTGGCATGTGGGATCTTCCTGGACCAGGGCACGAACCCGCGTCCCCCGCATCGGCAGGCGGACTCTCAACCACTGCACCACCAGGGAAGCCCTCAGATTCATTCTTATTAGATGTTCCTAAGCTCCTCTTACCAATCTATCTATCCATTCATCTTTCAGTCAGTCTTCCATATTAGAAGCTGAAAGAGAATGCAGGATTTGGTTCTAGCTCCTAAGAAGTTTGTGATTTAGTTATAGAAATAAAAGGAATTCATGTGAAACAGAGGTCACAAACCAGAACACAAGCAACCTCTAAATGTTGCTGTCCAGATCTTGGGTGCTGAAAGCAGTTTGAAGCGATGGAAGTTAGATCAGTGTGTTGCAGAGAAGCCAGAAGAGGTTTTGTGGAGATTTCCATAATCAAAGGAGAGAGGGCAGGGCTTCCCTCGTGGCGCAGTGCTTAAGAATCCACCTGCCAATGCAGGGGGCACGGATTCGAGCCCTGGTCCGGGAAGATCCCACATGCTACGGAGCAACTAAGCCCGTGTGCCACAACTACTGAGCCCGTGTGCCACAACTACTGAAGCCCGTGCGCCTAGAGCCTGTGCTCCACAACAAGAGAAGCCACCACAATGAGAAGCCCGCACACCACAAAGAAGAGTAGCCCCTGCTCGCCACAACTAGAGAAAAGCCCGCGTGCAGCAACAAAGACCCAATGCAGGCAAAAATAAAATTTAAAACCAAAAAAAGAAAAGAAATAAGAATGGCAAAGCTTATTAAAAAAAAGAGAAAAAAGAGGAGAGAGGCCAAGCGTTCTGAGTGGCAGATATTCATGAAACAAATTCAAAGTCATAATGGGGATATGAGGTCTCCCTAAAGAGGCCTGCAGGCTCCCACAGTCCTTGTCTTTTGATCACATTATGCACAAAGGGCTCCCACTGAGCTCAGAAAGTTCAAACAGGAGTAGAAGAAAAGAAGATTCATGCACTGGGATAACTGTACCTGGATTCACCAGGATACTAAAAGATACTGTATCTTTTAATGCCCCACCCATGACTCTGTAGTCAAGATGCTAGGAGACTGTCCATCAATATCCAGATAGTGTAATGGTCGGTGTACAATAGACAGACTCAAATTACATCTAAAACTGTTTAGTCTCATTGATTTGGGGGAACTGTTGTTAAGAAGGCCAGCTCTCCATAGACAGATGTCCCTTAGGCTGTCCCTAAAATTCCTCAGTGCTCCCTAAACTTGGGCAGCAGGCAAGTCAGAAAGGGAAATATTCTGCTCCTGACCAAACGCAAGTGTTTTCCTGATCTCCTCTGGAGAAAGCCAAGTGAATGCTCACCATTGCCAAGCCCAGTTGTCTCCATTGCAGAAATATGAGAAGGTCTTGGTGTGCTTTTAAAAATGCTCTAAGAGCTGCTATATTCTGCTTTTTTTCCATAAACTGTTGTCAGTGTCAAGATGAAAAACAGGCTCCGTCTGATCAGTGAGTTCATGGGTGACATAATACTACAGCTGGTCCCTGTCTCTTGGCAATCCTCTATTTGAACAATGCAAATGGTGGGATATGACTGAACTAAATATGCCGCTTCCTCAGTCCTTCCTCATTAGCTCTGTCTTTTTAGTCCAAACCTGCTCCTGTTCCTGCTTCTGCCCCAGGAGTCTAGGGATGACCAACCCTAGAAATGTATTTGGCTCTTTCGAACTTAAGATGCCACATTTAGAGCTATTAAAAAAAAAGAAATTGCTGTTCCAACATTCACTAACGTATGATTAAAAGCAAAACCACGCCTTTGAAGACTTCAAAAGGTAGAGCAACAAACATATGTGTGGGTTCTGTAGCCATCCTATACAGAGGAGAAAATGTGGATGCAATGAATTTTTCTGTTCTTTTTCAAGAGCAGTGATAAATTTTGACCACCAACTTTTGTCAGATTGCCACAGTCCCCTTGTGAGACTTATACCACACACTCCTCTGACAATCCTATTTTCAGGTTCAGTGTTTCTCTGTTCTTGTTCTATCATCCCTTCTTTGGCATTCAGAACGTCTTCACTCCCCATCAACATCTAATCTCTCCTGATTCTCACTCCAAATAATTCTTAAACACAAGAGTAGACGATCACCTTTAAAGCCACGACTTAAATGCCCCAGACCTATGTCACTGGGTAAAATTGGGGAAGGTAGAGTTTCAAAAGCACCAGTTCTAGATTCTACAGTATAAAATATGATATGGAAGAATGGGCGCTTGCCTTGTCCATGTCTCTGGAAACATTTCCAAGATGAATTGCTATGTACGTGGTGGGAAGGTGGTGAAGGTACTTTAAGCCACTATCATTGCACCGTTTCTCCCTCTTCACTTCTTAAAAGTAAGTGTTCCATGATGAGGGAGGAAGGAAGCTCCCTCCTAGGCTGAGAGAGTCTATTCCCTTCCCTTCAGGCAAGGATGTCAGGGGGTAGTCTCAAGGAAAAAATACATTTCTTGGTCTAGAACGCCTCAGACCAGACTCCTTTTCAATTCTAGAATATTCCATTGCATTGTTTCCCAGCAACCCCAATCTTGGGTCTTCTTTAGAATAATCTAGTAATATTTAAAATATAAAATCCCCTAGGGCCATAAATGAAAGATAATATGAGGACTGAAATAATTCTTCATACAGCTTGGAAATCTTATAAGAGATAGGCACATTTCTGGAACGGAGACACGGTCTCGGTTCTGCCCATCCTAACTGCAAATTCCATTTTCTAGTATAACTCAGGATTTCTGCATGGCCGGAGGAGCTCCCTGACATGCCACCCTCAGAAGCTGGACTAAGCAAAAAGGCACGCTGTCTCTTTTCAGAAACAGCAGAGGCGTGCTCACTGTAGCATGTAAACATTTTTATACTGAGTGAATTCCATTTCTATCCATACTCATCACAAATGAGCATCACCAAAATGTTCAAATACATATTCACAATGTGCCTCTAGAATGCACTGTACGAAAAAAAACCAGAGCTAAGCTCGACGCACAGATCCATTTCATTTAATTAGAGTTTCAGATGAGCCTAAAAAAGGTCTGTATCTCCTTAAGTGTTCTATTTCTGTACGAGTATAGCTGTCTGGCATTGTCAGGTGGTTTGAAGTGAAAATGATTCCGAATTCAAAGCCTTTAAACCCTGAATGTTTGACTCGGGTAATATTATCACAGACAGACAATAAAAGAAACAATCTAGCCCACTCCTTTTCCAAATTTTGTACCAGTGTCCACTTTCCCTTTAAAGTAATTCAGAGTGAGAAACCATTTCCTCTGTATCAATGCCAGAGCCCTGACTTAACGCCACATTAGAAAATCCTGCATTAGTCTCAGTACATGCCCTGAGTGTGCCCCCTCCTTACTTTGATTCTCTCCTGTTTTATTTTCAAGTCCCTTTCATCATTTCTCCCCAGCCCAGCCATCCAACTTAGCTAACACTTACCTTGAAGGGCCCTCCCTGCCGGCCAAGTAAGGCTCCTCATGGCCCCATATCCACGCTATCTCCTTTCTTGCCTTCTCATCTCTACTCACGCTGTTCCCCTACCTTCAGGGTTACCACTCCTCTCGCCACGTACAGAACAATTTAGCATGTATTCCTTCCTTCCACATATACTTACTGAGCACCTACTGTGTGCCAGACACTAGAGAGACAACACTGACCAAGGCAGAGATCCTTGCCCTTGCCCTGGAGTTTAGATTCTTGGAGTAAGAGACAGGAAATGAACAATAAACTGTTTTTAAGGAGATCAAGTAACATATAGAGATGATAAGTTCTGAGCAGTGGCGGGTGGAGAAAAATTAGAGCAGGGTAAGGGGATCAGGAGTGTCTCTTCTAAGACTTACTCCCTGATCTGTGGTCCAGTAATTCACAAGATGCTCAAATTCCACATTGGCCTTACCATGCCATAATATGTCTGTGGCCACCACTGCAACACGTCTGTGAGCCTATTCCTAGGATAAACCTAACTGCAATTGAATAGGAAAAACAAAGTAGGCAACAACATTTTTTTTTCAGGTAGCTCCCCAAACCACAATGTATATTATTTCACAAGGCACTGCCTTTGTCAACCCATAGACTCTCCCAAGTTGTGGAACAAGGAGTGCTGTCCCTGATGCAATGGTTTTGGTTTTCACAATTAAGATAGGATTTTTTTTGTGTGATTATAAAAGTAATACATGCTTGCTATAGAAAAAAACAAACAATGCAGGAAGAATGATGATTCCACGTAATTCTACAATAACATATGTACCCACTGTTAATACGTTGGTGAGCAGCCTTTCACAATTTTTTCTCTGCTGACGCACATTTTTTTAAATTAAAATGAGATATTATGCATGCTCTTTTGTAACCTCCTTTTTTCACGTAACTGTATGTTGACAAAATGTTTTAGAGGAAACTGATGGATGATAAAGTGTTAAAAGACAGGGGTAAGAATCCCTAATTTAGGAAAATTAGAACTCATCTATGACTATGATAAATGGAAGAGATCAGATACCAGCTCGGGAAAAAGTAGGAGCCTACAGGGAACATGACACCTCTAGTTTGAATGAAAAGGCTTGCCGAATGCAGGAGAAAAACACTGAAGAGTCACATACGCAAGAAAAGTACTTTGTTAATCATTTTGGAAAGAAGATGAGAGAATAGATCATCGTGTGTGTGTGTGTGTGTGTGTGTGTTGCCCTGTGCCCACCTCCATGAAGGCTGAACCTGGAAAGCACCGTAGATAGAGATCTCTCTAAAAGGCATACGTTATCTTTACTGTCAATGGATAGTGAATATCATTAGACGGAAATCAATGTAAAAGATGGCAGCTCTCTAGAAAACAAGCCCGGCTACACAAGAAAAAAGGAGACCTTGGACTCCCTTGAAAACTGACCAGAAAACAAGGATGTAAAAGGGCCCCTAGCGGCACCTGCAGCCTGGTTTCTCAGAGGTAAATAATCAGTTGGCTGCAGCAACATGTGTAATTGTACTTGCTACAACAGAGTACTGTGGAAAAACTGCCATTCTGAGCCTATGCAGGTGTTAAAATTTGTTTCAGATTTACAATTAGGATATGCGTAGGGCTTCATGGAAATAGATTTGTGAGCTATCAGAGGACCTTTGGCATCCAGCACATACGCACATATATACACGTATACACATCCAATAATAAAACCTTTCCTGTTAGTGCTTGAAATGTCACCATTACAATTTCTTTGGTCTCTATTTTTTCCTCTCTTCTATTCTAGAAGTTACGTTCTATTTTATAGTTATTTTATCATTTTTAAATATATTTATCAACTCCCCAAATTTATCAACATCACTTTACCTGAACACAGCATTTCCCCTTGCAATTTTCCGTGTCATTTCTGTCCAGCACTTTAGTTCTATCTAGTTTTTAAATAGCCCCAAATTATCACCACTTAAATTGAATAATTGACCAATATTACTATCATTTTGCCAGGAATTTTGCTCTTAAACTCTACTTGTTTCTTCTGGGTTCAATTTCCTTCCTGTTGACGAAAATTGTTCTTCATAATATAATTGTTCTTTATAACTTTCTGCATTGTTCGTTTTTTCTACTGTACTGTTTCAATCATAAAAAGTCCTATCTTAATTGTGGAAAACAAAATCAAATTGTCCATGTATGAGTAGTAAGCTTTCTTCAGTCTTCGTGTATTTGAAAATGTCACCCCTGTCGCCTACTGAACTATTAATAATAATCTAGGTGAATTTATAACCCTGGGTCGACCAGAATTTACACTCAGCAAGTAACTCTATTATCTTCTGGTAAGTACTGTTGCTTATGTGAAGTGTGCTGTCAGTCTAGTTTTTGGTAGTCTATCTTTCCTCTCTGATAGCTTTTTTTTTTTAAATAAATTTATTTATTTTTGCTGTGTTGGGTCTTTGTTTCTGTGCGAGGGCTTTCTCTAGTTGTGGCGAGCGGGAGCCACTCTTCATCGCGGTGCGCGAGCCTCTCACTCTCGCGGCCTCTCTTGTTGCAGAGCACAGGCTCCAGAGGCGCAGGCTCAGTAGTTGTGGCTCATGGGCCCAGTTGCTCCACGGCATATGGGATCTTCCCAGTCCAGGGCTCGAACCCGTGTCCCCTGCATTGGCAGGCAGATTCTCAACCACTGCGCCACCAGGGAAGCCCTCCGATAGCTTTTAAGATCTTCTTTCCCTTTGCTTATACTTTCACTATTGAGTGTAGATTTGTTTTTATTTTTTATGCTTGTGACTTAGTGGTTTCCTCAAACTAAGGCAGTCTTTCCTCAGCTCTGGAAAAGCTTTTATTATTATCTCTATCCTCTTTTTTATTCTTTCTTCTCTCCTTCTGGATCTCCTACTAGGTCTATACTGGAAATTCTTATACTATATTTTACATGCCTTATCTACTTTCCAATTCATTCATTTTGTTTTTCATTATAACTAGTCCATTATTAAATCCAATTAAGTTTTTAATTACCTGACTGTATGTTCTTACATCAATATTTTTCATTAATTCTTTTCTCAAGTCTGTCCTTTTTCACACTATCCTGTTTTATCCTGTGATTTCTGTATCTTCCTTTATCTGAGAATTTTAAAGTATTTAATTTTAAATCTCTTTCAAGCTTATTTTAATCCCCAATCAAGGAGGTATAGTCATTCTCTCTCACGTGGTATTTCCTCGTATGATTTGTAACATTTACTCTCAGCCCATGCATCTTAGGGGTGACGAGGTGTGGTCAGTGGGAGTCCCGTGCTCTAGTATGGAAACGTCTTCACAGTTTCTCATTTGCTGCTACTGAGCGTCCTCATTTTCTCCAGTTCGGGATGACTTTTCTAGTAATTTTTTTGGCTTGAAGTCACTGTAAATTCTCATCCAATGTAATCACGTGATGAAGACCTGCTATTATAAATACCTGCAGGTGACTATTTCCACCCCAGCTGCTTCTTTGAGGTTTTCCCTGGTCACTTAATGGAATTCTAGAGTCCTCCATTTCACTAATGTGCAGCCTTTCCTGATTCTTGACTTTATGCAGGTAGGTCAGTTCTAGCTCCTCTCAGACAAAGACATATCTGAAATTTGGGCTCATCTTCCCAAGTGGGTGGTGAAGCTCCAAGACCCAGCCATTAACCTAATTATAATTTTTTCTTTGCCCTTTGGCTTCAATGTACACTTAACCATTCTGACCAGGTTAAGGACAGTGTTACTTACATAGTTTCTTAATTGGCTGTTTGACCTTTTTATCCAGTATTTCTATGTGCCTGGAGGTAGAGAGACCCTCATCCCAGACTTCCATATTAGCCCAAACTCCCAACACCACTGTTTCATGCTTTATGGTAGTAAATCACCTTCCCCTGGCTCTCCTTTGAAAATAGGAAGATGTCAGAAGGAGGTAACCAACATCTTAGTGGAAGATACAGTTTAGATTACCTTCTACCTTGACAAACTGGAGCTGCCTGATGGTACCGAGCATCTCGAGGAAGAAGGAATGATAGAAAGAGGGAAGAAGTTGTAGAAACAAGGTGCTGAGGACACCAAAGGCAACTTTTCTCATACACACACACACACACACACACACACACACACATACACACACTTGTGAAGTCAAAGCTCCCATATAAATCAGATCTAAACATCAAAGGATGTATTCAGCAACAGAAAGTGAACAAGCTAAATCTTGTCATTCACATGTAAGAACAGCTGAGAATCCAAAACAAAGAACAGAAAAATATCTTAAATCTATGGGATGAGAAGGTGCGGTTGGGATAATAGAGCTGAGAACGATAACTAAGTGAGTCCAATCACAAACTGGGTAATCATATTACCATAGCAACTCCAAAGCTAGGTAACATTATGCCTGCATTAGTTATATGATTTGCCTTTCGAAAATACATTTAACTATTCAAAGCACTTTCCTACCTACTGTTCATTTATCCATTTAGCACATGTTGCTAAGCTGATCCTCACACCATCCTAGAAAAGGGATGAAACAGGTGTTATCGTCGTCACGTAAATCACAGGAACAGGCATACCCCATTTAAGTTATTAGCCCATGGGCCAATAGCTAGTTAATAGGAAAAGTAGGTAGAGAACAGTTCTTCTGACTCCTAACCCTTACCCTGTCTAGCACAGGGCATTCAACTGGCTTTACCAGTTTATAGATGGGCACCACCTGTAAAGAGAGAGAAGAGGAGTTGATCCAAAGGTTAGACAGAAGAGCATGTGGCAAATGGTTGCTCCCCTTCTAATCCTGACTTTCAAGTCGCTACCATCCTTCTCCAGTACCAAGCCTGTTCCAGCTTTCCCTTCCCACTAGCTCCAAGTGGTTATATGTATGAGGCATTTGTGTTTTGGGACAAGCTGCAGTGAGAATCATATACAGACTCCCAGAATCGTAATAGAATCTGAAGTTCCAATGTTCAAGCAGGCTTTTGAGAAGCTGAGGTATCAAAGTAAAATAATGCGGAACTGATGGCTGGCAGCAAGAATACTTAGGAGGAGACTCTGTGCCTCTTTGAATAAACCTTTGGGGGACATTCACAGCTTCAACATGGTACAATGTCTAAGGGAAGGGTGGATAGTAAATATACAAACAGACAATGAACATAAAGGATGACTGAAGATGATGAAACAGAGATCAAAGATAACAAATTCCGTCTTGGTGGGAATAAATTTTAGATCCCCAAAGAGAAAGAAAATAATTTTCTTGAGCAGCAAGATGTCAAGCACTGTTTCCCTCATGACAATAATTAACCCTGTTGATTGTTCCATGTAATATAAATAATCATGACTAAAGATGTTGGTTCATGTCCATAGCAGATAATCTAAAACATGTGGGAACCTTTCTTTTTGTTAGAATCTGGTATATATAGTATCTATATCTACCTGCCCACAAATTGATTATGGATGATGGAGAGAGAGAATGAGAGGGAGAGAAGTGGTGTTCACCTTTTCAAATGAAAGCTACACGTTTGAAATTGCTGGTGATAGTCACCTCGAGCAGACGGCATCAAGTTACACATCTTGTGATCTAAGATGTATTTAAAATGCACTATTGTCTCAAATCTCTGTCCTACTGGCCAGCTGGTGTGCTTGGAACCCTCACCTTACTCATGGTTCGAAGATTGCAGTCCTTCATAAAAATGCAAAACTGATGCCTGGAAATATAAAGTACCAGCACCCACGCAAGTCTTGAGCAGCTAGGAAACAGTCACCCTCTTGTGGTCTTCGATTCATAAGAGAGTTGGAAACAAATGATCTCTTGGGTGTCTCCTCTTACCAGGATTTATTCTGTAGTTCTAAAGTTCCATAATACGATAAACTCACAGGCAGATAAGTTTTGATAGAAGACTAGGAATCAGGGTGGATTCATAGCCTTAAATGCCACTTGGCACAGGAGGGGTGAAGGCATGGTTAAAACCAACATAGGCGTCACCCTGACCTCCTCTGAGACCCAAAACGCTTTCCTGGTGGAAGGCAGGGAAGAGGATACTGCCAAAGAGTTACATCCCACAGCTTTGCCCCTTAGATGGGCATGATGTTAATGTATATCAAGTGTTCATTGCCCTTGTTCCCTTCTGTTCCTAGTAAAGACCCTTTGAAAATGAAAGGCAGTATGAAATCAAATAAAGCACTGGAGAAAACTATGCCTCCAGGGGAAAGTTGCACACAAGGACCTCCTCAGGGCCTCCTTAGGATATCTGCTCTCTCTCCTCTCCTGCAATTCTCGGTGATGTGTCTTTCCAGCAGCAAATCAGAACACAGTTTATCTGTAACACAGTCATCCCATGTTCTAAAAGAGCAACACTTTGTATAAAGCATAAAGCCTATGAAAACCAGCACTGGTGCTTAAAGACACAAACATGTCAAATGTGACAGCGAGTAGCCACCTGGGTCGGTAGAGGAAGCGGCACCACCTGCAGCATTACGTGAGAGGCACTGGCAGGGGTCACCTCCACAAAATACTATTTTTGACTAAAACACCTTCTCCGACTCATCCTTAATGCCTAAATTCTACCTCCCCACAGCATTTTATATGTTAAATGTCACCCTCTCTCCAACCCCTCTATCTATTTCTCTGGAGGAGAGAAATGTTGGGTCTACAGTAACAGTTCTTGGGGTGAATTTATCGAGTTGGTTCTGAGTTACGAGTTTTATCTCAAAAACTGGTGTCTGGAGGAAAAGCATAATGAAAATGAGGGAAAGGAGTACAGAATGGGGCAGGGAGTGGGGGTCTGCTCAAAGAAAGATACCAGTCATAACAGCACTGAGAGTAATCGCTGTAATCGTTCCAAAAATGGGCTCATGTGTTTAATGCTTTACAGTTTGCCAGATGCTTTCACAGGCATCACGTTTGATTTGGATTATATGAAGTAGATACAAGAGTTGTTTATTCACTTTACACATGAGATTTGGAGAGTCAAGAGTCTCGTCCCAGGTCACACTACTGATAAGCAAGTGGAAAACTAAAACTAGACGCCAGCTGTGGATCCTGCACCCACTACCTTGCTTCGCTTCAAGTACCACAGAGACTCTCTGCTAGAGGAGAGAGGTATGGAAGTGTCAACCACAGGATTAACAGGTTGGCTTTCCTTGACGACTCAGGGTTTCTTAGGGGTCAGGCAAAAACTGATAACCCAAGGCTTGACCTCACACCGCCTTCCAAGGGCTCCAGCTTTCATCCTTCCCATGTTAGAACTGGCTTCCTTCCACTCAGTCCTCGGGCAGAGAATAGCTCGGGAAGGGGAGAGGCAGACAGGGAGTATCAGGCAGGAAGTTACTCGCTCTAGGCTCTCCTGCTGGATAGCAAACATGCGAGCCCTCCAGAAGTCGGGTCTTCTCTCCTCCACACAAACGCTCCCAGGGTGTGTGGGTTTGCATTTGCTTTCTATGGTGTTGCCTTGTGCCCGACAAGTGTCTACAATTCAGCCACTAGAACAATCACCTCATTTCATCTTTTCCTTAAGTGAGTGAGGTCCTCATGTTAAACCAGCCTGCTATGAAATCTTGGTAGGGCACAGATGTGATTTTCAGGAGTTCCAGAAAGGAGCCAGAAGTACTTCTGCTATCTGCTCCTCTGGGCCTAACAGACATAATGACTGTTGCGCTTACGCTTTGCTCCCTATTAAAATGCAATGCTGTCCCCTGCAATCAAATTGTAATCAGTTACCAGATGCTGACGCTTTGGTATGAATGAGGTTTTCTTCTTTAAAGCAGAGATCAGTACAGGAAGAGGGGGAGAGGAAGCTACAGAAAGGGGCTTAAATGATGCAGGGTTCGAGGCCAGCGACACTTACCATGATGCCTGGAGCTACCCCAGTTCCACAGCCCCACTCCAGGCAAACTTAGCTGTGGACCATCCCCTTTCCTCACAAACACCCTCGTTCCCTCTCTGGTCTGAAAACAGCTGCCCTGGTTTGCCTCTTCATTAAGTCCCCCTTCAGCTACTATTTATCCTCACTTTCAAGTCGTTGATTTTCAGTCTTTAGTTTTGTAAAGTGTTTGGGGACCAGAAAAAAGGAAAACCAAAACAACTAAACATCTCTCAGCCTCCCCCAGTTCTTGCTGGCAGGTTGGAAACTCTTGCTACTATGAGACATCTCCTTAGGTTATACAAGCAGCAAGCAATAAGGAGCTCATACTCAACCCTGGGGAGACATTTTTCCAATCATTTTCTCATTTCCTCATCCCTGCACTTCCTCAGCTCTCTTTAAACACTGTGGGGCTTACTCTGTCACTGACCTTGTCTAATCATATTGATTGTCAGCAATTGCAGTCTAACTGGAAAGCAAGTTGCTATGGTAATTCCTGTGTCTTAGGTCTTAGATTTAAAGACACAATGATCCTAAATGGAGGGAAGTTGCTTGTGGTTGGTGACAGAGGAAAACGTAGTTAGATATACAAATTGTGAAATGAATATATTCAAATGGATTCTGAAATCTAAATCCGGATTTGATGTAATAAATTGGTACCAGAATTTCTACCAAAGGCACATTTGGTCAGAAGGTTTTTCTTTTCCTCCAGTTATTTACACTTTTTTTAGAAAAAAAGAAAGAAAGAAAATGTATCATGGACAAGCAAGAAGGAGGTGGCTATTCATAGCTTAAAATTAGGTATGAGATCTGGGATGCTGCACTGTGTGCTTGAAAGAACATCAGCATGGGAGTTGGCAGACCCAGGTTTTACTTCTCTTTAACTTGCTGTGTGGCCTGAGGTAAATCACCTAACCTTTCTGTGCTTAATCATTCTTCACTGATAAACAAGATAACAGCTTTTGCTTCTCTCATTAATTTAGTCAATCAACAATCACTTGTTGAACAGGAAGCCTTGAAAATCAGTCACCATGGAGAAGACAACAGTGCAATTTCCTGTTGCATTAAAAGTTCCTTGAAGGCAGGAATTGTATTCTTTTGAATATGTCTGAAGAAAAGGTCTGCAAAGGAATTTAAGATTTGGTGCCCAATATACTAAAACACTGTATAATACCTGTTCCCTCCAACTCAATACATTTGAAAGCCTGCTGAGTGCGATGCCTGGGCCTAGCGCTATTGAAAGTTTGACAGGGGCCACAGCTCCAGACCTCAGGGGCCTGCAGCCATAAGCACAGCTAACGTGACTGTTAGTCCCACTATGACAAAGACACAAGGAGTGCAGGAGGGAAGCTCAGAGGAAGGCAACTGTCTTAATTCTGCAGCATTAGGGAAGGTGTCCTTGGAGAAAACTTTAAAGATTGCGCCTTAAAATTGGAAAGGGTTTCCTTCCTGCTCAAACGTGAGGGTAAAAATACATGTTGAATCAATACAAAGCAAAGGACTTCAAAGGCTGCAAATGTCATCTGTCCATTCAGCACACATTTCTGCTGTACCTGATACAGGCACAGGTGACAAGCTATGAAGACAACAAAGTCCTTGACCCTAAGGGATCTATAGTCACTAGACTAGACTTGAGAGAAAAATAACAACAATGATAATAAATAGCATTTCTTTTAATACTTATTAAGCTTTAAATACTTAATATGTAATTATTTAATATTTAATCCTCACAAAGTTTTGCAAGATAAATACCACTGTCCTCATTTCACATATGAGGAAACTGAGGCTCAGAGAGGTTAAGTAACTTTGCCAGCTTCACACAGCTTGAATGGGTCTACAAGTACTTGTACGGGTCTACAGTGCTAGCTCTGTTGTCTGGCTCATAATACAGATATCCCCTCTCCTGGAACTCGGTTAGCCTTGACATTGTTTCTACAGCTCCAGCAAGGAGACCCATATAACGGAATTTGAGTGGATGAATGAAAATGCACTCTTATCATCATAGGTAAAGAACATCTCAGCCGAGACCAGCACAATTATTAACTACCCATGTAATTACAGCTTCTTGTGCCTTTGTTATTTTATCTGTTTGAAAAAAGGGGAGAGGAGGCATGTACAGGAAAGTAAATTCAGAAGATAACCACTGAAGTCCTTTCCTTCCTTTTCTGATACCCTGAAATTCTCATTTCAGTGGCATTACAAAAATAAGATTAAAAAACTTTTCCTAAAAGATGTCTTCCTAAAAGGATCTCCATTACTTGAAATTATCTTGGGACCAGACAAATGCATATTTCACAATTAAATTACACACACGCATAGGAGAAGGAAGCGCCCCTCAGAAGCTGCTGGAGTGAGGAAGGAGATCTGGGTTGTCTTCTTCTGCCCCACACAGCCAACACCCTAGACCTTGACGGGAACAATTCCATCATTATTTGTTTTGCTACTCTCTAAGCTTTTGTTTAAACAAAGGTTTCCAAGGCACGGAAGAGGCCTGGACGTGTACTGAACGAGGCTGATGAGCCCCAACATCTTGGGTGGCCTTAACCAACTGAACCGAAGATTCAGCTTGGAAAAGAATCCACTTTCCTCCTCACTTTCTAGAATGACCACATATTTCTCCAAGCACGGCAAAGTTTCATAAAATAGGAAGCTCTTTTTAAAAACTTCCTTTCTTTTTCCTGACCATACAGGTCTCTTTGCTGTAAAAACAGGGACACTTTCAGGACCATCGTGAGGTAAAGGAGGCCCTGGAGTAGGGCCTTCAACTACCATTTGGGATGGGAGAGGGAAACCTACTGCTCAGAAACGGATATAAAATCCATTAAATAGGGGGTTGATGAAATTAGGCCCCTGAATTTCTAAATTCAAAGAAATTCAGAAAAGGTAGCAAAGGGCAGGGTGGATAACAGCTCTGCATGCAGGGTGCTTATGAGGGCACTAGACTCAAGCAGCTCCAAAGAGGAAAACAAGACAATCAAAGCGACTCAAATTCAGAAGAAGCCAAACGTGAGTTCCTTGTAGTTCCTTCACTGCAACCCATAAAGGAGACGCTCTTGTGCCGAGAGTAAGAATTAATGAGGTGGAAAATGGAGGGGCATAAAAGCGAGAGTAATTATGAATTGCAGAGTGAAGACAGAGGCTGGAAGGAGGATGAAAGCCCACTGGGGAAGGGCGAATTACGTTACAAGTGTGGCAAGGGTAGCAGAAAGGCACGATAGAGCCCAGAGAAAATAATTAAGGAAGCTTTTGAGGGGCTGCTGGGCGACACAAGTGGACAGAAAAGCCTACAACAACTGCCTCCCTGCCCCCCCACCACCACCTCACACACACACACAGATTTGAGTTTCTTTGGTAAAGAGGCTCGGGATGTATGACAAGGAAGAAATCAACACTGGCTTACAGGAAGATCAATGAAGCCCTCTTTAAGCTGACAATAAAACAAACACTGTCTTCAGGAGTCTGATGGCTCAGGCGAGGGCACTTTCTCACCTTGTGCAGGGCTCAGGAAGGATGGCCCTTGGGGGCTACCGTCCCGTTGCTCCATCCTGGGTCCGCCCACAGACCCGCTCGTAAGGGAACAGGTGCAGTTCCTTAATCAGGAGGCTTCATGGCTCCCTTGCCTTCAGTCCGGCTTTTTAGAAATGGAAGCTGGCTGTCATGGAGGACTGCCAACAATGTGGTTGGCTGCCTTTTAATAACAGAATCATAGATATAATTAAAATCACTGAATTTTAGGGCTAGAAGGGACCCACGAGGTCATCTGGATCAACAGTGTTGTTTTATAGATGAGGAACAAAGGCCCAGAGAAGGTAACTGATTTGACTCAAGGAAAGTGGTTAATTAGTGGCAGAGTCAGGACTAGAACTGAGGTCTCCCGACTCCACTGAAGTAATAAAAATAACAGTAAGCAGCACGACCTTTGCATAACACTATGTGCTTTTTTCTTCCGGCGTGACATGCATTATTCATGTGATCTTCAATAGCCCTGCCAACTACAATGATCGAGTGTAAAATGTACTGAGGGACAGAGGGCCTTAGCAACATCTTACAGAGGAAAATGGATCTCAGAGAGCTCCAGTGATTTGCCAAAGTGATGAAGGACTTGCTTTTGCCCACTAGGGAGACCTCACCTCACGCAGCTCTGCACTGCTGGGGATTACAGAGCTGAGGGTTCAAATTTCTTAACCTGAACACCCTCCCAGGGTCTGTGTGCTAATGGATTTAGTAGTCCCCATTGTTAAAAAGTTGTTCTTTCTGGCATTTTTTTTTCATGAAATAATTGAAAAAGAGAGAAAAAAGCCAAGGGCCCATAATTCAATAAGGAGCAGCCAGCTGGTGTGTTCCCCGCAAGAGGCCAAGCAATTCAATCACAGGGAGTAAATACTGTGTCACCAAGGAACAGAGGTCTCTGGCTAAACGAGGTCACATATAGACAGTTTGGAGGAGGGATTTTTTTGGTTGTTGTTTGTTTCCTCCCAGTTTGGCCAAGCGACGCTTCTACATGACTCCTAATTAGCCAGCCAACAAAAATGTACTCAACACCTACTGTATAGACCCATTTTTCAGCAGATGGTAGATGCAAAACTCATACCTGCCCTGATGGAAGGAGCATTTGTTGAGCAAATACAGACAGGATGCTGGATGCTAGACTCCTACCTTAGGTATCAGAGTGGTTAGATGTCAACCACAAACTCCATAATGTCAGGGACCTTAAGAACAAGTTTCTTTCTTTCTCACCTCGTAGTCGGGTGGTACTCCTCAGCACTTGATTTAGGACCCCAAGCCACCAGCAGCTTCTCCGTTTTCAATCCTGGCCCCCAAGGTTGTCCTGGCACCTTCAGCCAGGTTGGATGGGAGACAGAGCACAGAGGAGCACACGAGAGGGGTTACGGGCAAGCCTGGCACAGCACACGTCACTTCTGCTCCCATTCCTTGGGAGAAGCCTTCTCCCCTCAAGGCTATACCTAACAGCAAGATTGCCAGGAAACATAGTCAAGCTGTGCCCCCAGAAATAAGAGGGGAAAATAGACTATGGTGGGCAGCTAGAAACCTCTTCCGTGCCATATGTTATATCCATAATTCTCATAAAACCCTAAAAGGTAGCTATAATTACCCCCATTGAAATAAAACTCATAGAGGTTACCTGACCTGTCTAAGGTCACACAACTAGGCAATGATAAAGCTAGAATTTGAATCCAGGCCTATCTGGCTTCCAGGTTCATGCTGCCACTAACACATGCATATGAACTTAGACATACAAGTCAGCAGGGCCCTGATAAGACAAGGCCATTAGTGAGATTACCCATGTAGAACATTTAGCACTATGCCCGCCTCACAGTAACCGTCTAATAAAGGTAATTATCACCATCATCTTTATTCCTGCAGCCTTGAGTTACACAGCTCAAACTTGCTGGGGTCCCAAACCTACAGACAATTTACCCATCCCTGTGGGTCAGAGACGCCTCCAGCCTTCCCACCTCCCCTTCTTTGTCCTCTGCTAAAGCTGGCAGCCCGCACTGAAGCCAAGTGACCCAATCAACGTCCCCTCACTTATTACCTGCCCAACCCCTTATCTCCCATCACTTAGAATGTAATGAGTTCCTGTTTAAATAATTTCTGACAGGAATACAGAGTAATAAAGAAATTACCTACCTTTTCTAACTTCTAATATCGTTCTATCTCCAGAAAACCTCTTTCCCTTTACCTCCTGCTCTTTCTTCCTCCTTCCCTTTTTATCATCCTCTTTTAATTCCATTTACCTTCCCTACTCATGGCTCCCAAGCATAAACATTCGCTACACTCCTGTATCCAGGCAGAGTAAACTCCAGGCCTTCACTTTTTTTCCTTTTTTTTTTTTTTTTAATCTTTGGCTGCATTGGGTCTTCGTTGCTGCGCATGGGCTTTCTCTAGTTTCAGCGAGCGGGGGCTACTCTTCGTTGCGGTGCACGGGCTTCTCATTGCAGTGGCTTCTCTTGTTGCAGAGCATGGGCTCTAGGCGCACAGGCTTCAGTAGTTGTGGCATGCGGGCTCAGTAGTTATGGCTTGCAGGCTCTAGAGTGCAGGCTCAGTAGTTGTGGTGCACGGGCTTAGTTGCTCCGCGATGTGGGATCTTCCCAGACCAGGGCTTGAACCTGTGTCTCCTGCATTGGCAGGCGAATTCTTCACCGCTGCACCACCAGGGAAGCCCCAGGTCCTCACTTTCTACTCCACTCTTTTCCCCACTAGCCATTCCACTTTCTTGTTAAAAAAAATATATATATATATATTTTTTTCCTCTGTATATATATATATATATATACATCCTTGAATCTACTCCAAATTTTTGAGTAAATCATTGGCCACTGGGACATTTAATTTGTTTGAAAAAAAGATGATTCACGACCCACATCAGCCCCAAATCCTGAGTCATCACATGACTGTTAAGTACCGCTGGTCCAGCGGAAATTGCAAAGAGCCATAATTACGATAATGATGGTGGGAAATGAAGGGATATTTGCAAGAAATACTAAAAAAAAAAAAAAAAAGAAAAAAAAAGTAATTGAGAAGATTTAGAATCTGTTAAATGTCGAAAAGGAGTCAGAGATGACCCCAAGATTTAAAGCTAGGGTTGGTCCAATGAACCAATAGGAATGACAATGCAGCTGGTGTCTGGGGTTGTGCCTGGGTGGGGGGATGTGATGGAGAATTGGGAGAGGAAAATAATAAGCCTGCTCCAGACTAGTTGTCCATCAAGGGTATGCAGAACATGGCTTTGGCCATTGCAGACATGGGTCTCCAGTCTAAGAGGGAAACTTGTTCTGATGACATGTGAGGCATCAACAGAGAGGTTCTAACAGGGAAATCTAAAGGGATACTAAGACAGAGCTTGAGAAATGCTGACATTTAGCGAGGGTGTGAGAGGGAAAATAAAAGGTGTTGAATGCCCGCTGTTTGCCCTGCTCTGTGTTGGACATTCCTCTCATACTTTCTTCCACTTCTACTGACTTTGCATGCCCAACTTCCCATGCATGTTGCTTCTACCCAACTAAAGTGCAGACTCTGGGAAGGCAGGGGCACTGCTTTTTATTGTCTTTGTTTTATTGTTTTGCCCTTGCATAGAGAATGCCCTAAAAAAGCACTTACCCTATGAGTCACTGCTTGGGACTTTGATTTATCTGTAGAAGGTGAATTAGCATGCTGACATATTTTGCCTCATCAGAATTCAAGTACCATGCAGCGTGGAGGAAGGGGGCAGTATTTAGTTGTTTTATAGGCATATTGCTGAGCCAAAATTTTATACTCTATTGGAAATTAAAACAATAACAACAAGATCTTCTGAAGTGGAAATAGTTTTCCGGGTCACTGGAAATATGGCCTATCTGATTTCTGCCATCTTTTTGAGGCCCCATGAATGGTGCGTTCATATCCTAGGTCGACTTCGTTCACTGGCTCTGTGGCACTGGGGAAATTACTTAACCTCTGTATGCCTCATTTTCCTCTTCTGTAAAGGGGTCAAGGATGGTACTTCCCTCAAAGGGTTGTTGTGAGGATTAAGCAATTTAACAAATGTAGAGTGCAGAAAGATTGCTTGGCACATAAGAAGCGCATAATAAATGTTAGCTATTATGTCTGTGAGTTTTAGTTCCTTTCCTCACCTGCTGAGCAAAGCAAGGGAAATATTCCAAAATATAGATTATTACTTAACATTTTAAATGAAGACAAAATTAAAAATGGACACAAGTTTGTTGTTGATGAATTTAAAAGTGAAGGAGTTGAATTCGAGTCACTGAGGGTGCTTTAATTTCTGTCTCATTTGGGGACATCTTTACAGCATCTTTAGCAAAGACGCACTTTGCCCAGGGAGAAGGAAGCAGATGGGACATGTCAGGAAAGGAAGGCACCTACCTGCTGCCACCTGGGGAAGTGAGAGGAGCCTATTGGCAATGTCCTTACCCCACCCTGACAACATGTTCCACTCTGTATTGACCCTCTCCCAAAGGGACCAGCTTCCTTTTTAGATTAGGACTTCAGTGGTGGAGACATGCTAGTTAGGGCGCCTACGTGCTCTGCCTAATCTCCTTTGTTGGCCAACAGACCAGATGGCAGGTCTCACTGTGGTTAAGACTCAGGATGGTGTCTGGGATAATCCCATAGCCTGGCTTAAGAATTTAAATGATGTGCGGGCAGGGTCAAGAGAAGCATTCCTAGAACACTTGCTCACACCGTTTTCCCCAGTCCAGTGATCAGCGAGCCCAGTATTTCCCAGATGCAGAGGACTTCAGTCCTCAACTCCACAGAGAGACGGAAGCAGGCACAGCGATATTTGAGTTTACCACGTGAGAAGCGTTGTTCTTTCACACATACCATCTTATTTAATACCTTTGACATCCCTGTGATATAGCAATTATTCCCATTTTACAGACAAGGAAACTGAAGCTCAGAGAGACTCTGCTGTAACTTGCCACAGTTGTACAGCTAGTAAGAAATGGAGGCAGGATTCAAACTCAGGTCTCTATTGTAAGGTCTCCAGATCTGATCTTAAGGGAATTCTAAATAAGGGTGGAAGTATATATTTGGAGAGATTTATGAAATTTACTGGAATGTATTTTCATGGACATTTTCACCCACCCTGTTCTGTATTTACTTATTTGGCACATTTCCAGAAGAATTAAGGGAGTAGACATATGGTAGAAATACATATATATATTATATATATAACATATATATTATATATATTATATATAATATATATAATATACAACACACTTATGTGTGTATAATATATAATCATGTATATAACACAATGTATAATACATATATAATTATGTATTATATATACTATATATGAAAGTATATTATTTATATATCTGTAGTTATATTCAAATACAACATACCAACAATCCATTTTATTCTTTCTAGTAACTCAGACGTAGCCCATCAAATAAAGATAGCACCCAGTTAAGGAAAGCCTAGAATACTAGACTCGCTGAGTTAAAGACAATTGATAAAACCCAGAACCCATTTTATTCATCTTTAGAGCCCCAACGCGAAGCCTAGTACCTGAAATACCAAAGCTGCTTAATCAAAACTTGTTGAACATTTGTTGGATTAGCTCTTCACTCTTTTAAAAATTCACTCCTAGGCTCTGCGAAACCAGAAGCTTCCTTCTTGCGTTAATACACATTTTGATTTGCAAATACTCCGTTTACTGCAAATTTTCAAGAACTTTGAGCTTTATTGTGCAAGAGCTTTATTGTGCAAGAGCAAAGGCGGAAAATCTTTTATAATCTTTCAAAGATAATTCACTCATTCAGCAAACACTTGGCTGGGAGCAGAAATACTAAGATGAAAGGCAATGTCACCATCCTCCAGGAGTTCTCTACCTGGTGAAAGAGACAAACCAGAAAGCAAACCCAGCGTGGTCTGTGAGGGCTATGTGAGAGTGTGTGAGGGCGTCCCACAGGGGACTCAGGGAAGAGAAACAGTCAACTAAATTTAGCCTGAGGTTATTAAAGACAAAAGAAAGAAATCTGATTCAGTGAGTATTAAAAATATTTTAGGGCTTCCCTGGTGGCGCAGTGGTTGAGAGTCCACCTGCCGATGCAGGGCACACGGGTTCGTGCCCCAGTCTGGGAAGATCCCACATGCCGCGGAGCGGCTGGGCCCGTGAGCCGTGGCCGCTGAGCCTGCGCATCCAGAGCCTGTGCTCCGCAACGGGAGAGGCCACAACAGTGAGAGGCCCACGTACCGCCAAAAAAAGAAAAAAAAGAAAGAAAGAAAAAAAAATATTTTAATGCAGGTGAATGCCCAGTTAGGGAGGGATATGTCAGATTTACTGAAGGAAAATGCTCTAAGGAAGGTCAGGGGACGAGGGAAAAGAGGGGAAAACCTGGTTGGAGAATATCTCCTATATCAGAAAAAAAGCAAAGACAATGTTTCTGTGAGTGTTTGATTTCTTATTACATCCTGCTCTCCAATTCATACATGTCGTTGAAATTCTAGGGAGGTCCTGAATTGCTGGTAACAGTTCTTCAGTTTTTCCTAATCCCACAAACCTGCAGCATCTCTTCTCTGAATGAGCATTTGGCAACTGAGTGTCAGGTGAAATGGCGGACAAATGAATATCACTCTAGGATACGTTGACATTTCAGGCTGGACCCAGCTGAATGCTACATGCTCATTCTCTCCCTAAAGTCCCTCCTATTGACCCGACCCCCACCCACAAGTGTACTTGTATATGAATACCACTTCATTGGCCAGAACAATGCAATCTGGAGTAGAATTTGATTGTGGCTCTGAAACTCACTCCAGAGGGAATGTCCTGATAATCTCCAGCACTTCATGCAAGCACATCTCCCCTGCCTTCAAAGAAACGTGGAATTCCATGCACAGAAGAGATCTAACACCCAGTCAAATGCTTTAAGAACTCCTACAGGCACATCAGTCATCTCTCCGGTTTTCTCCTGTATGGGTGTTTTGTAAATTCAAGGACCTCATCTGTGAGCCAGAGAGGAGCTGGAAATGCTATGACCCGTAGGGGTAGAGCTAAAAGCATCCAGACTCTATTAGACATCCATACATAGACCAAATCCATGTATGTGTCCCTTGCATGCTGTGTATTAAATGTAGAAAAATCCCTGGGACAAAAATCTAACTCACAGACAAGCTAGGTTTGGCCATCACATACCATACTTGGGCACGTTGGCTACAGAAAGGGGGGTGAAAGACTACAGAAGACAAACTTCATCTCCTTTGCAGCTTTTCAGATGCTGTTTCTGAACCTGAAGACGACTTTTTCTTCATCTACACATCCACCCACTAAGCATTTATTGAGTACCTATCACACGCCAATGTACCACTAGATGCTAGAGATAGAAAGACAGATGGATAAGATACCACCCAGGAACTCAAAGTCAGGTTAGGTAATTAGACAATGAGAACCCCCACAAAAAACAGCAATGACAAAACAACATGGTAATTGCTTTAACTGAGAAACGAAAGAAGTCTTGTGAGAACCTAGAGGACAGAAAAACTTCAATAAGAGAGTAAGGGAAGGGTTTCCAGAGGTGATAAAGGGTTTTTAAAATCAAGTACTTCACTCCACTCCTCTATCATGCTTTTCATACCCACCACTGGGTGTGTGTTGGGGAAAAAGGCCTGTTAGGGTGTTACTACCATTCTTCTAAAGAACCTTGCGATCCAAAGTGTGGTCTCAAGGCTAGCACCATCCCTATCACCCTGAGGCATTAAAAAGGCAGAACCTCAGACCCCACTCAAGATCTTCCCATTGAGAATCTGCATTTCAACACGATCCCCAGGTGATTCATATATGCATGAACAACTGAGAAGCATCGTCTGAGATGAGAGCCTCATCTCTGGAAATAAGCTTTCCACAGAATCAGGATCCCTCACCCAAAAAGAACAGCGTTCAATGCCTACATTGGACAGTTCCCAAACTTTCTGGGCTCAGGATCTCTTTACATCTTAAAAGTTATTAAAGACACCAAACAGATTTTGCTTATGTAGCTTATAGCTACTGACACTTACCATTCTAGAAATTCAAACTGGGAAATATTTTGCTAGTCCATTTTAAAACAATAATAAATCTCTACATAATAACATAAATAACAGTTGTTATGCAAAATAACCATGTTCAAAAAAATATTAGGGAGAAGAGTACCATAGTTTTTTTACATATTTTCAAAACATTTTAACATCTTGTTTAATAGAAGACAGATGGATTCTCATATCTACTTCTGCATCCACACATCAACTAGCCCCTGGGCTCCACTGTATGCTCATAGAATGAGTGAAAAAATTATATTTTAGCATGATTATGAAAATAGTTTTGACCACAGAGACCACCAGAGACCATGCACATTAGAATCACCATTGCTTGGAGAATTAAAGGGAAAAATAAAATAAAATAAAATAACACCAGAGTTTCACCCCAGACTAAATAAATCCAACTCTCCGATGTGAACTCAGGCTTCGGAAGTTTTTTAAAGGTCCACCAGAAGATTCTAATGTGCATCCAGAGTTGAGAAACTCTGATCCTCTGACCTGGTTCAGCTATGCACTTTATAGATTGTGGAGAGGGAATGGGAGGTTGTGGGGAGAACAGCCAGGAGGGAAGGAACCTTATCTAGAAGCTCCAGGATAGAGTTAGGATTTGAACCACCTTCTGGCCAGACAATATAACCAACATTCTTCCATTAATTCTCTTAATTCAGAGTTCTCAAAACACAAACAAAATGGAATTTACTCTCCTTCCTTTGAATGAAGGACACTGTTTAAATAACTGTATTAAGGTATGTTTCATATACAATAAAATATATGCATTCATTTTAAACTTAAAGTTCAATAAGTTAGGACTTCCCTGGTGGCACAGTGGTTAAGAATCCGCCTGCCAATGCAGGGGACACGGGTTCGAGCCCTGTTCCGGGAAGATCCCACATGCCGCGGAGCAACTAAGCCCGTGCGTCACAACTACTGAGCCCACGCACCTTGAGCCTGTGCTCCGCAACGAGAAGCCCACGCGCCGCAATGACGAGTAGCCAAGCTGGCCGCAACTAGAGAAAGCCGGTACACAGCAACAAAGACCCAACGCAGCCAAAAATAACTTAAAAAAAACAAAAAGTTCAATAAGTTAGACAAACTCATGTTCAGACCTCCCCAATCTTGATATAGAACATTTCCATCATCCCAGAAAGCTCTCTGCCTCTTCCCTGCCAGCAACCTCCATCCCAGGCCCCAGGTGATAATTACTCTGATTTCTATCATTGCATATTAGTTTTTCTTCTTCTAGACCCTCAGATAAATGGAATCAGACAGTATGCTTTCTTTCCTGTCTACATTCTTTCACTCAGCATAATTTTTTTTTTTTTCTTTTTTTTGCGGTACGCAGGCCTCTCACTGTTGTGGCCTCTCCCGTTGTGGAGCACAGGCTCCGGACGCGCAGGCTCAGCGGCCATGGCTCACGGGCCCAGCTGCTCCACGGCATGTGGGATCTTCCCAGACCGGGGCACGAACCCGTGTCCCCTGCATCGGCAGGCGGACTCACAACCACTGCGCCACCAGGGAAGCCAGCAGCATAATTTTTTAAAGATTCAACTATGTTGGTTCAGCTGTTTGTTCCACTTTATGGATGAGTAATATCCCACTGTATGGATATTCCACAGTTCATCCATTGGGCTGTTCCCAGTTTGGGGCTATTACAAATAAAGTTGCTATGAACATCTCTGTACAACTCTTTGGGAGGGCATGAGTTTTTATTTCTTTTGAGTAAATATATAGGAGTGGAAATATTAGGCCCAGCGTGGCCCTGGGAGGCAGGGCATGTAGAAGAAACTGTTCCAGCCCGGCAGTCAGCCACAGCTGGTTCTGCATACAGATGGGGCTGTTTATTAACATGGAGATTAAAACACTGACTTCACAGGCATGCTAAAGGGATCGGAGACAATGTATATAGAGTGGCTGGTAAAGAGTAGATACCTAGTCAACGAGAGTAGAAATAATTAGAAGCAGAACTGGGTTGAACTGGAGCAAGATCCGTGAATTTTCCAGTGAGGTGTTTTTCCACTACTGCATGCTGTTCACCTCCCCCCAAGCCTCCTCTAGCCAAAGGTTCCCTCAGCCTCCACCCAACCCCAATACCCTCTCCTGTCCTTGAAGTTGAGGCCATAAAATATGAACTGCCTTCTGAAATAATTAATTTAGAAGTGTTTCTTGGCTAGTTTGTTTTAATAATTTTAAGTTCTCTTTGGAAAAAAAAAATCCATATAATGGAATGCTTGGTACATGAATTCAGTTAAGGCGAAATGTCCACCTTTTAGGCAGTATTAGACTGAGATATTACCGCAAGGGGGTGACCAAACCTACCAGGACCTGTAAGTGAACCTGGAAATAGCTTTTGGACAATATGGGCCTATTTGCATTTAAACCCTCTCTGTCATCTAGTGCTTTCCTCCATGCTTATTTTCTACCTGTGCAACTCTTTCACTTGACTCCTTTAAGTGTTCAAATAAATGTCTCATTTTTCAAGGTCTACCACTCCTTTCCTACTCCTTCTCATTTCTGCCCCTCCCAGTACTCTTTCCACTTGAAGGACAGAGGAGCAAAATAAATGCCCAATGGCCAACATGTCCTATTAAATACACACATGTACACACCACCCTCATCTATGTTCAACTATGAAAATTGTGAAGACCAATTCACTTTACCAAATGAATCACGAAGGAAGCTACCATAGAATAAGAGGTGCTTTTCTCTCACAAAATGTCTCTGCACTCACGGGGGAGTGTGAGAATCGACCCTGCCAACCTCTGAGTTGACAAGCCCCGGATGTTACCAGTTCCCCTCCTCCCTCAACAGGCCCTCTCCCTGCCCTGCCCTGCCCTCCAGGCTCTTCCCTTGATCAAGAGCCTTTCTATAGCTTCTCAGCTAAATCCCAGGCCAGCAGACAGCGCTTCACCTCAGCCAATTTGAGTGCATGCTGCCTATGAGATTTTCTGAGACTCTCTCAGCTGCCACGTTAAAACTGCATGAGAGTCTTCCTCAGGAGGCCTAATAATACCGTGTTTCACCTTTGAGCCACTTTATAAACATTAACTCATTAAGCTACCCTTCTCTCCTCATAAGCTCTGGGCTTCTGCAGAGGGGACTTCATCCTCCACTCCCCTCAAATTACTCCAGGAGGAAATAAGCTGGGATCTGAAGGATCTTTTCTGGGGATTTTAGGCCAAGACAACATTAATGCCAAAGGTCCTGGAATAACTAACGCCGCTTGGGTAATGGCATGGATGTTTCTTTAAAAGAGACTGAATTGAGGTTCTCATCTCCCAAAGCCAGATTAGCAGAATGAACAACTTGCCTCCATGGTCTAGGGCAGGGTCACTGAACTACTACAGCCCATGACACAAAATCCAGCCTGCCCCCTGTTTTTATGAATAAAGTTTGACTGGAACAGAGGCATGCTCATTGATTCACATGATATCTATGACCACTTTTACACGACAATATCAACTGAGTGGTTGCAACAGAGACCAAATGATCCACAAAGCCAAAAAAGAAAAAAGAAAAAAAAAATTACTGCCTGGTCCTGTAGAAGACGTTTGCTGACCCCTGGTCTAGGGAATGTAAAGTTTGTTCCCATCCCCCATATTCCCTAAATATCTTTAACCAAGTTTCTTTCCCTCTCTGGGCCTCAGGTGCTACATTTGTAGACTGAATAACCTCTGACCTGAATCACTGCCTTGGGTTTATCCTCTCATTGTTCTGCAAGTATTAACATCTCATTTGTTAGCTTTGCTCATCATTACAGCTACCTTTTTTGTGAGGAGGAACAGAGTTCTGTGTGTCTCATGAATCACTGTAGGCACAAGGCTCTACGCTGAGCTCTAAATTCACTTCTGGAGTGTAACCGAACTGACTTGAATTATATTTCTTTCTTTGCAGAGAGATCTCGCAGAATGATGTCCTGGAAGTGATAGAGGCAAATGTGTTCTCCAATCTGCCCAAACTACATGAAATGTAAGCAAGAACCTGTTTGCTCATGGCTGTTCTCGGCCATAGCTTTAAAGTTCACTTATATTCCTGGGAGGCCCTGGCTCTGCTCTGCCCTCAGACCCCTAGAATTTCATTTTAAGATGTCAAAGTCAGTCCAAAAGTCCAAAGTCATGTGTCTCTGCCTGGTGATCCAGGTCCCATTCCAGAGCCTGGTCTTATCCTGCTTCTTCCCTCCCAGAATTTCTTGCGTAGTAGACTCAAGAATCTAGCTCTGTGACTGCAAGTACGTCTACCTCATCCTCTCATTCAAATTTATTCCACAGTCAAAGCCCAGAATAGATCCCCCATGATGTAGCTGAAGATGGGCAGTCTTAGTTTGACTCCATATATCCACCATGAAACCCTGGCCAAGATACAAAGTCATGCTAAGACTTCGGTTTCTTATCTGTAAGTGAGAATAATAAGATTGCATATGCCTCACAGGTCACTGTGATGAATAAACGAGATGATAAATGTTAAACGGATCTAACACACCAACCGGCATACAGTAAGATCATCACAATCTTTGGCCTCTTTACTACTCCAACCAAATTTACTTCCTCTTGTTGACATTCTAGTTTTACATACATGCCAATACTCACACAGATCCACCTCTGTTTCATACCAGTCTCTAATTACCATAGGTTATCAAAGCCAGAAGAGACTTCACAAGACCACCTGGTGCAAAATTTTCCAAAGTATATTCTGTGTGTCATTAAACACTTGGAAAATTATTAAGGGCTCCAAAAAAGGAAAAAAGTCTATGGTCAAATAAGGTTAAGTTGGACAGATTCACTCAGAGCCTGTAATATGCGAATATACACTTGGAATATCCAAGAAGGATATCGTATTAAGAGTTTCTCAGCTAATGTCATTGGAAAGGTTTCTCTGTGAAGCATTGATTAATATCTCACGAAATTCTCATGGAGCACAGTTAGGAAAGCCAGTGACCCACTTCCCTAATTTTACAGGTGAGGAAAGAAAGACAGAGAGAAGTTGTGAGGCTTGTCTGGTCACCCAGCCAAATCCACAGCAGGATAAGGACTTGAACATAAATCTCCTGACTCCTTCGTATCTTTTTGAACACTTTTTAAGCGCTTGTCAAGCATATATACATACCCACACACACACATGCGTAATTCATATATGCATACATACATCCATATGAATTTGTTTAGGAATGACAGTCTGTCCATCTTGGCAGACCTCCTTCCTTTTTCTCCTACTCACTCCGCATCCCACTCTCATTCTTCCTCGTTGTCATTAAGCCTCTGTCTGCAACTGACGCCTTCCCTCCCTCCCCCCATTGCCCTCGTGCTCCTTCCTTCCTTCTCACTCTGCTTGGCCTTTCCTTACCCTAGTCGGGAAAAGAGATCTGACCAGGGTCTCAGAACCCACAGAGAATATCAGAGAAATGAACCAAAGGGCAGCTGGCCCTCCGGGCAAGGTCAAGCAGGCATCCCTCTATGCTCTTCAACGGGCAGTGGAGCTAATGGGATGGCTCTTTCATCTCTTCGCTGAATGGAGAGGTGCTCACCCCCATGTAGCACTGACCGTACTTAAAATGATTAATTACCTGGTACTTGGATCTGGGTAGCTACAGGTTACTGCAACATTAAGCTAATGAAACAGGGAGGAAGTAATTAACACAGTGCATCTCTGCAAATATACATCGATCTAGCAAGATGGGGAAAGGGCAGCCTCTCTCTGTCGGAATCCAAATGTGAACATGCCCACCTCCAGAACTGCACTGTGTCCAGATCAGGACACAGTGCAGGTCAACCTGGGGCAGAAGCCATCACTTTCCATGAGCTGTGAGAGAGCAGCCTCAGTGTGAGCGTGAGGGGACTCACTGGCACATTCCCAGCTGCTGTCTGCTGGGACTGCACAGTGAAAGTCAGAGATGCCCCCTGGTTTTCCCCCAGTCTTTGTTTTCCTTTGCCCCTTCACTCTCCTTTTCTCTGATCTCCTTTGGCCCTTCAGCTTTTTTCCTTCCCCACCCTCTTTTGTTGTTTTCCATGCCCTTCTCTCTTGTCTCCCAACCGGACAAAAGCTCGTTTCCCCCATTAGCCTTGTCCCTACCCTCTTAGCCTCCTCAGACCCTGGGAGATCCTTAATGGTTAAAGACTCAACTGTGCTCAGTGGAAATGACTCACCCAGTCAGCACTTTGTCTCTGATGAATAGGTTCCAGGAAGACTTCAGTGATGAGAGTTATATGGGACAGGGTTAATATTTTGTTTGCGCGGTTTAGTATAGTAAAAGACACCACGTGTATGCTCAATTTTTGTTGAAACGATGGATGGATGAATAGATGGATGGATGGGTGAATGACATTAACATACTCTTTGCATAATGTGAAAAACAACATAGCATTCCTTACCGTTGAGGTCACGTGCATGTTCTTTCCTCTTTTACAGTAGAATTGAAAAAGCCAACAACCTGCTATACATCGACCCTGATGCCTTCCAGAACCTTCCCAACCTCCGATATCTGTAAGAACTCCTGTGCCCGCTCTATGATCAAATTGTGCACTCATATTTTAGCAAAATATCCATTTGCAACTCTGGGGAACAACTGCTTTTAATCAAAGATGTGGGGCAGAAGTGGAAGTGGGGAGACACTTGCTGGTGGATTTTAGTTTAATGAGTGAATTCCACTGACATAATTGCATTTTGTTTTCATTTACAAAAACAGACATCATAAGGAATGCCATTTGCATTAATGGGATTGTCACAAGGACCTCTTGCAGAACTCAGTCATAATTTAGTGTTAATGAGATACAGCCAAAACTTCCGCTAGCATTTAGCTTGTGACCTTGACCTCAAAGACACTGCCTCTCTTGTTCTGCATTTAAGCATTTTTTTCTTGGATAGATTACAGTGTTTTATATTAAAAGTTTTGGTTAATAATAGACATGGTATTTTTATCAGCAGAGAGATTCCTGGTGTTTGAGCTTTATCCCATGGGCCTGCCTCCATTTGCAAAAACTCTGCTTCTTCCACTCAAACAGCTTTCAGATTCGCTGAGGGCTTGTCAGAGCCCTGAGTGCTGTGATGGGGCCCCACAAAATAACAGATAAGAATTTGACCTATGGAGTCAAACTTTCTGGACCCATTTATTAGCTACTGATCACAGGCAAGAATTTAACCTCTTAAAGCCTGTTTCCTTGTCAAGAGAATGGAAATCATGATGAATGTGTATCTGTTATCTATTAACATAATAATAATGCATAACCACCTACCCCCAAAAGACAGTTTTTAAGCAACAACGATGTATCATTTTTACCTGTCTGAGTTGATCAGTGGAATGGTTCTGCTGAGCTGGACTCTGTTGGCTTGACCTCAGCTAAGCTCACGCATGTATTTGAAGTTAGTTGGCAGGTGAAGTGGGTTCTGGCTGCTCTGGGTGGTCTCGGTTTGGGATGACAGCTCTCCACCAAGTGGTGTTCGTTTCCAGCCAACTCACACAGGCTTGTTCACATGGCTGTCCTGGGGTTCCAAGAGAGAGAGTAAGCTTGCAAGCCTCTTGAGACCTAAACCCTGAATTCGCACACCATTTCTTCTGTTGAATTTTATTAGCCAAAGCAATTCATGGGACCAGCCGAGGTTCAAGAGGTGGAGAACCAGACTCCACTACTTGATGGAAAAAGCTGCAAAGTCACAAGACAAGGTGTGTGGATACAGGGAAGGATAGGGAATTGAGGCCATCTTTGCAATCAATTTAAAGTGTGTAGAAAGTTCTGCACAGTTCCTGTGACATCACAGTAAATGCTCAATAAAGATCAGCTACTAGTGATATTATGACTCTGTCCCTAACTTTTGATCCAGGAGACCTGGAGTTAGCAAGTAAAATAAGGAACACTGGGCCACTGTGGTTTAGCTCACTGAATGGAGGCTGACTGAGGGAATAAAAGATTTAACAGAACAAAGTCCCTACGACCTGGAACTTCTGCTCTCTGATAGGAGCCCCAGAAAGGATCTGAGAGAGAAACAAGGTCTTCCACTCCTGAGCTCATGTCAGAGGCAGGACCAGCTTCACTGGCACGCAACCAGGGCAGTCTCACGGGGCTCCATGCTCTAAAGGCACCCACGCTCAGAGGGCCTCGCCCCAGGTATAATACTCCGCTGTCGCCATCCTGAAACACTTAAACAGCTTTGAACGAGGAGCCCTGCATTTTCATTTTGCACTGCACCTCACAAATTATGTAGCCATTCATGCTCAGAGGTCAGGGTCATGACTGACTCAGGAGCCGTGGCTCTCTAAATGGACTTTGCTATACTCTCTGTAGAATCTAACCTGGGTTAGGTACATAGCAGTGGAGGAAATCTGAGGTAACAGAAAAGGCATGGGCCTTAGGATTGAAAAAAAAAATCTAGGACCTCATCCTGACTCCACCATTTACTCTTGGGCCAATCACTGGATTTCTGAGAGGTGCATAGCTTATAGGACTCTCAAGTGAGGTTTACATGGGAAAATATACTATAAACTACAAACTGCTCAAAAACATTAATAAATGTACTAATTATTTGTAGGATACTCTCTCTGGCCAACCAGTCAAAGTCTACAAGTCCACCCTCAGAAAAAGTCCAATAAGGGTTTAATACAGAGTTATGGTGGCCCCTAAGACCTTCAGCTTTCACCCAGAGTGTTTGGCATGAGTTAAAAAAAAAAAAAAAAAAAAAAAAGGACTTTGGGACATGCCTTTACATTTAATGGAGCAGTATAGAAAAGAAAAAGAAAAAACTACATATGACGTCAGAAGGACTGGATTCCAGATGGGATGTTGTTATTCATTAGCTAGATAACCATTACCTTCTCTAAGCCTCCTTATCTGTAAATTGGGTGGTTGTAAAAACTAAATAAGATTATGCCTGTAGAAACATTTTGCAAGTTGTTTTTAGTGTATAAACCATAAAGAACTATATAGACATAAAATTCTTAAAACTACCTATTACCCAGGTGGTTTCCTTCACCCCTTCTTCTTTTCTTCTTTCCCTCCCAATTGCCATTCTTCCCTTCCTTCTCCTCTCCCCTTCCTCTTAGAAAAAGTCTGAGTGGAATAGGGGCGGCCACAGAGCCTTCCATAGCAGAACAAAAGCACATCAGGATATGCAAAGGGACACCCCTATTCACAAACTGTCACATGTGGCTCATGAGAAGTGCTCCTGCAGAGGAGAGATTCGAGAAGATAGGGACCCCCTCACTCACACATTCCACAGCTATGATGATAACAGCAGGTCTGAGAATGGGGGCCTGGGAGCACATGACCAAGGGATGGGCAATCACTGCAAAGTTTGAAATCAAGAGCTCCAGCATTTGACCCTAATATTAGCCCGCACCTTGTGGCCAGCACCATTTGTTCTTATTAATAAGGACCCTCAGCCCTCCCTCTAGGGGATGAGGGCTGGGGAGGAACTTGGGAGGATGTGGGCGTGGAAGGCACAGCCCTAGACTGAAGGGGGAACTCTGGCAGAACAGAGGGGACAAGTCTCCGACTTTGACTCTGGAAATCTGTGTCATCTGTCATCAAGTCCGGCCTCCCCTTTGTGTCCTTTTCTCATTTCAAGGTGTTCAGTAATCCTCAGGCACACCTGGCTCCCCCATCAAGTCCAGACAAAGCTGGAGGTGACCAATTCCAGCCACATCTGTTCCTAAGAGGAGGTTATCGTTCTCAGAGTATCTGAAACATGCTTTCTAACTGGAGAAAGAAAAGGACTTGTAAGCAGTTTAGAGGAATTGTGTCACTGTTAAATGATCCTCCTCGACGGCTCTCAAAAATATATATACTTACATAATCCTACAGAGTATGAGGTCCTTTCACATCCACTGCCATGCTGATCGCCCTCGGGAAGTTGGGACGAAGAGCCGTCCATCTTCAGCCTTCGGACTTATTGCCCAGGATGAGCTTTTCCCAGCTGCACGCTCCTCCCAGAATGCAGCACAGGGCGACCCTGGGAACTAGAGCAACTTTTCACTCCAAAGACACCACCAGCAAGACATCTATTCAGGTCTCTCAGACCGTGGTCCTTTGAAGTGTTTTCCAAACTGCTAAGAGGAATCACCTGAATTCAGAGTTGGTCCTCTAATCTAAAAGATGATTTCGTGGAAAAAAAAGCCAGTTAAGCTTCCTTCTTTTTCCATTCTTATTTGTGTCTGAGCAGCGGTCACGAACAGCTTCGCAATCCAGCAGCCAGGTAGAGGTGGGTGGCAACGACTTCAAATATTCTTGGGAATGATGAACTACTTGCTTCAAGGCAAAGAGGAAACACAAAATGGATGAAGGAATCCAGAGGGGACCAGTAGGATGGAGTAGTTGTTTATTTCCTTAAGCCAGGTTAAATGTTTATCATCACAGCCAGCAGAGCAGGAAATTACAAGGGGTAGGGGTGAGCTGTCATTTGACTTGAGAACCCTAAGCGCTGCATACACACACACACACTTGGAAATGTTATTCTGAGATTCTCAGCGTTGATTCCATTTCATGCTGATCATTTGACGGCACAGAATTCAAGACAACTAGAAATCAGCGTTCTTCATTATTCCCTTCATCCTTCATTGAGGAACCTGAAATGGTTAGGGGGGGAGAAAAAAACTCATGAATAAAGAAATGTACTTTGACTAGAAGAATATACATCAAAGGATTCATCTGGGTGGATTTTTTCAAGTCAATATTGTATTTGCAAAGCATTATTTCTTTCTTTACCACTCTGCCTTCCTGGAGCTGATCTTTTGCGTATGAAAGATTATCTGTTGATCTGTAAATAAGGTTTACACAATATTCTCTTGCCTTTGCATCCTGTCAGCGTAATTCTTAGGCAGCTGGATGTTGCTCTTTGCTATTCAATAAACCTTAATTCCATCTTGGCAAACACTTCACACAGCTGGGTGGGCCCGCACCCTCAACTGACAACTATCTTCCTCTCACGTGGGGGACTCTTAGAGCTTCTTAGGGGGCTGTTCATGGCAGCCACGCCATCTGCCTTCTCCAGCCAGGGATGATTCCAGGAGAGTCTTCACTGGGACTCACCTCAGCATTTCTGGCTGTTTCTTCCCCCACCCCTCCCAAGTCCCTCTCTCTCTTTTCTGCGTTCCTCTCTTTCATTTGTTTTGGTAGGAGTGATGAAAGTAGCTTCTTTGGTTACAAAAGTTAAGCCATTTGTTGGACATCGCATGGCAAAAGGGACAGAGGGCAGGGATTCAGGAGGCGGCACAGAATAACAAGGAAGCACAGAGGCTCCAGGGCCATCTGGCTGGCCTCAGGTCTCGGTTCCTACCCTTCTTAGTTGTGTGACCTTGGGTAACTGGCTTCATTTCTCTAGGTCTCAGTTTTCCTTTCTATAAATGAGGAATAACATTGCCTGCATCTCTGCATTGTATTAAATGAAGTACTGAAAAGAATGACTGACATTTTAAAAATTCTCAATAAATGTTAGCAATTCTTATTAAATTCCTGACTCTATCATTTACTAGCTAAGGGAACCTGTGTAAGGGACTCCATCTTTATGTATCTCAGTTCTCTCCTCTGCAAAAAAAAAAGAAAAGAAGAAGAAAAAGAAAAGAATACCTATCTCTGAGAGTCTTGTAAGGATTAATTTGACGACGATGATGACGATGTGTTGGTGGTGGTGATATCTCTTTCCCCTTCCAGTATTTCTAAGGTTTTGAAGGCCTTGTTTCTTTTGGACAGAACCCACTGATCAGCATTCACACATGAAAATATATCATTTGTGTTTCTCAAAAGTAAAAGGCATCCTTCTTACCAAACTCCTGACAAACCCAGAAAGGTCCCTCCGAACAAGTGAAATTACATAATCCTGCATAATCCTAACCCCTCCTTTTGCTCATTTTCAACACTAGCGGTCCACAATACCTCATGCCATCCCCATCAACCAACTGGTTGGATAATGCTTCCTATTTTTATGTTGATTTACAATTTAACTCCTTTTATCATACTTCATTGCATTTGAACCTCACAACAATCCAAGGAGTAAGCAGGGCAGTAAAAGTACAAGCAATTACAGAAGCCAGCTGGCCATGACTGTACTCCCTGGTCACAGAGCTCTTCGGACAGGAATGTGCAATGTCCCTGTGGACTGTTCCGATACTTTTGATGTTCAGCAACATTTGGTTCTCTGTGGTGGTGGGGAAAGAGCCATACTTGGGTTCATTTTTCAAAGTTACTGCAGCCACGTGCACAGTAGAAAGGATCGTTGTCTTCCCACTTCTCCTCCATCATTTCGGATGTGAAGTAGCCAGTCAGTAAGGACTCATTCATTCAGCCAATCATTCAACAATCATTTACTGAGGCCATACTATATCCCAGGCTTTATTGTGATGTTTCTTGGGTGTACAAAAGATGACAAGACAGATTAAGCCTCTGCCCTTATGGAACTTACATTCTAATTGGAGAGACAAATGATGTTGTATAATGTCCGTGGTGATAGTGATATGAAGAAAAATAAAGTAGGGAAAGTAGAGTGATGGTTTAAAAAGGGTGGTGGAGAAAGGATAGAGGGGATGGCCTTGTGAGAGATAAAGGAGTCATCTACGGACAGCTCCCAAAACAAGGAGCTCAGTCTTCTGGGGAGAAAAGACTATCATTCATTAACCCCTGAATATAATACATCTTTCAAGCTGTGTGGCACTGGCCATAGATAAGAGGACTGATCCAATGCCTTGCGTTGGACTAGTCAAGGAAAGCTTCTTTCAAGGTAGGGAGAATTCAGCTGCAACTTGGGGGATGAATAAAATTTAGAAAGACAGAAAAGAAGGAATTTTCTGTGAAAGAAAGAGGTGAGTAAATGTACAGAACATAAAAGGGCCATGGAATAGGCAGAGGATGACGAGATACTGAGGCTCAATAAAAAGAAGGTGTACACTGAGAAGGAGTTTGACTATATCAGGATGGATTGGGCTTGGTGAGATTGGAAAACTAAATTTAAGCAAGGAGTTTAGGAGCAGAGAATAAGCTATAAGAGAGTCTTACCAACAAGCACCTACTGTATAGCACAGGGAACTATACTCAATATTTTGTAATGACCTATAAGGGAAAAGGATCTGAAAAAGAATAGATACATATGTGTATAAGTGAATCACTTTGCTGTACACCTGAAACTAACACAGCATTGTAAATCAACTATACTTCAATTGTTCTTAGAAAAAGAGCTTCTTAAGCAGCAGAGTGCCAGGATGACAATGATTCGGACTGTAGATTGACAGGTAACAGGGTATAGACTATACTCAAGGGAGACCTGCTAAGGACCAGTTGCCATAATGCAGGAGTACAGTAATGGTGGCACCTGGAGGAATAGAAAGGCATGGTTCAACGGGGGACACATTTCCAAAACTGAACGACCGGCATATGATTTCCCTCTAGGTCGGACGACCCAAGTGAATGCAGTGATTTTTGCCCACTCACCTCTAGTAACCCCCAAAGCCTCCCTTCCCCCTAGTGACTCCCACACAGAATCACCCTGCAGACAGTACTCATCAAGAATTCAGTCTGGGCCAGAAATCACCTTACACAGTGGCTGTGAGTATTGGGAAGAAATTATTAGCCACCTCCCTGGCTGCCAGTGTTGTAAACGTCTAAGGATGTTGTCATGACTACAAGGATGTCTGGGCACAGTGGAAATTACACAATTGCTTCTTTTATCAGTAATCTGTCTAGCAGAGCCAACTTTGCCTGCCATTGTCAACTCCAGGAGAAGATAGCCAGATTTTCCTTGTGGAACACTGGAGTTCAGCATGAGATTTCAGCCTGAGCATGTCAGCCCCAGGAGAGCGAGAACTTCCTCTTGTCTTGGGGCCTGCTTGTAACAATGGTGACATTTTCATGCTGCTAACCTCTGCTCTTCATTCCTCTGACCTGTTCAGTGCTTTGTGCACCAAGAAGCTCAGGCCTTCTCCATCAGCAAGGCAATTACTGCATCTATCAATTCACATCAGTATGTTCAGATTGATGGTCTTCTTCTCAAGGGAAGTGGCATATTTTTAAAAAGGAGCCTGGAAAAGGCAATGTGAAACCCAAGAATTGATAATGATAGACTCCCAGGCGTGAGGCTTCTGAGAGAGAAAGAGAGTCCAACAGGATCCACTCATATAGCATGTAGGTGACCACCTACTCCAGCCGCTTGCAGTCTCTGGATTATATTTTCACAGGATATACCTCTGATGAGGTAGGTATATCCTCACCTCGTTAATTCTGAAATAAGACCTCTGTCGTCACCAGAAATCAGATGTAAAGACAAGCCTAGAGAGGGTTCCGAGAGAAACAAGCCTCCGATTAGCTGCATGAAGCTCAGCCCTGCCCTCTTCCTCATGGCTAAGATCACCTCCACCTCCCCCCAGACAGTGATGGGCTGATCGCTTCAAGTCTCGGTTTCTTCACCTACAAAATGGAAATCATAAAATATGCTTCAAGAGGCTGATGAAAGAGGAGAAGGGACTGTACATCCTCTTAGATCTCTTCTAGCTCTCAGGTGCTTGGTGTCTCAATTGTGTTCTTCACAAATCTGGGGATCCCAGAGTCACCGTCCTGTCCTGAGTTCAGCATATTCAGATCCAGCACAAAGGGCCTTGTATGGAAGGAGAAAGTCCCTCTATAAGACAGGAAAATCCAGCCTCCTGCAGGCCACTCTGCTTCCCAGATCAGGCTCCTCTTCCCCAGGATTCAAGAAGACCCTTTAAATGCTGAGATCCTTCAGAGGCATCAAACACTTAAACCGGCTGTAAATTACTCTCAAATGAAGCACAGCAGAAGCTCTGCTTCTTAAGCTAAAGGGGACTCACAGAATGAGCCCTGCCACTTCGGCCCCTTACAAAATGAGCACAGCCAGCCTTAGTGGAGCCTCAGAGGTACTGGATGTGGCATCAGGCTTAAGAGGCAGACAACGTCCAGCAGCCGTTGGAGCTGGCCTGAGAGGGCAAATCCCTGGCAGGGTTGGCCCCAGGCACAGGCAGAAGGAGAGACAGCTTAGCTGGCGAGAATCTGAAGGGCATCAAGTGAAGCCCCACCTCCGTGGAAAATAAACTGCTGTCTCTTCTTCCACCACTGCAGCCTCAATTCAATATAGGAAGGTTTCAAAGGTATTTTGGTCCTTTCTGACCCTTTTAGATTTGCAATTATCCCTGGGAGAGGCCACATATTAAGATATTGGAGCTAACACAAGAACTGTCAGCTACCGTCTCTGTCGGGATGGGGCAGCCCCTGGAAGCAGAGATGGGCCAGAGGAGGATGGGCAGTGCCGTGGGCAACAGGGGGTGGGCAGGAGAGAGGGGAGGGCATCACGCAGTCAACTCTGGTTACCAGATTGCGTGCTCCTCCAGGATGGGGACCAGGTGGTCTTCATGGCCATACCCCCAGTACGTGGCACAAAAAAAGGCGTTCAGCTATTTATTTCTCCTTTTAGAGAACACTGGCTGTGATCTCTCACGCCAGACCTCTTGTGCACCTGGTTCTCGCCTCACTCTGTAACGCTTGTTGAGGGACCCATTTGTTCCTTGCTGCCCTCATTCATCTCGTCTGCTTTATCTTTCACAGTGTGTGCTCTTAGGTTGTAAGCTAAGAACACAGGCATCTTCTAGCCACATGGCCCCGCTGCTCCCAAACCCTTGGCTTGTCCATCTGGGAAGACGTTGTCTTCCCGTGGGCATGGCTATAGGAGGCAGGCATTCCCGGGGGCTCCTCGGCCAGCCAGATCAGCTGGCTCAAGACTGGGGAGCAGTGAAGTGGCAGGAGAGGGCATCACCTGATTCAACTGACCTCTAATCCAGAGCAAAGGCTGCATCTAGCTCATCTCTGAGCTCCTACAGAAGGGTGTGCACACAGCAGGTCCTTAATGAAAATGTGGACGGGCCTGGATTTGAATCTTTCTGTCTGCAGTGGAAGGGAAGCAGCTGCTGTTTTTAGGGAAGTATCTTGGGGCACTACAGAGTGTGAACACTGCAGCGACAAATGGTCTAAGGAAGAATATTTTCATCCCCAGCAGACGTTACAAAAATGTTCTGCTGCGGTTTAATCATGAGGTCACCCACAGCAAACACCCCACAAATAACGTCTAGGTCAAGAGCGGCTGAGCTCCTCCCCCACCAGTTGGGATTCAAAGATAAAATCAGGCAGCCTCCCTCACAAAGCTCACCCAGCACAGTCTCTCTGGACAAGGGCCAAACCACAGGAGCCGCCTGGACACCAAGGAAAAGCTCTTCTCTTTATGGGAGAGCCGCACGCTCAGGCTCCAGCCGTGGTCCTGCTTGTGTAAGCAAGTAACGAGACCTCTCTGGACCTCATGTAAGATGGAGAGGAAAGGGACAGCCCCATCTCCTTCAAAAGTTGTAAGGAAGAGAAAGGAAGGGAGAAGATGAGTCAGGGTGCGGGGACACTGTGAAAGTTCAAAATGGCAAACAAGTGCAAGCACTGCTGATTGGACAGGGCACTGCTGGCGGATATGGGGTGGGACACAGAAATCACAATTTAGAAAGCACTTTCACTTTATATTAATTTACATAGTCTTACAAAAGCCCTCTGAGCTATTTACTGATGGTTCCATCTCACAGGCGGGAAACTTGAGGTTCAGAGATGCTGACTGAACTGCCCTAATTCCCCAAATGGGATTAAGAAAGGATCTTGGAGCAGGAGAGACAGGGAAACTGATACTAATTGAACATCTACTAGATGGCAGACCCTAAACTAGGTATTTTGTTCTCACAACTCATCTTCCAACCTTCCAAAACAGTGAGGTGTGTATTTTGCCCAATTTATAAATGAGGAATTTGAAACTCAGAGATCCTGTAGTTGGCAGAACTGAGATCTGAGGCCAGGAGTGTCTGACTCCATCCCGGTTCTCCCCACTTTCTGGAGCTCCGCGGCTGGGAAGGTGCGGAGTGTGGGTGAAGCCAATGTCAACGTACCCAGTGTTCTGAGCGCAAGAGTGACACCTGATTCCTGTTTGCCATTCGGAACTTGTGATCATCCACGCGGCTATGTTGAAGTGTACCTAAGAAATAGCTTTCTAAATAATGAATGCTTGAAATGAGTTGTGGAGAAGGGTGTGCAAACTGTTTAAAATATTAACTCTTTTGCGACTCCCCTGTGTAATTTAAAAGTAACTGCTTGCCACAGATTGGCAGTCTGACTAAAGTTATTCGCACATTGGCATCCAAGAAGGTCCCAAAAGATTACCTCTTAGGAGCACTCTGTTAGCAGTGAATCTAACTTGGAGAGATCTTTAGGTTTTAAAAGTCCTTATGTAGCCAGTGTGGTATCATGGAAAGATCACCAAGAGGCGTGGGAGTCCGAGGGCCCAGGTTCCGATCCCATTTCTTCCACTTGCTAGCAAACAAGTTAACTGAAACTCTCTAAGCCTCAGTTTCCTTATCTAGAAAATGGAGCTAATAACAGTATCTTCTTCATGGAGTTGTGGGCAGGAATAAGTGACTCTGTACAGGCAAGGCCTGTATGATGGTGCCTGACATGTGGTAAGGTAACTAGAAAGCATTAACTATGATTCTTTCTGGTTTGAGCTTAGAAATTTGGGTGATTCATTTACCTTCTATGAGTGCTGCCTCCCTTATCTGTAAGACGGGAATCATAATTGTATTCACCTTAGAAACTCACAGTAAAGTCAAATGAGGTAATATGAAATAACTCTGTCACTTGAGCTACACAAATATAAGATAAGCTGATTTTCCAGCCTTTTCTTCCTAGAAGTCTGGGTCAGAACTGTGACCTGTGTGATCAGTTCCTAGGACTTCAGTTACTTCCCAAATACCAGTCCTCTGGTCTACTGCCACTTCAGGCAGCCTCTCACCCAGGCGCAAGTCAGACACTGGTCACTGTGTCCCCAAGCAGGAGGAGACAGTGATGAAAGTTGCCACGTGGTTTTCTTAAAGTCCTTCTCTCAACCGAAGTGGCACAACGACAGCTCCCACCCTTCCCCAGGGTGGGGGGCTGGGAAGGGCAGATTCTCAGGCGTCTCCAGGAACCCTTCTCACAAGGTTCCTACACCGTTTTCACGCCCACTGCGCACGAGAGGTTAAGAGTTGTGTAACTGGTTTCTAGGAACCTGGACTATAGCATGTCTCATACCTCGGCATCTCAGGAAAAACTCCAACTCTGACATCCTGTTACACTGAGACCTGCCCTGGCCACGAAGGCATCGTGTTGCAGGCTCCAAATTGAAAGGACGAATAACAACAAAGTGAGAGCTCCTCAGTAACCCATCACAAACTTTGTTGTTTTCTACATTCAGGCCCATTTTGTCAAAGATTTCTCTTCAGTTTAGTCCTCCTTTGATTCATTTTGCCATCAGAGAACATGACTTCTTACCCAGACAGGGTGTGTAGTAGAGAGGTTAATTGTTGGGCTAGGAGTAGGAATCTGATCCTGTGACTGACAGACCCTGTACAGCTGCAGGGGAGTTATTCAGAGACTCTTCCCTCTTTAGGTTGTACCAACCTTCCCTCTTTAGGTTGTACCCTGAAGGGGCCCATCCTAAAATGCCTGAAATGCCGGGAGAAATTGGATCAAAGTTCATTTGACAGAGTGTGCCTTTTCACCAGTGTGGTTCTGTAAACTTTCTGATTTGTATCATGGTAGAGGAATACAGGGGGCTGACTAACAGAACACTCTGTCTAAGAGAGAGTTTGCCAACCATGTTCTAAATGGTAACAGCATTTTTGGAGAATTAGCATAAATCAGCCTAAATACTCTAGCTTCTAGCAGGGCTTCCAAGGTTGAACTAGGAAACACCACACTCAGGAGATACTCTACAATAAAGGAAGAATCCAGGGTCAATATATTTGGGGAAAGACAGCACACTACTTCCTCCTCTTGGGCATTTACAATGAATAATATTGTGGTAAAGGCTCTGAGAACCCTGCAGGAAAGAAACTGTTTAACCTTATTAATCCAGCACTTCCTAGACTTATTTGATGACTGTGGCCTTTCATTCGTAAGCAAAGCATTTATAACCTTTGGAAACAGCATTTATGGAGAAATGCTCCAAGTTTCTAAGTTGGAAGTCACCTTAGAGGTCACAGAGTTCAACTCCCCTTTCCAATTCTACACCCCGTTCCAATGTGTGGGGTTTCCCCTCACACATCCAAGCAATTCTCAGACACCAGCTGGGTGCCCTATGATTCAATAAGACTGTCCCCCTTCAGACACCAACTGCAAGTCCAGGTTGTCACCTGTGCTCCTGACCAAACAGCTACAGATTGGAGCTTCCAATGACCCCTCTTTGAGTTTGGTTAATTTGCTAGAAAGGCTCACAGAACTCAGGGAAACATTTTGCTTACTAGATTACCAGCTTATTATAAAAGGATACAACTTAGGAACAGCCAAATGGAAGAGATGCATAGGGCAAGGTATGGGGAAAGGATTCAGAGCTTCCATGCCTTCTCCAAGCCCACCATGCTCCCCACCCAGAAGGTCTATGCCAGTAAGGGGAATGGAGACCAAATATATATTTTGTATCATAAATAACAATATCACACCCCTCATGAAGAAACCCAGCCACACAGACACATTTCCAAAGGTAGGGAACCAAGTGCTTTGCAGTACAATTCATTCTTCGGTCTGATCACACTAGGAGCACAAACTTTAGAGTCAGAAAGATGTGGATTCAACCTCTAGCTCTGCCCCCTTATGTGCATCTTTGTGAAAGTGGACCTCTCAGCTAAGCCTCCTCCACTCTGATATGAGGATGGTAATGATGCCCATCTCCTAAGGTAGAGGAGAGGAATAAATAAAATAATCAATGTTAAGTGCTTGGTGTGGTACCTGGTACATAGGAAGTGTTGAATAAATGTTGACCGTTATTATTATTAATCGTATGCCTACTTTCCCAAGCAACACAGCAGAAACCTATTACTATTTCCACCTGGAAGCTCTTCAGAATCACAGGCTTCTCTTCCCAAGCAAAATATCCTACATAGTGAACAATACGGTCTTGATTCTTCACCCCATCAGCTAAAAAAAAAACACCAAAAAACAACAACAAAAAACCTATATCCCCAAATAAGTTTATTTATAAAGTAGATACATATATACACAAAAATTATATTTTAAAGTATGAAATAAAGGTGAATAAATCATATGTTTTACATGTACACCTTGCCTTATTATATACCATTTTATATGGCACAATAAACCTAGTTTGCTCTAATTATAACAATATTTTAGAGAAAGCAATACCATAGGAAGTGTTTCATTTTTTTTTTTTTTTTTTTTTTTTGCGGTACGCGGGCCTCTCACTGCTGTGGCCTCTCCCATTGCGGAGCACAGACTCCGGACGCGCAGGCCCAGCGGCCACGGCCCACGGGCCCAGCCGCTCCGCGGCACGTGGGATCCTCCCGGACCGGGGCATGAACCTGCGTCCCCTGCATCGGCAGGCGGACTCCCAACCACTGCGCCACCAGAGAAGCCCCTGTTTCGTTATTTTTTAATCCTTAGTTTAACACTCAGAAAAGCAATTCACAGGTCATTTCAATAATAGATTTCAATGGCTGTCAAAGCTGAGAACAAAACCTCACTAAAACAAATAGGTCTAATGGAAGACCAGCCTATAGCTGCACTCTGAGTCACCCAGACTCCATGTTCAATCCTACTCTTTCATGCAAATATTTTTATGAAATTCAGCTAGTAAGTTTTCTTCCCTAATGCCAATCAGATGTTCTTACAAACCTGAATGATGTTGTATTTTTATATTTCTAATCAAAGTGTTCAAAACCCAGTGAAAAAATATAAACAAGTTAGAAAATTGCATATCCTTGTTTTTAAAATATGCAATGTGAGAGTTTTCATAACTGATGACATGCATCATTTTTAGCAATAAATTTCCATTTTTCCCCAAATTCTTTCCTTTGAAATGCTGTTGTATTCTTCCTCATTATTAATACATCACCTTTCCCTTAAAGAGATAAATCAAATATGTCTAATTTGAAAATATGTGCTTTGTAACATTATTTCTGATAGTCATTTGTCATCACAGAAAAACTCAACCGATTGGAACACTTGTACTTTCTTTTAATTTGTAAGTCATCTTGCATTTTGTCAACTCTTTGTAGTAATTTTCCTCGAGATGACCAACAAGCCTCTAGGTAATAGTATGATCAGGACCCAGACACTAAACAGAATCTGACAGGCAAGAAGGTTTATCCAGGCAGGTTTGTCCAAAGAAGAAGGAGGAAATTAGAGAAAGGGGGAAGGAGGAATCTGGGAAATTCAGCTGCGGCTTCCAGTGGTTGCAACAGGGCACAGAGAGCCTCAGGCAGCAGATAACAGACCAGCCTGCCCAGGCATCATGGAGGTCCCACAAGGACAACAAGGACCCAGACACGGAAACAGCATCTCAGTGCCCAAGAGAACTGGGGGAAAGCAAGGCATGGCCCAGGTTCTAGGTAAACCAGGAAATCAGACAAGGTCTCAGTTATAGCAATGGAATGTGACTGAACCATGACCAATAACAGTGCCTGGACACAGTGCTAAGGTTTCATGTTAGGTAAATCTTATTTCCCTGAATAATAGATAAAGGATCTGAGTCCTACAGATTTCAACTAACTCCTTAAGGCCATACAGCTTAAAAAGTGGTACAGTCAGGACTTGAATCCAGATCCTCTAGCAACAGAGCTGCTAGTTTAAAGCTATGCTACTCGTCCTATCTGAGAATAAGACCAGAGCCCGATTGTTTAACCGGAATATTAGGTCAAAACAGAATCTGCAGCCAGGCTAATAAGGCTGAGATCTTCAAAATCCTGCCTTCGGGCTCATTAAATTCCCCCTGATTGCTAAGGAGTCTGGTTTCCATGGAGACTGAGGCAAGTCTGATCTGAATATGAGTTAAATATTTCCAGCTTTGAAGACATGAGACTTGGGAGGCAGGAAACAAGGCTCTCCCACTGTCTCAGGTAATTCCTTACTCAAGATCGTTTTACAAAAAGAGAAACCGAGGCTCTGAAAAAGTAAGTGAACTGCTCAGCACCATCCAACTAGTGAGAGAGAAAGCACTCAAATCCAGGGTCCCTCATCTTAAGTCTAAGGCCCTTTTCATTGAACTACAGCTTATTACACACACTCCCATCTAACTCCAAGCTTACGTGATTTTACACCTAATCAAATCTTTATTTAATGATTTGGAAAGTATATGTTAGCATCTTTTCTAATGGTGTATGTAGAGATGCAAATTCCCAGTCAATAAGGATCTACAGTTAATAGAAAACTCAATATCAGTGAGCCTCAAAAGGTAAGGAGGCTTCTCATATATTAATTAAGTATAGTCCACGATTCTCCTTCTTATGTATCATTGGATAATTAACTTCTCCCAGAGTGGTCAGAAGGAAGAAGTACCTTTTACCTAAGAGACAGAAAAATGTAATTAAAAATGTAAAAAAGTAAGGGAGACAAAGACTTAAATTAGGTGCAAACAAAGCTTATATCACGGGAAATCAATTAGAAGATGGAAAAAGGAGTTCAAGTTCAAACCCTCAGTCTTGGTTTCTAGGAAATGTGCTTTGGCAAAAATAGTAAACCCCTAACCTAGACACACAACTGGCAGCGTCCCATTCTTAAATCAAATTTGCCTAAAATATCTCAGTGGGCCCTTAAGGCCATGGTATGGAATCTGTTTCTGCCTCCGTGTCCAAACTAAAAGAAAACTGGTTCGCACAGTCTCAGAATTCAGCATTCCCTGCCACAGTGGATTCTGAGTGGAATAAAGAATTGCATTCTTGGTTAGCATGTGTGATGGAGAGTGATATGTTGTTCTACCTGACTTTTCTCAGTTCAGTGAGTTATGCAGTAGGTTCTCAATAACTACCCATTGGTTTGTCCTGACCACTACTGTGAAGTCAGGGTTATGGGATGGTGAAAATATGGGCCACCTCTGCTCAGGGGGTCCCCAAGTCTTCTTACTTCCCATTACAGCACCTCAGAGTGGCTTCTAAACACTTAGGCATCAAGTCCTTTACCTGGTCTTAAAGATTCTTGAGATACTGCCTCCTCCTTCCCTTTCCATCCTCTTTTCCTCTGTGTCCCACCTCCTACAAACCTCCTGTGGTCTAAGCTACACACACTCACTTCCCTAGTTCAGGCCAGTAAGCTTTATACTCTCTCAGAAATCTGGTTTGCTCTCCTTCCTTGACTAATCCAACCCATACTGCTCTCCCCTTCCCTGAACTCTTAAGACACTCACAGTCAGTAACATAGATTTTAGCACTAGACCCGTCTGAGTATTTCCACTATACTAGTCTTAACTCCTCAATTCACCTGCAAGCCCTGAAGACATGGGTCTTTGGTGGTTTGGGCATGGTCTTTGGTGTCCTCTCTTGGATGGGATGGAGGTTGTGTGAAGAGAAGATGTATAGCCCAATGCAAAACAAGTGAGCACACACACACTATAAATTTAAGAAAAAACAACCCACCAGCACTGTTGAAGATTCATGAAAGCACTAATGATGTTTAGGACAATGAGCCTTAGAGCTTTGGGGTCAACTGTTCATGAAAGCAAGTATAGTATATAGTTAGGGAGCAGGACATAGTGGGACTGGTTCCCATCAATTGAAGGGACCTCACTAAGTTCATCCTGGAAGGCGAAGTACCCATTTTCATCACTGTAACCCCAAGACTGGTGACAGTTAGGCATGAAAGGTGTTAACACCAGCTCAGAATGTTGACTAGAGAGGCCTGTGAGCCAGTTACCTTTCTTTAGAAGATCCATTTGCAGAACTTAAATTTGCTGACATTTGGCCCTCAGGCCTTTACCTCTTCTTGAAGATAAACTGCGGTTGAGTGAATCAAAATAATTTCACAGCAAACAGTCATCTGACCAAAGCAAACCCATTGAGACATAGAGCTCCTAGCTGATTACCCACTTCCAGCCTCCAACAGACATGAATTTATTGATCAAAGGGGAAAAATGAATTGAAAACTAAGTGTTCATCCGAACTCCATTTCCTGAGTTACCTTGGGGTTATGGAGAGTTTCAGCTGTAGAGTTATTACCAATAATCCATCTCACTAGATGGTCACTAGATCTTTTTAAGTGCCTTAAACTCAGAACTACTGGAATAATCTTAGCCATTTTTGCTGTGTGTTTTCTTTTCTATAAAGACCAAAAATTTCAGTTTGCATCTATAGACAGTTATAGATGTCCCATAAGTATAGTGGCTTTGGGAGCTCATACTATTGATATTAAATAATGTACTTGTACTCTTCTCATTGACAATCATAAATTCTTCCCTCCTTCAATTATATAAAATTCTTACTCATTCACTAACAGAAAGAGAGCCAAGTTGTTATCCATATAATGTCACATCAGTTAGGTGTGATGAACACAGCTAGTGAATGATTCCTTTTTTGTGCTCATCTCTTGACAGCCCATAACACACTGCCTGGCCTGATACACATCAAGCACTATACATGCGCCAACCACTGTGAAAACGTTGAGTTTTCAGAAGAAACATGATTTCCATCATCATGTCGTTCACAATCTGGTTGAAGAGACAGACGTTGAATAGACACATGAACGCAAGATAATATACAATTGAGAATCTTGATGAGTGCTAATAAGGGAAAAGTGCTAAAAAGGAATATGATTATACTGGGAATAAATCGGAACCTTAATTTAGACTGGCAATCAGGGAGCTCTTCTCTGAAGAAACGACATTTGTAACTGAACCCTGAAGGATGAGTTGAGGTTGGCCAGGTGATGTGTGGGTGGTGAGCCTTCCAGATAGAGCATGTGCAAATGCCTGGATACAGGGAAGAACTTAGTGCATGTGAAGAATTGAAAGAAAGCCACTGGTGCTGAAGTGAATTGGGTGAATGGCATGAGTTGAGGGTTCAAGTGTAAGTAGGAAGGAGTATAAATTTTATTATAGGAAACAACTAAAGAAAAGCAGAGGACTAATGTCATCTTATTTACATTTTTTAAAAGAATGCTCTGTGTGCTGTATGGAGAATGGGTTTGAAAAGACAAGATTAAATGTGTGGAAAGGAGGAGACTATTGCAGAAATCTAGAGGAAAGATGATGGTGGCTTGTTCTAGAATGATGTCAGTCGAGATGGAAGAAACTGTATGGAAATGGAATCTAAGATGATGTTGAGATGGACTGGATGTTGGGGAATGAGGGTGACAAAGCCAAGTTTAATGTCACATTTCTAACAAATAACTGATAGATGGGAGTGCTGTTTATGAGGAAGAATTGAGAGGAGCAGTTTTGTGAAAGTGATGGTGGGAACTAGTTTAGTTTGCTATGTCAATGAGACATTCAGAAGAGGATATGTAAAGTAAACTTTAACTAGGATAAACTAGAGGGGTCAGAAGTCAAGTATAAATCTAGGAGTCGTCATCATATTGATACTACTTGAAGCCACGGGAAATGAGACCTTCCCAGCAAGACTATAGAGAAAAAAGGCAGAAGGCTCCAGAGTATGTCTAGAGGAGGGGGCGTCAACAACAAAAAACTTAAAAGGAGTAACAAAGAAAGAGGTGGAATAATAGAAAAGTGTGATTGGACAGAAACTAATAGAAGAGAGAGTCTGGCAGAGAGTACTGAATTCTCCTGAAAGGTCTAAAAAATGAGAATTTAAATTGTTCATTAGATTCATTGTTTATGGGTTGGTAGATTTGGGGCATGACAAAAGTAGTTTCAGTGGAGAGGTACAGAATGAAAACAAACTGGAGCATCCTCAACAAATTAAAGAGAAATAGAACATGAGAAAATGAAGATAGCATACGCAGACAACTCTTTCTAGAAACTTTACTGTAAAAGAAGGAAGAGAAACAAGGCTGGGCTGCAAGTGGAGACAGATTTGGAGTGAAGGCAAATGGCAACCATCAGTGAGTCTGTGTAAAATGTGAAATTCAGTACAAGTTAGTATCAGTCTCAGTCTAGGTGATCCAAAATATGTCTGAGCAAGGACTTAACAAGTATTTTATTTTACATTCAAACTGGAGAAAAGAGATTAGATGACTAAGAAGAAAAGAAGGAATGAGGGAAAGGCAACTCAAGAATGTATTATCGGCTGAATGCCACCAGGAAATCAAGGCCCAATTATGCTAGAGCCCATCTAAGCTGTCATTTAGAATACATTAAGAGTTGTTCACCCAAGGAGTGGAAGAGTTCACCACTAGAAGAGTTGCCCTATGGGGTGCTAACTCCCTTGTACCTCCCAATCTGCCCCATGCCTCAAAATAGTTGAGCAGATTCCCATAAGGGTCCTACTCAGAGGTGGTAGAGGAGCCGAGGATACAGAATGAGAGATACCCAGCATAACTGAGGGCCAGTGTCTGCTAAGTTAAATCCGTATGTAGATGGTTGCTATGGTAACCGCTAGAGTAAAAGATGGAGCAAGAGGATGTGAAGCAGGGCTCAGCGGTGTCTGATATAATATCTACCTTGATATTCACACACTCCGCAGCCTTTCCAGTCTGGAAAGATGAAATGGCTTGCGTCTAGTTCATGCCAGAGCTGGCATGTACATTCTCCTGATTCCTGGCCTCCAGACCTCCTTGCCTCTGTTTAAGATTAATTACTCCAAGTATCCGTGATACCTGACAAGTAAATTCACTGCATAAGCGTTTTAATACATTCTTCGTGACAGAAGCAAGAAATGTTTTAGAACCAACAACCAATTAACCTAATATTTTATGAGCACATACTGTATTCCCAATCTGCACCAGTAGTATAGATTGTCAAAGAATATTAAGTATGGTCCTTGCTTTGATGTCTCATTAAAAGAATACTGCATAGACCCATGGGAAGAGATCTAAAAATAGTAGAAGGCTGGATATGATTATATAACAAATGTAGAATAAGCCTGTGTCAAGCTGGTAGATATTTAGTTATGGCAATGTTTCTGTTGGAACCTCTCTGAGTAGAAACTCAGAGGTGGTGGAGAGCCATCACGGAAGTTATTTGTTTTGGTTAGAAACTTCAAACTCCAAATGTTAACAGAAGCTATCACTGGGTAGTGAAACTAGAAGTGATTTTTACTGTCTGCTGTAGATGTTTCCATATTTTCCATAAGTTTCACAATACATATGTATTACTTTTATATTCAAAGAATATACTTTTTAAAATAACCAAAGGATGTTGAGCCACTAGAACTCTCATACATTGCTAGTGAGAGTGCAAAATGGTAGAGCCACTTTGGAAAACAGTTGGGCAGTTTCTAATAAAGTTAAACATACACTTACCATCGACCTAGTAATCCCACTCATACGTATTTACCCAAGAAAAGTAGAAATGTTCCCTCTCTCCCTCCCTCCCTCCCTCCCTCTGTCAGTCTCAGTCTCTGTCTCTGTCTCTCTGTCTGTCTCTCTCTCTCTCTCACACACACACACTATACACAAATGTTTAAAGCAGCTTTTTTATAATCACAAAAACTGGAAACAACCTACATGTCCTTCAACCTACGAATGAATAAACAAACTGTGGTATATCCTTACAATGGAAGACTAGCCTGCAATAAAAAACAGCGAACTACTGGGACTTCCCTGGTGGTCCACCAGGTAAGACTCCATCTCCCAATGCAGGGGGCCCAGGTTCGAACCCTGGTCAGGGTACTATATCCCACATGCATGCCGCAACTAAGACCCAGAGCAGCCAATATAAATTAAATAAATAAATATTCAAAAAAAAACCCAGTGAACTACTGATACATACAATAACATGGAAGAATCTCAAATGCATTATACTGTATGAAAGAAGTTCCATAACATATGGTTGCACTGATATGACATTTTGGAAAAGGCAAAATTATAGAAATAGAAACTGATCAGTGGTTGGTAGGAACAGAAAGTAGAAGGATAGGTAACTACAAAGGGCAACACAACATAACTTGGAGGGTTCTGGAACTTGGCTGTATCTTGAGTGTGCCAGTATTTAAACAGCTGTATATGCTTGTGTTCACTCAGGTCTCTACACAAAACAATTTATTTTTCACTGAAAATTTTTAAAGTAAATAAAACAACAAATTCCTAACAAAAGCATGTTAACAGCTCTTTCCCACAAATAAACAAAGGGAGACGATCTCAAGGGCTATTGAAATAATCAAAGGAAGAACTGACCAAAATGGGTTCTGTGTGGATCACTTGGGAACCAAGAAGGAGCAAAACATCTAAGAACCATTACAGGTTCTCAGGGACCTGTAGGGAGAATGCATTGGCTTTCTGAAGACAGAAGCAGAGAACAAGACACTAAAGTTTCCTCTAGAATCATAAACCCAAAAGACACACGATCTTTCACAATGATGACTGCACCGGCGAAGGTTCGTTAGATTGCAGGCAACTAAGACCAACTTTGTCTTAGGTAAGGCACACAGAGAAAAGGGAAATGGGAGTGGGAAGGAACTGGAAGGATTCTGAGTAACCTACAGGAGCCTGGGAAATACTGAAGAACAGTGTGTCAGACAACTCTCATGGGTCAACTTGAAAATCTTTTTCACCACTGCTATGGAAGCCAGTTCCACCCAAATTTCAACCAGCTTAATGCAGCTTAATTTCAACTGTAGAGCAGCTACTCTGGCCTTGCGTACCTCTCATTTCTAGTCCTGGGGCTTCTTCTACACCACTGTAAGTGATGCCCAGTAGGAACTTGCTGGGTACCCACAAGTGTGCACGTCAGAGTGGACTTAACACCATGGGGATACCTTCCACCAACAGGAAATACTAGTCTGTGGATAAATGCCTTCCCTTTTCCCCCATTCAGAGCAATAGTTCTGATACCCATTTTGAAAATCTCCTAAGTCAAGTCCTTGGCATTAAAGACCAGTCACTAGTAGCGGTCGACAACTCAATACAGTACAATAACTCATTCTTGTACTGATTCCCTTTCTCCCATCTCTGTTTCATTCCACCTGTCCCAAACTCTCTGAACACATATTATCAAATATACTAAATGCAAGCCAGCTTTTATCTCAGGCTCTGCTTCCTGGGGAACCCAGGCCAAGACACACAGGCCTTGGAAATGATCCAATATAGCTCTGGAAATCTCAGCTGTAGAAATATGTGGACTTTCACTTGAGAGTGATGGTATCAGGGGGCTCATCTGTAACCATCCTTCAACTTCTTCCCAGGAGAGGGTCTGATGAGCCCAGCTTAGGTCACATACATACTCTGAGGTCAAAGGATATGGAACTCATGCCCTAATCTCAACAGAATCACTTGGAGAAGAGGCAGTTCTTCAAAGAGTATGTGGAAATTGGAAACAGGGGATGATTTAGGAAAATTCTGTTTTCTAGTTGCAAGCTGCTTTTGGATCATGTTAACTTATCTTTTTATAAGATAACATTAACATTAAAAACACCAACATTCGAATTATAGGTGTCCCAGAAGAAGAAAAGAAAAAGAAAGGGACTGAGAAAATATTTGAAGAGATTATAGTTGAAAACTTCCCTAATATGGGAAAGGAAATAGTTAATCAAGCCCAGGAAGCACAGAGAGTCCCATACAGGATAAATCCAAGGAGAAACATGACAAGACACGTATTAATCAAACTGTCAAAAATTAAATACAAAGAAAACATATTAAAAGCAGCAAGGGAAACACAACAAATAACACACAAGGGAATCCCCATAAGAACAACAGCTGATCTTTCAGCAGAAACTCAGCAAGCAGAAAGGAGTGGCAGGACATATTTAAAGAGATGAAGGAGAAAAACCTACAACCAAGATTACTCTACCCAGCAAGGATCTCTTCAGATTTGATGGAGAAATTAAAACCTTTACAGACAAGCAAAAGCTGAGACAGCTCAGGACCAACAAACCAGCTTTAAAACAAATGCTAAAGGAACTTTTCTAGGCAGGAAACACAAGAGAAGGAAAAGACCTACAATAACAAACCCAAAACAATTAAGAAAATGGGAATAGGAACATACATATCGATAATTACCTTAAATGTAAATGGATTAATTGCTCCCGCCGAAAGACACAGACTCACTATATGAATACAAAAACAAGACCCGTATATTTGCTGTGTACAACAGAACCACTTCAGACCTAGGGACACATACAGGCTGAAAGTAAGGGGATGGAAAAAGATATTCCATGCAAATGGAAATCAAAAGAAAGCTGGAGTAGCAATTCTCATATCAGACAAAATAGACTTTAAAATAAAGACTATTAAAAGAGACAAAGAAGGACACTACATAATGATCAAGGGATCGATCCAAGAAGAATATATAACAATTGTAAATATTTATGCACCCAACATAGGAGCACCTCGATACATAAGGCAAATACTAACAGCCATAAAAGGGGAAATCGACAGTAACACAATCATAGTAGGGGAATTTAACACCCCACTTTCACTAATGGACAGATCATCCAAAATGAAAATAAACAAGGAAGCACAAGCTTTAAATGATACATTAAACAAGGTGGACTTAATTGATATTTATAGGGCATTCCATCGAAAAACAACAGAATACACATTCTTCTCAAGTGCTCATGGAACATTCTCCAGGATAGATCATATCTTGGGTCACAAATCAAGCCTTGGTAAATTTAAGAAAATTGAAATCGTATCAAGTATCTTTTCCAACCACAATGCAATGAGACTAGATATCAATTACAGGAAAAGATCTGTAAAAACTAGAGGCTAAACAATACACTACTTAATAACGAAGTGATCACTGAAGAAATCAAAGAGGAAATCAAAAAATACCTAGAAACAAATGACAATGGAGACACGATGACCCAAAACCTACGGGATGCAGCAAAAGCAGTTCTAAGAGGGAAGTTTATAGCAATACAATCCTACCTTAAGAAACAGGAAACATCTTGAATAAACAATCTAACCTTGCACCTAAAGCAATTAGACAAAAAAGAACAAAAAACCCCAAAGTTAGCAGAAGGAAAGAAATCATGAAGATCAGATCAGAAATAAATGAAAAAGAAATGAAGGAAATGATAGCAAAGATCAATAAAACTAAAAGCTGGTTCTTTGAGAAGATAAACAAAATTGATAAACCATTATCCAGACTCATCAAGAAAAAAATGGAGAAGACTCAAATCAATAGAATTAGAAGTGAAAAAGGAGAAGTAACAACTGACACTGCAGAAATACAAAGGATCATGAGAGATTACTACAAGCAACTCTATGCCAATAAAATGGACAACCTGGAAGAAATGTACAAATTCTTAGAAATGCACAACAGCCAAGACTGAACCAGGAAGAAATAGAATATATGAACAGACCAATCACAAGCACTGAAATTGAAACTGTGATTAAAAATCTTCCAACAAACAAAAGCTCAGGACCAGAGGGCTTCACAGGTGAATTCTATTAAACATTTAGAGAAGAGCTAACACCTATCCTTCTCAAACTCTTCCAAAATATAGCAGAGGGAGGAACACTCCCAAACTCATTCTACAAGGCCACCATCATCCTGATACCAAAACCAGACAAAGATGTCACAAAGAAAGAAAACTACAGGCCAATATCACTGATGAACATAGATGCAAAAATCCTCAACAAAATACTAGCAAACAGAATCCAACAGCACATTAAAAGGATCATACACCATGATCAAGTGCGGTTTATTCCAGGAATGCAAGGATTCTTCAATATACGCAAATCAATCGATGTGATACACCATATTAACAAACCGAAAGAGAAAAACCATATGATCATCTCAATAGATGCAGAGAAAGCTTTCAACAAAATTCAACACCCGTTTATGATAAAAACCCTCCAGAAAGCAGGCATAGAGGGAACTTTCCTCAACATAATAAAGGCCATATATGACAAACCCACAGCCAACATCGTCCTCAATGGGGAAAAACTGAAACCATTTCCACTAAGATCAGGAACAAGACAAGGTTGCCCACTCTCACCACTCTTATTCAACATAGTTTTGGAAGTTTTAGCCACAGCAATCAGAGAAGAAAAAGAAATACAAGGAATCCTAATCAGAAAAGAAGAAGTAAAGCTGTCACTGTTTGCAGATGACATGATACTATACATAGAGAATCCTAAAGATGCTACCAGAAAACTACTAGAGCTAATCAATGAATTTGGTAAAGTAGCAGGATACAAAATTAATGCACAGAAATCTCTGGCATTCCTATACACTAATGATGAAAAATCTGAAAGTGAAATTAAGAAAACAGTTCCATTTACCACTGCAACAAAAAGAATAAAATATCTAGGAATAAACCTACCTAAGGAGACAAAAGACCTGCATGCAGAAAATTATAAGACACTGATGAAAGAAATTAAAGATGATACAAATAGATGGAGAGATATACCATGGTCTTGAATTGGAAGAATCAACATTGTGAAAATGACTCTACTATCCAAAGCAATCTACATATTTAATCAAATCCCTACCAAATTACCACTGGCATTTTTCACAGAACTAGAACAAAAAATTTCACAATTTGTATGGAAACACAAAAGACCCCGAATAGCCAAAGCAATCTTGAGGACGAAAAATGGAGCTGGAGGAATCAGGGTCCCTGACTTCAGACTATACTACAAAGCTACAGTAATCAAGACAGTATGGTACTGACACAAAAACAGAAATCTAGATCAATGGAACAGGATAGAAAGGCTACAGATAAACCCACGCACATACAGTCACCTTATCTTTGATAAAGGAGGCAAGAATATACAGTGGAGAAAAGACAGCCCCTTCAATAAGTGGTCCTGGGAAAACTGGACAGGTACATGTAAAAGTATGAAATTAGAACACTCCCTAACATCATACACAAAAATAAGCTCAAAATGGATTAAAGACCTAAGTGTAAGGCCAGACACTATCAAACTCTTAGAGGAAAACATAGGCAGAACACTCTATGACATAAATCACAGCAAGATCCTTTTTGACCCACCTCCTAGAGAAATGGAAATAAAGACAAAAATAAACAAATGGGACCTAATGAAACTTCAAAGCTTTTGCACAGCCAAGGAAACCATAAACAAGACCAAAAGACAACCCTCAGAATGGGAGAAAATATTTGCAAATGAAGCAACTGACAAAGGATTAATCTCCAAAATTTATAAGCAGCTCATGCAGCTCAATAACAAAAAAACAAACAACCCAATCCAAAAATGGGCAGAAGACCTAAAAAGACATTTCTCCAAAGACAATATACAGACTGCCAACAAACACATGAAAGAATGTTCAACATCATTAATCATCAGAGAAATGCAAATCAAAACTACAATGAGATATCATCTCACATCAGTCAGAATGGCCATCATCAAAAAATCTAGAAACAATAAATGCTGGAGAGGGTGTGGAGAAACGGGAACACTCTTGCACTGCTGGTGGGAATGTGAATTGGTACAGCCACTATGGAGAACAGTATGGAGGTTCCTTAAAAAACTACAACTAGAACTACCACATGACCCAGCAATCCCACTACTGGGCATATACCCTGAGAAAACCATAATTCAAAAAGAGTCATGTACCAAAATGTTCATTGCAGCTCTATTTACAATAGCCAGGACATGGAAGCAACCTAAGTGTCCATCAACAGATGAATGGATAAAGAAGATGTGGCACATGTACAATGGAATATTACTCAGCCATAAAAAGAAACGAAATTGAGTTATTTGTAGTGAGGTGGATGGACCTCTAGTCTGTCGTACAGAGTAAAGTAAGTCAGAAAGGAAAACAAATACCGTATGCTAACACATATATATGGAATCTAAGAAAAAAAAAAGGTCATGAAGAACCTAGGGGCAAGACTGGGATAAACACAGAGACCTACTAGAGAATAGACTTGAGGATATGGGGAGGGGGAAGGGTAAGCTCTGACAAAGTGAGAGAGTGGCATGGACATATATACACTACCAAACGTAAAATAGATAGCTAGTGGGAAGCAGCCGTATAGCACAGGGAGATCAGCTTTGTGACCACCTAGAGGGGTGGGACAGGGAGGGTGGGAGGGAGGGAGACACAAGAGGAAAGAGATATGGGAACATATGTATATGTATAGCTGATTCACTTTGTTATAAAGCAGAAACTAACACACCATTGTAAAGCAATTATACTCCAATAAAGATGTTAATAAAAAAAAAAAGGTATGCCTTGTGGTATACTAGCAGATCTTTGTGCCTGAAGTGTAAGTTTCCTTTCTCTAAGGTATCAGTAGCTTCCTATATCCTGGTTAGAGTCTTAAAATAGAAAACATTAGCATGATTCAGGTGTATTATGGGATTTTCTGGTAGGTTTTTCTGAAAGCTCAAAATTGATATTTTGAATTTGGAAAGCTTAGACTCTAGCAATTGTTAAAATAAGCAGCTTCGTTTTTCACTCACTCTCAGTTTGTCTCTTTCTAGGTTAATATCCAACACAGGTATTAAGCACTTGCCAGCTGTTCACAAGATTCAATCTCTCCAAAAGGTGTTACTGTAAGTTTGAAGAGTGGTTACCAACTCTTGACTCGATAGCTGTCCTGCCCAACAGCCTCTGGGCCTGTAATATGCACTGTGTAGTCTACATCCTCCAAAGATGTTGCTCTGGGTGAGCAGAGGTAGGAAGGCAAACAGCAAGTGTCCTCGGTTTTACCTTAAGGCCAGCTAATCTCAGTTTGGAGAAAGTCAGTAGGCTCCTCAGTAAGACAGTTGTCAACAGAGCCAGCTTGTAGCAAATCAGGAAGTCTCCCCTTTCTTCACTATTTAGTACCTTACATACCTCCCTCCTGTAACCCCCTTTGTCTTCCACCATCGTCTCCTCTTCCCTCCAGAATTCCCATGCTGCCCTAAGCATAAAGAAACCACCTGACAAACTCACAGTGAAGTGTTAATGACGATGTCTTTTGAAAGAGCAAGAGAAAAGGCAATGTATAATAGCAAGTTTATTTTCAATAGTGAAATTGTAAGAATCTGGACAGACCCAAAAGGAAGAGGTAGGGAAGAGATGCAATGAGCTAAGGAAGGAAGGAGAGAGGGAGGGAGAGGGAAAACTAGAGAATATCCCCCATTTCTCAAATTGTTCCAAGCAATTTACTCTTTTTACATTTACATGTTAGATCAGACCCAACAGGGAAGCTTCAGAGGATGAGGGGTACAAACAGAAAACCGAGACTTTCTTCATCCTTTCAGTCAGGAGGAGAAAAACCAATGATAAAAATTTCTGTGACCCAAGGAGAACAGAGGAAGGAAACTAGCTTTGAGAAGGGGATTGAGATGGAGGAAGATGAAGGCCCAAGTAAGGTGGATGGAGAAGTTTGGTCTGGAGATGAAAGGTCAGCTTAAGTGACTTTGTCCTATTGATCAGGTACCAACTGTGCAGGCAAGGGTAACAAATGAGTCTGTTAGAACCTCAGCACAGTTGAATTAGCTAAGAAGACTTTCAGAGAGGGAAGAGGCTGCATGTCTGCAATTCCATTGTTAAGAAGAACTGATATACTAAAGGTAAATGAGATGCCATTCACTTCCCAAACATTGAGCTCATCAACCTTCAGAACAACAGCTATTCCAACATTACCTCAGCTAAAGACTACACCATGCCAAGTAGACTGCTTGTGGGGAGGTGACATGGAGTGGAGCTGACATAAATACCTAATTTGTCTGTACTTTCTTCTAGAGATATTCAAGATAATATAAACATCCACACAGTTGAAAGAAATTCTTTCGTGGGGCTAAGTTTTGAAAGTATGATTCTGTAAGTAAAGGAAAAAACTCCAATGGAGGGACATTTGGTTTTTCATGTAATGATTTCTTTCTCATAATGGTATGCTCCTATTTTTTGTTTGGGTAACTTTGGCATTTCACCTTTCCAGGTTCTCTCTGGTTCTGTGTTTTTCTCTCATTTCCCATCTTTACATTTCCAAATCACAACATGGAGACATGTTAATAATTTATGATTCTGTGGTGCAATTCAAGTATTTAAAATTGCTCTTTGAATGATGGTCTCCTGTGATGCAACATCTGTTCTGAGGGCCAGAACAACTCACGCATCAATAAAGCTAGTTATTGCCTGGCAAGGCTTTTGTTGCCCAAAGAAAAAGACCAAGAAGGAGTCTGAATCAAGAAGACATGGATATTCCCTCATAACCATGCCAAGCAGCTTCTGTTCAGCCCCACGCTGAGCATATAAGATGACTTCTCATTTTCTTGAAACAATCACGTTTTTTAATGACCTTGAGTTAATCTCTCTGACTTTTGGGAAAGTTTTTAAGTGCATTCTGCATTATTAACGGACTACCTTCTAATTGTTTGTGCCAGTAGCCTGCGTGGCAGTTTACGTACTTCCCGAGATGGCCAAGAAATAGGGCACTAGGAGTTACCCAAGTGTTTGTGGGATCCATGGAAGTTAGATGCATAGAATGACATTTGGGGAACTGGTAATTGCAATTACATCTGTAAGAAAAGTATTTTCTCTTTACATTTCACAAATGTTGTGTTTTTTTAAAAATATACATGTGTTTCAATATGCTGATATGTACAAAAGGTAAGTTCTAGTCCAGAAAGAATTTTAGTCTTTCTCAAAACAATAATACGATTTAGAGACCCATCTGTACCAAAATAACAAAAAAACAAAAAAAAGGAGCAAGGTGGTGGGAGGGGGCCAGAGAGAAACAGTAGGCAGAGATGAGAACATATTGCAGAATAAAGCTAAGCACAGTATTTGATGTAAATTTATTACAGAGAACAACAGAAAAGGTTTGAAAGAGATTAGCAGAGAAATAGGATGTATGAAGGAAAAAAATAAAATCAAAGGCCTGTACTCAGAGTACATAGTAGTAGGACAAAATTGTAGGTAATACCTAATCCTTTCACTTAATATGCTCATGATATTTGGAATCTCTGTGTGTGTATGTGTGTGTGTTGGAAAGAGTTGATAGGGTGTGAGAAGTATGAGAGAAAGGGAAAGCAAAGGAAAAAAGCAGCATGAAATATGTGCAAAATAAAAGCAATTGTTCTAAGCATAAAGAAGGTATAATGTGATTTGACGCAAGGCTTGAAGGAAGAGTTAAATGAGGGAAGGAAGGTGGCTGAGAAAGGATGTTGGGTCGAAGACGGCCATTAAAAGACGAGTGGGATTTAGCCACAGCATTGGCAAAGGACGAGCAGAGGAAACAGAATCTTCAAGGCCAAGGAGGTTAAAAAAAAAAAAAAAAAAAAGCTAAAAAGGAACTTTTGGAAAATAGTGAGTACCTGAGTAATACCGGCCTGGTGTGTTGCAGCAAAAGGACTCCTTGGCTACATAATGGAGGGAGGAGATTAGTGATAAACGTAATCAGTTGTACCTGGATGCTTGTGCTTCTTTAAATGTTGCTCTAGGGACTTCCCTGGTGGTGCAGTGGTTAAGAATCCGCCTGCCAATGCAGGGGACACGGGTTCGAGCCCTGGTCCGGGAAGATCCTACATGCCGCGGAGCAACTAAGCCCGTGCACCACAACTACTGAGCCTGTGCTCTAGAGCCTACAAGCCACAACTACTGAGCCCATGTGCCTAGAGCCCGTGCTCCGCAACAAGAGAAGCCACCGCAATGAGAAGCCCACACACCGCAACGAAGAGTAGCCCCCGCTCGCCGCAACTAGAGAAAAGCCTGCACGCAGCAACGAAGACCCAACGCAGCCATAAGTAAATAAATAAATTTATATTAAAAAAAAATGTTGCTCTAAACATATGTGTCATTTTTAAATATAGTGATTCAAAATTAGTTCGTGTGGCAAGTTTATTAATAGAGTTTTTTTTTGGCTGCGGCACGCGGCTTGTGAGATCTTAGTTCCCTGACCTGGGATTGAACCCAGGCCACAGAAGTGAAAGCACAGAGTCCTAACACTAGACCACCAGGGAACTCCCAGAATATTTTTATAGAAAATATATAAGTGGTAACCTGAAATTAATACAATGTTAGATGTCCATTATCTCAATTTTTTAAAAAAGTCCGTTTGTACTAATAACGTTCTCACAGTTTTGCATACTGACACACATCCTTTTTGTCCAGAACATAAGACAGAAGGCAACCTGTCCTGATCTACCTAGTCTTAACTTTTCCCAAGTGGAGGAAAAGAATTTCAGAAAATAAGAACTTTGGAGAGTGTCCCGCAAGCCCAAAACTACAAAAGAAGCATAGAGATCATAGCCACTCTTCACTGATTCCTGTCCACGGATACTGTGTGGTTCCCCAGAGCTGAGAGCATACTCTCCTAGCGAGGACAGCTTTCTTAAGAGTCAGCATTTTTTTAACCTCAGATGGCACTTAATCCATAGATAACAGAATCAGAAGATCCACATTCACCACAATTTAAGTCTCCAGTTGTGCTTAGTCCAGGCGCTATGTCTGGATGCAGGGGCACTTCCTCCTCCTAGGGACATCCAAGGGTACTCAGGAAAAAAAAAAAAAAGCCTGGGGCTTCCCTGGTGGCGCAGTGGTTGAGAGTTCACCTGCCGATGCAGGGGACACGGGTTCGTGCCCCGGTCCGGGAAGATCCCACATGCCGCGGAGCAGCTGGGCCCGTGAGCCATGGCTGCTGAGCCTGCGCGTCCGGAGCCTGTGCTCCGCAACGGGAGAGGCCACAACAGTGAGAGGCCCGCGTACCGCAAAAAAAAAAAAAAAAAAAAAAGCCTGGCAAAATGGCTCTGATGACTGGAAAAGCTTTCTATACATTGGCATCTTTCAAAATCGTGAAGCCCTGTTCTATATATATAAATATATATTGTTTTCAAAACAGCCCAACAATGAAGGATTATCAGACACTTGGCTAGCAGCCACCCCTACTCTGCCCTGCAACCAGAAATTCTGAACAGGGAAATACCTAGCTATGGCCGACCAGCAGAATGGGCTAATTCAGAAGAGATGAAATGAGGTTACATGTGTGCCATCTCCCAGCACAGCCCGGCCACAGGAACCGCTCACTTCCTGTGCACTTCCTCCCTTCCTCAACTGGCTTCCATCTCACTTGCCTGCCCCTCAGGAAGATTTCATGGACCAGGGCCCCCAGTACCTTCATTCTTTAGGATGAGGGCAGACTCTGCTTCTGGAGCCTCCTGAGCCTGCACTGAGTGAACACACCAGGGAAGGGACAACACAAAACGACTAAGGAAAGCATGATTCAGTTACTCCTTAGCCGACGCTCTGCCCTGTTTGTCGTCACCATCATCATGAGGTTGGTTTTAAAACCAGCACTACCTCTCTTAAGAAACTAGGCATATAGGTGATAAACATCAGCTTCTCTGGTAGTAGTTTGAGAGTCTTACAGCCTAATGTAAACTCAGGGCAAGAATTCTGTACACAGTATGTTTTTTGTGTGCTGATCTGTTGACGTCAAAAAATGCCACCCGCTCCCCATGTGATGGCATCTACTGATTAAGAAAATCCATAAAGACAAAGGGCTACTTTAAATACAATAATTCTTTTAAATTAGTCTGCATTTTATTTAATCATAGCAACATCTATTTGCATGACATATACATGCAGAAAATGTTAATTATCTAGTCTATAGAAAAAAAGTTAGGTAGAGCTCATATGGATTTGCACACTGCTTTTGTTGGGTTAAGGGTCAGCCAACTACACCCAATGGGGCATATCTGGTCCCTGATCTAGGACTAGCTTTTATAAGTGAAGATTTTGATGGTAGGGAACACAAACACTAAACCTAAATGAAGCAAAATGTTACCTCCAACAAAAGAAAAAAATTCATTCTTTTCAATAGTAGACCTATACTACAAAAAAAAATTGTGCTCAATTATTACTATTATACTTTAAGTTTGGTCAATAAAAATTTCGTGGCAACTGTTTTATAAGTACCTATATAAATTACCTATGTAACAATAATATTCTCATTTTGCTTCTTAACCCCACAAAACCTAAAATTTATTATTGGGCCTCCTACAGAAAAAGTTTGCTGACCCCTTTGTTTGATCCAAAACCCCCAGGATCCACCTCCCACAGGTTACGGGCAGCTGCTCCAGCAACTGTCACCCCCCCAGGAATAGGCTGACAAATCAGTCCAGAGGCTGGATGTGCTGGGGACACTTGGGTAGGCGTGGGGCAGGCAGGACTTGGGATGCACAGACACTTCTGGGCCATCGGAAGCCACCAATTGGTTGCTAATGTTTTGAAAGACTTGCATTACTCCTGTGTGGATTTTCAGCTAACTGGCTTTCTAGAGGAAGAAAAACACACGCGGTTGTCCTCCTGTGATCTTAAGTGTGTTGAGCTACCCACTGCAGCACCGGAAACCATCGATGTCCTGAACACACGGAAACTTCTCTGGGTCAGCTTTTGGAACAGTGTTATTTGTACACCTACTGAGCCTGACAAGGGAAAGGACCTGACAGCAAATCAAGAGCAACGGATCAGAGGCTCTTCAGGCTAAGCTCTCCCGACCTTGGATTTCTGCTTTTGTTTTCAGATCCATCTAGGGGCACAACAATGCAGAGCTGTCAGCCCAAGGTGTCCTTGGGCTCCCCTGTCCAGGCAAACCTGTTCACTGACCTTCTTGGCACAATCAGGATGACTGTTCCACATCCAGCCCCCCCTCCCCCAGAGCCTCCCCCCCGCGCCCACTCACACAACCTCACCCCACCACGACCCACAGTCTCTATCACTGATTTCTCTTCCTTTCTGGCTTAACCCAGAGCCACCTCCACAAACCACCAATAACCAAGTCCCTGTAGGTCACGGGAGATGTGCAGGTTGTCTGACAGCTTAATTAGATCACTTTTTGATGACAGCCAGGCCTGCTGCTGTGAATGAGCCTGAGTGAGAGGCTTAAGGCCATACAGAAAGGTGATACAACTCCGTCTTATAAACACATGTTCGATAACTGTATGATTTCGGTCCTTCAGGACAGGACAGATCTTTGTCTGCTCTCTCCATGGCATTGTCTCTGCACACAACTGATATGTGCAAAGACCTTCTGGGATCCAGGCTGCTATGCCTAAGTGTGCCTTCTCAAAATTAAATTTCATTTATTTCTCTGAATAATACATGCACATAATGCAAACTTCCGATGTTACAAAAGGTTATACAGTGATAAATCAGTCTCCCTTCCACCCCAACCCCAAGCTTTAAGGGCGGTATTTTATTTATGCCACTGACCTGTGCTGTCTGACCCTGCCCCAGTGCTTCCAATTATGAAACCCATGTATTGTTTGCATCCGACAGTATTGGTTTTTTAATGGGTCTTTTATTTCAGATGGCTGAGTAAGAATGGGATTCAAGAAATACACAACTGTGCATTCAATGGAACCCAACTAGATGAGCTGTAAGTAGCCCTGACTATTCTTCCAGGTCATTTAGAGGGAAATGGCTCTTACAACAGTAATGTTTACATGGCTTTGTGTTTCCCTTCTTCTTCCCTCAACTCCATCCCCAGGAATCTAAGTGATAACAATAATTTGGAAGAATTGCCTAATGATGTTTTCCAGGGAGCCTCTGGACCAGTCATTCTGTGAGTAGCTTCCCCCACTTCCGTGTGCAAGAGATCAGCATCTTACGTTTTAGAAGTCAACCTTCTCCAGTTCAGGGAAGCTTATGATGCAGGGCTGGCAATTAAGATCAAATTTTATTTGTGTCATCTGCAAAGATTTATAGGACAATTTAGGGCTGATCCACATTCTAAATTTCAGTAAAGTAGCAAGAGTAACAACAACAACTAACATTTAATGAGCACTTACCAAGTCCCAGCCAGTGTTTTAAAAACTTAAGATGAATTTTCTAATTTAATCCTTACAATAACCTCTGTGGTAGGAGCTATTAGTCCCATTTTAGAGAAGAAAAAACAGGCTTCCCTGGAGGGGTCAATTCATCCAAGGTCACAGAAATTTTAGAGCACAGATTCCACACCAAGCCGGTCTAACTCATAGTACACTCTTAACCACTGTGCTATAACATCTCTTCCCTGAAAGGGAAAGCACAGCTCTCCTTCCTCACTCTCAGTGTCCAGGAGTTTCCCTCAAACCAGTGAGATATCCACATACATTTATGTCTGGATCCTCTGTCTCGATTCCAGATCCCTTGGGATGTATCCAGTGCCTCTCAGCCTTGCATCAGCACCTCTCCTCCTATTACTGCTTCCTCATCTCCATTTCTCCCCCCAAGAGTGACTTTCCCCTATTCTCTTCTCATCAGCCCCTGCCCTTCCACAAGGGTCACCCGCCCCTTCCCTGACAATCTCAGCCAACAGTGAATGCCTCCTTCTATGATTCACACAGTCTTCATGGCTGCAGGGGCCCAAATCTGCAAGAGCTTTTTAAAAATGTGTTTTCCTAGGCTCTCAAGCAAGACCCACTACATCTACTGACAAATGTACTGTAGGAATAAGAAAGGAATCTGGAAGGAAGGAGTCAGATCCAAGAAGAAATAGTGAGCAAAGAAATAGATAAACATGTGACTAGACGTAAAGGTTTGCTAGATGATCCTCATATAGCCTGCCTAAGGCCAGCTGGGGCATTTGGGAGCCACTAGCCAGCACCTCTTACTTGGCAGTCAGTATATATATTATCTACCTATCTACGTACCATCTATCAACATCACTTCATTTTCACCAAAGAGTTTATCCAGTTGACCCTTGAACAACACAGGTTTGAACTGAGTCCACTTACATGTGGATATTTTTCAATAAATATATACTATCTGTGGTTGGTTGAATCCTCGATGTGGAATCATGGATAAGGAGGACAGGGCTATGAAACTTGGGCATCCGTGGATTCTGGTATCTGCGGTGGGTCCTGGAACCAATCCCCAACAGACACCAAGGGGTGACTGTATTCTCCTTCAGGCTGGAACCCAGGCATCTCTGGAATGAGATCCTGTATGGTAGAGCAGAAACTCCATAAATGGTTATTACTGATGATAAAGGATATGTTGTGACCTTATATGGGACTCTGTCTCTTTGAAGAAGTTCAAAGATTATTCCAGAATGCGTGGTTTCAGATAGGCAATATGTACAAACGAAGGGAGTGCCCACATGATTAAAGCACAGATGCCAGAGCAGACTACCGAAGTTTAAAACCAGTTCTTTCACCTCTCTAAACCTCGGTTTCCTCACCTAAAAAAGGGCAGAAACAAACAAACAAAAAAATGGCAGAAACAATAATACCTATTTCCTAATACTGTTTGAAGCTTAATAATATTATATATGTGTGTGTATATATATATATATTTATATTTTTATATTCACTCACTGATTCACTCAGATAGATCTTAAGCACCAGCCACGTGCTATGCACTGTATATAGGGCAAGGAACAAAAGTTTTTCCTCACAGAAAGCTTACATTCTTATAAGGGGAGTCAGACAATAGAACTAAATATGCAACTTAATAATATCAGGTCACGATGTGCCCTATGAGGCACCAAGTGGGACACGGGTGTAACAAACGGGAAGCGCCAGGCATAGAGTCCCTGAGTTCCAATATACAGAGTCTTCAGAACTTGTAACGCTTAGTCAATGTTTCTTATTCTTAGAGTACCTGGGAGACAGACAGACTTAGAGAAAGTGCTTTTGATGCCTTTGACCAGCAGAATAGCAGTGTGTCAATTTCACTTAGCCAACAGTCCTGAGGGTTTTGAATGTGCCTAAACAGGCCCCTCTATCTGTTACGTGAGAACATGCCTGTGATGGGGTAGGTCTTCATATGCGACCTGTACCAGGTACACTATAAAATCACAGCACCTTAGCCACTGTCTGCTACTGAGAACAATCAAGCTGGACAGGATCCCCACCTAGCTCATTACCCAGCCGAGGAAACCAGAGACAGAAATGCGAAGTGACCTGCTATCGATCACACCGCTGCCGTGAAGTGGCAGAGCTTAAACCAGCAACTAGGTGTCTTGCCTTACACCCCATGTAGTCCCAATATACCACGTCACCAAAAGTACATAAACATGTCCAATCAAACATCTAAAAGGGCCCCTAAAATTGACTGTGAACTAAAATAGGGGGGAAGGTAACTACAAACACCAGACCCCTGAGCCCAAGAACACCAGTAAGTGACACACACACACACACACAGCATAGAAGAACGCCCCCTGCAGTTGACAAGCAGGTCCCAGGCTGAGGCACTGTGCGGTGTGTCTGATCAGTGTTCAGTGGAAAACACAAACATGAATCCACAGCCAGCCCTGCCACGAATGCTGGCAGGAAGGGATGCCGTCATCACCAGCAGTTCTGCAGGGTCCTCGAGTTACAGGCCCACTTTCCACCCTTTTACCACAGAAACAGTGAATAAAATGGATAGAAAATCCAAAGGAATTACGAAGCACTTGCCATGACTTAAAAAGGTAGAGAGTGATAATACATTCCTACATCTTTTCATTTCAATGCATGAGGACATACGTGCAATGTCCTGGCCGAAAGCCCAGCCTGTAACTGCTGGTCTCCTTCTCCTCCCCTTAGGGGCAAGAGGGTTGATCAGCTTAACAAGCCTCCTTTTCTGGGGCTTTCAGGTTAGTCCGCAGATGTCTTACCAGCCTCTCTGGCTGCTAACCTGGGACTCTAGGGCCTATCCCATCCCCTACTTCTGCAACCTGATGCGCCAACCCCCGCGAAACCCTGGCCTGAGAGCTGCTTGTTTAGTGTGTGCAGAGGACCAGCCCATGCTGGTGCTGTGGGTTCATGGGTTGCAGAAGGAGTGTGTGCGGACCACTCAGCCCACAGTAGATGCGGATCAGGTTAGGGCTGTGACCGTGGCTCGGGTCAGATTCCCCTCCCAGAAAATCAGACTGTGATGTGGATATTTGCATGCAAAAGGTTTACTGGAGAGTGCTCTTGGAGTCTGTGGGGAATGCTTGATGGACACAGAAGCAGGCTAACAGGGAAGTTGAATTACAATGCATTTGCAACAGAAGCTTCCGCTGATCCTATGGGGAGCTCTGGCATTAAGATGCCCCTTCAAAATTGACTGAAGGTAAGGGGCCAGGCCTTTTCATCAACAGTCACTGGGTTCAGGCTGGCCCTGAGGAAGAGCCAAGTCTCGGGTGAGTCAGGCGAGGGCAAATCCCAGAGCAGAACTCGGCTATGGGCCACCTACGCTGTGAGCGGTCCTCAGCTGCCCTCAAGCCATGGTTCTAAATTTGACCTTGCATCAGAATCACCCGGCACGCTTGTAAAACCCTAGATGGCTGATCCCCACCCCCAGAATTTTTGATTCATCAGGTCAGGGGTGGGCCTGAGAACCTGCACCTCTAACAACTTTGCAGGTGAAGCTGACGTTGCTGGTACAGAAAGCACACTGAGAATCACTGCCCTAGAACCAGTGCTGGGAATGGGGAAGCTTGGCCGGGTCTCCAGAATATCTCCTCCAAGAGCTAACTGTGGTGAAATCTCCCTCCCCAACAGGCTCAGTGTTTTGTCCCCAGTAGATATATGCAAGGGATTCTAAAAGAGTTAAGGGGAGGGCACCCAAACCAAACATAACTCCTTTCCTGAAGGCAAAAATTTTAGTTGAGTGCAAAACAGGGAGCCTCTAAACACCTGAGGGTGCAAGGATAAGATGTTCCACTGCAAAGAGAAATAGATGCAGAGAAAGCTAGGGGCACAGAGACAAGCTCCATTGAGTTTCCGAGGAGCAGTCTAGCATCCTGACTTCCCCCTCATGAGTCTTGACCTTGAACATGAGTAGCCATCTGAGTTTTCACGAGATATTCTGAACTCACTCAAGTTTTCTTTTTCTTCCTTCCTTTCTTCCTTCCTTCTTTTTTTTTTTTTTTTTTTTTCACAGTCAAGCAATTGCTGTTTCCTTGGGAAACCATTTCCTGTGGGGAAAATTTAATGCATTGCCTTTGCAGGCTGGAGCCGGTACAATCGTATTCTGATGGTTTATCAAATTGATGTGGCTATAGCTCAGATTCATTTGATAGTTCAGATTCAAACACTGAGGTATTTGTATAAGAATGATTCTCTTCCATTACCAGTGTACGCACAGTCCTATAGATAAGCAAATTGCCTTTTTATTCCGCCTGGGATCATAAAAGAGAGGTCTTCTAGCCATTTGTCAGTGTAGTATACACCAGAAATGTGCTCTCACTTATGGAAATGATTGACCTGTAACAATATCTTTGCTGGGAAAAGTAGAAATTGTTCAAATCAAATTTGTGGCACTGGCTATAACACACTTTATTAAATGGGGCACAGAGCACAGTTTAACTCTCCTGACTCAGTGTCTTATTACTGACTGCTGTTTCCCTTTCTACTTTGTATCTCAAAATCAAGAACCCTAACAATGTTGAAACAGTTCAGGATTACTAAATCTCTTCAGCCATTGTCTTATGAGTCTCCTTTGGTACTACGTTTCAGGATTTAAATTCTCAAAACCAGCCAGAATGTAGCACGTGCTGAAATGTTAACCAAAGTGGCACCTTAAAAAGAAAGGCTGCTGGCATGAGACCAGCCTGAAAGACAAGGATTAAAAACACCAGCCCATGATTACCCCTTCCCCTGCTGATATAAATGTCTATGGACTTTTCTTAATCCGTGGAGATACCAGAGAAACATTTTTCTGCCAGTCCAAAATATGGAAGCCTTATGATAGTTTCCATGTTTGCTCACCCCAGCAAGTATGCAGTAAGCTTGAAGTAAACACTTCTACAAACACTTTTATTTCCCTATCACCCAGGAACCACTTCTGCTAAAGACTTGTGCTTTACCAAACTCTAAGTGACTCTGCATCTCTCTCCTACCAACCACTCCCTCCTTTCAACATCCACCAGCGGACGCTCGGGATCCCAGGACACTGACAAGATGCCATAGTCCCCCAGAAGCGAAGCTACCTAGTGAAAAAGACAGCAGCTCACATATTTTGGAGCTGTGATGAGGAGGACGCCGAAATACAAGCTAACTCCAGAACACTCAGCAGACAGAGAGGCACCCACGCTTCCCGAGCAGGCTTCCCCATCCAACACCTAGTCACTGGATTGCATGCAGGTCAACCCACACACACATTAGTCTATTTCGTCTTCAATCTGTGTCTATCTCCTTGTAAACTTTGCACAAGGATGCTCTCTTCCTTGATTCCTTTGATACTCTCAGTCACATATAATTGCCTGCTGCAGAAGCACCGTTTTGCTGAGCCCCCTTTAAATCCAGATTTCCTCAATCTGCCTTGCATCTTTCTCCCTTTAGAACTGCTCTTCTGTGAGACTTGCTTCAACTTCTCGTTTTTTTTTATGATGCTGAGGCATCTCTGCTAATCAGACAAGTATCCACTGAGTAGATTTCACGAACCCAGCTCTGTACCAAATATTAATACCGTGTAGAACACAAAAGTATCTTAGTAATCCCTGCTCTCAGAGCATCTGAAACCTGGCTGAGGAAACAAAACAAATATACATGAAAAGCTGAATAGTATGAAACAGCAGAAGAGATAATACAAGGTACTAGAGTCTCTGTAAGTGCTAGAGGTCAGAAGACATCACAGCTGGCTGGGGTGATCTATCTAGTTCCTTTCCCAATCCTCCATCAGTGCCATTCCCCAGCCTATCTTTGAACAAAGCAACAATTTTCTGGGTGCTTACTATGTGAAAGGCACTGCTGAGAATGCAAGGAGCCCTCTGCCCTCCAGGAGAGAGAAAATGCAAATACAAACAGCTAGTATATAAAGCAAAAGATGGTACGTGAGAGAGGCAGAAAGTATACAGACTATAGTGCTATTGCACTCTTAATGGCATTCAAGGAAAAATACATCTACAGCTGTTAAAAATGATGGGGATGACAGAATCTCAGAGATGTCAATGCGAATCTGTTTGGGTACTCTATTTCTGCATAAAAGCTATCCTTAAACTCAGTGCCTTAAAACAATCATTCCATTTTCCCCACAGTTTTATGTTTTAGAAGTTTGGGTGGCTTGTCTCTGATCCATGTGATGTCGGTTCAGGTGGCTGGGTCCGGGGGGTCTACTCCAAGCTGTACCCTTCACCCATATATCTGGTGCATCTGTCCTCCTTGGTACCTCTCTACAGACACACACACACACACAGAGACACACACACACAGAGACACACACACACAGAGACACACACACACAGAGACACACACACACACACACACACACGGTACCTTGTCCTCCAGAACCCTCTGTGCATGGCTTAGACTTTTTCCAGCATGGCACTCTCAGGGCATCAGAGTTCTTTCACTACAGCTTAGGGCTCTATAAGACCAATTTAGAAGCTATCAGTGCTCTGAAAGGCAAGGTCCAGAGCTGGTACAGCAACACTTTCATCATACTCTACTATAGGCCAGAGACATCACAGTTCAGCCTGGATTCAAGGGAAGGGCAAACAGACCCTCTATGGAAGAGTAGAAAGAATTTACAGTCATCTTTAATCGACTACAGAGTCAATGAGAGAATAGCATGGCGCTGCACAGAATACAAAAATCTGTTTATTTTTGGAAATATTCAATTACTGTGATTTTTGTATATTTTAAAATCAAGGGGGGAAGGCATAACTAAGTAAGAATAGTCTGTTTTGTATCACTTGATTTTAGAAATATGAAAAATGTTGACGGCAGGTAATAAATGATTGCCCTGGTTTAAATTATTCCTGAAGCACTTTGTTTATACCTTCACCTCACTCCTTGGAGGAAGCCTTGAGCTGCTTTAGACAAAACAGGCAATCTTTGCTCCCTTCCATATTTGAGGGAAAAAAGACGACCCCATAGACCAGGCAAAACAAGAACTTCGTCTCCGGGACCAGAGTATCAATAGCAGAACTGGTCAGAGGAGCAATTGCCTGAAGAGAGAAACTAGAAAGGTTATTTTAGGGCAGAGAATACAGTTGAGAAGCTCTGCAACACTGGAAAGGCTAAGTGGAGAACAGGACAGGACACCTGGATCTTTCAGCAGCAGAGAGCGAAGACTCCTCACAAGGACACAGGTTCATGGATCAGACACTTATCTCCAGGGACCCCAGCTCTGAAGAATTAGAATACATAGGCAAGAACTAGAAAAGAGACCTTGGAACACCGAGAACTTCTACCTCATGGTGATGGCAATGACTGTTGTGAGCAGTAGTTAAATTCCAGATCTATGTGGAAGGTAAAGCCAAGTTATTTTGCTGAGGGTTTGCATGTGGGGTGTGAGAGAAAGAGGAGTCAAGGATGACTTCCAAGTTTTTGCAGGAACAACTGGAAAGGCTGTAAGTAGAGCAGGTTTGGGGAGATATCGGGAGCTCAATTTTTAATGTCTAAAGCTTCACCTTCTTATTCGACATCCAAGTAGAGATTATAAGGAGGTAGCTGAAATATGAGTCCGGAGTTAGGAGAGAAAAGCAGCTTCAAGATAAAAATTGGGAGGGGGGAGGGGACATCAGCATATAAATGGTGTCTAAGTCATAAGACTAGAGGAGTTCACCTACAGGCTAAGTGAAAATGGAGGAAAGAAGGCTAGGCTCTGAGCCCATGGGTCTAAAAGTTAGAGTTCAGGAAGGAACCAGCAAAGAAGGAATGTCCAAAGAGTCAGGAGACAAATATAACTAGATATAAAGAAAGTCACCCGGAAGATGCAAAAATTCTATATTTATATGTACCTAAAAAATTATCTTCAAAAATATGTAAAGCAAAAATTGACAAAACTTGAAGTAGTAGTATACCAATCCAAAATCATAGTCGGAGATTTTAGTGTACTTTTCTCAGGAGTGATAGAACAAACAAGCGAAAAAATCAGCAAGCACACTGAAGTATTTGAACAATAGCATTGACAAATTTGATCTATTTGGCATCTAACAAGGAGGGGAACTAAGTAAAATTTACATAGGTTTTACATAAATGGTAATCCTTAACTCTGATAATGTAAATTTGTCTAAATATCAAGCAGGGCTTTAGCAGTCCTGAGATTATCGCTACTAGTCCTAGGACTTAAGGGCCCAGTGAGGATGTGGGAACTGGGACGACTGGTAGCTGCTGGATCCTCAGCAGATCTGTTTGATGACAGCTGCAATCACAGAGGAGCTGCTGCCTGAGGTAAAGAAGGAATGAGAAATGCCTAAGTTCACCCTTCCACCCACCCTCCAGTCCCACCAGTGCCATCTGCTGGACCCAACTGAAAGCTGATTGACAAGGTGGTACCTAGGAAATGGAACCCTTGGAGGCCACCTCTCCTGCAATACAGAGCAGAACACAGAAAAGGGCACAGAACGGATATGAGAGAAGTGAGGCAAGACCAGCACATCATGTCCAATGCTTTGTACTTCATTGGAAGTGTAATGGGGAACAACTGACTGGTTATAAGCAGGAAGTCACAATTAATTGGCATTTTTAAAATATCACCCAATCTGCAGTGTAAAGATTGCGTTAGAGAGAGAGCTAGATGGCCACGATGATTAATTTTATGTGTCAAGTTGACTGGGCCATGGGATGCCCAGATAGCTGGTAAAATATTATTTCTGAGTGTGCCTATGAGAGTGTTTTCAGAAGAGATTAGCGTTGGAATCAATAGACTGAGTAAAGAAGATTCATCCTCCCCGTGTGGGTGGGCATCATCTAACCAGTTGAGGGCCCTAATAGAACAAAAAGGCAGAGGAAGGGCAAATGTGCTTCTTTTCTTCCTGAGCTGGAACATCCATCTTCTCCTGGCCTTGTGCGTCAGGGGTCCTGGTTCTTGGGCCTTCAGACTCTGAGACGTAAACCAGTGGCTGTCCCGGTTCTCAGGTCTTTGTCTCTGACTGAATTATACCACAAACTTTCCTGGGTCTCCAGCTTGTAGATGGCATATCATGAGACTTGTCGGCCTCCAAAATCACATAAGCCAAATTCCATAATAAATCTCCTCTTATATATCTCTATATATCCTAGTGGTTCTGTTTCTCTGAAGAACCTTAATACAATGGTCATGAGAAGAACAGTTATGAGACTGTTGCCTTTCTCTCTAGGCAGAGATTATGGTGACTTAGACTAAAGCTGTGGCAAAAAAAGCGGACCGATTTGAAACAAATGTAAAAGTTAGGCTTGTGAGAAGAAGAAAACTGAGTCCGAGGGAGGGAGGGGGAGGGGTGAAGGATGACTCCCAGGCTTCTATCCTGAACGACAGGGGGAGATGGAGGAATCATTTGCTAAGATAAGAAAAGCAAAAGGACGAACATATTTACAAGGACGATGGTAAATTCAGTTTTGATATTTGCAAGTGATCAAAAGAGTGGGATCTGATGGACAGTGGATTATCTGGGCTTGGAGTTCAGAAGTAGTATCTGAACTGGGATATACATTGGGAAGCCATCAGCATATACCTGGTATCTGAAACCAAGGAAGTGGGTGAGATCACCTGGGAAGATTATGTACAGTCAGAAAGGGGCCTGAGTTTAGAGGAACTCCGATAGATAAAGGAAAAAGAAAAAATCAGAAATAAGTCAAAGTAGATGTCAGAAGAAATTGAAAAGAATGTGATGCCAAGAAAAAGACTGTCTCAGGAAGGAGGAGTGTTTTACGGGTGAAATGTAATTGAGAAATCAAGAAGGTTAGAACTAAGAGCAACTTCCAATGAAGAACTAAGGTTAGAACTTCTAATGAAGTACAAAGTGCTGGCTATGATGTGCTGGTCATCATAGCTACCTTAGTGTGTATTGTTTCTCTAGGGACTGGGAAGAAACTGAGTTGGATTAGGAAATGAGGAAATGGTGACATCAAGTATGGACAGCTAGTATAAGAAGTTTGATTGGGAAAGGGAAGTGACAATAAGGCAGCAGCTACGAGTAGGTTTCACTGAACAACAGAAAGCATTATAAACTTTTGAGCAAGAGAATGAATGGCACAATGAAAACCAGGCTTTGAGAAAGTAATTTTCACCAGACTGGGAGAACATACGGGGGAGCAGATATATATTCACACCCCCGAGTTTCATTGCTCCTAGTGCCCAGTGCTTTGACTTACAGGAAATGCAGACATTAGAAGATTCTCCTTCACCAAGTATATCCAAGGATGCTTGAAATGAATCCATCCTGGTCATCACTTGCTACCACTCCCATCAGAAGTACTCATTTACGGCCAACCTTCTGGGCCCAACAGGTCTAAGCCGATGACATTTAAATCTCTTCACTCCCACCCCACTGGTCAGGTTGTTTTGAGGGTTTCAGCTGCCAACGGTGCTGTCAGAAAATGGCCCATGTTACTGGTGTTGCTGCCAGAAAGGATGGGACTCTGGAACCCTCCAGTGACAGGGACCTGGTTAAAATGACCATTTACACTGGTTTCCATATAGACCTCCTGGTTCACCAAGGCAGAGGCTCTCCGACAAAGCAAGAACAACTGCGTGTGTGTGTGTGTGTGTGTGAGATGTTTTCTGATAACAGCGGCCAGTCATCAAGTGCTGTCTGTTGGTCAGGAAGTTCTCTATGAACTTTAGCTCATTTAATTCTCACAACAACCCTCTGAGGTAGGTATGATTATTATTCCTGTTTTATAGCCGAGGAAACTGACACATGGAGAAATGAGATAACTTGACCAAGGTCACCAGTCTAATAGATAGAGGGGCAGGGTACACGAGCAGGCAAGTCTGGCTGTGGATGCCACGCTCACCACCACCACTCTCTATTGCCACTTTGACTTTGTGCTGAGGGTACCTCTGTTGCCCACCAGATACCTTTTCCCCTTATGGTGTGTTCTCTTTGCATCCTTTGCTGAAATATGGCCACAGATGCCACCCCAGCTCACTGGATATATTTTTACATCTAGTTTTATGGTGAGGAGGAAATGATCTCACTTCCTTGGTCCTATGCAAATTCGTGGGTATCTATTCTATAGATAGACTGTGGAAGGGGAAAGAGATACATTTAAGCCCCAGATCAGCCAGGATGCAAGTACATCCAGGATACAGAGTGGCATGTTATCTATTTCCTCCTACCACAAATATAAGGGCCAAATGTCCCTTTAGCCAAATATTAATCTGACCAAGGCGTGCTGGATGAATTGGAGTCTCCCTCCTCACCCCTGTAAAAATATTACTACTGTAGCTGCTATGTTGACGGCTAACAGAGCAGAAAATGTTAGGCCCATAGTAATCAGGTTATGTTTACCTTTTCTCCTCACAGAGATATTTCAAGAACGAGGATCCATTCCCTGCCCAGCTATGGCTTAGGAAATCTTAAGAAGCTGCGGGCCAAGTCAACTTACAACTTAAAAAAGCTCCCCAGTCTGGAAGCTTTTGTCACACTCGTGGAGGCCAGCCTCACCTACCCCAGCCACTGCTGCATCTTTGCCAACTGGAGGCGGCAGATGTGAGTCTTCTCGTGTCCGCCCCCGAGCCCCACTTGGGCATTTCTCCAACGCAGACCTTGGTCCACAACTTCTACACCTGTGCGGCATGAAGAGGATCCCCTGGCAGAGGCACCCACGATGAAATCCCTTAGGCAGAGTCTAGATCAAAGCTTTAGTGTTCTCTCTGAAAATGGGCTCACAGGAGAGGGCTACCCACATGGCAGGCTACCTACCAAATATTAAAGGAGCTAACATGAAAAACACCAAGCAAGCCTGACTCGCGGCTGATGCTTAAGAAATATTTGTTCCCTCTTCCCTTTGTCCCGACATGGATTTATCCTTCAAGTTCCAAACTCCGCACCCCATGAGTGTGCCAGGGACCATCAAAGTCGGCTTTGGAAGGGAGAAGCAGAGGTGCCGTAGCAAAGACTGATGCACGCACCCGCAACACATCCCAGCAACTAGAAACCTCCCTAACCCATCTTTGGAGCTTAGCACCTCAGAGGGAGGGCTAAGATTGTGACACCTGTTCACTTTGGCTTTCCAGGCTGCTCAGGTTCCCGGAGCCCCAAATTACAGAGGGTAGTCCAAACAAAGCCAAGTCCTAGTGGGTGACGGGTTAAAAAGTTGAGGTTCTGGAGAGAGCGGAGAGGGAGTACTTTAGAGATTACATGTTCAGGTATTTAAAGGATCCACTGGAGATATAGTTTATTGGGTATCAGGAATTCTCAAAGCTTTCTGCCTCTCCTGAACTCACTGATAAAGTTCATGCCACACCGTGGCACTCAATCAGATGACGCCTCATTCCCACTCCTGTACTGTAGCCCAGCACGAACACAGCTTCTGGGATGCTCTTTCAACTGCTCAACGCAGTCTCTATTATTCAACCTTAACATGCAGACGTGCCCCCTTCTCTAAAGCAAAGTGAAACAGCCAAACAGTACACACCCTAAGTTAACTAGCAGTCCACACTCAGACCCATTTAAAGGATCTGCGGAAAAGGGGCCGCTCTTCAGAATTAGCATGCATCATTGGGGAACTCTCCAGAATCAGACACTCCTCACAGATTAGCTCAAGGGCCAGGGGATTTCTTCCTAATGACTAGAATTCTTAAGGGCTTGGGCTAAGGCAGCAAGGCCCGCCTCTTTTATATTCCAGGAAGAGATATTCCAGCCAGGGCAAGAAAGATACCCATTTCACTGCCAAAACCCTGGAACTAAATACCCCCCAGAAGAAATCTCAGAGGACGTTAAGACCACTGAAGGAGCTGTACATCATGTGCTGTCTGCCTCAGCGCCCACACCCCAGAGAAATATATCCTCTTCCTCTGTTGCTCAGACTCCCCTTCGTAGTGTAGATGTGGCCTCAGGGCTCTCGCGACTAGAAATCTCCGCGTCTGCCTTACACTGTACCGTGACTTGAAGGCTTCCCTGATCCCTCCAGACCACCAGGCTCTCACCCCTTCTAGGTCCCTATTGTAACTTACATCAGGGCTCGTCAGGTGCGGCAAAGGAGAGGCCCACGCCTCTTCTAGGAAGACATGCCAAAACGGGGTAACAAAAATAGCAATGGTGTTTAGTCTTTATGTTTAACAAATTCACAAACCCAAAGCAATATGGTTCTGCTATTCAGAAGATAACTGTAGGTGTGGTTAGGTAATGACATTTGAGTTTAAAGTTGTGTGATGAAATTGTTCCTCCAATCCCCATTTGGAAATAATGCCTGAAGTGTAAATGTTAGGCCCTTGTGACTGTGACATTTTGGCCCATGGACCCCGTGGACTTTCATGGAAAGACCATATTAACCATGCCCCTCATCTGTCATTTAACCAGTTATGTCCATACTCAGCTTGCATTGATATTTTGCCCTAGTTTTGTTATTTATTGTATTTAGGCCTTTTCTTCCCGGCTAGATTTTAAACTGATGCACTGTGGCATTATTCATTGAGTACTCACATAGGGCCTAGACCTCAACATGAACTCAGTAAGTAACCACATCCTCTCTCTTCATATTGCTGATACTTGTCAAGGACTCACTGCCAGGCACTGTGATACTTTGCAGCTTTATCTCATTTAATTTTCACAAAGGTAAAAACACCATTTTTATTCCCTTCTCACAAAGGCAGAAACTGAGGCTCAGAGACAGTAAATAACTTGACGAACACCAAACAAACTCAGATCCAACCTCTCTGGTCTGTCTGTCTGTCTGTCTGTCTGCAAAGCTCAGGCTCTCGGCCACTCCGCCATGCATTTCCCAAGTATCTGTTCATTGATTTATTGGGATCCAAGAGTACTACTTTTTAACCTCACCCCAAACTGAATTCCCAACTCTTTATAAAACTTAGGATTTGCCGAGGTACTGCAGAGGCATGATTTTATTTCCCCTGCTTCCATTTTTCTTTCTGTTCTTCTCCAAGAGACATACATTGTTTACCCTTCCCCCACTCATGTCACTGGGTCACTTCTGTTTCAGGAAAGGGAAGCATCTATATTTAAAATATGTTCGTAGCAGTATCAAAAATAAGCACCTTCACCGAACCCAACATAAGCCCCGGGAAGTGAAGGCTGTGTCTGTCTAGATGGTCAGATCTGTTTCAGTGAACCGAGTCACAGTCTGTTGGCACCAGGTTACTTACTTCCTGTTCCTAGAACTGGGCTGCCGCTAATCCAATGACAGGGTTTAGGAACTGGGAGTTAGAATAAGAAACAAAGTGATTCTCTTGTCCCCTCTTTGCCCATCTCTGAACTTGCCTCACCTTTCTTGTAAGATCTCTGACTAAACCAAAAGATTTTCTGCACATTTTCAATTACACGTATGTTAACTGTTTAACCACCTTAGTGAAAACTGTGACTGCTGTGAGAAGCTCTATCAGTCTCTAAAACAACAAATGACACATTATCCAGGAAAGAAAAAAAAAAAAGGAGTCCCTTGATCCAAGGGAAAATGACTTTCTGGCAATTCAGTTCACTTTCTGGAGGGGAGAGAAAGGAGAGGGTTCTCACTAACAGCCCCTTCTCCTAGAGGTTGATGTGGAAAAGTTCAGTCCGGGTCTGCTGGCACACTTGGCCAGCCCTCATCGTTTAGTACCTAATGGAATCTTTACCTCCTCCACGCCCCAGTCACTCTCTCCATCTTATTGGGAAGGGGGGTCTTTGAAGAGTTTTAACGCTCACCTCCCCACTCACTTAAGAGATTACGTTAAGGCCCGGGAGATATGCAATACCATTGCTGTGAGCTTGCCCTTCAGGGAGGGAGGAAGGGAATGGGGTGTGTGTGTGTGTGTTTGTGGGGGTGTGTGTGTGTGTGTGCCTGCGTGTACACACACACATTTCCATCCAAAAGAAGACCCAATGTGAAACATTCCCATTCCTTAAGCCTTTGCTTCAAAACATAACTAGTACCCTCTGGCTCTACATGCACTGTCCACTTGTCTGGATGGAATATTTATCATCTGGCTTTCATTCAAATCCCTTCTGCAAGTGCCTCTGTTCTGTTGATGAGGCCTCTTGTACATTGGGGTTTAAAGGGAAAGCTGAGACAGAAATGTGAGCCCGAGAAGAGGCAGCTCCTCAGGGAATGAGTTACAATCTTGGAATAAATTAGGCCCCCTTGCACCTGCACTTGCCCTTTTGGGCACTCACTAGCGAACTACTTAATGTGAGAGAGCCAGGATTACCTTGCAAATACATGCCTGAGGCTTGTTGTGGCCCCTGGGGAGTGAAATAATAAAGAATAAGCCCCTCACTAACATTTACAGGCAAATTAGCAGACCTCCTGGTAGCCTGAGTACCAAAGAGCCAGGGACAGGGCTGGCTGGGAACCAACTACAGCCTCTGATCTTCTAATTTATGTAGATAAAATAAACTCTTATTTGAGTCAGAGAACAGTCCAGCTCTTCCAGGACTGGAGTTTACAGTAGAGGAAAGGGGGTATACCCTACTCAGGCATATGAAGAGAGAGCTGAACGGAGATGGGGAAGGGTGAGGGTAGAGTTGATATCGTCTGTAAATTATTTGCACTTAACAGCAAAGCTTAGCTAGTCCCAGGCGCCTTCCTCCCCACATTCAGGTTGTGGCCAGATGGTTTCCCCAGTGGACCATCCAACTCTACGAATATATGCACGAGTTGTTCTGTTCATTTACAGTAAGCAGCATTAACCCTTGAGTTTAGCCTCAAGGGCAGACAAACTGTTAGAAGAAAAAACAAAAAAAACTCTCAGGAAGAAACCCCACTCTCTACCCCGTGTAAAGACAGTGATATATTTGCCAATCTGGATCCAACATATTGATTCTATTCCTTTTTGTATTTTTCTAGCTCTGACCTGCATCCAATTTGCAACAAATCTATCTTAAGGCAAGAAGTCGATGATATGACTCAGGCTAGGGGTCAGAGAGTCTCTTTGGCAGAAGACGATGAGTCCAGCTACGCCAAAGGATTTGACATGATGTACAGTGAATCTGACTATGACTTATGCAATGAAGTGGTTGACATCACTTGCTCCCCCGAGCCAGATGCATTCAATCCATGTGAAGATATCATGGGGTATGATATTCTCAGGGTCCTGATATGGTTCATTAGCATCCTGGCCATCACTGGGAACATCTTAGTGCTCTTAATACTGATCACCAGCCAATACAAACTCACAGTCCCCCGGTTCCTTATGTGCAATTTGGCCTTTGCCGACCTCTGCATTGGGATCTACCTGCTGCTCATAGCGTCAGTTGATATCCACACCAAAAGCCAGTACCACAACTACGCCATTGACTGGCAAACTGGAGCAGGCTGTGACGCTGCTGGCTTCTTCACCGTCTTTGCCACTGAGCTCTCAGTCTACACTCTGACAGCCATCACGCTGGAAAGATGGCACACCATCACCCATGCCATGCAGCTAGAACGCAAAGTACAGCTCCGCCATGCTACCAGCGTCATGCTGGTGGGTTGGATCTTTGCTTGTGCAGTCGCCCTCTTTCCCATCTTTGGCATCAGCAGCTACATGAAGGTGAGCATCTGCCTGCCTATGGATATTGACAGCCCCTTGTCACAACTGTATGTTATGTCCCTCCTTGTGCTCAACGTCCTGGCCTTTGTGGTCATCTGTGGCTGCTACACTCACATCTACCTCACGGTGAGAAACCCCAACATCACATCCTCCTCTAGTGACACCAAGATTGCCAAGCGCATGGCCATGCTCATCTTCACTGACTTCCTCTGCATGGCGCCCATCTCCTTCTTTGCCATCTCTGCCTCCCTCAAGGTGCCCCTCATCACTGTGTCCAAGTCAAAGATCCTCCTGGTCCTGTTCTACCCCATCAACTCCTGTGCCAACCCCTTCCTCTACGCTATCTTCACCAAGAACTTCCGCAGGGATTTCTTCATTCTGCTGAGCAAGTTTGGCTTCTATGAAATGCAAGCCCAGACCTATAGGACAGAAACCTCATCCACTGCCCACAACTTTCATCCAAGGAATGGCCATTGCCCTCCAGTTCCCAGGGTTACCAATGGTTCCAATTACACACTTATCCCCCTAAGCCATTTAGCCCAGAACTAAAACACACTGTGCAAACGTTTCTGAGTGTTGAATGACAATTAAGTCTTGCCTTTGAAGAATACGCCATGGCAGAGCTGACAGAGCACTTCTACGTGCTTCATCTAATTTAATCTTCCGGGAACATCCATAAGGTAAATTAGTCAGAAACTATTAAATCTATGTGATTCATTAGGAAGCTGAAGTATTAATAACAACATTAATAATTAAAATAATGTAATGCTACATCACATTTGTTTTATCCTTTATAAATGTTCAAAGTGCTTTTGTTCGGGTCATCTCAGCCGATCCCTAGAAAAGTCCTATTAAACAGGCAGAACAGGAATTATTCTTGGAGTTTTATAGATGAGAAAAACAAGACTCGAAGGGTTAAGTGACTTGCTCAAAATTGCTTGGCTTACAAGAGGCAGAGCCAAAATTAAGTGTTCTGACTCCCAGGGAACTTCCAAGAGAGGCCACACAACACTCATTCATTCATTCATTCATTCACTCAACGAATATCTACTGAGCACCGACGTGATGGCTTTGTAATGTGTCAACTTGAGTAGGCTGAACTACACTTGCCAGAATTCCCTTTCTTATATGCTTCCCATGTGGGCCACAGGGATGATTCTCAGGAATATAGGAGGGTGGAAGGGAAGCTGCAGCCATTTTCTCACTTACGCTTTGTTGCTCAGCTGCTGGTTCAGCTCACTGCTGTGATGCAACAGCTGGGCCTGCAATGGCTCCACTATCCCCTGAAATCTTCTTCAGGTTCTCTGCTTCCTAAGCCAAGTATACGTGTTTAGCTCCATGATGAAGAACCCCAACTTCTGCAGAACACTTATCACCAAGGTCAGAAGCCACAATAACAGAAATGGAGCTCAGTTTGACCTTGTGGGGGTCCGTCTCGTGCCTGTGGCTTGGCTTCAAGCATGCTCGTGATCTTCCCTTATGACTGCCTGCCCTATGGACTTCAAGCTCTAGCATCAGATGTAGAGACAACATCCTTACAGAGACCACTTAACCAATCCCCACAAGCATGTAAGCCAATTCCCTGTAACAAATATTTACCCCACATATACCTACATGCATGCATGACTGCTTTTGCTTCTTCAGTCAAACCCTGACAGAAGACACAACCTATATGGCGTGCATATGGATTATAATGTTAAAAACAGCAGCTTTGGAATCGGAGCTGAGATTTTATTCTTACTCCATGATAAGCCAGGACTCCTCCTCCCTAGGCTCAGTGTCTTCCTCTGTAAATGGGAGTTGATTATAACATCTAACTATTGGGCTTACTATAAGAACTGGAAAAGAAAATAGGTGTAAAGTGCCTGATGCTGTAATAGGCTTGTTGAATGTCAATTTACTTCTCTCCTCCCAGATCAATGCCTGGACTAGTGCCTAGTTCTCCCGACCATGATCTAGAACTCATTCCATCACATCATATTACTCCTGACACATAACTATACTTCCCCTATTTTCACCTTTGACTCCATCTGGATAATCTGGATCATAGACACCAACCACAAATCCCCATCAAGCACTGTGCCATGACCAGCCCACAAAGCTCCGAGTCTCCTCGGAGAGTATCCTCTTTCCATGTCAAAGCCAATCCCTCCTTCTCTTGCCCCGTTTCAAAAGTTGGTCCCAAATGCATTAACAGGGGAGTCCTTAGAGGGCTGAAGAAAAAGCAATCACCTCTGCTGATGTGACCTGGCACCATCTTGACCTATTATGAGCATTAGTGAGAAATGGAATAAGTACCGTAGAAATAGTACAGAGCTGAGCTGATCAGTACAGGAGCCATTAGCCACATGTAGCTATTGAGCACTTGAAATCTGGCAAGCCTGAACTGAGACATGCTGTAAGTAAAAGACACACTGCCTTTCAAATACTTAGTGCAGAGAAAAGAGAATTACAGTATCTCAAAAATCTTGATATTGATTACATCTTGGAACAATATTATTTTGGACATACTGAGACAAATATATTTAAAAATTAATTTCATCTATTTTTTTAATATCCTTTAATGACGCTACTAGAATATTTAAAATTACCTAAGTGCCAGTAGTGGGATTGCTGGGTCATATGGTAGTTCTACTTTTAGTTTTTTAAGGAACCTCCATACTGAATGGATAAAGAAGATGTGGCACATATATACAATGGAATATTACTCAGCCATAAAAAGAAACGAAATTGAGTTATTTGTAGTGAGGTGGATGGACCTAGAGTCTGTCATACAGAGTGAAGTAAGCCAGAAAGAAAAAAACAAATACCATATGCTAACACATATATATGGAATCTAAAAAAAAAAAAAAAAAAGGTTATGAAGAACCTACGGGCAGGACAGGAATAAAGACGCAGACCTAGAGAGTGGACTTGAGGACACGGGGATGGGGAAAGGCAAACTGGGACAAAGTGAGAGAGTGGCATGGACTTACATATACTACCAAATGTAAAATAGATAGCTAGTGAGAAGCAGCTGCATAGCACAGGGAGATCAGCTTGGTGCTTTGTAACCACCTAGAGGGGTGGGATAGGGAGGGTGGAAGGGAGACGCAAGAGAGAGGAGATATGGGGATGTATATATATGTATAGCTGACTCACTTTGTTATAAAGCAGAAACTAACACACCATTGTAAAGCAATTATACTCCAGTAAAAATAAATAAATAAAATAAAATTACCTAAGTTGATCATGTTTGTGGCTCATGTTGTATTTCTATTGGAGAGCACAGGTCTAGAGCTATGTGAAAATGAAGCATTTTTATTTAGCTTTTTCCTCCCCAGGCCCCCATGCCACGCTGCCGCACTGTTGGGCTCTCCCAACTCCATCTGCAATCATTTTTCTTCCTTGTTTGTGGCCAGAGGGAATGTATTTCTGAATTTGGACTCAAAAGCAAGTAGCAGTTAAATGAAAAACAGGATACAGTGTTAAGTATTTCACAGCATAGCTGCTGATGACCCAGTGGTTTAACAGACAGTGGTTCTGAGAGTCAAGAATATGTTCAAAGATAAACTTACACCAAGAGAAGCTCAGAAGACTTTTGTTGCATTACTCTGTCACTACACTTCCTGGTAAGAGAGAAGACTTTTCTCAAGTAAGCAAATATATTTATAGGTAGCTAAATTCAGTGTTTCTAAACCCTTCAGAAAAGTCCTAAGGGAAAAACACTTTCTCTGTTTCCTGTATTTGAATGAAAAACAACTTGAGTCCAGTGTATCAGTTACTCTTGCCCCTAAACAGTAACAATACAGGTAACACCTCTAGTCTGCACGTCCCAGGGTGATGCTTCAGTGTAAGTGGTGACCCAGGAAAATAAAAGAAAAAGGAAGGGGGAAAGGAGAAAGAGGGAAGGGAAAATGGAGAAAGGGGGATGGGGAAGGAGGAAAGGGGAAGGAAAGGAACAGAAAAACAAAAAAAGAAAAGAAAAACAACCAAAATAAATGCCAAAATGTTATCCCAAATTGTTCTTTTTCTAAAACTTTTATTTATAATCCTGAACACCATAGAGGGCCAATATCTCCCAGAGAATTCTTAAAGTACACATGTCTCCAGAGGTGAGAGTCAAAATATTAACAACTGTTACAACCCAGGTACTGATCTCAGAATGAACCCTGGCTGTGAGCAATCCATTGGGCCATCCTGATACAAACTGGGTGAATGCCAGCCCTGCATGTTTACCTCCCACCCCCCAACCTCAACCTGGACCTGCTCCCATGTATCTTTCCTCAAACTTTAACCCACCATAAACTCCTTCAGTCCCATCCTGGCCAGCCTCTCATATGACCTTCCTCCTCAATGCCCCATTCCTCCTGATTCTCCTTCACTGAATCCCAAGAAGCTGTCAGACAGTATAGGATCCTCCTTGGAGGGGTCAGAGCAAAGAAACTGAATGAGTAAATCCAGAAGCTCTTAGGGAACAGAGTGAAATGATGAACTGGGTATACAGATTAATAAACAATTTTTATCTTGCCACATTCAGAAGCAATAATGGGAGGAGGGGTGATGGCACTGGAGACTGTATTTCACCACAGGGCTCCATATGTTAAATGTAAGGTACCCTCCAGACCCTGTTTCTGGAAGGGATACATGGAGGGTGGAATAAAACAAGAGGAAAAGCCCTTCTTGTGCTTGCATCAGCAAGATATAACAGATCACACCAGAAGTGATACTCTGCCTTATTTAGGCCAACATCGTTTAGCATTCATGAGAAAATCAGCAAAACATTGCTGAAACTGATTTTTTTATTCTAGTGTGATAGCTGCAAGCTTTGGGTTTATGAAGTATTTCATTTTATTACGAAAATTTATGGAGACAAGCAAAGAATGAAGTTTCCGACTCTGGACAGCGATCCAGATAGAGAGGGAAGAGAGCATTAGATAAACAGGACAAATACATAGAAAGTTGTGTCTGTTTAATATATAACATTAAAGAAACTAACCAGAAGTCAGCACAAAATAAAGCCCAACCATGAGGTCAGGCTTGCTGGTTCTCAACAAAATGTATTCATTCAGCTGCAAGCAGCAGAAATTCCAACTAAAAATACCTTAAGTAATGAGGCCAATTATATAAGATGCTCCAGACTTGGATGGGCAGCTTAATGGTCTCAAGGACCTAAGACCTATCCATGTTTTTGCCCCACCATCCTTGGAGTGTTCAGCCACGCTTCCCTCATGGTAGCAAGGTTGCTGTAGCAGTTCCAGACACCACAGGTAGGCATGAACAAATCCAGAAACAAAGAAGAGAGGTCTTTCCTCCATGCACCTTTCTTTTCAAGGGGAGAAAATTTCTCCCCAAAGGCCCTCAGCAAACACTCCTTCCTCCCCATTCCTGAAGATTGCTACCCTGGCTGTAAGGGAGGTGGGACAATGAAGCTGTGCCATATTTAGCCTCTAGGACAGCAGGATGGCTCTGCCAGCCAGGGCGGCAGAGGAGGAGCTACAGCGGGAGGAATGATGGCAACCTCATCCTCCACCCTGAGTCAATTCAGATCCCCTCCCGCGGGATGAAGACCGTGAGGCTCCAGGTCAGATGCACACGGCACACTGACACCTCACATTCTGTGTCCTCGTCCCTCTCTCCTCTCTCCCTCCACCTAGCCCCTCTCCTCCTCCCCATGTTAGTCTCTTCTACTCCTCCCTGGAACAAACTTTAAAAGTTTCTCAGATCTGAAAGCAACCTCTAGAGTCAGACATTGCCCAAGAAATGCCCTGTTTGAGGCAAGACGTAGAAAAGAAAAAGGAGAATAAAGAAAAAAAGTAACAAAAGAAACGCACTAGGATAGGAAGAAGGAAGATATGAGGAGAAGCAGAGAGACAAGGGCAGGACAAGTTAAACAAAGGAGCACTGTGGAAGGGAGCCAGGCCCAGACTGCATCTCTTTGGGCTAGAACTTGCCCATTTTGGGCTTAAAATGCTTTCAACTTGTTGCAAAGGGTTCAACTCAAAACACTGAATGGCCTGAGTCTTAGATCCCAGTAGAAAGGCCCACTAGTCAGACCATGGTGTTTAGACTTCCCAGGGCTCTATGTAACATGATCTGGATCCCCAAGATCTGGTTCAAAGGATTAGTAATGGAAAAATATTGCTGAAGGTCTTCAAGGCCTCCTCACTTCAGACATCAGTATAAGGACAGCTTGATCTTCTTCAGGACCCCAGGTCTTCATAATATTCTATTCTCTCCAATAGCATTACCCACAGCCTCTGCGTGTTCTGTTCTGGGATAGAAAAGTCTCAAAAATGCACTAAATCCCAAAGTCTGTAAGAGCACGATTTGTGTGCTCTTGCTTCCTTTTCTCCTGTTTTCTTTACAACACAGGGTTCCTTGAATCTTGACGCATTCTTCATAAACAAATACAAAAAGAGAATATTATAAAAATCATCTTCTTTTTAGTGATATTTTCCACATAATAAGATGCAAAGAGCATTTCTGGCTCTGCATTTAGAGAACTTTCAGGCAATTTTTTCCCCCATGTATCATTAGCTAGGGTCATTTAAACTTCCATGTATTAATGAGGTGCATAAAGATGAGGCTTGGGTAAAGAAGGTTTTAAGTTGTTTCGTAAACAGCATAAGCTGTACCACAGGGTTCCTAGTCTCTCAAAAATCAATCTACCAAATGGGGTTATATGTTTCTGTTTTCCTTTAGGTGGGGGAGAGGAGGAGGAAGAGAAGGAAGGAGAGGAAGGAAGAAAACTTGAAAAATACCAATAAGAATACACTGTCTCTGTCTATAAAGTGATGGGAATCCTTCACAGGCCACATCCCTGCAGAAATTCTGACAAAATCCTCCTCTCCATTTATTCCAAATATAGCATGAGCTGCTTCCAGCCCAGGCTCCCCAATGCCACAGTCCATGGTAGTGCTTCCAGGAAACAGCCCTGGAAGAGCCCCATGCACCTTAAGCTAACAGAACATTGGCTGTGGGTCAGTCAGGCTGGTGTGTTAATCCCTCTTTCCTAGGATGTCTGGAGTGCTTAAGGCAGCTTAGTTTGCTATGTATTTCAGTGAACAGCTTTAGATCAAAATTCAAGAGCCAATTTACTTGTGGGAGGGAATCTAATCGAAAGACATAATGGTTAGCATTTGGAATTGTGTAAATATTTGCTGTTGGGATAAATTACATCACTGGTGGCTACCTCCAGAAATCAAAAACTCTGAAGAAGCCCACACAGTTCTGTTTTGCATTCATTCACTCAAAGAATATCTACTGAGTGCCTAGTGTAAGCCAGAATTTTCCAGTCACTGGAAGAACAGTGGTAAATAATCAAACAAAAATTCTGCCCTCATGGAGTTTACATTCTAGGAGAGGGAACAGAGGACATACAGGTGAAATAAGTAAAACGTACTGAATGCTGGACAGTGGTAAGTGCCCAGGACAAAGCACTGATCAAGGAAGCAGGATATGATATAAACTGTCAGGGAATAATTAAAGGCCTCCCTGAAAAGGTGACGTTTGACTAAAAACAGGAAGGAAGTGGAAAGTGAGACGTGAATACTGAGGGAAGGTTGGTCCAGGCAGAGGGAAGAGCAAGCACAAAAGCCCTCCAGCTACGATAAGCTCGTTGAGTTCCAGCAAAATAAGGTCAGTGTGGCCGGAGCAGAGAAAGGGGTGTGGGAGAGAGTAGTAAGGGACAAGGACAAAAACTACAGGGAGCCAGGTCATTGTGATAGCTTTACTTCTGGAAAGGTGAAGGTGAAGTGGCAGAAAAGTACTGGAAAGTTTGTAGTAAGTATTTATTGAGCTGTTGTGCGTGGATGGCCTGGCCTAGCCTTCGTTGAACACTAGGAGATCTTGAATTCAGCCACTTTCATTTCCTTTAACAGTTTGCTCCACCTCATCCTCCTTGGGCCCCCATCCTTCTGGTTTCCCCAGCCCACACTTTACATCCTCCACCACTGTCTCTCCATTCTCCCTGCTACAAAGCTGCTCTCCTGCAGAGCTGTCATTTTGTAAAGGAGATGATAAATGGTTCACACCATAGTGATAATAATCTCTTAAATTTCAGTGACTTTTACGCATTCGAGAAGACATTGACTTTCATTGGCTCATTAGGTCCTCAAAACATTTCTGTGAGGTAGGAAGTATTCTTTTGTTATAAAAAGAAGAAATCACCGTTCAGAGGTTTGGACATACTAAGGGAAGGCAGAGTAAGACTAGAATTCCAGTCTCCTGCTCTCCCACTCCTAGAATTACTTAAAAGTAGAGATATTGTAAACACCAGTCTCAGCATGAAATGAAGGGCAGTAGCCTAAATCAGACACTTCCGGCAGCAGGACCGGACCAACAGCTAACCAGCGACCACGTTCTCTCACAGCTGGTGTTCAGAGGTCACAGTGAAGCCTTGATGGTGTGAATTTAATCCAATGAAAAAGGAAAATAGAATCACAAAGCAAAGCCCAGCACTCAAGTAGGATTTTTACTAATTCCCTGTACAACATTTTTCCTCCTGACTCCAAGCACAGGATCCCCGACTGGCAGGCAGCTGAGCTCAGCAAAAGCCAGAAGGAAAAACAATGAAGTCCATGAAGTGTACTCTAACCCAGGAGAGCCCTAACTCATGGGCCAAACTTGGCTGTGGGCCGAGGTAGTTAAGAAGGAATTTGAAAACTAAATTATTTCCTCAAGAAGGGAATAATCTTTACTTTAAGTGTATTTTTGTTCATCCCTAAAAGAGCCATTGTTTAAAGAGAATAAGACCATTCCATGGCCTGGGCCCTTTTCTTTGCCACAATCAGTCATTTCACAACAAAGCAATATGAGGACAGAAGTGCCCTTAGATCTGGGCAACTAGGTCCCTGCCCTGGACACCACTCTGGCCTCCTGCAGTCATGCCCCACCCAGAGCCAAGGGGTCTAGGAGTCCACAAGGCCAAGGGAACACGACCACCCAAGCCTACACTGAATGTGCTGATACTTAGGGCCCCCCAAATCTCCTGCCCAAATTAGTGAACCACACCCCCAGTGTGCATACCACAAGGCCTGAGGATCACAGTTCACAGGGTGTTGATGGAGGTCAGAGGCACAGGCTGGGGCGGCCCCAGGCTGGATGGAATCAGGATGGGAGGAGAAGGGAGGAGCTAGGGTCCAATACCTCCATTGGCACCCTTACCTGAATACTGCAGATGTTAATGATGGGTCTGCATGAAGAACTGGAGATGGACTGATGCCCCCCATCCCTACTACTGAGAAAACTACTGAAGGTTTTCAAGGCTTTTTTTCCCCCTAGATAAAATATTTTTTATTTTTAGACAGGCATTTTAATACAAAAATTCTTTAATATACAAACTACAATCACAACAGCTTCCACATAGTAATGGAGGGATGGGGTGTAATGGGAACGTTGGCAAAGGGAAGGAAGGTTTTCAGCATCCCTACTACTTCCTGTGCCTACAAATACTCTTGTGGCCTGTGAGAGCCTGAGGTCTCACATCTGTGAGGGCAGATCAAGCATATAATCAATCCACAAAAAAGTGGCAACAAATTCAAGATAGAAATTTTATCAAATATATTTGCTGACCACAATTGTATGAAACTAGAAATCAGTAACAGGAGAAAAGCTAGAAAGTTCACAAATACATTGAAGTTAAACAAAAATGCTCCTGAACATCCAATGGATTAAAGAAGAAATCAAAAGGGAAATAAAGAAATATCTTGAGGCAAATGAAAATGGAAATTCAACATACCAACACTTATGAGATGCAGCAAAAGCAGTTACGAGAGGAAAATTTATAGTGATAAATGCCTACATTAAGAAAAAAGAAAGCTCTCAAACAACCTAACTTTATACCTCAAGGAACTGAAAAAGGAAGAACTAACCCAAAGTTAGCAGAAGGAAGGAACTAAAGACCAGAGCAGATAAGTGAAAGACAGAACAGGAAAATAATAGAAAAGATTAACAAAACTAAAAGTTGGGGCTTCCCTGGTGGCGCAGTGGTTGAGAATCTGCCTGCCAATGCAGGGGACACGGATTTGAGCCCTGGTCTGGGAAGATCCCACATGCCACGGAGCAACTAGGCCCGTGAGCCACAACTACTAAGCCTGCGTGTCTAGAGCTTGTGCTCCGCAACAAGAGAGGCCACGACAGTGAGAGGCCCGTGCACCATGATGAGGAGTGGCCCCCGCTCGCCACAACTAGAGAAAGCCCACACACAAAAACAAAGACCCAAACGGCCAAAAATAACTAAATAAAATAAATTAAAAAAAAAAAAACTAAACGTTGGCTCTTTGAAAATTGGCAAACCTCTAGCTAGACTAAGCAACAAAAGAAAAGAGAGGACCCAAATAAATAAAATTACAACTGAAAGAGGAGACATTACAATTGATACCACAGAAAGACAAAGGATAATGAGACTATTATGAACAATTATACATCAACAAATAGGACAACCCAGAAGAAACAGATTACTAAAAAATACAACCACCAGACTGAATCATGATGAAATAAAAAATCTGAACAGACCAATAAGAAGATTGAATCAGTAATCAAAAACATCTCAACAAAGAGAAGCCCAGAACCAGATGGTTTTACTGGTGAATTATACCAAACACTTAAAGAAGAATCATTACCATAGTTCTCAAACTCTTCCAAAAAGCTGAACACTCCCAAATTCATCTTATGAGGCCAGCATTAGTCTGATACAAAGCCAGATAATGACACTACAAGAAACAAAAACTAAAGGCCAATATCCTTTATGAATGTAGATGCAAAAATTCTTAGTAAAATTCTAACAAACTGAATTCAACAGCATATTAAAAGGATCATATACCATGATCAAGTGGTACTCATCCCTGGGATGCAAGGATGGTTCAACATACATAAATCAATGAATATAGTACATAATATGAATAGATTGAAGAATAAAACTCATGATCATCTCAATAGATGCATTTAACAGAACTGAACATCCATTCATGATAAAAATGCTCAACAGATTGAGTATAGAAGGAACATACCTCAACATAATAAAGGTTATATATGACAAGCCCACAGCTAACATCATACTCAATGGTGAAAGGTTGAAAGCTTTTCCTCTAAGATAAGGAACAAGACATGGGTGCCTACCCTCAACACTTCTATTCAACATGTACTGGAAGTCTTAAGCCAGAGAAATCAGGCAAGAAAAAGAAATAAAAGGATTCAGGGGCTTCCCTGGTGGTGCAGTGGTTGAGAGTCCGCCTGCCAGTGCAGGGGACACGGGTTCGTGCCCCGGTCCGGGAAGATCCCACTAGCTGCGGAGCGGCTAGGCCTGTGAGCCATGGCCGCTGACCCTGCACGTCCGGAGCCTGTGCTCTGCAACGGGAGAGGCCACAACAGTGAGAGGCCTGCATACGTCCCCCCCCCCGAAAAAAAAAAGAAAAAAAGAATTCAGAACTGGAAAACAGTAAGTAAAATTATCTCTGTGTGCAGACGACATGATTTTGTATATAGAAAATCCTAAAGACTCCACCAAAAGCCTGTTATATCTAATCAGTGAATTCAGTGAAACTACAGGATACAAAAATCAACATACAAAAATCAGGTGCACTTCTATATACTAACAATATATTATCTGAAAAAGAAAACAATCCCATTTACAATAGTGTCAAAAACAATAAAATATTTAGGAATAAATTTAACCTAAATTTATTGTACAGAATGATCTGTACAAAGAAAACTGTAAGACAGGTATGAAAAAAACTGAAGACACAAACAGAAAGATTGTTCATGGATTAGAATTAACGTTGTTAAAATTTCCATTCTCCCCAAAGCCATCTATAGATTCAATGCAATCTCTATCAAGATTCCAACAGCATGTTTTTTACAGAAATAGAAAAAAAAAATCCTAAAATTCATATGGAACCACAAAAAACCATGAATAGTCAAAGCAATCCTGAGAAAGAACAAAGGTGGAGGCATCACACTTCCTGATTTCAAACTATATTACAAAGCTATAGTAATTAAAACAGTATGGTAGTCATTTCTCAATAAATACATATACCAAATCATTATGCTGTATACCTTAAATTTATAATGTCAATTTTATCTCAATAAAGCTAGGAGGAAAAGGGAAAGAAGTTATCCAACATTACATGGCTGGCAAGTGGCAGAGCCAGGATTGATTCATCCCTCCCTTCCTCCCTCCCTCTTTCCCTTCCTTCAATGGTTATTGAGCTCCTAGTATGTTCTGAGTATTATGCCAGACTCCTGGATACAGACATAAACACAATAGCCAAGGCGGCCACTGCCCAGATGAAGATCACCTTCTGCCTGGGAAGGCAGATAATGAACAGCTAAGTCAAGAAAGAAGCAACACAAAGACAGATTGGTACAGTGCTATAAATAAATGAACAGAGGGATATAATCAGGAGGATCTGGGAAGGGGATGTATGCTGAGACAGGATGATAAAGGATCTGTCTAGTTGCAAACCACAGCTCTTTCCATGACCCCTTCCATCCCTTCAGTGTGCCTCTGCAGTTCATGTGACAATCCACTTTCATTCCACATGTTCAACAACTATCTCCAAGTCTAGCAAATATTTGCAAACCTTACCATTGCCAGTGACTCTCGGATTCTTTTCCTAAGATGCTGTAGAATTCATAAAATGCTTCTCACCCTCAACAGAATAAAAAGGAGGTCTGTGCCTGTATCGATGCATGACCAAAGATGAAGGATCATAAGAAGATTATTAGTGTATGCTTTGTTGTCTATGGATAATTAGTTAGGACACTATGATCTGCAGGCTGCATGTGTGGTGGGAGTGTCCCACACATGATGTGATTTGAAGGAAAGTAAAGCTTACTCACCTCTTTCCCTCATCACCACCACCCTCTCCCCCACCAAATCCAGAGTCCCATCCCTACCAGTGTCCTGCAATACCTGAAATCCCCACCCTATCAATCAGATGCATTATGGTGGAAAGAGCAAGGAACAACATGCCCAAAGACCTAGTTTGAAGTTTAAACCTCTCACTGGTTTTGTGACCTTAAGGAAATCACTAGGATTCTCAATTTCTGTCTAGGAGTCTCAGTTTCTGCAACTATAAATAAGGGGAAATATCCTATTTCTGGAAAGAATGTATGATTTAGAATGCATGAAAGAACACTGGAAACTACCCAAACATCATGAATATTGGCCCAGTTGAAATGTAAAAGTTTCTTGGGAAAAGTGTCTAACTCAGAGTGATGTAATTAACTGAGCTCCTGCTGCCTCTTATTGCTTTACTCTTAGAGAACAGGGCACACAAGGGCTTGCCTGATAGAGGAAGGAGAGTCAGGGTGCTGGGGAGACAGGGTAGACGCACGTAAAATGAGAACTTATTGGGCAGCCAGATGGGCAACATGAGAACTTTGGAGAGAGTGAATTAACCAAACTCAAGGCCTTCATACGTCCTCAGTGAGTTATGCAAACTCAAGACATCCTTGAGAAGAAACAGCTGGAAGGAAATGAAGGAGTGTTGAAGAACAACCCAGTCCATGTCACATGACTCAGACTCCTCCATTGCCAGGGCACAGCCCAGAAGACAGTGAGAGCCCAGCATGGGCCCTAGTGGGAGAGTCAGTCACAAAGGACCAACCAGGAAAGCAGGATTATCAACAGAAATCAATACTTAGTAAAACTCGGCTATAGCTTCAAAATGGACAGTTCTGTACTCTTTCTGCCAACATTGTTCAAGTATGAGGGCAAAGCAGACTTTCCAGACTACAATGACTGTGAGAGTTGACCACCTTAAACCTGTGAGAGGAAGTAAATTCACAGGGAAATAGGGGGTGTAAGAAGTAGTGGTAAGCACAGAAACAACATATATGAGTCAATGTCATCAACTATTGAGTCTTTTAAGAACAACTGTTTTTTTGTTGCTTAAAAATCAATACCAAGTTGTTCAAACTGTATAGAGTATTAACTCCTTATGTCTTGGATAAGGAAAGAAAGAAAATAACTTTAGATGGAGAAAAAAATTTAGTAAACAATGTATGCTTACCAACTTCAATCCTCATAACCCCCAGTGGTCCACCGTGGGGATGGCAGCAATAAAATATTTTGCAACCAAAAAGAAAAAAAATGTATGCTTAAAACAAAAGGATAATCACTTAATGGAAACACAACAAAATAAAAATGGCAATATAACTTTTAGTGGAGGGCTTCCCTGGTGGCGCAGTGGTTGAGAGTCCGCCTGCCGATGCAGGGGACACAGGTTTGTGCCCCGGTCCGGGAAGATCCCACATGCCGTGGAGCGGCTGGGCCCGTGAGCCATGGCCGCTGAGCCTGCGTGTCCGGAGCCTGTGCTCCGCAACGGAGAGGCCACAACAGTGAGGCCCGCGTACCACAAAAAAAAAAAAAAAACGGTTATAAAAAAAGGTGAATGGATACATAAACTTTGGTATATTTAAACAATGGAATATTATTCAGAAATAAAAATGAATAAACTACTGATACATACCGCACACTGGTAAATCTCAAAAACATTATGTGAAATGAATGAAGCCAGGCACAAAGAGTAAATACTGTATGATTCCATTTTTATGAAGTTCAAGAACAGGCAAGACTAACCTGCGGTGACAGGAGTCCAAAGTGATTGTCGGGATGAGGCCTTGACTAGAAAGGGGAACATTCTATGGTAAGTGATTGTCTTGGGATGAGGCCTTGACTGGAAAGGGGAATATTCTATGGTGATGGACATAGTCTATGGTTTGTGTGGTGGTTACACAGATGTAAACAATTATCAAACCTACCATACTGAACACTTAAGATCTGTGCATTTTATTGTGTGTAAATTATACCTCAATTTTTTGACAATCCACAAAAGAAGTCTGATAGTGTTCCTTTAGTAGCAATTAGAAAACATAGCAGAGGAGGGGGAAAAAGAACCCCTCATGATAGCAATGAAACCTATAAAGCATAGGAGTAAATATAAGAAAAGAAGTGTAAGACTTTCACAAAGAAAATTATAAAACTTATCGAGAATAGACCTAAGTGAAGATAAAATAATGTTCACCAATGTGAACTTTTAATATTGTAAAGATATTATCCCCTCCCCCCAAATGACTGTATAAATTCAATGCAATTCCAATGAAATTCCCGGCTTTAGTTCACAGGTAGAGGTTCATGGAACTTTAGAAATCAACTTGGCTGTATCAAGTAAAGATGCACATATCATGAAACTTAGAATTTTGACTTCTAGAATATGTTCCAAGGAAAAGTCTTATCCTTATGCACAAAAAGACATGTACAAAAATGATCACTGCACCATTCTTTTAAAAACACCAATAAACATATAAGTTGCTTTTAATTACTGTTGAACTATTTCTTCATATTGGAGAACTGGTCTGAATAAAGTTGATTCTTTAGAATTTAACGATAAATCCTTTGTGGCATAGTTTCATGGCCAGTTTTTTTAAGTAATCTTTTTTACTCAAACTGATGTGCATTCTGTGTTTGTTCATTGCTTATTTACCTTTCTTCCTGAATTTAACTGCTTCCTCCCAGATTCACTTCATTTCTAGCCGGAATACATCCTTCACTTCTTTCAAAGTAAACCCTTGGTAGTAATTACTATGAGACAATGTATGCCCCCAAATATCTGTATTCCAGCCTCACATTTAAATAATAATTTTGCTCACTATAAGACTCTAGTTTTATTGTCTTTTCTTCAACATTTTGAAGATATTAATTCACTGCTTTCCCATATCTGGCGTAGCTGCTGAGTATGCATATGGTCATACAAGGTACGTAAGTATAATCATACAAAGTCTGATTATAATCTGATTTTCTTGCTCCTTTTGGGTAATGTGCTTTTCTATTTTTGAAATCTTTCAGAATTTTCTCTTTTTCTTTATATTCTTTACTGTCACTGTGGAATGTTTCTGTGTGAGGTCACCTCTCCTCTTCCACACACTGTGTCCTGTCAGTTCAGGATCTTCTGTGATTCTGTTGATGCAAATTTCCACTTCTACTTCAATCCTTCGTCTCTCTCAAACTGCCATCTTTCATCCTTTTCCAATGCCTTCTGAGAAAACTCCTCACTCCAGTATTTCAGCCTACTAAAGTGTTCTTTGGCTGTATCCATTCCCATATACAGCCCATCCACTGAGTTCTTTATTTCAACAATTATATTTAGGTACCCAATATTTCCAACTGGTTTCTCTTCCTATTTGCTTCTCCTTTATTTTTTTCAATATTCTCCTTTATCTCTAAGGATATTTACTATGCTTAATTTTTAAATTATTGTTCATTCTATTTCCCCTGGTTTATCTTATTTGTTAAATTTCTTCATAGAACATTTACTCCTCACCTATCTCACCATTTTTCCTTGTAAGCTCATCTTGTATTCCTTTAGGACTATCAACTGTTTTGCTAATACCTGAGAGAGACGTAAAAACTTAGGCTTTGCTTGTTTTCCAAGTGAATTAAAGGAAGATGATCTTCAAGGAAAAATATCTCAAAGTTTGCAACCTGAATTCAATCATTTTCTGACCACCACCAACAACCCGGCCTAGGGAACATCTCATCACCAGGCATGTTCTTGTAAGCACAGATTAGTCTCTCGTATCACTGCCTAGCCCACAGGATGGAAGGAGAAGGCTCGATAAGGGAGCGCTCAGGGGGCACACAGGTATTGTGGCTACTGGCTTCTCTCTTTGGCTCTGGGGTTGCCCTGGCACTACCCTGCCACTTCTGCCTAGTGCCACTGCTTTCCTGTCCACAAAGAAGGCAGGAAATGCATCACCAGAGTAATGTGGGGAAGAGAAAGGACACACTCAAAATCTCTGCCAGCCAATCCCTCAGCTGTCCCTGGCCTTCTTCCGCTCCAGTCTGGCAACAAAACACATTCATCTCCCTAGGGTTCTCACAGTTTTTGCATTAGTTAATGAAAACGGCTGAGATCCACCAATCTTTTTTTCCTGTGACATCTCCACTGTTGGGTTCAGAGAAGAAAGCCAACACCATGCAAATACTGAGTGATAAGGGACCCCAGGTATATTGAGGCTATACAATAAAAACTTTGTCAAGAGAAGTTTTTTTAAAATACACTGAGACAAAGGTATTGATGACTGAGTACAGAGCTAGATTACATACCAGCTCCCAGCTCAGGCTGCATAGCTTTCCTGACCATCCTCAAGCCAAAGAGAGAACTTTAGAAGCAATTTAATTTAATCAAAGCTCACCAGGGGCACTAGAGAGAGAACGTCTGACTACTTCCAACGATTGCCCAAAGGCAATAACTCCTGAGAGGAATGAATACACGCTCACAGAAATATATCCTATAGGGCATAGTCTGTGACCTCATTTAATTCACCTTTACTTTTAACATATCTTTTCACATTTTCATAGCTCTCTATTCCTTTCCCTCTCTGATATCAAATACTCACCTATTCTAATTTTATTTATTCTGTTCCAATGAAAAGATATGAACAATGGCTGGGACAAAGAGTCCTTCAGGGTTTCATGGGTTCTCATATCAGAAAGGCTACAATCTGGTTCCTTCAATGAATTCTGGGTAAACACTAATTACTCTGAGACTGAGCAAGACACTCCCATGGCTCAATTACAGAAATTCTGGATTACAGAGGACAGAATCAAGCTCCCTTATTCTGCCAAAGTCAACTCAGTATCTGCACAGTATCCCATGGAAAACTGAGAAAGGCGGCCATGACTTGAGACTCCTGGGAATTTGCCCTGCTGGAGACATTATTTTCACCTAATGAAATAGTATCAATTTAAAAGCCAAATCACTTCTGGATAAACAGTTAAAGTGTTCCTCATACAAAGTGCTTTGAATAAGCATGAAATAAAAATGCTGTCATTATGAATTATATTAATGGTGAGATTGAAAGTAAATCTTTAATATACTGAACATTACAAGACTTCCCCCAAGTCCCTCTACTGTAAAACAGGGACATGAGACCATCAATACAGGTCAATAACAATACAATTCCCAGTGATAATGAGCATTTCTGATTTCTCCTCCTCTCTTTGGTTCTAGATCTAAGTAGACCCACACGCAGGCAGACGCAGGCAGACAGACAGACACACACACACACACAAAACACCATTACAGAATGTTTTCCCCTCTCAGCCTTTGCCTTTATTTCCTTCTCTGTTCCCAACCTGTAGCCAAAACTCATACATATGGTTCTCCCAATGAGAGAAATATCTACTAAGACTCCATCCACCTGACTAAAAAAAGAAAGTTAAAAATTGAGAAAAGTAGATAATGACCAACCAAGATCCTTTAGTCCCTTCCTTCTCCTTTCTAAGAAACACTGAACCTCAGGAGAAGGTCTTGGGGAAAACTGGCCCAGCCTCTGACAAGTTAGGTATCATCATCTCCCATTTTACAGATGAAGCAACTGAGGCTCCTAGAAGTTAAATGACTTGCCAAACATACCACAAACAAGTGGCAACGGGTGACCTAGAATGCAGCTTTTGTACTTCTTAAAACAGTCTTCTCCCCATCGCCCAACACTGTAGGTTTTTAGCCAGATGCTCAAGTATTCTCAATGCATCATCGCCTGTGCAAAGAGTTGGGAGGACAATGGCATTTCTCGACTTTTATTACTTCAAATCTCATCAACCATTTTATTTCACAACCTCTAAAAAGCTTCTCTATTTCACTGTGGTGGGTTTCAACCCCCTACAGTTGACTTTCTGCCACCCTTTGTTAACAGGCAATCTCCAGGCCAATGCAAGGTCACCATCTAGTGGTAAGAGCTACTAACTACAGGCTACACACCACATCTTGGCAGATCCTTGCACCCCTTTTGCCCTCTTCCCACGCCCACCTCTCACCCCGCCATTATTTCCATCAAACATACAGAAATAATTTACAGAGGAAATAAGGAATTTTTAACTATATAAAACAGAGTAATTTTTAAATGATTTTAAGATTTAGGCATTTACTAAGTCAATACACTTAGACTCATGTATAGGTAATGATCTACCCTGCCAGTGGACTGTTCTTAGCCTAGAGCTTGACATGCAAAGAAGCATCAAGAGAAGACTAGATACGGACCACATGGCAGATCATTATAGATGAACACAACTCGAGGTAAGTACTAGACTCTACTTCACTAAAGGACCTCAAAGCATCTTAGCAACTTCCTGAAAATTGAGCAAGCACTACTCAAGCAAAACAAGCTACTTCTAAAAATAACATGAATTCTGATTCTACGCTCAAACATCAAGTATTTTTTGAACACATGCTCTAGGCTTCGAAAATAACATGAATATGCTAGGTAAGTATTGAACAGTCCTCTAGCAAGCCTGCTTTTGCACACCATTCGCTATTCCATAGAATCCGCTGTCTTCCTATTAAACAAATATTTTTAAGTGCTAAATTCTGTCATCTTTTTTCGGTCCTAAACATGAGCTTCTCTGAAGCTTTTAGCACCCTTGACCAAGTGCTCTTCCTCAAACTCTCTATCTTTAATTCCTTGACCTATATACTCTCTTGATGATATGCATATCATCACGCCTCTAGTTTTAGTCCCCCCACCACCACCATGCCTCTGAAGCTACGGATATATCCCCCAAAGATCTAGCTTGGGACTCCTTTTATTCTTTTCACTTTATCCTGACAATCCATCACATTTGTGACTTCAACTATCATGTCGGTATCTCCATTCCTGACTTTTCTTTTAAGCGCTAGTGTCACATTTTTAACTGCCTACTGGATATCTCCCCACTGGAATTTCAAACTCAACATGCCTAAATCAGAGAGCAGCAACTTACCCTCCAACTCCACTGCCCTTTATTCACCATTTCAACCCATCAGTCTCCATACTCTGTTGCTCTTTTAACTCCTTTTCCCAATGCACTCTCATCTAACCATCTCCAGGGGCAGTCAGGTCTGTATCTGCATTGATCTCTCCCCGTCCCTTTCTCCCTTCTCTCCCCAAGGCCACTACTCTGATTCAGGCCCTCATTCTCTTCCACTCTGACCACAATTTTTCAACTATTATTTGTTCTCTGTATATATGCTGAGAACCTATCACATACCAGGCATTTACCAGGCACTGGCAATATAGCAGGGACCAAATGAGACAGCAGACTTGCTCTGATGGGTTTTATTTGTTACTGTCGAGAAAGAGAAAACAAACAAATATAAGAAATGAGGAAAGGCACAAAGGAAAACTTCAACATTCTCATCCTTGTCTCCTTGATTCAACAGAACAAAATCTCCATCATCATCTCGAACCTTTAGTTTCTTAGTTATTCTGCCCTACCTTTCACATGTGACCTGTAATGAAACTCAGAGAAATTCCAATTTTTGCATAGTTGATGGCAAAAAGCAGAAAAGCAAAAGGAAATTGTTTCCGTAAATGTTAAACTCTTGCTTAACTTTAAAATCATTTTCATAAATTAAGAAACAACTTCTAAACTTTTGAGAGTTAATTAGGCAAAAAATTGTACATGTGCTTTGCCATAGCAAAAAGTGTGAAAGGAACAACTTTTGTTACTTGGAGGCAAAGTTAGTACTGTGTGCCTGCTTTGATCATTTAGTTGGAAACCTGAAAGTCTAAATTATGTTTATTGTCCTTACTAAAAGGTATTCCCATCAACTGATGCTAATTAAGCCTAAAAAGCAATCAAAAAGATTTGCGTTTGCTCATATCCTCAGTATTAACTTCTGATTTTTAAGGCCTTATATACTTGAGTGATTGATTTATTCATTTATTCTTTCTTTCGTTTAACAAACGTTTATTACAGAATGCTTTAGAGTGCTTACTACGTGCCAGACGTGGGACTGGTTTCTGGGGTAGAGAAATATGACATTGTGAGTATCCTCAAGAAATTCACAATCTAGCATGACAAGAATTTTTGTGAAACAGTGAGACAGGTGAGAGTTATAACAAAACTCAAAGTTCTGTGGGAAGAGAGGATGGTTAGGAGTCAAGCAAAGCCTCACCAAAAAAAGACAACTTAGGTTGGGTCTTGAGAGATGAGTGTTTTTCAGTTGAGATGGGGAAGAGTATTGCAGAGAGAAGGAAAAAGATGTACTCAGGGGTGTGACACAATAGAACATCCACTGGGGCAACTGCCAATACCTGACATAAGAGTCCCAACTTTAGATAACAGAGGGGGAATAAACCAGTTATCAAACTTGAACGGAAATGTCAACACATTGTCATACTTGCACAAAACTGGCAGATGGTAGCCAGCTTCTGACATTAGCTTGCTTGACATGTACTCAAATGACCTTGACCATGCTATATGGATAGAAACTTTCAGCCACTGACTCTGCCTTTAGTCATATCGCAATTCTTCCAAGAACTTAAATTAACATCTCATCAGCATGCCCAGCTTTCCCAAGGCAACCATGAATTTATTAAAAGCAAATTTAGTGCTGCCTGCTGGTTTGTGTTATCTAGTGTTTGGCTGTTTTTGTTGTTACCACAGCAACAGGTGGACACAGAACAGGTGGTACTGCTAAAATATTGCTTTATGAAGTACTTTCTGGTATTATTTCCACCAGAAGAGTTAAAGAGGATATAATGAGCCACTGTCTCTGAGGAGGAACCAAAACAGAAGAAGAGGGAGTAAGACAAGGGACTGGGTTCCAAAAAGGTTTCATGGACCACATCCCATGGCAAAGAACTAATAGCTCTCACTGGAAAAGTCTCTGAGGCAAACAGCGGGTTAACAATGCTAATAATGCAATGTGAACCTGACCCTCCCTAAGAAGGAGAGGGTACTCAGGCTTTCCAAGCTAACTGACCACAGACCACTTTTTCATCTAGAGGTGCAGGAACCATGAAACATACATCGAGTTAAATACTATTATAGCTTAAAGAAAAAACTATATTAAGAAACTTAAATGCAACTAAGTGAAAGAAGCCAATCTGATAAGGCTACATACTATTTGATTCCAATTATATGATGCTCTGGAGAAGGCAAAACTATGGGGACAGTAAAGATCAGTGGTTTTCAGGGGCTTACGGGGTAGGGAGCAATGAACAGGCAGAGCACAGAGGATTTTTACAGTGGTGAAACTATATTGTATGATACTATAATGGTGGATACGCGTCATTGTACCTTAGTCCAAACCCATGGAATTATAACACCAAGAATGAACCCTAACACGAACTACAGACTTTAAGTGATAATGATGCGTCAGTGCAGGTTCATCCATTGTAACAAGTGTACCTCTCTGACGGGAGGTGTTGATGGTATGAAAGGCTATGTATGTGCAGAGTCAGGGGGTATATGGGAAAATTCTCTGTACTTTCTGCTCAATTTTGCTGTGATGTAGCTGCTCTAAAAAACTGCCCTAAAAAATAAAGTCTATTTTTAAAAACTACATTATATCCTATATAAGAAAACTGTAAAATTAAAGAAATAGCCTCTCATGAAGCCATGATTCCCCAAGGTCCCTTCTCTATGTATTGAAAACAGTGCTTCAGGTGAACAGTTATTGAGTGGACCCTGTACTAGGTGCTGTGGTAGAAACAGGAGAAGCAGAAATCTTGGTCCCCAAGAGTTTGCATGATGGGGAGAGAGGAAGAATTACAGATAGATAGGAAACAATTAGGAAAACATATTTATCCAATATTTATTGGGTGCACTTCATGTGCCAGGTATGATTACGATGGTAGGCTTAGGTGTTTAGTAATGAACTGTGGTCCTTCTCTTCATGGAGCTGTCTACATGGAGAGAAAAATATTAAATCAGCAAAAACATAAACAAGAATGTGTTATGTAGCCTAACAAAAGCAACTTAATTTAGAATCTGCTTTAGACAACCTATTCTGAGGAAGTGACATTTGAGCTGTCATGTAACAGACTAGTCAACTGAAAAGGGACCAGTGTTCCCAGCAGAGGAATACTGTGTGTAAAATCCCTGAGATGGGACCAGCTTTCAGTTCCTGGAATTGAAAGGTGCCATTGCAAACAGGAGCCTATAGGAGAGGAGAATGGAGAAGTGGGCAGCGCACAGCAGGCAAGGCCCCGAGCACAGGTTAAGGAGCTTTTATTCCATTGGAAACGGGAAGGCTTTGAAGGGTTTTAGGCAGAGAAGTGACATAATCTGCTCAATGTTTTAACAGTGTTGGATTCTAGGGATAGCTCACTCATCAGGTTTGCTAGTTGAGTGACTAATTTATTCTCCGATGAAATGGAAGTCCAGAGAAAGAGGGAGCCACCTGGGTTGAAGTTTAAGTGACTGGGGAATGGAGTGGGTGGGCATGCATTTATTAAGAGCATTTATTAGGAAGCTTATCAGTTGCAAGAAGCTTCTGTCAGTAGAGCAGTACCTGTATGTGTATGTGGGAGAGAGAGGGTGTAGGTTTTCCATTCACAGAGCTTGGTTTGAGCCAGTAGGAAAGGAAGAGCCTGTGAAAGGCCCCACTGATGCCTTAGCATGAGGGCAGTGTGTTTATGCCCAAGCCTCTGCTATTGTAACACAATTTTTTCCGAGAGAGGTAATATCATCAGTAGTCACAAGCCACTGCCTTAGCCAGGAACCAGTTAATAGTCAAAATCTAGAGAGGTCCCAAGTGAATGGAACTCGGACAGGGGACAGAAACAGTGGCAATTTGGCACAAGCCTCCTCTCCTCAGCATCAGGGTTTTTTTTAGCATATTTTTTAACATCTTTATTGGAGTATAATTGCTTTACAATGGTGTGTTAGTTTCTGCTTTATAACAAAGTGAATCAAGCTATACATATGTTCCCATATCTCTTCCCTCTTGCATCTCCCTCCCTCCCACCCTCCCTATCCCACCCCTCTAGGTGGTCCACAAAGCACTGAGCTTATCTCCCGGTGCTATGCGGCTTGCTTCCCACTAGCTGTCTATTCTATATTTGGTAGTGTATATATGTCCATGCCACTCTCACTTCGTCCCAGCTTACCCTTCCCCCTCCCCGTGTCCTCAGGTCCATTCTCTACGTCTGTGTCTTTATTCCTGCCCTGCCCCTAGGTTCTTCACAACCATTTTTTTTTTTAGATTCCATATATATGTTAGCATATGGTATTTGTTTTTCTCTTTCTGACTTACTTCACTCTGTATACAGACTCGAGGTCCATCCACCTCACCACAAATAACTCAATTTCATTTCTTTTTATGGCTGAGTAATATTCCATTGTATATATGTGCCACATCTTCTTTATCCATTCATCTGTCAATGGATACTTAGGTTGCTTCCATGTCCCAGCTACTGTAAATAGAGCTGCAATGAACATTGTGGTACATGACTCTTTTTGAATTATGGTTTTCTCAGGGTATATGCCCAGTTGTGGGATTGCTGGGTCGTATGGTAGCTCTATTTTTAGATTTTTAAGGAACCTCCATACTGTTCTCCATAGTGGCTGTATCAATTTACATTCTCACCAACAGTGCAAGAGTGTTCCCTTTTCTCCACACCCTCTCCAGCATTTATTGTTTATAGATTTTTTGATGATGGCCATTCTGACCGGTGTGAGATGATATCTCATTGTGGTTTTGATTTGCATTTCTCTAATGATTAGTGATGTTGAGCATTCTTTCACGTGTTTGTTGGCAATCTGTATATCTTCTTTGGAGAAATGTCTATTTAGGTCTTCTGCCCATTGTTGGATTGGGTTGTTTGTTTTTTTGATATTGAGCTGCGAGCTGCTTGTAAATTTTGGAGATTAATGCTTTGTCAGTTGCTTCGTTTGCAAATATTTTCTCCCATTCTGAGGCTTGTCTTTTCATCTTATGTTTCCCTTTGCTGTGCAAAAGCTTTGAAGTTTCATTAGGTCCCATTTGTTTATTTTTGTTTTTATTTCTATTTCTCTAGGAGGTGGGTCAAAAAGGATCTTGCTGTGATTTATGTCATAGAGTGTTCTGCCTATGTTTTCCTCTAAGAGTTTTATAGTGTTTGGCCTTACATTTAGGTCTTTAATCCATTTTGAGTTTATTTTTGTGTATGGTGTTAGGGAGTGTTCTAATTTCATTCTTTTACATGTAGCTGTCCAGTTTTCCCAGCACCACTTACTGAAGAGACTGTCTTTTCTCCATTGCATATCCTTGCCTCCTTTGTCATAGATTAGTTGACCATAGGTCTGTGGGTTGATCTCTGGGCTTTCTATCCTGTTCCATTGATCTATATTTCTGTTTTTGTGCCAGTACTATACTGTCTCGACAAAGCTACAGTATAGCCTGAAGTCCAGGAGCCTGATTCCTCCAGCTCCATTTTCCTTTCTCAAGATTGCTTTGGCTATTCAAGGTCTTTTGTGTTTCCATACAAATTGTAAAATTTTTTGTTCTACTTTTGTGAAAAATACCATTGGTAGTTTGATAGGGATTACACTGAATCTGTGGATTGCATTGGGTAGCATAGCCATTTTCACAATGTTGATTCTTCCAATCCAAGAACATGGTATATCTCTCCATTTGTATCATCTTTAATTTCTTTCATCAGTGTCTTATAGTTTTCTGTATACAGGTCTTTTGTCTCCGTAGGTAGGTTTATTCCTAGGTATTTTATTCTTTTTTTACAATGGTAAATGGGTGTGTTTCCTTAATTTCTCTTTCAGACTTTTCATCATTAATGCATAGGAATGCAAGAGATTTCTGTGCATTGATTTTGTATCCTGCTACTTTACCAAATTCATTGATTAGCTCTAGTAGTTTTCTGGTAACATCTTTAGAATTCTCTATGTATAGTATCATGTCATCTGCAAACAGTGACAGTTTTACTTCTTCTTTTCCAATTTGTATTCCTTTTATTTCTTTTTATTCTCTGATTGCCATGGCTAGGACTTCCAAAACTATGTTGAATAATAGTGGCGAGAGTAGACATCCTTGTCTTGCTCCTGATCTTAGAGGAAATGCTTTCAATTTTTCACCATTGAGAATGATGTTTGCTGTGGATTTGTCATATATGGCCTTTATTATGTTGAGATAGGTTCCCTCTATGCCTACTTTCTGGAGAGCTTTTATCATAAATGGATGTTGAATTTTGTCAAAAGCTTTTTCTGCATCTATTGAGATGATCATATGGTTTTTATTCTTCAATTTTTTTAATATGGTGTATCATCCTGATTGATTTGTATATATTGAAGAATCCTTGCATCCCTGGGATAAATCCCACTTGATCATGGTGTATGATCCTTTTAATTTGTTGCATGTGTTATTGTTTGCTAGTATTTTGTTGAGGATTTCTGCATCTATATTCATCAGTGATATTGCTCTGTAATTTTCTTTTTTTGTAGTATCTTTGGTTTTGGTATCAGGGTGATGCTGGCCTCATAGAATGAGTTTGGGAGTGTTTCTCCCTCTGCAATTTTTTGGAAGAGCTTGAGAAGGATGGGTGTTAGCTCTTCTCTAAATGTTTGATAGAATTCACCTGTGAAGCCGTCGGGTCCTGGACTTTGGTTTGCTGGAAGATTTTAAATCACAGTTTCAATTTCATTGCTTGTGACTGGTCTGTTCATATTTTCTATTTCTTCCTGGTTCAGTCTTGCAAGGTTATACCTTTCTAAGAATTTGTCCATTTCTTGCAGGTTGTCCATTTTATTGGCATAGAGTTGCTTGTAGTAGCCTCTTAGGGTGCTTTGTATTTCTGCAGTGTCCACTGTAACTTCTCCTGTTTCATTTCTAATTTTATTGATCTGAATCCTCTCCCTCTTTTCCTTGATGAGGCTGGATAAAGGTTTATCAATTTTGTTTATCTTCTCAAAGAACCAGCTTTTACTTTTATTGATCTTTGCTACTATTTCCTTTGTTTCTATTTCATTTATTTCTGCTCTGATCTTTATGATTTCTTTCCTTATACTAATTTTGGGTTTTGTTTGTTCTTCTTTCTCTAGCTCCATTAGGTGTAAGGGTAGATTGTTTGAGATTTTTCTTGTTTCTTGAGGTAGTCTTGTATTGCTATAAACTTCCGTCTTAGAACTGCTTTTGCTGCACCCCATAGGTTTTGGATCGTCAAGTTTTCATTGTAATTTGTCTCTAGGTATTTTTTGACTTCCTCTTTGATTTCTTCAGTGCTCTCTTGGTTATTTAGTAACGTATTATTTAGCCTCCATGTGTTTGTGTTTTTTACATTTTTCTCCCTGTAATTGATTTCTAATCTCATAGCACTGTGGTCAGAAAAGATGCTTGATATAATTTCAATTTTCTTAAATTTACCAAGGCATGATTTCTGACCCAAGATGTGATCTATTCTGAAGAACGTTCCATATGCCCTTGAGAAGAAAGTGCAACCTGCTATTTTTGGATGGAATGTCCTATAAATATCAATTAAATCGGGCTTCCCTGGTGGCGTGGTGGTTGAGAATCTGCCTGCCAATGCAGAGGACATGGGTTCGAGCCGTGGTCTGGGAAGATCCCACATGCCACGGAGCAACTAGGCCCGTGAGCCACAACTACTGAGCCTGCGCGTCTGAAGCCTGTGCTCCGCAACGAGAGGCCACGATAGTGAGGCCCGCGCACCATGATAAAGAGTGGCCCTCATTTGCTGCAACTAGAGAAAGCCCTCGCACAGAAACGAAGACCCAACACAGCCAAAAATAAATAAATAAATATTTTTTTTAAAAAAAAACCTATGTATAAATATCAATTAAATCTATCTGGCCTATTGTGTCATTTAAAGCTTGTGTTTCCTTATTAATTTTCTGTTTGGATGATCTGTCCATTGGTGTGAGGTGTTAAAGTTCCTCACTATTTTTGTGTTACTGTTGATTTCCTCTTTTATAGCTGTTAGCAGTTGCCTTATGTATTGAGGTGCTCCTATGTTGGGTGCATATATATTTATAATTGTTATATCTTCTTCTTGGATTGATCCGTTGATCATGATGTAGTGTCCTTCCTTGTCTCTTGTAATATTCTTTATTTTAAAGTTTATTTTATCTGATCTGAGTATTGCTACTCCAGCTTTCTTTTGATTTCCATTAGCATAGAATATCTTTTTCCACCCCCTCATTTTCAGTCTGCATGTGTCCCTAGGTCTGAAGTGGGTCTCTTGTAGACAGCATATAGATGGGTCTTGTTTTTGTATCCATTCAGCGAGCCTGTGTCCTTTGGTTGGAGCATTTAATCCATTCATGGTTAAGGTAATTATCAATATGTATATCTGTACTACCATTTTCTTAATTGTTATGGGTTTATTTTTGTAGGTCCTTTCCTTCTCTTTGGTTTCCCACTTAGAGAAGTTCCTTTAGCATTTGTTGTACAGATGGTTTAGTGGTGCTGAATTCTCTTAGCTTCTGCTTGTCTGTAAAGCTTTTGATTTCTCTGTTGAATCTGAATGAGATCCTTGCTGGGTAGAGTAATCTTGGTTGTAGTTTCTTCCCTTTCATCACTTTAAATAGATCATGCCACTCCCTTCTGGCTCGTAGAGTTTCTGCTGAGAAATCAGCTGTTAACCTTATGTGAGTTCCCTTGTATGTTTGTCATTTTTCCCTTGTTGCTTTCAATAATTTGTCTTTAATTTTTGTCAGTTTGATTACTATGTGTCTTGGCGTGTTTCTCCTTGGGTTTATCCTGCCTGGGACCCTCTGTGCTTCCTGGACTTGGGTGACTATTTCCTTTCCCATGTTAGGGAAGTTTTCGACTATAATCTCCTCAAATATTTTCTCTGGTCCTTTTTCTCTCTCTTCTCCTTCTGCGACCCCTATAATGCAAATGCTGGTGCATTTAATGTTGTCCCAGAGGTCTCTTAGGCTGTCTTCATTTCTTTTCATTCTTTATTCTGTTCCGTGGCAGTGAATTCCACCATTCTGTCTTCCAGGTCACTTATCCGTTCTTCTGCCTCAGTTATTCTGCTATTGATTCCTTCTAGTATATTTTTCATTTCAGTTATGGTACTGTTCATCTCTGTTTGTTCTTTAATTCTTCTAGGTCTTTGTTAAACATTTCTTTCATCTTCTTGATCTTTGCCTCCATTCTGTTTCTGAGGTCCTGGATCATCTTCACTATCATTATTCTGAATTCTTTTTCTGGAAGGTTGTCTATCTCCACTTCATTTAATTGTTTTTCTGGGGTTTTATCTTGTTCCTTCATCTGGTACCAAATCCTCTGCCTTTTCATTTTGTCTATCTTTCTGTGGATGTGGCTTTCCTTCCACAGGGTGCAGAATTGTAGTTCTTGCTTCTGCTGTCTACCCACTGGTGGACAAAAGTTTAATGGCATGTATACATGGGAAAGACTCACCAAAATGACCAAAACCCTCACCTCAAATATCATGTTCAGCTAAAGACAGAAGGGAATATTGGGGATAGTGGTTTGGAACCTCAAAGGGGAGGAAGGTAATTCACATGGAGATGGAATATCAACAAATATTTGCTGGGCCTTGCAGAGATTGGGACACAGAATGGACTCTGATCTCTAGGCTCCACTAAGTTTACCACTACCACCACACTTATCCCATATTCTTTGCAGATATCACTGATGATAGCTCTATTTCAGGAACAGGCCCTCTATCTAAATTCTCTTAGGCAGTTAAGGTCACAGTTTCTTCCTGAGTCTTTTGGGCCTTGATTGTTTTCAGCTCAAAACAATCTGTATGCTAAAAAGACACATTTTAGTGTGGCAAGTTTTGTTCCCCAACACAGAGAAACAAAATTGTGAGGAACTGATAGGGCAAAGAAACTTAGGCTTTGGGCGCTTAATTAGTAAGGAATTTAAGTGAAGTTTGGGCTTGGGATAGTAAATTAAAGAAGTAAGAAGGGGTGTTTTTGTTTGTTTTTTGTTTTGTTTTGTTTTCTTTTTAAATACAGGTTTCTCATCCCCTAATTCCCTATCTCTGGTGATAAGGGTGTCCTTCTATCTCCCGGCACAGGGAAGGCACCTTTCACATGGGAGAGTTCCTATTTTCAGGGAGAGAGAGGAGGGTCAAAGTGTCTCCCTTGCATTGGCCATTTCTTAAGAAACTTTAATTCAAAATAATCAATATACCCTTGAGGCATATTTGAGGTCAGCCTGCCCTCAGCTCCAACAGCTATCTCCCTAGGAGGAAGAGCCAGAAAACTGTCTGGGAGGTTTTGTTCAAAGAACTACTGTGAGAATTGTTAAATAGAAAAACCACAGGCCCAAAATAGTATCAGTTATGCTAAAAGCCTATGATACCAAACTGAGATTTAATACCCAACCTCACTGTGGTTTCAACCTTCCCCAGAAATATAAACTTAATCAACCAGTTTGGAAGTAATCTGCCACGTGAGCCCTCTCCATCCCCCAGAGGAAGAAGGGGCAATCTGCGTGATAAAACCTGTACCATTCTCTTCCCCCCACAAAAAAAAATATGTCCTGGCCTAAAAATAATCCTCTCTTTTCTTTTACTAATAGCTTCCCTGCCCCACCTTTCTTCCTATAAAAACCTCCCATTTTGTATAACCCCCTCAGAGAACCCTTCTAGTTGCTAGATGGAATGCTGCCTGATTCATGAATCATTGAATTAAACCATTCAGATATTTAAATTAACTCTGTTCAGTTTTGATTTTTAACAGAATCAAATGAGAAGAAGAATGGCTAATAGTTCAGTACTGATTAGAACGCATCCTTAGTGCTTTGCCTTGCCCGTGGAAATCTGGAAGAGGACTGAAGGGGCAGGCTTGAAGGGATTCATGGCTGTCCTTGCAAACTCAAGCAGGAAAAAGAGCCCCTGGATGACACACTGGGGGCGGGGGGGGGGGGGCGGGTTTCCAGGGGGCTTTCCTCTCAAAATCACATTCCAAAGATTACTGTCTTTTCATCTTCTTCTAAGACCAGATCTAGGATGATTTTATAGGAAAAGTTGACTCAATGAGAAAAAAAATTTTTTTTTACTTTCTTTTTTCACACACACCCACTGTATTTTATTTTTACAAGAGATAAATAGACTGACACCAAGCATTATAAATGGATGACCACAACAAAAGCAACAATAATTGCAATTACCAAACACAAAAACACTCTCATACTATGTCATAATATTGACATTCAGTCCAGTAATCCTCCACTGTAACACTCCTTTACTTTGCAGTGAAAATTGATTTGTATGTTCTTTGCCTCTGAGTCTTTGTGGGATTTTTTTTTTTTTAATTCAAACAGAAAGTCACCAAAATTATAATCATCCTCACCAGTTCACTCAGTCCCATGTAATTTTTTTTTCATCTTGATCTTTTGTTAGCACTTTTATGAAGTCATCAGTTTTCCATTAGAGTTCTGAAAATGCTCATTCATTCAGTTCAGCACTACAGTCAGTTACTAGAAACCTGTACTTGTCAGAGTCTTTTCCATGAATTCCTTGAAGATGAAACCCTTTTATAGGAACATTTTTGCAAAAGCATCAGAGTACACCCAGAGCTGTCTGTAATGACAAAAGACTTAGAAATGACCACGGTTAAAGATCTGATGAAAGTTCATGATAATGCAGTTGACAAGGAAATTTAGTTATTTCTGAGATATACATTTTAAAGTAATAACTAGCATTATGACTTATAACATTATACCAGAACATATAAGATTTTTAGAAATTTCATGTAATGTCTGAAACATTTATATTAACATATTTCCATACAAATAACCCAATGAAAGTTTTGTATTAGTTGTTTTGTTTGTTCATTTTTTTATACTGCAGGTTCTTATTAGTCATCAATTTTATACACATCAGTGTATACATGTCAATCCCATCGCCCAATTCAGCACACCACCATCCCCACCCAACCACAGTTTTCCCCCCTAAAATTTTCTCTATCATATGCCACCAAGACCAAAGTCTAAACTTTATTTCTCAATTTCTCCCGAAAATACTAATTCTAACACTGATCTGCAGTCTGTCTTCCACCATGTGACAATAAAAAGATAAAGAAGATGTATTTTTTTCTAAAGGCAGACACCAGAGGCCTGATTGTTATACCTTATAATTAAGTTTTTTTTTTAAATGAGGACTACCGTGCAACAATTTAAATGCCACTTGAAGTGGGGGAACAGATCAGAGTAAGAGACTGATCTGGCCACAGAAGTGTTGGGATCCCTTCTTTTGAGTCAGCCATGCCATGGGACATTCCCAGTCACTGCCAGATGCCATCTTTCCCTGTGTCCCTTACAGGGCAACTTTGAAATGGTTTCAACATGATGGCAAAGAATCAACATTTCCTCCTTATTTTCCTAAAAAAATATACAAAATCATCCAAAAGTGGCAAGAATAAAAAGAAACAAAGTCCATTTTCAACAACTGGTAGACAGTTAAAACCTCAGTTCCCCACCTTCACCCCCACACCCAAAAATGCAAGAGCTTTAAACAACCACTGTAAGTGAGAAGGGGCCATGTAGGAAGAAGCAGGAAAAAAGGAAAAAAGAAAAAAAAAGATTCTGCAAAGGAAGACTCAGCCACAGCTACCCTAAAGTATGAGACAACATATACTTCTTGAAGGTGAGGGGTACACCATGAGGGGTACACACCATGATGTAAATGTTAGTTTGTAATAGGAAGGACAGGAATATACAAACTGGGATGCACTAGTGAGATACCAGGAACAGAGGCTGGGATAAATAGCATGTTTTCAGTCTCTGTCTGTGGCATCAGAGGAGAAGACAGTCATACATATAATAGTAATAGTAAATAAATAATAAATAAAGAGCAACAAAGCTGACTGTCTTCACTAGATGAAGAGAAGTCTAAATAAACTCACACACAAAACCCTGGATCACCAAACAAAAACAAAAAACAAACAAAAAAAATGTAATCTAAATAGCCTTGGCTCCTCCCTTATATAACATTTAGTAGACCAAGAATAACTTGCCTCCTTTAAAGTTGAGTAATTTTTTTAAAAGCATAGGATTTACACAAAGATAATATAAGAATTTTTAAATGAAGGAAAAAATCAAGAAAAGCAAATGGCTATGAACACAGAACAGTGTTGTCATGGAGAAAATGAAACTGTGATGGAAATTTAAAATACCTAATAAAACAATTCCTCCTATTAAACGGGAGTATAAAGCACAGATGCAGGAGCTCAGGGAATGCATAGCACAAGAAAAGGAGATTAAATATGGACTGGCAGCATTTGGGAATGAAGTAGAACAAATAGAAATAAAGCAATCACAAAAAGAAAGGCAAAATCAGAAGGAGCAAAAGGAAAAATAAACACCAGTGAACACTGTATGAGACATTAAAAAAGAGACAGGAAAAGTGGACGTTTAAAAGGACTTGAGAGATGATTGATATGAAGATAAAAGGTAGTCAAAGTAAGCATAATTAGAATGCCAAGGAAGAAAGTGTAAATAATGGAAGAAATAAAAATTGAGACTGAATATACAATTGGACAATATTCGGACCACATGTAAGAATACAATTATGATCCACTCTCTGCAGCCCAGGAAGCGGAACAATTCTCCTAGTAGCAAGTAGCCCAAAATGGGCTGATCAGGACCTGATCAGTACTGCCAGCCTCCTTAATTCTGCCCACACTTCCATTTAGAAATAATCAGAGAAAGCCAAATATGCTCCCCAAACCAGTCACACAGGATACCTCGCTTATCGTTAAGACTGCCTAAAGTTTCCCCACGCCCAAATCTTCCTCCAATCAGGGCACACCTGAAGTCTACCCTTTTGGCCACCATAAAGCTTTCCCGCTCCTCTGCCTACTTTGAGTTTCTGTCAAACACAAATGATATTTACTGACTTCCTTGTATAGTAAGCTCTGAATAAATAGCCTTGGTTCATTGTTGTTTGGGTGCTCTGAGTTTATTTCCACAATACTGTAAGATATAATTTTTAAAAACTTGAACCTACCTATTGAAAGGGCACATCATATATTAGAGATAAATGACATTGAACGGCCAGTACCAAGACATATCCTAATAAATATTCCAGATATTAAAACCGAGCAGGACCCTGTGGGGCTCCTGGGTACAGAAGCCTTTCTGTCCGGCCTCCATGACCTTCCCTGAGTTCCAAAGGGCAGGTTCAAACAGCTGCTCATCAGAGGAAGGAGTGGATGCAGAGACAAGGGAGGAGCAGCCAAGAAACAATAGTGCAGCCTCGGGGCAGGGTCCTGGTTCTGCCTCAAGGGATACATGTAACAGTATCTTTGAGCTCTTTACAGAACCAAAACCCCCAACAAATGGAGTTAGCATTCTTCATTCCAGAAAAGACCACCTGATTAAAGGAACCAGAGAAGCTCATCAAGAGATTACCTGAGACCAGATTAAAGGAGTACAGGCCCTGCACATATCCTAATCTTATTAGCAACCCCACCCTTGAACCACTGCTATAAAACTCTTTACCAAATCCTCCTGGGTTGGGACACACAGTTTCCCGGGCAACAGCCCACTGTGGCCCCCTTTGCCTGGCAAAGCAATAAAGCTATTGTTTTCTACTTCACCCAAAACTCTGAGATTTGATTAGGCACTGCTGCACAGAGGCCAAGTTTTCTGCATCAATATCAAAGATGAAGAAGGAACCTTTTGGGTGGCTAGAAAAAAGAGTCACAAAGTTCAAAGGGAAAAACAAGCTCAGCCTTGGACCTCTTCACAGCAAATTCAGTAGTGGAAAAAAGAGTGGCATAACACCTATGAAATCCACAAAAAAAAGAGAGACTCAAAGATTTTTAAGTTTAAATAAAACTGTGATTTACATTAAATAAAACAGATAGGATCATTGGCATAAACCCTTCTTAAGGAAATTAGTAGAAGCTAAACTTCATCCAACTAAGGCATTACTGAAAAAATGATGGAAAAAGGACTTGTGGAGAGCAGTTTACTCTACTTAAATGCATTGCTAAGACTAAAACAAATGTGAGTATAAGGTAACAGAGCAAAAGGTAAATTTTATATGTCCTGACAATGTGGAATTGTAACAAAAACTGACAGAAGAAGGAAGAAAGAAGATGAGAGGTAGGTAGATACAATGATTCTGCTGAGAATAAAGGATATTATTTAAGCATCAAAAAAAATCAAGTGACAAAGACCAAATTATACAGAACAGTACAAAGTCAGACATAAGAAAGATAACATAAATGGAGTATCAGGAGGTGGAGCAGAGAAAAGAGGAAAAGATAATACACTAATTCTATCCATTGGCCATCAGAAAATTAATAGATCCTATGTAAAGAAATAGAGGATTGAGGTATTTTATATTTATCGTATCAATAAATGTGAATGGGCTAAATTTATCTCTTTAGAGAAAAATACATTCAGATTGGATCACAACATATAGTTCAAGTCTCTGTTGAATATAGAGTCTCAGAAAAGATGAAAATAATAGAATAGACAAAAATATACTAGGCAAACGCATTGCAGGAGAGCAAACTTTGCCACCCCAACACGTGTCATTGGCGTAATATTTAAAGGTGGTTATTTTCTAAGAAACAGCAGACATGGGAGAAACTCTGAAAACCAAGCAGGAGTTGCCCTTTTGTAAGAAACATTTACATTTATAAGGGAAATCTCCATTTGTACGGGTGTCTCCTTGGCTGTACTAAGAGGACGACCAAATCTCTAGAAACTCTTATCAGTGGAGAAGGCAATGACTTAAACCTGCATCACATCCTGTTCTTTGTTTACTGTGTTTTCCTGTAACCTCCAAAACTGACTCTCCCCACTCTCAACATTCATTTTGGTCTTTAGCTGATGATGGTATTTAAGGTGAGGGCTTTGGTCATTTTGGCAAGTTACTCAGTTTTTCTGGGTCCCTACCATGTATATGTTATTAAACTTTTGTTTGATTTTCTCCTGCTAATCTGTCTCATGTAAATTTAATTCTTAGAGCAGCCAGAAGAACCTAGAAGGGTAGAGGAAAATTTCTTCCTCCCCAATAGCATATAAAAATTTTTTTTAAAAAATCATCTGAATGTTATACAAAAGTTGGATTCAGGCCAAAAAGTATTTAACAAGGCAAAGAAGGATATTTTATATTGCCGAAGGGTGCAAATCTCAAAGAAGATAAAAGAGTATGAACATCTATGAACTCTAGAGTAATACTCATAAAACAAAATGTCTAGGTGATTCAAAGAGAAGTAGAGAAAAAACACATCAGCCTTAGGATACCCTAATCTCAGTCCATGACAAATAAGGAAATAAAAAACAAGGTTATAAAAGACAACATAATAAATAAAGTAAATATGACTGATTATATGATAAGAAAGAAATTGAGGATGATACAAAAGAATGGAAAGATATCCATGTTCTTGGATTGGAAAAATATTGTTAAAATGGCCATACTACCCAAAGCAATCTACTGATTTAATGCAATCTCTATCAAAATACCCACGACATTTTTCACAGGAGTAGAACAAATAATCCTAAAATCTATATGGAACCACAAAAGACCCCAAATCGCCAAAGCAATCTTGAGGAAAAAAAGAACAAAGCTGAAGGTATCACACTCCCTGACTTTAGACTATACTACAAAGTAATCAAAACAGCATGGTACTGGCAAAAAAAAGACAAATATCAATGGAATAAAGAGCCCAGAAATAAACCCACGCACTTAACAGTGAAGTAGTCTTCGACAAGAGGCAAGAATATACAATGGAGAAAAGACAGTCTCTTCAATAAGTGGTGCTGGGAAAACTGGACAGCTATAGTACATGTAAAAGAATGAAATTAGAACATTTTCTCACACCACACACAAGAGTAAACTCAAAATGGATTAAAAACCTACATGTAGGAACCATAAAACTCCTAGAAGAGAACATAGGCAGAACACTGACATAAATTGCAGCAATATTTTTTTGGATTTGTCTCCTAAGGCAAAAGAAAGAAAAGCAAAAATAAACAAATGGGACCTAATTAAACTTAAATGCTTTTGCACATCAAAGGAAACCATCGACAAAACAAAAAGACAACGTACTGAACTGGAGAAAATATTTGCAAATGACATGACAAATAAGGGGTTAATATCCAAAATATACAAACAGCTTATACACCTCAATATAAAAAAAAACAAACAACCCAATTAAAAATGGGTGGGAGACCTGAATAGACATTTTTCCAAAGAAGACATACAGATGGCCAACAGGCATATGGAACAATGCTCAACATTGCAAATTATTAGAGAAACGCAAATCAAAACCACAATGAGATATCAACTCACACCTCTCAAAAAGGCTATTATCAAAAAGTCTACAAATAACAAATGTTGGTAAGGACATGAAGAAAAGGGAACTCCAGTACACTGTTGGTGGGAATGTAAATTGGTACAGCCACAATGGAGAACAGTATGGAGGTTCCTCAAAAAACTAAAAATAGAACTACCATATGATTCAGCAATTCTACTCCCAGGTACATATCCATTGAAAACGAAAACACTGATACGAAAGATAGATACACCCCAATGTTCAGTACAGCATTATTTACAATAGCCAAGATATGAAAGCAACCTGTGTCTATCAAAAGATGAATAGATAAAAGAAGATATGGTGTATAAATATATACAATGGAATATTACTCAGCCATGAAAAAAGAATGAAATTCTGCTATTTGCAACAATGTGGATGGACCTATAGGGTATTATGCTAAGTGAAATAAGTCAGAAAAAGCCAAATACTCTTTCATCATTTATATGTGGAAAATAAAATAAAACAAATGAGTGTGTGTAACAAAAAAGCAGCAGACTCACGCATATAGAGAACAAGCTAGTGGCAACCTGTGGGGGGAGGGAAGGGCGTAGGGGCAAGATAGGGATAGGGAATTATGAGATACATACTAGTATGCATAAAGTAAATTAGCAGTGAAGATATACTGTACAAGACAGGGAAATATATTATTTTGTAATAACTTTAAATGGAGTCTAATCTATAAAAATATCAAATCACTATGTTGTACACCTGAAACTAATATAATATTGTAAATCAATTATACTTCAATAAAAATTTTTTAAGAATGTTCATAGCAGTATTATTCATAATAACCATCAAATGATGGATAAATTTTGATGTATTCACACAATATCAAAATTAGTGAATTATAGCTACATGCAACAATATATATGAATCTCATACTTGAATCTTCCTTAGAGTAGCCAAACACAAAACTATACTTACTATATGATTCCATTTATATAAAAACAAGCAAAACTAATTTAAGGTATTAGAAATCAGAATAGTGGTTGCTTTGAGGAATTTGGAGAGGGGAGTGGTCAGGGGCAAACAAAAGGTGTTCCTGGAGTACTGGTTGCATGAGTGTTCACTTTTAGTAACTTAATTGAGCTACAATCTTTGATGTGTACATTTTTCAACATGCTTGTTACAATTCAATTAGGATAAAAATTCAGTCAAAATTATTTTAAGTATCTTTATTGTGTTATGCCACTAGAATTGTGGAGCTTGTTATAGCAACAAGAACTATACTAATACAGAACCTTAGAGATCACCAACATTCATTTGATAGATAAGGGAACTGTGGCCTAGAAAATTAAGGGACTTACCCAATGTCAGAGCTAGTGACAAACTCTGATCTGTTAGACTACAAATCTAGTATGTCATCTTTTTTCTCCTTTTTCACTATGTCTCGCTGCCTCAACTAATGTAAGTACCAGTTAACACTCTCATCCCACTGGGCTTCCAATTAATAAACCACAATAATAGGAAATGATTTGCACTCACTTGGCAAACAATTTCATATGATAGTGCCTACCCTAAATTTGCTCCTGAAAGTACCCAAATGTCTGCCTGCAAACCTTGGTTATTAAGTTTGGCATATAACACACTATGAAAAATAATACTTTTCCCAAGATCAAAAACTTCATTCGCTAATCCCGGGTGCTTGACTACCCAAAAGCTATATGTTTATTTTGTAATTTTTTTTCACCTATTAGCATGAAGATGGGCTAGATTATTGTGATTAAGCCAAATTATTCCCTATAATGTCTCTAAAAAGGTGGTACGAAAGAAAGACCTCTTTGAAACAAACACGTCTGGACCAAAAAAAAAAAAAAAAAAAAAAATCAAACGTGTGAACAAAGAAAATCATGTTTCAGCTGCCGAGAAATGTAAACCATATAATCTTAAGAACCTGTAAAGAGACCCTGGTAGCATTGCTAGGTATTTCTCTCCCAGTGAAAATCTCAGCCAGACCTAGGCAGCTGTCCAAGGTTTTTAAATTAAGTGAGACACCCACTGGAGGCTGAGAGATGGCAAGAAAGAACCCAGTCCACCCACCCACCATCTTTCCCAGCTGGGGTTGGTGTTCTGAGATATGGGAGCCATGTGCAGAGTCATCCCGGTGAGAGCTGGTCTTACCACAAGGAAAGCTCAGCAGAACTGGTTTGTGGTATAATGATGAGGCCAGACTTCCCCATCTCCATTTTTGGTCACCTTCTGTTTTCTTGTACCTTGCTGTTATGGACTGAATTGTATCCCCCTAAAATCCAAAGGTTGAAGCCCTAACCCCCAATATAACTATATTCGGAGATAGGGCCTCTAGGGACGTAATTAAGGTTAAAAAATATCATAAGGGTGGTGCCCTGATCCAATAGGACTAGTGCCCTTATAAGAGGAGCAAGAGCCAACAGAGATCTTTCTCTCCCTCCTCATGCACAGAGGAAAGGCCATGTGAGGACAGCTGTCTGCAAACCTCAAAGGGAGCGCTCATCAGAAATCAAATCAGCTGGCACCTTGATCATGGTCTTCTAGTCTCCCGAACTGTGAGAAGGTAAATGTCTGTTGTTTAAGTCACCAGCCTATGGTATTTTGTTGTAGCAGACTGATATGCTGACTAGTTGGACAACTGTGGTGCTGCCAGATCATGTCCAGGCAAAATTCTCCTTTGGTGGCATTTACATTTTCAGAGGGAGTGCTTAGAGACCCAAAAGTCTTCAATATCCACAAAGCTTGATCCCTAAGGGTGAAATTCCAGGCACCATGACAGATCTTGCAGGGAGTTAGGTGTAGGAAATGAACTGGCAAGTCTTGATGGGGACAGATCAGAGAACCTTAAATGTCCAGCTAAGAAGTGTAGAATTTATTTCAGAGACAATGATGAGTCACTGAAAGTTTTTGAGAAGCTTCACTTCAGGATGATAACTCTGCCAGCAGTGCAAAAAGATTTTTATTATTACTATTAATTTCACTGACTTTTATAATAGCTAGCTTTTATTGAGAACTTACTCTTTGCCAAGCACTCTATATGCATTACCTCTATTTAATTAAGTGTGAGAAAGACTTTGAAATGGACCAAAAAGATTACAGGATTTTTTCAATAGAAAATTGGGCATGAGCTGGGTTATGATTTCTTTTTTTTTACCTATTCTACAACTCTGTGAGATGTAGAAAACTAATAACAATGCAAATAAATTTGTCAGTTGAAATGCAAATGAAATGTGCCCAGTGGAATGCAATTGATTACTGCCTTGTGGATAAACTCAGTTTGCACCTATTTTTAAATTCATTTCGGCATTCCTTATTGCCTATATCACATGTGGTTCTTTGAATTCTCCTTTAAGCCAGTAGTATCATCTTACTGCTTTCCTTTTAAATTAATGAGTTATACACAATCTTTGACAGGTGTTCATTTTATATTTGTATGTCATGATTTTACTTTTTAATAATTCTTACAACAACTCTATAAAATTGGTATATTATTATCACCAGCTTATAAAGAAACCGAGGCTTCAAGAAGGAAAGTAGTAAATTGATACAGCCACTATGGAGAACAGTATGGAGGTGCCTTAAAAAAACTAAGAATAGAACTACCATTTGACCCAGCAATCCCACTACTGGGCATAGACCCTGAGAAAACCATAATTCAAAAAGAGTCATGTACCACAATGTTCATTGCAGCTCTATTTACAATGGCCAGAACATGGAAACAACCTAAGTGTCCATCGACAGATGAATGGATAAAGAAGATGTGGCACATATATACAATGGAATATTACTCAGCCATAAAAAGAAACGAAATTGCATGATTCGTAGTGAGGCAGATAGACCTAGAGTCTGTCATACAGAGTGAAGCAACTCAGAAAGAGAAAAACAAATACTGTATGCTGACACATATATATGGAAGCTAAAAAACAAAAACAAAAAAATAGTTCTGAAGAACCAAAGGGCAGGACAGGAATAAAGACACAGATGTAGAGAATGGGCTTGAGGTCACGAGGAGGGGGACGGGTAAGCTGGGACGAAGTGAGAGAGTGGCATGGACATATATACGCTACCAAACGTAAAACAGATAGCTAGTGGGAAGCAGCCGCATAGCACAGGGAGATCAGCTCGGTGCTTTGTGACCACCTAGAGGGGTCGGAAAGGGAGGGTGGGAGGGAGACGCAAGAGGGAGGAGATATGGGGTTGTATGTATATGTATAGCTGATTCACTTTGTTATAAAGCAGAAACTAACACACCATTGTAAAGCAATTATACTCCAATAAAGATGTTAAAAAAATAAAATAAAAAATAAAAGGAAAGTAACCCGCCAAGGTCACACGGTGACCTTGAAACTAGGATTGGGATGGAAGACTACTTGCCTTACCAGATCACAAGATTACCATCCTCTCATGCCTAGAGCTTGTCTCTGAAGTCCTCCCATCACCTCTCTGCTGAGGAAAAAGTCTCCCTCCTATATCATATTGTTCCACTGCCCACAATATTCCCACCATCAGCTGAGCCATCTGACCAAGTAATCTCTGTAAACAAGTAATGGAAAATAGCAAGGATTGATGTGTGGTAACTGGGATTTAGAAAGAAAGAGTCTCCATCTTTTCTGCATATCCTGTCAGTCATCACCTCTGGGGCATGAGTAGGTGGAGGATGGCTGTAGGACAGGAGGAAGGGACAGCAAAGGTGACCACTTACTCTGTCTGCTAATAGACTAACACTGTCAACCACCATAACGAGAAGCTGTACTTCTCTGCTTCTGATAATGGCATTGGAAGCACTATAGATATTGTTCGTGACGTCACGTGATTCCTATTCACTCACTCTGACATACCCATGGTACCGTGGGTTTATGAAAGAAGTACTGTCAGCCTTACAAAATGGAATCATATGATGACAATGATAATTCCTTGAAAGAATATAGTAATGTATGTTTTAAGCCCTTTCATATCTATTATTAGGAAATAGCCTTAGGAAATAGGCCAAATTTATATTCTCACCTCCATTTCACAGATGAAGAAATTAAGTTCCATACCCGTGAAGTGACTTGCCCAAAGTCGGCCAGTAAAATATTGCAAAAACTGGATTCCTCTCCTTAATCCAGATCAGGTCTCTCTTCACTCCCCCAGACTGCCCCTCTCGCATCTTTCTTCCCCTTCACACACACACCTGGGCTCACATACACACACACAGCATTAACCTTGGCCCACGTCAGCAGGCCAGTACACCAGCTGTCCCTCACCGCCAACCCTGCTGCTCTAGACTAATTCCCCCTCCTCCTTTGGAGCTCAATTTGCAAGTCCCTTCTTCCATTGTCCTGGACTAGATTGGTTGTCCCCTCCCACTTGCTCCCAAGGTACCCTACACTTCCCCCATGAGAGCATTTGTCACACTTCAATGTAATTGCCTCTTTACTTGTCTGTCACCTAGGAAATTGGCAGCTCTGTAGAGGCAGAAACTTCAGTGGCACACTGAAGATAATCAATAAATGCCTACTGAGTAGTGAAAAGAATCCAGATGTTGCCTCAGAACAGATGCAAGATCAGGTTAGACCCAGGTCTTCCCTATAAACCATATGTAAACCAACAGCTGGGCTCAGGCATGGCTTTTAGTGAAGCTGAGCAGGCAAGTCTTCCGGATTCCCAGCAGGCCATGTTTTCTAAAAGAAACAAAAATGTCCCCCCCTCAGGGCCCTCATTTTCCCAGGCCCAAATATATTCCCACAGAGCAAATTCAGCTCTTCAGAAAACTGTTTTCCACGTTGCAGTCACCCCAGGAGCCACTTATGCCTTTGGGGAAAACAAACCATAAACATTTTGTCCTCAGCTGTGTCACTAGTGAAGCAGGATGAGTCAGGTCTCCTGCCCTGGCTGCGAGGGAACATAAATTTGACCTGAATTCTCTCTCCTGCCTCCGAGATCTGGCGTCACTCTATCCAGATCCCCCAGTCTTCAGTAAAAATAGCTAAATATTTATTGAACTCTTCCTAGACGCTAGGCACTGTTCTCAGCGCTTGAGATCTACCAACCCATTTAATCCTCACAACAACCTTACGGGGCAGGTACCATTATTATCCCTATTTTACAAATGAGGAAACTGAGGCACAGAAAGATTTAAAAAAAAAAAAAAAAAAAACGTACCGAGGTCACACAGGTACTAAGTGGTGGAGCTGAGATTCAATGCTAAGGAGTCTAGCTTTAAGGACCAGTCAACTCTGAAGGACCCGTTCAGGCCCCACCAGTTCAGGACCCATGTTCTCCAAGAAGTCTACCTGACCACCCCAGCCCAGATATAAAACCTGCTCCTCCTCTGAAGTCCTCTAGCAATTATTTTTAGTATAATTCATTTGGCAATTAATTCCCCACCCGGTGTTCTTGTATGGAAGTCAAGGCCAAAAGATGGTGCCCCCTCTCCTTCCCTCGGGCCAAGATGAGGGTCTTCACCATGCAGGTCTTCACCTGTCATCACAAAGGGGATGGAGGGGATAAAGGTCAAGGGAAGATGGGCCAGATATGCAAAAGGAGAGCCAGAGGATTACTGGCTAAGAGGACACCTGTCACTCAGCAGAAGCGACTGGGAATATTCTTAAAGGAAAATCTCTGCAAGATCATTCAGCAAGTTAGCTCTGAGAGGAGAGAAGCCTCTAATGTTTCTCACTGACTCAAGAAACCAAAACAATATGTACCTTGTCCAGCCCTGGAGCAGCACAGGGAGGCAGTAGAACAAGAGGTTAAGCTCTGGGCTCCAGAGCCTTGTTTGCTCATCTCCACTTGATAAATGCTTCATAATTAATGATGTGAAGATGACAATCTCTATCCTATTAGGCCGATTCTTTTGCAGAAATCAATAGTCTGTCAGAGGAAATCCTTCTGGGCAGAGGCTGTTTAATCATCTTCATTACCATCATCATTATCGTCATGATAGATAAGTTACTGAATTCTTATGTGCAAGGCACTGTATATGAATTATCACAGCTCATCCTCCTATCCTTGGAAAACCTTTATTAAATACTGGATGGCACAGATGCTGATTCTTCACATTAAACCAAGCTAGTGCCTGTCCTCAGCTGGTTTTATTTCAGGTCCCCAGCAGAGGACCCACAGAAAGTAGAACAACAAAACCTCTGACATGAGCATTATTGAAAAACAAGGTTTCTACATAAATGGTGGTAGAATTTATAATGGCCTAAGGAGTGGGTTTGAATCCTTCCTCAACTACTCAGCAGCTGTATGACTACAAGCAAGTTACCTGATCTCTCTGAGCCTCAGTTTCCACAACTTTTTTTTTTTTTTGCCACAGAAAGATATTACATTATTATTGGCTATATTCCCCACACTGTGCATACCCAAGACTCATTTTGTAACTGGAAGTTAGCACCTTTTAATCTCCCTCACCTATTTCTCACATCCCATTGAGACCAACTTTTAGAGAAATCTAAAATTCTTCCTCGACCTAAATGGGAAAAAAAAAAAAGTACATCTTTTAAGCTTTTCTTAATATCCCTAATCTTGATATTGATTTCATTGATCTTAGCCTCATCTCGATATGGATTATTCTATGGTATCGTAATCAAGATGGAAGATTTTGCTTCTACACTGAGCAGCTTCCAATTGTTCTATCTTCTTCCTCTTTTCAGGAACTTCTCAGAGCGTCAGCTTCAAGCAGCCCTCCCTCCCTCCATCTCCATTCTTCCCCTTCCTTGCTTTGCCTCGGCAAACCTTGATTTTCATATAACTCAAAATAGACTCTGGCCAGGAGGTGCCCCTGCAGCCTCTCTTACAGAGTGATATTCACAGGCTTTGTGCCAGCTCCTCTCCTTGGTCCTCAGAGGTCTTTGGATCCCACTTCCACATTTGTGAATGTTTTTCAGGTTGTTGAAATACCCCCCCCACCAAAAAAATTCAGGAGACACCTGCCATAGTTGCTACTAAATACAAAAAATACATACATAACTTACAACTTTTTTAAAAACAGATTCTCCAAAACTGTACTGTACATAACTATTTCAGAATTCCTTTACCTCAGCTCTTCCTGAAAACATAGGGATGGTCTATGTGGACTTAACTTGTCACTTTGTGGTGACCATGGCTGATTGTGGGACATTTCTCTTAGCTTTGGCACTAGAATGGTGGGAAGGATTGATAAACTTCTTTTTCATTTCCAGTATTCGGTCAAGAGCCTCTGAGTAAAGAGTGTGATACAGTATCTTCTGATAAAATAGACAATATAAAGTAGTCAAAGTAAATGGACAAAATTAGGTTTGGGGCTTATAAAGATATGTGATTTACAAATATTTCCCCCAATTCAGTAGGTTGCCTTTTCATTTTGTTGATGGTCTCCTTTACTGTGCAGAAGCTTTTTAGTTTCACATAGTCCCACTTGTTTATTTTTACTTTTGTTGCTTTTGTTTTGGGTGTCAGATTCAAAAAATCGTCACCAGTACCTATGCCAAGGAGCTTACCAACTATGTTTTCTTCTGGGAGTTTAATGGTTTCAGTCTTACATTCAAGTCTTTAATCCATTTTGAGTTAATTTTTGTTCATGGTCTAATATAATGGTCTGGTTTCATTCACATGTGGCTGTCCAATTTTCCCAACACCATTTACTGAAGAGACTGTTCTTTTCCCCATTGTATACCCCTGTATATCCTTTTCCCCATTGTATATTTCCCCACTGTATATCCTTTGTCAGAAATTGCCCATATATGAGTGGGTTTATTTCTGGGCTCTCTCTTCTATTCCATTTATCTATGTGTCTGTTTTCATGCCAATACCTATTGTGTTAATTACTATAGCTTTGTAATATACTTTAAAATCAGGCAGTGTGATACCTCCAGCTTTGTTCTTCTTTCTCAAGATTGCTTTGGCTATTCGTGGTCTTTTATGGTTCCATACAAATTTTAGGTTTGTTCTATTTCTGTGAAAAATGCCATTGGAATTTTGATAGGGATTGCATTGAACTTGTAGATTGCTTTGGGTGGTATGGGCATTTTAACTATTAATTCTTCCAATCTATGAACATGGAATATTTTTCCATTTATTTGTGTCTTCAATTTCTTTAATTAATGTCTTGTAGTTTACAACATACAGGTCTTTCACTTCCTTGGTTAAATCTATTCCCAGGTATTTTATTCTTTCTGATGCAATTGTAAATGGGATTGTTTTAATTTCCCTGATAGTTCATTATTAGTGCATAGAAATGCAACAGATTTTTGTGCAACAATTCTATACCCTGAAACTTTACTAAATTTGTTCGTTACTTCTAACAGGTTTTTCATGGAGTCTTTAGGGTTTTCTACATATATGATTTGCAAATAGTGACAATTTTACTTCTTCCTTTCCAATTTGTGATTCCTTTTATTGCTTTTTCTTGCCTAATTGCTCTGGATTGTACTTCCAGTACTAAATAACTTCCAACTTTTATTTTCCCTTAGACCTGCATTAGTTACTCAGTTCTTAAGCCTTGGGGGCAGGGTGGAGGGAGATAGAAAGTTGAAGCATTTCCCCTTCCTCTTTGCCTGTCCAAATAAAACTCATGCTTGTAGGCCCAGTTAAAATTCTGCTTTCCATGGAGCCTTCCCTGACCAGACCATTGTACCCTGACCGATCCTCCTCTCAACACCTGGCTCTCACCATTATACCATTCAGCTCACAGTTACTCATCTGGACCCTTGACACCACCTAGACAAGGTTGCCTCCTACTGACACTTAACTCTTCAAGTGGGACCTTTCTTTATTGTTCCACCCTGCCTCTGGCCACATACAGAGCTTACATTACCTGCACATTTTACTGTTAATCTTCTTGGACAATGAATTTGTAGAGATGTCGGCCCTGTCTCCACCCCCACCATCTATTTAAGTAATTAAAACTTAGGGATTTCTGGAATAATTAAAACTCCAGGCTTCCAGAGTGTAAAGAGCTAATAAATCCTTAGTGAATAAGACTACATGGAGTTTCTTTTATGAGGCAATTTGTGAACACTCTGGCTTTTTCTACTGGAGCAGCAAACTGCAACTACAAATATTAAGATGGTAGATGGGGCTGGGGGTATGTGGGCAGGGAAAACTGGGGATCAAACATGGTTCCTAAACAGGATTGCCCAGTTTAATGGGGTTCCTTCTCACTGCCCCTTGCTCACTAATCCAGGTTGCTTTTAGGGAAATGCAATTCCAAGAAAGACAGAACCTGCACTCCGATGGAATGAGACAGCAGGCCATTGTGCTGAAACCATGGGGGCGTGGATATTATTAATTCTGTGGTTGATTGACAACTTAAGGGTCTATCCCCAAGAAAGATTCTCCCACTACCTGGGTTGCCTGTGGAGTGGTGTGTATTTTGGGTGAGGGTAGGGGGGCAGTGATGAGAAGCGTTGTTGCTGCTTTGTGTTTTTGTTGGTTTGTTTTGGTGAATAAAACATAGGGCATTTTAATTTTTTGAGAGTTCAAATAAGTTAAAATGTTTTCATTTCAAATAATTCATCTGGCAATAGTTCTATGTGCCAAAGTGAAAGGAGATGTAGGGGGGCAAAAAGGAGGACAGACAAGAGGCCAATAACATAACGAGTTCAGAAGGAGTTGTTTCTGAGTACCAACTAGTGTCTTTCTGGGGCTTCCACAATGTAATTTCACAAGAGTAATGGTTAGAGAGAGAGTTATGTGCCATGTGATTTACAAGGATTTTTCTCAATTAATCATGTTGCTATTACTCCCCCATTTCCCAGATGGGAAAACTAAGGCCCAGAGAAAAACCTGCTCAACATTATACAATTTGACATTTAAATGGTAGAGATTCAAACCAAGGTCACCTGACCCCAGGAATAGGGTTCCTAAACCCTGCATGGTGCTGCTTTCCACTGCAAGGAGCCAACAGACTGAAGCATGGAGATTCTGAAGGAGTTTGTGCCTCCTCAGAGCTCTGTACTGAGGTCCTCACTCAGAGTGGAGCTCTCTACTAGGCGGACTGCTTGCAGTGCAAGAGGCATTTCTTGGCAATGGGGACATCCCCTTGGATTTGCCAGCCCCAGGACTCAGGCAACCTGCACTCATCCCTGGGCCCTGCCCCCAAGAGCTGCATAAATTTGGCCCATTTTTATACCTGATTTCAACAGGACACAGTGATAAAATGCACAAGGAGCTGAGAAAAGGCCAAGTCAGGACCATGATGCAGGATGTGCTTTGGAGGTTCTGCAGTGTATCAAAGTGTTAGCATCCCAGAAAGCCCCCTCCTGCTCCTAGGGGAGCCCTGTGCCCTTGCCAAGTGCCTGTGGCTTAGGGACATGGGCTGATGCTGATCGAAGGGTTAGAGTCCCACCCCTGGGAGACTGCAGTTCTCACATGGGGTCAAAGCCTCAGCCAAGGGATTCTATCACCACAGGAGACATCAGGTGCCCTTTCCTCCATCCATTTATTTCCCCTGATCATATGTGCCCTTCTGTACTATGCCACCCCCAATCCCTACTGCTTTGTGACTGGTATAGCGGGAACCCTCAGATCAACTGCTGCCAAGTCTCCTGTATCTCCACTCAGCAAAGCGTCTACTTGAAGAATGACAGCCAGATTCAGATGGATCACGCAAAGGATATTAGAACAGCATTCTTTCTGCTGCAGTTTTGACAGAAATGCCATAGATATCGGGATATCAAAGGAAGTGGTAAGCAGACCTCCCAAGCAGACACACGTAGGGTAAGAATTTACAGAAAATGAAGGAGAACCTAGTCCGTGATGTGTGGACCCCACAACAAGATCAAGGATACAAAACTGGGTTAGAGAAGGATTTTAAGAGAAGTTGGTTGAGATTTCCTCGGAGAGAGGGGTTGTGAGCTGTGATTCCCCACCCTGCCCTTCTCTGTTCAGGGATAGGGATGTGCTGCCTCTAACAATTCACCTAGAGAAGGGCCCCAAGGCAACCACTGGATGCTCTGAAGTGTGATTTCTGCAGCTGGGAGATGCTGAAGACAGGTGCCTGACTCACATCCGGGAAGATCACAGGGACTGTAGACTGAGGTCTTATTCCTGCCCAGGAAATGTAGAAGTCAAGAAAGAGCAACTGCTTGGTGGGAGCTGAGAGAGGTCACTGCTTTAGGATGCACCTGTACTCCCAAGGAGTGTTGGAAGATCTCCCTGTGAGCCACACATGCGCCACCCACGGATGAAAACCTGCATGGGGTCATCGTGGGCCCTGAGAGGTGGCCTGGAAGGATGGGAAGACCTCGGCTGAAAGAGCACACAGTGTCCAGGAGCTGAGGAAGGAACCCCAAGGGAACACCTGGAATAGCAGGGCAGGGAAGGGGACCCATCAGGGAAACCCCAAAGAGCTTACCAACAGTAGTCAACACTCAAAGGCTTCTTTAACTACTTTTCAGTCCCAGAAAGAATGCAGCCACCCAGCGAATGAAAACTAGCTATCCCCTCCCCTCTTCTCACACCAGTCCCTAGGAGATCAAAACAGCAACAAACAGAGGCTCAGGGTGGGCAGGAGAAGCACAAGGCAAGTCCTACGTGGGGACTTCCAGAGTGAGACAGGTGCAATCATGGGGGTGACGCAGGAGAAGAGCTCCTATGTTCAAGACTTAATACGTATTTTGGACTGGATATTCTGATTCCTGGATTGCGTAGTGTAACTGATCGAGTCCACTGGACTGTATTTCCTGAGGATGAGCATAAAAGCCATGGAGCTTTTCAGAACAGTCCTCCAGGGGCCGAGAAAGAGCTCCTCAATGAGTTACATCTGAATGTAGGTGATGTGGTGTTCTCTTTCCCACACAAGTCCTGCTTCCTCTACACACTGATCACAAATCAACACATTATGAGTATACCTGCAACCACGTCCTCCCTGACAATTAGAACAAAATGGTCCAGCGGGTCTTCTCTCCATTCCAATGGGTTCGCCCTCCATTCCAAACAAGTTCTCCTGCCCTTCATTATCCCCGCATCCCCACCACAAACACGCCACCTGATGGCAGTCTTCTAAAGAGCATTCATGGAGACAGTTACCACCTGGAGGGTCAAGAGGGGGACTGAGGACTCTAATCTCCCCAAGCTACTCAAACCTGTCCTTGGGCTCTGCGGGGGATGACTTGGGGGTGAGTCCCAGAAACTCTCTGGCTCCTATAACTTCTCCCGCTCATCTCTCTCACTGGCCTGCCTCACTGTAGACATTTCATCATTCCTTTGTCACAGCCACATTAGAATTAATGTTAGAATTAAAAAATTTGGAGAAAGGTCATTTTATGTTCAACATTCACACATTATTGTAAATTTTTATATTTCTCAGGATTAACTTACGACTATTATTTAACATTATCACAAGTATTATGACTAAAACAAATCAAAGTAATTACAACACTGAATATGCTTTTTAAAATATACACACGCCCTCCAGAACTTCTGATCCTTCTGTCCCAGACGGCTCACACACCCACCATATCCCATCATATTGGTTGAGCCCCATCTTAGACACTGGCTGAGAACATAGTTTAAGAAACAAACTGAAACTGCTTAGTACTGGTTGGCCAGAGTATAAGAGGAAATAGGAGCGGGCTTGCTGAATATTGTACCAAAATAATGGGGTATCATCTGGGAAAAGCAATCTTAGGCCAAGGAGATGCAGGAGGCATGTTGGGATCTTAGGGTTTAATTTTCTAACTCCAGATAATAATTTTTTTTAAGAGGATAGAGAATGATATGTTTGGATTCGGGATTATAAAATTCTGCCTCATAAAACAGCATGCCTTCTCTTATTATACAATGCACTGTTCATCTACAAAGGTGATTTAGAAAACCAGCTGGGGACCAGAGCACAGAGGAGGCAGCTTTGAAAACAGACAGTCCAGCACCTCTTAACAAGATGTATGACACTTGACACATTCCTTAGCTTCTCCAGGACCCTCTTCTCATCAGTAAAAATGGGATAAAAATAGACACCCTGAACGTCTGCTGTGAAGCTTGAACCATCACTAGAAACTGTGTCAAGCACAGTGCATTGCACACACTAGGTGCCTGATGTCATTTTCAGCAATTTGTACGAAGGACCACAGAAGCTTTATCTGCAGACTTGCATACCAGGAGAAACAAAAAGATAAGGTCTTAAAGGACCCCAAAAGAGAAACTATAAGGTGAGGGGGCGGGCGGTTCCCCAAGGGTACTGATGATGTTGTAGTCCTGCTGCCGTCTTCCCGGAGTGTGGCAGACCCATCAGCATGAGATGTCAGGCAGTGCGCCCCCCTACCCCCCAGCAGAAGCTGATTCACCTTTCCTGTCTTGGGATCCTAGGAGACAATCACCTCAAATAACCTGGAGTAACCTCAGCCCCACCTCATCCAAGTCAACCCATGGAGAAAGGGGTTGTGGTAGAAACCAAAGGGGCTGAGTAGCTGAAAAGGAAAGAGTCGTGAAGACGGGAGAGGGAAAGCCCCCCAAAAGCATCTTTGTCAGTTTCCACAGTCCTGCCCAGGCCTCTCTCCTCCGGCAGCCATTGTCCTCCCCACCGCCACTGCCAACCAGACACATACAGAACTAATTAGAGCCACACAAAGGCAGTCTTGTCACACTCCAGGCTATGAGCTGACAGGCTGTTATCTGCACAGGCCGGCTCTTCACAGGCACTAACAGGAAGGCGTCCTGCTATCTCCCCATCTTCCTCATCAACAGCCCCAGGCGGCAGCTGCAGCAGCCCCAGCGGGAAGCCTCCAGCCAGGCTTCTGATGAGCCCAAGCCCTGCTGCAACAGTCCTGTTCCGGGGTAGGAGTCTTTCTCCCAGGCTGCTTAGGACCTAGAAGTTAAGTCTCCTCCTTGGGGGGGTGGGGAGCTGGGATTGGGGAGATGTAAAGGAAAGAGGGGGCTGATGCCCCTGGACTGAGCAGAGAAGCCTGATCCAGGAGGGTCCCATCTGTTGGGGTAAGCCAGTCCCATTATTCCAACCTAACCAGGCAAGTGTGGTCCTGAGGCTGCTTCTCAGCCTAGCAGTGAAACTCAGCCTCTCTCCTCACTCCCTGGTTCCCCGCCACTGCAGGGAGCCCCACCATCCCTCCCTTCTGAGAGGAGAGAAGATCCTCCAAGGATCCTACCCCTGCCCTATGCCTGTCATTTTTAGCACCATAACAGACATTATCTTATTTAAGGCAAGGCAGGCATTTGTGTGTGATTATTATAAAACCTTTCAACTTAGATGTAATTATACATACTTTACATTTGGGAAGAGTGAAGTTTACAGATGTTGATTAACATGCCCCAAACCACAAGTTTAATAACAGTAAGTGAGGATTTCAACCAAGTTTGCCTGCCTGCAAAGTCTGTGCTCTTTACAACAAGAAACTATTCTCTAATCCCAGGATATAGACAAGACAGTGGGTGGCCACAGCCACCAAACCCCAGACAATTAGGTGATACCCTTTCCTCTGCCAACCCTCAGGAAAGCCTCTTTGAACTGACTACAGCTCGAAGCTTCGGTGCCACAGGTTAGGTCTCTTAGCATCTGGGTAAGTCAATTTGTTGGCCCCGGGGACACAGATAAATAACAGACCAAAATGCTCGCCTTCCAAAGTACACAACCATTGCTGGGAAATGGGGAAACAGCGCCGGACCTGGGGCCATATCTCACAGCCTACCTTGCAGCCAGGGTAGTGAGCAGAAGCGATGTCCACCAAACATGGGCTGACGTTTTTAAGAAGTAAATGCACCCTCTTCTCTGTTTCTTTCTCCTTCTCATGGTCGAAAGGAGAGGACGCCACCGAGTGCGAGGACGCCACGAAGTGTGGGCGTGCCCAACCTTAACTACACGTTAGAATCACCTGAGGCTTTAAAAAAAAAAAAACCCAACATAACGGCCACACCAGAAACCAATTAAATCAGAATCTCTGGGGTGGGAACCAAGAATCCTTTTTAAAGCTGCAAGGGAAACCAAGCTTGAGAACCACTGCCCTAAGGGGATGGTGAAGCCACAAGATGGAAGAAACCTGGGTCTCCAAACACTGCAAGGAGAAAACCCACCCACTGACAATAAACACATGCATTTGACATGCATTTGATTGTTAATGAGTGAGAAACAAACTTCTAGTGTGTTTTAAGCTACTGATACTTTGGGGTTTTATTTCTTACAGCCACCAGTATTACTCTAACTAATGTAGCCCATTAAAAATCCAGACTTTACTCTTTATTCCAAAGGAAGCTTAAGATGCTTCTCACTGGTCCTACCTACCACTGGGCTCAATCCCTGATATCTGGAAACGAAAAAGCACCTCTCTGTGTCCAGAGGCCCATGTGATCAAGTCAAACTATGCTGAAACAGCCAACATGCAACATGACTCCTTCCTATAGCACAAATATTGCTTCCAATCCCTTCTCATTCATTATCTTGTTCTATCCTCATAAAAGCTCAAGGAGGAAGACCTAAGTGATGTGATGATACCATTTACAGATGGAGAAACTGTGACCCAGAATAGAAATTGACTTACCCCAAACTTACATGGCCAGAGAGTGACAGAGACAAGTCTAGGGCTCAGTTTTCTAACTTTTCCACCATACTCTGAAACACTGACCCATTCTTTGGAGTTCCAGGTCAGAAGACAGGAACTAATTTGCCATGGAGAGGGCCAAACTTTGGGGTTGCCTTAAAACCCTATACGGTGGCATTAGGTCCTGGAAAGAAGGATGAGGCACACACCGTACCAGGAGCCCCATGCCCAGATACAGGGCACGTTTATAAGCTCTAATGTAAGGGACACAGCCTACTCAGCAAGACAGAAATCCCATCACTGGAGCATCCTCCTCCCTTTGGGGACAAGTATCATTGTTTTCCAAAGTCTTCTGCTACAACCCTAGGGTCCCCTTGGCATGGAGTCCCTGCCATCCCAGGGTAATGAGTTTCAGAAGCTTCGCCCCAGTCCCCAGTAGGAAGGGCTGAGAAAGCATGAGAAAACTTGTTTTAAAAAAACCCAAAACTGCTCATTTCAATTCCACTAGGTTGCCAAGGACTGAACTTGCTCCCCACCCTATTAGGCGACAATATGGTACTGAGTAGAGTATGTGGCAAATAAAAGGTGCCCAAGGTTGTCATAAGGAGAAACCTGGAGGTCAGAGTCATGTCCCTGATGATGTCAGTGATGTCACTGTGGCCCGCACCCAACTAAGGCTTAAACAGCAACTGGACCCCAGTGGAGTTCATTCCCTTTAGCAATGCAGGCTGTTCATACTGCTTATGTGCCTGGCTCTTCACACAGGTCACTGGGACCAAGAAAAATGCATTGGGAAGTGCCCTCAGAGGTTTTGTCTTAGTCATCTGCAATCCCCAAGGTCCCTAGTGAAAGAAATGATTCAGAGGTGGCCTTAAAGGCTGCTGTCACAGGGCTGCCATGTTGCACAACTATGATGGCACCACTCCCATCAGAGTCTACATGAATGGCACCCCCTAGAGTTGTGCAGTGCACAGCCTGCACAGCAAAACAGTTCCAGCCTCAGCCCTGCTGCCACCTCCTCCTCCTCCTTGCAGGAACTTGTACCTCATCTGGCTGAATGTAAACTCACTCTAACAGATAGGAACTTGCTGACTTGAGAGACAGCAGGTAGCAACACTAAATGAACATTAGGCAGCATCCCAAAGGAATAGATAGGGGTCTCATCCATTCACCCCAGCGCTCGGTAACGCTCGGATACACCATATTGAAATTGAGTTACTGGCTCACAAGTTTGTTTCCCTTGTCAGATCATGAGCTCCCTGAGGTCAGAGACTCTAACCCATCACAGCACCCGGCACAGAGTCTCGCACTTAGAAGGTACTTAATACACCTTTTCTGACAAATGGGTGAGTGAGTAGATGCATTCATTTACCAATTTACTGAGTGCTTATTCTATACCAACCTCTGTTCTAGACACCAAGAATGCAACAGTTAAGTGAAACAGACAAAAATCCCATTCCTGCCTACATGGAGCTTATATCCTAGAAATTGAGTGAGTGAATAAGTAAATGAGTAAAAGCACTGAATAAATTTAGGCCTTAGGGAGAATATTTGTACGGTAATGGTTGACAGTTACTGAGTGCTAACCACATGTCAAGGGCTGAACCCTCACGATCTAGGAGGCAATATGGTGAACTGGTTAAGAGCATGGCTACAAAATCTTACTGTCAGAGTCAGGCTCAACTCTGCCACTCGCTAACTGTGTGACCCTGGCAAGTTACTTAGCCCCTCTGAGCCTTAGCTACCAAATGGGGATAATATAGTTGTTATAAGGGATTAAATTATGTAATTCCCATAGTGATCACTTAGACTGGTTCCTGGTACACACTAAGCACCACAGATAAACAGCTATATTGTTACTGTTCCATTTAACTCTCATTCAGCCCTGTGAGATAGATACCATCAGCACTTTGGTAATGCAGAAAAGGGGGCTCAGAGAAGTAACAGAAAGTATCTAAGGTCACACAGGTGGGAACTGGCAAAGCCAGCTTCAAATCAAGCTTATTCAATTCCAAAGTCCATGGTGTTAACCACTGTGACTTGTTCAAAGACCAGCCTTGCCAGAATAGGCATCACAGAGGGGCTGGAGGAGCTCCGGGAAGACACCCTACCCAAATATCTCCCCATGAGTCAACCAAAGTTGCTATTAGCCCTTCAAGGTAAGCTATCTCACTATAAGTTCCTTCTATAAATGGGAACCCCCCGCCCCAGCAGATGGGCAGCTGCAAAAGGATTACCAGAGAATGGAATTCTAGGGTTACTGACTTTGTCCTAAGTTTTGTTTTGTTTGGGAGGTGGACTGAAAACCGAGGCATCTCCTGGGAACAGCGGGCTTGGGCAGGAGCTACACTGAGCTGGTAACAAGAAGGCTCAAGGGCTTCCCTGGTGGCGCAGTGGTTGAGAGTCCGCCTGCCGATGCAGGGGACACGGGTTTGTGCCCCGGTCCGGGAGGATCCCACGTGCCGTGGAGCGGCTGGGCCCGTGAGCCACGGCCGCTGAGCCTGCGCGTCCGGAGCCTGTGCTCCGCAACGGGAGAGGCCACAGCAGTGAGAGGCCCGCGTACCGCAAAAAAAAAACAAAAAAAAAAGAAGGCTCAAGAGGGAGAAGTGGTTACAGAAGGGAAATTTACCACAAGGACACAGCAGGTTGTGGGGTGTCACATTTTCATATGATCTGGAGCAGAAGGAAAAGGAGGTAGACATGGTGAGGAGTTGGTACTACCGGGACACACATGTGGGCAGACTCAGTACAAATGTGGCTGCGTGTTAAGATTTATCAGTAGTGCTAAAAAGTCTCTGTTCCTTAGCCTACCCTAGAAAAGCCATTCCATAAATGTTGGAGAGATTATGGATGCGTGAGTGGGAGGGTAGGTTGATGGAAGGATGGATAGATGGATGGATGTGGAGGTAAACAGACATGGATGGGTGGGTAGATGAATGGGTGGATCTCTATACCACATATAAAGATTCATTCTTGGCTTGCAGACAGAAGTACTCTTAAACAGTGGTCATCAGGAATTGGTGTATAGCATTGGAAATGGTACCATAACTAATTTAGTTTTCTGTGTCACTGAAGTATATTTAGACTAACCCATCAGCCCCATATAAAGACTTCATGGCTTCCCATCGAGTCACATTCTTCAGACATTCTTTTATTCTCTCTGCACTCCCTCCTTTAGATATCTAATTTTCTTCCACAGAAAATACCACCTACTAGAAAAGAACGTCAGCATCCCCACCCCAAGCCCAGACCTCTGTCTTGATCTCCCATCCTTTCTCTAGCTGCCTGTTCTGTGTGTTCATCTGGATGTCCCAGTATCACTTCAATCTCTACATGCCTATACTAATGTTGACATCTCCCCCCACCTCAATCCAGCTGTCTTATCTATCTCTTCTATTTCCAAAGACATAATGTCTCCATTCTCCAAAGTTTTAATAATAAACTTAAAATCAATTTTTATTATTTCCTTCCCTCCATATGTGATCAATCACCATGTCATTTTATCCTACGATTACCACGGCCTTTTGAAAATGTTCCCAGCCTCTGATTTCGCCTCTCTACAATCAGTCCCATGCACATATTTATCCATTCATTTATTCATTAATCCTACTCAAAGTATTCATGCCTCTATATTCTCAGAGCTGAGCTCTGCACTGGGAATTAAAGATGAGTAAAACACAGTCACTGACCCGAAGTATCTTAATATCTCAGTAAATACTTCATGAAGTGATACGTTGACTCTTGTCTGTCACCTCCTCAAACAATTTTTGGCAGTACTTTACTGTCAGCGATCCATAATCATTGCCCAAAAGCTGTCTTGGCCCTGGCAGTTGGTTTTTAGTGCAAATTCAATTCTGTGCTTACAGAATAATTACTGTGGGTTGTAACCAGCCGTATCGGAGCCTGGGCCCACGCGCTACACCTCCTCTCAGAATTATGAGGCTGAGATTTGGGATGCTGACTTGGAGCTCAGAGAAATAGCAGAATTGGCTGAAATTAAAATATTGGTGGTGAATCGGATAGTCACCTGGAGCTAGGAAGGCTCATGCTGATAGAGCAGAAAAAAAGAATACTACTAATAATAGGAAAAATACTCTCCTGGAATATAAGAAATCCCGAAGCTCAACCCCAAGTTAGCAGTTCCAGCACTTCTGAACCAGGCAGGGCACAGAGCCTAAGAACATCACAGTGTTTCCTAGGGTGACCCCGTGATCCATCCTGCTTAGCATTCCCTCTGATAGGGTTCAGCAAAAACCTTATGAACGAATTTAAAAAAAAGAAGAATGGGAGGGAAGGAAAGGAAAAGAAGAGAGGAAAGAAAGTTACATTGTACGAAGCCTCAGTAAACTAGAGAGGTAAACGGGATCTTTACAGGTCAAGGAGAATGCCCAGTCTCTAGGAAAAGCGCTCTCTCCCTATCATTCTGAAACTCAAATCCCATAAATCTTAAAAGACTTAAGAGGGAGGGAAAACATAAAGAGACATAGTAGAGAGTGTGAACCCTGATAAGCCGAAGCCCCCTTCTCCCCCAGACTCTGGATCTTCAGCTGGGTTAAGGACTTTGGGCAGGAAATTCCCCGAGGGCTGTAATTGAGCCTATCCACAGGAAGGAGGAGGTGAACTGGGTAAGGGACCAGCTGCAACAAATAAAAAGCTAGATGAGAAGCACAGGCTTGGTGCATGTCCTTCCTGAACGGGAGCACAGGGTCCAGGCCCAGACAGAGGCCAACTTAGGTGAATTCAGTCATAGAAACATAGAGTGTTAGAACTGGAGAAGATCTTTCCATCATATCTGAGGGGCCGGCAGCTGATAGATGCTGATGGATGAGGACGGCAGCTTCACCCTGATTGGCTGCCAGAGGCTCCGGGAACAGTCAGTTCACCTTTTCCCATCCCAAATCATCCTCCAGAAAAAGATTAATCTAAAACAATAGTTTACTTAATCTTCTTTAAAATTCAAATACAGACAAAAGGTTTAGGTTTGTTAGCCCTTTATCTCTTAACGATATTTTGACTCTGATCAGACGTTACCAAATTTTAAACCCCTAGTCCTGGGAGAGAATGGGGACTCTCATGAGAGATATGGGCTCCTGGGTACTGAGGAAGAAAAACGGGTAAAAGGTGGACAAGTGGACAGGGGCCCAAGACTCTGGGTTTTAGAGGAAAATTTGAATCTAGTGCTGTCACATGCTTGGGTGTTTGACCCCCATTTTCGTCCCGGACTCTTTTTGTCCAGATTTGTCTTTTGAAGTTGGGACTCACCTACCTTGCAGGGTTGTTAAAAGAATTAACTGAGATGAGGTACCAGGCACAGGTATTGGTTCTCTTCCATTCCTTTCCTACTTGACCTGGTTTCCCTTCCAGCCGGTCCTAACTCCCCTACATAATGCTGACCACCTTGTTGTCCACCTAATGTTGATGGGCTCTGTCCAGTGACAGTGGAGGATATAGATTTAAATTTGCTTTTCCTTCCTGGCAGCGATTTCTCTCTTGGGGAATAAGAAGAGAAGAAAAGAGAGGCTAAGGCTCTGTATTATCTGTTGAGTGGGTAATGGAACAGTGATGGAGTATTCCATGGCCAACAGGCTACCACTCTGATGATTGGTCCTTCTGCCTCCACCCAGCCCTTCCAACCTGGGAAGTGCCTTGACCACCGGCCAGGAAACCTGAGCTCTGGTCCAGCCTCTACCACTGACTTGCTAAGCAATCCTCAGCGTCCTATTTATCCTCTGAGAACTGCATTTCCCAATGTAAAATGGAGACAGTAATACATCCCCATCCTCCATACGGCCCATCACACAGACAATCATAAAGGTCACACCAGACAACATATTTTAAAGCTAAAAATGCTTTATAAGCATAAGACCTTATAACTGTTATTTTTATCTGGATGGCTTGAGGGAAGAAATGAAAACAATTTGGGAGGAGGGTACTGACTTCAAGAGGAATCTGCCCTTATGAGCCAGAAGGAAGAAAGGAAGGATGGGTTGGGGCAAATTCCACCCCATGTACTGACAAACTGGTATTTCTACATGTGCCTGGAAGAGTTGGGAGGATCAGAAGAAATGTGTATATTTATAAGATAAGCAAAGAGAAAAATGCCACCATAAAAACCGAGGGGGAGGGATAATATAATAAAACAATACAGAGTGTCCTATAACCACGGGAACAGTAACAACGCTAAAACTGAAATCGTTTATTAAGTTTAAACAACAGTAAATCTGTCAGAACACCCATAGAAACTCTCATCTTATGATAGTAAAAAGCCTCTTCCAGGCCTATTGTCCTATACCCTCATTAAACTACAGTTTTATAAGCTAAATTATTGCCAATTCTTGCTCAATCCCCAGAATAAAATCTAGTTAAACTCTTAATTTGGGAGATACATCTTTTGCAAGTGACAGACCCTTAATGGACAGTTCCCGAAGCCTGATGACTGAGGATGCAGAGAACCAAGACACAGAAGGGCTGCCCAACAGTTTGGATTTGGGACCTTATCCAGCCGTCCACGCTACTCTCTTACCAGACCCCCTGGCACCTTCTAACCAAGGAAGAGTGGAACAAGGAAGCTGATGTTTCCCTCCTCCAGCTAAGAGGGTTCAGCTCTCAGGGGAAGTGGAAGTTCAAAGCAACCAGCTTCATTCCCTCTTTAGCAAACTAGGTCTACAGTCCCTGCAAATCCCCATGGCCACCGAGCATCATACATACCAAGCAGTACGTAACCAAGGGATTCAGTATTCTGCTGCTGATTAAGCCTGGGTTCTGAACCACTGACCTGATCCCATTCCTGAACTGATTTACTCTCAATTTTCCTTGCCTCTAAATGGATTGCTTGCTTGTTTTGTTGTCTGTTCCCAACTTGCTACTGACTATAATAGTGGTTTCCCCACCACCGTATCCTGGGGTTCTCCCTCCTGAAAGCCTGTCTCCAGCTGCCAGCCTCCCTGGCCAATGCAACCCCAGGAGCCTCTGTTGGACTCTGCCTCCTGAGAGACTGGCCCTCCTCCTTCCAGGATTGCCAGGTCTAACAGGCAGGAGCCGGACATCAGTACCTGCACAACAGAGAAAGAGGGGCAAGGGGAGTGGGTAGGGATTAGGGTATTGGGAGGGATCTCAGTGCTGCACACTGCCCCAGGCCCTCGGTGCAATGGAGAGTTAGGTATTGGGTAAGTTAATGTCAAGGAGCACACTTTGGATAAAGTTATCCAAGTACCTGTCTGGCTATGACAGCCTGGATTTTTTCCTGTTATCTGATGGACAAACATTTTTGTGGCAGCGTCTCAGGAATGTATTTTTGTTTTCAGTGCCACCCACATACCACGTATCCAGTTTCATAAGCTAAATTACATCTACTACTTGAGAACTGCCAAGGATGAGCTTAAGTACTTGATATCGCCACACGACAGTACATTCCACATGGCTTAGCAGCCCACACAGCAGCCACCACCCCTCTTCCTTGTATCCAAACCCTGTAGCCCCACTTCCTCCTCCTCCACAGCCTCCCATCTCACCCACACACAAAGGGAAGGTTCTTTCCTGGCCCATCCCCCCACTGCAGGCCCAGCTCAGGCCTGAATTAACCTCGCCTGAAAGCCTGATCAGACCTCACCTCTTCCCTGGAGCCTCCCCTGGCTCCTCCATGTTCAAAGTCCTCTCTCTCACCCTTGACATCCCCAGGCACTTTGCTTCTAGCCTCGTTATAGCACAGATCCTTGTCTACCTAGCATAGCCAAAAAAATTATCAGAAGAGAAACTAAGTAACTGGTGTGAACACTGATTTCCCTACATCCACCTCGGGACAAAGGAGCCAACATTGCTTTTTTTTCAAGATCCAAGTTTATCTTTACACACATACATGCACATATGTGCACAGACACACACACACACAGAATTTATATTTCAGATCCACTAAGGAACATAGAGCTGGGGTTGCTGAAAAGGGGACATGGATTTGAGTGCTGAGAGGGGAGAGAGAAGCCACCGACTTGAGGAGAGTGAAGTTTCCTTTGAGACTGGTGTTAAGGCGAGATGGCAGTGGCCTCACTGAGAGGCAATGCCCTGGGTGGGTGGGGATAGGAGATCTGTTTGGGGCTGTTGGGTGGATGGCTGTGGTCACTGGGGGAGGTACCAGAGGGCTATCCCTGTGACTCCCCCAGAACACGAGGACTGAGAGGCAGACGGACAGGATCATTCTCAACAGTGCCACTGTGAAGGCAAAAGGACAAATGTGAAGATGGACAAATCATGGCCCGAGGACCTGGCTCTCCTGGGCCTGGGGTACCCAGGATTCATCTATGATCTCATAGAGTAGGGAAGGAACCCCAGTAATGACTGGGATTTAATTTCCCACCAAACAGGCAGATGGAGACTCAGAGCAGATAAATTTTGATCTAGAAAAGTAAAGGATTATGACATGGATTGTATTAAACGTTCCTACCTGCCACATTTGTGTTAAATCACTCGGGGGCATGCTTGCTTTCCCCACTGGATTGGAAACCCTTGGAATCAGGGGTCTTGTCTCTCTCATCCCAGCCTTTTGCACCCCACCCCAAGCTTTCCTAGTCGAAATTATTGAAAGCAGTCCCTGAGGAGGCAAAATAAAACCGAAGGAAATGATGCCATTTCACTGGCAGTTTGCAAACCACAACTGTAAAAGGCGAGTGGTTGGGTCATCTTTCCATAAATCCCCAGTTCTGCTGGAAAAGCAGACAAAGGCAGCTGGGGAGCCAGGCCACTGCTTTGTTTTTGCAACTCTTTCCATTGCAGTGCCTTTTATATATGCAGCCCGGGTGGAATGCATCATAAAAGGTGACATTTTATCACAGCAGTTTGTAAATTTTACAGAAGCAAGCTCCCTGTAAATCACCGGGCTTATTCCCTGGCTGACTTTATTACAGCAAATCCAGCCATGGATAAACTGTACGCCAGTTTCCTTGAAATTTATCTTTTTTATTCAAGCTGAATTGAGTCCTTTTAATATTCTTCTCTCTTCTAATGATAAGGAATAATGATAACCTTATTTTCTATTCAGACAGCTTTAAGGACTCTCATTTCTCTGGAAATGCAGCTCCTATTCAGGGCCTCTTTTCTCCCAGAGCCATTTACAATTTGTTGTGTCAGAAAACATGGGTACCTCCCTGTGCCAAGTCTTTTAAGTCCCTGGAACCTAACTTATTTTTATTCCTCATTTTCCCATAGTGTGTCTGCTTCCTTGGGCCCAGGGCTTTTCCCTCCTGTGACAGCTGCACTGAGACCCATATATTTAGGGTTAATACAGCTATGTGGAATTGCTTGTCTACCCACCCTCCTGTGATGTCCATTACATGTTGCTATTGAGCACTTGAAATGTGGCTAGTCCAAAGCGAGATGAGCTGTATGTGTAAAATACACCTCTAAAATCATCAAAGATTCAGTACAAAAAAAAAAAAAGATGGTAAAATACCTCATTAATAATTTCTATATTGCTTACATGTTGAAATAATAATGTTGATACTTCGGTTGTATTAGGTTAAATAAAACATATCAAAATGAATTTCGCCTATTTCTTTTTAGTTTTTTAATGTGGCTACTCGAAAACTTAAAATGACATTTCTGGCTTGCGTCATATTGCAGTTGAACTGTGCTGTTCTGAGCACATCCTCTCTCCTTGCTAGATGAAGTCTCAGCTCCTCCAAGAACGTGAAACCGAGTGCTCCTAAAACCGAGTTCCCCCGCCGAGTTTATGATTAACCTCTCTATCCAAAATGTTATCCCCTTTCTTGTTGCCTCTGACCTCAATCCTGTGCTAACTGAACAATAATCAAACAGAGTCAGAGGACTAAAATTGCCGTGGTCAATAACATTATGTCTGTATGTTAACATACAGACTCAGGTTGTTTCTCCAGGGCAAGGTGAGCTACCAGACCCCCTAGATCATGGGCCACCAGACCAGAGACTTGTAAACCTTAGGCATTCGGGCTCCCAAAACTATGATTAAGAAATGTTACAAGAAGATGATTAATCCCAACTTCTTAGTTCTTCCCCTTTATAAAAACCTGTCACTCAAAGACCAATTCGGAGTGGATCCAAGACTTGTCTCCCACTCCCTTGCTTGGCACCCAGCAATAAACCCTTGCTTTGCTGCAAACACCTGCCATCAGAGTTTGGCTTTCTGTCCCATGGGCACACGAGCCCTTTTGCTCAGTAACAAAGGCTTCTCCGGCCTCTCTCATCACCACCTCCTCTTCCTTCTTTGGCTTCTATTTCATTAAGAGTGGAGATCTCATCATTCAGCAAGCGACTGTTAATTTTGTCATCCCAAGTCCACAGGTTTCTCCACATAAACCCTGAGGTTCATGAGAGTTAGGGAACTGAATTCTCATTATTGCCTTTGATAGTTCCTAGTGCACAATAAGGTACTCAGAGAATGGATACGGGAACAGATGCATGACAGACAGTTCCTGAACCTTACTGGCATGGGGCCAGGTCACAGAAGTCAGGAACACAGCTATTTACCAGATTACAATCTTGAAAGGAGGGTCGCTGTCCTGATTATCGTCATATCCTCTAGAGAACCTAACTGAATGCTGCAGACAGAGAAGTGTTTGGGTGGATGTGTACTCAATTGACTGAGGTCATACTGCACCAGAGGAATCCAACCCGAGGTGAAGGGTTTTCATCAGGCCAAAAAGCCAAGGCAGCCCCAGAACTGGGCTCTCAGGACAGCAGCCAAAGCCACGGATTAACTCCTTGACTAATACTACAATAGCTTTCTCTCTTCTCTAGACTATTCGGTATACTCTTACCCAAACTGTCTTCCCAGAACAATGCTTTTATCACATCCCTACCTCATTCAAGAGTCTACCATGACTCCCTGTTGCCACAGGACAGGGTCTGAACCCTTCAGTGTGTCAGTTTATCACCCTGGCCTCATCTTACACTCCCCAGTATGTTCCTTCCAGTTAGTCTCCTGCCTGTTCTAGAAATGGCCCAGGATATGTGTCCAGGATGATCTGTCTTCCTAAATTAGCCTCCTCCTTCTTCTATCTCTGCCCATCTGGGACTTCTGCCTCTGCCTAGAATCTCAGTTAAAACTACACCAGGTTCTCCATGAAGCCTTCCCAGCTTCCCAGCCCATTCCCATCTTCCCATCCCTGAACACCTACGATACCCACCTGGAATCCCTATTGAGTTCAGCATATTGACATCATGTTGCCGCAGCCAGATGGAAAGCCACTCATCTATAGGAACTGTAGCTCATAAACACTTGCAGAGGGCTAGACATGTCGTAATGCTGAGTAAGTTTAGGCAAAATCGAATTAAACCAGTTAAAATATTACTAACCCCCAAATGGTAATATCTAGTGTCTCCACATGACTAGTGGGGAAGGAGGTGAGCCCTGGAAGTAGTACAAACACCGGCAGTGGCTCATCCTACAGCACCCTGGAGGGGAAGAACTCTGTCTTATGCCTGAAGAGGGGAACAAGCAAGACTAAAAAGGGAGCCACACTTCGGAGGACCTTTGGTGACTGCGACCCTGAGGCCACTCTGAGCTTTTTCTAGGGCCACAGCAACCCCAGTGGAGTCTTTGAAACTTAAAACCATAAGCAGTCAAATAAATTACCTAACCTGATCCCTCATTTTATACATGTGAAAACAGAGATGTAGGACAGGGGAAAATGACCCTGCCTGAGGGCCCAGGAATAAGTGGTGATAGGAATCAACCCTGACTGCCAACCTGGTGTGAGGGTCTTTTCCCTCTTACACACAAGAGTCCTGAAGGCTGGTCAAAGAACGAGCTGTTTCAGTACCACCAAGGTAGCTCTTCTAAGAAGACAGAGTATGGGATCCCCATCTACAGAGACTCAGAATCACTAGAGCCGAGTGAAGCTGGGAATCAGTATTTTTTCTCAGTTCCCCAAGTGACTGTGACACGTTGCTAAGTCTGAGAGTCACTGAGCTCACTTGCTTTTGCTGGGCCTTCCTGGGACTGATGGTCCAGGAGTCCTGCACTTTCAGGGAACCCCTGCTAGTGAAGGGAGTACCAGAAGATGAGGGTTGAAACAACCCTGCCCACGGCTCACTGGCCAGTCTCTACCCCCAAGACCACAGGTGTGGTCAGGAGAAGGTAGGGCTGGGGCAGGGAGGGGAGGAGAAGGAGGCCAGGGGAGGGGCAGCACCTCTGCCCAGCCCGATGAGGCTATTTCCTGGTATTGACTTCCCACTGTATATGCCATGTGGTTAAAAGCTAAATACCTTAATCAGGAGAGCAATGAATAAACACTGGAAAAAACCATTAAAAGCTATTAGGTTCTCCAGCAAATCTGCTCCTGGGCATATATTTGGACAAAACTATAATTCAAAAAGATACATGCACCCCTATGTTCATAGCAGCACTATTCACAAATAGCCAAGACATGGAAACAACCTAAATGTCTAAATGTCCATCGATAGATGAATGCAGAAAGAAGATGTGGTACATATATACGATGGAATACTACCCAGTCATAAAAAAGAACAAAATAATGCCATTTGCAGCAACATGGATGCAACTGGAGATTATCTTACTAAGTGAAGTTAGTCAGAAAAGGACAAATACCATATGATATCGCTTATATGTGGAATCTAACATATGATACAAATGAACCTATCTCAGAAACAGAATCATGGACATAGAGAACAGACTGGTGGTTGCCAGGGGGAGGGGGCTGGGGGAGAGATGGAGTGGGAGGTTGGGGTTAGCATATATAAGCTATTATATATAGAATGGATAAACAACAAGGTCCTACTGTATAGCACAGGGAGCACTATATTCAATATCCTATGATAAACCATAATGGAAAAGAATATATATTAAAAGAGAATGTATATATTTGTATAACCAAATCACTTTGCTGTAGAGCAGTAATTAACACAACATTGTAAATCAACTATACTTCAATAAATAAATAATAAAATAAAAGCTATTAGGTTTTGGAAATTACAGAGGATTACATGGCCTGGAAAATTCAGAGAACGTTACAGAGCAAGAAGAGAACTCTGTGAACTTTCCAACATGCTTCTGTATACAAGGTACCTTGTCTTCCAAGGGGCTCTCGTCAACTGGATCCAAGCTGACCACATACCCCGCCTGCCTGCTCCGCAAGACACCTCAACTGAAAGCACTGCATAGTTATTCAGGGCCTGCGGGCTGCCTAGGGTATTATTTCCACGTGTCAGTCAACAGGCCTGAAATACCTTGACCATAGTGTGGTGGACAGACTGAGGACTTGGAATGAGAAGGAATGAGTATGGATTCTAGCTCTTTTGCTTATTATCAGAAAGATTTATCCTTTCTGATCTCAGTTTTCTCAGCTGTAAAATGGAAAAGAAAAAAAAATCCTGCCTCTGATATAATATGCTCAGAAACATCAGTTCCTTTTCTGGATTCTTTTTCTAGGTAAACAGCATTTGCAGAGATTCACATGTATGTACACACATACCCTGATCACTAAAAATTATCTAGAACTTTTCCTCTTAAAGTGTGACCCATGGCCCAGCAGCATCAGTATAACTCAGGAGCTTTTTAGACATACAAATTCTCAAGTCCTTCCCCAGACCTACTAAATAAGGTTCCTCAGGTATTTCTCATGCATGTTAAGCTTTGAGAAGCCCTTCTCTAGAAGACTGATTGGAGCTGGAAGTGGGACATAGCTGAAGAGGCTGGGGGCGCATTTTAATCCTGAGTTTAGGGGATCAGAATACAGTCCGCAGCCTTGGCTTCCTCAGCAACCTGCTTTTAATCTAAGGGGCCTGTGAAGGACTGAGGTACCAGGCTAACCAGGCCACAGACCAGTGTGATCCACTCTACTCACCACTGCATCCTGACCTTAAAATAGCTGAGCCCTGGGGGTGATAGTCTCCTTGCAAGGAAATCAGGTCACACTGTATGTGTGCTTTTGCATCCAATGAATGCCAGGTTTTAGTATTAGCTCAGATAGGAAGATGTACCTACCCTACAACTGGAAAGAATGGGTGCCTGATGCGTGATGCACCCTTGATGAACTAGTTCTTGAAATATGGGAAGGAATTAATAAAATAGAAAGGAGATGAGGGAAGGCACTCCAAAAGCAGGGGAAAGCGAGAATGAAGGCCATGAGAAAGACGATGCAGAAAGGAAAAGACAGCACTGCGAAGTCAGTTATGTCCAAGCAGAGGATTAGAGATGGGGAATTGTAGAAGGCAGACAGAGAGAGAAGGGCCTTGAATGCCAGGTAAGAAGTTTAGATTTTATCCTATAGTTCACGAGGAGCCTCAAACGTTTATGTGTTTTTGTTTTTTTATTAATTTGTTTATGGGAAAGATGTTGTCTACATATATGTTGAGAGATAATCCTTCATGAGTCTGATGTTTATGCACATCTCAAACTATCTCTTCCAGAATGTTCGACTAGCAAACAACTTTGGAAACTAGAGACAGTGTATCCCTCCACGTCCGAGGAAGGACCTGTTTCCTGACCAATATGGGAAAGTTTAAAGACCCCTCTCCAGAGACATTCCAGGGTAGTAGAGGTAAAGACTTCTTCCCAACCTGAAAAAGACTGGTTTACTAAAGAAAGATCTAAAGAGACTAAAGAGAGGTCTCTTTCTTTTGGAAGTGAAGGATGGGCAAGTTGCCAGAGGCCCTATGTAAGATCAGAGCTTCCTTATTGTGGAGTTCCTCTCCTGTAATGCACCCTACCACATGCGCAGTTACTATCTGGCCCTCACCGTATCACCACGTGCAGATTGGGGCTTGGAGAACTAGAGCTAAGAAGCTGCAGGTTTGTCTGTACATAATGAACTGTCTTTGTGTCTGACCCAGAGGTCTTTGGTTTTCTGTTAGTACACACACATATACACAGAGGACACGCAATGGCAGGATGACTCGTTAGCTTGCATGTAGAATAAAATCTCAGGCCCTTCACTGTTTCTGACCTAACATAGTGGGCTTAAAATAATTAAACGGAAAATACAATGCCCTTGATCCAGGGTAGACAAAATATATGATGTCCTGTTCATCAAAACCAGATGATAAAAGAATTTCATATAATTTGATGCACGTCTATAGACAGTGATTAAACTTCCTAGCTATTGTTCTCATCTGGTCAACAAAATTTAGGGTTGGTAAACTTGTTGCCACAGAACAATTCTGAGTAGTTCAGCCCTGTGCAGAGATATAACACCCAATAGGCTTTCCCAATACCAAAGAAGTGGCAGGCATTGTTTAAAGTGTGAATTAGAAGTGTTAGCATGATATTAGGAATGGGAATTAAGGTAACTAGAGCTTCAGAGAAGTGGTCCATTTAGAAATCCAGTCTGAACTTGAATAACTGTATGTAAAGACACTGAAGAGTCTCCTTCATTGATACTACAGTTCATCGTTCAATTAAAGAAAACTTTCTAAGGCAGTTTAGTATGGAATGCAAAGTGCAGGGAAGCATAGACAAGAAATTTAAAATTAGAGTGTTGAAAGAAGAGAAGCTGAATAGAAACTAGAAATGTCTCAAATTTTTTCCATTTCTTAGTAAGGAGAGATGAGGTAATAAAAATCATACTATACCATGGCTGTAGTTCTGCCTATAAGCTATATCTAAGTTAAGTCCTCTGTAAATTGTATATCCATTCCACAGAGGGGTTCAGTCGTCCAAACTGAATCCTTTTAGCCAATCCTAAGGGAAGAGCACTCTTTCCACCAACTGTAAGAGAAAGTCCTAAAGCAGATCAACAAACATCTCAGTTAAGAGTTAGCAAATGGTAACCAGTGGAGACATAAAAAAGCATATTTCAACTTGTGTTACAAGAACATAATAACTAATTTATACACCATAGCTCTGGATCTACCACCAACCTGCTCTACCCAAAGCCACGAAACTCCTTCCGTTATACAATAAAAAGCTCCTTGACACCCAGTATCTCCTCCACTGCCCTAACAACTTCACCCCCTCTATTCTCATCTCAAGTCCCCAGACTATCGTCCCACACACTGCATAAGGCAGAGCCAGTTCACCCTATGCTTTTCCTCTTCATCCCAAGTTTTCATAATTCACCCGAGAAAGCGTCATCTTAGTTCAACAAATGCAGTTCTTGCCTCCTCCTATCTTTCAGGAAAAGGGCTGTTTGGAATTTGGGTTGTCAAATCTAGTCTCAGATGTATACTGAGAAGCATGGACATCCAGATCTCCTCCAGGAAAATGTCAACATAAGAAGGGTCTGCTTTACTCCTAGAGATATATCCACGAGGATAGATGGTTCCCCAACTCCCATCAGTCCCCAAGGACAACACTAGCCATAAGTAATAAGAGTGATTGGAAAGGGCACTTGATGGGAAGTCAAAAAACATTGCATTCTAAAAATGGCTCCGTTGCTAGACAACTTTGAACTTTACACAAACCACTTGACTTCTCTGGGCCTCAGTTTCATCTGAAAAATGAGGGTGTTTCATTTAAAAGCTACATCTGTAAAAATAAGAGGAGTAGTGACCTACACGAAGAAAATGGAAGGGCATCCCCCAAACCTCCTATATCCCCAAATAATAATAGGAAATAAAACCTAACACAAAGATATGCTTTACAACTGTCTTTGGTCTTTTCCATACCCTTTGTCCATTTGACCCTGACAACTAGATAAACTAAAAGAACCACTTTTTAGGTACATATCCCAGGTGAGGAAACAGAAAAATCACAAGACTAGTCAAAGGGAGAACTTGCACCCAAATTAAGTATACACTAACTCCCAGCCTAGGGTGTTTCATCTACCTCTTAGGGGTTCTAAGTTCTAAGGAAGTCACAACCCTCAAGTTCTAAGGAAGGGGAGCATTAGAGCCATATCATTTTGCTTCAACCTCGAATGTGAGTCACTATTTATGGTTTTCTACTCCACCAACACGGCGACTACACCCAGCTCCTAACCCATTCACACAGCAATAGGACATGCTATTCTTTAGAACAGAACAGGAGCAGAAGATTCCCTTTGAAGCTTTCGGGGTGCTCTCTCTGGAGGACCATTCTTGCAAATCTATTTGAAAAGACTAGGGATGTCACAAATCTGGAGCATTTCCATCATCTTGGAACCCTTGTAATAAATTTGTCAAATGATAAAAATATTATGCATCTAAAATTTTGGATGCAAATAAAATGTATATAAAATACCTGGAAAATTAGCCAAACTCTACTTCCAACAACTAATGATGTGACTTCAGTGTGATTCATGTAGCAGTATTCTGGGTTTCCTTTTCTAGAATTCAAATCACTCTTCTCAAGCCTGCCAGCTTCGATTTTATATGCTCTAAATTGAAACCAGCATTTCTCTCCTTTCATTTCTCAGACCCTCGACTTGATTTTTGAGTCACAACTACTTTTTCTTAAAGTGTGAAGGAAATTTATTTTAACTCTGTGACCCTCCACAAAAAAAGATGTTTGATTGGAAAATAAAATACAATGTTATTTTTATCTAATAGGGAAAAACGGTGTTGTTAATAATTTACAGGAATAAAAAAACACCCATTCAATTATGGGGTAAAGTGAATGTCTTAAATGTTCTGTGTGTAGATTTAGAACAACTTTTTGATAAAATAGAACAAAGACTCTAAAGTGGCACTGCATTTTCAAGTCTATAATTTCAAGTCTATAATTTCAAGTCTACAAGATGTAGTTACTTAATTACACATTATTGGTACCTAATTACAGAGATGTGCACTAATTTTGTAATTCTGCTTAATTACACTAATTAAGCCAATAATCAACCCACAAAAAAATACCAAGACTTTTGTATGAAGAAAATCCTTAGTAAACTGGATTATACGTAGCAAGAAATAGCCTTTAAAAGCAAAGCTATTTCTCATACTTGTGCCACCCACAGCATCCCAACCTGTAACTACTGCCCCAAAATGTGACTCTACACAGATCCACTTCCAGTGTAGACTCAGTCATGGGTTGAGAGAAACAGTGGCTTAGAACAAGAGAAGGAAACTTTGAGATCTACTTCTACTCTCTATCTTTATAATCAAGGGAAGTTGAGCCCCTGTGAAGCTACCCAACTTGTCCAAATTACACAACTAGTGAATGGCAGAAAGGGACTTGGAACCCAGTTTTCTTGGAATCCAGTTTTCTGAGTTCTCAGTTCAATGTCCTTTTCCTTCACTAAGTCTTCAGGCAGGAAGCCTCGGATTCTTCCGGTCTGAGATTTTGATGTCTCTGAAACCAGGGCAAGTGAAGATATTAATCTGAACACATCGTGTCCAAGATCCTGCTTTCTCTGTTTAACTCAGTGTTATCCATCTGAGACTAGATTTGACAACCCAAATTCCAAACAGCAGCACCTTAAATAGATAGGGATTTTTATTTTCCTCAAGTAACGTTAAGTCCAGGCGAAATAGATGAGAGCTCCACAAAGCCTATCTAGACTCAGGCACTTCTAGCTTTCTGCTCTTCCATTCTTAGGATATGAACTTTGTCCTTATTCTCTCAGGATAGCTGCTGAATCTCCATCCATCATGTCTGTATTCCAGGCAGCAGGAGAAAGTCAAAGGGGTAGCAGCAAGAAGTGGTGGAAGCACTTAATATAAGCAATATTAAGGAAGTAGCGTTTTCCCAGAAGGCTTCAGCTTACTTCTTATGAGCCAGAACTTTGTTGCATGGATACCACTTGCTGCAAACTAGACTGGGAAATGAGGTTCTTTAACTGAGCACGTGCCACTGAGCACAAACCAAACTGAGGTTCTATAGGAAGAAACAAAGAGAGTATAAATATGACTAGGAAACCAACAGTGCCACATTCAGTCAGTCTGTCCTTACAGGTGTTATATATAAAGAAAGGAAACAAAGATAAAGAGATGCCAGCCCTGGTATAATGGAAAGGATACTATGTTAGAAATCAGGGAAGCTGGGCCTCCATTTCTTCCCCTAAAAAATAAGAGGGCTGGACAAGAACAGTGAGGCCTAAGATTTTTTAGCAATAGAATCTATCTTTCAAAGGGGCTCTTGTGTAGAAACCCTAACTATAAAACAGGTCAAGGCAAAGCTGCTTCTCTCTTGGTGAAGCTGGATGAGGAAGCAGGGAGGTGGCCTGTGGTGGACACTGCCATGTGCCACCCAGAATCCTTTTAAGGAAGAACTTGATGCCACAGCTGCTGGACCTGAGGATAACAGACAGCCTTCAGCTGCAGCTTCAGGGATGGCCTCAGCTGCAGAGAGGTCCCTCAACCAAGATCACACTCCCTTCCCCGGGCAGCCCACATTCAATGATGGCCCAGACATCTTTGCCCAACTCAGGACAACTACGAAGGACCATTCGAGCTCCAGACCCCTGAGCAGTTGACTGGCACCATTGTTGGGCTGCATCACAGCTCGACTTCTCCCCCTGCCCACGCCTGCTTTCCCACACCCCAACATAGGGATCCATCCCAAGGCTGCTCCTTAATAAACATCCTCCACTTTAAACTCTAGCTCTCTGGGTTGGCTTCCTGGGAAACCCAACTGGCTACAAAGAGGTCAGCAGATTGTCCTTCAGTCTCCCCCTCTACCTACCCACAACAGCTCCTGCCTAAGCTAAACCCTAGTGCTCCGTGGAACCCAGTGTGAAAACCACTTCGCTGATTCCTCCAAAAGTTCAAATGCAACAACGCTACAAATCTAACAGGGGAAGGCCAGAGCGCTGAAGAAGTCCAGGGAGAGCTAGAAGCTGAGATGGCCAATCTGGGAGGACTTCCTGGGGAAGGTGAATTAGAGCAAAGAAATGGAGGCGCAAGAAATAACAAGCTGTACCTGAAAGGAAAAACCATATATGGAAGGATGATAATTCTAACCTCAGTAACTCCTGACACCTGCAGTGCACTTTAGTGTGTATGAGATAGCTTAATACACAGCCATCAGCTTCACAAATTATGGAGAGGTAATACAGTGGCCACTGCCCATTTGTTTTGTCTTGTATTTGACCACCCAGCGTCCAAAAACCTTCCTGTTGAGGGGATTCTCTGGGACTTTTGGAAGACACCATAGAAGCCAAAAGAGCGGACGTTCTTTCTTCCTGCTTTCACCGGCTTGGGCCTAGCATAGGGTCCAGATGCAGCGATCACATGCTCCTTCCTGGGCCTTTGAATCTGTGAGGAGTGACTCACAGACACAAGAGACAGCTGACAGTCATTCAGGGGCAGCAGTGAGTGAAGAGCACCAGAAGGCGGGTGCGACATGGGCATCCTCACCAGAGGGCTCCCGGCTACGACCTGGGCTGGGATCTCTGCTTCGTGGCCCTTCCTGGTTTCTGCCACTTTCCCCATTGATTCTAGGAGCTCCCTACATCCTCTAATACACTGCTTTTCTGCATCCATCAGCCAAAAGTCTGTGTCTGTTGTTTTCAGCAGAGAACTCTAACAGGTACAGATAGGTTTTGAAACCCCTTTTTACAGATAAGGAAAACTAGATCCAGGAAGACTGACATTTTCCCAGGACCCCACAGCTAGCATGTGGCTAATGCTTTATCCATGACACTCAGTTTTCAGAATTACCAGTAAGTAATGTCTTATGAACAGCCTGTGCAGCTGTCACTGCTCTGACTTCTCTTCTGAAAACGAACACCTTTTTGATTGTAGGTTCTGCTATCAGATTTAAACAACTAATATCCAATTCTATTAAAAATTGATATTGTCAGGAATATATGTAATCTAACTTCTTGGCTAATTAGCAGCCTGTTTTCTCTCAGATACTTGTCAAGCCTCTAGGGAGGGCTTCTCCAGGAAGGATAGAGTTTTTGAGAAGCCTTTGCAGTAATTACAGTGCATCGTGCATATTCATGGCCTGGCTTCCTTCTTTGGAGAGGCCAATCAGAAGAGTGCTGATGGAAATCTCTCCCCTGATCAGCCAGAGAAAGTCACTGCCTGGGACGCCTGGCCTATGTTGTATGTTCTTACAAGAAATAGGGTCCCCTGTTCCCATCCCTGGCCAAGAGGCAATTGCAGACCAGTTCACAGCCTGAGGCTGAGAGGGTGCAGAGGGTTACCCCAGTGGCTGCCTTCCAGTTATTGTAAGGCAGAAAGGGATCCTTTGAATCACAGAATCTCAAGGATAAGATGGACTCTAACAATCACCTTGAGAATTACAACCAACGTTCCCTGACTCGATTCCACCCCTACTAACCCTTGCCCAGCTAGATCTGAATAGCACTGGAAATGCACCCGTTCCCACCTTTGCAAAGCTCCATCCATCAGAAAGTTCGTGTTTATTTTGATTCCAAATTTGTCTGCCCACAGTTTCCACACATTGGGGTCAAACAATCCAATTATGTTTTTCACATGAAAATTAAGTCTCATCCCATATACCATGTGTCTTTGAATATTAGTGGAATCCTTTCCCCCACCTCTACCTACAGACTTGCAGTTTGTCCTTACAACCCAGCTCGAGCTCCTGCAGGAATCTAGTGACGCTGTCACCACCAGCATCATCACCAGGCTGTGCTCCCAGCGTCCTGTGTTCATAACGTCATCACAGTACGTATCGGGCTGCAGCCCCCCGATTTCTAGTCTAGCCCCACTAGACTATGAGCTCCTTGAGGGATGGGTCTATTACTACAGATATCCCCAGCATATAGCCATATGAATAAATAATGTCAAATAAATAACTTTTTAAAAAAATGACTAATAAGGGTCGCCTCTGAGACTTCTTCAGGCTTCTTCTTTCCCGTGTATGGTGTTGAATTTTCTCACTGCCCCAGGCATCCTCTACAGGCAGCCATGTGAATCTCCCAGTCCCCCAGCTATAGGGAGTTTGATCAGTCAAGGGCCCCAGCTGCTGCCTCAGAAATCCACTCCCATGTTTGCACTAAGACCACACTCCCACCAGGCTGCTCTCAGCCAACGATCAAGTGCGTTAGGAATATTAAATCCTGGCAAAACACAGGGTGCTCAGACAGCTGACTTCGGCTGGAGGACTCCCTGAGGCCCTTGCCAACCCTTCCTTAGCCTGCATGACAGTCTAGAATGCTTCGACCCAACCTTTCTCCCCTCTCTCCTGCAACTGGGGTAAGACTTATATTGTGGTCTGATGGCTCTCCCAGCCTTCCCTGACTCTCTCCCTATTATTCTCCCAAGGAATTTCCCTTAATAAAATTATTACATGTTTAACCTCATTTTGGCATCTAGTTCTCAGAGGTCCCAGATTAACACATCCATCCAATTCTACATGTACATCCTTCATCTATACATAACAGCTCTATAATCAGAACAGCACCACACAATCATCTCCTTCTTCATTCTAGGAACTATGCTTTCATTAATACAACCTAAATGGAACAAGGAGGGACATGTGGACAGCAGGATCTTAAGAACACTAATTGGGTGACTCTGGAGTGGCCTGGATGAGCCAACCACTCAACTCATTCAAAAGTGATTGTGAGTAAACAGCCAGTTATACATATTGACTAAGTGACCCAGTTGCAAGATACTTTATGCTGAATTTGGTACCGAACCAGTGCAGCTATAAGACACAGGTGAGGGCTTTCCTGGCGGCGCAGTGGTTAAGAATCCGCCTGCCAGTGCAGGGGACACGGGTTCGAGCCCTGGTCCGGGAAGATCCCACATGCCGTGGAGCAATTAAGCCCGTGTGCCACAACTACTGAGCCTGCACTCTAGAGCCCGCGAGCCACAACTACTGAGCCCGTGTGCCACAACTACTGAAGCCCACGTGCCTAGAGCCCGTGCTCCGCAACAAGAGAAGCCACCGCAATGAGAAGCCCACACACCGCCACAAAGAGTGGCCCCTGCTCGCCGCAACTAGAGAAAGACACGCGCAGCAACGAATACCCAACACAGCCAAAAATAATTAATTTTTTTAAAAAAGACACAGGTGAGGGCTGCGTGCGCAACATGGTCTGTGAAAAAGGGAACAAGTGTGGCACAAAGCAGGAAAAGGGGGGATGCAGACAAGATATTGGGACAGATTACACAGCATTTTTTCAAAATTGAGGACTATCGCGCATCATTGCTTATTGCTCACTGCAGGTCTCAGGTTGAAAGAGTCCTTGCTCCCTTCAGAGTCTTTGCCCTGTCTCCAAATTCTCCTCAGCCCACAGTTTAAAATCACAGGGCCTCCTCACTAAGCCAGCCTCGTCAGCTCATGTTTAATAAAGTCTAAAAACCATCCTGTGATTGCTAAGGAAAGTGCCTGCAAAGTAGCCCACCCTCCTCTCCCTGAGCGGAGGTCCAGGTGGAGGGCTGCCACGAGAAGCCTTCCCCACTGAGCTCCCTGGGGTTTGCAGAGAAGAACAAAGGCTTGGCCAGATCTGCAAGATGATGAGCTGGCTCCGCCACCCACGCCTCCTGGCTTGCAGGAGCCATCACTCGGACGGTGGTCTAGTTGCTTGTGAGCGTCTAGCCCGCTGCGGACTTTGAGCTCAGGAAAGGGACGGGCAACTCATGTGACCACAGCACCCCACATGGCTTTGTGGATCTGAAAGCACTCACATACTCAGGTGGGAAATGTCTCTGACCACAGGTCATGTTATTAACCACTTCTTTCACCCGGTCTCCTGACACTCTCGATGCTCCTGCAGAGAGAATCTTCCAGGGCTCTGGGCCACTGAAGGACTTCGAGGTGGGTCATCCTCCTGAAACATGCCACCAGGGACACAGCCGTGAGATATCCAGAGCAGCTTCTAGCACAGACTTGGAGACCAAGGCGATAATCAGGCCGTTTCTTCTGAGCGAGAATCGGCACTGGTTTCAGGCAAGCTGAGATGGAGGAAGAGAGCACCCGGGCCCCACGGCTGGAAACAAGGAGCCGGAAGCTTTGTGAGCTGAAGATCAGACTGCTTAGTACAGCCCCCTCCCCAAAACTCTATGACAGGACGGGGGGGGTTTCCTCTTCCCGGCACACAAGACGGATGCCAGAGACCAAAGGCTCCTGAGGTGCCTCTCTGCCTGAGGCTGCACAGACATCCAGCGTATCTGTCACTGGCTACAGCCTGCAGTTAACGTCCTCAATGTCAAATCTGGACGCCTTCCTGGCAGTGCTCCCTCCACGGTAACCTTGGGGCAGGTGAACATGCTAGGCATTCCAGGCATTCAGCGTCTTGGAATGATGCCAGAGGAATACCCTCTCTCCAGCTTACTCTCTTTCCTTTTCCCGTTGGGTACATCTAAAATAACGGACAAACCATCGTTCCACGAAAGTACACTAAGACAATCAGTGGAACATGCAACATTACACCTATTTCCAACACTGAGGATGCTGCTGCAAAGACACATGGGAATTCCTGGGATACATCGGCCTGGAAAAGCCATTGCCCTCACCTGCCTCTGAAACAGGCAGAAGCGTGCCGCTTTGTGAGTCAGGGCTTCTCTGCAGACGTGATGTCTGCCTGGCCCGACACATCCCTCACAACATGGGCTCCTCTCTGCTGTAGCTAGCACCTTCTGGCAAATCTAAGAGTCATGCCCCCATGGTGACCAATTTAGCTGCCTATCTTGGTTCATGGCTTTTCATCACAGAACAAATCCGGCCGCTACAGAATGGGTGGGAGAAATTTAATCCCCTTCACGGGAGTGTGCTCTCTTTTCTCTGTTCTTCCCTTCTCTTGTTAGAGTCCCAATATCCACTGGAACCACCAAGGTGTCCACTTCTCCACAGTCTCCTGTTTCACTATATTAAAGTTGTCAATTCTGAGGCATTCTAAGTAATACTGCCCAACCTGTAGTCTCTGCTCGAGGGAAAGGCATAGGGAGCCATGTTTTGTCCCACAAGTGCCTTCCCCACCTGTCCCTTGGCCATAGCTTATGGGGCCAGAGGTGAACTCTTGAACCAAAGACAACCAAACAGCAGGCTGGTCAGCAGCCCATACAAAACACTTTCTATCTCTGAAATTTAAGCTAAGAAACATGGAAAAGACTGCTCCGTCATTAGCAGGAGCCCAAACTTTTAAAATGCCTTAAGGGGCTTCCCTGGTGGCGCAGTGGCTGAGAGTTCACCTGCCGATGCAGGGGACACGGGTTCGTGCCCCGGTCCGGGAAGATCCCACATGCCATGGAGCGGCTGGGCCCGTGAACCATGGCCGCTGAGCCTGTGCGTCCGGAGTCTGTGCTCCGCAACGGGAGAGGCCACAACAGTGAGAGGCCCGCGTACCGCAAAAAAAAAAAAAAAAAAAAAGCCTTAAGGTAGAGTGCAGCCAGGGCATGCTGAAGCCATGTGCAAACCACATAGTTATGAGGAAGAAGAAACTACGAGTAAGAACTAGAGGACCTAGTGACAAGGATGAGGTAGAGCAGTCACACAGAGGGCAGTGAAGATGTCACATGGAGGAGGAGAAACCACGCAGCCCGTAATGGTGAGGATCCCGGTACCTCGACCCTGGGGTGTTTTCCATTCCAGGTGAGGTCCAGGTTCCTGTGGCCTTATCCCTTTTCCTCTTCCCTGGGGCTCTGCTCCTTGTAGCCAGAAGAGCCTTATTAGACACACACACGCCTCCCCCTACGCACACACTCCCATATAACTCATACTCTGTTCTTCTATCCATGTGCTCATATTACACATGCATATGTAAATGCATTGAAACCCATATACACACTCCTAACTGGTGAGATGTGTGCAAGGAGCCAGTTCCCATTCCAGTAATATTATCAGATCAGCTTTAGTGCCTAGATGAATCCAATCTTAACACATAACCCACTGCAACAACCTTCTGACCTTCTTGGTCAAGCACATAAGGCACTGAAGACTTCTTTAAGAATTTACAATTTTAAGAATTAACGAGTTTGCATGTAACTTAAGATGTGTGCTGCTTACGGAATGCATGTCGTTATCTCAATAAACAAATTGTTTTGAAAAAGAATGAATTCAGAGATGTAGAACTTTTAGAAATATCAAAATAACACCTTATATCTGTCTCCCATTTTAAACTTTCCTAGACGATTTCACATTCAGTGTGCTAACAAATCTTGAATTTGGTTGAGTGGCCGATGTGAAACTTGTTTGTAGAACAGAAAAATGGCGACTCTTAGTAAATGCTGAATCACAGACACTCGTAAGCTGTCTCAGGGCCGTGTGCGGAACCGCCTCTCACCAAGCTGATTCATGGCTTCGTGGTTCCTGCTGCAAGTATCGCCTGATACTGCACATCTCAGATGACCGACGACAACTTTGGCAGTGCCACAGCAAATTCCTAACTTCTGTCATCCACCAGTGGTCCTGGAACCACTGGTCTCCCAGGAGCTATGATTCTGCAATGTGTTTTAGACGTGATTGACTACCTGTCACACAGGTAAATGGGGTCGTGCATACATTGAGTTCCCCAGATGAAAGATTCCTGGTTATCACATAATTTTGAAAAATAAAAAATAAATCATTGTCAAGAAAAAGAGAGACGATCCCATATGCTGCTGGCTTTTCTTTTTAAAACTTTTTAAAAATAGCGTTGATTTTGAACTGGGCTTCTGAAAGGTGGGCATCGATATAAGGACTGTGATGCATTTTCCCACCATGGCTTTGTATAAAGATCAGGCCTAAAACGATAGTGCTGTTTGGACTTGGATAGGTGTATGTTTCCCACAGAAGTCCCCTACCCAGTTCCCTCTGACCCTCGCAAAGACTTTGAAGACAACACAAGTACCATCCCCGGTTCACAGATGAGAAAACCAATGACTAAGAGAGCCAGTGTCTTATCCAGAGTCACTCAGCTGGCTCGTGACAGATAGAAACAAGATCCCAGATATCAGGACTCCCACTGAATAAGTACATGGCACTGGCCTCCTCCAACCACATAACAAATTATCTCCAAACCTGGCGACAGAAACCTCAAAAATAATAATAATACAGGAACTACAGCCTGAGGCTAACCTAGGATCAGCACGACTAGCCAGAAGTCTCTGGCTGCAGCAGCAACGTGGCCCTCCGCCGGAAGAGTGCTGACCTTCTAGAACCATCCTCAGCAAGTGTCCCCAGGAAGGAGACTAGATGCTGCCCACCACACACTCGGAGAGTGAGCCTCCTCAAACGTCTCTTCTGCTCCACACATGAGAGGAGAAATGGTTAAACTCTGAGGCCCTGCATAGACTTTATCTTATTACTTTGGAAACATCTGTGATTCACATCCTCATTAGATAAAAACATTGCAAAGGCTTTTAGGGTTTGGGGGGAAAACATCACATTGCAGCAATAATGACACAGAGGAACGTTAGCTTTTCTGTTTGTTCATTCAGTCCAGAGCCAGAAGCAGCAGCAGCTACTATCAATTTACAGAAATTCCTGAATGGCAATCCTGCCACTCAGAGTCGAGATAAATGAGCTCTGTGGGTGCACAGAGATAAGCACAGAGCTGTGAAGTATATGCCTATACATGTATGCTTCTGGCGAATTAAAATTATAGCTTTCCGTTACATTAGTTTTATCTCCTGGCTAATAACGAGGATGTAGTCAGAAAGTCAACAGCAAGTTCAAGCTTAGTCAACAGTTAATCAGTGGTGTGTGGACATTCAGAACAGAGCGTCTTCATACCACTTCAGATAAGGGTAAATAAACTCCACTTGTCAAGTGGGGTCCATAGACCCCTGTTTCAGAATAAGCCTGTGTGGCTGTTAAATTTTCAGGTTATGGGGCCCCAGTCCACCCAGAACTACTGAATCGGAATCACTGGGGATGAGTCCCAGGAAACTGCGATTTTAACAGGCACCCAGGGGATTCTTATGCATCTAAGGAAGAGCTGGGAAAAGAAAGAAAAGGCTAAAAGCAGGGTGAGAGACAAGGAGACACACAGAGCTGAAGGCAAGACCAAGAGAGAGGTCCCAGTCATTACCCCAGCACACCTGCCCCAGCTGCCCTTAACAAGCTCTGCTCCTGCAGGTTCAAGGTCAGTCCTGCCAAGGCTTGTGCCCACAAGAGCCAGAACTGTCGATTCTATATAAGCCCCTCCCCAAACATCAGGGGGGGCCCAGGCATGGTCTGGCTCCTCCACAGCTGGCCTCTAACTCGGGAATGACAATTTTTAGTCTCTGCACACCTATATGAGCACTGGGCTGCAAACATCCCCACCTGCACTCTTGGGGGTGGCCTGAGAGCCCTGAGTACAAATGACTTGGGGGTGGCCTTTCGACCTCAGCTTTCCCACACGGAAGCCCTAGACCTTCTGCCGCAACCCCTGCCAGCCTCTCCTCTGACTGGACTCCACACTGGGTTTCCTCTCTATCATCCTTTCTCAGCTGCTTGAGAGCCCATGGGAGAGAGCAGTTGCTGTGTGTGGGTATTGTCATTACGTGGATGCTATGACCGTTATGTGGTCAGATCTTACAAAGAGCGAGCCCTCCCTGCGCGAAAGGGCTGGGAGTCACCTACAGGCTAAGTCATTCTTGGCTTTAACTAGTTGGGGGTGTGACAGACTGGCTCTTAAACTGGAAGCCTGAACCCTCAGGGAAAACTACAAAGTGGTGAAGTGGCTGCAGTCTGCGTTGGAGGAAGGCATCAGTCGTCACCTCCTAGCGAAGAGGAACAAGGATCTGAGGATGAGGAGCTCATGCCTGCGAAGGTGTGCCCGTCTTCCCTCCCTTTCTATCCCCCAGCTCCCTGTACCCATGACGCTCCCCCTCACACACACACCCCTAGAGCGTAGGGTGTCAGGAAGGATCACAGGACAGGGCCTGAGAGGCTTGAGTACAAATGACTTGGGGCAGAATCATGCGTGAAGTATGTAAACTATTCCTACTCGTTGTTCCCTAATACTTAGGAGTGCTTGAAAAGGTCAGCTGCTTCAGCTGTACTGAGAGAAGCAAGAGACAGGATTTTTATTCTCTTGGGAAAGATGCCTTCCCATAGACTGTCCGCTTAGGTCATATCTAAGTCAAACTTCAGAGCTGAGTTATGAGTATATCCATGCTTATAAGTAATTTAAAGTCAGAGGATGGAGAGGAGGATATACTCCTGAGGGTGGCAGGGTGGTACCAGCAATAACAATTGTAAGAACCCAAAAGGAAGGGCGAAACACACCAGGTAGGATTTGAGCTTTTTGTTTCAAATTCCTCTCCATCACCGTCAGAAAACTGGGGTTTTTTTCCCGCTTAATAAAAGAGAACAAGAAATGAGGCAGCAGTGTGGGGAGATGTGTGTGCCAGGGTAAGTCTGCTGGTTTTCTTAAGTAAAAGAGGAAGATCCCCTTACCCTCTGATTCAAAAAGAGACAGAGCATTTACTGAGAGCTAATAAGGTATCAGGTATTTTTCCAAACCTTTGCATACATCATCTCTTGTAATATACACAAAAAACTCTGGGAAGTAGGTATTATTATGTTGACTCATAGACAAGAATGTTGAGCCTCACAGAAATTTAAGCCAAAATGAGCCTAAGGTCAAACATCTAGTAAGTGGCAAAATCAAAATTCAACCACAGGTCTGTCTGCTTCTCAAATGTGTTCACCTTCAACTCTGTCACATGGCCTCTAACAGGCACATACTTAACCCAGAGAATCAGCCAGAATCACTGCTGCCCAGCAGGACTGATACCACCCCTGAGCCTGTAAATCAGACTATTTGGACACCGACAGCAGCCAGACTGGATAGGCAATGGCTAGAATGCCTTGGATCCCCTGGCCTGCAGTGCTGACTACTGCTGTCTTGGTCAGCGCTCCTGGTGCCACCTGTGTTTGCTGGCACCTGGTGCTGATTCACCCACCTGCCCCACTGAACATACCATCACGCTAAGAAACCAGGAATAGGCAGTTTATGACACATAAGATGGTTTCACCTATAACACAGCTTGAAGTTCCTCCATAAATTCAAACCCACATATATGACCACATTCTCCAACCTTTCTAAAACCACGACTAACAGAAAATTTGCTGTTACAAATCTTTAAATGCTGGGTTGGTTGACTATGTTTTTAAAGAGAACCACCACGTGCAGCTGGGTTTTCTCTGGCAGCATGCCTTCCTAGAGAGTCAGCTGAGACCACACAGAAATAAAGCAGCAGAGATGCGTTTGACTTAGCTGAAATCCTGACAGTACGCTGCCAAGTGAAGCACTCATCTACCAGAGAATCTACAATATAACTCACTTTTCTTTCCTTCAAACCTAGAGAGCGATTTCTTGCTTTGGCGGAAAAAGGTGTGTTTGACCATGCCACTTTGCTGCACGTTTGCAAGAACCATGCAGATACCCACTAATCCATATGCTTCACAGCCATCAATACCCTCACTAGGTGGGAGACACGAGGTGCGTTTCAACACGGAGGCCAAAATGCACAGACTCTCCCCAGGATGAGATCCTTTGCTTTTAGCAAATTATCCAGAGACTGTGCACTCAATGGTCACATGAGGCTCCAGAACAACTGAGACCCTCCATGCTCTACTTGCCATGATGTGTGCTGCCTTCCACGTGTCGGTGAGAGGGCTTCGCAGTTGTAGACTTGATAGATCACGTGAGGTGTGGTGGCTTTGCAAATGAATAGAGAGGAAAGGGCAGGGGCAGGAGGTATACGCACAGTGCTCAAGAGGTGAACTGTCTTAGATATATCACTCACGAGACTGCCTCTCCAGCGGCCTACAGCCTCTGCTCCGGGGAAGTGGTGCTAAAGCTGACTCGCCACAGAGGCGACCACTGACTGCATTAGAGCCCACGGGGCAGCACATTCACATTCTTTTTAGTGGCCTACGGCAGGGCCTGGCACAAGACTCTGCCCAACCGGGGACAGTAGTCATTAGCTGGTTCAGATAGGAGGAACTTTCTCACGAATCTGAATTGGAAATACATAGAGAATTGGTCATTATAGTAGTGAGAAGCATACTCCAGCAAATATGTGGGTCCTATGTATGAGAAGACACCAGAGTCCACGAGCTCTGCACGTGAGCAACTTGGATCCTCATGGGAGCCTCCCAGCCCTTGAACACATCACCATCTCCGTAAGGCCCACCAGTGTGACTGCCCTGATTTTTAGAGAGGTTCATATTTTCCTTATTCTCCCATGCACCCTTACACTACACACCCCCATGACTAGAGGTAAACCAAGGGATTCTGGAGAAAGCTGCACACTGTGGCTTTCTATTGGGGGATTCACAAAGCTCAACAGTATACTAAAGGCTCTGATAAGTCTTGCAAAAAACAAACAAACAAACCTTTTTACCTTTAACGCAACATTCCCCAAAGAACTTGTTCACACCCCACCCCGACTTGCTTTCTCATAATAACTATTAGTATCTTGGGAAACTGACAGAAATCCTTCCTAAAATAACTGGCACTTTTACAGATAATATCGATCTGTCCCTTGAAGGTAACAACGTTGATTCTAATGAAAGCTTCCAGGGACAGGTGGGAATGAAAAGGATTCTTTGAACTGGAGAGATCTGGAGGGGCCAAGCATGGCACAAAAAGGGAAGAGCAGAGGCACAGACGCCAAGATGAGCACCTCGAAAGGGCAGGACAGGGGGAGAGGGAGGGTCAACAAGGACAAGTCGACCAAGACACGGTGGATCCAAGCCTCGCCATTAGTGCTGACATTATGTCCGCAATTTATCAAACAACAGACTTTTAATACATCTATGACAGCCCTTGATTTGTTTTAGTCTGTATTCACATCCCTGTTATTGTTTTAAATTCGCTGGGGATAATTTTAAACTAATCATTTTTCCAAGAGCCCTCATCAATAACAACTGAAAGGATGATTAAAATAACCCTCTGTACCGAACAAAGTCAAAATTACTGTGGGGAGTAAATTACTCAAACAGAGATATAATGTCAATGCTGTCATTTATAAAAGATTTGTTGCCAAATGCTATGTCAATTCAAAAGGATGCTTGGGTTGTAACCTGGTCTCTGCCAGAGTATCTAGGGAGAAAAAAAGATACATGAAGCCTGGGTTTTGGTCTCCACTGGCCCACCTGTGTTGTAGGAAAGGTATGGACAGATGAAGGAACTAAGGTTCTGCACAGATGAGAGAAGCCCTAGCTCTCCTCCAAGTCCAACTCTGTTCCATAAACCCAGTCACCCTCCCAGCTCAGCTCAGCCCCCGTCCCTTGAAATGATCTCTTTTCAAGAACATTTAATCCTTAAAGAGGGGGCTAATGCTGAGAGGCGAGAATGGCATAGCGATTCGAGGTATCCACGACCTCAGTCATGGACAGAGATTGTACTCAGGCTGGAAATGGCTTCCTACCAGGGCACTGTGGGCATTTTTCCCCACCGTAGGCTCCTGGGCTCCAGATAGAACAGCTGGTGGTTAGCAGCCAGCGAGGCCACTTCTGTCTCAGAGGTATAGCCAGAGAGCAGTGTAGAGAATGAATGCCAGGAGAGACGTTAGAAATCATTTACTTCATTCCCCTAAACTTGCTGAAGGGGAAACTGAGGCCCAGAAGTGATCAGCAATTCACCCAAGGTTACACAAGCTAATTAAGGCCTGAGACAGAGTTTTGCCTAGAGCTGAGATTTCCCAGCCATACTGCTCAGAATCCCAGCTCGACTGCCAGGCTTGATTTCACTTCCTGCTTTGGTCCCAAATTGCCATTTTAAATGAAAACACCCTCCGTGTCCTAGCAAAGGCCCACTGGACGGCCAGTTTGAGTCCGAGGGCTTCAACATGGCAGGGCTTGACAGGATGGCCACAGTAACCAACTGTGGCAGTGGAGGACAGGGGCTGTTAACCGGAGCAGAGAGGAGCAGGTAACAAGGAGTTCCAAAGGAGGAAGCTCTTCCTGGGGACTGAGCTCCTGCCGAGAATCTATACGCCGGTGGTGAAGAGCCCTGCACACGAGGGCAGTTACTCATGGGACTCCAGCCCCCGAAAGCCCCCCAGCAAAGAAGGTAGGTATACATTCATTCATGCACTTATTCACTCACTGCTGAATACCACAGACTGTGGTGAGGACTGCTAAGTCCAAGGAAGGAGCGGGGCAGGAGGAAATGGGAGGGGAGTTACTCTAGCTACCACCCAGAAACCAATTCAAATCAAGGAGTAGTCCAGAGGCAGGAGTGCCAGTGCAGGGACCACCAGCTCAGCTTGCCTCTGTGCTTGGAAATTCCCACCAAGCCGGAAGGGATAACGAAGTAACTAATGCTCCGCAGATCATAAAGTGCTTTCCTCTCCCCATCTTCCCCAACTGGCTTGCCTGTCCTGAAGCCCAAAGAGGAGCCTGACAGGTTTCAGGCAAGCCCCCAGCAAGGCAACAGTTGTTCCCTTAGCACATGCTGAGGGTTCGGTCTAATCTGGAGTTAATAAACCCCTAAAACAACACCTACTCCTCCCGCGAAGGGGACAGAAGCAGACTTGAAATGCAAACAGATATTTTAGGACCCTAATCAGGGGTAAATATTATTTAATAATAGAAGGTAGTCAGTGCCCTCGAAGAGTTTAGAGTCCACTGTGTGGCTGGGTTGCGGGGAGGGGGGATTATAAGACAGGGACCTGAACAAAGCCAGAAATGAAGGAAACGGCACTGGATGGCCAGTGAACAGCGCGGGCCAGTGGGTTAAAGGGATTCCACTAAGAAGAGAGCCCTTTGTGCTGGCTCAGTTCCTCCCCAGCTCGGCCCTTCCCAACACTCAGGACACTTGCCCATCTCCACTTACATGCATCTTACATACATGACTACTCACATATCTATGGCACTTTACAGTATACCAGTATGAGCAGCATCTCATCGGACCTTCACAAAAGCCCTGTGCATGGGCTAGAGAGCTCACTCTACCCTGTTTTACCTCAAGAAACTGAGGCACAGGGAGGCTGAAGAATGTGCCAGTGATGCATATGTGAAGGGTGGAGCTAAGGTTCAAAAGCAGGCTTTACCCGAATCCTTTTCATCCTCCCAGCCCATTCCAGTTCCTCCTCCCCTGAACGCATCTCCCCAGTAACTGCAAAGAGGGTTATGACTCAGAACCATTGGCTCCCACATCTTGCCATATTCTTAGTCAACTAAAACAAGCCTTCAAGATTTCTAACAATCAAGATTTTTAAGATTGCTTAGCATATATCAAGTTCCTATTACATGCCAGGTACTATGCTAGCTATATTTGCCTACAGTCCTATGAGACCAGGTTTTGCAGTTGTTCTTTGTTTTTAAATCACTGCTGTACATGTAAGACAGCTGAAATATGGATAATGAAAGATGTTGTTTATGGTCATGCAGTTGTATCAGAGCAAGAATTCTAACCCATGTGTTCCAGTTAATAATCTTTAAGTTTCCTCAAAAATTCGGTCATCCAGGCTTCCACTTATGGAATATTCCAGTGAACTGAGTTGTTCTTGGCACTATGATGGGATGTTTGGGTTTGGGGGGCTGCCTCATTTCTGCCTTCCGGCTACTCATCATCTCAAGCACCAAGCACACCTTCCCCACTTCCCGCCACAATGGACACCAGTGCATGTAAAGGCAAGTGTGCACATGTGTACACAGCCACACATACACACATATACACAAGCATGAGATGAGGCTGCAGGTTCTCAAATCAAAACCTTCCCGAGTCTGTTTGGAAGTCCCTGGCTACATCAGAATGAAGGAGCAAGTCTCACAACATGTTTTTCAATGTGAGAAACTTACTTTCAAACATCCACACTACACAGTGCGTAAGTGCCATATGATCAAAGGGGAGGCCTTTGGTAAAATCCCAGATGAAAAGAAGAAAGACACGGTGGTTTATTTTAAATGAAGTTGGACCATTTTAAAATTATGAGCCTGTCACAGGAGAATCTTGAGTGTGTAATTAATTTTTTTTCTGGCCATCTGGTTTACCAAAAAGTTAAAAAATAATGACAAATCCTGAGATACCTGACCTGCCTAAAAAGAATGAATTAACTCTAAAGGAATGTATAAGAAACATACAAAGGTCCTGGAAGTCTGTGGCCATGGGGTCAGAAAAGCATGGGTTCTAATCCCAGCTCTGCCATTTACCCAGGAGTGTGACCTTGGGAATGTTAACCTCTGAGTCTGTTTCCTCATCTTCCCTGTGGGAATGGAAAGGCCATGAGATTGTTGAGGGGATTAAAGGACAAAGTAGGTAAAATACCTGCTCCATTGCTGGTATTCAATGTTGGTCTCTCCTCATTGATGGGTCCCTAGATGCCCACACCTAAGACCTTCACTACCAAACTTAGACAGTGTAACGTCCTGACCAGTGGTTCTTCATTCTGGTTGCAGTTGGAATCATTTGGGAAGCTTTGAAAAATCTAGATGCCCAGATCCCACTCCAAGTGAATTAAACTAGACTCTTTAGAGGTGGGCCCCAGGCATAATAAGTATTTTTTATAGCTCCCCAGATGATTCCAATGGTCAGCCAGGGTTAACAATCACTACCTAGATTCCTATTCCTGCACAGTAAAGACTTTACCAGAGAAGCTATGTTATTGGAACTGAGCAGAACCCTGCACAGCTAAAACAATGGCTTGACTTTACAGAAGCTAATTGCTGATGCCAAAGAGCAACACTTCTGAGCACATTCACATACTCAGAGCCGATACGTGTGTGCTAAGCACTTCCATGCTCTCATGTGCTCTCCCCTCAACCCTAGGAGGTGAATGCTCATATCGAGCGTACATTACAGATGAAGAGATGAATACTCAGAGAGGGTATTTAAATTACCCAAGTGCAAGTAAATCCTAAGTAGAAATGAAACTTGAACTCAGGTCAGAGTGATCCCAACACCTTTTAAGGCCCTGACCACATCTTCCTAATCTTTAACTCAGCTAGTACTACCCCACGGTGCCAGCCACTGACTGACCTGCAGTCCCCATCAGCCTTCACGCTGACTGGTAGGAGCTGTGGGCCCTCCTAGAATCTGAGCTGGACAAAGTGACCAGATCACTATAACTATTCCCACCACTGGGAAAACAACCCAAAGAATAATCTTGCTTATGTTATCAGTCAAGGTCCTAGCAGGAAACAATTCTACTCACATGCTTCAAATGAAGATAAAGAAAGAACTGCCCTCAGAGGAATGGGAAGGGCTAGAGAAACAACAAGAGCTGTGGAGCTGCCAGAAATTAACAACAGGAGGAAGCCATTCCCACCCTGAGGCCTAAAGGGGCAGAGGGAAAAGGAGTGTGATTGTAGCCTGGTGAAAGAGGGGCCACAAGGAGAAGCTGTGATCACCCAGGGATGCAGCCACTTCCAGACCCCTTGGTACCTAGCAGGGAGGGAGCTGGTAAGAAAGCTCCAGCTTTCCCACCTTCCCAGCTCCTGCTGTTGCCTCAGTCTGCTCAGACCCAACTAGAAGCCTGCCAGCAAGAGAGCCTGGATCAGGCAGCCCATAAAGGTCAGCCTCCTGGGGCATGGAATAGAGCAGGGGAGGGAGTGGATGGGTCTGGACTGGGAGCATAGGGAAGTAGAGAATCATCCACATGAAGAGAAAAATGTGGTTTTACTGGGATGGATATGCACAGTGTAAATGCATTCTGCACTTTTCCAAAAGGATTTCTTTAATACCTTTCTTAGTAACAATAACTGTGGTTTAAGGTGTTCACTGTGGGCCTGGCACTGTTCTAGGTGCTATGCAGAAGTAGTAGGTATGAATCTCAGTTCAGATTCAAGGGTGCAAGGAATATTACACCTTTTTATTTTCTATAAGCTAATTTTTATTTTGAGCTCGTATCCTACCAGGATGACAGGAGACTTCACCTCAGTCATCTTTTGGGCTTTGCCAATCCAAGAGGCCGTGGTACTAGGTACCAAGGTACCATGGCACATGGTACAAGGGCCCTCTAGCCTGAGTCACCTATGCACACAGCCTCCCTCGAGAATATCCACTGTCCCAGCTGGCACAGTCTTTCAGATCCAGTGGCTCCTTTGACACACACCAGCTGAGGCCCGAGCCCTTCTACTGAGACACAGAACCCCAACAAGTCTCATGCACCTGTGGCCACTGTTTTCTGGGGTCCTGCCAGGAAGTAGGACCTGGGTCCCCACTGCCCAAAGACATGCAGAACCTCTCAAGAAATCTAGAGAATCTCCATTTAGTCTGAGGAAAGCATCCCTTCCTATTACTTCTAACAACTTTGCTTCTTCCGCAATTCCTCTTCTCCCTTCTACTTCCTCTGGAACCTCTATATTCTCTGATGCGCCTCCATTTTTAAAAACAAAAGCTGGTGTGTCTCTGAAGGCTACTTCTCCTTCCTTTCGCCCCACCCAGCTCCTCTTGGACATTGCACTGTGCTTCAGTGGGTAGTAGACAGGGAGGTAGATGGAGAAATCTAGGCAGAAAAAAGACATAAATTAATAGCTCAAAATATGATCCAGCTGCACATATATTTCTTTAAGACAACATATGCCTCAGTTCTTACCAGTGGGGCTCCGAGCAGTTCAATTATTTGCCCAAGGCTACACGGTAGGCAAGGATGCTGTACATCCTTATCCACCTGCCTCTAAAACCTACCCTCATAACGAGTCCAGAGATGGCAAACAGATTTTACCTCGTGCGCCCACTCTGACTGGCTGGTATGGCTCCCTAGAATCTGTGCTGAGAAAGATTCTGATGTCATAACTAGCTCACTGGGAAACAGTGCCATCACTGATTGCCAGTGACTCTGTGAGAACAGGAGGCATGCGTATTTTGCATCCATCTACTAGAAATTAAGTCATTTCTTATAGATAATGAAATAAAAAATTTTAAATGGTTTGAATTTGTAAAAATTAACTTTACGCAAAATTACAAGAGCACATCTATCTTGTGCAATGTATCAACAGGGCCACGAAGAGAATCCATCAAGAGGGTCTCCCAAGAATCAAGAATAAATGCTTCTTTCAATCTTTATTTTAATTTTGTACTCCTTTTATTCTCAGGGTGGAAGAAGGTATTCACTGTTCCTGCCTGATGTACCTCCCACTAGGGACAACCCTAGAAATTAACTTGTAGAATCTGCTATCTCTCTTCCTCCTGGCTTCCCTTCCCCACCCTGCAACCAATCACCTGCCCCAAGGAAAGGAGGTCAGCAAAGCATGGATTATATCATTATGTTTTTTTCCTACATTCTCCTTTCAGCAACTCTTAATTTCCTTCCTTTAGGCACTGTAGGTTTGTTGTTTTTTTATTGATTTATGTGGAACTGGGGACCTTTATCAGTTTAATTAAGAAAAAATTACACTGCTGTATATGCTTGTCAACTTAATCTTCAGGATTTGTCTTGTTTTACGTTGTAAACTTTGGGGACAATTTGTTCTGTCTTTAATCAACACTTAAAGATTTTGTTTTCTTTTTTAAAAATTTTTTGCTTGTTGGCTTCTAAGCCCAATATGGACGAAAATGCTTCACATTTTCCCTTGTTTCATAACCTGTACCATCATGTTTACACTCACTGTACTTTGAAGAAAAAGATTAACTGTTTGTATTTTTATTATAGGAAGCAGATTGAGGATAATATAGACAAGTCCAAAGAATACTCAACAAAGAGTCAAATAACCTGATTCTAGTTGGCTCCTCCAATTTTCTGGATTGCCTTAGACAGTCATGTGTCTTCTCTTTTCTGTGAAGTGGGTACAATTGAACTCACAGGATAGGTGTGAAGCCCATGTTTATTTTGGAATTTATGGATCCTGTGTTAATGTTCTTGGTTGCAAGCAACAGAATATTACTCTGGTTAATGTAAATAAAAAACTGAAAGGAGCCTGAGATCACTTACAAAACTGCAGAAAGAACTGAACTCTTAGCCCTAGGGAAGACACAAACCAAAGAAGTGTTGGAAATCCCAAGCATAGAACTTGCAGACCTTCACTCAAGGGTATTACCATGGTGTGGTTCTGCACTGACAGCCTTCCATCCTCCTACACCTTGGCTCAGGTTTAGAAGTTCCAGTAGAGAGAATGCAATTGGCCCAACTTATTCCTGGAACCAGGATGTGGGATACTATTTGGAGGCCCAGACTGGAACAGTGTCAGGGATACAGCAACTGTTAGCAGAAGAAGGGATGGGAAGGGGGTCCAGAAAACACAATAGGCAGGTAAAAACAAATTGCTACCTTGGTCCACAGCTTGGTGGCTACCCAGGACACAAATACATACACATGCACACACATTTCTCTAGGTCCAGCGCTCCTGGAAAATTCCATAATGATCATATCTCTTTGTCTACACTTATAGATTAAATGATAAACAATCCCAAAAAACCTGAGGAAGAGAGAAAATAAAAGAAAATCTTCATATATACATATAATACAGTAAACAAGAAGATTCAAGTAGAGGCTATAGTTTCACCTCCCCAGCTGGCCATAAAACTATAGCCGGTGTTTATGACTCATCACCACCTCTAATATCTGCTTCATGTTTCACTGATCTTTGACCAGAACTTCTGATAGAACCAGCTGAGGTTCTGTAATGACAGGAGAAGTGACTCTTCTAAGGGACCTTGGCCCTTGACGGTCTTTCCCGTAGAGGGATAGGACAAATACACGTTGAACTTGACCACGTGGCGTGGCACAATAATGGCTTCCTTAGATTGCACACATTTTCTTTATGTAGCAGGCACCTGACTTCTTGACAATCAAGGTGAATCACTCCAGTCAACTCCATCACCACCTCTCCCCCTTCCCAAATGGTATGAGGAGCCTAACATGGCCTGTCTCAACTTCCAGTTCAGTGGACCCATTCCTGCCCCAATGAAAGAATCTTACATTTGGTTACCAAGACCTCTAAACCAGCAGAAGCCGGATTCCCAGGAACAGGGACCAAAATTCAGAAAGCAGGTTGCTATATAAAATTATTAGATCCTCCTGACTCACTGGGTGAACAGCAATGAAGGGTGAGAGAGAACTAGGCAGATGAGGGTAACAAAGCTTCAAATAACAATGTCTTAAGCAAGACAGAAGTATACTTGTCTCGTGTATAAGTCCAGGTAGGTAGCACAGGGTTAGTATGGCATTCCATGGTTGCTATCATGGATATCATGAGGCTCCATCACGTCCAACAGGCTCCTGATGGTCCAATAGATTGATGTGGTCCAAGCCAATATGTCTGAATTCTACTAACTAGAAAGGAGAAGGAGAAGAGAAGATTCCCTCCTGAAAGCTGCACTAGTTGCTCACATCCCATTTGCCAGGATTTAGTCACCCAGTCCCACTGAACTACAAGGCAACTGGAAAATGGAATCTTTATTCTGGACAGCCATGGGCACTGCAAAATAATCAGGAGTTCTATTTACCTAGAGGAAAGGGAAAAGGGATATTCAGGGATAACCAGTGGTCTCTGCCACTGAGAGTGGGTGGGAGTTGAGATTTTTCTCCCATAGGAAAGGGGTGAGGGGGTGCGTCCTAGAGCACAGTGGAGATCCAGATTCTCCAAATGCCCAAGATCCTCTTGGAGGTCCCCCTGTCAGTTGTCTAGGTTCCAATCCTTCCCAAACAATGTTCTAAGTAGCCAGAGTGTTGCCAAAGATGTTAATCCAACTGATACTGTAACCCGGCAACTGCCTATCTCTGTGTTTCATTTTCAACATTCCCAACCCTGCAGAGTTAACAACAATAAAAGATTCTTTCATTGTGATTGCATAAAAGCTGCAGATTCATTCTCTTTGTGGTGAGAATTGTGAGATATGAACTTGTCAGAAGAGCTGTCAGAAAAACCACCCTGGCCCCAGACTCAACATTTACCATCCCCCTTGCATGAGTCCATGACAGCAACTCTCTTATCCATTCCCCCCAGATTCATCCTCAAAGAGCATGTGGTCCCAAGAGAACAATGCTGACAACTTGAGTAGCTCTTTTATTATTTAATAGCATGAGTTATAGTTTCTATCCTAAAATAAAGAGAAGGAGGAAGTCTCATTCCCTTTTGCCCCATCTTGGTCCAATAACCAATGCCAAGTGACCCATGTGTCTTCTGCTTGCAACCCTCTAATTTTGGCATCAGTTAAGGTGTCGTAAAGGAGTATTGAAAGGAACTATCCTTTAAGGCTCAATGCCATTAACCTCTATAACTCTCTATCCTCTTTATACTGTAATTTTCTGATCTCCTAGTCACCCCCTCTGTCACTAAAGATTTGGACAGCTGTGGGTCTCCTGAAATAGATGCAAAATTTTGCGTTTGTTAGTTATGTATTTTCCTTGAGAGGGAGCCTATGCTTTTTATTTTCAAGATACACCATAACTTCCCCCAAAGATAGTTAAGAAAAACTTTCCTAGATATTAAAATTGCCCTTAGTATTTTCACCTGTCCACAGCCTCCCATCTTTCTGTCTTCTTCCCTTAGCTATTCCACTGATGTCTGAGTATCCATCTCCTCTTCAATGTTTCACTTTAATCCCCATCCAATTTAAATTCCATGATCCATCCTTTCAACAACTCTTCACTCATTCGTCAATTCATTCAATCAATGTTTACTAAGCATCCATTAGTCAGGCACACACAGGCAATAGAGACCAATAGTTCCTGCCCTAATAGAGAATACACTCTGATGAGAGAAAGAACAAAAAACAGGCAAAAATAAGTAAATTCAAATTTGTGACTAATGCCATGAAAGCTAACAAGAGCTAAACAAGAGACTTTCAAGGAGATCTACTTTAAATATGTAGTAGACCGAATATGCACACACACCCGCTCCCGCAAATGTCTGCGTCTTAATACCTAGAACCTGTGAAAGTGTTAGGTCACAGGCCAAAGCGGCATTAAGACTGCAGATGGAATTAATATTGCTAATCAGATTATCTTAAAATGGGGAGATTAACCTGTCTTTAAAGGTGGAAGAGAGCATTAGACAACCAAAAAGATGGCAGTGTGAGAAGGGTGTAATTCACTGTTTCCAGCTTTGAAGATGGAGGAAAAGTTCATGAGTCAAGGACTTCAGATGACCTACAGACGTTGGGAAAGGAAAGGAAGCACATTCTCCAGAAGAAACTCAGCCCTGCCAAAACCTTGACTTTGGATTTCTGACCTCGAGATCAGTAAGGTAATAAGTCAGCACTGCTTAAACTCTAATTTTGTGTTGTTTTGTTATGTTGGCCCCAGAAAACTAATTCAGAGAGAGTGGACAGTAAAGGCTTTTTACTAAGGAAATGACACTTAAAACAGACCCCCCCCCCCAGGGCTTCCCTGGTGGCGCAGTGGTTGAGAGTCCGCCTGCCGATGCAGGGGACGCGGGTTTGTGCCCCGGTCTGGGAAGATCCCACATGCCGCGGAGCGGCTGGGCCCGTGAGCCATGGGCGCTGAGCCTGCGCGTCCGGAGCCTGTGCTCCGCAACGGGAGAGGCCACAACAGTGAGAGGCCCGCGTACAGCAAAAAAAAAAAAAAAAACCGACCCCCAAAATGAGTAAAGGTCATGAGATGAAGGAAAAGTATTCCAGGCAGAGAGAAGAGCATGTGCAAAAGCCTTGAAGTAGGATAGAGCCTGGTGTGTTTACAGAACTGAAAGTAGACCTATGTAGCTAAAGTTCAGAGACTGAGGGAGAAAGTTCCATACAATAAATTTTAGAGGGTTGGGGTAAGATCCTGCCCCTGGACACATAGGGCAGAGTGATTTTTCTAAAACATAAATCTGATCATGTCACTCTTCTGTTTAAAAAACCTTCCAAGAGTTCCCAGAGTGCCTCAGGTTGATCCAAATTTCTCAACATGTTTACCACCATACGCTTCATAACCTGGCTTCTGCACCGCCCCACTTCTTGTGTTCCAGTCACTTTTCAGTTTTCAGTGTCTTTTTTTCTTTTTCCAGCTTGCTCACTGTTATATCTGCTCCTTCCACACTTCAGTCTGCTTCCTCCCTCCCTTAGCTTTCACCTTTGGTGTCATTTCCAGCAAGTCTGGGTTCAGTGCCCCTCCCAAGTGCTTCCTTAGCATCTGAGCCCTTACTATCATCCAAGAGTTTATCATAGTGTTTAGAACCTCTGATATTACCTTGAACAAACACTGCCTGATGAATGAATCACCTTTATTCTTTGATTCCCTCTGCTCCTAAGGTATTTATCATCAGAGAGTATTTTTCCCTTCCACTGGATGAAAACTCTGGCAGGCCCTCTGATTTTTTTCATCCCTTTTAGAAACACGATGTAATTTGGTCACTTCAAGTGGTAAAGTATAGACTCAATTGAGAAAGTAGAATTTACACTCCAGTCTATCAATCCATATTCTCTCTTCATTCATAATTAAGACTCCTTTCCACTTCTTCACCAGCTAGAAACCTATGGTAGGTAGACCTCCTGCCTTAGAGAAAGGGCATATGGTTGACTTCATCTCCTGTTCCCTCTCTGCAGTAGGAACATTAAGGAGAGAGAATGGGAAAGGACTCAGAAGGTTCTTACCTGACTGGTATAATCTTAAGATGATGTCTTACTCTCACCAAGCTCATGTTTAAATCTGGTTCTTTCTTTGTGAGTGACTTCCAGGTTCTTTGGAGGTTGCAACCTCTTTGGTTCCCCAGCTGGGATCCCCTGACTTGCAACTCTGATAATGTGGGCAGTGCCATTGGTTCTTCTGCTGATGCTTCTTCTCCCTATACCTCAGGCTTTCTGGTTGTCTCTACCACCCAGACACTCGCTCTATCATCAATGTCTCCTTGCTCTGTAGTCTACCTGTACAGGAGTCAAAATAGCTCCAGGTATGGATCACCAAAAAAAATAAAAAAAGAAATAAAAAAATACCTCGAGACAAATGAAAATGAAAATACATGGATCTAAAATCTGTGGGATGCAGCAAAAGTAGTTCTATGAGGGAAGTTTATAGCAATACAAGTCTACATCAAGAAACAAGAAAAATCTCAAATAATAAACCTAACCTTACATCTAAAGGAACCAGAAAAAGAACAAACAAAACCCAAAGTTAGTAGAAAGAGAGAAATCATAAAGATCAGAGCAGAAATAAATGAAATAAATTTAAAAAATAGAAAAGGTCACTGAAACTACAAGCTAGTTCTTTGAAAAGATAAACAAAATTGATAAACCTTTAGCCAGACTCATCAAGAAAAAAATGAGAGGCCCCAAATCAATAAAATCAGAAATGAAAACAGAGAAGTTACAACCAACACCACAGAAATACAAAGGATCATAAAAGATTACCACAAACAACAACACACCAATAAAATGGACAACCTAGAAGAAATGGACAAGTTCCTAGATATGTACAATCTCCCCAGACTGAGCCAGGAAAAACTAGAAAATATGAACAGACCAATTATCAGTAATGAAATTAAATCAGTAATTAAAAAAAAAAATCCCAGCAAACAAAAGTACCAGACCAGATGGCTACACAGGTGAATTCTACCAAACATTTAGAGAAGACTTAACACCTATCCTTCTCATACTATTCGAAAAAATTGCAGAGGAAGGAATATTACAGACTCACTCTACGAGGCCAGTATCACCCTGATAGCAAAACCAGACAAAGATATCACACACGCACACACACACACACACACACACAAATACACAAAAATTACAGGACAGTATCACTGATGAACATATATGCAAAAATCCTATATAAAGTATTAGCAAACCGAATTCAACAATACATTAAAAGGATCATACACAATGATCAAATGGGATTTATCCCAGCCATGCAAGGATGGTTCAATATCCTCAACTCAATCAACGTGATATACCACGTTAACAAATTGAAGAATAAGAACCATATGATCATTTCAACAGATGCAGAAAAAGCTTTTGACAAAATTCAGAATTGATTTGTGATAAAAAAAAAAAACTTTCCACAAAGTGGAAAATACCTCAGTGAAACATAATAAAGGCCATATATAAGTCCACAGCTAAAATCACGCTCAACAGTGAAAAGCTGAAAGCATTTCCTCTAAGATCAGTAACAAGACAAGGATGTCCATTCTTGCCACTTTTACTCAACATAGTTTTCGAAGCCCTAGTCAAGCAATCACAGAAGAAAAAGAAATAAAAGGAATCCAAATTGGAAAAGAAGAAGTAAAACTGTCACTGTTTACAGATGACATGATACTATACACAGAAAATCCTAAAGATGCCACCAAAAAACTACTAGAGCTCATCAATAAATTCAGTAAAGTTGTAGTATACAAAATTAATATACAGAGATCTGTTGCATTTCTATAGACTAGCAACAAACTATCAGAAAGAGAAATTAAGGAAACAATCCCATTTACCAGTGCATCAAAAAGAATAAAATACCTAAGAATAAATCTAACAAGGAGATGAAAGACCTGTACTCAGAAAACTATAAGATACTAAAACAAACTGAAGAAAACACAAACAGATGGACAGATGTATCATGTTCATGAATTGGAAGAATTAGTATTGTTAAAATGACCACACTACCCAAGGCAATCTACAGATTCAGTGCAACCCCTTTCAAAATACCAAAGGCATTTTTCACAGAACTAGAATAATCCTGAAATTTGTATGGAAACATAAGAGACCCTGAATAGCTAAAGCAATCTTGAGAAAGAAGAACAGAGCTGGAGGCATCATGCGCTGTGACATCAGACTATACTACAAAGGTACAGTAATCAAAACAGTATGGTTCTGGCACAAAAACAGATACATAGATCAATGGAACAGAATAAAGAGCCCCAAAATAAACCCATGCACTTATGATCAATTAACCTCTGACAAAGGAGGCAAGAATATACAGTGGAGAAAATACAGTCTCTTCAATAAGTGGTGCTGGGAAAACTGAACAGCTACATGTAAAAGAATGAAATTAGAACATTTTCTCACACCATACACAAAAATAAACTCAAAATGGATTAAAGACCTAAATGTAAGACTGGAAGCCATAAAACTACTAGAAGAGAACATTGGCAGAACACTCTTTGACATATATCATAGAAATATTTTTTGGATCTGTCTCCTAAGGCAAATGAAACAAAAGCAAAAATAAACAAATGGGACCTAATTACAACTAAAAGTTTTTGCACAGCAAAGGAAACCATCCAAAAAACAAATAGACAACCTACTGAATGGGAGAAAATATTGCAAATGATATGATTGATAATAGGTTAATTTCCAAAATATATAAACAGCTCATACAACTCAATATCAAAAAAACAACCAACCCCATTAAAAAATGGGCAGAAGACCTGAACAGACATTTTTCTAAAGAAGATATACAGATGGTCAAAAGGTATATGAAAAGATGTGCAACATCACTAATCAGAGAAATACAAATCAGAACTACATTGAGATATCACCTCACACCTATCACAATGGCTATCATCAAAAACCTCAAAGTTCATAGAAGCATCATTTATAATTGCCAAGATGTGGAAGCAACTTAAGTGTCCATAAACAGATGAATGGATAAAGAAGATATGGTGTATATATGCAATGGAATACTACTCAGCCATAAAAAAAGAATAAAATTCCTCCATTTGCAACAACATGGATGGACCTGGAGGGCATTACACTTGGTGAAATAAGTCAGAGAGAGAAAGATGGAGAAAGACAAATATTGTACATTATCACTTATATGTAGAATCTAAAAAATGAAACAAACAAACGAATGTACCAAAAATAAAGAGACTCACAAGTATGGAGGAAAAAACTAGTGGAAGAAAGAAGGGGGAGGGGCAAAATAGGGGTAGGGAATTAAGAGGTACAAACTACTATGTACAAAATAAATGAGCTACAAGGATATATTGTACAGCACAGGAAATACAGCCAATAATTTATAATAACTTAAATGGAATATAATCCATAAAAATTTTGAATCACTATGTTGTACACCTGAAACTAATATAATATTGTAAGTCAATTTTACCTCAATTAAAAAGTATGAAACTAAAAAAAAAAAAAGGAAAAGAAAAAAAGCTCCAGGTAGGTTTTCTCTACTTCATGACCAATATCTAGTTCATATTCCTTTTGCCCTGACAAATTCTGCGAGTGCAGGTTAATCTCGAGCCATCCATCCTTGTTCTGCTGCCAAACAGTTGTATCCTCTAAATTTCTAGGACAGGAGTCAAACCCAAGTCCATGGTGCCAACCAACTGCAGGGAACATATATTAACCTCTTCAGGTGGTCTTACTGACGTCCCTCTCTCTAGATATAGGGTGGCAAGATATAATTACTTATGTTAATATTAGTTACCTTAACAAATAAATTCACAAATCTCAGTGGCTTAACACAATAGAATTTATAATCATGGGTGGGAGGAGTGTCTGCTCTATGAAGTCATTCGAGGCTCCAGGGTAATGGAGGCTCTGCCATCTTCAAAATTGTTTTCAAGTTTGCTGGGGATATCAATATCTTGTTAGGAAATGAGGGAAGAGGTTGAGGCTTGAGCAGCGAGGTTTACATGGGCCAGGCCTGAGGGTAAGGAGTCCTACTTCCACCCACATTCCACTGGCCAGAACTCAGTCACATGGTCACACCCAATTGCAGGAGAAATTGGGAAATGTAGACTAGCAAGAGGAAAGGAGTTTGGTGTGCAGCTAGCCAGTCTCTGCCACAAGGGAGTGGTGATCTAGCAAGACCACTGGACTCAGAATCAGGCCACCCGATTTCAGTCCCACTACTGACCACCTGTCAGGTCTTAGGCAAGCCAGTTCATCGCTCCCTAAGCCTTGGTTTTCCCATCTGTAAACCAGGGGACTACAGGACCCTAAGAACCAGTTCTCTCCTTCTATGGATCTGTGATCCTAAGTATCACAGCTGCAAATGGGGCAGAGCCATAACTCAAAGGGCAGCCATGCCATGACTGAGGTGAGGAAATGTATTCTGGTCATACAAAGAGAGCTATTGCCTTCAACAGTACCTTTTTTTCAAAACTGAGGGACACAGATCTTCTAGGAAGGGGCAGCACATGTGGAAGCTGAGACCAGAAAGTCTAAAATTAGAACCCCACCCTTTCTCACCATCTTCATCACTACTAATTTCATCTAAATCACCTTTCCTCTCACCTTGATTATTGCACTAGCTTCCTAACTGGTCTCCCTCTATGCAGCCTCTTTAAAAGTTTCAAGCTGTTGGATTGCTATTGCATTGCTCCAAATGATGCTTATTTCAGTTCAATTCAAAAAACCATTACAGAACACAACATTCTTATTTCTCCCACCACTCAAGCTTGGAATACTCACCTACTTCCCCTCATTTCAATCTCTGCATACCCCACTCCTTCAACTCACCACCCAAACCATTCCACCTGCTCCACGAAATAATTCCCGGCAATAACTTATCTTCCCCCGCTCTCAAATTCGATTCTTGGCTATTTGTCATCCACTTATGTGCTCCTATATTAGAGCCTAGTTATTTGTGCACATCTTATCTTCTCTAATAAACTGTAAGTTCCCTGAGTGAAGAGATCATAGATTATACTATTTGCACTTGCACCATGGCCAGTGCTTAATTATTTATTGAACGAATGAATGACTAATGACTGGGGAGAATTATTAAAAGGCAGAAGCAAGGCAGCCCTGTTGGAAACAGCAGTGAGCCCAGTTTCGGTTTGGCAAGGACATTGTTTTCTGATTGTTTTTTTCAGAGTCCACTGTGGTTGCACTGAACAATCTATAGGAAGAACTGTAGGTGTCAATCTTCAGCCAAGATAATGATTGCACTGGGGTCTGATTCAACTCAGTCTTTCCCAGGAGCAGTATTAGGAAGCAAGTTAAATGAGAGATCATAGTCTATCAAATCCTATGAATGCGCACCTGTGAAATGAGAAATTGCAGCTGGACAGTAATTTTCCTCTTTTCCTCTCCTTTAAATGTTAAGCTGTGTGCTCTGAAACAAAACAGTGCAAGGAAATGAGAAATTATTTGAAGCATTCAATCAACGTGGACAATTGTTCTCCTAAATTCAGACAAAATAAGCCTTTTCCCCCTCAGTAGCAGAAAATTATGAACTAGTTCTATGAACCCATGTTTCAGCCCCCATTTCCCTTTGTCCTGTCTAAATCAATGGCCATAAGTCAGGCTGCAGCCAGTCTCTCCTTTGGACAGAGCCTAGAGTTTACATCATGCCCGCCCTGAGCCTGTTGCTCCTAGGGGCCCATTAGCTACACTTCCTTTACACATTCATATCACGCCCTCAACCACAGATGGACAGCATGCCACGGGTACAAACAGGTCCAGGTGAGGTAAAGGATCAGCACAAACCCATCCTCACTATGAAAGAAACAGCTCAGGTTCAGATGACACATCCTACCTGCAGCAGCAGTACTATCCTAACACCATTAGGCACAGTAACTTGCCCACGATAGGGCTATTGTAAGTATCCATCTGATCACGCGCTCACCAGGCTCACTCTCAGAAAAAGAACAGCTGTCAGTTACCGGGCTGCTTCTCTGGACCACGCGCAGGGCAAGGTATTTCATACACATTGTTTCCAGTCTACACACCAATCCTGGGAAGTAAAATGAACCCATTTTGCCAATGGGGAAACTGAGGCTCTGAATGGTCCAGCACATAGTCCAAGATCACACAGCCAGTGCGTAGTGGAGTCAAGACTCCAACTGATGAACAACTCCAGAGCCATGCATTTTCCACTTGAGCACACTGTCCACACATTTTGCTGACTTCACCCATCCCATTTTGGGTCATGGAAATAATGGGTGCTCGGCAGACTGCAATGCTCTTTAATATATGTTTCTCATTTATTCCTCACAGAAGGCTGGTAGATAAAACAGATTAAAACCTCCACTTTACAGATCAGGAAAGTTCAGATTATATAAGAAGTGAGAACTCTTTCCCTAGATCCTGAGACTTCCTATTGTTAGACGACACGACAACTTGAGACATAAGAGTGAAAATTATTTTCATTTTCACAACAATTATGTCACACTGCCCTATTTGAAAACCTCCCGTGATTTTCCATGACTGTAGAGTTAAACCTAACCACACTATTCAATCAAATAAGACCCTTCCGAGCTGGCATCCCCTACCTCACCAGTCTCCTCTCTGCTCCCTTCCCGCCTCTCCACTCTTGCACGGCCATCTCAAGCCACAGCAAACCGTCCTCCTTTCTCCAAAATGTCATGATGTCGCACGTCCTAGCCCTCGCCTACGCTAATCCCTCTGCCTGGAAAACTCCTCACGCTTCCAGACTTCCCAATTCCCCCGGGCAGAGGTGGCTGTTCCCACTCAGCCTTGCCATCACCTCGAATGAGATGGTGCAAATGTAGGGCACTGAGTGGGTGTGCACCTCTATCCATGAGACTCCCCCACTAGCAGCGACCGTCTCCTCGGAAAGGAGAGCTGAAGCCGTGACAAAGGACCACAGAGCACTGCCCACTCTGGCCATGTATTACAGCACTCAGCTTCAGGACCCTACCCTCGTCCCCCCTCACTGCTCACCCTGCCCTTCTCACTCTTCTCCAACCTTCCAGGCAAGCTCTCACCTCAGAGCCATCGTCCTTGCTCCTCCCTTGGTCTAGAGTATTTTTCTCCCCAAGCCATTCACAAGCCTGACTTCCTGGTGAGTGAGGCGTTCTCGGAATTCCCTATTAAATTGCTACCCCTATTCCTACCCCAATACCCTTTCTCCCCTTTACATGTTTTTTTAAGGCAATTCTCAAAATCTGACAGACTGTATATTTTACATATTTTTTAAATCTTCTGTCTTGAATGAATGAATAAGTGAATGAATCTTTAGAGCCCTAACTCCTCCCACCCACAGCATAGTCCCCAGCACAATGCCTGGCCACGGAGTCACCTGGTCCCCTCCCCTGCCTAGAAAATCCTAAAGGGTTAGCCAAGCCTGTTTTGTGGCTATGGGCCAAGACAAAGCCAAAGAACCACAGGCAAATCATAATCCAGGGAGAGCTGTGAGTAAGGGCCAGCTGATTGTGTCCAGGCCGCCTTGCAGAGCAAGTTGGTCCTGGAACAATTACCATCAGGAACAAGGGTGCCGGACCATGGGAGCAGAGAACCAGGGAAGATGAAAGAAAGCCAAGGCCAATGAATCAAAACCGACACTGTATGAGAGACCTGTTTCCTCCCATCCTTGCCCACAATGAATATCATACTCTTTTAAATATTTATCAGTCTCATAGATGAGAAATTATAACTTGTTTTCTTTTCATTCCCATGATTACTAGTAGGGCTGAACATCTTTTCATATGTTTATTGCCCATTAGGATATCTTGTTTTATGAATTGCCTGCTGCTATTTTTTGTCCACTTTTTGGTTAGGTTGTTTGTCTTTTTTTTTGAGTAATTTGAAAGAGCAGAAATGCTCTTTCTTCTACCTTCCCCATACACGTTAGAACTTTGTTTCCACAGTGACTTTTTTCTTCTTGATAAGTTTGTTTCATCTGCCCAGCTGAACTGTAAACTTCTCATGAGGGAATATATTACTGCTGCTATGTTATCTCTATGTTTAGCATTGCTAATCTCATTTATTGGCTGCTTACTATGTACATGTCATATATAGTCCCATGTAGGCGGTGCTGGCAAAGTGAACAGAGCCTCACCTCTGCCCCAACAAGCTGGACATATCTTGTAACCTCTCTAGTATCAGTGACCTCACTGAGTTCTCCCAACCAACCCACAGAGTTGGATGCATCTACTTTGTACAGATATAAGTTTCTACAACCATAGGTCCTGTTGCCTAAGAAAAGCATCCAGCACAATTTTGCCTCATATCCATGTCTATCACATCTGCCTCAAGCCTTGAACTATTTTGTCACCACAGCTAAACTCTAAATAATTACTTGCAGGCTACTTTTACAGCCCATGACAAATTTGAGAGAAACCTGAGAACAGTAACCATGCCTTACAGCACCATGACAAAAGATTCTTTCCTGGTTTTTGCTCATGGAGGGGAACTTCAACTATTGTTTCATACCCAGTATACAACATTTATAAATCTACAAAATAATTAACATTCCTTTAAATATAAAGGAATCAATAGTGCTCAAAATTTACAGTTCAGTTATACAAATAATAAATCAATGCCTATGACATAACAATTAGATTTTCCTAAACATTCAAACGTTGAATACAAACATTTTTGCACAAACTCTCCTAAACATTTAATTACAATCACAAATCTGGTATGTCATGTTCTCATAAATGCTTTAATCATAGAAGTAGACAAAACTATCACAAAGTACCATAGATATTATAAACTTGTTATTAAATTTAAACTAAAACTACTTTAAGTGTTAATAACATTAGTTTAAATTCTGTATCTTCCTGGGGCTGCATAAGCAATGATATCAAATCCACTCCCCCTCCCTCTCAAAAATATATCAGACTAGTCAATTGAGTTTGCAAGTTTTGTGTTATTGAGATTTTGAGGGAGGGGATAGTGTGGGTGTCTGTTTTGATTTTTTTGTTTGTTTTCATTTTGGTTTGGAGTTTTTGTCTGACATGGGATCTGGTTAAGCTATTTTAGGAATTAAACTTCCTTTCTTATGTCAGTAAGACTCTAAGATCACACTTTTCACACAGGTTTTAATATCTCCCATTGAAATTATGTACAGCACTTGGTCAGCATGAACCTTTGTCCTAACATCGCCCCGGTTTGTTAACGTTATTAGAATAGCTTATATTCCTAAATACTATATAATTATGATTAGTAAGGCCATCCAAGTGCCCTGCTTCCTAGGAGACGAGAGATTGAGTCTGTGCAATTACTTCTCCTCCTTAGGACATCTGGACAATTGAAAACCTTGCCCACACAATGTTAACCTCTCTCTCAACTTAGTGTGGGTTATCATTGCACCAATTAAATCTTGGGCCCTCTATGTCATTTTTATGTGAGACAATGGATACTGACCAGTTTGTCCTGTTCTTAATAGTTTCTACTATTTTTCCCTGGACTATTTGGTAATCCATTTTTAACAATATCTCTAAGATGTCGTAAGGACAGATATACACTTAATAGAAGAAACAAAATACTCACACATATTAACCCCCTTGATTTTCTGATGCTCAAATTGTTACAACTTGGTTCTATAACCTGGTTCCTTTGTCCTTTTAGAGCCACCTGACATCCACGAAAGTACCTTTTTTTTCCAGCAAGCACAGAATATTCTTGAATTTTCCTGTGCCACGACATGGAATCATTTCCCCTCCAGGAAGATTTGGCTCCTACTGGGGGTCAATACGTGGGAAGCTAGGAGTGTATATGAGAGTCAGTAGCGGTCAAAAGGGCTGCTTTTGCTGCTGGACCACTTTTGGCAGTGATAGAACTGGAAAAGATATTCGTTTTTGAGCTCATGAATTCAAAATGGTTTTTTTTAATCTAGCACATTATGTTGATATACCCTACCTTTCTTAGAGATGACTTTCTACCACCTTGACAATAAACACCCCTCCAAGGCCTAATAAGATATCCCACAAATGCCTGTTGAGCCACATTAAATTGACAGTATTCTGCACAGAGGTGTGGCTTCCCATCATCCTGTTATCCCTGATGTAAGCCTGATGATGACTGATCTATGCTGTCTTCATCCCATGCTTCCCCACCCCAACCTCACACAACCTACGCCTCGCAGCTCACAAACAGAATTATTCCATCAAATAACTAACCTTCTAGGATGTAGTAAAAGTGCCAGAATCCATTCTAATCTTTGGAAAAGTTGTGATAGCCATGACTATTTTGTGCTAAGGTGAATCAGTTGGTTCAAACAGGCGCTTACCTAAAGGAGTGGGACATAAAAACTGAAGAAAGGGACAACAGATCGGTGGTTGCCAGATGAACACATGTTCATCTTCACGCCCTGCAGGGGACCCTCCTTCTTTCATTCTGTGCCCTCATCCTGCGCCCTAGGCAACCCCACTTCAAAGACATGACAGAGCTGTCCAGAACCCCGTGGCCAGAACTTTCCCTTCCCCTCTTCTCTCATCCAAATGAACCTACTTTTTGTCCCACTTCTTTTTCTTTTGTTGTACCTTTTGACCACCTTCACCCATTTCCTCCACCCCCGCTCCCGCCTCTGGCAACCACCAATCTGTTGCCTGTTTCTTTCAGTTTTTATGTCCCGCTCCTTTAGGTAAGTGCCTGTTGGATCTAACTGATTCACCTTAGCACAAAATAGTCATGGCTAATGAAGAATTAAGCTATTACTCTTCCAGGGAATCATAAGCACCCTGATAGGAAGGGGGGTTACTTGCCCCTCAATCCCATCATGAGTGATCAACCAAACTGGCTTTTATTTAGAGCTAGCACTAGGAAGTTAACCCTTAAAAAGAAAGCCAAGGGAATAATCCAAAATAATCAGATATAAAGACAGTGAAGAGAAGTGTGGCAGGAAATAAGATTGGCGTGGTAGACAGTCATTCTCCTCACAACCTCTGGTAGCATTTTTATGCAACATACAGAGGTTTGAACTTTATCCCCTTAGAACAGGGTTCTGTTGAAGGTTTTTTAGTAGCTGGTATAGTCAGATTTGTATTTCATAAGTATTACTTTGGAAGCTGTGTAGAGAATGGGCTGGGAGTGGTTCTGTGCAGAACTATAGCCTAGGCTAGAAATGACAAGACCTGAACTAGTGGCGGAGGTGGAGATGAGTAGAAGAATTAACAATACATCCAAGAGGAAGAATCGGTCAGATTAGTGGATGAATTGGATACAGAGGAACAGAGACAGGGACAAGTCTAGGGTGTCTCCATTTCTTTGATGGGTATCTTCAGGGATGGTGACCCCATTCACTGCATCAAGGATACATGAGGAGGTACAGGTTTGAGGGGAAAACACAGATTCAGAATTGGAGCTCTTGAAAGATATTACCTATTACCTATGGGTTTGTGGTACAGAATTGAAATCATATCTAGAGGTGTGAATCTGTGAGTCACCCACAGAACTGGATACCATGCGGTGGCCTAGGGTGGAGATGAGGGTGGCCTAAGTAGGAGAGTGAACCAAACAAGTTTCAAATCAGCCCAGAGGTGACAGACAACAAGGCAAAAAAATTACTATGCAGACAAGTGGTAAGAATATTCTCCTCTGTGAAGGAAATATAACTCCATATTTATTTTTTAATTAACTAATTTACTGATATTCTAACTCATTCTCACTAAGAGAGTGTGAAGCAGTTTACAAAATATAAGACAATTTGGTAAAGAAAGAAAGTAGATAAAGAGAGCAGCACAAAGGTGAAACAAGGGTAAAACAGTATGAGAAACTATAAGCAAGTTGAATATACAAAAACATGGACGTTAGAATGTCATATACAAAGGTTAAATGTCCCAAGTTTACTCCTAAGTGTCACAGCAGCCAAACTTAAAAGGGAAAAGTTATCGATTACAAGAATCACAATGAAGAAAAAATTTCTCAATTTGTTTAGGGAAAAGGTAGATATTCCTCGCATTTAGATCTGAAAAAAAAAGTCTCCTATTGGTCCTCATAAAGGGGCATGATGTAATATAGCTGAAACTCCTTCAAGAAGTACGACAAGCAACTTTCATATGACTTCTCCTTATAGCATCCTCACTGATTCACTCCAAAGTCCAGCTCTGTAAAGATTATAAGCTGTATACCTTCAATACGGTTTTATCAACAAAGCAGGCATGTAATCTCATTTTTCTGACTCCTCAGAACTGGATGAGAATAGAAGGGTGTTCTTTACTGGCCTCTGAAAACCCCAGTGTAGGATGGGGATAAGAAAGGTGAAGAATGAACTTATGAACTGCAAGTTCATTCCTAGTAGTCTCTAACAGACAACAGGAAATGGTCCCAAGAGCTGAAGCCATAGACCAGGAAGAGAGTGGCTTAAATTAGCTAAGGAGCTTCTGGCTGCTCTGGTGGACGTTAGGAAGGAGGGACATATGCATATGGCATTTCCTGTTCTTGGTACAATCTTGTAATGAGGGTGAGGTGTTGGGTGTCTCTGTTCTTCAAACTACAATCTAAGGTGACCGAGCTATAAACCCTGGTACTGTTTAGCAACTGTCTCTCTCTCCAGAATCTTCTCTGCATGCTTTTGGCTGCTAGTCTCAATTTCGGACCAGAAACTCTGAAGCCCCTCAGAAAACTCCATACACTGATGAGTAGGGTCAAAGCAAGCAAAATATAAACCTTTCCTGCCATTTCCAAATATAAGTAGATCCAAGAAGCCTCATAAAGATCCTCGCCTCATAAGGATCCTGAAGCACAGGAGGTATCTCAGTCTCCACTTGATGATAAAGGAAAACAACCTGATTACCTACACCTACCAGTTTGCTGGAAAGTAATCTATATCCCTCACTGGCACCAGTAACCTATACACAAACCCATGCCAAAGACTTCAAAGGAAGTGCTCTTCCTTAGGGAAAATATTCTTGTGCCTTTTCCTTTCCTTAGAGAAAACAGTGATCAGACTCATCAACAAGCTGCTCAGGACCTGAACCCTGCAATGCTTGAGTCAGAAGGAGCTTAGAGAATATATTCATCTCTGGTTGCAAGCAACAGAAATTGACTTTAGGTGACTTAAGTAAAAAGAGAACATTCTGAAAATCTATGGGGCTGCTCAAAAGATTGAAGGGAGGACTAGAGAACCAAGCTTGGAAAACACAGATATGAGGAGGCTCCAGAAGGTTTTGCTGCTTGAACCCTGGTCCCACAGCTGTGACGATGAATTTCAACAGCTTCTCTCTACTTGGTTCACGCTACTCAAGATTCAAAGTCCTGGGCTTCCCTGGTGGCACAGTGGTTAAGAATCTGACTGCTAATGCAGGGGACACGGGTTCGATCCCTGATCCGGGAAGATCCCACATGCCACAGAGCAACTAAGCCCGGGCACCACAACTACTGAGCCTGTACTCTAGAGCCCACAAGGCACAACTACTGAAGCCTGCGTGTCTAGAGCCCGTGCTCTGCAACAAGGGAAGCCACCACAACGAGAAGCCCGCACACCACAAGGAAGAGTAGCCCCCGCTCGCCGCAACTAGAGAAAGCCCACGTGCAGCAACAAAGACCCAACGCAGCCAAAAATAAATAAATAAATTTATTTTGAAAAAAGATTCAAAGTCCTAGGAGAGAGAGAAGCCAACCAAGCAAACTTAGGTCCTACCCTGCCTCTTGCTGTACCTGGGCTATAAGACGAAGGTCATGGGAACTGAGATAGGAGAGTCTCCATCAGCTGGCATAACGAAATGGAAAGTCTTGAAACTTACCTACCTACCACAATTGCATACAAAGGAGGGAAGTAAATTCCCCAGAAGAAAATCAAAGTGCTATTAGGAAGGGGCAATGCATGCTGGGTATAAAAATATATAAAATGTCCTTCTCAGGAATGTTAAAGCCAATTCTCTTCTTTTAGAGTTAAGGAAGCTGAGATCTAGAAGGGTAAAATAAATTTGAAAGGTCAAAGAGCAAGTCTGAGGTAGATATGGAACAGAAGTTAAGACAGCTGCTACCCAAAGTGTGGTCTATGGACCCACAGCACCTCATCCCCTGAGAAATGCAGACTCTCAGACACCACCCCAGACCTAGTTAATCAGAATCTGCATTTTAACAAGTTATCTGGGTAATTCACATGTACAGCAACGTTTGAGAATCACTGCTCTACCTGTACAGATCTCAACCTTGAATCACCCAATGATAACTGACCCTAGGTATTCCTTGCCTGAACTCGATCTATGATGGTTTTTCCTCAGTTCACAGGGGGAAAAAAATTGGCATAATTGTTTCTTCATCACTTACTAGCCTCTGGGATCTATTTCCATGTGCTAGTTAATACGCCCAGACAGAGGGAAGCTTATGTGGTCATGAGAAGCTTAACAGCAGGGTGTGCACTTAAGCCAGGTTCCAAGACAGTGGTGGGAGGAATTCTTCAACTCAAGACTTTATAAAGGCATTGTTGAGAATGAGTAGTCCCAACTGTGAAATAAGAACCAAAACCTATAGTGATATGAATTGCTCCATGGCACTCGGGTGCAAGAAATATCACATTTCTTCTTTTCTTTCCTTAAAATATTTATTTATTTATTCATTTTTGGCTGCGTCGGCTCTTAGTTGCAGCACGAGGGATCTTTGCTGAGGCAGGCGGGATCTTTCGTTGTGGCGTGCCAGCTTCTCTCTCTAGTTGTGGCACACGGGCTCCAGAGAACGTGGGCTCTGTAGTTTGCGGCACGCGGGCTCCCCCATTGAGGCACACCAGCTCAGTAGTTGTGGCGCGCAGGCTTAGCTGCCCTGTGGCTGTGGGATCTTAGTTCCCCGAGCAGGGATCGAACCCGCGTCCCCTGCGTTGGAAGGCAGATTCTTTACCACCGGACCACCAGGGAAGTCCCATAACATTTCTTTATTATTCTAAATCAAACTAAATCTTTTTCAGTCCCACCTGGTGGGCAGGAAATCTAATTGCAGTTACTCAACCTTCCCTTGGTTGAATCAGAACCAGGAGGCTTATGTATTTTTACAAAAATCAGGACAGGGCCCTTTGTCTTCAGTTGGCCATGACCACTGACTTTGCCATCAGCCCTTCTACTCAGGTTCACTGCTCTGGGAGGGTTGCAGCCATCGTGCCTGTTATCTGAAGACCTGTGGTCTCTGTATCAGCAGGCTGAGATGTCAACCTCCACCACCACTGAGGTACTGTGCTTTGTTTTGTATTGGTGGAAATGTGCTTTTGATACTCAGATTTTATTGCATACATATAATATAGGCAAGGTTTCCTTGTTTGACTGCTGGGGTAAAACATATCAACATTTTATGGTGCTCCACAAAGAACATGATGTAAGTATAGAGCACCAACTTGTCCAGGGGCTCTGTCACCTAGACAAGTTTGAGGGGCACTGCTCTTGGCTCTCTGTAATATATACATGGCCTGTGCTGCTGTTGAGCTGTGTAACTGCTGTTACTCCACTCTTTTATGTACTCTTAATTTTGAACCTATAACATGTTGCTCATCCAACTTATCACCTTTTACCTATTATTGCATACTCTTCCTCTACTGGAAAGCATAATGAAGTGTGGTAAAGCATTTATGGCTCAGATTCTTTGGGGAACTTGGAAAATGAAGGTTTCCTCAATGAACGATTAGTGTTATTAAGGCTGTATAATCCATCATACAGAAGCCAGTTCCAGCCGTGTATGTGTGTGTGTGTGTGTGTGTGTGTGTGTGTGTGTGTGTGTTGGGGGAGGGGTGAAAAGGATGGTATAGATGTTAAATTACCTGGTGTGATTTAAGTATGAGTCACTCGCCCCCTAAATTACTTTCATATTGTCAGATCTCTGGATTATCTTTACTAGAAAACTAAGTTTTTCATGCCATAATTAGAAGTAAGACTCTGTAAATAATCCTGGAATAAAGAATAGAAAGGCTGCCATTCAGACTAAGGTCTAAATAATTTATAGCAAATATTTTCCTGAGTACAGATTTAGGTTGTGAGAGGGGATACCCGAGACATGTGATGCCAGGGAAGAGGGAACCTTGAAAGTATACCAAGGATGTAGTCATCATCATCACAGTTTTGCCAGGATCTCATACTAAGTGCCAATACCTTTACTGCATCCCAGAATGCCTTTAAATATCAAACACGGCCACTTTCCTTCACTCCTTCTATATCAGAGACCTCAGAGCCAGTGGCTACCCGGGTAAGCAATCCAATATATTTACAGATCAAGAGACCTTCAGAGTCATCAGGTTCTGGATGACTCACAGTACAACAGAGGCCCTTCCAGCACATGTTCTACAGCAACCAACCAAAATGGAAGAAGAAAAAACTGTCCATTTGGACTCCTGTATATGCCTGATTATATTCTTTGACCAATCAAAGCAACATACACTGATCTATATACAATTCCAAGAGGTATGTGGCAGGGCCTTGCCTTCAAGGAGCTTTTAGTTTATTTGGGGAAAAAGAGCTTGTGCATAGAAAGAAAACAAATAATACACAGTAGTCTTCAGTCAGTACCAAATGAATGGAAAAGACAATTTCAGTGGAGTTCAGGTGAGAAAGGAAGGGGTAGGGGAGTTCTCATCACCAGCCAGAGTGATTCAGGAAGGCTTTAGGGAGGACTGAGGATTTTAACTTTACCTTGAGCAACAATTCTTAATTTAAGGTCAGTGCTCTCTTAATGGGTACATGAATCGAGCTTCAGGAGTCAATGAACCCTTTGGATATGCACTTTCCTGGGACAAAAGATAGCTTTCATCGGATTCTCAAAGGGGTGACTGAAGAAGTTACAAGCCATTACCTCGCAAGAAATTGCATAAGCAGTGCGGAAAAAAGCAGCATCCTAAATAGGGGGACAAGTAAATGAAAAAACGAGGAGGAAATGAACAAACCACATTTAAGCAGAAAATGATCACTGCCCATCTTGCGGGAGCAGTGGTCCCATGCTCATCTGAGGCAATGTCAAGAGATGGAGCTGGGAGAGCAGATTAGAACTGGTTGGTAAAGGGCCTTAACTATCGGGATTATGCTGTGGGTAGTGCTCAGATGAATGACACAATGATGTGGAATGCAGGGTGATTAGTCTGGCCACTGAGGGCAGGATGAAAGTGGAAGCTATTAAGCCTGAAATCAGAGAGACACCTAGACCAGTGATGAGACTCAAGAAAATGAGTTGAGCTGCTGGCTGTAGCCATGGAATGAATGAGAGCGATCCTGGAGCATTCGAGAGAGAAAATTTAGTAACTTTGAGATATGGGAGGAGAGAGAAAGAACCAAGGATGACCCAAAGCCCCGAGCCTGGATGTCTGGAAGGATGCAGACCCATCTGTAGAAATAAGGAACAGTGGATAGAAAGCTGGTTTCCAAGAGTATAGCAGAGACTTTAATTTCCAACATGCAGAGTTTGAGGTGCCGTCCCAGTAACAGTTGAGAGCCCCTTTATCGCTGGCGCCAAGTATCCACAAACCCAAAATAAGATAGGAGCGTCTCCAATCATATTCTTCCAGCCTAGTGCCCTCTATCCTAGACAACTGATTGTCTGACTAGTTGGGGGGACTGTTAACTGGAAGCTGTATCATTTTTGTTTCTTATTAGCAATCTTCCCTAAAGCACTTTCTCGGAATGATGTTACCACAGCGTGATTAGGAGACGTGCAAGGACATAAACATTCCAATAAGATAAAAGCAGCCCTGCTTTCCCAGTACTCTCACAGTACTTCAACTTCATTAGGCTTGTTGTTGTTTCATTAGAGTCAATGCCATTTAAATTTTTATGTTCATTTCAAGGCTATTTGTTTTGACAAAGGATTTTAAGAAAACGCAGTAAGAACTTTCTGGGTTTTATTTAACTTTATAACCATCTAATTTACTCCCCAATAAAGGGATAACTAAGCATTCCTGTTATGCTGCTAAAAACCTCTTTGCATAAGTTTGAAATACAGTGCAAGACTGCAAGGAGGAAATTCACACCAAGGAAATACTGACACAAGCTATCCAGTGTTTGGTGCTGGGGTTTAGGGACTCAATACTTCCTCTCTCCATTAGCACCCACATACCCTACAGGACCCAAAGTCACCTCTTCTACTTACACATTATTACTTTTCTAAACAAGCATGTCTCTGACCCTGCCACATAGAGAATAGATGAAGCCCCACAGCCTAGGAGTGCCAAAAGACAGAAGGTAACAGTGGGACAGGGTGATTTAGAGGGAGAGAAGCAGAATGTACGGATTTTACAGAATCATTCCTCATTTCTCCCCAATATGACACTCTAATTGATTCAGACAGATCTTCTCACTTGCCCCCTCAGGAATCAAGCCACTGCTCACCTCTTTGTTGTGTACAATGTTTCTCCCTGGTAGGTAGGACTTCCCTCTTACCCACCTAAATGCAGCTGATCTTTCAATATCCAACTTAAATCCTGCCTCCTCCCTGAACCCCTTTCTGTTTATTTCATGCCCCTGGATCACTGTCTTCTCTCAACCACCCAAGGGACAAACACTTTTGAGCACCTACTAACTGCAGGTATGAGTGTCCATTGTACCTACCCCTTGTTTTCCCCTCTGATTATTGGAGGCTATTCACTGTCACTCTAATACAGGAGATTTTCACTTCTCTATTTCTCTAAGTGCCAAACCGATTCCTAGGCAAAGTATCAATTAATGCCTGTATGTCAAAATGTGCCTGGTGTGTGCTAAAGAAAAAATTAAGAAATGAAAACACTTAGGCCAATCCAGAACTACCTATCATTTCAGCACAATCAGAAAGAAAATTCAGAATAATATATATATATATTTTTGTTTGTTTGTTTTTGTTTTTTTTTCCTTAAGAAGAAGGAACAAGAAAATGAGCCCATTGGAAAGTGTTTCTACTACAGTAAGCTGGGGAATGTGTTTGGGTGGCTTTGTGAAGCACAAGAATCTCCGTTTGAATCTCACCAAGAGTTACTGGTCTCCAGGGCGTCACGTGTCTCAGGCTGCCCTTGGATGCGAACAGCAACTTGTTCACTTCATCCATGATAACAGCCAATATGTGCTTCCAGAAATGGGCCTGGAATTCACAAACTCTAAAACTCGTGTCCAGTGAACTTCCCCTGAGGTCACCTTCTAAACACAAAGTATGAACTCTCTGGAAAAAAAATAGCATCACAAGCAAAAGAAAAAAGTCATTATCCTTAGACTAAAAAGATATTCTAAAACAGGAGACCTGTGTGTTGGTGTACCCTCACATTCAGGTTTTTTCCTAACTATGAAGTCAGTGCCACTACCCTCTTTGCCTGACACAGATGAGGGCCTTTTTTTTTTACTTCATGGCTCCCCAGCAGCTCATATTACCATAGGAAGCAATAAATACTCACCCACCTGACCTGCTAGCTTCTCACACAAACATCTGGCAAGTTTTGTGGGCCTCTTAACTATTGAATTTCCATATCAAACACATATTCTATTTAAATCATTTATTCATAATACTTTTGTGTAAATCCAAACAAGAGAATATGCTCTGAGGCAGAGATTTTAGCAGATGAATAAAATTTTTAACATTTATAACTTTCATACACTGGGTTTTATAACTCAGGGAAACAACCAGGGCAATTAATATTATCTGTGGACTCAGAATAAAGGAAAAAGAAAAGCCTTTATTCAAGCAGCCAGTGAAGGAACATCTCCTCAAACACATGATTTGTCCTTTTCCCAGAACAGAGCCTAAACGACATGAATGGGATCTTTAAGTCAGAGGAATCTCTGTGAACTGGTTGCAGACACTTATCTTTGGTTTCAGCTCTAAGAAGCCATGGACATTTCAATGATTTGTTGCAGATACTGAGGGAAAGCTTAATAACACATATGCCTGTGGGCTCTAAAATTATATAGTCCTGGAGTCGAATATCAACTTTGTCTGGTGTTACACGAAATGGACCCATTTAATGATAGCTGGATGGTCTGTGTGACTATTAGAAGGTTTCACAGCCTATCTGAGCTTCATCTGTACAAGGAAGACAAAAATACCAACCCCACAGTACTGATGTGAGGATTAGACGAGATCATATGTAATCCCTGGTACAGTCTCTGGCTGTCTGGCATACAGTAGGAGCTCAAAAAAATGTTGGTTTTTCCTTCTTAGAGATGCATACCCTCCTCCCATCCTATGGGCCCCAACTGCTCAGAATTTAGGGACTCTATTCATGTACACCCTAAAATAGCATTTATTAAAAGCATCCTTGAACATGACTCTTCACATCAGTTTCTCCCTCTGTAAAATGGAAATGTTACCTAACCTAAGAGTGCTGTGGCATCTTTGAAAAATACATAGGACTGAAAAGAATGTTAGTGAGAAAAGGGAAAGCTCTGGGCTGACCTTCAGAAGACTGGATTCTAGTCATGTGACCTCGGGCAAGCCTCTCAACACCAAGGTCCTCATTTTTCTTACGCTTAACATATAAATAACGATACACGCATTACTTGTCATAAGGTTGTAGTAAACCCTTTTTCTCCATCATGTATCTTGATCTTCACACCTGTGAAGCCAGAAAACATTTGGCTGATGGTCACCCAGCTTTACACCATGCCTGGAGTCCCAAAGTCTTGCCTTCCCCGATAAACAGGACATTGACATTGAGAACATTATTTCAGAGGGTAAGTTCTTTGAAGGCAGCGACTATGCCTTTCTTCTTAAGAGCTGCACTCCTACCTCAGCAAGGATCTATACTGTACCTTATACAATTACATGCCAATGTGTTTATCAAATTGATTTTAATGCATCCTCATTACATGTAAAAAATTTCATGTAGAATTATGAATGAATAGTTGTACAATTAAGTACACTGACACAATGCAGTGTATTGGTAAAAGCATGGACTTTAAAACCAGAGCAGCTAAATTCAAACCATAGTTGTGCCTTGTTATCTGTATGACTCTAGGCAAGAGACCACATCTCTCCAAGCACTGATTTCTTCATCTATCACATGGAAAAAACTAGACCTGCCTCATAAGGTAATATAGAAATTAGGTGAGATATCAAATGCAGGTAAAAATGAAGACATTTTGTACTTTCAGATTCTGTGCAAGGAGGGGGCAGAAGTAGAGAGCACAGCATGGGAGTTAAGAATGAAGTAGAAGTTTGGGCAACCAGAGAACTCCAAGAAAGTCCACAGTAACCCAGTGAAGGGCAGAGAGAGCTGAAAGGGCACTGGGGAGTGGAATGAAGTTGAACGTCACAGTTTTGCCTGTGTTCCACCTGCTCTCATGGTTTCTGGTTTAAAGAGATGAGCTGAAGGGCCAGGTTAAGAAAAAGAAGGAAATATTCCATCGAGGCAGAATATTACTCCAAAACGTGCAGGTCCCTCCTCCTCCCTGTTTTTCTCCCCATGTTTCTAATTCCTCACACTCACTACCCCAGGCTTACTTATAGTTCCTCGGCTAACACGCTTATTCTCATTGTACCATACTCACACAGAATCTCATACATAGCCTCACATGTACACAAAGAGACACAAACATGCACACGTGTACGTATACCCTTTACACCTGACCCCTAACCCCTCCAAACAGTTCAAGGGACCCACAACTGAGTAGTAGGAATTGATAGTGTTAGTAAAATACAACTGATAGGGCTTCCGGTTAAACTGGACAGATTGAACATGTGCATTTTTCTCCACTTCTCCTCAAATCCCATGAAAATGGAGGGCAATGCTTAAACTGTGGATGCTAGAAAGTAGATGGACAGTGGTAAGTGACTTAAGAGACCAGAAAGGCTGAAACCTAAACTAAAAGGCACGTGGTTTGTGCTGCAGACCCCAGAGAAACTGACCTGGAGTCACTAGGGACCTCTGGAGACAGGGTAGAAGAAAGGAAGGGACTGCCCAACAGAGGAGGAGGTGAGTCACTGCACAAAATGCAAGGGGTTATGTCCGTTATACGTCAATAAATCTGTTAAATTTACTGAAAAATTTAACAAAAGAGAAAAGCAAACCACAACACACACACAACCCTACCAAAAAAGGGGAGATTAAGTAGAAACTAGCATCCTAAATGGTAAGACGCCACCCCACTCCCAATTCCTGGAACTCTGGCAGCCAAGCTTATACCTCCAGGCAGAAAATACAGAGAATTGCTCTACAGAAACTGACAGGCCCAAGAACAAAGAACTACAGATGGTGGTACTTAGGGGTCCTCCAATAAAATAGCTGAGTCCCTATGTGATTAGCCATCACTTAGTACAATCCCTGTTCCCTCGTGTGCATCTTTCAATCATCTTTTTAGCACTTCCCTCTGAAATAAAATGGAAAGCCATTTGAGAGAATCTTTGAACATAAAGGAGAGAGATCAAAACAAAAGAAAAAGAACTCAAAAGAAAAGAGACAAAACAGGGAACAAAAGAAAAATTCAAACACTCAGAAAGCATTATTTCGAAGATACTGAGACCAGTGTTCCGGTAGTGCCAAGACAAAGCCTGGGACAGCAGTGAAAAGTAGAATCAAAAGAGAGACTTATCCTTTATTTGATTCATGTTTGTGTGTGTGCTAATGAATGCAAGTGTTAAGGTTATGTGTTTTACGTTGTCTTTATATATGATTTTTTTTATCCTGTACTTAACTGTTAACTAATAAGGAAGATAATTAAAGCTAAAATAAGGATCCAAATAAGGTATCCATGAATAAAGAACAAAATGCCATATAATGTAAAGACAGAATTTTAAAAATTCAATTGATTAGGAAACAAAGTTGGGAAAACATCTTACAGTAAAACAAAAAAACAAAGAGATGAAAAAAAACGAGAAATGAGAAAACAGAGAACCAGTCAAGAAGATACACCATCAGACTTATGTAAGTTCCAGAAATTGAGCACAGGAAGTTCAGTAGAGAGAAATGATCAAAGATATAATACACCGAATTTCCTGGAACTAAAAATACCTAGATTTAAAATTTTTCCAGAAAGAAAGAATCTAGCAAGTATTCCATGCAATAAACAAACAAACAAACAAAAATCACAAACCATCCTCATGAAATTTCAGAACAGTGGGAATTAGGGAAGATCCTAAAAGCACCCAGGAAGGAAAACAAAAAGCAAAACAAGGGCTTCCCTGGTGGCGCAGTGGTTAAGAATCCGCCTGCCAATGCAGGGGACAGCGGTTCGAGCCCTACTCTGGGAAGATCCCACATGCCGCGGAGCAAATAAGCCCGTGAGCCACAACTACTGAGCCTGCACTCTGGAGCCCACGAGCCACAACTACTGAGCCCAAGTGCCACAGCTACTGAAGCCCACGCACCTAGAGCCCATGCTCCACAACAAGAGAAGCCACCCAATGAGAAGCCCGCAAACCGCAAGGAAGAGTAGCCCCCACTCGCCACAACTAGAGAAAAGCCCGCGTGCAGCAACAAAGACCCAAGGCAGCCAAAAATAAAAATAAATAAATAAATTTATTTTAAAAAAGCAAACGAAACAAAAAACAGGTAAGAAGAATCGTATCCGATTTCTCAAAAACAGAAGAAATTAGAAGACGATAAAGCAATGACTACAAAATTCTGAGGAAAAATCATCTCTAGCCAAGAATTCTAGGCCAGCCAAACTATGAATCAAGTGAGGAGGTCAAAAAGATATTTCCAGACACGGAGGATCTTAAAAAAAAGAAACCCAAAAATGTATTCTTTCTTAGAAAGCTTCAGGAAGATGTGTTGCAGCCAGACAACAGGGGATCCAGGAACAGAGACTCCAGCACAGGAAGGAGGCCAAAAGGATCCCAGGATAGCATCGGAGACAGCAAAGTGTGAAGCAATCAGAGATAACAACCAGTCCACATGGGGGAGTTGTATGGAAGGCTCCAGGAGAGATGGCTTCTAGAGGAAAAAGGAATTATTGGATTACTTCATGTGTTTAAATGGAACAAAAAGAGCTTTACAGCTCCAGTGGAATGTATAGGAATGAATTACTGATAGACACATAGAAAACTAAGCAAATGAAAAAGCAAGTCAATTAACAATGACAAGAAAAGAAGTTGCAAAAGAAATGAAATTATAGAGCACTATATGACAGCTGTGAGTGATACTGACAAAGTCGTGACGAACAAAAATAGTGAGATAGCTAAATTGAGATGGAAGAAGAGACATTAGGGAAGTGTGTAAAAGGAGTGATTTAAGAAAGCAAAATCCTCATCTTTTTATTTTAGGTATTTAGTTGAATGGCAAAGGAAAAGAGCTAAGAGGTGAAAGTGGTTCCCTGTAAGAGGCAGAATAAGGATGAGCAGGCAGGAGGCAAAGAACTATTGCTTTTGCTTAAGCTAAATTAATGAAGATACTTTTGGCTACCAGTAGCAGGAAACTAAACTAACAGTGGCTTATCACATAAGGACATTTGTTGTTTACTTTAAAATATATATGCAGAAGTAGATGGCCCCAGGGTTGATTTGGAAGCTCAGTGACATGACCGGGGGCTCATTTCTCTCCAACCTTCTGTTGCACAATCCTCATCTTTGTCCACTCAGAATCACAGAATGGCTGCCACAGCTCCAAACATCATGTTTTCACAGAAAGGACATGGAGAAGTGAGCAGCCAATGACCGAGGGAGAGTTGTCCTCATGTAACAGTTAGGATTAACTTGGTAATGAGAACAGAGATTCAAAGAAAGAGTGACTAGAACAGACAGAACACTGATACATGTAAGAGTTTAGAGGTAGGTAGTCCAGGGCTGCTATGGAGGGTCTGCTCATTATCTCCTCAGAGAACAAGCCTCTTTCCCTCTTGTTGCTCCACCAGACACGGCTTCCATTCCCAAGGCCACGTCGTGGTTCCAGATGTTACTCTCAGCCATCATGTCGACATTTCAGCCAGCAGGAAGGAGGAATAAAAGGGCAGCACAGGAGAGCTTTCTTTTAGGGAAATTTCCTGAAAGCTGCTACAAAACACTTCTGCTTTAGCCCGTTGGCCAGAATGTAGTCCCAAAGTCACAAGTAGCTACCAGGGAGGCTGGAGAATGTAGTATTTATTCTTGGTAGCCACAGGCACAGAAAAAAACAATTAGAGGTTCTAAAAAGGGAAGAACAAAAGAGCAAATGCCTTGCAGTTTCTACCACAATTAAAAACGGAAAATCTTTCCTGAAAGAGCCCTGGCAGAGTCCCTCTTACATCTCATTGGCCAGAACTGGGTCACATGGCCACCCTCAGCTGAGAGAGGCTAGTAAAGGGAAGGTCTGGGTTTTCATGTTCTGTGATGGGAAGTGAGCAAAGGAGGAAGGGGTATAACCAACTAACAGAGTCTCCTAAATCTTGTAGTACAATTTGACCTTAAAAAGCTACAAACACATATTACTCTTTTTTTTTTCTTTTTTTTTTTTGCGTTACGCGGGCCTCTCACTGTTGTGGCCTCTCCCGTTGCGGAGCACACGCTCCGGACGCGCAAGCTCAGTGGCCACGGTTCACGGGCCCAGCCGCTCCGCGGCATGTGGGATCTTCCCAGACCGGGGCACGAACCCGTGTCCCCTGCATCGGCAGGCTGACTCTCAACCACTGCGCCACCAGGGAAGCCCTATTACTCTTATTTTTAATGTATATCAATAATATATAAATACATTTAAGTTTCTATGAGAAGATTATGGGAAAAGTTATTAAGAACAGCTGCCACCTCCCTCCACCTTCTTAGTCAATAAACACAAAGAGGGAAAAAGTTACAAGGTCAAAATACATACACATAAATGGTAGCAAAGGCTGCTCAAATAGTCTATTTCATTCTTTTCCAGGTTGACTTTTGTCATTCATTCAACATTTATTGACGATACCTGCTGTGTACAAAAGGACCGTGGACACGACTGAGTCTTGGCCTTCAAAAGGTCACAGCTTAGAAGGAAAGAGAGAGATGGAAACCATCTTTTACAATACGAACTGATAAGCCCTATGATGGAAGAATGCACTGGGTGATACCTCAGCAACCCAAAGCAGGGCCATCTCAGCCCAGGGACACTCTCCTATAGAGGTGATTTTTGAGATGTGGTTTGAAAGATAGGCAGAAATTTGCCAGGTGAAGAAAGAGGCATGGAAAGTAATCTAGCCCACAGATGAGTGAGGACCAAGGCATGGATCATATTACAGCTTGGAAAAATAAGCCACATTCTTATCTTGACTATCACAGATATATGAAAGGCTGCGCACATAGTTGGCACTCAATAAACACCTGGTGGATTGAATCATGATGAGGAGGAACTCTCTTAATTTATGCCAATTTACCAATATTCTAGACAAGGGGTTGGCAAACTATGGCCCTCAGGCCAAATCCCACCCCCTGCCTGTTTTGTAGATAAAGTTTTATTAAAACATTACTACACCATTTCATTTACACATTGTCTATGGCTGCTTTTATGCTACAATGGCAGAGCTGAGTTCACAGAGATAGAAACTATGTGATCTGCAAAGCCAAAAGCATTTACCATGTGGCCCTTTGTAGAAAATATACAACACTCTGAGCTCAAAGCTAGTAAGTAATAAGTAATACGCTATTTCCTCCCACCAGTTGAGTTTTATACTTTCCAAGAGTAAATTGTTCCCAAATGTGTTTCGGCATTTGTTAATGGAAGTTTTGAACGTGTAACTTTTAAATGTAACATTTATGTGTTAATTGTAAGTATCTAATTTAATGAAATATTGTATATACGGATAAAATATGAATCTCGAAAGGAAGAGTTGTTTCTATAAAAACTAAAGTGGGATGCTTAAAAAAAATCTCAAACCTCACATGCTAATAAAAACTGTTACTGAGCTAGATGGCAGTGAGACAACTACAAAAGATTGGGGGTGGGTAGGTATCGTAAAATTTTAAGATTCTACTTTGTAAGTGAATATAACTTTTCACTCCATTTTTTAAAAAAACCTAAAATTAGAAATCAGAGCTGATGCACTGGGGGGACTGGTTTATACAAGAAAGGCAACACAGAATTCTAATCAGCAACATGTCCTCTAAGAGGAGTCTTGGCCCTACATCCACAGACTGGCACTCACCTGAAAGTTGAGGTTAAAATAAGAACAACTATTTTAAGTAAGTGAGTGAGTAAGTAAGTAAATAAGTAGATAGATAAGTAAATATTAGTGTATATTTTCATCTTTTTTTTATATATAATTCTCTAATTTAACTAACTTTTTACTGTGAGGGGAGAAAAGAATGAAGTAACTATAAGGTTTGTTTGGGCAAACAAAGACACAAGATTACAACGTCTTAAGTTTGATGAGGCCAACCTAGCTCTGCTAACCTCACCCCTCACTCAATCACTACCTTGGTACTCCAGCCTATGCGCACCCATTTCAAAGCCCAAGGCTGGTTCCAGGAAGGTTAGACAACCAGCACTCAGACCTCACTCTCCTGGCTCTGGATCAGGAAGAAAGGACAAGACAAGCCCACACCATCCCAAGTAAGAGCAAAGATTAATTTAAAAGTTAGCCTGAAAATGCCACCTCATTAAATCCCCAAACTGTGACATCTAAGGTCTGACAAGCCAGCCTAGGAATGAAATGAATGAAATAAGACAGTCCCTCTCCCCCTCCAGTCGCACCAATTCAAAGTTCAGAAAGCCTTTAATTTGGTCTCTCTGCCCATCACCTCGGAGAACCCTAGATCCACCTTCAATCTGAAGCTTCAAACTCCTGCTTCCTCGGGACCCTAAAAATAATTGTTCCTTGAGGTGCCTTAACTCTTTACAACAGATAGCCAGTTACATTTAATTAGTTTTAAACAGCTGGTTATTTCCTTGAGATCCTTGATTAAACATCATTTTTCCAAAGAAGAATCTATTTGTTTTGTAACTAGACAATTAGCCTGTTTGCCCCCAGAGATGATCCCTTCCAGGAAAAGGGCTTCCTTGTTCAAAAATGGGTAAGGAAGGGCTGAATGGGTGCTCCAGGCATCCTGGGCCCTACAGGAGCCCCCTGAAGGAGGCCTGTGTTCTTCAAGGTCACTCCTGGCTCTTGGCTTCTCCACGGCCACCCATTACAGAGCTATGCAGGCAGGAGACACCCCCCCAAAAAAAAACACACTGAAGATGAGGAGCAGGACAATGATGAAAAAACCAGGGCCCAAACTCCACAGACAACCGCCCTTCAACCAAGCAAGATTCCAAATGCAGCACTGCCCTTCCGCTCTCAGAGCCTCCACCGGCATTGTTTGCCCACCTCCACTCCGACAATTTCAGGTGCAGCGAGGTCTCCCCTCTTCTTCAGTGTCTTTCCCCAATACTAGGTAGGTCCTTCCAACATTGTGCTCTGCCCACTCCTGTGTCTACCAAGAGGTATAAAGAGCATTTGTGGGCTTCCCTGGTGGCGCAGTGGTTGAGAGTCTGCCTGCCAATGCAGGGGACACGGGTTCGTGCCCCGGTCCGGGAAGATCCCACATGCTGCGGAGCAGCTGGGCCCATGAGCTATGGCCGCTGAGCCTGCGCGTCCGGAGCCTGTGCTCCACAACGGGAGAGGCCACAACAGTGAGAGGTCTGTGTACCGCAAAAAAAACAACAACAACAACAAAAACAAGTTAAATCTAATGTGGGTCTGCTCCTCCTCCTTCCCCTGCCAGACTGGCAGGAAATTATCTTATTCAGTCCTATAAATCTCTACCCACATCTACTCCTCTAGGGTCTTATCAAAGTCCCAGGGCATTTAGGACAGAATATTTGGGAAAAGGCCTCTGGTTGTTGGTGTGTACTGGTCACCACTAATAGACTCATTGCCCAACTGCACTTGGCCCTTGGAGTTAGTGGTCAGGGAGTTCCACACTTTCTCTGCTAAGCCTCAGCTTGGCCCTCACTGGGACTTTTGCTGAGGCTGGAGCCCAACATCCAGCACCCTGGGCCCAGCTTCCCTTCTGCAGTCTGGTAAGCTCCCCGTCGGGCCCTCACACACCTTCATCACTTCCCAGGCTTCTGGGATTCTCCCTTCTCTTGCCACTTCCACTCTCCTCTCCACAGGCCCTCCACGCCCAAACAGACACACACACATACTCTTAGCATAATTTCAGAGCTTCAGGTTTTTAAAAAAAAAACCCGAAAATAGATTATCTTCGAGAAACTACTACGAAAAGGAAACACAATGGCCTTCTCCAAGTTCAGAAAAATATACAAATAGTTCTCGTTCCTTCTAATGCTTCAATTGCCTCAAAAACAAAATATAAATTAATGCTTCAATAAGTAATTCCACTACAATTTTCCCCCAAATATTTAAGAAAACATTCATACCCCAAGACGGATTGCCATGCTTACCCTAGGGATCTGAATACCTTATAGTAAACTGTAGCAAACCATCACCTACTGCTCCCTCCCTGCGACCCACACACAGCCCGCTATAAAGCAGCTCAGTGATGGGGCAACATGATGTTTTGTAGTCGGAACTGACTTTTTCCTAAATCTCTCCTCACCCTGTTACAAAACAGCCCAAGCAACCAGCCATGAGACAGGCATCATGCAGGCATAACTGAAATGAGCTTGTTGCTTCTGTGTATGATTTCAGTGGAACCAAGGAGCTCTTTATTGACCCAAAATATCTTCTGAGGGTTCTGCAGCAGTGACTGAATTGGGTTGAAAGCGTTGTTACTCCAAAGTTGAATTACCCATTGACCTGTTTTTAGCCAGGAGCACCTTCTGACAGTTTAGCTTATCAGTTCTTTTCTAACAGGCAGCTTATTGAAAAAAGTGTTTGGGTTCATATGTGAGTGAAAGAATAAGAAGAAAGAGATTTTGAACAGCAGCAGTGAAGGCATCTTGAATGTAAAGCCCAAGGCGGCTTTACAGTGAGAGAGAAAGGAATAGAAAAACGCCTCCCTTTACTGCAAATGTGACATGACTACCGGGGTTATGACAATATGTACTATTATGGTTATTCTATGAAGACCAGAAAAGATGAAGGCCACTCCTAGAACCAGATAGGGTCTCATGAAGGGTTAGTGTCCAATTCTAGGAGTACAGGCTAGTCCTTGAAGAAGAAAAACCAAGAGCTGAAAGGTCTAGACATCAAGGTCCAGATGCCTGGACCGGCATCACTAGGTAATGTCTATAAAGATGGTTTCCTCCCTGTGAGGGGAGACCAGGGGCTGGGAAGAAAAGATATCAGGCTGGGTCTCCAAGAATGGGATAGCAACAGCCTGAACTCAAGAGAAATATATTGTCTAGATTGACAGTGCTCTCTCTATGGTAGAAAGACTCTCAGCTTGACGCTCAACTTGTGGTTGAGATCAAGTCAGTTGGGCAACTGCCTGGAGTGCCCCTCTAGAAGGGGCTACATCGCCACTGGAAATGCAGCAAAGAGGAGGTTGTATTTACTAAAGCTCTTCTCAAGGAAAAAGCATACTGATTAACAAATCACTTGGGAGGATGGGGAGAGATCCCTGAGGTCAGCTCTTCCATGCATGATGAAACCAGTCAATTGTTAAGCTTCTGGTTTGCTAGATGGGATATGAAAATTTGACTTAGTGGTTAAATTATTCAGGGATCATCAGCGTAAGGCTAAGCTCTACTACCGGAAGTCTTCCTGCTTCCCAAACACAAAAGGATATCAGATTAAAGGAGCACAGTGCTACTATCCTTCTTGTGGGGTTAGGCCTACTCTAGCTCTACTCATGAGAAGACCTACTTGAATGTCTACTCTTGGCTTGACCACTGAGAAACAAGGGAAAGGATACTTGTAACTCACTTGGGACAGAGGGCTAAGGGGCAGCATTCTCCTGGGGCCAGTTGTGTCTGTCTCATTTAAGAAACCTCAAAAGGAAGATGAATCTATGTACAGGCCAACACTCTCGTCGCTTCCTCCCTCCCCCAGGAGATTCTCCTCTACTTACGGCCAATCTCCGAAGAACTGGAGTTTGTCTGTTTGCTAGTAATTGAAAGGTATTATTTCCTTGTGGGGAGCACTGGCCATCCCTGATGAGAGAAGTCACAAGAGGAGAGAGAGACCTTTGAAAATAAAGATCATCATCTTGTTCCCAGATTTTCAGAGGACCTGCCTGGACATGGACTTACTGGTTAGAAAGTGCTCTCATAACAAGAATTCTTAAAAATAATAGAAGTCTAATATTCTGGGCTTCCCTGGTGGCACAGTGGTTGGGAGTTCGCCTGCCAATGCATGGGACATGGGTTCGAGCCCTGGTCCGGGAAGATCCCACATGCCGCAGAGTGGCTAAGCCCAGGCGCCACAACTACTGAGCCTGTGCTCTAGAGCCCACGAGCCACAACTACTGAAGCCCACGTGCCTAGAGCTCATGCTCCGCAACAAGAGAAGCCACTGCAATGAGAAGCCCGCGCACTGCAACAAAGAGTGGCCCCCACTCGCCGCAACTAGAGAAAGCCCGTGCAGCAACAAAGACCCAACGCAGCCAAAAATAAAAAATTTAAAAAAATAATTTAAAAAAAGAATGTTATTGCCCTTTAAAAAAAAGTCTAATATTCTATGTATTGTACATATGTATACAATATATGTATAACTGAATCACTTTGCTGTACACCTGAAACTAACACATTGTAAATCAACTATACTTCAATAAAAAATTTTTTTAAATAATTCTTAAAAATAATAAAAGTCTAATATTCCAGCTAGTCTTCTCTCCTCTTAACAGGTGAGTTTACCTCTGCAGCAGCAATACAAGCAGGAAGAAAATTAAAGACTGGCTCACGGTGTCTGCTTTTCCTCACCAAATACATTGCACTTCCACTTTCTGCTTCCTCCGCTGGCCCTACCATCAAAAGGCACCAGATCTGAGATGCCCAGAGAGCTCTTCTCCTTTTGTCCCCAACACAGACAGTCCCCAAATAAGATTCCCAGGACACAACAGTGTACTTGAGCTTCCAAAGTAGCCCGAGCTCATACAAATTTTTCATTCTTTGGTGGCCACCTCTCCTAATCCTAACCTTATCCCTAGGCTAGAAATTATAGCACCATTAGAGCTTAAAGGATCTTTAAAGAACATCTAACTCACCTTCATCTTTTTTTTTTTTTTTTTTTTGCGGTACGCTGGCCTCTCACTGTTGTGGCCTCTCCCGTTGCGGAGCACAGGCTCCGGACGCGCAGGCTCAGCGGCCACGGCTCACGGGCCCAGCCGCTCCGCGGCATGTGGGATCTTCCTGGACTGGGGCACGAACCCGTGTCCCCTGCATTGGCAGGCGGACTCTCAACCACTGCGCCACCAGGGAAGCCCCTTCTTTTTATACATAAAAACGTCAAGTCTACAAAGGAGCAGTGATTTGTCCAAGATTCCACAGCTGTTTGCAGCAAAACACAGTCCAGTTCTGTGTAGTCAACTTACAAGAGTAACTGCTGCCTAAAGCCTGGTTTCCATCTGTCCTTAGCCTGATTTCACTCAGCCTCAATTTAGTTAGCTGTGTCCTCCAGCTACCTTGTCTGAAGAACTTTCTCAAGGTCACACTCTACAGGACCACCTCAAAATTCTGCTCAAGAGGGCCAGGGTGATTCGTGAATCACTTACTAACTTCCTTAATTCAAGGTTGCTAAGGGGCTCTCAAGTAACATCCTCTTACACAACTAGCAAAATTAGTTCTCCTTTTAAAGGTTAGCTCAAAGGGGAACGACTGCTCCTTCTCCCACATGAGGTCACCGCTGAAAGGCAGCATGTGGATGAGTGTCATGGAAGTCTGCCTGGGGAGGAGACATCCACAGAGCTAGTTCTCAGGTCTCTGAATCTACAGCTTGACCTCAAATGAGGTATGAAATCCCACCCTTCATGTTTGATCTGGAGGTTTAAGACTTTTGTCCCTGTGAAAATGCAAATATCCCTGTCAACTGTGCCATCAAGACATCAACAAATGGAGAATCAGAGTGTATGGGTGGTGGCGAGGGAAGGGAGAGCAAAGAGCTAAGAGGCCTGTTTTGGGGAAGGTAAGGATGAGAAGAATAAAAGGGGCAGAGGAGTTTCTCCAAAAGCTGACGGGGCAGAAAACAAAGCAGGGAACCCCAGGAAAGAAGCTTGCCCCACTCATCCCTCAGCGCCCCCCGTATCTCTTTTAACGAGCAGTTTGCCCTCTCTTCTTGGTCGTTCACAGTTACCTTGAAGAGGCTGATCCTGTGGTGCCCATGGCAGCTCCGTTTGCAGAAAAGAGAAGCCCAATTAGCTCCAAGGAGGAATTATTTCACAATCACCCCCACCTTCACCCACTCAGGACGCCCACATCTCTGACCCTAAATACCTAAAGGGTGTGGGCTACTTCCCTCTCCTAGAAAAATAAGGGCACTCTTTCAAAACTTCTAAGCTTTAAGATGCAACAGAGGAAACACAGAAGAAAAATACCTTCCTGTCTTCCCCCAACTTTGTTTTAGGAGAAATAGGATTTATAAAAAAAACTTTTTTTTCCGTCACTTGCACTTCATTGTTTGACATAAATATTTTTGCCTTCCTTTTTCTTCTTCCGGTTATCCCTTCATTTTTCTGTTTCTCGATAGACTACTACAATGAGTGAGACAAACTGCACGGTCTGAGGATACATTCCTTGTAAGACTGCTGTCATTTCAGACACCAGTCACAAGTTTGGAGCCCCAAGGCCACTCTCACTTCACACCAGCTGACTAAGAGTTCAAGGATTTCCACAACCACTCTCAGGTTTGATAACCTGCTCGAATGACTCACAGAACTCAGGAAGGTGCTATACTTATGATTATGGTTTTATTATATCAAATGGATGTAAATTAGAACCAGCTAAAGGAAGAGAATTGTGAGGTCTGGGAAGGTTCCAAACACAAAGCTTCTGTCATCCTCGGATGGGTTACCCTCCCTCCCAGCACTGATATGTGGCAATTCGCACAGAGTAATGCCAACCAGAGAAGCTCACCCAAGCTTCAGTATCCAGAGTTTTTAACTAAAGTTTCATTACGTAGACACAATTGATTGAATCACTGCCCTCTTGATTGAACTCAATTTCCAGCCCCCCCTCCCCTCCCTGGAGGTCAAGCTGAAACTACCTGCCTCAAACCCCAACCCTCTAATCACATGCTAGGTCTTTTGGTGTGGCCAAAAGACCACCCTGAGTCATCCTGTTAGCACAAACTACCTGGTGGCCCACCATAAGTCACCTCATTAGCGTAAACTATGGTCAGGTGTGCTCTGAGGGGCCCCCCTTGAATAGCAAAGACTCCCCTATCATTCTGGAGATTCCAAGGGTTTAGAGGTTTTACCTCCCAGGAGCAGGGACAAACACCAGACTTCTCTTTGGGTAAGTTTAATTCTTCACTATATAATTACAAAAAAAAAAAAAAGTATCTGGCATGTGTTAAAAACGTACAAGTCACTGACAGCAGATGGGAAGTTCAACACAGTTGAACACATAGCACAGTTTAGGATTTTGAAAAATGTCAAACATCCATTGAAAAGCGGATGGTTGGATCGCTTAAGTAGTGCTTTGGGAGGGGAAGTGATCTGCTTTAGCTGACTGTACACTGGCCTATCTTTTTTTAAAGACAGCCAAACCTAATCATTCAGCATGGACCTCCTAGATTAGTTGGGAGGGATGACAGTGGTAGAAGTATGTGCTATTACCTTGAAACCACATAGTTGGTCTCAGTTAAAAACTGATAAATCTCTCCTAAAATATTCAAGGATTTTCTCCTTTCTTCTGGCAAAAAAAAAAAATAGTAGTGAAATATAAAAAAATCAAATCATGTGCCCTTGAGTTGATACTAAGGAGAGATTCAAAATGTGCTCTGCCAGGTCTTGGAAACTGCAAGTTCCCAGCCTTGCCCTGTGCTGGGGGCCATCCATCACAACCTCTCCTCCACTGTCCTTTCCCTGTCTGATGATCTCACAGAAGGATATGAAAATTCTTGTCATGACAGATGCTCAAACTAGACTTAGAACGCTTTTGTGAGCAACTACAGCAGCACTTAGGGGCATTGCTCCAGCAATTTCAAAGAGCATATTCTTTCTTATTTGTGTGTTTTTAAAGAAGAGTAATGATCCCCAGCCCTGCCTTCCTAGACACAATTCCCTTCCTTGGATTTTGCAAAATTTCAATTCAACTAGAGGTATATGATGTCCCTAGCACTCTGCAAAGGTGAATAGGGAAACCCATAGGAAGAGAAAATATGGTCCCCACCCTCAAGGAGTTTCTAATCCAGTTCAAAGAAATAATACTAACATATATAAATCCTGTATCAAAAAAGTAGATGACATAATGAATATCTTAGGAATCCAAGATGCAGAAATGTTAGTGCTCAATTGAATCTAGAGAAAGGCTTCTGAAAGGATGTGAAATTTAAGTTAGGCTTTGAAAAACGATAGGAATCTTAGCCCATCAGGGTGTGTTGTGGGGAGACAGTCTAGAAAGACAGCTAGGACAAGGAAGGGTGTAGACATAGGAAAGAGGAAATTGTTTGATTATTTGGGAAGGTTTTTTGGGGTGTTAGAGAAGTATAAAGCATTGTCCCTGCCCTTGGAGACATCAAAGTCTTTTTTTTTTTAATATTCAGATTAGAGATAGAGAAAAAGGATTTCTAAATAGTTGTCTTATTACTTAAGTGGACCTGCAAGTGTTTATGTGGCAGAAAAAGAATGAGCAAATATTTGATAGGGATTTGAATAGGACTATATCCTGTCATTCTATCATGAAGGAAAATTACTTTTTAGAGAAACTATATTCCTTAATTATGTGTTAGCTCAGAAGATACTTTTCTGACCCCAAGTTCCTGCTGTGAAATACAACACTGGGTTAAATTCCAACACATAAACAGGTATTCACAAGACAAATGACATCACAGGAAAAACCACTTACAAGGAGAATTCTAATTTAACAAATGTCCTTCAAAGTTCCGGTCACACTGGGTACAGGCCAACAACTTAAACTAACATTGTTTTGATGCCACAAGTCTGAGATGGCCAGAGAATACACAGGTGGCAGGACTGGAATCCATAGTAAAATATAAAATTATATGATGGCCTCAACATAACCATATATATTTCAGTAGGAATAAACCCAAATATTAAGTATAAGATGTAGAAGATATGGCTTAATAACTAAAGGTAAAAACTAGGAGTCACAAATACAATGCAGCTACCCCCAAAGAGAGCAAAAGCAAGCTCAGGCTATGTTAACAGCAAGTCAGTGTCTAGAGGCGGGGAGGGGAGTGTCCGATCCAGTCTACACAGGTAGCATTTCCCAGCATCACCACACACTTTAAACAGGGGTATAGAGATCCAGGGGTGAGTATAAGAACAATCCATGAAACTCAGCCTGAAAAGTATCAGCCCAGGGAAAAGAGGGATGTAATTGTTGACTTCAGAGATCTGAAGGGTTGCACCAAGCAAAGGCATTAGATTGTGCAGTTCCCAAACTTTCCAAACCAGAAACCAGGACACATTCCATGACGAAGAGTCTTTGTGTCACTTTCAAGTGTGAGAAACAACCTAGGGCATGTGGTTTGAATACCGAAAGCTGAAAATTTCCAGGACCTTGAGATGTTTTATAAAGGCAGTAAATATTTGAAATCAGATATTGTGTTCTAGAAAATCTGGGGCTTGTGATTACATAATATAATTACAGTGAAGGAGTCCAAATTGTAGGATGATAAATTCTAGCTCAGTACAAGGGAAAAGATGTTACGGAAAAACCCAAACGAACTTTTTGGCCAACCCCGATATTTTAACAGAAAGAGTTATCCAAAGACCAAATATTCTAAATACCTCAGGAAGAAGAGACTTTTGTATTAAAAATTTATTGTGAACCTGTTGTATAAAAGCCATTACCCTACCCTTAAGTCATTCAAGGTCTAGAGTGGAAGCCAAGCAAGGGAATAGGCAACTACAATACCCAGAGTGAAAAGTTGTATGATAGAGATAAGAAAAATGTAGGATGAAAGCCTGAGGAGTGGAGAGTAGGGGCAGCAACATTTGAGTTTAATCTCATGGTTTGGTTGAGGAATGGAAAATCTTAGATTGTGATCACCCAGAAATCAGAGATACAAGTGGAGAGGGCATTGCCACAGTGCAGGAAAGATATGGCAACAGCCAGAGCTAGGGCAGAAGTGATGGGGAAAAAGAGTAGTGGATAAATTTAATATTCATCAAAGAAGTAGAATAAATAGGACTTGGACTGGTGGATGAGGAAAAAGAGTGTCAATGAGAGCTGGATTTCCTTGAAATTTGGTAGCAGCATTCCCCAAGACAGAGAATAGAGAGCAAGCAGTTTTGCTGAAGATGAATTCAGTCCTGAACTGGCTGAATTTGAGAGTAGATATAAAAAACCACATGCAGACATCAAGCAAGCAGCTAGATATGTGGGTCTAGAGTTCAAATCAAGGACAGAGCTGGAAAAGAAAGTTGAGAGTATCTTGTCTTAGTCAGTTTGGGCTGTTCTAATAGACTAAGTGGTTTAAACAACAAATATTTATTTCTCACAGTTCTGGATTTCCAAGATCAAGGTTGCAGCAGATTCAGTGTCTGATGAGGGCCCACTTACTGGTTTACAGATGGCTGTCTTCTTGTTATGTCCTGACATGGCCTTTCCTTGGTGCACCCATGTAAAGAGAGAGAGCTCTCATGTCTCTTCCTCCTTTTAAAAGGGCATTAATCCCAGCACGAGGGCCCACTTTCTGATCTAATTTAACCCTAATTACCTCCCTAAATCCCCACGTCTAAATGCCATCATATTGGGGCGTAGGATTTAAACATATGAATTTAGGAGAAAATATTCAGCCCATAGTATAACTCATAGAAAGTAAATCAAAAAGACAAATAAATGAAAACTAAGGGATCTAAGAGGTCCAACATCCCAAACAAGGAGTTCCAAATAGAGTAAACAGAGAAAATACAAGGGAGGAAATAGTCAAAGAAAAAAATACAAGAACATATAATATGCGTTATAGAAGGAAACAAGTTTCCAGATTGAAAAGCACAAAGGCCCAATATAATGCTGAAAAAGGTTCACGTCAAGGACATAACTGTGAAACTTCAGAATCCAAAGGATAAAGAAAAGATTCTAACAAGAAAAGAACAAATGACATGAAGAATTGGGAATGGCATCAGACTTCTCAACAGCAACATTGTAAATTAGAAGATAGTGACGTATGTCTTCAACATAATCATTAAAAATAATGTTGAACTTACAGCTCTATATCCAGCCAACCTAGGAACTGAAAATAAAGATAGGAGATGTTCCCTTATATGCAAGGTCTTAAACATATACCTCCTAAGCTTGCCTTCTCAAAAAACTTCTAGAGGATAAGTTCCTGAAAACCAAAAAAGTTACTACATAACAAGAAAGAGGAAGATGTGGGAGCCATGTAACTGGGGTCTCAGGGCAAGAGAGGCAAACAGAATCCCCAGTATGATAGGAAAGTCCCATGACAGCAGTTGAGCAGCCATTTTAGAGGCAACTAGTCCAGATTAAAGCAGAAGGGTAAAAGCTGCTGAGAGGGAGGTTTCAAGAAGAAAATAAAATTGACAGATCTCCTGACAGGTTTATGGTGGGGAAAATTGGATTGAGAGTCACTTTAAAAAACTATTGGAGGATGGGCTTCCCTGGTGGCGCAGTGGTTGAGAGTCCGCCTGCCAATGCAGGGGACGCGGGTTCGTGCCCTGGTCTGGGAAGATCCCACATGCCGTGGAGCGGCTAGGCCCGTGAGCCATGGCCGCTGAGCCTGCGTGTCCGGAGCCTGTGCTCCACAACGGGAGAGGCCACAACAGTGAGAGGCCCTCGTACAGCAAAAAAAAAAAAAAAAACCCTGCAATTTTATTTGCTTATGAGTTTGTAGATTAGCAATTTGGACCAGGCCCAAAGGTCATTTCCTCACTCATATGACTGCTGTTATCTGGAGACTCAACTAAGACAGTGTCTAGGATGGCCTCACAATCATGTCTGGGGACTGGTACAGGCTCTCTTCTGATGGTAGGTCTAGGGGCCTCAGCTAGGACATCTGTCTGTGTTTCTTGTGGTCTATCACCCTCCAGTAGGTCAGATCAGATTCATGTACTTAAGAGCCTCAGGGCAGTGTTCTCAGAGGGTGAGAGCAAAGGTGCCTCCTCTTGAGGCCTAGGTCTAAAAGTCCCACAGCATTACTGCCAGTACAACTATAGGTCAAAACAATTCACATGGCCATCCCAGATTCAAAGGGTTGGGAAACAGATCCTACCTCTTGATAGGAAGAGCTTCAAAGGCACATTGCAGGTATGCATACAAGATGAGAGAATTTGTTGCAGCAGTGTTTTCAAACACTTTTTTACAATGGCATATAAGAATTAAGTCTTCATCTTCTGTAGTGGGAAAACAATATAATGTCTACTGTGGAAAAATCAGCAAATCAGCATGTAATTTAGAAATATGGTAAACAGAACAAACAGCTGAAGAGTTTAAAGGGGTTGGTTTTGAAGAAGGGATCAGGGATAGAGAAAGGCAGGACAGGCAACTGCTCTTCTTATTATAAGATATAGTGTTTGACTTTTAAAACTGTGTATATGTGACTACTTAAAAAGCAAACAAAAGTAAAAAGTTTGGCTATACCAGCAATTCCACATCTAGATATATACCAAAAGAATTGAGAACAGGGTCTTAAACATATACGGCAATGTTCAGAGCAGCATTATTCACAATATCCGAAGGTGGAAACAACTCAAATGTCCATCAACAGATGAGTGGATAAAGAAAATATGATACATGCATCCAATGGAATATTACTCAACCTTAAAAAGGAATGAAATTCTGACACATGCTACAACATGCGTTAACTTTGAAGACATTATGCTAAGTAAAATAGCTAGATATAAAAGGAAAAATATTACTTGATTCTACTTAGGAGGTACCTAGAGACAAAAAGTAGAGTAACAGTTACCAGGAGCTGGGGTAGGAGTAAGAATAGTGAGTTACTGTCTAATGAGTACAGAGTTTCAGTTTGGGAAGACAAAAAAGTTCTAGAGATGGATCATGGTGATAGTTGCACAACAATGTAAATGTACTGAATGCCACTAACTGTGCACTTAAAAATGGCTAAAATGGTAAATTTTATGTTAAGTATATTTTACCACAAATAAATACTGTTGGAAAAAAGTTTGGCTAGGGAGGGAAGGAAAGATATTGAATGGTTGATAAAGGAAGACAATGTTTGGTTGATTTCCTTACTTCTTTCTTTTTTTCTTTCCTTTTTTTAAGACTAGGGAAGATTTGAGCATACTTATAAGCTGAATGAAAAGAATCTGTGTAGATTTGGGGTTTGACAAAGCTGAGAGGAGGATAACTGTCAGAGAGCCGAGTCTGCTAAAGGGGGAGGTATCTGAGGATGTGTTTAAGACAGTTGGGTAAGCCCTTGTGGAGATGACACAGACTAGAATGGGTGACTCCTTTCCTTACAAAATCATACCTGCCTCAAAAATTTCTACCGAGTAATGTATGTCAACTGACAAGAGCGTTCACCAATCGCTTTGCCTTTATGCATTTATCAATTAGTGAATGAGTTGGAGGAAAGAGTATTTTTAAGTAGACTATATAGTCAAAATATTGGTAATCTGTTTTCATTGCAAACTTGACTGCATTTGTTGTTGCTATTTTTCTAAAGGCTGGAATATAAATACCTCCTTCATCTTCTAAGAGCAAATTTTGAAGTATTTGAAGATTTGAAGAGCAAATTCTCTTGACATCACAGAAAAACAACCAGTTTTGAATGATTTGGACTCTGGGCTTCCAGGGTCATCAGAGTCTATTGTGAATGAATGGCAGGAGAACTGGTTTGCAGGTTTTGGAGGTAGAACAAGAAGAGGAAAGAGAAGTGTCTCTCAGAAAGATCGAAAGAAAGATGATTTTCCCCAAACTAACAGCGATCACAATTTAGTGAATTTTGTTCACTCTTCACCATTTAATTAGCCCATTACTTCTGCCCCCAACTAGAATGGTACATAACCTCCAAGAAAGGTGTGACCCTCATCACTGTACAGGACAGTGGACAGGAAGCCCCCATATTTGTGTTTACATTGAGGAGAGAGGAAAAGCATTCTGGAAACTGGTCTGAGACAGGGATGATACCCCTGTTACCTAAGTTAAAATAGTGGATCAAAATGAAACAATCGCAAACAATTTGATATGCTTTGTAAAATGTGATGTTATTGATTTGGGGAACCAAAGACAACTTTGGCATCTAGAAAACCAAACTTTTTTATTCTACTGAAATAGCAACTTTTTGTGTCAGGTTTGATATGAGAGAATAGGCAAAAATTTCTTCAAACTGTCCTCAGAGACATGAACCATATCCTTTTATAAATAAGGAATCATCAGAAAAATACTGCAATTATTCTTTATTTTTTCAGCCTCTTACACTCACAGCTACATTCGCCTATATTGTTAACAGCTGATGTGATTATGGATAGTGTGAAACAGAAGAAATAACTATTTAGATGCCTTTCTCTGTGGACACTGACCTACACCTCAAATGACCTTGTGTCTCTTGGTTTTCCTTATCCAGAAATCTCAAGGACAGCCTTGGCCTCTGACCCAAGCAGGGTCTGACCCCAGATCACTCTGCCAGGACTCAAGGTCTTGGAGTCTGTGTGTTCCCATGACAAACAGCCAACATTACAGAGTCTGCCTCTTTGGAAGGCATTTTACAACTACTTTCTGGAGGAAAAGAAAAGAGGGCAAGGACAGAAGAAGAGAGAAGGAGAAAGAGAAGCAGGTGGGGAAAGTAAGGGGGAGGGGAGGCAAGTAGAGGGCATGTAGCGCTGGGGAGGAGGCGAAAACCCATTAAATACAGAACCAACACACCAAACAGCTTTAATATGAACATTATTCACAATCAGAAAGACTTTGGGGAACATTTCTATTATAATTATTTTCTTTTTCTTTCTCTATTTCTCTCTTTTCTTACCCTGAATTTCCTAGCACCCTGGCTTTTCTCAATATATTTTATCTACAGGAAGGTTGTTGGAATTTCAATCAAGGAGCACTCTCAAGTTTTCTCCCTTTCCTTTTTAACATTTAATATATAAAAATGAGCAGGGGGGTCAAGTATAACTGGATGAAATCACTAATCATTACAGTACTCAAATCACAGCCCCCTGTGGTATGGAAAATTGCTTTTTACTGTGACTGAATGTGTGAGGGTATATCCACAGCCTTAGTATGAAAGGGAGCACAGATATTGGTCATCCCACAAGCTCACCAGTAAGTTTAGAAAACTTATGAGACTGGAATGGATCTTCAAGATGCTGCAGAAACACACACACACACACACACACACACACACACACACACGAGTTTGTTCTCTGAGCAGTTCCCCCTGTCACGTAACACCACCTACTCTCCCTCCTTTTTGATTGATTGAAAGTGACACCGTGTTGCTCCAAAGTTCTTTAGTTCTGCATTTCCACTTACAAGCAATTACTTCAAAAACTGTTAAAAAATTGCAATAAAATACTGCTCAATTCTTGAGAATCTGTTATATCTCTACTGAGGGAAGGTCGGAGAACAGGAGGATGGAAAGCCATACCAACCTCTTCAGAAAAATCTGGCTCTTTAGCGTGAGGTAAGAAAGAGGCACCGCACATTTCATAACAGTTACTATTCTTTTCAATTGTGTCCCTTTAAATTTCCAAAGAAACGGTGAGGTATTGTTCAGCCTACTTTTCTTTGGTTTTTACAAAGAAATCCGAGGACATCTGATCTGGTGATAAAAGCAAACAATTTAAGACCAAATTAACTGGTTATGTTATACTCTAGCCCCCTGGACCTCCCAGTCACACAAAAGTGCTGAAAGAAATGTAAATGAGGAAGACAGAGAAGAGTATCTGGTGGATCCACCTCCGCCCCTAGCCTGCGCACAGCAGACGGGGAAGACTGCTGAATCCTCCAGGGAGAGTACGCAGTGGGAGATGAGGGTGAAGAAGAAGAGAAAGGCAAGTACACTGACAGAGTCTGAGGAGGGTGGGAAATATAAAAACAGGGAGAGAAGGTGCAGAAGAGCTGGTAAGGGCAGAGGTGGGTGGAGAAAGAAGAAAACGAATAGGGATGCTGGAGGGAAAGCAGGAGAAATCAAAGCAACAAAGGACGGAAGAGCAAGAAGCAGATAATAGGAATATAGAGACAGAAAGAAATGGTCCAAAGAGAAATGGTGGCATCCCGCAGGTGACATTAGATGTCTGACACAACCATGCCTGCCAGTAGGACACTGCTCCCATCTAAAGTGGTGGGCAAAGGAGCCTCCCTGCTCCGGGGTCCTTTGGATACTTGAGCCAGCGCCCCTGAGGATGATCTGATTAATGACTTGTGGCAAGACCTCATTGCCTCTTAATGATTTAGGAATTTTCCTTTCACTTCCTGTGTGTGGTTATGGATCTTTTATCTGTTTTATCTGCGGAGCCTAATGAATTCCTGTTAAGTCTTTATAGCAGTTGTCCCTTCCACTTAAATCTCCCCCTGATCCTATTTACCAGAGTTTACAGTTCAGGGTGTCGTGTGCTAAACTGTGTTTTTACAACCATCACTAAAGGCTGACTCTGGGAAGTGATTAAGTTGCCAGGAGAATCCACGGAAAAGGAATAAATGGAGCCGGATGGTTATGTAATGCTTCCTTTCTTCTTCCACCTGCTCTGTGGTCCCAGGAGTAGAGATTCAGCATGCCCTGAGGAGACTTCCTAGAACCTCTGCTTCCCTACATTTTGAAGGGCAGGGAGGTCAAGGAAATGGACTGTCAGTCAGGAGGCCTAAATTTGTCCCAACTGTGCCATGGCTAAGCAGGTGAGCTCAGGCAAGTCATTTAAGCTTTCTGAGCTCCCGTTTTCTCACCTGTAAAATGGGATCAGTACACCGCTCTCCCCTACACTAGAGTTGGGAGGGGAACCTGGTATAATTGGGGAATGATTTTTTTTAAAAGTGGTGTGATGGCTGCAGAAGGTGATACTAAGGTATTGAAGATAAAAAGGAATAGGTAAGCTGGAGCCAGGTAAGAGATGCCTTGAATCTCTCTGTGCTTCTCAGTTCCTCGCCTGTAAAGTGGGTAGAAATTATGCCAGTTCTTCTCTTCACAGGCAAGTTGAGAGGCTGCTTTAGCTCTCTGGATTAAAAAGTACTAAGAGGGCTTCCCTGGTGGCGCAGTGGTTGAGAGTCCGCCTGCCAATGCAGGGAACACAAGTTCATGCCCCGGTCCAGGGAGATCCCACGTGCCGCGGAGCGGCTGGGCCCGTGAGCCATGGCCTGTGAGCCTGCGCGTCCGGAGCTTGTGCTCCGCAACAGGAGAGGCCACAGCAGTGAGAGGCCCGCATACCGCAAAAAAAAAAAGTACTAAGAAACACAGAAGTGTCCCTGCTCTAATCATCCATACCCTTCATACAGCCCCAGCCCTTCAATGTCTTGTCTCCCAAATTCCCCTAGTTCTGCATACGGTCCTATCTCTGTTATGGCTAAAGTAGCCCCAAGGAAATCTCTGACTCATCACAGCGCCTCTCACTACAGGATATTCTACATCATTTTATCATGAGGTCTAGGATCCTTAGAGAATGATGCCAAATGCACCTCTGTCAGACAGGTCTGCTACAAAAACAGAGGCTTCTTAAGACAAAACAGCAACATTTGGGAAGACTGGTGTTTGGTGTGCTGCCTTTCCTGTGTCTCTCTCTTTCTGCCCTTGCCTTCAGAGGTGATAAAGTGCTCAACTCTGGTGACCATTTCTAGGCGTCCCACTGATAGTGACATTTTCAGAGAGGAAAGAGACCCTGAAAATGTGAGCTTTAACATACTACTAAGATGACTCAAGTATCTTACCAGGTCTGTGTGTTTAGGTTCAAACCAACTAGGTAAAATTTCAAGAACAGACTCCTAATATTTTGTTGCTTAATTTTTAACTGCTAACGTTAACATAGCTTCTGGAATACACACAGCATCCCCCCCCAAAAAAATATCCATTGATATCGAATAAAGGAGTAAATGATTGAGCTAATTATCTAGAATAAAGTGCAAATACCACAAAGAATGGTAACTCATTAAACAGTCTTATTAGTCTTTAGTGCCTTGTTTTGAAAGCAAGTTTTTGAAGGGAGAAAAATGGGAAGGAAATAACAATTATTGAGTGTGTACTATATGTTTGGTGCTATGCTAGACATGTTATACATATATTTGTGTAGCACTAATATATTTAATCCTCACAATTATCCAGGAGAACATTAATATAATGTTCATTATACAGTTGAGATGAGGCTGAGAATGTTTACATGACTTGCCTAGAGTCACAAAGTTGGTAGAAATGAGAAAAGAAAGAGGGTATTAGATGCTTGGAGTAAAGTATAGCAAGGAAACACTATGGCCTGGAGCCCTACTTACAGCACTCACAAAAATTAACTCCAAATAAAGTAAAAACTTAAATCTAAGAGCTGAAACCATAAAACTCCTAGAAGATAACATAGGGAAGAGGCTCCTTGATATTGGTCTTGGCAATATTTGGATATGACACCAAAAGCACAAGCAACAAAGCAAAAATAAACAAGTGGGACAACATCAAAGTATAAAGTTTCTGCACAGCAAAAGGAACAGTCAACAAAATGCAAAGGCAACCTACTGAATGGGAGAAAACATTTGCAAATCATATATCTGATATGGGGTTAATATCCAAAATATACAAGGAACTCACATAACTTACAGCAAAAAAACCCAAATCATCCAAATAAAATATGGGCAGAGGAACTGAGTAGACATTTTTCCCAAGAAGACATACAAAAGGCCAACAGGCACATGAAAAGGTGCTCAACATCACTAATCACCAGGGAAATGCAAATCAAAACCAAAATGAGATATCATTTCATACCTGTTAAAATGGCTATGATCAAAAAGACAAGAGATAACAAATGCTGGCAAGGATGTGAAAAAAAGGGAACCCTTGTGCACTACTAGTGGGAATGTAAATTGATACAGCCATTATGGAGAACAGCATGGAGGTTCCTCAAAAAATTAAAAAGAGAACTACATTTGATCCAGCAATTCCACTTCTGAATATATCCAAAGGAAATGAAATCACTATCTCAAAGAGATATCTGCATCCCCACGTTCACTGCAGCATCATTTACAACAGGCAAGACATGGAAACAAGACATGGAAACATATATCTATGCATATATATATGGAATATTTTTCAGCCATAAAAAGAAGGAAATTCTGCCATTGTGACAATATGGTTGGACCTTGAGGGCTTTCTGCTAAATGAAATAAGTCAGACAGAGAAAGATAAATACTATATGATAGCACTTATACGTATATGGAATTTAAGAAAAACTGAACTCATAGAAACAAAGGGTTGATCGGTGGTTGCCAGGGGCTGAGAGGAAGGATTTGGGATACTGGAGTCATCTGAGCACCTTCCCAGGCAGAAAAGAAGTAGGAGAAAGGGAACAACTGAAGGCATAAGAAGTAGGGGATACCTGACAGCTCTTTCTAAAAGATGCACCAAATAATTTAAGGGGAGAGCTACCTTATAACACTTAAAATAGAATTTAACTTGCAAACATTTCATTTTCTGGAAAACACATCTTTCCTAAAGCAACACATGCCAGCACTAAATGGTTCGATGTCTTAGCAGGTGACTGAAGGGCAGCATGACTAAAAATTAGGCAATATTCTCGTGTCAAGAGCCCCAGTATCCTGCCAGGATCTGCCATCTAATGTGTAAGTTGGTGCTGAGTGTTTAATCTCATGTAAATGTGTAAGTCGATAAAGAATGACTGATGGTGAGCTGATTCAAAAAAGTCTCCACTGAGGCACTTTCTATCAGGTCTTGTCAGAATTTGTAAAAGTCCATGTGACTGTCAGAGAATGAACAGAAGTTGTTGAATGAAACTATTAATATCTGAATGAGAAAAATGAAAAGGTTTAATTAAAGGATCAGACCTGGAAATATCTACTCCTCATTTTTATTTAGAGAGGCAAAGAAAAAATACACATGTGTTCCTGTGCAAATATTGCCAATAACTTAGTCGCTTTAATCTTACTGTGGTACCACAGATTATGGTCTTAAATACTTGGGGCTCCAACTTTCATTAATTTAAACCCACTGTGTTCATTTGGATATTCACTTTTAATCAGCCTCTACAAATGAGCCTGATTACCTTGAATATTAATAATAATAATCAACTTGCTAATGACTTCTTCTCTCTCTTCAATTACAGGATTAAGCACAGCCATTTAATGATACTCATTAGCATTTTTTCCACTGGAGAAACTAAATCAAATGCAAATGCAGGAGCTCATTTTTCCATGCATGTCCACACAAACTTGTCAAAAAATTTTTCTATTCTTTTTTTGTTTTTCTACTCTTATCTCCAGGTTCAAAAGCCACTAACTATACCCTCCAAAATGCACTAGATCCTATGTCAGATAATCATTAGGGGGGAGTGAAGAAGCCAGAGCATTTGTGCCATCATAATTATCATTAATTATAGCAACATTTGCTGTTGAACACTCATGTTTACAAACTACGTATACATCTCAGATAAAACTTAAGAAGTAGGTACTCACAGTATTGCAATTTGTCAGATAAGGAAACTGAGACTTACAGAGATTAATAGCAGATGGCAGAGCTCTTGTCTGTCTCTCTGACTCCAAAGACAGTGCTCTTAATCACTGGACTGCCTTACTCTCTCATGAAACATTCACATTAGGTCACAAGATCCCTGGCATAAGACCTTCAGAAAGGAAATGTCCCAGACCAAGAGCTACCTTGGATGAAATTAATACAATAAAGTGGATGCCACCCTAAATCTATCCACAGTCATGCTGAGCACCAGGTAGCAGGACCAGCTCCTGGGACCCAGAGGGCTTTGACCATCAACAACCTGAGGCCTTAGAAAAAGTAGCCTCTACCCGCCCAGTCCTTGACTGAGCCACAAACCAGTCCAGAGGCCAGAAGAAAGCAGCAGGGAGTGTTCAGGGACTGAGAAAGCCGCAGTGGCTGGGAGCATGGTATTGAGAGAAATCCAGGACCACTCTAGATGAGAGGCTGGGACCACAACATGCTGAAGGCCTAGAGAGATGATCGGTCCCAGGTGAGATGGTATGGAAGCTGTAAAACAACACTGCCTCAGATTCTATCTTTTCTTACCTCATCAACTGTCCCCCACTCCAGTCTTCCTGTTCTCCTTTCCACTCTGGTCCCTGCCCAAGACACATGTCAGTGCACCTGCCTGTGAATCCCACTCATGTCCAACCATGAGCCTCAGGCCATTTATGATTTCCCAGTTCTAACACCTTTGACCATGCCCTGGATCTGGCCCTGTCAGCCCCATTTCTTACCCTTTGGATAAGACAACTATCCATCTCATTGCCCCCTGTCTTAGTCCCTTTGGGCGGCTATAACAAAAAATACTATAGACTGGATGGCTTAAACAACAAACATTTATTTCTCACAGTTCTGAAAGCTGGGAAGTTCAAGATCAAGACACTGCAGATTCAGCGTTTGGTGAGGGCCCACTTCCTGATTTACACATGGCCATCTTCTGTTTCTGTCCTCAAATGATGAAAAAAAGGCAAGAGAGCTCTCTGGAGTTTCTTTTATAAGGGCACTAATTCCAATAATGAGAGCTCCACCTTCAAGACATGGTCACCTACCCAATACCATCACATTGGGGTTAGGATTTCAACATATGGATGTCGGGGGGGACACAAACATTCATTCCATAACATCCCCAAAGGATACATAGCTAACAGTTCCCAGTTTCTCCTGGGAATGAATCCCAGGGCTAGGCTTAGCAAGATAATTATACATAGTCACCTTTAGTCATATACATAGTCACTAGGCTGAGCCTAGTTCAAAAGCAAAATCTCCCACAGCAACAGAAGACAGCAGCCAGGCTTTTCCAACTTTTTCATGGTCTTAGTTAAAAGCAAAATGGAGTTGCAGGGTTGGTTTAACCTCCTTATTAATATAATAAAGTATTAAAAACCACATGATCATTTCAACAGATGCAGAAAAGTATTTGACAAAATCCAATGCCTTTTCATGATAAAATAATTACAAAACTTATTACAAAGTAATCAAGACAGGGTGGTACTGGCATAAGGACAGAGATATAGATCAGTGGAACAGAACTGAGAATCCAAAAATAAACTATCACATTTATGGCCAAATGATTTTAGACAAGCATGCCAAGACAATTCAATGGAGAAAGAATAGTCCTTCAAGAAATAGTGCTAGGATGACTGGATATCCAACTTGGATCACTACTTCACACCATCAACAAAAATTGACTCAAAATGGATCATAAACCTATATGTAGGAGCTAAAAATGCAAAACTCCCAGGAGAAAATATAGGAATAAATCTTCATGATCTTGGGTTATACTTAAATATCTTAAATAAGGCACCAAAAACAAAAGCAACGAAAAATATACAAATAAGTTGGACTTCATCAAAATTAAAAACATTTGTGCATCAAATGATACAATCAAGAAAGTAAAAAGATATCCCAGAAAATGGGAGAAAATATTTGCAAGAAATATATCTGACAATATATATATGATATATCCAGAACGCTTACAACTCACCAATAAAAAGACAATCCAAATTGTAAATGGGCAAAGAATTTGAACAGATACTTCTCCAAAAAAGATATCAATAATCACATAAAAAGGAGCTCAACTTCATCAATCGTTAGTGAAACGTAAACTAAAACCACAATGAGATGCCACTTCACATGCACTAGGATGGCTATGATCAAAAAGAGAGATAATAACAGGTGTTGGTGAAGATATGGAGAAACTGGAGCCCTTATACAGTATTGGTAAAATTGGGACTGTAAAATGGTGCAACCATGATGGAAAAATGGTTGGCAATTCTTCAAAAGGTTAAAGCATATAATTACCGTATAACCCAGCAAATCCACTACAAGATACGTACACAAGAGAAATACTGACGTCCACACAAAAACTTGTACGCAAATGTTCATAGTAGCATTATTCATAGTAGTCAAAAAGTGGAAACAAGCCAAATGTCCATCAGATTATAAACAGATAAACAAAATGTGGTATGCCCATACAACATAATATGATTTGGCAATTAAAGAGAATAAAGTGCCGATAGATGCTATGACCCAGAGGAAACTTGAAAACATTATGCTAAATGAAAGAAGCCAGACACACTGAAACCACATATTATATGATTCCATTTACCTGCAATGTCCAGAATAAGCAAATCCACAGAAACAAAAAGTAGATCAGTGCCTGGAAATGGGTCAGAACAGTGTGGCGAGGGAGCAAGGATAAAGAGCGACTATTAATGCGTACAGAGTTTCTTCTGGGGGCTTGTCGAAAATGTTCTAAAATTAGATTGTGATGATGGTTTTAATTTAAGAAAAATACAAAACTGAGGACGGAAACCTAAGAAAAGTGATTGAGGATAGCATGCTAAAGGTTAGGTTTCTCCTCCAGATTGAAGACTGGGAACTAGATAAAATATGCAAAAAGAAGTCCACCATTTTACATTTAAGCCCCATATAAATTTATATGGATCCATCCTACATAATCATAGGCTTTCCAAAACCGACAGGATAGCAAACCAACTTGGCTCCATCAGAAATCTGGAATTTAATCTCACCTCTATCAGTAGTTTGCTATGGAATTTGTTCATATCAAACCTGTATATCACTTCCTCACTAATATTTCATCCCTGTCCTGTGTGCCTGCACAAGTATCAAACAAGTGGATATGGGGAAAAATGTGGAAACCTTTCATGTGTTCTGAATACCCTAGGATAAGCCCATGTAAATGTGTCTGAAAAGCTGGTGAAAGAGCCACCAGGGTGTACTTGCCCAAAAGACCTGAGTGCAATGGTGTGCTGCAGCAGGCTCATTGCACCTCTCGAGAGCCAATCCTGGGGACTTCCCTGGCGGTTCAGTGGTTAAGACTCCATGCTCCCAATGCAGGGGGCGTGGGTTTGATCCCTGGTTCGGGAACCAAGATCCCGCATGCCACCTTGTGCGGCTGCAAAAAAAAAAAAACCAGCCAATTCTTTTCCTCCCTTCCCTACTCTATGTTCAATGACATCACATTGGTAGTTTGAAATCAACCATAGTGGAGGTTAAAATGATACCCATTTTCTTGTCTTACTTAGTCCAAGATGCCTCTTTGCTTGGGCCATTTCCTTTCTGAAGACCTTACAGCTGGGGATCTTTTGAGTTCCTGTGAGGGTTTTAGGAGTGAGTGGGGCAGTGCAGTGATTAAAAGCACCTCCTTTGGCATCCAAGTGACAGAGGCTCTAGCCCTGGCTCTGCCATTTGCTACTTAACCTCTTTTCTGGAGAGCTGTGGTTTTTTTTTTTTTTTAATTTTTATTTTACGTTGGAGCATAGTTGATTAACAATGTTGTGTTAGTTTCAGGTGTACAGCAAAGTGTTTCAGTTATACATATATATGTATCTATTCTTTTTTCAAATTCTTTTCCAGTTTAGGTTATTACAGAATATTGAGCAAAGTTCCCTGTGCTATATGGTAAGTCCTTGTGGGTTATCTATTTTAAATACAGTAGTATGTATATGTCAATCCCAAACTCTCAATCTGTCCCACCGCATGACTTGCAGGATCTCAGTTCCCCGACCAGGGATTGAACCTGGGCCCCGGCAGAGAAAGCCCAGAACCCTAACCACTAGACCACCAGGGAACACCTGGGAGAGCTGGTTTATGGGCACAGTCCTAGTAGCTTCCAGGGAAGCCTCTCATTCTAATGGTATAATGGCTCACAATTTGATTTAAGAACCATGGGTCAAAGGGGCCATCTTGAAAACAAAACAGTTTCTATCACTTAAAATTGTCCTCCAGCAGAAACTGAGTGCAGGTGAAACCTGAAGGAGATGCTTTACAAAGATCTCTGAACCACATGGGGCAAGAGCCCAGGGGAGCCCTGGGGCTCCTTCACTTGGGGGCAGCTAGCAGGAGCTGGGGGGACTTGAGCACTCCGCACAGGTGAACCCCACCTAAGCTGCATCTGTACCAGCCCACATTTGGAATAAATGGGAAGAAAAAGGAGACGGCCATTTGCAGACTTGTGAATTGGTTTGCACACACACAATTAATTACTAATATGAACAACCTGCTTTAAGGGTCTATTGCTAATTCTTATTCTCTGCATCCTCTCCTCCAGAGCCCAGGAGACCCTTAAAGCTTTAGGTCAAGTGGTTGACTCTTCCGTTTTTTAATAACAGCTCTATTGAGACATAATTCACATACCATACAATTCAGCCTTTTAAAGTATATAATTTGATGTGCTTTAGTATATTCACAAATACAACCATCACCAATATTTAATTTTAGAACATTTTCATCACTTCAAAAAGAAACCTCGCATACACTGGCAATCACTCCCCACTCCTCCCTCCCCCAGGCCCTGGCAACTACTAACCAATTTTCTGTCTCTATCGATTTGCCTATTCTGAACATTTTATATAAATGACCTTTTGTGACTGGGTTCTCTCACTTAGCACAATGTGTTCAAGGTTCACACTGTAGCATGTTCTGGTACTTCATTCCTTTTTACTGCCAAATGATATTCCATTATATAGATATACCACATGCTGTTCATCTACTCATCGGTTGATGGATATTTGGGTTGTTCCCACTTTTTAGCTATTATGAATAATGCTGCTATGAACATTCATGTTTAAGTTGGTGCCCAACTCTTCAGGCATTTGAATTTCTCTCCTGGCTGTGCTCCTGGCCAGATGAATGGACCTGGAATAACAGGTCTCCCAGGCTCCCCCAGCACTGCTTTCTCCACTCTACTTTTTCAAAGAGACAGGCTCACATTCACTCCTAGCTGGTCTCTCTGCCTCCAAGTTCTTTCCAACTCCAGTTCTCCACACATTTTGACACCAGGTTTACTTTTCTTGGCATTGACCTTCATGGTTTCCATTCCATGATCAAGAGCCTTGGCTAAGGCCTTGCCACTCAGGTGTGGCATCCTCATTATACCCTACCAGCTTCACACCCTTCTATATTTTGTCCTGGCAACTGGACTGAAAGCCCCTGTCTCTTCATACCACTCACTCCTACCTTCATCCAATATCTGTCTAGCAGGAGTTGCCTTACACATCCCTCTGCCATCTTATGCTCACTTCTTCATTCATCCAGGAAACATTACTAAATTCCTATTAAGTGCCTAGGCATAGTGCTAGGCACTGGAGACATCAGGATGAATTAGAAAAGATCCCTGGCCTTAAGGAATTCATATTCCAGATCTGAGTACAGCAGTGAGAGGTTGGATTGGAGAGGGTGTATAGACGTGTTGACAGAGAATGAAGAAGCAATGTAGCTGTGCAGAAATGGCCTATTTGTCTAGTCACATTAGTGACTCGCCCAGGGTTTGCAGTCTTTTTCTCACTCCAGAGGAACTTTTTGATAGTCTTTTGTCCAGGGTTTTTAATAACTGAAATTTTGAGAACTTTTTTTTTCTTTTTTTTTTTTTCCACATATATGACCCCAAAAGGGGTAAGCAAGCCCTATTTGTCCCAAGAAGTGACTGAGGCTGGAGAGTGGGAGGCACTCTTAGATTGCCCTGGACAGCCAGGATTATCAAAATTGCCATGACAATGACCCAAGGGCTCTTCCTTGGATAAACCCTGTAAACACTCAGCTGATTTCAGCCAGACCCAACTGCACACCCTTGAAATTTGCATGCTATTAAAAAAAGAAAAAAAAGGTAGTGGGGAGGAGAAGGGAGGGATAGGAAGAAGAGAAAGCCTGAAGCAAGGAAGAAGGCTGCTCAACCATGGAATAATACTCAGCTCAAGTATGACGAGAACTCACTTGACATGCTGAATTCATCTTCCTTTAAAAACGCTGAGGTACCTGCTCGCAGCTCCAGATCAAACTCCAAGTGTCTCAAGGTCTCAGAACTTTCCCTCACTATTGGCCAGACCTGTAAAGAAGGAGGGAATGTATGGAGTTTAATTCCCCAAGGGTTCTTATTCATACCATATATCTAGAGCTTGGCCTCTGCTAGATGTAATGTTAGTACATTTAGACTTCAGAGTCCTGGCCTCTTCTCTCTCAACCCTCCCACTCTCACCCTGGGACCTGATTCAAACTGAAGATCAACTCCCCTAATCATAACGATGAACACAGTGAGGCCTAAAAATAGAGAGACTAGATACTCATTAGGCAGGATTATTGTAGATGAAAAGCCTTTGTCAAAAGAAGGTTGGACTACAGAAGTAGACCTTCGGAGTTCCGGGAAGATGGCGGAAGAGTAAGACACGGAGATCACCTTCCTCCCCACAGATAACACCACAAATACATCTACACGTGGAACAACTCCTACAGAACACGTACTGAACGCTGTTAGAAGACCTCAGACCTCCCAAAAGGCGATAAACTCCCCACATACGTGAGTAGGGCAAAAGAAATAAGAATAAACAGAGACAAAAGGATAGGGACGGGAGCTGTGAAGGAGGAAAGATTTCCACACACTAGGAAGCCCCTTCGCGGGCGGAGACTGTGGGTAGCGGAGCGGGGAGCTGCGGAGCCGCGGAGAAGAGCACAGCAACAGGGGTGCGGAGGGCAAAGCGGAGAGATTCCCGCACAGAGGATCGGTGCCGACCGGCACTCACCAGCCCGAGAGGCTTGTCTGCTCACCCGCCGGGGCGGGCGGGGCTGGGAGCTGAGGCTCGGGCTTCGGTCGGAGCGGAGCAACAGAACTGGGGCTGGCGGCGTGAACACAGCCTGAAGGGGGCTAGTGCGCCACGGCTAGCCGGGAGGGAGTCCGGGGAAAAGTCTGGACCTCCCGAAGACGCAAGAGACTTTTTCTTCCCTCTTTGTTTCCTGGTGCGCGAGGAGAGAGGATTAAGAGCGCTGCTTAAAGGAGCTCCAGAGACAGGCGCGAACTGCGGCTAAAAGCGCGGACCACAGAGACAGGCATGAGACACTAAGGCTGTTGCGGCTGCCACCAAGAAGCCTGTGTGCAAAAACAGGTCACTATCCACACCCCACTTCCTGGGGAGCCTGTGCAGCCCGCCACTGCCAGGGTCCCGGGATCCAGGGAAAACTTACCCGGGAGAACGCACGGCGCGCCTCAAGCTGGTACAACGTCCTGCGAGCCTCTGCCGCCGCAGGCCCGCCCCGAACTCCGTGCCCCTCCCCCTCCAGGCCTAAGTGAGCCAGAGCCGAAGCAGCTGCTCCTTTAACCCCGTCCTGTCTGAGCGGAAAAACAGACGCCCTCCGGCGACCTACACGCAGAGGCGGGGCCAAATCCAAAGCTGAGCCCCGGGAGCTGTGAGAACAAAGAGAAAGGGAAATCTCTCCCAGCAGCCTCAGAAGTAGCGGATTAAAGCTCCACAATCAACTTGATGAACCCTGCATCTGTGGAATACATGAATAGACAACAAATCATCCCAAATTGAGGAGGTGGACTTTCAGAGAGCAAGATTTATTCTTTTTTCCCCTTTTCCTCTTTTTGTGACTGTGTATGTGTATGCTTCTGTGTGAGATTTTGTCTGTATAGCTTTGCTTCCACCATTTGTCCTAGGGTTCTATCCGTTTTTTTTGCTTTTATTTTTTTGTTTGTTTTAATTATTTTCTTAATAATTATTTTTTATTTGAATTATTTTATTTTATCTTTATTTTATTTTACTTTATCTTCTTTCTTTCCTTTTTTCCTTCCTTCCCTCCTTCCTTCATTCCTTCCTCCCTCCCTCTCTCCCTCCCTCTCTCCCTCCCTCCCTCCTTTCTTTCCTTCTTTCTCTCTACTTCTACTAATTCTTTCTTTCTACTTTTTCTCCCTTTTATTCTGAGCCGTGTGGATGAAAGGCTCTTGGTGCTGCAGCCAGGAGTCAGTGCTATGCCTCTGAGGTGGGAGAGCCAACTTCAGGACACTGGTCCACAAGAGACCTCCCAACTGCACATAATATCAAATGGCGAAAATCTCCCAGAGATCTCCATCTCAACACCAGCACCCAGCTTCACTCAACGACCAGCAAGCTACAGTGCTGGACACCCTATGCCAAACAACTAGCAAGACAGGAACACAACCCCACCTATTAGCAGAGAGGCTGCCTAAAATCATAATAAGTCCACAGACACCCCAAAACACACCAACAGACGTGGACTTGCCCACCAGAAAGACAAGATCCAGCCTCATCCACCAGAACACAGGCACTAGTCCCCTCCACCAGGAAGCCTACACAACCCACTGAACCAACCTTAGCCACTGGGGACAGACACCAAAAACAACGGGAACTACGAACCTGCAGCCTGCAAAAAGGAGACCCCAAACACAGTAAGATAAGCAAAATGAGAAGACAGAAAAACACACAGCAGTTGAAGGAGCAAGATAAAAACCCACCAGACCTAACAAATGAAGAGGAAATAGGCAGTCTACCCGAAAAAGATTTCAGAATAATGATAGTAAAGATGATCCAAAATCTTGGAAATAGAATGGAGAAAATGCAAGAAACATTTAACAGGACATAGAAGAACTAAAGATGAAACAAGCAACGATGAACAACACAATAAATGAAATTAAAAATACTCTAGATGGGATCAATAGCAGAATAACTGAGGCAGAACAACAGATAAGTGACCTGGAAGATAAAATAGTGGAAATAACTACTGCAGAGCAGAATAAAGAAAAAAGAATGAAAAGAACTAAGGACAGTCTCAGAGACCATTGGGACAACATTAAACGCACCAACATTCGAATTATAGGGGTTCCAGAAGAATAAGAGAAAAAGAAAGGGACTGAGAAAATACTTGAAGAGATTATAGTTGAAAACTCCCCTAATACGGGAAAGGAAATAGTTAATCAAGTCCAGGAAGCACAGAGAGTCCCATACAGGATAAATCCAAGGAGAAATATGCCAAGACACATATTAATCAAAAGGTCAAAAATTAAATACAAAGAAAACATATTAAAAGCAGCAAGGGAAAAACAACAAATAACACACAAGGGAATCCCCATAAGGTTAACCGCTGATCTTTCAGCAGAAACTGCAAACCAGAAGGGAATGGCAGGACATATTTAAAGTGATGAAGGAGAAAAAACTGCAACCAAGATTACTATACCCAGCAGGAATCTCATTCACATTTGATGGAGAAATTAAAACCTTTACAGACAAGCAAAAGCTGAGAGAGTTCAGCACCACCAAACCAGCTTTACAACAAATACTAAAGGAACTTCTCTAGGCAAGAAACACAAGAGAAGGAAAAGACCTACAATAACGAACCCAAAACAATTAAGAAAATGGGAATAGGAACATACATATCAATAATTACCTTAAATGTAAATGGACTAAATGCTCCCACCAAAAGACACAGATTGGCTGAATGGGTACAAAACAAGACCTATATATATGCTGTATACAAGAGACCCACTTCAGACCTAGAGACACATACAGACTGAAAGTAAGGGGATGGAAAAAGATATTCCATGCAAATGGAAACCAAAAGAAAGCTGGAGTAGCAATTCTCATATCAGACAAAATAGACTTTAAAATAAAGACTATAAGAAGAGACAAAGAAGGACACTACATAATGATCAAGGGATCGATCCAAGAAGAAGATATAACAATTGTAAATATTTATGCACCCAGCATAGGAGCACCTCAATACATAAGGCAAATACTAACAGCCATAAAAGGGGAAATCAACAGTAACACATTCATAGTAGGGGACTTAAACACCCCACTTTCACCAATGGACAGATCATCCAAAATGAAAATAAATAAGGAAACACAAGCTTTAAATGATACATTAAACAACATGGACTTCATTGATATTTATAGGACATTCCATCCAAAAACAACAGAATACACATTTTTCTCAAGTGCTCATGGAACATTCTCCAGGATAGATCATATCTTGGGTCACAAATCAATCCTTGGTAAATTTAAGAAAATTGAAATTGTATCAAGTATCTTTTCCGACCACAACGCTATGAGACTAGATATCAATTACAGGAAAAGATCTGTAAAAAATACAAACACATGGAGGCTAAACAATACACTAATTAATAACGAAGTGATCACTGAAGAAATCAAAGAGGAAATCAAAAAATACCTAGAAACAAATGACAATGGAGACACGACGACCCAAAACCTATGGGATGCAGCAAAAGCAGTTCTAAGAGGGAAGTTTATAGCAATACAATCCTACCTTAAGAAACAGGAAACATCTCGAATAAACAACCTAACCTTGCACCTAAAGCTATTAGAGAAAGAAGAACAAAACAAAAAACTCAAAGTTAGCAGAAATCATAAAACTCAGATCAGAAATAAATGAAAAAGAAATGAAGGAAACGATAGCAAAGATCAATAAAACTAAAAGCTGGTTCTTTGAGAAGATAAACAAAATAGATAAACAATTAGCCAGACTCATCAAGAAAAAAAGGGAGAAGACTCAAATCAATAGAATTAGAAATGAAAAATGAGAAGTAACAACTGACACTGCAGAAACACAAAAGATCATGAGAGATTACTACAAGCAACTCTATGCCAATAAAATGGACAATCTGGAACAAATGGACAAATTCTTAGAAATGCACAACCTGCCAAGACTGAATCAGGAAGAAATAGAAAATATGAACAGACCAATCACAAGCACTGAAATTGAAACTGTGATTAAAAATCTTCGAACAAACAAAGGCCCAGGACCAGATGGCTTCACAGGCAAATTCTATCAAACATTTAGAGAAGAGCTAGCACCTATCCTTCTCAAACTCTTCCAAAATATAGCAGAGGGAGGACCACTCCCAAACTCATTCCACGAGGCCACCATCACCTTGATACCAAAACGAGACAAGGATGTAACAAAGAAACAAAACTACAGGCCAATATCACTGATGAACATAGATGCAAAAATCCTCAACAAAATACTAGCAAGCAGAATCCAACAGCACATTAAAAGGATCATACACCATGATCAAGTGGGATTTATTCCAGGAATGCAAGGATTCTTCAATATACGCAAATCAATCAACATGATACACCATATTAATAAATTGAAGGAGAAAAACCATATGATCATCTCAATAGATGCAGAGAAAGCTTTCAACAAAATTCAACATCCATTTATGATAAAAACCCTGCAGAAAGTAGGCATAGAGGGAACTTTCCTCAACATAATAAAGGCCATATATGACAAACCCACAGCCAACGTCGTGCTCAATGGTGAAAAACTGAAAGCATTTCCACTAAGATGAGGAACAAGACAAGGTTGCCCACTCTCACCACTCTTATTCAGCATAGTTTTGGAATTTTTAGCCACAGCAATCAGACAAGAAAAGGAAATACAAGGAATCCAAATCAGAAAAGAATAAGTAAAGCTGTCACTGTTTGCAGATGACATGATAGTATACATAGAGAATCCTAAAGATGCTACCAGAAAACTACTAGAGCTAATCAATGAATTTGGTGAAGTAGCAGGATACAAAATTAATGCACAGAAATCTCTGGCATTCCTACACACTAATGATAAAAAATCTGAAAGTGAAATCAAGAAAACACTCCCATTTACCATTGCAACAAAAAGAATAAAATATCTAGGAATAAACCTACCTAAGGAGACAAAAGACCTGTATGCAGGAAATTATAGGACACTGATGAAAGAAATTAAAGATGATACAAATAGATGGAGAGATATACCATGTTCTTGGATTGGAAGAATCAACATTGTGAAAATGACTCTACTACCCAAAGCAATCTACAGATTCAGTGCAATCCCTATCAAACTACCAGTGGCATTTTTCACAGAACTAGAAGAAAACATTTCGCAATTTGTATGGAAACACAAAAGACCCCGAATAGCCAAAGCAATCTTGAGAACGAAAAACGGAGCTGGAAGAATCAGGCTCCCTGACTTCAGACTATACTACAAAGCTACAGTAATCAAGACAGTATGGTGCTGGCACAAAAACAGAAAGATAGATCAATGGAACAGGATAGAAAGCCCAGAGATAAAATCATGCACATATGGTCACCTTATCTTTGATAAAGGAGGCAGGAATGTACAGTGGAGAAAGGACAGCCTCTTCAATAAGTGGTGCTGGGAAAACTGGACAGGTACATGTAAAAGTATGAGATTAGATCACTCCCTAACACCATACACAAAAATAAGCTCAAAATGGATTAAAGACCTAAATGTAAGGCCAGAAACTATCAAACTCTTAGAGGAAAACATAGGCAGAACACTCTATGACATAAATCACAGCAAGATCCTTTTTGACCCACTTCCTAGAGAAATGGAAATAAAAACAAAAATAAACAAATGGGACCTAATGAAACTTAAAAGCTTTTGCACAGCCAAGGAAACCATAAACAAGACCAAAAGACAACCCTCAGAATGGGAGAAAATATTTGCAAATGAAGCAACTGACAAAGGATTAATCTCCAAAATTTATAAGCAGCTCATGCAGCTCAATAACAAAAAAACAAACAACCCAATCCAAAAATGGGCAGAAGACCTAAATAGACATTTCTCCAAAGAAGATATACAGACTGCCAGCAAACACATGAAAGAATGCTCAACATCATTAATCATTAGAGAAATGCAAATCAAAACTACAATGAGATATCACCTCACACCAGTCAGAATGGCCATCATCAAAAAGTCTAGAAACAATAAATGCTGGAGAGGGTGTGGAGAAAAGGGAACCCTCTTGCACTGCTGGTGGGAATGTGAATTGGTACAGCCACTATGGAGAACAGTACGGAGGTCCCTTTAAAAACTACAGATAGAGCTACCATATGACCCAGCAATTCCACTACTGGGTAAATACCCTGAGAAAACCATAATTCAAAAAGAGTCATGTACCAAAATGTTCATTGCAGCTCGATTTACAATATCCAGGAGATGGAAACAACCTAAGTGTCCATCATCGGATGAATGGATGAAGAAGATGTGGCACATATATACAATGGAATATTACTCAGCCATAAAAAGAAACGAAATTGAGCTATTTGTAATGAGGTGGATAGACCTAGAGTCTGTCATACAGAGTGAAATAAGTCAGAAAGAGAAAGACAAATACCGTATGCTAACACATATATATGGAATTCAAGAAAAAACATATGTCATGAAGAACCTAGGGGTAAGACAGGAATAAAGACACAGACCTACTAGAGAACGGACTTGAGGATATGGGGAGCGGGAAGGGTAAGCTGTGACAAAGCGAGAGAGAGGCATGGACATATATACTACCAAACGTAAGGTAGATAGCTAGTGGGAAGCAGCCGCATAGCACAGGGAGATCAGCTCGGTGCTTTGTGACCGCCTGGAGGGGTGGGATAGGGAGGGTGGGAGGGAGGGAGACGCAAGAGGGAAGAGGTATGGGAACATATGTATACGTATAACTGATTCACTTGGTTATGAAGCAGAAACTAACACACCATTGTAAAGCAATTACACTCCAATAAAGATGTAAAAAAAAAAGAAGGTTGGACTAAATGACCCCTAATTCCATTCCAACACAAAGGCTCTACAATTCTAAGACTTGTCAAAAGGAATCCAGCTACTTAGAGGCGAAGCCTGGACCAGAACCCACGTCTGTCCACTGCCAGTCCGGAAACTACTGGGAAATGAATCCCAGTTTCTCTTTCCTGATGAGTCCACCATCAATTTGGAATTTTCAGCTCAAATCTTAAACATCTGTTAAGTATACAGACATCTTCATAATTTTCATGGGGAGAGGAGAATACAGGTGGAGGGCTGAAGAAGGGATGAAGTAAGAGGACACTTGGAACTCCCTTTATGCAACTGATATTTTCATTAGAAGCTAAAGAGTGTTGGGGAACCCAAACACTTCCACCCACCACCTTGCCAGGCCCTAAACTCCATGAGAACAGAAGCTCCTTTGTTCGGGACCTCACCCTACATATCTCTTCATCTGACTGTTGATTCATATCCTTCAATATCCTTTGTAATAAACTGGTAATCTAGTGATTATACAGGTTTCCTGAGTTCTGTGAGCCACTCTAGCAAATTAAACCCACAGAAGGGGTTGTGGGAACCTCTGATTTATAGCCAGTGTGTCAGAAGCATGAGTAACAGCCTAGGCCTGAAATTGTCATCTGAAGTGGAGGGGAGTCTTGTGGGACTGTGCCCTTAACCTTTGGAATCTGATACCACCTCTGGGGTAGACAGCGTCAGAATTGAGTTGAATGATAGGACACTCAGCTGGTGTCAGAGAATAGATTGATGTGGGAGAAAACAACACACACACTGGAATTGGTGATGAGCATCCCTAACCATCCCACCAATAACGATAACCAAAAATGACTCCAGACATTGCCAAATGTCTCCTCATGGGAAGGGGGGAAGGGAAGAGACACCACATGTCTATAGGGATTTAGCAGGTTACAAAGGAAGTAAAGGAAGAGACTAACCTGAGTCTGTGTGGACCAGGGAATCTATTCAGACCTAACAATCAGTGCTGCAGATTGAACAGAGCCGCGAGCTAGTGGCAGGAGCAGGAGGGTGGCTGGAGGGCTGTGAGCCTCCTGACGGAAATGCCATGAAATGCCAAAGCCAGTGCTATAGGAACAGAGAAGGCTTAAACTGTGGCAAAGTAAGACTCAAGGGGAAAGTGAGAAGTATTTAAATAATACCCTGAATTTGTTCATGTTTCCCAGAGTACTTTTATTCATCTTACTGGGTCCTTACAAGGTCCATGCAAGGAGGAAAAGGGCGAATATTGCTCTCCTTGTTTTTCAGAGGCAGAAACTAAGACCTAGAAAGAGTATCCATCAGCCTCTGAGTTCCTAGGTCTCCGAGCACGGCCTTAGTAAAGGAGGGTTAGATAACCCCTCACCTAATTAGGGCTTCCAGGTAAGAATTCTGAAGGGCTATGATTAAGGGTTCTTAATCTCTCATGGCAGTCCAACAAGAAACAGGCTGTAAAGTTGCAGGTGAGGAGCTCAGTTTAGGAAGTTTAGCTTAAGGAAGCATTTCTGGGGTGAGTCTTGCCAGACAAAGAATGTATGATTGACGGATGTTGAAGAACATCCTATTCTGGTGTTTAAAAATAGAGAAACTGGACTTCCCTGGTGGCGCAGTGGTTGAGAATCTGCCTGCCAATGCAGGGGACACGGTTTCGAGCCCTCGTCTGGGAAGATCCCACATGCCGCGGAGCAACTAGGCCCGTGAACCACAACTACTGAGCCTGCGCGTCTGGAGCCTGTGCTCCGCAACAAGAGAGGCCGCGACAGTGAGAGGCTCGCATACCGCGATGAAGAGTGGCCCCCGCTCGCCGCAACTAGAGAAAGCCCTCGCACAGAAACGAAGACCCAACACAGCCAAAAAATTAATTAATTAATTTTTTAAAAAATAGAGAAACTTACTTCACTGGAATGATTTCAAGTTGCTGATACAGGGCAGGAGGATAAATTAGAGGGCTATGCCCAGCTGCTTCCAGCCCTGTGGTTCTCTGAAGCAGTTAGAGGAGGGGAGAGAACTTAGGCGTGAGAGACCAAAAGTCATTTGAACTGGGATCTAGATTCATCCTCAGCATATTTAGGAATGGGCTAGATTTCAGAGAACCCAGTCTCTCCTTTCACATATTTCTCCCTTCACAGATATTGAAACACTTCCTTTAGAAAAGCATAATCATTTACATGTACTGTAAAGGTCTCAATGCCTCTACTGCAACAAAGGAAAACACTTCCACACACACACACACACACGTTGCCACCAAGAAAAAGAACTGCAGACCTGTATGGGAGGTAGAGAAATATTTGGGGAAGAGGCCTTCAGACATCACATAGGTGACACCACCTTTTTCACCCTCCCCCAGCCCCAAGAAACCTTACTGCAGGCTGACCATTGCAAGAAGATCCACAGAGACTCAATCACACCAACATTCCAACTAGAACCTAGCTAGTTACCAGAATTTAATGACCATCCTTGCATGTGCATTTATGATGTGATAATAATTTGATGACCATGTTTATATTTTTGGAGTGCCTTTCTTCTAGGGGATCTCAAGGAATGTTCCATATGGGCTCTTTAACTTTTTAATTATAAATTAACAACTTAATAGTGAAATATAAACAGAATCATCAAAAAAGAAAAATCCACACAGCAAAAGAAACAATCAACAAAGGGAAAAGACAACTTACAGAATGGGGAAAAAAATATTTGTAAACCATATATCTGATATGGGGTTAATATTCAAAATATATGAAGAATTCATACAGCTCAAGCAAAAAACAAATAACACAATTTAAAATGGGCAAACAACTTAAACAGATACTTTTCCAAAGAAGATATACAAATGGCCACTGGTATATAAAAAGATACTTAACATCACATAATTAAGGAAATGCAAATCAAAACCATAATGAGGTATCACCTCATGCCTGCTGGAATTGGCATCATCAAAAAGACAAGAGATAACTAATGCTGGCAAACATGTAGAGAAAAGAGAAATCTTGTGCACTCTTGGTGGGACTGTAAACTGGTACAGCCACTGTGGAAAAGAGTACGGAGGAGTCTCAAAAAATTAAAAATAGAACTACCATATGACCAAGCAATCCCACTTCTGGGAGTATAGCCAAATGAAATGAAAACACTAACCTAAAAAGATATCTGCACCCCCATGTTCACAGTGGCATTATTTACAATAGCCAAGACATGGAAGTAACCTAAGTGTCCATTGATGGATGAATGGATAAAGAAAATATCATATATAATCACATTTATATATTTATATTTATTATATGTATGTATAAAATAGAAAATTATTCAGCCATAGGAAAACAAGGAAATCCTGCCATTTCCATAACATGGATGAAACTTGAGGGCATTATACTAAGTGAAATAAGTCAGACAGAGAAGGACAAATACTGTATGATCTCATTTATATGTGAAATCTTAAAAAAAAAAAAACCAAACTCAGAAAAATAGATCAGATTTATGGTTACCAGAGGGGCAGTAGGGGTGGTAGAGGGCAGATTGGAGGAAGGTGGTCAAAAGGTACAAACTTCCAGTTATGATATAAATAAGTACTAAGGATGTAATGTACAGCCTGACGACTATAGCTAACACTGCTGCATGACATACAGGAAAGTGGGTAAGAGAGCAAATCCTAAGAGCTCTCATCATAATAAAAAAATTTTTTTCTCTTTTTTTTTTGCTTTTTCTTTTTATTATATCTATATAAGAAGATGGATGCTAACCAAACTTACTGTGGTAATCATTTCATTATGTATGTAAGTGAAACCATTTAGCTGTACACCTTAACTTTATACAATGATGTATGTCAACAAAACTGGGGGGGGAAAAAGAAAAAAGAAAATTTCCAGCCTTCTTTACCATAAAACCTAAACTAGTGTCAAGATATAATGGTCTCTCCTTGCTTTAATATTGTACAGATACAATTTTTCATAATTGCTATCAATGTACCCATATTATTTTAAGGTTTTATTTTCAATACTTAACATCACAGAATCTAGATTTTTTTCATGTCCCTACCTCATTTACATATTTTTAAAAGTAATGTGATATTCAGTTTGTTAACATATCAGATTATCTAAACAAATCACAGTTTGATCATTCACACTGTTTTCACTGAAAGAGAAAAGTGTTTTTTTTCTTAGGGATCTGTATAAGTAATATTTATTCCTTGGAAAATGTTTTCCATGATTCAGTTAATGGGTTAAACAGTAAATGAGAAAAGACCTAATGGGAATATTATAGCTATCTCCCAATATTTTGCTCATTCATTCATTCATTCACAGAGTAAGATGGAGCAGAAAGATGGAAGGATCTTGAGTCCTTGGCAGCATCTTATTGCTGCCATACTTGCTCTGAACTGCCTATCACATAAATCCCTACTTACATAACCACAGTAGTCAAGTTTCTGCTTCTTGTAACTACAAGCAATCCTAACTGATAAAACACTGAAACATTTCTTTACGTCTGCACGTCCCTCCCTCCTTTGCTCCTATCTCTCTGGGAGAAGCATCTCTCCTGTTTTCTGAACTAGCCATCCACGTGCATTCTTGATCCCATCCCCTCCCCTGCCTCCTCTTAGACCCTGTTCATAATGTCCTTTCTTATTTGCATCCTCTATCTCTCCCCCGCATTCTGGCTCTTTATATCTACTAATGAACCTGTTAGGAGCTCCCTTTCCTCTACCCAGCTCACCCCTAGGTTAACTCTCTCTTCTTCTCCTTCCCTTCACCACCAGACTTCTTGACAGACTTGTCTACACCTACTCACTCCTCAGTCTCTTTCAAGCTGACTTTCACCGCCCCCCAGCTGTGGAACCAGCAGTAAGTTCACCCACGAGCAACTTCCTAGTTAGCACACATCACACAGCCTTTTCTCTGTCTCCATCCTCCTCCAGCTTTCTGCCTATGACACTTCTGACCACGTTTTCCTCCTTCTTTTAAACTTTTTTTTAAAGTACAAATATATTAAATAAGTTTTGGAGAAAATTAGTTCAACCGATTGATAAAATGAACATAGAACTATACCATCTATTTTCTTTCCTTCCTTAGATGCCACTAAAATATAGTAAGGATTTCTTTTCAAACACAGCCACGCTACTTCCCCCAAAAAAGGAATCATCCAAAGGATAAAGGGAATGAGAGAAGAAATAATTTGTGGCAGCCATGAGACTCCTCAGGCCTCCATCTACTGGAGTGTAATTGACGAAGGGCCCCTGCTGCTGTGCTCTGAAACTCACCTATAATCCACAGCTGAGTTTGGGCCCAAGACATGCTTCCCTGAGATTGCTCCCTACCAGTGACTGAGCATGGCAAGGAACTAAGGCAAGCCCATTCCCGGGAGACTCAAGACTCTTCCAACAGCCAGCTTTGGCTCAAGGACTCCTACCAGCCTTGCTGAACGGCCTTACACTACACTGTGGTCCGGGACGCTCCGCCCAGCCTTCCTCCCTCCTCTCCTTCATTCTCTTCTCAGTCTCATGCTCTCTCAGCCTTTTCTGGCTCCCTCCCCATATTCTCTCACAAAGGCAGTTCTCTAATAAAATCTTTGCACATTTAATATTATCTTGAAATCTGCCTCTTGGAGGACCCAGACTAATGCATAACTGCAGGTGAAAGATTTCAACAAATATTTGGAAGATAACAAGCAGACAGAGGAGCAGTAGCTACTGTAAGCAGTGTGACCCAAAACTCAGTGGAACGGAAAGCTGATAGGCATTGAGCCAATTCCACCAGCAGATCCAGAAAGACTCAGGACTCGGAGTTGCAGCTTATTGCAGAAGGTGAAGGGGGTAAAATGTGGGGCTAAAAACAGCTCTATCCAGGGGCTTCCCTGGTGGCACAGTGGTTGAGAATCTGCTTGCTAATGCAGGGGACACGGGTTCGAGCCCTGGTCTGGGAGGATCCCACATGCCGCGGAGCAACTGGGCCCGTGAGCCACAACTACTGAGCCTGCGCGTCTGGAGCCTGTGCTCCGCAACAAGAGAGGCCGCGACAGTGAGAGGCCCGCGCACCGCGATGAAGAGTGGCCTCCGCCCGCTTGCCACAACTAGAGAAAGCCCCCGCACAGAAACGAAGACCCAACACAGCAAAAATAAATAATAAATTTCAAAAAACCACAAAAAAAACCCAGCTCTATCCATTGAAAGTCTGTATCCAGAGAAATTAGGCCAGCATCTCCTCTCCCGGATCCTGCCCACTCTCTACAAACTAAGCCGTGCCCAAACCCCTGACCCACAGCAACTGTGCAATAACAAATATGTGTCGTTTTAGGCTGCTTAGTTTGTGGTAATTTGTGACACAATAGACGATTAAATCACACAGCAAAAATAAATAGAATAAAATACACAGCAGTTAATTAGAAAGGAAGCAAATGCCAGGGCTGTGGATGGGCAGGAATATGAGAAAGTATTATATGTTTCCATATTAGCTGTTTAAAGCCATTGGGATAGTTTTAGCAAGAACATTACTTTGATGTGATTTTTGTAAAGTAAAAACTTAAACACATTAAAGGACTGTTGAAATGGGTGTTAGTACCTGAGGTGGTCTGACACTGGGACAGCCAGTCACAGCAGGGTCTGAGGGGAAGATGAAAGTCAGGAGTGGAGGAAGCCACATGCTAATATAAAGTGAGGAGGGTCAGACGTGGCATCCTAAGCTTGTATAAAGAGGCAAGAGTGGGAAGGAAGAGTTGGAAACCAAACCAGTAATGAAGCTAGCGAGAGGGGAGGGGTAGGATGTTTGCAGAGCTATCTTGGCCACGTGAGAAACATAACACCAACTGGTATCTGTGTTTTGGTTTATGGATTACCGGGTATACAGTACATGATGTACTGAGCTGACTTGGAGGTGTAGGATTAGGACAGAAAATAACTCTCTGTTGTTTTTCTCCTCAAAGAAATATGTTTACCTTATTGGATTTACAGTGTAAATATTACTTTGTATTCTGACTTTTTTAACACATTCAACTTTCCTATGTCTCTCAAATTATTTTGTTACTGCATACTACATTGATTAAATGAATCACAATTTCTTTAAATCACTGTAATACTGCTGAATATTCAGTTTATTTCAAATATGTCATGTGGAATTGACCATAATGAGCATCTTCATTCTCATGGCATTTTTAGTCTGTTCAATTATTTTCTTTGGAAAATCCTCAGTTCTAGGGTCACTGGATTGAGGAGCATACACATATGCCTAGATCTGGATGGGAATTACCATATTGCTTTCCAAAAGGCTTAAACCATTTTCAACACATGAGTGTATTTGTTTTACAGTTATTTCTCTACCATTTGGTGTTTCCTTTAACTGACATTTCTCTTGGCTAGTTAGTAGAAGTAAAGTCATACACAGGATTTTCTTTAATTTTTGTATCTTTAAATTCAAGGAAGAAAAAAATTTACTTTGTGTTTGTCTATCATTTGTCTCATTTCCTGCATGGATAGTCTATTCTCTGCTGCACAGCCGGCTCTGACAGCTCCTTTTTTTTTTTTTTTGCGGTACGCGGACCTCTCACTGTTGTGGCCTCTCCCGTTGCGGAGCACAGGCTCCGGACATGCAGGCTCAGCGGCCATGGCTCACGGGCCCAGCCGCTCCGTGGCATGTGGGATCTTTCCGGACCGGGGCACGAACCCGTGTCCCCTGCATTGGCAGGCGGACTCTCAACCTCTGCGCCACCAGGGAAACCCCTGATAGCTCCTTTGATTCCTCCTCCTTCCTGGTAGGTATCCTGCCTGCCATGCCCTCCTGAGCCCACGGCTTTTCTCTTCCAGCGATCTCTCCCAGGGTTTCATTAATCACTCTGGAGCAGTGTTTCTCAGAGGGTAGAATGGGGTCCCTTCTCCAAAAAAAGTCACTTGAGATACTTTTAAAATGCACATTTCCTATCCTGATGCCGATGTACAGAAGCAGAGTCTCCCTGCATCTGCCTCTTAAGCAACTTCCCAGAAGTGATTCTAAGAACTTGACAACCACTGATGTAGGAAACCCAAGTTTGTCTCTCCCATTTCACTGCTTCCCTTGCTCTGCACCAGTGAGGTTCAGCCACCTCCTGGGTCTCTCCAGCCTGATGTCACCTCAAACTCCACACATCCTAATAGCACTCCTCATCTTCCAGCAGGGCCCCTCTCTCACAGGCCCCCTCAGCACTGCTGCAAGTCAGCCCCTGCTCCATTCCCTTGTGATGAAAACAGGACCACCATTCTTCCAGTCCATGGGCCCCACGTGCACCGTTCAGTACTGACGGCTATTTCCAAACTAATCTTTGAAGGAGATTTGCCTTTTGATAAAGGCCTTGCAGACCCTAGGGTAATGACTGGCCTTTCTGTTTGTCTGCATGCCACATCATGTCCGGAAAGCATAACTCAATGTGACAGATATGATCAGCAGTAGGCAGACAGATGGTACAGCTCTCCGTGCATCTCTAATAGAGCCGCACCCAGCAAGTGGCTCTCTCAGCAGGCCTGACAGCCCATCACCATGCCCGCCCAGGACAGGATGAGAGCAGTAGGGTTGAGGGGAGAGGGCCGCTGCCTCCACACAGAGCAGCCAGGAGGAAAACAGAGGTTCTCTTCACTCTCCAGGCCCTGATCTCTGTGTTTTAAATGCATCTGAAGGCAGATCACAGACCGGGGTCCTGACACAGCTCTCACGGTAGGAAGCTTTCTGCGAGCTCTTCCCTCTGTGCTGGCAAAGTGCGTCTACCTCCTAAACTCGACATACACATGGACTTCAAAAAGTATTCTAAAAATTAATAATTCAGGTGAAGATACAATCGAATCAATGTGCTCTCACCCTGTGCTGTATTTTCATTTTTAAAAGCGACCTGGGAAAGCAATGCTTAACCTAAAATAACATATTGATAACATTGGGATTTCTAGATCTTGAGTATCTAAAAATACTCAGAGGATGGAGGGAGAAGAGGGATCCAGGCAACCTTGCCTTTCACCACCAAAGCCACACATTAGTGGGCTATATCCATGCTAAGGTCAGCTCTGACTTCTAGTTCAGTGAAAGAATTCTTTGCCATAAAAGTCAAGTGCCTGAGCATTTGTGAATAACTCAGTTTTCTCAACCTGTTTTCCCAAATCCATATTCTCAAAACATGTCCCAAAGTCACAGGGCCATATGCTATGGCCCTCTTGGAGATTCAGAATGCATGTTAAAAGTTCTTAGAAATTGTCTAGTAAAAACCTTATTTAACTTTTTTAACCCAATTTTTCCCAAATTTCTTGAACTTTGACACATTTTCCCTAAATATTGCCAATGAGCACGGCAGGCAACCAGTATCCTGTGGTACACACTTTGATTAATGCTATATCTGCTTTTAAAAATCAAATCCTGGGCTTCCCTGGTGGCGCAGTGGTTGAGAGTCTGCCTGCCAATGTCAGGGGACACGGGTTCGTGCCCGGGTCTGGGAGGATCCCACATGCCGCAGAGAGGCTGGGCCCGTGAGCCATGGCCGCTGAGCCTGCGTGTCCGGAGCCTGTGCTCTGCAATGGGAGAGGCCACAGCAGTGAGAGGCCCGCATACCGCAAAAAAAAAAAAAAAAAAAATCAAATCCTGCAAGAGGGAGGAGATATGGGGATATATGTATATGTATAGCTGATTCACTTTGTTATAAAGCAGAAACTAACACACCATTGTAAAGCAATTATACTCCAATAAAGATGTCTAAAAAAAAAATCAAATCCTGTTTCCTTGTGGATTTATTTGACCATTTCAGAAAGTTTTCTCTCTTTCCTTGTATTGGCTCTAGCTAATATTTTAGCTTGAGATTTTATTTCTAAACCAAGGTCTCCGTTTGCTAGGAGGCCTTCCCTCAAATGCAAAGAATGTTTTGTGAATTCTTTAGCAAAATGCAGCTTCTCTAGAAAGAATAATATGGTCCTATGTCACTACCTCTTTGTTCACTCATTTATCATTCATTCATTTGTTCATTCACTGACTCCACTCCTTTATTCCCAGAAGCACTGTGATAAACGCTGCCAGTGCAAAGGGGAAAAATTCACTGTGTTTGTGATGAGTCCTATGACAGATATAAGAATAGAAAAGTCCTATTTCTTTCCCAGTTGAGAAGGGGTGAATGAAGTAGACAGAATAAAGGTCACGGCAAGGCTGATAGTGGAGATTAGGAATTCTGGTTGCAAATGAGTGAGATTCAATTTCAATTTGCTTTTAAGCAAAAGAGGTGATGTATTGGCTCATTACATTGGCAAGTCCAAGGGAGGTGCTAGCCTCTGGTCTGTCTCCCAATGTGTCTCTCATCTCTGTTTTTCTCTCAGTAGCTTTAGTCACTGCCAGAACAGACAGGCTTTTTCCAGGAGACAAGGAGGACAGCAGCCCCCAATTCATTCACAGCCTTCTGGCAACATAACCAAAAAGGCAAGCCCCCTTCTCTAGCTCTCTCTCTCTCTGTCAGCGTTGCAGAAGGAATCTCATGCCCCAGACCAGCCTTTGCCCTCCATTTCCAGACCCACTCCTAGGACCAGGGCCCAGGTGCCCATCAGCCTGTAGCGTTGAGTTCCTCTCAAGGCCCACAGGAACCCCAGGGCCGCGTTGGAGGTGGCACACAGCTGACCACATCTCTGTTTCCACACCATGGATGAAATTTTCAAGCAGGCAACAGAGAGGTGGCATGAAATATCAGAATGTAACTTTCAGGGATCATCTTTTTTTATTTTCTTTGTTTTGTTTTTTGTTCCCAGTGGCAAAAGTAGACAACTGACAGGCATAACTCTATTTCTTTTTTGTTTTCTTATACATTTTTTCTTCCTCTGCACTTACATTCACATTTCTTTTGAGGAAAAGGTAAAACCGCTGCTTTTAAGAGGAAGATGTATCAGTTATGGTACTCATAGGGCATGTGTTCAGAATCACAGAATCTTGCCTAGTGTACTTGAGGGTTTTTTTTTATTACTTTGCTGACTTCTTCCAACTCCAATGTCTTAGTGTGACATCAAGTGCTGTTGAGTTTTGATCTAGTAAGACATGAAGAAAAATAGGATCCATGATCTTGTAAAATTGCTCACTCCCGCCAAAAAAGAAAAAACTTAAAATAAGTAAACTGATTGCTACTTAAAAGGAAAAGCTTCAGCATTACAACCAATTGAGCAATTTTGTACACATACTCTCTCTCTCTCTCTCTCACACACACACACACACACACATGCTATTTGTATGCATGTGCTTGTATACACCAGGTTTCTTTGACAGTGCATCACAATTCTTAGGCTTCACTCAGAGTCCTTCAAAAAGATTCTTGAACTTTGTCTTCCCAAAGCAAAATTAATTCTAGAATTTCCATTTTAGTGTTTCGCCAGTTGTGCTCTGGCAACCCCGTGCATCAAAATTCCATGGGGTACTTGTTAAAATGCAGACTCCTGGACCCCACTCCATACCAATTAATTCAGAATCTCTTTAGAGAGGGTGTCCCAGGAATCTTTGTTTTTAAAGCTTCCCAAATGATACTTCTGTACACTACAATATGAGAAGCTCTGTTCTAGAATTCTGGAGAGCTCTATTAGGATTTCTGAGTTGTGGTGTCAGATATTTTTATATCTCTAAGGTAGAATAAACTTCTTATGAATTCCATGAACTTTAGTTTGTCAGCAAAATATAGTTAGCAATCCTTGTGGGTCATGCTCTTTTGCAGTTCTGTGACAAAAGCAACTACAAGCATAGTTATATGACTCAGAAGTCCTTCAGGTTTAAAAATATTCACTCTAAATAGGTCACATATTAATGAGTAGGATAGGTAAGTTCCATTGTAACAAACTTTTGTGATTATAGCAAACAATTCCATATGATTTTGTTATAATAGGTACATTGCAAGAACTGACGTGACGATTAAGATCCAACTGAAATTACTCATAGATAGAAAAATTTTATGAAAACTCATTACAGTTGTGAGTTTTCTTCCAAATAAACAACTTCACCTCTTCATAAACAGGATTTGATTTCCAAGACAAGCAATAAGAAATCAATGTAAACAATTCAACTCCTTCTACTTCCAATACAATAAGTGCTGGCCACAAAGTCCTTGCATTTTAGAGCTAGAAGAGCCTTAGGGATCGTGGACTCCAACCCCTCCTCCTACAGATAAGGAAACTGAAGACCAAAGTCACACTATTGATGATGGTCAAGATATCCTGACTGCCCAAAACTTCTCCTACTGGAGTGTAAGTAGCCCCCAAGGATATCCAAGCACAGAATCAAATGGTTCTTCAGGGATGACTGAGAACAATGGTTCATTTTATATAACAGAAATGCTATGAAGTAAAAAGAAAAAGCCACATAAAACATAAGACTTGGAATAAATGCCACTCGGCCACCTTGAGTTATTCATTCCTTCCCTCCTGCACTTCATGCTACATGGTGGCAACGTTTGAAAAGCCAGTGCTATCCCAACTCCCTTACCAAAATCTGACAAATTAAAAGGGGAAAGAAAATGTGACCTCAAAGTAGTCATGAGTAATTACTTGATACTTATCCAGATAGATCCATAGTGGTTGAGAATTAATCAAGCAAGTCTGTTAAGCTCATCTCAGATGATTTACCAAGCATCTATATATAGATCTGTGCTTGGGTTTCATTTATTCATCTTGTTATTCAACAGATATATACTGAGCACCTATTAGGAGCTAGAAACATGTCCTAGCAATACTAAGATGAATAGTCGGGGGGAGCAAAACTAAAGCAATAATTACAGAGTGTTATATTACAGGCCATAAAATCAAGTGCTATGGGCACAATTACTCAGCTAGGTTGGGTCCAGGAAGGCATTACAGTGGAAATGACTTTGGGCTGAGTTTTGAAGGACAACCAGGAGTTTACCTAATGGAATATGGGAAAGGAAGAGAAAATCATTCCAGGTGAGTGAATAGCATATACAGTGGTATGAAAGGGTGAGGAAATCAGGTAAACAGCAGAAGAGAGGGATCCAGAGAAGAAAGACAATATTATAGACAAAAGCTTTGTTGTTTTTTTTTTTATGCCATCTAGCACAATGTGGCCAAAGCCATATGATTTTTTTTTTTAATTAAAAAAAAACAATCTGGGCTTCCCTGGTGGCACAGTGGTTGAGAGTTCTGCCTGCCGATGCAGTGGACACGGGTTTGTGCCCCGGTCTGGGAAGATTCCCACATGCCGCGGAGTGGCTAAGCCCGTGAGCCATGGCCGCTGGGCCTGTGCATCTGGAGCCTGTGCTCCGCAACGGGAGAGGCCACAACAGTGAAAGGCCCGCGTATCGCAAAAAAAAAAAAAAAAATCTACCTTCCTCAGGCAAGAGACTCACAAGACACTACAGACTGGTGACTTAGCTGGTCTGACCTTGAGAGTTAGCTTCAAAAGAAAAAGAGGGAACTCTGTTCTTTTACTTCCTGTCTGTAGAGTCTTAGACACCTTCTCAACTCTCAAAGTCCACCTCTTTCCAGAATCCAAACAGAGTCCTTGGAAGGAGGAAAGGAAAAGTGTTTTAATGATGAAATTAAATAGGGGAAATTTTGCATCCCCGTGGTTAACCATAAAATTTGTCTCCTTTTCAAGTCCTTGGTATGCAAATCATGTATTAATTTTTTTCATAGGTAAGACAAAGTGAGTGAGAGACATGAGTTCAAACAGGTTTCCACTAGTGATTTAAGAGCTCTGTGATTTCACAGAAGTCACGAAACCTCTCAGGACATCATTTTTCTCGTTGCAAACACCCTTCTAGTTTATGGTGAAACTTAGACGTGATGTGAGGGAGAGAACATGTCACAGGGTCTAGCCTATCCTGGGCCTCCCATTGCAGCGGCCGCTGTACATTATTATAGCAGTTTCATTCATTCAACACATCTTTATTGAGGACTTACCATGTAGAAGCCAGAAATATAAAAATAAATCTGAACTGGACTTTGCTTTCTAGGACCTCACAGTCTATAGTGAAGGTAGAGAACACGCTCAAATCACTACTGTTAGGAGGAAAGTGGTTACTACCAAGAGAAAAATTACCGGGGTTGTTGGGAGGACAGAGATTACCCACAGCCTGAAGGAGTTGCTGGGAGAGAATGGGAAAGGATTTGGGGGCTGAGAGCGAAAGAGCGGAGGAGGAACGTCTTTCACCCCTCCTGAAGTGGCCAGGGCTGGTATCAAGTATCATCAGTCCGTCCCTCTCACAGATGAAATACGAGAGATTCGGGAAAGGAACACAACTCGCTCAACTTCACACTCATAGTTACACCAGAGCCAGGAAGAGAATTCAGAACTCCCCACCTCTTCCCGTATCCAAAGCATTCACCACTTCCACACGCTACCTCCTGTAACTAGGGCCATTTGGAGATGCAGAGGCCAGGCTGGGGAACGCAGCAGAGAGGAGGTGATGGGGTCCCTCAGGCCACTGTCCTGGGTCGAGGCAGAGCGGAGACTCAGCAGCGGGGGCGCCGTCGGGGTTGGGGGGGGGCAGGGGCGGGCCGGCGCGGGAGGAGCCGGAGGGCAGGCCAGTGGGCGGGAAGAGGGGCGCGGGCCGCGCTCCCGGGCTGTCCGGGGCACTGGCCCAGCCGCAGGAGCCCGCGCTCAGGCTCCCGGCCATGGGGCGGTGGCCCCCCGCGCTGCGGCCGCTGCTGCTGCTCCTGCTGCTGCCGCCGCCGCCGCTGACCCGGGCAATGCGCGGGGAGCCCTGCCCCGAGCCCTGCAGCTGCCCGCCGGACGGCGCCCTGCGCTGCCCCGGCCCGCGGGCCGGCCTCAGCCGACTGTGAGTACGCGGCGCCCCCGCCCCGGCACCCTCGCTCGCTACGGCCGCCTTGCCTCCCTGCTCTTTGGTCCCCTGGATGCTAGGAGAAAGACGCTGCGCCACCTCTCGGGGTGATAAGCCCAAGTTTAGCGTCTTTGCCACGCCCCGCCACACCTGGGGTTGGGGTCCCGAGCACCCTCCAGCCCCAGATGGCCCCAGGCCCTCTCTTTCACCCTGGTTGGGGCCACGGCCAGGGGCGTGGAACTGCCCAGAGGCCACACGGGATGGCTTCGCTCCCTGCAGCTGCTGGAAGCGGACGGGGTGTCATGCTCCTCAGTCAGCAGCTATCTCTGCCCGGAGAAGTCTTACGTGTTCTTTGAGCCTTGGGCCAGCCAGGATGGCGAAGATTACTGTGCGCTCTGTTTACCCTATGTTCCTCTAGGAATGGGGCGCTCGGGCCCAGTGTCCAGGCGTGACCTGGTCACTCAATGGGGACTGCTGGCTGGCGCATCCCCCAACCAGTGCTCACCTACACCTTAGTGAGCATACAAGTCATTGCTCCACCCCAGCCCCAGATGTACTTGCATTTCAGCCTGGTTGTCTGATCAGATGTACTTGCATTTCAATCTGGTTGCCGAATCGATGTGAGGCCTTGAGTTCCAGCTCTGGCACACCACCACCCCTTAGGGAGCTGTATACACTGGCAGGCAGGTGGAGGAAGCTGGCTGTTGTAGTGATGGGGTATAGAGGAGAGGGGGGGTCTTCGATACTAGCGTATCTGAGTGTCACCAGACACTTTTTCGGGAAAAGGTACCACATAGTATATGGTTCTATGTATATGGAATGTCCAGATAGACAGAAAGGAGATGAGTAGCCATCAGGTTGGAGTGAAGGCCCAGTGACTGCTAATGGCTGTTGCTTTCTGTGGTGATGAAAATTATCTAAAATTAGATGGTGGTTATGGTTGCACAACTCCATGAACATACTAAAAACCATCGCAATGTACAATTAAAATGGGTGAATTTTAGAGTATATAAATTACATCTTGATAAAGTTGTTAAAAGAGAAAAGGAAAGAAAAAAAAGAAGAAGACTATAAAAGTGTCCAAAAGGCACCAGGCTGGTAGAGGTGTTGGTTATGTTCTAACCGTTAGACGTGATGGAATTCCATGCTGGGGGAGGAAAGAGATCCCCACCCCCCCCGCCCCATGCCTTTGGGCTCCCAGCAGTCTGTCAGGAGCTTGCTTCATGGAGGGAATTCCTCCACCCTCCTGAAGGGCTGAGATTCTCCTCTGGGACAGTTAGTGGCCTTTGGGGAATATTTGTGGTTGAGAGATACAGTTTTTAAAGGTTGAGGGGCTTATATTAATTGGTTTGCATTAATTGTCTTGTCAGCTCAATTCCCTGAAGGTGAGGACCACGCTAATAGAATTTGTTTCAATCAATAAATAAATCCATAGAAGCTGCCCTCCAAGTCCCAGCCCTTGTCCTTCCCTGACAAGCCTCCCATCTTGCTCTTAAGGACGATTGTGCCACTAACACTGTGCCTTTCTCACTCACCTGGTACTTATCATACAGGTTATAAGAACCTGAGATCCAAAGAGTTGGAAAAATCTACCCAAGGTCCCACAGCTATTGAGTCGCAAAGACAGGGCTTCACCTGCTATCTTTTTATATTTGCTAGTTTTTGTAAGAAAATTACCCCTTCCTTAAAAAAAAGAAAAAAAGAAAAAAAAAATTCTCAGCTTCTCCAAATTGGCACTGAGTTAGAAAACCTCCTGGTTTCTACCAGGAGACAGGCATGGGTGAGGCAGGCATGGGTGAGGCAAGTCCCAGCCCCTTTCAGATTCAGCTTTTCACTGAGGTCTCTCTGCCACACCCACACTGGCCTCAGGAGAGTAGTACCTCTTCCCTGGAGTAGGCTGAAGTGAAAAGACTAAAACGAAACAAATTCTCTCACTGCCCCACGGCACAGTTTAAAGAAGCCTCGAACACCTCAGAAAGATTTTACAGGGTTAACTAGGTTTGGGGATGGAAGTGGGAAACAGGTACAAAATAAGTACTGCTGGCATGCTGAGGCTGGTTAGTCCCACTCCCCAAAAGAAGCCAGTTGTCCAGGCTCTGAACATTCCTGTGGGATTCTAGAGAATCCCTGACTCCCTCCCTTCACATGCATTATCTTGGCATGCACACCAGCAGCATCTCCTCCTAGACATTTAAACCCCTTAGGTCAGCACGCGCTCTGACCCGCACAAAGTCAGGCTTCCCAAGGATCAGATAATTGAGAGATGACCTCATCCTTCAAGGGAGAACCCTATGGAGGTGGAGCCTATAAAAGCCAAAAGGGGATAAGTTTTTCGGCATGACAAGGTGACTTCAACATCCGTATGACAAGAGGATGCATAGAACGAATAGGAGGGTAGTTCCTTGAAGGCCATGTTCTTCATACCAGCAGCATAAGTACCACCTGGAAAATGTTAGAAATGCATACTCTCAGGGCCCCAGTTTCTGCATCAGAAACTCTGAAGGTGTAGTCCAGCAATCTGTAGTTTAACAAGCTCCCCAGGTGATTCTGATGCATGTTAAAGTTTGAGAATCAAGGTATTCCTCCATGGAGGATATAATCTGGAAAGCAGGGAGCATGTTTTAAACTTCTTTGTGCCAGACACTTCTCTTCTCCATCCCCTCCAACACCCCTGACACACACACACACACACACACACACACACACACACACACAGACAGTACCTATTTATTGCAAAAGGCAGCTGTGATCAGATTAAAACTTCAAAGTCTGAGATATGGAAAAATAAACAAGATTAAGAAAAAATTTTTTGTTTTGTTTTGTCTTCAAAAAAAGGAGTAGAGGAAGGAATCCATGGAGAAGGACAGATTGAAGACACAAGGGATGATGGTATAAGATGCCCATGGGAGTGGGAGGAAGACATGAGTGTCAGATCAGAGGGGAAGGGTTCATCTTAAAAGAGAGGGATACTTCTGAGCTCTGGCAGAAGAAGACAGATGGATGAAGGTATAACTTAACATTGAGGCAAAGGAAAGAAAAAGTGAATGGGTTCTGCTTAAATCCTCTTTTCTTGACGATGAATGAATGAAGTGGTAAACAGTAATTACAAGATAGAAAATGCCATGAATAACAAGTTATTGGGAGTTCATAAAAAGAAGAGAGCTGAAATTATGAGATAAGGGATAAGAGGGATGTGGTCTTGCACTGTTATCCACAGGGTCTGATTCTGCAGAGAGAAGGGTAGATTTCTCAATTCTGGGGGTTGGAGGAGGTGAGTACCACAGAGCACCTTAAAATTCATCACTGGCCCCCCCCCCCTCAGTAGATGCTAGTTCATGTTTTAATCATTTCAGGCCTTGGTAGTCCTGCCTTATAAAACTCCCATCTAAAGTCCACTATTTGGTTAAAAAAAAAAAGGAAAATGGATAATAATTGCTTATCATTGATAAGCCCACTGCTTGCAAATTTTGAAAATTGCATTGTTCAGATCTTTCCAGCCCAATAATATTTTATTAAAAACTTAGGTATTTAAAATCTAAAATGTGACACAAAAAAAGAAAAAAAAAAGCCTCCCATGTATTCACTCATTTTAATTGGAGAAAAAAAAAGTAAAAGAAAATAATTAATTTAAAAAATGTCCTTTTCCTTTTGTTATTAGTTCCAGACAAGTCGAAGGAGGGAGAGGGAAAAAAAAAATCTCACCTTGCCCATGGTTATATAAAGATCTTTGTCTCTATGACAACAGAAAGGTTGATCTGCTTGGTATGGAAACAGCTTCTGAAAAATCTGTTAGTAAGAAAATGCTAATAATAATAATAGCAATTTATTTTTTGCATGCTGTGCCTACTAAACAGAGATTAAACTTTCAGACTTTATTATAAGACACAATCCAGAGACTTTGGAAGGATAAAATGTGCTGTATCCGTCAGTCCAGTGTCACAGGAAGATGTTAATTTTCTGACATCTTTCCTGAATGTCTTTCTCCTTCTCCTACCTTGAGAACAAATCAGGATCCAGAATGGTGTTCTATGTTGTAGAAGGATGTACCAATGGAGGGCGTGGCCCCTGTCCTTGAGGAGCCCACAGTCTAGGTGGAAACACACCCGCACCCAAGAGACGTGTAGGTAGGAAGAGAGAGGCAACAAGGCTCTAAGGAATTCAGGAAATAGATCAGTCACTATGGACTGAAATCTCCAAGCGAAGGTGTCATGGACCGGGGTTATGAGGCTAAACCTTGAAGGAGAGAAGGGAAGGAGAGTCCAGGTAGAAGAAAAACACAGGTGAGAGTAGGCCAGACATTTCCTTACTGAGAAGCAAAGAATACGGTTGAATGGATCCTTCCCTTTTTATACCTCTCCCTGGTTCTGTGGAGAAATTTTTTGGTAAGGGAAGATATAAAGTCATCAGAAATATTTGATTAAATTACCCAGAGAGTTGTTCAAAAAGAAAAAAAAATTCCTAATATGTAGGAACTAATAAACTAATCTTAACTAATAAACTTTCAAAGTCATTCTTGGACAGTTGATTACAAAGGCATTAAGTAAAAATCATGATTTGGAGTCACTTCCAGCAAGCTTTCCCCAATGTCCCCTCTCTCCCACACACACATACTTGCTTTGATACCTCGTACTTACATCTACTTTTGCATACACCCCACATAACGTAACTATTTATTCCATGTGTACCTCCTCTGCAACAGCAGGGTTTCTCAGCCTCAACACAATTGTCATTTGGGGCCAGATAATCATTTGCTGTTGGGGGCTGTTTCATATACTGTAGGGTGTTTAGTAGCATCCCTGGCCTCCACCCACTATATGCCAGTAGCACTGCCCTCCCAAATGATGACAACCGAAAATGTCTTCAGACATTTGCCAAATGCCCCTGGCGTGTGTGTGTGTTGAGGCAAGGGGTGGGGGAGTCCCCACCTCACCCCACCATGGTTTTGAATCATTGTGCCAAAGTGAGAAGCACCTGAAGAGGTCTTAGTCAACTCAGGATTCCCCAAATTTCACAGGTAGTATGATTAAAGTGTCTATTGAACTACATGATGATCAAACTGAGTAGAGAGCTGAATAGGAACAATGAACCAATGCAAAAAGGAAGTATGTATGTTAGTTAGCATGTACCACACCTAAATGTCACTTAAAAATCTCCATCCTAGAAAATGGGGAGGTGATGAGGTGCTATGAGTAGCAGAGGGAGTCAACATCCAGGTCCCAGATTTGCAGACCTCCCAATCTCTCCTTTGAAAGGGCCATCCAGAGAAGCAAGACTAGAAGCTTACCTACATTAGTACAGCCCAACAATTCCATAGATTGTTCTACTGTTTGTTGTTAATTTGTTTTAACTTACTTATTAGAGAAAAATCAATCCTCAGCCCAGGGTCCATTAAAACAAAACAAAACAACCACCAAGGCAGCCTGAATTGAGATCTATTGGTTCCCGTCCAGGACACCAGGTAAGAGTCCACAGGATAGAGGGAAGCCTACCAAACTCTTACAAGTAGGACAGCTTGGCCCTACCTACAGCTTCCCTGAAGCTGAACCAGACAAAACAAAAACAAAAACAAAACCTTGGAATTCTGAAAGCTCATGTCCCACCTTCCTACCCTACTCCCACAAAAACAAACCAAAAATAACCAACAACAGCAAAAAACAAACAAAAAAGAAAAACAAAGACCCAAGGTAGAGGTTGATCTTGAACCTCAGTTCTGACTCAGCCCTCCCAGCTATTACCTTCAAGACAATTCTTAAACCTGGCTGTGCCTATAAACAGACTCCCTGGGGGAAGCTTTGCAAGGGCCAGATTTTATTAGTTTAAAAATCATCCTTTTGGGGAAAGTGAATGGTGACCCCTAGCAGGACACTAAAAAGCAAGCAACAGAGTTCCTAAAATCTCAATGAAAGTGTAGAGCCAAAAATCTTCACACACGGATCCCTTTGTCATTGGACCCAGCTCTCCCTTTGGAGAGCAATAATTCTTTGGATTTTTTTCTACATTATTCTTTTCTTTTTAAATTTCAAAAGCAGTATGTCAGGGACTTCCCTGGTGGTGCAGTGGTTAAGAGTCCACCTGCCAGTGCAGGGGACACGGGTTCGAGCCCTGGTCCGTGAAGATCCCACATGCCGCAGAGCAGCTAAGCCCATGCGCCACAACTACTGAGCCTGTGCTCTAGAGGCCATGAGCCACAACTTCTGGGCCCATGCGCCACAACTGCTGAAGCCCACACGTCTACAGCCTGTGCTCCGCAATGAGAGGCCACCACAATGAGAAGCACGTGCACCGCAATGATGAGTAGCCCCTGCTCGCCGCAACTAGAGAAAGTCCACGCACAGCAATGAAGACCCAATACAGCAAAAAACAAAGGCAGTATGTCAGATTAATTCAGGGCTCCGGTTCTGTTCCTTTACCCACCTCTATCTTCTTCCCAAGCTCCTCAATTTGGCTTCTTTTCATGTCTTGAAATGAGGCACAAAAGCTTTCTTTCCAAAATACAATCTCCCAGGTTGGCTGCACCAGACGGTGTCTTGGCCTTGTGTAATTTTGATCTTACACATGGAATTTTAAAGCCAGTTGAGTCATGGTGGTGCAGAGAGGCCCTGCTGCTCACTTCCAGACCCAAGAGGGCTGGCTCCACGGGAGCATATGTGTTCTGTTCTGGCAGCTCCCCTTGGTGTGTGAAAAATCACATTTAATGCAGATTTTAGCAAATTTTGCACCAGCTCTTTTTTTTAAGAAGGCAATTAAAATAATCCCACCCACCAGTCAGGTGGGCTTTCTAACTCCGTGGGCAGCTTCTAGCAGCTTCTCCACATGGTCCTCATTTACTCTCAGCTTCTGCCTCCCAGGGAGATGCCACGCCATCCCAGCCAGCAAACCACTCACAGCTGCTCTCTGTGTGGCCCTGAACCACAGCTCTTTAATGCCACCTGGGCCAAATTCAGAAAAGTCCAATTTACAAGTAAAACTCAACTTTCAGAATGAAGGCTTTATCCCTTGCTGCTGTTAAATTTGTCCTTGACGCTGATAAAATGAGGTGACTCCTAGGTTCATAATTCTACCTCACGAGCATCAGCGGACAGCATTTCTGAGGCCACAGGGGTGGAGATGCCCTGGTACGACAGGGCAGGGTCCAACACAGTCCCCAGATTATCTGAATTGCTCAACAGGACAAAGACCTGCAGACGTGAGTTCTAGCACCAGGTCCCTCTTTCCCTAAATGTGCACTGTGGGCTCAGGACAGTGTTAAAACCTCTGTGCTGTCTGTAAAAGGGGCGTGATGATTCTCGCCCCTGAGTGGGGCTGACTGTGGTGAAGATAAACAAGACAGCAGGGCCCAAAATACTCGGAAATAAAGGTTTCCCATAACTACAAAGTATCATTGTAACAATCTGATGATGCAGAGAAGACCTGAAAAAGCTGCAGCCCATATATGAGGTTGAGCAGTAAGTATCTGTCATCCAAGGGGGACGCCTGATGGGATAGTTCTGTTCCTGTGGGGTGTTAATTAGAGAAAATGACCCACTAGGTCTTCTCAGCCTGGAAGGTGAATAAGTTAGAATCCCGGAATAGCAGAGCTCATTACTGCCTGGAGTCTGATATGCTAGTTTTTTCAGCCCAGGCTGAGCTGCCCCTCAAACATGCCACCTAACACCTGATTATAGCCTGTTTTCTATCATTCAATTGGGTCAGTCCTATCTGTCCAGCTAGAGCGTCCAAGCCTATTCTGGGTCCTTTCCCCATTCCGCATCCCTAAACCTCCAGCTGGACACATAGAAAACCTTCAGGTCAGACGTGTTGACCGCTCAGGAACTACATACTGAAATGTACAGGATAATGTGCAGGATCCATAGACACCGCCCGTGCCCTCCAAGAGCTTACAGTCTTCCAGCCATAGGAGAGAGAGGACTAGTTCTCAGATGACGGCAGTGAAATGCAGAAGGCGATAAAAGCCAGATGATGGTTATAAACAAAGGCTGGTGAGAGTTTAGAGAAGGGAGCTATCCCTTCTAGCCAGAGTAACAAAGATACCTTGGTGGAGGTATTATTTGAGCTGTAGTTCTTTAAGCCTCAAGCTCTCTACAGGGGCAACTGGGCTAACACGCTTATCCCATAAGCTCCATCCTGGCCTTTGACACCAGCTTAGGCCACCAGGGAAGCACTATTCAAAGCCTTCTGCTCTCTCACTGACCACCAGGCACGTGCCCTGTCTGTGTTATGGATCATCAATGAAGAGTGGATGACTTCCCCCGGAAACCTTGGGTGGGTCTCTGATTAAGGCTTTTCTCATTTGCAAGCACCAGAAATCATCTCTGACAAATTTAATCATAAGAGATTAACTTAACAGAAGAATAAAGAGGTAGAAGGATGTGAGCAAGATCCAGAGAGAATATGGCGGCAAGAGGTCAGGGCACTTTTCTGTAGATTCCACCTTTACAATGAATCAGCTCCAAAGATTCCTCCCATCTATTACAAGTTTAAATTCCTGAGAGAGAGAATCTGATGGCTCCACACCCTACTCCTGAGACAGAAGCACAGTCAATGAGATGCTTCCACCCTATTGCAACCAGCAGTGAGATGCTTCCAGAGAAGGGGCATTTTTGAACCAGGCGCCCACACAAATCAGTGTCTACCAGAGCTGAGGAGTTAGTGAAAAGTGACGGTGCACATGCCAGTAACTGCAGGCAATTCAGACCCATTCCATCAAGTTAATTAAAAGTATGTAGGGCTTCCCTGGTGGCGCAGTGGTTGAGGGTCCGCCTGCCGATGCAGGGGAGACGGATTCGTGCCCCAGTCCGGGAAGATCCCACATGCCGCGGAGCGGCTGGGCCCGTGAGCCATGGCCGCTGAGCCTGTGCATCCGGAGCCTGTTGCTCCGCAACGGGAGAGGCCACAACAGTGAGAGGCCTGCGTACCGCAAAAAAAAAAAAAAAAAAAGTATGTAGTATATCAGTTGCAACCAGCTTTTACAGGCTCACCAAAAAAAATGTGTCTGCAAACAGAAGCTTGTAATGAAAGAGTTTCCTGGAGCATATCTGCAATGTCACTGCCCTGACAACATAATATTCTCTGCTTCTAAAAAATATTTTTGAGAAATCATTACACAAAATGCAGACCCTCCCTGGGGAGAATTCAACATGTAGTTTTATTTACCAGAGTTATTCTTGTCATGTTATATTATTGCTAGAAGAATTCTAGTTTGGGGGTAAAGATTGGGTTACTTTGCTTTGTGTCTTTAGAAAACTTTAAATGGGTTTTGAGTAAGTGCTAAGATGTGTTACCGTTCTCTGAGGCTTTATATTTTTAATTTAGTTGTTGCACAAATGACTTGGAAAATCCATCATCCAGGGAATCTTCTTGAAAAATCTTGGTTTACATTATATCAATAATTCGTAAACTCCCCAAGCTTCTTGGGTGCTCTGGAAAGGCTGTCTTGGAGAAGAGTCACGCAAACTGAACTTTCCAATGGGAGAGTTCCAACTGACTGAACTTTTTTTTTTTTTTTGTGGTACGTGGGCCTCTCACTGTTGTGGCCTCTCCCGTTGCGAAGCACAGGCTCCAGACGCGCGCAGGCTCAGCGGCCATGGCTCACGGGCCCAGCCGCTCCGCGGCATGTGGGATCTTCCCGGACCGGGGCACGAACCCGTGTTCCCTGCATCGGCAGGTGGACTCTCAACCACTGCGCCACCAGGGAAGCCCTGACAACTTTTTTAAATCAATGAGCAAATGAGAATTCTGCAGAGTGGCTCCCTAGAGTTGAAATATTTAATGGAAGGTTGTCCTTTATCACTTCCTTGTCATTTCTTTACAAGGCTATCAGACAAGGTCTATAAGAGATACTTGAGCCCAACAGAAAGGTACCAAGGGGGAATGTCTACCCTCTCTCTCAGTTGTCCTGTGTATAATCAGCAGACAATAGAGAGCTTGAGACAAGCCACAGGCATTTTGTAGACATAAGGGTGTGAAAAACAGAAGAGTCCAAAGTGCTGAATCCACCCCATCCCCAGCAAGGAAGGAGAGTTGTCATCAGGCATAGCTGGGGTAGCCTGACTCCTTCATAGTAAGCAGCTGTGAATTTAAAGTACTTATTGAGCTCTAACCTTGTACTAGATGCTGTATGAGTATTACATAAACATTTTCTTATTTAATCTAAAAAATTTCTGCAGTAGTTAGTATCATCATCACTTCATACATGTGAAATGAACCCAGGCAACCTGGCTCCAGAGCCTCTACTCTTCACTACCCCACTGTGCTGCTTCCAGAGAGAAAGCACATGCAACCGGTGATGAAGACACATCCCATAAAGTATATAGCGCCTGAGACAGACCTTTAACCAAGGGTAGAATAGAATCTGACCGGCAGAGAAGGGTGGATGTGCCAGATGGTAGAAACAGTGTGAATGAAGGCAGGAAAATGTGACGTAAATTCAGGAGATACAGTAGTCTGATTTGTCTAGGGAGGCACTGTCCGGTAGAAATATAATGTTAGTCACAAGTGTAATTTTAATTTTTAATAGCCACATTTTAAAAGGTTTTAAAAGGTGCAATTAAGTTTAATAAAATATTTTACGTAATCCAACTGTACCAAATATTATCATTTTGTTGGAAGGCAGAAATATTGAATAACATCCTCCAAACCTGAGACCGAAAAACAAAGCAGGCCGCTCCGTGAAGTGCAATTATGAAGCTTATTGAGGGTAACTTACACACAGGTGGGATCAGGCTGACGCGACATTCCACATTCGAAGTTGTACTCCATACCACAGGGTATGGAAAAGGGGATAGGGGGCTTTAAAGGGGCCAGAGCTAAAAATAAAACCTGACTGCTAGAGAGAAGCACACCCACACTGGATGGAAACCAGGGGTTTTTCCTTCCTCTGGGGGTCTCATGACCATTTACCATCTGCATCAGTAAAAGGCATTCTTCCAGTTTTCATTTCAGATGAAGACAAGGGTAAAAGTTGATAGGGAACTCATCTGGTTTGGGTGCATTCCTCAGGAGAAGGCTAAAGCTCAGTCTTGTAGAAAGGGGAGGGAGTAGGACTGTGGGCCTAAGAGAGAGCTGAAAAAATAGTCGAGTGGTTTAGCCACACCCATCTCAACATGTAATCAATATAATAATTGTTAATGAGATCATTTCCATTATTTTTTCTTGCTCAGTCTTTGACATCTGGAATGTATTTTAAACTTACAGTGCGTTTCAGTTTGGACTGGACATACTTCAAGTGCTCAATGGTCATATGTGGCTAGTGGCTGCCTTTTTTGGACAGTGCAAGTTTAGTGTATTGGTTATATGAGGGGAAGAGTGGGTGACAGGACTGTCAAATAAAGTTCAAGCCTTTATTTCGGGGGCCTTGAATGCAAAGCTGAGACATTTGTAGATAAGTAGACTGGCCAAGGGGTGGCACAGAAGAATCTGAGTGTAAGAGTGACATGGTGGGAGTTATCAGGGAGACCAATCTAGACTGGGCAGAGGAAACCCGGGATGGAGTACAGGGAAACCAGTTTGGGGACTATAGAGCAGTCGAGGTGAAGAAAAGAATGACCAAGGAGAGTGGCAGTGGAAAAGGAATAAAGGGGCTGGAAGCAAGAGACAGTCAGAAGGCAGAATCTACCAGAGACTGGGAGTTCAATGGTAGAACAGGAAACATTCATACAAGGCACCTGATAAATTCTCAAAAACGAGGGCAGGAAAAAGAAAAAGAAAACTGGGCAGTCATTAGTGCTGAGGAGGACAGGAGAGGAAGAAAAACACTCTGGTAGGCTCTGAAGCTTCATGGGAGAACAGGAATTTGAGCTGCACCTTTGAAGTTAAAGACCGTGAGCACATGCGCTCAAGAAGCTGGTGGCTCTATCAGAAGGTGAGGTTTTTGCAGAAGAACCGGAGGATTGCATAGTGGGGTGTATCAACAAACCCCCAAAGGAACAGTACTGATGTGATGTGACTAATGTAGGACACAGCACTGGACCAGGAATGAAGTGACCTATGTTCAAATCCAGATCTGCTGCTGAATTGCCATGTGGTTTCAGGGAAGTCATTTTACTTTTCCTCACTTAAGATTCTTCATCGAAAGTGAGGGGTTGGACCAAACCAACTGCAAGCAGCCCTTTTAGTCTGATTCCCTGAGTCTAATACAGTAAATGCTTAAAGGAGTGTTCTAAAATTTTCTGATGTAAAACTTAACGTCTTGGATGTCCATCTATACTGACTTCATATTTCAGTTAACGTTGATGTCTGAGCTCCCTCTAGGTAAATGCTGAAGACAAGAGGCCGATAACTGAAGACATACCCAATAATGAAGTTACCAAATAGATCAATGCATTTGAAAGCGCAAAGATTTAAAATCGTTTGTAAAGGGGAAAGCCATTTTTATTTCACTCCAAGATGAAAGCAAGTTTATTATAACTACCGAGTGACTTTGATAAGAACACAGGAATTCTTAAGCCTCTGTTCAATGTAGAACAAGGTCTCATGTAATAAATATAAAAACATTAACATTCTTTTGAATTTAAATAAGGTAATGTTTCCCTCTCCCCATTTCTATGAGTTCATTAGGCAAAAAATCTTTGACCATCCCTGGTTTCTGTCTTTTTGTCTCCCCCTGATTTTGTAGTGTTTTAAAATTCAGGGTGTATAGCTCTAGCAATAAACTAATCAAAAAGATGGATGGATCTTTGTAGCTTTCTTAAATCGATAATACAGATGGCTTTTCTAAACCATTAGAGGGAAGTGAAAAAAATAATTCATTTCTGTCATTCTGGGCAGAAGAGGTAAAGGCTCCTGCAAGGCAAGCAAAGACCCCAGCCAGGCTTTGAGGACTCCAGATGAGTGCTCGGATTTCTTCCCTGGCTGTTGTCTTCCTCTGCCCCTGCTCAGCCTGTGGGCTTCAGAAGGTGGTCCTGCCCTGGAATTCCAAGCTCTTAAAAACCAAAGTGAGGTGGGGGAACCTACAGTTGTAATTGGCTTTAGGCAACACCTGTGTTTAAAAGTGTCAATTGAGCCATATTTTCCATTTACCTAAGGAGTTTGCTATTTAAGGAACCTTTCATCAATCCTCCTGTAGAGCAAAGAACTCTTTGATAATGCAAATATCTCCCAGTAGATAGGTTTTTATAAGCAAGGATTTCTAAATCTTGGGTTCCCGTGAAGGGGAACAAAGAAACTCCTGACCCTGAAACTCTCCAGCTAACATTATTTTGAGGGTTCATTAACAAGCCAGTGAACAGGACAAACTGGCTTTGTCCAAGGTCATCTGTGTTATTAAACTTAGAAGAAAAAAAATAAGAGAGGCCCAAGCCCCACCCTTGAGTACTCAAGTTAGGGACAATTAAGGAGGACCTGATAATGTGGCATCATCTTCTTCAAGGAGATTAGGTTTATCTGAATGCTATTTGTTTATCTGTTGCTAGGCTCTGACAGAAGGTGAGCTGGTGCCTTGACAACTGGGGCTGGCTAGGAAGGGGACTGAGTCAGGGCCCAGAAGAAAGAGTTGATGGAAAAGAGCTCTGAAAGTGGGATGGCCCTCCTGAGCAGTCCCACCATGAGGCAAAACAAAAGGGCTGGGCCTTTATTCTATGCATTGACCAGTCACTGGATGCAGGCTGCAGAGGACAGCAGACCTGATACTGGGGGAGGTGGCAATCTTAGGCTGAAGGTAATTCCAGGAGAGCAACTCCGCTGAGAGCTTCAGCTGGGGGAATGAGTACCTCAGTCCTAAATGGTGGTTTTGGCAGCCCACCAGCATCCACTGGAGGAACTAACCCAGCTGCACTGGGTAGCCCCAGCACAGGGTCCCCATCTGTTCCAGGGGGCCCAGTTAGAAAGTCAAAACCAAACAGTGAGAGATATTACATTGATCCTAACCAGATAGCAACTAGGAACTGTTCTGGGTCAGCAGTGTCTTCTAAGAGGGAAAAATACAGGGATCAGGATCTGGTGATTGACAAGAAGAGAAGGCAAAGGCTCCACTCCTGGATGGACTCTGGGGAGACCGAGCAGGCTACAGGATAAGCAATCAAGGCCAAAACAAGTACCAATATGGGGCGGGGGCCGTGTAATTCAAGGTACTGCAGGCACACTCCTGCCCTCCAAGTAGTGTTGGGTTTAGTGTAGACAATGCAGAAAGACACAGGACTTCACCAGGGTCATGACCAATCACAAGATCCCAGAACTAGGGTGAGTCCTTACTTCCAATCCTAAGGAGTAGAGACTGCTTCTACATCAACTTTAACACATAACTGGAAGGTTTGGGGGACTTGTATGTGGGATTCATGAGTCGATGGAGTTTCCAGAACTGATGAAACTAAGGCAGCCTTTGTCATCCAGTCTAAGTATTTGCTTCAACATCTCTGGTAAAGGCTCTTTGACCAAGGTAGAATTTGGCCATAATTCGGGTATCGCCTGTGTTATATCATCAATTAATTTAAAAATCAAAGTTTAAAACTATAAAAAGGACTATGAACTGTAATAAATATGAGTAACTGCATGATTCCACACCACATGCCTCCACAGCCACCTCACGCACGATTCAAGAGGCAGAGAGAACGCTCCACGCTGCAAGTTCAACTTCACATTTGCCCAGTAACCTTGGTTCTCTACCACCCATCTGAGGTGCATAGTGTGGGAGTGTCAATCTCTTATGTTTCTTTGCTCCATGCATAGCTTTCATTCCCTTTGTTGACACTGGACAACAGAGCTGCTGGACTGTCCTTGCTTTTGGCCCCTTTTTCCTCAGTTCTCCTTGGCTTCTGCTCTGTATCAAATGATATTAACTAGACCTTTCCATAAGAGTTCCTGACGTTCACAAAATTCTTAGAATTCATGTAGACCTAACTTTCAAAAAAAAAAAAAGAAAGAAAGAAGGAAAGAGGAAGAGAAGAGAAGGAGGGGGGAACTCAGTACATCAAAATGAAAATTTTATCTTCTCCATTGGTCTCTCAGGTACAGAGGGTTAAGTTGACCATACTTTTGCCTTCAAATAACATAATCAGTGGGTCATTCAAAGTCCCCTCATTTTAGTTATTCATTTTATCCCCTCCTCCCACTTTCTCTCAACTCACCATAGGCAACCACGCTGATGTACGTTTATATGCTTTCTAATGGCTAATGTTTGGTGTGTCTGTATTTTAATCCTGCAAGTGGTGTCGTGTATACATATCATTAATTTCTTAGTTGTTTCTCTTAACACCATGATTCTAAGACCCACACATGCTGCTCTGTGCACCTTTACACTCTTGCTCCTAACTGGCGACCCATTCGCAGGTGTACACTTTAGCCCCCCTCCCTCAGCAGTGGACACTCAGGTTGCCTTCAATACCCCTTGATGCCACAAGGCTGTGAATAAAATCCTTGTGCAAGTTTCCTGGGGTATCAGTGTGCAAATTTCTCTGGGATATATACAGGAGTAGAACTGCAGGGTTATTGAGACAATTGTTCACATTGCTAAGAGCTTCTGGCTTCATGGAAAGAATCACAGAAGCATCCATCAGAGAAGGGATCACCTTCAAAGGGAGTACATTCAAATGGTTATTAACAAATCATGGGCCACGTGAACATTTAAATACAGGAGACAGCCGCTTGAATGCTTAGTAACTGCTGCCCACTGCGATGAATCAGAAAGGAATACACAACATGTCTAAAATAAAAATATAAGTCAGTGGGGAAAACAGTTTGGGATTCATAGAAGCACGCTCTCCACATCACTTCATGAGAATACTTCTGTTGTGAAAAGCTTGGTGCACCTGTCTCACCCCACCTCTCTCCCCATTCCCTGACCCCCAGGCCCCTTTCTTGTCCCAGCCACACCCATAAAGCTACCTCCTGTTTGCTCAGTGCCTCTTTTATGGTAGGAACTCTATTTTCACTCTCATCACTGCTGCCTTTCCTGCTCTGAAGCATCAACATCAACTCTACAAAATTTCATCTTGCACCAGGGCTGTTCTGTAGTCACTGGGGACAGCCAGTGCATGATCTACAGCTTCTCTCCCTTCTGTCCAACCTTTGCTCCTTATCCCTCATCCCTACATCCATCAAAAACTCAGGCACCCTCCCTGGTCAAATCTGAGCCACACTGTTCTCCGGGGAGCCACACTGCGTTCCTTTTTTGGAGGAGGAGGGTGCCTGCTGAGAGGCTCCAGCTTCTGGGCTCCATTTACATGAATAAACAGCTCTGAAAGGTTCAGTTGAAGCTTTTATGTAAACACTCTCCAAAATATGTTCTGCACTGCATTATCCCCAGCAATAAAGATTCTGGAATCAGAATTTGGCTGTCAGTTTTATTGATGTTGCATGGGGTACAGTAGAATACAGCTTTCTCTTCTGGAAATTTATTGACTTGGCAGTGCAGACAGCAATAAAACTGTGTTTTTAATCAGTAAGCCAAGCAGACATGATTGCAGAAGAAATATAGGAAGGAAACATGCCATCATAGGAAGATTTCTCCCCCTACAGTCCCTGTTCTTCTCGGATGCCCTGTTAAATAAGTTTGGGTACTGAAGGATGTACTTCGTGGGACTGTCTTCAGGAATAAAATCAGAGGAGCAAGTTTGGATTACTTGTTCTAGGTTGTAGCATCTCTAAGAGACAGTTGAGTGAAAGCATTTTTCTGCAATGAAATTTCTTTGCATTAGCCCTAGAGAGGAACTGCTGGTAAGCTGCTTTGCAGGAGGAATAGCAAGGGTGTGACATGCCTCTTCTCAAGAGAAACAAGGTTCCAATTCATGTCCCTTCACCTTGCTCACTGAGAGAGAGTGAGTGACCTGGTATACATCCAAAGGAAACGAAAGCACTATCTCTAAGAGACATCTCCATCCCATGTTCATTGCAGCATTACTCATAATAGCCAAGAATAAGGAAACAACCTAAAGTCACTTGACAGATGAATGGATGGAGAAAATTTGGTGTATATATATATGTATATATATATATATACATATGTATATATATACACACATGACAGAATATTTTTCAGACATAAAAAGAAGAAAATTTGCCATTTGCAACAACCTGGATGGAAGTGGAGGGCATTATGCTAAGTGAAATAAGCCAGAGAAAGACAAATACTATATGGTATCATTTCTCTGTGGAACCTCGAAAAAAAGCCAATTTCACAGAAATAGAGAATAGAATGGTGGTTGCCAGTGGCTGGGGGTAAGGGAAAATGGGGAGATACAGGTCAAAGGGTACAAACCTTCACTTATAAGAAGAATAGGTTCTGAGGATCTAATGCACAGCATGGTGGCTATAGTTAAGAATATGGCATTGTATATTTGAAAGTTGCTGAGTAGATCTTAAGCATCCTTACCACACACACAAAAAAGTTAACTACTTGAGGTGACAGATGTGTCAATTATCTTGATATGGATAATCATTCCACAATGTAGGCATACATCTAATCATCATGTTGTACACTTTAAATATATACAATTACATTTGTCAATTATCCCTCAATAAAGTTGGGGTAAAAATTTAAAAAGAGAGAGAGTGGGTTAGGAATCATACACTTCAGGCCAGTATTGCACAGTAAAGAACATTTGGAGACTCTCTTCTTGGTCATGCTACCTTGTCCAGGTTACTTAATCTCTTGTGATCAAGTTTCTTCTGCTATCGAAGGGAAATACCCACCTCACACCATTGTTGAGTGAGTAAAATAAGGTTACAGGTGGGTGTGCATAGTTCCCACAGCACGTTACAAGCATGTTACAAGTCCCTTCTGGGACCGTAAGACAGCTCACTGATTTGAATATGCTCATCATGATGGAGGTGCTCTCCTCCAGCAGCTAAGCCAGTCTCTGCTGCATAGACACACGAAAAACAAGGCAGAATCTCCCACTTCTATTCTCCATATCCTTGATATTCACGTCCCTCCTGAAATGTCCTGGTCCACTCCCCTCTTCTCTTCCAGTCCTTGAGCCAAATCCTTGAATCACTGTACATGCTTGATAAATACTGGTTGAACATTCATCTACGCCTCGCAGATGCTTTCTCCTGAGTTATCTTAACCCCAGTTTCCTTTATCATCCTGTTCTGGTTTTGCTCTCGCTGAGTAGTCACTCTTTGCTCAACTTTTATGTAACGCATAACTTTTATCTCAGTCCAAGAACACTCAGATTGTTCTTCTGGATATAAGTAAGTGCCTGAAAGAATCTCTATAGATACTCCCCGCATAATGGCATGAGAGGCCCACTTGACTTAACCATAGGAGCAAAGTGGTCTGGTTGGGATAATATTAAAATAGGCTGCCTGGGGAAGGTGGTAAAGATCAAAATAGGAACATGTTCTTAGTGAATCTTCCCTTCTCTTGCCTGCCTGGTTTTCAATTGTAATTTCACCATCTATTTCTCCACTCTACCCAAGATAGCTTCTTTTCCATCCTCCCAACAAGCCCATAAGTCCACTCTAAAACTGTGTGTTAACTATTTACTTGGTGCCAAGCCCTATCCTTTATACAGGTTATCTTGATTAATCATCATAACAACCCTGTGAAATAGAGATTATTATTTCAATTTTATAGATGAAGAAATTGCAACAGAGGACTTAAATAATGTGCTCAGAGTCCTATAGCCAGGTAGTAGGAGAGTGGGGATTTGAACCTGGTTGGGTCTGATCCCAAAGTTCACTATCTTAAAAACAAAATTACACACTCTTTGATAAAGACCAAGAATGAGTCATGGCACCTCTCTTTATTGATATAAGTTAGAACTTTCAACCTGAATCTAGCTATTTGGAACTCTGTAGTCACACACACACATTTTATTCATGAATTTAAAAGGCACCCAATCTTAAATCTTAAGCTCTTGGCTCTCCTTTTTTCTTTTCTAGATCACTCACCTATCTCCCTATCAAAGTAATCCCATCTCAAGCTTTCAGAGGACTTAATGAGGTCATAAAAATGTAAGTAAGATACTGCATATCAAAAGACATTTATAATTGGAATAAATTTTTCCCTCAGAGAACACATAGTTGAAAGGGGATAATTTTTCTAGGAGAGGAATTGTGTTTAGGAAACCCTAGTATTTTTATCTTTAAAGTACAAATAATACCCAGGGACCTTTGAAGAAAAGGTATGATTTTCAAGAGTTATTAAAATCCAGATAACTAACCTTGCTTCAGTGAACTGAATGTCTTTTGATAAGTGATGATAAATTACTCAAGTAGAAAAGAAGATAGATTTCAGTCATAAAAACTGACGTCCCCTGCATCGGCAGGCGGACCCCCAACCACTGCGCCACCAGGGAAGCCCAAATGTTGAGTTTTGATAGCTTTTAATATATTAAGACCTCCTAGTGAGGAAAGCAGCCACAGTTAAATAAGTGAACCATTAGGGAGGAATAAGACGAATCAGCCTAGGAACTATCCATCACTGTGTTGTTCATAAAAGACCTTAACCGCCTTAGGCTCAGCCTTTCTGTGGGCTAAAGCTCTCATCAAGTCTGAAGCCTTCAGGGAATGTAAACATTAGATTTTGCGACTTCTTTCTCAGCCGGCAGCAAATGGTAGCTTCTGCTGGGATTTTAGGGGAACATTGACATTACCTACATGCTTGGCGGTGGTAAATATATGGCAAAATTGGTTCCTTTACTTTTGTGTCTTTTTTTTTAAAAAAATCAGCTCATTCACTTATCTATTCATTCATTTATACCCTATGTGCCAGGCTACATGAAGCCACCAGGGATTTAGAAGTGAATAGGACAATACACCTTGTCCTCAATTTGCTAATGAAGTGAAGGAAATGGTCAAATAAACAGACAGTCACAACACAAGAAGGACACTTCGTGTAGGAGTTGACCACTTTGCAATTGCATCAGAACAGGGTTTGGGGAAAGGGGTAAAGCGTTGAGAAACAATGAATCCTAACCCAAATTAAAACCCTCACTAGAGTGATGGAGTTGAGAACCCAGACATTCTGATCCTGGACCTGAATCTTCCCATGAGCATTATTTGCCTCTCCTCTCAGAGCTTTAATTCCAAAAACTGTAAAACAAGGGAATCTGACTGGATTTTCCCAAAGGACGTGCCCACTTCTAACAATCTGTGACTCTGAGTCAGAGATAAATAAGGAAAAGAACCTGTCGCGTCAACAGGGAATACTGAAACTTGCATTTCAACTGCATCTGGGTTGCAGGTGCCCACTGGTGTTCCTAAAGGAGGGGGGCGGGGGGGATGGGCGTGTTAGCACTTTATGATGTGAGGACAACTTAAGGCTTCCCTGTTCTTTTTTAAAAGGACACACTGGAACCCCCAGTTGTTGGGTTGTACACACAGCTTATTATTATGCAGACACAGTCATTTCTTTCATGTTTCTTCTTCTTCTTCTTTTTTTTTTTTTTTTCTCTCTCCCCTAGTGAAATCTCTCAGAGTGATTCCCTGGAAAAGATAGAAGCTAATGCCTTTGACAGCCTCCTCAATTTGTCTGAAATGTAAGCATCATATTGCTGTACACTATTACCCTCGCTTGCTGGAGCCCACTCAGTATTTGTATTCAAGCATCCACTGCTAGGAATCCAAGAGGAAAAGACCACAGCAATTACTAGGTCTGGGCAGGCACTAATTTCTCTCACTGCAGTGGCCTGAAGGTTGCCATGGTGACAACTGCTTCTCCCTGGGAGCTGTATAAACTCTGAAACATCACAACACAAAGCTGGAAATTAAAATTGACATTGTGGAGTCCTGTCAAGTAGCTCTTACCTTATGGAAGGGAGTGTATGGAGTTCTTGGGGTGGTGGAAAAATTTGGAAAGGAGCTTAGAGATCATGAATTAGTTCACTGGGGACTGTTTGGGCATATTCGTTTGTTTAGTAAATGGTTCTTGGAAACCTACCATGTAAAAGTGTTTGGCATGTGTATGTTGGATTTGTTGTTATTATTGTGATGTCTTTGAACTGAGTCTTAAAAATAATCCTTTCCAAATTATCATTTTCCTCCAATTTACAAAAAAGAGGGGATGGGAGAAGACTGGCTCTATTCAGTTTTCAGATGATAAACCTGTGGCCCAAGGAGGTTAACTGACCTGTCACACAGCAAGTTAGTGCCAAGTTAGTGCTAGAAATCAGGTCATGTGACTCCTAAACCAGACTTCTTACTGCTGTCTTATCTGGCCCAAACCTGACCTTCTACAAACCACACCTGCAGAAGAGCTTCAAAAGTTACGGAAGCGAGAAAGATGTTAGCAACAAACATATTTTGAGCACTTGTGCTTGGCCTTTATTTATTCTAGGTTGTGTCATTTAATTCTCACAGCTGCCCTGCAAAGTGGTGTAATTATCTCTTTTGTTCATGGGAAGGAATGGGGGCTCAGAATGGTCGGTAACTTGACCAATGTGGCACCTTAGACAATGGCAGGGCTGGAATTCAACCCCAGCCTATCTTCAAAGCTTGTGTATTCTCCACTATACCACAAGGCCTCCCTATGAATGGTCCAAATAGCAATTATCTAAAGAGAATAATTAATTAATAAGTATGTGGGTACACATGCCAACCAAAGGTCAAATGCTACTGGAATACAGAGGAGGTAAAATATAAATCTCCCCCGGGAAATGATGGTGTAACCAGAGAGGTAAGACTAACTCACCAAACAGTTATGGGGAAATCCGAAGTAATGGGTGTTTTAGTGCAAAAGGTATAGTCTGGACTTCGCTGTGAAGTAGAATTTCAAGAGGGCAGTGGGGAGCAGGGGAAGGTCATTTCCATTACAGGTGACAGTCCTATCCCAGACCTGGAAATCTGAAACTCTTCAGTTTTAACAGACTTCCCAAGCAATGTTGAAGCAGAGCAGCTTGAGATAAATAAAGCTGTTCGTGATGCAGAGCAACATTTATTAATAGATAAAGTATCAATTTATCAATACAGAAAGAAAAATAAAGTGCTCTAAGGGAAAGTTTATGGACTTTTCCCAAAGAAGGCCCTGAGACTAGAATGTTAGCTCCCCGCAAGCGCTCTTTGTCTTGTTCACAGCTGTATCTCCAGCACCTAGAACAATGCCTGGCACATGTAGGTGCTCAATAAATGTTTGTTGACTGAATGAATATATGGATGAGTGGTCAGACCCCAAAAGAGTCTTAAGAAATAAAAGTCCTTTCCATCCTACCCACATAATGTCTTATGTGGCCCATGATTGCTTGACTCAGTTGTTGTAAAAATAATTACAACAAAACGTCACTCACCTCTTAAGAATCAAAGGGACAGAAAGGACGGAAATGGGCACCGAGAGTGGGTAACTTTAGAAGGTAGAATGCACGCTAGACTCAGAGTCAGAAAAACCGAGTTCACCTCCAAGTGCTGCTACTTCTCAGCTCTGTGGCTAGAGACAAATCATTCAACTTCCTGATTTCATCAACTGGAATAGTCACTGTTAACACTGGTGGAGGCCTTACTGTGATCGCGACACAGACATTTACTGCTCAGAAACCACACTACGAGGAAACCAAGCTTTAAGTGATGTATCCAAGGTCATACAATTAGTAAAACCAGCATGTAAAACCAAGCTGACTCCAGAGTCCGTCCACCTAACCAATACACTAGATTTTCTCTACAGAACAAGAGTAATTATCATTTCCTTAGGTGGTTGCTGCATGGGTTAAAAAAGCCAAATGCATGTACTACCTTTTATTGAATCCAAAGTAGACAGAACCCAGTAAATGTGGCTGCTTCCCAAAGTCACTGGGGAACTAGGGAGACGAGCAATAACGCCACTGTGGTATTATGGCTGTACTTTTGTATTTTGCAAAGCCCTGCCTTGTACATTATCTCTACCTATTGTGTTACTCACTACCTGCCAACCTGTGAGGTAGGAAGAGTACTATTATTATTCTAATTTTACAGAAGGGAGCATTAGCTCCGGGAAGTTAGGAGGCTTGGCATCATCACACAACCAATTATCTATAGAATGGACAAAAAGTGCCCCCAATCCAAGCCCCCGGCCTCTGCCCTGGGCTTTTACAAAGACTGAGTGCCCATCTGGATAACTGGTCAGTGTGACTGCCAGCACACTACAAAGAAGACCAGTTTGCCTGCAAGGACAAGTAGCCAATTTGTTCATTTCTCCTGAGAATGGAATCTCCCATCACCCCCAGCGTGCTGGCTCCGTGGTGGGGCACGACCTAGCTGGCCAGGAGCCCTGGATGTTGGTGCTTCCTCAGGGGGTGCAAAGGAGAATGGAACAGACTGCCAGCTATGATGCTGACACCTATCTCAGCAAGAGGTTGGCAGCAGAACTTCCTGGCAATAGCCAACCAGCTCTCACCATTCCGTTTCTATCCCCAGGGTCCCTGGAGCTCCCCTCAAGCACAGGAAAGTCACTTGATTTTGTTGATGCCACTTTCAGCCAGCATCCTCTGGTGACCATGACCTTGGGCACTGCAAACGAAACACGTCTATTAAACGCTGCCTGTTTCTCCCTCTCTCTTTACAGACTGATCCAGAACACTAAAAATCTGGTGTACATTGAGCCCGGAGCATTTACAAATCTCCCCCGCTTAAAATACCTGTGAGGAATTTTCCTTTTTTAAGCAATTGGGGAGGGGAACATGGGCATCTGATGAAAACCTAAACAATTAAAAGGTTGGAGAGAATTTTTAAACCACATATTTAGCATTACCTGCATGTCTGTCCTCAGCCCTCTGATTAAAATTTAATCAGCATTTCTTATCAGCTACCGTGCTGGGTGCTTTCAAATACCCGTAAGTGGTTCCCAACATTTCCTCCGTCCCAAACATCCAAGAAGAGTATCACCCCTTTGCAATGATTTTCAAAGTGATGGTAGGCATGGAACAGGGAGGTCAGGACACTTTAAAAAGGGTAAATCGGCATCTCTAAGGTGAGGTGGTGAGGTAGAGAGAACATAGGTGAAAGTGGAAGAGGCAATTCTGATTTGATCCCCATCCCTGGTTGAAAATTACTGATCTCCTTTCTCTCATGTGTTCATTCATTCGTTCAGTGAAAACTTCTAAAGCATTACTTTGAGGTAGGCACTGTGCCATATAAGCGAAATCATTATTTTCTATTTCCCATTAAAACTTATTTAAGTCCACTAGTTAGAACTATAAGTTAAGTACCACTGTAGCCCAGCAGATTCATTGCCTTGCCAGCAAAACCAGAATTCCTGAAACTTGATACAAATCTATAAATTAATCGCCATGGATCTTCTCATATATCAAGTAATCACTTATTCACACAGAAAAAAATGAACATTTAACCCTCTAACACAGATGTCCATTCTCTCTTCTTCCTGATGAATTAAATTTCATAAAATCTCTAGAGGATGCAAAGTCCACAACCCCTACCAGCTGGAAAAAAAAAAAAAAAAGAGGAGGAGGGGCAGACACCTCTCTAGTGTTCCACAACATCCAAGCAGTCCTGCCCTGGGGGATGGGCACGAGTGTAGCTCCTTCGGCAGCTCTAACGCTGGATGATGATTTCTAACCCGAGTGTCCTGATTTTCCAGACCTCCGAGGGGTCTATGGGACACATAAGTATCTGCAGCATCAACTACTCTGGAAAAACATAAGAAAATCCCAGAACCAAACTTGACCACTGCAGCCCCTCGTTGTCGAAGAATCATTGTCTTTATTAAATAGCATTTCACCCCTAAAAAGCAATATTCCCCCAACCCCGGTACACACTGCAGTCCAAGCCCACACTGCCTTCACCAGCCACAGACAGGGCAAGGATTGTGTGATCTGGGGTAACAGGTAAGGAAAAGAACCAGAGTGAGCCCAAAGAGAAAGATGGCTTCCTTTCATTGTCACCAGAGTGCTGGGCAGTTCATTTCAGTTGTCCAGTGTCCATGACTGGTGAATTTAAAACGTGATTGGGGGAAGATCCAGATGCCTGGACTCCTCTCCCATTCTTGTGTAATAAAATATCCTTCAATTTAACCTATCACTGAAGCCTCTCTCCTCTTTGAAGGCTAAATAGAAGGTGGGAGGAAAAGAAGGGGAGTCCTGAGTAGCTCCAATAACCCAAAGAATGTTTAATGATCTCAGTGAGATACAAGGAAGAACTCCCTGAATCGCAAGGTAGCTAAATAAAGGGAGATTGTTAATAATGAGGAAATGGATTTCTCACATGGAGATTAATCCTCCTGAAGTGTTTGAGTTAAAACCTGTTCTAAAGTAGTGAGATGCTTTCTGGAACCATCAAGAGCACGGAATAAACTAGTTAGCAAAAGGAAATGGAACGCAATACAATACGAAAATGCAATTGATGCAATAGTAAAAAGACAGGCTGGAAATATTTACAAACGTAAATGAAAAAGACTTAAAAGTTTAGTCCCATCTCCTAGATCTCTAAATCGGAACCATTAGAGTAACTACTCCCACAGTGTTAGGGGCTTTTAAATTCTGATGACCTTCAGCAGCTAGAAGTGTTACTGATAAAGCCAAACTCCATGTTTTTAAATTTAATGTGAAAATAGTATTACAAAGTGCCTTTCTACCGCTTTTATCTTTATTCCTTTATAACAATCACTTTTACTCACTCCGCCCACATTCCCACCCTGCCCCAAACCACAGGAGCATCTGTAACACAGGCATCCGAAAGCTTCCAGATGTTACGAAGATCTTCTCCTCTGAATTTAATTTCATTCTGTAAGTACCAGGCTGATTGCTATGCATAACAGTTTCCTATTTGCATCTGAAATTTGCAAAGTAAATATTTCTCATTTCATTCCTCAAGGGAAATTTGTGATAACTTACACATAACCACGGTACCAGGAAATGCTTTTCAAGGGATGAATAACGAATCCATAACACTGTGAGTAAACTGGCATATTCACGCTCTGCCATACAGTTCCTGCCATTCCCACTTCTAGCTTGAGGTGGGCTCTTTCTCATCTTTTACCATGTTCCTGACTCTCTGGTGACATTCTTTTTGACCTAAAATGCCAAGGGTGAGAGGAGTTGTGTGGGATGGCAGCTAGGTCACATGTTCACATGACAATCAACCAACCCATTAAGTTCAAAATTAATCAAATGGGCCCTGAGGATTTACAGTGACCAAATTTCCAACTGATGAAATTATTCACTACATCAGTGGACTGCTTTGAAGCTAAGAAGAGACAGCCTGGAGGGGAGTCGCTGCCCTGGTTAAAAGAGAGCATAGAAATTTCAAGTTTCAACTGAGAAGAGTTTGAAAGGATATTCTCCAAGTAGGTAGAGTAGTTGATCAATGGACCCTGCTCTCTCTCTCTCTCTCTCTCTCTCTCTCTCTCTCTCTCTCTCATTTTTCACCCTCCCCTTAGAACCTGCTCACTTTGCTTCTGAAGGGACACCATCGATGCCCATTCCCTAAATCCTTTAATACCTGAAAATAATCTTTTTATCTGGCAGTCACTTATCAGGTTATCAGGCTCACAGGCCTATCCCTTTCATGCTCTTTCCTAAGGCCTTGCTACTAAAAGTATGGTCCATGGACAAGCACCTACAGCGTCTTCTGAGAGCTGGTTAGAAATGCAGACTCTCAGGCCCATCCCAGACCTACTGACTCAGAATCTGCATTTTCATAAGATTCCAAGTGATTCCCATGCACGTTAAAGTTCAAGGGGCATCATCCTAAGATAACCCAACTCATTCTCTTCACTGTACACCTGCCCGGCTTCCTTCCCCTGGGATCCCTGCCATCTTTACATGGGGCACCTTCCTTTGCCCCACCATTCAGAGGCAGCATCCTGGGTACCATGTCTCATTTATGTCCAAAGCCCAGTGACAAGTGTTCAACCCTGCTCCCCACATCCACATCCTCTCACTCATTCTGCTTTGGTTACAGCCCATGGCAGGATCTGTGATGAGGCCATAAATGAGCTTAAATGTCCTTAAAGAAAGACGGAGCGTGCATTGGGTGACCCTGAGATGAGGAGGTAGTTGTGAAACAAGAGAAGTGACCATCTCAGAGGACTCTCTTCTCTACAGTGGATTCTAGAAATTGGTATCAACGGTACACTGCATTTGAATAGTACTTTTACTTTGTGTAGGTGTAGTTCAACACATGCAAGTGTCATGTTACAAAGCTGTGGCCAATACGGCATTGACTCAGAGTGTTGCAGTCAAAAGAATACAGAGCAGCAACCAAAAATAGTTTCAAAATAACTCAAATTCTTAACTTAAAACTCTTGAACACCAGAAATGAGACTAGACCCTAGAAAACCTTCTCTACAGTCTTTCTACTCCTCCATTTCCCTCATGTACTGTAGCTCTTCCAGCTGTTTAGAAAGTGTTTCTGACTCACCATTGTATACGGATCTGGAACTACTCATTCATCATGCCCCCTGTCAGAAACAGGGCATTTACAGAGCAAACACTGAGTGGGGAGGTACCTCACGCTTTAGGATTTGGGGTCTTTCCACGTCTTTATTGAGGACACAAAAGACATGTAAGATCCATGGCTTTGAGAAGCTCATAATCTCAATGGGGGAAAACATGAAAGAAGGAAAGAATAATACAAGCCACTAGACATTCACTGTGAGTGTGTGGTACACAGAAATGAGAAGTATTGGAGAAGTCCTCTTGGGCTGGAGAATCGGAGAGGCTGCAGACTTGAGTTAGACCTTGTAGAATCAGTAACATTTGTATGAGTAAAAGTGATAAAAGCAGCTAATATTTATATAGCACTGACACTGTTTTAAAGTACTTTTTTAAACTCATTTTAGTCCCGCAGCAGCCCTATGAGGTAGGAACTATCAGCCCCACTTTTAGATGAGGAAACCAAGGCACTGAGAATTTAAGTAATTTGGCCAAGGTCAAGCTTTAGACTCGGACAGTCTTGGCTCCAGAGTCATGGTCTTACCCATTTTGTGATACCATATACCGAGAAAAGGGGAATGAATATTCCAAGTGGACGTGAGCGAAAGCATGGCTGTGGGAAGGAGGAAAATGGGATGAGGCATACTTATTGCGAGTAAACATCCTGCTTAAGAAACGGAAAATACATTTAGATAAATGGCGGGGGTGGAGGAGACACTGGATTGCAGAGGGTTTTAAATGCAGGGATAAGGGGCTAAAGGCTTAGAAATAACCCTGAAAAAAGTATTAAGAAGAAACCACTCAGTAGAGTAGACTTTAATTCAAAGATCACAAATATCCAATACTCCCTTTGATTTTCACCTAAATCTAAAAATAAGCAGGAACCAATAGGTACTCCTCCCAGATACATGCACAGCAATGGGGGTGGAGTGGAAAAAGAATGAAAGAGCGGAAGATGTGGAAGAGGACCAATAAGAAAATGAACGTTGAGATAACCCATAGGGGCCTATGAGCTCACAAGATGGGGCCACCCCACCGACGCCAAGGGACAACTAAAGGTTTCTTCTCACACATCACATTTCAGCATTGGTACATAAGAGCTGCACAGTGGTTTTATTAGGGGCCATTAACTTATTTTCGTTATGATTTTAAGAAGAACAGTGCCTACCGGCAGGGCACAACTGCCCCACCTCTGAAGTTAATGACTGCAGCTCCATCTCTCCCAGAGAGCGTGCGTTGGGAGCGTGCATTGGCATTGTGCTTCCAGCGCCTCCTCACTCTTGGCCCTTCATCTGGAAAGAAGTGATTAGTCATTCGCTTGGCACCTGTTCTCAGCCGAATGGGCCCTTCTGTAAGTGAAGGACCATGTGGAGCACCCCGTCGGAAAAGGGTATTACATTCAAAGAGGAAAGCCTTATTTCCTGAGCTATAAAGTTCAACTCTCTAATTAGAAAATAATGAAAGCAAGCCTTCTCTTTTCATTATTAGTAGTATTTGAGAGTTTGGTTTTCATGGAACCTTTCCTGTCCTCCCTCCACCCAGATCTTTACCAACTGTGAGCTCATTTAATGAAAACAAAACACTTCACTTGATGCTCGAGAAGCTCAGTGGGGCTAATGCTAAAGCTATGCATTATGCTGTTATGTCCCTTCATAGCCAATTTGGCTTCTCATTAAATCCCCTCAGGAGGCTACCTTGAAATGTTCCCCCCTGAATGCGCAGGGTTTGGCTGCACCACCTTTCAAATATTCTAGATGACTTATCACACCAGTCTCAAAAAGGAGTCAACCTTGATTCACGTCTGAACTCCACACAGAGAAGGAAAGATCACAGCAATTAATTCTCTAAGACCCTTCGGAGAAGGGTGACCTGGCAAAGGAAGACAAGACTCCAAGCTACACCTGTGACAAGCCGCAGTGGAGAGGCTACTGGGCGCTGAAGTAGAAAGCCTGGCTTCCAGTCCTGGCTCTGAGTCTAACCAGCCTTAGTCGAGTCACACCACGGCAACATGCCTCTGCCTCTGTCTCTCCAGTGGGATTATTAATACCTCCTTGTGCAAATTCAATTACATTGTGTCAACTACACTGTACCACCACTTAAAAGCTCATATTCAGCAAGCCAGTTATTTCAGACCATCATGAAAACATCGTGTGTCATCTCTTTTTAAACATTTTTTATTTTGAAAATTTTAACTGACAAATGGAATCCATTTGTCTTTCCACTGACAAGTGGAAAGAACTGCACGATGAGTAGCCCTGTACACCTTACCGAGTTTCACCTACTATTAACAGCTTACCACACCCACTCCATCTCTAGATAGCTAAGTACATACAACGCATTTCCCTCTTGCCAAACCATCCAAAAGAAGTCTATAGGCATCATGACACTTCCTACCTAAATTCTTCAGCATGTATCTCCTTAAACAGAAACATTCTACATTACAACACCGCTACACCTAAGAAAATCAGCACGGATTTAATGACATCATCCAACCTACAGTCTATATTCAAATGAAAATGTCTTTTATAGATTTCTTTAAAGTCAGAATTCAAAGTTTATACATTGCATTTTTACTGTTATGCGCCTTTGTCCTCCCAACCTTACCTCCCATCCCCCCCTCCTGAGAACTGCCCCCCTGCCTTCCTCTGTTCTGTATGACACTAATTCCTTTGAGGGCCCAGAACAGTTGTCTGGACTCATCTGACTGCATTGTCCTGATTAGATTCAGGTCAACATTTCTGCAAGAATACTGCAAAGGGGAGGTTATACATCTCCCACTGCATCCAACCAGGAGGCCCATTGTGTCACGTTGTGCCACTCCTTGGCCATCTGGTTAAGGTGGTGATTGCCAGACCTCTTCATTGTAAGGGCACATTTTTCCCTTTGTCGTAAATAAGTAAACTATTGTGGGATACTCTGAGTTCATGTGACTATCGAGTTGGCCAACAACCTTTCGCCAACGGTTTCAGCATCTGTTCATTACTGAGTTATTATATAGAGAGCTACAAAATGATGGTTTTAAACTTATCACTCCTCTACATTTATCAGCCAGCCCTCTTCTGTATAAAAGAGGTTTCCTTCTTTTTCCTTTTCCTCTCTTTCTCTCTTGCTCTCTCTTTTTTTCTAAAATCTTTATTGGAGTATAATTGCTTTACAACGGTGTGCTAGTTTCTGCTTTATAACAAAGTAAGTCAGCTATACATATACATATATCCCCATATCCCCTCCCTCTTGTGTCTCCCTCCCACCCTCCCTATCCCACCCCTCTAGGTGGTCACAAAGCACCGAGCTGATCTCCCTGTGCTATGCGGCTGCTTCCCACTAGCTATCTATTTAATATTTGGTAGTATATATAAGTCCATGCCACTCTCTCACTTCGTCCCAGCTTACCCTTCCCCCTTCCCGTGTCCTCAAATCCATTCTCTACGTCAGTGTCTTTATTCCTGTCCTGCCCCTAGGTTCTTCATAACCTTTTTTTTTTTTTTAAGCCTCCATATATATGTGTTAGCATACAGTATTTGTTTTTCTCTTTCTGACTTGCTTCACTCTGTATGACAGACTCTAGGTCCATCCACCTCACTGCAAATAACTCAATTTCTTTTCTTTCTATGGCTGAGTAATATTCCATTGTATATATGTACAACATCTTCTTTATCCATTCATCTGTCGATGGACACTTAGGTTGCTTCCATGTCTTGGCTATTGCAAATAGAGCTGCAGTGAACATTGTGGTACATGACTCTTTTTGAATTCTGGTTTTCTCAGGGTCTATGCCCAGTAGTGGGATTGCTGGGTTGTATGGTAGTTCTATTTTTAGTTTTTTAAGGAACCTCCATACTGTTCTCCATAGTGTCTTGCTCTCTTTTTAAGCATCACTATGAAACATGGATTTTTCTAAAATTTTATTCAATATATTATACTGCATTGCTGTCATCATTATTTTAGATACCTGTCACCTTTTTATTGTTGCATGTGGTAAGTTGACATGAACTTGGCTGTGGTGGAGGGAAACAGAAAAAAACTCAGTACTGCTGAAAAGCAAGAGGCATGCTCATATCAGAGAGAGGAATCCCTTGCTATAGAGACTGCGAGCCCCACAGAAATGGGGGAATTCTGATGAACATCCAAAAGTAGGGTCATGGCAGCATATAGCAGTGACCAGAGACAGCTACCCATACAATGACTGCCAGGGTATCCACTAAAGAAGTGTCTTCATACATGAGGAATCATTCAGATATAAAAGGACTTCAGCAAAGTACTGCATGAAGAAAGTGGTGATGGATAGGATAGGATCCCTCTGCTTTAGGATGGTGTTTATATAGTCATTCGATAAAAATTTGCTTATAGATATACTACCACGAGGCATATTTTCTAAACTAGTATGCTTTCCCCTTCAGTAACAAATATTCCTAATTCTGCAAGGTCTGACTCAAGTCTCAGCTCCACCATGCAGCCTCTCTGACTTCTCCAACCCAGGAGGACTTCTCCAAGACTTCTCATTTCTGTGTACCACACGTGCTCACAAGGAATGTCTACTGGCTTGTATTATTCTTTCATTACTTCATGTTTTCACCTATTGAGATTATGAGCCTCTCAAGGACATGGATCTTATATGTCTTCTGTGTCCTCAGTAAAGACATGGGAAGACCCCAGATCCTAAGGCGTGAGGTACCTCCGCATTCAACGGGGTCACTTTGTGAGACCCCAAGGATCTGTAAACCTAAATTAGGCTTTCTTCTTTGAAATCATCCAAAAACTAGGTGGCTACATGATCAAGTGGGAACTATGGCAGAATGTCTAAGACTGCTAATATAACCCCAGAAATGCTTTTAAAGCCCCAGGACTATTTGGAGTTTGCTACAAGGCAGTATTCAGAATTAGAGTGTCATCTATGATTAAGTTCTAAAGCCCGAATCTTATTTTGAATAAAAAGGTGCCATTCTCTCTGTCTGAGTCAACATTTCTGACATTTGAATAGAGAATGTAGACACTGCTTTAAAGTAAGGTGCAGCTATTATAATAGAGGAGAGAGAAAAATTCATTTCTATGCCTGTGACAGCATCCTCAAAGCAAAGGAAGCCCTCCTCATTTAATTCTGACACCACGATGTTTTAGAAAAAAGCTGTGTGAAGTGACTCCCCAGATGTTTTAAAGGGCACTTAAAGCATTGTGCAGCCCTGACAGCATGAGGTTTCCCACTCACGTCTGTAATTTCTCCGAAGTAAGGAAGCCACTCTTTTAATCAAAACAAGGCAGGACATTCTGTTGTCTGCACACGTTAAGAACAGAGCCAAAGAGCGGTAGCTGAAAAGGAAATGGTGAGCCATTTTCTTTGGAAAGTTGAAAGAAGCAGAACCCAGGCTATAAAAAAAAAATTTTTTTTAAGACATAAAAAATGTCCAGATACAAAAATGTCAATGGTGCCAGCATAGACCAAAGGTGGTTGAGGGCCCCCGGAGAATGAGTTCATTCGGGGCAGCCCAGGCCACTGAATTGACCTGCTCTACCCGGGAGAAGAAAGGCCCCTACCTCAATAGAGGAGAATGACAGTTCAATTAGACAGGTCACTGTATTTCATGACATGCTGTCCAAAGCATGGAAAGGGAGATCTTTTTCTCTGTTCTGGCCAGACAGCTGGAAGCCACTGTTAAGTATAAGAAGAAGAAGAATCGTAGGAGCAACACATGAAGCACTTACTTTGTTCCAGAACCTATTTCTAAGTACTCAGTGCATGTTTACTGTTTTAATCCTCACAACAGCCTTTTGAGGTCAAGACTATTATTATCATCTGTTTTCAGATTACCAAATTGAGACACAGATAGGTTAAGTAAACTGCCCAAAGTAACTCAGTTCATAGGTAGCAGAGCTGGGATCCAAGCCCAGGCAGTTGGGTTCAGGGCTTGCAGACTTAACTGCGAGGCTGCACTTAGAGCAATGGCATTGTAAGCCCCACCAAAAAAGCCAAGCATAAAATCCTAATATGTATCAAAAGTAGGATCAGGGTATCACATACCAGTGATGAGGAACTGGCATCCAGACAAGTGCTGGCAGCTTTGCTTTGCTAAAAGCACGGCAGGGGCTACTTTTTCTACACATGTAGCTCCACCACTAAGAAGGTAGAGAAAGCAGTAAGGGGACCAGAGTCTGGACTCAATTCTCTCCAGCAGACCATCTGATTTGCGCTATGGAAATAATGAGAGCTGTACCATCCTGTGATATACCCTAGGGCAAGGTCCCAAAGTGGCATGCCCAAAGCTGACTGGGAGAGCTTGTTATAAAAGTGCACTTTCCTGGATACCACGGCCAGGTTCTGATTCCGTAGGTCTGCAGTGCACCCGGTCAGTAGGTCTGCATCTGCATTTGTGGCCAGCAGCTCCAGATGATTCCCATTCAGTGGATGGAGGAGAATGATTTGACAGACACTGGCCTAGACTCTAAGAAATCCAGTTTCAAAGGAGTCCAGAGAAAAGACAGGTATGATTTCTTCATCTAAAAGAGATTACTGCAAAGGAATTCAATCCCCAAAATGACAAGAGACTGCCAAAGGGACAATATTCTAAGTGTAAAATAAAAAGAGAATTCTAGTGGGATTGTGTGTAAGTTGTGTGTAATGCCACAAGACAACAGAGATAAACCAAATACCAATCCCCTCGGATTCTACAATATAGACGGGGACAGAAAACTATTGAAAAATGGCATCCAACAATCCATTACAGAATATAGTTAAGAGCTCGTGTGTGAAGCTGTAAACTCAGAAGAATTCCAGAAGGAAGCCCATGGGAGCAGGGAAAGCCAGAAAAGGCTCTTCCTCCCGTGGAAGGGCAAGGCCACCGCTCCACCCAGCCTGTTGACTGAACTCGTGTTAGGTAGCAAGCATTATGAGAGATCTGGGGGTTTAACAAAACGAATTAAATATGCTCCCCTGCTCTCTTTGAACTCAATTATTTTGTAATCTCTATATTTTCTGAATTTCAGTGTTCAAGTGTCAAGCTTCAACACTGAGTCCCAACTATACTTATTTACATGCTGGTTTGTCTCAGGTGTGCTGATGGAAAGAGACGCCCCCCAAACACACACACACACAAACACACACTATATACATACATATTACACACATCCACACTACACACATACACATACAATGAAGTTAAATCCCACGCTTGTTTTATTTAACAAAGGCTAGAGAAACCCTGTGGACAGCAGCCACCTGGAGGAGTAGCTGGAGACTGTGTCTAAACTGTTTCTCATGTCACCCCCAACCTGTCCCTGACATGGGCGTACAGCTGCCAGCAACCCTGTAAAGGGAAGCTAGCACCTGGCCAGATGCGGTGACTTAATTTTATATCATACCACAGCCCTTTCTCACTTGAGTCTCACAGCATTGTTCATAAAGAATTTACACAAATATTTCTATCTGAGACTGTGGCTTTCAAACTTGCTTGGCCATGATTTACAGTGAGAAATTCATCTTATATATAACCATTTGTTCATCCAATTCATTTAACACATATATACTGTAATCCTCCCAGGCGCCAGGCACTGTCCTACATGCAGGGGATTCTGCAATGAACAGAACAGTTTGAATCCTTGCTCTCATAAAGGTTACATTCTGCCGGGGAGGCAGACAGTAATATAATCATGGGTCAGATGCTAGTAAAGCAAATCAGAGAAGGGAGACAGAGAACGCTGGAATGCTGGGGGGGCAGTTTAAATAGGGTGGCCAGGAAAGCCCACGCCGAGAACATGACATCAAACATAGCTCTACAGGAGGAGGAAGAGGGGCCGTGTGGCTGTCTCAGGGAAGAAGAGTCAAATCACCCAGCAAAACTGATGTGCTGGAAGTAGCCCCAGTCACAGTGTGTGCTGGTCTCATTTCCACCTATTGTGAACTTTACACAAGTCACTTTCTTCTCTGAGCCTCTTTCCTTCTCTGTCAAATGAAGGGTTGCCGCTTGCTCCTCTCCAAGCTCTTTTCTGCTTCTAACGTTTCCCAGCATCTGTGTTCTAAGGAGTCTCCTATGTCTTGTTCTGGGCAGACTTATACGTATATATGTATACATATACTTACATGTACATAACATTCAAAAATGGTGGAACAAAACTTCAGAAAGAGTACTACCCCGATTACAGGCAACATACTCTAACATTTTCCATTTTGTTCCATTCTGTTCTATTCCATTTTTTTTAAGGCTGATTGTACCCAACTAAATTGATTTCACTATCCACTAATGGGTCTTAAAGAACTGTTTACAGACATTGAAATCTTGGTTGTGGAACAAAATGTGGCATCAGCAAAACCACAGACTCATCCAAGAAAAAGAAACACTCACTCAGTACTGGAGCCGCCTTCTGCCCTCAGCTTTCGGCGACCCAGAAAGCCCATGTGCCCAGATTGGCCTGTAGAACCAGACACAAGACTTGAGTGTTAGACAGCTCTAGCCTCACATTCCAGTTCTGCCACTGTTTTCTCTGACCGTAAGCAAGCTACACAACAACATGAAGGCTTAGGTTTCTGACCAGAGCAATGGAAGTGACGATGAGGATGAAATCATAAATATGTAGAATGGTTGATCAATATCTGGCACTTAATAAACACTTAACAAATTAGTGGTGGTGCTGGTGGTAGAGGTGGAAGCCAACTAGAGCAAGAACACAGTCTCATCTCAGCAGGCCCCAAGGGTCTAAGATGTTAGAGAAACAGAGCTAGATATTGTAAATGCCAGTAATTATCTTAGTAATAAATGTCACAGAAGGAAGAATGTGTGATTCCAAACTGTGTTTCTTTCGCTCCTAAAACCTCTCTCCTCCCTCCTTAGAAAACTATATGGAAATGGATTTGAAGAAATACAAAGTCATGCATTCAATGGGACAACGCTGATTTCCCTGTAAGTATGTGCTTATTTCCCCAGCTCATGAATAAAAATGAAATATTACTCTGGCTACCAGATCACATTCAATCTTCAGCAACTAAGTCAGAACAAAAATAAACTTTCAAGTGGCTGGTCCTCAGTGCGGTACGCATGTTACTAGGCAACTGGCTGGCTGGAAACCACAGAGCACCCTGATATCGAAGATAGATGCAGCCTGCATACATTGAAGTTGACAGTTTGCTGAAATATTCAACACCCTACTTTAGGCTCCCCCACCTCACAGCCTCCCTCTCTAGTCCCCTCGCTCTGGTCGATGGTGTGTTAGAGGCAGCGTGATTTCAGTGAAGAAATTCTTCCTCCCGGCCCCACTGCAGAGAAATCGGATAATGCCATTTACCAGCCGATTCAGCCACAACAGGCCCACACAGAAGCCCATCTCCTTACTGCTGCGGGCTGGGTCGGCGGGGGGGACGCAGGGGGGAGTAAGGAGTTCACATTCCACAAGGTGAGGGAGCCCTGCGTTTTCACCACATCCTACCCCAGTCCCCAGTGTTAACAGCCTTCAGCTTTAGAGAAGCATCCCTACTGCTCCCTTCACTGTTCTCAACCTTTCTTTCTATGGCTCCTTTCCTAAAAAAGAGGCTCATTCACAAAGCTCGCAGGGCCAGGGTGGAGGCTGCTTGAACCATGACAGGTACCGGGTAGGGTGACAATCAGCATACACTTGTGTACAGTAAAACCTAACAGCACATGAAAGGCTCAACTAAAGCCAAAGTTAAGGAAAACAAACAAATGAAAAGGCTTTTAATAATAAATAAGCCATATGTATAAACCATGGTCTACACCAGTGCTTCTCAAATAACACACATAAGAACCACATGGAGACTGCTAAAACACAGGTTCCTGAGCCCCACCCCCAGACATTTTAATTCAGTGGGTCTAGGGTACGGCCCGAGAATTTGAAATTTTAACAAACTCCCAGGAGATGCTGACGCTGCCGGTCTGAAGTTAAGTAGCCTAAGTCTATACAATATACTATTTATTTTAACTACAAATATTAACCAAAGACCCTATTATATGGATACCATGTTATATAGCTTGGTGGAGAAGAGAATGGATCTAACGGTCACGAACTGGGACTCAAACTCCAATCCCATTATTTATCACCTTGACCCTGAGCAAGTTACTCAACCAAAATCTAAACCACAGTGTCTTCGTCCGTAAAGTGGAGCTGCTGACAGTCTTGTTTTGAGGATACGGCCACCAAAATGAAAAGGTCTGTTTTGCATCCTCAGTACTTAGCACGGTGCCTGGCATAGAGTACGTGCTCGTTTATTATTTGTTACATTATACAGTTAATTATGAATGAATGATAATTAAATAAGATTGTATTTTTATGCAGTTAGCACAGGTCTGGCACATACTAAGTGCTCAAGGAATGGTAGCTTTTTAAACAGTTGTCCTTCCTACCATGGAGTGGGTTTTCCCTCATTTTCTTGTTGGCTTGAATTCAACGCAGGGTTCACTCTGGCCAATCGAATCTGCTTCTGCCAAATTAAAATCAGAGGCTTATCCTCTCCTGGCACAGTGCTCTCAGATGCCTCGTTCTGTTATTCACTCGACAAGTGTTTGCCAAGCATCAGCTACGTCTGAAGGAACATGCTATATTTTGAGGGGAAATGAAGATGAAGAAGCCCTGGTGTTTGCCCTGCAGGAGCTTACAGCCTAGGAAGAAACATCTCCAAATGGTATATAAACTGTACACTAAGTAGTTACTAAAACAGAAGGCAAAATATGGTGCCTGGCCTAAGAGAGATAAAGTCCTCTGAGATTTCGAAGGCAGAAGAGAAGGAGATTAGAGAAAGCCTCATGAGAGATGTAGATTTTGAGCTGAGCCTAACTTGGACAGGCAAAGATGGAAGGAAAATGCACTCCAGTCAGAGGACAAGAAGAACAGCCCAGAGGAGAATGCATGGGATGTGCTCAAAGACCAGAAAACAGTACCTTTTAGAAAGTCCTAGATGTGGGTTAGAGACAAAGCAGGAAGGGCCTCAGATGCTAGGGTAAACAATTTGGACTCTCTTCTGTAGAGAATAAGCCGTTGAAAGTCCTGGGATAGGAAGTGTGAGAGGGGTGCTTAAAGAAGGTTGGCTCATGGGTTAGCAGGGAGGACAGAGGGCTGGAAGGGGCAGGCCAGGGCTAGGGACACAGAAGTCAGAATTACCTGAGGAGAGGGGATGGGTGAAGTTCTTTGTGGCTGAGGTCACCTGCACAAGGAGGAAAAGTAAGAGGACTGAATATAAAATTGGGGGGAAACAAGAGATAAGGAAAAGAAGCCAGAGCAAAAGCAGAGGTGAGAGGCCAATCAGCAGAGTACATCTTTGGGAGGTCAGGGAAAGCAGAGCGTAAGGTGGGAGGTCCTTGGTCAGCAGTGTCTCAACGGCTTTAGAGGCGCCAGAATGGGTGTGGACTTAGAAAAGTCCCAAAGTCCCGTTAGTATGTATTCCCCATACCTCACTGTCGCCAGAAAGAGGAAGCCGAGAACACAAATCAGTTTGCCAAGAACACAAGTTAATTCCATTCATTTATTCATTCAACACACCCTTATTAAGCATCACCAATACATTAGGCACTACGTTAAGTGCTGTGTCTACAATGGTACAGTGGAAACAGTCCCTGCCCTAACGAAGTTTCTGTACTAGCAGAAGAGACAGGGAAAAGGCAAGTAAATAAATGAAGTTATTGCAGGTAGTGATACGTACTGTGAAGGAAATAACCTATCCCTGAGATCTGAGAGAGTACCAGGGGCAGACTGACTCTAGGTTAGGTGCTCAGGGACAGCCTCACCAAGGGTATGATATTTAGGCTGAGCCTAAAGGATGACAAGGAGTCCGCACTGGCAATCATCAGACAAAGCGCATTACAGAAAGAGGGGGTAGCATGTGCAAAGGTCCTGAGGTGGGCAAGAAAAGAAGGTGATAAACTCCAAGAATTGAGAGGAGGCCAATGCGACTTAAGGGTCATCGGCAAAGGGAACACTGGAAGAGATTAAGCTGGAGACGCAGCAGGAGCAAGTCATCAGGACTGAGGGGCCGTGAGAAGGAGTCTGAATTCTCTTCCAAGAGCGAGCAGACCCATTGAAGGGTTGAGCAGGGCAGAGGGAGTAGTTTTCAAAACCGTCAAGCAAAAGTTTCAAACTATGGGCGTGTCCAGCCCCATTTCTGACACCTTCCTCATATAAAGGCCTGTCCAAAGTTGTTCAGAACAATGACACCATAGCCCTACAAAGTTCTCAAATGCGTTATTTACTAAGACAGACAGGGTGGAGAGGAGCAGCTTCAGAAGGTTACCCCCAGACACCTCCAGGGGTCCGAGAGCCCAGCCCTACCATTCCCGGAGCACCCCCATCAGGGAAGCCTTGGCTGGAGTTTGGGAGTTCTCCCACTGTACTTCAAAAGGTCATCCTTCCTATCCTTCTCACACCTAGAAGGCCTTGCCACTTGGGAGAGTTCCCAAAAGCAACCCCCAGGAAACTGTGGTAGATAACTTTTGCATTTATTTTTGACCAAGTTACATAATACAGAGTTATCATTACACAAAAAGATCTGAGTTTTAATAAAACATGAGAAATGCTGTCCTGAAATTTGAACAATTAATTTGACCTGGCTGACATGAGGATTATTTGCTCACAGAGCCCGGTTTCAATGATTTATGACCATAACTGAACATAATTAAAACAAATCAAATCAGGAAGAAGAGCCATGGAGGTCTGGGAAGGAATTTTTCTCTTGATTTAGATTTTAAACAGCAATTGACTCTGACAACCTCATCTCCTTGAAAGTGGAAATACACCCAGGGGATGGGACGATGTGAGACTGACGGGTGCATTGTGATGAAAGGGCCGAGGCTTTCCGAGGAAAACGCTTAGTAGAAGCATGTGGAAGACAGCCACCGAGGGAGTGAGATGCAGGGGCTTTTACAGTTTTTAAATGGCAGGGGTGATGTGGAGACTTGCAGAAAGACGATGAAGAAGATATAAAGCTATGAGATGAACCAGGTAATTACTGAGGATCCTGCAAGGGAGGGGGCAGTGGGTGTGGGTGTATTTGTTTTGCCACTGTAACAGTGGTGCAGAAGAATCATGCCCTATGCTCAAAATCATCACGCCAGCAATGAATGTACACTGTGCCCACGGTCCAGCGTTTTCCAGAATGCTCTTTGAGACGCCACCCTTCTCTTGTAGGAAGAAAGCAATCAAAAGTAAGCTGACAAGTCTGGGCCCAGGGACTCCTCTCCTGGCTTCCTTGTCCACCCAGAGAGGGGCCTGTCCTTGGAGACACCAGCGTCAGGGCCCAGACGGGAGCTGCTCAGCGGGGCTAGGCTCAGCTGGTCCTGAGCAGTTCACCCTGAGCTGTCCTGAGCTTAGGGAACAGAAGCCCTCAGGTAGTTACTCCCATTGCAGCTTTTGGCTTCCTGAAGAGCAGTGGCCTTCAACCCTTTTGTTTCTACAGTACACACACCTGGCAACGATCAGGCACAGGGCACAGACCCGTGGGGCACCCGGGGTAGGGGGAATTTTCTATACAGGCTGTCCTTCCTCCCCTTTCTAACCCACTGAGAAATGCACAGCTGAAAGAAAAAGAGTCCAATTAACATGATGAAAGGGGCTAGCTTTGAATGGACCCTACTTTTCTTTTAAGTAAAGAATTTGCAAACTTCAGTATATCACTATGAACAAACATTGAGCCCTCCAAGGTCATGACGGCCTGATGCAGAGTGGGCTGCACTTCCACCCTTCAGCCTTGAACACTGGAGCAGCATTTTCTTCCCTGCCCAGCTGCCTGGTAGTAAATGTGCACAACTCCAGGACAGAAGTAGGGAGTACTTTAAGTTGTAGGACAAAGCGTTCCGCTGAGCGAGGGGAAAATCGCAGAGGAAAGGCGGAGCCAAGCACACCAGCGATTTCACAATTTCTCCCAGGACAAGAACGTCTTTTTCTCATTTTACCTACAGCCCCGCCTTGTCCCCTCGACCCCTGAGCACCATGCCCACAGGCTGGTCTCACCGTGCACGCGCACAGCTATGACTGTTTACACATGAGCTGCAAACTCCACTGAGGACACTGTCCTTCCCCACAGGGAGCTAAAGGAAAACGCGCACCTGCAGAAGATACACAATGGCGCCTTCCGGGGGGCCGCCGGGCCTAGCATCTTGTGAGTACAGTACTGCTGCCCCCCTCCCCACCCGCTGCAGCCCAGCAGGCCCGCTCAGGGTGTCCAGCCACATGGTTCCCAGCCTGCTTTGAGGGGAACCAGTCTCTGCACGTGCAAGGGTTACCGTAACAAAGCACCACCACCTGGGGGGTTGAAACAACAGGAATGTCTTGTCTTGCAGTTCTAAAGGCTAGAAGTCTGAAATGAGGGTATGGGCAAGGCTGGCTCCTCCTGAGGGCTGCGAGGGCAGGACCTGTTCCAGGCCTGTAGTTCCTCCTGGTGGTGGGAGCATAAGTCCAGTCTTCACAGGGTGCTCTGTGTGTCTGCCTGTCTGTCTGTCTCCAAATGTCCCCCTTTTTGTAAGGATGCCAGTCATACTGGATTAGGGTCCATCCTAACGATCTCATTTTAACTTCATCGCCTCTGTAAAGACCTTATTTCCAATTCAGGTCACATTCTGCAGTACTGGGGGTTAGGACTTTAACATGTGAATTTGGTGGAGACACGGTTCAACCAACATCAAACACGGAGGGCCTCCTAATGTGCTGGCAGGGGGGCGTGGTGTCCCCTGGCATCCCCTCGTGGGAATTAAGGCTGTGTGAGCTGCTATGCGTCAGGCTCCCTCAGGAGGCAAGGAGCAGAGGCAAGTGCCCTCAGTTAATGGGAGCTGAGCCTAAGGACACAGGGGAAAATTAAGAGGAGCAGGAAACTGAACCATTAGTCTCCTGACAAGGCCTTAGGAAGCCGGAAACATCCTGTAGGAAACAACTGCAGCTGCGGTCAGCCTTCAGGGAGCGATGCAACAGGGCTCCAGAAACTCTGCAGCAGCAACGGCAGTGGCCTCGTCACCTTCGCCACAGAGATACCGGCCCATTAGTCCCTACCCGGCACGCTATCACTCATGCCTTCAAGAGGCGTGGGTGGAACACGTCCTGTTTACCAGGCACCAAGCTGCAGGGACAGCGGTGAGCTCTGGGACCTGCTCATAAAGAGATTAGAGCCATGGAGGGGAAAGAACAATAAACAGGCAAAGTGATAAACAGGCACGTGACTTTAAAATGAGAACAGTACTAGAAACATAGTGAGCAGTGTAACCCAGTTCATTTGTTTGTTTATTCATTCATTCACTGATTTATCCGGTAACTGTAAGTCCACACTATGTGCCGGGCACTGGATTAGGCATCAGGGAAGCAGCAGAGAAGAAGAAAAGACAAACGTCTCTGCCTTCATAGAGTGGGGAAGACAGACAAGGATCAAATGAGTAAGGAAAATATGTAGTATTCCAGATGGCCGTGGAGGAGAAAACTTCAGGTGGCTGGGCAAAAGGAGTTCTAGGGAGGGAGCTAGCATTTTAAGGAGGATGGTCAGGTAAGACTGTCCTGAACAAGTGTTATTTAAGCAAATACCTGAAAGAAGTGAGGGAGCAAGTTGTGTGGGTATCGGTAGGAAGAGCATTCCAGGTGCAGGGAACTAAGCAGGAGGCCAGTGTGGCAGAGTGAGCCAGGAGGAGGGGCCTAGAACAGAAGGACTGAGAGGTGGCGAAAGCCAGGTTATGAGGCTTCTGGCTATTATAAGGACTTTGCCTGTTCTCTGAGTGAGGTGAGGGGGCTTTAGGGTTTTGATCAGGGGGAGGAATGAACCGACCCAGGTATTCTTTATACCCTAGCTCCTGCCAGTATCCAGTCATGATTCTGTCTACTTTCTACAGCCCACCGAACTCTACTTCTTAGCCCCCGCCGCTGTCATCTCCTGGGCATCTACTTCCTACCTCCCCTCTATCAACTCCCGACTCTGTCTACCGCCTACTTCTGCCACTGTCAACTCCTGACTTCGTCTAGCTCCTAGCTCTTGCCACTATCAACTCCTGTCACTACCCATTCTGACTCTGTCTACTTATTTCCTGCAGCCGTCAACCCCTGATTTTCTCTACATCCTAATTCCCACCAGTAAAACTCCTGACCTTCTCCACTTCCTAACTTCTGCCATCATCAGTCCTAACTCTTCTCTATTCTCCACGTGACGTCATGATTTCTACTTACTCACGGCTTCCACCTCCTCGTGCTTCCTGCCTACTGTTTTTTCTGCTGTCTCTCAGCTTCTGCCATCCTACCCTAGGGGTCCCTGTCTGTTATGTCTCATATTCAAAGTACACCAGACTCAGAATCTTACACATTGCTTGAATACTCTCCAGTCTAGCACACCCTATAGGCAGAGTTCTTACAGCAAACTGGTCACCTACTTGGGCACTGAATAGCTAAGGAGAGTTGCCTTTGGTCAGGCACAAGAACGAGTGAGTATGATCATAAGACACCCTGCACGACAGTTTTTGCTTGAAAACCTGCTTGGTCTGCCTGCTTAGAAATGACTGTGAGCCCGGTAGGCATCTACACTGACTTTTCCAGAACAGTGGGACCAGACCTACGTCTCTTACTCTCCAAATAACTATTCTCATTATACCCTTAGGGTTTAAGTGATATCTAGAAGTGGTCCTTCCTTCCACACCCCCAAAATATTTCCCCCATGAGTCTCTCACTGAAACTGAAAATCAACCATCAGAGATTCACTCCTTTGTAATGAGACCTTGCCATTTCTAGAATCTTAATTTAAAATATTTTACCCCCACCAAAAAAAAAAAAAAAAAATCACCAGGCCTGCAAAGAATCATGTGGTCAATCCCTAATACACCTAAGATAATAACTCTGTAAAGCAGAATGAGAACGCTGGTTACGTAAATCAATAAGGACACAAAAGCAATGAGTCTGCAGCCCCCGAGGCAAATGCTGCCACCTTGATTATTCCACCAAGGGCCTACACTAGTCATCATGCCACGTTGTCAAGTTCATCTGTCCATCAATCCCCTACGAGCCCCCCCCATGAGATGGGCACTAAGTATTGGGTCAGTTTGCTGCAGGGGGCTATGCTCCTGGAAAACATTCATGGCAGCAGCCACTTAGAAGATAGGCAGAATTTTTTAATTCCCACTGACTCTTCCTCCTCACATTTAATTTGTTTGGAGTTTTCTCGGGCATTGCCTCGAGTCTAGAAAAGCTGAGGCATTCAGGACCTTGTGTGAAAAACCCGAGCTTTCCACACAGTTTTGCTTGCGTGGCCGAGCGTTTGCTTGCTTTGGACTGATGAATCCAGCTTGCCTTTAGAGAAGGTAGAGGGTGGCTAAGGCCACACAGTGGCTCTGAATAGCGTAACTAGCCTGTGCTTCACGAAAACCTACCCTGCAGAACTTGATCAATCAAAGACCGAGGCATCTGAAGCCCTAACTATTTCCCCCTGGAGTAGAGCACAAAAGCTGATGTCACCGCACGTGCCTGCTCTCTCTTAAAGCAAGTAGTTCTTTCACTTCTGCTAAGTGGAGAGAGGTAGAGGGAGGGAGCGAGAGGGAGAAAGGAAGCAGCAGAGGGGAGAGAGAGAATGCTAATGAATGTATGACAGGTACGAGGAGTCATACTCAGCCTCGAAAAGAATAATGGGGTACCTATCAGAAAAGAGACCACGTAGCTTTTTTGAATCCAGATCTTAATGAGACTAACTGAAATGGAGAATGAGGGAGAAAGCAAGATGGAGAAAAGATTCCTCAGAACCTAGAAGGATACTATTGTTGAGAGGAAGTTTCATTCTATGAATCATACATGTTAAGTAAATCAATCAATAAACCTTTCTCCCTTTTACTTTTCAGGGATATTTCTTCCACTAAACTGCAGGCCCTGCCCAGCTATGGGCTGGAGTCCATTCAGACGCTAATTGCCACATCATCCTATTCTCTGAAAAGACTGCCCTCAAGAGAAACACTTACCAACCTCCTGGACGCCACGCTGACCTACCCCAGCCACTGCTGTGCTTTTAGAAACATGCCAACAAAAGAGTGAGTAAAAAACAAACGGTAAAGCCTGCCAAGCTGTGGCAGAAACTCAGATTCGAAAATAGTCAGCGGGTCAATGGCCCCCTGCCCCTTCACTCCCTGCCTTCTAGACCAGCTCCATAGTCATGGGGTCACTTTCAGACAGACCAGAAGAAAACGAACTGTCCTATTTCCTCCTGAAAACTGACTCCAAGTAGTCGATTCAGCCTGCAGCTAGAAGACCCTCATAGCTTATTCTTAGCTAATTCAAAACTCTAGCCTTAAATCAGACTATAACTGCAGTTGCAAAATGGAGTACAAAACTGGTATCTCAAAGATCAACTAGCCCTAATCCTTATCAGAGAGCATCATTTCTAAAGAAGTGGAGGAAGTAGGCTCAGTAGGGTGAATTTTACCTAATGACTTAATCCTTAGTTAAAAAAAAAGAAAAGAAAACACTATAGAAGGTTTCCAGTGTTTGGTTTTTTTCTTGTTTTCTCAAGATATTTCTCTCCCAACAGAAGACTATCTTCCATTACAGAACAGATTCCTAGCCCCCTAAGGATTAGCTTAGTGTGGGGACAGAAAAGGCACAAGCTCCTGGCTAGTTTGCGATCAGTGGGGGACATCTTACTGATTCAACTAATTCACTTCAATCCAGAATGGAATGGCAGGGTGTGAAGGATTTCATTCTTTCCTTAAAGCACTGTTCTCCGGACTTTTTTTCTTTCTCACTGAAATGCAAACTAAGAAATACTGTTTTTACATTGCAACCCAGTAAACACGACACATGTAACTGAAATAAAACAAAGCACTACTTAACTGTTTTACATGTGATACACTGATATTCTCCTGTCTATTTTATTTCATGTTTTCTGCTTTTAATGCTAGTCTTGATTTACTTATTGTTTTCATGACCCACTAATGGGTCACAACTCACAGTTGGAAAAACGTCACCCTAAAAGGATATTATACAGCCTAAGCAGATATTCTCAATCAATTAATTAGATGAGGCAGTAAGAGAGGGACACTAGAATGCCACTGTCTTAGAATCAACCTATTTATAATTAATCAACCAGCACGTGTTATCATCATACACCTACTTTGTGCCTTGCATAGGTAGGTGCAGTTCTACCTGAAGCTTTTGAGGTAACCAAGAAGACAGACCACTCACTGTGCTCAGAGAGCTATGCACTATTAACTGAGCTTCAAAGAATATTAACTGAGTACTCGCCGTGTTCCAAACACTATGCAAAAGTCTGAAGATACAAAGATGAGTAAGAGCTCATCCCAACCATCAGAGTCACAGGCAGCTGTTTGGGGACAACACACATGACAGCCAGCATTTAGGTCCAATAAAGCAAATGTTATGATAGAGCTGAGAACAGAACAGAGTACTCTGGGAGAACAGAGGGAGAATTTCTAAATGGCAGCAGGGCTTATGGAAGGCTTCCTGAGGAAGTGACTTCTGCTGAACCCTGAAGAACAGACAGGAGTTAGCTAGACACGTGTGGGGAAAAGCACACCAAGAAGATGGAATAGCTTGTGTGAAGGCACAAAGGCAAGAGACAGTGGGATGAAAGTCATTCAGAAAAACTAAAACAAGAAGACTTATGGTTACATGGAGGAGGATGAGTGAGGAGAGGAGACCAGGGAGAAGCGGGCTATGATGGGCTCTGAGTACCAGGCCAAGTTGTTTAGAGGACGGGGAACCACTGAAGAATTCAAAACAGAATTACTCAGATTTGCTTTTGTAAAGTATCACTCTGGCAGCAAGGTGGAGGATGGGCTGGAAGTGAGCAAAGCTGGTGAGAGAACAACTAAAACAAAGGATACAGATGCCGGTTTATGATAAAGTTGATTCTGGTCACCTCCACTTTTGTGGCAAAAAGGTCACATCACTTCTGAAATTACTGACATGTTAAAACTTTAGTTCAGGGGTTTTTTATTTCAGTAGATGAAAGAGACTACAACCTCCGGGTTAAAAAACAAACAAACAGCATTATGCAATTGTGGGCCAGTATCAAAGTGAGATGGGAATGCAGTCACACAGAGGTTGTCTTGATTGGAATTACAAGCTTCAACTGACTCCCTCTCTATCTCTAAAGCTAGAAACCTTGGATGTTAGTGAGGATGGAGAGCCTGAAGCTGGGTCAGCGGACTGTTTGTGCAAACTCTGGGTCACCCCTCTGCCCTGCAGCTGCTGTGTGGATAACGCACACAGCTGCCTAGGCAGATGGCCCCCAAACTCTCCTTGGTATCTATGATTAAAATTTCAAAAAAGATACAGTAGACAGAACCCAGTGCTATTATCTGAAGGCCAAGAACAACCACATTTCCTGTTAACTGTAGACTGGTTCACACAGAGTGTCTCTAAGTATCAGATACAGAGCCAGCATCGAACACACACACAATCTCTCTCTCTCACTCCCTCTCTCTATCTCTCATGCAAAGTAACAAGCTGATTAATTTTTGAAAGTGAGTCCAGAAGCTCAGATAGTTCTTATATATTCTCCACCTTCCTGCTTTTACACAAAGTCATTCCTACAAGGAACTGTCTTATTAATCCTGGAGAAGAATAATACATAGAAATATGCATTCTGGATTGCCTCCTCCTGAGGTTCGCACAGCCCGCTCTCCTTCCCGCTATTTCTTCACCCAGTTTTCCTTTGTTCCTCCCTTTGGTTTCATCTTAGGAATAATATAAGTACAGCCTTCTTTTAATTTCTTGACATTTGCCCCTTTCCATAGGCTAAATTTCTTAGAGGGAAACATGAATGAATAGGGAGCAACCACATTATATTTCTGCACATAATCCAAAAAAGCAGAAAATTCACATCATAATGTCAGGTCCAGAATCTTCAAATCTTTACAAAAGAGATTCCCAGTTATAATTCAAAGCCATGGATTTTGAATGGTTACTTGTTCATCGAGGCCGGTGTGGTGAGGAGAGCAGTGAGGAGCAAACCTTAATACGCCACGAAGATAGCTTTAAATGAGCATTGAAAAATCCGTGATTCAATGGGATACATTTAAGTTTTTTTCATCTCTAGAGCCCACACAAAAAAACTTAGCATTCAAAAGCATCTTATCTAAGCTGGAAGCATGCTAATGATAATTCAGAAGCCTTTACTCTCTCTCAGGAAGCGTTTCAGATAGGACAATGGTGCAGAACACGAGGCTGATGTAATAAGTAGCGAATTTGGATGAACAGAGCATAAATAGACATGATCAGGTTTAGTTTAAAAACCAAAAGCTCAACTGTGGTTGTTTGTTTTTACCTCTTTCAGGCAGAATTTTTCATTTTCCATTTTTAAAAACTTTTCCAAACAATGTGAAAGCACAGCAAGGAGACCAAATAATGAAACACTGTAAGTATTTGCATGCAAAGAAACTCGGGAAGCCATGTCTCATCCTGCGTGCATCTTATTATTATCAGTGCCAAAGATTTCTTTTTTATATATAACATCTTTATTGGGGTATAACTGCTTTACAATGGTGTGTTAGTTTCTGCTGTATAACAAAGTGAATCAGCTATACGTATACATATATCTCCATATCCTCTCCCTCTTACATCTCCCTCCCACCCTCCCTATCCCACCCCTCTAGGTGGTCACAAAACACCGAGCTGATCTCTCTGTGCTACGTGACTGCTTCCCACTAGCTATCTATTTTACATTTGGTAGTGTATATATGTCCATGCCACTCTCTCACTTCGACCCAGCTTACCCTTCCCCCTCCCCGTGTCCTCAAGTCCATTCTCTACCTCTGTGTCTCTATTCCTGTCCTGCCCCTATGTTCTTCAGAACATTTTTTTTTTAGATTCCATATATATGTGTTAGCATACGGTATTCGTTTTTCTCTTTCCAACTTACTTCACTCCGTATGATAGTCTCTAGGTCCATCCACCTCACTACAAATAACTCAGTTTCGTTTCCCTTTATGGCAGAGTAATATTCCAGTGTACATAAGTGCCACATCTTCTTTATCCATTCATCTGTCGATGGACACTTAGGGTGTTTCCATGTCCTGGCTATTGTAAATAGAGCTACAATGAACATTGTGGTACATGACTCTTTTTGAATTATGGTTTTCTCAGGGTATATTCCCAGTAGTGGGATAGCGGGGTCATATGATAGTCCTATTTTTAGTTTTTAAAGGAACCTCCATACTGTTCTGCATAGTGGCTGTATCAATTTACATTCCCACCAACAGTGCAAGAGGGTTCCCTTTTCTCCACACCCTCTTCAGCATTTATTATTTGTAGATATTTTGATGATGGCCATGCTGACTGGTGTGAGGTGATACCTCATTGTAGTTTTGATTTTCATTTCTCTAATGATTAGTGATGTTGAGCATCCTTTCATGTGTTTGTTGGCAATCTGTATGTCTTTGTTGGAGAAATGTCGATTTAGGTCTCCAGCTCATTTTTGGATTGGGTAGTTTGTTTTTTTGATATTGAGCTGCATGAGCTGCTTGTATATCTTGGAGATTAATCCTTTGTCAGTTGCTTTGTTTGCAAATATTTTCTCCCATTCTGAGGGTTGCCTTTTCGTCTTGTTTATGGTTTCCCTTGCTGTACAAAAGCTTTTAAGTTTCATTAGGTCCCGTTTGTTTATTTTTGTTTTTATTTCCATTTCTCTAGGAGGTGGGTCAAAAGGATCTTGCTGTGATTTATGACAAAGAGTTCTGTACCTATGTTTTCCTCTAAGAGTTTTATAGTGTCTGGCCGTACATTTAGGTCTTTAATCCACTTTGAGTTTATTTTTGTGTATGGTGTTAGGAAGTGTTCTAATTTCATTCTTTTACATGTACCTGTCCAGTTTTCCCAGCACCACTTATCGAAGAGGCTGTCTTTTCTCCATTGTATATTCTTGCCTCCTTTATCAAAGATAAGGTGACCATATGTGCATGATTTTATCTCTGGGCTTTCTATCCTGTTCCATTGATCTCTATTTCTGTTTTTGTGCCAGTACCATATGGTCTTGATTACTATAGCTTTGTAGTATAGTCTGAAGTCAGGGAGCCTGATTCCTCCAGCTCCGTTTTTCGTTCTCAAGATTGCTTTGGCTATTCGTGGTCTTTTGTGTTTCCATACAAATTGTAAAATTTTTTGTTCTACTTCTGTGAAAAATGTCATTCATAGTTTGATAAGTTTATTGCTAGGTATTTTATTCTTTTTGTTGCAGTGGTAATTGGCAGTGGAATGCAAGAGATTTCTGTGCATTAATTTTGTATCATGATACATTACCAAATTCATTGATTAGCTCTAGTAGTTTTCTGGTAGCATCTTCAGGATTCTCTATGTATAGTATCATGTCATCTGCAATGACAGTTTTACTTCTTTTCCTATTTGGAAAAGTTTTATTTCTTCTTTTCCTATTTGCACAGTTTTACTTCTTCTTTTCCTATTTGGATTCCTTTTATTTCTTTTTCCTCTCTGATTGCTGTGGCTAAAACTTCCAAAACTATGTTGAATACTAGTGGTGAGAGTGGGCAACCTTATCTTGTTCCTGATCTTAGTGGAAATGGTTTCAGTTTTTCACCATTGAGAACGATGTTGGCTGTGGGTTTGTCATATATGGGCTTTATTATGTTGAGGTAAGTTCCCTCTATGCCTACTTTCTGGAGAGTTTTTATCATAAATGGGTGTTGAATTTTGTAAAAAGCTTTTTCTGTATCTATTGAGATTATCATATGGTTTTGCTCCTTCAATTTGATCATATGGTTTTTCTCCTTCAATATGTTAATATGGTTTATCACATTGATTGATTTGCGTATATTGAAGAATCCCTGCATTCCTGGGATAAACCCCACTGGATCATGGTGTATGATGCTTTTAATGTGCTGTTGGATTCTGTGTGCTAGTATTTTGTTGAGGATTTTTGCATCTATGTTCATCAGTGATATTGGCCTGTAGTTTTCTTTTTTTGTGACACCTTTGTCTGGTTTTGGTATCAGGGTGATGGTGGCCTAGTAGAATGAGTTTAGGAGTGTTCCTCCCTCTGCTGTATTTTGGAAGAGTTTGAGAAGGATAGGTGTTAGCTCTTCTCTAAATGTTTGATAGAATTTGCCTGTGAAGCCATCTGGTCCTGAGCTTTTGTTTGTTTGAAAATTATTAATCACAGTATCAATTCCACTGCTTGTGATTGGTCTGTTTATATTTTCTATTTCTTCTTGGTTCAGTCTCGGAAGGTTGTGCTTTCCTAAGAATTTGTCCATTTCTTCCAGGCTGTCCATTTTATTGGCATATAGTTGCTTGTAGTAATCTCTCATAATCCTTTGTATTTCTGCAGTGTCAGTTGCTACTTCTCCTTTTTCACTTCTAATTCTATTGATTTGAGTCTTCTCCCTTTTTTTCTTCATGAGTCTGGCTAATGGTTTATCAATTTTGTTTATCTTCTCAAGGAACCAGATTTTACTTTTATTGATCTTTGCTATCATTTCCTTCATTTCTTTTTCATTTATTTCTGATCTGATCTTTATGATTTCTTTCCTTCTGCTAACTTTGGGGGTGTTTTTGTTCTTCTTTCTCTAATTGCTTTAGGTGCAAGGTTAGGTTTATTTGAGATGTTTCTTGTTTCTTGAGGTAGGACTGTATTGCTATAAACTTCCCTCTTAGAACTGCTTTTGCTGCATCCCATAGGTTTTGGGTCATCGTGTTTTCATTGTCATTTGTTTCTAGGTATTTTTTGATTTCCTCTTTGATTTCTTCAGTGATCTCTTGGTTATTTAGTAGCATATTGTTTAGCCTCCATGTGTTTGTATTTTTTACAGATTTTTTTCCTGTAATTGATATCCAGTCTCCTAGCGTTGTGGTCAGAAAAGATACTTGATACAATTTCAATATTCTTAAATTTACCAAGGCTTGATCTGTGACCCAAGATATGATCTATTCTGGAGAATGTTCCATGATCACTTGAGAAGGGACTCTATTCTGTTGGTTTTGTATGGAATGTCCTATAAATATCAATGAAATCCATCTTGTTTAATGTATCACTTAAAGCTTGTGTTTCCTTATTTATTTTCATTTTGGATGATCTGTCCATTGGCGAAAGTGGGGTGTTAAAGTCCCCTACTATGATGGTGTTACTGTCGATTTCCCCTTTTATGACTGTTAGCATTTGCCTTATGTATTGAGGTGCTCCTATGTTGGGTTCATAAATTTTTACAATTGTTATATCTTCTTCTTGGATTGATCCCTTGATCATGATGTAGTGTCCTTCTTTGTCTCTCATAATAGTCTTTGTTTTAAAGTCTACTTTGTCTGATATGAGAATTGCTCCTCCAGCTTTCTTTTGATTTCCACTTGCATGACTATCTTTTTCCATCCCCTCACTTTCAGTCTGTATGTGTCCCTAGGTCTGAAGTGGGTCTCTTGTAGACAGCATAAATACAGGTCTTGTTTTTGTATCCATTCAGCCAGTCTATGTCGTTTGGTTGGAACATTTAATCCATTTACATTTAAGGTAGTTATCAATACGTATGTTCCTATGACCATTTTCTTAATTGTTTTGGGTTTGTTATTGTAGGTCTTTTCCTTCTCTTGTGTTTCCTGCCTAGAGAAGTTCCTTTAGCATTTGCTGTAAAGCTGGCTTGGTGGTGCTGAATTCTCTTAGCTTTTGCTTATCTGTAAGGGTTTTAATTTCTCTGTCAAATCTGAATGAGATCCTTGCTGGGTAGAGTAATCTTGGATGTAGGTTTTTCCCTTTCATCACTTTAAATATGTCCTGCCACACCCTTCTGGCTTGCAGTGTTTCTGCTGAAAGATCAGCTGTTAACCTTATGGGGATTCCCTTGTATATTATTTGTTGTTTTTCCCTTGCTGCTTTTAATATTGTTTCTTTGTATTTAACTTTTGATAGTTTGATTAATATGTGTCTTGGTGTGTTTCTCCTTGGATTTATCCTGCCTGTGACTCTCTTGCTTCCTGGACTTGACTGTTCTCTTTCCCATATTAGAGAAGTTTTCAATTATAATCTCTTCAAATATTTTCTCTGTCTCTTTCTTTTTCTCTTCTTCTTCTGGGACCCCTATAATACGAATGTTGGTGTATTTAATGTTGTCCCAGAGGTCTCTGAGACTGTCCTCAATTCTTTTCTTTCTTTTTTCTTTATTCTGCTCTGTGGTAGTTATTTCCACTATTTTATCTTCCCAGTCACTTATCCGTTTTTCTGCCTCAGTTATTCTGCAATTGACTCCTTCTAGAGAATTTTTAATTTCATTTATTGTATTGTTCATCATTGTTTGTTTGCTCTTTAGTTCTTCTAGGTCCTTGTTAAACATTTCTTGTATTTTCTCTATTCTATTTCCAAGATTTTTCCATCATCTTTACTATCATTACTCTGAATTCTTTTTCAGGTGGACTGCCTATTTCCTCTTCGTTTGGTCTGATGGGTTTTTACCTTGCTTCTTCATCTGCTGTATATTTCTCTGTCTTCCTATTTTGCTTAACTTACTGTGTTTGGGGTCTCCTTTTCGCAGGCTGCAGGTTTGCAGTTCCCGTTGTTTTTGGTGTCTGCCTCCAGTGGGTTAGTTTGGTTCTGTAAGTTGTGTAGGCTTTCTGGTGGAGGAGACTGGTGCCTGTGTTCTGGTGGATGAGGCTGGATCTTGTCTTTCTGGTGGGCAAGACAGTGTCCGGTGGTGTGTTTTGGGGTGTCTGTGAACTTAGTATGATTGTAGGCAGCCTCTCTGCTAATGGGTGGGGTTGTGTCCCTGTCTTGCTAGTTGTTTGGCATAGAATGTCCAGCACTAGAGCTTGCTGGTCGTTAAGTGGGGCTGGGTCTTAGCATTGAGACAGAGATCTCTGGGAGTGCTCTCCCGGATTGATATTACGTGGGGCCGGGAGGTCTCTGGTGGACCAATGTCCTGAACTCGGCTCTCCCACCTCAGAGGCTCAGGCGTGACACTCAGCCAGAGCCCCAAGATCCTGTCAGCCACACGGCTCAGATAAAAGGGAGAAAAAAAAAAAAGAAAGAAAGAAAAAGAAAAAATAAAGTTATTAAAATAAAAAAATATTATTAAAATAAAAACGTAATAAAAAAAAAGAAAAGAAAGAAGAGAGAAACCTAACCAGTAAACAAATCCACCAATGATAACAAGCACTAAAAACTATACTTAAAAAAAAGGACAGATGGGGCTTCCCTGGTGGCACAGTGGCTGGGAGTCCACCTGCCGATGCAGGGGACACGGGTTTGTGCCCTGGTCCAGGAGGATCCCACATGCCATGGAGCGGCTAGGCCCATGAGCCATGGCTGCTGAGCCTGCGCGTCCGGAGCCTGTGCTCCGCGGCGGGAGAGGCCACAACAGTGACAGACCCGCATACCACACACACACACAAAAAAAGATGGAACACTAGGACAAATGGTAAAAGCAAACCTATACAGACAAAATCACACAAAGAAGCATACATATAAACACTCACAAAAAGAGAAAAAGGAGGAAAAAATATATACATATACATATACATATAAAAAAGTAAAGGAAGAGAGCAACCAAATCCATAAACAAATCTTCAATGATAATAAGCTCTAAATACCAGACTGAGATAAACATAAAACCAGAAACAAATTAGATGCAGAAAGCAAACCCCAAGTCTTCAGTTGATCCCAAAGTCCACCAGCTCAATTTTGGGATGATTCCTTGTCTATTCAGGTATTCCATAGATGCAGGGTACATCAAGTTGATTGTGGAGATTTAATCCACTGCTCCTGAGGCTGCCCAGAGAAATTTCCCTTTCTCTTCTTTGTTCGCACAGCTCCTGGGGTTCAGCTTTGGATTTTGCCCCGCCTCTGCATGTAGGTCACCCTCTGGTGTCTGTTCTTCGTCCAGACAGGAGGGGGTTAAAGGAACACTGACTAGGAGGCTCTGGCTCACTCAGGCCAGGGGGAGGGAGGGGTATGGAATGCGGGGTGAGCCTGTGGTGGCAGAGGCCGACGTGATGTTGCAACAGCCTGAGGTGCGCTGTGTGTTCTCCCGGGGAAGTCGTTTCTGGATCACGGGACCCTGGCTGTGGTGGGCTGCACAGGCTCCCGGAAGCGGTGGTGTGGACAGTGACCTGTGTTTGCACACAGGCTTCTTGGTGGCTGCAGAAGCAGCCTTAGCGTCTCATGCCCGTCTCTGATGTCCACGCTGATAGCCGCGGCTCGGGCCCGTCTCTGGAGCTCCTTTAGGTGGTACTCCGAATCCGCTCTCCTTGCGCACCCCGAAACAATGGTCTCTTGCCTCTTAGGCAGTTCCAGGCTTTTTCCTGGACTCCCTCCCGGCTAGCTGTGGCATGCTAGTCCCCTTCAGGCTGTGTTCACACAGCCAACCCCAGTCCTCTCCCTGGGATCTGACCTCGGAAGCCAGAGCCTCAGCTCCCAGCCCACACCCACCCCAGCAGGTGAGCAGACAAGTCTCTCAGGCTGGTGAGTGCTGGTCGGCACCGATCCTCTGTGTGGGAATCTCTCTGCTTTGCCCTCTGCACCCCTGTTGCTATGCATTCCTCCGTGGCTCTGAAGCTTCCCCCCTCCGCCACCCCCCCGTCTCCGCCCACGAAGGGGCTTCCTAGTGTGTGGAAACTTTTCCTCCTTCACAGCTCCCTCCCAGAGGTGCAGGTCCCATCCCTATTCTTTGTCTCTGTTTTTTCTTTTGCCCTACCCAGGTACGTGGGGGAGTTTCTTGCCTTTTGGGAAGCCTGAGGTCTTCTGCCAGCATTCAATAGGTGTTCTGTAGGAGTTTTTCCACATGTAGATGTATTTCTGACGTATTTGTGGGGAGGAAGGTGATCTCCATGTCTTACCCCTCTGCCATCTTGAAGGTCTCCCCCCAGGGATTTTCTTTTGATAAAAGTCTTGGTTGGGGGCATGTTTGCAAAGCATTTTTTATAGTTTTAAAATGGGGATTCTCTTGTGTGTTTTTTTGCAAGTGGCATCCAGTTGATCAATTATCTCTTTCAACTGGTTAAAAATAAATACTTTTAAAAAACATACCTAGGGCTTCCCTGGTGGTGCAGTGGTTGAGAGTCTGCCTGCCGGTGCAGGGGACACAGGTTCGTGCCCTGGTCCGGGAGGATCCCACAGGCCGCGGAGCGGCTGGGCCCGTGAGCCATGGCCGCTGAGCCTGCACGTCTGGAGCCTGTGCTCCGCAACAGGAGAGGCCACAACAGTGAGAGGCCCGCGTACCGCGAAAAAAACAAAACATATTCATTCTACAGTTACATTAAATTCTCTTCAGGAATTAAAATTTTATTTGCAGGTATTTTGATGTCACTAAGAGCTTGTTTAATGATAGCCTCATTTGTAAGGATTTTCACTAGTCATGTGGTCAGCATTCCACAAAGATTAACTGATTGCAGGCACAGCTTCCACAAGTAGCCACTTCCCCTCAAGGAGACTTAGGCCACCTTGATCATTATGCTCTGGAGCTTAAAATTATTCAGACTTAACGCTATCACTGACACACACTAGACAGGAGTTCCACTTCTATTCTACTGATTTTTTTTTAACATTTTTCAGCTGCTTTGGCACTTCACATACCTTAAAATGTAAAAGAGCATGCCTCAAAAGATAATCCCAGTGTCCCTATGCCACATTTACTGTGATTTAGAAGTTTTATTATTTCCCTTCCACTCCCATCCCCTCCCCCATGTCCTTCAGGCTACAAAACCAGATGCCCTTCTAAGATACCTTGCCAATCTCCATTCCCTCCTCTACATCTTTTTCTTTTCTTTTCTTTTCTCTTTTTTCCTATCAATCTGCAAGATATATAGAGTCAGCAGGGTAATATGATAGAAGGATCCTGGGCTTCGGAGCTCCTCAGAGTTGGATATGAATTCTTTTTTTTTTTTTTGATGTGGACCATTTTTAAAGTCTTTATTGAATTTGTTACAATATTGCTTCTGTTTTATGTTTTGATTTTTGGCCACGAGGCATGTGGGATCTTAGCTCCTCGACCAGGGATCAACCCCATACCCCCTGCATTGGAAGGCAAAGTCTTAACCATTGGACCACCAGGGAAGTCCCATGGATATGAATTGTTGGCATTAATGTTCCTATAACACTAGGTATCCCTGGGCAGTACTTATCTTTTTTGAGACTTTTTTCCTTAACTGTAAGGGACAGCAGAAATATCATTTGGCTTTCAGAACCATGAGAGTGAAGGGAGCTTTTAAAGATTGTGACAGCATCGAGGGTACCTTATATTATAGCCTGTATTCTTCTTTTCTTTTTTCCTTCATTTAGGTCTGACACCAACTATCCTCGAGCGTTCCTTTTCCTCACCATTCCTACTCTTCTCTCAATACTCTCTCCATCATCACCTTCCACATAACTCTTTTGCAACCATATGGCTTTTTTTTTTTTTTTTTCTCATTAATAGGAAACCACTTCTGGGTAGAGTCAATGGTACCATCAAGGGGTGTTATGGGGGAAGGGGAGACTTACTTCAGTCTCAGTAACCATCAGCCCCTACCACTCCATGCCATTCAAACTGAGCATCCAACCTTGAGTTTACTATGCTAACACTGTTTTAAAACAAGTCCTCTAATCTTCAGCATCCCCAAAACTACCTGAAATTAACACATAATCTAAGTAAAAAGAGTGTGTTCCCTGTGAAAGCATCTTGTGTGATGAGTCCCCTTCCTTCCCTTCCCACCAGATTGCTATTCCCGAGTCCCTGGAGTTTAGAAATTCTAGAGCCAGCCACTAAATCTTATCTGCTCTCCCCAAGGTATTACGGTGCCCTTACTGCTATGGTTGGCCCCACTGTCCTCCTAAAATCCCTGTCTTTTCTCCTGCCTGTTGATTGTAACTGGAGCAATGGTGCTACTGCTTCTCCTTCCTCTGACTCAATATTGCTAAGCCCATCCAAGTCCATTCACACTCCCTGCACAGCCTTCAGTACTAAAGACAACTCCATGCTGGGTTTTGTCAACAGTCATGTTGTTGCCCTCAGGAGCCATCCCAGGACACATGTTAAGTAGCAGCAGGTAGGTTTTTGGTCTGAAGACAAATCACCAAGGAGAAGAATTGCTAGACATGTGCCCAGTAGGGCAAAAAAAGAAAGAGCAAGGGACCAGGGGAATGGGAAAGGGAACTTTTTTTTTTTTATTTATTTATCTATTTTTGGCTGTGTTTGGTCTTCGTTGCTGCGCACAGGCTTTCTCTAGTTGCAGCAAGCGGGGGCTACTCTTCATTGCGGTGCGCGGGCTTCTCATTGTGGTGGCTTCTCTTGTCGCGGAGTGCGGGCTCTAGGCACGCAGGTGTCAGTAGTTGTGGCATGCGGGCTCAGTAGTTGTGGCTCACAGGCTCTAGAGTGCAGGCTCGGTAGTTGTGGCCCACAGGCTTAGTTGCTCTGCAGCATGTGGGATCTTCCCAGACCGGGGCTCAAAGCCACGTCCCCTGCATTGGCAGGCGGATTCTTAACCACTGCGCCACCAGGGAAATCCAAGGGAACATGTTTGACCTCTCAGTGATACAAGTTTATTCAGAAATCATGGCAGAATTTTTAGTGGCTTTGAATTAGTGCTTCTAATAGCAGCTGAAGTAGTTCTAACAAGGGGAAAGTAGTAAGGGAAACTAAAGTGGCAATAGTTGGGAAGTTTTCATCTGATTAAATATAAAGGCTATTATTTTGTAGGAATCATCTGGGGAACTTGCTTAAAATGCAGATTCCTGGGCTCTGTCCCTGGAGAGTTAGATTCAGGGTCTGAAGTAAAGCCAGGAATCTTCATTGTAACAAAGACTCTGGTGATTCTGATGCAGGTGGTCCAAGGACCACACCTTGAAAAATACTGACTGAGAGATAGTGAAGTAGAAGAAAGGCCCCTGGACTATGCATAGGAAGACCTAGCATTGCCACTAGTGCCTAGTGCTGAGGGACCTGAGGCAAGTCACTTACCACCTTTAATCTTGGTCTCCTTACCAATAAAATGAAGGGTTCAATGAGCTGGTCTTTAAGGACCTTGCCAATGGTAAGAAAAAACCTATTTTCTCTCATCATTCTTATAACCACCATATCTCTTTAAAGATTTAAAAATTAGGTAATTATGCTGATGTGCATGAGGACAAACAACTGTGCTACTTATATTTAATAATAAAACAAGTGAGGTTCCTATGCAGTCTCCTGTGTGTGGCAGCAGTACTTCTCCAGTTCCAGTGTGGTTTCTATGATATGCTAGCACGTTTCTGGAGTCCCCAGTCATAGATTTCTTTTCCTTTTTTTTTTTTTAAAATGTGTTTCTTCCCTTAGGTAATTGTATTGCTCAAATATATCATTTTATCCACTCACTGTATTAGGTACACACTTCCTTCTACAGAAAATGAGAAGCTAAGTTTTAAGACTAGAGAAAAATGCTCTTTTAATGTGTGAGGAACTCTAAGGTGAAATATATATTTGTAATGGCCCTGACAGAAAAATTATGCCCCTTTCTCCACCTCCCAAGATTGTATTAGCCGACTGTGGGCAAAGAGAAAATTTGTTAAGCCTACATGCATCATACTGTATCATTCATTGTCTCTGTATCCTCTCAATTCCTTTCCAAGCCAGCATCACCCTGGTTTATTCATTCCACAGACATTTATTGAATGGATAGTCTGAGCTAAAACTATGTGAGGCACTGAGATTTTAGACATAAATAAGACCTAATCCCCTGACTTCAAGGCTATTAAAGAATAGCCTCACAGACTATGAAAGAAGACATGCATCATCACATAATGGCAATCTAGTTTGAGAATTACAATAGTACTTAAGTGCAGTCATGGCTGAGAGAAGGGGTGATAAACTCCTTAGAGGTGTAGAGGAAAGGCTTCATAGAAATGCTTATCTTTAAAGATCAGGAGGAATTCTCCAGAGAAATGAGGAAAGAAAGGGAAGAAGAAACAGCACATTCAAATACAAAGGGATGAAACAGCAGAACTTATTCTGAGAGCCACATGTCATTTCATGTGACCAAAGGGTTGGTTGCACAGGGGATTTGCAAGAGATAATTATGAGAATCTCTAACAGTCACTGAGCACTTAATAGGTGTCAGGCATTATCCTGAACAATCTACAATCTACATTTAATCCTTAGCACAACCCTAATGAGGGAGGTATGATTATTATCCCTACTTGGCAAATGAAGAATCTGAGGTACAGAGATGTTAAAATAACTCTCCCAGGTTTACACAGTCAGTAAAAGCTGGAACCCAGGCAGTCTTGCTTTAGAGCCCATGTCCTGCACTGTGCAGCACGACTGCTTCTTAGAGATGAGACTGGAGAAGGAGACAGGACGAAGATCAAGGAGAGACTTAGAGGTTATCACAAGGAGTCTGGAGTTTATCCCCTAGCCAATGAGAATCTAGGAAATGTTTGAATTAATATATTTGTGCGTAAGAAAGGCCATACAGAAGGAATATACAGATGCACTAGAAGAGGGCTAAAACTAGAGGAAGGATGCCAGGAAGAAAACTAATGTAATTGTCCCTTAAGAGAAAATGAAAATCTGAACTCAAGCAGTAGCCAGTGTGGTTGGGAGTAAGGGAGTGGCGGAGGTGGGACTATTCCTTCTCTAGGGACAGAGCCCCTCTTGAATCCACTCTCTGAATTTGACTCATACTGTAACAAATATCTATTTAAAACTATTTCTTCCTATTGTTCATGACTCTATTCTTCCTCTGCTCCTAAATTTCTATCGAGCAACCTACCCTTGGTTTCTATTTCTCAACTGGCCTATCTGACTAGCCAGGGACTTAAGTGCAAGCATGTCCTTCAGTAGCTGGTGATCTTTAACGATGTGAGCCTTCCAATCCCATTTGTGTTCTACTACAGACAGACAGCTTGGTAACAGTTTGGTTGACAACTAATGGAGATAAATAGTTAAGAAAATGTCAAGAAAGGGTTCTTTTACATTGAGCAAGCAAGATTATGTCTCTAAATTTGTTTTCCCAAGAAAATCATCCTCTGTAAACAGCTTCATTAAGTCTTTGCTTCATTGTGTAAAATCTACATATTAAAAAAAAAGTCTAAATGGCTTTTCATTCCCTTCTTAAGGAAATCCTACATCAATTCCGAGTTCTCAGATAAATAAATGTAAGACTAAGGCTGTTGTGACTTTGTTTGCTTTTTATTTCCCTTAAAAAAACACTACGGATGATTGCTGAATATTTTCAATACCCAGAATCATAAAAATTCTAAGTTTACATTGAGCCAAACTATTCTTCTTACAGTTATTCTGCCATCTTTGCTGAGAGCGAACTGAGTGGCTGGGATTATGACTATGGTTTCTGCTTACCCAAGACACTCCAATGTGCTCCTGAACCAGATGCTTTTAATCCCTGTGAAGATATTATGGGCTATGACTTCCTTAGAGTACTGATTTGGCTGATTAATATTTTAGCCATCACGGGAAATGTGACTGTCCTCTTTGTTCTCCTGACCAGTCGTTATAAACTGACAGTGCCCCGCTTTCTCATGTGCAACCTCTCCTTTGCAGACTTCTGCATGGGGCTCTACCTGCTACTCATTGCCTCAGTTGATGCCCAAACCAAAGGCCAGTATTATAACCATGCCATAGATTGGCAGACAGGGAGTGGATGTAGCGCTGCTGGCTTCTTCACTGTATTTGCGAGTGAACTTTCTGTCTACACCCTCACAGTCATCACACTAGAAAGATGGCACACCATCACCTATGCTATTCAGCTGGACCAAAAGCTGCGATTAAAACATGCCATTCCGATTATGCTTGGAGGATGGCTCTTTTCTACTCTAATCGCCATGTTGCCTCTTGTGGGTGTCAGCAATTACATGAAGGTCAGCATTTGCCTCCCCATGGATGTGGAAAACACTCTCTCACAGGTCTACATATTAACCATCCTGATGTTCAATGTGGTGGCCTTCATCGTCATCTGTGCTTGCTACATTAAAATTTATTTTGCAGTTCAAAATCCGGAGCTGATGGCTACTAACAAAGATACAAAGATTGCTAAGAAAATGGCAGTCCTCATCTTCACTGATTTCACCTGCATAGCACCAATCTCTTTCTTTGCCATCTCAGCTGCCTTCAAAGTGCCCCTTATTACAGTAACCAACTCTAAGGTTTTACTGGTTCTTTTTTATCCTGTCAATTCGTGTGCCAATCCGTTTCTGTACGCAATTTTCACAAAGGCATTCCGAAGGGATTTCTTTCTGTTGCTGAGCAAATTTGGCTGCTGTAAATATCGAGCTGAACTTTATAGGAGGAAGGATTTTTCAGCTTATACCTCCAACTGCAAAAATGGCTTCACTGGATCAAATAAGCCTTCCCAGTCTACCCTGAAAGTGACCACATTACAATGTCAATATTCAGCAGTCCTGGACAAGACTTGCTGTAAGGAGTGTTAACTGTTATATCAGTAACCACATTACTGAATTATACTTAAATATGTAAAAAAATTATCTGTACCAGTAATTTTAACAAAGAGCTGATTTCAGGAAATTATGTTAGGCACATTAGGCAAAAAAAGACCTCTTCCTAGCTCAAAGTGTGGTCTATGACCATTGCCAGTCTAAAAACTATGCGTCACTGGCACATAACCATACAGAAGTTGAGAGTGTTTAGAAACTTTTACAGCAATTTTGGCAGAGTAATTTTATGTCGGTTGAATCTATTATTTTAAAAATGAGGTAATATTTTGCATGTCTTTAATTTTTCTCATTTTGTCATTGCAATAATTTTTATTGCATTTTATAAAAATGTTAGTCCATAACATTTGAAGTTTAAAATAACTTGTTCTTTTCATCAGATAGCTTGAGAAATACACTGTAGAGATGCACTGTTCAATCTGGTACCCACCAGACACATGTAGTTAAATTAAAATGAAATTAAAAATGTAGTTTCTCAGTTGCACTAGCCCCATTTCAAATGCTCAATAGCCACACATGATCAGTGGTTACCCTATTAGACAGCACATACACAGAACAGTTTCATCATCACAGAAAGTTCTATTGGATAGTGCTGTCCTAAAGACGTTTATCTATCCCATCTAGGTTCTACTATTTAAAGTAAAGTAAGCATCTGAAGGCACATTTCAGCCTGTTGGTTTGGTGTTTAGTCTCTAAAGAGCAATGAAGCATTAAACAGTATACTGTAAACTCCTTGTGGGTAGGAACCCTGTCTCAATTTTGTTTCCGTCTCCTAGCTCAGGATCTCGGCAATAGTATCCAACAAATGTGCTGAATTACACTGAAGTTATGAAATCAATAAGGGAAAAAAAATTTTTTTTTTCTTTCTAGGGCCCTATCTTTTATGGAAGTAAAAGAAAATATTTAAATATTTTTAAATGCTTAACTTTCATCATTTCTATCTTTGAGGGTATAGAAAAATACATCCAATATTTGCTAGAGGTATTTTTATTTATCAGAATTGACTCTTATAGTACAATGAAATTATGGTTTTAATTGCAGTGTTTTTTGTAAGTTCTTCTGACACTTTAAAGTAACTTACTGAAAGTTTATTATATGCCAAACATGTTGATAAGTATTTTATATAATTTAACCCATTTAATCTTCATAAAACTCTATGATGAAGATATTATTCACATTTTATAATAGAGGAAAACCTATTACAATTTTCCCAAGTTCTCAAAACTAATAAAAGATTCAACTAATGGGATTCAAACTCAAAGTTCTGATTCAGGACCCCAGCCTCTTAACCACTGTGTTCTACTGCCTCCCATACTGGTAAATCATAGTCATCCAAAGGTTTAATATGTGTTCAAAGTTCTTTCAATTTCCCCCAACATTTTCCAACATAAGAAAAGTTGAAAAAATTGTGTGTGCACACCCGTACACTTAGATTCAACATTTTACTATATTGGTTTCATAACATACCTATATAACTATCTACCAGTATTTATCCATCCATTTCGGATGCATTTTAAGTTGCAGACCTCAGTAACTGTCAGCCCTTAAACGCTTCAGCATGCTTATCATTAACCAAAGTTTAGTATGTGTCTACATTTTTAAGGTAAAATTTACATATGGTGAAATGGACAAATCCTAAGCATACCATTTAATGCATTTTGAGAAATGTAGACACCCCAAACCTCCATGAAGATATAGAACACTCACCCCAGAAAGTTTCCTCATGCCCCTTCTTAATTAACCCCTCACCCCTACCCTACAGGGGTAATAATGGTTATGATTTTTTCCCCCATAGATTAATTCTTGTCTGCTCTAGAACTTCATATAAATAGAATCATACAGTTTATACTCTTCTGTGTAAGGCTCTTTGACTCAATACAACGTTTTTGCTCTTCATCACTGCTGCTGCTTGAATTAGTAGTTCATTCCTTTTTCATTGATGAATAGTATCCCACTGTATGAATATAACACTGTTTTCCATTTTCTTGTCAATGGATATCTGGCCTATTTCCAGTTTTTAGCTCTGCTTTGGCATTTATTAAATAAATGTGTAGGCATAACTAGACTCTCCAAACATTTAGTCTGCTTTCAATCATAATGCCATTTTGTAAAATAATTCAAAATAGATAAAAAAGTATAAACTTTATAAAATATCTCTTCTCTGTAATGTGTTTTTTATATTTCTGACTTATCTACTCCACAACTAGTTACTTGTCTTTACTCAAATGCAGTCCTCTCTCTTGTAAGCCAGCGTTCTAGAATTTGTCTCAATGATATGAGAGAACGCTAATTAGTCATGTTGCTGTATACACACACAATAAACTTTTTGATTCACAATCACAGAACCAAAACAACTAAGCAAGGAAAACAGAACGTAAAACAAAAGAAAAAATAAAATATAACCTTGTGGAGAAACTTTAAATTATGAACTCTTAATTATTGTTTGAGCCTAAGGTACTTGTACCCATACTCTGAAAACAACTTTTACAGCCTTTTCCACAAATACTGATCTTTATTTTCTACATTATAATTTGTTTTAACATATAGAGTCATAGTGTACTGTCTTCCTCATTCTCACATCCTTTCATTCACTAATTATTCCTTTCAATTGTCTTCCACATCAGTTCTTTATTTTGCTTCCCTACCACCATGCCCACATCTCAGGCCATTTCCCCTTACCTCTGGAGTATTACTATACCTCCCTCATTTTTATTCATATCCAACCTTTCCCATGTCCATGCTCTCATCCCCACCACCACTGATTAATCATCCTAAAGTGCTATCTCATCTTATTACACACCTGCCAAAAATTCTGAGCAGCTCATCATTACCTATAAATTTTAGCTCCTAGCCTAACATTCAAAGAGCTCCAGAATCCACCCTCAAGTTTGCTCACTTTATCTCCTGTTTTTTTACATGAAACAAGTTGTTCCAATTACTTTTCCCTAGCTATGCATCTCCATGCTGGTGCCTGTGCCACTCTTACCATCTGGCGCACCTTCTTCCTTACCCGTCCTCCTCCTGCATTAAGACCCCAGCTACAGGTTTATCTTATCAAATTCTTCTTAATCCACTCCTTCCCTAATCCACTATAGTCAAGACACTGCCTTTACTTCAAATAAAGAAGGGCATAAATAATAAATATGTAACCCACAATGGTTTATCTCTTTAGACTTCTTTAGTACCTGTCATCTGTATCACGTATTTTTTGTTCTACACTGCTGGTATTATCTTTACATGTATATCTCTTATTTCACCTACCTTATAAATTCCTTTAGTGATATACTCATCTCCTACTTCTTCATTTCTCCCACTATATCTATCCTAGTCTTGCACATGAGGTGATTAATATTTTTAGCTGATTCACTTTTATAACTGAAATATAAAACAATCCTTGTTAAGAAGCATTTTCCTTATGAGATGGTCTCACAGAAAGTGTGTATGTTCCTAATCTGTATAATCTCTCATACATAAATCATAAAAACATCAAATGCCTAAGAAATTTATATTTCTATCATGTATTTTTTTTACCACGTTTGACGTTATCACTTGTAGGTTGCAAAATGACTAAAAAGAGTTAATTTGGAGTAGCTCATCTAAACTTACAAAATATTTTTAAAAGGCGTTTTGTCCAAATGTTGTAACATTTGCTATAAAGGGCCTGGTTTTAGTTTCCTCAAAAATGTATTAATAAGCCCACGTGTAAATTAACAATCTTTATGTCATTAAGATTTCAATAAATGTGTTCACAATTGGAAAGAATCTTTTCTTCAAAATGTGCAATACTTTTATTAATATCAAGTCACTTCCTAAGAGTTATTACCATGAGCTACCTATTTATAATTTAGCTTTCTAGTTACAAATAGTAAAATTTCCACCTAGCTCAGAGTATATTTACATGAAAAACAGCACAGCATTAACCTACTAACAAGAGTCAAAAGAAATTCTCCCACTAAATTCCCCTGCTCGCCACCCAATTAACCTTTGCTATTCATTCTAAGTTATTAGTTTGGCTACACAACTTAAATGACTTCAACTGAGTGCCTCAGCCAGAACTGGAGTCTCATTGCCCTATGGAGTCTGAGCTGTAACAGATAATCTTTTACACATATTATAGCACACTGAATAAAATAGGTAAAGAAGGTAATCCAGGCAAGGTCAGTTGGTCAGTCCCTAAGAGACCGTGCAAACTCAAGGTCTTCTTAGCCTACAGGGAGAGGTGGAAAGTATGTTAAAAAAGCACTGCAGGATGCATGCATGAGAAAAAGTTTGCGTTAGGAAATTACTATACGTGATACTTACATAAATTTCATTTAACACAACAAACTAACTTCTTTCACAGAGACATTCACCACCTATAACATGATGTAGGGTGACATTTGCCAAGTTATCGTATTTATAAGAACATATAACTTACTTTACGATATTTTGTTAAAATATGCAACAAGAAATGTTAAGCTTGGACATGATAAAGAGGTTCCTGAAAGTAAAAGTAGTATCACATTAAAGCCAAGTCTCAGGTAAACTCCACCAACTTGCAGGACTTAAAGTACAATTTACTCCTTCAAAATGGATTAAGATTTGTCTCACTTTATCTTTGGCACATGGGCTAAAAATATTTTTAACTGTGAATCATGACCCATCAGTAGGTAGTGAAATCAACTTAGTGGGCCAATACCATCAAAAAGTTTTCTGTAATGTAACAGAATAGAATCAAATATAGGAGGGACACACAAATGGGACAGTGACTTTTTCTCTGATAAAATGTACCACATAAATAAAGACGGCAATATAGTAGTATTTGTGATATAATTTTTTTTTAATCACTAAAGCAAAGTGAGAATTTAAAATTCACAGTGGAGAGGAGGAAAGGAATTTTAGAAACTATTATTGCCTCTCCCAAACACTTAAACCAACACATTAAACCCCAATTTCCAAGTGAATGCACCTTGTCGACAAATTCAGCAGTTAATACAGGGTGACCCGGTGAGCCTGGGAAAAAAAAAAGCAGGAAGAAGAATAGAAAGTGTACCCCCTCCTCAACACTGGAGGGGGTACATTTCAGCAATGACACAAAGAATAAGTGCCCTCATTTGCCTCCCATGTAGAAAAGATGAACATTTCATGGTAGGCAACATCCATGAGGGAACCCATAGTTCCTGGGAGTTCTCAAGAGACGGAAAAGGATTTGGAATAGCAGTGGTGGTGGTGGACAGTCACTCTGAGGATGAAGAAGGCATAGCTGGAGAATCTGGAGAGGGGACCAGCTCACTCACTAGTACTAACTGAATCCTCATGCAGCTGCCAACTTTAGGCCAAAGACAGTGTCCCACTCATGTTGTCCATGACCCAGATAAGATTTATCCAGATTTTGAGAAGACCTAACAGTAGCTGAGTCCCTTGGGTAGAACAGAACAAGTGTTGGAATAAATTAAACTCTCCAAGTGGGGTTGCCTCTGAAAAAGAAATGGGGAATTCACCCTGTGACCAGCCAGATCCAGGTACCTAACCCTCAAGGAGCTTTCACAGACCATAACCCACTCAATCCCAGAACTGCTTTTTGTGAGAGAATTACTAACCTGGCGAACACCATTCAGGGCCAAAACAGGGATCCTAGACTTGGATACCATGTGTACTCCACCCACTAAAAGCAGCAGAATGATGGAGAAAACGTTCCTTTGAGGAATTTGAGTCTACTAAGGAAAAGAATATTACAGAATAGGTTACTAATATGCTTTATTTTCATTGGTGTAGGAAAACGGTGCTATTTGCATTTTACATTTTGTTTTCTCTCCCTGGTTTTAAGAGTTATCCAGGTCTTCTCTTTTCAAATGAGATTGTCTCACCTAAGCAGAAGGTTCCTAAACAGAACATCTCTTCTTGACTTTTGTTTTAGAAAACCTAAACTCAATGAGGGAATTCCCTGTTAGGAAAAAAGAAGAGACAGTATCTTTGAGGGGTAAAGACTCTGCAAAGGGGTCTTCAACGGTAAGAAAAATAGGGAAAGAGGGAAGAGGACAGAAGTATGAAGTAACAAGAATTAGAATGGGAACCCAACCCACTCCCTACAGTTCCCCAGGGAAATAGCAGGTACAAAGAAGAATGCCTGGCCACATGATAAACCCAGAAAGGCTCATCCTTGGCTCTAGGGATCCTGGCCTCAGCAACTATTTTCATGTTTAGTATGAGCTCAACTGAGGCATCTGCCTCCAAGGAAACATCTGGGCTTGCACAATCAGCATACTGCTGGTGATAAGCGTAGACTGAAGTTCCAGAGAAGCCTTCTTAAAATCCTGCTACTTATAAGACTCTCCAGGATCCTTTTTTTTTTTTTTCAAATATGATTTTTTTTTTAATTGGAGTATAGCTGCTTTACAATATTGTGTTAGTCTCCAGGGTCTTTTGTAACATGGTTTGGTGAGAGGTGGGAAGAACACCAGCCCCAATCTAATAATTGATACTGACTTCACCATGAAGGGGAACTGGAGTCTGATTTAAATTTTACTTCAACATTAAAGAAATATGACATTTTTTCATGCTACATCACACCCGATACATCTATGCTTTGTAATGGTATAGACAATGGGGGTTAAAAAAGAAAAACCTGTTCAAACAGTTTGAAATGTAAAATGAAAGAAATGTAAAATTGTATATTTGTATTTGCATCTAATTTTATTAAATTCCACGCAGGGAACAACATGTGATATAGTCCCACTGATCTTAGTGATGTACTGAGCTCATCAGTTTTACCACTCTGCATCACCAACGGCTTTTGCAAATACATAGTCTCTCCCTCCAAAACACATAATACCATCTTTCAAATAGAATTTCCATTTGTTCTTGCTTCGATGAATCTGGAGGGAGAAAAACAGCCTAAATTAATTAAATTTAGAAGTTAAAGGATCATTTACATTTCTTTGCATATCCCATGGGATTATTCTGGCCCTAAATGGGAGTTCTTTATAAATAAGACCCTCCTCAAGATAGTGTATTCATTCATTCAGTTCCTATGTGTCAGGTATTGTTTTAGGCATTGGAGATCTATATTAGCTTTTTAAAGAGGAAAATATAGATATAATTTTTTAGAACAGGAAAAAAATTCCTGTCTTTGAAGAGGTTACATTTTAGTAAGGATGGGAGAAACAAACTTAATAAACACGTAAACTATACAGAATATTAAAAGGTGGTTAAGTGTTATGAAAAATAGGTCTGGAAAAGGAATATCACAAACACAGAGGTGGGGTTAGAATTTTAAATAGAAGAGTCAGGGTGGGCCTGACTTGTGAAGTAACATTTGAGCAAAGACTTAAAAAGAAGATATTGACTAGAGAGCATTCCAGACAAAGGGAACAGAAGTCCTGAGGAGGGGCATGCCTGGATTGCTCAAGAAAAGCAAAAATTCACTATGTCTGCAAAGGAATAAACAAGAGAGGATGTAGTTAATATTATCCGGAATGAAAAAATAGTGGTGTTTCATTTCTAAGAAGAAAGTCACAATAACGCACTGAGCAAGGTCTGAAAATACAACTTATAATCTATCAGATTCTATTAGCTATTCTTTGGATTCAGTAAATCAGCCTGATACAAAATTAAAACCAGAAAATCCTACTACCTTAAGAGGTAAGAAATCATACAATCATTGTTACTTCTGGGTAGACCACAAGTGACTATTTTAAAAATGTAGAAATATATGATCTGAAATCAAGGGTAAAAATTAAACCTAGGTGTTGATTGCAAATAGTCAAATCAAGGAAGAAAAGCCTGTGACTAGTATTTGGATGCATTTTGTGAAGCATAAGAAAATACAAAGGATAAACCCTCTATTTGTGTGGGGGGGAAATGGCCTGGCAACAGAAAATTTCTTTTCTGAGTTTGACTTCCAAATTTCCACTTGCACTTATCTTAAGTCTCGGGGAACACAACAGTGACAACAGAATCCTTAACAAAGATGATAAAATCTGGCCAGAATTAGGAAAAGAACAACGGTAGAAGCAGCAGCAACAACTCATCCCAGTAGCTTTATCTAGTGACTACATTATTCTAGAAATGCAACAATGGTTCAAAATTAGGAATTTACTAGTACAAACACTATATTACTAGACCTAAGGAGACAAATAATATAATCATCTTCAGTGATGTTGAAAAGCTTTTGATAAAACTCATGCATTATAGATTTTTTTCTTTTAAACTAAAATAAGAAAGACTATGCCCTACAAACATACACACACACACATACCCCTACCTCAACCCAAAAGCCGTGACTTACTGCTTAGTGCGGAAACCCTAAAAGTACTCCCGCTCAAGTCAGGACATAGACAAGAATACCCACTCTTAACCAACTTTTCACTCTAGAGTACTAGCCAATACAATTAGACGAGAAGAAGGAACTACAGAGATAAATATTGGAAGAGATGAACTAAATTTGCAGATGCAATGACTGGATGTCTGAAAAACCTAAGATAATCAATTTAAAATGACTAAATAAGAATTCAGTATTGATACAAAATTAATAAACTGAAATTCATTGCCTTCAAATACTGATATATAAGCAACAGTTAGAAGATATAAAGAGCCCGTTTACCACAGCGACAAAAGAGATAACATAATAAGGAAAAAATTTTTTTAAATACTTGATCTACTGGCACCATTCAATATATCCTCTTTGAAATATTTTCCTTACTTGGCTTCTAGAACATTCCTGGCTTTCCGCATGACTCTTTGGCCACTCCTTTGATTCCTCCTTCTCTCTCTTACCTCTCAATTTTAGAGTGTACCAGGACTCTTCTTTCTGTTGATATTCACTCTCTTGGTGATCTTATCTAATCTCATGGCTTTAAACATCATCTATATGCTGATGACTCTCCAAAATTATATCTCTAGCTCACACCTCTCCCTTAAACTCCAGATTCTCATTCAACTGCTTCAGCACCTCTTCATAAATGTCCAATAAACATCTCAAGCAAGTTTAAAACAAGGACACTATTATACTCTCCCCCAAACCTCACAGTCTTCTGCATCTCAGTGAGGAATGGCCACTCATTTTTCTCATTCAGGCCAGAAATCTTGGACACAATCCTTACACCTCCTACTCACACCTCATATCCAGATCCATCAGTAAATGTTAGTTCTACCTACAAAGCATATTCCAACCACTTCTACCACCTCCACTACTATTACTCTTGTCTAAGCCACCATCCTCTCTCACCTGGATTAGTATGTCTCATGACTAGTTTCCCTGTTTTCACCCTTGTCTTCCTCTTAGTCTACTCTAAACATGGTAGCCAGTCTACTTTTACTATGGCCCTACTAAAAACATAAACCAGATATCATTTCTATGCTCAAAACTTTCCAATGACTTCTCATCCAAAAAATAAAGTCCTTAAAATGGACTGTAAGATCCTGCTCTTCCCCTCACTTACTGCTCTGCTCTCCTCATTGTTCCCTGAACACACAGGTATTCGTCTACCTCAGGACTTATGTATTATTTACTGTTCCCTCTGTCTGAAATGATTACATCCAAATATCCTCATGGTTCATTCTCTTACCTCCATTTTTAAAAAAATTTTTTTTAATTTATTTGGTTGCACCAGGTCTTAGTTGTGGCAGGCGGGCTCATTAGTTGCACCTTGCCAACTCCTTAGTTGTGGCATGTGAACTCTTAGTTGTGGCATGCATGTGGGATCTAGTTCCCTGACCAGGGATCAAACCCAGGCCCCCTGCACTGGGAGCACGGAGTCTTAACCACTGCGCCACCAAGGAAGTCCCCTCTCTTACCTCCTTTTGATCTTTACCCAATCACATTCTCAGTAAGGCCTCCCCTGGACATCACATCCAAAACTGCAACCTACCTCTCCTTAACATCACTAAAATACTAAATTCTATTAATTCAATGTTAATTAATTACAAGCTATTGCCCACAATGCAGTACCACAAAGAATACTATATCCATAATAGTCTAGAAAATTATTTGTGACTCTAAGAAATGCATATATAATCTAGTGTCTAAACAGCACAATACACTGTTTATACAACACAATACACTGTTTATAAGAATCTAAAAGAACTTTCAAACCAAGACCAGTCCCTTTTCTATTACCTATTCCTTCTTATGCTTATGTTTACCAGCATCTAAATTGCCATTTTCTATCTATAAAAAATGTTATAGGAGAGAAAATTATCTTATTTTTAGAGAAAAGGATTCATTTTTTACAGCAATTCAAAGTACCATCCTCCATCTCCCCTGAGTATATTGAAATTGTTACTGAAAACAAGTCAAAGATGTAAATATGCATTAGTCATCAGGGAAATGCGAATCAAAACCACGAGATACCACTTCACACCCACTAGGATGGCTAGAATCAAAAAGTCAGATAACAAGTGTTAGTGAGAATGTAAAGCAATCTAAACCATCATACACTGCTGATGGGAATGAAAAATGGTACAGCCACCTTGGAAAACAGTCTGGTAGTGCCTCAAATCATTACCATATGACCCAGGAATTCCACTCCTAGGTATTTACCAAGAGAAATGAAAATATATATTCACAAAAAACTTGTACATGAATATTTATAGCAGAATTCTTCATAACAGCCAAAAGGTGGAAACAACTCAAATATCACTCAACAGATGAATGGATAAACAAAATGCGGTATATCCATTCAATGGACTAGTATTCATCAATAAAAAGGAATGAAGAACTGTTACAAGCTATAATATGGATGAATCTTGAAACACGGTGTGAAATAAATGAAACCAGTCATAAAAGACCACATATTATATGATTCCTTTCATATGAAACTCCAGAATAGGGAAATCTACAATGATGGAAAGTACATTAGTAGTTCCTTACTACTGGGGATGGGAGAAAGGGGGCAATATGGGAGTAAGAACTAAAGGGTATGGGCTTTCTTTCTGAGGTGATAAAAATTTTCTAAAATTGTGTTAATGGTTACACATATCCATAAATATACTAAAACCACTGAATTGTACACTTTAAATAGGTGAAGTGTATAGTATGTGAATTATATCTCAAAGCTGCTAAAAAATGTAAATATGAATAAGTTAAGAACACAAAACTGACTACATAATCACAGTTATAGTGTTTAAAAACAAATTTAAGCTGTATTATATTTTAGTTGCTAAAGTTCAATTGCTACTAACCTAATTTTTAGGCTTGAAACCTGATAGACACCTTTAACTCTCCCTTGTCAATCATTCTCTCATGACCAACTAATCACCAAGTACCAATGATACTTCTTAAATTTTATTGAAGTACAGTTGATTTACAATGTTGTGTTCATTTCTTCTGTACAGCAAAGTGACTCAGTTATACACACACACACACACACATATTCTTTTTCATATTCTTTTCCATTATGGTTTGTCACAGGATATTGAATATGGTTCCCTGTGCTATACAATAGGATCCTGTTGTATAATATTATATTATTATAATATATATATTATATTATATATATAACTGCAAACTCCCAATCCTTCCCTCCCCTACTCTCCCTCCCACTTGTCAACCACAAGTCTGCTCTCTGTAACTATGAGTCTATTTTCGTTTCATAGATATAGTGATTCGTGTCATATTTTAGATTCCATATATAAGTGATATCGTGTGGTATTTCTTTCTCTTTCTGACTTACTTCACTTAGTATGATAATCTCTAGGTCCATCCATGTTGCTGCAAATGGCATTATTTCATTCTTTTTTATGGCTCAGTAATATTCCACTGTATATATATACCACATCTCCATTCATCTGTCGATGGACATTTAGGTTGTTTCCATGTCTTGGCAATGGTAAATAGTGCTGCTATGAACATGGGGAGGGGTGCATGTGAATTAGTTTTGTTTGGGTATATGCCCAGGAGTGGGATTACTGGATCATATGGCAACTTTATTTGTAGTTTTTTGAGGAACTTCCATACTGTTTTCCATAGTGGCTGCACCAATTTACATTCCCACCAACAGTGTAGGAGGGTTCCCTTTTCTCCACACCTTCTCCAGCATTTGTTATTTGTAGACTTTTTAATGATGGCTATTCTGATCAGTGTGAGGTGGTACCTCACTGTAGTTTTAATTTCCATTTCTCTAATAATTAGCAATGTTGAGCATCTTTTCACATGTCTATTGGCCATCTGCATATCTTCTTTGGAGAAGTGTCTATTTAGGTCTTCTGCCCACTTTTGGATTGGCTTGTTTGTTTTTTTGTTGTTGAGTTGTATGAACTGTTTGTATATTTTGGAAATTAAGCCCTCGTCAGTCACATCATTTGCAAATATCTTCTCCCAGTCTGTAGGTTGTCTTTTCGTTTATTTTTTTTTACTTAATTTTATTTTTTTTTATTGAAGTATAGTTGACTTACAATGTTGTGCCAATCTCTGCTGTACAGCAAAGTGACTCAGTTATACACATATAGGCATTCTTTTTTTTTTAATTCTTTTCCATTGTGGTTTATCACAGGATATTGAATATAGTTCGCTGTGCTATACAGTAGGACCTTTTTGTTTATCTTTTCATTTTATTTATGGTTTCCTTTGCTGTGCAAAAGCTCGTAAGTTTGATTAGGTCCCACCTGTTTATTTTTGCTTTTATGTCTATTGCCTTGGGAGACTGGCCTAAGAAAACATTGGTACAATTTATGTCAGAGAATGTTTTGCCTATGTTCTCTTCTAGGAGTTTTATGGTGTCTTGTCTTATATTCAGGCCTTTGAGCCATTTTGAGTTTATTTTTTGTGTATGGTGTGAGGGTGTGCTCTAACTTCATTGACTTACATGTGGCTGTCCAACTTTCCCAACGCCACCTGCTGAAGAGACTGTCTTTTCCTCAGTGTATATTCTACCAAACATACAAAGAACTTATACCAATCCCTCTCAAACTCTTCCAAAAGATTAAAGAGGAAGGAACTCTCCCAAAAATATTTCATGAAGCCACCATCACCCTGATACCAAAACCAGACAAAGACAACTACCAAAAAAGAAAATTACAGGCCAATATCTCTGATGAATATAGATGCAAAAATTCTCAACAAAATATTAGCAAACTGAATCCAACAACACATAAAAAAGGTCATATACCATGACCAAGCTGGATTCATGCCAGGGTCACAAGGATGGTTCAACATTCACAAATCAATCAATGTGATACACCCCATCAACAAAAAAAAAGGACAAAAACCACATGATCACCTCAATAGATGCAGAAAAAGCATCTGGTAAAATTCAACACCCACTCATGATAAAAAACCCTTAGGATAGTGGTATAGAGGGAACATATCTCAACATACTAAAAGCAATTTATGACAAACCCACAGCCAATATAATACTCAAAGGTGAAAAGCTAAAAGCCTTCCCACTAATATCTGGAACAAGACAAGAATGCCCACTCTCACCACTTCTCTTCAACATAGTATTGGAAGTCCAATGATTCTTCCACCATAATCTCTAACTCTTCCATCCTTAATCTGGGCTCTGTTACTTTATGTACTATCCCTGTTCTTCTTACTATTTGCCTCTTCCAAATTAGCAAACAATGCCAGTTTTTAAACCCAATTACAATTTTCTCAATATCATCCTCATAAGGTTAATGTCCATCAAATCAAGTTTGAACTTCCCCTACCAGGATTCTGGATTTTCCAATCTGCTCCCACCTCTGTCCACCACCCAGCCTCATTTCCTAACACATTCAAAAGGAAAACACCTCATTCAAGGCAGAGCTGTCTCTTCACTGTCCCTTATAAATTCTACATGCATTCATTTCTCTGCCTTTTATCAGGCTACTCTACTCTGAATGCCTACTCTCCACACTTATCTATATCCTACAAATAATTCAAGATCTATTTCAAAGCCCCACATCACCCATGAAGGATTTGTGGAGAACTCCAACTACAAACGATTTCTTGCATTTCCTAGCCCCTTTTAGGACTAACTGTCTGTGCCACTTATCATAGCATTTGATTTACATGCCACTCATCTTAGCATTTGATTTATATGCCATGTATTTTAGTATTTGATCTACCTGTCACATATTTTAGCTTTTGATTTACCTACTATCTTATTGTATGCCATTCTATTATTCCATACAGAAACACCTTTCTTCAATAAGACTATCACCTCCATAAGACAAGGCCTATCACTTTTTTGGTATCACCAAGACCACACAGCACAGTGTTAGACCCAAAATACCCTCCCAAATTTATAGAATTACTTAGCTATTTTGAGATTAATTTAACTGAACAGTAACTGATCATCACATTTCCCATTATTTTGCTTATTTTCTACTATAAATGCAATTAATAAACCTAAAGTCTAAAAGGTGAATACAGTACCTTTTCATACTGACAGACAATTACATTATCTGTGTCAAACAGGTCCGGCACATCCTGCTCACTAACATCATCCCCAGAATTTAAAGGGTCCTAAAGATGAAAGATACTCACATTAATGAATTTCATGATGCTTTGAATTTTTTAAAGACAGAGGGACATATTCTCTCCCTCCAAGGACACAGAATAGTACTGTATTTAAAAGTCAAACAGCCTGAGTTTGAATCCCAACTTAGTCACTCAATAACCACAAGACTGACCTTTGGCAAGCTACTAAAACTCCTTGTATCTCAGTTTTCTCATCTGCAAAATGAGGACAGTAATAAGACTCATAAAACCCATAAGGCAGTGGTAATATTAAATAACAAAAGGCAGTAAGATTTAGTATGGTATCTGGCACATATGTACGGCACCATAAATGATAGTTAATACATACCACTTACATGCTTCTTAATTATCACATTCCACAAAGATTTCACGGCATTTATTAGGATTAGAGCAGATATGATATGCTTCTACCCGAGCTGCCCTCTTTACCTCCACTCCCATCCATTAAACCTCTCACTACCCTCTAGTTAAGACCAACAAATATAGTAGCTGATTCCTAAATACTTAATACTGAGTTAAATTACAGTTTAAGATTAAAAGTTTAAATACTAGATACAAATAAGTCTCATTTTAAAGACAAAAGACAGGATTAACCTTAATTGTTATTCCTCTTGGTTCCAAAGTATATTAAAGTACAAATGCTATAAATTTTAAAAAGTTTCAGCTCAAAAATAATCCTTACCTCTTCCACAAGGTCTACTTGAGGGTCTTCATTATCACTACTGTTGGCCATTGAATCTTCATTTGATATACTGCTGGCTTCTTCAAGTACCTTCAGGTCTCCTGCATCAGTAATCCCTAGAAATTTGTTCTCATCTACATCTCCTGTACTTCCTATTTCATCATTGGAAGCTGTATCTCCAGTTCCATCTATTTGAATTATCTCATTAATATCATCATCAGTTACCTGAAGGCTTAAATCCATCTGAGAATTAGAATCCTAAAAAGAGAAATAAATGCAATAAAGTTTTTTCCTGTCAAACAAGGTATATAAAACATTGGATCACACAAAATATAAAATTACTTAAACAGTTCACAAGTGGCCTCTGAAAACATATTTCTTCCCTGTCAGATGATATTCCCTAATTTTGAATTTTGGAACACCCCTAGCATTTCTATATAAGATGGGAATAACTTTTAAGTTGTAAATAAAGTAAACCCACTTACAGTCATACATAGACAGCAAATCAGTTGACTGTTTTCAGATAATATTTACCAGTTTTTATAAATACTATCTTAAATTTATATACCTCTTAGGTTTTAACTATTTTATTTTAAACAATAATTCAATGAAGTAGAAAGGACAAGTGACATCATGCTCAATGGATAAATAAAAAATATAAAGGATTGTACTAACTAGAATAAGCCAAATACAAAAGGACAAATATAAATCAAAACTGACAGAACTGAAAAGATTAACAGACAAATTCACAAACATAGCTGGAGAATTCAACATTCTTCTTACTAATCAATAAAAAAAGCAGACTGAAATTCAGTAAGAATGTAGAAGAACTGAACAACACAATCAACCAGCATAACCTAATTGGCATTTATAGAATACTCCACCCCCAAATAGCCAAATGCACATTCTTTTCAAGAGCACACAGAATGTTTACCAAGATGGACCATATTCTGGATCATAAAACAAATCTTGGCAAATTTCACACATACAAAGTATGTTCTCTTAGCACAAAGGAATTAAACCAGAAATCAGTAACAGAAAAATCTGGAAAATCCTCAAATATTTACAAATTAAACAACGCATTTTTAAATACGCATGGGTCAAAGAAGAAGTCACAAGGGAAATTAAAACATAATTTTAATTGAATGCAAACAAAAACATTACATTTCAAAACCTGAGATGTAGCTAAAGCAGTGCCTAGAGGGAATTTATAGCATTGCATGACTATATAAGAAAAGAAGCAAGTCTCAATCAGTGGCCTAAAATTCTACCTTAAGAAACTAAAAAAGAGAAGACCAAATTAAGCTCATAGCAAATAAGGAAATAAAGATAAAAAGAAAAATACATGAAACTGAGAACGGAAAAAGTCAATTAGACCAAAAGTTCATTCCTTGAAAAGATGAATAAAAATGAAAAAACGTAGCCAGACTAACAAAAAGAGAAAAGAAACGATATTACTAATTAAGGATAGGGTGTCACCATAGATCCCCAAAACATTAAAAGGATAAGGAAACTGTTTTAGATCATTTGGGCTGCTATAACAAAATACCATAAACTAGGTAGCTTATTAACAATGGAAATTTATTTTTCACAATTCTGGAGGCTGAGAAGCCTGAGATCAAGGCACCAGCAGATTTGGTATCTGGTAGAGCCCACTTTCTGGTTCACAGACGATGGCTTCTCACTGTGTCCTCATATGGCAGAGGGGCTAGGGAGCCCTGTGGGGTCTCTTATAAGGTAACTAATCCCATTAATTGAAGACTCCATCCTCATGACCTAATCGCCTCCCAAAGGCCCCACCTCCTAATTACCATCACCTTTTGGGGGTTAGGATTTCAACATATTAATTTGGGGATTACATAAACATTCAGACTGATGTAAGGCAATTTACAAAAATTGTATGGCTGTATAGTAGCAATAAACAATTGGAAACTGAAATTAAATAACAGCACTATTTAAAGCAGCAAGAGAAAAGCAACTCATCACATACAAGGGATCCTCGGTAAGATCACAAGCAGATTTCTCACCAGAAACTTTGAAAACAAAAAGGCAGTGGTATGACATATATTTAAAGTGCTGAGGGACTTCCTTGGTGGTCCAGTGGTTAAGATTCCACGCTTCCAATGCAGGGGGCATGGGTTCGATCCCTGGTCAGGGAACTAGGATCTCACGTGCCATGTGGTGTGGCCAAAGAAAAAGAAAAAATAATGAAGTGGTGAAAGAAAAGACTAAACTAGGAATTCTATATCTGGGAAACTGTCCTGCAAATAAGGCATTTCCAGATAAAAGCTGAAGGAGTTTATTACTACTAGGTCTACCCTACAATAAATACTAAAGGGAGTCCTTTAAATCGGCATGAAAGGAAGCTAGACAGTAATCTGAAGCCACACAAAAATATAAAGTTCTCTGGTAAAGATAAATACAACGACAAATATAAAAACCAGTATTATCATAATTTTGGTTTGTTAACTGTACTTTTTAGTCCTCTATGAGATTTAAGAGATAAGAGCATTAAGAAACTATAATTATAAATCTATATCGAGTACACAATATATAAAGACATAATTTGGGACATCAGTAATATAAAGTGGGGGAGGGTAGAGCTGAAAAGAAGCAGAGTTTTTATATGAAATTAAAGGTGAGTTGGTATCAGTTCAAAATAGATTATTACAACTTTAAGATGCTATAAGTAATCTCCATGATAACCACAAAGAAAATATCTATAGAGAACACACAAAAGGAAATGAGAAAACAATCAAAATGTGTCATTACAAAAAAACTACACACAAAAGAATGTAATAAGGGAGGAAATAAGGGAGAAAATAAGGGACAAGAAAGCTAAAAGACATACAGAAAACAAAATAGCAAGAGTAACCTCTCCCCTATTAGTAATTACTTTAAACGTAAATGGATTAAACTCCCTAACCAAAAGCAACAGACTGGCAAAATGGATAAACAGTATCCAGTTACATGCTGTCTACCAGAGACTCACCTTAAGTCTAAGGACACACAAAGTTGAAAGTAAAATGATGGAAAAAGATATTCCATGCAAATAGTAACCACAAGAGTTGGGGAAACTATGCTAATAACAGACAAAATAGACTTTAATTCAAACACTGTTACAAGAAACAAAAAAAAATTACATAATGATAAAAGAATTAATTCACCAAGAAGATATAACAATTACAAATATATATGCACTAAACATCAGAGCTCCTAAATATATGCAACAAAAAGGGAGAAACAACTCTGCAGTAATAGTAGGAAACTTTAATACTCCACTTTCAATAATGAATAGAACCACCAGACACAATATCAATAAGGAAATAAAGAACTTGAGCATGACAGACTAACTGTACCTAACAAACATATACAAAACATGCAAAATAGCAGGATACACATTTTTCTCAAGTACACACAGAACGTTCTCCAGGATAGGCCATAAATTAGGCCACAAAACAAATCTTAGTATTTAAAAGGACTGAAATCATACAAAGTATCTTTTCTGATCACAATGGAATGAAACCAGAAATTAACAGCAGAAGGAAAACTGGAAAATCCACAAGATGTAGAAGTTAAACAACAGTCTCAAAAAAAAAAAAATCAATGGGTCAAAGAAGAAACAACAACAAAAAATCTTTTGTCAAAAGATAAAAAAAAATCTCGAGACAAATGAAAACACAGCATACCAAAACATATGGGATTCTGCAAACGAAGTGCTAAGAGAGAAATTTATAGCTGTAAATGCTTATATTAAAAAAGGAGAAAGATCTCAAATTAACGACCTTAAGGAACTAGAAGAAGAACAAATAAAGCCAAAGCTAGTAGAAGGAAGGAAATAATAGCAATTAGGGCATAGATAAAGTAAAGAATAGAAAAACAGTAGAGAAACTAAACAAAACCAAAAAAGATCAATAAAATTTATAATCCTTTGGCTAGACTGATGAAGAAAAAAAGAGAGAAGACTCAAATAACTAAAATCAGAAATAAAGAAACTTTACTAGTGATTTTACAGGAATAAAAAGAATTATAAGACTAACTGTATGTCAACAAATTGGATAACCTAGATGAAATGAACTAATTCCTAAAAACACAAAACCTACCAAGACTGAATCATGAAGAAAGAGAAAATATTAATAGACTTATAACCAGTAATGAGATTCAATTAGTCATCAAAAACCTCTCAACAAAGAAACGCCCAGGACCAGATGGCTTCACTAAAGAATTCTACCAAACACTCAAAGAATTAACACCAATCCTCAAAAATCTTCAACAAGGGAATTATCTGGCAGTCCAGTGGCTAAGACTTTGCACTCTCACTGTGAGGGCCCAGGTTCAGTCCCTGGTCAGGGAACTAAGATCCCACAAGCCACACAACATGGCCAAAAAAAAAAAAAAAAAATCCTCAACAAAATACTAACAGAATTCAACAGCACATTAAAAGGATCATACACCATGACCAAATGAGATTTATTCCTGAAATGCAAAAGTGGGTCAACATATGAAAAATCAATGTAATACAACACATTAACACATTGAAGAGGGGAAAAAACGACAGTCACCTAAACTAATGCAAAAAAAGCATTTGACAAAATTCAACACCCTTTCATGATTTAAAAATAAAAACAAACACTCAAACTAGGAATAGAAAGAAATTACCTCAACATAATAAAATTGACCTATGAGAAGCTCTCAGCTAACAGCATATTCAATGGTGAAAACTGAAAGCTTTTCCTCTAAAATCAGGAACAAGGCATGGATGCCCACTCTTGCCACTTCTATTCAACATAGTACTAGATGTCCTAGCTAGGGCAATTAAGCAAGATAAAGAAATAAAAGGCATCCGAATTAAAAAGGAAGTAGTAAAACTGGCTCTGTTTGCAGATGACATAATGTTCTATGTACAAAACCCCCAAAATTCCACACACACACAAAAATGTTAGAACTAATGAATTCAGCAAAATGTACAAAATACAAAACAACATACAAAAATCAGCTGCATTTCTATACACTAACAATTAACAACCTGAAAACAAAGTTAAGAAAGCAATTCCATTTACAAAACCACCAAACAGAATACTTAGGAGTAAACATAACCAAGGAGGAAAAAGACTTGTTCACTAAAAACTACAAAACATTGCCAAAAGGAGTTAAAAATGATACAAATAAATGGGAAGACATTCCATGTTTATGGATTAGAAGAGTTAATATTATTAAAATGTTGATACTACCCAAAGACAACTAAGATTCACTGCAATCCCTACCAAAATCCAAATGACATTTTTGGTGCGAATGGAATAGTAAAGCATCTTGAATTTCATATGGAATCTCAAGGGACCCTGAATAACCAAAACAATCTTGAAAAAGAAAACACAAGTTGGAGGTCCCATTCATCCTGATTTCAAAGCTTGCTACAAAACTACAGTAGTCAAAACAGTGTATTTGCATAAAGACAGACAAAAGACCAATAGAACAGAGAGACCAGAAATAAACTCTCACATATATGGTCAAATGATCTTCTACAAAAGTGACAAGACCATTCAACAGGGAAAGGACAATCTTTTCAACAAATGCTAAGAAAACTAGATATCCACATGCAAATGAATGAAGTTGGTCCCCTACCTTACACCATATACAAAAATTAACTCAAAATGGATTAAAAAGTTAAACGTAAGAGCTAAAACTACAAAACTCTTAGGAAAAAAATCATAGAGGAGAATCTTCATAACACTGAATTTGGGAATAATTTCTTAGATATGATACCAAAAGCATAGGCAAAAAAAAAAAAAGATAAAATGGACTTCATCAAAATTAAAACCTTTGTGCATCAAAGGACACTATCAACAAAGTGAAAAGGTAACCCACAAAATGGGAGAAAATATTTGCAAATCATATATCTGATGAGTTAATATCCAGAATATATTTTAAAACGCGTACACTCAACAACAAAATGAAAAACTTGATTTAAAAATGCGCAAAGAACTTAGACATTTCTCCAAAGAAAATATACAAATGGCAATAAGCACATGAAAAGATGTTCAGTATCACTAATCATTAGGGAAATGCAAATCCAAACCACAATAAGATACCACCTCATACCCATTAGGATGGCTATTATCAAAGAAAAAAAACAAACAGAAAATAAGTGTTGGTGAGAATGTGGAGAAATTGTGTGCTGCTGGTGGGAATGTAAAATGGTGAAGCTGCTATGGAACACTACAGTAGTTCCTTAAAAAATTATAAACAGAATTGTCATATGACCCAGCACCATATGTGGCTATATATTTGAAAGCAGGGAATCAAGGAGACATTTGTATACCCAAGTTTATAGTAGCATTAGACACAACTGTCAAAAGGTATAAGCAATCCAAGTGTTCATGGATGGATGAATGAATTAACAAAATACAGTATATACACACAATGGAATGTTATTTAAGCATAAAAAGGAAGAAAATTCTAATATATGCTACAACATGGATGAACATGAGACATTATGCTAAGTGAAAAGGGACACAAAAGGACAAATACTATTTGACCTCCTGCTTTGAGATACCTATAGTCAAATTCATAGAGACAGAAAGTAGAATGGTAGCTGCCAGGGGCTGGGGGAAGATACAAATGGGGAGTTATTGTTCAATGGGTACAGAATTTCAATTTGGGAAAATAAAAAATGTTCCAGAGATGGATGGTGAGGACTGTTGCACAAGAATGTGACTGCACCTAATGCCACTGAACTGTACGGTAAAAAATGGTTAAAAGGTAAATTTTTACAATAGACAAAATCAATGGTGTAAACTGTCGAGTATGTGGTAAAACTGATAAAGAGTGCTGGTGGCAGGAAAAATTGCACAACCTCTTGAAACTATTGTGGCAATGTACTTGAAGAACCACGGAAATTTTTAGCATTTTTCCTCAATAATCCTATCTTTGAAAATAATATTTTTAAAATTAATGCAAATGAAGCTTAAAATATAAATAACGTTGTGCTTTATGGTGTGTATTATTATTTATGACAGCACCCAAAACCATGAAACACTTAGATAAAAATAGAATATGTGCAATATATGTATGTTGAGAACTATAAAACTTTAAAAGTCAAAGACCTAAATAAAAAATGTAGCAATAAATTGGAACACTCATTGTGAAGATGTCAATTCTCCCCTTGTTGATCTATAGATCCAACAAAACCCATATCAGAATCCCAGCAGCTTTTTTTGTAAAAAATGACAAGCTCATTCTAACATTTATATGGAAAAGCAAAGAATTAGAATAACCAAAATAACTTTGAAAAAGAATAAAGTTAAGAAACTCGGGGCTTCCCTGGTGGCGCAGTGGTTGAGAATCTGCCCGCCAATGCAGGGGACATGGGTTCGAGCCCTGGTCTGGGAGGATCCCACATGCCGCAGAGCAACTAGGCCCATGAGCCACAACTACTGAGCCTGCACAACTGGAGCCTGTGCTCCGCGACGAGAGAGGCCACGACAGTGAGAGGCCCGCGCACCACGATGAAGAGTGGCCCCCACTTGCCACAACTAGAGAAAGCCCTCGCACAGAAACGAAGACCCAACACAGCAAAAATAAATTAATTAATTAATAAACTCCTACCCCCAACATCTTCTTTAAAAAAAAACAAACAAGAAACTCATACTCTCTGATGTCCAGACTTACTACAAAGCTGACATAATCAAGACAGTGTGGTGCTAGTGAAAAGATGAATTAATGAAACAGAGTGGAAGTCCAGATATAAACCAACATACATTATGATAACTGATTTTCATTAAAGGTGAACGTGCTTTAAACACTCAATGTGATTTAGGCAACTTAATGGAGACAGGGTAGTCTTTTTAACAAATAATGCTAAAACAACTGAATATCCATATGCAAAAAAAAAAAAAACCTAAACCCTAACCTTGCACCATACACAAAAATTAACTCAAAAACGGATCACAGTCCTAAATGTAAAATCCATAAAGTTTTTAGAAGCATTCAATGATCTTCACAACCTTTGGTTAGATAAGACACATTAGCAGAAATCAAAAGGAAAAACGAATAAATTAGACTTCATCAAAATCACAAACTTCTCCTCTCCTAAAGAGAGCATTAAATAGCAAGGACATGAAGCAACTACAACTCTTACCCATTGGTAGCAGAAATTTGCATTCCACCATACACTGCTGCTGGGAATACAGCCACTTTGGAAATGAGTTTGGCAGCTTCTTATAAGCATACAGGTATCATATGACCTAGAAATCCCACTCCTACGTATTTACTCAAAAGTAAAGAAAACCTAAGTCCACACCAAAAAGTTAGGAAGGGAGGGAGCGAGAGAGAGAGGAAGGGAGGAAACCCACAAACCCACACATGAATGTTTTTAGGGGATTCATTCACAAATGCCCAAACTGGAAACATCCAAATGTCCAAATGGTGAATGGATAAACAAATTGTGGCACAATGGAATATACTAATATATGCAAAAACATGAATGAATTGTGAATATATCATATTAAAGTTACATAATGCATGATTCCATTTGTTTGACATTCTGAAAAAGGCAAGCCTATACCAAAAGAAAACACATCAGTGAGTGCCAGGGACCAGGTGTGAAGGGAGGGTATTGGCTACACAGGGGCCTAAGAGACCTCTTTGGGGTGATGGAAATGTTCTGTATCTCAACTGTGATACTGGTTATATAACTCCAAGTGTTTTGTCAAAATTCATATGTACATCTAAAAACTGTATACCTAAATAAAGGTGAACTTTACTGTATGTAGGTACTACCCCAATAAATCTGTGTGAAAAGTAAATTATGGTAAGGTTAGTCCTGGGCCTAAATCACATGTTGGAATTGGCTTTTCATGTTAATAGCAACAAGTACTGAAAACCTTAAACCGCAAGATCTTTTGTTACAAAATGAATCAGCGCTCCCATGGTACTTTACCAGATTAGTATAAGCTTATTAAGGAATATTAAAGATTCCAGGACTCTTGTAATTGAATTCACGTAGCATCATCTTATTTTACCTATATCAGTGAGGTCCTCTTTATTCTGGGAAAGGAGTAAGATTACAAATCCAAATTTAATATCAATAACTGCAAAAGAGTTTCGTCACTTTCAACTTCTTTCTTCAGAAGCACTTCCACCAAGCATGAGAAAGTTCATATGGTTATCTGACTCCAATCTCCTTTTCCAAGGTGGTAGTTTAACCAAAATAGCAGGCAGTTTTGCAGCAACATCCATAATTGATACCGCAGGCCCATGAACAGAAAGATTTAAGCCTTTCATATGGCAAACATCCACTACATAGATCAATGAAATCCTCCAAGTCAAATTGTTATTAGGAGGTTTCCACTGTCTCTCAACAATAGTTAATGTCTCCCCAAGGATCAATTAAGGGCTTCAAGTACTGTCCTTTGAAAAGCCATAAAAATTTGCATAAAAAAGAATAGAACATTTTCCCCACACTTTTTGACAAATGTCTTGGAAAAGATAATGACTGGAAATTAAATTGGAAATCATTAAATCAATTTAAATCATTAAATTGGAAAATTTAATAATTCAATTAAATTCTAATGCATTTGAGTGTCACGGCAGCCGACAAAACTTCTTTTAGAATTATTGGCTGGGTCTCAGCACTAAGGTATGCCATGTGCTGAAAAAGACATTGAAATGCTCTCTCCACTGAAGCAGCAAAACCATGTGTTGCCAAGCATCTCAGGGGCTCCATCAGTACAGAGAGTACCAAATTCTGTTAATCTATAAAAACTTCATTATTACAAAGATGTCAGTTTCCAGTTTCAAAAAAAGGTCTCACAACACAGGAATTTTTTACTGTGCCAATGTGCAAATATGATTAAAATCAGATGTCGGCTGCCCTGAGAAGTACTGGTATTTTTATCCTGCTGAATGTTAAGGAAAAGTCACTGCTGATTCTTCTATGAGTTCTGGCTGAACGTGAAGAAATGTCAACAGTTCTAGTGCAGATGACGTCATCTGACAGAAGCACTGCTTTAGTTTTCTTTCTCTGCTCTAAACAAACCAGCTCAATGATTTCCAAGATTCTCAGCTTCACCCAAGGTCTTTTCAATTGCATACAGCTTCTGTGGCTGGGCAGTACAATGAGCAAATGCATAGGACGCTTCAAGATAAAGCTTTATTTGCCAAATACAGCTTCCAACCTTTTCAACTTAAGCTTTCCCCTAATGAAAGGACAATATTTTTCTAATGGTTGGTAAGGACTGATACAACTTCATATGCATATGTGGGAATAAAGATAAAACAGGAGAAGCCTAAGCTATAACATATTTTCTCTTCACATTTTCAAACTAAACTATGTGAAATTCAGTTGCCTATAATCATAATGGAAGGGTACATCTTTAATTCTTAACAGAAACTTAATCCAGCTATCTCCCACAACATAATGGCAATAATGATTATATATTACCTAACCATGTACAGTAGCATCCCATGCCACTCTACTCTTATTTGGGATGAAATATACCTCAACATATTCTGACAAATACAAAAAAAAAGTATCTTGTTAAATTGGCTTTTTTCCTCTAAAGAAATAAAAATGTCATGTATCTTGTTAAATTGGTTTTTTTCCTCTAAAGAAATAAAAATGTCACATACCTGGTTTAAAAATCTGATTTAGAGATATTCATTTAGAAGTAGCATACAGTGACTCAAAAAAATATGTGCTCAATTAACTGAATCATGAATTCAAATAACTATTGGTATGATATTTTATCTTTTAGAAGAGTATCAGAATGGATTGGAAAATAAAAGCTCTTAAAGTTATATATTCTCTAATCCCCTCACTCCATCCATTTTTCATTCATAAATTGATATTTAGCTAGATCAGTCGTTCTTAATCTTAACTATGTATTACAATCACCTCAGAAAACTCCAACAATAGTAAGTGGACCCCACTCCAGACCAATTAGATCCATATCCCTTGGGGCGGACTTGAACATTTTTTTAATGCCCCAATAATTCTAATATTTAGCCAGAGTTGAGAACTATTGAGCCAAGTAAACTAGTCATAGATCCTCTTCTTTTAAAGAGAATATATATATGAATATATATATGTGTGTGTATGTGTGTGTGTATTCTTAGGTGTTGGGTATACAAAGATTAATAAAATGTACCTCTCAATGCACACAGGACATTTTAATGCATCTCTTAACTACATTATGACAGATACATACATAAGGTGCTATGATAACACAGAAGAGATACATCCAACCTAATAATGAAAGGGGAGAGGGCAGATAGAAAGGTATTAAGTAAGATTTCTGGCGGAAGTAATAAATGGGTAAGTAGGAATTAACTTTGTTGTTTCCTGCCTCTCTTTGCTTTTGTTATCCCCTCTGCTTTGTGCCTGGCTTTTCTGCCGCCATCCTTTCTTGCGGTTAACACAGATCATTGCTCACAGTTTGTTGTTACCAATAAAGTAGTAGGCATGAAATAAAGAGCAAATAAGAAACTCTGGCCAAAAAAGAACATGGAGGTCCTCATATGCCACATTAAGAATACTGACCTAAAAAAAAACAGACTGCCAGATATTTCTCAGGCAAAGATAGGTTTATTCAGGATCAGCAGAAATGTGGGGTGTGCAACCATGGCGAGCCACATGCAAGTCCCCTCGAAGGAAGAAAGCTTATATAGAGAAGAAAAGGAAGTTGGGAGGGCTACAGTAAACAGAGTCCACAGCTCTTCATTGGTTAAGTTGTTGTCAGGATAGAAGCAGAGTCTTCTAGTTGAGCTCTGCTATTGTCACAGGGCATGAGAGTGCCCCCCTCAGGTCTCCCAACTCTATTTAATTGAGATTTCTGTTTATTAATTTTTTTTTCAAGGAGCTTAAATTTTATCCTGTAGCTGATAGGCAGTCAGCAACATGTTAAGCAGGCTGCATGCTGAGTAAATCTATGGTAGCCATGAGGAGCAGAGGTCATAGCTAATACTCACTGAGCTCTTACCATCTGCTAGGCAGTATACCGCTGAGCACTTCACACTGATTATCTCACATAATCCTCCCACCACCACAATTCTATGGTAGCTACTATTATCTTTATTTTACAAACGAGGAAGTAGTAGCTTGCCCAAGTCATGTAGTTATTAAGGGATAGAGAAGGAATTCAAAACATTTCTGATCCCTGAAGCCTTTAACCTCTAGGATAGATGGATTGGAAGGAGTGGAGTAAGAACCAGCAGAGACTACAGGCTAATAAATTAGTTAGAAACTATATTGTCCCAATTGAGAGACAATTAGGGCAATGGCAGTAGGGATGGAGAAGAGGAAAGATTCCAGAAATATTTGGTTTTAAAAGTTGTCAAAAGTTATATGATTCAGCCTTTAAAAGGAATGAAATTCCCATATATGCTACATGAATGACCCTTGAAAATGTGCTAAGCAAACTAAGCCAGTCACAAAAGTACAAATATTGTATGATACCACTCACGAGGTACCTAGTAGTAGTCAAATTTATAGAAACAAAAAGTAGAAGTTACCAGGAGCTGAATGGAGGGGATAATGGGGAGTTATTGTTTAATGGGTACAGAATTTCAGTTTGGGATGATTAGAAAGTTCTAGAGATGGATAGTAGTGATGGTTGCACAATAATGTGAACATGCTTAATGCCATTGAACTGTACACCTAAAAATGGTTAAAATGGTAAATTTTATGTTATACCGAGGTCCCTTGAACAACATGGGTTTGAAATGCGCAGGTCCATTTATACGTGGATTGTTTTCAATAAATACATACTACAAGGTCTGTGACTGGTTGAATCCGTGGATGCGGAGTCACGGATACAGAGGGTTAACTATAAAGTCAGACGCAGATTTTTGACTGCGTGGAGCTCAGTGTCCCTAACCCTTGCACTGCTCAAGGGTCCACTGTATATACTTTACAAATTTTTTTTTCAATTTTTAAAACAATTTTTAAAGGACTTCCCTGGCAGTCCAGTGGTTAAGACTCTGCACTCCCAGTGTAGGGGGCACAGGTTCGATCCCTGATTGGGGAACTGGGATCCCACTTGCCACGTGGCGTGGCCTAAAATAAATAAATAAAAATAATTCTCGGGCTTCCCTAGTGGCGCAGTGGTTGAGAGTCTGCCTGCCGATGCAGGGGACACGGGTTCGTGCCCCGGTCCGGGAAGGTCCCACATGCCGCGGAGCACCTGGGCCCGTGAGCCATGGCCGCTGAGCCTGCGCGTCTGGAGCCTGTGCTCCACAACGGGAGAGGCCACGACAGTGAGAGGCCCGCGTACCGCAAAGAAACTAATAATAATTAAAAAAATAATAATAATTCTCAAAAGCACATGACATAAGGAGGATGAGGGGGAAAGGGGGCCAAAAAGTCATTGTAGTCCTTAGCTTGGGAGACCAGGTGGGCAGTGGTACTATGCAGTATCTCTGATGAGGAAACAACGACTTATTATAACATTCAGGGAGAGCTGTCTAGAAAGGAAACAGACATGAGAATGAAGCTCAAAGGAATAACTGGGCTGAAAATGCAGTCATCAACAAGCAGGTCATAGTTAAAAACCACGATAATGCATGAGATTGCCCAGGGAAAACATAAAGTAAGAAGAGAAATGGGCTGAGGATAGAACCTTAGGAAACAGCAAGGTCAGATAAAGAGGAGCTCACAAAGGAGATAAGAGGAAGCAGTCAGAAAGGTAAATAATTAAAAGAGAAGGTAGCAGAAATGATAATATTTGGGAGAGAGGGCAATGAAGATGGTGGGGAGAGCCAGCAAGAAATAAAAAGGAGCTGGAGAAGATACACCACCATACCCATTTCTCTCCTTCTGCTCCTACTTTTTGCAGTTCCAGTGAAGACCTGAGTTTCTAATTTTCTATAGCACTATAAGATTAGCAAACAAATCCTACACTGAGGAAAAACTTAACATAGTAATATGCACTTTAAAACAGGAACACGTCAAAAATTGTCAGGAATATATTTTATGAAACAGTAATAATGCTCAACCTACATAAAAACTTAAGATCTCTGGCAGTCTATACAGGAAAAGTAAATAAGTAGGGCTAATTGTAACTTGCTTTAAGCAATTAGAATTTCTGAAAAGCTACTTATAGAGAGCTATTTATAAAATTTTCTGAAAATTAAATCAGCATAAACTTTACCAGATTACTATTTTAAGTTAACCTACAGTAAGTTTTTTAAAATGTTATAAATTAAATTCTTTTGACTGTTTGGATGTTTGTGTTTTAAACATAGATTTTAAAACCAAGCAACAAGTTATATGAAAAGTTATCTAATATATCACATGCCCATAAAGCATAATAGCACTAATCTAAAGCTTATTATGGTGACAGAGCTATTAAAAACTCTATATACATCTCTGATAATTCTAAACATTATGAGCTTGGTTTTATGCCCAGTTTACAGACTTATGACTGAATTTCAGAGAGCAACATTACCTAGCTTGCTTGTAAGTGGTAAATCTAGAATTTGAACCTATTGTGGCTTTAAAGCTTAAACTCTTAACCACTAGCCCCTAAACAATCCTTAATCTCCCTTAACTAATCTACTTCCCCATATCAGAACAAAGTACAATGTGACATCTAATAAGTAAGTAGAATAAGTCCTTGAATCATCACACCAGAAATCTTCAAAGTTCATACAGAGTGCAGGAGAAAAATGCCTCTAAAAGTTATATTCCAAGTGATAAAAACAAACGCTTATTTTACAGTTATTTTCCCTCAAAACCAAATGTTTCATAATTACGAGTTTATCCTCCATTTCTTAATTTTATATATTATGTGAAAAATATAATGAACACTCAATAAACATTTTAAACTTAATACATTATACCAAACTAAACCAAAAACAGACTTGCTAAAAGATTTTGAACAGGCTTCATCAAACATCTGAAATATTCTAAAACAAGTCAAATGGTTTCTGATAGACATATTCTTTGTTCATTATCCTTCACTGTACCCTGTACCTTCCCCTTCTATCTAGAAAAATGTTAAGGTGACACTTAACTACTACATTGCTACAGATTTGTACAGCGGTTCTAAAGGACCACTAAACCATTAGCTAGAGACACAAACCTTTATTTGTCATATGTCACTAAATTGTATAAATGGAGTTAGCTGTAAGACATAATTTTACATTTGTAAAAAGATAATGCAAGATTTTTAAATTTTACCATGTGAAATTCTCCATGAATCTTTCTGCCATCACTATGAATTCCTTGGAAATTAATAATGTAAACCTATTTTTAATATGGAAGGCTAATTAGGAGCTATTTTTTAGTGGTTTGAATTCCAAAAGAAATTAAGTTAACTAGTATTTTAGCAAATGGAGAAACAAAGTATTTACTAGCAAGATAATTCCTCATGTAGAGAAAACTTTCACATGGGAGTTTAAGAAAATTAGGTAGAGCAAGAAAAAAAATACTTTGAACCTCTTTTGTATATTAAGTATGACAATGAATTACCTCAAAACACTCATTTAATTACTAGAATGCATTTCTGAATCTTAAATTTTATCTGCAGACACAATGTAAGGGAAAGGTAAATGGATTACCTTAAAACAAATGCATTTTCTTTAAAGAAATATTCTAATTCATTAATTGAAACTAAAAGTTTAGAAATGTTGAGCATTTAGTTATACTAAAAATAATAAAGAAAGAATCTTCTAAAGGGAAAAACAAAACATGCTTTTGAGTAACCTTACAGTTTAAAAAAAAACACTCAGGACATCTAATCACTGGCTACTGTTTATCTCCTAATTCCATTAAATTGAACATAGAACTACCTTCTTTGAGATAGGTAGGCTGCTGGGCTCCTCTGTATTTCTTGGCTGCTTTACAGAATCACATCCACACATCCTATTTTTAAGAACACGAAGCTGAACATCAGGCGTGTGCTGGTGCTGAGCCCCCTGAGGGCCTGTGGACAGGGGCCCACCACGCAGATTTTGAGTCATGCTAGCTGAAACACTGAGCACTGGCTCCACATTAGAATCCATTTGACAGAGCTGTGAAGGAACTACAACACCTGAAAGGCTGATATACTGAGAGTTTTCCGGCTGACTCAGTAAAGCTTCAGACATGATTTTATGCTGATTTCCAGGATGTAAAAGAGTATCACCAGTAGCATTTTCTAAACGTTTCCTATCCACTGTCCCAGAACGAAGAACTACAGGTTGTTGGAGCACAGTTTCCATTCTCTGTGATTTTTCAGTAGTTGCTTGAAGACACCATGGGTTTAATTGTGGAATACTGGTCTGTATTATTGAAGGCTGCCCAAGCTGCTGAAATACTTGCTGAAATGGATGCTGAAGAATACTTGCTCTTCCAGAAGTCTGTGTCACCATAATTGGTACATTAACTTTATAAAGGTAACCTTAAAAAGAAGAAAACAAAACTGTAAGTATAACAGAATCCTAATTTCCTTTAAATTTCCTAAAAAAAAAATCTCATGCACAGGAGGCTAGGAGGAAATATGTCAATATGTTAATAGTGGTTACCTCTAGGAGTTTTCCTTTTATTTTTCAGATTTTTTGTGTTTTCTATAATAAATATATATTACTCTTATTTTTTAAAATTAAATATATCTTGCTTTAACTCTAGCCATTTCCCACTATTGCTTATATGGCACATTTTGAGACACATACAGGCTACCAATATTTATTCCATGAACCTCTCCCATTGTTTAATAAATTACAGTGTTAACAACCCAAATTGGGATTTTAAGAAACCTAACCGTGGAGAACGTATTTCATATAGTTAAGGTGTAAGATACCATATAACAACTATAAGACTAGGATATCCAAAAAGGGTTTAATAATTTCAAAAGTTATCAAATTTCCCCCCTCTTTCCTTTAAAATAATACTAACCAGAAGAAAGAAGAAATTTATTTTTTGAGCATTGAGTCAGGTGCTTGCTTAAACTCTGTAACAACCCAAAAAATAGATATGATTCTCTTTCAAATCAAGAAACAGTTCTTTGAAAAGCAGAGGTTAATCTCCAAATTTTTCAAATATTCTTATACAATCTCCAATAAGAAAGGAGGCAAAGGTTGATAAATCTAATCTTTAGCTTTTCTTGATTAAAGCTAGCCAGGACACATGTGTGTCAAAATTCAGGTAACTGACTTGAATTAGAGAAAACCTATATAAAGCATCTTACACAATGTTGGGATGAGAACTGGAAGTGAAATATAGGACAAGCTTAGTACCTGCCTTAGTAGACAGGCTTAGTGTATTTCGTGGTAGACTGCTTCCATAACAATAAAAACTACTATTTATTATTTTTAAATAAGTTTTATTAAAAGTTCCTATAACTTCAATAACTTGTGGTATACAGTTTATTTAAAATCATGAAAGTTAAGACCCAGAAGTTAGTACCAAAGCTAAAAACAAAATATTTTTAAACTATACTCTTACCAGATGCCGTCTGTAATGTCACACCTGCTGGTACATGAACAGGATAACCAGGAAAAGTAAAGTTTGCACTGGAGTTTGAGGTGCCCTAGATATGAAAATTTCATATTAGAAAGTTAGAAAAAGGTTTTTCTTGAAGCTTTTTTTCCTGATCTTACGGAGGATAAAAAAAATCTGATTAAGGTCAACAGGACAATAGTAGCACTTAACATTAGGGCTGAGTTCTCTGAATAAAACAACTTTTTAATATTTGATTTAGATCATCTCATTAAAAATAAAAGGAATTCTGGGCTTCCCTGGTGGTGCAGTGGTTGAGAGTCTGCCTGCTGATGCAGGGGACACGGGTTCGTGCCCCGGTCCGGGAGGATCCCACATGTTGCGGAGCGGCTGGGGCCGTGAGCCATGGCCGCTGAGCCTGCGCGTCCAGAGCCTGTGCTCCGCAACGGGAGAGGCTGCGGCGGTGAGAGGCCCGTGCACCGCAAAAAAATAAAAAATAAATAAAATAAAATAAAAGGAATTCTGTTCTATGGCTATTAGCAATGAAGTCAGTAAGGCTTCATAAATAACATGAACACTGACTCATAAAACTTGCCCACAGCACAGCTTTGCGTGGGCCACTGATACCCAGATATCAAATATAAGAACCACAGCTGTTTATAGGAGTCCTCTAATCTGTAAGTTGATCACTAATGTTATTTTAAAACAGATAACACAACAGTGTATAATTTTTATTTTGGAATAATTAAACCGTAGGGTTTTACATTTTTAATACTAAATGAAAAGACAAAAAAAGTTTTTGCCTACTAGACCTGCAAAAATTTAAAAGATTGATTAATAATAGCCAATGTTGGTAAGGATGTGATAAAAATCAGTTCTCTCAGACCACTGCTTATGAGTGTATATGGTACAATCCTTTCAGAGGCCAATTTTGTAACATATACCAAAACTGAAAACATGTATAATCTTTGACCCAGAAATTCTACTTCTAGGAATTTATCCTGATTACCTGATTATCACACAAATACACCAAGACATATCTACAAGTGTAATCACTGGAATGCTATATTAGAAAAACACTAGCAAGAATTTAAATGTCCATAAACAAAAGACTGGTTAATTAAGCTTGATACATCCACTAAGGCTAATCAGTATTTAACTGGCACTGAAAACAGTCCATCTATATTACTAAGTTTAAAAAAAAAATTACGGAAACGGTACAGAGAATGATCCTGCTTTTACCCTGAAAATTAAGGTTAACTTTCTTTAATGAAAGAAGTCTAAATGGATATACATCATACAGTTAAACAGTTATCTTTGGGTTATAATACTACAGGGCTCTATCACTTTTTACTTTATAAATTTGTTTGGTTTTACTCTTTAGAAGTATATTATTTCTTTAATGAGGAGAAAAGGTATTTCCAAGAATTTCAAAGGCAGAGATATTTCTTCACTGGTTTCATATCAAAACCAGCACCATTCTTCCCAAAAATCCTAGAAAGGGCTATGCTTTTTGTTTGTTCTTAATGAAGAAATAGAAATAAATGGCCTACTAAAATCCTGTACCCTAGAAAGGAAGCTCATGGGCTAAAAGAAAATGAAAAACTTTATATATCACATTTTACCTTCAAAGAAAGGTAACAGAGAAAAAGTTCTATTTTGCCCCACCTGAAAAGTACTCAATTTTCTATATATAAGTTTTAATTTTATCTTCTGCCCCCAAAGCCCGGGGGGGGGGGGGAGGAAATCTAACCTCTATTATACAATGGTAAAAAAATAACCAAAATATTCCACTTGAATAAAAGGAAGAATTATGATGTGCCTCAACCCTAGGGGAAAAAAAATCAGAAAAACATTCGTATCAAAATCATCTATTTAGGATCCACCAAGTATGTAACATTATACAGTCTATTAAAACTCCATACAATGTAAGTTAAGAAATTTCCTAACCTTGTAGGTACAGTCTTGGCAGATGCTAACAACTGCTCTGGAAGACAGGAAAAGTTGGTAAGAAAATATTAATTCTGGAACTCCTGAATTTTTGCAACACCTATGTTATAGGAGCTATTTCTATCTCCTCATCCCTTACCACATCTTTTCTCATTCAACAGGAGGATCACAAATTACATCTCTGCCCAGTCTTCTGTCACCATTCACTAAAACTGGGGCATCTCTGTTAAAATATATCTTAGATATTGGTTCAAGATGGCGGAATAGAAGGACGTGCTCTCAGTCCCCCTTGCAACAACACCAGAAACACAACTAACTGCTGAACAATCATCGACAGGAAGACACTGGAACTCACCAAAAAAGATACCCCACACCCAAAGACAAAGGAGAAGCCACAATGAGACGGCAGGAGGGGCGCAATCACAATAAAATCAAATCCCATAACTGCTTGCTGGGTGACTCACAAACTGGAGAACACTTAGACCACAGAAGTCCACCCACTGGAGTGACGGTTCTGAGCCCCACATCAGGCTTCCCAATCTGGGGGTCCGGCAACGGGAGAATCACACTTGGAAGGCTAGCAGGAATTGATTGCAGGACTTTGACAGGACTGGGGGAAACAGAGACTCCACACTTGGAGGGCAAACACAAAGTAGTGTGCGTGTTGGGACCCAGGGGAAGGAGCAGTGACCCCATATGAGACTGAACCAGACCTACCTGTTAGTGTTGGAGGGTCTCCTGCAGAGACAGGTGGTGGCTGTGGCTCACCATGGGGACAAGGACACTGGTAGCAGACGTTCTGGGAAGTACTCCTTGGCGTGAGCCCTCCCAGAGTCCGCCATTATCCCCACCAAAGAGCCCGGGGAAGTCTCCAAAGTTGGGTTGCCTCAGGCCAAACAACCAAGAGGGAGGGAACACAACCCCACCCATCAGCAGACAAGTGGATTAAAGTTTTACTGAGCTCTGCACACCAGAGCAACACCCAGCTCTACCCACCACCAGTCCCTCCCTTCAGGAAGCTTGCACAAGCCTCTTAGATAGCCTCATCCACCAGAGGGCAGACAGCAGAAGCAAGAAGAACTATAATCCTACAGCCTATGGAACAATAACCATATTCACAGAAAGACAGACAAGATAAAAAGGCAGAGGGATAGGTACCAGATGAAGGAACAAGATAAAACCCCAGAAAAACAACTAAATGAAGTGGAGACAGGCAACCTTCCAGAAAAAGAATTCAGAATAATGATAGTGAAGATGATCCAGGACCTCAGAAAAAGAATGGAGGCAAAGATCGAAAAGATGCAAGAAATGTTTAACAAAGATCTAGAAGAATTAAAGAGTAAACAAACAGAGATGAACAACACAATAACTGAAATGAAAAATACACTAAAAGGAATCAATAGCAGAAAAACTGAGGCAGAAGAACAGGTAAGTGACCTGGAAGACAGAATGGTGGAATTCACTGCCTCAGAACAGAATAAAGAAAAAAGAATGAAAAGAAATGAAGACAGCCTAAGAGACAACATTAAATGCAACAACATTCGCATAACAGGGGTCCAAGAAGGAGAACAGAGAGAGAGAAAGGACCCGAGAAAATATTTGAAGAGACTACAGTCGAAAACTTCCCTAACATGGGAAAGGAAATAGCCACCCAAGTCCAGTAAGTGCAGAGAGTCCCATACAGGAGAAACGCAAGGAGAAACACACCGAGACACACAGTAATCAAATTGGCAAAAATTAAAGACAAAGAAAAATTACTGAAAGCAGCAAGGGAAAAACAACAAACAACATACAAGGGAACTCCCACAAGGTTAACAGCTGATTTCTCAGTACAAACTCTACAACCCAGAAGGGAGTGGCATGATATACTTAAAGTGATGAAAGGGAAAACTTACAACCAAGATTACTCTACCTGGCAAGGATCTCATTCAGATTTGACGGAGAAATCAAAAGCTTTACAGACAAGCAAAAGCTAAGAGAATTCAGCACCACCAAACGAGCTCTAAAACAAATGCTAAAGGAATTTCTCTAAGTGGGAAACACAAGAGAAGAAAAAGATCTACAAAAACAAACCCAAAACAATTAAGAAAATAGTAATAGGAACATATGTATCGGTAATTAAACATGAATGGATTAAATGCTCCACCCAAAAGACACAGCCTTGCTGAATGGATACAAAAATGAGACACATATATACGCTGTCTACAAGAGACCCACTTCAGACCTTAGGGACACAGACTGAAAGTGAGGGGATGGAAAAATATTCCACGCAAATGGAAATAAAAAGAAAGCTGGAGTAGCTACACTCACAGCAGATAAAATAGACTTTAAAATAAAGAATGTTATAAGACACAAGGAAGGACACTACATAATGATCAAGGGATCAATCCAAGGAGAAGATATAACAATTATAAACATATATGTGTAAGGTCGGATCTTAACGAACGGCACCGCAAAACAGAGGAAAGCTTCAAGTGAGCTTTATTAGGGAGTGCTTCCGGGCGAGGTTCACCGGTCCGAGAGAAAGGGGCCAGAGAAGTCGCACCCGGGTGAGGGTTGGGCAAGATTTTATAGGGGAAGAAGGGAAAGGGGTGTGGTGAATCTGGGAAGGCGCAGGGTATTCCGTATTTGGTGGTCTTTTCGGGTATCCTGGGGGACCGTTAGTCCCGCCCCTCAAAAGGCGGGAAGGCTGGGCTGGGTTCAAAGTCCCCAGGTCAGTTCCTGGAACTGGGTGGTCCGGAATGTCTCCAGGGCAGTTTCTGGAACTGGGTGGTCCGGAGAATTTCGTTCTGATGCAACCTGTGAATCTGCTTGTGTTCCCCTGCCTCCGGCCAGTTGGCCTTACAATATGCACCCAACATAGGAGCACCTCAATACATAAGGCCACTGCTAACAGCTATAAAAGAGGAAATCGACAGTAACACAATAATAGTGGGGACTTTAACACCTCACTTACAACAATGGACAGATCATCCAAACAGAAAATTAATATGGAAACACAAGCTTTAAATGACACAATAGACCTCATAGATTTAATTGATATTTATAGGACATTCCATCCAAAAATGACAGATTACACTTTCCTCTCAAGTGCAGACAGAACATTCTCCAGGACAGATCACATCTTGGGTCACAAATCAAGCCTCAGTAAATTTAAGAAAACTGAAATCATATCAAGCATCTTTTCTGACCACAACGCTATGAGATTAGAAATCAATTACAGGGAAAAAAAACATAAAAACACAAACACATGGAGGCTAAACAATACATTACTAAATAAACAAGAGATCACTGAAGAAATCAAAGAGGAAATCAAAAAATAACTAGAGACAAATGATAATGAAAACACGACGATCCAAGACCTATGGGATGCAGAAAAAGCAGTTCTAAGAGGGAAGTTTATGCTATACAAGCCTACCTCAAAAAAAAGAAAACTCTCAAATAAACAATCTAACCTTACAACTAAAGGAACTAGAGAAAGAAGAACAAACAAAACCCAAAGTTAGCAGAAGGAAAGAAATCATCAAGATCAGAGCAGAAATAAATGAAATAGAAACAAAGAAAACAATAGCAAAGATCAATAAAACTAAAAGCTGGTTCTTTGAGAAGATAAACAAAATTGATAAACCACTGGCCAGACTCATCAGGAAAAAGAGGGAGGGCTTCCCTGGTGGCGCAGCAGTTGAGAGTCCACCCGCCAATGCAGGGGACGTGGGTTCGTGCCTCGGTCTGGGAAGATCCCACATGCCGCGGAGTGGCTGGGCCCGTGAGCCATGGCTGCTGAGCCTGCATGTCCAGAGCCTGTGCTCCGCCATGGGAGAGGCCACAACAGTGAGAGGCCCGCGTACCGCTAAAAAAAAAAAAAAAAAGGAAAAAGAGGGAGAGGACTCATATCACTAAAATTAGAAATGAACAAGGAGAAGATACAACAGACACCACAGAAATACAAAGCATCCTAAGAGACGACAAGCAACTCTATGCCAATAAAATGAACAACCTGGAAAAAATGGACAAATTCTTAGAAAGGTATAACCTTCCAAGACTGAACCAGGTAGAAATAGAAAATATGAACAGACCAATCACAAGTAATGAAACTGTGATTAAAAATCTTCCCACAAACAAAAGTCCAGAACCAGATGGCTTCACAGATGAATTCTATCAAACATTCAGAGAAGAGCTAACATCCATTCTTCTCAAACTCTCCCAAAAAACTGCAGAGGAAGGAACACTCCCAAACTCATTCTATGAGGCCGCCATCACCCTGATACCAAAACCAGACAAAGATACTACAATAAAAGAAAACTATAGACCAATATCACTGATGAATATAGATGCAAAAATCCTCAACAAAATACTAGCACAGAATACAACAACATATTAAAAGGATCATACACCATGATCAAGTGGGATTTATACCAGGGATGCAAGGATTCTTCAATATACGCAAATCAATCAATGCAATACACCATATTAACAAAGAATAAAAACCATATGATCATCTCAATAGATGCAGAAAAAGCTTTTGCCAAAATTCAACACCCATTTATGATAAAAACCCTCCAGAAAGTAGGCAGAGAGGGAACTTACCTGAACATAATAAAGGCCATATATGACAAACCCACAGCCAACATTGTTCTCAATGGTGAAAAAGTGAAACCATTTCCTTTAAGATCAGGAACAAGACAAGGTTGTCCACTCTCACCATTATTATTCAACATAGTTTTAGAAGTTTTATCCACAGCAATCAGGGAAGAAAAAGAAATAAAAGGAATCCAAATCGGAAAAGAAGAAGTAAAGCTGTCACTGTTTGCAGATGACATGATAGTAAACATAAAGAATCCTAAGGATGCTACCAGAAAACTACTAGAGTTAATCAATGAATTTGGTAAAGTAGCAGGATACAAAATTAATGCACAGAAATCTCTTGCATTCCTAGACACTAATGATGAAAAATCTGAAAGAGAAATAACGAAACACTCCAATTTACCACTGCAACAAAAAGAATCAAATACCTAGGAATAAACCTACCTAAGGAGACAAAAGACCTGTATGCAGAATACTTTAAGACAGTTATGAAAGAAATTTAAGATGAAGCAGATGGAGAGATATACCATGTTCTTGGATTGGAAGAATCAACATTGTGAAAATGACTATACTACCCAAAGCAATCTACAGATCAATGAAATCCTTGTCAAATTACCAACGGCATTTTTTACAGAACTAGAATAAAAAATCTTAAAATTTGTATGGACACATGAAAGACCCCGAATAGCCAAAGCAGTCTTGAGGGAAAAAAACGGAGCTGGAGGAATCAGACTCCCTGACTTCAGACTATACTACAAAGCTACAGTAATCCAGACAATATGGTACTGGCATAAAAACAGAAACAAAGATCAACGGAACAAGATAGAAAGCCCAGAGATAAACCCACGCACCTATGGTCAACTAATCTATGACAAAGGAGGCAAGGATATACAATGGAGAAAAGACAGTCTCTTCAATAAGTGGTGCTGGGAAAACTGGACAGCTACATGTAAAAGAATGAAATTAGAACACTCCCTAACACCATACACAAAAATAAACTCAAAATGGATTCGAGACCTAAAATGTAAGACCAGACAGTATAAAACTCTTAGAGTAGAACATAGGAAGAACACTCTTTAACAAAAATTAAAGCAAGATCCTTTATGATCCACCTCCTAGAGTAATGGAAATAAAAACAAACAAATGGGACCTAGTGAAACATCAAAGCTTTTGCAAAGCAAACTACAAACAAGACAGAAAGACAACCCTCAGAATGGGAAAAAATATTTGCAAATGAATCAATGGACAAAGGACTAATCTCCAAAATATATAAACGGCTCATGCAGCTCAATATTAAAAAAACAAACAACCCAATCAAAAAATGGGCAGAAGTCCTAAATAGACATTTCTCCAAAGAGGACATACAGATGCCCACAAAGCACATGAAAAGCCACTTAACGTCATTAATTATTAGAGAAATGCAAATCAAAACTACACCTCACACCAGTTAGAACTGGCATCATCAGAAAACCTACAAATGGGCTTCCCTGGTGGCGCGGTGGTTGAGAGTCCACCTGCCAATGCAGGGGACGCGGGTTCATGCCCCGGTCCGGGAGAATCCCACGTGCCGCGGAGCGGCTGGGTCCATGAGCCATGGCCACTGAGTCTGCACGTCCGGAGCCTGTCCTCCGCAATGGGAGAGGCCACAGCAGTGAGAGGCCCACGTACCGCAAAAAAAAAAAAGAAAGAAAACCTACCAACAACAAATGCTGGAGAGGGTGTGGAGAAAAGGGAACCCTCTTGCACTGCGTTGGTGGGAATGTAAATTGATACAGCCACTATGGAGAACAGTATGGAGGTTCCTTAAAAAACTAAAAATAGTATTACCATATGACCCAGCAAACCCACTACTGGGCATATGCCCAGAGAAAACCATAATTCAAAAATACACATGCACCCCAATGTTCACTGCAGCACTATTTACAATAGCCAGGTCATGGAAGCAACCTAAATGCCCATCGACAGACGAGTGGATAAAGAAGATGTGGTACATATATACACTGGAATATTACTCAGCCATAAAAAGGAACGAAATTGGGTCATTTAGAGAGACGTGGATGAATCTAGAGACTGTCATACAGAGTGAAGTAAGTCAGAAAGAGAAAACAAAATATCGTATGTTAACGCATATATGTGTAACCTAGAAAAATGGTACAGATGAACTGGTCTTCAGGGCAGAAATTGACACACAGATGTAGAGAACAAATGTATGGACACCAAGGGGGAAAGCGGTGGGGGGTGTGGGGGGTGTGATGAATTGGGAGATTGGGATTGACATGTATACACTGATGTGCACAAAATGGATGACTAATAAGAACGTGCTGTATAAAAAAATAAATAAAATAAAATTCAAAAAAAAGAATAGATTTTTAAATGCACATAATATCACAAAGTTGGTAGAGACAGAAATGACATAACATTAATGCCATACCATACTGAAAATGCTATTTAATACTATATACTCTCTGATTATATTTTGTCCTTATTCAGGCTTTGCATTGTACAATGACAAACTGTTTTAAAGCTGAAAAGAAAAATTTAAAAAAAAAAAAAAAATATATATATATATCTTAAATAAGATACATACCAGTTCTGCTGTGGTAAAAGTGGGAAGAGTTTTACCAGCAGGAATAAGTAACGATGCTGTATAGGAAACAAAACAAAAATTACACATTCGTTAGAATTTACCAACTGAATAAAATTGCTAAGCATACCTTATTTTTTAAAAATGTTTTCCATCACTAACATATTCAAGCATGATGCATTCTAAACTTTCTGAGTCCACGTGAGGTAAAAGTATTTAATTACATCTCTTCCCAACAATTTTAAGTAAAGTATAGGTTAGTTGTAAGTCTTTAAGTAGAGGTTATAGATTATAGTATAGATTTCCAAAATGAAATCTCATTGTAATCAAGTATACTGTAATATAGAAATCCATAACAAAATACCTAAAAGGTTGTCTTTAGGAAGCCAATGTACCACTAAACCTCCATTACAACTTTTTAGACGGGAGAAAAAGTAGTATTTGTTAAAGTGGCATGTTTCCAACCAACTATTCTTTGAGCAAAAAAATGTAACCCAACATAAACCATTCCAAATCGTATAGGTTCAAAAAAAATTTCAATTCACCAATTCAACCTGCAATAAACCTACAATTTCATATATCTTTCCTTTATTATCACCAATTTTCTATGCTAACTATCCCTTCATTTATCATACATCTAAAAGACTGACATGAGAGAAACCAAGATGGTGGAGTAGAAGGACGTGCTCTCACTCCCTCTTGCGAGAACACCAGAATCACAACTACCTGCTGGACAATCATCGACAAGAAGAGACTGGAACTCACCAAAAAAGACACCCCATATCCACAAACAAAGAAGAAGCCACCATGAGATGGTAGGAGGGGCGCAATCACAATAAAATCAAATCCCATAACTGTTGGGTGGGTGACTCACAGACTGCAGAACACCTATAGCACAGAAGTCTACCCACTGGAGTGAAGGTTCTGAGCCCCACGTCAGGCTTCCCAACCTGGGGGTCTGGCAATGAGAGGTGGAATTCCTAGAGAATCAGACTTTGAAGCCTAGTGGGAATTGATTGCAGGACTTCGACAGGACTGGGGGAAACAGAGACCCCACTCTTGCAGGGCACACACAAAGTAGGGTGCACATCAGGACCCAGAGGAAGGAGCAGTGACCCCAGGGAAGACTGAACCAGACCTACCTGCTAATGTTGGAGGGTCTGCTGCAGAGGAGGGAGGTGGCTGTGGCTCACCGTGGGGACAAGGACACTGGTAGCAGACGTTCTGGGAAGTACTCCTTGGTGAGGGCCCTCCAAGAGTCTGTCATTAGCCCCACCAAAGAGCCCAGGTAGGCTCCACTGTTGGGTTGCCTCAAGCCAAACAACCAACGGGGAGGGAACCCAGCCCCACTCATCAACAGTCAAGAAAATTAAACTTTTACTGAGCTTTGCCCACCAGAGCAACAGTCAGCTCTACCCCACAACTAGTCCCTCCCATCAGGAAACTTACACAAGCCTCTTAGATAGCCTCATCCATCAGAGGGCAGAAAGCAGAAGCAAGAAGAACTACAACCCTGCAGCCTATGGAACAAAAACCACATTCAAAGAAAGAAAGACAGGGCTTCCCTGGTGGCGCAGTGGTTGAGAGTCTGCCTGCCGATGCAGGGGAAACAGGTTCGTATCCCGGTCCGGGAGGATGCCACATGCCATGGAGCGGCTGGGCCCATGAGCCATGGCCGCTGAGCCTGTGCGTCTGGAGCCTGTGCTCCACAATGGGAGGAGCCACAACAGTGAGAGGCCCGCGTAGCACAAAAAAAAAAAAAAAAAAAAAAAAAAGACAGACAAGATGAAAAGGCAGAGGGATAGGTACCAGATGAAGGAACAAGATAAAACCCCAGAAAAACAACTAAATGAAGTGGAGACAGGCAACTATCCAGAAAAAGAATTCAGAATAACGATAGTGAAGATGATCTAGGACCTTGGAAAAAGAATGGAGGCAAAGATTGAGAAGATGCAAGAAATGTTTAACAAAGACCTAGAAGAATTAAAGAACAAACACACAGAGATGAACAATACAATAACTGAAATGAAAGCTACACGAGAAGGAATCAACAGCAGAATATCTGAGGCAGAAGAACAGATAAGTGACCTGGAAGACAGAACGGTGGAATTCACTGCCTCGGAACAGAATAAAGAAAAAAGAATGAAAAGAAATGAAGACAGCCTAAGAGACAACATTAAACACAATAACATTAGCATTATAGGGGTCCCAGAAGGAGAAGAGAGAGAGAAAGGACCTGAGAATATATCTGAAGTGATTACAGTCAAAAACTTCCCTAACATGGGAAAGGAAATAGCCACCCAAGTCCAGGAAGCGCAGCGGGTCTCATATAGGATAAACCCAAGGAGAAACATGCTGAGACACATAGCAATCAAATTGACAAAAATTAAAGACAAAGAAAAATTATTGAAAGTAGCAAGGGAAAAACAACAAATAGCATACAAGGGCACTCCCATAAGGTTAACAGCTGATTTCTTAGTACAAACTCTACAATCCAGAAGGGAGTGGCATGATATACTTAAAGTGATGAAAGGGAAAACCTACAACCAAGATTACTCTACCCGGCAAGGATCTCATTCAGATTTGACGGAGAAATCAAAAGCTGTACAGACAAGCAAAAGCTAAGAAAATTCAGCACCACCAAACCAGCTCTACAACAAATGCTAAAGGAACTTCTCTAAGTGGGAAACACAAGAGAACAAAAGGACCTACAAAAACAAAACAATTAAGAAAATGGTCATAGGTACATACATGTCAATAATTACCTTAAACGTGAATGGATTAAATGCTCCAACCAAAAGACATAGGTTTGCTGAATGGATACAAAAAGAGAACCATATATATGCTGTCTACAAGAGACTCACTTCAGACCTAGGGACACAACAGACTGAAAGTGAGGGGATGGAAAAGGATATTTCATGCAAATGGAAATCAAATGAAAGCTGGAGTAGCTATACTCATATCAGATAAAATAGACTTTAAAATAAAGAATGTTACAAGAGACAAGGAAGGACACTACATAATGATCAAGGGATCAATCCAAGGAGAAGATATAACAATTATAAACATATATGCACCCAATATAGGAGCATCTCAATACATAAGGCCACTGCTAACAGCTATAAAAGAGGAAATCGACAGTAACACAATAATAGTGGGGGACTTTAACACCTCACTTACAACAATGGACAGATCATCCAAACAGAAAATTAATAAGGAAACACAGCTTTAAATGACACACAGACCTGATAGATTTAATTGATATTTATAGGACATTCCATCCAAAAATGACAGATTACACTTTCCTCTCAAGTGCGGATGGAACATTCTCCAGGACAGATCACATCTTGGGTCACAAACCAAGCCTCAGTAAATTTAAGAAAATTGAAATCATATCAAGCATCTTTATTGACCACAACGCTATGAGATTAGAAATCAATTACAGGGAAAAAAAACATAAAAACACAAACACATGGAGGCTAAACAATACATTACTAAATAAACAAGAGATCACTGAAGAAATCAAAGAGGAAATCAAAAAATACCTAGAGACAAATGACAATGAAAACACGACGATCCAAAACCTATGGGATGCAGCAAAAGCAGTTCTAAGAGGGAAGTTTATAGCAATACAAGGCTACCTCAAGAAACAAGAAAAATCTCAAACAAACAATCTAACCTTACACCTAAAGGAACTAGAGAAAGAAGAACAAACAAAACCCAAAGTTAGCAGAAGGAAAGAAATCATCAAGATCAGAGCAGAAATAAATGAAATAGAAACAAAGAAAACAACAGCAAAGATCAATAAAACTAAAAGCTGGTTCTTTGAGAAGATAAACAAAATAGATAAACCATTAGCCAGACACATCAAGAAAAAGAGGGAGAGGTCTCAAATCACTAAAATTAGAAATGAACACGGAGAAGTTACAACAGAAACCAAAGAAATACAAAGCATCCAAAGAGACTACTACAAGCAACTCTATGCCAATCAAATGGACAACCTGGAAGAAATGGACAAATTCTTACAAAGGTATAACCATCCAAGACTGAACCAGGAAGAAATAGGAAGTATGAACAGGCCAATCACAAGTAATAAAATTGAAACTGTGATTAAAAATCTTCCAACAAACAAAAGTCCAGGACCAGATGGCTTCACAGATGAATTCTAAGAAACATTTAGAGAAGAGCTAACACCCATCCTTCTCAAACTCTTCCAAAAAATCGCAGAGGAAGGAACACTCCCAAACTCATTCTATGAGGCCACCATCACTCTGATACCAAAACCAGACAAAGGTACTACAAAAAAAGAAAATTACAGACCAATATCACTGATGAATATAGATGCAAAAATCCTCAACGAAATACTAGCAAACAGAATCCAACAGCACATTAAAAGGATCATACACCATGATCAAGTGGGGTTTATCCCAGGAATGCAAGGATTCTTCAATATATGCAAATCAATCAATGTGATATTAACAAATTGAAGAAGAAAAACCATATGATCATCTCAATTGATGCAGAAAACGCTTCTAACAAAATTCAACACCCATTTATGATAAAAACCATCCAGAAAGTAGGCACAGAGGGAACTTACCTCAACATAATAAAGGCCATATATGACAAACCCACAGCAAACCTCATTCTCAATGGTGAAAAACTGAAAGCATTTCCTCTAAGATCAGGAACAAGACAAGGATGTCCACTCTCACCACTATTATTCAACATAGTTTTGGAAGTCCTAGTCATGGCAATCAGAGAAGGAAAAGAAATAAAAGGAATACAAATTTGAAGAGAAGAAGTAAAACTGTCACTGTTTGCAGATGACATGATACTATACATAAAGAATCCTAAAAAGGCCACCAGAAAACTACTAGAGCTAATCAATGAATTTGGTAAAGTAGCAGGACACAAAATTAATGCACAGAAATCACTTGCATTCCTATACACTAATGATGAAAAATCTGAAAGAGAAATTAAGGGAACACTCCCATTTACCACTGCAACAAAAAGAATAAAATACCTAGCAATAAACCCTCCTAGGGAAACAAAAGACCTGTATGCAGAAAACTATAAGACACTGATGAAAGAAAGTAAAGATGATACAAATGGAGAGATATACCATGCTCCTGAACTGGAAGAATCAACATTGTGAAAATGACTACACTACTCAAAGCAATCTGCAGATTCAATGCAATCCCTATCAAATTACCAATGGCATTTTTCACAGAGGTAGAACAAAAAATCTTAAAATTTGTATGGAGACACAAAAGACCCCGAATAGCAAAAGCAGTCTTGAGGGAAAAAAACGGAGCTGGAGGAATCAGACTCCCTGACTTCAGACTATACTACAAAGCTACAGTAATCCAGACAATATGGTACTGGCATAAAAACAGAAACAAAGATCAATGGAACAAGATAGAAAGCCCAGAGATAAACCCACGCACCTATGGTCAACTAATCTATGACAAAGGAGACAAGGATATACAATGGAGAAAAGACAGTCTCTTCAATAAGTGGTGCTGGGAAAACTGGACAGCTACATGTAAAAGAATGGAATTAGAACACTCCCTAACACCATACACAAAAATAAATTCAAAATGGATTCGAGACCTAAATGTAAGACTGGACACTATAAAACTCTTAGAAGAAAACATAGGAAGAACACTCTTTGACATAAATCACAGCAAGATCTTTTTTGATCCACCTCTTAGAGCAATGGAAATAAAAACAAAAATAAACAAATGGGACCTAATGAAACTTAAAAGCTTTTGCACAGCAAAGGAAACCATAAACAAGACAAAAAGACAACCCTCAGAATGGGAGAAAATATTTGCAAACGAATCCACGGACAAAGGATTAATCTCCAAAATATACAAACAGCTCATGCAGCTCAATATTAAACAAACAATGCAATCCAAAAATGGGCAGAAGACCTAAATAGACATTTCTCCAAAGAAGACATACAGATGGCCAAGAAGAACATGAAAAGCTGTTCAACATCCCTAATTATTAGAGAGATGCAAATCAAAACTACAATGAGGTATCCCCTCACACCAGTTAGAATGGGCATCATCAGAAAACCTACAAATAACAAATGCTGGAGAGGGTGTGGAGAAAAGGGAACCCTCTTGCAGTGTTGGTGGGAATGTAAATTGATACAGCCACTATGGAGAACAGTATGGAGGTTCCTTAAAAAACTAAAAATAGAATTACCATATGATCCAGCAATCCCACGACTGGGCATATACCCAGAGAAAACCATAATTCAAAAAGACACATGCACCCCAATGTTCACTGCAGCACTATTTACAATAGCCAAGTCATGGAATTAACCTAAATGCCCATTGACAGATGCATGGATAAAGAAGATGTGGTACATATAACAATGGAATATTACTCAGCCCTAAAAAGGAACAAAATTGGGTCATTTGTAGTGACGTGGATGGATCTAGAGACTGTCATACAGACTGAAGTAAGTCAGAAAGAGAAAAACAAATATCGTATATGAACGCATGTATGTGGAACCTAGAAAAATGGTACAGATGAACCAGTATGCAGGGCAGAAGTTGAGACACAGATGTAGAGAACAAACATATGGACACCAAGGGGGTAAAGCCGCGGGGGGGTGGGGATGGTGGTGTGCTGAATTGGGTGATTGGGATTGACATGTGTACACTGATGTTTATAAAACTGATGACTAATAAGAACCTGCTATATAACAAAATAAATAAAATAAAATTCAAAAATTAAAAAAAATTGGGCTTCCCTGGTGGCGCAGTGGTTGAGAATCCGCCTGCTGATGCAGGGGACACGGGTTCGTGCCCCAGTCCGGGAAGATCCCACATGCCGCAGAGGGGCTGGGCCCGTGAGCCATGGCCGCTGAGCCTGCGCGTCCGGAACCTGTGCTCCGCAATGGGAGAGGCCACAACAGTGAGAGGCCCACGTACAGGAAAAAAAAAATAATAATAAGTCTTAATACTACTCAGCCATAAAAAAGAACAAAATAATGTCATTTGCAGCAACATGGATGAACCTGGAGATAGTCATACTGAGTGAAGTAAGTCAGACAGAGAAAGACAAACATCATATGATATCACTTATATGTGGAATCCAAAAAAATGGTACAAATGAACTTATTTACAAAACAGAAACAGAGTCACAGATGTACAAAATAAACTTACGGTTACCAGGTGGGGAAAGGGGGAGGGATAAATTGAGAGATTGGGATTGATATATACACACTACTATATATAAAATAGGTAACTAATAGGGATCTACTGCATAGCACAGGGAACTCTTCTCAATACTCTGTAATGACCTATATGGGAAAAGAATCTAAAAAAGAGTGGATAGATGTATACGTATAACTGATTCACTTTGTAGTACAGCTAAAACTAACACAATATTTTAAATCAACTATACTCCAATAAAAATTTTTTTTAAATAAGTCTAAAGAACAAATAGTTACTAGAAGGATCTCAGTTGACCAATGTAACCTTAAACCTTACCTCAAGGTTCATTTTACCTACTTGAACCTGACAGAAGACCATTTTGCCTTTTCTTTAATAGAAACAAAAACATTTTAGCATGTTTATGCAGCATGTATATACTGAATGTAATGTATTTTATGGTATTTTTTCACATACTGTATTAAGAAAAACTGTCCTAAAGATCCATTTCTGACAATAGAATGGCTCCATGATATACCACAAACAGCTCAGAAGAGCAAATTTTCTTTAACTAACGATTCTTCTCACATTAAGACAACAGAAGTGAAGCTACAAAGACTGATGGTTAATGAAGTACAAAATTATTTTTATCCTCTGTCATCTATAGCTTTACTTCTTAACCAGCATTCTTTTTGGAAAGGCTAAATTAGAACTGGAGTGGCAGGAACACAATGGTATTAGTCTTAATTAGCTGAAGTGAGAAAAGCTTAGGCTGGTACAGCATAAGCCATAGCCTGAGAGGAAACAAAAATCTGTTAACATACTGTCTGAAGCAATTAAATGAATTTCTTGAGGAAAAATAGCAACAATTCTCCCCTGTTAAATACTCGGCAATAAATCCCAAAGGATAATTCTCTCTACTCATACAAATCAAACAGAGCTAAAAGAGTTTTAAGAGTTTCTTTAGAGCCATCAAAAAAATTGAACTAACAAAATTTTAGAGTAAAGTTTCATGTAGCTTCTACTTAATTTTAATACTAAATTCACAAGTTATATTCATCATTCATATACATTCACTAATTATGTACACCATTATATGTGCCTGAAACATACTTTTTAAAATACTCAAGATAGTGTCAATAACCAATTAAGTTTTAACTGAATACATGTTTTTACTTAAAGTGTCAGAATTTTGGTCTTCAAGTATATATTCTAGAAATAGTAAATTTCACAAACAATAAGCTTTAGAATAAAGGAAGAATTTAATCCGACAAATATAATTTAAGGAGTTTTGCAAAAAAAACAGTATAGCACAACAACATTCACATTTATAAGTGTATTTTTCCCTACACACCAAAAAGTCTTTGATACATTAAGGCAGTTAATCATTTAACAATATTTGGTCCCTCTTTGAACCATACCAAATTTTAATATCCAAGTCACATTATTCAAGAGGTGCAAAAACTGGTAAATTTCTTTTTTGTGACTACTCTTTAGTATATGACTGTCTCCTGATGACCAAACTGAATATTCTAACTCAAACCACCTCAAGAAACAACAACATTGCTGAAAATTTTAACAGATCCAAATTCAAGAACAATAGGACATACAGTTTGTACCTGAAGTTTAAGAGTTTTAATGCTCAAAGATGAAAGCTAACAAATCTCTCAATGTTCCTGGTTCTTCCCTGTCTTCCTCCCACAATGACTGATGGCTTCATCAAAAAGACTATGTGACATGAAGACCAAGTAGCAGAAGATGATTTGAATTGCCCTAGAAATAAGGCAATTATAGACAAAGTGACTACCTGTCCCAGTGTGCTCAGGACAGTTCTAGTTTACACCTCTTATTCTGAGGTTATTATTATTATTACTATTTATTTATTTATTTATGACTGCCTCGGGTCTTCGTTGTTGCGCGCGGGCTTCCTCTAGTTGCGGCAAGTGGGGGCTACTCTTCGTTGCAGTGTGCGGGCTTCTCACTGCGGTGGCTTCTCTTGTTGCGGAGCTCGGGCTCTAGGCACATGGGCTTTGGTAGTTGTGGCATGCGGGCTCTAGAGTGCAGGCTCAGCAGTTGTGGCGCACGGGCTTAGTTGCTCCACTGCACGTGGGATCTTCTCAGACCAAGGATCAAACCCGTGTCCCATGCATTGGCAGACAGATTCTCAACCACTGCACCACCAGGGAAATCCTGAGGTTATTATTAACAGAATCCCATCTCTCTCTCAAAAGTGGATTATAGGGCTTCCCTGGTGGTGCAGCGGTTGGGAGTCCGCCTGCCGATGCAGGGGACGCGGGTTCGTGCCCCGGTCCGGGAGGATCCCACATGCCGCGGGGCGGCTGGGCCTGTGGGCCATGGCTGCTGGACCTGCGCGTCCGGAGCTTGTGCTCCGCAGCAGGAGGGGCCACAGTGGTGAGAGGCCCGCATCCCGCAAAAAATAAATAAATAAATAAATAAAAGTGGATTATAAGCAAAAGACCCAGAACAGCCAATATGATATTCAAGGAGAAAATGATGAACTACTATCACTATCCAACTTCAAGACTTACTGTAAAGCTACAGTAATCAAGACAGTGTACACAAATAGATGGCAAAAAAATAGACAAATACATCAGTGGAACAGAACAGACAGCCCAGAAATAGATCCCCATAAATATAATCAACTGATCTTTGACAAAGAAGCATAAGCTATACGATGGAGCAAAGATAGTCTCTTCAACAAGTAGTGCTGGAACAACTGAACATCCAGTGCAAAAAAAAAATGAACCTAGATACAGACCTTACACGCTTCACAAAAGTTAACTCAAAATGGATCACAGAGCTAAATGTAAAATGCAAAACTATAAAACTCCTGGAAAATAACATATGAGAAAATCTACATGACTTGAGTATAGCAATGACTTTTTTAATACAAGACTGAAGGAACAATCCATGAAAGACATAACTGATAAGCTGGACTTCATTAAAATTAAAAACTGCTTTGCAAAAGACAATGTGAGGAGAATGAGGAGACAAGCCACAGTTTGGGAGAAAATATTTGCAAAAGACGTACCTGATAAGGGACTGTTATCCAAAATAAACAAAGAGACGGAGGACCTTCAAGGTGGTGGAGAACTAAGACATGGAGATCACTTTCCTCCCCACAAATACATCAAAAATACATCTACAGTCTACCGCCATACCATCCTGAACGCACCTGATCTCGTTTGATCTCGGAAAAATACACCTACATGTGGAACAAATACTACAGAATACCTACTGAATGCTGGCAGAAGACCTCAGACTTCCCAAAAGAGCCATGTGGCTCACAGGGTCTTGGTGCTCTGGCCACGGGTCAGGCCTGAGTCTCTGAAGTGAGAGAGCCGAGTTCAGGACACTGGACCACCACAGATATCCCGGCAAGATATCAATATAATATCAATCGTTAAGAGCTCTCCCAGAGACCTCTGTCTCAATGCTTATACCCAGCTCCACTCAACGACCAGCAAGCTCCAGTACTAGACATCCCACGCCAAACAACTAGCAAGACAGGAACACAACCCCACCCATTAGAATAGAGGCTGCCTAAAATCATATTGAGTTCACAAACATCCCCAGAACACACACCAGATGTGGTCCTGACCACCAGAAAGACAAGATCCAGCCTCATCCACCAGAACACAGGCACCAGTTCCCTCCACCAGGAAGCCGACACAACCCACTGAAGCAACCTTACCCACTGGAGGCAGACACCAAAAACAATGGGAACTACGAACCTGCAGGCTGGAGACCCCAAATACACTAAGTTAGGCAAGACAGGAAGACAGAGAAATATATAGCAGATGAAGGAGCAAGGTAAAAACCCACCAGACCAAACAAATGAAGAGGAAATAGGCAGTCTACCTGAAAAAGAATTCAGAGTAATGATAGTAAAGATGATCCAAAATCTTGGAAACAGAATGGAGAAAATATAAGAAACATTTAACAAGGACCTAGAAGAACTAAAGAGCAAACAAACAATGATGAACAACACAATAAATGAAATTTAAAATTCTCTAGAAGGAATCAATAGCAGAATAACTGAGGCAGAAGAATGGACAAGTGACCTGGAAGATCATATAGTGGAAATAATTACCTCAGAGCAGAATAAAGAAAAAAGAATGAACAGAATTGAGAACAGTCTCAGAGACCTCTGGGACAACATTAAACACATCAACATTTAAATTATAGGTGTCCCAGAAGAAGAAGAGAAAAAGAAAGGGACTGAGAAAATATTTCAAGAGAATACAGTTGAAAACTTCCCTAATAAGGGAAAGGAAATAGTCAATCAAGTCCAGGAAGCACAGAGAGTTCCAAGCAGGATAAATCCAAGGAGAAACACACCAAGACACATATTAATCGAACTATCAAAAGTTAAATACAAAGAAAAAATATTAAAAGCAGCAAGGGAAGAACAACAAATAACATACAAGGGAATCCCCATAAGGTTAACAGCTGATCTTTCAGCAGAAACTGCAAGCCAGTAGGGAGTGGCAGGACATATTTAAGTGATGAAAGGGAAAAACCTACAACCAAGATTACTCTACCCAGCAAGGATCTCATTCAAATTTGATGGAGAAATTAAAATCTTTACAGAGAAGCAAAAGCTAACAGAATCCAGCACCACCAAGCCACCTTTACAACAAATGCTAAAGGAACTTCTCTAGGCAGGAAACACAAGAGGAGGAAAAGACTTAAAATAACGAACCCCAAAAAACTAAGAAAATGGTAATAGGAACATACATATCGGGAGTTACCTTAAATGTAAATGGATTAAATGCTCCAACCAAAAGACACAGACTGGCTGAATGGATACAAAAACAAGACCCGTATATATGCTGTCTACAAGAGACCTACTTCAGACCTAGGGACACATACAGACTGAAAGTGAGGGGATGGAAAAAGATATTCCATGCAAATGGAAATCAGAAGAAATCTCGAGTAGCAATACTCAGATAAAATAGACTTTAAAATAAAGAATGTTACAAGAGACAAGGAAGGACACTACATAATGATCAAGGGATCAATCCAAGAAGAAGATATAACAATTATAAATATACAGGCATCAAACATAGGAGCACCTCAACACATAAGGCAACTGCTAATAGCTCTAAAAGAGGAAATCGACAGTAACACAATAATAGTGGGGGACTTTAACATCTCACTTACACCAATGGACAGATCATCCAAAATGAAAATAAATAAGGAAAGAGAAACTTTAAATGACATATTAAACAAGATGGACTTAACTGATAATTATAGGAGATTCCATCCAAAAACAACAGAACACACTTTCTTCTCAAGTGCTCATGGAACATTCTCCAGGATAGATCATATCTTGGGTCACAAATCAAGCCTTGGTAAGTTTAAGAAAACCGAAATCATATCAAGTATCTTTTCGAACCACAACACTATGAGACTAGATATCAACTACAGGGAAAAAAATCTGTAAAAAATACAAACGCATGGAGGCTAAACAATACACTACTAAATAACCAAGAGATCACTGAAGAAATCAAAGAGGAAATCGAAAAATATCTAGAAACAAATGACAATGAAAACATGACGACCCAAAGCCTATGGGATGCTGCAAAACCAGTTCTAAGAGGGAAGTTTATAGCAATATATTCTTACCTCAAGAAACAAGAAAAATCTCAAATAAACAACCTAACCTTACACCTAAAGCAAATAGAGAAAAAGGAACCAAAAAAACCCCCAAAGTTAGCAGAAGGAAAGAAATCACAAAGATCAGATAATAAATGAAAAAGAAATGAAGGAAACAATAGCAAAGATCAATAAAACTAAAACCTGGTTCTTTGAAAAGATAAACAAAATTGATAAACCATTAGCCACACTCATCAAGAAAAAGAGGGAGAGGACTCAAATCAATAAAATCAGAAATGAACAAGAAATTACAACAGACACTGCAGAAATATAAAGGATCATGAGAGATTACTACAATCAACTGTATGCCAATAAAATGGACAACCTGGAAGAAATGGACAAATTCTTAGAAAAGCAAAACCTTCCGAGACAGAACCAGGAAGAAACAGAAAATATAAACAGACCAATCACAAGTAATGAAATTGAAATTGTGATTAAAAATCTTTCAACAAACAAAAGCCCAGGACCAGATGGCTTCACAGGTGAATTCTATCAAACATTTAGAGAGGGGCTAACACCTATCCTTCTCAAACTCTTCCAAAATATAGCAGAGGGAGGAACACTCCCAAACTCATTCTATGAGGCCACCATCACCCTGATACCAAAACCAGACAAAGCTGTCACAAAGAAAACTACAGGCCAGTAACACTGATGAACACAGATGCAAAAATCCTCAACAAAATACTAGCAAACAGTATCCAACAGCACTTTAAACAGATCATACACCATGATTAAGTGGGGTTTATCCCAGGAATGCAAGGATTCTTCAATATACGCAAATCAATCAATGTGATACACCATATTAACAAATTGAAGGAGAAAACCCATATGATCATCTCAATAGATGCAGAAAAAGCGTTTTACAAAATTCAACACCAATTTATGATAAAACCTCTCCAGAAAGTAGGCATAGAGGGAACTTACCTCAACATAATAAAGCCCATATATGACAAACCTGCAGCCAACATCATTCTCAATGGGGAAAAACTGAAACCATTTCCACTAAGATAAGGAACAAGACAAGGTTGCCCACTCTCACCACTATCATTCAACTTAGTTTTGGAAGTTTCAGCCACAGCAATCAGAGAAGAAAAAGAAGTAAAAGGAATCCAAATAGAAAAGAAGTTAAACTGTCACTGTTTGCAGATGACATGATACTATACATAAAGAATCCTGAAGATGCTACGAAAAAACTATTAGAGCTAATCAATGAATTTGGTAAAGTAGCAGGATACAAAATTAATGCATAGAAATCTCTTGTATTCCTATACACTAATGATGAAAAATCTGAAAGAGAAATTAAGGAAACACTCCCATTTACCACTGCAACAAAAAGAATAAAATATCTAGGAATAAACCTACCTAAGAAGACAAAAGACCTGTATGCAGAAAACTATAAGACACTGATGAAAGAAATTAAAGATGACACAAGCAGATGGAGACATATACCATGCTCCTGAACTGGAAGAATCAACATTGTGAAAATGACTATACTACTCAAAGCAATCTGCAGATTCAATGCAATCCCTATCAAATTACCAATGGCATTTTTCACAGAGGTAGAACAAAAAATTTTACAGTTTGTATGGAAACACAAAAGACCACGAATAGCCAAAGCAATCATGAGAAAGAAAAATGGAGCTGGAGGGATCAGGCTCCTGGACTTCAGACTATACTACAAAGCTACAGTAATCAAAACAGTATGGTTCTGGCACAAAAAGAGAAATATAGATCAACAGAACAGGATAGAAAGCCCAGAGATAAACCCATGCACATATGGTCACCTTATATTTGATAAAGGAGGCAAGAATATACAATGGAGAAAAGACAGCCTCTTCAATAAGTGGTGCTGGGAAAACTGGACAGCTACATGTAAAAGAATGAAATTAGAACACTTCCTAACACCATACACAAAAATAAACTCAAAATGGATTAAAGACCTAAATGTACAGCCAGACACTATAAAACTCTTAAAGAAAAACATAGGCAGAACACCCTATGACATAAATCACAGCAAGATCCTTTTTGACCCACCTGCTAGAGAAATGGAAATAAAAACAAAAATAAGCAATGGGACCTAATGAAACTTAAAAGCTTTTGCACAGCAAAGGAAACCATAAACAAGATGAAAAGACAAGCCTCAGAATGGGAGAAAATATTTGCAAACAAAGCAACTGACAAAGGATTAATCTCCAAAATATACAAGCAGTTCATGCAGCTCAATATCAAAAACAACCCAATTCAAAAATGGGCAGAAGACCTAAATCGACATTTCTCCAACAAAGACATACAGATTGCCAATAAACACATGAAAGGATGCTCAACATCATTAATCATTAGAGAAATACAAATCAAAACTACAGTGAGGTATCACCTCACACTGGTCCGAATGGCCATCATCAAAAAATCTACAAACAAGAATTGCTGGAGAAGGTGTGGAGAAAAGGGAACCCTCTTGCACTGTTGGTGGGAATGTATATTGATACATCCACTATAGAGAACAGTATGGAGGTTCCTTAAAACCTAAAAATAGAACTACCATATGACCCTGCAATCCCACTACTGGGAATATACCCTGAGAAAACCATAATTCAAAAAGAGTCATGTACCACAATGTTCACTGCAGCACTATTTACAATATCCAGCACATGAAAGCAACCTACGTGTCCATCGACAGATGAATGGATGAAGAAGATGTGGCACATATATACAATGGAATGTTACTCAGCCATCAAAAGAAATTAAACAGTTATTTGTTGTGACGTGGATGGACACAGAGTCTGTCACACAGAGTGAAGTAAGTCAGAAAGAGAAAAACAAATACCATATGCTAACACATATATATGGAATCTAAAAAAAAATGGTTCTGAAGAACCTAGGGGCAGGACAGGAATAAAGATGCAGACGTAGAGAATGGACTTGAAGACACGGGGAGGGGGAAGGGTAAGCTGGGACGAAGTGAGAGAGTGGCATGGACATATACACAGTACCAGATATAAAACAGATAGCTACTGGGAAGCAGCCACATAGCACAGGGGGATCAGCTCAGTGCTTTGTGTCCACCTAGAGGAGTGGGATAGGGAGGGTGGGAGGGAGACTCAAGAGGGAGGGTATATGGGGATATATGTGTTCGAATAGCTGATTCACTTTGTTCTACAGCAGAGACTAACACACCATTGTAAAGCAATTATACTCCAATAAAGATGTTAAAAAAAAAGTAAAAAAAAAGATAAATAAAAGGCAAATTTACTAAAAAAAAAAAAACACAAAGAACTCTCAAAACTTAACAATAAGCAAACAAACCAATTAAAAAATAGGCCAAAGACCTAAATAGACACTTCACCAAAGAAGATATATATATGGCAAATAAGCATATGAAAAATATAAAAGATGCTCCATATCATATGTCATTGGGGAAATGTAAATTAAAACAACGAGATACCACTACACCACTATTGGAATGGACAAAATTCAGAACACTGATAACAGCAATATGCTGGCAAGTGTGCGGAGCAACAAACTCTCATTCATTGCTGGGGAATGTAAAATGGTTCGGCCACTTTGGAAGACAGTTTGACAGTTTCTTACCAAGCTAAACATACTCTTACCATATGATCCAGCAATCACACTTCTTGGTATTTGCCCAAAGGAGCTGAAAAGTTATTTCTTCACAAAAACCTGCACACAAATGTTTACAGCACTTTTATTCATAATTGTCAAAACCTGGCAGCAACCAAGATGTCATCCCTCAGTAGGTGAATGGATATATAAACTGTGGTACCTCCGGACAATGGAGTATTATTCAGTGCTGAAAAGAAAGGAGCTATCAAACCATGAAAAGACATGGAAGAAACTTAAAGATCATATTACTGAACTTCCCTGGTGGCACAATGGTTAAGAATCCATCTGCCAATGCAGGGGACACGAGTTCAAGCCATGGTCCGGGAGGATCCCACATGCCACGGAGCAACTGGGCCCGTGTGCCAGAACTACTGAGTCTGTGCTCTGGAGCCCACAAGCCACAATTGCTGAGCCCACCATGCCACAACTGCTGAAGCCTGTGTGACTAGAGCCTGTGCTCTGAAGCGGGAGAAGCCGCCGCAATGAGAAGCCCGTGCACCGCAACGAAGAGTAGCCCCCGCTCACCGCAACTAGAGAAAACCCGGGTGCAGCAACGAAGATCCAACGCAGCCAAATATAAATAAATAAATAAATTTTTTTAAAAAAAAATCATATTACTAACTGAAAGAAGCCAACCTGAAAAGGCTGTATACTATAGCATCACAACTACATGACATTCTAGAAAAGGCAAAACTATGGAGACAGTAAAACGATCAGTGGTTGCCAGGGATTGGTGTGAGGGGAACGGATGCAGAGGAGAACAGAAGACATTTGGGGCAATGGAAATACTCTGTATGAAACTATTACAATGGAGTCAAGTCATTAGAAACTTGCCCAACCCCACAGAATGTACAACACCAAAAGTGACAATGTAAACCATGGACTTTGGGTGTTTACGATGTGTCAATGCAGGTTCATCAACTGTAACAAAGGTACCACTCTGGTGGGGTATGTTGATAACTGGGGAGGCTATGCATGAGTGGGAGCAAGGAGTATATGGGAAATATCTGTACCCTCTCTCAAATTTGCTGTGAACCTAAAGATGTTCTAAAAAATTAAGGTTTTTTTTAAAATTTATTTATTTTATTTAATTTTTGGCTGTACTGGGTCTTTGTTGCTGCACGCGGACTTTTCTCTAGTTGTGGCAGCAGGGGCTACTTATTCATTGCGATGCACAGGCTTCTCATTGTGAAGCATGCGTTCTAGGCACGTGGCCTTCAACATTTGTGGCACGCAGCCTCAGTAGTTGTGGCATGTGGGCTCTAGAGTGCAGGCTCTAGAGCGCAGGCTCAGCGGCTGTGGCACATGGGCGCAGTTGCTCTGCGGCATGTGGGATCTTCCCAGACCAGGGCTCGAACCCGTGTCCCCTGCATTGGCAGGCGGATTCCTAACCACTGCGCCACCAAGGAAGCCCCATGTATTTTTTAAAAGTGGATTATAAATTATATATAATAGAATATAAGAATAGAACAGCAGTTCTCAAAGTTTAGTGTACAAACCCCTGGGGGTCCCTAAGATACTTTCAGGGTGTTCATAAGGACAAAACTATTTTTATAATATCAAAACAATATATGCCTTTTTAATTTTTCACTAAATATTTTAAGGCGGGGGGTGGTGCTGACATTTGCACTGATAGCACAAAGCCGTGATAAATAAAACTGAAGGCACCTTCACATGAATTAAGCCTGTAAGCACCAAACCTTACTAGTGCTCATCGTATTTACTCTCCATTGCTATTTACTCACAGTTTAAAAATAAACAAATAAAACCAGCAACAACAAAACTGTTTCACTTAAGAAATTCCTTAATGTAACCATAAAGAATTATTTTTACTAAATTTCAACCCTCAAGTATTCTTGCTTTTAATATTCTGTGTGAGGAAATAGGAAGAACATATAAAGCATTTCTGTAGCATACAGAAGTACAGGGAAGTATGAGGAAATCCAATGGTGCTATTGTTTAAGTTGGGAGCTGACCTAGCTAATTTCTTTTTTCAAGAAACACTATTTTACCTGAAAGAAAAACTGACAGAAACTATGGTTCATCAGACTTGGGTATTTGGCAATCTTTTGAAAATGAACTAAGTGTGCCCATCACCTCAAGGAAAACAAACTGACAGCATTTGTTTGGCAATGATAAAATTCAAGCTTTCAAGCAAAAATTAGAATTTTCAAAACTATATCCACTACAGTAAGCTTCATCGCTTTCCACTACTTAAACACTTTTCTGTGAGATATGTGGAGATATTAATATGATTTTTTATCCTGTACAATGAACCATGTGTCAAATGTATAACTCAGTGAACCAATATTTTCCACGTCACCCACGTATGTTACAAAATTACACAGGGGTTAGACAGTCATTCAAAATGCAAGATATACCAGTGAACTTTAACATCACAAAAAGTCCATTGATATGGTTTCAGATTACACTTTGCAGCTAACCTCTCAGAAACTACCACGTGTTGAGTTTTAGCATAGTACCAAATTACCTGAAAAAGCTATTAAAACACTCTTCCTTTTCCAATTATCTATCTGTGGAAGATTAGATTTTCTCCTGCCAAAACTACATATCACAACAGATTAAATTTAGAAATAGATATGAGAATCCAGCTGTCTTGTATTAAGCCAGACATTAACAAGAATTGCAGAAGAGTAAAACAATACCAGTCTTCTAAATATTTTTTTGTTCTGGAAAAGAGTTATTTTTAACAAATATATATTAACATACAATCATTTTTTTAATTAATAAATCAACATTTTAAAAATCCCAGCTTTAATTTCTAATATGGTAAATAGATACTAACAACCCACATAAAAGGAAGCACTTTGAGGTTCTCAATTTTTAAGTGTAAAGAGGTCCTGAGACCAAAAAAAAAAAAAGTTGACAACTGAAGATATGGCAAATGACTAAACAAATGGATAATAGAGTCAAAGAAAATACAACAGGGCAAACAAATTTTAACAGTGGAGAAGACAAAGGCAAAGGACTTATTCCACTGTAGATTTAATTTGAACTTGTTATCAAGAGATAAAAAGGTTGTAGTGTACGTTTAGGCTATCTTAATCAGGCTTTTAGAAGCATACAACAAGATGATATAATTAAAAAGTACTTCAATTTTATGAGGCTGTTTACTTCAAGAATCTTATTGCAGGGTACCTAGAAATGAAGAGGGATAGGAAAAAGGCCTATAATGCAGTTTTACAGGATACATGTGCTTCCTCTTCACTTCATCATGAATGATGTAGAAAAGAATAAGAAGAAAAACTGTCTTGTTTAAATGTAATTATTTCTATTATTCTAACCTCTAAGACAGAATTAGAAAGAAAGAAGTGCTGAGTGAAAGTCAGCTAGATATATTAGTTGCAAGACTATTTTGTGATTTAAATCACTGGTAATATTACCATCTTGAGGCAAAATCAAGTATTACAATAGTGTTCCAGCTAGTCTTTTCTTAAGAACCATGCTTTTCATAAAAGACAATCAAATATTTTACTACTCCACATTCACCACCCTCCAAGCCACTCCTAAGGAAAAAAATCTTTAAAGTTCTTTAATGAAGAAAAAATTTAAAAGAATGTTGTTTAAATAGAGAAATAAAAGGGATGCCATAATAAAACAGTAAAGTTAAAAATGAAAGCATAGCCAAAAACTGAACAATTGATGTAATTCAATGTGTCAACTTAATAATTAAAACAGCCATGGCTAACTCTTAAAGAGCAACGTTACACATTTTAAGCACAGCATTATATAAGTTGTGTTTGGTAACTCAACACTCATTGTTATTTTCATTTTTATACATTATAATTGCTGTCACACTTAAATTCTCTCATTTTGTAACAGACGAGGTAGTAGCCTCCTTACTATCGATATTTTCCCCTCACCTTGACCCACAAGATTTTCATGTGAATTTCCCCAAGTATGCCATGAACAATCTAGTTTTTACTGACAATCTAATCCAAAATCTACCCTTACCTCTTGCAGACATTCATCTATTGAATTTCGGCTAAATCCAATAAAACCTACTTGTGTGTGTCTGTCTGTATCTGCACACGTCTGTATCTGGGTGTGTCCCCTGAGTCTGGATATGTCTGTTGGTGTGTGCCTCTGTGTCTGTCAGTGCATCCCTATGTGCCTGCGTCTCTGTACATCAACATGTATATACACACACACATCAGGATAGCATAAGGATTATAAGAATCAGAGGAGAAAAAAAGAAATAAAGGCTAGAAAGATATAATAGTATTGTTTTATCTTTTAGCAGTTAGTCTTTTCCAGTTTAAATTGATAGACATAATATGGACAAATATTTCCCTTAAAAGCAGAGGTCTAGATTTAAGTCCAAGATTAAAGACAATACGCATATGGTCCATTTCTAGCCATCATTTTATATCCAAAACTGTGAAGTAGCCTGAATAACCTCCATATTCCTGTTTATACTCCATTTTGCTTCCATTTCAATTACAGATTTACAATACATACAGATAGCAAGAGAAAGAGAAAGAATGCACAAGCTTGCAAGCACCCATCTTTCCCTCTGCTTCTTCACCAAGTGGCTGGATTACTCCCTTACTAGAGCCAATCAAACCCTCTGAGATAAACAAAGGGTATTTCCAATAGCCCACAAACTATATAATTTGTTCCTATGAAGTAAGGCTTTGTCACCTTTGTGGACTATAATAGTTTTAAAAATAGTTTAAATAACCTAATTTTTTTGTCAATAATTACATGGCAGTGATGACTTATCCTGTGTTCTTTTAATAGCAATGATTGTGAAGTCCAAGCCCTCTCCCCTTAAGAACATTACCCTAATTCCAAACCGCCACCAAATGAGAATTTGTTCTGCATATAGTACTAATTTATTAACTATATCCAACCTGTTGATGACTGCAATGTTTGGTGCAAGCTGTGTGGCAACTGAAGGGTGAACAAAGGCAAATGGACACCATTTCTGAAGAAGTCTTCTGTTGCTTTAGACTGCAAAACCTTTGTTTCCCAGAGCTGCAGAGAAAAACAAAATGTTTGCTCTAAAAAAAAAAAATTAGGATATTTACTCCTATGTTTTTTACTTTTAAATTGTCAGCTGAAGGCACAATAAATGGGTAAGTATTAAACTATAATTAAGGGGTTTGAATTTAATTTATCCATTTTTTTTAAGCTGAAAAAATGAGAAACTTCTACTGTCTACAAACCTGCTTCAGGTCTTTTAAGACTTGTTCCTCTATACCTTCTTCAGCAAATAGATCCCGCACTCCTTCAATTACATCTTCAATTACAGATCTGTAGAGTTTAGACTACATAAAAGCAATTGTTAAAGTTTTACATTCTCAAGTTTGAGTGTATCCAGCCTTAAAAAACATGCAGTATACACTTTCTAATCTTATATTTGAAGAAAAGCCACTATAAGGATTTTCACTCTGTGCATCCTATTCCCAATACAGTCTTAGCTTTCCATAAATTGGTTAACTTCAGACCCATAGTCTCAGCTTATCTATAGGGCTGAATCACAATACTACAAGAAAATATGAGATAATAATCTCATCAAGATGTATGGTTACTTTTAGGATCCTTGGCTTTTGTGTCAGTATTTAACCTCCACACTCCTTTTTAAAAAGGAAATTAATTTAAGACAGGTGGAAATGAACCTTTTGTTTTCAATTTACCTTTTTCTCAGAGGGACCCAGAGAGCTTTTTTAGAGTTTACTATATTACTTCCATAAATGTAAATAAATTCCAAGCCATAAATTTGGGGCAAGCATCTACAACAGAGTCACCAAAGTCTGTCCCGCTTCCAACATACAAAGTCCAAAAAGATATTCTGAACCACGGTCAAGTAAAAGTACAACTGCACCAAAAAGGATTTCCTAAGAGAAACTAAGGAGGACATAAACCTTACCCTTCCACAATCTGCATACTGCAGAGACTAAGTAACATCCTAAAAGCAGATCTTTACCAGATTAAAAACTGGTCAATATCAATAGAAAAACAACCCTGTGAAATAAACTCAGTCCTTCAAATCTATGTAAACTGTGCTCCACTCCCACCCTAGTCCAAAATGGCAATGCTAGGAAATTCCCTGGCAGTCCAGTGGTTAGGACTCGGCGCTTTCACTGCCTGGGTTCAATCCCTGGTGTGGGGACTAAGATCCCACAAGCCATGCGGCACCACCAAAAAAGATCAAATAAAAATAAATAAAATTAAAAAATGCAAAAAAAGAATGGCAATGCTAAGTGTACTGACAATACTGACCTAGTGGAAGTTTTACTGATAAGAAATAACAAAATAGGAATTTAGTTGAATTGCTCTTATTTCAAATTGCTTAATCAGGCCAAATTGAAAATTCTGTCATTCTAGGACTGCTTTTTCATACTACTCAGTAAATATTCTAAGTACTCCTATTCATGTGAAGAGTAGTTAGGTATTAAACTTATTCCTTCTAAAGACCCAGAGTGAGCCTATGAAAAAGCCAATCAGTAATATTTAAATAATACGTTATTCACAAGCATAGTCAATAAGATTAAGTGCCCTAGATTAGTTCCTTCTTCTAAAACAGTCTACCCTGATAAAGCTGTGCTTAACTGATGTGTCAGTGTTAGGCCCAGCTAGTGTGATCACACTTAAAGCTAGAGGTAAAAACTCCTAGGGATAAAAACATCTTTTAAGATCTACCCTCAGAATGTAACAGCAACCATCAAAAATAACCCATTAGAACATAATTTTTCAAAAGCAAAGTAGGAATTGAACATACTTTCTCTTCTAGGACTACAGCTAGACTTTATATTCTTTCCCTGTTATCTTCATTAGTATATGTATAGTCCACTATGCATAGCCCAGGAAATCCATCTTAACCTCTTCCCTATGTAAAAGAAAACACACACACATTCCTTGGAGTTTCACCATCAAATAAAATGGTATACACGGTAAGCTTACATTCAAGCATAATTATTTCACATATATTAAAATACATTATCAGAAAAAGGATACACATTAAAAGAATAACTTGTCTTCAGAAATGAACCATTTTATCCTTCTTATGTATAGATGGAACCCATAAAACAACACAGATCTGGACAAGCACATTGCCTTTCACCAAATGTGAAGTCTGTTGAAATGAACTGAAAATAAACGTGATTTCTTGACTTTCTTTCTTTAAATCAATTTTTAGGATTGATAGAGGGTCTCACAAGACCATTTAGCCTGTCAGTTCTCACGCGAGGTTTACGTACTCCTGAACGGTAACAAAGCAACGTCTGGGTTTATCAATTCCAACTGTACACTTAAACATTAAGATGCTTAAGGATAGGGAAATGGAGGGGTGCGGGAGAACTCTAAAAACCTGTTATTTCGGGTAAATAATATAGCTTAGACTCAACAGTGGTCATACTAAAATTAAACTACAATTAGAGTACAACTAACTCAGTAATTCTAAACACACTAAACTGGGAGGCTTAAGGTGCGTTCCATCTCTAACCACCTTCTCAAATCCTCACTCTAGAGGACCTCAGCTCCATGAGGAGTAAGAAGGAGAAGAGGGGCACTTGCTCTTCTGGCGGGGGGCCAGGTCCAACTTCCGGCTGAGCTACGGGCCCTCATCCACTTCCTCTAACACGGAGGAGAACAGAGGAGCCCCTAAGGAAGAGGGCTCCTGAAAGTCTGTAAAGAGCCAGGAGGGAAAAAAAAAAAAAAGGGTGTGCGGAGCTCCACTGCCATGAGCCCGGGACCGCGCTCCCTCTGCACGGAGCACAGGCCGAGAGGCCAGGAGGGTGGTCCTTACCACCGGGTTGACGGACTCCATGACCGCTTCTCCAGCGCCTTGCCGCTTGCGCCTGCGCAGCACGCGATGCGCCTCCGAGGACCGTTCTTTGCGTGCTTTGAACGTACGTGCACGTTGTCCACGCAACGACGTCAGGACGCTGGGGGCGGGGCAGGGGAGGAGAGAAAGGTTAATGATGAGGGCTAAGTGGAGTCGCGCTGCAGAGGCAGTTAAGAGGTTGACCTGAAAGTGCAAAGAGACCAGATAAAACGGGGTCGTTAACTCTGGTGTAACCAACTTTGGGCCGTTCACATGACCCTTGAAGAGCCTTTATTTTCTCAATCTATAAAATAAGGGCTAAGAAAATAGGGGATGAGCAATGCAGCGGTAGATCCCAGTTCACTTTACCTTTGAGAAGAGGGGAGCTAGTGGTAGCTGTCCTCTCCTTCTGCCAATTTTCATTCCTCCCCTTACCCCCCAGTCACAGCTGAACTCCAGTATATAATAAAAGTCAAACTCTTCTAAGATTGGTTCTCAAAGTGTACAACAGCAACATCAGCTTCATCTGGAAACCTGTTAAAAATGCAAATTATTGGGTCCCTCCCCAGACCTACTGAATCAGAAACTCCGAGGCTGGGACCTAGCCTTCTGTAACTTTAACATGCTCTCCAGGTGATTCTGATGGGCACTTCAATGAGACTCTTTGTCCCAAAGCAAAGATTTTCAGCTTTGGCTACACACTGAAATCACCTGGGGAGCTTAACAAAGGTTTGGCACCTGAGTCTCACCCCAGAGAATCTGATTCTATTACGCAGCCAAGTTGGAGAACCACTGCTAAAATAAAGTCAGCACCCCAATACCACCCAGGCTCCTTTTCCTCCTCAGGCAGAAATGACACTCTTGACCTGTAATAATTCCCTCCTTCCCCTGAAGGGTAGAGCATCTAGGGGCATACCTTGCCTAGGGCTGAGGGTAGATGTAAGCACAGATAACCTGGAGGGTTAGATAAGGGAACAAGTCATTTATTGCCACTACTCTGCCTTTTAAAACAGCCTTTCTAGCCTGCAGATAGATCCTGACCTAACCAGATGGCTAAGTTACTGAATGATTAAAAATCCTATCAGGTTTAAAATTGGCTGTTTATTTATTTATTTGTGCATGTAAGTTCAGTAAAGCTATTTATATCCAACCATTCTGTATTTGCTTTGCCTGGGCCAGGTACCTTATAGTTTGTGAGTTTCAAGAAGCTAATTTATATGAAGCCCTTTAGAAGACTTTCCTAAATTGAAAACTATCTGAAATTTCTTTTACAAAAAGCCGAGAATGTTACATAGTACTTTTTAATGATTGTATCTCTACCTGGCAATTTACTACCAGAAGTATTCAAAGTGACTTAACTTACACCCAAAACAGAAAGCTAAAAGCAGTCATTGATTCCTACTGATATCATAAAAATTCAATTATTCAGCTTATTGCCAAAAACTCTCATCTTTCATCTTTTTCACAGCCAAGTTTTAAAACTTTATTCCTAAATGCATAGGATTAGTAATCACCTAACTTTTTGGGACAGCATACTGTTTTATATTACTTCATTATACATTTTATCCTTCTCAGGGCTATACTATAGATCATACATACTTTTGAAATTAAATTTGGACCTTGGTACCCATAAAAAGTGTGACTGAGTTGAACTGTTGTTTCTTAGTATACTTAGTAGGCTCAGGTTGCCAAGAGGTTATGTAACTGGCAGAGAAATGTCAGTAACTTTCCATTTGCCCCTGGTGGTCTGTCTGCATGGTCACTAGTAGACTAAGATATAGTTTCTTCCCAGTAATAGACAATGGCTTTTAGAGGAGGTATACTTTAACCTACATTCCAGGTGAATCCAAGTTGCAAATCTGCTCTGGACCTGAGATAGCCAGCTTCCAAGATGGCCCCCAAAGATCCTTACCTCCTAGTATTCGCAACCTTGTGTTCTCCCCTCCCACACTGTAGCACGGTTTGTCTGGGTGACCAACAGAAAAGCAGAAGTAATGATGTATCACTTCTAAGATTAGGTTATAAATGACTGTGGCTTCCTTCCTGGGGATTCCTTCAGATCACTCACTTGGGAGAAGACAGCTGTCATGTTGTGAGGACAGTCAAGCACTCCGCCTATGGAGAGGCCCGGGTGGCAAGGAACGAAGACTCCAGCCCATAGCCAACAGGGATCCCTGTTGGAAATTGATGCCTCCCCATTTGGGCTGTCAGGTGATTGCAGCCCTGACTTGTCTGCATCCCTTTGAGAGACTCTGAACCGGAAACTGTGTGAGATAATAAATATTTGTCATTTTAAGCAGTTAAGTTTGGGGATAATTTGTTACACAAAATGGGATAACTAATACAGGACCCATTCTCTGATTGGACTGTGCCTAGTGAAGGCTTGGTTTTTCCTCATTGTAATCTCAGCATTTAAGCTTTCTTGAGTACCCTCATCAGTCACAAGAGCATTTGAAAAGTATGTAAAGGAATCTTTATAGGCTGATATTTGATAGTGTTGACCCCAGGTTATCATCAAACAAGCAGACTGTTGTAGTCATGTAATGATCACATTTCTTTTGTCAATTTTTCAGACTCAGAGGGGAAGTGTGTTGCATACACAAAAGACTTTTGATGCTAAAATTGAAATTTCAAGATCCCAAAGCCTCAGTGAGGCAATTTTACAGTAACGTTTTTTTTTTACGTTAGTAATTAGAGAATAAAAAAGGAATGCTGAGCTTTGGTCTGTCTTTGAGTACACAGTTTTTGAAATTACACCTGTGGCAAAATATAAAGCTCTTCCCCAGTTGCCCATCACAGTTCAGAGCATCAGATTTTCATTTTCTCCTGTTTTGTTTAGAGGCTATAATAGCTATTTAACATATCATTTGTAATCAACACTAGTTTTGTAACATTTAAGCAAATCTTAATAATCAGATTAATTTCTCTGCATTCTGTAAGTTCATATTACTTTTGCCTAGAGGTTTCAGTGATATTATAAAAGTAAAGAAAAAATCTTCTCTTTGTTTATTGTGAGAAAAGGCCATATCTATGAAGTCCTTTCTCTGAATAAGAATGTTTTTAAAAATGTATTTTAGAGACAGCCCATTATCTTTTACGTATTAAATTTTACAGTCAAATGCAGAGCATTTCAGTAACTCTAGACTCTAAATAATATATTTATCAGTAATGAAAAATACAAGCTAGGCTATGAGCATATGCCTTAAGGCAGCAAATATTCACAATTAGTTTCTGAACATTTTTCACCCAATGCACTAAACCCAGCAGTACTGTGTTTCTCTGCCTCTGTTTCATCCTTCACATCATTCAGGAAATGAAAATCCACATAATCTCTACCTCACCTTGTAACTTTGAAATGGCTGCAATGTTAGTAGTTCTGATTTGTTTATACTCTGCACTTTTATAACATTTTCCATTTTCTAATACAACTCTAAAATCAACTTACATTATTTGAACATCAGATATAATTCCACCACGATGAATCCCTCCCCCCTCCCCCAATAGGATTTCAGTTAAAATGACCATGTGACACAGTGCGATGGCCAACTGGTGACCTTATCACACAGTGGAACACTGTTAATGTTCACATTACTACCTATTTTTAAATGTTTTAATATTAAAGAGATGTATACATTGTGTGCATATGAAAATGAGTGACTATAATTAACTCAAGGAAAGTGTGAAGGATGACTTCAAACACAGTTTTCCCTATGGCTACTTTTCAACATTCTCATCGGGGCCTTGATAAGAATTCAGTAATTTCCAAGCTAACAAATTATTCCATTTTCATTTCTTTAATCACAATGTGTATAATCAAATGTGAACATGAAATATTAGCAAGAATAATGTCTGTTGTCTCCAGTGAATTTTCCAACCTAAATTTCTACTTAGAGAAGATGGAGGTAAAGACCAACAAATTTAACTTAAGGCTATGACCTGGAAAGAACCAACCAGCTTTGTTCCCACAGTAAGTGTACTTATCTTCTTTCCTAATTGGTCTCATTTTGTAAGATGTAAAGGTAGCATCTTGAATATTCTATATTATTCTAGATGCTTCAAATATCAGGAGAGGCAGGGACAACATAGAGTAGACACGCTCCTTCCTATTCCTTTTGCTAAGCACAGCTAAAAAAATCTCTGGATATTATACATAAAACAAAGATAAGAAGACTCTGAAGGGTGGAGAGAAGAGCATAGACAGTTAGGGAACTCACAACCCAAAGAAAGACACAGCAGTAAATCCCCTTGTTTTCTTTTTGCCTCACCTATACCAGCCTGGGTACTGGTGAAGCTTGCAAACCCGGAAACATCAAAGGTCACAGACCAAAAAGAACAAAAGCCTTTTTTCTCAAGCTAAGGACCAGAAAAGGGGCAGCAAGACAGAAATCTTTTAGACAATATCTGCTCTACTTCAAACGCCGCAGAAAAAAAGCAGCCCCACCCCAGAGCCGTCAGCAAAGGCAGAGTAGGGAGTTTAAACTTCCATGCTTGCCCAGCTGTAACGCGGTGCAGCCATCCCCACAATGTCACTGGAGGCCACCTGGGATGCCTGGACTCGTCCCCCCAGCCCAGCTATGATGAGGCATCCCCACCAGCCACTAGGGTTGTGTCAGAGAAGACCAAGACCTTCATTCCTGCTGGGTGATATTGAGACCTCCCCCTGCAGTGTCCATGGGGGCCATGTGAGAAGGAGTTACAAGGTCCCCTTCCCTGCGTCAACCAGCGCGATGTCAGTGGAAGCCGGGTGGGGGGCCTGAACCCCTACCCTACCCAACTGTCACGAGGAGGCCCTCCTCCCCTGCACTGTCAACAGAGGCTGAGCCAGAAATAAGGCCTGGAAACCTTGGCAGTAGCAAGTGGGTACTTTCACTTTCCCCTACTGGCCCTGTGTCAGAGGAGACCTACTAAAATAGAAGATTTAAACAAGATCCAGAGTCTCCTAATAACCAGAATGTCCAGGATGCAATTGAAAATCATTTGTTATACCAAGAACCAGGAAAATCTCTACTTGAATGAGAAAAGACAATTGACACCAACACAGAGATGACTAAGAGGTTGGAATTATCTGACAAGAATCTAGCCTTCATAAAACTGCTTTAATGAGCAATTAAGCAAGCAATTTAACAGGTGCTTTAAACAAATGAAAAAATAGAAAGTCTCAGCAAAGAAACAGAAGATATAAAGAAGAACCAAATGGATATTTTATAACTGAAAATACAATAACCAAAATAAAAAGTTCAATGGATAGGCTTGTTATGGATTGAATTATGTCCCCCCTAAAAAGGTATTTTGAAGTCCTAACTCCCAGCACTTCAGAATGTGACCTTATTTGGAAATAGAATCATTGCAGATATAATTAGTTAAGATGAGATCATACTGTAGTAGGATGGACCCCTAATCCAATATGACTGATGTCCTTATAAGAAAAGGACAAAGATAGACAGAAAGACAGCCATGTGAGAACAGAGGCAGAGATTGGAGTGATGCATCTACAAGCCAAGGAACACCAAGGATTATTGGCAAACACCAGAAGCTAGAAGAGACAAGGAAGGAATTCTCCCCTACAAGTTTCAGAGGTAGTATGGCTCTATCAACACCTTGATTTCAAACTTCTAGCCAAACTTCAAACTTAGGACAATAAATTTCTGTTATTTTAAACTACCCAGTTTATGGTAGGTTGTTATGGCAGCCCTAGGGCACTAGTGCAGGGCTCAACAGTAGAATGGAAATGAGAAAGGAAAGAATCAGTGAACTTGAAGATAGAACCATAGAAATAACCCAATTTGAACAACAGAGAGAAAACAGTCAATTCAGATGTAAGTGGATTTCTTGTCAGAAACCATGGAGGCCAGAAGGAAGAGGCCTGAAAGAAAAGTGCTAAAAGAAAAGAACCATCAACTCAGAATACCATGCGCAGTGGTAATATTATTCAGGAAATAAAGGGAAAATCAAAACATTCTCAGATGAAAGAAAACTAAGATAACTTATCACCAGCAAAACTACCCTAAAAGGATGGCTAAAGGAAGTTTTGAAATAGAAAGGAAATGATAAAAAGGAGGAATATCAGGAAGAAGAATGAAAAGTAAAAATATATGTAAATATAGTAGACTTTTCTTCTTTTGAGTTTGCTAGTGTGTATGACAGTTGAAGCAAAAATTGTAATACTGCCTCATGTGGTTCTCAAATTCTATTATCAGTGGGGGAGGATAAAGGAAAACACGGTTGCTTCAATTCACTGGAACTGGTAAAAATGTTGACTATGATAAGTTATGCATGTATAATGTAATACCTAGAGCAACCACTAAAAAAAATGCTACACAAAGAAATACACTCAAAAATACTATAGATAAATCAAAATGGCATTCTAAAAAGATGTATAAGTAACCAACAGGAAGGCAGAAAAAAAGAAAAAGAAAAGAGAAGTAAAGAACAGAGGGAACAAACAGAAACCAAAAAGGCACAAACCGGTGTTGGCAAGAATGTGAAGAAAGTGTAAAATGGTGCAGCTACTTTGGAAAACAATTTTTCAGTTTCTTGAAAAGGTAAGTATAAATTTACCATATGACCCAGCTATTCCACTCATACCCAAGAGAAATGAAAATATATGTTGACACAAATACCTGAACATGAATGTTTGTAGCAGAGCTATTGACGATAGTGAAAAGGTGGGGAAAACCCAAATGTCCACCAAGGGATGAATGGGTAAATAAAATGAGGTATAGGGACTTCCCTGGTGGCACAGTGGTTAAGAATCTGCCTGCCAATGCAGGGGACACGGGTTCGAGCCCTGGTCTGGGAAGACCCCACATGCCACAGAGCAACTAAGCCCGTGTGCCACAGCTACTGAAGCCTATGCGCCTAGAGCCCGTGCTCCGCAACAAGAGAAGCCACCGCAACGAGAAGCCCGCGCACCCCAAGGAAGAGTAGCCCCCGCTCGCCACAACTAGAGAAAGCCCACGCAGCAACGAAGACCCAATGCAGCCAAAAATAAATAAATAAATATTTTTTAAAATGTGATATAGCCATACAATGGAATACTATTTGACAATAAAAAGGAATGAAGTATTGATACATGCATGAACCTGGATGAGCAACATGGATGAACCTCAAAAACATACTAAGTGAAAGAAGCCAGAGACAAAATGCCTATATTATATATATATATATATATATATTTTTTTTTTTTTTTTTAAGAAGATGTTGGGGGTAGGAGTTTATTAATTAATTTATTTATTTTTGCTGTGTTGGGTCTTCGTCTCCGTGCGAGGGCTTTCTCTAGTTGCGGCAAGCGGGGGCCACTCTTCATCGCAGTGCGCGGGCCTCTCACTGTCACGGCCTCTCTTTTTGCAGAGCACAGGCTCCAGACGCGCAGGCTCAGTAGTTGTGGCTCACAGGCCTAGTTGCTCCGCGGCATGTGGGATCCTCCCAGACCAGGGCTCGAACCCGTGTCCCCTGCATTAGCAGGCAGATTCTCAACCACTGCACCACCAGGGAAGCCCTATACTATAAAATTCTATTTTTATGAAATATCCAGAAAAGGCAAATATACATAGACAGAAATTAGATTAGTGGTTTCCTGGGGCTGGGGTGAGAACGAGGAGCGACTGAAGATAGGCTTTTGGGGGAGATGGAAATGTTCTAAAATTGATTGTGGTGACGGTGGTACAATTCTGTGACTATACCAAAAAACATTAAATTGTACACTTAAAACAGGTGAATTTTATGATATATAAATTAACCCTCAACAAAGCTGTTGAAAGGTATCAGGGGAGGCTCTCTTCTTTAGGTTGGAACTAATTTCTTTTTAATTGTGGTAAAACACACATAACATAAAATTTGCCGTCTTAACATTTTTAAGTGTACAGTTCGGTGGCATTAAGTACACTTACATTGCTGTGCAGCCATCACCACCATCATCTCCAGAACTGTTTTCATCTTGCCAAAGTGAAACTCTGTACCCATAAAACAATAACTCCCCATTTTAATTTAAGGTTACATTTTATCCTTATGTGGACAGGTCAAGGAAATTAAGTATCTGGTCTCGTTTCAAGTGCAGGAAAAAACCTTCTGCAGTTACAGAATGGTTCCAAAATACTTTTAACAAAAGACAGATACTCTCATTTCACAACCAGAAATAACACTTTACTGGATTTTGAGTATTAAATGAAAAAACTCGATCCCTAGCACACCGTAGGAGCTAAAAGCCTAAAGGTTCTTCTTCACTTTGAGCAGCTTTCACAAACAAATTTAAGCCAAATTTTAAAATAGACATTTTAATCTTTTCAACCCCTTGAAGATGTATGTGTGTGTTTATTAAGAAAAAGTGTATTCGTAATTATAAGTGTGATAGATTTTAAATTTCTTGAGGACTGAGGCTATTATTCATCATTATATGCCCCCTGAGTTCCTAGCATAGTACCTCCAATATGGAAAGCATTCATTAAATGTTACTGATTTGGAAGGGTAAAGCTGGGATGAAGAGAGAGAGTGGCATGGACTTATATACACTACCAAATGTAAAAGAGATAGCTAGTGGGAAGCAGCTGCATAGCACAGGGAGATCAGCTCGGTGCTTTGTGACCACCTAGAGGGGTGAGATAGGGAGGGTGGGAGGGAGGGAGACGCAAGAGGGAGGAGATATGGGGATATATGTATATGTATAGCTGATTCACTTTGTTATAAAGCAGAAACTAACACCATTGTAAAGCAATTATACTCCAATAAAGATGTTAAAAAATGTTATTGATTTGAATATACTGTTAAACTATTGTAAAGTGGAATTTCTAGCCTGTTTGTTGGTGAAAATTAGGGACTAAATTGCAACTATGTTTAGGAGAAGTGGTGCATAGATCTAAATTCATCCTATCATTCATTCATTCAAAATTTTTTATCCAACATATCGATCATAAGCTCTAGCTAAGCTTATGATTAATGGACATTGATACCACCATCACCTACCACCACCCCTGTATTTGGGTCTCTTCCCCAAAAACGGGAAATCACTCTGGACAGAGCCACCCCAATTGAAATCCTAGTTGGGGAGGAGGGGGAAGAGAAATACACAAGCATCTACAATATAATGGGATCAGTACTAAAAATTATTTATGAGGAGCAACTAACCTGAATGGGGGTAGTCAGGGAAGGCTTCCTGGAGTAGGATGCCTAAACTTCGATCTGTGGAATGAGTAAGGGACAAAGGAAGGGGGGCAAGGAAGGGTGTTCCAGGGAGAGGGCACTGTACAAGCCAAAGCCTGGGGTGTCTACACCTCTAGGGAACGCGGTGGGTTTGAGGAAATGACAGCAGTTTGGTTTGGCCAGAGGATAGAGAACAGGGAAATCTTGGCAAAGCTAAGGCTGGCTGGTAAGTAAGGGCCAGATTGCATGTTCTCCACTGACTACAGTGTGGAGGTAGATTGGAGGATGACCACACAGGAAGCAGAGAAGCAGTTAGAAGTCTGTGGGGTAAGGAAGAATGAGCAGCTCTGTTTGAAAAGCCTGCAGCAGAAGCAATTTCCCCGGAGAAGAACAAGATCTAAGTTACCAATGTATAGCCTTTTCTGGCAGTCAGTCATATAAGGCAAAGAGGAAGAGACGGGGAAGACTCCAAGAGACTTTAGGGGAAGGGGATGGAGCACCCACTGATGGGGGAAAAGGTAATAAAAGGTGACAAACATCATCTAGTTCACAATTTTACCCAAGGCCACTTCTGGTTCCAGTGTAAGTTTAATATAGAATTTGTCCTTTTCCACAATGAGTACTTAGCAAAGCCTTTGAAAAATATTTCAATGTCTCAAAATAATCCACTGGAGAGGCAGGCTCTTGGCATTTAACAACGCCACCGTTAAGAGATGCTCTTTCCTTGTCCTTTTCATGGCACTTGAGGACCTTTGGGTGGAATTCTCTCTGAGCAGTGTGAAAATATCAAAACAAAACCCTACAGAAAAGGACAAGTGCTGCAACTGGGTGCCATGTCCCACCCCCATGCAGCCACTCTCAGATCGGCAGCAAATTTCTCAGAGATGAGAAGCAGAAAGAGACTAAATTCTACACTGATCACAATTGGGTTTCCCCAATCAGAACATTTATTCTCTGTTAGAGGGAATTCATAGTCTCAGTTCCAAAAATCACAAAAATGTGCCTGTTGGGTCAGCATAGCTGATATTCAAGCATTAATACCAGTAAAGAGCAAATAAATTGAAGGACATGACCAAAGTACTCAAGAAAATAAAATCAAAGTTGGTCATAAAAGGTCCTTAAAGGAAATTCATAGACACCCACCCTCTATGGGAGGGTGGAAGGTCTCTGAATCCAATGCCATTTCTGTAAAAGAAACTAAGAAATAATACCTTGGATATACAGGCCTGCCTGCATCCGTACCCGTAAACTCTGCCTTGCCTCCAACTGCAATGTGTGAACTGTTTACGCCCTTATCTAAATCAGCCCTCTGCTGGCTGATCTCATCCCCTCTGATCTACTCAGAGATAAGGCCCTAGCAATTTTCTCCCTCTCTGTCTTCTGCAATATCAGTTTTCCTTTCACAACTGATCACTGCTAGCCTGCAGAGATATCCACCACCTGATGTATACCAAGGAGCGGGGAGAGGGCAGTCAGTCCTGGGTGCAGGCAATAATGGTACACACTGTCTGCAGAGAATTTAAATACATGAGGAAATTGACTAAAAGTCTCTCTCTCTTTTTTTTTTTGACCATGCCACTTGCAGGATCTCAGTTCCCCAACGAGGGATTGAACCCATGCTCCCTGCAGTGGAAGTGCAGAGCCCTAACCACTGGACTGCCAGGGAATTCCCATAAAAATCTGCTTTCTATTATCACCATGTGCTGACAGTTCTAAGCAACGTCTGAGCTAAAATGCCCCCCTCCCCAACTTTTTTATTGGCATAGCGTTCTAAACAGTTGCTATAATTACTGTTGTTTCAATAATGCATATGTAAGCTTCAAATTGGCACATTTTTTTCCATTGGCACATTTTAATTTCTTAACATTTAATAAACTTAACATTTAATAAACACTGTGTTCTACATAGAAGTTAATTTGGAAAACTCCCAGTTACACAGTTGGACCAGGACACATGTGGACTTAGATACACATATTTGTTGTGGGAATACATAACGGTCCAGAATTGTTCAAACTTGCTTCAGGCACAATTCTTGTCTCCATCCCCTTTGGTACTACGTATTCCTGGGTTTGAACCATAGATTCAAAATAAACAATGATCGTAAATAGGAAGAAATAGAACCTGAGTTACTTCAGTTTTGTCATTCTATGTGACCACTTGGAGTTGCTATTTGTGTCTTTAAAAGAGTGTAGCAGAGTATGAATGGCAAGATGTAGTAGTTTTGTTTGGTAAGTTTTGTTTGGTTACTTTACACATGAAATACTGTATTTGAATAATAATATATTTAAAATGGACATTTATTCTTCTATTTTAATCATTAATTGTTTTAAAACTAAAGAAGGAATCAAGAAAATAAAACATTACATCAGCAGCTACTTAAATTGCACTTTTTCCAAATGTTTTAATTTCACTAAAGTTCATTTATTAGTTACTAGAAAACTATTGACATAGAGTATTATTATACCAGACTATAACAAAGAATCAAGGTACAAACTCTTAGGTAAATATAAAAACTACCAAATAAATAGTTGTGTATGGGACATCCCTGGTGGTCCAGTGGTAAAGAAACCACCTTCCGATGCAGGGGACGCAGATTCAATCGCTCGTCGGGGAACTAAGATCCCACATGCCACGGGGCAACTAAGCCCGTGCGCCACCACTACTGAGTCCCTGCTCCTCAACTAGAGAGCCTGCATGCCGCAAACTACAGAGCCCACGCAGCACAACTAGAGAGATGCCAGCACGTCGCAACCTAAGAACCCACATGCCGCAACAAAGGCCTGACGCAGCCAAAAACAAACAAACAAACAAAAAATAGTTACGTATGTTTTGTCCTCTAGGAACTTGGAGGAATTTGCAGGTGTTCACCACATCAACATGAAATGACATTGACCAATAGAGTTCAATCAAGAAAATATTTAAAAGCAAAACAAGAGACAATTGAAGCAATGGCTGAATTTATATTGAAGTATATAATACCTTCAACACCACACATACAGTTAATGAAAACTGAAGAAACAGGCACATCTGAAGATATAAATGATACAAGATTCAGATGACATGGGATTGAAAGATGACAAGGAATCATTTTCTATAAGTGCTGACAGTGAGAAAGAGGAGGAAATTTTTAGCAAGAGTCGACATCAGTAAGGTTAAAAAATAATAATAATGGAGAGACACTAGTAAAGACCAAAGCCAAGACTCAGGTCTCAAGGGTTGAAGGGATGTTAAAAAAGATCTCATCCTCACCAGCTACTGTCCCAAAGTTCATATTTGCAGCAAAGCTCCCCCCAAAAGCCATCTACTCACGGTCTCCATATGCACTTGAGTTGTCTGTCAAGTTCACCGATGTTCTCCATGTTGCTGAATTCAACGGTCAATTCTTAGTCCTCGTCTTACCCTATATGCGGAATTTGAAGAAACTGATCACACTTACTCTAGTGAGCTACTCTCCCCAAGTCTCCTTTATGGGGTCATCCTCACTTTCCCGACCTCTGAACTTTAGAGAATGCGAAGGGTCAGTTCTCAGACCCCTTCCACTCTTTATATTCACTCCTAGGTGATCTCATCCAGTCTCACAGCTTTAAGTACTGATATCTCTAAAAGTCACATCCCTAGCCCAGACCTCTGTCCCTCCTTATACAGCCAGTGGTTACTTACGGTCTCCAACTGGATATCTAATAGGCATCCCAGAGTTACCACATCCAAACCTGAATTTCTAATCTCTCTCCTCAAACTTTCTCCTAACAGTCTTCCCCTTCTCCGTAAAAGACAGCTCCATTTCGTAGCTGCTCAGCCAAAACTCCGGGAGTCATTTTTGGTTTCCTTCTTTCCCTCACTCTGGGAATCCAATCCAATCCATCAGCACACACTGTTAGCTCTGTATTTCAAACGTGTCCTGAGTCCAACCATTTTTCATCTCCCACCCTAGTCACCATCACCTCTCACCTGGGTTATTGCAGTAGCCTCCTAACTGCTCTCTCTGCTTCTCTCATTGCCCCGCTTCTATGTCCATGGAACCATCTTAACATGTAATTCAGCTTATGTCACTCCTCCGCACAAACCCTTCCAGTGGTTTGCGTCTCACACAAAGTCCTTCCCATAGCCCATTGAGGCCTACTGATCTGCTTCCCTCACCTACCCACAACCTCTCTGATTCCTCCCCCAACCATCCTCCTTGCTCACTCTGCCCTGGCCACCTTATAGCCACCTGCCTCCTTGGTGTTCCTCTGACAGGCTAAGCACACCTTGACTGCAGTGCCTTTGCACTAGAAGTTCCCTCTGCTGGACACACTCTTCTCATTTCTTTCAAGTCTCTGCTAGAATGTCATCTCATCAGACAGGACCTTCCTGACCAACCTATCTAAAAGGGCATTCTCTGCCACTCTGTTGCTTTTTTTTTTTTCCCCTACATAGCAATGATCACAGCCTGATACCAGTTTATTGTCTCACTTCCCCCACTATTACATATCCTTTACAAGAACAGGAACTTACTGTTTCTGTGATTGTTTATCCCCAGTGCCTAGAAAAATGCAGGTACTTAGTAGACATGCAGTAAACATTAGAATTAGCAAGACAATTAATTGGAGCAATGGTCACATAACATTTTGAGGTGATTCAAAGTCACCACTTAAGGCACCCAATGTCTTAAACAAGCCTTCTGTACTTCAGAGTGTGGAAGACAGCTTCAGGAATGCCTCAAATGTTTAGCCACATTCATAGACTTACTCATGCTCTAAGGTTTTTGGAAACACATCATTCTAACAGGCTTTATAAGGGAATGACATCATCTACCCAGAAAGATTTCTGAGAGAAAGACAGAGCCCATCTTGAAAAGACAATGCTCATTATTGATTTCAGAGAACTAAACAGGGTAAAGTCTTATCCCCGAGTCAAGGTGGCATGGAATATTCTCCTGAAAGCACATATTTGCTTGTTCTTACTTCAGAGCCTGAAAGTACAATCCTGGGCTGGAGCTCTTTGGAGACCACATCGATCTTGATATATGTACCTGGAAGCTCAGAAGCTGAACGTTATAGATTCATTGTAATATGTTATACCTCTTTCAAAGTAAGCAGATTTAGAGTTCATTAATTCTCATCAGAAAAAGTTTGTTTGAAATGTGTTCAGAAGAAAGGCACTATTTTTCTATCTCTTTAGTACTTACAAATGTTTAGAGATAAGTATGGTATTTAAATCTTCGGGATGTGTAAAGTTGTATTTAACAGCCTTTTTAGACAAGGCATTAGGAATACTTTAGAGTGTTTGTCTATTGCATTAATTTTAATTATACTCCACTGGATTCACAATGCTTTGAAAATGCTTTACAAAATGCCCCCAAGATCTTTTATTAATCGCAATACAAGCACCATCAAATTCAAACGCTGTTTCTCATTCTGGGTAGCAGCAGCTTGCCTGCGAGCGCCCTCTTCTGTTTCAAGATAATACCGCAAATTGTATTACAGGGAATTCACAGCAATTCTGGATAGTACAAAAATGGGCTTTTCAGGAAAATGTCAACACACACAATCATATTATTTAAATATGCTATCCTCCCACCTGAGGTTTGTACGGCTCTTCTGGAGCAGATAGATGAGGCGAAGATGAGGGAAATGTTGCAGTCCCCGAAGTATAGTGGTGATTTGCATTTCTTCTCTAGGCAGTCTCATAGAAATGAACTTTAATCTTTAAAAAAAAAAAAGGGGCAACTCGTCTAATCTGTTCTCCTTACAGACAGGACATGACTTTAAGGCATAAAATCACCTGGAGCTTTTATCTAAGGTAGTTTTTGTAACTCACCTATTTGCTTTCTGGCTAGCAATTCTGTCTTGCTTTAAAAATTGACAAATTCGTATTTAGATGCCAGGTCTAAGCAGGATCTTATTAACAATTATAGCAAAAATCTTTTGTTTCAGTATAAACTGGGGAAATATGCAGGCAATCAGGTTGAGCGCCATGAAATTGCCATCAAGAATGGTTAAATATTGTCGATTTCACATGGTTCAATTAAATACCTTGTCCGTCTTGTCAATTTAATAGCCTTGTCCCTTAGGACCCTGGGTAAGAGCACAAAAGGTCCTGGGAGTAGAGTAGCTGCTGAGGATGGGGAGGGTGAAGTTGAGACAAAACAGGAAAGAAATGATTGATGGAATTTGAGAAATTTTGTTATAAATAGGATTGGTTTATGTTACTTAATCTTTTTGTTGTTCCTGCCCAATGAGAATCAAGCCCTGTTAATTTCAGTAGTGGCTAAAACAGTTCCAAATGATCTGGCCTCTATGAAGTTTCATTTCCTGATGCAGTTTTGAAATTTAACTTTACTATAGCTAGATAAGAATTGAATTCCAACACATGGCAGCTTCCTCATGAAAGGGCGGGTGGAGAGGTTGTTAGGTTGGTTTTTATTAGAGCTGATTTATCTTCATATCTTTAATGCCCCCCCAAAACACACACACTTTATCTGAAATAGAGTCTGTAAAATTGTAAAAAAATAATTTTCTAAACTTAAAAAAATTTCTTTACATGCACATCATTTCCAGTTGCCAAAGTTTGAAAGTTCCTTAGAATTCTCCTGGTGATAAAGTTCATCCTGTTGGGAAGAATTGTGAAAGACTAACTAGTTCATCTATCCAGGTTATCAACACCTTCATTGTCTTTGAGTTATTTTACAACTCTGTAAATTTTAGAAAACTGATAATAACATACATGATCTTTGTCCATACAAATGCAAATTAATTAGGGGAAATTGATTACTGATATTGGCCTAAGGATAGATCCATTTTGCATCTATTTGTAAATTCTTTTCAGAATTCCTTATTTCCTGTACATGTCTCTGCTCTTTGAATTCTCCTTAGAACCACTTGTAACATCTTACCAGTTCCCGTGTTAGTTAATGAGTTAAGTAAGATCTTGGGCATCTACCCATATCATTTATGAGAGTAATGATTATATCCTCCTTTAAAAATCATCCTTTAACATCACAAATTGTAGTTTGATTGTGTTATTTTTCCAGGATGTGCCAAGACGCCATGTACACTGAGTCCTTAATAGTGAAGCAGGTATACATTTGCCTGACAGAGTCAATTGGTTAAGGTTATTGAAATTGATTTCATACCTTAAAAAAAATTGCCCCAGACCTTGCAAAAGAAGATATAAGTCCATTGCACAGCAAGAATCATTTGAAATACATCTTTAATTTTAAAAAATCTATATGCAATCTACAAAATACTTCGTTACATGATTAAGGCTCAATCTGTTTTATATCTGTATTGATGACATAAAATCATATTTTGAATAAGATATAATAACACTTAGTCATCATTAAGGAAGGCCTTCCGACATAATTTATAAGAGACGAAGGGCTATATCGAAAGCACAGACCCAGAATGAAGGGAACTAAAACCCTAGAACTGTTTAATATATAAATCAGGTCAAAAAATGCCAGCCTTTATTTATGCTAGGAAGGGTTTTTTTCCATACTTTTTTTAGTGGATAAACTATTTCTATCCCCATAAAAAAAGGAAATGTCCTTAAATTCAGATCTGTAAATTGATCAGGTAACCATCAAGCCATGAATTCATTTACGCAGCTAATACGATCCTTTGACTGGTAAGGCAACCAGACCAAACCAATTAGAGCAGAACAATTCATCCCAAACTGGCCAACTCCTTGGAAGTCTGCCACTGTGTCAGTTAAACAAATGACCCCAAGGGGGTCAAACTCATAAAGCATTGATCTAAATTACCTAAATTAAAATGCTAGAAAGGAGTAGTTCCTCCTTCATTCACTTCCTTCCTCCATTCCCTACCTTAAAAGCAGGAGTTTTTATTGTTGTTGTTTTGAAGATCATCATTTACTTTCTGGCAAAGGAGATTCTACTTCTTAATTGGTAAGTCTAAGTGGACCCTACCTGATTTTTCACTTAGAGCATCAGGATCACATTTGACCTTCTGCCATTTCTGAGGTCAGAAGAATTGTATTAAAAAGCCTCTCCACCTGACACAGAATGTTAATTTAACGTTAAGTAATGAATATTTAAGGATCCTAATAGATGTGCAAATGAACAATTATGCTGCAGCACCCCGCTGTTCCTGCCATCAACCTTTGCATTGCTGCAGAAACTCACTTGGGCTTCAGTCAGCCTTTTGTTACATTTCCAGCACTGAATCTTGAGACGTTCCTGAAGGCTGAAGGGCTGGTGAATAAATGACCCCAGCAGTGAGGTACCCACACATACTGGCAACCTGTGAAGCCTAAGGAGTGATTAATTGAACCCTGTGCTGAAATTACTTTGAGGTGTAAATATTCATCAAGTTCATCTGAATCAGACTCTGAGTTCTTTATAGGCAGGACGCCATAAAACAGATCTGCAAGGACCAGCAGTAATTAACCCAGCTACCGTCCCTGGTATCATGGAGCAGCATCAGGTTCGGCCCGCCTCCATGTTTGTTCTGAGCAGATTGAAGTCACTCCAGAATGTGCCACACCAGATGATGAGGCCGGATGGTGGAATTTTTTTTAAATGACGCGCACATAGATTTGCCCTCCTATACATCAACAGTGAGTCTCAAGCATATGATATGAGCAATACATCAGCTGAAGTTAAAAAGAGCAATACCAATTCATTTCAACAGTCAACTTCTGCATTCTTTGCCTTTACAGTAAAATAATGAAAAGCATTAAATCTGCTGATTGATGCAGATCATAAATGTTTGTTTTACAAAATCTGCACTTTTTAACAGATTAAAATGAATGTAATGTAACATTAAATAAAATGTATGAGACAAACTCTGTGGGCCAACAAATAATGTTGTTTGGAAGAACGCTATTGTATCAGTTTTGACTCAAAACAAATCTAGTAAATAAAGAAAAATACCCACTAATCATATTTAAGGATCAACATAAATTGAAGGTACATTAATACCACATGTTTTTTCCACATGTTTTTCTGACTAAAAAAAATACCTAGAATATAGATTTCCTAAATTTAAAAGTCTGACCTTTCACTATAAACACTGAAAGGAAATTATAAACAGAATTATAACTGCTAATGCCATTGGCTTTTCATTAAAAAGCAAACATTTACCTGGCTTTGAAGAAGGGAAAGATCACTTCTTAGAAACGTAGATAAAATAATCTAGTGTCTTTCACTTCGCTCATCTTTTAAAGAAAATTACTCTAAGTTAAGCAGAATTAGCATAAACAGCATGATAGCAGAGCTAACATAAAATAATCATAATATGATCTCCTACTCAAGAGAAGCTTGTGTTAATTACAAAAAAAAATACTTTATCAAAATACATTCTTAGAGTCTGCACTTCTGGGAAACAATATTCATGAACTTTAAAAATTCATTTTTAACATACATGAATATTTTAACTAGTGTCCAATACTGGGATTCCATTTTGAAAGGAATCTCTCCAAGCAAAGGGCAATATGTCTTAGTGATCTGTACTGAAATATGTATATCAACAGAACTAGCTTCTTTGCAGCGCACACAAGAATACAAATGGATTTTGAAAATAATGATACCGTGGGGGAAAGACAGGTACCAAATACAGCTGATGGTTACTCACCAGTGTGGTAATAGGACAGGAAGATAAATAATTCAGAGTCAGAGATAGTCCCACATCTCCATGTTAGCCTGTGGTTTGAACATCATCCTACAACCAACCACGTTTCAGACAAGAGCAAGAGGGAAAATTAAGTACTTTGGTTTACGTCTCCTTTGATTGCCTCGTCCTCTAGTACTAGTGCTAGCGCAATAAGAAGAGGTACGGGCTGGAGGATAATAACTATGGCCCTAGGTAACCCAGAGGGCAAAACAATCAGCCACCAAGTAATCAAAAATGCTTTGGCCAAGTGGCTGTCAGGTCACAATAATAGCGCCTTTGAGTTTCACTAGGAAACAAAAACATCATGAAAATTATAGACACATTTTAGATCACACCCCCAGGGCACAAACATATCAAAAGCATAAAGTACAGACGGTTTGGTTGCAGGTCTAAACTTCTCTAAACGTAACCACTGGACCTGTCATTTCCACTCTACAGTAGCAGAACTTTGTGTGGTTTCTGTGAATTACGTATTTGGAAAGTGGGTCGTCATCACTGACTCTTGCTACTCCTACTGAGTTACGCAGTCACCAGCTTTATCTGGGTCTTCTCCGTCGATTTTAATCCACTTCTTTTCTATTTCAACCTGTCATGCAAAAGCAAAACAGGGGCAGCATTAACAAATGCAACACAGCACAATATCTCTTCAGTCCTCGTTTGTAAATGAGGCAAGGACTCTAGCCACCTCATCCTTTGGACACAAACACAGCCCCTCTACCCTGTCGTGCCCGTTCCCAAGTGAAGCACACTGCTCTCTTTTGGGACAACAGAGTCTCCCAAATCCTTCCCTTCTAGGGTCAGATCTGGAAGAGGACAAACTTTCTTCCAAGTCAGACACAGGTTTTATAAAATGTATACAGACTACATATACTGATAAGACATTTACAAATCTGGCTAGACATGCGATCAAAGATGCCCCCGAGTATCATATATCCAGCCTCTGGCCCACCTGAGATTTAGAGCACACCCAAAATCATCTCTCTAACTAAAACTAGTTTACAACAGTAAACAGCTGGGCCAAACCATCTGTCTGTCCCTCTTCTCTTTCATCTCACCTCAAACGGCACCTCCTCACAGAGGCCCTCCAGGACCACTCTAGGTAAGGAAGCCCTCCATCCCTCTCTATCCTGTGACCCTCTTTTACTCTCTTCTTAGAATTTGTCACTACTTAAAATTACGTTATTTGCTCTTTTACTAATTATTTTTTGTCCCGCCACTAGGAGGTAGGCTTTATGAGAACAGGGGGTTGTCTTTTGTTCACCTTTGTGTTCCCAGCACCTGCGGCAGCAGCTGGCGCTTTGAACTTGCTCAATAAATACTTATTAAATGGAAGATAACGTTTTGAAACTGACTGCCACCGATGCTATTAAAGCTAGAGAGACTTTGGTATATAATTGTGAGCGGTCCTCTACAACTATGTGAAACTGCCACATCCCACGAACAGCACATAGTATAAATGACATCTCCATGAGCACCTGACACACATTTCAGTCACACGTAATACTTAGATGCCTAGTGTTACAGGTCAGGTTCCCCAAGAAGCAGATGCTGAGATGGAGACTGATGTGCAGAAAGTTTACTGGGGAGGGCTGCCGGGGAGGACACCTGACAAGGAGGGGAGGGAAGGGAGCAGGACAGGAAGAGGCAGAAGCCGGGCGTCAAAGCAGTCACCGTAAAGGCTTCAGCCGATCCCCAGGGAGGGCTGAAGCTACGAAGGCCCTGCAGGGTTATTCCAACTTGAGGTAAAAGGGTCTTTAGACCCCTGATCCACCAGTTACTGGACACAGGCTGCCCCAGGAAGGGGGCGTGACCTGGAGCATGGCATCCTTCTTCATCCAGGGCAATTCCCAGCTGCCGAGGGAATAAGTCCTTCAGTCCTGAAGGGGCTGCACAGAACAGCACCCATTCATCATTCATTTTACCAATAGTATAAAAATCACTGGACCCAAACATACAGGCTTCTGAACAGACAGTCCAAAATAAAGAAAAATCCAGACTTCGTTACTATATTATAGAACCACCAGTTGGTGCTAATGATGTCTTATATAATCATACCATTTCAAGATACTATGGGGGACTTCCCTTGGGGCGCAGTAGTTAAGAATCTGCCTGCCCATGCCGGGGACATGGGTTTGAGCCCTGGTCCGGGAAGATCCCACATGCCACGGAGCAACTAAGCCCGTGCGCCACAACTACTGAGCCTGCGCTCTAGAGCCCGCGAGCCATAACTACTGAGCCCGCGGGCCTAGAGGCCGTGCTCCGCAACAAGAGAAGCCACCACAGTGAGAAGCCTGCACACTGCAACGAAGAGTGGCCCCTGCTCGACGCAACTCGAGAAAGCCAGCGCACAGCAACGAAGACCCAACACAGCCAAAAATAAATAAATTAATTAAAAAAAAAGACACTATTGGAAATGTGTGGCAGAGGTTATCTCTATATCTAAGTCTGAAGATGAGAAGGAAAAGCAAGTTTAGGAACAAACTTGTGCAAGTGTATGTCACTCTTTAATTCATCTGGCGCAAGAATGCAGATGAGCTGATGGTGAACATTTAAAATTGTGGTCATAGAGTAACTCAGTATTTCCCAAAGAGTGCTCCACAGAATACTATTCCAGAAGATATTGATAGGTGTTTTACAGGAGACAAGATTCCATAATTGATGAGTTGGGAGAAACTGAGTTAAGTTTAACAAGTTTCCTTATTGCAGAACTTCTCAGAGCCTTTGTTCAACATTAATTTAGTGTACGATGTTCCCCAACTTATTTTTTTCTTGGATCATTATATGGGACATATGTTCCATAGAACACACCTTGGGAAATGCTGTTCTAACAAAATCTTTATTATAAATATGCTTCTGAAATGTGAACTTATTTTTAATGCCCCATTTTTCATTGAGAGCTGAGTTAAGTACACAGCACTGTGTCCTCAGGCTTCCAATATTCTCTAGAACTGAGGGGAAGAACTAGGCTCACTGCTGACCATCACTCTTTTCTAGGTCAAATACACACATACACACACACAGTCACTTCACAGGGCAAAGCAAATATCTAAAGCCAAATCAGGTCAAAGCTTCGGAAGCCCCAACTTGAACTCAAGGGCTTCGGGATGTACCTGGATGTTGTAGCAGGCTCGCTGATGAACATGTTTCTGTGGCTGGACATCACTCTCCACCCCCAGAGACCTGACCTCTGTCCTTGAGGCACAGGTGTCAAGAATCCCAAACTGAACGGTAGCAAATGGATACCAATCAGAGGGAATTTCTTGGTCTGATCCAAGTTCTAGTTTGTATGACAAACAATGGGGATGATCAGGACCTTGAAGAAAAAAATCAAACGGTCAGTCAAAGTATTTCAATGGCCATTGAACATTTCTCTTGAGCATAAGAGGCATGTATCCCTCTCTTTAATAAGCATTTCCATTAGCACTATGGTTGTGTGAATTCCACTAAACGACATACAATCAAAATTCACAATTTTGCACTAACTGGAGGGAAGTCTACCTGCATTTTTAAAGTACTAGCTTTGAAGTAAGTACAACTTTATCATTATATAGTTATATATGTTAACTCCCAAAATGTTTTCAATGAGAAGTATGCTGTTTCTTTTTTAAAAAAGAAAGTTTAATATTTCATTTAATTATTCAAATAAAACAATGACCAACAATACAGCGATCAGAAAAATTTAGAATTATATCAAGTTCATATGTGAGTGCCTTATATTGGGTGATTCTAATTCAGCATAATAAAAGTATGCTAAGTTTTTTAAATTAAAAGGTGAGTAATATTTATATTAAGCATCATTATTTGGCTATAATGTGCATAAGATCTGTAAAGAGAGAAAACTTTCTCTTAAGTAGACTGAATAAGATCTTACAGTAATTGTTAATTTATTCATTTTCTTACCACTCTATTTATTGATAGATAATGCAAAGGTAAATTTCAGCCTAAATTAGGTCACATTATAAAGAATTATGATTTTTTTAAAAAGTTACACTTAATGAATTTTTTTACATTTCAGAAAATATTCTAGGCCAAGAATTCTGTTTTTAGTAGAATGGATTATTTTTCAGTACACTAATTTCCACTCACCCTCCTTAAAGCTTTGACTGGAACAAATGTACCGTGTAAATATGGGCATACTGACTTTCAGTGTTTCAATGCAATATCTCTTCACTTCACTTTGCCATATATTGAGCATCTACTCTATGCCAAGCCAGGCCCTGTGCCAGACCTAGGGATATCAGATATACACAAAAGCTTTAAGAGGGGTCAGGTACTGTGTGTGTGTGTTTATGTGTGTGTGTTACAATGGAGTAAAAAATATTTTCAACGTAATCACTGTAGTAACTCTATAAATGTTCCATGATTCTGTTGCTTTAGTCCACAGCATCTACATATCCCATGCAGCTATCTTTACTTAAATTAAATGTATGAGATGACAATAATTTCAAAAGCCAGATTAAATTACTACACCACTGACACGACTCAAGAAAGAACATTTCCATCAGAATACAGCTTTAGGCACAAAAACAAGAGTTTAAAGGATTTCACTTAATTCTTAAAAGATAAATTGCCTTTCATTCCTTACAACCTGTTTCTTGTAGAGAGACTAATAGAATTCTAAGGCTGTAAAAGGCCTTGAGAACTCATCCATCAATTAACCAACAGATGCTCATTAGCATTTCCTCACACTTGTAGGGGAGGACAACAGCGGCCTCAGAGGTGCTCTAAGCTGCCCAGATCACTGCAGGCAAGCGATAACTTTGTTCACACACACACAAAGCCAGGGGAGAGTCCACAATCCATTAGCCTTTCTGGCCTTCTGTCTGCAGGATACATAAGTTTATTTAAACTTAATTCAGGCAGTCTTCAGTCCTTTATGGCATAGTGGTTAAGCACATAAACACTGGACTCAGATGGCCCGGGGTCAGATCCCAGCTCTGCTACTTAAAAGGTGGGTGACCCTTGGCAAGTTATTTGATCTCTCTGAGCCTCAGTTTCCCCATCTGAAAATGGGGGGGTGATGATGATAACAACACAAACCTTATGGGATTGCTGTGAGGATTAAACAAGCTAGTTGGCACACATAAGAGCTCTAGGGACGTGGTATACTATAGTGGTATAGATAGAAGTGCACAGTGCTATTCTATTATAAATTCAGTATTGTTATTTAATTACCATAATTTTGCTAATGAAAGCACCATGAATTCTACCCCTGTAGAGCTGAAAATGATATTGGAGATGATCTAATTGATATTAGATGTGAATATTGATATTCACATTTTAAAGAGAAACTCTTTTGGAACTTTTGCAATGAAAATCACCCAAGCTGAAGACCTAGTACTCCAAAAATAGGTTTAGAAACAAAACCTTTCTACCCCCTTTTCTAAAAAACTGGTAAAAGGAGAACGTTTTTCCTTTCAAGTTTTCTGGCATATTTTTCCTGGCTTTTAAAACTCTAAATACTCTACAATGTTTAATAACTCACACTCCCTTTGGACTTTGATATCCGTGAAGAGAAGTATCATGTCCGTCCTTAGCACAAGCCTGGCACATTAGGGGCTCAAAGGATATTTGTGGAATTTACAAGTGAATGAACAAAAGATAGAGGAAAATCATGTTCTTTATCTCAGTACTGACCACCAGGGGGCACTCTCGGGCTTCGGTAATTAGTCCCTCATCACTTTCTAAGGACCAGGAATGCAAATCACGAAATCTATTTAGGTCTAGTAGATACCGGGTCCCTCTTGAACCAAAATATTTCACACGTGAAACTGAATTGGTGAGAGCTGGAGGGAATGAATGGTAGAAGGATGACACAAGTAGTGGAGGAGGAGAGAACAACCAATGTGCTGAAGAGAAAGCAAAGAAAAAAGTAAAGGCGAGTCATATTTAAAAATTGGTAAAACTGGGAAAGTGGAGACAGATACATTTGTTAACTGACCCTCCACCATGCTCACTTCTCTTTCTAATTCTACGCTACCATATGTACCCTCTATGACTAATCGGTGTTTTCAAATGTCCTCATTCTCTTCTCCCTCTCCTTCCTCCCTTTTCCTCTCTCTCCCTCCCCCTCTTTTTCCACCACCTTCTCTTCCTCCTTCTCCCCCCTCCTCCTCCTCTTTTCCACCCCCAGCAAAACCTGTGCACAAGAAACTGTCCTCTGTTGTCATTCACACCTTAGCCTGAATGAACTATCTGGGGCCAACCTTTGTTGTAAAACGAAAGGCTCACCCACCGTTAAAGGAATATTAAGCATTGATGTGCTGGTAGAAGAGACATTTAAGGAGCCAGCATCCCTTCCCACCTCCCCTGATATCACATGTAAGTTATTTCACCAATAGGAAAATTCAATTCCGATCTCAAAAATCCCCAGGAAAGGGGCATAAATTTTTTTTTTAATTAGTACATATACCTCATACATTTTTTTAGTTTCCTTTCTAAAAAAATTTTTTTTCTAACAGGTTTTTCAGAAACTAGCTTGAAAGGGTAACGTTTTAAAGACCCTCTTTTAAAATCCTCTGTTCTCTAAATGCCCAAGTGAGTTTAAAATCATATAGAAACATCGAGATACTCTAAGTCCTTGCTCCTCTACGTGAGGTCCGTGGCCAGCCGCGCTGGCATCACTGGAGCACGTGTGGGTGACACAGTATTGGGGAGCCCCACCTGCTGATTCTGAGTCCACATTTTAACAAGGAGATTCATATGCACACAGAAGTTTGAGAAGCACTGCCTTCGGATAAAGATTTCCTCTCTGCCCCAACCTTACTCTTTCTATGCTTCTTCTCAAGAAGCAAAATGCCAGGCAGCCTCTTACTCTTTGCATTATCCTCCCCCAACCCCTATCGTGGAGAAGCCTCGGAGACAGGGCCACGTGATCCCAGAAGTGTCTGGGCCCCAGCCTGGCTCAGAGCTGCCCCCTGCCCCCTCCCCCAGACTCCACCAGACACAGCCTCACTGCCTTTTCCCGGGCCTCCCCTTGGTGCACAGACCTGATTTGAACAAAGCAGCTTTATCCCAAAGAATTTGGTCAGTGAATTCTCACCACGTAATTGTCTGGAATGCTCACATTCTGTGTAAGCCTGGTGCTATGACAGTCTTCCACAAATATTCCCAAAGGCCAAGACCAAGTCCAGCCAGCCTCTCTGGGAATGCACACTCTTCGAATTGTTCTCAGTGAGCTCAACTGCTGGTAAATATGGATGGGAGGGCAATAACAGGGAGACACAGGGATACACAGCAGGGAGAAGTGATGCCTAGGAGGCCATGACAGGTCTCCCAGGAGAGGTACGAGGCCAGCTGCATGGGAGAGCCTCTTACAAGCACCAATAGCTGGGCCTCACCCTGGGAGTCTGATTGGTAGGGATGAGGCCTAAATATGGGTATTTTAAATATTAAAGCTCTAATGATTTTAAGGACTCTTAACATGCAGCCAGGGCTGGGAAACAGATTTTAAAAGGAGGAGAGGCTATCTCAGCTAATGGCACCATCGCCCACCCGGACCTCCTCCCAGCCCCTCCCTTTCCCCCAGGCCCACAGACCACTGTCACTGTCTCGAGGTCACCTCTTCTGAATTCGCTCACCCACCGCTCACCTCTGTCTCAGTGCTCCCACTGCCCTCCACCTTGGTCAACCTCTCTCCCCTCCTACCAGCCTCCCTGTACTATAATCTACTCCTGAATCTTTCCTCTGCAACGTACGCCTGACTTTCTAAAACAAGGTAGGATTCTGTCACAGTCATGCCTGAAAACATTCCTGAGGCCCTGCTGACAAACTCCACACCCCACAGCCTGGCTCACGACCCTCTTGGCAGGCTGGTTTCTTCTCCAACTATCCCCTCGGCCCCATAACTCAGGTAAGATCCCCCACCGACACGCCTGTGTTTCTGCTGTTTCTATCCTTGATGGAGTCCCACTGATTCTCACAGGCCAAGCTGAAGCATCGCCTCCCCAGCAGAGCCTTCCCTACTGCCCCCTGCAGTTGATGACTCCTTCCTCTGGGATCCCTATTAGATAACGTCTGTACATGTTCCAGAAGAGAAGAGAGCAGATTTCCACAGCTCATTTGGATAGCTGCTTCCGCGTCTGCCTCGCCTACTAGACTTATGTTTCCAGACAGCAGGGATCATGTTTGCATCTGTATCCCCCAAGCACCCAGCACGGAGCCTGTACCTAGAGGAAATTCAGTGGGTGTTTGTGGAATGGACGTGTGAATGAGTGAGCCCTCTTACTAAATTCTTGTTGACTGAATCAATTAACTCCACCATTAATTCTGAGAAAATGCACTGTTCTGAACAGGATCATTTTCACAAGAAGCTTTGTATGTTGTTCTCCTTCCAAAATTAGAAAAGAATGATTGGTACAGGTTCTCAGTTTGAAAAAAAAAAAAAAAAAAAAGGCGTGGTTGCCCCGGAGGGTCTAGCTGGAGTGCCTGCTCCGAGGTAGAGCGGCTGGAGTGGGCTCATCGAGAACCTGTCCCCCTGGCCCTCTGACCCCAGCTGGACAAGCCAGCAGGCTGAGCCCTCTGTGCTCCTCTCTCAGAGGCATAAGCATTGCTGCAAATCCATGCAAAAGGTGCACCTGACCTTTTGTTCTGGGCCCAGTGACCATCCCTAGGACAAAAGGAGAACAGGAGTCAGGTTATCACCCAGACCTCAGAGGACATCTGTGGACCAAGGAGGTTACAGTTCGCGTTCCAGCCTACCTCCCCCTTTCCCTTTGTGTTCAGCAAAATAAAAGGCAACGATATTCTGATTTTTATAACGTCTCTCACCTAAAAGGTAGCACAAATAACTTTGAGAACAGATCCCTTGGAACCACACACTCAAAACCTCAAAATCTGTTTCCCTGGGGGGAAGATAATCTGAGAATGGTTTGAACTTGCTCCTCCAGCAACGTTATCAAGAAGGCAGGAAGCATTACTGCTGTGGATGATATCCTGGAAGATATTCCCATCATGCTGGAGTTGACCAAGAGGTACCGTTAGAGGCCACGCCTGTGACCACGCTATCCTATCACTGCCTCTCCCCGCCCTGGGCCTGGGCTCTCCTGGCTGTTCCTTGGGACTAGAAGGTAACCACCAATTACTGTGAGTCAGGAGGACACTGTGGAGGGGAATTTGGCATGAATGGAGAAAAGCAGGGAGTGTCAGGAAAGGCTACTGAATGGGGGCTTCCCTTCAGCACAGGGGCCTAGGGCTCCTCAGCTGCCAGCTGTGTCTCTCACCTGCTGGGCCCTGTCTGTAGCTCAAGATACAATCAGTCGACAGATGTTAAGCCAGAAAACTGCAGGGCACAGACAAGGTGGCATGCTGCCCCTTAGGTCCACTGTAGTCTGGGGCTAGCTCTTCCGGCCCCAAAACAACACGAGACCTGGAGAGCAGTTTCCCTCAACCTGGGTCATACATTAGGCTCACCTGGGGAGCTCTCAAAACATATGGGTGCCTGGGGCCCTCCCCCAGAGGTTCTGATTTAATTGGCATAGAGTAGAGCTTAAACATCAAGGTTATTTAAAAGCTCTCAGGCTATTCTGACAGCCAGTTTTGAGAAACACTGCTGTAGGTCCACCCTGAATAAAAATGCTTCCTCCGCAGTCCACAGCGTGGAGGGCCCTAGGATGTAATTAAATTCCCCTGAAGGATTAGACCAGATGTGAGCTATTTGGAAACAGGGATCAATCTTACTTCTCTTTAGCCCCAGCACCTGATGTGGCACTTGGAATACAGTAAGTGCTCAATAAAGGTTTGCCTAAATGATGAATGCATCAACTCAGATGCCCCAAATCTGCCCCCAACTTAGCTCCATAGCCCAGTGTTCTGCCAGAAGTAACTGAACTAAAACAGGCAGCAGCCCTAATTTCAAATTTTGCTTTTTTGCTTTATTATGTTACACCCACTACTAACTTACTACTTTAAAATAAATGCAGTACTAGGGCTGTCTCTTCAAAGTTCTAAGCTTCTAGATTCATTGTTTGCTTTACAAAATAAAAAAAAGTAACTGAATTTTAATGCTTAATTAAAATTAAAACAACTTGTCAAGATGGTCAAATTGGTCAATTCAGCAAAAGAAATTAACTTGGGTAAAAATGAAAGGTAGTCTTATTTCAAGAAGCAGAGAACAAAACCTAAGGAGGAAGTGGTACTGGCTGAGAATACAAAAAAGTTCAGGTATGTTCAAGGATGACAGATCTTAAAAGGTCAGTTAGGGAATCTAAGCTATATGAACAATAATTTTAATATCTGAGGCTGACGGTTGATGTCAAGAAGTCCAACTAGAAATTTTCCCTCGGTACCACCATCCATAATAAAATCCTAGCCTCGGATGGTATTTCTTATGATACCTTAAAAAAATGTTAGGCTAAACTTATCTGGTGGAAATAGGCATAAGGGGACAAAATAAACCAGCTGTTTAACTAAATGTTCCATCTCCCACCCAGCGATGTAAGCATGGCCTCAGCTGAATGACGTTACCCCATCTGCCTCAGCCTGGTTTCAACCCAAGGAGGAGGGGGAAAACATTTAAGTGATTTCACATGAAAATCAGCTTGGAGTGTTGAATATTTACTTGAATTTTTATCAGGAAGCCGGTCTATCTTCCATACGACGGCCCGGTAGGCACTCTCATATTTTGCTGACCCCACAGTGACCTGTATGACAGGTTCAGATTCAGGTTCATGTAAACTCCCCAGACACGCCCGGCGGTTCATTTTGGCTTTCAGGGACTTCTGCCTCTGGAGGTTCATGGTCCAGAGGGCCTTGATCCACTGCGATGGCACAGGAAAGTGTATCATTATGTTGTCACAGGACCTCAAGGATGGTCTCTGGACCAACGGGGCCATGTTGACAAAGGCCTGAAGCTCCACATACGCCCCCTGGACAACCACTACAGACTTCAGGGAAAAGGGAAGGTCTTCGCCGCTATACAAAGTCTTGAAACGCATCAGCTCAAACCGGCAGGCATCCAGAGGTACGAACTTAATGATTCTTGATTGCTCAAATTCTTGTGCGTTCACACACTTATGGAAATGATAGTCAAGAATATCAATCCCCTTCTTTTCTGGGTCTTTTTCAAAATAGCATTCATTTCGCTTCTGCAGCTCAAGGTCATTCAAGGTTAAAAAGCATTCTGTGTTCCCATTCACAAAGCAGAGGCACCAGATTTGAGTTATCACAGCACTTTCAACCAATTTTCCTTCTTCTTTAATGATTTTACCCCAAAAGTTGTCCACAATTTCAAGGAAAACTTCTTGCTCCTCATAGTTCTTCTTTGGTTTTGAAACAGCTGGCAGCTTCGTCAGCTCCTCCTCCACACTGGTCAGAAAGTCAAGGAAGTCATGGTACTCTGTGGATCCCAACTTCAGCATTTGTTCTATGTCTGCCTCATGAACTACTTCTGTCTTAGAATGGTATTTCCTTTTTTCTGTGTAAGACACATGTTCGATCTTCACAGTATGGATTTTTCCTGTCACACTAAAGTTCTCAACTTTGGGTTCAGAAAGCCTGCAGTATGGATTGAGCTGTAACTCTTTAAATGGTTTTTCTAACCCCTTCTCATAATACATTTGCAAAATTCCTCCAGGTAAGACTTTTAGAAAAATTGGCCCCCACTGACGGGAAGACATCACGTTCTTCTTCTCAGGGATTCTCAACATGAAAGACCATCCGGCTTCTGGCTGACTCCTGAAGAGCATGTGGGGCACAAAGGAAGAGGCAGCATCTTCAGCATACAGATGCTGCGTAGACAAATTTCCAAATGAGTCTTGGTTCTCAGCTGATTGGAGATGTTCAAGTTTCTCACAGATGTAGTTGAGTGAACATTGATTTAAGCCTTTTTGATCAATAGGCATCTCTTTGTCTCTTGATGGGACCATCTTTCTGTTTCCTGGAGGGTCAAAGGTGAGCTGGGAAGCACTGCCTTCATCTTTCCAAAATGGACTTGAAAAGGCACAGTCCTCCTGAAAATACTGAAACCGGGGAGTATCACTTTGGAACCCTAGGCTTTCAGCCTGGTGGGGGCTCATTTCATCTGGAAGACCCACTTTGGGAGCTGGATGTATACATGAGTGGTCACTGAGTAAGAAAGCATGGGATAAACAGGTTGGTTTAGTAGGCAATATGGAAGAACCTGCTCCAGGTATAAGTGGACTGTTTGAAGATGATTCTGGAATAGGATAAAGCACATGAGTCCCTGCTTTGGGGATGCCAGGAAAACCTGGGAAGTCTTTGGTAGGTGTAGAAAGAGGAGAGTTACTTGGAGGTCCTGGACTGAAATAAAAGTCTATGATGGGAGAGGAGAGAGGGGTACTGCTGGTGGAGGAATATCCACTGGGAAATTCCATAGTACCAGAAAGGTTCAGTTTAAGTCCATTTGGCCTACAAATGCCTTGATTCTCCAGAGGGAAATTCTTTGACTTTTGAGAAGACTGAAAAGCAGGGTCATCATCAAATGTGACCCAATTGCCTGGGTTTGTGGAGCACATCTTTGGGATCAGATTGTGGTCTTGCCAATGAATCAGATATGTTGCCTCTGTTAAAGGAGAAAGAGAAAATAAGAACATAAAATGAGGGGGAAAAATTCAAGTTACTAGAAGTCATTTGTTCTGAGAAACACTTGGATTTAAAAGTATCCAGATTTATAAATTAACTGAGTTTAAAGAAATGCTTAAAAACTGTAACACTTTTAGGGCTTCCCTGGTGGTGCAGTGGTTGGGGGTCCGTCTGCCGATGCAGGGGGTGCGGGTTCGTGTCCCGGTCCGGGAGAATCCCGCATGCCGCGGGGCAGCTGGGCCCGTGGGCCATGGCCGCTGGGCCTACGCATCCAGAGCGGCAGGAGAGGCCGCAGCCGTGAGAGGCCCGCGTACCGCAAAAAAAAAAAAAAAAAAAAAACAACTGTAACACTTTTGATGGCTGAATGAATTAAAAAAACAAGATCTAACCATACGCTGTTTATAAGAGACCCATTTTAGATTTAAGAACACACATAGACTGAAAGTGAAAAGATGGAAAAAGATATTCTATACAAATAGAAACCAAAAGAGAGGAGGGGTAGCCTTGCTAATACACAACAAAATAGACTTTAAGTCAAAAACTGTCATAAGAGACAAAAAAGGGCATTATATAATGAAAAAAGGGTCAACTCACCAGGAAGATATAACAATTATGAGAATCAGAGCACCCAAATATATGAAGCAAACGTTAAAAAACTGAAGGGAGAAAAAGATACCAACACAGTAGTAGTAGGAGATTTCAACACAGCAATTTCAGTAATGGATAGGACATCCAGATAGAAGATCAATAAGGAAACAGAGGACTTGAACAACAGTACAGATCAAATGAACCTACCAGACATATACAAAATATTCCACACAACAGCATCAGAATACATTCCTCTCAAGCACATGCATAACATTCTTCAGGATGGATCACATGTTAGTTTACAAAAAAAGTTTCAAAAATTTAAGAAGACTGAAATCATATCAAGTATCTTTTCCAACCACAATAGAATGAAACTGAAAATCAACAGCAGAAAAAAACTGAAAAATTTACAAGCATGTGGAAATTAAGCACTACACTCTTCAATAACCAATGGGTCAAAGAAGAAATCGAAAAGGAAATTAGAAAATATCTTAAGACAGAAAGGGCAGACAGCAGAAGCAAGAAGAACTACAATACTGCAGCCTGTGGAACAAAAACCACATTCACAGAAAGACAGACAAAATGAAAAGGCAGGACTATGTACCAAATGAAGGAACAAGATAAAACCCGAGAAAAGCAATTAAATGAAGTGGAGATAGGCAACCTTCCAGAAAAAGAATTCAGAATAATGATAGTGAAGATGATCCAGGACCTCAGAAAAAGAATGGAGGCAAAGATCAAGAAGATGCAAGAAATGTTCAACAAAGACCTACAAGAATTAAAGAACAAAGACCTAGAAGAATTAAAGAACAAACAAACAGAGATGAACAATACAATAACTGAAATGAAAAATACACTAGAAGCAATCAGTAGCATAATAACTGAGGCAGAAGAACGGATAAGTGACCTGGAAGACAGAATGGTGGAATTCACTGACGTGGAACAGAATAAAGAAAAAACAATGAAAAGAAATGAAGATAGCCTAAGAGGCTTCTGGGACAACAGTAAATGCACCAACATTCACATTATAGGGGTCCCAGAAAGAGAAGAGAGAGAGAAAGGGCCCAAGAAAATATTTGAAGAGGTTATAGTCAAAAACTTCCCTAACGTGAGAAAGGAAATAGTCACCCAAGTCCAGGAAGCGTGGACAATCCCAGGCAGGATAAACCCAAGGAGAAACATGCTGAGACACATAGTAATCAAAGTGACAAAAATTAAAGACAAAGAAAATTTATTAAAAGCAACAAGGGAAAAATGACAAATAACATAAAAGGGAACTCCCAAAAGGTTAACAGCTGATTTCTCAGCAGAAACTCTACAAGCCAGAATGGAGTGGCACGATATATTTAAAGTGATGAAAGGGAAGAACTTACAATAAGATTACTCTACCCAGAAAGGATCTCATTCAGACTTGATGGAGAAATCAAAAGTTTTACAGACAAGCAAAAGGAAAGAGAATTCAGCACCACCAAACCAGCTCTACAACAAATGCTAAAGGAACTTCTCTAAGTGGGAAACACAAGAGAAGAAAAGGACCTACAAAAACAAATCCAAAACAATTAAGACAATGGTAATCGGAACATACATATTGATAATTACTGTAAATGTGAATGCATTAAATGCTCCAAACAAAAGACACAGTCTTGCTGAAAGGATACAAAAACAAGACCCATATATATGCTGTCTACAAGAGGCTCACTTCAAACCTAGAGACACATACAGACTGAAAGTGAGGGGATGTAAAAAGATTTTCCATGCAAATGAAAATCGAAAGATGGAATAGCAATATTCATGTCAGATGAAATAGACTTTAAAATAAAGAATGTTACAAGAGACAAGGAAGGACACTATATAATGATCAAGGGATCAATCCAAGAAGAAGATATAACAATTATAAATATATGTGTACCAAACATAGGAGCACCTCAATACATGAGGCAAATGCTAACAGCTATAAAAGAGGAAATCTTTTATAATAATAGTGGGGGACTTTAACACCTCACTTACACCAATGGACAGATCATCCAGACATAAAATTAATAAGGAAACACAATAGACCAGATAAATTTAATTGATATTTAATTGATTTAAAAGATACAATAGACCAGATAGATTTAATTGATATTTACAAGACATTCCATCCGAAAACAGTAGATTACACTTTCTTCTCAAGTGCACAAAGAACATTCTCCAGGATAGATCACATCTTGGGTCACAAATCAAGCCTCGGTAAATTTAAGAAAATTGAAATCATATCAAGCATCTTTTCTGACCACAATGCTATGAGATTAGAAATCAATTACAGGGAAAAAAACGTAAAAAAACACAAACACATGGAGGCTAAACAATACGTTACTAAATAACCAAGAGATCACTGAAGAAATCAAAGAGGAAATCAAAAAATACCTAGAGACAAAGGGCAATGAAAACAGAATGATCCAAAACCTATGGGATGCAGCAAAAGCAATTCTAAGAGGGAAGTTTATAGCGATAAATCCTACCTCAAGACACTAGAAAAATCTCAAATAAACAATCTAACCTTACACCTAAAGGAACTAGAGAAAGAAGAACAAACAAAACCCAAAGTTAGTAGAAGGAAAGAAATCATCAAGATCAGAGCAGAAATAAATGAAATAGAAACAAAGAAAACAGTAGCAAAGATCAATAAAACTAAAAACAGGTTCTTTGAGTAGATAAACAAAGTTGATAAACCTTTAGCCAGCCTCATCAAGAAAAAGAGGGAGAGGACTCAAATCAAAAATTAGAAATGAAAAAGGAGAAGTTACAACAGACACCGCAGAAATACAAAGCATCCTTAGAGTCTACCACAAGCAACTCTATGCCAATCAAATGGACAACCTGGAAGAAATGGACAAATTCTTAGAAAGGTATAACCTTCCAAGACTGAACCAGGAAGAAATAGAAAATATGAACAGACCAATCACAAGAACTGAAATTGAGACTGTGATTAAAAATCTTCCAACAAACAAAAGCCCAGGACCAAATGGCTTCACAGGCGAATTCTACCAAACATTTAGAGAAGAGCTAACACCTATCCTTCTCAAAGACTTCCAAAATATAGCAGATGGGGGAACACTCCCAAAGTCATTCTACGAGGCCACCATCACCCTGATACCAAAACCAGACACAGATGTCACAAACAAAGAAAACTACAGGCCAATATCACTGATAAACATAGGTGCAAAAATCCTCAACAAAATACTAGCAAACAGAATCCAACAGCACATTAAAAGGATCATACACCATGATCAAGTGGGGTTTATCCCAGGAATGCAAGGATTCTTCAATATACGCGAATCAATCAATGTGATACACCATATTAACAAATTGAAGGAGAAAAACCATATGATCATCTCAATAGATGCAGAAAAAGCTTTCGACGAAGTTCAACATCCATTTATGATAAAAGCCCTCCAGAAAGTAGGCATAGAGGGAACTTACCTCAACATAATAAAGCCCATATATGACAAACCCACAGCCAACATCATTCTCAATGGTGAAAAACTGAAACCATTTCCTCGAAGATCAGGAACAAGACAAGGTTGCCCACTCTCACCACTATTATTCAACATAGTTTTCGAAGTTTTAGCCACAGCAATCAGAGAAGAAAAAGAAATAAAAAGAATCCAAATCGGAAGAGAAGAAGTAAAGCTGTCACTGTTTGCAGATGACACGATACTATACATCAAGAAACCTAAAGATGCTACCAGAAAACTACTAGAGCTAATCAATGAATTTGGTAAAGTAGCAGGATACAAAATTAATGCACAGAAATCTCTTGCATTCCTATACACTAGTGATGAAAAATCTGAAAGAGAAAGTAAGGAAACACTCCCATTTACCACTGCAACAAAAAGAATAAAATACCTAGGAATAAACCTACCTAGAGAGACAAAAGACCTGTACGCAGAAAACTATAAGACACTGTTGAAAGAAATTAAAGATGATACCAAAAGATGGAGAGATACCAACAATCCATGTTCTTGGATTGGAAGAATCAATATTGTGAAAATGACTATGCTACCCAAAGCAATCTACAGATTCAATGCAATCCCTATCAAATTACCAATGGCATTTTTTACAGAACTAGAACAAAAAATTTCCCAGTTTGTATGGAAACACAAAAGACCCTGAATAGCCAATGCAATCTTGAAGGAAAAGAACGGAGCTGGAAGAATCAGACTGCCTTACGTCACTATACTATACGTCACTATACTACAAAGCTACAGTAATCAAGACAATATGGTACTAGCACAAAAACAGAAATAGAGATCAATGGAACAGGATAGAAAGCCCAGAGATCAATCCACACACCTATGGTCAACTAATCTATGACAAAGGAGGCAAGGATGTACAATGGAGAAAAGACAGTCTCTTCAATAAGTGGTGCTGGGAAAACTGGACAGCTACATGAGAAAAAATGAAATTAGAACACTCCCAAACACCATACACAAAAAATAAACTCAAAATGGATTAGAGACCTAAATGTAAGACCAGACACTATAAAACTCTTAGAGGGAAACATAGGAAGAACACTCTTTGACATAAATCACAGCAAGATCTTTTTTTGACCCACCTCCTAGAGTAATGGAAATAAAAACAAGAATAAACAAATGGGACCTAATGAAACTTCAAAGCTTTTGCACATCAAAGGAAACTATAAACAAGACAAAAAGACAACCCTCAGAATGGGAGAAAATATTTGCAAACGAGTCAATGGACAAAGGATTACTCTACAAAATATATAAACAGCTCATGCAATTCAATATTACAAAAACAATGCAATCCAAAAATGGGCAGAAGACCTAAATAGACATTTCTCCAATGAAGACATACAGACAGGGCTTCCCTGGTGGCGCAGTGGTTGAGAGTCGGCCTGCCGATGCAGGGGACACGGGTTCGTGCCCCAGTCTGGGAAGATCCCACATGCTGTGGGGCGACTGGGCCCGTAAGCCATGGCCGCTGAGCCTGAGAGGCCACAGCAGTGAGAGGCCCGCGTACCGCAAAAAAAAAAAAAAAAAGACATACAGATGGCCAAGAAGCAAATGAAAAGCTGCTCAACATCACTAATCATTAGAGAAATGCAAATCAAAACTACAATGAGGTATCACCTCACACCGGTTAGAATGGGCATCATCAGAAAATCTACAAAAAACAAATGCTGGAGAGGGTGTGGAGAAAAGGGAACCCTCTTGCACTGTTGGTGGTTATGTAAATTGATACAGCCACTATGGAGAACAATATGGAGGTTCCTTAAAAAACTAAAAATAGCATTACCATATGACCCAGCAATCCCACGACTGGGCATATACCCAGAGAAAACCATAATTCAAAAGAGAAACATGCACCCCAATGTTCATTGCAGCACTATTTACAATAGCCAGGTCACGGAAGCAACCTAAATGCCCATCGACAGACGAATGGATAAAGAAGATGTGGTACATATATACAATGGAATATTACCCAGACATGAAAAGGAACGAAATTGGGTCATTTGTAGAGACATGGATGGACCTAGAGACTGTCATACAGAGTGACATAAGTCAGAAAGAGAAAAACAAATACCGTATATTAACGCATATATGTGGAATATAGAAAAATGGTACAGATGAACTGGTTTGCAAGGCAGAAATAGACAGACAGATGTAGAGAACAAATGTAGGGACACAAAGGAGGGAAGGAGGAGTGGGATGAATTGGGAGATTGGGATTGATATATATACACTAATATGTATAAAATAGATAACTAATGAAAGCCTGCTGTATAGCACAGGGAACTCCACTTTGCTCTACAGTAGAAACTAACACGACATTGTAAAACAACTATACCCCAATTTATAAATTTTTTTTTAAATTGCAGTGCTTTTGAATCAATTCAAAAAGTCTTTATTTGAATGACTATTATGTAGTTAGACCTTGTTAGTGCTATAGAAAATACAGGAGAAGATAAAAACCCAATTCATAATGAACTTATAACCCACTGAAAGCCCCAAAGGTTTACAGTTTAGAAGCATTTTCAAGTTCATGATCCCACTTATCAAAACAACCCTGGGAGGTATATATCATTATTCCCGTTTCATGGCTGAGATGACTTGGATTTAGAGTCATTACCTAAAGTCACCCAACTGGTAAGAGGCAGAACTAGGATTTTTTTTTTATAATAGGTTTATTGATATACAATTCACATATATAGGGACTTCCCTAGTGGTCCAATGGGTAAGACTCCAAGCTCCCAATGCAGGGGCCTCGGGTTCAATCCCTGGTCAGGGAACTAGATCCTGCATGCATGCCGCAACTAAGAGATCGCATGCCGCAACTAAAGATCCTGCATGCCACAATGAAGATCCCGAGTGCTGCAACTAAGACCCAGTGCAGCCTAAATAAATAATTTGAAAAATTCACATATATAAAATGACAATTCACCGATGTTTCATTCAGTGATATTCAGAGTTGTGCAACCATCACTATCTAATTCCAGAACATTCTTATCAATTTAAAAATAAACTTTGTACCTATTAGCAGTCACTTCCGGTTTTCCTCCTCCCCCAGGCCGTGACAATCTCCTTTCTTTTCCTATGAATTTGCCTAGTCTGGACATTTCATTTAAATAGAATCTACAACATATGGCCTTTTGTGCCTGGCTTCCTTCACTTCGCATGATGTTTTCAAAGTTCATCCATGTTGTGGCATGTATCAGAACTTCATTCCTCTTTGTGGCTGAGTAATATTTCATCGTGAGAGTATCTCACATTTTGTTTACCCACTCATCGGTTGAGGGACATTTGGTTTGCTTCTAATTTTTGGCCATTATGAACACTCCTGCTATGAGCATTTGTGTAGAAGTCTCAGTGTGATCATTTCTCTTGGGTATATACCTAGGCTAGGAAAGAACCAGATTTTGAACACAGGTCACTTCATCCTGATCTAGTACAATGTATATTATTGTTAAGTATTCTAATGATATCAGAGGCAATGAGCTGTACAGGCCCCAGCACCGACCTAGGGGCTGGATACCCGAATGCTGGTCACTGTTCTGCCACTTACAAGCTGTGTGCTAAGCCCCTCCGGACATTCACTGATTAGAGTAGAATAATCTCTGAGGTCATTTCCAACTCTAAAATAATTCTATTGTGGTTGACATCCAACTGAATTTTTTTTCCAAAGCAGAAATTGTGTTACCACTGGGATTTTTAACCAAACTTCCAAACTGACAGAAAGTAAAACTCCATGAGATCTACTGATGTGAAAATTCAAACTCTGTTGGAATAAAGCCCATGAGAAAGGCAAGTTTTTCTCCCTCTGACCTGCTTGCTCACCTCCCCTTGTGGATAATGAAGGCTCAACCAGGGCAGTCATTCAAGCTTGGAAGAGAGCCAACACAAAGAGAGAGAGGGCCTCGGGCTCCACTGGGGACCGGGCACGCTCAGTGTTGTCATTTGCTAAATCCACACATTCCTGAGGGCACAAAAACACACGGTGGAGCAGCAGCCCAGGCCAGCGGGCTCTCTCTGGAGGGCATTTCACTGTCACTGCCCTTGGGCTAGAGTTGCCATAAAGCACTTTCCCTTTGAAGCAGGAAGAGCAGTGTTTCCATGGGACACAGCCAGGAGGCTCAGAGGCAGGAAATCTGCAACAATATTTCTTGATCCATCCCATCCCACCATCTTCCGAAGGAATCCAGCCAAAATAATTCTTCATATAGGGTGAGAGATTGTGTAAATATTTGCTTTAGTTGGGTTTATAAAAAAGAAAGAACAAGAGAAGAAATAATTCAGCTTCAGACTGAACTCTGTTCTGATCTACACCAAACATTTCACTTCATCCATTTTCCATTGGGAGCTTCAAAATTTGGAAGTGATACTGGTTTCTTCAGAGTTTTTGCTTATTTTGAGAAAAAAAGTGACTTCCATAAGCCAAATAAAGAAATCAATCTCACTACTTTTTAAGTGACCCTTGAACTTTTTAAAAGCACACCTTGCAAAAAAATCTCCTACCTTGAAGGCGAAATCTATGCAAAGAGCACTCTTTGCCCTGTGTAAGACTCTTCCACAGGGAGGCACTCAGCAAATATAACGTAAGTTTAATCCAACCAAACAGAATTGTGCCCAATAGGAACCCAAACCTTTGTCCTTGTTGAAAAGGCAGCACTTAGATATTGCTCTGAGGTGAGCGGCTAAGACTCCAGCGCTCTGTGGTCAGGGACAGGTTTGCTTCCCACTGTGCTCCTCTTTCTCCTCTCTGTACCCCTCTTGTGCCCTTATCAATCCTTTATACACGTATTTCCATTTCTCTCTTACCTCTTTTGCCCCTTCCCTCTCTATATGACCTCATCTTTCTATTTTAGTCTCAAAGCACCCTCAACCCCAAGCAGTTCTCCCGAAGTCAACAGCTAGAGTCAATTCCAACCAGCACTTTCCTTCCCTCCTGACCCATCCCCACCCCAAGCAGGGAAAGGCGGGGCCACATCCTATCTGGAGCATTGGTCTGTCCAAGGCCCACTGGGTCTCAGGGAGGGATGGGAAAGCTCAGAGTCAAGGGATCTAGAATGTGTCTTCTTTCAGTCATCTGCAACTTCACGCCATCTACTCCAGGACATTGGAATCCAAAAGTATTCACGCAGTAACACCTATTTAACCTCAGTATTTTTTTTTTCTGCATTGCAAATGGAATAGGATTTAAATCTATGCCTCCCAGAGGGCCCTGAATTCTACCATTCCAGAGCCCTTTCAAGGCAACATGTCATTTAAACTTTACAACAATCCAGAGGTTTGTTCCAGACGAGAGCATTGGAATGCCGTCTCCAAAGTCAGGATCCAGTTAGTGGAGAGCTGGGAACCCAGGACTCCTGGGACCACGTCCCCAGCTGCCTTCCTCTGAAGCAAAGATTCCCCTGGTTCAACTCCCTGGCTTTCTCCTCAGCTGTGGATTCCATCCTATCTTACATACCCTAACCCTTTCAGAGGTCTGTTTTCAGTCGATCTGGATTATCCTGAAACTCCTAGAAGACAATTCCAGACAAACTTCACAGACAGGGCAAGACACCAAGACTCCAAATGAGGCACAGAGAGAAAAGTAAAATGTATTATGGTGGAAATTTCTAGAAGTCAATCTCTGAGGTTTGAAGGTTTCTATGGGAGCGTGTTTGCTTCCCCTTAAGACTATTAGACAGTCTTTTCAGCTGCCTATTTTCAAAGCAGCATCAGGGTCCAGTAAACTTAAGAACAAATTAAAAGTCATTGCACTTGCTTACACTGGGAATAACAAGGTTGTAGGTAGACAGTGGATTTTCAACCTTTTACCTGAACACCTGTGACAGTGGCATTCAGAAGCATTTAACAACCTCTCAAAATATTTAGGGAAGCCCTAAAATAATTAATTACAACCACCATTCTAAGTGTTGGGTCAGCAAAGGAGGGCCCCAGGTCACGACAAACGTGAGAAAGGCTGTACTTACACACAATTCCTGAACCTGACCCCCTTCTTCCACTGAAGAAATCATACCAGGAGAAAGACAAATATTGTATGATACCACATATCTAAAAAAGCAGTACAAATGAACTTATGTGCAAAACAGAAACAGACTCACAGACAAAGAAAACAAACTTATGGTTACCAAAGGGGAGGGGTGGGGGAAGGATAAATTGGGAGTATGGGATTAACAGATGGACACTAACACATAAGAACAGATAAACAACAAGGATTTACTGAATAGCACAGGGAACTATATTCAATAGTTTGTAATAAACCATAATGGAAAAGAGTCGACAAAATATATATAGATATATACATATATATGTATAAACGAATTACTTTGCTATATACCTGAAACTACCACAATATTGTAAATCAACTATACTTCAATTAAAAAAATAAAAATAAATCATACTGGAATTCTTATAAAAGTAGTATGGAGATTGTCATAAATTTATTCAAATTATTTTAAAAAGTAAAGCTTTCACCAATAGAAATACCTTAAATATTATTAATAATATTGCAAATTATTTACAATAAGCCTTATGAATAACGAGCACTGGTATGGAAAAATGACCTCACCAAAAAGGATTTTGGGATACAAGTTTTCAAGTTATTGTAGGAAAAATTCATATATTCTTTGAGAGTCAGAAGGAGGGGTCACGTCTCATCCATTAGGGCATTTTCCACATTGCCTGCAAATGTCTGACATAAATATGCACCTCAATAAATTTTTAATTGAATAATTTTAAACGGTCTTTTCAGTTTTCCATAAAGTAAATCTCTATACTGCCCTCCCCAGTTCAAAGCATCACTGAATTTAGAGTTTATTCTTGTGTTAACCTAACACAACAACAAACATGTATCAAGTACTAGGTGCTCACGGTCTGCTGAGGACTGTATGTGCATAATCTCATTTAATCCTTACAACTCTATGAGGGGTTGATATAATAATATGATCTAATATAAAATTATACATTATCATTTTTTTAGAAAAGGAAAATAAGGCTCAGAGAGGTTTATCTACTTGCCTAAAGTCACCCAGCCAGTAAGAGGCAGACCTGGCCTATGACCTGGTCTGTCTGATCCCAAAGTCTATGATTGACAGCATCCACCACCCGAGAGGTACCGACAGATCCAAGGACTTACCAGTGTCACCATGCCACCTTTCACTAAGGGGAAAGCTCCAGGGCAGGAACCACCACTTCCTGGAGCCAGGAACTCTCTAAACTGAAGGATGCTGTTCTCACCTGAGAAGAGCCTGTTTCTCCACAAAGCCCAGACCAAGTGTCTGCCTTGGGACATCAGGCTGTGGGTAAGACAAACTCTGAGACAGCTGTTCTCAAGAACAACAACTCAGGAGCAGTTTGGGTCAATTCTGAGAGTAGCTTTCACATCTCAGCCTGCCCTACTTCCCATCCCTTTTCGACTGCATCAACTGGCCATCCCACCCTTAGTGATGAACAATTATTCAGACTTGCTGCCCAACACATACATTTAGGTCCACCCTCTCTTCTCGTGACCATCTTGGTGCATTGTCTAAGTCCCCAAACTCTGCGTAACTCCCTGCATCCGTCCTTCCTCCCCTACCATCCCCCTCCCGCCTCTATTCTCCAGGGTCTACTTCTGCTGTTCTTGGCAGTTTTCCTTTGCTTCTCTGGAGAAACCATGCAAATAAAGTGTAGATATGAAGTTCTACCTTTTTCCGTAGATCGTCAAACAAAATCAGATTAGAGGCATTTGGTTGTTAAATCAGCATTCCAGGTGGTCTGCAGCTGCAGACTCTGTCCCCACTTCAGCGAGTCATCTGTGGAGACCCCCACCCTCTAGGATGATCTCTAGGCTCTTGCTTCTCTGTCTCTGCCAGGTGCTGGGGGAGGACTGATGCTGAAGAGGTATCCAGCAGAGCTCAGGGAAGCGCCACCGATACCTAGCAGCAGCTTCTTGCTCTCAGCCCCGCCCAAACTGTCACTGTCGGGCTGACTCCTACTCAAGCTCCATGAACACATCTGGACCCTGAGCAACGCCCTCGCCTCTACAGAGGGCTGAATTTAGTCCTTTATGCCTGTGACTTTATTGCTCTACAGCAATGCTGCATAATCTAGAGAAAGAATGTCTTCATGTCAGTTTCTGTGTGGTTTCATTGACTGCCCCCCAAAGAAGGAATGCTCTGACTCTCCCCAATGCCTGACTCCTCAACTGCAATAGTGGAACCAGGCTGGAGCTGCATTTGAAAAAAACAACCTCCCTCTCATTTTGTGTGGTTGGGAGTCTGTAATACCCTCTTTGCATTCCGGGATATATTGAGATATCCCAGAAACAAAGCCAAAGTCAGGGATAGCCCAGTGTGCAAAATGCATCCATGAAGAATTTTCTTAAAGGTTTGCTACGAAAGTGTTTAAAATATTCCTCTAGAATTTTTCCCTTTAAAGGGGAAACTGAAAGTTTGAAACAAACAACACAAAACCCTAAGTGGAGGGAAAACCCTTGCAGAGCACACTCTCGACCTAAGTCGTAGGAGAGGTGCCCACTGCATGTACTGCATGTACATTAACACATACGTCTGCAGCCCATAATATTTCATCACAAACACATGTGGCATTTAGTTCAGCTCTGTGACAGGAAATACCATTTGTAAAATATTAAACCACAGCAAAACCTATCCGTGCCTTCCAATATTATCCTTGCTGCTTCCCTTCCTACATGTGGCTGGTGGCTGTAAACTTAAAACCTCAAAACCTGGCACCCACAACCCAAGACTCAGCATCACTCCATACGAGTGGTTCTCGAGCGATTTAATTTCCCAGCGTACGTGTGGCAGAGCCTGGAGACATTTTTGGTCATTACAACTAGCAGTGGGCAGGTGCTACTGTCATCTAGTGAGTAGATGCTACTGAATGGATCCTATATCGCACAGGATGGCCCCACAGCAAAGAATTATCCAGCCCAATGTATCAGTAGTGCCAAGGCTGAGAAATCCTGCCCTATATTGAGGTCAGTGAGCTGAGTGTGGTGAGCGGGTGTCCACCCCCCTGCATGTGTCTACTTTGTGGACAGTGAATAGGAAGCTTCAATTTGGCGATTTGCCTGAAGTTGCACAACCAGAAAATGGTCAGAATTGAACCCTGTGTCGGTCTGCAAATCTCCTGCTCTTTCCACTACATCACATGGTCTACCAGAGCAGGAATCAGAAAAAGAAAGAGGGATTCACAATAGCCAAGACATGGAAGCAACCTAAGTGTCCATCAACAGATGAATGGATAAAGATGTGGTATACATACACAATGGAAGACTACTCAGCCATAAGAAAGAATGAAATAATGCCATTTGCAGCAACATGGATGGACCTAGAGATTATCATACTAAGTGAAGTAAGTCAGACAAATATCCAATGTTATCACTTATATGCGGAATCTAAAAAAAATGATACAAATGAACTTATTTACAAAACAGAAACAGATGTACAGACATAGAAAACAAACTTACGTTTACCAAAGGGGAGAGGGCAGAGGGAAAGGGATAAATTCGGAGTGTGGGATTAGCAGATACAAACTACTATTATAAAATAGATAAACAACAAGGTTGTACTGTATAGCACAGGGAACTGCATTCAATACCTTGTAATAAACTATAATGGAAAAGAAAAAATATAAACAGAAGTTATACATTTGTTTCATTTCAACAAATGAAACAATCCAAAAATGCATAAAGAAAAGTTAATCCTTTTCCATTTATTTTCATCCCACTATGGTAATTCTGTTAAAAGCACAGTATGCGTTTTTCCACACTGTTTCCATGTTCCTATAAATACAAACAAATATATGTACACATATGGAAGTTTTGCTTTAGGATCATACTATACATGATGCTTGCTTTTTTTTTTTTTTTTTGCGGTACGCGGGCCTCTCACTGTTGTGGCCTCTCCCGTTGCGGAGCACAGGCTCCGGACGCGCAGGCTCAGCGGCCATGGCTCACGGGCCCAGCCGCTCCGCAGCATGTGGGATCTTCCCGGACCGGGGCAGATGCTTGCTTTTTAAAATACCTGCTTAATAATATATTATGAATATCCCTCCAGTTTGATAAATATAGATCTAACTCAAAAAACAAAAAAGAATAGGAGAGAGGGCAATAAGGGAATATTTTTTTGGGGGGAGGAATATTTTCAAAGAAGACTTGACAGGACTCGGACACCGAATGTGATCTAGAAAACATGGGAAAGGGGAAGTCTGGCACTTGGAAAAGTAGAGACATAGTACAGGCAGGAAGAGGAGCCGCGTTTACACACGTCGGTCAAGTCTGAAGTACATCCAAGTGGAAACACCCAGCAAGGAGCCTGAAACACGGGATGGTACCTGGAGAGAAAACAGGCGGCAGTACATGTAGAATTGGGGGTCTTTTTTGGGTAAGTGAGAGTTGAACGCAGGAGAGAAAGGGAGAGGCCACAGGGTGCCCAAAGCTGAGGACTGGGTGGCTTTACAGGAGAAAAAGAAAAGGAGAAAGGAAGACACGCCCAAGAGGCCAAGGTAAAAGCAGGAGGTGCAGGGACCCAAAAGGCAGAAAGCGGGTCCTCATGGGACCTTGAAGAGCTGCGAGGGGCAGGAAAATAGAGACGGACAGACGACCTTCAGGTTTGGTGATTAGGTCAACGGTGACAGGGGTGGGAGTGAGGCCAGTCTGGAAGCAAAGGGAGCACGGGTCCTGGGGGTCCATGGGCAGAGTCTGGGCTATATCTTGGCCACCTCCCCTGCCCCGCCGCTCCAGTTCCTGGGTTTCTGCAGCTCTGGGGCTGTGTTGTTTCCTGGGTGGACTGATTTCTGGCAGCCTTATAACTGCCCGCCTCTTCATACCTTACCTACCTCCTGGTCTCTGGAGCACAAAAGGGCCCCAGGGCCTCCCACTCTCTGAAAAATCCAGCCCACCCGGGGCCAGGGACAGCGTGCAGGCAAGGGCCTGCGCAAATAAGGCCCACTTTCAGGACTGCCTGTTGGTATTTATATCCCGTGGGTTGCTCAGGAGCGAGGGCATTATCTCCATAGGGGCCCCCAGGGCAGGGCTGGGTGGGGGGCCCTGTGGTTATTAGATGGCAGCTCCTGGATTTGGATTCTGAGTTCTCAAAGGAAACCATGAAAAAGATGTGGGATATAGTTAGCTGTAGCTGCAGGGCGTTGGCTCAGATCACACATCTTAAATATGCAAATCTCCTCCTTTTTCTCTTCTCCCCCAGCCCCCAGGCCCACGGGACCTCCTGAAGATAAGCAGAAAGTCCTGGTATTTTAAAGAACTATAAAGAGAGTCTCTCTCTGGACTTCAATATTTAGTGGGGGGAAAACCAAAGTCAACCACTCAGCTATGAAAATTGGTCATTTTTCTTAATTACCATGTAATTGCTTTCAGTGTTTTGAGAGGAGGCAGTAGCTAAATGGCCCAGAAAGGCTGGTTAGCGCTTTAAAATGTGATTCCTTCTGACACACTAATCGCACTGCGTGCAGACTGGAATAGCTCGTACGCGAAGTTAAGGACCATCACATGCCAGAAGAGGTGCAGGATCTCGACCCTTGGATGCTGGACTTTGCGGAACATCTGCCAAACATTCTGGTACAAATTCTTGTCCCACACACCCTGCTCATTCATTCAGTGAGTAAGTTACTAGGTCTTCTGAGTGTTGGATCCTGGGTGGAGCACACTGCAGACCACAGATTAAGACCTGAGTCACTGGTCGTCTGGTGGGGAAAGAAGGGTTTAGACTGTGAATCCCAGTCCTGCCACTGACTACCTGTGTGACCTGGGGCAAGTTACTTTAATTCCCTGAGCCTCAGTTTCCCCAGGCTTGAAAGAGGGATGATAATTGTTAACTTTTAGGATTTGTTTGGGGCTGAACTATATCCCCCCCCCAAAGTCATTCCTAACCCCCAGTATCTCCCAATGTGACTGTATTTAGAGAAACGGTTTTTACAGAGGTAATTAAGTTAAAGTGAGGCCATTGGGGTAAGCCCTGAGGCAATCTGAATGGTGTCCTTACAGGAAGTGATCAGGACACACAGACATCAGGGATTCGAACACACAAAGAAAAAGCCATATGAGGACACAGAGAGAAGGCAGCTGTCCCTAAGCCAAGGAGAAAGGCCTCAGAGGAAACCCAACCTGCCGACACCTTGATCTTGGACTTCCAGCCTCCAGAACTGTAAGAAATACACTTCTGTTGTTGAAGCCACCCAGTGTGTAGTGTAGTGTCCTGTTATGGCAGCCAGAACAAACTAAGTACGTGCATCTATAAAATGGTAGGTGGTGGGGGAGATCATAAGTAGAGGCTGTTATTACTATGGATTCCTGCTCCTAATGTAACCTATGGGGCCTTCCTGCAACCGACCCCTCCTGCCATGTCCTCTGCCTGCCTCTTGTTTGTATAAAAGCTGTAGTCTCCCAGGCCTCCCCAGGGTCACAGAAGCCTGGTTCAAGAATTAATGATTGAAAGGATGTGAACAGGTAGTGACAAAAGTAGCAGTTGGGCCAGAAGAACTGGTAACAATTTAAACAGTAAGTCAGTCATATGGCAGCCACAGAATCTCTAGTTCCTCCCTGAAGTTCCTAGATAACTGTATCTAATGCACATTTCCTGAGTTGTTTTACAGTTGCTAAAACCCCCACCAAGTGGAAGAAGTTAACTACTTAATGACCATGAGCACATGGTCCCCAGACCTACTAGATCTTGAGGATTGATAGTGTTAACCCCTATGACATTGTTCTGTTACTTCACCAACAACCAAAGAGAGAACTGTGCAGGAGCTGATCACACACCCTGTGACTCCCTTCCCTCACCTCGCCTTTAAAAATGTTTCCCTGAAACCCGTCGGGGAGTTCAGGTCTTCTGAGCATGAGACGCCCCATCCTCCTTGTATGGCCCTTGCAATAAACCTTTCTCCCCTCCAAACTCCAATGTTTTAGTTTGTTTGGCTTCACTGTGTGTTGGGCACATGAACTTGTGTTCAACAACACTAAGGTACTTACAACCTGGAAGGAAAGACCAGAGAAAGCCACAAATGGCAGGCAGAATGTGCCCACTCTCCTGCCCTAATGTGCACTGGGAGGTTTGGAGAGGAAAGTCCCGGCTCAAGGGCAAGAGGCTTCCTGGGGAGGGGGCATCTGCTTGGGCAGAGACAAGGGGCAGCAGATCAGGCAACAGTGATCATACCCTCTGCCCATGTGTCTGTGCATTTGCATCACATGCCAGCTGACACCAGCATAAGGGAATTTCTCCCAGCTGACTGCATTCGCTCCACTACGCAGACACAAAATCCAGTCACACACACCCTGAACATCGCCGTGGCAGGTCTCCTCTCCGGCTGCCCAAACCGGGCCACGAGCCACGGAGATGACCTCAGAGGTGATCAGGGCTGTTTGCGTTCTCCAAATCAAATGCATTTTGGTTTATCTGTGGCTAGTCCGAGGCTACTGCTGACCACCAAGCTCCCCTGGCGATGTCCACATCAGTGGGAATGCAGAGGCAGGAAGCACTAACGTACAGAGGGCACAGCACGTTTGTTTGTTTCGATTCTCACCACTGTCAGGAATTCCATGAATGTATGTGTGTACAAATATGCAAAACTTGAGCAATTCCAAGAATAGGGAAAGATTTTTAAAAATCCTTTAGTAAGGTCCTATTTACAAACCAAATATAGATCAACATTTATTGGGCTCTTAGTCTCAAATGCAGATATCACACACAAAACTAATACTTGTGTCTCTAAGTCCAAAGGGAGCGTGTGCAAAATATTTGTTAATTTTATCACATTTCGAAGGCCATTAAAGGCTTTACAAAGAAGTTTGCACTTAGAGCAAAGTCTGATCAGAAATGTGAGTGGATATGAATGAATGGAATTGTCATATGACACTCTCAGCCATGAGTGTTGGCTTATATTGAAACTTAGGGGTCTCTAAGTGTCAACCTGGGCACTTAAGCCTATAGCAGAGTGACATCCTTCATCCTGACTCAGAGTCTTCATATAAATGAGTAACTTCCAACATCCTCACAAAGCGCCCCAGGTGCCTCTGCATAGCCCTGCCCAGCGAGGCCCGTGTGCTCCTGCGAGAACCAGCCGGCACAGCAAGGGGCTCACCCAGCCTCTAAGATGTTGGGTCTCCAGTGGACACCACCCAGGGCTCTGCTCTCCCGCCACACCCATCTCTCCACCAGATCTTTGTACTACTGCTAACAGTCTCCACAGCTACTTGCCCAGCCTGGGAGCCAGGAGGCCAGTGTTTGGGAGGTTTGGTTCCAGCTCTGCTTCCCTCTGCTCTGTAATTTAAAACAAGTCCCTGCTAGCAAGTGGTTTCAAGGGCCCTTCAAACTCTAACAAGTTATGAAGATGAATTCTCCTAAAAAGGAGTCTGCAGAGAAGTATGTGCCTCCCTGAAGACCCCTTCCTGCCTAAATACCTTAGGACTCCTGCAACCATGCCCAGGCTGCAAGTTTTCCAAAGATGGCCACAGCAATATCGCCCATCTAATGCCCTTCTGAAAGGTCACCTTGTCCCTCCCCCACTGAGAGGGGGCTCTCTTTCCCCTCCCCTTGAATCTTGGTGGGCCTTTTGCTCCTCTGACCAATTCAATGTGGCAGAAGTGACATTGTGACAACTCTGGGCCTGAGCTGACCCAGCAGCTGCCATTTCCTGCTTGTTGGAGCCCTGAGCGACCACATAAGAAGCCCAGGCCATGGAGGAGCCACAGTGAGGCGCCATCTTGGACATCCAGCCCCTTGGGCTTTCAGTGGTTCCAGCCCCCATCACCATCTGACCACAACAACATGACAGACCCTAACCAAAAACCACCCAGCTGAGCCCAGGGAACCCACAAACCAGGAGAGAGAATACTAAATTGTGGTTTTAAGCCTCTACATTTTTTGTGGTAAAATACACATAAACATAAAATTTACCCTTTTAACCATTTCTAAGTATACAGTTCTGTGACACTAAGTACACTGACATTGTTGAGCAACCACCATCCATGTCCAGAACGTTTTCATCTTCCCAAACTGAAACTCTGTACCCATTAAACACTGACTTCCCATGCCCCCCACCCCAGCCCCTGGCAACCACCATTCTACTTTCTGCTTCTATGGATCTGATGACTCTAAGTACCTCATATAAGTGGAATCATACAACATTTGTCCTCTTGTCACAAAAGGCTTATTTCACTTAGCATTATGCCTTCAAGGTTTATCCATGTTGAAGCACGTGCCAGAACTTACTTCCTTTTTCGGGCTGAAAGATATTCCATTGTATGTGTATACCAAATTCTGGTTTATCCATTCATCCATCGATGAAAACCTCTACGCTTTGGAGTGATTTTCTGCAGCTATAGACAACTGGAGCAAGGATGATGTGGCTCTAGGGCAGCAGAGCAAGGCTCCCAAGGTAGATGTCGGGGTCCGGAGAGTGTGACAGAAACAAGAGCACCAGGACACTAACCCCCCAGAGTAGGTGACTGGCCAGGAGTTCGCAACAGCACTTGTCACAGGGGGCTGGGTATCTCCTGGGGTCTCCATTCTAGGCTGGAGCAACCCCAGGGCAGGGACTGGCAGGATCTTATTCAGGGCTGGGTGCCTTGCCCTGGCACAGACTGATAGGTCCAATGTGTGGTGAATGAGTGAAGAATGTACCTGATGCTGAAGCCAGGTTCTGACTCATCCCAGAGTTTCTTATAGGCTACCTGTAGGGCAAGAACTGTGCCAATGAAAGCACAGGGGAACAGCTGCTTCTGGCTGGAAAGGAAAAGGGGTGGGGAGGTGGGGCAGAAGAACATTCTGACAGGTGAAAGAAAATTCATGGCCAGGCCCAGGCTTCCCAGGAAGCTCAGTCTCCAGCGAAGCACCCACCTGACCTAGGCAGCCTTCGCAGGGGCTTCACCACCAGGAGTCAGCCTTGCTCAGTTTGTTGGGCCCAAATCCCAGGGCTCAGGGCAGTAGAACTTCATGTGCCCTTTACAGGGGCAGGCGCAGGGCTTAGAGGGGCTCAGCCCATGGTCATGGAGCAGGCCATGGGGGTAGGGAAGGAGACCTGAGCTGTGAGCTGAGTTGCATATTCCAGCCCTGGGAGCTTTGGGATAGGGAACTTGCTTCACTGCAGGAGGACCCAGATTGGTGGCACGATGACCCCAGCCCTCTCACCCGTAACCACTTCACCAAGGAAACCAGTCCATTCTTCCTGCTGCACTGCTCCATTTGGCCATTCAACTAGGGAGCCCGACACAGGTCAGGATGCGCCAGAGCACAGACATTAACTCCAAATCGAAGAAGAGGACTTGTACCTGGTTGACTTAAAGAGTGAATGCCACCTCTACAAATGCCCATTTGAGGGTTTAATAAAAAGGGCTCAGATTGCATTTCAACTCTGCATTTAGGTTTTCCAGCGTCTAAAGATAAAGTGAAACCCTGAGTAATAACAACGAAGGTGTTTTTCTCTATTCCTCTTCAAAGCATACTTACACCTTGAAGGTTAGGAACCGCTTACCATGTGGAAAGCAGTTACAAGTACCAGTAAAAGAACTCAGAAAACATGGTTTTGGGACTTGGCTCAGTTTCTAAGTAACTATAGGAATTTGGACAAACCAATTAACCTGTCTGGGCCTTAGTTTCCTAATCCATGAATGGAGGAAAATACTATGTATCCCCATGGTTTGTTTACGTGCATTAATAAGAATAAATATATGTGAGATCTAGAGAGATATGTAGATAGCTATAGGTAGATACAGATACAAACGCACACATATATGAGGTCTTCATAAGAAAAGCCGTAACTATGTAAGAGATTTACTTACGTTCAGTAGGTGCTTGCTGATACTGCTGAATAAATGGCCGAATAACACAAGAGTGCAACAAGACTCACATTTGGTGCAAGCGGGTCGCTCTTCACACTCTGGAACCCCCAGCTAGCATACCTACCAGATCCTAGAAAGCCACGCCTTTCCCCACATCTTAACTACCGACACCCCAACCTGCACGCTTCCTCCCACCTGGCCTTATATTCTCCCAACCCACTCGGATGGAGTTGGCCTGACCTCCAGGGCCACAACCTGACCCCCTGCCCCTGCCCTAGCCCCCTGGCCCAGATCCCACCTCCAAACATAACATGAGGCCACTTCTTGGGCCAACTGCCAAACCCAGAACCCTAGGTTGCCCCCAGGGTCTCCACTGCCTTTGGTACCAGATGGAAACAACTCTTCCCCTTTCCCTGATTTTCCAGAAGCACAAACGCATGGAAGATTTGTGGACCAGGAGCCAGGGTGTCTGCTCAGGGGCTCCTCCCCAACAGCTCACGCCTGGACTCTACCTGTGACCTTGGCCTGCAAAATGAGGCTCACCTGGCGTCTTCCACCTCAAGGGGCTTTGGGGAGCATCACAAAAGGTGACAGAACTGAAAGTTTCTTTGAAAAATATGAAGCAGTCCGTAAGTTCTTTAGCTCTTGTCATTCTTGTTAGTTTATTTCAGTGTGCTCACAGACTGAGTCTCTAAAGCCTGGGATTGGTCCCTGGGTAAATTCTTTTGGTACAGTGAGCACACACACAGAGAAATACTTGATGCTCTTTTTGACTACAGTGCTATTAGCAAATGCAGTGTGACCTCTGGGACAGGACAGTGGCTGGGACGGAAGTCAGGAAACCCGGTTCCTGAAAGCCTCTTTGGCTCTGCCAGTAAATTAAGCACATCACTTAACTTGTCTGGGCATTTTTCTTCATATGCACAATGGAGCTGACAAGCCACCCACATTCTTATTCACCAGGATACAAGGAGGGCAAAGAATTTGAAAAGAAAAACATTGCGCAAGTAGAAATGTCACAGTACTCAGCAGGAAAGAAGAAATGCAGAAGAAAAAAGAAAGGGGAAAAGAAACAAACACCAGAGAGAGAAAGCATTTGGGGTGAGATGTGAGGCTCTTGAGAAGGTAGGAATGGAATGCCATGGAAGATCCCAGTACAGAAAGTTTCCCCCAAGCCTAAGAGTCAGCGTCCAGATGAGCAGATTTACCACAGAGACATCTGAAATCCACCTCTGAGGTGGAAGGAAATGAAGTCTGTGCATCACCTGAGGTGGCGCAGGACACACCAGAAGCCGAGGCTCACTGCTGTTCACTCTTACAGCTCAGCACAGAGCGAGGAGGTAGATGAGAAATTAAGAGGTCCACTACCTGTCATAATTGTGGAATGTCCCTGGAGAGGCCCTGGCCAAGCCACGTCCTGAAACAGGAGGTCCCATCCAGGGTGCTCCACTTTAAGGGGGACATTCAAGCACCAAAGTGTTCCCAAAAAAGGCTGGTCACAAGCTGATCACAGTGGGGTGTGCTGAGATCACGACACAAAAGGAAGGGCTATGAAATCCGGAAGTGTTTCCCTAAACAATATTTGGGGAAGACATGAGAAGCAAAGCCTCTCTTAGAATCAGAAAAAGAAAAACTTGAAACATCCTCCAGTCCGACCTTCACAGACGGGGAATCTTTAACACCACATCTCAGCTGAGGAATTACGCAGCTGCTGTGGAAACTCGCAGTAATCGAGACCTCATTACTTTGTAAGTGAGTTCATCTCATTACCACTTGGACAGAATTAAACTTTTCTCCCTCCTATTAACCCCCAATTAACCTCCTCCTGGCTTCCATCCATGCTCTGGCAGGGACACAGACTAAAGCCTAAACACTTTTTCACCTACTCATTCTTCAGACAACTTAAGACAGCTGGTCTTGATGACTTATACCGGGTTTTCCTGACTCTCCAGCGAGGGGCACATTTTCAGCACACCCCTGAAAGCACGCTATCCATTCCCTGTCAGTGCTTCTTTCCTGGTTATCTCCAGCCACCTCTGACCTCAGACTGCCATCAGACGCTGACGGCTGCCCCTGCTGTGCTCGGGGCATCCCATCCCGGCCACACCCCTTAGCTCTGTGTTTGCTTTATAACTAGGTCTTGGCCTTCTGCCATAGTTTGGGCAAACTCTGGTCCATCTCGTGGGCTCGGTTTTGCTGTTCTGCCCGGTTCCCAGGGCTTGTCATGAACATGCTCCGTGATGAGGCCAAAAAATATAAGTCCCAAATTCATGCCACTTAATGGAAAGCAGCTGGTCATTTGACTTTAAGCCTTCTGATAAATATTGAATCTAGAATGTTCAATAAGCATTAAATATCTTTTCTAACAACTCATTTGACAGATGAGGAAACAGAGGTCCAACTAGGTAAAGTGATGCACACAGCTAACGTAGTCAGGAAGATGAACGTGACCTCTAATCTCTGGTTTTCCAGTCCCACATTCTCTCTACTGCAGTTAGAGGAAGCGAGGCTACACTGCAGCTCAGGGTACATTTTGGAGTAAATTTTCCATAGTCTGTGTGTATGTGCATTCATTCTTTCTCTGACTCAACAGATATTCACTGAGCACCTACTATGTGCTTTGTAAATATCCCAGTAAGAGTTGAAGGAAGTTTCCATACAGATCTACATCCTGCTGTGTGTGTGCACACGCAGTGTGTGTGTGTGTGTGTGAATTAGTTAATTCTTTCATGCATGCTCACATTCACTCAGCAATATGATAACTGAGCACCCTTACACTATGCTGTGCACTGGTGCAAGTGAAAAAGTCACAGTCTGTTACCCCAGGGCAGTCTCTGTCTAGCAGCAACAATTCTCAAATGTTATGTTAATGTGATAAAGCCCAGTGCAGGGTATTGCAGTACTTAATTAAGCCAGATGCTTCATTAAGATTGGTGCCAGAGATGGTGGTAATGTCCATAATTTTGATAGGAATAAAGCTGCTGGTTCTGGTGGTTTGAAGAGGCCTCAGGAAGAGTGTTCTGAGATGAATCTTGAAGGATGATATCAGTTGATCAGGCAGAACAGAGTGGAGAGAGGCGAGTGTGTGTGTAAACCCAGGGAGGCGGCAGAGAAGCTGTTGCTGCAGGTAGATGGGCGTGGCTGAGGCCAGGAGTTCGTGCGGGTGACACAGCAAAAGAGGCAGATAGGTGAGTAAGGTGCAGAAGCCCTGCTGTAGCATGCTGAGTAGTTTGATTTTATCCTAAAGGCAACAGGATTCAGTGAAAGAATTTAGAGAGAGAATAAACAGGATCAGATAAGAATCTTAGAAAGTTCTGACAGTGGAGGATGGAGTGCAAGGGGTGAGGCCAGAGGCAGGGAAACCAGACAGGAAGCTCTGGCAGGAATCCAAGAAAGAAACCAGGGTTGAACCTGAGGGCTCCTGCCTACACACACGTAGTTTTAAAGGCTGAAATATTAGAAAAGAGAAGAGATTGTTTTCCCATACCTCTCGTGGCCTGGGGCAATTTCCGCAAAACTGTGCAGAACCACATCACCTTCATCATTCTCCACGGTGACATGGTGGCACCAGAAAAGTGATGTTAGCCGTAGCATCACCACAAGTCGTGGTGTGCAGGATCCTCAAACAGAGCAGCTGTTCCATAAGTGATGGCTGCTTGCATGAGCCACATCTACCAAAAGGGGATGGGGATGGACAAGCCCTAAACAAAGTAAGGTCGGGTCCCAGAAGCATGAATAAGTCAGGTTGGAGCAAGGCAACAAGTCAGAAATAGGACAAACAGAAAAGTTCCAGGAGGGATGGGATTAAAGGATCCAGTTCTCCACAGGAACAGAGGATGAAGAGCACAGGCAGACTAGGAAACCAATGAAGGAGCCAGCGCCTGTCTCAGGTGGTGAGATTCTGCAGGTCTCTGTAGGCACGATGCAGTTGGGGGGCCCACACTGCGCCCTTGTGAGGATCTGGGAAAGGCGTCCCCTCTGGCCAGACCAACAGCAAGCATGCCACAAGTGGGGGACTTTGCAGCCAGGTTCCACCCAGAGCCGGTGAGAGCCTATGTGTGCATGCGGATGGGCACGTGTGAGTGGGTAAGTAGGAGCATCTGGCTGGAGAGGGGAACGTGTGGGTGGGGATGAGGCACATCTCGACAAGCAGGGGGCTGTCTCAAGCCAGGTACCCCATCAGTTGCGGTACAGGGCCATCCTCACTGGGAGTTTAGAGTCAAAGACGAATGAAGGGAGGATGAGGTGGAAACCCTAAAATAATTTCCTTCCTTATGAGGGAAAAATGTTCATCTGGGCAGGTCTGAGCCTTCTTGGAATTGGAAGATTCTCAGATTATCACCCAGTTCCTAGGAAAGCCTGACTGCTATTCCCCACCCTCCCCCACGATAATTTTTCTGAGAATCAGCAACACCTGACCACCCGTGTGCTACCTAGAATGACCCCAACTAGGCACCTTCCACTGCAGTCACGACTAGCAGCGACACCAGTGGCTTTCACAAAGTTTACAAGGTTCTGCTTCAAGCCACAAACTAGCAACAGGCCTGGAGCTGCACAGCGGGAGGAGGGGGGCGGGGTTCTCAGCTGTAAAGATCTGAGATTAAAACATTTCTCTACGTTTGTATTAACGGTAAACTGAGGCCAACAAAAGCAAGGTTGATGACATCAATTACCATTTTCTAGGGCCTCCAAATTGGCCTGAATATGAGTTATCATGAGCTAGGGGGAAAAAAAAACAAAAAACATTCAAAGGGATGAACAGAGGCCAATGTGTCAGCCCCAACTCTGAATTTCTGGGCCACGGCTGTTTTAAATTAGATTCTCAATGCCGCTTCCATGAAACTCTTGGCTTAGCTCTGCAAGAAAAGTTATTTTTGTGCTCTGAGCCACAGACATTTATATGGAAGCATATCCGTAATTCCAATTATGTTCTGTTTTCATGATGTCCTTTTCCTCTACTTAAGAACAGTCGTAACTATCATTATTATTATTTCTGATAAGACACATAAAAAAAGCTCTGGGCCAAGTACAGATTCCACAGGCCTGGATAAATGATTGTTGTAAAATAGGCAGATTTTACATCTTGTGAAATCCTTAAGAAATACCTTCAGTTCTTCTATCCACTATGGCTGCCTCTTCTTTGTCAATTCCCTAACCCCACCCACCCCTCAATCACTCAGGGCCTTCATGATCTCTCTTGGGAAAACCTAGTCCCAGAAGTAGTTCTGTTATTTATGTACGCTCTCTGAGGTCTTCGCATTTAAAAGGTTATATTCTAAAATGAAATGAAAGGTTTTTATCTCCTTAAAGAACAGAAGAACCAACAAATAAAGCAAAGAGATATTCCTGGTTAAGAGAGGCATGGTTCTTAAGTAATAACATAGTTATTCTATAGAAAGGTTGATCCATAGGCTGGGAGGGCTATGAAGAAGTGGTACAGATGCAAAATAAAAATGGTGGAAATTCATCCAAGAGAAATCTAAGCTGATTACCAAGAAAATATAATATATTGGGAGACGTACCCACGGCCTCTCCCCAGAGGTCTCTCTGATTAGAACTTCTGAAGCACAATCCTGGTTCAGAAGAACCAATGCAGGGGAAGGGAGATGATGGGAGGAAACTAACATTTGTGAGCATTAACATATGCCAAGCACGTGGCCCATGTTATTCCCTGTTATCTCACTTAATCTTCAGAACAACCTTTTGAGGTAGGTTTTATTATCACTGTTTTATGGAAAAGGAAACTTGGCCCCAGAGATGTTAAGTAACTTGCCCAAAGCCACTGCTATGGTCTGAATGTTTGTGTCTCCCCAAAATTCATATGTCAAAATCCTAACCTCCAAGGTGATGGTATTAGGAGGTGGGGCTTTTGGGAGGTGATTAGGTCATGAAAGTGGAGCCCTCATGATGGGGATTCTTATAAATGAAGCCTCAGAGAGCTAGCTCACCCCTTCTACCATGCAATCACACAGACAGAAGTTGGCCATCTGCAACCTGGAAGAGGGTTCTCACCAGAACCATGCCAGCACCCTGATCTTGGACTTCTAGTCTCTAGAACTGTGAGAAATAAATCTCTATTGTTAATAAGCCACCTGGTCTGCGGTATTTTGTTATAGCAGCCTGAACACAGTGAGCCACACATCTAAGTTAGTGGCAAAGCTTGGATTCAACCCCAGATCTGCTTGACTCCTAAGTCCATTTCTTTTCCATTATCACATAGATGTGAGGGCCAGAGAAGGCGGCCAAAGATGACTGCTGGTTTGGTTTCCTTAAAATAATAGAATTTGTTGGGAGGTATGGGAAAGATATGTCTATATAGATTTCTTTAAACATTATAAACAAGCTCTGCTGATCTCGATCAACATTCCCAGAGATGCTATAAGCCACAAGTAAAGAATCAATTTTTCAATGTAAACCTCTCTGCACTGTTAGAGACACAAGTAAACACACATGTCAGGGGAGAGAGAACATCATCTCCATGACCAAAGGGAACAGGAACCTCTCCATAAAGGCTTTTCTTCTCAACATCGGTATGAGTTAGGATGTTGGTTGATTGTGAGAAGGTTTTAATCTACTATAAAGAACCTAAAGGACAGCATTTGGGGACTGGAACGGTGTTGAGGAAATTCAGATCTCTTCTGGACTAAGAACATGTGGCCAGATGTTGAGCGAGACACCATCCCACAGTGCAGAGTCCCCCTGTGACGCTGGTGTTAGCACACTGTACTGTTAGGGCTGCATTCATTCCGTAGTAGTGGATTTCACATCCAGGGGCTAACGTAGATGCATTTACTTACTTGTATTCTACTTTACATATAAACTTTAAAATCAGTAGTTAAAAACTTCAGTCAATATGACAGGTTGAGTTGACATAAGAAATTACCCCTTCCAATCCAAACACTTCAAAACACTGAACAAAATTATAACAACAAATATTACCACATAAAACATAGATAAAACAGAAATCTCCAGATACCAGAAATAAGGAGGGAAGTCAAAGCAGATCAGTCAGTGGAAGCTGAAGCTAAGGGCCTCAAGGAACCATCCAGACCAGTTAGAGGCCTAAATGGCTGGCAGCTGAGACTTTAATGACATGCATGCAGTGGGGGGAGTCCAGTAATGGCCACCTGATGCCAGGAGCTGTCAGTGAAGCAATTACATAAAAGCTGGAGGTCATAAAGGCCTACTTCATAAGTGAAAGAGTTCGAGAGGAACATCACTTGCCAATCTGAGGAAAACCGTAAGAAAGCTTGTCATCTGCTTGGGCAAAGAGTAGTAAATGAGTGACCTAAAAAAAATTGAAATCCAGGCTTACAGCACAAAGCAGGAACAAGGTTTAAATGCATACTTTCAGGTTATACAGGGCCTGTATGCCAAGACATTAACAAAAAGGCTAATTTGGAATGGGTAAAACCCAGAGAGGATCAGCAGGAGCAAATGTGAAATCACTTTATAGTGCTATGCTAGCAATCCTGAGGTACATAGGATTTCTATGGAACACAGCTCCTAATGAAGATGCAAGACACAAGAGAAAATGAATCGTAATTAAAAAATTCAAAAGCAGAAATGACAAAAAATCTAAAACTACAATATGTTTAAAATACTGAAAGACATAAAAAGGACTAGAAATTAAAAGGCAAAGAGATAATATTAAAAAAAAAGAACAGGTAGATATCAAGTACCAAATAGAAATTCTAGAAATAAAAATATATAGACATTAAATTAAAAAAAAAAAACAATGGATGGGTTGAACAGTAGACCAAATGCAGTTGAAAAAAATTAATAAACTGGAAAATAGAACTAAAAAAATCACTCAGAATATAGCTGAGAGATAAAGAGATATATATAGTTGACCCTTGAACAATATGGGTTTGAACCATGAGGGTCCACTTATACGCAGATTTTTTTCAACAGTAAATACTACAGTACTACACGGTCCTCAGTTGGTTGAATCTGGGAGATGTGGAACCACGGACTTGGAGGAACTGCAGATACAAAAGAACTGCATATATGAAGGGCCAACTATAAGTTATAAACAGATTTTCAGTTGCACAGAGGGTCATCACTCCTAACTCGTGCGTTGTTCAAGCGTCAATTGTAGTATGAAAGAGAAATCTTAGACGAAGAAGACATAGAAGATAAAATGAGAAGGTTCAACATTTGCCTAATGGGTATTTCAAAAGGAGAGAACACAGAGTATGAGGGACTCAATATCAGGGTAGAGGCTTTTGTCTCTTATGCTCTTTTCTATATCTCTAGCACCTGGAAGCATTCCTGATACACAATAAGTGCTCAATAACTACTTTAAAATAGATTTGTGGAGAAAACAACTGAGAAACCTTTAGATATGAAAACAGAGATGAGTCTTCAGATTAACGAGCACACTGAATTCCAAGTAGGATATATAAAAACAGACTATCCCTGGACACATTATAATGAAAAGGCACAACATGAAAGACAAAAAGATCAGACTGAAAGTCTCCAAGAGAGAAAATAAATTGCCTGCAAAAGAACGGCAGACCGAAAAGAGATTTCCCATAAGGAACAACTGAGATGAAAAGACAGTGGAGTAATAATTTACAAAATGCTGAGGGGAAAATATCGACTTAGAATTCTATACCTTGATAAATTATCTCTCAAGTGGGACATGAATAAAGACAATTTCAAAACAAAACCAAAACTACCCACAAGATTGGAGTATTACAACTCTAGACCTTCAGTGAAAAAATTACTAATATGAAGAAAATGAACACAGAAGTATACAACGGTATGCAAGAGGCAATGTTGAGATAAGAAATTGGTAAAGTTAAATAAATTTTGACTGTAAAAAAGAAAAAAAAAGTGGAAATAACAATGATGACTAATTGCAGGGGTGGGGAGAGGACTATACGCAATGTGGGATCAAACCACTAGACCACAATAACCAGGAAGATTGGAAGAGAGGCAGATTAGATTTAAAGCCATCTAAGGCTACTGCATTGTTGACAGGAAATAGAGAAATTGATTAACTTTAGATTAAATGGATGCACATGTTAAAAATTTAAGAATACTAAAAGGTAATACAAATAGAATTTTGTCTTTCAAAACAGTTGACAGAAGTAGGAATATATAAAACTTGATCAATCCAAAGAAAACTATGCAAAGAAGTATAAAAGAAGCAAACAAAAAATGCTAAATAGGAAAAACAAAAACTTAAGATGGCAGAAAGAGGTCAAATGCATATAAATTACAAAGAATGTAAAAGTTTAAACTCAATTATTAAAAAGACACATTTTCAGGTTATAATAAAAATGAAAATGAAGCTACACATAAAAACTGTTCCTAAGATTAACAATTAAGGCAAAATTATAGAGAGAAGTTAATATAAAAGGATATAAAAAGACATACAAAAAGTAATAACCAAGAGGAAGTAGGTATAGCAACATTAATTTCAGGCAAAATAGAATTTATGCCAAAAGCATCAACAGAAATAACAGAGGACAGTACATAACATAATAAATCCACCCCAGAGAAATAACAATCATGAACTTGCACAAACATTGATGGATTACAAGGAGAAATTGACAAATCCACAGAGTGGAAGATTTTAACATTCCTTTCTCAAGAAACTGAAGAGAACTCAGAAAGCAGGCAAAAGAAAATCAGAAAGAACATGAGAAATTTGAAAAACACAGTTAATAAGTTTGACCTGTTAGATTGATATAGAATGCTGCAGCCACCAAGCAGGAAATATATTTTTCTTTTAAACCACACATGCAATATTTGGAAAAATTGTTTATGTAATCGGACACAGAGGATTGCTATTATACAAACCATGCTGTCTTTTCATAATGCAACTAAATTAGAAATCAACAATAATTTAAACAAAGTTAAGAAAAAGTTTTCTTAAAAGTTGAAAATAGAAAATTAAATCCATGGGTTAAAAAGAAAATAAAAGAAATACGAAAATGGGATTGACATATATACACTAATATGTATAAAATAGATAACTAATGAGAACCTGCTGTATAGCACAGGGAACTCCACTTCACTGTACAGTAGAAACTAACACAACATTGCAAAACAACTATACCCCAATTAAAAAAAAAGTTATAATAGAAAAAAAAAGTCTAGAGCCAAGTGGTAATGAAAGTACACATATCAAAACTTGTATGATGTGGCTAAAGCAATATGTAGAGCTAACTTTACAGCTTTGAAATGCATTTATTTTTTTGGCCGTGCCACACATCTTGTGGGATCTTAGTTCCCTGACCAGGGATTGAACCCGGGCCATGGCAGTGAAAGTGCCAAGTCCTAACCATTGGTCCACCAGTGAATTCTCTAAACTGCATTTATTGAAAAACAAAAAATAAATGAGCTAGAAGTTAACTCAAGTAGCTAGAAATGGAAAGGAAAAATAATAAAAATAAGAGGAAAAAAAAGAAATGAAAAGCAAAAAGTATAGATAAGAAAGAAGCTGCTTCTATCAAAAGACTAATTAAGTAGACTTCTATATTAATTTTTAAAAAGAGATGGCACAAATAAACAATATTAAGGGGCTTCCCTGGTGGCGCAATGGTTAAGAATCCTCCTGCCAATGCAGGGGACACAGGTTCGAGCCCTGGTCCGGGAAGATCCCACATGCCGCTGAGCAACTAAGCCCGTGCACCACCACTACTGAGCCCGTGTGCTGCAACTACTGAAGGCTGTGCACCTAGAGCCCATGCTCAGCAACAAGAGAAGCCACTGCAATGAGAAACGCATGCACCGCAACAAAGAGTAGCTCGCCCCACTCGCCACAACTAGAGAAAGCCCGCGCACGGCAACGAAGACCCAACACAGCCAAAAATAAAATAAATTAATTAAAACAACAACAAAAAAACAATATTAAGAACTAAAAAGGGAACATATCTTAAAACATAGTCAATATTTATAAAAACCATAAAAGAAAATTATGAATAAATTTATGCTAATAAATTTGAGAACACATGAAATGGATCATCTAAACAAACAAATTATCAAAACTGGATCAAAAAGAAATAGATCAAATCTATCAATAATCATTTATGAAACTGAATTGTCAAAAACTTGACACACATACCCTGACTAAGCAGTTCAGAGGATTTTACAATGAATTTTACCAAACTTCTAAGAAATAGTCTTTATCTCTCACAAACTGCTTAAGAAAAATATATATGAAAGAGAAGAAGTTTCCCAGCTTATTTCATTGAGCTAATATAAACTTGATACCAAACAATGTAAGAACAATATTTTTTAAAAAAAGAAAATTACAGACCAATTGTTTCACTTACGAACATTTGCAAAAATCCTAAACAAAATACTAGCAAATGATATCCCATAGAATAAAAGAACATATCTGTATATGTGTGTATATATATATGTGAGTATGACTCAAAGTAATTACATATACTCATATTATCACTTTATAATATTAAGAAAGAAAGTTATATCACCTCATATAATTTACATAAAAACATTAAGGCATTACATAAAATCAATACTCAGTCATGATAAAATGTTTAAGTTATTAAAAAATATTAATAGAGGGAACATCCTTAATTTAATAAAGAATATCTACTGGAACCTTAAGCAAACTTCACGATTAATGGAGAAATTTTAAGAGCACTTGTTAAAGACAGTACGAAGACAAGGATGTTCGCCATCGCTGTTACTATTAAATACTGTACTGAGGGTCTACCCAATGCAATAAGATAAGAAAAAGATATGGTCATAAGGAATTAAAAAGAAAAGATAAATATTATTTTGTGATTGCCTACCTAGAGAATTCAAGAATATCTACATACAGACTCTTAGAACTAATAAGAGAAATCAGCTGGGATGCTTGATACAAGATCAAAATTCAAAAATCAGGAACGTTTCTATGGGCCAGCAAATAACCAATTTGAAATTATAATAAGAAAAAAAGATACTTATAATATCAACAAAACCTATACAAAATAAATATAGCAAGAGCTGTGTAAAACAGTTATGTGGGAAATCACCAGTCATCTTTCACCTGAATAAAAGGAAAAGACGGGAAGACCTGATATTGTAAAGGTGTCAGTTCTCTGGAATATAAATTGAATGAAATCAATAAAAATACCAACATGATTTTTTGCCTGTGTGCAACTAGACAAACTAACATTTATATGAACCAGTAAAATCCAAGAAAGCCAAGAAATTCTGAAAAAATATAAAAGTAATTGTAATAGCTAACAATTATTGTGTGCTTCCTTATAGGGCAGGCACTATTCTGACATTCTGCATACATTATCCTTAAAGTGGATACTATTATCTATTTTATAGACAAGGAGACTGAGAGAAATTAGGAAACTTGCCCAAGGTTACTTGGTATTCTTAGGAGTAGCAACAGACGAAAGAAGACAATTATGTAATATGTTCCAAATACTGAAGGAAAATAATTATGAGTCCAGAATTCCACACTCACTCAAACTCTCATTTGTAAGAGCAAAATAAAGACATTTTCAGCAATATAAATATTTTAAAGTTTACCAAAGGCCTTCCTTCTATGAAAGAACTTCTAAATTTCCATTGATATGAACTCAGAAGGAAGGAGTGGGGTATCAGAAGTAGCAGCCTCCAAAATGCATTGGATAAATAAAACAAAACAAGGTAAAGTAGGTGAGAAAGGTGGAACCAAGTAAATAGAAGGTATATAATGTTATTAGTTATTCAAAGTACAGGCCATAAAGTCCTATGCATATGCTAGAAGTAGGCCACTAAGTTGGCCCTGTCTTCCTTTTGGCCAAATAGGAAATGGGAAACGTCAATTAAAGGATTCACAGCACCCACAAGACAAAACAGACAAGTTGTTCACAAGAACTATTCCTGGTACTGAGACCACAAAGACATTTCTCATTTGGTCAGACAGATACAAGATCTGGGATTTTGTTCCAAGTGTGATAATGTGGGAAAGAGATCCTTGACTCTTACAATTTTTTTTCAACAAGAAGGTGATTTAGAAGCATCAGCCTTTCAGAAAACTTTTCCTTGAAGAATAAAAGAGATAAAGCCTCCTACTTAAGGTGTGTTATTTGAATGACCAAGTGTTTTAGAAAAGTCCATCTTTAGGTATATTCCAGGAAGAGGATGGATAAGGTGACGTCTAGGGACCTGGGTGCCTGTGAGGATACATGGTGGTACAGGATGTGGGCTGCTTCCCCAGAGCTATCCCCAGAACATCTCCATCTCTGGTTCATCTTGCCGATGCATGGGATCACCCACATAGCCAGGCTTCCAAAAAATAGTTTATTATTGTGTTTTCACAGTAATCAACATTGAGAAGCAATACACTTTTCTCTTCCTTTCCTGTTCCATGGTAAATCCTTGACCTACCTATCCTGACATTCCATATAACACATAGATAAGATAAATGGGAGCCTGGCAGCTTTACCTGGGCCTTCCTACCCATCTCACTCCCCTGACAATGCCAAGAAAAATGAACACCCATACTGGTAGGGCTCTGAAGACGTAATTTGCTGGTCTTTAAAAATCCTGCCTTTTACCAGGACTGTTCCAGAATCCCATGGGGTTCCTGGAATTCCAGGCTGTCCAGGAAGCGTCTGAGGAATTCTGGATTATTTCTCATGGGTATAGCTGGCTCCCAAGGGAAGGTGAGCTACCTCTGGCTAAGTCTGGAGCAATTCCCAAGGACTTCCAAAGAGAAGTGACAGTGGGAGATGGAAGAAATGGGAGATAGAGGTATTTTACAATTAATCAAAATATCAGTTCTTACTGAACCACAAATTACTTTCCCTTCCTTTTCTATTTTTTCTTATAATTAAAATAACAATAATAATACATGTTGGACTTCCCTGGTGGCACAGTGGTTAAGAATCTGCCTGCGAATGCAGGGGCCACGGGTTCAAGCCCTGGTTCGGGAAGATCCCACATGCTGCGGAGCGGCTGGGCCCGTGAGCCATGGCCGCTGAGCCTGCGCGTCCGGAGCCTGTGCTCCGCAACGGGAGAGGCCACAACAGTGAGAGGCCCATGTACCGCAAAAAAAAAAAAAAAAAATTAACAAAATACCCTAAGCATGTCTATATAATTTGGTATCCTTGTACAACATGATTTTAAAAGGCCACATCATATTCCTTTAGGTTATTTTACTTCTTAAAACAAATAAGAAGTAAAAATAACGCCTTCCCTCCTTTCTCCTCTGCAGGTTCCACTGTTCGTCTGTTTCCAACTCATCTGACCCATCAGATGATAGCTGGCTGCTTTCTATTGGCTAACTGGGGATGCAGCCTTCATCTCACCATCCAGACCACCTGCTTCATCAGCCAGCCTTCATTACATCCCCAGAATCCAGAGCAGCCATTTGGGGCTGCACAGCAAACCCTCGTGCATGATGGCAAACCACCAAGTTTAACAAGATTCCATGAGGTGGTACAAAAGCTGAACACGGCAGAAAGGCAATTTCTTTGCAAATAGTATAAGGCTGACTTCTGGGACATTAAATACACTATTAAAAATTCTCAGGAAGAGGAAGAGACTGAAGATTTTTATCTGAGTGCATTGTTTTTCTAAGCACCAGGGCCAAACAAGTTCAAAACTTTTAAGGGCTTTCTTTTTGAATGGAAGTCACAACACTTTCTTACTAATGACATTTTGAAACCACAGTAAAACCTTACTAATTCATAGTAATGGGGAACTACCACACTCAATCAGCAGAGAAAATGAATTATATCCTTTTTAAAATAAAGAAGTTTCTTTCCAATGAAATTCATTTTTTAAAAAAATCTTTATTTCTGAATAGTTCAACACCTTGACCTGTTTTGACGGGTTGTTCTGAAGCTGATCTAAGACATATGTTACAACCATATTTATTGTTTATATAGAAACAGGAATGGCTTATGTTCTTGAGAAGGGCATTCTCCCTAAAAACAATAAAAGTTCAACACTCCCCACAATCCTGTTCATACAGCTCACTCCTTAGGAAAGCTTTTTCTTCCTTGGTCACGTGGAAGCAAACCCCAGTTCAGGCTGCCCCCGGCTGCTCCAGTTCTGAGTGAGTGGGCAGAAGTTTGTAATATCAATCCAGATCAACCCCTTAAAAGAAAAAATCCAAAAACCTCCAGATTCCAGGCTTGACCAGACCCATCTGAGAATTAACAAGCTCCTTCTCAGCACCCAGAGAACTAAGGCTGTCATGGAAACACTGATTCAACCCTAATGAGAACAGACATAAAAACCACACAAGTGAACTAAACATTCCTCTACCCAAATGGAGTCAAGTTGAAGCAACAGCCTCAGGATTAAAATAAGTGAGGCTGTTTTTTTCTTTGCGATCCTGCTCAGTTTTGCCTCTTCCATTGCCTTGTTTTCACAACTCCTGTTTATGAAAAAGTGGGAGGGAGAGGGATGGAGAGGAGGGCTAGTAGGAGGGAAGAGAAATGCAGGGTGAGTAGCCAGGCTGGGGAATGCCAACAAACACTGCGGTTTTTGTCAGGCAAATGAAAACTTCTAGCCTGAGGGAGGCTGCAATAATCTGTTTGGGGTAGTCCGAAAATAAGATACAGTGAACTCTCATCTCCCACTAAAACAGTTAAGTATGGAATGAAGTCTTTACTTTCCAAAGATCAGGTTCTGCACAGTATTTTTAGCAAGCACTCTTTTTCTCTATTTTTTTCTTTATTATTTTTTCCTGTTTCTTTCAGAATTAGAAAGGCTAATTAAATGACGTATCATTATTATTGGAAGAAAGCACAGTCAGAGAGGCTGAAAAAAAAAAGGTGTCCAACAGAAATAGTAAAATCCCAAGGAGGAATATATTTTCATTTCCCCTTGGACACACAAGGCATGATTTGTGCGGCCAGGGGATCGAACATCAACTCCTACTTAAAGTCCTTCCTGCAGGAAATCTTTGGGCAAGTGTGAAGACCCCTGTGGCTATGGCTCCCTGGCCTGAGTCATCGCCTTCTAGGGCTGGAGGGGGCACCAGGCTGGAGATATCAGCCAGTGGGACAGGAGCCTCCCGGAGAAAGGTCGGGGGGGGGGGACGGGGGTGGAGAAGGTAGCAGCATGAGTAACAGGAGCCAGGAAAACACAAGGAAAGTGAGAGTCCTGGGGGTGGGGGGATGCTGAGCCTCCCGGGGGAGGGATGGAGGACCGGGGCCGGTGACCCTGGGCCGGGAGGCCAGGGCCGCACGGGCTGGAACGAGTCCCCGCCCCCCACCCCCCCTTGGAGCTGAGTCTAGATTCTTTTCTTTCCTGCTTGAGTTTTCTTTCTCTTGAGAGCGGGACCCAGGTCACAGCAGCAGCCCCAGAGCTGTGGTGTAGACGGGAAGCCGGGTGGGGCTCACCCCGTGCGGGCCCTGCCCTCTGGGGGCTGCGAGGGCGGCGAGGGGGAGAAGGGGCACCGCGCGGGGCACCCAGCCTGCCCGGGAGATGCCTGCGTCCCGCGACGTCGGCTGCGGCCCCCCTTCTCAAACTTTTCCAGCAAACCGGGGGTAACCCACCCCGGAGAGGGGGCTCCCCATGCCTCCCCGTCTGTCCCCTGGGGGCGGTCACTCACGGGCAGCGCGGCTGGGGCTCCGACTCTGGCCGCCGCCATCCACCCGGGGAGAAGCTGTAGGACGAGGAGGGGGAGGACAGGGGGAGGAGAGGGAGGGCCCGGAGCGCGAGACTGGAGGGGCGGGGAGGGCGTGGCCACTCCGCAGAGGCTCTCCCGCCCCTGCCCCACCCCACCCCCTGCTTCGTCCCCGCTTCTCTCCGCACTCCTCCCCGCCCTGGATCCCCCAAAGTTTCTCTGGTGTCTGATTCTCCATTCTCTTCTCTCCTCGTCTTCCTTTGGAGTCTCCAACCCCCAAGTGGGGGGAGAGGGTGCTCCCTGCAGCAGAAGTGGGGCGGGGTGGGGGCAGGTATAGGAGTTACGTTTAGATGCCCCTGGAAGCAGACGGCTGGGGCCTTTGGCAGGTCTGAAACCACCCTCCCCCTCTAGGACCTTGTCTTTTCTGGGTGGTGGGGTGATGGGGGGGAGGCTGGGGGGGCGGCGGGAGGTTGAGGCGACTTGGGGTCGTGTTGCCACGTTGCTTCATTGAGCTTTTGGGCTTGGCTTTCTCTTGTGATTAGAACTGAAGAGGTTTTTTTTGCCTTTTTAAAAAATTGAAGTACAGTATAGCTGATTTACAATCTTATATTAGTTTCAGGTGTACAGCATAGTGATTCAGTATTTTTACAGATTATACCCCATTAAAAGTTATTACAAGGGCTTCCGTGGTGGCGCAGTGGTTGAGAGTCGGCCTGCCGATGCAGGGGACACGGGTTCGTGCCTGGTCTGGGAAGATCCCACATGCCGCGGAGCGGCTGGGCCCGTGAGCCATGGCCGCTAAGCCTGCACATCCAGAGCCTGTGCTCCGCAACGGGAGAGGCCACAACAGTGAGAGGCCCGCGTGCCGGGAAAAAAAAAAAGTTATTACAAGATAATGGCTATAAGTCCCTGTGCCATACAGTATAACCTTGTTGCTTATCTATTTTTTACATAGCAGTTTGTATCTCTTAATCCCACACCTTTAATTTTCCCCTCCCCTCTGGTAACCGCTAGTTTGTTTTCATGAGTCTGTTTCTGTTTTGCTACATACATTCGTTTGCATTATTTTTTAGATTCCACATATAAGTGATATCATACAGTATTTGTCTTTCTCTCTGCCTTATTTCACTAAACATAATATTCTGTAGGTCCATCCACGTTGCTGCAAATGGCAGAATTTCATTCTATTTTATGGATGAGTAATATTCCATTGTGTGTATATACACACACACACACCCCGTATCTCCTTTATCCATTCGTCTGTTGATGGACACTTGGGTTGCTTCTATATCTTGGCTAAGAATTATTTTTGAAGCCTCTGTTGAGTGCCTCCTCTTTTCCTCTAAGGTGAGACCAGCCCTGGTCACAGGGTAAGATGAAAGGTAAAGATGGAACCCCACCTTCCAGGGCCCATCAGTACTCAAGAGGAGGAGGACAGGGATAGCCTAGTGAAGAGCCAGGCTGTGTGGATGGGGCAGGAGGCCGCCTGCAGAATGTAGAAGAGAAGGGGAGCTGTCATCTGAGGAGAGGTTAGAGGGTGACATCTAGTCCCTAATCCATCACTTGCTAGCAGGTAACTCTGGGCAAGTCGCTTGACATCTGAGCCTCTTCCGCAAGCAGGGCTGCCTCACTGGGAGTCAGAATGAAAGGAGAAGATTCACTGGAGGGATATCCAACCCCAGGATGGGAGGCTTGAGTAGAGTCTGAACAGACTCAGAGGAGAGAAAAGAGGGTATTCCAGGCCCTGGCACACAGAGCTTTGGAGGCTGGCAAGACTGGAAGGCTTAGGAGAGGTGGGAAATGTTTGGGTGAGAAGGTGGAACTAGACATAAAGCAGGAAATGGGAAATCCATGAAAGTTTTTAAGCAAAAGAATATTTTGATGCAAGTGGTATCCTATTCACTTTTGTATTCCCAGAGCCTGGCATACAGTTGGCACTCAGTAAATCTCTGCGGACAGCCTGGCCTCAATAGCTACGCCACCACATCTGTTCATGGCCAGCTGTGACCTCATTTTACTCCATTTCCTGTCCCTTTCCTTGCTCTACAGTAAGGAGACCCTCAGACTATATCATTCTCCTTTTCATTAACAAGTTTCCCTTTTCGGACAGCCTCTTCACAGAAACCATTTAGAATTTCCACACTGTTTAACAAGGGGTCCCCAAGTTGTCTGTAAATATGATCTAGTAGATTAACCTGGAACCTCAAAACTCAAAGTCAGCTGAAGCTGTCAGGATCAATTAATATAAATTCAAACCAGCTTTCAGAAACGCCCAATTTGAAAGGGGACTTGGTTGGAAAGTGAGGATTTCAGATCTAGGATAAGCTTAGCCCTAAACGCTTGATAAGAACATTCCTCTCTAAAAACTTTACAACAGTAAGTCTCTATTTATATTGCAACATTCATTCAAAATAAAGACTTGTGGAAAACCATATTCAAAACAACATTAATCAGTGATAGCTTCAACTACAGTGAAAATGAAACAGGAAAAAAAAAAATCACCATTTTAAGTACATGATGCATTCTGGCCCGATTTTTTTTTTTCCTTTTTTGGCCTTACCGCACGGCATGTGGGATCTTAGTTCCAGGGATCGAACCCGCATTCCCTGCATTGGAAAGGCGGAATCTTAACCACTGGACCGCCAGGGAAGTCCTTGGCCTGATGTTTTTAAACAACTTTATCCATGAGGAAACTTGAATATTCTTTCAAAGGAAATTTCCAGAGATAAATAAAACACCTACATCTTCACTGAGAATGCCAGCTGAAATCAATGATACTTAGGAGGATGACCACTTATTTCAGAATGGCCCGAGATTCCAAAAAGCACATAAAAAGATGCTCAACATCACTAATTATTAGAGAAATGAAAATCAAAACTACAATGAGGTATCACCTCACACCGGTTAGAAGGGCCATCATCAAAAAATCTACAAACAATAAATGCTGGAGAAGGTGTGGAGAAAAGGAACCCTCCTACACTGTTGGTGGGAATGTAAACTGGTACAGCGACTATGGAGAACAGTATGGAGGTTCCTTAAAAAACTAAAAATAGAACTACCATATGACCCAGCAATCCCACTCCTAGGCATATACCCGAAGAAAACCATAATTCAAAAAGATAAATGCACCCCAGTGTTCATTGCAGCACTATTTACAATAGCCAGGACATGGAAGCAAACTAAATGTCCATCAACAGAGGAATGGATAAAGATGTTGTACATATGCACAATGGAATATTACACAGACATAAAAAGAACAAAATAATGCCATTTGCAGCAACATGGTTGGACCTAAAGAGATTGTCATACTGAGTGAAGAAAGACACAGAAAGACAAATATGATATTGCTTATATGTGGAATCTTAAAAAAAAGGGGGTGGTACAAAATGAACTTATTTACAAAACAGAAGTAGAGTCATGGATGTAGAAAACAAACTTATGGTTACCAGGTGATAAGCAGGGGGAGAGATAAATTGGGAGATTGGGACTGACATATACACGCTACTATATAGATATAAAATAGATAACTAATAAGAACCTGCTGTATAGCACAGGGCACTTTATTCAATACTCTATGATGGCCTATATGGGAAAAGCATCTTAAAAAAAAAAAGAGTGGGGCTTCTCTGGTGGAGCAGTGGTTGAGAGTCCGCCTGCCGATGCAGGGGACACGGGTTCGTGCCCCGGTCTGGGAAGATCCCACGTGCCGCGGAGTGGTTAGGCCCGTGAGCCATGGCCGCTGAGCCTGCACGTCTGGAGCCTGTGCTCCGCAACGGGAGAGGCCACAACAGTGAGAGGTCCGCGTACGGAAAAAAAAAAAAACAGTGGATATATGTATAACTGATTTACTTTGCTGTACACCTGAAACTAACACAACATTGTAAATCAACTATACTCCAATTAAAAAAAAAAAAAAAAGCAATGGCCGGAGATTGGCTATCCTTTGTCCTAGAGATGGGACACTCTTAGGTGTGGCTTAAGCTACAGTTGTACAGTCCCTTGGCCTGCTTCCTAGAGTGTATCCAATTAGCAGTAAGTGAACACCTACTATGTACAAGACATTCTGCTAGGCACTGTGGGGGAGTAAATACAAGGCCATGGTTCCTGCCACACAGCACCTGGAAGTTGTTCAGGGAGACGGCATATGTGAAAATGACTGTGAGGTGTGTTGACAATTTAACGTAACAGAAGAGATGCCCTAAGGAAATACGGGAAAGCTGGAGAAAGGGAGAATATTCTTCAGCATCTAAGCGAGATAGTAAGTGACATTTTTTTCTTAGTTAACTGAACTGTGTTGTTTCTATTCTTGTACCTATGGGGTGTCACCATTGAGCTATCCCACTGGTGTTTAGGGAGCAGTGGGGCTATTTAGGGAGCAGAGATCATTACAAATAATACAAAGGTTCTAAGTGGGGTAGGTGCCTTTTGAGGCTCCTACACCCACAAGCCAGACAATAGTCTCTAGCATAGCATGTTTCCACCCAGGAGTCAATTCTTCTGATCCTCCCTTTCCCAAACCAGTTATTCTAATCCTGCTCTATAACCTTTTCTTTCAAAGAGGTAGAAGAACTGTAATGGGTTTTCCTGCTCTAATTCTCTGATTGCCAGTTAATTTCCCGATTTGGAGCTAATTTGCCAAACAGCTTAAAAATGTAAGGCACAGGCAAAGCTTACTGACAAGCTTTCCATTTATCATCATGGTATCTGAGGACTGGCCCTTAGCCAAGAACACAGCTTCCTCTTCTTTCCAAGAACAGACCACTCCTTGTCAGTGTGGCTCTGCCAGATGGTTTCTTAGCCATCATCAACCAAGGTGCTATCTTCATATGTGAAAGTTATAGAGGAGTTTGAAGCCTTTTAAGAGCTGGGAACAACTGCCAAGGTCAATGCTGCATAGAACAAAACTGCACATTTTTCTGTCTGAGGATTTTTATTACGAAGAAAGCTTTAATTCATGGTCATTTGGAGAGAGCTTTTTGCTCCAAATTTTTGGTGGCTTTCTTAGCTAACTGGTTCCTTACTTTACTTATTTTTTTCTCACATTTTTGTTTGGAAATAGTGCAGCCAAATTTTTGTTATGTTTTTAGTGGACAATGAACTTGGAAAGTTGTCATGTTGTTAAAAAGTATCTGTTAGTATAACTGATACAGTTTCTTACCAAAAGCAGTGGAGAATCCAGTTTTATCAATTTGGAAGTGAGCAGTTCTGCTTATAACAGCATAATGGGGGGTGGTGTTTAAAAATGACATAACAAGACACGTGCTATTTATCAGTTTCTCAAGCTGTGCCTGGAGCATCTTATCGCTTGACCCAGGCCTGCTGCAGAACAGAACGTGAACAAGTGCCCCCTGGAGTTGTCCAGCCAGCAAACCTACCTCCCCACCCCATCGCATCTCATTAAAGAGCCCTTTTTCTTTATTTGGAATTTCTTATAACATAATCCTAATTTTGATTAAAAACATATATATGCATGAAAAAGAACAGGAATAAACAAAAATATTAATAGCTGAATCTCTACAAAAAAAGATGTGTGCTCTTCACACTTTTCCTCATTTTCCAAATTTTCAACAAGAAGCATGCAGTATGTAATGAAGAAAAAGTTGGAAATGTCGTTTCAGTAAGTTCTGAGAATTCTGTCTTCTCCAGGAAGCAATGAATGACTAATTAAAAGTCCTTTTCTTTTTCTTTTTATTTTTTTCCTTTGCTTCTACGTGGACTTCAGCCAATTGAGTTCCTACTCTGTGCCTAGACTGAGAATTATCTCTCATTTTTCACTTTCCATGCTTTAAGAGGCCTAGACAGAATAGATGATTCTTTGAGAGGGCACTGCAATGGCACGTAGAGGCAAAGGACACCCACTGGAAAGGCTCGTGCGATGAGACAGAGTTATTTTAAGAGCAGGACACACTTGATGCCTGGGATGGTGAGGCAGGGAGATCCCAAGACAGCAGCAGTGCTGCTGGCCTAGAGACCAAGCAGGATAGCCTGGAGCAGATTGAAGGACTCTAGGAGAGACTTCTTTTTTTTTTCTCTTTGGCCACACCACACGGCTTGTGGCATCTTAGTTCCCCGACCAGGGATTGAACCCAGGGCCCCGGCATTGAGAGCACTGAGTCCTAACCACTGGGCCACCAGGGAATTCCCTAGGAGAGACTTCTTGAAGAAGATAAATTTAGCTAAGCACCCAATTGAATCTGACCACACTGAGACAAGAGTTATATACCAGGGAGAGAATTTAGGAATAAATTAGTGATAAGCACCATGGAAGACATAGATAGATAGATGATAGATAGACAGACAGGCAATTATTTACTCCAGGGAAAACAAAGAGTTGTACAAGAAAGGAAAAATCATCATAGTACATTACATGACCCAGCTACCAACAGCATTTAAGTAATCATACTAAAGTATATATGCAATATCGGTCTAATCAAAATGCTGATGTAACTAGTTTGAAGAGAAGACAGGAAAACAGAAAGCATGTACATCTATGTGAGTAGCAGGGAGAGGGAGGAAGATGAAACAGAGACAAATCCTCATCTTCCAACTGCGAAGTCAATTCATAATGCCTAACTGGAAAAGCAAAAGTAGCATGCCATTTGGAAATATGGAGACAGATACCAAAACAGTGAGTGAAAGTGCTTTTCTCTGGGGAGCATGAAATGAGGGGGAGGAGCAGTAGACTTTGTTTTTCCTCGTTTTTTCTTTGTAATAAGTTTTTTTGTTTGTTTTTTGCAGTACATGGGCCTCTCACTGTTGTGGCCTCTCCCGTTGCGGAGCATAGGTTCTGGACGCGCAGGCTCAGCGGCCACGGCTCACGGGTGCAGCCGCTCTGCAGCATGTGGGATCTTCCCGGACCGGGGCACGAACCCGTGTCCCCTGCATCGGCAGGCGGACTCCCAACCACTGTGCCACCAGGGAACCCCTGTAATAAGTATTTTTAGAACAGCCTGACTCAAACTGAGTTTGTAACTTTGGTAAAAATACAGACATTTAATAAAAGATGTTACAGCCTCTATGTATTATTTCTCACTTGCTGCCTTGTCTGAGATGAGCCCAGGGCAGGATGGATGACATATGGCAGTTTGTAATTATGCATTTTCACGATCACTTTGTTGCAGACTATAAGCTCTCAAGGGCAGCCAGCATGTCTGTTTTGCTTATCGCAGTTTCATCAGCACTGAGCACTCAGCGGGCACTCAACACATACTTGTTGAGTGAATGATGAAATGGGTGAGGCAGATTTAGAAGTCAGCGCTCACCATCTTTACAAAAGTATACGTAACTGAAGTGTTTACAGGGGAAACGATCCAATGTCTGGGGCCTGCTTTAAAATACTCCAGGAAAAGAAGAACTGTGGGGAAAAAAATGAAACAAGATTAACAAAATGTTCATAAGAATTGATGAGGACATACGGGCTCATACTAGTCTCTAGTTTTGTGTAGGCTATAGAAAATTCCCTTAAGAAAAGAGAAATAACAATGAAGGTTGTACAGAAAGAGGGTTATAAGGAAGGGGCAGCATCATGGCATAAATTTATTAAATTCAGAATTTGGTAGTTGGGAAGGTTTGTGTAACAGGGAACACATAAATAAAAATAAGGGTCAGACAGAGAAAACCATAATTCAAAAAGACGCATGCACCCCAAGTTCACTGCAGCACTATTTACAATAGCCAGGTCATGGAAGCAACCTAAATGCCCATCGACAGACGAATGGATAAAGAAGCTGTGGTACATATATACAATGGAATATTACTCAGCCATAAAAAGGAACGAAATTGGGTCATTTGTCAAGACATGGATGGATCTAGAGACTGTCATACAGAGTAAGTCAGAAAAACAAATATCGTATATTAATGCATATATGTGGAACCTAGAAAAATGGTACAGATGAACCGGTTTGCAGGGCAGAAATAGAGACACAGATGTAGAGAACAAACGTATGGACACCAAGGGGGGAAAGTTGCAGGGGGCAGGTGGTGGTGGGATGAATTGGGAGACTGGGATTGACACATATACACTGATGTGTATAAAATGGATGACTAATAAGAACCTGCTGTATAAAAAAATAACTAAAATAAAATTCAAGAAAATAAAAAAGTTAAGTGTCAGAGAAGAAAAAAATCATGTCAAAAGCAAACCTTGTACCCGGGCCATTAGCCCAAGAAGCTAAATAAATGCTGAAAGAAGGGGTAGGGATACTTAATGAAGACATGGGAAGGGAAAGTTGAATGAAGTATAGGAGTTACTGAGCACTTTAATATTTTATCCTCCAAATATATACCAACAGTGCCTGTAGGAATAGAACTGAATGCCCCTGACGTAAAAGGCTCACACCACAGCAGTGAATAACCCATGCTCTGGAATCAGACTAGCCTGGATCTGAGTCCCGGCCCTACACGTACTAGCTGTGTGACTGTGGGCAAACTGCTGAGTCTCTCTAAGCCGTAGTTTTCTGTCTATACAATGGGGACAGTAATAGCACCAATGAGATACAATTATTGGAGGTTCCAATGAAGTAAGTCCTGTCAAGTCTTACCCATGCCTGACTTAAGTAAATGGCTAACAAATGGTGGTCACTATATGCCTTGGCAAGGGATTCTGCCAAGAGAGTGAAGATCTTAGCAGTTAAGTTAAAAGGGGACAATTTTGTCAGGAAACGAACTGCACCCTCTACAGTCCTGCCCTGTCCCTCAGGGAACCCTAGGAAACCTCCCAGAGGCACTGACCCTTACAGAGTGGCCGAGCAGTCCACAAGTACGGCCTGCAGGTCTGTGGGACCAGCCACCAAGCAGGGTGATAAAGGTGCCTGGTCTGGGAGCTCTGGCAGCTCACGGCTGGTAGGAGATACAAGTCCCAGCCACCAAAGGCAAGAGGGACGCAACCCAAGGTTCACATTTTCTCTGTAAATGTGAAAACAGGACAGGTCCACGTCTCAGGAGAAGTGAACTTAGAAAAACAGGCCCACGTCTCAGGAAAAGTGAAACTCTTCCTGACCCAGAGGTCTGAGGAGTTTCAGAAAGGCAGAGGGAGAGTACACTGAGTGCTTGGAGGAGAACGAGGAGAAAGCGAGCGACGGTCAGCGTACATGTCTCATTTGTACACGCTACAGCCAAATCGCGCCCAGTGGGCAATGAGGGGCCACTGTGAAGGCCTTCTTTCCAACAGGGAAACAGCTCTGCAGAGATATGTTTCAGAAAGAGTCTGGTAAAAGGGGCGGGAGGTCTGGAGAACAGGAAGACGAGTCATCCAGACCGTAGGGAGCCAGGACTTGATTTAAGGTATCGAATAAGGAGAGGTTAGAATGGAGAGATATGCAAAGACAGGAAGATTCAGTAGGACAAGATAAGCAAATGAGATGTGCCAGGCGAGGAGCAATCCAAGGTGATTCCCAGGTGTTCAGCTAAGTCACAACCAGGTGGAAGCTAGCTCGACCCTCCCTCTCAGCCAGGTTTGTTCAGGTCAAAATCCTTGGCTTCACCTTTGACTCCTCTTTCTCTCACACTCCACATTCCGCCCAGTCAACGTTCATTCAACAAATAAATGCTCACTGAATGCCAGGTAGTGTTCCAGGTACAGGGGAAGATGGCAGTGAACAAACTAGACCAAAACCCTGCCTTCATGGAGCTGTATCTTCTAGAAGAAACAGGCAATAAATTGCCTGGAAACAGGCAATAAATAAGATAAGTAAGAAAAGCATATGGTATGTTAGATTCTGATAAGTATTGGGTTGGCCAAAAAGTTCGTTCGGGCCTTTCCATAAGATGTTATGGAAAGACCCAAATGAACTTTTTGGCCAAACCAATATTAGGAGTAAAACAAGGCAGAGAAGAGTAATAGAAGTGTACGGGGGAAAGAGTTGCAATTTCAGCAATTCCTATCCACTCCCTTCAAAATAAATCCAGAAATAGACTTCACACAACTTCCACTACCACCAGCACGGTCCAGGCTACCATCATCTCTCAACAGCCTCCTGCTACTGCAGTAGCTTCCCAACTTGTCTGTCTGCTTCCGCCGTTGCTCCCCTACAATCTATTCTCAGCATAGCAGCCCACAATTCCACTAAAACATAAGCCAGATGAGGTCACTCCTTCATCCCAAACTCTCCAAAGGAGGAACAGAAATGGACCAGAAATTCCAAATGCAGCATTACAGAACACTGAAGGTCTAGCAGGAGCGGGAAACTCTAGGTTTACGGTGGAGCTAATCAGCACGGTGCTTGGGGACTTAGGTGCAGCTGCAGTGAAAACAGCTGGTTCAGTTGATGGAGAATTAAAATGAGCAGGTCACAGAAAACGGAAAAGGCAAAGGGGCTAGGGACTCAAAGGGCCGGGAGGATGGGACTGAGCTGACTGACCCAGAGATCCCCGAGACAGGATTCAAACACTTTCATACTATGGGGACTGTGCACAACCACCAGAGTCTGCCTCTAACAGTGGCCCAGAGGCCAAGGAGTTGGCCTTTATGTTGAGCACGGAGGGAAGCTGGTGATGAGCTCTCAGGTGAAACAGAATAAAGCATTTTTGGAGGGTGACTAGCAACTGCCTAGAGAAGAGGCTCAGAGGAGATGAAGCTGCAGGCAGGGAGGTGAGGAAGAAGGCGTTTCAGGTCTGCGGACCTAGCCTGGGGACTTGGACCTGGAGTGAAATGGGCATGTGCAGGAAACTCAGAAGAAAGGAGCAACATATTTAGAGACTTGGGGATGGAGGTGCTGGGAAAAATTTCACCCGTGAAATATACACTGAAATGACACAATGTTTATGAAAGAAACCAAGAGGAGCCTGAAAGGGCTCAGGGTCCTTGCTTGAAGCATGGTTACAAGTACCTTGGGAGGTACTCAAAGCCTTAATAAAGGATTAACTGTACAATTATTCCAATTTGGGGGATTAGAAAGATTATATCAAAATCAATTGGGATTTGGTAATTTTGTGAAGCTTACTTTAGTAAGTTTTAGTTTCCTTCATCAGATTTTCATAGAGAGACTGAAAGTTTGATATAAGTACGAATTTATTGACATCAATTTCCTTAAGCTATTATTCCAACACAGAGAGGGTACTGAAGAGTTGAAGACAATGATAATAAACCCACAAGATCTGAAGTTTTCAAGGCCCACTCCCTCCAGAACAGACAGAGAGAGCAGGAGAGAGGGAGGGAGAGAGAGAGAGAATGAACAAGTCTTCAAAAAGAATTGGAAACTGCTTTCAATTACAGTAAGAATTAATGACAGTTTGACAATTTAAGCATTTTATCCAGAAACACATACCTATTCCACAGATACCAAATTGATTACCATATCACTGAGTTTGAAAATATACAAAATATTTGTTGTTCTTACATACTGAAATTAAAGCCTAATTTTAAAAAGTGCACAGTAAAAACAGCATAAGGAAACCTACAATATCCATGGTACGTGTACTGTTTTCCGTTTTACTGTCAACATCAAATTCTGGATTTACCTTACTGGTTACAAATATATTTTAAATACTTCAAGGCCATTTACAACACTGACTACTTTACTAGGTCCAACAACACTCCAGCTTCCTGAAGGCGGCCAGCCCTGGACGTGGAGTCTCGGCCCCGCAGCTCCGCGCAGCAGTAGCAGCTCTGCAAAGAAGTCACCAACCAGCTCTCTGTAAACTATCGACTCTTGTTCTTTTTAGAATTCCCCTGTGCAAAGAAAAATGTCAACAATAAGAACGCCAACCTCTAGAAAAATCATTCACGCAGTTTAGACACCAAGCTGTCTGGAAGCCATATTTCACTGTGGAAAACTTTAGTTTCCAAGAGGGAGAACAGCTGATAACCTTGCATCGCTAACTTTTGAACAGGAATCACAGAGCGGTTTGTTACTTTTAACTCTCCCCACTTTCTCCGTCCATGAACCTTATTCCCCTGGGGTCTGAGGACAGGCAATAAAGAAAGAAAAGAAAGCTATCTTGGATTTATCAAACCTCAAATATTCATTTTGTTCCAAAGACAATGTAGTTTATGATTTCATAAAGCTGATAAAAACTTTTAGCCTGAACATGTTCCTTTGCTGTTGAAATAAACACCTTTTAAAGGGTCTTAATAGGTACTAATTTTGAACATGTGCCAACTAACACCCCAATGGTAATGATTACTGTCAAGGGGAAGATCAGATACCAGTTGAGAACAAGTTAGAGAGAAGATGTCTTAACTTATTCCCAATTCCCTCACATACGGAGATTTGGACTTTCCAGTTTTATGTAACTTTTCTTCTTTCTGGAGAGGTTCAAATTCCTACATTTAACTATTACATATAAATACTTTTTTTCATTAAGTAGGAAATGATTGCAGAACACAAACATTAAGAGCAAGATTATAGCAAACAAATGGTTTTAGGACGTTTACTTGGTATCCAATGGAGGCCATGTCAACTCAGCCATAAGATGATGCCATAGCAATTTAAATGACTAATAAATGGGGGAGGTGTGCAAAATATAGGAACCACAGAATGATCAAAGAAAGGTTAAGAACAGAAACTACAAAGTGAAGAAGGATCTCTAACTCGGTGTTTTATTAATGACAGATATTCTAAGGACTAGATTAAAAAGTTCTAAGAGGGCTTAAAACTTCCCTCACTTCTAAAGTGGCTGCAATACAATTACCTTTGGGACAATGAGCTTTGCTATACCCCACAATAACCCTTCTCAATTAGGAACCGAATGCCTTCTGCAGCTCTGAGGCCTGAAAACTTTCCCTATAATCACTGCTACTTTTTTTCAAATGTTAGGTGCTAAAGCAGGCTTTCTCCTACTACTCCCACTAACACATGTGCTTTCTACATGAGTCGGCTATTGCCCTGATGGAATATCAAGAGGCCAAAAGCGTTAAAGGAGGCCCAACACTCCACCCTCTACCTCCAAGCTAAAGTTCCTGAAGCACAAGTAACTGGAGAACCCGAATCAGAACCACACTGGGTGGTTACAATCATCACAAGATGTCCCAGAAAAGCATTACAGACATTCTCTGAAGCAGCCGGAGGCCAAACATTAACACAAAACTCCACTGAGAAGCAAAATTACGAAACGCAGATTCTAGTGCATTAACATGATACATTTTCCAAGGAGATACCAACTGAGCGGGATGCTGCTCTGTACCACCACTGGCAGATGCTAAAATGAAGCTATAGTTTGTTCATCTCTATGTCTTCCCCAGAGCCAGCACACGGCAGGAACTCAGTACATGCCTGCTAGATCGGTAAGGGGCAGCAGTGGATTTCAGAGCACAGGCTGGAGACAGTAAATCCAAGCTGCTGGTGGCAGCGTATTGTCTGAGTTACCAAAATATGCCAAGCATCTGAGATGATGCGTGAAACCAACTCCCCGGCCTCTTGAAGCTTACCTTTCATGGTAAGGGTATATACATTATGATACAACAAAGAGACATGATATGTGGATATGCCCTTCAACACAAAAACATTACCAATATCTACTGACCCCAGCCTGGACAAGCAGAGGCTTTATGGGAAATGAAATCTATGAACTTTTTGGAATTAAAAGGACAAAACAGTCCTAGGTTATATGAATATGTATGAGAATAAATTTGCTAAAGAAGGTTACTCTTCAACAGCACCATTTTAGATTCACATAGATAAGAGTAATCCCCATCATAAACCCCCCAAGAATCCTCCTAACTAACAGAACAGTAGCAGAAATGCCAAAAATGCCCAAAATGCCAAAAAGCAACGATCACAGTGTTAGGGCCTCAGAGGTTAGACCTCCTCTCAACTTACAACTCAATCAAAGAATCTTCATTCTACTTTCAGATAAGAAGACAAGTGAAATGATTTATAAACACTTCAGATCTCTTAACCTTTTGTTTCTGAAGCACACAGCAATGAAATACCTTGTATTAAATACATTAAATATTAAATATTACATTGCAGAGACACCCCTTCCTCTCCTACCTTACTAGACATCTTTAGTGTGTCAATCTCTTCTCTCTGTTTAGATAGTGTCTCGTTCATGCTGCACAGGTGGTCGCTCATCATACTTAACTGATCCTCATAACTCCTCTTGGTAGTTGTCAGCTCATCCTAAATGGCCAGGGAAAAAGAAAAGAGAAAGCAAAACCCCACTAGTCATACCACTCTAAAGCTTTTTTAATTTAGGAAAAAAATGTTTGAAAAGTAACCTATCAAGATGACCTATCTGATCAATTAATATGAAGGTTAAGCCACAGGCCTAACAAGAGAGCAAAGTTAAAAGAAACAGGGCAGACGTTTTTCTCAGCCTTCAAAATATGTTCGGAATTTCTTTGCAAAAATAAAAAAGTTTCCTTCTGTGCCAGGTATAAAGATGTCACACACAAAAAAGTGGGCTATATGATCTTTCTCTCAATTCTCTTAGATTTTCCTGAACCTTCGGTGAGGTGGGGAAGGTGATCTCTGGCACGTCCCCACTACCCCACACCTTGACGGCCCACCGTCCTCTAGGCAGGGCCCTCCCTGGAAGAAGCACCTTCCTCTCTCTTTCCAGCTCTCGGGCTCTCTTTGACCTTTTAAAATCTAATCCTGTGCTCCTAGCTAATCTGATAAACGAATCTGAAACCAGGAGGAAGTGCATGAATTATTTCTTTGCCTGTATCACTTCTATATTTAATAGGGGCTTTCTGGAAGCTAGGCTTTAAAACAAAGCAGTGAGTAAGGAGGAATATTTTGCAGCCCTACCTTTCAGTTTATGTCAGTTTTATGAAACAGTAAAGAGAAGGAACAGAGTCACATGAACAGAACAAGCCTCCCGCCCACCATGACAAGGATTAACTGGAAGGAGGAGAAAAAGGAAGGACTTCGGGTAAATAAGTACTATTCAAAGAAATGCTGACTGCAAAACTACTTACAATTAAAATAAAGTCAGAGCAATAAATAATACAACTACTTCTTGCCTGACATAAATGAGATGTTACTTTAAAATGAGTTAGAAATAAAATGGTTAGAAAAATGTTATGTCTAGAAGCTTAAATGCCACCATTTGAGAAAGGAAATGCTGATTTTTTTGGCCCAAGAACTTTCAATGAAAAAACATACTAACACTGCTTAGGTATCATGAACTCACCTGAAGTCTGCTGTTGTTCTGACTGGCTACTTTCATCTCTTCCGCCAGTGCCTCTTTAGACTTTTCAGCCAAGGCCAGTCTTTTAGAGAGTGCTCGGCACTGTTAAATCAGAAAACATTCAATTATCCCAGGGACCATTTCCCCAAACCAAATTTACTTCAGGGAAGGTTACTAGAAAACAATCCCCCAAACTGAAAGTACTTCCTCCCTTCCTTCCACAAATATCTACTGAATATCTACAGGCCTTGTACCACACACTGGACCACACAAAAGAAAGATGTGGTCCTCACTCTCATCATTTTAATAAGGGAAAAAAAGTCTACTAACCCAAGCTCATCGCTGTTTTTTCCTAGCTCTAGCCTGATGACCAGTGGCTACAAAACCACCGGAAGTTTCTACATTTACCCAGGATTCATTTACACCCACACTGGATGAGAAGGGAAGTGGTTATTTCAAAAGTGATCAATGGCATCATGCAATATGAATCCTAAGATACTTTTCTTGTGTTTTAAGTCCTTTATTGGAGACCATATAACAGAAACAATAAAAGCTTTACAGCCCCACTCAACAGATGAAAAAAAAAAGTGAGTACAGGACTTCAAAGATCCCACTTGCTGTCTTTGGAGATTCTAACCAAGGCTATCCAGAGACAGAGTAGATCAAGAAGAAAAAAGAAAAATTCTATTTCATACTACTGTTCAAAGAGGGCGTGCCATTAAAAGGATCACTAAATTTTCTGATAAACCATGAGACTGACAAGGAGGATCTGTTAAGACATGTTCAAATGTTATGTCAACATCAGACGCTCAGACCGACCATTCCAGTAAAGTAGTACAGAGGGTTACCGCTTCCTGTTTACAGACAAGGAAAAACTAGAACAATTTAAAAATTCTTGTGTCACAATTGTGCTGAAAGAATTTACTAAGATAAGCAAATCTCTTGGAAATAAGACAGGCTCAGAAATTCCCCGATTACTCATTTTACTCCTCACAAGAGAATTTCAGGAAAGTTCAGCCAACCAAATCAACCACCCTCCTTTAACCGCACATCTATCGGTATGCTTAGCACTGAACCTGAAAAAGAGGGAAAGAGTTTTGCAAAGCACGGGTCCTCATGAGGATGACAATCAAGTCTAAGAGAGTAATTCAGAAGGCAGTTAGGGATCCAAACCAGGCCACCATGATGTGCTGCGTGCACTGAGTGGCTGGGATGGTAAGCACTGCAGCAGTTCTATGGTGAGTCGTCCACCTTGCCGTCCTCCCCGTTTTCTACAGCTCAACAGCCATCACTACTGATCATCTTATCAAACAGGTATGCATCACTAAGCTAGGCACATCATTTATTTCAGCAGGAGGAAAGAAGCAAAGCCCCCCTCCACTCCTAGCAACTGGATTCCTATCAACTCTTCTCCGTCTCTGTAAAACAGGAGAAAATCACAAAGTCGCATCCCAATGAAGGGTGTTGTCTTTCCTTTGTCAATTTCCTTCACAGTTTAAAGCATTATAATTCTCCGTCTAACATCTATAACTAACCTTTTAATAAAAAGTTTCCCGTCAGAGACCTTACAGGTATTCTTATATATTGAGCGACATCCATTCTATCTTATCATTTGTTTCTCACTCTTTGATATCTGTAATTTCTTCCTTCATTTTCTCCCCTTCTTATCAATGAATTTGTATAATTTTATTATCTTGCATAGTGTTTTTCTAATCCTCTTAAGAAAATGAATTATTTGGTGAGGGAAGAAGAAAATGTAACAAAAAGAAAGATTTTGTATTTTTTAAAGGTTGAAAGAGGTTACATTTTGCATTTTATCATTTACAAAAACTGATTTCCACAAGTTGTCATTAGAAATAAGAGAGTATTAAAAAAAAAAAAAAAAAAGAACCAGGCATACTTTGCTTTGAATTTCCCTAAACGAAAATTCCTTGATCTATGAATGTTACCTGCCTATAACTTTCTAAAACAAGATTATAATCTATAATTATAATGCTCCAAAACATGCTACATAACCATAAGAAAGGCTACCTGTTATATTCACTGCAATAAAGATTTTTGGTTGGTATGTGGACCAATCTATACGAACTCTAACCAAATCCATATTGCAGACACAGACTCTGACCTCTCTCTTCTAGTGAACAGCAGGAGGCCAGGACAGTGACCTAATTCCTGAAAGGGTTAGAAAAATCCACCTGATCCAATTAACTCTCCACTCACCTCAGCATAAAAATGCACTGACTTGCTATCAGCCAGCTGCAGCTGAGACGTCAGTTCCACTATCCTTGCCATGTAGTGATTTCTAATTAAGTCTTCCCGAGATTCCACATCTGGAGCCTAAACAGAGCACACATAACTCAATAAATAAATGCCAGTGGAATGAAGCAGTTCTGAGAGAGAGAGAGAGAGAGAGGAAAAAAAACAAAATTAATATCACTTTAGCAAAAAAAAAAAAAAAAAAGACATTTCCTACATTTTCCTTTGAAATTTGATGGGAAATCATAGTTTTCCCACCCCTCGGAGAAACTTCAGACAGGGCAGGTAAATATATATTGCAAATTTCTTTTATTCAGCACCTGCCTATCTCACAATGAAGCTGAGGCTTCAAGAGAACAAAGCAGAAGTGAAGTCTTGGGACGCCCACCACCCATGGGGTCATGTCTCTCCACTCAGTTTTTATTTGCCACACACCTAATTTTCAAAATCTCAATCTGTCTGACTTCTACGTCCTCCTCTAACTGGAAGAGAACAGGTGAAAGGGGAGCATTTATTGGAACTCCTAAAAATCTGAACATTCTTTTCTCCCCCAAATTATCTTAAAAAAGCTCTTATACTCTTAAACATACTAACAAATTAAACTATTTCTATAATGAACAATTTATGGCCCTTGTCCCAGACTAGATTTCTACTAGTCACTCTAGCAATAACACACCACTCAGTTTAGTTTAAAAATATATGCAGAAGTTCAAGGTTACCTAAAGTATAAGGCTAATAAGGAAATCAAAGAATTTACTTGAACTATATTTACCAGTTTACCATACTGACTGGAAAGCTGAGTGACTTCAGTGTTCTTTTAATGGTTATTTGTGAGCTTGTAATATCTGTAATATTTCAAAATCTTGTAATATTTCAAAACTAAAATGTGCAAACCTATCTGACAAGCCAAATCTGACCTGGGTTCAGTCACTTGAGGGCTGAAAAGAACTACCAAGCCCACTGATGGTCAAGGCCCTGAAAAGCCCTGCTTCGCCAGCTGGCCCACTGGGAGGGTAATGGCTCGCAGCCTCCTGCCACATGCCACAGAGCTTGTCAAACTGCCAAGTCAAGTCATTCAAGGAGACAATTACAGACAGGCTGTAATTTATTGGTGACAGTTAAAACTGACCCAGAGAGAAAAGCAACATGGATCCACATTTGCTAGAATTGTCAGAAACGCAATTAGATGAAGCTGACTTTTGCCGGATTTTGTTAACAAACATGTGGCAAGATGTTTACTAACAAACAACATGATGTTAAGCACACATTACCTCACTGTCAGACGTCCTGGTTAAAATCCCAATCTAGAACATAAGGGAAAAAAGCTTTAGAACAGATTGCTTACACTTCAAACGCAATAGCTTAAACACTTGTAAAGTTTTTCTCTTCTCAGTTCACACTGTTTCAAAGCACACTTGTGGGAATTCCCTGGCAGTCCAGTGATTAGGACTCAGAGCTTTCACTGCTGTGGGCCTGGGGTTCGATCCCTGGTTGGGGAACTAAGATCCCACAGGCTACATGGCATGGCCAAAAAAGTAAAATAAAAAAATAAAATAAGCAACATTAAAAAAAAATAAAACAAAACAACAACAGCAACAAAAAACCAAGCACACTAGCAGTGGAGTTCTAGACAATTACCCTCAAATCAATCATCTTTCAACACAAAGAAGCTGGACCTACAGATAAGTAACCACAGTCATGATTTCTGTCATGAGGCAGTAATGGATAGTGACCATCACTATTTCCTCTATCAGAATGTTGTTAGCCGTTTTCACTGAAACCCAACAAACTGTCTGGGAAGAGAGAGCGGAAGAACAGTTTTTAACTCTTCTTGTCATTGCTACGCTTATTTCCAAAGCAGCGGCCAAAGAGACCTAAAGACAGTTTCATGGTGACCATAATAACTAAACATTCCAAACGCAAAACACAAATAGCAAACTCTCTGGCTGAAAGGTCAAAAGGATAAAGAAGAAATATCATTATGACATTAACAAGTATTAACTTCAGATTTAAACTAATGAAAAAGTATATGTATTATAGACATACTGAACTGCCGCCACGTTTTTTAAAGCTTGCTTTTGTGGATTCAGAGTTCAAAAACAGATAGTAGTCATGGTTCTTGAATTCATTTTATTGTTCAAAGTGGAAGGGCATGTGCTTGGGCTCAGTAAGTTAAGGAAACTATTGGAAACTCAGTTTTGATGGATTCTGTTAATCAGAGATGACACCCAACAAACAGTTTTCATGGATTCTAAATAATATTCTCAAGAGTACTACTCTGAACTGTGAGCAGTATATGAATGTTATGCCCACCTAGCTGTAAAAGGAACTTTTTTATAAGACCTTTTTTAATAGAGGAGCCATAATTTTCTACACACTAAAGCAGGAATAGCAATTAGTCTTTCAGTGAAAAACCGTTTACAGTAACACACTCATCATTTTAATTTTATACATTCAAATATGAGTACATTTGGCAAAATAAATCACAAGCATGGGATCTACCCCTTATCCCCTTTACTCCTGGGTTATGTGGTACAGCAAACAGTCCTGAAAAGGAATGGAATCATATAACTTCAAGAAAAGGTTGCGAAATTTATAATTTCAGCATTTACTCATATGCCGCTGATGAGAGTTTAATACAGTCCTCTGAGAAAATAATTTGGCAGTAGAGATCAAGGAACTTAAAAACATTCATGCCTTTTGACCCAATAACTCTAACCCTGAGAATATACCCCAAAGAAATCATCTGGATGCAGAAAGAATCTTATGCATAAAAACGAGATGTTATTTAAAATAATAAAAATTATAACCAATGTCATAGGCAAACTAAGGTATATTCTATATAGAATACTACGGAATCAATAACTAAGTTTACATAGAGTTTCTAATAACAGGATAAATGTTTATTAATGTTATGCTAAAAGATTTTAAATTTTATATAGTATAATGTCAACCAAGTATGAAATTTTGTAGAAAAAAATGTTAACAGTGGTTGTTGGGTATTCAGGAAAATGTCAACATTTTTTTCTTCTTTTACTCTTCTGTATTTTTAAATTATCTACAACGTACATGTATTGTTTTTATACTTGAAATATATATATATTTTAAAATTCTGTGAATTTAAGCAGTGTTTTTTTTTTTTTTTTTTTTGCAGTATGCGGGCCTCTCACTGTTGTGGTCTCTCCCGTTGCAGAGCACAGGCTCCAGACACGCAGGCTCAGCGGCCATGGCTCACAGGCCTAGCCGCTCCACAGCATGTGGGATCTTTCCGGACCGGGGCACGAACCCGTGTCGCCTGCATTGGCAGGCAGGCTCTCAACCACTGCGCCACCAGGGAAGCCCTAAGCAGTGCATTTTAATTTCAGCAAAAAAAAACATGAAAACTTGTAGTTTTCTGTGCTTTTTCTTTCTTGAGGTTACTGCCATCCTTTTTTTTGGCTGCGTTGTGTCTTCTTTGCTGTGCATGGGCTTTCTCTAGTTGCGGCGAGCGGGGCTACTCTTCATTGTGGTGGCTTCTCTTGTTGCAGAGCACGGGCTCTAGGTACGCGGGCCTCAGTAGTTGTGGCTCGCGGGCTCTAGAGCGCAGGCTCAGTAGTTGTGGTGCACGGGCTTAGCTGCTCCATGGCGTGTGGGATCTTCCCGGACCAGGGATCGAACCTGTGACCCCTGCATTGTCAGGCAGATTCTTTGTGTGTGTGTGTTTGTGTGTGTGTGTTTTTGCGGTACGCGGGCCTCTCACTGTTTTGGCCTCTCCCGCTGCGGAGCACAGGCTCCGGACGCGCAGGCTCAGCGGCCACGGCTCACGGGCCCAGCCGCTCCGCAGCATGTGGGATCTTCCCGGACCGGGGCACGAACCCGTGTCCCCTGCATTGGCAGGCGGGCTCTCAACCACTGCGCCACCAGGGAAGCCCGGCAGGCAGATTCTTAACCACTCCGGCACCAGAGAAGTCCCTACCTTTTATTACAATAATTAACAGGGGACTGAATGTTCAAATTACAGTCCTAGATATGTTAATTAAACATAATAAACATTTAACTTTTGCAATGCTATAGGGTTAGAAATAAGAAGTTTCTATCTGATGTAACTTTTTCAGCCCCAAAGTGCTTGAACCAAAGGAATCTTCTGGGGACTTTTGCGTTTCCTTTGTTAGTCAATTAACTTTAAAATGGGCATAGACTTTGTTCCAACACCCAAGAGGAAGACAACAGAAGGAGACACACACACTCAGTTCACTTAACTTGACTTAAGGCAGGATGGGAGGTTGGGGGGGCGGTGGGGTGATAAAAAGAAAGGCTGAAAAGGAAACATCAGGGAAGGCAAAAAAAAAAAAAAGCCTCCCTTTTTCTCTCTATTGTCTCCAGGTTATTTTCAGCAGGAATCTGCCACGTGCAGGAGAGAAAGTGAATTATGTGGGGAGACCCTTCTCTCAGCCTGAAATACTCTTCTCCTGCCTCGGCCTCCTGCTCATTTATGAAACCCACCCATGTTACCTCCTTTGGGATGCCCTCCCCAAGCCCTCCAGGCAACTTCTCTGTCATCTCCCAGCACTCTGGACAGATGTCTATCCAGGCTCTCATTCCATTAGACTGAAAGCAACCAAGGGACGGGAATAGATTCACCATATAGACTAGACTGTGAAAAATGCAAGGAGGCCAACAAGGTCTTGGTTCTCTGATCCTGACTGTCAAAGACAATGCCCAAAACTGGGGTTCATGGAAAATGTGGCAACTCAACTGTATCTTAATGATGGGAAGAGTTTTGAATTCAAGAAAGTCGAGGAGTTGGAAGGCAAAGTATTTGAGTATGTAGGTGACAGGAGTTATGAATAAATACGCATCCAGGCAAAAGAAACAGCTTGAACAATACAGGGAAGCAAAAACACAAAAAAACGTTATCAGGAAAGAAAGCTCGGTTTGAGTTTGTACAGGGAAATGCTGAAGAAAGGTAGTTTGGAATAGGTGTTCACAGACCTTGAATGCCAAACTAATGAGTGGACTATATCCTATAGATAATAGGGAGCCACTAAAAGTCTAGAAGCAATAGAGTGCATAATCAGTAACATACTCTAGGAAAATTACTCTTCTAGCACCTTATGAAGTGGGTGGGAGGAAAGAGATCCTTAACAGATGCAGACAGAAATAGCACACACATGCTAACCAGACAGACAACTTAAAGTTATAGCAACTTCCAAACTCACCAAGCCCAAATAAAGTCATCATCACTCACAGACCAATAGTGTTTGGTACTAAAGGTTTCCCATGTCCCTGGAAATCTTTCTCACTTACATATGTAAGAATACTGTGCTCTCCTTTGAAAATGTTCAAATAAAAAGACAGTCCTCAACTTTCAGCAACTGACATTAATGACTCAAATACACCAGTGTTGCCAACTTCCAGTACTTCAAAAACGCAAGCCATAAACAAATACGTTTGTCCGCTGATCTATTTTCTGACACCCATCAGAGCAAAAGGCCATGTTGATTAAAAGGACAGGGTGTGGACCTAGATGTTCTGGGTTTGAACCCTAGATCCATCACTTACCAAGTGTGTGACTTCAGATGAGTTACTCTACCTCTCTGTCCACCAGTTTCCTCATCTATAAAATGAAGATATGATAGTACCTGCAATCTCATAGGATCTGTGTGAGGACTGACTGAGTTAACACACTGAAAAGTCCTTAGAACCGTGGCTGGCATATGATTACTGCAATTACTATCACTGTCATCAGTGCCCTCCCTGGTCTGCTCCCATAGTTACTCCCTGCCAGCACCAATTACTGTTAGTGCAAATGGGAGAAAACGGAAGGAGCAGATGCAGGGAAGCAGGGAGAGAAGACAGGAGAAAGAAGAAATCAGACCCAATGGAGAACAGTCTGACCTGATCAATAAACGGACTCTGAAGGGAAGTCCAAAGATGAGTGCTGGCAGCGTTGCACTTCCCCAGATGGTACCCGAACTGATGTCAGAATTCTGCTCTGTTTGTTAAATGTTCTTCTAGGCAGTCACCTTCCCCTATCAGAGGCAATGTGCAACACCTGTGGCTGAGACTCGGCCTTGCCATCAGGGGTCACATAGGATCATCCAGTGAGCATAGCAGCCATTCAAATCACTGCTCTGAGAAGTCTGCTTTATGTTTTTTACTTTTCTAAAACATTTTCATTCTTTTTTCCTCCCCTACATTTTATTATGAAAATTTTCAAACATATAGAAAAGTTGGAGAAAAAAAAGTATAATAATCATATGTAGCCACCATCTACATTCAGTAATTAACAATTTGCTCATTTGCTTAATTTATCTGTGTGTGTATATATTTCCTGAACAATCTGAGAGTAAGTTGCAGATATGATGATACCTTACCCTGAGTACTTTAGCATTTATCTCCAAAAAATAAAGGTATTCTCCTAAATAATCAAAGTATCATTATCACACCTAAGAAAACTAATAATAATCCACGTTTCTCACACTGTTGAGGTGCAGTGAGGTCTGTACACATCTTGAAAACAGAAGTTAATTTGTATATATTACTATCAGGTATGCTCTGAATCAGATGCAAGGGAAATGTGAGAAGGACCATGACTTGCTGTTCAAAAGCATCAGTGAGCTACAGGGGTAGCCTTAGGACAGGGCTGTCAAAAAGTGCCATAGCTCTCCTTAAATTTCTCAAAAAATGCTAACGAAAATATATTTAATGAGATCATTCTAATTTTGAGGGTTTTTTTCCCTTCCCTTCCTGATTTCTCATTTTCTAGATTTTCTAATTTTTTTTAACAGTGGGCAGAAAAATATAATCAGAAAACTTTTCTCAATGTAACTGAATTTTATAATTCCAACAGAGATGTTTCTTCACCTTCTAAATCACTGCAATTAAATATAGCAAGAAATATAAAGTTGCAAAATAACTTGTCAGTATATTGTCTTATGAAGTTTAGCTAACCTGATGGGTTTCTATATTATACATACGTCATAAAGCTTTATACTACCTAGGAATACACCACGTAATTGGTTAAAAATGGTATTTGTCGTCATTTCTATAAAAAGTTAGGCAGTTAGTCCTTTGTCAGAAACATAACCCCCATATCACCAATGTTGCAGTGGAGAAACAGAATCATCTTAAATCTGACTTACTATATCTTCTCCAGGAACACAGCCCTTACCGTGGGGAAGTCTCACATGTAAAATCAAAGAGAATTTAATAAGGTTGCTTTTTTGAAGGGGGCATCCTGCTTACCAATCTGCTTCTTCTAGAGCACATGGATTATTCCTGTTATCAAGTGACATGTACTTTAGATGGTTAACACTGAACACTAAGATGGATCCCCACCAATTACCATTTAAAAAAAGAAGACACTTACCAAACTAGTGCTGTGAACGGGCACCGGCACAGCCTTGGCAGACGCATCTTCCTGGCCCGCAGCGGTCACCACGGTGGCCCCTTCCTGGGCTACCCCAACCGCCTGCCCACTACTTGTGCTCTTCAGTTTATCTGCAGTTCGCTGGTTTTCTTTCTCCAGCTTGATTTTAGCTAACTGTGCTTCCAACATCCAATGTTCTTTTTCCTGCTCCAGTTTAGAAATCTTCTCCAAACTCTGCTGAACCTTGAAAGCAACAGAGAGTTCTGCACCTTAGAGGATGATGCAGACAAAACTTACCAGCCAAAAAAATACTTTATGGAATGTAGACCAAAACTACTTCACAGGTGTGAAAACAAAAAAGCTTGATCCTGGAAGAGGGAACGTTTTATTAAACAGGATACAAAAAGCACAACCATAAATTGAGAAATTGAACTAGAATGAAATTTTTAAAATCTCTATTTATCACAAGGTATAATAAAGAGAGTAAACAGGAAAGCCACAAAGTGGTAGATGCATGTATCCAACAGTGGACTAATACCCATAACATATAAAGAACTTCTATAAATCAATGATAAAAAGACAGTCAACCCAATAGAGAAACAGGAGAAAAGAAGACTTGAATAGGCACCTGAACGTTACTATAAACATAAAAAAGAAGGTATCCAATGTCACTATTAACCAAGGAAAAGCAATTTAAAACCACCCAAATGAATAAAAACAAAACACACAAAAAAAACCACCCAAATGACTAAAATGAAAGACAGAAAATACAAAGATGGACATGTTTATGGAGCAACTGGAACTATCATATAATGCTTCGGGGAGTGGAATTTGGGACAAACACTTTGAAAACTGTTTGGCAGGATCTTTGAAAATTGAACTTGTATTCAATGACTTAGCAATTCTACTTCTAAGTATACGCCCAAGAGAAAAACATGCATGTTTATCAAAAGACAAGTATAAGAATGCCCATAGCAGCCCTACGATAGTCAAACACTTGAAAACTACCCAAATAGTCATAAGCTGTAAGAATGGATAAATAAATTATGTATTTTCACACGACAGAATACTCAACAGGAATGAAAATGGACCAATTACAACTACACATAACATGGATGACTATTATAAATATAATGTTGAACAAAAGAAGCCAGATCTGAAAGAGATGCTACATAATTCTCATTTAATATGAAGTTCAGTATCAGGCAACAGAACAAAGAATGCAGGATAATGGTTACCTCTGGGGAAAGAGGAGAGTAGTAACTGGAAAGGGGCATGAGGAAAGTTTCTGAGGTCCTGGCAATCTTTTTTTTACAGGTATATACCTTACATAAAGATATATTCTTTTTAAAAAATTTTATCTAGCTACCGGTTACATTAATGTGTTTACTTATGAAAATTCACTGAAATATATTAATAATTTATATACTTTTCTTTAAGTATGTTATGCTTCAATAAGAAGCTTAAAAAAAGCTAATTTTCAAGGCAAATGAAAGCTTGAGAATTAAATAAAAATAAAAACAATCTTAGAGTGAATTCCAAATGCTTTACCAACTATCATCGTTGAACAATTACCACGTACCACTGTTCATGATATTTTCCTGCCAGTATCCTACTGAAGCCTCCTAACAGTCCTACAATTCTCACGTCTCAAAGAGGAGAACTTGAAGTCCCAGCAGCTCGACCACCTGCAAAGCTAACAAACAGAGCCAGGATGTGGGACCTCATGTGTCTGGCTCACAAGTCTGATTCTTTTCACCCTATCACACCGCCTCTCATTGGCTCAATTAATCCTTACGGGACCCTGAAAGGTAGGTATTATCCTCGCTTTAGAGAGGCAGGATGTGAGACCCGGAGTGTTTATCAGACTAGCCTGCAGCTGGTCAATGGCAGAGTGGGAAAAGCAATAGCTCTGAAGTCAGACCATTCTGCTACTTACTAGCTACTATGGATAAAAGCTGTTTAATTTCTTTGAGCCTTACTTTCCTCACATAAAATAAGAAGGAAATCTAAAATAAATTTTTAAGATACTCCACATTTCACTGTTTGTCTCAGGAATTTTGTTTTTTAGGAATTATTATGTGGATTAAATTTTTAGCTTCAACATCCTATTGAATTAATGTTGAAAAGATAAGTGATATGTGTCCAATGAAAATAAGGTCAGCATAGGCAAAAACTGTCTCAGATAAATTTGTGCTCTCTTTAAAATAAATTTTTCCAAAACTAAAGCAAGCCAGGTGTTAAAGTAAATAAATCTCTGGCGAATGCTAAACTGGGGTCAGTTTGTACCAACTTCTGAAAAAAATAATACCACCTACCTCCACCTGCCACCCAAATTCAACTGATCAATTGAGCATTGGAAATTTTTCATTCCTGTCCATTTAGGAAATAAAAATAACTCACTGAGTCTCTAGCCACACCCCCCTTTTTTTCCTTATTATTTCAGACATTTAAATCTAGTACCTAAATAATTAATCAGCATGGCCAGAGTGTGCTGATATTACTTTATTGGCAATCATAACACCAACTGAATCAGGATGACTTATTTAGAGTATCAACAAATGGTTTTCAATGAATTATGCTTATGGTGCTTTTTAGCATGTGTTAATTAACTTTACATGTTTACTTACATAGCCTTTTAAATTGCTCTATGTGTATGAAAACCTTTTATAGGGGATTTTATATTCATGCTCTTTAACAAGTACCATGATTTTCCCGATGCCATACCTGTTGTGCAAGGCCTTCTCGACTTTCAGTAGAGCTGAGAAGGACCCGGCGGTTTGCCAGTGCTTCTTCATAAGGCACAGATTCCAAGAGGGGCTATGGAAAAAGCATCATAAGAAATAAAGAAAAAGGTCGCATCATTTCCCTGATCTTACAAATAAGAATGCTAAATGAGGTTTGATAATAAAATTCAGATGTATGTCCACATAGACTAGTTCCTTTAATACACATAAAAAAAGAACTTTAAAAAAAAAAGAAAAGAAAAAGAATGAAGGGGAACATGTCATACCGGTTATAAGCGACACTATCTAAAACCATAAGACTTGCACCAAAATAGACAGATGAAGGAATGGCATAGAAAATCTAGAAACAGACAAAAGCACATACAAAAATGTATTATGTGACAAATGTTGCATTTTTAAGTCAATGCAGAAAGGATAAGTCATGCAAGGACAATCAGTTAATAATTTAGAAAAATAACTATTTAGACCCCAATTTCATACCTATATCAGAATAAATAAATTCAAGATGGGCTGAAGATTTCAATCTAAAAAGTTTAGACCACAAAAATACTGGAAGAAAATATAGGTGAACTGACTTTCCAAGAGTCACCTGAGAATCACCACCATAAAGAAAAAGCCTGGTTTGATGATATAAAAATTAAAACTTCTAAATTTTGAAAAATTATTACAGCAAACTGAGGAAAAATATTTCTGACATAAACAAAGGACTAAAATCCTTAACATAGAGCTCCTTCAACCCCAATTAGGAACATTTATTTAAAAACAGGTAAACAACTTGAACAGGAAATTGAAATAATATAAACAAAAATTTATAAAGGATGTTCTATTTCAATAACAAGCAAAGAAATGAAAATTAGAACAATAACACGGAACTTCTTGTTTCTAAGATTGACAAATTAAATTTACGGGTTAAATTTATACTTCTATTGCTGGTAAACTATAAAAAGGTAACCTTTGAAACATTCACAGACTTTGAATGAGCAATTCCATTTTTAGGAATTAATCATAAAGATATAATTAAAACAATTAGGTAGTCTTATACGTTTCTAGGAGTGTACAACCACTCTTACGGGTAATCTGGCAGTAAATATTAAAACTTAAAACCACATTATCCAGAACATTGCACCTCTCAGTAATCCACACATATGCCCAAGGAGGCATTCACAAAGCTATCCATTGCAGTATAATTCTAACAGTGAAAAACTGGAATCAACCTAAATGCCCACCAAAAAGAGACTACCTAAATGAACCACGGAATACCTATATCATAGATTTCAATGCTGTGTTTAAAATGAATAAAGTAGCCATCATATCTATTGATACAGACAGGTCTCTAAAACACATTTTAAATGAAAAAAGGAAGCTACACAATGAAACATGCATTTTAGTTAAAAAAAATTAGAAAAGTCTTTATATTCTTCATATTTTGCATATAGTTCAAAGTTTACAGAGATGAGTACAAATGCTCCAAAAGAGTCTGGAAGGTTACACACCAAACTGATAACTATAGTTACCTCTGGAGAGGAACTGGAATTATGGATTGTAATTTACCTATAATGTTCTCATGTAATATAAGAATGTATTTATGCATTGTGTAACTAAAAGTTAGAAAGAAATAAAGAGAGAAAGGTAAATACACAAAGTTGCATGTGCAAGAACACCCCCTGTAGTATTGCATATAACAGTGAAAAATAGGAAGCAACCTAAAAATCCACTAGCAATGGATGGCTTAATTAAATTATCACACACTTATAGAATGAAATACTATAGATCAAATACTAGATGCATTAAAATGATAGCAATTTATACTTATAGATATATATTTTTGTTATATCCACAATGCATTAAAGAGGAAAAAAACAGATTCTAAAACAGTCTATGTATCCAGATACATTGCTTTTTATAATGTGTGTGTGCGTGCATGCATGTATACACGTTAAAATTTTATGGTTAAGAGGAGCTACCTTTGGGTTGTGGGATTTTCTTCTTCATGTACTTCTGTTTCTTCGGATTTCTTTTTGCAATGATCATGTATTCTTATTATATTGAGAAGAAAATTATAAATGTATTTCAATATTTTTTATTTCTACAAGTTTAAGATTTTCTAAAGTTTGACACTTAATGGCTGCCTGGCTGTCTCACCCTAAACACTCTACCAGCCACTGGAAACGTTAAGTCTAATACGGCCTAGGAAATGAGATTCAGGTCTCTGTCCCATCCTCCTCTCCAAAGACCCCCGCCCACCTCGCAACACCCACCAACCACCTGTCCCTCAAAATTGTATAAAACCTAAACAATATGAACTGTGGGAAAACTTCTGCCATTCTCTGGAATTTTTCCAGATTTTCGCTCTGATTTAAATGTTAACAGCAGCTCACAAACCTTTCTCAAAGCCTTCATATAGGCAGCAGCTTTTTTCTTGTATTGCAGCATGCATTCAGCTGAGAGAGGACTGATGAATCCACTCGCTGTCTTAGGCCCGTAGCTCAGGGAAGCAATGAAGTAGTCCACGTTGTTGCTGAAGAAAGATGCAATCTAAACCAAGTGTGACAAAAAGATAAATTTTGTTTTCCAATAATATATCTAAAATATATATCTAATAGTTTTCAGATCAAAGTTAAGGATACTCAGAACGGAAATGAAATTTCAACACATGCTCAAAAGCCCACATTTATTTGAAAAGAATACATAGGGAATGATTTATAATAAACACAATACAGTATAAATTTTGAGACCAGACTTGTGACATGTCTTAATCTAGACAAATTCTACTGTTTCTAAAAACCAAGGCTGATTCTGATTTATTCTGTAGACAATGTTTATGAGCTGTTTACTTACTAAGTCTGCCCCTGCTCTCAAAATATATACGTTTGGGTTTATACATTCCGTTTGCATTTTAACTTTGAATGTTTCATATTCCAACACAAGACATGACACAAGCATATTGAATATATGATCTCTACTTAAATTTCATTCTGTAAATCTCAATCTGTGCATTACAAATATAACAGGAAAGAAAAAGACTGAAAATTCAGCAGACCCTTGTCATTTACAGATTTAACATTTGCTTAATCTATGTAAGCAACAACAAAGATCCATGACTGTAATTTTGCTGAGCCATGATTCTGAATCTACAGTGCTATATGAAATGGTGATATAAATTAAAATGTCTAAGAAAGTTATTAGCCAGAAAAATTAAAGTCTTCAATACATTAAAGAGTATTCTATTTCAATAAATAAGAAAAACTAACTTGTGAAACAAGAGTACTTTACCTTGGCAAAAACTGTTCAAAAAGTAAGCAATCACTCACTAATGGTCTAAAAGATTATCTTTTTCATTAATATTTTACTGTGTCAAATGAAATTCTATGTTAGGTAGTATTCAAGAAAATGAAAACTCTAAAAAAATCTTGAGCTGTATATTCCCCGTGTATGACATAGATAGTACAGTGTCTGCATTTTAGTCGTGGTAGTATACGGTGAGGTTTAACTTTCTTTCCTCTAATATTTCTACATTTCCCAAATGTTCTTTAACACGCATATGTTATACTTTCCTAGTGGGTTTTTTAAAAATTACAAATGATAAAATTTAGTTTAATCAAATCACATTAGCTAAGTATTAAGCTGCCACCAGCTAATACTTAGTTCAGATACTTACTTTAGCTAAAAACCATTTATAAAAATTTCAGAGTGAAGATCAAGTACCTTTCCTTGAGACAACTCTTAAGGTTTCAGGCAAAGCAAATGTAAAATAAGCTATGAAGTATATAGGTATTTAATATTCCAGAGTTCTCCTAAAAAAGTGACAAATGCAGAGACTCTTGTAAAATGTCAACATTCTCTTTTTCCAGAAATTGTTCACAATTGAATCAAAGTCAGAATCATCCTCAGAAAGTTTCCAGAATGCCTGTGGGTGAAAGCACTAAAGAGGAGGCAGTGGGGATGGTCTTCTGACTAAGGAATCCTGTAGGCACTCACCTGCGAGCTGACAGATCTGAAAGGCAGCACCTTTTAATTACAGCCCCAAACTTAGCAGACTGTCAGGAAGACTGGCCTGACTTTGGGAAAGGTGACACTGAATACCTACCATAACCTATGATCATTTCTGATTAACTTAAAACACTTGAAAAAAGTGTGCTCCTACTAAGGTCAACCTGTCAGAAAAATAAAGGTATATAACATAGATAGAGATTAGCACTTTCTTGAGAAATTATGTTGAGTCTGCTGAAATAAATGGGCTAAGATAGTCCTGAATACAGTACTTTTGGTTTTATATGTATGGGTAGTTCTCAGAGAAATCTTAGTCACTAAAGGCTTTGATGACAGCCACATGAACATGTGCTCTTAGAATGTGACTTGCTGAAACCAGTTATCCAAGACAGAACAATTTTTAAAGAAACTGCGCTCTGGTCAGTTTATAATAACAATTAAGTACTTACTAATCCAAATGTTCATTATCTAATATTAAGAATTCAATGAGAAGACACATGTTGAAGTCATCTTAAAAGTACTTATTAGGGTACAAAAACCACAGAAGTAGCATTATCACAAGTGTTGCCAAAAAACAAACAAAAAACTTGGAGGGGAAAAAACAAAATATTAACAAAGGTCTTATAATTCTTTTTCTTTTTCTATATCCCAATTTCTGTATAGCAGACCTTTAATACACACAAGGATCTATAGTGAGACCACCTGGAATCTTTCAATCATCAAATATCTCATTAAAATGTCAGAAGTGCCTGACCCACTTCCTCATCACAAACGTTTAACAGTAACTACCATATTGTTTCAAATATTAGGTAGGAAGGAGGAAAAGGGAGACAACTTTGTTTTACAAAAAAGCCTGGTAATCAAAAATCTTTACACAGATCAATTTTCCTACTAGGCCACTCAAAAGAAAAAAAAAAGGAGCATATTTAAGAGTTGAATTTAATGTCAATATAAACCAGAGAAAAATTACCTTTCCTGCTCCATTTGTCAATGCCACTACTGATGACAGGATGCAATCATTAGTTGTTATGAGCTTCTGTGTTGCTGTTGGAAGTTCATGCTCTATTGTAGCCTTTTGACTATAATGTTTGGAAATATCTATAAACCCAATCAAATGAAAACTCATTACTATCTATATACAAGTTGTATACAGATAACCAGCCTGTTAACTTCTTATATCTACTCTTACAAATTTACAAGACAAATCTGACAAAAAATGGTCCCAAATATGAGGATTGTGCTGAATATCAATTAGGTCTCAAGTTCACATGGAAAGAATAGAGAGTGGTGAGGGTCTCTTAACACCATCCTGGTGTCTCGATTACGGCCCCTAGCAGGTGGGTCTCATTCTCCTTCATTTGAGTGTTAGCCCTTATTCTAGCGCCAGGTAAAGGACCCTGAGCAATATTTACCAGTTAAAAACCTTGTTTTGATAGTCCAGCAGGCACAAATGAGAGTGTACATTGTGCCTATAGAAACAAACCATGAGGCTGGAAAAGAACAGCCAACACAGGGACAATGTCCCACAATCCTTACTGGATCTTAGCTGGTTTGCCAGTACATACTTTAACAATAAGAAAGGTCTGCATGGCCAAATAAGGATTGGATACTCTAGCACCTGGCTTCACATTCTACTGACTCTAGTACAAGAAAGCTATAACAAAGGCCTGTGGTTATGGAAACATAGAAGGGAGGCTTAGATATAAATGTGTTGACAGAAACAGCAGTAGGTGAAACTCGCCAAACAGCTAAGCTTGGGGTTTTCTGGGTCTCTGAGAAATAAAGTAATTTCATCCTGGAAATAAGGGAAAATGGGAGAATTACCAAGACAACATTGATTTACAAGGAAGGGCAATTGTATTTTTAAATAAAAAGGTGTTTATGATACAGCCTCCTTTGAATTTTTTACAGTACTTCAGTTACAACAGCATTAATTATCATTACCAACAAAGCAAAAAATAAATCACAAAACATGGAAACTAACTTTTATAGCAGGTGTGTATACAAAGAATTTCATTTATTCAGAATCAAGAAATTTAGTTGATTTTAGACTATAGATAATTAAAAGGGAATAAGGCTATTCAAAAAGAAAGGGTATCTGAGATTTAACCTAGTATGATAATGATTTTTAACAAAATTACTGTTTTATGAATAAGATTACTTTTACTGAAATTTAAAACTAGAAAATTGCATTACTTATATATATTGTGTTATATACACATATATATAAACTTTTACATAAACTTTTAATTTAAGATAGTCTTAGATTTATAGAAAAATTACAGAGTTTCTGGATACCCTTAGCCAGTTTTCACTATTGTTAACACCCTACACTACTATGGTAGTTGTCACAGTGAAGGAACCAACTAATTGGTAATTACTATTATGTTTAATATTTCTTAAAAATAAATGATTATCCTCTATATATTCATAAGATATCCAAGTGAATGAAAATTCAATTGGAACACTGAACATTTTTTTGTATACTGAACTTGCTAGACCCTAGAGTAGACATTTTCTTTCTATACACCAAAGTTTTATTCAATATTTTACTGTCTGTATACAATGCTATAATACAACTGGGTTGGTAGGCAATCTTGGTTGATTGGTGCAGGTGATTGAAATACTTATAAAAGATGTACAATACTAAGAATCCTCCCATGGCATCTAGTGAATCAGAGCTACTGTAGTTTGACTATAATAATTCTCCCAATCCAACTGTTTACTCTTTATCGAGTCCAAATATTTTCATTATTTAGGGTGTTCCTCGACATTAAAGTTTAACTCCAAAAAGTACAAGGAAATCATGTGACCTAGACAACAGATTTATTTTCTTTTATGTTTCCTATGAGTCTACCTGCTTTAGACTTGAGACCAAAGATCAAACAATTCTCACTTAGAATGCCACTTGTTAAAAGATTAATTCACTTCCATTTTAATTCCTTGTAGGATACACATTTTTATAAATCTCTCTTTTTATACTAATACCAGCCTGCTTTCTTTTTTTTTTTTTTATAACTTTATTTATTTGTTTATTTATTTTTGGCTGCGTTGGGTCTTCGTTGCTGCACGCGGGCTTTTTCTAGTTGCAGCGAGCGGGGGCTACTCTTCATTGCAGTGTGCGGGCTTCTCCTTGCGGTGGCTTCTCTTGTTGCAGAGCACAGGCGCTAGGGCGCACAGGCTTCAGTAGTTGTGGCTCGCGGGCTCTAGAGCACAAGCTCAGTAGTTGCGGCACACAGGCTTAGTTGCTCCACGGCATGTGGGATCTTCCCAGACCAGGGCTCGAACCTGTGTCTCCTGCATTGGCAGGCGGATTCTTAACCACTGTGCCACCAGGGAAACCCCAGCCTGCCTTCTTGATTGCCTTCCTTCCTTCCTTCTTTCCAACTTGGACCAAGCAATTAAGGGCAAAGCATCAAGGGAAAAGATTTGAAATAAAAGTTCTCTTAAAAACAAAGTATATTCTGGTAATGCAAGTTAATGCTCACTCAGTTTTCATGAGAGATACACAACAGTCTTCCAACTGCGTAAGAAGACAGATTTGAACTGTAAAACTAGCAACAAGAGGCCATAATCTGCTTGCCAACCATCCTTCATGTTTCCCAGTCTTTTTATATTATGTTCACTTTCAAGGACAGAAACAAGCAGAGGCACAAAGGGGGCTAAGGGAGCCTCTGATCCTCCTCTGATAATCTCCACCAGCTCATAGCAAATAATAATAGTAACATTCTTTGATTTGGACCACTTGGCATCTTATGTCATACATGAACAAAAGCATTTTGAGAAAACTCAGAAGTACACTATTATTTATAGAAATATATATAAAATCAAGATTTTTTGAAATGTAAATGAAGCTTTAAGATCCTCAATGGTCAGCTACCCTCCATTGCTCTAGCCTCTCTTTTATCAAAATTCTAGAGAAAACACTAGCAGGAACAAATAGTAACATTAGCATAGGAAAACTTAGGAAACAAAACCAAAAAACGTGTAGCCACAGAACTACTTGTGGTTTCAATGGCCTAGTTCTACATTACGTAAAGTTCTGGAATAGAGGACTATGGTTAAGTCTGAGCTCCCCAAACCAAAAGCTGCACAGGAAAAAGGTACCAGTCCCTTGGGTTTTCTATGGACCAGACTAGGTTCTGCAGGGTTGGGGCTGCCTCGTCACCTGCCACCAAGACTGTCTATGCAAGCTGTGATTCCTGCAACCAGTGTTAGCTCCAGAAGTACAGTGACTTTTAAAGTTCCTTATAATTGAAGACAAGCCACAGGAAGGACCATTTTCCAGACTGAATGGTAAGGTAGTACTGGGTAATTCCACTGAAACTAAGAATGATTCCCAGTAACATAGGTTATTATGTGATTATGTGCCAACCTATAGAAAGGCCCCAAATATAGCCATCTTATACATGCCATCCAACAAAGTTTTAAGTTTTTAAAAAGTATTTTCTGTGAAACCAGCAACTGGTCACTAACTGCACACTAAACACCTCAGTGAAAAATCCAGGCACCTGGGCTATTTCCAATAGTCCTTAATAATTGCTCCTGCCCTCCTCTCCTCCCCCTACTCCAACAGTCTTCAAACGGAAAAGAACAGAGGAAAAAAACCTAGAAGCCATGCAGAAATATAGATTAAAAAATCAGGACTCAGAATCACATGCTAGGAAGCAAATGAATTGACCGTCGACAAGCATATTCTTAGAAGCACATAGCAACTAAAAACTGACCAAATCTTGAAGACAGACCTTCATTCCTTAAGGCTCTCCTGAACAAAACAGGACTTATAATGGGTACTCTAAACACAGAAACACACAGGAGGCTACGTAGAAAACCAGTGCATTCTTTCTGGGATCTTTAAACCTTCATTTCCTCAGTTCCTTCATGTTTGGGCTCTAACAAGTGCAGCATTTTGCTAAATGCCTCTGAATAGCATGTCTGGCTTGATAAAATTCATACACCTGCCTTAAGTCAGTGTAATGTATTTTTGGCTAAAGTTCCGGGCACAAGGGTTTCTCTTCAGCACTTTGTTTACCTTCAGGAGAGAAGCAGATGGGAAAAGCAGAAGGCAGTAAGCTGTGCACTTCAACGTTAAGCCAAATGCTACTAAACCTTTATGTGGGGTCTATTAGCCTTGGCAGTATTTGTTTAAATCTCATTCAGGCAGATCTGGGAAAATGGGACAAAGCTTATTTATGTTCTTTTCCAAGCCTCACCTTTCATCACATCATGAAATCCATGCAGAGCAGCACCAACATTTGTTAAGACAGAACTGTAGTTTGTCCGAAGGAGTCCATCTGGCTCCGTACCTAGGAAACCAAGATCACAAACCTAAGCATTTTCCCAGAAGAATTCACCTGAAAAACTGACAGCCCACCATCTCCCCTCTACTTTTGAGAAGAGAGAGAGTGAATACTGATTGTGATACGTTGAAAATAATGGCTCTTAAAATCATTGTAGACACATTCAGATAGAATGGTGATAATTACAGGGATCTAAACTGACTTGCATCCCCCATGTCCACAGATATTAATGGTTACAAGAATCAAAATTAAATTGCTAAGCAGGATTATGTCTTTCATGATTCTTTTTGAAATGAGAGCCTTTGTGAATTTCACCTTGTTACTACAGAACACATTTCTCATTTTGTGCTTTCCCTACATATTATTGTTTGCTGAACATCACTAAAAACACTATTATTCAAACATCACAGTTCCAATTCTGGCATGACAGCATAAGCAAGCTCCACATATCCACTCACCAGCACAACTGGTGAAAATGATTTAAAAATAACCACTTTAAACTCTGGAAATTATCCTAAGGGCATACAGCAAGTAAAGAAACATTTAATCAAGAAAATCTATATTAACTCAGTAACAATAGCAAGAATCTGTGGTATGTGAACCAAAACCCACTCCGTCCCCTTACCAGTCAGTGAGCTACAAATCCCAGTCCAGAGGGTACAGCCAAGAACACAAGGCTCCCTCTCCCCTAACTCAGCTGGAGGGCTGCATTTCTTCTTATCTCGCTCTCAGTTACCTGTTGCTGAGGCTAAGTTCTAGGTAAATATGACTCAGAGGTGGGGGGTTCTCTTCTTTTACCCAGCCCTGACTTGTGGGATGGAGGCTCTACGTGGGCATGGTGCAGCTGAGAATCTGTGGCCCTGATCATCCTGGCCCCAGCTCATTCACAGGAGTTCCATGCTGAAAGAGGCAAGCTGAGGAGACCAGAGGCTGCTGCCCTACCCTCTCCATGGAGTAATGCAGGGGTGTCACTCTGAGAGAAGTGCATCACTGTCATCATCCCCTGCACAGAACCACGGCTCAGAGATTTAAGCCAAGGGAGAAACAGTTCTTAAAACAGAAAGCTCTGAATCTCTTCCCAAAGGAATTGACTTAATTCACAACAGACTGTGGAGAAGAAGTTCAAGCCTAGGGATGCTCTCAAAAATAATGGCACTTGTGCTGAAGGTAATTCGGAGGATTCATTGGAGATATAAGGTAGACTGACACCTAGACACACAATAGAACAGTTAGACTTAATTGATATCTACAGGACACTACATAAAAAAAAAAAAAATAGAATACACATTCTTTTTCCAAGGGCACATGGGACGTTCTCTAGAATAGACCACAAACTAAGACCCAAAACAAGCCTCAACAAACTTAAAAGGACAAAAATTATTTCAAGCACCTTTTCTGACCACAAGGGCATGAAACAAGAAATCAACCACAGAAAGATAAACGAGAAAAAAATGGTTATATGGTGACTAAACAACATGCTACTAAAAAACCAATAGGTCAACAATGAAGTCAAAGAGGAAATTAAAAAATACCTTGAGACAAACAACAATGAAAACACAACCATACAAAACCTATGGGATGCAGCAAAAGCAATCCTAAGAGGGAAGTTCATAGTGATACAGGCCTATCTCAAATAAACCTAAACTACCACCTGAAACAATCAGAAAAAGAACAAACAAAATCTAAAGTCAGCAGAAGGAAGGAAATAATAAAGATCAGAGAGTAAATAAATAGAGATTTTAAAAACAACAGAAAAAAATCAATAAAACCAAGAGCTGTTTTTTTGAAAGGATAAACAAAATCAACAAATCACTGACCAGGCTCACCAAGAAGAAAATAGAGAGGGCCCAAATAAACAAAATAAGAAATGAAAGAGGAGAAATAACAACCAATACTGCAGAAATATAAAAAAGTCTTAAGAAATTATTATGAACAGTTATATGCCAAAAAAAATTAACAACCTAGAAGAAATGGACAAGTTTCTAGAAACACACGGACTGCCAAAAAGGAATCAAGAAGGAACAGATAATCTGAACAGACTGATCACTAGAAGTAAAATAGAATCTGTAATTAAAAAAAAAACCTCCCTGCAAACAAAAGTCCTGGACCCGATAGCTTCATTGGGGAATTCTACCAAACATACAAAGAAAAACTTACACCTATCCTTCTCAAACTCTTCCAAAAGACTGAAGAGGAAAGAACACTCTCAAAGTAATTCTATGAAGCCACTACCACACTGATACCAAAACCAGAAAAAGACACTACCAAAAGAGAAAATTACAGGCCAATATCTTTGATGAATATGGAAGCAAAGATTGTCAAAAAAGTTTAGCAAACCAAATCCAAGAACACATAAATAGGATCATACACCATAATCAAGCTGGATTCATTCCAGGGTCACAAGGATGGTTCAACATATGCACATCAATCAATGCGATACACCACATGAACAAAAGAAAAGACAAGAAACACATGATCATATCAACAGATGCAGAAAACGCATCTGACAAAATTCAACATCCATTCATGATAAAAACTCCCACCTAAGTGTGTATAGAGGTAACAAATTTCAACATAATAAAAGTCATTTATGACAAACCCATAGCCAACATAATATTAAGTGATGAAAAGCTGAATTCTGGAACAAGGCAAGGATGCCCACTTTCATCACTTCTATTCAACATAGTATTGCAAGTCCTAGCCACAGCAATCAGACAAAAAAAAGAAACAAAAATATCCAAATTGGAAGGGAAGAGGTAAAATTGTCATTATGTGCAGATGACATAATACTCTATATAGAAAACCCTAAAGACTCCACACAAAACTATTAGAACTCATAAATGAATTCAGTAAGGTAGCAGGATAAAAGATTAATATAGAGAAATCTGTTACATTTCTTTACACTAACAATGAAACACCAGAAAGAGAAAGTAAAAAACAATTTTGTTTAAAATCATATCAAAAAAAAAAAACCTAGGAATAAGCCTAACCAAGGTGGTGAAAGACTTATACGCTGAGAACTATTAAACATTGATAAAGGAAATCAAAGATGATTCAAGAAAACGGAAAGTTACCTCATGCTCTTGGACTGGAAGAAATAATATTGTTAAAATGCCCATACTAGCCAAAGAAATCTACAGATTTAATGCAATCCCTATCAAATTACCCATGACACTTTTCACAAAACTAGAATAATTCTGAAGTTTATATGGAACCACAAAATATCCAGAATTGCCAAAGTAATCCCGAGGAAAAAGAACAAAGCTAGAGGCATAACCCTTCCAGACTTCAGATAATACTACAAAGCTACCATAATCAAAACAGCATGGTACTGCACAACAACAGACATATGAATCAATGGAACAGAATAGAGAGCCCAGAAATAAACCCACACACCTACAGCGCATTAATCTTCAACAAAGGAGGCAATAATATACAAAGGGGAAAAGACAGTCTTTTCAGCAAGTGGTATGGGAAAGCTGGACAGCCACATATAAATCAATGAAGTTAGAACACTGCCTTACACCACACACAAAAATAAACTCAAAATGGCTTAAAGACTTAAATATAAGACATGACACCATAAAACTCCTAAAGGAGAACATAGGCAAAACACTCTTTGACATACATTGTAGCAATATTTTCTTAGATCAGTCTCCCAAGGCAAAAGAAATAAAAGCAAAAATAAACAAATGGGACCTAATCAAATTTATAAGCTTTTGAACAGGAAAGGAAACCATAAACAAAATGAAGACACCTACAGACTGGGAGAAAATATTTGCAAACGATGCAACCAACAAGGGCTTAATTTCCAAAATATACAAACTGCTCCTACAGCTCAATATCAAAAACACAAACAATCCAATCAGAAAAATGGGTAAAGGGAATTCCCTGGCAGCCAGTGGTTAGGACTCTGTGCTTTCACTGCCTAGGGTGCGGATTCAACCCACTGATGGGGGAACTAAGATCCCGCAAACCGCATGGCACTGCCAAAAAAAAATGGGTAGAAGACCAAAACAGACATTTCTCCAAAGAAGACACACAGATGGCCAACATGCACATGAAAAGATGCTAGAGAAATGAAAATCAAACCTACAATGAGCTATCACCTCACACTGGTCATAATGGTCATCATCAAAAAGTCTACAAATAGGGCTTCCCTGGTGGTGCAGTGGTTGAGAATCTGCCTGCCGATGCAGGGGACACGGGTTCGTGCCCCGGTCCGGGAAGACCCCACATGCCACGGAGCGGCTGGGCCTGTGAGCCATGGCTGCTGAGCCTGCATGTCCGGAGCCTGTGCTCTGCAACAAGAGAGGCCACAACAGTGAGAGGCCCTCATACCGCAAAAAAAGAAAAAAAAAAACTTGTTCACAAATGTCTATAGCATCATTATTCACAATAGCCAAAAGGTGGAAACAACCCAAATGTCCATCAACTGATAGGTAGATAAATAAAATGTGATATATCCATCCAATGGAATATTATTCTGCAATAAAAAGGAATGAAATACCTATACATGCTACAACTTGGATGAATCTTGAAAATATTATGCCAAGTGAAAGAAAGCAGTCACAAAAGACCACAGATTATATGATTCCATTTATATGAAATGTTCAGAACAGGCAATTCTATAGACAGAAAGTAGATTAATGGTTGCTTGGTACTGGGCGGGGACAGAACAGGGGAATAAGAGGGTGATAGCTAAAGTATACAGGGTTTCTTCTTAAGGTGATGAAAATATTCTAAAACTGACTGTAGTGTTGATGCACATGCCTGTGACTATAGTAAAAACTACTGAACAGTACACTTTACATGGGTAAATTGTATGGTATGTAAATTATATCACATTTAAGCTGTTACAAAAACAAATAATCAAATCACTACTATAAAAATCATGGTTTTCTTACAAACATCATTTAAACTGAGGTCCATTCAATGGCCTGAAAATACTTTTTTCAAATTAAAACAGCATTTTTTTCCCCAAGACTTTCAACCTTTACATTTTGGGGCTTTGTTATGATACAGTTCCTCTAAAAATAGCATTTTTACTATTAACCTTCCCCTATGCTACCTGTTGGAAAGTTGCTACGAATTCTTATGCTTTGCCCCTCTCCATTTAAAAACGAGGAAGGAGAGAAAGAGATTTAATTTTTTTTTTTTTTTTTTTTTTTCGGTACGCGGGCCTCTCACTGTTGTGGCCTCTCCCATTGCGGAGCACAGGCTCCGGACGCGCAGGCTCAGCAGCCATGGCTCACGGGCCCAGCCGCTCCGTGGCATGTGGGGTCTTCCCGGACCGGGGCACGAACCTGTGTCCCCTGCATCGGCAGGCGGACTCTCAACCACTGCGCCACCAGGGAAGCCCAAGAGATTTAATATTTAATGTATGTCTTCGATGCCTGATATTGTACATTCTTAATTTAACTTAATCACATTTACCTCCGTTTTATAAGTGGGAAAACAGAAGCAGAGAAGTGATTTGCCCAAGACCCTAAATGTATAAGGAGCTGGAGGGTTTGAATTCAAGTTTTTCTGACCCTCTTCTCACTTCAACACGCCAAACCACCTCCCTTCTCAAGCTTCTTGTACTCTAATTTCTTCAAGTTAAACCATGAGTAACAAAAATACTTACTTGGCAAGGCGAGAAGACCAATGTAAGTCTGCAGCTTCTCAAACACAGCTGTCATCTTTTTCATGTCCTGGGACAGCTCTAGATTCCTGGCTCGTAATGCAGATGTGCAAAGGGAAGCTTCACATTCTTCTTCTAAACTAAGAATGGGCAGATTTTATAAAAGTGAGCATCCTGCACGATTTTCAACTAGCTATAAGAAACTATCTAAATTCTCAAACATCTATATCCAAAGAGAGAATTTACCAAAAAAGGAATTTGATCTCATTTACAAGGTTCCATTTTTTATACCATAATACATACACCTGCTTGCTGCAAACGCCAATGCAGCAAAAGACGACTAAATGGAAGAAAAAATAAAGAGAGGTGCCCATTATCTTTCCATCCTGAGAGCAGCAAAAACATGTTTCCCTTAAAAATATTTTCAGGAGAAAAATATTTCATAGACTGAATTCCTAAAGAGAATTAATTACACAGGAACTAGGACAGAAAATCATTGAGAAACCTTTTTCAGTGTATGTAGGTTCAAAAGTCAAACAGAATGGAAAAAATAATCTATAGGCTCAATACAAAAATAAATGCTTAACATTCATAAAATACATTTTACCATTTTCAATTTTAAATGGTGCTTTGGAAAACTTAATTATAAGGTTAAAAAAACTATACTGACTCTTAAGAGTGTTTATTTAAAACGTGCAGTAATCAAGTAAAATGCTTTTTACACAAAGCTACGAAAGTTATTAGCACAGAATGATAATCATATCCATTCCCTTGACCTTGCCTCTTCTATTTATTTATAGCAAACAGCTTCATTCAGTACTAAGCCCATTTACTACTAATGAACATGTCATCTTGTCAACTAAAGTGGTATTTAAACCAATGACCAAAAAATTGCCTAAAAACATAAATACCTGATAACATAGGGCTGAAGGCATATGGAACAGAACATTCCAAGAATAGGAATCTTAAATCAAGAAAGGACTTATCCAGTGTTTCTAAAAATGTAATAGTGAAAAAATAAATTAAGATAAAATAACAATGCTTAACTGTTTCAAGTAGTAAATACCACTTTTGCAATGGTTCTTTTTTTTTTTTAATAGGAGAAAAAAAATTTAATTACATATGTAGGGGAGTCCACAAAGACAATGAGACTCAAGGGCAAGTGGGGCAACTGAGGCTTATATATGCCATCCTGAGGTAAGGAATGGGATAGGAGCCTGGAGAAGGGGAAGTCACAGGATGATAAGAAGAGCAGATGTTTGGCAATTAGAAGTTTTGCAATGGTTCTTAGAGTCTTTTCAACGTAAGCCAAATCAATAAAGTGTATTCAATTTAGTGTTAAACTTCCAGAGTCAATTTTCAAAAAAACTTTAATTATACTGAACTAAAACATTTAAGGATCTGAATGAAACTGTTTGTTTGTTTCAATAGTTTGCTTGTTTCAAAATGTTCATTTGTTTCATTAGTTTGTCATAATTCCCTGATTCCTAAAACTCTGTCATGTGCACAAATCATAGAATTCAGTTACTGAAATGCCTTTGTTAGGTTAGAATTAGGAAATAAGATGGCTCTTAACACATTAATTTTTAATAATAAAATTTCATATTATTGAAAAGCTAAAACCTACTACTTTAGTTTTACAAGGACTTAAAAACTATAATTACTTGTATATTTTCAACATCTGTAAGTTATTCATCTACGTATTTCCTAAACCTTATTTTACAATATACTATACTACATATATGCTCTTATTTCTCCTATGTATTATTATTATTATTGTATTATTCTTTGATTACTTTTTTTAAAGACTAAATCTTAGGATGAAAAGATTTAGATGAATTAGGACTCTTGGTAGTTTTAGACCAAAAGTATCAAAATGTACAAGGAGTATTCTCAAATTTCCAATTACATAAATTATTTTCTCTTGCCTTTCTAAAAGTGTTTAAGATGGAGCATTTAAGGCTAATTAATGACATATCCTATGAGGGCTGAAGTATGTACACAAAGTTTTTACTTTATAACTTAAATAAATCACCAATAATAAAAACAATATACTATTTCAAAGAAACCTAAGGATTATAAATTGCAATGTAGAGGTTAACTATTATAACCCCCACCTAGATGTTTATAGTAAAAGGATAAAAAATACCCCAAAATGAAATATTTCCTTCAATAAATGTGTCATTCACAATCATTAAAAATACTGGTTCATATTGCATTATGTGGTTATAGTAGTAATCTCAGTACAGAATACTGAAAAAACCCTAGCTGACAAACTACAATTCAATTTTCTTAAATATAAGTTTGTGCTGCTCAAACCATGACTTTCCTTTTTCACAGAAGTCCAAATTGGTTGTGGTGCAGAAAGGTCAGGCAGATCACAAGAAGCACATGTTATTACTTTAGTAACTCCAGCACAGCTCAGATGATACCTCGCAACTCCCCAAGCTCCCTGGCCCAGAGGGTAAGTACCTTTTTAACTGATAAGGAAGAATCTTCCTAAGAAAACATATGTAAGAGGTTAAGTGCTCTGAAAAAGTTTTCAATTTCACAGTTGTCTCCTGGAAAAGAAAAAATTTCAAGGTTAATAGTGTCATTTGAAAAAGAAGAGCTCCCATTTCCAGAAGTAAAACATAGAAGAAAATTACCAGGACAGTCACAGTATCCTCAGTAATACTTTCAAATAAATGAAGCATTCCTTCCTCAAGAGGGCGGACATAGGATGCATTTTCATGAAGATACTGTGAGAACTAAATAGAAGGGAAAGAACTGTGAGTTAAATCACTGGAAAATAAAGAATAGCAAAACATTTGTAAATGGACTCGCTGAGTTTTAAACCTAAATTCTTTTGCAAACTTTTTTTGGGAAATCAGGCTTTTACACAGAGCTCCCCTCTAAAATCCTAGATATTATTCCCAAGTCCCCATTCCATTGCAAAATGAGGAACTAGAAGAGGGATGACATAATTAATGACCAGGCATGAAGCAAATGGGGAGGGTATACTATTTACAACACAGCACCAACAGGCCTTCTCTAAACAACTGCTTCTTCATAGGGGTCCCAGTTAAAAAAAAAAAAAAGGTTTGATAATCAAAACTGTATGACAGATTTTTGTGTTATATAACTCATTTAATTTAACTCATTTTTTAGAAGCAAAAGACTTTTAAGTACAGTTTCTTATTTTCACTGTACACAATGTTCAAGGTTAACAAATTCCAGGAATGTAATTATCATCAAAATGAGAATATAAAAACTTTTATAACTGTCATGGATACTGTAATATTTACAAAGGACTAATTCAGTATGAAGAATAGATTCAGAAAAAGATTCCCCAGGCATTTAGACAACTGAGAAGCAAGAAGTTAATTTTTCACTTGTGAAATATCTCAGTTTTCTAAATACTGTATAATGGCTCAAATTTCTTTTTCTCAGTATGGAAATGTAAGGTCTCATTTTGCAGATAGGTGATTCAATTGGCCCTACTGCAAACTACACAGATATATGGCCCTGGGAAATTCAGTCTCTCTGGGCTTCGATCTTTGGAGCTGTAAATAAGTTGAACTCTAAGCTCAGGTATAAACGTCTACTTTATGATTCTATGAACAAGTCTAAACGCTTTGGTCATCTTTTAACAAATGGTTTCTGAATCTTCAGTAATACAGACTTAATAGAAAATCATATAGGGCCTTTCAGAGGCCAAAGCACCAAGGGTAAAATATTGAGAAAAATAGGAATTCTTCAAAGTAATGAAATGTTTCTATTAAGATTAACATATTTGATTCTCGCTGTGTGGGCATAATATGGCAACAAGCTAAAATAAAGTAATGGCGGGAATTCCCTAGTGGTCCAATAGTTAAGACTCAGCACTTTCACTGCTAGGGTCCGGGTTCAATCCCTAGTTGAGGAACTAAGATCCCGCAAGCCAGACGGTGTGGCCAAAAAACCCCCAAAACCAACCAACCAAATAAATAAATAAATAAAATAAAATAATGGACAAAGAATCAGTGGAAAAAAATGTTTTTATATTATAGGAAGTATAAAAGAAAATATAACTACATTAAAATGCTGCAGTTCCATTTTCCTTACCGAGGTCATCTGAAAGCTTTTTCCCACGGTGATATTAAAGAGCATTTCAAAGGCCCAAAGTTTAATTTTTATGAACTTCAAAAGATTTGTGGAGTCAGATGAAAATTGATGAAAAGCAAGCGTCTGCTGAGGGCTTCCTATGAGTACGGCAGCATGACGACAATGGTAAGAGCTAGCCTTTACTGAGTACTTACTATGTGCCAAGCACTGTTCTTAGCACTGTACATGTATTATCTCATTAAATCCTCAAACATACATACCTGTGGGGTAGGTACTTTATCCTCCATTTTCAAGATGCACAGAGAGGTTAAATAAACTGACCAAGGGGACATAGAAAGTGGCAGAACTGGGCTACCACCCCAGAAGTATGACTCCAGAATCTAAGCCTTTGCTATACTAACAGGATCTGTGGACATAAATACTATTCAAACCCTGGAAATACTGCATGATGCACACACAGACACCAAAAAAAAGCTGATGAGAAAAATCAGGTAAGTAGAGAGTGGCATGACTCACTTCAGACACCACAGTATGGGGCACTTAGAGTTCATCTATTACAAGCCCCCTAATTTCCTCCCTTCAAGATGGCCCCAATAATCCCCACCTCCTACTATTCTTGGCTCTGAGTAACACCCACCCTCACACACTGTGTCAGGGCCAGTCTGTGTTACCAGTACAATATGGCAAAAGTGGTGGTATGTGACTACGTGCATACTCCCTATGGTTTCCTACTCCATGGTTTTGCTCATGTCTTTCCCTCTCCTGTGGTGAAAAAATACCCACCCCGCTTCACTCCTCCCATGCAAATCATGCTCATTTTTCAAAGTCCAGTTAAATCACCAAAGAACCTTTCCAGACACTACCACCGACAGCAATCTCCCCTCCCTGATGACCTCATATCACTTACTGCCCATACCACTCACTCACACTAAGGTCTTTAACAACTCCCTTACTATTTCATTTCTTAAGAATCCCCACGTTTGCCATATTTTACCTTAAGGGTAAAGACTACGATTTGTAGCTTTTCCCATGTCCTCCACAGTACTTGGCAGAGGCACACAAGTGGTCTGATAATTAGTAACAAGTCTCCACGTTTGTTCAGGGCAAACAAAAAGTATCCTGAGTTAAATGTACCTTCTGATTCAATGGAGATATAGTGTCAATGGCAGAATCAACAGGAAAAATCTGAATCCTCTGTTCTGTATAGGTGTGAAAGTTCAGAAGACCCTTGACGAGATCTTGAACAAAAGCCAGGGCCTGCCCAGCGATATCCCGCATCTTCAGCTTCAAAATGAAAAGGATACAGTTAAAGTCAACTATCAAGTTATTACTCCCAAACAACTTTATTAAGTCTGCTTTTGGAGAAACATTTGAACTCTAGTATAATTATTCCTTAATTTAAATTCATTTGCTCCCACTTAGATTTTAATACTACCATCTAAGTAATTACAATAGAAAGCCGCCAGCTTTGGTACATATACCTCTCCACTTAACCTAGACTGTTTAAGTGCAAAACCTAAAAGAAAGGTATGACTCAAAAATCAGTGCATCCCACAATTCAGTTCTAATGTTATCGGACAAGAGACAGCAAAAATCTATATTATTTACAAATTCAAAAAACAGCGAGTTTCACAATTTTTAAAAATGTATGAGGAAAGAAAGTAAAAGTTAAACGCAATGGTTTGGTGCACTAAACAGAGGCCCAAACAACTAATTGGTGTTTCTGAAAAGTTTGACACACACATCACTGAAAATAAAAACTTCATCTTTACCTGATGTCTCCTATTGTGGACTGGAACGTTCAGAGCATTATACTGACTATATTCTACAAAACAAAAATGGCTGTTCATTAAGTCATTTTACATTTACGAAAAAAGAGCTTAACTGAGAAATAATAAATGCTCACCCCATTTCCCAGCTTCTCAGCCCCTTCCCTTCCTGATCACTGCAGTGCACTCTGCACAGGCCCCTTTGTACTATGCACCCCTCATTCCCACCACTCCCAACAGGGGGGCTCATCCATCCCAGTTGGGTCAATCAGTTGGTGCATCAGTTTCTCTCCCCAGATCTAGGCTTTTATTCACAAATGTACACATCAGTAGGTAAAGAGATGCACACCAATCTGTTAGAATATTAAGCCACAACAAAGTTACCGTCAACATCTTTCCCATAAACCTGCTCCCCGTCTGCCTCTTTGATTTCTGTCAGCTGCACCACATCATTCCACCACACTGCCTCCTGTTGCTCCCTTGCCTCCCTGCATCTCCCTGACAACTCAGGCTCCAGCCCCCATCATAGCACACCAGGACTACCATCACAACAGCATCAGCCCCCTTCTCCCATTCCAGGGTAGTCTGCACTCTGTTGCCAGATGAACTTTGTGAGTGCACAAATTTCCCCAAGCCATTTCCAAAAGCTTCTGCAACAACCTACTGACTTGCAAATTAAGTCCCCCCAAGCCCTTTGCCCAGAACTTGAGGGTCCAGCCCCACCCTCCCTTTCAGAACTTACCCATCATTGGCCTCCACATCCCACCCACTCTGGCCTCCAGTCATACTTAACTAATTACTGCTGTCAGGCCCTGACAGCACCTTTATCCTACATAACCACACTCCATGCTATTCCCTGGCTCGTTCTCCCTCACCTCTCTTACCAATAAAACCTACTTTTGCATCCTGGCCCAGCTCAAAGCACACTTCTTCCAAAAGGCTTCCCCAAACAACCCCACCGGTAGTAATCATCCTTACTCTGAAACCCCAAGAGGTTCTTCATGGAATAGCTTAGCTTATATTTTAGATAGTTCTCTACCTTATTTCTTCCCTACTGGACTATACATTCCTTGAGGGTAGGTAGAGATTTTTGTCTTATACGTTTTTGCATATCCTGTGCTCCCCACCCATTTAGACTTTCAGTAAATAATCTCTAATTCGGAACTAAAAGTAGTAACCTACTTGTGACATGGTAAGAACCTAAAATAGGGTGACAACTAGTACTGGAAAAGAAAGGATAAACCCAAAGAGACTCAGAAGGAAATGATTAGAACCTGATGACTAAGGAATAAGGGGAAAATGAAATGCCAAGGTTTTAAGCCTAGTGGATCAAAGTATGCTGGTGCTATTTACATTAATGTAGAAAGCAGTAACAGGTGTTGTTTTCAGATGAATTTAGGTTTTTGATATAATAATGACATATGCTGATTTCAGTGTTAGAGCAAACTACTATTTTTCTTTGGTGTCTTTTCTTCCCTCTTTTTTTAGGTCTTCCCTAAGAAAAATTGAGAAGAAGTCAAAAATTAATTTCAATGATATAATTGTAAAAAAGGAAATGTGTACTAATTTAAATTTAAGTTTCCGGATCAAAACAATTGTTTTCTTTGTCTTCAAGGTTTAGATTTAATACCTGTCTAAAGGTTACAAATTTGGCATCTGTTATATATGTAAGTTGATTTTTCTTTTTTTAACTTCTTTTTGTTGCTCTTGGCTGTGTAAATTACCAGACCATTCCCAGGATGAGCAGGAAGCAGGGCTTACCCAAGTCAACTCCCTAACTATCTCTGGGGATTATCCAAAGGGCAGGAGATAACCAGGCTAAGAAGATTCACCTCCCACCCATCCTGCTACTCCTCTCCCACCTTGCCGCCCACCATGATCAAATTTTCTTGTACAAATATTCAGGTACTTTATGTGAAAGTTGGTTTTCACCTTGGGATATGTTAAATACATGCAATTAAAAAATGTGGCTTTGGGCTTTTTCCAAGAAGCCTAGCTTCAGAATAGTTATGTGACAAATTAAAATCTCCCTATGAAACATGAAGGCCAAAGCTGATCAAAAGGACAAAAAGAAAGCAACCCTCTGTTAGGCCAAAGAGATTTTCTGCCAAATAGATTACAAATTATTTTAATTAGCTGGCTATCATAAAGAGGTTCAGAGTTGCAAATAATGGAAAACTGTACATAATACCCACTTGTATCATTAAAAGGTACTTTTTCACTGATGATTGATAAGGATTCCTCTAATCTACTTGACAAATCTTCATGAAGATTCTTTAACTGTAACTGACTGAAAGAAAAAATACAAAACCACATTATCAATAGACAGTAGGTCATGATTTGCTTGTTACCTCAACAGCTGGTACCAGGCTTTCAGAGGATGGTACCTGATATCTGGGATACCCTTGGTAGTAGAGAGTTGTTAAAAAAAAAAAATGAAGATAAGAAAAATACTAAGCCTTGATTCTAAAGCTCCTGAGACTCCTGTTGAATGACTGGAAGTTTCAAAGAATTTATCACAGTCCCAATATCTTATACAATTTTAAGTTTATCTCCCCAAGCTCAAAATAATCTTAGAGCCATTTCAAACTCATAAATTTTCTCTTTACAACACATAAATATTTGTCCAAGTATTATGGTAAACGTTTTTAAAGTATTAAAGCGTTTTTTTTCTCTTGAGCTGAAAATCTGATCGTTTTGGGTTTTGATTCAGTTAAGACCATAGATACACCATGCATGTTCAATGCAACTAAACTGAAAAAATGCACTTGATTGATCTTATTAAAATCTAAAATACGTCATTTATCAAATAAGTGTTGGTGCATGCTCTTACTACCTAGAGATAAGTAATATTTTAAAACATAAATATCTCCAAATTATCAATAGATTGCATAACCTCATTTTATTTAAAATTATTTAAAATTAAAAGGTTGACACCATGATCATTAGTCAGTTTTCCTGACTAATGAGAAGGCCTTCTCTTTAGAGTAGTCTAAAACAGACAGGACCCAGTCCTCAGTACTGGAGCCCCAGAATGCCATCTGCCACAGTCCAAAACATCTGCAGGCTGAGGACTAACGCACAGGCCACTCTACAAAGAATTCATAAGGTCCCACAGATAACAAAACTGAAAAGGACCATGGAGACGATCTACTCCTGTCTCATTGCAAATGTGGGAAAATTAAGACAGAGGAGCTACTACACCAAAACTCGGGTCTTCTGATTCTCACTTCAGGGCCCCTTGGAATTCACGTTTCCACATACCATTCTTCTGTCCGAAGTCGACATTCCTTGGCCTCCTTTTCTAGAGTCTGAGATTTTACCTGAATTTTAGAAGGAAAAAAAAGCACAGGGAACTCTACTCAATATTCTGTAATAAACCTATATGGGAAAAAAATCTGAAAAAGAATGAATATGTGTGTATGTGTAACTGAATCAGTTTTCTGTATACCTGAAACTAACACAACACTGTAAATCAACTACACTCCAATAAAATTTAAAAAAATAAAAAATTTTTAAAAATAAACTATGCCAAACTATATTGTTTGGCTTTCCATTTTGAAATCCTGCAGGTAGAGAAAAAATTTTTCTACCCTTTTTTTTATTTTCTGGTTTTCCCCTATAAATTTTATATAGCTATTTACTTGAAATTGTGTTCAATTTGCTAGAAATGTGGTGTGACAAATATAACTAACCAAAATTATATGCATATTGGTCTGTCAAAAAAATAAAAAGAAGAGCAGAGGACTCAGGCCACAGATGTGAGCTCGCTGCGGAGACGCTGCAGGCAGCAGTCCTGCCTTGAACGGCTAACTTTTGTTCTATAAAGCAGGTGGATGATTTCCAAAAGCCTGGACTATTTTTTCACATGCTCTCACCAACGGCGGGTCTTACCTCTAGTTTAGCCTTGTCGTTCTGCAGCTTCTCGATGGTTTCCATGTACTTCCGGGTCAGGCCATCAACCACAGCTTGGTGCTGGGCCGCTTCCATCTCCAGAGTGGCCAGCCGACTCCTTAGCTCTGCTTCCACGTGCTTGTGCTGCTCATCGGCTTCAAAAAACTGAAAAGAAAAGATCATGGTGTCTTCTCACAACATCCCAATATATACAAATGAAGAGAAAACAACTGCAGCGACTAATCATTGAGCAACTTCCATAAGGTTCCATATGCTCACTGTGCAAAACCACGCAGGCATGAGCTCGGTGGAGCCTCACGGCAGGTCAGAGGTGGTGTACTTGTAATCCCTCCTTTACAGATGGGGAAACAGAAGCTTCAAGGGATGACCTAACTTGTCAAATGTCTCACAGTCACAGACTGACTCCAAAGCCTGTACCTCCTTCCTCCCAGGCTCATGGATTTCTATTTTAAACCATTTCTGGCACACAGAAAACTCAACTGACCAGGGTATAACTTTTCTGTTAGGCTGACTTCTGCAATTAAATAATCAAAAATCAAACAGGTGTTACTCCTGAAGCAGGTAAGGCTCCTTTCCTTAATGAGAAGCCAGTAGTAATTAAGAATTATGAATACTTAACAGAAAATTCATGAAGTCAAAAGTTCATTTTGTAAACATTTTCGAAGACTGAGAATGCATATTTATTTTCCACTGTTTGACTATGCTCACCATTTCACACAAAAAATCAGGAGGCATAGTTGAATCCACTACCCTATAACTCTTAAAACATGCTGAATGGTTTGGAGCAGACACTGATTACTCAACATTCCACAAATATTTGAGGGCCTGCCATGAGTGAGGCCCTGTCCTGAGGCTGGGCAGACAAAACCCGACATGGTCTATACACTAATGAGACCTTACAGACTAACAGGGAAACAGATAAAAACCAACTAAGCTATCATAAATTAAAAAGCAAACACTACTTATTGATAAGCCCCCATCTAAATGATCCATCCAACCACCTCCTATATAAAATGAAGAGTGCCCAGTATACTTCTTTATTGTTAACTTATGAAGTTATTCTGCTGTACTCTGAACAAGTGTATATTCAAAGCACACATCCGTATTAAAACATGAATGAGATCTAAGAAATGAATGAATGACAGTGACGTATGTACCCAAGGACCACAGGAAACATTAAAACACCCACCCATACACAAAGCACTCTATCTTGCACTGGTTTTTCCACATTGCAGATCATACAACCCATTTTTAAATTCATATGGAAAAACAGAAAGATTTTCTCACTTGTATGTGCAACCGTTCATTCTCTTCTATCTTCTTTTGCAGGTCTTCATCAAAGACACTCTTCTGCTCTTGACTCAACTGAGAAGAAGATTCTCCACTTTTCTGATGGAAAGAATAAGTTATGTCCACATAACTTTCATCCTTTAGAGAAACATCCTAAGGTACACAGATTCTCTATCACCTTAGTAGCTTGTCTCTTCTACGTGTTCACCATTCTCAAACAATCCTGCAAAAGGTATACAGTCCATCATTTAACTTTTCCTATGTGACACAAGTTGGAACTGCAAATACTGCAATGAGCAGGAAAGCTTAAAAAAGAGAGAGAAAATAACAGATAAGGCTCACTATTCTTTGCAGATGAATTCAGGAGTAGTTCTTTTGGAAGACAGAGCAGACCCAGAAAGCTAGCAATACAAATATGCTAATAAATATCATTTCAATTGATCTTTTGGTTTGGGAAATGACAGTTTTACCAATTCCATGAGTCTGAGTTGTTAAAACTCCTTTAAGAAATTAACAGCATTCACAAAAACACATTTATACAGAAGTTCACATAAATTTCTAATTTAAAAAACATAAGATAAAGCTATTATAAATAAACAGAAGGAAAAAGCTCAAAGATTATGAAAAATACTTGCCTTTTTACCAATATTAACTTTTTCTACATAGAACAGCACTATTTAAGAGCCAATAATGAACATCTGTTTTCATGGAATACACACAGAAGTGAGACTATTCAAGGGGCAGCCTAACAATGAACTGTTCAGACATCAGTCACCACCCCCCTCTGCCTTTCTTGTGCTTCACTCCCCACTTAAAATGAAGTCATTTACTGATCCAATGTGAACCAGTGATTAGAAAGCCCTTTGAAAATGGAGCAGCTATGTAACAAACAGACAAACAAATAAACATTAAATGCGAACACAAGAGGTATGTGCACACAAGGAACACTGTTGAATGACATATTCTGGGTCCTTAGTGCTTCCAAATGTGGAAAGCTCTTATTAAAATTAATTCAGAAGTAATTATACCCAAATCTCTGCTAAAACAGCCCTGGGAGAGGATCTCACTAACCTGGGGAGCATGTTTGAAATACAGATGGCTATTCGCTCCCCAAGGGTCTTTCAGAATTTCCAGAGCATGTGTATTTTGACAGTTTCCCAAGTGATTCTAATACATATCTGTTTTGCCCTCTCTCTTCCCCATTTATTTGAAAATTACCACTCTAGAGAATTCTTCCATGTAGGGGAAATGCGTATGGAAATATACCAACACATAATTATGTCAACTGCCCATCATATGGCAAATACAGTCCTGGGTACTTTTACATGATCCCATTTAATCCTGACAACAAACCTGAGAGTATCTTCCCCACAACTGAGGTTGCAAGGCTAAAAAATTTGCCTAAAGTCATAGAACTATAAATGGCAGACAAAGAATTCAAGCCTGGGCTCAACTCCAAAGCCAGCACTCTTCCCTCCACACCATGCTGCTTCAGAGTTACTGCGGGCCTTCTTCCCTCCAACCATTCTATTATTATTGCCTCAACCCACAAATTTGTGGGGTGCTGTTCTACAAACATGCAAGACTTTTAAAGACTCAATCACTAGCTCCTGCCCTTAAAAAAGAAACAACTTCTAAATCACAGAATGATCAAAAGTACTGGATCATCCATCTTAGAGTAATCAGAATCTCACCTCACGACATAAAACCAGAAGGGAAAAAATCATATTTACATCTCAGGACAATAATACCAAATTGAACTCCTAAGAATAAACACCCGAAGAAAATACATCTGCAACAAACTTACAAGCCTAATGTATGAGTACTTTAACTGCTACTTTCACAGACAGCAGCTACACTTTGACAATGTTTCTCATTCTATCTGCCCTACCTTGGGTTAATGGCAACTCAGTATAACTAAAAAATATCCATAATTTTGACCAATATGAGACACTCCTTTCACTTTTCTCAGTCACTAAATCAACTATGTGCATGTTGGCTCCTAATAAATTCTTTTTTTTTTTTTTTTTTGCGGTACGCAGGCCTCTCACTGTTGTGGCTCCAGAAGCCCAGGCTCAGCGGCCATGGCTCACATGCCCAGCCGCTCTGCGGCATGTGGGATCTTCCCGGACCGGGGCACGAACCCATGTCTCCTGCATTGGCAGGCGGACTCTCAACCACTGCGCCACCAGGGAAGCCCCTAATAAATTCTTGAAAACTCACTTCCATATGAAAATGCCTCTAATACTGGTATATATTAATAATAAATGTCTGCTTTCTTAACCCAATATCCAGGTGTAATAATGGAACTTTAGAGTATTTGGAGGTGAGGTCTTCTGTTAAAACCAGGATGGCCTGGAGATGTCTGTACCTAATGACAAGGTCACACTAACTTGCTTTTACTTGACCTACCTTGTTTTTCTTGCCTCGGGGTTCACTTAGAGCCAGCTCATCTTGAAGTAGCTCTACTCTCTTGGCAAGCTGCAGATTTCGGAATGTCAAACTGTCCATTTCCTGCTGTAGTTTTCTCAGTGATTGATCCTTCATTTTCAGTTGTTCCTACATCAAAGTGAAAAGAGACCATTCCTTGTAATTTAGCCTTAACATTTAAAAATAATGGAAAAAAAATATTTTTTCTTTCACCAAAATATAATCAAAACCTCTTGCTTTAAGGAATTCAAGTTGTATGTTTATCATTACAGTTCCTATGTTTTTAGGTCTGTTTTGTGGCAAAATCATTTTCTGGCCAAACCAAGCGTATTTAAAAATAAAACTAAAGGAGTATATATACTGAAGTAACAGTCATCGACCTAGAGTAAAATATCCACAACTATGTGTTGTTATGTAATGTTCTTATACTTGTGTCTGGCAGTGAGGAGACACAAAGTCTGAGACTACAATTTTATAAACTTGAAAGCTTAAAGAGAACCTCAGACTCCTGATGATGCCCTTTAGTAAGCAAGAATGGAAGAAATATATTTGTATTCACTATTTCCCATAAATCCTCCTTGAATTTAAGTCAGTCGAAATAAAGTCTTTTTAATACACTTTAAATTATTCTGATTTGTCAAAGATAAAAATCAATATTATCCTACCACAAGAATAGTTTCAGATGTCTTAAAATGAAAATAGCAACAAAATCTAAACAACACATCTTCTACTGACCATTCTGTACTGCTTATACCATGGTAAGGGTAAGAAAATGGGAAACAAGAGAAATATTTAGTTTCACTCTATTTTTTAAAAAAAATATTATTCTGGGGCTTCCCTGGCAGTCCAGTGGTTAAGACTCTGTGCTTCCAATGCAGGGGGTATGGGTTTGATCCCTGGTTGGGGAATTAAGATCCCATATGCCACGCAGCGTGGCAAAAAAAAAAAAAAAATTATTCTAACTATATTTTCCTTACAACGTTCTGACAACTTTGCGTTCACTGGTAATCAAACACAGATGGCCATATACTACCATATACTGAAAGATCTGTGCTTTTATTACTTTCATTGAAAAACCACTATAAAGCTAAGAGGTCAAGTTTTAATGAACAGGGGATTTAAGGATATTGAAACAGCAACCTAAAAACCAGAGGCTGGTGTCTGCAATCTATTGACATTATTTGCATGTTGAGGGCACAGCTAGAGGGATAGCATATGTGTTCATTAAAGAGAAAAACATTTTCCTTTTCTGTTGTTTGTTTAGTAAGTCCTTAATTTTTACTTGAAGTTCAATGGTAAACTTAGGCTCAGCCCATGTCCAAATTACTATATGTTTCAAATTACAGAAATTCAAATCAATGAATGCTTACTGTATCTAACAACTCATTGAAGAGACAAACCCAATATAATCAAATGCCTACTCTAACACAGACATCCTAACATTCCCATTGAGCAAACTGGCAAACTGTCATTCTCACTATGATTTTAATGACCACTGTGATGAATAGTAAAACATAAAGTAATTTCTTTACATCCTTATAATTAGTTAATCACTAGTTGACTAATGTTCCAACTCCATTAACCAATCAGTAATTTCAGAAGACATCCATCCCAATCTCTCTGTAAACCCTAGTTTCTGCAATGAGGACGATAATAGTGGCGTCTGCCCTCACAGAGCTGTTGTGAAAACTGAGATAATGGATGTAATGTGCTAGCGTAATGCCTGACACACAGTGGGTGCTCAATAAATAGAGCCTGCTATTGCCACCACGGCCACTATCACAGGGTTAATTGGACACAACCAGCAACAGGAGGGTGTCAAACACCAGAGTGGGCTACTAAGACGAGCTAGGAAATACTTCCCCAGTAATAGGTTTTAAACATCATGAGGAGAGATAATAATCATTTCTTCAGTGATTTAGGCAAAATAATAACTTGGCTAACATATCCTGACTTTAAAGCTTATTTTTAATCATCTCAGCTTGGGCGCAGAGAGCTTTGGGAGTATGGGTAAGATGCTCTGAACTATCTCAGCCCTGAGTCTGTGGAACAGCACCTGAGGAGGGAGCGCCCTCAAGACACAGATTTCTCTAGTGGAGGATCCAACACCAGCCACGTGAAAGGACGTATCTCTGGGTCTTGGAGACCTGAGTGGAAATTCTCAGGATATGTCACTGGTTGGGGCCTACTCCAGAAAGAGAGAAGAGTAAAGGGAATCTTAAGCCCTTTTCTCTAAAGAGGAAGCAAGGGAGAGAGCGAAAGAATGAAGTAGGCAGTATTAACTGAAGCTTGGCCAAGAAGGAATCCATATCCTCGAATGAATTTTTCCAATTAAAAATATCACTAAGCAGTACTTATTATATGCCTACTAAAATGAGGTAGAAACATATTCCTGCAACTCCCACCATATTTCTCCTCTCAGTTAAAGGTGCTGATGGTAAGATGTATCACTCAAACAGTCCTCATTAACACAGGTTATTACTATTAAACAGCTCGACCTCAAAGCAAGATTGATGGACTAAATGATTCACACTTTCAAATCCATTTAGTAGGGGACAACCATCGGCTGAATGCTAGGGATATAAACATGAATATGACACAGCCCCACAGAGTGCTATCAGATGAAGCCAGATAATAAGCCCCATTAATCCTGATGAATTTAGCTATGAGAGAAGCAAGGTATGAGAGAAATGCACTACACACAGTCCAATAATACATTTTTGTAATTTCTAGCTAAGGAAGTCAAAGCACATCACATTCATACCTAAGCAAGTAGGAAAGTTAAACACCAAAAAACTCTATTACCCTCCCCTATTCCTAGTGAGTCACTGTCAGAGTTGGGAATTTAACCCAGAAAACTGAGCTGAATTCCCTGCTGTGAGCTTCACCAAACACTAACCTAACCCTCACAACACAAAATACCCTGTAGCCTACCTTTAAAGCAGCAGAATTTGCTTGTTCATCCACGACACCTTTTTTCAAGACCTGATTCTGAGCCCGAAGCTGAAAACAGAGGAGGTAATAATTAATTTTTAATATAAAGCAATCACTTATAGCAAGGAAATCACTTACCCTAACTTTACAGGAATCAGTACGCTGAGTATCTGCTCACATATATATGAGAACAAGAACATTAGCCCGGAAGGGAACAGTAGAGATCATCAGTCTGCCATTTTACAAATAAGGACACAGAGGCTGAGCTGCCCAATGACATAAAACTAATCAATGCAAAACTGAGACTAAAGCCCAGGTCTCTCGACTTCCCGCACATGGTTCTTTCTATGAAACCAATCACCTCCCTAAATAAAAACTAATACAATAGATAATAGGGTACTGAGTATGTCATTTTCCTTGAAACTCTGACACACCATTCATCTGTAAAATACATACAACTGGACTGATTATGGAATAAGAATTCAACAGAAAATCAAAGTATAGGGCGTCAACATACCCAGCAGTACACTGTGCCTAATATTAGTCATGCAAATATCATCGCCCGCAATAGCCTCAGGAATGGAGGACTTTTAATCAGGCATCAGTGGAAGCAGTGTTCAAAAGCAACTAAGAAGCAAGCTCAATTTAGAAATTGATAATAATAGCAGCTAGCATTTGAATGCTCCGTTACATACCAGGCACTGTCCTAAATACTTTACATACACTACCTCATTAATCCTCACAACCCTATGAAATAGGTGCTATAATTATCGCCATTTTACAGATGAAACCAAGGTACAGAGAAGTTCAGTGGCAATGCTGAGATTCAGAAAGCAGCAGTTTTGACTCCAGGCATAATGTCATTAGACAATATTGGCTACTATTTTATAAAGCTACATATAAATGAGAAAAGTAGTGGGCTGGAGAGGTGACACAAGCCTTTGAAGAGGTAGGACTTGGGCTTCTTTCACAGTTTTTTTTTTTTTAATTGAGGTCTAACTTTATTTTAAATAAAATATACAAAACAGAAATTATACAGCTTGATGAATTTCTACTTAGGTATACATCTATATCACCACCACCAGCAGGGTTTTGAAAGATAAACCTTCTGTAGTTATCAGCAAGCACAACACAGAGCATGTGAGTATAAATATACCAGCCCAGTGTAGCTGAAGCAAAAGGGTTACAGACTAATTTTCTGAGGACTCAGTACAGAGACCATGATAGACCAGGTTCTTCTCTGAGAAACTAAATGAATGGGAGAATTTTATCTATGAGCTTAAAAAAAAATCTACTTCTAGTTCTGCATAGCTCACATCTGTCTCCTGAGAACAGAAATGACTTTTTTCTATGCCAGAAGAGTAGGAATATTTGAATATTTATGAATTATCTATGATTGTTTTTGTGTGACAATGACATTAGAGATGAGTAGATGCAACAGAAACCATATGGCCCCAAGCCTAAAATATTTGCTATTAGGCTCTTTACACTCTGCTCTAGAAGTTCAGAAGAGAGAAATAAATACCACTTTAATGTTGACTTCCATTGTGTAGTATTTTACCTTTTAAGCAATATCAACATATTCTTGGATAATGTGCTACCTAGGTAAGAGAATTCAAGAAATACTTTCAAATCCATATAGCCAAAGGACAGCGATACTACTTCAGTCTTTAGGTTTCATTTCATACCCCTGTTCTAACTTTGCTCTCTGATCTTCTTTATGTGGTATTTAGAAGGTCCTAATGACTGCCTCAAGGACTAGGGATGAAGCCTGAAATCTGCTGAACTGACAATTTTCTGTAGGACCAGAACTACATCAGTTTTCAAACAAACAAAAAAAAAACCTCACCTTTAATTTTTAAGGCACACTTATAAGCTACATAAAGCAAACTGAACAGCCTACTGTGTCATAAAAGCAAAATTAAAGTTTTCAAATTACTGCTGTTTGGAACTTAATCTGATTATAATGAAAAATGATTTCGATTTTCCTTTGGAAAATATTGTTTGCTAAATTGGTAACAATTCAAACACAGTTTCAATGGAAACATTCAACAGAAAATGCAGCTTTTAGAAGTATTTATCGAAAATCCCTTTCTATTGTTTGGTAGGTAGAAAAGGATAAGCTTGGCCTACTCCACTGCCTTGTTACCTGCACTTGGCATTTGGCATCTTCCTGCATTTCAGCATCACTACTGCCACATCTCTGCATTACTGACCAACATCTTGTCAAATGTGGATACTGCTGTGACCAGTCTGGTCTTTTAGAATCTTATCTTTCTCCTCACCAGCATTCACCACAGTGGGAGGCAAATGCAGTGTTTGTTTCAGAAACAGTTACCGATGGTCTCTAATGCCTCTAGGAGACTAGTGTGGAGACTCCAGTGGATGTGGATGTAACTGAGAAACAATTGCCCTGAAGTCTCCACTAGGACAGAAAAATTCTCCAGAAGGTGACATAGCCTATTTCCAGCAGCTGTGCCATGCACTTTTGTTCCATTCAGTAGAGAAATGGTCCTCTGAATCCCAACCCAGAAACCCTTAGTCCTTTTCAAACCTCATTTTTCATTGTGTTGTAATCTTTTGATTAGCTTCACCTTTACTCTGAAAACACAGCCTTTTCTCATTTTGACCAACCAAACCCCAACTGTTCTTCTAGAGCCTACCTCCTACTCTGGTCCTACTTCTTCCATAAACTTTCCCTAACCATTCTCTATAGTGCCCCTATGGTCCACAGTGACCTTGCCCTCAGTTCCCTGGGCACTTGCTAGTAATAAGACATCTCTTATTTAAACTGTTCAGTTTTAATTTTACTTTTTAAAGCAGTACATTTTATGTTTACTAATTTATGTATGATTTCTATACTCAAGTCCCATGTGCCAATTAAACTGTCCTTCACAATAGAGACTACAGTATACTTCCTTGTATCTCCTGCATACAATGAAAGATCAATGCTATGGATAGAGAAGGCACTCAATAAATTTTTAGTTAATTAATCAAATTAAGTGGTGTAAATAAAAGGTGTTTAAATGCAACACATTAAACAACTATAAGAGAAAGCTAGAATCTTCTGTGTTAGAATCACTCTTAGATAACTTTCCATACAGTGGACATTCTGACATTTATACACGTTTTATGACCCTATAAAACAAATCTCTAGATGTATAGCTTTTCTCCATTACAAAGTAATGTATGCAGCAGATAACCTGAAGCCCATTCCTAAGCCTCACCAAAACCCTGATTTCAGCACACCTGAGTCATCTGCAAACCACAGCTTCAGTATCTCTGGCCTGGATGATCCTTAAAAACACTCCCAGTTCTAGGTATTCTACAGTGCTGGGAATACCACTTAGTCTTTCTCTCCGCCTACTAACTTGCTCCTCGCAGTGGAAAAGGATAAAGTAACTGAAGGCTACATACTATGTACTAATGGCTGGGGTCATTTTGTCACTGAGTTGCGAAGAAAACCTTTTTACAGAGCTGCCCTCAAACAAGACCCTTTCTCTAGCTCCTGCTCCCATGCAAGGAAATTCATTAGGACGAAACCCCCACTCCCAATCCTGTAATCTAGCTGCCTCACCAGGGACTGGTTGGAAATTCAGCTGAATTGAAGACGGAGAGTAGGACACCACTTGCCTTGCTATTCAAAGTACGGTCTGCGGACAGCTGCAGCAGCATCACCTAGGAGCAGAATCTCAGGCCCCACCCCAGACCTCCTGAGAAAGGATCTGCAGTTTAACAAGGTCTTCAGGTGAGTCACATAGACACTTACGTTTGTGATGATCTAGGGGCTAAGCTAGCACAGCTCAACAGGGTAGCCATATCCACATGTGCCTATTTAAACTTAAATTACGTAAATAAAATCCAAAATTCATTTCCTCAGCTCAGCTAGCCACATCTCAAGTACTCAATAGCCCACATGCTAGTGGTCACCCTACTGGACAGCAAATATGCAGAACGTTCTCATTCTCCTGAAAGTTCCCCTGGATAGCACTGAACACAGACCGTTTTCCAATCCACCTTTAGTAGTGAACCCTACATCAGGGTAGAAAAAAGGTGATACTCCATTTTAATCCAATCCAGCCCCAGAGTCTATTTCTCTTACAAGAGAGGGTGATCAATCAGGTTCAGCCAAGCCCTGCTATCTGGAAAGCAAACACACCAAATCAAGACTGAACCTTTCCCAAAATGAGCATCTCTAAGAGTATAAGTCTAAAAAGTTTCAAAAGGCAATCTCCTTTGTAATTAAAGAAGCATCAATTGCAAAGTCAACTGTTAGAGAAATAATGGATGTTTACCTTTCCCATTGGCTTTTTTTTTTTGCCAGTATCACGTTGTTTTGATTACTGTAGCGTTTTTTTTTTTTTACTATTTATTTATTTACTTGGCTGTGCCAGGTCTTAGTTGTGGCACATGGGATCTTCGTTGCCGCATGCAGGATCTTCCTTGCGGCACTCGGGATCTTTAGTTGCAGCATGTGGGATCTAGTTCCCTGGCCAGGGATCGAACCCAGGCCGCCTGCATTGGGAGCGTGGAGTCTTACTCACTGGACCATCAGGGAAGTCCCCCCATTGGCTTTTATTGCCTTGAAAAGAGCTTTAAGAAGATCATCTGAGCAAAAGCTACTATACTGATACCATTTCCTGAGCAATGATTCTGGTATGCATCCAAATGACTGGAGAGGTTTGTTACAACACAGACTGCTGGGTCTGACCACCAGTTTCAGATTCAGTAAGTCCTGGGTAGACCTAAGAATTTGTATTTCTAACCCATTCCCAGCCACTGATGATGCTGATCCAGGGTCTACACTTTGAGAACCCAGAGTAACACAAACACTGGAAAGATTAGAACTTCAAACTTGCCTACACGTTAACATGGTGCCAGGCAAGAGTGCAGAAGCCCATTCAGGGAAAGCAGGCTGAAATCAAATGAGCCAGGACTGCATGCTCTCAGCCTCATCTCCAGAATGAGATATACCAGAGCATCAGAAGCAGAGCAGGCCGTGGAAGAAACACCAAGTAAGAAATGGTCTTTGAAAAATGAGGGCTTGATTAACTTTCCCTCACGTCTCAAAGGGGCAGCCTCCGTCTATTACCTATTAACTTCATAAATCTCTGAAAACCAGCTTCTACATACCATTCCCCTCCCCCAAACTCTGTTAAACCAGAAATGTTTAAAGCCTCCAGTGATCACCTAATTGCCCAAACCAGAGGGTCTTAATCTCCACTTTTACTGACCTTTCCATAACACAGTTTCAGCAACCTGTCCACCTCAGAAATTCTCACCTGCTTCAGCCTCCATGGTTCATCTTTTATCTAAGGAAACTCTCAGTCTCTTTAATGGGAGCTCCTCATACAGCTTTTTTCCTTCTCAGGGGGAAAAAAGATGATGATAGAAGTTACAAAGGAAGAAATGGGCCCCTTCCCAGAACACAGGCCAAGATCTGCATTAAATAAGAATGAGAAGATTCTGCAAATGTCCTTGGTTTAGGGATCATGCTTGCTGCTCTCTTGATTTGCAGGCCTCCTTCTACATATTAAAAGGAAATCTTTTTCCTTTGTATCCTAAATAAGGAAAAAGAAAGATGTAACTGGATTTCAACATCAGCCCACAATTTCTGCACCAGGGAAGCTATCAAAAAGGTAGAATACCCCCTTCCATAGGCACAGGGCTGAAGGTATCGATAGCATAGATCTTATCTAGAAATTGCTTGGCACTAGAACTGACAGGCAATAAAAAGCACATGAAATCTTTTGACCAATCCGTGTTCTCACATTCTGAAATTTCCATCACACTGCAATTAAAAGGATGAAAAATGGTCTGTCCCAATATGGGAGATAACCTGAAGTCTGGCAGACCTCCTATAGTCTCCTCAGCATTTCCTCCTACTGTCACATCCCTCCCACAGGTGTTCCCCAAAGAATCTACCTAAAGTGATTAACTCTCAAAGTTCAACTACTGTCTTTATAGGAACTATTGTCTTTATGGGAATTATTACAAAAGCTTTGGCCTTTGTCCTGACTTTCAGCCAGTCCCTCTCCACTAGAAATTTTCAGCAATTACCCCAACATCATCTCAAGCTACTGTGTGAATAAGATAGCTTCAGTGTACCTTCCAACCATAAATACTATGATTGCACCTAAACTTCGCTCCAAACTGGCTCACCTTTCTGCCCACCTTCCTCTGCCAGTGGCAGTGGTGTTCCCTCAGAGCAGTCCACGGGTCACCTTCAGGGTCAACTCTCAGTCTTCCCTCACTCATCACATCCCACAGAATGAATGAGACACAAGGATGACTGCCTTGACACCTTTATATCCTTCATAAGGTTGCTGCTATGTGTAAAGCAGGCACACAAAAAAGAAGTAAACTAAACCATATTTTTTAACCGTAATTCCTAAATCTAAGCCCCCCTTCTCCGTCTCAACAGCCACAAAACTTTATTTAATCCTACGTTACACTCCCCAAAATTATTCAAAGAGCCTCCAGTCTGGTTTCTTTTCACCAATCTTTCCCCATTTCAGTCCATCCTCCACACAGCTACCAGTTTTCTTTCTAAAAGCAATGTCACTCTCCTGTTCGAAAACCTTTAACGTCTCTCCATTACTCAAAGTTCAAACTTTTTGACAACCACAACCCTTCATGATCGGGTCCAAATTATCCCTCCAACCATATTTCACCACTCTCTGTCGTGTATCTGAACATGCCTTCATGTCAGCAAACAGAGACTGTCTCCTTTGCCTGGAGTACTACCATCCATCCCTTCCTCCCTATTCCCTACTCCCCAATCTAAGTAACTTCTACCCTTACCCACCGTTTCTTCTGTGCTCCCACTGAGCTAACACTTGTCATCCCGTATCATAATTATGTACAATAGATGAACATTCTATTAAAGGGTTCTCCTTAAGGTGGAACTCTGCCTCACTCAACAGGGCCCGGCAGATTGTTCACAGGTGGCACTAATTGTCTGCTGAACAAAAGAGCTTACAAATCCAAAATAATAAAATCTTTCAAAGTTTTTATTACTTCTGGGAGGCTGTACAATTATTTCAGCAATGCAATCACTGTGCAAAATATTTCTGGAAACTCTTCTGCCATTTGGAATTGCCTTGTGAGCTTGTTTACTCTCCAGAAGAGAAAATCAGTCCCCTTACTTTATACTCATGAAACATTTTCACCCAAAAATAGTAGAGCCAAGTTTGAGTACTGTCATCCTCCACCCACCACACTTCATCACATGGATTTGTTCCAAATAAGTTCTGGCCCTTTCAAACAAAAAAATATTCCTTCAAAGGATAAAAACTTGCCATCACTAACATGATGCCACAGGCCCTTAAGGCAAATTCATATGGAAACACAAGACGTTTTGCCAATGGTAGCACCCATGGAATAAGTGTAGCATCCCAAAAGGCTCCCATTTGACGGTCAAAAGACTTACGTGTGTATGTTTAGGCACAGGTTTTATTTTTCAAAGAATATTTCATTTTGCCCTGCTGCATATTTGTTACATGAAATTTAAAAATGTGTCTCAGTTTCTCCAAATTGTAAAAAAGGGACTAAGTCTTCCAGTTGCTCCCATGAATACCAAGATCACTGAAAATGAAGTTTAATGACTAATGAATCAATTTCCAAAAATGTAAGATTCTGCTTTCAGTACTTCATTAGAATATTCTTGAGGCAGAACCACCCTACCCATTAAAGCAGCACCACCCTTCTCGGAGAAAAGGGTTCCATCGTTTAAAATACTGATGCCATAAATACAACAAAGGGACAGGTCCCTACTTTGCTTAATTCAACATGTATTGAGCACCTGCTGGGTGCTCTTCCCCAGTCCAGGTGATCCAAGAAACAGAGAGATAAAAGGACACAGCCCTAGCACTCAAGCCCTAGTCATTCAAACTCATTTTCAGACAACATCTTGCCAAAGCACTGAACCCATTCATAACCACCCATCTCTGGTGAAGCAGTTTACACGCATGACTCTATTTACACTCCTGACTTGACTGGGGGCTGATAAATCTCTTTATCCTCATATCATCCCTGTGGGAAAGGAGAAAACTTGATCCTTCCCATTGCTGGGCTGGGAAAATTGAGGAAGCAGCCGTGGAGGGATGGTCCTCACCTTTCCCCGTCCCCTCCCGACCAGCACCAGAGGCGGAAACCAGGATTTCTGACATCCCAGTCCAAGCCCGCTAGTTCAGTGAGAAGGAAGAATCAAACTCCTGCTCCTTCCCGCAGAAACGCACACGGACCCAGACACCGCCCGGCCCCATCTCCTGAGAGCTGCAGGTGAAGGCACGGTAATGGTGGACAGAAGAGGCGGAGGAGAGAGAAGGGGCGCGCTCACGTTCCCCCCTCCGCCGTCCCCCTGTGTCCCGACAAGTCGCTGCCAAGGCAACCCGAGGCCGCAGGGCCGGGGACCCCCTACTCCCCGCATACGACGGGTACCTTCGAATACTCCTGAGCCAGCTTCTGGTATTTCCCCTGCAACTCTGCCGAGGCCATGGCCTCCCCCGCCCCGTCCAGGCCAGGATGCCCAGGCCGCTCAGCCCCGCCCCCTCGCCCCCAACCCCAGACACGCTGCCTGGTACGGTTCCGCCAGCGCCTGCCCACTCTGCCACCACCGCCGCACCTCCTCCTCCACTTCCGGGTTCGCCCGGTGAGAGGAAGGCGGAGTGGGGCCGGGGGCGGAGCGACCACCGGGGGCGGGGCAACGTCTTGACATCACGGCCCCCACCCTTCCGCGCCCGAGCACGTGCGCGCGCAGGCTCCCCGGCGCTCCTGGGCTCTGCCTCTGGGACTGGGGGGCGCCATCTTGACGCATGGTCCAAGATGGCGGCCTAGAACAGGGAAGGAGAGAATGAAAAGGGGAAGAGAATGATGAGAGCCCACAGAATGGGCGGGGGACGGTGGAGAGGGGCGGTGGTTGTGAAGAACCGAGGACCGGAAGAAGAAACATCCTAAGCGCATCAAGAATTCTGGCCGGACACACCGCCCTCCCCCGCTGGTTCCCATGGCAACCGTCTGACGTTTGATGGTTACGTCTTTCAGAAGGTGCACTGAAAGACCTCTATATTCTGCTACCTCGTTTTCCGGATATGGTAGCCCCGGACATGCCCTGCATTGTAAACTCTCAGACCTCCCCCAAATTTATAACGCTCGCTGCTGCCACCCTCCCCTGTTCCAGACCAGACAAACCTCCATTGTCTTATATTTTGACACTGAGATGTCTTTGTGTCCATTCTCTACCCACTCCATTCGCCCACCCCTGCCACCATACGGGGACTACATCAGAGCCTTTTCTCAGTGGACTGGGAAACAAACCTTTAGGAAATTTCAGGGAATGACCCCTGTCGCTCAGGCAGAGAGAGTGGACGTTAAGGACAAATAACTGGACGATTGAAGCAAAAAATAGTCTGCCTGAAACATTTCATGCCGCTTCATTCATTAAATATGTTTTGAGGACGTATTATATGTTAGCTATTCTAAGCATTGCATTTATTGCAACATTGAAATGTTCATAGAGGAATGTATAAATAAATTCAGAATATATGTTTGCCATAAATTACAACACAGCAGTTTAAAACTCATAACCTAGATCTGTATATATCGGCATATATATATATATCAACATGACAAAACACTGTTAAATGTAAAAAGCAAATTGCAGTATATATACTACAGCACGAAAAGATACATTTAAAAAATATGAAGCAACATTTGTACTGCTCATGGACACATGAACAGGTACTAAAAAAAGAGAAACAAGAACTGGAAGGATACACATCAAATTCTGGGTTGTGATTGCCTCTAGTGAGAAAAAAAAAGGGGGGAATGAAAAAGAACAAAGGAGCATAAACTTCATTTTCATTTAATTTTTTTCAAGTAAATGTGACAGGATGTTAACATTGATTATCCAGGTAATAGGGACAGGGATGTTAGTTATTTTGGCATTTTAGAATACTTGAAATTTTCCATGATTAAAAAAACTATCCTGGTTTCTTGTTTGACTATGAGTAAGCCTGGGATTTTATAGTGAAAGCCTGAGCCCATATGCACTTTTCAGCCATTATAATGTGTAAAAGGATTACAGACTTTTAAAAATGTTAATTATATTTTTCAATTTGCTAATAGCCAAGTCCTGCTGTCCAGCAAACTTGCAGAATTTTTTTAAAATTATTATTATTAGTTATCCATGGCACCACCAAGCGGCAGAATTAAATATTGTAAGTGTATTTCTGTGGTTTGTAAGGTAATGGAATTTTCAATTATTTAAAAATAAAATGCCATTTCAGAACTAACATTCCAAAGAAAGAATGTGCAACTTTGGCTATAGAGCCTGTGTAAGTTTATTTTACTGAACTGAGAAATTTATGTTTCCACTGCTTAATCTGTTTGTTCTGTCAGATGCATTGTTTCCAGATCTCAACTAATAAATCTGAATATATTACAGTTAGGAATCTATAGACTGAGAACCGTGTGGAACTTCCTATGGTTGTACAGATAATGACCAGTTATGACATTGCGTTACTTAGATGTTATTGTCAGTCTCTGAGTGAACATCATTTCCTGGTGCGGTAGAGTCATATGTTCTCTATCTTTACGTACAACTGAAAGTCAAGCACTTCTTTCAAGCTTCGAAGCTCTGTCCTTTGAAATCATACATTCTACTTCATAATAACCTGCTATGTGCAGCAGCTATTACAGTGACATTGGGAGACCAGCTAGCCCCACCAATACCTCCCCATACAGCCATTAAGATAACTAAGTAAAGATTTTCTCTGGCCTGGTTTCACATCCCCATGGCTGGTCACCACACTTGATTATTGAGATAATGGACAACGAAGAGTGCTTATATGGGTGGATATAAGGAAAGGATTAAAGAAGGCAACTTATAGGCCTTTTATTATGACATATTGTCTTCGTTATTTATTTTTTTAATCCAGTGGGAAAATATATGTCACTCTACAATGAAATTAAAAGAAGGTAGGGAAGGAATAAAAGAAAGAAAAGAACTTCCCTCCGCATGAGTTTTTCCTGAGCAGTTAGCTCCAAAGTTTACATTTTTGTAACGAGTACTCAGTGAGACAAAATCTGAAGACTTGCAACTTTAAGGAGCTCTACAAAAAATGGGAATTCTGGGCTTGAAATTTTGTAACTTTTTCCTTTGGCCGTGCCTTAATGCTTTGCCTATCTCAGTCACAGCAAGACAGTTGAATGACAGAATAGGCCCAGAGCCCTGACATACCTTATCCAAAATCACATGAAAGACACTGGCAGAAGCAAAACTAGAACCCAGCTCCTTCACCTCCACTGCAGGCTGTATTTTCTCTGCTAGGTTTAGTGCCCACATGTGGTAAACCCTTTACTATTTAGTTTAAACAATAAGGTGAATGAGTCCTAGATTAGGGGTAAGGATGCCAAAGGGTATGTTATGTTCCTTGGTATTTATTTGGACTTGTACCTTCATGAAATAGATACCTTTAGAGCTGTTTAAAGGGAAGGGGGTGGGGCTGGTCTAAGTATACAGGGGTCTCTCTCATAACCCAAGGGAAAGGTCCAGGAGGTGGGTGGGGTGCAGGTGAGAAGCAGAAACATTTTACTGCTCACACCTCATTTCCGACCCCTGCTCTCCTCTGTGTTTTCACTTCATAGTTGTTTTTTCCCTTCTGGTTTTCTCTGCTGCCCAGTCTTACAGGAGGAAATGGTCACATCCAACATACAGATTTATATAATTAATCTATTAGATTTTTTAAAGTTTATAACTGTATTCTACATGTATTTATGTAGCCTTTCATTTTTAGAAAGAAGACTGTTATTCACTATTTTCTTCCCAAGCCAATCCATTAGCAGGACCCGAATCTGTCCACTATTTTCCACCTCCATTGCTACCATCTCTTGTCTGGATGCCTCAAAAAACCTCCCACTGGCCCCGCAGCTTCCATCCTTGCCCAACTGCAATCTTTCCTCCACAGAGCACCCAGTGTGATCTTCCGAAGCATAACACTTATTAATTAAAACCTTCTAGAACCCACAGAGCACTTAGAACAAAGTCCATATTCCTTACCATGTTAATAAGCCTTTACATAGTCTGGTCCCTGTGACCTCCCCGCTTCATGTTCCAAAAGGGCGATAGCAAAGCCTCAAGTCTTCTTGAGGTCTAGGCTCTAGAATTTGTACATCACTGCTGCCATATTGTACTGATCAAAGCAAATCACACAGCCAGACCAGATTGATGGGAGTAGAGAAATACACACTGCCTCTTGATACAAGGGGCATGAAGATCAATTGTAAAGGCTATGAACACAGAGAAGCCTGACTCACTGGGGTACATTACTAGAACAATCTACCACCCTTCGCCTCCTACACTACCCTTCCTTCTGTTCCTCAGTCTTCAGAAACTTTGTACCTGTTTTTCTGCAGTGGCACCCCAGAATTTCTCTGCAGGAGGAATTTAGGAGGATAGATCTAGTTGGAAGAGGGAACTGGGTAGGAGACATTTAGAGCTGAGTTTGAATAGTGAACTCACTGAACTTATTTAAGATGTTTCGAGGGAGCTAAACCCCAGACACCACCAGCCTTTCCTTGGTGCTACTGCTCATTATACTTGGCCTGGCCTTTCCTGGATCTGGGTATGATTGCATCCTCATCATTCAGGTCTTAGCCCACCCATCGCCACTTGAGAGAGACATTCCCCGAGCATCTGCTTAAATACTTCCCTTTCCCATCTCTCTGTGCTCTATTGTTTTATTTTCACCATAAAACTTATTGCCACTTGAAATCACCTGAGGCAAATCAGCAGGTTTTGTGAAACCCTCCGTGTATCTCATCTTCTAGGACTCTAAGCAACTTCTCCAGAAGGGCTCTGGGGGCCCTGTCTGTGCAGAGCCACCTGCAGACCTAACATTCTAGGTTAGACAGAAAAATGGCCTGTCAAAGATATCCACGAAAAAAAAAAAAAGATATCCACGTTCTAGTCTCTGGCACCTATGTTCAGGTACGTACAATTAAGGTTGCACATGGAATTAAGGTTGCTAATCAGCTTTCCAAAGAGAGAACCAAAGAGATGGCAGCGTGAAAAGGAATCAACCCAACGTTGCTGGCTTTGAGGATAGAGGAAGGAGGCCACGAGTCAAGGAATGCAGGTGGCCTCTAGAAGCTGGTGAAAGAAAGAAAAAGAATTCTCCCCTAGAACCTCCAAAAGGAACACAGCCCTGCCAAGAGACTGATTTTAGCTCAGTGAGACCCCTTTCTGACTTCTAACCTCCAAAACTGTGAGATGACAAATTTGCATTATTTTAAACCACTAAGTTTGGAGTAATTTGCTACACCAGTAACAGGAAAGTAAATAACTCCTATAGCTGAGGTAACTCATAGTGCTACACCCAGCTCCTTTCTTCTACTGTGACCTGAGGTCATTGATCATCCATGGCTCAGAGTCATCCCAGCCATATTATTCCCAGTCCCCTGCCACATACTGTATGTTACCACGGCTACACTGCAATATTGTGACAGGTAAAACAGTGGTGCATGGGAGCAGGTTCATACTGGCTTGAGAGAGCCAATTGTTAAATTTTCAGGAGTTGTGCAAGTTAGTTATTAAACGCAGCCATCATTAAAGATTAAATTATACGAACGTTAAATAAGTTATATTACAAAGATATATATTCAAAACTCATCACTTCCTTATTTTACTATATTTAACTCTGATCTATATTTAACTCTGATCTACTCTAAGCTCTTGAAATTGCTTTTATTGTATCTACACGATACTATACAGCGGTGTGCTATGCATATCTTTGCAACTCTGCATTCAGTGACATCATGTTGGTAGCTTGAAACTGGCCATCATGGGAGGATTTACACCATGGAAATAGGCAAATGCTACAAATCTGGGCTCCCTCCACCCCAGAGCCAGTTACACATTTGCCACCTGTGTATAGGACATTTGATACCTGACTTTGGAGTGTTACCTACAACTTCAGGGTGCTCTTTGTATTTTCCATAACAAAGGCCATGAACATCTGTGCAAGGCAAAACCCAGGAACTACTGAGGCAAAATTCATCTGCTAGGCCCCTGAGGTCTCACAGGGTCTGGGTCTAATTCATCTTTATTTTCCTAATGCAGTCAGTGCTCAAGAAATGACAACTGAATAGAAAGAAGAATCCATAGTTTCTTCAAGGTGAAAAGCGACACCTAACTTGAACAAGGCCCTTTCGATCACAGAATGACTAGCACTCTTATTTTCTCTATAATTAATGAGTTATCATTATTAGGTAATTAATTTAAATCAATAGGAAATGTTTCATAAATGTTAGTAGCTGCTATCATTACAATTATTACTTTTAGCCCACAATTTATCCAAGTCCATTAACATATCAATGTTCTTCTATATTAGGTATCTTTTTTCTTAAAACCAGGTGAGCAAATTCTTATATTTACCTTTTGAATAATACTTGATTATGAGAGCTTTTCTTGTCTTAGCCTTTTAAAAAGTTTCTAACAATCAGAGCTGGGAAAACTGGACAGCTACATGTAAAATAAAATTAGAACATTCCCTCATTTACTAAATACAAAAGTAAACTCAAAACGGTTTAAAGACCTAAATGTAAGACATGACACCATAAAACTCCCAGAAGTAAACATAAGCAAAACACTCTGACATAAATCATAGCAATATCTTCTTAGGTCAGTATATATATGTGTATATATACATGATAGACTGTTACTCAGCCATGAAATACTGCCATTTGCAGCAATGTGGATGGACCTAGAGAATATTATGCCTAGGGCTAAGTCAGACAGAGAAAGACAAATACTATATGATATCACTCATATGTGAAATCTAAAAACTAATACAAATAAATGCATATACAAAGTAGAAACAGAGTCACAGACATAGAAAACAAATTTATGGTTACCAAAAGGGAGAGGGAAAGAGGGAGGGACAAATTAGGGGTATAGGATTAACAGATACAAACTACTATATGTAAAATAGATAAGTAACACGGATTTACTATATAGCACAGGGAATTATACCCAATATCTTATAATAACCTATAATAAAATATAATCGGCAAAAAACTGAATTACTATGCTGTACACCTGAAACAAACACAATATTGTAAATCAACTATATGTCGATGAAAAAAGTTTCTAACAATCAATAAGCCCAATTAAAATTTTTCACTAGCAAATTAAAGACAAATAATTATTTTTCTTGCCTTTCCTATATGACAATGAGAGAAAGTTGGTAAAAGAAGTTTCTTCTTTATAGAACAATTTCATATAATAAATATGGAGGGATAATAGAATTTTTAAAAACAAATTTATTTCTTTATTTTTATTTATTTTTGGCTGTGTTGGGTCTTCATTGCTGCGCACGGGCTTTCTCTAGTTGCGGCAAGCGGGGGCTACTCTTCATTGCAGTGCACGGGCTTCTCATTGCGGTGGCTTCTGTTGTTGCGGAGCACGGGCTCTAGGCGCACGGGCTTCAGTAGTTGTGGCACACGGGCTCCAGCAGTTGTGGCTCGCGGGCTCTAGAGCACAGGCTCAGTAGTTGTGGTGCACTGGCTTAGTTGCTCCGAGGCATGTGGGATCTTCCCGGACCAGGGATCGAACCTGTGTCCCCTGCGTTGGCAGGTGGATTCCCAACCACTGTGCCACCAGAGAAGTCCCTAGAATTTTAAAAAATCACCATTTTGCAATTCCTAACAAGACTCAAGGCAAAGATCATTTGAAACCACTGGATGAAGAGTTGATGGGGAAGTTTACACTGAGGGGATCAGGTCACAACCACCTGGAGCTACTGCATAGTGTCTTAATTAAGAATGGGGCAACCATGCCACTTATGGACTTTCCGATGCAGTATAGGATGACCTATACAGCACCACTTGCCAAAGTATTTAAACTGAATCTCATATGGATTTTAGACCAAACTTCTAGTTTATAAGAAACCCGGGAGTTAGAGGGAGAAGTTAAGCAACACTACAGAGGAGCTGATGGACATATGCAGAGTGTAGGACTATTGGAACATAAGAAAAGGAAGAGCAGGGGTGCTTCTGAGAAGACACTTGGGGTTTTCTTACAAAGTTAAACATACACATTCGCTGTGACTAGTTATTTCACTCCAGGGTATTTACCCAAGAGAAGTGAAAACATACGTCCACAAAAAGAGTTATACAAAAGTATTCACAGCAGCTTTTTTCTTAGTAGCCCAAATTGGAAACAATTTAGATGTCTAGTAACAGGAGTGTGCCTAAGCACATTGTGGTACGCGCATGTTATGGACTGCAACTTACGATAAAGGGAACATGCAACAACGTGGATGAACTTCAAAAACATTATGCTGAGTGCAAGAAGCTGTACACAAAAAGAGTACATACTGTACATTTCCATCTTATATGAAATTCTGGAACAGGCAGAGCTTATTCACAATGAAAGAAATCAGAGCAGTGGTTGGGGGTGAGGGGAGAGTTTACTGTGAAGGCACAGGAGGAAACTTTCTGAGGTGATAGAACTGTTCTCTTTCTTACAAGGTCCTACTGTATAGCACAGGGAACTATATTCAATGTCTTATAATAACCTATAATGGAAAAGAATCCAAAAAAGAATAGATATGTGTACATGTGTATAACTGAATCACTTTGCTGTACACTTGAAACAACATTGTAAATCAACTATACTTCAATTTAAAAAACTATCTTGATAAGGATATGGGTTACCAGGTGTATACGTTTATCAAAACTCACCGAACTGTATGCTTAATACCCGTGCATTTCACTATATATAAGGATAAGTCAATTAAGAGGGAAGGAGGCAGGAGGAGAGAGAGAGAAAGCAAACAACTGCAAAACAAGTTTTATATTCAAGGAAACTTGAATGTAGACTGCTTGTATGGGCATTTAGATGACTCCAAGGGATTTTTAGGTGTAATTATTGTGTATGGTTAGGTAAGAAAATGCCCAGTTTTTAGAAACGCATACTTCAGTATTCAGGATAAAGTGACATGATGTCTGGATTATAATATTTAAGGGGAAAAAAAGGCAACTGAAAAATGAATGGGATACATAAAGCAAGAGTGACAAAATCTTGATAGTTCCAGAACCTGTGTAGTGAGTATATGGAAATATTGTTCTCTTCTCCCTATTTTTGTGTATATTTGAAAACTTTCGTAATAAAAAAATTGAACTGTCCTAGGTGAACAAAGACAGAATATAATACCCACAGTGTAAAAGCAGAAAATATATGGAAACTCTCAAAGTTATGTTTTCTTTCATTATCAGACCAAGGATCAATTTTCCCCTTTTTTCTGCCTTGGCGGGATTTTTCACTGTTGATTAAAATTCACACATTCCAAGATCATAGTTACGAATGGATTATAATAATCACTTTTATTTCATATTTCCATCAACAGTTATTGAGAAATAACCATTAATACGCCCCGCTGAGAATGTTCCAAAAGCATCCCCTAACGCCCGATTACTCTCCCCAGAGAAGGCGTCCCTGGCTCCGCAGAGTGGTTCTTTCTGCCTGGTACAATCTCTTGTTGCCAGCAGGGGGCGCGCACTCACCGAATTTGTTTAGGAAAGATAAAAATCAGACGACAGTCCGACTGGCTGATTATGAGTCTTTCAGTGCGCCTATGAACAGTGTTTGTAATTGTTTAGGCACGTCCCTAGTGACCTCATCCCACTACACCTGAGTCTTTTTGGGGAAACAATTAGCCTGTTTGAACAGAACTGGCAAGGCAAATTAGTAACTGGAAAATTAGTCATTTTACAGGATGCGATGGGACGTCCTGTATTCCCTTGCGGCTTAGAGTTAGGGTGTGGACCCTTCTTCTTCACCTGGCGGCTGGGAAAGGAGACAAGTCACGCCTCTCCGCAGGGCGCAGCCCTTCCTTTGTCCTGGGTAGGCTGGGCGGGCAGAGCAGGAAGGAAGCAGGCCTTGGTGGACAGGGCTTCCCTGGGACAGATGAGGGGTCCCTCTGGCTCGCAGCCTCCTGAGCCATGAGAGGCGGCCTTCGGAAGCCTCTGGGCTGGAGAAGACGCCGAAGAGGTCGTGCCATCTGCTCTGCCAACCCTGGGAGGGGATTCCCCAGCACGTCCTGGGCCCTCTTCCGGGCCAAATTCCTGCTCCGTGAGCAAGGCCGCAGAAGACACGGGGCTTGAGGCAGAGGATGAGAAAAGGAGGGCTCGCTGTCTCTCAGCTGCAGGCTTTCCCAGCAGAGCCATCACCAGAGGGGGCCCCGGGTGAGAATAGGACTCCACCAGAGAACTACATTCTGGCCACCATTCATTTATTTACACCTTCATGCGTTCATTGAACAGGTACCAGTTGGGGGGGAGGGCGGTGCCAGGCCCTGGGATAGGTGGTGGAAGCACCTTCAAGAGCCCACAAACAGCCATCTGTCGGGGGAGGCAGATCATAACATCATACTGATACAGCAAAAGCACTTCAGCAGCTACAGGTACAAAGAGGCTCTGCGCTAACACAGAGGAAAAGAATCTGGACCTTTTGTGAATGGAAAGGAGGAAAGTACCGAGGTTAGGGAGGATTTACAGAGGAGGTGGGCATTTGGAGATTCAGTCGGCCCGTCAGCCAATAAACGCTTACTGAGTGCCCTGTGTATTGGGCACAGTTCCAGACACCGGGACGCATTAGGAAAGAAACAGTTCCAAATCCCTACCCTCTGTGGAGGTGGTGCTGTGGTGGGGGACACAGAGCATGAATAATAAATACAGCCAATACCTACAGGCTAGAACGCTTTCAGGACAGCTGGGGAGGGGGTAGAGTTTATGGTCAGGTGGTCAGGTGAGCCTCACTGAGAAGGTGAGACTTGAGCAAGGACTTCCAGGAAGAGCAGGAATAAGCAGACCCCCTGGGTGCAGGTATCTGGAGGGAGTGTTCCAGGCACAGGGAGCAGGCAGGGCTGGCCCCCGAAGTGAGAATGTGCTGGTGCATTCGAGGAAAGGCAGGAGGCCCATGTGGCTGGAGTAAAGGGGAGGGAATTGGAGAAGCAGTCATTTACACGGGGCCTTGCAGGCAGTTGTAACAACTCTGGCTTTTACTCTGAGAGAAGTGGGTCACCTTCGGAGCAGTGGTGTGCTGGTAAATAGTCTCAAAAAAAAGAAGCCCTGTTTTTTTAGCGTCTGCCTATTTCTGTGGTGTAAATACTCCCACCACAGCTTATTCTAAGCTACCAACGTGACACCACTGACACAGTAGGGGAGATGTGTGGGCGTGGTGTCTCACCAGCTGCGACAAGCCCCTCCAGCCCACCATTGCTTTGGAGGGTTTTGAGCAGAGGTGCGACGTGATCTGACTGGTGTCTTAAGAAGGCCACTCTGGCTGCTGTGTTGAGAGCACCCATGGGTGGGGGGGAGGGCAAGGGCCAAAGCAGGGGCCACTTTGGAAGCTAGTGCCGAGGTCAAGGTGAGAGAGGATTGTCTCGGAGGTCAGCAGCAGCGGAGACAGTGAGTCCTAGACAGATTCTTCCGGGTGTATTCTGAAGGAGGCATATTGAAATCCACCTGGTTTCTTGGCAGACTGGATGTGGGGTGTGAGAGAAAGACAGTGATACAGGATGGCCCTGCGGTTTAATGGAAGGCTTGGAGGGGAATGAGCAGAAAGGCATTCCAGGCACAGGGAACAGCATGTGAGAGCCATGTTGTAAGCACACATTGTATTTGGGAAAAAGAAACAAGGAGGGGGTGTGGCTAGTGAGCCCGTTACATGGGCAGAGGCTGCAGACGGGGCTAGAGAGGAGAGTGCACCCCAGAGAGAGCCAGGACTCCGGCTGTAGCCAGGGGACAGCCACTAACAGGGTTTTAGCAGAGAAATATGTGCTTAAGTTCATAAGAAGAAGGAATAACTGGAGAAGCTGGAGGCAGTGAGACCAGTCAGGAAACTGCAGCATCGATCGTTCCAGGAGCGGGAGCGGGAATCTCACCCAGACAGTGGTGAGGAGGCTGGAGAGAAGAGAAGGAGAAGGAAGAGTCTGATGGCCTGGCACTGGTTCCAAGGCCAACCTTGCACATGGACCACGGAGCACAGTGGGCACTCCGTACCTGTTTGTTCAGTGAGGTAACTAATCAGCTGATTGATGTGAGTCTTGTCTGTATAAACCTCCTCCCATCCCTGCACTTATCTCCCAAGTGAAAATGTCTTTTCCAGTGGACAAATAAATTTATTATATTAGAAATATAGTTTAAATGCACATGCCCCTGTGAGGGAGCTGGAAAGTTCTCACTGTCAATCCAGGGGGTGGCTGCATGGGGGTTCCTCAGGCTGTACAAAGCAGGCGTCCACACTCCCTGGATGTGTGTACATGCATATTGGCTGGCCATGATTCACTCTACCACGTAAATGACAGAACACAGAGCCCTTCCTTAGACCGAGCCCTCGTTTCCAGGAAGGAAAAGAAGCCAGGAGCACTGGGCGAGGACTAAAGGTAGAGAGGGGGGAAAGAAGGTGTAGACAGAGCATAAGAGACTATAACATTTGCCCGTTTGTTTGCTGTTGAAAATTCACGTGGCCAGGTTTATCTGTAAATCCACATCTTTCGCCTGATGTCACACTTTAGTTAAGGTGATGTGATGGGAAGAGAAAGGACAGGTCAGTACTTGGTGGCTGACACAACAACACAAGACACACAGGGCCCAAATTTGCCCCTTAGCAAGGCTGTGTGGGACCATCCCAAGACATCATTTTTTATAGCACTGTAAAAGCTCCATCATCAGGCCCCTGGTCCATCTATCTGGGAGGAAGCTGACTTTTTCCGTCCTTCAAATCTCTTCCCACCCCACAAATAGCTTCTCTTCTCCTCCATGCCCAGGATGCACATGTATCTCTCCCACAAGGCCTCTCTGCACAGCCCGTGCAGCCACAGACCCATAGACTGTTCCAGACGGATTATGAAGCCCAAACCCCACCTACTCCACAGAAGCAGTTATTACTTCCTCAAGTGCAGTCGTGGATTGTTTTTCATTCTTATAGGGTTTGTTTTCTCAGTTAGCCTGCAAGTGTGAGTTCAGAGGCTGACCTAGCCGGGGCTGGACTCCCACAGGCTCTCAAGGATATTTACTGTTCTCAGATAATGACCCACACCCCAAAAAGGAAACGATAGATGGCCACCTTTCGTGCTCAGACTGTGGGGGGTGTATCCATTCATATCCACCAGATTTGGATTCTTTCTAAAAGGACCAGAAGAGTTTGTGTGTGTGTGTGTGTGTGTGCATGCGCACGCGTGCATGCATGCATGTGCCTGATTGTAGGTGTGTGTCCATTTTTGAGAGTATAAACATATTAATAGCTATCATTTATTAGATGCCCACTGGGCACCAAGAACTTAATATTCTCATTGAATCCTCACAACAGCCCAGTGAGGAAAATGTTATTATGGAATCTGTGATTAATAAATCCGTTACAAGCTAGTTGTGGGAATGACATGAGACTTTCTGATTTATTTTCTCTTTGGAGATGTTTGATGATTTTTACAGCTAGGTTAATGTTTTTCCACTTTACCACTTTTATGGGATTACACTGTCTATAATTCAGACTGTTATGAATGATAACCAAGTTTAATAAGAAAAATAAAAATGCATTTCTGCATTTAAACATTTTTAACAAATGGTAATATTACTCGTGAACAGTTCTAAGTCAGATGATTTTACTAAGAGAAAATACTCACTTAAGTAACTGTTAGATCATGAAAAATAAATCTTGAGCAAAAAGCAAAATAATAATAATGTCTGTTACAAACGGGTATTCGGTGTGCTTTGGTAACTTGTTCTAATTGTTTCCTTAAGAACACAAGTTACTAAGTGCCTCAGTTGCTACACTGATACTCAGGGGAGTAAAGAGACTTACTCAGGGTCACACAAGCTCAGTCTCTGAACGCCCTTCATCTACCTCTTGCTGGACAGAGAAAGTCATGCAAGAAATACAGGCGTCCCTGCTCTCCATGTGGGCACGAGCTGGGGCCTGGGATCCTTGCAGTTCAGGTTGGAAATCCCCAGGAAACAGTCATCATAAACCAACCCTAAGCCAAGAGCAAAAGAGGGTGACTCTTTCAAAAGAAGGTGCTATTCCAGAGCTCACACTGGGGACATTACTGACTGATCCTCACTTCCTTTCTGGACCTGAACACATTTCAAAACAAAGGGTTTTCTAAGAATGAAGATTCTAAAACGTAGTGGGAAAAGAGCCCCGGACAGTCACGGGGTGGTCATCAGGCAAACACATCACTCACCACATCCTCAAAAACGATGACACCTTCTCCAGTGTTTGGTTTCTGTTGTCCTGGCAACATGCCATCTCTGAACAGTCCTTCTCCCAGGCACCTCTGAAAGAAGACGGCCAAAGGGCTGGAGCAGGAGATTTGATCAAGATATAGCCCAACCTGAAGTGCAAGTTGGTTGAGATTTATCTGTGGTAAGGGTAAAGATTTTTCACTGCCCTGCAAATATTGTTTATATGTGTTTGTTTTACACCCCTCTCACTCCTATGGGCGTTCAGGGAAGCAGGCACAGCCCCTGGCATAGTTCTACCCACAGAGGAGGCAATCAAGCCACATCTGTGATTGGATGGAATGAAGTGACATGATTTTTAAGGAGGTCATAACATTTTCTTTCCCCTCAATTGTTTTACAGACGAGGAAACAGACACAGAAAGGTTAAATTACTTGCCCAAAGTCACAAAGCAGCTTAATTACTGAGCCCAGTCCCAGAGTTCCTGACCATCATCTGGTCCAGGGAGATCCCACTGGCCTGCAGTTTGCACAGGTTCTCTGTCCCCTTGCTTTGCCTGGGCCAGGCTCCACAGGAGACACTGCCGCTTTGTATCTCCCTCCTTGGCACAAGATGAAATCAGGTGGTCCCCGTTCTTCCTGTTCCACTCCGCCAAGTTTATCCGAACACATTTCCTGTGCACAAAGCCAGCTCACCAATTATCTGCTCCAATTAAGGCATGTGAGATGTGGTTAATTCAGTCACTCCAGCGGGGTGACCAGGGCGAACTGTGGGCTGGCCGTGCAGGCTGCAAGTCCCCTCGATGCCCCTGGCCGTGCTGCTTCCCCTGGCACTCTCCCTACCCCCAGATGACCTCTGTGGTTTCTTCAACTCCCCATCCCTTCCTTTCCGGGTCCCTGGAGTTCCAGAACTGTGCCTTGCCCTGGCTCCCCCTCTATCAATAGATAGTTCTGTCCTAATTCTGTGTCCTCTGATAAACTAATGTGTATAGAGTTGTCATGGTAGGTCACAGATTAATGTTGATACTTAACTCTCAGAAACAATTAACTCTCAAATGACATTGCATATGAGGCATCTTCTGTATTTATGCCCAAAGCCAGGCTTGCTACTGATGAATGTAAAAATCATGCCTGTTTTGCTCTGACATACAAACCCCACTCAGCTCTCTATTGCCAGTCCTTTCTGCCTCTTAGCATGAAAGCGAAGAAGGCCGACAAAGGCTGAATGTGTAATAGTCTGATCAATTGGGACAACAGGCACAATGTCAAAACCAATGCATTTCTCCTTCTTTTATGAAACAAATGTTATGACCCTGAGATGCAATGTATAGATAATATAACCTACCCATATATACCTTCTCAAAAATAAGATCAGCATACTGCCTTGACTGGAAAGATTCAGAGGAGAAATAAAAGGGAGGTCATTTGTAATAAAGTAATATGTATTTCAATATGGAAAAGCTTGGGCCCAGCTACCTTAGAAGATAAGGTGAAGGAGACAAATGTAATTATTCATACATTCACCATGAACGGGACAGCTATAAATGTAGATCAATACAGTTGTGTCATGTTGCATATAATTAGTGCTGTGAACAAATCCTAGTAAAGGTCCAAAAAACAAAGTACAAGATTTCTTTGTTTCACATGGCAGTTGCATTCCTGGAAAATTAAGTGTGTCTGAAACCATGCAAATTATACATTTTATTTATACGTAAAATATAGTTATGTTTGAGGCACAGGTAATTATAAACATTGTTGTTGTCATTTTAATTCTGCATGAACATCTATGACAGCACATCCCAGGCTCTTATCTACTAAATACAAGTAGTGTCATTTATTGTGACAGCAAAAAAGTACAGCCACCCCCCCCCAAAATTTCCAAATGCCTACTGTGCCCTTCATCCCATAGAAAGTCATCCCCATAGCAGTTACAGTTAGCCTCTACTAACAGACTCAAGTGACAGTAGTTAAACAAGATAGGGGTTTGTTTTTCTCTCAGGTAAAATAAATCTGGAAGCAGGCAGGCTTGGGCTGGTTTTTCCAAATCTCCTATCCTTTCTGCTCTAACATGCCTAGTACTGATTTCCATCCTTAAGTTCATGGTCACAAGATGGCTGCTGGAGCTCCAGCTACTGTATCTGTGACCTAGGTAACAAGAAGAGAGAAGGGAGGAAGTCATGAAGAACAAAACCACATAGTAGATGAATAGGGCTCCTTTAGGAGTGTTCCTGGAAGTCTCACCCAACAACTCCCTTTATATCTCATTGGCTACCCCTGTCCTCAAAGCAGGCCTAGAAATGTAATTTTTTAATTAGGTACTTTGCTATCTCTAATAATAATGGGTTCCATAGTGAAGAAGCAGGAGTGAATGGACACTGGGTAGGCATCCAGTCATCTCCACCATATAGCTTCACCCACTGACAACGTCCAGAGAACGTGCCAAAGCCCCGAATGCAGATTCAACACACAGGTGCTAAGGGAGGTATGCAATCTTTTGGGTTGCTTGGCTCAGGGTCTCAAGCTTATGTGGGCTTCAATATTTGTCTGCTATTCCACATAAGGGAGCAGAGTGAAACTTCATCACAGTCATCTAGTCTAACTAGATCCTGTTACTGAACAAATCTGGGTCAGAAGACCGATCCGAGAAGGGGCTCAAAACTCAGTATCTGCCTGAGCCTCTAGTGCGAGAACTCAAGATGACAGCGGTTGAGCTTCTCACATTTGGCATTAGCCATTCAAATGTGTGTACACGTGTGTGTTTTCCAGACTTTGTGCCAGCCCCTCTAGAATTTTCCTAGGGGGAGCTCTGTTCAGTTTTACAAACATGCATTGCATCTACTGCATTTTTCCTGTTGTGTGCCAGGGATGCAAGATGAAATAAACAAAGGCCGTTCCATGGAAAGCTTACATTCTGGGCATGGGGGCTGGAAGGCAGGGAAAGAAGGGAAGGGAGGGGGTAGCAGAGAGAGGCCACCGCATGCTGAAGTGGAATAGCACGTACTGGGCATCGTGTGTCCGCAACAGCCAGAACAGTGCCATTCCTCGTGGGTGCTCAGTAAACAGTTAGCTGTATTCTTGACTTATAATTCTTCTCTGTGATGCCTGGAGAGGAATCTTTTCTCTTCCAAGCTGAGGCTTCCTGGGCTGTGGAGTTACTCACCGTGGCTGAATTGCTTTGTTTCCATTCCATTTCATTCAGTCAGCTATGTCCTAGAAAAAGTTCCCGAAATGTGTTTTAATTTTCAACCTTGCAGAAAGCCTTCTTGGTTGAAGCCATGCCAAAACTCTTGGAACTGGGAAATATCAGAGCTATACAAAGATAATAAAAATAATCTCTGTACTTGGAAATTCCTAATTCTTCCATAGTCTCCCTCCAGAGGGCAATTTGGCAATTTTCAAAGTTTTAATAAAACATTCATACCCTTTAACAGCAATTCCTCTTCTAAGAACTTATACCAAGAAAACAATGAAGGAGGTACACGAAGATCCAAAAATATGGACATTTGTTAGAGTTTGGTTTATCATCATGAAAGATTGGAAACCACCTAGGTGTGGTTGTTTCCAATGTTTTCTAACCAATAACAGGAGATCGATGAATAAATATAGTACATTCCATACAACAACACATTAGAGCCACTTGAAATGATTCATTTAGCAATTGATTACCTGCTATGTGCTAGGCACTGTTGTAAATAGGATACATTAGTGAATAAAACAGACATTGTGGATCTCATTCTGGTTATGTGCCATAATTGTACTTATAAACATGAAAATATATTTAGCATATATTGTTAAATTAAAAAGGCAGGTTAGAATGTTAGTATTCTTATTAAGAAAAATAATAGCTAACACTTATATGGTATTTATTATGTGCCAAGAATTATGCTATTATATGCCAAACATCAAACATTTAATTTACATAAGAACCCAGTATGATCCAGTACTTGTTTAAAAATATTTCTTATATTTGTTACTATTTTGTTGATTAAGATGGGCACAAGTGTGATAACAAAGCAACTGTTTTCCTTCTCCCACATTTACTTCAAACCTACTTTCTGGATTTGTCCTTTTCCTGTGCCTGGATGAAGTCTCAGGCAGGTCTCAAAGCTTCTATGATCCCTTTCAGTCAGTTGGGCGGTCTTAATTCGATAATTCAGTCCAATCTGAACTTTTCCACTTAAAGGGAATCTTCTCCTCCAGGCCAACCTGCTGCGAACTTGGACTCCTGGAAAGCTTAGTAGTGCTGTCTTCCCTCTCATAGCGCCTCACCTTCCCTTCAGCTCCAACCCCATCCAAGGCAGGGCCCTTGGGATGGCAGTGGGGGAAGGGCAGTCTTCCCTGGCAGGCTCATCCAGATCGTTCATTGGCTCCTGCGTGTGTGGTAGATGCACCTTGCAGCCTCTTTCTCTGGCACATGCCTTTGCAGGTTGCTCCCAAAATTCACTGTTAAGGATGCTGTGTCTCTTCCAGGTGGAAGCTTCCAGTTCTCCCCTCCACCCACGGGGTTTCCAGCCATCTCCCTTACACTAACCCTATCCTTTGGGCCCTTTGCCCTCCCACTCAGGTATCCTCTTAAGTGGTCCCCTTTTTATTATTTTTTTCAATTTTGGCTGTGACCCACAACATGCGGGATCTTATTTCCCCCACCAGGTATCGAACCCGCGTCCCCAGCAGTGGAAGCTTGGAGTCTTAACCACTGGACCACCAGGAAAGTCCCTGTGGTCCCTTTTTTAAATAACTCAGGCTAGATCCCTCCTCGGATCCACATGGCCCTGGCAAAGCTCACACATCTTGGCCTGCCACCATGGCAGTGCAGCCCTTCTCTCTCCTTGCTGTCGTGTAGGTTTAGGTCCAGCCACAGTCTCTCATCTGCGGGCTTTTCTTGATAAAAGGCAGACACCAGTTCCCAAGCTCCAGAAGGACGTGTCTAGCTCTCTGAGTGGGTCTTGGAAGCCCCTCTCGCTTGGTTTCAGATGAGGGGATGTACTTCTCTCCCCGCTGGGAGGTGGGGTGGGACCCAGCCCACCAGCAAGGCCCTCCATGACATTTTCTCTCACTACTCTTCAACCCCTACTTTTTAGGCTGGTGGGGTGATTGCTCAATTCTGGCAGAACCTGTTTCATAATCTCTCAGTCTACCCTTGCCTAGGCATCACAGCACCTTAATTTGAATATTTAGGATGTGGGATTCTTGGGTACCTATTGTATTGTTATCCACCTGTAGGGCTTCAGCCAAAAGTAAGCAGAAAGAATCCCTTTTTAACATCCTGTTATGTACATATATAGCACATATTTGAACGTTTACTTCAAAATGCTATCAATTCTCTTCGGATCATGGAGTTATTTTCCTCTTTTTTGTTTATCTGTACTTTATACCTACTTTGAACATTGGAAGAAAAATGATTTTTTTCACAAATTTTATTGGAGTATAGTTGATTTACAATGTTGTATTAATTTCTTCTGTATGGCAAAGTGACTCAGTTTTACATATATATATTCTTTTTCTTTTTTTAAAAATTATTTATTTATTTAATTTATTTTTGGCTGCGTTGGGTCTTTGTTGCTGTGCTCAGGCATTCTCTAGTTGTGGCGAGCGGGGGCTACTCTTCATTGCGGTGTGCAGACGTCTCATTGTGGTGACTTCTCTTTGTTGCAGAGCACGGGCTTCAGTAGTTGTGGCGCACGGGCTCAGTAGTTGTGGCTCGCAGGCTCTAGAGTGCAGGCTCAGTAGTTGTGGTGCGTGGGCTTAGTTGCTCTGCAGCATGTGGGATCTTCCCGGACCAGGGCTCAAACCCGTGTCCCCTGCATTGGCAGGCAGATTCTTAACCACTGGCCACCAGGGAAGCCCTTCATATTTTTTTCCATTGTGGCTTGTCACAGGATATTTAATATAGTTCCCCGTGCTGTACAGTAGGACCTTGTTGTTTATCCATCCCATATGTAACAGTTTGCCTCTGCTAACCCCAGACTCCCACTGCTTCCCTCCTCTACCCCCTCTCTCCCTAGGTAACCACAAGTCTGGTCTCTATGTCTGTGAGTCTGTTTATATTTTGTAGATATGTTGATTTGTATTGTATTTTAGATTCCACATATAAGTGATATCATATGGTATTTGTCTTTCTCTGACTTCACTTACTATGATAATCTCTAGGTCCATCCATGTTGCTGCAAATGGCATTATTTCATTCTTTTTGATGCTGAGTAATATTCCATTGTATATATGTACCACATCTAGAAGAAAAATGATTCTTAAAAGGAAAATATTTTTCCACATGTAAAAAAAACAGAATCTGGACACAGACCTTACACCCTTCACAAAAAGGGTCACAGACCTAAATGTAAAGCACAAAACTGTTAACTCCTAGAAAATAACAGGAGAAAATCTAGATGACCTTGGGTGTGGTGATGACTTTTTAGATACAATACCAAAGGCATGATCCATGAAATAATTGATAAACTGGACTTTGTTAAAATTAAATCTTTCTGCCCTGCAAAAGACAAGGGTAAGAGAATGAGAAGACAAGCCATAGACTGGGAGAAAATATTTGCAAAAGACACATCTGATAAAAGACAGTTATCCAAAATATGCAAAGAACTCCTAAAACTCAACAATAAGAAAACAAACAACCCAATTTAAAAATGGGCCAAAGACTTTAACAGATACTGCACCAAAGAAGATATACAGATGATAAAAAAGATATGAAAAGATGCTCCATATCATATATCATCAGGAAAATGTAAATTAAAACAAAGATGTACCACTACACTCCTATTAGCATGGACAAAATCCAGAACACTGACAATACCAAATGCTAGTGAGGATATTGAGCTACAGAAACACTCAGTCATTGCTACTGGAAATGTAAAGTGGTACAGCAACTTCAGAAGACAGTTGGCAGCTTCTTACAAAACTAAATGTACTCTTGCCATACAATCCAGCAGTTGAGCTCCTTGATATTTACCCAAAGGAGCTGAAAACTTATGTCCACAAAAAACTTCACGCCGATGTTTATAGCAACTTTATTCATAACTGCCAAAACTTAGAAGCAACCAAGACGTCCTTCAATAGGTAAATGGGTAAATAAACTGTGATACAGCTAGACAGTGGAATATTATTCAGCGCTAAAAAGAAAGAAGTTCTCAACCTATGAAAAGACATGGAGGAAGTTTAAATGCATACTGCGAAGTGAAAGAAGCCAATCTGAAAAGGCTATGTATCCTATGATTCCAACCATAATACATTCTGGAAAAGGCAAAACTATGGAGACAGTAAAAAGATTGGTGGTTGGCAGGGTTTGGTGTTGGAGAAGGGCATTGATAGGCAGAGTGCAGAGGATTTTAAGGGCAGTGAAGAAACTCTCTATGATTCTATAATTATGGAGATATGTCATTATAAATTTGTCCAAACCCGTAGAACGTACAACACCAGAAGTAAACCCCAAGGTAAACCATGGGCTTTGGGTGATTATGATGTGTCAATGTAAGTTCATCAACTGTAACAAATGTACCACTCTGGAGGATGTTGATAATGGGGGAGGCTATGCATATGCCAGGGCAGGAGGTATGGGAAATCACTGTCACTTCCTCTCAATTTTGCAGTGAACCTAAAACTGCTCTAAAAACATAGTTTTTAAAAAAGGGAAAATATTCTTCCTGAAAAAAATATGTACACACATTTATTTTCTATTTTCTTCTTGAATCAGCTTTGGTTTTGGGTCTTCCTAGGAATGCATCCATTTCATCTAAGTTATCTAATTTACAGACATGCTGTTTCTCAAGTGTTTCTTTATAATTCCTTTAATTTCTGTAAGATTGGTAGCAATGTCCTATTTTATTCCTGATATGAGTAATTTGTGTCTTCTCTCTATATATATATATTTTTCTTGGTCAGTCGAGCTAAAATTTGTCTGTTTTCTTGATCTTTTCAAAGAACCAACTTTTTATTTCATTACTTTTCTTTATTGGTTTTCTATTTTATTTATTTCCATTTTAATCTTTATTATTTCTTTTCTTCTGCTTCATTTGGATTTAGTTTTCTCTTCTTTTTCTAGTTTCTTAAGGGAGAAGATTAGGTTATTGATTTGACATCTTTCTTCATTTCTAAAATAGGCATTAGCTATAAATTTTTCTCTTAGTACTGCTGTAGCTGCATCCCATAAGTTTTGGTACATTGAATTTTTGTTTTATGTATTTATTTTCCTACTTTTCTTATAAATTTCACTTTTAAGAGTGTTTAGTTGATCAGACTCAAATTAATGAAACTGGAGGCTATTCTATATTCAATCCACCCTGTAATGCCCTTTAGACAGTGTTCTACCTGGTCATGATATTTTGGCTGTTCAGTCTCCCCTTGGGATTGGTTTGAACAGTGAATGCTGTTTTACATATCCATTTGCTGCTTTAAATTGCTCTCAGGGCTTCAAAGGCCCTTCTGTTTACTGGTTCACATGGCTATAGCCAGCTACTTCTTCAAAACTTAAAATACAGGCAAATCTCCCCTATAACAAGAGCTTTAAAAACTTATTCTTTTATTTTACCCTTTTATTCTTTCAACAAAAATTTATAGAGCCCCTGTCATAAGCCAAATATTGAACCAATCCCTAGAGACACAAAAGTCTTAAGACAGTTTTGGGGGCTTCCCTGGTGGTGCAGTGGTTAAGAATCTGCCTGCCAATGCAAGGGACATGGGTTCAAGCCCTGGTCCAGGAAGATCCCTCATGTCGTGGAGCAACTAAGCCCGTGTGCCACAACTACTGAGCCTGAGCTCTAGAGCCCGCAAGCCACAACTATGAGCCCATGTGCCATAACTACTGAAGCCTGAGCTTGGGCCCGTGCTCTGCAACAAGAGAAGCCAGGACAATGAGAAGCCTGCGCACTGCAACAAAGAGTAGTCCCCGCTCACCGCAACTAGAGAAAGCCCGTGCACAGCAATGAAGACCCAACACAGCCAAAAATAAATACATAAATAAATAAATAAATTTATATATATATAAAAAGATGGTTTTGGGTTTGTGGCCCTGATGAACCTGTTTACTTCCGAACAAGATCTGACTTTATTTTTTAAACCTCAGTATAGTCCTCAAATATATGAGCACCAACATGTTGAAGACATATTTTTTTTTTTTGAGGACAGATTTAACAATACTAGATAAGGCATGTAACAAGTCAGTGGAAATGATCTTTGCCCCCTACATGTTTGCGAGCTAAATTAACTTCACATTGACTTAATTATAGGGAAATCTGGTCACACTTTTAACTAGATTATGAATTGGTTAGTTATTTGAGTCTCAGTTTCCTCAACTGCAAAATGAGTCTTGTACTAGTTAACTTGCAAGCGTCTTACAATTCTAATGGATTATATATAATTCTCCTATTGGAGTCCCCCAAGTGAATACCATTAATTAATTATGCAAAGATATATGTGCATTTACTATGTGCCAGGCACTGAGAGAGAAAACATGGTACCGACTGTCCTCATGAAACTCACTTAATAAGTGTCTGCTAATTGATTTATTATCTGACTAAAATAATAATAATAATAAAGATTTCTGTTCTTTAGACCCACTCACCTGTGGTCAATTAATCTTCAACAAAGGAGGCAAGAATATACAATGGGGAAAAGACAGTCTCTTCAGCAAGTGGTGTTGGGAAAGTTAGACAGCTGCATGTGAATCAAAGAAGTTAGAACATACACTCACTGCATACACAAAAATAAATTCCAAATGGCTTAAAAACTTAAATATAAGACATGACACCATAAAATTCCTAGAAGAGAATATAGGCAAAACATTCTCTGACATAAATTATACCAATGTTTTCTTAGATCAGTCTCCCAAGGCAATAGACATAAAAGCAAAAATAAACAAGTGGGACCTAATCAAACTTACAAGCTCTTGCACAGCAAAGGAAATCATAAACAAAACGAAGACAACATGCGGCCTGGGAGAAAATCCTTGCAAATGATGCGACCGACAAGGGCTTAATTTCCAAAATATACAAACAGCTCATACAACTCAATAACAATAAACACAAACAACCCAATCCAAAAATGGGCAGAAGACCTAAATAGACATTTCTCCAAAGAAGACATACAGATGGCCAATAGGCACATGAAAAGATGCTCAACATCACTAATTATTAGAGAAATGCAAATCAAAACTACAATGAGGTACCACCTCATACCAGTCAGAATGGCCACCATTAAAAAGTCTACAAAAGGGCTTCCCTGGTGGCGCAGTGGTTGAGAGTCTGCCTGCTGATTCAGGGGACATGGGTTTGTGCCCCGGTCCGGGAGGATCCCACGTGCCGCGGAGCGGCTGGGCCCGTGAGCCATGGCCACTGGGCCTGCGCGTGTGGAGCCTGTGCTCCGCAACAGGAGAGGCCACAACAGTGAGAGGTCCACGTACTGCAAAAAAAAAAAAGTCTACAAAAAACAAATGCTGGAGAGGGTTTGGAGAAAAGGGAACCCTCCTACACTGTTGGTGGGAATGAAAATTGGTGCAGCCACTATGGACAACAGTATGGAGGTTTCTCAAAAAAATAAAAAGAGAGTTGCCATATGATCCAGCAATCCCACTCCTGGGCATATATCTGGACAAAACTATAATTCGAAAAGATGTATGCACCCCTATGTTCATAGCAGCACTATTTACAATAACCAAGACATGGAAACAACCTAAAAGTCCATCGATAGATCAAGAAGATTAGGTATATATATACAATGGAATATTACTCAGCCATAAAAAAGAATGGAATAATGCCATTTGAAGCTACATGGATGGACCTAGAGATTATCATACTAAGTGAAGTAAGACAAAAAGAGAAAGACAAATACCATATGATATCACTTATATGTGGAATCGAAAATACAACACAAATGAACTTATCTATGAAACAAAAACTGACTCACAGACATAGAGAACAGACTTGTGGTTGCCAAGGGTGTGTTGTGGGGAAGAGTTGGAGTGGGAGTTTGGGGTTAGCAGATGCAAACTATTACATATAGGATGGATAAACAACAAGGTCCTATTGCACAGCACAGGGAACTATATTCAATATCCTGTGATAAACCATAATGGAAAAGAATATATTGATATATATGTATAAACGAATCACTTTGCTATATAGCAGAAACTATAACATTGTAAATCACACAACATTGTAAATCAACTATACTTCAATTAAAAAAAACTTTCTCTTCTTAAGGAAATCGTTATACTGTATAACTGGGGGCAGAAAAAAAAGGTAAACAACTAGGGCTCTCAAATTAACAAAAAAACGGTTTCATGAGAGAAATTCTAAAAGAATATGCTTTTTGGGAAACAAACCAAACAGTCTGAGCAAGATGATTCTGGAAATCCAGTTTGGAAACAATATCGCCAGTCCACACCTGGGTCTGTCCAGCCCTGTGCTAAATTCTCTAGCAGAGTCAAGTGCAAAAGAGGAGGGACAATCTTGCAGAACTTTCTGACTGCTTGGAAAACTAAGATATACTTGCAAGGCCCCCTACCTGAGAACTCATACAACAACTTTGTGCAAATTAGGAAAAAGCACTACTCCAGGCAGACAAATTACAAAATGGCATCAGGGCGACAAATCAGTTAAAGACACATTTCTTGAGAACACCTGAACGAGGGTGTGTGCAGACATATGGAGCATAGGCTGACTTCAGCTCCACTCACCCCCTAACTCTGTGTTGGGCACAGACCATACACCTGTGTGACAGCCCAGCTTATGGGGAGCAAGAAAATAATGGGTCTAAAGACACCAAGGAGATAATCATGTGAGTTAAATCATGACCCTTGTGAAAAAGAGGTTTTAAAAATTTCCAAATTTACCGGTCTTTTCAAACCAAGTAAGGTCCTTAGTCTAAACAGAAAGTTTCCTCTCATGGCCTTTAGAAAGATAGCTTAAAAAAAAAAAAAAAAAGCTGCATTATTCATACTAAGCCATTTGTCTAGAGATTATTGCCATATCAGCAACAAGAAACCCTGACAGTGTGAGGGTTAAATGTTTGAAAATTCTCTTCCACTGAAGGCTGATCTTGTTGCCTAGTGACTGCTGCGTCGCTTGCTGCTGTCACTCACCTTTTCTCCAGAGAGTTATCCCACACTCTCATAAGGAAGGTTATGATTGGACAAAGGTGACATCATAGCACAGAAAGGAATGGCATCTCTTTGTCAAGACAGCACCAATAAGATGACTCAAGAGTTGGTGGCCAAGTGTTTTGGTTCCTTTGTTTTTGTTTCTTTAATATAGAGCTAACAAATTTGCTGAAACATTTTCTTCTTTTCTTGCCGAGCCAATTTTGCAGGTGTTAGTAGTAGTGAATTTTTGCCCATAAAAATATTCCTAGACAGCATATGGATTATCTTCCCACCCATTTAATCAACACTATCCTTGCCAAAGCCTTTTCCCCCCCCTCAAGCACTTGGTCAGCACTTGAGAAGCTGAATAGATTACAGGCAGAAAATGACTACCCCAGAGCTCATTATCACACTACTGGTTGCAGAGTGGAATTTCATACAAGGCAGGTTCTTCTGGGTGCTTATCTGAGAAGTGCCTAAAGTGGTTCCAAAGCATCAGTTTCAAGGACAGCACTGTAATAAGCCTTCAGCGCACATACACAAGGCATCAAAAAAGTTTTTAAAAAACTAAAGTTGAAAGCACACCTACTTTTAAAATCAAGCAGTTGGAAAAATCTCACGCATTTTAGATAATAAACAAACATAAGCTCTTTGATTACTTTTAAAATTTACATCACACATGTTTGCCCTGCTTTGAAAATCAAGCCTGATAGTCTTTATTTTTTGTTTTGTTTGTTTATTTTTTGCCCTGACTTCAGCTACACATGTACTCTTGAATATTTCAGGCATTGAAGACATTAGCTATGTGATTGGAGTGTCCGTTGCAGGTTCATTATGCCAGGCTGCTATATTAAATCATCTGTTGAATGTGCTCTTTTCTTGGTAAAAATTGGGTATACAGCACAGTCACAGCTGGTATAATTGGATAATTGCTTCCAATTAACGCTCTATTTCGAAAGCTGCAACTCCATATAAAGCTTAGAGTTAAGCTGTAACAAAGGAAACCCCCAAGGGGAAACAGAAGAGAGTGAGAATTCCTTTCTGCAATTCTACTGGAAAGCAATTAGAGAGAGAGAGTACTAATAAATTATATATGGTCCTGCTTTTACCTGCACTGGTAAAGAACCTGTAGTGTGTCAGCTGAAATGTGTAAATACACCACTGCCTCTCCAAAGAGCTGGCTGCAAGCGTTTGAATGTTGCAATTTCTCATTTGAATAATCAACATTTTCCTTAAAGTGAATTCAAGCTGACTATACATTTCCTGGGGAGAATTCATCTAAAAGAAGGGAGAGATAGTATTTACACAGAATCAAGTTACAAGGAAATATTTAGTCTCAGAATTATCATCAAACACTGATTTTCAGGAAAAACCAATTTCATTTGTAATACAATTTCCTTTAAGAATTCAGATTGGTGTGTAAGTGAAAGCAGAAAGTGGGTGGGAGTTCTTTTAAATGAAATCTTAATAGATGTGAGGGGCAAATTCTGCTGCAACATGGTTCTTGCTCATTTGACTAGAAAGATACCAAACATCTCGGTTCTTAAAGTGTTTACTTGGTAACAGTGAATTAGGCTCTTGTAGAACTGACAGTGCTATAATTTGATCAAGATTCAGTTTTATATTTACTTTTACTCTACTTATTAAGAGATTTAATACTGTAAACAAGATCTTAAGGGAATGCTTGAATTACTTAATGAAACCTCTCAGATAGGCTAATTATAAAATTATTCCTCTCTATTCCCTTAATGCCATAAAAAACTTGGGTGGCTTAGATCCAATTATATTTAAAAGTAATAATGATGTATTTTAATAGACTTTGCAGTAATGTAGCCTTATAATAATGAGAAGAGGTAAGATTTTCACCCTATGAAACAACTTGTTAATAAGATACAGTAATATATGTGCCAGTTTAGAGAAACACCACTACTATCTTTTTTTTTTTTTTCACCGCTACTATCTTAACTTCCTAGATTTACATACATTTCTTGGTTTTGGAGTTATTTTGGCTTGAAGGGTAACTGTAACAGGTGATCATGTAGAGGATGCCCTGTTTTGTCAGAAGGTATTTAATTAAGATTTTGGATTTAAGCTTTGCTATGGACAATCTCTAAATCTCAAGGTGTGGTAGCGACCCTTAGAAAAATATCAATAATTTGATTACATTAGGCGCAGATCTGGGATTCTAAGTTCTTACTGTGGTGGCCACAGAACTCTGCAAGACATGGCCCCTGGTACCTGAATACTTCACAGGCCTCAGCTCCTACCAGTCTTTCCTTTGCTCTGGATGCTCCAGGCAAATAGCCATTCCTCTTGCTAATGCTGTAAAAACATTAAGTAGCTGCAGCCTCTACTTTAGCCTTCACTGTTCCCTTCCTCTGGGTATTTGTGTACGTTGCTCCCGCACATCATTCTAATCCCTGCTCAGAGACACCTAGGTAAGAGGTCCTCCCCATCTAAAACAGCAACTGTTGGGCTGTACCCCGCAGGCCTGCAAGCCCTGTACTTGCCTAGTTTCAAGATCGGAGAAAGAGCCTGGAGTCAGCAACAGAGACATCTATGGTTTAATGGATTGAGGAGCTTACACGTCTGAAACAAGGTCCTGGAGCAACGCCCCACCGTGTGCAGCAGACAGTTGGCAGGACATGGCGGCAGTCTCCGCTCTTGGTGGGAGGGGGAGGTTACCAGTTATAGGGGAAATGACATCATGTTGGCTCATTGGTTACTAGGGAAACTAGCAGAGGGGGATGCCCCTCATCACCCCTTTGATAAGTTATCCCAGTGGAGACGGTCTGATCTAAAGTTAGAACAATCACTAGCTGGGCCCGGGGCGAGTATGTAGGAAGACCAGTCATGTGACTAGGATATAGGTGAAGAACACACTGCTTGAGCAGGGGATGTGCAGAGAGCAAGAGAACAGCCATCTTGGGTGGCCTGACCACACAGCAGCTGTCACCTCTCCTCTTCCTCCCCTGTTTTTCTTCATAGCACTACCATTTCCGGTATTCTGTTTCAAATTTTTATTTTGCCAGTCTCCTCCCACTAGAATGTAAGCTCCATGAGGGCAGAGACTTTCATCTGTTTTGCTCACTGCAGATCCACGAGGGCCTCGGCAAAAATTTGTTGAATAAATGAATAAAACGCCAATCATTCTTCTTGTGCTTGGTTGGTCCTATAAACTAGAGGCAGAAAAGCCGGGTAGTTAAAGCACAAATTTAGGAACCAGGCTTGGTTTTTTTTAACCATCTACTAGATGGTGTAACCATTGGCAATTTAAGCTCCTTGAGTGTGGATTTCTTTGTCTATAAATAACATTTACCTCATTAACCTCAAAGAGTTGATGTGAGGATTAAATGAAATAACAAACAATATCTAAATGCTTGGCTTAGTACTTGCCATGCCTGTCAAGTAGAAAACACTCATTAAGTAGTAGTTATAGCATTCCAGATAATACCCTTCATAGATGACTAAATCAGATTCAGGTAGTTCTTAATTTAATTAAAATTAAAAAGCCATTGAACTCCCAGCAACTGATTTTCCACACCCACCCAACCCTCCTCAGAGAATATTTCTTTCTCTCCGATCCATCTCATACTTTGTATGGGAACCATCCATCTGACTTGAGGTGACTTTATTCAACTCTCAGCTCTGAAAGTAATAGAATCTGTTGAATGTATTTCAGCTTCTCATCTGTTCCTTACTAACAAATTTTTATTAACTCCTTTACTCTGCAGTTCAAATAGGACAACTTATTTTTGGTTTGCTAAAACGAGTTAGGTCAAGGAGCTTTTCTCCCCAATGTCTGTGTATGTGTTTTAGCTCTCACTCCACCCACCCTGCCCACACCTCTATCTTGGACTTCTTACCTCCAGAACTGTGAGAAAATAAATGTATGTTTCTTAAGCCATCCAGTCAGTGGCAGTTTATTGTAGCAAACAGCCCTAATAGACTAGTACACTGGGCTATATAATAAGTGTATGTTTAACTTTATAAGAAACTGCCAAACTGTTTTTCAAAGTGTCTGTGTTACTTTATATTCCCACCAGCAACCATGAGATTTATAATTGCTTCACATTTTAAAATTCACTTGTATTGTCAATCCTTCTAATTTTAGACAGTCTATTGGATGTGTAGTAGTATCTCATTGGGGTTTTAGTATGCGTTTCTCTGATGACTAATGATGTTGAGCAACTTTCTGTGGTCTATCTGCTATTCATATATATCTTGCTATTTTTCTGCTATTCATATATATTTTGGGTTAACAGTCTGTTCAAATCTTTACCTGTTTTTTACTCGGTTTATGTCTCTTTAATATTGACTTGTAGGAGTATTTTTAGTATTCTGAATACAATCCTTTGTCAGATATACATGTTGTGAATATTTTCTCCCAGTATGTTGTTTGCTCTTTCTTTCTTTTTTTTTTTTTTTTTTCGGTACGTGGGCCTCTCACTGTTGTGGCCTCTCCCGTTGCGGAGCACAGGCTCCGGACGCGCAGGCTCAGCGGCCATGGCTCACGGGCCCAGCCGCTCCGCGGTATGTGGGATCTTCCCGGACCGGGGCACGAACCCACTCTTTCATTTTCTTAATGGTGTCTTTCAGAGAGCAAGAGTTTTTAATTTTGATGAGGATCAGTTTATAAATTTTTTTCTCTTATGGTTTGTGTTTCGTGTGTTTTATCTAAGAAATCTTTGCTTGCTCTGAAGTCAAAAAGGTTTTCCTCTGTGTTTTCTTCTAAAAGTTTTACACTGTTAGCTTTAACATTTAGGTCAATGACATTGATTTTAAATAAATTTTCATGTATGGTGAGAGATAAGTCAAGATTCATCATTTTCCACATGTATATACGATTGTCCAGCACCATTAAAAAAAAAATTATCCCTAGTTCTTTGAATTAACTTGGCACCTTTGTCAAAAATCAACTGCTCATATATGTGTGGATTTTCTTTCTGGACTATTCTGTTTCATTGAAATATATGTATTAAACCATACTGTGTTTATTATAACTTTATAGTGAAATTTGAAATCAGGTAGTATAAGCCATTCAACTCTTGTTTAAAAATGCTATGGGTTATTCTAAGTCATTTGCATTTCCATATAAATTTTAGAATCAGCATGCCAATTTCCTCAAAAGAACCTGCTAGATTTTGATTGGGACTGAATTGAATGTGTAGATAAATTTGGAGAGAATTGACATCTTAACAATATTTAAGTCTTTGGATCCATGAACACAGTGTATCTGTCCATTTATTTAGATGTTCTTAAGTTCTCTCAGCTAGGGTTTATACTTTTCATTGCACAGGTCTTGCACGTTTTGTTAAATTTTCTCCTTTGTATTTCATTTCTTGCATACTAATGTAAATTGTATTTTAAAATATTTCATCTTCCAGAAGTTTGCTGCTACTATATTGGAGTACAATAGATTTTTATAAATCATTCGACCTAGTATCCTGTGGCCTTGTTAAATTTATTAGTTCTAGTAGCCTTTTGTAGATTTCTTAGGATTTTTTATATACACAATCATGTTGTCTGTAAATAAAGGTGACTTTATTTCTACCTTTCCAAGCTCTATGCCCTTTAGTTATCCCACCCTGCCCCTCCTCCCTCTATTTTATTTTTTGGCCTTACCAAAGTGGTGAGGAGGCCCAGTAAAATATAGAAGTAATGAGAGGGGACACCCTTGGCTTATTCATAATTAAAGGGGAAGTGGTCAGCCTCTCACCATTCAATACGATGTTTGCTGTAGATTTTTCAGAGATGCCTTTTATCAGGCAGAAGAATGTCAAGAACTGTGAAGGATGGGAGCTTTTACAGTACTTTCAAGCTAACAAGCTTACCTGCTACAGTTTCATGGATGCTGGCAGAAAACATGAGACTCCTGGGTCAGAGACAAAGAAATTTATTACTTACAGTACAGCAAGCAACATGAGCTTCAGTCACTTTGGATTTCAGTTTTCCCATGGGGCTGTGCAGAGCAGCCCAGGTGGATGCTGCTTAGGAAACCCTAATATTTTATAAAGGCTGCAAGCAAATGTGTCTGACCTTTGCCCCAAAGTGAGCCATTCTCTTTATTATGCTGGACCGCTAACAAACCTGTCCTCTACTCTGAAGGTAGACACTATATCCATCTTCCACAGTCATCCACTATAAAAATATCCTTGAAAATATAGTTTTGAAGAAAAGATTGTCAGTGCCTCTGTTTGCAAGACATGGGCAAGTGTGAGACACCTTACTTCACCTCTATTAGGATGATTTAGGATTACTATTATGAGAGAGAGAGGGAGAAAGGAAGAAAAGAACAAGTGTTGGAGGGGATATGGAAAAATTGGACCATTTGAGCATTGCTGTGGGAATGTAAAAGGGTACAGCTGCTGTAGAAAACAGTATCATGGTTCCACAAAAAAACTGAACACAGAATTATATCATCTGGTAATTCTACTTCTAGGTATATACCCATCAAAATTGAAAGTAGGTATTTAAACAGATACTTGTGCACCAGTGTTCACAGCAGCATTATGCATAAGACCCAACAGGTAGAAACAACTCAAATGTTCATCAACAGATGAACAGGTAAACAAAATATGGTATGCATTATGGTATGTATATACATTGTATGTATATTATATTATATATTATTTATGGTAAGTTTATAGTGATACAAGCCTACCTCAACAAACAAACAAAAAATCTCATATAACCTAAACTTACACCTAAAGGAACTAGAAAAAGAACAAACAAAACCTAAAGTTAGAAGAAAAGAAGTAATAAAGATCATAGCACAAATAAGTGAAATAGAGACTAAAAGACAATAGAAAAGATGAAGAAAACTAAGATCTGGTTCTTTGAAAAGATAAACAAAATAGATAAACTTTTAGCCAGACTTGTCAAGAAAAAAAGAGAACAGTCTCAAATAAATAAAATCAGAAATGAAAGGGAACTTACAACTGACACCACAGAAATATAAAGCATCATAAGCGATTACTATGAACAATTATACCAATAAAATGGACAACCTAGAAGAAATGAACAGATTCCTAGAAATGCGTAACCTCCCAAGACTGAATCTGGAAGAAATAGAAAATATGAACAGACTGATTATCACTAATGAAAGTGAATCAATAATTTAAACACTCCCAACAAGCAAACGTCCAGGACGTTTCAGATGGCTTCACAGGTGAATTCTACCAAATATTTAAAGGAGTTAACACCTATCCTTGTCAAACTATTCCAAAATATTGAAGAGAAAGGAATGCTTCCAAACTCATTCTTTGAGGCCAACATCACTCTGATACCAAAACCAGACAAAGGTACTACAAAAAAAGAAAATTACAGGCCAACACAGGAACATAAATTCAAAAATCCTCAACAAAGTATTAACAAACTGAACTCAACAATACATTAACAGGATCCTACACCATGATCAAGTGGAATTTATCCCAGGAATGAAAGGATGGTTCAATATCTCAAATCAATCAATGTGATACACCATATTAACAAATTGAAGAATAAAAATTATATGATCATCTCAATAGATGCAGAAAACTTTTGACAAAATTCAATATCATTTATGATAAAAACTCTCAGTGAAGTGGGTGCAGAAGGAACATAACTGAACATATGACTTTTATTAAGTCATATATGACAAACCTACAGCCAACACTTACAACTACATCAAAAAGAATTAAGTACCTAGGAATAAATCTAACTAAGGAGGTAAAAGACCTGTACTGGGAGAACTATGAGACATTGATGAAAGAAACTGAACATAACACAAACAAATATTCCATGCTCATGGACTGGAAGAATTAATATTGCTAAAATGACTGGATTCCCCAGGCAATTTTTCAGATTCTATCAAAATACCAATGCATTTTTCTCAGAACTAAAACAAGTACTTTGAACTGAAACACAAAAGACCCTGTATTACCAAAATAATCTTGAGAAAGAAGAACAAATCTGGAAGTATTATGCTATTTGATTTCAAGGTATACTACAAAGTTACAGTAAATAAAACAGTATAGTACTGGCACAAAAACAGACATATACATCAGTGGAAGAGAACAGAGAGACCAGAAATAAACCCATGCTTATAATATCAATTAATCTATGACAAAGAATCGAGAACACACAATGGGGAAAAGACAGCCTCTTCAATAAATGGTGCTGGGAAAACTGGGCAGCTACATACAAAAGAATCAAACTGGACTACTTTCTCACACGATATACAAAGATAAACTCAAAATGGATTAAAGACTTAAATGTAAGACCGGAAGCCATAAAATTCTTAGAAGAAAACTTAGTAATATGCTCTTTGACATTTGTCTTAGCAATATTCTTCCCCTCAGGCAAGGGAAATAAGCACAAAAATAAACAAAAGGGACTACATCAAACTAAAAAGCTTTTGCACAGTGAAGAAACTATTAACAAATGAGAAAACAGCCTTTTGAATAGAAGAAAATATTTGCAGATGATATAACTGATAAGGGATTACTATCCAAAATGTAGAGGACTCATACAAGTCAACATCAAAAAAACAAACAACCTGATTGAAAAATGGGTAGAGGACCTGAATAGACATTTTCCCAAAGAAGACATACAGATGGCAACAGACACATGAAAAGGTGCTCAACATCAATATCATAATGGAAATGCAAATCAAAACCACAGAGAGATACCACCTTACACCTGTCAGAAAAGCTACTATCAAAAAGACAATAAATGACAGGTGTTGGGAAGGATGTAGATGAAAGGAACCCTTGTGCTATTTGTGGGCATGTAAATTGGTACAGCCAATATGGAAAACAGTATGGAGATTCCTCAAAATATTAAAACTAGAACTACCATGATCCAGCATTTCCACTTCTGGGTATCTGAAGAAAACAAAAACACGAATTCAAAAACATATATTAATCTCTATTTTCATTGCAGCATTATTTAAAATAGCCAAGATATGGAAGCAACCTAAGTGTCCACTGATAGATGAATAAAGATGTGGAATATATACATACATACACACACACACACATAAATATCTACCTATCTATCTATATATGCCATAAAAAATGAAATCTTGCAGCCTGTAACAATATGGGTGGACCTAAAGTGTATTATGCCAAATGAAATAAGCCAAAGACAAATACAGTATGATTTCACTTACATGTGGAATCTAAAAATCAAAACAAATGTAACAAAACAGAAACAGATTCATAGATACATATATAGAACAAACTGGTTGTTGCCAGAGGGGAGGTGGGATGGAATAAATGAGTGAAATAGGTGAGGGAGATTAAGAGGTACAAACTTTAGTTGTAAAATAAGTAAGTCACAGGGATGTAATGTACAGCATAGGGAATATAGTAATATCGTAATAACTTTGTATGGTGACAGATGGTAACTAGACTTATCGTGGTAATCATTTTGTAATGTATAAAAATATTGAATCACCATGCTATGCTGTACACTTGAAACTAATATAGTATTGTAAGTCAATTATACTTCAGAAAAATTTGTTCATTTCATCTAAGTTGAATGTATTGGCTTAACGGTCTTAATAGTACTCTTTTATTATCCTTTTAATACCTGTAGGATCTGTCCTTATGTCTCATTTCATTTCTGATTTTGCTAATTTGTGTCCTCTTTATTTTTCCCCATTAATTAATCTGGCTAGAATTGTATCACTCTTATTGACTGCGTCAAAAATATTTCATATATTTTGCCCAGTTTTCTGGTTGTTTACAGAGGAGCTTAAATCTGACCTTGTTACTTCATTATGGCTGCAAGTCAAAGTGTCAGGGTGAAACAACGAGGACCTATTGTATAGCACAGGGAACTGTATTCAAAATATTGTAATAACCTATAATGGAAAAGAATCTGAAAAGTGTGTGTATATATATATATACATTCAGTTATATACATATAATTGAATCTCTTTACTATACACCTGAAACATTGTAAATCAACTATATTCCAATACAAAAAAAAAGGGGGGGAGAAAACCAAGTCATGGAATAAAATTGGGGGAAAAAACCCATAAACAAAGTGTTAGGGTGATTTCTTAAACCACATACACCTTCATCGGCTTCCCTAGGTGCTTAAAATAAAAGCCCAAATCTTCAATTTGACTCACGTGGCTTTGCAAAGTTTGGCCCCAGCTCTTTTGCTTTGTAAGACTAGCCTGTTACTTCACTGAAAATCTCATGTTTCCTCCAATCACAGGGCTCTTAGTGAATGCTATTATCCTTGCCCAGAAGAATTTGCCATGCTTTCATTCCCAAATTACCTGCTTCTTTCAGATTTCAGCTTAAATTACATTCCTCAGGGTAACCTCCCCTGAAACCCCAGATTAAATGTTATATATTTTGAGAGCTCCTTATTTTCTTCTTTCATGGCAATCACCACAATTCACAATTGTGTTTACATTTTTGAGAGGGATTGTCTATTTTTCTTCTTAGTGTGTATTGTATGTCCAACACTTAAAACCCAGTGCTTGGGATTAAGCACTGAAATACTTCAGTGAAAAGATGTTCAGTTCACAAAGGGTGTGCAACTTCTTGTCAATTCGTCTCAATGTACAGGATTATCATATGAATTTAGTTCCACGGCAGAGCACTTTATTTAGCCTCGCTTAAAACACCAAGTCCTAACCACTGGACCACCAGGGAATTCCCGACTGCAGAGTACTTTAATCTGGCTGCAGTCTCTATTTCAAATTCTCAACCAGCAGATAGCAATTTTGCTTCAGGTTCTTAAATCTCCCCTAAATTAATAATTTTTACAATCTTTCTTTCCTGCACAACTCCTAGTTTCCTCTATTATTAAAATTTCCCAACAAGGTGGACTTGTTAAGTATTTACTTGAACCAAAACCTCACGGTTAAGGAAAATCTATAATGGAAGGAAATCCACCTAAACAGAATTTCTGTGTAAGAATCACTTTCAGTTAAGAGGGGATTGTTGTTTATCCACTATATTATGAGGTACATAACTTGCCCTGAAGTTCACTGAAGAGTGTTTCTAGTTTTCCAACAATCTTTGGAACACAAACTATCCTTAAATATAAGTTATATTCTCTGTGTAGCACATGGCTATTTTAATTTAGAGGATGAGAGCGTCTAAACATTCCTCTACTTAAAATTTCATGGAGCATATTAATATGGCTATTTCTAAGATTAGTAATTATTTTCATTCTTAAAGATTCTCAACACTTTTATATCTAAATTTTTGTATTTTGCTAGCTTCATTTCCCCCCCCCCAAAAAACGAAAAAACAAAGATCCATGTCCTGAAATTCTTGAGGAAAAGACTAAACATGTTTTAACCTATATTTTAATATTTTTCTAAAAATGGTGTATAAAAATTATACTAGCTCAGAACTTGTATGAGCGAGAAAGTGGTGAATCTAATAGTGAGAATAAGATTCTCTTTAAAGGGACAAATACATGAATCCCAAATGGCTATTTTTAAATGAATCTGGATTTCAAAGGGAGTTTAAAATCAATATGGCTGTCTCACCAACTCATTTTGAATACACAACTCTAGGTAGATACTACCGTTTAAATGACCAGCACAGAACTTCAAAGAAGTGACAGGGGAAATTAAAATCAAAGTATTGGTTGTAGATTATTCCATTTTACAATGGATGCCCAATTTTTAACAGGTGGTTATTATGGGTATTTTTGAAGTAAAACTACTGTACAGTTGACCCTTGAGTAAGGTGGGTTTGAACTTCGAGAGTCTACTCATACTTGGATATTTTTCAATAGTAAGTACTACAATACTACACAGTCCACAGTTGGTTGAATCTGCCTTTACGGAGGAACTGAAGATACAGAGGGCTGACTATAAGTTATATGTGAATTAACCTCCACATTGTTCAAGGGTCAACTGTATTTAGAAATAGTCTTTTTTTTTGGCCGTGCCGTGTGGCTTGTGGGATCTTAGTTCCCTGACCAGGCACTGAACCCAGGCCCTCAGCAGTGAGAGTGCACAGTCCTAGCCACTGGACCACCAGGGAATTCTCAGAAATAACCTTAATAATTACATATTCTACTCAATTTTTCTTAGTTATATTTCAAAATATCTCATTATATATACGAACAGGAAAAGTTCAACTTCAGGAAGAGAATAATGTAATTCACACTATTTTAGCTTTCAATGATTAAGATGACATATAAAAACCAGGAAAAAGGATACTTTCAAAAAATAGCCTTTAAAAAATTCTGAAATTAAAACTTTTATTCTTCATCTGCATGACTCCAACTTTGTAACACTGGAATAGAAAGAGTGTGTCAGTGTAGGAGTATGAACCACCTACATCTATACTACCAACCCCCAAAGGAGAGAGAAAGTACAAGTATGTTATAAAACAAGGTTTATTCTGTAATACTTTATCATAATGAATTTCATCTCTTTGGTAAAAATAAACTTTATAAACAATTTAATAATCAGAGATTAGATACAAAAACTAAACATTTGTTAAGTTGTTTTTAATATGAGCAAAGACTGGCAACTGAGAAGTGGTTCACTTGGACTGGTCATCTACTTACTGGCAATTATAACTCAAACTCGGTAATTTTTATGCTACATTAGAAAAGAGGATAACGACAGTTTAATAACTCAAATTTCTTGAATCAGAAAGCATTCTTTCACTTAAAAATAAATAATAGTTACAATGAATTGGCAATTATACATTTTTATACACTATATAATGGCAACATAATACTTTAAAATTAAGCACTTAGTTTAATAAGAAATGTACAATTTTAAAAACAAGTTTTGACAATGGCACTGGCAGTTAGATGCAAAAAATGTGCTTTTAAAAAAATGGCAGGTATAACATTAAAATACTCTACTTTGTCTTTCAATAAATATTTTGACTACATCATTAACATACTAAAGCAAACTTTAAATCAAAGCTTATATAACATTTCAAACTAACAAAAAACTATAAAATATATGTAAACTAGAAAGCCTCAAAGTTTCTTAATTAAATGCTATGGTCTTCACAAAAGGTTGTTAAGTTACTGTAGTATTTAAGACAATAGTCTTCACAGCTTTGTGAAGTATTCACACCTGTTGCTTTAATTGCTGGGAAAGGCCTCCTGGTCTACGAAGACACACACATTCCCCCCTTAAAACTTTCTCTAGTTTTGAATTCATGCTAACATATATTTAACTGACGACCCAGTATGACACTTTACATAATGCCTCAGAAAGTAGCAAAAGAAAAAATATATATATTCTAAACTTTACTATATACAAAGGAATCTGAATTAAGAGAAGTCACTGGTTACAAGGAGGACATGAAAGGCTCAAAGGTGGAAAAAAGGAGGTGATCCACCAATATTAGCTTCTCCATGTAATACTTTCTTTCTCTGAATTTGAAAAGTAAAATAAAACATGAACTTAGTAATATATTGCACAAATAAATTTCAAAAATACATATTCATGAAACACTGATTCTATTTGGGATGTGAAAGATGAAGATTAACTGTTAAAACTTCTACTAGGGATCTATTATAAACTGGAATTGGTTTTAACAATTTATATTGATGCAAGGCAAATTATATGTTAGTTTAAGTCACAGTTTTAAAATATAAAATCTCTCCAGGATTGCCAAGTTGTTTTTATTATAGTAAAATTTGCTAGTAATATATTCTTAGAAATACAATTTCCAGTCCATAGGACTTGAAATGACTTTCCTTAACTGGGTGGTTATTAGCTATGTTTTTATCTCAACAAACCTGAGGAATGGGATGTCTATGGAAGTATTAATGGCGGACCATAATTAAAAAGGTTCTTCACCCTAAAAATAACTGCCTTGGTAAATCAGCACATGGGAAGTGATGCACTGAATTCTACATAAGAATTCAATATAAAATATCCTATAACTTCTTCTTGTTAGGTTTTAGTGTGAAAGTTTATTGACCTTGCTAGTGATGAATAGAACTTTTAACTTTTAAATTTGTGGGAAGAGTACAATGAAGAGGGAGAGAAAATCAAGTTTAAAGAGTTATTGTTATTTACATTAAGACAAAAATAACTTTGAAGATCTCTATTTGAACTGGGAAGGACTTTCCCCCTCATCTTATTTTCCTTTACTTCACAAATACTAATTATCCAATGGACTGGAACCAGACAGAACATTTGCGGTACAGAATTTCAGCTGAACAAGATAAACTGGAACCAGATCATTAAAACACTGTTAATAAGGTCTATACAGAGGGCCACAGTAAATAGCTTAAAAACATTTTGTTATTAAAATGATTTTTATAATCTTGGTACTACTTATACCATGGTAAAAACAATTTTTGGTGTTATAGGCACTGTCTACAGTAAAAGATGTTAACTTGGGTTAGCCATGTTCTGTAGCAGATGTGACATATACAAAGAACAAAAAAATCCAATACCTCATCCTGCACACTTATTCATTATCAACAAATTGAAAGATTACTATTTTTCAACAGCACCGATTCTATAAATGTGGCTATCCAGGTTCAATTACAATTAACATGGGAACAGGACAGGTAATATTAATGTTGTTATCCCTGGCTTAAAGTCTTGCCAACTGAAAAAGACGTTTTCATTATGCTTCCCGTTTCAGTTTTGCCCAAATAAACTCTACAAGTTAAAAATATTTGTTTTAAAAAAAATCCAAGAAAATGCTTTATTGTCATAGAAGTAGCTGAAAGTAACAAACCAAAATCGTGAGCTTATGTGTGTATGTACGTATATGTCTGTATGTATATGTATATATGAAATTATCAGAAAATGAAAACAAGGTCATTGTCCATGAAACAGGATGTAGCATGAGATAAGACTGAACTTTTGGAAAGTTGCTTCTGCCGTTGTAAAAAAATATATAGTGAATAAGTTGAGTTTTATTAGTATCCCTTGTTCCTTTTGAATGATATAGTCACATTATATAAATGATATGAAAAAATGTATCATACAAGCAGATTTGTTCAAATACTGAAAAAGGCCTTGGTCAATACACATTTCGAACAGTAACAAAATCTTTTAGCATGGATTTAATGGCACATAATAGGTATTATACTGCCTCCTCAAAAGGATGTATTATATGAGATTTAATTTTATACGAATTTTGAAATCCACGAAGGCATTTTGTCTCTATAGTTTTGTTAAATCCTTTACCTTAACTGGGTGCACATACAAATTTAATTCATACAAAGTTTGGGCAGAATTTTTTTCCTAAATGATCTACCTTTATTTATGATAACATAAGTAATACGTATTCAAAATGTTTATATTAGATTACACTCCATTCGTACTACAAGATTCTCAGAATGCAGGACATTTAACAAGCAAATGAAAGATGCTCTTATTGCAGAAGTGTGCCAAAATGGGTGTTAACTTCCTAATACACTCTATGGCTATATCCTCTCATTGGATAGTTTCTCCTCAACAAAGACAGTGGCTAAAATTTAAACAATGGTTGCAAAGCACTTTGGGAAAGAAGAAATGGCTCCAATAAATGCTATGCAATATCTGGGAAGTTAAAAAATTTCAAAGATAATATGGTAATAGGAATTACAGGGTTCTTAAATGAAACTACATCACAAAATTGCCTTTTCTAAATCTTAGAATTTTTGCTGTGCTGCCTATGTATCCAAAAGGAACTTTCTAGACATCTAGGATCTTTTCCAATTTATATTCAACTTTGTTCACGTGTCAACAAAAAATAATTAAAAACAAAAACTAAGACAAAATAAAAAATTGAAATCTCATCCTACTGGATTGCATTGTGTCAAGAGAGGAGTATGTGAGAAAGAAAGCAGCAAAATTTTTAGCTGGATCAGCAACTATAATTAATTACAGATTGGAAGAGAAAATGAAAAAAATATGTTACAGAGTTGCCAATTCATATATTTGGACACATTAATAGAATAAAAGATTTTCCCTACAAGTTTAAGACAGAGGCTGGGGATTTTTTTTACATAATATTTCCAAATCTTATCACACTTATCACAGAAATTATGCTTTTAGGACTTCACATCATATTTATGATTGGGCATGATCCTAACAGCAATTATTTAATAAAAATTTAAAAAACAAAAATGTTTAGAAATAAACAGGTAATTAGCACCCCTCCCCCACCCTGAAACAAAAGAAGTCCATTATGGCTTTGATATCCCTTGTAAAGAATTAAGTAGAAGAGTATTGCCACATTTAAAAATAATTTCACACTAATAAGTATTTCTATTTTTTCCGCTGCTTTTGATTTTGTGTCTTTGCAGTACTTATTAGGGAACCTAGACATGTACGAATTCCAGCAAGGTGGAGCAGAGATCCAGCTGCCTCTTTGAGCTCCTCATCAATTTCTTGACACGACTGTTTTCGCATCTTTTTGTCTGGCTGCCCTTTTTCAGAGGTATCTGCACAAGCCTGTGATGCATAGCCACTGTCTCCAAGAGGATCATCTTCATAATCAACGTCTGTATCTTCTTCACTGTGAAATCCTTCACTGCCATCACTTCCTACATGGCTACTCTTTGGGATAAATTCATATACCTCATCCACAGAAGACAGGGAAGACACACTAGACCTGGATGCACAACGCTGTGCTGTCATGCTACTTGCACTGTAATTGTGGTCTTCTTTTGGATCAATGCTGGTGGCTAAAGAATCACTCTCGTGTAATCGCATAGCACTGGAATGATTAAATGCATTGCTATAACTCCTTTTTTTTTGCACTGCTGTTTTAAGAGGAAGAGGCTTCTCACCTGTGGAAAATAAAGCTTCCATCAATAAATCAAATGCATTTGATTGCAGAAACAAGCCATTTAAAACTACTACATCACTCCTGAATAAGTGCTTTAGATTGGTAATGTTTTGTGGATTTTAAAATTTTATGCAGACCATATCATCCTGTAGGTATTAATGTGAAACATTTTTAAACCACTTAATGGTATGTCTTGACCTTTCCATGGACAATATAATTACTTTGAGCTGCTTGCACAGAATGCCTCAATATCAATGTGCCATTGGTTAGCTAACCATTTACTTATTGATATTTAGGTTGTTGCCAGTTTTCCACTATTACAAATAATACTGCAATGAAAATCCATCCACAAGCCTTTTTCTTACACATACGCAATATTTTTCTAGGAGAGGTAACAAGAAATACAATTAATAAGTAAAAGAATATACACATTTTAAGTTTTAATTGGTATTTCCAAACTGCCTTCCAAAATGGTTGTACCAATTTATATTCTACAGTGTATGACAATACCCATTTCCTATACTTAACCCCTAATATTATCAATCATTTTAATTTTTCATGATCTCATGGACAAAAAGATAGTATCTCAATATCGTTTCATTTTGTATCTCCCCGATTTCTAGAGAAGCCGCATCTTTTCAAACGTGTGTTGTCCATCTATATATTTCCTCCTCTGAGGCCCACCTATTCATATATTTTGCTGACTTTTCTGTTGAACTGTTTCCTTATTTCTTACTTATAAAATCTTTTTTATATACACATGTATACTCAATATTATTCCTTTGTCTGTATATAAAGTGAAGAAATATATTGTCCCAGTGTTATGCTTAAAGATATCTGCTGTTGTCAGAACTCTAAAATTTTGATGTTTAATTAAATTTACACCGCTTTTATGGATTTCGCATTTTGTATCTCACCTCAAAAAAGGCTTTTTCCATTTCAAGGTTATAAACATACTTTTCTATGTTTTCTTATTCATAGCTTTCATTTTTACTTTTAAATTTTCAAGCTTAATTTCTAGGTATGCTATTTATTTCTTCATTTCTTGGTCAATGTAACAAGATCTATCACAGCATTAACCTCGATCTCTCAACTGCTCACATAAATTAAAAGAAATATAATAAAACAGAAACTAAGTTATTCAGATGAAAACACAATCTAGTTAGAAAGAAGTAATTCTGCCTGCAACACTGTAATATTTTGCATCCTAAATGACATTTGAGGGACTTCCCTGGTTAAGACTCCGTGCTCCCAATGCAGGGGGCCCGGGTTCTATCTCTGGTCAGGGAACTAGATCCCACATGCCGCAACTGAAAGACGCTGCATGCCACAACTAAAGAGCCCACATGCTGCAACTAAAAGAGCCTGCATGAAACAGCGAAGATCCCGTGTGCCGCAACTAAGACCTGGAGCAGCCAAATAAATAAATATTTAAAAAAAAAAAAGACATTTGAAAGGCACTCACAAAAAATGTATTTTAAAAAGAAAAGTGTGATTGCTTACATTCCAAAATTCCTTGTTCTATAGAAGTATTTAAAAGCATCATTGCAGTGGCAGCGTCAATATCAGATTCTGAAAAAGGAAAAGAGTGATAATATTCATGTTCTTTATAAAAGAGAGTCTATTATAAAGGAGAATTAAGAGGTACTAGAGATAAAGAAAGTTCTCTTCTTTAATTATTCACAATGAAAATAAGAACCTGACCTGCATTTCAATAAGGATTGCCCTTAAACAGATTAAATTAGCCAAGAAAACACAAAAATATTAATACTGTCTTTAGTCATAATTATATACAAGCCTACAAGTACTACAGATTTATATAATAGTCAAGAGCTCAAACATAATTATGGATATTCCATAAGAAAAATGGGTTTTAAAAGAAAGGCTGGTAAAATCAGCAGGTTCTATTCCAGAGGTCATTATGCTCTCATACCTACTTCTGTACTAAAAGTTCACCCCTCTCCATCTTAGCCATCTCTGTTAGTCTGAACAATCGTGACTGAATAAAAGTAAAATGGTATAATCTAAAATGTGAAGGAAAAGTTAGAAAATGTTTATAAATTTTAGGTTATAAAGAATAAGTTTAAAACAAGACTGATATGAAACCCCCCATTTCTATATCTCAAAGCTGGAAAATTTTTATTACCCCAAAGTTTTGCATTTTACTTGTAATACCTAATTATAAAGTTATTTTTGATAATAAATTCATGAGGATAGTGACTTGCTTTCTCCTCATCTTGACCATAAACTCTGTGATGGCAGGAAATGTTTTTGACCTTAAAAAACATGCTTAACTTATCAGAAGATTGTTGCTATGAAGGAGCACATAATACTATACTCTTTTCCCTTGAATAAAATGTGATCTCATGAATCAGAGTCTCTAGATGAATGTCTTTCCAATTAGACTGTCAGCTTCCTTAATATAGGAATCATGACTTATCCTTTTTATGTTCCATAATGCCTGGAACAAATAGTGGTTCCTTGATAAATGTGTAAAGAATATATTACATCTTTGCCCTCCCTCCTTTCCTTAGATTAAGCTGATTATCACCAAATTACAGAGTCTTTGGCATGTTCTAAGTATTATCAACTTAGAAAATGGACAAAGATGGGCCTCTAAGAACAATAGAGGTGGGATTTAAACCTGTGCAGTCTACCTCCAGAACCCAGGCCTTCAATTTGTACTCTCATCCCTTAATACTTACTAAGCATCTATAATTAGAGTAGGAAATTTTGTAGAAAATTACCGAGTATACTGGAAATTCTCTATTCTGTTATTCATTCAATAGTGTCCTGTTATAAGGCTGACATCATTCCAGGCTGTGAGAATATAGCAGAAAACAAAACAAGAAAATCCCTAACCTCTCATAACACAAAGAAATACAGTATATCAGAGTGAAAAACACTAGGGAGAAGAATTAAGGGGGATGGGAGACAGAGAATGAGGGGAAAGGTGGTTGCAATTTTAAGTAGAGGTTAGGGAAGGCCTCAAGGAGAGGAAACAGTTGAGCAAAAACCTCAGGGAGGTGAGAGAATGAAACATGAAGACATCCAAAGGAAAAGCATTTCAGGCAGAAAAAAACAGCAAGTTAAAAAGAATTTGAATCAGTGATTTCCACATGCCACAGCCACAGAGGCTAGCAAAACAAAGACCTCTGCAATTCCTATCTTTCAGAATGAGACCTGACTACAATACGATAAGAGTTCAGTATTCTAACATGTCTTTGAAGAATAAAAGGTACAGCTATAGCCCATATTGTATCTCTGTGTGAACTGGAAAAAAAAAAAAACTTGCCTCCAGGTGAATGTTTCCCTATACCAAGGCACACAGCTTGGGGACTGGAGTGCTGGCTGATTTCAAAGCCCATTCACTGCCTCAGCCAGGTGTCCTTGTGCAGGGCACAACTTGCATGGCATTATACTAACAGAGAGACTCCTGCTCCATGAAATAATTAAATATCTACCTTGTTTCCAACTTTATTAAAAAAAAAAAAAAGGGAGTGGTAGTGAGGGAGAGAATCTAATACTGAAATGCATTATAATGAGGAAACAATTTCAGGAAATTTATTAATCTTATAAATGAAGCACCTATAAAACATTCTTAATTTCTGAAATACAATACCTAAAACTAAAGAAAATTGATTAAGAGACTTATCCTGACAAAATAAGAAAGCTGCATGAATACCATTTCCTTTCTTAAAATAATAACAAAATTAGGTACTGTTTCTATAACAGTGGAATGATAGGAAAAGTGTTCCTTAAATACCCCTATTTCTTATAGGAATTTGTTACAGGCAAATTAATTTGAATTTTCCCACATGAAATTACTTATTTGCAAAAACTTCTTTGCAAAAGGATTTTATCTACATCTGATTTGTTTGGTTCAGAACATTTGCTAAGTATGCTTCCCACAATGCCTTGCCAATTAACTAAAAAAAAGTTTAACTTCAGTGTTAATATAAGCACCAGAGAAATGATCGCAGACACTCGGTAATCAAGAACACCTGGTTATCAATACAATCTTGAACTTCTTGGAACAAAAACTGTCTGTGTAGATTTTACAAACAATTTTTATTTATGGTACCAAATCAGTTTTGGTATTAAAATTAAACTTAAGACTTATTTGTTTATTGTCACAACTGAACACACTTCATAATGCTTTTTTTCATTAGTAAGTACTTCATGCTATTTTAAAGATGGTGCTGTGGTTTTAACAAACATACTATTAGCTATATTATTTAACATATTCAGTTCATGAAGAATGAAAATTTGGTTCATTTATAAGTCTTTTGTATATATTTTCTCTGACACTATTTAGTTTAATCCTATAATTCACTTCCAGTTTACAGTCATTTGTCGTTAGAGCCATGAGAGCCATCAAAACAGTGAGTTAAACAATAACAACAACAACAACTTAGTTAAGTCATATTATTTCCCTTTTTATCCTTCATAGTTCTGACTGAGGTTCAAAATATGCTACTGATTTAATAACTGGTTCAAATAAATCTCTGTAAAAAGTGTTTATTTATGCCTCCTGGTTTATATTTTCTTAGCCTTGATGCTAAGAAATTATTAACAATAATTGAGAAAAAAATTTAAAAGACATCAGTCTTAACTATGTGAAAGTGAGGGTTATAATAAGACAAATAAGTTTCTATCATCTGATTCTCAGTCCATTTGCTTAAGGAATGATATGAGAACCAGAGGCAGAATTTAAATGGTTATAAGCTAAGTAATAAATATAATAGGACTCACTGCCTTTACCAAACCAATATACACATTTACAGAGCATCCAAACAGAGAACCTGTTTCTCGTGATTCTTTAAAGAAGTAGGAGAGCGATTTCAAAAAATTACTAAGACTTTAAGCTGCTTGGACCACCAGTTTACTTTCATTTCAATTAAGATAAAAATTAGGCTAATTTATAACCTGAAATTTGAACTTAGATATGCACTTAGCCCCTAACTTCATCATTAACCGTCTAAATTTCATATTTCCTTGTAGTATGCTAGTGCTTAAGTATAAATACTAAAATTTACTAACTAGAATATAGTTCCGTTTTTGTCTTCTTTGTTCACTGATATATCCTTGGTGCCTAGAACAGTGCCCAGCACACAAGTGCGCTCGATAAATATTTTTAAACAGATGAATTTACTCCAAACCCACACCAAATATTGACAAAAACAGCTTTTGTTTTGCTATCTCAGTATGAGATTCCTGTGCCTCCTGCTGCCCGCTATACAATACTATAAAATAGCTATTGGCAAGATGAGCAAAAAAGATTAGACTTTAAAAAAGATGATTCTGTGAAGTGACAGATGAATCTTATATTGGATTCTAATCCTGGAGCCAACAATGAAACTTCTGTGATCTTTACAAAACACAAAACTGACAGTGTCATCTCATTCTTTAAAGACCTTCAGCAGTTCCTCCAACGCCTCATATCTGGTAGGAGTGCAGGCTTTGAAATCAGAGTTCCTTCTATACCATTTACTAGTTGTGTGACTTTGAGAAAGTTACTTAATCTCTCTGAAGTTCAGCTTCCTTATTTGTAAGAGAGGGTAACAATACCTCAAAGAGTTGCTGTAAGGCATGCGAAACACCACAGTTAGGAATTCAATGCGAACTAATGTTATAGTTATAGGAAGAAGTTCAAACTCATTATGCTAAATAAGCTCTCCTTGATTTGGCTAATGCCTGCTTAAACTTCTTCATTTGCCTTGCTCACACTAAACGATCACATCTACAGCCACTGGACCGAGGCTACCTGGTCCTCTTCTATGCTCTTAGGTTTCAGCCACACTTACCGACCTGCAGTTCCCAGCAACTGTCCTCCACCAAACCTCTACCCAAAAATATCCTCCCAACTTCTGAGGCCCAGAGCTCAAGCATCACAGTTTCTTCTCTAAGAGGCCTTTCCTGACCCACCTCTAAGCTTAATTTGCCACCCACTTCCTTTTCTCCCAATGTACTCTGCATAATTCTAGTCAACCTTCTTCAATTAAACTCTATGTTTTCTGAGAGTAGGGCCTGGGTCTCTTTCATCTCTGCATATCCCAAAGCACCCAGTTCAATGCTTGGCACAATGGAGGAATTCAGCAAGTACTTGTAGAATAAACAGTTGAATGTTTAATCGATTTATCGTTGTATTTTCAAACTTTACCCTAGAAATAATATCAAGAGTTATGAAAAAGCAAATTTCCTCAGAAGTCTATGAATATGTGCTAGAGCAACCTGATTTAATGATAAATTTTAAGTTTTTGTGTGTCATTACGTTTTCCTGTTAAAACTCATGAGAATTGTGTATTCTGTTCCAGGACAGACTTGCATTGGTTGACAGAATGCCAACCACCCTCCCCACCAAGTGAATTACTAGAAGGGGAATAGCCCTAAGACTCACAATGATAGAGATGGAGGGAAGTAAGGTGTTAGCAGTCATGGAGAGATGTAAACTCATTAGATGAAGAAGTACCTAGGCTCTAGTTGTGGAAGCTGCTCCCCAAAGGAAGAAGAAGAATTTGGATGGAATAGAACAAGAGCAAGAAGAAATTCTAAATAAACCCCAGAATTCAAAAGAGAAAATGTTCTCAAAATGTGTATATGAACTAAGCTTAAAAGATTAAGGGTCAGAACTCACTGAGGCAATAAAAAGATAAAGGAAGTTTCAGCAATACCTAAATGTAAAGAGAGCACATTTACTCATGCAGGTAACAGGAAAATGGATACTTGCCTTATGTTAAGTTACAGCATATCTGAAGCAGACTCCCAATCCGCTTAACTTCTCTGCAGAGTCCTCTTAAGCTCTTTCACACTCTTTCCCTCCCTTATTTTTACAGACCACCATCATATTGTTTCCTAGGCTTGGCTTAGTGTAGTTCTAAAGAGCCTAAATATCTCTGATACAGAGAAAGGCTTTTAGTCTGAGAATTTCTATTTTTAAAGGTCATAGAAACATCTGTAGGCTCCAAAGCAACAATGCTAGGAAAACTTATGTTAATATATCACTAACCTGTAATACTAACTATGAGTAGGGGGGGAAAACTGCAATTTCAGAATTTTGACCTACTTTTTAAAAGTCTACAAAATTCTAAAAGTTAACATTGCTTTCTTCCTAAATTATAGTTCTTTACACTTAACCTATAAAAGAAATATGTAAAACCATCCCTAACTCAAAGGCCGTACAAAAACAGGTGGCAGGCCAGATTTGGCCCATGGGACATAGTTTGTCAACCTCTATTCCAGTCTGACAGACTTAAAAAGATAATTCTCTACTGCAGGCATTACTAAGAAATATTTCCCTATTTGCAAGGAAAAGTATACATAAAAGGAAATGAAAACAGGGATATAAAACAGTATACACAGTATAATCCCAGTGGAGAAAAAGTGTGTGTGGGAGGTGGGGGGTGTATGTGCATGTATGTGCATGCACGCAAACATATCTACTCATGTGAAAGGCATAAAAAGGACCAAAGCAATTATATTAAAATGTGAACAGCAGAGGTGCAAGATAGATAAGGGTAGGGGATTAAGAGGTACAAACTACTATGCATAAAAGAAATAAGCTTTAAGGATATATTGTACAACACAGGGAATAGTCAATATTTTATAATAACTATCAACAGAGTATACCTTAAAAAATCGTGAATCACTATGTTGTACACCTGAAACATATAATATCAAGTATACCATCAAGTATACCTCAATTAAAAAGTTAACAGCAGAATAAAGGGTAAGTTTTAGTTTCTTTTTTATAAATGTTTTTATTTTCCAAAACTTCTACAATGAACATTTACTACTTTTATAATTTAAAAATAATTAAACAAAAATTCTGATTTTTGATCTGAGTTTTTATGATTTAAAATACTGATCTTCCACATACCTTTGAGAGTTCGCACCTGGTTCTGCTTGAGTACAGAGCTTAAGTAGTGAGGTGATAAAGAACCACTGAAAAATAAAGAGATAAGACAAGCGTACTTATAAAAGATCTTTATTTCACATTTTATAGAACTTAGTTACAAATACAACTAATTTGTACAATAAAAAACACAAACTATTTTTACCTTGTTTTCTTTGCTAATACTATTCAGTTTAGGAAGAGTCTGCCAAAGCAGAAAGAGCATAAGATCCAAGTTTAAATCACAACTATTTGGGTGTTCTTAGGCAAAATAATTAATCTTTTAGTTTCTTCATCTGTAAAACAGGAATAATTAAACCTCCCACGTAGGGTTGCTGTGATAATTAAATAAGAATAATGAATTTAAAATGCCTGGAACAATAGACAATACATAATAGTTACTGTTTGATTTTGTATTGGATGCCTAAGTTTGATATGATATTAATACAGGTGTTAAAATACAAATAAAGTGTTTATCAAAACAATGTTTAAGGAAGACTGTATGGTGATGACAAAAAACAGATAAGCTCCTGATTTAATCAATAAATATCAGTATCAAATTAAACTTTCTATATTCATGAAAAAAGACCAGTAGTTTTTTTCTTGTTTTTGTTTTTTTAGTTCCAAAAATTAAGACATTTTGGGGACAAACTATTTCTCTTCTTTGGAATTTTTGATAGTATTTTTAAAAAATCTGCTTTTTGCTAACCAAATTAAAAGTCTAGGGCTTCCCTGGTGGCGTAGTGGTTGAGAGTCTGCCTGCCGATGCAGGGGACGTGGGTTCGTGGCCTGGTCCGGGAAGATCCCAGATGCCGCGGAGCGGCTGGGCCCGTGAGCCATGGCCGCTGAGCCTGCCCGTCTGGACCCTGTGCTCCGCAACGGGAGAGACCACAACACTGAGAGGCCCACATACGGCCAACAAAAAAGGTCTATTTCTTAGTCACAGTTTTACATACTCTATAGATCATTCTCTTCCTCAGACTGACCAATTATGACATGAAAGGGCTACACAAAGTTGTGTCAGATGGAACTGTCATTTTGCCAAACAATGATAAAGAGAAAATGTTTCTAAAAATATTCAGGTAATGTTTTAAAGTCAAAGATTATAATCTTTATGCTGTTGTTTTATCTACCTGTTTTTAAACCACAAAATCAGCTTTATTTAACATATAAACATGATAAAGCTAAGAGATATAAACATGAAAATGCATCATATCAAAGGCACAGGAAAGTGTATTTTTGATGGTATACAAAATAGAGTGCCAATTCTCCCATTTAATTTTTAATAAAAAATAACATTGCTAAATAAAACATGAAAGGACCATCAGCAGAACTTACCATTAGTTTCTAAGCTATTTTTTTTCTTTTTTTTTTTTTGCGGTACGTGGGCCTCTCACTGTTGGTGGCCTCTCCTGTTAAGGAGCACAGGCTCCAGACGCGCAGGCTCAGTGGCCATGGCTCATGGGCCTAGCCGCTCCGCAGCACGTGGGATCTTCCCGGACTGGGGCACGAACCCGTGTCCCTTGCATCGGCAGGCGGATCTCAACCACTGCGCCACCAGGGAAGCCCTAAACTATTATTTTTTTTAACTAGGACATCTCATAAGCACCAACATTAAAGAAGGTATCAACTCCCAAACAATGAGAATATAAAACTCTGATAACGTCTTTTCTAGGTTTCATTTCATAAGGATAAACCAGTTCTTGTTACAATGATCCTTCTAATCTACTAATATGGTAAATAAGCTTAAATCTCAATAAGTATATATGTATATATATTGCTGACATTTCAACTTTAGTCTTACTAATTTTTTTAACTGTATCTCAGCTATAACCACTCCTCTAAAAGTCATCTAATAATACTTAAAGAAATTAAACACATGAAATGTTGATAACTGTTGCAAATGGGAGTTCACATTCTCCCTACTTTTGTGTATGTTTCAAAATTGCCATGTATTATTTTATTAAAAAGCTTAAAAAACTTTTTATAGACTACCCTTAAAAGTATCTAGACAAAATCTGTCATTTTTAACTCAAATTAATATATGTAATAGAATTTAAAAAAAAGATTCTGAAGGTTTCTTTAAGAAAAGGAAACAATCAGATTTAAGGACATCATATCATTTTCAGATTTAACTTAAAATTGGAAAGCTATAAGATCAATTTGTTGATCACTGAGTTAGAAAACAGAAGCCAAGGAAAATCATAATTATATTTACCAGCAGAAACAAAACAAATAAAAAACTCCAAAGCATTATTTTACTTGACAACATTTAAAAATTTGAGACTTGAACATAATTTTCTAATATTAAACATATTGTGAAGGAAAAAAACTTAAAATAGAAAAAGAAATATAAATATGTATATAAAAATGCTGCAATGACAAATTTAATCACCTTATTTAAAAAATTTTAAATATACTTTTACTTTCCCATGTCTTCAGGTCAGCATTAGCACTGCAGACAATTTAAATGATTTAACCTTTACAAAAAGGTTTCAGGTGATACCTGAAATCATATTATCACTGTCTTTAGAGTTTAGTTAGAATATTATTAACTACATTTTCCAGAATTTATGTTCTCACTTATCCAACATCCTGTTTCCTAATAAGTTAGACTATAAGTAAAAATGCCTTACGCTAATGTCTTATTCATAAATCTCTATATAATTAAAAAACACTACAACTCTAAGTTTCTCCATCTCATATAATGAAATCTTATATATCACCACTGACATTTACATGTTAGATCCTGTACCTTTGTGGTGATGCAGGAGGGGTGTAAAATGTTGATTTTGAGGGAAAAGGTTGCTTCTTCAGTGCTTGCATAAGGTTGGGTTTATATTCTGGATCAATACACCATAAGGAGCCTTTTCCATTAACCTAGAATAAAATATACAAGAATTAGTAACCTGGAACTTTAAGACACACAAAATCAGTGTCTGAATGCTTTTAATAAATGTGTGTGGGGAAAAAAACCCAATAGTACCTTTTGAATACAAGGCAAAAGTTGAAGTAAATTTGCTAGGAATGGACTGTGTGACTAAAAGCCCCAGAGGCAGGCTGCCTGGGTTCCTATCCCCTGCGCTGCCATTGACCCGCTGTGTAATTTTAGGAAGGTTAACTAACCTCTATTTCTCTGGGCCATTATTCCCTTATTTGTAAGGTATGGATAATAACAGTACCTACCTCATAGGTTTGCTCTATGGATTACATTATGCATAAAGTACTCTGCACATTGCATGGCACTAGGGCCACAGGACTGCACAACTCTAGGACATGGCATTCACATTACATTCTGTGAGAATGATACAACACCAAGCTGTGCAGAGAACAGCATGAAGGGCTGTACAAGGTGGCCCTCCACATGCTAAGATGTCAACAAATGTTACCCCTTATCATTACTGTTAAAGAAAGAAAAGATTAGGTAGTGTCATTCTCCCAAAAGTGCTAAACAATATATTAGGTGATGCATATAAAAATAACTTCATTTTTTATGGCATTAACACTAGTGTTTAGTTTCCCATTTAAACTGTTTAAATTCAAGGCAAACAATTTAATGAAAAGATGGCAAAAGTCTCAAAGAGTAGTTAAGTCAAAAACTGAGGCATGGAAAAGACTCCTGTAAAAGATAAAAAACAGGGAGAAGTATCAACTCTTCCCTCAAGATGGTTAAGTTACAACATTCGAGGAACTTCTGGATAATATGGTAATGGGCACACAAGCCCAGATTTCATGGAAATAGTCACTAGAATCTAAAAATAATACAATTTGTATGATTTCTGGAAACTAGAGAAAATATAACAGAAGTGCCTGCTAAATTGCAAATGGGCGGTGCCTGAAAGACTGGCTTGCCTGCTCCACAATTCCGCTAATATGAAGGAACAGCTTACCAGGAAGGTAAGTAGACAACATACCTGAAGAATCTCACGAAAATGATCTAATGTGCAAGGGGAAAGGCCAGGCTATGAGATAATTCCTTCAAACAGGTTTGAAAAATGCTGAGTATTTTACCTCTTTCCTTCTTAGAAGGTTATATTACATACTAGCAGATTAAGGGTCCTAAACAGTCCTGCTTTAATTAAACCTGTTTTAAGAAGTTTCCCAAAGTTATTTGACACAGAACCTCTTTCTCCCAGGAAACATCTGAGGAGGCTAGTGTTCTGTGCAACACCTATGAAAAACACTGATGTAATTAATAAATTCTTGGAGAGCATACTTTCCAAATATTAACAGAAAAAACTACAAACATTGATTAGACCATGAAGAAAAATAAATTACCCTTTAAAGATCACTGTAGCGTAAAAAGAAAAAAAAATATCCCAACAACAAAATTCTCTGACCACTTGGAAATTTATAAACACTCTTGTATTAAAAATATATCCAAACTACAATTATAGATTATCTAGTAAATAAAAGGTATAAGAAACAGTTATATAAAAACTAAGTGGGTGTGGTCAAACGCCACACACACTAGTTGAGCTAGTCAAACTAAATAACTGAAGGACTTCAGGAGCTGTAAGATCACCTGCAAACTCTTCCTTCAGGATGTATCTTTCCTACTTCTTTAGCTGAACATCCATCCCTACCTACACATCCTGAACAGTCTGACTAGATCTAGCACATCCCTACAAATGTACCACATCTACCTACAGCTTACATACAAAACCCTATAGCCATGCAAAGAGGAGGTCCAACTGCAAATTCATCCCACACTGCCCCAGAGCTAAACACTACTTGTACAGAAGTTAAGAGTACAAGCCTTGGAGGAAGAATACCTATTTTGGAATCCTGGCTCTGTCACTGAACAGCTGTGTAACCTTTAGAAAAATGTCTATGTTCTCTGTGTACTAGTATGCTCAAAATATATATAAAACAGTACCTACCAGACACAAAAGCACTCAAACATTGGCTACTACTATTGTTATATTTTATGTTCATTTTCTTTGTAGTTTTAAAAATTGTTTGTTTCTTCCAGTCTAATAGTATGCAAATTTGTTTTTCTGTTTCTATTCCGCTAGTTACTGATACTAAATTTTAATAAATATTTTTGAATATATTTAATCTTTTGAAGATACAAATGTCAAAAATTAAATATAAAGTATAACCTGACCCCTTCCCACCATGATGTACAAAACTTCCTCAGAACTCACAAGATTAGTGAGATTCAAACTGTTACTATTTTTTTTTTTTTTTTTTTTTTTTTGCGGTACGAGGGCCTCTCATTGTTGTGGCCTCTCCCGTTGCGGAGCAAGGCTCCGGACGCGCAGGCTCAGCGGCCATGGCTCACGGGCCCAGCCGCTCCGCAGCATGTGGGATCTTCCCGGACCGGGGCACGAATCCGTGTCCCCTGCATCGGCAGGCGGACTCTCAACCACTGCGCCACCAGGAAAGCCCTGTTACTAATTTTTGTTTTTATGTTACACCTTTTCTATTTCAAAAACCCTTTCTTAAAATTTGAATTACACTTCACAACATTAACAATTATATAGACAACAATAAAACTGACCTGTGTCCTATTCCCCTGCTCCTTTCTGCTTGTATAAAATCCTATATGATGTACGCTATTATCATTGCTGAAGATTTAATGTGATAAATTCCAGGGTGCTTCCATTTCCTGAACTCTTTTTCAAGGTAACATTAGCCTATTACCGAGGCTTTTTTATCTCTAAATATCATGTCGTAACTATTATAGCAGAATGGCATAATGAAAGAATACTGTTTCACACGTTTTCAAACTGAGGTGCTAATCATTGCTTATTGACTGGCTACTTGATAGTGGACAAATTACTTAATCTCTAGGAGTCTGTCCTCTCATATTTTATCTGTAGAATTAAAAAAACAGGCCACTTACTTGAGTTGTGATGAGAGTCAAATAAGGTAATTTATATGTAAGCGACATAGAGCTGCAAACTAAGTGAATACTAAGAGATTATACTGAAATTGGCACATATCAATAGTAAGCGTATATGGCTTAATAACAATATATTCCTACTCCTCTTCTAAGAGATGAGGGAGTTTTTAAAAACATCAACAATAAGAACAAAAATCAATTAATTCCAAAGAGACAAAAGTTAGAAAAAAAAAGAGATGGATTAAATTGATAAAGGAAAAACATTCTTGTCTGAGGAAAAGTATGGTAATTGAGTATAAGGCAGTTTTTAACATCCTAGCAACTTAAATATATTGGAAAAGAAAAACCATGGGTGCCAAATCACACTGTAATATAGTAAGAAACATATCATACTATCAGGTGAAAACTTTTCTGGCCTACAGCAGCAAGATATCACATGAAGTACACTAAACAAGTATTTGAAATTTTAATTTTTTTCCAAAGGAAGTCAAATTTTACAAATGTAGTTTTGAATTAAGTGATGGAACATCTTAAATTAGATATATTTTCAGTCGCTTGACCTAAGTGGTAAATGTGTTTTGAAGATTGGGAAATAAAACTTTAAAATGTTAGCACCCACAACATCCTTTGCCCCAAAACCACTTCAGTTTCATACAGAAAAGATATGCATGAATTATTTTTCATATATTGACTAAGACAATTATTTTAATAATTCTAACCATGTTCTACCTTGGTATTCCTGAGATTATACTCCTAGAAGCTGTTTAGTTCAAATCTACTTTTAAAATTCTCTCGTGAGAGAACTGCAAATAATTTTGATCTTTTAAGAACTGCTATTTCTTTGAAACAGCAAATTGGAAGAACTGGTACTGAAAACTTGTAGTTCAGGGCAGTTAAGTGTCTTGAGTAAGTTCTCCAAATAACAGTCTGGTTTATGTTACCATGGCAGCACTTCCGTTCACTGGGTCTATTCACAAACTATCAGTAACAAGATAAAATTATGTATTTGCTAATCTATGTTTCAGAGTCTAGAGCAAAAAACTTATTTGGAATCTAAGTCTCACTTAAAAACTTTGCTTCTTTATTAAGTTGTGCTTAGATGATGGAACACAAGTAATAAAGAGTTTTAGAAGTACTGTTTTAAAATAAATTTGCCTATTACAAGACACATTTTTTGTGCAATGGAAACAGGAAATGTGCATTCTCTCATGTACTATTTTGCATTTTGGAACTCTAAGGCTTCTGGACTTATTTGGTAAAGAACCACAGAAGCTTTTGAAGAAATGAGGAATATATATTAAGAATTGAACTTTAAAAAGATTTATCTTAATGGAAGTTGTAAAGAAAACCGGGAGAAGAAACAATGTTCCCTATTCCTGAAATGTTTTTATGTACCTGCCCTGTACATTTTAATAGTTTCCCCCCTTGACTACCTTTTTCAGTGGTTTTTAGAACCACTAAGTTTAAAAGGGCATTATTCATAATTCTTGCTCATAGTGTGAACTTTTATGGTGGCTTGCATGACTTCCTTTCTTGGGATTTAGCTATTGAAGCAAATCACGACTATGAAAACATAGAGACTAAAATTGTACTAAACCAGGCAAAACTTCTAATTTCATGTTTCCCAGTTAAAATCTCCATTAACTGTTTTAGTTTGGCTTTTACAAAAAGTTTCAAAAGCAGATTTAAGACTTCAGTGTTAACATTTAAAACATAAAAACAAATCAAAACAAAAAAACACCATGTCTAGTTTTTGTAATTTTAAAATTCTGAGACTTATAAATGCCAAGCCAAGATTTTTAGACCCATCTTTTGAGAGTGGTAACTATGGTATGGATGAGGGTAGGAAACTAATCAACAGCTATACCAGCTGGCTGGGTATCAATATCAATTTGTAGTTTGACCTGGACCTTTGTCAATCTTGTCTTCTTTTTTGAGATTACCATCTCTAGATAACAGCTTTCATCAGAAAACTGCTTTCAAGGTTGCCAAATTCAGTTCCAGCATCTAATGGAAGTAAGTGTAACTTGCTTGCCTTTTGCCGATTGGAAGAGAAATACTGTCCTTTTGAGGCATTGATTCAAGAAGTATTTTATAAATTAAAAAAAAGAAATTCACAAGCCTTCCCAATCCCACTTGAATGTATCACTTTCTGTCCAAACTTCAGACATTTAAGTAAAGTGATCCATTGATTTTCGTGAAGACCATCACCTACTAGTTCCTTCCCTCCCACCCCAACTTGTGGCAATAGCTGGCTAATTTTTATACCAATGTATTACAATTTCTGTATTTATTCTCATATTCTTTATTAGCTCATAAGATAATTTCTTTCTCTTTATCACACTCTCCCTGAAATCTGGACTGTATGTTTTCCCATTCACTAACTTCCACTTCCTTAATTCCTTTCTTTCTCTAAAGATTCAAAAATGCTCAGGTTAATTATATAAATAATGCATACAATTAAAAATTAGGGACAAGAACAAATCCCTTTTGATTACTAACACAAATTATACCACACTAGACATATTGTTCTAGAACTTTACCACAATGAATATTCTTATATATTGAATGCATCTCTGTGTGCAAGTATGAGTTTTACTTAAGGGGAGAAATCAGAATCTGATCCACTAGATCAAAGGATACGCACATTTCTAATTCTAATAACTACTGCCAAGTTGCCCTCACGAATGGTCATACTAATTTACACTCCTATTAATGGTGAGAAACTATTGATATTGATTTATTTCCCCATATCCTCAACTAATAAAACATTTAAAAATTTTGCAATCTAATGGGTAAAAACTGTTTTGTTCTTTTAATTTGTATGTCCCTGATTGCCAGAGAGGATGAACATCTCTGCATATGTTTATGGCCATGTGTATTTCCTCCTCTGTGAAGCCCCTGTTCATATTCTTGTCAATTTTCCTATCAGGTTTTCTTTTTTTTATTGGATTGTATGTGTTCCTTACATACAGCGGTGTGCTGCTGACTGTAAACATCCCCTATACACTTTGCATTTAATGACATAATGTTGGTAGCTCGAAAGTGGCCACAACAGAAATAACCACTGTTCATATATTTTTTTTAAACTTTTTTTTTTTTTCGGTACGCGGGCCTCTCACCGTTGTGGCCTCTCCCGTTGCGGAGCACAGGCTCCGGACGCACAGGCTCAGCGGCCATGGCTCACGGGCCTAGCCGCTCCGCGGCATGTGGGATCTTCCCAGACCGGGGCACGAACCCATGTCCCCTGCATCGGCAGGCGGACTCTTAACCACTGCGCCACCAGGGAAGCCCCATATATTTTTAATTCTAATCTTTTGGCTGCTACTTGTCTCAATCACTTCTTAGCTCATCATTTTCAAGTTTTTTTTTTTTTTTTTTTTTGCAGCATTTGACACTGTCGCTCATTCACACTTAAACTGACTCTCCCTGGCTTCCATTATACCATACTTTTCCTAGACTCTTCTACTGAAAATCAACGCTGAGGGCTTTAAACTTAGAGCTTTAATACCATAACATCACTACCATTCCTGTATCATATTTCTAAATATCTAGTAGACAGTTCCCCTTTTACATCCCATCATAAGCATAAACACAATAGGTCTAAAACTAGAAAAGAATTAAGGATACAGTTCAAAAAATAAAATCTAATGATGCACGGTGGAAAGGATACATCCAAAATTTCCAATGCTTTCAGTCATCTGAAAGGAAAGTTTGACTGGGGCAGGGGGATCTGCTTCCAAAATGGCTCACTCATATGGCTATTGGAAGGAGGCCTCATTTCCATGCCACAGGGGCCTCTCCACAGGGCTATTTAAGTGTCTGTATGATATAGCAGCTGACTTCCCATAGAGCTAATTAGCCAAGAATCCAAGATGGGAACCATAATGTCTTTTATAACCTGGATTCAAAAGGCACACTTCATCATTTCCACAATATCCTCTTGGTTACACGAGTCAGCCCTATGCAGTATTGGAGGGGACTTCACAAGGGCACAAATACCAGAAGGTGGGGCTCATTTGGGGGCCATCTTGGAGGCCGGCTATAACAGAGACTGATCCTTTGAAATTGCTAAGGCTTTGTTTAATGGCCTAACCACATAGTTGGCCTCCATAAATGTTCCATGTGTAGTACAGAATGTGTTACACAGCAATTTATTACATAGCAATAGATAACTAATAAGCTCCTTTAAGTTAGTTATAAGACGATGATGTGTCCAAATGTCTTGCTACCCAGGGTGTGTCCATGGATTAGAGGCATCAGGATGACCTGGGAGCCTGTTAGAAATGAAAGAGCCTCAGTCCCCATCCTAGATTTGCTGAAGCAGAATCAGTATTTTAACAAGATTCCCAGATGATCAGTAGGTACATTCAAGTTTGAACAGCACTGTCCTATAAAATCCTTCAGTTACCAAAAAATATAAGTACTTGTCCTTTTAACTTTTATTCTAAATAAGAATAGGAGATTTCTGCTACCACTTGGGGTATAGAAAGCCATAAAAGAACATCACTCCCAGCCTAACAAGAAAAAAACTGGACTTCCCTGGTGGCGCAGTGCTTAAGAATCCGCCTGCCAATGCAGGGGATATGGGTTTGAGCCTGGACCAGGAAGATCCCCATGCCGCGGAGCAACTAAGCCCGTGCGCCACAACTACTGAGCCTGTGTTCTAGAGTCCGCGAGCCACAGCTACTGAGCCGGTGTGCCACAACTACTGAAGTCCGCAGGCCTAGAGCCCATGCTCCACAACAATAGAAGCCACCACAATGAGAAGCCTGCACACTGCAACGAAGAGTAGCCCCCGCTTGCCGCAACTAGAGAAAGACCATGTGTAGCAATGAAGACCCAACACAGCCAGAACTAAATTATAAAAAAATTAATTTTTTTAAAAAAATTAAAAAACAAAATAGCCTACATAACCGTAATTTTTTATGAGCCTATCTGAGATCTAAGGCTGCAAGACAACAGAAATAATTGAATTTTGAAGTATGACAGGTCCTGTGAGGAGAGACAAAACATATGAACAGTTTCACATTTGGTAGACCATGGAAGAAGTGGCAGTCACAATAAAAGGCAAGAAAAAAAAATACTCAAAACTGTAGGCAGGCAGGAGACCGAAGGAAGACACTCTTGGAGACGGAGATAGATGTGCAGAACCTACCACGGTCTGAGGCTGGAGCAAAGATATCAGGCAAAGCCCATTCATGCTCCAGGCCCTGAATGAGCAGAAGGTGAGATCAGGTGTCACTGTGGCAGAGGCACAAAACCTGCCTAAACCCTGGACAAAGCTCCATACCAAGCAAAAGCAGTCTGCCGCTGAGAAAGAGGCAAAGTTTACTCCTCACCCCAGTCCCCGGGAAAGGATGGCTGCTGTTGGGAGAAAAGTACAAAACCCAGCTATCTTCACATTTTACTGACACTAGGCAATGTATTCAATACTACATGCCATTAGAAGGGCAGGAAATCTGTTCATGCCCAAATCCTTCAAAGATACAAAGCAGAGATCCGCTGCTGCTGGGAAATGGTCACTCACTTGAACCTAGAACTTCCCACTGATATTAGGCAACATCTACCCACCATGATGGGAATGAGAAAGAAATTGGCCTGAGTGCTGGAACAGTGCTGTCCAGTAGGAATTTATACAATGACAGAAATATCCTATTTTGTGCTATCCAATATGCCAACCACTAGCCATATGTAGGTAATTGGCTATTGATGAGTGCAGCTCTAGACTCCACTCTGAGTAAATGGGAGAGACTGTCTGCTCATGGAGGAGACAAGGAAAGTCCCACTCTTGAGGCACAGGTGTACAGAGTCTGATTAAGACTAAAACTGGAGCAGAAGAACCAAGAAACCCACCCTGTTCACTCTAAGAACTTTGCACCAAGTAACAAGCAAGAGCAATCTATTGCTAAGGAAGGGGCAAGAGTACAGAGAGAAATATTCAACTCCTCTCACCTCTAAATGTGTCACAAACTGAAAGATGGAGTTGGAGCAGAAATGCTGAGAAACATCACCTGACATTGCAGGCCGCACACTAAGTACAAAGTATCAACAGTCCATCTCTGTAGGAATGTGAAGACTATGGTACACTGAAGGTAACTATGACAACCACAAAACCCAAACCCAGCTCAATTATTTACTAGATTGACCAATACCTGTTCATACTAACAATGTGACAGAAGTAGAGGAATATCTATTTCTGGATAGAAATATTATTTACCTCAGTCTCTACCATTCTTTAACAAGCAATGGCTGCCACTTAATCCAAAATTATGCAACACACAAAAGCAGGAGATAAAACAATCAACAAAACCAGACCCAGAGATGGACCAGATATTGAAGTTATCAGACAAACACTATAACTATGATTAATATGCTTAAAGATCTAGCGGGAAATTTAAACAAAAATATGGCAACTATTTTTTAAAAGGCAAATGAAAATACTTAAAAAATATGAAGACAACTTTATCAGGCTAATCAGCAGAATGAACACAATAGAGGAAAGAATAAAACTATAGAAAGATCGGGAGATTGGGACTGACATATATACGCTAACATGTATAAAATAGATAACTAATAAGAACCTGCTGTATAAAAAATAAATAAAACAAAATTCAAATATTCAAAAAAAAAACCCCACAAACTATAGAAGGATCAATAGAAATTATCCAAACTGAAACAAAGAAAGAAAAGAGTAGGAAGAGGGACAGAGCAACCAAGAGGTGAGACAAGAGCAAATGGTCTAATATATTTTTACTTGGAGCCCAGAAGTAGATGGTGAACCACAAGAAATATCTGAAGAGATAATGAGGAAAAAAAATTCTAAGTTTAATGAATGACAACAAACCACAGATCCAAGAACCTCTGAGAAACCAATGCAGGATAAAAATAAAGAAAAATAAAATAAAATAAAGAAAAACACACCTAGGCACATCATAGTCTGCTGCTAAAAAGTAGTGATAAAGAGAAAAATCTTGAAGACAGATAGTAAGAAAAAAAAATTACAAACAGAACAACAAAGATAAGAATCGTAACAGACCTCTCTTCAGAAACTATGCAAGCCAGAAGAGAGTAATGTCTTTAAAGTACTTAAAAAAAAACCTGTCAACCTAGAATTCCATACCCATCCTCCACAAAAAGGTTAAAAAAATATTTCATTGCTAGTAGACCCAAACTATAAGAAATGTTAAATCAACTTCTTGGGAAAAAGGAATTGATCCAGATAGGGCATCAGGATTAGTCAACTTTTTCTGTAAAAGGCCAGATAATAAGTGAATTAAAATTATTTGAAGGTAGACTGTGATAAATTAAAAATATATACTGAAAACTGTATAGCAACGAGTTTAAAAAAAAAGAATAGCTAGTAAGCCAATAGAAGAGATAAAATTGAATCATAAAAAAATACTCAATTGACAAAAAGGCAGGAAAAGTGGAGAAAAGGGAACAGATACAGCAAATAGAAAAAAAATAATGTAATGACAGATTTAAATCCAACCATATCAGTTACATTAATGTAAATGATCCACACTCCAGTTATAAGGCAGAGATGGTCACGTTGAATAAATAAGAATAATACATAAATATAGTGACAAGAACATTACAGAAACTAAGAATAGAAAGTTAGAACATTAAAAAAACTAATTATAACTGAATCACTTTGCTGTACACCTGAAACTAACACAACACTGTAAATTAACTATACTTCAATTATTAAAAATTTTTTAAAAAGAGAGAAAATAATAATAAATAAACCCTAATTTATGTACCTACAGTAGACTGAAAATAATTCTGCTAGGTTTATATCAATACTGAAGAAATTTTTAAACTTCTCAAATGAAAGCAAATGGTGAATATAATTAACCTCAAGCTGAAGTAATCTGACTATTTTTTGTCTTCCTTTGATTTCCTCATATGTTACGATCTCCATGTTAATTCTCCCCCACCTCCCTAAATATAGCAATGTTCATAAACACTGACCTTGCCATGGCTTCTTTCCACTTTCTGAAAACATTTATTCAGGGATAGATTATGTCGAACAGAATTCTTCCAGCCTGTTGGTGCGGTTGCAAAATATGGGAAGCGGTTCAGTATCCAGCTATAAATTTCTTTGACAGGCAAACATTTATTTGGAGACTGTTCAATAGCCATGTAAATGAGAAGACTAAAGGAGTATGGGGGTTTTGAAGTTGCTGATTTTTTTTCTGGGTTCTGATAGCACGACGGTCCTAAGGATGGCACATCATCTCCCTCTATGTCATACAATGGACTAACAATTGGAAGACCCTCACTTCCAAAGCTGAAGTTGGTTAGGAGATTAGTACTTTCGTGAAGCCAGTTCAAGTTTGTGAGTTCATCATCTGCTGACTCACTGTTCACTAGAGTGGCCTTTGGCCTGGCAGCATCAACAGCTTCAGGCAAGCTTCCCATTTTGTAAATCTGGCTTAATCCTGCAACCTTTTCAGCTCCTGGAGTTTCAGCTCTCTTTTCTGGAGTCATTCCAATTATTGGACCCATTTACTCTTACAGTTCTGCAACAAAAGAAACAATTATCAGTCAATGTAATACTGAAGATTCGTAAACTCATGGGAGAAGGAAATACATATTTAAATAGCCCCAAATCAGAGAAATTTTGCAATCAATATCCCACATAATATTTAAGCACAATATCTGTATAACAAAGATGCTAAAGGTTACTATACAAGGAACAGAACTTATTTCATGTTATTTGAAATGACGGCAAATAAAATGCAGCACTATAGCACAATATGTACAGGTGATATTAACAGAATTAAGTAATGTATTTTGAATACTTATTAAAGTCCCTAGGCTTTAGTAACTGCCTAATAAGTAATATTTGCTGTTATTAAAAATGAACAATTATTTCTTTGAATTATAACTCTATAATCTATTCATCTTATGGATCTATGACTTCACTGTAATTAACAGTCATACATATGGCTCAATACAAACAATAACCAAATTTAAAATAAAGCTCAAATAATAATTCCAAATAAACCCTTTCCTCAAATCTGAAATACTTACCATAAATAATTTCTAATATTTTTATAGTATATCATACTAAAAAGATAATATTCCTTAGTAACAAACTAAATTCGTTACTAGCAAAATTATATTTACTATAAATTTATTATTTATTTGTAAATTCCAGTATTTTTTTTTTTGCGGTACGTGGGCCTCTCACTGTTGTGGCCTCTCCCGTCGCGGAGCACAGGCTCTGGATGCGCAGGCTCAGCGGCCATGGCTCACGGGCCCAGCCGCTCCGCGGCATGTGGGATCTTCCCGGACCGGGGCACGAACCCGTGTCCTTTGCATCGGCAGACGGACTCTCAACCACTGCGCTACCAGGGAAGCCCCAGCTTACATATTTTATTATAGAGAAATAGCTAAGTAAAAGCACATCAATTTAATATTTAGTAGTCGTTAAAAATGACTGTCTTGAAGATTGTGAAGTAAACAAAAAAGCTTATTAAAAACTGGTGAAAAAGTAGAAAATATACAGAAAGCTAACAGTGCCTTACATTAGTAACTCGGTAATTTTTTTCTCTGTTATATTTTCCGGTTTTTCTTTAAGGTGTTTATTATCTTTATAGTTTAAAGTTAAAACAATGTACTCAAGGGAGAAAAGACTGTGTTAGACTATTTTTTAGTTGTAGTATTTCCATTTCACAAGAAACAAAATCACAAAAAGGTCACAGACTGATCAAAGACCTCTAGTCAAAAATAGAAGCCACCTCTCATTCTTAGTACAGTTTATTTTGTTATTAAGCTTTTCTGTAACACAAATTAGTTCACTGGTAAGTAGGGGAAAGATTTTAGTACAATGTGAAAGTCACACTGGTTTGTACATGATTTTTCCCAGCCTATGTCTTTGCACTACTAAATAGTAAGAGCTGAACCCCAAACAAGCTAATACAGTGGAAAGCAGCAAGCTGCTGAAAGTACAGTACTGTACACAATTCTCATTCAACCCATGTTCTTCCTCTTGGCACAACCTGGTCACACGCATTGTCTTGAAAATACTTAATGAAGTCTTCTCTGCAAATCTTTATGCATTTCACTCTGGCCTCCATAACCCTGTAGCTTCAACCCTTCCTTGCACACGCTTCCACCAGGCTACCTTCATCTCTTGTTTTTTAACCTTAAGTCGATTGTAGTATTTCTTTATATGTAACAGAGTTAATATATCTTTTTAAATATTCTAGTATTCTCATTAAGACTTATTTTTATTAGTGTTCTGATTACAAAGCTTTGCATGTTTTGGGTGCGACCCATCAGCTCTGCACAATTTCAGTGTTCTCAGAAATACATATGTAACATTACAACAGAAAGGTCTGTATATTTTACACCAAAATCAAGAAAATTTTGTTTAAAATTTTTATGAAACTACTTCTTAAAATGAACTGAAAGCATTCGATAGCAGATAATTAATAATGTGCATGGAAGTTTGCTTCATAAAGCAAAATAAGTAAAGAAATAAAAGGAAATCTGGGCTGATGTATTGATAACACTTCCTTTTAGTGATCTTTTAAGAACAATACTTCAACAAACCAAATTTAACTGTTACACATAATAAATGTCACTCAAAATAGGCACTTAAGGCCTAGAAAATAAAATGTGGGATATGAAAATGTATCCTAATTTCTTAGGTGTATAAATAACATAACCCAAATAATGAATACATCCACTACAAATAGATTTCCAAAACCAAGACATTGGTACAAAAAAAAGGCATGTAAATGTACAAGACGATTTAGCAAAGTACACATCTGTGTTAAGACTCCAAATCTACATTTCAGAAAAGGACAGAATTTCCTCTCACAAGGAGAATTTTCAAAGTGGAGAGTTCAAATAAACCCAGTACAATCACTCTGGAGCCCCTGTCTAGAGCTTCACTGTATGACGGCCATGGCAGCATCTTGAGAAGACAGCTCAGGATTAAAATGCACCATTTTTTCCCACAGCTATGCAGCTCATGCATCTCCAAAGCTGTCCAACAGAGAACTGCATGTCTGCATATTATGTTCAATGCTACAATGACACTCAACTCCAGGGCAAGAAGAACATAATAAGATTCCATATTGGAATTCTCAGATCACTTCTCAAAAGGTTAGAGGAGAGCACTTTTGCTTAGGTTTGTATTAACACTGGTCTGAGAGGAAATGCTTGACAGAGAGTAAGAGAAGGGAAACTAAGGCAGAGAATTTTCAGTGTCATCTAAGGTACAAGGTGCCAAATTACAAGGTATTAGAGGTGTCACAGTGATAGCTTTTTTTAACCCGAAATAATTAAGGAACCTCCTAAACACAAAATGTTGGTTAAAACCACATAGATTTTATGACTTAATTTATCCACATTTTTAATTGATTGTATCAAAGATTAAGCAAACAAATTTTTCCTTTATAGTTAGAATCCTTAAATATTATATTATTTAGCCCTCTAAGTTTTTCACACATCATGTAAAGTTGAGTTGTACTGAAACTTGTTTTTCCCCCCACCAAATTCATTAACATTATTGCAGCAGTAATTCATTCTTTTTACAGATGACTTATATTCTACTTTATGAACATACCACAATTTATTATACTCTTAAGAACATTTATTTATGTTTATGTTTGGGGCTATTACAAGTAGTATTGTTATGGACATCCTTGTTCATATCCCTTGGAACACAACTGTAAATAAATTTTCTGAAATTCTAAAAGCAGAATATATGTGAAGGAGTGGACTTATTGGGTCACAGAGTATTCTTTTCTTCAATTTTAACTGATAATGACAAATTGCTACCAGGAATGTATGTGTATTTTGTTTGCTCCATGTACTCATCAAAAAAAATTTTTTTGCCAACCTGATGACTATGAAATTGTAACTCCTTGTGGTTTAATTTGCATCTCCCATATAAGTAATGGGGTTGAATATCTTTTCATATACAAAAGAAACATAAAAGTCAAGTGTATATATATGGCAAACATATATATATATATATTTGCCATTTAGATTCCCTCTTCTATTAAGTGTCTGTTGAAGTCATTTGTATTGTTTGGATACCAATCCTTATATGTGATGCAAATATCTTTCCCTATTTAGGTGGCTTGTCTTTTTATTAGTTGCCTATTAATGAAAAAGTTCTTAACTTTAATAGGGTGCATTAATCCTTTTCTTTATGGTTACCATAGTTTGTTTCTCATTTAAGAATTCCTTCTGAGGACTTCCCTGGTGGCGTAGTGGTTAAGAATCCGCCTGCCAGTGCAGGGGACACGGGTTCAAGCACTGGTCTGGGAAGATCCCACATGCCGCGGAACAACTAAGCCCATGCACCACAACTACTGAGCCTGAGCTCTAGAGCCCACGAGCCATAACTACTGAGCCCACGTGCCACAACTACTGAAGCCTGCATGCCTAGAGCCCATGCTCCGCAACAAGAGAAGCCACCGCAATGAGAAGCCCGCGCACTGCAACGAATAGTAGCCCCTGCTCACCGCAACTAGAGAAAGCCCACACGCAGCAACGAAGACCCAACACAGCCAAAAATAAATAAATAAAATTTATTAAAAAAAAGAAAATTCCTTCTGTACACCAAATTCATAGAGCTTTTATCCCATACTGTCTTCTAAATGTATTATAGCTTTTACCTTTCACAGTAGGTCTTCAATTCATAAAAAAAGTTATGTACATATTTTTTACTCAATTTCATTTTTTTACATATGGATACACATCTGTTCCAGCATTATTTGTTAAAAATTTTCTCTTTCCTGCTGGAAGAACCAATTCATCATTGGCCCTTAGCATCTCTAACATTCTCATCAGGTATGCCAAGACTGAAAGGCCTTTATGTGGGCCATTTCTCAGGGTTGTGTTTGCCACAAACAAAATTGAGGGATGACCTAACATCTCCCAGACAAAGGGCAGTCCAAGCTCCATTAACATTTCTTCTTTCATACATGAGTTATTTAGAAGAATATATCTTAATTTCCATGTGATTTTTCTTCTTACTGATTTCTAACTTAAATGAATTGATCTATAGGATACGAATCCTTTGAAATCTGTTGAAACTTACTAGATGGTCCAGTATGTGGTTGATTTTCATGATGATTCAGCTGATGTTTCCACAGTGACTGGGTGCAATATATGTTCGTTGGATCATGCTTGTTAATTACATTAAGTTTTCTATATTCTTGATTTTTTTTTTTTTGGTCTGCTCTCTTTACCAATTAATGAGGAAGATATATTACAATCTCCCACTATACTGGTGAAATTTATCAATTTTTCCTGGTAGTTCTATTAATTTTTGCTTTATTTGTGGTTTTGGTTATTAGTTGCATACAATTAAAACTTCTAAACATTAGTGGCGAAATGAAACATTTACCGTTACATATCAATTCTTCCTCTCCCGTTGCGGAGCACAGGCTCCGGACGCGCAGGCTCAACGGCCATGGCTCACGGGCCCAGTCGCTCGACGGCATATGGGATCTTCCCGGACTGGGGCACGAATCCGTGTCCCCTGCATCGGCAGGCGGACTCTCAACCACTGTGCCACCAGGGAAGCCCTCAATTCTTTTTTTATCTCTAGTAATTCTACTTGTCTTAAAATCTATTTCAAATGATATCCCAGCTTTCATTCCATTAACATTTGCCTGGTATATCTTTTTCCATCATTTTACTTACAACATGTTTTCCTTTTGTTTCTTTGTAGTCTGGACTAAACCCCATATAGCTGAACATTTTAAAATATAAGGTATATATATATTTGGATTTACTTCTATCATCTTATCTGTTGTTCCACACTGTGTCTTTCTCTCTTTTCTTGCCTCCTTTGGGATTATTTTTTTCTGGTTCCATTTTTTATCATCTACTAGTTTGGAAGTTATATATTTATTTCTATTACTAAAGTGTTACCATAACATTTTTTTTTTCCTGCGGTACGCGGGGCGTCTCGCTGTTGTGGCCTCTCCCCTTGTGGAGCACAGGCTCTGGATGCGCAGGCTCAGCGGCCATGGCTCACAGGCCTAGCCACTCAGCAGCATGCAGGATCTTCCCGGACCGGGGCACGAACCCGTGTCCCCTGCATCAGCAGGCGGACTCTCAACCACTGCGCCACCAGGGAAGCCCATTACCATAACATTTTTATCACACATACTCATCAAAATCCAAAGTTACTTTTAATCTTCTCCTGAGTAACAAAAAGATCTTTTGGATACTAGTTCCAATCACCTCTCCCCAGCTTATAAAATAAACTGACAATTAGTAAATAACTAAAACAACTGCTATTTCAGTTTTTTTAATCCCATAAGACACTATTGTTTATACAGTTTTTAAAAAATTAACTTACACTTTATTAACATACACTTACCACTGTCTTTGATCATCATTCCTTTTTGAATCTCAGGCTTTCAATGACCATTTTCCTTCTACTTAAAATGGTCTGCTAGGGGAATGGGGGAGCAATGGAGTGGGAGTTTGGGGTTAGCAGATGCAAAGTATTATATACAGAATGGATAAACAACAAGGTCCTACTATATAGCACAGGGAACTATATTCAATATCCTGTGATAAACCATAATGGAAAAGAATATGAAAAAGAATACATGTAACTGAATCACTTTGCTAAAAAGCAGAAATTAACACAACACTATAAATCAACTATACTTCAGTTAAAAAAAAAGAAGTGGTCTGCTAGTGAACTTTCGGATTTCTCTGAGCATGTCTTTATTTTGCCCTTGTTCTTGAAAGTTATTTTTTGCTAGCTGTAGAATTCTGGGTTGAACTAGAGTAGGTCACAGCTTCTAGATTTATTTTCACTGAGTACATCATTTCATGATCTCTATTTCCATTATTGTTATTGAAACCTGATAATCCTTTGAAAGTGTTCTGTGTTTTCTCTTAAAAATTTCCCCTTTATTAACCTCTTTTATATTTTCCACTTTATTGTCTCTCTGTACTGCATTCTGAATCTCTTCAGGTTTATCTTTTTTTTTAACTGATGTAATCGGAATGTTTATTTATTTAAATTCATTTAAATTTATTTACTTATTTATTTTATTTTTGGCTGCGCTGGGTCCTCGTTGCTGTGCAGGCTTTCTCTTGTTGTGGCGAGCAGGGGCTACTCTTAGTTGTGGTGCACAGGCTTCTCATTGCAGTGGCTTCTCTTATTGTGGAACACGGGCTCTAGGCACGCAGGCTTCAGTAGTTGTGGCTCGTGGGCTCTAGAGTGCAGGCTAAGCAGTTGTGGCGCATGAGCTTAGTTGCTCCACAGCATGTGGGATCTTCCCAAACCAGGGTTCAAACCCATGTCCCCTGCACTGGCAGGTGGATTCTTAACCACTGTGTCACCAGGGAAGTCCCACGTTTATCTTTTATTGTATCATTTTTTCTTCAATGGGGTCTATCTGCTTTTACCTATTCCTTGAATTCTAATTTCAGTTACTGTATATTTTCATTTCTAGAACTTCTGATTCTTCTACAAAATGTATGTTTGCTCTTTTCCTCATTTTTAAGCTTTCATTGAACATATTAAATATAATTATTTTATATTTTACACCTAATAATTCCAAGATGTGAACGATTTGTAGGTCTGATTCTACTGATTCTCTTACATTGTGCCCTGTTTCCTTAGATGGCTTGTAAATTTTTATTTTAAGCAACTCATTTTCATTATAACTTTACCAACAGGAATTCTTTGACAATGATGATTTGTGCTGCTTCTGTCAGGCCCCTGGGAGTAGTAACAATCCAGGATCATTTAAAATTCTAACAGAATTCAAATGCTAAGTATAGAAAGTGAGGAAGTGGAAAAAGGTAAGAAAAGCAAAGAGAGAAAAGAATAGGGCAGAGGGGACTTCCCTGGTGGTCCAGTGGTTAAGAATCCACCTTCCAATGCAGGGGATGCAGGTTCAATCCCTGGTCAGGGAACTAAGATCCCATATACCACGGGGCAAGTAAGCCTGTGTGCCACAACTGGAGAGCCTGTGTGCTGCAACTACAGAGTCCATGTGCTCTGGAACCCACGTGCCACAATTAGAGAGAAGCCTGCTCGCCGCAACGAAGGATCCCCCATGCTGCAACGAAGACCCAAAGTAGCCAAAAATAAATAAATATTAAAACAAAACAAAACAAACAAAAAATAAAATAAAATAAAATTCTTAGCTTGAGGTCTAGTGTGAATTCAGGCTGCAAACCAGTGTGAGGGCTGGTTTGTGGTAACAAATTTTCAGTAGAGATTTTTTATTTTTCCTGTTAGCAGCAATATTATAGAAAGATAATTTTCTTTGTTGGGAAAGAATTTCTAGATCACTCTTACACCTAGAAGGTATATACCCCTATGGAAAAAGGGCTATTACTGGAGAAGACTGCTAAATGTTTTACTCTGGTGGCTCTGGGCTTTGCTTCCTGATCCTTGAGCCCCCAAAAGGCCAGGAAAACAGAAGCTCACTTGATTTGGTAAATACCCTCAAGGCAATAGCCAGCTTCAGTACTCAGCTTACCTCACTGGGTTTCCAATTAGTGTTCAGTCTAAATATTCTTTACTTTTGTGCCAGAGCACTGATGCATTTTGTCCAGCATTTTAGGTTGTTTTCAGCAGAAAGACTAGTCCAGGTACTTAGTTCCCCATGCCGCTGGAAACGGATGTTTACATTAGTTTCTGATGGCAATATCTCTAAAGAACATTATCCCATATTTTAGAGCACTGGTTCTTCTCTAACTTACATTATCCCGTATTTTAGAGCACTGGTTCTTAAGTTTCTTCTGCCTCCACACACTTGAGGAATTTCACTTACTCCTATCACTAAGAGTTGCTTGTTATGACAGTGATTCCCAACTGGCAGTAGGTAGAAGACATTTCCTTGGAGGTGAAAGGTGGTAATCAAAAATTGTGTGTACATGTTTTTTTCCAAGAGGTTACTTCCTCTCATCCCTTTAAAAAATCATACTTTAAATATAGGAAAGGTATTTTAACCCCTTAACTATGATTCAGGCTATTATAAACAAAGATTTGGTAAAGAATAATACTTAGAGGGATTACTCAAGTATATAGGACTATTTGCCACTTTCTCAGTGTTTCTCAATAAGTGTATGCCATGGATAAACTCTGGGGGCCACAAGTTTTGCAAATTTTCATTTTGTGTTTTCATTTCAATAACAATATAAAGAAAAAAACGAAAGACTTAAAAATAAACTTACTTCAGAAACTAAAGTCAGTGATTCTAAAAATGGGATATATAATTATTTTCTTTAAAAGGGATCCATATATTATTCCAGTTACAAATACTGCTTCACACTCAAAGGTCTCACATTTGTTATGCTTGAGTTACTGGATTAATCTTCCTAGTTCTATATCCTAGTCCTCAGTTGTACTGTAGTCACTGTACCTGATTATACAGGTATATGATCCCTTACTTAAAATCCTTGAGGGCAGATATATTTCAGAATTCAGAATATTCTGGATGTTAGAAAGGGACTACAATGCACATGTGATATGTTATACAGTGTGTCAGTGAGGTCTGAGGCAGGACCCCATAATGAAAATGTTAATGTTTCTGCAGAAAAATGTATATTCACAGTAAGAAGGGAGTAAATAAAGACCATCAATAGTCTTATATCAGTTCAGATCATGTTTTAACACTACATGGGTTAAGAGAAAACTTTTGGCTTTCGGAGCACTTTGGATTTCTAAAACATGGAAATACAATTATAGAAGCATTATCTGCTATAGACTGGAAATCCAGATAAATTTCATTAGAATTTCATATAAGATATGATAATGCACCTTAAGGTGCATGAATTTAATGCATCAACTTTGTAATTTTTTTCCCCAAATACTTAGGAACCCCTTTTTGTCTACTTGTAGTTTAATAGTTGAGGATACAGAATAAGCAATTTCCTGACAACCAGGAAATGTATTATATTATAAATTCTAAAATGTCAGAAATATCTAAATGTATATAGGAATTTAAAATATATTCCAAAGCTAACATATAAGCTATATTGGATTATGATTATAATATCTCTACATCTGGTAATGTGGATAAAAGATAGAGAAAGCGAAGTATAAGAGATACACTATTCAGAATAATCTCTCCTTGTCCTTTTCTAAGATGCTTCAAGAAGAAACCTTTTACTCCTACTACACTCATGGCTCCGTTGTCATAGGTGTTAGATTCTATGGTAAAACAGTGTACAACTATAAAATGAAAGGCTTCTTCCTTGAGAAAGGAATATATATATGTAATACTAGAAGGTACTAAACAGAAAGTTGGGGAGGCAGTACATTTGAAGTTAAAATTGTGAAAGATAAGGCAATTTCATATTATAAAGTCATAAAAGTGAAATCTAAATCATTATTATTAACATTAGAATCACATCTGGTGGCAGTGAAGCAGAGGGTTAAAGAGCTTGAGCTGTGAAGAGATATTGCCTGGGTTCAAATTCCAGGTCTGCCATTCAACAGGCTATAAGACCTATCAACGAAGAATTCTAACAGTACCTACTTTCATAAGATTGTTAGTACAAATTAAATGAGAATAAATATAAAGGACTTAGAACAAAGGTAGAGAGTAAGTACACAATAAATACTAGCTATAGAGATGGTAATTATTATTACTGTTATTAATTTTTAATTATTAGCTTTCTTCCTAAAGTAGTAGATTTATATATATCTCTCGAATACAAAAAAATTAGGTATAAAATCAGTAACTATACTTTGTGTTTTGAAGAAATTAAAAAAAAATTCTAGTATTAAGGATGGGCCTCCTTTATGACCAGTGACACCCTCCGGTGAGGCAGAAATTAGGACTTCTCAGAAGAGTGCTGCAATAACAGTTTCATCATTTTCTTTATGATACGACTTTCACTTCCTTATTCTGTTTCCATGAGCTTTATGTATGTCAGTCTTTTACCAATCATACCACATGACAGAACCTTTCTTCAAATCTTTCTAGTTTAATAATCTAAAAGCATTTAAACCATATAAACTTTCAGAACTTTTTTTAGTTTTTTGTTATTAATGGCCCCAAAAGATTTTAAGTTCCTTTATTAATAGCTGCCTAATGCTAACATTCTAACAAAAGAATTTATATAAAAAAAAAACTACATTACCTCTGAAATAAAATATGTTGAGTTTTCACTAGTAATGACATTCTCAATAACAAAAAGATACAGTGGCAAATATAATGCTATAATCAAAACAGGACAGGAATATAAATATCTACATATATAGTTATATTTATTTGTATCTGACTAGTTCAGAATCTATCATGAATCTACCGAATTCTTACCAAGTTAAAATATTCAAAATAATTTCTTTAAGATATTACTTATACTGTAAATTTCAGGATAACATCTATAGTACCTTAAAAATAGACTCATGTATATAAAATTTAACAACCCAAAAAAATCAGGCTCTCAGTCCAGCAATTCTCATGAACATAAAAGTTTTTTAATGTATACCTTAGTAATATAAATCCACAGCAAATAAGAAATAATTGCAATTAATTCAGTTCTACTGTGTTTAATACTTTTAAAAAGTGCTTTTCAAATTATATTATTGAATTTCATGTTACACTTTTCAACTTTAATTTTTTATCTTACCTATATCATAGTTCTTAAGAACCCTAAATCCGTAAGTTATTGTTTGCAAGATACTTTTTTAATTGTTACAAATTTAGATTTAATCCATAATATTATTTAAGAATTCATTTTAGGAAATGAAAAATAGCACTGAAAAAAGACATCAAAATAAAATAATAGTTAATTTTTGATATCCCAAAGGAAATTTATTCCAATTTATTTCTTCCCTGCACCCTTGAGCCAATCATTGAATATTTCTGTCCTCATTACACAGAAAGGATAAATGAGGAAAATCAATTTTGCTGTTTCTAAAAAAATTTTACTACACTGGACTAAAAAGGAAGCATGCCATCTGTTATGTTCTACTAGAACTGGAAAGAAGTTGAAACCAGCTCTTGAGCAATCGTACTGAGAAGCCCCGAAGAAGACTTAAAGCACGGGATGATTAATCTGGAACTATGTGGCAGCATCTGACCTACAGATACAGTTGTTTCTCACCGTCTTCACCCTACTAGTCTAGCTTCCTATTTAAAATCAGTCTCATTATAAATACTTTAAACATCTAAATTCCTGAAGCATGTGACAAATGAGTATGATATTTGGTTGTATTTAATTATACATATTTACAATTTCTAATTATGCTTTTTTACATGGTCTTAAGACATCTGGAAACTTTATTTCTATTGACTTGCTATTTTACCTCTCACCAAGAACTTAATGTCATCAGTAAATTAAACAATCTTAGAAGTGTGAAAAGAGTAACCAGAGAGTAGGCCCCTTCTCAGATTTGTGGCTTTCCCATCCAATCACTTTAAAGTAACCAACATAAAAAACCATTTGACAGGCTAAGACAACCCTAGCAAGGGGAAATAGGCTGTCATTCACTTAGCTCACATGACTAAACAATGTTTCCATAGGAAAAAAAAATCTACTACAGAGTTAAGGCATACACAGAAATCGCAAATGTTTGTGAATTTTATCAGAACTGCCTGGCAATTACTTCAATTCTTTACTGTAATTTAAGCTTTGTCTCTGATTAAGATTTATGATATAATAAAAGGAATTTCCGTTCAATTTCCCGCTCCTTTCCTCACCTTCACCTCCTTAGGAATAAACCATTTTTATTAATTAATTATAAAACATACCATAACTCAAGACTGGAAGCCACAGTACTATATTTCCTAGATTTATTCAGCAGTATAATAAGCTTATAATAAGCTCAACATAAAATATTTTAGCAGTTTACAGATACTAATTATTTTCAAAATCTTAAGAGTTCCTCATTTTTAAATAAGGAAAACAATTTTCTTGTTAATTTATCACATTGGTAGTGATAATAGTGTAACACTTATTGAGCACATACTATTTGCAAGGCTTTGTGTAACAAATTTAATGCTAGAACTTTATAAAGATATTCTATTAACTCAAATTATCTGATAACTTTGGTAACCCTGAGGTAAGAAAATTAAGCCATATAAAAGGAACTCACAACCTTTCCTACAATACATTCTTTGTTTTAAGGTTCTCTATTATAAATACTGTCCATCGCATAAAATCCAATATTGAGATTAGAGGGTAGATTCAAATCCCAAAAGTACTACTGCAAAAAGACGTATGTTTGATTATAATGCTACATGATGTCATGTATCCAGGACAACTGAAGCATTATGATCTCTTAGGGATAAAACTGCCTCTTGGTCATAGATTTAGGTGACACAGCATGTGATCCATTGTCTCTAAACAAAAAATGTGTGCAGCTGCATTTTCCTGTCAAGAAAGGGAAAGGGCGGGAAGGATGCAGAATACAAAAGGGTCAAAGATTTGTCTCATAGAGAAACAGTTTTTCAAATAGGGGTAAAAAAAGAAATAAAATTGAGGGGGGGTGCTTCCCTGGTGGCGCAGTGGTTGAGAGTCCGCCTGCCGATGCAGGGGACACGGGTTCGTGCCCCGGTCCGGGAAGATCCCGCGGAGCGGCTAGGCCCATGAGCCACGGCCGCTGAGCCTGTGCGTCCGGAGCCTGTGCTCCGCAATGGGAGAGGCCACAACAGTGAGAGGCCCGCGTACTGCAAAAAAAAAAAAAAAAAAAAATTGAGTGGGGGAAAAAACCTTTCCCCAACTCGTGCTAAAAGCAGAGAACACTAAAATTGGGGAGGGGAGTGGGATCTGTTGTGGTAATCTTCCACTGAATCCACTTTTCTCCTAAGTTAACTTGCCCAAATGCATCGTGTAACCATGGTTCAAATGCCATGTCTACCTAAACAATTTTGTGCTACTTCTATACAGTATATAGAGGTTCCCTACACATTGTCACAGCACTTGTCTCCCCCAACCCGCCAAAAAAGTCTCAGTTGTTCATTTGTTTCTTGGAGAAGTTAATATGAAGTAATAGCTTTATAAGTTAAAAAAAAAAACTGCTTCTAACCAGTAAACAAACATGATATTTTCCATATAAAGACCAAATATATATATATATTTTTAACAATGAATCCCTAGCGCATAACCCTGCCTTTCACACAGAGAAATACTGGTTTCAAAAAATAGTACCATAAGAGATCTAAATTGAGTGAAAATTGTTTTCTCTGTCGAGAAAAATAGCTATTTCTAATAAATGTTTTTAAAAAGTTCATGACAAAATAATTTGTAAACTTCTATTAGTATCTAAAACATCGCACTAGTTTACCTTACATGTTACTAAACATAGTGATAGAAAAAAAGCGCTTACTAGCTTTCAGAGTAAATCTAGCTGAGAAAACCCATCTTCTCAATCTTTGGGACTACAATCAATACCATATCTGAACCAAAATGCGTTAAAGGCTGAAAAAAACGGACAGTACAGAAAAACAAACAAACAAACCACAAATGGAGAGAAATATCCTTACCATCTAGAATTAGAAGTAATGTCACCTGTGCTACAAACCATATAGCGACCAGTTAGCCAACAAGCACTTTGGGTTTTTTTTTAGATGTTGGGGGGGGGTGTAGAAGTTTATTTATTTATTTATTTATTTATTTGCTGTGTTGGGTCTTCATTTCTGTGCGAGGGCTTTCTCTAGTTGTGGCAAGCAGGGGCCACTCTTCATCGTGGTGCGTGGGCCTCTCACTATCTCGGCCTCTCTTGTTGCCGAGCACAGGCTCCAGACACGCAGGCTCAATAGTTGTGGCTCACGGGCCTAGTTGCTCCGCAGCATGTGGGATCCTCCCAGACCAGGGCTCGAACCCGCGTCCCCTGCATTAGCAAGCAGATTCTCAACCACTGCGCCACCAGGGAAGCCCAGCACTTTGGTTTTTTGATAGCCTTGTAACTGTACTTGAAAAGTTATTTTGAAAGGAACAAAGTTACAGAAACCTGAAAATCAACAGATCTAATGTCCTAAAGTACAAAGATAAATTTGGTTGGCATGTGAATACAAACAGGTGGTATTCTTTATCACCAAAATTTATTTATGTGTAATATGGTTTTCAGTGCCTTGAATATAAGCTATAATTAGTCAGCCATGCAGTAAAACTACAGTGAATTGTTCCACTGAAAATAAGCATCTTTTAAAAGCACACTCATGATCAAAATAAATTTAATAAAGGCAGACAATGATATCTTACCTTACTAATAACCCCCATATCAAATTTGGAAACCAAGATTAAAACTTAAGACTGTATACTGGTTGACTTAATATACTGATTTTATATGTAATTCTAAAAACAACACAAAAGCATGATTAACTTAACACAGAATTAAGTCCTCTTTAAAATAGGACTAAACTAACCCTATATGAACCTTACTTAAGTAAAATATATTTATGCTAAAAATTATTAAAGGTAACGTGTGCCACAACTACTGAGCCTGCGCTCTACAGCCTGCAAGCCACAACTACTGAGCCCGCGTGCCACAACTACTGAAGCCCGTGCGCCTAAAACCCGTGCTCTGCAACAAGAAGCCACCACAACAAGAGAAGTCCCCGCTCACTGTAACTAGAGAAAGCCCACCCGCAGCAAAGAAGACCCAACGCAGCCAAAAATAAATAAATAAATAAATTTACTTTTTAGAAAGTATATGTTACTAAATAGACTAACTCCAGAGCATTTTAGAAAGTAGTAACACTTAACTGTAATAATCATTCAAGTTTCTAAATAAACTTATATGGAATATAAAACCCGAATTCTAAGTAGCCATATCAACTGCAGCTATTTACAGCTAGCTGTCACTACTAGTAGATAGAATCAGCAACTGAGTGGATGTTAGTTCCATTTGATAATACTATATAGAGAATACTGAAAGAGAATATGACTTTTTCTTCTTGGAGGTAGATCAATGTTTGTGGTGATGTGTGTATGTGTATGTGTGTGTGTGTGTGTATTTTTTGTTTTGACCTGTTGAGCTTGAGATACTTGTGAGATGCTTAAGTAGAGTGGGCATTTGGGATATATGTGATCTAAAGTTCAGGAGAGAGGTTTGGTCTGGAGATAGATTTTGGAGTCGTTAAACCTGAAATCTGCCCATCTTTCTCCACTTTCACAGTCACAACTATAGTCCAGGTCAACATCATCTCTCATCTAGACCACTACAATGGTAGTCTACATGAATGGTACCCCCTACGGTTTGTGTTCTGCACAAACATACACAGTGGCTCTGATAATATCTTCCTAAATTAGTCCCCCTGCATCTATGCCTGATGCTCCTAATTTGTTTTCTATAATATAGCATAATCTTATAAAATGCAAAACTGAAAATATCCCTTTCTTGCTTAACCCATCAAAGGGACCCTTAGGTCAAAGTCCAAAGGCCTTAACGTGGTGTATGAGACTCTGCATAACTTAGCCCCTGTCTAACATCTCTGGCCTTATCTTTTGCCACTCTCCCTTGTTCTCCCCTCTTGAGATGTCTGAATAGGCCATGCTTTCTCCTCCTCCCTCAGGGTCTTTACAAATGCTACTATCTTTGCCTAAAATACTCTTCTTCTCATTCTCACTTGTATGTACATTTCACCTAGCCCTGGCTAACGGCTATCATTCGTATTTCAGCTTAAAAATCTTAAGAGAGACTTCCTCTAACATCCCAGACTACAGAGGGCCCCAAGTTCTTTTCTTCCATAATTGCCTATACTTTTTAATAACATTTGGCACACCTGAGATGGCTCAATACACATCTTTCCTAATTGACTGAAAGCTCCATAATGGCAGACAAAACAGTTGTCTGTTTTGTTTACTGCTCAAATATTTATTGTCTGACAGATCTTGGTTCCAGCTCTGCTACTACATAACTGTGACATCTATAAACTGAGATGGTTGAACTTTTGTTCTACAATAATCTAAGTGCTATTAAAAACTGAAATTCAGGGCTTCCCTGGTGGCACAGTGGTTGAGAGTCCGCCTGCCGATGCAGGGGACATGGGTTCGTGCCCCGGTCCGGGAAGATCCCACATGCCGCGGAGCGGCTGGGCCCGTGAGCCATGGCCGCTAAGCCTGCGCGTCCGGAGCCTGTGCTCCACAACGGGAGAGGCCACAACAGTGAGAGGTCGGCGTACCGCAAAAACAAAACAAAACTGAATTCACATATTACTAGCTTTCCTGTAGATATATACATGGTAAGACCTACCTTTCCTACTTGTATGTACATTTCCAACATGTGTGAGTGTGTGTATAAATTATGTACACATAATTTATGTAAATGAGAGCTAGTACTTTCTTACATAAAAAAATTCATTGAATGCTTATTGATACCTGGTGTTTTACTTGTATTAACTCTTTTAATCTTTGTAACAACTCTACCAGGCAACTGCTATTATCAGTGTCTATTTTATGAGGAAACAGATGCAGAGAGATTAAACAGTGTGCCCACATCACAAATCATGAAGTGGCACAACTGTGATATAAGCTTAGGGAATAATGTGACTCCAGAGCTCATGCTCTTCACTAGTATACTAGTTGTCATCCTACCTAGATTGCTTCATAAGAATAACAACAAAAAAGCTACATACTATCATCAATATATCTGACTCAGTATCTATCAATACATCCTCAACCTAATGCTCTTCCATATGAAGTTAGTCCAAACTAGACAAACCTGTTCAAATACTTCCTGTACATTTCTTTATATGCTCCCTCCTGCTATTCTAAACATCAGGATTGTCTACTCTCCCTACCACCAATCAGTCAAAACCCTAATATTTAAGGCCTCACTTAATGACAACTCCTCCATGTAATTCCCACCTGAACTTCTCTTAGGGATTTTCAATCTCTCTCACAATGTTCCAATTGCATTTATATGTCCTCTTTTTACAGTAGTTATTTGTGTCAACAGCTCAAAAGAAACAATTGACATGAAATCACTTTATAAACACTAAAGTTCTATATTATAAAGTATTTAATCCAGACTAAATAAAAAACCAGAGGAGACTAGGAAACAATGGGTTCAACACACCTAAGCAGAATACTTCAAGCAAGTACAACCTGGCTCTAACTTGCTGCCAACTAGACAAGAAACACAAAGGTAAAATTATACTCAAATTATACTGCATGATAAGTTTTTTCAATTAAACAAAGGAGACTTTTTTTTTTCAAAGGAGACATTTTAATCAAACTACATGGAACAAAAAGTTGAAGGGTGAAATATGATATTCATTAAAAAAAAATTTACTGAGCATTAACTTTCAAGTAAAGAATATTATGTTAGATAATATGTTCCATTCTGCTCTGTGATCTTTTCACTTCCTAAATTTCAGTTCTCTACTTAAGAAATATTTGGAAAATAGTTTTATCACAAAAGGAAACTTTTAAACATCAATTATTTTAATTCCATCTGAACAACATGCTCTTTTGAAGTTGCAATTAAAGAAAGCCTAATGCTAATCCACATGTATGAAGAACTACTAAAGGAAAAGTTTGAAAAAAACAGAGATAATGAGTTGTTAAAGGTACTGACACACCATTAATAAGCCTCCATTATGACTATAAAATCCACCTCACTCAATCCCACTCATTGGGGAAAGTTCCTACTCTGTGTTCCCACAGTACTAGAATCCATGTCTAGAAGGGTATGTCTCACACTGCAATTATTTACTTTCATGCATCTGATCCTTGTTATTAAACCCAATTTTTTCTCCATGATTTAAGAATGGTCCTAGGTGTACACAATGTAGGTTAGCTTTTGAATATTGGAAAAAGCTAAAGCATTAAAAGTCAAAGCACTAACACTTGTATATGCGCAACAGAAAGACAATCCCATGACCCTTTCACAATTTCCCAAAGGATCTTTAATAGATTCTTAAAGGCTCTCTTAACTATGAAGAAATAATCAGGGCAAAACAACAGGTTCAGAATTTTGTGACATCTATATACAATCAGTGGACGGCATTAAGTGGCAATAATTTCAGAAGAAATGAAAGTTTTTTGTCAAGATTTTAGGAAAAAAAGACATGACCACTCCCTGAATTAAAATTGCCAGGAAGATGATTTTGGGAAGATGGCAGCTGTCGTGGCAGCAAATTTTTTTTTATTTCTTTAAATTTTTTTATTTTTATTTTTTGCTGTACACGGGCCTCTCACTGTTGTGGCCTCTCCCGTTGCGGAGCACAGGCTCTGGACGCGCGGGCTCAGCGGCCATGGCTCACGGGCCCAGCCGCTCCGCGGCACGTGGGATCTTCCCGGACTGGGGCACGAGCCCATGGCCCCTGCATCAGCAGGCGGACTCTCAACCACTGTGCCACCAGGGAAGCCCGGCAGCAAATTTTTGATTCCTTGCAAATCTTCACATAAAAACAGGCAGAGCAGCTATAGAGCAAACCCCAAACCCATGGTTAATAACTACAATAAAACTATTTAACAAAGTCTCCCTGCAAACCTCAAAATACAAGGACGTAAACAAACCACCAACAGCCCACAGACTTATTTTCTATCAGTGTCTAAGTGAGAGAAAATAGAGGGAAGCAATGAGGTGTCTAAGGAACTTGAGAAGAGAAGCACAAAACAGCCAAAAGGTATTCCCTGGAACGTACTGAGAGACAGTTTGTGAACAGAAGCTGAAGCTATTCCAAAAGTGGGTAAGTGCAAGGGGTCTACAGTAAGGCCTACAGGCATGGAACAATCTAGTCCCTTTGAGCTCTCAAAACTTGACCTTTGGGACTCTCTTCCAAGACAGACCCTAGACTTAAGAGGAAGTACTGGGAATAGAAACAAAATTGAGCAGGACAGGGAAAAACAAGATTAAGGAAAGAGGGTCCGGACATAAGTGCCAGAGTAGAAAGAGCCAGAAAATCTCTGAAAGCCATCCACCATTTTTTAAACAATGGAAAAAACAAAAAGCAGAGGACTGTGAAGTTAAAAGAGCTATCGGAACCAAGCCTCCTCCTACAAGTTCAAGAAAACTAGTTTCATAAAAAGAAATGATGAAAAGTGTTGAGGGTTGAATATCATACAAAGTTACAATAAGGAAAGAGAAACAAAAATAGTTAAACTTGGGACCTCCCCAGTGGTCCAGTGGATAAGACCCCGCGCTCCCAATGCAGGGGCCTGGGTTCGATCCCTGGCCAGGGAACTGGATCCCACATGCATGCCGCAACTAAGAGTTCTCATGCTATAACTAAGAAGCCCGCATGCCTCAACTAAGAAGTCCGCACGCCGCAACTGAAGAAGCCTGCGTGTTGCAACAAGGATCCTGCGTGCTACAGCCAAGACCCAGTACAGCCTAAATAAATAAATAAAATAAATATTAAAAGAAAAAAAAAAAGAAAAACAGTTAAATGCAGAGAAGCAGGGCAGAGGGGGAAATGGGAGTTGTTCCATGGGTAAAAGTTTCCATTTCACGAGGTGAATATGTTTTAGAAATCTGCTGTACAACACATTTCCTACAGTTAACAATACTGTATTGTACACTTAAAATTTTAAGAGGGTAGATCTCGTGTTAAATGTTCTTACCACAGTAAAAATAAATAAGTAAATAAAATAAAGATATAAAATAAAAAACAGGGAATAAAATTATATCCTACAATGAAAGCATGCCAGAAAGATATGCTCACAGGAGAGACAAAAATGAGCTTCTATTTCAAAAAGAGCTTAAAAAAATTATGTAAGACATGAAAAAAAAATCAGAACTAGAAAAGCTCAGGAAAGTGGGGGGTGTGTGTGTGTGATGGTGGTGGTGTGATGAATTGGGAGATTGGGATTGACACGTATACACTAATACATATAGATAACTAATAAGAACCTGCTGTATAATAAAATTTAAAAATTAAAAAAAAAGAGAAGCTCAGAAATAAAGTGACAGAGCTCAAGAAAGAATCTGAAATAAAAGGAAAAAGAAAACCACTTCAGAAATGAAGACTTAAAGGAATACAAGGAAAAATAAACATATAAGATAAAGCCTTAAGAGAAACAAAGGGTAAAAAGGAAGAAAACTTAATCAGAAAGAAATAAAGAGGAAGGGAGAGAGGAAGGGTGCAAGCAGGCTAACCACACTGTCTAAGGACACATACTTGGGTAATAAAGCCAAAAAGAAACTTAAGGGATTTTCAAAAAAGTTAGAATAGTGGTTAGTTTTGTTTTTTTTTTCTTGCGGTACGCGGGCCTCTCATTGTTGTGGCCTCTCCCGTTGCGGAGCACAGGCTCCGGACGTGCGGGCTCAGCGGCCATGGCTCACGGGCCCAGCCACTCCGTGGCATGTGGGATCTTCCTGGACTGGGGCACGAACCCGTGTCCCCTGCATCGGCAGGCGGACTCTAAACCACTGTGCCACCAGGGAAGCCCAGTGGTTAGTTTTTGAAGGAAGGGAGTTATGTTTTGGAAGAGGCACTCGAAAGGGCTTCTAAGGTGGCTGGCAAAATTCTATTCCTTAACCTTGAAGATGGTTACATGAGGGTTGGTCTTAGAATAATTCACTAAGCTGCACATTTCTTGTGTGGTTTTCTGCATCTACATTTTATTTTACAGTAAAAAGCATTTTAAAAATTTAGAAAATAAAAAACCATAAATGGTATTAATTTAAAACTTCTAGCTATCAGTAGAATACATAGTAACAAAAAGCTCTTGGAATAATCTTCAAAATGACTTAAAAAAATTACACGGCAAACCGAGACAAGTTTCCCACAGTGTTTCATCATGATGCTTGGCAAACAGGACAATGAATTAAAAGTCCACCATCTTATTATACAGAACCTACCTGTTCTGTTTTTCACATGTAACACATAGTTTAAAAGTGTTTGACATTTACTCATTCTTAGAATAAATTTCAACTGATACTTAAAATTTGTAAAAGATTTTTTCAGTTAAGAGGTACTCTAAAACTGCGAAGAAAACTCACCTTTGAGACAAACAAACACGGTCTTCTTAAAAATAAGTATAATTAAATTCAACAAACATTCATTGAGCACATGTTATGTATGAGGTGTTTACAATTTAGTTGAAGAGATATGTAACACATATAAGAGGAAGCTATATATAGTAAGTGCTTTGAGAAAGGTAAAAGTAATATGGGTTCAGAAGAAAAGGGCATCCCACCTGCATTAAAATTCGAACCAGACACATCTCATATTCCTCCAATCCATCTTCTACAATACTGGCAGAATGATCTTTCAAAGACCCCAAGTCCCCCTTTTAAAACACTTCACAAAATAACAGTACACAGCAGGCAATTCAAAAGCCTTACAAGAACCAGGCAGGCAACAAACAAGTGAAGCTGGTCTTCTGTAAGACAACAGAGAATTATGGAGACCACCAAAAGGGGGCAGCTGCTTATAAGCTTCACCGAACCAACCCATGAAACCAATGCTGCCACGATGTTCAATTTTCCAAGGGACAAAAGAACTCTAGATTTTTGTGTGAAATGTACCAATATTTAAGTGTTGGCAAATATGCAAAAAAAATTTTTTTTAATATTCCTGGCCAAACAAAACACAGCTGTAGGTAAAGGTTGCAAACTGTGGCTTACAGAAATGGGTCTGATATTAATATTCCAATAGAGGGTCCCTACTGTCCTCAAAATTGAATAATGGCTGTCTTCCAATTCAAAGGAAAAAAATGAACAATTTTCTCTTATAAAGTTTTCTTCAAACTTTAGCATCTGCTACCATTAGTCTGCTAGCAATAGCAAAAATGCAAGAAAAAGTAGAAAAGGAACATTTGATTGTAGCCTCAAAACGGTTTAATCTTTTTTTGGTTGTGATTGTTTTTATCAAAAGTTGTGCTCACACCCACCATTTTATACTACATAACGTGTTATATGGTCAAATTTTCTATTCCTAAAATTGTTTCTAGATTGTATGATAGAATCAAATATACAAATGTATCTGTTCTTTAGCAAAAGAATGCCATGAGACTCCAGAAAAACCATGGGCCTAATAAAATCTACAATCTTTAGTACGGTGGCCTACAAATTCCATAAAAAATCTGGTTCCTGTTTGCACCTATTTCACACCACCCCAAGCTTCCGGAATATACAATGCTCTTTAACTTCTTCATGCTTTTAGATGTATTTTAGGCTCTCCACCCCATGTTTCAGAGAGACTCAAAGTCATCTCTCTAGGAGCCTTCCTTGAATTATACAATTTTTTCCAATCATGCTTCCTTAGCATCCTATTTAGAGCCCTATTATAGAACTTACTTGCTATTTCTGATTATTCATAATTATTTGCTTATCTTTCCAACTCAGCCATTAGACCAGTAGTTTTCAAACTTTTAATGCTATCCCACAATAAGAAGTATATTTTTATAAGAGATCCATGATACTTACATATGTAACGGAAACAAAATGAAATAGCACTTTTACCCTTACCACATACAACAAACTGAAATTTTCTATTTGATTGTACTTAACATATGTTGGTCACAATTTACTATATTGATTCTCTATCCTCCATTTAAGAAATATTGTACTAGAATATAAATCCTTGTAGGCAGAACAAAAATACATTCATTTTTATGCTCTACCGCAGACCATAACATTTAGTAAGCAAATGTTTAAATGAATGAAAATAGCAGCATCCTGTACTAGAAAAGTAAAAGACTAATAATAAGGTTTTGAAGTCAAGCAGACCCATCACTTACCAACTTTCTTATGCAATCTCTGACAAATGACCTAACCCCCTTACATCCCAAGGAATAACAACCACTTACTTAATTCACTATGACAATAAAGTAGTGGCATTCATGTCACACAATAGGCATTCTATAAATATTAGTTTGCTCTCTTTACCCTGTATTCTTCCTTACTTTTTCCTGGGAAAGAAGTATCTCATCCTGGCAAATATCCATTTTTTCAAGGACTTCAGGTCACAGTACAAAGAATATGAAATTTTAAAATCTGACAGACCTGGGCTCAAACACCCAGGGCTGCATTTACATAACTTCTGTTTCTTTACAATAAAATGTCCTGCACAGTTGTTTTGGAGAATTAAATTATATACTCATGTGTCTAGTATAATGCCACGCCAGAACATAGTAGGCACCTGATAAAAGGTAGTAATTGTTGCCATGATTATTAATAAATGTTGCTCAATCAGCATAGAGGTAGAATTTAAATTGAACTTTTAAGGATGGAGGAGTTGGACAGAGGCATAGGGCAGGCAGAAGGAACAGTAAAATCTCAATTTACAAGAAATCTCTTCCTGTTTTCCTGTATTTCCTCTTTTAAGATAAACAAACCACAAGGATGTAAGTTTATCAATTTCTTCAATTCTCTACCTCCAAGGTTATATAAAAACTCAAAATAACTGTTCTCTGTGTCAAAATTCTAAGTTAAATATTAAATTATGCTCAGTGGGCTGAACACTATAAAATGTGAAAAGTGTAAATGTATTAATAATACATTTTAGGGAGAATTTCAATAAGAGTCCAAAGTAACAGTGCTTTTAGTTAACCCAGTTAAGGAGAAAAAATTAACTGCAATTCTTATTCAACACGTCTTTCAAACCACTTCTTAGAAAAAAACCTCTAAGTAGCAAAAGCACCAAATGCCTCTGAAATACAATCAAGAAGCCAAGAATTTTCTTATACAACCTGCAAACTTTATAAGATACGAAGATAATTAACAATAATTAAACTATTCTGCTAATTAAACAGTAATACACCTACTTGGAGAGAATCAAAGTAATTTTCCCTTATCCATGTTGGTAGCAAAAAGATGGTTATTTTAATGATATATATAATCTTTTTGATAACAGCATATTTTCTAAATGGCTACTTAAGAACTTTATTTAGCCTTTTAGGCTTACAGTAATACTATGCTTACAACTGTCAGTGAAATAAGACCTATGTAGGTGAGGGGATAAATTCTATTTACTTTATGTTCACATCAGGCAGACTCCAAAAGGGTAGAAATGATGTCTCTTGCTCACCACTATATCCTTAGCACTTAAATACAGAAGATGCTCAATGAATATTTGCCTAAGTTTAATGTTTACTTATGGACAAGAAAATTAGATTGAGGGAAATAAAAATATACATAAATTAAAATTAGGTCAAGGCCTTGAGCATGAGCTATGCTTGGAAACTTGATTCCAAAGAGTATGACTGGGTGGGGAGTGAAACCCAACGAAGACCTCAAACAGGTGATCAACATTTGTCAACATTGTATCAATTTTATGTTCTTAGTATATAGCCTAATAAGCTGTGAAGAAAATGGCACTTCACCTCTGTTGTCTTCCTCCCTAAAACTCTAACCCCAGTCTAATCATGAGGAAAATGTTAGATAAATCTCAACTGAGGGACATTCTATAAGATTTCTGACTAGTACTCCTAAAAACTGTCACAATCATCAGAAATAAGAAAAATTTGAGAAACCAGAATTCTGGAACAGAAAAAGGACACTAGGGAAAAACTAATGAAATCTGAATTAAGTACGTAATTTAGTTAATAGTAAAGTAGCAATTTTGTTTCCTTAGTTGTGACAACTGCACCACTGTAATGTAAGATGTTAACAATAGGGTAAACTGGGTGAGGTATACTGTACTATCTTGCTATTTTTCTGTAACTGTAAAACTATTCTAAAATTAAATGTTTATTTAAATTTAAAAAGTTAGGGTAAGGGGAATAAGAAATATATGAATCAAAATCCTTTGGAAGTGAATGATGATAAACATTCTTTTGGTTCCTATATATTTGGTAGCACTTCACAGAGTGGAAATTAAGTTACTGAACAAGTCTACAGTATTAATTATGAAGTCACATATGACCAAAGCAGATGCCCCTTATTCTTGTTTCCCAAAGCATCATTCTTAGGCTTCAACACTTCAATTACTAACTCTATAACAAAAAATTGTAACATTAGCTGTCACCTCTATATTGAATGGATTATCTCACAGCTCTAATCTCTAGTCATTAAAGGTTATATTCACCTTGATATCTCCCACTCACCTAACACTCCAACTAAACTCACCATCTTCTTGACTATGCTCCCCTTCCAAACCTCCTTCTCAAAGTTACTAATTTGTCCTTTAATAGATCTCTTTCCTTCCCATAGTCAATAATTAGTCCTGCACACTGCTGTCAAATGAACCTTCCTAAAATAAGGATTTTATCCTATCATGCCCAAGCTTAAAAGCCACTTTTTTTTTTTGGCATTAAACCATGCTTAAATTCAAAAGTGATGTTTTCAAGCCCATCCATAATTGGTTATTCCTTTGTACCCTTCACTTATAAAGAAAGACCTTTCCATCCATCTCTCTACCTCATAAGTGCTGCCTTTCCTTTACTCAGAAAATAATCAAATACTCACTAAGCATATAACATATACCTGAGGTGGGGGGAAAAAGACTCCTCTGGGTGGTCAAAGACTATAATTTTCTTGGGGTGATAAAACCTAAAAAGATAACAAAGAATATGGGAATTTGTCTTATTCAAGGCTGTAGCCTCAGTTACTGTAACAGTGCCTGGCACATGGTAGGTGCTCAAAAAATATTTATTAAATAAAAACAAGGCAGTATAGAATGCTACAACCCAACAGAATAATATGCTATTAGAGAAAAGAATTTCAGTTGGAGAGGTGGAAGATAGGTCTAAAATTCTATGATTCTAAGGCTAGCAGGGCAATCAAGATTTTAACCAAGCCTCAAGTTTGAGAAGATCTTCAACAGTTAAGAGGATGTGTGCAGGTGCATTTCCAACAGAAAAATGTTGTATCAGCAAACGTAAAAAGTAGTAAATTGTTATACCATGTTGAAGTAGTGAATAATGAACAGTTCCTGTACGTCAGTGGAAGATAAGAAGGGAGAAGACTGGGACCAAAGTTTGAAAAATCTTGAGAAGAAATTTGGTGTTATGCTTGATATAAGGTATTTTGGTTGTTAAAGTGATATAACCTTTAGGAAAATTAATCTAATGGGAGTAACATGAAGGTTAGACTTTTGAAAACAAAAGCCTTACTTTCTTCAAGAAGCCTCCCCTATCTATATCATCTCACATTGTAAACTTTTTTTCACATATATTAATCATGTCTCTTCAACCCAAGAATAGGGATCAAATATTAGAACACTTTTTCTTCCCTAAGAAATCAGCAAAGGGACTTCCCTGGTGGTCCAGTGGTAAAGAATCCGCCTTCCAATGCAGGGGACCCAGGTTTGATCCCTGGTCAGGGAACTAAGATCTCACATGCCGTGGGGTAACTAAGCCAGTGCGCCACAACTAGAGAGAGAAAACCCGAACACCACAACTAGAGAGAAGCCTGCGGGCTGCAACGAAGACCTCACACAGCCAAAAATTAAAAATTAAAAAAAAAAAATCAGCAAAGAATTGGGCCCTCAAAACTTTGTTTTTGGAGGACCTTTTTACATTTATGCAAAACCCACTTACTAAAATGACAACAATCTAAAAGCAAGGCACACACATATAAGCTGCCATAAGAACAAGATTAATCCTTGTTTGGATGGCACTTTTTAAAGTTTTATTTGATAGCCGGATTCCATAACTAATAATGTAGCTATCTCCCAGCATATGTTTTCAGTGCTTCCTGCTTTATATAAGTATTTCTTTACCTCATTTAGTTTTCTTTCTCAACTATGCACTGCTCTCAGTGGTCAGCACACATATTCATTTCTCAATTGCATTATCTTTTCCGCACCTAAGCCTCTCCAATCTTTTTAACTACTAGCTTCACTGAATTAGAATTAGAATTAAAATTCTAATGGTACTACTGTTAACTTCTCCACACAGTTCTTTTAAACATTCTAAGTGTTTTCTGTGGTTTAGCATTCTTCAAGTAAAACTGATTCAAATAAAAACATGTTACAGACATAATTCAAATTCACCAAAACATTTACAAAATGAAACATGATGCACTAGTAACCAAGGATTGTATGTAATTCTTAAATTCAATAAATTCCAAACTCTCCAAAAGTTTATCTTCAACCTGTTTTTTACCTTACTTTAGAATAATTTATTTAAAATTATTTCATTTTATTTGTTTTACTTTTTATTAATTTTTTGCTCTTCAGCCCTTGACCTTTTACTTTTATATATTCTAAAACTTTAATTTCATTCCCTTAATATCTGTTGATGTTAACATTTATATAAACTGTTAATACTTTTCCTTAAAAAAGCTTAAGAAAGTGCCCATGCACAAATCAAACAAGTACTTATTTTATCCCTAAACAAGTATTTTCACTGGTAATATATTTATATCTTTTCAGATCACAATTTTTATGTAAAAAGAGAAAAACTGAGATTTTTATGAAACTATTCTGCAGAAATCCTACAGAATGTGATTATTTCTGATTACATTAGAAACTCTCATTAACGACTCTGAAATTCAAACGGTTTTTTCCCAAAGTTGAGAAACTCCGTAATGTGCTCTTCTATTCCCCATCACTCCTTAATGGTACCTAACACTGCTGCTTAGATTTTAAAGATAAATCATCAAAACAGCAGAAAGCAAAAATGTCAATATATACATTACAAGGACTGCTAGAAAACAGTCTTCCATTCGGTTGGAACAGAGATAGACATGAACGGTTCAGCTTTTTCTACTTCCATCTCAGAAAACACCAAAATACATGTGGATGCAAAGCTACCGCATGGTTACAAAGCCCCCTGGCTACCAGTGAAGCCTCAGCCCTGGCTGCGCTAGGGCGCTCAGTTACACTCAACCGGCCACGTGGCTGTCACAATCAGAAGACAAGATTAACAGCGTAAACTAACCTGAAAATAATAACCTCCTCCCACAACCTCGGAGTTGGGGTAGAAGAAATAAAGTATGTGTCATTTCTTTGCACGCTAAGACTTTTTTTCTGTAAGGAGAAAACCAAGTACAGAGGCTGCTTTAAAGAGGCTTTAAAGCAGAAATCAGGTCCAGGAAGATCCCGAGAGTGTGCCCCCAGTGAATTAAGACACGCCAACTCCCGTGAGCTGCGATGGGAACAGAGGCACTCTGCAAAGGGGCAATGGGGTGGAGTTGAGTAAGACGGAGCTCTACGCACATGGGCCGCTTTCCCCTGACTCCCACCGTCCTCCCGGGTTCCAGCCTCGCTGCTGTTGCGATGGGGCGAACTCAGAAGGCTGAAGGGCCTCGCACACGCCCACACGACCTCTCACCTTCCCGGTAAGGGCAGAGATAACCAAGGGCCCAAGAGAACAGGAAGTGTCCATATTGCAGCGCTGAAACACTAACTCCCATCCCACCAAGACAGCCACCCTCGCAGGCCCCCCGAGCGCCCGCTGGAGGAGGGGCCAGAGGGTGCATGGGTCGGCCACCCCCACATCCGGGACCCGCCCCTGCCCACCCCCAACGCCCAGCCGCCCCGCTGCTAGAAGTTCACTGCTGGCCGCACCCGGAGCCTCCCCGGGCACTATTTGGCCGGGCCCAGCCAGTCCGCCCGGGGCCGGGCGAGGGCTCCACGCCCCGCACGTCTTGCTGCACTTTATGCCGGGGGCGGGGGGAGGGGGTGCGTCTGTGCTGCAAAGACTCCCGACGGGCTTGGGGCGCTTCCCCCAACAGCAGATTCGTCCCGAGTCGAGCCCTAAGCGTCCTCGGGGCCACCTCCAAGCCTTTCTGAAGAGCCGGCAGCCCTCGCCGCGGTTTCCGCCGCGCGACACCCGCTCCCGGGCGGTCATTACACCCCTCAGGAAAAACTCCTAACTCCTCACGGGGCCGCACTACCCTCAGTTCGCCACCCCCCCGGGAGCCCACACGCCACCCAAGGCGCGCGCAGGGGAGACCCCCGCGCCAGCGCCAATCCCTCACGGGACAAAAATGTCCGGGCCCGTCACGGGACAGCCGCCTCCGCGCCCCACGCCCGGCGCCCGCCGCACGCTCTGCCCGGAGCGCGGACGCCGGGCGGCGCCTGCTGAGGAGGGCGCCGCTCCTCCCGGGACTCACCGTCAGCTCGGCCGCCGCAGCGGAGGGGTGAGGAACGAGCAGGGGAAGACACAATATGGCAGAGCACCGCAGCTGCTCCCGGCGGCTTCCAGTAGCCGCCTCCGGGAAGACGCGGCAACGAGCAGGCAGCGGCAGCTGCGGTGGCGGCCGCGGCAGTACCACATCCCCCTCCGGCTCTCTTCCTCCCCTCCCTCCGCCCTCCCCCGCTGCCATGGCAACGCGGCGCCAAGGAGATGAGCCCCGCCCCTCCCTCCGGTCCCCGCCTCCAGCGACCCCTTGGGAGGGGGGCTCCTCCCGTCCCTCCCTGTTCCCTCCCACCTCCTACCGAGGGGCCAGGACTGGGACCCTGCAGGCTGCCCAGGCGGCGGGTGTGGGAGGAAGGGGGATGCGGTGTCCGGAAGGGCGGGGCTCGCACGGAAGCAGGGCGGAGACGTTGTGGGCCAGTCGGGTTTCGGGCTGAGGAGGGGCTGGGGAAGGCGGGAAAATGGAAAGGCCTCGCTTGCCCCGCGAAGGACCTATAGGAATGCGGCGGGGCGCGGCGCGGCCGCTGAGTGGCCGAGATGGGGCGGAGGCGGGGCGCGGCTGGGCGGAGCGACGGGTGGCCGCCCGGCTGGTCCGTCTGCGGAGCCTGTGCTGGGACTGCAGCGACGGCCCTCAAAAGTCGGAGCTTTTGTGGGTTTCCTCAGGAGCTTTCCGGCATTGGCCAGGCTTTGAAAGAGCTTTAGGAACGATAAAGAACTAATAGAAACTTAAAGTAGTATCACCCTCGCTTGACTGAAATTTTGTGTGGAAACTAAGCTCAACGTGTCTGAGGTAAAAAAGAAGAAAAAAAAAAAAGACAGGAATCAGATCCAAAATTTAATAAGCATTTACTGGGCGCTCACTAAGTGATACGGGTTGGGCTAAATTCTTTACATGCATTGTCGTAACCGTAGTGCTAAAATAGCATTGCCAGATAAAATACAGGTGTGCCCAGCTAAATCTGAATTTCAGCATAAGAATGTACCATTTGGGAAATAATTCCTAGTTTATTTTGTTTTTTTTTTTTTTGCTAAATCTGCCAACCCTATCCTAACTCTTACTAATTCCAACTTTACAGATAAGGAAACTGAGGGATAGAAAAATAACGTGTCAAATAGAGGGTAAGTGACAAAACTAAGCCTCCATTTTACTGCTATCATTTTGATCCTGATAATTAAATCTCTGAATTCCTATATCTACATCTTCAAAAACTAGAGTAGTGATACCTATCTCACAAATGTGTTGAATGGATTTTTTTTTTAAAGGGTATATGAAAGAGACCTGGACAGTGACTGAGGCATAGTAGGTGCTAACAGAAGTTCATTTCCTTCCTGAAAAATGAATGTTAACTGTATATGTGCCAGGCTCTAAGTATAAAGTGGGCAGAAGATGAAACAAGCTGCCTACTGACAACTAAACAAGTCAAGCTGTGGGGGTGACAGAGATACAGAAGACTTATAGGAATCACAATATATAATAACAAAAATGGAAGTTTCATCCCCTCATTCCACAGATGAAAACACTGTTTATACGATTTGTCCAGTCATCTACTAGTTCCATTTGTTTTTCATTACACTGTCCTGGAGGGCCTCGTAGCTGCATTCAGAGTAAGAGACCACAAGGCAAATGTACAATGTGCTTCAGTTGAAGCAACAGTTGCTTCATTTGAAGCAAGAGTTGCTTCACTTTCTCCCTTAAGCTCAATCACTGTTACCCCCTCATGTGGACAAAGTTAAGGAAGTTTCTGGAGGAATAGTGTAGCAGAAAGGGAGAAGAGGTAAGAAGGAAGAAAGTTTGAGAGAAGGTGGCTTCTGGAGAGCGACAGTCTCCTCAGACCTCAGTCTTGTTTTATCTCTGCTGGTCATTGTCATGGTGGCCACTAACATAGGTCTTCGTCTCCTTATAGATTATTGCACTAGTGTCTTACTTGATATATGGAACTTTAGTTTCTGTTTTTCCTTCTAACCTATTTTAAACTCAGGTGACAAAACAATCCTCCTCAATTCCAGAAGAATTGCAGAATTTGAGAACTGGAAGTTATATATACTTTAGAGATATATCATCTAGGAGCCCAATCTATCATGGATGGGAAAACAAATCCAGAAAAGTGATGTAACTTGTCCATGGTCAAATAATGAACCTACTGCATCCGCATCCACTAAGCTTTCTCTGCTGGTCCTCTCTACTGACTGATTCACCCCAGAGAGGCTGGCACATATAAATAATCTCTGCGGGTAAGGCTCAGGTCTCTTAGGAAATCTGTCACACAGTTCAGAGTCCAGGGACACTTTTATACTTAGAGGCTATTTTAGAGGGCTTTGAATACCTACCAAGGAAAAGCTCTGATTAAAAATAATAATGTTTCAGAGTGAGTAGCTTTTTCCCAGGAGTTTACAAGAGTAAAAAGTCTAGGAAACCAGAGCCTAACTGTTTAGGAAAAAAAGGATCCTGGCATTTAAGATCTCCTGCAAAGCTTGTATTCTTTTTTTTTTTTAAATAAATTTATTTATTATTTGTTTTTGGCTGCATTGGGTCTTCGTTGCTGCGCACTGGCTTTCTCTAGTTGTGGCGAGCGAGGGCTACTCTTCGTTGTGGTGTGTGGGCTTCTCATTGCAATGGCTTCTCTTTTTGCCAAGCACGGGCTCTAGGCACGTGGGCTTCAGTAGTTGAGGCATGAAGGCTCAGTAGTTGTGGCTCGCGGGCTCTAGAGCACAGGCTCAGTAGTTGTGGCACACTGGCTTAGTCGCTCCACAGCACGTGGGATCTTCCCAGACCAGGGCTGGAACCTGTGTGCCCTGCATTGGCAGGTGGATTCTTAACCACTGCACCACCAGGGAAGTCCCGAAGCTTGTAGTCTTCTTTCTCCAAAATACTTAAAAAGAACGTACTCATTAGTAAACTTTACTAGAAGACAAATGCATTAGAAAATATATTGTTTAAAATGCCCTCATGTTTAGGTTGAAAAGTGATAGGAACTCAAATATACATGTTTAAATTTTAAATGTATTTATCATTGTATCATGTGTATTTAACAAAAGACTGTTTGATCATGAATTGATGCGTCCAAAAGTAACCAGTGTACCAACACGGAATCTAGACTTCAAGCCCCTTGAGGTCAGTGATCATGTCTTTTTCATCCTTATAATGTAATTTCTTAGAATAGCTTTCAGAACAAAGATGATGTTCAATAGTATTTGTCAATAAAAGAAGTAACTTTACTCACATGATATCAGAACTCGGATACAACATTCCTAAATACTGAGCTGCCACTTGGACTCAAAAGATTGTGAATGAAAGTTAATTCTTTTTTCCTTTAAGGATTGTTTTCAAAGTCCTTCTTAAAAACAACTACCTATGTTTAATCATAGTTACATTTGTATAAGCCCTGGTATTGGGATTAATTTGGACCAATCCTCCTATTGAGGAGACTAGAAAAACTCAACAAAATATTAAAAAATCAATTCAAAGACATCAGAGAGTTAATAAGATAGGAATTACCAGGCCATGGATCTGAGGAATGATGGAGGCCCAGGGACGTCCATTTATCCATTCCATAGAAGGTTGCTGAGAGGATGAGCAGGGATGAGGGACAATGATTGGAATTCAGGGTGTGCTAAGGAGGCAGGAGGAGAGCTCTGTTGAAACTCCCTTGCTTTGTACTAGGAATCCAAATGGCTACATCCTAGAAGTAAATAGGTGACATCTCATTTTCAAAACATCTCAACCCTGAGAGTGGATTAGGATAATTCCCTTGAGCTAATACCCACAAGACTTTGGTGGAGGCAAACTAAAATCCTTCCTGGAGTAAAGTAATATCATGCTAGGCCTGAAGTCATTTCTACTAATAATTTTGCAAATACGAAGTCTAGTGTACAATTAAAAGTAAGTCATACAAGGAAAAATCAGCAGAAACAACAGAGAACAAAAACAGACCCAAAAGGAGTTCAGAGAGTGAAATTACCAAACATAGATTTAAAAATAACAATGCTTACTATATATAAATAAATAAAACACAAGATTAATAATTTAGGCAGATAACTAGAAACTTGAAAAAAGAATCAGATGAAAATTTTAGAACCAAAAAGTTCACTAACTGAAAATAACTCAGTGATGGGTATAATAACATATTAGACACGGATATAAAGTTAGGGAACTAGAAGGTAAGTCACAAAAAAATACTCAGAATGAAGCACAAAGAATAAAAAGGATGGAAAATACAGAACACAGGGAAAGCATGTAGAAGATACAGTGATAAAGTTTAATATGCACGTGAATGGAATTCCAGAAGGAAAGAAAAGACAGTATTGGGCAGAAATAATATTTGAATGAATGAATCCCTAGCAGGATAAAAAAAATTTTTCAATCAACACAATTGACACATAAACACATTATGAAAAAACTGCTAAAATCCAAAGACAAAGAAAAATCTTAAGAGCAGTTAGAGAAAATAAGAATCGATCTTTAAAGAAACAAAAATTAGACTGACAACTAATTTTTTAAAAAATATTTATTTATTTATTTGGCTGTGCTGAGTCTTAGTTGTGGGATCCTCGTTGCAGCATGCAGGATCTTTGGTGCGGCATGCAGGATCTTTGTTGTGGCATGCAGGATCTTTTAGTTGCAGCATGCGGGCTCTAGTTCCCTGACCAGAGATTGAACTTGGGCCCCCTGCTTTGGGAGTGTGGAGTCTTAACCACTGGACCACGAGGGAAGTCCCACAACTTACTTTATAACAGAACTATCTTAAGCCAGAAAATGATAGAATGATAACTTCAAAGGACTAAATATTTCTAAAATATTTTAAAAATGAAGGTAAAATTTTCAAAATAGAGTATTTGTCACCAGCAGATTGATAGTGGCATGCTTTAGGCAGAAGGAAATTATCCTAATTGTTAAATCAGAGATGCATGAGGAGGGCTTCCCTGGTTGTGCAGTGGTTAAGAATCTGCCTGCCAATGCAGGGGACACAGATTCGAGCCCTAGTCTGGGAAGATCCCATATGTCGTGGAGTAACTAAGCCCATGCACCACAACTACTGAGCCTGTGCGCAAGAGCCCGTGAGCCACAACTACTAAGCCTGCACTCTAGAGCCCACGAGCCACAACTGTTGAGCCCGCATGCCACAGCTACTGAAGCCCGCGTGCCTAGAGCCCATGCTCCGCAACAAGAGAAGCCACCGCAATGAGCAGCCCATGCTCTCTGCAGCTAGAGAAAGCCCACACGCAGCAATGAAGACCCAACACAGCCATAAATAAATAAATAAATAAATTTATTTTTAAAAAAGACAGGAAATAAAGATCAATCAAAATAATAAATATGTGGATAATTCTACATGAATATTGATATTAACTATTTAAGTCAATAGTAGTAATGTCTTCTGTATTTAAAAATACACAACTGCATATATGTCAGGAGAGGGGAAGGAATCCAGTGTTCTAAAATCTGCATTGTCTAGGAAAATGGAAAAAGTTACAATTAATAATAGACTCTAAGTCAAGAATACATTTTGTAATCTCTACAAAAATCACTAAAGGAATGATATAAGACTATGTGTATTAGTCAAGGTTCTCCAGAGAAAAAGAACTAACAGCGTGTGTGTGTATGTGTGTGTGTGTGTGTAGAGTGAGATCAAGAGCTAGAGCGAGAGAGAGAGATAGAGAGAAAGCCACTTATTTTAAGGAATTGGCTCAAGTGATTATGGAGGGGCTTGGAAGTCCAAAATCTACAGGGTAGTCTGACAAGCTGGAAGCCCAAGGAAGAATTGCAGTTTGAGTCCAAAATCAGTTGTCTGGCAGAATTCCTTCTTGCTCAGGGGAGATCAGACTTTGTTTTATTAAGGCCTTCAACTAAATGGATGAAGCTCACCCATGTAATGGAGGGTAATCTGCTTTACTCAAAGTACACTAATTTTAATGTTGATCTCATCCAATAAACATTTTCACAGAAACATCTAGAATAATGTTTGACTAAATATTTGGGCACTGTAGCACAGCCAAATGACATATAAAATTAACCATCACATCATACAATTTCCAATCTAAAAGGAGATAAGTAATGGAGTAATAAAAGGTAATCAATCTAAGTATAAGATAGGACAAAACTAACACTATACAACAGGCAAGACAAATAGGAAGTACTTAAGAAGATGGTAGATTTAAATCCAAATATATCGCTAATTACATTAAGTGAAAACAGTTGCTAATTTAATGAAAAAGATTTTTTTGGTCGCCTATTTTCTTTTTTAACATCTTTATTGCAGTATAATTGCTTTACAATGGTGTGTTAGTTTCTGCTTTATAACAAAGTGAATCAGCTATACATCTACATATATACCCATATCGCCACCCTCTTGGTCTCCCTCCCACCCTCCCTATCCCACCCCTCTAGGTGGTCACAAAGCAGCGAGCTGATCTCCCTGTGCTATGTGGCTGCTTCCCACTGGCTATGTATTTTACATTTGGTAGTGTATATATGTCCATGCCACTCTCTCACTTCGTCCCAGTTTACCCTTCCCCCACCCCGTGTCCTCAAGTCCACTCTCTATGTCTGCATCTTTATTCCTGTCCTGCCCCTAGGTTCTTCAGAACCTTTTTTTTTTTTTAGACTCCATATATGTGTTAGCATACGGTATTTGTTTTTCTTTTTCTGACTTACTCCACTCTGCAGGGCAGACTCTATCCATCTACCTCACCGCAAATAACTCAATTTCGTTTCTCTTTATGGCTGAGTAATATTCTATTGCATAAATGTGCCACATCTTCTTTATCCATTCATCTGTCGATGGACACTTAGGTTGCTTCCATGTCCTGGCTATTGTAAATAGTGCTGCAATGAACATTGTGGTACATGACTCTTTTTGAATTATGGTTTTCTCAGGGTATATGCCCAGTAGTGGGATTGTTGGGTCATATGGTACTTCTATTTTTAGGTTTATAAGGAAACTCCATACTGTTCTCCATAGTGGCTATATCACTTTACATTCCCATCAACAGTGCAAGAGGGTTCCCTTTTCTCCACACCCTCTCCAACATTAATTGTTTGTAGAGTTATTCATGATGGTCATTCTGACTGGTGTAAGGTGATACCTCATTGTAGTTTTGATTTGCATTTCTCTAATGATTAGTGATGTTGAGCATCCTTTTATGTGTTTGTTGGCAATCTGTATATCTTCTTGGAGAAATGGCTATTTAGGTCTTCTGCCCATTTTTGGATTGGGTTGTTTGTTTTTTTGATATTGAGCTGCATGTAAATTTTGGAGATTAATCCTTTGTCAGTTGCTTCATTTGCAAATATTCTCTGCCATTCTGAGGGTTGTCTTTTTGTCTTCTTTATGTTTTCCTTTGCTGTGCAAAAGCTTTTAAGTTTCATTAGGTCCCATTTGTTTATTTTTGTTTTTATTTCCATTACTCTAGGAGGTGGGTCAAAAAGGATCTTGCTGTGATTTATGTCATAGAGTGTTCTGCCTATGTTTTCCTCTAAGAGTTTTATAGTGTCTGGCCTTACATTTAGGTCTTTGATCCATTTTGAGTTTATTTTTCTGTATGCTGTTAGGGAGTGTTCTAATTTCATTCTTTTACATGTAGCTGTCCAGTTTTCCCAGCACCACTTATTGACGAGGCTGTCTTTTTTCCATTGTATACTCTTGCCTCCTTTATCAAAAATAAGGTGACCATATGTGTGTGGGTTTATCTCTGGGCTTTCTATCCTGTTCCATTGATCTATATTTCTGTTTTTGTGCCAATACCATACTGTCTTGATTACTGTAGCTTTGTAGTATAGTCTGAAGTCAGGGAGCCTGTTTCCTCCAGCTACGTATTTCTTTCTCAAGATTGCTTTGGCTCTTTGGGGTCTTTTGTGTTTCCATACAAATTGTGAAATTTTTTGTTCTACTCCTGTGGAAAATGCCATTGGTAGTTTGATAGGGATTGCATTGAATCTGTAGATTGCTTTGAGTAGTATAGTCATTTTCACAATGTTGATTCTTCCACTCCAAGAACATGGTATATCTATCCATCTGTTTGTATCATCTTTAATTTCTTTCATCAGTGTCTTATAGTTTTCTGCATGTCTCCTTAGGTAGGTTTATTCCTAGGTATTTTATTCTTTTTGTTGCAATGGTAACTGGGAGTGTTTCCTTAATTTCTCTTTCAGGTTTTTCATCATTAGTGTATAGGAAGGCAAGAGATTTCTGTGCATTAATTTTGTATCCTGCTACTTTACCAAATTCATTGATTAGCTCTAGTAGTTTTCTGGTGGCATCTTTAGGAATCTCTATGTATAGTATCATGTCATCTGCAAACAGTGACAGCTTTCTTCTTCTTTTCCTATTTGCATTCCTTTTATTTCTTTTTCTTCTCTGATTGCTGTGGCTAAAACTTCCAAAACTATGTTGAATAATAGTGGAGGGAGTGGACTAACTTGTCTTGTTCCTGATCTTAGAGGAAATAGTTTCAGTTTTTCACCATTGAGAATGATGTTGGCTGTGGGTTTGTCATATATGGGCTTTATTATTTTGAGGTAAGTTCCATCTATGCCTACTTTCTGAATGGTTTTTATCATAAATGGGTGTTGAATTTTGTCAAAAGCTTTTTCTGCATCTATTGAGATGATCATATGGTTTTTCTCCTTCAGTTTGTTAATATGGTTTATCACATTGATTGATTTGCGTATATTGAAGAATCCTTGCATTCCTGGGATAAACCCCACTTGATCATGGTGTATGATCCTTTTAATGTGCTGTTGGATTCTGTTTGCTAGTATTTTGTTGAGGATTTTTGCATCCATGTTTATCAGTGATATTGGCCTGTAGTTTTCTTTGTGACATCTTTGTCTGGTTTTGGTATCAGGGTGATGGTGGCCTCGTAGACTGAGTTTGGGAGTGTTCCTCCCTCTGCTATATTTTGGAAGAGTTTGAGAATACTCTTCCAAAGTATTCCAAAGAGATAGGTGTTAGCTCTTCTCTAAATGTTTGATAGAATTCACCTGTGAAGCCATCTGGTCCTGGGCTTTTGTTTGTTGGAAGATTTTTAATCACAGTCGCAATTTCAGTTCTTGTGAATGGTCTGATTATATTTTCTATTTCTTCCTGGTTCAGTCTTGGAAGATTGTGCTTTTCTAAGAATTTGTCCATTTCTTCCAGGTTGTCTATTTTATTGGCATATAGTTGCTTGTAGTAATCTCTCAAGATCCTTTGTATTTCTTCAGTGTCAGTTGTTACTTCTCCTTTTTCATTTCTAATTCTATTGATTAGAGTCTTCTCCCTTTTTTTCTTGATGAGTCTGGCTAATGGTTTATCAATTTTGTTTATCTTCTCAAAGAACCAGCTTTTAGTTTTATTGATCTTTGCCATTGTTTCCTTCAATTCTTTTTCCCTTATTTCTGATTTGATCTTTATGATTTCTTTCCTTCCTCTAACTTTGGGGTTTTTTTGTTCTTCTTTTTCTAATTGCTGTAGGTGTAAGGTTAGGTTGTTTATTTGAAATGTTTCTTTTTTCTTGAGGTAGGATTGTATTGCTATAAACTTCCCTCTTAGAACTGCTTTTGCTGCATCCCATAGGTTTTGGGTCATCGTGTTTTTATTGTCATTTGTTTCTAGGTAATTTTTGATTCCTCTTTGATTTCTTCAGTGATCTCTTGGTTATTTAGTAATGTATTGTTTAGCCTCCATGTGTCTGTGTTTTTTACAGATTTTTTCCTGTAATTGATATCTAGTCTCATAGCGTAGTGGTCAGAAAACATACATGATAAAATCTCAATTATTGTAAATTTACCAAAGTTTGATTTGTGACCCAAGATATGATCTATCCTGGAAAATGTTCCATGACCATTTGAAAAGAAAATGTATTCTGTGGTTTTTGGATGGAATGTCCTATAAAGATCAATTAAGTCCATCTTGTTTAATGTATCATTTAAAGCTTGTGTTTCCTTATTTATTTTCATTTTGGATGATCTGTCCACTGGTGAAAGTGGGGTGTTAAAGTCCCCTACTATGATTGTGTTACTGTCGATTTCCCCTTTTATGGCTGTTAGCATTTGCCTTATGTATTGAGGTGCTCCTATGTTGGGTGCATAAATATTTATAATTGTTATATCTTCTTCTTGGATTGATCCCTTGCTCATAATGTAGTGTCCTTCTTTGTGTCTTATAATAGTCTTTATTTTAAAGTCTATTTTGTCTGATATGAGAATTGCTACTCCAGCTTTCTTTTGATTTCCATTTGCATGGAATATTTTTTCCATCCCCTCACTTTCAATCTGTATGTGTCCCTAGGTCTGAAGTGGGTCTCTTGTAGACACCATATATCTGGGTCTTGTTTTTGTATCCATTCAGCCAGTCTATGTCTTTTGGTTGGAACATTTAATCCATTTACATTTAAGATAGTTATTGATACGTATATTCGTATAACCATTTTCTTAATTGTTTTGGGTTTGTTATTGTAAGTCTTTTCCTTTTTTTGTGTTTCCTGCCTAGAGAAGTTCCTTTAGCATTTGTTGTAAAGCTGGTTTGGTGGTGCTGAATTCTCTTAGCTTTTGCTTGTCTCTGAAGGTTTAAATATCTCTGTCGAATCTGAATGAGGTCCTTGCTGAGTAGAGTAATCTTGGCTGTACGTTTTTCCCTTTCATCACTTTAAGTATGTCCTGCCACACCCTTCTGACTTGCAGACTTTCTGCTGAATATCAGCTGTTAACCTTATGGGGATTCCCTTGTATGTTATTTGTTGTTTTTCCCTTGCTGCTTTTGATATTTTTTCTTTGTATTTAATTTTTGGTAGTTTGATTAATACGTGTCTTGGCGTGTTTCTCTTTGGATTTATCCTGTATGGGACTCTCTGCACTTCCTGGACTTGATTGACTATTTCCTTTCCCATATTAGGGAAGTTTTCAACTATAATATCTTCAAATATTTTCTCAGTCCCTTTCTTTTTCTCTTCTTCTTCTGGGACCCCTATAATTCAAATGTTGGTGCATTTAATGTTGTCCCAGAGGTCTCTGAGACTGTCCTCAATTCTTTTCATTCTTTTTTCTTTATTCTGCTCTGCAGTAGTTATTTCCACTACGTTATCTTCCAGGCCACTCAGCCGTTCTTCTGCCTCAGTTATTCTGCTCTTGGTTCCTTCTAGAGAATTCTTAATTTCATTTATTGTGTTGTTCATCATTGTTTATTTGCTCTTTAGTTCTTCTAGGTCCTGGTTAAGTGTTTCCTGTATTTTCTTCGTTCTGTTTCTAAGATTTTGGATCATTTTTACTATCATTACTCTGAATTCTCTTTCAGGTAGACTGCCTATTTCCTCTTCACTTGTTTGGTCTGCTGGGTTTTTACCTTGGTCCTTCATCTGCTGTGTGCTTCTCTGTCTTCTCATTTTGTTTAACTTACTGTGTTTGGGGTCTCCTTTTCGCAGGCTGCAGGTTCGTAGTTCCCATTGTTTTTTCTCTCTGCCCCAGTGGCTAACGTTGGTTCAGTGGGTTATGTAGGCTTCCTGGTGGAGGGGACTGGTGCCTGTGTTCTGGGGGATGAGGCTGGATCTTGTCTTTCTGGTGGGCAAGACTGCATCTGGTGGTGTGTTTTGGGGTATCTGTGACCTTATTATGATTTTAGGCAGACTATCTGCTAATGGCTGGTGGTGTGTTCCTGTCTGGCTAGTTGTTTGGCATAGGGTGTCCAGAACAGTAGCTTGCTGGTCGTTGAGTGAAGCTGGGTGTTAGCATTGAGATGGAGATCCCTGGGAGAGCTTTTGCCATTTGAGGTCTTTGGTGGACCAGTGTCCTGAACTGGTGGGGCCCGGTGGTCTTTGGTGGACCAGTGTCCTGAACTCGACTCTCCCATGTCAGAGGCACAGGCCTGACACCCAGCTGGAGCACCAAGACCCTGTCAGCCACATGGCTCAGAAGAAAAGGGAGAAAAAAAGAAAGAGAGAAAGAAAAAAATAAAATAAATTAAAGTTGTTTAAAAAATTTTTTTAAATAAAAAAAAATTTAAAGTAATAAAATGAAAACAAGGAAGAAAAAAAGAAGAGAGCAACCAAACCAAAAAAGAAATCCACCAATGATAAACAGCACTAAAACTATACTAAAACAAACAAACAAACAAAAAACGGACAGACAGAACCCTAGGAGAAATGGTAAAAGCAAAGCTATACAGATAAAATCACACAAAGAAGCATACACATACACACTCACAAAAAGAGAAAAAGGAAAATATACATATATCTATACATAAAGAAAAAAAGAGAGCGACCAAATCAATAAACAAATCTACCAATGATAGTAAACTCTAAATGCTAAAGTAAGATAAACGTAAAACCAAACACAAATTAGTTGCAGAAAGCAAACACCACGTCTACAGCTGCTCCCAAAGTCCACCACCTCAATTTTGGGATGATTCCTTGTCTATTCAGGTATTCCAGAGATGCAGGGTACATCAAGTTGATTGTGGGGATTTAATCTGCTGCTCCTGAGGCTGCTGGGAGACATTTCCCTTTCTCTTCTTTGTTCGCACAGCTCCTGGGGTTCAGCTTTGGACTTGGCCCCGCCTCTGCGTGTAGGTCTCCTGAGGGCATCTGTTCTTCTCTCAGACAGGACACGGTTAAAGGAACAGCTGATTAGGGGGCTCTGGCTCACTCAATCTGGGGGGAGGGAGGGATACAGAATGCGGGGTGAGCCTGCGGCAGCAGAGGCAGACATGACATTGCAACAGCCTGAGGCGTGCCTTGTGTTCTCCCAGGGAAGTTGTCCCTGGATGATAGGACCCTGGCAGTGGTGGGTACACAGGCTCCTGGGAGTGGAGGTGTGGAGAGTGACCTGTGCTTGCACACAGGCTTCTTGGTGGCTGCACCAGCAGCCTTAGCGTTTCATGCCCGTCTCTGGGGTCCATGCTGATAGCTGTGGCTCATGCCCGTCTAGCTCGTTTAGGTGATGCTCTGAATCTGCTCTCCTTGTGTATCCCAAAACAATGGTCTCTTGCCTCTTAGGTAGGTCCAGACGTTTTCCCGGACTCCCTCCCGGCTAGCTGTGGTGCACCAGCCCCCTTCAGGCTGTGTTGACGCAGCCAACCCCAGTCCTCTCCCTGGGATCTGACCTCCGAAGCCAGAGCCTCAGCTCCCAGCCACCACCCATCTGGGCAGGTGAGCAGACAAGCCTCTCAGTCTGGTGAGTGCTGGTTGGCACCGATCCTCTGTGCAGGAATCTCTCTGCTTTGCCCTCTGCACCTCTATTGCTGTGCTCTCCTCCATAGCTCCGAAGCTTCCCCGCCGCCACCCCTCATCTCCGCAAGTTAAGGGACTTCCTAGTGTGTGGAAACTTTTCCTCCTTCACAGCTCCCTCCCAGAGGTTCAGGTCCCATCCCTATTCTTTTGTCTCTGTTTTTTTCTTTTGCCCTACCCAGGTACGTGGGGAGTTTCTTGCCTTTTGGGAAGTCTCAGGTCTTCTGCCAGCATTCAATAGGTGTTTTGTAGGAGTTGTTCCACATGTAGATGTTTTTCTGATGTATTTGTGGGGAGGAAGGTGATCTCCACATATTACTCCTCCACCATCTTAAAGGTCTCCCTTGGTTACCTATTACTGTGCAACAAACTGCCCCCAAATTTAGTAACTTTACCACCATTTTACCAATATTTCATGATTCTATGGGTCAGGAACTTGGATAGGACACAAAGGGAATGGCTTATCTCTGGGTGATTTTCTGCTGGGGCTAAAGCATCCCAGATAGCTTTACTCTCATGTCTGGCACATCAGTTAGCATGGCTCCAATGGTGAGTGTTAGCTGGACCAGCGTGACTGAGATCATATGTATAGGGCATTGGTTCTCACCGTTGATTGGATTCTTTGATTTTTGTGCAAATAGTTTCATGACTTCTTCCTTTCCATATGCCTCTCCATGTAGTCTCTCCAGGGAGATAGGCAGACTTCTTATATACAAACCCAGGGCTTCCAAAAGGGTTAGGCTTGGAAATAGCACATTGTCACTTCTGCCACATTCTACTGGAAAGCAAATTACAGGTCCATCCCAGAGTCAAGGGGAGGGAACTATTTAAGGACATAAATATTAGGAGGTGTGATGAACCTGGGGCCACTGGTCCATGTAACCAGCTAGCAGGCTGTCAGACTGGACAAAAATTCAAAATCCAACTACATGCTGTTTACAAGGGATATATCTAAACTATAAAAATGCAAAAAGTTCAAAAGAAAAGGGATGGAAAAAACTAAACCATGCAATACTACCAAAGAAAGCTGGAATAGATTAAGTAGACTCTAAAACAAAAAGTAGTGCTAGAGATAAAGGGAGACTCTTCATAATGGTAAAGATTTAATTGGCCAGGAAGATTTTTTAAATTCTAAATTTGTATTGTTCTAATAACATAACCTCATGGTACATAAAGCAAAAATTAACAGAATGACAAGGAAGAAAAAAAATGACAATTTTAGTGGGAGATGTTAACATATTCAGTTACTGATAAAATAGGCGGAGAAAAATTTCAGTAAGAATATAGGTTTGAACAACACTTTTAATGAGGTTGAATATAACGGCATATTGAGTCCTTTTCTATAATCCTTTACATATGAACAAATTCATCACTTATTTTATTTCTGTTTGGGCTCATGAAGCTGGAAGAGACATCCAAGGATCCCTTTTGGAACATATCACCTGTTTGGAACACATCTGTATTTTACAGATCTGTTTACCAATGGGTACCTTTACTTCATTCATTAAGTAAGCATATTCAGTTCCTACTATGTGCCAGGCACTGTACTTAGCACAGAGACGAAAGTTATAGTTAACATTACAGACCAGAGAGGGCAGACAGCAGAAGCAAGAAGAACTACAATCCAGCAGGCTGTTGAACAAAAACCACATTCACAGAAAGATAGACAAGATGAAAAGGCAAAGGTCTATGTACCAGATGAATAAGATAAAACTCCAGAAAAACAACTAAATGAAATGGAGATAGGCAATCTTCCAGAAAAAGAATTCACAATAATTATAATGAAGATGATCCAGGACCTCGGAAAAAGAATGGAGGCAAAGATCGAGAAGATGCAAGAAATGTTTAACACAGATCTAGAAGAATTAAAGAACAAACAAACAGAGATGAACAGTACAATAGCTGAAATGAAAACTACACTAGAAGGAATCAATAGCAGAATAACTGAGGCAGAAGAATGGATAAGTGACCTGGAAGACAGAATGGTGGAATTCACTGCTGCAAAACAGAATAAAGAAAAAAGAATGAAAAGAAATGAAGACAGCCTAAGAGATCTCTGGGACAACATTAAACGCAACAACATTCGCATTACAGGGGTCCCAGAAGGAGAAGAGAGAAAGGACCAGAGAAAATATTTGAAGAGATTATAGTCGAAAACTTCTCTAACATGGGAAAAGAAATAGCCACCCAAGTCCAGGAAGTGCAGAGAGTCCCATACAGGATAAACCCAAGGAGAGACATGTCGAGACATATAGTAATCAAATTGGCAAAAATTAAAGACAAATAAAAATTATTGAAAGCAGCAAGGGAAAAACGACAAATAAAATACAAGGGAACTCACATAAGGTTTACAGGTGATTTCTCAGCAGAAATTCTACAAGCCAGAAGGGAGTAGCAAGATATAATTAAAGTGATGAAAGGGAAGAACCTACAACCAAGATTACTCTACCCAGCAAGGATCTCATTCAGATTCAATGGAGAAATCAAAAGCTTTACAGACAAGCAAGAGCTAAGAGAATTGAGCACCACCAAACCAGCTCCACAACAAATGCTAAAGGAACTTCTCTAAGTGGGAAACACAAAAGAAGAAAAGAACCTACAAAAACAAACCCAAAACAATTAAGAAAATGGTAATAGGAACATACATATCAATAATTACCTTAAACGTGAATGGATTAAATGCTCCAACCAAAAGACACGGGCATGCTGAGTGGATACAAAAACAAGACCCATATATATGCTGTCTACAAGAGACCCACTTCAGACCTAGGGACACATACAGATTGAAAGTGAAGGGATGGAAAAAGATATTCCATGCAAATGAAAATCAAAAGAAAACTGGAGTAGCAATATTCATATCAGATAAAATAGACTTTAATATAAAGAATGTTACAAGAGACAAGGAAGGACACTACATAATAATCAAGGGATCAATCCAAGAAGAAGATATAACAATTATAAACATATATGCACCCAACATAGGAGCACCTCAATACATAAGGCCACTGCTAACAGCTCTGAAAGAGGAAATCGACAGTAACACAGTCATAGTGGGGGGCTTTAACACCTCACTTACACCAATGGACAGATCATCCAAACAGAAAATTAATAAGGAAACAGAAGCTTTAAATGATACAATAGACCAGATAGACTTAATTGATATTTATAGGACATTCCTCCAGAAACAGCAGATTACACTTTCTTCTCAAGTGCACATGGAACATTCTCCAGGAAAGATCACATCTTGGGTCACAAATCAAGCCTCAGTAAACTTAAGAAAATTGAAATCATATCAAGCGTCTTTTCTGACCACAACGCTATGAGATTAGAAATTAATTACAGGGAAAAAATCGTAAAAAACACAAACACATGGAGGCTAAACAATACGTTACTAAATAACCAAGAGATCACTGAAGAAATCAAAGAGGAAATCAAAAAATACCTAGAGTCAAATGACAATGAAAACACGACGATCCAAAACCTATGGGATGCAGAAAAGCAGTTCTAAGAGGGAAGTTTATAGCTATACAAGCCTACCTCAAGAAACAAGAAAAATCTCAAAGAAACAATCTAACCTTACACCTAAAAGAACTAGAGAAAGAAGAACAAACAAAACCCAAAGTTAGCAGAAGGAAAGAAATCATAAAGATTAGAGCAGAAATAAATGAAATACAAATAAAGAAAACAATAGCAAAGATCAATAAAACTAAAAACTGATTCATTGAGAAGATAAACAAAATTGATAAACCATTAGCCAGACTCATCAAGAAAAAGAGGGAGAGGACTCAAATCAATAAAATTAGAAATGAAAAAGGAGAAGTTACAACAGACATGGCAGAAATACAAAGCATACTAAGAGACTACAACAAGCAACTCTATGCAAATAAAATGGACAACCTGGAAGAAATGGACAAATTCTTAGAAAGGTGTAACCTTCCAAGACTGAACCAGGAAGAAATCGAAAATATGAGCAGACCAATCACAGGTAATGAAATTGAAACTGTGATTTAAAATCTTCCAACAAACAAAAGTCCAGGACCAGATGGCTTCACAGGTGAATTCTAGCAAACATTTAGAGAAGAGCTAACACCCATCCTCCTCAAACTCTTCCAAAAACGTACAGAGGAAGGACACTCTCAAACTCATTCTATGAGGCCACCATCACCCTGATACCAAAACCAGACAAAGATACTACAAAAAAAGAAAATTACAGAGCAATATCACTGATGAATATAGATGCAAAAATCCTCAACAAAATACTAGCAAACAAAATTCAACAACACATTAAAAGGATCATACACCATGATCAAGTGGGATTTATGCCAGGAATGCAAAAATCCTTCAATATACGCAAATCAATCAATGTGATACACCCTATTAACAAACTGGAGAATAAAAACCGTATGATCATCTCCATAGATGCAGAAAAATCTTTTAACAAAATTCAATACCCACTTATGATAAAAACTCTCCAGAAAGTGGGCATAGAGGGAAACTACTTCAACATAATAAAGGCCATATACAACAAACCCACAGCAAACATCATTCTCAATGGTGAAAAACTGAAAGCATTTCCTCTAGGATCAGGAACAAGACAAGGATGTCCACTCTCGCCACTATTATTCAACATAGTTTTGGAAGTCCTAGCCACGGCAACCAGAGAAGAAAAAGAAATAAAAGGAGTACAAATTGGAAAAGAAGAAGTAAAACTGTCACTGTTTGCAGATGACATGATACTATACATAGAGAATGCTAGAGATGCCACCAGAAAACTACTAGAGCTAATCAGTGAATGTGGTAAAGTTGCAGGATACAAAATTAATGCACAGAAATCTCTTGCATTCCTATATACTAATGATGAAAAATCTGAAAGAGAAATTAAGGAAACACTCCCAGTTACCATTGCAACAAAAAGAATAAAATACCTAGGAATAAACCTACCTAGGGAGACAAAAGACCTGTATGCAGAAAACTATAAGACACTGATGAAAGAAATTAAAGATGATACCAACAGATGGAGAGATATACCATGTTCTTGGAGTGGAAGAATCAATATTGTGAAAATGACTATACTACCCAAAGAAATCTACAGATTCAATGCAATCCCTATCAAATTACCAATGACATTTTTTACAGAGCTAGAACAAAAAATTTTTTAAATTGTATGGAAACACAAAAGACCCCGAATAGCCAAAGCAGTCTTGAGGGAAAAAAGCGGAGCTGGAGGAATCATGCTCCCTGATTTCAGACTATACTACGAAGCTACAGTAATCAAGACAATATGGTACTGGCACAAAAACAGAAATATACATCAATGGAACAGGATAGAAAGCCCAGAAATAAACCCACACACATATGGTTAACTAATCTATGACAAAGGAGGCAAGGATGTACAATGGAAAAAAGACAGTCTCTTCAATAAGTGGTTCTGGGAAAACTGGACAGCAAATGTAAAAGAATGAAATTAGAACACTCCCTAACAGCATACACAAAATTGATTAGAGACCTAAATATAAGACCAGACACCATAAAACTCTTAGAGGAAAACATAGGAAGAACACACTTTGACATAAATCACAGCAAGATCTTTTTTGATCCACCTCCTAGAGTAATGGAAATAAAAATAAACAAATGGGACCTAATGAAACTTAAAAGCTTTTGCAAAGCAAAATAAACTACAAACAAGATGAAAAGACAACCATCAGAATGGGAAAAAATATTTGCAAATGAATCAATGGACAAAGGATTAATCTCCAAAATACATAAACAGCTCATGCAGCTCAATATTTAAAAAACAAACAACCCAAGGACTTCCCTGGTGGCGCAGTGGTTAAGAATCCGCTTGCCAATGCAGGGGACATGGGTTTGAGCCCTGGTCCAGGAATATTCCACATGCCGTGGAGCAACTAAACCTGTGCCCCACAACTACTGAGCCTGTGCTCTAGAGCCTGTGAGCCACAACTACTGAAGCCTGTGTGCCTAGAGCTCGTGCTCCGCAACAAGAGAAGCCACCGCAATGAGAAGCCTATTTACCACAACAAAGAGTAGCCCCACTCGACACAACCAGAGAAAAGCCTGTGCATAGCAACGAAGACCCAATGCAGCCAAACATAAATAAATAAATTAGAAAAACAAACAAAAAAAACAACCCAATCAAAAATGGGCAGAAGACCTAAATAGACATTTCTCTAAAGAGGACATACAGATGGCCAAGAAGCACATGAAAAGCTGCTCAACATCACTAATTATTAGAGAAATTCAAATCAAAACTACAATGAGGTATCACCTCACACCACTTAGAATGGGCATCATCAGAAAATCTACAAACAACAAATGCTGGAGAGGGTGTGGAGAAAAGGGAACCCTCTTGCACTGTTGGTGGGAATGTAAATTGATACAGCCACTATGGAGAACAGTATGGAGGTTCCCTAGAAAACTAAAAATAGAATTACCATATGACCTAGCAATCCCACTACTGGGCATATACCCAGAGAAAACCATAATTCAAAGAGACACACGCACCCCATTGTTCATTGCAGCACTATTTACAATAGCCAGGTCATGGAAGCAACCTAAATGCCCATCAATAGACGAATGGATAAAGAAGTGGTGGTACATATATACAATGGAATATTACTCAGACATAAAAAGGAATGAAATTGGGTCATATGTAGAGATGTGGATGGATCTAGAGACTGTCATACAGAGTGAAGTAAGTCAGAAAGAGAAAAACAAATATCGTATGTTAATGAATATATGTGGAACCTAGAAAATGGTACAGATGAACTGGTTTGCAGAGCAGAAATTGAGACACAGACGTAGAGAACAAATGTATGGACACCAAGGGGGGAAAGTGGTGGAGGGGTGGAGGTGGTGGTGTGATGAATTGGGCGATTGGGATTGACATGTATACACTGATGTGTATAAAATGGATGACTAATAAGAAAAAAAATGAATAAATACATTTTGTGAGGATGGCCAAAAAAAAAAATATTACAGACCAGCAAATCAGAAAATATAATGTGGTATTGTAAGTGCAGTGATAGAGCTTTACATAAGGAGCAGTGGGAACTGAGTCCTAACTCAGCCACAGATGATGCCTGAGCAAAATATGACAAAAGAAAAGACTATAGAATAGAAGTGGCAGTGTGGGGGTGGGCAGTGGCCCTGAACCTAGCAAAGCCTGGTTGTGTGAGAGGTGACTGTTCAAGTCCGAGAATTGCCAGTTATTTGGAATGCCTAGAGTATAAAAGGTTGATCGAGTTTGGGGTTATCTAGTTGCAAGAAACAGAATTCATGCCTGCTGGCTAAAGGGAAGGAGGAACGAATGTAAAAATAGGCAGGGATTACATGAGACAACTGTGGGAAGCACAGCCAACTTTACAAGAACTCCCCTTCCCCCCCCTTCTCTCTCTCATCTTATGGTCTCTAGTCTTGGTGTTTCTTCATATGCCTGCTTCGTTCTCTCTGCAGATTGGCTTTTCTGCTTGTTTTTTGCTTGCATGTGGCCTATGACTGTCCCAAATAGTGATCCCAGCTATCCACCACTGGCCCCCATCCAGTTTGCCCAACTTTCCTGCTTAGCAACCCACAGTTATTCCTTAACTCAGCCTCAGGGTCGCAATTCCAAATTCCCAGGGGTTGTAGTCTGACTGGTACTATTTCAACAAGCATGTAGATCAGGGGTCAGCAAACTACAGCCTGGGGGCAGGGTGGTGTGGGGGGAATCTGGCCTGACTTCCACTTCTATAAATAAAGTTATAACAGAACACAGCCAAATACATTCATTTACATATTGTCTATGGCTGCTTTGGCATTTACAAGGACAGAGTTGAGTAGTTGCAGCTGAGAACCTATGGACCGCAAATCCCAAAATATGTACTATCTAGATCTTTCAAGAAAAAGTTTGCTGACCCCTGCATCAGGCAGTTGGATGTGGAGTCATAGGGCTGTGTAGAGGCTTGAGAAGGGCAGGGCGGAGGGTCAGCTCTGGTAACAAAGTTCCGAGAGGGTATAACCATGCCCTGCCCCGCTGCAGAAAAAGGATAATGTGGAGCAAAGGCAGCCTAGGAAGTATTTTGAGAAAAGAACTCTTTGAATGTTCTAACACAGGAAAGAAGATAATCAGTCTAAGTACGCGCGCTAAATTTTTTACACAAAGGGTGGGAGAGTGCAAGACAGTTACTCCTTAATCTGGAGAAGTTCATTAAGATGCTAAATTTAGGAGAGCATGTCACAGAAACTACCTATAAATAACTCGCTTGTGGCAAATTTCCCTGACCCTCCACAGTTAGCTCTTGCTGAGATGAACTGGCTGAGGCACAATGTTCACTGTACAAACAAAGATTTTTAAATGCGTGTCCAGAAGGTTAAACATTTACCTTTCAAAAGAGGGAGAGAGGGCTTCCCTGATGGCGTAGTGGTTGGGAGTTCGCCTGCCGATGCGGGGGGCGCGGGTTCGTGCCTCGGTCCGGGAGGATCCCACGTGCTGCTGAGCGGCTGGGCCCGTGGGCCATGGCCGCTGGGCCTGCGCCGGAGAGGCCACGGCAGTGGGAGGCCCGCGTACCGCAACAACAACAACAAAAAAGAGCGACAGAGAAGAGGCACTGAGAAAATGAGACAGATAGATCACTCTGGGGAAGACCTTTCATAAGCAGTCTTTTGGGTTGAGTAGAAAAACTATTAAAGTTTAAACAATCTTACAGATCATTCTAGGCCTTGCTACTCAAAGTGTGAGCTGAGCTCACTCAGCAGCACTGGCATCACCAGGGAGTTTATTAGAAATTCAGACTCTCAGGCCCCACCCCAGACCCACTGATTAAGAATCTGCATTTTTAAAGATTGCACAGATGATTCATCCACACATTAAAGTATGAGAAGCACTGAATTAGAACAGTAGTTTTCAGACCATTCTAAGTAGAACAGTTGTGGTTTTCTTTTATTTTAGTGAAATCTTATATGTAGCTCAACTCTATCAATCAAAGTGGACCTTCTGTGGTTGAAGATGGGTGGATACTGACAGGCAGAGAAGCACTGGAAAAGCCCAGGCATTTCCATCCAATATTCCTCCAGAACACAATTTGAAAACCACTGATTTAACAGAATGAGTTGAAGTAAAATTAGAATCTTCAGGGCCAGACTCTGTCAAACTTCCAGGCCCTCTTCCACTTCTGCCTCATTGAGAATGTCTACTACAATGAATCCCTGTTAGTGATAGGATATGTCCTGCCTGAGAGAGCTGGAATTTTTAAAGACTTGAAAATCACTGATCTAGATCCCTTCTCTCAGCTTAAAGATGGGGAAACTCAGGCTCAGAATGTGACCAATGAAACTCCATTAAAATATGGCCACATTTAAAACTACACTGATTGCTAACAAAAGAGGCTGCTATGGGCTGATGTCTGTGTCCCCCCTAATTCATCTATTTGACCCCTAATGCCCAATGTGATGGTTTTAGGAGGTGGTTTTAGGAGGTGAGAAATTTGACACGTGATTAGGTCATGAGAGTAGAACCCTAAGGAATGGGATTAAGTACCCTTATAAAAGACCCCTCAGAGCTCCCTTGCCCCTTCTGCCATGTCAGATTACAGTGAGAAGATGGTAGTCTGTGAACCAGGATTCTCACCAGACACCGAATTGTGTGACTTCCCCAACTCCAGAACCGTGAGAAGTAAATGTTGTTTTGTAAGCCACCCAGTCTATCATATTTTGTTGTTGCAGCTGAAATGAACTAAGACAGAGGCAAATCTGAAGCTTCAGTAATTCTCAGGAACAAGAAAGTGCTAAAATGCCATTTTCCTTTTTATTTACCAGTGAAGTGGAGAGACAGTGTGTGCAGTTTTTAAAAGCCCTAGATTTAGACAGGCTCAGGTTTGAATCCTGGCTCTGCTACTTCCCAACCCATGCAAAATAGTTCAACATTTTCTAAACCTCTTCATGTCTAATATTATTTTTAAATAAACAACTGAAAAGTCAACCTACTTCAATTTTAGAAATTGCCTAAAAGGATTGCACGTGTGAAGCTAGAGAAAACTGTTTTCTTTTCCACTGCTGGAAGAGTAAAACAAATTTATCTGCAGCAACAGGCTATCTAATAAATAGTTTCTTCAAAATTAAATACCGCAGTTGTGAAAATGGTTCTTGACAAATGAGGCAAATGTTTAGGGAAGGCAGAGAGTATGAAGGAGATTCCAAATTATATTATAGCAAATGCAACTTTTTGATCCACAGCAGTGTTGCATTTGGAGTCAGGCATTTTTAGTAACTATGGTCCATTGCCTCACTCTGTCTTTCTGATTGTGCAACTCCCAAACCTTGGAGTCATCCTTGGCACCTCTGTTTCTCTCATAACTTCAAAATATATCTAGAATCTGACCCCTTCTCCCTACCTCTACTGCCACCACCTTGATCAAGACCTCAGTCATCCCTCGCTGAATGACTTTAATAGCCTCCCAACTCCCTGCATCTACTCTTGCCCCCATGCAGTATTTTCTTACCACAGCAGTCAGAGTGATCCTCTTAAAATCTGTCAGTTCATGTTACTCCTTAGCTCAAAACTAATCACTGGCTTCCCCATTTCACTCAGAATAATGCTGAAGTCCTTACAGCCCGCAAAGTCTTTCATAATCTAACCCTACCACTACCACCACCATTGGCCTCCCTGCTCTTTCTTTACAATGCCAGGTACACCCCTGCCCTATGACCATTGCTCTTTGCCTGGAATGTTCTTCTCCCAGATATCTGCTTAGCTAACTCTCCCACCTCCTTTAAGTTTTTGCTTAAATTTTACTTTCTCAGTGAGGCTTGCCTTGACCTCCTAATTTTATACTGAAAATTCCCCCAACCATATCCCACGAATCCCAATCCTCTTTCCCTTATACTTTATTTTACAACACACTAGATAGCTTATTTATTTTATTTTGCTTAAGTCTGCACCCCCACCCCCACCCCCACACATATCAGAATGTAAGCTTCAGAGGGGCAGCAGTCTTTGTTTTGTTCACTGATGTATTCTAAGCATCTAGAACACTGCTTGGCATATAGTACACACTCAACAAATATTTGTTGAATTAATTTGTTTTGTGGTTACTAGCTTTGTGTGTGTTTGTTGCACTGTCTTATTTGGACAAAGACTAAACTAAATTGACAATAATTTAATAAATCTAATTGCATGTGTTGCAGGTTTCCCGTTTTCTTTTTACTTCTCTTTGTTTTCAATTTCTTCTTCATGCTACTATAAAATCCCCAAATATCTCAATACAACTCTATTTTAAGCTGACATTCATATTTCCTCACCTAAGAACCCCTGTTCCTCATGTCATTTAATATATATCTATGCCATTTCCATTTCCTTTCTAGTACTCAGCCATACCCTATCTATGCACAGAACAGAACGTATATGTCCAAAAATTCATTATTTTTAGGGCTGCCTAGTCTTATGTATTGGCTGAGTGACACTCACCCTGAGGCCAGTAGTCTGGGTTGGGATTATTGCTGTAAAGAACGGAGAGAATAGGAGCAGTGGTGCATAGAGGAAGATCTGGGGGTTGGCCCTTCATGTGAAAAGGTTGACTCTCTGTTACCCCTTTCCCCGTGGGACAAGGGAAAGAAGACAAATTGGAATGGGGACATTAATAAAATTGTGTGCTATACACCATGGTATATAAAGCCCTCCCTTGGCACCTTTACAAAATTTTCAGTAGAATCTACATTGCTTATAAGTATTTGAAGTGTGGGTTTTCCTTGGAAGGGACTTGAATATGTTCTGATTCCTACTTCAAGGTTGACATGGGGCCAAAATGGAGGCTTCCATGGCAGGCCTACATAAGGAAAATTTTAGGTGTAGGATTAGCAGAACTAATAAAGACCTATTCAAGTAACTAAGAGAAGTGTTAGGAAAAGAACCATAAAAATGGCAAAAATTCATACAATTAGAGCCCTCCTTTTGGTTTAGGAGTCTGTCTCCCCAAAATATCTGTTTTAAATGTTTAAATGTTGCCTAGGCAAGGAGATTTTGGTAGGGTCCATCCCATTTTTCATTAACACACTTGTTGAGATTAATTAGCTTCTTTGATAAAAAGTGAACAGAGCCTTGAAAGAAAAGGCAAAAGGAAAATATTCATAGTTATGATGACCTGCCCTCCTCTTTGCCCTTACCTAGAGTGGCAACTGGGTCATGGGGAAATGATGGAAGTTACATTCTACCAGCACGCACCTGCAACATCTTGGGGCAGGCATGACAGTGGCCACCCCTGCTCCAGGCTGGCAGCACCACAGTGCATTTAGTGGGTGTGTTGGCAGGGGCAAGCTCTCAGTACCCCCATCAAGGTACCAAGTGCCTCTTGGAGTGGAGGTTGCAATCCTTTGGGGATTGCCCGTCTGCCACGGGTTAAGGTGGTGGGCCATGGGAAGGGAGGTTGACTTCTTGTCCCTGTCCAGGGCACAGTGCATAGGTCCTGCAGCTGGCAAGAGGTGAACTTGCTCTTAGAGAAAAACATAGGCAGAACACTCCATGACATAAATCACAGCAAGATCCTTTTTGACCAACCTCCTACAGAAATGGAAATAAAAACAAAAATAAACAAATGGAAGGTAATGAAACTTAAAATCTTTTGCACAGCAAAGGAAAACATAAATAAGACAAAAAGACAACCCTCAGAATGGGAGAAAATATTTGCAAATGAAGCAACTGACAAAGGATTCATCTCCAAAATTTACAAGCAGCTCATGCAGCTCAATATCAAGAAAACAAACAACCCAATCCCAAAATGGGCAGAAAACCTAAATAGACATTTCTCCAAAGATATACAGATTGCCAACAAACACATGAAAGAATGTCAACATCATTAATCATTAGAGAAATGCAAGTCAAAACTACAATGAGATATTACCTCACACCTGTCAGAATGACCATAATCAAAAAATCTAGAAACAATAAATGCTGGAGAGGGTGTGGAGAAAAGGGAACCCTCTTGCACTGTTGGTGGGAATGTAAATTGATACAGTCACTGTGGAGAACAGTATGGAGGTTCCTTAAAAAACTACAAATAGAGCTACCATATGACCCAGCAATCCCACTACTGGACATATACCCTGAGAAAACCATAATTCAAAAAGAGTCATGTACCACAATATTCACTGCAGCACTATTTACAATAGCCAGGACATGGAAGCAACCTAAGTGTCCATCGGCAGATGAATGGATAAAGAAGATGTGGCACATAGATACAATGGGATATTACTCAGCCATAAAGAGAAACGAAATTGAGTTATTTGTAGTGAGGTGGATAGACCTCAAGTCTGTCATACAGAGTGAAGTAAGTCAGAAAGAGAAAAACAAATACCGTATGCTAACACATATGTATGCAATCTAAAAAAAAAAAAAAGTCATGAAGAACCTAGGGGCAAGATGGGAATAAAGACACAGACCTACTAGAGAATGGACTTGAAGACTCGGGGAGGGGGAAGGCTAAGCTGGGACAAAGTGAGAGAGTGGCATGGACATATATACACTACCAAATGTAAAATAGATAGCTAGTAGGAAGCAGCTGCATAGCACAGGGAGATCAGCTCGGTGCTTTGTGACCACCTAGAGGGGTGGGATAGGGAGGGTGGGAGGGAGGGAGACGCAAGAGGGAAGAGATATGGGGATATATGTATATGTATAGCTGATTCACTTTGTTATAAAGCAGAAACCAACACACCATTGTAAAGCAATTATACTCCAATAAAGCTGTTAAAAAAAAAAAGGTGAACTTGGCAGCTGGTGGATGGTGGGTGCACACATTTGTGGAATGGCGCCCCGGGGTGCCTTTGAGAGGCACCTTGAAAGTATCCCCGGGCAAGGAAACAGGACATTAAGTAGCAAATACAAAACACCATGATGAGTTGAGAGAGAAGAAGAAAGAAAATGTTTTATATTTTGGTATCTTTAATATTACAGTACTTTGGCAATTTTTCTGCTTTTTGAACAAGGCACTATATTTTCATTTTTTACTGGGCCCTGCAGATAATGTGGCCAGTCCTGTCTGTATGCATTCCACTTCTTTTCCTTTCTAAGTAACAGGTTATAACATCAGACATGGTGATGTGTCTTTAATTCGTGAAAATAAGCCAATTTTTACAACACATATTATTAATCTTCAGTTACCTTTTATGGGTTTAGCAAAGGGGAATCAGTTTTTCCCATAGCCATAAGAATCACTGTATTGTTAAATTCACTTTATTGAATGATTTAAAATTAATAAGCAGGGAAGAAAATTTAGTAGTTGTCAGTAATATTTCATTTTAAATTGCAGTAATTTCTTTTCTGGATGTTCTTGATATCCAGCAACCATGATATAAAATGTTGCTTCTGTATAGATATTATATGACATAGGAGAATTTATTTTCAGTTCTGAGGCATACAAGTCTTCTAAGAATAAAATAAGCATTAAAAATAATTGAGGGGACTTCCCTGGTGGAGCAGTGGTTAGGAGTCTCCTTGCCAATTCAGGGGACACAGGTTCGATCCCTGGTCCGGGAGGATCCCACATGATGCGGAGCAACTAAGCCCACAACTACTGAGTCTGTGCACCACAACTACTGAAGCCTGTGCGCTAGAGCCCATGCTCTGCAACAAGAGAAGCCACTGCAATAAGAAGCCCACGCACCAGAACGAAGAGTATCCCCTGCTCGCTGCAACTAGAGAAAGTCCATGTGCAGCAACAGACCCAACGCGGCGGAAAAAAAAAAAAAAATTGAATCTTTGAAATATGCATTTGCTGTCTCTTCTTTTGTTAGGGAAGTGGTATAGCTTAGTAGAAAGAACCCAGGATTCTGAGATAGAAGAAGAAAATGGACAAGTTATTTAACTTTTCTGGTTCCTAGTTTTATGTTTGTTAAATAAAGACCTTCAAGTAACTAGAAAATTTCTCAGGTTTCTTCCAACCCTGGAATCCAATGAAGTTTGAATAGCATGCTTTAAACACACACACACACTTTATTTATTTGAATGAATACTACTACTATTAAACAATTTTTTTTTTTTTCCCGGTACGCGGGCCTCTCACTGTTGCGGCCCCTCCCGCTGCGGAGCACAGGCTCCGGACACGCAGGCCCAGCGGCCATGGCTCACGGGCCCAGCCGCTCCGCGGCATGTGGGATCCTCCCGGACCGGGGCACGAACCCGTGTCCCCTGTATCGGCAGGCGGACTCTCAACCACTGTGCCACCAGGGAAGCCCTAAACTATTTTTAATAACTATGGATCTTGGAGCATATTTGCGTGAAATGAATAGAAACGTACGGAATTTACTCAAGTAAAAATTCTTTTTTCTTTTTGAGAAGTTGTGTCATGTAGAACAAGAATGTAAAAAATATACATGTATGAATACATATTAAAAATAACTATAAAGTAACCACCACCCAGACTAAGAAAGAGAAAACTGCCATACCTTAGAAGCCCCTTGTTTGCACCTCTCTGAACACATCTCTCTCCCTCCCCTGCAGAGGTAACTGTTATACTGCTTTTTTGAGAAAATCATTCTCTTGTTATTCTTTACAGATTTTACCATCTATATAGGTGGTGTTAAATCATATGTTATTTTTAAAAGAGTTGTATTATAAAAATAACATTTTGCAGTTCCCAAAGAAACCAGGAACAACTAAGCCATAGGAAGGACAGGAATCAATACATTTTGGCACTCTCAGTATCAAGATTTAGAGACCTTTGTTCTAGTGCTCTACCAATTAATGTGCCTCAGCTATTAAAGTATTGAGATAGAAAATCTTATTAGCTGAAATGGCTTTTTTCTCCTTAGTCAGATGTCTACCTCTGATCCAATCAGTTGTGTCTGGGGAGATGGCAACATAGTAGAAAAAGGGCAGCCACAGTAGTCCCAGTCATTTATTCAAAGGTTATATACACTGTTCAGGAAATAGCTAGATACAATGAATAATTCAGTCAATGATGATGTCACTTTATTTATTTATTTATTATTTATTTTTTGCCTGTGTTGGGTCCTCATTGCTGTGCGCGGGCTTTCTCTAGTTGCAGCAAGCAGAGGCTACTCTTCGTTGCAGTGCGTGGGCTTCTCATTGCAGTGGCTCCTCTTGTTGCGGAGCACAGGCTCTAGGCGCGCAGGCGTCAGTAGTCGCAGCATACAGGCTCAGTAGTTGCAGTGCATGGGATCTAGGGCGTGTGGGCTTCAGTAGTTGTGGCTCGCGAGCTCTAGAGCGCAGGCTCAGTAGCTGTGGCACATGGGCTTAATTGCTCCGCAGCACATGGGGTCTTCCTGGACCGGGGATTGAACTTGTGTCGCCTGCATTGGCAGGCAGATTCTTCACCACTGTACCACCAGGGAAGTCCCGATGTCACTTTAAACAAGTCTGAACTACCATTGGCTTTATTTTCTCATCAATAAATACTGTATTTCACATTCTGTTATAAAATATCTTCAGATCTCTAAGAGAAAAAAATGCTAACCTTAATTCTGTTAATTTGACATAGGAAATAATTTTCCTTCTTATTATTTTATTTAATTATTACTAGATGTTTCTTGGGTGTCTGTGTTGCCCCTTAATGGAGAAACTCATTGAATCTCACCCACTGCTGCTCTGCATTGGGCTTGTGCTCTCTAGCCAGGCCCATATCTTCTTCTTTTCCCAAACCAATTAAGAATATCAAATGCCACTTGTTCAATAACAAATGTGATGGAATTAAATGCATTCTTTTCTTTTTACCATATAATTTGAAACATAAATTGTGTATTAAGGATGCAGATCATTGATTCTACCCATCCTCTATTTCTAAAAGATTCTGACTCTTGCCTCCATCACAATAGAGCCCTTGCTGGCCTGTTTGTACAATGTGATCCCACCCCTCCCCTGGACTTAGGCAAGTAAGCAAAGGGCAGACACTTGGCTGGCCCAAGGAGATGCACCCTATTTTGTAGCTAAACCAATCAAATCCTCCTTTTTGAACATTTGAGAAAGGAGACACAGAAACCTAGGGAGTGGTTAGCTGCATCATTTTCATAGGGGAGCTGGAAAAGGTGACTGCCCTGTTCCCACCCTTGCTTTCTCCTTGAATTCTGTAAGATCAGTATTTCTTAAATCACAGATCAAGAGTATAATAAACACTTGAACTAATTTGAGTAGGTTACTTGAAATAAAACTTGTTCTAAAACAAATAGAAAAAAATTTAAAATACTTTTTCCTTTTAAAAAAACTAAGTTATTTCCTAAAACAGTAGTTCTCAAATTTGAGCTTGCATCAGAATCAGCTGGAGGCTTGTTAAAGCACAGATTGCTGGGTCCCATCCCAGAATTTCTGATTCAATATATCTGGGATGGGGGTGGGGCACATAATTCACATTTCTAACAAGCTCCCAGATGATGCTGATATTCCTGGTCCAAGGACCACTCCTTGAGAAACAATGCCCTAGAAATAATCATCTAAGATGACCATAGCTAACAAGACTTTTTTTTTTAAACCAAAAATTAAGATTCTTCAGAAGAGTGCAATAGTTATGAGTTCATACCCTGGATGAAGCCAGATAACCTAGATGCAAATCCTGGCTCTGCCACTTACAAAGTGGGTAAACTTGGGCAAGATACTTAACCTTTCTCTGCCTCTTCATCTGTAAAGTAGATAGTCTAATAGATAATACCAGTAGACAGCCTAGCACTATACAATTCCAGGAATCCCATTCATATAGACTACAACATGAATAGCATCACCTAGAATTGTGCAAAGGGGTCATCCTGTTAGGAGTACTTACCTCATGGAGTTGTGATGATTAAGATCATTGTGAGGATTAAAAGAAGCGGAATGCATATGAAGGGTTTAGAACAGTGCCAGCACATGGTAAGGATTCATTAGGTACTAACTATTAGAAAATGGTCCACATCTTGGCTATGCAAAGAAAATACTGAACACATTGTCATGGTAACTGTATCTTTAGTTAAGAATTAAAGGAGTTCAGGTACCACTGTGCAGGTGTAGTAGATTAAAGAAATTTTTTTTTAAGAGTCGTGTGCTTTGGAGAGCAATTAAGTGGCAAAAGAATGACCCTAATTCTTCCAGGACACAAAACTATCTTTTACCCTCTACACATAACTAGCATAAAATAAAAGTAAACAAATAGTCACTGCTATCCCTAAATTATATTTTAATTCCTGAAACATTAATTCTCTGATTATCAAGAGGTAGTTAGTATAGATTGGACCCTAATGGTTTTAAAAATTAAGTCAATTCATTTCTCCAACATACTGTGTTCTGACTTAAAATATTACTGAAGGGCATAGGTGATAAATTGCACAATTTTATTTGATAAGATAAGAAACTGCTTTAAGCAGGGAAATTTTTAAAAAACCAAAGTTGTATTTGGAACTGTAGGAATAGTAGAAGCCAGGTGAACTTGGTGCCATAAGAAAAGTCCTTTTTATTTATTATTTTTATTTTTAAAATTTTTTGGCTGTTCCGTATGGCATGCAGGATCTTAGTTCCCTGACCAGGGATCGAACCTGTGCCCCCTGCAGTGGAAGTGCAAAGTCTTCACCACTGGACCACCAGGGAAGTCCCTAAGAAAAGTCCTTTGAGACATGCATGTGAATGTTCATGGCAATATTATTCATAAGAGCCAAAACCTAGAAACAATCCAAATGTCCATCAACTGGTGAATGGATAAACAAAATGTGATATATTGGTTATCTATTGCTATGACCAAATCACCCCAAAACGTAGTGGCTAAAAACAACAAATGTTTATTTTCTCACCATTCTTGTGAGAAATCAAAGGGTCAGGAATCTGGATCTTGCTTTGTTGGTAACTCTAGCTTAGTCTCTCCTAAGGTTGCAGTCAAGGTGCTGGCCAGGGCTGCAGTCTCATCTGAAGACTCAACTGCAGAGGAGGGGTATCTGCTTCCATGCTCACTCATGTGGTGTTAGCAGGCCACAGGTTCTCATTGGCTATTGGCCAGAAACATCAGTTCCTTGCTATGTGGACCTTTCTATAGGGCTGCTCACAACATGGCAGCTCAGAATGAGGGATTCAAGAAAGAGAGAGAGAATGAGAGCCCCCAAGATGGAAACCATAGTCTTTTTATTTTAAATTCTAACCTAATTAGATTTTAACCTAATCTCAGGAGTGACAGCCCACTACATTCTGTTCATTAGGAGTGAGTTACTAGGTCCAGCCCATACTCAATGGGAAAGAATTACACAGGGGCATGAAAACCAGGAGGCAGGGATCATTGAGGGCCATCTTAGAAGCTGCAACCAATGTGGTACATCCATACAATGGTACTATTCAGCAATAAAAAGGAACAAACTACAGGGATATGCTACAAATGGATGAACCTCAAACATTTTAGGCTAAGTATAAGAAGTCAGGCATAAAAGACCACATTCTGTATGTTTCTATTATTTGACATTCTGAAAACACAAAATTATAGAAACAGAAAGTAGGTTAGTGGTTACTTAAGGCTGTGGGGGTGGGGAGAAGGGAATTTTTGGTGGGTGATGGACATATTATTAAAATGGATTGTAGTGATGGCTACACAACTCTATATATTTACTAAAAATCATTAAATAAATACTTACAAAAAAGATGGCATGGGATACAAAACAACTAGCCTGTACGTTTCCAAAAATGTCAATATCATGAAAGGCAGAAGGTATTATGTCAGATTAGAAGAAACTAAAAAGGCATGACAACCAACTGTAATGCATGATCCTGGATTGGATCCTGAATGTGGCAGTGGAGGGCATGGGAGAGATGCCATAAGGACATAAGGAAAATTGGAGAAATTACATATGGCCTGTAGATTAGATAAGAGTATTGTATCAATATTAAACGTTCCAAATAATTGTCCTGTGGTTATGTAGGAGAATGCCCTTGTTCTTAATAAATACATGCTCTTTAGGGTGAAGTTGCATGTTTTCTGCAACTACCTCTCAACTGGTTCAGGAAAAAAAATTGTATGTATAAAGAGAATGTGGAAGAGTGAGAGCAGGGGCTTCCCTGGTGGCACAGTGGTTAAGAATCTGCCTGCCAATGCAGGGGACACAGGTTCGATCCCTGGTCCGGGAAGATCCCACATGCCGCGGAGCAACTAAACCCGTGCACCACAACGACTGAACCTGCACTCTAGAGCCCACGAGCCACGGCTACTGAAACCTGCATGCCAAGATCCCGTGCTCCGCAACAAGGGAAGCCACTGCAATAAAAAGCCCGGGCGCCACAACAAAGAGTAGCCCCCACTTGCCGCAACTAGAGAAAGCCCATGGCAGCAACGAACACCCAATGCAGCCAAAAATAAATAAATAAATTTTTTTTAAAAATGAGAGCAAATGTAATTAATTGTTAACAATTGGTGAATCTGGGTGAAGGGTACATGAGAATTCTTTGTACTGTTTTTGCAACTCTTTTGTAAATTTAAAATTATTTCAAAGTAAGAAGTTAAAAAAAATAAAACAAATCTTCGAATGAAATTCTCCCTCTGTCCCTTAGCTTCCAGCCAGGATCAAATACAATTACCAGTACAAACAGAAAAACCAACAGAAGAAAAAAGAAAACAAATGATTTTCGACCTATTACTTATCAGGTACTATTTTTCTTTGTTTTATTTAATTCTTCTAACGCACTTGGAGCAGTGGTTCTTGACCTCATCTGTACATTACAATCACCTAGGGATTTTAAAACTCCCTGTACCCTGGCAAAAACCACACCGATGAAGTTAAAAGCTCTGGGGGGACTTCCCTGGTGGTGCAGTGGTTGAGAGTCCGCGTGCCGATGCAGGGGACACGGGTTCGTGCCCCGGTCCGGGAGGATCCCACATGCCGCGGAGCGGCTGGGCCCGTGAGCCATGGCCGCTGAGCCTGCACGTCCGGAGCCTGTGCTCCGCAACGGAAGCTCTGGGGATCGGACCCCGTCATCAGTATTTTTAAAGTTCTCCAGGTTATTCCATTGTGCAAACAAGGTTCAGACCACTGCCTTGGACATAAAGCTTTATCATCTCCCTCTTAGAATCGTAAAAGTTGAGGCCCAGGGAGATTTTGTAACTTGCCCAGCTTGCAAAAGTGGAAGAGAGGGTAGATGGACATGGGTACACAGAAAAGAAGCGGCATCCATGTGACCCCATTTTCAGGTTCTTACCACCTCACCTTCTGGCCCTCTTGGGTCTTCACCTGGCTTTCCCGAGTGTGGTCTTCAGACAAGGAGCTGAGTTGGATGCTGCAAAATACAATCAGACTTGCTGTGGATTTTAAGGAACTTATAAAATGAACACAAATATATAAAAGGTAGTTAATATTTATAGAAAAATTGTATAAAAGCACATAACTGCTTTGTGAGAGGGTGAAATCTGGTGATGAGAGTAAATTCAATCCAGAAAGTCTTCTTTGATAAGTGGGCAAGAAAGAGAAATTTACATCTCTAGACATTCCTTCTCATGATAACATATCTCCTTTCAAAACAGACAAAACAGACCTTTTTATTTTAATTGTTAAATAAGAAATTTCGAAAAGACTTCATTCCAAATTTAGAATAGTTACATATGCTTCCTTTAAGCCATGCTTCTCAATAACCTGTAAATCACTAGAAAGAATTATGTCTCATTTTAATTTAGTCCCATCTATTAATTTTTCATATCGCTGAACAGATAATATTCATGTAATAAACCTTAATTGTTGCTTCTCCTAGGTTTCCCAAACATTTAGAAAATAAGCCTTTTCAAGTGCTATTTAAGCTGAAGAGGAGGAAATTTGACCCACAGTTTATCACTTAGCTCATTAGCATACTAATATGACTACAATTTGCATTTGACTAGGGGGTTGTTTTTTCACTCTTGTAATCTTGTTGGCAGAATATCACAATTTTTGGTTGACTTTTAAAACAAATTGTCTATCTACACTAGGGAAATAAGGTGGTGTTAATACAAGAAGCTTGGAAGTTAATTAATTGCTCTGAAACAATTCCATGTTGGTTTAGCCTCTTAGGTGGTGTTATTTGCACGGCTCTCGCTAATGCTAATGATCAATTCACATTGGCATTTAAACAAAATCAACCCTGAGACGTTTCTCACACTTCCTAATGAATAATTCTTTTTTTCTTAGTCTCAAGTTATCTAGTCCTGCGGCGATCTAGGATAGCTCTTTTACTTTGATAAGTAAAAGTGTGGCTGAGACTTTCCAATAGCTTTTTCAGGTAACTAATTCAGAATGAACTAGCTCTTTTCTAGCTGCTTACCCTTCAAAGAATTTACTTTATGGATACACATAGGAAGGAAATTAACTGCACTGTGTTGAGGCAATCTTACTGGTATCAAGATGTTTTTTTAATATATTTATTATTTATTTATTTACTTTTGGCTTCATTGGGTCTTCATTGCTACGCGTGGGCTTTCTCTAGTTGAGGTGAGCGGGAGCTACTCTTCACTGTGGTGCATGGGCTTCTCCTTGCAATGGCTTCTCTTGTTGCGGAACATGAGCTCTAGGAGCGCGGGCCTCAGTAGTTGCAGCATGTGGGCTCGGTAGTTGTGGCTCGTGGGCTCTAGAGCGCAGGCTCAGTCATTGTAGTGCACGGGCTTAGTTGCTCCATGGCCTGTGGGATCTTTCCAGACCAGGGCTCGAACCCATGTCCCCCGTATTGGCAGGTGGATTCTTAACCACTGCGCCACCAGCGAAGTCCCTCGAGATTTTTATTATTAAAAAAAGTAATTAAATATTCTAAGTAATAACATGTTATTCTAAAATAGTCTAAAAATATTTTAGAAGTCCTGTAGTAAAAAGCACATTAACTGTAGAGAGAGGCAGGATATCTCTGGTGTAATGATGCCATTACTTTTTGTATGTGGTAAAGACTGAATGTTTGTGTCCCCTGAAAATTCATACACTGAAAGCTAATCTCCAGTATGATGGTATTTTGGAGGTGGGGACTCAGGGAGGTAATTAGGTCATGAGGGTGAAGCCCTCATTAATGGGATTAGTGCCCTTATAAAAGAGACCTCCAGAGGGCTGCCTACCCTCTTTGGCCATGTGAGGACACAGCAATCATAATATGGTTGTCTATGAGACAGGAAGTGGGCTCTTACCAGACACTGAATCTGCTAGCACCTAGATTTTGGAATTCCCAGCCTTCAGAACCATGAGAAATAAATTTCTGTTGTTCAAGCTACCCAGTCTATGGTATTCTGTTATAGCTGCTTGAATGGACTAAGACAGTATGTGTACAAGAAAACCAGTGTAAGGAGATAGATATAGATATAGATATATAGATGTAGGTATAGATATGTATAGGTATATTTATTGGACAATTGTATATATTTACTGGAAATTATATATATAATACATATGTATAAAATATACATGGAGAGAAACATTTATTTCCTTTTAGGAGACAAGCAAATATTCATTAGGTCCCTGAGCCCAGCTGGTAAGATTGTTTTGGTTAGATGAAAGAGTGTCCATTTCAGTGCCCCACTATATACCTGGGTAACAGGTTTGCATCAGATTTCTCTCTCCTGGGACAAAGTGCCTAATACACTCCTTTACAGTGGACAAAGGACTTAAAATATCTGTCAGTTAGGAGTCTAAAATAATTAATTAGTAGTGATAGAATTTCTGGAATGCAGACAAGAGGGAGGAAGGAGAATAAGAAGAATGACACTAAGAGTTACCAAGCACCTACTATATGCAGGACACTATGGTAAACACACTTAACCTATGTTGTCCTATTTCATCCTCTCAGCAGCTGTGAGACAGGTACCAACTTCCCCACCTGAAAAATGGTGGAGGTTTAATAACTTTCTGAACACGATAAAGTGATAGAGTGGAGATTCACTTGTACAAAGGATTTGAAGAGTTCTTTCCATTTCAAAGTCTGCTTTCTTTTCACTACATCATGCTGCTTTCAGAGTGAAAGAAGGTTCAGGGACTCTCCTGGCAGTCCAGCAGTTAAGACTCTTCACTTCCACCGCAGGGGGCACAGGTTCTACCCCTGGTAGGGGAACTAAGATCCCACATCCTGCATGATGTGGCCAAAAAAAGTAAAAACAAAACAAAAACAAAAAAAACAAAGGTTCAGTAAATTCTGATAAAAAAACAAATCTAAAAATTTGATACCCTGTGGAGGGAAACACAACAAGTTTTGGGAGTAGATATGGCAAAAAATGCATATTGCTCAGGACATGGGAGGAGAAGACTAGAAGATAGCTAGAAATAGAGAACAGAAGGAGAGTGAAGACTTTTCAAGGACCCAGGACTAAGAATCGAATGTGCTTGGGTAAGTGACTAGGCTAAAAACTCTCAGTATAGATTTCTTCTAAGTTGAACAAAGATGAACTGTGAACCTGTATGTGCTTACCTCTATGCAGCTATGGTTTTCAAAGAATAGTTTATCACTTGTAGTGGATTCAAGAAGATTAGCCTGTATTTGTTGCTGTCATTGAGAATTTAGTAAGAGGATGAATGTAAGAAAAATGAGGGCATTTCTCTAAGATATACACAGGGGAATGAAATTATTGGAGCCATAGGTGTGTGGATCTGCATCTTAACTGGTTATTACCAAAGTTGGGGAGGATAGCTGTTCCTAGAAAGTCACTCCAAGAATATATTCTGACCTCTCTAGGGGAGGAAAAGTGTCATTCAACCCAAGTTCATGTGCCCAACATATGGTGAGGCCAAACCAACCAAAACATCGAAGTTTGGAGCAGAGAAAGGTTTATTGCAAGGGGAACAGGCTGCTTGTGCTCAAAAAGCCCAAACTCCATGACGGTCTTTGGGGGAGAGTTTTTATAGGCAAAATTTGCGGGGAGGACTACAGGGTGTGTGACCTTCCTCTGATTGGTTGGTGGTAAGTTAACAGGGTGGTGTTCCAGGAATCTCAATCATCAGCCTTCTGATTCCAACCAGCCTGGATTCCCTGTGCTTATGCTCAGCCTGAAGTTACCATCCTCCACCTGGGGGCCTTAGTTCCTATAGGAACTCAGAGATAAATATCAGATTGCTATACATATCCCCCAAGGAGGAACCAGAACCCTGCCCCATAGCTGCACTATTGTTTCTTGACTGCCTTTCGTTTGTTTCTTCATTCCCTCACTTTCCTAATTAGTAACCATTTGAATCTGCCCTTTGGAACTCAGGGAAGGCCTAGGAGGCTGGAAACCTTTTTCCCACAAACAAGAAATGTTGGACACAGAAAGTCTTTTGTACCAGGGAGGGCCCCACAGGGTCCTGCTTGGTTTCAAAAGGAAACTGACTTCAGTCTAACAACAATTCACCAATCTCTTCAAGAACCCATTATGAATGTGGCATTGGATTCTGGAAGGTGCCGATAAATCTTCAGAATGGCTCCTGCCTTTGAGGAGCTGATTATATGATGTGGAGCTAGAGCATAGACCTCTGAAACACTAAATACCCATCATAGATGCTGAGTATATGTGAGGGATGCCTCGGGAAGTCAGGGGTTGGAGAGGGGTGTTGATAAGGAAGGCCTCCTGAGGGACTGGAGCAGGGCCTTGAAGGCCAGGGAGGTGAGAGAAATTTGGTCAGGGCAAAGAAGAGAAGGAAAGAGAACGAGGTGAGAATATCCAGGCTTGGATCTTCTGAGTCCTGATACATACATATGATATCCACACCGATATATATACAATATGTGCATGAGTGTGAGTATGGCTATATTTCTTTACACTTTAAGAGTATATTACACTTATATTAGTGGTAGGTATAAGTTAATACAACCACTCTGAAGAGCCATTTGGTAATATCCAGATAATTTGCAGCCTTTGTTCCAACAATTTTATTCCTAGGTATATATCCCAGAGAAAATCCCCCTTATGTGCTCAAGGGGATATGAATAGAATGGTCATTGCATGTTTTTAACAACAAGATATTAGAGCCAACTTACACGTCAATTTATAGGAAAATGAGTAAAAAGAATGCAGCATATTCATCCACTGGAATATCTATGATACAACAGTTAAAATCAATGAAATGGAGCTATATACACAAACATGAATAAAACTCAAAAACAATGATAAGGGATAAAAGCAAATTGCAGAGTATATTCAGAATGATATTCATATAAAGTTTTAAAAACATGCAAAACAGTCCTATATGTCACATATATGTAGTAAAAATATACTACAATACTACCTGTCAGTGTGGTAAAAAATAAAAATAACCTTCGTGGTAGTGGTAACCCCTGACAGTGACAAAGTTTAATACAACTGGGAAAGGGCCTTCACCAATTTGTGTAATAATTTATTTTTTAAACGGTGTAATAGGTCCATGGGTGCTTATTTTGTTGATCTCTAACATTTTGTATGCCTGTAATGTTTCAACTTAAAAACATTAGAAGAGGTAAAAAGAAGACCAAAAAGATACACAGTGAAATGCTTAATAGTATTTGTTGAGATTATAATGCAGATTAAATTTTCTTCTTCATTTTCTATATTTTTTAAAAAAAATATATCATTTTTATTTAAAGTTTTATAAATGAAAACAACTTTTAAAAACAGATGCATTACAGAGCCATGCCATTTTGCAAGGGCCTAGAATAGTAACTGGTGTATATTAAAGTCTCAATAAATATTTACTGAATGAATGAATGAATGAATGAAATGAATGGATGAATAATTGAGACCTTAGCAATACAGGCCGGTAGGGAGGAAGAGAAAGTAGGAATGGTGGAGGCAGGCAAGTGCCTGAGGCAGATCCTATATGGTACAACGTACAGTGGCCATATTTCTATTCCTAAGGAGTAGAAGCAATTCAGGTATAATGAGGTTGGGCAGAGGCAGAAATGTTAACCTGATCACTTTTCCCCACTCTCAACTAACTTTTCCTACCTTCCTTCTCTTTCTCACCTACCTGTGTTGCTGAGATTCATTCCTAGCACCTAAGCCTACCTATCACCATCTGTAGGACAAGTGGGAATGTTTGTATATAAATGGCATCCATGGTCTAAACAGCTAGCCTAGGTAACCTGGGTTGTATCTAGACATGGAATGGATAAAAGCCAGTTAATTTGCACTAGTATTGTCTCAGTTTGGGCCGCTATAACAAAGTATCAAGGATTGGGTGGCTTATAAACAACAGAAATTTATTTCTCACAGTTTTGGAGGCTGGAACTCCAAGATCAGGGTGCCAGCGTGGACAGGCTCTGGTAAGAGCCCTCTTCTGGGTTGCAGACTGCTGACTTCTTATTGTATCTTCATACAGCAGAAGGGGCAAGGGAGCTCTTTGGGGTCCCTTTTATAAGGGCACTGATCCCATTCATGAAAGCTCCACCCTCATGACCTAATTATCTCCCCAGGGTCCCACTGGCTAATGTTGTTACTTTAGGAGTTAGAATTTCAACATGAATTTTGGGGGGACACAAACGTTCAGTCCATAATAAGCATCAAACCCTCAAAATATTATCTCAAATATTTCATTAAGCTGGGGCTGAGGCACCATAGAGAGATTATATGGATTCAGTAATACATTCCCTTGCTTTAAATGAGTCCATATTTTTATTTGTACCAAAGTTCTTATACACCCAAGCAGAATTATATACCACTTGGTAAGAGTCTGCTTATTAAGCTGATGAACAAGGTAATTCTTTGGGCTTAGGCTATTTGAGGAAAATACAACATGAATCTGCACAGAAAATAGCAGTAATCTTCTAAGTACAGACAAGTCAATTGTATTTGTTGTGCGCTAACAGAAAGACTCCTGGGTTTTAGTAGATAGCCCACTATATAATCATCCTGGCTGAATAGGCTCAGATACTTTGTTTTGAAGGGAGTGCAGAAATCCTGCAGGTTTAATTGCCAATAAATCAGCATGACCTCCACTCCCTGGCACTCCTTTTCTACAATGATCTTTTCAACCAGAAAATGAAGAGATGGATTTTACAGTGTGTGTGTGTACTGCCTATGGTAAGATAACAGAATTATACTTGCCATTTTCTCCATTACAGGCTATGCTAGATAATGAAGGACTCTATTAATGACATGTTCTGTTTGCTTTTAGGTTATTTTCATCTTGTATTGTAGTTACTTCTTTTTGTTATTATGGAGAGCTGTCTTTCTTTTTAAAAAAAGAACCTTCTATCATTAATTCAATATTTTACCATCACCAGAGATTTTATTCCCCAGTTAATTCACAAGAATTTGCATTAAAATATTCTGGATCACTCAAAAAGCTATTCACGAACTGATTGAATTGGATGTTACTCTTAGCTGATTTTCAGATTTGGTTTAAATAGCTATTTTAAATTAATATTTCCAATTCACGACTATAACCAATACAGACATTTTAACACTCATCCATACCCAATGTAACATAAACCTGCTGTTTGCACTGTTGAATTGTTTGTATGTTGACATTTATTTTAGTTTGAATGAATAATATTCTGTGGTAGATATTTATTTAGATTTTTATACGAACACTATAAGAAAACATCAAAATTTAAAACTATTAAATAGTAGGTTCCACTTTGTGCTTAATTTCGGAGTGCTACTGCTACCTATTCTGAATTTAGGATGATGCTTTTCTTGCCTGACCACAGGGTGTTGGACCAGATGATTCCTTGAAGCTCTGTCTAGCTCTAAGATCTCTGATGCAACCTGCTGGGTCAGGACACCACCTTATTATGGACTGTGTACTGGACAATATTGTTGTGCTTTAAATATACATTTAAAAATGTTTTAAGGGGCTTCCCTGGTGGCGCAGTGGTTGAGAGTCCGCCTGCCAATGCAGGGGACACGGGTTCACGCCCCGGTCTAGGAAGATCCCACATGCCACGGAGCAGCTGGGCCCGTGAGCCATGACCGCTGAGCCTGCGCGTCTGGAGCCTGTGCTCCGCAACGGGAGAGACCACAACAGTGAGAGGCCCCGCATACCACAAAAAAAAAAAAAATGTTTTAAGAGTGAGAAGATTCTGGGATGATGGCAGCAGTGACATAGTTTTTTAATCTTTCCAAATCCCCATATTACAATACCTAGAGCCACTAGATAGCAAAACCAAAAACATTTGTCATAAAATTAGATGATAAGGTATCCCCAGAAAACCCAAACTACAAGCAAATGAGAACAAGCCACCAAAATCCACAAGACCTTCCATTTGTGTGGGAGAAAGCATAGGAAAGCAATAGGGCCTCTGATGCACCTGAAAACAGAGTAGAAAAAATAGCCAATAGATATTTACTGGAAAGGCAAAAGACCAATTTGTGAATAGCAGTTGAAATTGGGAGGTGTTTCCCCTACTCCAATGGCAGATGAATGTGAGAGGCCTACAGGGAAGATGGAAGGGACTAGAACAAATTGGTCTCAGTAAGCTTATGAAATTACCAGCTAGGGCTCCCTTCCAAAATAGAGCCTGACCCAGCCTTCTGAGAGTAGAATCAAAATTAATCAAGATAAAGGCAATATAGACAAAGGAAAGAGAAGAACCACAGACAGGACATCTCAGGAAGCAAGCAGTTAACACTTTTTAACCCTTCATGGAAACAAAAGAGGGAGCTCTGTGAGGTTAGCAAAGCTACCCTGAACCATGCCTCCTTCTAAAAATTCAGAAATCTCTTTTCACATAAAAATCGACAATAAATTTGTTACTATACCAAAAAAGGGGGAGGGGAAAATAAGGAGCAGAATGACATCACTTCCAGCAGTGAAAGGACATCAGAAACATGTGTCCACAGAATACATCGAGACCATAAGCTTTAATTTGACAATAATCTAAAAGGTATTAATAAAAACAATCTAAATGATATTGACATGAAAAAAACATATCACATTTTATTTTAAACATAAAATTAAAAATAAAAAATCATTTTAGAAATGAAGTCTTAACTAAAAAGAACACAAGAGAACATATAAATAATATCTTAAGGGAAATAAAAGATGAAAAGAGTAAGAATTTTTCAAATGAAAAAGAAGTTAAAAGATTTGGAAACAAGTCAAGAGAAAGTGACAAATTAAAGGCAACAAAGATCCAACATATAGATAAAAGGAAGTCCTCAAAAAAGAAATCAAAGTGAAGGAACAAGTCAAATACTAAAAAACATAATTCAAGAAAACTTTGCTGAAATAATAAAGAAAAAATAACTTAAATTACATGTTGAAAGAGTACACCATGTATCTGAGAGTATTCACCAGGACAACCCCAAGACATAATTTAGTAAAATTAATGGACTTTAAAGAAAAAAGGAAAAAAATCCTTTAGATATATAGGCAAAAGGAACATGGGATTTATATGACAAACACAATGAGATTATCATCAGACTTGTCAACACTTTATGCCAGACAGAAATGGAGTAACGTATTTAAGGCACTCAAAGAAAACAAATGAGAATCAAGGATAAACTGCAAAGCTGACCATCAAGTATAAAAAGCACAGACAAGTCTTTATCAACATGCAAGAACTCTGAGAATATCACTCTCATTTTCTCACTGAGGAGTCTATTAGAAAACAACCTTTGGACAATCAAACTGACTAAAGAGACATTGCTGTTAGGCCTGCTAATGAGCATTAAACAAATAATTACGTGTACGACTAGGATTAAATAAGGATTAAAAGGGATAGTATGGTATGTAATGGCTCTCTGACAATGTAGATACAGTACAACTACTAAAACTGGGAGGAGAATGGGGAGAGGAATATGGGAAAAATTTTTGTCTGTTCTCAGTAATTCTATTTGTATTTTTCTGAGCCTGTGATGTATATAAAGCAGGGTAATATAAATAGCAGTTATGGAATATTTGAATTCTATCTTACCCTCTGCCCTTGAGTACCAGCATTTTCAGTGTGGAAGACTAAATATAGGAGGGGTTACATAGAAAAACCTACTGTCCTGAATTTGAATTGAAAATATCAATATTAACTTAGAGGTATTTTATGTTTAAAATGTATGTTTTTCTGTAGCTGTGTGTTGTTTTATAATAGAAAGGTTTTTCATGTCTCCATCCACTGAAGAGGCCTAGAAACAGTGGCAAATCCTGTAGTCATGAGCATACCTAGCAGCCAGATTGTGATCTTGAAAATACCATTTCTCCCTAAAAGAAACCTGTGCTTCTCGGGGAAATGGGTGCTTTCAGCTCTTGGGTAGTGTATTAGTTTGCTAGGGCTGCTGTAACAAAATACCACAATTGAGTGACTTAAACAAGAGAAATTTATTGTCTCACAGTTCTGGAGGCTAGAAATCCGAAATCAAGGTATTGGCAGGGTTGGTTCCTTCTGAGGGTCATGAGGGAGGGATCTATTCCAGGCCTCCCCTCTTGGCTTGTCATCTTTTCCCTATGTTTCTTCACATTGTCTTACCTCTACATGTGTCTCTCTGTCCAAATTTCCCCCTTTTTTCATAAGGACACTAGTTAGATTAGATTAAGGCCCACTCTAATGACCTCACTTTAGCTTAATCACCTCCGTAAAGACCATATCTCCAAATAAAGTCACATTCTGAGGTACTGGGGTTAGGACTTCAACATAAAAAATGGGGGAGGGGGTGCGGTACAATTCAACCTATAGTAGGCAGTAAATATACAGGATAAACTTCAAGTGCCTTGTTATACTAGATAGTGAGGAAGTTATTAAGATTTACTGGCGTCATAGCCAAAGGCCTAGGAGCCAACCTAAAGAAAAGACAGGACAGTTACAATTTGAAGACAATTACAAATTTACAATAAAATTACAATTTTTAGTATCTATTAAAGTAGTCAACCTCCTTAAAGTAGAGGTCAATAGAGAGCTAATTCACTCTTGAAAACTGACAGTGCAAAAGAATCAACTATTTATCCTACTTTTCCTATATGAACAGTGCCATTGTGTCTCTTAATAGTAAATGAGGGGAAGCATCTTTTTATAAAAGCATTCGGGCTAATAATTTTAAAAGAAATAACAGATTTAGAGTATCACCATTTTTCAACCCTCAACAAATCACTGAGCATCAACATGCTGCTGACATCACAAAAGGAGAGACAACCAGATGTGTGCCTCCCAGTGAAAGAAAAGGTCATCAGCTATTGTCTTAGTCCCCTGAGGCTAATATAACAAGATACCACAGACTGGGTGGCTTATAAACAGCATAAATTTAGTGCTTACAATTCTGGAGGCTGCTAGCATGGTCGGGTGAGAACCCTCTTCTGGGTTGCAGACTTATCATTGTATCCTCACGTGGTGGAAGGCCCTAGGGAGCTCTGTGGGATCTCTTTGATAAGAGTTCTAATCCCATTCATGAAGCCTCCTCCCTCATGACCTAATCACCTCCCTAAGGCCCCACCTATTAATACTATCATTTTGGAGGGTTAGGATTTCAACATATGAGTTTAGGGGGGACACAAACATTCAGACCACAGCACCTAGTCTTCCCAGAGGAAGACTTGAATCTAATCATGCCTCTGGACCCAGCAAACAATATAAAGGAAATGAAGACAGAGAAACTTGTTGAACCATGGGTGTACAGTCAGCAGCATTTAGAGTGTAGGAGAGTGTACAGGTTAAGTGATCTGTGTTCTTTAACAGGGTGTAAAGAAAAGGATTGGAGGAGGAACCTATAGATTAAAAGAGACTTAAAAGAAAACATTGCTTAGCAGATAAGACTAAATAATAGTCCAGGAATGTACACTTGGATGTCTTATTACACTTGGGTGATAATACTGTAAAGAAAGCCATGATTGCTATAATGCTCAGAATGGTGGCTACTTTTGTGGAGAGAGGAGGTTATCATTGGAATGAGTATATGGAGGGGCTTTTGGGTGGGGGTGAGGGTTGGCAGAGCTCTATTTCTTGGCTTGGATGGTGATTACAAAAGTGTTTGCTTTGTAATAACTCATTAAGCTATATATTTGTTTTGTGTGTTTTTCTGTACCTGTTTTGTTTTTTAAGTAAAAAGTTTGTCTTCTTTTTGTTTTCGTTTTGTTTTGTTTTAAGAGCAGTGCAAAACATAAAGAGCTTTAGTAGAGACTTGTGCTGTATGCTGATTTCATTTCAGGACACTTCTCAGTGTCTTCCAAAAAACCTAGTGTGACCACATTTTCCCATTAAATTTAGCAAAGCCTGTTCTTGGCTTAATAGACAAACATACATTTCCGTCTACAACCTGATTTAAGAAAAGCATAGAAAGAAAGCAGTGAGAGGCCAGCAAAGTAAAAAAAACAAACAAACATGTTTCACCATCCAACCATATTTCTGCTAAAAGTAATATTAAGCAAAATTGGGAAAGCATAGGTAGGTATAAGTATGGCAGCATTAGTAGGGTGGTATCATAAAATGTCCCTGAGAAGCTGTAGAATCCCATATTGTTCAAGTTTACAGCTTCACTCCATTCAATTAGACAAACAAAATGGCTTTTATCCGTTTGATCCATTGATCTTTTGACTTTAAGCTACAAAGGAGACAAGTTTACAGGCCTTAAAGACAAATCAGTCTTTAAGTTGTCAGCAAAGATCTCTGAAAGCTAACTTTCCTGAAGTACTAATTAAAGCAAAGAACGAGAGTCCATTGTGTAACCAATAACACATTCCCTGTGACGAGTGAGAAGAGGGCCATGATATCCGTATCAGACAGTGTGCAAGTATGTATTGAGCACAGGTTTTTCTATGGAGTCTCAGTTTCACATACGGGGTTGGAGCTCCAAATATATGGTCACCATACTTATTTTACAAAATCGTCCTTTGTCTTCTTTCCTCTAATCTTAATGAAAGCAGGGCTGTACTTGCAAGTAGACCTGACAGATGAATTTAACACATTCTTACAAATTTAAGTTATTTTAACCAGCCCAAGGGAGTTCCCTGGCGGTCCAGAGTTTAAGACTCCATGCTTCCACTGCAGGGGGCATGGGTTCGATCCCTGGTTGGAGAACTAGGATCCCACGAGCTGCGCAGCGTGGCAAATAAATAAATGAATGAATGAATGAATAAATAAACGAACCAGCCCAAGAGGTTCTAAGGATGTGCCTCAAAACCCCCCAAGATGCCAATGGAGTTGGGGGGGGAGGTTAGTAAGCAGGCAGTTATTTAAATCCTATCAATTATTTGAGGCCCAGCTCAGCATCATCTCTCTGTTTTCCAAGCCATTTAAGAGCATTATAGACTGAACCACTCATAACCTAACTTTCAAGATTATTTTGTCAAAACAATAGTGGTTTTATTGCTACTATCGCGTATTGTCCTCCAACTACTTTATGATTGTTAATTTTGTGTCCCTATCTGGTTACAAGGCTTCCTAAAGGCAGCAATTATGTCTTATAATTTCCTGTATTCTCCACTGCATATAGAAAACACTCAATACTCATTGATCTCGTTCACTAATCCTTTAATTCATCCATTTATTCAATTAACAGTATTTTTTGAGGGCCAACTATGTGCTATCCTTTCTGCCAGGTTTATAGCTATGAGCAAGTTTGTGCTCTTATGAAACTTCCATTTTAATAGTTGGCATAAGGAAAACCCGAGGTACTTTTTTCCCTCCCAGACTTTGGACTCTAAAATGACTAACTTTCCAGCAGTAGCAGGGGCTAAACTGCCATTTGTATAAAAAGAATTCCCAGCCCATTCTGCTGCTTAGTGGTAGGCAAACTAAAAGAAAGGAAAAAACAAAGCAGGTTCAGCATGTGTGAGTTCTTTCTGATTGCTCTCCCCTTCACTGAGGTGGATTCTTCAAAAGCCAAGTAGAACCTTTCAAAATCCTGGGGTGGGAGGGGTTTTACATAGTTTCTCTTTGACTCCTGTACTTTTCCCCATTACTTTCCCTCAGATATACACTATTTTATATATTTATGTACATATGTAGGCATATACACATATGTGTATGTGTATGTATGTACACGTGTGTGTATGTGCATAATAAGGTTTGTCTCTCGTCCCCCCTTCTCTAGAGATGCTTTTAATTTTAAAGTAGTAATCACCCTAGTGCCCTTTGCCCTCTAGAGTGATTTCTCAAAGGCAGGGCAGTGCCAAAGCTGTAAACCTTTGCCTTGCCTTTGTGGTTCTCTTTTTGATGTTGGAGTTTTCTCACCACCTGCTCTTTTTGTCTAAGCAATTCCCAGGCTTCTATAATTCTGGGAATTTGGCTACTACTTAACCATTGTTATTTATTTCATCAATAGTGTTAAAGTGGCAAATTTTATAGTACTGTGACAACAGTAACATTGATTCTCAAAGAAGGTGTTTTCCTGGCTTTATTTGTTTTGATAAAATAATCTTGGACTGAAAAGAGAACTAAATACATTTGCCTCAGGCCAAATGTCCAAGCTTTATAATGCATAAAGCATAAAAATGATAAAACTCTGCCCTTAAAAAATAATTATAGTGCAAATTGGTGCCATGCTGCAGATAGTGGTAAAAAGTAATTAATTGATAGATAGATACATAGATACAAGTACTTTCTGAGGGAGGGAAAAAGTGAAAAAGTCACAGTGTCTAACTTCAATAAATATAAAATCACCCCTGTATCCCAGTGCTGCTACCAGAACAACATATAGTAAGCACAATAATACTTGTTGAATGAGTGAATTCAGTTCACTTCTTTTATCTACCACTCTCAGATTCCTAATACTTAAAGAGTGGATTATCTATGAGGATAAGGAAACCTGTTATGAATATAAATAATAATAGGATTATAACAAATCCTGTGTCCTTTTAAACCAGTATCTCTATGGTCAAAACTTAGTGCTGTAAGCCAGGGCTCATGTAAATAATTGTTTACCCACTCTTTGTACATCATTTGAATAATCCAATTACAGACAGATGGGAAGATGAAAGTCTCCAAAAAAGGAACCAGGAGTATTTTTCTTGTGAAAATGCACAGACATTCTAAATACTTCCAAGGTTGTCAGATGTCTTACTGTTCCGAGGTGGGGCTAAGTGTCTTTGAAGAAATATGAATTAACGTGTTTTCATGTGGAGTGATTGTTTTTATTTGTCCAAGTAGAAAGGGCACGTGGGAAGCAGATGGTTGTCATTGGCACAGAATGGCTCTAGATGACTGTACTGTTCCCAAGTTGAGCTATGAGGAAGCTCAGACCAATTTGGCTGTGGACAGACAATCAGTGAAACTTGTGGGTAACTGTGGAGAGTCTTTCCTACATGTACTCTGACCTGAACTTTATGCTGCCAGGATCTCTGTGTAGAGAGATTTGTTTACCTCTCAAGAGACTTTTGAAATGATTCAAAGTCCTGAAGGACTACAGGATTCTAGTTAAATAAGTACAGTTTGTGTCCCTTTTTCATACCAGAAGTGACAGAAAAGATATCAAAATTCTTTAGTTTCCTCTTTATTTGTACAAATGGAATGACAGTAATACAGTGACCCTGTAGAGCCTCAGGCTGAGTGAAGCAGTTTGTCTTATCAAAGCAGTTTCTCTAACAGTAGGTCACGGGGAGCAGGGGAGTGTATTTCTACCCCTGAAAGATATAGCTTACAATCCTCGAAGTAAGTATAGGACAATTAATTCTATGTTAATATGTTGTTACTGACCTATGAACTCAAGCTATAATTTTCTCATATAACATATTTGAAACAGCCAGCTTGCCTATTTCCATAACCCACAAAGCTAAAATATTCTTTCTAATTTGTCTAACAAGTGAGTGGAGCTCAAAGTTTGGGGACAAGAATTTGCAGCCTGGTGAGCTGCATAATGCACATTGACGACTGAAATATCACGCAAATCAGTGAAAAACTCTGTAAACCGAAAGTGTTTAACTTGAGAAATAAATCTGTGTGTATACTTAAATAATAGGTTTCTCTATATTTACCCCGACTTGTTGAGCTATGTTTAGTCATATTCATTCATTTATTTAACAAATATTTATCAAGCTCCTTCTATGTGCTGAGCTCTGATGTAGGCACTAGGAACATCATAGTAATTGAAACAGATAAAAACCGTGAAGCTTATACTCTAGGGTGTTTCAGGATAATGATTCAGTGTATGAGCCACATTTACAGAATTGGTTCCAAGATTGTTCCAACTGATCCGTTTTATTTTAGTCTGTCTCTGACCACTCTTGGCTCTCAATTGTTCTTCAGTTTCTTTTCTGCCTAATCACTTTAGTTTGGCACATTGATTGACAAACTTCCACTTTGTCCTTCATATTCTTCGCTTTGTTCTTAGTCTTTCGAAAACTGTCTTTCCCTTCTGATGTGTCTCCCCTGAGAACAAATGACCCAGTGATAAGCCTCCTGGTGTGCAACTCCCAGAGCCCATCACATTTGTGTACAGCTCATACCAGAGATGGCCTGGGCCATGAGCAGATGCTAGACAGCGGACCTGTGTTTTGTTCTAAGTTACAGAGTGCATAGTTGTGCACAGTAAGGAATATTTCTGAGCAGAGCTTCTACTTAACCCAGTGGAAACTGAAAATAAACAAGGTAGTACCCGGGCAAAATTAAGAAGCAGAAAAAGATGAATCCACTCCCTTACACTCCTGTTTTCTTTCCCTTTTTCCACTTAGTAAACTTTTTCTATCTTTTAACATACTGCTTTAGTCACTTTAGGAGCCCGCCAAAAAGAATGTCTCTTCTCTGATCTGTCCCTCCTGCTCTCACAGAAGGAACCCTGGCTGCAGCAGTTTAAGGACTGACCCCTAAGAGCTACTAGGAGTGGGAAAATGTGCCTCAGGGGTTCCTTCCCTGCACCCTTAGCTTTAAGTCTTCATTCATTATGTTAAGCCCTAAGTGTCCCAGACACCAAGATCTACAGCAACTACCCTATGTTTCTGCAGAATAGTGATAACTAGATTGGTTGAGTGCTTACCACATGCTAGGCTCACACTAAGCACTTTACATGTATTACCCTGCTCAGTCCTCCCAACCTGATCATATAGGTACTGTTAATACCACAGAGTAAGCTCTAAGTGGACGTTTCTTTTTACTGCTAGGCAGGAATATAGCACAGAGTTTTGACTATGGGGGCTCAGGTTCAAGAGAGAGAAAGCGTATGGTATTAGTTATGTATTGCTATATACCACACCCCCCAAGTTACCTCAAACTTAGCAGCTGAAAACAATAAACATTTATTATCTCATACTTTCTGAGGGTCAGGAATCTGGGCAGCTTCAAGGGATGGTTCTGATTAGGGTCTCTCATGAGGTTGCCGTCTAGATGTTGGCTGGGGCGGCAGTCATCTGAAGGCTTGACCAGGACTGGAGGATCCACTTCCAAGATGGCTGACATACATGGCTCTTGGCAAGAAGCCTCAGTTCCTTACCTTATCAGTCTCTTCACATGGCTGCCTCAAGCCATGGTGGCTGGCATCCACTGATCCAAGAGAGAGCAAGGCAAAAGCCACATTTTTTTATAACCTAGCCTCAAGAGTGACATTCCATCACTTCTGCTGTCAATTCATCACATAGACCAACTCTGATGCAAAGTAGGAAAGAATTACACAAGGGCATGAATACCTGGAGGTGTGGATCATTGGGGGGCCATTTTGGGGTTGACTACCACATCTTTTAAAACTAAACATCACAAACCACCTTTCTTCCATATTAAGAAAACAAAGCCTTGAAGTGTCTGGTTGGTGGGCACTATCTGGTTTTAACAATTAGGTGTTGTATAAGTGCTGGGCTGGATGGAAGTGCTCTCTGCCCACTTAGGTGAAATGACCACTCAGGATGAGGACTGTCAGTTGTCTTTGCTGTGTAAATGAGATACCAGCTAGGGATTATTGTATCAGTTGTTATTTTAGAAGAAGTCAAGTCTGTACCACTGTCAATTGGCCATGTCAAGTTTGTGATCCCCATTTTATAGGCTTTGGGAATTGAGACACTTGCTCAAGGTAATGCTATTAGTCAAGGGGGCAAGTGTTCTAATGCAGGCTGTCAGACTGCAGAGGCCACCTTCATAGCCAGAACTCCATAAGGACCTACCTCAAAGGGTAGGTCCTTTTAGCCATCAGCCCAAACTCAAGGAGAAGAGGAGCTAGGAAATGGCATGCAGCCAGAGTGCTACTCAAGATTCCCTTGAGTATGCATATGACAGGGCATCCTAGAAGATTGGAAGGAACATGTGCGGTTAGATCAGAAGAACACCCAGGTCTGGAGATGGATTTAGAGGTTGAAGAAAAGGATCTCCTGCTTATAATTGGCTGATTGAGGTCTTCATTTTCTAATAACGTACATAAGTGGCAAGGTAAAAGGAACACAAATTAGTCATTAACATGAAATGTTTGCCATCTGTGTCTAGCTAATATAATCACATTCAGGAATACATTCAAGGAAATCATGGTTTCTGAAGTGCAGCTAGGAGACGCTAAGAATTCTTCCACTGGATATTTCTCTTAGGACTGGCTCTACCCTACCTTCTCCTTTTAAGCTCTAAATAGAAAGTAGCTATTCCTTTTGAAAAATGATATTTTCCCTGGATACCCCATGGATGCTGACCCAGAAGAGTGCAATCATACAAGAATTCTGTTAGAGATGATGCCAAATTAAGAAGTTCATATGTGGCTTCCTGTTCTCCAAAGCCTTCCTCGATTTTGCCATGGTGGTCCAGGCACTCCTTTTTCCTCTTTTGCCCAAATGGGAGTTTGGATTAAGGATGAGGAAGGAAAGGACATTTGAAAACATAGAGTACTAGAGGGGGACAGGCACTGGGAAGAGGAGGGTTACTGGGGACTCTATGGCTCTCTTCCCAGTTAGACTCTATGACCCAACCCCTTGAACCTCTTTTCTCCTTCCCATAGATCTGAGAAATTCAGCTTGCTTGCTTTTCTTTTCTGAGCTGTTAGCAACTACTCTATTTCTTGGTTCTCATTTTTCTCCAAGAGTGGATGTGGAGTGGGATGTATCCCTGTGTTGCTGTGCACCAAAATAAGTACACAGACCCTTTCGGTTTTAAGGGTTTTCTTGGGGTCACCATGGGGAAACAGAAGGAGAAAAAAATTAACAACATGAGGAAGTTATGAAGTCTCCAAAAACCTTACACGTTGTCCAACTTTACCCTTATCTGCTACTCAGAAGTGTTGATGGCTCCCCTTCTGCTCCTGAGGGTGGAGCTCTCATCTGAGCTCCTCCTTTCTGGACCTCTTCCCTCCCTTATCTTTTTCCACAGACCCACCCCTCCTTCCCTGAGGGCCTGTCTTTCAAGATGTGTAAGTACAGTTGGATGTGGACATACAGACTTTCAAGTACTCCCATAGCCAAAGAATCATTTACTGTCAGTGTCACTCCAAGATACTTTTCTTCATTTCTCTCAATGACTCCTTCATGCCACCTCAGGAGTTCTTCACTAGAACTAAGAGCATGAAAACTGCAAATGAGGAGAAGGGACATGGGGAGGGGCAAAGTTGTAGGCTTTGGGAAGGCACCAAAGACATACCATAGCCACTTTGCTGAGGACCCTTGGTAACTGGTCTGGGTGCTCCTAGGACATCAGGCTGTTCTGAGTGTTCTCTTTTAAATGTGAGTCTGGACACTGCAGATGTTAAAGAGTATGAATCAGAGGAATTCAGCCTGGTGCAACCAGGAAGCCAGTGCTCTGCAGAATAGACCAGTGACTCACCACAACTTGATAATATCACATACAAGGACAAAAGTGGGCAGCTTTGATTTGCTAAATGGAAATAAAAAATACGAATTATTTTTTATAGTAGAAGAGAGAATGCATCCAAAATTAACTCTTTAAAAATATCTCCAATTGGGCTTCCCTGGTGGCGCAGTGGTTAAGAGTCCGCCTGCTGATGCAGGGGACACGGGTTCGTGCCCCGGTCCGGGAAGATCCCACATGCCGCGGAGCGGCTGGGCCCGTGAGCCATGGGCGCTGAGCCTGCGCGTCCGGAGCCTGTGCTCCTCAACGGGAGAGGCCACAACAGTGAGAGGCCTGCGTACCGCAAAAAAAAAAAAAAAAAAAAAAAATCTCCAATTGTTGAGTGCTTAACACATTCAACAGAAAGTTTAACAAAACGTGGAAATTGGAATATTGACGTTACTTCAAAGGACTCAGAAGTAGTTAAGTAACTTAGGTGTATTTAAATCTTTTGTGATATGAAATATACTTTATGTGAACAACCTATTGAACTTTGCTCATATTGCTTATTTTCTCATTTATGTTTGAATAACATAAATGAGTTCTGCTGAGTGGCTCTTGACATCATCAATGGTAACTCAGACTGGTCTCCTTAGTACCTTTGATTTCTTGCTCCTCCCCATGGGGGCAGTTATATGCTGCATCCAGCCTTAGGAGAGGAAACAAAGGTAAATTTCAGGGGAATTCCCTGGTGGTCCAGTGCTTAGAACACTGTGCTTTCACTGCTGAGGACCTGGATTCAGTCCTTGGTTGGGGAACTAAGATCCCACAAGCTGTGCAGCCAAAAACAAAACAAAACAAAACAAAACAAAAAAACTAAAAAGAAACCCAAAGTTAAGTTCAGGGACCAAAAGGATTCACAATAATGGATAAACTAAATTGAAAGCATTATGTATAAATAATTATGTATCTTTAAAGTTATTTAATATGGGGCATATTTTTTATGAGATAAAACTTTTGTATGATATGTATATTTAAATAAAAAATTAATCTTAAATTTAAAAAAAACCATACATTGGAGAAGGCAGCTGATGACACAGTTGTTTGGAGAAAGTAAAGAACATAAAACAAAAAAAACTACAAAAGAAAACCCACTGAAGGATTTTGAGAAACTCCAGACGGACTCAGACATGTTGATGGAGGCAGCAGGCAGCAATATGACAGCTTAGGTCTGACTAGAATATCCATAATTTTCAAAGGGAAGTTTGAAATTCTCAGATAAGATAAATTTGGTGAAAGAAGAGAAAAACTCTAGAATTCCTAGTTCTCTTTCCATGAGTTTTGCAGAGCTATTTATGAGTATGGAACAGCCTAAGGGCAAAATGGGAGCAATGGACTTGTTGCCTTGTCCAAGACAGCCAGACCTTCCATTTCTATCCAGCCACATGGAAGTGGTTATGAGTCCTTGATACTCCACCCTGTGACCCCTCCTCCCACATTCCTGTCCCACTCTTAACCCTGTTGGGTTCTTATGGCACCTTATACTTTTCTTCCATGGTAATTAATACAGTTTGTAATTAGATATTTATTTGTTTGATAATTTGATTGTCTGACTTAATCATACTGCAAACTTCAAGAGCAGGGACAAACTTCAAGAACCATTTTGTTCAGAAATGTATCCCCAATGCCTACCTAGTACAAGATATCTAGTGGTAATCAAAAAATATTTTGGAACAAATGAATAAATGATTCTTTTTTCTCTGCTTAGAATGTCTTCCCTCTTCCTATTTTGCTGGTGATCTCATATTTATGTTTTTTCAAAACCCAATTTGTATCACCACTCCAAAATACTGCTCCTGCAGAGGAAGTTACAGCCTCCTTTCTCTCTACGTCTTCTAAGCATCTGGATTGCTGCACTCACAGCACTGTCCTGCAATTGTTTGTTTACATAAGTTCTCTTGACAATTAGACTGTGAGCTCCTTGAGGTCAGCAACTGGGTCTTATTCATCTTTTTATTCCCAGTATCCACTGGCATATAGTAGGTGCTCATAGACGTTTGGGAAGGAAGTGAGATAATAAATGGATCTTGTGTTTTCTAGGTACCTTGTCAAAGGAGAAGCCCATTTAGGGGCAGTGGTGAGCTGTAGGTCAACAGTTCAGTGAATATACAGGACACCAATGATGCCCCCAGGGAACATTGGTGTTGCTTCCCCTTCTTTGAGACCCTTGCCACTTTTCTCCTCATTTCTCCCAAATGGAGCTTCCCAGGCCACTGTGGGGCAAGTTCATGATACAAGCAGGGACAGTCAAAGAATTTCTCTAAATATTTTCTTCCAATAGCTGAGTGATAGATAGTAGTTCTTTCCTCTCTGAGGGTGCTAATATCAAGGTATGAGCACAAGTCATTCACCACCACTTGTTGAATGTAGCCATCTCTAGAGAAAGTCCTGAAAGGATCAAGTGCCTAGTTCTAGTAAGATCCAGCCATCATTGTCCTTTCAGTGGTTTGGTTATATAAGTCAGTACATTCCCCATTGGCCTAAATTAGTTCCAGGTGTAAGACTTACTAACAGAGGCAGAGCTTAGCATCTCTTCCACTGTTGGTCCTCTTTTCCCATGCAGCCCCCCAGCCTCTCCTCTAATAATTTCTTGAATAAATAATATCTGTGAGGTAATAGAAAATATGTATATTAGTCTCTGCCTCCAGTTTCTGGCACAGAGCTCGTAAAACCCTAGTAAATAATTGTACTAGGAGCATCTTTTGTTCTAATATTTGTCTCTGACCCTGGTTCCTGACAGAGAGTTCCTATATCCCTTGGAATTTTCTGGGTAATAACGGTAACTCTTGATGGGCTCCTGGATAGGGACTGGTCACCAGAAAGACCAAGCCATGATTAGAAGCTTGGAATTTTCAGCCCTACCTCCCATTCTCCAGAGAGGAGAGGGGCTAGATAGAAATGGAGTTAATGACTGATCATACCTATGTGATGAAGTCTCCATAAAAACCCCAAAAGTATGGTGTTCTGAGAACTTCCAGGTCAGTGAACACATCCATGTACCACGAAGGTGGCGCACCCCAAGTCCACGGAGACAGAAGCTCCTGTTCTCGGGACCCTCCCAGACCCTATGTATTGAATGTCTCTTCATATGTATCTTTTTATCATATCCTCTAAACATATGTTAGTGTTTCTCTGAGTTCTGTAAGCCACTCTAGCAAATAATGGAATCCAAGGGAGAGGAGGTCATGGGAATCTCCAATTTGTAGCCAAGTTGGATGGAAATTGTGGGTATCATGGGTACTCACTACTTGTGATTAGCATCTGAAGTGGAGGGGGGGCAGTCCTGTGGGACTGAGCCCTTAACCTGTGGGATTTGGTACTATCCCAGGTAGATAGTGTCGGAATTGAGTTAAATTGTAGGACACCCAGCTAGTATCACAGAATTGCTTGGTGTGTGGAGTGAGGGGAACCCCACACACCTGGCATCAGAAGTGTGAGTGTGGTAGCAGTGTGAGAGTAAAGGAAAAACTTGCTTTTTTCCCACTAAATATCCAGTTGGAAGACTTCTAGTTTTAAGATGACAGAATAAAGATGGTTCTGCCCCCTGCACCTTTCTCTCAAAAATTCCCCTAAAACAATAAGAAAAACAAGAATAAGGAACATAGAGTTTATCTTTGGTAAAACTAGGACACAACTGTGACTCTGAACCAAAGAGGAAGCAGGTCAAACTGAAGTTCCTGTGCAGTGAGGCAGAGATGAGGCAAAGGAGTGGAGCAGGGACCGTTTAAGAGGGCTTCCCTGGTGGCGCAGTGGTTGGGAGTCCGCCTGCCGATGCAGGGGACACGGGTTCATGCCCCGGTCCGGGAAGATCCCACATGCCGCGGAGCGGCTGGGCCCGTGAGCCATGGCCGCTGGGCCTGCGCGTCCGGAGCCTGTGCTCCGCAACGGGAGAGGCCACAACAGTGAGAGGCCTGCGTACCGCACACACACACGGAAAAAAAGGGTATGTGAGGAGGGACTGCCCTGGCAATCCGGTGGTTAAGACTTCACCTTCCAACGCAGGGGTGTGGATTTTATCCCTGTTTGCGGAGCTAAGATAGCACATGCCTCGCAGCTGAAAACCAAAAAACATAAAACAGCAGCAATATTGTAACAAATTCAATAAAGACTTTTAAAATGGTCCAAACCAAAAAAAAAAAAAAATCTTTAAAAAAAAGAGTGTGTGAGGAATGGCTAGACCTCTAAGTTCCCACCCACTCTACAGGGCCTATGTTTCACCCACCCTCAAAAATGAGAGTAGGGTCTCTCAAGAAGCTGAGCTAGTCTCAGGAAACCAGGTACAGAGGAGAGCTGGCAGTGAGACGCTAGAATCTGAAAAGAGGGAAGGACCTACTACCAGGTTCTACCAGCATTCCCACTCTTCTCTCCTCCCATGGGAGAAACTGAGCACCATTCCAAAAAGAGACCTGCCTATGCTAAAATTTAGGGATACCAAATGAAAAAGTTGGCTAGCCATCTTCTCATTTTACAGTTCACCAGAGGATAAGCCTACCCTTGTATGAACAGTTCCAAACAGCTTTAAAGTATCTCATTTTAAGTTACAAATAGATAGACAAAGATCACTGGAGATCCGAGGAGAACCTCCAATATGGAAGTTAGAAACCAGAACAATAATAGAAGGGGAAAAATCTTTTCAGAGAGAAAAAAAAAAAAATCATTCCAAAGGACTGGGTAAAAGAATAACACTGGACTTCTCAACAACAACATTGACAGCTAGAAGCTAATGGAGTAATACCATTAAAAGTCTGAATAAAAGTTATTTTCAAACCTAGAATTCTACATCCAGCCACCCAAGCAAACCATTGATTACGTGCGAGGGTAATATATATGCATTTTCATACATGCGAACTCTCAAAAAGATGTTCCTTTCACGTATCCTTTCTCAAGAAATTACTGGATAATATGTTCCACCAAATGCGGAAATAAACCAGGAAAGAACATAGTGGATCCAAGGAACAGAGGATCCAACACAGGAGTGAGGCAAAGGGTATCTCCAGGATGATAGCAAAAAGACATCCCAGAAGACCTCAGATAGACTAGGTGATGTGTTAGGTCTAGAAGTAACCTGAGTAAATTAAGTGGCGTAGAGGGCTCCAGGAAGGATGCTGTTGGGGAAACAAAACAGAACTACCAGATTATCTAACAGTTTTGGTCATGTGAAAATTTTTAGTGAGAAGCATATTATAGAACTGTTGGTTGCTACGGGAACACTTACGATTGGTTCAGTGAAATCTAGGCAAATGAAAAAAACAGAGGCAGTTATCAACTTCAAGAGAAACTGAAAGATATACAAGAAAGAAAATTCAATCATCATACACTTCTTGACTCATTAGAAAACAATACTTACAGTCATATTAATTAACACCGAATATGAGTTTAACAAAAAAGTATGATACAACTGTGTTGGGAGGATGGAGGAAGGGGCTGGGGAAGAGTAAGAGTGCTAATCGCACAGTGAAAGGAAATCAAGGGACTTCCCTGGTGGTCCAGTGGTTAAGACTCGCACTCCCGATGCAGGGGACCTGGGTTCGATCCCTGGTCAGGGAACTAGATCCTGCATGCCACAACTAAGACCTGGCACAGACAAATAAATAAATATTAGAAAAAGAAAAAAAATTACGTGGAAAGAAAAAAGGAAATCGATAGATAATCTCTAACTTGATTAATAGAGAGAATCACATACCCAGAAACTTGGAGGCAAATAGAAACAATATAAAAGCTGGAAAAAATTTGTCTCTGGATAATAGGATGGGGGGGGGGGACAGAGCTGTGTGAAAATACTGCTGTGTTGTTGTTTTTTATAAGCGTTTTGGTGCTACTTGACCTTTTAAATTATGCACTTATATTGCTTTGATAAGTAAAAATTAGCTTAAAAATATCATACTGAAGGAGCACCAAATTATTAGCTGGCTCAGTTGCCTACATGTGTCATTACAGCTCTGCTCTTATGCTTGGAGGATTGAAAATGTGGTCAGAGAGCTGGTCAGTGGACAGGTTATGAAATACCTTGTTGTGCGAAGCCAAAGAGCTCCAATTTTATTGTACAGGGAATGGAGAGCCCTCGGGGATCTTAAATAATGGAATAATAGATCAGACATACTCTCTGAGCATTAGTTTCCTAGACTGGGTTGACCTAGGATGGACTATTCTGCCACTTTTTCCTCCCTCAACATTTTAGTATGAAAAATTTCAAATGTTTTATTAGTAATTTAAAAATTTTATTTATTTTACCAGTATTTATTACATATCATTAAATAATTATAAATTATTTAAATTTACTATGAAAAATTTTCAGAAAAATCAAATTATATATTGACCATCCATGTGATTACCTAGATTCTACAATTAACATTTTTACCGTATTTGCCTCCTTGCATAATTATCCGTCTACCTATCCCTCTGTCCATCCATCAATCTATCTGATATTTTTGATAAACTGACAGACATCCATATACTTCATCTCAAAACACTTCAGCAGCATGTATATCATTTACTAGAGTTTTTTTTTTTTACAGTTCTTTTGGATAAAATCGGCATACAATGGAATTCACAAATCTATAGTGTACCTTTCCAGAGTTTTGACAAAACCATATGCCTTTACATATGCAAATGTAAAACCCACACTCTTTTCAGTGTATAGAATATTATCATCACCCCAGAATGTTCCCTCATTATTCTGCCACTTTTTAGTGTCTTTGTAACCCTAAAGTCCCGACGGGACTGGGGGCCGACAATGAAGCCATATCATGAGTGTAGGGATGAGTAAGAGTGGGATGTGGGTGTGGGGCCGTCAACACAGCTCCCCTCCTTGATGGAGGTTCCAGGAAAATCAGAGACATTGACAAAGTGTGAAAGTTCATCTTGGTAATATCTTTGTTGAAGATACCAGACAAAGCTTTATGATCTACTGGTTGGCAAAGCCTACACGAAATGACCTCTGAGATCTCTTCCAGCTCTGATGTTATATCTTTGTTTCTGGGGTTTGGAAAGCTAACTTTGTTTTCAATGAATTTCACAAGCACTTACTAAGTGTACAATGTAGCAGGCCCTGAAAGGCCCACCGTATATTAGCTACTATTAACGCCATCTCTTCTAGGGGCAGAGTTAACCAGCCTATACTCTGGCTCAGGCTTTGATTATTATCTGTCTGATTTGTAAAGTGGAAGTTGGTAAGTTGAAGAGCTTCTGTAATATATCAATACCATCCTTGACATCTGGTGATGGCACCTCTTACCCACCTTCCTTAAAAATTCCATTGAATAATTATCGTGTCCTGACCAGTGATGGGCATTTGTAAGACTGCTGGCTAGAGTTAGTTTCAAACACAGAACTTTTCTCAGTGTGAAATTAAGTCATCTCAGGACCTATAGTCTCATGTTCTTCTTAACCAGACAAGACTTTAATAAACACTTAGTAAAAACTATTTGGTAGAATTTAATCAGAACTCTCTCTGGCACTTAAATACAAAACTATAGATTATTTTCAGAATGGTGAAGATCCAGAAGTGCCTTCCCAAGAATAAAAAAGACCCAATTAGTCAGGCAGTGGGTTTTGAGCTGCTAACTACAACCCCCTGGCCCTGGGCTAGGTCCTGCAGGGGATTCAGAAAAACCATGAGAATGACTCTACTTTTGAAGCGAAGACAGGACTCACACCAGCTAGGCAAACACCCAGGCACTCAGCTGTGTACTCATGTCTCTCACCTGGGTTGGGGCAGTTCCCCTCTGCCACAGATCTTGTTCTTTCTCTCTCACAACATTCTTCACACTTACAGTTATTTCCTTAGTGTCAGTCTCTGCCAGACTGAGCAAAGTTCTGCCCAGTTCACTGCTGTATTCTCAGGACCTAGGCCACTGCCTGGCACAGAGTAGGTCCCCAGTAAATGTTGAGTAGTGAATAAAGTTATAAAAAAGACATTTCTATTAAATAAAAGAGTTTAAAAATGGAAGTTTTGTCAGGTTAGGTTTTTAAGGCCTTTCCTTTACAACATAGGTATGCCATTCTCCGAAAGCCTTCATTGATCCCTGGCAGCAACCTCATCCCCACAGAGGCTGGTCCCACTTCTGTGCCTTGCCCCTATTACATCTTAAGCGAGTCATGCCATGTATCAGTCTCTACTGTATCTTTTTGTTTTCTTGGCCGTATGCCCCACTAGACAGAGTATGCCTTGAGAGCAAGATCCCTGCATCTTTGCATCCTAGAGACAAAGAGATAGTGGTTAAATAAATAAGCTTCCTTTTCCTGAAGTTATTAAAGCTGAATCCATTTATTAAACAAGCTGTAGGCAGGATTAACCAGAAGCAAGAATTTATAGTATTTTGATAAGATTTCCCTCAATGAATATTTGTTGAAGACTGTTAGAGATAAATTATTCATCCATTGCAATTAGTATTCCCAAAGGTCTCTAAGAGCTCATTTCCTGTTCTGAGTGAACTCTGTCGTCTTCCGAAATCTAAGCCTTATTTCACAGGAAAATGAGGCAGATTCTCTCTGACGGTTGGTTGAGTAGTGGTGGTGAGTCTCATTGAGACGATTGTTTTCCTTCTCATCTTTGGTAGAGAAAATTACCAAGACTCTAGGAAGTCTAAAGTTGGCATATAAAGGTGAATAGTCTAGAACTAGTATTAGAAAATGGTAATTACCAGGGAGGTAATTATCTAACTGGAAAAGTAGATGCTTTTACTTAAGAACATTTAAAAAAAGAGTAGTTTATACTTACACATCTGTATGTACTGATGCAGATGGAATTTGGTGCTACTGAAAGCTAAGGAATAAACACTTAATAATTTTCCTCTTTTTAAAAAAAATGACCCCCCCCAAATCTGCCATTGTGTTGAATAATCTAAGAGCAAAATTATGTGAGATTTTTTAAAAAATTATTGGAGTATAGTTGATTTTATAATGTGAGATTGAACCAGGTCTGTCTGATTCCACAGTCTATGCTTTCCCCTCCCTATATCATAACTCTATGGAGAAAAAAGTGGGACACCTTATATGAAAGCAGTGTAAGAATGGGGTATATCCCTTTATTGGATTTGATACTGATCTTGGGTGGCCTCCGCCTGCAGCGGCTTGAAGCAAGATTTCGGTTCCCTGCCAGAGATTGTGGTCAGGCCGTGGCAGTAAGAGCACTGAATCCTAGCCACCAGACCACCAGGGACCAGAGGCCAGTGACAAGGCCCTGGCCTGTTAGCTGTGTAAAAATGAATTTCCACATAGAGATGGAAAGTAGTGAAGCAAGTAAAGTGCTTATTAGGAGGAAAGGAGTACCTGTGGATAGACACACGGCAGGCTCAGAGAGAGATTTGCACCCTTGTGGTAGTTTGAATCACTTTTAGGGGCATTTCTTCCAGGTTTCCTTTGACCAATCATGTTGCTTTGCCTGGTTCTGAGTCTGTATTTGGTTTATCTCAGGGTCCTCCCCTGCGTGCATGCGCATCTCTTAGCCAAGATGGATTCTAGTGAAGAGGCCTATAGGTAGTTGACATCACTTACTATGAGGTGGTGCCCCCTCCCTTTTTGACCTCCAAGGAGCCTTTCTGCACATGTGTAGTTGGGAAGGTCTCCTTGACTTTGAGAATGAGGAATATGTGGTCTTTTATCTCTTATCTGGGCAGGGCCCAGCCTCCTCCATCATCCTGCTTTTATGGCATTTCTGCTATTTTGGAGTTTCTGTCCACAGGGGAGAAACTGTTCAGCCCGGGGCCCATCTATCTCCTGCCTCAATACTATGCTGAAATCTTCTAACCCCTGGCTGCAGAGGCTTGACAATGAGTATTACATCTAATTGAGTCACTGGTGGAATAGGAAGAGCGTGGACTTGTATTCAAGTCCCAGCTCTAAGGCTCACTACTCAGCAGCTTTGGAAAACGTACTTTAAGTTCAAAGGACCTCCATTTTCTTTCAATGGGGATAATTAAACATTTCCTGAGCATTGCTGCAAATGCTGAACTCGAGCCTAAGCACTTTTTGGTATTACCATATTTAACCCTCACATCACATAGATAATAATAATAGATACTTCTATTTTCCAGTTGAGAAACAGGCTTAGAGAAATTAAATTTGTTCAAGGTCACCAAGCTCCACTGCCCACATCTTCAGACATATATGCAATAGCTTCCTCACCATTTCTATCTAAATGTCAAATAGGCAACTCAAACTTAACATATCGAAAAGTGATTTCTTTATTCACCTAATGTCATTCCTCCTTCCAAGTCTTCCACATTTTAGTAGATGATACCACCTCTTTCAGATCAAAACATAGGAACCATCCTTGTTTCTCTTTCTCTCAGTTTCCTCCCCCACCCCTACCCCATCAATCCAATCCATTAGCTATTCCTCTGAACTCTGTCTCAAAAATACGTTTCTTTTTAGCTACTTCTTAACTACCACAACCCAAGCCATGATCATCCCTTGTCTGGGATCCTGTAATAGCCCCATGCTTCTGGTAGCACTACACCTCCCCCATCCTCTTCCTCACCATCCACAACAGAGCTCAGAGCCTTTGTGCTCCTGTCAAGACCATAATCTCCTCTTCCCACACCAGAGTCAGAGCCTCACTACCACAGTCTACCTGGAAGGCCATCAGCACAAATCTCATCTTTATCCAGATCGCCACAGGACAGAGCTGTATCTTCCAGCTTGCATGCCCATACTACTCTATATTTTAAAATATGATCCTGTCTGCTCCCCCTCTACAACACAAGAAAACTTTCATTGTGTCCCCTGGAACTCCTGGTCCATCATCAGCAAAATTCTTTATATTCCCTTCACCTTCTTGGCCTGAATGAAAACTAGTTTGTTCCCAGAAGCACCGCTTCCTTTATAGTTCTCTCTAGTGACGGCTGCTTTTTTTTTTGCCACGTCCCAGTGTTCTGCTGGGCCTAGAGGTAGGATCAGCAATCTTCAAGCTCTTTATTGCTGATTTAAGACCATTGTTCCTCCCTCTCCCTAAACTCTCCCCCTCCCAAAGTTTGAACCTCTTTATAGGTCGCTCACCCTAATTCTTCAAAAAGTTTAGCTCCTGTCAGAACAGTATGGAGATTCCTTAAAAAACTAAAAATAGAACTACCATACGACCCGGCAATCCCCCTACTGGGCATATACCCTGAGAAAACTATAATTCAAAAAGAGTCATGTACCACAATGTTCATTGCAGCACTATTTACAATAGCCAGGACATGGAAGCAACCTAAGTGTCCATCAACAGATGAATGGATAAAGAAGACATGGCACATAGATACAATGGAATATTACTCAGCCATAAAGAGAAACGAAATTGAATTATTTGTAGTGAGGTGGATGGACCTCGAGTCTGTCATACAGAGTGAAGTAAGTCAGAAAGAGAAAAACAAATATCGTATGCTAACACATATATATAGAATCTAAAAAAAAAAAAAAAAATTGGTTCTGAAGAACCTAGGGGCAGTACAGGAATAAAGTTGCAGACGTAGAGAATGGACTTGAGGACACGGGAGTGGGAAGGGTAAGCTGGGTTGAAGTGAGAGAGTGGCATGGACATATATACACTACCAAATGTAAAATAACTAACTAGTGGGAAGCAGCCACATAGCACAGGGAGATCAGCTCGGTGCTTTGTGACCACCTAGAGGGGTGGGATAGGGAGGGTGTGAGGGAGACGCAAGAGGGAGGAGATATGGGGATGTATGTATATGTATAACTGATTCACTTTGTTATACAGCAGTAACTAACACACCATTGTAAAGCAATTATACTCCAATAAAGATGTTAAAAAAAAAAAGTTTAGCTCCTGTCTCACTGACACTTTCTCCAAAGATAATCCTGTCTTAATTCTGGGTAATTTCAAAGACATGCAGATGATCCTCTCCAAACCTTTTATCTCTGCTTCTCTTTTCCTCCAATGGTCTAGTCCTCCACACTTCCTGAGTCATCCCCTCCACGAGCATGTCTTGTCGCTACCAATAACCACAACCCCTCTATCATCTCTATTTCAAGAAACCTACTCTCTGAGCCCACCTGCCAACTTCCCCATGCCCTCGCTCTAGTACTCTGTCAGGATTCTACCACCATTTCCTGATCCCTCACCTCCTCATGGCCTCACTTCCCTGCTCTCCCACCCTTGTTACCTAGTTCCGCCCTACAATCACCCTTTGCATATCCATCTAGTCTCTTACTCCTCTCTCCTTCCATTGGATTCACCTGACAAAACCCTAATCCTGATAATGTCAACTTCCCACCTTCTCTGAACCACCATCCACCCATAAACACAACAGGGAAATGTGCTGACTGGTTTCACTTTAAATTTTTCACCATCAACCTTAATTAGGCCCTCAGTACTTCCAGTTAGCCCCTCTTAACCCTTCCTTATTATATTCATTTTCTTCATCTTTTAGATGACTATCTTACGTTTCACATTTCTTCTCAAACCTCCAATACCTTTGCCCCTCCTCACTCTCAGATGAGGATCTTGCTTCATGTCTTACTAGAAAAGCAGAAAGAAGCCATAAGAAGAAAAATTCCATATAGTGTCTACATCTGTTCAGTCACCTTCATCTATACCTGTAGACCCTGCCTCTCCTTTGGTTATGGATCAATTGGCTACATTCCTAAGGCCAAGTTCTGTACTTGGGTGCCAGATCCCATTCCTCTTTTCCTCTGAAAGACATCCCCTCCCCTTCTTGTATCATTAATTTTTCCCTCTCGACTGGATCATTTACTCGGCCATCCATAGTTATTTCTCTCATCTTAAAAAACAAACTAAAACAAAAATACCCACCAATAACATTCAGGTGTTTCTCTCTCCTTTATTTGTATCTTTCTGCAATTCCTCTCCTCCCCCACCCTTTTCTTGAATTTGCCTATATACCCTCATTTTATCTCTGTATTTAAAGAAAAGAAATATAAAAAAGAGAAAAATGGCCAGTTAACTATGTCAATTCTTATCTAAGTTTTTTTAAAAAGGTGATTAACTTAACATGATGATAAGTGAATGTCTATTTTCTCCCCGGAATAGCTGAAATCTAAAAATAATAATATAGGGACTTCCCTGGTGGTCCAGTGGTTAAGAGTTCGCCTTCCAATGCAGGGGTGCGGGTTCGATCCCTGGTCAGGGAACTAAGATTCCACATGCCTCGTGGCCAAAAAACCAAAACAGAAAACAGAAGCAATATTGTAACAAATTCAATAAATTCTTAAAAAAAATAGTCCACATCAAAAAATCTTTTAAAAATTAAATAAAATAAATAATAATACAAATAATAAAAATAGCTAATATAGCCACCCCTCCATATCTGCGTGTTCTGCATCTGCAGATTCAACCAACCATAGGTCAAAAAAAACTTTTTTTAATTCCAGAAAGTTCCAAAAAGCAAAACTTGAATTTGCTGCATGCTGGCAACCATTTACATAGCATTTATATTGTATTAGGTATTATAAGTAATCTAGAGATTACTTAAAGTATATGGGAGGATATGCCTAGATTATATGTGAATACTACACCATTTTACATAAGGGACTTCAACATTCATGGAGTTTGGAAGCTGAAGAGGGTCCTGGAACCAAGGGGCAACTGTACTTATTAAGTACTTATATATGCTAGACCTTTACTACGTACTTCAGATATGTTATTTCCTTTAATTTTTACAACTCCATATGGAAAGTACTAACATACCCTTTTTATAGATAAAGAAATCAAGGCATAGAAAATTCAAGTAGTTAAAAGCTGTTTTCTCTCAGCTGCACTCCAACCAAGCACTCACCCCCACCACTACACCAAAGCAGCTCTTAAAAAGGTCACTGCTGACCTCCATGCTGCTAAGTCCAATTGTCCAATCTCAGCCCTCATCAATCTTGACCTGTCATCAGCATGGCACAATTATTCACTCCCTCCTCCTCAAAACAAATCTTTTCACTAGACTTCGAAGAGTATCTCAGTTCTCCTTTTATCTCTGTGCCTGTTTCTTTTCAGTCTTCTCTGCTGGCTCTGCCTCATTTCCCTGATCTTTGACTATTGGAATACCCCTAAGTACCCCATGGCTCGGTTATTAGACATCTTCTACACCTACACTAACTCCCTGGGGAATGTCATCCAGCATCATGGCTTTGAACCTATACAAGCCAAGAACTTCCAGTTTACATCTTTAGCTGTATTTCTCCCCTGAACTCTGGATCTTTATATGTAACAGCTAGTTGATATTTCCATGTATGTCTTACAAGAAACTTGAACTTGATGTGTCCAAAACCAAATGTCTGGTTCCTCACCTACTCCCACCCCAAACCTGCTCCTCCAGCAGTTTTCCAACCTTAGTAAATAGCGACTCTATGCTTCTAGTTATTCAGGCCAACAACTTGGGAGTCACTCATGACTATTTTGCTTTCTTTCACACCTGATATCCAATCTATCTAAAATAGAATATATCTAGAATATGGCCATTTCAACATATATATATCTAGAAAATATACCTAGAATATGACACTTTCACCTGCTGCTATCCAGTCCAAGCCAATCAATTTCTCCTGGATTATTGCCATAGTCTTCTAATTGGTGACACCATTTCCACCCTTGCCTCTTCCAGTCTTCTCAACAGAGCAGACAAAATGATCCCTTTAAGACCTGAGTAAGGTCATGTCATTCCTCTATTCAGAGCCCTCTAATGGATTCCATCTTACATACTGTACATGCCAACATCCTTATCATGGCCTCAAATGCCCTATATAATGGAAACACTGTCCTCCTCCCAACCCCCATCCTTTCCTCTCCCAGTACTCTTCCCCTCCCTCCTCCTACTTCAGCCACACTGTCCTCCTAACACATGTGGCCTGTTCTCACCTCAAGAACTTAGCACTTGCTATTCCCTTGGCCTCCACATCTTCCCACAGGGCTCTTCCCTCCCTTGCTTTTAGTCCTCTGCTCAAATGCCAATCTATTAGTGACAGCTTCTCCAGCCACCATATAAAAATTAGTGACATTCTTTCCGTCATCCCAAACCTCCCTTTCTTTTCCCCCTGCCCTATTGTTCTCCAGAACATTTACCATACTCTGATATACTGTGTATTTACTTGTCTATATATTCATTGACTATCTCCCCTAATCTTCGTGACAAAGGGACTTTAATCTTGTTCACCTCAATATTTCCAGCACACAGAACTGTGCCTGGCACCTAGTATTTAATAAACACCAATTGGATAAATAATACATGAATTGTAGCTTTTTCACTGTAGCATATGCTATCACTAATATTGTCATGATAGATCAGATTTTTCTTTCTTTAGCTGGCTACTTCTATTTACCCTTCAAGATGCTACTTAGGAATTCCAAATTCTAGCAAGTTTTCTCTTCATCTCCAAGGATGTGTTAGGTGTCCCTTCTCTGAGCTCCCATGGCAATCTGAGCATGTCTCTATCCGAGCCTTGGTCACATGATAATGTCTGTTTACCTGGGGCACTTCCCCATTGCTGCACTGTGATCAGGGCATGGTATCTTTTGTCTGAGCCCCCCAGGGCCTCAAACAATGTTTAGCACATGTTAAGTAGCCTACAGATGTTTGCAGGAAGGAAGGAAGGAGACATCAAAAAGAAGGGAAAGAAGGGAGGAATAAAGAAGAGAATGAATGACAGATAAGCTGCAATTTTCATTTCTAATTAAAAAAAATTATTTACAAATTCAATTTTCACAATGCAGGAATATTGCAGACTTCCTTTTTAAAAAAACTGTTGTAAAATACATAGAACCAAAAACTTACCATCTTAACAGTTCAGTGGCATTAAGTACATTCACATTTTTGTGCAACCATCTTCAGAACTGTTTTCATATTGTAAAACTGAATCTCTGTACCTATTAAACACTAACTCCCTATTTCCCCTTTACCCTAGCCCTTTGGACCATCACCATTCTACTTTCTGTCTCTAAAGACTTGAGTATTCTAGGTACCTCGTATAAGTGGAATCACACAGTATTTGTCCTTTTATGACTGGTGCATTTTACTTATCCTAATGTCCTCAAGGTTCATCCATGTTATAGCATGGGTCAGAATTTAATTCCTTTTTAAGGCTGGATGATATTCCATTGTATGTATATACCACATCTGTTTGTCAATTCATCTGTCTATGGACACTTGGATTGTTTCCACATTTTAGCTATTGTGAATAATGTTGCTATGAACATAGGTTCAAGTCCTTGCTTTCACTTCTTTTGGGTATATACCCAGAAATGGAATTGCTGGGTCATATGGTAATTTTATTTTAAAATTTTGGGGGAACTACCACACTGTTTTCAGTGTGGATGTGTCATTTTATACTACCACAGCTGTGCACAAGGGTTATAGGTTCTCCACATCCTCGCCAACATACTTGTTATTTTCTTTCTCTCTCTCTTTCTTCCTTCCTTTCTCTTTTTCTGTTTTTCTTTTTTTGGATAGTAGCCATCCTACTGGATGTGAGGTGCTGCAGACTTCCTTTTAAAATCTAAGTACATCTGCAAATACATTGAAGTCCCCAGTTGTGGGTCTTTAGTCTGAAAGGCAGCCAGCGGTACTGAGGTGAGCTTCTGGAATTCATTCACCAGCTGCATAGACAGTTATTCCTCTCTCTCCATCTGCTCACTCCTAGGAGAGCCCCACCAGTGTTGAGCAGCTTTAGTGGTATAAATTCTCACAATCCCTGGCACCCAACTGCTCAGCAGCATTAAATATACACTGCAAACCTTACTCTACTCTCCCCTTCTGGAGCTGCAGTGCATTCTCTCTGCTAGCCTGCCATTGTCTCTCTAGACTCCTTGTAGGTCCAGCTTCTCCCTAAGATTCCATAGTTCACAAAAGGCAACTGAGGGGAGCTATACAAGATTTACTTGCAGGAAAGATATAGCACAAAAGTAATAAGCAATCTGAGCGATCTGTAGAATAAGAGAGTGAGGACAGATTATGAAGACTTGTTGTTGTACTGGCAACAGAGCTGAGTGAAGGAACACCTGGCAGGCCCTTTCCCCCAGCCACACACTCCATTAACCCATCACCCCTGGAGTCCAGCTCTGTTCTTAGGAAGCTTCTGTGTGGATCATTTCCCCCATATTGCAGAGAATTCTAAAAATATTTCCAAAGACTTATGTGCAGCCTAATGGAAGGGAAGATATGATGTAAACATTTTAATTCCACAATTAACTGTTATTCTGGGCATGTCAGTACGCCTGTTTCCTCAGCTATGAAATGAAATTTTTGGACAAGAAGTCTTTAAGGGCCCTGGCAGCTCAAAAAATTTTTAATTCCAAAACTTTTGATGATCCAAAAAATATTTCCTTTTGTTTAAAAAATGTTACACACACAGATATATATATATATATATATATATATATATATATATATATTATCTTGGGTATATTCACCCTGTAAAGGTTTTGCATAGTCTATGTTTAAATAAGTTAGTGTTTCCTAAATATAACTTAGGCAGAATAGGTCACTTGGGGCTATGCTGGCTAAATTTCAAGGAAACAATAATCTACCAAGTGGATAATTCACATATGGTCAAGAACTGGAAGGCTCCAACCAGTTTTTAATAGACCTGAGAGTCAAAGCAATTCTGCCTTATTCTGCCTTCAGTGGCAACCCCATTCATATTGAGTAAATCTCTGAAAACTCAGAATTAGATGTTTGTTGCTGTTTGTTGTCTGCCACGTAATTTTAAATTTGTGTGTCTGTGTTTGCAGAGAGCTGTGACTTCTCAGTCATTTGCCCTCTTACCCACCACCACCTCCAAATGTTTCTTTTCTAAAAGCACACACAAAAATGTCACTGGATTAAATAAATATAAAATGCTGCCTCAGAAACAAACATATTATATCAAGTGTGTGCTCGGTGGTACTCAAAGGCTATAATTTATAATTGCTCGTGTGGCGTTCCCTTTTACTCATTCACTGTCAAATTCACATTGCAAACAACGTAAAAAGAGACAAAAGCCAGAATTGTCATCTCCCACAGTATCACCATGATTGAAAGGTAATGATCCTGTTATTGTTATGTGCCAGGAGATGTTTTAATGGCTTTCCCAGCCTGTTGAGAATCATTTCAGGTTGCTGAGTTGAGGAGAGTGAAACGTGGACTCTCCCAGTTGTTTCTGTCAGACCTTGTAATTGATGTCACCAGGCATTTCTTAGAGAGAATAAGCCACTACCCACCTGCCAGGCACGTTCACTTTCATTAGTTAAAAAACAATATTAGTTATTGAAAATAATCCCCAATACCTATTCATTCACTCATTCTATGTTCTGGATAAACTTTAAAAACAAAGTTAAACATGCTGCCCCTGGCTTGCTGTGTATGTTTTGACGTGCCAGTAGTTGTTAGCACACGTGGAAGAGAAGCTCATAGATGATCCTCAGTTTTTAAACCCTTTAACACTTACTTTGGTAGCACACAGTATATAGGATAGATCAAATAAAGTAAAATTACTTTTATGATTCTAAAATAAGATTTGCAGTTTCTCTACGTTAAAAGTCCATATTATCAATTATATCAGTAAAGTTTAGCTGCAGGAAACAAACCACTGCCACAAGAGCATTTAATACAGGGAATCGGGTGCCTACAGAATTGTTGGGGAGGCTGATAAGAGTGGAGTAAGCTAGGTCCTTTCCAGTGACCCCCCCAGAACATCACCACTGAACTGTCCTGCCAGAGGAATACCACAGTAGGAAGGTGGGGATTCAGGAGCTCCCTCTGGAAGTGTTGAGTTTAAGAACAGAACACACCACCGAGACTGTGATCCCAGGGATCAGAAAGCTGCCACTGCAATTGCCTCTTCACATCTGTGAAGCTAATCTCTGGACACTAGGATTGACCATGACTGTCAGCAGCAACAGCTCAGAACATGAGAAGGTGGTGCCTGCCCTTTCTGTTTTCCAAATATTGTTTAATGCACTGAACTGATGCAATCAATTTCACACCCAGAACCAGCTGCAAGGAGTAGGAGTGTGAGATTTTTTTGTTAGCACAAATAATCATTAATTACTATTGTCATAATTATCACAAAGGTGAACATCCTTGGTGGTGCAGTGGTTAAGAATCCGCCTGCCAGTGCAGGGGACACTGGTTTGATCCCTGGTCCAGGAAGATCCCACATGCCGCGGAGCAACTAAGCCCGTGCACCACAACTACTGAGCCTGCGCCCTAGAGCCCGTGCTCCGCAACAAGAGAAGCCACCGCAATGAGAGGCCCACGCGCCGCAGCTAGAGAAAGCCCGCATACAGCAACAAAGACCCAACGCAGTCAAACATAGATAAATAACCAAATTTACATTAAAAAAATAAAATAAAGGCTCAAAAAAAAAAGTATCACAAAGGCAAAGCACAGAATATAATGATAACATATAACAGGGTGATCTGACTTAAGTTGTGCGGGTCAGAGACATTTTTCTGCTGTATTTTTATAACAAATTATACACTTTCTTCTATACCTTGCCTTTTCATTTAATAGAATATCCTGGATATTATTCTATATCAACACATAATGAGCTTTTACATTCTTTTTTCATGAATGCAAAACATTCTACAACACAGGTGTATGTAATTTATCTTACCATTCCCCTCTCAATGGACATGTAGGCAATATCCAGTCCTTTACTATCACAAACAATGCTGCAGTAAACGGCCTTGTATTTATGTAACTTCACATGTGGACAGGTGTATTCACAGAATAAATTCCTAAGTGTAGAATTACTCAGTCAATGGACATGTTGTTTGTAATTTTTAAAAGAAAATTTTGTTTTATTCATTAGTTCACTTTATGAATAGTCAATACATGCACAGGGTAAAAAGATAAATTAAAAAGGAGCAAAAATGTAGATAGTGGAAAGTAAATTTCCTTCACAACCCATCCAGAGATAGTCTATGTGTATACAAGCACATAGATATATATATACACCCACACCCAACATATGAACATTTATTTATGTATTTATTTATTTATTTGTGGCTGTGTTGGGTCTTCGTTGCTGTGCACGTGCTTTCTCTAGTTGTGGTGAGAGGGGGCTACTCTTCGTTGCGGTGCACGGGCTTCTCATTGCAGTGGCTTCTCTGTTGCAGAGCACAGGCTCTAGGTGCGTGGGCTTCAGTAGTTGTGGCACATGGCCTTAGCTGCTCCACGGCATGTGGGATCTTCCCGGACCAGGGATCGAACCCGTGTCCCCTGCATTGGCAGGCGGATTCTTAACTACTGCGCCACCAGGAAGTCCCTGAAAGTTTAAATTAATATGCAGAATTTCTCTGGGCAGATTTTTATTATTTTCTGCATTATAGTCTATGGGGGTCAGGAGAGTTTTACCAAGACATAGAGAGACCCCAGGCTTCAGTGTACCATTGTGTTAGAAACATCCTTCATTACTGTCTCTTCATCTTTACTGTCCGCACATGGGCTTCACTATGCCTGTGTAGTTACTCTGGAGGCAAGGACAGCTATGCATCTGGGCTCTCCACAGTCCTTGGCCACAGATTTTCTAACAAGATCTTCTGTGCTTTGTGTAGTGCAGGCATGTGGGGTCCATCGTCTCCATCATCTGACAGATTCCCTTTGCCTCCCCCCTGTGAATCTCCTTTTTCATGTGGTCCATGTATTCTTTCTTACTTTATTCCCTTCATTTAATGGAGCATATTTTCCAGCAGTTTTCTGCAAAAGGGTATGTGGAGGGTAAATTTTTTTGAGATCTTGGATGTCTGAAAATGTTTTTATTCTATCTTTCTACTTGATTGATAAACTGACTGGATATAGAATTCTAGATTAGGAATCTTTTTTTCTTCAGTTTTGAAGGCTTTGCTCCATTGACTTCTAGTTTTACATGCTGCTGTTGAAAAATCTGAAGCTCTTCTGATTCCTGCTATGAGGCCAACTTTTTAACTAGTATTTTTTCTTTGTTTCCAGTGAAATTTCATAATGACATGCCTCTGCGTGAGTCTAATTTCCATCCATTCTCTTGGGCATCCAGTAGGCCCGTTCAGTCTGAAAACCCTAGGTATTCTCTTGAATTATTCATAGCAACTTTCTTCCCCGGTTATTTAGATGTTGGATATCCTGACTGGGTTCCACTTTTTTAATCATTTCTCTCTGATTTTCCTTCTTTTGGTCTTTTTGCTCTATTTTCTGGGAAATTTTCCCAACTTTATCTTCCAAAATTTCTACTGAGTTTTTCTGAGTTGTTTTTTTTTTTATTACTGTTATCATGCTTTCAATTTCTAAGAGCTCTATTTTTGTTCTCTGAATTTTTTTCATAGCATTCAGTGTGCAGACTCTTCTCATCTCCCTAAGGATATTAATATAGTTGTTTTTTTTTTTCCTAAAAGGGCTTTTTCCTCTAAGTTCCTTTTTCTCTATTTGTTTGCTTTGGTCTTTATCTTCCATTTTGGGATTTTTCCTCAGATGTCTGGTAATCCTTAGTTGTCTGTTCATGATTTAAAGTGACGGACTCATTTTCTGGGGAGTTGGAAATGTTACATATTGTGTTAGGGGTGTGAGTTACACAGATGTGTGCATTTGCCAAAACTGCTCAAGTACATTTAAGATCTGTCCATTTCAATACTATGTATAAATTATACCTCCCCCCCAAAATTCCTATTTAAAAGAAAAAACTAAAACCAAGTGAGGAATGAAAACACTGGAAGGTCTGAGCAAATGGGTAGGACTTACCAAGCTAGAGGTTTACATTTGGGACCTCTGGGTGGACCATTTGTGGGTACAGGATCCAGCCCTCAGAGGAGCCTAGCATTCCCCAGTCCTAACACTCTCTTTTACCTCCAAAGGTAATAACCCCCCGGGATCTGCTAGGATAAAGGAGGGCACTTACCCAGCACTGTGGTACAGGGAAGGGTTTCTAAGGATCTAACTGCTACTCAGACATTTTTACCCAATCCTCCTTATTTCAGCATGATGCCTGTTCACCCCAGCTCCTGTATTACCCAGTACCGTGAGTTCTTGAACCTTTTGAGAATCCTACAGTATAAATTGGTTTGTTTCTCTGCTTCCTCACTGCCACAATCCAGCTTCCAAAATATTACTGTTCTTGCCTCTTGTTTTCCCAGCTCCAGAGGGTTCATGTCTTTTTTAAAAAAAATAAATCTCTTTATTGTACATTTTGTAGGGTTTTAAGAGGAAGCAAAGTTAGATGTGTATATTCAATCAACTGTCTTAACTCAGGAGTCAGGAAATCAGAACTGTGCTTTTTAATTCTCCAGCTTCTTCAGTAGAGGAAGGTTCCTATAAGGCATTTGGAATAGATGCTGAAAGTGACTCACCAAAGCTGTGAGAGTTCACCCTTTGACCATTCAACATCTATACATACCCTTCTTCCTGTGCTTTAATTTCTAAGCAACAGTAACAATCTGGACATATTTTCACCTAACAAAATGCTATGATCCTTTTTGCAAATGAAAACATGCTTAGTATCTCTCCAAAGGGGAAATGTTTAAATCCCCTTCCTTGGACCTCTCTCTGGGTAATGTTTATTCTTCTAGTTTAGGAACAATCTGTCACCTAAGAACTAAGTTATTAACCACCACCAACATACCTATATGAAATAGTAAGGAAGAAGGGGTACCAGTTATTATCTATTAATATAATTTGTTAGGAAGAAAATAGGGGAGGTTGCTACAGTCCTTGTTTCTGAAACTGGTCACGAAGCACATTTATAATCTCCTTCCCCTCTACCAGCAGTTCAGTTATTTGGGTTCATTTTGTCTGTTAATTCCATTGGTGGCAGGGCTAGATATTTTGGACTGCCAACAAGAAAATTTTAGATGGGTCCTCCCTTATTGTTTGTTATTTTCAAAATACAAATCTTCAGCCTTCTGGCATTGCAGGGATAGTTTGATATTATTGATTCTTATGAAAAGAGAAAATCAAACAAGGGTCATGTGTTGCACTTTCTGTGTAGATAAGAGTCTCAGTTTGACAGCTGATTAGTTTTAGAAAGTTAAGGAAAAATGGATTCATTTACCAACAGAAGGAAGATGGACATGACTTAGATTGAAAGCTAGCAAGTATCAAGGTTGCCATTGTTCATCATCCAGTTGTGAAGCCTGACCTTGTGTTCAGGGAGACCACCAGCCTCAGTGAAGAGATAGTCAGCAGGGGAGAACTAAGGTAGTCCCCAAAGAGCGGTTTTGGAGGGTAATAAAATTTGTTTTGGTGCCCTCCTTCCTCCTTCATTAGCCTCAGCTTTTTCTTCTCTCCCTGGCCTGTGTTGCACTTGTCCCAAGCTCTGCTAAAATATTAACTGTTTATAATAAGTCCTCTGATAAAAGATTGGTATGACCCCTTCAAAAGATATTTGCATTTCAATAGAGTATTCATCAAAATCAAAAAGTTTAGAAATTAAAGAGTAGAACCTTACTGATAGAAAAACAGATGGGATTAATCTGCGCTACTCCCACCTGATTTTGAGCAGAAGGTTCCACTAGCCTATAAAACCATTTCACTGAATTGATCTGTAATATAGCTTATAATTAGTGCTGAGGACAGGGTTATATCCATGTCTCTTGATATGTAGCCCACATTCCAACTCTATTGTCACTGAGCTCAAAAGTGGCTTTATTAATTTATAGTTTTATTATTTTCAAGTTCAGAGTATGTGTGTAGTGATTAGCTTGGATGTTTAGACCATAGAGCTCTAGTTTGTCAACACTGGTTATAGCTCAGACTATCCAGCCATCTTCCAAATTCATACCTGGTCACTAGGAGCATTAGCGTGGGAACCAATTGTAATGTTTCCAGGTCCCACTTATCTGGCAATCTAAAAACACTTCTTGGTGCTGTTTTTACACTGGGAAACTCTTCAGCAAGGTCGAGTAGAGAAACCAGTGTATTTTAGGCATGAAGTAGCCTGCGTTAAATTGGGGATTTTCCAGGGGAGAAACAGGCAAATATTAAGTAATGTCTTAGACTCCAGGGCCCAGAGAAGGGAGTGGTAAAGTGTAAAAGGATTACTTAAGGTTTGCTTTAGGAGAAGGAGATGGGGGAAGCTTTTGGTACTTCTCAGGAGAGCTAAAATATGTACACACCAACCTCTGCCTCCAGTAAGTCAAAGGATGCCTCCAGCCCTGAGATTTAGTACCACTAATTTAGAGTTCTTGCTCTTTTGACTCGGCCTTTGTGCTATCTATGAGAATAAGATTTATTAAACAACTAACTAGAAAGAAAAGTTTTCAGAGGGAAAAAATGAAAACATGTTAGAGAATGAACTCTTTTCATGCAGAAAAAATTGATATGCTAATTAAAATGAATGCTGTTTACCTGTTAATTAATTATAGGAAGGACCTAGAAGGCCTTTCCCTTGAAATGTTTTATGAGTTTTAAATGTAGTTACTCTAGGCGCTCACAATTAATTGTTACACCTCTATGACTGAGTTTATAATTAATACCTGCCCCTGTCCCCCAACAAGCAGTTCAAAAAGTGGAATTTTACTCAAATTTATGAAATGAGACTGTGTGCCACAGAGCCTGGACTGAAGAAAACATGATCTTTGCTCAGGAAGAAAGGGGCTGGTGGCAGCAGTAAAAAGCTTTCAGTAGGAAGGAAGCAAATGACTTAGGTAAAAGTATTTGGGGCTTCCCTGGTGGCGCAGTGGTTGAGGATCTGCCTGCCAATGCAGGGGACATGGGTTCAAGCCCCGGTCTGGGAAGATCCCACATGCCGCGGAGCAACTGGGCCTGTGAGCCACAACTACTGAGCCTGCGCGTCTGGAGCCTGTGCTCCGCAACAAGAGAGGCCGCGATAGTGAGAGGCCCGCACACCGCAATGAAGAGTGGCCCCCGCTCACCACAACTAGAGAAAGCCCTCACACAGATACGAAGACCCAACACAGCTAAAAATAAATAAATAAATTTATTTTTTAAAAAAAAGGTATTTGGATGGTCTGTCAAATAACAAACCAGAGGAAATTGTGGGGTGGTCAGGAAAAAGGTTAACTGAAAAGACCTTCCAAGCGATGTCAGCAACCCGATAGGAGTAAGTGTACTTGTGGGTTTGGGTTGCCATGAGGTGAATGTCTGACGAATGTGAGAAATTGGACAGTTTAAGAATTTAAAAGACCAGAGAAAGCCATGCTTTTGAAAGGGGCTTGTCGTTTTGTAACCTTTAAACCTTACAGGGAAGGTTGGCCTCAGAGAAACTGAATACAGAGAAGGTTCACTCTGAAACTTGCCATTAGAATGGAGACATATTAATATTAGCCTATCTGCATAGTGAGATGGGAACCCTGTTTTACTGTATTGTGATTCCACCAGTAAGTATTCCCTGTTATCTTGGTCTAAGAGATATCACTGCAATTAAAAAAAAAAGTATTTTCTTTAGTTCAACTTAAAAGTTAGCACCTTTAAATAGAGGTTTTATTAAAAGAGGTGAAATCAAAACAAAACAAAACAAAGACAATTGTAATTGCTGTATGTATCTATGTGGATGTTTTGCTCATAGTACATGTGCATGTAAGTTTAGCGCCAAGCCCTGTGCCAAGGAGGTGGGGCAGAGAAGAGACTGAGGGAATCCAGGGCACTTGCTTGTTAAGAAGTTTACTCAAGAAATAAGTTTAATAAACAAATCATGGAAAGGGGAGGCAGAAAAGAATTCCTTCAGTTTTTGCTCACCTTTCAGGTCTAGGGGCCTCTACTCATTTCTGTTTGGAAATGCCTACTGATAATACTGGAAATTAATTATGTTCATTGCATTTTAAAAATATTTAAAATGTGTGATTTTTCCATTTGAGATGCTTTATTTTGGCCCTGATATTTTATTTATACCAGCTGGCTTGTTCAGTTGTTCACAAATATCTCTGTACTTGCTAGACTGGAAGCTCCTTGGGGATAAATTTCCACCCTCTCAACCCTCAAGATGCTTTGCTTTTTCCTTTCCTTGTAAATCAACCATGGATATGGATATCATTGGACACTGTTTGATGCTGCCAGTTTTGGAGACATTGGTATTAGAAATTGCTGGAAGGTAGACAATTTCCCAAAGAGCAAAAATAAGACAGCATCTGAAATTGTCACTTAGACATTATTCTCATCACTCTATAACTCTTGAACCCTTTGCAAAGAATTATAAGAAAAATGCAAGGTAACTAAGTGTTTAGGGGCACATGCCAAGGTACAGATGCAAAGAAGGCCCTCTTTGCCACCCCACCACCACTGCTTATGACATCCGCTAACAGATGCCACAGACCTGGAAACTGGCACCCCCGTGGGCTGTGTGTTTTGGAAAACACTCTAGCTACGCCACTGTCTCTAGAATATCAATGAAATAAATGCATTTCAAAAACAGCCCATGAATAAATACAACCATGTGTTCTTTTGGCTGTTTGAATCCTATTCAACTTGGAAATAGAGACAACGGATGCCAACAGGGAAAATTGCACCCTGTGTTCTGAAACTGAGTAAATCAGATCAGGCACAAATCTGAAGGGTTTGAATGGCTTTCAGGGTCTCCAGCTGATGATCTTAGAGGAAGCTAGGGCCATCTGGAAGCCCAAAGACAGTTCTATCAGGTAAATAGAATGGGCAGAGTTAATTATAGCAGTAAGTAGAGTTCAGAGCACCTGATTCGTAGGAGCCATGCTGAATGGTACTTCATGTCTCTCATGGGAAGCCAGGTGAACCTGGTTGTGTGACTTCCTTTAGTAATGACAGCAATATGATTTTCTCCCTCTGTAGCTACAGTGACTGTTTAAACTGCAGTATTTGGAGGAGAACTGAAGTCAGCAAGCACTTTCAATATTTCCTTTCTAATTTCCCTTGACTGTGAAGCTCCTTGCTCCCCAATACCAGCACCTTATTATCTCAGCAAGAGCCTCACAGTTGCTCCAAGTTGATGCCCTTCAGCCTTGCTCTTTCTCTCATGCATTATGAGTTGTCTGGGAGGGCTATTCACATGTCACTGCCTCCCAACAGGAAACAACAGAAACTCTTGCCTATTGCAGTAGTTTTCAGAGTGTGGCCCCTGAAACAGCAGCAACAACATCACCTGGGAACTTCTTAAAAATGCAAATTCTTTGTTCCAACCTCAGGCATACTGAATCAGAAACTCTGAAGGTGGGCCCCACAATCTGTGGCTTAACAAGCCCCGCAGGTGATTCTGACTCCTGCTAAGGGTTGAGAACCACTGGCCTATTGGATCAAGTGGGAACTCTTTCTATCTTCAAGGTTCAGTCATCTACTCCGGTCTATCGATTCAGTTCTGTTGGTATTTAGTAAACACAGATTCTGAGTTGGGGATTTACATTTGCTCTCTGGCTAGCTTGAGCCCTAATTTATCATACTTTGTATTGCACAGTAAGTTTTTTTTAAAATAAATTTATTATTCATTTATTTATTTATTTTTGGCTGCATTGGGTCTTTGGTGTGTTTTCTTTTAATTTATTTTATTTATTTATTTTTTGGCTGTGTTGGGTCTTCGTTGCGGTGCGCGGGCTTCTCAATGCGGTGGCTTCTTTTGTTGTGGAGCATGGGCTCTAGGCACGTGGGCTTCAGTAGTTGTGGCTTGTGGGCTCAGTAGTTATGGCTCACAGGCTCTAGGGCACAGGATCAGTAGTTGTGGTGCACGGGCTTAGTTGCTCCACGGCATGTGGGATCTTCCCGGACCAGGGCTTAAACCCGTATTCCTTGCATTGGCGGGTGGATTCTTAACCACTGCGCCGTCAGGGAAGCCCATGCGTTGGGTCTTCGTTGCTGCGCGCGGGCTTTCTCTAGTCGCGGTGAGCGGGGGCTGCTCTTTGTTGCGGTGCGCGGGTTTCTTATTGCCGTGGCTTCTCTTGTTGCCAAGCACAGGCTCTAGGGGCACAGGCTTCAGTACTTGCAGCACGTGGGCTCAGTAGCTGCAGTGCTCGGGCTCTAGGGTGCGTGGGCTTCAGTAGTTGTGGCTCACAGGCTTAGTTGCTCCGCGGCATGTGGGATCTTCCCGGACCAGAGATTGAACCCGTGTCTGCTGCATTGGCAGGCGAATTCTTAACCACTACACTACCAGGTAAGTCCCCCCAGTAAGTTTTTTATTTATTGATAATACCAAGGAGTATGATGTTCCATATATATAAAAGAGAATACCATATGACCAAGACATGTTCTTTTATGTGCCAAAATATTAAAAACTGGTAAAGATTGTTGCATTCCTGTACTAATTATCCTTAGCTAGGTAACAAATTACCCCAAAATTTGAGGCTTAAAACAGCAAACACTTACTATCTTACAGTTTCTGTAGATCAGGAATCTGGGTGCAAGTTAGCAGAGCACCTCAGTCTCAAGGTCTCTTACAAGGCCCCAGTCAAGGTGCCAGCGGGGCTGCTGACGCATCTGATAACACGCTCACTCATGGGTTGTTGGCAGAATTCAGTTCCTTGTGGGTTGTTGGCCTGAGGATTTCAGTTCCTCACTTCATGTTGGTCAGAGACCTCCCTCAGTTCCTTGCCCCATGAACCTCTCTACAGGCAGCTCACAACATGGCAGCAGGCTTCCCTCAGAGCAAGCAAACAAGAGAGAGCTAGAGTGAGCAAGCAGGACAGAAGTCACAGTCTCTCTGTACACTAATCTCAAATGTGACATCCCATTGTCTTTGCTGTACCTGTACTTCTCACTTTCTGATCCAGAGCTTCTCTGAACAGCACGGTGAGGGATGCCTGAAGGAGCCACTCAGCATTCACCTACAACGTTTTAGTTGATATACACCCATGGGTTCATTTTAGCCGATTTTTTATTTGGGTAGTGAACTTTGGTAAACATTTTTACCAGATTTTATACACATATTTAGATTGCTAGAATTCAGATGGTAAGGGACACCCAACTTGTGGAACCCTCCCATAATCCTAGGGACCTCTGCATCCTTGTATGTCTGTCACCCTCTTGGATTTTGTTTTCTTGATCTTTTTTTCAAACCCCTTAGCTATTTAGTAGTTCATCACTTGGATTTGTTTATATCTTCTTAAATTTTATGTGGAAGGAAGAAAACAGAAAATCATTTAAGATAAATGGAGTTCTTTATTCAAACCAAGCCCTTGGGTAAATATTACAGATAGACATTACTTTAGTAAATAATAAAAAGTAAAACTTACTTTTACTTACAGACCTATGGGAGGTAGAACTTGGAGAAGGCAACTGGAAATTATTTGCATGTCAAACAGTATTTGATATATAAGAAGACACATGTCAAAGTTTCCTTTTAGTAATGATTTTTCTTGGTATATGTTTGTTTCACAGATGTTCAGAATCATATTTCTTAGTGAAGTTTGGTACATCCCTCTGGTAGATGTTGCCAGTTCTCTAGCCAGTATTCATCTGAACACTCCTCATTAACATAATTCTGATTTTGTTTAGGGTAGCCAAGTGCTCAACTGAAAATTTAAGTGTAGTCCAGTTCCTGCTAATGAGCTGTAAGTGGGAGTTGCTAGGTGAGGCTTCTGGGAAAACTCTTTATAAGGAGGCAAACTAAGCTGGCAGTTAAGCTTTACCCTTTGACCCTTATGTTCTTTCTGCCTGTCACATTGGTATAGTGTTGCAGAGGAATTTCCATCTGCCATCTTGCAACCATGAAGCAACAAGGGTGAGGAAGAAAGTCTATGGTAAAGATGGCTAAGAGCAGCCACCCGATAAGCACTGTGGTACCATGCTAGCTTTGGAGCAACTAGATTTGGACTTCCTGATTCATGAAAAAAAACCCTTATTCTTTAAGCCACTATTATTTGGCATTTCTTACTGTTACATGCAGCCAAACCTATTTCCTAATATAATCTCCTAAATCCTTTTATTTGAGGTTTTCTAAAGATTCCCTTTCAGATTTCCTACAATTTTGGTACTTGTTTCTATTTTTAAGAAGCACAAATGTATCTGCAGATACATCTTCTATTAAACTAATTCAGTAAGAAAAGAGTATAATTTATTACAAAAATGACCTGGTATTTTACAATTTTCAAGTTGAATCAAACCTTAGCAATCCACAAGTTACTGAATATTTTATCACTACCTGAAAAGTTTATGATTTGTAAGCTTATTTTCTTGTTTATTATGTCTCCCTTATTGAATAGAGTACCAAAAGGAAAGGGACATTGTTATATTCCTCACTATATCGTCATAAGCTAAAGCTAAAACAATGTCTGCCAGATAATAGGCAAATGATAAATATTTAATCAATGAATGAATGTAGTTATCTAAACTTCATCTAATGAAGAAATAATCTTAGAGAGATTATTGTTTATCCAGCACCACAAATTTATTCAACCATTTGTGACCAGTAAAAATGGTCATTTCATATGGGTTCAACCTAAAAGTGGCAGAATGGAGATAAGAATGAAAGTCTTCTGATTATTGACCCAGTACTCTTTTCATTGCAATATACTGCCTACTGGTTATGATTCAGATTGCAAAATTATTCTGCATTAAAAAATAATTTACCGTATATTACAGCTTATACTCCTGTATATTTAAAATAGGGTCCAATTAATAAAAATGTCGCTTATATTCAACATTCCAGGAAAAAGGAGGAAAGGAAATTAAAGTTACTTGAGGAATACTTAGGTACTCATTATGTGTCATTACACTTAATCCTCATATTAGTTCCATTTCACAGATGATAAAATCAAACATCAGTTGGGTAAATAGTCTAGACTGGGGTTTCCCGTCTACTAAACAGTGAGGCTAGGTATGTCTCATTCTAAAGCCTGTGCTCTTCCTAGTGTACCGAATGCTATTTTACTGATTATAATCTGTAAAGCACTTGATAAATGTAAATTATTAAATTACCTACATCCTCCATTTAATTGACTTCATCAACCTCAGAAGCATAGTGATATTTATATCTAATAAAGAACATTCCTGCTGCCTTTAAAATGGATCCACATTTTTAACAGCAGACAGCTGCTTCTGGTTAGACAATTTTCAAAGTTAGACCATGGAACATTACAAGGCAAGACATTTGAAATTTTTCTCCAGTTCTTGTTCATGCATCAAATCTATAATTTCTTGACCACGTAAGATTTGTACAGTCTGTACACTTGAGTTAGTTAACTAGTGGCTTAGAAAAAAGGAGAAGTGTGAATTCAGAAAAGCAGCTGCTTCTAAATGGAATGATGTCAGGCAGTCTCAAAATAAGCTTGGTCCAAGATTGCTTATTCTCCTGTGAATTGGTTGGTACTTCTTGAAACTTCCTCACTTTGCAATGATTATATTAAATCACTTCTCTATTTCTGTAAGATTAGGCTATCAGTGGTTTAAAACCTATTTGTAGAAACCAGCCTCTTTTTCAAATGGAATCTTATGTGAAACATTAGTATGTAAATCAGATAAGATTAAAAAAAACCAAAATGGTGATCTCTGAAATGGGACCCCAGAGGCACATCAGCTGTGCTCTAGCTTGGGTGTAGAAAGGAGGATTGCCAAGGCCCTCTGTTGAATGCCCACGTAAGACCTCTAAGGTCCCTTGCAAGTCGAAAATTCTTTGAACTAATGGCTCTGTTGAGTATGTGTTGGTTATCTTATTGCCATGAAAGCCAGTTGTATTCAACAAGGGGAAAATAACAGTAACTGTCTTTTTCTGGGAACATCTGGTCTGGAAATTAGAGCACTTTAGTTCCAATCCCAGCTTTGCCACTATTTAGGTTTGTTGCCTTGGATGCTGTTGCCCATCTATAAAATGAGGATAAAACGTTCTCTACCTACTTTATTTTAAAATACATTTTCTTGTGAAGTTAAAATTTCCCTTTGACAAAAATTAGAGTACAATTGTAAGGTATTGCCTTCAGGAAGTTATATGACTAGAGGTGTGGATATAGATTTTTTATGCCAAAGTCACTGCTGTACATTACTACCTCTGTTTATATTATAATTATAATAAAATTAAAAGCTTGAAATATAAGTTCTATTAGGGGTAAGTATTCATTTTCATTTGTGCGTAGTTACAAGATTTTTCCAGAAGAAAGTGGGAGAATTCCTTTATTTAAAAAAAAAAAACTTGGTTTTTAGAGTTGATAATTTATCAAATTAATGCATAATCCTTATTAAAATACAGAAATAAAAAAAGAAATTCCCCCATCTAGACTTACAACAAGTGACATTTTAAGATATTCAATATACATCTAAGATACAGACAGACAGTAAGTAGGTAGATAGGTAAATATAGGTAGGGTGAAAATGAAACTAATTGGTGAACAAAAATGTGAATCATACACTACACATTATTTTAAAACAAAAAATAACTTTTTACTTTTATTTAACGAAGTTAAAGGAAATTGAAGTGAAACTGTAAGAATTGCTGAATTTTAGACAAATGTTTCTTCACTATGAAAGTTATTAGTTCCTAAATTTTTTTGAAGTTATGAAAAACAATAAGAGGTTGGAATCATTATGTAAAAGTTTTTTAAAAATTCTCTTCTAGACTATATCTATGGATCCCATGTTATGCAAGATGAGAAAATTAGCACATTTACTCTTCCATCATACTCTTGATTTTTGTGTTATTACTTACATTCTGTTCTGTGACCATAATTCCCAGTTATTTAATCTCAGTTTTATATTTAAATGAATTAAAATTTATTTATTAATCCTTTTACAATGGCTTCCATATTCCCTATTCCTATATTATTTTGATTTGATTTTTGTTGGCTGAGTTTCATCACCTAATTTTATTTCCAAGCTTGATACATCCTGTCCTTTTTCTTTATATCTGAGGAGCATCTGCCTGTTGTAATCATTCTAAGTATGGCTGACTAAAAATATGTTTGTCCTCCAACAAACATACACATAAGAGTTTTAACAAGTTGGAAGTTTATTGCTTTCTCACATAATAGAAGTCCAGAGCACCATAAACTCGTCAGGAACCCGTAGTCTTTCCAGCTTACTGCTCTACCATTTCTTAGAGAATAGTCCTTGTCCTCATGGTCTAAGAATGCTTGAGTGCCAGCCATCATATTCAGATTTCAGGCAGCAGAATGAAGGAAGGAGTCAAGAAGGATAGGCCCCCACCTTTAAGGAGATTTCTCTGAAGTGGCACACAACATTTCTGCGTGTATTTTACTAGATAAAACTTAATTACATGACTATGGGATATATAGTCTTTTAGCTGATGGCAATTGTCTAGCTCAAAATCTGTGTTCTCAGTGTTAAGAAGGAAGAAAATGAATATGGAGAAATAACCAGCAACCTTTGCTTGCCACACTTGAATATAGAGTTTGGGGTTATGCTTTCATGCTCTCAAAACTGTGTAGACCTGGACCATTATCTTCAAAGCATTTGAGTATCACTGAGGAGATGTCTGAAGTCAACCTAAGTCTTTCCTCCTTGTAAGTAACCTGCCTTTTCTGCTTGGATTCTCATATGATTAGTTCTTTATCTTTGAAGATGAATGGCTTCTGCAGAATGTATCTTGGGTTCACCTTTCTATATCATTTTTTCCAAATACATGGTGTAACTTTTTGATCTGCAGATTAAAGTCTTTATTTCAGGAAACATTTCTTTCATTATTTCTTTAAATAGTATTTCTATCACATCTCTATTTTTCAAGAAGTTGATTCTCCTTTTTACACCTTATCTATAAAATTTTTATATTTTTACTCTTTTAATGTCTTTCACTCTAGCCTGTCCCTCATGTCTTAACATACTTTTATCACATTTTCCCCCTATTTTTGGTTGTTTCTAATGTAGCATTCATTTCTGAGATGTTTTTATTTTCTCTTTTATTTCTTTCTCTACCAATGTGCTTTTATCTTCTGTTATATTTTTTTAAACCCCTGTAATATTCTTTGAGACCTATTTTTACAGCAATAATTTATGTTTAATACATTTTTCCTTCTGATTACTTATGTATTTGTTTATTTGATTAGTTTATTTTAAATAATGTAATAAACACCTGAAAATCTAACATGAAAATTAGTTCCTTGAAAATAATCTATATCTATGTGGCTCCCTTATTGCATCAAAATGCCTCTCCACATCCAAAGTAAGCATTGTCCTGAATCCTACGTTCATCATTTTTTGATTTATTTGTATATTGTGTCAATATGTATTCCTTCAAAGGATTATATATGTATTATAATCATATATATTATACATATAATATAATACAATATTCTTTATGTTCATTGTTTATAACTGTGTAAATAGGATACCATGTTGTATGTAAGGGACTTACTTTTTAACTTATATTGCTGTTATCCATCCATGTTACAGTGTGTCATTGCAGTCCATCTGTTTTGGCTATTGTATAATATTCCAGGGTGTGACTATACCAAAATTCATTTATCTACTTTCCTGTTCATGGGCATTTGAATTATTTCCAGGTTATTGTTATGCAAACAATGTTTCAATGAATATTCTTCCACATGTATCTTTTTATATAGGTCCCAGAGTTTCTTTGGAGTTTATGCCTAGTAGTGGAATTGCTGAGTTGTAGAGTATGTCTAAACAGAATTCTTTATGTAACCTGCAAAACCAGCCTCCTCTCCTTTACGTAACCTGCAAAACCAGCCTCCTAATTCTGTTAGTAACATCCCAATCACCAGCTCCTTTGACACGTCCTCCCTTGCTCCCTATATCCAATTGTTTACCAAGCTGGAAAGTTTCTGCCTTCCCACGATACACCCATTTCTCCTGTTCAAGCTTCGTTAATTCTCCCCTGGACTCCCTATTCCTAAACATCATTGTTAATAAATTCCAGTCACATAATTTCCCTGTCTATGAGATTAAGTGGACCCATAATCCAGCATTCAAAGCTCTCCACAGTAAGGCTCCAGACTAACTTTTCTGGTTTAATGTCTCCCTATTTTGGTAGTGGAGAATGGTAGAGTGAGAAGGGACCTTAGAGATCATCTGGTCAGACCCACTTACCTACAAATAAGGGAACAGAGGCCCAGAGAGGAAAAAGGGTTTTATCAAGGTCACATATGTGATCTGTTTGAACAATTTTGTGGTTATTACAGGTGCTTCAGGAGGAAGACAAAGAGATGCCTGTGATCTTTCATCTTGAGGTAAGGACAGTGGAGTGGAATAGTTGTAGATAGGGAGAATGAGCATGCTTACATCATACCAAGAAAAACATTGAAACTATTGGGCAGGTAGAAAAGAACATAAAGAGCGGACTCTTCTGTTACCATGCTGAGTGTAACAATTATTGTACTGTATTATAATATAATTGTTGTTTGGGACTGAAAGAGTGAACCTGTGTTCTTGAAGATGGTCATTGTGCCTGAGAGGCATGTCTTCCTCAGAAGAAACCAGAAAGAGGAGATGGAGGGGCCCTAGATGGGTGGTTTAGGTAGTCGAGTTGAAATTGAAATCTCTCTCCCTCTCTCTCTCCCTCTCTCCAACCCACGCCCCCTTTATCTCGCCTAATCTGTCAGTCTTGCTTGTGAAATAATAATAGTATTTACTGAGTGCTTTCCATTTGCTAACTGCCTTACCTAGATTATCTCATTCAATCCCCACATCAACTTTATGATTATTTTACTTTACTATTATTATCCTCATTTTACAGAAGAGCACATTGAGCAAAGAAAGAATTTAGGACATATAGCTAACAAGTGAGTAGAAGGTTATAAAATGTCACTCTTCAGCTTTAGAGAATTTGAGGACTAAGAAACAAGAATTCAACTGTTTATGCTTAAAATTTGGCTGTCTTTATCTGGGGATAAAGTGTAGACATTGTAGATGCCTTGTGGAATGGGACAGGTCTTGAGCACCTCGGGATTGAGCTCATGTTAGAAAGATTCAAAATTTATAATGTGTAAGTCTTTTACATTTTCTTCTTTGTGTTTGTTTTCCTTTTGGCCTCCCTTTCCTTTTGCTTAATAAAGCAGGTCCATTTTGTGCTAGGTGACCCTAGAGAAGATCTTTTTAGTTTGTTCACCTTGAATCAGAGTGCTTAAGGGGCAGCAGCATGCTCAGGGAGGAAGAGACCTCGTTGACAAAAAAAAAAAAAAGGTGAAAGTCGTGGAGATAGCCCTCCTACTATCTGAAGAGCTGCCCTGTCTCTTTTGGAGAATTCCCTTCCAGTGTTAAAACCTAGAATTTTAGACAGGTTTTAGACAGAAAGAAAATGTTGGCCTTTTGGAACTGGAATGGTTCATGATAAAAAGCAAGTAGGGAGGGTTATGGGAAAAGATCAAAGCAAAGGGTTGTCATCTTTTAACTGTCAATCAGTTAAAATTGGTAAATATTTATTGTGAGTCTGCTGTGTGCTAACCTAATCTAGACATGATCCTTGCCCTCAAAGTCAAACATCAAAGATGAAAAGGTAAATATGTGCATAAGTGGATTTGAAAAACAAGTTGAAAATGCAAGGCCTGTCACAAAGCAACATCCCAAATGAAAGGAACAGTTAGTAAACAGGTTCTGTAGTTGTGACAAGGAGAGAGAACTCACTGGGCTAGGTGATCTTCCACTGTGAAGGAGGAAGGACTTCAGCTAGATATTTAAAAAACTATAAATGTTGGATAAGTGGAAAGGAAGGGGAAATGTCAGGAGTGGAAATGAGGCACCAGGAATATGTAAGATATTTAATAGTGGCCTTTCCGGCTTGAATTAAGAGTTTCTTTAAGGGACTAATAGGAGGTAAGGCCTGACGGAGGGCTTTGAATGCCAAGGTGAGGAGCTTTACTTCACCCTGTGGAATATGAGATACTCTCAAAAATGTTTGAGACAGGCAGTGGGACAATGAAGGTTACTTTTTAGGATGGCTGGTCAGTAGGGAGATAGGTTAAGACATTGTGGTAGAAAAACCTCAACGTTTCAACAGTAAATGAGTTTTCAGGAGATTTTTTTATGTGTCAAATGTTTAGGAAATGTGAAATTCTTTTTTTCCTTATGCTAACTGCTGACTTGTGTCCAGGAGAAAGGAGGGAAAAGAGCAGGCAGAATTTCTTTTTTTAACATCTTTATTGGAGTATAATTGCTTTACAATGGTGTGTTAGTTTCTGCTTTATAACAAAGTGAATCAGTTATACATATGTTCCCATATCTGAGCAGGCAGAATTTTATCTAGAGCAGAAGACAGTTACTTTGCTAACATTTACCTGCATTGCTGACATTTTGGGTACAACTGTGGCAGAGGCCACTTCCTGACCAGTTCTCAGTCCACAGATTGAATGTGGGAAGATGGAGGACCTTCAGAATTGAAGACAAATAAATCCCTCAAAGGCCAGTGTGATGTTTCTTCCTCTTTTAAAATGTTTCTGCTTCATTAAAAAAAATATATATATATAGTTAAAAATCTCTCTTTATACTAATAGGATTAGGACATTTCATGTAAAGAGAACTGGTTCCCTGTTCTTAGCTAGAAGTTTCTGTAGGCCCAACATTTCCTTTGGAAATTAAACACTTCATAGACAGGGTCCTCAGCTGATAAGGATACAAGGCTGTCACACTCAGGGATCAAAGTGTTGCCAAGATTGCTGATGGTGATAGCTCTTGCTGGGAATGCTCCATTACCAAACAGACATAAAGAGCCAAGTATCTGCTCTAGGCCATCAGAGTCAGGTGGGGAGGATGGATGTAGAACAGTTTCCTGGAACCAGGGATGCTGAATTGAAAGCAAGGAGGCCCAACTGGGCAAGATTTGGGGTCGGGGTGGAGATCACTGGAACAAAGAGCACGGAGAGGACTCAGGAGCAGTACTGAGGTCTACTGGTACCTAGTCCAGTGCTCTCCCCACCACACCAAGCTGCATATTTACCTATATACAGTTTAGAACCTTCTGTCACTCTCTTGCTCCCTCCTTGGCCACCTATGATTGCTTACCTAAGTGAGAAGTTTTGAGCACACTCCTATATCAAACCTGCTTTGGCAAAGAGTGGTCTGAGGCAGGCGTTGCCTCAGAATCAGATTTATATATCACAGGACTCTGATTGCCTGACCTGACACATGTTTAATTGGTCCTAACCTCTGCTAGCCATTATCCATTAACCTACCTGCCCTTCTATTTTTCTGACATCTGATGACTAAGGGCCTGTACTTGTACCAGTATGAGACTAGCCAAATCTTTGCTCCTTTGGTGTCCATACCTAGAATTGAATCTGTATCAATATGATTATTCACTTTTCATGTGGTTGCAGGTAGTTGTGTTCACAGACCACATCATTCAAGGCAGAGCTCCTATCTAACTTGTGATATGAATTTCATCCAGCAGCTAGGATATAGACCCCATGTGGCTTGGTTCCCTTTGGGATACAGTGCTGACCTGGAGAGCTGGGATCTAGGAGTCAGATCGGACCAATGGGGGATGGGTCACTGGAGAACAAACACAGCTGAAGGTTCTAAGAGCAAGCTCAGTCCTAAGAATGTGTCTGGAGAGATTGGATATACAAACACATACTTCATGATTGGTGGGAACAGGAGGTATTTAGAAATTTAGGCAGGTGGGCAGGCAGCCCAGGGAAGTCTGGAATTAGATAACAGAGACCCAGCCACATGATTCAGTTCAGGGGTGAGTGTTGATGATGGCAGTAGTGCTTAGAAAGAGAAGGCAGTGCTTTGGTTCAGGAAGAACAAGGGGTCTGAAATTTTTCCCAACCAGAGGCATAGTTATTGGCTCTCTTTAAAAGGCATCTTCAGTCCTGTCACCTTTGGGGACATGTATAATCCTTCCTCCTCTCAGCCTGTTCCTCTATCATCTCTGCCCTCTGCTATCAACCCAAATCTAAGGCCCTGGTTTGGCTCTCTGCTTACTCCACTGAGTTTTTCTCTCTTCCCAGAATGTACTTATCAAGAAGGAGCTATTGTCAGCTTTGTGCATGTTTAGTTTGATCCTGGTTCTGGATATGTTGACCCTGGTCAGTGGCTCAGGACTCCTACGTACCTGGAAGAAGAAGTTTGACATAATGGATCCAAGTAGTTTTCTGGGACAGTGATGAGGTCATAGGGATAGGAAGCTAGTTAGTAGAACTAAGGTCCCGGGAGTAAATAGACTGGATTTGAGAAAAAGGGCAAAATGCTACGTGTTGGAACTGAGCCAGTAAATCTCAAAGTGATTCTCAAATTTTTACCCCCTAAGGTCAGTGTTTATCAATCTTTAGTAAGCTTTAGAACTAATGCCTGTGCAGATTTTGCCTCCAAAAGTCTGGGGTAGGGATTACATTCTAGGAATCTGTAATTTTCCTTGTATATTTTCCAGAAATATTTTATGCATATTAAACAAAAACTGTGTATTAATTTTCTCCTTTTCATTCACATGGTAGCATGCCATACACACTGTTCTGAACCTTGTTTATTTTTGTTTTGTTTTGTTTTTCACTTAACAATGTTTCTTTGAGATCTTGCCATTCCTGTATATAAAGTTTCCTCATCCTTTTTGATGACTACATAGTATTTCAGTGTGGGAGTAACCATAGTTTGTTTTACAATCTTCTGCCAATGGACATGCAGGTCGTTTCTAATCTCTCCCAACTGTAAACAATGTAGCGACAAGTACCATGTACATATGTCATTTCACACATAAGTGATTATATCTGGATAAATTCTTAGAAGTGGAATTACTGGGCCAAACAATAAGTGATTTTGATAGATACTGCCAAATCGCCCTTCACGGAAGTTATATCAGTTTACACTCTTACCAGCATGAACACCATTTCTTCATGACCTCTAGCCAACAAAGTATATTATCAAATTTTTTGACTTTGCCAATATGGTACATCAAAATAGTATCTCATTGGTGGTGGTGTTTTTTTAAAATTTAATTTTGGCTGCATTGGGTCTTCCTTGCTGCATGTGGTCTTTCTTTAGTTGTGGCGAGTGAGGGGCTAGTCTTCATTGCGGTGCTCTGGCTTCTCATTGCAGTGGTTTCTTTTGTTGTGGAGCATGGGCTCTAGGTGCGTGGGCTTCAGTAGTTGTGGCACACGAGCTCAGTAGTTGTGGCTCGCGGGCTCTAGAGCACAGGGTCAGTAGTTGTGGCACACGGGATTAGTTGCTCTGCGGCATGTGGGATCTTTCAAGACCAGGGATCAAACCCGTGTCCCTTGCATTGGCAGGCAGATTCTTAACCACTGCACCACCAGGGAAGTCCCTCACTGGTGTTTAGGTTTACAGTTCCTTTACCATAAGAGAAGAGGATGAGAATATTTTAATATGTTTGAGTCATTTGTATTTTCTTTTTGTAAAGTCTGTGCATTTCCTTTCACTATTTTTCTACTGTATCTTTTGACCTTTATTTTATCGGTTTTTAGAAACTCTTTATACATTAGGGAAACAAATCCTTAGGCTGTGATATGAGTTGCAAATATTTTTCTCAGTTTGTCATTTATCTTTTGAATTCCTTTTGGTGACTTCTGCGGGACAGCTTTTTATGAAAGTGTAACTGTTACTGAATTAATTAATATTTTATTTAGTGACTTCTGGGTTTTAAGTTATACTTTGAAAGGCTTTTCCCACTCTAAGACTGTGAAAAATTATTCCACAAATTCATCTAGTACCTTTATAGATTTTTTTTTTTAAAATTTAAATCTTTGAGTCATATAGACTTTATTCTAGAATAATATGTAGAATTTGGTTGCAACTTATTTATTTTTCCCAGATGGCTATGCAGTTTCCCCAATAACATTTATTGAGTAATCTATTCCTTAATTCATCACTGCCAATGACTTGAATTGCCCATTTTATCATATTCTAGATTTCTATATGAATTTGTGTTTAACTCTGAACTTTCTCTTCTGTGACACTACTACAGTTGACCCTTGAATAACATGGGTTTGAACTGTGCAGGTCTACTTATGCACCGGTTTTATTTGAATCCTCAAATGTGGAACTGTGAACAGGGAGGAACTGTGGATATGAAGGAACTGTGTATATGGAGGGCCAGCTATAAGTTATATGGAGATTTTCAACTGCATGGAGGGTCAGCACCCCTAATACACATGTTGTTCAAGGGTCAACTGTATATCAGTCTCTTCATGCACCGATACCACACTGTTTAATTATTCTAGCTTTATAAGGTAGTTCTAATGCAGGTGATCCATGGAGTACACTTTAAAAAACACTGGCCTAGGGGCTGGTGCAGTACAAGCCCTGTGCAGCGTAGGATTATGAGTTGATTTCAGCAACGAGGAGAGGAAGGCTACCAAGAATGGCATTTGGGGGAATAAAATGAAGGTTTCTTAATTCAAGCTGAATCCATCTGTTTTCATGTTTTCCTACTTTCTTATTAACAAATGTAACCTCACTTTGACTTTTTTGGTAGGAATTCTTGCCAGTTTTGTTTTGTTTATTTGTATGGCTCTTAAGTTAAAATAAGAAGTACATTTACATGATAGGCATTATTTATTCAGTCCACATGTGTGGATTTATAGACTCATGGACTCATTGCAATAGAAAACGAGTGAGGTAGATCAGAAAGTATATCAATATGCTTCTACATACACAGATTGTACACATACACACTCAATTCACTCGTTCCTTCAACATGTGTTAATTGAGCTCCCATTATACTGCGAAGTAGTTTGATAAGTGCTGGGGTACAATAGGTAAGAAAAAAATTAATGTGAACGAAAATACTTGTATTAGTTTCCTAAGACCGCTATAGCAACGTACCATGAACTGGGCGACTTTAAAAACCAGAAATTTATTCTCTTGCAATTATGGAGGCTAGAAGTCCAAAATCAAGGTATCAGCAAAGCCATGCTCCCTCTGAAGGCTCCAAGGGAAAAATGCTTCCTTGCCTCTCCCGAGCTTCTGCAATCCTTGACATTCCTTAGCTTACAGCTGCATCACTCCAGTCTCTGCCTCCATCTTCACATGACTGCCTTCCCTCTGTATGTGTCTATGTCTCTTCACAACCTACTTTTAAGGACACTAGTTGGTTCTAGGGCCCACTCTAATCTAGTATGATCTCATATTGACTTAATTATATCTGCAACAACCCTATTTCCAAATACGGTCATATTCACAATTATCAGGGGTTAAGACTTTAACATCTTTTGGGGAACACAATAGCACTTATCAAAATATAAAGCAGAAATAATATCTATATTAATCAGACCCACTTAATTGATCAAGTTAGTTTTAAAACATAAATTTAAAATCATTGCCTGATTAACTATTTCATTCAGTCAAATAGGAATGAAGACAATGGGAATAAGAAGTAGTGAAATCATCACATTTATTGGACCTCCCATTAACCCAGATCATCTTACTGTATACAGAAGTTGCATTAACCAAGCTGGTGGCTTGGGTTGTCAGGAATAGTGGGATTTGGGATACCCAGAAGAGAGAGACCCTTTGGAAGGGGAACTGGAATGGGGCCAACAAGAAAAGTCTCCACAATTTCATGGAGGGTCTGTGGTCTGCCCTTGTTAAGGCAAACGACCCCAACTTCTGTGGAGGAGACACAAACCTGGGCTGCTTTTTCCCTTGGAAGAGCTAGTAGAAACCAAAATACACCCTCCTTGACTGCCCTGTTCCACTGAGACTGCAGAAAAACAAGCTACTCAGCTTCTCCCGCTTCCTGACCTCAGGAACCTTGGCCTCAGCCAAACTTCCTTACTGTGAGATCTGTTTCAGGCCAAGAATATGATTCTCAAAACATATTTCTATGTCTTTGGTTTCCTACCAGGCTGTCCCTTTTCCAGAGCCAATATTTTCATGCAGACGGCAAAGTGACTGTGGTTAGGATTCCATTTTATTATCTCTATTAACATTATTTTTTTTAAGTGTAGTAATAGATTCAGAATTAAGAGCTCTAGGAGGAGCCCATATTTTCCTACTGGTGACAAGAAACACTGTAACAGAAGTTCTATCTGGCAGGAGATGTAAAAAACACTTTAGTTGCTGTGCAGAGAGCTAGCCCTCAGCTAACAAATTTGTTTTCATTTGCCTTCAGCTGCCCATGGCTAGTTTCTTCCCTCACCCCTGCTGAAGGGCTCAGTGTCTCCCCTTCCCCTTCTTGGCTGTGAAAACCCACCCTCAAAAAAGTATTTGATAGTCTCACTTGCACAGTTGTGTTAATAGCTGATAAATGGTAAAAGGAAATTAGTGACGTGTGGCTGAAAGCATATGTGAGTAGGAATCCAAGGCCTGGCTTGTTCGGATTCTTTTATATGCTGGTATTGAGGGAAAACGCTACCAGACTTTTGGAGGCAGGAATGCCTGGGTTTAAATCCTTGCTCCATCACTTATTAGCTGTTTGACCAAAGACGCTTACTTAATCTTGGTGTTCCTAAGTTTCTTTTCTTTAAAGTAGATATTGTAATACTTACTTTACCAGATTATTTTGAGGACTATTTGTTGGGTAGCACAGTACATGACATATAGAAAGGCATTGAAACGACAATCATAGTAATTTGTTAATGGAAGAGGATTGAGGCTGCTCTACTTTTTAAGAGAGAATTCCTTTGCCTTCTTCTCCAGATAGTTAATGCTTCTTCTCAAGCAGCATTATGGTTCTGACAGCCAGTGACAATTTTCCATAGAACTAGCTCATATCAAGCTTGCCTTTAGGCAGATCTAAGGAGGCAGAGATGCCCTGGCAGAAAGACATGATGTGTCCTCTCTGGAAAATTTTACCAACCCCCGGTCAGGGAACAGGCTCCATCTCTTTGACCAGTTGCCATACTGTTGCTTCTCCAGTGTCCCCACCTATGTTTCAAGAGCCTTAGACTTACCTAAGAGGCAGAGAGAAACATGGAAACAGAAAGGAGACAAGCAAACACTATCTGGACTGTTCCTTTATTGGTTCTTCTCTATTATCGGGTTCTCTCTTATCTCTGAACAATCCATCTTTTCAAGGATTGTCAGGCCTTTGGAAGATGCTACTTCTTATCTTCCATCCAACTTCTCCCATGCGTCACTGGTTTGGGATTATAAATATTTTTCAAGGTTATCTTCATAAGACTGGAGCCCCTCCAAAAAAGAGGACTGTGTATTTCATGTATTCATTTATTTATTTATTCATTCATTCATCACTATAAGATTAATAATAATAGTCAATATTGATTGAGCTCTTCCTATATACCAGATAATCTGCTAAGGTTTTCTCATATTATCTAATCTAATTACCCCAACAACCCTGTGATATAAGTACTATTTATATCTCAGTTTTTATTTCATTTTATTTTTTAAATTTTATTATTATTATTTTATTTATTTATTTTTTGGCCATGCTACGTGGCTTGTGGGATTTTATTCCCCTGACCAAGGATCTAACCTGGGCCCTCAGCAGTGAGAGCATGGAGTCCTAACCACTGGACCACCAGGGAATTCCCTATATCTCATTTTTTAAATGAGGAAACTGAGGCATAGATGTTACCTTTCCAGTCACATGGCTAGCAAGTGGGAGAGTTGGGTTTCTACAGTTTGGCCAAGTCAGTGCTAAATAGACACTGAGTGGTATAAAAGGTATACAAATGATAGTACTCATCCTCCAGGAACTTAAAACTTAGGTGGGTACATAAGACAATTAAGTAGCCACATGGGACAGAATGAGGCTAAATATTAAAGTAAGTATAATTGGACAAAGGAAATTAGTGTAGACTGGACCAGTAAAAGAAGAACTTCTAGGTGCTGAAGGATGAAGTGGTTTTGCAAAGGTACAGGATTCAGAACTCTGAGGAATGGGGAAGGGTAGGGAAATAGACCAGGCATGGATGGGTTTGGCAGGTAGAGAAAAGAGGCAATGCCTGCACAGCCGGAACAGAGTGGCAGGAGATAAGGCTCAGGTCAGAGTGGGTGGGCTTGTGTGGGAGATGAAGCTTAGACTGTTCTATTGAACAGGCCATGGGAAACTGCTGAAACTTTAAAAATAAGAGTACAATATGATCAAAATAGTGCCTTAAGGGGATTAAGAGGTATCGACGAGGAGAATAGGAATCTAGAAAACTAGTGAGGACGTTTTTTGAGCATTCTAGGGATGAAATAAAATTCTGAATTAAATTAATGACGGTATAAATGGCCAGGAAGAGAAGAGGGTGAGAATGAGATATTTTAAAGGAGAGCTGATAGAACTTTGTGATTGATTGGTGATCAGTGACAAAGAGGAAGATGGAATTTAAAAATGACTCCTAAGGTTGGAGCTAGTGAGACAAGGAGAATGGTGATAATAAAACTGGAAGGTTAGGAAAGGAAGATGTATATAAACATTTTAAATTTAATTATTGAAGTTATCTGAATGGGATGTTCACTTGGAGCAGGAAATTTGTGATTGGAGCTTAGGCAAGGGATTAGGGTTGGAAAAGTAAAGTTCCCGTCACCTGAGGAATAAACATGCCAGTACCAGAATGTGGATGGATGGGAGCTGCTAGTTAGTGTTTCAAGACAACTCCCCGTGAGTATCTCACATTTCTGCACATCTTGTAAGTGAGGTACTTACTACCCTTCATTCAAAATATCTTTTCAAGAATGTGTTTGTATAACAAATAGCCATGGAAGATAGAGATAATGCCTCTATCTAGAGAAAAGGCCAGATATGCTTACTGTCCAGTGTCATAATGTCTTTCTCCAGAACAAAGAGTAGGTGTGTTTACTGCCCATTATAAAAGATTTAGGTTCCCTAAGCTCAGAGTTCCTCTACTGTAACACAACCCACAGCTTACACAAGCATCCATTTTGTCCCCATCCACATTGTTCCCGTGGGACTAGGGAGCAAGAGGAACTGATGTAAATATGCTAATGGTCATTCTACTTGCTGTGCTGTGAGTGATAAAATCCTTTGTCTCTGACCCGAAAGTCTCTTGCCTTCTGCTAGCATCAGTGAAATTGTGTCAAGATAATTTGTTAGCCTGTAAGTTTGGTAAAATCTTAGACCCCTTCACAGTTCTTGAAAGTTAGATGAGGAGCTCTTATAGAAGGAACACAGGGTCTGGGTTTCAGGTGACTCTAGTCAAGAGTGGACAATATTGAGAGTAGAAAAACTTAGGCAGATAGAGATTGGAGCAGTGTGCTCAAGAGCTCATTCATGATGACTGCCCAACCAACAGTCCCCTTCTAAGAGAAACTACCCCATCCACAGCTCTCCTGCTGAGGGAAGGCTCCTCAAAGTGATTTTTTCCACTACATGATCTGTCAGTCTGATTGGCTCATAAAATCCCTGCTATAGACTGAATGTTTGTGTACCCCTCAAATTCATATGTTGAAATCCTAAATCCCAATGTGATGGTATTAAGAAGTAGGGCCTTTGGGAAGTAATTAGGTCATGAGGGTAGAACTCTCATGAATGGGATTAGTGCCCTTATAAAAGAGGCTTCAGAGCGCTCCCTTGCCCTTCCCACCATGTGAGGACACGGTAAGAAAATGACCACTGTTAACCAGAGCTCCACCATGCTCACACCCTGATCTCAGACTTCCAGCCTCCAGAACTGTGAGAAATAAACTTCTATTGTTTATAAGCCACTTAGTCTATGGTACTTTATTATAGCAGCCCAAACTGACCAAGACAGTCCCTTTGGTTAAAGCTTTTCCCACTGGGCTACCTTACAGGTATGGTCTAGCCCATGAATTGGCTGCTTTTGGACTAAGTACCCTCCTCTTGTCCAGACAGCACAACCAGAGAGATCACAAAGCATGTTCACCTCAGAGATGGGCTGGGAAGAAGTGAGGACTGAGAAAGGACTGGCCAGAAGAAATCAGGCCCAGCTGTAGGAGGGTACCCAGGAAAGATGTGAAATTGGGAGGGGTGTGTGACGAATTCAGGTTTGATTCTGGGTGAAGAGCAGTTCAACCCATTGAATGGAGGCCTTGAAGCAAGAGGCACAGATAGTATGAGATATGCAAAGCCAGGTAGGCTGGGGTACTGTGGTCCTTAGAAGGAGGCACAGCTAGACCCTGGCTGGGTTATTATTGTGTAGTATTATTTAAAAAGGGGAGGAGTGAATTCAGTTCAAATCTGTTGACCCAACACTTATTAAGTGTCTACTATCTACTAAGGACTGTGTGAGCTACTGGGGAAATGACAGTATAAGACATGATTCCCAACCTCAAAGATATACAAATAAATATTATAGAGCATAATACATATAATAATAAAGGTACATGCAAGATATAGATGAGGTGAGTGAGTCATTGAATCGAGGGGGAACAGTGGGAGGTAGCCAGAGAAGGATCACTGCGGAGCAGACCCATTCACAGCATTTCAAAGGATGAACAAGAGGAACAGGGGTTTTCCTAGGAGGATGCAGTGGGTGGAGTACATGGCCCAGTTTCAGGTTTGGAGGGACAGAAAGAGCATGGCAGAGATTTAGCAGGTGACGAAGCCCTGGCCAAGCAGTCTAGCATTCAGAGTCAGACTCTGAACCTGACAGAGAACTGAAATATTGAAGTGAAAACTGAGGCAGAACCTAGCCACGTGACAGGGCAGTGCAGGAACGAGGAATAGCTAGACCTCAGTGGGCATGACAGTGCCATGGCTGACCACTTGTGTGTAGAATGACAGGCCTCTGGTCATGTGACTAATTCAAGACCTTCCCAGGTGGAGAATCTGATTTTAAAAGCATCTGTTACCTGTTCAGGATGGGTTCAGGGACAGGAGGACCAGGCCTCCTGGGGTGACTATCCCCCAGTGACTTTTGCTGGGTGATGCTGAGTTAATTCCTTCTTCATGAATTCTGCCATGTTCAGACTCTTGGCCCTCTGGATTATTAAAATAGCTTTTTAATTGGTTTTTCAGCTGTCTAACACAAACTCTTCTGATCCATCTTCCAGACAGCCCTTGGGGTGCTTTTTCTCAAAGTCAAATCTGATAATATCACTTTCCTGCTTAAGATCCTTCAGTAGCATTGTCTGCCCCCTGCTCTTTAACAAGGCTCCTCACATTGCGGCCCTGCCAGGGGCAGATGTTTGAGGAAGATAATAAAGCTGAAATGTCAAGGCTTCCCAGCTTCAGGACCTAGGAGTCCCCAGAGGTGTGTTTACATGGCTGTTTTGTAAAGAGGGTCCCCCCAGGTTGTAAAATTACCAGGCCTCACAAAACCTAACTCTACGCTGTGGGCCGTGCCCATCTCTCCAACCTCATTTTATAGCATCTCTCTCTCTCTCTCTCTCTCTCTCCAGCCTGAGGTTCTCTGAACATCCAGCCTGGAACATTCCCCACCAAGCTGTCTGTTCTGCAGCACCCTGATGAGGCATCACACCTGAGGAAAAGCTGCCCTCATCTCCCCATCCCCACAAAAGTTCATACCCCACCACCATGCTACCCTCTATCATGGGTATACTGCTAAATTCCTGCGTGCATCATGCCACCTGGCAGCTATGAATCGGCATATTCCCCGCACAAAAGCAGTGCCTGGGATGAAAAAGAGGGTCTCAAATAGGGCTTGTTGAACTGACTTGAAATGAAATGTCCCTGCTGCTTCTTGCAATCCGTATTAGTCAGATGTATTGTGAGCATACCGAGTGCCATGGAATAAGTAAAGCATTTAAAATACATCATCTGTAGTCCTCACAGTAATCTGAAGCTTGACCAATGAGAAGATGATATTAAGTCGACCCCATGAAATTGCCATTATTTGGCCATCTTTGGTGTATATAAACAGCAATTTCCTGTGGTTCAACCTAATAGATTTAAACCAGGTCAGTCTGACTCCAAGGTCAATCTTTCCGTAGAGAAGAACCATCATGGCTGGTTGAGGTAAAGAGGAAACAGCTTAGAGCTGTGGCTGCAGGGTTAACCCTGACAGCTCACAGCTCATCATGTGAGGAGAAGTGCGTGTGATAATTCTTTTTATTTCTACTTTTCCTAGAGGCCATATTTCAACAACCATAGTCAAAACAATAAAAATATTTGTTTGGTTTTTCTTCCTTTTTAGTTAAAAATATCCCAAAGGCCTTTTTTTTTTTTTTTTTTTGGAAAGAGGGAAAAAAAAAAAGGAAAACAGAATGAACAGCATAGTTTTTTCTATTAAGATTTTTAATAACAGCTCCTTGCTAGACTGATAAATAGGAGAGCTTCCCTTTATTTTACAAGATCGTATTTTAAGTAACAGCAGCTTCCACATGACACTCCTTGCATAATGATTTCAAAAGAGGAAATTGTGTTTATGTTTTGGGATAGCACTTAATTGCCAGGAACATAAGTAAAGAAACTAAAGCAGTATTACTTTTGAAATCTAGAAGAAAATAGAAAACTTCCAGTCCCATTACTGCAGTGCAAGGCAAAGTCATAATTAATATAATTAAAAAAGAAGTTATTATCAAAGGGGGTATGTCACCAAGCCCCACCAGCCCAAATTGTTGATCTAATTTAGCTAATAACAACTTTGCCATAACCACTCCCATTACAGGCAGAAAAAAATTGATAAATTCACACGGGCCTCACCACGATCCTTCATCGACTCTGCAAAGGCATTTTGCACAGTGCCTGAGGAAGGATTTTGAATTGGTCTAGAGCAGAATGGGAGAGAGCAAGAACCTAAAACGGAAATCTGCAATTACAGCTCAAAATGTCTTTAGGGAAGCTGAATGATTTCAAAGCACAAAGCACAGGTCAGCCACACTGGATGACAAATGAAAATGGCCAAAGACTTCTGACCGCTGGCACCCCTCACAATTCACAGAACAACTTTCATTTTCCCCTGGTCCCTTTCTCATCTCTCTTTCATCCCACTCCCTAAAGGCCGTCTAGACTGGGCGCTGTTCATTTCATCTTCAGACGCATATATCCAGTAAACCTTCCATAAATAGAATCACTCCCAGATCTCTCGCCCACCTGGTCATGGGAATTCCTCCTATCATTATCAACCCCCAAACATATCTGAATGTAGTTCGAATCAAGACCAAGTTAGGCAGCTGCCTCCCCTGCCTTCACACTAATCTGGAGCTGAGGGGCCACAGGTTTGGTGCTATGAGCAAAGGTTTACTCATTTTTCTTTGCTGTTAGTCTAATTCCTTCTGTTCTTCTTCCTATTTCTTTATAGATTCACAGTTCCAAACAAAGTTCCATCTAGAGCAGAAGGGAAAATCTTGGTTCACAAACAAAGTCTAAACTCTGATGACCAGAAGTGATGGCACAAAGTTTTGGTAGCTAATGGGCCACATATAAGTGAGGATACTAGATCCAAGATACTCAATAATTTGCTTAAGGTTTTCAGGACTTGCATCTTCCAGGAAGCCTGAGTGGAGAGACTTTGTGGTACAATGGATTGGGTTCTGCATTGGGCATTGGAAGATATGGATTTTAATCCCCTCTCTGTTACTAAATAGCTAAGTGGCCTTGGACAATCCAGTTTATTTCTTGGAACTTCCATTTCTGCAGCAGACTAGATCAATAATTCTCAACCTTTCTCCCTCCAGTGACACATGACACATTCCTACAGCAGCCCCAGAGTTTGAGGTTACTCCAATGCGTGGGGCTGTGTTTCTCAGCATGGATTTTTTTTTCTTTTTTTTTTTTAACCCAAGGCATCTTTTGAAGACCAAAACGATATAAAGAAAGATGATCTAAGACCCTTCCAACTCTAACATCCTCCAATTCCAAGCAGAAAAGGTAGATTTTTAATTTGTGTCCTTGTTTCTGTACCTGGGTGTGTCTCAGCCTGCCTCCTAGAAGTATTCAAATATTTGTGTAACAGATTTGATTGGGTAGCTTAAATGTCATCCTCTCTTTTGGGTCAGGGAAGGTCCCCTCTTTTCTCTCCCCTCTTCACTGCCTTTTATCTCCCTTCTCCTCCCATCCCTTCCATAGTCCAAGAGGTGCTTGGGCAGTGGGACAGGTGCAGTTTGGCATAGAACTACACGCAGCACTTTAATCCCTAGCCTGTGAAGCACATCTAACCACCAGGACATCTGGGCTTTGCTTAGTGAGAGAACCAAATGTCAGTTTTCCTTTCCCTTTTCAGCAAGCAGCAAGCAAGAATGTCCTGTAGAGGGCCAAGGCCAGATAGACTTACATGGAGCACACTGGAGTCTTTTTGTTCCCATCCTCCCTATATTTTGGAAGCTCCAGTGGGAATGCGGCCTGAATTTAAACACTCGAGGCCGTGACCATTAACAGTGAACACTTTTGTAGATTCATGCAGCCTCTCCTGCCTTTCCTCTCCCATGGCCTTGAATGATCTGTTGTTTGTGGACAATTCGCTTGTTGTACTCCAGAGAGCAGGCTGATCCTGGCTCTCCCATTGTCTCTTATATGGCAAACAAAAGCAGTCTTCTTAGGCCAGAGCACCAAGCTGATAAAAGACTGATTAAAGCCTCTTTTGTGGTGAAATTTAATAGGTCTGGGTTGGGCATTATATTTGATTAACCCCAACCAGTCATTACATGGCATTATATATACAGGACAGCTATAACCAGCTCTCAGCTGGGTGGACCCTGTCTTTGAACTCCTGAATGGTGCCAAGACACCACAGGCAGAGCTGGTCATCAGCAAAACGGAAGTCAATAAATTTATCTCTGGGGCCTGTGATTTTTCCCTTTCATTGTCTTTCCTTCCCCACCCATCCTTTATGTTCACTCTTTCCCAGGCACCCAGTGCTCTCAAATTATTCGGTTCTTTCCAGCAGGCAGAAAGACATCTGATAAACTCATTCACACAAAGTTGTTTAATGGGTTACCCCTTCCAAGAGTAGTTGCAGTTCAGAAGAGGAGCTTGGATTGGGAACCATGGAACTTGGAGGGGTGAAGTGCTCATGGTGGTGTCAGAGCCTGCCTGGTGACTCAGCTCAGATTCTCCCTTCTCCCCATAATTGGGCCAGGTGGTTTCTCCTTGCAGGCCCTGCAGGACCAACCTGGCCTCAGTTTGGAGAAATTAAAGAAACTCTAGTTGGACCCTCAGGTGACCCTCAACCCTTCCCGATCACCTGTCCTGCTTTGTTCAGTGCCCTACCTTAGTGACTGGATATTGAATATGTAGGAGCAACCAGTTTCCTTGCCATTGATACCTGGCCTACCCAGGATCTCAGGCCTTCTAAAAATGAATCCATGCCTTGATGTTGCCAGTTCTGCCTCTAAACTCTCTCTAACCCTCCCCTTCCCACCACTTACACGAACTACGAGCTTTCTAGCCATCTTCCTGGATTTCCAAGTATTCCTTACTCCCCTTCTCCTTCTCCTCCTATCCTTTATCTCTTGCTGGACTTCCCTGAGGCTGGCCTGAACCTAGTCTATGACTTGCCACCCATCCAACTGGATTTCCTCGTGCTGCCCCAATTCAATGAAAGTGATGGTTCTAGGTCCTAGGCTCACCTCACTTCCCTCTGCAAGCGTACCTTGGAGATATTTTGCAGGTTTGATTCCAGACAACTGCTATAAAGCAAATACCACAATAAAGTGAGTCACGAATTTTTTGGTTACCCAGTACATATAAAAGTTATGTTTACACTATACCGTAGTTTATTAAGTATGCAATAGCATTATGTCTAAGAAAAGCAATGTGCATATTTTAATTAAAAAATATTGCTAAGAAATGCTAATCATCATCTGACAACGCAGGGTCACCACAAACCTTCAATTTGTAAGAAAATGTGATATCTGTGAAACACAGTAAAGCAAAGCACGATAAAATGAGTTACTCCTGTAATAAAATTTTTCCTCCCCCCTCAGTATCGCAGGAGTCCTGGAGTTAAGTGTCAGGAATCAGTAGCAGGAGGCCAGCCTGGATTATCAGGGAAACGTATCCAATGGGTGAATGAATGGAATACCCTTCAAAACTCCTGTCATACACACCTCCCTCCCTGTCAGTGTGTTCTCAAGGCTCCGTTTGCATCCCTCTATCACAGCACTGACCACGTTGTACTTTAATTGTTGGTGTAGTTACTTATCTGGGCCACCTACCAGATTGCATATTTGAAAGCAAGGACCATGTTTGACTTTGACAGATTACCACATAGTCAGCTTTTTGAATTATTATTTTTTAATAAGTTGAATGAATTGAATGAGTGATTAGAAAAGTAAGAACCACACCCTGAATCATGGAATGTCCACTATTCACCATGTGAAGCCCTGCCTGACACCTCCTAGTTGTAACATCCTTTTTATAGGTAACAACCCTTTTAGGCTGATACCAGTGTAGCTGCATATAGCTAAATATTTGTCTTGTTTCAGCTTTTCTGAGCTTTCATTTTCAATCTTTTAGTGTCTCTATGATTTAGGTTTGTGTCTTATAATAAGCATAGAGTCAGTTAACTTTCATTGTCTGATAATCTCTGTCCTCTGACTTTACTAGACTAACTTGAACTAAATTAGACTGTTTACTTCACTTACAATTACTGATTTCTTGGAATTATGTCTACCATTTTATTTTGTGCAATTTGCTTCACCTTTTAAATTTCCTTTCCTTTTTGCTACCTTCTTTAAGATTACTTGATTTTTTAAATCCATTTTTGTTTCTCTAGCTACTTTTCAATTAAACACATTCTCTTTGGGATGCGATTCCATTTGTTTTTGGAATGGCTTATTATTTCTGGCTTATAATAGGTCAATGGATTAGACTTTCCCTTGGATGCACATAGCTAAATATGCAAATAGTTGATAATCTAGCACATGATTTAATCATGTATTTTTCTATTAAAACTGTGAACTTGTAATGAAAATAACAGCATGAATATCAACTGTTCTTTAATTTTGAACATTTACAAAACAAAAGAAAGTAAACATAGAACAAAGTTCAAAGAGATATACAACTGGAGCAATCATATTTTATTTAAGAAACTTTAAATCTTGCCAATCATATGAGTTAGAGCTCTTTGGATTACAAATGACAGAAGATCCAACCCAAAGTAACTTAAGCAAAAAGGGGAATCTTTGGTTCATGTGACTGAAGAATTCTACTGTAATGCTGGCACTGGGGGTGGCTCAGTGCAGGGGCTCAGTGTGTCACCAAGACTTGGTTTCTCCCTTACTCTATCCCTTGAGTTGGCTCTCCTCCAGGTTGGCTTCAGTTTCCACAACATGCTCTTTTTACAGTCATTTGAGGGCTGAAGAAACTCCAGATCACACATTCTCTCAGATTCAAGTCCCATCTGAGAGAGCCAGATTTTGTTTCTCAAAAGTCCCAGCAAAAGCCTTATTTTTTTTCTCATTGGCTCTGATTGGGTCATGTGACCACACTTAAATCTATAATCCAAGGTAGAGTATATGATACACTTATTGGTTCCATTCCAGTCATTGGGAGGGGCTAAGGAGAGGTCCTGAAGTCCATGAATCAAAATGGGGAAACTTTGATACCCAAAGAGCTATAATTGGGATTGGGGTAAATTGATTCCAGAAGCAGTGTCTGCTGAAATCACTAAGGTACTCCCCCTTAGCCACAAGGGATATGTTTTAAGACCCCCAGTGGATATCTGGAACCACAGATAGGACCGAACCCTATATGTTTTATGTTTTTTCATATATATATATATATATATATATATATATATATATATACACCTATAGTAAAGTTTAATTTACAAATGAGGCCCAGTAAGAGATTAACAATAACTAATAATAAAATAGGACAATTATAATAAAATACTGTAATGAAAGTTTTGTGAATGTGGTATCTCTCTCTCAAAACGTCTTATTGTATGCTACTCACCCTTTTTCTTGTGATGATGTGAGATGATAAAATGCCTATGTGATGAGATGAAGTAAGGTGAATGAGGTAGGCATTGTGTCGTACCATTAGGCTACTACTGATCTGATGATATGTCAGAAGGGGGATCATCTGCTTTGGTTGATCCTGGATCATGGAGCCATGATGATGCTGATGATTCGATGTCCAGAGCACGTGGTGTTGATGGGTGGGGATCCCAGGCAGGACAAGCAGGACAGTGGGAGACTTCATCATGACATGCAATTTAAAACTTAAAAATTGTTTACTCCTGGAATTTTCCATTTAATATTTTCAGACCGAAGTTGATCATGGGTAACTGAAACCAAGGAAAGCAAAACCGTGGATAAAGGGGCTGCTGTACTTCATTTTACTCTGCTTCCCCTTGCTAGGGTTAAAGAGAAAGCAGCATTTTTTTATACCTTTACTTAGGGTCAAAAGATTTCCAGGTGTTATGTGTTCTCTGAATTGGGCATTGGCTTCTGAGTTACAGCTCTGATACTAAAAGTGTTTGCAGAATTGTCTTTTACTTCAGTGGTGAGGGTGGGGCATGGGATGAGGGAGGGATAACTGAGATACTGTTAGTTGTAGTTACTACTGTGAAGGAATATTATTTTTCATAGGTTTTGCTCATCTCAATTAGGATACCTGGGTTCTAGTTCCAGCTCTCCCTTTAATTTCCTACGTGACCCGTGTGTCTGACTTTATTACCTATAAATGAGGGAGTTGAGATGGAATCAGTAGTTTTTAAACATTTTTTTTTTAACTTTTGGACTCTTTTTGCTAATGAGTTCTTACGTGGAATGCTAGTAAACATGTGACAGAGAAAATTTTATTGATGTGTGTCCAGACTCTCTTCCCTCCTCACTGCCAGTCTGATTGAACATACCTTTTCCTACTTAAGTCCCCAATTCAACTCTGAAGGGTTCATTTTTACCAGAGTAGATCCTGGACTTTTGTGATTCAGGGCTAGAACTAGAGTGAGAAAAATAAGGTACTCACTTCTAGTGCACATTTAAGGGTGCTCCTAAAATTCAGTAATCAAAATAAATAATATTTAAATGTAATATTTTTAAAAATCAAAATTAATGCAAAAAATCTCTGATGAGCAAAACATAAAAATGTTTGAAAAGACAGAATCCAATAGTGCTGAGCCAACTCACATTACCTGAGGCAGAAGGAAAATTGTGAATCTCTATAGTAGTTCTTATGTATTTATTTTAAGGGCTAACTTTTTTCCCCAGAACACTAAAAGAGTTGGAAAAATATTGGAAAATTAAAAAGTAGGTGTATTAGGGCTTCCCTGGTGGCGCAGTGGTTGAGAGTCCGCCTGCCGATGCAGGGAACATGGGTTCGTGCCCCGGTCCGGAAAGATCCCACATGCAGCGGAGCGGCTGGGCCCGTGAGCCATGGCCGCTGAGCCTGCGCGTCCAGAGCCTGTGCTCCGCAACGGGAGGCCACAACAGTGAGAGGCCCGCGTACCGCAAAAAAAAAAAGTAGGTGTATTAAAACTCCATTATTTTAAGTATTTTACTTATACCAAAACCAGAATTTATTATCATTTTACTTTCTCTGCTTTAATGGAAGCAAATTCATCAATGTTTTCATTAAAACTCATTAACGATTAAAAATTATATGGAAACATGTATAGGGGTGCAATTTTAATTAGTGAAGCCTGTTTTTCTAAGTTTGCTTAATATCTCCAGTTTAAATTTGATTATCCTTATAGACCTTTACTTTTAACAGTTTTTAAAACTAAATCAATTGAATTTTAATTGTTAATTAAATTAGTATAGTAAATTTTTTAAATGGAAAATTGAGAAAAAAATCACTCGAAATCCCATAATCCTAAAATTATTGTTTTGGGGTATTTCCTTCTAGTCTTTTTTGTGTACCTTTCTTTTATATAATTGTAATTATCACATATAAATAATTTGGGTCTTTTTTTTCCCACTAAACCATTTCCCCATGTTACTAAATGGCTTTTATAATTACCACTTGGAATGACTGCAAAGTATACCCGTGAGTAAATTTCACAAGTTATCTATTACCCCATTATTAGACATTTGAGTGGTTTCCAAGTTTGCACTGCTATAAATAGTGCTATTGCTTTATGCATGTCGCTTTTTCCATACATTTTTTTCTTTAAGTATTTAAAAAATATAATTGAATAGAGGTCTAATAAAAAATGGTGGGCTGAGCTAATGCCAGAAGTCCCTCTTCTCCAATCCAAACATGAGAAATACTAGTCAACTGTGTAGCCAACTCTGAAAACAAGAAAGGGAAGTCTCTATAAGACCAGAAGTAAAGGAGGAGCCTACAGTAATGAGAGGGATCCTCAAGGATGATGAGGCTGAGGATGTGGGTAAGAGTTGAACACAGGCTGTTTGGATTTGAACTGCAGACTCTGTGTGCAATAATATAGTTTCCCTGTTAGAACAACCTTCAGTCCCTTTCAGAAGTGAATTTCCCAAGTGTTAGAGATAAGTTTTAGAAAAAAGTAAAATCAGGACTCTCATACAGATATAAAGGTCATCTGGTAGCAGGACCTAGTCTGGAAAGAGCAAGGGAACTTTCTGGATAGAGAGGATCAGAATATTAGATGGGTCACCAAAGACAACATATTATTTAAAAGATTTGTATTTTTTAATATGTCAAATACATATTATATATTTTAGAAAGACATACTTTTTAATATCAAGCTATAAAAATGTATACTAGGGTCACCCTGCTTTTTAGAGCTACAGAAGATTGACTTATTCCTCAATTTGTTTAAAGTTCAGTGTCTTCCTCAAATTTTCTGCAAAGGTCCCAAGGGCAAGTTCCTAGTCAGTTTTAGTTCTCATCTCCTGCTTCTGCAGAATTAATTGTTTGGGGATCATTTTGCCTCCCTGTTCATGCTGCCTCTATGACTATATAGATCCAGACTTGGAATCATCCCCTCTCCTTGATTCCCGTCACCCCTGCACCCCTACTACCACTCACCACTGAATCAAACAAGGCCACTGTGTGGATAGCAGACCTTTAGTAAAGATTTGGGGTGGCAAGGGGGTTATACTTCAGCAGTGCACGAAACTTAAGGTAAAAAATGATCATCCCTGTTTTTAAAAGTTCTCCACTGGTTTGGAGAAGGCACCAGTGCTCTATGCCTTCCCTTCTCTGCTCTCTGATGCCCAAAGTGCCATTCATTTTTCATGCTCTCAGAGGATGAGATACTTTTCACCACAAGAGGACTTCCAGAAGCAGTACTGCTCTTAAGCCCAGATAAGAGGGGCCCCAACTCTGGGCACTGTGCTTGAGGAGCCTGTGCCCTGACCTATAATCTGAGACACACAGTTGGCCAAGGGTTTCATATATACCCAGACTTTGCCCTCCTTCCTACCTTCTAGATGAGATAGTAAATATTTTAGGCTTTATGACCATATGGTCTCTATGTCAGCTATAGGCAGGAGTGTGTTCAGAGCTTGGCTGTGAAGGCTGGGGTGTTCTCACTTGTGTGCCAGAGGCTCCCTCCGTGTGGGATGGAATAGGGTTAGGAAGAAAGGCCAGGAGTGGGCGTGGCTCAGGAGCCAGGAGCCGGGGCTGGAGCCCAGCCTCTCCCTAGGCTACCACATTCGGTTTCAGAACTCTGAAGAGTCCATAATGTCCAAATTCAAACCTGGCCTTCCAGCTCATTAAGAAGGACCATTTGTCAAGTTAGGAGAGCAGAACACATTTTATTTAACAGTTTGTTAACTTGATTTATAACCTTAAATCTTTAGACATATAGCATATGGGCCTCCTTTGTCGTTTTACCCAAACACCCCCCCCACATACTCATGTCAAGTGGTTTTCCTAAGCAAAAATTTTGTTCTGTCTTGAAGAAGAATCCTGATTTAAAAAAATTTTTTTTCACTCTGCTGCAATAATATATTTCTTTTACAGCTCTAAACATTCAAGGTCAACACCAGATTAGTAGCTAGTATGATTTGATGATAAATCCTGAGTTTGGGCAAGAGCTTCTTACATCCCTCCAAGTTTAGAATTGGTTCTAGTGACCAGGGAGGGCTAAATCAGCTGGTAGAAGGTTCTGAGTCTTACCTGTGGGGAAAGATGCTTGCTAAGGGTAGAAACCAGGCAGGGACTGACAGACTTAAACCATTGCAAGCATCATTTGGTTTAGAAACCACATTTCCCAATAGCTAGGACTGCTAAGCACGGAACCATCAGGGTTTGTGCTTGCCCTGAGAATAAACACCACGAGAGAAGGACACAATGGGGATAATAAGCTTCATGTCAGTTCAGAGCTGTTAGGCTAGGAGACTGGAAAAGTGACACTACAGCTGCCGGGAGGGCTTTTCCCTCGTGTTTCTCTTGGCCATCTGTTCCGAGCTGTGCCATCAGCTTCCCACTGGAAAGGTCAGAATGGGTGTGTGGGTAGAGCTTAATGTTGGCTCCACATGCTGCAGTAGATGCAGCTGCTCTTGGCTTGGTCACGCCTGGGTTTGCACCCAGGACCCTCAAAAGCTCTGCGCATTATGGTAATTAGCCATCTGCTGCAGCCTTTGCAGGACCCCCGGATCACAAAAGGAGTCCAGGAAACCCTCTGAAAACAGCAGAAATGGAGGTGCGAGGAGGTGCCTCAGGCTGCTGGGCCCCTCCCCACTCCTCTCCTGGACACTGATGCCTGAAGGGAACTGGCCCAGCATTCAGCACAGCCCCTCATCTCCCAGGACCCCAGGGAAAACGCGCTAGAGGTCTCCCCACTGATGCACGGCTGTCACCCATTCAGAGAGGAACTGGACAGGGGACAGGAGTCTGTGGAAACAATGACACTCTCTGTGTCCATAGGGAGACAGACACACCATTTGCTTGAGAAGTGACTTTCCTTTGGAGACTAGGTGACTAGAGGTAATGTGACTGGCAATTTTTAGATTATCAGTTCTTACTGAAACTCTAAAATTGTACTTATGAGTCTAGGTATATTAGTCCCTGATTAGTAGTAGCAACTGAGATCCTAAAATTATTTATGGTATACACATATAGCAATAAATACACAGTTACCTATGTAAGCAATGATATCAAGGTCTATAAATACCTGTTGGCAGAAATCTTGTCATGTATAAACAGCCTTCAAAGGATAAAACTTTTATTTTATATATGTGGGTATGTCCATGAATAAGCTGTAAAATAGCTCTAGGATACGTAAGTATGTATTTATACACACCTAGGCAGTGTGTATAGTTTGAGGGTTTTTTGAACTTTACATATGCAAAAATGTATACATAAATATGGAGCTACAAGTGGGAAGCAGCCACATAGCACAGGGAGATCAGCTTGGTGCTTTGTGACCACCTAGAGGGGTGGGATAGGGAGGGTGGGAGGGAGACACATGAGGGAGGAGATATGGGGATATATGTATATGTATAGCTGATTCACTTTGTTATAAAGCAGAAACTAACACACCATTGTAAAGCAATTATACCCCAATAGAGATGTTAAAAAAAAAAATATGGAGCTACACCTGCCTGGGGTGAGGGATAGCATCTAGAACTCAGGACTTGGGAATTAGTTAAGACTCAATTCTGCCACCCCACACATCCATGGTTGTACTCATGGGAAGGTTGTACACATAATAGTAGGAAAAGTGGAATAAAACAATCCTCAGACCTTATTGACATTGGCTGGACTTGACTTTCCTGGGGAGAACCAGAATTATGGGTGTGGTGTAGTAGGAACATGAAGGGAGGTAGCAGAAGGTTGGAGGCCTGAGCTAGCAGATGAGGGCATATGGGGGCAAATAAGGTTACACTCACAGTTACAAGGTCAAGGCCAGAGTGTGTGTGAGTTTGTTGGGGCCACAGAGGGAGAGGAGCCTAACTGACTGGGAAGGTCAGGGAGAGGGAGTCATGGTGGAGTTCCCTCGACCTGATCTTGAAGGATGCACGAGTGATCACAGGCGTGAGGGAAAGCACTTCAAGATTTAGAAATGGCATCTACAAAGGCATGAAAATGCAAGGTGTGTCCTGGTGATGGTGAGATGTCTGAGATGGCCAGAGCTTAGGGTGATGGAGATGACACCAGAAATGAGGGTGGGGGTCTGATGGAGACAGGCCGAGGAGCAGCCCTCATGAATGAGGAGGCCTTTATCCTGTGGCCAGTGGGGAGCCACCAAAGGTTTTAAGCAGGGGAGTTATGAAATCAAACTTAGGTTTGAGAGTGGTCAGTCTGACAGCCAAGAGGGGACAGTCTGGAAGAGGAGGGCTGGGAGAAGGTTGTTGCGGGTAGCCAGGCAGGAGATGATGGTGGCTGAGGCAGTGAAGATGGAAAGAAGAAGGCAAAGTGAATTCAGGAGCCTGTGGAAGTAGAATTGGTAGGACTTTGGAGCATAAGAGAGAAAGAAGAAACAGATGACTCGGGTTTCTAGCTTGATTAGTTAGGTAGAAGTTTATGCTCCTGAAAGAGACAGAAAATTCAGGAGGAGAGGTGGCTCTGAGTGGTTGGAGAGTCCTGTTTTGGACATATTGCTTTGAGGTGACTGCAGGACAGCCAGGTAAATACTTCTAGTCTAGAGTGGAGTAAAAGGAATTTATACTCCCATACACACACACACACACACACACACACACACACACACACAAATACACAGGACCCCTACTAAGAATAACTGGATAAGAAGTACTAGGAACCCATACCAGGGAAACACGACAAACCCTCCTATGTTACAGCCCCTGGTCCCCTTCAGACTTCTCTCCTATTCCACCCTTGCAGCTCTCTCTGCTCCAGCCACACTGCCCTCCTTGCTGTCTCTTGAATATGCCAAGCACCCTCCCATCTCAGGGCCTCAGCTCCTTAGCTGTTCCACCTCATTCTCTATTTTCTTATTTTATGTACTTCTTGTGTGTTGCTTGTTTCCCTGTGAGAACATACACTCCACAGGGGCGGGGATCCTTGTTCACTGATATATTTTAAGCACTTAGAACCATGCCAGGCACATGATAAGCTTTCAATAAATATTTGTTAAATAAACGAATCTTAAAGTGAGTCCACTAAAAATGAGAACCAAAATTTGATGGCGCATTTATCTTTAAAAACAGAAACAAAAATATGAGTATTTTAATGTATATTTCACAAAATGTGGTTTATAATTACAGCTATTTTAATTTGTAGAGCAAAGAATGAACCAAATGTTTCATATTTGGGAGGGCGTATACTTTTTCTGACAAAATTATTTGATTATATAATATAACTTAGACCAATTGTTATTTGACTTTTGCGGTATGACCTAAAAAAGGGTTATCTTTTGCAAAGATATTTGAGGCTTTATCAATTTTTCCCAAATACTTCTCTCAGTTTATAATAAATAAATAAATAAATTTTTAATGGAGATATAATTTATGTATAGTGAAATGCTCAAATGTTTTCTTTTTATTTATTTTATTTATTTTTGGCTGCATTGGGTCTTCATTGCTGTGCGCGGGCTTTCTCTATTTGCGGCGAGCGGGGGAGGCTACTCTTCGTTGCGGTGTGCGGGCTTCTCACTGCGGTGGCTTCCCTTGTTGTGGAGCACGGGCTCTAGGCATGCAGACTTCAGTAGTTGTGGCACACGGGCTCAGTAGTTGTGGCTCGCAGGCTCTAGAGCTCAGGCTCAGTAGTTGTGGTGCATGTGCTTAGTTGTTCCGTGGCATGTGGGATCTTCCCGGACCAGGGCTCGAACCTGTGTCCCCTGCATTGGCAGGTGGATTCTTAACCACTGCACCACCAGGGAAGCCCAAAGTGCTCAAATCTTAAGTGTACCATTCAATTAGTTGTAGGAATTCATATCAAGACAGAACATTTCCTTCACCTCAGAAAGCTCCTTCATACACCTTTCCACTCCCTCCCCAAGCAATCACTGATCTGATTCCTATCACCATAGGTTACCTTTCCCTATTATAGAACTGCAAATAAATGGGCTCATACAGGATATAGTTTTTTCATGTCAGGCTCCTTTCACGTCCATGTATGTTGTTGCATGTATCTGCAGCTCATTTCTTTTTATTCCTTAGTAGTAGTCCAAAGACTTCTCATATTTCAAAAGGCTCATTCTGTTATCACCTTTGTGGATTTTCTCAACTGATACTTGCTCTAACTCTGACAATGGCTTTGCGTGTGGTTCAAGTAGTTCTTTTTCACTTTCATTTAATGAAGTTCTGTATTTCTGTAAGACTTGCAGTTTTACTTTGCAATTAATTTCCATTGTATTTGGATTGTATTATCAAGTACATATCTAATAATGCATGAGAAACTGACCAAAAAAGTGTATGTAGTTAGACATTACCAGTAAAAAAGGAATAATGTTTGGAGTAGAGTCTAATTTTATAAATGCTCACTTTATTAGTGAATATTTTCATGTTTTGATCACTTTTGCTTCACAAAGCATTCATGTAAATTTAGGGACCAGGATAATGAACACTGGTACCAAGGGCCCTCCTTCCCTGTGTGTGTGTGTGTGTGTACACATGCACAACATATACAAGTCTGTGCCTGCAAATTGCAGAATCACTTATGTGTACACATTTACTAGTTTGCTGTTATTGTCCATTTGAGAGTACAAACATGAACAAAGCAAGCATTAACTGTTTGATTCATAGATAGCTATTTGATTCGACTGTACGAAATTGCCAATATTTGAGCATTTCTGAACTTTAAAACCAGCAATTTCATGTGGTTCATCTTCATGGTTTTTATACTGCAAGTTGCCACCCGTTAATGGATAATGAAATCAATTTCATAGACTGGGATCAACATTTTAAAAAAATAATATAGACTAGAAAATATCAGAGGGCTTCTCGTTGTAAGAATAGATATTGTTTTGTGAACCTTTTCTTTCAGTAATGTGTACATGTATCATATCATTTAGAATATTGATTTGGATGCTTTAACAAAGACCAAATAGTGAAGGCTTAGAGAAAAAAGGTTTGTTTCACTTTCATGTTAAGTCTGAGCTTGTAGGTTGTCCAGAGCAGTAAGTAGGCAGCTCTGTTCCACAGAGCCATGCAGGCACCCAGGTCCCTTCTATCTGGTTGTTCCTGTCACCTTGATATTGTCCTTGTCCACCTGGTTGAAGCTGGATCATGGCCACTACATCTTCATTCCAGTCTGTTTGAAGGGGTAAAAAGCAAAGCGAGGGCAAGCGATATCATGAGGCAAATATCACTTCTGCTCAAAATCCAGTGACTTCAGCTTAGTCCAGCAATTCCACCTAAGCAAGGCTTTCAGTGGATAGATGAGGGCCTGGGGATCATAAGCATTCTTCTCCTTCTCTCTGTGTAAGTTTTCCCCCAATAAACCCTATTTTATATCTCCACTACAAAGCACTGCATATATAAGTGCTGAGTCCTGGTATCGTGGGTTATGGTTTTTTAAAAAGTTGAAAATCTCTAGATAATCTAGCTGATCTTATTGTCCAAGTAACAGAATTATTAATGCTTCATCCAAATATTTCTGCCCGTCTTACTCTAAAGATAGTTATCTTTAAGATAATAATGGAGAATCAAATAAAAATTAACTCATCCCCAGGTCAGTTCTACAAATTGCAAAAATTAAGCAACTATAAACATTTTGCCACATTTGCTTCATTATTCTCTATTGTATGCATTTATTTTCCTGAATTATTTGACAATTACAGACATAATGCTCTCTTACCTCCAAATGCTTCAGGGTGCATTTCCTAAGAACAAGGACATTCCCTTAAATAAGCACAGTAACATTGATACAATACTATTGGAACCACACAACTCAGACTGGGGCTTGAAACCACTGTCTTTTATTTGAGATCACACACCTCGTCTTTATTTAGAGAGATACACACTCCAAAGACAGAATGTAATCTGTCTCAAGGCAAGAATGGCTTTGGGAGGAACACACTCCACAGAGTGTGGGCCATCTCAGAAGGTGACAGTCCCCAAAATATGGGGTGGTTAGTTTTTATGGGTTGAATAATTTCATAGGCTAATGAGTGGGAGGATTATTCCAACTATTTCAGGAAAGGGGCAGAGATTTCCAGGAATTGGGGCACTGCCCGCTTTTTGGCCTTTTAAGGTTAGCCTCAGAGCTGTCATGGCGCCTGTGGGTGTGCATTTAGCATATGCTAATATATTACAATGAGCGTATAATGAGACTTAAGGTCTACTGGAAGTCGAGTCTTACTCCATCTTGGTCCTAATCGTTTCTAACCAGTTTTTGTTGTGTCCTCAATGGCTATATCATTCTTTTAAAGGTTGTGCCCTGCCCCCTTCCCTCCTGTTTCACTATTATTTAATAAACAGTGTGTATTAAAATTTTGCCAAGTATCCTGATAATATTCTTGGTGCCAATCTCTCCTCCCTCCTATCCCTTCTCCCCAAAATCCCACCCCTATCCAGAATGCAATCCAGGGTCACATGTTATATTTTGTTATTATGCTTGCCAAAAATTAAATAAAAAGTTTAGACCCCATACTGTTCTCTACAGTCTCTAGGCTCCTCTCTTTCCTGCTGTTGTCTTTATAATACTGTACTTGGGCTGTTTGTTTTCTTTTCATGAAGGTGGTCAAAAATGACCTTAGAAATTGTAACCATGCAGTCAGATCAAGGCTTGAGGTAGAGCCAGAATTCAAACGGATTTTAATATCTGTATAAGGTGTGGCTCCATGAGATAGGAAACGCAGGAGAAGAATTCCAAGAAGTCCAAAGGTCCTTAAACTGGCTAGAAAGATATTTACATATCTAAAGAGCCAAAGGAATACAAAATGTAATAGACTTTCCCAGGTAGATTGGAGCATTAAGTAATAGTAACTTGACCACACCCTTTTTTAAATGCTATAGGCAGAACTAAATAAACAGGCTCAGACTGGCAATTAAGGCCATGACAAAAATTGCCCTGGAGCCTGCAGCTCCAGCCCTCAGACCTCACCAATATCTCCAGTCCGTGAACAACTTGTCAAAATTTGCAGGGAAGGGAGGCCAAAATTGTTTAGGATGACATATTTCCTTACTGGCTTGAAAATAGAGATTTATATGTATAGATATGAAATATATCAAATAAAATATTAGAAATAATCTTTAAATTTTGGTATTTTAAGTATTAGTCATGTTTAAGAGGATTGGGGGCTTTAAACTCTCTCACATATTAATTCTATAGGTCTAATGCAAAATGAATTTAGATGTGATTTTAGGTTGAAATTTTACTAAGTTTGTAAACAATATTAGAATAGTCAAAAGAACATAAGATTCATCATATTTACGTTTAATTTATTATTAGACTTATAAGGCTTAAGGTCTTATTTATAAGACTTAAGTTTTATTTGTTAGTCAGGGAATTGTAGCTCTTTAAAGGAAGTGGAATAAATTAAATGTATCAATGCATTTGAAATATTTAAAGGGATTTAATTTACTATGCTTGTAAATAATATAAAACATTACAATTAAAGGCCACTTCAGAGTGATTATTGAAGTTTGTTAGAGTAATACACAGAATATTACAATCTGTAATTTGAACTTAAAGTTTAATAACTAGGTTTTAAACTTTGCAAACTTAATAACTTGAATATTAATTTTTAAAACTAAAGTAACTTTTGTATAACCTTTTTGGTGCTTAAAAGCCGTTCTTAGAGACCCTGAAACCCCACATTTACAGAAGTGGTCTCCTTGCTTATAACCAGTTGGTGCTACTGCCAGTGGGCTTCAGGTATGGCTGGCAGCCCCTGCCTGCATGTCCACTGTGGCTCAGCAGAGGCAGAAACTGCTCTCTCCTCACCTACAGAAGAGCCAAACTGTGAAGAGCCCATAGGTTTCTCCATCAGGATCATGGTCAACTAGGGCCTTTATTATTAGGGGAATCCAGCCTTTGGAAATATTTTTACTTTCATCCTTCCTGAGTGCCTTCTGGCTTGCCAAGTGGAGTATGTTTTATAATTTTAGTTATTTCTGATTGAGATAAAGCTAACTCAGACCTGCCTGGTCTTCTATAGTATTTTTCTTTCAGACACACGTTTATTAAAAGGAGCCACCTACTTTTACCGTTTTAGCTTTGCCTCCATAAAATGATGTATATTTACTACTGTGCTACCTCAGGGCAATTCTCACCTGATTCTGTTCACTCTCACTTTGGCCTTCTCTTGGTACAACCATCCCACACAAGGTGTCCAAGTCCCTCACTCCCGGGTCTAGGCTATTGGATGCAGGTGATATAGCCCCAGGGGATGGGTGGGTGAGGTTGGTAATGAGAGAAGAGCCTGGTCCTGAGACTCCTCCACATGCTGGTTCTTGGAGTGCTTCTTCCCATCTCCTGAGCCTCCCATCCACCTCCTGTCTTCCATCCTCCAGCATCCCCCCACTTCCCAGTCTGTGGGATTGGAACGTCCCTCTGACTTAAACAGGCATCCAACTCTTTATTTCTCCACTTTGATCAATAGCATCTTTGAGTCTTTGTTTCTGCTTCTGTGTGACTCAAGGAGGGAAAACTGCCCTTTGGGTACCAGTGAGAGTGCAAAACAAAAAGGGAAATATTCAGAAATATATAGAGATATGATGCTGCCACACTGGAAATGATTCATTTTACTTCATCTTATCTTTTCCTTTTAAAGGAGAAAGGGAGTATGAGTTCAAGGAAGATGGACAGGAAGACAAAATTTTCCCCAAGTGCATGCTCTGGGTTTGAATTCTGTTATTAGCTGTGTAACCACAAGTAAGTCACCAACATGTCTAAGCCTCAATTTCCTCATCAGTAAAATGGGATTAAAAAAATCACACTTGCTTCACAGGGTTGTTATGAAGACCAAGGAGAAATTGCTTGTAAAGTACTTAGAATAGTGCCTGGCACAGAGTAAATCTTCAATAAGCCTTAACTATCGTTATCATTATCAGCATCGTGATTATTGTCTCTATGCCAGCCTAGTGGGCCAGGAAAGACTGATGATACCATGTTAAAACTTCATCCAGAAAATCAAGACACCTGCAAGTCAAATTACCCCACTACACTATAGGCACAAGCCTAGTCCCAAATAACTGCCCAGGGGAATTTTGAGAGCTATGTCCTCATTGTGATTCCAGAAAAACTAAAGGACAGAGTGTCTGATGCACACTTTGTACTGTCTTTCCATTTTTCACAGCAAACTCACAAAGTGAAGGTTAAAAGGCATCTTACTTTATATAATGGATGGGCTCCTGAAAAGTTAAAAACTTTAAATAATTCAACTCAATACTGAATGCCTGATGTTTGATATCTGCTTCCACTTCTGAGATCATTAGGTTTAACTCCCTTATTGTACAGAAACCTCTCCATTACATAAAGATCCAGTGATAAATCCTTTTGTAAAGTGAAGAACTCCATCCCTGGTGTTCATTATCTTACTTTCCTAAAGAGAAAATTCTTTCCTGTCCAATAAACAGTTAACTCCAGATGACATGTGTGGTTTTTATCCATATTCCTTAGAAGAATGAGATTAATTCAGTTACCAGAGTTTGCCTTTTCCACATTTTTCCTAGAGTCATAGGTTAAGTTTTTGGCTTTGCAGATAGCTGAGGGTGAATCCGTTTTTCTTTCTTTCTTTTTGTTAAAAGACAATCCCTTTTCAATGCCCCCACTCCTCCAGCCAAACACCCAACAGCAACAGATTGTGTCCTTAAAAAACTTTAAATGCCTCCATCATTCTTTTTTTCCTGAACCCAATTTCTATTACATCAGCATATTACGTTATTTGAGAAGATGCAGTTCAGTGCCACTCTGAACCAAAGGGGGATAAGTGCTTACACACTAGAGGATCACGAACTGCTACACCAAAAATATCAGCGCCAGGTTCCTGCAGGCCCAGTGCCTGTAGCTGACAGTGTAAATTCTTGCCAGTATAAAGCTTCTGTGCAAAGGGATTAATCCTGCAGAGGCTGGGATTGCTAGAGGAGCATTTGTTTGCTAAGACAAAAATCCTTCATGTCAGTGTTTTGAAAAAGCCAACATACAACAATAACAATCATGGTCAACAGGAGGGCTTGACTTATGTTTTCTCATGGGTCAGAAGGAAGGGAACAAAAGCCTGGTGAGAGAGAAGGCTCACTGTCTCAGCAGATCTACTACAGTATAGGGGCACTTTGTCAGTAGACGTGACAGTAAACTCCTCCCAAGTTCTGGGTAGACTAATCCTTCGTTGGTGCAAATCAGTTAAAGCAAATATTTACTGAGCACCTACTGGGTGCAAAGTCCTATACTAAACAAATTATATTGTAGTTTCAGAGATGTATTTTCCTCATTCTTCATACATGTTTAATGGAAGGTATGTCTTAATACTTTAAATTAATCTGCTTTGTATATAGCTCCTTGCTGTATGTGTCAAGTGATTATTCTTAAACACTTCTACAACTCAGTATATTTGGGCTGTCCTTGATTTCAGGACATTCAACTTTTATATAACCCACCTTTTGATTTTGTTTACATTGATATCCCTAAACCACCTGTATTATACATTAAATTCAAACCTTCCTTCATTACCTGATGAATGAGTGTTACAAGGAAGAACAAAATCTGACTACATGTTGGATCTGTTTCTTTTACTTTAACCTTTGCTTCCCATTGCTTTTGTTCACTAAAAGGATACTGTCTATACATAATAGTCTTCCTCGGGGAACCCTGCCCCTCTGCCAAAGTGTCTTTGTTCAGGGAAACATCCTGACACTGTCCGCCTGTGAATGGCTGCAAGAAAGAAGAAATTAACACCCCCTCCCTGAGGCTGGCCATTCCAGGAGATATTTGCGAGATTTACGGCCTTTTTACTTTACTTCCTCACCTCCTCCCCCTCTCTGTTCTATAAAAGAAACTGGCATCCAGACCCCGATAAGATGGTTCTTTTGAGACACTAGTCTGCCATCTTCTCGGTCTGCCGGCTTTCCAAATAAAGTCTCTATTCCTTGCCTCAACACCTGTCTCCCGATTTATTGGCCTGCTGTGCAGCGAGCAGAGCGAGCTTGGACTCAGTAACACGAGCATTTAAATTTCTGCATGCACTGCTGGCCTATCCGTGGCTTAATTCTGGCACAGTCTCTGTCTTTGCTTGTCCAATGCTGTTTTGCAATTATTTGAATTCTTCTTTTGCATTTTGCTCTTATTTTATAAATTAAGTGCTAAGTGGGAAAAAAAAGAGTGAAAAGTCGAGCTCAAAAACAACAAAATGCAGAAAGATGGAAATTATTAGGAATGCTAAAAACAAAACATTTTTAGCTTCAATCTTATGTCCATTGATCTTAAGCCAATATTTTGTGTGTTTCAATAAGAAGAACAAGATTAAACAACATGCGGACTTCCCTGGTGGCCCAGTGGTTAAGAATCCGCCTGCCAATGCAGGGGAGATGGGTTCGAGCCCTGGTCCGGGAAGATCCCACATGCTGCAGAGCAACTAAGCCCGTGCGCCACAACTACTGAGCCTGTGCTCTAGAGCCTGTGAGCCACAACTGCTGAGCCCGCGTGCCACAACTACTGAAGCCCACGTGCCTAGAGCCTGTGCTCCACAACAAGAGAAGCCACTGCAATGAGAAGCCCACACACTGCAATGAAGAGTAGCCCCCTGCTCAACGCAACTAGAGAAAGCTGGCGCACAGCAACGAAGACCCAACACAGCCAAAAATAAATAAATAAAATAAATAAATTTATTAAAAAAGAGTTAAACAACATGCATGAAAGCTGGAAATAATTTGAAGACTATATTTGAAGAAAAATATACAATTAAATATTTTATCATTTTTCTGGCTTTCTGCAAATAAATCTTCCCTTATAACATACAAGATGATTCAACTTCCGAATATTCAACTTGTGTATACAGATTTTAGGCATGCTCTCTGTACATGGAGAGGACTGCCTACAAAGAACCCTGCCTGTAAATCTTTTGTAGAGCAAAGGAATCATTTTAACAAATCAAAATTCTTGTTGGTGGAATAAGTACCAAGTTTGCTTCTTGTTCCTCAGGAAACCCAAGTCAAATGAGCTCTTACAAAAAGAAAAAACAAAAAAAAACCCATAAGAGCAAAGAGAATGGGAGGGGCAAGTCATCCACAGATGAGAGTTTTCAAGAGATTTCTGAAAGAGGAGAAGAGAACCGACACAGGAAACTTGTGGAGAAAGGAGAGTGGAAAGCAGGAGCTGCTCCAAGACAGGGGCTTTTCCTGTCTTTTGTAAAGGCTTAAATGAACTGAAGAGACTTTGCAAAGTGCCTTTAATGGCAATAAAACAAGGGGGGTGGGAAGTGGTTTCTTCCAGAATAAGATGAGGTCAAGAAATCAAAGGTTAGATGCTGCAGGGATGGGGAACAAAGGATCCCTCTGGCCTTGAGGAAGAAGCAAGGCCAGAAATGCAGAGGGTTACTGCATGGTGCCCCTAGGTCGACTGGGTCCTCAGTACCAGGGTCCTCACACTGGGCAGAGTCCTGTACTCCTGGCATAGAAGCAGAAAGCCACTGAACCTCATAGGACCACATTTTCCAGCCAGAACAGAGGTCTCCGACGCTGACTGCAATTGCCATGCAAACCCACTGTGAGCCATGCCCACAATCTGATATAATTGTATTGGAAGAAAATAAAGAAATAGACATTTCTTTAACACATGAGTCTTTTGTTAAGACCACAATCTCTACATTAAGAGGAGCAGGATGAGTTATGGCTGTACCTTGAAAAATAGTAATTATGAGTATCCTGTAAACCCACGAGAGAAAGTTTTTGGTCAAAGGGGCCTTTGATGAAAAGACCTAAAATTTAAAGAAATAAGTAATTGTCTGTTAAGCTTAGAACCAGCTTGCCTTCCAGGAACTTTTCCTCTCCCTGTAAGCACCACCTGTCACTGCTAGGTATGGTGAGGTTCTCTCTAAGTTTCTCTGCCATGAATTAAATACATTTGTCAGGGAGAAAGAAGTTTTTCTCTACCTTTCTCGGTTCTTCTGGCTGGTCTAGAATTAAATTGACATGAGAGAGATTAACAGGAGAAAATCAAACAAAAGTTTAATAACATGTATAAATGGGAGAGGCCCAGGAAAACTGAGTAATTCACCGAAATGGCCAAAGCCTTCAACTTAAATACCATCTTCAGCTAAAGGCAAAAGAGAATGTTGTGGTTAGGGGCTTGGGACTAGAAAGGGGAGGAAGGCAATTCACATGAAGGTAGAAAAACAAATATATTTTTCACTACACCACACTATGGTTTCAATGTCATAATCCTTTGGAGAAGTTTCCTAGTGAGAAGTCCACTTGCATTCTTCTTTCTCAAACCCATGCTACCTCTTAGTTTGTTTCAGATTGTTTTTGTATAGCTAATATATTCATATGATTCAAAAACGAAAATGATATAACAGTCATATGGTGAAAAGTCTTTCACTCAAACCTATCGCATTTGCTTCACTTTAAGACCATATTTTTTTGTTTTGTTTTGTTGGTACAGTTTTGTTCTTTTTTTTAATTTGAATTTCTTTTTTTTTTTCTGAAGTCTCTGAATTGCCTTTCTTTTTTGTGGAAAGAAGGAATACATGCCTTCTTCATATATATATATATATATATATATATATATATATATGCATTTCACAGTTTCTTATTCCTTTTATCTGTTGCTTAGAATAGGTAATTCCACTTATATGGGGTCCTAAAGTGGTCAAATTCCTAGAAACAGAGAGTGGAGTGGTGTTTTCCAGGGGCTGGGGAGTGAGGGGAAAGGGGAGTTATTGTTTAATGAATATTCAGTTTCAGTGTTGCAAGAGGAAAAAAATTCTGGGGATTGGTTGCACAACAATGTGAATACACTTAACACTACTGGACTGTACACTTAGAAATGGTTAAGATGGTACATTTTTTGTTATGTGTAATTTACCACAATTAAAAATAAAAATTTTTTAAAGGTTGAAAAACAAGACAGATGTTTTACTAGCCTCCATTAATTTCTGTGGAAGTTAGGATTCTAGGTTTGAATAATAACTATAATAATGATTAAGTTGCAGCTATTAATTATTGAGCATTTACTTAGTAACAGTATCTCATTCGGTCCTTAACTTAACTCCCTGAGGTAGACATTACCATCCCCATTTTAAGGTAAGCGTATTCACATTGTGCCAGGGCCATCAAATGGTCTCCCCATACTTTAGGGTTGCTATCTGATTGGGGTGGCGATAGGGAGCGGAAGAAAGAGGGTTAAATTAGCAATTAGGAGCTTGGATATGTCACTTAATGAGCCCCTCTGGATCAGAGATTTCCCCACTGTGCCTTGAGGAACTCTAGGGGTTTCATAGAGACCCCCTCATTCCCACTCAAAAAGCCACCTAAGGGTAGGAATAGAGAGGTCAAGTGGACAGGGCTAAAGCCTGCCATCCGTCCCCTCTGAACCAAAGCAGTTTGCATTTTTCTGTTTTCCATTTTGGATTTTCACTCTGAAGAATGGGTTCTGCTGCTAAAAGAAATCTGAAAATTACTGGATTAGATTATCTCTAAGATCCCTCTGAGCTCACTCTTTATACCTAACACTCATTTATTCATTCTAACTTCCTGTACATCGCACCTCTGGGACTTGTGAGTGGGCAGGGTCAGCCACGTAATTTGCAGGGCCCGGAGCAAAATGAAAATGCAGTGCGTCTTGTTCATAAAGCAGCAACCCCCCACCCCCTGCCCCGCCAAATGCCATTAAAGGCAGTAAAACTTCTTCCTGTCTTCTGTGGTCTTTCTCTTGACTTGTTACTGTGTTTTTATTTGCTATTTTATGTCATTCTAAGTAAAGAGAAAGTAAAATTTTAAATTATTAGCATAAAATTTACCATTCGTCTTTACATTGGGCAATGCCAGTTTCAGATGCAAATATAAGAGCATCTAACTCATATACACATGCATATGTATTTTGTTCTGACCAGAACATGGAAACACTGCCCAGAACTAAATCAACTGTTTTTATTTCACATCTTGATATGCACACATTCTACCAACACTCTCTACCTTCTACTGATAAGTAAGAAAGGACTGGAAAAAAAAAAAAAGTTGTGGGTTGCCCTATCTTTTCCTTTCCTTCTATGTCATAATTTTTATCAGTATTGGTTAGCTAAAACAGGGAAGTAACAGGAGTAAGAAAGATTATGATTGGATTCCTTAGTGGCTGGCGTTTCTTAGAACAGCATTACTTTCTTTCTGTGTTCAGATCAAGTTCTGATAGCCTCTTGGGGCTGTCAGTACCCCTGCTTACTCAGTCGTAGACATAACACCTTGTACTTGCTTTGAGTCTCACTGAACTCCCATGCATTGTGGATCCACTGAAATTCTGTGCTCATGAGGCATTGTGAATGCTATATGCGGAGGTGGTGAGGAACAGCAGTGGACGTGCATACTGTATGTATCTCCTCTGTTCAAACACATGATCCATTATCCTATTGGACTACAATTAAGAATAAAAATTCAAGGATAAAATTATTAAGAATTTCAAAAGAGCAATAGTAAAGCATTAAAGCCCAAGTGTGGGGCCCTTCTGAGCAGGGACTCTGTACAAATTCACAAGTTGCACACCCAGAATCTGATCCTGTGGGTGGGAGTGGAGCGTGAACATTTTGATAGGCAAGTACTCTCTTCTTCGGATGTGTTAGTGGAAACAGTTACAGTAGGCATTACTACTGTTCACCAATATCCAGTTCTCTCCTCCTAGACTCAATCCATCTTGAAGGATGTCCATGAAACTCTGGTTAATAAGGTATGTGTAAAGTGGCATATGCCTCTTCTGGGCATAAGCATGTAAGAGCTGGTGTGTAATTAATTATTTATCTCACTTTCCTCCACTACAGTGGCCAATACTATCCAGATGGTGGAATCTCCACCAGCCTGGGTCCCTGAGTGAGAACAATGTGAAGCAGAACCCCTACCCACCCACGTCCCTCCCACCAACCCAGAGTGGACATATAGCAAGAGCAAGAAATAAACATTTATCATAAAGATTGAGGGGCTGCTTGCTATTGCCCAGACTGATAGTATCATTACTCGTTCTTTTTCTTCCACTTCTGGAATACAGCATTCATTGCTATACCATAACTTAAAATTATCTTTGGAATAACCATAAATTGTATATTAAAAAAACAAAATCTATAGCTTTTTCACAAGGTAACCCAGGGGACTTCCCTGGCAGTCCAGTGGTTAAGACTCCTCACTTCCACTGCCAGGGGCACGGGTTTGATCCATGGTTGGAGAACTAAGATCCCCGCATAGGTGCAGCATGGCCAAAAAAAATTTTTTTAAGTAAAATAAAATAAAAAGGTAACTCAATTTTTTTCTTGAAATACTAGAAATTACCCTTGGTACATTTTGTAGGTATTTGTTGAGTATTTAATCATCATTAATTTTTATATGTGCATTGTTTAAAAGGCAAAACACAAAGGTAAAGTTCTAAAGGTAGAACATAATTTTCCTTTGTATCCTGGGATCTCCACTGATAGCCCAGAGTCACTGTAATATCTCAAAGTCCATAATTCATGCCACTGGGCAAAGCCTTTTCTTTTTAGCAAACTTTGATGAATAGAAAAGATAATAACTCTACTGAATCTTTTCCCTTGCCTTACCTCCAGTAGTGGCATGATCAGGAGAGGTATTTTCCTCAAAAAGGATGCAAAGAAAAACAAAAACCTGGACAACCAGGACCCAAGTAACTCTATATACCTGAAATTTTCCCAAATATATAGCATATATGGTGATTTTATAATTCATATTAAACTCCTCTTCTTTCTCTGATCTCTGGAAGTTAACATACTCCATCACTGGAGAGAGCTATTTATAAGAAGGATAGAACATGGAAAACTTGTTTTAAAGCAACTATAAAAACTGGCATCAGAGATATCTAATGGATTCTTTTGTATTCAGAATTAATGCTCTGAGGAGAGGAAAAGCCAATGATTTCAAAAGTCTGAGCAGCAAATTAATAATTCTCATGTCGGTCTTGGTATTTGATGTCAGATAAATTTCAATGAACTAAGTCTCCAATTTCCTTCTTAGAGCAGATATGAAATCTGCTCTCTCTTGACTTTAACAGGGGGAAAAGAAATATACTGCGCTATGTAAAATGCTAACTCTGAGATTCAGTTATTTGAAGGCTCAGAGAATTCCAAGTAAACTCAATATTTTTGGAAATACCTGGTCGTTAGCATTTTTAGACTTAATGTTTTCTGGCTTGACTATCTTTGGGTGATCCTGAAGTTTCATTATGGGCAGAAACTTGCAATTTTGTGAGAGCACAAATGTGAATAGATTGCCACAAGTTTGGAGTATCCAAAGTCACTGTACTAATCCAGGAGGTGTGCCCAGCCTGCTGCCCAGCAGCCTCACCTCAATGCAATCTTGCTGTTCTTTATCAGCTGCATATGCAGTAAATCCCAAGAGGTATAAAAATTCTCTTTTTGTGCCTGTGAAAAGAGCCCTGCAAGGAAAAATAGTCTTTAGTCCTAATGTTGTTGAAGAAAAGGTGACAAATCTAGGGAAGTGACTGTTCTTAGGCAGAAAATAATTTGGGGGTAATTATAACCCCTTGTCAATATCTCTGTTGTTTGAGGTTTGATAAATGATGTGACGAGTCTCCCATATACTCTCCAGAGAGAGACAGAGAGAGAGAGAGGGAATAAATTTGGTTTATGAAACTGTTTAGCAACTTCTCAAGTGAGAAAAAACAATAAAACTTCAGTGACATATGAAAAGCCTTTAACTGGTAGCTGAGGAAATGCATGGAAAATAATTTCCTTTCACAAAAATGGGACTCAGGAGAAGATTTGGAGGTCTGTAGAGGCATCTCTATGAAGCAATAGTGGTATAGTTTCTACTGCTGCAATCGAAGCACCAAAAGTAAAAGTTTGTTCAACAATCTGCATAATGTGATGATAATAGGGAAGGTGGCTTCAGCTGACTCTCCTCTCAAGCTAAAGAAATGCATACAGGGGACTTCCCCGGCAGTCCAGTGGTTAAGACTCCATGCTCCCAATGCAGGGGGCACAGGCTCGATCCCTGGTTGGGGAACTAAGATCCGCATGCCACGTGGCACACACCCCCCCAAAAAAAAAATTCATACAGGAAACATGTCCTAGCACGGAAGTGTTCAACTCACAGGGAGTCTGCCTATCTTCAAAGACAATTATTTTGTTTCAGCAATACATTTAGTGTTATCTTTATGCCAAGTAATGGATAGAGTTGCAAAGGAGACAAAACGTAGTTCTCAGTCATATTGTTCATTTTTCGGTACGCGGGCCTCTCACTGTTGTGGCCTCTCTCGTTGCGGAGTACAGGCTCCGGACGCTCAGGCTCAGCGGCCATGGCTCACGGGCCCAGCCGCTCCGCGGCATGTAGGATCTTCCCGGACCGGGGCACGAACCCGTGTCCCCTGCGTCGGCAGGCGGACTCTCAACCACTGCGCCACCAGGGAAGCCAAGTCATAGTGTTCTTAAAGGAAGCACTTACACCATTAAGAATGCCTTCTGAGGGATTTCCCTGGTGGTCTAGTGGTAAAGAATCTTCCTTCCAATGCAGGGGACGTGGGTTCGATCCTGGGCAGGGAACTAAGATTCCCACATGCTGTAGGGCAGCTAAGCCCGAGCGCCACAGGTAGAGAGAAAAAACCCACATGCCACAACTAGAGAGAAGCCTGCATGCCGCAACAAAAGATCCCGCATGCCTCAACAAAGATCCTGCATGCCGCGATGCAGCCAAAAACAAATGAAATAAATAATAATTTTAAAAAAGAAGAATGCCTTCTGAGGTGGGTCCTTGGGCTTCTGCTTTCGAATTGTATCTTCCTCTATCACCCCCTTCCCACACTTCTCCCAACCCCGATGCTGCATAATCACTCAGAAGGACAGGAGGACCTTTCTGATCTGTGACTTATTCTTTGTTCACAACACTTTTGAGCAACCACAATTACATCAGCAAAGACTGAATTTTGCAGTTTCAGACCATGTTTATAGTTACTGTTACTTCAGTCATTATATAAGGTAGGATAGGTTTACTTTATTTATTTTAATAGGTTTATAAAAGACTCATGCTATATTTAGAAACTCTTCAAAAGTTTGAAAGAATTTATTTTACTACAGTAATAATTTACTACAACTCATGAGGGAAATTGTATCTTGTGGTGGTATTTGGAAATTTGGTTACTTACAGCAAAGTCATGACTTTAGGTGTCTGGACAGATATCAAGGGCCTGTGTTTTCTGTTTATACAATTAACCATTTATACATAGGTACTTTGCTTCACTCTGTGTATTTTAAAAACCATTCTCAGTTTATATAATGTGTAATTTTCAAGTAACAAAAAGATTTACAAAGATGCAAGGAGAGAAAAAAATCAATATAAATCAAGTGTAACTCAGCTCTGTTGCTGTGTGCCCCTAAGCCTAACAGAACATGAGGGACTTAGAAATTAAGTCACTGTTTGAGAGTTAATCTTGTAAAGAAAATACACATCATTGAAGTTCTGAAGAAGTTGGGTTAAAAGACAGTTTCCCAAGTCAAAAGGAAGAAGTAGCTGGAAATCTAATAAATATTTGCCCAAAAGTCAAAAAAGCTGTAGCTTAATCACCAATGAAATCAATGGAAGTGATAAATATGTAGGTAAATATAAAAAAGCATTGACTGCATAAAACAGTAATAATAACATTATAGGATTCAAGACAAGAAGACTACACATGAACAAAAACAAGATATCTTCCCTCTCCTAGGTTCATAAAGACATGCTCCCTGTATCATCTTCTTAAATGCTTATTGTTTTTCCCTTCATATTTACAGGTTTAATCCCCCTGGAATTTATTTTTGTGTAAGGAGTGACATAGATGTCTCTATTAGTCAGCTTTGCTGCAGTAACAAAAAACCCACCCCTCAAAATTTTAGCGGCAACGTACATTATTTTTTGCTCATATTAATGTCAGCAACTGCAGATCTGCTGCTTCACCTCTACCTCAGGTGTCTTCTCATTCCAAGTCCCATGTGTCTTCTCATTCTGAGACCCAGACTGAAAGAATAGCCCCTTTATGGGACATACCATTCTTGTAGCAGAAGGAAAGAGCAAGACCCTACTACACTTAATCTGTGTAGATGTGGCATATGCAAGTGTATAAGCCGGACTCAATGAGATGGGGAATTATACTCCTCCCAATGGAAGGCACTATAAATCATATGGCAAAGGGTAGGAGTATATAATCCTCTAACAGGAAAACATTCAAATATAATTTACAAAGTTCTTCATTCAATTTTTTCCCCATATATTATGTCCAAGTGTCTTACTGTGATGTGCAGAAAAGTCCTTCTTTCCTCAAGGATTGCAATGCCAGCTTTGTTTAAAAACAAGGATTCTGCATATCTGTGTGTCTGTTTCTGTGTACTCTCATTTTCTTCAATCTCTTTCTCCCTGTTTCCAAACCAGATTATCTTATTACTATGGTAAGTCTTCATAGCTGGTAAATCAAGTCTACCGTCTTTGTTCAGGAATGTCTTGGCTAATTTTGGTCCTTTGCCCTTCCATAAACATTTGTTGATTTCTGTAAAAACCTGTTGGGATCTTGAATTGGTTTACAGTACATCTATAGAACAAGTTAGAAAGAATTTACATCTTTACAATATTGAATCTACCAGTTCATTAACATGACCATTTCAATCCTCTTTAATAGTAATGTTTTATATTTTTCTGGGTAGAGGTCTTCATGTCTTCTTAGATTTATTCCTAAATGTTTTAAACTTTTGATGCTTTTGTAAATGATATATTTCCTTTAATTTTGCTTTCATTAGTGCTTTTATGGCTTTATTTATTAGTTTTTAATTTATGTTTTAGATCCTCTGGATTTTATTTTGGTGTAAAAAAATGAATAGTCATTTTAACTTTACAGTTTTTGAAATATTAAGCCATTTGTGTCAAGACTACTTATTGAGTACATCTCCTCTTTGAATGCTACCTTTATGATACACTAAATTTCCATAAATGCCTGAGGTTTTTTTCCCTATTTAGTTTCATGTATCTGGCTCATCCCTCAATGATTTTTAGTTATATGTTATTTTCTAGGCTCTACTTCTTTGCTGGTATATAGGTTTTCTTCTTTCTTACCCTTCTTTATTTTTTCCCAGCTTCTCTATATTTTGACTCTTATTGCTGATGCATAGACATGTAATTGGTTTTTGTATATTGGTATATTTAGCAACTTGCTAAATTCTTTTATTAATTCTAATAATTTATTAGGATGTTCTTTTGGATTCTCTGCTATACAACAATATTGTCTCCAAATAATTTCAGTGTTTTTTTTTTCAACTCATACTCTTTATCTCTTTGTCTTCTTACTCTATAGGCTAGGACCTCTAGTACAATGCTGAATAAAAGTAATGATAAGGTGTATCTTTATATAATTCCCAATCATAAAGCAAATAGTTTCAGTGTCTCAAAATTAAGCATCCTGGTTGTTGGAGGGATTTTTTGGGGGGGTATCTTTGTCACTATGGCAGATAGCATTTTCCAAACATGACTGCAATAGTATTTCCAGTTCCACATGTTCTTCTAGAACTTTGCCACTCCCCCATGAGGAGGTGAAGTCTATATACCCTCTCCTTGAATGGGGACGGAGAGGGCTTTGTGACTGAATTAACTGATAGAGTACAATGAATGTGAAGCTCTATAGCTCTATAGACTTCTAAGCCTAGATCATAAAAGATGGTACAACTTCTGCCTAATTCTCTTTCCTGGGACATGTGCCATTGGTGACCTGACCCGCCATGTAAGAAGTCCAGATACATTGAAGCCACCATGCTGGAAAGATCATGTAGAGAGAACAAACAGAGTTAGAGATGCCCAAGGAGCTGTTTCAGACTCCAGATGTTCAGACTTTCCCAGACAGGCACCAAACATGTGAGTGAAGAACACTTAAAGACGACCCCGGCCCTAACCATCTGTTTGCAACGTTATGAGACCCCAGAATCCCTCAGCTGAGATGTCCATGAATTCCTTGACCTACAGAGTCCATGAGAAATAATAAATAAGTTTTGTTGTTTTAAGCCAGTAAATTTTGGGGTGATGTTACACAATAATCAATAATCAAAACGTACAAACCATATGGAGAGACCCCATATAAATAGAGATGCTTGAAGTACCCCAGCTGTTCCAACACCCAATGTCTGAATCTTCCCAGCCCAGGCATCCACCAAATATGTGAGAGAAGAAGGCTTTGAGATGAACACAGCCTCAGCTACCAACTGACTGCACCATCATGAGACCCTGAGCCATTATGAGACCCTGAGCCATTATGAGGCCCTGAACCACACCTGAATACTTTACCACAGATGGTGCACAAGATTTGTTATGCAGCATATAGATTAACAGAACAGTCAGATTAAGAAAATTACTTTCTTGTCCTATTTTGCTGAGAGGTGTTTTTTTCTTTTAATCATAAATGGATATTTAACTATATCAATTATCTTTGTTTTCATTCTTCCTTTTATAAAATAATAAAGACATTTACGGTTATAAAATTTCTTTGGAATACATCCTTAGCCATTTCCCGTAGGCTTTATTATAAATTTTTATCCTTTTGTTAATGCCTAAATAAATTGTAATCTCAGGTTTTATTTCTTCTATGATTCAGAGGCTATTTTGGAAAACATTCTTTAATTTTGAAGTGGTTAAGTGTTTCTATTTTGTTATGTTTCTATATTCTTCTTTTGATTTCTAGCTTAATTGAACTGTGGGCAGAGAATTTGGCCTGTAAAATCTTTGTGTTCTGGAACCTATTAAGGTTTTCATTGGGCCAAGTACATGATCAATTTTTATAGATATTCCATAAGCAATTTAAAAGAATGTGTTTTCTCTGTTTATAGAAACCCATATGTAACTAAGGATAACATTTATGCTTTAAATGAATGTGCTTTTCTCTTTTATATTTCCATTTGTGTGTTTTTCTCCCATTCCCCAGAGTAATCTTTTATCTTAGGTAGGAATTTGGACAGTTACAGCAGGGATAAAAAGAGAAAGTGGTAGTCTATGTTCATCTTTCTGATCACCAAAATAGGGTTTTAAAAAATCTAAAATAAAACAATATTCTTTAGAAATCACGCTTTTCCTGGAGAGAAAAGGATTTTCTAAATTTCTTATGCTTCATTAGCACATCCAAACCCAGGCTTCAAGGATTTGCATGCTGAGTTTAAAGTAAACCATGGGTAGATAGAGCTTAGTTTGTGAAACCCTTGCTAGGAGATCACTTTTTTTTCCTTTCTTGGTCTTGTTCTCTATATTGGAAAGGGGGAAAGATCCATGTCTCGACCACCTTTCTCCAGGCTGAAATCTCAGATGGAGTGGTTTAGAGGGTGATGCTGGTATTGGTGTTGGAGTAGAGTGGCTCCAAGTAATAGGAAGTCAGAAAATCTGAATTCAGAGTGGACTTGTGCCACTCCCTCCATTTAGAACTCTTCGGAGTGTCTGCCCCACAGACTGGCCTCCTCACCATCATGTGGGGAAAAGCCTGACCATGACAATATAAGCATGATTGCATGGTGAAGCTAGGCAGAGAAAGGGTACAAGTTGGATCCTTGGCCTCCCTCACCATCTGTATGGTCTGGGAGGGAATCAAAAATTTCCCTGTGCCCCCCCAGGGTGGGTGGCTGGCTTCTAGAATGAGGGTTGAGCTGACCCCTCCACAGAGGCTGCCAGTGGACAGCCAAAGCCAAAGCTAGTGGTCTGATGCTAGCTTGATCAGAGGAGTGAACACACAGTGACTGCTAAATCCCAAGCAGGGCCACTAGGGCCTGCCTGGGCCCAGGGAAGGATAATGAAGCCACCAGCTACAGACATAAGCAATGGTTCCACCTAGCCAGAGACATTGTTACAGAAACCTGATGGCTCTGAAGACAGCACCAGATCCTGCCCACACAGATCCAAGCCCTCCTCTGCTATATAATAGATACCTTCTTTAAGAGTGATAGGGAGTGGAAAAAGAAGTCTGAAACTTGGGTATATACCCAAGAGACAAAAGATCCCAGAGAGACTGAGATACCATTAATTAGCCAAGGTAAGTACTACTCCTTTTAGTGCCCAGTCAGGAAGAGCTCGTGAAGATGATTAGATCATTATAAGAAATCAAGAAGCTACAGGGTTTTTTACATATCCAAATAGCTGTGGGTATAAATGTGTGACTTCCTTAGCAACCTGTCTGTCTGTCTGTGTCACATCAAATTTGTTGCTTGTCTTATTCAAGTCCTGTTCATCCCTTATCCATTTCTTGTCAACTTGGGCTGCCAAATTCTTTTTTTTTTTTGGGGGGGGGCTGCCAAATTCTTAAAGAGGAATATTATACCCTTCCCATTTGTTAGTACTTTATCAAGTTCTTTACTTTCTGAGCAACTTTGCCATAAATGTTTTGTTGTGTTGATGTTTGGTTAAAAAATGTTACATCTTCTTTGATGAGTTCTATTGTTTATCCTCATAAATTGTTTATTCTGTCACAGTTAATGTTTTTGACTTTGAAATCTACATTATCTGATGATAACTTAGGCATTTCTGCTACTTTGTGTATTAGTTTCCTAAGGCAGCCAAAAAAACCCAAAAACTTGATGACTTAAGACTACAGAAATTTATTGTCTCACAGTTCTAGAAGCTAGAAGCCTGAAATCAAGGTGTCAGCAGGCCATGTTCCTTCTGATGTCTCTAGGGAGGAATCCTTCCTTACCTCTTCCAGCTTCTAGTGTTTGTTGGCAGTCCTTGGCATTCCTTGGCTTGTAGATGCCTCACTCTAATCACATGGCCATATTCTCCCTGTGCATCTTCACACTGTCTTCCCTCTGTGTAGGTCTGCATTTGTGTCCAAATTTTACCTTTTTATAAGGACACCAGTCACATCGGATTAGGGCCTACCCTAATGACCTCATTTTAATTTGATTGCCTCTAAAATCAATCAATCTATCAATAAATAAATGCCTTATTTCCAAATAAGGTCACATTCTGAAGTACCTAATGAGGTACGTGCTGAGGGTTAGGACTTCAACGTACCTTTGTGGGGAGTCATGATACAAGCCATAACACTTCATTTGTGTTTGCATGATCTATTTGACTCTTTATTTTCAACCTTGATCATTTTGTTCCTGGCACATTTATTTTAGACAGAAAATACTTGAGTCTTTATAGGGAATTTAACTGATTTATACGAGTTTTAATAGTTTCATCTTATTTTACACCTATTAAGATACTTTATTATGATTTCTCTTTTTCCCTTTCCTTAATTTTGCTGGATTGATCAGTTGGTAACTATGCTTCCCACCACTAAGATGAGATTATTTGAACACTTTTAATTTTTCACTTCTTTTATTCTCTTCCTCCCCCTTCCCCATTTTGAGATCTTTGTTCTGAATTTAACTTTTATTTGGTTGGAGTACTTCCCAAGCAATTTCTTTAGAAAGAGCATATGTCTGTATATTTTCTGTGCCATTGTTTGTCCGAAAAATATCTGTTGTTACTTTCATATATAATGATAATAGGAATAGGAATAGGCTCAGAATAGGAATCTTGACTTGTGGTCCTTTCTTTCAAATGTCTGTATATGTTGTTTCACTATATATAGAGTCAAGTAATGCAGATGAGAATCTGAACCTGGCCTGATTATCTTTTCATTTAGGCACCACATCTCTGCCTGAAAGCTTGTTGAGATTTCCTTTTAATCCCTGGGGTTTAGACATTTCACTAGGATGTGGTCAGGTTTGTTTCTTTTTTCCTGAATTCTGCCTATTACTTTGTGAGCCTTTTCAATCTGAAAACTTGCTGTAGTCCAGGAAATTTTTTTTTTCTATTTCTTCTTTCATAATTACATCTTTTCCATCTATTCTTTTTCTTAAATCTGGAACTTCTATGATTCCCATTTTGGGACTTTCAGATATGCCTTCCATGGATCACCTTTTTACTCCTAACTTCCCCCTCCTCTTTTTTTTTTTTGATAATTTTCCTTAAGGCTGTGAGATAGTGTCTCTATTTATATGTTCAGATTACTCATTTCCCTTTCAACATTGTCCATTTTCTTTTTCACCTCTCTTGAATTTGGGGGTAACTTTTTATTTTGATATGGTTTCTAAAGTACAGAAAATTTGCAAGAATGGTATAAGATATACCTTTACCAGTTGTTTACATTTTGCCCCATTTTCTGTGGAATTTTTTAATGGGGAATCATATTTTGAATTTCCATTTATTCATAGGTAGTTTATAGTATTTGATGCTATTATGAATGCAATTTTTTTCATTACATTTTCTAATTGGTCATGTTTGGCATATGTGAAAGTTGATGGGGGGATAGCTATCTAGTAATCTGACTTTTTATTAAACTTTCCTATTAATCCTAGGTTTTTCAGGTAATTCTTTCATATTTTCTCAATAGATGATCATATCAGCAGCAAGTAATGACAATTTTATATTTGTCTTTTCTATAATTGAACCTCCTGCTTCCTCTTCTTATGTTATTATTTTGACATGGGCCTTCAGAATAATGTTAAATAACATCTGTTATCTTCCTGGTCTTGTTCCTGATCTTAATGGGCTTTCCCAAGAAGTTGGGGAATGTCACTTGTAGTTCACCAAAAAGCAAGATATTTGCTATTAGTTTTTGAAAAATGTCCCTTCTCAAGTTAAGTTCCATGCAGTTCTAGTTTGAGTTTTGATTAATAATAGATGTTAAATTTTATCAAACTTCTTTTCTGTACTTATAAGGATCACATCGTTTTTCTCATGTAGTCTATTAATATAGTGAATTTCTTAATTTTTTAAAATTGAGGTATACTTGGTGTATAGTATGATATAAGTTTCAGGTGTACAACATAGGGATTCACAATTTTTAAAGGTTATGCTCCATTTATAGTTACTATAAAATATTGGCTGTATTCCCTGTGTTGCACTATATGTCCTTGTAGTTTATTTATTTTATACATAGTATAGTAGTTTGTACCTCTTAATCCCCTACCCCTTTCTTGCCCCTCCCTACTTCCCTCTCCCCACTGGTAACCACAAGTTTGTTTTCTTTATCTATGCGTCTGTTTCTTTTTTGTTATATTCACTAGTTTGTTTTATTTTTTAGGTTCCACATATAATTTATATCATACAGTATTTGTCTTTCTCTGTCTGACTTATTTCAATAAGCATAATACCCTCAAATCCATCCATGTTGTTGCAAATGGCAAAATTAATTCTTTTTTTTATGGCTGAGTAGTAATCCATTGTGTATATATGCCACATCTTCTTTATCCATTCATCTGTTGATGGACATTTAGGTTGCTTCCATATCTTGGCAACTGTAAATAATGCTGCTATGAACATTGGAGTGCATGTATCTTTTTGAATTAGTGTTTTTGTTTTTTGAGGATGTATACCCAGGAGTAGAATTGCTGGGTCATATGGTAGTTCTACTTTTAGGTTTTTTTTTTTTTTTGGTACGTGGGCCTCTCACTGTTGTGGCCTCTCCCGTTGCGGAGTGCAGGCTCAGCGGCCATGGCTCATGGGCCTAGCCGCTCCGCGGCATGTGGGATCTTCCCGGACTGGGGCACGAACCCGTGTCCCCTAAGTCGACAGGTGGACTCTCAACCACTGCACCATCAGGGAAGCCCTATTTTTAGTTTTTTGAGAAACCCCCATACTGTTTTCCTCAGTAGCTGCACCAATTACATTCCTACCAACAGTGTATGAGGGTTCCCTTTTCTCCACATTCCTGCCAACACTTGTTATTTGTGTTTTTTTGATGATAGCCATTCTGACAGGTGTGAGGTGATATCTCATTGCAGTTTTAATTTGCATTTCTCTGATGCTTAACAACGTTGAGCATATTTTCATGTGCCTCTTTTTCATGAACACTGTTTCATTGACCATCTGTACATCTTCTTTGGAAAAATGTTTCTTAAGGTCTTCTGTCCATTTTTTAATCGGGTTGTGTGTTTTTTTGATGTTGAGTTATAAATTTCCTAATTTTTAGCCAACTTTACATTCTGGGAATAATGCTAATTGCTCAAAACATATTTATCTTTTTAACGTACTCTTATTACATTTAATTTGTTGTAATGAGTTAGGATTTTTATATCTATATCTTATGTGAGTTTGAGCTATGGCTTCTTTTTTCCCCCAATATCCTGGTTTTAGTGTCACAGTTATGTAAACTTCCCATCTTTTACTGTGCCCTTAAACAGATTTTAAATAAAATAAGAATATAAGATGATAAAGTTTTGAGACATTAATGAACCTCTTGAAGGCTAAATCTAGAAAGTTAGATGAAAAGTAATGATAATAAAAGACTTACATTTCCTCTACTTGTCTCTTTTTGTTAGAACAGAATCTTTAAACATATCCACTGATTTTAAGACATCAGTTTCTTACGGCCTCATAGACACTGAACTAAAGTTGAAACATTGTCATTTTGGAAGTGTCAAAACCTTAGATTAGCAGAATACTTAAAAATTTATGTAAACTTATAAACTCAAATGGTACTCACAGTGATATAATAAAGAAAACACCAGTCACTGTCTTGACTGCCCCTCCTGTCCCAACCCTAAAGGCATCCACTTGATATATCTTCTGTCATTTGTCACCATGTTTCCAAATAATGAACATATACTACTCTCTCTTGTTTCGTCGATTTATGTATAATCCACTGTTTTCCTATTATGGTAGCTGAATATTTTAACTTTCAAACACGTTCTACTCTTTTCCCCATTCTCTAATATACCTTTTTTTTTAAAATCCATACTCATTTTTGTGTTAAATAAATCTTGCACACTGCTGAGCTGAGTGGCATACTCTTATTACATTTCCTTTCTTGCAAGATACTTTGATTTTCCTGTCTTTATTCATTGCCTATCTTTTCATTTGCTTCCTTTTCCCTGAACCTACTGCTAGGTCTTCCAATATCCCCCAATACCTCTGAAGAGGGCCCTTCCGTACAATTTCCCACACAGTCAAACCTGTTAGATAACCTCCTTTCCATGTCTCTCCTGTGGTCTACTCTGGTGTCCTCCTGGCCTGCAGCACAGCTCTCAACCTGGGAATTCCTTTACTGCTTTCCTGCCCTGGGTCCTCTGCTTCAGGTTTCCACAACTTCCTTTTTGATTTAGTCCCTCTTTTTGATGAAACATATATACCAGCAGCTTCCTGAGAAAGACCACTTGAGCGTAAAAAGTTTGGGACTTTGCATGTCTGAAACTATCTTTATCATGTCCTCAGGCTCGATTTGCCAGGGCATGACATTCTAAGTGGAAATTAATTTTGTGGGTATCATTCCTTTTCTTCTGGCTTCCAATGTTACTACTTATACATTATTTTCTTATCACTGTCATTATTTTCTTATTCACTATGTGTTGTGTGAGATTTTTTTTTTTCTCTCTGGAAACTTGTTGTTAGGATATTCTTGTTGTCTCTAGTGAGAGTGAGTAATATTGTGAATAACTACTGTGTGTCCAGAGACTATTCTTCCTGCTTTGTATGTGATTCAGCCATTTGATCCTCAAACAACTCTATGAGATTGTTGATAACTATAATTAGTCCCATTTGACAAAATAGAAACCCATGACACAGAGAGTTTAGGTGATTTTCCCAAGGACACACAGCTAGTAGTTGATGCACCCAGGATTTATATCCAGTTCAGTTCTGCAGTCCATGCTCCTAATCATTATTCTTAGCTTCTCCAGAAAGGTAAAAGTAACCAAAGGGATTTCCCACTAATGCAGAGTTTCAAGCAGTAGGTCCAAATAGTAGGGATCAACACCACACACAGTTTGGGTTCCTGACCGACTGATGCACAGGTCAACACTAATTATGAAACAGTTTCTCTCTGTCTACAGGACCTTGGACATTTCCTAACAGAAACCAGCCAGCAGTGCTTTTTTACAGCCAGCAGGCAGGGAGTTTCCAAAGGCAGGACAGGTATAATTTTCATCACAGTCTTATACCACTTATAGCCAAAGAGGAGACTTGCAGAGGGTGATTCATCTGTAAGGCTGACCCAGCACCACTCTTCTCTGTAGCGAGCACTCCTCTTAGTGACATCTTGGAGTGTCTTGTACCCAGATGCTGCCAAATGCTCATGCCTCTATCTTCTATGCTTAACTGCAGTCATAGGAACTTTCCTTCTCTTACTTCCTAGAATACCACTGGCACATGATCAATTCCATTGTGTGGTATTCTTTGTATTTTTTATTAATTTTATGTCTTCCCAGCTATACTGTGGGCAAAACTATCTTATATATCTTCTAACTCTTTATGGTGACAAAAAGATGACATATATATGAAAATGTATATGCACACACAAGTGTGTGTGTGTGTGTGTGTGTGTGTACATGCTGCTTAAAGGCTTTTTATCATAAAGGTAATATGTCTTCATGTTTAAAAATAATTGAAACAGTGCAAAAGAGTGGAAAATGAAAGTTAAATTTTCTCAATTTGTGTATATAGGAGCATATATATATATACATCTATATATTTTAACATAAATGGGATCATATTATAAACACAGTTCAAAAACTTGGCAATTTGTAGCTGCAAATTCTTCCCTTTTTAAACAGCTGATAGGATGAATGAATCAATTTTATTAACCAGTCATCTGTTGATGGGCATTTAAGTCCTGTCTAGGTTGGGATTTTTTGTTGTTTTTGTTTGCTAGTACAATCAGTGTTGCAATGAATGTTGTAAAAACATTTTAATCACTTATGCAAGTATATTTATCAATAAATTCATTGAAGTGGGACTTCTGGGTTAAAGAGTACATGCATTTAAAATTGTGATAAGTACAGCTACATTTATTTCCATGAAAGTTATGCCAAATTATACTACTATGAACAGTGTCTAAAAGGGTCTGTTTCCCCCCATCATATCCATTGCCAAATCATGGAGCTTTTCAATATTCCCTTATCTAACATGGAGGAAAATTTGCACATCTTTGCTATTTTAATTTCTCTAATAATGATTGAAATTGAGCAGATTTTTAGATATTTGTTGGCCTCTCTTTTGCAATGAACTGATTTTCATATCCTTTGCTCATTTTCTAGTGGGTTGTCCATTCATTTGTTGTTATGGTTTGGTTTTCTGTTTAATTTAATTTATGGTTTGTTTGTTGTTTTATTTTTTGGCATATTGATGAAATTAGTCCATTACCTGTTATGTGTGTTGCCAATATTTTCCCTGTTTTGTTATCTATCTATCAACCTAGTTTTTTGTCTTTTAACTTTGTTACTCTTGGGGTGTGTGTGGATGTGGGGATGTGTATGAATTAAGGCAGCTGAAAAGAGAAGAGGCTTGTTTAAAGCCCCTAAAAGCACAGAGAAGTGAAAAGGGTTAAGGAGCAGGAAAAGAAACAAGGGAACTTTCCCAGCTCTGTTGCGCATGTGCATTTTCTCCTTCCACAAGAGTCATAAGCCTTACTGGAACAGCCAGGAAGCAACCATTATCTAAACCTGAAACTCCTGTTGACATAGTTTTTAGAGAAAAAAAAGACAATAAAAATAATTTTTAAAAATATATTGTTAGATAAAAGGTAGCTTTCTCCTCAAAAAAAAAAAGATTAAGGGATATCCAGGATTGGATGACAAATTAATATGCAACTTGCCCATGCCAACTCTTCCAGCCAGCTTAATTCTCATCAGCCACTATAATTTATTAACAGTGAGGTGAGAAAAGACATGAATCAGCTTAATGTGATATAAGTAGGGCATTGCCATAGCAACAAGATGCAGTCTGTTTTCTACTATTTATGTATGGTTTATTTTCTCCAGAGCCTTTTGAGTTATTGCTTGAAACAAATGGAATGAGAAACATCTTGTTCTGAACACCTCCCCACACCGCCCCTCAGTGTGTATGTGTATATAAAGCCACATACTTTTTTAATGAGAGAAAAAACAAAAACACTTGAAATTTTTTTTAAAAATTGTTTTTAGCACAAAAAGCTAACTACATAGTTTCCAACCCAGTGTGATTTTTAAGACTCAAATTTTTTTTTACTTTCACCTCTGAGACATGTGATTCCTCACTGAAACCTCTGGGAGAAAACCCAAAACACATGCTGGAAGCAAACCTAAGGCTAATATTGCTTCTCAAAGGAAACATTCACATTCTCTACCCAGACTTCATAACTGGCTGGAACCAACTCCCCACTCCTAAAAGGAGTGAGCATTCTAGGTCTGGTGACAATTTGTTATTTCACTTGATCTGAAAAATTCAGAAGAAGAGTCCAGTCCAGGGAGGAAGTCAAGGCCAAGTCTGTGAGCCTGTCGGCCTGTGGAGGACAACGTGGAACCTTAAAAAAATCTTACCAGCCAGTAAGCAGCCCCATCCTTGCCTGAAGTACCCTGTATGGACTAGACATTTTATGAAGGGTGCCCATAATTTTCCCCATTGTCCACTTTTTCTTGAAGGTATAGAATTTAGAGTTTTTAGATCAAAGATGGACTGGTGGTCATCTCCAGGCCATAGAAAACATCTGGGTTTCAGTTATTGTGAATAAAGATCTATGAATATTCGTATACATCTCTGTTGATGAGCACGCACAGTTGAATAGAGTTGAATTGCTGAGTCATAAGGGAGGTTTAAGTTTAGTAGTTACTGTCAATGTTCCCAAAATGACTGAGCCCATTTACACTCTAAATACATCCTTGGCAACACTTGGTATGGTTAGTCTTTTGTTTTTAATTGAAGTATAGTTAATTTACAATGTTGTGTTAGCTTAAGGTGTACAGAAAAGTGATTTATATAGATATAGATATATATTCTTTTTCAGATTATTTTTAATTACAGGCTATTATAAGTTATTGAACATAGTTCCCTGTGCTATATAGTAGGTCCTTGTTGTTCATCTATTTTATGTATAGTAGTGTGTATCTGTTAATCCCAAACTCTTTTTTCTTTTTTAACAGTAATAACTTTATTTATTTATTTGTTTGTTTATTTATTTATGGCTGTGTTAGGTCTTCATTGCTGCACACGGGTTTTCTCTAGTTGCAGCTAGTGGGAGCTATTCTTGGTTGTGGTGCGCGGGCTTCTCATTGTGGTGGCTTCTCTTGCTGTGGAGCATGGGCTCTAGGTGCATGAGCTTCAGTAGTTGTGGCGCACGGGCCCAGTAGTTGTGGCAGGCAGGCCCAGTAGTTGTGGTTCACGGGCTCCAGAGCACAGGCTTAGTAGTTGTGGCTCATTGGCTTAGTTGCTCCACGGCATGTGGGATCTTCCTGGACCAGGGCTCGAACTCGTGTCCCCTGCATTGGCAGGCATATTTTTAACCACTTCAGCACCAGGGAAGGCCCCCAAACTCTTAATTTACCCTCACTTTTCCCTTTTGTAACCATAAGTTTGTTTTCTATGTCTGTGATTCTATTTCTGTTTTGTAGAAAATTTCATTTGTATCATTTTTAAGATTCCACATTTAAGTGATATCATATGATATTTATCTTTCTCTGTCTGACGTACTTCACTTAGTATGATAATCTCTAGGTCCATCCCTGTTGCTGCAAATGGCATTATTTCATTCCTTTTGTTGGCTGATTAACATTCCATTGTATATATATATACACCGTATCTTCTTTATCCATTCATCTGTTGATGGACACTTAGCTTGCTTCCATGTCTTGGCTATTGTAAATAGTGCTGCAGTGAACATTGAGGTGCATGTATCTTTTCAAATTAGAGTTTTATCTGTTCTGGATATATACCCAAGAGTGGCATTGTTGGATCATATGATAGCTCTATTTTTAGTTTAGTTTAGTTTCTTTTTTTTTTGCAGGGAGGGGAGGAGAAGGAAGGATTTATTATTACTTGCAGCAAGTAAGGAGAACACTAGGGATTTTCCCAAAGCGGTGTCTCCCTGAAAAGCAAAATTGGGGACGTTTTAAGCTAACGGTACATGCATATTCATGAGGGTGCTTGAGCAGAGGAGAATTCAGCATAGAATTGGGGCAAAGGTCGACAGAGTCCAAGCCTTAGTTGATTGAAGTCAGGAGGGTCAACATCATCATTCTGTCCTCCACCTGGGTGGGAGCCTTAGTTCTTGAAGGTTTATGGCCGACCTCACAGCATTTCATCACACATGCAGGGTAAGGAGTCTACAGCAGAGTTCTGGAGGTCAGAGTCCAAAATGGGTTTGGCACAATGAAAGTCGAAGGCTTGTTCTTTTGGAGGTTCTAGGGGAGAGTCCATTTCAGAGCCTTTTCCAGCTTCTAGAGGTTTACCACATTCCTTGGTTCCTGACCTTGCATCGCTCCAGCCTCCACTTGCATCCTCACATCTTCTTCCTCTATTTTTAGTTTTGTAAGAAACCTCCATACTATTCTCCATAGTGGCTGCACCAACTGACATTCCCACCAACAGTATAGGAGGGTTCCTTTCTCTCCACACCCTCTCCAGCATTTATTAATTGTAGACTTTTTGATGATGGCCATTCTGACGGGTGTGAGGTGATACCTCATCGTAGTTCTGAGCTGCATTTCTCTAATAATTAGCAATGTTGAGCATGTGCTTGTTGTGCTTTTCATGTGCTTGTTGGCCATCTGTGTGTCTTCTTTTAAATTTTAGCCTATTTGCATAATCCTGGTGACTAACGATATTAAGCACTTTTCAGGTGTTGGGCCTGGCACTTGGAGCATTATGAGATCTGTACCTCCCCAGAAAGTATCCCCATGCCTAAGGGACTGAAACATTAAATAACAACTAAAAAAACACAATGACAGATGGAAAGAGAGACCACAGAAGCAAGAAAAAACACGTTTCCTGCTTTTTAAACAAAGGGGCCTGTATTTTCATTTTGCACTGGGCCCCGCAAATTATGAGCCTGGACCCCACCCTCAGCCTGCTGAATCCACATCTTCAGGGTAGGGGCTGGAATCCTGCTTCCACTGCCTCTAGGTTAGTTGAGGTCATTCTCCCTCTGCATCTTGGTCATCTAATTCCAGCGTTGCCTTCATTCTCCCCACCAACCTCAAACCACTCTCTGCTTTACAGCCAGAATGATCTCTCTAAAACAAAAATGGGATGCACTATTCCTTGCTTCCCATGTCCCCATTTTCCTAGGGTTAAATCCTAGACTCTAACACCGTTTACAAGGCCCTGCGTGACTTGCCCCTTGCTTGCTCTGCAGCCTCGGCTCTCTCCATTCTCAGCCTCCAATCATAGGAAACTACTTTCAGTTCCTCCAAAGTACACACTCTCTCAGTCTTTGGTGCCTTTGCACGGGCTGCTCCCATTGTCCCATCATTCTTCTTCGTAAGACCTCCCTACCCGCTTCTTAGTGTGGTTAACTCTAACTCATCATTCAGGTGTCAGGTTTAAAGTCTCTTCTGTGGAAGCCTTCCTAGACCCTCACCCCCTATTTGTTCCATAATGCTGTCATGCTGCGTTATAATTGCCTATTTACCTACTTAACCTCTCCCATTAGATAATAAGCTTTATGAAGGCCTGTACCCTTACCTTCTATCATAGTGCCTGGCACATAGTAGGGATTTTGTTGTTTGCTGAATGAACAAATGAATATTGGAGCACTTCAAGTTCCTTAATATAGAAGGCAAGTTAGGGATGGGGGAGGGGAAATGAGACTGAAGAATGAGCAGAGCCCAGATATGGAGGAGATCATATTTCAGGAAAAAGTTTGATTTTGGTTGTGTCAGTGAGAAGAAGACTGACAAATTTTACTCCCTGAATTCACATTCCTCAAGATGGACTGTCACTCCATCTCCCTGTTCCACATCACCTCTGTACTTTGGCTTCTGCTGATCTCCTGTCTAAAAGTCCATTCCTTGTTTCAATCACATCTCACCTGGTCTCTGAAACTTTCGCTGACTCTCCAGACTCTTCTTTTCTCCCTAAGATTCTACAACATTCCAAGCCAGCACTACACAATCTGTTACTTGGTTGCGTTCCGCCTGCCATCATTTACTGTGTGTCACGTTGTCCTCTGAAAAACAGGATATAGGGGAGAGTGACTATAAGCAAATAAAAGAGGAGATTAAAATAAACATTGCAAAGTGTGTCCAAATGAATATTATCCCTCCAAATAATCCTCATGTGAAATCATTTTGGAACTCATCTTTGGGAATGGGCGTCAAATCCATTTTATGCACTGTAAAAGAAATAGAATTGTTCTTTATTGTGACCCTGAATTTTTGGCCCCAAATAATATTTACTTAGCTTGTTCATCCACCTTATTTTTCAGACTTGACTCCAAATGACTTTTATATGTAACTGTAAATGTTCAATCAGAAAAGCAGAGGCACTATGAGTGATACAGAACAAGGGATTTATTTTATGGATTAGACTTTACACAGTTGTGGGAGCTGGTGAAGATGCATGTTGACACTGCATCTGGAATGGGTCTGAGGTCTCTTTATATCATCAGCTGGGAATAAAATATAATATGAAGAGTGGGAGAAAGAAGACAAACAGGACTCCACATGGGTCTGTCACTACCACCATCACTGATTATGAGCATGACCCACAGAAGAAGCTTTGCCCCAGAGCTGCACCTGTGTCAGGTATCTGACCCTGGAGTCAGAGAAGCTGGAGCAGGCAATGCAGTGGCAGCTCCTTTGAGCCTTGCTGCAGCACCAGGCCCACAAGGGGAGGCCCCTGGATCAACAACAGTGTGTGCAAGCTGCAGTGACACCTTATACCCTACACCAACCTGCAAATTCTCTCACGACCAACCCTAAGCCAGCTGTGTACATGGAAGGGTGTTCTGGGAAATGTAGTTCATCTGACTACGTTGCTGACGCACAATATCAGCACAGTTATAAAACTCAAGCTTGACCCGCCAAGGGATGGTTTGCCACCATTGAAAGCAGTCAAAAGCAAATGCCAGTATATGAGTTCCCCAAAGTGCTAGACACAAGGGCAGAATCTTTGGAATGAGTGGCAAATGCTTCCAAGAAGTTCAGATTGACTTCTTTAAAAAAGGACAAATGTTCACTTGGGTGTGTAACATTTTAATGTCTTTATGGGGGTTGCAGGGAGTGGGGGGAAGACTAGTCATATTATTTTATAACCACTCCTTCTATTTTCATCATTTTCCCCTCTGGCTCTCAAGTTTACAGATCTTTTTGTTTTTGCTGTTGTTGGTTATATTTTACTTCAACTAAGTATTATGGCTGATTCATAAGTTGTTCAAAAGTAATACAAAGGAATGAGTAAATCCTGGGAAAGTATCCCAGAGCTGGCTAATAACTTCTCCCTTCCCAAGGTGGGTGTTCTTGCTACTTTCTCTTATCATGATATACTCCCTAACTGTAGAGTTTAGAATCCATTTTTTCTCTCGAATTTTGGTCCTCTGGCATTTCACCACTTCCATGACATCTGTGCAAGTCCTTTCTTGTTATATGGCCCATATCAGCTTCTGTGTTTTAGGTCTTTCTAAAGGCTTTCTCCTTTAACACTGACAATGTGATACGGATGATCTTATTCTTGTCACCCTAGGCAAACCCAGAAGCCAGCAAAAATGGTCTATGGGTATAAAAAACCTAAATAACAAATGGTGTGGTTAATAAATTACATTTCTGTCAGCCTGATCTCAGTTTCCTTTTTTATTTCTTAAACAAAGCCTAGAGGCTTATGATCCCTAGTGTATCCACCGCCCTGACATTGCTTCTAAGTTTTAAAAACCGTGTTAAATACACAAACACAAAATTTACTATCCTCACTATTTTTGGGTGTACAGTTCAGTAGCGTTAAGTACATTTACAGTGGTGTGCAATCAATATCCAGAACTCTTTTCATCTTGCAAAACTGAAACTCTGTACCCATTAAACAACTCACTTGCCCCTCTTTCTAGCCTCTAGCAATGATCATTCTTTCTGTCTCTTTGAATTTGGCAACTCTAAGTACCTCATATAAGTGGAATCCTAGAGTATTTGTCTTCCTGTGACTGATTTATTTCACTTAGTATAATGTCCTTAAAGTTTATGCATGTTGTAGCATGTGTTAGAATTTCCTTCCTTTTTAATAATAATACTGAATACTGAATAACACTCCATTGCATATATATACAACATTTTGTTTATCCATTCATCCATCAATGGACAATTGAGTTGCTTCCACCTTTTTGCTATTGTGAATAATGCTGCTATGAACATGGGTGTACAAATATTTCTTTGAGACCTTGCTTTCAATTTTGGGGGGTATATACCTAGAAGTGTAACTGTTGGATCATATGGTAATTTTATTTTTAATTTCTTGAGGAACTTCCATACTGCTTTCCATAGCAGTTGCACTATTTTACATTCTCACCAACAGTGCACAAGGGTTCCAATTTCTTCACAACCTCACCAACACTTGTTATTTTCTGTGTTCTTTTTTTTTTTTAATAGTAACCATCCTAGTGGGTGTGAGGTGATATCTCATTACGGTTTTGATTTGCATTTCCTTAATAATTAATGATGTCGAATGTCTTTTCATGCTTGCTGTCCATTTGTATATCTTCCTTAGAGAAATGTCAATAGCTCATTTCTTTTTATCACTGGATAATATTCCATTGTATTGATGTACTACATACAGTTTATTTATCCATTCATATATTAAAGGACATCTTGCTTTCAAGTTTTGGCTATTATGAATAATGCCTCCATAACAATTGTGTGCAAGTTTTGCATGGACATAAGTTTTCAACTCATTTTGGTAAATTTCAAGGAGCATGACTGCTGAATCATATGGTGAGAGTATGTTTAGTTTTACCCTATCTTCCAAAGTGCCTGTACCATTTTGCATTCCTACCAGCAATGAATGAGAGTTCTTGTGGCTCTACATTCTTGTCAGCATTTGATGTCAAAGAATAGAAGAGGGAGTAGATAGAAGACAAGATTATACCCACCCCTTCCTCTGGAGCTCCCACTGCTGCACTGAGATATGTGTTTCTATGTCTCTCTTGAGGCCAACCTACTTATTCATCTTTGTATAGTAAGAAGTATAGGGTCTGGCAGAGAGTAGGTGCTCACTATTTGTGGAATAAATAAGTAAAACAGTCCCAAGTGATATTACCAGTTTCTGGAGAAATCTCTGTGGCAGTGATTCTTAACCTTGTCTGCACATTGGAACCACTAGGGAAACCGCAGGAAAATGCAGAAGCCTAGGTCTCACTCTCAGAATTTCTAATTTGGATGTTCTTGGGTAAGGCCTGGACATGAGGATTTTTTAAATACTGCCAGGTGACGGTAATACAGGTATCCCCCAATTTTTGAAAGTTCCCTTTCCACCACATCACTTTTACAAAAGACTATGTTAGTACCTGTTTTTGCTAAAAACAACAACAAAAATCCAGGGAGGATTTTCGCTTTTACAGAAAATGGTGAAAAGCTAAAATAATGTCAAGCATTTGTTTTGCAGGGAGCAGTTAAAGAGGCAGAGTTTCACCCCAAGCAGTGAGAGTGGCACGATCAAGCCCCCTCTCCGAGAACCGTACTCAGCGTCTCAGCATCAAGCTGCCAGAGCTCTGAACTGTGTCTGTGAGTATCTGTGCGTTATCTTGATTTATTTAGTGCATCCGCAAGCAAGATGCATCCTAAGGTAATTGCTTTTTTGATTTACACCATCTTGGCTTCAAATGGTTTCATAGGAACGTTCTACTTCCCGAAAGCAGGGGAAACCTGCTTTCCAATATACAGTCCAGACTAAGAACCACTCGAGGGAGCATAAGAATCACTTGGAGGGCTTGTTAAAACACAGATTGCTGGGCTTCACCCCCGGAGTGTCTGATTCAGTAGGTTTGGGGCCCAGGAATTTGCATTTTTAACCAGCTCCCAGGTGATGCTGATGTTGCTGGCCCAGAATAGAATAGACTACAGAGAGATATCTCATTCAGCTGTGAACAACCCACTCTTCCTTTCTCTTATTAACTTCATAATTGGTCCCAGGGATGGACTTATGAGTAGTGTACTCTTACTAGATATTTTAAATATTTTAATATATACCCTTATACTTCCCCCAAAAGAATTTGCAGTGGTAGTATGATTTGAAGAGAAATCGAAAAAGTTCTCTGGTAATTACTAATTCATTTTTTTGGCAATTAAACGCTTATCAAGGCCTTTATCACAAATATTACATATAATGCAGATTTCCTCCTTGGAGGAAATAGAACCCTGGGCTCAGCGGGGAGAAAGAAGATACTGAAGGCAGACTAGGATGGGGACATGCAAAAGTACTGACTTAATATCCACCGGGAACTGCCTGGGTTTTGACCCTCGGGGTTTTGATTCCTGACAGCCCAGGAATCCTGTCTTCAGTCACTGGCTGTTCTGTTCCTTATCTCCACTTGTCCCCACCCCAGCACGAATCATACCCTAACCTCCCAGACTGCCTAAGTACTGCAACCTCTTCTGTTCTCCTGTTGAAGTTCCTCTTTGATCAACACTTTTTGCCTCTCTGGGTTTCAGCGGTGTCATCTGTCAAGTGGGGAAAGGAGGATGAGGGAACAACACAAAGAGGCCAACTTGGATATTTGGTCACTGTGATTTCTACACTAATTCCCTAGCTTTGGGGCAGAGTAGCACAAAGGCTGGCAAGCCTCAGCTTCGCTCTGGAATACCCAGCCTCGGAAAGAGAGTGAAGGGAAGTGAGTTGGCTCTTCCTTATTTGCCTTATGGGGTCAACCCGGTGTAGAGAAAAGAGACCTGGACTGAGAATTAGGCGTCCTAGGTATCACCTGAAAACAAACCAACAAACAAAAAAAAACGCACAACCTAAAAGTTGAGTGTTTTATTCTGGGACCTTACAGAGGACTATAGCCTGGGAGACAGCTTCTCAGATAGCTCTGAGGACTGTTCCAAAAAGGTAAGAAAGGAGCCAGCTTATGTAGGAGTTTTGCTGAAAACATGTAGTCAAATATCAAAAGATTGCTGCTAGTCATAAAAAAACAGACTTCTCAAGTTAATGACTTCAGTGCTTTTCTATGTATGGAAAGGTGCAAGAGTCTGGGCTCATTGAAATTATTCCTTTGAAAGGCATCTTAACTATCTAGGGCTAGTATCCTGTTTTTCTCCATCCTGAATTCCCCTCAGGTGCACCGTCAGGGGCGGCTACAGTGGCTGATGGCTTGATGGTGTGGTCCCAGTTCTACTTTCCACCTTCTATGAGATTTGGGGCAGTCATTTCACCTTTATGGGCCTTCTTGTTCCCTCATTTGTTAAATAGAGTTAGCTACGGCATGGGCGTGTTTAGAGGATCAAATGGGAGATTGGAAGTGAAAGCACATGGTGCTTATCAAAGTATATATTTTATATTGGGGCCCAGGAGCCCACTGTCCTTCCAGAATATTGTAACTGAGAAGGGGCACCCCAGTACTTGTATCTTCACCCCATTCTATAAACATCATCAAACACGGTAGAACATACCCAAATAAACCAGAATGCATTTGTGTTCATAAAGAAAGATATGGCAGAAGCTCAGTTGGAAATCCAATCCAGGTTGGTTCCAGAAACACACATTTTATACCAAATTTTGCATCTGTGATTTCCCTACTCCTCATACACATCCCACCTTTCAGCTCAGTCCCTGGGCTATATTCTTTTTCTCTAGCTCATAATCCCCAAACTCAAGGGAAAATATCCTTGCTGGGCTCTGACTCTCAAAAGGAAGAGAGATTGCCAGTGGCTTAGAAAGGACAATGCTGCTAGCCCCTGAACAGACCCCGGCACCTTCTAAAGGAGAAATCTCTTGTAAGCTGTGCTGTTCCATGAGCAGTGGGCCTTGGCCAAACCAGAACTGAGGAACTCTCCTCCCTTCATTGAACATTTAGAACTGTATTTTAGGTTGTTTTGTTCGTTTTATAATAAGTATGCATGACTTTAGTAAGCAGAGGAACCAAGGATTTTTATTTAACTATAAAAATACTTTATTATTGGTAGAACATTGGTCAGAATTGTTACTGTATTCTGTTTTTGTTGATTGTTGTTTTGAAGTATACATATATAATAGGGACGATATTTTGAGAGTACTAAACCAATGTTATTTTCATCCTCTGTAACTCATAGATCCTAGAGTTACTGAGGCTCCCATATCAACCCAGACCAGAATAGAGAAGATACTCCTTTAGCTGTTATCCATGAGGCCTGGTGTCCCACAGGATAGGAGGCTATGGTGAGGATTGTTCATTCTGAAGATGGACATGTGTGGAAAAGGAGAGACAGTAGATCCAGAGGGAGATAGAGATGGTCAAATGCCAATGCCGGGGTTCTAGGCCCTCCTTCCTGGCTGAACCTCAAGGTGAGGAGACTGTAGAGACATCTGGCTGGCCATCAGGGAGCCCAGGTTAATTGGCTTTGGTGACTCCATCCTCAGGGCATGATCTGGAGAGGCTGCAGGCCTCTAGGAGCCCAGACTTTAGCTTCTCTATATCCAACCTGGAAAGAATGATGGTGTGGTCTCAGAGAAGGCAGGAGAGCAGAGGCAGTTCTCTATAGCCTGTGTGTGGCATACAGAGAATCTAGGAATTCCCAACTGCCTTAGTAAGGTAACACAAAGGGGCTTAGGCCTGATGGAATAGCCAATCTGGAGTAAGGATGAAAAAAACGCCAGTATGTAGATGCTTTTTTAAATCAGAAGGAATGTGTCTGAGAACTCAGGCTCCAGGTATGTGTGCCAGTGAGAAACAAAAGATTGGATGAGGCCAGTCCAGAGGCCAGGCTAGGAAGCAGGAAACATGTGGATCTGAGTCCTCCTCTCTCCTGGTGCTGTGAGGTCATATAATCTCCCACTTACCCCAAATGTCTTTTAAAAAGGAGTGGGAGAGGAAATGGAGAGAACTGAGCATTTTTGCAAACTCTGGATCATTCAAAAGAGATTATTTAAATGGAACAAATGGAGATACGGATGATTTGAAACTTTTCCATCTCTCACTACTCATGGGCTGGGAATTTGAGGGGGAAATTAGATCAGTTATGGAAAGATAAAGAAGTTTTATTTCCTTTGTACAACTTAGTAGTGCAATGTGTAAAACTCCAGTGCTGCTCCACATATGTTCTGTTAGTTAGATGATATCGTTTACCCCTTGGTTTTGCGTGCTTTCTTGATTTGCACAATATTTAGTCCTAGAGTCCTTGAAAAACAATCTACACACACGTAGTAACATCATAGCCCAGTTACTGCCGTGACCACAGCCCTGATTCTGAGTCACCAGACTCCACACCTTGTCTGAGGTCACCCTGGGTTCTAAAGGCACCTGGAACACCTCTGTGAGCAATCATTAAAATATTTTGCCTACTTTCATCATCCCAGCTTTATATCCTTCCAGAAGAAATGCCCAAGAATTGTGTTATAGTCCCCAATTTTAAAAAGTAGTTTTCAGAGTGTTTTATTTGTGTTATGTCATATTGTCCCAGCAACTCTGTGAGTCAGATGGAAGAAATGGTAGTAGTTCCATTTTACAGTAAAAAAATCAATTCCCAGAAGCTTAAGTGTTATCAGTCAGGGCCCAGTCATGAAAACAGAAAGCATATTAGGTCCTTCAAGAGAGAGAATTCATTATAGGGGACTGGTTGCAGGCATTTGTGTACTCAAACTGTTCACACCAGCTTGTGAAATTCAGCGATGCCATCTTGATAGTTGAAAATTATACATGGTGAATGATCTATATTACAAAAATCGTATATATTACAAATCAGGTTTCTTTTTGTTTTCCTGGAGAGCTGGTTATTAAATATTTACCAGCACATCACTGGTTATAGGTATTGGAGGACTGGGAAAAAAGGGAACATTGATGTAACAGAGATAGTAACTGGAGAAAGCAGTTACCATCTCAGGACCAGAAAACGAAGGAAAGAGGTTGGGTTACGAAAACCTAGGAGGTCAGAGGAGGGCCCCCCAGAGCCTGGGCTCAGACTGCAGAGGGGTGGCTGCCCCCTGATGCTGATACACCTGAGGGGCACAATGATACTGCATAGGGGTGCTGAAGGAGCATGGAGGCCACAACCTACCACTGATGCTGGGGTGAATCTGATAGGGATAGCAAGACAGCAGAAAGGAGTGCGTCCTTCCTCCTCCTCCTGCCTTGAGTCTCCCTCAAGTGCCCCTATTGGCAGAGCTTAACAGAGAGCAGCGGCAAAGGAGAAATGTGGTTTGCAGAATCCCCAGCCGCAGTGTTTAAAGCCACATACAGAAGATGGGTGGGGGTGAGAGACAATAGCTTAAAAACTAGCACATTAAGGGACTTGCCAAAGGTCACATAGTAAGTGTCATCTGCCTTGTTCCCTTGATATTTCAGGGCCTAGGCAAGTCCCTGGTATATAATATGCACTCAGTAAACAATTGTGGAAGGAAGGAAAGAAGGCAGGCCAGAATGGCCCAGCACACAAAGGCGAGAAGAGTCCAAAATATCCTTGGTCTCCACTCCCCCACCCCCAGTGTAAGCACAATCACAGCATGGAGTATGTCTTTATACTTGACCCGGTTGTCTCCCAGTGCTGCTGTGGGAGCTGCCTAAGGAGGTACTACAGCCTGGTGCTTTGGAGAAATGATATGGCTTCAAATCCCAGACCAACTATTTAAGAGTTGTGTGGCTTTGGGCAAATTACTCAGCATCTCTAAGCCTTGGTTTCCTCCTCTATAAAATGGAGAGAATAATAGCGTGTAAGGCTTAAACAAGGTAACAATTGTTTGTGGCACATGTTCAATCAGCGCTCACTGTTACTCCCACCCTACGCCCCAGAAGGGTGATCAGATAAATGGCCAACTGAGGCCAGGCTGGGGCCAGTGATCCCGTCGTTGTTCTGGGCTTCCCCTCCCTGCTCCCCAGTGCTGGCCAAGACCCGGGCTGGAGGAGCAGGGATCTGCCCAGGGCTGCTACAGTCAGGCCAAGGGTTGCAAGATGGAGGCCAGGCTGGCCAGACCCAGGCTCGGCAGCCCCGGAGGCTCCCATACACGGCGCTGGGAACCTCACTGCGACTTGGAGATGGGAATCTGTGTGTTTCCTAACAGCTCTATGTTTCAAAGCAAGTTTACTCCTGACAGAGACAAACGCGGGTGTGGCGGTTCCTTGCATTCAAAACGAAACAGAAGAAAACAAAGAGAACCCCCGCCCCCAAGCCCCGGAAGGCCTGCAGACCTTTTCCCAGGCAAAATGTGCAGCGAAAAGAGGAGGGAGCGCCTTTATGGCTGCTGCCCAGATTTAAAGCCTAGGAGCGCAGCCCTCTCGGGGGCTCAACTACGGGGTCCCGCGCCTCAAAGGCACCGCGGCCCCAAAGGCGGGGCGGGTGAGGCTTGTCCCGCTCAACGCCGGTCCGAGCCGCTCTCCCAACCGGGTCCTGGGCCGCGAAGGGCGGGAGCACCGCCGGGCTGAACGAGCCCTGCCCCGGGAAGCACCCGCTCCCCCTGCCGGAATCCCGGGAATGTCGCCGGTACGGGAAGCATCTGGACGGCCTCTAGGCAGAGGGAGGGGTCAAACCTGGAATTTCTCGGGTGCTTTTGCACAAATTCCCCTCAGGCTTTTCAGCCCCGTGAAGTTGAAGCCCACGAGTGTGAGAAGGAAGTCGCCTGCTTCTTCTCGGGGCCGACTTTGTCGCGGCAAAGGCTCCCAATCCCCGCTCTACAAGCACCCAAACGCTTGGACACCCTTCCCGGCTCGAAAGATCCCTTCTTTGTGTCTGAGAGAGGAAAGCCTTCCCCGCCCGGAAACCCACAGGGCCAGCCCGGGCAGGTGTTTCCAGCTGGATTGTCGCCATCTTGTGGCAGGATTGGGTGGCCACACTGGCGCATCGGCCAGACCATCCTGTCTACGACTTTTTAAGGTCCCAGAAGTACCTTTCCTTCTTTCCCCCAACCAGCTAGGAATAGAAGAATTTAAATCATGTTCCCTGGGCACAGGAGTTGAACTATGAGGCGTCTGTCCCCTCCTCGCTCAACTGCACGAACGGTGTCTTCCTAAAGGCAGCCAAGCGTTAGCTGGAGGGACCAGCCTTACTGAGGGGCTCCGCCTCCTCAGGCACAAGAACCCACCTGAACGAGGTGCCCATCCCCCACCAATTTCCCACGATACAAACTAATGATTAAGAAGGCAGAGTCCTGTTCCTACTGCTTAGTAATGTTATTCTGCTTGATGAGTATTATTAAAGGACCGCTGTTATTAAAGACTCCCTGTTATTATTGTTATTATTATTATTTAGCACGTAAAATGTATTCTGTAGTTTCAAAACACTCCGGCTGTTATCTCCTTGGGCTTTCCAAACACTTCAGAGAGGCAGGCAGGTGACAACTTCATTTTATATAATAGGGAAACTGAGACACTGTAATTAGTAACAAGTTCATGGATTGATGAGTCAACAGTAGTCGTTTCTTCCTGGATGATTTCTGTCTTAACTCTGAAGTGTCATAGATGCCAGTAGATGATAAATAGACACCCCAACTTGGGAGACTAGTTTCTCTCACCCACTTTTATGACCCATTGTAAATACATTAGAAACCCAGTCCCAGAAGTTTTAAAACTTATGAGTCATGTGTTCATTGCATTGAACATATGGGTGATCTTAATTGCATTTTATTTTATTTTTACAAGTCAAACACAACCCATTAAAGTAAAAAAGCAAGGATGTTACAATCAGTAGACCAGATGTACCTTGATCTGGAGGATAAATTGGTTTTCAAGCCATTCATTCATTATGAAAATACCCCATTCATTAGACATAACAAGCATAAAAAAGACCAATAAAAAACTGACCATCTTATTTTAAAGTCTATTATCTTCTTAGAGACAAGAAAAACTCTTTTCTGCTTTCAGACTTTCTTCTTTTCAAAAAAGTTTTCAGTCTTATGAGTAGGTGCACTCATATTACCAGAGGGCCTTAAGTTTCTTCAATAACTTTTTTCTTTCCAAAAGCAACAACAAAATTAATTGCTTTGCTCTGCTCATAGAAAGTGGTCATATAATGCACTCCCCTTCTCCCTCTTCATCCCTCCTCCCCCCCAAAAGAAATATATCCTGTCATTCTGGAAGTCTCCAGTGGAAAGCCTTGGGCTTGAATTTGAAGCTGGGTCAGGGATGAAGCAAAGGAGGGTTTGAGAGGCTTGTCCTATCCCCAGTTGCTGAGTTAGCTTAGCCCCCAGCAAAGCTATAAAGTTGAGGAAGTTTGTCCTTGGAGGCTTCTCATCCAACCTTTAGTGTTCTGTTTTTACACAGTTCTCACCCAAAATAATAAATTTCTAAATGTACATGTTTAAAGAAGTTAAAGGAGTTGTTTTCTGGTTTGGGGGGGAGTCAGGCTAGACTTCTTAACCTTCCCTTACATTCATTCAACTCATTCATTCACTCAGAAGGGATGTATTTATAAATTGCATTAATAAATAGCTACTCTTGATGGGCCTATGATAAGCAAGGCACTCAAATTCATTATTCTTATGCAGCAGTCCTTTAAAGGAGATTCTCATTATCCCCACTTTACAGGTGAGAAAACTAAAGTTTAAAAGAAAAATCTCAAAAAACCTGCTTATAGTCACACAGCTAGAGGGACAGCTGGGATAGGAACATAAAGTTGCAACTTCTGTGCACTCAGAAATATGAAGCTCCCTTCACCCTCTGGATTCCTTCAGGTAGGAAAACAAGACTCAGGAGTGTGATGGGTAAAGAGGAAATGAATTGAAAAATAATAGAGTGACAAAACATTCCAGGCCAGCCTCATCCTTTTGTCTCTGTCTTAGGCCAGCTGCACACGGTGGAATAGGGTGATGGGTTGATGGAGAAGCACATGACTCTCCAAACTTTTTCAGACTCCTTCAACTTCCAGCCAATGGGGAAGAGGGTTCTCCAAGGAAATCCCCCCAGCCTTCACCGGGTATGAAGAAGGTCCAAAGCCCTAGGCAGTCCTAGTTAGAAAACAAATATGTAGGTGTTTACTAATGTGGCAAATGGGAATTTTTCCAGGCAGTACAGTATACACTGAATAAGGAAAGGGTAACATAACAATGGGGGAGGTGATTTCCACTTAATTGTGAGATTTAAGAAATTGATAGGAAATTGACAGGCATTGTGGAACAGTGTTTGAGAGCACTTCTCTGGAACCAGACTGACTGTATTGAAATCCCAGCTCCATCACTTATTAGCTGTATGACCTTGGGCCAGTAATTTGGCCTATCTGTGCCTCAGTTTCTTCATCTGTAAAATAGGAGTGATTATAGTACCTGCCTCATAAGGTTGATGTGAAGATTATATGAGTTAATATATGTGCTTAGAGCAGTGTCTGGTCCATGGTAAATGCAATGCAAATATTCGTATTTATTATCATTATGGTGGAGAGAAACTTTTCAGTCAAACTTATCTGGGCTCCTATCCCTGCTAGGTAGTCCTGGATAAGTTACCCAACCTCATTGAGCTTCAGTGTTCTCATCTATAAAATAGGGTAATAACACCTATGTAGGCAGGGGCATTGTAAGGAGTGAGATAACATGCATGAAAATACCACAGTATTGGTCACATAGTAGTAGCTCAATAAATTCCCCTTTCCTTCCTTTCTTTAATTTAATATTAATGAACTTTTTGGGGTGTGTTTAGTGGTAGCAAAATAATAGTAAAAATGAAAATATATGTAAACTATAAATATATCTCATAATTAAACTATATAAATTAAGGTATCTTTTATGTTAAAAAGAGAACTCTGGGGACTTCCCTGGTGGTCCAGTGGTTGAGAATCCATCTTGCAATGCAGGGGATGCTGGTTCCATCCCTGGTTGGGGAACTAAGATCCCACGTGCCACGGGACAACTAAGCCCGTGGGCCACAACTACTGAGCCCACGCACTCTGGAGCCCACGGGAAGCCCGATCACCACAGCTAGAGGGAAGCCCTCGCGCTGCAATGAAGGATCCCACATGCCCCGACTAAAACCCAAAGCAGCCAATAAATAAATAAAGCTTAAAAAAAATAAAGAGAACTCTGTGGCTGTAGGGATGTCATAGCACCCAGACATAAAATGGCAGCCAAGCAGGCCTGTTCCTTGGGAAAACTGTGGGGCATGTCAACAGCAAGCCTATCCCCCTCTTTCTGTGCAGTGTTTTGGTGGGGTTCAACCCTGCCTTCCTCTTCAGACTTGGAGGCAGGATCTTTGGGAGGAGCAGGGGATGGGGTGAGGAAAGTGACTTGGAATGACTCACCCAGGGGTCACCATGCTCACCATTGCTTCAGCCCCTTTCCTTTTTCCTTGAAGTCGAGGTCTGAGGGACTGCAGCAGGGCTGAGGTGGAGGGAGAGGCTCAGGGTGGGCTTCTGGCACTCTACGACACCCTGGACCAGGTAGGGGTCCAGAGCACCCTTGCTCCTTGCTCCTCAAAGGGTGGCATCAGGAACATCCAGGGTCCTGTTAGAAATGCAGAATCTCAGGTCCCACTCAAGACCTACTGAATCAGAATATTGTTTTAACAAGATTCTCGGGAGGTTTAGATGCACATCACAGTTTGGGAAGCACTGAGGTAGAGCCCATGAAGCCCACAGTAGCCACTTGGTCTGTATGGATGCTGGGATTGGGGCATCTGCTTTAAAGTGTGTGTCTCCTCTTTGTTTCCTCTTCCCTTGAACCCACACTGTGTGCCTTATAAATGGAGAAGACAGTGGCTTACTATGGTGAGAGTGGCCACTTTAATTGATCATAACTCGCAAGATGCACAGAACTGGGAGGTGGCCCAGATGACAATTGAAAACTCACTTTGGTAGCAGGCAGGGTTGTGAAGGCAACAATCAGTCAGGCCGTATCTATGGAGCACCTATATGTATCAGGTGCCTACTTGTGTACAAGCACTGTGGATGACACAAAGAGATAGCATGGTATGTTGGAAAGCACTGATCTGGGAGTCATCAGGAGATCTGGGCTCTGGTCCAAAATACATTTTTAAGTAGCTGGGCAATTCCCCTCACCCCTCAACATCTTCCTTTCCCGTCTGAAAAACGTGTGGGTCAGATTAGAGAATACTAAATTCCCATCCAAATCTAAAGAGATGTGATTCTAGTAGCCCTAGCCTCAAAACCTTAGTCTAATTGAATAGACAAAATGATTTTAAATGATTACACATGAAACAGAGGGCAACCCAGGACAGGATGTGATTAAGGGCCGACTTGTGCGGAACTGGCAGACTAGGGATCAAGGACTCCTGGAAGTGGTGTGTAAAGGGCAGTGTCTGGAACCTCCCTAAACTCCTCCTCCCCAGCTAAACTCGCTCCCAGAGCCAATAGTGGGCTGAGGGGAGGGAGCCCGGGCTGGACTTCCATACGTAGCCACTAGGTGGCGCTGTCCTGATGTGAAATCTATGGCTGGCAGCGACGCTTCAAGGGAAAACCTTTGCTGCCCCTCTGGCTAAAGGGACAATACTGGCTTCCAGACCTTAGAAACACGGGTTTCTAAGATGCTGAGGAACTCAGAGCACAGGGTCATCTTGTGTCTAAGCAGGAATCAGTTCAGTGCATACATTCCGCCCTGCTCAGCTGACATGAAGGAAGCGACCAGCAAGAATGTCAGCAGAGAGCACACAAAAGGGCCCACCTTCTTACACACACACCCCTTTTTGGCCATCGAGGTGTAGGGAACCCCCCTTCCCACACTAGGTCTCTACCCCCACTTTCTTGTCCTGATTCTCACTTGCCCTACAAATAGCAGGGAATTTGAGCCTGAGTCAGAAGCCCTCCCTCCACATGCCCACCTACAGGAGAGCTTCGTTCTCCCATGGAGAGGGAGAGGCTCCAATCCGGTCACTTTGTCCTGAGGTGAGCAGTGTCCACTCCAGAGCTACCAGGACTCTTCAACATTCTCTCCATTTCATTTCCCTGCAAAAGGGGGTGTGTGGAAGGCAACCGTAGCATGTATGAAGGCTCTCCTATGTGCCAAACTCTGGGCTAGGTGCTTTGCGTGTATTGCTCCGGAGTCTACTTCCTCTGCCCTGGTTCCCACTCCCCACTCCCACTCTGCCCTTGAAAAACAACGCAAACAAACTGAAACCTTGTGAACTCTCAGCAATTACTCTGAAGCTAGGCGAAAGTGCACAGAACTTGCAGCCCTCACACCTTGGTCATTTTCAATTCCCTTTCTTGACAGCCATGTGACAGTGTGATGTCATTTAACCTTTCTGAGCCTCAATTTTCACATCTGTAAAATGAAGTAGAAGCTATATAGAAAACAATTTTTTATTTTAAAATTTCTTATTGTAGTAACTTTTTACTGAGGTGTAATTGACATCCTGCAAAGTGCATGTCAGTGCACAGTCCATTGAATTTTCAGGCCAAACATCCAAATACTGAGACTGAGAACCAAATACTGCCAGTATCACAGAGACTCTAATGCCCTCCGCGAGTCAATAACCTCCCTTACTCCCATCAGGGTGCATATCAGCCCAACTTGTAAGAGCACAAATTTGTTTTTGCCTAATTTTATACTTAATATAAATGGAATCATACAATATGTACTCTTTCATCTCTGGCTTCTCTCATTAAACATCATGTTTTTACATGCAGCAATAATGGTTTGTTTATTCTATATGCTGTAACGAATTCCACTGTGTGACTATACAACAATTTATCCATTCTATATTTGTTGGTCATTTGGGTCATTTTTGGTGGGGGGGGGCAAAGTGGTGAGGCATTATGAATAGTGTTTCTCTGAACTTCCTAGTATCTTTTTCCTAATATTTTTTATTGTGATAAAATACGTATAACATAAATATTACTATCTTAACCATTTTTCAAAATTAAGATATAATTGACGTATAAACATTATACTAGTTTCAGATGTACAACATGATTCAATATTTGTATTTATTGCAAAATGATCACCACAATAAGTCTAGTTAACATCCATCATCTTGACCATTTTTTAGCATGTATTTCAGTAGTATTAAACACATAATTTTGTGCAACCATCACCACCATCCATCTCTATAACTTTTTCCATCTTATAAAACTGAAATTCTGTACTCAGTAAATACAAATTCCCCATTCCCCCTCCTCCCAGCCCCTGGCAACCACCATTCTATTTTCTGTCTCTGTGATTTTGATTACTCTAAGTACCTCATATAAGTGGTCTACTATATATCTTTTGGTGAACATTTATACTCATTTCTGTTTGACACAAGACTCTAACTTCTTTTTTTTTTCTTTTTGGCTGTGCCTTGTGGCATGTGGGATCTTAGTTCCCCGACCAGGGATCGAACCCATGCCCCCTGCAGTGGAAGCACGGAGCCCTAACCACTAAACCACCAGGGAATTCCCTCTAATTTCTAATATTTCCCTTTTTGTGCCACTTTCTTACTTTTTTTTTTTTTTTTTTTTTTTTTGCGGTACGTGGGCCTCTCACTGCTGTGGCCTCTCCCGTTGCAGAGCACAGGCTCCGGACGCACAGGCTCAGCGGCCATGGCTCACGGGCCTAGCCTCTCCGCGGCATGTGGGATCTTTCCGGACCGGGGCACGACCCCATGTCCCCTGCATCGGCAGGCGGACTCTCAACCACTGTGCCACCAGGGAAGCCCTGTGCCACGTTCAGGTAAATTTGAATTTGCACAGGTTAAAGCATCTGGATTTTGGTGACAAGCACATCCTCTCCTGGTAGTCTGGCTATGAAGGAATTTGAGAAGACTGGGACTGAGAGAATTTCGCTAGCTCCTAAATGTACTTCCTTTAACAGGTGTGTAGCTGCATTTCAGTCCTGCACAAACTATCATAGCCCATTTCATGTGTTTTAATCCTGTTTCCAAAATTAGATTTTCAGATCATTGGACAAAAAGGACTATATCTTTCCCTTGTCTTATACCTCCCACAGAGCTGACCAGAGGTTGGGACAAAATGGATGGATATTCAACTGATTATTTTCATATTAAACCCATTAGGTTGGCCCACACTAGAATAGATTAGACTAGAGCAGCCAGTGGAGGAAGAATTGCCACAATAGGAGCTCCGAGTTATTCTGGAGTGGGAAAGGGCCCTAAAAAAGAGCAAAAGTCTCTTTTCTGTAAGTCTTGGCAAAAGTCTCACTTGTGTTTCATTGGCTCTGATTTGGTCACATGCAGTCCCTGAAAAAAAATTAATCCAGTCATGGTCTTGCAATACATATATGCCAGATTTTTAAAAACTATATGTATATATGCTTTTCATTAACTTTTGAGATCATGAAATAAAGAAAACACGTAAAACACATAGATGCAATATAGTGAATAATTAGTGAACAATTATGTAATCACTATGCAGATCCAGAGAGGAAACATCACTGGCATCCCCAAAGCCCTTATGCCATGTGTCTCTTCCTGATCACAACTCCCTCCCTCTTTCCCTCCAGAGATAATTATTATCCTGACTTTTATAGTAATTTTTTCCTTGTCTTTATAGTTCTGTCAAATACGCATCTTTTAAAAATATATATAGTTTAGTTCTGACTGTTTTGAATTTTATATAAATACCAGTATTCTTTTCTGTCTTGTTTTTTTCACTCAGTATTGTTTTGTGATCAAACCATGCTATTTCATGTAGCTATAGTTCATTCATTTTCATTGCCGTATAGTATTTCAATCTGCAAATATGTCACAATTTATTTATTTATTCAATTGCTGTTGGATATTTTAGGTTGATTCCAGTTTAGGCTGATTTTGAATAATGTTGCCAGTACAGCCATTCCCATACACATTTCCTGATATACATGTTTAAACATTTCTCTACCATATACATTTAGAAGTGAAATGGCTGGTTCATAATATATGCATATCTTCAACTTTACTATACTCTACCAAAGTGCTTTTAAAGTTGTACCAATTTACACTCCCATAAGCAATATACAAAAGTTCCTATTACTTCAAATCCTTGCAAATACTTTATATTGTCAGACCTCTTAATTTTTGCCAAGCTGATGCTTCTGTGGTAGATTTCCGTTGTGATTTTAATTTTTATCTCCTTGTTTATTGATGGAATGACTTCTTTTTAATATATTTATTAACTATTTGTACTTCCACTTTTGAGACATGCCAAAGTCCTTTCCTCTTTTTATTATCCTTTTTTTTTTTTTTTTGCTTCACCACACAGCTTATGGGATCTTAGTTCCTCGACCAGGGTTTGAACCTGGGGCCTGGCAGTGAAAGCGCCAAGTCCTAACCACTGGACCACCAGGGAACTCCCTATAGTCCATTTCTTATTGATCTTTTGAATAAGTTCCTTATATATTCTGGATCCAGGTCCCTTGTCAGTAGAACATGTTGGGAATATCTTCTCCTATTCTATGACTTACGGTTTCTCTTTCTTTTTAGTATCTTCCAGTAAACAGAAAGTTTCTAATTTTAATGTAGTCAAATATTTCAGTCTTTTCTTACATGGTTGATGCTTTTGTTTCACCTTGTGGTAGGTCTGTGATTCAACTAAAGTTCATTTTTTTGTATGGTCTGTGTTAAGGGTTGAATATGTGGTTTCCTAATTTCAGAAAGTGCTGACAGATTGCTTATCAGAATAACTCTACTCATTTCAATCATACCATCAGTGCAAGAGAGTTCTTGTCTCCCCACACTGTCTTCAACATTTGCTATTATCTACCTTTCTATTTTTTGCCATTCTGACCAACAAGAGGTACCTTGTTTTAATGTAAATTTCTACCATCAATAATGAGTTTGAGTCACCATTGATTTTTGTGATGCTATCCAATGAAACTATTAAGAAATCTATTTTTATTCTATATCTTGTTTCTTTTATGTCACCTAATTTTCTCAGAGCTTTTCTGTCTTCTCTTTATCTATGATGCTGAAATTTCAAAATGATGTATCTTCTTCCATTTAAAGGGTACTTGGTTTTGAACTCTTATTCACAACTTGGACATTCCAGATTGATCCTCCAAGTTTCTTTCATCTTATTTACTACTTTTTTTTTTATAGCCTACTCTATTTTGGGGGGAGATATCAATGATCTCAGCTTCCTAAAACTTTACCTGTTCTCTGCTTATTTCTATTTTGTAACATGCCATCACAACCTTTTTTATTTTAATTTTTTTAAAAGCATTACTTTAAAAAAAATTAACTAATTTATTTATATTTGGCTGCTTCTGGTCTTTGTTGCTATGCGTGGGCTTTCTCTAGCTGTGGCGAGCGGGGGCTATTCTTTGTCGCGGTGTGCAGGCTTCTCATTGTGGTGGCTTCTCTTGTTGTGGAACATGGGCTCTAGTGCACGGGCTTCAGTAGTTGTAGCTCACAGGCTCTAGAGCACAGGCTCAGTAGTTATGGCACACTGGCTTAGTTGCTCTGTGGCATGTGGGATCTTCCTGGACCAGCGATCGAACTCGTGTCCCCTGCATTGGCAGGTGGATTCTTAACCACTGTGCCACCAGGGAAGACCCACCTTCACAACCTTTTTTAAAAGTGTGAGATTTTCTTATCTCTCTAAGCACATTAATTCAAGTTTATCTTTTTAAAAATTTCTGTTTCCTAAATTTTTTCAGTTAATTCCAAGACCTTTTGTGCAGCAACAGGGATGGACCTAGAGATTATCATACTAAGGGTAGTAAGCCAGATGAAGACAAATATCATATGATATCACTTATATGTGGAATCTAAAAATGTGATACAAGTGAACTTATTTATAAAACAGAAAGAAAGTCACAGGTATAGAAAACAAACTTATGATTACCAAAGGAGAAAGGGGGTGGGGGGAGTGATAAATTAAGAGGCTGGGATTAACATATACACACTACTATATATGAAATAGATAACCAACAAGGACCAACTGTATAGCACAGGGAACTATACTCAATATTTTGTAATAGCCTATAAGGGAAAAGAATCTGAAATGGAATACATATATATAATATATATACACATATATATAATATATATAAAACTGAATCACTGTGCTATACACCTGAAACCAACATGACATTGTAAATTAACTATACTTTAATTTAAAAAAAGAGTAACAAAAGGTTTTCTTCAAATGTCAGATTATCATTGATTACTTGTTCATACTTAGGATTAAAAAGTAATGAAATTATGACAGCAACTGTATGTAGAAAACTTAATGACTATGGTTTTCCAGTTCAGCATGTAAGAAGCTTGGGAGACACCACTCCATCCTAATAACAAGTAAAAACCTGAACAAACTAAAAAATTAACAACTCTTCTTAAATCCATAAAAGAAGTGAGGTCACAGGGCAAACTGCTGCCCCCCAAATTGGAGAGATCAACAGATGAATATTGAGAATTACAACTTACTGGAGCAGAAACCCATGAGCAGCAGTCTCCACAGGAATCAGTTCTGAGGTAGGGAAACCTGAGCTGTAATTGACAAATTGTTGGACGCTCAGTGTGGACAAGTCTGAGAAATAAAAACTCTAGGGGGAGCCAGTCATAGTGGACCCCCCATACCTGTTTTACCTCCAGGTCCTCAAAGTGAATATTAGAGGAAAAATTCCCTCCTGCTTCCGACAGGAAGGGGGAAAAATGAACCATTTTGAAATATACCAGAGCATTCTGTTTTTCTTAACAAGTTCTACTCTAAGGAGAAACTAATTAACCAGAGACTAACATATTGGGTTTTATTAGAGCCTAACTGACCTGGGGAGAGGGAAATATGCAACCTCATCCCACCTAAGGGGTGGGAGGCACTGAAAAGCACAGGTGAAGTTCCACAACCCAGATACAGGCTCAACAAATTACTGAGACCTAAGTAAGAGACTAAAGAACACTTTCCTTCCCCCCATACCTTACCACCTCATTATTAAAGGCTTATTTACAACAGTTTCTTTTACTCAGCACATTATTTCCAGCTGTCAAAAAAAAATTACAAGACATACTAAAATGCAAAACACATAGTTTGAAGAGACAAAGCATCAGAGCAAGACTCAGACATGGCAGGTTGTTGGGATTATTGAACTGGAAATTTAAAACAACTATGATTAATATGCTAAGAGACTAATGGATAAAATAGACAGCATGCAAGAACAAATGGGCAGTGTTAGCAGAGAGATGGGAATCCTAAGAAAGAACCAAAAAGAAATGCCAGATACAAAAATCTATAACAGAAGAATGACTCAAGCTACTCCCTCAACTTGAAAAATATAGACAAAAAATCTACAGATAACATCATACTTACTGGCAAGAAACTGAAAAGAAGCTTTCTCACAAATATCAGGAACAAAGCAAGGGCATCCCCTCTCACCCACTCATTTCCAGCATCACACTACAAGTCCTGAGGAATGCAGCAAGGCAAGAAAGGAAAAAGTCTATAGATCGGGAAGGAAGAAATAAAACTGTCTTTGTTTGTAGATTACATGATCACCTATGTAGAAAATCTGAAAGAATCTGCAAAAACATCTGGAACTAATAAGCAATTATAGCAAGATTTTAGGATATAAGATTAACTTACAAAAGTCAATAGCTTTCCTATATACCAGCAATGAACAAGTGAAATTTGAAATTAAAAATGTGATGCCATTTATATTAACACACGTGAAAATGAAATATATTTCGTTAGGTAAAATCTAACAAAATATGTATAAGATCTATATGAGGAAAACTATAGAACTCTGGTGAAAGAAATCAAAGAAGAACTCAATAAATGGAGAGATATTACATATCTGTGGGTTAGAAGATTCAATATTGTCAAGTCATCATTTCTTCCCGTCTTGATCTATAGATTCAATGCAAGCCCAATCGAAACCCCCCAAGTTATTTTGTGGATATTGACAAACACATTCTAAAGTTTATATGTAAATACAAAAGACCCAGAGTGGCCAACACAACATTGAAGTAAAAAAACAAAGTTGGGGCTTCCCTGGTGGCGCAGTGGTTGAGAGTCAGCCTGCCAATGCCGGGGACACAGGTTCGTGCCCCGGTCCAGGAAGATCCCACATGCCACGGAGTGGCTGGGCCCATGAGCCATGGCCACTGAGCCTGTGCGTCCGGAGCCTGTGCTCTGCAACGGGAGAGGCCACAACAGTGAGAGGCCCATGTACCGCAAAAAAAAAAAAGAAAAACAAAGTTGGAAGACTTCCATGGCCCAACTTCAAGACTAAATATAAAGCTACAGTAATCAAGACAGTATGGTATTGATGAAAGAATAGACAAGTTTCTCAATGGAACAAAACAGAGAGCCCAGAAATAGACCCACACAAACATAGTCAATTGATCTTTGACAAAGGCAATACAATGGAGCAAAGGTAGTCCCCTCAATAAATGGTGTAGGAAAAACTGGAAATCCGCACACACACAAAAAATGAATCTAGATGCAGATTTTACACCATTCATAAAAATTAACTCAATATGAATCACAGACCTAAATATAAAACACAAAACTATAAAACTCCTGGAAAATAGCATAGGACCTAGGGTTTGGCAATGACTTTTTGAATACAACTCCAAAAATGTACTCTATGAAAGAAAGAATTGATAGATTTTATCAATTGGTGGCCATGATGGAGCAGGAAGACCCTGAGCACACTTCCTCCCACAAGCACATCAAAATTACAACTACTTACAGAGCAACTATCTATGAGAACAGCCTGAAAACTAGCAGAAAAGATTTTCCACGACTAAAGATATAATGAAGGAACTACACCAAGATGGGTAAGAGGGGTAGAGATAGGGTGTAGTCAAGACCCACACCTCTGGGTAGGCGATTCACAAATGAGAGAATAATCAAAACTTCAGAGGTTCTCCCCAAGAAGCAAGGGGTCAAAACCCCAGCCCAGGGTTCCTGCACTGGGAAGATGAGCCCCCAGAATGGCTGGCTTTGAAGGCCAGAGGGGGCTGGCATCCATGGAGAGCTATAAGGTTGCAGAAAACAGAAACTCTGCTCTTAAATGGCATGTGCAAAATCTCACACACTCCAAGTCCTAGTGCAGAGGCAGTAATTTGAAAGGACCCTGGGTTAGACCCACTTGCTGATCTTGGAAAGCATCCCAGAGAGGCAGGAGACAACTGAGACTTCCCTGGGGACATAGATGCTGGCAGCAACCATTTTGGGGAGCTTGTTCTACTTGTACTGGAAAGAGCCATTTTGGAGCCCTCCCTCTAGCCTATTAGTACTGGAGGCTTACTACCCACCAAGAGGCTGACATCAGCCCCAGGGCCTACCAGACCCAGAGTCATCTGCCCTGGGACCCAGCCCCAACTCACCAGTCAGCTGGCAGCCACCACACAAGGCAGGGCCTGGCAGCCAACTGGGCTGGGGGCCAGCCCCACTTACCAGATTGTCCACAGTAGTTGATCCTGCCATAATAGAAGGGCCCATGCAGCCCACATAGAGCATATGCTCATATGGGCACACCCATAGAGCATAGAGCTCTGGTGACCAGAGGAGAATGTGCTGCTGGACCCCATAGGACATCTGCTACATAAGGCCACTTCTACAAGATTTGGAAGTGTAACTGACCTGCTTAATGCATAGAAATAAACACATAGAATTAGGTAAAATGAGGAGACAGAGGAATAAATTCCAAACAAAGGATTAAAATAAAACCCCAAAAGAACTAAGCCAAGTGGAGATAAGTAATCTACCTGATAGAGTTTGAGGTAATGATCATAAAGATGCTCAATGAACTCAGGAGAAGAATGGGTGAACACAGTGAGAAGTTTAACAAAGAGTTAGAAAATATAAGGAAGAATCAAACAGAGCTAAAGACTACAAAACTGAAAAAAAAAAACACTAGAAGAAATGAATGTATATTTCATGTATATTAGAAAATACAGAGGAACAGATCAGCAAACTGGAAGACAGAATAGTGAAAATCACCCAATCTAAACAGAAAAAAAGAATTTTTTAAAAATGAGGCTAGTTTAAGAGTCTTCTGGGACAACATAAGCATACTAACATTTGCATTATAGGGGTCCCAGAAAGAGAAAAGAAAGAGAAAGAGGCAGAGAACTTATTTGAAGAAATAATAGCTGAAAATTTTCCTAACTTGGGAAAGGAAACAGACATCCAGGTCCAAGAAGCACAGAGAATCACAAATAAGATGAACTCAAAGAGGTCCACATGAAGAAATATTATAATTAAAATGGCAACAATTAAAAATAAAGAGAGAGTCTTAAAAGCAGCAAGAAAAAGCAATTAGCTACATACAAGGGAAATCCCATAAGACTATTAGCTGACTTTTCAAAAGAAACACTACAGACCCAAAGGGAGTGGCATGATATATTCAAAGTTATGAGAGAGGAAAACCTACAACCAAGAATCCTCTACCCAGCAAAACTATCCTTCAGATTTGAAGGAGGGGTTAGAGAATTTTACAGATAATCAAAAGCTGAAAGAATATAGCACTACTAAATCAACTTTACAAAAAATGTTAAAGGGATCTCTCTAAGCAAAAAAGAGAAGACCACAATTAGAAATATGAAAATTACAGGAGGAAAAAATCTCATTGGTAAAGACAAACATACCATAAAGGTAGTAGATCCATGACTTATAAAGCTGGTAGGAAGGTTAAAGGACAAAAGTAGTAAAATCAGGCTTCCCTGGTGGCGCAGTGGTTGAGAGTCCGCCTGCTGATGCAGGGGACACGGGTTCGTGCCCCGGTCCGGGAAGATCCCACATGCCACAGAGCGGCTAGGCCCATGAGCCATGGCCACTGAGCCTGTGTGTCCAGAGCCTGTGCTCCACAACGGGAGAAGCCACAACAGTGAGAGGCCCATGTACCGCAAAAAAAAAAAAAAAAAAGTAGTAAAATCACCTATATCCACAACAAGTAGTTAAGGGACACACAAAACAAATAGATGTAAAATGTGATGTCAAAAACATAAAACGTGCGTGTGTGGGAGTGGGTATAAAAATGAAGGGGTTGTTAGAATGTGTTCAAACTTAAGAGGTCATCAACTTAAAATAATTCCATATATATATATGAATTTCATGGTAACTACAAACCAAAAATGAAGACACACAAAAAAGAGAAAGAATTCCAAACATAACACTAAATGTCATCATCAAATCACAAAGGAAGAGAGCAAAAGAAGAAAGGAACAAAAAAGAATGATAAAAACAGCCAGAAAACAACTGACAAAATGGCAGTAAGTACATATCTGTCAATAATTACTTTAAATGTAAATGAACTAAATGCTCTAGTCAAAAGACATAGAGTGGCTGAAAGGATATGAAAACAAGACCTGTATATATGCTGTCTGCAAGAGACTCACATTAGATCTAAAGACACACAGACTGAAAGTGAGGGGAATGTAAAAAGGTATTCCATGCAAGTGGAAATGAAAAGAAAGCTGGGATAGCAATAATTATATCAGACAAAACTGACTTTAAAACAAAGACTGTAACAAGAGGAAGAAGGACATTACATAATGACCAAGGAATTAATCCAACAAGAAGTTATAACAATTATAAGTATATATCTATGCACCCAACATAAGAGCACGTAAATACATGAGGCAAATGTTAACAAACACAAAGGGAGAAACTGATGTAACAAAATTGATATAAGGGAACTTTAACATCTCATTTATATCAATGGACAAATCATCCAGACAGAAAATCATGAAGAAAAACTGACTTTAAATGACACATTAGGCCAGGTGGAACTAACTGATATATATACAACATTCCATCCAAAATCACATTGTTTTTGGGACTTCCCTGGTTGTCCAGTGGTTAAGAATCCACCTTCCAATGTAGAGGACATGGGTTTGATCCCTGGTCGGGGAGCTAGGATCCCACATGCGACAGGGCAACTAAGTTGGCATGCTGCAACTACTGAGCCCACAAACCACAACTACTGAGCCCGCATGCCACAACTACAGAGCCCACGTGCCCTGGAGCCCATGTGTCACAACTACTGAGCCTGCGTGCCACAACTGGAGAGAAGCCCATGCACCGCAACTAAGACCTGATGCAGCCAAAAATAAAATAAATAAATAAATAAATATATTTTAAAAAGCACATTGTTTTTAAGTGCACATGGAATATTTGCTAGGATGGATCACATGGTAGGCCACAAAACAAGTCTAATTAATTTCAGAGTATCAAAATCATATCAAGCTTCTTTTCTGATCACAACAGTACAAGACTAGAAATCAACTACAAGAAAAAAACTGCAAAATACACAAACATGTGGAAGCTAAAAAATTTGTTACTAAACAACCAGTGGGTCACTAAAGAAATCAAAGAGGCATTGGTGGTTTAGTGGTGAGCATAGCTGCCTTCCAAGAAATCAAAGAGGACATCAAAAAAAATACCTGGAGACAAATGAAAATGGAAAGATAGTGATCCAAAATCTATGAGAATTTGCAAAAGCAGTTCTAAGAGGAACATTTATAGCAATATAAGCCTACCTAAGGAAACAAGAACAATCTCAAATAAACAATCTAACCTTATACATAAAGGAACTAGAAAAAGAAGAATGGACAAAACACAAATTAGTAGGAGAAAAGAAATAACAAAGATCATGGCAGAAATAAAAGAAATAGAAGCGAAAAACAACAGAAAAGATCAAAGAAACTAAGAACTGGATACAAAATTAATATACAGAAATCTGTTGTGTTTCTCTACACTAACAACAGACTATCAGAAAGAGAAATTACAAAAGCAATCCCATTTACAATTGCATCAAAAATAACAAAATACCTAGGAATAAATCTAACTAAGAGGTAAAATACCTGTACTCAGAAAACTATAAGACATTGATGAAAGAAATTGAAGATGACATAAACAAATGGAAAGGTATACCATGCTCATGTATTGGAAGAATTAATATGTTACAATGACCATACTCCCCAAGGCAATCTACAGATTCAGTGCAATTCCTATCAAAATATCGGTGGCATTTTTCACAGAACTAGAACAAATAATTCTAAACTTTGTATGGACATTTGTATGGAAGTTTATAAACTTTGTATGGAAATTGTTTTGAATAATCAAAACAATCTTGAGAAAGAAAAACAAAGCTGGAGGTATCACAATCCTCATTTCAAACTACACTACAAAGTTTAGTGATCAAAACAGTATGTTACTGGTATAAATACACACACATAGATCAATGGAATAGAAGAGAAATCTCAGAAATAAACCTACACTTACATGGTCATTTATTCAACAACAAAGGAAACAAGAATATGGAAAGGGGAAAAGACAGCCTCTTCAGTAAATTGTGTTGGGAAAACTAGACAGATGTGTGCAAAAGAAACTGTACTACATTCTCACACCATACACAAAAACCAACTCCAAATGAATTAAAGACTTAAATATAAGACCTGAAACCATAAAACTCATAGAAGAAAGCATAAGCAGTATGCTCTTTGACATTGGTCTTAGCAATATTTTTTTGTATATGTCTCCTCAGGCAAGGAAAACAAAAGCAGAAATAAACAAGTGAGACTACATCAAACTAAAAAGCTTTTGCACGGCAAAGGAAACTATCAACAAAATGACAAGGCAGCCTACTGAGTGGAAGAAGATATTGGCAAACAATACATTTGTTAAGAGATTAATATCCAAAATATAGAAAAAACTCATAATCTCAACATCAAAAAAATAAACAACTCAACTAAAAATGGGCTGGGGACCTGAATAGACATTTTTTCCAAAGAAGGCATACAGATAGCCAACAGATACATGACAAGTTGCTTAATATCACTGATTTTCAGGGAAATGTGAATCAAAGCCACAATGAGATATCACCTTACACCTGTCAGAATGAACGTTATCAAGAAGACAGCAAATAACGAGTGTTGATGAGGATGTAAATTGGTGCAGCCACTATGGAAAACAGTATGGAGTTTCCTCAAAAAAATAAGAATAGAACTATCATATGATCCAACAATTCCACTTCTGGGTATTTATCCAAAGGAAATGAAATCACTATCTCAAAATGATATATGCACCTCTATGTTCATTGCAGCATTATTTACAGTAGCCATATATTGAAGCAAACTAAGTGTCCACCTATGGTAAATGAATAAAGAAAATGTGATAGATATATAAACATATATAATGGAATATTAATACTCAGCCATAAGAAAGAATGAAATCTTGTCATTTGCAACAACATGGATGGACCTTGAGGGCATTATGCTAAGTGAAATAAGTCAGACAGAGAAAGATGAATACCATACGATCTCACTTAAATATGGACTCTTACCGCCTGCTGATACAGGGCACACGGATTCGTGCCCCGGTCCGGGAATATCCCACATGCCGCGGAGCAGCTGGGCCCGTGAGCCATGGCCGCTGAGCCTGCGCATCCGGAGCCTGTGCTCTGCAACGGGAGAGGCCACAACAGTGAGAGGCCCGCGTACCGCAAAAAAAAAAAAAAAAAAAATATGGACTCTTAAAAAAAAGTAACTGAACTCAGAGATACAGAGAACAGTTTGGTGGTTACCAGAGGCAAAGAGTGGGATGATGCGTGAAATGAGTGGAAAAAAAAAAAAAAAAGAATGGCCAATAGAACACTGAAACTAAATGCTGGCAAGGATTTGGAATAGTAGGAATTCTCATTCATTACTGATGGAAATGGAAAATTGTACAGCCACTTTGGAAGACAGTTTAGTTTCGTGGTTTCCTACAAAATTAAACATCCTCTTACCATATAATCCAGCAATCATGCTTATTGGTAGTAACCCAGAGGAGTTAAAAACTTATGTCCACACAAAAACCTGCACATGGATGTTCATAGCAGATTTATTCATTATTGCCAAAACTTGGAAGCAACCAAAATGTCCCTTAGTAGGTGAATGGATAAGTAACTGTGGTACATCCAGACAATGCAATATTATTCAGGCTAGAAAGAAATGAACTACCAAGCCATGAAAAGACAAGGAGGAAGCTTAAATGTATATTACTAAGTGAAAGAAGCCAACCTGAAAAGGCTATATGCTGTATGATTCCAACTATAATACATCCTGGGAAAGGCAAATCTATGGAGATACTAAAAGATCAGTGATTTCCAGGAGTTTGGGGAGAAGGAGGGATGAATAGGTGGAGCATAGAAAAATCTTAGGGCAGTGGTACTACTCTGTGTGATACTATAATGGTAGATATGTGTCATTATACATTTGTCCAAGCCTATAGAAGGTACGACACCAAGAGTGAACCGTAATGTAAACTATGGACTTTGGGTGATTATGATGTGTCTATGTAGGTTCATCAACTGCAACAAATGTGCCATTCTGTTGTGGGATGTTGGTAACGGGGGAGGCTATGCATATTTGGGGGCAGGGAGTAAATGGGAAGTCTATGTACCTTCTGTTCAGTTTTGCTGTGAGTCTAAAACTATTCTAAAACATAAAGTGTATTTTGCACATATAACACTTAATGAATTCGTAGGCTTCACTGTACATGATCATGTGGGGAGCCAGCTGTTTCATGGAGAATCTTCCACATATCAATACAGAAAATCCCCAGCTTATGATGGTTCAACCTACAATTTTTCAACATTATGATGATGTGAAAACAATACACATTCAGTAGAAACCATACCTCGAATTTTGAATTTTGATCTTTTCCAGGGCTAGTGTTATGCAGTACCATACTCTCACATCCCGCTGGACAGGGCAGTGAGTGGAAGCTCCCAGTCAGCCGTGCAATCACAAGGGTAACAACCAATACACTTACGACCATTCTGTACCCATACAGTCATTCTGTTTTTCACTTTCAGTACAGTATTAAATAAATTACCAGAGATATTCAACATTTTAAAATAGGCTTTGTTAGATGATTTTGCCCAGCTGTAGGCTAATGTAAGTGTTTTGAGCATGTTTAAGGTAGGTTAGGCTAAGCTATGATGTTGGGTATGTTAGGTTAATTAAATGCATTTTTGACCAACAACATTTTCAACTTGTGATGGTTTAGCAGGACATAACCCCATTGTAAATCAAGGAAGATCTGTACGTGGAGCATTGTCTGTAGTCAGCTTCTCCAGAAAAGAATTCTCCAGTCTCCCACTGAGGTGGCATTATGCCAGCTCTCAGAGTTTTGAAAGTGGAAAGAAGGAGTGGAACTGAGGGTTCAGATACTCTTTCAATCTGTCCTTTTTTTTCATTGTCACACCTCGTCCCTGCCCTTCATGGTCCTTGTGGATTTCCAAGTTTTTGTCCACCTCTCACTGTTGCACTCTGTGGTTCATAACTTTCTCCACTCTGTAGTCAATTGTCTCTCCCCCACTAGCTTTCTAACCTGCAAAAAATTGTTGGAATCTGTTGTGTGCTGATGTCTCCTCTCCTCCTTGTCTTTGAGTCCTTATATAATTTCCATCTCAATTATTTCCCATCTTTTCACCTGCCAGAAATCAGTATGTCACTCTAAATTCTCATCCAATTGCTCATCTAGTCTAATTGATTGTTATATTCTAAATATCTCCTGCATACATACCCACAAATACTACTTTATATCTGGCCCTCCTCCTTGATCACTCAAAAAAAGAGACTGTAATCAAAGGGGGCGGGAAATCTCAAAGTGAGCACTTGCCTTTGTTTCTCAGTACTGACCCAAGAGCAAAAATGTCCCGATAGGAATGCTCCTGGCCATTTGGCTGGTGTCTTTTAACAGCGAGATGGTTGTTATAGCAAAATATCAGTATTTCTTGGGTAACTCATCCTTTTATCCTGTGCTTATCAAAGAATTTCCTGGAATGACTGTTAGTTCTCACTTTCCTTCTTTCTGGGAAGAGCCTGGGTTGTATCGTTGGCAACTGTCCTTGAAAAGTAGCCAGTAAGTCTGGTGATTGGGAACCTTAGAACCTAATTACTCTCAGAGAGCTGTATCTGGTTGACCTGATGAACTGAAGCCCAGATCCTAGGTCCATGATGACCCCGTGAAGTTCTGCTGCTTTAGGAAAATTCATCTATCCAGCAGACAACTCTCTCCCTCTCCCTCTACCACATTGACTACAGTACCAAATTCTGAAACTGCATTCACCATATTTTCAGTGTTATACAATATAACATCAAAGGATAGGCAGCATGGTTACAATACAGGCAATCATGAAATAATCTGAGAAAATCTCTTTATGTCAGACTGATGGCTTCTTCTTTAGTGTGAAAATTAGTAGAGCCAAGCACATGAACAAAATGTACACACAGCATTATCTCTGTATACACACATGCACATACAGAATTCTTATTTATACTCCTATCTCTAAGTTGCCCTTTCATAACACACTCCTAAAAACTTAAGACTCCTTTGGCTCTGCTGGTTGCCAAGGTCACTTTTACAGGAGTAAACACAATTTTGCTGGTTGACTCAGACAGAGAGAGCTTCATTTAGGACATTTCAAGTCCTCCATTGAGGAACCCTCCCCTTTCCTGCGGTCTTTCTTCCTGCCCATTCCCTCACCAACACCAGGCAGAAATGCACACTGCCAGCTACATAGCTGGCTCAAGGTCTGAAGAGCTCTATGTGGGAATCCTCAGTTAACACATGGAGCCCAAAAAGAAACAGGAAAAAAAATCTCAAAGCTCAGCTGAATCCCAGAAGCCTACTCATTCCAATACTAACAGATGAGTAACAGAATAGGAAAGCAAGTGTCATGATCCCACCCCTCCCATTTTCCCTGGCTCCCTCTTCTGACCATTCTAGCCTCCCACTCTTCCCCCAATTCCTGCATCCGAAACAACTCTAACACTTGTCTGAAGACCCAACATCTTTCACTTCTTGTTATAGTCAATATTACAGTCCTTGAGCCAACTAAGGCTATACTAAAACTGAAAGGCTTTTCTCTTTTTTTTAAGGATGAGATAAAAGATCTTTGGAAAAGTTCAGTACTCCTTCCAGGAGGACAGCAGTGCCTTAAAATGGCACAACCTACAAAGCCAGGGCCTCCCTTTGAGCCCTTCTGGTTTGGTTCAGGTGGTCAGTAAAAGAGCGTAGGTCAATAGGGCCACATGTTAACCCTGGACACAATTTTTATGTCTCTAAACTCCAAATTTTTAATTTGTTCTTTTAAAAAAAATATTTTCTCTGTCTTGCTCCCTAATATGAAATGGAACAGAAGGACTTATACTTTGAGATCTGGCTGGGCCTTTGAATATACTGTATGTTTCTCCCCACATTTCCGTAGAGGCAAAATTCAGCCTCTTTGCTAGTTTTTCCAGGAAATCCACTCATGCCAAATTTTGGTGACTTTAGTCAAATTTACTTAAGCTTTGGTGAAATTACAAGAAGAGGATCTCACCACAAAATGAAGAATCTTTTCCCCTCTCTCCAGTCCTTCTCCCTGCTGCTCTCCCTCCTCTCTGCCCAGCACCCCCACCCCTCTAAATTTCTCACTTGATTGGGCATAGTAGTTTCCCTCTCTCTGAAACTGTAACGCTGATATCCAGACCCTACATGAGGGTAGAGTGGTTGGGGAAGTAGGAAGTAGGGCTTAGATTCTACCCTAACTTTGCATTAGCATATTCATCAAAATGTTCAGGAAAACAAAAGCCTCTTCATTAACATAATTCACTTTCTTTGGGGCACAGTCATATTACAGATAGCAAAACCTTTTCCCTGGGGCTTCCCTGGTGGCGCAGTGGTTGAGAGTCCACCTGCCAATCGATGCAGGGGACACGGGTTCATGCCCCGGTCCGGGAAGATCACACATGTCATGGAGCGGCTGGGCCCGTGAGCCATGGCCGCTGAGCCTGTGTGTCCGGAGCCTGTGCTCCACAACAGGAGGGGCCACAACAGTGAGAGGCCCGCGTACCGCAAAAACCTTTTCCCTGATATCAGATGTATAGATGTGATAGAGATATAGATTTCTATTGTTACCCAGACATTTATAGGTAGGTAGGTAGATAGATACCCATACATTTATATCTATCAGTCTATCTATCTATCTATCTATCTATCTATCTACCTATCTATGTAACAATAGAAATCACTTTTGACTCTGGGCCTAAACAAACTGTTAGAAACCTCTCTCTTTCCTCTTGGGATCTTGCTTGTTCTCTTTGGAGAAAATTGATGTTTTGGGGCAGAGCTGTTGCTCATCACTCTGCCTCCTGGTAACTGGAGCCACTGCTACCCCTGTTTCTTCTCACCAGGGGCTATCCTACTCCCCAGGCCCTGCCCAGTGGTAGAACATGTGCCCCATGTAGCCACCAGTGATGTTTTCCTGAGGTGGGGGAGGTCTCCATCACTCATTCAGCCTTATGACTTTTACTGCTCTGGTCCTTAAACAAGTCCTCCTGTTACAACTCTTCTATGTTACTTGATCTCAATTTCTAAGTGGTTCTTCTCTTTGAAGGATACCCCTTAGTGTTGCATACAAAAAAATCCCTTAATACCAACCTTTATGCACTATTTCAGGGCCAAGTCCCACAGCCTTGCCTCTCTCCTACTTCAGTGTGCATCCATGCCTCTTTCTGATGTGTGTGGGGTGATGGGGAATACAATACTGTTAATTCTGGCTTCCTGGGCATCTCCCCAGCCATCCACCTCAAAACCTCTCTGTTTCTCCCAGGATTTCTGTGTCTGTTGGCTCTTCATGCAAATAAGATTCTTCAAAGAATTCTGACATTCTAAACAGTGCCATCTAATAGAAACTAGCAGCCACATTTTTTTAAAAAAAAGAAACTAAACAAATGAAATTAATTCTAATAATACTTAACTCTATATTAAAAATACTATTATTTCAACAAATGATCAGTATAAAACATTTAAATGAGATGAGTTTTGGTACTAAATCTTTGAAATCTAGTATGCACTTTACACTTACAGCACATCTCAATTCAGACAAGCCATATTACAAGTGCTCCATAGCCATAGGTGACTAGTCGCTGTCATATTGGACAGCACAGTCCTAGAGTTTCAAGTATAGGTTTGTAAACAGGCCCCTGTCATGTATACAAAATATGCACAGATGTATCAAGTACAAACTTCTCAGCTGAGCTTTTAAGGCCCTCTGTAATGTGCCCCACCATTGCAATCAGGCTGATCTCCTTGTTGGTGCTCGTTACTACATGTTCATTCCTGCCTCTATGCTTGAAATTTGCTGTTCCTCTAGCCAATGACCCTCTCTCTTTTCCCTTTTCTGTTCTAACTCCCAGCCCAGCTACATTCCATCTCTTCCTGGACTACAGTAGTTCCTACTGCTCTTTCTTCAGAACTTTTTATGGTAATTATTTACAGGCAGAAAATAGTTAATTTCTAAAATTTAGAAGTTACTTTGATTCTATTGTCTTCCTATTATTTGCTGTTACAGAGGAAATTCTTCTCTCCATCAAAACTTGGAGCCCTTTCAGAAAAATACCCATGTTGTATATTATACTTCTCAGTCACCCATACCATCTAGCCTAGCACAGAGCCCACAGTACATACTAAAAATGCTTTTTAGTGACTTAATATGCTATTAGATGTAGTTTTTATGCCATTTTATTTGTACCTTGTCTCTCCAGTTAGATTTAAAATTCCTCCCAAACCATATGGTGGTTCTTTTTTATCTCCCAAATCACTTAACACAAATTCTACTAGGATTTAAATATCTGAGTTTGGCCAAAATTGCAAAGTACTTGACAGATTAATACTTGGCAGGTGCTTTTGCTTCCCTAGTCTCACTTGATTCTCAAGACGATCCTTTGACGTAGGACTTACTGATATCATTGTCACCTTATAAATGGTCAATGTGAGGCTCAGAAAAGTTGATTGATTTTCTAGAAATCACATATTGGGGAAATGCTAAAGAGCCCAAACATCTAAGTACAAATGGGAGACCTTGCTTTCCAAATCAGTGGTTACCACCTGTATCTCTCTTACATCTCAGCATTACTCCCTCCAAATTAGAGTAGAACCAGGGGTTTTGCTTTGCTTGGTTTTTATAATTAATATTCTCCAGGAGATTGTTCAGCATCTGGCCCTGCCATGTCCAAGAATAAGCATTTGGGAACTACTCCTCAGACAATGCTATGTAAAAGACCGCTCTCTTCTCTGCTCCTGTGGGGAGAATTTCCAGGTCAAGGCATCTTTACAATGGATCACCTCCACCTGCTTCTCTACCCTGGCCTGAAAAGAGAAAGGAGTACAAAAATTGTTAAATATGTGTGAATGAATACTATTCGGTAATAGTTCTATCTAGGTGTAAGCGCTCATGTTTATTGCTCCAAAAAATCCAGTGATAATAGTTCAGAACTTTGAGCCACACATCCTCCCTCCACCCAGAGTGCCCACACCCATTAAAAGCAGCATTATTAAAAACAGCAGCTACTGGGCGTGCTTAGAAACAGCTCTTCTCAAGTAAATAACTTGGAATGTTTTTATTTTAGAATATCAAAGGGAGTCTGGACCACATTATGGCTAATTGACTACATATTTCCATGAGCAGAAATGAAGCTATATTTTAGTTGTAAGGATACCAACCACATTGTCTTTAATGCTGGTTACCAGCTTTTTTAAAAAAAGATGAGAGAAAGAGAAGAAACAAAAAGCGAATTATACACTGAATTTCAGCCTGACAAATCTTAGCTCCAATTCTAGAACATGGAGGTTATGGGGACTGTAGCACATACATTTTGGCCTAATTACAGCAACTGCAACCATGCTGCTGTGGAGGAAGGTGGTTAAAGCAGCCTAGAAGACTAGAAAACAAGGAATTGTGAAAGTTGAGAGGAATGAAGAGTCATTTCTGAAATTAAGAAACACTTATAGCAAAGTTGATCTGTTTTAATGATTCGCATAATTGTTTTTGTACTACATGCAAGTTAGGCTTAATAAGCATTATTTATTTTAGAGCCTAACCAATCATTTCTGGGCTTAGCTAGGGGAGGGGAGTCTAAGAGTGGGGTGGAGAATTCCCAGTGCAAGCCCCAACCCCTGCAGCCCCCTCACTGCCCATTATCTCAGGGGAGGGCCCCAAGTGAAGCCGCACCTAGCACCCCATCCTCCCAGTGGTTCTCTTACCTGTTTATTCTGCTGGTGAGAAAATGGCCCAGCTGGAGACTTCTAAAGCCGCTAAGCTGTGGGTGGCCTTGATTAAATGCTCTAGGAAGAAAAGAGGAAAATTTTGATTATCCAGAAAGCTTGGATAATGAGTCTTTCTTGGTGGTGGACACTTCCCAGATAACTGAGAATTTACTTCTTTAAGCCCCAAACTTTTTATTTTAACCAGTTCAAATGGAAATCTACACCAAATATTTTGTACTATTCCTTGGGTTCTTAAAAAATGGACACAAGTTAACATTTTCTTGACTGAGTCACAATATTACAATCTATTACATTGACTTGTAATAGAAATTCAATAGAAAGATGACCTCAGAGGTTGCTGAGACAAGTAAGATGGTTGATTCCTATATTAAATGACCCAGATTTATATACATGTAAGTCCTTGTAATGGCTTTTTATAGTTTTTCTGAAAACCTCCCTCTCTATTGTCAGTGTACTTAACACTAGCAGTCCCTTCTCTCTCTTTTAAACTGCTACATTCTGGAAATTAGAATAACTAGGATGTAAAGTAAAGGTAAAAAGGCTCTGACGGAGGACATAAGGGACAGCAAATAGGACTTTATTGAGTCCTACCAAATTTCTTCATTCAGGCCAACTTTCTATATTACTTTCTATGTTGGGAGATTGTCAACTGAATTTTGGAAAGGTGAGAAATTATTGTAACTACTCCAAGGGAGTTGATTTGAAAATTCAGAAGAATGCTAAGGTGAGATACGAATTTCCCACACAGTATTTATAATAACATGATTTTTCTGAAGACAAAAGCAATACATGCCAATTTTTAAATATTTAAATCTTATAGATACATGCAATGTGGAAAATGAGAGCCCCTCCTTTTATCTCCACCTTCGCCGTGAAATAACTATTTATGAAAAGTACATAAATGTTTTCTCTATCCACATACTACCCTGTTATTAAGACTTTTTAAAAGATAAATTTAGTATCATACACTACTCAAGTGCCTTACAACTTGATCTTTCAACTTACCAATTAATTTTAAATGTCTTGTGAATGCATACATATTTAGTTACTTTATTGCTTTTAACCACAGTTTAGTATTCCATTAAGGAAGCATCATAATTTATTTAAACAGTTCTCTACTGATGGATATTTGGATAGTATCCAGTTTTTCAACATTACAGTCAACAATGAAATGTACATCTTGCATAGGTATAATTGAGTATTGGGGTAGAATAAATTCTTAGGTGTGGAATGTGACTTTTGTATTAGTTTTTTAAGGCTGCTGTAACAAAGTACCACAAATTGGGTGACTTAAAACAACAGAAATGTATTGTCTCATAGCTCTGAAGGATAGAAATCCAAAATCAAGATGTCAGGGCCATGCTCCCTCTAAAACGTGTAGGGGAGCCCTTCCTTGCCTCATACTAGCCTCTGGTAGTTTGCTGGCAATCTTTGGTGTTCCTTGCCTTGCAGCTACATAACTCCAATCTGTGCCTTCAGCATCACATAGCGTTCTCCCTCTGTATCTGTCTTCACATGGCTACCATCTTACAAGACTCCAGTTATATCGGATTAGGGGCCAACCCCACCCCAGTATAACCTAATCTTGGCTAATTACATCGGCAACCACTTTATTTGCAAATAAGATCACATTCTGAGGTGCTGGGGTTAGGACTTTAACATATCTCTTTTTTGGGGAGTTGGGTGGAGAATGACAAAATTTAACCCATAACATCCTAAAGGCTTTCAAAATTTTAGTAGATGCTGCCAAATTTTCTTCCAGAAATATTATGACAGTTTAGATTCTCATCAATAATTTATGAGAGTGTCAGTTTCTCATCTCCTCACCCACAGTGGATGTTATCAATTTTTAATTATTTCCTAATGTGATAAATAAAAATCTGCAACTCATTATTTTATTTTGCATTTCTCTAATTACTAGTGAAATGAGCAAATTTCCCCTTGCTTTACTGATTATTTGCATCTTTTCTGTGATTTGCCTCTATTATCTTTTGTCCGTTTTTCTATTTCATTGTTCACCTTTTTCTTAAGTGTTTTTTGCTTACTAGAGAAATCAATAAATTCTTTGCTTGTTATACGTGTTGTATTTTCCCTCCAACTTGTCCTTTACTTCCATCTTTGCATGGTAGCTTTTTTATTGAGATATAATTGACATATACATTGTATTTGCTTTAGGTGTAACCTAATGATATGTTATATGTATATATTGTGAAACCATTACCACAATATGTTTAGTTAACATCCATCACCACGCATAGTTACAACTTTTTTTCTTGTGATGAAAACTTTTAAGATCTACTCTCCTAGCAACTTTCAATATATAATACAGTGGCTAACTATAGTCACCATGCTATACATTACATCCCCAGGACTTACTTATCTTATAACTGGAAGTTGGTAGCTTTTAACCACAGAAGCTTATTATTTCATATAGTTACTTTTCCCTTTCTATAATCTAGGAAATTTCATGCTTGAAAAGGCCTTATCCATCCCAAGGTTATAAAAATACATACCCATATTTTCTTCTAATACAGTTATGGCTTCATTTGTACATTTATATTTTTGATCCCTTTGACATACACTTTAGTACAAGGAGTGAGGTGAGCATCTAATATTATTATTTTTCCAAATGGCTATCAAGACTATCTGTTGCTCTATTTTCCCCATAGATGGGAAATGATACCTATATCACTTACTGCATTATGTGTAAATTGCTGCATGTTTGGGGATCTATTTCTGGGCCATCCTGTTTGGTTTCATTGTCTTGCCAGTCTCTTGTTAAATCAGACCCATTCTATTATAGTTACTATATTTTATAATATATCCTAATATCTCAAAGGGCTTATTCCCCTCCTTTACTTTTCATAATTTTCCTGTTTATTCTTACAAGTTTATTCCTCTAGATAAAGTTTAAATTTCATCAAGTTCTTTTATAAATTTGGTTAGTACTTTGATGGAATGGCATTGAGTTCATAATGAAGATGGAATTGGCACCGTGTATTCTTTTGTTTAGCCACTCAAAAATGGAGCTGTTTCTTGATGAATTCAAGGTTTCTTTCAAGCCACTCAGTATTATGCTTTTCCTTCATATAATATAGTAGATACAATTTTGTCAGCTTATTCTTATTTATTTATTTATTTATGGCTGTGTTGGGTCTTCACTGCTGCGCATGGGCTTTCTCTAGTTGTGGTGAGCGGGGGCTACTCTTCGTTGTAGTACACGGGCTTCTCATTGCGGTGGCTTTTCTTGCTGTGGAGCCCGGGCTCTAGGCGTGCGGGCTTCAGTAGTTGCGGCTCACGGGCTCTAGAGCACAGGCTCAGTAGTTGCGGCACACGGGCTTAGTTGCTCTGCAGCATGTGGGATCTTCCTGGACCAGGGATCGAACCTGTGTCCCCTGCACTGGCAGGCGGATTCCTAACCACTGCGCCACCAGGCAAGTCCCTGTCAACTTATTCTTAAGTATGTCAGTTTTTCACTGCTTTTGTGAATAAGATTTTTTCTTCCATTAAATTTTCTACCTGGTTACCTTTTGCATGCAGTAACGTTACTAATTTTTTAAAAAAATATTAAATATGTGAGTAGCTACCTCCCTGAATTCTCACATTGTTTCTCACATTGTCTCACATCTAGTGCTTTTTGTTGTTTCTCTTAGGGTTTCAGGTATATTGTCATATCATCTGCAGTAAGTAGAATTTTGCCTCCTTTCTTACAGTATTTATACCTTTAATTGGTTCTCTTACGTAATTGCATTAGCTAGCTCTTCTAGAAAAATGTTAGGTAATAGCAATGGCAGTGGACACACTTGTCTTGTTCCTGATTTTAGCGGAAATGTTTCCATTGTTTTCCTGTTAATCATGATGTTGAATTATGATTTGGAACCATATATCTATTGTATTATGGAAGTATACCTATTTTCCTATTTTGACACAGTGGTTAAGGATGCCACTTCCTAGCTCTATACAGCCCACTTCCTAGCTATGTGACCTGAGACAAGATCCTTAAACTTGCTAAGATTTAGTTTCCCTGATCTATAAAAGGAGACTGATAGATGGTACCTTCATCACTGAGTGATGGTGAGGACTCAATGACAAAACACATACAGAGCATGTCAGACAGTGCCCAGATGTAACAAGGGCAAAATAAATGTTAGCTTTTATTATTGTTATTGTTTTACTCTAAATGTATGTTCAATTTTATTACATTCTTTTTCTGTATTTTCAAAGGTAATTGTAACTTTTCTCCTTTGACTATTAATAGGGTGAGTTACATTAATAGATTTTCTAAAATTGAATCACCCTGAAATGAGCTCCACTTTGTCACAGTGTATTTTTTTAATGGACTATTGGATTCTATTTGTTAATAATATGATTAAGCTTAAGAAGAGAGGATAAGGGCTAATCATTAACTCTCTCAAGGGATCTTGCAGAGGGGACATAGACTTCCCATTCCCAACAACGACATTCTGTTTATTATTTTGTTCCGAGAGGACATTTCTGTCCCTGGTCCTCAAGCAAAGTTTAAACTGAAAAAGACTTCATTGGGTTGCTTGGCTTTACACTCAATTTGGAGCAGCTAGAATTGCAAGGGATGTCACACCTGAAATTTGGAGCCCTAGAGGTTCTGCAGATGCTGCTTTGTGAATAGCAGGCACTCATTAAGTGCCTGCTGACTTTGGTTAAGTGACCTGTGGTAAGTCTGGTAGGTCGTTAGTGGCAGAGTTCAGACCAGGACTTAGAGCTATAGGCTCGGCTTCCTGACCTCCTTCCACCAGACCTACCTGATTCACCCTTTGGAGGTGAGACTGGAGGAAGTATTATGGTGAAAAAGGCAATAGCCCTGTGGGAACCACCACAGAAGCTGTGCCTAGAGAATAGGAGCAAGCCAGGGAATCAGCCAGACCCAGCCAGTGTTGAGAATGAGAGCTTCCGAACAGAGATGTGCATCAGAGCAGGGGAGAGCAGCCACGAGACCAAAACCAGGGCCTCTGCAACCAACCTCACAGGGCCTGCTATTCTTCTTGCTATTGCAGGATCCAAAGAGTGTCCCAAAAATGGCCTTCTCAGAGTCTGTATGCCCATCAGATGCCAGATCAGACTTGCTGCTTTTACCATGCCCTCCTGACAAGACTTCACAATCTCTAATGTTAGGGGTTCAACTTCAAGATAGATTATCTGAGAATCTCTCCAGAGAGTGAACACCACCTGCTGAACACCAAATGCCTCCTGCAGTGTTTCTCAAAATGTGGCCTGTGGACCAAACTCCTGTCTCAGAATTACCCAAGATGCTTGTTACAAATGTAAATTCCTAGACCCAACCCAGACCTACTGAATGAGCATCTCTAGGAGTGTGGCCAGGAGTTTGTATTTTTAATAATATCCCACATGACTCTTATTTATGCACACTGACATTTGAGCTCTACTGTGTGTTACTGAAACACACACAAGTTCCCTGGAAGTGGCTAAATGGTGATAGTAAACTCTGGCCCATGTTCATTCCTTTGTCCATTTATTCACTCAAAAAATATTTTTAAATACTTACGTTCAAGGCATTATGTTAGGTGCTGTGGAAAGTTAAATTTAACTAGTTAGTACCTATCTCCATTCAATTCAACAAACAACTAATAGATGCTCACTGTGCTCCAGGCAAGGTATGAGTTGCTGCAGATCCAACACAAATAAGCAGATCTTGAGCTCAGAACCAGGGCAGGGACAGGGGCCCTCACGGAACCAATGTGACATAGCATGAGATGTGCTGCTGATGTACATCTACACAACAGCAGAGATGAGAAATAATTCTATTAAAGGGCTGAATTCTATTAAAGAAGTGAAGATCCAAAAAGTTTTCAGAGATAAGATGACATTTGAAGTGGATCCTGAAGAATGAGTAGAATTTTGCCTAGGGGAACAGGCAAGGGTGAGAGGAGCATGCTAGGCAGAGGGAGCCCCAGGAAAGGTGCAAAGACAAAAGATGCAGGGCACACTTGGGTCCAGTGAGTGGTTTGGTGTGATCTGCTCATGGGGTGCCCGCCTAGAGGAAACGGACTGAAAATGAAGCCAGAAGCAGGCAGGTGCCAGATTGGGAAGAACTGTAAATGTTAGTCCAAGAGTCTGGACTTGGCACTATAAGCCAGTGATTCTCAAATCTGGCTGTGCAGATTCCTGAGTCCTATCTACTACCAATCTGATTCAGTCTGGGGTAGGGTCAAAGACTCTGTATCTTCACCAGGGTCTGCAAGTAATGCACAGCCATGTCTGGGACACACTGCAGTGAGGATTGCTAGGACTTTCAGTAAAGGCAGTCATTACTATAGTTGGACTCTGGGCAGGCCTGAGACTAGAGTGAGGGGAATGAGTCACCTATGAAGCAAAATTTAAGGAAGCCTTCACTCTCAGCCCTTGCAGAATCCTGAGAGTAGTGTCTCCTTAAATTTCATGCCTTTGTCACCTCACCCACTGCACCCTAATCTCAGCCCTGACTCAAGGGACAATGCAGAGGCTTCTGGGAGGGAGGACAGATATCAGAACAGACCAGTAGGAAGCCAGGACAGCAGTCTAGGTGAGAGAGGATGGAGGCCTCAGGGATGGAGAGAAGATCAGAGAGACTCTTCCAAAGTAGCCCCCATAAGACTGGGCGTGACCCAGGGCAGCGGCCCAGGAGCGTGCTGAGGTTGTCTGGCTTAGGGATTAGAGCATGAGTGCTGGGCACCAACACAGCAGATACGAGGTAGATTTGCGGAGCCGATAAGGGGTTTAGTTTGTGACATACTATATGAGGTTCTCGTAAGAGATTCTGGGGAAAACTGTACCACCACTTCTTCCTAAAGATATATTCAGGTACATCCTGTTGCAAGAATCTCAACAAATTCAACAATTAATTATTAAGTACCTACTATGTGCAAAACCTTATGCTGGGGGGCAGCACAAAAAGTAAGACGTTACCCTAGGTCCTCAGAACCTCATATATGCAAATGAGTAATTCTAGTGTACATTAGTCTATGTTAGATCCAATGATAAACATACAGAGATAGTGCCATGTGTGCCTAGAAGAAGAATTCATAAGACTGATTCTGGAAGTGGGGATTGGAGAAGGCTTTTTGGAGGTGAGATCTGAGCTGGCTCCTGAATATAGATATGAAGAGAAAAGCAAGGAACGCAGAGGAAAATTTGAGCAAAAGCCCAGAAGTAGGAGATGCACAGAGTATTAGAAGACTGCTTTGGAGACCGTGTTCCCACATGCATTTATGGATTATCTTATGTATGCTCAGTACAGTGTTAGTGTGGCAGCCATGAGAATGAACCTGATAGGCGTCCAGTTATGGGGAGCTCAACTGACCAAGGGCCCAACTGCCACACGCTGAAATCCATCACTGCCTCGGCATGGAGGCCACACATTCCCCAGGCCGCTCCCAGCCAGGGACTGAATCTCAGGGATTCTGATAGAAGCCCATTTCTAGAAGATACATACTCATCTGATGGCCAGTTTTGGCTTGAGGACTCCCCAGCAGCCATATGGCAAACCTTCCTAAGATGACAGGGTCATCTAGGACCCTTCTACCCACCCTCCCTTCACGTGCCTTCACTTAGGGTCTGGTGACATTGGAGCCTGGTGACTCTCCCAGCCTTACCAGCAACCTTCCCATTTCCTTTCATACCAACTTTTCCAAGATCAGACTAACCCAGATAGGTATTGTGAGGGGGAATAATATCCAGGTGAAGTCTTTTTCACAGTTCTTTGCATACTGAATTCTTTGCATCCTTAAATAACCCCAGGAGGTCTCTCTGTTCAAAGGCATTTAGCAGAGAGATATTTTATAAAAAGAAAACATTTCTGAAAAAGGACAAATCACTCTGCACATGCTTTTGTGTATATCGATATTTCTTCAAGAGGGGTACAGCTGGAATGAAAACATGTTGGTAGCCCAGCAATAGGCTCAGTGGGATGGCACGTGAGCACAATACTGAGCTGCGGAATTTTTGCTGGCTGCTCAGTCAGGCCTCGTTGGCTCTGCTTTCTAGGGCAGTACGTGATGGATGTTTTATAAGGTGCTCTGATTTTCAAAAAATCACACAGGGTAGAGGAAAGAGGCTTTGGAGACAAGCAGGCCTTGGTTTAAACAGCAAATGTACCACTTTCTACATAACCTCAAACTGGTTCCATACCCTTTCTGAGCTGCTGTTCCCTCATCTGCAAAATGGGGCTAGCTCATGGAACATGCACAGTTACTTGGAGGACTGGAGAAAAAGTCGAGCATGCCAGGCACTCTATAATTGGGAGTTCTTATGTCTGCTGGTTTTATCAAAAAGTGGGGTTGAGTTTAGCAGTATAGAATGGAATGAAGGGTCGAGGTCACACTGCAGAATGTTTCAGGCTATGGATCGATGTTTCTCTCTATCACTGCCAACAAGAGGAAACACAGCTCAGAGGTCAAAATGAAAATCATCCAACAGCCTAATACTAGGGATTGCCCTTTTAAAATTCTTAATTTTGGCTTTTAGAGCCAGAACCTTTTGTAGATACATGTGTAGTATCTAATGGCACACAAGTCACTGCTTCATTCCATTAGGGTAGCCACAGTGTTGATTCAGTGGACCTAGATGTTTCCATGCCGGGTATCTCTTGGCACATAGAATCGTAGATTCATTCTTCTGATTCCCAGCAGAGGGCAATTCCAGCTGTGCGTGATGGGTTAAAGATGGTTGCAAATTCTTTGACAGTCCTTCCATAGAGAGGTGGGCTCCATTTCCTTTCTCCTTGATGCTCGGTTGGCACAGTTGTATTAGTCAGGGTTCTCAGACAAACAGAACCAATAGGAGATATATATATATGGGGAGAGAAGAGAGAGCGATTTATTATAAGGAACTGGCTCACATGATTATGGAGCCTGAGAAGTGTCAACATCTGTAAGCTGGTGACCCAGGAAAGCCAGTGGTGTAAGTTCCAGTCTGAATCCAAAGACCTGAGGACCAGGAGCACTAATGGTATAAGTCCCAAGCCAAGAGCAGAGGAAGACCAATGTCCCAGCGCAAGCAGTTAGGCAGAGAGAGTGACTTCTCCCTTCTTCTGCCCTTTTGACCTATTCAGGCCTTCAACGGATTGGATGGTGCCCACACTGGGAATGGTGAACTGCTTTATACACAGTCTACTAATACAAATGCTAATCTCATCCAGAGACACCTTCACAGATGCACCCCAAAATACTGTTTCACCAAATATTTGGCCATACCATGACCCAGTCGAGTAGATACATAAAATTAACCATCTGAGAACAGCAAAAGGGAAGCTATGCTAGTTCTGGGGCTGGATTTTAAGAAAACAGGCAGCTTCCTTCTTGCTCTTTTGGAGCCCTGAGTAGCCACATAAGAAGTCTGGCTGCCCTGCTAGAGACACCATGTGGAAAGGCCCTGAGGTTATGCAGGGAGGGGACAGCCAAGCAAGCTTTCCAGCCAGAGCCATTCCCACTAAGGGGCCAGGAATGTGAGGAAAGCCACATTGGACCCTCCAGATCAGACCAGCTGCAGCTAAATACCCTGAGCAATCCCAGGCAACCCCAGGTGGAGCAGAAGAATCGCCTGACTGAGAACTGCCAAATTTCCAACCAACAAAATAGTGAAATCTAATGAAATGGTTGTTGTTTCAAGCCATGAAATTTTTCAGTAGTTTGTTATACAAAAATAGATAACCCTGAAGAAACAGTCTGCATTTGGAACTCCCTTAGTATGGCACAGCCCTAAGGGGTTGAAATGACTCGGCGCCCTGAACATACCAGACTGAGATTTCAAGCATCTTCGAATTTGTTGTCTGCTCACCATCTTGGGGCTGAAGGTGTATGTAGGGGGGATACGCAAAGGAATTCTCCCAGGCTCAGTCTAGAAATTGATTCATTTCTTCAACCCTAACCTTCTGTCCTCTTGACCATTGTTTTTAAAAGTGGAAGACTAAGATGGTAGAGAGGAGAAAGTGAAAGAATGGAGATAGAAATGGGAGAAAATGGAAAGAAAAGGAAGAGGAATTCTCAGATTGACTGACATCTGCTCAGAAATGAAGGAGTAAATTCAAAACCTCTGAGGGAAGAAATGGGCCAATTCTCACTCCACCCATTCATTGTTCAACACCAACCATACCTAGAGGATCAATCAAGACAAACAGCTAATGGCCAAGCAGAACTTTTTTTTTTTAATTCACTTTTTAAAAAAAATTCGTTTTACTTTATTTATTTATTTTTATTTTTTTGGTCATGCCATGCGGCATGTGGGATTTTGGTTCCCTGGCCAGGGATCGAACCTGCGCCCCATGCAGTGGAAGAACAGAGTCTTAACCACTGGACCACCAGGGAAGTTCCAAGCAGAATTTCTTTATCTTCAGTTTCTATTTGACATCAGTTTCATTTATTCATTCAGTCAGTCCACATTTATTGAGTAATTGCTATCTGTAGGAGAAACTAAAAAAAATATGGTATAATTGAAATGTCCTACTTCACCCATTTGCAGCTCAAAATAAGATGGTATCTCTTTTCAAATCAATACAATTCTGCACTCCCAGAATGGCAGGAAATCCATTCTCCTCTCCTAGGGTTTCCTGTCTCTGATACATTCAAGAAACCCACAGGTGCTTGCCCAGATCACATCAAAGAAAATCCATTCGACTGCCAGAAGAAACCGTTCTCCACCACTGTTGCTCTAGCCATGGCTTCACTGTAGAGCTGCTGAAAACAGGGAGTCCATCAAATTCTTTCACCAAAAGAAGTGCTACAGAGGCTGAGGTCCATGGCAGAAAATGTTGAAGTTAGTGTGGCCACCTTGCCACCAAAGCCAGTGGTTCAATTCTAGCCCCGTGTCTTGAGGACTCACCATTGAATCCGAGGTTTACTACCAACTTGGCAGCAGTTTCTCAGAGTACAGCGTGGATGAGAACATTCCTCTCTCCCAGTACCTCGTCCACTTCGGGTGCATGAGGCACCAGTGTTACAGATCTGTAGGGAAACATCCACATACCAAAAATCCTCCCCTGCTAAGGAATGCTGTGGAACCTGAGTGACCGTGTCAGTAGAGGTTCCAAAGTAACCACAGATATATCCAGAGTCAGACCTCTTCCATGAAGAATCAGATCAGGTTTCCAAAGAGGAGAGGAAGTCCTTCCCTCTCCAGTCCAAGTCTGCTTCTTTTCCTGTCCCAGTATTAACCACTTGTCATTCCCCATGGCCTCAACAGAGAGACAAGCATTATCTAATAGTACATTCCTATTGTCCCTGGCCACTTCATTACAATAAAATATTTCTCCCTCCTTTGGAGAGTGTATACACATACAAAATGGAGAGGGTATACACAGGTAACAAAAAAGGAGAATAATACATCAAATCATAGAACTATAGGATTAGAACAGACTCCAAAAATGGTCATAGTTCAACCTCCCCATTACCAACAAGGAAACAGAGGCTCAGAGGCTTAACCAGACTGTGCAAAGCCAGGTACCACACTTGATATTTGAGTCCAAATCCTCAACCCAAGCTCATTCCTCCAGATTTTCACAGAAATGCCTTTCTCGGCCTCTAAATGAAACTAAAAAATGCTTAAATAACTTGGGGGCTTTACTTTTTTTTCTTTGCCTAAGGAAAACAGAAACATTCCTCATGGAGCCAAGGCAGGGCCTGACAGAGCTTGGCAGCTGGAAGTGTCTTTCTAAATCTGGAAACACCACAGCTCCTTTGAAAAGTGGGAGCAACAATTTGTGCCTCTTAAATGTGAAGAGACGTATTTCTTTGTGAGAAAAAAATAACTGCGGTGAAATTGCTGAAGACAAATATTGGGCAAGGCAGTCAGCAAAGCAAGAGATACTGAGTTTGTCAGAACATTCAGTTTATTTGCATGCCAAAAAGGGGAAAAAAATACCGGCAAATTAGTTTCCACTTGTAAATATGATCTGTGAATTTTCCCAGAAGATAATAAACTCATGAGTTACAAGAATCGAATGCCCAAGTATTTGATAAAGAGGACAAACTGAAATAGGGCTAAAGAGGAAAAAAAATCTTTATTCACTCTATGACAGAATGTTTCCACCGTCACTGTCCAGGATCAATGACGGGCTGAGTCAAACACGAGATCACTGATTTGGGGGAGATCTCAGTTAAAGACACACTCTATTTATTCAGATATATAAATGACATGAAGGAAATGGCAATAATGCCTTCCACTCTACGCTCAATTTTTGAAGTCTTTTTGTTCATTATTGTTTTAACACCAGATTTCTAGTCTGGATGACTGGATGGTACAGCCAATCACATGAAGAAACTTGGAGAAAGTCTCATGAATTCTGATTTTGACCTTGCATTTCAAGTGTTTATGAGACCAGAATTCTTCCAACAAGTGGGTGAAGTTTTCTCCTTCACTCCTATGGAATTTGGTGCACAGTTCGCCAAACACTTTGTTTGGGGATCTTTAGTTGAATCCCTCAGCTTTTTGCTGATCTTCCTCCCTTTTTTCTTACCTTACTGCTGCATGAGAAATAATATGGCTTTGTGATTGAATGATGAACTCTTCTATAGGAATATGCAGGTCTGGTCCAGCTGAATACCCACTGTATTCTCATTTGGAATCATTCAGTTTCCTGTGTTCCTCCATTGCACATTCACATGCACATTGTCTTACATTTGTTTGCTTTTTTCTTACCCCTTTCCTCCTGACATAGCTCAAGATACAGCTGCACATCTGTGATTAACTGAAATGGTGTAGGACTGATTATTAAGGGAGAAAATTCTGGAATTATGTCTATTCACTGGAATTGGGGACAGGAGGGCAGGTACATATAGTGGGGGGTCTAGACCCAGCTACAGATGTGGGAATTTCAGTCTGCAGGCAAAGCAAGGGTGTGACAAATAGGGTGGGCCAGGTTGACATTGGCACCATAGAATGTAACGTGTGTTGGGGGCAGTTCATACCAGAGTAGTATGGGGAGATGATGGCATTGCTCCTGACAAGGAGAAATCAGAGGGTTGCCTTACAGATACTGTACAGAGTCCAAGGCAGTACTGAGGCATGGAGGAAATGGCAGCAGCATCTGGTTACCAGAGCTGGGCTCAGGCAGGAAGCAGACCAGCAGCCAGCGTGAGCCTGAGGCCCCCTGGAGCTTCTTCAGCAGATCTGCCTCAAGTCCAGGAGCTGGGGTAGGGTGGGCAGTGGGAAAGAGAAGCGTGACGGGGGAGGGAGAACTGTGCCATTGGGGAGGGGTCATTAGTTGAGCCTGACATCTCCCACCTGGACTGTGACAAGCCCCCTTGAGGGCAAGGACCATTCTGCTTCTCTGGCCTCCAATCAGAGTGCACATCCTGGGTGCTTAATAGCTGCAAATACAGTTGAGTTGAATTAAAGGGCCAGCTTCAGTTAATTATTCAGCTCCGCACTGTAACAAATAGCTTCATGGATTTAATGTACTCCAAGGGCATAGATGGTCTCCAGAATAGGAACATTTGCATATAATAAAAGCCTGATTGTGCAGATGTTGGTGATTGACAGATGTGTCCTCATCGGCCCCGACACAGGACACTGCTGATTACACAGATGCAAACTCAGCACCTTTCCAGACTTCAGGGGGGCTTCCCTGACCTTCAGTGGTCTGTTGCCCATGCAGTGATACCACCAGATTGTCTGAGAGCCCATCAGGGTCTTCAGTATCTCCCTTTCCATTCTCATAGGGGGGAACAGGGCTCATTACTTTCTTAGTTCTCTGTTCTGTTATGGAGACTCTAGCTTAGGACCTGCCTGCCCACCAGGTACAAGTAACCTAAGAACCCAGCACATTCCTGAGTGCTCACTGGGAATGAGAAGAGGAAGTCAGTTTCCCAGAATCAGTTCCCAGGTCCACAATTCCTAGAGGACCAGCTCTAGTGATTCCTGCAATGCTTCAACACAGTAACCCCTGGGTCCAGTCCACACCACCAGCACCCTAAATTAGGCGGGGTTGGGCATGTGTTCTATTTTAGATTCTAGACATTATTAGGTTACCTAAACCTGCCAGAGAAGAATACAGGAGAGATGCATAGTTGATGCCTAAGTTAAGGGCTGGTACCAGCCACCCAGATGAACAAAATAGACATTTGCACAAAAGTTGTATTATTTCTGGACAGATATGAAGATAAACAGATCCTTCCTGAAGCAAAATCGTTGAGACTGAGAAGTCAGTGAAATTTGCCTTGGGTGTCTCCCACCTTCCCATCAGTGTCCAAGCCCTCCCTCCCACACTGCTCCTTCCTGGTTCCGGGTGCCTTCCTGAAGCTCCAAAAAAAAAAAAGGATTTGAACATAATTATACTTAACTGTCTCTTTTACATTACTCTGGTAACTGCCTCAGGTATTTGCATTTTAAAACCTTTTATTATAGAATGAAATGGTTTCTAGGTCTTCCCTGGAAGGGATTTTTAAGCAATATTAAGCAGGTAGAGAGATTTTTTTTTAAGAGCAAGGGAGTTTTTCTTGGTTTCCAAAATTACACTGCACTATATCAAAGGCTGGCTGGCCCTGAATGTCAATAATTGACTGTTAAGTTTGCTTTAGATGCATTAGGTGCTGGGAAGTTACTTCAGAAGGAACATCGTGGCCCTTTTCTCCCAGTCCTTCCCCCCTTACACTCCCATTCCTCTGCTAAAGAGAATACCCAACATTTACAAGCCTCTATGAATTCCTAAAATATTTTTTGCATATGTTATCTCATTCAATCCTCACAAGAGTCCTATGAGATATGGATTATAATTATCCTAATTAAAACAGTAATTCCACTTAATGCTTCTTCTAGAAACACTGTTTCCTTGGCTCAGTGATGCTACACTCTCCAGGTTTTCTTCCTTCTCCCTCCCCCACTATTTCTCCTCAGGGACCTTTGCTGGCTCCATTTCTCCCTGGCCCTTAAATGTTGGGGTTCCCTGGACTTTTGCTCCCCTCTAACCCTGGCCGTCGCAGTCATTCAGGAACTTAAATTACAGCATGTATGTCTAGATTCTCACAGCTACTGTCAGAGCGCAGCCCGCTCTCTGAGCTCCAGGCCTTTCAACACTTCTGCTCAAATATCTCACAAGTCCCTAAAACTCCATGTGTCTAAAACAGAATGCCTAATCTACCAAACACCCACCCAGCACCCACCATCACCACTGAAAAATCCACCCCTTGGACAGTGTTCACTGATTCCTCTGCCTCCAGCCCACAGTCCTTAGCCAAGTCCTGTTACTCTCCTAATGGTCTCTCACCTACACTACCATCATCACCTCTCCACTTAGACTCCTACAGTGCTCCTGCAAATAGGCCCTCACATCCACTTTGTCCCTCTTTACCTCATTCTCCATAGTGCAAGCTGAGAAGTTTTTGTAAAATACAAATTTCACCAAGGCATACCTCCGCTGGAAACAGTAGTAGTCGGCTTGACTTTTGTTGGGAACTTAAAGATATGGGTCCCCAACCTTAACGTGGCCTCTGAAACTCAGGGCAGTATCGTCTCTACCCAGGTCTCCAGACTTGTCTCATCCCACTGTCCCCTCACCATCAACATTCCTGCCCCTCTAGTTTCCTTTTGTCTCCTTGGAATTTCAGGGGTCTTGGTACCTCAGGACCTTTGGACATCTGTTCTCTCACTTGGTTAACTTTTAATCACCTTTCAAATCTCAACTTAAAATGTTACTTCCCCAAGGAGGTCTTCCCGTTTAGAAAAGTCTAAATCCCCTTGGGATATGCTCTGATAGCACATAACCCTCATCACAATTGAAATGACTTATTCAATGTCTGTCTGCTTAGCTAGACTCTAAGTACCACAAGAGTGAATTTTTTTCAGCACCCTGTCCCCAATATCTAGCACAGTGTTTAACACACAATTAATACTCAAAAAACGTTTATTGGCTTGAATTAAGTGACTTGCCTAAGCCAGGTTAGAATGTCAAAGTGAAAGCATGAACCCCAATCTTTCTGATCCCAGAGCCCATTTTCTCTTACCTTCTTCCTTCACTATGTATCCCTCTCCTCCCACCAGTTATTAGAGGCCCGGGAATGGTGGTCATGTGACCATCCCTTAGTGGAGGTAAATTTCAGTCCCTTGGTTCAGAATTTGCTATCCCAGTCCTGCAAGTATCCCAGGTAGGTGAGGACCAGGGAGCAGCTGCTCAGGGAACCCAATAGTGTGGTGAGACATGTGTTGGTTTTAAAATATGTCCGCAAATTCTTTAACACTCTCCCTTTCAAGAAATGAAACATAATTCCCTCCCCCTTGACTATGGACTAGATTTAGTGACTCACTTCAAACAAATAATTTTGGCAAAAGTGATCATCTATAACCTCTGAGACTAGATCATAAAAGACACTGCACCTTCTACTTTGCATTATTTTGGATCACTCACCTGGGGAAGTCAGCTGCCACGTCATGAGGTCACTCAAATTAGCCCTATGGAGAAGTCCATATGGTGAGAAATTAAGTCCTCCCACCAAAAGCCAGCAAGGAACTGAATCCTTCTGCCAACTGAACTGTGTGACTGAGTCATCTTGGAATTAGATCTTCTAGCTCAGTCAAGCCTTTAGCTGACTTCAGTCATGGCTAATATCTTGACTACAACCTTATGAGACCCTCTGAACCACAACCACCAAGCTAAGCTGCTCCCAAATTCCCAACCCACAGAAACTGTGAGATAGTGTTTGTTATTTTCATCTGTCTCACTTGGGGATCACTTGTTATGCAGCAATAAATAACTAACACAGATTTTAAAAGAGAAATATGGTGGGATAAGAGCAAATAAGCAAACCATAGAGGCAGTTTTTGGGAATGAAAGAGAAGAACAGCTACTGTGTAGAAACCCTTTGTCTTGAGTGGATATAATTATGTTATGTTGCACCTTACAATGCTGAGGTGGGAGGTGAGGTATTAGAGCAGAAGGGAGTCTGAGAACCGTGCTGGGCAGCAAAATAGAAGTGGGCATCCAAACATGAGCCCCAGACAACCTGAGGCCAGTAACACAGGAAAGGAGAGGCAAAATGGTGGCAAATGTAGCATCTACAACCAAGCACTGAACCACAGAGGGATATCTAGAAGTGGGAGCCAGGACACCAAACTGCTTAGAATTAGTGACACACCTGAGGTCACAACAGAGACAGACAGGGTGTGGAAACAGAGAAATCTGCCATCTTCCTTCTGCTCCAGCTTCTGAGTCCCCACACACTCCATATATAGACGTTCCTGCTCCTAAAGTACCTTGAAGTGGATGCTGTTGGGCCCCACCCCACGCGCTTTGCCAACTAAGTGTTGGCTGATAACACTCACAGCTGTCTGGTCTCTGGAAAATTGCCCTCAGCCAAATGCTTTGTACCCACACATCCCCCCCACCCCAGCCCTCAACCAATGACTAACTGTCATAGGGTTCAAAGAGCCAGCGCCCTTGCTTTGAAATGAGACTAACTCTGGTGCAATTTATGCTCCGGACTCCTCCATGAGATCAGGCGTAACCTAGCATCCAGTTGAGACCACATTATTCCCTACCCTAGCCTTCTTCCCTCACTCCTCTTTCCTGAGAATACTCCTACAATGAATCACTTGAATAAGAAGAAGGATTTGCTTCTAGGGAACCCAATCTATAACACACCTTAAAGGCATTTAGTAGTTTCTGATGTGTGTGTGTGTATACCCCTAAAATTCATATTGAAACCCTGATCCCCAATGTGAAAGTATTTGGAATTGGAGCCTTTGACAGGTAATTAGGTTCAATGAGGTCATGAGGGTAGGGCCCCCCATGATAGGAATAGTATCCTTATAAAAAGAGAAAGACCAGGGTCCCCTCTCTCTCCACCGTGTAGGATAGAGCAAAAAGGTAGACATCTGCAAACCAGGAAGAGAACTCTCATCAGACACCAAATCTGCCAGCACCTTGATCTTGAACTTCCCAGCCTCCAGACTGTGTGAAGTAAATGTTTGTCATTTAAGCCACCTAGTCTATGGTGTTTTGTTACAGCAGCTTGAGCTAAGTGTGTGTGAGTGTGATTGTGGTGATGATGAAAGAATATATAAAATAAGGGAAAACTATAAAAATGTTCCTGCTTAAAGTGTCCATGAACCAACAGTGAGAAGACAAAACCTAGTCATTTGGTTAAATGATTTAAAAGAAATATAACTTAGTAATTAATCTAAATGTTTATTAAGTGTAATGAGTTTGTACTGTATTGACCAAGCAAAGCTAGAACAACTTTTTCCACAGTTTCTTCCCCTGATGGTTCCACATTAAAGTTTCCCAAAAGAAAATTTTAAACAAGATTTACCAGGCAGAAATGAAGCAGCGGTACTCTCTGAAAGTTGTTGTGGTTGGATGCAATGAGAGATATACAAGTGCTGATGCGTTCTAGATTAGTCTGGCTCTTCTGACCTCTAGCTCTTCCTACTAGCTGTTGGCCCCGCTGACTCACAATCCCAGGCTCACAATTAGATGCCAAGTCCATAACTTACCATAGATTTCTCCATCAGCTCTCTCCAGTCCCACTCCAGCAGCTGGATATGCCTGGCTTCCCAAGTTCCCTAGCATGCTGTAATTTGTCCAGTCATACCAATGTGTCAGGAGAGTTGATTAGTGATTTTCTCTCATCCTCCAACTCCCCATCTTGAATTCTACCTCCCCAAATTTCCCCATAATTGTGAAAGTTCTTATTCTTAGAATACATTCTTTATTCCATAATACTCGAGATGGTCTACTTTCCTGATTGAGCCCTGATACCCTGATACACTCATACACTGATTATATTTAATTGCCATACTGCACAGTAAGTAGTATATATTTTCATTAAATGGGTGTCAGATCAATTTTGCCAATGTTGTTTCTCACTAGGAACAATACACTCTCTAAAGCTATGTTCAGTACTTAGAGTATGCTACTCACTTAGCACAGTCATCTGAAGAGAAATTTACAGAATGAAAGGGATCATTGAAAAAACTTTGAGACATTGGTAATGGAGAGACAATGGAGGATTTTCATTTAGGAGAATGACACAGTTAGATTTTCAATTTCATTACACTGGAATGGTTGCAATGTGAAAATGAGTCGTAGGGAGGTTAAGAGTGGAAGTAGGGGACCGATTGGTAGGATATTGTAGTTGTTTAGGCAAGAGAGAGTAGTAGGTATACTAAGATGGTGGCAGTAGAGTTGGAGTGAGGAATCTTTGTCTGCTGAACTAAGGCAATCTAGGGCAGGGATAATCATTTCAAAGGGAGCCAATGTATATTTGGCTCTGAACCACCATCATAGAATGTCTGGGACATGTAACCTCCCTTGTGGAAATCCCAAATGACTTATATGTTGTTTAACTTAATTTTTCTTGCTAGCACTACTTAATTTGTTGATTTAAGCCTCAAACTTTATCTTATATAATACTAATTATCTTAACTAGAGGTGGTTAACCTGACCCAGGACAGAAGGCAAAATTTACTAAAGTCCTTGCAAAAAGCTGCCATAATACTGTTATGAAAAACCTTTTCCCCAGTTCCTCATCAAATGAACACCTCTCTGCAAAGAACACCACATAACTCTTAATCATTCTACCAATACATCTTTTAAGGCAGAGATTTGCTTTGGACTTATGTCAACATCTTCAAATGAAGCTCTAAAGAGCTGTCTGGAACATTTTGCAACACTCTATTTTGACTACAAAGGAGTTTCGAGACCTTTTTAAGTTTCTGCAAACACCATTCTCATTTTATTATTTGAGTCAATGTGCCGGGGCAAACTCCTCTAGTAAAAAAAGTCCCTAGCAGATCCTCCAGAGCAGACCTTCCTACAGCAGGTGTCCATTTTTTGGAAAGATATTCATCACTCTGCCTCATCTTTACAATATGTTCAGTATTGGGTCTTTCCTGAGAAACATCTTACTCAGCATTTACCAGCATTTACTGCTTCTTCCCATTTCAGTGGTGGGAGAGGTACTTGCTGTATGAAAGAAGAAATCAATAATTTCTGGCACTTAATGTATAGTACACTCGAGAGGGAGCTCAAGATTTAAAGGAATGAGACAAGTTGGGGTTAATAACTATGGAGTCAAAAGTGATTTCATCAGATGCCATTTGAATTTCTAATTCCACCTCTTCTCTTCTTCCCTGCTTCTCCATTCTCAGATGGCAGGGCTGAAAGAATCCCTTGTGCAATTCATCTTCTCAGACCTGTGAAACAATACTCAGAGGAAACACCGCTCAGTCTCCTATTATAATTCTATCCATTCAGAAAAGAGCATGGAGTTCAGGGGATAGCTTCGATATGGGTCTGAGCCTTTCTCCAACATTTCCAAACACTTCTATTGCTTTTGTGACACACTTTCTGTTTTAAACCCCTTTCTCCCTGCTCTTATTTAAGGTTGCTTCTGACCCTAAATTCACTGCCCCCCACCAAGACGATTCACTAAGAGATGCTCTTGGAAACTGCATGGTAGAATGGAATGATGGTGGGTTCTGGGGTTACACCTGGGTTTAAATCCCAGCTCTGCAGTTACTGGCTGTATAACTTTGGCCACATCACCTAGCCTCTGTGAACACCAGTTTCCTCATCTGGAAATGAAGTGAATGAATCCTACTTCAGAAGGTCATTATCAGAATTAAAGAAAATATATGCAAAGAACTTACTCATATGCTTGGCACATGACATGTAATATATTAATAAATATACCAGAACCACATTAGTATATATTATTAATAATAATTAAGGCTCTTTGAATTACTTTTCTACTCTTCATAATAAAAATATTAAAATGTTTTGAATCTTTACTATATAGACACATTTCTAAACTCTCTAATTTATTTAATCCTCTCAACAACTCCATAAGGTAGGTACTATTACTAACCCAAAATTGCAGTTGAGGACACTGAGGCACAAAGCGGCTTTTAACTTACCTAAGGTCACGCACTGGAAAGTAACGGATCCAGGGTTCGAATACAGTCTGGCTCAAAACTGGCACCCTTTAGAGGCCATATAGGAATGCTGGCTCTAACAGTGTATTTAAGGATCCATAGATTCTTCATATTGTACTTTATATTTATTGAAGAATGAGGTGTTTAAATGAACCAAAAAGACCAGAAGAGTCACTCTCTACAGAAGTAAGCTCAATTTATTCTCAGCATGAGGTTCAACCCCTCCTTGTCCCTGCTGGAGGAAGTTTTCAGCTACAGGTAATAGGATATTCCCCCAAGCTGGTCTCTAAAGGAGCATAATGGCTCACTTAACCACCAGACCAAACGTAAGGCAAGCTATCAAGTTGGTTGCTCCAGCAACTCAATGAGATCCTAAAAGACTCAGATTATTCCTACTTTTCTGGTGTGTTGTCTTCTGTCAGCTCCATCCTGAAGCCTGCTTGCCTTGTGGTCCTGTAGCAATTGGAACTGCATGATTCCTCATTCCTATGTAGTGGGCAGGGAAAGAGTTTCCAGTGCTCACCCATAAGCGTGAAGAAAGGCTTTCCTGAACACTACACCCCCCACATAGATTCTCCTCACATCTCAGTGGCCCACATGGCATCCCACGCCCATTCCCAAACCAGTCACTGGAAATGGAGGTGGAATTACCCTTAAGCCAGTCAAGCCCACCCCTAGAACTTGGGGATGTGGTCATCTTCCCCAAGGCACATGGATGTGAGGGGAATAGGGAAACCTGAACAAAATCGAGGTCCTGCTAGGAAGAAGGAAGGAGGGGAATAGTGATGGACAACCAACATATCCAGTACACACCCAAGGGTACATTACCTATTTCCAAGTATTTTCCTGTTTTTCTGGGCCCTGATTTTATCTTCCCTACACTAGGGATAATACTAGTAGCTGCTTCTCATGGAGTGAGCTTACATGGTGATGGATATGGAAGAATTTTTAACAGTATACAAATAAAAGTTGTAGATATTGTTGCTGTGCTGCTGTTGTAGTTTGAGATTTACTCTTCAAACTATGTTGTACTGTTAGTAGCAGGGTCAGAAGAACAGAGACCATGTGTCTTTGGTGCCTGCCAACCTCCATTTCATTCATTCCCATATCCTAGAACTCACTCTCTCCCACCCCATGCTGCCCAAAGTAACCTCTTCCTGAGTATTCTACCCAGGCTCATCCTGACACCTAGCATCTTGGATTCCCATATAACTTCCCGCCTTGCAACCATTCCACCATCAAATCTCATTTCCTAGTTGCTTTGAACTGGGCTCTAGTCTCACTTTGCCTTTCACTAATTTTGTGATTTAGAGCAAAACACTTCACCTCTCTGGACCACTTCCTTCTTCAGTGAAGTGAGATGCTTGGACTAATTAATCTCTAAGGCACCTTCAAGATTTAACTTTTATGATTCTATGAATTTCAGGCAGTGAGGCAAAGAGAAGTGAAGAATTTCAGGCAGGTGGAGGAAGGGATTTGGGGTCAAGAGATTTTAAGCAACAAGTAGCCAGTTAGCAAGGCTACTTTGATTTGGAAGTTCCAAAGACAGACAGACACAAACACTCACGTGTGCACACACGGACATGCACAAGCGTGCACACACACACACAGAGTACCTGTTAGCAATCAATAGTGAACGTTACAACAGGAATGAGGACATCTAATAAAACAGAGATGGACTCAACTACAAAGCACACCTGAAGGATGCAGGTGTAGGGAGTTGAGGCAATGAGACCACATCCTTAAACACATCCAATTTGGCAGAGCTAAGAATTCCACTGAGGGTGGAAAATCATCACTGCTCTGGACATTGCTTTTATAGGCCTAGATGAGCCGAAATTCAAGGGGATCTCTGAAGGGATCATTCTGACCTTCCAAACATAGGAACACATCTACTACTAGGTCTGACCTTGTTTTGCCTTTTTCCCTTCCTAGTTTCAGCCAGGCCTCAAAAGCAGAAAGGCCAAGATCCAACTAGAAAATCTGTTTCTGTTATATTCTCTTGGCTGCTTAGGAGACCTCTCTTGGCAGGCTTTCTGGTGCTTTGTCCAAGCCTGGGACCTCTCTTCCGTGGAGTTTCCATCACCTTGTTCAGGGGAGAAGCTCTAAGCATCACCATGCAGTGCCTAAGAGGCAGTTGCTCTCTTTCTTTTCTTTCAGTCCTTTCTTTCCTTCTTTGTCCCCCAAAGAGTGCAGACAACCTGCACATAGAAGAACACAGAATAATAATAATTATAATGATAATAATAATAGCAGGAACTACCGTTTTTGCCAGCTTACTATTGCTCAGGTATGAGACTAAGAACTTTATATATTATCTCAATAACTAATTAGGTAGGGATGGCAAATATTACTATAGTATAAAAACATTAAAAGGGATAAAATGAGTATTTCATATTGATAAAAATGAAATAAAAACAGTCCACCAAGAAGCTATACCAGCCATGAACTTTTACACACCTAACAATATAGTTCCAAAAATGTATAAAGCAAAAATGCTAGAATACAAGAATTGACAGAACCATTATATATAAGTTGTTAATATACACTTCCCTCTGAAATAGATCAAATAGACAAAATTAAGTACGTGAAGAATTTATATGGCATAGTATAAAGCATAGTAACAAATTATATAGAACTTTGCACTCAACAGAGATTGCACATTGTTCTGAAACATATGTGGAAACAGTTACAATAATTGAACATGTATTAGATCCTAAAAAAAATCTTCACAAACTCTAAGAAGCAGTATTCACCCAAGCATATTCATTGATCAAAATGCAGTAGACTTAGAAATTAAGAGCAAAAGGATAGCAAAAATAAAAACCTACCTACTTGAAAAATTTAAACACCTTTATAGTAGATTATTGGGTGTGTCAGTCAAGGTTTAATCAGAAAGACTGGTCCCCTGAGAAATATCTTGGTTTGACTTTATGCAGTTGTGGGGGCTGGTTAAACAGTCTCTGTAACGCTGCTGTCATTGTTTCTAATACTGGAGCTTGAAGTCCTTAGGGCAGGCAGGCAGAGTGTAAAGAGGGAGGAGCAAGAACAGGCTGGAACCCACAAGCACAAGCTGGAGCGCATGAGGACAGTTCCTGGCTCTGACCTTAGTCACGCAGAAGTTTGGGCCCTTTGTCATGGAGCTAAACACACACACACACACACACACACACACACACACATACATGCACATGCACAAACACACACACACACACTGAGTACATGTTAGCAATCAATAGTGAACATCACAACAGGAATGAGGACATCTAATGACACCTCCGAATGAGGAGTCAGAGAAGCTGAAGGAGGATCCAGGAGAAGATGGAGCAGTTCCAGTCTTGAGTACTGTCCCACACCAACAGGAAGAGCCAGCAGACAATGTATGTGAACTATACAATGACTATTACCTCACTTATACTCTCCAAATTGCCCGTGAGAATCTCTCTTGTGGTCCAACCTAACTGGAAATACACAAGAAGGGGAATTCTGGGAAATGTAGTTCAGCCTAGCAAAGCTGATACTTTACAAAGCCACCACAATCTATCCCTTGCCAACTTGGCACCCATGCATATCTCCATACTTAATTTCCAAATAAAGATAGTAACAAAGTCATGCTTCTGCCTGACATAATACAACTATCCCCAGACAATGAGAAACATGCTAACCCAGGGGTCAGAAAACTTTTTTTTAAAAGCCAGAGAGTAAATATTTTAGGTTTTGCAGGCCACATGGCTTTTGTTGTAACTATTCAATGTTAGCATTATAGCATGAAAGTAGCCACAAATATGTAACCAAACGAATGTGGCTGTGTTCCAATAAAACATTATTTACAAAAACAGATGGCCAGCCCTTGGGCTATAGTTTGCCGACCCCTGTGTTAATCCTTTCACCAAGGGAGAAAAAAAAATCCTTTTTTGGATTTAAGTGATCTTTATTTTCCTCCTATTTAATTCACGCATCACCTTTTGATACCCTATAGCTTAAACATTGAGATATAATGTTAATTACACTTAGCACATCTTATATTAGATAAGGAGATAAGAGAGAAGGAAGAAAACAAAAATGTTTGGTTACTATATATGAAACATATCCATATCAAAATAAGGAAAAATAATCTAACTATTACAGAACCCTTTTCTGCAACTGATTGAGGTTTCTTGTCTGGTTACAAATCTTCTTCCTAAAGGGTTCAGGCCATTAGCAGTTCTACCTGAATTGGAGGTAGTTGTAGTTTTCCACTGACTTAGTAATCACAAAACACAGGTGTACTAAAAGTTGTCCTAGAGGACCTCCTGAGTATCAGAAATACTCATTGTGTAATAGCAACTCAATTTCTGCTTAATATTCAAGCACAATCACCACAGCCAGTATATTAAATCCTTTCTTTGCCTGTTGATTCAATAGCCTTAGGAGCCCAAAGTGGCCAGGTAGCAGACTCTATATCCAATTCAACAGCATGGAACTAAGACTTCTAGAGCAACAGTGCCTGAAATTGTGGGGCTGGGAAACAAAAATTGTACTAGTGGATCACCGGGAATAATAATGAAAGCAACTATTTCCATTTTAACCCCCTTGATTTCTATACTTGTAAATCCTGCTATGGGAAAAATAGCAATATAATGAATATCGATTTAGAGCCTTTACCACAATCTGGAGGACCTTGTTTCAGACCCCCAAGGTGTTGCCACCTACCTGGTCCCATAACTGAGCCTTCACAAGGTGATTACGTCATTCTATCATATATGTTGCATCAGAATTGCAGGTAAGACCAGTGAATTCCATGAGGATGAGCCCATTGCCTCACTTCATTTGTTATGAAGTGAGTTCCTTGGTCAAAAGTGATGCAGTATAGAATACCATGTTTTTGGATAAAGTATTTAGCCGGTTCACAAATAGAAGTTTTGGTAGAAGCATTGCAAGCAGACAAGCAAAAAAGACACATCCATATCCAATAAAGACAAAGTGCTATCCCTTCCATGATGGAAGCTGACCAATGTAATCAACCTGCCATGAGGTAACTGGCTGATTCCACCAGGTAATAGTGCCATGTTGTGGGTTCAGTGTTAGTCTCTACTATTGGCAGATTGGGCATTCAACGACGGCTATATCCAAATAGGCCCTAAATAGTGAAAGTTCCTGTTGCTGATCCCAGCATAACCTCCATCCTGATTCCATGGCCACTGGTTCATGAACCCTCTGGGCAGCAACAGGAGGGACTAGAGGGGAAAGCTGACTGACATCCACAGAACAGGTCATTCTGTTCGCCTGATTATTAAAGTCCTCCTTAGTGAGTGTTCACATGGGACACAAATATCTTTATATTTTGTGCCCATCTGGAGAAGCTTATCCACATACCTCTTCCCCAGGCTTCCATCTCACTGATTTTCCGGTTGTGTTCCTTCCAAATCCCTGACCATCTAGCCGAATCATTAGCCCCAGCCCATGAATTGCTGTAGAATCACTTGTATGGCCATCTATCATTCTAGGCAAAATGGGTAACTATATGCTCTGTTCAAAGTCCTGCCCACAGGAGGAATTTCCCTTCACCACTGTCTTTCAGAGCAGTCCCAAAGTAGGGTTGCAGTGCTCTACTTATCCACTTTTAGGTGGTTTCTGCACATCATGAAGAATTACCTGTAAACAAACTTCAAGTATTTTTATCCTCAGTCAACTAATCATAGGGAAGCCATAGATGTTGTTGAAAGAAAGAAGGAACTGTAGCTAGAAAGGGGTCATGGACATCTGGGCTACTTCATTGTGCAACTTATTTGTGCCTTCAGGGCCTGCTTAAGTCCAATATCATAGATATCTCTTCCTTTTGATGAGGGAGTGTTGCTGTGCGTGCCCAACTTTATGGTTTTGTGGGTCAGACATGCCCAGTCCATGATGCTCATCTCAGGTCGTATGGTAATTTGGTAGCTCATGGTCAAGCATTTAGTCTCTACTAAGGCCCAGTAACAAGCCGAAAGTTGTTTCTCAAAAGGGGAAAGTATGGCTTTGCTAAAAAATTGTAAGTGTTTGTACTGTGATTCACGTATAGGATGGGGCCTACCAAAGGCTCCAAACAGCTTCCCTATGTACCACTGATACTTCAAGTACTATCATATCTTCTGAGTCATATGGCCCAATTAGCAGAACAGCTTGCATAGCAGCTTAACCTGTTGCAGAGCCTACTCTTATTCTGGGATTCACTTAAAACAGGCAGCTTTTCAGGTCACTCAGTAAATGGGTCAGAGTAGCATGCCCAAATGAGATATATGTTGCCTCTGAAATCCAAAGAGGCCCAGTAGGCACTGTGCCTCTTTCTTAATGGTAGGAGGAGACAGATGCAGCAACTTGCCCTTCACCTTAGAAGAGAAATGTCTTCATATCTCAGATAATTGGATGCCTAGAATTTTTCACTAAAGTGGCAGGTGCTTGAATTTCTGTGGGATTTATCTCCCACCCTCTGGCACACAAATGCCTTTTCAATATGTCTAGAATAGTTGCTACTTTTTGCTCTGACTCTGCCAGTTTCTGGATGTGTCTATTCTAATTATACATTCTAGAACTGGAAAAATAACCACAAAGTGGGTTTGGGTACACACTGGGCCCACTGTAAGATGGGCCTGAGCCATGTATTAGATATACATTGCTGCCTAACAAATCATTTCAAAACTTAGAAGCTGAAAACAACAAACACTTATTATCTCACAGTTCCTACTGGTCAGGAATCTGGGTGCAGCTTAGCTGGATGCCTCTAGTGCAAGGTCTCTCATGAGATTGCAGCCAAGCTGTTGCCTGGGGCTGCAGTCATCTCAAGACTTGATTGGGCATGAAGGACCCATTCCCAAGATCACTCGCCTGGTTGTTAGCAGTCTTCAGTTTCTCTGTGTTGTTGCACTGAGGGCCTCATTTCCTCACCATGCTACATGGGCATGTCCATAGATTTGCTTACAATACGGCAGTATGCTTCCCACAGTGCAAGTGATCTGAGAGAAAGAGAGGGAAAGACAGAAAGAGAATGAACCAAAGACAAAAGCCGTAGTCATTTTATACCCTAATGTAGGAAATGTTATCCCATTATTTCTTCCATATTCTGTTCATTAGAAGCAAGTCACTAGGTCCAACCCATAAGCAAGTAGAAGGGATTACACAAGGGTGTGAATACCAGGAAACGGGGATCATTGGGGACCACGTTAGAGGCTGCCATCCACATTAGATTATTGAAATAAAAATGAAAATAAATGCCACAGAGCAACTAAGCCCTTGAGCCACAACTACTGAGCCCATGCACTGCAACTACTGAAGCCCACGCACCTAGAGTCCATGCTCTGCAACAAGAGAAACCACCACAATGAGAAGCCCTAGCACCGCAACAAAGAGTAGCCCCTGCTCACTAGAGAAAGCCCATGCACAGCAACGAAGACCCAATGCAGCCAAAATAATAAAAAAAATTTTAAATAAATAAATAAAAATAATTTTAAAAAGACAAAAAAATGAAAATGACAAACAATTGATTTAGAAATAAACATTAAAAGATCAAATAGCAAAATTCCTCAGGTCTTCACACAACACATCCCATTTTACAGATTGGAAATTCAAGGCATAGAATGGTTAAAAATATGTGCCCAAGATAATTTAGTTAGTGACAAAACTGACACTCAAATCTCAGTCTAATTCCAAAGGCTCTTTCTGACTCTTAACGTCTCCTCCCTAAAGTCCTTTAATGAGGTCATTTATTCCAGATAGCTCTGTTCTTCTGTTCCTTCTCGTCTCTTTCTCCCTGCTTTTTTCTCTACTTCTCTTCCATCAAAGAAAAAGATTATTCAGGGAATGGCATATTTACCTTATTGGACCTACTAAGACAACCTCAAATGTGAGGTCATATTTTTTACAGAGAAGTGACCACTTTAAACAATAATCCATGGCCTATCACACTGAACTGTCTCTTCCCCTCTGATGATTTTACATCTTTCCTGTACATTTTGTCTTCTGAGCAGGAGCTGGTGATTTTGATACCACAATTTCAGCACACTTGTTCCTTAGCAACAACAGCTGAGTTGTCTTTGCAGGTACCTCAAATTTCAGAGCTGCTCAGAACTTCCCCTCTAAAAGGGCCAGAGTCAATCTCAGAACAATGAATCCAGAGTTTAAAATATAACTTGAGTGGTGTAAGCATACACTCCCATCCCCACCCACTCCTCCCACTTCCCTTTCCCTCCTTCCTGGAGGCCCAACCAGGGAGATTTCAGCAATAATTTCTGTAGTTCGGGAAAATGCCAAGGTCACACTAGGGAGTACCGGGCTGCCCAGAGGACAGTTTCATTTCCCACTGCTTACCTACAAATAAGAAACAACTTGCATGTTTAGAATGATCATTTTCTGTATGTAGCTGAAATAAATCTCAGACCACAAATTAAAGGTTGAAAGAAATAAACTTTATTGTTTAATAGCCAAACAATTTATTTTATGAGCCTCATTCCACATAGAAGTAGAAACCTAGTACATCAATTCAGGAATCCATCTTTAGAGTTGACTTGAGGTGCAGGGTGGGTGGGGGGAGGATGAGTGGGGAAGACAGGGGAGGGGGACTCTGGCCTTTAGTTGTCATCTGTCTATACCTGTATCTATTGAGATGTCTATCATTCAGTTGGTCTCTAATCTTAAAGCCATTCCCAGTCCCTTGTGTCTGACTGCAGGCTCCTCCAGGCTGGCTCTATCTCAGGTACCTCTGTGCTCCTCTCCGAGGTACAGAAACATTCAGCTGTACTTGTATCCCATCTGGTAAGGAGAATCCTACAAGTCTTGTGACCTCCTTGGAAGAAAGATACAGCCTTCCTCTTCTTCTAAATCCCTATACCTGTCTGATGAAGGTTCCACTTCCTTCACTGCCCCCCAAAATTGGCCCTGGGGTTGGGAGGCAAGCCACAGAACCCCTGCTCAGGGACAAATAATGTCTCGCTTCCTCTCAGGCACAACTTCTTCTTCCTCCTCCAGTTCTGTAGACTAATCCCAGGTAGAAAGGAGGTGAGGGGGACAAACTGGCTTTGAGTAACCAAATATTATTCTAAGTCCTTTTGTCTTCTTCCTCGACCTAAGTCGTTTTTTTGTTTGTTTGTTTTTTGCGGTACATGGGCCTCTCACTGTTGTGGCCTCTTCCGTTGCAGAGCACAGGCTCCGGACGCGCAAGCTCAGTGGCCATGGCTCATGGGCCCAGCCGCTCCGCGGCATGTGGGATCTTCCTGGACTGGGTCACGAACCCGTGTCCCCTGCATCGGTAGGCAGACTTTCAACCACTGCGCCACCAGGGAAGCCTTTTTTTTTTTTTTTTTTTTGCTGCATTTGGGTCTTTGTTGCTGCGTACGGGCTTTTCTCTAGTTGCAGCGAGCAGGGGCTACTTTTCCTTGCGGCGCGCGGGCTTCTCATTGCAGTGGCTTCTCTCATTGCAGAGCACAGGCTCTAGGTGTGGGGCTTCAGTAGTTGTGGCACGCGGACTCAGTAGTTGTGGCTCGTGGGCTCTAGAGCGCAGGCTCAGTAGTGGTGCACAGGCTTAGTTGCTCCGCAGCATGTGGGATCTTCCCGGACCAGGACTCGAACCCGTGTCCCCTGCATTGGCAGGCAGATTCCTAACCACTGCGCCATCAGGGAAGTCCTGGACCTAAGATTTTAAAACTGAAAAAGAACTATTTCACTCTTGTTCTCTGGTTTTTCTGAAGACAATCTGTAACTCAAGAATGGGGGAAAAGCCATAGGATAAATAAGAATTATGGGAGAATACATATCAATTAATACCAAAATATTATTTCAATATTATTACAAATAAGCACATTTTCCTGCCTTACAAAAAAATCTGTGTCATTTCTTTTAAAATCATAGTCCTTTATTTTCTTTCACATCCACCCAAAGCAGGAAACTCTGCTGAATGTCCTAAGTGTCCTTGGACACTTAAAAAAAGTATGAGACACAGTCCCTTTCCTTAAGAGTGGTTGTTATGGGGGCTTCCCTGGTGGTGCAGTGGTTGAGAGGCCGCCTGCAGATGCAGGGGACACAGGTTCGTGCCCCAGTCCGGGAAGATCCCACGTGCTGCGGAGCTGCTAGGCCCGTGAGCCATGGCCGTTGAGCCTGCGTGTCCAGAGTCTGTGCTCCGCAACGGGAGAGGCCACAACAGTGAGAGGCCTGCATACCACAAAAAAAAAAAAAAAAAAAAAAAAAAAAGAGTGGTTGTTATGGGTTGAATTGTGTCCCCCAAGAAGATATGTTGAAATCCTAACTCCCAGCACTTCAGAATGTGACTTTATTTGGAAACAGGATTATCGCAAAAGCAATTAGTTAAGAATACTTTGTACTGGGATTTCCCTGGTGGCTCAGTGGTTAAGAATCCGCCTGCCAATGCAGGGAACATGGATTCAAGCCCTGGTCCCAGAAGATCCCACATGCCACAGGGCAACTAAGCCAGTGCGCCACAACTACTGAGCCTGCGTGCCACAACTACTGAAGCCTGTGCACCTAGAGCCTGTGCTCCGCAGCAAGAGAAACCACTGCAATGAGAAGTCCGTGCACTGCAACAAAGTAGCCCCTGCTCGCCGTAGCTAAAGAAAGCCCACGTGCAGCAACAAAGACCCAACGCAGACAAAAATAATTAAAAATAAGAAAAGAATAGGTCATACTGGTGTCCTTATAAGAAGAGAAGAGATACAGAGAGCGAGACACATGGAAGAAAATTAGCACGTGACAACAAAGACAGATATTGGAGTGATGCATCTATAAGCCAAGAAACAGCCAGGATTGCCAGCAAACACCAGAAGCTAAAAGACGCAAGAAGGGATCTCCTCTACAGATTTCATAAGAAAATATGACCTTATATTTGAGGATGTCTCATAATTGCTTCTATAAGGTAAATATGCCAGTCCCTGAATAGCCTTTCCTCATTTGATGAAACAACATGGAGCATAGCCCTGTCAAGCACCTCGATTTTGAACCTAGCCTCCAGAACTATGAGAAAATAAATGTCCATTGTTAAATCACCCAGTTTGTCGTACTTTGTAACAGCAGCCCTGGGAAATGAGTACAGTAGTCAATTAAAGTTTCAAAAACTCAGATATCACAAAGCAGTTACAGAATAATGCAGTGTTAAACTGTGTGGCACTAAGGAGATTTGCAAAAGGAGTCCTCAGGGGCCACCGGGTTAATTCATTCACAACGTTAACACAAAGAGGTTTACCTCTCATTGGCCTTTTCCGTCCCATGCTTCAAGATATCACAAGAGAAAGCCTCCAGCTATAAAGGTCAGTCTTCCTGGAGGAAGAGACTCTTCTTTTGAACACAAATGCCATAGGCTCCAAAGATAAACAGGACAAGTCCTCACATCTAGGAAAGTTATGCTTGCTATGACTGTCAGCTCCAGGATGGGACCAACAATGTGGCTCTGAGCTTCCCCCAACCAGAGCCTCAACCAGCAGGAGAATTCTGTCTTATTAGACCTGTTTTGAATCTTCATTTCTTTGCCTGAAATCTTGCTGATTGGATAATAACAGTGGATCCTACACAGCCTGCCTGATTTGATTCTGCCAAGTCCTCCTCTACTCTTAGGACCTCTTTGACATGAGCCACTAAATTAGGTGTCTCTATTGGGCTTCAATACCCACCAGTTATATAACAAATAAATTCTCTTTTCCATAGTTGCAGGATTGACCATTACACATTTTTCTGTTTTCAGGGAAGGAAGTAAGAAATGGGGAAGGAAATTGGTCTCAAAGGACAGTGTGGTAAGGGCAGAATGAAAACCCAAATTGTGGACTTAGAAAAGGACTAAGGAAATGAAAACTGGTTGGGCTTGCTTGTCTCTTCACTTTCCCCTATCTCCCACATCCAAGTAATCAGCAGATTTTATCCATTTTATGTCCAAAATATATCTCAGATCTATTCTTTCAAATTTCAATAACCACTACTTCTTCAGACCAGAAAACCATCATCTCTGTCCTACACAACTGCTAAAACCTCTTAATTGAGCTCTCTTTTTCCAATCTTATTCTCATTTAATACAAAGCAAGTACAATAATCTTAAATTATGAATAAAATCATTTCTTCTGGTTAAAATCCTTCAGCTTTCATTTTCAGCCAAGATGGAATAACAGAGACTAGATCTGTCCTCCTTCCCTAAGCAATTAGAAAAATGGACAAATTTATTTATCTATATATATATACATAAAACTATTTTTCAGACAGGTAAGAACAGCTAGAGTCTGTGGCTTTCTTGCTTGGGTCCATTCCCATCCTACCACCCCCAGGTTAGTTACTGAGAATGGTAGCTTTAAAAAGGTAAGGCTAGTTGTAAAAACCAGCAGCTTTGCTACTTGCATGAACTTACTGCCTAGAGGTAGTTTCTAGTCCACATCACTGGGAAGGGTTAACCAAACCGATCTCATGAGTTGCAGAGACAGAGATCTAGATAGAGGAGGTTAGGGTGGCTAGAATCTGTGGAGCAGAGTACTGGAGAAGAGTGAAAATTACAAAGATAGAGATAGAGATGGACATGGCAAGGGAGATGGAGATGGGGGGCAGAGAAAGAGAGAGAGGGAGAGGGAGAGATTCGAAAGTCTAGAGGGATCCCATCAAGTCTCTGGCTGAGTACTGATCTGTACATGTGTAACAGGAATCTACCCTAGGCCAGGGAAGGAGCCACCTGAATGGAATAGGCAGAACGATTCACAGATCTGCGGATAGTTTGTGTTCCTACTAGCCAGAGTAGAAAGACCTCATATCATAACTCATGGGGCATTAGGTAGATTCCCTTCTTTAAGTCTTAATAGTAGCACTGAATTAGCTCTAGATTAAAGGCTACTCTGGACCTGCTCTAATAAAGCTTAAAAGCAAGCCCCAAAATAAGCCAAATGATCCCAGGTAACGTAACTGTACCTCAGAACAAAATCCATTATTGGTTAAAGAAATAGAACAAAATCCAGCAAAACAATATAAACTTTACAATGTCTGGCATCCAATAAAAAATTACCAAGTGTGCAGATAGGACCTCTAGTTATGACAGAATGAAGAGGTATGTGAATCCTTTCTTCAAAAAATTATAAACTGGATAAAATTGCCAAAAATAACCATTTCAGGGCCCTGGAGAATGACCAAAAGCACACACCACATTGAGAAGCAATTATTAATTTTTTTTAAATTGAAACTTCAGGTAAGAACAGCAAGAGTCTGTGGCCTTATTGCGTGGGTCCATTCGCCTTGTCCTGCCCCCAGGTTAGTTACTGAGATCGATAGTTTTTAAAAGGTTAAGCTAGTTGTAAAAAACAAGCAGCTTTGCTGCCAAGGGGCAAGACTAGACTTGGGGCAGGAAGCAAAAAGCCATGACAACCTTGTCAGTTAAAAAAGAAAAATTGGTAGAAAATAAACAGGTAAAACTCACAACTTTGCTAGTCTGAGTTTGTGATCACAGCTGGGGCAAGCAGCCAGACCAGGTAGAAATTTAACAAGGAGATCTTGAAAATAACAGAGCCATAGAAGAGCTAGATTAGCTCTTCATCTGTCCCTGGCTGACTGGAAAACTACATGTGTGCCAGGGGAAACTCAAGAGAGCTCAGTGGAAAGTAAAATCCTAGGCATACTTGAGAACTAGCTAAACTTTGTTTTGTTTTGTTTTGGTGTGTATTTTTTAAATTAATTTTTATTGGAGTATAGTTGATTTACAATGTTGTATTATTTTCTTGCTGTACGGCAAACTGAATCAGTCATACATATACATATATCCACTCTTTTTGAGATTTCCTTCCCATTTAGGTCACCACAGAGCATTGAATAGAGTTCCCTGTGCTCTACAGTGGGTCCTCATTAGTTACCTATTTTATACACAGTAGTGTATTTATGTCAATCCCAATCTCCCAGTTCATCCCATCTGCCTTTCCCCCCTTGGTAACCATAAGGTTGTTCCCTACACCTGTGACTCTATTTCTGCTTTGCAAATAAGTTCATCTCTACCATTTTTCTAGATTCCACATATAAGCAATATTATACAATATTTGTTTTTCTCTTTCTGACTTACTTCACTCTGTATGAAAGTCCCTAGGTCCATCCACATCTCTGCAAATGGCACTATTTCATTCCTTTTTATGGCTGAATAATATTCCATTGTATGTATGTACCACACCTTCTTTATCCATTCCTCTGTCGATGGATATTTAGGTTGTTTCCATGTCCTGGCTATTGTAAATAGTGCTGCAACGAACATCAGGGTGCATGCATCCTTTCAAATTATGGTTTTCCATGGATATATGCCTAGGAGTGGGATTGCTGGGTTATGTGGTAGCTCTATTTTTAGTTTTTTAAGGAACATCCATACTATTCTCCACAGTGGCTGTACCAATTTACATTCCCACCAACAGTGTAGGAGAACTAGCTAAACTTTGAATGAACTCACTCCTCAGTCTACACATAGATAGTCCTGCAGAGGGGCGGGTTAAAGCCCAAGGTGTTAAAGCAAAATCTCTGCTCAAATTATTGGCTGATGACTAGGCTATGCTGACACAGGGATGACCTCTAGTTAAGCTAGGATAAAAAATAAAAACAAGAATAAGAATCTGGGCAGCGACATTAGCAGTAGCCTGCAACCCCTGGGGGTGAAAGATTCCACCATTTAAGTTCAGACAAATTTTTTAAAAATCAGGGGAAAAAACCTGGACTACAGACTTGCTACCATGTATTACTGAAAATGCCTGACTGTCAACCAAAAGTTATGAGAAATGCCAAGAAACAGTAAAGTGTGATTTACATTCAGGAAAAAGTCAGTAATAGAAACTAACTCAATGAGCCCAGATGTTGGATTGAGCAGACAAGACTTCAAAGCAGCTATTATAAATATATTCAAATAATTAAAGAAACTATGGTCAAAGAATTAAAAGAAAATATTAACATAGCTAATAAACAAGGAATTTCAATAAAGAAATGGAAACCATATAAAAGACCCAAATGGAAATTCTAGAGTTGAAAAGTACGAAAACTAAAATGAAATGTGCGGCCTTAATGGGCTCAGCATCAGATATGAGTTGGCAAAAGAGCAAATCAGTGAACTGGATGATAGATTATTAGATATGTTCCAATCTGAATAATAGAGAAAAAAAGAATGAAGAAAAATAAAAATATAGAGAGCTTCAAAGACCTGTGGGACAGCATCAAGCATACCCACTAGCCATAATATAGGAGCACCAGAAGGTGAGAAGACAAAGAGTTAGAAAAAACACTTGAAGAAATAATAGCTAAATATTCTCCAAATTTGAATGCAAACATTAATCTTCAAATCCAAGAAATTCAACAAACCCCAAGTGTGATAAACTTAAAGAAATCCACTCCTAGACACATCACAGTCAAAAAGTTGAAAGCCAAAAAAAAGGAAATTCTTGAAATCGGTAAGAGAAAAATGACTCATACAAGGGAACAAAAATGTGAATAATAGCTGATTTTGCATCAGAAATAACAGAGGCCAGAAAGCAGCAGAGTGACATATTCAAAATGCTGCAAGAAAAACCTTTTAATCAAGAATTCTATTTTTTTTAACATCTTTATTGAGGTATAATTGCTTTACATTGTTGTGTTAGTTGCTGCTGTGTAACAAAGTGAATTAGCTATACGTATACATGTATCCCCTTGCACCTCCCTCCCACCCTCCCTATCCCACCCCTCTAGGTGGTCACAAAGCACCGAGCTGATCTCCCTGTGCTATGCGGCTGCTTCCCACTAGCTATCTATTTTACATTTGGTAGTGTATATGTCAATGCCACTCTATCACTTCCTCTCAGCTTACCCTTCCCCCTCCCCATGTCCTCAAGTCCATTCTCTACGTCTATATCAATCAAAACTAAAAATAAGGACATTTCCAATGATCAACAATTCAGAGAATGTGTTACTAGTCAAACTGTCATACAAGAAATACTAAAGGAAGTCCTTCAGGCTGAAAGGAAATAATACCAGATAGTAAATCAAGTCCATAGGGAGAAATGAGCACAGAAATGATAAATATGTGGGTAAATAAAACAGATAAATAAGTATAATATTTAAGAAAAATATATTTATAAATATATAAAATATAGCTCATGAATATATTTTCTCTTTTCTTCTCTTAATTTGTTTTAAAACAGGATTGTTGGGTTTATAACACATACATTAAAATATATGACAATGAGGAATACACAAATAATTAGTATGTGTCCTTTATTTTGTTCTATAAATAGTGCAAAGGATGCAGAAAAAATATATATGACAATGATATAGGAAGGAGATGGAAATGGAGTTATATTGGAGGAAAGTTGATATAATTTCCTGGAATTAAGTTAGTATTAACCTGAAGTAGATTGTGATGATTAAGATGTACACTATAATCCCTAGAGCAACAACAACAGCAACAACAAAAAGCTTTAAAAATAGTGTTAAAAAAATCAAAAGAGAAATGAAAGTGGTATACCAAAATGTTTGTTTGACACAAAAAATACAATAAAGGTACACAGGAACAAAAAAGCCATGAGATATATTGAAGGCAGATATGTAAATCCAACCATGTCAAATAGTATGTTAAATGTGAATAGACTAAATGCTCCAGTCCAAAAGCAGAGAGTGTCAGACTCAGAGAAAAAGCAACAATATGTAGTCTAAAAGAAACAGTTTAGATTCCAAGACACAAATGAATTGCACATAAAAGGATAGTGTGATTGTTAATTTTATGTGTCAACTTGGCTGGACCATAGTGTCTGGATTTTTGGCTGAACATTATTCTGGATATTCCTGTGAAGGTGTTTGTGGATGAGATTGACATTTAAATTGAAGGACTTTGAGTTAAGCAGATTAATTTCCATAATGTAAGTGAGCCTTACCCAAATAAGTTGAAGGTCTTAATGGAACAAAGACTGACCTCCCCTGAGCAAGAAGGAATTCTGCCAGTAGATGGATCAAACTGCAACTCCCCTGGGTCTCCAGCCTGCCAGCCTATTCTGCAGATTTTAGACTTACCATGTAAGCCAGCTTTTTAAAGATAATCCTTCTCTCTCTCTGTCTCTCTGTCTCTCTCTACCTGAGGACTCATGTCTATCTTCAATTCTGGAAATTTTTCAACCATTATCACTTCACATATTTGCACCTCTCTTTTTTCTATTTTCTGTCTCTGCAATCCCTACTAGATATATGGTACAACCTCTTATTTCAACCTCCATGTCTTCTAATTTCCCTTTTGATTTTTCTGTTTTTCCTCTCTGTGTCGTGCATTCTGTATGATTTCTTTACATTTATCTTCTAATTCTGTAATTTTCTCTTCAGCTAATCTAAACTGCTACTTAATCTGGTTTTCTCAATGTTTTCTTGATATTTCGACTCCTAGAATACCTGTATGTTCCAATTATTTATTGCTACATAACAAATTATCTCAAAACTTAGCATCTTAAAACAACCTTTTATTTTGCTCATGATTTTGTGGATTAGGAATTCAGATAGGGCTCAGTTAGAGGTTCTGGCTTAGGGTCTCTTAGGAAATTGCATTCAGACAGTGGTTAGAGCTAGAAGAGCAGAGGGCTGGAGAAGTTGTGGATAGCCAGATAGCTCTCTTTCTTTATGTTGTCTCAGGACCTCTGCATATAGTCATTTTGTATAGGCCTGACAATTCCTGGGCAGTTGAACTCCTTACATGGCAGCTCAGGACTAAGCACAAATGATCCCGTCAACAAAGCAAAAACTGCCTCACATTTCTGATGTAGCCTCAAGAAGTCACACAGCACCACCTATACCACATTCTATTAGTTACAAGTGAGTCACAATCATGTCCCTCAAGGAAAGGGACATAGACCCTATCTCTCGATGGAAGGAGTATAAAAGACACATTGTAAGAGAAAAGCATGTGGGATGGGAAATATTGTTGAGGCATCTATGGGCAATGATTTTGGAAAATACAAGCTACTATACTACATGATTTTCTTTCAAATCCTTCTTTTTAAAAAAAATATGTCCTGTTCTTACCTTACAAATTCTATTCCTTCCTCTCTTTTTTTGAACATTTGAAAGCATACTTAAAGTCTCTTTTGCATTGTGTCCTGGATTGTGGATAAGACCCCATCAAGCTTTTCCATGGCTGCATCTGCTGAGGGTTCTATGGGATTCACTGATTTCACATAAATATTTAATTTAAATTCTTGGCACAGGGCTTTTCTATGATGAGGTTATTGTGAGAATTTGAGCCTCCATAGGCAGCACAGGATAAGGATCTTTATATCTCTTAGCTGACTCTTTTGACATTCATGGTCAAAAGTGAGAGCCTCGGGACTTCCTTGGTGGCTCAATGGCTAAGAATCTGCCTGCCAATGCAGAGGACACAGGTTCAATCCCCGGTTCCGAAAGATCCCACATGCCGTGGAGCAACTAAGCCCATGAGCCACAACTACTGAAGCCACGTGCCCAGAGCCCATGCTCCGCAACAAGAGAAGCCACCACAATGAGAAGCCCGCGTACCATATCGAAGAGTAGCCCTCACTCGCTGCAGCTACAGAAAGCCCACGCACAACAACAAAGACCCAACGCAGCCAAAACTAAAAATAAATAAATTTATAAAAAAATAAAAAAGGGAGCCTGGCCCATTCTCTGTGAGGAGCCCAGCTACAACTTACGCAATGCACAGGAGACCTAAAGACTGGACCGCCACCCTTTCCACCTGTTAAAATCCATACTCTAAGGTGCTGGAATTGCTCATAAAACATAAGTAGCACTGACCTCTGTGGATTCTCCCTTAATTTCTGACACCTGGAAATTTCTGTTTCTTACAAGTTCAGCTATGGACTCAAAAAAAAATGTTTTTCGTATCTAGAAATTTTATGTGTTAGGAGTGAAAAGAGGATTTCCCATGTTTTCTTGGTCCTCTTCTTGACCAAAAGTCAACTGTGTTTCTAAGTATAGAACTTTAGATTGCTGAATGCTTGCATTTAATGAACAAATAAGCTCTTCTTTATGGTTCCCCTAACTTCATTGTAGGAGAAAATAAGAGAATGGGGTTTTTGTGCAAAGGAATAAAGGTGTGGGTGTGTATTTGAGGGAAACCTATAAGGGAATGGACAAGTTCAGAGCTTGCTAGATTCAGGTCACAGATGTTAAGGGCCCATTCTATTTATTTATTTATCTATCTATTTTAAAATTTTATTGAAGTATAGTGGATTTACAATATTGTTACTAGTTTCAGGTATACTACAAAGTGATTCAGATATAGATAGATAGATAGATAGATAGATAGATAGATAGATAGATATGGATAGATTCTTTTTCAGGTTCTTTTCCATTATAGGTTATTACATGATACTGAATATAATTCCCTGTGCTATAAGGACACATTCTTGAAGAGTTGTTCCAATGTGAGTCTGCTGCCTGGAAAGTACCCAGTAAGAGTTCACAGGATTCTAGTGATAGTCACTATTCAATGACCTTTTTATCCCCATCAATTGACCATCCAGTCTTCAGATGGAGGGTTCTGTATTCTCAGAACTCTTGACCACCAGCTTTCTAACTGAGAAGTGAGGAGTAGCAGCACCTTGCCCTGCTGTGATTCTATCCAGGCCACAGTGTTTGCCAGCCCAAGGAGAATGCTTCAGAAAACTGAAGTGAACATTCTGGAAAACCACTAAGCTTTGGAAAAGCGTTCTCTTACTTTTTCTTCATGGAGGAACAAAGCATAATAGAGCATCAAAAACAAAGGCAGATGGAGGGTTCACCCATGAATGTCACAAGTGCAGAGATTTTAGGCACATGTGAGGTATGAGGTAGTAAGAATCCTAAGGAAACTCAATCTAATCTAGCAGAGCCTGTTCCCAGGGAGGTGGGGGAAATGGGATTTTAATAAAGTTAGTCTTCAGTTTATTTTCTCCCCTCTCCTCCTCCTCTTGCCACTTACTCAAAAGGAATCCTTTTCAGGACTTCCCTGGTGGTGCAGTGATTAAGAATCTACCTGCCATTGTAGAGGACACTGGTTCGAGCCCTGGTCTGGGAAGATCCCACATGCCGCGGAGCAACTAAGCCCGTGTGCCACAATTTGAAGCCCACGCCTAGAGCCTGTGCTCCACAACAAGAGAAGCCACTGCAATAAGCAGCCCGCACATGCCAACGAAGAGTAGTCCCCACTTGCTGCAACTAGAGAAAGCCTGCACCCAGCAACAAAGAACCAGCCCAGACAAAAATAAATAAATAAATTTATATTTTTAAAAAAAGGAATTCTTTTCAGGTTTCTGTCTGAAAGTGCCCTTTCAAAAGGAGATTCGTGAGGGTTCATATTTATACAACTGCTCTTATATAAGCAAGATGATAATGATGACTCTCCAACCACTACCCATTCCTCAAGGTCCAGTTAAATTCCCACCCCTACACGAAGTATTCTCTGTCAACTTCAGCCCATTCTAACTTCTCCTTTTCTCTTCCCTCCAATTTACTGTCTATTTCATTCACTGGTCACCTCACACATGCCTCAGTATTTTTCCTGTCATTGTCTCAAGTTGTTATTTATCTCTAATATTCTTTGCAAACTTTTAGTATGTTGAGTTTTGATCTCTCTAACCAGATTATAGGAGTTTTAAGTCCAGGAGTGTAGATTACACATCTTCATTTTAATAATTTATAGCATTCACCATAGGCTTAGCATGACACAAGGGCTCCATATATATTAATAAATGATAGCTTATTTATTCACTGCTCCTGTTTGGAAGTTTATATGATATACCACATATTCAGAAACCGGGATGCTCTGGAATACAAAGAACCCTTGAAGAAGTTGTGCAGTCTCACCATGCTTCAGTTTCCCACCAGCAATATGGAGATGACAATACTTGCTGCTCTCTGCTTTGCTGGTAGATGAGAAGGTTGTTGTTATTATTTTTTTTTTAAATTATGTGACATAATGTCTTTTTAAAATTTTATTTATTTATTTAATTTTTTTGGCTGCATTGGGTCTTCGTTGTCGTGCGCGGGCTTTCTCTAGCTGTGGTGAGCGGGGGCTACTCTTCTTTGCAGTGCATGGACTTCTCATTGTGGTGGCTTCTCTTATGGAGGACAAGCTCTAGGCGCATGGGCTTCAGTAGTTGTGGCACGTGGGCTCAGTAGTTGTGGCTCACAGGTTCTAGAGCTCTGGCTCTGTAGTTGTGGCGCACAGACTTAGTTGCTCTGTGGCATGTGGGGTCTTCCCAGACTAGGGATTGAATCCGTGTCCCCTGCATTGGCAGGCGGATTCTTAACCACTGCGCCACCAGGAAAGTCCCTGACATAATGTCTTTATAAGCTTTCTGTAAAGTCTCGGCACAGGTGTGCCTCACTTTGCACAAATCACATAGTTACAAAAATTAGAGAAAAATGAGATTTTACTGACTTATTGTTTGACTTCACATTTAAAGTTTGATATGAGTTTGTAGGTTGTGAAATTAAATATCCAGTAGGGACTTAAGAAAAAAAAAAAAAAGAACTCTTGGTCAGATAAACTTGACTTGAAATAAAGACCCTGTCCTAATTTATATATTTATAAATCTAGAATTTCCCTTGCACCCTCCCCCAACATGGAGAAGGTCCATAAGTGATCCATCGATCAAATCCCTCTTTTTCTGATTTGCACAATCCCCATTCTTGTTTATTCTCTGTTAAACCCACCTGGTGAAACTCCAAATTCAGTAAGCCAACCTTCTGCCTCCAGGGCCCCTGCACCTTAAATATGGAGCTCCTCTGAGGATAATTAATCACACAGCCCTGTAGATTTCACCATCACCAATCTCCTCAAACCCCCAGCCCTTCCACCCCCCCCAGAACTCATAGTAAATGACTTTGCTTCCCACTTAGCTGGAAAAAAAAGAAATATATATATATATATATATATATACACACATATATATACATATATATATACATACATATACATATATACACACACATGCGTATATATATACAAATATGTGTGTGTGTCATAAGATGATAACAACCTCAACAAAATTGCTCTGTTCAACCCCACCCAAATCCCCTCCCCAAGAAACTTATGTAATTAAGATGTGACTTTGGGTGTCCCTTTGGCCATCAGAGACTTAAGTAACTTGACCTAAATGCTAAACCCTCAATTTCTCTACCTGTATGAGCCTAGGGACCATCCTTAAGGATTATGCAAATGCAACACTTAATTGCTTTTGCCTTATCTATTCCTTTTGCACTCTGTGTTTTGTCTCTAAGGAGTCTTTGACAGCCAGGATGCTCACCTTGGCCCCTTCACTGTTTTCCACAGGAAATCCTATTATAGTTGTGGTTTTGTGAATTTCATAACTTCACTGAAGGCCTAAGGAGTTATGGGGAGGTATCACATACTGCTTTTTACCTGTACAGTGATCTTATACCCAATTTCCTATCTCAGAGCCATCCAAAGCCCCTGCTCTTGACCTATGACCTTCAACACCATGGGCCAGTGAAATGTAACTCACTTCCTAATGCTTCTTTCTTGGGGTGACTCTGGCCAGTCTGCCCAGTCTCCAGCTCTTTGGGATTCTGGAAAATAAAATTTTCAACATCTCATTGTACTCATCTTTTTTGAAACTTTTCTTTACTTCCATTTTCAGTGGAAAGGCTGGTTTAAGGGTTTTGTTTGTTTTTGTTTTTCATTAATTGAAGGCTTCTTACACCACCCATTCTTGGAGTTCTATTTGTATCTTGGACATAACTTGAACACACAAATTCAGTATATTTTAAATGAACCTGCCCATCTGCCTCTGCTGCCATCTTCCTCTGAAAAACTGTATTTTCTTCTGAGTGAAGGATAGTCTCATCTACCCTGTTGACCAACCAAATCACCCTTAACGTTAGTCTCCTGAAATTCTCATGTGCTACCAAACAGTCACCAAGACCAATCAATTCTACCACTTAGCTCACTCTCTCTCCTTTACTGTCACTTCCCAAGCTCAAGCCTACATGATTGCAATAGTCTTCTTGTTGGTCTCCCTGAGTCTAGCCTTGCTACCTTTAATCCATTCTTTAGGCTTGAAGCTATAGGTTGGTTCAGATATGCTCTAGTTGGCTCTCATTATCTTTAGGCCAGCAGCTGCTTAAGGCTTGACTACTGCTCCAATTGTCTCATTCTGCTGCCCAAGCTAAAGGAGTAATGGCCATCTTTGGATCTGCTGTAGCCAGAGAGATCATTCTAAAATCCAAAGGTTATCAACCTCTCCCTTGATTAAAATTCTTCAGTGGCTCCCTAATGCTCTTAGAAGACAGCCCAAACTTATCATGATGTAGTAGTTAGCTATTGTCACAATGATACCATGTAACAAACTATCCCCCAAATCAGATGCTTACAATAACATTCCCTATTCTCATGCTCACGAGTCTATCATTTGGCTGCAACTAAGCTGAACTAGGTTAGAATTCAGGCTCCTCAGCTCCAAGATCCAAGCTGAAGGAGGTATATTAGGCTCAGAACTATATACAGCATAAAGGATCTTCCAATAAAGGCCCTGCCTTATCATCCAAGTTCCCAGCACAGAACCTAATCTATAGTAAATGCTCACTAAGTGTTTGTTGAATGACTGATGAAGCCAGATAAGGTTCACTTTGGGAAAACCAAGAAGTTAATTTCTGTGTCTATAGCCTCCCCTTTATACATGTCATTTTCTCCTCTATAATGTGTCTTGTTTAGGAATCTGGTTCCCTTGTGATCACCTCCCTCTGATCACTACTAAAACTCACTCTCACAAAGGCCATGCACTCAACAATTTACACATTTATAGAAAATATCAGTCTTTTTAACCCTTCCAGATTTATTTGGCATCTGAGCTCTCACTAGGGAATCTGTAGCAAGACTTTGACCTCTGCTAAAGTAATTTAAATCACCTAGTAAAAGATTTGAAAAATTAATAAATGGCAAGTTATATTCTGAATAACTAGCTGAATAAATGCCAAGTTATATTCTCCAGGTAAGGTTCATGCAAAAAACAGATTCACCTCCTGTTAGTTTATCATACAGATGTCAGCACAACCCCTCACAACCATGTTACAAAGTGTTTCACTCAGTTAGGTGCTTTATTTTAAGCCCTCCAGGATGGAAGCTTTCTTTGAATGTACTAAGGATAAAGACAGCTGCCACAGACAACGATCTTCCCATAACACACCAACATTCATGCCAGCCTCCCCCATGATTAATCCTTCAGCCTGTGGTGTACACATGGCTTCTTCCAGTCAGAGCCGAGAATGCCCCTAGAAATAGGTCATCTGAAATAAACATCAACTTCACTTCAAAAAGATTCTATGCCTATGTGGTCATAACCCAAAAAAAGAGTCCTTTGGGGAAACAGGACATGTAAACAGCAGAGGCCAGGCATCTCTTGCATCCTGTTCCTGCCTTCTCAGTGGCAACTTCATAATTGACCTCTCTAAAATCAACAGCTCTCTACTCTCAAAATGGAGTTTGGGCAACATCTTTCACTTCTTTCCTGATTTCCATTGCCTTAGCCTAGCAACATAATACTCATTTGTAAGAACATGACTTAAGGCATGTAAGCAGCAGGCTTGCTCCATCTTCCTGGTAAAATTATAAAACAGCAAACATAACTAGATGCATCTCTAAGCCAGATTACTGGGGGAGGGATTTGGAAGGTAATGCGTGGGTACAGACGAAACTAATATTTATTGAACAATTTCCATGCACCACTGTTCTATTGTTTTACATACAGGATGTAGCTTAACCCTCATAACACTTATCTGATATCTGTTATTATCTCTCTTTGTAAATAGGAAAGCCAAAGCTCAGAGAGGTTAATTAACTGGCCCTTGGGTCCCACAGCTAGTATTCAGCAAAAATAGAATTAGAACCCAAACCTGACCAATCTCCAAAATCCATGTCCCCAGCACCTGCTACACGTCTCCTTAACTGAGTCTCCTTAATGAGAGAATGAAAGACACGTTTCTGGAATTGTATGGTAAGCAAGGAACTTGTAATGAACCAATCAACAATCTTCCAAATAACAAGTATTTGCTTAAAGCTTCATAAGTGCTGAGCTTCAGGCTAGTCACTACAGGAGAGACACAGAAGTAGATGATGGGCTTTCTGACCTCCAGTAGATTACAACCTAGGAGAGGAGAAAAGGATCTTGTATCCAGAAAATGGACAAATGCTCAACTGTGTAGTACAGCTCAGAGATAGGACAGGCCAGCGTAGGCTGAAAAAGGAATGGATCAGTCAGGGTTCTACTTGCAGGAAACTAGATTTAAGCAAAAGAATTTAGTTAACATCTAGTGGGCAAAACCGCAGTGACATATCATTTTATACTCACCGGAATGGATATGATCAAAATGACAGATAATAACAAAGATTATTTGGCAAAGATGTGGAGAAATTGGAACTTTCACACATTGCAAAATGGTGCAGCCACTCTAGAAAACAGTTTAGCAGTTCCTCAAAAGGTTAATCGTAGTTACCATAGTTACCATACCAGCAATTCCACTCCTAGGAATATACCCAAGAGAAATGAAGATATAACATCTACACAAAAACTTGCACATGAATGTTCATAAAAGCATTATTTATAATAGCCAAAAAGTAGAAACAATTCAAATATCCATCAACAGACGAGTGAATAAATAAAACGTGGGATATACATACAATGGAGTATTATTCAACAATAAAAAGGAATGAACTACCTATACGTGGATTCATCCATTACAACATGGATGAATCTTGAAAATGTAATACCAAGTGAAAAAAGCCAGTCCTCAAAATCACATGTTGTATGATTCCATTTATATGAAATGCCCAGAATAGGGAAATCTATAAACATATAAAATAGATTAGTAGTTGCCTACATCTCAAAGTAGGGGGAGGAATGGAAAGTGATAATGGATATGAGGGTTTTTTTAGAGGAGAAAAATGTTCTAAAATGAGATTGTGGTGATCATTGCAGAGTCCTGTGAATTTACTTTAAAACATTTAATTGTACATTTTAAATGGGTGAATTGTATGGTATGTGAATTATATCTCAATAAAACTGTAAAACAAAAACAAAAACTAGTTGGGGGAGTTTCCTAGTGGCCTAGTGGTTAGGATTCTGGGCTTTCACTGCCGTGGCCCAGGTTCAATCCCTGGTTGGGGAACTGAGATCCTGCAAGCCACATAAAGTGGCTAAAAAAAAAAAAAGAAATTAGTGGGTAGCTTACAGAATCTCTGGGAGACTGCAGAACTAGGTTTAGAGGTTGTGGAGGCAGGAAAAAAAATGCTCCAAATTATTCAGGTAACTGTAATGGCAAATACATCACGACCATTGCTACTGGGGACAGACTATGTTGCTTGCCCAGAGGACACGACCAACACAGAATTCAGCTACAAGGAGCACAGACATTACTGTCTCTGGAAGCCAGTATCTGCCACTGCTGCAGCCCCCAGTGGCCACCAGAATGTATTCTGAATGGTCCCTGCTCTTCTCATGGCTAGTTTGGGGTGGGGGCATTTCACTGGGAGAGCCTAGGTCACATGGCCACACCTCATCTACAAAGGAGGCTGGGAAAGTGTGCACCTGGCATTGTCAGGGTTGTAGTGGACAATGGACAGTGCCTTATAAGGGTGATTCTCCAAACATAGGAAGAAGGTGGCCACAAAGAATGACTAAGGCTGCTACAGAAAGTTTCTCAAATTGGAAATAGCTTTAGCTGGTCTTTGAGGGATGGACAGGATTTGGACCCACTAAAATGAGAAAAACATTGCAGTGAAGGAAATTGCATTAGGTATGTAGGAATAAAAACCTAGGTTTTTCAGGAGTTCACAAGGTCTTCCTACTGGATGGAAAGGTAAGGCATGCAGGCATCTAAAAAATGATACAGGAAGCAGACTGACATCAAGCTCTGAGCTGTGCAGTTGTAGGAACTTTAAAAGTCACTGAAGGTGGGTTATTAGAGGAAACCCTCAAGGTCCAAATCACTGGTCAGAATTTTTTCATAGTCTGGCCACCAGGGGCTTCAGTGACAACTTAAAAGTTAGAACCAACCAATCCCCTGAGTACCAGGGAGGAGGCACCCAGGTGGTTTCTTCACTTCCTTTGTTTTGTCCCCTTGCAAGCCTGGGCAGGAAACTGAGCAGTGGAAACAAGGGCTGCTTTTGAGGTGTATTCAAATGGGGACCATGGTATCAGTTTGGGGGTGGGACATGTTATTTCTGGTTTAATCTGTTGAGACTTTTTTGCCAAATAATTTCTTTTTCTCCCTGTGTCTCCTGTGAACACAGGATAGATTGATCCCTTTCTCAGACCATCCCACATCATTTCTTTCTATTTTTGAGTTCTGTTTAGAACTCTAAATCTTTGTTGCATCTGGGTAGCTGAGATGATATAGAGCAGTCTAGAAGAGGGTCTGGCCCTTTCAGCATAGTTCATTTTATTTTTATGCTTCCTTTCTATCTGGCTTTTCTTAATAGCTTTGAGATGAATTTCCTTTCAGCCTTGCTCTGGCCTTGTGAAAGCAAGGAGTTGAGTTATTAGGCACAATAGGAGCATTTATTTATCTGACTTTCATCAACATAAATAAAAATTTATATAAAATCTTAGCACATCAAAAAATCCCAATATATAAGAAATAAGTATGGTTTACTTAATGGTTTTGCAAAACTTTGTTGTAAAATCTCAACATGGTAAATTAACTTGCTAAATAGTATCTTAGCCTGAAATCCCTGATAGCACTATGGAGCAAATGGAAGAGGTGAATTTTAAGAAAGTCTCACCGTGGAGCTTTAAAAAAAAAAAATCACCACATCAGCGATATCATACATAAAAAGCGGGGATCATGGATTCATCGTCAGTAAATTCAATAGCAGCCAGAGCACCATTTGCTAGAAATTCACTTTGAGTCTGAATTATTTTAAATAAGGCATCACACATAAGAGTAAGAAAGAAAAAATTCCCAGCTCAGTTTCCATTAGTTTCCCAGCCAGTAACTTTGAAATAGTGTAGAATTTATAGGTCAGCAGCAAAAGCTCACTCAACCAGGGAGAAAATGGGCCATTTCTCTTTGGTATCCAACTGAAGACCCCACTTAGGAGCTATTTCCTGATTCTTAAAAAGTCTTTTAACTGTATCATTTCTTGATTTAAACTGGCCTGAAGCAGCTCCCCATGATACAGGGAAATGTGAGTGAAGTGAGTTTTCCCTGCGTTACAAGGGTATTATCCAGGTCTCCAAATATGGCAGCCTGCCCAGATTAGTGTTAAAGACTGTCACGCCAGCTAAGATGAAGACACAAGACACAAACGCTGGCTTTTGTCATTGGCAAGTTAGAAACGCTGAGCAACTGGAAGAGAGAAATGTGTCTGTCTTTTGCAGCCCATTAGAGGGGTTTGCCTGCCTGTTCTGCCTACTCCTTAGAACAGGGCCTTTCACTGGGGCTGGGGATTCAGGACAGCCATTTGGCTGGTTCTCACATTCATGAAGAGCTCCAACTACAGATGTTTGATGTTCTCATCAAAGGAGGTCATCCATCCAGTCCCAGAGATGCACAGTGACCAGAAGAGGAAGACGTTCATCGTAAAACTTTCATCTACCACATGTCCTGCCTGTGGTGCACTGTACATTAATGTTTCAAATATTATTATTATGTGAATAATACATTTCACTACATTTAACATAAACAGCATTTAAAACAATTTTTGAAACCCAGTTTTGGAAATTTTCATTTATTTTATATATACCAAGAGCCTCAAAAAATAAATAAATGAACGAACAAAAGGGAGAGAGAAATGTCCTGGAGCCTCTCTAAGCTTCTGAGAGACCCTGCCTAGAAGGCTATGTTTATCTTGTTAACGACAATATCCTATACATTTGACTCCATTTTATTTGTTTCAATGTTAATCGATCTTCAGGACCTTAAGTTTTAGAGATTATAAAGGCAGATAAATGAAAATAATAGTTACTATTCAGTGAGCACCAACTACATACTAGCCACTGTACTGGACTTTTTCTGTTATTTTCTTTAATCCACAGCAGCATTCAGGTAACAATTATTATCTCCATTTTACCTGTACATGAACTGAGGCTCAGAGAATTGGCATTTTCCTAAAATCACCCAGATGATAAAAAAGAACCATATTTGAACCCAGGTCTGTTTATCTTCAAAGGCCATGTTCTTAGCCACTACTCAAAGATCATTTAAATGACAGTTACTAGTTTTATAGGAAAACTAAAAGATACAACCATACACTCCAGAGAACGTCTTCTCCCTTAGTAAGTACTAGATGAATATTGTCAAATTCTACTCTTCGGCCTCCCTTTTCTAGACCTCATGCTGACCAGGTCCCATCTATCCGGTCAGTCTTCCTTTGAACAGATAACTGCAATACAGCTAAATAGGCTTCGACTTTAGATTTTTGGGTTCTCCTGAGGTTAGACCCTGACTTGGGTTTGGATAGTTCAGAAACTTTTCAGCAACCATTCATAGATCACCGTTAGAGTGATAATCTTATTCCCAGAGGATAACCTTATATTTAAGCCTTGGACTACCTTGCTTTTTCTCCATGTACCCAATAATGTCCTTTTCGGGAAAGAACTACCAATGCTCAGATATTCACTAGCCTAGTTATAGGACAGCTCTTATTTTTAATAAATAATTGCAGCATTTTAATAGATAAGATATGTAGATGGAAGAACATTCAAAAAGGGCAAAAGGATTTGTAATGAAAGTAAGTCTTCCACCCACCTACCCACGCACATCCTACTTCTCTACTTAGAGGCAACCCAACCAACCACTATCTTTAAGAGATATTCCATGAAAACATAAGCATTGAATATATCCATTTAAATATCAGTATCCCGCCCTGCAAATTACATTTTTTAAAATAAATTTATTTATTTTATTTATTTATTTTCGGCTGCATTGAGTCTTTGTTGCTGTGAGCAGGCTTTCTCTAGTTGTGGCGAGTGGAGGCTACTCTTCGTTGCGGTGCACAGGTTTCTCACTGCAGTGGCTTCTCTTGTTGAGGAGCACAAGCTCTAGGTGCACGGGCTTCAGTAGTTGTGGCACACGGGCTCTAGAGTGCAGGCTCAGTATTTGTGGTGCACGGGCTTAGTTGCTCTGCAGCATGTGGGATCTTCCTGGACCAGGGCCCGAACCTGTGTCCCCTGCATTGGCAGGTGGAATCTTAACCACTGTGCCACCAGAGAAGCCCTGAACATTACTTTTTTTTTTTTTTTTTTTTTTGCGGTACGCGCGCCTCTCACTGTTGTGGCCTCTCCCATTGCGGAGCACAGGCTCCGTACGCGCAGGCTCAGCGGCCATGGCTCACGGGCCCAGCCGCTCCGCGGCATGTGGGATCTTCCCAGACCGGGGCACGAACCCGCATCCCCTGCATCGGCAGGCGGACTCCCAACCACTGCGCCACCAGGGAAGCCCTGAACATTACATTTTTAATGATGTGTCTTTAAGATGGTTTCATATCTGCATAGAGCTGGTTTCTTGTTTTTACGGCTGCACAGTACTTAACCAGTCCATTTTGATAGACAGGTTGCTTCCAACATTTTGCTATTAGAAAAAATACTACAGTGAATGTCTTTCTACTTGTAACAATTTACAAATTTGACATATCTATATGATTAACTTCTAGAAATGAAGTTGCTGTGTCTAATTTAATCTGCCCTTTCTAGAAGTTGTACCAATTTACACTTGCACCATCAATTTCCTGCTTCCTAATATCTTCACCTACACAAGGTGTTAAAAAACTTTTGGATCTTTGCCAATCTGATTGTCCGTTTTAATTTGTGTTTCTCTTATTTTAAAGATGATTGAACAACTTTTCATATGTTCACAAGTCGTCTGTATTTCTTTTTCTATAAATTATCTGTTAATACCCTTTGCCTATTTTTCTATTAGGCTATTGATCCTTTTTCTTATTAATGTGTAGGAACTCTTTTTATGTTAAGGAAATAAACTCTGTGGGATATGTGTTATAAACAGCTTTTTTCTCAATTTGTCGCTTGTCTTTTGACTTTATTATTTCTTTGCAAGCAGAATTTTTTTTCATTTTTATTCATTAAAACGTAGCAATTCTTTCTTCTATAGCCTCTGGGATTTGTATCAAACTTAAAAATTGATATTGATATCAATTTTTTGATATTGTATAGGAATTCTCCTATGTATTTTATGACTTCATTTTTCATGTTTCAATCTTTGATCCATCTGGAACATACTGCATGCAAGGAGCAAGGTAGTGATTCAGTTTGATTTCAGCATCCCAAATGGCTGCCAAGTGTCCCTGAAACCATTTTGCATTTCATCTTTTCTATATAATGCTTGGGAGCACACTAAGAAACCTGGAAATTGGTGTTACCTTCAGTCTTAGATCCCTTGGAAAACCCGTCCCACATAGTACATGGACAGCACAATCACTACTGCCCTTAAGAAGTAATCTGGCATAAGTAGAATGTATCTGAATGAGAAGCAGGACAACTAAAATTAGTCCAATTCTGGGCAAGCAAGTTTTGCGAGGCCTAAAGCATATAAATGTAGGGAGGGGAGGGGAAAGGGCATTAACTATATATATATATATATATATATATATAAAATTATAAAATAAATATAACATAAATATTTATTTAGAATAAAAGGAGAAATGTTTAAAAGCGAATACATTCTGCAAATGTTAGAAAATATAGAAAAATAACATAATAGTATGTTTATTAACTGCCTGACACTCCTCTATAATATTTTGGCTGTATATTCTTTGATTTCCTCTTCATATGACAATAATTTTATAATATTATTTTCCATAAAGAAAATAGAAAGATAATTCAGTTATTCCCCTAGCATGGTTGATCAAAATTTGTTTTTATTAATGATGGTTTAGAAAATTTCCTTCAGTATTAAATGTGATAGTGGTGGTGTCACATAACTTTGTAGGATTGTTGTCGAATCTCTATAGAGATTTCAGGTCATTTCAATTTTTCTTGTTCAGTGATTAACCTTAAATCCTCTTTGAATTGATGATAATCATTAACCAGTTTGTCATCAATGCTCTCATTGTAAAGCTTACATGAATTTATATAATTATTTTTTGTCCAGTATTTTCTGCCAAATCACAAAGTAATATAAATCCTTTTCCACTATGTTTGTATGATTTTATCATTTTCATTAGTTGGATTGTCAAACAATCCAAAAGTTTGTTCATTACTTGTCTTCAAAATTTACCTCTTCCATTTAGTGAATTATTGCTTTGTGTATGATCTGAAATTTGGGGGCTCAAATTCACTTCTTGTTGTCTTTGCTTATCTCCATTGCTTTTATTTCATATTCCATTAATTTTTATATGAAATTTTACTGATCAAAGAGAAAATTAAATCTGAAATTACAAATTATATAGAAAATTTAAAAAAGAGATTACTTTATAAGAAAACCAATGAGTCACAGCTAAAACTGTACTCTGAGGAAAATATATAGCCTAAGTACAAAAAATAAATGAATTTACGTTTAAGAAAGTAGTAGAAGAACAACAAGGAAACCAAAAGAAAATAATAAAACATAATTAATAAAGAAAAGACTGAGATTATTGAAATGTAAAAAAAAGTTACAGAAATATAAACCCTCAAAGTTTAATATTTGAAAGGAACCAATAAAATGGGTAAATCTCTGTCAAACTTAATGAAGGGAAAAATATAGAAAAGAGAACCACAAGATTGGGAATAAGAAAGGAGATATTATAGGAAAATATTGTAAGCGAATATTAAATTGAACTCTATAGCTATAACTTGAGAATATAGAGGAAATGAATGTTTTCCTATTAAAATGTAACACTACATTAAAATTGAAGTTTCACCTCAAGCTGCAAGATGATCAGACTCTACATTCTGTATTTCAAAAGAAGGACTAAAGTATGTGCAGAATTTACAAGGCAAAAAGCAATAAATTATTAATAACTTTTTAAGCTTTCACCCACTTTGAGGGCACAAAATTTGGAAAACTAAAGAGAGAAATTTGTCAGGAGGCTTTTTGGAAATAGCTGAACTGTGATTCCTACCCTCCTTCTCCACCAAAGAAGAGAGGAATGTTACCTCCTAATCCCAAATCTAGTCCTAGAGATTTCACTCAGATGACACAAAGAGCTTGACTTGTATTCCCTGCTATTGTTGGGAGGGGTTGGGAATGAGGGAGAAGGGCACAACTGTCTGGGGTCTTAGTCCCATCTAAGAAATCTCATGGGCAAGTGATTAGCTGCTCCAGTGGCATAACATAGGCAGCTCTATTGAGATTGAGCTGCCCTCCAGTGTTTGATGGGACAGAGGGTGAGAATCTCTTCTCTTGGACCAGACATAAGCCTTGAGGGAGAGAGAATCAGCTTTTTTGATTATTGCCAAGAGCACAGTTTGAGAGAGTTACCAGAAACAAACAGAGAGAGTGTAACAGAAAACTAGAGACAAAGGATACAGAGGTTGCATAGACTTCATTGTCCATATCACTAGATTTGCTGTCAGAAGGACTCAGCTGGAAAACTTAAAAAATTACACAAGTGACCATGAGAGGAAAAACGAAATAAAACAGGCCTAGGGAATGTGAAGCCAGCTTATAACAGTATCTGTCAAAACTGAACTTTCAACTCATCTTTTCTCTCCATCCTTTGGGCACACTCCAGCTCCAAAGGGATTGGAAATAGCAACTAATAATTGTGTGGAGGTAAATAAAAGAGAGAAAATATTTCTCCTATGTGTTGATAGTGGTTGCAGTGTAATTCTTTAATCTCTCTGAACCCCAACTTAAAAACAGTGCAATAGATAGCAAAATTAGAAACCCAGGCATGGATAAAACATAGTATCAATACAAACTTGTTGACAGGGTATCCACACAAGTCCCAAAATACAAGCAGGTGAGGACAAACCATTAAGAAGCATATAACGTGCACGATATTATAGACCTTGCATAGGAGGAAGCAGAGGGAAGCAATGGAGCATCTGATAGATATGAAAACAGATGACCTCAAAACGGCCAACAGATATTTACTGGAAAGTATAGAAGGACAGTTAAAGAGGAGCAGGTCAAACTAAGAGGAGTTTTGCCTAATCAAAAAGCAGGAGAGTGCCATGGGCTCATGGAAGGAACTTTAGAAGCTGGAACAATCTGACCCCTATGAACATATTAGGGCTCCTTCCAGGACAATCCTCACACTGAGGAAAAACTGCTGAAACTAGAATCAAAATTGAGCAAGATGGGGTCAACAGAGGAGAAAGGAAAAAGAAGGTCCAGAACAAGCGCAGGTAAGGCTACAGAGCCAGCAAATCTCAGAGAACAAGCTACCACATTTTTTAAAGCCACATGAAACACAAGAGAGAACTCTGTGAAGTTACCCAGAACCATGCCTCCTTCCAAAAGTTCAGGAAAACTGGTTTCACTTTTAAAAATGAACAATACAAAAGGTTGATGTCAAATCCCACACCAAGTTATTATACGATAAAAAAGAATAAGATGCAGAATAACAACTCCTTGGTCCATTGCTTCTCAAACATTTGTTCTCAGCATCCCTCTATACTCTTAAAAAATGGTGAGGACTCCCCAAAAGCTTTTGCTTATGTGGGTTATATCATTTGATATTTATCCTATTCAAAATTAAAACTAAGCAATATTTAAAATATTTATTAATTCATTTAAAAATAATAATGCACCCATTATATGTTAACATTAATAACATATTTATGAAAAATCACTACATTTTTCCAAACAAAAAAAAATTAATTTAATGAGAAGAATAGCATTGTTTTACATATGTACAGATCTCTTTACTGCTGGGCTTCACAGAAGACAGCCAGATTCTCATATCTGCTTCCACATTCCATCTGATGTGATGTGCTATTTTAGTTGAAATATATGAAAAAAAAAAACCCTGGTCTTAAACAGATATGTAGTTGGAAAAGAAAGAAGTATATTAATAACTTTTTTCAGATAATTGTGGATATTCTTCTTTGATATTACACCAAACCTTCACAAGTGATAATTGCTGGAAGGTTAGTTGCAACACGGAATATGAAAACCTGTCAGTGAACTTTTCAAATTCTGTTCTATTAAATCTATTGGTTTATCTTTGTTTTTTGTTTTTTAATTTTTTATTAAATTAGGGTTGATTTACAATATTATATTGGTTGGTTTCAGGTGTACAACATAGTGATTCAATATTTTTATAGATTATACTCCATTAAAAGTTATTACAAAATAATGGTGATATTTCCCTACACTGTACAATATATCCTTGTTGCTTATTTATTTTATACATAATAGTTTATATCTCTTAATCCCATACCCCTATCTTGCCCCTCCCCACTTCACTCTCCCCACTGGTAACCACTAGTTTGTTCTCTATATCTGTGAGTCTGTTTTGTTTCTGCTTTATTACATACATTCATTTGTTTTATTTTTTAGGTCACACATACAACTGATAATATAGAATATTTGTCTTTCTCTGTTTGACTTATTTCAGTAAGCATAACACCCTATAGGTCCATCCATGTTGCAAATGGCATTATTTCATTCTTTTTTATGGTTGAGTAGTATTCCATTGTGTGTGTGTGTGTGTGTGTGTGTGTGTGTATACATATATATATATATGCCACATCTTCTTTATCCATTCATCTGTTGATGGACACTTAGATCGCTTCCATATCTTTGCTATTATAAATAATGCTGCTATGAACATTGGAGTTTATGAATCTTTTCAAATTAAATGTTTTCATTTTCTTTGGATACATACCCAGGAGTGGATTGATGAATCATATGGTAGTTCTATTTTTAGTTTTTTGAGGAAATTTCCTACTGTTTTCCATAGTGGCTGCACCAATTTACATTCCCACCAACAGTGTAGGAAGGTTCCCTTTTCTCCACATCCTTGCCAGCATTTGTTATTTGCAGACTTTTTGATGATAGTCATTTTGACAGATGTGAGGTGATATCTAATTGTGGTTTTGATTTGCATTTCTCTGATTAGTGATGTTGAGCATTTTTTCATGTGCCTGTTGGGCCTCTGTATATCTTCTTGGGAGAAATCTCTATTCAGGTCTTCTGCCTATTTTTTAAATCAGGTTGTTTGTTTTTTCTATATTGAGTTGTATGAGCTGTATATATATTTTGGATATTAACCCCTTACTGGTCATATTATTTACAAATATTTTCTCCCATTCAGTAGGTTGTCTTTTCATTTTGTCAGTGGTTTCCTTTGCTGTGCAAAAGCTTTTAAGTTTAATTAGGTCCCATTTGTTTATTTTTGCTTTTGTTTCTTTTTCCTTAGGACACAGAGACAAAAAAATATTGCTGTGTCAAAGAGTGTTCTGCCTATGTTCTCCTCTAGGAGCTCTATGTTTTCAGATCTTAAATTCGGGTCTTTAACCCTAAATTTTGAGGGGTGTTTTTTGTATATGGTGTGAAAAAAATTCTATTTTATTCTTTTACATATAGCTATCCAGTTTTCCCACACCAGTTATTGAAGAAGCTGTCTTTTCTCTACTGTATATTCTTGCCTCCTTTGTTTTAGATTAATTGATCATAAATGGGTGGGTTTATTTCTGGACTCTGTATTCTGCTCTATTGATTTATGTGTCTGTTTTTGTGCCAGTACCATGCTGTTTTGATTACTGTAGCTTTGTAGTATAGGATGAAGTTGTTGTGTTACCTCCAGCTTTGTTCTTTTTTCTCAAGATTTCTTTGGCATGATTGATTTTTGAATGACTCTTTTACCCACATGTAACTTTGTAACAATACATTGATCATTTGATTACCATCAGTTCATTGAATTATGTGGATCTTCCAAAGGTTGACACACTCACTAAACAATAGCAAAAAGTCATACTTGTAAATCTCACCACCAATCTCACCTGAAAAGTATTTAAGCATTAGGAAACTGTAAAGCCAGTGGCAAATATAAGTTTTCCAAAATTAAAGTTTTCACTTGAAAACTCAAATTTTATCATTGGCAACAAATACTGTTGGTTATTTTCCTTGAAGTTTCAGCCTTATTTAGTTCATATTCAAAATATGTCTACAAGACACCCAATTCTGAATAATTACAGTTTACCTGTGAGTCATTCTTTCAAGTAAAGATGGTGTTCCAATTTTTAAAAGAAATTTATTAGTTCAGTTAGCAATTCAAACAATTATAATACTTTTTCTGGAAACAACCATCACACTTTAGTGTGCAGCTAGTGTTTTCTGTGTACTTCCCATTTTGACACACACAGAACATTAAAAAAAAATGTGTACTCAAGGGACAAGATTTAATAAAATTAATACTTTTTCCTGTTTCATCAAGAACATTCTTAAGTGAAACTGGCTTTTTAAAAATGTATTTAAAATGACTACTAGTACATTTTGGTGCCACTGCTTTGATTCATGATAAAATGCTAGCAATTTTACCTATCCTTGCTTTGAACTATCAGTGCTAATGTCAACATAGTGAAAGAGAGAAATAACATCTTCATAATATCATGAAAATAGAAAGAGCTTTTACCTTTCAGTGTGTCTAAAAGTGTCTTGAACCACACATTGAAGTCCATTTTATAGACAATGAAAGCACTCAGATATGCTCACAGAGCATATCAAAACTGTAAAAACTATTTGAAAAATGAGCTAAGGGACATCAAGAAAATAATATAATATTTGAAAAAATAATATAAATCAAACTTAGAAAAAATCAGAAATGAGGTGACAGAGCTCAGAAAAGAAAGAAAAGAAAATTCACTGGCAGTCCAGTGGTTAAGGACTCCACTCTTCCACTGCAGGGGGCATGGGTTCGATCCCTGGTCTGGGAACTAATATCCCAAACACCGTGTGACATGGCAAAACAAAAGAAGAAAAAAGAGAAAGAAAAAATAACTTCAAAATTGAAGACTAACCTAGAGCCAACAAACCAATAAACACAGTAGATTATGCCTTGAGAGGAACAGAAGGTGAAGAAGAGGAAAATATTTTTAAATTTTTTTTAAATAAAAGATAAATGGAGAGATAAAAAGGATTTGAGAGAATGTGACATATATTAAAGACAGACAATGAAGATCCAACATATAGACAATATAGATTCTAGGGAAGAAAACCATAGCAAGAAAACAGAAAAAATATTTAAAAACTAATTGAAGAAAACTTTCCTGAAGTGAAAAAAAAAAAAAAAGATTTGAAACTATGGAACATATCTGTTTCTGAGAATATCAACTCAAAACAAACAAAACGAAAACTTCTTCTAGAATTGTATAAACAGGAAGAAAGAAACACACTCTGGTCATCTAAGCCAAAACAGTAAGTGATATGTAAGGTTAAGAAAATTAAATTAGCATCAAACTTTTCAAAACCACCACCATATAACAGAAGAAAGGGAAGTAAGATATTTAAGATACTGAAAAAGACAAAATATAGGCCAAGGATTTTATATTCCAAAAAATTGACTTTCAAGTATAACAGATATATGATTATCAATATGCAATAATTCAGGGAATATTGTACCCATGAGCCCTTCCTAAGGAATCTACTAGAGAATGAACTTCAAACAATTGAAAGAACTAGAAAGACATTGACATAAGGACTATTAGTGAACATTAAAGGGACTTCCCTGGTGGTCCAGTGGGTAAGACTCTGCACTCCCAATGCAGGGACCCAGATTAAATCCCTGGTCAGGGAGCTAGATCTTGCATACCTGCTTCAACTAAGAAGTCCACATGCCACAACTAAAGATTACGAATGCCACAACAAAGATCCTGTGTGCTGCAACTAAGACCTGGTGCAGCCAAAATAAATAAACAAATAAATAAATAATCAAAAAATATATAGAATATATAATTTTAATAGAACTAAGGCTAAATGAAGGTTAAAAGCAAGAGAGTCTAGTGTATAATGCTTACACTCTTAGGCAATATAGATATAGCACAATGATAAAAAAAAGATGAGGGAGAATAGGGAGAGCATAATGCAAAAAAAAATTATAGTTATTCTCAGTACATAGTATTGTTTAACTGAGACTATGGTGTGTGTGATACATATGATAAAACAAACGAGGAGTCAAAAGATATTCTACTTCTATCATCCCCTGTTCCCTTGAGAACGAAGATTCATAGTATGGAAGAAAGGAGATACAATTGTAATATAGAAGAAGCTAAATAAAAACCTGTAGGCCTGAATTTGAATTGAAAATATCACTGTAAACTCATGAAGTATTTTACCTTAGAATATACAAATATAGATTTAGACATATATACCACTCAATGTTGTCCACTGAAAAGGCCTAGAAACAATAACCAACCCAACAGCAATGTACTAATCTAGTACTCAAAAATGTGGTCTTGAAATACCATTTCTCACTAAAAGAAACCTGTGTTTCTTAGAGAAATGGATGATTCCAGGTCTGCAGTAAGAAACGTACAAGAAAAGCCTAGACTATCCTGTAATACTAAGGAAGGAATAAAATCATCCCTGGGTATCCTCAGGAGATTGGCTCCAGGACCCCCTTCGGATACCAAAATCCAAGGATGCTCAAGTTCTTTATATAAAATGGTGTAGTATTTTCATATAACCAACGCACATCCTCCCTCTTCCCGTATACTTTAACTCATCTCTCAATTACTTATAATATCTAATACATTCTAAATGCTATGTAAATAGTTGTAAATACAATGCAAATGCTATCTAAATAGTTGCCAGTGTGTGGCAAATTCAAGTTTTGCTTTTTGGAATTTTCTGGAATATCTTTTCCTGAATATTTTTGATCTGAAGTTGGTTGAATCCACAAACGTGGAACCTGTGGATACACAGGGCTGACTATTGTATGAAAGAGCAATATTATCTCAGATCGCAAGTGATATAATTGTGTTCCTAGAAAACTCGTGATCAAAAAAACCCCTAGAATTAATGAAAGAATTTGATCCAGTGACTGAAATATACATATATACATACATACACACACGCACACACACACACTCATCAAAAACTCAATAGGCAGATTGGTTCAAGATGGCAGAGTAGAAGGACATGCGCTCTCTCCCTCTTGTGACAGCACCAAAATCACAACTAACTGCTGAACAGTCATCAAGAGGAAGACACTGGAACTCACCAAAAAAGATACCCCACATCCAAAGACCAAGGAGAAGCCGAGATGAGAGAGTAGGAGGGGTGCAATCACAATAAAATCAAATCCCATAACTGCTAGGTGGGTGACTCACAAACTGGAGAACACTTATACCACAGAAGTCCACCCACTGGAGTGAAGGTTCTCAGCCCCACATCAGGCTTCCCAACCTGTGGGTCTGGCAATGGGAGGAGGAATTCCTAGAGAATCAGACTTTGATAGCTAGCGGGATTTGATTGCAGGACTTCGACAGGACTGGGGGAAACAGAGACTCCACTCTTGGAAGGCACACACAAAGTAGTGTGTGCATCGGGACCTGGGGGAGGAGCAGTGACCCCATAGGAGACTGAACCAGACCTACCTGCTAGTGTTGGAGGGTCTCCTGCAGAGACAGGGGTTGGCTGTGGCTCACCATGGGGACAAGGACACTGGCAGCAGAAGTTCTGAGAAGTACTCCTTGGCGTGAGCCCTCCCAGAGTCTGCCATTAGCCCCACCAAAGAGCCAGGTAAGCTCCAGTGCTAGATCGCCTCAGGCCAAACAAGCAACAGGGAGGGAACCCAGCCCCACCCATCAGCAGACAAGCAGATTAAAGTTTTACTGAGCTCTGCACACCAGAGCCAACACCCAGCTCTACCCACAACCAGTCCCTCCCATCAGGAAGCTTGCACAAGCCTCTTAGATAGCCTCATCCATAAGAGGGCAGACAGCAGAAGCAAGAAGAACTACAATTCTGCAGCCTGTGGAAGGAAAACCACATTCACAGAAAGATAGACAAAATGAAAAGGCAGAGGACTTTGTACCAGATGAAGGAACATGATAAAACCCTAGAAAAACAACTAAATGAAGTGGAGATAGGCAACCTTCTAGAAAAACAATTCAGAATAATGATAGTGAAGATGATTCAGGACCTCAGAAACAGAATGGAGGCAAAGATCGAGAAGATGCAAGAAATGTTTCACAAAGACCTAGGAGAATTAAAGAAAAAACACCTAGAGGAATTAAAGAACAAATAAGCAGAGTTGAACAATATTCTGCTTGAACAATAACTGAAATGAAAAATACACTAGAAAGATTCAATAGCAGAATAACTGAGGCAGAATGACGGATAAGTGACCTGGAAGACAGAATGGTGGAATTCACTGACGTGGAACAGAATAAAGAAAAAAGAATGAAAAGAAATGAAGACAGCCTAACAGACCTCTGGGACAACATTAAACGCAACAACATTCGCATTACAGGGGTCCCAGAAGGAAAAGAGAGAGAGAAAGGACCCGAGAAAATATTTGAAGAGATTATAGTCAAAAACTTCCTTAACATGGGAAAGGAAATAGCCACCCAAGTTCAGGAAGTGCAGAGAGTCCCAGGCGAGATAAACCAAGGAGAAACACACTGAGACACATAGTAATCAAACTGACAAAAATTAAAGACAAAGAAAAATTATTGAAAGCAACAAGGAAAAAATGCCAAATAACATACAAAGGAACTCCCGTAAGGTTAACAGCTGATTTCTCAGCAAAAACTCTACAAGCCAGAAGGGAATGGCACGATACATTTAAAGTGATGAAAGGGAAGAACCTACAACAAAGATTACTCTACCCAGTGAGAATCTCATTCAGATTCGATGGAGAAATCAAAAGCTTTACAGACAAGCAAAAGCGAAGAGAATTCAGCACCACCAAAACCAGCTCTACACCAAATGCTAAAGGAACTTCTCTAAGTGGGAAACACAAGAGAAGAAAAGGACCTACAAAAACAAACCCATAACAATTAAGGAAATTGTAATAGGAACATCCTTATAGATAATTACCTTAAATGTGAATGGATTAAATGCTCCAACCGAAAGACACAGGCTTGCTGAATGGATACAAAAACAAGACCCATATATATGCTGTCTATAAGAGATCCACTTCAGACCTAGGGACACATACAGACTGAAAGTGAGGGGATGGAAAAAGATATTCCATGCAAATGGAAACCAAAAGAAAGCTGGAGTAGCAATACTCATATCAGATATAATAGACTTTAAAATAAAGAATGTTAGGGCTTCCCTGGTGGCGCAGTGGTTGAGAGTCCGCCTGCCGATGCAAGGGACATGGGTTCATGCCCCAGTCCGGGAAGATCCCACATGCCGCAGAGCGGCTGGGCCCGTGAGCCATGGCCACTGAGCCTGCGCGCGTCTGGAGCCTGTGCTCCACAACGGGAGAGGCCACAGCAGTGAAAGGCCCAGGAACCCAAAAAAAAAAGAATGTTACAAGAGACAAGGAAGGACACTACATAATGATCAAGGGATCAATCCAAGAAGAAGACATAACAATTATAAATATATATGCACCCAACATAGGAACACCTTAATACATAAGCCCACTGCTAACAGCCATAAAAGAGGAAATCGACAGTAACACAATAATAGTGGGGGACTTTAACACCTCACTTACACCAATGGACATATCATCCAGGCAGAAAATTAATAAGGAAACACAAGCTTTAAATGACACAACAGACAAGATTGATTTAATTGATATTTATAGGACATTCCATCCCAAAACAGCAGATTACACTTTCTTCTCAAGTGCACATGGAACATTCTCCGGGATAGATCACATCTTGGGTCACAAATCAAGCCTTGGTAAATTTAAGAAAGCTGAAATCATATCAAGCACCTTTTCTGACCACAATGTATGAGATTAGAAATCAATTAAAAGGGAAAAAAAAGTAAAAAGCACAAACACATGGAGGCTAAACAATATACTAATAAATAACCAGGAGATCACTGAAGAAATCAAAGAGGAAATCAAAAAATACCTACAGACAAATTACAATGAAAACACGATGATCCAAAACCTATGGGATGCAGAAAATCAGTTCTAAGAGGGAAGTTTATAGCAATACAAGCCTACCTCAAGAAAGAAGAAATATCTCAAATGAACAATCTAACCTTACACCTAAAGGAACTAGATAAAGAACAAACAAAACACAAAGTTAATAGAAGGAGAGAAATCATAAAGATCAGAGCAGAAATAAATGAAATAGAAACAAAGAAAACAAAGCAAAGATCAATAAAACTAAAAGCTGGTTCTCTGAGAAGATAAATAAAATTGATAAACCATTAGCCAGACTCATCAAGAAAAAGAGCAAGAGGACTCAAATCAATAAAATTAGAAATGAAAAAGGAGAAGTTACAACAGACACTGCAGAAATACAAAGCATCCTAGGAGACTACTATGAACAACTCTATGCCAGTAAAATGCACAACCTGGAAGAAATGGACGAATTCTTAGAAAGTTATAACCTTCCAAGACTGAACCAGGAAGAAATAGAAAATATGAACAGACCAATCAAAAGTAATGAAATTGAAACTGTGATGAAAAATCTTCCAACAAACAGAACTCCAAGACAAGATGGCTTCACAGGTGAATTCTATCAAACATTTAGAGAAGAGCTAACACCTATCCTCCTCAAACTCTTGCAAAAAACTGCAGAGGAGGGCTTCCCTGGTGGCGCAGTGGTTGAGAGTCCGCCTGCCGATGCAGGGGACACAGGTTCGTGCCCTGGTCTGGGAAGATCCCATATACTGCAGAGCGGCTGGGCCCGTGAGCCATGGCCGCTGGGCCTGCGCGTCCGGAGCCTGTGCTCTGCAATGGGAGATGCCACAACAGTGAGAAGCCCGCGTGCCACAAAAAAAAAAAATTGCAGAGGAAGGAACACTCCCAAACTCACTCTATGAGGCCACCATCACCCTGATACCAAAACCAGACAAAGATACTACAAAAAAAGAACATTACAGACCAGTATCACTGATGAATATAGATGCAAAAATCCTCAACAAAATACTAGCAATCAGAATCCAACAACACATTAAAAGGATCATATACCATGATCAAGTGGGATTTATCCCAGGGATGCAAGGATTCTTCAATATACACAAATCAATCAATGTGATACACCATATTAACAAATTGAAGAATAAAAACCATATGATCATCTCAATAGATGCAGAAAAACTTTTGACAAAATTCAACATGCATTTATGATAAAAACTCTCCAGAAAGTGGGCATAGAGGGAAACTACCTGAACCTAATAAAGGCCATATATGACAAACCCACAGCAAACATCATTCTCAATGGTGAAAAACTGAAACCATTTCCTCTAACATCAGGAACAAGACAAGGATGTCCACTCTCGCCCCTATTCAACATAGTTTTGGAAGTCCTAGCCATGGCAGTCAGAGAAGAAAAAGAAAAAAAGGAATACAAATTGAAAAAAGAAGTAAAACTGTCACTGTTAGCAGATGACATGATACTATATGTCGAGAATCCTAAAGATGCTACAAGAAAACTACTAGAGCTAATCAATGAATTTGGTAAAGCTACAGGATACAAAATTAGTGCACAGAAATCTCTTGCATTCCTATACACTAACAATGAAAGATCAGAAAGAGAAATTAAGGAAACACTCCCATTTACCATTGCAACAAAAAGAATAAAATACCTAGGAATAAACCTACCTAAGGAGGTAAAAGACCTGTACTCAGAAAACTATAAGACACTGATGAAAGAAATCAAAGATGACACACACAGATGGAGAGATATACCATGTTCTTGGATTGGAAGAATCAATATTGTGAAAATGACTATAATACCCAAAGCAATCTACAGATTCAACGCAATCCCTATCAAATCACCCATGGCAGTTTTTACAGAACTAGAACAAAAAATCTTAAAATTTGTATGGAAACACAAAAGACTCTGAATAGCTAAAGCAATCTTGAGGGAAAAAAATGGAGCTAGAGGAATCAGACTCCCTGACTTCAGACTATACTACAAAGCTACAGTAATCAAGACAGTATGGTACTGGCACAAAACCAGAAATATAGATCAATGGAAAAAGATAGAAAGCCCAGAGATAAACCCACGCACCTATGGCCAACTAATCTATGACAAAGGCATCAAGGATATACAATGGAGAAAAGGCAGTCTCTTTAGTAAGTGGTGCTGGGAAAACTGGACAGCTACATGTAAAAGAATGAAATTAGAACACTCCCTAACACCATACACAAAAATAAACTCAAAATGGATTAGAGACCTAAATGTAAGACCGGATGCTATGAAACTCTTAGAGGAAAACATAGGAAGAACACTCTTTGACATAAATCACAGTAAGCTCTTTTTTGATCCACCTCCTAGAGTAATGGAAATAAAAGCAAAAATAAACAAATGAGACCTAATGAAACTTAAAAGCTTTTGCAAAGCAAAGGAAACTACAAACAAGATGAAAAGGCAACCCTCAAAATGGGAGAAAATTTTTGCAAATGAATTGATGGACAAAGGATTAATCTCCAAAATATATAAACAGCTCATGCAGCTCAATATTAAAAAAACAAACAACCCAATCAAAAAATGGGCAGAAGACCTAAATAGACATTTCTCCACAGAAGACATACAGATGGCCAAGAAGCACATGAAAAACTGCTCAACATTACTAATTATTAGTGAAATACAAATCAATACTACAATGAGGTATCACCTCACACCAGTTAGAATGGGCATCATCAGAAAATCTACAAACAACAAATGCTGGAGAGGGTGTGGAGAAAAGGGAACCCTCTTACACTGTTAGTGGGAATGTAAATTGATACAGCCACTATGGAGAACAGTATGGAGGTTCCTTAAAAAACTAAAATTAGAGTTGCCATATGACCCAGCAATCCCACTACTGGGCATATACCCAGAGAAAACCATAATTCAAAAAGACACATGCACTCCAATATTCATTGCAGCACTATTTACAATAGCCAGGTTATGGAAGCAACCTAAATGCCCAGATGAATGGATAAAGAAGATGTGGTACATATATACAATGGAATATTACTCAGCCATAAAAAGGAATGAAATTGGGTCATTTGTAGAGACGTGAATGGACCTCTACAAATGAAGTAAGTCAGAAAGAGAAAAACAAATATTGTATATTAACGCATATATGTGGAACCTAGAAAAATGGTACAGATGAACTGGTTTGTAGGGCAGAAATAGAGACACAGATGTAGAGAACAAACGTATGGGCACCACGGGGGGAAAGCGGTGGGGTGGTGAGTGTGGGGGTGGGATGAATTGGGAGATTGGGATTGACATACGTACACTAATATATATAAAATAGATAACTAGTAAGAACCTGCTATATAAAAAAATAAATAAAATAAAATTTTTAAAAAATCAAAAGGTTTGTCTCTTTACTTTCAACAGTGGGAGAAAACATTTCATTCACAACAATGACAAAACTTATAAAATACTTGGGATAAATTTTACAAGGTACAGGACCTATTTAAGGGAAACTATAAAATCTTAATGAAGGATACATGAAATAAGACCTGAACAGAGAAATTTATCATGTTCCTAAATGGGAAGACAAGTCATAAAAACATATACGTTCCAGAATTATTATATAAAGTTAATGCAATTCTAATTAGAATCCCAAAAAGGGGTTTTGATTTTGTTTGGGAACTGAATAAAGTTATTTTAAAGAAGACTGTAGAAGAATAAGTACCGAAAATAGCTAAAAAGTTTAGTTTTAAAAAGAAGAGTTGCAGTAATGGGTAGATTGACCTAATGTTTAAGAACATGGGCTCTGGAGCTATACTTCCTGGTTTCAAACCCAGGCTCTGCTACTTACTGGTGATGAGACACAGAGCATGTTTGAAATAAGGATGTTAACAGTACCTACCTGAAAGGGGTTTTGTGAGGATTAAATCTAAATTGCTTAGAACAGTATATAGTGAATACTACAACTGTGCTCTGTTATTATAATTACTATAAAGTCATTGTATCAAAGAGTATGATAAATGTCCAGAAATATGCATAATGAAACAAATTAGAATATCGGAAATTGAGTCCAGAATACATAGGAACTTAATGTACCACAAAGGTAGAATTTCAGTTTAGTAAAGAAAAATATTTTATTTACAGAAGAGGCACAGTAGGCTGGCCATCTGGAAGAAATGCATGTCATATACAAAAATAAATTCCAGATGGATTCCAGATTTAAATGTAACCAAAAAAATAAAACTTTTAGAAAAACTTAGGAGAATAATCAACCTTGGGATGAGAGAGGCATTCTTAAATAGGACAGAAAACTCAGACTCAGTAAATGAAAAGGCAGAAAATAATAAGCATAAATAAAATGAAAAGAAAAATTGTAGTCTGGGGAAATATTTGCAACACATTCATTCACTTAATAAACATTCATTTGAACACCTTTTATGCAATAGGTACTACCGCATGCCGTGCGGAATAAAACATTTAGCAAATGCTACAAGCCAGGGTTTGATTTATTATTTTGTTATTTGTGTATACGATATTCCTGTATTCATGGAACTTACGTTCTAGTGAGAGATGATAGATATGATAGATAACATACAAAGAGATCTTACAAGTAAGAGAGAGAGAGAGAGAGAAAACCCAATGGTAAGAGTGGTAAGAAAATATAAAGAGACAATTCAAAGAATTCCAAATAACCATAACATATGAAATTTTATCTATCACATTTACATAGTGAAAACACTGCATATTTCTTCCCAACTCTGTGTTCAGTGACCTCATGCTGGAGTTTGAACTCAGCCATGATGAGAATATTTACATCATGGAGATGCTACAAGTCAGAGTTTGATTTATTATTTTGTTACTTGTCTAAACTTAAGAAAGTAATTAAGAAAAATGCAAAAAATGCAGAATAAACTAAAAGTGTGGTGTGTCTGTGGCCATCACATTATGAATAGCACAGAACATTAAGGAAATATTCTTCCAGGATTTGAAAACTATTATGCAATTCAGCACAATAGTCACTTACTTCATTGACAGATGATGAGGTTCTGAAATATGTAGTGCTAAAATTGAAAGATATTTCAATTTAATGAGTATAGTTTATATAAGGATAAAAATAGTTTAATAGTAGATCACATTTCAGGTTTAATGACAATAAATTTATTGGGAAAAGAGTGAATTGGAATGGAACTCCATTTGTCAAATCATGGTTGAACTGCAATCGTAGGTTGCATACAGGTATGAGAGTTCAGCAACAATCAACCAAAGCACCCTGTAATATTCAATTGGCTATAAAGAGCTTATGATACAGTACTGAATACTCTATTATTATTTGCAAATTATGTCTTTAATATTATTAAAATTAATAATAAACGTATGTGCTTATATGTAACACTTTGTGAGTGAGTGTGTGTGGGGGGCTTGGTGTAGAGCTAGTTAAACACTTACCTACACATTGTTTCCACCAGCAGCCCTTTAACCAGAATTTATTCACATGGCCACAGAAGACTTGTTCTATCTAGGCAACCTCATGACCAGCTAAAAATTCTATCACTATGGTAAAGGATAGGCTGGATTTGGGAGAAAAAACTAACAGTCTTTGACACGGCACTATTATTTTCATTTTATAAGAGGATATTGAGACTCAGAGAGCTTAAATTAACTTGTCCAAGAGTCACTCATCTAAGAAGATGAGATTTGACCTCATGTTTGTCTAGTTTCAATATTTTTTCCTCCACTTCATTCTCTGCCTCCAGAAATATAACACACTGAGTGTGAGGTAATATGGAATTTGCAAGTAAAAGATTTTTCCAACTTCCCTGTAGGTATGTACTTATAAGATGACTAATGTGGTGAAGGGTTTCGATCACAGAGAGAAGTCCGTGAATGGCTAGGGTTAGAAAGTTGGTGGGAACAATGTGTTGCTCTGGAAAGCTCATTTGACTTCAGGGAGATTAAATCTATGGGTTTATTCGGGCAGTTAGGGAGCTATGTACCTATCTCCATTTTTTTTTTTTCAGACACAGTCCACATGATTTTTTTTATTATTACCTTGGAAATAAACATTGCCACAGACACATGAGAGATGGATGGTAACCAGGGAGGGGAGAGAGGACTTGGACATGGGAATGAGGCAACTTGAAAACTGCCTTGTCCCAGTTGGTCAGTAATACCCTCACTCTAATGTATTTAGCTCTGTGTACAAATCTTATCTACTAAGCTTTAAACCTCTTGAAGAAGGAGCTGTATCTTGTTAAATGTCTTAATATAATTTCTTCATATAGCCAATGAGTATCAAATATTGGTTGAATGAATTACCGTATGAGTGGATACTCAGTACTTGTTTATATAATATGTATCTTATTTCTCTTTATCTGAGTATTCCCTGAGAGGAGGAGCCATGTCTTCCATCAGGACCAAAGGTTATTCAGTTATTTATCCAAAAGATATCCATTAAACTCTTGCCATATGTGAAGCACTACAGAGTGAAAATATTGGCCTTTCCTTAGTCCAGGAACTCCACAAAGGTGGGAGCCACATTCCCTCTTTCCTCTGAAATTTCCCACAGAGGACAGTATATATACAGAATGCAAGGTTCATTATAAAAATAGCTAACATTTATTGGATGCTTACTGTGCGTTGGCACCAAGTGCTTTATATGTATTACCTCGTTTAACTCCAATTACAATCCTATGAGGGGGTCACTATTATCACCCCTGCCTTGTAGATAAGGAAGTTGAAGCTTAAGAAATGAAGTACTAAAAGAATCACATAGCTATAAAGTGTCAGAATCCCTGGATCCCAAATTTTTACCCACTTTGTTATCCTGCTTTTCCCTGGGCTACTGGCAGTGCCAATTCTCTGGGACAGCACTGAAAAAGGATGAGCCATTAAAAAGCCTAGCCCTGTAGCACTGCCAAGGACACTGAGTCTTCAGTCCCTCCCCTTCTTAGCCAAGACTGACAGATACGATGCAGAGGTCAAGCTTTTAACAGAGTCAGTGATGAACACCATTTCTGACAAATGTTAGGGTTTGGTTTTATGATTTGGGTAATAAACTACTCTCACCTATCTCTGGCTAATTAGAAAACTAAGAGTTGCCTAGTTTGTTGAAACTAGCATCCATATGTTGAAAATGCCTTCAAAGAAACAGTGGAGTTTGAAGGAAATTTTTTAAAAATTCCTGCTTTGTCTGGTTTGAGATAGATGTCTGAACTGATATATTTCAATTCCTTTCCTCCAAACTCTCACTAAAACAAGAGTAAAGATCTACAGAAGAGAATAGGAGAGAGGGACCAGAGAATTTGATGACTTTCTGGAAAATGAAAAGTGGATAAGACCTTATTTACAGGTAAAATAGAGCCCCAAATGCACATAAAGGATGAAGGCAGAGATGGATAAGAAATAATGGAGGAGAAAAAGGAAGGAAGAAAGGAAAATTAGAAATGTCAGAAGTAGAAGAACTTTCTTAGAAAGTTATGCTCCATCTACGAAGCAAACTAAACATGATTTCCAGCATATGATAGAGGGTAAGAAAATGTAATAAACTTGACCTTGAGGGACTTCCCTGGTGGGGCAGTGGTTAAGAATCCGCCTGCCAATTCAGGAGACATGGGTTCAAGCCCAGATTCGGGACGATCCCACATGCCACCGAGCAACTAAGCCCGTGCGCCACAACTACTGAGCCTGCGCTCTAGAGACCATGAGCCACAACTACTGGGCCCACGTGCTACAACTACTGAAGCCTGCACGCCTACAGACCGTGCTCCACAACAAGAGAAGCTACTGCAATGAGAAGCCCGTGCACCACAACGAAGAGTAGCCCCCGTTCGCCGCAGCTAGAGGAAGCCCGCGTGCAGCAACGAAGACCCAACACAGCCAAAAATAAGATTAATTAATTAAAAAAAAAAAAAACTTCACCTTGACGCATGAGCAGTTTTCTTTTCTTTTCTTTTTTACATCTTTATTGGAGTATAATTGCTTTACAATGGTGTGTTAGTTTCTGCTTTATAACAAAGTGAATCAGTTATACATATGTTCCCATATCTCTTCCTTTTGCGTCTCCCTCCCTCCCACCCTCCCTATCCCACCCCTCTAGGTGGTCACAAAGCACCGAGCTGATCTCCGTGTGCTATGCGGCTGCTTCCCCCTAGCTATCTATTTTACGTTTGGTAGTGTATATATGTCCATGCCACTCTCTCACTTTGTCACAGCTTACCCTTCCCCCTCCCCATATCCTCAAGTCCATTCTCTAGTAGGTCTGTGTCTTTATTCCTGTCTTACTCCTAGGTTCTTCATGACATTATTTTTTCTTAAATTCCATATATATGTGTTAGCATACGGTATTTGTCTTTCTCTTTCTGACTTACTTCACTGTGTATGACAGACTCTAGGTCTATCCACCTCATTACAAATAGCTCAATTTCGTTTCTTTTTATGGCTGAGTAATATTCCATTGTATATATGTGCCACATCTTCCTTATCCATTCATCTGATGATGGACACTTAGGTTGTTTCCATCTCCTGGCTATTGTAAATAGAGCTGCAATGAACATTTTGGTACATGACTCTTTTTGAATTATGGTTTTCTCAGGGTATATGCCCACTAGTGGGATTGCTGGGTCATATGGTAGTTCTATTTGTAGTTTTTTAAGGAACCTCCATACTGTTCTCCATAGTGGCTGTACCAATTCACATTCCCACCAGCAGTGCAAGAGTGTTCCCTTTTCTCCACACCCTCTCCAGCATTTATTGTTTCTAGATTTTTTGATGATGGCCATTCTGACTGGTGTGAGATGATACCTCACTGTAGTTTTGATTTGCATTTCTCTAATATTAATGATGTTGAGCATTCTTTCATGTGTTTGTTGGCAATCTGTATATCTTCTTTGGAGAAATGTCTATTTAGGTCTTCTGCCCATTTTTGGATTGGGTTGTTTGTTTTTTTGTTATTGAGCTGCTTGTAAATTTTGGAGATTACTCCTTTGTCAGTTGCTTCATTTGCAAATATTTTCTCCCATTCTGAGGGTTGTCTGTTGGTCTTGTTTATGGTTTCCTTTGCTGTGCAAAAGCTTTGCAGCTTCATTAGGTCCCATTTGTTTATTTTTGTTTTTATTTCCATTTCTGTAGGAGGTGGGTCAAAAAGGATCTTGCTGTGATTTATGTCATAGAGTGTTCTGCCTATGTTTTCCTCTAAGAGTTTGATAGTTTCTGGACTTACATTTAGGTCTTTGATCCATTTTGAGTTTATTTTTCTGTATGCTGTTAGGGAGTGTTCTAATTTCATTCTTTTACATGTAGCTGTCCAGTTTTCCCAGCACCACTTATTGAAGAGGCTGTCCTTTCTCCACTGTACATTCCTGCCTCCTTTATCAAAGATAAGGTGACCATATGTGCGTGGGTTTATCTCTGGGCTTTCTATCCTGTTGATCTTTCTGTTTTTGTGCCAGTACCATACTGGCACATTAATCTTTCTGTTTTTGTGCCAGTACCATACTGTCTTGATTACTGTAGCTTTGTAGTATAGTCTGAAGTCAGGGAGCCTGATTCCTCCAGCTCTGTTTTTCATTCTCAAGATTGCTTTGGCTCTTCGGGGTCTTTTGTGTTTCCATACAAATTGTGAAATTTTTTGTTCTAGTTCTGTGAAAAATGCCAGCGGTAGTTTGATAGGAATTGCATTGAATCTGTTGATTGCTTTGGGTAGTAGAGTCATTTTCACAATGTTGATTCTTCCAATCCAAAAACATGGTATATTTCTCCATCTATTTGTATCATCTTTAATTTCTTTCATCAGTGTCTTATAATTTTCTGCATACAGGTCTTTTGTCTCCTTAGTTAGGTTTATTCCTAGATATTTTATTCTTTTTGTTGCAGTGGTAAATGGGAGTGTTTTCTTGATTTCACTTTCAGATTTTTCATCATTAGTGTATAGGAATGCCAGAGATTTCTGTGCATTAATTTTGTATCCTGCTACTTTACCGAATTCATTCATTAGCTCTAGTAGCTTTCTGGTAGCATCTTTAGGATTCTCTATGTATAGTATCATGTCATCTGCCAACAGTGACAGCTTTACCTATTCTCTTCCGATTTGGATTCCTTGTATTTCCTTTTCTTCTCTGATTGCTGTGGCTAAAACTTCCAAAACTATGTTGAATAAGAGTGGTGAGACTGGGCAACCTTGTCTTGTTCCTGATCTTAGTGGAAATGCTTTCTGTTTTTCACCATTGAGGACGATGTTGGCTGTGGGTTTGTCATATATGACCTTTATTATGCTGAGGAAAGTTCCCTCTATGCCTACTTTCTGGAGGGTTTTTTATCATAAATGGGTGTTGAATTTTGTTGTAAGCTTTTTCTGCATCTATTGAGATGACCATATGGTTTTTCGCCTTCAATTTGTTAATATGGTGTATCACATTGATTGACTTGCGTATATTGAAGAATCCTTGCATTCCTGGAATAAACCGCACTTGATCATGGTGTATGATCCTTTTAATGTGCTGTTGGATTCTGTTTGCTAGTATTTTGTTGAGGATTTTTGCATCTATGTTCATCAGTGATATTGGCCTGTAGTTTTCTTTCTTTGTGACATCTTTGTCTGGTTTTGGTATCAGGGTGATGGTGGCCTCATAGAATGAGTTTGGGAGTGTTCCTCCTTCTGCTGTATTTTGGAAGAGTTTGAGAAGGGTAGGTGTTAGCTCTTCTCTAAATGTTTCATAGAATTCGCCTGTGAAGCCATCTGGTCCTGGGCTTTTGTTTGCTGGAAGATTTTTAATCACAGTTTCAATTTCAGTGCTTGTGATTGGTCTGTTCATATTTTCTATTTCTTCCTGATTCAGTCTTGGCAGGTTCTGCATTTCTAAGAATTTGTCCATTTCTTCCAGGTTGTCCATTTTATTGGCATAGAGTTGCTTGTAGTAATCTCTCATGATCTTTTGTATTTCTGCAGTGTCAGTTGTTACTTCTCCTTTTTCATTTCTAATTCTATTGATTTCAGTCTTCTCCCTTTTTTTCTTGATGAGTCTGGCTAATGGTTTATCAATTTCTTTTATCTTCTCTAAGAACCAGCTTTTAGTTTTGTTGATCTTTGCTATCGTTTCCTTCATTTCTTTTTCATTTATTTCTGATCTGATCTTTATGATTTCTTTCCTTCTGCTAACTTGGGGGGTTTTTTGTTCTTCTTTCTCTAATTGCTTTAGGTGCAAGGTTATGTTGTTTATTCGAGATGTTTCCTGTTTCTTAAGGTAGGATTGTATTGCTATAAACTTCCCTCTTAGAACTGCTTTTGTTGCATCCCATAGGTTTTGGGTCGTTGTGTCTCCAATGTCATTTGTTTCTAGGTATTTTTTTATTTCTTCAGTGATCACTTCGTTATTAAGTAATGTGTTGTTTAGCCTCCATGTGTTTGTATTTTTTACAGATATTTTCCTGTATTTGATATCTAGTCTCATAGTGTTGTGGTTGGAAAAGATACTTGATACAATTTCAATTTTCTTAAATTTACCAAAGCTTGATTTGTGACCCAAGATATGATCTATCCTGGAGAATGTTCCATGAGCACTTGAGAAAAATGTGTATTCTGTTGTTTTTGGATGGAATGTCCTATAAATATCAATTAAGTCCATCTTGTTTAATGTATCATTTAAAGCTTGTGTTTCCTTATTTATTGTCATTTTGGATGATCTGTCCATTGGTGGAAGTGGGATGTTAAAGTCCCCTACTATGATTGTGTTACTGTCGATTTCCCCTTTTATGGCTGTTAGCATTTGCCTTATGTATTGAGGTGCTCCTATGTTGGGTGCATAAATATTTACAATTGTTATATCTTCTTCTTGGATCGATCCCTTGATCATTATGTAGTGTCCTTCTTTGTCTCTTCTAATAGTCTTTATTTTAAAGTCTATTTTGTCTGATATGAGAATTGCTACTCCAGCTTTCTTTTTGTTTCCATTTCCATGGAATATCTTTTTCCATCCCCTCACTTTCAGTCTGTATGTGTTTCTAGGTCTGAAGTGGGTCTCTTGTAGACAGCATATATATGGGTCTTGTTTTTGTATCCATTCAGCCAGTCTGTGTCTTTTGGTGAGAGCATTTAATCCATTTACATTTAAGGTAATTATTGATATGTATGTTCCTATTCCCATTTTCTTAATTGTTTTGGGTTTGTTATTGTAGGTCTTTTCCTTCTCTTGTGTTTCTTGCCTAGAGAAGATCCTTTAGCATTTGTTGTAGGTCTGGTTTGGTGGTGCTGAACTCTCTCAGCTTTTGCTTGTCTGTAAAGGTTTTAATTTCTCCATCAAATCTGAATGAGATCCTTGCTGCAGAGTAATCTTGGTTGTAGGTTTTTCTCCTTCATCACTTTCAATATGTCCTGCCAGTCCCTTCTGGCTTGCAGAGTTTCTGCTGAAAGATCAGCTGGTAACCTTATGGGGATTCCCTTGTGTGTTATTTGTTGTTTTTCCCTTGCTGCTTTTAATATGTTTTCTTTGTATTTAATTTTTGACAGTATGATTAATATGTGTTTTGGCATGTTTCTTCTTGGATTTATCCTGTATGGGAGTCTCTGTGCTTCCTGGGCTTTATTAAGTATTTCCTTTCCCATATTAGGGAAGTTTTCAACTATAATCTCTTCAAATATTTTCTCAGTCCCTTTCTTTTTCTCTTCTTCTTCTGGAACCCCTGTAATTCGAATGTTGGTGCATTTAATGTTGTCCCAGAGGTCTCTGAGACCGTCCTCAGTTCTTTTTATTCTTTTTTCTTTATTCTGCTCTGCAGTAGTTTTTTCCACTATTTTATCTTCCAGGTCACTTATCCGTTGTTCTGCCTCAGTTATTCTGCTATTGATCCCTTCTAGAGTATTTTTAATTTCATTTATTGTGTTGTTCATCGTTGCTTGTTTCATCTTTAGTTCTTCTAGGTCCTTGTTAAATGTTTCTTGCATTTTCTCTATTCTATTTCCAAGATTTTGGATCATCTTTACTTTCATTATTCTGAATTATTTTTCAGGTAGACTGCCTATTTCCTCTTCATTTGTTAGGTCTGGTGGGTTTTTATCTTGCTCCTTCATCTGCTGTGTGTTTTTCTGTCTTCTCATTTTGCTTATCTTACTGTGTTTGGGGTCTCCTTTTTGCAGGCTGCAGGTTCGTAGTTCCCGTTGTTTTTGGTGTCTGTCCCCAGTGGCTAAAGTTGGTTCAGTGGGTTGTGTAGGCTTCCTGGTGGAGGGGACTAGTGCCTGCGTTCCGGTGGATGAGGCTGGATCTTGTCTTTCTGGTGGGCAGGTCCACGTCTGGTGGTGTGTTTTTGGGTGTCTGTGGACTTATTATGATTTTGGGCAGCCTCTCTGCTAATGGGTGGGGTTGTGTTCCTGTCTTGCTAGTTGTTTGGCATAGGATGTCCAGCACTGTAGCTTGCTGGTCATTGAGTGAAGCTGGGTGTTGGTGTTGAGATGGAGATCTCTGAGAGTCTCGCCATTTGTTATTACGTGGAGCTGGGAGGTCTCTTGTGGACCAATGTTCTGATGTTGGCTCTCCCACCTCAGAGGCACAGCACTGACTCCTGGCTGCAGCACTAAGAGCCTTTCGTCCACACGGCTCAGAATAAAAGGGAGAAAAAGAAAGAAAGAAAAAGAAAGAAAGGAAGGAAGGAAGGAAGGGAGGAAGGAAGTGGATAAAAGAAAATAAAAGTAAGGTAAAATAAAATAAAGGTATTAAAATAAAAAAATAATTATTAAGAAAAAAAAATTTTTTAGTGTAAAAACCACAAAAAAAAATGGACAGATAGAACCCTAGGACAAATGGTGAAAGCAAAGCTATACAGACAAAATCTCACACAGAAGCATACACATACACACTCACAAAAAGAGGAAAAGGGGAAAAAAGAATAAATCTTGCTCTCAAAGTCCACCTCCTCAATTTGGGATGATTCGTTGTCTATTCAGGTATTCCACAGATGCAGGGTACATCAAGTTGATTGTGGAGATTTAATCCACTGCTCCTGAGGCTGCTGGGAGAGATTTCCCTTTCTCTTCTTTGTTCTCACAGCTCCCGGGGTTCAGCTTTGGATTTGGCCTCGCCTCTGCGTGTAGATCGCCAGAGGGCGTCTGTTCTTCTCTCAGACAGGAAGGGGTTAAAGGAGCAGCTGATTCGGGGGCTCTGGCTCACTCAGGCTGGGGGGAGGGAGGGGTACGGAGTGCGGGGCGAGCCTGCGGCTGCAGAGGCCAACGTGATGTTGCACCAGCCTGAGGCGCAGTGTGTTCTCCCGGCGAAGTTGTCCCTGGATCCCAGGACCCTGGCAGTGGCGGGCTGCACAGTCTCCCTGGAAGGGACGTGTGGAGAGTGACCTGTGCTCGCACACAGACTTATTGGTGGCAGCGGCAGCAGCAGCCTCAGCGTCTCATGCCAGTCTCGGGGGTCCGCGCTCTTTAGCCGCGGCTCGCGCCTGTCTCTGGAGCTCCTTTAAGCAGAGCTCTTAATCCCCTCTCCTCGCGCACCAGGAAACAAAGAGGGAAGAAAAAGTCTCTTGCCTCTTCGGCAGGTACAGACTTTTTCCCGGACTCCCTTCCGGCTAGCCGTGGCGCACTAACCCCCTGCAGGATGTGTTCACGGCGCCAACCCCAGTCCTCTCCCTGCGCTCTGACCGAAGCCCGAGCCTCAGCTCCCAGACCCGCCCACGCCGTCGGGTGAGCAGACAAGCCTCTTGGGCTGGTGAGTGCTGGTCGGCACCGATCCTCCATGCGGGAATCTCTCCGCTTTTCCCTCCGCACCCTTGTTGCTGCGCTCTCCTCCGCGGCTCCGAAGCTTCCCCCTCCGCCACCCGCAGTCTCCGCCAGCGAAGGGGCTTCCTAGTGTGTGGAAACCTTTCCTCCTTCACGACTCCCTCCCACTGGTGCAGGTCCCATCCCTATTCTTTTGTCTCTGTTTATTCTTTTTTCTTTTGCCCTACCCAGGTACGTGGGGAGTTTCTTGCCTTTTGGGAGGTCTGAGGTCTTCTGCCAGCGTCCAGTAGGTGTTCTGTAGGAGTTGTTCCACATGTAGATGTATTTCTGATGTATCTGTGGGGAGGAAGGTGATCTCTGCGTCTTACTCTTCGCCATCTTCCCCCTCTCCCCCGAGCAGTTTTCTTTGAACAGTTCTGCTCCTTCTCCAAGGGTTCAACGACATTTGGGTATATCAAGAATATTATTTAAAGAGTCATAATATTAAGACATTGTCAAAAGGTCTCCAGTTTTTAGAATCAGTTGACAGAGAAACCATGGAGGATTGTACAGTTGCAGAATAGAATGTAAAGACTATAAACCTGGACAAGATAAAAGTAATACTGTAGCTGACAGAAGTTGGGAGGAGAGGAGAGGAGGATGAAGAAGAAATGCTAATATGTTCCCAATAGGGAATCAAAAGATATAGTCTAAAGTTATTTAAAAAAGAACTAGACATTGAAGTGTGTTATATAAAGTTGTAAAAGTAATCAATAGAAGAGCCGATGATAAAAATATAACTAACAAAACTTGGGAGTAGAAAGGAAGTGAAAGATTATAAAAGTGAGCTAAATTCTCCATCTTTCTTTCATAGTAAGGAGTCAATTGATAAAATGTAAACTTGGTAAATCAAAAAATAAGTGATTAGCATATAATTTTGAATTATCATGGTGAAAAACAGAAGAACTTAAAATGGAAATGGCTAAAAATGGATACTTCCCATATATTCTAGTGAAACACTTCCATACGTGTACCAGGTAGTAGGGACAATGAAGCTCAGTGCAGCCCTGTGTTGCAATAGTGAAATATCTAAGTGTCCACTGTGCGTAAATAAATTATGGCAGAGTGATATTACACTACAGTTTAAAGAAGTGAAATAGACATATATGCACGGACATGGAAGAATGTCAAGATATATTATTAAGTCAAAATAACAAGTGGTTGGGTAATAAATGCAGTATACCATTTGTTCAAAATAAGCATACCAATAAAGATTATAAAGATCTGAGAGGAAACCCACCACTGTTAACAATGGTGGTGACTTCTGAGGAGGGGAATGTAATTGGGGTGATAGTCAAGAAGGACTCTAGCTTTATCTGTGTGGTTTAAAATTTTTACAAGAACATGTTTGTGCATGATTTGTGTAGCCTAAAACTGATCACATTTAAGTGGTTACCACTGTGGCAGACATAGAGCTTTTTCCTTTAATACCATTCTTTAACATATCAATTTCTTTTTTTTTTTTACTATGTGTATGTATGTATTATTTTAAAATAATAATTTTAAACAACAGTAACAAAGAACAATATTTTTGCTCCTTTAGTTACAGAAAACTTCATAGAACAGTGTAGCTGCAGGCAGTTCTCTAAGCCCAAAGTTTGCCCTCCCACCAGCCCTATAAATGATTGTTATTTATGACCACTTCATGACATAGATGTGTACAGCTATTTACCATTTCTGCTGGGAGGATGGATGTTCACATTCATATGAGACAAAACAAATCAAGATTCAACTAGACGGGCTGCTATGGGCTTGGGGATTAGAAGAGCAAAAACAAAAATAAAAACAAACCCAGCAACATGCTCCAGTAAATCACTTCTCCTTTCTGTCTGTTCTTAAGAAAGAATTTAACAACCTCATCTGAGTTGTAGACATTTTTATGTACTTGCCACTGAGTTTTAAAAAGCATGAACAAAATATTTGGCTGAACTGGCCTCTGGACTGGAAGCTAGATTGTAATCGTGGTGGATCTTCTGTCCAGGATTCAATAGTGAGTGTGTATACATCACTTCTTCTGTCCAAAAATGACTGTTCCCTTTTTTCTTACCTTTTCTGAGCAACCTTTCAGAAAGCTTCAAAATTTTACCAGGCCCTATATGTTTCACTTCTTAAGACCGAGTGAGATCATTTGAACACTAGGGGGATAAGAGACTATTTCTTTCAATTCTTACTCAAATTCTGACCTTCCAACAACCTCCTTCCTTCAACATCCCACCATTATGTTCTTTCTGAACCTCAAGGAGTGGGTTGAGTTTACCTTCCTCTCCCATGGCTTGTCTTTTAGGTATGATTCACTTGGGAAGAACCTAGAATCCTTCCAAAGCAAATATTGCAGATTTTGATTCAGATATTAATTTTGAGCATTTTGTTTTACCTATAAAAGAATTAACATTATTTAATTCCAATAATATTGGAACCATAATATTGTTCAATAATATTGAACAATAATATTGTACACAAACAATATTATTTAATCCTCTCAATGCCTCTGTAAGCTTGGGTATTATTATTACCATTTTAAAGAAGAGGAAACAGATGAAAAGGGTTAGGAACTTTGCCCCAGTAGATGCATCACAAGAAACTGCTCTCCATTCCTGACCTTTAACACAACTCTCCTCCAGTTACCTAATCGGAGGTCTGTACTAAAATGCCTCCTGGTCCTACTTTTATAAAAGCACCTTTATGCATTTAGTAAACTTCCAGGAGCTTTAGTGGGGAAATCTCCTAATGAATTCCTCTGAAGTTGCCAACACCTTTCAGATATATTTGCAGTAACACCGCAAGTTGCTTTTTAACCTGTAGAAAAAAAGCACCCTATCTTTGATGTTAGCCTCTGAATCTTAACCTGTGTTTCTACCTGGGGCAGTGCATTTAGGGCAGTGAGCTGCCGCTTGAAAAGAAGATCCATATGTTTGGTGTCCCCATCATCATCCTCTGTCTACATGAACCCATTTTTTTCTGTCAAACTGATGTTTAAAATCTCACTCCTGGGATATGCAGAGGACTGTCAAGTCTCCTCACTCAGAACCATGCAGGTAAAGAAAGAAGATTAAAAGGCTAAAATAATAACAACAAAACCAGAAACATTACAACATCACTCCTATCCCACCTTATGTCAGGGCTGGGCCCTGACATGATTCCACTCACACTCATGTTGGTGGTATGTAACCAAACTGTGAATAGCTCAAAGCTTGGAGTCTGGTACATCAAATCAAGCCTTCATTTATTCTATTCACTGGTCCATCTGCCACCTACCCCTTTTCTCAGGCAGTACTCAGGCCGCTCCAAGGTCATCTAGGCTTGTCCTTCCTCTCTTCTTCCCAAGTTGAAACATTTTCACTCTCTGTCTATTCCCATTGGTCCAAGATGTCTGTGCCTTCCACAGGGAGCTAATCCGCTAAGCCAATCCATGCAAATATACAAAAAGACTTAGAATAGAACCTCCCTTCTCCTCCCAAATAAAGCACACATAATTCCTTCAAGACTAAAAATATCCAAAACTAAAAAGAAAAATTATAAATATGTAAAATTTCCCGTCTTATTTTTCAACTAATTTATCATGAGCATCTTCCCACATCAATCAATTTTATGCAGCATCTTTTATAATGTTTCAAAATGCAGTTATACTTCCCTGTCTTCCCACTGTTGAGCATTTAGGTTCTCTCCAGTTGTTCACCATAATGAACGTTTTATATCTAAACCCATACATACAGGTATGGTTTCTATACCAAAAGGGATGTGGCCTGATGAACAGGGAGGAGGCCCTCTAGAAGGCCTCTTGTGCAGCTTCATTTTCTGTGTGTGATTGAGTTCAACCTTCCTTCCAACAGTACCTCTGTCCTTGGCTTGCAATCATCACCCTGAAACCTATTAGTTGGGGAAAGGGCTTCAGAGTTGATAAACATTGACATTTGTGTCTAAGATGTCACTGTTATTATATATATTCTTTTTATCAGTTTGGATAAAAGCTGGTAAAATTTAATCCAAATCTTCATGGACAATTCATGAGAATTCTGTCAGGGCAATCAGAAAAGTCATTGAGTTTCTACAGTAAATTTGGAGTTTGCAGGGACAGCAGCTGATCCGAGCCTTGGATTGGCTGCTTTTCTTCCCTTGTTTCTGTAGCCCTTTTAAAATCAGCTTCAGAAGGTAAAGAGGGGAAGTAATTGCCCCTCTTTTCCAACATTATGTTGGAATATAGGCATGATGATGATGATAATGATGATAGTAATGATAACATAAGTAGACTCTAGCTAAAGCATTTGTTCTACTGGCAAGATCTTCTATTCCAGAAACAATAGTACAGAGCAGAGGAACAGGATAATCAGAACTGGAGTCTTCTCATCTCAGAGGAAATATGTGGTCTCAGTGCTCTCCCCATCTGCCTGCAATGGGATCCAGCTGTGTGTCCGTCCTGCTGTTCCTAGTTCTGTGAAGGGCAGACTTTACAATTCTTTGATGATTAAAAAGCAAGACACTTGGGGATTAAACTAGAATTGAGGCAAAGTTTCATAAATCTCCTTTTAACCACAAGAAGACTGAAGACTTTGCCTCCAAAATCCTGGGGATAAGGGACTGATGGGCTATCCATCATCTTGATGTGTTCAACATCCAGTTATAGAGAGGAGCTCGATTTTAATGGAATGCTAGGAAAAGCATCTGGTGGATGATCAGGTATTGATTTAAGGTATCGCAGAGAATGTGTATGTTCTGTGTCAGAAAAATGGAGGATTTTTTCTTGTGACCAGAGTTAGAGATCTTTTCGGCAAAAGACACCCAAATGACATCTATATACCACACCAGGGGCAATTGCCAGATTCTCAGCCATTCCCACCTCACACACCTTCCATTTTGAACCATAGTCCTCTCATAAAGCTTTAAGCTCGACTTTAAAATGTGAGTTTCTAGGGACTTCCCTGGTGGCGCAGTGGTTAAGAATCCGCCTGCCAATGCAGGGGACACAGGTTCGAGCCCTGGTCCGGGAAGATCCCACATGCCGTGGAGCAGCTAAGCCCGTGCGCCACAACTACTGAGCCTGCACTCTAAAGCCCGCGAACCACAACTACTGAAGCCCCACACCTAGAGCCTGTGCCTCGCAATGAGAGAAGCCACCACAATGAGAAGCCCGCACACCACAGTAAAGAGTAGCCCCGCTCGCCGCAACTAGAGAAAGCCTGCACGCAGCAACAAAGACCCAACACTGCCAAAAATAAATATAAATAAATAATTTTTTTAAAATGTGAGCTTCTATTCAAATCCATTTTCATTTAATGAGGCAAAAAACATAGATGAATGGGAGGCACCCTTAGATTTGGGGACATTACAACAGTAATGTATAATTATAATGATGTATAATTCAAGGGTCACCAGGAAGACTCTGCTCTGTCTCCCTCCAGATGCACCCATTACTTGCATTAAAGAACTTTTTATTTTTCCATTGAGTCTTAAGGCTTTTCTGGCTTCCAAAGTCCCCAGTTATGACATAAATACCTCTGGAAAGGGTCACACAATCAGCTAACATTTTAGAAGGGATTCATTTTATTACCATGTTCATTTTATTCCATATTTTTAAAAATTAATGTGTTTTTCTAATTAAATCTTACCTAGAACTCCAATATATAAAACTAAAGTGACTCTGGCTGAAGCTGTGTGGAGGACTGGGGCTTACCTACTTGGCTTCCTCTTCAATCTGAAGAAACCCAGAAAAAAATAGTCAATTGTATATTTTTAATGAAATTTGAATTAAACATGTGCAAGGCCCCATAAGTAACACTGCAGAACCTTAGAGTTCCTCAATATACAGTTTGAATAACTAAAAACTGGACAATGAGGCATTATGTTCTCCTCCATGTAATGCAGTAGGAAGGACATAAGACCACATATGAAGTATCTCCACAAAACAACAACAACAACAACAAAATGAATCTAATCAAGCCTCTAGTTCCAAAGTATCTGTTTACAGGAAATAAGGGGATAGAGAAACAGTTAAATTACACCATGTGAAAATAGTCAGCCAAATACAGAATGAGGGAAATCCTACAGGACAAATGACCTGGTTTGTTCAACAAATACATAGCATGGAAAGGAGGTCGGGGGCAGAGAAAATACTAGATTTTTTAAAATTTACAATAATAACAAAAAGACAACCCAATTTAAAAATGGACAAAAGACTTGAATAGACATTTTTCCAAGTAAGATGTACAAATGGCCTAGAAGCACATGAAGTGAAGCTCAAAGTCATTAGTCATTAGGGAAAAGCAAATCAAACCCATGATGAGATACCACTTCACACCCACTAGGAAGGCTATAATAAAAAAGGTAAAAAATAGAAAGTGTTGGCAAGATGTGGAGAAATTGGTACTCTCATACATTGCTGGTGAGAATGTAAAATGGTGCAGTCCCTGTGAAACCAGTTTGGCAGTCCCTCAAAAAGTTAAGCATAAATTTGTTATACGACCCAGCAATTACACTTCTGGGTATATATTCAAAAGAATTGAAAACTGGTACTCAAACAAATACATGCACAAGCATGTTCACAGCAGCATTGTTCAAAATGGCCAAAGATGAAAACAGCCCAAATGCCCATCAACAAATGAATGGATAAACAAATTGTGGTATATTCACACATTGAAATATTATTCGACCGTAAAAAGGAATGAAGTACTTACACATGCCATAACATGGATGAACCTGGAAAACATTATGCTCAGGGGGAAAAAAGTCAGACACAAAGGGTCACATGTTGTATGATTCCATCTTATGAAATATTCAGGACAAGGAGATTCATAGCAATAGAATGCAGATTGATTGTTGCCAGGTGCTGATAGGAGGCGGAAAAAGAGAGCAACTGCTTAAGGGGGTTCTGGGTTTCCTTTTGGGATGATGAAAATGTTTTAGAACTAGATAGAGATGGTGGTTACAAAAAATTGTGGCTGCACTAAATACCACTGATTTGTTTGCTTTAAAATGATTAATTTTTAGGGACTTCCCTGGTGGTCCAGTGGTTAAGACACCACACTGCCAATGCAGGGGGCGCGGGTTCGATCCCTGGTTGGGGAACTAAGATACCACATGCTTTGCAGCCAAAAATTAAAAAACTAAAATAAACTTACATGTCCTTGGTCTCATGACCCCAAGACCCTGTTAGAAAAAAATGATTAATTTTATGTTAGGTGAGTTTCACCTCAAAGATAGATAGATAGATAGATAGATTTTTAAAACACTTGGGAAATATACCAACCAAATGCAATGTACAGACCTTGTTTTGATCCTGAGTCAATCAAATTGACTATAAAAATACATTTTTGAGACAATTGGCGAACCTTGAATACGAATTTGTATTAGATGACATTAAGGAATTAATTATTAATTCGTTTGTGAACTAATAGCATAGTGATTGTGTTTTTAGAAATTCCTTCTCAGCTAGAGATTCATTCTAAAGGGGAAATAATATGATGTCTGGGGTGTACTTTAAAATACTCCCCCGAAAAAATGTTGAGAGAGGGAATAGTTGAAATAAGGCTGGCAAAATTTTGACAATTGATGAGACCAAGTAATGGGGACATAGGCATTATTGCTAGTTTTGTGTATATTTGAGATGCTCTATAATGAAACACTTTTTAATGTGGTATAGAAACCATAGATTTATTTAATGCCATTTATGGTCCTTTGAGATGGACATAGGATAGGTGCCTGGGAGGTTTTTGGCAAACATAGGAAGAGAAGGATGTAGGAAAAGCAACAGGTGGAGAAGAGGAACACTGAAAAAAACACTAACAGAGTCTAAAACCACATATCCCACAACTTTGCCAGGGCTAGGTCCCTTAGCAGGAGAGAGAAAACTGTGCTTTCTAAGCTACAAACTACAGCCTCACCCTGACTGTACTTTCAGTGACTACAGTCACAGGGGGCCTGGACATGGGGTAAAGGACGCTCAGTGTGTCCCTTCCCAGGGCAGAAGAAACAACATCCTCATCCTGATTACCAGTGGCCAAGAATTTATTGGCACCACCCATGCATAAAGTACTATGGTTATCAGTAGCTCCGTGTTAAACCACAGCCTTAAACAGCATCTTGCCAATAGTTAGTCATCACATCCAAGTAGCCCTTACAGAACTTGGCGACCCAGAGGTGGAAGGGACCTGAGAAATCACAGATCTCTCTTGATCTTGTGAAGTCACAATGGACCTTGGCATTTTTGGGTGCACTGGTGCACTACCAATTGCCAGGTGTGTACATCTACCTCTAGCTATGTAAGTCTCTAGTTGCCGACTTCAAGCACCCCATTTGCAGAATGAGAATTTGGATGGTTTCTCTTGTCTCTTTTATCTCTACAAAGCATTCACTTCATTCATTCATTCATTGAATGAACATTTATTCTATGAATAAACACAAAATCTCTAGAAAGTTTTCCCTTAACAAAACTCTCTATTGGGAGTTCCCTGGTGGCACAGTGGTTAGGAATCCACCTGCCAATGCAGGGGACACGGGTTTGAGCCCAGGTTCGGGAAGATCTCACATGCCACAGAGCAGCTAAGCCCATGCGCCACAACTGCTGAGCCTGCGCTCTAGAGCCCGCGAGCCACAACTACTGAGCCCGCGTGCCCCAACTACTGAAGCTCGTGTGCCTAGAGGCCGAGATGCGACGAGAAGCCACCGCAATAAGAAACCCACGCACTGCAACGAAGAGTAGCCCCCGCTCGCCACAACTAGAGAAAGCCTGCGCACAGCAACGAAGACCCAACGCAGCCAAAAATAAATAAATTTATATTAAAAAAACCTCTCTGTTGTCCTCTAAACTTCATGGGTTGAGAGCTAATTACACAAGGCTTCTCTTTTAAATAGGAAAAATGCAGCAAATATCTTTCTTTATCCATAATCATAGGTACCTCATAGGTGGGGTCCTAATATTGAAGAAGGAAACAGCTTTATTTTGCAATTATTGAAGGGCAGGTAGTTCTTGAATTTGTTTCCTTTCCTTTCATTTAAAAAAAAATCTGAAATTTTACCAAGCAGAGAACCCTCTTAACATTTTTCTGGATGTCTTTTCAGGCATTATTTGTAATGGTTACATAGTGTGCTTCTGTGTGGATGCATTATGGTGTACTTAACAATTCTCTACTTAGGTAGTTTCCTATTATAAAAACACTGGGAGGAACATCCTTGTATATACATCTTTGATTAGTTGTTCAAGAAAATCCTAGAATGAAATTTCTGGGTCAAAGGAAATGCACATTTAAAGTTTTTACAAAACTGCTTAAATGCCCTCCAGAAAGACTGTAGCAATTTATATTCCCACTAGCATTATATGAATATGTCTGTGTCACTACATCCTACCCAATGTGAGTGTTAGCATTCATTTCAGTCTTTGCCAATCAATACTTCCTGACATTTTACAGGGTCTCCTATAATGCTGTGTTTGCGTTTCTATACCTGAGACGTGCTATAATGCTGTTGTAAGTTTATCCAGAGGTGTCAGCTTCTTTCCTCCGCTTCTGAGGGAACGGGAATCTATCACAAGTCACCTGAACCTCCTAGCTCTCAGAGCAACAGTCGGGAGTGTGCAGGCTGCCACAGCTTCTCCTTTTCTTTGTCCTACTGCTATAGTAAACTGCTTTCCACTTCAACACCATGCTTCCAGCTCCAGGAAGTATTCATCCAGACTCCCTATTTAATCCCAAGCAACTAAAAGTTAATTCATCACAGCTCCTGTTTAGACTGTATAAAGAAAAGCCGTCCTGCACCCTGATTCTGCAATGAACACTTGATTTTTGGGTATAATGTGAGCTTTACTGAAGCAGCCATGAGTGATAGAGGAGATCTAGTTTGATTTGGATTCCTTTCAACTATGATTTTCTGCTAGCTGCCAGACTCACAGTTAGCCAAACACAGAAGAAACAACACACCATAGGTAACTCCGTTTTTCTTAAAAGATTCCGTTTAATAGGTGTTGTCAAGGACCTATCAAATTGCTAGGGATTCTTTTTTCCAGAAAATTTAATATGTAACTGATTTATTCTTCTGGCCAATCTTCCCTCCCTGTACCCCCACCCTCATGACATAACAGCCATGAGGTCATGAAAACATATGGGGAGAGGTTAGAAGAAGGAGTAAGGTTCAGAATATGCTGTCTGCCAGCCTAAGCTGCCTTTATGAATGTGTACAAATCCCTATTCCCGTTTTCACTGCAGAGAATAGGCTGCTACGTATTGGTCTCAGCTGCACCGTGAGATCAGCTCTCTATCTTCAGGGCCTTTTCCCCTACACACAAGCCTCTCTCAAATAAACGGTCCAGGTAGTGTTTCTAGCCAATGCACTGATAGAAGAAATGAGGGTGTTTTATTCCCTCTGAAGAAGACAAGGTGTGAAAGGCAGGCTTTTTAGAAGGGTCACAGCAGGCTATGGATTTTTGCTGGTTGTAAATCAAGCTGTTGATAAAAAGCAATGTGCTTTCCAGGAAGGTGTGATTTGTAGTGGCCCTGACCCAGGACATGGTGAATATACAGCACATTAAATAAGATGTGATGGTCACCTGGGCTACTAGAGCTGGGTGGCTCTAGTATTTTTTAAAAGATGTACATTGAAGACTCTAGAGAGTAGTTTAAAATTATAATCTTTTAGAAGAAGCCCTTCATTTGCTGGGTGCAAGGGGCAGCTGTTGGAGTGCATGGCCATCAGAGGGCTCCCCTCCCACTTTGCTTTGAATTCACTCACACCTCTTCCCCAAAAAGGAAGGACCAGATGGTTTAGGGTAGTGTTACCCAACTTTTTTGAACACATGCCTTATTCAGATAAATATAAAAATCACATACACATACTCCCACTGAGAAATTATTACCTTCTACATAACCCCACCAGCCTGGGAAATTTTACCTAGCTTTACTTGCAGTTGTTTTCATTATGAAAATAATAAGGGATTGTTTTTATTTGCCTTCAAATATTGAAAATGACTTTTCAAACTATACAGTTCTCCCAAGAGTGGATAATGGTCATCCTGCAGAATCAAGAAATACCATATCCCTCATACTCACCAGTCTAGAACCCTTTCCTCACACCATTCCTATGATTAAGATCCTAGCCAAAGGCTCTATTTGGTCTTTGACACTTTATTGTGAGTCTGCGTCACTCTGTTGCTTCTCTGGAGACATGCGCAGATTAAGCCTTATCTCAAATTGGAAGTGAAATGCTTCTGATTGGCGAGCAAACATTCGAAGAGGGAGGTTGGACTCTCAAAAGTCCCAAACCTGGCAGAATCCAGAAACCACACAAGCCTATTGAATCAGCTTCTCCAGGGTTGTGGCCTGAGAATCTTTATTATTGCAAAGCTCCTCCAGGTGTCTCTGACTCATGTCCAAATTTGTAACCAATCAATTGACCCTGTAGTAGACATTTGTCTTTCTTGGTTACTCCAAAACTTTTTTTAACATTCACGTAATATTTGAATAGTTCTACACATTGTGAATCCCATCTTCACACTGAAAAGTCTAAATAAACAATTTTCCTAGATTTCTTTGCTGCTAGATGTGACCATGTGACAGGTTCTAACATTCAAACGCACTTGTGTGAGACTTTGATTCAGAAAGAGCTACCTAAAGAAACAGCCTGGGCACTGAGAGGCCATTTTTGCTAGTACTAGTACAGGTGACTACCTGAGATTGTCAGTGGTGCCGCAGCTTGCAGATTATGGAAGAAGCTGTGTTGTTCTGAGGTCTGTAATGGCAGCAGCTCCCTCACCAGGCAAATTCAGCAATGTGGTTCTAGATGTTATCTCTAGGAGCTCAGTCTAGAATACTGATTCTCAATCTTGACCATGCATTGGAATCACATGAGGAGATTTTTTTTAAATTGATGCCTGGGTTCTACTCCAGACAGTCTGATATATGGTACAGGGTATAATATGGGCATTAGCTCCCAGGTGATTAAATGTGCAACCAAGTTTGAGAACCTCTGACCTTGAGCTCCTGCCTCTTTTCCTTCCAGCAAAGATTTAATAAATGCCTTCCCAATTAAAATAGCTAAAATGCATTCTATGGTCTACAACTAAGAAGCCTGACCAGTACAGATTCCTAATATCCTTTCCAATTCTGAAAATACAGAATTTTATGGTGTTCTGCCTTTATAACTTGTTGGAAGCGTACCAAGACAATTCAGTGGAGAAAAATAATCTCTTCAACAAATGATGCTGAGACAACTGAATAGCCACATGCAAAAAAATGAAGGTGGAACCCTACCTCACACCATATATAAAAATTAACCCAAAGTGGATCAAAGACCTAAATGTAAGAACTAAGAGTCTAAAACTCTTAGAAGAAAAAATAGATGTAAATCATTTTTTAATTGAAGTATAGTTGATTTACAATATTATGTTAGTTTCACATGTACAGCAAAGTGATTCAGTTATATATTTTTTTCAGATTATTTTCCATTATAGGTTATTACAAGATATTGAATATTGTTCCCTGTATTACAGTAAATCTTTGCTGCTTACCAATTTTATATATAGTAGTGTGTACCTGTTAATCCCATACTCCTAATTTATCCCTCCCCGCCTCCCTTTCCCCTTTGGTAACCATAAGTTTGTTTTCTATGTCTGCAAGTGTATTTCTGTTTTGTAGATAACATCATTTGTATCATTTTTTAGATTCCATATATAATATTTGTCTTTATAAGTGGTATATATAATATTTGTCTTTCTCTGTCTGACTTACTTCACTTAGTATGATATTCTCTAAGTCCATCCATGTTGCTGCAAATGGCAACATTTTACCCTTTTTTATGCCTGAGTAATATTCTATTATATATATATGACACATCTTCTTTATCCATTTCTCTGTTGATGGACCCTTAGGTTGTTTCCATTTCTTGGCTATTGTAAATAGTGCTGCTATGAATATTGGGGTACATGTATCTTTTCAAATTGGAGTTTTTGTCTTTTTCAGATATATGCCTAGAAGTGGCATTGCTGAATCATGTGGTAGCTCTATTTTTTGTTTTTAAATGAACCTCCATAAACTTCCATGGTGGCTGTACCAATTTATGTTCCCACCAACAGTGTAGAATGGTTCCCTTTTCTCCACACCCTCTCCAGCATTTATTATTTGTAGACATTTTGATGATAACCATTCTGACCAGTGTGAGGTGATACCTCCTTGTGGTTTTGATTTGTATTTCTCTAATAATTAGTGACGTTGAGCATCTTTTCATGTTCCTATTGTCCAGCTGTATGTCTTCTTTGGAGAAGTGTCTGTTTAGGTCTTCTGCCCATTTTCTGACTGGGTTGTTTGGTTTTTTGATACTGAGTTGTATGAGCTGTTTGTATATTTTGGAAATTAACCCCTTGTCTTTCACATTAATATTTTCTCCCATTCTGTAGGTTGTTTTCTTGATAGTTTCCTTTGCTGTGCAAAAACTTTTAAGTTTGATTAGGTCCCATTTGTTTATTTTTGCTTTTATTTCTTTTGCCTTGGGAGACTGATCTAAGAAAACATTGCTACAATTTATGTTAGAGAATGTTTTGCCTATGTTCTCTTCTAGGAGTTTTATGGTGTCATATCTTATATTTAGGTCTTTAAACGATTTTGAGTTTACTTTTGTATATGGTGTAAGGGAGTGTTCTAACTTCACTAGTTTATGTGAGGCTGTCCAGCTTTCTCAACACCACTTGCTGAAGAGACTGTCTTTTCTCCATTGTATATTCTTGCCACTTTTGTTAAGGATTAATTGACCATAGGTGTATGGGTTTATTTCTTGGCCCTCTAAAATAGATGTAAATCTTCATTACCTTGGATTTGTCATTGATTTCTTTCATATGACACCAAAAGCAAAAACAGCAAGAGAAAAAAAGAGATCAATGGGACATCATCAAAATTTAAAACCTGTGTGCCTTAATAAAGGACATCATCAAGGAAGTAAAAAGACAACTGACAGGATGTAAGAAAATTTTGCAAATCAGATATCTGATAAGTAAGTTGTATCTAGATACATACTCTTAAAGAAAAACAAACAAAAACAAAACAAAACAAACAAAAAGAAATCCTGCAACTCAATAATAAAAAAAAAATAACCTAATTAAAAATGGGTAAAGGATCTGAATGGACATTTCTCCAAACAATATGTAAAAATGGCCAATAGCACATAAAAAGATATTTAACATCATTAGTCATTAGAGAAATGCAAATCAAAATCACAGTGAGATACCACTTCCTACCCACTGGGATGACTACTTAAAAAATGGAAAATAGGGCTTCCCTGGTGGCACAGTGGTTGAAAGTCTGCCTGCCGATGCAGGGGACACGGGTTCGTGCCCCAGTCCGGGAAGATCTCACATGCTGCGGAGTGGCTGGGCCCGTGAGCCATGGCCGCTAAGCCTGCGCGTCCGGAGCCTGTGCTCCTCAATGGGAGAGGCCACAACAGTGAGAGACCTGCGTACCACAAAAAAAAAAAAAAAAAAAGGAAAATAACAAGTGTTGGTAAAAATGTGGAGAAATTGGAACCCTTAAACACTACTGGTGGGACTGTGGTACAGTTCCTTAAAATGTTAAACATAGTGTTACCATATGACCGAGCAATTCCACTCCTAAGTACATATCCACGAGAAATGAAAACATATGTCCATATAAAAACTTGTACGTGAATGGTCATAGCAGCATTATTCATAGTAGCCAAAAAGTGGAAAAAACCCAAATGTCCATCAACTGATGAGTGGATAAATACAAAGTGATTTGTTCATACAAGAGAATATTATTCAACAATAAAAATGAACGAAGTACTAATACATGCTACAGCATGGATAAGCCTTGAAAACATTATGGTAACTGAAAGAAGCCAGTCTCCAAAAAAACACATATCCAGAATACACAAGTCTATAAAGAGAGAAAGTTGATCAGTGGTTTTCTAGGGCGGAGAGGTTTGAGAGAAAATGAAGTGTGGCTGCTAATGGGTATGGGGTTTCTTTTTGGGATGACAAAGGTGTTCTAAAATGTAGTCATAGTTGCACAAGTTTGTGAATATACTAAAAACCATTGAACTGTACAATTTAAAGATATGCTATGGGAATTGTATCCCAGTAAGGCTGTTATAAAAAAAAAATTTTGGAAGGATTTCAAAGCTTGGCCTCTGGCAGAGGAAATATTTGGGAACAAGAGTGATGGAGAATCTTTCTAGGACTCAGAAAATCACCTCAGCAGTCAGCTACCTTCTCTGCCTGTTGGTAAAGTGCACTGCAGAAAGGCATGTTCCCCAAAACAACAGGGGACCCTAAAATAGGTGATAGCAGAAGGAACAGTTTTAACAGCAATTAAAATACTTTTTGAGAGGAAGTTGGGAAAATAATAGTGCGTGACTAGTCAGCCTCTTTCTTGTAGTCAGAAAGAAGGTAAAGGGAGAGGAGTAATTGTCCTGGATGTCCTCAGGTGGGTTGCAAGACATGGATGAATGCCAAAGCCAGGGAGAAAACCTGATCTGAGCCAACACAGAGACAGATGAGTTTGGGAGGGTAGGACCAAGGCAGAGAGGAGGTACAAAATCCCTACAGAAAATGGGAATATAAGAAATGTTTGAGAGCTTTGCATCACTGAACTGTTAATAGAGGTTACCTCTGCGGAGAAGCTCAGAGTGGAAGGAGAGAGGGCACTTTCACTTTTTATTGTATTTTTCTTCCTTGTTATTAAAAATTTTTTACAAGGAACATGTGTTTGTTCATTGTAAATACATGTAAATACTTTGTGATTAACAACATAAGAATCAACTAGTTTGCTTTAGCAAATGTGAGCATGACTATTTAAATGAGAAAAAGATCAGGAAGAGAACCACCTCGCAGAATGAAGGGGAAACAGGAGAGAAAAGGAACAAAGGACGGGGGGACAAAACTCACCACCAAAATGGCATTTGGAAAGGGAAGTAAATACATTATTACTTCAATTTTTTTAAAAATTAGTGCAGAAAAGTTTTTGTAGCACAGGATAACAAATAAAGACTGTGCCCTTGATTTTGTACTTGCCTATTTCAGTGATTTTCTCAAGGTTACATAATTAAAGGTAGATGAGAATTTTAGTAAAAGAAAACTGGAATAGATAGATAATGTTGAATGCCAGGCTAATATTTTAGTTTATTCTGCAGACAATGAGGATTTCCTGAAGAATTCTGACCAAGTGGAATTGTGTTTGGTAGTGATATGGTTCCCAAACCTGGCTGTGCATCAAAATCATAGAGTTAGCTTTAAAAAATAGAGAGATTCTGGGACCTACCACCTTTCTTATTCAGTAGGTTTGGGCTAAGGTCCAGGAATCTACATTTATAAACCTCATGTGTTTCTGATGGTCTATCATATTTAGGAATGGGTGGAATAAAGGATAGATCAGAGTGCAGGAAATAATGTAAACAGGGAGAAAGACAGAAGGTTTCTGGAAAAGTTCCGGTACAGAGTGCTGCAGCACTGAACTGGAATGGTGGTAGAAAGAAAAGAATCAACATGACCATCATTATGAAGGTGGAATCAATACGATTTGGTGAGTGCTTGACTGTACTGTACATCCCATGAGGCAAATATCAGCCTGTTTTACTGACTACTGTGTATCCCAGAACCTTGCACAGTGTACCTGATGTAGTAAGGGCTAAATAATATTAACTGAATGAATGAATGAAAAAGAGAAAGGCAAAGCTGACCCCAGGGGTCTGAGTAGGGTAACTTAACACTGGTCGTACAGACATTTAGGGAATCTGGTTTCAGGAAAAATAATGGGACGGATTTTCCATGGTTGAGTCAGAAAGAATGGTGAGATGTTCAATGCTTTAGGGATTATGGGGGAAGTTGTGCCTACACCGCTCTAGGGCATTGTGGCTAGGACAGTACCGGGAAGAAGTCTGGAGAATGTTTTCACTGTTTGAAGTCTTTATATAACTGTCTACAATATTGGGCTCTGTGAGACATTCAGTTGGGTCATCAGGTCTTGCTGTGTTCTCTGACTGCAGGTGGGAGGTTCACAACTAGGTGGTTTTCTACATCTCCCCATTTGTAGCTTTTAATTAGGTCAGCTCCCCCAACACCTTCTGTCAGCATCCATGAAGGAGTTTGTACTCCAGCCATATTCACCCATTCATCCAGCTATACCCTAGCTCTTCTCACCTCAAATCCCCTTTTACATCTGTCACAGCCCTCTTCTCCACAACTCCCAACCCCAATAACCACAGTCTGCTCCTATGTCTACTTGGCCCTTGCTCTTTGGGTTCTGCTTCCCTTTCACAAAGAGATGGAGCTTTTGCTGGCTGGACCCTGAGCGTCCTCTCAGAAATGTTTTTGTACTGTCATTCTGCCTCTCTCTGCTCCTGGCCACCCTGGACATCAGCTTCCAGGCTGGGACCCCACTACACTTGCTTCATTCTCCCCAAAAGGAGGGTCAAAAAAGCATGTAACAGCTTTGAAAAAGAAATGGGACATTTCCATCCTCCTTATAAGAGGAACAAAGACCTGAACTAGTCCTGTGGTCCATTTCCATTTAGGGTGAATCATACCTGGGTGTACTTATAGATCAAATAGAATGTCATCTTTCCTATGGAATCTTAGGAATTGCTTTAAATTTTTTAATTAATTAAAATTAAAAGGACCACCCTGACACCCAGGTACCATATTACATTGGAATTAGCTGTGTGACTGTAAGCAAGTCATTTCACTTTAAATAAGGTTGATTTTGCTAAATGATGAACACTATCCCTTCTAAGTCTAACATTCTTTGACCTAGTAAATGTATCCCTTTGTTTCTGATCCCTCTATCCTGAGGTGGAGGAGAGGTTGAGATGGGGTATGTGGGCCCACAAACACTGGGGAGAAGCATGGGAGTGGCACATTGTAGTTTCCCTGGTTAATGCTGGGGAGGGAATGCCAGGAGGCCAAGTGGTCCAGCCAGGCTGGAGTGGCTTACCTGAAAAGGTTCTTCATAGCCACAGGCACCTGATGTGAGGCCTAGGAGCCAAAGTCTGCAGATAAATGAAGGTCAGAGGATTTGGGAATGTGACAGCCATGAGTAGTGGAGTCAGTACAAAATGAGAAGTGATGTGAGAAAACTCCAGGTAGATAGGCTTTGCCCTGAATTTCTATTCCCTGTTTCTGTAGGTAGTCAGTTCCACTAAAGGGGGCCAGGACAGAACTCGGCATGCTGAGGTCTAATCCTGGCTGCCTTGGCTGCATCCAAGGATTTATTGAGTACCTACTCTACTCTCTGATTACCCTTGCCCAACTCCCTTCCCCAGACAAGCAACATTCTGCTGTTACCAGTTTTCCCAGAGTCAGACTGATGCACCTGGAGACATTCTCCCACTGTCTCAACTAGATGTTATTGAATGGAGGAGCTACACTTCCAGCCATCAAAGGGAACAATAGGTAATGTTATGTAAAGAAAGGGAGAGGGTAATGTGTGTTTGTGGAACCAAGGAGCTAGGCCCCATTTTGTCAGGAGTGCAAACTTCTGGGTCTTCAGAGAGGTAAGGGTGTCATATGTACAGGATGTCACATTGTACTCTGCCCCTTCAATTCTTTATCTGTGAAGGGAGCTGCTACTTAGGAAAACAAGTCTTTATTATAAGGATTGTTTGCTTATTTCAAACTATTTTTTTTCCCTCTTGTCCCTGATTTCTCATTCTTTTATTTTGAAAATCAACTTTAAAAAACACTTTTTGAACAGTCAGGCTGTTGCCAATTTTTTACTATTATAAAAACTACCATGATAAACAGCTTTATACATACATCTTTGTATATTTGTTCAATTATTTCCTGAGGAAAAATTCCTGGAAGTAAAATTGCTGAATCAAAAGAAGTTGATGTTTTGGAGGAATTTGACAAAATTTGCTAAATTACAAGCCAGAAATGTAACAATATACATGCCATCAATCAATTATGACAGTACCCTTTCTCCATATGCAACAAACATTTTCAAATCTTTGCTAATCCTGAAAGGTTAAAAATATGTCTCCTTTTTGAATTAATTTCATTTTCAGTTACCAAAGATTTTTTTGTTACTTATGTTTATTTGCCATTTTAATTTCTTCTTTTTATGAGTTCCTTTTCCTGTTCTATGCTTATTTTTCTTTCACAACATTTAGCTTTATCTTATTTATTAGTAAGAGCTCTTTATATATTAAGACTATTAACCCTTTGTCCACCATTGAAAGTATTTTTCCAGTTTTTCCTTTGTCTTTCTTTTACCCCCCTGGTCTCTGATTAATAACATTCTCCCATATTCCAACCAAGTGATCAAATCTGGCTTGGGAAAAACATAACCCAGAGAATCAAGAGTCTCGTAATGGATCTTCATTACTTGCTGATATATTTCCTTCTGCTACATCTCCAGGATCTCCCACTCTTGCTCCAAAAAATATGAGGCCACATCATCAAATGTCATGATCACCAGAGCAGGCTAGGCCATAGCGCTTTGTGGTCCCACCCAGCCCCAACACAGCAATGCCCAGTGTCCCAGAAGCTTCCTGGCACCTTCCCTACCCTGTGGCCTTCCATTCTGCCAGACCCCTGTTCTTTGTCTTTATCATTGTGGCATTCACTTTACTTTGTCTTTCTTGATCATAAAATTTTTTTATTTTTGTTTAGACAAATCTGATACTTGCCTTTAGAAGAAAAAATCCTGAAGGAAGCCAGAGGAAAAAATCACCTTAATTATAGGAAACAAAGATAAGAATTACATCAGACTTCTCCTTAAAAACCATGTAAGCGAGAAGAGAATAGAGTGAAATATTTAAAGTGTTGAACCAAAAACAAAAGCCACCAAACTAGAATACTGTATCCAGTGAAATTATCCTTCAAAAGTGAAGAAGTAGAAACTAACACAACATTGTAAAACAACTATACCCCAATAAAAAAATAATAAAATAAAAATTTAAAAATTAATTAATAGGGGGTTTCCCTGGTGGTGCAGTGGTTGAGAGTCTGCCTGCTGATGCAGGGGACACAGGTTCGTGCCCCGGTCCAGGAAGATCCCACATGCCGCAGAGTGGCTGGGCCCGTGAGCCATGGCCACTGAGCCTGCGCGTCTGGAGCCTGTGCTCCGCAACGGGAGAGGCCACAACAGTGAGAGGCCCGCGTACGGAAAAAATAATAATAATAATTAATGTTTTTAAAAAGTGAAGGAGAAATAAAGACTTTTTCAGACAAAGAAAAGCAAGGGAATTTATCACCAGTCATCCTGCCCTTGCAAGGAGTGTTAAAAGAAGCTCTTCAGAGAGAAGAATATATAGATCATATATACAGAACTATAGAATATATAGATCAGAAACTCAGATCTACATTTGAAGAAAGAAGAATATTAGAGAAGAAACCAATGAAAGTAAAATAAAATCTTATATTTTTGTTATTCTTAATTGATCTAATAGATAACTGCTATTAGATCTAATAGATCTATTAGATCTAATAGATATTGATGTAATAGATATTGTTCAAAAATAACAGTAGCAATAATGTATTGGTTGATTATAGCTTATGAATAAGTGAAATGAATGACAGCAATATTATAAGGGACAAGAGGGAATAATTGGGAATACTCTGTTATAAGGTACCTGTCCTACCTATGAAGCAGTACAATGTTATTTTAAAATAGACTTAAGGACTTCCCCAGTGGCGCAGTGGTTAAGAATCCACCTGCCAGTGCAGGGAACACGGGTTTGAGCCTCGGTCTGGGAAGATCCCACATGCCGTGGAGCAACTAAGCCCATGCACCTGAACTACTGAGCCTACTCTCTAGAGCCCGCAAGCCACAACTACTGAAGTCTGCACGCCTAGAACCTGTGCTCCACAATAAGAGAAGCCACTGCAATGAGAAGCCCGTGCACCGCAATGAAGAGTAGCCCCCTCTTGCCGCAACTAGAGAAAGCCCGCACACAGCAGCCAAGACCCAACGCAGCCAAATAAATAAATAAAATCCTTTTTAAAAATTTTAAAAATAAAGTAGACTTAAATTGGTTGTAAATGTGTATTGCAAACCCTAGGGCAAGCATTTTTAAAAATTTTAAAGAAGTATAATTAATGTGCTAAGAGAAAATGGAATAATATAAAATGCTCAATTAAAAACAGAGAAGGCAGGATGGGAGGAAGCAGGACTGTGTGAGGTCACTTCCTGTGTGCAGGGTGGCTTCCTGCCTCCCACCCTTGCTCTCTTTTTGGCTGCCCTCGTGGTTGCATGCAGGCCCCTGGGAAGGGCCTGTCCCAGTCAGCTCTGGCCTACCACCGCAGCAATCCCACCTGGCTGAAGTTAACTTCTGACAACAGGAAGGAGCAGATCTACAAACTGGCCAAGAAGGGCCTGCCTCAGGGTGATCCTGAGAGTCTCACATGGTGTTGTTTTATGACAGGCAATAAAATCTTGAGAATTCTTAAGTCCAAAGGACTTTCTCCTGATCGTCCTGAGTACCTCTAGCATTTAATTAAGAAAGTTGTTGCTGTTCGGAAGCATCTTCAGAGAAACAGAAAGGATAAAGATGCTAAATTCCTTCTGATTCTGATTAATAGCTGCATTCACAGGTTGGCTCAATACTGTAAAACCAAACCAGTCCTCCCCTCACGCCCCCCCCCCCCCAATTTGGAGATACCAGTTACCCACAGCCTCTGCCCTGGTTGCATAAATTTGTCCATGTACTTAAGCAATAAAATCATTGTTTAACTAGAAAAAAAAAACAGAGAAGGCAGAAAAAGAGGGGAAGACAAGAAACAAGGGACAAGTGCAATGACTAGAAAACAGTTGCAAATATTGTAGACATTAATCCAATTATATCAATAATCATTTTAAATATGAGTGATCTAAATACACCAATTAAAAGACAGAGACTGATGGGGCTTCCCTGGTGGCACAGTGGTTGAGAGTCCGCCTACCGATGCAGGGGACACGGGTTTGTGCCCCGGTCCGGGAGGATCCCACATGCCACAGAGCGGCTGGGCCCGTGAGCCATGGCCACTGAGCCTGCGCGTCCGGAGCCTGTGCTCCGCAACGGGAGAGGCCACAACAGCGAGAGACCCGCATACCGCAAAAAACAAAAATAAAATAAAATAAAATAAAAAACTACAATGAGGTATCACTTCACACCAGTCAGAATTGCCATCATTGAAAAGTCTACAAATAATAAATGCTGGAGAGGGTGTGGAGGAAAGGGAGCCCTTCTACACTGTTGGTGGGAATGTAAATTGGTGCAACCACTCTGGAAAACAGTATGGAGGTTCCTTAAAAAACTAAAAATAGAGTTACTATATGATCCTGCACTCCTAGGCCTATATCTGAGGAACATGCTAACTCAAAAGATACACGTACCCCAATAGTCATGGCAGCACTATTTACAATGGCCAAGACATGGAAGCAACCTAAGTGTTCATCAACAGATAAATGGATAAAGAAGATGTGGTATACACACACACACACACACACACACACACACACACACATACATATGGACTTCCTTGGTGGCGCAGTGGTTAAAACTCCACGCTCTCAATGCAGGGGTCCCAGGTTCCCAGGTTCAATCCCTGCTCAAGGAACTAGATCCCACATGCATCCCGCAACTAAAAGTTTGCATGTCACAACTAAGGAGCCGCCTGCCACAACTAAGGAGCCTGTAAGCCACAACTAAGGAGCACAAATGCCACTACTACAGAGCACGCCTGCCACAACCAAGACCTGGAGTAACCAAATAAATAAAATAAAAAAATATTGGACTTCCCTGATGGCGCAGTGGTTAAGAATCCACCTGCCAATGCAGGGGACACGGGTTTGAGCCCTGGTTCGGAAAGATCCCACATGCCACAGACCAACTAAGTCTATGTGTCACAACTACTGAACCTGCGCTCCAGAGCCCACAAGCCACAACTACTGAGCCCTTGTCCCACAACTACTGAAACCTGTGTGCCTAGAGCACATGCTCCACAACAAGAGAAGCCACCACAATGAGAAGCCCATGCACTGGCAACAAGAGAAGCCCCCACTCGCCACAAATAGAGAAAAGCCCGCGTGCAGCAATGAAGATCCAACACAGCCAAAAATAAATTAATTAATTAAAAAAATATATATAGATAGATAAACACACACACACACTGGAATATTACTCAGCCATAAAAAAGAATGAAATCTTGCCATTTGCAGCAACATGGAGGGACCTAGAGATTATCATATTAAGTGAAGTAAGTCAGACAAAGACAATCATACAATATCACTTACAAGTGGAATCTAAAAAAATGATATAAATGAACTAATTTACAAAACAGAAACAGACTCACAGACATAGGAAACAAACTTACGGTTACAAAACCATAACCATATGGTTGTGAGGGGTTGGCAGGGGCAGGGTAGAGATAAATTAGGAGTTTGGGATTAACATATACACACTACTACATATAATATAGATAAACAACAAGGACCTACTGCAAGGCACAGGGAACTATATTCAATATCTTGCAATAACTTATAATGGAAAAGAATCTGAAAAAGAATATGTATATATTCAATTATATATATAACTGAATCACTTTGCTGTACACCTAAAACTAATACAACATTGTAAATTAACTATACTTCAATTTTTTAAAATGGTTTAAAATTATATTTGCCTTGGGAATGTTTCTTTTTTAAATGGTCCTGTCTGTTTACTGAAGGACAATTTATATACCATAAACTTACCCATTGTAAGTTTACAGTTATATCAGTACTTCCAATAGAATTTGTACATGGTAGAAATGTTCTGTGATAAGCAAAGTCTAATCAGCAGCTCTGGCCACCCAAAATGTGGCTAGTGTAACCTAGAAAATATATTTTAAAATATTTTTATTGAGGTAAAATTCATGCTATATAAAATTTGCCATTTTAACCATTTTAAAGTGTACAATTCACTGGCATTTATTATTTTCACAGTGTTACATAACCATCTCTATCTAGTTCCAAAATATTTCATCACCCCAAAAGAAAACTCCACACCCATCAAGCAGTAACTCCTCCTATCTCCTTCCCCCACCCTTTAGTAACCTGTAATCTGCTTTCTGACTCTTTAGATTTGCCTATTCTGGATATTTCATATAAATGGAGTCATACAATATGTGACTCTTTGTATCTGACTTCTTTCACTTAGCATAATGTTTTCAAGGTTCATCCATGTTGCAGCGTGTGCCAGTATTCCATTCTTTTTTATTGATGTACCACAGTTCGTTTATCCATTCGTCAGTTGATGGACATTTGGGTTGTTTCCACCTTTTGGTTATTGTAAATAGTGCTGGTATGAAAATTCATACCAACTTTTGTTTGAATATCTGTTTTCAGTTCTTTTGGGTATATATCTAGGAGTGGAATTGTTTGGACATGTGATAATTCTGTTTAACTTTTTTAAGAAACTGCCAGCATGTTTTCCTCAGCAGCTCTATTACTTTACATTCCCAGGAGCAATGTACAATGATTCCAGTTTCTCTGCATCCTCATCAACACTTGTTCTTTTCTTTTCTTTTCTTTTTTTAAATTATAGCTATCCTAGTGCGTGTGAAGTAGCATCTCATTGTGGTTCTGATGTGCATTTCTCTGGTGACTAATTATGCTGAGCACCTTTCATGTGCTTATTGGCCGGTTGTATGTCATCTTTGGAGAAATGTCTGTTTGGTTCTTTGCCCATTTTGGAATTGTGTTGTTTGTCTTTTTGTTATTCAGTTGCAAGAATTCTATATGTGTTCTGGATATTCCTTATCAAATATATGATTTGCAAATATTTTCTCCCATTCTGTTTGTTGTTTTTTCACTTTTGATGGTGTCCTTTTGTTCACAAACATTTTTAATTTTTATGCCAAATTTATCTATTTTTTCTTTTGTTACTTGTACTTTTGATGTCATATCTCAAACTCTATTGCCAAAGCAAAGGTTATAAAGATTTACTCATATATTTTCTTCTAAGAGTTTTATAGTTTTAGCCCTTACATTTAGGTCTTTGGTTTATTTTGAGTTAATATTCATATATGGTGTAAGGTAGGGATCCAACTTCACTCTTTTGCATGTGGCTATTCAGTTGCCCCAGAGTGATTTATTGAAGAGATTATTCTTTCCTTATTGAAAGGTCTTGGCACCATTTAATTGACCATAGGTTTATGGATTTATTTCTGGACACTCAATTCTATTCCTCTGAATAATACAATTTTAATAAATTTAAATAGCCACATGTGCCTAGTGGCAACCATATTGGAGAGCACAAAATTAGATGAGTTTTAGTTAATTCAGTTGTGCAGCCATCCCCACAATCCAGATTTAGAACACTTCCATCATGGGATTCTTCTTCTTTTTCTTAATTAATTAATTAATTAATTAATTTGGCTGCGTTGGGTCTTCGTTGCTACACGCGGGCTTTCTCTAGTTGTGGCGAGCAGGGGCTACTCTTCGTTGTGGTTCACGGGCTTCTCATTGCGGTGGCTTCCCTTGTTGCAGAGCACAGGCTCTAGGCGTGCAGGCTTCTGTAGTTGTGGCATGCAGGCTCAGTAGTTGTGGCTCGTGGGCTCTAGAGTGCAGGCTAAGTAGTTGTGGCACACAGGCTTAGTTGCTCCGCAGCATGTGGGATCTTCCCGGACCAGGGCTCGAACCCATGTCCCCTCCATTGGCAGGCGGATTCTTAACCACTGCACCACCAGGGAAGCCCTATCATGGGATTCTTAATAATTTTTAATTTCTGTTACTTCTTTCCACTTACGATTTTTTAGTTTTACTCCAATTAAGTTTTGACTATGATCCAGCCTTTAGGTATATGTATAATTTTTATGTTAGTAGAATTCATAAACTTTTGGATTAACTTGTTGGCTATTTTTCCTTTTGACTGTTAATTGACATCAGGGCAAAAAGAAAATGAGAATTTTGCTTAAGAATGGAGGTCAGATGGAAAAGAGAGGAAATTTGGGAGTAGAGGGCATATCATGGGAAAGGTGATAGAGGGGACATCAGGAGCACAATGGACACAACCAGGCCCACTTTTCCAGGGTCAGATCAAGAAGGGGAAAAATTGTTAGGGCAAAATCTCTCCTAGCCAGGGTTCTTTTGGTAAGTGTTCACTCTTTAGGGGATAAAATGTCCAATATTTCATATTTTTTTTCTCCCTCTCTTCTCTTCTGTGATGGTGAACTGGCTTACAGAGGAAGAGTATCACTTACATGACCACATGGCAGTGGAGGCACTGGGACCCGTATGATGTCTTCTGGCTCCTTACTGGCCTTGGTTGTAAAGTGATTCAATCAGACAGTTTTCTGAACTGGAGACAACTGAAGAAAAGCTAGTCCTGTCTGACTATTGTGGTTGATATGCTGGCGACCATAACTGGATCCCCATCACCACAACTATGTGTTCTTGGTGCTAATGTTCCCCACCTCTGAATTTCTCTTTATTCTATCCCCCATTCTTCCCCAGTCCGCTGAAGCTCCTAGCCCTAGCCCTCTCCTTTACCTCCCAACATGGTGGCACTGATGGTCCCTGGGCTTCTTCTCCTAGGGCAGCAAGTTTTGGGTAGAAGTATACTTCACATTATGGAAGAAATAGTATAGTCTGGACTCCCCTGGTGGCACAGTGGTTAAGAATCTTCCTGCCAATACAGGGGACACGGATTCAATCCCTGGCCCAGGAAGATTCCACATGCAGCGGAGTAACTAAGCCTGTGCGCCAGATCTGCTGAGCCTGCGCTCTAGAACCTGTGAGCCACAATTACTGAGCCCTCATGCCACAACTACTGAAGCCTGCATGCCTAGAGCCCGTGTTCCACAGCAGGAGAAGCCACTGCAATGAGAAGCCCAGGCACCACAACGAAGAGTAGCCCCCACTTGCCACAAGTAGAGAAAGCCCGGGCGCAGCAACAAAGACCCAATGCAGCCAAAAATAAATATATAAAATAAATAATAATAATAAAAGAAAGAAAGAAATAGTATGGTCTGAGTCCTTCAGGTTAGTCATTGATGTGTAAAGTAATTTAGAAAGTCTTTCTTCTTTTCATGACACCAGGTTTTCACCACAATTTTTTTTTTTACTGGAAAAAGAGCTGAGTAATGATTTTTTAAAGCAGGTATCCATCCTTCTCCTGAAGCTCTGAAACCTATTGCTACAGTGGATGGCAAGTCCCATGAGAGCAAGATTTGGAGAATATAGAAATATATATGACAATCTCTCTCTCTCTCTCTCTCTCTCTCTCTCTATATATATATATATATTTCCCCTGTGTTATACTCTCTCTTCCCCATACGCTCCATAAAAGAAAGACCTTGTACACCTTTTTCACTTCTGCACCCGACCTCCTACAATAGTGCATGGCATATAAGAAGGGCATATGGGCTTCCATGGTGGCGCAGTGGTTGAGAGTCCACCTGCCGATGTAGGTGACGCGGGTTCGTGCCCCGGTCCGGAAAGATCCCACATACCGCGGAGCGGCTGGCCCCGTGAGCCATGGCCGCTGAGCCTGCGCGTCCGGAGCCTCTGCTCCGCTACGGGAGAGACCACAACAGTGAGAGGCCCACGTACCGCAAAAATAAATAAATAAATAAATAAATAAATAAAAGAAGGGCATACCAGTTTCCTGGGTGGGTGGGTGAATGAATGGGGTACAACTGCATCCTGCATTGTTCAGTGTGACTAAATTTAGGAAGAAAATTGTGCTGCTAATAAAAAACTAAGCAGAAATGAGTTTCAAACCACCTAATTGTTTTGTTTGCTCATGCCACTATTTTCTCTGAGTCCAGAATTAACTGTTTCATCTAGTTATTGATCAATGTTACAAAAAGCTAATGCTAATACAAATAATTCTTCAATCTCTGCCCTCACCAAGGGGAACTGCTACACATATAATTCAAATGATCAGATAAATGTGTACCTGATGTGCATATGTTTTTAAGTTGAGGAATTTCTGGCCTTAAGGTTAATTTTAAGCAGCCAGACTTGGTCTTACACATTACATATTTTCATTAACACTGTTGCTGCCTAGAGAAAAATTTCCCTCTATTGGGAAATTTGCTATGAGTTGCTATGAGTAATTCAAAATTTTTTGATTCTGAAAGTAATATGAACTTACTGTAGAAAATTTGAAAATTGACAAGAACTTTGTTTTGCTGAGTTGGTGGTGGATGTATGCATATTTGGAGAAGCAATTTTTTCTGTATAAAAAAGGAGAGAGATTCTGAGACCTGAGATGGGGAAGATCTGGAATTGAGGAAGCCAGAAATCAGCCTATCTAGGTACCAGCTTGTCTAAGTGCTACCCAGGAAAGGACAACAAAAAGGAAACCTTGTTTGGCTTGTAGCTGGAGAGAAGCGAGAGATGAAGCATATATTAGTCAGGGTTCTCCAGAAAATCAGAACCAATGGGCGATATAAAAATAGACTTATTAGGAGGAATTGCCTCACACAGTTATGGAGGCTGAGAAGTCCTATTTGCCATCTGTAAGCTGGAGACCCAGGAAAGCTGGTGATGTAGTTCAAGTCCAAGTCAAAAGGCCTGAGAACCAAGAGAACTGATGGTATACCTTTTAGTACAGTTCAAAGGCCTGAACCAGAGAGCCAATGGAGTAAGTTCCAGTGCCAGGGCAGGAGACTACCTATGTCCAGCTCAAGTAGTCAGGCAGAGAGAGCAAATTCTCCCTTCCTTCACCTTTTTGTTCTATTCAGACCCTCAACAGATTACATAATTGGAAAGGGAATCTGCTTTATTCAGTCTAGGGATTCAAATGCTAATCTCTTACGGAAACACCTTCACAGACACACCTAGAAATAATGTTAACTGGATATCTGGACATCCCATGGCCCAGTCAAGTTGACACATAAAATTAGCCATCACAAGGCACACCTGAAGGAAATATAGGAAGGGTTGTGAACTGTACAGTGTAAAACTCTCCTCTGTCTTCTTATAAAATCTTGAATACAAATCAACACTTGGTCTTAATGGAATTCTCCTGGGGAGAAAAGAGATATTGAGTCCTATTTAGCAATCGGTTGCAGGCTATGACAGAACCATATTAGCCATAGGGACTAACACGGAAAAATCTTAAAAGAAGAAAATGTAAACGCTCTAATTCCACTTTACAACAATGACCTTGTGGTATGTTTCTTACCTTCTTTTGCATATGTATGTATATATATGTTTGTGAGTATACATATGCAATAAAATTGGGACTGCATTGTATAAATAGTTTTCTGTTCTACAGTTTTTACCTTACATTAAATCATGACTATTGAATATTATTAAATATTATTCAAAAACATGATATTTAGTGCCTGTGTAATAGTTCATGAATACAGATATACCAAAGTTATTTCATTACATCTCTATTATAGATATTTATCACTTTCCAACTTGTTATTATTACAAGAACTCTAGCATGAATATCTTTTAATATAAATCTACATGGGCATCTATAATTCTTTCCTTAGGGTCGAGTTTAGCCAGTCAAAGGGCATGAAACTTTTTGACTCTTGATCTATTCTGCCATTTTGCCAAAACACCTTTCAAAGTGCGTGATTTACACTGTCACTAGCACAACAACAGAAAGATTATTTTCACCTGTTTTTGTAGTTTATATAAATGAAATCACAAGTTGTGTTCTCTTTTGAGTCTGATTTCTTTTCCGCAATACATGTTTGTGAGATTCATTCATATTGTTGCATACAGTTGCAGATTGTTTCTTCTTATTGCTGTTAGAGTTCATTGTGTGACTATACCACAATTTATTTATCCATTGATGAGCATTTGGGCATTTTCCTATTCGGCATTATTATGAATCGTGCTGCTCTGACGTGCCTTTTGGAGAATACAAGTCCACTTTTCTATGGTTAGTTACCTAGAAGTAGAATTGCTGAGTATACACATATTTAACTTTAATAGATAATGTCAAAATTGTTTCTGAAGTGGTCATAACCAATTTACATCCCATCAGCAAGGTGCGAGAGTTACAGTTGCTTCACATCCTTACCAATGTTTAGTATTGTTGGTGGGGTTTTTTTTTTTAACATCTTTATTGGAGTATAATTGCTTTACAATGTTGTGTTAGCTTCTTCTGTATAACAAAGAAAATCAGCTATATGTATACATATATCCCCTCCCTCTTGCATCTCACTCCCACCCTCCCTATCCTACACCTCTAGGTGGTCACAAAGCACCGAGCTGATCTCCCTGTGCTGCTTCCCACTAGCTATCTAGTTTACATTTGGTAGTGTGTATATGTCAATGCTACTCTCTCACTTCGTCCCAGCTTATGCTTCCCCCTCCCCGTATCCTCAAGTCCATTCTCTACATCTGTGTCTTTATTCCTGTCCTGCCCCTAGGTTCATCAGAACCTTTTTTTGTTTGTTTAGATTCCATATATATGTGTTAGCATACAGTATTTGTTTTTCTCTTTCTGACTTACTTCACTCTGTATGACAGACTCTAGGTCCATCCATCTCACTACAAATAACTCAGTTTTGTTTCTTTTTATGGCTAATATTCCATTGTATATATGTGCCACATCTTCTTTATCCATTCATCTGTCAATGGACACTTAGGTTGCTTCCATGTCCTGGCTATTGTAAATAGAGCTGCAGTGAACATTGTGGTACATGACTCTTCTTGAATTATGGTTTTCTCAGGGTATATGCCCAGTAGTGGGATTGCTGGGTCATATGGTAGTTCTATTTGTAGTTTTTTAAGGAACCTCCATACTGTTCTCCATAGTGGCTGTATCAATTTACATTCCCACCAACAGTGCAAGAGGGTTCCCTTTTCTCCACACCCTCTCCAGCATTTATTGTTTGTAGAATTTTTGATGATGGCCATTCTGACCAGTGTGAAGTGATACCTCATTCTGGTGGGTATGTAACACTATCTCACTGTGGTTTTAATTTGAGTTTTCCTGATGACTAATATTGAGTGCCTTTTCATATGTTTATTAGCCATTTAGATATACTCTTTTGTGAAGTATCTGTTCAAATTTTTGCTCTTTTTTTTTCTCTATCCAGTAAGTTGGATACATGCATGCAAATATCTTTTCCTACTCTATGGGTTCTCTTTTTACTTTCTCAATGGTATCTTTGCATGAACAGAAGTTTTTAATTTTAATATGGTTAATTTATCAATTTTTTTCTTTAATGGTTAGTGCTTTTCGTGACTGTTTAAATAATCTTTACCCATTCCAAGACCATGAAGATGTTCTGAAAGGTTTTTTTTTCTCCTTCATATTTAGATTTGGAATCCATCTGGAGTTGTTTAATGTGTATGGTGTGAGGTAAGGGTTCAGATACATTTTATTCCATACAAATTGTCAATTCACTTAGCACCATTTAATTGAAAAACCGTCTTTTACCCTCTGCCTTACATTATTTATTGCCTTTGCTATAAATCAGGTGACCATGCATATGTGGTTCTCTTTCTCCATTCTGTTCCAGTGGTTGATTGGTTTGTGTATTCTTGAACCAATATAATAATGTCTTAATTACTAGAATATCTGGCAGTTTAAGTTCTTCAGCTTGTTTTCAAGATTGCCTTGTTTGCCCACTTTTATAATGGGATACTAGGGAATTTTTTCTTATTGCTATGTAAAAATTTCTTACTTATAAAGTATGTTCATCCTTGCCTGTTATATGTAATATAAATATCTTCCCATTTGTCATTTGACTTTTGTTTTTATTTATAGTTTCTCTTGCCATAGTGTAGTATTAAATTCTTACAAACTAAAGTCTATTGATATTTTGTGGTTTTCACCCCCCAACTATTTTTACACTTACAAAATTTTTCCCCAATCCCCATGAAATTTAAATGTAACATTTATATCCAAAATATGGAGCATGTGTGACTACACAAAAACAAATATCTTCTGCTTAAAATAATCAGTTGTCCTCTTTACTTTCTAGAGTAGGAAGATGAGGTTCAAGGAGGGAAAGAGGGGAGTCAGTACTGCTTAAAATTAGAAAATGAGAATTCCAAGAAAGCATTGGCTTACTTCCCTGAATTGCATCTGCATGGGTCAGTTACCCTTGGTAGAAAAAAACTGTTGCCCCTATTTCATCTGATTTCTCTGGGCAGGTTACTGACCCAATCGGCAGAGAGGATTGCTATGTTAGTGTTATGAGGAGCTGATGGGTCTGGGTTCCAAGGGCTGGAGCTGAAGCTGACAGCTAGCCAGGATCACCCTGCTCCAGAAGTGATCAGCACTCATAATCAAGAGCCTGCTGGACAGGGCACTATCCTTGCCTTCAGAAGGACGGTCTCAACCCTGTGGCTCACAGGAGGCTGCCTGGGAGCTACTGGCCAAATCAGTGAGGTTTGTAAATATGCCTGACCAAAACAGCAATGGCAGATCAGCTCACAGAATTCCCTGTGTTTACTGTCTCTTCTGGAAGCACAAGGAGAAAGAAGGTAGTTTGGTTATCTGATTTCTTTTTGACAAAACCAAACGATTGTAGTGATTATTAAGAGAGAGTAGAAGCTCAACCAATGAGGGGGAAATATGGTTTTCATTCTAGATTTATTTTGATCCTGTGCTCATTTTTTTGTCTGCAGGGGAAAAAAGGGGAAGCCATGAAACCCCTCTTGGCACTATGTGTGTTGTACTTAGTCTGTGGCCAAAGAGAGGTTTTTTGTTGTTGTTGTTGTTGTTTTTTATGTACTTTTGGCTGTGTTGGGTCTTCGTTTCTGTGCAAGGGCTTTCTCTAGTTGTAGCAAGCGGGGGCCACTCTTCATCACGCTGCGCAGGCCTCTCACTATTGCGGCCTCTCTTGTTGCGGAGCACAGGCTCCAGATGTGCAGGCTTAGTCGTTGTGGCTCACGGGCCCAGCCGCTCCGCGGCATGTGGGATCTTCCCAGACCAGGGCTCGAACCCGTGTCCCCTGCATTGGCAGGCAGATTCTCAACCACTGTGCCACCAGGGAAGCCCCAAAGAGAGTTTTATGGGAAAGTTTGCTGTGGGCCAGTGAAGCATTTTCTGTTTCATCATTTTAAAAACAAAAACATTAACTAAAACAAAATCTCTCATCTCCTCCCACAAAAAGAAGAAGAAGGAGGAGGAGAAGGAGGAGGGGGAGGGGGAGGGGGAGGAGAAGAAGAAGAAGAAGAGGAAGAAGAAGAAGAAGAAATAGAAGAAGAAGAAGAAGAAGAAATAAGGAGAAGGAGAAGGAGAAGGAGAAGGAGAAGAAGAAGAAGAAGAAGAAGAAGAAGAAGAAGAAGAAGAAGAAGAAGAAGAAGAAGAAGAAAGAAGAAGAAGAAGGAGAAAGAAGGAGAAAAGAAAATGAAAAACCCGCAGAGCCATAGAGCTGCTTGCCTTACTATAATTAATTTTTTATAATTTGTCCTTCCTCAAAATTAATGCATAGGACTGATTGCAGTTATGAAACATTGAAAACTTTTGCTTTTCAGCTACTTAATGTTCTGTTCAGATATCCTTGGAGGAAAGCCAAAAGGGATTAAAATCTTCTGAAACACTAAAAGATGATTATCTTCTTTGGCTCTCCTGTTTGACTTTAAATCTCTAGCTTTCGAAAAAGCTAGAATAAACCAGTTTAGATGGTGACAGCTTTTTTCCTTCTTCTTAAAATGATATTAAATTATAATCCTGTATTCACCTACAATCTCATATTTGAGATTAACTGCAATAAACTGCAGCCTCTATAGACTGTTGTTTTCACTGTACAGAGGGAGCTCTACTGCCCTCGGGTGAGTTCCCCATCTACTGTCTAAAGCCTCAAAGTTCATACTGTAGTTTCACCTTTTAATGAGATTTTCCTGGGATAAAATGCGATTACTCGTAAAGGTTGATACTAATTATTACCTCAGCACGAATGACTTTACCTTCTCTCCAGAGCTAGCTTTGACAGGAAGAAGTTACACGCTCTGGCGGGAGCCAGTCTCAACTGAGGTGGGCTGAGGAGGAAGATGGAAGGAGCGGGGAGAAGATACAGAAAGAACTTTCATGCAACCAGAAAACAGGCACAATGCAGCCTAGCGTACACCCCTTCAAAAACACACCTTTGTTTTATGCTTCTTTTCTTTTTTATTTATTTATTTGTTTATTTGCGGTACACGGACCTCTCACTGTTGTTGCCTCTCCCGTTGCGGAGCACAGGCTCCGGGCGCACAGGCTTAGCGGCCATGGCTCACGGGCCCAGCCATTCCGCGGCATGTGGGATCTTCCCGGACCGGGGCACGAACCCGTGTCCCCTGCATCGGCAGGCAGACTCTCAACCACCGCACCACCAGGGAAGCCCTTCCTTTCTTTTTCTAACGAGATAAGTGAACTTTTTCTCGGTAAGGATAAAGTTGGGGTAAGGATTGAAAACCATGTTTTGGAAAGGGAAAGACTAGGAAAATGGGAGACAAGGAGGCATCTCCTGGGAGGAGTCACACACTCAGGGTCCCTCAAGACTGAGAAGTCATCTTGCTCTGGCTCTACAGAGGGAGCCAAAGGCTTTCAGAGATTGTGTTAAGACCTCACCCTGACCCAGCTGCTCAGCCAGTCAGCTCTTCAAGTGTTTGGACCTAGTTTGTCTTTGGACCTAGGCAAAGGCAAAAGTCATATCACTTCTACCGGTATGATAGAAGTTTTCATACATCTGACTCACTCTCAACTTCTATGAAACAATTGATCTTCTGTGAGAAACAACTGATTTCTAATCGGATCTTTCCTAGAAAACCCAGATTACAAGAATATTTATAAACTAGGTTAAAGGTGTTTAGTTAATTATATCCTAAATAAGAGGAAAATACATCTGTTCTTCTCCTGAAACCAAATAAATATGAATGAACTAAGAAATGTTTCAAGATTCTCTTTTCAAAACACTGAAGTCATGACTTTTTAAAAGTTGAATTATGGACACAGAGTCAATACAGTTTTGCATGTAGGTTCAGAAACTCTTTGAGCCCATATAAAATACCTAGATGAACACAATGCTTTGTGCGTAGTAGGTATTCACTCAGCATTAATCAATTAAACACATCTATTGCTCCATTCCCTCTTATTCTGCTGTGTGTTTCTGAAGTCAAATGCGACCATTACCAAGAACTGTTACAGCCTCAGCTTTCCCAGAGACACAGTCCCCACAAGAATCAACTCAAACTAAAGAAGAACAGAAAAGAGTACATAAACCTCTAGTATTTTTGGTTTTTGATCTCTATTCTGACCCCTGCCTGACTTCCTTTGTGGCCAAGTCTGATTTATTCAAGGGCTCGGAACTATGTCCACTTTTTAAAGAAATGGGGATGAAATGAAATCAATTAACTCTTTCTAAAAAGACTAAAATTCCTGAAGCACTTACTGGTTCTAAAGACAAAACTAAGTTTCAAATAACTTTTTGAAGAATCAAGATGCTTTGAAGAGTAAATCTGTCACTGAGCCCCACTCAAGTTAACAAAGAAAATGTCTTCTCCCACTGCCTTCCCTGGAAACACAGCTCTGTCCCCTGCCTTGATCCAGTATTGCAAGGAAAAGGCTGACACCAGGATAAGAGACTAGAGGGAAAAAAGAAAAGAGAAAGTGGATGGACTAGTATATAACATTGCATACCTGAACATCATGGGGCCATATGTAACTTTCTATTTCTGGGAATTTGATCTCAGAACTCACTGGGGACCCCTATCCTCAACACCCTCATCTTGGGATTGGGAGGGAAGTTGCTTCACTTCCAAGTAGATCCCTAGCAACTTGTCCTGATAAGTTTGGCAAAGCACATCTCCTTTCTTGACTATAAAGAACTGGTTGTAAATGTTAATATCTTGGTACAAAGCAGAGCTGTTTAAACCAAGTTTTGATAAAGGTAAAGTAGGATTCCATCCCCATTTAGGCCAGGAGTCACCAAACTTGTTCTGGAAAGGACCAGTCCATCTCCACTAATAAACTCTGCCTTTGTAGTGTGAAAACAGCCATAGACAATACATAAATAAGTGGGTATGGCCATGTCCCAGTAAAACTTTATTTACAAAGATCATAAAGATGGAAGGCCTAGGTTTGGCCTACAGGTCATATTTTGCTGACCCTTGATTTAGGCTATAATAATAATGATAAATATAATAATAATAAATATAATAAGGATGAGTGCTTACCTAATTTCCTTATCACAATGACTCTCATAAGGTAAATAATTTTATCTAAGGATGATATTGAAAATAATTAACAACTGATATGGCAAACCAATCAGAACAGACAGAGCATTGGTGTATAGTAGATGAAAACCCACCTGCTATGATCACCCTTACGTTAGAGATTTGGGAACTGGGGCTTAGAATAGGGTAGTAAATTGTCCTAGATTATACAAACAGTACACATAGTAGAGCTAGGGTTTTCTTACATGTGATCTGACTCCAGAAGCCACACTTGATATATGCTTCTAGAGGCCAGAGGGACTTTCAGTGAAACTGAAAGTTGCAATCTTGTTCCAATTTCTTAGTCACAGCATGTCTGGCAAGGGCAATCCATTCATACCGTTTCCAAAAATATTCAAAACACAGGTGAGCATAGTTCTTTAGAAATATTTCAGTACGTTAATTGTTACATTGAAAATAACTTAAATCAAAAGGAAATGTGAATTCCTTTGGCTTCCCTGTAACTTGAAACTTTCCCTTTTTCTATCCCTATGGCTTATTCCCACACTTCCTTCTCCCTTCAGGTCTCTGCGCAATTGTTGCTTTATTGTGAAGCCTTCCTGACCACCAATAGATTAATGAAATAGCAATACCTACCCAGCATTTCCTGTGTCTCTTGCCTTGCTTTATTTTTCTCCACTGCATTTAACACCATCTTACATACTGTATGTTGAATGTATTTATTTTTTATCTCCCCCAGTTAGAATGTAAGCGCCACAAAGTTAGGTGCTTTGTTGTGTTCGCTATTCTATCCTCAGCACCTAGAAAAGCACTTATTGAATGGCTGAATGAATACTGTTGGCAGTAGAAAGGCCACATGGTACAATAGTAAGAGCATTAGATTTAGAGCCAGAGGTGGGTTGGAATCCCAGCTCAGCCACTTACTAGCTGTGTGACCTTGGACAAGCTAACCACTTGAAGACTCAGGGGCTGCAGGAAGAGCAAAGGTCCTGAGATTGGAGCATGCTAGTCAAGGCAGGGTGGCCAGGGTAGTGCAGCACAGAGAGAAGGCAGAACATGGTAAGCAATGAGACAGATAAAAGTTGACGGGCAGATTGTGTAGGCTTGGTGAGATATTTTAAGGACTGAGTTTTGTTCTGAATGAGAAGTCAATCAGAGGGTATGATATAAAGGAATAACATCTGTTTTAAGTTTTACAAAGACTGCTTAAGGGCAAAGACAGAGGCAGAGAGACCAGTTAGGAGGCTACTGAAGTAATCTAGGTGGGAGATGATGGTGGCTTAGACCAGATTAGTAGTAACGGAGGTGGTAAAAGATTGTCAGATTCTGAATATGTTTTGAAGACATAGCCAACAAGATTTGCTGATGTTTGGGTGGGGAATGTGAGGGGAAGAGAAGAGTCAATGATGACTCCAAGGATTGGGAGGAGGACTGTGGGAGGAGCAGGTATAGGATGCGGGAATCACAAATTTGCTTTTGGTCCAGTTAAATTTGAGAAGCCTATTTGACATCCAAGGAGAGATGTCAAGCTGTAAGTGGGATAGACAACTCTAGCATTCATGGGAGAGGTACAGGCTAGAGGTATATTTGAGTATTGTCAACAGATAAGTCAGAAGCTTCTGTCCAGGCTGCTAATAAGAATCACCCAAGGATTGCTAGTGGGAAGCAGCCACATAGGGCAGGGAGATCAGCTCGGTGCTTTGTGACCACCTAGAGGGGTGGGATAGGGAGGGTGGGAGGGAGATGCAAAAGGGAGGGGATATAGGGATATACGTATACGTATAGCTGATTCACTTTGTTATACAGCAGAAACTAACACAACATTGTAAAGCAATTATACTCCAATAAAGATGTTAAAAAAAAATCACCCAAGGAGCCTTTTTTTAAAAATTGTTTTAATTGTGGTAAAATGCATGTAACATAAAATTCATCATATTAACCATCTTTAAAAAAAAATACCTAGACTCCAACCCAGATCAATGGAATGAGAATTTCTTGGGGAAAGGGCTGGATACCACATTTTTAACAAGTATACCAAGTGTTTAGACTTGGGAAAATAAGAAGAAACCATAAAGGAAATAGAAAAGGAACAACCTATGAAATAGGAGGAGACCAGGCAAGTGGATATGTCCTCAAAGTCAAGTACAAAAAGTATTTCAAGAAGATGGTAATGAGGAACTTCCCTGGTTGTGCAGTGGTTAAGAATCCACCTGCCAATGCAGGAGACACGGGTTCTAGCCCTAGTATAGGAAGATCCCATGTGCCACGGAGCAACTAAGCCCATGCACCACAACTACTGAGGCTGCGCTCTAGATCCCACAAGCCACAACTACTGAGCCCACGTGCCACAACTACTGAAGCCTACACGCCTATAGAGCTCGTGCTCCGCAGCAAGAAAAGCCACCGCAATGAGAAGCCCACACACCGCAACGAAGAGTAGATCCCTCTCACCGCAACTAGAGAAAGCCCGCACACAGCAACGAAGATCCAATGCAGCCAAAAATTAACTAATTAATTGATTTTTTTTAAAAGAAGAAGATGGTAATGATAAACTGTGCCAGGCACTACTGATAGGTCAAATAATATGAGGACTGAAGAAAAATCTTTAAACTTAGCAAAATGTAGATAACCATTTTCCTTGACAACTCCTCTTGGGGTGAGTTAAAGAGAGATTTTATATTGATAGGCACCATCATATCATATTTATTTATATTAAAAATAATGTCTGGTAGTTGAAAATAGCACCTTTTGACATCAAAGCCCATTAGAAGTTTTCAACCCTGATATGTCTTGCTCATGCTTCACCCATGACTTAATAGTCAGGACAGGTCAGTTGGTAATTTGGTCCCAGGCTGAGTCTCCTGCAGATGATATGGACCAGCATATTCTTCTCCGAGCTAGAATGAAAAGAGAATCCTTCAACTTGATTACCAAAGAGATGGGATAATAAACTCACCCAGCCACTCCTAGGAGCCAAGCCAAAATAAGGCAAAAGGGGACTAAATATAAATAGGACAAACCAAAACAGCCACTAAGAAAACAGAGCACTTCCACTTTTTTTATTTGAGAAAATTCCCTCATCTCTTCTCTCAACAACACCAAACAAATGCTTAACTTACATAATGCTTTAAAAGTTAACTAATTTGAGCTATGCCAAACTCTCAAACAAAAAGAATTCAAAGACTTGAGCTGTCCATTGAGAAATATCTGCTGCTCAAGCTCAAGTCCATGTCTTCCAGATGTTTCCTCCTGTCCTCCAGAGTCACTTCCTTCTTGCTGACCCTGAATCTGCCCTCAATTTATTCATGAATCTGGTTGGAGGCATCCACCAATTATCAAGAGCCTTTCTCCAACCCATGCTAAGGAGCTAATGCTTTTTCCCACCTTACTCCCATTCCCAAGGGACAGAAGCTCTGATGAGGAACAGGGATGAAATCAAGGATACATGTAGAACATAATGTGGGGACCATAGAAGGAGGTGATGTCAAAATTCTTATCCTCTGTGTTATTCACTCACTTCTTCCTCTTTACCTCATCTGCATGCTGTATATCAAACAGGCACCTAGGGGTGCTTCCTGCTTCTGGAATAGGATTCAGGAGGAGACATATAGACTTCTCTATAGGGCCAAGAGGCTTCAACAGTGATTCTGTCCCACCCAGTTCATCAGAACAGGAGATAAGATTGGGACCTGGGGGACTTCCCTGGTGGTGCAGTGGTTAAGAATCTGCCTGCCAATGCAGCGGACATGGGTTCGATCCCTGGTCCAGGAAGATCCCACGTGCCACGGAGCAACTAAGCCCGTGCACTACAACTACTGAGTCTGCACTCTAGAGTCTGCGAGCCACAACTACTGAGCCCGTGTGCCACAAATACTGAAGCCCGCGCACCTAGAGCCCATGCTCCGCAACAAGAGAAGCAACTGCAATAAGAAGCCCGCGCACCACAACGAAGAGTAGCCCCTGCTCGACGCAACTAGAGAAAGTTCATGCACAGCAACGAATACCCAATGCAACCAAAAATAAATAAATACAATAAATAAAAATAAAAAAGATTTGGACCTGGGGCTGAAACCCTAGTGGGTAATAAAGAGGGGGATTTTCCTAGAGCAGATATTCTCAATCTGGGGACTATCTCTGTGGTATGGACTAAATGTTTGTGTCCTTCCAAAATTCACATGTTGCAGCTTTAATCCCTAGTGGGATGGTATTTGGAGATGGAGACTTTGGGAGGTACAGTAGTTAGAATTAGATTAGGTCATGGTAGTGGAGCCCTCATGATTGGATTAGTGACCTTATAAGAAGAGACACAAGAGAGCTTTCTCCTCCCAATATGCAGACATAGAAAGATGGTGGCCACCTGCAAAATAGGAAGAAGGCCTTTATCAGACACCAAATCTGCCGCACCTTGACCTTGGACTTTCCAGCCTCCAGAACAATGAGAAATAAATATTTGTTGTTTAAGCCACCCAGTCTGAGGTATTTTGTGATAGTATCCTGAGTTGACCAAGACACTGAATACCTTGGATGGTTCAAGGGACTCACACACCTTTAGAAATTATAAGTAACAGTTGTCAGAAAAGGGTCTACCCCATTTCTCCAAAGAAGACATACAGATGGCCAAGAAGCACATGAAAAGCTGCTTAACATCACTAATTGTTAGAGAAATGCAAATCAAAACTACAATGAGGTATCCCCTCACACCAGTTAGAATGGGCATCATCAGAAAATCTACAAACAACACATGCCGGAGAGGGTGTGGAGAAAAGGGAACCCTCTTGCACTGTTGGTGTGAATGTAAATTGATACAGCCTCTATGGAGAACAGTATGGAGGTTCCTTAAAAAACTAAGAATAGAATTACCATACGACCCAGCAATCCCACTACTGGGCGTACACCCAGAGAAAAACATAATTCAAAAAGACACAGGCGGGCTTCCCTGGTGGCGCAGTGGTTGAGAGTCCGCCTGCCGATGCAGGGGACACATGTTCATGCCCTGGCCTGGGAAGATCCCACATGCCGCGGAGCAGCTAGGCCCGTGAGCCATGGCCAATGAGCCTGCGTGTCCGGAGCCTGTGCTCCGCAACGTGAGAGGCCACAACAGTGAGAGGCCCGCGTACCGCAAAAAAAAAAAAAAAAAAAAAAAAAGACACAGGCACCCGAATGTTCACTGCAGCACTATTTACAATAGCTGGGACATGGAAGCAACCTAAATGCCCATCGACAGACGAATGGATAAAGAAGATGTGGTACATATATACGATGGAATATTACTCAGCCATAAAAGGAACGAAATTGGGTCATTTGTTGAGACTTGGATGGATCTAGAGACTGTCATACAGAGTGAAGTAAGTCAGAAGTAAGTCAGAAAGAGAAAAGCAAATATCGTATATCCACGCATATATGTGGAGCCTAGAAAAATGGTACAGATGAACCGGTTTGCAGGGCAGAAATAGAGACACAGTTGTAGAGAAACAAACGTATGGACACCAAGGGGGGAAAGTGGTGGGCGGTGGGTGGAGGTGGTGGTGGGATGAATTGGGAGATTGGGATTGACATATATACACTAATATGTATAAAATAGATAACTAATAACCTGCTGTATAAAAAATAAATAAAAGAAAATTCAAAAAAAAAAAAAGAAAGAAAAAGGTCTACCTTTTACCAGAGATTCAAAGGACTAAATCTGTGAGCCCCAAAAGATTAAAGTCTACTGACTTAGAGTGTCCCTTGTTTTGATCCTGTACAATTATAGGAAACTTCAGGATTGGGTTCTCAGTCTTGGCCTTCATTCCAACTTGAAGGCATGACCAGTACTCAGGAGTACTAACAAATATGGTAAAATGAGAAAGCTCAAGGGAATACACACACACACACACACACACACACACACACACACACATATACACACACTTTCTTTATCCAATGTTGTTAATGTCCACCTGAGAAAGTTTATTAGTCCCAGTAAAACATAGAGTCAAATCTGTTTGCAATCATTAACATATACTTGGGCTACTTTTTCTTTTTTTTATTAATAAATTTATTTATGTATTTATGGCTGTATTGGGTCTTCTTTGCTGCACGCGGGCTTTCTCTAGTTGCGGCAAGAGGAGGCTACTCTTTGTTGCGGTGCGCAGGCTTCTCACTGCGGTGCCTTCTCTTGTTGTCGAGCACGGGCTCTAGGTGCGCGGGCTTCAGTAGTTGTGGCATGTGGGCTTCAGTAGCTGTGGCTCGCGGGCTCAGTAGTTTTGGCTCGCGGGTTCTAGAGCCCAGGCTCAGTAGTTGTGGCGCATGGGCTTAGCTGCTCTGCAGCATGTGGGATCTTCCCAGACCAGGGCTGGAACCCGTGTCCCCTGCATCGGCAGGTGGATTCTTAACCACTGCACCACCAGGGAAGCCCCAACATTAAGAGTTTTGAAAGCTGAACTTTGACAACAGAGAAAAATATTTTTTAAATGATTTTATTTCTCATTAACACAAGAAGAGACAGAGCCAATCAACTAAATCATAGAGTTTTACTAAAAGCCAGGAACAGAAAAATCTCAGAATGAGGGAAGTGTACCTATGGGGGCAGGGGGAGGGAAGTGGGAGGGGAACTTTAGCTCAGAGGATTACAGAGGAAAAAAGAAGAAACTAGGGGAAGGGGAAGTAGGCAGTGAAACAGGTGTATTCTGACTGCTACATTCTGGACTGAATCCCTGGAGGGGAAAGCATGTTGGACAGATTGAGTGGTAAGTGAAAGGCAAAGGAGACTTTGCCCTGTCCCCAGCAAAAAAACCTAGGAGGAGATTGCAGCTCAGGGATATCCCACACTAGTATTGGTCAGGGGGTAAGCAATAGCAGAACAACAGTGACTAGCTGCAGAATGGCAAACTCAAACGATCTTGGCTCCACTGTGATGCGGAAGGGACCTCCCCCAGGGGGAATCCAAAAATTAGCAGGACGTTAGTTGAGGAGCAGCTAGTGTACAACGACCAGACCAGCTGTCCTGCAGTGGAAACCAAACCCCATCCAATGCCATAAGGATGGGTGAGTATCGCCATGCATAGATGCCATCTTGGCCAGGCGGAGGGTAGGAGAGAAACAACCAGCCTTGTTAGGGAATTGAACTTTGAATTAATGAATATTTACCTGATAGAGAGCATTTTACATCAAAATAGACTGTTAAACCACAAGAGACTATTTAATCTGGAGGAGGCTGAGATAACTTTAATTGGAAGGGTGGGAGTGTGTGAGATTAGATTTGTTAAGAAAAGTAAAGAAGCCACATGCCTCTGAGTAGAGCAGAGTTCCCACTCTAGATCTTATAAATATGTTAGGCAAAATGGAATGATTGAAAATGAATAAAAGTCTATAAGTATGTTTAGCATACATGCTTTTGTAACCTGATGTTTTTCACTTTACAATATTAGGGTTTTTTGTTGTTTATTACATTTTCTTTCCCCCAGGTAGCTATAAATAGCTTGAGGACAGAATGTTGTTTTTTATTTCTTTGTATCTACCTCAGTGCTGAGCACAAAGCAGACACTCCATGTCACTGCCAACCTAAAACACTTCTAGTTCTGTCCCTACAGGCATGCAATTAAAAAAAAAAAATCTTGAAGCAAGAGATAGGTTAGAAGAAAGGGCCAGTAGGAAGAGCATTGAACGACTATCTGAGATCCTGTCCTGATCAGTCACTGACTAGGCAAGTCACTTTACTTCTTGCCCTCATTTTCTCCACCTTTAAACCCTAAATGGGAGATAATGCCTTCACTACTTTACATGCATGTATGAGACTCAAATAAAGAAATGTACACTTAACCTCTAGGAAGAGAATGCAAAATGATAAAATACAATGTTTAATCCAAATCTAATTTTACTAGTGACCACGGACTAGAATACCAAAGTGCCTGAGATAAGGCTTTCTTTGCTGGCTTCTCTCCTCCCACTACCTGCCTCCAAATCCATTACTGCGGTGGCGTTCCCCCCTCCCCGCCCCCCCCCCACCCCCATGGATGTTCCCTGACTGCAGGAGCCAGACTGGAGTCAATGATCTCCTGGTAAATACCTGTTTTTAAAGAACAACTGAAAGATTTTTACTTAGCTGACTTGTGAGTGTTTCCTGGACACGGATGGAAAAAGTTATTTAGAGACAGGAAAGTGATAAGGGCATTTTTTATTCTAACAGTGATTAAAGATCATTAATCCTTTCCACTTCACCAATTAGCAGGTCTTACAGGTCTTGATTGAAAACAAATAAATAAGAGTAAGGATTTTCTCCACACACCAATAGTCTTTTTTTCTTTTAATACCATGCATTTTCTTTTTCTAAATTTATTTTATTTTATTTATTTTTGGCTGCGTTGGATCTTCGTTGCTGTGGCTTTCTTTAGTTGTGGCGAGCGGGGGCTACTCTTCATTGTGGTACGCAGGCTTCTCATTGAGGTGGCTTCTCTTGTTGCAGAGCACAGGCTCTAGGCATGTGGGCTTCAGTAGTTGCAGCACGCAGGCTCAGTAGTTGTGGCTTGTGGGCTCTAGAGCGCAGGCTCAGTAGTTGTAGCGCACAGGCTTTGTTGCTCCGCGGCATGTGGGATCTTCCCGGACCAGGGCTCGAACCCATGTCCCCTGCATTGGCAGGCAGATTCTTAACCACTGCACCATCAGGGAAGCCCACCAATAGTCTTAACTAATAGCCTAAGTAGGCTGTGTAGCCAGGACTTCACCAGGCAAGGCACTGCACCTTGATTCCTGACCAGGAGGCCTCTGGTGTCATGCCCTGTGTTATGTGGTATATGGTTCTGGATCCTCAAGAAAACCCCAGCTTCGCCTGCTTCCAGTGGTTTTAGAATCTAAAACAAGCATGATCCTGAATAATTCTTTGTTGTTGTTTTTTTAAATCAAATTCCAATTTAAGTACCATTCACTATTTAAACAGATCTCTGAGAAGTCTCTTCTTGAAAAGTAAGGAATATTTTTAAATGTTGAACAATTATCCTTTCAGTTAGGAAACATTAATGAGTATTTGTTATGTGCCAGGAGCTGTGCTAGGTCCTGGGATACAAAAATGAATCAAGCTCAGTTTAGTAGGGGAAACAGATGTGTCAAACAATTGTTCTACACTGTAAGTAAGTAAATCATAGATCCTCACTGGCCAATGGGAAGGAGGACCTAGAGCGCTCAAGATGGGTGCTGCAGGTAAGATTTCATGAAAGCGGCCCTTGAGCTGGAAATTTTCATTCATGCACTCATGCCACAGATACTTACTGCACTCTCTATGTGTCAGGCATTGTTCTAGGTACTGGGAATACAGTACTGAACAAAACAGATGAAAATCCCTACCCTCATGAACTTACATTCTTGTGTAGACAATAATGAAGACAAGTAAATACATGACTCCTTTATCTAACTAGTGAAAAGTGCTAAGGAAGAAAAATTAAACCACAAATGCAAATTTGAAATTGTAGATGAGAGTGCCATGGAAGGTCTCACTGAGAAGGCAACTCTTCCTATCTAAAAAAAGTGTAAGAACAAGCCCTAGGGATACCATGGGATGATAAGGCAGAGGGAACAGTAAGCACAAAGGCCCTGAAGTAGCCAAGTCTCTGGATCATTTGAGGAAGAGCGAGGCCAGTGTCTCTAGAGTAGAGTGAGTGAGAGGAAGAGCAGTGGGAAATGAGATTTGAGAGAGACTTTGAACAGGAAGTGATTGGAAAGTTCTGAACAAGGAACTGAGAAGGTGACACTGCATGACAATGATCACAGGGACAAGAGCAGACAAGATCAATTGGAGGTCATTGCAGTAGTCCAGATGAAAGATGGTAGTTTGGACCAGCATGGTGACAAGGGAGGAGGCGAGAAATAGTCTAATTCTGGATATATTTTGAAGGTAGAGCCAACATGATTTGTTGATACATTGGATGTGAAATGCGAGACAAAGAAATCAGAAAAGCACCAAAGTTTTTGGCCTGACCAACTCCAAAGATGGAGTTGCCATCAACTGAAATGGGGCAGACTAGAAGGAGTTGGTTTAGCAGAATAGATCTAGAATTCAACTTTGAACATGTTTGGTTTGAGACGTTTATGCTATCTAACTAGAGATATCAAACAGTTGTATATTTGGGTCTGGAGTTCAGGACAGAGGTTGGGTATGGAGACATAAATTTGGGCACTGTCAACATATAGATCAAATTTAACACCATGGGTTTGGATAAAATCACCCAGAGAGAATGAGGATATAAAAGGGACTAAAGAGGAATAAAGAAATAAAAGAAAACATTCCCGATGGAGGGAAAAACATACATGAGGACAAGAAGGTAAGGACAGAAAGTAGTTTGATTAAGTTAGACAGGAGTTGACAAACTTTTCTGTAAAGAGCCAGATAAATATTTTAAACATTTAGACATATATTTAGATAAATATTTTGTGGGTCATATGGTCTCTGTCACAGCTACTCAACTCTGCCATCATAGCACAAAAGCAGCCATAGACAACACCTAAATGAATGAGAGTGGCTGGGTTCAAATGAAAATTTATTTATGGACACTAGAAGTTGAATTTAACAGAATTTTCATGCGTCACAAAGTATTACTCATCTTTTGATTCTTTTCACCCATTTAAATACGTAAAAAAACATTCTTAGCTCACAGGCCATACAAAAACAGGTAGCAGGCCAGATTTAGTCCTCGGACTATAGTTTATCGACTTCTGAGTTACAATATAGGGTGCAATCAGGGAACAGTTGACAATGAAATTGCAGAAGTAGTCAGAATTTACGTCATGGATGAGAAATATTAGGTATAAAGTGACTGGTACATGGTATGGACTCAATAAATGGTAGATATCGTTATTGATCTGATGTGTCATGTAAAGGGAACTAGCAGCCAACTTTAAGGAAGTGAGAGTTACAATCAAAACTAAGACCTACAATCACAGGATTTAGCAATAACTAAACCAAGAGAAGGAAGAGGCTAAATGAGGCCATAACTGAAATGCGATTGGAGATGAGTGGAGGGGTCCCAAATGTACCAGTAAGACATCCTTGGTGATAGGTACTGTGAACACACACACATGGGTGATAAGATGTAATGATACTTTAATTTTACAAAATGCGTGTGGAAACTCATTGTGGTTGCAGCCATGATTCATTTGCAGTCCATGAATTAAGACCTTAAATCATTAATCCAAAAGATGCTTCAGAGTCAATGAACTGTATTTCTGTGATATAGGAGTTTCTTTAATTACAAGCAAGCTTATCAAGCCATAGATAAATATGGTGTACCAGTATATCAGAATCACCAGGCAGAATGTAGGCTGTGTAGAACTACCAATCCTCTCCACTAAACCACCTCCCTACTAGCAGGGCAGTTCAGGTTTACTTGTTGTTCTGTTCCTGGCCAGTTGGGTGAACTTAAACCCAAGCCCTTAACTCTATTGGGCCTCACTTTTCTCTTCTAATATTATATTTTTCCCTTTGAAAGCCAGGGAACACATTGTTTAACTTTTGATTCTTTTCAGTTAATTTTAATCAAAAAGACAACTGCCCAGTGACCTGGCCTGCAAGATTACCATTATTTTAAAATAAATTTTATTTTACTCCACTATAGATATAAGACATGTTCATAGTAGACAATATGGAAAATACTGAAAAGGAGTAGTATGGTCACATGGGAGTGGAGAATCACCCCTATATTCCATGGAAATCACTATTAAAATTTTGAATTTTTTGGGGGGGTGTCTTTCTATAATTATTATTATATTTTAAATTTCCAAACTTTTTTGCCACCACAAAATTTCAGCTCCCATCCTGCCATAAAAACAACCTGAAAACACTAGAATATATTAATATTATGAGACATTTTTCTTCTCCAGTACACAAAACAAAACTTCATAGTCCACCAACAATATATGATAAAGATTCTTTTTTTCTTTAAATAATTTTTAAGTGTACAGTTCAGTGGCATTAAGAACATTCACATTGTTTTGTTTTGTTTTAATTTATTTATTTTAATTAATTTAATTTTTGGCTGCAGTTGGGTCTTCATTGCTGTGCGCGGGCTTTCTCTAGTTGCAGCGAGCGGGGGCTACTCTTCATTGCGTTGCACGAGCTTCTCATTGTGGTGGCTTCTCTTCTTGCGGAGCACGGGCTCTAGGTGCCTGGGCTTCAGTAGTTGTGGCACACGGGCTCAGTAGTTGTGGCTCGCAGGCTCTAAAGTGCAGGCTTGGTAGTTGTGGCGCATGGGCTTAGTTGCTCCGCGGCATGTGGGATCTACCCAGACCAGGGCTTGAACCCTTGTCCCCTGCATTGGCAGGTGGATTCTTAACCATTGCACCACCAGGAAAGTCCCTATGATTAAGATTCTTGAGGATATGCTTCAGGACTGTTTGTTGAATACTTAAAAATAAAAGTCAGCATTCCATTTTTAAAGAACAGCTGGCTGTGACTCCTCTGCAGTTTTTGCTTTTTCGGTCCCTTCTGATTCTTAGCAGTAATTAATTTACTGGAAAGATTGAATGGGACTGAATTAACAATGCAAACACACAGTTGTATAATAAAAGTCTGTTATTCTTCACGTCTGTATTTTTTTTAATCATTACTATTTTTCAAAGAGGCTATCAGATACAGGTCAAATTATATTATGTGGCAACTATAAAACTCCTTTTAACCACACTAAAAACATTCTCAAGCATTATATTACAGCCTACAAATGAACTTTAAAGAATATTTGACAGAATAAAAATCCCAGTCTAACAAGGCATTGCCCCTTAAGAATTGTTTAGGGGGCTTCCCTGGTGGCGCAGTGGTTGAGAGTCCGCCTGCCGATGTAGGGGACACGGGTTCGTGCCCCTGTCCGGGAAGATCCCACATGACGCGGAGCGGCTGGGCCCGTGAGCTATGGCTGCTGAGTCTGCGCGTCCGGGGCATGTGCTCCGCAATGGGAGAGGCCACAACAGTGAGAGGCCCGCGTACCGCAAAAAAAAAAAAAAAAAAAAAAAGAATTGTTTAGAAAGGAACCAGAGCTGTGATAATAAATTAACAATTGAGCATTTCCTGACTGTTGCTTCAGTTCTCATATTTCTGTCTTTCCCTTCACAATATTATTGTTGTGATGGGGGAAAGGTACATGTTGTTAATGATTTCTGTGCCTGTTGTTTTGCCCACATTCTCCAGAAAGCCCTTTCAAGACTGTTCTTTGGAATCAGGCTTTATATGTGCATTCCAAGTGAAAGTTGGGCCTGTGCCAGTGAATTCAATGTCAGTGTCAATTATCAGGGTTCAAGAACACTTCTGTGAAAGGCAGTTTGGTATAGAAGAAAGAGCAAGGGACTGGGGTTCCGGGTCCTAATTCTGACTCTGACACCTATGAGTTTTGTGTCCCTTAGCTATTTACTTAAACCAAATAAGGTTTATTTCCTTATCTGTAAAATGAGAATAATAACTGCCCTGCCTATCTCTCAAGGTTGTCGTGAGGTTACTGCAAGTGAAAGTGCTTTTTAAAAAATGCTAAGTAAATGTCAAGTTTGTATGTGTGTTGTTATATGTATAAATATATATTATGCATAAAAATATATAATAATTTACCATTTCAACCAATTTAGGTGTACAGTTCAGTGGCATTACGTACATTTACAATGTTGTGCAGCCATCAACATAATCCTTCTCCAGAATTTTTTCATCTTCTCAAAATTTAAACTCTACCCATTAAACAATAACTCCCCATACCTCCCTCTTCTCCACGCCTGGCAACCACCAGTCTATTTTCTGTCTCTATGAATTTGTCTACTCTAAATAGTGATACAAGTGAATCACACAATATTTGTCCTTTTGTGTCTGGCTTATTTTACTTAGCATGACATTTTCAAGGTTCATCCATGTTGTAGCATGTATTGGAATCTCCTTCCTTTTTAAGACTGAATAATATTTCATTGTATATATAAACCATATTTTGTTTATCCATTCATCTGTTAGTGGACATTTGGGTTGTTTCCCCATTTTGGCTATTGTAAATAATGCTGCTATGAACATTGGTGTACAAAAATCTGTTCAAGTCCCCCCTTTCAATTCTTCTGTGTATACACCAAGTAGTGGAATTCTTGGATCATATGGTAATTCCATGTTTAATTTTTTGAGGGATTTCCATACTTTTTTCCACAGAGGCTGCACCATTTTACATTCCTACCAACAGTGCAAAAACGTTCTAATTTCTCTTACATCCTCACCAACACTTGTTATTTTCTTATATACTATATGTATATAAGAACCATTCTAATGGTTGTAAAGTGGTATCTCGTTGTGGTTTTGATTCGTATTTTCCTGCTATTAGTGATACTGAGCATTTTTTATGTACCTATTGGCCATCTGTTTTATCCTCTTTAGAAAAATGTCTATTCAAGTCCTTTGCCCATTTTTTAATTGGGTTGTCTGAGTTTTTGATAGTATTGAGCTGTATGTGTTCTTTATATATTCTGGAAGTAAATCCCTTGTCAAAGATATGATTTGCATGTTTTCTCCCACTGCATGAGTTGCCAAATATTTTTATTTTTATTCATGTACCAAATTTTATTAAAAAAAAAAAAAAAAAGCTCAGTCCTTCATTACTGAGCTTTAGGAACTGAGAACATTCTCCCAAATAGACTTCCTCCATATAAACATGATACCATAATTTAGAAACCAGATGAGAAATTTTCATTGGTAAATTTTTTTCTTCTGATTTAAGTAATAAGAAAAAATATTTTAAACTTCCCCTACTCACAACCTGTCTCAGTAAGATATTTAATTTAGTATCAAGTTGGAAAGTAATTTTCTTTACCTGCTTACACAAGAATTAGGTAGATTAACAAATTTGATAACAGAAAGCTAAAGCTGTATATGCCTGAGGAGAGAATACAGAGACACTTTTAAAAAACAACACTTCCTGCTTGTGCCTTGCATTCACCAGCCACAAAGGAAAAAAGAACAAGCCATATCCTAGCAGAGAATCATTACCATCTCCAGAGGTAAACTGTTAAATTGTGTAGGTGGAAATAACATTCAAAAAAAATATTGAGTACGTACAGGTCTTTCATTCAATCATTTGTTTTACTAACTTGATAGTCTCGGCTCTGTGTTAGGCGCTGGAGACACAAAAATGAATGGACAGTGTTCTTGCCCTCAAGGAGCTCTCACCCGGGTGGAAAAAATGACCAAGAAACAGACAATTACAATACAATATGGTGGGCTTCCCTGGTGGCGCAGTGGTTGAGAGTCTGCCTGCCGATGTAGGGGACGTGGGTTCGTGCCCCGGTCCGGGAAGATCCCACATGCCGCGGAGCGGCTGGGCCCGTGAGCCATGGCCGCTTGAGCCTGCACGTCCGGAGCCTGTGCTCCGCAACGGGAGAGGCCACAACAGTGAGAGGCCCGTGTACCATTAAAAAAAAACAAAAAACAGTACAATATGGTGAGTACCAGGGAGCTCTAAGGAGTATTTCCATCGTGGATAATTCACAGTTGACTGCTGTGAGGAATATGTCAGAAGTATCAAGCCTACTGCTCACATGTAAGGGCTTACAAAATCCATTATGAATATAAAACCTTAGAAATGTTAATTACTGTTATTACATCCTTGGTATTCTTCAAGTATTAGAGATAGGGTGTATAAACCACATAGGATTTGGGGTCTAAAATTTTTTTTAATTTGTTTTCATTATAAAAATTATACATTCTTATTGTAGAGAGTGCAAGCAATACAGAACTCACCAGAGGTAACCATCATTAACAGCTCGCTATGTTCTATTTCATCAAAGATGCTGTTGACCGTAAGATGCATCCTAAATTCAAAAGTGCTAAGAACTGGAGAGAAAAAAAGGATTTCAAGGACTTCCCTGGTGGCACAGTGGTTAAGAATTCACCTGCCAATGCAGGGAACACAGGTTTGAGCCCTGGTCTGGGAAGATCCCACATGCTACGGAACAACTAAGCCAGTGCGCCACAACTACTGAGTCTGGGCTCTAGTGTCTGCGAGCCACAACTACTGAGCCCACGTGCTGCAACTACTGAAGCCTACGCGCCTAGAGACCGTGCTCCGCAACAAGAGAAGTCACCACAATGAGAAGCCCAGGCACCACCACAAAGAATAGCCCCTGCCTGCCACAACTAGAGAAAGCCCACACACAGCAATGAAGACCCAAAGCAGCCAAAATTAAATAAATAAATAAATTTATTTTTTTAAAAAAAGTATTTCATCAAGCACTTGAAGTCTTGGGTCTATATGAGCAGAGGGCAGAGGCACCAAGACAGTCCTAAGCAAACTGTACAGGAAAATCAGCAGGAAATCTGGCTTGCATGATTAAAAGAGGATTACATTCACTTTTGTACTAATGTTTTGTACCTCTAGGTGCTGTATATTGCATTAAGAAGTAGCATTCCAAAAATCCCTGGCTCTTAGAAGATGTTCCCAAAGTTTATGTTCTCAGAGCTGTCCTTAGTACCTTATGTGTAGGTTAAGGAATATGATCCTCACCCTTCCAAAGATTTAGTCTGTATTACTCAAGTGAACCTTTGCCTGGAAGGAGAGAAATCTCTAGTTTCTGAAACATTGGTCAATAAATATATATTGATCCCACATGGACTTATCAGATATGAAAGAGCACATGGCTTTTTTTCATTTATCGTCCTATATTTGTTTTCTCTTCTAAAATCCAAAGGGTTTTAAGGAATGAAAAGTGTTGCAATGTAACTTGTCCAACTGCCAGGTCTCTTTGTTTTAGAAACATTAAGGAGGCAACATGGTATAACATAGTGCAACAGAAAGACCTGTGCATGGAGACCTAGGTGCTACTCTTAGCTCTACCACTAATTAGATGTGTAATTTTAGGTAAATCACTTAACCTCTCTAGACTTCTGTTTCTCATCTCTAATTGCTCTATCTAGTCCACAGGTTATTGTGCAGGTCAAAAGACATCATAAATGTGAAAGCACTTCAAAAAATCTAGCACATTCATATTATAACGTATTAATATATACATTTATTATTAGTCTGCAATGCCAATATTAGACTCAAGCAAGAGGAGCCATTGCTTCAGAGGGCCCTGCATATCATAAACACAAACGCATACAAGTTTATTAAATATCTATCAACATGTTCCTAGAAGATATGGCCTCATCTCTGACAATAGCAACAACATTCTTTGGAGTGATTCAGAGATTATATACAATATTTTCTGGATCTGAGCCAAAATGGATCATCCTGATTAAACACATCAAATTTGACCTCACAGCCGCTCTGAGTTAAAAATGGAGATGCCATTTAAATACTGTTAGAGCAGTTAGATTTAATTTAGACAAGAGAGTGAGCTGTACTAGGGTAGCTAAGTGAAACAACAGAAGATCCTCTCAGATAAATAAGGAATTATGGTCTATGGCGGAAAATATTTTTTATTTTGTGCTAACCACAGTTATTTGGTATTGACTGTTGCTTGCTATTAATGATGTTAGCAAACATTTACAAAAGATACAAACAGATCTAAGTTTGCCTACTTCACTTTTTGAATAATTTAAAATACTTAAAAACTTTTTAGGGAAAATGATTTTCCTAAATAGAAAGATACTAAATGTGACACATACAACAAAAGTGATAATCCAGCAAAATAAAAGAAAATTGCAACACGGAAATAAAAATGTTTGCATGATTATGAAGACATTCAAATTCAAATACATATCTATATAATAATCACATGTATAAATATATAAATATATATAAATTTATATGTGTGTGTATATACACGTATATATATACTACTTCCTAAACATTCTAAGTGAGGTATAGTCTCCTATGAAGAGAGATTTGAACAAATTGAACCACATATTTTTCTTTTTGTTTTTTTAATTATATCCCAACATTTAAAAATTTGGAAGAGGAACTTAGCACTTTATGGATATAGATATTGCTTAAAGGCTGGTGAAAAAAATCATGTGATAGGATTTATATGATAAAATTAAAATTTTCTATTATCTTCTGTAATAATGATTATCATTGCAACCGCATTGAAATGTTTGAACGTAATATGTAAAATTCATGGCTCATTTCCAAATATAAATATTGATTTAGAAATTTTACTGACAACTTCAGTTCTACTGCCTCAGCAGAATAAAATTTCTCCAATTCTACTGAACCAAATTTTAAAAACATCTACTATTAAGGAACTATTTTTCACATGAAAATAGTATTAAGGTTAATTGTTAAGATGTCCTCTTTTCTTTTTTGCGGTACGCGGGCCTCTCACTGCTGTGGCTTCTCCCGTTGCGGAGCTCCGGACGCGCAGGCCCAGCAGCCATGGCTCACAGGCCTAGCCGCTCTGCGGCATGTGGGACTCTCCCGGACCGGGGCACGAACACATGTCCCCTGCATCGGCAGGCGGACTCCCAACCACTGCGCCACCAGGGAAGCCCAAGATGTCCTCTTTTCTAAAGATACATATTGATGCATTCATGAATAAAGTGATATGTCTAGGATTTGCTTCAATATAATTGGATAGAGTTGGGGAGTATAGATAAACCAACAGTGACCAAGAGTTAATACTTGTTGAAGCTGGATGATAGGTACATGGAATTCTTTATATTTGCATTTGTAAACATTTGGGTTTTTCCATGATAAAAATTTAAACAAAAAACTAAATACATTGATTCAAGAGAAGTTGTCTATTTTGCTATTAGTGTCAACAGAATACAAATTAAACATATTATAACATTATAATTAATGATTTTCCTGAAAAAAAATAAAATATATAGAATAAGTGTATGATAATTTATACTTATGTACATCTTTATCTTATACCTCATCCAAACGTCACCAGTCCATCAATAGAACATGCAAATACACAATATTAAGTCCAGTCATTTTTGCTGTTTAACTTTCAGTCATATAAAAAACATTGCTTTATACATTAAAAAAAATTTTTGTTAAGGAAAGTGGATAGAACACATTTATTAAATTATTTAATTTATTTTTAGCTTGATTTATAATTTTTAATGATTTAGACCTATTGTATGTAGCCCTCTACTTGTACTCTTGGGTACTAGAAATGTTAGGGACAAGAATGTTCTCAAAATTTCCATTTTATTCTTAATTTTAACAACTAAGTGTTTAGATGGGGATAACTGGAATACTGCTTTGATTCAACTTGTAATTGTCTTTCCCCATATATTTTAGAAAAACATTGTACAATTATGCTGGACATCACAAATGAAGCTCAAATATCTCAGAACATTTTACCCAAATCAGGAACCACGTGCATTCATGATTGTATTGACACTCTTCCCCTCTCCACAGACCAGTGACCAAAACAGCCATCATCTCTTTAGCAAGAATAGATGAGATCAAGTTACAGTCTTTTCAGGGAAAACCTTAGGGGTGGTTGGAGATAATTGGTCATCCATATCAAGTTTATTCTGTATAGAGTTCTGTTTATAATCCTAGTTATTTGTTCAATACAAATATTAGGCTTTAGGACAAATTATGTAGAAAGAAAGTTTAAGATCCTCTATCTTTTATATGATGGAGACATTTAGCTTCCTATTTCCTTTACATCCAATCCCCAAACTAGAAAATATAAAAAGGTGAGGGGATAACTATCTGGTCGAGAGTTAGTCCATATAACCAACTAACAATTAGTTTGTTTTGTCTAAACTATTCATATATTCCTACCCCAAAGCCCTTCGTCTGTTTGAATTAACTGTGTGATAGCTCAAATCTCCACGTGTAGCAATATTTTCAGACTCTTGAAAAAACTTCTTTCCAGTAAGGTACATTCATACTACATCTCTCCAATTCTAAGACACTTTTGATTTAGGATGGACCAAAAATGTAGTAAGCACTTTTTTAGGAGAAAAAGAAAAAAGACTGTAAAATTAATTCAAATTTCAGAAACATTGAAATGTGTGTGTGTGGGGGGGGTTGGTGAGGAGTATGTCTTGGAACTGAGAAAACACTTAACTAGGATTTTCTGAAAGAGCACTTTAGAATTAAGAAAGTTATTACAATTCTCATGGGAGGCTGTGGGGGGTGACAGGAGCCAGAGAAAGGTGTACATGTGGGTCATTATGTAGAAACAGCATGGTGGCCCCAGCTCCGGTCATAAAGGCATAGCATGAGAGGATGAGGACCTAACAGGAAGGACACCAAGAGTGGGGAGAAAGGGGCTTGAGAGCAGTCATCAAGGGTCAGGCAGGGGTTGGCCTTAAAGACACATTACATCAGGAAATTTACGGCTGGCTCTGCTTCCAAATAATCATAAAAAAACAGAAAACTACAGAAAGTGATTAAGGTGAGCCCTCACTTCTGTAACTTCCTTCCCTTAGCTTATTATCAAAACCTAACCACCAGGCAATGCAGGGCCTTTCAGTTAGCCTTCTTGAGAAACAGTGCTGAGTATTCTATCTCCTAGAACATTTAAAATTATATTTAATCTCATTTTAGTGGAATATTAAAATATTGTTAACTCTATGTGCTAAGAAATGCAAAATGTTTTGAGACTAAATACCAGCGGGTATAGTCATTAGGTGTTATTGCATTTACCCAGTAATTGGCTCCTTTCCTATAATAGATGAATCTCTGTTTCAGAATGAAAAAATAAACAGAAAACAAATTCCCTACATAAAGGTCACATGAGCTCTTTGTAACCAGGAATGAGGTATTACAGTACATTTACTGAGCACCTGGTATTTAGTCCAGGTGGATTGCTTCACTCTGTAAATGCCAATAACTAGTGTTTGTAAGTCTGAACTATTATAATGGTCACTTTCATGTAATAATCGCATCCTGATTCTCTAACTGGAAAAACCAACATAAAAATCATGAATGCTCTGTGACTAAATAGGGAAAATAAATATTCTTTAACAGTTTGGGAATAGGAACAGTGTTTGAAAATGGAGACTAGAAAAGGAAGAGAGGCATTCTGGACCTTCTTGGCAGTTTTGAATCTGTCTTCAGCACTTCCAAAATCTAAGAAGGACAGACTGCTACAAAACATCTTTAACGTCTGTCTTCCTCATTCCCACCTCCTTTCTAGGTAGAGAACATTTTGGTTTTCATGTGTTGTTCTATTTCTTAAGCCCCGGGTAGGAGGATGTCAGATGGTAAACAAAGGAATTGCCCCCTTCATTCATTGAGCTCCTACTATGTGTCAGGCACTGTTCTGGGTGTCATGGAACCAAAGGTAACTAAGGTAAAATTCCTGCTCTTCAGAAGCTTTCATGTGATGGGGGGACAGCAATTAGGGATTGAGACCAGACAAGGAAACAAATCAGTAGGCTACTTGGTATTGATTATGGGTATTGTTGGATACCAAACAGGATTATTTAAATCAGCCTGTGGTGTGTGTCTTGGGGGTGGGAGGTAGGACAGCAGTGGTGTACTAGAATGTAAAGTCTCGACCAAAGAGCAGGAATTAGCCAGATGAAGTGCAGCAAAGGAATACGGAAGAACCTTCTTGGCAGAAGGCACAGAAATAAAATTGGCAGAAATTGGCAAGTCATTAGATGGGGACTGGATCAAAAAGAGAAAGAAGAATCTCATAGATGGGCAGGTAGAAGCCGCAAAGGTGTAGGCAGAGCAGTCAAAATCAAGTTTCCATCAGATTTTTCTTCTGTCAACTCTGCTTTGGGTAATGCCCCCTCCCCTTGTTAATTGGTCCCCTTTGTCCTGACCCAGGTCATGGCTTCTAACCTGGCTCCAATAATTAACCTCGCCCTTCTGGGTTTGACACTTTGGCAAGTCACCATCTTTTTAGCTCCCTCCTGCTTTCTTTCCCTGACGTTCATTCCTGTTAAACCCTTTCATTCAGTGCATTTTGCTGCTTGTTTGCTAGTGTTCCAGATGCCTAACACCCAGTTAAATTAAACTTAGTTTTATATATATTGATTTTCCTTTGCTAGAAAGAATACACTTACTCAAAATAAGAGCTCTCTCAGTTTTTGTTTTTGTAATGATTTTTAAAGAAATAGCCAAGAGCCAAGGGCTATGAGCCAAGAAAGCCAATAATAATAATAATAGCTACGAAAGTGGACTTTTGTTGGTTGCCTGCTCTGTGTCTTACCCCTGCTTTTTTTCCTCCACAGTACCTTGATCTTCATTTGAGGAATCCACCCCTCCCCATGCAGCCCAGGTGCTTCCAGAGAAGCTGACCTACTCCCTGGTTAGTTCAAGCCAACCACCACATTCTATCTTCCCACACACATCTTTCAGATTTAAACAAGTGAATATCAGGATACTTGCTGGACTGATGGAAATCATTCTCTCTAGATGTGGATGAGGGAAGATGTACGTTGGGGGTCTGTTTCCAGCCATCTTGTGATCATGAGAGTTGCTGGCTTTAGGATAAAGCTGTCACTATGGAAGACAGAGAAAGATGGAAAGATGGAAAGAATCTGAGCCCTTAGTGATACAGCTGAGCCTGTAGTGACTGAAGACCTAGAGAAATGGTCCTGAATGACAAACTAACCCAAAAGCCTGCCTTACCTCTGGACTTTCAATTTCATGAATCAGTACATTCCTTTATTGTTTAAAACAGTTTGAGTTGTGCTTTTTTGTTACTTGCAATGTAAAATATCCTGTGCTGTGCAGCTGTTACTGGTTGAGAGCCCACTATGTGCCAGGCATTGTAATGGAGGTTCCACAGAGACTAATACTCACAACCATGTTTTTTTCTTTTTTAAAAATTGTGGTAAAATATACATAACATGAAATATCACATTTTAACCATTTTTAGCTGTGCAATTCAGTGACATAATGTTGTGCAATCATCTCCACTATCTACTTCCAATCACAACCATAGTTTAAGGTGGGCATTGATATCCTCATTTTACCAAAAAGGAAACTGATCCTCAGAGAGGTGCAGTACCCAAAGCAGACCACCAGTTACTGGTATAGTCAGGATTTAAACCCACGTCTGCTGGACTGCAAAGTTCATGTTTTTTTCTACTTCATTACAGTGCCAAAATAAATTATCAAGCAAGGAAACAGGAAATCTTGGTCAAATTTCGGGCCCAGGGTCTACAACATAGAGATTAGGACCTTGGGAAAAGCAGATCCAGCAAACAGGAAACAAGGTAAGGAACAAAAAGAGATCAGAATCCAAGTCATCAAAGGTACGACACTAGAGGTTGGAGTCAAAGGGAATAGGGGAAAACATTTAGGTTCAAGAAGTAGCGTTTGAAAAGGGGCTCATCAGTGGAGACTTCAAGAATATCTGGTTGTATTTGTTCACCCTAACCTGGTTTGTAGGTGAGCAATCGTTGCCCTGCCTACTTCCCAAAAGGATTCTGACCTTTAATGAATATAACGAACTACATTTTAAAACAGAAATACCCTCAATTTTACGTTAAGCATTCGTTAAAATAAGTCATATAATAAAGATGATCTGTGTCACAAGCCTGGCCCTTTAAATGAGTTCTGAAATGACTGGGGAGCTCTATTACCTTCTTGTTAGGACAAGATGGATTGCAAGTAGTGTTCCCCAGCCCCCCACACCCCCAAATTACAAGCTTCTATGCTAAAAGCTATCCACCTTTGATGAGTATCTCTTAATTGTTTACTTTTTAACTAAGGGTTTTTAACTAGGGCTATTAGAACTCTAGAGGGTGTTTAATCTGTTGATCTGTTTGTTTTCAAAAGTCTGACTCCTTTCATTTGTGATCCTAGGTAAGTAGTAGCTTGGAGGGTTTTACTTATACAAAAAGATCAGTTCACTAATTTTCAATTTCCATAAGTGTAAATTTCTAGTGTCAGAGGCTGTCTTGAAATGGGGGAGGGGAAGTTATGAGAATGGATTGGGTAAGACTCCCCAATGTTTTCATATCCCCAAACCTTGACCTCCACACCAACGCCCCTTCTCCAGCTGTGCAGTAAACAAAAACACTAACATTTTCTCAACAGTTGTTTTATAAATAAATCTAAGTGCTGACCTTAATTATTCACTAAATAGAAATGACAGTGGCAGGAGCCCCATAGAGCCAATGTCATTTGACATTGTTGACACATGTTTGAGGCTTATCACCCTTTTCTCTCTAGAGCAGCATTTGGAGAGTGAATGTCCATCATATGTGTGGATAATCTGTTTGGCAATATAGCTTTTTTGGAAAATAAAACAGAAAACTGAATTTTTTTTTCTCCTTTAGAAGAAAAGTTTGCTTTTTGCATTTTTTTCTAGTACTTTACTTCTTTAGAGCAGTTTTGGATTCACAGCAATATTGAACAAAAAGTATAGATAGTTCCCATTACCCCCTGTCACCACACGTGCATAGCCTCCCCCATTATTAACATTCCCCATCAGAGTGATACATTTGTTACAAGTGATGAACCTACATTGACACATCATTATCACCCAAAGTCCATAGTTTACATTAGGGTTCACTCTTGGTATTGCACATTCTGTGTGTTTGGACAAATATATAATGACATGAATCCACCATCATAGTGTCATACAGAGTAGTTTCACTGCCCTAAAAGTCATATGTGCTCTGCCCATTCATCCCTCCCTCCACCCTAACTCCTGGCAACCATTAATCTTCTTGCCATCTCCATAGTTTTAACTTTTTCAGAATGTCATAAAGTTGGAATCACACAGTGTGTAGTCTTTTCATATTGGCTTTTTTTTTTCCTTTTTTTTTTCTTTTTGGCTGCACCGTGCAGCATGTGGGATCTTAGTTCTCTGACGAGGGATTGAACCCATGCCCCCTGCATTGGAAGCACGGAGTCTTAACCACTGGACCACCAGGGAAGTCCCCATATTGGCTTCTTTCACTTACTAATGTACATTTAAAGTTCTTCTATGTCTTTTCACAGCTTGATAGATCATTTCTTTTTAGTGCTGAATAATATTCCATTACCTGGATATACCACGTATTTATGCATTCACCTACTGAAGGATATCTTGATTGCTTCCAAGTTTTGTCAATTATGGGTAAAGCTGCTATAAACATCTGTGTGCAGGTTTTTGTGTGGACATAAGTTTTCAATTCCCTTGGGTAAATACCGAGGAGTGTGATTGCTGGATCATATATATGGTAAGAGTATAGTTAGTTTTGTAAAAAACTGCGAAACTGTCTTTCAGAGAAGCTGTACCATTTTGCGTTCCCACCAGCAATGAATAAGAATTCCTTTTGCTCCACATCCTCACCAGCATTTGGTGCTGACAGTGTTCTGCATTTTGGCCATTCTCGTAGGTATGTAGTGGGTCTACTTATCTTTGCCGTTTTTACCCTTGTCCACCTCTCCACCCTCATCATTCCTTACAATAGCTTATCTTTTTCAGAAAGAGCCATGGAGTTTGAGAGCTGGGCTGTAGGTGGCACAAACTAAGCAACACTAGACACATGATAGAGGGAAAGACTGAGAAAGGACTGGCTCAAGTCATGTGGGAGACCTGGGAAAAGGAACAAGCTGGCACCCCCTCAAGCTAATATTCTTTAAATAGCTGAGGGCAGAAAAAAATTCATTTTCTATTAATATAAAATGTATAGCTCGTTATGGTTAATATAAAGAATTTATTACATGCATTGAATATAACAATATTTCCACTTATTTGGAATTGTCTTTCATTTTACATCACCTGGAACTTGAATAGCAATATTACTACTCATCAAGCATAGAGGTAAATTACAGCCACAAAGTCTTACTCAAAATATACTGAATATTACAAGTTCTTTTGTTTTTGTTTTTTCTAGTTTATATATCACAAAAACAGTTCTAACTTTTCTGAAGTTCTTATTCTTTCTTCATTTTTCTTTTGGGAATTTCTGAGCTAGACAACCTCTTGTAAGACACGTCCATGGCTTTAAAATGTAGAAAATAACCATCTGTCCCCAAAACTTGTGTTAGAAATTTGGAGTAGAATACCAAACTCAAATCCTACCCCCACCTCTTCTTCTGGCTGGCTTACCTGAGGGAGTATGCACACCTGTACTATGTCCCAATGAGAACCCCAGAACCATTTTATTAGTAAGCAGGAAGTATACAACTTAAAGTGAAGCTTGAGTCAAGGCTGGGTGGAGGCCAAGACATCTAAGTGAGGCCTCTTGCTTTTCCAATCCCAAATCTAAGTCCTGTGACCTCCTCAAGTGTGCCAGAAGAGTAAGAGTAAGGATAAGAATAAGACTCAGGTTCTTAGGTATTAATAGCTGAGCTTAAGTCCACCTACCCGACCAGGTGCCAGGATGAGATTGGACTGCCAGACCCATGAACTTAGGACTCAAGAGGGAAAAGGAGGAAGTTTAAGCCTCCTTAGCAGAGTTGTCCACCCTCACTCCTTTACCCCCACCCCGCCTCTTGATTTGCTTACTACATGGAGAAAGTATATGCAAAACAGCCTGCTGCTCCTGGAGTAGGAAATGAAATAGCAGGCATTAGGATCCCTACGAAAGGAAAGTGTCTTTCAGTGTCACGATCCCTCCCTCTAGGGAAGTGTCCCCAGAGTCTCTGACCAGACTAGTCACTTCTTCCATATGGAACATCTAATAAGAGGGTAGATAGAGGCAGAAGCTTAGATGGAACTTTCCTCCTTCATGAGCTCTGGCAGAAATGCAATGAGAGATGCTACACAACACCCCGCATAACCCATTATTTATTCTCTCCTTAACAAAGGGCCTTAATAATCAAACCGCAGTTCAGCCAGGATTGTCCAACTAGGAGAGATTAGCAGCTCCTTCATTTACTACCACTGCTCCTCACTGTAACTTCCTGGGACCAATGAGATGCACAGCTAAGTTAGTTCTCCAAAGAGTTTCTGTAATGGGTCATAACAGGTCATTAATCAATTTAGCTTCAGGGCTGTCCTGTACCCTAGGCTAAATATTCACTCCCAGCCTTTCTCACCTTCTGAGATGGCCCACACTCTCTGTAGAGTGTGTTTCTCTCTAAATAAATCCACTTCTTACCTATCAAAAAAAAATTCACTCCCTAGTTTATTTCCCATCTGAAATTATGCCTAATAATATTGTCCAAAACTGCTCAACAGAGAAGATACTTTTAAACGTCCAAATAAAACAACAAAGTATGGTTGAAAATGGAATAATGTGAAGCCCTCCCTATTATTAAATTACCACAGAAAGTCAAGCCCAAAATGAATTCTTCTTCCTAGTGTAAATTAAACTCCAAAGACCGTAAAGTGCAATTACTCTTCTCCCTAGTTTCCTGATCTTTTCAGTCTCTGTCAGAAGATTCTCCCTCAGATGCCTTGGGGTTTGGACTCCCTCAGCAGCCACTGCGCTCTGAGCCTTCTTCCATTACCATGGGTGTAGCACCTTCAGTACCATCAAAATTGAAGTAATCCACCCGAATATCTTGTGTCCCATAAATGTAAACGCAAATGTGACTCCTGCAGTAACAGCATTTTGCAAACAAAATGATATTCCTAGAACCCAGTGTATGGACCCTCGTTGCTGTTGCTTGTTAGAGATTGCAGCAGACTTAGTGTTATCTGGGAGAAGGGGAGTAACGCACAGGGAACAAAAAATGGAAAACATCATTTTGGTTTTCGCCATGCCAAGATGCCTATTAGAACACATCAGTTTTCCAACTACTATATGTGAATTTAAATTCAGATGGGATAAATTTCCCATCAAGAGGTTAACCGTGACATAGGACATAGCTGCTTTTAATAAGGACAGGGTTGACTTTCTACATAACATCTTCCTCCTTCTCCCAAAAAGGGACCCACATCTCCTCTGTCCAGCTGACCACATCTGAAGCTTCAGGGGCAATTCTTATTGGCCTAAGAGTAATCCCCTCATGCTTGCCAGAGATTAACTCAAGAATGGGCATAAGGGCCCAACTGGGTACAGAGACATGGGGAGGTTTACAGTGGTAGCATCTTCAGTGTCTACTAGATCACACCCAAATCTTCTTTCTTTCTCTTGATATCCTTCCCATGTTTTGAACATTTCTGTTTCCATTTCCCTTTTGAATCTGGTGTTTCTGGCCTGGAAGCCCATTGTTAAATTGAGCCTGGTCTCTGTTGAGTGACACTGCTTCCTTTTCCATAGTGAATGCAGCATGGCACATTTGATAATAGGCATCCCTGCAGTCCATGCTTATCTGATCTTCTCAGGGTATTTGTCCATCTCCAGTAGGACCCCAAGTCTTTTTAAACTTTATGACACAGCTGCTGCCACTGTATCCTGTTCTAGAACCCCTTAGGTGTATTAACCTTGCTTCCAAGATCCTCTTTCCTGAAATGTATCTTAGCTGGATTATCATTCAACAAATTCCTGAATCCGAAGCTTCTATTGATGCCTGCATAGGCCATAATCTCAGGATCATAGAGGGTCTAATATATCCTCTGACATGTGCTCCTCTAAAGCCCTCTTCCTTTACCTTTCAAATTCTCTAGTCCTTGAGTGACTTGTGCCACTTCATGTATTATTTTCTGCCATTTTTTTTTCCACTTCTGTTCCATTTCTTTCTATAATTCCTACTCCTTTCATGGAGGCCTGAGTTGCTGGGTTTGTTCTTTTTTTTTTTTTAATATTTATTTGTTTATTTGGCTGCGTTGGGTCTTAGTTGCGGCACGCGGGATCTTCATTGCAGCACGCGGGATCTTTCATTGCCTCGTGCAGGCTTCTCTCTAGTTGTGGCGTGTAGGCTCCAGGGATCGAACCCGTGTCCCCTGCATTGGAAGATGGATTCTTAACCACTGCACCACCAGGGAAGTCCTGAGGCCTGAGTTTTTAAATTTTAACATACTACTTAAATGGGCCCAGTTCTTTCAATAACACAGATAAACCTCCAGCTGCATTCTTTTATCTTCGCTTCCTTCCCTCCTCCCTCCCTCCCTCCCTTCCTTCCTTTCTTTCTCTTTCTAGGCCCATGCATTTGTTTCCTGACATACTCCATAGACTCTCTCTTGAGTGGCTCCCGTAGTGAAAAAATGTCAGAATATTCTGCATCTGCCACAAGATCCTCAGTTCAAATATTGCTTGAGTGGAGACAATCCTGCATAGGTCTTCTCCCATCAGTTTCCACCCATGCCTGATCTCTACCTATTGTTGCTCTGCCTGACTCTTTCTTTTTGGTGTTGTCTTCCCTGTACCTTTAAAATATTTTTCTAATATCATTCATTTTCTAGACATACTTTCTTATAACAAGAGCCATACCTACTTCCCTACATATAATGTCTGTGTAATCTTGAAAATCATCAAGTAGGGCCTGAAATAACATCAATACCAACAGCTAATAGTTTACTGAGCTCCTACTACACACCAAGCACTGTTCTAAGCATCTTATAATCCTTACAATTCCATGAAATGAGGACTATTGCCACACCCATTTTACAGATGTAGAAACTGAAGCACAGAGAGGTTAAGTAATTTGCCCAAGATCAGACAGCCAGTAAGTGGCAGAGCCCCGTCACGGTCTTTCACTCATATCTGCCCACCCTTCCGTCACTTACCAGTCCTTTCATAATACAACACCCTTTTATTGTTTGGCCTAGTCATCTCTCAATGCTTCGAAATTGGGTTCTCCTTTTAAAAAGCAAAAATAAAGATTTACAACAGTCTATCACAGCCCATCCTAAATCTTGAACATAATTAATTTCTTTTAATAGGGCTACGTCTCTATTATTCCACAGGGAAAGGTATTAAAGTTAGATTCTATAATTTTTTTTAAAGATAACCTCTATTATGAGGATCATTTGATTGCATGCTTACCAGGTTTTCCCACATATACATTACATTTAAATCCTTAGTTCCAAGTTAATTTTCACTTCCTGATAAAATATTATCTGAGCATGTACTAAAGAATGAATTTTTGCAGCTTAGTGAGATAAGTCATTCATACTCTAACAAGGATATTTTAAACAGCTGGTTATTCCTCCAGGAAAACGGTATTCAGATCAGACTAATTTCCTAAATGACATAAAAGGAGTGAGCAGTTTTCAGGTGTCTTATGTAACTGAGTGCTGATGGCTTAGGACTAGATGATGGAATGACAGAGAAAGGGGAAGCTGAATCTTTGGTAAAAATTATCATTTAAAAATCACAGTAAATATCACCTGCCAGGTATTAAAATGATGAAAGGGCTTATTTTTTCCACACTCCTATTGTGATAGGTTTTATAAACAAATAATTTTAAGTACACTAACCTGTTAAGCACCAGTAATTAGTTGAGAAAAAACAAACACAAATATTCTTGAAGAGAGAGCAAACCCTGAGGGAGTTTATTCCTCTGAAATTATGCTAAGTGTATATTGAAATCATTCTGGAAGACTCCTACCCCAAATAAAAATCCCCTTTTTTCTCTCTCACACATAACTTCTGTGGCAGCTAACTGACAGGATTATCTGCTAACACAGGTGGACCTGGCAATGGCTAAAACCATCTGGAATATTTTAGGTCTTCACGGGAAGAATTAAGAGCTTATAATATCTGTGAATGGAAAGGTCACTAAGTCTAGTGCAGATATTAACTTTGCCACCAAGTAGTTATGGGATTTGGTTCTGTCACCTCATTTCTTTGAATTTGTTTCCCAATCTATCAAATACAAAAATGAGAATTAAATGATCTCCAAGGCCCGTTCTAACAACTCCCAAGTTCCACAATTTTAAGATGGCTTTGAACACTTCTTCACAAAGAGGTCTCTAACATTTAATCCTGTAAGATAAACTAAAAATATGTAGGAACCAGTGATATGGGGATAGGATATTTAATATCTCCCAATAGGTACTCCACTATTGTTAAACTACCTTCTCTGTTGCACTCCATCAGCTATCACGGCTCTGAAAAAGGGAGCACAGCAGATGCCATCACAAGAATGAAGGGGATATGGTACATAAGGAAAGCTCTTGTCATACAAGAAGAATAAAAATCCACCTCTTTTTAAAAACGTTTTTATTGAAATATAGTTGATTTACAATGTTGGGTTAGAAAAATCCATCTCTTGCAGCCCTAAAAAATGATGGAAAAAAGGACAGAAAAAGGTAATCAGATCCGGTGTGCTTACTTCCTGTCCCTTCTCAGCATGAAAACTAGAATTGGAGGTATATAGTTGAAGTATTCACATATCATAGACATAGGGTAATTCAAGAAAAATGGGGATAGTGGTTTGCTTCTCTGGGCATGCCTGTGAGAGGCTGAGTCTTCCAGGAACTCTGCTTTCAGCTTATGGGATGTTCAAAATGACATAGGGAGAATAATGCAACATTGGTGGAGGGAGGTGGCTCAACAGATGAGCCTGGAGCAAAGCTCCTGGCTCATCAAGGCCTACGTGGGATATTCTGGGAATCCAGAAGTTCCCATATGTCTCAGTGAGAAGATGGAATACCATCATGAGGATCAATGGACCTGCAGAGGCCTGGGGTCAGTACAGAGGTTGCAGTGTATAAGGCAAATGGTTCAGTGTGGACTTCAGTAAAGAAAGCAGCACAAATTCTCAAAAGGACAAAATGAGCAGTTTTATCTCTGAGGCTAACAGTTCTGCTTTCAGAGTATACCAGACACTCCATACCAAAGGAAAACACAAGGACTGGCATGCACGGCGCAGGGCCTTTCCCTGAGGTCATGTCAGCTTTCCCATCGCTCAGGCTTCTACCAGCCCACTAGTTACTGTGTGAATTAGAAAAAGGCACTCCCTTTATCCTGACACTTTACTTCCACCTATCAGAAAATTATCATAATATACTGGTTTTGTTAAAATAAGGCATCCTACTGCCACATGCCTGAGAACTGTCGTAATAAACTTAGAAATCTAGGATGCCGAAGACGTGAAAGACACTCCATCTATGTATACCTTATACGGCATCCCTCAACTCCCATATATATCTTGGAATGGGAGGGAGGTGGGGAAATAAAATCTGTAAGATTCAGCATCTACCTATAAAAGAAAACAGATAATGTGGGGACTCAAGACGGATAAAAATTACAGAAAATAAGCTATGTTTTCTTTGTACATCTGAATTAACTAAATCAACTCTGCCATACCAAAATACAAACAAGCCCCAAATTTTGCATTTTATTTTACTTTTTGCTATCTCCCATAGCACCTTACATAGCAATGGATACACATAAGGAACTACTAAATTCTTTCTGAAAAAAAAGTAAATTTTTAGAAAAAATCAGAATTATGGATCCACTTATAATATGTATGATAGCATGTAATTTTCCTTTCTTCCCCTACAGTTATTTGAAACAAATCTAAAATTTTACCCATTTGCACCTTGCTAACAACCATAAAAATCTGCAGTTCTTCAGTTGTTTTCTAAGCCTCCCTCCTCAAACTTTTTCTTGAGAAGGAAACTTAGGTCTAAGTTTCTCCATTTTCAGGACCAAAGAGAGCTCATCTCAAAATTACAGAATTAAAAAAAATTGAAAACAGGATTGTTTAATCCAAAGTAAATTCTTATTAAAAGGTGAGGGGACCCTGATACCTAGAAAGGTAAAGTATTTTGCCTAGAGGCACATATCAAACCCGGAACTCAAATACCCTACACAATAATACTGGCTCTCCCTGCCCCTCTCCCCACTCCCAAAATACACACTTTCCCCCCTCACCCTTACTTCCCTTATTGTACTTTGTAACCATTTAGCCATCCATCTCAAACCTAAGACAGCAACTGATCAAACTCAAACGAGGAAGAAATCACCCAAAGGTCGAAAATCAGAGAATCATTAAACTGCCGGTTTTATCATTTCCATAAAGTGATAAACAAGAGAGCGGAGAGAATTAAGAAAGGATACTTTTTCAGTCATCACAACAGCAGCTAGGGAATAAAAACACGTTTTCCTTGGGGAGAGATTATGCTGAGGGGACCAGATACAGATACAAAAGGTAATTCCCCTTGGGGTTTCTTCTTTTTCTGAGTTTGTGAGATCTTAAAAAAAAAAACAAAAAAAAAACTAAACACAACCTCAACACATTTACTTCTCTCCTTTTCTCACATATTATTTCCCCAAACATTATATAGACCACGTCTCCAAAGTAAATTGACCAAAGGTCTATTGCCTATTGACCAAAACGTTTTCAAGATTTAGGTGACTCCTCTTAGACTACGATTAGGAACCGACTCCAAACTTCGGTTACCAAGCTCCAAGATCGGTAAAGTGGATCTCCAAGGTTTGCAAATACCCTCAGCTTGACTAAAGGGCACAGAATCTCTAGCGCTCCCTACAGCTCAGACTTTGGACCTACCTACCACAAAAAACCCAAGTTACAAAGATTGGCTACCTCGCTCTACTTTTTTCCGCTTTAAAAAATCGAGCGGGGGGCGGGGGGGGGCCGAGGTTGAAACGGCGAGCCGAAGGATTAATCACTTCTCCCCATTACATCAGCAGCCCCCGCCCTTTCCTCCGAGCCCCTCCTCTCCCAGAATCGTCGCTACGCACTAGCGCTCTCTTCACCCAACCCCCGCTCTATTATATGCCCTGATACCTCCCCATTATCACCCGCCCCACCACACTCCCCCTCTCCTCCTTCCCCCCTCCTTGGCTGGGGAGGGAGGAAACCCGAGAGAGGAAACAGGGCGTTGAAGGAAGGGACTTGGCGATAAGAGCAGAGGCCCCATTGGCCCGAAGGTTGTATGAGCGCCTCCCATTGGCTGCTTTGCCGGAATCCCCGCCCCTCGACCTCCCCGCCCATTCGCCCCTCCCCCGACGCCCCGCGGCCCTCCCCCGCGCCCCTAGCCAGCCCCGCGGCGGGGAGGGACCGACTGGGCGAGTGGCGGCTCCGGCGGTGTCAATGGCTCCTCCTGCCACGGAGCAGCAGCAGAAGCAGCGGCGACGGGGCTGAGGAGGAGAAGGAAAGGCTCCTTTAAGGAGGAGTTACGACGACGCCTCTTTTTCCCCCTATCTCCTCCCTTCACACTCATTTCCCCTTCGCCGAGGAGAGAAGGGGGGGAGGAGAGAGAAGAGGCCGAAGAAAGAGAGAAAAAATTCCTCTCAGAAATCTCTTACAGGGGGTGTGGGGGGGAGGAAGAGGAAAAAAAAAAAAAAGAGCCGGGCGCCCCCTGCTCCCTCCCTCCCTTCTCTCCCTCTCTTCTCCTCCTTCTCCCTTTCTCACCCGCCCGCCCACTCCCCCCGCCGCCGGAGACGCCGCTCGGGAGTCGGCGGGACCGGGGTCTGTCTCCTCAGCCGCCGACGCCGCGCTTCGCCTCGGGATCCCCAGGCGGGCGGACGCCCTTTCTTTCTTTCTCTCGCTCTGCCCGTCTTTCTGTCTCCGTCCCTCGCCGCCGCCCCGCCCGGCGGCCTCGGCCTTCCCCGTGCGTCAGGCCCGCCCGCCGGGCCTCGCTCGGTCTCTTTCTCCGCGGGCCTTTCTCTTGACTCGGGGTCTCGCTCGCTCCTCCGCCCTTACCATCTCCCCTTCCTCTCACCCCTTTTCCTTCCTCCCCCCTCTCCCCACCCCCTTCTCCTGCCCCGGAGCTCGCGGTGCGTGTGCGTGTGTGTGTCCCTCCGCCGACGCCGCCACCTCAGCCCGGCAAATGAACTCCGTCCGAGCCGCCAACCGGAGACCCAGGCGAGTGTCGCGGCCGCGCCCGGTGCAGCAACAGCAGCAGCAGCAGCAACCCCCGCAGCAGCCGCCGCCGCAGCCGCCCCAGCAGCAGCCGCCGCAGCAGCAGCCTCCGCCGCCGCCGCAGCAGCAGCAGCAGCAGCCTCCGCCGCCGCCACCGCCGCCTCCTCCGCTGCCCCAGGAGCGGAACAACGCCGGCGAGCGGGGTAAGGCCGCGCTCCCTCCCTGCCGCCCGCCGGGTCGGACGCCCGGCTGACCGGGACCCGCGGGAAGGGAAGCCGGGGCGGGGGCGGCCTGTGCGCCCAGGGGTGGGAGACGGAGGTTGAGCGGAGGCGGGTCCCCCGGTGCCGCAGTGTCAGCCCGGCTTGGGCCCCGGCCGGCAGGAAAAGCCGCGGCTTCCCGACTCGCCCGGGCTCTAGTTCAGGCCGCGCTTTGTTTGGTTTCGGGGGCTTGGCACCCTCTCCTCCCACCCATCCTTCTGGCTTCTCGGCTCGCTCGCGGACCCCGCAGGAGTCTGTTGGTGGGTGGGGGAAGAGCGAAGGGTGGGATTTCCCCCTTCTCGGCAGTCTTCCACGGTTTGGTCTCCCGTTTCTAATAGGAGGTGGGGGGAGCGGCTGGGAGTGATCGGGTGGTTGGGGCTGGCTGGGGAACTTGTTTTTCCCCCTTTTCTCTGTTAGCCTCCCCCTTCCTGTGGAGGAGGGGAGAGGGGGACTCGGAGTGGTCGGTGGTGCTGGCTGGGGAACTTGTTTCCCCCGCCCCCCTCCCTAAGTCACGGGGTAGGGGGAGCAGCTTCTCTTCTCCCAACCCCACGATGTTTGCTGCGCAGTTTGGCTTTAGTTACAGAACCCCGGGGAAGGACCCGTTAAAGCAAGACCTTTAAGTAAATGTAGAATCCATCGGCCATTTCCAGCCCCCTCCCTCGTGTGCAGTGCAGTTACCCTTCCGCTCTATCTACACCCCTCTCGCCTGTCCCCCTGCCCCGGCGTACCCCCAGGCCACTGTGCTACTCCTCCATCTCCCAGTGGGATTTGAACGCCCCTTCCTTAGAACTGGCCCCTCGGGAGAGAGAGTGTGTGTGCATATCTGTGTGTGTATGTGTGTGTGTGTGTGTGTGTTGTGTCCAAGGCCTAGTGAAATGTGTCATTTGGACTCAACTGTGCAGCTCTGTCTGGTAACCACCATTGTCTAAGGGCTGAGGCTCCGGAGGGTTGGATTCTTGCTTTAGCAAAAATAATGTTCAGTTCTACTTTGAAGATGTGGTTATTTGGGTAGGTTCAGGAGGTGGGGTGTTGCACCTTGGTCTCCAAATGCAACTATTCTCTTTATTAGCTGCTCTCAGTGGGGGTGGAGGTCAGTACCATATTTATGTATACGGTTGTTTTAAGGAGGAGGAGAATTGTTAGGAGACATTTTGCGTGTTTTCGTTGGCGGATTAAGGTTAATTTTATGTGCGTTGGTTGTCACACCTCCTTTGATTAAGGGAATTAAGATTAAATGCTTTTTTAAAATTATACATTCTTTCCTTAAAAATTGTTTTATTGTTCTTGATCAAAATACTTAACAAATGAAAGAGGGAGATGATAATCTGAAAAATAGTTTAAAGGGTTTTCACTAGTCACTGCTACAGATAGTCCTTGTGAAAGCAGTTTTCTATATGTTGCTTGAAAGAATGTGATGTTTCAAGCCAGTTAGAGGTCTTGTGCAGCATTATTGGTAATGTGTTTTAATGATTCTTGGATACATTTATAATTTTTTTGTAAATTAAAAATATTTGTAGTTTCAACATTTCCTTTTACATTTGCATATCAGGGTTCTCCTGTGTTCCATTCAAATAATATTCAAGTCTTCTTCCAGAATTGGTACTATATGTAATAGAGTTGACTATTTTTTGAGAAAACAGTGACACTGGATTGAAATCATAATACGGATTCTGTTGCTAGAAGTAAGCTTTTCCAAGATGTACTGATTTGTTAATTTACGTTAACAGTGGATCAGATCCTTTCAGCCAAACTTAGTCTCATTGTGTAGTTTTAAATGTTAATTCTGAATCTCCTTTTCACGATTTGTGTGTATTTTCAAACTTAGTTGAGGTCCTTATATCTTGGTCACTTTTCTTCATTTGTTTGAAATTATTAGCTTCTAAAGTCTATTTCCTTTTGAAGTAAAGTGACTTGGTAGTTGGCAGTCACATGCCGGAGTGTCGTTATTCTTTTCATTGATATCCATAAACTGACTAAGATGTTCATGAATCAGAATTTCAGTATGTGCCCAACCAAATGATAAATTATATTCACTGTAGGGTTGTTACTTTGCTGCTGCTGGTAGGAACTGTTCTGGAGATTCTATGTTGGCACAGAGGGGGAAAGAACTTGCTGATTAGCCTTCAGGGAAAATGCTGTGGGTTTTTTGGAGGGCAAATAAATGGCCTCAAAATGAATGAAACATTAAGATGAATTAAAAGACTAAAATAAAAAAGATTTTGCTAGTTTTATGTAAAACATGTCATTCTTTGAAAATTGGCATTTTGATTATATTTTAAATGTACAGTTCTCATAATGATCAGAAGCTAGTAGCCAAGAAGAATGCTTTTCATTTTAACAGTTTTATGGAGTATGCAAAGTGTCACTATTTCTGGTTTAAATAGGAAAGGTTTTTTGTTTGTTTGAAAATATGCTGGGTTTCATAATTTTGACAAGGTAATGAAGGAACTACAGCTAATGTTGTGCGTGTGCATGTTTTACTTTTTACTAACTTTTAATGGATATGTAACTCTTGCATTAGAGTCTTAGATAGAGTTACATAATAGTGCATCAGACAGCTTTCCAAGTAGGGAATTGAAGTGAGACTGTTTCAAGGCAACTTAAGTTAATTCAATCTATATAAAAGAATCACTTATTTCATGTAAAGGGTGGACTTAAGGCTTTTATAGTAATAAAAGTTATAGGATAGTGTATTTTTTCAAGCAAAAATTCTGTCAGAACTGGTTTTTAGTTGCTTCTTTGCCCTCATGTTAATTAGTCTAAAAACTTCCTTGACACCTCCTTTGTATTTGAATGTTTGTAATGGCCAATGTTTAAAGAAGAAAGAAACAGCCTTATGGAGTGAAATCTTATGAGGACTTTTCAAAGCCTTTCTTGGGGGAGATTTTCTTACACCCCACATTGAGAAATAATCAGCCTCCGTGTTTCATGGAATGCTTTCTTCATTCATTTTACCCGAAATGGTCCACTGTCTAAAGAAGGAATACAAATCATGAGCATTTTTAGGCTGTTAATTTAAAATCCTGAGTTTAGGATTTCACGTACCACTTTAAGCTGGTAGAAAATAATTTGTGTTCCACATAGGGACCCTTTGATAATATATTGCAGATTCAGTGAAACTGAAAGTAGTGTGGGGTTGGATTTTATATATTCGTTTTCTTTTAAAATCCTAAAAGGATTTAGTTTTTGTAACTTGTTCTGCTGAATTTATCTTGAAATCTATTTGGTAGTCTTTTTTTAGAAGTATGTATGAGGAAAGCTTACAAGTCTGCAGAAGTGCTATGTATTCTGAGCATTTTCAGTTTCTAGTTGTTAAAATTGATTACTTTGAATAGGTATTAAATGCACGTGATTTAAAATTCAAAAGTCCCTTTCCTAAACCTGCCTTCAGCTACCAAATTCTCCTACCTGGCATCAGTCTATTGATTGATTATTATGTCTGCTATTAATTTCTCATTTATTATGTTTTAATAAAAGATGGAATTTGACTTCTGAAAATCTTGATATGGAAGTTTTGGAAAATAAGTGTAATTTTCTAGTTACTGGGAAATTCATAAGATTGAAGTGCTGAAATTTTAACTGTGATCATTTATAGTTCAAGAAATGCAATGAATACAATATATTAATGGATTTTGCTATTAACTTCTAGTCTGAAATAATTATATAGAGTAAAAATGTAATCAGTCTCTTTAATCCCATATTTGTGGGATTAAAATCTCACCTGTTATCCTGGAATTATAGTCTTTTTTTTTTTTAAGTGAACTTTTGAAGTAGTTCAGTATGTATAGTATTACATAAAATATTTCTGATGTAACTACATATTTATTATATGCAACAGTGTCCTTAGTGTTCTATTCATGCGTGCTAATTATACTTTTCTGTGGGGTTTTAGCCCATTATTTTACCTTCGGGTTCTTCCTACTGCATACAGAATAAGGAACTTCTGCAACCTTTATAGATAGAAGAGTTCTGGACAAGGAACCTGATTTTTCCTCTTTTAGGAATTATGTACTGTGGGTCACTGCTTTCCCATCTTGTGGCTAAACCTTCAAAATATTTACATGGCCTTAGAAGAGAGATGCCACTCAACTGTGTCTGTATGCGTGTGTGCATGTGTGTGTGTGGCCTGTTTCTCAACACTTAGAAATTATTTGAGGAATAGAAATGGGATAGTGACAATACTGTTGTTAGAGTTCTGCTGATAAGGCCTAAGGGTTGTCCCTATACTGTTTGTCTCTTTCATTACTGGAAATTCTGGCAAACCCGAGGAAAGGCCAGCCAGCTTGGAGACCTACCAGGTAAGGCAACAAAGACCCAGTTAGTGAGGACCCTTGAACTTAAGTTTGGCAGAATTCAAGGCTAGTGAGTATTTTCTCAGTTTTTTTTTTCTATTTGTTTTAATTTTGAAAATAAACAGTCTATAGTAATGAGTTATTTCAACTTGAGGTCTTTTATTGTTCCCTCTTTTATTCCTAACAAGTTACCCTTATTTTGTATCTATCTTGTCCCATTGGCCTCTGAAGGGTACTGTGTTTTAGACCTTCCATTTCTCAAATTTATCAGTCATTTAAATTACATTCTTGTCTTCCAGAGAACTCTGTTTAATATGTGAGGTTGTAAGCAAGATACCCCCAAATTGCAGTTGTTACCCTCTGAAAATAAAATTATAAAGAAGCAAAATATAAGGGATGAGACAGTTGGGGGTAGTATGATGGCTAGAGCTCAGAGTTAGAGCTAGCTAGATGTGGGTTCTAATCCTAGCTATACCAGTAGTGAGCTATTTGACATGGGGCAAACAATGTAACCTCTCTGAGCATTGCTTTATTATCTTTAAAATAGGGACGGTAACACTTGTCTTAGCAGTAATTGTAAAGATAAGAGATAGTAAAGTACCTAGCATATGGTAGATGCTCAATAAATGGCAGCTCTTTTAAATATTAAAAATAATAGGGATTGAAGCAGCCATTTATAAAACTAAACCTAAGAGATAAAATGTGTATGAGTCGCTAAAGAGTTTCCGTCATATCCCAAAATGCAGTCTGGGTGATGTGGTATAATCTCAGAGAAACTGATTTGCAGTTATAAATCACTAATCTTATATCTAATGAATTGAAATATTCTTTGAAAAAAGAATAAGAAATGGAAGAAATGGGTATTTGGAATAATAATAAACAGTGACTCTGTTTCTTCTTATGTACTAGAGTCTGTGCCAGACACTTTTCTTATATACTGTCCCTCTTAGCAATTCTCTACGATGGCTGTTAACGTAGCAGTGAATACGCTTGTTAAGTAGCAGAGAAGAATTTCGAAATTGATTTATATCACCTGGTCTTTCCATAAACAGGGGAAGATACTGAAATACATTTGGCAGAATATCTCCATCACTTTTACAGAAAGGAATAACCTAGCCCTTGCAGCACATCAGTCCCCTGTCTTATCCCATCTTTTCTGTCAGAGGCAGATACAGTAGTCCGATGCCAATGATTGTTAAATCATTTGGTTTCATGTTTTCTGAGTAGCTTTCTGATCATAATTTTACCTCATGTAGATTTGTCTCCAGATGAGATTGCACTGATTGGCTCACATGTTTTTCCAGTTTGTTGATGAGATCACTAAGCACTCATTGTGCAAAGAAGGGTAGATTTCCCTTGAATTACTCATAAGTTATGAATAAAGGGTGTTAAGTCATTTTTTAGTTCATAGTTATAGACTGGACTGTTTCAGGAAGGAAAAAAAATGTGAGTTAAATTAGACTTCAGTAGGAATTTTGACAGGTTTGTAGACTAAATATCCTTTTCTTACCATAGCTTGGTGTCTTTACATGCATAGCTTTGGGTTTTTATATAAGTTTGGTTAACACAAAAAATGTGCTTAAACTTAATCCTTAGAAAATAGAAAAATGAAACTAAGTGACTTCTTTTACATAATTTATTGTAATTGAAGGCAAATATTGAAAATATTTACTTTACTTTGAAAATGAATGTGCTGTGTATTTTTTTATTTTAAAACACCCCAAATAAGATAGCATAGTTAAAAGCAAATGCAAATCATTTAAGTTAGTTGTTTATTCTCCCAATTTTTAAAAATCTAGTTGTCAAGTGTTCTGCCCTTCTAACAGATGGAAAATTGTATGACTGTGTTCAAAAAAGGAGAAAACATTCTCTCAACTGGTGGCTAAACCTTAAAAAGCATTAATGGGACTTCCCTGGTGGTCCAGTGGTTAAGACTCTGTGCTTCCAGGGCAGGGGGCACGGGTTCGATCCCTGGTCCGGGAAGTTCCGCATACTGCGTGGTGTGGCCAAAAAAATCCAAAAAACATTAATGTGTACTTTCACATATCATTAGAGATGAGGTGCCATTCATCTTTTTTGTGAAGAGAGCCTACTTTTCTCTTTTCTCAAAGCTTAGAAATATTTCTACTGATAGAAATGGAGTAAGAAACTGTGCTTTAAAATTATTTTTCTGCTAACAGTGATAATCTTAGTTTCACAGTTTTCCCATAGTGTACACTCAGCACTCATATGGTTGAGTTGGGTTGTGTCAGAATCTTTGATTGCTGCAAGTTTGTGTGGAATTAACTGGCTACTATGTGGATTCACCCTTTGGCATTGGTTTCTTTAGTACCATGTGTTGATAGCCTTTACTGGTTTGCTGACTCTACTTGGGTTTAGATATGAGAATTCTTTTTGCACTCAAGTATTGATTTTGTATCTTGCATCCATAGTATATAAATATATATATAATGTGTGTATATATGTGTATACATACATACATATGTATGCGTAAGAACACATGGCTTTATGAGACTTCTAACACTTAGGAGGAAGGGAGTGGGGAAAAGGAAAGGCATAGTCACCTGTTAATAGTTTTGAGGGTTGGTGTGTATATATATGTCATTAGTAATTGATCTACTTTTTTGAAAAAAGAAAAAAATAACAGGCTTTAAGGAAAATTAGAAGTGAGTAGAATTCAGCAATGGTAAGTAGGAGTCACTCAAGTTTGTATCATGGCAGAGAAGATCAAACAAGACTTGTTTAAAATAAATGGAGATGGGTGAAGACACCATATTTTGAAATCCAGTATTTTTGGCAAACCAATTGTATTATAAAAGAAATTGTGGAATTGCTCATTTTCCTTCTTTATATAGAAGAAATTTCTTATTTACAGTTATTTGTTAAAAGTAGACACAGAACTTTGAATCACTATGTTGTACACCTGAAACTTATATAATACTGTACATCAACTATGCCTCAATTTAAAAACGTAGACGCAGCTAATTCACAGTTGTGTGCGAATGACTGATATCTTTGTAATCCTTTGAAATATATTTGCATTTTAAGAAACTATTTGGTCAAATTTTCATATTTTAAGCTCAGTAAAAGTAGGAGAAATAAGCAATTTGGAGAAAGACTTTTTGGGTAGGAGTGCTCCCTCAGAGGCAAAATGAGCACATCAGAGGAGGGGGAGAGTGGAAGATTTTTGCAGGAATCACTTACCTTACATATTTATTTTTCCTAATCGACTACTTCTGAACCTAAAATTTTGTCTAAAGTTTCACTTTTTCTTTCCCCCAAAAGAGTAATTTTGAGTTGATGGTTTGGAGAAAAGAGAAAGAATTTGAGCAGGTACAAGTGACAGTATGTATGGGTCATTTACATTAACAATGGTCATTTGATTAGAAACTGTCTATATGTAACTTTATATATCTATATGTGTATGTACTATATATATAACTACATATAGTTATTTAAATTGTAGAAATAACTTTTATTAGTTTATTTTAAGATTTATTTATTTATTTATTTTTGGCTACATTGGGTCTTAGTTGCGGCATGGGGGATCTTCTTTGAGGCACATGGGACCTTTAGTTGCAGAACGCGGGCTTCTCTCTCTAGTTGTGGCATGTGGGTTTTCTCTCTCTAGTTGTTGCGCCCGGGCTTCAGGGTGCACGGGCTCTGTAGTTTTCGGCATGCAGGCTCTCTAGTTGAGGCGTGTGAGCTCAGTAGTTGTGGTGCGCAGGCTTAGTTGCCCCAGGGCACGTGGGCTCTTAGTTCCCTGACCAGGGATCGAACCCACATCCCCTGCATTGTATGGCGGATTCTTTACCACTGGACCACCAGGGAAGACCCTATTGGTTTTTTTTCCAACTTAAGGTTTTGGTGAAAGTATACAAGTGCACACAAATCACTGATGTACAGCTTGATGACTTTTCACAAAGTGAACACATCTGTGTAATCAGTAATACCTAGATCAAGAAATAAACTACCAGCATCCCAGAAGTATCCCCCACCCCCACCAGTGCCTTCCCAGTCACTACCCCCAACCCTGTCTTTCTAACTGCTTGAATTAGTTTTACCTGTTTTTGAACTTTAAATGTAATCATCTAATATATGTATATGTATAGCTGATTCATTTTGTTATAAAGCAGAAACTAACACACCACTGTAAAGCAGTTATACTCCAATGAAGATGTTTAAAAAAATAATAATAAGGGCTTCCCTGGTGGCACAGTGGTTGAGAGTCCGCCTGCTGATGCAGGGAACACGGGTTCGTGCCCTGGTCTGGGAAGATCCCACATGCCACGGAGCGGCTGGGCCCGTGAGCCATGGCCGCTGGGCCTGCGTGTCCGGAGCCTGTGCTCCGCAACGGGAGAGGCCACAACAGTGAGAGGCCCGTGTACCGCAAAAAAATAATAATAAAAAAATAAAATACAAAAAAAATAAATATAATCATCTAGTATGTATTCCTGATTGTTTGACTTATTTTGCTTAATATTTGTATGTCAGTTTCGTCCATGTTGTTGCTTGTAGCAATAGTTCATTCTTGTTGCTGAATAAGATTACATTGTATGAATAAACTACAATTTATCCATTCTACAACTGATGGATATAGAGTTGTTTCTGTATTTGGCTGTCAGGAATAGTGCTGCTATGAGCATTTTATATTTATCTTCATGAGCACATATACACGTTCCCTTTAAGTTTTATACCTCAACATACGCCATATTTATCTTTTCCAAGGGCAAAACTTCCATTTACTTTGCAAGAAATGGAAGATAAAACAGCTTTAAGACAGATATGAATATGGCCTCTTATAATTATGTTGTTGAAACTATTTTATTTCAAATATTAGTGTTTTTCTTAAATTTTTTGATAATTCCACTTATGTATCCTTTAACAGTCCGGTATTAGGCAGTTTACCCATCAACTTAATATGCTTTAATTTTCCCCAGAGATCATAGGTTGGGTTATTTTGAGGAGAGGGGAAATCTTTTTTATATTCAGGGATTTTTAAAACTACTGTGGACCTTAATATGTAATTCTGAGTCTTAAGTCCAAAAACTGTTGTTTCTTTTTGCTACTGCCATAATTTTGTTTGTCCTTTTTTGTTTGGAACCCTGTTTCTTACTACTTTTTTAAACTTATCCTTTTAACTCCTGTGAAAATATTTTGCTATTGTTTGGTCAGTTTCATTTTATTTCTTGTTTTTCTGCATATATTGATTATCCTTTGTTATCTTACATTCAGCTTATTTATAAATTACAAAACTTTCACAGAAAAATTGGGGCACATTTTGCTCTCAGGGCTGTTTTTTTAGTCCTTGTCTACATCTCTTCGTTCCTTTCATATAGGAAGGTGTAAAAGTGCCTTTGCCAGCATCATCGATAAGTTCTTCCTGAAGTGAAAGATTGTGCTGAAGTGCTAGTGATTTATGAGCTTGTATACCCTATGATACAAGTATTCCCTGAGATTGACAGATGGGCTCTGTTCTTAAAGAACTACTTGCTTGAAACTGATGATACAGTAGCCTCAGATACCAAAGGAGTAAGATTTCATTATTTCATGTCTGCTCTTTCAGCACTTAACAGTCCAGTGTTAGTACTAACAGTTGTTCTTTCTTGTCTACAACAAGCAGTGTGGAGAAGACTGTCACCTTCCTTTACATTTTTTTTTATCATTTTTAATTTTTTAATTTTTTATTTTTTTATCATTATTTTTAACCATAGCCATAGTCAGTAAATGTTGCTTGTTAAGTTTGGGAGGGATAAAGGAGCCTGAGCTTTTTCAAAGTGGCTTATTCTTTTTTCTGCAGTTGTTTCTTAATCTCATTTCTAAATTAGGAGATTTTAAATAAGCTGACTTTTGAGATGGTCTGAAACTCTTTCTGTATCATTTGAGTTACCAGTATAAATAAGTGAGGTCTGAATTTGGGTATTACTCTACAGATATATTTCTTGCCTTGATGGAACTTAAAGTTGAGCTAGAGACTGAATATAAATAACATCTGAGATCAAGATGACTTGAAATAAGCGTGTTGGTATTATTTTCATTGTCTTCTGGTACATATTTTTTAAGAATGAATATGTGTGTGTGTGTGTAGGTGTATGTATCTGGAGTTTCATTTATAACCTTATCTTTAGACTGTTTGCCGAGACCATACTCTCTTAGAGAGTTTTCAGTTAAATGCTATTAAGATGAAGTTTTGTTATGACTCCCTACTCTTCGGTTTATGTTTTACCCTTTAATCATTCGTTGAATTACCTTTGTGCCACACTTAGAAAGTTGTTGCAGCTCAAACATTAAGCCAAGTTATAGCGTTTCTACGTAACTGAGAAAGAAACACGTGCCTAGTGAAGGAAATTACCCAGAGTTGGGGTCATTCATCTTGTTTTCATAGTATTTGCCCTTCTTCATTACATTCATTGTTTCGCCCGTATATGCAGAAACTGAGAGTAGGTTAAAGTTAGATTATGTTGCTAGAATTTAAGCTCAACTGCAGAAATAAAACAACACTTTCGGGCTCTTCATAGCATCTGTAATCCCACATACCTAGTAGTCGTAACTCTCAGGATGCCTTCATAGATTTTTCTGATTCTGTCTTAGTATCTCTGTTGCCACATCTCATGGGGAACCTGTTCTCTATTTCTGAATTACTTGGTTTGAGAACCTCTTAGCTGAAGTCTTTAAAACTGAAAAACTGAGCTGGGAGATCTGGATGTAGTGAACTTGTCCAGGGTCTGTAAAGTTTACATACCAATCATAGACATACTTTGATAACACACACATACACACAGTGAAACTGGGAATAGGCACTCTTGATATTGTGAAGTGTCTAAAATTTTTTGGTAAAATGTTAACAGTAGTGTCTTAGGATGGTGGAGGTGAGATGATTTTTTTAATTCTTTCTATAATTCTTTGTTTTTCGAAGACTGTATATGGAATCTGGAAGGAGGGAGGTTTGTATTTATTTTAAAGAATTTAATAGTTCTGATTGTGATGTGAACTCATTCTGCTTGGTTTGATGACATAGTCCCCACGTGGGTCATTTTAAATATGAATAAAAGCTTAAAACTCTACATTTTTCAATGCTGTAAGTGTGTTTTAAGTACTTATTAATTTATGGACATTTTGGGGTTTTGTATTTATTATAACTTTAGGATAGTAATTGGCTAATATCATATATAGGAAATGAGGATAACTGATGATCAGGAATTCAGAATTAAAAACAAAATTTGATATTTGGAACTTTGAGCCAGTGATACTGTCTTCCCAGGATAAGTTTCTGACTGTAGATTATGGTAGTAAATACATACAAATAATATTTTAATTACATGCCTGGCTGAATGATGGAAGATGGAAATTAAGTGTGCAAATGAACTGGATAGTTAGGGGAAAAAAGATTTATTATTGTTCACAACAGATGGCTACTTCCTCTGTACCCTGGTGGTGTGGATTCATGTCTATTTGATAATTTTATACAGGGGGACTATTTTTTTTTCATAAAACTGGTGTTAGCTCTGAAGAAATTAATGGCTATCAGTTTATTAAGTTCAAACAGGGATTGCTAAGGGAAATTGTTTCATCGTTATCAGTTTTTTAAAAAGCCACATTCCTCCCCTTCTAAGATATTATATTCTAAGAAGTTTTGGACTGTGGGATCTAATGTGTTTGGGAATAAATAAGAACCTGGCAATGTCGTTCAAAAAATACGGGCCTTTGAAGTTAACTTTAGTAATTAGATTGGGAATTAACTTATCTCACACTCACCTGACTAGTCTTCTGATTATCTCTATAAACCCAAACCAGGAGAAAACAAGCATTTTCCTCTTACAAAATACACTAAAACTTTCATTGAATGAGGTGAACTGTTTGGCTTTTTTTTTTTTTTTTTTTTTAAGTAGGGGCTATTAATATGGTTTAGGGCAAATCAGTCATTAAATGTAGATTCTAGATAGTGATCAACATAGTTTTATGAAGAGCTGATTACAGATATATTTAAAGTGTTTTTCTGAAGTAGTGACTTGGTAGCTGAAGAGGGGACAGGAACAACAGAGCCAGGTTTAAATAAAACACTTTATTCTTTTATGAAGCAGTCATACTGATGTTGTGACAGTTGGGGGAACTTTAAGTTGTATTATATGGAAGCTACAACTTGTAAAAATAGTGCTAGACATTTGCAAATAGATATTTACTAAATGGTTGTTTCTTTTTCCCTTCACCTTCCTTTCCTGGACTCAAATTTGTTCACATAATCACTGATTTAAATGACCAAGCATATTAACTTCATTGATAATCGTTTTAAATGTGATGAGGTTGAGTACTTGAAAAACCAAAAATAGAAATCAAATTACTTTGAATAGTCTGTTAAGAAAAAATGAACAAACAAATGTGCTTTAATCTTTGTAGAAATAACCAAAAAATGAGCAGTAGCTTAGAAATGTTGAGCCAGAAGTAGCTATAGCAGAAAGTGATTTGGTCTGTAGTTGAATGAATCATCCTAAAGTGTGTGTGTGCATGTAAACACAGGAAGTTGTATCGTAGTGATGTTGGAATGGTTGAAAAAAAGATATGTCTATTAGAAAAACTTGTGTTATTCTAAAGAGTAATAAGCTAAAGGGCAAATTAAGAACTTTCAGGGAAAGTAAAAAAACAGTCACTTTTAAAATTGCATCAAAAATATTAGGAATAAACCTGATCAAGGAGGTGAAAAACTATGCTGAGAACTATGTAACATTGATAAAGGAATTGAAAATGATTCAAAGAAATGGAAAGATATCTCATACTCTCCAATTGGAAGAATCAATTTTGTTAAAATGGCCCTACTTCCCAAAGCAGCCTACAGATTTAATGTGATCCTTATCAAATTACCCATGACCTTTTTCACAGAACTAGAACAAATAATCCTAAAATTTATATGGAACTGTAAAGGGACCCAGAATTGCCAAAGCAATTCTGAGGAAAAAGAACAAAGCTGGAGGCATAACTCTCCCAAACATCAGACGATACTACAAAGCTAAAGTAATCAAAACAGAGTGGTATTGGCACAAAAACAGACATATGGATCAATGGAACAGAATAGAGAGCCCAGAAATAAACCCACATACCTACAGTCAATCTTCAACAAAGGGGGCAAGAATATACAATGGAGAAAAGACAGTCTGTTCAGAAAGTGATGTTGGGAAAACTGGACAGCTGCATGTAAATCAGTGAAGTTAGAACACTCCCTCATATCATACACAAAAATAAACTCAAAATGGCTTAAAGACTTAAATATAAGGCGTGGTGCCATAAAACTCCTAGAAGAGGACATAGGCAAACATTCTCTGACATAAATTGTACCAGTGTTTTCTTAGGTCAGTCTCCCAAGGGGATAGAAATAAAAGCAAAAATAAATAAATGGGACCTAATCAAACTTAGAAGCTTTTGCACAGCCAAAGAAACCATAAAACGAAAAGACAGCCTACAGACTGGGAGAAAATATTTGCAAATGACCCACAGGGCTTAATTTCCGAAATACACAAACAGCTCATAAAACTCAGTAACAAAAAAAAAACAAGCCAGTCAGAAAATGGGGAGAAGACGTAAATAGGCATTTCTCCAAAGAAGACATACAGATGGCCAACAGGCACTTGAAAAGGTGCTCAACATCACTAATTATTAGAGAAATACAAATCAGAACTACAATGAAGTACCACCTCACACCGGTCAGAATGGCCATCATTTAAAAGTCTACAAATAACAAAAGCTGGAGAGGATGTGGAGAAAAGGGAACCCTCCTACACTGTTGGTGGGAATGTAAATTGGTGCAGCCACTATGGAAAACAGTACGGAAGTTCCTTAAAAAACTAAAAATAGAGTTGCCATATGATTCAGTAATCCCACTTATGGGCATATATCCAGAGGAAACTCTAATTGGAAAAGATACATGCACCCCAATGTTCATAGCAGCACTATTCTCAATAGCTAAGACCTGGAAGCCACCTAAATGCCCATCAGCAGATGAACAAATAAAGATGTGGCATGTATACACAATGGAATACTATTCAGACAAAAAAGAATGAAATAATGTCATTTGCAGCAACATGGATGGACCTAGAGATTATCATACTAAGTGAAGTAAGAGAGAAAGATAAATATCCTATGTTATCACTTATATGTGGAATCTGAAGTATGACACAAATGAGCTTATTTACAAAACAGAAACAGACTCACAGACATAGAAAACAACTTTATGGGTACCAAGGGGGAAAGACGGTGGGAAGGGATAAATAAGGAGTTTAGGTTTAGCAGATACAAACTACTATATATAAAATACACAAACAGCAAGGTCCTACTGTAGAGCACAGGGAACTATATTCAATATCCTGTTATAAACCATAATAGAAAAGAATATGAAAAAGAATATATATATGTATAACTGAATCACTTTGCTGTACACCAGAAACTAGCACAACATTGTAAATCAACTATACTTCAGTTAAAAGAAAAAGAATTACTTTCACATGGTTGAAAATAAGTCTTAAAAGAAAAATGTTGCTCAGTTATTTTTCTATATTTTCAGAAGATGGCTAGAGAAAATGAATTTAAATTAGATTGATGATCTATACTGGTGGAAATAACATCTCACTAAAGACTATGTACTTTTCTTTGGTGGTAGCTATTATTATTAGATATTTAAATTATCTTAGAGATAATAAATTAGAAATTATAGAATGTTGGAAATAGAACCATAGTGCCAATTCTTGAGGTTTATTCACTTGCTCAGGTTAGAATTAGAACACAGGTTTCGTTACTCCCAATCAATGATGATGGTGTTATCTGTTTTTTTTAATATGGATTTATTATTTATATATGTTTTGGCTGCATTGGGTCTTTGATGCTGCGTGTGGGCTTTCTCTAGTCGTGGTGAGCAGGGGCTACTCTTTTTTTGTGGTGGGCAGGCTTCTCATTGTGGTGGCTTTTCTTGTGGAGCACAGGCTCTAGGGTGCAGGCTTCAGCAGTTGTGGCACATGGGCTCAGTAGTTGTGGCACACGGGCTCAGTAGTTGTGGCGCACGGACTTAGTTGCTCTGCGGCATGTGGGACCTTCCAATACCAGGGCTCGAACCTGAGTCCACTGCATTGGCAGGTGGATTCTTAACCGCTGCACCACCAGGGAAGTCCCGGTGTTATCTGTTCTCTTTCTGGAGTTTCATTATCATTTTGTTCATTTTTCAGTCTAGTGATTTGTTAAACCTGTTGATCTGATAAACTTCTCTGTAATTCCTTAGTTGAACTAAACAAAATTAATTTTTTTTAGAATACTTCTCTTAGTAACTTAAAAAGAATAGGCAAGTAAGATTTTAGTTTGTTTTTTATTGGTTGACTTAATTTTTTTGTTGTTGTTTTGTTTTGGCTGTGACTGGTTGGAATAAATATTGATATTATTCAGTGTAAGGTAAACCATATTTGACAATAGATTAATATGTTGAATCCCAGTGTAACTGATTTCAGATGTGTAAAAACTGGTTAATGCTTTTGAAGAGGTAAAGCTTTTTTTTTTTTTTTTCACTACGAATTCAAGTGTCCATTTATGATACTGGTGGTAGTTCAGTCAATAAGGAAGTGATTTACTGTTCACTAAATAGTATTGAGACCATTGATTATTCATTTGGAAAAACACTCAGTTAATTTCCTACTTTGTACAATAACAAGAAAAACATTCCAAATGATTAAGGAGCTGAAAAAAAAATTTTTTTGTAGTAAAAACATGTAGCGTGAGATCTACTCTTCTAACAAATTTTTAAGCATACAATACAGTATTGTTAACTATAGGCAAGATGTTGTACATCAGATCTCGAGAACTTATTTATCTTTCATAACTGAAATTCTATACGCATTGAATAGCAACTCTTCATTTCCCCTTCCCCCAGCCCTTGGCAGCCACGATTCTACTCTCTGCTTCTGTGAGTTTGACTATTTTAGGTACTTCATATAAGTGGAATCATATAGTATTTGTTCTTCTGTAACAGGCTTATTTCACTTAGGATAATGTTCTCCTAGTAAGAGCTCAGTGTTTTTTAAAAATCTGAGAAGAAAGTACTTTTTTCCTAAGCAAGGCCAAAAAAAATCCAAAAGTCATTAAAGAAACATCAGGAAATTGACTGTGCAAAATAAATTGAAAGATCTATGCAAGAAAGGTGAAAAAACAAAGTTAAGGCAAACGAAAGACTGGAAGAAAAAAATTTACACCTATCCAACATACAAACAATTAATATATATGAGTCTTTATGAAAAAAGATTTAGAGATAAAATATAACTTATTAAGCTGAATCCTCTTTTAAAAACTATCTGCCGTCCCATTCCCCTCCACACTCTGACCCTTCTCAGAAATAACCAGTCATGAATTTGATAACCTGTTCATTCCTTTTTAAAAATATTTTTACATGTATGTGTGCATCTCTAAACATTCATGGTTATGGTTGTTGCTGTGGAAAGTAAGAGCTTGCCTTCGAGATGTTTATGGCTCAGTGGATAAACGGAAATATGAAATATTCTCTCAAAAGACATTTAATGTGTGCCAAGTGAGTGGTATAAATCATGAGTGTAGAAACTTTTAAATGGTTGCTAAATGAATTAATGAATACAGAAGTGTATGAAACTTAAAGAAGTCAGTTCTTTTCTCTTCCTCTATCCTACTCACCAGAGGTAACTGTTAATTGTGTTTGTGTTTACTTTTGAGTTTGTTTAATGCATGTGTATATAAATACACATACTTTTAAAAAAAAATAGATTTATTTATTTATTTGGCTGCATTGGGTCTTTGTTACTGTGTGCAGGTTTTCTCTGCGGCAAGCGGGGGCTACTCTTTGTTGCGTTACGCGGGCTTCTCATTGCACTGGTTTCTCTTGTTGCGGAGCATGGGCTCTAGGCGCAGGCTTCAGTAGTTGTGGCACGTGGGCTCAGTAGTTGTGGTTCACGGGCTCTAGAGCACAGGCTCAGTAGTTGTGGCGCACAGGCTTACTTGCTCCACGGCATGTGGGATCTTCCCGGACCAGGGCTCGAACCCGGAACCCCTGCATTGGCAGGCAGATTCTCAACCACTGTGCCACCAGGGGAGCCCCACATACTTTTTTCATTAAAAAGAAACCACACTGTATGTGTTAATTTGTAAATTTTTCTTTTTACTTAAATATATCTTGAGCTTTTATTTTTTTTAATAACAATATAAAAAGTTACCTCATTCTTTTTTAGTTGAATAGTCCATTATGTGAATGTACCACAATTTATATTAAATGTACCTCTATTGATTAATATTTAGGTACTTTTTTTGCTATTATAGGATTTCAGTGTTGTACAAATGTCTTTATAAGTTTATGTTACAATTTCAGTAGTTTCATAAAAGTGAGTTACTGAGTCAAAAGAATATTTGCATTTTTTCTTCCAGTTTTATTGAGATATAATTGACATGCAGCACTATATACATTTAAGGTGTATAGCATAATGATTTGACTTATATACACCATGGAATGATTACCACGGTAAGTTTAGTGAACATCTGTCATCTCATACAGTTACAAAATTAAAGAAATAGAAAAAAATGTTTTTCCTTGTGATGAGAACCCTTAGGATTTACTTTGTTAACTTTGATATATAACATACAGCAGTGTTAATTATATTTATCATGTTGAATGTTACATCCCTGGTACATATAAGTTTGTATCTTTTGACCACCTTCATCCAGTTCCCCCTTCCCGACCCCCCCCACCTCTAATAACCACAAATCTGATCTCTTTTTCTATGAGTTTGTTTGTTTGTTGAAATATAATAGACCTGCAACACTTTGCTAGTTCCTGGTACCGAATTTGTTTAAAAAAAGTAATCCCACCGTTAAGGAAACTAATCTGAGGGTTAAAATGGTTTGGAAAGACTTCTCAGAGAAAGTGGATACTTTAACTAGATCATGAAGAACAAGTATGTCACAGAGGAAAGGGAAAAAATAACATTCTTAGTAAGAGGAAATGGGCTGGACAAAGGGCTTGGAAGAGTTACCGGGACAGAGGTTTTTTACTCTGTCCTCATACTCTGTTCATCTCTTAGTTTACTTTATGTTGGTGTTTCTTTTCCAATAAGGAAATTAAAGTGGAGGTAGCCACTCTACTGTCTTCAAGGCTTTACTCTACCACCTGTGGGTTAATCTAAATCCTATAGCCCAGAATTCAGTCTTTAACACTTTGGCTGCCTATTTTTCTATGATCTTCTCTTGACAGACTCATCTACATACTGTTCTTGAATGAACCATACACATTGCTAATCTGTATGTATACATACACATACACACACACTGTTAGAAAATTTTGAACTCAGTGGTTGTTTGACTTATGTATTTGATCACTTCCTTTTTACCCCCATGCCTTCTTGGTAGTTACTTATATCCCAATGTCAGGTGCTTACTGTCATTTACAATTGTTGGTAGGGCCATTTATGCTTAATGTGTGAAGGATTATTGGTAAAGATTTGATAATATTTTATGTGGTAAGCTCATTTTATCTCGTTCCATGCACTGAATGTTTTGTTTATAATACTGTTTGGCAACAGAGTTTCTGAAAACTCACCAGAAGGTATTTTCCTTATTAATAGATATCTAATATCAGTGAAAGGACTTGTAATACACAATAGAAATTATGTAGAATTTATATATTAAGCATAACAAGAAGAAAATGTTTTTGAAAGCACTTAAGTAGCAATTAGCTATCTTGATATCCATGGGAAAACAACATAAGGAATTTTTATAATAATAATCATTATAATTACTATTTAGTAGTTATAATATTAATAGCCATCAGTTATTGATCACTTTATTCCAAGTAGAATCCATGACTTTCTGATTAAACAGCCTGAATAAAGTTTGAATTACTATATTATGCTATTATCAGTAATCATTATCTCCCATGTATCACTTTTTGTTAATATATAAATTTACTTATTTTATTTTTGGCTGTATTGGGTCTTCCTTGCTGCAAGCAGGCTTTCTCCAGTTGCAGAGAGCAGGCTTCTCACTGCGGTGGCTTCTCTTGTTGCAGAGCATGGGCTCTAGGTGTGCAGGCTTCAGTAGTTGTGGCTCGCAGGCTCTAGAGCGCAGGCTCAGTAGTTGTAGCGCACAGGCTTAGTTGCTCCGCAGCATGTGGGATCTTCCCAGACTGGGCTCGAACCCGTGTCCCCTGAATCGGCAGGCGGATTCTTAACTACTGTGCCACCAGGGAAGCCCCTCCCATGTATCACTTTTTAAAAACACATATTTCTAGGAAATATTTGTTACATGAAAATGATCACTTGCACTGCAGTTACCTGCTTTTAGAAAGCAGGGAGTAATGACTAATCAATTATGCATTTCCCAAGAAAACTTTGAAAATTCAGACAAGCATAATGAGAAATTGAAAGTTAGCAACAATGAAACAGACTAGAGAAAAAACTTACACATTTCTTTTCATTTGCTATAAATATAATACATAGAAATACATGTAGCATTATATATTTTCATTGGAATAATACTGTATATAATTTTGTATTTTCCCTTATTATTCAACATATCATTATTTTCCCACTATAAATATGTATGCATGTATGTATATATTCTTTAATGGCTGCATGCTGTATTTTATGTATACTTGAATTTATTTGGTCATTCCTCTACTGTTAGGCAGGTTCCTTCTAATTTTTTTCTATTATAAGTTACACTGTAAGGAGAAATCATCAGGATCGGCCCTATGAGTTCCAGCATTGAGATTCCCCACCTTTCCAAAGACAACAGTGATAGATTAAACATGCACACATAGTTAATAGTCAGACTTCTGGCATGATTATAGCTGCATAATTCTACATCTTTCCCCTCTAGAAGTCATAAAAATTAAGAATAAGAAGGAGAGGGCTTCCCTGGTGGCGCAGTGGTTGAGAGTCCACCTGCAGATTCAGGGGACGTGGGTTCGTGCCCCGGTCCGGGAAGATTCCACATGCCGCGGAGCCTGCGCGTCCGGAGCCTGTGCGCCACAACGGGAGAGGCCACAACAGTGAGAGGCTGGCGTACTGCAAAAAAAAAAAAAAAAGAATAAGAAGGAGAAAATAAGAAAAATACTTCGACTTTCATTTTCAGTGAACTGAAAGATATAAAATGTAGACTCCAAATTATGTTTAAAGGCTATCAAAAGTATCTTGAGAAGGAGCAGAAGGTGTGAGCTTAAATATATTTATTGAAGTTTAGGGTTCACCTTGAAGTTCAAAAGCTAAATCTCTTGTTTGTGATGACAGGGTTGGTGACAGAAATACCTGGTTTGATTCAGAAAAGAAGAAAAGGTAGAGCTACATTTACACAGAGCAGTATGTACAGGAACCAACTTTTCTCCCTATTCTCTCTAGCATGAAAGGAGGAGAGAGTCTTTGGACTGTGACGTCTGTCCTTCACTCCACACCCCCTCTCCCCATCCTTATTCCTGGAAGCTATGTAAACAGCTGGTTAAGGAAAAATCCAATTTATTTTTTGATGACAAATACAAAAGAGGCTGACATGGCAGCAGAACTTCCAAAGAACAAAGGACCCTGATTAGAAAAATATTGCTACAGAGCACATGAAAATTGTGGCCCACCATTTAACCATACTTTTCTAGAGTTGGAAAAACGTTTAAAAATTCTTCTACAAAAAAAAGAACACAAGAAATGCAGGAACTCAGGGAAAAAAGACAAGGAAGGCAACAGGAGGTGATTAAATGTGAGATAAATTTTCAGAAAATGACAGAAAAGACAATAGATCCAACACACTTAAAATTAAAACTCCTATATAAGAAAACCAAAACAGTGCAATAGAACAAATTTTTATACGTACAGTTAAAACCTAGCTGAACTGAAATGTACCTATTGAAAGGGCACCTGTGCCAGGGAAAACTGACCAGAATGGTCATAAAGATAAAGATTCCTTTGGACAGCCAACTACCCTCCTCATCCCCCCTACAAAGTTCTTTACAAGGGTTTGATGTTAGGCTGGCCTCAGATTTCTGTACAACATTCAATACCAGAAGATGGTAGAGCAACGTTTACAAGATAAGGAAGCAGAGTGAGAGCCAAAGATTTCATATCCAGTTATGCCATTCATCAAGTGTGAAAGGTATAAACAGAACTCAGGGAATACTGTATATACATGAGCCCTTCTTGAGGTAACTGTTAAAGTATAAACTTCAGCCAGCCGAGAGACATCTGATGAAAGGATTGGTTGTAACCATTGGAAAAAAAAAAAAAATATATATATATATATATATATAAAATAACCCTAAAGCCTAAAACAAATGTGGAGATTATGATGACAAATCATAATGTTATATACCTTGATGATGTAGAAATGATAAAAACTAATAAAATTTGAGAGAAGGAAGTTTATAGATTACCTCATTGTAATTACTGGTAGTCAAAACAGTATTTAAAGATCATAAATCAAGTAGAAGTATAAACATGTTTAACACTTCAAAGGAAATGCTAAAGATAATACTATTGATTGAATTAGGTAAGGGGAGGAAGAGGAAACATGTTTAACATTGTTCTTATTAAGGGACTAATAGGTATTACCTTAAAAATATAAAAATCTAGTGGAATTCTAATTCATAATATGAAAGTTAACCCTTAGAACAAAAATAAAACCTTACTAAATATTGAAAGAACTACAAACCTATCAAAAAGAAAACATCATCTGTTGAAAGGATATTCATATACAGCCACACATGTAAGAAAACATGGCAGTACTAAGACCAAGCATATCTTTTATATAAAAAAAATATAAATAGGCTTAACTCACCTTAAAAAGAAGATTTTCCGATTGAATTTGAGGCAAAACGAATTCTGTAGCTTATACAAAGTATATACTTACAAGAAAATGATTGTAAAGGTTAACATTTTAAAAGATGGAGGTTCCTTAAAAGACTAAAACTAGAACTACTGTATGACCCAGCAATCCCACTACTGGGCATATACCCAGAGAAAACCATAATTCAAAAAGATACATGCAGGGACTTCCCTGGTGGCGCAGTGGTTGAGAATCTGCCTGCCAGTGCAGGGGACACGGGCTCGAGCCCTGGTCTGGGAAGATCCCACATGCCGCGGAGCAACTAGGCCCATGAGCCACAACTACTGAGCCTGCGCGTCTGGAGCCTGTGCTCCACAACAAGAGAGGCCACGATAGTGAGAGGCCTGCGCACCGCCATGAAGAGTGGCCCCCACTTGCCGCAACTAGAGAAAGCCCTCCCACAGAAACGAAGACCCAACACAGCCAAAAATAAATAAATAAACAAAATTAAAAGAAAAAAAGATACATGCAGGGACTTCCCTGCTGGCGCAGTGGCTAAGAATCCGCCTGCCAATGCAGGGGACACGGGTTTGAGCCCTGGTCCAGGAAGATCTCACATGCCGTAGGGCAGCTAAGCCCATGTGCCACAACTACTGAGCCTGTGCTGTAAAGCCCACAAACTTCAACTACTGAGCCCATGTACCACAACTAATGAAGCCCACACACCTAAAGCCCGTGCTCCGCAACAAGAGAAGCCACCACAGTGAGAAGCCCAAGCACTGCAACAAAGAGTAGCCCCCGCTCGCTGCAACTAGAGAAAGCCTGTGCAGTAACAAAGACCCAGTGCAGCCAAAAATAAAATTCATTAGTTAATTTTTTTAAATTCCCTTTATTTAAAAAAAAAAAAGTTACATGCACCCCAGTGTTCATAGCAGTACTATTTACAATAGACAGGATGTGGAAGCAACATAAATGTCCATCAACAGAGGAATGGGTAAAGAAGATGTGGTACATATATACAATGGCATATTACTCGGCCATAAAAAGGAATGAAATTGGGTCATTTGTAGGGGTGTGGATGGACCTAGAGACTATCATACAGAGTGAAGTTAAGTCAGAAAGAGAAAAACAAATATTGTATTAACGCATGTATGTGAAATCTAGAAAAATGGTATAGATGATCCTATTTGCAAAGCAGAAATAGAGACACAGACGTAGAGAAGAAATGTATGGATACCAAGGGGGATGGGGTGTGGGAGGAATTGGGAGATTGGGATTGACACAGATACACTATTGAGTATAAAATGGATAACTAATGAGAACATACTGTATAGCACAGGAAATTCTACTTAATGCACTGTCGTGACCTGAATGGGAAGGAAGTCCAAAAGGGAGGGGATATACATATATGTATGGCTGATTCATTTTGCTGTACAGTAGAAACTAACACAACATTGTAAAGCAACTATACTCCGATAAAAATTAATTTAAAAAATAAAAGATGGCGAAGTGAAAGGAATTTAGGGGCGTCATGATCTTAATATACAAGGTGGAGTTCATACTAAAAAGCAATAAGTAAAGAGTATGAATTCTTAAACAGTGCAGTGAAAGTTTAATAGTTGTAAATATCTGTATATCAACTAAAATAGCAACCTAGGTTAAGCAGAAATTATAGAAAATATGAGGAAAAGTGGAAACATGTCAGTAGTAGGAAATATTTAATTGAAAGACACAAAACAAACCTTGAAAAAATAAAAAGACATGTTTTCTGGATAGGAAGAATAACATAGTAACAATTCCCACTGAGGTAATTTATAAATTAATTTTTTAAACTAGACGTGCTGATTCCAAAGTTAGCAAGGAAAAATAAGCAAGAATAGCCAGGAGAGCTGAAAAAATAAAGAGAACTGAGGGAGAACTCACCTTTCCAGAAATTAAGATATAAAGGTAAAATACACAAAACAGGCACAGTACCAGCCAACAAACACACATGGATCAGTGGAACAGGATAGGAAGTCCAGGTAAGAATATCATAAAGGTGACATCTCAAATCTGTGGGAAAGATAAACTGTTCAGTTAACTGGGGACAGCTGGATAGTCATATGAAAGAACTTGGATCTGTATTTCACACATATACCAAATGGATCAATGAAAAATAAAGCCATGAAAGTAATAGAAGAAAAGATTAAAGAAGTCTTTTTATAATTTTGGTGTGGGGAAGACTTTAAATTGAATCCAGAATTCATAAAATAATGGATAATTTTTACTGCATTAAAAGCAGTCTCTGAATGGATAAAGAAAAATGTGATATATACATACAATGAAATACTGTTCAGCCTTAAAAAAAAAAAAAAAGAAAGAAAGGAAATCCTGTCATATGCTACAACATGGATAAACCTTGAGGAGATTATGCTAGATGAAATAAACCAGTCACAAATACTGCATAAGTCTACTTATATGAGGTATCTTAAACTAGTCAAACTCAGAATGGTGGTTGCCAGAATGGGGGCTAAGGGGAGCGGGAAAGGAGGAGTTGTTCAGTGGTTATAGAGTTTCAGTATTGCAAGATGAAAAAGTTCTAGAGATCCGTTGCACAACAAGATCCATATAGTTAACACAATTATACTGTACACTTAAAAAATGATTAAGATGTTAAGTTTTAAGTTGTGTGTCTTCTTTACCACAATTTTAAAAACACTCTGAATGCCAAAAAACATCATAATACGACAATCAGAATACAGATTAATAACTAGCAAAACTTACCTGCAATTCATATCACAAAGGGTGGTCTTCCTTATATATAAACCCTGCAAACTCAATTTTTTAAAATTAATTTATTTATTTTTGGCTGTGTTGGGTCTTAGTTGCTGCGTGGGCTTTCTCTAGTTGTGTCGAGCGGGGGCTACTCTTCATTGCGGTGTGCGGGCTTCTCATTGCAGTGGCTTCCCTTGTTGCTGAGAACAGGCTGTAGGCACACGGGCTTCAGTAGTTGTGGTTCTCAGGCTCTAGAGCACAGGCTCAGTAGTTGTGGTGCACGGGCTTAGTTGCTCCGCGGCATGTGGGATCTTCCTGGACAAGGGCTCGAACCCGTGTCCCCTGCATTGGCAGGCGGATTCTTAACCACTGGACCACCAGGGAAGCCTGCAAACTCAATTTTAAAAGCTCCTGCAACCTCATAAAAAGTGGGCAAAGATGTGAATAGATAATTGACAGAAAATTAAATGCAAATAGCTTGTAAGCATATGAGAAGTTGTTAACCTCAAAGTAAGAGAAAGGAAAATGATATTGTTCACCTATTAGGCAAAAACCTAAAAGTTGGATAATATACTCATGGTGCTTTCTCATACATGGCTATTGAGGATACAATTGAGATACCCCCTGTGGAATTCAGTTAGGCAGTGCCTCTCAGAATGAAAATATATTGGTGCTTAATAACAAAATAAAAATTAGCCTCTTTGGACTTAAAAGAATTTAAAAAATGTGTTAAGTAGGGACTAAATATGTGGGTCTACCTGAATCTGATTTAGAAGCAGGCTGATGCTCTGAAAGTTCATTTTTTTCAGGATAGAGACCAAAACTATACTGGTGGACAGATTGGATAAGGGAGGTACAGTACTTGTTTGTTCACTACTCAAGGAACTAGGGGGCTGAGTCAAGAAAGAGTTGAAAAGGGCTGTGTGAACACTGCTGAGGGATAGGGCTTATGTAAATTGCACATCCACAGTGGTAGAAGGAAACAATGAAACCTCCTAGATAAGATTTGAGCTAGCCTGCCCATGATGTAGTGACTGCATCTCCAGGAAGAGCCATCTGTAGCAGTTACAAACCTCATTGTGGGGTGGGAGGCTTGAGTGAGAGGTGGCGGCAAATGAAAAGCTGTTAAGGTGAGGTAAGCACATAAACATATCCCACACCCCCCCACCACTACTACTCACACGTGCAACTTTGACTTGTGATAGACCTGCAAACAAAAATTCAAAAACACACAAGAAAAGCTAACCCTAAAAAAACAAAACAGGTCAACATCTTTACTGAAAAGAAAAGAAAATACTCTTTGTATACTGATAGAGAATTATCTTCAAGATTTGTTTGCTTAGTGGGAAAAAAGAAAATCATAGTACAGTGTTTATAGTATGTTTCCTTTTGTGCTGGAGTAGGGGAATAGTTGATATTGTCTTTCAAGTAAATCCTTAGTCTGTGAAGAACAGTCTTAAAATAACTAAATATATTTAAGGTCATCAGGGAGATAAAGGAATGAGTAATACCCATAAAAGAAAACCAAAATTAAATACATACAAATTAACAAATAGATATAAAAAGAGAACGCTATAGAAATCATTTAACTAAACTCAGTAGATAAGATGTATTATACTGAATACAATCAATAAAATAATTAGTGCTTTGGAACATAATCACATAATCTTGGAACGTAAGAATTCACCCAGAAGGTAGCAAAATGAAAAATTTTTTTAAATTAAGAGGACTGGGCTTCCCTGGTGGTGCAGTGGTTGAGAGTCCGCCTGCCAATGCAGGGGACGCGGGTTCGTGCCCTGGTCCGGGAGGATCCCACGTGCCGCGGAGCAGCTGGGCCCGTGAGCCATGGCCGCTGAGCCTGCGCGTCCAGAGCCTGTGCTCCGCAACGGGAGAGGCCACAACAGTGAGAGGCCCGCGTACCGCAAAAAAAAAAAATTAAGAGGATTGATAGAAATATTTAAACATCTGTCCAAAAGAAATTTTAGGAGAGATTAGATAAAGTAGTAGAGAAACAATATTTAATGAGACAGTTTTTAGAATTGAAGTAAAACCTAAGTTTCCATATTGAAATTGTACATTAATTAACAATGGCTTAGCAGGATAAATACTCTAAAAAATTTACTTCTAAATGCTCAATAGTGAAATTGCAGAACATAAAAAATAAGGAGTTCTTTAAAATGATGAAAAAAGCCAGGGTACCTGTACCAAAATATCAGTCATACTAATGGTATATTTATCAGAACAATAATTTCCAGAAGAAAATGATACTTTTGGGATACTTTTTCCTCAAAATGTACAGGGAATATAACTGTTAATCTTGACTTCTGTACCCATCTAAAGTATCAGCGAGAATGAGACCCCTAAGAGTTCATCACTTATAAAAACTTGATGCAAGAACTGAAGGATGTAGTTGAGCAGGAAGAATAGTACACTAAAGGGAGGAATTGAATAAAAGAATATGTTGTGAGCAAAGAATTGGTAAAATATGTTAATCAAGTTGAGTATTGATTGTAAATATTTATAATATTTTAAAAAGTAGGACCAAAATACTAGACAATAACAAGAAAGTTGGAAGAAAGGGGATTACATTGAGTCAAGAATGCTACTATTCTTATCTTGTTCACAAGAAGTGAGTACAGAGATACCGACAAACTTTAGGGCATCTTACAAAAATGAATAGCTATTTTTGTGGCTCTGCAGCCAGACTACCCGGATGAAATTCTAGCTTATCCTTCACTGGCTGTATGATATTAAGGTTACTTCACGTTCCTGTGCCTAAATTTTCTCATCTGTAAGTGAAAATGACAGTTAAACTTCCTCATAATGTTGCAGGGAGGGTTAAGTGAAATACATATAAAGCCATTAGAACACTACTTAGTGCATATAAGCACTTAATACATGTTTGCTGCTGCTGCTGCTTTTATTTCTTTTTTAACTTAGGAGTACCCATGAAAAGAAAAGAAATAAAATCCATGGCTTCCAGGCCAGTGGAACTAAAATAAGAGAATGAAGAAAGCTTAACCTTCAGTATACCATCAGGATTACGTGGCCTAATTTTAGTTTTTTATTTTCTTTTTTGAGCAGTTCTAACTACTTATCAGGGTTGGTATTTTATGACTTTTATTCTTTCTTCAAGATCTTCCAAAGAACAGAGAAGTTTTACTTGTTTTTTAAAATATCATTCTGTCTTGCAGTTACCATATGGGTCCATCAGACCCTTTGTATAAATCTAAGGTACATTATGGGATGTCAGGTTATCTTACTGTTCCTGTATCTTGAAATATTTTGCTACTTAATTCTAGGATTTCATCATTACCATTAATTATTTCCTACTGTGCTAAAATAGACTAAAACAATAATAAAGCAAGGATGGTGGAATGTCCTGAATAGAAGATGCAATAGTGAAATAGTCACTTTTCAGGGTTTTTTAAATTACATTGCTCAAGAATTGCATCCTCCTTCAGAAAGGTATAAAAGAAGATGGGAGACATACAGATCAAAAGATAAGTGCAGGGAATTTCCTGGCAGTCCAGTGGTTAGGACTCTGTGCTCTCAATGCTAAGGCCCCAGGTTCAATCCCCGGTCGGGGAACTAAGATCGCACAAGCATGCTTCCCCCGCCCCCCTCCCCCCAAAAAAAGATCAGTGCAGAAAGAGAAATAGCACTCTAGACCTGAGTTGTCCAATATGGTAGCCACTTGCCACATGGCTACCATATTTATACTAAAATTAATAGAATTTAAAATTTAGTTTCTCAGTCACACTAATCATGAAGTGGTTATGTAGAGAGAATGTAACTGTTAGCCTCATTTCACTATGGCTACCATATTGGACTGCAGAGATATAAAATGTTTTCATCATTGCAGAAAGTTCTGTTGGATATCACTTCTCTGAACTCTACTACGGTAGTGAAGTTGATCATATGTGTTAGTGAAATTGATCATGTACATGAAATCTCAGATTATGAGGCTTGAGATGATCATATCCTATATGAAAATATACTTCAAATTATTTCAAACTCAAGAATTGATGAAAACACAATATAGTTCTTTTTTTTTTGGCCACGCCATGCAGCTTACAGGATCTCAGTTCCCTGACCAGGGATTGAACCTGGGCCACGGCAGTGAAAGCCCATAATCCTAAGCACGAGGCCACCAGGGAACCCGACACACAATATATATTTCTGATGAATGCACGGTATATGTCTAAGGACAAAACGAAATAGGGTATTCTCTTCCAGTTAGTCACTCAATAGGAATATTTTGCAGCACAAACATGAACCATTCCCTTTTGCTAAAAAAAAAGGTCCTGTGGTAGTGTTCTTTCATCTCTTATGTTTGTGTGTAAAAAATTACTTAGAACAAAGAGTCTTGTGATGTTTAAATTCTTATTAAAATTTCTAATAAAGTTACTTTTCATTATCCATTAATTCTCCTGTAAATTAGTTGTGAAATGGCCTTAAAAAAATTTTTTTAAAGGAGTCCATTGTACCCAGGTTGAAATGGTATACTGAAGGTTAAAGTGTGAGAAAAGGCAGGAAAGGGGAAGGTGCGAAGTAAAGAAAAAGAATAAATATGATAACCAGAAAAAGTAGAAATATAGTTAATTACAGTTAATGGATGGAATGTATGTGTTTAAGTGTTAATATGTGTTTAAAAACCAATCAAGTAAACTGCTACATACAAGAGATAGATTCAAAGCCAAGGAACATAGATTACAGGTAAAGGGGTGGAAATGTGGTGAATTGAACCCATGGATTATCTTTGTTTCCTCTCAGAACACTGTGATGTTACAGCAAAATTTTTAAAAGACATAAACCTTCAAAAACAGAAAAGGGGAAAAGAGACAAAAGAAATTAACATTTTGGAAACTGAAAAATACATGAATGGGTGTGTAACCAACCTAGCATACCCACTGAAGTTGAAAGTAAGTCTGCAGGAATGGAAGCTATAAGAGACAAGCCAAATCATGCCAGCACCCACTCTTTCCCAAAGACTCAGGAATTAGCAGCAATGGTATCTGTGAAGGCTGAGTGTAGGACAAGGCTGAAACCCAGAGTACTCAGTGCTGGTTTTAAGGTCTTAAAAAGTGCAGTTAGACTTCACCTCCCTTCTTGCATCCTGTACAATTAGATATTTGCCTCTTTATTATCAAGGCAAAAAGCTGTTAATAGGAGAAAATATACCAGATACAGGTGAAAGTGAGGCCATCAAACCTAAAATGGTGATTAAGTGGTAAGTCTGCGTATGCAAAGTTGAAAATCTCTGCTGTAACGCTCTTTGACTCCTTGATTTGTAGCTTTATGCCCTTCAGGGAAGAGATTAGAAGGGTACTCTCTTGGAAAACAATCCTGTCTAAAATTATAGACTTGACCAGTACTGACACTGAAACTTATGTTCCTACTTTATTACTCTGAAGCAGTGGTTCTCAAATATTTTGGTTTGAGGGCTCCCTAAGAACTTTTTAAAATGTGGGTTATAGCTATTTACTATATTATAAATTAAAACAAAATTTTTAGATATTCCTTTAAAAAATGATAAACCCATTATATGTTAACATCATATACGTATGTGAAAAATAACTATTTTCCAAAACAAAAATCATAGTGTAGCAGTTTCACTTTTTTGCAAGTCTGATGTCCAGCTGAATAAAAAATCGGCTGGATTTTAATATCGGCTTCTGCATTTGACCAGATGTGATATTCCATGTCATGTATGTAGCCTCTGCAAAACACTGTGTACTTGTGAGAAAATAAGAGTGGAAAAGGCATATAATGTCTCAGTATTAATAATGAAGATAGTTTTGACCTTAAGACTCCTTGAAAGTCATTGTTTGATGACTCCCAAGAATTCCTAGACCACACTCTGAGAACAACTGCTCTACACTAAACTCACCAGTCATAACCCCACACAGAATTTCTAAACAGCATTTAATGCCTTAGCTCTAATATATGAATGGACAGCTGGAGATTTACCAGACAGTTGAGGAGAACCTGTAACATGAAAGATGGAAGCCAAAGCAGAAAGATGGAAACAAGTGACTTGGAAGAAGCAGCCGTGGCACTGGGAGGAAGAAAACTTGAAAGACAGTTATAGCTTCAGAAGGCTAAAAGAAGCTATTCTTTTTGTGAAACCAGAACTAGAGGTTATAAATAAGGAGCATCATAGAGCAAAAATGAGCTCTAAATTTAAAATATGAGCAGATATGAAATGTGAAAGATATAACTCTAAAGTAATAGAAGGAAATGATGACAGGTTTTGTTTGTAACATAGGAATGGGGAAGGACTTTGTATACAAAACTTAAAAGCACATTCCCGCCCCCCGTCCCCCAGTTTATAAGTCAAAAAGTGGAATGAATTTGTTTACATCAGGATTAAAGAGTTCTGTGTATTGAAGGGACATCATGATAGGATGAGAGAAGATATTTGTAAAATGTAAAACTAACAAGGGATCTAACATCTAGAAAATGCAAGGAACTCCTAAAAATCAAAAGGAAAAAGACAACCACCCTAATATAAAAATACATACAGTTTCTAAAGAGGCAATTTATAGGAGGAACCCCAAAGCTAATAAGACTATAAAGAGGTGCTCAAAGTTAGTTGTCAGAAAGTGTAAATTAAAACAAATGAGTTGTCACTTTATACCTATTAATTTGGACAAAACTAGAAAACTGAATGCATTAGTTATCTATTTCCTCATAACAGTTTATCCCCCCAATTTAGCATCTTAAAACAATATACATTATCTCACAGATGCCAAGGATCAGGAATCTGGTAGCATTGTAGCTGGATGGTTCTAGCTCAGCATCTCTCATGAGGTTGCAGTCAAGCTGTCAGCCCAGGGCACAGTCATTTGAAGGCTTGACTGGGGCTGGAATATTTGCTTCCAGGATGGTTCATTCACACAGCTGTTGGCAGAAAGACTCAGTTTCTTGTTGGTTGTTGGCAGAAGGTCTTAGTTCTCTACTGCATGGGCCTATCCACAGGGCTGCTTGAGTGGATACATAAGACTGCTTGCTCCTAATGACATGGTGTTATGGACTGAATGTTGTGTTCCTGCCCCCCGTCCCCCAGTTTATATGTTGGAAGCTTATATGTTGAAATCTAATCCCCAATGTGATGGTATTTGGCGGTGGGGCCTTTGGGAGATGATTAGCTTACAAGAGTGGAGCCCTCATGATTGGGATTAGAAGAAGAGGCCAGAGAGTTTGCTCACTCTTTTTTCCACCATGTAAGAATACAAAGAGAAGTCAGCCATCTGCAACCCAGAAGAAGGTCCTCACTGGAACACAACTATGCTGACATTATGATCTTGGACTTCCAGCCTACAGAACTGTAAGAAATAAATTTCTTTTGTTGATAAGCCACTCAGTTTATAGTATTTTGTTATATAAGCCTGAGCTAAGATATATGGCATCTGGCTTCCCCCAGAGCAAGTGATCTAAGAGGGAGCAGACAGGAAGCCACTATACCTTTTATGATCTCTTCTCCCAAATTGCATACTATCACTTTTCTGTTCATTAGAGGCAAGTCACTAAGTCCAGCCAATACTTAGGGGGAGAGCAATAAGACTCCACTTATGAAGGGAGACATTTGTGGACGTTCTGAAATTACTACACTGGATAATGCCAAGTGTGTTAATAGGAGTGTAGACTTTTGTAAGAGTTTCCTAGGGGATATGTACACGGATGTTCATTGCAGTACTATTTGTAGCAGCAGGAAGTTGGAGGCAATCTAGGTATCCCATTTACCATCTGAATGTAGATAGGTGAAATTTGTGAATGCACATTGTATTTGTTTCCTAGGACTGCCATAACCAAGTACCAAGTACTACAAACCAGGTGGCTTAAAATAAATTTATTTTCTTACAGTTCTGGAGTTTAGAATTCCCAAATCAAGATGTGAGCAGGATTATGCTCTCTCCATGACTCTGGGTAGAATCCTCCTTACCCATTGCTAGATTATGGTGGTGGCTGTTTATCCTTGGCACCCTTTGTCTTACAGGTATGTCACTCCAATCTTTGCCTCCATTGTCACATGGCATTCTCCCTGTATGTCGGTTTTTGTGTGTGTATTGGAGTATAGTTAATTTACAATGTTGTGTTAGTTCCAGGTGTATAGCAAAGTGATTCAGTTGTACACATATTCTTTCTTTTTAGATTCTTTTCTAATATAGGTTATCACAAAATATTGAGTAGAATTCCTTGTGCTATACAGTAGGTCCTTGTTGGTTATCTGTCTTACATATAGTAGTGTGTGTGTGTGTGTCTGTGTGTGTGTGTGTTCGTCCCAAGCTTCTGATTTATCTCTCACTCCACCCCCATGTTTCCCTTTGGTGACCTTAAGTTTGTTTTCAATATCTGTAAGTCTGTTTCTGTTTTGTAAATAAGTTCATTTGTATCTTTTTAAAGTTAGAATCCACATGAGAGTAATATCATATGATATTTGTCTTTCTCTGACTTACTTCACTTAGTATGATAATCTCTAGGTCTATCCATGTTGCTGCAAATGGCATTATTTCATTATTTTTTATGTCTGAGTAATATTCCATTGTATGTACCACATCTTTATCCATTTCTCTGTCGTTGGACACTTAGGTTGCTTCCATGTCTTGGCTATCATAAATAGTGCTGCAGTGAACATTGGGGGTGCATGTATCTTTTCGGATTATGGTTTTCTCTGGATATTTGCCCAGGAGTGGGATTGCTGGACCATATGGTAGTTCTATTTTTAGTTTTTTAAGGAACTTCCATACTGTTCTCCATAGTGGTTATACCAATTTACATTCTCACAAACAGTGTAGGAGGGTTCCCTTTTCTCCACACCATCTCCAGCATTTATTGTTTGTAGACTTTTTGATGATAGCCGTTCTGACCAGTGTGAGGTGATACCTCATTGTAGTTTTGCTTTGCATTTCTTTGATAATTAGTGATGTTGAGCATCTTTTCATGTGCTTTTAGACCATGTCTATTTATATCTTCTGCCCACTTTTTGATGGGGTTGTTTATTTTTTTGACATAGAGCTTCATGAGCTGTTTGTATATTTTGGAGAATTAATCCCTTCTCAGTTGCTTCGTTTGCAAATATTTTCTCCCATTCTGTGGATTGTCTTTTCCTTTTGTTTATGGTTTCCTTTGCTGTGCAGAAGCTTTTAAGTTTAATAGATCCCATTTGTTTATTTTTGTTTTTATTTTCATTACTATAGGAGATGGATCCAAAAAGATGTGATTTATGTCAAAGAGTGTTCTTCCTGTGTTTTCCTCTAAGAGTTTTGTAGTGTCTGGCCTTACATTTAGGTCTTTGATCCATTTTGAGTTTTTGAGTATCTCCCTGTATGTTTTTACATGGTGTTTTCCTCTTCTTATAAGGACATCGGTCATATTGGAGTTGGGCCCACCCTGTTGACCTCATCTTGACTTGATTACATCTACAAAGACTCTATTTCCAAATCAGGTCACATTTACAGGTACCAGAGGTTTGAACTTTAGCATATCTTTAAGGGACACAGGTCAACCCATACACACATTTTATACAGCAATCAGAAGCAATTGATTAGTTGTACACATGCACATAATACATAGTTGGAGGAACTTCCCTGCTGCTCCAGTGGCTAAAACACTGCACTCCCAGTGGAGGGGGCCCTGGTTCCATCCCTGGTCAGGGAACTAGATTCCACATGCCGCAACTAAAAATCCTGCATGCCACAACTAAAGATCCTGCATGGATCAACTAAAGAGCCCCCATGCCGCAACAAAGATCTCATGTGCCTCAACTGGGACCCAACACAGCAAAATAGATAGATAGATAGATAGATAGATAGATAGATAGATAGATAGATAGATAGATAGATAAGTAAGTTTAAAGGAGAAAAAAAACAGTTTTTTCTTTAAAAAGAAGTACAGGGACTTCCCTGGTGGTGCAGTGGTTAAGAATATGCCTGCCAATGCAGGGGACATGGGTTCTATCCCTGGTCCAGGAAGATCCTGCATGCTATGGAGCAACTAAGCCCTTGTGCCACAACTACTGAGCCTGCGCCCTAGAGCCATGAGCCACAACTACTGAAGCCCGTGCACCATAATGAAGAGTATCCCCCACTTGCCACAACTAGAAAAAGCCCATGTGCAGCAACGAAGACCCAACACAGCCAAAAATAAATAAATTAAATTTAAAAAAAATAAGTAGTGGAAAATGTAAGAAACAGAATGAGGAGGTAGTAACAAAAACATTTATGTAAATGAAAAATCTGTGTGTATTCATGAGGGTTCTGCAGAGAAAACCAGTGGAGACACACACACACACACACACACACACACACACACACACACACACACACACACACACACACACACACACACACACACACACACGAAGAGAGATTCAGAGATTTTAGAGGCTTGGCCTACATGATTATGGAGTCTGGGAACTCAAAGTCTGCAGTGTCGTCTGGCAGGGTGGAGATCAAGGAGAGCTGACAGTACAGTTTCAGTATGAAGGCCAGCAGCCAGACTCAGGGGACCAGATGGTGTAGATGAAGTCCAAAGATAGTATGCTGGAGAATTCCCTCTTGCTTGGTGAGGCTGTTCTTTTTGTTCTAATCAAACGTTCAATTGATTGGAAGAGTCCCACCAACATTGTGGAGGGCATTCTGCTTACACAGTTAGCTGATTTAATGTTGATCTTGTCCAAAACACCCTCCAAGTTAATATTTAGAATTAACCATCGCAAGTCCCCCTCTTGTCAAACTGACACCTGTAGACATCTCCTTAAACCATACTGAGTCTCCAAATAAAGACAATTACGAGGTCATACTACTACCTGACATGATACAACTATCCTGCGTGCAACGAAAAACACACTAATCCTTTCCCCAGAGGAGTATACAAATTCTTTGGATGACGTTTACTCTTCTCCCTGATTTCTCATAATTTAAATACTGTGATGTTATTTGTATATATACTTTATATACTGTAACATAAAGTCAGTATATTTTTTGTTGAATGATGAAGGGATAAGAGAGGGAAGAAAAACAAAGGTGTTTACTTTATACACACACAAACATATTCATAACAAAATAAGAAATACTCAGGACAGTTAGAGTCCTCATTTCTGTAACTGGTCACATGGTCAAAAGTGCACTACTTTTGGGCTTCCCTTGTGGCACAGTGGTTGAGAGTCTGCCTGCCAATGCAGGGGACACGGGTTCGTGCCCCGGTCGGGGAAGATCCCACATGCTGCCGAGCGGCTGGGCCCATGAGCCATGGCCGCTGAGCCTGCACATCCAGAGCCTGTGCTCCACAATGGGAGAGGCCATAACAGTGAGAGGCCTGCGTACCGCAAAAAAAAAAAAACTGCAAAAAAAAAAAGTGCACTACCCATTTCGTATTACATTTGCCTTCAGCAAGAAACTCAGCTGGTATTACATTTGCCTTCAGCAAGAAACTCAGCTGGTCGTTGTTCTTTACCTGGTGTGGTAACCCAAAACCTGCATTCCTGAAGGGTCTGGGCTATTTGTAATCCTGCCTGAATTGGGTTATTGTTGTTTTCTATTGATTTTAATGACAGGGCATAGTAATACTAAGTGATGCTCCTGGGGATCTCTAGTATTCCAGACATACTCTTCTTTACCTCCATTGTGGAGTAGCAGTCCAGTTTCTCCTTGGTCTAGTCATTTCAGCAGCATAGTCACTCCCTTCTTGGCTTGTTGGTTCAGAAGTGTGAAGAGTACAAAATGTCTAGGTGGCAGTTTTAACTTCCAGTTCAGTGGAATCATTGTTATGTCTCCCTGGGGAAGCATTCCTTCCTTTGGAACTAAGGCCTCTAGGTCAGTAAGGAGCATAATAAGGTCATGGGGACAGGAAGCAAAAATTTTCCTAGTGGGTCACTGGGGGTAATAATGACGCTGCTTCCATTTCCACCCCGTGATTCCTAGATCTGTTGAGTCCTGGTTACAGAAGAAATTGCACCATATATTGGATGCTTACTTATGCCTTCAGGACCTGCTTGGCACCATCTCCTATGTACAGCTTCCATTTGATGATGGAGTGCTGCCATGCATGCCCAACTTTATGGCTTTGTGGGTCAGATAATGCCCAGTTCATGATGAGCAGCTCCTCAGGTCGCATGGTAACCTGATGGCCCATGGTTAAGCATTTAGTCTCTACTGAGGCCCAGTAGTGGGCCAAGAGCTGTTTCTTAAACGAGAATACTTAGGTGCAGAGGATGGTGGGGCTTCACTCCGAATGCCTAAGGGCCTGTGCTGCAGTTCTTACATAGGGGCCTGCCAAAAGTTCCAAACAGCATCCTTGTCTGCCACTGGCATTTCAAGCACCATTGCACCTGCTGGTTCATATGGTTTGCATCAGAGCAGCTTACACGGCATCTTGGATCTATTGCAGAGCCATCTATTTTCTGGACCCCACTCAAAATTAGCAGGTTTGGGGGTCACTCAGTAAATGGACCAGAGTAACACACCCAAATGAGGAATATGTTACTGCCAGAATCCAAAGGTGTTGTGTTACTAGGCATTGGGCTTTTTTGGTTTTCTTTTTTTTAAATTGTGGGATGGGCCAGATGCAACAACTTATCTTTCACCTTGGGCATTTCTCAACATGCCCCACATCACTGGACCTATAGAAATTTCACTGAAAAAGTTCTCTGAATTTTTGTTGGATTAGTTCCCACTTCCTGGTACGTAAATGTCTTATCAGTAAGTCTAGAGTAGATGCTACTTCTTACTCACCAGGTGCAATCAGTGTAATATCACCATTGTAATGGGCCAGTGTGATATCTTGTGAAAGAGAAAAGTGGTCAGGATCCCTTGTCACCTTCAGCAAGTGGTGTTGGGAAAGCTGGACAGCTGCATGTAAGTCAGTGAAGTTAGAACACTTCCTCACATCATACAGTATGAAAATAAACTCAAAATGGCTTAAAGACTTAAATATAAGACATGACACCATAGGGACTTCCCAGGTGGCACAGTGGTTAAGAATCCATCTGCCAGTGCAGGGAACACGGGTTTGATCCCTGGTCCAGGAGGATCCCGCATGCCGCAGAGCAACTAAGCCTGTGCGCCACAACTACTGAGCCTGCACTCTAGAGCCCGCAAGCCATAACTACTGAGCCCGCGTGCCACAGCTACTGAAGCCCACACGCCTAGAGCCTGTACTCCACAACAAGAGAAGCCACTGCAATGAGAAGCCTGAGCACCGCGACGAAGAGTAGCCCATGCTCGCCACAACTAGAGAAATGCCTGTGTGCAGCAGTGAAGACCCAATGCAGCCATAAATTAATTAATTTATCTTAAAAAAAGACATGACACCATAAAACTCCTAGAAGAGATCATAGGCAAAACATTCTCCAACATAAATTGTACCAATGTTTTCTTAGGTCAGTCTCCCAAGGCAATAAAAATAAAAGCAAAAATAAACAAACGGGACCTAATCAAACTTAGAAACTTTTGCAGAGCAGAGGAAACCATAAACGAAACGAAAAGACATCCTACAGACTGGGAAAAAATGCTTGCAAACATTGCAGCCAGCAAGGGCTTAATTTCCAAAATATACAAACAGCTCATACAATTCAATAACAAAAAAACAAACAACCCGATCAAAAAGTGGGCAGAAGACCTAAACAGACATTTCTCCAAAGAAGATGTACAGATGGCCAACAGGCACGTGAAAAGATGCTCAACATCGCTAATTATTAGAGAAATGCAAATCAAAACTACATGAGGTATTATCTCACACCAGTCAAAATGGCCATCATTAAAAAGTCTACAAATAACAAAAGCTGGAGAGGGTGTGGAGAAAAGGGAACCCTCCTGCACTATTGGTAGGAATGTAAATTGGTGCAGCCACGATGGAAAACAGTATGGAGGTTCCTTAAAAAACTAAAAATAGAGTTACCATATGATCCAGCAATCCTACTCCTGGGCCTGTATCTGGAGAACACTCCAATTCTAAAAGATATATGTGCCCCAGTGTTCATAGAAGCACTGTTTACAGTAACCAAGACTTGAAAACAACCTGCATGTCCATCAACAGATGAATGGGTAAAGAAGATGTGGCATATATACACAGTGGAATACTACTCAGCCATAAAAAAGGAATGAAATAATGTCATTTGCAACAACATGGATACACCTAGAGGTTATCATACTAAGTGAAGTAAGTCAGAGAAGGACAAATACTATATGTTATCACTTATATGTGAAATCTGTGACACAAATGAACTTAATATTGACAAAACTGAAACAGACTCACAGACATAAAAAACAAATTTATGGTTTCCCAAAGGGGAAAGGCTATGGGGGTGGATAAATTAGGAGTTTGGGATTAACAGATACAAACTACTATATATAAAGTAGGTAAACAACAAGGTCCTACTGTATAGCACAGGGAACTATATTCAATATCCTGTAATAAACCATAATGGAAAAGAACATGTACGTACGTATGTATGTATGTATAACTGAATCACTTTTCTGTACACCAGAAATTAACACAGCATTGTAAGTCAACTATACTTCAATTCAGAAATTTTAAAAAAAAATTAAAAAGAGGAAAAAATGGTCTCTTGTCACACCACGTAATCCGTGTTTGGCAATAGTCATACTAAACGTTTTAGAATAGTTGCGTTAGTATAAGGAGGGGAATGAAAATGGAAAATGAGAGTAAAATAAATACAAATAGAACTTAAGATATACAAATAAAATTGTTAAAGTCGAAGTCTTCCAGAAACTAGAATCAAAAGGTCAATAATATGGAAGATGGGTAAGAAAAGAAGAGAATTATCAGTCTGGGAGGCTCAACTCTCAAATACTAGAAGTTTCAGAAACATAAAATTGAGAGGAGGTAATTCAAACAAATATTTCAAGAAATTTTCTCGAAAATAAAGAACATGAATTTGCAGATTGGAAGGGTTCATCAAGCATTCATGACAGTGAGTGATAAAAGGCCCACATTGTGGAATATCATGATGAAATTACAGGACATCCAAAGATAAAGGGAAAAACCTAAAAGCTTCTGGAGAGGGGAGGAGAGACTCACATACCACTGATCTTCAGTCAGAATATCACTGAACTTCTCAAAAACAAACCTGAAAGACATCTGAGCATCATGTCTTCACATTTATGAGGAAAAATGATTTCTACCTTAGAATTCATTACTTAGGCACACTGTCAGTCAGATACGGAGTAGAATAAAGTAATACCCTTGAAATGTATGAAGAAAAATATAAAGCCTAAAAGTACAGAAAAATGGACAAGTCTACAGTTACAACCATACCTCACAAACTTAGGATATAGAAGATTAAACAATACAATTGACAAGCTTGATTTAAAAGTTACAGAACCCTGTATACATAGATAAACATAGACACACTAGTAGAGCATATGAATTATTTTTCAGTACACAAATTTCAGGTTACAAAAGTAAAATTAGTCACAATGGAAATTTCATCAGATTTCATGAAGTCAGTGTTATAGGGCATATTCTTGGACCTCAGTTTAATTGAGAAATTAACAAGAATAATGAGTTTAAAAATTATATTTAGACAACTTTTGAACAGCAACAGTGAGTTTTAAAAATTACATTTGAAAACAATATAGATAGCTTATGAGATAAGAGAATATCACATATGAAATTACAAAATATTTGAAACTCTTTGACACAGAAACACCACATCAGAACTTGTAGGTTGTAGCTAATGTGGTGAATGGATGTTCATTAGCTTAAAAATACTGATTTTTTAAAGACTGAATATAAAGTAGAAATTAATGAAAAGACAAATAATGAGATCAATATATGGACCAATAAACAAATTTCTAACGAGGAATTAAGGGAAAAAGGTACAAATAAGCAATATTAAGACAGAAAGGAATATAATCACAGATAGGATAAGAATTTTAAGGATCCTTAGTCAATAATAATATCTTTCTATGGTGACAGATGGTAACTAGAGTAATCGTCGTGATCATTTTGTTATGTACAGAAATATCAAATCACTGTGCTGTGTACCAGAAGCTAACATAGTGTTGTAGGTCAGTGATACTTAAAACAAGCAAACTTCAAGAAAAAGAGATGAGATTTATGGTTATAAGAGGCAGGGATTGGAGGAATGGGGAATTGTATGAATGTGGTCAGAAGGTACAGACTTCCAGTTACAAGGCAAATAAGTATTAGGGATGCAATGTATAACATGATTAATTTGATGAATATTGCTGTACCTTATATATGAAAGTTGTTAAGAGAGTAAATCCTGAGAGTTTTCATCACAAGGAAAACATTTTTTTAATTTTATTTTTGTACCTACATGAGATGATGGGTGTTCACTAAACTTATTAGGGTGATCATTTCATGAGCATCTATCTGTACTATGTACATTAGTTAAATAATATAAAACTATTCGATACCTAAAGCAACTTATGACAGTACAAGGAAAGATGTAACTTAATCTTATGAGCAGGGATGCAAAAATCTTAAGACATTAGCAAGTTAAACTCAATTTACATTAACAAAAGAATACATCACAGTCAAGTGGAGTTAATCCCAGAAATGCAAACTTTGTTTATTTACAGAAAACCTCTTAGTGTAACCGGTCACTTCTAACAAATTAAAGGAGAAAAAAATATTTAATATATTCATTGAGCAGATATTGAGCATCTGCCAGAAAGTAGGCGCATTGTCAATGGTTTGTAGCAATGTACAAACCAAGAGTCCTGTTTCAGTGGAACTTAAAGTCTAGTGTAAGACAAATGATATTAGATGATATGGTAAATGCTATGAAGAAACAAGATATCAGGTAAAGGGGGCAGAGAGTGATAATTTTTAATAATATTCATCCACACATTAAATATAAACCCTCAGTCTCTTTCTTTTCATCTCTGTTCTGCTTTAATACATTTCCCTCAGCACAATTTGAAGACCTCTACTCTAAAATAATCAAAAAAGATAGTAAAAATAAAATAATCAGATAAGTAAATACTCCTGTACAGAAGATATTGTGACAACTGCTGAAAATGACTTATTGGCCAGCAGATAAAGCAGATAACTCTGTCTTTATCAGTTGAAGTTTCAGAGTTTGAAATTCCTGTCTAGGGAATGATATAAAGACATGGGAGTTGTGTTTCTTAGTTAAAAACTTGGCATTCAAAGACTGCCCATACATATAATTTCTTTTTTGCATAGAACAATTTTACTTACTTCTCATGGAAGGATTAAAGGGGAAAAAAAGCTGTTTCCCTAGTTTATTAATTAAATACTGTAGCACAGTGTTTTCAGCGTAGTTTTAAAGTTGTCATAAGCATACACCTGGGAGTTAAGTTTAATTTGAACACAGTGCTAAATAAAGCAAAAGCCATATAAATTAATTTCACAAAAAGACCTATTTTTAGTCCCAGATAATCTCACAGATGCATCCCTGTAAGTCATTAGGTGAATATCTGTAGCTTTATTAAAATTTTTTATATACTCCCAAAACAACCGTAAGGCATATTAGGGTTCCATAGTATAGCACTTTGTTTTTGGGGTTTTTTTTTAAACATCTTTATTGGAATATAATTGCTTTACAATGGTGTGTTAGTTTCTGCTTTATAACAAAGTGAATCAGCTGTACATATACATATATCCCCATATCCCCTCCCTCTTGAGTCTCCCTCCCACCCTCCCTATCCCACCCTTTTAGGTGGACACAAAGCACCGAGCTGATTTTCCTGTGCTATGCGGCTGCTTCCCACTAGCTATCTATTTTACATTTGGTAGTGTATATATGTCCATGCCACTCTCTGTTTGTCCCAGCTTACCCTTCCCCCACCCCGTGTCCCCAAGTCCATTCTCTGTGTCTGTGTGTTTATTCCTGTCCTTCCCCTAGATTCTTCAGAAACATTTTATGTTTTTTTTTTTAGATTCCATATATATGTGTTAGCATACGGTATTTGTTTTTCTCTTTCTGACTTACTTCACTCTGTATGACAGTCTCTAGGTCCATCCACCTCGCTACAAATAACTCAGTTTCGTTTCTTTTTATGGCTGAGTAATATTCCATTGTATATATGTGCCACATCTTCTTTATCCATTCATCTATCAGTGGACACTTAGGTTGCTTCTGTGTCCTGGCTTTTGTAAATAGAGCTGCAGTGAACATTTGTGGTGCATGACTCTTTTTGAATTATGGTTTTCTCAGGGTATATGCCCAGTAGTGGGATTGCTGGATTATATAGTAGTTCTATTTTTAGTTTTTTGAGGAACCTCCATATTGTTCTCCATAGTGGCTGTATCAATTTTCATGCCCACCAACAGTGCAAGAGGGTTCCCTTTCTCCACACCCTCTCCAGCATTTATTGTTTGTAGATCTTTGATGATGGCCATTCTGACCAGTGTGAGGTGATACCTCATTGTAGCTTTGATTTGCATTTCTCTATTGATTAGTGATGTTGAGCATTCCTTCATGTGTTTGTTGGCAATCTGTATATCTTCTCCAGAGAAGTATCTATTTAGGTTTTCTGCCCATTTTGGGATTGGGTTCTTTGTTTTTTTGATATTGAACTGCATGAGATGCTTGTATATTTTGGAGATTACTCCTTTGTCAGTTGCTTCATTTGCAAATATTTTCTCCCATTCTGAGGGTTGTCTTTTCATCTTGTTTATGGATAACACTGTATATGAAGGACAACAGTTATTTCAGAAAAATCTGAACTATTTAATTGGATTTTGGGAGATCTTCTTGGATATGCCTTTTGGATCCCTTTGTTTAATCCCTAAAAAAGGACTAAACTCTCCTGCCTTGACTTCATTAAAATACTGATTTAACTAGGAACTTCTGCTAAAAGTGTTTCCTAAGGTAATTTTTATATTTTAAATAACTTAAAAAGCAGAATTGTAAAATGTGTTTTAGACCTGTTCTGTCAGACTCCTAGTTTACCTGAAGATTCTTTCCTCACCCCCATAAAATAAGGGTGTTTTTTTTTTTTTAAGATGCCTAAGACAACACTCAGGAATTGGGCAGCTTCCAGAAAGATGTGTGCACAAAAAATTTTTCACTTCACCCTACCCTAGAGGTTTCAGATTTGCAGCCAGCAGACTTATCTGGTCAATGGAATGTCTTATTTGTTCTAAACAGTGTTCCTAAAAAATAAATTCAGTTGGTTTCCAACATTTTAAATGTGAAATTCCACATAATCTTGATTCTCTGGTTCCTTCAACGTTTCAGATCACCTGATATCACTGGCTTGAATTCCAGTATGGCAACAGTTGGCCAGGGTTTTAACACTCGGTAAGGATTGCATGAGCCATGAACTCTCCACAGTTCTCTGTATGCCCCACCATTTCTTAGTGTTTCATTTCACTCCCTTCTTTACTTCCAACCTTTATAGGCATTTAAATATATAACCCTTGCAGAGGGCAGACAGCAGAAGCAAGAAGAACTACAGTCCTGCAGTCTGTGGAACAAAAACCACATACAGAGAAAGATAAGATGAAAAGGCAGAGGGCTATGTACCAGATGAAGGAACAAGATAAAACCCCAGAAAAACAGCTAAATAAAGTGGAGATAGGCAAATTTCGAGAAAAAGAATTCAGAATGATGATGGTGAAGATGATCCAGGACCTCGGAAGGCAAAGATCGAGAAGATGCAAGAAATGTTTCACAAAGACCTAGAAGAATTAAAGAACAAACACCTAGAGTAATTAAAGAAGAAACAAACAGAGATGAACAATACAATAACTGAAATGAAAAATACACTAGAAGAAATCAATAGCAGAATAACTGAGACAGAAGAACGGATAAGGAACCTGGAAGACAGAATGGTGGAATTCACTGCCTCAGAACAATAAAGAAAAAAAGAATGAAAAGAAATGAAGACAGCCTAAGAGACCTATGGGACAACATTAAATGCAACTATATTCGCATTACAGGGGTCCCAGAAAGAGAAGAGAGAGAAAAAGGACCCGAGAAAATATTTGAAGAGATTATAGTAGAAAACTTCCCTAACATGGGAAAGGAAATAGCCTCCCAAGTCCAGGAAGCGCAGAGAGTCCCATACAGGATAAACCCAAGGAGAAACACACTGAGACACATAGTAATCAAATTGACAAAAATTAAAGACAAAGAAAAATTACTGAAAGCAACAAGGGAGAGACATCAAATAACATACAAGGGAACGCCCATAAGGTTAACAGCTGATTTCTCAGCAGAGACTCTACAAGCCAGAAGGGAGTGACACGATATATCTAAAGTGATGAAAGGGAAGAACCTATCCCCAAGACTACTCTACCCAGCAAGGATCGCATTCAGATTCGACAGAGAAATCAAAAGCTTTACAGACAAGCAAAAGTGAAGAGAATTCAGCAACACCATACCAGCTCTACACCAAATGCTAAAGGAACTTCTCTAAGTGGGAAACACAAGAGAAGAAAAGGACCTACAAAAACAAACCCATAACAATTAAGAAAATGATAATAGGAACATGTATATCGATAATTACCTTAAACATGAATGGATTAAATGCTCCAACCAAAAGACACAGGCTCGCTGAATGGATACAAAAACAAGACCCATATATATGCTGTCTACAAGAGATCCACTTCAGACCTACGGACACAAACAGACTGAAAGTGAGGGGATGGAAAAAGATATTCCATGCAAATGGAAATCAAAAGAAAGCTGGAGTAGCAACACTCATATCAGATAAAATAGACTTTAAAATAATGTTACAAGAGATAAGGAAGGACACTACATAACGATCAAGGGATCAATCCAAGAAGAAGATATAACAATTATAAATACATATGCACCCAACATAGGAGCACCTTAATACATAAGGCAACTGCTAACAGCTATAAAAGAGGAAATCGACAGTAACACAATAATAGTGGGGGACTTTAACACCTCACTTACACCAATGGACAGATCATCCAAACAGTAAATTAATAAGGACACACAAGCTGTAAATGACACAGTGACAAGATAGACTTAATTGTTATTTATAGGATATCCCATACAACAACAGCAGATTACACTTTCTTCTCAAGTGCACATGGAACATTCTCCAGGATAGATCATATCTTGAGTCACAAATCAAGCCTCAGTAAATTTAAGAAAACTGAAATCATATCACGCATCTTTTCTGGTCACAATGCTATGAGATTAGAAATCAATTACAGGGGAAAAAACGTAAAAAATGCAAACACATGGAGGGTAAACAATACATTACTGAATAACCAAGAGATCACTGAAGAAATCAAAGAGAACATCAGAAAATACCTAGACACAAATTACAATGAAAACAACATGATCCAAAGCCTATGGAATGCAGCAAAAACCGTTCTAAGAGGGAAGTTTATAGCAATACAAGGCTATCTCAAGAAACAAGAAAAATCTCAAAGAAACAATCTAACCTTAAACCTAAAGGAACTAGATAAAGAAGAACAAACAAAACCCAAAATTAGTAGAAGGAAAGAAATCATAAAGATCAGAGCAGAAATAAATGAAATTGAAACAAAGAAAACAATAGCAAAGATCAGTAAAACTAAAAGCTAGTCCTCTGATAAGATAAACAAAATTGATAAACCATTAGCCAGACTCATCAAGAAAAAGAGGGACAGTACTCAAATCAATAAAATTAGAAATGAAAAAGAAGTTACAACAGACACCGCAGAAATACAGAGCATCCTAAGAGACAACTACAAGCAACTCTATGCCAATAAAATTGACAACCTGGAAGAAATGGACAAATTCTTAGAAAGGTATAACTTTCCAAGACTGAACCAGGAAGAACAGAAAATATGAACAGACCAATCAAAAGTAATGAAATTGAAACTGATGAAAAATCTTCCAGCAAACAGAACTCCAGGACCAGATGGTTTCACAGGTGAATTGTATCAAACATTTAGAGAAGAGCTAACACCTATCCTCCTCAAACTCTTGCAATAAATTGCAGAGGAAGGAATACTCCCAAACTCAATCTATGAGGCCACCATCACCCTGATACCAAAACCAGACAAAAGGTACTACAAAAAAAGAACATTACAGACCAGTATCACTGATGAATATAGATGCAGAAATCCTCAACAAAATACTAGCAGTCAGAATCCAACAACACATTAAAAGGATCATATACCATGATCAAGTGGGATTTATCCCAGGGATGCAAGGATTCTTCAATATACACAGATCAATCAGTGTGATACACCATAATAACAAATTGAAGAAGAAAAACCATATGATCATCTCAATAGATGCAGAAAAAGCTTTTGACAAAATTCAACACCCATTTATGATAAAAACTCTCCAGAAAGTGGGCATAGAGGGAAACTACCTCAACGTAATAAAGGCCATATATGACAAACCCACAGCGAACATCATTCTCAGTGGTGAACAACTGAAAGCATTTCCTCTAAGATCAGGAACAAGACAAGGATGTTCTCTCGCCACTGTTATTCAACATAGTTTTGGAATTCCTAGCCACGGCAATCAGAGAAGAAAAAGAAATAAAAGGAATCCAGATTGGAAAAGAAGAAGTAAAACTGTCACTGTTTGCAGATGACATGATACTATACATCGAGAATCCTAAAGATGCCATCAGAAAACTACTAGAGCTAATCAATGAATTTGGTAAAGTTGCAGGATACAAAATTAATGCACAGAAATCTCTTGCATTCCTATACACTAATGATGAAAAATCTGAAAGAGAAATTACGGAAACACTCCCACTTACCATTGCAACAAAAAGAATAAGATATCTAGGAATAAACCTACCTAAGGAGACAAAAGACCTGTATGCAGAAAACTATAAGACACTGATGAAAGAAATTAAAGATGATACCAACAGATGGAGAGATATACCATGTTCTTGGATCGGAAGAATCAATATTGTGAAAATGACTGTACTACCCAAAGCAATCTACAGATTCAGTGCAATCCCTATCAAATTACCAATGGCATTTTTTTACAGAACTAGAACAAAAATCTTAAAATTTGTATGGAGACACAAAAGACCCCGAATAGCCAAAGCAGTCTTGAGGGAAAGAAACGGAGCTGGAGGAATCAGACTCCCTGACTTCAGACTATACTACAAAGCTACAGTAATCAAGACAAGATGGTACTGGCACAAAACCAGAAATATAGATCAATGTGACAGGTTAGAAAGCCCAGAGATAAACCCACACACCTATGGTCAACTAATCTATGACAAAGGAGGCAAGGAGAAGGAGGTAAAGGAAGCAATGGAGAAAAAACATTCTCTTCAATAAGTGGTGCTGGGAAAACTGGACCCAGCATGTAAAAGAATGAAATTAGAACACTCCCTAACACCATACACAAAAATAAACTCAAAATGGATTAGAGACCTAAATGTAAGACTGGACACTATAAAACTCTTAGAGGAAAACATAGGAAGAACACTCTTTGACATAAATCACAGCAAGATCTCTTTTGATTCACCTCTTAGAGTAATGGAAGTAAAAACAAAAATAAACAAATGGGACCTAATGAAACTTAAAAGCTTTTGCACAGCAAAGGAAACAATAAGACGAAAAGTCATCCCTCAGAATGGGAGAAGATATTTGCAAACAAATCAATGGACAAAGGATTAATCTCCAAAACAGCTCATGCAGCTCAATATTAAAAAAACAAACGGGCAGAAGACCTAAATAGACATTTCTCCAAAGAAGACATACAAATGGCCACGAGGTACATGGAAAGCTGCTCAACATCGCTAATTATTAGAGAAATGCAAATCAAAAGTACAAGGAAGTATCACCTCACACCAGTTAGAATGGGCATCATCAGAAAATCTACAAACAAGGAATGCTGGAGAGGGTGTGGAGAAAAGGGAACCCTCTTGCACTGTTGGTGGGAACGTAAATTGATACAGCCACTATGGAGAACAGTATGAGGTTCCTTAAAAACTAAAAATAGATTTACCATACGACCCAGCAGTCCCACTACTGGGCATATTCCCAGAGAAAACCATAATTCAAAAAGACACATGCACGCCAATGTTCATTGCAGCACTATTTATAATAGCCAGGTTATGGAAGCAACCTAAATGCCCATCGACAGACAAATGGGTAAAGAAGATGTGGTACATATATACAATGGAATACTGCTCAGCCATAAAAAGGAACGAAATTAGGTCATTTGTAGAGATGTTGATGGATCTAGAGACTGTCATGTGAAGTGAAGTAAGTCAGAAAGAGAAAAACAAATATTGTGTGTTAACGTATATATGTGGAGCCTAGAAAAATGGCACAGATGAACCAGTTTGCAGGGCAGAAATAGAGACACAGATGTAGAGAACAAACGTATGGACACCCAGGGGGTAAAGTGGCGGGGGGCGGGTAGTGGTGTGATGAATTGAGAGATTGGGATTGACATATATACACTAATATGTATAAAATAGATAACTAATAAGAACCTGCTGTATATAAAAAATTAAATAAATATATAACCGTTGGTAACTTATTGACTCATATGGGCAGTCTTTTTAAAAATTTTGATTTTTCTAAGTGGCATGGGAAACTAACACTAATTGGGATAAATTAAATGGCCTTTTTAAAAGCCTTGAATTTGGGCAAGCATTGACGTCTCTCTTTCCCTGAACTGTACTGTCTTCAGGAGAATATGTGTTTGTATATATCTATAACTGCCTATATAGGTACAGATGTATAGATATGTAATGTACCTCCATTCTTTATTGACTTAAAGCATTTGATGTTGATTCCCCTGGAGTCTGGTAGTTTCTATAGGAAGAATGTTGGTGAATTCTCTGGGGTTCATTAAGGTTTTAGTTTTGTTAAGTGATTATATGACTTTAAAATTAATAATTTTTCAAATCTGTATCACTAGAAAACATTTGTTTAACCTCTTTCTGTGTCATTAGCCTGGGCATTTGGGGTAGTCATTTATACTCCTTACTAAATATTTTTGGCTCTGCGCCATCTGGCACTTTCTGACCCCTCTGTCATTGGGCCGTGTGAACAGTTCTAGCCAAAGAGTTGTGAATGGAAATGAGTCTGTCACTTCCAGGCCAATCATTTAATTGCCAGTATGAGACCTTCCAGAGCTCTTTCCTTCTGCTGCTGCTCCTGCTACTAGCAATGTTTCAGGGAGTGGGTGCTCCATAAGTCTAGAGGAGAACAGAGCAGAGTTCTTCACCAACCAGTGATAGACATGTAAAGTGAGTGAGAAATAAATCTTTGTTGTTTTAAGCTAGAGATTTTTGGAGTTCATTACTGCAGCTTTTAAGCAAACCTGTCTGATACAACACTGTACCAATAAAGTGAAGAAAGAATGATGTAATTAATCAGTTAAAGCAGTTAATTAAAGGCAGCCAAGGTAAACAAAATCTGTAAGCTGCAACTATTAGAAGATTGTTTTTAGTCTCTAGGGTGATTTTTATTTGTAAGTTGTGTCATCAAAGGCTTGAATTCTTAGAAATTGCAACTCAGAGTACACACAAGAGATATGTCAGAGATCATAGAACATTTTGCAGAGTCATCACAGTGTTATGTACATAAAAATAATCAGAAGATGATCATCAAGGTTTATCATAGAGAATCCTGCTTGCCATCAATGGGTGTGTGTTTGTGTGTGTGTGTGTGTTATCTCAACAGTAGCATGGAGGGGCTTCCCTGGTGGCGCAGTGGTTGAGAGTCCGCCTGCTGATGCAGGGGACATGTGTTTGTGCCCCGGTCCAGGAAGATCCCACATGCTAGGCCTGTGAGCCATGGCCGCTGAGCCTGCGCGTCCGGAGCCTGTGCTCCACAACGGGAGAGACCACAACAGTGAGAGGCCCGCGTACCGCAAAAAAAAAAGAGTAGCATGGAGCTGAAAGTTTTTAAACAACCTTGCTAGATAATTACAGATATTTGTGACATAACACATAATTTTGTGATATAATTTTAGAGCTGGAAGAACCCTTAGATATAATGTAATACAACACCCTTATTTTATAGATGTATGTTATAAAAGATGGAATAAAGAACATGTTTGAATAACCCACTTTGTACATTATTTTTAGGTTTTAAAATACCCTTTTGAGTTCCCTTTCCCAGCTTATATTTTTCTTAGCTCTCTTTGCTGACATTTGTTTTCCTCTTGCTTCCTCATTTTCCCCCTTGTTCATTATATTTAATCCTCACAATAATTCTAAGAAGTAGATATTTTTCTGTCATTTTACAGTTGTGGAGACAGGCTTAGTGGAGCGAAGTAATCTGCCCAAGATCGTATTGCTAAATTGCAGAGCTGGGATTTGAACAAGTTCTTTTGACTCTAATAGGCCATGTTGTTTCCACCTATGTCTTAAATGTATTTAAAATTCTTGTACAAATGTAGAGAATGTTTTTACTTTGTGTGATTATTAATTAAAATTAGATTTGTCAGAATGACAGGAAGCCCAAAGCAATAGTTGTTTAAAAAGATAGAAGTTTATTCTTCTCTGATGTGGTAAAAGTCTAGATAAGCATCTAAGGTCGGTATGAAGGCTCCACCATGATATTAGGCTCCTATTTTATTATTCCATTATCCATAAACGTATTACTTTATAGTTCAAAATATCTGCTCATGTTCCAACAGTCTGCCTAGCAGGAAGCAGAAAGGGTAAAGAAGGGCCCTCTTTCTTTCCTTTAGAATCTATCCCAGAAGTCCTACAAGCTACTTATGCTTATATCCCATTGGCCAAAACCTAGTCAGATGGTCAGCTCAACAGTAAGGGTGGCTGAGAAATGTGGGCTGTATTCTAGATGGTCATCTGCTCAGCTAAAAATCTAGGGTTTGTCACAGAAGAGGTTAACAGATTTGGAGTAACAGAAATTTCTGTCACAATTGTAATCAGTTTTGTGTCATTGTTTACTCATAGGTATTTACTGAACATTTATTATGTACCGCACACTGTGGTTTATTAATTTATACAATAGAAAACTGTGTTAATTCTTGTGTTCGTTTACAGGTTAGAAAAATTGTACTCTGAATAGGTTAAAATAAACAGTACCCAGTGTTTTGTTTGTACATATAGAAGAAAAGTCTGAAAGTGTTAGCTTAATATTTTACTTTAAAATGTTGACAAAATAAGTGAGAAAAGAGCATTCTTGTCTCATGTAGCAAATAGAGTATGATTAATAATATATGTAGATTCATTTGGGGATCTAAAAAGTAGAATTAAATTTTGAGGCTTTGCCTCTTTTACTTTTCACTTCCACTACTTGTGGGTCAAAACACCTAATTGATATGCATGTCATTTCCCTAGTGAATATGAGTGATTCATCTAACCTTTTATAAGAACTTTTATTCATCTTGACAGAAGACCCTATTGCTTATATATTACATAAATGATTTATTAAAGTCCAGGTACTTTAATATATATGCTGTCACTGTCTTTAATTATGAGGAGTTCAAAGGTACTTTCTATCTCCGTCTCACTATCTTTATGTCATTTCTCACGAGGTAGTACTAGTATGTAAGAAATTTTTTTAAATTTAGTGAATAGGAACATTTATTTAAGAGGATTTTGTTTAGCCATCTTAGTTGTGGTAGTGGTCTTATAAACTGAAGATCAGCACAGTCACATGCCTTTGTCAACACGACCAAATTACCAACTTCAAAATTTAAATAAATGAAAAATTCCAACAAATTTGCTGGTGTATAAATTGGTTACCATTTGTTCAAAACAGCAAGCAAAATCATAAATCCAGCTTTAGGTTTATCTTTATGTTCTCGTAGAAGATGCTGTATTTCTTCAAAGTCAGCCAATACCTTTGAACATTTTTGTACCACAATCCCAAAATACTAGGTATAAAGAAAATTGTGTGAAACTTTGGAAATAAAGTTATAACTTTTACTTAGGTACTTGATAAAGTAGGAGCTGTTCATAGACCCTTAGTTTTGAACAATTTTATTAAACTAATACCCATAAGATTTGATTATAGGCTTCACTTAAGTTTTCTGTAACTGGATTATTTCAGAGCCATGCAAATGAGCTATTTAAGAACATTTGTGGAAATTAAAGTATATTTTCTTTAATTTTGTTCTCTATTAGCCTTAGAGCAGAATACTGTCTATAAAATCAACTATGTAGTGATTGTTCTTGACAAAAATGTGTGAATAAAATTATCATTTAATAATTAGCTCATTGGCTTTCCTATGGTGTCAGCAGATCTACAGCATTTTAAACTTGAGACATTTTAAATGTTTCATATTGCTCAAGTTTCATATTGAGCTAATTTAACAGTGGTGTTTTGGTTTTATTTTCTATACTGAAACATGTTTGAAGGCAAAGGGGATAACATTGTAAAGCTAATGTAAATGTTGAACTAAATATTTTATATTTGTTACAGTTATTGAACAGCATTGGTATGCTTGGTGCTATGATAATCACTGTTAAAGGATGATCCAAAGAAAAAATCATACATATGTGCATATTTTGAGATTTGCACATACATTTTTACTATGAAGAAGTTGCCCCATATATTGGGTTTTGATTCTCATTTTCCCCTTTTCTTCCCAGTTCTTCAAATTAGTCTGGTTTGTTAAATTCCTTTTGAATTTCAGATTATTACTTTTCTAGTCCAGTGACTTTCAACCCTGGTTGTTTATCATGAACAGTGGAGCTTATTCAAAATTCAAGATGCTTTTAGATGTGAGTAACTTAAATCTGACTCAAACTGGCTTACATGAAAACTTACAAGAAAACTTATCCTACATGACAAGATGTTTTGTCTCAAGTTAGCTCCCCTCAAGGACGTAGGATGGCTGCCTACAATAATAATGCAACATTTATCCTTCTTAGTATCTACTAGGAGAAAAGAGAGAAGGACCTCTCTTACCCAGAAGTCAAAACAGCAAGCTGCGGGACTTCCCTGGTGGCGCAGTGGTTAAGAATCCGCCTGCCGATGCAGGGGACATGGGTTCAATCCCTGGTCTGGGAAGATTCCACATGCCACGGAGCAACTAAGCCCGTGCGCCACAACTACTGAGCCTGCACTGTAGAGCCCGCGAGCCACAACTACTGAGCCCGTGTGCTACAACTACTGAAGCCCCTGCACCTAGAGCCCGTGCTCCGCAACAAGAGCAGCCACCGCAGTGAGAAACCCACGCACCGCAACAAAGAGTAGCCCCTGCTCGCCGCTACTAGAGAAAGCCCATGAGCAGCAACCAAGACCCAGCACAGCCAAAAATTAATTAATTAAAAAAAAAAAAAAAAAAGCAAGCTGCTTCTTATGTCTCACTAGGCCATATTAGCTCAGGCCTGCTCACCCTTGAGGAGTATGGAATTACCATAAATAGCCATGTTCATATGTGGTGGAGTGGATATTATAAAGTCAGTTACAATGTCCACTTCATAAGAAGTAAAAACATATATGTTTTTACAAGGTTTGCGGATGACTCAGTGCACAGCTAAGTTTGAGCACTGCTGTACTTCCCAGTTCAAAAAATAATAGGGAGGGCTTCCCTGGTGGCGCAGTGGTTGAGAGTCCGCCTGCCGCTGCAGGGGACACGGGTTCGTGCCCCGATCCGGGATCCCACAGGCCGCGCGCCGGAGCGGCTGGGCCTGTGAGCCATGGCCGCCGAGCCTGCGCGTCCGGAGCCTGTGCTCCGCAACGGGAGAGGCCACAACAGAGAGTGGCCCGCGTACCGCAAAGAAAAAAAAAGGCGGGGGGAGGAAAAAAGATACTTTTCCTTTTTCCAGTGGAACAAAAGGACAGTTTGGTTTAACTTATCTTCTTGATTTCTGCTGAAGAGCCTAAAGTTTTGGTTAGCCTTGGTTAAGGCTCCAGGGTAAAATAATTGTTAAGGATAAGGGTTGAAAGCTATATTCATATAGCTTGTGAAAATGTACTGTTTTTCTCTGTGTAAGTCATCCAGCACCTATTAAAGTTTTGCCAAGTTTTCCTCCCTCTCCCCCCACCCCAATCAGGGCAAACTAGTTTTATCTTAACATAACCCATGCATCATAAAAGTGAACCACTGATGTTGACACAATTGTTCCCCAAATCCCCCATTTATTTATTTATATTTATTTTTTGGTTGCATCGGGTCTTCGTTGCTGCGTGTAGGCTTTCTCTAGTTGCAGCGAGGGGGGGCTACTTTTCATTGCAGTGCGCGGTCTTCTCATTGCGGTGGCTTCTCTTGTTGCAGAGCACGGGCTCTAGGCGCGGGGGCTTCAGTAGTTGTGGCACATGGGCTCAGTAGTTGTGGCTCGCGGGCTCTAGAGCGCAGACTCAGTAGTTGTGGCACACAGGCTTAGTTGCTCCGAGGCATGTGGGATCTTCCTGGACCAGGGATCAAACCCATGTTCCCTACATTGGCAGGTGGATTCTTCATCACTATGCCACCAGGGGAGTCCCCCCCACCCATTTATTTTTTTGTCTACATTTTAATACCTTGAACTCTGGGTGATCTTGAGATCGGTGGGTATATTTTATTGTGGTAATGTTTCCCCTTACACATCTTAGAATCAGAAAGGAAATACATTTCTGTGAAGGGTAGCTTTAAATTACCCATATTGCTGATCAGTTCCGTTAGTGCCATTAATTAAAGGTTTATTATGAAAATGTTGCTCTGAATCCCTTTGGTTTTGTAGATATCAGTACTTTTTCTGGACTAGTAACTCCTTTGTAAGAAGTATAGTTAAATTTTTAGTAAAAGCAAGTGTTTACAACTGATAAAAGTTTTTTGCATTTGGTGCAACCTTGTTTTTCTGTATGTATTCACACTCCAGGATATTGTTATTATCAATCTGTTAGTATACCACATGAAAACCTGGATAATTTGTCTTTTTTTTTTTGTAACTCTTCAGTTCTGGTATGAAGAGTTTTTAATTTCAGTTAATCGTTTATGTGACCCAGGGAAGGCAGTTGTGGAAAAAATAATATTTTGGCGCCATCTGCTGTTCATTAGTGTGATATTTCATCTACTTCAGTAAAATTTGTAGGTGGATTCGAATATGTTTTTTCTATATTTATCCATATAAAGCACAAAAATAATGGAGTGGTTTTTTTTAATCTGCTAGAGCTGCCTTATGATTCCTATATTTCCAGCTCATAATTTTGGTGGTAAGAAATAGTCTTGTCTTAAAAACATTTCCATCCTCTTACCTCTGCCACTTGCATTTTTATTCAATGCCTCTGCATTCCTTAAGATTTCCTTCTCAGCTCCCTGTCTTGCCGTGAAAGCTCCTGAGTAACACAGGTTCACTGGACTCCTATCTTTGCTTGTGTTTGTAGTGTCCTTTTTCCTTTCTGAACACCTTGTTTTTTATGTTTCATTGCCTGCCCGTATCTTATCCTCAAGCCTAACCTCTGTTCATTCTGTGAAATCTTCCCCTATGATTTTGAACTACATTTATTTTTATTTTTATTGCTTTTCTTTTATGTAAATTATTTGCTCTACAGAGGTAACATTTTTTTTCACCCCGCCGCGCGGCTTGCGGGATCTTCGTTCCCCAACCAGGGCTTGTACCCTGGACCCCTGCAGTGGAAGCACGGAGTCCTAACCACTGAACTGCCAGGGAATTCCCCAGAGATAACATCTTATTTTATATTCATAGTCTCTAATTGTCTCGTGTGATATGGTGGTGCTCTGGTACAGCGACACACACACACACACACACACACACACACACACACACACACACACACACACACACACACACACACACACACACACACTGTTTTGCTCATTAATTGCCATGTATGTCTTTTCTCTCCAAACAAGTGGCATGTTCATTGTTGACTGGGACAATTTATATACTGATTTTGTAGTCTTTAAATAACAGTTCTGCCTGCACAATTAGGTATGAAGACTTGGAAATCTGATGCCTTAATTAAGAGAATTGTGTGTAGAGTAAAAATAGATGGATCCTGAGCAGTGAACTTTGAGTAATTGGATGAATTTCTGTGCATAAATAACATGAGGTTTATTTTGGCTGCTCAAAGCTTATCCTGCTTTGTCTCTATCAGATTTAAACATTGCTTGTTGATTTCTGCTATGATGGTTTACTTACAGCATTCCCTCCACCCACCTCATCCCAATATAACTTTAAACAACATACTTAAAGTTTAATTTTATTTTTCCTTAACTATGGACAGTATCTGTAGACTCTCTCCTTTGTAAGATGAGAATATTAATGGCTCTACATTTTCATTATCAAGGTTGATAACGTTTATCATATTGTGAATGGAATATTATTGATTTGTATGTAGGTTGATTCTAGAAGTTGAAAAATAATAAGTGTTCATCTTATTATACTTACGGGGATATTTTCTCTATCGAAGCATATGCTAGATTCTGTTTCTTTCTCTACTACCTGATATATTCTTGGGCCACCAAAAGAAATCATGCCTAACTGTTCTGATGGATTCTTTTTTATATTTCACCTATTGCCTTTATCACGTCCTCAATTTTTTCTAAGCTCCCTACTATCTAACCTATTAATTTCCCCCTTTTCCAGGAAATTTCATTCCTATAGCTCTTTTGAGTCCTGGTCCAATCTATACTTAGTTTCTTTGGGCCTCCTTCACACCCTTTACCTTAGACTATCTTCCCTTTGCTGCTTTTCTGTGATGACCTCATTAATTACTGCATCCCAAGTCTTCCCCTTTCTGGGTTTACTCCCTGATTCAGTTGAAATATGTCCTCAAGTAAGTTCCTGTACAGGAGAAAAACTTTGTAAGTCTCTGCATGTCTGGAAATTTCTTTATTCTACCTTCACTCTTATTTGGTAGTTTGATGAGACTTTGACTTTTACTGATCTGCAGTGAATGCCATTGTTTTTCAGATCCACATATCACTGTTGTCCTTTGTTTTGTACTTGAATTTTCAGAGTTCAAAGCTTCTCTGAGGTTTTGAGAGAACTTGACAGTTCCCTCCTTGTAGCCTCTAACATGCTTTACTAGGCAGTAGCTTCCTCTACTTTGCTTCACTAGTCAACATTCCTTTATTTTTGTGTCTTCTAGAAATCCATTGAAATCTCGTGTATTGATGGCTTTATCCTGTTCTCTTTGTTGTAAGGGTTTATATCTTTTTATTTCCCTACTCATAATGTTAAGGAGTCTTGGAGATAAAATGAGTCTACCTATACTGTCATTTTCCCCTAGGTTTTTATTTTTTAAAGTTTGGAATTTAAATATACTTAGAAAGTAACTTGAACATTAGATCCCTAACAATTACATTATAGTGACTTTGCTATGCCAGAAAGTGATTCCTGATTTCATGTTGTGTTTTATAGGTAATAGTAGTATGTATACATGTAGCTTTCCAGTGGATAATGGCAAAAACGTTAGCAGGGAAGAGTGACTGAGCCATATGTTTTGAGGCTTTTTTAGGTTTTTTTTTTTCCTATTCTTACCACCACCACCCTAATCCGGGGCTTTCTGATTTGTTGCCATTATTGAAGGAGTCTTTATTGTGCCCTATTGCTGCTTTAGCCACCTCTTAACAAAAGTTTTTATAAATGCTACAACACATTTAAAATTTTCCATGTTTTCTTAACAGAATAAAGACCGAACCCTTTACCTTGGCATTCAAGGACTTTTCTTTGTTTGGTCCCAGTAGTTCTCAAAGTGTCATCCCTTTCCCAGCAGTAGCATCCCTGGGAACTTGTTAGCAATGTAAATTCTAAATCCCCCTCCCCTCTGTCTGATTCAGAAACACTGGGGGTACAGCTCAACAAGGTGTTTTAACAAGACCACCACATGATTCTGATGCTGAAGTTTGAGGACTGCTGGTCTAGTCCATCCCTTTTCATTTTGCAGGCAAAGAATTGAGGTATATAAAGAGAGGTTAATTGGCTTGTCCAAACTCATACAACTAGGTAGAGTTTTCTTTCTAATACTCTATACTTGACTGACTTTTTATGAGTTGCAATCAGAAAGCAGTCTGAGATGGGAAAGTTGGAAAGGCTTTATAGAGAATGAGGGACTTGACAGAACACTGTATAACCTTATGTAAGTAGAAACAAAAGAGATGGATATTGTAAGCAAGAAGACCACGTGAATAAAGGCATGAAGATAAAAACATACAGTTGACCCTTAAACAGGTTTTAACTGCATGTGTACATTTATATGTGGTTTTTTTTTTAATAGTAAATACTACAGTACTACATGATTTGTGGTTGGTTGAATCCACAGATCAGGAACTGCCAATGTGGAGGGCCGACTGTAAGTTACAGGTAGATTTTCAACCTTGCAAGGAGGATCAGTGCCCCTAACTCTATGTGTTCCAGGGTCAACTGGGTATACAAACATATTCTGAGAACAAAATAGACAAGTTGGACTCATAATCAGTAGGTCTCTTATAGGAATATAGAGAATAATGTATGTAAAACAGTGATCACAGTGCCTGGCATGTTGATAAAATGTTAGCTGCACTTTGTTGTTGTTGGGCTGGTATTGTTGGTTGTATTATTGATTTTGTTGTTGTTATTAGGAAGGTAGTATGGAACAGAAGTTAAGACTGGGTTCCTGAATCAAATCCCAGCCCTAACACTGACTTTTTGACTGCTAGAAAGTTACTCTCTCTAAACCTCAGTTTCCACATTTCTAAAATGGGAATAGTAGTATCAATCTTATAGGATAGTAGTAATGATGAAATAATGTTTGTTGATGACGTGCCTGCTTCATAATAGGTACTTTAATAAAAGTCTATTTATTTATTATTTAACTAATAGCTATTATTACTTCCTAGCTTGGTAAGTCATCTTGTTTGACTCTGAATGACATAAAGCTTTGTCAAAAATCATCAGTCCTGAAAGGGTAAATTGTTGTCATGATTAAAGCAGTTCACAAATATGACCAAGAAAAAAAAAGGAAACTTTAAATAAGAGGGGACTGGTTAAATAAATTTAACAAGGGGCTGATTACGTAAATTATGGAACATTTTTATTCCGTAGCTGTTGGAAAACATGTTTCAGAAAGAAATTTTGTGACCTGTATCATGAACTATATGTTTATGATATATGCTCATGATATAATGAAAATAAAAAAGCAAAATACAAACAGTGCATACAGTGTTTCAGTTATGTAATTTGTGTAGAGAAAAATAACTTGAATATTCTGAAATATTAATGATAATAAACTCTGGGTGATGAGATTTTAGTAACTTTTTCCTTTTGTGTTTTTCTTTATTGTTCACATTTTCTAAGTGAACTTTTTAAAAATTAGGATATAGTTGATGTACAATGTTACATAAGTTTCAGGTGTACAACATAGTGATTCACAATTTTTAAAGGTTATATTCCATTTATAGTTATTATAAAATATTGGCTATATTCCCTGTGTTGTACTGTATATCCTTGTAGCTTATTTTATACATAGTAGTTTATACCTCTTAAACCCTCACCCTTATCTTGCCCCTCCCCCCTTCCCTCTCCCCACTGGTAACCATTACTTCTCTGTATCTAAGTCTGTTTCTTTTTTATTATATTCACTAGTTTGTTTTATTTTTTAGATTCCACATATAAGTGATATCATACAGTATTTTTCCTCCTCTGTCTGACTCATTTCACTTAGCATAATACCCTCAAAGTCCATCCATGTTGTTACAAATGGCAAGATTTCATTCTTTTTTATGGCTGAGTAGTATTCCATTTGTGTGTGTGTGTGTGTGTGTGTGTGTGTGTGTGTGTGTACAATATCTTTATCCATTTACCTGTCAGACACTTAGGTTGCTTCCATATCTTGGCAATTGTGAACATTTTTATAATTAGGGAAAAAATTGTGACACATACTTTAAATTTGTGGCAGAATCATTGGAATAATATTATAGCCTCCTAAAATGAAATGATCAGTATTCATTTTTATCAGTGGTCAGCCTTGGCATTTGTGGATTTCACCTTGTGTTTTCACCTAGTCAAGAACTATTCTAATCACTCATTGTGAGAAATATTTTGTGATAAGAATCATTATTTCTACATTTTAAAGGTTTTTTTGAAGATTGAGTTGGATAATATAATAAAGGCCTCTAGCTAGAATTTGAAATTTTTTTTTTTTTTTTTTTTTTTTTTTTTGCGGTACGCGGGCCTCTCACTGCTGTAGCCTCTCCTGTTGCGGAGCACAGGCTCCAGACCCACAACCTCAGCGGCCATGTCTCATGGGCCCAGCCTCTCCGCGGTATGTGGGATCTTCCCGGACCGGGGCACGAACCCGTGTCCCCTGCATCGGCAGGCGGATTCTCAACCACTGCACCACCAAGGGAGCCCTGAAATATATTTGGAGTGCATCTTGCTAACTTTCAGCATCCCATCTCAATTATTATAATAGCTAACATTGGAATGTTATCTCTGCCAGGGACTGTGTTAAGTATTAATCTTCACAAAAATTTTATGAGGTACGTACCATTATCTCCATTTTATAGATGCACTGAAAATCAAACAGGTTAAGAAACTTGTCCAAGATTGCACAACCACTAAGCCAGTATTCTAACAAAGAGCTAAACAGTCTTTCCAGAGCCTGTATTCGTAAACATTGTGCTATGCCGTCTAATATGTAAAATAAAATATCAAAATGTTATTGATATTTACAATACAAAAAGATCTAAGGAGATACTCATTATGAAAATAAAGGGTCTGATGTATATGTTGTGGTATTTTTATATAAAGTCTTAACTCATTAACACTTCGAATAAAATAAGACATGAAAAATTATGATTTCATTTTTTAAAATTCTTTAACATTTCCAAAAGTATATGTTCCATTTTTGGTATTCTTTTATATGCTAATGCACTCCTAGTGATAAGTATATCCAATAGTATTTCTCATGACTAATGTGTATTTAGATAGCACAGTGGTAAAGAGTATGGGGCTCTGGAGCTAGGCTGAGTTCACATTCTGCCTCTGCTTCTTAATATTTTGTGGCCTTGGGCAAGATGTTTAACCTCTCTGTGCCTAGTTTTTTCATCTGTAAAATAGGAATAATAATATGTTCCTCAAAGAGTTGATATAAGGATTCAGTGAGTTAATTCATATAGAAAACTTGAAATAATAGTGCCTGCACATGGCAGTTTTCAGTGTTGGGTACGCTAGTTTGTAATAGTACTATTATTATTCCATTTACTATCATTATCATCATCATCTGTATTGATTATATAATAAGCTTTTTTGAGACATCCAAGTTACATTTTGTGAAAACAAGTAAAAACATTGTACTTGGAGTCCACTGAGCTAAAAATTATTTTGCTACCACTTACTAGCTTTCTAACCTTCAGCATTTCACTGAACCTTGTGGGCCTCAGATGACCACTAGTAATATCTTCCCTGTCATCTGATCTTTTGATCTGTAAAATACTGCTAGAAATCATGCAGTCTCAGAATTGTGGTCTAACTCTGGAACTGTGAAAGAAAGAGAACTGATGACGCTTAGTCTCTTGGTCCATTTTCCTTCTTTCATTTAAGTAGTTGTGTGAATTTACAACAAAGGTTAAGCATTTAATGCTTGTAAGAATATAATAGACTTATTCTCATTTTGACCTACATAGTTTACTCTCCTGGCTTTCACTACTACTTTTCTATAAAACTAAACTAATACAAGGCATTTCTAAAATTGTCTAAATTTCATGTGAAAATAAAACTAGGGACAGGCTAAATTGTTTCCTTTTAAGCTGTGTGCATGCATATGGTGATTTGTGTGTCCTATTTTATACTTTACTAACACCTCGAGTGCTTTTAGTATGGCACTTATTATATTGCTTCAGTTATTTGTTTACATGTCTAGCTTCCCTACTAGATCAAGTCCCTCAATGGCAGATTTTAAATTTTCCATTGAACTTTAAAAATACTTAAAATTTATGAAAGTTACTTTAAAATAGTTTTTCTTGTTTGATAAAATAGAAAAGAATGATTGTGTTTTATGAATTTTGTCACTTTAGGAAATATTGAAAATGCAAAACTGGAGGTAAGATACGAGAATAGAAGAAAGAGTTTTAAAATGTTCCATTTGCGGGGGAGGCTATTCAATACTCCTTTCCCTGAAAGCAGTGGGAGAAAATGTCTTAGGAGAACACAATGTGATATGTAACAGGAAAGAATGAAAATAAAGCTGAGCTACTCCCAAAGGATATTAATCCTTGAATTAGTAGTTGTCAGTTGATATTCTTTTATTTTTTATCAAGCTAGAGTATGAATTCTTGTCAATTCAGGACCCACAGATACATTTTTATATATACAGTAATGATAATTTTGACATTGCTAACTATCCACTTACATCATATGGCTAATTCTCAAGAGTTGGATGACACATCTGCCATGAAACACCAGTATTGTACCATATATAAATAACGACAGCTAATCTACACTTTCTGAGTCTCACTCCTACCAGAGTATATTTTCAGAGTGGCAAAATTCTCTAATTTTTTATCTCCAACCCAAATCACTCACTGGAGCCTGAGATCAATATATTTAGTTTTGTTGAGAGTCTCCACGTGAATGTCCCACAGCTTCCTCAAAACTCAAAGTCCAAACCTGGGGACTTCCCTGGTGGCACAGTGGTTAAGAATCTGCCTGCCAATGCAGGGGACACGGGTTCAAGCCCTGGTCCGGGAAGATCCCACATGCCGCAGAGCAACTAAGCCCATGCACCACAACTACTGAGCCTGCGCTCTAGAGCCCGTGAGCCACAACTGCTGAGCCCACGTGCTGCAACTACTGAAGCCCACACACCTAGAGCCCCTGCTCTGCAACAAGAGAAGCTGCTGCAAAGAGAAACCCACACACAGGAACGAAGAATAGCCCGTGCTCGCCACAACTAGAGAAAGCCTGCGCGCAGCAACAAAGACCCAACGCAGCAAAACAAAACAAAACAAAACTTTCTCATTAAAAAGAAAAATCCAAGCCTTTTTTTTCCCCTCCACATCCCTGTCTTACCTACAAAGGTTCCTTCCTTATTAGTACATGGCACCACCCTCCATTGGATTGCCCAAATCAGTAGTATTCTTGGCACCATCCTCTCCTCCACCCCACCCATATTCATTCATTCACCAAGTTTTACAAATTTACCTTGTGAATATATCACAGATCTATTCAGTTCTTTCATTTTTATTACCATAGTTCAAGCTATGTTCATCTCTCCATTGTATTACTCCATAGTTTCCTAATTGACCTCTTGCCACCAGTGCTATCCAATTATCTATCTATACATTGTTCCGGTAATCTCCCTAAAACACAAATCAGAACATGTCACTGTTCTATATTTAAAGCCCTTTAGTGGCTATCCTTGGCCTTCAAGATAAAATCTAAATTCTTTAAAGTGTTAGTAGCACCCTTCGTGATCTGGACCCTGCTATGTGATACAGCTGTATGGACCAACGTGCAGTTCTTTGAGACTTCTGGAGGTGAGCACCTTCAGGTCTTCACTATTCCTTTTGCTTAACTAACTCCCAGTAGTTATCATCTCACCTTGGACCTTCTTCAAGAAACCTTCACTAATATGCCAGCATCATACCCTAACAAAGATGGGATTAGACATTCTTGTGTGTTCCCATAGTACCTTCTGCTTATCCTTTTTACAGCGTATGACATACTGTATTATTATTGCCTGCTTATTTATGTCTCGTCTAAGCTCTTGGAGGGTAAGTACAATATTCTGTTTGGTTGCTCTGTTTTACCAGTACCTCACGTAGTGCACGGCACATTCATTCATTTATTCTTTTTTTTTTTTTTGGCTGCGTTGGGTCTTCGTTGCATGCAGGCTTTCTCTACTTGTGGCGAACAGGGGCTGCTCTGTTGCAGAGCATGGGCTTCAGTAGTTGCGGCATGTGGGCTCAGTTGCTTAGTTGCTCTGTGGCATGTGGATCTTCCCAGATCAGGGATTGAACCCGTGTTCCCTGCATTGGCAGCCAGATTCTTAACCACTGTGCCACCAGCAGATATTTGTTGAACATCCTTTATGTCAGCTTGGAATGAAGAGTGGTCTAAATTTTTTCTGTTGAAATGAAGCCTTGTTTGAGTTTTCAGTAGTTCTTTATAATATCAAAGATGTGGCTTCTAAAGACTATTATTCAGTGGTCAAATATATTTTCTCTGACCAGTCTTAGATAACCCCTATAGTTCATGTTGTGGTGAAAATTCAGTAGAATTATGTGCGTGTGTGTGTATGTATGTGTATAAATAATAACTGAATATGTTAATGGAAGTATAGAGCAGTATCCTGTATAGTTAAATTTTTTAGAGTTTGTAACAGTATATAAAATACAATTATAAATATCTGATTATCTCAAGTCAGACTTTTAAAAAGCAGTTTTTTATAATAGCTTTACTTCTGGGCTCCCTCCCTTAAAATATTTAAGTTTTTAAAGTAAAATATTTAAGTTTTAAGTAAAATATTTAAATTAAAATGCATTTAAGATAAATTTTTGTCTTGATTTCAGTTTATTCATGGATTTTTTTAGTAGTTGGAAAAAAGCTGTGGTAGTTCCCAACTGTGTTAGAAACAGTTGTCAAGTGTGGTTCTTTACACTGTGAGACTGGGAGCTGTTTCTAAACACACAGTTACTAGCACAGATTTGCCTAAGTTTCCAATCTGATCTGTGGCTATGGGTAAGTAATGTGGAACTCATATAGATTTGTGGGGGGAAAAACTTCTAGACATTAAATTCCATAAACTACCCTTTATCTTTAGGTTAGTCTTTAAACCTAAAGTGTATAGACTTTAAACCCCAGCCAATCAATAGTATAATTTTTTGTACATCTTTGAGATAGTTAAAAAGCTATGTAAAAATTAAGGTATTCTGCTTAAGGTGTATAGACTTAAGTCTCATCTTTTGTTGAAGTGCATCTTAATATAAATTTTCAGTACTATTTAATATCAAAGATTTCAAAGATTATTTTTTAGTTAAATAAGCATGCTTATTCTCCAGAAGCCTTTATCCCTGTGGTTCCTATTGATAGTGAAGACTCTAGTATATTTATATAGGATTTGTAGTAAAATCTAAAAATTATAAAATAAATTTTGACATTATGTATATATGTGGGTATAACATCCCTTTAAACTGCATGATACTATTTATCCTTTAAGAGAACTGATAAGAATTTAATAAAACTGTGTATGTATGTGTGTGTACTATCCAATTAGGGTACCCACTAGCCACATGGGGCTATTGAGCACTTGAAGTATGGCTTATCTGAATTTGAGGCATACTGTAAGTATTAAAAATACAGAGCTTTAGTATGAAAAAAGAGAATGTAAAATATCTCATAATTTTATATTGATTACATGTTGAGATAATAAATTTTAGATAAGTGGGTTAAATTTATATTAAAATTAATTTCACTGATTTTTTTTTAATATAGCTACTAGAAAATTGGATCACATGCTGTTTCTATTGGGCATCTCTGGTCAAGAACTTTTTTTCTAATTGTTTTTCTAATTGAAAACTACATTTTCTGTAAGTTATGGTTGAAATTGAACATTTTGGGTATTGAGAGTTATTTTTTATTAGTCTTAGATTACAATTTGACATTTGAATACTGGTATTCCAATGTTAGATGTAAAAGTAAAGGCTATAAAGTTAAAAAATTTTTAACAAAATATTATTTTGAGGTCTTGTTTTTAGACTTTGTTGTTAGAACAATACCATAACCAGTCCTTCATGATTTCTTGGTTCCCAGTTGGACACAGTTTGGCAGCTATCATAGATCTTTACTTTAGTTATTGTATAATTTATTTAACATTTTTTTGTTTGCTTCATATGTGCCAAATCTATCATAATTTCAGGAGGGAACAAAAAATAATGGATATGCATGTAAATGAGTTTGCAGAGTTGGAGGTAGGAAGAAGTGAGCAGTTACTGTCTGGCTTTTTATTTTCTGTAAAGTAGTATGTAAGGTCATCTTAGTCTACCACTAGTGGTGGTTTCTGGGAAAAACTCCTTGAATTGAGTAAAATTAAAGAGTTCTTGATGGATAAGAATCAACATCTATTCAGCCGTTATTGGGCACTAAGCTGAACATGGAGGAAGAATATAAAATAGGGACCTTGCCCTCAGAGCTAAATTTTGTTAGGAAAATAACGGTGTATGCCAAAAAAGTAAAAAACAGATAAGGCAGCTGTAATAAGGTAAAGAATATATGGTGTATATACAGTTCAAAGTTCAAAAGATGAAGAGAGGGCTTCCCTGGTGGCGCAGAGTCCGCCTGCCGATGCAGGGGACACGGGTTTGTGCCCCGGTCCGGGAAGATCCCACATGCCGCAGAGCGGCTAGGCCCGTGAGCCATGGCCGCTGAGCCTGCGCGTCCGGATCCTGTGCTCCGCAACGGGAGAGGCCACAACAGGGAGAGGCCACAACAGTGAGAGGCCTGCGTACCGCAAAAAAAAAAAAAAAAAAAAAAGATGAAGAGAACGCTAGTGCCTAGAGATTGTTTTTTGTGTGTGTGTTCTGGGTTTTTGTTTCTTCTAAGCTTTCTCCTTTTGCTTATTTAAAATAGTAGCCAAATGATCTTTTCAGTATGACCCCTTTGTAAAAATACCTTCTGGCACTGTATGTAATTTTCAGAACAGTCAGTGGTAATTTATTATGAGAGCTGTATAGAATTTAGCACAGATTCTTTATCTCAGCACAAGAGTTTAATACAGTTACTTTATAACTGAGCTTTGAGTGCTTTAGAACAGGACAGTGTTCTGAATAAGAAGTTGAGGTTACTGTGGCATTACATGATTCAAATCATGTAGCTTCATGTATTTATTTGGTGTGAACTTCAGCTTGCACCTGAATTAACAAGCACCTTCTCTTTCCTGTTATTACCTCTGCATTCCTTACTTTTCAGTCCTTACTATTTGCTGTGTTGATGGTGAAAAGGAAAAGATGGTGGTGTCTGGGTGGGTATCTGTAATAGTAAGATGTATAGGTTTTAAACAGGAGTGGGATTAGAGAGAGGGCTGTATAGGATGAAAAGTTTGAGCATGTTCTTTTGAGTGTTGTAGAAACTGACTGACTACTAGCTGCATGATAAACCAAGATGATAGAAGTATCACCCGCACGTGCATACACACTGCAAACATATAGAAATGTAACGCAAAACTGTAAATGCATAGCTAAACTCTGAGGAAGAAAAGAGAAGGAAATTCCCAGGTGCCAGGTATGAAAGAAATCAAATCAAAACCTTAAGTGGGAACTGGTGCTGCTGTATAAACTAGTACAGGCCCCTTCTGGTCCTGGATATATGTCCTAAGAAGTCTGGGGTGGAATTTTAGTGGAGAATGGAGATTGGGCCTTTTCAAAATAGAGCTAGCTCTGAGACCCAGTCATGCAGCCTAGAACCTGAAAGAGCTTTCCTAATTGTACATAGATTTTTTTGAAGTAACCAATGATAGAACAATCTAAATGAGAATATAAAATAAGTGTGTATGAAATGATTAAAAGGATAAAAAAAAGGAAATGAAGCATGATGAAGTAACAGGCCAATATGAAAAAGAAACAGACTCGAAAAAGAAAATCAAATCACATTCAGAAATTAAAAATATAATCTTGGAATTTGGCTTTAGATGGATTAAATAGCATATTAGATATTCTTGCTTGGCTGAAAAGGAAAGAAATATAGCAATAAATGGTTAAGAAGAACTAAATCTAAAGTGTAATGACCCAAAATTAAAAAGTTGAAAATACAAGATTGGCAAAATGCTAGGCTGATACAAAACAAAACAAAAAGCTCTTAGAAAAATATTATCAGGCAAAAACAGATTTTAAAGGCAAAAGTATTATTAAAGATAAAGAGAGCCATTGCATAATGATGGAAAGGAATAATTCACTAGGAATAAATAATAATCTTGAACCTTTATGTCCAAGTAATATTATGTCAAAGTATATAAAGCAAAATTTTACATACTAAAAATGGACTACTTACAGGTAGTGGGAAATTTTAGCACATTTCCTTCAGAAGCTGACAGATAAATCAGACCACTGCTACCACCACCCTCCAACAAAAGTAAAGGCATAGAATATTTGATCAGTACAGTTAACAAACTTGATATTTTAGATGTGTTTAAACTTTACTCTCAAAAAATAGAATGTAGATGTTCCTTTCAATCACACATGAAACATAGAAATTAACCACATATTAAACTACAGTGGGATGACTCACAAATACCCAAGCATGTAACACCGGCTATATTTTCTGACTACAGCATAGTACATAGAAAACTTACTAGGTTTTCCAGGTTTCATTTGAATAATATTTAAATGGAATAATAATAGTTAAAACATTTATTGAACACAGTGTGAGCCAGGCATACTGCTGAGTGTTTTGCACATGTTATTCTATTTAAACACTTTCAGCATCCCAGTGAATTATAAGATAGCATTACCATCTTTACTAGTGAGAGTATTTAGGTGTAAAAATGTTTATCTGCCTAGGACTTCCCTGGCAGTCCAGTGGTTAAGACTCCAAGCTTCCACTGCAGGGGGTGTGGGTTCTATCCCTGGTTGGGAACTAAGATCCAGCATGATGCAGGGTATGGCCAAAAAATTGATTTATTGATTGATTTTTTTTTTTTTTTTGCGGTACGCGGGCCTCTCACTGCTGCGGCCCCTCCCGTTGCGGAGCGCAGGCTCCGGACGCACAGGCTGAGCGGCCATGGCTCACGGGCCCAGCCGCTCCGCGGCATGTGGGATCTTCCCGGACCGGGGCACGAACCCGTGTCCCTTGCATCGGCAGGCGGACTCTCAACCACTGCGCCACCAGGGAAGCCCTACTGATTGATTTTTAAAAGTTTATCTGTCCAAGGTCTGCAGTTGGGACAAAACCTCTGTTTTTAAATACACTGTTAAAACCCCCCATCTTTTAAAAACACCTTTATTATCAGAAAATATAGCCAGATAGAGAAGCTCACATAAATATATAGTTTATTGAATTATTGTTAAGGTTGGTATTGTAATACCAATAGATCAAGAAGTAGAACTTTACCAGCCACTGCAGAAGCCTTTTATGTGCCCCATTCCTTCCCCACAAAAAGCATTTTTATGATAATCATTTTCTGGCTTTTTTCTTTGTAATTTTAATACTGTAGTGTACATTTTTAAACAGTATGCTTTAGTCTTGCTTATTTTTCCCCCATTTTTTCCCACATAATTTGTCGAAGAAACTGGTATAGTTTAATCTTCTAGAATTTTTAACAGGTTTGATCAATTTGAGATTTGATGGTTTTGGCAAAATTTTGTAGGTGGTGGTGTGTTCTTTCATCAGGAGATATATAATATCTGGTGGGTTTTCTTTTTGTGATATTAGAACTATTGATACTCAGTGGTTAAGTCCATTAACTCTTTAGAGATTGCAGATTTTAATTTTTTCTAATTTTATTATTTCTTCTTCATTTATTGCTGGAATGTTTCTGTAAAGAAGCTTCCCCTCATCTAACAGTTACCTGGTAGTTTAGTTTATATAAGAGAGGAAGAGTAAATGTTTTGTTATTTCCTGTTGTATAGCAGTTTTCAAAATGATGAGTTGCTTTTCACTAGCATCTTTCAAAGTAACCTTTTTCCCCCTTTTTTTTAACTGTCATAAACTCACAGATTTAAATATATTGCTTTTGGTTCTTTTCAGTTATCCTTACTGATGCTCAAATTGTCCCATCTTTGGCTAGTGGGAGCTTCTTCAAGTTGGCTCTCTTCCATCATGGAGTTTATATTTTAGTAAATATATGCATGTATAAGCATATGTATATGTATTGCCTTGAAACACACACATATACTAAACACATTGTTCTGTATATTTTGGGTTTTATACTTCCTGTATATTGGAAATAGTTCCTTATCTGTTCTGTATAGAACTGCTTTATATTTTGTAATGGCCACATCGATAGTATAGCTGTACCATAGTTTTTTTAACGAACACTTACTGATGAACATTTTGATTGTTACCCAGCAGTATTATAAACAGTACTGCAGTGAATATCCTGGTACTTACTACTTTGCCCATGTGTGTGAATATAGCTGCAGAATCAATTCCCAGAAATGGAATTGTTAAGTAATAATAGCTATTGTCAAATTGCTCTCCTTAAAGCAATTAAGAACTGTTTTTTTGCCTCATACTATCCTTTGATATATAATACTAGTATGTGATCAAACTTTTTTATGTATATAAATTTGTTTCTTTATTTTTGGCTGCATTGGGTCTTTGTTGCTACATGCGGGCTCTCGTTGCGGCGAGCGGGGGCTGCTCTTCGTTATGGTGTGCGGGCTTCTCATTGCAGTGGCTTCTCTTGTTGTGGGAGCATGGGCTCTAGGTGCGCGGGCTTCAGTAGTTGTGGCACGCAGGCTCAGTAGTTGTGGCGCACGGGCTTAGTTGCTCCAAGGCATGTGGGATCTTTCCGGACCAGGGCTCGAACCCATGTCCCCTGCATTGGCAGGCAGATTCTTAACCACTGCGCCACCAGGGAAGTCCTGTGATCAGACTTTTAGATCTTTGATAATCTGCTTTGATAAAAAAAAATCTCATTATAGTTTTTATTAGTATTTCATTTGTATTTCCTAAATTATGAATTGTCTGTTCGTGTCCTTGGTCCAATTTTCTATTGAATGGTTAGCCTTTTCCATATTGATTTGTAGCACTCATATATAATAAGGAAATTACCCTTTCGTGACATGTGTTGCAAATATTTTTTCCTAATTGTGTTGCTTCTTTTGACTATGTTTATGGTTTTCATTTTCCAAGCAGAATTTTTAAATGTTAAAATACTACTCAAATTTATTAGTTCATTTTTAACAATCCAAACTTAAGAAAGAGTTGAGACGTACAGTACAAAGAAGTGTATGGTTTTTTTTCTCCCTGAACCCTTCAAGAATAAGTTCCCAGCCTTTGTCCTGTCACCTCCTAATACTTTAGTGTGTATTTCCTACAAACAAAGATATTCCCTTAAATGACCATACTACACCTATTAAAATCAGAGAGTTAACATTGACACGTTACTGTCTTTAGACCCCCATTCAAGTTTCACTAATTGAATGAATTATTTCACTATTGTCTTAATAACCTTTTTAGCAAAAGGATCCAGTTCAGAGCCACATGTTGCGTTGAGTTGACATTTCTTTTCAGTATCCTTCAATCTGGAACAGCTCCTCAGGCTTTGCTTGACTTTCATAACTGACAGTTTGAAGATTATTCAAAACAAATTAGAACAAGAATTTGTGCTAATGTTTCCTCATAACTAGATTTAGGTTATGCATCTTTGTCAGGAATATCATAGAAGTGACTCTGTGATCTTGTATGCTATCAGGTGACACACGGTTTCAGTTTGTCCTATGAATGATGGTGTTCACTTTGATCCCTTAATTAAGACAGCATCTGATTGGCATCTCTACTGTAATGGTTTTTCCCTTTCTATTTTATCAGTATTTTGTGGGGGAGGTACTTTAAACATCTCCTTATCAAACTTTCCATTTATTCATTTATAGTAGGATGAATTTATAGGTTGCTGTCCATTCAGTGGGTTATAGTCCCTTTACTATCATGAGTTTTGGTACTTCAGCATAATTTTGCTAGTGGGTGGCCATTTAGGCTGACTTCAGTGTTCTTTTGACATGTCCTCATTACTGAGCACTTTCTTGTTTCTGCCACAAGATACTCCAGGCTCATTCTGTATTTCCCTCAGCCTAGAATCAGCCATTCTCCAAGGAGCCCTTACTCCTTTTATAGAGAAGTATTCAGAAGCAAAGATCCAAATGCTAGTCATGCTCATTGCTGTTGGAGTGGCATTGCTTCCAGGCTTTGTCAGTGAACAGAGCTAGGGAATATACGTGTGTATAATCCACACATTTTCAAACATCTGTAACTATACCTATTTCTATATCTGTCTTTTAAAAACAATGAGTTCACATTGATAATTCCAGTCTAACACTGTAAGATTTACTCTAGCTTTCTCTTTTTTAATATTTTAACTCTCTTCTCTTTCAGAAGCCTGGCTTCCATTTGATCAGTCCCTCTGTTGTTTGTTACCAAGCTTCCGGTTCCACCATCCCCTCTCCTGTGCAATGCCCTTCTCTCCCTTCTCTGGCTCTGACTCTCCATTCCAGGCCACCTTCCCCCACATGGACTTCCTTCTTAACCCCTCTTGAGCTCCAACACTGTATGCCAGACCACTCTCTGCATGGATGCCCTTTTTATCCTACTTGGTATCTGATACCCTATACTGAACTATCCCTCTCTTTTGACACCTTTCTCACCCCACTTGGACTCTAACCATGCAGTACTCACTTGTACTCACTCATCAAGTGAACATCCTCCTCACCTTTTTTTTAAATGCCTTCCAATTTTGTGTCATACCTTGAAAGAGCTTCTCCACTTTAACATTATAAAAAATAATTTTGTTTTCTTCTAGTGATTTTTATTTATTTATATTGTATTTAAGCATATGGTCTATTGTGGAATTTATTTTTAAGTAAGAAATAAAGTAGAAATCCAGCACTTCTCAGATGGTTATCCAGTTGCCTGGAATTTTGTATAAAAACTGTATCTCCCCCCAAAAAAATGTATAAAGTTTTTAAAAAGTTACTGAATTCATAGAGCTTTTTCTTAAAAATGGGTATCATTTTTCATATTGTTTTTGTTTATAACAGATGATGATGTACCTGCAGATATGGTTGCAGAAGAATCGGGTCCTGGTGCACAAAATAGTCCATACCAACTTCGTAGGAAAACTCTTTTGCCAAAAAGAACAGCGTGTCCTACAAAGAGCAGTATGGAGGTAAATTCAGTGTAACTGCTTTTTTTGTGTGTGTAATGAAGGAATTGTTAGGAAACAAACAGAAAGGGGACCGTCAGTCATTTTTTAGAAGTAATGATTATGGTAAAAATATTTGCTTAGTTTTCATTTTGTTTTTAAAGGGTGCTTCAACTTCAACCACAGAAAACTTCTTTGGTCATCGTGCAAAACGTGCCAGAGTCTCCGGAAAATCTCAAGATCTATCAGGTATTTCCTATGAGAAAGCTAAGAAATAGGGTCAAATAATTTTTTTTTTGATACCAAAAAATTAATATCAACTTAAATGTAGTTTATTTGTACATTTGAGATTGAGAAAGTGATTATTACAGAAAAAACATGAGAACCGTCACCTTCTCCATCTCTGATTGTAATTGTATAAAAATCCTTTTTGTATATTTAGTGTAGCCAGTTTTTGAAATGGTGCATACTAGCTAGCTAAAAGAAAGAATACTGTCAAGATAAAAGAAAATAAATGTGTGTCGTCTATGAAAGCAAATGCTTATAAAATGATTGTCAAAAAATAAAAGCTGTTCATTAGACAAAATGGAAATTGTGCTCTTTAAATAATGAGAAAGTCTTTGCTAGCATGATAGATTGTTTATATTCTGTTTGTTAATCTCTTTATAGCAGCACCTGCTGAACAGTATCTTCAGGAGAAACTGCCAGATGAAGTGGTTCTAAAAATCTTCTCTTACTTGCTGGAACAGGATCTTTGTAGAGCAGCTTGTGTGTGTAAACGCTTCAGTGAGCTTGCTAATGATCCAATTTTGTGGTAAGTGAAAATTTATTTCTTATTATCTTGAGATATATTACTTGTTGCCCAAAATGCTGTAGATGGTAGGAAATTTGGAGTGTGAGTTTATGGTTACAATTAAATAGTCAGAAGAAAATTAGAATGCTTATAAATTCCAAGTTAACTGTTTATCACAAATGTTGGCTGTCAGTCCAGGCAGTGTTTTTTGTTTTGTTTTTTTTAATACATTTTTTATAAATTTATTTATTTATTTTGGCTGCGTTGGGTCTTCGTTGCTGCGTGCAGGCTTTCTCTAGTTGCAGCGAGCGGGGGCTGCTCTTTGTTGTGATGTGCAGGCTTCTCATTGCAGTGGCTTCTCTTGTTGCGGAACACGGGCTCTAGGTGCACAGGCTTCAGTAGTTGTGGCTCGCGGGCTCTAGAGCGCAGGCCCAGTAGTTGTGGCACACGGGCTTAGTTGCTCCGCAGCATGTGGGATCTCCCCGGACCAGGGCTCAAACCCATGCCCCCTGCATTGGCAGGCGGATTCTTAACCACTGCGCCACCAGGGAAGCCCAGCAGTGTTTTTAAAACAATAAAAGAAGTACTTTTTCTGCTACTTGTCAGTTAAAAGCAACAGTGATGGGAAATGTTTTTCATTCCATTGCTTTTTAGAAAGAGTATGAAGTCTGATTTAAAACAGCTAATTAATTAAATCTGATAGTTAGGTAAGACTGTAGATTTTGTATATCGCTTTTGGAAAATAGTTTGGACATTTGTATTTTTGAACCATAAAATAGGCATATCCTGGTACTTCCCACTTCCCTAGTGGCACAGTGGTTAAGAATCCGCCTGCCAATTCAGAGGACACAGGTTCGATCCCTGGTCCAGCAAGATCCCACATGCCGCGGAGCAGCTAAGCCCGTGTGCCACAACTACTGAGCCTGTGCTCTAGAGCCGCGAGCCACAACTACTGAAGCCCACGCGACTAGAGCCGGTGCTCTGCAGCAAGAGAAGCCACTGCGATGAGAAACCCGTGCACCACAACAAAGAGTAGCCCCCACTCACTGCAACTAGAGAAAGCTTGCACACAGCAACAAAGACCCAATGCAGCCAAAAAAAAAAAAAAATGCATGCCCTTTGACCCAGCAATTCCACTTCTGAAAATTTGTTTACCCTATTTACAAATTTTTCATAATAGCATAGTTAACAGTGGGGGGAAATTAGAAATAATGGAAAAGTCTAGCAATAAGGGATGGGACTAAAAGTAAACAATGTAATGTCTACTTAGAGGGTTGTGATATAGTCATTAACAGTGATTTTTACAGTTTTTAATAACATAGGAATATGCTATGTTATAAAAAGTAAAAAGCAGAATACAAAATTTTATGTGTTACAGTCACAACTGTTATAAGTGAAAAAGACTGTAAGGAAATACAGTAAACTGTTTAGGTTATCTCTATACTTTTCTGTATTTTACAACAGCTTATATGTATTCTATGATGCTAAAAATAAGGTACACCTTAAATTTAAGAAAAAATTATGTTTGTGTTAGAAAGGAAAAAGAACGAAGAGCAGAAGAAGAAACATTTTGCTTTGTACAAGAAGTTATAATAGTTATTATCACTCCATTTCTAAGATTTGATGGTTCTTGATAGGACATAAATGAAGCATCATCATTATTTTTCATCATTATTTAAAATAATCCTTTTAAATTGAAACTGGGGCTTCCCTGGTGGCGCAGTGGTTGAGAGTCCGCCTGCTAATGCAGGGGACACGGGTTCGTGCCCCAGTCCGGGAGGATCGCACATGCCGCAGAGCAGCTGGGCCCGTGAGCCGTGGCCGCTGAGTCTGCGCGTCCGGAGCCTGTGCTTCACAACGGGAGAGGCCACAACAGTGAGAGGCCCGCGTACCGCAAAAAAAAAGAAAAAAGAAAAAAAAAATTGAAACTGTATGTGGCTTTTACAGTAAGGGTGGCTTTTATTTTCCCCTGACTAAACAGTCAGATTTTAAAGAATTGACACTTATTCTTTTGGGTGGACTATGTTTTATATGCAGTTACATTGTTTTAGACAAAAATTTTATTTTTACATTTAAAATTCTGCTTTTTCATATCCCTAGAAGTTTTTGAGGCCTCAAATAATTTTTATAGTTGTTTAAAGGACATTTTATGAAGAAATCTTCATTCCTTTCCCCCTTCAGGAAACGATTATACATGGAAGTATTTGAATATACCCGCCCTATGATGCATCCTGAACCTGGCAAATTCTACCAGATTAATCCAGAAGAATATGAACATCCAAATCCTTGGAAAGAGAGTTTCCAGCAGTTGGTATGAAGTATAAATGGAAAACACTGATTTATATTATATATTTTAAATAAAAATTCCTTTTTAAAAATTTAAACTCAAGAATAGGTTTCAAGGGAATTCCCTGGCAGTCCAGTGGTTAGGACTCCACGCTTTCACTACTGAGGGCCTGGGTTCAGTCCCTGGTCAGGGAACTAAGATCCCAGAAGACTCATGGCACTGCAAAAAAAAAAAAAAAAAAAAGAATAGGTTTCAAGTCAGTGGACATTTATCAACAACAAAAAAGTCAACAATTCTTTTCACTACTGACATATTTATTAATCATTTAAACAGTAGCAGTAAGTATCAGTAGCCTGAGAGCAGCTATACTTTCTCTGGATCTGTTTGAACTTATATTTAAATTATGACCGTTGAGTAGTTAAAGTTTCACATTTAGCTTAATTTTCACATGGTCCTTTACGAATGGTTCCCAGCTAAGGGTGATTTTGCTCCACAGGGGATGTTTGGCATTGTCTGGAGACATTTTTGGTTGTCACAGCTGGAGAAGAGACTGCTACTGATACATGGTGGTTAGAGTCCAGGGATGCTACTAAACATCCTACACAGGATAGCCCTCACAACAAAGAATTATCTGTTCCAAAATATCAGTAGTGCTGAGGTTGAAAAACCATGCCCTATTTACTGGATATTACTGAGTCATAAACTGTTCTAGATTTTACATTGCAGTATGCAACAGAAAATTTGTTGGACTGATAATTGTTTTTGATAATTAATGAAAAATTCATATAGTACTAAATTAATTTAGACTGTAGTGTTTATGTTAGTAGTCAGTATTTGTTTTTTTGTTTTTGTTTTTTTTGATGTTTTAGTATAAAGGTGCGCATGTAAAGCCAGGATTTGCTGAACATTTCTACAGTAACCCTGCAAGATACAAAGGAAGAGAAAATATGTTGGTATGTTTGATTTGTCTTTTTCTAATATTTAAAATGATGATCTTACAGTTCTATACTGACTTTTTTTTTTTTTTTTTTTTTAGTATTATGATACAATTGAAGATGCTCTTGGTGGAGTACAAGAAGCTCATTTTGATGGACTTATCTTTGTTCATTCTGGAATATATACTGATGAATGGATATATATTGAATCTCCAATCACTATGATTGGTGCAGGTACGTGTAAATGCATTGTCATTAGAATTTTAATATTTTATTTACATGATGGGTTTTTAAAATGCTAGTTACTTAAAATCCAGATGAACCATGATAATATCTTAATTGTAGAAAAAATAGGAAATATGTATATTTTATATGATGGAAATGAAAGCTTTAGAGTTCAGAAATTATAAATGTACCTATTTCTTTTTGGGGGGATGTGTATATTTCTTGATGTCAGTACTTTGTCCAGCTGCTTTAGTTGATCATTAAGGAGAGAAAAATATTGGTTAATTTTATCTTTTATTTGAAAATACAGAGGATAATGTTTTTATTGCTGTATCTTTAATGAAACAAATGTACTTTTAAAATACTTTCTGTACTGTTTCAAAGCTGTTTTTATGGTCAGGTTTCTAAGAATAAATGTAGTAGTTGTTGAGCACTGATCAGTTATTTGAAGATTTATGGTATATCTGATTTTCTTAAGGATACTGTAGTACGAGACCATTTTAAGATAGCTAGTTAATTGTTACTAGTTAATGAAATTTGCATTTACTGCTCTTTCTTCCCTCCCCCATTTCCACCTCAAAGAAAAGTAGGAGAAAGTCTAGAAAAATTTTGCCTACTGATTTCCATTACTTTCCAAATCAAGGCCAGTATTGGAAATAAGTTTAAATAAAGAAGTTTCTCTCTTTCTCTCCCTGCTCATCATCCCTTTCTTTCTTCTCCCTGAGCCTCGTTTTCTGGTGCTGCTGGTTGTGATTTGGTTTCCACAAGAAACCCACTTTTTAATATGCCATTGCATTTGATATTAAATACTATTTGTAGTTGAATCTTAATAGAAGTATTACTGTACATGGATTTGTGTATAATGGTACTCAGATAATGTCCATGTTAAGTATGACTGCCTGTATGAAGGCCAATGAAACATAGTTATCTATCTGATAAAATGAATATTAGTCCTACCTACTCAATACTAATGTTCTTTAAAAGTTCCCTCTCCAAAAAATGTACCCAATTTAAAAGCCGTAAAAAGGGCAGTACTGAATTATTAGTTTTATGGCAGAGTATTTTTACTGATTAAAAAAGTAATTTTTAAATGTCCATTCTATCTGTCTGATAAAGGTAATATGCTTTAAAATATTTTCTTCGTAGCACCTGGAAAAGTAGCAGACAAAGTTATAATTGAAAACACTAGAGATTCAACCTTCGTTTTTATGGAAGGTTCCGAGGATGCTTATGTTGGATATATGACAATAAGGGTAAGGCATTTTTAAATTTTTAAGTATGTATGTGGAAATCATTAAGGCAGTGGTTGTTTATTTCAAACAAAATTTCTACTTTTCAGTTTAACCCTGATGACAAATCTGCTCAACACCACAATGCACACCACTGCTTAGAGATTACAGTAAATTGTAGCCCTATTATTGATCACTGTATCATCCGAAGTACATGTACAGGTTAGTGTTCCCGTTACGTCTTATTATAAAATGAGTCACTGTGTTGCCCAGTAGGTTTTTAAATAAATTATTTGTCTTACAGTTGGCTCTGCAGTATGTGTTAGTGGTCAAGGAGCATGTCCCACTATCAAGCACTGTAACATCAGTGACTGTGAAAATGTTGGACTTTATATAACAGATCATGCACAGGTATTTTTTAACTTTGTGGGTTTTTTTCTTTTTTCTTTTTTTAGCTCTACTAATGTTTATTTCTGGTTAATTGTTGTAGGGAATATACGAAGATAATGAAATTTCCAATAATGCTTTAGCTGGGATTTGGGTTAAAAATCATGGAAACCCAATTATTAGACGGAATCATATTCATCATGGACGTGACGTTGGTGTGTTCACATTTGATCATGGCATGGTAAGAACATTTATTCTTAATAGAAAAATTGACGTCATATCAGTTAAAATTTCAAATAGGTGTCAGCATTTTATCATCACCAAAATGCTGAATTGAAAAGTGTAGGCTTAAAAGAAGATTTCAGCATTATATTCTAAAGTCAGTATGCAGTATGAATTCTATAAATTCTTGAATCTAACATTATATACATGTACGGAAGATGGAGTCCTTAGGGAATTGATGTGGTCTTTGAGGGGAGTAAGGTCTAATCCAGTAGTTCTCAAATGTAACTGTGCATAAAAATCACCCAGATACAATAAATCAGAATTTTTAAGGATGGGGCCCAGGATATGCGTTTTTTAATAAGCACCATAAGTGAGTTTAATGCAGGTTGTAGACTACACTTGGAGAGACAATAGTTTCATCATTAGTTTGACTTCATTTCATTCCTCTTAAATTTTTTTTTAACTGGTAGAACTTTAATAAGAAATACAGTGATGATAATACATCAGTTCTAAAATTCTTATGCAGTTAGGCATCTTTATATGGATGATATTATGTTTTAGTTACTACTATGTCATTTTACACAATTTTATAGAGACATGACTTTTTTTGAGCTCTCTTAGGCCAAAAGTAATGTTCTTGGGTGCCTATTCAGGTATTCTTTTCATTTAATGTATAATTTTTATTTTTTTGCCGCTCTGCACAGCTTGTGGGATCTCAGTTACCCCACTAAGGACTGAACCTTGGCCCTCGGCAGTGAGAGCACAGTGTCCTAACCACTGACCGCCAGGGAATTCCCTAATGTCTAATTTTTGTTGAAGTAATTTTCAAGTCCTAGTATAGCATTGGTAACATTTTTTATTAAGAAGTCAGAGCTAGGAGAGGAGGTTTGACATGGTGACAAACAAGGGTATGGTGAAGTTTTATTGCTATTATATGATATTAATCACGCAACTTTGGAACGTTGAATTGACATATACAAATTGTCAGCGAAGGAAATTTTGTATTTCCATTTTTTGCGTCTAAAACCCTAATGCAGAGCTCTTTTTTTTAAACTGAACTAGACCATGAGGAGTACCCTTTTATCAAGTTCTGATTAGTTGTAAATAATTTCAGACCGTCCAGCTTATTATATTCCTCGGGTAACCGTAACCTGAGAAAAACAGTTCACTTAAAACTCAGGCTATAGTTTGGGCCTGTAGATAAGAAAGCACAGTGGAGATGACCACTTGCCCTTCTCCAGTTAGAATTTAAAAATTGACATTTTTTTTGCAAATTGTAGCTCTTTTTTCCAAGGAGTGGGGAAGAGGGGAGTTTGGGAATTGGGGAGTCTGGGCAAAGGTACGGAGGTTATCAAAACATAGGAGTCTTGAGAATTTGCCTCCCCGCCCCTTTGAGGGCCGCCCGCATTGGCAGTAATTCTTTTTAAAAAATTTTTTTTATTTTTAATTAATTTATTTTTTGGTCACGTTGTGCGGCATGCAGGATCTTAGTTCCCCAACCAGGAATTGAACCTGTGCCCCCTGCGTTGGGAGCACAGAGTCTTAACCACTGGACCACCAGAGAAGTTCTGGCAATAATTCTTAAATGGGGGCTTCCCTGGTGGCACAGTGGTTAAGAATCCGCCTGCTAATGAAGGGGACACGGGTTCGAGCCCTGGTCGGGAAGATCCCACATGCTGCAAAGCAACTAAGCCTGTGCACCACAACTATTGAGCCTGCACTCTAGAGCCTGTGCGCCACAATTACTGAAGCGCACGCGCCTAGAGCCCGTGCTCTGCAACAAGAGAAGCCACTGCGATGAGAACCCCGCGCACCGCAAAGAAGAGTAGCCCCTGCTCACCACAACTAGAGAAAGCTCGTGCACAGCAATGAAGACCCAACGCAGCCAAAAATAATAAATAAAATAAATAAATTTAAAAAATAATAATAATAATTAAGTGGAATTCTAAATGGAGCTCGTATTTTTGTAATGGAACTATACTATGCTAATATTTCTTTGCCTGTGTTGCCTTTAGACTTTGCCCCAGAGTTACCTACAATTCAAGTATCGTATTTATGCATGCCTCTGGTCTCATTCACAAATGATTTGAGGTACCAAAATAACTTTAACCTGAGTAAATTTCCACATTTTTAAAAGACCTAATGCTGATGGTCAGTTACTAAAATTCATTATAATAATTTACTCTTCACCCCCCCAATACAGTTTACTTTTTATAGATTTAGGTTTATAAATTTTATAACTTTTTTAAAAAGCAAATCTTAGCCAGTCCTGTAGATAGATAGATAGATATTAAGGATTGATGAAGAGATTTGTAAGGTATTATAGATTTATAAAGGAAGGATGGAAAAAAAGTATATCTTGGGCCTCTCTCATCTGTTTTAGTATTGTGATACAATCCTTTAAAATCCTTTGGTAGAATGTTCTTTCATTCCAAGTATTCTTTGTGTCAGCTGCCCATGATTGGTAGGATGACATCACTAAGGTTAACCTTTTAAAGTTTGACTTCGTTTTTTATAGAATTTCAGAGGACATCAGAATAAACATTTAAACTAGTTTCTGTACTGTTCTCTATCTTTATATATATTTATATTTATTGTTTGTTCTCTGAAATTGTCTTTCCTTTTCCTTGTCTATGACCTACTTAGAATTTAAACTCCTGTATTGGCAAGAATGAATCATGAAAGAATTTTTACTTTTTTTATTTTAAAGAAATTAATGTTTTTGTTAAAATATTACATGCCCAGTATAAAAGACATACCTAGAATTTTAAAGGGTATGACTAGAGTTTGTCATTGTTAACTGCATGTTTAAACTTTGAATACAGTATGAACTCCCTTTTGAAAACTGATGAAAATACTTTATATTTCAACCCATTTCTACTCTATCATTTGTATTCTTATTTTTCTTTTGTAAAGCTTTATAACATTTACGTTCCTACAGTTATTGGTCTATATTTATATTTATTTACCTTCAGTCCTTTTATCACAGTTTTTCCATTCCTGAATTTTAAAATTTTGGTTCATTTTTGGTATGGCTATTTTGTCATCTAGCTGTTTTGATTTTATTTTTAAAAGAAAGGCTTATGGGTATTGTAGCTTGAATTCTTGCCACTTGAGAATGCCTACCGTTTACCTTTTAACTTGGCTGACTATACAGTTTTTTATTATACTTTCTTGCCCTCAGAATTGTATAGTCATTTTTATATTTCTAGAATTGAGTGTGACAGAAGTCTGAGATCATTCTGGGTTTTTTTTTTCTTTCTGGATTTGCTTTTCTACTTCAGTATCCATATGTTGTTGTTAATGTTGTGTTGTTTTAATTTTTACTGTTTTTCTGTCCATATGTTCCTTTCTTTACAAACTTGGCTATTTTCTCTATTACTTACATTGCTCTGTATTGCTTTGTTCTTTTCCTTTAAATTTTGTGTGATTTCCTCAAATCTGTGTCTCTTACTATGTCTACATAGTTTTGTCTCTTTTCTGTTTTGTTTCCAATGTGGTTTTCATCTCTGATTTCTTTAATGTATTTTTGTTTTATGGAATCCTTCTAGCATATATAAAATTAGAGACAATAGTATAATGAATTCCCATGTATATCCGTCCTCCACGTTCAAAAAGTTTCAGCTCATGGTCAGTTTTGTTTCATCTGTGCCTCCTCATACATTGCTTATTTTCTTCTTTACTCTGAATTATCTTGAAGCAAATCCCAGACATCATCATCTCATCTGTAAATATTTCAGCATATATGTCTTTCTTTAAAAGATGGGATTCCTTCTTTTTCTTTTACATAACAATGCCAGTCTCACTGCTAAAAGTAATTTTTCTATCAGTGTTTACAGTTCCCCAATTCTTTGTTTTTTGTTGTTTAATGTTCAATCTATTACAGAGTGTTATTTTCATAAAGTAAAATTAAAATATCATAGCAGTGCCAAATTGCTATAAAATTTTTGAGACATTTATTCTAAGTTTATGAGTTTAACTCATGATAGATTGACAGTTGACAGACTCTGTAGAAATATGGTTTTCCTCTCCTTTCATTTCACTTTACTTCGGATAGTCCCCCTTAGATAGGAAATACAAGTTTTAGATGATAGAAATTGCACATTAGTGTGTTTCTTCTTCAGATTTACTTCGTGTGCCTAAATTGTTTTTATGAAAATATTACTATGGGAGTCCTTCCTCTCCTGTGTTCTGTTGGGAACACTAGATCTCACTACGTCAGTAAAAGATCATTGGCTAGGCTTGCTTATTAGAACAGTTACTTGCGGGCTTCCCTCGTGGCGCAGTCGTTAAGAATCTGCCTGCCAGGGAGGGAGGGAGACGTAAGAGGGAAGAGATATGGGGACATATGTATATGTATAACTGATTCACTTTGTTATAAAGCAGAAACTAACACACCATTGTAAAGCAATTATACTCCAATAAAGATGTTAAAAAAAAAAAAGGAATCTGCCTGCCAATGCAAGGGACACGGGTTCGAGTCCTGGTCTAGGAAGATCGCACATGCCGCAGAGCAACTAATCCCGTGTGCCACAACTACTGAGCCTGCGCTCTAGAGCCCACGAGCCACAACTACTGAAGCGCGTGCGCCTAGAGCTTGTGCACCGCAACGAAGAGTAGCCCCTGCTCTCCACAGCTAGAGAAAAGCCCATGCGTAGTAACGAAGATCCAACGCAGCCAAAAATAAATAAATAAAATAAATTTATTTTAAAAAGGAAAAAGAACAGTTACTTGGGGAAACACCTTGCTTAAAGGTGTATGGTAACATTTGCTCTCAGCACCTTATTCTTCCTTATCCAGATATCACAGTATTTGGCAAGTGTTTGATTGATTATAGTTTGGGGTTGTAGACATTTATTTCAATGAAGGTAGCATATTTTTTTCTCTTTACTTTTCATTCTTTTTTTTTTGTTTTATTTGGAGAGTTTTAAGAGAAACTCTTGAATGCCTTTCACCCTATTTATATTTAATAAATATTTTTAATATTTAATAAAGATTATTTCACTTCAAAAAATTTTAATGAAAAGATACTTAATCTCACCTTTTATTTTTATATCAGTGTTAAGTTTGTAACTTGAGAGAATGATAATTTTCAAGGACTTATTGTAATGTATATGGCAGAGATTTAGAAATGCTTGTGCTGAAAAGTTAACAACCTCTTATTTTAAAATACAGAAGAAGCTCTTAGCAATCTGGTATCTTCTGGTAGGGAAATAAATCATTTTATAATATGGGGTAGTCCGGTAGAATGTCTGTGCCTTTGGAGTTCTATATTTGTGTTGGAGCTTTTGTGGTTTGCATCTTAAAAGGCAAAGTAGAGTTCTGTTTTCTACTTAACAGTCCTGTATTATTAGACCATTTTGCACTAAAGGCATTTCTTAACAAAACAGGTGCACTTCATTAAATGTGCTTTAAAGCAAAATTACATTAACTGAATCCTTTAATCCATAATAGATAGGTTTTCTTCTGATATTATAAAACTATAAGTCAATCAATTGTTCCCTTTCTGAATGTAATAAAATCACCATTGTAGCAATGTAAGAGGCTTCTGGTTTTAAGAGCATGAAGGAAAAAATTTTTTTTCTTTTTGAGAAAATTTGGCTACTTTCTTTTCTTGAAAATTACCTTAAAACAAAAACTACAGATTAAAACTCCCATCTCTGATGGAACTAGGGGACAGTTTTAACCTCTAATCTAAATTACAGTATGGTAAAATGACCATGTGACTATGACCATAGCAACCAGTTCAGATTAGAGCAGATTTTATAATGGGGGCCTCTGGACAAGGGAAAATAAAGAGAGGGGGACTGCTGTTTGCCTTAGTAAACTTGTGGATCTATTTGACTCTCCTAGGTGTGCAAAATTGAAACCTAAAGAAAACAGAGAGGGCATTCCCTGGTGGTCCAGTGGTAAGGACTCTGTGCTTTCACTGCTGAGGGCGAGGGTTCAGTCCCTGGTCAGGGAACTAAGATCCTGCAAGCCGTGCAGTGTGGCCAAAAAAGAAAAAAAGAAAGAAAACAGAAAGAGCATCCATGCATTTGAAAATTTTTTAGTAGGTATACTGTAGCAAAGTATACTTGCAGTACTATATGTTGAACTAGTATAGCCAGGACATGACACTACCTGTTACTGCAGTCTTCATGGAAGCCCAGTAAATAGCATACCTTTTCCTGCCGCATTCTGAACAAATTAAGAAATCAAAGGGACTTCCCTGTGGCGCAGTGGTTAAGAATTGGCCTGCCAATGCAGGGGACATGGGTTTGAGCCCTGGGCCAGGAAGATCCCACACACCGTGGAGCAACTAAGCCTGTGTGCCACAACTACTGAGCCTGTGCTCTAGAGCCCACGAGCCACAACTACTGAGCCTGTGTACCGCAACTGCTGAAGCCCATGAGCCTAGAGCCTGTGCTCTGCAACAAGACAAGCCATGACAGTGAGAAGCCCGCGCACCGCAATGAAGAGTAGCCCCTGCTCGCCGCAACTAGAGAAAGCCCGCGTGTAGCAGTGAAGATCGAACACAGACAAAAATAAATTAATAAAATAAATTAATAAAAAAAAAATCCCAACTGGATTTCTTAAAAAAAAATCAAAGCCATGAAGTAGCATGAAGAGGCTGAAATATCAACTTCATTACTCTTAGAGGTTAAATCGGAAGATACAACATAGAATGAGAACCAAATAAGCCTGTGTTTAACTGAATCCCAAAATGAAATAGGCTTATTTCACAGGCAGTATTCATGGGGTAGCAGAAGGCGTTCCCTAAGGGCAGCTCATTTCCATGAGGAAAAGGGTGAAGCTGAATTGAGCATACTCAGTTTATTCTTTCCCAAGTTTACTATTCAGACATGTCATGCAACTCCTGGCAGAGAGAGACAAGTTGCACTCTCTTCTCAATGATGAAAATACCAGAAATGTTGAATTGTTCCAGTCTGACATTAAGCTCTTTCAATCTAGCCTCTTTTAGAATTTGTTTTTCTTTCTTTGATGCTCAGTTTTGCCATAGTAGTCTATATACATACACGTGGTGTCCATCCATTTTTATGTGGTATAAAATCAAAGAAGAAGAAACTTTTTTTATATTTTAAGAAGCCATTTTTGATGCAATCCCCCAATTTTTTTTAAAAGAATAAGATTATAACCTATATGTTAACAGGTAAGTTATACGTGATTTGTACTTTATTTGTGGAAAATGAAACCTGAAAACTACTTCTAAATGTTTTTCTCAGAGGACCATTTTCTTAAAGAGTTAATTATGTAGTGTATTAGAATACTCAGAATTACATCCTGTTTTAACCTCTACTGAATTTGGCAAAAAGCCCTACTTTGAGTGCTTACAATGTGTAAAGTTTTATATAGATGCTCCAGAAGTTAGTGTAGTCCTTTCTCTTCAGGAGCTTATGATCAGGTAAAAATGGGTATGGCAAATACAGTATAAGGCAGTACCTGGAAGTAGCATAAGAAAATACTTACTGCTAAAGGGAATTTAAAGAGAGAACACATTCACTTTTTGAGGGGAGATAGACAAGGAGGATGAAATGGCTTTTAGAAGTGCCATCTTATAACTATCTCATTTTTTCCTCCAACCTTCAGTCTGATTGAGTCTTAGAATTTAGGATATCAGTATTACAGTAACGTTTATCCTCACTAGAAAATAAGTAAATTTATCTGTTATAGAAAATTTAAGAAGTTTAGAGAAGTATAAAGGATACAGTAAGCATCCATAATACCGCTACTCATTTAATCACACTCATATTCTTGTTTCATCCTTCAAGTTGTTTTTCTTCAAATACAATTGACATCATACTGAATGTAGTCTATCTTGAAGTATATACTGTTCTTTTAACATGATAGTACGTGTAACATGAACATAAGCCTTCACAACATTTTATTGAGCTAGTTCCCTGTTGGGCTAAGATGAACATTATTTTGTGTGTCTTTTTCTGTAGTCTCTGATTATGTCCTTGGGTCAACTTTTTAGAAGTTGATTTCTTGGGGCATTTTTAAGGCTATGAGAGTTTATTTTCTTTAGTACTTAAACAAACTTTTTGTTGAAGGATATATATTCTTACTGGTAATGGTATTTACGTACATTTATCGAATAAATCTTTCCCTATTTTTCTTTCCTGGGTTTGAATATACTCACATTAATTAGAGAATTTATAGTTCTCTGTTTTACTAAAACATTTAAAATATGTATCATTTGAAATTTAGTATATATCTGTCTGTTTCATTCTTAACTCTTGAACATTTCTGATAATTTTGAGGTATACATTAAAAAGACTTTTTAATGTCATTTCTTTTTGGAAAGTAGCTTTACCTACACGTTTAATTTCTGTATTTTCCAGGGTTACTTTGAAAGTTGCAACATACACAGAAACAGGATAGCAGGCTTTGAAGTAAAAGCTTATGCTAACCCCACAGTGGTTCGATGTGAAATTCATCATGGGCAGACTGGAGGAATATATGTTCATGAAAAAGGAAGAGGACAGTTCATTGAAAATAAAATCTATGCAAACAACTTTGCAGGTGTATGGATTACCTCAAATAGTGACCCAACAATAAGGTATTTATATATAATTATGGATGGAAATTATGTTTTCACTTTATGTTTTCATGCTATAAGAAAAGTTAAGGTACTTAGCTTTAACTCTGTTTTTCCTAGACACCTGACTACTCTAAAATAGATTTTCCTAGTAAAAGTCTGTGCACCTGAATGAGCATAGCTATTGCATTTATTTTGGGGTGTTCTGTTTGTTTTTTATTCATGATGTAAGCCATGTAAGGTACTTCTTATGAAAAATTGAAAATGCTGTGATTTTTATTTTAAATTCATCAGACTGCATTATAGATGAGTAAATAGGGCTGTGATCGTCCCTTGAAATCTGAATGACCTTTTTTTTTTCCCCCTGAGAGTCAGCAGATAGAATATCCCAGGAAATTAATTATCTCAAAGATACTTAGACCAAGAATAACAGAGAGTCAAAACTTCAAGCTGTCACCTTTCTTTAATAGTTCCTACCACTTCCTCTGGCCACAGTAAGGAAACAAACAGATCCAGTCTTGAAGGCATTGGCTAAGACTGTAGAACAGAGCTATTATAATTTAATCAAAGACCATGAATTATTTTTGTCACATTTTTTTCCACTAGCTTTATAAAAGTTGATTATGTGATTGCCATCTTAATTACTATTCAGCAAATGTTTATAGATGAGCTAAGAAAAGTTCTTTTTAAATGGATTAGCTTTTTTTTTTTTTTAATCTTAATAGGTTTTGGGTTTTTTGTTGTTGTTTTTGTTTTGTTTTTTTGACCGCGCAGCTTGTGGGATCCTAGTTCCCTGACCAGGGATTGGATCCAGACCCCCTGCAGTGGAAGCGCGGAGTCCTAACCACTGGACCACCAGGGAACTCCCTGGATTAGCTCTTTTGAGGTGATTTTTTTTTTTTTTTTGCCAACGTTGGGGGAAGATGTGGAATCAAATTTTTTTAAATTTATTTTTATTTTTGGCTGTGTTGGGTCTTTGTTTCTGTGCGAGGGCTTTCTCTAGTTGCAGCAAGCGGGGGCCTCTCACTATCGCGGCCTCTCTTATTGCGGAGCACAGGCTCCAGACGTGCAGGCTCAGTAGTTGTGGCTCACAGGCCTAGTTGCTCCGCGGCATGTGGGATCTTCCCAGACCAGGGCTCGAACCTGTGTCCCCTGCATTGGCAGGCAGATTCTCAACCACTGCACCATCAGGGAAGCCCGAGGTGAATTTTTAAGAATGCTATTTCGTCTCAAATACTAGGTGGCTTTTCCAAAGATTTAAGTCTTAGAAAGAACTGGAAGGGAAATCACCTACTCCCTCATTTCATAGATTAAGAAACTGAGGCCCATAGAAGTTAAGTAATTTTCTAAGGTCACATAAACATGAGTGGCCTTACGATTATTATATAAAACAAGCAAGTTTTCTGAATAGATGCTTTTTTGTGTTTTGGGTTTTTTTCCACATAATTATAGGGGCAATTCTATATTTAATGGAAATCAAGGTGGAGTTTACATCTTTGGTGATGGACGAGGCCTTATTGAAGGAAATGACATTTATGGTAAGCATGTCGTTTTCTATAAAATTTTAGAGCTTGGCCTGTGTTCCTGACATTAGCAAAAGGACCACTTGGAAACGTTCTGAGTAGGAGAACTGATCCGGTTTCTTTAAATTCTCAATAAAGATTATTCTGTGACATTTATTCACTTAACAGACATTTACTGAGTACCTTCTAAGTACTAAGCAGTATTCTACATAACAGGGATAAAAATAAAACTTAAGACCCTAGTCTCACAGAGTATCTATAATTCTCTTACATTCACTCCATTGTTTAACAGTTAATAAATTATTTCTGTGACAGTTTAATACACTTCGGTACTAATTAGAAAGGGAAAACCCTTATTCCTCATTAAAACTTCTGAGGTATTAATTCAGGAAACAATTATTAGGTATCTATGTGCTAGACACTGAAATGTTCCTGGGCTTCCTCTTTTGCTAACACTTACTGGATAATACTTACATAAAGCTTACTCAGTGCCAGGCACTTTTTTGAGCACCTTTCCTGAATTAAGTCATGTAATATTTACATCAACCCTGTGAAGTAGACACTATTAAATATCCCCACTTACTGATCAGGAAAACAAAGGCACCAAGAGGTTAAGCAGCTTATTCAAAGTTACTTAACAGCCTGGCTCTAGAGTCTTTGGTCTTAACCACTATACCTATACTGCCTACAGTCCTTCTGCATCTTCTTTACACTCCTAGTTCCCTTAGTTTTGTCTTGGAATGCTCATGGATCATAAGTATCTTTCTGAATATGACATGTTTCACAGAATTGTGCTTTTACTGTGTTCCATTAGGCTCCATATGTTGATATTGTAACTTTTATTTTTAAATAGGCAATGCATTAGCAGGAATTCAGATTAGGACAAACAGTTGTCCAATTGTTCGACATAACAAAATTCATGATGGCCAGCATGGTGGAATTTATGTGGTAAGTTAATGAATACAGTTCTAGAATCTCATTCATCAAAATCAGGGTAGAAAAGGGGGTGAGGGCAGAATTATGTCTGCCTTTAGGTAGGCCATATTCAACTTTTTCTCTCTGCCAGTGTGTGAATGACTTAAAAGCTTCTAATTATAATTGGCAATATGGGCTGAACTCAACAACAACTGCTTGGCAGTCTGAGTTATATTTGTTACACTGGGATTTTGCCAATGTGACTACCATAAGAGTCTCTGAAATTTTCCAGAAGTATTAAGTAAAATCATAATATCACTGAGTATTAATAATACTAGACTTGAATATTTTTATCTTCTGAAAAAGCCAAACATTTGAATTTATATTGAAACATAATTTAAGCATCTTGCAAAGTTTAAAAATCTATGTGTTAGTCCTATGTCTCCTGTCATCATGGTATCTGAAACTGTTACTCAAGTAAGAAAACGTAAGGGAGTTTCAGAAAGGTCCTTGTGTAATGCCAGGTGTGACTAATTTTTATTCACAGTTCTAGAAATACTCATGTCTTAAATCTTCTAAAAAAAATTTTAGTAACTTGAACCTTGTTTTGAAGTGATTTCACCAATGATAAGTTAAAATAACTATTAACTTCCTAGTGAGGGATCTTCAGTTTGTTATATTATCTTAGAATAAAATAAGTTTTTTTGTTAAACAAAATTGAATGCTACTACTCTTACTATAAGATTTAAAAGTACAAAACCACATAAAGAACAGTGTAAAAACTCTGAGAGCTTAAACTTAGGTAGAGGCTATGTGAAAGAATGTTATCCATTTATCTCCTTATTCAGATTAAAAAACAAAAATTGAGATTTTTTTGGTCACAACCGTCTTAAAAGAGGGAATACACTATAAACTACTTGGTTTACACAAGGTACATATTGTAAATCAATGTAACTTTTATTTAGCATGAGAAAGGACAAGGCGTAATAGAAGAGAATGAAGTCTACAGTAATACTCTGGCTGGGGTCTGGGTGACAACTGGCAGCACTCCAGTACTGAGAAGAAACAGGATACACAGTGGCAAGCAGGTAAGATTATGTTAGACTCTCGGGAAATATATTGTTTTGTAAACACTTTTTTTAATTTGAAAAATTATTTTTTAAATTTTAGGTTGGTGTTTATTTTTATGACAATGGACATGGCGTACTAGAGGACAATGATATCTATAATCATATGTATTCAGGGGTTCAGATAAGGTAAATGTTTTCATATTTGGCTTTCTTTGGGGAGGGAGTTGTATGTGAGGTAGGCATGGCGTACCCCAGTATAGTAGTCAGGTGTCTAGGAAAAACAGTAAGAGTTAAAGCTAAGCAATTAAGCGTGGCTTAAATTGTCAGAATATAACTTTTCTTAGACTGGCTGAGGACAGCAGCCAATGGCACCTGACATGCTGTACCTGGCTTATTAAATGGGAGCTTCTGTTTTTATGCTATTTCCGCAAAAGTAATAGTTCTTACACCCCTCTTTCTTGTATATTAACAGTTTTTGGTTTGGAACTGTCGTACTCCTGATCATATAATTCAGTCCTTTATTTTATATATGAGGGGAGCATATAATAATAAAAGTTACTTAATCTAACCTCCTCAGTTTAGTTTACATATTAGGAGACTCTGTAGTAATAACATAATCTATAGCTAAGTGTGTTCTGTGGTAAACAGAATTAAGCAAAATTAAACCAGTTTCTTTACTGACAGACTTCTCAGAGCATCTTGAAGGTGATGCTTAATTATTTAGCTAATTCTTACTATGTTTAATGTGGGTTTTCCTACTGTTACCTAACATGGTATGTGGGAGTAGAAGCAATTGAAATGGCATTATTTTCTATTCTATCCATAGGACTGGAAGCAACCCCAAAATTAGACGCAACAAAATCTGGGGAGGACAAAACGGTGGAATTCTAGTTTATAATTCTGGTATGTTTAATCTTTTAATGTTTTTTTCTTGGTGCTATTAGTCTTTAGAAATATACTTTCTAAATAACAAAACCTAAATTTTTGCATTTATAGGTCTAGGTTGTATAGAAGACAATGAAATATTTGACAATGCAATGGCTGGAGTCTGGATTAAGACAGATAGTAATCCTACACTAAGAAGAAATAAAATCCATGATGGAAGAGATGGTGGCATCTGTATATTTAATGGGGGTCGAGGTATTGTTGTTAATTTTGCATTAGTAAAAAACCCAGTTTTCCATTATTCTTCCATATCTTTAATGATCAATGACATTGCCATTTAATGTGTTATAAATGAGGGAATCACAGTCTTTTTCCTTATCAAGTCTCAAGATGGTTTAGGGGGTTAGTGCCTAGAGTTAAAGGAGACAAATGTTTACAGAATTTTCCTTTTCCTTCAAGCCACCTTGAGCGTGCCACTTGTTAGCGAGGCTTTTTTAAGGTAGCAGAATTTGTTTACACCCTCTCTCTGGACCTTTTATTATTCAGAATAGTGATATGATTATAATAAACTTCAAAGTCAAGTTATAGAACTAGGTGTGGAAAATTAATTGGTCTGCGAATATATATAAATGTCTGTAGTAAATAAGGATTGCTTTGTACCTGTTCACAACTGTCTTCGTTGGAGAATGGAATTAAGCCAATATGTGCTCAGTTTGGTATCCAAAAAGGTCAAATCACTTTACATTGAGGCAAAAGTTCACAGTCCCTGCCCCTTGCAAAGGCATAATTTGTTCATAAAGAGAGACTGGGAGAGACTGTCAAATGCAAATTATCACCATTCCTGAAACATCAGTAACCCAGCATTATACATATCTTGTATAGAAGGTTAGCTAGTCATTACTCTAATATACCAAGATTTAATCAACAGAATTTACTACTACCACCAAACAATGATGATTCCATTAATGACATAGACTCTCAAGGAGTTTATAATCTAGCAATTCAGTAAGTGACATTATCTCTAATAGGATTCTTTGTAAGATATAATGAGGAAACACAGTACAGAATGGTTGGTTTTATTTGTAAGGTGTTGGGAAGGGTTCTGGAGTAAAATCTTGAGCTGTGTCTTGAAAAATGAGTATTTACTGGTAAGTTGGGGGGTAGGGGGTTGAAGGCCATTCCAAATGTAGAAAAGTATAGTTATTTCATTCTTTCATTTGTTATGTACATACTTACTAATTGAACATCACTGTAGCAAAATACAGATGCTAAAAATAAAATGGTGAATAAAACACTACTACATCCAGAAAGTTTATAGTCTAATAGAGTGGCACATTGTAAGCAAAAGTCTAAAGGAAACAAAGTGGTTTAGTAAGGCAAGAGATACTGAAAGTCGAGGCCGGAAAAGGGGGCAGCGCCCAAATCGTAAAAGGCTTTGTTTATATATACAGTATAATGAAAAGGCTTTGTATATATGCGGTACAGTTTGGACTACATCTTAGCAATAGCATTTGAGGAGGTTATAGTGGACATATGCAAGATTAGAGGCAGGGGGACTTCCCTGGTGGCGCAGTGGTTAAGACTCTGTGCTCCCAACGCAGGGGGCCCGGGTTCACTCCCTGGTCAGGGAACTAGATCCCACATGCATGCCGCAACTAAGAGTTCGCATGCCATAACTAAGGACCCTGCCTGCCGCAACTAAGACCTGGTGCAGCCAAATAAATAAATAAATATTTAAAAAAAAAAGATTAGAGGCAGGGTCTTGGAATAGTGTTTTCTAGGGGAAAGGGAATTTAGAGGTCAATACTGTGAACTACTACAGATGGATCAAATATGTACAGAAATAAAAACATTTCATGTCTTCAGGGAGCAGAGAAACACTAGAACACAACTAAATATGATTCACTATACATAAGTAGATTTTATAGGAGTAATATTAACTAATACTTATTTAGTACTGTGTACTTTTACATGTGTTAACTAATTTAACCCTCAACATCCCTATGTGGTAGGTGCTATTATGCCCATTTTACAGATAAGGAAATTGAGACAAAGAGAAGGTAAGTAATTTTCCCATTCAGAGTTTGGAAGTGGTGAAGTCAGTATTTGAAGGCATGAAGTCTCATTCCTCAGCCCTCTTAATCATTATGTTATCCTGCCAGCAGAGAATTAATAATTAATTTGATGGAGGAAAACTGAAAACCTCCCAGAGGAAGTGTCGTTAAGAAGAGTACAGGACATTGCAGAAAGAGGAAATAATATAAACCAAAGGCATTAGGGATAAAAATGTATAGCATATTCAGAGTGTAGGTAATATAGTGAGACAGAGGAGTAGGTTGGGGGAATATTTTTTTTTCTCTTTTTTATAAATTTATTTATTTATGCATGCATGCATGCAGGCTGTGTTGGGTCTTCCATTGCTGCGCGCGGGCTTTCTCTGGTTGCGGCGAGCGGGGGCTACTCTTCGTTGCAATGCATGGGCTTCTTATCGCAGTGGCTTCTCTCGTTGTGGAGCGCCGGCTTTAGGCGTGCGGGCTTCAGTAGTTGCAGCACACGGGCTCAGTAGTTGTGGCACGCAGGCTCTAGAGCACAGGCTCTGTAGTTGTGGCGCACTGGCTTAGTTGCTCTGTGGCATGTGGGATCTTCCTGGACCAGGGATGGAACCTGTGTCCCCTGCGTTGGCAGGCAGATTCTTAACCATTGTGCCACCAGGGAAGTCCCCGAGTTTTTTGTAAATAGCAAATTAATTTTAAACTTTATTCTGATAGTTTATACAGATAAGGGATATGATAGAGTGGTGGGAAACACAACAGCAGAAGAGAGGTTGGAGTGAAAGAAATGGATCAAGGAATGCTGATAGGGGCCAGAAAGAATCAGGGCTTGAACTAAAACATGGAGAGTGCAAAGGTTCTAAAAATATTTCAAAGGAATTAATTTTAATTCAGCAGTGTTCAGTAAGAATCAGCTTTGTGCCAGGGCACTAGGGATTGATTCATAAGCTAGAAATGGTCCTTGCAACCATGGAACTTCAGTTTCTTGGTTAGAATGGTTACCAGCCAATTTTAGCAATTTTTGGTTAAATTCTACTTTAAATATCTATGAATTACTAATAAAATTTCTTTTCCGTTGAAAAATTAGTCCTATGAATTTCACAATCCAGTTAATAAGAAACTAAAAGAAAACCTAAATACCACCAAAAAGGCTAGTAAAATTTGCTATATGCATTAGCCTTAATCTGGGGAAATATTTTATTATAGGTCTCCTTGAAGAAAATGATATTTTCAGGAATGCTCAAGCAGGTGTTCTCATCAGCACTAATAGTCATCCAGTCTTGAGGAAAAACAGAATATTTGATGGATTTGCTGCAGGTTTGTATTTTCCTTTGTTACCTGTAGCTTGTTTTCTGTACATAAAATTGATGCTTGGTATATTATCTCTTTTGCTTAATAACTAAGGTGTGCAAAAGTATGCTGCAGAAGTTGGCTGAATGCCTGTTAACAATTGCTTATAAGAGCACCTAATCCAAGTTTTGGATTCTTCCACTCTAAGCCAACTTTATAATATTGCTCTTGTAGTTCAGTAGTAGTTATGAATCATCAATTGCATAGAGTAAATAACAGGCTAGTACTACCATTCGAAATAAATTCAGATAAATGCAAGCCCTCTGGCCTCACAAATGGCCAAACAGAATGCTTTTTTAAAGATCTTGGTAAGTGAAGTCCAAGTATCATGCATATATTTCAGCTTTTTGCCACTGAAGAGGATTTCTCTTAATAATTCCAAATAACCATCTAGCTCCTACCTACACATATTTCTGGGCCCTATCTTCTTAGTTTGCAAAGAAATTTTAAAATGTCATTATTAATAAAAGTAAATTACAAACCATCTCTATCATTCCTTTTAGCAGGGACAGAGGATTATCAACAGTGGAAAGTGAATTGAATGTTACTATAAACAATTCAAATAAACATTTGCATTTATTTCTTTCGATGTTAACAGTTAATATACTTTTTATGTAAAAGAAGTAGTTCACTATATTTGCTATATTTCAGGTTTCTTTTAAGAAACTATATATAAAGTGATGCATCTGCTGTTTGTAAATTTTGCTTCAGGTATTGAAATTACAAATCATGCAACTGCAACACTAGAAGGCAATCAGATTTTTAACAACCGGTTTGGAGGCTTATTTTTAGCATCTGGTGTTAATGTGACAATGAAAGGTATGTTGGAGTCTGTGTTCTGCCTATAATGCACTAAATATGCCATGAAAAGATGATAGAAGCCATTGTTATTCAGTAACTTAATACCTTCTGTCACTGTATAGTAGTTAACCAGCAATTCAAGAGAACTATTTTGAAAGAGTTTTGTTTCACCTTGTCCTAAATAGTTGGAGTATCTTGTACAAGGAAAACTCATTTCTGTTCTTAGCCGACTTTTTTACTTCATTGGTTAGCCTCTTTTAAAGTTCTTAAAAACTATTAAAATAATCCTGTAATTTGTTACCTTAAGCCTTTATACTCTAGAATTTTTTTTTTATTACAGATAACAAAATAATGAACAATCAAGACGCCATAGAAAAGGCTGTTAGTAGAGGCCAATGTTTATATAAAATATCAAGTTACACCAGCTACCCCATGCATGATTTCTACAGGTATATTTCTAAATTATTTGAGTCTTGAAATGGGAGAGTAAGATTTACTTTTCTAAACTGACAAGAGCTCACATATTTAGCTTTCCCTTAAATGTATGAGCTAAGAAAGTAAATTGGGTTTTTGCTAATGGAAAAATATAACTGAAAATTTTATTAATTGTCCACATTGAGTTATGTGATCAATCTACTTTGAGGATCCTGTTTGAGACCGTAAAATATGGGAAAATGTAATACTGCAGTAACTACTGATACCACTGAAAATGTGAAACGTACTGCTTTCCTAGGAGTTTCAAGGTAAAGCTGTCATTAAGTGTTCCTTATATCCCAGCCACCATGAGTGGGTTTTGACTTCCCCTCCCCCATACTGATTCAGTGAAGACTTGATAGGAACTTAATTGTTTTCCTCAGAAGACACAAAATAGGAAATTCACTTATTCCACTAAAGTCCCTAGATAAGAGCCACAAAAATTGGGGGCCTCTTTTATAAGCCAAAGGCCATAGGGTAATAGGTAAACAAATTGCAGTGTTTTGAATAAATAACATGATCAAGGAAAATAATGTAAGCTTTTGCTTTTTAGATGTCACACTTGTAACACCACAGACCGAAATGCCATATGTGTGAACTGCATTAAGAAGTGCCATCAGGGACATGATGTAGAATTTATTAGACATGATAGGTATGTATGTAGCACACTTGCTTGCTGTATTACCCGATTATTTTCCTCCCCTCACTTTCCTAATCTTTGGGTTTTCATTTTGCTTTAGGTTTTTCTGTGACTGTGGTGCTGGAACACTGTCTAATCCTTGTACATTAGCTGGTGAGCCTACACATGATACAGATACACTATATGACTCTGCTCCACCTATAGAATCTAATACATTGCAGCACAACTGAATTCCTTCCCTAAAGAAAAAGTCCTGCCATTCTAACATCATAACTTAAAACATTTTTTTTTGGAAGAAGATTTAAAATATTTGCCCATGCTACAGGAAGAGACTGTATTAAAAATGGATACACAAGGTCAGTTGACACTATGAAGCTCAAGCTACCAAAAAGAAAGTGGCAATATATTGACTCAGGATCTCAAAGCTGGGTGTTTTAGCATTACTGTGTAAAGACTTTTGAAGGGACAGAAGTGAAGAAAATAAGCTGCAATTTTGTACAGATACCAACTTCTGAAAAAAGCTGGTGTTTTTACAACTAGCATTGAATGCAGTCCAATTTGCAGTAGTACTCTTCAATAGACAAGCAGCTTTGTTGCTGCCTTTATGGACGTGGGTACCAAGTGCTTTTGTAATATGGTAAAAATGTGAGCTAGCACTTCTGCATTTCTTTTGATTTTTTTTTAACATGTATTCAGATTGAGAAATATGATTTTAATGCTTTAATCTCATGTAGTTTGTTTTTAATTTCAAGCAAAATCTTATTGTACTTGAATGTGCCCTGTTTTGTTAGCACACCTAGACTTGCTGTAACTGTACTCATGTCCCAGTATGTACGTTCTTTCTATGAAAGAGAAAACACTAATCTTAAATTATATCCAGCAATGTTTCTGGTATCCTTTAAGAAAAGTTAAGACTATATTTCCTTCCCTTCCCTGTGCAGCATTCAAGATCACCCCTAGACAAAGTGAGTGTTTTAATGAGACTTCCTAGGAAGGGATGCACTGTAAAACAAAAGTATTCTTGTAACTCAGTTTTGTGAAAGGTAAAAACTACTATGTTTTAAAAGTACACTTTAGAAAGTCTCTTCAAAACAGTCCTGTATTTGAACTCTGTTCATAGTTTTTTTTTGAACAGTTTAGACAAATTGCTGGAAATTAAAAGAATTTCCCGCATTAAGCTGAGACAAGTATATATATACAGCCCTATACAGTTTCATAGCTCCCCCCCACCCCATTTATGTGTATTGGTGACAGTGGGTATAAACAGCCTGAAAGTGTATGCATGTACCATAACATCTAGACTTAATATATTGTGGAGTATTCAATAACCATTATGTAGAAGGTAGGTAAGAATTAAAAGGGTTTAATTTCCTAGAAAGAAAATGGAAAAATGGTCATTTTTAAAAAATAAAGTTTATTAGATCATAATGTTGTCTGAATTTACCACCTTTGTCAAAAGTGAACTCAAAGCTTCCAATGTAGTCTATAATTCCTCAATCAAAGTCAGCAACTTACGGACAGCTTCAGCATCTACAGTCGACCTTTCACTAGCCAGACAAACTTCCCTTAAAATAAATTTAAAAAAAAGTTGTTTTAGTTTACATTTTTCACAGTGCATCATCCATTCCTTTTACTGTTTTTTGTTAATCAACTACATGGTAAAATTATATCCAGTTATAATTACCGAAATAATCGCAGTGACTGAGTCATCTTCTCAAATTCTCTTGCTTTTCTGTGTCCCTTTTGAATAACCTCCTCTGGAAGATTAGCAAGCCTTGCTGCATTAAAGCCATAGCTTTTAGGACAGGCTCCTTTAATGAATTTATACAGGAAGGTAATAGTCTCCTGGCTGGGATCTTCACATTCATTTTCTACCATGCATGCCTAAAAAAGAAAAATTACATGCTGGCAATGGAAGTACCCATTCAAAAACATAACTTTTGAATCAACAACTTGTACATACCATGTGTCCTAGGCGCACTGCAACATTTTGAGAATAGTCTTCAACTAATGAATGGTAGTGGGTAGAAAACAATGTACGACACTTTATATTCTCAGCAAGTTCTTTAACAACTGCATTTGCTATTGCTGTCCCATCAAATGTTGCAGTACCTCTTCCTATGAAAATAAAATATACATGAACTATGTATTACACAATCTGCCATATTATGTACGAAGAAGGACATACCTCACAAAGGAATGGAAAAAAATGTACTAAAGATCAGTTTAGTATATTCAAAAGCATTCTGTAAACAGGCCCTCTCTAGCTAAGTAGGTCTGCTTGGAGTTGAGTAATACTACTTGAGTACCACTGCACTTCAGAAACTTCCTTTTAGTTCTCTTTAAATAGCCTCATTATCCAATAAATATTCTCATTATCCCTGTAAAATTGCCACCTTAGGGCCAACTGTGGGGTCTATGGACGAATGTGAGTGTATTCATAGTCTTTAAGAGATGTGTCCTTCAGACCATTTTCCAGAAAAATAATTCTTTGTACTAATGTTTTGGAAATTTTAGTATCTTACCTAATTCATCCACAAGCACCAGAGAATGTGCTGTTGCATGTTTAAGTATACTGGCAGTTTCACTCAATTCAACAAAAAATGTACTTTCACCTACAAAAAAAATCACAAATAGGTGATCATTTTAAGAATCCTATTGTAACAGTAGATTCATATCCTTTGAATCTATTATGAACTACCATGATACTAAGAGATTACTTCTAGTATGTTTAAAATTGCATAATGCTTTCAAATGTCTGAAAGCATTCTGCCTTGCGTAACACCAGAAAAAAAAAATAAAACATCCTATTTAAAGGTAGATGTGTTTAACACCTAAAATATAGAAATGAACTGTCAAATAACAGAGCCTTAGGTAGGGAAAAAAACTCACCTGACATTATTCTGTCTGAGGCACCAAGTCTAGTAAACACTCTGTCGATTGGTGTGAGCCTACACACTTCAGCTGGTACATAACAACCCATCTGGGCCATTACAACCAGTAGGCCGGCCTGTGAATGAGGGAGAAAAAGGTCTTTTATGACTGGTGTTAGAGAACAGAGAGAGAGATCTATGTATATCCAGAAGACAGAGATAATAAGCCCTAATAAATCTTTATTAACTAGGAGTAGTCAGGCACTCTAAAAAAATTCTTCACAAACCTAAGTAGGAAAAGTGAGGCTTAGGAAGGCATGAGGCTTAGGGTCTAACTGGCTTTATTTGAAACCTCAGCACCTATATGCTAACCAACTACACTAGTGATTCTCAACCTAAAACTACTGATGCCCAGAACCAATTCCAGACCAAACAGTTTCAGAGGATGAACACACCCCAACTCCCAGGTACTTTTTTGTTGTGCTCTCTAGATGATTTTTGATTTAAAAATGAAAAGGAGGTTGAAAACCACCTTACTACACTATTGCTCCTCTCTAGTTAGCAAATTTTTACAGAAATATAATACAGTGCAGTAGAGTTAGGGGGTCAGCAAACATTTTCTGTCAAGGGCCCAATGTCTGTTACACGTTTTTTTTCTACAACCCTTTAAAATCTAAATCATATTTAGCTCAATAGCTACTAACCCTTGGCAGGTGGTCAGAAAAATATATTTATTGTCTTCCCTAAAAGCAGTTCCCAACAGTTAACTAGAGGTCATGAATCACTTTCCTGTATGAACAAGTGCAATGGTTCTTGTATAAGGATTCCTAGAAATGAACCTAATTTAAGAACAAACATAAAACGTGTATAATTTTCATTCATTATGAATACCTCTGCCTTCACAGGAAATGGATTCAATCAAAGAGTTCATAAACTCATGGCCTGAAACCACCTTCACCTTAATATACTTCCCTTAACATCAGGCAAATATTTGACCAATAAGAAGAATACAGTTCTTAGTTTCATGACTCAAGGAGTTTCCCTTTGCTTCCTAATAAGTCAATGACTGAATTCTATCATATGCTCCTTGGGAAACGGTGGCCTAAATATGTACCATATTCACTCGTTAAGTGTTACAAATAATTTGGTGTAACAAAACTTCAAGTTTACCTGTCTCATGAGCGTAGACTTGCCCCCCATATTCGGTCCAGTAACAAGCACACAGTAAGCTTTGCCATTTTCTTCCTCTTCCTCACAGCCTATTAGAATGTCATTTGGAATAAAGTCATCACCAAAAAAAGTCTTCGTAATGCAGGGGTGGCGTGATCCTTTAAGGTCTAGAAAGGGAGGAGTATCTTCTTCTGGCAACAGAATTTCTGGACGACACATAGGACCATCACCCCCTCGACTGTAGTTGGCCAGGCACAGTAAGACATCTGTTAAAGAGAGGTCAAAAGTGAAGCTTCATCATTTTTGAGGTTTCTTGATAAGCACAAAGGCCCAACTTCTATAAGTCTTCCAGAAATGTTTTTTTAGTGAAGGGGGCATGCTCTACTTGCCCTTTAGACATGGCAGCTTTTTTTCTAAAAGTAAGCACTCTAGTGACATTGTTTTAACTGCACAAAAATAAGTCATCAGCCTAAATGTTTTACATGTCTTACAGCACTTGTACTGAAATGAGAATTAACTTCCAATTTCAAGCCCAAGAAAATATCCCCTCAAAGTAGATTTTAAGTCCTCTAATATCTAAACCAGAGGTATGCCAAAGGAAAGCTAAGATACAACAGAGAGATGCTGTAGTGGTCTCTCCTTGATATAACCATGGAGCTGACACTTCTTAGAAGCAGAATATTCTGACAATAAGCAAAATCTTAAGAGGAAAATATATTGACCAATTTTGAACACTTGAGCTGAGGGATGATTTTACATTACCTACCAAATTGTTTAAAACTGTATTGGCTTAAGTAATAAATGTGGCACACTCAAAAACCATGATAGATATACACACTCAAAAACAACAGGATGCCATTTTTTTCTGGACAGTTGTGTTCAGACTAAAATAGTTTTGTTACAAATTTGGGTAAATTATGGTTGCTGCATTTTTACAACAGAAAAAAACCCAAAACTGTAAAACAAGCAAAGGCTCCAAATGACTTGGCCATGAAATTTAAAGAAAAAGGAAATTACTTATGAAGCTGAAAAGGTTACCAAATTACAAATATGTAAATCAGGGCTCTTAGAAATCAACTGTAGAAAAGAAAGTGTGACAACTTGGGCTAAAAGAAAAAGGGAGGATTAAAATCTTTTGAAACGTTCACATAAAGAGATTCACTGAAATACAAAAAAAGAATGCAAGGGTGCATATATATATATATATATGTGTGTGTGTGTGTGTATATATATATAAAAAGAAAAACTGAGTGATAGGTCAAGGGATAGCTTTAAATTAGTGTGACAAAAAATAGCCTAAAAAACAGCATTTATTGAATACTACAAATTCAACTGAAATTTGATTATATACGTGTCCCTTGAGTTTAGGGATACAAGTCAATGAGGACTTTCCAATGGACTTTCCAATCTTAATATACAATTGGAACACAGGACGTTACTAACCAAAGCTTTAGGAACAAGCCTCTTGAAAACCTTACCCAACACTGCGATGCACTCCACAGCAGCCTGCCAGTCCTTGTAATTTTTATCAAAGTTATAGAACAGTCGCCGCATGCAGTCCTTTAATGATACATCTCTCCGTTCTTCAGCATTTATCAGATTAGCCAACTTTTTCTCAATTGTTTTGGTCCAGTATCGTTTACAGCCCTTCTTGGTAGATTTCAACTCATATTCTTCTGGCAAATTACGGGTGATGAAATTCTCGGGAATTTCCAACTGGTAACGATTCCTACCAATTCCCCAGTAGACTATGGTCCTACAGCCAATTCTACTACGCTGTTTCTCCAAGTATTCCAGGAGGCTCTGTTCATTTTCTCTTATGTCAGCAAGAGCTTGATCATAATCAGAGTCAAATCCTGCCTTGGGAGTAATCAGTCCAGTCTTTCGAGCCTTTTCATGGTCAAAGGCTGTATCCCATCGGTTTAGTTCTAAAGTCAAATCAGGAAAGCGGCCTTCAGGATTTTTTGCCTGCAGAGTAAGGACCTGCTTAAGGATTTTAGACTTAAAGTCATCAATGACTTCCTCCATAACCCCTATAATTTTACATAGTACTTTGAATCCTTCCAGAGCAGAAAGAAAATCAATAATCTTTTTTTTGCTGTATGTGGTTTCTTCATACATTATAGCCCTGCTATCTGGGTGGTTCTGGCTCTTCAGGGGAGAACCAACATTATGAATTTTACTCAGTAGCCTCTCAAGGTCTGGAAGCTTCTTTAGAAGGTCTACAACCTCAGAGATTTTGTCAGGCACAACCATTAGGTCTTCTATGGCATCTAGACGATCGCTGATAACATAAGGGTTACAGAGTGGGGCACAAAGCCATTGCTTTAGGAGCCGCTTACCGAAGGGAGTATAGCAAGTATCAATCTTGTCTAACAGGGTCCCTTCAGTAGAACCATTTGTTCCATTCAGAAAAATCTCCAAGTTGTTTAATGTCACAGCATCTAGCACCATTCGTTGACTGGCTTTAGCAAAGACAGCACCAGGTCCTGTAGCACGGACCGTGTCAGAATCCAAGGGAATATATTCTTCAAAATTAGCCATTGATAAAAGCTCCTGATCAATAAGGCATTTTTTGAGGTAGAAGACACAACCACCAAGAGCAGAGAGGGCCAATTCACTCTTCTCTCCCGGTGTCAACCCAACAGAATCAGACTCTGAGGTCATACCTTTAAGCACCTGGGGTAACATCACCCCACTGTCCTCATTTAACTTGTCCGTAAAATACCCTTCTTCAAGGAGAGTTCTCAAAGTTTTGGCTGCGTCCCAAAACTGGGAACCTGGTATCAGACCTTCCTGAAGAGAAGAGGACAATGAACCCTTGAGAATCATCTTAGTTTCCACTGAGAGATTTCCTTTCTCAAACAAGACTTGTACTGGAGGATAGTGTGCCACTAACGTCCTAAACCTGGAACAATGGCGATCATCTGAAAACTGACCTATGAAGAACTTCCCTAGCGAGGTATCAACAAAACATACTCCATACACTCGAGCGTGGCCAGAAGAATCATCTTCTTTTTCTTTGAGGCTAAGAAGGTATTTACTGTAGTTCTCTGAGGGGTCACCTTCCAGCACACTGTAGGTCTGTGTACCCTTGGTAATGACCCTACAGATCTCCCTCCTCACCACTCTATCATACTTAGATATATGTGCCATCTTTCGGCATCGTGCCTCCATCATTTCCGGGGTCTCGGTCTGTTCCACCCGTGCTACTTTATAGCCCTTCTGGACCAGGGAATCTGAATATCGGCCAAATGCAATTTCAGGGAAACCAGAATGGGCCCAGTTGCCTTTCATGAATACCAGCCCTAGTTCACTGACTCCAGTAAGAGCATCCATGTGGTATAGCTCATAAAACTTCCCCACCTTATAAAATATGACAAGATCAAAGTTCTGAGACTTAATCTGCCACCACTTTCTCATCCCAGGAGTACAGGAATTAAGGAAATCCTCAGGCACATAGAGTGTGGATGCATCAAAATCAGGGTGATCAGGTCGCCTCCTGTGCTTATCTCTTCTCTTCTCCTCCTTAAGCCACTCTAAAGTTTCATGATACCAGATGGTAGGGCGACTACTGTCATCACATCCTCCACTAACGTGGGCTTGGGATTCAGAATTTTGAGGGGCAGAGAAAGCACTCAAAGTATTCTTGGTTTCTGATGAAATGCCAGTTGCTCGTTTGGTGGCCGAGGGCATTTCCTTCCTTGAACTTTTCCTTTTGAGGGAGCCATTACCAGTTATCATTCTCTTCCTCTTCGGAGCAACTTTAACAGGGCTGTCCAGGCCTTCACTGTCACTATCCCCTACTCCACTGCTTATTTCATCACTGCTTCCTTCCTCCTTAGCATCTGGCTTAAATTCCACATCAGAGCCACCAATGTCACTCTCAGAGTCTGATATGACCCTTCGCTTTTTTATCTGGCGGCTACTTCGCCTAGATCCTTGCACCTTTGGCCTCACTTCCTCTTCACTCTCAATTTCATTTTCTTCTTCACTCTTATCTGATGCGTAAGTGGCACCTGCCTGGAAGGCAAAGAAGAGTATTTTAAAACAAAGTAAAATTTGGAAAATGACAGTATTGCTGTGGAATCTCTCAATATGCTGCAACTTCATCTATCAAGAGAAGAACCCACCTCCAGAAATAAACTATTTTCTTTCTCAAGGGATATCAATTTCAGTTTCGCCTAACATTAAAACAAGTATCACAATACAGGATTAAGTGATTCTGTCATGAGAGTTCTATCCTATTCAATACTGATGAAGTCCTTAGGATGACCACACAGCACAAATACCCATAGACGATGTCCTCATTAACAGTCATAGCTGTGGAAAAAACTTTCAGTCCTCTTCTGTTATCTTTCTTCCAGGGTCACCTCTCCTCTTATATTTGGACATGTTATGAAGTTTACCATTTTATAAATTCTTTAGTATAAAAAAGCAGTAAATCAACCTAGTTCTAGTCCCTGCTTTCCACAAACCAGCTGTACCTTCTTGGGCAAGGCACATTCACTTATTATCATGGGCCTCCCTCATACGTTAAGTAGTATGAGGCTAAATGATTTCTGTAGTTACCATCCAGGTCTAAACATCTGAGTAACGTTAAGATCTCTGGTTTCAACCTCAAAAATAAGGTTAGAAACTCTTCTTTCATTTCTCTTAAAATACTCATTATATTAACTTACTTATTGCCTATCTCATCTAGAATAGAATAAAACAAAATCAAACTTATAGATGAATCTTTTTAAGCACACGGCATTAATTTACTAAATTAGAGAATGATGACTATGTTTGTTTTAAATATACCAATTATTCATTTCCTTAACAAGATTTAATTCACTCAAATAGTGACCATTAATATTTGAAACCAAGGTTGTATTTCAAGGTTACTCAACCTCTATTCTTACCAATCCAAAATACAACAAAAAGTATTAGAGCATAAAACTGGATATTAATTTCCACACCCTCATACAGCAGCTTATTACCAGACACCAGGACCAATTTTATCACCATGTCCTTACTGTCCCTAGCTCTCTATACTGGTTACCAAAATGGTCCTGCCTTTTACAGCATGTGTCTTTCTAGCAGGCTTGAGAACTTAAGTAAAAAGAGGTGCTAGGCTGCTGAGATTCTAAATAATATAACATGACCTACAGTCCAGGAATGTATAGAAGTATGCATGTTTGAGTACTAAACAGATATATGGAAAATACCACTCTAATATGCCCCTGACCCTTTTTCATCACTCTCCTAACAGAAGTAACAACCGCCTGTTAGCACTGTCCCACCTCCGTCTCTTCTTCCTCCTCTGGTTCTGAGGGCTCATCACACACTGCCAATTCAAGCCTCTTAATCTTGTCTTTATTCAAGGCTTCATCTGCACGTTGCATTGCTCTGAGTATTTCAGGCTTTGAACTGTAGAAATGACCTCCTTTCTGGGCTTCCTTTGACTTCGAACCTAAAAAACATATTTATTTACAAATAGGAACTGTTGGCTGGATATTTGGCTCAATGTATAACACTTGCCCTAAGGAACAAGAGTGACAACAATCAAGTATAATTTTTAATCTCCCATTATTTCTGATTGATACAGATAGATCAATAAAGCCTACAAGGAAGGAATTTTCAGGGAAAAACTACCAGTGAAACTGAAATTACCTATTTTACCTCATTTAAGCTGCCTTAACTGTTGGTCACCCAGGACCACTTAGTCTCTCTTCTATAATGACCTGGGACTGTGACCCGAAACACCTAGGCACACCTCCTCTTCAGGTGAGGCATGACATGTAAAGGGGGTTTGAGACCCTTTTTAAAAAAACATTACTTAAGAAAGGCAAAAACTACACTATCGCTTAAATGAAGCAATGATATTAAAAATAAGTTTGTTCCCAAGGCAGTTAGATAAGATGTTTAAAAAAAAAAAAAATCCTACATTTTGGGACAGTTCAGACTTGTAATGTTAAATTTTTTCAAAACAGTAGCATCAAAATGTCTTGCTCTGCTTTAAAGTAAAACTTTTCCTTTATTCACTTCATTTCAAAGAGCTATAGTATTAAATGACATTTCCATCCACTGAGCAAAATTTCTATCCACAAGACCAATACAGAATTGTTTTAGATCTTTTCCAAGAGGCATAACTAGGAATGTCTTTTTCTCTTCTTCTACCTGAATATACCTATAGTTGGAAAATGAACCTGAGTTTGTCTAACAGATCCAAATGTTATATTACACCCTTCTTTCTATATACTAAAACTGATGGGACATCCTAAATTTCCATGGAATTAGCAACGTTCATAAGCTGACTAAAACAAAGCTGCAATTTCTCAATTCTCTAAAGAGCTGCACCAAAACTACAAACTGCAACAATCAAAATCATTAAGAGTAGCTCTGAACTTTTCCCAAAGTACCTGCTGCAGCTGTACTTACCCCCCCCCCACCTATCTGGTGTCATCGCCATTCCCCGAAACCTCTGATGCAAACTACAGCTCTAAGACCATGCCCCCCAAAGAAGGCCTACTTTTTTTCATGCATGCCTCTTTGCTGATTTATTCACATACATGTATTGCAACGATATGGATATTTAAAGGGCAGAGAGCAGTATGCACATGGGTTGTTTTATAAAATAATTACAACATAAATGTAAACTTTTTTGATCTCTTTTTAAAGTCCTTTTTTGCCAAAGCTTTGTTTAGAATTTCAAAATTAGTCCTGGAAAAAGACCTCATTTATCATCTGGTCCAACTCTCTCTCTCATTATATATATATGCAAACAGAATCAGAAAATAAGATTATACAGCAAATTAGTGGAGAAGACTGAACCAAATTCCCTTATTTTCTTTCCATCCTGCATGTCAGATTTCTGTGTGGACTTAACTTTCTTCAGTGTGCCGTCCCTGCCCTGCAGGATGAAGAGTACTATGACCAAAAGGCATGATTCCCAGAGGTTTCTGGGAAAATGAACATTGTTCTGATTCCAAAACACTGAGTTCAACAATGTCCTAGCCAGGAGAGTCTGAAGATAGTGGAGAAAAACCCGTACATGCTGGACTGTTCAGGCACTGCATCCTGCAGTCATGCTGTACATGCACTGTACAATCCAAGAGACTGATAGGGTGCGCCCAGCCCAAGTGAAGCTATAAATGCAGGACTGCTGATGTCTGTGATAAATAAGGCCGGGCCTGGGAAGAGAAAGTTAAGGTTCCAGAAATCTGATTTCTGATGTGAACCTCAATGCAGATGTGCTCATAAGGTGAGGATTTTGAAGGCCAGGTAGCATGCATCTCCATCTGTCCTAAAGAATGTCACTGATCTATATTCTATGCATCTTGGCTGCATTTTCTTTTGGAACCTTTAAGATGGGAACACTTTAATTTACTCTTTTCATGTCTGAGTATGGCATTTTGGTCCAAATCACGAGATCCAATCATGAAATCATTTTTCCTTTAATGATATGATATTGCTGTAAGTCACTCAGAAGGACGGAAATGCAGCTTAAGACCAGCTGCATCTTATCCTTTTCCCATGCTAGAAGCTTTCACCACACCACTCCTGCAATTTATTTGAGTAAAATATGCTTAATTCCACTGTATGGGAGACACTAACACTCAAGACTCATGTGTGCGTGCATGCTCGCTCTCTCACAAACACACACAATCTGCAGAGTGAATCTTTTACCTGTATATGGCTTTAACAGCCTTCTGCTAACCCAGCCCCTTGTTGGGCTGTCATCAAAAAACTGTACATGAACTCGGGCAGACTTTCCTTTCTCACGGATGAATGTTCCATCAAAAGGGTGGTTGTAAACCAGGCAAGGCCACCAAGGGTAACCCTCCATCTTGGCCCAAACCAAATCACCTGGTGAGAAGTCACAAGAACTGTTGCCAAAAGAAAATACATAATTTGGTTAATATTTTGTTAAGCTACATTAAAGGCAATTACCTACAAAGAAGCAATTTTAAGGAAGGTATCTTTAAGAGTCCTTTGAAATTTTCTGGCATTAATATACAGGAACAGAAATTCTAGAATTAATGATTTTTAAAAACATTTTCAAGTTATTTTTAAAAACATAAGCAAATATCACGATGTTTATTAAGACAAACACAAATATAATGGTATTAAGGTTAGAGACTATCTCAGAATTATTCAAGGTTTAAAAACTGTGGCAGAATTCTGATAGACTACTGATAGCAGGAAAAAGACATAAACTCATTGTACTTGTGATCCAAATTATAATGAGTAACACCTGTACTACACATATGGTATACACAGGAACAGGATCTGACCCAAAGTATTAATACCAAACATACCGACTGTGTAAATTTGCTGCTTATATTATTATCGACTTTGCGCCAATGTATTCCAAATACTCCAAAAGCTACCTATAGCACACTACTACCCCCACCCTCACCCTAAAAATCTAGCTTTATGGAAAAACTTAAGTCAAGAGATAAGTGCCTAATGTACCCAAAATAGTTGAGTACATAATGCCTACAGAATCAACAGGAGATTCAATCTTCACAAAAGCTGATTTAGCCCTAAAGGTTTCCTGAGAAAAGGAGAGGAGGGGAAAGGAGAGGGAGAAGGGTAGCAGTGTCCAGTAACAGACTACAAGAGTCCCTCAGTGATGGAGAGGGACAACAACTGATAAACCCTGCTCAAGTACTATATACCAAGATTTTTGAAGCCCGCTTACAGGTTTTCGCTGAATAACTACAAATGTAAAATAAGCACATTACAAAAAGAATATTTTAGACATTTTTGAATCATCAATTGAGGCCACCTTATAAAATCAGGCCCAATCATAAAATTAAAGTATTTCTTTCTTCAAAAAAATGTGAATATGGAAATCCCTATGCGGAACAGTTAGAAAAGAAACCAGAACAGGAGCATGGCTTCAGCTGGTGCTTATATCAAGGGCCTTTAAGGTACATTCTTCTTTCAACTTAGAAATCTATAGCAACCAGCACAACTTTATAATTATTGCTGTCAAACACCACAAGGCTCATCTTCAAACAGGGAGCTGTGTCTGCACCATTCAGACTTCTTACCTTAAGTGCTTCATCCTTCCTAACATATCCATTAATTCAGGAGACAAAGACCCTTATCTCCGTGTGGAACTGTCAAGCAGGCTTTCCCTTAACTTAGGCAGGTAGCCACTTAACCACAAAGTCTATCACACACTGGTATCAGAAAACCACAAGCTGGGACTTCCCTGGTGGCACAGCGGTTGAGAGTCCGCCTGCGGATGCAGGGGATGTGGGTTCGTGCCCCGGTCTGGGAAGATCCCACACGCCGCGGAGCGGCTGGGCCCGTGAGCCATGGCCGCTGGGCCTGCGCGTCCGGAGCCTGTGCCCCGCAACGGGAGAGGCCACAGCAGTGAGAGGTCCGCATACCGAAAAAAAAAGTAAGAGGAAAAGGTGACAGCTCAGAAAAACAAGTGTAAAAGCCTTCATACAATTAAAAATAAGAAATGACTTAAGCTAAATATACAGTGAACAGATCTTTAAGCTTTTGCTTTAAAAATCACATTATTTTTGCTCCCTCTTCAGCCCATTACCTTGGTGTTGATTGTTGATTACTAGTTGTGCCCCAAATTTGTAGGCAAAATTTTTGGCTATCTACTTTTTAAAAAAGAATCAGTAGATAGCAATGTACTGCTAGAATTTGCTCCTATAAACGATAAAAGATAGACTGGGTATGTCTAACAAAAACTTGTGTATGTAAATACAAGTTTCACAAACATGAAACATGCTCTCAAGCCAACTTTAGAAATCAAACTATCAGTGTCTGTATCTACCTCTTAAGGTGGACCATTAGAGCAGAATTCCCCTACCCTCAAACAGCTAATGAGAAAAGAGAAGTAATCAGAGCAATTAATAACAAAGGCTCCCATCATACCTGCCCACCTGTACCTCTGCCCACATACTTGGCTTTCTTTCTTTCAGCTTGCATAACTATGGCACCCATCACTTACGCATTAGGTCTACAGTGACCATATAAATTATCCAAACTGGCCTCTAAAACTATTTCCTAAATAAATTATCATCCAAACTGGCCTCGGAAACTGTTTCCTAAATATTATTAGAAAGGAAGTCTACATAAAATACTAGAAGAAACCAGAGTTCTTCGGAGAGCAGCTTAAGAAGCAGGGACACTGACCATCCTCATCAGAATGAAAAGATGTTTTCAAAAGTTCTGAGGGCAGGGACTTCCCTGGTGGCGCAGTGGTTAAGAATCCGCCTGCCGATGCCGGGGACACGGGTTTGAGCCCTGGTCTGGGAGGAATCCCACATGCCACGGAGCACCTAAGCCCATGCGCCGCAACTACTGAGCCTGCGCGCCACAACTACTGAGCCCGTGCGCCACAACTACTGAAGACCACCCGCCTAGAGCCCGTGCTCTGCAACAAGAGAAGCCACCGCAATAAGAAGCCCGCGCACCACAACAAAGAGTAGCCCCTGCTCTCCGCAACTAGAGAAAGCCCGCGTACAGCAACAAGACCCAACACAACCAAAAATTTTTAAAAAGTTCTGAGGGCAATGTTAAAAAGTCATAAAAGGGCTTCCCTGGTGGCACAGTGGTTGAGAGTCCGCCTGCCGATGCGGGGGACACAGGTTCGTGTCCCGGTCCGGGAAGATCCCACATGCCACGGAGCGGCTGGGCCCGTGAGCCATGGCCGCTGAGCCTGCGCGTCCGGAGCCTGTGCTCCGCAACGGGAGAGGCCACAACAGTGAGAGGCCCACGTACCGCAAAAAAAATAATAATAATTTTAAAAAATCATAAAAGCCAGCTTAAAAGAGGCTCCCACTGACCAAATTGTAAGTTCAGCATCTTTTTAAATACCAATTTTAATTATATCGATTAAATCAAATTAGGTCTGTGAAACTGAGTCCACAATGATACTTTTTTAAAAGCTTGAATACTTTTCTTACAATGATATTATATGGAAAATGTATTACTACAGATTTAATTGTATGAAAATTCTCAGGAAAGGCACCTACAACTAGGGCAGATCGTTACCTTTAACTAAAGGCTCTTAGGAAAAAAAACTTGTCAATGTCTGACATACCACTCCTATAAATGAGTACAAGGCATACACTTAAAATTTTTTACTGCCCTCATTTCTCATAATCAACAGATAATTATCACTGAAATGAGACTGTGAAAAATGAACTAGCTAAGACTTGCTTTAAAAACCCAGATTTAGTTGTCAGAAGCCTTGCTCACAGCTCTTTCAATTATGGTCTTAATAAACTACAGAAGAAATAAAGTACTGAGAAGCAGGCCTAGAGTGCATAAACATACATCCTGTAGCCATTTATTGAAACTGATGTCACCTCGACTCCTTCATTTCTCTCATCAACAAAAGTGGAAAAATACTTTTGCATCACACCTGACTGACAAAGTAACTAAGGGGAAAAAAAAAAACAGGCAAAACACTTTAACACTGGAGCACAAGAGAAAACTAAATGACAAATGACCATTAAAAGATGCTCAACTTCTTTAAAGAGTTCAACGACGCTCATAAAAAGTCCAAATGTCTTTGTAGCCCATTAGCCTGTTGGTGACTGGATCTCTGCATACCTAAGGCTCCTGCCTCCTCTTCATTCTCAATTTGCAGGACCTTCCTCTTCCTGCACCAGCTTCTAAAACTCCCTCACCTCCACAGTAGCCTGGCTAACTTCTTCTTGTCCTCTAGTCTCAGCCTAGAAAGCTGAAAGCCTACCCGGACCCACACATACCCCATCCTCCCCCCAAAGCACATGGAGCTCACCAACTCCGCTCCTGCTCTAGAATTGCCTTTTTGCTTGTCCCATTCACTGTTATATCCAGGATCTACAATGCCCAATACTGTGCCTGACAGAGTAGATACGTTAACATTTGTTGAATAAAAGCCAAATCTATGTATACAAAAATAAGGTAAAATTCAAAAATTAAGAAAAAAAAGAAAGCCAAATCTATATACTGAATGGAGTTTCTTTAGAAGCCTAGTATCAAATGCCCATCTTTCCTGAATACTTTGGAAGTAGTCCCCATAGTAGGTGGTCAAGTGTAAACAATGTTATGCTTTTACAAGTCTCCTAAATTCAGACCTCAAAAAAACAAAGAGCATATGCTATACAACACATAAAGCACAACCATACAATAAATACCTCCATCCGTTTAGAATGGATGCAGGAAGAATCAAATTCATGTTTAAGTAAACATTATTAACACATTGTGCATCTCTCACCATGAAAAATAGTCTGTTACAGAGGATGCACATGTAGGGAAGGAAAAATATTTTCCCCTTTACCCTTCTGAGTTCTTGGCTAAGAGCCCCTGTAATAAAAGATTAACAAGAGGCTTCCCTGGTGGCGCACTGGTTAAGAGTCCGCCTATCGATGCAGGGGACGCGGGTTCGTGCCCCGGTCCGGGAGGATCCCACACGCCGCGGAGCAGCTGGGCCTGTGAGCCACGGCCGCTGAGCCTGCGCGTCCGGAGCCTGTGCTCCGCAACGGGAGAGGCCGCGGCGGTGAGAGGCCCGCATACCGCAAAAAAAAAAAAAAAGATTAACAAGAAAAAGACAGACAAAAGTTTATTAACATGTATACCTCCCCATAAACGTGGGAGATACTAAGGAAAACTGAGTAACTCCTAGAGATGGCCCGAGTCACCATCTTAAAACATCATCTGAAGCTTTATAAAGACAAAAGAAAGGTGGGGTGGCGGGGACAGATAAGGGAGGTTACCAGGAAAAGAACAAAAAACAAGGGTATGGTTGTTATGCAGATTTCAGTCAGTGCCTTCTCCATTTAATAAGTTTCGGATGATTTAGAGTCACTCTTCTCTTCCTAGTACAGAGAGGGAGACATCCTTACAAATGGAGATTTCCTTTTTAAATGTAAATTTCCCTTACAGAAGAGTAACTTCTATAGCTCTCAGAGCTTCTCCAGTGTCCCCCAGTTTCTCAAAAATTATCAGTTCAAAATAACCTCTATGCCAGAGGCACATTCTGGGGTGGCATATCCTGCTACTCTTCACACAACCTCATGAACTGCTTGAGAGGGTCGCTTAAAGGAGAATAACACTGTAATTCCACGCAGACTTTGAAAAATCTGTATAACACCTAAAACGCAGGACATTGTAAATCAACTACTCAAGTTTCTTATCCTGAATGCGTTCTTTATTTTTCTGTACCACTATTTCTTCATCCTTTCAAATGGCTACCATTACACACTATGCCTAATACAATACCTGGGATACAGTAAATGTGAGCTTTTCAAAATGTCGCCCGCTGCTCCAACAAAGGCCAGTCAAGCCCTGGAACAGCGCTGAACTGCCGAGAATGCGAGGAAGACACCTCTGGGCAGGCTTCCCTATAATCGCGTCCCTACGTCCCCGCCCAGAGTCAGAGCAAGGCCTTTGGAGGCTCACTCTCAATTCCGGAAAAATTACACAGCCCCAACCTGTCCTGAAATCGCCAGCAAAAGATGCACTGTATCAGGGAGTTCCCTGGTGGTCTAGTGGTTAGGATTCCTGGCTGTCACTGCTGGGGCCGGGGTTCAATCCCTGGTCGGGGACTGAGATCCCAAAAGCCTGGGGGAGGGGGGCGGCCAAAAAAAAAAAAAAAGATGCACTGTTCCTTAAACTAACATTATTTTCAACTGGCACAATACTTCCAGGTGTCAAAATCAACACTGTTCCTAAACTTTGATCTGTTTGGGGGCATATGCTGTCTACCTACAGGATGAGCCAACTGGATCCCTGCACTTGCTGCTCCCCCGCCCCTGCAATCCTTACTATCACCAATCAGGCCCCTCCGTCTACGAGTGGACACACCCCTCGCGCTCTAATCTCGTCGCCCACCCCCAACCCCCATACCCAGGCCGAGGGCCCGCCCACCCACTCCGCCAGAGGCTTCGAGTCCGAGGCGCTCAGCCAAACATCGAGCGTATTCCTCCAACGACTACTGGACCGGTAATTCACCGTCCCAGCTGTGAAGGAGAAACGTCCTCCGGGAGTCCCACTCGCAGTACGCCGCGCCCCACAACCTGCAGGTGGCCGGGGGGCATCCCCCCGGCGGGCATTCCTCCTTCCCGCCACCCCTCCCCCGCCCCGGGTAGGCACCAGCCCCTCCCTCGCCCTGGGGGCGCACCCCACGCCGAGCAGGCAAGCTCTTTTCTCTTCCCGCCGCACCCTTAGCGCTCCCGTCTCTCATTTCTCCTCCCTGCCCCGAGCACCTTCCACTCCTCCTCCCCCACCTGACGGACCGCGTGTCCTCCTCTACCCCCGAACTAAGTGCGTCCTCCCTTCCCCTCCAACCCTTCATACAGAGCCGATTTTCCTCCTACCCTGTTTACAAGCTACACCCCCAAGGCTCCCTGCGCTCTTTCAAGCCAAATATGCAACCCCACCTCCTCCGAGCCCAGGAGCTGGCCAAGCGCCCCAGCGCCCCCCCCCGCGAGGCGAGCCTCCCTTCCCTGGGCTCCCTGCGCCTCCCCCCACTGCACCACCTCCTCCGAGCCCAGGGCCTGGCCGCGCACCCCCCAGGCCCCTGAGGCGACCTCGCTGCGCCCCGACACCCCGCTACCTGGCGGGGACCGCAGGGGCTGCCGACTTCCGCAGCCCTCCGTTGAGGTTCCTCGCCTCGGCCCGCGAAGTGGAGCCCGCCAGTGGCCCCGGCCCAGGCCCGGCCTCGCTCCAGGCCGCATCCCCGCCTGGGGAAGGGGGAGAGGCCCCGGTGGCAGCGGCGGCGGCGCTTTCACTTGAGGCCCTGACCGGGTCTTTGCTGGCATTACTCAGGGCTGGAGACTTGGGGAAGAAGCTGTACAGCGTGCTTTGTCGCGACATGGCCACGGTCGCCGAGGCCCAGCCGCTGTGTCGGACCGAGCCACTAGAGGCACGGCAAGTACCGCGAGGGGCCTGCTGGCGGGAAATCGGGGGGGAGGCGCGCTCTGCCGGAGGAACACTGGCCCCATCGGCCAATCGGCAGGCCGTTCGCGGGCGGAGTCCCGGGCGGCGCGCGTCCGGCCCCGCCCCCTCGGGCGCCAGGAGACGTGGGGAGGGGAGGGGCCAGCACGCCGCGCGGGGTAGCTGACCGTGGCGCCTCCAGCCTCCTGCCCCCGCGGCATGAATGGTCCGGGTCTGGTTAGGACTGGAACACCTCGGCCCGAGCGAAGCTGGGCGCTGCTGCGGGGCTGACCCCCTCGGGAAGGCGTTCCTCTTTAGAAGGGAATCTGGCGGTCGCGGGGGTGCGATCACGCAGGGGCAGGTGTGTGCCGAGTGCGTGCACCGCGTAAGCATGAGTGGCCGCGGTGCAAGGGGTAAACCGAACGGCCACAGAAAGAAGCCCTGGCGGAGAAACGCCTTCCAGAGCCTGCATGAACAATCCTGCTCTGTTAGAACGCTTACCCCAAGGAACCGGAAAAGAAAAAAAGGATCCAGACTTAAATCAGCAGGAGATCAAGTCTTCTGTTCGCTTTGTATTCTCAAAGCGTTGCACATAGTAGGCACTTGATAAATACTTTACAACTGAACGCTAAGTTTTTGGCCCAGTATGAGTTTATGATTTAAAAAAAAAATTGCCAGCCACACAGCTTTCCTCTGCCGGGAAGCAATCCAGTCATTTCACATAGATTAACTCATTAAATCCTCGCAATAACCTGTGAGGTAAGTATCAATACTTCAGGTCCACCGTTCCTTATCTGAACTTCTTGGGCCAGGTGTGTCTCAGAATGCAGGATATTTTATATTTTAGAAAAGTCACAAGGTGTGAATAAAAAGTTCCTATTCTCCAAATTGAAGAAAGACGTTGGAAGACTGACAGCTCTTTGGCCCTAATCCCAAACTGTGAATAAGTAAGTATGGAATCCAGAATCCCAGAAACCAGCCCCAATCAGCAACAGCTGTGCTTTGGTGCGAACATATAAAGATCAGCTCTTTGCTTTGTTCAGGAGGCTGTGTCCTGCCACACCGTTCTCCTGTGCTAGGCATGTAATAAAATCAGCTTTGTTTCAGAAGCAGTATTTGAAATAATACTCTTCCCTACATGAGTATAATACATGACACCCTCAGAGAGTCTGGGGCAACACCCTAAAATCAAACGTCATATTCCTTCAGCAGAACATATGCTTTTTCACACTAAGTGGGATAAATATAGACTATAAATAGCCTTGGGTCAGCTCAGGTCAAAATTTGCTACCAAATGAGTTTGCACAAAACTTGTTTTTCAAAGCTTTTTGGATTTCAGAATTGCAAGTAAGGCATTGTTGACCTGTCTTATATCTCCTTTTTATGGCTGAAGAAACTGAGGCACAGATGGGTCAGATGGCCCATGACCGAACAGCCAGAAAAGGGTGGAGTAGGAATTTAAATCCTGTGAAGTGTTTCTGGAGTCCTGTGTTACTAATAGAAATGTTATATTGCCTTCAGTTTAACATCGTTTTATTTCATCCTCACAACATTATATTAGGTTGAACTGTATAAAATTGCCAATATTCAACCTCTTTTTTTTTGGTCATGCCACACGGCTTGTGGGATCTTAGTTCCCCCACCAGGGATTGAACCAGGGCCCTCAACAGTAAGAGCGTGGAGTCCTAACCACTGGACCACCAGGGAATTCCGTATTCAAACTTTTTCAAAGTACAAAAATTCTGTTTCATTTGATTCAACTTAATATGATGTTATTATTCTTGTTTTACAGAGAGGAAATGTAGGCTCAGGGGGAATGAGCCAGTTATAAGACAGAGGTTAAGAGCCAGTGCTTGGGGTAACTCGAGACCTGGCCTCTGACCTAACTCACCAGGCAGGTAACAGCAATTTTACTTCTCTCAACTTGTTTCCTCATCATTAATGAGAACAATAATAACTTCGGGCCAAATTTTGGAGGCCCGTTAGATGCTTCCCACAAACAGGTAAAACGAGTAAGAAGTCACACATCTGAGAATCATCAAACACACAATCCCTCGGTAGGTAAAGTCACCCAGCCTTCTCCATGCAGAAGGCACATACTGTGTGTGAAGAACACCCAACTCAGAACAAACAGAACAAGATACTTGTTCAGAGTTTGCTACCACCACTTGTGTCTGGCAGAGACTTAAAGGCAGACAGAGGAGTAGGAAAGCTTCAAAGTGAAAAAGCAGAGGCATCAGGTGTGCTGTGATTGGCCGTGGGGTAGCTGGAGGTGGGCTAACTAGAAGTAGAGCATCCTCTGTGATTGGTTTGGGGAAGCATACTTAGCTTCCTCTGATTGGTCCTGAGTTGGAAGTGGGGATTAAAAAAGAGAGAGAAGCTGGGGACTTCCCTGATGGCACAGTGATTAAGAATCTGCCTGCCAATGCAGGGGACACGGGTTCGAGCCCTTGTCCAGGAAGATCCCACATGCCACGGAGCAACTAAGCCCGGGTGCCACAACTACTGAGTCCATATGCCACAACTACTGAAGCCCGCACGCCTAGAGCCCGTGCTCCACAACAAGAGAAGCCACCGTAGTGAGAAGCCCATGCACCACAACAAAGAGTAGCCCCCGCTCGCCACAACTAGCGAAAGCCCGCACACAGCAACGAAGACCAACACAGCCAAAAAATTTTTAAAAAAAGAGAGAGAAGCTGACTAGTTATCAACCAAGTCCTGACAGTTCTGGGGCAGTTGCTGCAGAAGTCTTTGTCTTCTGGACTGGTTGCTGCAGAAGTTGTGATTTGGCTTCAATCTGCAGCAACGAGCTCAGGAAGTCAACTGTAGCTGCAGCAACCAGTCCAGGGAGCCAAACAACAGCCCCTGTAGCAATGCCTGTCAACTCATTGCCAAATGCAAATAATGATGGCTGATTCCCTTGCTGTAGCAAGCTCTGAGTAAACAGCCTTTGCTTGTTCTCATTTGGGTGGTCTTAACTATTTCCACATGTCTGAGAGCAGAGCCTTCCAGGCAGAGGTCAACAGCCTCTAAGTGAAAAGCAAACACCTTGAGTTTGGGAATAGCAAGGTGGCCCGAATGGTTGGAGGAGGATGAACTGGGGTGGGGTGGGGGAGCGGTAGGACGTGTGGTCAGGGAAGAAAGGCAAGGGCAGATGTTCCAAGGCCTTATGGGACTTTTGGCTTTGACTCTGAGTGAGCTGGGGAGCCACTGTAGGTCTTGAGTAGACGAATGACCTGATCTGACATGGACTGCTAGATTGAGAATAAACTGTATTTAATAAACAGCAACCTAATTGAGCTATATTGTTCTCTACAGAAGCAAGAGTGTGGAAATAGGAAGCATAAAGTCTAGGGGGAAAAAGAACCAGAAGAGCAGGAATCCGTGGTATTTATATCCAAAATTCTGGACACATTCACCCTGCGATGACTCATGAATAGGGGAGGGTGAAATACCCCTCAAGAGTTAACCATGTGTGCTCTGCACCTGTGCTCCCCACTTATGTGACACCTCCTTCAACTGCATTCTTACTTTGTGCCAGGCACTGATGTTGGTACAATAGATATAGCCGTGGACCAGACCGATACATCCAGAGATGTATGGAGATTGCTGTAGGGGAGCAAAATTTCCACCCCAAAATCTGTCTCTTTGACATGAGGATTAATTTAGCCTGATTACTTTTAAGAAACAGAAGACTTGGAAAATTTTCCTTGTTACCTCCCCCTTAACTGCCTAAAAGAATTTAGATAAAGGGCCTATTCCTGGAATAGAGCTATTACCATAGATGTCTGCAAAGAATATAGGCTAGGTGTAGCAGGGGAAACTCAGCAGGGCCTAGAGATCAGAGTCCACTCTGTCCCACCCTCTGCATGGACTAGCAAACATTTATTTACCAAACATTTGCTTTTCCATCTCCACTTGCATTGCCTTCCTCCCCTTTGAGGTCCCAAAACACTACCCCCAACATCCTCTTTTGTCTTTAGCTGAACACGGTATTTAAGGTGAGAATTTCTGCCATTTTGATGAGTTACTCAGTTTTCCTGGGCCTCTTCCATGTATACATGTTACTTAACTTTTATTGGATTATCTCCTGTTAATCTTACTCACATCAACTTAATTCTTAGACCAGCCAGAATTTAGAAGGGTAGAGGAAAATATCTTCCTCCCTGACACTGCTGGAAACACAAGCAGTTACAATATGCCAGTCCCAGTGGGCTCATAGATTATGTTAGATCACTTTGATAGGAATTTAGGCTAGTACCATGGTTCCCAAACTGGACACCAAGGCACCCCAGGGAACGAGAGCAAATTCACAGGGGCACCATGGGGTATTTTTAAGTTTCAAGGGAAATTCAACAACACCTGTCAGGCATCGTACTACTAACTGCAGTTAGTTCGCAGTTTCAACACGAACTCATGCTACATTTCTTTTAATGATATCGTTGGGGAAGAAAAAAACAGCATTTCCTCTACCCTCTTAGGTTCAGTTTTGGGTGTCTGCAAATTAAACTGACAAAAGAGATTAGCGAAAGAAAGAGTTTACTTTTGCATGCAATGCGAATACATGCAGACATGCTCCATGATGAGTAACTCAAAGGGGTGGGTTAGAACTGGGAGCTTATATATCTAACTTACTGGGGGAGTGGGGGAAGAAAAGACTTCTATAGTGAGGACAAATCGGTTTATTTAGGAAAGACAAATGGGTTTTTAGAATAGAAGACAAGAAAGTTTGTGATAATAGATTATGCAGGTACCAGCTCTTTTTCTATCTTCACGGCCATGAAACTCCCCTGGAGAGAGGATTTTCTCTCCCGTCCCACCCCCACCCCGTCCCTCCCCGCCCCGCCCCACCCCACCCCACAGCATGTGGGATCGACCAGGAATCAAACCTATGCCCCCTGCAGTGGAAGCACAGAGTCCTAACCACTGTACCACCAGGGAATTCCCCCTGGAGAGAGGATTAATGGCAGACTCATTTCTCAGAAGTTGCTTCTTTTAGTCAAAGTAAACTCCAAGAAGTCTTCTTTCTGCATCTGGTGAATCTCAAATGTCTTCAGCTTAAAATAATCTTTATACAAACTCTGGTATTCTGAATAGGTCCCCACAACAACATATCTTTGTGACACTGAGTTTTTGGTGTTTTCTGTGGTAAAAAGCGAGTACCATGTAGAATGAGTGTGGTGGTATCCAAATCTGATTTTAAACTTTGAGAAGTTGTACAGTGCCCAACCAGCACACACATTTCAATACTATGTATAGGTTATTTAAGAATGAAATAGGGGGCTTCCCTGGTGGCACAGTGGTTGAGAGTCCGCCTGCCGATGCAGGGGACACGGGTTCGTGCCCCGGTCCGGGAAGATCCCACATGTCCCGGAGCCGCTGGGCCCGTGAGCCATGGCCGCTGAGCCTGCGCATCCGGAGCCTGTGCTCCGCAACGGGAGAGGCCACAACAGTGAGAGGCTCGCGCACCGCAAAAAAAAAAAAAATATATATATATATATATAATTTTTCCTTTTAATTTATCTGTATTTTTTCCCCAAACAGCTACTAAATTATTAGGACATAAATGCTTATTAATTTGTATAGGCATACACTGCATTGAGGAACCTGCACACCACAACGAAGAGCAGCCCCCGCTCGCCGCAACTAGAGAAAGCTGCGCGCAGCAACGAAGACCCAATGCAGCCAAAAATAAATAAATTTATAAAGAAAAAAAGTTGTATGGGCATAAAACTTAATACATGGAACTGTTAAGTATTTCTTTTGGCCTAGGAGGCTTGGTTCAGAAGGTAATGAGATATTAAAAGCACCAGGGTTTAGTTTTATGAACCTCCAGCCTAGTGGTTAAGGGTTCTGCATTCAAACTTCCTGTGTTCAAATCCCAGCTGAACTGCTTACTGACTGTATGACTTTGTTGGGCAATTTACTTAACTTCTCTCCTTGCTTCAGTTTCTTCACCTGTAAATTGGGAATGATGATAACAGGACCTACTTCATCGGGTTGTGGTGAGGATTGAGTGGAATGGCTTTGTAAAGCCCTCAGTCCAGTGCCTGCACACCAATTAATGGGACACAGTTACATAAAGAAAGCTCTGAACATTTTCCAGAAGAATGCAGAGCTCTGTGTTCCCGCTCCGCCCATCTCAGGATCAGGCTGACCAAACAGCCCTTGCCTTTGTCTTAGGCCTCGGGAGATAAAGTCAAATCTGGAAAAGGAAGGGAGTGTTTTGTGAGGTCCTGTCCTAGCCCAATCAGCCCTTGATCACCAGGGACAAGCCTATAGTCTGACAAAGTCAGGTTTTTTTGGCCAGTTGCACAGAAGGAGACTCCATAGCATAGGAGGGACCAAACAAAGGAAACAAAAGAAAACCTACAATTATGTGCTTTGGGGGAGGGTGGAGTTTAGGAGAAATTTACCTGAAGCCATGTTTGGATAGGCTCAAAGCAAAGCAGGGTGTAAAGTCAAACCTAGACTAAAAGGTGGAAACTACAAAGTGAAGACAGATGTGGCATGGTGTGTCCAAAAAAAAAAAAAAAAAATCCCTTATCTAATGCAGCGCACCTGGGTTGTAAATAGAAGCAGCTTTTCTGTGTCAGAGTGAATTCGAACGTGCAGGCAAGGATGGGGTGTTTCATTCCTGCTGACAAAATTTCAAACAGCAGAGTTTCTGATGGTCTCTGATTTTAGAGGACAAGACTTCTCAGTGAGTAAGAAAGCAGGAGTCCTTTTGCCACTGCAGCTTGTCCTTGAGAGAAATAGTGTTTCCTGTTCAACTTTGCAACTGGCTTTATCTTTGTTATCCCAGCCGGATGAATGGCAGGGCATATTTTTAACTTCTCATTCCTTCTCATTGCTAACTTTTGCTTTCTCAGTCTTGGAAATGAGGAGGAGGGGAACTTGGTGGTGGCCAGGTAGGAGACAATAGCTGCATCCTGCCTTTCGGGCAGCAAGGGGACTGAAATCAAAGGTGTCTGTGCATTGCCTACGGCCCTGAGGTATGGTGGAGGCTGAGTGACTGGCTTGGGGAGGGTGGGACCTAGACCACCTGGAGAGAGGGGGAGACAGGCCAGAGGCCTTGCACACAGCCTGGAGCACTCTCCCCGCCCCCATCCCACCATTCCTCTTTCTTGGAAGCTTCCCTGTTATCTCAGACCACCAAGGGGGAGGACTAGCCCAGGCATTTCTCTGATTCCCAGAGCCGTCCTAGGTAGAATTGCCAGATACTTTTCTAATGACTAGAGCAACCCTTTTGCACTGAATGTGGTTTCAGCTTCTGATCTCTCAAGTCCGGCCCCAGTCTCCCTTCCCAGCTGACTGCCGTTCCTACCCTCTGCCTTCTCTGTTCTGGCATCATCTTCTCTCCTGAAGCCATACAGACCTGCTTTCAATCCCAGAGACCTCACATACAAATGGTGGCAGCCTGGGTAAATTATTTGCACTGGAGCCTTGATCTCCCAATCGGATAAATGGGGTGGACTCATATCTACCTCACAGGGGTATTGGGAGAATGGAATGAGATGAAGACAGTTACCAAGAATGTAACCTGTGCCCTATAAATATAAGTCCCTTCCTTTTCACATGCTGTCTCTGCCCCTTGCAAAGCTCTTGCTCACTTTTCCTTCGCTAATCCCAACACAAACAGAACTGAGCGGAGCCCTGCGCCCCCTGCCCCGCCACATACAAAGCCCCTCCGTGTCCCCTGCCTCTTGTTCGTAGAGAAGCTGAAGTCTCCCAGGCCTCCCTGAGTCACCAAGGAGCAGGCTCAAGCAGCTAACGATTAGGACATTAAAGTCACAGCATCTTTCAGTGTCTGGTGCACATTCCTGAGTTGTTTTACAAATACTGTAACTGCCACCAGAGGGAAAAGCTAACTGCATGATGACCAGACTATAGCCATGACATAAGCTGCTACGTCTTGAGCAGTACTGAATCTATGGCACGCACAATTCCAAGAACTGGCCTTAAGAGAATGGAATTAACACTATTGCTCATAATAATCTATATCTTTGTGGTGGACATCAAAATAATTATAGCTTGCTCTGCCCGTATATGTAAGCGGGCAACTGAAATTGTCAGCAAAGAGACGCTACCGTCCCAAGTTGACATCTTCCATCCTGAGAATACAGTACCCTACGTCAGCATGAAGAAATTATGGAAGATGGATCTTCACCCCTAATCCCATAGAAGTGGAATGATGTTCTGACAAGTGGGGATTTGTAAGCAGCTCTTGGCAGGAGAGAGCTCTTTACAAGAAAGAGCTCTCTGCAGGAGGCCTCTTTTGTCCTGTCACTTTAGCAGAGCTGTATTATAACTAACCTTAAACCAGGCATCCCCATGCTCTACTCACCTCTGGCCCAAGCACACCTTTCAAATCTTTTGATCACACAATACCTTGCCTAAACTCTTGGTTCTTTCCATAGATCGAAGAAATAGAAATGAAGAATAAGTAATTAACCAATGACCAGATCTCTTCCTTAAGTTCCCCTTCAGTAATCTCACAAACTGTGTAAACGAGATAGCATCTAAAGAAAGATGACTAGGAGTCGACAAGCCTGCTTGCAGTGGAAGATGGAAATTAGTCTGAGCCCCTATTTCCCTGATTAACTGAGGTTACTTCCCCTTTTCCCTTTAAAAACTTTCAGGGCTGAGCAGAATCTTTGGAGCTGGATTTGGGATGCAAGTCCACCTTTTCTCCAGAATGTCAGCTTTCTGATTAAAAGCAACACTTTCAGTTTCTACCAATACTTGCCTCTTGAGTGTTGATTTTCAGGTGGTGAGCAAGTGGACCTGAGTTCGGTAACACAAAAAGCCTTTGCCAGCTCAGTTGAAGTACCTGCCCAGCCAAGTCCCTCCTCTGAACACACCATCCCCTAATCAGGTAGCTTTAGTTTCAGAGAATGGCCTCTTAAGTTCCCAGATATAAAGCTGTGATTTGAGAGCTGTGGCCCTGAAACAGGAGGGAAGGGGGCAGGGCACAACCTTTGAAAGGATTACATAGCCCGAGGTCATGACATAAACGGATTAGAACCAAATAGGTCCAAAATGGTGGACAAGTCGACTTCCACTAGAACTTAGAGCCTCAGTATACACTAATTGTATCACATCAGCAAGCTAAATGACACACCCACAGGCTCCATGACAATTCTAAGGCAAGTAAGGATCAAAAAGTGGGTAGTGGCCCAATTCCTGGAGATCCCCGCCCCTTCTTTCGAAATAGCTGGAACACCCCTCCCTCTCATTAACCTATGAAATTACCCACCACTATAAAAACTGACAACCCCAGACCCTGGCGCCTTTCTCACCTTCTGAGATGGCCCTACACTCAGTCTGTGGAGTGTGTTTCTCGCTAAATAAATCCACTTCTTACCTATCACTTTGTCTCTCACTGAATTCTTTCTGCGATGAGACATCAAGAACCTGAGCTTCATTAAGTCCTAAAATCAGGTGTGATCTCAGTTGGAAGACTGTGGGTTTTGGCTGGGTTTGAGTCCCGGCCACCTGGGTTCAAGTCCCAATCTGAGATACACGGTCTTGGCCCCAACAGCTGTGGCATGTATTTGGTCCTGTGACACATCTCAGGTTGTCATTTGCCATTTCATGGTGAGCCAAACAATGATTGAACTGGCTAAGCCCTTTTGGGACCCACCCAGACCCCGAAACGTGGTATAAAGATTATTTTAAGCTGAAGACATTTGAGATTCAATAGATGCAGACAAAAGCCATCTCAGAGTGTCCCTCATCTACTAAAAGCAGGAACTTCTGAGAAACGAGGACTACCATAAATTCCCCCTTTGGGGTGAGTCTTCTCCCAGGAGAAAGACCAAGGGGAAATGTACCATAAATCCCCTCTCCTGGGAAATTTTATGGCCCTGAAGACAGACCAGGGGTACCTACATAAACAAACATTATCACAGACTTTCTTATCTCTCTTTTGCTCTCCTAAAAACCCATTTGTCTTTCCAAAAGAAATCTGGTTTTCTCATAGGAGCCTTTCCTATCCCTCCCTTTTCCCTATGTAGGGGTGGGTTTCCCTTCTACTCTTCTACGTTCTTTGGCTGGTCTAGTAACTAAATTGATATAAAACAGATTAAGAAGAGAAAAACAAAAGTTTAATAACATGTATACTTCCTTTATACGTGGGAAAAAAACAGGAAAACTAAGTCTCTGAAATGGACAAAGCCATCACCTTAAATACATCTTCGGCTAAATACAAAAGAAGATGGTGGCGGGCAGGGAGGTCAATTATGGAAGGTTATCAGGCAAAGCACAGTAAACAAGGGTAAGGTTGTTATGCAGGTTTAAGTATATGCCTTCTTCATTGTTAACAGTTTCTAGAGGTTTGGTCATCCTCCTCTTCATGGTAGAGGGAGGGAGACACCATCACAAATATAGATTTCCCTTATAAATGTAAATGTTTCTTACAAAAGGATAACTTCTACTCAGTTTTCGGAGCTTTTCCTCTGTCTGCTGTTTCTTATAAATAATCAGCCTAAAATAATCAATATGCCAGAGAGATACCTTTTAGGGTGGTATACTTTTCTCCCCTTCACCTACTAAGTTAGATATTGTTAAAAAAGAAACAACCAGCTCAAAATGGAGTCACAGGAATTCACTGGCACTTCAGTGGTTGGGACTCATCGCTTTCACTGCCGAAGGTCCGTGTTCAATCCCTGGTTGGGGAACTAGGATCCCACAAGCCATGAGGTGTGGCCAAAAAAAAAAAAAAAATGGAGTCACTTGTGCTAAGCCCCACATCAGTGTAGGGGACAAAACTTACCACCCCCAAATGTCTCTTTGGCATGTGGATTATTTCAAGCTGAAAACAATCAAGGTCCAAAAGACTCAGGAAGAAAATTTGACCTTCCCCCTAACTGCCTAAAAATTTTTTAGATAGAGGGCCTGTCCCTGGAATAGAGCTGTCACCAGAGATATCTGCAAAGAATATGGGCTAGGTTTGGTTGGGGAAAATCCGCAGGGCCTAGAGATTAGAGTCCACTCTGTGTCCTGTTTTCTCTGCAGGGCCCAGCAAACGTTTATTTACCAAACATTTGCCTTTCCATCTCCATGCGAATTGCCTTCCTCCCCTGTGAAGTCCCAAACCACTACCCCAACATCCTCTTTTGGCATTAGCTGAAGATGGTGGTTTCAGCCATTGTAAGTGACTCAGTTTTCCTGGGTCTGTCCCATGCATACATGTTATTAAACTTGTTTGACTTTCTCCTGTTAATCTGTCTCATGTCAGTTGAGTTCTTAGATAGCCAGAGAACCTAGAAGGAAAAATTCTTCCTCCCTGACGTCAGCAAACCAAGACTTAATACTGTAAAGAAAAAGATGTTTCCTGCCATTCCAGTTCTACAAGGATGAAGCCATTAGCCACCGCCTTGCCCACCAACCACGTGCCTGAGGGAATCCAGGATGGAGAAAACAAGAAGCATTCTGTGCTTTAGATATACAAGCCCCTAGATAGTTAATATACATATCTAAGGAAAAATGTCAGTTACCCCAGATTCTTGCATCTTCCCATACATAGGAAAGCACTAAAACCATTAACTTGAGATGTCTGTTCTTTGTGATTAGCAGTAATCTTTTTATGCTTGACTACACTTTTTCTGAGCCCCCCCAAAAGAAAAAAAGGTTTATATATGTCCTGGCTCCACCCTTACCTCTTCAGAACAGTTTCTCAGAGCTATCTGAGAGCCTTTCTCCTGGGCTATAGTCCTTAGTAAGATGCTGAATAAACTCAACTCAGAGCCCTTAATGTTGTATGCTTTTTTCAAGTTGACAGTGTTGGCAACAATTCAGGGACCCAGAGCAGACTTCTCTCCTTTGCCTCAACTTTGGAGCCTTGGTACCAGCAGGACCCCTTGTGCCTGTTCACCTCCTCAGTGAGTCCAGATTAATTTGGGTGACTCTCCCCTGATACCTGATCTCCCACTCCTGGTTGAAGATCCTGAGTTTATTCAGAGGTTGTTAAACTCCTCACTATGAGGAGTAGGTCATTCTTGAACTTAGGTTCAAGAAGAGGTACCTATACATAAATTGTACCAATGTTTTCTTAGGTCAGTCTCCCAAGGCGATAGAAACGAAAACAAAAATAAACAAATGGGACCTAATCAAACTTATAAGCTTTTGCACAGCAAAGGAAACCATAGACAAAACTAAAAGACAACCTACAGAATGGGAGAAAACGTTTGCAAACGAGGCAACCCACAAAGGCTTCATTTCCAAAATATACAAACAGCTCATACAACTCAACAACAAAAATCAAACAACCCAATCGAAAAATGGGCAGAAGACCTAAATAGACATTCCTCCAAAGAAGAAATACAAATGGCCATTAGGCACATGAAAAGATGCTCAACATCACTAATTATTAGAGAAACGCAAATCAAAACTACAATGAGGTATCACCTCACACCAGTCAGAATGGCCATCATTAAAAAGTCTACAAATAACAAAGGCTGGAGAGGATGTGGAGAAAAGGGAATCCTCCTACACTGTTGGAGGGAATGTAAGTTGGTACAGCCACTATGGAAAACAGTATGGAGGTTCCCTAGAAAACTAAAAATAGAATTACCATATGATCCAGCAATCCCACTCCAGACAAAACTCTAATCTGAAAAGATATATGTACCCCTGTGTTCATAGCAGCACTATTCACCATAACCAAGACATGGAAACAACCTAAATGTCCATCAACAGATGAATGGATAAAGAAGATGTGGTACATATATACAGTGGAATACTACTCAGTCATAAAAAGGATGGAATAATGCCACTTGCAGCAACATGGATGCAACTAGAGATTATCATACCAAGTGAAGTAAGTCAGAAAGAGAAAGACAAATACCATATGATATCACTTATATGTGGAATCTAAAATATGACACAAATGAACATACCTACGGAACAGAAACAGACTCAGAAACAAAGACAGTAGACTTGTGGTTGCCAGGGTTGGGGGGATTGGGGGAGGGATGGAATGGGAGTTTGGGGTTAGCAGTTGTAAGCTATTATATATTATATATGGAATGGATAAACAACAAGGTCCTACTGTATAACACAGAGAACTATATTTAGTATCCTATGAGAAACCATAATGAAAAAGAATATATATACATATATAATCTGAATCACTTTGCTGTATAGCTGAAATTAACACAAGATTGTAAATCAACTATACTTCAATTAAAAATGTTTAAAGAATTTTTTTTAAATAGAAGAGTTACCTATTATCTGCTTAGTTGAAAGACACTGCAGTTACCCCCAGCTGTAAAACACTGGAATGATTTTGCTCAGCTGAAAGATACTGAGGAGGCTTGGACTGGCTGATTAGGTAGGAGGCTGACCTGATGTCTTTCCTTAATTCAGCTACCTTCACAGAATTTGTCAGGATAAAGTGAAGCTATCACATGAGAGCTTTGTTGTGAAGAAAAGAGACAAGGCTCCTCTTAGCTGGTTATGGCTTTCTTAAGCAGCTCAGAAACTTATGGGAGTGGTGGAGACAGATTCTGCACGCGGTGCAGCAGTCCCATTGGGAAACCCACTCATTAATTTAAAACTTGCGGGGCTTCCCTGGTGGTGCAGTGGATAAGAATCCGCCTCCAATGCAGGGGACACGGGTTCAAGCCTTGGTCCGGGAAAATCCCACATGCCGCGGAGCAACTAAGCCCGTGTGCCACAACTGAGCCTGGGCTCTAGAACTCACGAGCCACAACTACTGAAGCCCGCACGCCCAGAGCCTGTGCTCCGCAACAAGAGAAGCCACTCCAATGAGAAGCCCACACACCGCAACGAAGAGTAGCCCCCACTCGCCGCAACTAGAGAAAGCCCACGCACAGCAACAAAGACCCAACACAGCCAAAAACAAACAAACATCTCACAATACAATAAAACTAGAATTAAAAAACAAAAAAATGGTACAGAAGAACCGGTTTGCAGGGCAGAAATAGAGACACAGATGTAGAGAACAAACGTATGGACACCAAGGGGGAAAAGTGGTGGAGGGGTGGAGGTGGTGGTGGGACGAACTGGGAGATTGGGATTGACATATGTACACTAATATGTATAAAATGGATAACTAATGAGAACCTGCTGTAAAAAAATAAATAAATAAAATTCAAAAGAAAAATGGGATAAATAAAATGGGTGTTGATAGGATTTTAAAAAATTTTGATACAAAACTACCTAAGGTTGGTAGGGCCAAAGGGACCCTCTACTCTCCCCCCAGCATTAAAGGGTCCCAAATGAGTCTGCTCTATTTACCCCAGTTTGGAAAAATAAGTTAAAGGCTGAAAGAAAATTACAGTGAGATACCTGACAAGCAAGTGCTTGGGGCTACAGTTAGGTTAATTAATCAAGTTAAAGATTGAGAAAAGGACCCGAGTCCCTTGGTTCTACCCCTCATTGGGGACCCCAAAGCCTTTAATACAAAAACAGATAAAATGGTCAGGGGATAAAAGGAAAGTTTCTGGGACTCTTTGTAAGACCAAGATTTGTTGATGGGATCCTAATGGAAGCTAAACTTAAAGGTATCATAGTTGATAGAATTGAGATAAAAGTTTATTTAAAAAAATTAGTGTATTTGAATGGGCTTTATGTAAGACGGTTACATCTCTTTTGCTTGATTATATTGTGAGACAGACATTATGTCTCACTAGGGAATGCTTCCCCTGCCTGGTATTATAAGACAGGGCATATAAATCTGCCCCTAAGGCAATATTAATTAAATTAATATTAAAGGAAACCAATAAGCTTACCTGAGCCTCTACACAATATGAAATAAAAACTGGGGGCTAATACTCAGGGGCTAATAAAAGCAATAATGGAGGGGTTTTTCTGCCCCTAGGGTGGTCTAGGTTTGACTTGTGCACTCAGAAAGAAGACTTTTGTTGAATGCCTTGCACAAATTTTGAAGGCATGATAAATTGAACTCTAAAGTTCTAGAACATACAGCTCGATTTCCAGTTTATTTGGAAATCTTCTCACTAATATAAAAAAGAAAATTAAAGAAAATGTAGTTGGGTAAATCAAAACTTGATATCTCTTAGGTGGCAGACCAGTTATTTGGATAATTAAAAGCAACTGTCTTTGTTTTATGGGCCCAAAATAGCATCAATTATGCTAACAGACATACACAGGCTTCTTGGCCCTAAATTCCCTATCTCTGGTGATCAGGATGTCTCTCTACCTCCTGGTACAGGGAGGGTACCTTCTACATGGGAGATTTATTTCCTGTTTTCAGGGAGACAGAGGGGAAAGTCAGAGTGTCCTTCTTGTACAGGCTATTTTTAAAGTAACTGTAATTCAAAATAATCACTTTGGCATATTTGAGGGCAGCGTGCTCTGAGTCCCCACGATGGGGTGCTGCCCGATTCATGAATCATTGAGTAAAGCCAATAAGATCTTTCAATTTATTCAGTTGAATTTTGTTTTTCAACAATATATAAGCCTCAAATCCTAACCACCCCTTTTACTCACTTGAACACTCCCATGTGTATGCATGGTGCATGCATAAATAAACTCTTTTTCTCTTGCTACTCAGTCTTCAGGCAGTTTAATTTTCAGGCCCCATTTACTTAATGTAAGACGGTAGAGGACAAGTTTTTCCTCCTGACAAAGATTCTCTGCTTGACCAAACCCTGAAGTCAGGTTCCTCTGAACTCTCTTCTCAACTAGGCCCTGATTTTTGGGCTTCCCGTTCATCTCTGCATTGTCCAGTTTTAGCAAGATTCCTGCTGAGTCAGTTTACTGAAAATCCCTCACTATTGGTCTGACCTTTGATATCTTTTCACCCTGGCCTGCCTTCAGTAAAAATGCTGTTAGGTCAGTTTAGCAAAGAATTACCCTACCTCTTAGTATTTTTCTACCACCTGACCTGCTGTCTTGCTCCTTGGCTATAAATTGTCATTTTTCCTTATTATACTCTGAGCTGAACACTATCTCTCTTCCCTACTACAAAACCCCATTGTAAAGGTCCCTCTTGAGTGAAGTCTGCCTTATCATCTTTTCTTTTTTTAATTAATTTATTTTGTCTGCACTGGGTCTTAGTTGCGGCACGCAGGATCTTCCATTGTGGCATGTGGGATCTTTCAGTTGAGGCATGCTGACTTCTTAGTTGCAGCATGCATGTGGAATCTAGTGCCCCAACCAGGGATCTAACCCAGGCCGCCTGCCTTGGGAACACGGAGTCTTACCCACTGGACCACCAGGGAAGTCCCTGCCTTATCATCTTTAACAAGTGTCATGAATGATTCTTCTTTTAACATCTCCCCACCCCTCCCCACCGAGCTCTTATCTAGGCTGACCTCTCACTATTTATACGGAGAAACTGAAGTTAATCAGCCAAACCAGGGAGGGATTAAGAGTTTGGACCCCGGGATCCAGATTTACCACTTATCAGCCATGTGACAGCAGACAGGTTAATAAACCTTTGTTTAAAATAGGCACATCTATAACATGGGGCAAATAACAGTACTCTTACTGTGTTTTTGTGAGAATTAAATGAATTAATACCCATAAAGTGCTCAGAACTCGCCAGCAGAGTAAGCCCTGTATAGCAGTTATTATTATTATTTTAATTAATTAATTTTTATTTTTGGCTGTGTTGGGTCTTCGTTGCTACGCGCGGGCTTTCTCTAGCTGCGGCGAGCGGGGGGCTACTCTTCATTGTGGCGCGCGGTCTTCTCATTGCGGTGGCTTCTCTTGCTGTGGAGCACGGGCTCTAGGCATGGGGGCTTCAGTAGTTGTGGCACACGGGCTCAGTAGTTGTGTCTCATGGGCTCTAGAGTGCAGGCTCAGTAGTTGTGGCGCACGGGCTTAGTTGCTCCGTGGCATGTGGGATCTTCCCAAACCAGGGCTCAAACCCGTGTCCCCTGCATTGGCAGGAGGATTCTTAACCACTGCGCCACCAGGGAAGTCCCAGTAGTTATTATTATTATTTTTATTATTATTTTAAGGCACTTGCCTGAGGACAATTTTCTGATTAGAACTGAAATGAACATATTTTCCTGTCCCTGTGTTAAACAATACTAGGACCAAGCAAAAATAATTTTGCTGCTTGTTCCAGGAAATATCTGCTCCTGAAAGATAAGATTGTAAACAAAGTAGATGACTTATCAAGACTAACAGCTGGCTCATTAAGACTCTTTCAGCACCCCTGTGTCTAGGACCCACCAATCCATTAAGTCATAAATTCTGCCCAACCAATCAGTTTCCTCCTTTGTAGGACCCAACCTCAAAAGACTTCCTTCTGGAGATCTAGCCCTATATATCCAACTGCCTGGTTGTCTCACGGGCATCTCATAATTAACATATTGAAAGCTGAACTCCTGATCCCTCTTTCCAACCTGTTCTCTGCCTCTTCTCCATCTTAGCAAGTGGCGCCTCTCTGTTCACTCAGTTGCTCAAGTCGGAAACCCTGATAGGGGCTTCCCTGGTGGCACAGTGGTTAAGAATCCGCCTGCCAATGCAGGGGACACAGGCTCGAGCCCTGGTCCAGGAAGATCCCACATGCCACGGAGCAACTAAGCCGGTGCGCCACAACTACTGAGCCTGCGCTCTAGAGCCCACGAGCCACAACTACTGAACCCGCATGCCTCAACTACTGAAGCCTGAGCTCCTAGAGCCCATGCTCCGCAACAAGAGAAGCTACCGCAATGAGAAGTCCGCACACCTCAGCAAAGAGTAGCCCCCGCTCGCCACAACTAGAGAAAGCCCGCGTGCAGCAACAAAGACCCAATGCAGCCAAAAATTAATTAATTAATTTTAAAAAAAGAAACCCTGATACCTCCTCCTCTCCACATCCAAAAGCCTCAGCAACTTCTGCCAGCTCTACTCCAAACACAGCACAAACTGTCCCCCCCCCATCTCTCTACTACTCTTAGTATCCTCTGTCAAGAACGAAGAAAACTTTCCCCTACCCTTCTAGGTTCTTCTGGCTCGTCTAAGAATTAAATTGACATGAGACAGATTAAAAGGAAAAAATCAGACTTAATTTTGTATGTACGGGAACCCCACATACAAGAAACGTAAAATGAGGTCTGTGTTCCATCCTGAGCTAAGGAATGGGATACGGGCTTCCAAGGACAGAAGGGTCATTCACAGGATGATAAACAGAGTAAGTGTTTGGTAATTAGACGTTTGTCTTGCCATATAGATGGGGCCACTTAGATAAAATTTACCTCTGGGAATAACTCATTTTCTGGGAAAAATCCCAAATTTAAATGCTTCTAGGTAGTTAAGGGAGGGGCAGTATTTTCTCTTGAACCCGCAGGGTCTCAATTGCCTTTAGCTCAAAATAATCCTCATGCAAAACTGATACATGTTGGGGGTGGTGGGGTTCATTCTGAACCCCTACACCTCCTGCTAACTTGTCTCCCTGCTTTTGCTCTTATCTCCCTAACATTCGTTCATTCTCCATGCAATAGCCAGAGTGACCTTTTAAAAACACAAGTCAGGACTTCCCTGGCGGTCCAGTGGTTAAGACTCTGCACTTCCACCGCAGCGGGTGAGGGTTCGATCCCTGGTTGGGAAACTAAGATTCCGCATGCTGGGACTTCCCTGGTGGCCCAGTGGCTAAGACTCCACGCTCCCAATGCAGGGGGCCCAGGTTCAATCCCTGGTCAAGGAGCTAGATTCCACATGCCTCAAGTAAGAGTTTTCATGCTGCAACTAAAGATCCTGCATGCCACAACTGAGATCCGCCGCAGCCAAATAAACAAATAAATAAATAGTGGAAAAAAAAAAAAGATTCCGCATGCTGCGCGGTGTGGCCAGAGGAAAAAAAAAGCACAAATCACATCATGTCACCTTCCCCCATTAGAACTTTCCAGTGAGTTCCCATCACCCTTAGATTACAATCCAAACTCCATATCCGTGGTCCTGTCACTTCTCCAATCTTTTTTTAAATTAATTAATTAATTAATTAATTTATGGCTGTGTTGGGTCCTCATTGCCGCACGCGGGCTTTTTCTAGTTGCTGCGAGCAGGGGCTACTCTTCGTTGTGGTGCGCAGGCTTCTTATTGTGATGGCTTCTCTTATTGCGGAGCATGGGCTCTAGGCGGGTGGGCTTCAGTAGTTGTGGCACACGGGCTCAGTAGTTGTGGCTTGCAGGCTCCAGAGTGCAGGCTCAGTAGTTGTGGTGCACGGGCTTAGTTGCTCCGCGGCATGTGGGATCTTCCCGGACCAGGGCTCGAACCCGTGTCCCCTGCATTGGCAGGTGGATTCTTAACCACTGTGCCGCCAGGGAACTCCCTCCGATCTTATTCTATGCCATCACTTTCCTTGCTCATTATACTTCAGCCACCCATCTCGGAGCTTCTACATTGGCTGGTCTTTCCATCGCTGGCTCCTTCTCACCCTTCAGATCTTCAGTAATATAAAGTAGGTCCTACTGACTATTCTTATCCAAAGCACAAATCACACTTTCTATTTATTTATTGCTTTTCTTCTCCACTGTACCCCAAGCTCTAAAAGTTTGTTCACCACTGTACAGTGAACACCCAGAACAATGCGTGTTTATATTTGGCCCTTGTGGCAAGCTGATTGCATTACTGCCCTTCTTTCTTCCTGTATTTTTGTAGGCCCCTCCCACTTTGTCTCTGGGCTCACTGTGTGGCTTTGGCCAATGAGATGTTAGCAAACGTGACCGTAAGCAGAGGCTTGAAAAGCACACGTGCAGTTCCACTTGCCCTCCTGCACAACTGGGCTTGTTCTTTTTTGGGTCCTGCCATTGCCAAGAGAATATTCCCTGCTATTCTGCTGAAGGGATGTGAGAAGAAGTAGAGAAGATCTGCGTCAGCCTAGCTGAGGCCATTCATAGCCAGCTGACCCTCAGATGTGCCACGGAGCCAGCTAAGATCAGTAGAGCCACCTACCTGACCCACAGCTGACTGTAGACTCTTAATCAAGCCACCTGAGACCACAAAAACCAAAAAGCCAACCTATAGACTCATGAGCAACAATGATTATTTTAGCTCACTACGTTTTTGTGTAATACAGCATTATTGTGACAATGTAACTGATATAGCACTCAAATATTTGTTGGCTAGATGAGTATTAGTGAATTTTAGACACTAGAGCAGGGCAGGAGATATGGCAGATTTCTTTGGACTTAAGGTGATAGGGACAGAGTGAAGGAACAAAGTTGGTGATTAAATAGTTAATCCTACTAGGGGATCATAATAGTAAAAAAGGTATGGGAGACCCCTGTAAGTTAACGATCACTCAAGAAAGCAGGCTTGCTTAACAACAAAACCAAGTTGGCTTGCTTAGCAACAAAACTGTGTGGCAGAAGCATGAGACACGCCCCAAAACAATAAAATGATGGTGGAATGAGACCTGCATCCTGCCCAGTGAGGTCTGTAAGTTAATGATTCCTAGGACATGCTCCTCTGTGCACACTAAAAATAAAAATATAGGGAAAGGTGACGTTATACTGAAACCTGAGATGATTTACCATACGTTAGTATATGTTACTGCTTTTTGCCCATTTCCATGGCGCTATGAAAGTCCCAGTTTGACCATGTAGGGACAAAAAACCTCTCCCGCCTGATGTGGAGGAGGGACTGATGATGGAAGTTTGATGTCTGTCTACTCAAGAATGAGGAAGAAGGTGGTCTTCTCCCCTCCCCACTTTTCCTTTGACTATAAAAATGTGGCCTACCTAGCTTTCAGGGCAGCACTCCCTTGCCTGCCCACCTGTATCTCTCACAAGCGTCCTATACTAATAAATCACTTCTTGCCCGACGCTTTGCCTCTCACTGAATTCTTTCTGCACCAAGACAAAAGAACCTGAGCTTCACTAAGTTCTGAGATGAGTTCTATGGTTTCAGACCAGGTGAGTGATTTTAATTAACAAGACGATGGGGGCTTCCCTGGGGGCGCAGTGGTTAAGAATCCGCCTGCCAATGCAGGGGACACGGGTTCGGGCCCTGGTCCGGGAAGATCCCACATGCCACAGAGCAACTAAGCCTGGGCTCCACAACTACTGAGTCTGCACCCTAGAGCCCGTGAGCCACAACTACTGAAGCCTACGCGCCTAGAGCCCGTGCTCCGCAACGAGAAGCCACTGCAATGAGAAGCCTGCGCACCACAACGAAGAGTAGCACCCGCTCGCCGCAACTAGAGAAAGCCTGCGCACAGCAACGAAGACCTAATGCAGCCAAAAATAAAATAATAAATAAATTGATTAAAAAAAAAAAGACAATGGGTTCACATCCCATCCCGTGGGTTCAAGTCCCTATCTGCAGTGTGGCTGGGTTCAAGTTCCATCCGAGGAGAAGTACAGTTTCAAAGGGACCTCCCTTTCAGCACATCCCATGTGGGGGCCTTTCTGTGGGTTCAGTTAGCTGTGCTTCCTGGTTATGAAGGAAGCCGGGGGTTAGTGGGAATGTTCCAGAATGGAGGCACCCAGGGCTAGGATGAAGCCTGTAGATACTGCGTATATTAGTTTCCTGTTGCTACGTAACATTACCGCACCCTTGGCAGTTCAAAATAATACCAATGTATTATCTCACGGCTTTTGTGAGGAGTCTGGGTACAGGATAGCTGTGTCCCCTGGGCAGGATCTCACCCGTCGGAAGTCAAGTTGTCAACTAGGGCTGCAATCTCACCTGTGCCCTTCTGAGTCCTCTTCCAAACTCAGTGAGGCCTCAGTGTAAGCAACTCTTTACAGGAAACCGCCCTCAGCAAGAAGCCCCTTTTCCTGTCACTTTAGCAAAGCTATACTGTAACTAACTTTTAACCCAGGCATCCCCATGCTCTACTCATCTCTGGCCCAACCACGTCTTTCAGATCTTTTAATCACACAATACCTTGCCTAATTTGTCAGTTCTTTCCATAGATCACAGAAGTAGAAATGAAGAATAAGTAATTAACAGATGACCAGATCTCTTCCCTAGCTTCTTGTTCAGTAATCTTCCGAACAAACTGTGTGACCGAACCATGAACAAGGTTACACCCGGAGGGTGCTCACGAGGAGTCGACAAGCCTGCACACAGTGGTGGATACCGCCGACTCTGACCCTCTGCTCAGTGATCGACTGAGATGACTTCTATGCTTCCTTTGAAAACTTTCACGGCCGAGCAGAATCTTTGGAGGTGGTTTTTAGGGGACGCTGACTCCACTGTCTCCCCAGGTTGCCGGCATTCTGATTAAAGGCACCTTTTCTTCTACCATTTGTGAGTTTGTAATTGATTTTGTAAGTGGCGAGCAGCGGGACCGAATCACCCTATTCATTGGGTAACACAAGGGGCCAAATACACAGAAAAAGAGTGTGAAAGGTCAGTTGGGTCCATACGGAGGAGGGGCCCTGGGGAGACATCCCCTCCACCTCCCCAAGGATTCTCAGAGGAAAGGGCAGCAGGGGGATTTCCTTAGGGCCTTGGGCAGGTGGCACTCTCTGAGCTATGTGACTGAGTCCAGGCCTGTTGTCTCAACAGCCGGAGAAAGCAGGGCCCCACGTGGGCACTTGATATATCCTGGCACAGGTTAGGGCACAGCAAACATCTGGGGAAGGAAAGAGTCCCCAGGCGGCCACGTGGAGCCTTTAAACAACAAAGGCTTCTACTCACGAGCAGATTTACACAAAGGTAATTTGTGGGACTCCACGCTAGAAATGGACTCCTGAAGTTAGTTTAAATAATGACCTCCCTTCCAGTGCCGCCCTCAGTTTGCATGTGACCCCCCAGATGTTGGCGTGGGCAGAGGGCCCAGGAGGCCCTGTGGGCAGCAGTGGGTAGGGGGACACAAATCTCAGCAGTCCGGAAGCTGAGCAGGACCCTAGGGGGCCTTCCCGGGACAGACCCCTCCCCCCATTCTCTGCTTTAGCTCCTCTCAGAAGTGCCTAGTTAATTGTATCTGATGCACATTTCCTGAGTTGTTTTATAATGTGAAAACCCTCATCAAATGGAAGAAGGTAACTACCTGATGACCATGAGCACATAGTTCCCAGGCCTACTGGAGCCTAAGGGTTGATAACACAGTATTAACCCCTACGACACTGCCCAGTCACCTCACCATCAACCAGTCAGAGAATCGTGCAGGAGCTGATCACACACCCTGAGAGCCCCGCCTCCCTCACCTGGCCTTTAAAAATGCTTTCCTGAACCCCTTCGGGGAGTTCAGGCTTTTTGAGCGTTAGCTGTCCCGCACTATCGTATAGCTTTACAATAAATGCTGCACTTTTCTTCCCCGCAGCCCGCTGTCAGAAGATTGGCTTTGCTGCGCGTCGGGAAGCAGACCCAACTTTGGTTCGGTACCACTTCCTTTGGTCCTTGAAGTTTCAGGTGCTTAAGGACCTGCTTTTTGCAGATCAGCCACCTGGGGGCGACAGAGCGATTGACCCAGCGTGGGAATGAACTTCCAGTCCAGCTGAATGGTTTGAAAAAGCTCCTAGGTGGCTCTGGGCCTGGCTTCCTTCCCCACAGTCCCTGGGTGGATGTCAGCTCTCGGGGGAGGTCAGAACAAAGAACAGATGTCTGCCCCTGAAGCCCTATACTCCGCGCAGGGGCCGGACTGCCTGTGGCTGCAGGGCGCCGCGTGGCCACCAGGGGTCACTCCTCACTAGGCTCTCAAAGCAGAGACCGGTGGGCCGGGCTTTACACCCCACCTCCTCTCTCGCCAATGCTCCCGGGGTTCCTGGGTCTGTGCCCCCTGCGACAGTTTAGTGGTCAGCACCCAACACCCCTTGCATTGGTCCCGTGGGGTCAGAGAAGCGTTATTGAAGTAGAGTTACCGATAAAATACAGGATGCGTAATTAAATTTGAATTTCAGATAAACACGAATACTTTTTGAGTAAAAATATGTCCCACACAATAGTATTGCTAGATTTGGCATCCTAGCATGGAGACAGACCCTTGCATTCAGATTCCAACCTCATCGTTCACTGAGTGATAGGAGCAATTCTCTGTTTTTCTGAGCCTCGATTTCCTTATCTATAAAATGGGTAATGATACTTCATGGGGTTACATGAAGTCTATCGTGTTCAGGTAAGAGCTCAATAAACCTTAGCAGGTTTTCTTTTCATTCCTCAGAAGCTACTGATTTTTTACTTCAGAGATGTCATATCTTCTAGCTAAAAGTTGACTATAAACAGGAGACTGCAAGAGGCAGGAGAGGTGAGGCTGGAGGCTAAGGGTGAGAATGGAGACCATCTACCCTCCCACCCCTTACAGTCTACTACATTAACTCCATGAGCTCTTCCACTGTCTTTATCAACCCTATAACACCACTATAGGAAACTTGCCAAAGATATACAAGTTACAAATAACTCTGTTGTTCATTCCAGGAACTTCCTGAAAGACTTGTTTACATTTAAATGCCCCCCGGATACATTTGGCAATGCATGGAGACATTTTTGGTTTTCACAACTGTGTAGGGAAGGCTACTGGCATCTAGTGGGTAGAGGCAGGGATACTGTTAAATATCCTGCAACGCACAGAACAACCACAAAGAATGATTCAGCCCCAAATGTCCAAAGTGCCGAGGTTGAGAATCTTTGACTTAAATGAACATCAAACTGTTCAGTTCTTCTATACTGTTAAATTAATTAGACAAGGAGACCCTTAGGCTGAAGCGGCTCTAATGCTGGGGGTGTTCTACACAAGCAAACCAAAATCTAAGCCTGCAAATGCCTCACGGTTACAAACCGAAACCTAAGGACAACCAATCACAGCTAACTAGGCTTTAAGCCAATAAGTAAACTCCTTACTTTGCTTCTTTTTTTTTTCTCTGTAAAAGTTCACCTCCTGGACAGGTACATGTAAAAGTATGAGATCAGATCACTCCCTAACACCATACACAAAAATAAGCTCAAAAAGGATTAAAGACCTAAATGTAAGGCCAGAAACTATCAAACTCTTAGAGGAAAACATAGGCAGACACTCTATGACATAAGTCAGAGCAAGATCCTTTCTGACCCACCTCCTAGAGTAACGGAAATAAAAACAAAAATAAACAAATGGGACCTAATGGAACTTCAAAGCTTTTGCACAGCAAAGGAAACCATAAACAAGACCAAAAGACAACCCTCAGAATGGGAGAAAATATTTGCAAATGAAGCAACTGACAAAGGATTAATCTCCAAAATTTACAAGCAGCTCATGCAGCTCAATAACAAAAAAACAAACAACCCAATCCAAAAATGGGCAGAAGACCTAAATAGACATTTCTCCAAAGAAGATATACAGATTGCCAACAAACACATGAAAGAATGCTCAACATCATTAATATTAGAGAAATGCAAATCAAAACTACAGTGAGGTATCATCTCACACCAGTCAGAATGGCCATCATCAAAAAATCTAGAAACAATAAATGCTGGAGAGGGTGTGGAGAAAAAGGAACACTCTTGCACTGCTGGTGGGAATGTGAATTGGTTCAGCCACTATGGAGAACAGTATGGAGGTTCCTTAAAAAACTACAAAAAGAACTACCATATGACCCAGCAATCCCACTAGTGGGCATATACCCTGAGAAAACCATAATTCAAAAAGAGTCATGTACCAAAATGTTCATTGCAGCTCTATTTACAATAGCCCAGAGACGGAAACAACCTAAGTGTCCATCATCAGATGAATGGATAAAGAAGATGTGGCACATATATACAATGGGATATTACTCAGCCATAAAAAGAAACGAAATTGAGCTATTTGTAATGAGGTGGATAGACCTAGAGTCTGTCATACAGAGTGAAGTAAGTCAGAAAGAGAGAGACAAATAATGTATGCTAACACATATATATGGAATTTAAGAAAAAAAAATGTCATGAAGAACCTAGGGGTAAGACAGGAGTAAAGACACAGACCTACTAGAGAATAGACTTGAGGATATGGGGAGGGAGAAGGGTAAGCTGTGACAAAGTGGGAGAGAGGCATGGACATATATACACTACCAAACGTAAGGTAGATAGCTAGTGGGAAGCAGCCGCATAGCACAGGGAGATCAGCTGGGTGCTTTGTGACCGCCTGGAGGGGTGGGATAGGGAGGGTGGGAGGGAGGGAGACGCCAGAGGGAAGAGATATGGGAACATATGTATATATATAACTGATTCATTTTGTTGTAAAGCAGAAACTAACACACCATTGTAAAGCAATTATACTCCAATAAAGATGTTAAAAAATTTAAAAAAAAAGTTCACCTCCAGCTCCCATCCGTGGAGTGCTTGCTTCTAACCACTCTGGCTTGGTGCTGCATAATTGGAATCAATTTTGCTCAAAGAAGCTCTTAAATTTTTAATAGGCCTTATTTTATCTTTTAACAGTTCAAAAACATCAAAAGACAGTTTATACTCTCCAAGAGTCTTAAAAATCTTTGTCTCCAAACCTTTGCCTTGCTGCGTCCATTGTTGGGCTGCACCCCGCAGGCCTGCAAGCTCTGTACTTGCGCAGCCTGGAGACTGAAGAAAGAGCCTGGAGTCAGTGACCCCGATTCAGTGGTTTCATGGATGGGGGAGCTTACACGTCCGAAGCAAGGTCCTAGAGCCACACCCCACCGTGTAGGCGGGCAGGACATGGTGGCAGTCTCTGCTCCCGGGGGAGAGGGAGGTTACCAGTTATAGGGGGAATTGATGACATCAGGTTAGCTCATCGGTTGCCAGGGAAACCAGCAGAGGGCCCTGCCACTCAAGGCTCCTTTGATACACTATCACAGTGGAGAGAGTTCTGAGCTAAAGATTAGAGCAATCGCTATCTGGGGCCAGGGACCAGTACATAGGCATTTACTGATTAGGCTCTGTGATTAAGAGGGAAGGTCTGTCCGGTGAGTAGGATGTAGTTGAAGCAGGCACTGGTCGAACAAGGGATGTGCAGAGAGCAAGAGAACAGCCATCTTGGGTGGCCTGGTCATACATCCGTCAATCCTAAACTATTATAGTACGATCCTCACTCAATTCTTTTTTTAAAAATTTATTAAATTTATTTATTTTTGGCTGTGTTGGGTTTTCGTTGCTGCGCGCGGGCTTTCTCTAGTTGCGGCGAGCGGGGGCTGCTCTTCATTGCGGTGCACGGGCTTCTCATTGCAGTGGCTTCTGTTGTTGCGGAGCACAGGCTCTAGGCGGGTGGGCTTCAGTAGTTGTGGCGCATGGGCTTCAGTAGTTGTGGCTCACGGGCTCTAGAGCGCAGGCTCAGTAGTTGCGGCGCACGGGCTTAGTTGCTCTGCGGCATGTGGGATCTTCCCAGACCAGGGCTCGAACCCGTGTTCCCTGCACTGGCAGGCGGATCCTTAACCACTGGGCCACCAGGGAAGTCCCCTCACTCAATTCTAATCAAGTCTCGGCATTAAAATACCCACCTTCAACCAGCCTTTGCTGTTCCTCCTCCAAGATGCTCCTAGGACTGGTTTGCCTCACCATGATGGGAACAACTGGTCTGAAGGATCGTTTTGGTGATCATTCCAAGGAGCCAGTGTCCCACAGGTGCCTTTCCTGCATGATCTGGTTGTAGGGTCTGCTGCCCACAGGCCTTCGTTCCTGTGTGGGAGAGTGAGGGGAATGGGGAGCGAGCCCCAGGAAACTCCGGGAACAGGCCCATCCCCTCAGAATGGGCACTCCCTTCATCACAGCCTCTCTTCTACCCCTCAGGCCTGCCCACGTGTTCAGACTGTGCAGCTCCACCAAGATCCAGACTACAAAGCAGGAGACTTGGGTTCTATCTCTGACTTTCCAGTTAGCCCACTGGGAGATCCCTGGGAGGTCTCTCTGAGCCCATGCCCACAGATGAGGATCCCTGCTTGGATGAGATATAAACTGCAGGGCACTCTGAAGATTACAGAGGCAAGGAATGGCCCCTACCATTCACCCAGTGAGTTCCAACTCCCTGGTGCAGCTCATTTAAAAATAATTGAAAAATAGGGCTTCCCTGGTGGCTTAGTGGGTAAGAATCTGCCTGCCAGTGCAGGGGACACAGGTTCGATCCCTGGTCCGGGAAGATCCCACATGCCGCGGAGCAACTAAGCCCGTGCGCCACAACTACTGAGCCTGCACTCTAGAGCCCATGAGCCGCAACTACCAAAGCCCGCACACCTAGAGCTCATGCTCCGCAACAACAAAAGCCAATGCAATGAGAAGCCGCGCACCGCAACGAAGAGTAGCCCCCCCGCTTGCCGCAGCTAGAGAAAGCCCGCATGCAGCAACGAAGACCCAACGCAGCCCAAAATAAATAAATTTAGAAATAATAATAATTGAAAAAATAGAGAAAAGGAAGGAAGAAGTGAAAAAGAGGAAGCACCCTGTTACCAGCACCTGTTAACTTTTGGTGCGTTTCCTCTTAGCCTTTCACTTATGCATATAACCTATAATCATAGGCATGTAGCCTACATATGAGGTTATATCTTATTTTTTCCACTTATAATGAGGACACTTCCTTGTGATCTTAAAGTCTCCTTGGAAAACTGAGCTTAAAGGCATCAAAATATTGCACCAGGTAGATATAACCTAGTGTTTACTTAAGAATTCTCCTATGACTGGACACCTGTTTTTACTATTGTAAATAATAGTGCAATGAATATCTTTGAGCACAATGCCCACTCTCCCCTTCCTTCAGTTTTTGGAGGAAATCCATCAGAAAATAGATTGCTCCTTGAGAGCACTGTGAGTAATTCATTTTTATACCCTTTTACCCCAGTACTTGGTCCAGAGTTTGGCACACAGCAGGTTCAAAACTGGGTGACTGAATGGCTGATGGTGACAAGGCTCTCCTGCAATTCTCTATCCTCCTTGTCGTTGGGTGACCTTTGCCTCCATTTAGCACCCACAAGCCATATGATCCCATTCCTGTGAGACTTTGGTTTGACTCACATCACCTCCTCACGTTGTCTTTTCCTTGTGTACAGACTGTTGGACCAAATCATTGATGCTCGATTCTGGCTGGACACTGAAGTCACCTTGGGAGTTTTAAAAGAAGGTGGTGCTGGCCCAGCCTCCGGGGAGTCTGATATAATAGATCTGGGGGTGAGGCCCAGGCTCAGTACTTTTTAAAAAGTTCAGTGATTATAAGAGCAGCCACAGTTGAGAACCCCTGAATTAAACAGTCCTTGAGGTCCCTTTCAGTTCTCATGATCTGTGAGCCTTGATTGGGTCAAGTTAATGAGGTAGAGACGCCATTATATTGCTTTGAGAAAACAGAGTATATAATAATTATTTCCAGGAGTATACAGTTAAACTCTCGGACCTCAAAGAAAAACAATTATAAAGAGTTTTTCTCCGCCTTCTGGAAATATCCTGGCTCCCATTACCCCCTCCAATTAATGGTCCCAAAAGGACTACAGGCTAGTCCATGATTATCCCATTTCACAGATGAGAGGAGGAAAAGTCCTGAAGACAGTCAAGTCTGGCTGTTGGCAGAATCTGTAGCAGGGAGCCTAGCGTTTTTAACAATTCTGTTCAGTAAATGTCTTCTGTGTAGAATAAATTTCTGGAAGGTGGAGATGGGTGGGAAACCTGCAAGTTTAAAAGAAGTGTTTGGTAGCCTTGTGTATCCAGGAAGTTAACGGTGAGCTCATCAGGATTGGAAGCAGAGAAAAGAAACCGAAGAGAGAGAGACAGAGAGAGAAAGACTGCCCCAATGTCTGGAGCAGTGTCCCCTGCTGCAGAATGTCAGCCCCACTGCCAGTAATCCTGACGGGGTTCAGGTCAAGCTACTCCAAAATGTGGTGCGTTGGCCTATTGACTATTTTAAGCTGAAGGAATTTGAGAAAGAGCAATTGTGGGAAGGACTCTCTGACCTTCCCCTGAAGCAGGTCATAAAACCCTCATGTGAGAGGTGCCCTCCCTGTACTGGGAGGAAAGGAGCATCCTTATCTCCAGAGATGGGGGGATGACTGGGAGGAATCTGAACAGGCCTTGCTAAGTTTCCCCCAGCTTAACACATTAGCTCATTAAAACTTACATTAAATAAATGTGTATGCCTTTCTCCTGTTAATCTGTCTTTTGTTACAAGAGCTCCAGCAGAGAACCAAGAAGGGTAGAAAGTAAAAGATATTTTTATCCCCCTACGATCCCAACACTGTAACTTTGATTCTTTTTTCTTTTTTAAAATAAACTTGTGTATTTTATTTTATTTTATTTTTGGCTGCGTTGGGTCTTCATTGCTGCACGTGGGCTTTCTCTAGTTGTGGCGAGCGGGGGCTACTCTTCGTTGTGGTGCACAGGCTTCTCATTGTGGTGGCTTCTCTTGTTGGGAGCACGGGCTCTAGGTGCGCGGATTTCAGTAGTTGGGGCACGTGGGCTCAGTAGTTGTGGCACATGGGCTCTAGATCGCAGGCTCAGTAGTTGTGGCGCACGGGCTTAGTTGCTCCGCAGCATGTGGGATCTTCCCGGACGAGGGCTCGAACCCACGTCTCCTGCATTGGCGGGCAGGTTCTTAACCACTGCGCCACCAAGGAAGGCCCAGTAACTTTGATTCTTGAAGGTTTTTCTTGTGTCTTTAATTGCAGAACCTCCTGAAAGGGGTCTCCTGCTCCCACGGTGGTCTTTCAGAGCCTTAGGCAGTCAGCAGTTGAGACAGTAGGGGGGGCTAGGGGTCAGCTAGTGGAGAGCAAAAGTGGGGAATGCAGCTGTTGAGAACGCAGCCAGAGGGGAACAGCCTGTGGCAGGCGGCCGTTCAGCGGAGGGCCACCTCTGGAGAGAGGGCCATCTGCGTGAAACACCAAATGAGTTTTTCTAACAGCTCATTCCCTGATTCAGTCATGAAATATTGCCTGGATGTACTTGAATCACCTTCAGGGTCTTGTAAGCCACCCCCAAAGAGATTAAAGTGATTTCCCCAGAGAATTCCACAACTTAATGACGGCTCAATAAGGAATGAAAAAGAAAACACTGTCATGTTGGAGAAAACAATTATTTCCTCCTGCTCGTAGGCAGATACGGGGCACTCTGGAGGCACAGCGGCTAGGAATACAGTCTGCAGGAGAATGGAAAATTACACTTCGCTTCTGGTCTGGGGCTTCTTCCTGATCCACTGAGTTCCTTAGAACGTAAGAGAAGGAGAAGGGGGGCAGTGCCCCCTGCCGTGGGTCCTGACTCACTCCCATCTCCAACTTGAGATGAAACGCCAGCTTCCCTTCTGATTAAATTAGGGCCCTAAATTCTTTCTTAACCCTGGGAGCAGAAGACTGAAATGAAGCACATTGTCTGGACTATGTATTCTCTTTTCTCACATTTAAAACATTAGCCCAGATTTCAAACTTTTAACTGCGATGGACCGAATAGCCTCACGTTACTACTCAGATGCATTTTAATATGCTACCACCTTCCAAAAGGCTGAGACGTTTGCTTCCTGTTTCATAAAGGAAATGAAATGGTTTAGATGAGAAATACTTTCCCTACGGAAATAAAAAGCTACTTGCTCATTGCAAAGATCATTTTTATATCTTCTAAATAGTGGGGAACGCTCACTGAAACTAAACCCACAGACGTCTCGACAGCTTTATTTGTTCACTCTATTTTGGGCTCCATTATTGAAGCAATCTCTGTTGGCAAACATTGTTCTACCAATAATTTTTTGAGCGGTTAAATTTTTTTCTTCTCTTTAATTCAATAGAACTGAGCACGTCCCTCTCAGGATAGTCAGGAGTGGGGCAGGGGTGGGTGGGCAAGAGGGGGACATCACTTTCGTAATTGGATTTTTGTGTTGGTCCAAAATGTATAACAGATTCATGAATAACTCTTCATCCACATTTTAAATATAACCAGGTTTCTACAAAGGTTTAGGATCTGAGGGACACACAAAACTTCCCAACGGCCCTACTGCCCTTCCTTAATTCCACTGAGAGCCTCCTCTTTGAATCAAGGACTTATTAAGGATTTGGGCTTGTGACAGGTGATTTTGAGGAGAGTTCAAAGAAGGAGGGCGTTGCTCTGAATTGAGCAGTATCACAAAGTGGAGGTGATTCTATCGCTGGGAATCTTAATATTTCTTCTCTAGAAGACAGGGGAATGAAGTGAGGCTAAAGCTGTAATTGGTAGGAAAGCAGCCGTCACTCCTATTAGACAAATAAATAAGAGGGATGTTTGGTCGCTTTTGTGGTTTGGACAATGTTCTCATTTGTTCTGTGTTCAGGCATGATGACGGGTGGTAGTCCACGATGTTGTCAGGGAGGGGGAAATTTCCCCCTTCTCCCCATCTTGAGTTCTGGACTAATAATAAAACTGATGCAAGACAGATTAACAGGAGGAAAAGAAACAAATTTTAATTCACATGCATGGAGGTCTCATAGAAATGAGACCTAAGGGCTTCCCTGGTGGCACAGTGGTTAAGAATCTGCCTGCCAATGCAGAGGACACAGGTTCGAGCCCTAGTCCGGGAAGAGCCCACATGCTGCAGAGCAACGAAGCCCGTGTGCCACAACTACAGAGCCTGTGCTCTAGAGCCTGCAAGCTACAACTACTGAGCCTGTGTGCCACAACTACTGAAGCCCGGGCGCCTAGAGCCCGTGCTCCGCAACAAGAGAAGCCACTGCAATGAGAAGCCCACTCGCTGCAACTAGAGAAAGCCTGCTCACAGCAACGAAGACCCAATGCAGCCAAAAATAAATTAAATAAATTTATTTTAAAAAAAAAGAAAGAAATGAGACCTAAGAAGTGGCAGAAGAAGGCAGCTTTTATACTTTTTAGACAAAAAATAAATTTGTGAGGAATTGACAGGACAAAGAAACTTGAGCTTTGGGTGCTTCATTAGTGAAGAACTAAACAGAATTTGGACTTGGGGTAGTGAGCTGAAGAAGTAACAAGGTGTTTACATAAGGCTTCTCATAATCCCCATTTCTGGCGATAAGGGTGTCCTCCTACCTCCAGATGCAGGGAGTGCACCTTTCACATGAAAGGTTTATGTCCTGCTTCCAGGGAGACAGAGAGGAGGGTCAGGGTGTCTCTGTTGCATTAGCTGTTTCTTAGGTAACTTTAATTCAAAATAATCACTATGCCATTGAGGCACATTTGGGGGCAGCCTGCCCTGGGCCCCAACATTGTCTCGTTCTGACTCGGCTCCCACAGTGGTCTTGTTGGGTGTTGATGCCACGTGGGGGCCGTCACATTCAACAGCAGGACACTACAGCCCAGCTCCAGGTGCCCCGCTAGCTCCCAGCTCCCGCTTTTCTCTTTCTCATTGTTTTTGTCATTACTAATGGAACATTGCTAGTGTTCAGGTTCATTTCTCAGTTTAGACAACCAAAGGGATGGGCCCTGAAACAGGCAAGCACCATCCGAGGTGGAAGCCCATGCACTTAATCTGTGGGAAGGTCTGAGAGACATTAGAACAGGGTGGAAACAGCCTATGCGCCTCAAATGGCCTAAGTCATGACATCCTGAAACTGAGCAGACCCTGTGGGGCTCCCGGGCACAAAAGCCTTTCCTTCCTTCCTTCCTTCACTTTTGGCTGCATTGGGTCTTCGTTGCTGTGCACGGGCTTTTTCTAGTTATGGTGAGAGGGGCCTACTCTTCGTTGCGGTGCGCGGGTTTCTCATTGCAGTGGCTTCTTTTGTTGTGGAGCACGGGCTTCAGTAGTTGTGGCGCACGGGCTTAGTTGCTCTGCATCATGTGGGATCTTCCTGGACCAGGGCTTGAACCCGCATCCCCTGCATTGGCAGGTGGATTCTTAACCACTGCGCCACCGGGGAAGCCCACAAAACCTTTCTGTGTCCCCTCCCTCCCCTTTCTTGTGTGTAGGAAATGTGCTGCATTCAGCCTCTATGACCTTCTGAGTTCCAAAGGGCAGGTTCGAACAGTTTGCTAATCAGGGAAGGGAGGTGATGCAGAGACAAGGGAGGAGCGGTCAAGAAACAACAGTGCAGCCTCGGGGCAGGGTGCTGGTTCCCCCTCAAGGGATACACACAACTGTATCTTTGAGCTGTTCTGCAGATACTGAAACCCCCACCAGGTGGAAGAAGTTAACTGCACGCTGCTCACAAGCACTAGACCCCAGACGGTTGAACCAGAAGGTTGATGATGCTGACTCCCAATTACCTCACCGCCAACCAATCAGAAGAATGTCCACGAGCTGATCACACCCTCCTGTTTGAATCATTACTATAAAACTTCTCACTACCCCCTCCAGGTGAGTTTTGAGGGCATTAGCCTGCTGTGACCCCTTTGGCTGGCAAAGCAATAAAGCTATTCTTCTCCACTTCACCCAAAACTCTGTCTCTGAAATTCAATTCCGTACCGGCGTACAGAGGCCGAACTTTGGCTACAGTTCCAGTGTAGCCGTTGATGTATGTGATTATGGCTTTGAACTATCAAGGAAAAGTTAAATGATACTCAGTGACTTCCTTTAAAGAGACAGTGAAAAAGCAATCCATTTTAGAACTATAACTGTAAAAATTATTAAAATATTTAGAAAAAAGTTATTCAGCACTGGAGTAGATATAGCCCCCAGCCTTTCCACTGGGAAAGGTAAGCATACTTCTGGGGATCCCTGGTAGATCAGAGACCCTGGGACTTTACTCTTGCACAGCTCCCGGTCCTACAGGGGAATTAGATTCCACTGTTGAGGAGAGTCTGCTAGAACCAGAGAGATCAAGTCCCTGCCCCTGGGATATGCCAGGCTGATGGAGGAAGAATGGACCAGTTCAGTAGGAGAGGCACAGGCCTTGCTTGCTGGCAGGTGTGGGAGTCATAACTGTGCTTGGCCTTCAGCCTTAGGGACACAGTAGGCAGAGCTCAGCCTGGCCTTTCACTACCAGCCAAATCATGTGGTCCACAAAGTGGATTTTCTATAAATGCCATAATGAGAAGGAACAGCTAAGGTGAACCAGCAAATATTGATATATTGAACTTCTCGGAGGGCCATGGCGATGTGATAAGGTGACTATTAAGTGGTTTAAAAGCCTGAGAAACGTCCTTGAAAGAAAAATCAGTAGTTCAGCAGCTGTGGGAAGTTAGCGGGAGTGTGGAGAGAAGGGGAAAGACTGAGAGGAGTACAGATAAGATAAATAATAGCTAACACTTATCAGGGGTTTACTAAGTGCCAGGTACTGTTTTGTTTTCCACCTGTTATTGCCATCCTCACAAAAATCCCATAAAATAAAGTATGGCCATTTTCTTCATTCTACAGAAGAGGAGATTGAACCACAGGAATATCAAGTAACTTCCCCAAGTTCTAGTAAGAATTGGAGCTAGGATTTGTGTCCAAGCAGTCTGGTCCCACTAACCATCATCCTGTCCTAGAACCATCTCATGATAAATCATGAACAGTGGTATAGATTCTGACCAGGCAGCCCCTGTGAGCCTATGGATCCCTCAGAGAAATGTGGAGCCAGCAAGCTGATTCTAAAATTTTATGGGCAGGCAAAAGCGCTAGACTAGCCAAAACAATTCTGAAAAAGAACAGTGTTGGAGAACTCACACTACCTGATATCCAGATTTACCATAAGCTGCAGTAGTCAAGACAGTGTGGTGGGGAAGGAAGGAGAGACTTCAGTGGAAAAGAATAGAGTCCAGAGATAGATCCTCACATATTTGGTCAGTTGATTTTTGGCAAAGATGCAGAGATAAGTCAATGGAGAAGGGCTTTTCAAGGAATGGTGTTGGAATAATTAAATATTCATATGCAAAAAAAGAACCTCAATCCATACTCCATACCTTATAAAAAACGAACTCCAAACGGATCGTAGACATAAATGTAAAACTTAAATCGTAAAACTTCTAGGAGAAAACATTATGGCTTTCGGTTAGGCTGAGATTTCTTAGATACGACACTAAAAGCATAACCTATAAAAGAAAAAAGTAATAACTGGCGTTTCTTCAAAATTAAGAACTGCTATTCAAAAGACACTTGAAAAAATGAAAAGACAAGCCACAAACTGGGAGAGAATGTTTGCAAAACGTATATCTCATAAAGGACCTGAATCTACAATATATAAAGAACTCACAAAACTCAATAATAATAAAAATAGCCAACTCAACTAAATGGGTGAAATATTTGAACAGACACTTTCCCCAAGATGATACATAGATTGCAAAAAAGCACATACAAAAGTGTTCAAATTAATTAGTGATCAGGGAAATGCATACTTAAACCACAATGAGATACAGAATACACCTATTTGAATGGCTAAAATTAAAAACCCAACCAACTCAAGTTCCGGTGAAAATGCAAAGCAACTGGAGTGCTCATATATTGCTAGCAGGAATGCAAAATGATACAGTCTCTTTAGAATACAATTTGGCAGTTTTGTACAAAATTAAACATTTACCATTCAACCCAGAAAACCCACTCCTAGGTGTTTACCCAAGAGAAATGAAAATCTGTTTATAGCAGCTTTATTCATAATTGCCCCAAACTGGAAACAACCCAAATGGCCCTCAAGTAGAGCGTAGGTAAATAAAATGTGGTGCATTCATACAATGAAATTCAGCAATAAAAAGGAATGAACTATTGATATACAGAACAGCACGGATGAATATCAATTGCCTTATGCTAAGTGAAAGAAGCCAGATTCAAGGCTACATACTACATGTTTTCATTTATATGACATTTGGGAAAAGGCAAAACTATAGGGACAGAAAAACAGATCAATGATTGCCAGGGACTGGGATGGGGGAAAGGTTGACTACAAAGTGGACCCAGGGACTTTTTTGTGGCTGATGGAACTATTCCATATCTTGATTGTGATAGATGACTGTAGTCAAAACCCACAATACTATACACTAAAAAGGCTGAATTTTACTGTATGTAAAATTATCCCTTAATATTTTTAATGGGGACAAAAAAGGAAGGTTTCAGCAGCTTGTGGGGCACTGACCAGAGTTGGTGAATTCTACAAAGGGATCTTCCCAGAATATGGCCAGTGCCCTTAGAAGCTCCATCAACTATGTATTTCCAGGCCAGAGAAACCTAAACTCAAGACCCTTTGCTGGCTGCTAATAGGTGGCTTGAAACCTGAGCGTGGCTGGACTCCCCTAAGGCTCTGGTCTACATGGGGAAAGTGCAAAAGGAAGCAGAAAGCAAGTGGGAGTCCAGCTCCCAGAGTGAGCGGCCCAGCCATCTGACCCTCCTGTCTCCCAGCATTTCTCAACCCCACTCTTCTGGCTCCTTTGGGTGACTTCCTCCTTTTCCAAGTGGCCTGGGGAGCTGTCAATCATGATGACCTTGTATCCCATCCCACCCCTACCCTAGGACAAACACATGAGTCAGGGTGATATAGTCAGGCAACTACTCCAGGCCACTGTGATTCATTCAGGGAAGACACACGACCCAAGCAAGGCCAAAGAGCATCTTACTGGAGACCACTAGATAGATGTTGGGAGACAGAATTTCTTTCTTCCTGGAGATTACAAAATTGGGAATATTTAGAACCAAGGTGGTCATCTTGCCTAGAGAGGGTAATCAATAGAGCTGAGAGCTGGGAAGGGGGCCAGGGCTCTGATAACATGCTCTGAGCCCCTGGATCCGGTCATGTGGGGAGTAAGAACTGCCCCTAAACTTCCCAATTACTGAACCATTAAGTCCCCTTTCCTCTTGACTAATTTCCTTCTACCTGAGGGTCTTCACTGACACACAGCTGAATCCTGTCCTGTGGTCACGCACTGCTGAGAGTTCCGTTCATACGAGTTCAGCCAAAAGTAACGGACACCTGCTTCATGCCGGGCACTGGGGACACTGGGCCCATGAAGACACGGTTTTTGCCCTGGAGGAACTCACAGTTTCATGGAGGAGACAGATGTGTCAGCAAATGGTAAGTGGTCAGATAAGCATTAGCTAACATGAAGAACTCGGAAGCCCAGCACTCACCCTAGCTTAGGGCTTCAAATAAGGCTTCTTGGAAATGACCCCTGAACGGAGTCTTGAAGAATCACCCAGGTGGAAAGGGGGGAGGGTGGGTGTTTGGGCAGAGGCGTGAGCAAAGACCTGGCAGGGTGAAACCTCATGATGTGTGCAGAGGAACACAGATCCTTTTTCTAGAGGAATCCGGTAAAACTTTCTGTGTTGATGGAAATGTTCTATCTCTATGTTGTCCATTTCGCAGCCTCCAGTGATTAAACACTTGAAATGTGGCTAGTGCAACTAAGAAGCTCAATTTTTAATTTGATTCCATTTTAATTAAAATTTAAAGAGCTGCATGAAGCTGGTGACTACCACCTTGGACAGCTCGGCGGCTCTAGGCAGTTAAGTGCAATGCAGAAGTGGTAGGAGACAAGGCAGGCCAGGAGAGCACAGGGAAGAGCCATGGATGCCATTTGAAGGGCATTGACTTTAACCTGTAGGTGATGGGAAGTCTTTGGAGGGCTGCAAACTGAAAAGTGACATGGGTCATCTCACTAGATGAGGGGCTGGGTTGGAGCAGAGGAAGACTGGAGTCAGAAGGACATTGCTGTAGCTCAAGGGAGGAGTTATGAGAGTCTGAAGCATGGCAAATACAGAAGGGCTGGTGGGGAGGGGACTGATTCCAGAGGCTTTAGGAGGATAGATCAGCAGGACCAAGTGGTCTCTTGGTTTTGGAGGGTGGAGTTGCATCTCTTTCTTGGAAACGTTTACAAGAAAGATGAATTCTTAGGTGGTGGAGCTTGGACAGGGTGCTCCTCCCAGGCAGAGGGACTGGAGGCTGGGAGAGGATCCTGCAGCTGCTGCTGGATTCCAAGGCCCCACTTCCTTGCAAGGCAGGCTCTGTCAAGGTTAGGGATGTAGGGGGAAGAGACACCTTGCTTGGCTGCTGTTTCTTAGTAAATTGAAGGATCAGGGCAGCCTTGAAAACTACTGAGTCAGACTGTAAATACTGATACCACTTCCACAGTACCAACTGCAGGAGTGGGAAGGCTCCCCAAAAGACAGAGAGGCAGTTTAAAGCCTTTGGTAATTCAGAAAACACCTGAATTATTTAGTAAAGTCAAAGTATCATCGAGAGTTAGAGACTGCCCCCTCACTGGGCCTCCCTGGGTAGAGTGGGTAGAGGGCAGGTTTCCGTTAGCTTCAGGGTGGGAATGGGGGTCCCCAAGCTTAGGCCTTTTTAAATATAAAGTAATCAAAGAGATTATCCTCTCTCTGAGACAGGCGGCCAAGATTCCCTCCATCCCTGGTTTCTTATGATTCATTCATTTACTTATCATATATTTATCGAATAACTACTATGTGTCAAGCCCTCTGATAGAAGCTGGGACTATTGGGACAAAAGGCACAGACCTTGCCTTAAAGGAGTTTCATGGGATGATTATAATACAGTGAATAATATTCATTGAGATGCATTGTATCCGGCACTCTGCTGGATGTATTTTATGTGGACTTAATTTTTCCAAAACCCTATGAGGCAGGAACTGTCATGATCCCCAATTTATACATGAGGAAACTGAGGCACAGAGACCTAAAGTAACTTACCCAAGTATCTAGGACCCACTCATTTAAAACACTTCACCTTAGGGGACTTCCGGGAAGATGGCGGAAGAGTAAGACGCGGAGATCACCTTCCTCCCCACAGATACACCAGAAATACATCTACACGTGGAACAACTCCTACAGAACACCTACTGAACGCTGGCAGAAGACCTCAGACCTCCCAAAAGGCAAGAAACCCCCCACGTACCTGGGTAGGGCAAAAGAAAAAAATAAATAGAGACAAAAGGATAGGGACGGGTCCAGCACCAGCGGGAGGGAGCTGTGAAGGAGGAAACGTTTCCACACACTAGGAAGCCCCTCCGCGAGCGGAGACTGCGGGTGGCGGAGCGGGGGAGCTTCGGAGCCGTGGAGGAGAGCACAGCCACAGGGGTGCGGAGGGCAAAGTGGAGAGATTCCCGCACAGAGGATCGGTGCCGACCGGCACTCGCCAGCCCGAGAGGCTTGTCTGCTCACCCGCCGGGGCGGGCGGGGCTGCGAGCTGAGGCTCGGGCTTCGGTCGGAGCGCCGGGAGAGGACTGCGGTTGGCGGCGTGAACACAGCCTGCAGGGCGTTAGTGCGCCACAGCTAGCCGGGAGGGAGTCCGGGGAAAAGTCTGGACCTGCCGAAGAGGCAAGAGACTTTTTCTTCCCTCTTTGTTTCCTGGTGCGCCAGGAGAGGGGATTAAGAGCGCTGCTTAAAGGAGCTCCAGAGACGGGCGTGAGACGCTAAGGCCGCTGCTGCCGCCACCAAGAAGCCGGTGTGCGAGCACAGGTCACTATCCACACCCCTCTTCCAGGGAGCCTGTGCAGCCCGCCACTGCCAGGGTCCTGGGATCCAGGGACAACTCCCCTGGGAGAACGCACGGCGCGCCTCAGGCTGGAGCAACGTCACGCCGGCCTCTGCCGCAGCAGGCCCGCCCCGCACTCCGTGACCTTCCCTAACCCCCAGCCTGAGTGAGCCAGAGCTTCCGAATCAGCGGCTCCTTTAACCCCGTCCTGTCTGAGCGAAGAACAGACGCCCTCCGGTGACCTACATGCACAGGTGGGGCCAAATCCAAAGCTGAGCCCCTGGGAGCTGTGAGAACAAAGAAGAGAAAGGGAAATCTCTCCCAGCAGCCTCAGAAGCAGCGGATTAAAGCTCCACAATCAACTTGATGTACCCTGCATCTGTGGAATACATGAATAGACAACGAATCATCCCAAATTAAGGAGCCGTGTGGATGAAAGGCTCTTGGTGCTGCAGCCAGGAGTTAGTGCTGTGCCTCTGAGGTGGGAGAGCCAACTTCAGGACACTGGTCCACAAGAGGCCTCCTAGCTGCACATAATATCAAACGGCAAAAATCTCCCAGAGATCTCCATCTCAACGCCAGCACCCAGCTTCACTCAACGACCAGCAAGCTACAGTGCTGGACATCCTATGCCAAACAACTAGCAAGACAGGAACACAACCCCACCCATTAGCAGAGAGGCTGCCCAAAATCATAATAAGTCTACAGACACCCCAAAACACACCACCAGACATGGACCTGCCCACCAGAAAGACAAGATCCAGCCTCATCCACCAGAACACAGGCACTAGTACCCTCCACCAGGAAGCCTACACAACCCACTGAACCAACCTTAGCCACTGGGGACAGACACTAAAAACAACAGGAACTACGAACCTTCAGCCTGCAAAAAGGAGACCCCAAACACAGTAGGATAAGCAAAATGAAAAGACAGAAAAACACACAGCAGATGAAGGAGCAAGATAAAAACCCACCAGACCTAACAAATGAAGAGGAAATAGGCAGTCTACCTGAAAAAGAATTCAGAATAATGATAGTAAAGATGATCCAAAATCTTGGAAATAGAATAGACAAAATGCAAGAAACATTTAACAAGGACCTAGAAGAACTAAAGATGAAACAAACAATGATGAACAACACAATAAATGAAATGAAAAATACTCTAGATGGGATCAATAGCAGAATAACTGAGGCAGAAGAACGGATAAGTGACCTGGAAGATAAAATAGTGGAAATAACTAATGCAGAGCAGAATAAAGAAAATAGAATGAAAAGAACTGAGGACAGTCTCAGAGACCTCTGGGACAACATTAAATGCACCAACATTCGAATTATAGGGGTTCCAGAAGAAGAAGAGAAAAAGAAAGGGACTGAGAAAATATTTGAAGAGATTATAGTTGAAAACTTCCCTAATATGGGAAAGGAAATAGTTAATCAGGTCCAGGAAGTACAGAGAGTCCCATACAGGATAAATCCAAGGAGAAATACGCCAAGACACATATTAATCAAACTGTCAAAAATTAAATACAAAGAAAGCATATTAAAAGCAGCAAGGGAAAAACAACAAATAACAAACAAGGGAATCCCCATAAGGTTAACAGCTGATCTTTCAGCAGAAACTCTGCAAGCCAGAAGGGAGTGGCAGGACATATTGAAAGTGATGAAGGAGAAAAACCTGCAGCCAAGATTACTCTACCCAGCAAGGATCTCATTCAGATTTGATGGAGAAATTAAAACCTTTACAGACAAGCAAAAGCTGAGAGAGTTCAGCACCACCAAACCAGCTCTACAACAACTGCTAAAGGAACTTCTCTAGGCAAGAAACACAAAAGAAGGAAAAGACCTACAATAACAAACCCAAAACAATTAAGAAAATGGGAATGGGAACATACATATCAATAATTACCTTAAATGTAAATGGACAAAATGCTCCCACCAAAAGACACAGGTTGGCTGAATGGATACAAAAACAAGACGCATATATGTGCTGTCTACAAGAGACCCACTTCAGACCTAGAGACACATACAGACTGAAAGTAAGGGGATGGAAAAAGGTATTTCATGCAAATGGAAACCAAAAGAAAGCTGGAGTAGCAATTCTCATATCAGACAAAATAGACTTTAAAATAAAGACTATTAGAAGAGACAAAGAAGGACACTACATAATGATCAAGGGATCAATCCAAGAAGAAGATATAACAATTGTAAATATTTATGCACCCAACATAGGAGCACCTCAATACATAAGGCAAATACTAACAGCCATAAAAGGGGAAATCAACAGTAACACATTCATAGTAGGGGACTTTAACACCCCACTTTCACCAATGGACAGATCATCCAAAATGACAATAAATAAGGAAACACAAGCTTTAAATGATACATTAAACAAGATGGACTTAATTGATATTTATAGGACATTCCATCCAAAAACAACAGAATACACATTTTTCTCAAGTGCTCATGGAACATTCTCCAGGATAGATCATATCTTGGGTCACAAATCAAGCCTTGGTAAATTTAAGAAAATTGAAATTGTATCAAGTATCTTTTCTGACCACAACGCTATGAGACTAGATATCAATTACAGGAAAAGTCTGTAAAAAATACAAACACATGGAGGCTAAACAATACACTACTTAATAACGAAGTGATCACTGAAGAAATCAAAGAGGAAATCAAAAAATACCTAGCAGCAAATGACAATGGAGACACGATGACTCAAAATCTATGGGATGCAGCAAAAGCAGTTCTAAGAGGGAAGTTTATAGCAATACAATCCTACCTTAAGAAACAGGAAACATCTCGAATAAACAACATAACCTTGTACCTAAAGCAATTAGAGAAAGAAGAACAAAAAACCCCAAAGTTAGCAGAAGGAAAGAAATCATAAAAATCAGATCAGAAATAAATGAAAAAGAAATGAAGGAAATGATAGCAAAGATCAATAAAACTAAAAGGTGGTTCTTTGAAAGGATAAACAAAATGGATAAACCATTAGCCAGACTCATCAAGAAAAAAAGGGAGAAGACTGAAATCAATAGAATTAGAAATGAAAAAGGAGAAATAACAGCTGACACTGCAGAAATACAAAAGATCATGAGAGATTACTACAAGCAACTCTACGCCAATAAAATGGACAACCTGGAAGAAATGGACAAATTCTTAGAAAGGCACAACCTGCCAAGACTGAATCAGGAAGAAATAGAAAATATGAACAGACCAATCACAAGCACTGAAATTGAAACTGTGATTAAAAATCTTCCAACAAGCAAAAGCCCAGGACCAGATGGCTTCACAGACGAATTCTATCAAACATTTAGAGAAGAGCTATCACCTATCCTTCTCAAACTCTTCCAAAATATAGCAGAGGGAGGAACACTCCCAAACTCATTCTACGAGGCCACCATCACCCTGATACCAAAACCAGACAAGGATGTCACAAAGAAAGAAAACTACAGGCCAATATCACTGATGAACATAGATGCAAAAATCCTCAACAAAATACTAGCAAACAGAATCCAACAGCACATTAAACGGATCATATACCATGATCAAGTGGGGTTTATTCCAGGAATGCAAGGATTCTTCAATATATGCAAATCAATCAACGTGATACACCATATTAACAAATTGAAGGAGAAAAACCATATGATCATCTCAATAGATGCAGAGAAAGCTTTTGACAAAATTCAACACCCATTTATGATAAAAACCCTGCAGAAAGTAGGCATAGAGGGAACTTTCCTCAACATAATAAAGGCCATATATGACAAACCCACAGCCAACATCGTCCTAAATGGTGAAAAACTGAAAGCATTTCCACTAAGATCAGGAACAAGACAAGGTTGCCCACTCTCACCACTCTTATTCAACATAGTTTTGGAAGTTTTAGCCACAGCAATCAGAGAAGAAAAGGAAATAAAAGGAATCCAAATCGGAAAAGAAGAAGTAAAGTTGTCACTCTTTGCAGATGACATGATACTATACATAGGGAATCCTAAAGATGCTACCAGAAAACTACTAGAGCTAATCAATGAATTTGGTAAAGTAGCAGGATACAAAATTAATGCACAGAAATCTCTAGCATTCCTATACACTACGGAGGAAAAATCTGAAAGTGAAATCAAGAAAACACTCCCATTTACCATTGCAACAAAAAGAATAAAATATCTAGGAATAAACCTACCTAAGGAGACAAAAGACCTGTATGCAGAAAATTATAAGACACTGATGAAAGAAATTAAAGATGATACAAATAGATGGAGAGATATACCATGTTCTTGGATTGGAAGAATCAACATTGTGAAAATGACTCTACTACCCAAAGCAATCTACAGATTCAATGCAATCCCTATCAAACTACCACTGGCATTTTTCACAGAACTAGAACAAAAAATTTCACAATTTGTATGGAAACACAAAAGACCCCGAATAGCCAAAGCAATCTTCAGAATGAAAAACGGAGCTGGAGGAATCAGGCTTCCTGACTTCAGACTATACTACAAAGCTACAGTAATCAAGACAGTATGGTACTGGCACAAAAACAGAAATATAGATCAATGGAACAGGATAGAAAGCCCAGAGATAAACCCACACACATATGGTCACCTTATCTTTGATAAAGGAGGCAGGAATGTACAGTGGAGAAAGGACAGCCTCTTCAATAAGTGGTGCTGGGAAAACTGGACAGGTACATGTAAAAGTATGAGATTAGATCACTCCCTAACACCATACACAAAAATAAGCTCAAAATGGATTAAAGACCTAAATGTAAGGCCAGACACTATCAAACTCTTAGAGGAAAACATAGGCAGGACACTCTATGACATAAATCACAGCAAGGTCCTTTTTGACCCACCTCCTAGAGAAATGGAAATAAAAACAAAAATAAACAAATGGGACCTAATGAAACTTAAAAGCTTTTGCGCAGCAAAGGAAACCATAAACGAGACCAAAAGACAACCCTCAGAATGGGAGAAAATATTTGCAAATGAAGCAACTGACAAAGGATTAATCTCCAAAATTTATAAGCAGCTCATGCAGCTTAATAACAAAAAACAAACAACCCAATCCAAAAATGGGCAGAAGACCTAAATAGACATTTCTCCAAAGAAGATATACAGATTGCCAACAAACACATGGAAGAATGCTCAACATCACTAATCATTAGAGAAATGCAAATCAAAACTACAATGAGATACCATCTCACACCAGTCAGAATGGTCATCATCAAAAAATCTAGAAACAATAAATGCTGGAGAGGGTGTGGAGAAAAGGGAACCCTCTTACACTGTTGGTGGGAATGTAAATTGATACAGCCACTGTGGAGAACAGTATGGAGGTTCCTTAAAAAACTACAAATAGAACTACCATATGACCCAGCAATCCCACTAGTGGGCATATACCCTGAGAAAACCATAATTCAAAAAGAGTCATGTACCAAAATGTTCATTGCAGCTCTATTTACAATAGCCCAGAGATGGAAACAACCTAAGTGTCCATCATCGGATGAATGGATAAAGAAGATGTGGCACATATATACAATGGAATATTACTCAGTCATAAAAAGAAACGAAATTGAGCTATTTGTAATGAGGTGGATAGACCTAGAGTCTGTCATACCGAGTGAAGTAAGTCAGAAAGAGAGAGACAAATACCGTATGCTAACACATATATATGGAATTTAAGAAAAAAAAAAGTCATGAAAAACCTAGGGGTGAAACAGGAATAAAGACACAGACTTACTAGAGAATGGACTTGAGAATATGGGGAGGGGGAAGGGTAAACTGTGACAAAGCGAGAGAGAGGCATGGACGTATATACACTACCAAACGTAAGGTAGATAGCTAGTGGGAAGCAGCCGCATAGCACAGGGAGATCAGCTCGGTGCTTTGTGACCGCCTGGAGGGGTGGGATAGGGAGGGTGGGAGGGAGGGAGACGCAAGCGGGAAGAGATATGGGAACATATGTATATGTATAACTGATTCACTTTGTTGTGAAGCTGAAACTAACATACCATTGTAAAGCAATTATACTCCAATAAAGATGTTAAAATGAAAAAATAAAACACTTCACCTTAAATAGTAGAATAGGCAAACTTTAAGATATATAAATATATATTTATATTTATTTTTATTGAAGCATAATTGACTTACAAAATTATATTAGTTTCAGGTATACAACATAGCGATTTGATATCTTTATACATTACAAAATGATCACCACTGGAATAAGCAAACTTCTGTTGAGAGACTGAATATACAAATGGCAAATGGACAGACCCTGTATAAAAATAGGACCCAGACACATAATCTACAGCATTCAGTCCAGGAAACCAATCCATTATCTACAGTAACCAGCCCTGGAAGCCAGCTTGCTATCTTTAAGCCTTGCAGGACGTCAGACCATCATCTGTCATAGCCACCAGCTCAGGGAGCCAAAAAATAACCCTGGCAACAACTGGCCCCAAACAACTAGGATTTGATTAATAACTGACAGTTTCCCTAATTTTTGTCCCTGCTTCCAACTTAGGACCAAGCAGAGGAAGCCAATATGGGCCTCTAAGTTGTCACATAGGTCCCCCGGCTTCTAGCCTCTTATCTTCAGCTTCCCCAGGCCAGCAGCCTCCAGTCAGGACACACCTGAAGCCTGTACCTTTTCCGCCATAAACTTTTCCCATCCTGCCTTTATGTCTCTGCCAACCACAGGTGATAGTGGCTAACTCTTGTTTATTTCCACACTGTAAAGGGCCAGAGAGAAAATGGTTTTGGCTCTTTGCGCCATACAGTCTCTTACCAACTACTCAGTCCTGCTGTTAAAAGTGTGAAGCAGCCACAGACAATATGAATGGGCATAGCTGTGTTCCACTAAGACCTTATCCATAGGAACAACTTGTGAGCAGGACACCAGTTTTGCCAGGGGGCTGATTCCGGAGGCTTTAAGAGGATAGATCAGCAGGACCAAGTGGTCTCTTGGTTTGGAGGGTGGACTTGCATCTCTTCCTTGGACAGGTTTATAAGAAAGATGGATTCTTGGGTGGTGGAGCTTGGACAGGGTGCTGCCCCCAGGCCTCTGTTTGCTAAACTTGGTTTTATGCTATGCTGCTCCTTTACTAAGAGTGTCACCACAAACTCCAAGCTTCCAGAAAAAGTATTGACACTTCTCTTTTGTGAACGAGTGTTTCCTTTCTGAAGCACTTTCCTATGTAAATTATGTTCCGGGACCCAATTTTCGATGTGTGGAGAGGGGTGTCTTTCCACACCAACAAGCAGTTCTTGAGACACCACCTGCATGTCCTACAATTCAACTTCAATTCTGACACTATCTACCTAGAGATGGCATCAGATCCCACAGGCCCGCAAGACTGCCCCCCCTCACTCCCCACCCCCATGCCCAGATTATCACCAGTGTTACTGACCGACTGGCTGTTAGATTGGAGGTTCCAATGACCACCTCCTTGGACTTCGGACATCAGTTGTTACCTGGACATCTGACTGACTGGCTATAAATCAGAGGTTCCATGACCCTCTCCTTGGGTTTAATAACTTGCTAGAGAGGCTTACAGAACTCAGAGAAGCATTTTACTTACTAGATTACTGGTTTATTATGAAAGAATATAACTCAGGAACAGACACATGGAAGAGATGAATAATGCAAGATACAGGGAAAAGATGTGGAGCTTCCATGCCCTCTCCAGGTTCATCTCTCTTCCCCAATCTGCATGGGTTCACCAACCCGGAAGTGATCCAAATACCACACAGTTGGGATTTTTATGGAGGTTTCATCACATCCGAATGATCCACCAATAACTCCATTTTCAGCCCTTCTCCCTTCTCAAGAGAATGGGAGGCAGGGCTGAAAATTCCAAGCTTCTAATAATGGTTTGGTCCTTCCATCCAGGAGCCATGTAGGAGTCCACCCAGCAGGGTCTCCTCATTAGAACACAGTTCACTGCTATCACTCAGGAAATTACAAGAGTTTCAGGAGCTCTGTGTCAAAAATGGGGAACAGAGACCAACATATATTTTCTGTTATCTCACACCATATGTTAGTTAATTTGGACCTGCCAGATCACAAGCTCTTTGAAGTTAAAGACTATGTTTTATTCATTTTTCTGTTCCCTACAGGGCTTACCTAGCACCAGCCAGAGCATGTAGTAGATTCTCAACAGATGCTTCTTGAAATGAGTTGAGTTGAATTAAATCATCATGAAATGAGTTGAGTTGAATTAAATCATCACAATGATTTGGTAATACTGGGAGCTTAGAGATTGTTATTCCCATTGTACAGAAGATAAAGCAGAGGCTCAGAGAGTTAAGTGACTGTGTTTATCTAGAGGTTTTTGCAGAGCAAGAATTTGGATCCTGTTTTTGAGCCCCTCTGCCTCTTGGGCAGGACAGACTCCTCCCCTAATGGGCTCATTCAAGAGCCCCACGGAGACAAGCTGCTGCTGCTTTTCCTTTGTCTATTTGAATTCTGTGATTTTATAATCTTCTAAACATTGAACATACCTTCCCCCTGCCCCTCCCATTGCTCTGAAGTGAAACCTTGGGGGAATGAGTCATTCTGTAAAAGCCAAGATGTCTAGGTGATGGAGTCTATCCCTTTAACCCTCAGAGAGTTTTAAAAGGTTTATATAGAAATCTTCCTGACATGCACTGCTCTTGTCTGTCTTCTCCTTCAGAGAACCCCAACAAGAATTTATCTCTTTGTGCTAAAACAAGGGCCTTGATTACAGACACCAGTGGCTGAGCTGTGGGATAACTCCAGATGCCCTCATGACATCAAGTCATGTGAAGTGGCAAATGACCTGCACTTCTTTGAGGAGATATATATACACAGATGTTTCTGCCTTCCCCTCAGCCAACTCTGGGGGGCTGAGTGGGTCCCTACAAAGGGAAATGGGCTCTAAGTGAGGATCAACAAAATGTATGAGCTTTAGTGACATCTATGGTGACACTTCAGAGACATTTAAAAAAACGTTCTGTTTCTTAGCTGTGCTCTGGGCAGGTGAGGTTGCCAGGTAGCTTAGTAATGGAGAGGTGTCTGTACAGAGGTAAGCGGTGGATCCCATTTCCAGAGGCCAGCCCTCTGAAGTGCAGTTGTTTGGAGCTGGGGGGGTGCTTGAAAGGTCGGCAGCACAGTGACTACTGAGGGGCCCTGGGCCGTCAAGTCCTAAAAGTCCATCCTTAGGGCTTCATTTTTATGTTGAGCTTTCCCTCTGTCCTCCAGACACTAACAAGTAATTCATTCATATTCTCATTTCTCTCCCTGTCCCCCCTCTCTCTCTCTCTCCATTTCTCAATCTCTCTTTCTCTCTTATGCTCAAAATTCTAAAGGTAAAATACCACAAAATCATAAAGGAACAAAGGGTGTACAGTAAAAAGTAAGTCCTCCTCCCATCCTTAAGCTGCAGAATTGTTCCAGGAGTGACTTGTGTCCAGTTTCTAGATGTACATGTGCTTTTATTTTTACACAAATGATAAAACATCATACGCACTGTTCAGTACCTTATTCTCATTTTCACTTTAAACAATACATATTTGAAACCAGTTCATATTGATACTGAAAGAACTTTCTTTTTCTTGTAATGGATGCAATGGTATTTCATTACATGGAAGTACTCTTGTTCATCTAACCAGCCTCCCGGTGACCTTATTCCTCCTACAGTTGCAAATGGCGTTACAAATGGCATTAAAACAAATAGCCTTTGCGTGTACAGGCACACCAGTAAGAACAAATTCTTAGAAGTGAAATTGCTGGCTAAAGGGTATGAGAAATTTAATGTTGGATAGATATTTACGCTCTCCATTTAAAAATACAGTGTGCAGTATGCTGCCGAGGTGGGCAGACAGAGCTCTGTAGGAACACAGCCTCAGGAGAATGTGTCTTCTACTAGGTGGAGACAACCTACACACACCTTCCTTTTCATGACAGTTTGGACTACTATACAATAGGTTTTCAATAAAAGTGCGGAATTCACTGAAATGATGAGTGCCAAAGAAATCCTAAGTGTTTTTTCTGTAGGAAAGGAGCAGACCAGAAATTGTCAGCTCCAGTCCCAGCCTGACCCTGACCTACTGCCTCTAGCCCTCTTACCTGTTCCACCTGCCCCTCAAGTCTTCAATTTTCTCCAACTGCTCCCCTCCTGGCTTCACTTCCTTCCCCTCCCAGCTTAGCCCCTGGGCATCATTTCAACTACTTAATGCCTCCAACTCTTATCATTTTCCCCTTCCATGTCACGTGCTCTTAAACACCCCCAAATTTGTACCATCTCCCTGCCCCTTCCACTAGGTTACCCAGCAATGCTGGAGAAATCCTACCCTTGGGGAGATCAGAGATTTGAGATTCCCAGGCTCAGCTGGGACAATGGCATGGCCTCACAGTCCTTCCACTTGTTTCTCACCAGTTCTTCCTTCCATTGTCCTCCTTCTTGTGTCTCAGTGTCCACCATGCTGACCACAGCCAGCTGGGCTCTAAGTTTCCCTCTTTCTCCTTAAGGACCCTCTCTGTTATTCCTTTTCTTGTATATCTTCAACTACTTCCCCTTTGTTCATTCTTTTTTTTTTCTATAAAACTTATTTTATGTTCACTCTTTCTTCACAGTTCACAAACCTGGCATCTAGTAGATGCTCAATAAATCTCTTTATAAAATCAAATTTATTCTGGTATAATTTACAAATGAAATGGGCATTTAAAGTATATAACTCATTGAATTTTGATAAATGCATAGTCCCATGTCATCACTACCCCAATCAAGGTAGAGAACTTTATCACCCTGGAAAGTTATTCCCTGCCTCTTTGTGGTCAATCTATGACCACTCCCTCCAGCTAATTACTGATATGATTTCAATCATCTGGCTTAGTTTTGCCTCTTTTAGACTTTCATAGAAATGGAATCATGCAATATGTCCTCTTTTGTCTCTAACTTCTTTTACTCAACATAATATTTCTGAGATTTATCCATATTGTCGCTTGAATTAACATTTTGTTCCTTTTTAATGTTAAATAATATTCCATTTTATGGACATGCCACAGTTTTTTTTTTTTTAATGTTTATCTGTTGGAGGACAGCTGGTTGTTTCCAGATTTTAGCTCATAGGAATAAAGTAGCTATGAACATTTGGTCACAAGTCTGGATAAATAAGGACTTCCCTGGTGGTTCAGTAGTTAAGACTCCGTGCTCCCAAAGCAGGGGGCCTGGGTTCAATCCCTGGTCAGGGAACTAGATCCTGTATGCTGCAACTAAGAGCCCACATGCTGCAACTAAAGATCCTGCATGTCACAAGGAAGATCCCACACGCGGCAATGAAGATCCCACGTGCCGCAACTAAGACCTGGCACAGCTAAATAAATAAATAAACAAATAAATAAATTTCATTTATCTTGGGTAAATCCCTAGGAGTGGAATTGTTGGATCATAGAGTAGGTATATGTTTAACTGTATGAGAAACTTCCAAGATGTTTTCCAAAGTGGTTATACCGTTTTACATTCCCATGAGCAGTTATGAGAATTCCAGTTGCTCTACATCTTTGCTAACAAGTGTTACTGTCAGTCTTTTAAGTTTTAGTCATTCTAGTGGTGAAATGATAGACATCATTTGGTTTTAATTTGCATTTCTCTGTTGATTAATGACGCAACATAGCTTTTCATGTGCTTATGGCCATTTGTATATCTCTCTTTGTGAAGTGTTAGTTCAAGTTCTTTCACTATTTATTGTTTTTTAATTGATGTGTACATTTTTATATAATCTGGATACAAATCCTTTGCGGAATATGAGTTACAAACATAGAGTAGGATCTAGACATATCCTAGCCCATGGCTTGCCTTTTCATTTTCTTTTCTTTTTTTGTTTTCTGGCTGTGCTGTGTGGCACGTGGAGTCCTAATTCCTCGACCATTAATTGAACCCGCACTCCCAGCATTGGGAGCTCAGAGTACTAACCACTGGACCACCAGGGAAGTTCCGCCTTTTCATTTTCTTAATGGTGTCTTCTGATAAACAGGTGTTTTAAATTTTGATGAAGTCCAATTTATCAATCTTTATGGTTATTGCTTTCTGAGTCCAGTCTAAAAAATCTTTGCCTAGCTCAAGATCATGAAGAGTTTCTCCTGTGCTTTCTTCTTTCTTTTATAAATTTATTTGTTTATTTATTTATTTATTGGCTGCATTGGGTCTTTGTTGCTGCGCGCGGGCTTTCTCTAGTTGGGGCGAGCGGGGGCTACTCTTTGCTGCAGTGTGCAGGCTTCTCATTGCAGTGGCTTTTCTTGTTGCAGAGCATGGGCTCTAGCGCGTGGGCTTCAGTAGTTGTGGCATGCGGGCTCAGTAGTTGTGGCGCACGGGCTTAGTTGCTCCGCGGCATGTGGGATCTCCCCGGACCAGGGCTCGAAGCTGTGTTCCCTGCATTGGCAGGTGGATTCTTAACCACTGCTCCACCAGGGAAGTCCTCCTATGCTTTCTTCTTGAAGCTTTGTATGTTAACCTTTTCTTTTTAGGACCATAAACCAGCTCAAATTAATTTTTGTGTGTGGTGGTAAATTTATTCTCCCCCATATATTTATCCAGTTGTTTCAGTACAATATGTTGAAAAAGTTTCCTTTCCTTATTGAATTTCTTTGGATCCTTTGTCAAAAATCAATTCCTCCAGTAGAGGAAGCTGGAGGGACTTTGCAGGAGGAGGGAGTTTTCTCCTGGTTCCAGTGCTTCTGTTTTTGTTTGTTTGCTCTTGTTGCATGTCTGCCAACCTCATGTCCAAAGCACACAGTTCCTCAGCAAGCTTGCAGGACTGGCCCCAGCCAAGTAACTCCTCACAATAGTCTTCCTGATGTGGACAACATGAATCCCAGGCCTGAGGCCACCCTACCAGCAACTGGCTCCCAGCACCCCAACTCCCTTGTGCACCCACCTACTAGCCTCAGCCCTGTACCCCAGGTGGTTGCTTCCCATGGCCCTCTTGACATGGACACCATACAACCCAGGCCTCACACTGCCCTGCTGCTAAGTTGGCTCCTGATGCCTTGACTCCCTCTACATCCCCACCCATCAAACTTTGGCCCACTTCTACCCTGGAAGCAAGTGTTTTCTACTTTCCCACCAACTGTAGACCAGCTCTGACCTGGGCAACCCAGAGAACTTTTCTACCGTTGAGTGGGTTGAAATTAGGTCTGGATCTCTATCTTGGGAAGAGATCTCCCTCCTAAGTTGTTTCTTCCTTGGTCCTTCTCCCTCGGCCTTAGGGTATTCTTTAGAGTGCTACCCAACGTTTTTTCCTTTATAGTTACTCTCCTGTTATAGTTAATAATTCTTTACATGAAACATTTTCTGTTCAGATGACTCTGTGCTTTCTGTCTCCTGATTGGACCCTTGGTTTGTACATTTAATAATTCCATCATCTCTGTCACCTCGAGGTTTATTTCTATTGACTGATTTTTCTCTGAATTATGGTTCACATTTTCCTTCTTTGAATGTCTAATAATATTTTGTTGTATGTTGAACACTGTGTACGAGAGACCAGGATGATGAAGCATTTGAAAATTATGTCATATCAAAATTTTAAAGAAGTAGAGATATTTTTCTGGAGAAGATACAGGCAGGTTACAATGGGTATGTTTCATACTGAAGGGCAGCTGCTTCAGAAGGTAGAACTAAGGCAAGAAAGGAAAGGACAGCAGCACAGGTGTCAGAAGAGATATTAGGAAGAATTCTCTGTGCATCAGAACTTCTGCCTGAACATGTAGTGCTGGTGGTGAAGCAGAGGCTAGGTCACTGTTTATTGGGGATTTGTGCATATACATGGTCAGAGGAAGGGTTCCAATGCATTTCTGTAGAGCTTTTTGGGAAAAGCACGTGTTTTGAAGTCATATTTGAGTGGGGTACTCAGTTTTACCATCCACCGGCAAATTACTTATCTGTGCCTCAGTTTTCTCATCTGTTAAAAAAAAAAAAAAAAGTGCTACCTATCTCTAAGGGCTGTTGTAAGGATTAAAGGGAAAAGCCCTAGCATTCCGGGTCCTTACCTATGACTCTAACTGTAACCCAGCATATTGATGCTTCTACAAATATCTGCTGCCCCCATTCAGTTGTGGCTTTAGGGGCCTTCAAGGATTCTTTTAGTTGATGGGGTTGGTTACCTATCCCATCTCCCCTCCCCTGACTTCTTAAAACTTCATTGCCTGCCTGACCTCTTCAACATCATAGAAAACCCCCACAAAACTTCTTCACCTTAAGCTCTCACCCAACCCCTTCAATTTCATAGAAAAATTCTTCTAAAGCTTCGTACTTCCTCTACATCCCACTTCTGCACCCCCAAAATGTGCTCTCTGTATATTTCTGTGATTGTATTTACATTCCTTTAACTTTTTAAACTATTTTTAAATTATTAAAGTAATACATGTGTTATAGACTGAATGTGTCCCCTCAAAATTCCCATGTAGAAATCTTAACCTCCAGTGTGATGGCATTAGGAGGTGGGGTCTTTAGGAGGTAATTATGTCATGAGGGTGGAGCCTTCATGAATGGGATTAGTGCCCTTAATAAAAGAGATCACAGGGGGCTGCCTTCCCCCTTCTGCCATGTGAAGGCACACCGAGAAGACAGTCATTTATGAACCAGGAAGCAGGCTTTCACCAGACGCCAAATCTGCTGGTGCCTTCATCTTGGACTTCCCAGCCTCCAGAATGGTGGGAAATAAATTTCTGTTGTTTATAAGCCATCCAGTCTAGGGTGTTCTCTTATAGCAGCTCAGACTAAGATAATATGTATATAATTAAAATATCCAAGCAATGAAAAAGGGTACAAGTGAAAAGTAATACTTCTCCTCTTCCCTCACCAGCCCAATGCCATCCCAGAGATAGACATTTTAATTTTCTTGAGTATTTTTCCAAGAAATATTGTATGCATAGGCAAGTATGTGCATGTGCGCACACACACACACACACACACACCCCACATGCATATTTTTCTGGTTTTACGTGATGGGACTCTGCTCTACAAACTGTTGTGTCCAATGCTTTTTCCACTTCATGGTCCTTGTACCTCTCTGCAGATGAGTAAACGAGGTAGTGCCTCATTTTCCAACAGTTGCTTGGTGTTCCTCCATATGGATGTTCCTCCCTAGCTGGATGTTTTAGTTTGGTGTGGTTTGTTGCCTTTCACCACTGAGCTAATCTGTATTTCAATAGTCTGGGTCCATGTTTTCAACGGAAGAAAGGGCAGGGGCTGCATTTTAGTTTGCGTTTTATATCCAGCACCTGGCCCTGTCCTTGGCATGTTGTAAAAGTCATGAACTAGATTCCATTCCACAGGGTTGTTCCTCGGAAGGCCTGGCCCAAGACCCGTCCCCAAAGGGGTCACCAGCAAAGAAAGCTGGTGACCCCCGACCCTTAATCCTCGCCTCCTCCTCGTTCAGCTGGCAGGTTAATCCCTTCAGAGGCAGCCGAGACCTCCCTCTCATCTCCTGGATCCTCGGGGTCAGCATGGATATGTGGGCTCAGAAGACCCCTCTCCCAGGGGCCACAGCCCCTCTCTGTGACCCTCTGTTGGGTTTCCCCAAGCCCCTCCTTTGGAGAACCACCACCCACTGCCCTCTCGAGGCGTCATGTCCTCTCGAGAGCCGTTTCCTGCTCCTCCCAGCATTGCTCCCAGGAGGGAGAGGCAGTTCATTTTCTCCCTGAATTCCAGCCCCTGGCGCAGATAAACCTTGGGAAGCATTTCCTGAAGCTTCCCAGGCCTTTCTCAGCATGAATATTTTATACTTCTGCAGTAAACTAGAGTGTTAGATCAAGAAGAAGTGGTCGGTGCCACACTGCTGCATGCTAGCAAGGAGTTTGGGGTGGGCAGGTGATGCGAGAGGATGGGGTTTCTCATTTCTTCCAATCCAAGCAGAAATTAGGTCCCTCACCTGAGCACCCAACATTGCCCTGCAGTGTGAATAGGTGGCTGCCCCCAGGCCAGCAGTATTCCTGCTCACTGGTCCACCTTCAGGTGCTCCAAAAGATCACCCTGGATGTCTGCTTTGTCATTTTAGTCCATGCCTCTGCTACTGTCCCACTCGTTGAATGCGAGGGGCGCACCTCTGAGACCTCCACATCCAGCCGTCACACTTTACAGAAGGGGAAACGAGACCAGGGAGATAGAGGGACGGCTCAAGGTCATCCTGCACAGTGGGTGGGAATACATTTAGGGATCCTGACTCACAGCAGGGGGCTTCATCCTAACCACTGATTTCAGCCAGAGAAGATCTGTCAACCTGTCACTGCTGCTGGCTTACTTTCCCTTCCCTGAGCCCAGGATAACGCAAGTGGCTAAAACTTACACAAAGTGTCCTGTACTCCTGGTCCCGTTTGAAGTGCTTTACGTACATTCATTTTTAAAAATAACTTAACACCCTATGAAGTATACTTTCTACTTTATAGGTGAAGAAACTGAGGACCAGAGAGGTTAAGTAATATACCCAAGATCACACAGTGACAGAGCTGAGATTCAAGGCCAGGCAACATGGCTCCAAAGTCCATGCTCTTACCTTCTGCACCATCCTTCCCCTCAGAATAACAAACTATGTTAGGCTCTGTTCTAAGAGTTTATGTGCACAGGCTCGGGGGCTGCCACGGGAGACAGGCTGTGGTTGATGCCGAGGGTGAGAGGTGAAGACACCCCACACAATTGTTTTCCAACCAGGCCCAGACATGCCTGTCCTTGAAAGGTAAAAACTTCAGTGTGAGCCTTCCTCCCTAAAGATGCAAACAGTACAGCACTCTGAACAGACACAAAACAGCTCTCATCTCAAAGAACCCAGCACTTGTGTCACAGTAGTAGAAGTTAGATGCTGGTGTAACAGCATTTGATGCAAGAAGACTTCTAGCCAGACAGTGATCTCTTTGGACCCATTACTTTGCATTTGAAATCAGATTGGATCACCTCCCATCCTGAGGCTCCCCAAGACTTTCAAGAGTTTTTCCAATGACCCTTACAGAAAGATACCATCTCCTGAGAAATGCAGTATTTATTTACAGTGCATTGGATCTCTAGGAAACACCAGAATTTTCAGTGAAGAACATATTAAATAGCTCAAGGGCTACTGTAAAGCATTTTTCTTTTTTTTTCCTTTTTTTTGCGGTACGTGGGCCTCTCACTGTTGTGGCCTCTCCCGTTGAGGAGCACAGGCTCCGGACACACAGGCTCAGCGGCCATGGCTCACGGTCCCAGCCGCCCCGGACCGGGGCACAAACCCGTGTCCCCTGCATCGGCAGGTGGACTTTCAACCACTGCGCCACCAGGGAAGCCCAGTAAAGCATTTTTCTACGGCTTGACAGTAAAGCTCCTAGAACCAGTTCCTATCTCTGAAATGAGGTGTTCCTTTAGAGTCAATAAGAACACACAAAACCTACAAGTCATGCAGGACACATCCTGAAGTTCTTAAAAGAGAAGGGACCTGAAGATGCCTTCTGTGCTGTGGAGGTAACGATTGGTTGATTTTTACCCAAGAGACTCCTGGAATTTTGTCTTTGGACAGGCTGCTTTTTTTTCTTTTAAATGTATTTATTTTATTTTATTTTTGGCTGTGCTGGGTCTTTGTTGCTGTGCATGGGCTTATTCTAGTTGTGGCCAGCGGGGGCTACTCTTCATTGCGGTGCGCGGGTTTCTCATTGCGGTGGCTTCTCTTGTTGTGAAGCATGGGCTCTAGGCACGCGGGCTTCAGTAGTTGTGGTGCGTGGGCTCAGTAGTTGTGGCTCGCAGGCCTAGCTGCTTCGCAGCATGTGGGATCTTTCCAGACCAGGGCTCGAACTCGTGTCTCCTGCCTTGGCAGGCAGATTCTTAACCACTGCGCCACCAGGGAAGCCCCTGGACAGGCCTCTTTGACAGATGGTGTGGGGATATTCAGCTTTGCCAGGTATGGCAGTGATTTTATATCTCACTCTGTGAAGGCAAAGTGAAGAAGCGCTACAGAAAATATCTTCCAAGTGGCTTTTCGGTTTTTGATAACTATTACACTTCTGAAGTGGCATTTTGTTGCTTCAGTCCTATAAGACTTTAACCCATGAGACTGGACACATATTTGGACTTTGACCTGCCTAATGCAAGGCTCCAACCACTTGGAAGAAGCTGGCCAGAGCCTCCTCAACCTTTGCCCTGTTTATGCAAGTTGCAGAGTGCTATTTGCTTCAATAATACAGAAAGATACAAAGTGGATTGATGATGAATCTGCTGACACACCAGGAAATACTCTGAAACTTAGTCATGAGGATAATGGGAATTTGCTGGGAATTCCCTGGCGGTCCAGTGGTTAGGACTCCACAGCTGAGGGCCCAGGGTTCAGTCCCTCGTCAGGGAACTAAGATCCTCCAAGCCGAGCAATGCAGCCAAAAAAAAAACGTGAATTTGCCAAAACCAGTGGAAGCCTTTAAAGAATGGAAAGAGTGTTCTTGTGATAAGCTATAATGGAAAAAAAATCTGAAAAAGAATATATATACACACACACACACACACACACACACACATAACTGAATACTTTGCTGTATACTTCATAAAAAAAGAAAAAAAAAAAAAGAATGGAAAAAGTGAATAAAATGCCTTGCTGTTCTCCCAAAATAAGAACCTTCAATTAGGCCTACTTAAAATAAATACTTGCGCATTAAAAAAAGAGTTTATGTGCTATATTCCATTTAATCCTCATCACAGCTCTGTGAAGAAGAAAATACTCTCTTATTGAACACATTTTATAAGCCTCTCCGAGGCTTCAAGAGGCTGGGTAAACTGATGAAGGTCACTTAACTGGTGGAGTCAGCAATGAAGGGGACCAGAATACGCCACCAAAACATGCCACTTTGGCATAAGGATCATTTTGTGCTGGAGGCAATTACAAAGCAGCAGATGCAGAAAAAAAAGCCATCTGCCTTCCCCCACCGGGCTAAAAGCAGGATATTAATTTTCATTTGTAAAGTTGTCTCCCTCTTCCATGCCAGGAAGAGGAGGACACATATTGGACTCAATCACCAGAGACAACTCTAGACTCAGGCCAGACATGGCATCAAGAGGAATCTACGAAACCAAACCTTACTAAATAAAATACACTCATCTTCTGTTAGTTTCCTCTGATATATTTACCTTCCCACAGTTTGCCACCCCGAAAAGCCTAAACGCCTTTTCTTTTGTCTTATCCCTTCTCTACAGATTTGTTGTTCTTTGTTAAGATGCCAAATAAGCTCCAAGTTCTTTTTTGTTTTTTCCTTTCTTTTTGGTCCTGCCATGTAGCTTATAGGATCTTAGTTCCCTAACCAGGGATTGAACCCAGGCCCTAGCAGTGAAAGCACTGATCCTAACCACTGGACCGCCAGGGAATTCAAAGTTCTAACCAAGTTCTAACCATCCCTTTGAGTTACTCATCACTGAGTTTCTCCCATGTATATTCATGCTGCATGCATTACTAAACTCCGTTTTTCTCTTGTTAAATTGTCTTTTGTCAGTTTGATTTCCAGGGCTTTAGCTACAGAACCTAGGAGGGTAGAGAAAAAGTTATTTTCCTCCCCTACAGGACTTAACCCAGATCCTCCCTTATACTTTAAATCATCTCTTGATTACTTATAATACCTAATACAATATAAATGTTAAGTGAATAGCTGCTGGCACACAGCAAATTCAAGTTTTGCTTTTTGGAGCTTTCTGGAATTTTTTTTCCTTGAATATTTTTGGTCCCCAGTTGGTTGACTCCATGGATGTGGAATCCACAAATACTGAGGACCCACTGTACGTAATAGGTCCTTTTCCTTTCTCTTAAGCAAAGGAAATAATAATGATAATATAACAAGGAAACTGAAGGTCAATCTATGGTCATTGAGAATGACTGTCAGGTCATTTCCTTTGCCATCATGGGAAACCACCGAGGCGGGTGGGGACCACCAACCTGTTTCTGTGAATATTGATGGTTTTGTGGTTTCTGGACATATTGAGGCCTTGGCAGCCTGCACAGCAGTATCTCAGGTGAGAGGAAACAGAAGGGAGGTGAATTGCTACAGAAAATGGAATAATCATGGACTAATAATGTCTGAGTGATTATGGTAGTTGCACCCCACCTGTCTTACACTTTCAACATCAGCAGATCTGTCCACAGCTCCACTTTTCCAAGCAGTGGAACATGTCTCAGGCCTGAGACAGTCACCTGCCAGATTCTGTGAGGATCCTGCCCAAATCCTGCCGGAATTCAATGTCTGAGCTCTTTGCGCCCAGGAGGGCTTCAGAGAGGTTGAGATTCTCTGAAGGAGCTGTATTGCTAAAACTAGACTATGATTATAGAATCATAATTTCCTTTCTACTTTTACCTAAAATTATACATGGGTCCTACTGGGGGAGAAAGTGGGCTACAAAAGGCAGTCAAAAACACTTGCACGGTAACCAATCTTTTAAGGCACATATATTTTAAAAAGGTAATTCCTGCAAAAATACTAATTATTTGGAACATTTCACTGCAGAGCAGCTGGGGTTTGCTAGAATAACTTACAAGTCCAAAGGAAGCAACAGTGAATGGAGCTACCGGAACAGCATGGATGCTCCCTGCTCCAAATCTCAAAGCAGAGGACTGTTCCCAGCCACTCAGAACTCATTTCCTGGCTCATTTTGGAAGCGGCCAGCATTCCAGAACCTACAGGTGAATCACCCCTGATGACATTAGGGGGGTATGGGTGGGATTTGGCAGGAGGACAGAAGCTGGAGTCCAAAAGAGGCTCCAAAGAGGAATTAGCACCTTTACTAAACCAGGAAAACGGAAGGGAGGAAGCCAAGAAAATGAAGAGGAAAGGGACCTAGATGCCCTAAGGAATTCTTAGTGCGGCCCTGGGGTGCAGCCTCCCACCCACCTCTCCAGCTTCCTCTCCCACTACTGAGTTTTAAGCTCCAACGACTAGCCGATTTGTAATTCCATCCCACGCCAAGCTGCGCCTTGCTTCTCTGTGTTTGCTCAAGCTGTTGCCACCGCCTGGAATGCCTTCTTTCTCCCACATCTCTTAGCTGGCAGATTCCCACCTACCCCACAAGACCCAGCACAGGCGGTCCTTCCTCCAGGAAACTTTCCCACCCCCGAGCCCATGCTTTGTTTCTCTGCCCTATTACCCAAGCGCAGATCACTCACTAAATTATCCACTTTGGATTACAGTTGTCTGTGGATGGATGGGTCACATCCCACAGAAAGATGAGTGCTCAAGCAGACCCGAGTGTCCTCATCTTTGTATCCCAGTACCTGGCACATATTAGGCACTCAATATAAGCTGGGTGAATTAATGTTGATAGAGAAGGAATAATGTAGACAAAGACATGGTGGCAGGAACTATCAATACTTCTCCTGGATGAAATGCAGCAAGGTTAGAAGTCACAATTCTGGACCAGGGCGAGAGGGTCAGGCCTGGTGCACCTGCTGTGGCTGCTTTTCTAAACAAAAGCTACAAGGTCACCAAATAACAATAACAATATAATAAAAGCCCCTTTATCTTCCTACATCCTCAAGCAGATAGAGCTGGAAGGGATTTTTTTTTTTTTTTTTCTATTTTTGTGGTACGCGGGCCTCTCACTGCTGTGGCCTCTCCCGTTGCGGAGCACAGGCTCCGGATGCGCAGGCTCAGCGGCCATGGCTCACGGGCCCAGCTGCTCCGCGGCACGTGGGATCTTCCTGGACCGGGGCACGAACCCGCGTCCCCTGCATCGGCAGGCGGACTCTCAACCACTGCGCCACCAGGGAAGCCCTGGAAGGGATTTTTGTGTTGATCTCACTCAGGCTGTGTCATTCAGAAAGTGAGGAAGGGAGGGTCCAGGGAGGTTAAGGGAGTTGCCCTGGTTCCACGGGAAGTCAGTGATGTCAGGGAGGAAATATTCTCCTCTTCCTCTACCCATCTTAGTAGGTTCATTGGCTGTGGCCTTGTAAATTAGACTGACAAAAGATAGATTCACAAGAGGAAATGAGCAGCTTATTAACACATCACTCGAGAGAAACCTCAGTGATGAGTAACTCAAAGGGGTGGCTAGAACTGGGCTTATGTTGCATCTTAACCAAAGAATAATAAATTTACAGAGGCGTGACAAGACAGAGAAAAAAAGACTTTTTGAATTTCTAGGCATGGCAAATTTGGGGAAGGTAAATATATGTGGGAACTAATAGAAGATAAGGGCTAGTTAGTGAAATTTATCATGTCAGTTCCTCTGGTGCCATCTCTGGGATGATAAAGGTCTAGAGTCATCCCCCGTGATTAACTTCCATTCTTCCTAGTAGAGAAGGGAGGAGGACATCTCTACAGATTTATGTCCTGGTTTTAGGCAGTGGGAGGGCAGAGTTTTTCTTGTATCTGCTTCTTCTCAATTGCCTTGAGCTCAAACAATCTTTATGCCGAAGTAGCATATTTTGGGGTGGCATACTCTGCTACCCATCAGTGGCAACACTGGGACTAAATTGCAAGTCTCCTAATTCCCCAGTCCTGTAGGGTGGCCCCGCTTCATTGATTTCAGGGAGCGTGAATAGAGTAACTACTACCTGGGGACGAGAGACATCTATCCCATGAATGAGCACCAGAAGAAAGGAGTTGCCATTCAAAAGCAAACTCCTGTCAAGAGAGGTGGGAGTGATGACAGCCTAGGGAGTTGTCGCCTCTCTGGAATTGTGTGGGAAGGCGAATGACAGAGTAGGTCAGCACTGTCCAGTAGACATGTGACACAAGCCACAGGTATATTTTTAAATTTTCTGGTAGACACTTTTTAAAAAGTAAAAAGAAACAAGGGAGTTTATTCTTAATAACATTTTAAACTCAATATATCTAAAATATCATTTCAACATGTGATCAATATAAAAGAATTGATGAGCTATTTAACATGCTTTTTTTTCTCAGTAAGTCTTTAAAATCTGATGTGTATTTTACATGTAGGGCACAACCCATTTTGGACTAGCCGCTAGCACTAGCCGTGCTCAGTAGACACGTGGTGAGCGGCTGAAATATTGGACAGCGTAAAAATAGCGGTAGGCTATTCGCTGTCCTATCCAGTGATATCAGTACCACTGGCCTGATGTAGTGTCTGAAATCCCACTGTGAGCCACTCTTATGGATGGAAGCATTAGCTTCAGAAGGCCCCAGGTACCTGCAGCTGTGCCATCTGAGAGGGATAAAATATTGATCCAGGAGACTACACCATTAGTACCACCCACCTGGATCCATAAAATCTTGAAGGCAGAAGAAGGGCTGCTATGACTTTTTATTCCCTAGCCTCAGTTATCTAGGAAGGACAAATGAAATGCTTTCCTTTTAAATTCCCTAAGCCCAACTGGTTGCTTTGAAAGCTCCATGCTTCTGCTTCAGTAAAACATTTCCCCTGACCTCTTAAGGACCTTGATTAAGCAGTCTTGGACTTTTAGCCTGGACCTCTACAGAATTACAATGCCCCAAATCCCACCTTCCTTTCTGGACCCTTTTCCCCACTAACTCCCCAAATCTTATCCCATCCCCAGCCTCTGGGATCCCATTTCTCTAGAATTTTGCCAGTAAATCCCTTAAACTGGGGTCCAAGCCAGTATGAGCTGAGAAGGATAAAGTCGGGCTGGAGATTTCAGCTCAAGATGAAGACTAGAAAGCAGCTTCTTGAAAACACTCAGCTGGGGCTTTCCTGGTGGCGCAGTGGTTGAGAGTCTGCCTGCCGATGCAGGGGATGCGGGTTCGTGCCCCGGTCCGGGAAGATCCCACATGCCGCGGAGCGCCTGGGCCCGTGAGCCATGGCCGCTGAGCCTGCGCGTCCGGAGCCTGTGCTCCGCAACGGGAGAGGCCACAACAGTGAGAGGCCCGCGTATCGCAAAAAAAAAAAAAAATAATAATAAAAAAATGGCAGGGATCACGGGTTCGATCCCTGGTCTGGGAAGATCCCACATGCTGCGGAGCAACTAAGCCCGTGCGCCACAACTACTGAGCCTGTGCTCTAGAGCCCATAAGCCACAACTACTAAGCCCGAGCGTCCCAACTACTGAAGCCCGCGCACCTAGAGCCTGTGCTCCGCAACAAGAGAAGCCACCGCAATGAGAAGCCTGCGCACCGCAACAAGCCCGCGTGCAGCAACAAAGACCCAATGCAGCCAAAAATATATAAATAAATTTATTTTTTAAAAAAAGAAAATTAAACTTTCTCAGTAAATTTGGCAAATTTTATTATGTCAAATAAAAATGGAAAGAGAAAATGTATACTGTCTACTATATTCATAAAAGTAAAAATATTTAATACCAAAAGGTAAGAAAGCTATAATGGGGGTTGAGGAACAATATTTAAAAGGGTATAATCAAAGTGGTTGGCTCCTGTGAGGGTGGCTAATGAACGCAACCTGCCCGCCCTTTTGTTTTGGCTATGCCCACGCAGCATGCAGGATCTTAGCTCCCCTGGAAGCACAGAGTCCTAACGACTGGACTGCCAGGGAATTCCCTCACAAACATCCTTCTTTTTTAAAAAAAAAAAAAAAAACCTCCCTTTTTGACATACAATAATCTGCATCTGTTTAAAGTGTTCAAATTGATAAGTTTCATATGTATCCCCCTCTGAACCTATCACCAAGCCTGCCCAGAAAGCTCAGAAGGCTAAATTAATATTATCCCCAAACCTGCTGTCCCAGGCTTAATCAGTGGTGGAAGAAAGGTCTCAAAAGTGTTTGTCTCAATTGCCATTAAAGTTTAATAGTAAAAGACTGGTTATGATAACAGTGTTTTCTAGAAACTTCAGAAGGAAAGGAGAATGTTTTGTGGGTCATTTCTCTGGGGTGTGTGTGTTGCAGTTTTAAGTTATTAGTTTTAATATCAGTACTTTTTAATGGAAATAACTTGACCAAAAATCTGTCACAGAATTTTGAGGCCCATCAAAACAAAGTTTAATGAGAAAACAAAAACAAAAACAGAACAGGACATGCTATCCTAAAATATGACACCCTGGCACGTTGGATATTTTAAGCTGAAGGAGTTGAAGAAAATAGCGCAAGCACCCTTCTGCCCTGAAACAGATTATAAACACTCAGGTGAGGGTGCACTCCCTATACTGCAGTAAAGGAGCATCCTTATGCCCGAAGACAAAGCGTTGCTGAGAAGAATCCTAACACACAGGCCTCGCTAAGTTTCCCGCAGTTACTATACTTAGTTCATACCATGTGACCTATCATATTCCCCCCACAACTGTCCACTTTTCCTTCCCTTGAGCCCTCTCCTCCTTCCAAAGTCTAAGGGGTGAAGAGTGGACAGCATAAAAACACTTGGATGGAACTGTTTCTTCAGGTCTTCATTTCCTTAGGAAGGCTCGCATGTGACATAAAACTTACATTAAATAAATTTGTATGCTTTTCTCCTGTCTTTGTCAGTTAAAAGTTTAGACCCTGCCCGGGACCCTAAAACGGTTGAGGAAAACTCTTCCTCTCCTTCGCCATCCTCATAATCAAGATAATGAACATAGTCTTGTTTCCCTGTACCAGTAATAGACCCTCCACAAGACAGTGGTCATTTATTTTGGGGGGAACCACATAGAAGGTAGATGCTGAGAGACTTGAGTGGGGAAGAGAATCCAGAAATGGATTGGGCACAAGTCAGTTAAATGTAAATATTCATTCTTTAGTGAGTACCTACTGTTTACCAGGCCCTGAGCAAAATCTAGGGAGGATGCTGTACCCCTGCATATGCAAAACCCAGTCCCATGGCTCAGGACTCACCAGCAGGAGGCCAGCCCTTGAGCCCTCTCCTCCTTCCAAAGTCTAAGGGAGTCAGATGTGGGGTAACTGGGACCTTTTGGGTATCAGTGGTGCTGGAGGAAGAAAGCCTCTCCTGGAATCACCCTTTTTCCAATAAAAAGGCAGTTTTAATCTCAGAAACAAGACGGAGACGGTATGCTTATTCAGAAAAGCTGTCCACAGGGACAGCGTCCTCACTCCTGATTAAGAGTGTTCTAATGAAAATAGAGGCAGTGGTTACTGCACACATTATATCTCTAACAGATTCTCTTCGATTTCAAGACTAGCCCTCTGTTGCTCTGCCCCAGAGGCTAAGGTGCCGGCATGGACATGGATGTTTGGTAGAGTCAACCGTGCATGGGCAAGTCTGGGAAGAAGGGAAGAGGATGCCAGGGTTCTGTGGGGCAAGACAGAGAGCTCATTGGGTTTTCCTGAAAACAACGTTGGGGGGGGGGAGGGTGGGAGGGAGGGGGCAGAACGAGGGAATGATTTTTGTGTAGATAATCTTCCTTGTGGAAGCTGAGCAGTGCATGATATCTTGCTGGCTTGGTGTTACCTTCTTTTTGAGAGACAAAGTGAAGAGGAAAATGTTTGTTTCTCTTTCTTGAGCACCCAAGGTGTCTTTGGTGAGAAGGACTACTGGTCTCCAGCCCCCCTCCAGATAAACCTCAAATGAGGAGGGTTACCTGTGAGTGAAGATAATAGGGTGAGAACCCAGGGGTTGGGTGAATGGAGGTGGGAGGGGAGTGTTGGACATCTTGGGGGCCAGGGGTAGCTGTATAATAACTAGGCAAAGAGAGGAGGCGGGCAGTCCTGGAGGCTGGAATTACAGGGAATCCAAGTGTGTGTGTATATACTGGGTGTAGATACAGTCGTCCCTCTGTACTGGTGGGAGACTGGTTCCAGGACCCCCAAGGATACCAAAATCCTCAGATGCTCAAGTTCTTTATATAAAATGGTGTAGTATTTGCATATAACTTACGCATATCCTCCCATATTCTTTAAATCACCTCCAGATTACTTATAATACCGAGTACAATGTAAATGCTATGGAAATAGCTGCCAGTGAGTGGCAAATGTGAGTTTTGCCTTTTGGAACTTTCTGGAATTTTTTTTCCAAATATTTTGGTCTGTGGTTTGTTGAATCTGTGGATGTGGAACACTCAGATACAGAGGGCTGACTATATTTAACCGTAAACAGGTTCAAGAGGATGTCTGTGAAGGGATCCAGAATATATCAGTGAAGAGGTTTTTTTTCCCTCTGAACTCCCCTTATTTGCCTAAAAGCAGAGTCCCTCAAAAGAATTCAATTGTCATAAATCCCCTCCTCTGTAAGGTTTATGACCAGGGAAGATTGGTTCCTATCACCAGATATCACCGGGAGAAGAAATCACCTAAACACACACTGTCACAAAACTATCATATCTCCCATCTATTCTCTTGAGGGCCTATTTATCTTTCCTAAAAGTCATTTATTTTCCCATCAGTACCCTTTCTCCCCATACTCTTGCCTATTAAGATGGTACATAAGCCCCAAATTCTAACTGCCACTTTGAGTCACATTTTTCTGTGAACTCCCACATACATACATGAATAAACATGTCTTTTTTCTTCCTAATCTGTCGTTTGTTAGTTTAACTCACAGGCCCCTAAGGATTGAACCTAAGAGGGAGAGAGGAAAAATTTTCTCTCTTCTTCTTGCAAAACTATAGCACCCTGTCACAAATCAGGATACTGATGCTGATATGGTCAAGATGCACAACAATTCCATCACCATAAGAATCTCTCATCTTGCCCTTTTACACCTATTTCCCTCTCCTCTCTCTAACTCACTCACCCAGACCCCTACAATGTTCTTTTAATCAGCCTTACCATCTTACTTCTTCCCTCATTAATTAAAGAGTTGAATAAAATCTTTGGTACATGTCCATTTTATATTTGAATGTATCTTGTTTTTAATTCTTTAAATCTTATTTTGAGTCACTGGGAAGACTCGAAGTTTTGAAGCTGGGTCTTAAACACCTTTGGGGGGCTTCCCTGGTGGCGCAGTGGTTGAGAGTCCGCCTGCCAATGCAGAGGACATGGGTTTGTGCCCCGGTCTGGGAAGATCCCACATGCCGCGGAGCGGCTGGGCCCATGAGCCATGGCCGCTGAGCCTGCGCGTCCGGAGTCTGTGTTCCGCAACGGGAGAGGCCACAGCAGTGGGAGGCCCGTGTACCGCAAAAACAAAAACAAACACCTTTGGGATTATTTCCCCTCTTCAATGGCCCCCTTTCTTCCTAAGCAGACTCAAGTCTGCCCCATCGTGGACCTGCGAGCTCTAGTTCAACTTCTTCCAGGAACTCGACTTATCTGACCTTCCCAGCCCTAGTGGTCACAGCTCTTAGACTACAGTTCAGATGGCGCTCACCCCAGCCTGAACATCTGTCAACTCACCTCCCTACACAAACACGTTTGTAGCGTGAGATTCTCTTCTGTGACTTATCACAAACTGCCTTTTATTACAGTTCTTCAGGGAATAGGTACCTAGGGAGCTGGGCCTGAGTCCTGTCTTCTATCCCTGCTCCTCCCCAGCACCGAGGCCTTGCCTGGAGACGGCTTAACACAAAAGAGGCTCTGATAGTAGTATTTCTGGAGCAGGGAGGTGGAAAAACTGTGAGTTTCCCAATGCCCTCAAAATACACATCAGAGATGGCCAGCCTGGAGCAGGCACAGGACCTGATCCAGATTACCTGCCCTAGAGAGAGAATCTGCCTGTGGATAAAGGGCTCCCACTGCAGAAGGAAGAGTTCAAGGTGATCACCCAGCACATGCCTCTTCCTTGGAATTTTCCCCTTCACAGTCTATGGTTAAGTCAAAGTCACGTACAATGTGAGGTCACTGAGGGGCCGAGAAACCATGGGGAAGCTGAGAGCAGGAGGATGGTGCAGGCTCTTCCAGTCCCCGTGGCTCCCTGGGAGATGTCAGGGAAAGCTTTGGTTCTGTTGGGGCCCAGGGAAGGCCACCCCAAAATATGCCTCAGTGGCATATTGATTATTCTGCATTAAAGTTGTTTAAGAAACAGCCGATACAAGAAGAACAGGGACTTCCCTGGTGGCGCAGTGGTTAAGAATCCGCCTGCCAATGCAGGGAACCCGGGTTCGAGCCCTGGTCCGGGAAGATCCCACATGCCGCAGAGCAACTAAGCCTGTGCGCTACAACTACTGAGCCCACGTGCCACAACTACTGAAGCCCGTGCACCTAGAGCCTGTGCTCCGCAACAAAGAGAAGCCACTGCAATGAGAAGCCTGCGCACCGCAATGAGGAGTAGCCCCTGCTCGCCACAACTAGGGAAAGCCCATACACAGCAATGAAGACCCAACACAGCCAAAAAAAGAAGGAAAAACAAAAACCACTAACCCTCCTCTCTGTCTCCCTGGAAGTAGGAAATACCTCTCTCATATGAAAGGTGCAGTCCCTGCACCTGAAGGTAGAAGGACATATTGGGCCAAGAAGCCCTTGTGTGTCTGTTAGCATAACTGACGCTATCTGGGGCCTGGATGGCTCGTCCTGTCCTTTTGCTGACTCTGCTCAGGACTGTACAGTAAATCACTTATCTGTGCCAAGGGCTTTGTAGTTAATAGATATTGTTTAACGATCATTAGGACCATGTGGCCTCTATGCTCTTTTTGTCCCCAAACAATAATGAAGACCTTTGTTGATGTATTGCCAGTACCCATGAGGTTGGTTACCTATTCATAAATCTTGACTTAGGAATGCACGTCCTGTTTCCAAGCCTGTACCCCCATACCCTAACTTAACTATAAAATTGTCCCCATGGCCCCTCAGCAGTGCGGAGTGCTGCGAATGCTTCTGTACTGTCATCCACCCGACCCCACCCTCTAAGTTACCCTATAATAAATTGATCCACTGAGGATATGGAGCTCCCTGCCTCGTTTTTTCGGTCTCAAGATGCCTTCTTATTTCGGTGGGCACCTTTCATTTCCTCTGTCTTCCAACAACGTGGATAAACAAACCTTGTAACTTTAATTTACTACCCCAAGCCCCAACTGTTTAGATTCTTCACCAATTAAGCACCAAAACCTACATTTCTTTGTCCTGTCAACTCCTTACAAAGTTATTGTCTTTTTTGTCTAAAAAGTATAAAAGCTGCCTGCTTCGGCCACTTCTTAGGTCCTATTTCTATGAGACCTCTGTGCACATGAATTAAATTGTGTTTCTTTTTCTTCTGTTAATCTGTCTTGTGTTGATTTTATTATTAGTCCAGCCACAGGAACTCATGAGGGGCAGAGGGGGATATTTCCCCCTCCCTGACGGTTCCTACCTTCCCTGTTCCGGGCCCCATGAGGATTTCCTGGCTGCATGCTTTCTAGTCCCATGATGCCTGTGAGATTGACAGCTCTCTCCTTATAGGGAACCACCATGCACTTACCATTCGGAGTAGGCTTCTGTCTCCTAAAGAGTAAACATGTCTGATATGCCTCGCTCATCTAGAACACAGCTGTCTGGTGTCTATGAGAGTTTCCCTAACTGTCCCAAACTCACAGACCTAAGGTAACTAGATGGTTTGGGGTGGTGGGCATGGCAGATTCTGGTCCAGAATGATCATTCCGTGCCTGCTTGCAACCTTGACTGCTCCTGAATCGACTCCACCTGGAGTTCTGAGCAAGTTGGAGAGAGAATAATGGACAGAGGCAACACCCTGAAGAAGGTCAGGGAGGGAAAGAGAGGCTTCTTTGTGGGGATTGTTTAAAATTAATAGCAATTGTCAAGAAATACTGAACTCAGGGCTGTGGTAAACGGAGACTGTCCCTCATAGGTCCAATTTCAGTCTCTTTTGAAACAAACATGATGTGTTCTATGAGCATGAGGTGCAAATACAATGATACCTTTTTGATTTTCGAATTAGTCTTTCCAGCTCTCACTGGCCCTTATCAGTGGAAAGTCCATTATCTTCCTCTAGAGGCTTCTCTCTCTCAAATTATTACAAATGCTACTTGGGGTTTGCTGTTGAAGGCAGGCCTGCCCATACCAACAGAGAACTAAACTTGTCCACTGACTCAGGCCCACACCTCTGCTGGCCTTTGCAGGGGCCCACACCTGGCCTCCCGGGTCAGGCTCTCTCCATTACAGAATCTCCCTAACGGATCTTTTCATGGTTCCTGGAGTGCATCACTGCACTGGTGTGGCTGGGTCCAGAGGGCCTTCCAGCCTCAGTCTCTGTGGGTCCTGTTGACCCTCATGGAGACCTTGGGGTTCCTTGCAGTCTGTAGACTTTGGTCTATGGTCACATCAGACAGTAGGAGTTAGGGTACTACCACCTTCCCTACCAGAATGCCCTGGGGCTCCTTATGCAAATTATCTCCTATTTCTCTGCATACAAAAGGTGAGAGGAGCCAATCAAGAGTGCCTGAGAGGCCCAGAAGTTTCACATTTATATAACAAAGGGAGTCAATGGAGTGGCTTCACAGAACAGTTCCAAGGTGGTTTTGATGACCCTACACAGAGAAGAGGTTGTAATTTTTAAAAAATAATTTTTGTAAAATCATTAAAAAAATTTTTTTAAATAAATTTATTTATTTTTGGCTGCATTGGGTCTTCGTTGCTGCACACAGGCTTTCTCTAGTTGCGGGGAGCGGAGGCTACTCTGTGTTGTGGTGCGCGAGCTTCTCACTGCGGTGGCTTCTCTTGTTGCAGAGCACACGCTCTAGGAGCAAGGGGTTCCGTAGCATGTGGGATCTTCCCGACCAGGCCTCGAACCCGTGTTCCCTGCATTGGCAGGCAGATTCTTAACCACTGCACCACCAGGGAAGCCCTAAACATTCACATTTTAAAGGTTATCTGAGTTGCTTATAGCTTATAGCTGAGATCGTTTTATGTATAGTCATAAGTAATATGGAGAGATCCCATTAGATATCCACGTGTACTTTATCCAGTTTCCACCAATGGTAACACCTTGCCAAGCTCTGATACAATATCACACCCAGGATACTGATACTGGTACAGTCAAGAGGCAGAATAGTTCTATCCATCACCACAAGGATCTCACTTGTTGCCCTTCTATAGCCACGCCCACACTCATCCACACCCTGGTCTTCTGGCAGCCAATAATCTCTTCTCTGTCTATATAATTTTGTCATTTTGAATGTTATCTAAATTACAGTATATAGCTCTTAGGGATTGGCTTTTTTCAACCAGCATCATTCCCTGGAGATTCGTCCAAGCTGTTATGTGTATTAACAGTCTGTTCCTTTTTTTTTTTACGGTACACAGGCCTCGCACTGCTGCGGAGCACAGGCTCCGGCCGTGCAGGCCCAGCGGCCATGGCTCATGGGCCCAGTCGCTCCACGGCATGTGGGATTCTCCCGAACCGGGGCACGAACCCGCGTCCCCCGCATCGTCAGGCGGACTCTCAACCACTGCGCCACCAGGGAAGCTCCAGTCTGTTCCTTTTTATCACAAAGTATTAGTCCATTGTTGTGGATATATCAGTTTGTTTAAACATTCACATTTTTTTTTTTTTCTTTTGCGGTACGCGGGCCTCTCACTGTTGTGGTCTCTCCCGTTGCGGGGCACAGGCTCCGGACGCGCAGGCTCAGCGGCCATGGCTCACGGGCCCAGTCGCTCCGCGGCATGTGGGATCTTCCCAGACCGGGGCACGAACCCGTGTCTCCTGCATCGGCAGGCAGACTCTCAACCACTGCGCCACCAGGGAAGCCCTAAACATTCACATTTTAAAGGTTATCTGAGTTGCTTATAGCTTTTCGCTACTACAAATAAAGGTGCTATAAAAGTTTGTACAGGGGTTTCCTGTTAGATTATGTTATTTCTGTATTCAAAGTTCTGCTAAGTACTGACAGGGTTTAGAACATGCTACCCCAAAATACAGCATGTTGATATATGTATTGAAGATTTTAAGCTGAAGGAATTTGAGAAAATCGCAGATACAGGAAGTTCACTCTGACTTTGCCCCACTCTTCTCTCCTGAAGCAGGTCATAAGACCCTCCTGCGAGGTACCCTCCCTGTACCCAGAGGAAAGAGCAGCTTCATCTCCAAGACAGACGGACACCCAGAAGAATCCTAATGAACAAGCCCTGTTGAGTTTCCCCCAGTTACTACCCTGAGCTTATACCTGCTTTGTCCTGTGAGGGAGGAGCAGTAATTTTCCCTCTACCTTTCTAAGCTCTCGGCTGAGACCCTCTTATAACAAAAAGACAGATTAACAGGAGAAAGACAAAGTTAATTAGGTGTGTACGTAGGAGAGCCCCACAAAGATATGAGGCTCAAAGAAGTGACCAGAGCAGACAGCGTTTATACCTTTTAGACAGGAAACAATACATTTGTAAAGAATTGACCAAAGGGCTTGGATTGGAGGCAGTTAATGGTGAAGAAGAAACAAGGTTCAGTTATATAGCCTTCTAAGCCCTAAATTTCCTGACTCTGGTGATAAGGATGCCTCCCTTCCTGCTGGTACGGGGAGGGTACCTTTCACATGTACCTTTTGCTGTTCTCAGGGAAGAAGGGCGAAGGGGTGGGTGTCAGAGTGACCTTCTTGCTTCTGCTATTTCTCAAACTCCTTGAGGTTAAGATATGTAATATGCCAAGGTGCCGCATTTTGGGGGAGTGTGTCCTAAACCCCATCAGTCCCATGATGTTTCCTCACGACTTTGTACTCTTCACCAAACCCAGCATTAAAACACTCGGGCTTAACTGCTTCTTCAGTTTCTCATTTCCTTAAGAAGGCTCCTGAGTCATGCAGAACTTACATTAGATAAATGTGTATGCTTTTCTCAATCTGTCTTTTATTACAGGGGCTCCAGCCAAAATCTTCAAAGGATAGAGGAAAAACATATTTTTCCTCCCTGACAGTATAAAAAGGAACATCTCATTACCTTCCTGCCTTCCTCTCCGACGGCTTACAAGGCCCGCCCCGCCCCGCATCCCCCCACCCCCACCCCGTCTCCAGCTACACTGTGACCGGAGAAGCCTGTCCTGCCCCTGCACTGCTGCGCCTTCTGCCTGGAACTCTCCCAGCAGCTTCCCTTCCCTTAGGCCTCCCCTGACCGCTTAATGTAAAATAACTGCCCGCCTCCCTTTACTCTGACTCGTTTTCCTCGATCACACTTAATACCGTATGACACAGTATTTTACTTGCTCCTTTACAAAATGTCCTACGACTCTCACTAGAAAACAATCTCCAGTAAGGTAAGGTATTTATTTTTCATTGCTGTGTCCCTCAGCGGGATCAGAGCCTGGCACAGGACAGGTGCAGTAAACATGCCTGAACGAATGAATGAATGAGTGGAAGCACGTAGGGTGGACACACAGGCACACAGAGCCAGTGGGGCTGGGGTGCTGGGAGAGGTTTGCAGCCCCAGGGCCACGTAATACCCAGAACTGGTCCACTCCACGCCGGCGTTGGACCTGCATGCAGCCTTCCCATTCCCTTCCAAGGAGTTCCCTGGGGTCCCCCGTGTCATCTTCCTTTTTTAAAATATTTATTTATTTATCTATCTATCTATTTATTTATTTATTTTTGGCTGCATTGGGTCTTCGTTGCTGTGCCTGGGTTTCCTCTAGTTGTGGCGAGCGGGGGCTACTCTTCGTTGAGGCGTGCAGGCTTCTCATTTCAGTGGCTTCTCTTGTTGTGGAGCACAGGCTCTAGGTGCGTGGGCTTCAGCAGTTGTGGCACATGGGCTCAGTAGTTGTGGCTCTCAGGCTCTAGGGCACAGCCTCCGTAGTTGTGGCGCACGGGCTTTGTTGCTCCGCGGCATGTGGGATCTTCCCGGACTAGGGCTCGAACCTGTGTCCCCTGCATTGGCAGGCAGATTCTTAACCACTGCGCCACCAGGGAAGCCCCCCCACCCCACCTCCCGTGTCATCTTATGATCTCAGTCAGGGTACCCCAGGCCACAGAACTTTTTAAGGAAAACTTATCCTCAAAAAGAAAGGGGTCAGAATATTGATCCTTTGCTTCCCAAGAGGCTCCTGCAATGGTGTCCTTATAATTTGTTGTCCAAAGTGGCAAATGAGTCGGAAGGGGGCGCTGTAATGTATCATCAGCATACTGGGCACACGTGGAACGGTACAACCCAAACCCAGACATACAGCTACCCTCCCCAGACTCTCTATGCAAATATGCTCTCGCTCCATCCTCACCAGCAGTCAGATTTAGAGTTCTAAGCACAGGGCGGCACAAACTCTTGTCTTGCAAAACAAAAAAGACAAAAACCAAAACACACCGGCATACACCTTTCACCCAGAACAAAGGGCACCAACCACACTACATCTGCTTGAGCACAGGGCGCAGTGGGGGTCTGCAGGGGGTGACCGACAGAGGAGCACAGGGCAACTTTACAATGGCAGCCTTTCTAGCTAAAAGGATAAAAAAAAATTGAATGTCTTCACCAGATATAGCTAAATCAAATTGACCTCTGAAGCTAAACTATAAAATATTTATCAGAACAGAGTTATACAAAGTGTTATTGAGATCAAATAGCTCCCTGTTTCCCCCAAATGCCCTAATTGAAAGAATTAACGCATCAAAAGAAGGAATCCACAGGTCGGAAGGGCTGTGTAAAGAGTGAACTGCAAAAGCAATCACTGGCTGCATGTTTCCTGCAAGTGTGTCCCTGCAGCTGAGGTCCATAGACTTCCCTGAGCCTTATAAGAATCACCTGGGGGCTTCCCTGGTGGAGCAGTGGTTAAGAGTCCACCTGCCGATGAAGGGGACGCGGGTTCGTGCTGGGTCCGGGAGGATCCCACATGCCGCGGAGTGGCTGGGCCCGTGAGCCATGGCCGCTGACCCTGCGCGTCCGGAGCCTGTGCTCTGCAATGGGAGAGGCCACAACAGTGAGAGGCCCGCGTACCGCAAAAAAAAAACCCTGCCCTTTGGGTAAACTGAAGGTGTGAAGAGCATCGTGAGGAGTGTTGCAAATCAGTGCTAGGATTCTCCACATCGTGTCAGATTTAATTAGTCATAAAATTAGCTTCCTCAAGAAACCCAAGCTCCTCCCCCCAACCCTCCACTGCACATACACATACTTTTCCCACAATCAGCATCTCTGGGCGTACGAAGAACTTTGCTGGAATTTCTAGGAATGGGAAGCCGCAGATCAGGACTCACCCTGATGCACTGCAGATGGTTGGGGGACCCTAGGATACCTCCAAGTGAGGCCCTGAAACACCTGCTCGAAGAGCTGCCGTCCCAGAGGCATTTCTTGGACTTGGCGATGGTTCTCAAGCTGGGCCCTGAGCACGAGTCAGGGAGGGAATGGGGGTAGGGGGTGTTATGGGTTACTGACAGTATTTCAAAAAGCCCAAGCAAAAGCTTCAAAGTCTCTGAGACGAGGCTGTACTGCTACCTAAAGCCCCAGTTTCTTCATTTTCAGCTGGACTCATATCATCTGTGTAACTCTCTTGCTCATCTCATACTCACCAGAAGCTTGGAGAGGAGGCTAGACTGACTTCTGAGTAATCAAAATTTGATTATTAGAAAAGAATCAATTTGCCTTCTAGAGGCATCCTTGGTGGAAGAAAGGAACCACACTCATCACAGGAACCCACGGATCCTGGGTGGAGGGCAGTGCCTCTCGTTTCCGCCTCCTTCCTTCCTCCCTGTCTGCCTCCCACTGTCTCCACAGTGAACAGAACCAGCACCCAGGCATCCTTGACCAGGGTCCAAGGCACCTCGATCGACCTCGAGAGAAAAGCTGTCCCGCTCTTCCCGGTGCAATGCCGGCACAGCACTCTGATGGAGTCCACATGCAAATAAGAACACTTTTTTGTTTTGCATGTCTGGGTGCAGAAAATCCTCAGCATCTGGCCTCAGGAGCTGGGTGTCTGAGAAACAAAGATGTTCTCTGGGCTCTGGGATTGGGCGTTCTGGTGGTGGGTGGTCCTGCATCTCAGATAATTGACATCAGGGAGGCTTCTGGGAGGCAGGAACGAGAAGACAGGAGGCCCCTGCCGGGCAGCTCTGCCACATACTCAGCCTGGCTCAGCTCAGAGGGTCCCGTGCTTGGTGCCCGGCTCCTCTGGTGCAGAGTAACAGGGAGAGTCTGGGAGGTGGCCTGGAGAAGGACAGAGCTATTCTACCAGCGAGAGCCCAGCAGGCCAGGCCCGGGAGGATGCTGAGGGAGGAGATGGGCTTCCTGCCCTGGCCAGCTCACTCTGTCTGGTCTGGGAGCTGGACTTTGGGGATGAAAATAACGTATTTAGAGAACCAGATGGTTAGGAGTGAGGAAGGTTAGGACTGAGCTCGGCCTGGCTGGCTGGCTGTGTGGAGAGGTACGGTGGCATTTAATCACGTCTACGGGCACACAGAGGCTCAGCTTTCCAACAGTGAAGCCAGGCTTATTCCCTGTGAATAAGGGAAGGGGGTTTAAACTGCAATGTGATACATTTAAGTTAAACACAGGGGTAGCCTTTCTGCAGGGGCCATTTAACACAGTGCAGATTCTCCTCTGTAGTCTCACCCCCAAGCCAGGCTCACTTCTCATCCTGCCTCAGGCTAGAGTGCTCACCACCTTGGCCACTGATTCTCTAAATCCTACCCATCTGGAGGCTAAGTGTATGTACCCCTTCCTCCAAGAAGCTCTTGACAACAGGCACTGTTGGTTGTCTGTCATATCAGTTTAGATAAGGTTCTCTGAGAGCATCACCAACAATAAAATAAAGATGGTTGAAACCAACTAGAAATGTATTTTCCCCTCTCTCTCATTCAAGAAGTCAGTAGGTGGTGGTCTAGGGCTGACAGAGCACTCCATGGTGCCCGGGGCTCAGCGTCCTTTTAGTTCTGGAATCTACCATCTTGAAGGTAGAGCCTATAGTGGTTTTCATGTTCAAGGCAAAAGGCCGGAGGGAGAGGACATTAAGGGAAGAGTACGTGCCAGCTGTCCTTTAAAGAAGGCTCTGGAAGCTGCCCTCAACTCCTTTGTTCACATCTTATTGACCAAAACTTAGTCACCTGGCCTCTCCTAGCTGCAAGGGAGGCTGGGAAGTGCATTCTGGATAGCCATGTGCCCAGCCAAAATCAGGGATCTGTCACCTCAGAAGAAGGGGAAGAGGGATACTGGGGACAAAAATTCTAGCAGAGATATAATTTGTCTGGATGTGGTTCCTTCTCCTATAGGACTCAGGAAGGATGCCAGCTCTAGAGCCCCTTGGCTCTCCCATCTGAAGTACATCACCCCACTCCTCTTTCCAGATCTCTTATATCCAGACTCAGACCCTTCTCGTCATCTCTGCAGCCACCACCCTTCTCCAAACCCCCAGCAACTCTCTACTGCAAACACATGAAAAGATGCTCAACGTCATTAGTCATCCAGGAAAAATAATTAAAATCACGAGATACTACTATACACACACTCAAATGGCTAAAACTAAAGACTGATAACACCAAGTGTTGACAAGTGAACTCTCATACATTGCTGGTGGGAATGCAAAATGCACAGCCACTTTGGAAACTAGAAACATTATGCATATACTTATCAACTCTATTGTATCAATACTAACTTCTCCCCCTGCTTCTACCCTTAGAATAGTCCAGACTATTCTTAATACAGAGTAATCCCTTTAGAACCAACATGTGATCACATTTCTCCCCTGCGCCTAACCTTTCACTCGTGTCTGTTGAAGAGCAAAACGGCTGCTAAGACCCCCAGGTGATTTGCCCCTCCTCCTCACCTCTGTGACCTACCACCTCCCATGCTCCTCCCCCAGCAAACTTCCAGCCTCACTGGAACCGAACAGAGAACTGAAATGGAGGCTCAGAGAGGATTACCTATACTGCTGCCTAGAGTAACTCCTTTTAAAAAGGGCCCTTCCCGTCTCACAACCCCTGGCCAAGAAAGTGCCCACTTTCTAAACTTGCTGTTTCTCAGAAATTCCACACCTGCCCTTGGCTCAGATCCTTCCATTCCTCCGTCCCAGAACATCTTCCCCAGGTATCTTCAGGGCTTGCTCCCTCACCTCCCTTTGACCTTGACTCAAGCATCCCCTTTAAAATTACAACCCTCCCTTACCCTGCCCACTGCTTGATCTGCCCCCTAGCCCCCCACAATGACGCTCACTGCCTTCTAACTGACTCTATAGTTTACTTATGTCTCTCTTCCGTCCAGGATGCAGGAATTTTTATCTGTCCATTTACTGCTATTTCCCTGGGGCCTGACACATGGAGCGCACTGGAGGCCCAGACATTTGTTTTTCTTATATTTCTTCTTGTGTGTTCGCTCCCCCTTCTTCCCCAGGCCTGTGAGTTCCTCGAGGGCAGGGACCTTGTCTTGGCTTCCCTGGGCATCAAGATAGGCTTGAAGCATGCCGTGGGTACCCAGGAAGTGCTCAATTCAGGTTTTGTGGGAAGGTACGGCACGCCTTGTGATAGATGGACAGTTGCTCTTCGCTCTACGCCTTGGATACTTTAGCTGAGAAAGCCCCTGGATGCAGGACAGTGACATCAGTCATTTCAGAAGAAGAGGTTATTAAATGAAAGAGAAATTGAAAAGGAAAAGTCAATTGGGATCGGGAGACCACTGCTCTGTGACATCCATTTCTCCCTTAGCTGAAGTGGTTTTTGATTGGACTGGCCTCTCTCCGAGTTGGGGCAGAAGCTAATCAAAGGCCGTTTTTCTTTCTTTGCAAGGAGCAGTGTTAATCAGAATAGTGAGAGCTGGGCCTTCAGGCTCTGCATTTATATAAAAGTGGCCTTGGTGATGAATGTGCACCAATTATCCTTACCAGAGTCCTTTTCAGGAAGAAGGAGCTCAAGATTAGTGGTTAATGCGAATCCTGAATCCCAGGAACCCACCCTGAAGCCTGAGGAAATCATCCCAATACATCATTCTGATACTGTGCTATTTCCAGCTCAAGGTTGTCTGCAAATGGGGCCTGCGCTTTCAAAATGGAAAGAAAATTAGAGAGTGGGCTCTTTTTGGAAGGGGTGGTGATACTGTTTTTAAAAGTTGTTAACCCGATGAGGGAGCACAGTGGGATAGAAAGAAAAAATCTCATGTTCCAGTGCAGAATCCTGCCCCTTATGGGCTGTGTGACCCACGCAAGCCACGTGGCTTCTGTGAATCTCAATTTCCTTGTCTCTAAATGGTGGCAATGATTTCTGCCTACCTTCTGGGACAATGGTGTCAATCAAATTAGGCTGGAGACTTCCCTGATGGCACAGTGGTTTAGAATCCACCTGCCAATGCAGGGGACACGGGTTCGAGCCCTGGTCCGGGAAGATCTCACATGCCACAGAGCAGCTAAGCCCGTGCGCCATAACTACCGAGCCTGCACTCTAGAGCCTGCGAGCCACAACTACTGAATCCCGCGTGCCTAGAGCCCGTGCCCTGCAACAAGAGAAGCCACTGCAATGAGAAGCCCGCGCACCGCAATGGAGAGTAGCCCCCGCTCGCCACAACTAGAGAAAGCCCAGGCGCGGCAATCAAGACCCAATGCAACCAAAAAAAAAAAAAAAAAAAAATTAGATTGTACCTGGGAAAGTACACAGAGAAAGTAGAGTCTACAAATGTGGGGTATAGTATTATTTAGCAAAGCCATATATTGTGCCACTCCACACTCCAGGAGTCCCAGCCTGGTTGGGGAGAGGTCTCAGGACACAGAAAGGACAGTGTGAGCCCAAGCACGAATTGGGGTCACCCTGCCCAGGCTTTCTCTGCATTCTTGGGGGAGGGGCAGAGTTTACAATCGCGAGGCAGTGGCGGAGGTGGGTTAGCCTCTTACGATCCTGGAGGCTGAAAGTCCAAGATGATCCTTTTAGGGCTAAAATGAAGATGTCAGCAGGTTTGGTTCCTTCCGGAGGCTCAAGGGGAGAATCTGTTTCCTGGCATCTTCCAGCTTCTGGAAGCTACTTGTACTCCTTGGCTCATGACCCCTTCCTTGCATTACTCTGACCTCTTGGTTCTGTCATCACATCTCTTCCACCTCTTCCATCATCATATCCCCCTCTGCCTTCCTCTTACATGGACACTTGTGATTGTATTCAGAGCACACTCAGATAATCCAGGATAATCTCCCCATCTCAAAATCTTTAAATCACACCTGCAAAGTCCCTCTGCCATTTAAAGTAATACATTCACAGATTTCAGGAATGAGGACATCTTTGGATATCTTTGGGGGCCATTTATCCGCTGACCACAGATCCCCTTCCTAGAAACAACCCATTTCTGGCCCTTCAAAATCTCAACAACTAGTTTAGGGGTCAGTGTATGTACAGACTCCACTTTGCAGTTGTGGGGCTGGGAGATGCTAGGCAGCTTATTTGAATGGGCTGAACTATCAAACTGGAGGGAAAGCTTCCCTCCAAACCCTGAGAACTGGTTGGGAGGAATGGGTTGAGGCATGACCCAAAGAAGGGTGTATCCCAGCTGCTGATCCAGGTGCCAGGAGGTAACTTGCAAGGTCAGAGGTCACATCTCCTCCTGAAGTGTCTTCCCCACTCTCACCACTCACCCCTGCTCTATGGAGGACCTGTTTTGCTGTGTGACCTTGGACAAGTCACTAAACCTCACGAGTCTGTTGTCAATTCTGAAAAATGGAGCCTGGACCACATCACCTCTCAAGAGCCCTTTTAGCTCCAGGGCTTTAGGATCATCACACGTAGTCCAGTCCTGGGATTATGGCAGATGAGGAGAGGACCCTGCCACAGTGTGACAGACCCTGATCTCAAGAGCAGAAGCTACCAGTCTGGCTTGGGCTGGCTCTGATTTCAGAGCTGGAAGCAGACATCAGCCTTAGAAGTCGCAGGAATCAGGAAACCCAGACTCTAGACTCAGGTCCACTCCTGTTTTGTGATCTTGTGAAAGTTGCTTTTAACATCCTAGAGTGTCATTTTTTCCCCCAAGCATAAAATAGGAATAAAGAATATTTTTCTCACCTATCCCCTAGAAGACACTTCTAGGGGATAGGAAGTTGGAAAAAGCAAGCGTATCATGGTGTCAAAGACAAAAACTGGACCTGTAAGGAGATTAGCTTATCCAGGATATTGCAATAAGTTAGCGCCTCCCAGATGCGAAGATCAGAGTGTCTCAGTGGTTTGCCTTAGACTTTGATAGGGAGGCGTTACAAGTGAGGTGATTACAAGTTGTAACTATGAGTTAAAGGTGGGGTGATTTACAGTGAGATTTGTGTTTGTAATCAGTAGAAGTATCGATTAGCTGAACAGGTAATGCTTATCTGTGTCTAGCTAGTTTCAGGGGGGCAAACAGTTCTAATCTTAGCTGATTATTCTGAGATAAAGAGCTTGGAAGTTGGTGAGGGGCAAAAGGGAAAAGGTCTGTCTGTGTTTGACCTTTACCAGGGCTCTAAGGTAAGGGTAGAGTCCTTTGTGGGGCATTCAAGGCCCTTTACCATCTGGTCATGCTCTGTATTTCTAGGCTCACCTCCCCCCTCCTCTTCCCCACACACACACACATACTCCAGAGTCCCAACCCCAAACAATGACCATTCCCCACATCAGATGTGTTTTCTGTTCCTTTCTTTGCCTGGAATAATGACTCATTCTTTGAGACTCAGTTCAAGTGACCCCAGCTCTGAGAAGCCAGGCTGAGTTTGGGGATCCCTCCTCTGTGCTCCCAGGCAACTTGTTCTGTGCACCCACTAGACCACATTAAAGGATGTTTCTTGCCTATTGGTCTCCCCAGCCAGAGGCGAGCTCCTAGAAGGTGGGGCTGGATCTCACTGTGATTCCTGCAACCTCCATCAAGACTGATTTCCCATAGGTGTTCTTGACAGGGACAGGGTAAAGAGACAAAGTAGGTGATTAAATGGTTAATCCCACTAAGGGATTGTAAGTAGAGAGAAAAGTATGGGAGTCCCCTGGAAGTTAACGATCACTCAAGAAAGCGGGCTTGCTCAACAGCTAAACCAAGCGGGCTTGCTTAGCAACAAAACCGCCAATAGAAGCATGAGACATGCCCCAAAACAAAACAATGGTGGAATGAGACCCACATCCTGCCCAGTGAGGTCAGTAAGTTAATGATTCCTAGGACATGCTTCTCTGCATGCACTAAAAACAAAAATATAAGGAAAAGATAACATTATACTGAAACCTGAGATGATTTACCATATTTTAATATATGTTACCACCTTTTTGTTCATTTCCATAGTACCATGACAGGGCCATATAGGGTCAAAAACTCCCCCTCCCGATGTGTAGGAGGATTTAATGATGGAAGAGTAAAAGAACGAGGAGGAAGGTGGTCTTCTCCCCCTCCCCACGTTCCTTTGATTATGAAACTGTAGCCCACTAAGTTCTCAGGGTGGCACTCCCTTGCCTGCCCACTTGTATCTCTCACAAGCATCCTGTACTAATAAATCACGTCTTGCCTGTGGCTTTGCTTCTCGCGGAATACTTTCTGTGCTGAGACAAAAGAACCTGAGCTTTATTAAGTCCTGAGGTGAGTTCTGCAGTTTCCGACCAGGTGAGCGGTTTTAATTAAAAAGACAGTGGGTTTGGGTCCCATCCCCTGGGTTCAAGTCCCAGTCTGAGATGTGGCTGGGCTTGAGTTTCATCTGAGGAGAAGGGCGGTTTCGTTCTCGGTGGAAAGAAGCAATGAAAGGAGGGAGGGAAGGAGACACACAGACCCGAAGAACCTTCTGCCACACTGATGACAGCATGTGCCTCCACGTGCAGTGTCGCCTCATGCTTAAAAGCCAAGTAGACACCCCTTAGCCTGGCACTGAAACAGCTCCAGAAGGTAACCGTCACCCTCCCCTCCCCCTCCTCACCACCACAAACTGGCACCTTGGGCCACATTGCTCTTTCTCAGCCCTGAACACAAAGTGTTTGCCCACCGCTTTGCCTTTACTCCACAGTTCCCCACCTGCGCCCCCCCCACAATTGCCGTGTACGCAGGCTCCACCCACCTGCAACCTCCGGGATCAGCTGGCTTCTGCTCACCTTGACATCAGTCTCAACACTGAAGGAATCCTCAGTCTGGCATCCAATGTAACTGAAAGACAGTATAAATCTTTACTACAGTCATCTGATAAGATACCAAAGGCAGATTATAATAACAGCAGAGAGGATGGCTTGATGACACCGTCCACCGTGGCTCAGCCCTGCTCCTTCACACTCTCAACCAGCTTACTTCCTGCCCTTTCCAATATAAACCACATCCAGCCACTCTTCAAGTGTCCACTTCTTCTTTATTCCAATTTATACCATAAAAGCCCAGACACCTAGGTAGGAGGTGGAGCTAAGTCTGTCTTCCCTTAGGTATCATTTCCCCACCCTCTGGGAGGTCTGTCCCCTGTCCTCCAGTGCCCTGCTCCCCAGGAGAGGTACTCCACCCTGGCTGCACGCTGGGACCCCCCCGGGTTCTACTCCAGGGTCCCTAGTGGTTTGTCTGGGGTCTAGGCTGCTGATCTAGGCTGGGGTCTAGGCTGCACAGCCGATGCTGGAGAGGGTCCCTATTCTCCCTGTCTTGTGAGGATGTCTTTTGCTGCTGAGTGTCTGTCTGTCTGTCTTTCCTCACTAGACTGCACATACTTCCAGGCAGGTTTGATTTTCATTTACCTTTGAAACTGTTGGGGAGGAAGACAGTTTCCTCTACCCTTAGAAGTTCTGGCTAGTCTAAGAACTAACTTGATACGAGACAGATTAACAGGAGAAAAATCAAACAAAAGTTTAATAACACGTATACATGGGAGAGACCCAGGAAAACTAAGTAACTTGCTGAAACCCTCACCTCAAATACCATCTTCAGCTAAAGACAAAAGAGGATGTTGGGGGTAGTGATTTGAAACCTCAAAGGGGAAGAAGGCAACTGACATAAAGAGGAAAAGCAAGTGTTTGGTAAACAAATGTTTGCTGGGTCCTGCAGAGACAACAGGACACAGAGAGGAATTCTAACAGACAGATTTGCTGGGTTCCTCCCTGTCTACACACCTAGTTCATACCCTAGTCATCCATGGGGACAGCTCCCTTCCTGCAACAGGTGCATTCTTTAGACAGTTAGGGGGAAGGTCGAAGGTTCTTCCTGGGTCTTTTGGGCCTTGAAGTAAATCGATCCTCATGCCAAAGGGAAACATTTTGGGGTGGCAAATTTTGTTCCCCTACAAACACCATCCCCACCCCCAAAGCCCAGCACCTGGTTTGGTCTTACAGACCTTTGGTGCCAGAAGAGAACTTAGGGGTGACCAAAGGCAAAGCTCTCATTTTGCAGGGCTCAACTGAGGCATAGAAAAGTTCAGCGATGCGCTAGTGGTCACACAGGTGTCCTGGCTCCTGGAGCCCCAGGATTCATTCAGAGCCTCCTTCCCTAACCAACCCCCAGGGACCACATCCAGGCAGACCCCCTGGGGCACCGCAGCCTGCAGAACTCCAGTAGCCAGCGGATGGAGGAAATCCCTGCCCCATAGCCTGTGAAGACCATTTCTAGGCTAGGCTTGCAGGTTCTTCGATTTTTTCCACAGCTCGTGGAAGCCACAGCAACGCCCCAAGAGTCACAAAGGGCCTTTTTTCCAAGATCTATGTCTTCCACCAGCAGTGCCAGCCACAGACATCGCTCTTAGCATGGGCGCTAGGGACCCAGGGGCCCGGAAGGAAAGGAAGGGACCCAGGTGGTCTCGCCTGGACCAGCTGCTGGCCCCCTACCTGACGTGGCAGCTTAGTGAGGAGACTCTGCTGGGAGAGGGGAAGTGTGGGCCTCCCAACCAGGAGGGGACCCCTGAGAGGGCTGCAAGATCCAGGCCCTTGAGGGCAGAGGTATCATAAGTTGGGGGGGGATGGGAGGGACTCTATGAGGCTGGAGCCCAGATAGGCGGTGGCCAGGAAACCTTTTAGGGTGACCAAATAACCGTCATCTAGATTCCTAAGGCTGTCAACAAATCACTACAAACACAGCTTAAAACAACAGAAATATGCCTCACAGTTCTGAAAGCTGGAAGTCCAAACTCAAGGTGATGGTTGGGCCATGATCCCTCTGAATTCTCTAGGGGAGGAAGGCTCTAGAAGGGCTCTCTGGACTGCATCCCTAACGGGATGTTGATTGTGAGCAGTAAGCTACGATGTCAGGACAGATCTGCAGAGATTTTGATATAAAGATCCCAGTAGCCCCGATTCAGGTAAAGACCCCGCCCCCAGCATCCCTCTATAAATAAGATATGCATAGAGTAACCCAAACCCCAAGACTGTTGTGCAAATAGTCATAAACACTGGCCCTTCTGCTGCCCTACATCTGACCCACCCCTCTTAGGACTGAGGATCCCCCTCTGTAACTCTTTATGGGAGCGTCTGGCTTTCCACTGGAGAAGTTGAAAACGCCACCCACTTCCACCTCCAGGGTAGTCGGGGTGCAGGCTCTGCCCCAGGGTTCACTCATCAGGCATCCAGGGCAGAAGGGGGCGCTCATCCTGGAGTGACTTGAAAGGGCAGCACAGAGGTCACTCCCAGTGGGCCCATGACAGTGTCTGAGCTGGGCAACAGGGGTGACAATTTGTGCTAACAGGTCACCTCAGCCTCTGGTGGCCTGTGTCCAGCCTGGGTGACATCTAGTGTCTGAGGCCATGGGGGCCTCACCTCCTCTTTCCTGGTTCCCACCTGACTTCTGAGCTGCATACTTCAAATTGAAGGCAATTCTGTGAGCTCCCACCCAAAATATTCACTAGATTCTTTTTCTGCTTAAATCCGCTGTTACTAAGAATTTGGCTGAATCACACATTAACTGAGAAAGCATATGAGAAAGCACTTTGTAAAGTGTAAAGTACCAGGAAAATGTTAGCTGTCAGTATTCAAGGCCTCCAGGCAGAAAGTCCTCCCAGACACCCACCCCTCACCTGGCCATAGCAACTCCCACAGGACACTCCTCTACCCTTGGGGTCTGCGGGGCCAGACCCCCCAGATCCGCCTGTCTGTGGTCCACACTGCCCCGGCAGGCCAGGTAATTCAAAAACGGAAGACGTTCCCTGAACTTTATCCTTCTTTCCAGAGAGCCAAGGACATAAGATTGGAAAGAAATATACGAGCAGGAGGGGTGAAATGGGGTTCGCTCTATTTCACAGCCACTGTTATTAGTAATAAATAGGATGTGATTGCTGTTGGAGCAGCTCGCTGTGAGCCCTGGAACACATTTGCCTATCTCATCCTCAAAACTGGGAAAGAAGGAGTGACAGGGATTAAGGTACCCACTGTCCCAGAGAGGGTGAATGATTTGCCAAAGTCACACAGAGCAGAACTGGAGCCGGGACCAGGCCTGCAGTCTCCAGTCCACCCTGGGTCCATGGACCTCGACACAGACTGTGCCTCGAGGCGAAGCTTCAGCTCATGGCACATTTCCACCTGCAGAGCACTTGCCATCTTAAAATAAACCAGCCAGGCCCTCGGGAGGCTGTGCCATTCAGCCGCGGGCCTGCGAGTCCAGAAGGTTTGTGATGGAGGGAGGGGGAGCCTGGCAACTCCTAGCACTTTACCCTAGAGATTTATTCTCACCCGTGTAGGACACGAAACACATGCAAAGTTATTCACAGCAGCTGTTTGTAGCAGCAGGAAACATAGGCAACAGCCCCTGTGTCCATCAGTAGGGCACTGGGTAGTGCCCTGCAGTATTTCCACACAGTGGCTACTTCTGCCACTTAAAAAAATATGACTCTGTATGACTGCTATGGAGAGATCCCCAGAATGTAATGCAAGGTGAAAAGAGCAAGTTACAAAAGTGGGTGTTAGTAGCTACCACTTATGCAGTAAAGGGAAAAAGAAAATCTCTATTTATGCATCTCTGGAGAATACATGAGACTGAAATATCAGTGGTTTCTGGAGAGGTGAACCAGGTGGTTGGGAGACAGGAGCGGGAGGGAGAATCTTCACAGAATATCCTTTTGTTCCTTTGGAAGCTAAAACTAGGAGAATGCATTACCTATTAAAAAAAAAGTACACGTGATAGTTTTTTGTTGTTGCATGTGTTTTTTTAAAAAGGAAAAGAACTAAAAGGATGGATTTCAGATGGACAGTTTTCAGCCATCAGTTTCAATATCAGAGGGGGATATTTGGGGAACTGGAGGACAGGGCAGGTGTGCCTCTCCCGTTTGCACAGCTGAACAAGCATGGCTGCTGCCCTGTGCTGAGCAGGGTCACCAGGAAGACACCTTCTCGGAAAGCATTTCCCTGGGGGAATCACTACACCTGTTATGTCACCAAGAGGGCTACATCCTCTTTGGTTTAGGTGTTGCCTTGTCCCAAGCTCCATTTTCAAAATATACACCCCTTCGCTGTGGGATCAAGGGGCATCCGACACACTGTTCTAACAGTAGTTTATCAAACTTTTTCACCTGGACAGGAGGAGCCCAGGTGACTTGACAGTTTCTGCAGTGGGTTGAATAGTGGTTCCCCCCAAAAGATATGCCCACCTGGAGCCTCAGATCTTCTGAGGTGATCGTATTTCAAAAGAGGGTCTCTGCAGATGTAATTAAGGTAAAAATAGAAAGATGTGGTCATCCTGGATTAGGATGGGCCCTAAACCCAATGATAAGTGTCCTTATAAGAGACAGAGAGAGGACACAGAGAGACAGAGGGGGAAAGCCACGTGAGGAGAGTGACGCATCTACAAGCCAAGAAATGTCATGGCTTGCGGGAGCCACTGGAACTTAGAGGCAGGCACGGAAGCCTCTGGAAGGGACCAACCCTAACCACACCTTCATTTTGGACTTCTGACGTCCAGTACGGTGAGGGAGTAAATTTCTGTTGTTGTAAGCCACCCAATTTGTGGTATTTTGTTACGGCAGCCCTTGGAAATGAAGACAGCCTTAGAGCTTTGCTGAGGACGACGAGGGGGCTCAGGGCACCAAGGGTCCCTCAAGGACTTTGCAAATTAAGGGCTGGCCCTGCTGCTGTGTGACCCTGGGAAGGAAGAACAGGGTGGCCTGTTTGAAGACAAACGTCCAGGGAAGGCTGGGCCCCCTTCTGGTCTGGGGCACCTCTTTCCCAGTTCCCTGGGGCAGAAGCATTCCTTGCAGTGGGCGTTTTTCTCTAATGGGGAAGGTGTGCCTGCCTGTCGCTAGGAAACAGGGAGCCGGGCCTGTGGGCTCCCAGCCTGGAGCGCAGGCAGATGGTGACAAGATTAAATAGTGCCTTTCATTTCAACATAGGAAATGTTTTCAATTCTCCTCTCTTCATGTCTCTAAAAAAAGGCAAGTGGCGGAAACGTCCCGCTGGAAATTTATTAACAAAAGCCCAGGCAGCCCAAAAAAAGCAGACTTTTTTTTCCCCACATGTCTCTCCAACCAGCCTGCAGGCACCCTGTGAGGTTTCTGCCCTATCACCACGACCTGCCAGCCACCGCACTGAGCCTCATTCAATCCTCCCAGTCACTGGAGGAGATAGGTTCTATTGCTATCCCATTTAACAGATGAGAAGACTGAGGCCTACGGAATGAAAGTAACCAGGTGGTAATTTGTGAGGCTGGATACTTAATACACAATAGCTCTATCTTTCGTTATATGCCCCTTAGTGATGATGTTTGTGAAAGTACTTGGAAATGGCAATACAAATCTAGAAACTCATTATTACTAATACAACGAGGATCAGTAACTACAGGGCTGTGTGTACAATAAGCACAGCAAAGAGGAAACAGCTTTGTTTTCTCCACAAATTGCTTTGGGGGCAAGGAGCTAAGTGGACCAGGAGAGATTAGACATGGAGGTTAAGACACTTCAGGTCAGAGTCTGCTGGCTGGGTCAGCGTCTCCTCTGATCTGACCACTTTGGTTACAGCTTCTGGCTCCAGAAGACCCAGTCTCTCACGTTGCTCAGCCAGTAGCAGTGGCTGTGCTCCCCTGGCACAGTCTCCTCGCTACTGTGTGCTTGTAGTGCGGCAGAGGAAAAGGGGAAGATTGCAGGTTCCCCAGGACCCATGGAGTCAAGTGCTCAGGCTACAGATGGGTAACTGGGAGAACAGTGGGGCACAAAGAGAGGAGAAGAGAGATGTGTTGGGTTTTAGATCCATCAGGCTGGAAAGGATAGAGGGATGGCTTGCTGGACAGACATGGCCCCAAATAGTCCCTATTCTTTTCCCAACCTTACCTCCCTCTGACCGAAAATAAACACTGCTCACCATGCGAACTGTTCCTACAATCGTAATCCCTTCAGTGTCTACAACCTCTCTCCTATCAAAGTAGTTTCATATCCATCATATCACATGATGCTCATCTCAGCCCTGGCAGATGGGTGGAGCAAGTGCTAACACCCCCCCCCCAGCCCCATTGTGTACAAGGAGAAATTGAGGTCCAGACCCATCTCCTTACCTCATCCTCCATTTCCTGGGCTTTCTGGGTAGCATTGATTCTTTCTTTGTAATAATACTTAAAATTCTGCCTCCTTTTTTTCTCCTAATGCCAATAACTTAATTCAGGTTCTCACCGGGCCAAGGCTGTGTCTGCTTTAGTCTCTCCCCAGACCAAGCTGTCCTACATGCTGACCTTCAGTGATGCTTCCTAAAGCTCTGGGTCAGCATAGTCAGTCATCACAGCACTCCACAGTGTTCCCTATTTACAACCATACAAAGGCTCTTTAATTCAATGTCACCCAGCTACTTTGTCTTATTACCTCTACTTCACTACACACACACTTTGCTCCAGCCAGACCACTCTCTAACAATGATGCCCGTTCCCTGCCTCAGTGCCTTTGCTCGTGCTGTGCTCCCACCCGGCCTGCCTTCCCTCCATTCATGGAGGGCTCTCCAGTGGCTAGTCATTCTCACGATACAGAGTGAATCAACCTCTTTCATCAAACCAAATCTAATTATCACAGAGATTGTTCCCTTCTCTGAACTCACACTTATATGCAGGGGACCACACTTCAGCACTTGGTAGCTGGCCTCTCCAATGGCCCCCAGTGATCCTCAACTCCTGTGCAGTCTTCCCCTTCCATGAGTAGAGCTGACCTGTGTAGCCAATAGGATGTGGCAGAAATGACAGTGTTCTGGCTTGTGCTCTCTTAGATCACCTGCTCTGGAGGAATTCAACCACCATGTCAAGGTCAGGAGGATGCTTAAGCAGCCCTGTGAAAAGGTTCATGTGGTGATGAGCTGAGGTTACTAGGCAACAACCAGTACTAATGGCAGGCATGTGAGTGAGCCACCTTGGAAGTGGATCTTCCTGTCCCAGTCAAGCCTTCAGATGACTGTGGCCTTGGCCGACATGTTGACTGAAACCTCATGAGAGACCCAGAGCCAGAACCACCCAAGTGAACTGCTTCCAAATACCTGACCTACTGAAACAGTGTGAGATTATAAATGTTTATTGTTTTAAGTTGCTAAGTTTTGGGGTAACTTGTTATTCAGTAACTGATAACGAATATAAATGTCTTGTTCGTGAAATATCTTCTCAAATCTATTAAAATGCAGGGACTGTGGCTTGTTCCTCCTCCTTGCATTTCCCATGACTCTTTGCCACAAAGATGGACACTTTGGAACAAGCACAGCATGAGGATGTACTTGTTCATTCATTCACTCATTCAACAAATATTTATTGAGTACCAATGTGCTAGGTACTGTGTGTACCAAAAGGGGCAAAATAGATCAGCTTTCCACCTAGAGGAGCTTAGGACTCAGTCATTAAATAATCACAAGAAAATATGTAATTACTATGAACATGCTATGAATACAAAGGAAAGGTAAAATGGACAGGGGGACCACATTTACACTGAGGGTGGGGAGTAGTCAAGGAAGGCTTCTCTGTGGAAGTGATGTTTAAGTAGAAGCCTAAAGGATGAATAGCAATCACTCAGGCCACAGGAAAGGAAGCAGGGAAAGGCATTCCAGGTGTATGAGTGTCCTCGGAGCCGAAAGACTTTGGTGGGAAGCAGAGACAGCCAGGGGGACATCGGCACGCGACAAGGCTGATGAGGAAGCCTGGGGCCAGCCATCGGGAGTTCTATGAATCATGTTAGGTAGCTTGGATTTTATTCTAAGTGCACTGGGCAGTCACCGGAGGGCCTACAAGCAGGGGATCCACATCATTGGGAGGAAGTTATGAGGATAATGTTTTGGAGATGGTTAAGAGTAGTGTAATGACGGGACTTCCCTGGTGGCGCAGTGGTTAAGAATCCGCCTGCCAATGCAGGGGACACAGCTTCGATCCCTGGTCAGGGAAGAGCCCACATGCTGCAGAGAAACTAAGCCCGTGAGCCACAACTACTGAGCCTGCGTGCTGCAACTAATGAAGCCCGTGCACCCGTGCTCCGCAACAAGAGAAGCTACAGCAATAAGAAGCCCACGCACTGCAGCGAAGTGTAGCCCCCGCTCTCCGCGACTAGAGAAAGCCCGCACACAGCAACGAAGACCCAATGCAGCCAAAAATCAATCAATCAAAAAATAAAATTAAAAAAAAAAGAATAATGACAATGGTCAGTGGCTCCCGCCATCACCCTGGAGGGAGAGGACAGTGGCTTGGGGTGGGACAGTGGCAGAGGGAATGAAGAGAAGCGGACAGTTGCAAGAGATATTTTGAAAGTAGAACGGATAGGAACTGGAGGTGGATGGAAGAAGGGGAAAGGCAGGTGTTAAGACTTACAGGTTGAGTGGTTAATATCCCTCAGCTGACATTCCACAGAGGCTGCCTTGGCTGGAGCCCTTTCCTACCTGGAATAAAATGGGACACCTTCCTCTGGCACATGATCTCATTTTCACTTCCCAGCAGCTCTTGCCAGGCCCAAGTAGCTCTGTTAGATATGCCCAGCAGCTGTGCCAGATCTGTGTGCCCCACAAGGCGGATAACAATATCCAGTTTTGTTCATTGTTGTATGGCCAGGGCCTAGTCCAGTGTCTGGTACAGAACAGGTGCTCAATTAATATTGGATGAATGAATGTACACTGAATAAATGAGTACATGTCGGTCCTCCTCCCACCTTTCCCTTTGATCCAGCCCCAAAGAGCTCCTGCTAGGGCCTGAGCTCTGAGCCCTGAGCCTTGCAGGCTGGCTTGGGGCAAGTGGGAGAACTCAGGAGCCAGAAGGGGCACAAGTCCCAGTCTATTGGTCTTACCTGAAGTCCCTTCCAGTCCTAGACCTCTTCCCTGGGTCCTGGCTCTGGCCCCCCAGTTGTCTGCCATGAACCTCAGAGAGTCCTGGCGCATATCCTGAGACCTGCTTCTCACCAGCTCTGCTCAGCTCTTTGTCAAACAGGAAGCAGGCCTTATCGAGCTCTGGTTCTTATAGTTTACCATATATCAGAATCACCTGGGAGCTGGTTCAAAGTACAGCTTCCTGGGGCCCTTGCTCAGATAATCTGATCCAATAGGTCCTGAGGCCCAGGAAACTGCAATTTTAACAAGTGCCCCAAATGTTGCAGGTGGTTCCTGGATGACACCATGAGAAACTCGCTGTAGAGTGTTGGCGCCTGGGTGATGCCCAGATCAAACTGGGCCAAGCTAAGCAACCTCAGAAACATGGCAACAGGTGGGCTGGGGATCCAGCTTTGCCCAAATGTCAGGGTCCTCTTGGTCATTAGAGGACACACCTGGGCCAGGCCCTGGGCCCGCTGACCTTAGGGGACCTCCCACATCATAGCAAACATTAAAAGGCACCCATACCCCATTCTAAATATCTCTTTGCTCTAGAAAATTTGAAAGGACTTTTATACTTTTCAGCTTTTTAAAATCAATTATCCTTATTGTTCTTATTATCAAATATAAATACATTATACAATAATATAGCTACTTATTTATTAGCCATTTATATGACAGTAGTGTTGAACTGTAGGTAACCATTGACATTTTCTGGGCGTTTAATTAACATTTACTGATTTCAAATTAGAAACTTCTGTGTCTTGGAACCAATGCATTTTAAACTCAGGTTTCAAATATTTTCTAGGGGCCCTTAAAAAGCCAGCAGGCCTGGGACTTCCCTGGTGGCTCAGTGGCTAAGAATCCACCTGCCAATGCAGGGGACACGGGTTCGAGTCCTGGTCCTCGAAGATCCCACATGCCGTGGAGTAACTAAGCCCGTGCTCCGCAACAAGACAAGCCACTGCAATGAGAAGCCCACGCACCGCAACAAAGAGTAGTCCCCACTCGCTGCAACTAGAGAAAGCCCGTGTGCAGCAACAAAGACCCAACGCAGCCAAAAAAAAAAAAAAAAAAAAAGCCAGCAGGTCCAGGGCATGGTGCCCATAAAGAGGTACTGCGCCACCTAAGTCAGCTTTTCTGAAGCCATTCGGGGCTGGGCGGGAGGCCTGGGTTAACACAGGCATGGGGAGCCTCTGTGTTGCCACACAAGCCCCGGGATCCATCCTGACGCTGCTGGGCTCAGCGTGGCAGATGTCCATCTGCCACCTGGGCACTAAATATAGCCCATACACAGAGCCCTCTCTGCCTGGGACCTGCAGAGTAGGCTTAATTGGCTGGAATTGCCACAGAGAGAAGCTCTGTTAAAAGGAGTTGAAAAAAGGCTTTGCCCCACAATTCTGGGATGCGGAGGTTCATAATTAGACAATGGATTTTTTCCTGCCAGCAACACAGTATTGCTAGATTTAGTCACTGATAAATCCTTCAGCTTGATGATCTCAGGTGTTGAGGTCAGGCCTGTGTAGGTGTCAGGGGCATACTTGCTTTCCGTGGTGACCCGACAAAGTAGGACGTTTCCCCCTGAGTGTTCTGATCCTTAGTGCTATGGACCCAGTGAGTGTGTCCCCCTAAAATTCATATGCTGAAGCCCTAATCCTCAGGCTTTCTTTGAAGGTGGGACCTCTGAGGAAGTGCTTAAGGTTAATGAGGACAGGGACTTCCCTGGTGGTCCAGTGGTTAAGACTCAGCATTTCCACTGCAGGGGGCGTGGGTTCGAACCCTGGTCGGGGAACTAAGATCTAGCATACCAAGCGCAGTGAGGCCAAAAAAAAAAGGTTAAATGAGGACATAAGTGTGGAGCCTGATTCAGTAGGATTATTGTCCTTATCAGAAGGGACACCAGAGCGCTCCCTCTCTGCGCTCACAGGAAGGGGTCATGTGAGCACACCACGGCGAGATGGTGGCAGCATACAAGCACAGAGAAGGGGCCTCAGAATGAAACCTACCTTGCTGGCACCTTGAACTTGGACTCCTCAGCCCCCAGAACCGTAAGAAATAAATTTCTGTTGTTTGAGCCGCTCAGTCTGTGGTGTCCTGTTACGGCAGCCTGAGCTAACCAGCACCTCCCAGCCCAACCCCAGGCCCACCCAGCCAGAGCCTGTATTGTAGCAGGATGCCCAGGTGATTCAAAAACACAACTTAGACCAAGGTGTTGGTCCCCCGGGGCTAGCAGTGATTTACTCCTGAGTATGAATTAGGGATCCTAGGTGGAAACTGCCCAATACCTTAGGGTGGGAAAAGAGAACCCTTCAAAACTAAACGTAGCTGCCGGCCTGTCAGATTTGCCCAAGGCAGTCTTATAAAACTCCATTCATGGGTGGTCCGATCTGGGGCTCTGAACTCAGCTAGCCTGGAGGTGCAACGCGGAAGTCTTTAAATAGCCTTCAACTCATCCAGGGACACAATTTTTCCCAAAGGAGAGGTAGTGGTATTTAGAATGCATATCTTGTCTTGTTGAAGAAATGATAACAGATTTAGACTTTTTTGCCCTTTCACCTCCACATGGCCTGGGTGACTGTTGGCTTGACAGGAACTTAATCTATGTACAGACTCTAGTCAACTGCTAACGGCTGCCTGGAATGCTTTGTTGAAAAGGACTTTAAGGCCTCCTCTGGGATCCATGAAAAATAGAACCTTGATGAATTGGCAGTGTCTGCCAAGAACATGGGGTGGGAGTGACTACCCAGTATGTGTTGACTCCACTCTAATACAAACGGTCCTTACAACCAATGCATAAAATAATTAACCAAGTTATTAGATCTGGTTCTGTTTGTGCTATTATCATTTATTTGTCATACATTTGTATAAATAAGATTTCCTAACTTTACTCATAAAGAAAAAATGAGAATACTTAGAAAAAAAGTTGGACAAGAAGAGGAAGTGGGGGAATTAGTCCTACTAGATAAGTACCATAATTCATTGATTCTGCTCTCTGTTTGTTGTTGTTTTTACAATTTAACATCTCTGAAATTGAGGTGTCTCATTGAGGTACAGTCAGGAGGTAACTGTCATCACCTGTCCATACACAAAAACACTGGCCAAGATTGTCAGCGACTTGGAAGAAAATCCTGGAGACAGTAGTGGGGTATTCTTTTAAGAAATGCTGCATCATCAAAGTGGGACTCTTGGAGGCACAGAGGACAATACTGGTTGGAAAAACAAGGACATCAATGGTCAGAATCAAAATATGAATGTGAAGACCTTTTAGAACCACTTTAGTCAGTTTATTTCGCTCATACAAATTTTCTTTCTTATATATGTCCAAGTGTGATATATGATAAACTTCTGTGTCCATGTAAGTCTAAAAGTGCTCTTTCCATAAGTATAAATTAAAGTTTTAAGTGGTAAGAAAGCATTGTGTTATGGTTTGACAGCAGTACGTAAATTAGTGGTGGACTTTACAATCAATGGCATCTTGGATTAAATGAAAAATAGGTATTATAAAGCAACAATAAATAAAATGTGCTACTAGAGCATAACAGATTCATTCATTCATTCTTTTAGTCAACAAGTATCTATGGAGTACTTAGTATATGCCCCTTCTAGATGCAAAAGAGTGTCAGAAAAGAAAATAATAAGTTTCTGCCCTCACGGGGGCTTTCGTGTTGTCAAGAGTAGATAGACAATAAATGGACGCACAAACAAGTATATAATATTTCAAGGTTGGTAAGTACAGGGTAAGAGAATAGAAAGTCAGGGTACAGGGTAGGATTTCTGTTTTATATAAAGATGTCAGGGAAGACCTTCCAAGAAGGTGGCATTTGAGTACAGACATGGAGGAGGTGAAGGAGAGAGCCTCAGGTGTAGCTGGAGAAAGAGCATTGTAAGTAGAGGAAACAGCATGCGGTAAGGCCCTGAGGCAGGAGTCCTCTTGGTTTAGTCAAGGAACAGAAGGGGGACCAGCGTGGCTGGAGTTCAGCAAGCAGGTGGGTGCACAGAAGAGAATAAAGTTCTGAGAGGTAGCTGGGGGCCAGATTAGGTGGATCTCGGAGACTTCTGTGGGACTTTGGGAGCCACTGGAAAGTTATGAGCAGAGAACAGGATATGACTACATTTTAAAAGGATCACTCTGGCTGCTGAAGGGAGAATAGTCTTGGAGAGCAGGGTGGAATCAGGGCTGTCATAGAAAGATTGGTGAGGAAGCCGTTGCCATAACTCAGGTGAGGGATGATGGGCAGTGCTGGAGGTGGTGGGAGCTGATTGGATTCTGGAGCTGACAAGTCTTGATAGAGTGGATGTAGAGAAGAGAGAAGTCAAGACTTGAAGATTTTTGACTTGAGTTATAGAAAAAATGGAGCTGCTGTTTCTTGAGTGGGAAACGTGGGAGAAGAAGGTTCTGGGAAAGATAAGGACCTTGAATTCAGAAATGTTAAGTTTGAAATTCAGATGAAGCCTCCAAGTGGAGACTGAGGAGACAGCTGGCTACATGGGTCTGGAGTTTAGAGGAGAGATCTGGGCCAGAGAAATAAAGCCATATACCATCAATGCACAGCTGATACTTAAAGCTGTGAAGCTAGATGAGATCTGTTTGGCAGAGAGAAGGGAAAATGTACTAGGATAGCACAGGATGGGTGCCATGAAACAGAGGAGGGGAGAGAAGGAAGAGCCAGAAAAGCAGGCAGAGGAGGGGCCAGAGACACAGGTGAGAAACAAGAGAGGGCTCTCTCCAGCCGTGTCTCCAGAGAGTGCTTGCTGCAGACCCATGGGCCAGAACAGAAACGCCACACATAGACACCAGCACTTGGAGAAATTCAGTGTACAGTAAAGGCAGCATTTCAAACCAGTGGGGGAAAAGGAATTATTCAATAAATGAAGTTGGGGAAAAAAATGAAGTTGGATCAGGATAAGTTTCAAATGTGTCTAATATAGAAATGTACAAATAACTAAAAGTTAAAAACATACTAGAAGAAACCACAGGGAAAGATTTTTGAATAATCCTTTGTTGGTGTAAGACAAAACCAAAAAAGCTCTAAAAACGACTCATAAATGTGCCTACATAATAATAAAAACTATACGAAAACCATCTTTAAAAAGTCAAGTGACAAGTTGGAAAAAATATTTACTACTCATTTAGGGCTAATTTCCATCATTGTAGAGGTCCTAAATAAAAATTAATAACAATAATAAAAGAACAGTAACCAATAAAAACATGCGTAAAGATTGTGCACCAACCACCCAAGGAAAGGACAATACAGCTGGCTTCTGAGTCTCTCTGAAAGATGTTCAGACTCACTCACGATAACAGAAATGCAAATTAAAACTACATAAGAGGGGGTTTCCCTGGTGGCGCAGTGGTTGGAAGTCTGCCTGCCCATGCAGGGGACACGGGTTTGTGCCCCAGTCCGGGAGGATCCCACATGCCGTAGAGCGGCTGGGCCCGTGAGCCATGGCCGCTAAGCCTGCGCGTCCGGAGCCTGTGCTCTGCAACGGGAGAGGCCACAGCAGTGAGAGGCCCGCGTACCGCAAAACAAACAAACAAAAAAAACAAAAAAAAACTACATAAGAGGGACTTCCCTGGTGGCGCAATGGTTAAGAATCTGCCTACCGATGCAGGGGACACAGGGTAGAGCCCTGGTCTGGAAAGATCCCACATGCCGTGGAGCAACTAAGCCTGTGTGCCACAACTACTGAGCCTGCGCTCTAGAGCTCACGAGCCACAACTACTGAGCCCACATGCCACAACAACTGAAGCCTGCACGCCTAGAGCCCATGCTCCGCAACAAGAGAAGCCACCCCAATGAGAAGCCCACGCACCGCAATGAAGAGTAGCCCCTGTTCGCTGCAACTAGAGAAAGCCTGTTCGCAGCAATGAGGACGCAGTGTAGCCAAAAATAAATAAATAAATGTATTAAAAAAAAAAAACTACATAAGAGAACAGTTTTCATCAAATGAATTATTAAAAAAAAAAACAACAAAGTTTGATAAAACACTGACTTAGGGACACCATTCCCTGTGGTGGGAGTGTCTATAATCGGTAAGGCCAACGTGGAGCAGGATACAGGCGATATTCATTACAATTAGGAATGCATAGGCTCTTTTTAAAAAAATATTTACTTTATTTTATTTTATTATTTATTTTCTTTCTTTCTTTCTTTTTTTTGGCTGCATAGGGTCTTAGTTGTGGCACGTGGGATCTTCATTGCGGCATGCAGGATCTTTCACGGTGGTACTCTTCGTTATGGCGTGCCGACTTCTCTCCAGTTGTGGCGCACTGGCTTTCGAGTGCACGGGCTCAGTACTTGTGGTGTGGGCTTAGTTGTCCCGCGGTATGTGGGATCTTAGTTCCCCAACCAGGGATTGAACCTGCGTCCCCTGCATTGGAAGGGGGATTCTTAACCACTGGACCACCAGGGAAGTCCCTGTTTTGTTTTAATTTTTTTCTTTTTCTTTTCTTTTTTTTTTTTTTTTTTTATGATCCCCAGCATGTGGGATCATAGTTCCCTGACCAGAGGTTGAACCCGCAACCCCTGCATTGGGAGCACAGAGTCTTAATAAACTGGACTGCCAAGGAAGTTCCTGGACATTGTTTTGAGAAGTAGATTATCCTACCTTGTTTGTGAGGAAAACCGAGGCTTACCAGAAACTTGACCGAGCATCATTGACCCCTCTTAGGGTCCCCAACTGCCTCCCACTGATTTCCTCTTCTGGCCATGCACCCCATTCTCAGGGGGCCCCAGCAGCCTTGTCTGTACCATGTGACTGTCCTCTGGCCCTAGATGATTGATTGACCAGGAATGTGATACTGAAACCAAAGTGGGTCAAACAGAATCTTGAGAGACATGAGACTTGAAATTAAAGAATGAGAGACACAAAGATAAGGAATCACTGAGGTCGAGACAGGTTAGTAGCTGCACTCTGGAGATAGGCCACTGACTTCTACACAGCTGAGTTGTGGTTGTCAGCCCTGCCATGTGATCCTTCCAACAAATTCCCCTTTTGGCTTAAGCTAGCCACAATCCATTTCTATTGCTGCAACAAAAAGAGCCTTAATTAATAAGCAAGAATCAGAGGTGGGATTTGAATTTTAGCCTCCAAAGTCCTGCTCTTTTCTACAATATGACACCACGATTCCTGGGAACCATTTAGTCACACTAACAAATATACATATCCACCACTCTCTATTCTACAAAGGCTTTTAGGGGGATCATTCCAGGCCTAAATTACGCTGGCCATTCCCCTGGAAAGACCATATGGAGAGCGCAAACCCCTGGGATGATATAGAGAGGCCCAGACATCCCAGTGTGCCCGCTGAGATGTTCCTGCCAAGGCGCCAGACATGTGAATGAAACCATGTTGAATGTTTCAGCCCCAGCTGCTGTGTGACCGTGGCCTCTTTAAAACAAAAAAACAGTCTTTTCCCACTTAGTCTTATTCTGAATTAACATATGTGAACAACCTAGAGTGTGTCATCTGTATTTTTCTCCACTTACACGTAATCATATACAAGCATATATAAATGCATATATATGTATATATGCACACACATTGGCACATAAATGTGTTATGACTTTACCAAAAAAACAAACAAAAAAAGACGAGATTGCATCATGCAAAAAAAAAAAAAGAGAGAGAGAGAGAGAGAGAAAGAGAGAGAGAGCCCCAAGCAAGACCAGCACAGGGATCACCCCACTAAGCCTGAGACACCTCACCACACAGTGAGAAATAAGAAGACGGTTATTTCAAGCTACTAGGTTTGAGGATGATTTGTTACGCAGCGATGGATAACTAAAATAGATGGCTTCTTTGGAAAGGTGGTGTGTAAGATGAGAACTGAAAGATTGAGGGGAGTGGAGCGGGAGACCCTGGGGGAAGGCCAGCCAAAGCAGAGGGATCAGGAAAGAGCCTGGTGCATTTGAGGAGCTATAAGAGGTCCGCGTGGTTCAAGTGCCTGGTGATGGAGAGGGTAGTACCAGATGAGGTGAACGGGGAGGTGGGGCCTGATCATGCAGGGCCCTGCAGGTCTTAGAAGGAGCCTGGGCTTTATTCTAACTGCCTCGGATGCCACAGAAGTGTTTTTAGCTGGGGGACGACATGATCTGATGTGGAGTTTTCAGATGTCTCCCTGGGTGTTGTGTGGGAGGGTGGATTGATTAGAGGCAGGCGATGGGAAAGCAGGAAAGACCAGTTGGAACGCCTGTAGCAGTCCCTATGAGAGGCAGTGGAGGCCTGACTGAGGGTGGTAGGAATGAAGGTGGGAGAAGTAGAGGAGCTCAGTGCACATTTTGGAGGGAGAATAAACAGAACTCGGTGATGGATTGGATGTGGCGTATGAATGAGAAGGAAGTGCCAAAAATGACTCCCAGATCCCTGACTTGACAACTAGGCGGAGGCTGGTGCCATTTACCGAGATGGGGAAAACTGTGGGAGGACGAGATTTGGGTTAGGGGTGCCGATCAAGAGTTCGCTTTTGCACACTTTACGTTGGAAATGTCAGGGAGATATCAAGTGGAGATGTGTGTCAGCTGTTGAATATATAAGTTTACATTTTCGAAAAGTGATCTGGGCCAGGGATATACTTTGGGGAGTCATCAGCCTACGGATGACATTTAAAGCTCTAAGAAGAAGTGAGATTTCCTAGAGAGGGAGGGGGAGAGAGAGAAAAGCTCCAAGGGACAGGAAACCCCAGCAAAGAGCCTGACTGACAACTTGGGACTTCCCTTTGGAGTGCAGGAAGCAAGATCAAGATGTTTCTGCCTTGTAGCTGCTTGGATATTTGAAGACAAGGTGGTGTCCCCGAGGACCCTCCTCTAGATGACATCCTCCAAGTTCCCTGTGTCCTTCCTGGGAAGGCATGCATGTAAGTCCTCCTCTCAAAGTTCCTTCAACTGGGTGTAAATGTCCAGGTGAGACTGAGCAGCCCAGAGGGGAAAGAGACTAGCCGATCAATGTGAGAGACACTAAACAAAGAGGGACTAGGGGACAGCTGAGGACAGATGGGTCACTCAGGGCTGTTGCTGAGGGATTTTCCATTGATTTTCCCATCTGTGGGAAAGGGCTGGAGATTCAGAGAAAGCCCCGTAAACAACGGAGTGAGCTCAGGCACTCTGTTACTGCCTGACAGCCTCAGTGGCAGAGAACTAGCTTGTTTCCCTGGGCAAAAAATAAATAGTGGAAAACTTCTAACAAGACCATCAGCGGGCTGCTTGCCTGCTTGATAGCGAGACCTCAAGATGCATTGTTTGGGAAAAGCCAAAACCTATAAACACAGAGCAGAAAAGTTCTCCATCTTTTCCTCATTTACTCCACAAACTTTTTCACTGCTGAGATGCCAAGGCCCAAGTAAATACACAAGCAGAGCAATTGTTCCAAGTCCTGGCTCGAACAGGGGGCCTGTATTCTCCACCAGTGCCGCTCAGATTCACCATGTGAGTTTTCTGCTGTGGTTATGACAACTTATAGATAAGGAACAATAAACATGCGTGTGCACACATGTGTACACACATGCACGCGTGCACGCACGCACACACACACACAAACACACACCATACCACACACACTCCAGACTCCTGGATGTGGTGTTTGGAAACCTGTGCTCAGCATAACTTTGGCAAGAAAGTGTTCTTCATTCCTCACTTCCTTTCCTTTCTTCACAGCTACCCCATGCGGATGGAGTCTTTGCAGGGACAGAGACTTGGTCTAATAACACTGCAAAGACTCCCCCGGAAAGGCCATCAGTGTTATTGAGACCAGGGTTGATCTGTCTTTTAGACACTCCAATCTGAAGACGGAGGGAGACCAGAGAAAGACCAGACCATATGATGATCCTAGTGTTTTAAAGAAAGGCTTGGCCTTTCCTTGGTCTCAAGGGAGGGAGTATGAGGACAGTGTTTCTAGAGCGGCGCTTCTCAAAGTGTGGTTCCACCACCCAGCAGCCAGATCACCTGGAAGCTTGTTAGCAATGCAAATTCTTGGCACCACCCCAGACCTCCTGAATCCGAGCCTCTGGGGGCGGGGCCTGGCGATGGGTTTAACAAGCCCCACTGGGATTCTGGAGCATACTCATGCTAGAGAAACTGCTCTAGCGGTGTGACTTTCTTACCAGTAATGAGCTATATCTTCATGCTCTGTTAGGTGTTATGTACATATAATTTTATGTTTGGGAAGCAAGGGGGAAACCTTATTTTTATAACACAAACTACAGGATATTTTGGAGGGACAAGAAGAGGGGACACAATGGCACATTAGAATCCCAGAGGTAGTTTTATGTTCACCAAAGTGGGGCAGGGCTAAGGTCATGAAACCCTAATTTAGAGAAAAGAAAGAAGGTCTCTCCAAGGCAGGCCCTGAAGGCTCAGTTCCTGGGGGTCCAACGCAGTAGGGCCTGTGAGAGAAGGCCCAGAACTCCTTCCTGCCTCACAGGCAGGGCCTGGAACAGGATTTTCTTAAGGTCTGTTAGTTACCCAGCAGACCTTATGGGCGAGTAGTATGCGTGTGCATACTCACCTGTGTGTGTGCACCTGTGTGTGTGCATGGGGGACAGGCAGGGGGAGAAACAAGAGGGCGCGGGAAACATCGGTCATCCCACTACCACCAGCAGCTCCCACCATCCAGCTTTCAGCCCCTGGGGTGGTGTGGTCTGCAATGTACCAGAGACCCCAGAATACAAAGGGGGTTGATTTCTAGTTTCCAGGGACTCCAAGGATGGTTCCTGAGCTACTTCCTCACTGGCAGTGGTTCCCAGATTCAGTACCCACGCCCCCTCCCTGCAGAGATCCTGATTCCATTGGCTTGGTGCAGGGCCAAGAAATCTGCATTTTAAACAAGCCCCTCCCACCAAGTAATTCTAATACGGGAGTTTGGCAGGCTGTACCTAGGATAGTAACAGACATTTTTACTGGGGGAGATGGTAATGCTTAGGGGAAGGGAGGGGTGACATTGAGGAACCAGGAATAATATCCTCGGACGTGGGCGTGTCTGACGGGTTTCGTCATCCACTCAGTTACTAACTAGCAGTGAGACAGAAGGACAGCCTAGTGAGAACTGTCACCGCCAGACACAGAGTGGTGTTCATTTGGGCAGTACACGTCAGGTCGTTAGTTGATCCTGGGAATGCCTGGGGGTTGCCTTGCCAGCCTGTATCAGAGGCATGCTACCTGCTCTTTCTAGAATGGAGGCCTCACAAGGCCAGGGCAGCCAGGTCTCTGGGTTGAGAAAGAAGCTTGGGGGAGTCAACAGTGGCAATGAAACCTCTGAAGGTCCACCAAAAGGTCAAAGAAGCATGTATGCAACATCGATGGAATGGACAGGTCCATGTAAAGGGGATTTGATCAATTTTGTCAAGCATCTCTCCCAGACGCCTGCAGTGCTCTCCAAGAGAGCGTTCCGTGATGACGGAAATGTTCTGTATCTGTGCTGTGCAATGAGGTAGCCACTAGCTACATGTGGCTATGGAGAACTTGAAATGTGGCTAGTGCAACAGGAACTTATTTTTAAACTTTGATTTATGTAAATGTAGGTTTAAATAACTTCACATGGCTATGACTGCCATATTGCATAGCGAGAATCTCCAGTCAACCCTAGCGAAAATCTCAAATTATCAATTATCATCTCAAAGCTGGGATGGAGGCAGCTCACCAAGGGGTCCACCCTCAGTGAAACGGTGGCCTTTTCCTATCCCAGGGGAGATCTGGGTGTTCAGTACACCAGAAGCTGTGGATGTGAAGCATCCTGTCTCCCTCCAGCTCTCCTCTGCTCTGAGAAGGAGGGTGGTCTCTGCTCTGAGATGTCTCCGTGTTAGTTCACAGTAGCTGCACCTGTCACAGGGCTGTCAGCCTTGCCTGGTTCAAGGTCAAGGGGTCCATCTGTGGCTGGAATACGAGCTCTGCTCTGGAGCTGTGGAAGGAACGTGCAGGGGCAAACTGGGGGAAGGGATCTCGCGTCCCTTGTTTGGAGCAAGCCTCTCAATTGCTCCCTCACATGCTCTCCATTTCCCACTTAAAAGATAAAAAGGAAGACCGGACATAAAATAAAATAAAACTCATCTAGATGATGACATTTTTAAAAGGCAAGTACATAGACACTGTAAACATCCAGTTGTGAAAAAAAAGATGAACTTTCAGCTCGCCTAACAAGGCCGCCCTAGTGGTCCAGCAGGATCCCTGGGAATAAAAGTCCCTCACCCGGGCAGAATATTGGCCTTCAGCTACTTCAGATTCAGCCCTTCTCTGCCGAGGTTGCCAAAAGACTCCCAACTTCAGCTCCCACCCAGGCTGCCCCCAGCAAGGCTAAAGCCTGTGACACTGGCCCTAAGCTCTAGACCCACCTGAGGCCAGGCATAGAGCAGGGGGTAGGCACAGACCTAAGTGAGGGAGAGGGGGCTGGGCTGGGAGGGGGTGAGGTTGTGACCTAGGAGGCCGCAGAACACAGAGTGGAGATAAACAGGGGCACTAACTCTAGTACTCAGCACCAGGAAGATGGGGAAGGGCAGGAGGAGACTCTGATTCTGGCCTCCGGCTCCTTGACAGTGGGTCCCAGAGGGAAGTGTCTGTCCTCAGCTGGAGCGGTCCTGGCCCTTCTTGCAGGACATGGTGTCTGGAAATGCCAGCCAGCAACGAGCAGCTTTTCAGGTGCTACCTTTCCAGGGTGAGGGCCTGGATGTTCTTCTCAGAACATTAGAAAAGACCACCTCTCTGGCCAGAAGACCTCCTGTATGGGCTAAGGGTCACACAGGGGAAGGGAATGAGAGCAGACTGAAACCTTGGGGAAAAGCAGGCTTCTGTGAAGACAGTAACACAAGTCATTCCTCCCTCCCATCTTCACAAACCAGCCCCCACCGTCGCAAAGAGAGAATAGTCCCAAGGGGCAGCTCCAAAGGTACGAATGCTCTGTTTATGACCAGAACAATGACTGGGTGGCTCTAGCTCTTACGGTCAGAAGTAGAGCTTCTGATGGTTTAAGGATAAAAAGCGGCAGAAGAACTGTGAACAGAGGCCAGTCAGTCACGTAGCTTTGCAAAGGCTGCTGCTGAGGGATGACAAAGATCTCAAGCCCAAGGCTACGGCAAGAGGCCAAGCCTGGCATCTGGAATCACCAGCACCTGCCTCCCCCCTCCTCATCCTAGAGAGGCCGGGTGCTGGCAGGTCAGTGTCTCAGGGTGTGACTCATATCTCCCTGCGTGGGAGGCTGGCAGCCACCCTCAACCGACAGCCCGCCCTTGCAGGCCTGTTGGAGACAAGACTGCTCACCGCTTTTATTTATTCCCTGTTCCTCAACCGCCTCTCCTCACCCCAACCCGTGACTAATGTGCTCCCACCGCCCCAGGGCATGCTGGGAGGGCATCACCACCGCTGCAATTATCTGGATCATTCAATCCCAAAAAAGCCTCCCCACTCCCCAGCATCAGTTTTGTTTTGAAACTGTGATTGTTTTGAACCCCAGTGATTCAGATGAGTGGTCTACACAGTGAGAATGAATCTTCAGTCACTGGTTTCCTCTGGTTGTGAAAGTTAGCTCCGACGGGCCAGGAATTCCTGCAAGTTACCCATTTCACCATGGGGAGTAACTCAGGACCCCAGAATTGGTATAACGATTATTTTCAGCTGTAGACAGTTGAGATTCAACAGATGCAGAAAGAAGCCTTCTCAGAGCTTCCCCTATCTGACTAAAAGCAGAAATTTTGAGAAATCAGGACCGCCATGAATTCCCTCTTTGGGATGGGTCTGCTTCTAAGAGAGAGACCAAGAGCAAATATACCATAATTTGCCAATCTATTAACTCTCTCTGGGGGAGTTCTGGCCCTGAAGAAGAGGCAAAGTCCACTCGTACCTGTACAGACAAACATTATCACAGATTCTCTCATCTCCCATTTATTCTCCTAAAAAGCCCATTTGTCTTTCCTAAAGAAACCCATTTGTTCTCCCCACGAGAGCCTTTTCTCTCCCTTCCATTCTTCTACTAAATTAGGTATATAAACCCCCAATTCTAACCACCCTTTTGAGTTACTCAACACTGAGCACTTCCACATGTATGCAACATGCACATAAATAAAACATTTTCTTCCTGTTAATGTCTGTTGTCATTTTAATTAACGGGCTCTGGAAACTGAACCTATAAGGGTAGAGGAAAAGTTTTTCCTTCACTACATCAACATCCTCTCCTACCTCAGAAACATGGTTATTTTACAGCTAATGGGATTTTAGAAATGAGTTCATCCAGTGATACACGGAAGAAGCATCAGCATCTTTTAAAACTCAGACGGGTCCAGGCTGCAGAGATATCCACCAGGAAGACTAGTACTAGATGTAAGTGCCCACTCACATGCCTCACTTCCTCTCCTGCACACAGAAGGGCCTAACTCTCTGGACAGACATTCAAGGCTCTCTGAGTCTGTCCAACACCCTCCAGACCTGCCACCTATGTCCCTGAGCTCTCCTTTCAGCTTTTTGGTCAGACCATTACTCCAGCCTGACATGCCCTCACCACTCCTCATGTCTCCTCCTCTTGGAAGCATCTCCATTTCCCACCCCGGTTCCCAGCCTAGTTTACAGTGAGCCCTTCCTCCACAAAACGTTCTCTGCCTGCGCCCAGGGCCGGTCGCGCCTGCCCGAGAGCTCGCACAGCACTGTGACATTGACTTCGGGATTTAACAGGCTGTGATTTGTCTATTTATTTTGGAATCTCCAGGAGGGCAGGGGCTCTTGCCCACGGAGGGTGCTGAATAAATGTGAGGCTGTGAGTTGACACTGCAACAGCTTCTCCCCGTGGACCACCCTCAGGGGAAACACACTGCACCTTCGGATGTTTGCTTTGGGAACTTTCCCACCTGAGCTTCTGTACAGATTAAACTGACATTTTCCATTTGTGTAAACATTCACAACAAGACAGAAAGGCCAGCCTGCTCTCCAAACAGACCAGAGAGGAACAGGGACTGGGTAAGTGCTGGGGGTCAGGGGAGGGGACTGTCCTGCACCCGGGATGACCAAGAGTATGTAGGAAGCATATAAGAGGTAGTAAAAAAGGACTACTGGTGTCAGCCAACAGAACAGGAAACATCAAAGTTGTGATTTAAAAAATAACTCAGGGATCCAGTTCGGAGCCCAGCTTCTTCCTTCTGCCAGTTTCATCTGTAAGGACACGGTTGGCTGGAGACAGGTGGGGTTGCCAAGTATGGACACCGGGAGGGCGGACATTGGCCTGCCGGCCCCTGCCATCTCCTGCACACTAGAAGGGGCACTGCCAGCCCAGCGAGGCTGCCCAGCTGGGAAGGCAGTCCTTGCCATCTGCCCACTCCCTAGGGGCACACGTACCTCCTTGCTGGTGGAGGGTTCAGCCCACCAGTCCTGCCGAGGTCTCTCCCACCAGGAGAGTAGGTGACCGGGATCTGTAGCAGCTGCTGGCAACTCAGGGGTATGGGACAGGCAGCTCCCTGCAGGGACCTACAATCCAAAGTAAAGCAGCCATGACCAGGAGTTCAGGGCAGCCCCAGGTGAACAATGGGGAGCAGCTGCGTGTTCACAACTACCTGTCTTCCACTCTCCTCACTGCTACAGTCAGCACAACTTACCTCTCTTTAAAACCCTGCCCTTTGCCTCAGTGCAGGTCCCTCTCCTTCTCCCCTGCTCCATCTCCCTGCCTCCCCTGACATGCTTGTTTCCCCCTCACCCCTTGCACTGAATTTCTTTCAGTCCCCTATACAATCATTTCTGGGGCTCAGTGACTTTGTCCTTATTATTCCCTCTATCAGCAGTACCCTTTCCCCTGATGTCTGGCAAACTCCTATGCATGCCTCAAGACCCAGCTTAAATGTTACTTCTTTGGTGAAGCACTTCCCGACTCCACTATGCACCGTCTTGTCACTATTATGGTACTTATTGCATTGTTTGGTAACTATTTACATCTGTCTTGTTCCCTCTCACATCTAAATAATGAGGTCCTTGAAGCTAGGGGTTATTTCTTTAAATCCACTATGTACCACAATGTCTAGTACATAGAGGTTGTCAAGAAATACTTGTTGAATGAATGAACAAATGTAAATTCTGCTTTCATCCTTCTATTCCCTGCTTCATGACCTTCAACGGTGCCCTCTTATCTGGAGACTAAATTCCTAGCGATTGAACTCACACACTTTCCATACACATCATGAAGTAATTACTCCCATGTTTGGCATTGTAGAGAAATACAAAAATGCAAAAGTGTCTCCACCCTGACTTCCAAGGAGTAAGACAAGAGCCCAGATGAAACAATGAGGAAGGCAGTGGATGCCACTGGGACATTCCAGACGAAGTGAGCATTGCATCCAGCAGAGACGGATCAAAGACGGTCTCCTGAGGCATCAGGACACATGTGAGTCGGCCCCAAAGGGTAGGTAGATTTGACTTTATTTTTAAAATATTTATTTATTTTTGTCACACCGGGTCTTAGTTGCGGCATGCAGACTCTTAGTTGCGGCATGCAGACTCTTAGTTGCGGCATGCATGCAGGATCTAGTTCCCTGACCAGGGATCAAACCCGGGCCCCCTGCATTGGGAGCACGAAGTCTTACCCACTGGACAACCAAGGAAGTCCCGGGTAGGTAGAGTTTAACAGTTAGACATGGGCTGGGGGGCATGAGGGCCTGGGAAAAGGGCATTCCTGGTCCCAAAGGCAAAAGTATTCAGGATACATTCGGGGGCTGTCTGGCTAAAGCAAAGGCCACATGGAGGGAACAGGGCTTGTCCAGGGCATGGCTCTCATCAGCCCATCACGTGGGCTCCAGAAGGACTCATTCAGTGCTGGCTGCCCTCGGGGCTTCTGAGGAGGCATCTGGGGGACAGGTATTATCAGCACTCCAGCTGTCGTAGCCCAAGCAGGGGGCGAGGGAAAGGAGCAAGGTGGGAATGTTTTAAGAGTTTCCTCACCTCTCCAATGTTTCCTAAATTCCATACCCAGTAGGAGCTTGGACCAAAGGGGCATCTCAATCCACCAGCCTCCAGCAAGGTAACCCACAGAACCTCTCCCACCCTCTCTCTCCTCAGTAGATGGGGACCTGTGGATCTCTCAACCACAAGACACAGCTGGTAGCAAAGGAGACCCAGAGGCAGAATGGCCCCCCAGGCAGAGTGCAGCATGAACAAAGGCTTGGAGGGCGGCAGCATGGAGCTAAGATATTTCTTAGGCACCGTCTACTCGAAACGTAGCATGTGAAACACGGTGGGAAATAACCAAGGATAGAGGACACAGACCTCTAGTAATTAATCACATACAGGAGAGAGCACCCACAGAGTCAGGCCAAGCCAGGGAGTGGTGAGTATCAGGTGAAGACAGGAAGCAACCAGTCTCAACATTTCAGGGAGACCATATAAATTACTGTCCAGACCAGGCAAGGAAAAGGGGGAGCTATTAATAAATATGCTACAACATAGACATGAGCAGGGACCATCCCAGGCCAACCATGACGGTGGTCATCCTACCCATTTGATTCTTAGGATTCCAAAATTTCCATCTCCAGACCTGTCCTTGGTCCTGAGCTCAAGACCTATAGTCAGTTGCCTGCTGGGCAGTTCCAGCTGGATATCCCACAGGCTACTCAACCACAATGTACCCAAACTGAAGTCAGCAGTTCCCCTCCTCCCCTACCCCTTACCACTGGCTTTTCCCCCTTCTGCGCTCCCCACCTAGAGAGACAGTACTGGTCTCTACTCACATGTTCCAAACCAGACCCTGGAGTTGTCCTGGATTGCTCCCTGCCTCACCAAACCCAGGCAGTCACCTCAAGAGCTATTGGTTCTCCCTCTGCCTGTACCTCTCAAGTCCACATTCATCACGGCAGCAGAGAGATCTTTTCTTTCTTTTTTTTTAATATTTGGCCACACTGCACAGCATGAGGGATCTTAATTTCCTGACCAGGGATTGAACCTGTGCACCTGCGGTGGAAGCACAGAGTCTTAACCACTGGACCACCAGAGAAGTTCCCAGAGAGATCTTTAAAATACACAAAACCTCAGTGGCTCCCCTTACACTTTTTTTTTTTTTTTTTTTTGCGGTACGCGGGCCTTTCACTGTTGGGGCCTCTCCCGTTGCGGAGCACAGGCTCCAGATGCGCAGGCTCAGCGGCCATGGCTCACGGGCCCAGCCGCTCCGCGGCATGTGGGATCCTCCCGGACCGGGGCACGAACCCGCGGCCCCTGCATCGGCAGGCGGACTCTCAACCACTGCGCCACCAGGGAAGCCCTCCCCTTACACTTTGATACTTTTGGGTGGTAGCTGAGACCTTTCGGGTCCTCCCCCACCAGTGCTCATGTGTTCAGCTTCACCTCCACTTGCCATCCCACTCCCTGTCGGTCAGCTCTGTAGAAGCTCCACGCTGCCGCCCTCCAAGCCTTTGTTCATGCTGCTCTCTGCCTGGGGGGCCACTCTGCCTCTGGTTCTCCTCTGCCACCAGCTGCACTTCAGGTAGCACCTACTGCACAAGCCACCTTGCTCATTGAGGACTGACCTTCCTGCTACTGCAGCCATTCATTCATTCACAGAAAACAGTGTCAGATGTTGGGGCATTAGAAATGCATATAACGACATACAGAGATAAAGCAAATGTGGCGAAAATGCAATCAATCAATCCATCTAGGTGAAGGACTTGGGGTGCTGACTGTACCATTCTTGCAACTTTTCTGTGGGCTTTAAGTTTTTCAAAATAGAAAACTAGGTTAAAAAATGAATGGAATATGGGCCTGAATAGAAATTCATTCAAACCTAAGTTTACTGTGACCTGATTTGAGAGGGACCATTATCCACTGAAATTCAGGCACAAGGTTTGCTGTTAAAGTTCCACATATATCAGTACATTTGTTGTGTTTACATTTAAACATATACATGTTTAACTGGGGTGGGGGGAGATTAGAAGAAAAAACAGATAAGTGGACAAAAGAAAATTATCCATAATCTCAGCACCCAGAAATAACAATTATAACTATTTCAGAATATGCCTTCCTGGTAATTTTTGGGTGTAGATATATTTTTAGATACAAAATGGGTTATGCTACACACAGTTTTGTAACTCCTTCTTTTTACTCTGCAATATATTCCAAATGACTTTTCATATTGATAAATACATTGGCATTTTAATAGCTGCACTGCTTTCCATGGAATAGGTGCCACAGAGTTTATGTAACCCCATGATCTTTCCCCTACACACATGAGCACAAGCCCCAGCTTCCTGATTCTGACACCTCCCATGACTCTAACCCAAAGAAGGGCTCAAAGTCAATGCTGGCCCTTTGTTTATGGAGGTGATACGTTGCTATTTGGGCTTCAAAGGAAAAAATGAATACTGACAGATTAGAATTAACTGGGAAAAGCTCCTCGTCTCAAATGCCACGAACATTTTAATAAGTAGAGTTCAATCTTCCTGGCAGCTCTGCTCAGGGCGGCCAATAGAACTTCAGGCCATGCCTGGCAAGGGTGAAAGGAGCTAAAAATAGACCCAGAACTAAGCGTCGAGACTTTTCTGAATTCATAGGCATAAAGGCTGCCCCAGAAGGACTTGCTGCACCAACATTTTCCAACTGCTGCGTGTCATGGTGCCTGAAATTCCTAAGGGTTATGGTTTTCTAAAAGGCTCCTGTTGGAAAGTAGGCAGCTGTTCTGTGAGGAGGGTGGAGTGAGTCCCCATCAGGACCCAGTGGAGAAAGTCAGGGCTTTGGAGTCAAACAGAGTGGGGCTCAAGTTCCAGTTTGGCCCATCACCAGCTGTGTGACCTTGGGTCAAGTCCTCAACCTCTCTGAGTCTCTGTGTCCTCATCTACAACAAGGGGATAAAAGGCCACATCTGCCCGTTGTGAAGGTAGAATGGGATGGTACCTGGAACAGAGTTTAGGAGGCAAACAAATGCAGCTTATTGTTATTACTGAAGACTTAATTTTTTCTCAGATTGGCCAGGTGCCATTTTAGGAGAGCTGAGTTTTCTCAGAGTTGGTGGTGAGCGTGAGAGAAGCGCAGCAGAGTCCCCACGCATGATACGTGGCCCGGGAGACAGGGCTGGACACCCAGGGCCACTGGGCACACTTTAAGCAGGCTGGACGCATGCTGGAATGGCACGGGGACCCCTCACTCTTTGCCACACCTACAGCACTCACAAATTTAACATTCAGGACATCAAGTATCCTCCAGTTGATTCCGAAGATTCGTGACCTGTGATAATTTCTGTTTGGCTGAGGCATTCATTTGGACCACATTGGACTCAGGGAGCAAACGTGTCTTGTAGATTTCCCAGGAGTGGCCCCTCAGGAGGCTTTGCAGCAGACATGACCCCAGCCCCTGACCCCAGCCCTGACCTCTACCTGAGATCCCAGTGGGGCTTGTCATGCAGGACCCACTCACCCTGATTGTGATCGCACCACATCTAGGGCCTCTGGGAGTGGAGCAATGAGTGGGACAGATTTGGGGAGGATGACTGATGGATGGGTCATACTGGCACGATAGACTGGCAGGGCACAGACGATGTCACTGCTCTTTAAATGTGTGCTCTGGACTGAGGTGGCTTTCACCTCTGTCTTTGTTTCCTAGGGCTGCTGTAACAAAGCACCACAAACTGGGTGGCAGAAAACAACCAAGATGCACTGTCTCACAGCTGTGGAGGCCGGAAGTCTGAAACCAAGGTCTTGACTGGGTCCTGCTCTCTCGGAAACCTGTCGGGGAGAATCCTTCCTTCCTCTTCTAGTTCCTGGGGTTTGCGGGCAGCCCTCGGCATTCCTTGGCTTGCAGATGCATCACTCCAGTCTCTGCCTCCATTGTCACGTGAGGGTCTTCTGCCCGAGTGGCTCTGTCCTCTTCTTATAAGGACACAGGTCATATTGGGTCAGGGGTCCACCCTACTCCAGTCTGACCTCATCTGAACTCATCACATCAGCAACAACCCTGTTTCCAAATAAGGTCACGTTCTGAGGTACTGGGAGTTAGGCCTTCAACGTATCATTTTGGGGGGACACAAGTGAACCCATCATAACCTGTAAACCCATCTTGAGATGAGCGTCTCTCTTCAGTGCCTGAGCCCAGCTCAGAGCAACGTCAAACATCCTGTCCACAGCCAGGAGAAGAGTGCTCAGGACAGGCCCTAGTGAACTCTGGCTCGTGCCCTGCACCTGTGTCAGAGGGACATCGGAGGCGGGGGGTGGAAAACAGACCCACTGAGATGGTGTAGACGGACGCGTCGCCTTCCCTTCTCAGTGATCGTCATGACTCAAGTCCTCCTTGTGTCCTGTAGTGCACCCAGGGTGCCAGGGTGCCGCAAAATCCCGGGCTCTGCTTTCTGGACACTTAACAGCCCCTGTAGAACAGGGAGTGATGAAACAGAACAGAGAGAAGTGTCCCCCCGCCCCCCGTCCCCTTCTGCTGGCTCAGCTCACTACAGCCCAGGCAGGATACGTGGCCACAGGAATGGCTTGAAGGGGTCTAAGACCCCACTTCCTGCCCCTGGGACACCCAGCTACCCCTGGGGGCCTGCTAGGGCAAGAGGCAGGCAGGGACTTCCCGATCCAGTCGCTCACACAAATTTGAAAGGGGAAAGTGATGACAAAGCTCTTTGCACATTTCTTAATACGTTGAAAAATCCTTAACAAAACAAACCTCAGGGTCTGAATAAATTGGCTCCCAGATGCTGGCCAAGGAACAGGCTGCTTGGAAAGAGTGGGGAGTTGGAGAGGGGCTGGGTCAGTGAACAGGGTAAACAAACAGCCTGTCCCCGCACCCAACGTCAGGCAGCTTCCTAATGAGGTGCGTCTGCGGACAGTCTGGGAACCCAGAGCTCCCAGATCCCCCAGGCAGGTAGCGGGAGGCCTCCCACCTCACCACTCTGGTCCCCGTCTCCAGAAGCAGCACCGGGACAAAGGCTATCGGCAAATCCCCCCGACACCCCCTGAGACGGAGCAGTACAAGGACTCAAGCCTGGCCTCCCACCTCACCTGCCCAGGAAGAGGCCGGCGCTGAAATCCCCCCAGTGAGGTGGCTCATCTCAGAGGCCACAGGGCAGCTGCTGGCACAGCCTGTTGGGAGCAGAGCTGGAGGAGGCCCTTGCCAAACCTCTCCAGGCTACAGTCTACCCTGTGGCGACTGACACCGGAGGGTCAGGTCGGAATCTCCCTCCTGGTGGCAGCGACCTCTCAAGGCTTCTTCCCCTCACTGATCTTCCCAACTCAGCAATGTCTTCTCTAACAGGCTTGCGGGGAGGGTGAGTCTTCTTTCTCTGAGGGCACCGTCCTCTGTGGCTGACCCCAGCAGCAGTCAGACTGGTCTGGCTTTGTGTCTCCCGCTGCAGACCCTGGTCTGCCCACTGGACACCAAGTGGAGACGCTTGACATGGACCCTGAAGCTCGGGGAGAAGGCAGGGCTGAAGATAGAAACACCAGAGTTTGGGGGGGTAGGATTTACAGACCAAGAAGTTCCTATCTAAGGTTTGGCCTCAGATAGGAACAGGGACGGGTCTTCCGTTGTGACAGGAGGGAGGGGCAGGTGGGCAGTGGGGGGACTGGGGACAGGTCAGTGAAGGAGTTTCCCCCTAATGGTTTGTTTTCTCCATGAAGGATGAGGTAGAGAGGGAACATGGGTGTGAGGGCAGGCAGGACAGGGCTCCCCTAGGAAGCCGTGTGACGATGGCCTGCTGGTGTCCAGTGCACACGTGAGGTTTGGGGTCATAAAGAGAAAGAGGCCACGCAGCCCAGATACAAGCTCTTCTACAGCAGCTCTCAGCTTCTCCAGCACAGCGGGGAGGAACTGGGGTTTAACAGAGGGCGGGGGAGGGGGGAGGCAAGGAAGTTAAGGGTAATTGCAACAAAGGCTTGATAAGATGGACCAGGGACTCTAAGCTGGGTAAGGGAGGGTGGGGGGAATGGCAGGGTCAGCATGATGCCACCCTGGGCTCCAGGTCTATTGACAAGACTTCTTGGGACCACTGAGGACAGCGTGCCCCATCCAGGTGCAATAAACCGGTTCCTCATCTGAGCACAGTCAAGCCCGTCCTCCGTGTCCCCCACCCTGGGACGAGGAGGGGACAGGTAAAAGCAGGCAATCACGTGCGTCAGGATCAAAAGGAAGGTATTTTACAAGTTACCTGTGGCTGATAATGACAAAGTGAAGCTTGGGAATGATGGTCTTTTCATCGAGCCTATTGAAGGTTACCTCTATCAGGTCACCCTACCTCACTTACACCCGCTAGACTTTTTCAGAGCAACGCCTAGAGTTGCACCTGCGCTGTAGATAGTCGGCAAAATCAACAGTGTAGCTTCTCATGCTGACCCGTGGTGAGCAGCATCTCAGGTAGCCACGGGGGCTTTCCTCCTTGTGAATGGCAATGCTTTACGGATCTCTGTGCCCGGTAAATGGCTCACGTTTGCTATTCCAGCTGCAGACCTTTGTGGCACATGGAGTTGGGGCCACACAAATTCATATTCAGAGGTTGCCATGGAGACCCCTGGACGTCCACCATCATCTCTTTTCCTCTTCTTCCAGAGTAGGAGTTATAGCCTGGAGTGGTTGGCCAGCTCACACTGCTTGCCAGCCTCCCTGCGGGAGTGCACAGCCATGTGGCTGAGTTTGAGAAACTTGTGTGCGTGATGTGTGCCACATCCACGCCAGTGTCATTGGCAGACTGGGCCTCCTCTACATTCTGTTTCCAATTTCCACAAATTGGAGCACAGAGGAACCTGCAGCCTGGCTTCAGCCAAGGGCAAAGCCAAAGGGATGGCAAAGAAATGAGATGAAGAGAACCTGGGCCTCTGAGCACGGCCAAGCTACGCACCAACCAGGAAAGCTCTCTTCAGACTGTGTCTTAGGTCAGCTCACTTGGAACAGACGGTCCCAGAGGTGTACTAGGCTACACCACTCAGGAACGGCACCAGCCAGGTGCAAGAGCAGAAGATGAATTGCAGTGAAGTTGGACGAGGGTCCTCAGCTGATCCAGCGGGGATTTCTGGATCTAGGATGGCCCTTCAGAGTTGTCGCAGATGGAGACAAAAGGGTGGGACCTTCGTTCTCCATATCTACCAGTCTTTTTGGGATGCAGGCTGCCTGCGCAAGGGCCGTAACTTGGGTGAGGCAGCTCCTTTCGCCAAGGGCAATTCTCAGAGATGGACTCAGCTATAAGCCCTCAACAACTCCGCACCCCAGCCCCCAAGCACTGGGGAGGTGGTACCTCAGTCTTGAAGGCGGGATCTGGGTGCTGCCCTACAATATCCACTGCAGATTGTCACTAAGGGAGAAACTTCTATGTTCTTTAAGCCATAGCTTTATTGTTGGGTCTCTGTTACAGCAGTCTCTCCTCACCCCCATCTAATAAAGCTCTGTGCTTGTTTACAAGTGCACATCCTGCCCTCAGCCAGAGAGGAACTCCCTGAGACACACACTAGGTCAGTGGTTTGCAAGGCGTGGTTCCCAGACCAGCATCATCACCAGCATCCAGAAATTGTTTTAGCTGCAGATCTCAGGTTTCATTCCAGACCTACTGAGTCAGGAACTCTGGGGATGGGGCCCAGCCATCTGTGTTTCAACAAGCTCTCTAACGCACAGTGCAGATTTGAGAACCACTGCTCTAGGATTTCTTCCTTTAGACTCAGAGCACTAACCACCATGTAGAGCACACGGTGGCCTGGAATAGGACTTCAATTCCTTGAAGTCCTGGGGTTGTGCATTAAGGTGTCTGGGTCCCCACCCTTCCGCTCTGAGCTGGGGAAGGAGTGGGGGGCAGAGAGACCCTCACAGCTTCGGGGCCAGACTGATCTGGTTTCCAGTCCCAGCTGACTGACCTTAGACAAATGGCTTGCTGGGCCTCAATTTCCTCATCTATACAATGGGGATAAGACCCATCCTGCCTAATTATTGTGAGACAAACAAGAGAGAACAACCTCAGTGTCTAACAGTGCCTGGCTTCTGGCACTCATTCCATAGCTGTTAGCTCCGGGCCTTCAGTATCCTCCAGGGCCCACCTGCTTTGCTCCAATAAAGATTTCCAAGAGTAGGGCTAGAGCTCATTCACAGGGGAAGATAAATTACCAGTAACTAAAGTACCATGACCCTCCCAGGGGATTTTGCATTTTAGCTGCAGTCCAAGGATCAAATTACAACTTTTTTTTTTTTTTAATAATGGGTGGTGAGGAGGAGAGGCTTCCTTCCCAGCTCCTGAAATCACGCTCCCTCGTGGCTCTCCTGGTATCCCTGGACTCATCCCTGGTACGTCTGGACTCCTGGTATCCCTTCCCCAAAGGCCCTTGACCTTGAGGAGGCTCCATTCTAATAAAAGTGCCTGTTTTTACAGCTGAGCAAACCAGCTGGGCGGTGATGCTTGGAGTTGTCAAAGGAGCCCCAAGCGTCCCATCTGGATCAGACTGCAAATCCTCTCCAGACCTGCTTCTTTCATTTGAAAGTTGAAAATCATCCCCAGGACATCTCGTGGTCCAGATCTCAGGGTTCTCCAAGGTCAGCCTGACCCCAAGATGGAGAAAGTAAGGAATTTCAGGGACACCAGGGAGATCTCCTGCCCCTAAAAAACCCTCTCCAACCTGCGAGTCAGGAGCTGATAGCCCTTAACCCGGGGCCAAAACTGCCCACTCTGCAGTAGGAGAGCAGACACCTGAAGAAGGGCCAAGCAGCTGCCATTTGCATCAAAGAGGAAGCGACTGACAGCAAGCCTCTCCTGAGAGCTCGTCAGGGTAGGTGGAAGCTCTGGGCAGCTGAAGAGGGAGTGTGGTCAGTTCAAACCAGCCACAGACTCCAGTTCACTGACCACACTCAACTCAGCATGAGGCTGGCATTTCATCCCAACTCTTGCTTTTCCCTGAGGTCTTCATTAATTCTGCAAGCTAACTTTCTGCCCTCTGTGTCAGTGGCCAGTTACAGGAGGAATCCATTCCTGTCACTGTATCCACCATCGGTCCCCTTCCACAGCCCTGCTCTGAGAGGCTGCATGTTTGAGAGGTTCAAAGGATGCATCGGGGGAGTCAGGCCTTGCAATGTCTGTCTCCGGGGCACCCCAGTGGTCAGGAGGGATCACTCAACTCTGTTGTGTCTTCCAGGTCCTGCAGAGATCTTGTGCCACGTCCCGAAACAGGCAACCTTGTGCTGAGTCAGTACCAGTTATGACCGTTGATATTAGGACAGAGAGTTCTGGAACTCCCCAAGCTCTTCCCCACACATCTCACCTGTCCTCCACCTCACCCCTGTGAGGAAGGGAAGGCAGGCTTAGGCAGCAAGCAGGCTCAGAGAGGCTAAGGGATTTGCCCCAGGTACACAGCTAGTGAAGGGTGAGTTGGGGCTAGTTTCCAAGTCTCCCATCTCCAAATCTGGCGCATTTCCCATTGCTGAAGGAAAAGTCCCAGCAGCAAAGCCTAGAGCAGCTCTGCTCATTCCCATGCCATCCACCAAAGAGCAAGAGGAAAGAGGGAGGTCTGGGCAGAACACCACCCCGGGATCCGTGGGAAGAGCCTGCTGTATTTATTTCCCCGGAGCTGATAATTATCCTTCTCCTTCAGTGCTGCCCAGACATGTGTTTTGAGATCTTACAATGGCTTTCTCTTGTGGTTGGGGATAGCACCTTACTTTTCCAAGGAGACAGAGGCCTGGGATTAGATGAGTGAAGACACTTTTCTCGGGGGCTTCCCTGGTGGCGCAGTGGTTGAGAGTCCACCTGCTGATGCAGGGGACACGGGATCGTGCCCCGGTCCGGGAAGATCCCACATGCCGCGGAGCGGCTGGGCCCGTGAGCCATGGCCGCTGAGCCTGCGCGTCCGGAGCCTGTGCTCCGCAACGGGAGAGGCCACAACAGTGAGTGGCCCGTGTACCGCAAAACAAAACAAAAAAAACCACTTTTCTCCATTAAAGACTCCAAGATGGATCAGAATGAGAGAGTCTTGATTTAGAAGAGCAAAGTAGACGGAATCTAGCCTCGGAGGTCACAGCCACAGGCCTGGGGCCTTAGAGAGCTGGGAATTCACGGTCTCTAGAGATACGACTGAATGTTTACATAAGGTCATGTGAGTGCCACTGTCCTGCTACAGTCCTTCTGGAAGGGAGTGCGGGCATGGCTCGCCTGGTGGACTGCCCAGCGCAAGCGGTGCAGCTGATCCCTAAATGTTCCTGCCAAAATTGGTGTCTCTTCAGACCAGTCTAGTCAGTCGCCTTGAGGCAACTGAGGTAGCTTGGCAGGCTCTTCTCCCCGCAATGTCAGAACTGGAGCCAGGCTGACTCCTTCAGAGACTGCTTTACGGAGCAAAGGATGTCTGCTCTGTCAGGAAATGGCATCTCACATGCCCCATGCTTCCCTGGGACCCCTGGGACCCTCAGTGAACCTTCCTCCTTTACTCTGAGCATTCTCAGAGCTACACTGTGGTGGTGAGAGGGGTCTAAGTGCCTGTGATGTTTTGACAGTAAGAGAAAAACTTCTAGGTTTGATGTAACACACAAAAAAACCCTCCTTATCTTAGAGAGGAAAAGGCTACTCCATGACACCGTCCTAACAAATACATTAAACGGTTTTCCTGGCATTAGCAGATGACAAGTATGTTCTGTAGCTATTTCATGCCCACTTTCCATGAACATGTTTGCTCATCCTTAGAGCAAAGATCTTTCTTGTTGTTTCCTCAGAGAAGCTACTTCACCATACCCAAAACACTACAGTCTTAGCAGCCTGATAAAGATCTTTAAATATATTTTGGTAATGAAAAGATGCTCAACATCGCTAACCATTAGAGAAATGCAAATCAAAACTACAGTGAGGTACCACCTCACTCTGGTCAGAATGGCCATCACCAAAAAGTCCACAAATAACAAACGCTAGAGAGGGTGTGGAGAAAAGGGAGCCCTCCTACACTGTTGGTGGGAATGTAAATTGGTGCAGCCACTATGGAGAACAGTATGGAGGTTCCCTAAAAATCTACAAATAGAAACTACCATATGATCCAGCAATCCCACTCCTGGGCATATATCCGGACAAAACTATAATTCGAAAAGACACATGCACCCCTATGTCCACAGCAGCACTATTCACAATAGCCAAGACATTGAAACAACCTAAACGTCCATTGACAGATGAATGGATAAAGAAGATGTGGTATACATACACAATGGAATATTACTCAGCCATCAAAAAGATTGAAATAATGCCATCTGCAGCAACATGGATGGACCTAGGGATTATCATACCAAGTGAAGTAAGTCAGAAAGAGAAAGACAAATACCATATGATATCACTTGTATGTGGAATCTAAAATATGACACAGATGAACTTATTTATGAAAAGAAACAGACAGACATAGAAAACAAACTTATGGTTACCAAATGGGAAAGGGGGTGGGGCCGGGATAAATTAGGAGATTGAGATTAGCAAATACAAATTACTATGTATAAAATAGATAAAACAAGGTCCTGCTGTATAGCATAGGGAACTATATTCAATATCCTGTAATAAACCATAATGAAAAAGAATATGTACATATATATATAAAACTGAATCACTCTGCTGTACACCAGACACTAACACAACATTGTAAAACAACTATACTTCAATAAAATAAAAAACAAACAAACATAAATATATTTTGGTAGCTATTATCAAAACCTTATTTAAGAACATGTTCAGTGGATAAGGGCTTCTTCATTTTGCATACACACAGGACCACGTGTAAAAGCAAAACGGTTAATTTCCAGTCTCCGTTGGATCGAAACAAGTCATGGATGAATAAGTGTGATTTAAGGAAGGGCCACTGGTCCATTCCTTGAGTGGTCAGAGATCAAAAGGATTTGAGACATGGACATGCCAGGTCAGGCCAACTCTTGGTTGTAAATGAGCCTCTAGCTGACCTTGGCTTCACATTTTTTTTTGTTGTTGTTACTTAATGTTTCCTGAAAAACTGAGATGCCTGTGACCGCATGAGACAAGGAATAGGAATATAATTCACCTTGACTTCTGAGTTATCAGTATTTTATTTTCCTGGAACAGACACTGTTGATATGCTTCTCAGAGCTCCTAGACCTCCCCTTGACCATTTCTGTGCACCTCCTCCCCAACTTCCATGGGCCTACACCAGTGGCTACCTTAGAAGACAGCCCCTTGGTCACTACTATTCCCAGCTGAAAGCACCTGGGAGCTTGTATGCCCTGGGATAGCCCGTAGCCAAGGACAGACTTCTGTAGAAATAGGGCGGATTGTAGTTTCCGAAAACGGCCACAGCAACATCTCTGGTCCTACATGTTCTTCCAGAACCTTATTGCTGCCCCACCAAGAGCTGGAGTCTACTCCCCCTCCCTTTGAAATCGGGTGGGCCTTTGTGACTACCTCAACACAGAATGTGGTGAAAGTGACGCTGTATGATTCATGAGGCTAGGCTATGAAAGGCAATATTGCTTCCATCTGCCTCTCCCTCTCTAGACACGCGGCCTTGGAACTCAGCCACCACGTTGTGAGGAGCCCAGGCCACGTGGGGAAGGTATGGATGGATTTGTTGGTCTCAGCCTAACTGCGGCTGGGAAAGAATCGCCAGACATTTGGGTGAGTAAGCCTCCAGAAGATGCCAGGCCCCAGCCTTCCAGCTGCTTCAGCTGAACGGAATGAAAAAGAGATGAGCTATTCCCACCAAGTCCTGCCCTAAATTGAAGAGTCATGAGAAAAATGAGTGTTGTCGTTATTTTAAGGCACCACATTTGGGGATGGTTTCCTGTGCAGCAATAGATACCTGATACAGACTGAAGGACCTGGAAGTAGGATGCTACCATAATAAAGTCCCCAAATGGGCCATTGGGACTGGGTGCCAGGTGGAGGCTAAAGGGACCTTGAGGAAACGACCACTGTAAACCTAAAGGGCTCCAAAGGGACTGTCCGGACAAGCTGGGTAGCTGTGGAGGTCCACAGCAATATTTCCGGTCCCACAGGCCCTTCCAGAATCACGCCACTCCCCACGAAGAAGTGGCGCTTTATCTCTCTTCCCTTTGAAATTGGGCAGTCCCCAATTCTGCCTGACTGAAGAGAGCAAAATTATGACTGTCATTGTTTTAATCCACTGTGTGGGAGGGGCAGGGAAAGATGGACTCAAGGGGCTAATCTATCAGTTACTCTAGACAAACACTTTAAAAACCAAATATACATAGATTATTCCTAAATTTAATAATAAAAAAACTAGCAATACCAGGATTTTTATTTACTTTTTCATGTTCATACTTAATTCTAAGGCTTCTCTGGGTGAAAAACTCTAACTTACTAAGGGAACAATAATTTTATCATTTCAAGGGAATCAGGGTTACCATTCTAAGCAAACTGGGGTGACTTTCTTGCTAGGCCAGAGTTACCCATGCACCACATTTTTGCTTGGGGCATGAGATCTGGAGCAATAGACACATAAGGACATTTTTCTCATGACCACAGGGATAATTTGAGCCCAATTATATTGTAGCTTTGCTTAAACTTTGCGATTCCCAGGCCACTCCCTCCAAATGGGGTGGTCTCACAGCCTGCACCCTGGATGACGCCTTCCCTAATTATCAAGGTTGGTCTGAGTTTGCAAACCTCACCTCGCCTCCCTCCCAGCCCCATTCCTTCTGCAACTCCATTGGAACATGACTGCCTAACGCTATTCTGAATTCTTTTCATGCTCTTCCAGTCTGGCAGGGCCACGCCTCTTGAATGTATTTAAGTCCAGTTGGATTCTGAGCATCCCTCCTGTCTTTGTCGGGCTCCCTTTGAGGCCATTTCAACAACAGACACAAAGATGATCCCTGGAGCATCATTTATGACAGCCTAACGATTGGAAACAAATGCAATGCCCGGTAAAGAAACTGTTGAATCTCAGTTAGGTCACACTCGGGGTAAGACAGCAAGAGGGGAGATACACTAGCAGCCCATCCATCCAGGCCTAGGAAAACCTTTAGAACAGACTGGGGCACGGGAGACCTCAGCCACATACAGCACTTGGGATCCATAACCCACGCACCACCTTAAACCAAAACCAGTGCTGACTGCGTGAAGCAAAGTCTTACAGCTCCCCAAGAGAGGGGAAAAGCAGTGTGTCTGTTCACTGCATACCTGCTTCCAGGTACACGGAGGCACGTGGGACACAGGCGAAGAACTTACCTCATACCCGCACCCAGAGCCTGAGATGCAGAAACCCAGCAACTAGAAGAGGACTGCAATCTCTGTCTCCCTCCCAGGGAAAGGCCGAATAAACTCATTCATACCAAGGGTTGGAGGTGGCTCTGGAATGTCTATGTAGGAAGGGTTTAGGGAGGGCAATCTGGTTGAAGAGGAAGCTGGCAAACTTGGGTGGAAGCTGTGTCAGCCTATTAAGTACGATGTTTTTATTTGTAAATGGAGATTACATCTCACCACTGTCGCAGCCAGCCCTTGGCAGGCACCGCCTCTATCAGAGACCAGCAGCAGTAAAGACCGAGTCTCTGTTAGAGACTTTACTCCATCCCAAAGACCCTCTACTGTGGGATTCAGGCGCCAGAGGTAGGGACAGGAAATTGGACTTGATGAGGGAGGTCCCTTGAGAGCAGAAAATCCCTTGTAACAAAATGTCATCTGGCTTAGTGAGCAGATAGATTGGTAAGAGTGGCTGGGAGTTGCTTTCCAGGTAGGAAAGCTGAAAGAGAAGATCACGCCTGGGCAGGCAGAGCTCTCCAGAAGGCCCCAGGGTTTATCACCTGCTCCTCCAAGGGCTGAGTCAGCAGAAGACCTCGGCGGTCATTTACTTGGGTATCTAGCCATGCCTGTACCAGCGCCAGCCCCAGACTTGGAATTAATCAGTCTTCGCCTCTGTTGTCGGTGCCTGTCGTGTGCATGTTGAGGAATCACAAGCGAGGAGGAGGAAAATCCAAGCTGCTGGCGAGGGCTGCTTTCAGCTGCACACACAGGGCACACCCCAGTCCATGGCTGACAACCTCGGAGAGGGTACAAGGACAGGGCATGGGGAAAGGTACTCACGCTTAATGCTGATGGCTTGACCTCAGAAGACTGAGCAGAGACCACGACTGGGGTCGTGGAGGTAGTCCCTGGCCGCACCTGCTGGGCCCTTTGTGCCAGAGGAGGTCAGACGCTCTGCCAGCTGCAGGCAGCCCAGCTAGCACTGGGTGTGCTCAGGCAGCCCAGTTCTGTGGCAGGTGCTGTGTGTTTGGGGTGGGAGAGGGGTCTGGGAGAAAAGCAAGAAGGCGGGGCTTCCTGAATTAGAGGAAGTGAAAGGTTGTGGGCCAGACTCAAAGCACTAGGGCAGGCAGGGGTGTGCATCTTCCTGGCCACTCGGGATCAGAAAACCTGGGCTCCAGGCTGTGCACCACCAGTCAGGGCTCATACCATTTTGATACAACCGTTCGACACATGATTTTAAACTACAACACAGATAATATGTCTCAAATGGCAGCATTTAAAGGAAAGGGCCCAGCAACAGGAAACTAGATGTGAAAGGCTGCAAATCATATGATTCCACTTTTATATAATGTTCGGAATAAGCAAATAGACAGAAAGCAGATTAGCAGTTACGAGGGGCTGGGGGCAGGAGGTAAGAGAGTGACTGCTCAACAGGTACGGGATTCCCTTCGGGGTGATGAAATGTGTTGGAACTAAGGGGTGATGTGGGCTGCACAACTTTGGAAGTGTACTCAATGCCACTGAATTGCCCACTGTCAGATGGTTAAAATAGTAACTTTTATGTTATGTGTACTTCATCACAATTTTTTTAAATATGGAAGGCCCCACTGATTTCCTGCATGGCTTGAGGGGAAAAAACTCTTGGCCTTCAATCCCATTCCTCTGTAACATGAGGCTCTCAGGCCTGCCTGTCCTCCAGGGCTATAGGAGTCTGTGCGCAAGAGTGGAAAGGACACAGGCCAGGGCTCTAATCTCTCCCACAACCCTCACTTGCTATGGAACTTGGGCAAATTACTTAGGCTCTCTCAATCTCCATGTCACCATCTGTAACTAGAGTTGTTGGGGGTCCAGACTTCTGATGTGTGAGTTTGAAAAAATAAAATTTTTTTTTTAATCTATTTATTTATTTTTGGCTGCGTTGGGTCTTCGCTGCTATGCTCGGGCTTTCTCTAGCTGCAGCGAGCGGGGGCTACTCTTCGTTGTGGTGCGCAGGCTTCTCGATGCGGTGGCTTCTCTTGTTGCAGGGCATGGGCTCTAGGCGCGGGGGCTTCAGTAGTTGTGGCACACGGGCTCTAGAGCACAGGCTCAGTAGTTGTGGCGCACGAGCTTAGTTGCTCTGCAGCATGTGGGATCTTGCCAGACCAGGGCTCGAACCTGTGTCCCCTGCATTAGCAGGCGGATTCTTAACCACTGTGCCACCAGGGAAGCCAGAAAAATTTTTTATAAGAAAACAAACATTTATAACCAAGCAAAAAATGTCAAAAAGTGTGTGTGACGTGTGTGTGTATCTGGCATAGATACCAGGGCTCTCATTAAATGGAAGCTCTTATTAATTATTATTAGTTAATAATTAAGTATTTTAAATAAAACTACTCAAAGTGAAAGCAAGTTGTAAAATAAAACCCCTAATTAAACCTGGAATTGTTAGTAGCATTTCATAGAAAAATGGGATTTGAATCAATCCACTTAAGATTTGAGAGGTGAGATTTGGACAGGTAAGTGGGGAGGGGAAGGACAGGGCATAAACAAGCAAAGACATAGATGGGAGCATCTGAGGCCAGTGAGAAGACTGGTGTGACTGGAACAGAGTATTTGGGGCATGTGGAGAAAGACCAGATGTTGGGCTTCCTTAAATACTAGGCCAGGAAGTTTGGACCTTACTCTGAAGGCACTGAGGAGTCATGGATAGTTCTAGAACATCTGAGCAGTATGATGCTCAAGCAGTATGATGACTACAGTGACATAAGAGGATACATCTATCCCACCCCATGCAGAAATAACTTGGAGATGAGCAAGGAGACCAGCCCGGCTTTAACTCAGTACGAGGTTAAATGGATGGGGCATGAGTGAGGGAACTGACCAATCTTGGAAACGCCCAGTGGAAGAAGCCACAGAAGTTCTTCTGGGTTCCAGACTCACCTGACACCACTACTTCTTGGCTTCTGGCATCAATAGCACCAATCTGCCTATTTCTCATCTGTGGGTGTTTTCCTTGAAAAACTTAGAAAGTAGTAGTGTCCAAGAAAATGATTCAAGGGACATATGCAGATCCGAGATGATGAGCCCAGGTCAGGAAGGATATGCACAAAGCTGAGGGTGAGGAAGGAGCTGGCTTTCTTCAAGAGAGGCTCAAGCCTGCTTCTGTGGGTTTGAGTGCCAGGCTTGGGTTGGGCATGAAGCTCCAAGGCACTTGGGTTGGTCTTGCAGGTCTGCAGGATGGTAGCCAGAAAGGCTTGTCAATCCCCAAGTAACAGCCATATGGCACTCCTTGGCAGGGAAAGTGGGCAGTTGCTGATACCATATGTTCATAACCACCTCCATATTCCCAGCAAGTGGCCCCAGGTCTATTGCTACAGACCTGGAGCTCACCTAGTAGGTGACCAATCCATGTTAAGATATGTGGGAACACAGTTAAACAGTTACCCTGCAGAAACCTGGACACTGAATACTACAAAACATTGTTGAAAGCAAAGATATGAACAAATGTGGTCACAGCTCATACGACTTAGTACTGTTAAGATGTCAATTCTCCCCAAATTGTTCCCTAAAGTCAATGAAATCCCAATCAAAATCCTAAAAGGCTCTTTTGTAGAATCAACAACCTGATTCTAAAATTTACACGGAATAACCAAAACCACTTTGAAAAAGAAGAACAGAGCTGGAGGAACATAAAGATAGACAAATAGATCCATGGCACAGAATAGAAATTTCCAGAAATAGACCCAGGTATAAAGGACAAGTGTTTTTTCAGCAAAGGTGCAAAGGTAATACAGAGGAGAAAGAAAAGTCTTTTCAACAAATGGTGCTGGAACAACTGGAGAGCCAAATGCAAAGGAATGAACTTCATACCTCTCACCATATACAAAAACTAATTCAAAGTGAATCATAGACTTAAAGGTAAAGCCTCCAATTATAAAACTTGTAAAAGAAAATAGGAGAAAATCTTTGTGGCCTTGGGTTAGGCAAAGTTTTCTTGATGTAACACTAAAAGTATGAACCAAAAAAGAAAGAAACTGATGCATCAAAATTAAGAATTTCTGGGCTTCCCTGGTGGCGCAGTGGTTAAAAATCTGCCTGCCAATGCAGGGGACACGGGCTCGAGCCCTGGTCCGGGAAGATCCCACGTGCCACGGAGCAACTAAGCCCGTGTGCCACAACACTGAGCCTGTGCTCTATACCCCGCGAGCCACAACTACTGAGCCCATGTGCCACAACTACTGAAGCCCATGGGCCTAGAGCCCGTGCTCTGCAACAGGAGAAGCTACCATAATGAGAAGCCCGTGCACCACAACAAAGAGTAGCCCCCGCTCGCCACAACTAGAGAAAGCCTACACGCAGCAATGAAGACCCAAAGCAGCCAAAAATAAATAAATAAATAAATTTATTTAAAAAAATAAATTAAGAATTTCTGCTATTTGAAAGATACTGTTAAGAGAATGAAAAGATAAGCTACAGGTTGGGAGAAAATATTTGCAAATCGTGTATCTGATAAAGGACTTGTATCCAGTATATATAATGAACTCTCAAAATTCAATAATAAGAGTATAAGCAACCCATTTTTTAAAATTTGGCAAAAAATTTGAACAGACACTTCTCCAAAGAGGATACAGATGGCAAATACATGAAAAGATGCCCAAACAACACTAGTCATTTTGAAATGCAAGTCAAAATCACAATGAGATACCAGTACACACCTATTGGAATGGCTAAAATTAAAAAGACTGACCCGGGCTTCCCTGGTGGCGCAGTGGTTGAGAGTCCGCCTGCCGATGCAGGGGACAGGGGTTCGTGCCCCAGTCCGGGAAGATTCCACATGCCGTGGAGCAGCTGGGCCCGTGGGCCATGGCCGCTAAGCCTGCGCGTCCGGAGCCTGTGCTCCGCAACGGGAGAGGCCACAGCAGTGAGAGGCTCGCGTACAGCAAAAAAAAAAAAAAAGACTGACCCTACCAAATGTTTGAAAGGATGTGGAGCAACTGGAGCTCTCATACACTGCTGGTGGGAATGTAAAATGCTATAATCAACTTAGAAAATGGTTTGTCAGTTTCTTATAAGTTAAATATTCCACTCGTAGGTATTTACTCTTGAGAAACCAAAGCATATGCCCATTCAAAGATTTGTACACAAATGTTCATAGCAGCTTACTTGTAATAGCTCCAAACTGGAAACACCCCAAATGTCCATTAACTGGGGAATGGAGAAACAAATTGTTTTGTACTCATATAATGGACTCAGCAATAAAAATGAATGAACTACTAATAGAAGCAATGATATAGATAAATCTCAAAATAATGATGCCAAGTGAAAGAAGCCACACTAAAAAAGCACAAGCTGTTTCATTCCAGAAAATGCAGCTAATTTGTAGTTTGATCAGTGGTAGCCTGGGAGTAGGTGGGGAGAGAGGGGCAGGAGGGAGAAATTATAAAGAGGCACAAGGAAACTTTGGGGGATAATGTTCAGTCTTGTGTTGATAGTTTCATGGACATATACACATGTTAGACATGAAATTGTACACTTCATATGTGTGCAGTTTAGTGTTTGTAAATTATACTTCAATAAACTTTTTGGGGAGAAAAACAAACCTTTAAGTTCTTTGCATTCTATTTAAAATAAAAGCCAAAGTCCTTACAGCAGTAAAGCTACATAGCTGACTGACCTCTATTCATACTGCTGTTTCCCCAACTTTCAGAAGAGTGCTTGGAATACGGAAAGAGCTAAATAAGTATTTGTTGAATGATTGCCTAGGGCCGCAACTAATCAATTAATTGCTTTACAATTGTTGTTAAGAACAAGGTGGGTTTCCTCAAACGATTAAACACAGAGGTACCACATGATCTAACGATTCCACTTCTAGGTATATTCTCAAGAGAAATGAAAACATATGTCCACACACAAAAAATGTACTTAGTAACCAAAAGGTAGAAACAACCCAAATGTCCAACAACTGATGAATTAATAAACAAAAGATAATATATCCATACAATGAAATATTATTTGGCCATAAAAAGGAACCACATACCACAACATGGATGAACCCTGAAAACATTATGCTAGGTAAAAGAAGCCAGTCACAAAAGACCACATATTATATGACTCCATTTATATGACATGTCCAGATTAGGCAAATCTATAGAGATAGGAAGGAGAGTTGCTGCTTGGGGTGTTGACAGGGTGATGGGGGGGCAATAGTTAAGGGATACAGGGTTTCTTTTTGGGGTGATGAAAATGTTCTAAAATTGTGGTGATGGCTGTATATATCTGTGAATAAACTAAAATCACTGAATTATACACTTAAATGGGTGAGTTGTATGGTGTGTAGATTATATCTCAATAAAACTGCTTAAAAATAAAGAGCATGGGGGCTTCCGTGGTGGAGCAGTGGTTAAGAATCCGCCTGCCAAAGCAGGGGACACGGGTTCAAGCCTTGGCCCAGGAACACCCCACATGCCGCGGAGCAACTAAGCCCGTGCGCCACAACTACTGAGCCTGTGCTCTAGAACCCTCAAGCCACAACTACTGAAGCCTGTGCACCTAGAACCTGTGCTCCGCAATGAACAGTAGCCCCCGCTCGCCGCAGCTAGAGAAAGCCCACGTGCAGCAATGAAGACCCAACGCAGCCAAAAATAAAATTAATTAAAAAAAAAAAAAAGAGCACGGGAATTCCCTAGCTGTCCAATGGTTAGGACTCCACGCTTCCACTGCAGTGGGCACTGGTTGGGGAAATAAGATCCCACGTGCCGCGCGGTGCGGCCAAAATATAAAAATTTTAAAATTAAATAAATTAAAGAGAATCCTGAGGATTGAGAAAAATAAAGAGCACGGTGGTGTGTGGGGAAGGGCACGATGCTTGCTCAGAGTTTGAGTGGAGAGTGGTAATCCCTCGTTATAGTCCGTTCATGGGCATGGTTAGGACCCCATCAAATGCCCCCTGAGAATGGAGGTGGCTCAATGTGCCCAGCAGAGAAGGGGCAAAGGACTCAGAGAGGACTCTGGATTTGCTGAGGTCACCCTGAGGGTGAGCTCCGAATGGAGGAAGGGCCCTCTCTCTATGGACAAGCAAATGAGAGCAGATGGCTGGCAGCCCTGCAGCCCACAGCTGGGGTTCTCACAGCTGCCTTGAGCTGCACTGAGCGACATGACATCCCCCAGTTGCCTCACAATGATAATACCTTCTATTTATACCAAACACCTCTCCTCCCAGGAGAGCGCTGTGTTTTCCCAACATTGATTCAGTAAGCCAGCCAGACTGAGTTGAACTGAAATTCACAGCAGCCACTCATATCAACCTCCCCCTTGCCCCCTGCCTGTCCGCTCCTTCGGACACTGCTGTGACGCTCACAGTAAAATAGGGAAGTTAAGACCATTGGTCTTCTACACACCCACCCGACTTGAGGGTCCTCCACCCCCAGCCTGCTCCAGACCTGGTGGGGGAGTGGGATTTGTGTCACCCCAGGGCCCTTCTCTCACAGGAGAAATACAATGCAGAAGAGAGGGGTCTTCAAGTGTAACATTCTCCCCTTTCCATAAATAGTTAAACCATTAAAACTCAAAGGTGAGAACTGCTAATGATAGGAGATCAGGCACAAAAGAGAAATGTATTTCAGGTGGCACTGGAGGCTTTTCCATGTCTTAATTCATACCACACAGGAAGCTGTCTATATCACCCAGGCAAAATGGCGACACAGACCCCTGGTTGGCATGATCGGAGGGCTCTCCACTGGGCAGAGACCCCTGGCTCGCTGGAGAAATGAGAAGAAAGGGGCTGATGGGCTCTGCCAGCCCTTTCGCCTTAGTACAGATCCAACTGGCCCTGCCAGTCCGTATTATACATGGCCTGAGGGACAGAGAGCAGGGAGGGGCCCAGGGAGGAGCCTGCACTGATCTGATTGGATTGATGGATGGACCGATGTCCCCAAACATCCCCCCACCATCACCACACACACACAGCCTCACCCTCTCTGTGCTTCTATCCTGCTCTGATGTGTGGCAGAGGGCCATGGACCAGAGGGAAAAGGATAAGGGGTCTCCAGCTCACGTGTCCACTCCTGGCACTGCTACCCACAATCAATGAATCAATCAAGAGCGAGTCCATTTTTAAACAGTGTGCCTGTCCTGGGCTGCCTGCTGTGGGGAAGAGTACATCGCCTGCCCTGCTTGGGGAGATGCAGATGGCTTGAGAGACAGGAGCCTGAGAGCACCTCCCAGAGCAGGAGGAAGCCACGTGGCACCAAATCCTCAAGGGCTGCAGTTCTAGAGAGCTTTTCTCACAGAGCCTGGGATCTCAGGGTGGGGAACAGCCTAAGGGTCACTCAGTCACCCCCCCCCACCCCCCGGCCAACCCCAGCCCTCACCCATCACCTGCATCCCATTGCCAGCATCAGTAGCACTGAGCAGAAGGCCACCTCTACCAAGGCCTTGCCCACCTTCCCCCTCCCTTCATTACCAAGGCCCCTTGCTGCTGTCTGTGGTCAAGGACCCTCATCCCATCTACAGCCTCTGTAACCTCTACTCCTTGAGAGGACATCAAGGGATGGGGCAATGAAGCCTCGGGAATCACACGAAACCCATCCTTCAAGAAAACAACTTACTGGCTCTTGAAAAATCAGGGGTTCATGATATGAACAGAACATTCCTCAGACCACACTCTGGCCTCCGTCCCATAGAGAGAGAGGGTGCCCAAGCATTGGCGTCTATCTTATCGTATTTAAAAGACCAGTTTAAGAGCATTAGATTTCCTATATGGAAACTCAAAAATATTTAGGCATTGAAAATAGTCTTGCAACTGCAGTTAGGAAGCTGTCATTCGTATCTATTGGATTTATAAGATTTAGGCAATAATAATAATATTACTATTATGATAGCAATAGAAACAAACAGTTAAGTCTATTATAGCTTTTTGGGTTTTTTTGGTGTGCCAAGTACACTTATCCATGTTGTAAAACAGAGTGAACATTTAACTAGAATAATATTAGAGAGAGGCATTCTCAAGTGGAGACTTGGTATGTGCAGGGCAGGGTCCGTGACAGCTGTTTGTCTATGTGTGAAAGTGAGACAGACAGAGAGACACCCTAGACACTCAGAGAATGGGAAGGGGCACTTAAGAAGCCACTGTTGATGAGGCTGGACTTGGCTACTCTGGGCTCAGCATTTAAGAAGGGAGCTGCCTTCTCACGCAGCCCCAGGGAGTTCCGACCATCTGCAGGGGGACTGCTGCTTGCAGGGGGACTGCTGCTTGCAGAGTAACAGCCGCAGGAAAACACCGGCGCTAAGAACAAATGTCCTCCAGGAAACCAATACGCACACATGGAGGGCAGGGACAAGGCACCAGAACAGCAGGTCTGGATTATTGCTGTGACTTCGGCCAGCTGCCTAGCAATAATCCTAGACTTCTATGAAGATTCAGAGAGAAAGAGAAAACTTGGGAGCAAGGTGGGGTGGGAGTCACCCAGACCCAAGACAGTCAGTGTGATCATTCAATTGACCCCGCGCATTTGACACTTGAGAGGCTGAGACCCAGAGAGAGAAAAGGACTTGGTTAAGGTCACATAGTGGGCGGGTAGCAGATAAAGCTCAGTGTCCAGGCTCTGTGTTGGTTCACGATCTTGGGAGCTTCCTGGGTGAAATCGAAACTGGGGGCAAGGAGAAACCAAAGAAAAAGGCGGACCACTCCAGATTGGTGGGTGGCAGGTTTAATAAGCAAGGGAACTTACACACGACGCTTGTCTTACAATAGACACAAGACGAGTAGATCTCTGCACTTGCCCGCCAAAATCTTAAAAGTTTATATAGAGGCTTTAACTGGGTTCAGTTAGTCTCAATAGCACATTGTTCTCTCAAGGCTGCATCCTTGGAAAAGTTCCCACTGTGGGAACGGTGGGCAGAATGTACATTCCAAGGACAGAGGAGGGAGTGAGGAGACTCTGACTGCCCAGGTCCAGCTAGCAGTCATGTCCTCTCAATGACCTCCTCTGACACCCTGGGCTCAGCTCTCTCCACGGTCACCCAGGCCAGCATTCCCACCATGATGATGGGTGGGCAGCTGTTACCTCGCCCAACTCAGCCCCAAAGGTCTGGGTCTGTGAAGAGACAGACCATCCTATAGCCTTGACCCAACCTGAAATTCAGCCCAAACCAGCTTGCCACCTCTCAGCACTGCTCTGGGGGAGGCTGCCCAGGCAGAAAGCATGGACAGATGGACTGAGGGACATTGCCCAGATGTGCTTCTCCCAGCAGCGGAAGAGGAAGGCTGTTCTGAGACACGGCTCCTTAGGGGCCTTAGGGGCAATGGGATGGGGCTCCTTAGCTGTGATCATTCCTGGGTGTTGGATTGCACCATTGCAGTCACCAGCCCAGGAACAATTCTAAACCAGTGAGGACCATCCTGCTGGAGGCCCTGGGGACAGTGAGGGCACAGCCTTGGCATCCAGCTGGTCTCCTTGAGTCACGCAGGACAATAAAAAAGGAATTTGTGTTCAGCTGCTATGGAGACAGAGTCTGGCCGTTCCCCAAAAAGTCAGACATAGAATACCATATGACCCAGCAATTCCACTCCTAGGCATATACCCAAAAGAATTAAAAACAGGTGTTCAAACAAATACTTGTACCTGAATGCTTGTAGTGGAGCTACTCACAGCAGCCAAAAGGTGGAAACAACCCAACTGTCCCTCAACAGGTGAATGGATAAACAAAACGTGGTCCATCCAAACCACAGAACACTGTTCAGCCTTACAAAGGAATGAAGCACTGAATCAAGCTATAATGTGGATGAACCTCAAACACACTATTGCAAATGAAAGAAGCCAGTCACAGAAGGCCACACATAGTGTGATTCCTTTTTTTTTTTTTTTTTTTTTTTTGCCATGCTGCACAGATTGCAGCTCGTGGGATCTTAGTTCCCTGACCAGGGACTGAACCCGGGGCCACGGCAGTGAAAGCACCGTGTCCTAACCACTGGACTGCCAGGGAACTCCCAGTACGATTCCATTTAGATGAGTAGGTAAATCCACAGAAACAGAAAGTAGATTGGTGTTTGCTAGGGCTGAGGGGAGGAGGAATGAGGCGTAACTGCTTAATGAGTATGGGGTTTTATTTTGGGGTGTTGGAAGTGAAACTAGACAGAGGTGGTGGTCACAGAACAACATTGTGAGCATCCTCAACACCACCGATTTGTTCATTTTAAAGTGGTTACATAAAAAAGTTTAAAAAAGCAATTTGTGGGCTTGAGTAATCAGAAAATCCAGGCAGGCACTCATAGAACCTCATCAGGACTTAGTCTCTCTTTCTCTCCATCTCTCAGTCGGCTTCCCCCTTGGCAGGCTTGGCCACGTGTTGGCTTCCGGACCCTCCACTCAGGCGTGATCCATACAGCTAAGGTTCCCCACTGAATGCGAGCTTTGCTTTCCCCGAAGGATCCACCAAAAGTCCCAGGTCTAAGTCTCATCTGCCTGTTCATTTGCTGTAGCAGGTAGATGGAGTGCGCTGCTTGGCCAGGCTGGGTCTCAGCCCGTCCCTGTGGCAGGGGTGGGGGTGAGCTTCACAGGACCTGCCTACGCACCACCCCCCAGACCAGAGAACTGTGAAGCGGGAGGAGGTGTTCTCCAAAGGCAGTCTGGGTGGTGAAACCACTGATGTCTACTCTAGGACCACAGAGAGCATGGCTTCTCCTGTCTCTCTCATTCCTGATCCCTCTCTCCTCTTGCTGAGACATTTTTGGAGGACACGGCACAAGAGGAATAATTCCTGTGTAAGTGGACCTGACTACGGGCCTCAGGTGCCCTGGCACAGCCCTGCTTTTCAGTCATCTGTCCCGATGCCACATTTAGATCAGACCATGTGTCCTGATTCCAGATTAGAAAACATGGCCGGTATCTCTCCCAGCCACACTGACCCTGTGGACCTTTCCAGAATCATCTCTTCAACCACCTAACAATCTTAGCTACACCAGAACAAGCTAATAGGAGTTCTCTATCTTCTTCCTGCCCCTTCCCTCCCTGGGGGCTGCCATTTCTCTCACACAGGATCCAAGTCCTCCTTTCACGGACCTGCTTCCGCAACCACTGTGGCCCGTGCCAGGATCTTCCTTTCCAGCACTCGTTTAGCAAACACTGTTAGAACCTCCCATTGTAGACTTGGTGACGATTGACCAAGGAATATACCCAGCCGCAGGCATTCACTCTAGAAAGCTTCCATCCTCTGGAGCAGGGAATAACCCACCTCAGGGACCCCACTTCCCATCTGCCCTCAGGTCCTGTGCTTGGATCAAGGAACGCTGTAGCTGTTGAGCTTCTCAGGAAGTAAGGAGGGGGCGAGGAGAAGGTGGGTACGAGGCCCTTTGTCTGGGCCCAAGTCAGGCAAGCATCCAACTTATATTCAGAATTTGCTGAGTTTCTACAGTGTTCTTTTTAAAAAATTAGTGCTGACCCCACGTCAGGGAACTAAGGAAGCGACTGTCTACTTACTTGAAAATTTAATTAACCATCTCTGCCTAAGAAACAGGGCACTTCTCTCTAGAGGACAAGGGAGGTGATTTTCAGTCTTTCTGAAATGGGAGGGAATCCAGTGTCCTGGAGGCAAGGACAGGAGGCACATGAAGAATATAGTAAGGAGAGTGCCCAGTAGGATGGAGGGGCTAGGAGCTGGATAAGGAGGCTGAACTCACCACGTTCACTGCCCAGCCCACTTAGCTTCACTCTGTTCCCCATCAGCTCCTAAGCCCTTAACCTGGCCCACCTGTCAGTTCATAAACATGAAAATAGTCTAGGCGGATTGTTCCCTCTTTGTGGAAAAAAGCAAACTGCACAACAGAAAGCATTTATGATCACAAATTAATCTCCAGTGAGATCCTATTAAATGCAGATTTACTCCTGTGTGTTGTGTCCTCCACTGAGAATGTTTCAGCCAAAATGTTTTTTTATTGCCCGTCCCACTAACCACACAGCCCTGTGGACTCCCCTTGTTGGACAGACTTTGGAGCCAGGCTGCCTGGGTTCAAATTCCAGCTCCGCCATCTGCTAGTTGTGTAACCGTGGGCAAATTACCTGACTTCTCTGCGCCTCAATTTCCCCATCTATAAAACAGGGACAACAGGAACACCTATCTTACAGGGTCGTTGTGAGGACTAAATGCATTAATACATCTAAACCATTTAGAATAGTGCTTGGCATATAGTATGTGCCAAGGAAATGTTAGCTTGTAACAAATTACTCACATATTTTGTCTGCAATACGGTTGAAATTCTCTTTTGTAATATAAGTGAGGATTCCCTTATTAATCCATGGGAAAATATTTACAAAGGTTTTCATAGATTAACTTGGTCCCCAATCCATTTTTGTAAATCTTAAGTAAGGTCTTAAGTTTCTCAGCTGAGAATTCTGTAATCACAAGAGTGTTTGGGACATCTTGGGGTGAAGGAGGTTTGCTGTAATTTCCACTTAATGGTGTGTCTCAGGTCTCTTGGGGCTGGAGATGGGAATTTGACTCAATTGTTTGCAGTGGAGTCAACATAAGCAACTTCGTTAACTGGGGTTTGTTGCTGTCTTTCTCAGCTGGAGTGACTGCAGTGATGTCTTTGATCTTATACCTTCTAGTGTTTTCTGATGTTCCCAGGGAGGCTGCTATTACTCAACAGTAACAAGTACAATTTAAATAACAAGTACGAGAGTAACAAGTACAACCCACACATAGAAAAATGTTCAGCACATTCTCACTCTCTCAGCAGCAGAAATGACCAACAGGTCAGAAGAGCTCAGCTCAGCACCTCTGGCCACTCCCGAGCTAGGAAGGATACATGATTTCTCTCTCCATCAAAAGGACACTCCTCCCCAGAAGATTTTCATGATGAACCAATGAGCTCATGGGCATGAAGGGCTTTGAAAAGTTACTTTGGTTACAGTCTAACTACAAACAGTCCTAATGATAACTTGTTTCACTGATACCAGTCCAAGTTTGGTCTTTAGCAAAGTGGGCAATGGATGTATTGAAGATGACACAGACCAGGTAGCTTCTCCCCCTTTAAAGTTTCTACATGAACAAGAAAAAGACACATCGCAAAAGAGTCAAACCCCATTGATCCAACACTGCCAATTGGTATTTTATTATAATTCAGATATGATTGGTGATTGGATAAATTCTTCATGTCAATTAAAATATTGGCCATTGGGGAAGTGAATAGGGAATAGGGAAAGGATACGAGATAAAAGGAAATTAGAAAATAAGAAAAAGTGTTTCATTACTCATTTATCTTTTCACTTCCTTTCCAAACTTTTTTGTTGAGAGAAAATTCAGAGACCATAAAATTCACCATTTAAACCATTTTAAAGTGCATAATTCAGTGTGTTTTTTTTTTAGTATATTCACAATATTGTACAACCATCACCATTATCTAATTCCAGAACATTTCCATTACCCCAAAAAGAAACCTCATATCTCCCAATTCCCTCCTCCCCCCATCCGCTGGCAATCAGTAATCTATTCTCTATCTCCTATGGCTTGTCTGTTCTGACATTTCATATAAATGGAATCATATAATATATGGTCTTTCCTTTCATCATTTCTTGAGCATCCATTTTGGGCCAGTACTGTATGAGTGTTTGCCCTCCCTAGCCAGGGAGGAAGACCTGTAGCAGTAGAATTTTCCTGCTGGGGTTGGGGGTGGTGGTTGATGGTGTCCTGGCAGAGGAGGTGACATGTCTACTGCTGTGTTGACAAAGGAAATGGAGTTTCCAGTAAAGAAGAAGGAAGGGCATTCCAGGAAGAGGCAACAGTGTAGAGACGGTACGTGGGTGCTTGCAGAAGGCTGAGAAGTTCCTTGAACTGCAGCTCTAGCATCAGGGGTACAGGGAGGGGAGGGGGACGCCGGAGAGTAAGGAGACAAGGTAAGCAGGTCGGTAAGGTCAGAAAGAGCAGAGACTTGAGGGCTGCTCTGAAGAGACTGGGATTGCTCCTCTAGGCTCTGGGAATCACACAAGCCAGGGAGAGGCTGAGTGTGTGTTTTAGGAAGGAAGCCGCTGGGGAGAGTGGATTGCAGAGGGACGACTCTCAAGTGGAGGACTTGGGAGGACAGCAACCGTTCGTGTGAAGGAACACTAGAACTCCCACCACAGCAGTGGCAGTGGACTCAGGAAGGATGGTCCACTTGGGAGCAATTTCTAAGGTGGAATGGACAGGAGTTGGGTGTCTGCCTAGATGTGGCAGGTGAGAGGGAGGGAGGAAGGGCTCCAGACCAGGCTCCCCTGACCCACAATGAGACCCTGGGAGAATCAGAGGCCAACTAAGAATCCAGCACCCTCTGCTTAGAACGGGACATCGGCTTCCCCTTCCTCTGAGGCATTCTCCTAGGGCTTCCAGAGCCCTGCAGGGGCGGGGCCCCTGCCGGCCCACCCCCCCCCCGCCCCCCCGCAGCACCCTTCCTCAGTTCCTCCCAGCTGCCCAGAGGCCTCTGCACATGCCGTTCCCTCTGAGTGGCTGCTCCCTGGCACTCGCACGCCCTCCTCTTGGTCAAGGCCTGCACATCTCTGCCGTGTTTGGTCAAATCTCCCTGTGCGCATTTTCGCAGAACCACGCAGCTTTTACTCACAGTATTGTTACGTTGTTAATTTCTCATTTACTTCTGTGATTTGTGACTCCCCGGTGGCCTGAAGCTGTGCGAAGGCCGGAACAACGTCAGTTTTGGCTCTTGTAGCTGGCACTTGGCAGCACACCTGACGTGTAGTTGATGCCCCGTAATACTTATTGGAAAATGGAAAAGAAACGAGCAGATGAGCCTGGGATCCTTCCCATGAACCTGAGGCCCTTTGAGATGTAGTTTTGCTTTGGGGAATTGGGAAGAGAGGAGAGAGTCACTGGAATCCCAGCATTTTCACGTAGGCCTTCCCGCACCCCAACCTGGGCTTTTCTCCTCATAAAATCTGCTTATGAGGAATGCTGAGGGCAGCCATAGCTCCCAGAGTGAATCCAGCCAGTGCTTCGCTGGCTTTTTACCCCAGGTTACAGTATATTATGCTTTTTACATGTCACATAATGAGGGCTCGTATAATGAGAAAGCACCTCCCAGATTGTAATCCATCTACAACAGTGCTTTTACTCAGCGCTCTGCTCCCTGCTCAGCAAACTGGGGAGGCTGGAACTTTTCTGGCAAACTTTTCCGGAGCTGGTCCCTTTGGTCTCCCTTTTCATTCTCCCTCATCTCTCTTCCTGACAATTCTCAACTGTGCTACTACAAGGGCGTGAGCTGCTGAATAGGCTCAACAGAAGGGTCTGCAAACCTGGGGCTTCAGGCCGACATCCTCGGGGGCCCTGGAGACGATACAGACACATTTTCATGACCCTGCTCCTGGGAAAGACTGACTCTGGGTTCCTAGGCTTCCAGAAACCTCCCTGACAACAAGGCAGGAAAGTCTGGGATAGAATGGAATGTCTTCCAACTCTGAAGAGGTATCTCTCAAGAATTGCTCATAAGAAAGGTTTTTAATGACATCACCTCTTTGTGCCTGAGCTGAGCATCCAGGATACCTGGACACAGTCATGATTCTGCGTCAAGGAATGGGATGTTTGTTGCTGGGTCTGGCTCAAATAATTACCCGTAGGCTGAGGGTGACTAGCCAAGGTCACCTAGCCAGTGAGTGGCAAAGCTGGCCCTAGAGTAGGCTTTGCATTTCTTTTACCTTTCCTCATGACACAGGAATTATGGCCAAGTATATTTCCAGACTCTGACCCTGTAAGGCCCATTTCAGTTGATCCAATGGCCTAAGCCCAACTTCCACAAACTCGAAGGTCCAGGAGGCTCACCTGGGAAGTCTGTGGCCCACACAAGTTCCCAGGCCCAATCCCTAGATATTGGGATTCTGCAGGTCTGGGTTGGACCCTGGGCACTGCATATACAGTAAGAGCTCCAGGGAACTTCGATGCTGGAGGCTCCAGGACCACACAGAGATAGAATACACTCCACTTCACACCCAGCCAGTCCAGTGGGGTTTTGGGTGGACAGAGATTGCAGATGCACTGTGGGATGTGAGTGCCTCTGACTGTCCCTCTGGGCCTTAGCTTTCTTATCTATGATTCCAACTACCCTCAGTGGCGCTCCACCCTCCGTCCTACTCCACCCTAAAATCATCTGCAATGAGTCAGAATCCTTAGTAGCACAGTGCCTGGCACACAGTAGAGGTTCAGAAATATTTGTTGTATAGGCAGAAGGAATGAAGGAAAGAAGGGAGGGAAAGAGGGGGTAGGGAGGAATGAAGGCAGGCTGATCACATTCATATGTTTATCTGTAGAGAAGATCTTCTATCCACAAGGAGCACTGCTGCCCCTAGAAGCCCTATTGACTTATGTAATACTGGAAAGGGGTCCCCAAGATTCTTCTTCCCACCCCATCCACACAGCTACCTCCATCAATCCTCCAGACATCACCCCCACTCCCACACCGTCCTCCAATATCTCTACCCACCAAGGCTCATTACTGAGCTATTAGCAAGGGAAACAGCATATTTCCCTCTCAATTGTTTAAGGTGAGCATGATGCTCTGTGCTTTGATCCATCTTCAGCACAAGAGTTTTAACTGATGTCTAATGAACAAATCTCGTCTTTGGACATGTTTCACAACCACAGCCCAGTTGACAATCTGAACAATGGTTTTGTTACAAGAACAACTGCTTCCAAAAACTGCCCACTCTCCAACGCTGCCTTCCATTCCTCTCTCTTCTTGGGCTCGACACTCTTTTTTAAGAGTTGCCCAGCTAAAACAAATGCTCGAATCTCTAAAGATCAGTTCAATATTCTTAGACCTATGACTCATTCAAACAATGGGATATTAGCTATGGTAACTCCAAAGCATCTTTCTCCTTGTTCCCTCTTCCTCTGCTTTGTCTTTGCTTTTGGGTTTGGTAACCTAGAGTTTTTGAATTAGAAAAGTTGCTGATATTTCAGCTCCCCCAATTGCAAGAATATGTAGGAATAAAGTGGAAACACACACACACGCACACACACATAGAGGTAAGTCAACCATCATGAGACCATAAGGTATAAGATACCCGAGAGGGGAAATTGGGGGATGAGAGGGAAAATGTGAAGCAGAAGGAGTCAGGACTGTTGATTGTCTCACGGTATTTGAAGGTCTAAAGTCTCATCTCAGACTGATTTCAGTCAGGAACTTTTTTTTTTTTTTTTTTTTTTTTTTTTTGCGGTACGCGGGCCTCTCACTGTTGTGGCTTTTCCCGTTGTGGAGCACAGGCTCCGGACGCGCAGGCTCAGCGGCCATGGCTCACGGGCCCAGCCGCTCCGCGGCATGTGGGATCTTCCCGGACCGGGGCACGAACCCGTGTCCCCTGCATCGGCAGGCGGACGCTCAACCACTGCGCCACCAGGGAAGCCCAGTCAGGAACTTCTGAATATTCAGAATATTTGATTAGTGAAGTGGGTTAAATACATAAAGGCTAATTCTCTCCCATGTAAGACTAGAGATAGGCATTTCTCTGTTATGCAAGCTCATTTCATCATCTCGCTCTACAACAATGTATCTTCCTTCCTCAAGGTCACCTCGTGATACAAGATGGCAGCTGGAGTCCCAGCTATCACATCCACATTGTAGGATGCATGACTGAGAAAGGAGAAATAGTGGGAGGATAAAAGGGCACCCTTTCCTATGGCATTATCTTCATTTATTCAGCCTTCCTGAAAGTCCCATATAATATTTTGCTAGAACTTAGAAACACAGTCTCCCCTAACTACAGAGGAGGCTTGAAAATATAGTCTTTTAAGTGGGCACATTGACACCACAAATAAAATGGGTGTTCTGTTGCAGAAAAAGAGGTGGAGAATGGACTTGAGTGGGAACTAGCAGTCTCACTGAGAAGCCAAACCCAAACATCTATTGATATTTTAAGAGGAAACTAAAGAATGATGCAAAAAGATAGGGGAAAGGGATGAGGGGGGAACCTTAAAAATCCAGGAATACCTGCCAATGTGAAATTTAGCTACATCTTCATTTGGAAGGGCACTATGCCAACAATTGAATCTCTCTCTCTCTCTCTCTCTCTCTCTCTCTCTCTCTATATATATATATATATATATATATATATACACATTTTTAAAAAACATGAAAGTAATGTAAGCTCCATGATCATTAATCAATCCAGGTACCTGTAATAGTAGGTGCTCCACAGATATGTCTGAATTGAAATATTTGAAATATTTTTTGAATGACCTATAATGTTAAATTAAAGAGTAAGTTTAAAGTGGTATGTAACATATCCCATAATTTTAATAAAATTAAATATGTATGTGTAGATAGATAGATAGAGCCAGCCAGGAGACTGGAGAGTCATTAAAAGCAGGCAGGAGAGTCATTAAAATGACTGATAATAGTAATTCTCTCTGGATAATGGAATGGAATTTGGAGTAATTTTTGTTTTTTCCTTTTTTGAATCTTCCAATTATTCTAAGTTATTTATACATTACTTACATAGTCTTTAAAAAACTATATCAAAGTCTATTTGGGACAAAATCAATACATGTATGGCCTTACCTACAGAACAAAAAAATCAGATGTTAAAATAAGAAAGAAATGAAATAGACATTTAAAAATCACTTCTTAATAAAAAGTGATTTGGCATTGTGAGAGAGAACTCATGGAGACATTTAGACAAGAAACCCACAGCTTTCTGGACAAGAAAATTAGGAGGCAAGGAGTGGTCTCCAGTGGCCTCATAACAACCCCTCACCCTAGGATTCTGGGCTTCATTTCCAAGCTCCTTATAAACAGACAGGCGTCAGCGACTTCATTAATCCTCAAGAATCATGTTGATATAAAGATGACACAGTGCATTCTTTGCAAAGACATTTGTGGAAACTGGAGCCCAGGGAGGTTTTAACACTAGAGCCCTTGACTGTATACCCAATATGTTCCACATCTGTACCTCTTTTCCTCTGCAGCCACAGCTAACCCCATGTGGTGGTATATATGGGGAAGCTAAAAGTTTGCCATAAAATTGTCTTCATTAAGCCCAAGTCCATCTATATTAGATACCTGATTCTCACTCTGGAAGGAAAGCATTCATCTTTGAGTTTCACAGTATCAGTTATTACATGCATTAACGTCATATTGGGAGGCTGAGAGGCCAGAGAATGAGGTCATGGAATATAAAAGACAGAGACTCTTCCCTTTCTTCTCACCCACATCTACTCTCTGCTTGCCACAGTTCCTTGAACAAAATATGCTCTTTCCTGCTTCACTTTCTTGCACCCAGCTCAGTTCTCCTGGCTGGGATGTTCCCTTTCTTCCAGTACATGTGAACCTTACCCATCCTCAGAACCTGCCCACATACTCTCTGCTACCCAAAACTTTGGACTCTTGCAGCCCTCATCACAGACCCCTTTCTCTGACCTCCCATGATCAGTACCACACAGTCAGCTCCTAACTCTATCTGCAGTAGCATAGTCCTTACTGCTTCCCATATGCATATCTTGTCCTCCCAGCCAGGCTTTAAGCTCTTGCAGGAACAGCAGAGCTCATCACACACACACACACACACACACACACACACACACACACACACAGAGTTCATAGCACACTGTTTTGTAGCTGGTAGGTCCTCAATAAATACATCTATTCATTGATTATTTGGAGATATATCAAGAGGCAGACGTACAATCATAGGCATTCAGTTGCAAGACAGAGAGTCTCATGATCCAACTATGTTTTGTCTACCAAAGACTCACTTAACATCCAAAGACACAAATACATTGAAAGTGAAGGGATGGGAAAAGATATTCCATGCAAACAGTAACCAAACGAAAGATGGAGTGGCTATTCTAATATCAGATAAAATAGACTTTAAATAAGAAGTTGGTACAAGAGACAAAAAAAAAAAAGACATTACATATTGCTAAACTGTTTCCCATTTTTCCTATTTTGTTATTTTAAAGAAATTATTTTTCTTGGGATAAGTTCTGTTTCCATTTTTTTTCAATAAAGATTTGCTTGATTAGTTGCGTTTGTATTTGTTTTTTTACAACTCACACATTTAAAATGTACAACTTGAAGCTTCTTACTATATTCACAGAGCTGTGCGACCATCACAATCAATTTTAGAATATTTTTTATCACTCTCAAAAGAAATCTCATACTCATTAGCAGTCACTCCCATTCCTCCTTAATCCCCCAGCCCTAAGCAACCACTAAGTTACTATGTCTTTATGGATTTTCCTATGCTGGACATTTCATACAAATGAAGTCATACACTACGTCATCTTTTGTGACTGGCTTCTTTCACTTCGGATAATGCTTTCAAGATTCATTCATGTTGTAGCATGAATCAGTACTTCATTCCTTTTTATTGCTGAATATTTCATTGTACGGTTATACCACATTGTATGGAACTGTTCATCAGTTGATGGACATAGGGGTTGTTTCCACTTTTTGGCTTTTATGATTAATGCTGCTATGAACGTACACACACAAGCCTTTGCATGAATGTATGTTTTCATTTATCTTGGACATATACCTAGGAGTGGAATCGTCAATTGATCGCACTTGACCTTACCTAATTTTCCTGATTAACACTCCTGCCATTGTGTTTTCTTTTACAAAATACAGAAAGACAGAGAGAGAGAGACAGAGACAGGCAGAGACACAGAGAGGCTGTACCTGCTCTGGTGTCTTGTCTGAAGTTCTTGAGGACATTCAGAATCAAACGATCTACAGCTGAAATGATGACAGTCAAAGTGATTGGGTCAAAATATCCTACAAAGAAAAAGTTTTCTGGAAGAAAAAAGGTCTAACCTGAGTTGAGCTGCATGTACGAAGAGCTGGAGAAGAAGAGAAGGAAGAAGACACTGCAGCAGGGTCATAGCATAAGCAAAGTGCTGGTGATTGGGCTGAGTACGGAGTACTTGGGGGATAAGTAGCAAGTAGTAGAAGGTGAGGTTAGAATGATTTGTTGGGAGTCACATCATCAAGGACTTTGAATAGCAGCCACAAGTGTTTGAGACTAAATTTTTATAGTTTTGAAGGAACCATTGGAGACTGTCGTCTAGGGACATCAGTCACACGATCAGGTCAAATGGACATGATCAGGGCAATGATGGGCAGGTGCAGGCAGGATAGACCAAAGCACGGACGCATCTGTGATAGCAAGCCCCCATTCTTTGGAGGCTGTTGCAGCAATTCAGGGCTGAGGTAAAAGCTTTGAGGGTAGCCAGCTGGAAGCCAGTGACTTATATGGATTCAGTGGGCAAAAAACCAGCATTCATCATGGCACTGGTTCCCCAAAGGACCCGAGCCTATGTTCAGGGAACTGATCATTTCCCTATTATATAAATTGATTAGGTCATTCACAGTTGAGACTGATGCCAGGGGTTTGCTACTGATCAAGCTAGAATAACAAGCTGGAGGACAAGGCAGGTCCTTTGCCAGCTGGGCAAGGAGCAGGTCCAGAGGCACAAAACACTGCAGCAAAGCACTCTGTCCCTGACCTGGGAGTCTGGGCAAAGGAAACCACTGAGAGATCTGGCAATGCCCTTCAGCTGCATCTGGAGGCTCCAGGGCCAACTCCAGGAGGGACACTTCTGTCAGAACTGACCAGTCAAGTGGAATCCAGCCCTGGAGGCCCACAGCTAGGCTGTCCTCCCTGCCTGCAGAAGCTTGTAGAGATGGGGGTACGGTAGGGATGGGGGAACAGGCTGGGGTGACACCAGTGGTGAGCCCAGGGGAGGCAAAGGCTTGAAGAGGGTAGTTGCCAATAGTAACAATAGTCTGCAATGGCAAAAATGTGTGTTTACATAAGGCTCCCACTGTGCTCCAGAAAAAGGAGGAGAGGGCTCTATATTCTCAGTGGATGAGATGTTCTCCCCCTCACACAAAGGTTCCCCTTGCCCCTTTCTCAGAAGACCACTGCGAAGATAACCACATGCCATCCAGTACCAGTAAGGCTGGTTCTGACTATGCTAGTGGTGGATCCTCTCCCATTGGCCCCTCCCCTAACACAAAGGAGAGTATAGTTGGCTCCGTCCATAAACTGGAGGAGAACTTCTAGGAAGATCCAAGCCTCCGATGTGCCCTGGTTTGGGTAAAGCAACATCTGAAGTCAGATGCCTTTCAGCTTCTGGACAGCTCTCTTGCCCAAACCCCACCCCTACCCCCTGCCTGTGGACGACTTTGAGTCCCTTGACGCTTAGGGGACTGACAATGCCACTACTTTGGGTCGGCCTTAGCTTGAGTGTTTTCTGCTGTGGAGACCAGACCGCCCGAGACTTGGGGTGGGGGGCTAGTTCTGTATTTAGTCACGGTTCACCCACCTAGGGTAGCTAAGCACAGCCTCCATAATTATCTTCATTTTCTGTTATCTGTATCGTCTCATCATCATCAGGGTCCCCCTCTCCTGTGGAAGCGGGACGGACGGAGAAGGGGCCTGGCTGCCAGAAGAGGACGGTCTTCTATCTGTACCAAGGACGTTCCTCGACACAGAACTTAGAGATCCCGGCAAAGGCGGCCCGCGGAGGGCGGAGAAGCTCCCGCGCTGGGGCCGAGCCCCACGCCGTGTTTCCCTGTTGCCACGCGGCGGAGGGGGCGACGATGTATCCCCCCACACACACCCTCCTCAGCGCTCAAGAACCCAGCCTTCCCGCCGCCGGCCTCGGGGGAGCCGGCTAGTGGGCTCTCCCTGCACCTCCTCTACCCACCCTGCCGCAGCCATGTTCTTATCCAGCGTTCCCCGCCCTGGACCGGAGGGTCAGAGGGTGGGGGTGACGAAGGGAGATCCAGCAGCCGGTGGGCCCGAAGGCCTCCTCCCCCCGTGGCACCTTGGTCCTCTACTCGCTCTTGACTCCTCCCCCGTCTCTATTCCGCAGCGTCCCCTCCCTGTCAGCTCTCCGCTTCCGCGACCGCACCTGCCTTAGGGGTTGAGGGGACACAAGGGAGGTAGAAAGGGAAACCGGGGGCTTGGGGAAGCACAGCGCAGCAGGGTGACCGGCTCGTCCCGCGCCGCGGGTCCCCACAGCCCCAGAGCCGCCCGCCCGGCGGCTGCGGCACCGATGCGCTGTCCGCGGTGCTGACGCCGGCCGCCCGCTCGGTCGGGAGGGGGAGGAGACGCCCTCATTCTTCGGTCGCCCCGAGTCGAGTGGCCCTTTCCCCGCTCCTAAGCGGAATCATTTCCCCAAAGGAACCCTCCGAGACCTGGCGCTGTGGATGGATACAGGAAGAAGACGCGAGCGACAGGGAACTTAAACTTCGGACTGGAGCTGGAGAGCCCGGTGTCAGGGCATTAGCGTCTTTCGGCCTCCAGCACCTGAGACCGCAGGACAACATCAAGTTGAGCAAAGTTTGACGGCAGCTTGGACAGAAGGGAGGGATTCCGGAGCCGAAGCGCAGGGAGGGGCTGGACGGTATTCCCTGGCGGCGTGGTAGCCAGCACCGCAGTCCGGACACCTGCTTCGGTGCCCCGCATTAGTGCAGGCAGAACGACAGGGAGGCGTCGCAGCAGCCCAACTCCCCACCCCTTCTCTCCCTTCCTTACTCCCCACCCCCCAACACCCCGCCCCGGGCGCCGGTGACTCCGCCTCTCCGTGCCGGGCGGCTCTCCGGCTGGAGCTGGAAAGGGAGCGCTTCCCCGGACTCAGCTCGGTTCCGAGGCTCCGAAGCCGACGCCGCCAGCTCAAGCCCGGGGGCGGGAGCTGGACTGCCCACGGAGCCTGCGCTGGGGAGCCGCTGAGCCGGGAACGTCTCATGGGACGCGCCCGGGGTCTCTCTTCGTGCCCTGCTCTCCCGTCCCTGTCCTAGGCGCCCGGGCTCTACAGCCCGCCCCGCCCGCAGCCCGCGGCCTGTCTGGAGAGGAGTATGAGGCCCGGGGCCCCGTGGACGCCGGCCACAAGGCGGCAGGGGCCTACCTTGAGACCCCCGCGCCCGAGGGCGGTGGGTGAGGAGCCGCGGCAGCCGGCCAGGCGTCGGGGCGCAGAGAGGAGCGCCCCAGCTCCGGCGCCCGAAGGGCCGCGGGACCCGTGTGCGGCCTGAGCGCCGAGGAGGAGGCGGAGGCGCCCCGCCGTCCGGGCTCTGGAGGAGGCGGCGAGGGGCTCCGCGGCGGCCCCCGACCCCTGGTCACCATCCTCACGTTTCTGCTCCCGCGGGGGGGATGTCGCGGCCCGGGCCCCGAGCGCCGCCCCGGCCCCGGGGCTGAGCTCCGGACCATGTCCTCCCGCAGCCCCCGGCCCCCGCCCCGCCGCTGCCGCCGCCGCCTGCCGCGCCCCTCCTGCTGCTGCTGCTGCTGCCGCCGCTCGCACCTCAACGAGGACACGGGCCGCTTCGTGCTGCTGGCGGCGCTCATCGGCCTCTACCTGGTGGCTGGCGCCACAGTCTTCTCGGCGCTCGAGAGCCCGGGCGAGGCGGAGGCGCGGGCGCGCTGGGGCGCCACGCTGCGCAACTTCAGCGCGGCGCACGGAGTGGCCGAGCCGGAGCTGCGCGCCTTCCTCCGGCACTACGAGGCCGCGCTGGCAGCCGGCGTCCGAGCCGACGCGCTGCGCCCGCGCTGGGACTTCCCCGGCGCCTTCTACTTCGTGGGCACCGTGGTGTCGACCATAGGTGAGCGGCGCGCCCAGCGGGCGACTTTCCTCTCCGCGTCTTTCACCTGCCGCCCTTTCCACTGCTCGGGGCTCGAGCCGCGTCCCTCGGCTCCCTCTTCCCTTCTGAGGCCCCGCTGCCTACTTTCATTTCGCCCTCTCCTCCCCACCCGTCCCCCTCCTCCTGCTCGGCCTCCCTCTTTACTGGCTTTCGGCGCGGGAGGTGGCCTGAGAGGCCCATCTCTGGCGCGCACCCAGCGGTGACTGCCTGGCAAAGAGGCCAAATGGGGAGAACCCTCACCCGGGCGCTGGGCAGACGGGGGGCCGCCCGCGCTCCAGCACTTGCCAACTGCGTGACCTAACCGCTTGTGCCTCAGTTTTGGCTTCTAAAAAAGGACTTGGGAGAACATGTATCAGGGGCCTGCTGCTTCCTTCTTATTTCTCACGCCCCCTAGTCCTCGGTTTCCTCATCCAGGTGATTTGGAAAACCCTTCCTCTCTCCACTCACAGCGTTGTTACCTCCCTTCTCTTCTCCTTTCTTCTTTTACACGCGTTTTCCCCTTAGAGTCCTCCAGCCCTTTTACCCTGGGGAAGGCGACCATTTCCCCAGACGAATCCCTAGATCTCCTTCGCTTTTTTTTTTTTTTTTTTTTACAGTCTACACCACCCCATTAGACTTGGAGAATAGGACTGCAGCCGCTCTGGTTCTGGTTTTCTCCTCTTACTTCCCCCCTCCCCTCTTCCAGCTTCCCCTCCAATTTCTTGACCTCTCTTCTTTGTTACCTTGCTATCTTTTCCAACCAATAGTGACACCAAGGGGGTAGCTTGGGTGCAGGGGGTAGTTTCTCTATACTTTCCATCATCCCTTCCTCTTATTTTTGGTAAAATAGTTCATGATTTTGCAACTGTACAAAAAATGCTGTGTAACTATTCCTCGAAGCCCCCCTATTTCTTTCGCCCCTCCTCTGAGCCTCTCTTGTAGAGATTGTGGAGCCATCACTGCTCCCCACTCCACCCTGTCCCTCTCTTTATTCTCCTCTCACCCACTTTCCCCATCCCCCCCTTTCCCTGGGCCCTGGGTGTCACGTGCAACAGACCTCTTCCCGTTACTGTATAGAGTGCAGAATAAATACAAGATTTTCACTTTGGCAAGACTTTGTGTCTCATCTCCTCCTGCTTCCAGTCCCAGGGTGGAAGAAGGCCCTTGGCTGGTCATGCCTCTAGTCACCCCAAAGCACTATCCCCCGGTGGTAGTTTTGGAGGAGGGGACGGGATTCATTGGGCTGAGAGGTGAGGGATTGCACCGGCCCGCCTTCTGTGGGTGGGTTCTGGGCTGGATTGGTATGCCAGTTTAGAGACGGGGGAATGGACTAACTGACCAGTGTAAGCCATTGTAGGTGGCTGCTGGGAGGCAGAGAGAAAGACTGCATCCATGTGCAGGATATGAGCAGCTAGAGATGGCTCTCTGAGTGTATATGTATAGTCTACGAAAGGGCTTCCTTTCAATGAATTTTCATGTGTCATGTTTGATCTGATGACTTTAAATAGAAAAGGCAAATGTGGCCCAAGTCCAAAGTACACACAAATTGGATAAAAATACCAGTTAAAAGCTATATCATGTTGTTATGGTGATTGAAGATATAAAATGACCCCCTTAAAAAAAATCCCCTTTTAAGAGCTGCATCAAGTTGCTATAGCAACTAGAGTTTTTTTTTCTTTTTTTTTTTAAGTGCTTTAAAAGTACTAAAGATGCTTAGTCCTGGAAGATGACATCATGTGTTCATAGCTCATTATTGATTTATGCTCTTCCTCTTGTAAACACACCCTTTTGCTTTCACCTAGAGGCAACCTGTGCACAAGTTGGGCAGCCACAGCCTTTCTTTCCCAGTGGTGTGCTCTGACCTTGGCTTCCTAATGGAGCCCACAGGTTAAGGGAAAGGTAGGAGCAGTGTCCCCTTCCCCTACAGGCCATGAGTCTATCCAAATGGGGCCTCATTCCAGTGACCTGTGGTCTCTGTGCCTTTCTGATGAGCTCCCATCAATGCCTTCATTCACCGCCCAGCCATGGCTTCTACAGCTTCTGTCAGTTCTTTGCACAAAATCAAGTCAGCGTGTTGGTAAATTGTTCCAAGCCCGAGCCCTTAATCTACGAGCAGGATTGGCTGTTCTTTAGTCAAGCAGAAAAAAACTATGTTCTCTTTCTTGATTTGTGTTTTGGGATGTAGGCAAGCATTGTAGGAGGCTATGCTGAAGCTGGTGGCTATGTTACAAATGACCCAGCACATTGTTTCCAAAATCTGCTTCAGGGAGATATTTATCTCTGAGAAGAGCTGCACTCAGGACCAGAACCAGCCAGTGGACAGCTCGGCATTGAACTAGCCCCTTTGCAGAGGTGCCAAGAGAGCCACACAAATAGCAGGGTCTCTGTCAGTTATCCACCTGCTGACGTGGTCTGGGGCAGTGGTTCAAATTGGTCACTTCTGTCACATAAGTTCTGCTGAATCCTGAAGTAGCATGATTTTTATTTCAGGCTTCTCTTGCAAAATGTACTTGGATGAGATTTAAGTAAAGACCTACATAAGTCAGTTTCACTTCTGTTTATGTAGTTCCTTTCCCTTAAATGCCCTGAGTCTTCAGAGACAATTATTATTACTGGTGCTTTTATGGATTCTGCAGCTCAGGGAGCCAAAGCTGAATCCAAAATGGGCAGTCAGTATTCTCTATCTGCCACCTCATCCAGCGAAGAGGAAAATTAGCATGCACTCGGTTTTATTTGAATATCACAGTGTGTATGGTCCATGCAGCAGTGTGGACATTTTCTTGTACTGTATAGACCCAACTAAATGATTCATCTAGACTTTAGTGTAGAAAACCCTTTCTTCATTCATCCCATAAATATGATATATTGTGTATATCAGGCCCCAAGTGCTAATATGTTGAAAGGTTAAAGCTTATTCTACAAGACAAAGGTTGAAGCATATTCCAACATGGGCAGTTGGACTGCAGTGTTCATGGGCGCCACACATCTTGGCTACCCTCACTAATGATGATTGGAACAAGGAGGTGTCCTTTGCTCCAATCCCATGTGGCTCAGAGTGTTAAGGGACGTGTCTCCGGTCACAGTTAATTATGTATTCAGCTGGGTCCAGAATCCAAGTTATGCAGTGTTTATTCTACCAGTTTCATTGATATAATTGGTGGGCACATTCCTGTTTGAGGCTGAAGTATTTAATAACGGGTGTGTGTGTGTGTGTGTGTGTGTGTGTGTGTGTGTGTATCTGTGTGTGTGTCTGACAGACACTACAGCAGGGCTGAGCAAAAGGACTGGTCTGTTGGTCAGGCCAACAGTTGATTAAGTCCAGAGAAAACTTGAAGGATCAGACACATCTTAGAGGTCAGATAGACTAGAAGCATCTGGTAAGTCTTAGACAGCTGGGAAGGCAAGAGCCAGTACCAAGAAGGTTAGAGACAGAAATGCTAGCAAGTAGGAGACATTCGGGTAAATTCTGGTCCAAGGACAGCAGCCACTTTCCCTCTACCTTCTTTTGCACGTGTGTGTGTGTGTGTGTGTGTGTGTGTGTGTGTGTGTGTGTGTGTAGGGGAGGGGAAGAAGGGGCAGGAATGGGCCTTCAGCTATAGGGAGACAGAAGAAAAATTCTGGTGTGGTTGTGTGCACTCATGTTAGATGAAACACCATGATGAGGTAGAATACTTGTCCTGACATTTGGCTTGAACAAGGCCCATATCCGGAGCTAGGTAATCTGCAACTGTCCATACAACATAGACCCAGTGGGAAGATTTGCCAGTGGCTGTTCAGTGGTAGTTGAGGCTGAATAGAAAGTCAGTCTGAATAGCTTAAGCAAAATGAAAATCCACTTTGTGGTCTAAATTATTCATATTGATTGCTTACACTGAACTGAAATCCTGGGCAATTATTATTTCTGCCATTTATGCTCTATGACATATTCCCAGGGGATTGAAATCAAGTTTGTTTTAATGTAAATACATCCATTTATTCATCCCTCCACTTAACAAAATCCAAGACAAGCAGAACTCATAACCATGCATGTGTTGCCTTTGGCATGTCATCTGCATCTCCCGTGATTACATGAACTCCTAAAGAGAAAGACACTGGCTGGTGTTCTTTTAGTACTAAATAGTATTCTTGGAGTCAGGCCCTAGCTCAAAGATATTCAAGCAATCCAAAGAGTATTAATCCATCATTTCGCATCCTACAGGATGTTTTATTGGTTTACTTTGAAAAGATTAAAAGGAAACTCTCCACTGGGGTTTTAATTATGCAACTGCTGTCAGATTTACACATAGAGAAGAACATATTTAAAAGTCTCTCTCAAATGGCAGCTTGATATAAACAGAAATATTTTTGCTTCCTTTTATTAGGTTTTCTGGCAGCATATTTTAGCTATAAAGCTAAAACCATGCCGCTGTAGCCGGGATGGTGTAGGTATAAGAGATGTCACTTTTGTCACTGCATAATTTAGCTTGCTACTTTCAGAATTAGGCATACTTAATTATTCAACTGCAAGATTAGTAACAAGTCCTAACTTTTTACTTCTTTTTTAACATGGAGTTTTTAAAATGTTTTTGCTTCAAAGGAAACTAAGACATTATGAGTCCGAAATGTCACTACCACATTTACATTTGGTTTTCTTCTGACATGTATGTAATCCAGCTGGAGGCGGCTCTGATGCCGGGAATGAAATACATTACCCAGAAGGAGAGGAGTACCTTTCCTCGCTTATTTCTCTCATCATCTATGTTTTATTGGAAGATGATGCTATGACAACTCTGAAGGACATTTAGGGGAAAAAATCCATCATTAGATTTGAAGCTGTAGATGGAGAGCAAGGAAATACATTCTAATTCACTGCTCCGTCCTCAGCACCCAGCACTGAACCCAGCACATTGTAAATAGTCAATAATTATAATAACTCATAATACTCTCCCTAACATAACTGTTTTCATTTTTGCAAGTTCCCCTGCAGTTCTTTGTCACCTTTTGTAGGAAAAAGAAAGGGGACTACTTGACAAGTGCTGAGCTGCCTTTGGTAACATTTTTTTTATCAGTGTTGTTTCCATGTTTCTACATACTAATTTTAATGGGTGCGTAATATTCTATGTAACTGATGTTCTGTAATTTACTACCCCTATTGCTGTGTAGCTGGGTGTCGTTCCCAATTTGGGGGCTGTTGTGAGTAATGCCACAGTGATCATCTTTATGAAGATGGCCTTTTCTTTACACAGTATCTCCTTCAGTTGAATTCCCAGCAGTGAAATTGACAGTCAGGGCACACTACCATCTTCAGGGTTCTTGGGGCCAGTCCCTCTGGAGTGAAGGACTGTCTCATCTCTCCTGAGCTGAGCCTACAACCTCTACAAAGCCTAGACGAGACTGGACAGTTACCCAGCAAATTGCCCCATGGAAACAGGCCACAGATTCACTTGGTTTTCTCCAGGATTGCACTCACTCCCAGGGGCTGAGCTGACCCCTGAACAAGTCAGTGACTGAAGCATCTTCAGCCTCCCTTGCTTTAATGAGAGCCACTTCCTCTGGGAAATTCTGGGTGGGTGGAGAAGGGCAGGAAGGAGAACAGGAGCAGCTGCCCGGCCATCAAAGACAGAGACGGGGTACCTGGACCTTCTTCCTTCCTGTCCCCTGCACTCTCCGGATGTCTGCCACCACTCCTGGGCCAAGCCAGTTGAGGGAGAGGGTTCTTCCCTTTGGTCCTGACTGTGCCCAAGGACCCCAGCCTGGACTGGCCCAGAATTGTGCCACATGAGCAGACACCTACCTCTAGAGTATTCCAGCTGGAAAGCACCATAGAAATCCTCCAGAACTTTCCCCAGGCATTTATACCGTTTTGTCAACAAAAGCCAACAAGCAGCCTATTACAGAAAACAGGGGAGCTGGAGCCCCACCCATCAGGCCTCCCCTTAGATGCCATGTACTCCCTGAAAGCTTCTCTGAGGAGCCCTGGTGCTCCTCCAAGACCAACCTGAAGAGGGTTAAGTTAGCCTTGTTCCTCATTTTACATAGGTTCAGAGAAGGAGAGAGGTTGTTCAAGGTTGCACAGCAAGTCAGAGGGGCATTTGCTGAGAGCTGGTGCTGACCCAGGACCTGCCTATGTGGACTCTGAGGTCCTTGAGCTCTCATGCCGCTTTGGAAAAGTTTCCTGAATACTGCTGAAGATCTCTCTGTCTGTCTGTCTGTCTGTCTCTCTCCCTCTCTCTCTCTCTCCCTCTCTCTCTCTCTCTCTCTCTCTCACACACACACACACACACACACACACACACACACACACCACACACACCCTGCAAATGATGGGACAAGTACAGAACCAGATCCCGCCATGGCTCTTCTGAGCAGATACCAGTCTTCCCAGAAGGGGTGAAAGTTAAACAGTACATCAAAGACAAAGGGGAAGAGCTTGGAGGGAGGTGGGTAGGGCATCTGAGGAGCAGCAAAGTAAGTCGAGTGCCTGGAGGGTCCTCCAGGGAGAAGCTCCTGCTGCATCTGAAGGCTGTGGGGGAGCCTCAGGTCTGTGTTCAAAGGTGGAGCTCAGGGCTCCCACCCCCGTCAGCTACAGTGGGACTCTCCGTGCCCTTGCGTGGTGGCCTCAGATTCGGAGGAGGCGAGACGGAGCAAAAAGCCACTGTGTTCCTGTGCACAGCCCCAGCCCAGGGTCTTCCCTAGTCTCCTAGCCCTCCCCTTGCTTCTGCCCAGCTCCACTGACCTTCCCAGGATCCAGGGCTTGGCCAGGGGCTGCCAGCCAGCCAACCAGAATGTGGGGCTGAGGTGGGCGCACTGGGCAGTCTCAGGCTCTGATCTCACCTGGGGTCAGTGGCAGGGTTTCTACGAGGTGAAGTTTGGGGAGGCATAGGGTCTTGAGGCTCTGAGGACAAAGGACTTTCCATGGGACTGAGACGGTACAGGAGAGGTGCTGGTAGAGAGTGAGAGAGAACCGAAGCCCCCTGGCTCACCGCAAGCCAGCTCTTGGCAGCTGCTACCACGGCTGTCAGGCTCTGGCCCCAGGAAGTTCTGTCCTAAACCAGGCCATTCCCTAGCCAACCGCCAGCTCTAATTCTTGGGGGACCGTAGCAGCCAGTGGCTCTGGTGAGGATGCTCTGGACCATCTGTGAGTGTCACCTCCTCCCTGGGCTTGGGCAAGCCCAGCTCAGGACTAAGCTCCCAAGCTCACTAGCAGGATGGGTGTGCAGGGCCCTGTGAAGGATTAAGCTCTGGGGGACCCACTCTGTCACTTCCCCCAGATCCCAGGTGACTCCAGGATGGAGCTTCCGGTATCTTGCAATTTGAAGTTTTACAGTGTCTGGATACAATGTCATTACTCTCACAGTAACAGATATTGCCGACCAGGAAGGCAAGGTAGAGCAGTGCCTCTCAATCAGTAAAGTGCGCGCAAATCACCAGGCTCTCGTCAAAGTGCAAGAGCACTTTCTGTTCAGTAGGTCTGGGTGGGACCTCAGACTGCATTCCTCATTAGCTCCCAGTGACGCCCATATTCTCTGTTCCCAGACTGCACTGGGCATAGCATGGGAAGAGAGAAGCAGCAGTGAGTCAGGAACGGGCAGCTTGGACCCACTCTGCCCCTCACTGGCTGCACGGCTGTGGGCAGGACACGACACCACGCAGGGCCTCAGTGGCTTCATTCCTAAAAGCAGGGAGTGCCGGGGTCATGTGGGTCCCTTCCAGCTCTGATGTTCTCATATCTGGGAAGGCTATTCGCTCACATCCTCTGGTGCAGTTTAGTGCAGACTAAATGCACCAACTCTGCAGACTGGGTCCCAGTCCCAGTTCTGCCACTGACAAGCCACGTGCTCCCAGTGAGAGGATGTGCCTCTTCTTACCTCAGTTCCCTCCTCTGTAAAGTGAGGATAACAATGCTCCCTACCCCACGGGCACCTACAAGGGTTGAATGAGCTAATCCACGTGTGCAGTGCCTGGCAAACCCTTGGAAAGCATCAGCTCCTCAGAACTGGGCAAGCCTCCTGGGTGAGCCCTGGGCTGCCACCCTGCACGGGGGGAAACCGAGGCCCAGTTCATCGCCGACCCACCACTCTACGTACAGCCCTCTGGGTCTCAGCCGCCCCTGCACTGTGGCATCTGCCACCCTCTCATCGGCCGCAGTCTCTGGGGCACGTCGCTGTCCTGCGCTGTTACATAACTGGCCTGGGAGGGTGCTTTTAAAAATGCATTTTCTTTGGTTCCTCAACTAGAAGAATGTCTTAATAATTCCTCATGTGTGTGCTCTTTGGTCTTTTTAAAGAAGCTGTTTGGTGAATAACTGAACAAGTGACTGAGCGGTGGTTTAGACCATTGTCCCCCTGGTACGTCTCTGCTTCTCACCCCCAGAGCAGAGCCCTGGGGAGCCACACCCCTGCCCACCATCCTGGTTTAGTGGGCTGAGGCCTCTTGGCAGTGCTTGGGCTTAGGGGGAGGTCGTGGAGCTGAGACCAGCAGAGAGGCCAGATGGGGCTGAGGCCAGGCCTCGCTACGCTTCTCTGAGGCGACTCTGGTGTTGGGACTGCGGGTGGAGGAGGCTGCAGGACGGCACTGAGGTGAACAGCCCCACTTTGGGTGGGAGCCAGGGTGCTGCTTCAGGTCCCCCGGCCCAAACCTTACTCTGTACCCTTCATCCTGGGGTGACTCAGCTCCCCTGCTGGGTAGAAAAAGCATTCCCTGTCCTAGGGCAGGACAGGGGAGGCTGCAGGGCCTGCCAGCATTTTCCCTCTCCAGACTCCACCATGCCAGCAGCCAGGGCCTTTGTTCCAGGGAGAAAGAGGGTAACCGCAACATCGCTAGTCTCACTGATTGTCACCCCCCCCACACACACACGCGCACACCCTCACACACACGCGCACACACACGTCGTGCTTGCCCGTTTACTGTGTTTTTACCCATGTTTATTCAGGAACCTCCCCCAAAGCCTAGGACAGCAAAGAGGATGCTATTATCCCATTTCACAGACGAAGAGACAGGCTCAGAGAAGTTAAGCGATCTGCCTGGGTTCACACAGCAGGGAGTCAATGGCAGGATAGAGGATTCAGGGCTCCTGACTGTATAGCATCCTTTCTGTTGCCCCTGAGCCATGCATGACCACAGAGGGAGAAGAGTCACAGCCCAGTCTGGGGTCTGCTGGCGGGTGGGGGCAGAAGAGGTGAATATGAGGTGGTGTCAGCAAGGGCTCAAGCACAGTTTAGGGGTTTGCATTTGGCTGTGCTGTGCTCCTTGTAGCCCCAATGGCTATACTGAGCTTTCCATCTACACAACCCTGCACCCTTTTTGAGGGAGGCTGCGGGCAGGCAAAGCATGGTGCTTCACGCAGAGCTCACTACAACTCTGGGAGCCGTTGATGGGAACTTTGGGGGCCAACTGCGCCAAGCTCTTGCCCAGAGAAAGGACCTCATGAGCTGAGGGCCCTCAGCCTTGCACCTGGGATAGCAGCAGTGGCCACAGAGCAGCGGGACCAGAAAAGCAAATAACCAGAAGGTCCGCACTTGAGCACATCAGCCAGGAACGTCTGGGCACACGGCCAGCTCAGGACTGTCCAAGGTCATGTCCTGGAGGCAAACCCACCCAGACACTGAGGGAAGGCATGAAACCAAGCACCTGCTGGTGCACCCCCAGCTCTAGCCACTCTTAACTTCTGGCCATCCCTCCTGCACCCCACCCCTGAACCCCAGGCACATTCAGCCTCCAGGCCATCGCTCAGGCTGTTTTCTCCACCTGGAATATTTTTCCCTTTCTCTCCATTTTCCACCAAGTGAACTTGGACTTCAAGGCGCAGCTCAAACGAGGCCACTAGAGCGATACCTTCTTGGAGCCCCTCTTACTGCCCCCAGACACGTGGTCATTACCTGTTTCTATGCCAGTTTCCCTGGCAATAATACCAGCCTCTGTTCGGTGGGGTAAGGTATGGTAAAGGCTGGCACCGGACCCAGAATATCGTAGGTATCCTTTCTCCTTCCTCCAGGTCAGGAGCTCTGTCTTAGTAGTGCTTGTCACTGCTACAGTTAATGACAGTAATAGCCATATGGCAGCAGCCATGCATTGAATGACTACTGTAAAGTGGGCACCGTGTCTGGAGATGGGGATAATTGAAAGGCAAAGAGGTAGTTTCTGCAAATCATGGAGCAGAGTGCTTGGCACAAAGTAGGTGATTAATCAATGTTGAATGGATGGAACGGATAAATGAGTGTGAGTAACTGAAAACATTGGACTGCTGGAAATAATAAAAAGAGAGTAGAAAAACCTGGGCCCAGGCTGGGCTCCAGGAACCTCCCAGCACCCCCGTCTCCCTCCCCGCCTGGCAGGTGTGCAGGAGACAGCTAGCTCATTCTGGCCGGGGCTCCCCTGGCGGACAGTGCTGTCTCCGTGGCTTTCTGAGTCAGCTGGGTCCTTGTCCTACCCTGCCTGGGGCCCGGCAGAATCACTGGATTGATACCAAACCAGACAATTCTGAGCCTCAGCCCCCAGAGCCCCAGGAGTGGTGGGAAAAGTTCAATTCTGAACAATGAGGCCAGGCTTCTTGGCCCCAGCTCTCCCACCAACCCAGATGCCCCATCTGGCCCTGGCCTTGGCCGCAGCTTCCAGCCACAAGGAAGCCCTGCTGAGTTCTGCCTCTCGGCTCAATAGTTCTACCTTTTCCATCACCAGCCCATGGCACACCCCTTAGAAACCAGATGTTGGCTCACAAATTGGACAGAAGTTTTATCAGTAACTAAATGCAATTCCACAAATCCAGAAAACCACCCCTATCCACACAGCCCAGCACCATCACAATGCCTCTAAAAATACTTGGGGAAGCTTTTATTGGAATGGGGTGTCCCAGCTTTCTGGAAAGTTACAGTTGAGATAAACACAAGCCCCAAATCGCACTCCGCGTGACTTTTCCCTAATGCTTTCCAAATGGCCACGACCTCATTCCCTTGCTGCCAAGTGTTCGGAATTCTGAGCACCTCGTGGTGAGCTGCTCACACCAGGACCTGCCAGAAAAGCTTCAGGGACAGCCCGGGCCGGAGAGGGAAAGGAAAACACAAAACTCTGCCCATGTTGAGTGAAACTGCGGGGCCTGATCCCCCCAGCACCCAGGAGCCTGTCTCTCCTGTTCTCTGCTCCATCACCCAGTGCCGGGCACCAGGCTTGGCACATGCGAGGGGCTCCACGAATATTTGTGGAAAGAACATAAATTTGAATAATTGGCCGTTTCCAAGATTCTCAACTCTACCTAGGCACCAGTTTAAGGAAAAGTAAAATACGAAAATCTCCACTTACAAATCAGACGATGATTCACTTTGTAAAAGAAAGCTTCAGCTTGCAAAGGTATTCACTCCGGGGCTTCTCCAGGCACACCAGTGCATTTACAGTGAGGTGCAACGTGCAGCCAGTATGTCAGGAACCCAGAGCCACACCAAGTCCCCTTTACTGCCATTGCCACCTTCACACAAACCCCAAATCCCTGAGGCAGCCCAGTGCCTGAAGTCAAGGGCTTCTGGTCGAATTAGCGAGCAATACACGTGACCCAGTGGGCAATTCAGAAGTGTGTGTTTCAAGAGCTAATGCGGGTGGTGTGTCTTGTACTGACGAGCTGCCCAGGTCCACTGGAGCCGTCCAGCCGACGGAGCATATGCCCAACGTACGCAAAGTGCCTTATAAAGCTCCTCGATGTGCATTGTTCAGTCAGGCAGGTGGGCATTGTATGTGTCTCCATTTTAAGAATGAAGAAATCTGCAACACCAAGAGACAGTTTGCAGTGCAGTGTAGCGGCTAGGCGCAGGTGCTGAGGGCCCTGGCCTGGTTTAGAATTTCAGCTCCGTCATTCACTGGTGGGGTTGCCAGGGAACATCTCCTGCTCATTCACTGAACAAGTCTGGCTCACTGCCTTCCTCTCCAGTCTCCCAGGCATGATCCATCCAAGACCTGGGCCTCACATTCCTTGACCATCTCACCTACAGCAATGTTTTTCTCTGTCCCACTCTGGCAGGTACTCTGTTCTACCCATGTCCTTGCTATGACCAGTGAACTGCACTGCCTTCAAAGCTCACCTTCTGATCACCACCTCCCATCGTTCCAGCTCTCATCCACTGTTGCCCCAATATAGTATTCCTTGGACCCCAAACGGGCAGTCCCCTACTATGTTTCCATCATCTTTTCTGGGCCCTCATTTCTTTTCTAATCCAACTTAGATTCAGAGGTGCTTCCCTCTGCAAGCACCCTTAACTTCCTTGCCTCTCTCTCTCTCCCTGCATTGTGTCCCTGTCCCCAACTTGGTACCATCAAAATGCCAGCTTTCCACCTATTCCTTACCTGTACCTAAGCCGCTACACACGGCTGGAGAAAACCATGCAAACATGCTGACTGGTCCAACTTTAAATTAGTGACCCTGGGGACCAGCCGGACACTCCATGCTGGCAGACCCTCCTACTACCTTCCTATTGTGTCAGTTCACCGCTTACCCCTCTTCTTCCCACCTCCAGCCTCCCATAGCCCTCACTCTCTGCTCACATTTCCCTGAGAAAATACAAGTCATCAGACAGGGACTCTCATCTTTACAACCGCTAATCCATTCATCATGTGGAGCTGCTGCTTCCTTATGATAGCAGACAGATTGTCCACTTTCAAATGCCTGCTTCACTGGGTCTCATCCCCTCCAACTTTCTCAAAGACTTGTTTCTGCCATGACCCGCCCCATACATTGTCAGTGTGTCCTCCATTGGCATGCAAAAATGCTGTCTTTTCTTCCTTCTTAATAGACCCCTCCCTTGACCCCTGCATCACCTTCCAGCTACCTCCCCATTTCTCTGCTCCTCTTTATGGGAAAACTTCTCCAAAGAGTAGTCAACATCTCCCTTCCTCCCCTGTATCCACATCGATCCAGAATCTACCCCCATATTTCCACTGAGTCTGCTCTTATAAGATCCCCCATGGCCTTTCTGCTAATCCGGTGATGACTTCCCTGTCTTCACCTTACTCAGCAACTCAGCAATATTTGACACCACTGGCCATTCCTCCTTGAAATCCTCTTTTCTCTCGGCTTCTGAGACATGGTGCTCTCCTTGACCCTCACTGGCTGCTATCCTGTCTCCTTCACTGAATCCCCTCCTTTGTGTGATCTCTCATTGTTAGAGGACCCCACATTCAGTCCTTAGACCTTTCTCCCTGGATTCTCTCTCCAGACAATGTCACTTAACCTGTAGGGGAAGAAACCTTTTTTCCTCTATGCCCTTAGGTTTTATACCTGGAGTACTGCAAATTAAACTGACAAAAGACAGATTAGCATGAGAAAAGTCTTATTATGTATGCATATGGAGGGCTTCCTAGAAAAGAACTGACATCCAAAGAAGCAGTTAAGCCTGAGGCTTATATACCATTTTAACAAAGAGCAGTAAATTGTGGAGAAGTGATAAGGCAAAGGCAAAAGGGTCTGGGCTTCTAGGAGTGGTAACTTGTGAGAAGGTAAATATATGGGGGAAAGGAAGGTAAGGGTTATTTTAGTAAGGTTTGTTGTGCAGACTCCAATTTGTGCAGTCTTGGGGTGAGAAGTGTCTCTGGTTATTAAGAGTTGTTCTTCTTTCCTGGTATAGTTGAGGAGAGGGGGCGGGGGACACCTTCACAAAGGAAAATTTATACCCTACCTTTGGGCATATAGGGGAAGGTTAGAGAGCTTTTCCTGAGTCTGCTGTTTCTCTATTGCCTCCAGCTCAAAATAATCCTTATGCCAAAGTTGCATATTTTGGGGTCACATCCTCTGATCCCCTTCACACCCCATGGCTTTAAAACCCACCTATCTGCTGATGACTTCCAGAAGAATAACCCCAATCTTCCACACTATGCTTCAAGACCATAGGTCCAAGGGCCAGCCTGACATTTCCACGTGGAAGTCTAATATGTATTAAAACTTAAAAAGACCAAAATAGAACTGTTGATTTCTGCTTTGTTCCAGTCTTCCTCATCTCAATAAATGGCACCATCATGAAGAGCTGTCCTGATGCCTCTTTCTCTCTAATTTTCCATATTCATCATCAAATCCTGTCAGCTCAATCTGTAAAATACATTCCAATTTCATCCCCTGTCTCTGTGCCCATCACTGCTGGTCTACTTTGATCACAACCACTGTATGTTGCTGGGGCAACTAAATCAGTCTCCTAACCAATCCTCCAGCTTCCTTTCTGCTTCTTGACAACCTCTTCTCCACACAGCAGCCAAAGAGGTCTTTAAAAGTATACATCAAAAAAAAAAAAAAAGTATACATCAGTCAAGCTCTTCCCTTATTTGAAACCCACCAGTGATTCCCCACTGCAGGAAATCTGACTCCTCACCATGACATGCAAGGCCCTGTGTGACCTGGCCCTGCCTCTTCTCAGCCTCACTGGTACTGCTCTCCCCTTTGCTCAACTCATTTTGGTGTCCAGACTGGACTTATTAGACCTCAGGGCATTTGCATTTGCTGTTCCTGCTCCTGGGAGTCCAGCTCCCTGGGTCTTGGCATGGCTGACTTCTCAACCACATTCAAGCCTCAATATCTAAAACTAAAATGTCACCCCTTGAGGAGCCTTCTTTAACTACCTGACTATAATTGTGTCCCCCACTCACCCCCAGCCGCTGTCCATCACACTACGGTATTAGAGCATGTACCACATTCCCAAATCATCCAGTTCCTGTATTTACTTGTTTGTTGCCTGACCTCTAGCCACTCCCTGCTCCATGAGAACAGGGGTCTTGTCTCCTCACCCACTGTTATGTTCCCAGCGCACAGCACAGCACTCGGTGTTCGTTGAACAAATGAACAAACTTCCAAAGCTTCTGTTTTAACATCTATAAAATGGGAATAAAACAGTGCCTATCTCACACGGTTGTTGGGAGAATTGTATGAGATCATGAATGTAGGTGCTTCATCTGGCCATGGCATTTAATAAGCACTCTAACGTAAGCTAGTGTTTTTATTAATAATTTGGCTGAGGTCGCACAGTGAGTGGTAACGCTGGACCCCAAATCCTTTGCTCATTCCAGCGTGTCTGAGGCCGCCTCTCAGGCTGCAGGGTAGGCCTGGGGGAGCAGTGTGAGTGAAGTCAGGGCCAGCCTGCCTTAGGACCGACAACAGGTAAAACTGCTTTAATAGGTTCAGGTCATATCAGAGGGTCTTGAAAGCTGGGCAGAAACGTCTTAGACTTGGCATGGGGAGCAATAAGGAGCCATTACATGTTCTTGATGATGCTAAGTGTCTGAGAAGAGGATTCTGGCTGATTGGTCACTATATAGTCATGCCATTAAACCAGGCAATCTAGTTAGTGTAAATTGCCGGCCTCTAGACTGCCTGGAAACAACCAGCTAATTTGAAGTCCCCTGTTTTGGCTGTTCACTTTGAACATTTAAATCAGCCCACTATGAGCTGTCCCCCTTCATTTTATGGGGAGCTTATGTATCTCTATAGGTGGCAAATCCTTGAGTTTGTAATAGCATCTCTGAACTGCTGTGTGATTCCAAACTCATTCAAAAGATTGCCAATGCATACTGTTTCTTCATGAGCTGTGAGTGGCTCATGATATTTCATAGTTCTAATTTTATAGCCAGTGGTGTACACACTTTGAACAAAGAGCAGAATTTGGCACATTTGACTTAGCAGCCGTGTCCAAATCTTTCTCGCAATGATGTCTGCCTCACGGGGCTGTGGGGAGGACCCCACATAATAGGCCAAGGGTCAGTAAACGTTTGTTGTTTTGTTTATGTGTGTTTATGCTGAATATGTGTGTGCAGAGTGATTTGGGTGGAGAGGGCTAGGGATAGGGGCCGGGGATCCTGTGGCCTTTGGAAAGGAGAAGAGAAGGTGCGAGAGATGTTCTCAGGAGCCAAACGGCAGGATCTAGTGACCAGCACTCAACATGACTCAATATGGCCCCCACTAATCTTGGTTCTCACTCTCTGTTTCTCCCCCATTTCTTGACATCAAGATCACACACGAAGATCCAGGGAAAGGGGCTGACCATGGGCCTGGGCATCTCTACGACGCATCCAGAGATTTGTGTGCACGTCTAATAATGGGAGGAAGGGGGATGAGGATGCTGCAGGTGTACAGGAGGTGGGAAGTGAAGTCAGGCTGAGGCTGAGGAGAAAGCCCCTCCTCCAAAGCTGGGTTCAGCAGGGAAGCCCTCCCCTCCCTGCTCAGAGGTTGCTGAGGGCAGCCCCCTGTGCTCCGCAGGTGAGAAAGATGCTGGGGGAGGATGGCCTGAATGCAATGGAGGTTGGGGTGTAGCAATGACCTTAATTCATGTCGTCTTTGTCCCTAGAAATCACCTTCACCTTCTTCTAAATCCCTGGTTTATATCTTTTTTAATGTTTTCCATAAAATTGTTTCTTCTTTTATAGCTGTTTATGGCTGAAGGGCACTCTAGCTTCAACTTGGTGCTGAGTACTCTGATTAAATCTATCCCAGCTCCTGACCCTACCCTCTCCCCAGGGCTGGGCAGAGAGGAAAGAGCTGATGCAGACCCAGCAGAGAGAGGCCCAATTCTCTGTGTGAATGAATGAGCCAGCATCTGCAAGGCCCTGGCTGTTCTCCCTTGTAATTTTTCCAGGGTTTCCAGCCACGGAGTGGTGCTACTGAAGTGACACACATGTCATTTAGAGCTCCTCCCAGCCCCTTTGAGCTATGTGCAGGGCAGCCTGTGGTTAGAGTTGAACTTTCAACCCATGGCTTGCCTTCCCCTGAACTGGCACCAAAATGTTTTTATGCATCAAGGAGTCTAGAACAAACTTGAGGTATGGATGCAGTGCGTGTGTGTATATGTGTGTGTCACTGATTTCACATTTTGTGTACAGAAGTGAATAAGTAGACAAAGTCCCTGCTATATGGAGCTGACATTCTAGTTGGGGAAGGCAGTCAGTCAACAAATAAGTGTCAGACAGTGATAAATGCTACTGAAAGAAAAAGGTAACAGAATGAAGAGTGATGGAAGACGGGGTGCTTTTTTTGATAGGGTAATCTAAAAGGGTCTCTGATGACATGACTCTTGAGCAAAGACATGGAGTGAAGCAAGGGAGCAAGCCATGTGGCTACTTGGAGGAAGAGTATTCCAGCAAGTGCAAGGTACTTAAGTAGGAGCTTGCATGGTTTACTGGAGGAGCAGCAAGGAGTCCAGTGTGGCTGGAGTAGTGTTTGAAGGAAGGTCAAGTGGGAGAGTGTTAGAATGTGAAGTCAGAACAATAGTCAAGGACTACATCACGTAGGGTCTGTGGTCCATGGCCAGGCCTTCAGATTTTACTCTGAGTAAAATGGGAGCCATTAGAAGGTTGTGAGAAGAGGAGTGAGATGACCTTATATGTGTAGGGGAGCAAGTGTAGAAGCATGCAAACAAGTTAGGAGGTTTTTGAAATATTTTAGGTGAGACATCATGGTGACTTGGACAAGAGTGTGATGAGCAGTGTCAGAGAAAAGTGATTAGATCTTTCAGAATATCTTTCAGAAAACGTATGTTCACTGGGTATAGAAATCTAGGTTGAATGGCTGTTTTGTTTTGGGGTTTATTTTTGGCCATGCTGCATGGCATGCAGGATCTTAGTTCCCCGACCAGGGATCAAACCATGCCCCCTGCAGTGAAAGCACGGAGTCTTAACCACTGGACTGCCAGGGATGTCCCTTGTTTTTTTGTTTTAATTTCAGCATTTAGAAGGTTGTTTCCTGGCTTGCACAGTTTCTGACAAAAGGTCTGTGATTTTTATCTTTGTTTACGTTAAGTAACATGCCTTTTTTCCTATGGCTGCTTTTAAGATTTTCTCTTCATTCCCTGATTTTCAGCAGTTTGGTTTTGTTTTGTTTGTTTGTTTTTTCTTTTTAAAATATTTATTTATTTATTTAGCCATGCAGCATGGCTTGTGGGATCTTAGTTCCCCAACCAGGGATCAAACCTGCACCCCCTTGCGGTAGAAGAGTGGAGTCCTAACCACTGGACCTCCAGGTAGTTCCCTTGGCAATTTGATTTTGATGTGCCTCAGTACAGTTTTTGTGCATGTGTTTATCCTACTTGGGGCTTATTGAACTTCTTGGAGCTGTGTGTTTATAAATTTTATTAACTTTGAAAAAATTTTGACCATTATTTCTTCAAATAGTCTTTTTTTTTTTTTTTACCCCTCACCATCTCTTGTTCGGACTCCAGTTACACATATGTTAGACCACCGATATTGTTTCACAGGTAACTGAGGCTCTTATCTTTGATTTCTTTTTTGTTTTTCAGTCTTTTTTCCCCTCACTGTGCTTCATTTTGAATAGTTTTTATTGCTAGGTCTTCAAGTTCAATCTTTTTTTTCTGCACTGTCTAATCTACTGTAAATCCTATCCAGTGAAATTTTTATTTCACATATTATATTCTTTATCTCTAGAAGTTGCACTTAGTTCTTTTAAACTTTTTTTCCATTTCTCTCCTCGCTACGTTCATCTTTTTCTTCAAATCCTTGAACATAGTTAATATATTTATGACAGCTGTTTAAATATCTTTGCTCATTCCCTAATCTCTGCCATTCCTGGTTCTGTTGACAGATTTTTCTCGTTTGTGGATTACATGTTCCTTCTTCTTTGCGTGTCTGATACTTTTTTATTAGAGACCAGAACATTGTGAGTTTTTGATGCTTGATTATGTTGTCTTCCTTTAAACAGGACTGGACTCTGTTATGGCAGACAGTTAAGCTTCTTATAGATAAGTATGATCTTTTCCAGACTTGTTTTTAAGCTTTTTAAAGTCAGGTCTAAAAGAGCCTTTTCTCTGGGACTAATGTAGCCACAGCATGACCTTTCTGGGGCTCTCTGGAATGCTTTGTGTATTCACTGAAACCTCTCCACCCTGGCTGATGGGAACTCAGGTGATTCTTGGCTCTATGAGAATTCTGGGAATTATTTGGCTTAACAGCTCTTTGGCAATTGTTCTTTCCTGGAAGTTGTTGTTTTTTTTTTTTTTTCTCCCTTGGTTTCACCCTATATGTGCACAGACTGTTATTCAGCCAAATACTCAGGGGAACCCCTGCACAGATTTCTGGAGCTCTTTCTCTTGGTAGTTTCTTCCGCTCCCGCATGCTACCCTGCAAGTCTGCCTTTTTTTTGAAGCTGCCTTGTCCTCCTTGAACTCAAATCTCTGTTTCCTCTATTGCCTGAGACTGCTGGGTTCTGGATCTCCCCTCCCTATACTGTTGTCTGAAAATTGCCTCCAGGCAGAAAACCAGGGCAATCAAAGGTCTCACCTTGTTTGTTTCCCTCTCTCAGGAACCATAATCTTGTACTACCTCTTTTCCAGTGTCTGAAAATAATTATGTCATAAATTTTGTCCAGTTTCCCAGTTGTTTATGTCGTGAAAGAAATCTGGATTCAGTTATTCCCTCATGGCCTGAAGCAAAAACCAGTGATTAGATTCTGGATATATTTTGAAGGTAAAGCAGTAGGATTTGCTAATGGATCAGATGTAGAGTATGAGATAAAAAAAAGAATCAAAAAGGACTCTAAGATTTTTGACCTTAACAACTGGAAGGATAGACTTGTCATTTACTGAGATAAGGGAAGCTTTAATAGAACTAAGGAGGGGGTGGTTGGGAGGGAGATGAGAAGAGCTCAGTTTTAAAAATATTTATTTTGAGATGTGTCTCAGACTTCAAATTGGATGTCAGTTAGGCAGTTGGGACTGAGATGCAGATTTAGGATTTGTGAGTCTATGGACCACCGGTTCTTAACGCTGGCTGCAGCAATATTAAAGTCACTTAAGAAACTTTAAAAAAAAAAAATCAATGTTCAGACCTGACCTTAGGCCAATTCAATCAGAATCTCTGGGGTCAGGCCTGGGAATTGATATTTTTAAAAGTTCTTCAAGTGATTCTAATGTACAGGCGGGGATGAGAACCACTCTTCTAAGTGTTATTTAAAGCCCTACCAAATATCAACTAGGACAGTGTTCGCAACCCTGGCTGCATATTAAAATTACCCGGGGAGCTTTTAAAAGGCTTGATCACGCGCCACACACACCCCACCAATTCAACTGCATCCTACTCTCCAGGGGTGGGGCTTAGGATTCATAGTTTGTTAAACTCCTCAGGTAACTCCAATATACAGCCAGGGTTGGAACCACGGAGTCCTAGGGCATGCTCGTGGGACCCAGAAGAGAAGATGGAGGCTTACTGGTCTTGAAGGTGAAGGAAGGACTGAGCTAGAGGGAGAGGTCCCAGGCTTTCCTCAGATGTCGGAACTGTGGCTGTCCACCCACATTTAAGAATTAGAATCGAAACTCTGACCGGAAACTCAGTGTGCACAGGTGGGGCTTGTGGACTCCAGCCTCTCTATAGGTCAGAGGGTGAGCAGCCAGCCATTATCTGTGTGGTGTTGCCTAGACCCAAGTCTCCCCAGGGCTCTTTGGGACAGTTCATCTCCCTCCGCTCCTTGGCTATCCTCTTCTCTGAGCTGCAGTCACCTTCACCAGTCACCACTCTCACCTGCAGTGCACCTTCCCGAACAAAGTCTGTTTAAATTCCTCATCCACTGGAAATCTCCCTCCCCCTTCGCAGTGTTTGAGCCTTTACATCCCTTTACCATCATTTTCATAGATTCTTGGGAGGGAGAGTAGATACGATCAGGTGATTAGATGATCATTTTAAATCCGAAGTCTCCCAGACTTTTGAAGTGTGAGGATCACTTTGAAAGCTAGAGATATTTTTACAGAACCTGTCTGACAGGAGTCACATATACTTCCAGTATCCATTCATTAATAGGGAAAATATATATTGACACACAAGTTCCTCTGAACTAATTCAATACCACTTTTAAATGCATCTTTTCGTCATCGTAAAACCATTTACATATGTTTGGACAGCACAAGGATGTAGAAAGTTATGACAGCTGAGAACAAGACTCACTTGAACAAATCAATCCAGACGCCTTTGCCATAATTGCAGAGTCACAGGCATCCAAGTCAGATGGCTGGGACCCATGGCTCTAGGCCCTGGGAAGCCACTGGAAGTTTTTGAATCGGGGAGGAGCTGTTCCGGGGGCCCTTAAGTGCTACTTGCTTTACAGCTTTTCCCCATCTGGTCTGGTCTGTAGTTGTCTCTTTCTCTGGGAGATTAACGTGGGGGTGGATTCTTCCCCAAAAGAGCACATAGGTAATGCCAGCTGGCCTCCTGAACAAATTAATTCCCCAAAGAGAACAAAAGGAGCTTAGTGAAATTCAGTCTGGGGTTGTACTCATTTCCCCACCTTCCTCTTCTCTATTCTTCCTGACACCCTGTCTTTAGAAACTCTGTTCCTTGTTCTCTAACAGCGCAAATGGTCAACATTTCTAAGGCCCATGCTAAGTGCTTTTCACACTTTATCTCCTGCAATCCTCATCACCTCCTGTGGAAGTAGGTACCATTCATGCCCACACTTTACAGAAGAAACCGAGGCCAAGAGAAGTCAAATGGCTTTCTCAGATCAAAGAGCTAGCAAGTGACCAAACTGAGATCCTAACCCAGGTGGCCCTACCGCCTCTGCCATCCCACCCTGCCCTGCGCGGCAAAGTTGGTGCTGCTTGAATGATGAGGAATTAAGAGACATGAAAGGTACTTGATAAATGACTGAGGGACTTCCCTGATGGTCCAGTGGTTAGGACTTGGCACTTTCACTACCGGAACCCGGGTTCAATCCCTGGTGGGGGAACTAAGGACTGAATTGGGGAAAGACATTGGCCTGTATCCAGACCTCCCAAAGGGTCCATCCTCTGGCAGCAGCCTCCCTGGTTTCCTCCAGGGAAACCTCCTTGACAGTTCAGGGTTCTACAAACTGGCCCAACCCCTCCAAGCCCAAGGGAGTTAATGTTCCCCTTGCTGCACTAGCTGTAGCCAAGCTAGACCAGGTACCGCATACCTCCGGGTCCTCATTACAACGTTACCTCTGCCCAGAATACCCTCTCCCATCCATCCCCCTGCACTTCCCCCAAGTCCACATGCTATCCGAGGGCCACCTCCTCTGCAGAGCCCACCCTGGTAATGCAGGCTTCACCAACCCTCTTTCTTCACTTCACTTCTGCCTATGATCATCTGACCACCTGCCCGACCCCTCACTGCCTTATCCTCTCACAGGTGTGTGACTTCCCGCCCCACCATGCTGTCCAACCCTGACTTTAAAAAATAATGACACGTAAAGCAATTATACTCCAATAAAGATGTAAAATATATATATATATATATATGTTCATTGAACAAATTTTTGAAAACAATGAACAACTCATTGAAGGAAATAAAAGCCACCTCTGCATGTACACACACACACACACACACACACACACACACACCCCAAAATGAGCTGTCTGTAATTCATTAAGATAATACATGTTCATTAGAATTCTTGAAAAAGAAGTGAAAGGGGAAAAAAAATCCCCACATTTTCACCACTAAAATAGAATCACTACAAGCCTTTTTCTAGACAAAAATTTGGGGTCCTGCTTTTTATATACTGATATAGGATGTAGAAATAAACTTTTCAAGCATCGCTGTTGTTGGATACGTAGTGTTGCTTGGAGAGGATGCGCTGTAGTTTGTCAGAAGCATGACTGCATCCACCCACCCCCGCCCAGGACCTAGCCAGGGACCCCCAGGAGGGCCCTGCTGAAGACTCGGTGAGTGAGTAATTGGGTCGTCTGGGGCGGGGTGGAAAGCGGGTGAGTTATGTTCGGTGCGTGGTACATGTTAGCTACAGGGGGGCCATTTAGGAGGCTGGAAAATTACACAGAACTCCTGCTGAGCCCACATCTGCCAGCAAAGGGCATTTAAAACAGATCCCAGGAAATTACAGTTTTTGCAACCTATGAGTTACTCAGACAGGAAAGCACACAGGGGTGATGCATTTTAGTAAGAACATGGAGAACAATGGTGCTAGCCATCCTGAAGGCCTGGGAAGGTAGGGTTTGAAAGAGAGAGGCTTTCCTAGGTGCTGCTGTCCGTAAGCAAGCCCTGTCCTTTGGAGCGGACGTGGCGAGCACTCCACACTGAGAGATGCGGGGCTCCCCTGAGCTATGAGGCCTTGAGAGACAGGCTGAGATTGCACTAAGAACTGATACGATGAGAACTCCTTTGGTCTGTTTTATCCCTGAGACACCATGTGTATGTCAAGGGGGAGGCAGGGGATGGGGCAGCAAAGCGGGGGTTCGGGCATGTCTGTGCCTCCAGCGTCAGGGTCAAGGTCGGTTTCCTCTGAGATAGTGGAGTCAGTCTGAAAAGAAGAGGTGAAATTGGGGGTTTCAAGAATGTTACTTGGCCTTTTGCTGCCACCAAGAGCTGAGGGAGGGCAGGCCATGGGGACTCAGCACCACATCTGGGGGAGCCTGCTCCCAGGAGCAGTGATGGGGCATCCTCCTGGCTCCCTGGTGGAAAGAATCTCTGCCCTCCTCCCATCAGTGGCAGAATAGCTATGAGAACTGAAGCCGGTGTACCATGCCTCACTCCTTGGCAGAGGGATGGGAAATAGAGACTTTAAAAATGTGGAGCATCCTTCTCTAGATCAACAGAATCACAGCGGCAAGGGGAGAGGAGGGATGAGCCATTCCCCACCCCAGCTTGCTGGCCCAGCTCCCAGAAGACCAGTCCGGGAGCAGCGTCCAGGACCTCCTGACCATCCTTTCTGCCAAAGAGCCAACAGGGCACATGCCTGGGGGAATGCACCCTATTGCCTTCTGGGGTATCTGTCCAGCCAGGGGGCAGGAATACCCAGCAGAACAGCTGAGCTTCCCACGGGTTTCTGCTCTGAAAGCCCCAGACAGTGTTGTCACAGACCCGCAAGGGGAGGGCCAGCCACCGTGGGGTCACTGACCCGATTTGTGACACCACCTCCACCACTTCCTTGCCTTAGACCATGCCTTTCTGAGCCTCAGATTGTGTGTCTGAAAACAGAAGAGTTACAGATGCTTGTATATGCCATGTGTAGATGTATATGCCACATCATAGATGCTTGAGGGAAAGGTACATAAACTGTGGGAAAATGACCTCTAAAACCATAAACTCCGCAGAAGCCTCGTAAGGAAAGTGATGCAGTGCAGTGATAAGAGCTAAAAAAAAAAAGCGGTTGTCATGCATGCTGTTGTAGTGGGGTTGTAGCTATTTGTGGTGGTGACGGGGTCTGCTGCGTAAGGCCCTGGCGGATCTTTCTTTCATAGTTCCATGGACACCCCTGCTCAAGTAAATTAAAGTTCCCACCTCAAATAATTCCTTTAAAGGGCACGCATTCACATGTCGGCACATAGACTGACCCATGTATTTATCCACCAGGAGTAGAAAGTGTTTCCATAGCCAGCACTGAAAACCCATAAGCTTCTCCCTGCCTTTTCTTGCCTGTCCCTGCGGCGTCCTGGCTTCCTGAAGGCTCGGGCTCTCCACAGCAGCAGCAGCCTGGGCGCCTCCCCCTGGCTTTGGTACTCTCACCTCACGCCATCCCTGAGGACCTCAAGGGTCCCAGTGCAGCAGCGATTTCTCTGATAAAACAAGAACCTATGCAATGTGGCCAAGGTCCAGCTGAAACCTCCCGTAGGCTCCTGGCTGGCCGCAGGAGCCCAAAACAGCCCAGGGTTGCTGGGACCCACTCCCAGGAGACCATCCCCTCAGAGCTCCCAGGAGGACAGGTGGCAGAAGCGCTTTACAGTTTATGAAGGTATGAATCTAGACTAAATTTTTTAAACAAAACAAAACCCCACTTTCTATTCTGGTTTTTGAGCACCTACTAAGTACCTGGTATTGTGCTGAATCTAAGTGAAATTAGCATCTTCGGAGGGGCCAGTGGTGCAACGGATAGAACCTTCTGATCTGTAGTCAAATGGGTTAAGTGAGATTAGCATCAGGACTTGTTTGCAAAAGCACCAGTCCTCGGTCTGGGCACGTTCTGGAGAGGCTGTGAGAGCAGTCATCCTCCTCACAATCCGTGTGTGCCAGGTAGACTAGACTCTGGCCTGGGACCCCGAGCCCCATGTAGGGGTTAGGAGAGCCAGGCATCAAAGAGAGCTTGAAGGGAGGAGGAAGCTGGGAAGCGTGGGGCCTGAGAGTGTGGGCCCTGCTAGAGGAACCCAGCCGGTCGACAGAGGCAGCTGTCTCCTTGGATGCCCCCATCTCCCCGGGGAGGTTATTGCTCTGGGTAGAAACAGTCCCCTGCAGTTAGCAGGATAAATATAAACACAGCCTCCTTCCCGATCTGGGCTTAGAAACTGAGCTTTGCATCTGAGCTCCCTGCAGCCTCGGCTGCTGCAGAAACAGAACGAGCAAGGGTGCAGCAATGCAGGGCTTCTGCAGCCCAGCAAACAGAGGCTTGGGGTGCGGAAACAAAGTATCACAGGCTGGGTGTCTTAACGAGCAGAAATTACTTTTCTCACAATTCTGGAGGCCAGAGGTCCAAGATCAAGGTCATCAGAAGGGTTGGTTTCTTTTGAGACCTCTCTCCTTGGCATGTAGATGGCTGCCTTTTCACTGTGTCCTCACATGGTCTTCCCTTGGTGTGTGTCTGGGTCCTAATCTCTTATAAGGACATCAGGCATATTGGATTAGGGCCTACTTATATGACCTCATTTTACCTTAATTACCTCTCTGAAGACCCTATCTACAAATACAGTCACATCCCGAGATACTAGAGGCTTCAATATATGAATTTTGGGGAGACAAGAGGTCATCGAGGCCATTCCCCTGCCTTCAAACTGAAACATGTCAGGACTCCCCTGGGTGACAGAGAGTCGGTCTGCATTTTAAAGACCACCTTAGAGGGTCCATGTATTTGGTGGGACCACTATGACTTGGAGATTTCTGTTGCTTATTATACACGACTAAAAGCCAGCTTACTTCCACAAAGGATATGAACAAATTGAGGTGATAACAAAAATAAGCTGAACTGTACGTTCTAAGAGGGCAGGACTGTATCCTAGCACGGTGCTTGCCCCTAGCAGGCGCTCAACAGATCTTGTGGACAGGAGGAAGAGGACGAGGGAGGGAGGAAGGGAGCTGAAAATAATTAAGAATTGATGAGAGATGTGCCACGTGCTAGACACCATCCTACAGCAACTGCTCACTGCACTGGCTCTGAGCTTCTACTGAGCCGGCAGATGGGTGCTCAGCGTTCACTAAAAGGGAGCTAGTGAACGAGTGCCCCTAGGAGACCAGCACTTTGGATCCTGAATTCAAGGAGAAACACATCTCACAAGTCTTAAACAAGGGGCCTGGGCAATGATATTTTTTTCTTTGGTTTTGCAAAAGATACAGACGTGGCCCTCAGATGGATGTTTCTACCACTCCTTCCTAAAGACATGAGGTAAAACATTAAATCAGAGTGAAGGCATTTCTGTGGGGAGCAGGTAATATGGTCCACGGTTGCTATTTTCTGATGACCTGACCTAATGCAGAGATGGCATTTGGAGTTCCCACAAGAGGGGACTTACTGCTTAGGGTCTCTGGGCTCGTTCAAGCCCCTTATGGGGTGAGCCTGTGCCCTCCCACTTCCCAGGCCAGACACTAAGCCCCTTGGTACAGCAGACACACCTCATGGCTGGCACACGGTAGGCACTTCATGATGCTACAGAAGTAGTGAACAGGTGAGTGCACATGTGAGGGAATGCTATGGTCTAAATATTTGTGTCCCCCCAAAATTCATATGTTGAAACCTAACCCCCACAGTGTTGTTATTAGGAGGTGGGGACTTTGGTAAGTGAGTAGGTCATGAGGGCAGGGCTCTTATGACTCGGATTAGTGCCTTTATAAAAGAAACCCAAGTTGGTACATATATACAATGGAATATTACTCAGCCATAAAAAGGAACGAAATTGGGTCATTTTTAGAGACGTGGATGGACCTAGAGACTGTCATACAGAGTGAAGTAAGTCAGAAAGAGAAAAACAAATATTGTATATTAACGCATATATGTGGAACCTAGAAAAATGGTACAGATGAACCAGTTTGCAGGGCAGAAATAGAGACACAGATGTAGGGAACAAACATATGGACACCAAGGGGGAAAGTGGCGGTGGGTGGAGGTGGTGGTGGGATGAATTGGGAGATTGGGATTGACATATATACACCAATATGTATAAAATAGATAACTAATAAGAACCTGCTGTATAAAAAATAAATAAAATACAATTCAAATAAAAAAATTAAAAAAAAGAGAAACCTGAGAGAGCTCCCTTACCCCTTCCTCCAGGATTCAGCCTCCAGAACTGTCAGATATAAATTTCTGTGTTTATACGCTATCTAGTCTGTGGAATTGTGTTATAGCAGCCCAAATGGACTAAGACAGGAAGTGAATGCCTTCAAAGCAAGATCTGACACTTGACATGCAGTTATGAAACGTTAGGTATTTTCTCCAAGACAGAGGTCTGCCCAGCTAGGCATTCTCCCTTCTCTGACCTCTGCAAGGTGTGTAACCTGAGTGAGGAGCATGTTTACTGAGTGTCCACTCTGTGCCGAGCACAGGAGCCGCCCCATGTAACCCTTGCAGCCATCCTGGGAGGTAATACTGTCTCCATTTGATAGATGAGGACATGAAGCCTTGGCCAGTAGCTCTGAGTGAGTGCTGGGGGCTGAATGCAACCCAAATCTCTGACTCCAGGGCCAGGGATTTTAACCACTGTACTCTGATACTCCAGCAATTGGCTCAACCTTCCTGTGTTAGTCTGTTCAGGCTGCCATGACAAATATGCCACAGACTAAGTGGTTTAAACATTATTTCTTTCTCACAGTTCTGGAAGCTGGAAAGTCCAAGATAAAGGTGCTAGCAGATCTGGTGTCTGGTAAGGGCCCGCTTCCTGGTTTCCAGATGGCCACCTTCTCGCTGTGTCCTCACATAGTGGAAAGAGAGAAAGGGAGCTCTCTGGGCCGCTTTTACGAGGGCACTAATCCCATGCATGAGGGCTCCACCCTCATCTAATCACCTCTCACTAGTACCTCCTAGTACCATCACATTGGAGGTTAGAATTTTGAGCTCTGAATTTTGGGGGGACACATTCAGTCCATAATACTCCCTGAGGTAAAGTAAGTGAAGTGCCTGTCTTGGCTCTGGCCTTCCCAGGTGGGGGTGTCCCAGCTTTCCCCATAAGCTGCTTCAAAGGCAGTCCCCCACACCCATTCATTTCTTCCCCTTTCGGCACCTCTGCAGCCCCCTGCAGTCTGGCATCCGTGAGGCTGTGCTCCCTCCCCTTACGTCTACAGCCAGCTTCCTCCCCAAATCCCAGGGGAACAGTTAGGGTCCCAACTTACTAGACCCTTCTAGAAGTTTCTGATCCCCCCCCCTCGTTCCTGCTTCCTCCTCTAGCGTCAGTGACTTCATTCTCTCCTGTGTCTGTGCCCTCCCTTTGGTGTCCCTTCCTCAGTCCCCTTCCAGCTAACGCCCTGCTCTGGGCAACCCCACCTCTTCGATGCCGCAGCCTCTGAATTAGACTCCCTGACCCACCCCTTCAGGTGTCCTCAGCACAGCAACCAGAGAGACTGGCCTTTTTTTTTTTTATTACTGTCATGTAAAATTTTTAGTAGATACACATTGAGTGTATATTAACACTGTATACAAAATACAAACTGATATGCCCTCAAACATTTCCCTTGTTATCACTGAAATATTACAGGCTTGGGCTTCCCTGGTGGCGCAGTGGTTGAGAGTCCGCCTGCCGATGCAGGGGACACGGGTTTGTGCCCCGGTCCGGGAAGATCCCACATGCCGCGGAGCGGCTGGGCCCGTGAGCCATGGCCGCTGAGCCTGCGCGTCCTGAGCCTGTGCTCCACAACGGGAGAGGCCACAACGGTGAGAGGCCCACGTACCGCAAAAAAAAAAAAAAAAAAAAAAAAAAGATTATAGGCTTGAGAGATGAGGTTGAGAGAGAAGAGAGGGGCTCAGACTCGAGGAAGTCAGATGCCACTTATGTCACATTATCTCCCATGGATTCAATATTTTCATCTATAAAATGGGACAATGATGACATTCTTTTTCCTGGGATATGGTGATGATCAAATGAGATAAGACGTAAAAGTTTGCTGTATTCATTGTCCAGAGATATTAAAAACTGTTGATGGTTATTCTTATCATCTTAATACCTTCTAAACTGGCAGGAGATTCTGCTCATAGAGGAAAAAAACAGTTATATTCAGCATCTCAGCTGTCCTTTGAAATCCACTTGAATATTTATTATATTTCTCCCTCTTTTTATAAAACCACTTGTTTATCTGTTTGTCCCTCATGTTAAAATCAAAAGAGAGTGTTAGGTTTTCTTTTTTTTTAATTATTATTATTATTTTTTTCTTATTAGTCATCCATTTTATACACATCAGTGTACACATATCAATCCCAATCTCCCAATTCATCCCACCACCACCACCACCCCCCGCCACTTCCCCCCTTGGTGTTCATACTTTTTTTCTCTACTTCTGTGTCTCAATTTCTGCTCTGCAAACCGGTTCATCTGTACCATTTTCTAGGTTCCACATATATGCGTTAATATACAATATTTGTTTTTCTCTTTCTGACTTCACTCTATATGGCAGTCTCTAGACGCATCCACATCTCTACAAATGACCCAATTTCGTTCCTTTTTATGGCTGAGTAATATTCCATTGTATATATGTACCACATCTTTACCCATTCGTCGGCTGATGGGCATTTAGGTTGCGTCCATGACCTGGCTATTGTAAATAGTGCTGCAGTGAACATTGGGGTGCATGTGTCTTTTTGAATTACAGTTTCCTCTGGGTATATGCCCAGTAGTGGGATTGCTGGCTCATATGGTAATTCTACTTTTAGTTCTTTAAGGAACCTCCATACTGTTCTCCATAGTGGCTGTAGCAATTTACATTCCTGCCAACAGTGCAAGAGGGTTCCCTTTTCTCCACACCCTCTCCAGCATTGGTTGTTTGTAGATTTTCTGATGATGCCCATTCTAACTTGAGTGAGGTGATACCTCATTGCAGTTTTGATTTGCATTTCTCTAATGATTAGTGATGTTGAGAAGCTTTTCATGTGCTTCTTAGCCATCTGTATGACTTCTGTGGAGAAATGTCTATTTAGGTCTTCTGCCCATTTTTGGATTGGGTTGTTTGTTTTTTTAATATTGAGCTGCATGAGCTGTTTATATATTTTGGAGATTAATCCTTTGTCTGATGATTCATTTGCAAATGTTTTCTCTCATTCTGAGGGTTGTCTTTTCATCTTGTTCATGGTTTCCTTTGCTGTGCAAAAGCTTTTAAGTTTCATTAGGTCCATTTGTTTATTTTTGTTTTTATTTCCATTACTCTAGGAGGTGGATCAAAAAAGATCTTGCTGTGATTTATGTCAAAGAGTGTTCTTCCTATGTTTTCCTCTAAGAGTTTTGTAGTGTCTGGTCTTACATTTAGGTCTCTAATACATTTTGAGTTTATTTTTGTGTACGGTGTTAGGGACTGTTCTAATTTCATTCTTTTACATGTAGCTGTCCAGTTTTCCCAGCACCACTTATTGAAGAGACTGTCTTTTCTCCATTGTATATCCTTGCCTCCTTTGTCATAGATTAGTTGACCATAGGTGTGTGGGTTTATCTCTGGGTTTTCTATCCTGTTCCATTGATCTATATTTCTGTTTTTGTGCCAGTACCATATTGTCTTGATTACTGTACCTTTGTAGTATAGTCTGAAGTCAGGGAGTCTGATTCCTCCAGCTCCGTTTTTTCCCCTCAAGACTGCTTTGGCTATTCAGGGTCTTTTTTGTCTCCATACAAATTTTAAGATTTTTTGTTCTAGTTCTGTAAAAAATGCCGTTGGTAATTTGATAGGGATTGTATTGAATCTGTAGATTGCTTTGGGTAGTATAGTCATTTTCACAATATTGATTCTTCCAATCCAAGAACATGGTATGGCTCTCCATCTGTTGGTATCATATTTAATTTCTTTCATCAGTGTCTTATAGTTTTCTGCATACAGGTCTTTTGTCTCCCTAGGTAGGTTTATTCCTAGGTATTTTATTCTTTTTGTTGCAGTGGTAAATGGAATGTTTCCTTAATTTCTCTTTCAGATTTTTCATCACTAGTGTATACGAATGCAAAAGATTTCTGTGAATTAATTTTGTATCCTGCAACTTTACCAAATTCATTGATTAGGTCTAGTAGTTTTCTGGTGGCATCTTTAGGTTTCTTGATGTATAGTATCGTGTCATCTGCAAACAGTGACAGTTTTACTTCTTCTTTTCCAATTTGTTTTCCTTTTATTTCTTTTTCTTCTCTGATTGCCATGGCTAGGACTTCCAACACTATGTTGAATAATAGTGGCAAGAGTGGACACCCTTGTCTTGTTCCTGATCTTAGAGGAAATGATTTCAGTTTTTCACCATTGAGAATGATGTTTGCTGTGGGTTTGTCATATATGGCCTTTATTAGGTTCAGGTAGTTTCCCTCTATGCCCACTTTCTGGAGAGTGTTTATCATAAATGGGTGTTGAATTTTGTCAAAAGCTTTTTCTGCATCTATTGAGATGATCATATGGTTTTTATTCTTCAATTTGTTAATATGGTGTATCACATTGATTGATTTGTATATATTGAAGAATCCTTGCATCTGGGATAAATCCCACTTGATCATGGGGTATGATCCTTTTAATGTGCTGTTGGATTCTGTTTGCTAGTATTTTGTTGAGGATTTTTGCATCTATATTCATCAGTAATATTGGTCTGTAATTTTCTTTTTTTGTAGTATCTTTGTCTGGTTTTGGTATTAGGGTGATGGTGGCCTCATAGAATGAGTTTGGGAGTGTTCCTTCCTCTGCAATTTTTTGGAAGAGTTTGAGAAGGATGGGTGTTAGCTCTTCTCTAAATGTTTGATAGAATTCACCTGTGAAGCCATCTGGTCCTGGACTTTTGTTTGTTGGAAGATTTTTAATCACAGTTTCAATTTCTTTACTTGCGATTGATGAGTTCATACTTTCTACTTCTTCCTGGTTCAGTCTTGGAAGGTTATACCTTTCTAAGAATTTGTCCATTTCTTCCAGGTTGTCCATTTTATTGGCATAGAGTTGCTTGTCATAGTCTCTTAGGATGCTTTGTATTTCTGTGGCGTCTGTTGTAACTTCTCCTTTTTCATTTCTAATTTTATTGATTTGAGTCCTAGCCCTCTTTTTCTTGTTGAGTCTGGCTAATGGTTTATCAATTTTGTTTATCTTCTCAAAGAACCAGCTTTTAGTTTTATTGATCTTTGCTATTGTTTTCTTTGTTTCTAGTTCATTTCTTTCTGCTCTGATCTTCATGATTTCTTTCCTTCTGCTAATTTTGGGTTTTGTTTGTTCTTCTTTCTCTAGTTCCTTTAGGTGTAACATTAGATTGTTTATTTGAGATTTTTCTTGTTTCTTGAGGTAGGCTTGTATGGCTATAAACTTCCCTCTGAGATCTGCTTTTGCTGCATCCCATAGGTTTTGGATCATCATGTTTTCATTGTCTTGTCTCTAGGTATTTTTTGATTTCCTCTTTGATTTCTTCAGTGATCTCTTGGTTATTTAGTAACGTATTGTTTAGCCTCCATGTGTTTGTATTTTTTACGTTTTTTTCCCTGTAATTGATTTCTAATCTCATAGCATTGTGGTCAGAAAAGATGCTTGATATGATTTCAATTTTCTTAAATTTACTGAGGCTTGATTTGTGACCCAAGATGTGATCTATCCTGGAGAATGTCCCATGCGCACTTGAGAAGAAACTGTAATCTGCTGTTTTTGGATGGAATGTCCTATAAATGTCAATTAAATCTATCTGGTCTATTGTTTCATTTAAAGCTTGTGTTTCCTTATTAATTTTCTGTTTGGATGATCTGTCCATTGGTGTAAGTGAGGTGTTAAAGTCCCCCACTATTATTGTGTTATTGTCGATTTCCTCTTTTAGAGCTGTTAGCAGTTGCCTTAATGTATTGAGGTGCTCCTATGTTGGGTCCATATATATTTATAATTGTTATATCTTCTTCTTGAATTGATCCCTTGATCATTATGTAGTGTCCTTCCTTGTCTCTTGTAACATTCTTTATTTTAAAGTCTAGTTTATCTGATATGAGTATTGCTACTCCAGCTTTCTTTTGATTTCCGTTTGCATGGAATATCTTTTCCCATCCCCTCACTTTCGGTCTGTATGTGTCCCTAGGTCTGAAGCCTCTTGTAGACAGCATATATATGAGTCTTGTTTTTGTATCCATTCAGCAAGCCTGTGTCTTTTGGTTGGAGCATTTAATCCATTCACATTTAAGGTAATTATCTATATGGGTGTTCCTATTACAATTTCCTTAATTGTTATGGGTTTGTTTTTGTAGGTCCTTTTCTTCTCTTGTGTTTCCCACTTAGGGAAGTTCCTTTAGCATTTGTTGTAGAGCTGGTTTGGTGGTGCTGAATTCTCTTCGCTTTTGCTTGTCTGTAAAGCTTTTGATTTCTCCATAGAATCTGAATGAGATTCTTGCCAGGTAGAGTTATCTTGGTTGTAGCTTCTTCCCTTTCATCACTTTAAGTATATCATGCCACCCCCTTCTGGCTTGTAGAGTTTCTGCTGAGAAATCAGCTGTTAACCTTATGGGAGTTCCCTTGTATGTTATTTGTTGTTTTTCTTGCTACTTTCAATAATTTTTCTTTGTCTTTAATTTTTGCCAACTTGATTACTATGTGTCTTGGCGTGTTTCTCCTTGGGTTTATCCTGTATGGGACTCTCTGCCTTCCTGGACTTGGGTGGCTATTTCCTTGCCCATGTTAGGGAAGTTTTTGACTATAATCTCTTCAAATATTTTCTTGGGTCCTTTCTCTCTCTCTTCCCCTTCTGGGACCCCTCTAATGCGAATGTTGTTGCGTTTAATGTTGTCCCAGAGGTCTCTTAGGCTGTCTTCATTTCTTTTCATTCTTTTTTCTTTATTCTGTTCTGCAGCAGTGAATTCCACCATTCTGTCTTCCAGGTCACTTATCCGTTCTTCTGCCTCAGTTATTCTGCTATTGATTCCTTCTAGTGTATTTGTCATTTCAGTTATTGTATTGTTCATCTCTGTTTGTTCCTTAATTCTTCTAGATCTTTGTTAAACATTTCTTGCATCTTCTTGATCTTTGCCTCCATTCTTTTTCCGAGGTCCTGGATCATGTTCACTATCATTATTCTGAATTCTTTTTCTGGAAAATTGCCTATCTCCATTTCATTTAGTTGTTTTTCTGGGGTTTTATCTTGTTCCTTCATCTGGTACATAGCCCTCTGCCTTTTCATCTTGTCTATCTTTCTGTGAATGTGGTTTTTGTTCCACAGGCTGCAGGACTGTAGTTCTTCTTGCTTCTGCTGTCTGCCCTCTCGTGGTGAGGCTATCTAAGAGGCCTGTGGAAGTTTCCTCGGTTTTATTCATATTCTGGGGCATTTGTGTAACTTAAACTTTGCCCTGAGAGTGTCCATAAGAGATCTGCTGACCAACTCTTTGTCCAGTGTTTCCTTTATATTTCCCTATTCTCTTCTCCCACACCTCCATCTCCCTGCCTCAGGGCCTTTGCTCTGGCTGTTGATTGGCCTGGAATACCCTTCCCCTAGATGTCACCTCCTTCTAGTCCTTCATCAGATGTTACTTCCTCAACAAGGCCTGCCCTGACCCACCCACTTAATACTGCAACTTGCCCCCTCCGTTCCCCAGGCTCTCCCCACCCCCTCAGCCAACTCTTTTTACTTCTTCTTCTTCTTTAAAAATTTTTATTTGTTTATTTATTTTTGACTGCATTGGGTCTTTTTTGTTGTGTGCGGGCTTTCTCTAGTTGCGGTGAGCAGGGGCTACTCTTTGTTGCTGTGCACAGGCTTCTCATTGCAGTGGCTTCTCTTGTTGCGAAGCATGGGCTCTAGGCGCCTGGGCTTCAGAAGTTGTGGCTCGTGGGTTCTAGAGTGCAAGCTCAGTAGTTGTGGCACAAGGGCTTAGCTGCTCCACGGCATGTGGGATCTTCCTGGACCAGGGCTCAAACCCGTGTCCCCTGCATTGGCAGGCGGATTCTTAACCACCGCGCCACCAGGGAAGCCTCCTCCTCCTCCTCCTCCCCCCCCTTCCTCTTCCTTCTCCTTCTTCCTCTTCCTCCTCTTCCTCTTCTTGTTCTCCTTCTCCTTCCTCTTCCTCTCTTTCTTCCCCTTCTTTCCTTCTTCTTCTTCCATAACACTTGCCACTTTCCAATATGCCATGTAGTTTACTTGCACATTATGTTTGTAGTTTATTATCCATCTCCCATGCTGAAATGTAAGCCTCGTGAGAGAACTTTGTCTTGATCACTCATGACTCCCAAGGGCCTGGTAGATAGTGGGCCCTCAGTAACTATTTGTTGAGTGAATGAAAGCCTCCTTCACAGGCTCCTCTTCTGCTCTTTAAATGCTGGGGTTCCCCAGGGGCCCCCATTCTCATACTGTACATGCTTCCTGGGATGTCTTATCCACATGACCCTTGAACCCAAGTTCCAGCCCAGACCTCCAAGACTCTCTCCCACTGCCTCCACCTGCTTGGGCAAGGCATCTTTACTATTCAGCCAGCGGCACCTCCTCTAGGAAGCCCACCCAGACCTCTTCTCTGTTTCCTGGCATTCCATGATATCTCCCATATATATAGCCAAATAAACTGGAAGACTTGGAGGGAATTTCTTTAAAAAGAAATAGTGAATAGCATCTTATGGAACGCTAAGTGCAGAACTGTCTTCAGAAAGACAAAAGCAACCTCTGAGAGCCAGGAGCTGGCCCAGCACTCACAGCTAGGCAACAGGAAGTGTGGGGGTGGGGTTCTGACCTTGAACATAAGCAATTTCCCAGGACATCTACATCACATGAGGCTACCTTGGGACCAGGGTGGAGTGAGAGTAAAAACCAAACCACTCACTGGTAATCATGTCTGAACGGAGACCAAATAACAACATCATCCAAGCCACAAAAATGACCAAACACCCCCATGTGGTTAACATGAGCGACTGCTGCTTCTTTACCAATCCCAGCTTTGGCCTTGCCCCATCATTCCCCCTCCTAGGTAAGAGTTATTAAAACACCCAATCCTAGAATTACCCCTGCTCCCTGCTTTGGTAGCATCCAATCCAGAGCAAAGCCCTGCTTTCTTGAGCCCTCCCCCAAGTCACCTAACTCAAGCCCAAATCCTGAATGAGTCCTTTCTGATACCTGCTGACGGCAATGCCCTCCATGGTGGACAGTCTCCCTTGTTAAAGTGAGTCAGTAGACTCAATTTTGTTCACCTGCAGGTGTGTACCTGGTGGCCTCTGGCAGCAGGGTATGGACAACATTGTACATCTGAGTATTCACCCCCCCCCTCCCATGCCTGGCACACAGCAGTTCTCAAAAACATGTTAGATAAATTAACTAAAACTAAGATGGAAACCACATTTCTGGTACGGAACGTGCTGGTGGTCACTAGACAAACCGCTGGTTCTGCCAGGAAGTTAGCAGCTGTTCCTTGAACTCCTGCATTATAAAGTGTGACAGGAAACCTAAGACACGAGTCATGTCCTCGTTGGCAAGGCACACAGAAACACACAAGGTTAAATAATCCTGTGGGACCACAGTCAGTAGTACAGGGGCCACTGTGAGCAGCACATAATTAAATGCCTGATGAACTCTAAGTGCTGTCAGGTGACAAATGCAATTCAGGTAGGTGAACAGAAAAGGAAAGAAGTTGTCGCAGACTTTGAGAGATGGGGAATGGCGGGTGCAAAGGCACGGAGGAGGGAATATTCATGGTGTGCTCGCAGGGCACTAGGTTCATTCAGGCTGGGATTCTGCCCGTCCTGCTCACCTCATATCCCCACAGTGCCTGACACAGAGCAGGCTTTCAGTAACTACCCGGTGGATGAATATGTGTGTGTATGGATCAGTGAGGGGACTCGTGGCCCTGAAGAAGGTTCAAAGAGAGGAGATGATGCTAGAAAAGTTGGGGCCTTGAATCCCAGTCTAAGAAATTCTGGATCTTCCTGTCACTTGGGAGCTCATTGTGGAGGGAGCAGGAGAGAGATCTGGGCAGAGCCGTGCTTCAGTGCAATCGATCTGGGACAATGTGCAGAATGGACCAGCAGGAGAAAATGTTTTCAGAAAACCAGGCATCTGGGTCCCAAGTCATCAGGGCCTCTGTGCAAATGTGGGGAGGGGATTAAAGGCAAAGTCATCACCATGAGGTGGAAGGAATGTGGGATTTGGAGTCGGCAGACCTGAGTTGGAATTTCTGGGACCTTGGACAAGGTCCTTAACACCTCTGAGCCCTAGCCTCCATCTCCTGTTGCTTGGGATCTGGTACGGACTCATGCCATAGGCCCAGGGCAGGCATTTTTGCCACAGCAAGTCCTCCTGCAAGGTACAGTTGTTTGCATGTTTCAAAACAAAATCACAGGGTCTTCCCTGGTGGTGCAGTGGTTGAGAATCCACCTGCCAATGCAGGGGACACGGCTTCAAGCCCTAGTCTGGGAAGATCCCACATGCTGTGGAGCAACTAAGCCCGTGCACCACAACTACTGAGCCTGTGCTCTAGAGCCCGCGAGCCACAACTACTGAGCCTGTGTGCCACAACTACTGAAGCCCACGTGCCTAGAGCCTGTGCTCCGCAACAAGAGAAGCCACTGCAATGAGAAGCCCGCACACCGCAAAAAAGCGTAGCCCCCGCTGGCCACAACTAGAGAAAGCCCGCGCGCAGCAACAAAGACCCAACGCCGCCATAAATAAATTAATTAATTAATTTAGAAAAACAACAAAACCCAGAAAATCACAGCCACGATCTCTGAACCACAGGCTGAGTCAGGCCTTAAGACGTGGAATGGAAAGAGCCGTGAATGTGGGGCTTGGGACCTGAACGCTGGTGGTGTTCTCTCACTGGTCATTTTACTTCTCTGAGCCTCGGTTTCCATTCTTCAATAGTGACCAGAAGCCACACACTGCCGCAGCCTCCGGGAGCAGCTCTGGGGATCCCTCTGTGAACACACCAGCAGAGTGCGGCGCATAGCCTAAGGCTCTAGCCGTCCAGCCCCTCCGCCCCTCCCTCCCTGTAAGCCAGTGACCAACCTCCCTTCCCCACAGGGGGGCTGGGAGCAGACCGTGTGGTAGGAAGAGCCGCCGCCCCCTTTGCAGAAGGAGGCGCCCTCAGCCCTTAGCCTCAGTCCAGGGGCACAAGTCTAGGCCGTCCTGACCCAGCCAGGCCCTAACGGAGCCCTTCGTGCTGGCTTACCTGCCTCTCGGGCTAGGGACCCCGTCAGCAGGCCACGCCCAGGGTTCCCCGGGACCCCCCACAGCACTCCCCTGGCTGCAGCTTAAAGCGCGGTTTGTTTTCATCGTGCCTTCTCGGCTTGCTTGCCCCTCTGAGCAGCCAGCCAGACCGCCTCTGTGAGAAGAGATATGGCGGGCGCCAAGGCCGAGTCAGCGGGAGGGACTCGGAGCCCTGAGGAGCGGCCCCGAGGCACGAGCCTCCAGGGCACTGGCCCCTTTCGTCGCGTCTCCCCTCAGCCTGGGCGCAGAGGCCCTCCTTCAAATGTGGTTCACAGCTGCGTGGGCAGCGATGCGCCCGTGCTTCGTCAGGTGGATAAAAACTGAATTAACTGAGAGGAATTGGAACTGAGCACGTGAGAGCAGGGGCCTTTGCTTGACGGGAACCACCGCAGATTCCCTCTTCAAAATCTGCTCCTCTCTGATCTAGGATTTGAGATGAAATGTGATTCAGTTGACATCGCATTGACACTTCCGGGTTGGTGGACCTGCTTTCTCCCCACAGCAGGTGTGTCTGCCCTTCTGAGAGGTGGCCTGTGCCTCACCACAGCCCTGTGTGCGTGTGGGACCCTAAGGTGGAGGGAGCAAAGGCCAGGGCTGGGCGGGCTTCAGGGCTTTCCTCATCTCACTGCCCCAGTGCGGGCTCTCGATGGCCAGACTTTTGTCCCATCAGGGACCGTCCCTGCAACCCCTGGCCTTGGAGCCAGTCTTCTCCCCAAATTCTGGGCTGAGGTTAAGGCTCTGCTCCTTTCGTGGTGGGCAGGAGGGGCGGTGAGCTCATCCCTGGAAAGGATTAGTCATCAGAGAGACAGGGACAGATCTGGGGGGCAGGACGGAGGACGGGCTCTATGTAAATGAGTCATCTTCCCTCCAGCTCCGAGGGCCCGAGCTTGACAGCTGCTCCAGCTCGGGCCCCGGGAGAGACTGGTAAGCGGGAGCTTCCTGGAGGCAGGAGTAGTTAGCTGGCTTTTAATAACTCATTTTGCTGAATGATTTCTGGTGAGGAGAGAAAACCTTAATCCCACAGATGAAGCACACGGCGGGGCAGGTTCAATCAGCCCCACTGGCGAGGAAAACAGTGCCGAGGTTCGAAGTTCATTCTTGGGGTCACTTGCCCATCACTCCTAAATTACCAAAACTTTCCTAATGTTAAAAATCCCCGACCTGCAGCCTGCGGGGTTCAGCCTTCTTTTCCTAGCCCCTCTGCCCTCTCAGCCATCCCCACACACACCCTGCTCTCAGCAAACAAAGATCATCCCAAAGGCCCCCAGAGAACAAGCAAAATTGAACAGGAGAATGGAAGGGTCCGCTTCCTCCACGTGACGTGTGTTTTCCTGTTGCCTCTTTGTCCTGAGTCAGGGAGCATCCAGCACGAGCCCAGCCCCCACCTGGCTGTGGTGGGAAGGAACCCAGCGCTGCGCCCTCAGGGAGCTGCCCATCTCGGTTACAATTTAGACAAACCCTCCAGCGGCAGCAAACGTCGCTGTCCACAGTCTCTGCTTTCCCACCACAGGCCCCCTCTCCGGCGTCCCCCTCCCCCATTGCCACCCTTGATTTCAGGATTGGAAAAGGTGGGGCCTCCCCTCCCCACCCCCTCGGTGCAGGGACCAGAGCCTGAAGCCAATCCCAGAGGGGACGCTGCCACTCACCGGGGACCGCCGAGGATACAGAGGCCCGGCGAGACGCAGGGACAGCAAGTTAGCGGTAGAGTCGTCTTAGGTGTGTGTACAGGGGGGTTGTCCTTTCCACCGAAACTCCTAGTCCGTGGTTCGCCCGTTCCTTGCTCCACCTTCGGCTCTTCAGCTGCACTGTGAGGGCTGGGGCCTCGCTGGGGCGTTTCCCAGCTACACTTGCTGCTTCTTGAGCGCACCAGGGAGCCACCTCCTCGTTTACTCCTCACAGCAACCTTACGAAGTAGGCGGTCATCAGGCCACTTTTAGGGGGAGAAATAACGTGTCCCCATTGGCCCATCAGCAAGTGGAGGCGCCAGAGCCTGACGCCACAGCCTCTGCTCTCAACTCTCCAAGAAAGCTGATGCTGGCCCTTCCCAAGCCTGCAGGAGGGGAGACTCCCTGAGTTTATCTTCTGCAGCTTGATGTTTCCAGGGTTTGTAAGTCTCTGCAAGGCCAGACATGTTGCTGGATGCCAGGCCCAGATGATGGAGAAGCTTCTTGCGGTGTCAGGTGACACTCTCACAGCCACAGTGCTCCTGCAAGTTCAGCCTGAGTACAACGTGGATAGGAGGGTCTCCCAGCATTGTCCTTCTCCTGCCACAGGTTCATCCACTCCATCGGCAAGAGTTACTAAACGTCTGTGGGCTAGACGCCAAGCTGCACGTGGGAATCAGCCAGGCTGAACCCAGCCCCTTACCCTGGCCCTGTGCACGGCGCTCTCCCAGCAGGGCACACCTTTCTCAAGCCCAGGCCTCTACTTCCTCCCTCTCGAAATCCCATCCACCCTACAAGACTGAACACAGATACCTCTTCCTCCATAAGACTCTCCCAGCCACTGCACCAGGAGAGCATCAGCCCTGCTTCTGACCTAAGCTGGTCTGGGGACTAATTTAAATTTCCCAGGCGATTCCATTATGGAGCCAGAGTTAAGAACTGCTGCTCCAACCAAAAGCAACCTATGTCTCTTTCCTCCGAACTCTTGTGCATTTAACTTTCTCCCTTATCACGTCGCAAGCTCCCTCCTCTAGTTTCACACCTGGGCTCTGCCACTTGCTTGCTCTGTGATCTGGGCAAGTTATTTAACCTAAGTGTCTTTATTAAGTGTGACTCAGTTTACTAATCTCACAAATGGGAATGATAATAGTTCCCATTGTAGTTCATCAAATCTAAGACACCATCAATTATAAATGTACCAATAACGTGTACCATTGAGAATTTAGGATGCTGCCAAATAAACTATGTCAAGTCATTGACCGTAAGATGCATCCTGATTTCAGGGCTGTTAAAATTTCAGGGAAAAGGCCATGACTTAGAATGAATGCTACCCAGTGCCTCACAGAGCTGTGAGGACGGAATATGCACTGATACACATGAAGCTTTGGCACAGTGCCCGGAAATAGTGAGGGCTCAACACGTTTCAGCTATTATTATCCCCTCCGCGTTTCCATTCGTCACTAAAGTTCTTCCAGTCTTCCTTTCATTCCCAGCCCTCCCAAAAGGTTTGGCCAGGCTACTCAGTTGTCCTCCTCAGGGGAGGGACTTGGAGAAGGATGACACGGGCAGCCTTGAGGTTCCAGGCCTGGGGCTCCAGTCCCAGGGAAGTGTCTCCTCTCAAGCGTCCAGCCCTCCTCCATGGAACGTGGCCAGGAGCTTCCCTCCTTCTCCCCAAGAGTCCGTGTCTCAGCTCCAACAACAGAGCAGCCTGATGGCAGCCCCACCCTCTGACCACAGCCCACTCCACATCTCCCACTGTTCCCTGTTTGGAGAGGGAGAGGCGCTGGAAGACCAGGCTGCTGGCCTGGCCTCGGGTGGGCAAGGCCCAGTTCTGTGTGACCTTTAGGCTCCTTGACTGTTAAAGTGAGCCTGTTATCCCTCCTCCAGCCAGTCAGGAAGGATGCCGGGAGAGGGGGATGTTAGGAGACGCTCCCCAAAGTAGTGTGCCCAGCAGACAAGTAGGGCCATGGGTAGGGCTGCCAGATTTAGCAGATAAAAATACAGGACTCCCAGTCAAATATGAATTTCAGAAAAACAACGAAGCATTTTTTAGTGTAAATATGGCCCGTGCAATGTTTGGGATGTACTTACATTAAAAAGTGATTTATCTGAAATTCGTATTTATTTGGGAGTCCTGTATTTTATTTGATGAGTCCTAATGGGTCCTTTCCCCTCCTCTGCCCACCAACCCCACACCTCAGCTTTCTCACTCTCCCTGACATTTAACTCTCACCCTTGAGATGTTCTTGAAACTTTTATTTTCAGTCAACAAATAACTATCAGTGCCTAATTTATACACGATTCCCTTGCTCACTGTGGAGAACAGAAAGAAGACTTTATTAAGGGCTTATTAATGTGCTAGGCACTATTCTAAGTGTTTTGCACATATTGACCCAGTTGAGTACAAAAATACAAATATTATCATCTCCACTTTACAGATAAGAAAAATGAGGCACAGAAAGGTCAAGTAATTTGCTCAAAGACACGCAGCTAGGGAGTAGTGGAGCTAAGATTCAAACCTGAGCAGCCCATATAACCTATAGTTCCAAACAGCCAATATAATTTGGTCCCTACTCCCAAGGGGTTCCCAATCTCTCTTCAGGAGACAGGCCCCTGAAGGTAATTAATACTATAAGTCATCTGTGCTTGGTACTCAAAATAAGGTGCACTGACCAGCTGCCGGGGCCTCACGTGGGACCAGGTTAGAAATTTTGAATTGTGAGCCCCACCCCAGAAGCTAACAAGATCCCCAGCTGGGTCCTAGATAATCGAGTTTGAGAATCACTGCTCCAAACAAGTAGAGTGACAGTCTGTTCATTCACTCAGCTGACGTGGCCAAACACCTTCTACATGCCAGGCACTGAAAAGGCATTGCAGTGTTGCAGTGACTTTTTCAAATGTGGGAAATCCTCGAGAATATTTTTAAATGCCTCATCCTTAATTCTTCATGAGGATAGAGTATGGCATTTCCCAAATATTACTCTTTGAAATACTCGAGTCACCTGAGGTGACTAAATACATTCGATGGTCAAATTAGTTTGGGGAACACTGGATAGTGTTAGCATAGCCCTGGTGGTTTCATAAATCACATTAACACGGTGAGTGCTCTAAGAAGTCCCGCAGTAAATAAACGTGTTTCACTTTACTTAAAATTTCTTTTTCTTAATCATGGGCATTCTCTCCACCTCGCATTAAGTCTACTGTCTCATCTTGAGGAACACCCACTGGCAGGTTGTATTACAGTTCACAGAGAGGGCTCGCATCAGGAGGTCGACGTTCTACAGATGAAGAAATAGAGGCTCAGAGGAGTCAGAGTGACTTGCTTCGATCACTTGGCTCATAGAGGCTACAACAGCAGGCAAAGCTTTGAGTTCAAGTTTGATACCATTTCCTTGACCCTGGGATGTTTAACCAGGCCCTTAACCATCGGCACCAGCTGGAGTGTGTTTGGTCGCCTGTCACAGAAGGCTTAGGCAGGAAAAGAAATTTATGGGCTCATGTAACTGGAAGTCCAAGGGTAGGTCAGGCAGCCTGCAGTTTGGACAGCTCATTAGGGTTTTCAGGATACTCGGACAGCCTTCTGCAGTGTCAGCTTCGTCTAAGGCTCGCTCCTCATGGCCACAGGTGGCCGCCAACCACTCCTGGGGCCACCTCCTGCTCCCTCCACACCCAGGGCAGCTCTTAAAGGTGAGAAGCATTTAGGGACTTCCCTGGTGGTCCAGTGGTAAAGAATCTGCCTTCCAATGCAGGGGACATGGGTTCGATCCCTGGTCGGGGAACTAAGATCCCACACACCACAGGGCAACTAAGCCCGTGGGCCTGAACTAGAGAGACAGAGAGAAAAAACCCTGCATGCCACAACTAGAGAGAGAGAAGCCCACGCGCTGCAACGAAAGATCCCTCGTGCCTCAATCAACATCCCACGCGCTGCAACTAAGACCCAATGCAGCCAAAAATAAAATGAATAAATAAAATAAATATTTTTTTTTAAAGTGAGATGCATTTTACCCAGAAACTATCAGAGAAACTCTCCTCTCATCTGATTGGCCTGAATGGGGTCACATGGCCATTCCTGAGCAAGTCTCTGTAGCCGTGAAAATGGCCTGCACTGATTGGCTTAGGCCTATCCATCCTTGAGCCAGTCGTGGTAAGGGACTGGATTTTCCTGATTGGCCTAGACTAATGGAGCCCACCCCTGGCAGTTGGGTCAGTTCTCCAAGGGGCCTGGCCGCTACACTTTAGGTTGTGGGGTGGGGTGATGGTTGTTAAGGAGACAGCTGCAATGTCCACAACAAGGGTGTTAGGTCACTTGAAATTTAAACCAACAAATCATCGTGATGTATATTTTAAATATCTTACAGTTTTATATGTCAACTGTAACTCAATAAAGCTGAAAAAATTTTTTTAAAGAAATTTAAATCAAAATATTTGAAATTGGGCAGATTCCAACCAGTAGTGTCATCAGGGATACAGCATAATATTGTTTCCTAAAGGAAGGGCTTTAGCCCATTCACATTAGAATCATCAGGGGACATTTGTTAAAATGTAGATTCCTGGGTCCCTCTAAATAAGCCTCTGTAGTGGGACCTGCCTTGGAATCTGCATTTTAATCATGCATCCCAGTTGCTTGGATCAACTCTGGTTTACACCTGCTGTCCTGGGGTAATTATTTGCTCTCAAAAGTATCCCAGATTGGATTATAAATTATATTTCCCCTCCACCAAGTTGATACTGCAGAGCCAGTGGGAAAAAGTCCCCAAGGTGATGAGCTCAGGCTTCCCATCTGGCGCAGTGGAAAGGGCTTCAGGGTCAGCTCAGCCACTCACAAACGGTAACTCAGCCGAGTATCTTCAGTTCCTTTGGCCCACGTCCTTGCCTGCATTGTTGGGGTTGATGATGCGTCCCTCTCAGGGTGGTTGGAGGGACTGGATGAGGGGACATGCGTCCAGTGTCCAGCACAGAGGCTGCCACCCAGGGCCCGATTCAGACCAGTGCTGGTCTCTCCATCTCACTTCCAGGCTCTCGGAGCTGAACTCCGGAGGCCCTGTCACCAGGGCCCCATTTGCGAAGGCGGCACCAGACAGGCTGTGGGAATGAGCTTCACAGCTTTTGTCAAAGTGGCATAATAAAGCCCCCAAGTGTCTGCTCTTTGCAAACTGGGATGGCAGATCAATTGTGGCATAAACAAAATTGAGGCTTGGTGCGAACCCGGGGACAGATTACGCCCGCCTCCGCAGGGTGTGAGTGGGGGGAAGGGGGATTTTTCGGGGTGGCAGGGTTTGCCTTTTCGCTGGCTGAAGCTTCAAGGCCCCTCTCCAGAGCCAGCCTGGCTCCCCAGAGCTTAGGGGACTGTTCTTCCGCCCTGGGAAGCATCTGGCTAGGCAGCAGCACCGGGCACGGACCCTACTGTCCCCAGCAAAAGGTCCGTCCGGCCCAGGGGTCTCAGCAGCCCAGAGCTCTGAGCCTCTCAGCGTTGATGGGGCAGGAGGGTAGACTGTGCCCCCTCCGCCCTGCCTCTGGAGCTGAGCCGACATGGGTCTGTAGGAAAGCAAAGGGAAGTGAAGTGGGCACAGGAGCCAGACCTCAGGAATCTGGGCAGTGAGAGGGACACTTGTGTTGGGTGCCCTCTGTGCTGGACAGAGAACCTCCTGACCTGCCTGTCCCCTTCATTCTGGGCAGAGAGTGCCACAGCCAGCCAAGCACTTGGCATCATTTTGGGCCTGGAGTCACAGCCATGAGGACACCTCAGGACAGGTCTGGCCCAGCCCCTGCATGGGGGCAGCAGGGTAAAGCTGTGCCCTGGCCCAGGGCTGAGCCACTGGCAGCAGAGGGGTGGGGAGCTGTGCAAAACCTCTAAGAAGGCAGCCCGGATCCTCTGTGCGGGTGTCTGCCTGGTTTTCCACCACAGCCCTGAGCGCAGCCCGAGGCCTGCCAAACCAGGTCTTCAGTAAGTGTTTGCTGGAAAAAGGAATGAGCGGGTGGATGACGGTGCGCCAGGTGCATATCTGGTGGTGCTGTTGTGTAGAGGCCCTGGCAAAGGCCACAGCCCTGTGGGGAAGGAGAAGCGTGGGTGGAAAAATAAGTCTCATTCTGGGTTCTGTCATCCAGGGGAGAGGCAGATCCTCAGCAAGAAACCCAGACTCTGAAGGGGGTGCTGGGGCAGAAGCCAGGAGTCTAATCATGGAGGAGTTTGGAGGAATCTGAAGATGCTCCTCGAGAGCGGAGATGGCTTTTGACTCGGGGGTAGGTCAGGCAGGGGCAGTCCTGTCAGGAGCCCAGCGGGCAGATGAGTGCCCTGCCTGGGGGCAACCGGCTGGACTGTGGGCCAGAAGCAGCGGTCCCTTCTGTGCCTCAGTCTTCCTGCTGTCCCCAAGCCCTGGGTTGAGTCTGGTTTGAATTGCCCCGCTGTCTTAACTGTGCCACGGGAAGGGGGATGAGTCCACCTTGGTGAAGACATTAAGGGGGGAGCAGTGGCCCCCCTCCCCGGCAACAGTCAGTGGAGGGAGAGCCACAAGAGGAGGGTGGACTCTTGGGGACAGGAGTTGTGACTGAGGGTCAGCCACCCTGCCCACATGAAAGTGCTCTCCCAGCTGCCAGCCCTCTTGTTTTTCTAAGAGGCATGGAGGCCCTGCGGTGCCCTCAGAAGACAGTCTAGGGTGGCAGAGAGAAGGTGGATGTTAGACACCAGCCAACCTGGGTTTCAGGCTCAGCCCCACCATTTCTGGGCTGTGCGGCCATGGCAACTACTTAGCCCCTTGACCCGAGATCTCCTCATCTGTTAAACGGGGGTGTGCCTCCCTCACAGGTTGTAGAGAGGGAGCGAAACGAGACCTGCGGGGCTGGCACTGTGAGTGGTGGGCCTTTGGAACCAGTTTATTAAATGGGCTGGCACGGGAAATGGCTTTGTCTTCATCTATGGTTTTGAAGAATTCTCCTTTGGAGTCCTTAACAATGTCTTGGATAGATGCTAGAGTTTTCCAAATAATATTTTTTTAAGTATTACCAGTTTTAAAATTGAGACCCATTCTCAGATGTCCAACCCCATCTAAATCCCATCTTCAAATTCACGTCTAATCAAAGCTCAGCCTCTCCCTCCAGCTCCGGCCTGGCCCCCGGCTCAGGGACCTGCAGTGTGGGAGGGGTCATCAGTTTGTGTCCTCTTGGTCTTACATCACTGGTACCACTACCGCCCTTTCTTAGCTGTTGCTGGTGGCACCACAATGCCCACGGCTAGGACAGACATGCCCTTCCGTGGAGCCCATATGGGTCTTTGGAGACTCCCCCCCAGTACAGGGACCACTGCCCTGCACCTTTCCCTGAGTGGGTGGTGCTTCCCGTGACTACATCACATGCTGTCCCCTGCCCTCTGCCCCTCAGGCACCCTTGATCCAGCAGGCAGCCCTCCCAGGCAGCGTCTCTTCAGATGTGGCTGCCGTCTGCAGGGTCTGCTTGACCCATGTCACTCTCCCCCATCCTTGGTGCAAGGTGCCCTGGGAGTACAGACTGCTCCCACTGATGCCCTCTTCCTGTCCCTGCCTGTGTGGGCTGCTCCGGTCAGCCTCTGACCCAGAGAACTATCCAGCACAGCGTCAGACTCCAGGAGACGCCTCTGGCTCTCCCGAAACCCTCACCATGCTCCACTCCAGTGCTCCTGGGTAAGCTTTCAAGTGTCTGCAGCTCAGCCAGCATCCACTGGGAAATGAGCTGCCAGGCTGCCCTTGCTGCAGCCTGACGTTCTCTTCACCATCACCACCACCACCTCTAGACCTGCGGGTGCCACAGCACCCCTCCTACTTCGGGACCGTCTCCCATTATCCCTGGATAATTTCTAACCTTTCTGTACAGCCTGGAATTGGGTAGTAGGGGTTAGTAGTCACCAGACCCATTTTGCTATTTTAATCGATATGACATAGATGTATCTAAAACTTCTCTTTAGAATGAGGGCTAACATATTACACATCACTCTTAGCTTTAAGACTTTAGCTGAAAATTCTCAAAAATAGGAAAATCCCATTCAGTATCCTCCTAGGCATAGTATTAATATTCCAGGCTCAGGATTTTTCATTTCTTTAGGAATTTAGCCAAGTGATCCCCCTACGAGAGGTGGTGTTTTCCCTTCATGAGTAGCAGCAGTGCTGTGTATGATGGTCTAAGCACCAAGCTAGAAGCCAGGACACATGTATGGCATCTGTCCCCCACAAGCTGTAGGTCATGTCCCCTCTGCCCCTTCTCCCTCACCTATGCAGCAAGGGGCAGACCAGAATTAAGTTCACAGTTCTAACAGTCTAGGCATTTTGAAGTTTTTATCATGACAGTACAAAAAAATCATAAAACATACAATTTGAAAGTTATTATACAACAAACACCCATGTAACCACCACCCAGATCAACAGAAGATTTCCAGCACCCCAGAGTCCCCCTGGGTCCCCTTCCAGTCACCACACCCTGCCATCCCCAGAGGAAACCCCAATTCTGACTTTTATCAAAATTACTTCCTCGATTTCCCTTATAATTTTGCCAGCCAAGTATGCATCCCTAAAAAGACACTGTAGCTTGGTTTTGCCTGGTTTTGAATTTTATGCAAATGGAATACTTCTTTTGTGTCCAGTTTCTTTTGTTTAACATTCTTTTTGTGAGATTCATTCATGTTGTTGCAAGTAGCAGTGGTTTGTGCTTTTTCCTTGCTGTATAGTATTTCCTTGTATGAACAGACCATGAATTAGGCTGTTGGACACTTGGGTCATCAACCTAGGACTTTTTGTAAATACACACACACAAATACAAACACTCCCACTCCACGTATAGTCATATCGATTCAGAGCTGATTTCTTCATGAATTCAAGAACTTGAGTTTGGCTTTAAAGTGCAGCAAAATGCCTCTATTGAGTTCCTGGTTACACTGCTAGTTTGGCTTTTTTCACACTCTTACGGCCAAATTCTGAATCTAAGGACATAATCCATCTTCCTCAACAGAGGTATCATGATAAGGTTTTCTCCTCACTTGAGTCATTAAGCATAAGATGAAGACAATGTCAGGCAATTGGGCATTTCCTCCAAGGAATCTAGAAAATGATTAGCATACAAGTTTAAGGGATCATTCTGAAAAAAACTTTCTCTGGCCTTTTTAGGGAAATGGTAAGCCACACCTTTCCCAGAGCTGGCGCCACCCCACTTAACAGTGCACAGGTAGACCTCCTGACGTCGGGCATGCATTAAACAGGGATGCCCCTGAACTTCTGCTACAGAGGTGTTGACAGGAGCTATTGTGCCACTCAGACAGACGATGCATTTTCTGCTCAGACTCCAGGCAGCAGTGGATCTTCATGCTAAGAGATTACATCCCCTCCCATAACCAGAGGCAGGCAGCATGGGTCCCACAAGGACATCACAACCGGCAGCTGGCTGAGAGCTCAGGCTGGAGGAGCAGAGCTGCCACTCTGCACTGCCCTGGATGACAGGGGCCCGAGCATCCTGGCGGGAAGCCAAGCCTTCTACAGAGATCAGTTGATAAAGAAGCTCCCTTAAAGACTGTGCTTTGAACGAATGGGTAAATTAAGACTTAATTACAAGAGTCAGAGCACTGAGCAGCTGCCCTGGCACAGAGCAGACCTCTCAGGATAAAAGCCACTCCAGACACCCAGCAGCACAGGACCCAGCGGGGCCAAAACCTTTCCCTTGGCTACAAGGGTGAGCAAGGGTGATGGTGGTCCTTGGGTGAGAAGGAGCTGATGTCCAATGGCAGAGCCACGCTTACTCTCTGAAGGTTGTGGACTTATTTTCAAACAATCCATTTGTCAGTTTCATAAACCCCTTTTCAGAGGCCATCAAATATAGCCGCCTGGACTGAACACACCCTACCCGGTCCCCAGCAATCCCATAAAATGAAGCCTTTATGGAAGTCTGTCCTAACAAGGCCCAGGTGTGCCACTGGTGCATTAAAAAAACAATTTGAGGAATGGGAGACCAGGTGACACTTGTTCAGTTTGTGGGCATCACAGTAGTTTGCATCTGTGCAGTGGTTTCTGTTTTGTGTTTCCTGATGGGTCCCTCCTAGTGACCATCTTGCCTCACCCGTATTGATTTATAGATCCCCCACCCCAGACGAGGGGCCATGTCTCCTCCATCAGTTTAGGGGTTGCCCAGATTAGGAACCATATCTAGTGCCACCAAGGCAGAGAAATGTCTAAATACCACTTGAGCGATGCCACTCAGCATAGGAGCCATGTCAGCACCTGCACGTGCCTGCCCCGCACAGGGTGGGGACCAGCCGCTCAGCCAGGACCTCGCTGATCCCCGCTCTGGTCTCCACAGGTTTCGGCATGACCACCCCCGCAACGGTGGGCGGGAAGGCCTTCCTCATCGCCTACGGGCTGTTCGGCTGTGCCGGCACCATCCTGTTCTTCAACCTCTTCCTGGAGCGCATCATCTCGCTGCTGGCCTTCATCATGCGCGCCTGCCGGGAGCGCCAGCTGCGCCGCAGCGGCCTGCTGCCCGCCACCTTCCGCCGCGGCTCGGCGCTCTCGGAAGCCGACTGCCTGGCGGGCTGGAAGCCCTCGGTGTACCACGTGCTGCTGATCCTGGGTCTGTTCGCCGTGCTGCTGTCTTGCTGCGCCTCGGCCATGTACACCAGTGTGGAGGGCTGGGACTACGTGGACTCGCTCTACTTCTGCTTCGTCACCTTCAGCACCATCGGCTTCGGGGACCTGGTGAGCAGCCAGCACGCCGCCTACCGGAACCAGGGGCTCTACCGCCTGGGCAACTTCCTCTTCATCCTGCTCGGCGTGTGCTGCATCTACTCGCTCTTCAACGTCATCTCCATCCTCATCAAGCAGGTGCTCAACTGGATGCTGCGCAAGCTGAGCTGCCGCTGCTGCACGCGCTGCTGCCCGGCGCCCGGCGCGCCCCTGGCCCGGCGCAACGCCATCACCCCGGGCTCCCGGCTGCGCCGCCGCCTGGCCGCGCTCGGCGCCGACCCCGCGGCCCGCGACAGCGACGCAGAGGGCCGCCGCCTGTCGGGCGAGCTCATCTCCATGCGCGACCTCACGGCCTCCAACAAGGTGTCGCTGGCGCTGCTGCAGAAGCAGCTGTCCGAAACGGCCAACGGCTACCCGCGCAGCGTGTGCGTCAACACGCGCCAGAACGGCTTCTCGGGCGGCGTGGGCGCGCTGGGCATCATGAACAACCGCCTGGCCGAGACCAGCGCCTCCAGGTAGACGCGTGCCTCGCCGCGCCACGGACCCTCAGCAGGCCGGGGTGCAGCCGGCCGGCGTTTGCTTTCCTTCTCTCAGACGCTGGCGCTTTCTTAACCTTTATCCAATAAAATGAAACCAAAAAAAAAAAAAATTTTTTTTTTAAAGGAATACTATTTGGCCAGGCCTGATGTTATCAAGGGCAGGTTTTGGGGGAGCCTGTTTTCCTTATGGGCTCCCTCTTGGAGAACTGTGGTCCCCAGCAGATTCTCCTCCAGGGAGAGAAAAAGTGGCACCCCAGACCCTCGCCCGGTGCACACGGCAGTGAGAAGAGTGCCACCCCTGGGTTTTGCAGACTGGCACTAAACCCCGTCTCGATGCACGTAAGCAGCTGGCAACCCCAAAGCATATGGTGCAACTTTTCATGGCTCTGAATTACCTCCGCAGCATTTAGAATCCTGGCCCAGCCCAGCAGCTTCCTTCTGGTCGTCAGAAGTGATATAGTCACAGTTATGACAGGTGGGGATGGGGAGAGCCATATGTTGCCTCCTGATGTATATATATAGTACAGCCGCTACACACAGAGAACGGCGTAGCATTATGCAATGCGATGAAACATAGCACCAACTTGCGGACTGTGGCATTTCCCAGAGATGTGGGAATTGCAGTGGTAAGGGGCTTGGCAGGCCTTTCTCAGCCTGGAGTTAATCCACTTAGCACAGCGCACGGGGCAACTCCTTTTAAAGAGGGAAAGCCTGGAGTGGCCTGCAGGGCCGGGAGCACTCAGGCTGCAGGAGCCTAGCTCTGCTTCAGCTGGCTGATCTCTGAGGCTCAGGGCACATCTCTGAATCCCCTCAACGCTCCTTCCTTTCACCAGCATCATCCACGGGAATGCTTTTCGTTATTAACCAGGAATGTCTGAGTCTTCTCAGACAAGATTTTTCTTTGTTGGTGTGGATTTCTTCTTATCTTTTTTTCCCTTTTAGAGAGCCCGAGGGTGCAGAGCGCAGTACCCCCTCCAGCTGCCCCTCCTCTGTATCAGGGCTCTGCCAGCCACACTGGTGGGCATCAGGGCCTGCAGCACCAGGAACCAAAGCAGTCATCCTGCAAGTGTCAGAGAATTTGACTCCAGAGCCATGTGTTTGGGACACATCCCATTCTACACCCTGGTTGGCCCCCACTAATATTCAAGTGAATGTGTTTTTTCACACACACAGTCTGTACTGGAGGTGGAGGAAGGCAGGAGGCAGAGAGCTGGTGGATGGAAGCAATTTTAGGATTAAAGTTTTGCCCTGGATGATCCTCAAGGCGAAGGACAGTTTCTCCCAGACTCACCCTCTACCTCCTAGGAGGTCACTGACCTGGAGGAAGGCCAGATACCCAGCCTTCATTGAAGAGATGGGGGTCTTGGACTGTAAAGGAACAGTACTCTTTTGGCCCATTTTTTCTCATCCAAAAAGACGACGATCCCAAGGACAAATACCAGAGTCTAGTCAGACACAGCGTGACCCACCAATATATATACAGCTTCTGACAGGAAGTCTTAGGAAAGCACCAGGACATCTCACACTGTCTGCCTGAGAGGCATCAAAAAGCCATAAAATCTCCCTCCCTGGCAGTGAAGGAAGCATATGTGCCTAGAACACTCAAACACACACACACACACACACACACACACACAGCATTAAGAGTCACACTTGAATGTCAGCCTCCCCTCGCCCCTTCCAGTTCATGGCAGGAAGGAAAAAACAAGTTAAGATCTGAGTAACTCTCCAGCTACTTTGGGTAATTTCTTTTTTGGGGGGGTGAGGGATAATTTCTCATTTGGATTGGGATTGGTTTTTAAACACAGACTGTAAGCTGGGGGTGAAGCCAGTGAGAAGGAGCTGGCCAGGACAGAAGTCAGTCTTGCCAGTTCCTGAAGAATAGGCTTCCAGAGAGCCACGCTTCCAGGATGCACTGTGACGTCAGCCAGGCCAGCTCCATGAGCCTCCCCAACACTGCCACCCTTCCCCCATCTGAGCAATGGCTGCGGTCACACTGTGCTCAGAGAGGCACGCATTGTTTAGGGCAGAGTCCTCTAACAGGACCTAGAAATAAAGTATCAGGTTTATCCCTTTAAAAGAAGGAAAGATGAAAAGGCATCCAGTTAGAGGTGTCACCTAGGCAACAGGAAATAATTTGGGGATCTGAGCTATCCAGAGGGGAAAGGAGACATCCCCATGACAGAGACGTCTAGACCATGAGGACTTAATAGCAGGCAAAACAGCAGGCAACTCAGAGAAAGTGAGCCCCAGGAAGAGAACGGGAGGCTTAAGACACAGTCACCATGGCTCCTTGAGCTAGACAGGCCAAAAAGGCATCCGGGCAATCTGCTGACCAGCACGCAGGACTGCAAAGAATCCCATCCCCACAGGCGGGAACAGGACCTGCCTCCGGAGAAGGCAAGCTCATAACCTTCTCTGGCAGTCTTCTCTGTCACCACTGCTTCCTAAAGTCTATTCTGAGTTGCTCATGCTGCAGCCTTAGCTGTTTTCACTTCTTTTCCTATGCTTTGGCTTTGGAAGGAGGCAACTGCAGGCAGCTTGAGCACACTGCTGAAGGAATCGAAAGCATGGTTCAGGGGAGCTAGGAAAGGGACCCTTCCTGCTCAGCAACCTCCCAGAGAAACGCCAGTCCTCTAGTGTACAATGGTAGCCCAGGACTCAGTGGTATGCACGTATTTTTGTCCATGTTCCCCTGGTTACCCACTACTGCCGCCCTTTTCAATCATCATTGTCCTTTACCTCAGGCCAAAGGGCTCAGTCCCCCAGATGCCAGGGGCTGCTGGGAAAAGCCGGGCTCCCAAGGTCAGGGGGTTTGTTGGAGCCTAGACCCATGCCTAAAGGGCTTGTTTGACATCCTGCTTGTGGGCGAGCATAGAGAACCAGACCTGCTTGACAAGCTGGGATGGGGTCCTCCCATCGTTTCAGGATTATAGACAATGATACGGACCCCTTTCTTTGGTGCAGATTCTTCTGAACCTCAGGCTAAGAAAGGGCTCCTTCCTCTTAGATGCTGTGGCCTCTCCCACCGCGCAGGGGTCTCCAGTCTGACTCACAGCTGGTAGCTCGCTGTAATCACAACGTCCCCAGGCTCCACGAGTTGCTTCCTAACCTGAGGCCCACACTCACCCCTCTTGTGCTGGGGCTCTGGGGCTCCCGTAAAGGCGGCATGGGCTCTTGTCACTCGGCTGTGGCCACACAGAGGCCAGGATCTTAGACTGCAGCCAGGCCTTCTCAGAGCTGAGCAGGCAGGGAAGGAGCCGCCCTTGGTGCCCTTGCTCTCTAAGAAGGCCAGGTGGTCAGGGCCCTGTGTCCTCTGACTGAAGCCAGCACCTCCGGGCCTGGCGAAGGAGTCGGAAGGCTCAGGCAGCCGCAGGCCTTCAGCTTGTGGAAAATGCCACGAAGTCCTGGGCTTTGTCAGGAGTGTCACACATCACAGCATCATGCACACACATGCGTGTACACACACACACGTCAGCCTTACAAAGAGCTACTAGCCCCTTTCCCCATGGAAAAGAAGTCCTGGTCTGGGCCACTTTAAGGAGAAGGATTTTGCATTTTTAACTCCCTGGAGATCTGCAGGGGCCTGGAAAATTCCTCCCTGTCTTGGGGGAGTTTCATGGACACTTTGCATGTATCTGTGTTTTACACAGACGCCAGCGACCAAACCCAAGCCAAACCCTGGAAAACAGCTGCTGAATGTACACAGGCTCCTCCGCCTCTCGGACAGGCCTCCTAGCAGACCCCTCTTCCTGCGCCCTGGGTGAGGGGCGCCTGAGCCCTCCTGGCCACGGCAGCCCACAGAGGTGGAGACCACAGGAGCCGTGAGCCAGGTGGCTCCACCTTACTGTAACTTTTTACATTCTTCACAAACAAAAAGCACAATTCCACACGCACACTGTCTGGAAAGCACATTCAGACAGACGGCTTGAGGCACTTCTGAGTCCAGAAGACGCGCTGGCTGGGGCCCGTTTTTTTGTTGGAACAGTTGTTATAAAATGTGCTGGTTGGTGCCACCGAAGGCTCCACTCTGGGGCGGGGGATGGCTGCTGACACCACCCCTGACCCCCAGGACGGGCTCATCGGCATGGACTCAGGGCCCGGACTCTCGTCCCTGGAGCAGCTCTGACACCTGCAGGTACCAAACCCAGCCGGTCTCATCGCTGAAGCGGTGAGGTTTCTGCACCAACCTGGCCCAAGACCCCCTTCCCCTTTCTGTCAGCCTCCCCCCACCTCCTCCCTAGGGAAACTTCCCCCCTTGCTTTATAAATCATTTTCTATGCTACCCATTCTCTCAGGAGGGGGTTAGAGCATGCGGGGCAAGCCTGCAAGGTTTCTTAGACAATACATTTATTTTTCCGAGCAGCACTCCGAGAGAGGGCTTGAGGGGTGTTTAAATTAACGATGAATAAAATGCAGCCTGCCACCCCTTTGAGCTGTTTGCTTTTCGTCTGTCAAAGCCGCCTGCCTCCCCATCTCCCTAATCACACCTCCTCTGGGGGTGGGGGGCGGGCCCAAGAGACGCCAGCTCAGAAGATGAGGATGGGGCCAGGGTGGCAGCGTCCCAGGGGAGTTACTTTACAAAACAACAGTGAAATCCATCTGAGCTAAGGGCACCAATGGACCTTGCAGGCAGCCTGGCCAGACTGGACCAAGGCAGATTCTGATGGCCAGGGCTGGAAAGAAGGTAGGGGCACTGGGGGAAATGACCCCAACTGTGGCCGTGGTTTCCAAGCCTGGCTGTGAACTAGGTTCTCCGAAGGGAGCTTTGAAAGATATTGATGGCCTGGCCCCGCTCCCACTCCCCAATTCTGATTTCAATTTCAATGAGGGGAGCAGGCAGGCAATGGAATTTTTTGGCAGCTGCCCAGGTGATTCTAAAGGGCAACAAGGGGGACTTCCCTGGCGGTCCAGTGGTTAAGACTCTGCATTTCCACTGCAGGGGACATGGGTTTGATCCCTGGTGGGGGAACTAAGATCCCGCATGCCTTGCGGCACAGCCAAAATAATAATAAATTAATTAATTAAAGGGCAACCAGGTTCTGAAACGTGCACTCTAAACACAGAGCACTCACACTGTGGTATGGAAAGGGCACGCATCCAGAAGCTAGGAGGTCTGGATTCTAGCTCCGCATCTGGCAGTCGGCTTCATCAGATCCTCAGTTTCCCCACCTCTAAAATGGGAGAATGATCTCATCCCCACCCCCCGCACACCCCCCCTACCTCACCATCACCTCGCAGGAGGCTGGGAACTCCAAAAAGCGTAAATGCTCCACAAATACAGTATCACTGTTATAGAGGCGTTTCATGATAAGAGACCAGGCAGCCCCTATTGCTTCTGCAGGGGGTCCTTTCTGTGGTGCCAGCTGCGGGAGAAGGCTGCAGCCAGATGATCGCTTCTGCCCACGATGCCTTTGCAACCCTCTCCTTTTTGGCACCTCTTTAATCACTATCGCCAAACTCCCCTGAGACTTCCTCTCTCCTCCACAGCCCCCTCCCCAGGTCATCTTTTTCCTTCAGTTTGCCCTAGAGATGAGAAGTAATTGACAGGTCACTCAAGTGCAGGCCCTGCCCGCCTCAATCTGCAAAATCACCCTCTGGCTCCCCCCAGCCCCAAAGATTTCATACAGCTGCAGTGATACACAGTGTACTATTTTCCATTCTGGTCTTTTGGTTTGGTTTTGTTTCCGTGCTGGTCAAAGCTATCAAATTGATTTCCTGATCTGCCTAGGAATTATACCCAGCAGTTTGAAAAACTCTAGCCTGTGGTGTTTCTGGAAAGAGGCCTTTCTCTTACCCTGCTTCCAGCTGAGACCCACAAGCTAGCCGTGCCAGTGGACAGGCCTGGGCTCTGCTCACCCATCAGTCTTCCTCTCTCTTTGGGTCTCATGCCCCAGCTGTGTAATCAATTCAGGTGGGTGTTTTAGCTGCATGAAGTGGTCCTTACCTTCCTTTCAAGCTCTAAGGCCTATGATTCCTATGACATTTTAGATCCCCAGCCAGCCATCCTGGATGGATTGCCAACCCTCTCCCTTTTATGGTCAGTTACCTTTCTGTTCTCCTGATGAGAAGATAAGAAAAAAAAACCTTACATTTACTTGGACAAGAGATTTGCATATTTTTTCTCACTTAATCTCCTACCAACCTTGGGAATTTGGTACTTCCCCTTCATTTTGTCCTGGGTCAGAGGGGATAAGTAATTTGTTTAGTTTGGGGCCAGGACGCCCCTGCCATGTTAGGGGCTGGAGAGACAAAGTGAGAAGGACAGTACGGCCCTTACTCCAGGCTTGTGGGAAGCTGACAGCGGACAGGGCCCCTCAGTTCTGCAGGATGAGTACTCCACATCCGCGGGCAGTCTGGGCCGCCAGGGGCACCCACAGAGAGGCAGCCAGCCCGCCCGGCAGTCAGGGGAGGCTCTCAGAGGCAGGCTGTCCAAGCTGAGCCCGAGACGGGCCACGGTGAGCCAGCTGCAGCGGGGCACAGGTGTCCCAGGCAGAAGGAGCCCTATGTGAGAAGACAGAGAGGGGAACTGTGTGCACTCCTGTGGGCCTGGAGCCTGCACAGTGCTTCCTTGACTGGAAGAAGTGGAGTCCCGGCAAAGAAAACTACTTTCAAGGCCCCTTCCTACTCCATTCTGAGAGAAATGTTCACAGAAGGGATGTTGGTGGAATCGCTGAAGAAAGGTTTAACCATAAGGCAACGAACGCCCGGTGATGAGAGCTCACCTCTGCCTCTCTGGCTTCTGCCTATCTGGCCAATTGTGAGCAGATCTCCTCCCCTCCCTAGGGTTCCTTTTCCACGTCAGCAACCTGAGGGGCTGGCCTCTCAGCTCTGTAACTCTGAGGTCTGGGAGGAGACATGTGAGAGTGCCACAGGGATTCTCATCAAGAACCACCGTTAGCTAACCTCAGCCATGTGCCCAACCCAGCTTCAACAATTTGTCCCTGTTCTTCTTTGCCCATGGACTGGGCTGAGCAGGACCGGCCCTCTGGATGCAGGAGGGAAGGAACTGTGCCCCCTGAGGGCTGGCCAGCTTCCTGCTGAAAGCTGCGGCTCCAGCACACCCACAACCCTGCAAGAACCTCCGCCAGCGCCGGGTCCTGGTTCTCATTTGTACCATTCTCTACAGCTGTGCTGTCCGATGCAGTGGCTGCCAGCCACGCACAGTTCTTTAATTTTAAATGAATTTAAATTAAGTGGAATTAAAAATTCAGCTCTGCAGCTGCATCAACCACACTTCAAGTGCTCAGGAACCACATGTGGCTCATGGCTACCATACTGGCCACAGCACAGACGCAGAATAGTTCTTTCACCGCAGTGAGGTCTGTGCTGCAGTGCTGCTCTAGAGGAGCTCTGCAATCAGAAAGCTTGAACCCCATGGGGGCTCTGCGGCCGGGGCTGGCGGAAGTTGAAGTGGAAGCTCTTCCCCAAACACCAGGCCCCATTGTGGTCTCCTCCACCTCCAAGTGGCCTCTTCTCCGTTGTCCCTAGGGAAAGCCCTCCTGCTGCTGTTCACCGTGGGGCGCCCACCCCTCCCCCACCCCTTGGTTACCCCTTGAGGCCTCCTTTAGGACTTTATACCACTGTGGGTGACATCCACATTGGTAAAATGGGAGCCTCTCCCATCACAGCCCCCACAGATGTTGGGGCTATGGGTAGATTTCTTCGGGATGCATGTCCTCACACATGAGAGCCCTTGGTCCAAATACATATGTGTATGCACGGGCACACAAACATTTCTATTAAAAGCCTAGTTCCAGGAATTGCTGCAAGACATGAAGCAAAACTTCATAGAGCTGTTCCCTTTGATCTGAACATTCACTGAGGAATGTTCTGGCAGAGAGGGAACAAAAAAGGAGTACTTGCTTGATTCTGCAGATGGAGGAAAACGAGGCCCAGCAAGGAGAAGCTCACACAGCAATTCACTAGCCAATCTCCAGCAGAAGCCAGACGGCCTTTCTGCTTGGCCCACAGCTCTGTCCAGCCCATTTGCCTGGTCTTGTGTTCATTCATTCAACAAACACATATGAGCACCTATTGCGTGTATGCTTTGTGCTAAGCCCTAGAGCAGTTATAGTCAATAAGACATGAATCCCGCCCACTGTGGTCGAGGAGCTATGACATGGTGGTGGGTGACCACAGAAGGAGGTACAGCCAGGGCTTGGGGTTGAGCCCCACGCCCAGCACTGGGTGGCTCTGTACTTCACCCCAGCTCTAGTCCTGTGGCTCCCCATTCCTCATCTACTTTCCACCTGGCAAAGAATAAGATACATTCTTTATTTATCAAAATTTCAGCAGCCAGTTAACACCAGAGTTTAGAGACCTCTTCTACCCACACCCCATCCTTTTTGCTCCTCCACCTAAAATTGCTCCAGGTTCTTAAAGACCCTCTCACACCCAGGTCGCAGTACTACTGAGTTGCACTCAGTAGGCACAAACCATGATTGTGGGGCATGTTCGTAGTTGGAATCATAGCTGTCTGCAGGTAAGACTTCAGGTGTGTTGAGAAGGCCTGTCAAAGTAGATCCTACAGCCTTTGTCTTTGTCTGCCCAGGATGCTCTCCTGTTTCCTTCTTATGGGAACAGTATCCCTGTTGCTCTATCATTTGCGAAAAACTCCAGCCCATCTCCCTGTGGTCTAGCGGGCCTGTGGATCACAGGGTGCCCTCCTGTGTTAGTTACCAATGTATTCAGCTGCAATTAACAGACAGCCCAACGGAGAGTAGATAAAAGAAGCAGAAACAGGGCTTTTTTTTTTTTGGCTGTGTTGGGTCTTCATTGCTGTGTGCGGGCTTTCTCTAGTTGCGGCGAGCGGGGGCTACTCTTTGTTGCGGTGCGCGGGCTTCTCATTGCAGTGGCTTCTCTTGTTGCGGAGCACGGGCTCTAGGCACATGGGCTGCAGTAGTTGTGGCACGAGGGCTCTAGAGCACAGGCTCAGTGGTCGTGGCCCACGGGCTTAGTTGCTCCACGGCATGTGGGATCTTCCCGGACCAGGGCTCGAACCCGTGTCCCCTGCATTGGCAGGCAGATTCTTAACCACTGTGCCACCAGGGAAGCCCAACAGCGGTTTATTTGATGACGATAACCAGAAGTCTGGAGGCGGGTGGTGTGGGGTGATGTGTGTCTCGGTGATGCCCGCCGTACAGCTAGCTCCTCCTCTCTTCTGCCCTGGGGGCCTTAGCATGCTGGCTTTGGTCCTCATGCTTGTGACTTCAGTAGCTACACCTCCAAGTCTCACATCCATGTTACCAGCAGCAAGAAGTAGGAAGGGAGAATTCCTAGCGAGCCTTTTCCCAGGCTTCCCTAGGGACTTTCTGCTGGCATCTTATTAATCAGAAGAATGTCCCATGGTCACCACTACCTACAGGGGAGGCCAGGAGATGGTGCATTTTGCTTTCAATCCTCTATACAGGAGGACAGCAAGGGCAAGGGGACTGGGATGGTGTGGAGTAAGACCACCTACGGTCCCCGCCACCCTCCCCTCTAGGCTGGATCAATCATGGTCCCACAGCCTTAAAGACACAATCATTGGTCTAAGGAAGGGCACATGCCCCCGGCCAGGCAAGCAGCTCCCTGGCCTTACAAGGACTGGAGGTGATAGAGTTGCCCTTTCTTCTCTTGGAATACAAGTTAGGCCTAGTACACCTGTCAGGGTAAAGTTAATACAACAGAATTCCGTTCAGCTGGTTTAAACAGAAAAAAGTTATTGTAGGTGATAAACTCTGACCTGGCCACTCAGCCCCCTGACACTGACAACCTGACAGGGTTACATACTACGACTCAGGCACGTCACAGGGCAGGGTCTTATGTGCTTAGGAGAGACATCTGGACACCATAATCATGAGACAGGCACCACTCGTACACAACAGGCCACCACCATTCCCCAAATGCTTACAGAGCCAACAAATCTAGCCAATATCACTCAGAGATGTTGCTTTCCTACTATGGGACAGTGAGGGAATTTGCAGCCTTTTTTTTTTAAACTGAGGTATAATTGACATATAACATTATATTAATTTCAGATGTATAACATAATAATTTGATATGTGTATACACTGCAAAATGATCACGATAATTCTCGTTACCAGCTGTCACCATACAAAGTTACAAGATTTTTTTTCTTGTGATGAGAACTTTTAAGATCTACTCTCTTAGCAACTTTCCACTATGAAATATAGTATTATTAACTGTAGTCACCAAGCTGTGCATTACAGCAGTCTTCTGGTTTTAAAAGACCTACACCAATTCTCCTCCTCAAGAACCTCATCCAGGGAATTCCCCAGTGGTCCAGAGGTTAAGACTCGGTGCTTTCACTGCTGTGGGACCAGGTTCAATCCCTGGTTGGGGAACTAAGATCCCACAAGCCGCAGGGTGCGGCCAGGAAAAAAAAAAAAAAAAGATCCTCATCAAAACGGCCTTAACGGCCTTCCTAGACCCTGTCCTGGGTCAGGTTTCCTGCTTGGCAGGCAACTTTTTCACTCAGCACTCTACTTTTGGTCTCTGATGGGCTTCATTTTTCAATTTAACCTGGGTTGTTAAATGGCCCATCACTGGGAAAGCTGAAAAGACTCTAGGTTGGGCTCTCAGGACCAACTCTCAGGAGAGACACACCCACAGGGTGGTGCTATCTCTCTTATGACCAGGAAGCAGCCCTTTTCATGAAGCCCACCATGAACAAGAAGCCACTCCCCAAAAACCAGACACACCCGCTTGCCAACAGAAAACAGCAGAAGCATGGGCTCTACCTCCAATCTTGTGCAAGTGCATCTAACATTTGGAATCTCATCCAGAATGGTAGCTGCAAGAGAGTCTGGGAAGTGTAGTGTTCAGCCTTCTAGCCTCTGCAGTACAGGGCAGCCTGCTTCGAGGAGGGTGGAATAGATTCTGAATGCCTGTCTGCCACATCCTGCCTGCAGGAGCTGTCAGCCAGTGCTCAACCCCCTCCTCTGCCCCATGGAGGGTCTGCCTACAGGAGGAGAGGGAAGCCACCGTGCAGAGGAAGCAGAGGCTGGCCTAGCCGCCTGCCTGAGCCCAGCTGTGCTCCCTGAGGCCTAGTGCCTGCAGTTCTTCCTTCAAATCTGGGAGCCTCCTCAAACTTTCTTTACCAGTGTAAACCTGTAACTTCCCCCTTTGCCTGTGGGCTGAGTTCGGTTACCCTGCAACCAAAAAAATTTGGGCTAACACTGTCTCTTTACCCCAGATTAACTCCTTCCCTGTGTTCTGAGGGCTGAAATGCCTTTTACAGAGATGATAGCCACTTTCATAGGAAAGGTTAGTCTTGGAATGCAGACGCGCCCTGTGTTCTGAGGGCTGAAATGCCTTTTACAGAGATGATAGCCACTTTCATAGGAAAGGTTAGTCTTGGGATGCAGACGCGCCCTGTGTTCTGAGGGCTGAAATGCCTTTTACAGAGATGATCGCCACTTTCATAGGAAAGGTTAGTCTTGGGATGCAGACGCGCCCTGTGTTCTGAGGGCTGAAATGCCTTTTACAGAGATGATAGCCACTTTCATAGGAAAGGTTAGTCTTGGGATGCAGACGCGCCCTGTGTTCTGAGGGCTGAAATGCCTTTTACAGAGATGATAGCCACTTTCATAGGAAAGGTTAGTCTTGGGATGCAGACGCGCCCTGTGTTCTGAGGGCTGAAATGCCTTTTACAGAGATGATCGCCACTTTCATAGGAAAGGTTAGTCTTGGGATGCAGACGCGCCCTGAGTTCTGAGGGCTGAAATGCCTTTTACAGAGATGATCGCCACTTTCATAGGAAAGGTTAGTCTTGGGATGCAGACGCGCCCTGTGTTCTGAGGGCTGAAATGCCTTTTACAGAGATGATCGCCACTTTCATAGGAAAGGTTAGTCTTGGGATGCAGACGCGCCCTGTGTTCTGAGGGCTGAAATGCCTTTTACAGAGATGATCGCCACTTTCATAGGAAAGGTTAGTCTTGGGATGCAGACGCGCCCTGTGTTCTGAGGGCTGAAATGCCTTTTACAGAGATGATCGCCACTTTCATAGGAAAGGTTAGTCTTGGGATGCAGACGCGCCCTGTGTTCTGAGGGCTGAAATGCCTTTTACAGAGATGATAGCCACTTTCATAGGAAAGGTTAGTCTTGGGATGCAGACGCGCCCTGTGTTCTGAGGGCTGAAATGCCTTTTGCAGAGATGATCGCCACTTTCATAGGAAAGGTTAGTCTTGGGATGCAGACGCGCCCTGTGTTCTGAGGGCTGAAATGCCTTTTACAGAGATGATCGCCACTTTCATAGGAAAGGTTAGTCTTGGAATGCAGACGCGCCCTGTGTTCTGAGGGCTGAAATGCCTTTTACAGAGATGATCGCCACTTTCATAGGAAAGGTTAGTCTTCGGATGCAGACGCGCCCTGTGTTCTGAGGGCTGAAATGCCTTTTACAGAGATGATCGCCACTTTCATAGGAAAGGTTAGTCTTGGGATGCAGACGCGCCCTGTGTTCTGAGGGCTGAAATGCCTTTTACAGAGATGATCGCCACTTTCATAGGAAAGGTTAGTCTTGGGATGCAGACGCGCCCTGTGTTCTGAGGGCTGAAATGCCTTTTACAGAGATGATAGCCACTTTCATAGGAAAGGTTAGTCTTGGGATGCAGACGCGCCCTGTGTTCTGAGGGCTGAAATGCCTTTTGCAGAGATGATAGCCACTTTCATAGGAAAGGTTAGTCTTGGGATGCAGACGCGCCCTGTGTTCTGAGGGCTGAAATGCCTTTTACAGAGATGATAGCCACTTTCATAGGAAAGGTTAGTCTTGGAATGCAGACGCGCCCTGTGTTCTGAGGGCTGAAATGCCTTTTACAGAGATGATCGCCACTTTCATAGGAAAGGTTAGTCTTGGGATGCAGACGCGCCCTGTGTTCTGAGGGCTGAAATGCCTTTTACAGAGATGATCGCCACTTTCATAGGAAAGGTTAGTCTTGGGATGCAGACGCGCCCTGTGTTCTGAGGGCTGAAATGCCTTTTACAGAGATGATAGCCACTTTCATAGGAAAGGTTAGTCTTGGGATGCAGGCGCGCCCTGTGTTCTGAGGGCTGAAATGCCTTTTACAGAGATGATCGCCACTTTCATAGGAAAGGTTAGTCTTGGGATGCAGACGCGCCCTGTGTTCTGAGGGCTGAAATGCCTTTTACAGAGATGATAGCCACTTTCATAGGAAAGGTTAGTCTTGGGATGCAGACGCGCCCTGTGTTCTGAGGGCTGAAATGCCTTTTACAGAGATGATAGCCACTTTCATAGGAAAGGTTAGTCTTCGGATGCAGACGCGCCCTGTGTTCTGAGGGCTGAAATGCCTTTTACAGAGATGATAGCCACTTTCATAGGAAAGGTTAGTCTTGGGATGCAGACGCGCCCTGTGTTCTGAGGGCTGAAATGCCTTTTACAGAGATGATAGCCACTTTCATAGGAAAGGTTAGTCTTGGGATGCAGACGCGCCCTGTGTTATGAGGGCTGAAATGCCTTTTACAGAGATGATAGCCACTTTCATAGGAAAGGTTAGTCTTGGGATGCAGACGCGCCCTGTGTTCTGAGGGCTGAAATGCCTTTTACAGAGATGATAGCCACTTTCATAGGAAAGGTTAGTCTTGGGATGCAGACGCGCCCTGTGTTCTGAGGGCTGTAATGCCTTTTACAGAGATGATAGCCACTTTCATAGGAAAGGTTAGTCTTGGGATGCAGACGCGCCCTGTGTTCTGAGGGCTGAAATGCCTTTTGCAGAGATGATAGCCACTTTCATAGGAAAGGTTAGTCTTGGGATGCAGACGCGCCCTGTGTTCTGAGGGCTGAAATGCCTTTTACAGAGATGATCGCCACTTTCATAGGAAAGGTTAGTCTTGGGATGCAGACGCGCCCTGTGTTCTGAGGGCTGAAATGCCTTTTACAGAGATGATCGCCACTTTCATAGGAAAGGTTAGTCTTGGGATGCAGACGCGCCCTGTGTTCTGAGGGCTGAAATGCCTTTTACAGAGATGATAGCCACTTTCATAGGAAAGGTTAGTCTTGGGATGCAGACGCGCCCTGTGTTCTGAGGGCTGAAATGCCTTTTACAGAGATGATAGCCACTTTCATAGGAAAGGTTAGTCTTGGGATGCAGACGCGCCCTGTGTTCTGAGGGCTGAAATGCCTTTTGCAGAGATGATAGCCACTTTCATAGGAAAGGTTAGTCTTGGGATGCAGACGCGCCCTGTGTTCTGAGGGCTGAAATGCCTTTTACAGAGATGATAGCCACTTTCATAGGAAAGGTTAGTCTTGGGATGCAGACGCGCCCTGTGTTCTGAGGGCTGAAATGCCTTTTACAGAGATGATAGCCACTTTCATAGGAAAGGTTAGTCTTGGGATGCAGACGCGCCCTGTGTTCTGAGGGCTGAAATGCCTTTTGCAGAGATGATCGCCACTTTCATAGGAAAGGTTAGTCTTGGGATGCAGACGCGCCCTGTGTTCTGAGGGCTGAAATGCCTTTTGCAGAGATGATCGCCACTTTCATAGGAAAGGTTAGTCTTGGGATGCAGACGCGCCCTGTGTTCTGAGGGCTGAAATGCCTTTTGCAGAGATGATAGCCACTTTCATAGGAAAGGTTAGTCTTGGGATGCAGACGCGCCCTGTGTTCTGAGGGCTGAAATGCCTTTTACAGAGATGATAGCCACTTTCATAGGAAAGGTTAGTCTTGGGATGCAGACGCGCCCTGTGTTCTGAGGGCTGAAATGCCTTTTACAGAGATGATAGCCACTTTCATAGGAAAGGTTAGTCTTGGGATGCAGACGCGCCCTGTGTTCTGAGGGCTGAAATGCCTTTTGCAGAGATGATCGCCACTTTCATAGGAAAGGTTAGTCTTGGGATGCAGACGCGCCCTGTGTTCTGAGGGCTGAAATGCCTTTTACAGAGATGATAGCCACTTTCATAGGAAAGGTTAGTCTTGGGATGCAGACGCGCCCTGTGTTCTGAGGGCTGAAATGCCTTTTACAGAGATGATCGCCACTTTCATAGGAAAGGTTAGTCTTGGGATGCAGACGCGCCCTGTGTTCTGAGGGCTGAAATGCCTTTTACAGAGATGATCGCCACTTTCATAGGAAAGGTTAGTCTTGGGATGCAGACGCGCCCTGTGTTCTGAGGGCTGAAATGCCTTTTGCAGAGATGATCGCCACTTTCATAGGAAAGGTTAGTCTTGGGATGCAGACGCGCCCTGTGTTCTGAGGGCTGAAATGCCTTTTACAGAGATGATCGCCACTTTCATAGGAAAGGTTAGTCTTGGGATGCAGACGCGCCCTGTGTTCTGAGGGCTGAAATGCCTTTTACAGAGATGATCGCCACTTTCATAGGAAAGGTTAGTCTTGGGATGCAGACGCGCCCTGTGTTCTGAGGGCTGAAATGCCTTTTACAGAGATGATAGCCACTTTCATAGGAAAGGTTAGTCTTGGGATGCAGACGCGCCCTGTGTTCTGAGGGCTGAAATGCCTTTTACAGAGATGATAGCCACTTTCATAGGAAAGGTTAGTCTTGGGATGCAGACGCGCCCTGTGTTCTGAGGGCTGAAATGCCTTTTGCAGAGATGATCGCCACTTTCATAGGAAAGGTTAGTCTTGGGATGCAGACGCGCCCTGTGTTCTGAGGGCTGAAATGCCTTTTACAGAGATGATAGCCACTTTCATAGGAAAGGTTAGTCTTGGGATGCAGACGCGCCCTGTGTTCTGAGGGCTGAAATGCCTTTTACAGAGATGATCGCCACTTTCATAGGAAAGGTTAGTCTTGGGATGCAGACGCGCCCTGTGTTCTGAGGGCTGAAATGCCTTTTACAGAGATGATCGCCACTTTCATAGGAAAGGTTAGTCTTGGGATGCAGACGCGCCCTGTGTTCTGAGGGCTGAAATGCCTTTTGCAGAGATGATCGCCACTTTCATAGGAAAGGTTAGTCTTGGGATGCAGACGCGCCCTGTGTTCTGAGGGCTGAAATGCCTTTTACAGAGATGATCGCCACTTTCATAGGAAAGGTTAGTCTTGGGATGCAGACGCGCCCTGTGTTCTGAGGGCTGAAATGCCTTTTACAGAGATGATCGCCACTTTCATAGGAAAGGTTAGTCTTGGGATGCAGACGCGCCCTGTGTTCTGAGGGCTGAAATGCCTTTTACAGAGATGATCGCCACTTTCATAGGAAAGGTTAGTCTTGGGATGCAGACGCGCCCTGTGTTCTGAGGGCTGAAATGCCCTTTACAGAGATGATCGCCACTTTCATAGGAAAGGTTAGTCTTGGGATGCAGACGCGCCCTGTGTTCTGAGGGCTGAAATGCCTTTTACAGAGATGATCGCCACTTTCATAGGAAAGGTTAGTCTTGGGATGCAGACGCGCTCTGGGAGAGTGAGTACAATAACACTTCACACTAAAGTGTAAATGACTGACAGCGGAGCCTCTCCTGAGACCAGGTTCTGATGGAGCAGAGGGAGGGAAAAGCCCTGGCTCCTGGCACATGGCGATGGGAGCTCTACTGATCCAATAAAGGCCACAGAAAAGGCCATTTGAAGGCATCATGGATCAACCTTGCTGACTCAGGCTTCAGAGAACTGAAACTGAATAGAAGCCCTAACACTCCTTCCCTTAAAAAACAAATTTCCAGGGCTTCCCTGGTGGCGCGGTGGTTACGAGTCTGCCTGCCGATGCAGGGGACACAGGTTTGTGCCCCGGTCCGGGAAGATCCCACATGCCGCGGACCGGCTGGGCCCGTGAGCCATGGCCGCTGAGCCTGCGCATCTGGAGCCTGTGCTCCGCAACGGGAGAGGCCACAGCAGTGAGAGACCCGCGCACCACACACACACAAAAAATTTCCAGCCATCCTGTTACATTTCTAACAAATGCTCAGTCTCCTGTGTTGACTTAATGTTTATGTGACAGGGTCTCTGCCAGCCCGGCTTCTAATTCTATTAACCAAACACCCCAACATTTGCAGGAATCTCTCAATCTGTCTCTCTCTTCCATGTTCCAACTTCCCCAGATTCTCTTCTGAGCATCCAGAGCTTGGGGCAAGAGGGCAGCAGGAGGGAGATTCCTTCTGGCTAGACAGCCAGGAGCATCTCTGTTCCAGAAACTTGGAAGGTCTGCCTCTCCCCAGCCCTCCAATGCTCACCCCACTCTCCCTAACAAGGAATTTTCTTTTTCATTGGTTAAAAATTGAAATAATAGAAAGGGGAAAAATTATTACTATTGCAATTTTATTCATCCTAAACAAGTTAATGAAAATGATGCAAAATGCTGGAGGCAGAGTCAAGCTTTCTGGCCCGGAGATGTCCTAGGGTGCAGCCTTCTCCTGGATGTTACAGTCCCCCTCAACCCCTTTTCCTGAAGGCAGCAAGACCCCCTCCCTCCTCCCACAGCCTCACGCAGTGAGTGCCCCATCCTCTCTGCACCGTGACTGGGGGGACCGCACGTGGACTCCAGGCTGGTCTTACACCCACTGCTCCATCATTGATGCAATGGAGGAGCTTCACTCCTGCTGCAGAAACTCCAGAGAGATTTGCCACCAATTTTAGTGCCCCCTTAGAGGCAGTGGTGAAATCAGCCATCTGACCACAGAACGAGCAAGACAAGCATCACTGCCATCTTATTGCCACTCCAGCTCACCCACTGCACACTGGGGAAACTGCTCAGAGCCACACAGGTTGTGGACGAGGCCAGATTCCAGCCTGGGCTGGCCACCTCTCTTCTGGAAGGGAGATCCAAGAAATCCTCCCAAACTACGGATGCCTGCATAGCCCACCATGCTTTAGTCTGACCCTCCTGTGTTACAGATGAGGAGCCTAGGTGGAGAGAAGTGACTTGGCCAGAGTCTCTTGGTTGTATGTGGGAAAAGCCTGGACCAGAAGCACATCTGTTGGCACCTCTGGCACAGAGCCTCTGCTTTTTCCATGATGTCAAGCCATAGCCAGGGAGAACATGGGAGAACATGGCCTTGACCCATACCCCCAAGGAGATGCTCTCCTCTGCTTACAGGTTCCCTCTCTTCTAACATTTCTCACTTCAAGGCCTTCAAGGTCTAACCCCAGGTGACCCCAGCCCACCTGGAGAGTCCCCCAGCCAGTTGCCCGGAGAGTCATCCAGATCCACAGAAGACTCTGTATGAACAAGAAATACACCTCTGAAATGTCAAGCCACTGAAATGTGGGGATTGTTTGTTACTGCAGCTTCGCATTGCTTATCCTGACCGGTACACACTTGTTCATCTATAGTTGTTCTCATCATGGTTGAGTGTATGTCCCCACCTGCTCCAGGAGCTCATGATCTCCCCCAAGAACAAGTCCAAATTGTCCCCCCTTTTACTGTTTACTTGGACAAGTCACAGCCTTGTTGGGGATTGCTTTTCTCAACCATAAAGTAGAGTTTAAAATGTTAGCCCACATCTCTTAGGGATTTTGTGAAAATAAAAAGAGACATAGCTTGGAAACAGCACAACTGTTAAGTATAAAATCTCTTTACTCCCCATTTCTCCATCATCAACCCCCGACCCCATCTGCCCCAGTGCCCATGTCAGGGCCCAGTCCCCACCAGTGTTTACTTGCTGCTCACTGAAAATAAAGTGACCAGCACACCAACTGAGACATTCAAGAAAAGGTGCAACCCCCAGGCAAGTCAGCAGCTGCCTCTGGGTTGAGATTTCAGGCATCTCTTCCCCAGTTTCACCAACGGTACCATTTGAAGAAAAAACAATGCTCCCCCACCAGCATCTTGGTGCTGAAAATTGGCAAGACCACCTGCTGTAGGACTTTGGAAACAAACATGAGGCTCAGACCCCGGCTCCTTTGGTCAGTGGTCCCCAAGACCACCCTCAGGTCCAATGATTCACTAGAAGGACTCACAGAACTCAGACAAGCTACTCTACTCACAGCTGTGGGTTATTACAGTAAAAGGATACAGATTAAAATCAGCAAGAATCCAGGAGAAACCACATGCAAGTACTCAGGCATCCTCTCCCAGCAGAACCACATGAACAGCACTTAATTCTCCCAGTAACGATGTGTGACAACATGTACGAAGTATTTGCCAACAAGGGCTGCTCACCTGAGACTTGGGGTCCAGGGTTTTCATGAGGGTCAGTCACGCAGGCAGGGAGCACCCGCGGACTGACCTTAGCTACTCAGCCTTCAGCCCCTCCAGAAAGCAAACCAACACAGCACTGTCCAGGGCCCAGGTGATCACCATGAATCACACTGTTAGTGTAAACTATGTAGCGTGGCTCGAGTTTCCAGGTGTGCAAAGACACTGCTATCAGGCAGAATCTTCCAAAGGCTCAGAGGTTACCTCCCCAGAGCAGCTAAGGGCCAGGCCTTGAGAACCTGCAGAGTAGACCCTTTCCTGCACACACCTGCACCGGGGCCCAGTTCTTCATTGGAAGGTGGACTCTGCCTCCCTGGGTCATGCCAGCAGAGGCCAGTGGCCAAAATGGGCAAAAAGAGCACTGGAAGCACAGCTGGGCTCGGCTCCACGGCCCCTCCCAGCAGAATCAGCACCAGATCCCAGCCCCAAAGACCCTCTCTTCCCCAAACAGGGACCTGAGGGGCTGATGTGTTCTCTTTGGTGGCCATTAAAATTGTCCTGCTGCGGCCATCAGAGGTGACCCTTATCCCTTCTACCTCCTGACTCTCCACGTGAGTGGGAAGGACCCTGACATGCTCCTCTTGCACGCCCACTGGTGACAACACTCCGCTGTATCGCTTTCACACACGTCCCGTTTTCAGCTCTTCTGGAAGGTAGAAGTTCTCTACCAGTGTTACAGCCCCTAGTAATGTCCCCAAGAGCAGGCCCGGCTGTCTCTTTTTCCTATAGCTCTCTCGCTCAAGGAACCATGGACAATCCATATCAAAGGGTACTCACATGGCACTACACAGTGTCATACCCCAAAGTACCTCTCCCCACAGAATTCCAAGGTCCAGTGCAAGTGCCTTAAGTCTTTGCAACCTCACGAGGAGTTTCTTCTCTACCTTGTCAACATCCTGGTGGATGGAGGGGGCGATCTCTTTCCTCCATCTTGGGGCTGTTTTCCCCCCTGCCAACTCCAAAGGCCACAGGGACGCCCAATCCCTGTACAAAGATATGCCAATATGCCACATAAGCAAATGAGCCCTCCGCAGGGATGCAAGTAAAACAGGGTTATAATACCCCATGCCCAAAAGATGACATATGAGAAAAATTATGTCTACCGTTGGAGGCCTTATGAATAGAAATGAGGAGGATTACTATTCTTTTGCTGACAGAAACTTTTTCTCCACAATATGACTTGAAGTGTAAATAACCAGGGAGAAAGGAGATACTGTGATCTCCACTTATACTACCACACAAATAGATGACTGACAATAGAGCCCTTGCGTGGGGCTGTTTATGGCAGAGCTAAAAGCAGAAACAGCAGGCCTCACTGGTACCACGAGGGGCTGGGGGTGGGGAGGGGGTGGGAGGGCACAAAGGTCCAGCAGCTTTGTGGTTGGTTTGTCAGAAGCTCAGAAGCCCAGCCTCAAAGAGACAGGACAGTCATGGCGACGGTTCCATCAAGGGTGGGCCTGCTGATGGAGCCTCACCCCACGAGTCACCTAGACTGGGCTTCTGGGAGGGACGGGCCCACAGCCAGGGTGGCAGTAGGCTTTGGGGTCAAACCACAATCATGCTGGGCTGACACACCAAGGATTCAGTCTCCAGAACCGAATCCACAGGCTGGGCTCCCAAACCGCTCTGCCCACTGGCTCCCAGCCAGCCCCACCTCCTGAGAGTGATACCAGGCCTGGCAAACATCGTTCCTGGGCAGCCCCCGGCTCCCGCAATGAGACCCCATCTCAGTCAGTCCTCCTCTGAGGCCTGTGCATTCAGGTGACACCTGCTCTCAGCTTTTACACTCTGGAGTAAGCACTGAGAAGGGGGTGATCTGCTGCCTGCCTGGGGCAAGGCAGGGCTGGGGGACATGGGAGGGGAGAAGGACCAAGATAGGCAGGGTCAGCTGGCCTTGGCCTGGGCCCCACCTGTTCCAGCACATAGCATTCCAGGACAGGTCTGTTGAGGCCACACCTGTCCTCAGACTCCTCTCAAACCAAGGAGGAGAATAATCTTCTGAGGCTGACACTTGAGTCACCTCAAGGCAGCTCTTGAGGTGGGGAGGAGGGAGGGGGAGGGCAGCTCTTCCCTCAGCCCCTACGGCAGACCCTCAGTCAAGCCCGAGCCTACTCCACTTTAATCCAGCACCCACCTGCTCTCTGAGTCAATGCTCTGAGTAAATAACATCATAAAAATCAACTTTTGGTGTCTACTTGGTGCTGGGTTGACTTCTAGAGTGTGGTGTGATTTTCTATTCAGACTGACCTGGATGAGGGTCCCATTAAGCAAATTCCTTAACCTCTCTTAGCATCAGTTTCAACATCTTGAAATGGAAAAACACACCTACCTTACTGCTTTGGTGTGAAATGATATTATAAAGCACCAGACACAGTGTTCAGCACAGACACAGTTCCCTTCTTATCTTCCTTTATCAATCCACAAATTCTACTTTTCCTGTGCCAACCTGACTATAAGGGGCTACCCAACCAACCATTCATCCAGCCATTCACTGTTCCACCCATCTACCCATCCATCTACCTATCGATCTATTCATCCATCTACTCTTCATCCATCTACCCATCCATCCATGTATCTATATTACATCATTTTTTGAGCACCTTCTACGTACAAGCCACTGCAAGTTGTCCACAGAAGTAGATACAGTAATATACAATCTAGAAGCAAAAATTAAATATTAAGACCAAGATACAAATGACTTGGCAGAAAATGAAAAGTGTCTTAAGGGAGGTACAGAGAAACTGTTGGGAGATTAAACATTCCCAGATCTCTCTTCAAGCTCCAATAGAAGGCAATTGCCAGGATTACATCTGATTTCATAAAACAGTTCCTTCTCTAATGGACACCACTAGGACATTTTTCTCCTCCTGCACGAGGAAGAAGCCTCAGAGTCTCATTTTCCTAACCTGGGCCCTGGCTTTGTCTCGGCTTTCAGTTTACTGTGTTCAGCTCTCAGTTGCTCCACTGAGGACAGTGTACAGAGTCCAGATTCCTTCCAAGATTTTAATTGGACCGTCCATGAGGGAATTTGAAACTACCACGAGCTAAATGAGGAGATGATGGATACATTAAAGACAGCTGCCTCAGGCTAGGCATTCCCTACACAACAGCCTGCCAGAGAGTCCATTAAGTGAGGGCTTTGCAGCACCAGCAGCCAGCCTCCACCTCCTTAAAAACTTCTCCCCGCTAGACATTTCTCCAAAGAAGATATACAGACTGCCAACAAACACATGAAAGGATGCTCAACATCACTAATCATTAGAGAAATGCAAATCAAAACTACAATGAGGTATCACCTCACACCAGTCAGAATGGCCATCATCAAAACATCTACAAACAAATGCTGGAGAGGGTGTGGAGAAAAGGGAACCCTCTTGCACCGTTGGTGGGAATGTAAATTGATGCAGCCACTATGGAGAACAGTATGGAGGTTCCTTAAACAACTACAAATAGAACTACCATATGACCCAGCAATCCCACTACTGGGCATATACCCTGAGAAAACCATAATTCAAAAAGAGTCATGTACCACAATGTTCATTGCAGCTCTGTTTACAATAGCCAGGACATGGAAGCAACCTAAGTGTCCATTGACAGATGAATGGATAAAGAAGATGTGGCACATATATACAATGGAATATTACTCAGCCATAAAAAGAAACGAAATTGAGTTATTTGTAGTGAGGTGGATGGACCTAGAGTCTGTCATACAGAGTGAAGTAAGTCAGAAAGAGAAAAACAAATACCGTATGCTAACACATATATATGGAATCTAAGAAAAAAAAAAGGTCATGAAGAACCTAGGGGTAAGATGGGAATAAGGAGGCAGACCTGCTAGAGAATGGACTTGAGGATATGGGGAGGGGGAAGGGTAAGCTGGGACAAAGTGAGAGAGTGGCATGGACATATATACACTACCAAATGTAAAATAGATGGCTAGTGGGAAGCAGCCGCATAGCACAGGGAGATCAGCTGGGTGCTTTTTGACCACCTAGAGGGGTGGGATGGGGATGGTGGGAGGGAGGGAGACGCAAGAGGGAAGAGATATGGGAACATGTGTGTACGTATAACTGATTCACTTTGTTGTAAAGCAGAAACTATCACACCACTGTAACGCAATTATACTCCAATAAAGATGTTAAAAACAAACAAACAAACTTCTCCTCGCCACCTGAGTTCTGCCCAAACTTAAGTCAACCCCTGGAAGAATTAGGGGAAAAGTATCTCCCTACAAAAGTGCCTGATAAACAGCGTGGGGCAGCATTTCTCAGCTGATAAAAGAGGAAAATCTTACAAATTTTGTTGCCACAGTGAGAAACAAGGACCCATCAACATGATGAACGAAACACCCCATCATCTCTGCAGGCCACTACCCACCAGGAATTTGATCGCAAGATTCCTGCAAAGACATTGCTGAGAAAATGCTGCCAAATGCGGCTAATGGGGTTGTTTAGGGTTGCAGATTTAGAGACAGAAGACCCAGCTCTGCCACTTACCAGCCGTGTGAGTTTGGGCAAGGCCCTTCACCTCTCTGAATCTCCATTTACTAGCGGGTAAGTAGGAAAAGCACTCACCTCGCCTTCATCAGCCGGCCGGCTTGCTTGCGACGGAGCTCTCTCCGGGCGCCAGCTCACCGGGGCGGGTGGCATGGTGGGGACGGTACTCCCATCTCTCGTGAGCTCAGTGACCTTGGGCAAGTAGCATCCCTTTCCTGAGCCTCCGCTTCCGTGTTTGTGTAGATTACAGGTTTGCGTGCGGATTAAATGAGACGCGTGGCGCACGCCAGGTGCTCATTGGTTTTTGTTCCCTTCCCCCGCCCCCCTTCCCCCCCACCCCCGTCTTTGCTGTCTACACTTAGCGGAGTCCCCTCAGCCTAGAACAGGAGGCACAGGGTTCCCCTGGATCCCGAATGCTGAGGCCAACCAAACACTCTGTGGTGCCCCCCCTCCTCTGAGGCCTTAGGATGACTTCCACTTGGAAACCAAGCCAGGCTCAGTAGCTTACGGCTCCTAGAAAATGATTTTCTGAAACCCTTTCTCCTTTCACTGCACCACCAGCCACCAATTCATGCCCCAGTTCAGCATCCTTTACCAGACTTGAGAATCACTTTCATTCTTTGTGCCTCAGCACAAAGAGATCCCCTTCTCCTCAGAGGCCTTTGTGGTAATGAGAACCAGACGCCCCTCTGAGCAGATAAAGGCCAGACCAGGGCGACTGGTGGAGTGAGGCTGCAGTGTCGCTCCCTCAGCCACGAGCTGGCCACCCCCATGCAAGGCGCTGAGCTGCCACATCACTGTTCCTTTTCCTTCCGCTTTCTCCCCTTCCCCCTCCCCTCCCTCCCTCCAGCGGCCATGTTAGCGGCAGCTGACACTTATTGAGGGCTCGCCAGGAGTCAGACACGCTGTGCTCCGCTTTTCCCGAGTCATGTCTCTTCTGATCCTCGCAAGCCTCCAAAAAGAAGTGTGTGGACATGTGCCCTTTTCTTCAGCCCAGCACCCCTTCTTCACTTCCTTGCATCATGGTACTGCCCCCCATTTCCTCTAAGAAGCCCCTCCCCCATGCTGCATGGTTCTGGGGGGCTGCCCTGGTAGCCTTTGCCTCATGTCAAGGTGATTGAAATCCTTCCTGGGACTTCACATGTGGACCCTAAAGAGAGAGGCCCTCTTTTCTCTGGATTGAGAGCTGTAAGGGTATGACCCTGTTGCTGTTTGCTGGTGGCCATGTCCTCCCCGTTACATGAAGGAACCTGAGGACGAGGCCAACACCCAGACAGGCAGGGATGAGGGAGGGAGGGAGGCCAGCCTGCACTGCTCCAGTTTCCAGCAGCTCCAACCCCAGATGTCTCTTTTTGTATAAATTGGTATAGATTGGCTTTCTCTCACCTGAAAGCAAAAAAGTTCTGATTATTCGTAGATAGGTATATTAGATAAATTCTATTATTATCCTCAATTTACAGATGTGGAAGATGAGGTTAAGGTTCTGAGGTCCAGAGGCAGAGCAAAGATTTTTGCATGAATATGTTTCATTCTAAATGAGTGCCCAATGTGGCCATACACTGGATGCTGTGCAAATACAACAGTGGAGAAACGGTTGTTCTTCTCTTAGAAGTAACAGCCTAGGGAAGAGGTGCAGTCACACATTACTGATATAACCCCGCTTTATTCAAATCCACGTATGCAAAGCCATATTTACGGTCTGCATGACGCTGCAAAACAACTCACAGCAGAGTTGCCCTAAACAGTGGATGCCTGAATAATTCACAGAAGCATGAGTCTCTTATGTCTCTTTTGAGGCCCATTAGGAGTTGGCTGTCATGGGTTTTCACTCTGGCTCAGAACGAAATCTGTGCATGAATCATCCAGGGACCTTTTGGTCACCAGCAACAGAAACTGCACTCAAAGTAACTTAGCCAAAAGGGAATTGGTTGGCTTGGTGACTCGGAGCCCAGGGGTGGAGCTCCCCTCAGAAACCCCAGGGACCACAACAACATGGTCAGCCTGCTTTTGCACCTTTCCCCCACCAACATCTAAGAGATCTCCTCTCTCTGGATGTTGTCTCAATTTTTCCTGCTGCTGCTGGGCTCCATGTGATGATGGCTGGGTGGGTGAGGGAAGATGAAGGGAGGGGAGGGGCATGCCCATAGACAGTTCTGGGTAAGCAACATCCCAAACCATCTTGGAGGAAGGAGAGCTTCTCATTCCCCAAATCTGTGTATAAACTCTAGTAGGAAGCTTGGCTCATTGGCCTACCTCTGTGGCCAGGAAAATGGGTCCTGTGACTGGCAGCCCCTTTTGAACTACATAGAGGGGCTTCACCAAGAAAGGTGGGGAGGGAGGGGATGGTGAACAGACAAAACATCGACATCGACTCACTGTCAAAGTGGATTAGAGTTTGTGGAAGGCTCAGTGGAGGACGTCCAGTCCAGCCTCCCCGCAACAACACCCTGGGATGGGGGCACACAGCTGCTTACCATCTCCATTCCTAGCAATTCCACTTCATACCACCTGTGTGGCCTCGGTTCCTTGGTTTCCTCATATCTAAATCCAGCGTTTGAACTTGGCAGAGTTGTCTGAAGACCCTCCCAGCGCTGATCATCCAAGGACTGTCACAGCGACAAGACATGAAGCCCTCCTGGGAAAGGGATCCCTGCCACAGCCTGAGCCCCAAACTGTGCAGGAGCTGGTGCTAAAGTAGCTAAAGCGGGGGGCTGGCCAAAGGCAGGGGAAAGGGCCAAAGCCAGGACTGGAGGCCAGCCCTCGCAGAGCAAAGATCAGGAAGCAGCTGGGCTTGGCATCACTGGAAGATCAAATTGCTTGTGGGTGAGGAAGAACTGGTGTCAGACTGTTGGAAGTGGTGAAGGTGCTCCAGGAACTCGGTCCTCAGTCTGCCTGGACTATTGGGGAGAGTGTGGGGCCGGGATGGCAGGGATCTGGAAGCTCCAGGAAGGAACCAGAGAGGGTAAAAGCTACATGTATAGAGGAAGCAACTCAGCTTCAGGCCAAGGAGGCTGGGCCTCTTCTTACTTGGCTGTTGTGCTGCCAGGGCCCAGGTGGGAAGTACAGAGAACATCTTCAAGCTAATGAGAGGCCGAGTCCCCAGGGCTCCCAGGGGATGGGGACCTCTCTGAGTTGTCACCTGGGACCTCTGGTGACCACAGAATCTGGGCAGGAGTCACCATCGGACTAGCTCCAGGGGAGATTGTGATGCCTCCATGTCCCTCGCTAGGTAGACAGAATTGCCCACCAACCCCTGAGCCTCGGAGAAAGGGCTGCCTTTAAAACCTGTGAAGCCAGTTGAGAATAGGAGTCGACTTCACATAAGGAGGAACCAAGAGATAGATGTGGGTTGATTCCAAGTGGTCTGAGAGACAATATCATTAAGAGAGCCACAAAAATCTACTGAGAAAAGTCAGAAAAAAGCAGAAATGGCCTCAAAACACCCTTGGAGGTGACCCTGCGGCCTCCGTCAGCAAGACTGTGGGAAGGAAGGAGTCTGGCCAATGACTGTAGGTCCTGAACTGGCCACTCTGCCCTGGAGCCTTCCCGCCAGTGAGTGTCCTTGAAGCATGATGGCTTCCCCAAAGGGAAGATGGCACTTCCAGCGCTGCCCTTTAGAAAAAGGACACAACTCCTAGAAAAATGAAACTATTCTTTTTTCCAGCTCATTTATTTTCTGGCTTGTCAGTTCTCACACCAAGGGGAAAACTGGGAGAGTAGGGGAGAGAAAAGGATCATCTTAGCAAGTATTACGGTCTCTGGAAAGTCTGCAAACAAGGTACAAGTATAGTAATTTCCACTTAGACCTGGTGCTCAAAAATCAGTTCAGGTTCATTATTTCCAACTAAGTTAATCAATCCCAAGAGGAGGGGAGGAGAGAAACAATTTCTGAATACATAAAAATTTATCATCCATTTCTCTTTTACTTAATGACCCTGTGTGAAGTGGCTCCACCTGGAACTCAGTGTCTGATTGAGAAGCTCTGTGGTCAGAGATGCTGGAGGGCCAGGAGGCTCACCCTCCAGGACAGCTCTGCCACCAACCAGCCATGAGGTCATCGGCACATCACCCGCCCTCTGCATCCTGTGGAGGGTGATCTTGTTCATCTGTGTCAATGTTCAAGTGCTCCGCTACCCTTCACGACAGCACAGAGGGAGAAGTGTCTGAATGGGGCTACATTAGAGTCCCTGCTCCATGGTGTCAGTGACCCAAGTCCCCAGGGAGCTCATGCTCTGTGCACAAGTCTTTCCTAAGAAACTACTCCATGCCTGCTGTGCTGAGGTCCTGAGTTTTTAGTTTAGTTGGGTTCAGTGGAAACAGGATTACAGAACAGAGTGGAGTCCAAAGAAGCTATTATTTGGGAAAGAGAAGGAAAGAACAGAAGCCAAGACATGCTTTGAGAAAAAACAAATTAAATAATAGTAATAAATTAACATTTAGACAGGGTGGGGCTTTGAAGATGGTAGGCTGAAGAGGAAAGAAACATCAGCATCCCAAAGCACCAAACCCTTGCCATTCCCAAAACACACTTTTCAAAATGAGTTTGGTCCAACTTCCCCCTATGAGGTAGGGAGGACAGCCAAGACTCCATTTCCTGGCTTTCTCTGTGTGGACACATGACTTGATTCTGGCCAAGAAGATATAAGTGGAAGCAATGTGTACAATGTCCATGATTTCTTAAGGCTAGGAACAGCATCCTTACACATTCCTCCTTCCTGCTGCCTGAAATGTGGGTGCACTGGAAGGAGCCCCAGCAGTCACCTTGGGCCATGAGGGGACCTTGGGAAGAGCAGCCAAGCACAGTAGAGACACAAGCTTGAAGAATCAGGGTCCCTGATGCTCACAGAGCCACCTTACCTAGTCCTCCTCCCTCCAGATTTCTTTCACATGAAAGAAAAATAACTTCCACCCTAATCTACTCATGTCTGATGATCTTTGGCGAGTCGCTTATCTTCTCTACACCCCAGCTTCCTCATTTCTAAAATGAATAGTATTTACCTAACAGGTTGAGAATAAACTGGGTGCCAGACACGTAGCTATTATTACATCTTATTGAAGCTACCATTTTTAACAGCTTTATTGATATATAAACTTACATACCAGTTTGCCTGTGTAAAGTATTCAACTCAGCATACTTATAGTTCTTCAATTATCACCATGATCTCATTTTAGAACATTTTTATCATCCCCTAAAGAAAGCTTGTACCATTATCAGTCACTCCCCATTTCTGCCTCTGCCTCCCCAGCCCTAGGTATGTTTTGTTTTTAATAGTAAATTCTCTTTAGTCACAATTTTAAGGGTGCTTGAAGATATTTTGTAATATTAGATAGCCCTTGATTTAAGATAAGACAGTCATTTTCAATTTAATATTGATTTTATCAAAGTAATATAGTCTTAAAAGATCAAATTGGAGCATCATGAGGTTTATAATAAAAAATACCAGTCCCCCCTCTCAAAGCTGCCCTGCTCACTTTCAGCTCTCTTAGAATCCTCTAGCATTTATCTCCATATTTTTAACACGCTTATACTGCTATTTCTTTATTTTCCAATTTTAGACATTATCTTACAGAAAGAGTGGCAGATTTATTCTCTTACACCCTTCATCCCAAATATAGTTTGTTTGTTTTACTATTTTTCTTAAATCACTTGTCGGTGTTTATCACTAAATGAGTAAAATTCGTAGTTAGGATAGGCAGTGTACTATCATGATACAGTTTTGATATTCCTGGAGTTAATAATCCCGCCCCCTTTCTTCTCAATCGCTCTTCCTTTGCAGCTATTATTTACTCACCCCCACGCTCCCCTCACTGCACTCAAACACGGCAGGTCCACTCGTCGCATTTCTTCCTCGAGTCCATCCTTCTGGGGATTCCCGTCCTCGACCTGGTTGCTTTATGGACTTACTTCAAGCTACTATTTTTCAATCTTGAAAGTTACTTCAGTCATAGCCAATTCTGAAGGCAACAGCCCGCTTTATCTCATCCCCATTGCCCCCAAAACCTGGACTTAAGCTCACAGAGCTGAAAGAGGCTTGGAAGTGCCACTTTGGTCTGACCACCTTGCCTTTCTTTCCCTTCTCAGGTAACCAGACTCCCCCATTCTATTTGCTTGGAATTCATTGGACCTTTTTTCTCCATGTCTGATTCTAGTGAAAGGGCCACCAAAAGGGTTTCAGGGAAAAGCATTATCAATGAATATTTCTAGGCCTCAACGTACTTGTATGCTAAGATCACAGCTAAAAATAATAAAAAATAAAGCAGCAAAGTGCTCTGTTGCTGATTAGAGAATTACGAGCTAGATGACTGACATGGCACTTTGAGGAGAGCGGGTATCACCTCAGGGTGGCTCTTTGGATGCTGGCTTAGACTAACTGCAACCAAGGCTTAAGCCCTTTTATAGTACCTATGAAAAAAATCATTTGTTTTTAGGTTGGGGCATTCACCTTAACCCTACTATTCTCTGTACTCTGCACCTGCCTGGCCCTGAAGGTGTGGCATTTGAGAACTCTAAAAACCCAACCCCCTTAAATTACAAAAGAGGGGAAATCCAAGGAGGGGCAGTTTCTAGTCACACAGCTAAGTGGCCAAGCAAGGGCTAATCCAACTCAAGCAGCCTTCCTGATGCGCCACATTGCTGCTCACTTTAACTCACCCATATCTTGACCTGTGCAGGCTTACTCAGCACTTTACTCACTAGGCACGAATTCAGAGCACAGCGGTGGAGAAAACCTCCGGGGTTATTCCCCACAGGCTGGATAAAACTTTCCTGGCTCAAGAGAGAACATACATAACCTCCAAGTTAAGTGATCCGAATATCTGAGTGTGCCAGATTCGGTGTCCTGCTCCAAACACTGTTGACATTTAATTCCATCTCCTCATTTTGCAAGCTTCTGGCTGACTGTCTCTATTCTCATTTGAACATAATCCTTTGTCCAAACGGTTCAGTGTAACCCCTTGGCCACACAGATGTTGGCACTGGTGAGTGGTGAACCTCTGAAAGAATGCAGCTGCTTAGCTCCTGTTTCCTTTGGGGTATCGAGCCCCAGAGAGCAGCCATGTAGTTGCCATGAACCAGATGGGTGGCAGGGCCCCCGGTGGATGCTTCTTGCTGTGTCCACAGCCCCGACAGAGAAGCCTTCCACGGGAGAACCAGCTTCCACAAGAGAACAGAAATAGTACTTCTTAATGTCTGCACCACAGCTCCCGTCTTCCTTAACTCCTGTTGCACTGCCGACATCACTCATTTTGACACTAAATAATATTTAGAAAGATTAAATTTGTCACGTGCGCATCTCAGATTCCTAACAATATTTTAAGCCTTTAAATGCATAGAAAAAAGGTACGGATTTTGGAGACACACTGCTTGGGGTTCAGACCCCAGCTCTGCCACTTACTGGCTGGCTGCCCGGGGCAAGTTACTCAACCTCTGAGCCTCGACGTTCTCATCTGTGAAGCGCAGGTAATAGAAGTACCCACCTTTCAGTATTGCTGAAGAGGACGAGTCTTTTGAGGAGCCCAGCACAGCACCTTGCCATTTTCAGATATTCACAAAGTATTTAATGTTGCCAAATCGTGCATCTACTTTGTAATATTAAGGATTCAATGTGGAAAGTCATTTTCATGATGGATTTGGCTGAGCCAAACAATGTTTAGCAATAAAACATCCCATTAGAATTGATAATAAACATGAAGTCCTGATCACTATGTGAAGAAAAAATTGATAAAACACATCTTGCTAGATGGGCAACGCACCGTAAAATTTCAGAATAGTGGCTGAACTGAAAATAGCTGCACCGCCTTAATTAGATTTAACTATACTTAATCTGGTTTTTAAAACATACTAAGATTATTCATAAAATTAAACTGACTGCTAATTATAACAGATAAGTGTCAACAAAATTCTAGGAAATAAATGCAATAGTAATATTGTGATAATACAGGTTAATCCCTATGGTCTCATTTACTGGTTGATTCTGAACACTGAGGAATTCACTGTCATTGTTCTTTTGCTAGAATAAGAAATTGTCCACTGACAGAATTATCCTTTCTTCTAAATTTAACAAGTTTAGGGAGTTTATAATTTTCTCTCTTTGAGGTGAAGCAAAGGCAGCAGCAGTCTGGTCTTCTATTTACCAAGTCTAGAAATAGGATGGGAATGGTCCAGTGAAGGCCACCCAGCATCCAGTATCATTCATGCCACTGCTGAGTTCCCCACATAGCTGGATGAAAGATGTGTGTGGGCACTTGTTTGGACAAACCACACGCCAAAGCAAAAATATGCTAACATACATTGAATTTGGATCATGTTCTGAATGTGGTCTGACACAGGAAACACTGTTGCTTCCAGGACCGTGGGAAAGCTGCTGTGTCAAAGGCAAGGCGAGGGCTCCCCATTTTCCTCCTCAAAGAACAGGAGGCATTGCTACCTGCAATGAGACAGTGTCTGCAAGGGACTACTTCCTCTGGATACCCTGGCTCTGTACCACAATGTTCACAGACACCTGAAAGCTGGCCAAATAGGTAAATTCTGGAGCAGAATAATAAGAGAAAGCAGTGGCTCTGTCTATCAAGGGAAGCGGAGTGGGGAGAACATCAGGCAGGAAACTATTATTTTAAGTTGGGCTCCACTTCCAGTTTTAGTCGGAAAATATGTGCAGCATTCTGGGCACTTTCGTCATCTCTCCCGGCCACACCCTATCTCCTTATCCCAAACACACTGACCGACCCTAGGAAGGCAATAATAGAGATTTCCTTTGTATATGAAAATTCTCTTTACTCATTTGTTCTTCCCCATAAGCTGATTAACATGGTTTAATTTATTTCAGACCAGGCACTGGTTTTCCTTCTGACTATTCTGCACACCATCTTAATCAACAGAATATAACTAACAAGCTTAAAGAACCGCTCAGCACTGAATCAGCAGCTCATACCATATGCTGTGGGTAAAAACATACTTCCCAAAAAAAGCTAAATGCAGAAAGACTAAGGATAGAAGATGCATTTAATACTCATGAAGTCTAACAGGATGTGCTTAGTATGTGGAACACTGAGATTTTACAGGGAAAAAGTTATTCTTTAAATATATCCTAAAACATCTTCCTTCTGTTCTAATTTTTACCCTCAAAAGAGTATTTTAAGGAAAAAATCTAACTACAAAAACAATTGCATCTTGGATGGATTCTTAGTGCTAACTTTTTTAAAATGCAAAAACGCCATGTATTTTCTCAGAAATGTGGTTATGTGGCCAACAGATTTCATGGTAACAGTATGGCTGAGTTCTAAATCTTGGATAATATTTATAGATTCGGCTTTATTCTGGTATTATCCAAGTTCGTGTTTGAGTGGAGAAGGAAAACCAAGCCACATTGCAATTAGAATTTTAAAATGCAACTGTCTTTTGACAGGTCAGAAATTAGTTTATCTTTTGCTTTACATCTACCATTCCAAAAGGAAGGAGGCTGGTTGCTTCATTAGCATATTCATGTAATAAGCATAGTTTAAGTCTGAAACATCTTAAACAACGGGTCTATTATGTTTTTTTCACTTTCAAAAACATCTTAGAACTAAACATTAAGTCTCTTTTAGAGAAATGAAAGCAGCCTGATTTATCAGAGCTTGAGAGACTACATGTTTTCTTAGAATCAACAGCTCCCCCCCCTCCATTTCTCGTAGCCCTAACAACTAAAACCATGGGCTGATCTCCATTTTATACATGCTTTTGTACAGCAATCTAAAAACACGCGCTCATAGCTAACCAGGGGATAGAATATTTCACTAGAATTTTAAAATTGCCTTTTTAATTATATAAAAAAGTCTTCCACTTATAAGCAGCTACATGATTTTGTTAAACCAATAAAAATGTCCACATTTAAATTTTTTCTGTTAAGTCTGCCTTCTACCCAAGCATTTGACAGCCAGAAAAGAAAAGCTGATGTATCTTACTCTAAATTATCGATGATGAAAAAGAGCGTGGTAAATCAAGATGAGCATTTTAAAGGGTTTACTGGCATTAAATTTTCATTTGTTCTCATACCAAATTAAGCGCTTAACACATAATTGCAGAGTTTAGCAATAATCATAAAGCAAGCACCTGCATAACCACCACTCAGGTCAATAACCAGAATGCTGTAGCACCCCAGAAGCCCTCTAGAAGCCCCTCCCCATCAGCACCGCCAACCACTCTCCCGACTTACATAGTCAAGTTCTTGCTTTTCTTTATCATCTCACCCCCATGAATGCACCATTAAACAGTATTTTACCTATTATTCAACTTCATATGATTGGGAGAAAAATGGTATTATTTGTTATCTGTCATTTCTTTTGCTTACTGTTTTTAAGATTCCATCTATGTTATTTTGTGTAGCTATAGTTTGTTTTCATAGCTGGGTTGTTTCCAGTTTGGGTCTATCACAAATATTCTTGTATACCGTCATTGTACAGTGTGTATACGTATCTCCACAGTATGCACCTAGGAGCAAAATTGCTGGGTCATATGTCTGTTTTCAACTTTACGAGCTAATTATTCTCACCAGCAGTGTTGTGCCACATCAACAAATACCACCAATAGTTGGTATTGTCACATTTTAAAGGACTGTCAATCTGATGGGGAGGGCAGAGTCAGGAGGGTGTAACCCAGAATAGTTTTCATTTTCATTTTTCTGACTGGTGATTGAAGACCTTTTCATGTGTATGGATCATTTATATTTCCTCTTGGGTAAAGTGCCTGAACTTCTTTTAAAACAAGTTTTGTTGGGAGAAAAGGGAACTCGTCCCTACACTGTTGGTGGGAATGTAAATTGGTGCAACCATTAAGGAAAACAGTATGGAGATTCCTTAAAAAGCTAAAAATAGAGTTGCCATATGATCCAGCAATCCCACTCCTGGGCATATATCCAGACAAAACTATAATTCAAAAAGATACATGCACTCCAATGTTCATAGCAGCACTACTTACAAGTGCCAAGACATGGAAACAACCTAAATGTCCAACGACAGATGAATGGATAAAGGTGTTGTATATACAATGGAATACTACCTAACCATAAAAAAGAATGAAATAATGTCATTTGCAGCAATATGGATGGACCTAGAGATTATCATACTAAGTGAAGTCAGAGAAAGACAAATATCACATATCACTTACATGTAAAATCTAAAATATGATACAAAATGAAATTATTTACAAAACAGAAACAGACTCACAGACACAGAAAACAAACTTATGGTTACCAGAGGGGAAAGGGCATGGGGGAGGGGTAAATTAGGAGTTTGGGATTAGCAGATACAAACTACTGTATATAAAATACACAAACAACAAGGGCCCTACTGTATAGCACAGGGAACTAAATTCAATATCCTGTAATAAACCATAATGGAAAAGAATATGAAACAGAATATATAAATATTCTGTTTGAGTGGAGATATATATATATAAAAAACTCAATCACTTTGCTGTATACTAGAAACTAACACAACATTATAAATCAACTATACTTCAATAAAAATTTTAAAATTAAAAAAAAGTTTGAAATATAATTTACATTGTACAGTGCACCCATTTAAAGTGTATACTTCAATGGTTTTTAGGTATATTCACAGATATGTGCAACCATCACCAATTTTAGAACATTTTCATCTGAAAAAGAAACCCCATATCCTTTAGCTATCACCTCCCTAGCCATCCATGCCCTGCCTGCCGGCCCTATGCTAATCTACCTTGTTTCTATACCTTTTCCTATTCTGGACTTTCACAAGAACAGAACTATATATTACGTCGGCTCTTGTGCCTGGCTTCTTCACTAATGTTTCCAAGGCTCATCCTAGCTTTAGCATGTATCAGTCCTTCATTCCTTTTATGGCCAATTAATAGTTCATTGTATGTGGCTTCCCTGGTGGCACAGGGGTTAAGAATGCACCTGCCAATGCAGGGGACACGGGTTCAAGCCCTGGTCTGGGAAGATCCGACATGTCACGGAGCAACTAAGCCCGGGTGCCACAACTAAGGGGTCCTCGTGCCTAAGAGCCCGTGCTCCGCAACAAGAGAAGTCACTGCAATAAGAAGCCCGCCCACCACAACAGAGTAGCCCCCGCTTGCCGCAACTAGAGAAAGCCCGCGCACAGCAACGAAGACCCAACACAGCCAAAGTAAAAATTAATTTAAAAAATAATAATTCTGCTATAAACATTTGTGCATACGTTTCTGTGTAAACATGTTTCTCTTGGATATATATCTAGGAATGGAAATACTGGGTCATCTGGTAACTCATATGTTTAACTGAGGAAATGCCAGACTTTTCCAAAAGTGACTGCACCATTTTACGTTTTCACAGCAGTGTAGGAGAGTTCCAATTCCTCCATATCCTCAATACTGGTTTATCTGATTTGATTTTAGTATCCTAATGGGTGTGAAGTAGTAGCTCACTGTGGTTTTTATGTGCATTTCCCTGATAACATCTTGCATATTTTCATTTGCCTATTGGCTATTTGCGTATCTTCCTTGGAAAATTATCTGTTCAGATCCTTTGCCTTTTAACTGGGTTGTCTTTTTGTTAATGAGTTGTATTAAGAATCGTGTCTGTTTAGTGATTTTTATAGTTCTTTCTATATCATGGATATAAATTCTTTGATATTTTATGTGGTACCAATATGTTCTCCCATTATGGATCTACAGTTGACCCTTGACCAACACCGGTCTGAACTCTGTGGGTCCATTTATACTTGGATTTTTTTCAATACATACTGCAATACTACATGATCCACATTTGCTTTGAATCTATAGGTGCAGAACTGTGTATATGAAGGGACTGTAAAGTTATATGTGGATTTTCGACTGTGCAGGGGGTCAGTGCCCCAGACCGCTCGCTGTTCAAGGGTCAACTGTACTCTTAGAACTTTGTGATGCCTTTTTATGAAAATAAGTTCCTAATTTCAATATTGCTAAGTGTGTCAAACTTTATGAATGGTGTTTGTGACTTAAGAACTATCTTTCCCAAAACCAACTTCATATTTCCTATATTTTTATAGTCATAAAAATATTTCTCTATTTTATTTTCTACAGAACTACAAACACTAAAACCTTGGTAGTGTTGCTTTGTACATTTAGGTAAAAAATTCACTGGAGTTGATTTTTCTATACGATATGGAATAGGGATCCAATCTCGTTTTGTTCCTATATGAATACCCTATCATCCCATCACCATTTATTAAAAAGGCTATCCTTTTCCTCCCATGTTCAGCAGGACCAGCCACTACACTCTCAACCTCTCCATCTCCCTGTAAAATAAAAGTAGACTAAATCAGGGCTTCCCTGGTGGCGTAGTGGTTCAGAGTCCGCCTGCCGATGCAGGGGACATGGGTTCGTGCCCCGGTCTGGGAAGATCCCACATGCCGCGGAGCGGCTGGGCCCGTGAGCCATGGCTGCTGAGCCTGCACGTCCGGAGCCTGTGCTCTGCAACGGGAGAGGCCACAACAGTGAGAGGCCCGCGTACCGCAAAAAAAAAAAAAAAAAAAAAAAAAGGTATACTAAATCAGCATTCTCAATCTGAAAGATTTTGTTAAAGCCCAGATTTCTAAATCTCATCACAGACTTGGGGTGGGAGAATGGCAGATGGGCTGGAGGATCACACTAGGACCCTGGATTTATTGTAAGTTCCTTGGCTAACACATATGCAGCCAACCTGGCTCATGCCAACAGATGGACACTGTGGGGAATCACTGGAAATGGGTTCCATGCTTCCTTCTAGCTTTAAGATCCCTTACTTTTTTACAAAGTCTCTGGGCTACTTGTTTCTTCCGTACCATTCGGGAACATGTGTAAAAGTCTTATCACAAAGAAATACAACACATATCAAATTCTAAAAACTACATGACTTTATTTATAAAATTCAACATATTGCCTACTATTGCCCATGTCCATTTAAGTATTCCTCAGTTACAGCTCTCATTTTTCAAAATAAAGATCTTTGAAAATATACTCAGGTAGAGCAAGGTATACTAAATATTTTATTATCTTGATATCCCATGGACATCAATTGCTAACACTATGGAAAAAGGGCTAATATAAAACAGTACAAAAGCATTACAGACAACAGCTTATCAATACTATCTTCATTCCATTAGTGGAATTTACTCATGTAGTTACCTTTATTCTTGAAATTATTTCATTTACAAAACGATTATTCTTTGCTATCACCTCAGCTTTCAGCTGTTTTAACTTCATTACGATGTTTTCTTCTGACATTTCAGTAAAGGGCACTTGCTTCACCTTGGATAAAAACTCTTGAATAATTTTTTCACCTTGCTGAAAAACATGTGAACATTTCATTAGTCTTTAAAATGACTTTTCTAAAAGTCACATTAAATAGTAATGAATTGCCCCATTATAATTTCAATCTAAACACTCCACCCAATATTTAAACAACATTCTTTAAGTTTTAAGTGTGCATCATCTAGAATTTATAGCAAAGGCCTTAGTTGACTGTATTTCTTCATAGCAAGTCATGAAAAGGATATTTATAAATATATTTTCAGCTGCTAATGCCAAAGAAACTGAATATTTTAGTAGTTCCCAAATCCCTCAGCTTTTATAACTAATATATAAACTTAACCTTCTGGGGGAAAAAGAACTCAAGGTTTACAAACACTATAAGGCATAAACAGTCACTGAAAATTTAATACTCATACACACATGGGATGTTTCTTCGTTTATTTTACTGCCTAGTTATTGCCATTCTAAAGAACATGGTTATTACTTGCTATGTGACCCGTGGGCTAATTCCTTAACACACATTCCTCATCCGTAAAATGGGGACAATAATATTACCAACCACACAGGGCTGTTGTGAGAATTAAAGAGTTAAAGAGTGCAAAGTGCTAAGAACAGTGCCTGACAAAGGATATAATGTTTATTACTGCATGTGAAGCTGAACTGAAAAGTCTGCTTTTTACCAGGGAGCCAGTTAGTAATATGTACCTTAGAGGTGAAAGGTAGATAATCCAAATGATACGATAGAGAAGAAACACATCTCTATTAAATAACAAGTGCCTCTTTTTCCCAAAAAATAAAATCTAGATTGAGTAACATCGATAATTCTGTTATATGTCTCCCTTAGCTTAACATTTTTTAAAAATTCATTGTAATTAATAATATCAATAGTATATGACTTGTATTCTAATTAGGAATTATTTACACAAAGGAGCCTACCTAATCCTGGATCATGGATAGCTGTGGGGCTGATACCAAGACCGTTTCATATCCAGGATGGCAACCTTCCCTACTTAAAACTATTAACAAGTTATAATACATATCTCCTGCTTGTATAGGTACAACAGATAAAACCTTATCTTTTAAGCCCCAAAACCATACACATCATCTATTATTGTAACATCATCTATCCTTCAAGTAAGAACAACAAAAAATTCACCAGGTAAAAGCTAACAATGTGGGCTTCCCTGGTAGCACAGTGGTTGAGAGTCCGCCTGCCGATGCAGGGGACATGGGTTGCTGCCCCAGTCCGGGAAGATCCCACATGCCGCGGAGCGGCTAGGCCCACGAGCCATGGCCGCTGAGCCTGCGCATCCGGAGCCTGTGCTCCGCAACGGGAGAAGCCACAACAGCGAGAGGCCCGCGTACCGCAAAAAAAATTAAAAAAATAAAAAAATTTTTAAAAAGTTAACAATGTGACAAGAGGTTGTCACAATGCATAATCACAGTAAGTGCTGCCAGGACCTAGATGTAAATTAAGATTCTTTTATTTTCGTTATTACAGAAAACTAATAATCCTTTAATTTTTAAAAAATCCACTGGGCATATGCTTATACCTTTCTGTGTGAACATCTAAATTTCACCCACCACTCAGAAGGCCTAACTTAAGATCCACTGCTCCCACAAGAACTGAAACATCCTGCCCACAGAGAGCTTTCCTGAGTAAACATTTGTCATAATTCTCTATGACATGCTCACTATTACTACCTGCCCAACTAGTTTCTAAACAACTGGAGGGAAGGAACTGTGATCATTTCTTCATCATCTTAGCTAAGCACTGAGTAAATATGTAATTTAAGTGAACTCGATCTATTTGTTTACAAGTAATCAAAGATGTGCATGGACCTCTATAACTCCTTTGAATTATGTATTTTAACCTACACTAATATTCCTATCCTCCTACTTTTGAAATCTGGTACTTGAAATGCTATCTTTCAATTGTGCAGATGTGTGCAGTGGTGAAACCAAAATGATACAGATGGATTCTTTACCGTGCAAAGAAATGTAAGTGGAAACCAATAATGAATGTTCAATAAGTAAACATTAGAATCATACAGGAAAAAAATAACTACAAAAATAATTTGACAAACCTCTCTTTCCAGATAGCACCTCTTTGCTGCTGGTTCCATTTCATCACATTCCTGTGGTTTCCCAATATTCTGAAACTCCTCTAGTTCCAGGGCTTTTTGTTTAGCACACTCTATTACATGCCTGGGGAAATTAGCAAGCTCAGCAACGTGAATCCCAAAACTCTGATCACAGACACCTGTAAGAAATTTGAGGCGTGTGAGGGGCAGGGTAGGAAGAGACAGCAATTTATGCAAATGGAACTTACTTTCTCACTTTGTCATTAGGAAACTTAACTTTGTATTATTTCAAATACATAAGCCAAATGTTTCAGAGTAACTTAAGGAAATTTTAACTAAGCCTCCAGTGAAAAGTGGTTATAACTTGGCACACAGTGCTATATTGTATCCTCGACAAATGTAGTAGGAAAAATAAAAATAGCAGAGAAAAGCCTTGACAGATAGTCCTCAAAAGCCTAGACAAATATCTGAATCGGAAGAAAAATTAATCAACACAATATCTCTGAGGTTTTCTCATTTCATAAGGGAGGAACTAAAGTACTGTGGAAAAAAAAGATAAATGTAAAGTGTCACAATTAGGAGGAGTATTTAATTCAAAATGTATTTCAAATGACAATGAAATTTTTGACCCAAATCTAGTCTAGTAAATTTTTAGACTAGGTATGTTAACTTCACCCACATTTGCAGAAAATAAACTGACTTAAGACATTCCTTCCAAATGTTAAATACCAGTGATGCTCACAGTGTCATCATGGAGCTCCCATTTTTGCCTCAACCGTAAATTTTCCTTTAGCCTAGTTATATATCCCATGCATTCTGGAGCTGGATATTCTGCACAGCTTAGAGAAACAAAAATAAAATAGAAGCAAGTGTTTGATAAACATCCAAGGAGGATGTTTAGTGAAGGAGGAACCTGTTCCTATCGTCTCCAAATTTCACCTGGTCTTTTTTAATACTTTGAATCCATTTCTTTTTTCTTTGGCGGTACGCGGGCCTCTCACAGCTGTGGCCTCTCCCGCCGCGGAGCAGAGGCTCCGGACGCGCAGGCTCAGCGGCCATGACTCAAAGGCCTAGCCGCTCCGCGGCATGTGGGATCCTCCCGGACCAGGGCACAAACCCGTGTCCCCCGCATCGGCAGGCGGACTCCCAACCACTGCGCCACCAGGGAAGCCCTGAACCCATTTCTTTCTCACACAAAACACCTTTTAAAAGCAAAACCTCAACTTCATGCTAAATGCCATGTCCAACCAAGAGTTATCTATATTCTCTATCAACAACAATGCAAACAGTAACTCAGAAGGATTCCTAAGAAGCATAAGCAACAAAGAATCAAAAATAATCTCATTTATGTGCAACCAACTGATGCAGAAAAACGCATTCATGGAAAATCAGAGAGCCATCTGAAAAAGCTATTCTGACGACTGGTGAAATGTTAAAGCAATAAAAACTTTACAGTATGTTAATCTCATCAACGCAGTCATCTGATTAGCTGCCAGGTCCACTAATGACAAACTTTTCTCAAAGGATGAAATGCCAACAAATAAGTCATTCCTTACCTGATAACTACTAACAATTTCAAGGTTTCTGGAGACCCCAGCTTTAAATGAACCTGTTATATAACACATTCTTAAAAATATAATCCGATGATTATGACAGTTTATTAAACAGTAACACCTAGAGCCTCAGAACTTCAAAGCTTATTGTTACTATCAGGTAGCTAATTTGACAAGAAAACATGCTGCCATGGGAGGTAGAACAAAACCCCTGTGACGATGTTCAAAAGTGCAGATCAGTCCTTTCTGTGACCTTTTTAAAATGAGTGGTTCTACCATGACACATAGAAATATAGATAACATACCACGTCCCTGTCCCCAGTCTGTAAATTAAGAGGTAAATGTGTTCTGTAAAAACATCAATAATTCATCCTAATGCAGAATAAGGCAATTACTAATGATTCCAAGGATAGGAACACCGAATTTACAGTACACCAGTGGTATGCACTCACCTTTCTTCACCTGATAAAGCATAGTTAAGGTCTCTTCAGTAGTTAGTGCTGTGACATGTAGATTATTAACAGTTGGTATCTGATTGGCCAAGGCAGTAAGTTCATGAAAATGGGTTGCAAACATGCAAAAAGCACGGATCCTTGTTGCAATGTACTCTGATATAGCCCACGCTAACCCAAATCCGTCATAGGTAGAGGTTCCTCTTCCCAATTCATCTATGATTATTAAAGAATCTTTGGTTGCAGACCTGAAACACATAATTATATGAAAATTTCCCATGATATATAGCATGTGGTAATGCAAACAACAAAATTAAGGCAATACAATGGGAAAGATGTGCCACAAATGTAACAGATTAATTATCTTAATATATACAAAAATTCAATAAGGTCAATGAAAAGCACTAAAACTTCAGTAAGAAAATGGGCATGGACATGAACAAACAACTGACATAAGAGGAAACAAATGGTGAATAAATATTTTTTAAATTACCAATCTCATTAGCTGTAATCTAAGAATTTCCAAATAAAGCAGCTATCATTCATTTCTTAACAATCAAATCAGTCAAGATTAAAAAAAATAATGCCACAAGAAGATGGGACAAGGGTGTGGTGACACGAACACTCGCATACACGGCTGGTGGTCACGTGAATCTGTGTGCCTGCCACAGCCCTACCAGCACCAGATATTAGCATTTTATTTTCTCTTTAACCAAATGAAAGGAGGGGAACTTTTTTTTAATTAGAGAATTTGACAGTTCTTCATGTGCTTATTGGTCATTTCTTTCTTTCTCCATGAAATGCCACTGACACCTTTTGCTTATTTCTTTAATTTTTTAAGTTATGCATATTAACTTATTGACTAATTACTGAACATTTGTATCACTTCTATAATTCCCCACAAACAATAATCAAAGCATAATTTATTAAGGATCTACTATATGCAAAGTACTTTAGAAGACTCCAAGAAATAGAAGGCATAGCCTCCCTGTCTTCAAAGAAGCTCCTAAAAATGAAATAAAGACAAGAGATTTCATAAACTCTAAAATTAAAAGCTAATAAATTACAGGCATGTCAAAGAGTTCGAAGAAACACCCATGACCTTAGGCACATGTGACAAGGAAAGTCATCAGAGAAGTAGAATTTCTGTCATTATGGGCCTGTAAAGATTAGAAAGGACTTGGGTAAACAGCAGGGAAGGACCATTCCGGGTAGTGTGAACAGCGTAAGCAAAAGCATGGCAGTGGGGAGATTCATAAGGTGAACAACTACCAGAAACCTTAAGAAGACAACATTAAAAATCAAAGAAGCTTTCCACAACTATCGCCAGTCACCCTTTTAAGATAATATAAAGTGCAGAAAGCTCACAGGAAAACTATTAAACTAGATAAAAGATCACAGATGTTTTATAGATGAACCTGCAAATTTACTTTTCAAAGGACAGAGACATCCATTTCTATTTTCAGGAGACTGGGAAATGAACTCACCTGAGAATAGAAGCAGTTTCTAACATTTCAGCCATGAATGTGGAGACTCCTTTCAACTGACTGTCACCAGCCCCTACCCGGGCCAAGATGCAGTCCACAATGGACACTTCTGCTGACTCACATGGCACAAAACACCCAATCTGGGCCATAAGAACTACCACCCCAGTCTGGCGAATATATGTTGATTTACCTCCCATGTTGGGACCTACAAAACATGATATCAACAAGCAAGATTATTAACTTATTTTTGCTACTAATAAATTGAATATTACTCCTAAATTGCACATCAGTGACTAATTACCTAGGTCATGTGATATGACATACAAGAAGCAGACCACAGGCTGCCCAAAGGCATGAACAGAGTTCCTGCCTTATACTAGGTCCCTGAAACAATGCTATTTTCTCTTCAGACAAGCCTATGCTGTGCCCTTCTTCAAGAGGACCCATGAAAAATATATCTTACCTATAATTTGACTATGGTCTAGAAAGAACATACAGACCACTTCCCCACAGCTCACAAAGCTGCCTGCAGGATAATTTTATGACATTCAGAAAACAGTACAGGCCTAACTGATTAATTAACTAAACACTATAATTCATTAATAAATGCATCTATCAGAGAATGAATCAGTATGATCAAATCCTTCAAATCAAGTAAATTCCACACTAAAACCCAAAGACATGACCCTACTTTTGGAAAATGTGCAATTTACCGACTAATGGTGTTAGATTATATGAACAACTTGAAAATCCATTTGGGGAAATAAAATACAATCACTGACTGTTTCCCAAACACATTTGCCCAAAGACTCCTATCACCCCTGCACCCTAACACTTTTATTTTCTAGAATCTTGTTAAGATCTCTCAAAACCCTTTAGTTTGAGACAAGCTACCTTAGTCTATATACAAGTCTACTTTTTTCGAGTTTCACATGAATATAGTTTCATGTCTTTTAAAGAATTGCTACCCTAAGCTGAGGTCATTCCAGCACCTAATTCTGCTTGACTTTCAATGACCTCACTATTGAAAGGTTTGGCCCAAAGGTAAGCTTGGAGGATGAAGAGATGTTCATTTTTAAATGCACTGAACCCCTGGAACAGGGGTTTCATTCTGTTCACATATATTTATTTATTCATTCATTCATTCATATATTATTAATATACTACTAACTAGAATGAACGTTCTTTTTCTAACATCAAGGACTAGGATTTTCTTCATCAACTTAAAATATATTTCCACTCCAACATAATAAATGGGAAACATTACCCGCAAAAAGCCCATAAACTAGGTTTTTTTACCAGTAATGATGTGGAACACCTGTTTATCTTTTTCAAAGTGAACATCATTAGGAATAAATGCAACTTCATCTTGAACTTCAACACAAGCATGTCTGGATGCTTTCAGTATAATTCTCCCTTGTCCTTTCTCCAAAATGACCGGCCGTACATATGGAACAGGTGCTCCATTGGACACGTGAGCAAAGCTAACAACAGCATCTAGCTGAGCTAACACATCATTTAGTGTCTGCATCGGTTCTACATAGCCTATATAAAAACAGAAAAGGTACACAGGAATATTGGATAAGAAAAAGTACATATAAGCAGCTATAAGAATAAATTCAACCCTCCTCCATTTGGGAATTCAAAAACCATTTCCTAATTTATATAATTTTTAAAAACTAACCGAGGTTTGCCAGAACTAAACATGAAAGGAACACCTAAAACTTAACATGAGGTTAAAATGTGTTGTCACATTTTCCCTTACTATGAACAGATTTCAAAAATAGACTATGATGCCCTCCCTTACCAAGATCCATTAAAATATAAAAGTGCATAGATGCTTGGACTTCCCTGGTGGTGCAGTGGTTAAGAAACGGCCTGCCAATGCCGGGACACCGTTCAGTCCCTGGTCCAGGAAGATCCCACATGCTGCAGAGCAACTAAGCCCATGTTCCACAGCTACTACAGGCGGCGTGCCTAGAGCCCGTGCTCCGCAACAAAAGAAGCCACCACAACGAGAAGGCTGCACACTGCAACGAAGAGTAGCCCCCAGCTCACGGCAACTAGAGAAACCCACACGCAGCAAAAGTTAACATCACCAATGATACGGCAAAAGACATCATGTGCCCCTTAATATGAATCCACAGACAACAGTAACGTCTGCGTATTCCAGACAAAACTGTATCACCTGAAAACAATCATGAGGAAACATCAGACAAACTCAAACTGAGAAATGTTCTACAAAATAAATGGCCTGTTCTCAAAAAAAAAAAAAAAAAAAAAAAATGTGCATAGCTGCTTATATAAGGAAATGAGGTAGAGGTTAAAAAAAAAAAACTAACAAGAAAAAGCTTCTATGGAAAAGCTTTCATGATATATTGATAAGGTAAGAAAAGCAGGGTGCAGTGATATGTGAGGCACAATTCTAAATTTTAAGAGTCTGAAACCAGGATGGCATTTCACAATTATCCTAAGAAACGTGCAAACCACTAGGTAATAAGATATAATGTGACTGTCAAGATTGTTACTTGAGGTTTTTCTCCCATGCAGTTAAATTTTAGCATAAATTCAGTTCCATAATTGTCTCTTAAAACACTTTCAACAAGATTCCACTCTGCTAGAGCAGTAAAACTAAAAGCTATTACATACATTAAACAGTCCCTGACACATGCTAGGCAAAGCATGATTAGGCAATAAAAATGGTCAAAATTTTCAGAATAGATTCTAAAATTTTAATAGGTTGGAGGGGCTGGTATAACAGACACATGGCTCACACGGAACTATCACATGGACATCAATGTGTCAAAAGCTTCAAAAGACAATCAAGAGAACACTGTTTAGTTTTAGAAAAATACAACATTATGAGTTTAATCAAATGGCAGAAAATCTGACTAATCTCTGATTCCCTTGTTCCCCATAAAAGTGATAAAATATTTTTTGAAAATAAAAATTAACTTATGAATTTAAACCACTTTTAAATTTATTCCTGTTTTACCTAACATATTAAAAAGGGGGGGAGAGGGGGAGAGTTCATCATACTACCCTATCATATAGCAATAGGAACCTGTGAGAATTACTTAAATATTAGTACTTTCATAATTACTTTAACTCATAAAATTTCTAACATACCAACAAGAATAGGTTTATAATAAAAGAAAACCAAAAGCCTCTTAATCAAGAGTCTATATTTGGTATCTCACAACACCTGGCTCTTCACAGCATCACCTTTTCTGGTTTAAGAGCAAGATAAATTACAAAAATGATCTATTACATTTTTAATAAACATAGTTTATAATGTGTGTATTAGACCAAGAAGAGGTTTCATTTAAATTCAAGGTGAATCCAAATACAAAACCTTCAATTTAAATGTTAAAATCTAGCAGCTTTAAGCTACTAGGTATTTAATGAATATTAGTTAATATTATTTTGGGGGAAGACTCCCAGTTTGAATATATGTAGTGTTTTTTAGGGTCCTTACAAATGCAATCTAGGCTAGGAACATAATTCAACTAGAAGATTACCATGCTACAGCAATCTGATACCACCAAGCAAAAATGTAATCTTTACAAATCTCATTCATCTCAACAGAAATATATAAAGTATACTAAAACCCTTTAAAAGTTTTATGTTTCTTTCTGATTTACTATAAAAATTTGTAACAGTAAAACAATTTACAGAATTATACACGCTTATACTTTTTAAATAACTTACTACCCCTAAATAATCCAGCACACATAACCTGAGAACAAGGACATCTTCCTACTTAATCACTATGCACACCCAAGAAATGTGACACCAATATCATATTATCTCATATTAAACTTTGCCAATTTGTCCCAATAGTGTCCTTTATAGCTAGTCCCCAATTCCAAACCCTAGTACTGGATCCAATCAAGGATCATCCTCTGCCTTTGACTGTTCTGTCACTTTAAGTATCCTTTAATCTGGAACAGAACCTGCCCATTCCTTCTTTGCTTCCATGACACTGACATTTTTAAAGAGTGCAGGCCTTAAAAAGTATGTCCCACAATCTAAATTTATCCAATTTTTTTTCTTCTTGTTACTATTCAGGTTAAACATTTTTTTTCTTTTTTCTTTTTTTTTGCGCTACGCGGGCCTCTCACTGTTGTGGCCTCTCCTGTTGCGGAGCACAGGCTCCGGACGCGCAGGCTCCGCGGCATGTGGGATCTTCCCGGACCGGGGCACGAACCCGTGTCCCCTGCATCGGCAGGCGGACTCTCAACCACTGCACCACCGGGGAAGCCCCAGGTCAAACATTTTTTTCAAGACTACTACAGGTATACCTTGGAGATATTGCAGGTTCAGTTCCAGACCACCGCAATAAAGGGAATGTCACAATAAAGCAACACACAAATGTTCTGGTTTCACAGTGCACATAAAAGTTACATTTACACTATACTGTAGTCTATAAGTGTGCAATAACAAAAAAAGTATATACCTTAAATTAAAAAATACTTTATTGCTAAAAGATGCTAACCATCATTTGACAAGGTAGGGTTGCCACAAACCTTCAACATTTAATGTATTGGTTCTATTAAATTTACCTGAAGAAATATTGACAATTTCCTTAACAATGGCATCCTGGGCTTCCTCATATTCGGTTTTATTTTTGGTATACTCTTCATTGAGAGAAGTCAATTTACTGCAAATCAAGATAATGGTATTATTAAAAATATTAAAACATCTACTGGAGATAATGTGCACTATATAAAATATATCCAGAGTATTATCCTATAAAGCATCAAAACAATTAAAATCGAAATATCAGTAGAAAATGGGCAACTCATTAGGGGCGGATGTGGCTGGAATTCAGTGTATTAACATTTATGCTGTTTGGAATGGCCCAATGGCACCAATAGTATTCTTGCTATAACAATTATTCCCTTGAGTAAAATTCTGGCCTGTGACCTTTTCTAAAATATTTAAATGGAAGCTAAAAAATAAAACAAATGAATGTATACAGCAAAACAGAAACAGACACAGATATAGAAAACAAACTAGTGGTTACCAGTGGGGAGAGGGGGAAATTAGGGATATAGGATTAAGAGATAGAAACTACTATGTATAAAATAGATAAGGCAACAAGGATATATTGTACAGCACAAGGAATTATAGCCATTATCTCATAATAACTTTTAATGGAGTATAAACTATAAAAATACTGAATCACTATGCTGTATTCCTGAAATTAATATAATATTGTAAATCAGCTATACTTTGATTAAAAAATAAATAACACACACCCCCACACACAGTTTCTCTCATTACTGTAGGAAACGGTCTTTGATACTGAAAGTTGTCGAAGTAAGGTAAATGTTTTGAAAACAATCTTACTGAGCAATTTGAAGAGTAAATGAAAATTAAAGGTTGAAATAAAAATTGCTGAAGATGAGAATAGAGAAAAAATATTCACTGGTATCAAAGGAAGGGAATGAAATTAAAAACAAAAAGACAAGATGAGGGGGTCACAGAGGATACAAGAAAGAGGGGGAAGTACTTATCAGAAGGAGGGCGGTATTAGTCAATCAAGGCAATAATTGTGAACATGATGGAACCAGCGAATGCTATAACATGCATATACAGCTTGAGAATGGTACATTGGCACAAAAAGACTATGAAACAGGCAACTGGAAAGAATTAAAGGAAGAAAAGAAAGAAGCAAAGACATTATAAAAGTGAGACTGCTGTGTGACGGGGAGAGCTGACAGACAGAAAAGAAGAGGTGGGCAGGAATCAGATTGTACGGGTTATAGTAAAGATTTAAAATTTTTCTGGATGACAGACACTGGAGGTTTTTAAGAAGGACAATTATATGATCCACAGCAAGCAATCTGTTGACAACAAGCAATGAATGAATGAACGAATGAATTTTTCACAACTTTTGGAACCACTGTGGTCAGTTCAACCTCTCTATATATTTTGGCTTAGGTAAGGCTGAACTTCTGAGGTGTTATAATCATCTTCCAGTCACCCACTGGTTAATTATAACATATATAAATTTCTTGAATCAGGGATACAGTGTGATTGAGAAACAGCAACTAATAAATCTGGCAACAGAAGATCCAGGTTAGAGTATCTATTGTTACTAGCTGTCCAATCCTGGGGAACTGGAGTTTCAGTTTCTCCATCTAAAAAGTGAAGAGAACTTTAACCTGTCCTGTTTATCTCAGAGAGCTGTTATGAGAAACAAACTAAACAGACTGACTATTTTCATTACTAGGTTGTCTGAACACCTAGAATAATGTCTACATGTAACAGACACTCAAAACACTTACTAAATAAATGGAAAGAGGATCATATATACAAAAGTTAGCTGTAAATACTAAGAATATTCAGGAGGGTGGGAGTAAGGCTGGCCATAAGTTCTAGAACATTACAGAAGAGAAAGGATAAATGCCCTCACTCTACCAGTCACAGAAGATTTATTTTTAAATAATTCTTTTTTCACCCATGAATAATCTGCCTCAGGAACTTCCTAACATCAGCAAGAGAAAACGCAGAAAAAAACTGGTAAGATTTTTTACAACAAGGAACACATTTTTTTTTTTTTTTAAAAAGCTGTAGTCTAATGAATGGCCTTATTAAGGCTGGTAGACATCTCCCTAAACTAAATGATACAACCAACTGATATACCAGAAGAATTTAATGATCAGGGATAACAAAGTTTTCTCAGAAAAAATAAATGTGAAAATAACTAACAGAGATATGAAGGGGAACTAACTGTAATAGATATGGAAACATAAAATAAATGTAATACAATGTATTTCATACTGATAAAAGGATGGTAAGAGACATACATGAAAAAATAATCTTAAAAATAGACCCAAAGTGCCATTTCAGTCAATGAGGAAAAAATGAATTATTTAACAAGTGGTGTTGGGATACCTGACCAACCTCTTGTAAGGGAAAAAAAGCTTCAATCTTATCTTATGCCTTATATTAACAATAAATATGGTAAAACTTCCTTACCTTAGAACATTCACATTTCATCAGAGAATAGTTTCATGGGACTAGTAAAGACTTAATTTAACATAGGCTTACAAACCTGTTCGTAAATTTAACACCATTCTTCTGGATATCTACTGTACTGAAATTTTTATTATTACGAAGGACTTTTTCTTCCTTGCATGTTACGCGAAAATAATATCCAAATTGTGTGTTGGAATCCAGTTTAATCTGTTTGCCAGGATCCAAGCCTTCATGATCAGGAAAAAAAAGAAAAAGTATGTCATAGATATCTACAGCCATTTTCAATGTAAGTGTTTAAAACACTTAAATCTAAATAGTGAAAAATACACTTTTATTACATGACAGCATACTGGAAATTATTAATATTATCCAACTGGGAAAGATGCACATCCTACTTCACTTACTTCACTCAAAAAACTACATGAAAATACTTAAACCCCCTTATTAATGTTAGCTTCTGATGCGGAGGCCTTTCTAGGTAAACCCAACCAAGGCTGCAGAGCACCAGCAGTGGGTAACACACACTGTTCTGAGATGCTGTGGGCATGAGGGTAGATAAGAAATGGTCACTGTCCTTGAGGAGTTCTGCTGAGGGTTCTTTAGTTAACCAAAGCATTTCTCTGGAACTAATCGAGTATAATTAAAGAAAACAAATATACTTTCCAAACAAAAACTTGAGACTCTGACAATGAAGCCCTAGAAAAACTAGGACATATACTTCGTGCTTATACAAGCTTCACAAAACAAGCAATGACCAATCAGCTAGACTTTATGCACCTAAGATTTTTGAGTTTTTATGTTTGTCCTGTCCTCATAATCTCATTCATCATTGTGATCTTTAGACCCCAAACCAGAAGAGAGAGATACTATCTACAAATTTATTTGCTAAAACATGACTATGGAATGTTAGAAGCAGCAAACAACTAAAGACAGACCTCACTTGACCAGAGAGGAAAGAGACATAGAGAGAACATGGAGAGATCTATGAAATGAGGAGGGTAAATGTCAATATCCTTCAAGGCAAAGATTCTTAAATCTAGGATCTAGTTCATATAAGGACTCTCCAAGGAAACTTTTTGTAAAAATTTTTATATATGTTGGTATGGGCATATACAAGAGTATTGCTGCTCTGAGGGGTCTTCTACTATGCTAAGATTTATTTGTTCAACATACATGTGAGAGATGCTCAGAACAAAGGTTTATAAATTCAGAGCAAAAGAGAACAAAACAGTGTGAGACTAATTAGGGAACTGATAATCCAGGGAATTTAAATCTAATAATTTTTTTTAAGTTGATATTAATGAAGTGCTTGGGAACCCCAAAGCCAAATCAATGAACTATTCCTAGTAGAATTAGGCTTATAGAGGAGGTAACATTTAAAACAGGTCTTATTTAAAAGACACGATGCAAGGGCATGTAGGGTGATTTATCTGGCAGGAACGTGGGATTAGGGAAATTAGTAAGAGAAGAATCTGAAGGGGAGGCCAGGCTCCAGATGTAGAGAACCCTGTATGTAGACTTTATGTGACTGTAATTTTATTCAGTAGAAAAGGGGGCTGGCACTTTAAACAAGGAAGTGGCAAGATCAATTGTGTCTTCTAGGAAAGCAATTCTGGCTCCAGTATGGATACTATGTAGACAAAAGAATTATTCAAATCTCCAAGAACCCATTCTTACCTAGTTCTCTAGCTGCGCTTATTAATGTTGACTGCATCTTCTTTTCTAAGTCATCCATTATTTCTCTTAATTCACTCAAGTTAGGATCAAATGAAGGTTTTACAAGGAATTCATGGTTTTCCACCTAGAGACAGAACAAAGAGTAGCTAAATTTTATCAATGATGGGTAAAGATGGAAGTCATGAAAGTATTTTGCTTAATTTAAAATTCACTAATGTTTTGAGTTAAATGATTCACTATCCATAAGTTACTCAGTCACACTATAAGGAGTTTCTATATATTAACAGATATAAAGAGTTCTGTTTATTAGGAGCTTAGATCTCTGGATATAGAAAAATTATTCATATGAAACATAGCGCTGATGATAATTTTGTCCCTAACAGTATTCATTATTTTTATTTATATTTTTCCCTAAGCAATATTTAAAGACTGTAACAGAATGTGTAGTTTTTGCCCAAATCAAGGATCCATCTTAGGAATCTCGAAAAGTTAGCTCTTGAAATCCCTTTTTGAAACAAAATGACTAAAACTTGAACAGACAAATTATGAAAGAATATTTTTTAAAAAGAATGAATCCTATCCTTATAGACATTAAGAACTATTGAAAAGACCTAATTTTTTAAAAAAGACAAGATTTTTAAAACTTCAGTAAGTGAGATTGATATAAATTCCTCCCAATTACTATTCACTTAATCAGAGCACACCTTCTTCACATACCAAAATTGAACACCACAATAGGGAAATAAAATCACAATACAGAAAGCTAGCAAAATAAGAGAATAAAACGTTAATCAAATAACTTTCTCAATTTAAACCAACAAAAGATTTAATTATATAATACACTAAAATTTCAAACAAACCTAATTTTTTAAAAGGCAAAAGATTTGTAAAAATAGCTTTGCAAAATATAAAAATGTAAAGGTTGACATTTTCTTTTATAAAATGGCACTTGTTTGCATGTATGAGAAAAACATCAAGCCATTAAATGGGCAGACATAAAAACACACAACTCACAGATGAGAAAATAAGTAGTAAACTAAAGCCACAGAAAACTGCTAAAGCTCCATAATAATAAAACACATGAATATTTAAGCAACCTTAAGATATTATTCTATAGCTTTTTTTTTTTTTTTTTTTTTTTTTTGGCGGTACGCGGGCCTCTCACTGTTGTGGCCTCTCCCGTTGTGAAGCACAGGCTCCGGACGCGCAGGCTCAGAGGCCACGGCTCACGGGCCCAGCCACTCCGCGGCATGTGGGATCTTCCCAGACCGGGGCACGAACCCGTGTCCCCTGCATCGGCAGGCGGACTCTCAACCACTGTGCCACCAGAGAAGCCTATAGCTATTTTTTTTAAGGAAAAAGAAAAACCCTATCACCAAATACTAATGAGGCTATAGTGAAATTAGTATACTCATTCATTTCTGGTGAGAATCTAAGTTGTTATAACCTTTAAAAAAGAAAAAGCAATATGAGACAAGACTCAGAGATATTTGTTATACTCTGACATAGCAATTCTACTCCTGGGAATTCAATCTAAGGAAATAATTCAACAGAAGCAAACAACACAGGGATGAATAAAATCTCTACAGATTTATCTGTTACAACAAGACCTGGAAATAACAGAACATCACAATATTTGCACAATCGTACATCGCTAGAATATTATACAGTTATTTAAACAAACAATGAAGATGATCTAGAAACAAGAACCAAGACTTATGATAATCCAAGGAAAAAAATAATGCTACAATGGTGGATTGACAGTGTTACAGAACTGCCTTCTTCCAATGAAACTTAAAGAGAAGTGAGGCTGAGCCAGGCTTAGTTCCCATCCTCACTCCCACCTTCCAGAAATCCTCTGGTGAGTCAACAAAACCCTGAGAAATCTCACTAATAATCCCAACCTGGAGAGTAGAAAGTTGAGGGGTGCCCTTATATTTTCCTTCCGCAGATGGGGGAATACTATTCTGAAAATGCTGCTGGGAGACCCCAGTGAAGCAAGGGAAAGTGATGACTGAGCTCTAACTTAGTAAACACTCTTAGGTCACACACCAAATGGAGTATCCTTCACTAATGCCTTACTCCTCCCAAACAATGGATAAGAAAACATACCACCCAACTAAGTGTTCTAACCTAGAACTGAGGTATTCTAACAAACACAACATAATGACCTCTACGAGTTGTCTTTCAGATTATCACCCACCTAGCTCCAGAAACACACACACCCATTACACCAGACTACACAAAGGAAATGGAACAAAATAAACCCAGGCTTAGAACTCCAAAACGGGATAATGAAATCAAAAAGCAAGATAAAAAGAATAAGGAAGGGAAGTTAGATCCTAGCAATATCATTAAAATACAAATAAATACAACATAACAAAGAAGAGGAGAGATACTGTTGAATCAAATTACCTGTACTGACATAGTAGAAAAGACTTGATATAATCAGAGAGAATTCACATGAAAGAGATTAAAGTAATTAGAGAGGAGAAAGTAAGTATGGAAGATACTAGAAATCTTCAAAAACAAAAGCAAAAACTCCACTATCCTAGAAATACTAGATGAAATATTATAAGCACTTTTTCAAATAAGTGTATAGTTGAGTTAGGGAAAACTATGTCTGAGCTCCTGCAAAGTGGAGAGTCCCCAGCATAGAGCAAGGCTGGGGGACCATGTTAAAAACCTACCTCATGAGATATGGTAACAATTAGGGAAACGTGCCTCTATCAGCCTGGGCCCCTGGAAAAGGGAAGGCGGGGGCAGAATCTCCTCTCTGACAATGTGTGACTAAAAGCCAGCCTTTACTATATATAAAATAGATAACTAATAAGAACCTACTGTCTAGCACAGGAAACTCTACTCAGTACTCTGTAATGACCTATATGGGAAAAGAATATAACAAAGAGTGGATATATGTATATGTATAATTGATTCACTTTGCTGTACAGCAGAAACTAACACGACACTGGAAATCAACTATACTCCAATAAAAATTAATTTTAAATAAATAAATAAATAAAAGCCTGCCTTCACTGGAGTTGGGATTTCAAATGTCTGCTGTATGTCTTAGCAGTGAAAAAGGCTGCTGGGTATGGCCATTTCTATTATCCCCTCTTTCTACAGTGACAGAACTGACAATTTTTCATGAGACACGTAGCTACTAAGAACAAAGACTACATTTTCCAGCTTTGCTTGCAGCTGGTGTGGGCATGTCACTAAATTCTGACCAACAGAATGTGAGCAGAAATGATGTGTACCATTTCCAGGATGTGTCCTCCTCTTCCCCTTTAGTCCTCTCCCATTGGCTGGAATAAAGATAAGGTAGTAAGCCATCCTGGACCTTGAAGATGAAGGCAACACCCTAAGGATGCTAGAGAAGTAAAGGGGAGACAGGGTGCAGAGACAGTGGGGCTGCCCTGCCAGCCCTGTGCTGCTATGCCCACACTGTCGTGATAGAAAATGAAACCCCTATTCCTGTTTAAGCCACTGTTATCGATTTATTTGAGGTTTCTTTTTCAACAGCTAAATCTTTGCCCTAACAAATGTAGAAAGCTACAGGCTGAGAAATAAATGTGTTATTGGGTTAATTACATTTGTAGGGTATAAGGCAAAAGCAAATTTTATCTGAGAGCATATATGATTTGCCTGTATGATTTGCACAGAACGAACCCAGATAAATGAGAATTCATAATCTAAATATACATAACAGACAAGGAAACAAGCCACCACGAGTAAGAGAGTCAAAAAAACAAAAAACAAAAAACGGTAAGACTCAGCAGAAAGAAGGAACAGATTTAAATGCAAGAAATTTTCGAGATGGAATATTAAGAATGGGAATGGAACACCTGAGCAAAGAACAAGCTACTACTAAAAAAAAAAAAAGACTAGTTAGACTTAGAAATGAACCAAACAACTTCTATAAATGAAAAATATAATCATTAAAAAAAAAACAAAACCCGGGCTTCCCTGGTGGGGCAGTGGTTAAGAATCCGCCTGCCAATGTAGGGGATATAGGTTCGAGCCCTGGCCCAGGAACATCCCACATGCCGTGGAGCAACTAAGCCCATGGGCCACAACTACTGAGCCTGTGCTCTAGAGCCTGCACCACAACTACTGAAGCCCACCCGCCTAGAGCCCGTGCTCTGCAACAAGAGAAGCCACCACAATGAGAAGCCTGTGCACCGCACGAAGAGTAGCCCCTGCTCGCCACAACTAGAGAAAGTCCACGCGCAGCAACGAAGACCCAACATAGCCAAAAATAAATATAAATAAAATAAATTTATTTTAAAAAACCCAATGGGATTGTTAAACAACATATTAGAGCTGAAGAATGAGACCATCTGAAATAATCACAAAGAGAGAAGCACAGACACGTGGCAGAAAAAGAATGCGATGACACATGTCTAATCATAGCTTTAGAAAAAGAGTAAACACAATAGTCAAAGAGATAATGACTAATAATTTTCCAGAACTAATAAAAGACATGAATTCTCTGATTAAGAAAACACAGCAAATCCAAATAGGAAAAATAAAAAAGAAATCCACTTTTGGGCCCAGTGTAGTAAAAGGAACCAATATCTGGGATCAAAACTTGTAAACAATAATAGTGCAAGCCAGCAGACAATGCAACACAATCTTACAGGTACTAAGGAAAAGTAGCTGTCAATGTGGAATTGTACACTCAGATAAAATATCCTTCAAGAACAAGGGTGACACCAAGCAGGGGTTCGGGGGTGGGATGAATTGGGAGATTGGGATTGACATATATACACTAATACGTATAAAATAGATAGCTAATAAGAACCTGCTGTATAGCACAGGGAATTCTACTTCACTCCACTGTACAGTAGAAACTAACACAACATTGTAAAAACAACTATACCCCAATAAAAAAAAGAACAAGGGTGAAATACAGACATTTTCCAACAAACAAAATCTGACTAACAGACTTCCCCCCACCAATAAAGGAACTCCTAAAGAATATCCAGGAAGAAGAAATGAACAGCAAAGAAAATGGTAAGCAGACGGGCAAATCTTAACACTGACTATAGAGAAATCTAAGGGGTAAAAAAGATAGAACTAAAATATCAACCAGTAATGAAGAAATATAATCTGATCTAAGGTATTCTAAGGTCCTAGTATTCTGGGGGAGAAGATGCTGATAACATTTTTGACTTTGATGAGTTATGTATACACATTTTTAAAAAAAATTTGTGAAGAACTTCAAACCAGTGCATGTGTGATAGGATAGAGGAGGAGCATAAGAGGGAAAATGGGAATTTTTAAAACCCAATCAACATAAAATTAAGAAAGAACAGGTAAGGGGAACCAGGAACGATAAGAATCACAAAATAATTCGGTAGAAATAAATCCAAATTGCCACTTTAAAAAAAGAGATTATCAAATTAAACTTTTTTTTTTTTTTTGGCTGCTATGGGTCTTCATTGCTGCGTGCAGGCTTTCTCTAGTTGCGGCGAGCTGAGCCACTCTTTGATGCAGTGCACAGGCTTCTCACTGCGCTGGCTTCTCTTGTTGCAGAGCACAGGCTCCAGGCACGCGGGCTTCAGCAGTTGTAGCTCATGGGCCTAGCTGCTCCACAGCATGTGGGATCTTCCCACACCAGGGATTAAACCCACCGCCAGGCAGATTCTTAACCAATGCACCACCAGAGAAGTCCCTATCAAATTAAATTTTTAAAAAATTTATTTATTTTATTTATTTATTTTTGGCTGTGCTGGGTCTTTGTTGCTGCCACGGGCCCCCTCCAGTTGCGGCGAGCGGGGGCTACTCCTTGCTGAGGTGCACAGGCATCTCACCACGGTGGCCCCTCTTGTTGTGGCGTGCGGGCTTCAGTAGTTGTGGCACACGGGCTCAGTAGTTGTGGCTCGTGGGCTCTAGAGTGCAGGCTCAGCAGTCATGGCACACGGGCTTAGTTGCTCCATGGCACGTGGGATCCTCCCAGACCAGGGCTCGAACCCATGTCCCCCGCACTGGCAGGCAGATTCTCAACCACTGTGCCACCAGGGAAGCCCTCAAATTAAATTTTAAAATAAATAAAATCCAGCTATAAGTTTTACCTAAACCAAAAAAACTCACAAAGGATGGAAAAAGATATACCATGTAAAAAACAAAAAAGAAGGCACTTTTTTGGCACTGCTTTCTTATAATCAGACAAAATAAATCTGAGGCAAAAAGCATTACATAATAATAGCATTACTATTATTTAAATATCCCTAAGAATGATAAAGGTTCAATTGCCCCCCCACGCACAAAAAATGACAGCTCTGTGCCTTGAAAACATATGAAGCAAAAATGTACTGAATTTATGAAGACATCCACATTTCTCTCAGTAACTCAGCAGATTAAAATTAGCAAGTATCCAGACAATGTGAACAAAACAACTAAAGCTTTATCTAATGGACATATAGAGAACTCTGCAACCAAAATTAGGGAGCACTCATAATCCACACACACATGGAGAAGTTTTATGAAACTGACACATACCAAGCTTGGAAATTTAAAAACTTACTTCTAAACAAAAACTTACTTCTAAACAAATGACAAACCAAAGAACAAATAAATGATAATGGAATAAAGGACTTAAAACTAAGTAAGAAATTGTACCTCTCAAAACGTATAGGATTCAGTCAGCTAAAACAACACAATGAACGGAAAGTATAATCTTAAGTGCTTACTAAAAAAGAAAAGGCTGGAAAAATAGTGAACGCTCAACTAAAGAGGCTGAAAAGAGACCAAAATTAGATGAAATATATATGTAAGAATGGAAATTAATGGAAAAAAAAAAAAACCCAAAGATACAAAAGAGGATTTTAAAGGTAGATTTAGACAAGTTGATTCTCTAAAAAACAGACAAACTATGGAAAGGAAGAAGTGTCAAGGGAGGCACAAACAAATTATATTAAAAATAAACAGGAAATCTATCTGCAAATACAGCAGTCCTTTTAAAAATAATAAGCAATCACTATGAACAACTTTTAGCAGTTGGAAAACTCAGAAATATATATCTACTAGAAATATATTCAGAATATAAATAGAACACTTACAACTCAACAACAGAAAGATAACACAATTTAAAAATGAGCAGGGCTTCGCTGGTGGTGCAGTGGTTGAGAGTCCGCCTGCCGATGCAGGGGACACGGGTTCGTGCCCGGGTCCGGGAGGATCCCACGTGCCTCGGAGCGGCTGGGCCCGTGAGCCATGGCCGCTGAGCCTGCGCGTCCGGAGCCTGTGTGTCCGGAGCCTGTGCTCCACAATGGGAGAGGCCACAGCAGTGAGAGGCCCGCGTACCACAAAAAAAAAAAAAAAAAAAAAAAACCTTTCTATAAGATTTATGGAAAGCAGCCACAAAAAACACCCAACGCATTTATATAAAAAGCTAAGCCTAGGAAAAAACAAAAATTAACCCAACCACTCATATAAATGACTGCTCCTCTCATCACATGAATTCCTAAGTGCACAGGTAGAAAATATGAAATCATACATGAAATGATTGATATCCTCTTGAGGTTTTCTCAAAGTGGTTCTGAGTCACGTAACTGAAATGCCTAAATTCACTACAAATATCTACAATGACAGTGAAGGTTTGAATTCACCTCATAACCTGAGCTAAGTTTAAAAGTTTGTAACTGAGAATAAAGACAGAATCTTAGGAGACACTCCTGGTGGTCTTATAACAGTTATTTCCCTCCTTCTCCCTTCCCAGTAGTGCTCTTACTTTGTGTATCTCCAACTAGAGAAATAACCTACCCCTTGTATCTTAGGCCAAACATCCCATTCTATTTCTCTGGCCACAATCATTGTTTAAATAGTCCCATCAAGGCAAACTTCAGGACTCTTTCTTGGAATATGGCATGAACTGCTACTGGTAGGTAGCCATCCTAGAGCCAAAAGAGGAACCAGCCTTAGGTCAAAATTTAAATCATAAAAAAGTAGAAGAGATCAAGAAATTAGGTCCTTTGGATGGCCTCACAGAGCTGCTGAATAAAGCGACTCTAAATAAAGCCTACCGTATCTCTAGACTTAAAATTTCATGAGCCAAGGTATATTGAGAGTTTAGATTACCTGCAAAAATAAAGAGTCCTAACTGATATTAAGTTTAACCACAAATAATCTACTCAGAAAATTTTTAAAAAGCAAACCCATAACTCACATCTTACTGGCACAGTACTTAATGTTGAAGGGGTCCACAACATGTCGCTGTGGCATAAAAATTATATTGAGATGAAAGCATGAGAGTAGACTTTGTTTCTGAACTCTCTTATCTCCCTAAAAGCAGAGCCTCCCCAAAGAACTCAATTATCGTTAAGTCCTTTCCCAGGGAGTTTCACAACCAGGGAAGTCAAAACTATCCTATCTTCCATCTGTTCTCCAAAGAGCTCATTTATCTTTCCTAAAAGCCATTTGTTTTACAATAAGTGCCTTTTCTCCCACTCCCCTTCCCCTAATATTCCCAAATTCTAACAGCTTCCTTGAGTTACATTTTTCTGTGAACTCCAAGTCTGTTCTCTTGCTAAATTTTTTTTTTTTTTGGTCAGTTTAATTACCAGTCCCCCAAACAATGAACCTAAGAAAAGGAGAAGAAAAGCCTTCTTCCCCTACAAAGTTAACTACTTAATATTCTACTTTCAGATTTAAAAACTGGGGCTTGTCGTATCTAAAGTGACAGCAATGAAATTAGGACAAATGACCTCTTCTTTTGCAGTCTATATCCAACCAATTATTGCACTGCTTACCTTCGCAATCCACTCTTCCCAGACATTTATAAAATCTTATAACGCTCTAATCCCATAGCGTCATTCAAGAGTGAACACTGACTACTATTTTACAGTCACAGCAAATTCTAGTTTAACAGATATGTGTCAAGTATTTCAGAGCAAAGTAAAAATCCTTAACCCACAATAAGGATAATACAATGGAGTTGAAGAAAGCACACCAGGCTATTAACATTGTTCATCTGAAAAGAGGGAAGGAGAAAAATCAAGGACGGTCATTTTTGACTCTGTATTTCTTTCCAACATTTTGTTTCACTTGTTCTAATACTATATGTTCCATTTATAAGTAGAAATGCACCAAATAAAGAACAACAGTTTAAAAATTTATATCCTGGTATTTTAAATCTCTTTCTGGAAAACTACCCACAAGCACACTAACCTACAAGTAAATGAAAAAGACTGCCCTATCACTGACAAAATATTACCAGAAAAGAAGCATTTATACCTACACACACACAGACGACACACACACACAAACACACGCACTCACACACATTAATATGCTTCTAAAATCCAAAGATTTTTAAACATCTGGATACTGCTGCCCCCTTCGTCCCAACAGGTGAGGATGTGGCCTTACCTGTGACTAGGCAGAGTTGGATATTTGTAAACATTCCTTTAAATGAAAGCAAGTAAATGTGTAGCTCTTGATGGTTAACAAAAACTCTGACTAAAATCGAGGTGGGAAAGCAAGAATTAAACTTTTCCATGTCATTACACCTATTTACACACTTGAAGGAACCCCGAGGCCAGGCAAAGCTCTGATGAAATGCTACAGTTGATTTTGCCCTTTGTGGCCAGCTTTATTAGAAACTTCTAAGTTGCTATCTCCATGCCTTCATACTGTGGGTCTCAAACTTAATCATATATCAGAATCACCTGGTGGGCCTGTTAAAACAGATTGCTGGGCTCCCAATGATCTAAAAGTTGGGCACCTAAAATCATTCCACTAACAGCAACATTACAGAGGAAACAAGAGCTAAAACACAAGTTTTCCTAAACAAAGGATGAATGATGCAAGTTTTCTGACTGTTTAACCTACAAGTAAATGGAAAAGATTGCCCTATCACTGACAAATTACCAGAAAAGAGCATTTATACCTACAAACACACACACACACACACACACACATACACGTGCTTCTAAAATCCAAAGAGCACAGAGTAAACGAGGTTTAATTTCTTTAAATCTCAGTTAATGATCCAGTAAAAACAAAATAAATCAACATCATATATGGCAAATGTTAACTCCACTTAATCCAGTTATTAAGAAGAATGCAAAGAATCTAACTATTCTTATTAAGAATAATGTAAGCACATATTTCCTGCATGATTATATTTAACAGGAAAGTTAGTGTAGAAAATTTCAAAGTATTAGTATTTAGAGTCATGGTTAACTTTTTAGTATACAACTACTCAGGAGATACACCCATACTCTACCCTCCTCCCCCAAAGACCTTCTCTACGTGGAAAATAAAACAAGAGAAGCTGACTTCTCTTACGTTCTATGTTTACCTCTATACCTTTCCCTTTTCCAGTGACTATAACTTTCCTTCTTTCTTGGAATTAAAACAAAACTCAGCTTGCACATGTGAAATCTTTTATTTATGAAATTTCCTTTAACCAGGCCACTTATGCCCAACATTCACTTCCTCTGTTAATCTTTCTTAATTTTCATCCACTGAAATGATTATTAAAAAAAAAGTTTAAAAACCTTTTCCCATCACTTAATCTTACATCCACTGTCTCAAAGGTGCCTTACAAAAGTGCCGAAATTAAATATTAGAAAGAGAAATCTGGAAAGTTTTCTGATGTGCCTTTGCTTTTCAAAACTATTCTGCCGCTTGTTTTAAAGAGTATATTGCATACCTGATCCATATCTAAAGTTGTTTCTATCATTTCCTGAAACTTGGAGAAATCAGAACGAAGATCAATAAGAGGAGTCACAAAAACTGCCAACAACAATGCCTGATGTTTTCCTAAAAGAAAGCAAAAAGTAAATAAATAAATAGGTCCTATATTAAAAATACAAAACTACAAATCATGAAAATTTGCAATAATGAGCAGCCTTTGATCCCAAAAGCACAAACTGTGTAGCAGATCTCTGAAGTTACTACCCACTCAGGTGTCTTAATTCAAATGTGTTTAGTACTTATATAGTAAGGGAGATGATCTGGCACTCAAAGTTTCCTACTAATAAAACACTGCCTGCCCTGCATGTCTGTTAACCTCCTTCAGAAGAGGTACTATAGATGCAGAAACGTGACATTAACTACAACCAAATGAATAGCGTTTCTTTTTAGATTTAATAACCCAAAGTTGAAGTCATTAAAATAAAATATCTAACTTACCTTATAAATCCCTAATTTCCATTAATAATACAGTGCTCCAATTAACAGAGGTTAAATCAAACCACAAGTAAATGGAACTTCGCCTGATGCTGTTCAAGAGCACATGCTGGGGAATTATGTGAAGAGAAGTAAGTGAAGCAACAGAGTCTATAGTGTGAAAGGCATGAGTAGAGAGACCTGGAAGCCAATCCCTGCTCTGGTATCTATGGCTCTGTGATCTGGAGCCTCCTTTTCCTTGTCTATTACAATGGGAGTAATAACAACAGCTACCTAGAAGATGAATAAATAAGACAACTATGCTTAGTATATATACAGTAGTTGACACAACAGAAGCTCAGCAATAGTTACCACGCATTATTATTGGTTATAACACAAGGATTTTCTTCTGATCTCCAATAAACTCCCTTAGGAGAACGCTGCAAGTAATCTCTACCATACTGCATTTCACTCCAAAGCAACAATTCCCAACATTTTCCAGACGTATTGGTAGCTCTTGATTGAGAAAATGATGAAAACGTTATGATGGCAGTCAGTAAAACTACTGTGAGAATTCATATTTTATTATTAATCACAACAGCATCTAGACATATTTAGAAAATAGTACATATGTGTGAAACATTAGACAGTCTATAAACAACTTTGCCCACATAATGTCTGTTGTGCTACAATGCCTGGTTCTTTATTCTGAATTAGCTCATATGCTATTGGTAAAGAGGGGAATGATGGCAGCAAAACATGGTGGTGGCACTGGTTCACGAATGATTTTTCTCCCAGCCCATTAATGTTTTGAAGAGATCAAGGGAAAGCTTTCACACAATTAGGAGTAAGCTTAGCAACATACAAAGACCTCAGAGTAGCTGGCTTAATGACCATTATACTTTCCAGTATGTTAAGGTATGTGGAAAGGCTGAGTATAGATGAAGAGTACAAAAACATTTGCCACTGTTTAAAAAGAAAATTTTTATTCAACTGAATTCTATATACCCGGTTCAGATTTTTAACTTTGTTGAAACTGACATTTGAAGCAAATGCCCTCAAAGGGCATCTCGAAGGAGGAAATGAGCCCCAGACTTTAAAGCTGCAGTGTCACTTGATGCCGGCTACAAATGCAATGGAGATTTACACAGGCTATTGTTTTTATTAAAGGTTAATGCTTTTGTTATTAATCACTTAAAATTTTTCATATTTTGAGGTCTACCTTATCTCTATTTTTTTCTGTAAGTTCTGTTTTCTAGCACATGACTTTGAAGAAGGTAAGGTTTTCCAAGAAAACACAAGTAGTATTATTACAGAAGTACCTGTATAAACTTCAGAACATGTCCTCTAGCCCCTCACACCTTGCTGCAGCTCTTCTCAGAGTTAAAGTCCCTTCCTCTGCTCATTTGTTCCATATCCTGCAAAGCCTTCACTAGCATCTTGAATTCCTTCCCCTACTTGTAATTTGTACTGAGCCCCAGTTGGCAATTTCCAACTGGGTTTTTTTTCCCCCAATTGGTTATGGTTTTAATTAAAAATAACAGCTCTATTGAGATGTAAATCATATACCAAACAATTCTCCATTTTAAAGTGTATGATTCAATGGTTTTTAGTATATTCACAGATTTGTGCAACCATCGCCACAATCAATTTTCAAACTCTGTCACTGCCCTCAAAAGAAACAAGGAACCCTGTACCCATTAGCAGTAACTTACAATTTCCTTCCAACCTCCTGCCATTCCTCCAAGCCTAGGCAATCACTAATCCACCTTCTGAATCTATAAATTTGCCTATTCTGGTCTTTTCATATAAATGGATCACATTATACTGTGACGGCTTTTTTTCACTCAGCATAATGTTTTCAAGGTTCATCCATGTTGTATCATGCATCAGTACTTCATTACTTTTGACTGAGGAACAATATTCCATTGTATGGATATGCCACATTTTATTTATTCATTCATCAATTGATGGGCACCATTGGGTTGTTGTTTTTTTAAAAATCATTTTTTATTTCTAGTAACAAAATAACATACTTTTCAGTACGATTGTTTTTAATTACAGAAGTACAGAAACTAAAATAAAATCTTAATAACACTATTACCTAAAAATATGGAACGCTTCACGAATTTGCGTGTCCTCCTTGCGCAGGGACCATGCTAATCTTCTCTGTATCGTTCCAATTTTAGTGTATGTGCTGCCAAAGTGAGCACCACCATTGGGTTTTGATAAACTCCATCTTCCACTAGTTACCACAACCTAAAAAGCCTTACATGATCTATCCCAGGGTCTTAAACAAAGGTCCATAGATCCTTGAATTCAAGGTAGTACATAAACAAAGAAGAGAAGTAAATCCCATCTTCATTTTCTCTAACCTCTAACTGGAATCAAGCATTTTCTTCCATTGTTAATGTAAGTAATAAACCACTGTAGTATCATCAGTACTTGTGTCTTTGTCATCAATTAAAATTCCAGATATATTTTCATATCATATTATAGTTTTTTGGAGATAACTTTAACATTTAAACTCATCAGTTCAAAATTAAAGAAGTTCGAACTTCACTCAGATCATGTTATTTGATGCATTAATAAAAATGACTTATTTCTCAAGAATTTCTTTTATATTTTGATAAGTGTATTTCAATATAATTGGCTTCCTATTTAACTCTATGTGTTTTATTTTACGCATTTAAAAACACTATTCTGACAAGTGGTTCATAGACTTTATTAGAAGCCAAAAGGGTCCACAGCATGAAAAATGTTAAGAACCTTGGATAGGCCTCACCTCTCTGGCCTCACCTCCTAACAAGCGCGCCCTTATTCTCTATCGCTATGCTTGACAACCCTAGCTTCCCTTCACTCCTTCAACAAGTCAAGCTATAGGTACTTATACTAGCTGGCCCCACTAGCCTCCCCTAGATCTTAACAGTGAGCTCTCTGTCATCATTTGAGATTCACCTGAGACAGCAATTCCATAGAGAGGCCATCCTTGACCACCATGTCCAGCATCTTCCTGGCCCAGTCAAGTCACTCTGTCACATCAAAATATTATGCTTTCTTTGTTGTACTTACTACTCTTTGAAATTCTTGCTCATTTATTTATCTCTCTCTACCCTTCCACTGTTACTGAACCTCCATAAGAAGAGGGACCTTATCTGTCATATCTACCATTGTAGTTCCCAGAACAATGCCTGGCACAAAGTAGGCAATGGATAACTCTATGCTGAATGAATGACATTATGAAGGGAGCAAGGGGCTTATGAAGCAACCAATCACTGGTCATTAGTTCTGATACATGCAACAGTCACCTAGGAAAAATACAAAAGATCACACTGGGAAATAACTGTTAGCTGCTGCTTTTTTTTTTTTTTTAATAATTTTTATTTTTTGGCCCTGGCATTCAGGATCTTAGCTCCCTGACCACGGATTGAACCTGCAGTGGAAGCACAGAGTCTTAACCACTGGTCTGCTAAGGAAGTCCCTGTTAACTCCTTAAATGCATCAAAATGGGGAATATCTAAGCAATCAAATTCAATAATTTCACTAAGAACTCTAGATTCATTGTCAGCCCCTAAAGATTCATTTATAACTCGCTGAAGATTTCATTTTTGAGAATGCTGCTGAATATTCAATGGAGAAAAGACATTCTTCTTCAATAAACAGTGCTGGGAAGATTGGATATTCACATGTAAAAGAATGAAACTAGACCCTTATCTTGTACCACTTACAAAAAATTAACTTGAAATGGATTAAATACTTAAATTTGTTAAGACCTGAAAACATGAAACTCCTAGAAGAAAACATGGGGGAGAGACTTCCCTGGCGGTCCAGTAGTTAAGAATCCACCTTCCAATGCAGGCGACGTGGGTTCGATCCCTGGTGGGGGAACTAAGATCCCACATGCCGCAGGGCAACCAAAGCCTGTGCACTCTAGAGCCCACATGCCACAACAAAGAACCCACGCACGGCAATGAAAGATCCCACATGCCACAGTGAAGGTGCTGCATGACACAACTAAGACCCAACACAGCCAATAAATAAATAAATATATATTTTTTTAGAAAAAAGAAAACATGGGGGAGAAGCTCCTTGACATGGGTCTTGGCAATAATTTTTTGGATATAATACCCAAAGCACAAGTAATAAAATTAAAAATAAACGAGTGGGACTACATCAAACCAAAAAGCTTCTGCACAGCAAAAGAAACAATTAACAAAGTGAAAAGCCAACCTATGGAAGGGGAGAAAATATTTGCAAAACATTTATCTGATAAGGCACTAATATCCAAAATAGATAAAAAACTAACAACACAACTCAATAGCAAAAAACCCCAATTAATCCAATTTAAAAATGGACAAAAGACATGAACAGACATTTTTCTAAAGAAGATATATGAATGGCCAACAGGTACATGAAGAGATGCTCAACATTAGGGAAATGCAAATCAAAACCACAATGAGATAACACTTCATGCCTGTTACAATGGTCATCATCAAAAAGACAAGAGAACAAATGCTGGTGAGGATGTAGAGAAAAGGGAACACTTGAGCACTCTTGGTGGGACTGTAAACTGGTACAGCCACTATGGAAAACTGTGTATGGAGGATCCTCAAAAAATCAAAAATAGAACTGCCATATGATCCAGAAATTCCACTCCTGGGAATATAACCAAAGAAACCCAAAACACTAATCGGAAAAGGTATCTGCACCTCCCATGCTCATAGCAGCATTCTTTACAATAGCCAAGATATGGAAACAACCTAAGGATCCATCGATGGATAAAAGGATAAAGAAAATGTGGCGTGTGCGCACACACACAGACACACAAAATGGAATATTATTCAGCCATTAAAAAAAAAAAAAGGAAATACTGCCGTTTACAACAACATGAATGGACCTGGAGGGCATTATGCTAAGTGAAATAAGTCAGAGAAAGACAAACACTGTATATTTTTTAATATATTTATTTATTTATTTAATTTGGGCTGCATTGGGCCTTCATTGCTGCACGTGGGCTTTCTCCAGTTGCGGTGAGCAGGGGCTACTCTTTGTTGTGGTGTGCGGGCTTCTCATTGCAGTGGCTTCTCTTGTTGCAGAGCACGGGCTCTAGGCGTGTGGGCTTCAGTGGTTGTGGCCCCGGGCTCAGTAGTTGTGGCTTGCGGGCTCTAGGGCGCAGGCTCAGTAGTTGTGGTGCTTGGGCTTAGTTGCTCCACAGCATGTGGGATCTTCCTGGACCAGGGCTCAAACCCGTGTCCCCTGCACTGGCAGGCGGATTCTTAACCACTGCACCACCAGGGAACTCCAGAAAGACAAATACTTTATGATCTCACTTATACATGAAATCTTAAAACAACAAAAACAACTCATAGTTAAAGGGATCAGATTTGTGGCTGGGAGGGGAGGGGGATTGGAGGAAGGTGGTCAAAAGCTACAAACTTCTGGTTACAAGATGAATAAGCACTGAGGATATAATGTACAGCATGACGACTACAGTTAACACTGCTGTATGATACGTATGAAAACTGTTAAGAGAGTAAGTAAATCCTTAGAATTCTCATCACAAGGAAAAATTTTAAAAGAATGCTGTTATGTGCCTCAGAAACTGCTGCAATGTTTAGGTCAATAAGCATAAGTACTTACAATTCTGTAACAACCCAAAGCATAATTTAAACACTATCAAACATTTCATCATCATTTACTATGATAAAAATTATAACAAATTTCAGGATAAATTGAAAGCCCGTAAGTCTATCAAGAGTAAGTGGTTCAGGGACTTCCCTGGTGGTCCAGTGGTTAAGAATCCACCTTCCAATGCAGGGGACGCAGGTTTGATGCCTGGTCAGGGAACTAGGATCCCACATGCTGTGGGGTAACTGAGCACATGAGCCACAACTACTGAGCTCATGCGCCGCAACTACTGAGCCCGCACGCCACAACTAGAGAGAAGCCCACGCACCGCAAGGAAATATCCCGCATGCCTCAACGAAGAATCCGCGTGCAGCAACTAAGACCCGATGCAGCCAAAAATAAATAAATATTTAAATACTAAAAAAAAAAAAAAAGGTAAGTGGTTCATTAAATATACTCCTGGAATGATGCCCTGGCCAGCTTTAAATCTAAGCCTTAACTGGTGTATTAACACCAGTTTGGGGACTTGTTTTCTCCATCTTGCCTATGTTCATGCTACTTAATCATCGACTGAGAGAAATACTATGGAAACTATCCTTAGTGAATTTAGAAAGGCTAATTTTCAGGGGAATTCCCTGGCGGTCCAGTGGTTAGGACTCAGCGCTTTCACTCCTGGGGCCCAGGTTCAATCCCCGGTCAGGGAACTAGGAGCCCGCAAACCGCACGGCTACTCGTCAAGTGGCAAAAACACCAATGAAAACCACTTTGGCATGTGCACTGCCCCAAAATAAAATGTTACACTTTCTTGATATACCACTTTAGAATTCTCCTTTTATGACATCTATCAAAATTATATTTTTGTGTGACAGTCATTGTCTAATGTCTGTTTCCCTCACATGCTATAAGGGCAGAGACTGTTTTGGGGTCCTATCACAGCCTCAGCAGCTAGCAGTGTCAGGAACACAGTGAGTACTCCAAGTGTTTGCTAAACCTTCTCACTGTTTCTGCTTCTCCCTTATCTGCCCTAACAAACTCTGGGTACCAGTCCTTTGTTATGATGTAAGCAATGAATTAATCAATTTTTGCTAACATACCTTTATTAGCATAGACACTAAAGTAAAATAAAGAACACCGTAAGCTTTCAGGACCTCTTAAATAACAATGGTAAGACAAAGCATCTTGAACCCCTAGCACAACCATTCATCACTAAGTACCTTCCCATTCTTTTACTGCTTTTCAGTTTCCTTTCTGACACATTCTCTCTCCTACACTAAGTGGTATTTTCTCATTCTCCCAAAAGAAGTTTCTGATGGCCTATTACATGTCAGAAGTTGGGCTGGAATACTTGTTCCCTGGGGACATACCGTACACTCAGGTGTCGGGGAGAGATGACACAGTCATTAAACTAATTACTAAGAAGGATGCAAGTATAATGACAGGGAAATACAGGGTGCTTTGGAAACCCATAACTAGGACAGGAGTGTACTCAAATGTAGGAAAAAGGTAGGTCTACCCAAAGAAATGACTTTGAAGGTGAAAATCTAAAGATGAAGACAACAAAGCCAGGTGAGACAGGAAGGGATAAATGTCTGATTCTAAAGGAACAGCACATACAAAGGCCAAAGAGTGTGCAGTATATTTGAGATCCAGAGGATGTTCAAGTTCACTTGAACAGATGCAAAAAACAAATGCAGTTTGTTTTTTCAAATTGCAGACTTTTCTCCATCATAAATTTAATAAATCTTAGCATTTTTCATTGAAAAAATTGAAAAATGTCAAAGTACACTGTATTGTTGTTTCAGTTTTACATATTATTTCAGCTTATACAATTTATTATATAATTATTTCAGTTTTTATATATACCGTGTATACATGTTGTTAAAACAGACAACAGGCGCCAAATGGAGTCGCTTATGCTAGGCCTCATGTCCCCAAATCGAGGCTTACCTTAATTACAGTTTCGGCTCTCCCAGAAATGGAATCTTAAGCCAGCCAATCAGGAATCACCTGATCAGCACCAGTTAGGTAATACACCTGACAGACCCCTACAATACCCTAAAGGAAAGTAATCTTACAATAACCAACCTGCTTTTTATAACTTCCTTGTTTCAGCTCCCTTCTGCCTATGAAAGTCTTTCATTTTGTACAGCTCTAGAGAGCTCCTTTCTATCTCCTGGATGGGATGCTGCCCAATTCATGAACTGTTCAATAAAGCCAATAAGAGCTTTAAAATTCACTCAGCTGAATTCTGTTTTTTAACACTGCATAGACACACCCATGGGTATGCACTAAGTCAAATGAAAATGTGTATCTTACTGTGAGACATCGTCAAAAAAGTCTGAGAAACATTGACAATGAGTCCTAGGAGGGAAAGGATAGACAGACAGAGAGGCAGAGGCAACAATTTATGAGGGGCCTGTCAAACCCCAAAACAGCCCTGTCTCTGCCCTTATAGCACGTGAGGGAAACAGACATTAGACAATTAATCGCACAAAAATATAAGGCAGTGAAATATAAGGGCAGTAAATATATAAAGGCAGTGAAAAACCCCTGAAGGGTTAACAAGACATTTATATTTTTATTTATAAATATATTTACATATTGAGAAAGACAGTTGGCTGAAGCAAAGAGGATTAGAAAGAGCCAAGACAAGAGACAGTAAAAGCATTAGGAAGCTGACAGCTAATTCAGGTGAGAAATGCTATAGCCTGGACTAGGGTGCTGGCAGTGGGATGGAAAGGTGTCCGAGGTGAAGAATATATATGATGCGATACCAACAGGACTTGGTGACTGAGTGAATGCAAAATGGGAGAGGCAACAGTTAAGGCTGATTCCCAAGGCTTAGACCACTGGGTAGATAATGGGGCCATTTACTGAGAGAGAGAACACCAAAAGCAGAGTTTAGAGGGAGGGATTCAGAGTAGACTTTGAAACATGTGTCCATATGAGAAATCCTCAGTCAGAATTCCCATTCAGTGATAATCAGGTAGTCCAACCAGCAGCGGTCCACTTTAGTCAGACCATGACTTCCCCAGCTCATCAGAATATCAGCCCACCATTCTGCCTCATTATCTGTAAACTGACGGGCCCCTTCAGGCACGAGCTTGCAATGCCCGGTCTTATTCACCACAGGCAGACACCAACCACACCACAGGCCCCCAACTTCCCACCACGAGAAGACTTTCCCAGATCTGTGTCTGGCAAAATTGAGGTTGCTGGGTAAATTGGCTGTAATTGCACCTAAATTATTGATACTCACTGGTAAATGTCTTCTCTCTCAAATCATTTACATTTTATTTAATGTAACTGAGAAGTAACTGGAAACGGCTGGCAAAATAATTAAGAAAAAGACACGAAGATTTTCTAATCAAGTTAAATGAGCAAGTAACACTAAAATCAAAATGAACTATAGGAGAGTTCTGGGTAACAGATATGAGGTGCCTCCCTACATGTGTCCTCCCGACACTAACTCAGGTACAAGGCCTACCACTAGTCACAAATCTGCTGAATCAGACTTTCCAAATAGAATATGACCGGAAAAACCAACCTAAAGTCTAAATTAATTATCAAGTTAGTATTAACATCCTTGTTCTAGTAAATATTTTGGTAAATGATAATAAAAAGACATGAGTTTCAATTAACAAAGATTTAAAAATTTATTCTATGCCCATGTTCCCTTGACTAATATAACGTAATTTCCTTAACTCCAACCTAGAAGTTTTATGAAGTACAATTAAATTTTATCTGACCCTTTAAATATATTTATGAAATGGATTTAAAAATTCATGTAAGTGGAAAAAAGGCTAGCAAGATGCTGCTAATGAAAGTTTACAGTATTCACACAAATATGAGGCTGGAGCCCAAACATTACCAAATTAGCAAAGAAGCCAACAGTTGAAATGCAGTCAATCATGGTAAAAGATCAAAATAATTCAATCGCTCTGAATAACAACCTTTAGCACAAGGGCATCTCCGTTATTCCTCCACCACCAACAAGCCAAGCCGCCCTATAGTTTTGGCCTCTTATCCTCCCTCATGGCCCCTGCCCTCTCTTCCTTTTCAGATTCTCGGGTCACGTCACCCCTTTTGTTGAGCACAGCCACCTGTTTCCGTTCCTTCATTTGCAGGTAATACTTTCCCTGACAATACACCTCATTTTCCTTTCTTACTACTGTCATTTTGACAAAACAGTCATTTTCTTTCCTATGCTGACTTTCTCTTCTGATTCCACTGATTAGTTATGAGTATCATTTTATACCATGCTAGTCTCTGTGAGATAAGAGAAAATGTACTGGTCTCTGCTCCTGGTTCCTGACACAGAGTTCCTAAAACGCTTGTAATTTCCTAAGTGACAAGAGCACTAGGAGCATCTCTTGTTCTAATAAGGTGACCCGAGATGAGCTCTTGAATGGGGGCTGGTCACCAGAAAGACCAAGCCATGATTAGGAGCTTGGAATTTTTAGCTCTACCCCCCACTCCCCCATCATCCAGAGAGGGGAAAGGGGCTGGAAATGGAGTTCATAATTGATCATGCCTACGTGAGGAAGCTTCCTAAAAACCCCAGTAGCGGTGGCGGGGGGCATGTTCGGTCCAGAGAGCTTTCAGGAGGGCAAACACATCCACCAGCAGGGTGACGCAACTCAACTCTACAGGACAGAAGCTCCTGTGCTCAGGACCCCCCCCACCGAGACTTGTCGTATCTCTTCACCTGGCTGTTCATCTGCATCCTTTATCAATAAACTGTTAAGTGTAAGTAAGTGTTTCCCTGAGTTCAGTGAGCTGTTTCAGCAAATTGATTAAACCCAAGAAGGGGGTCATTGGGACCTCATCTGTAGCCGGTTGGTCAGAAGTACAGGTAATACCCTGGGCTTGAGACTGGGTAGAGAGGTTGCAGGGTACCAGGCTTGTGGGATTGAACCCTTAACCTATGGGATCTGATGCTATCCCCAGGGAGACAGTGTCACAACTGAGTTAAACTGCAGAACACCCAGTTAGTGTCACAGGAAATCACTTGGTGTGGGGCAAAACCTCCACACATTTGCTGACCAGAAATGTAACTGATGAAGTTTCTGAGTGTTGTGCCTTGACCTCTTTTATCTCGTAAACTAGTTTTTATTGCACAGTTTTGCACAGGGATGCATATGTTGAATTATAACAGAACTGGCTGTATGCAAAAGTGTAACAGAATATATTGGTGGGATAAAAATGTTCTAATTTAATAAATAAATAGTACTGATTTTACAATAGTAAAAATAGTACTAATTGTTAGTTGCCATAATTTAACCTCTATGACTTGACACTAACTGGGTAAGTCAATTATACTTTCATGAAAAAATAAATAAAATTAAGAAAAGAGATAAAAAACAAAAAAATTTTAAAGGGCAGTTTTACACATGTTAAATTAAGTTAAATGTATAGGAAATACAAAAATACTACAATAAACAATGCATTTTACCTCACAAAAGACATGAAGTTTGCTTGTGGAGGTGGACTTCCAAAAGGCTGCAGCTTGTAAGTTACTGTGAAATGGTGAGTCCTCTGAAGTGCAGTGAGTGCAAAGCTGTAACACCACATGCAAATGAGTGTGGCTCATGAACACATGGTGGATGTTGGAGGTGTGTGTCTGTGTACATTTTGTGTATGCCTACACTGCTCAGTTCAGCTGGGTGCAATTTTCTGCATTCACCCAGTGTTTCCCATGGGCAAAATGTGCATAAGCAACAAAAAATTCACATTATGCTCAAATTGTTTCCTAATATATGAACTACATTACAAGTCTTCCTTGTCAAAGAAAGTATTAAGCATAACTGACCTTCTATAATTTTGCTTAAAGAATGAAACAACATAAAGCAAAATATTAATAATGATTACCTCTAGATGGTAGAATAATTACTACAAAGAGTTTATCTTGCTTTTATAAACTGATAAAGACGAAATTTAAAGAAAATATCTCCAAAATACAAAATCCAACCAGATCTTAAATTGCAGCTTTATAGGCTAAAGTTTAAAAAGTGCTACGTTAGTAAAGCAGATTCCTTTTCAGAAATGCCAAATTGCTTTCATATTCTTATCTTCTATTTAGAAGGAAACTGAGCAATCAGGTTAAAAGGGGGGATTATTATTAGACTAACTTACTATGTTATTTAGGGTTAAAAAGCAATGGAGATAAGCAGAAGGTGCTATGGAAACCAGAAAACTGCATGAGGAGGGCAGAGAAAGCGTCACAGAAAGGGTGATATTTGAGCTCAATCTTAAATATTAGTAGGGTTCCATCACGTGGACAAGGTAGTGAAGGGCATTTAAGACAAAGGAAAAACATGGGGAAAAGCATAAAAAATCAGAGCAGTCTGGAGAACCAGTACAGTGAGAAGAGTAGGTGAGGGAGTATAAGGGAGGCTGACTGAGAAGTAGCAGCCAGCCAGGCACAGGAATGGGGCTTCTTCTGGTAGGTTATGGGAAGCAAATTAATGTGTTCATAACTGAAAGGGAAGAAATGATATGATCAGACATGCTAAGAAAGATTACTATGGGTTCACTGAGGAGGATGCAATGACCAGGGGAGGGAAAACAGCACATGTAAGGTTTTTAAATATACTGAAACAGAAAAGGATGATTACTTGGATGTGGGCAGAAGGAAGGGTTACATACCTCAGTGTGATAGCTGTTACAATAAAATTCATCAACAAAATCTAGATACTTAGAGTTGTTTTAAGCACTATCAGAAATTTGCTCCAAATGCAGAATACCATTGTTTTAGGTTGTGCCTCCATTTTTAAAAAAAATTTTATTGAACTATAGTTAATTTACAATGTTGTATTAATTTCTGTTATACAGCAAAATGACTCAGTTACATGTATATATTCTTTTTCATATTCTCTTGCATTATGGTTTATCACAGGATACTGAATATAGTTCCCTTTGCTATATAGTAGGACCTCATTTTTTATCCATTCTATATATAATAGATTGCATCTGCTAACCCCAAACTCCCAATCCTTCCCTCCCCGACCCCCTTCCCCCTTGGCAACCACAAGTCTGTTCTCTATGTCTATGAATCTGTTTCTGTTTTGTAGATAGGTTAATGTACGTTGTATTTTAGATTCCATATATAAATGATATTATATGGTATCTGTCTTTCTCTTTCTGACTTACTTCGCTTAGTTTGATAAACTCTGGATCCATCCATGTTGCTGCAAATGTGTGTCTCAACTTTTCAATTTTAAAAGATAAGGAATAAGGGAGGCCAAGTACATTTTTCACATAGCCTTTTTTTTTTTAAACAGGAGAAAGATAATTTAGAGTAGAGCTTTTATCACTCAATGCAAATCTACTTTCTAAACTGTTGCTGCCCTCTGCTGTCACTGAATTTACTTTTTTTTCATTTTTTTCCCAGGAATAACATTAAACCTAGAGTTAATCAAAACCAAAACATCACAATTCACTCAATTTCTAGTAATATACAAATATATTTTTTAAAACTTTTAATGATTTTACTTTTAAGGAGAGTGCATCTGGTTTTTCCTCATAAATTAGCCTCAGTTTTGACTTTCTCCATGAAGTCAGTAGGCTAAGGAGCTATGCTGAACTCTGCAAAATGCCATTTTAAACTCAAGAGAGGCACATGAAAAGATGCTCAACATCGCTAATCATCAGAAAAATGCCAATCAAAACCACAATGAGACATCACCTCACACCTGTCAGAATGGCCATCATTAAAAAGACCACAAATAAGAAATTGTTGGCGAGGATGTAGAAAAAAGGGAACCCTTATAAACTGTTGGTGGGAGTGTAAACTGGTGCAGCCACTGTGAAAAACAGTATGGAAAAAAAATAACCTAAACATAGAACTACCATATGATCCAGCAATTCCACTCCTGGGTATATATCCGAAGAAAATGAAAACACTAATTCAAAAAGATACACAAATCCCAATATTCCTATCAGCATTATTTACAATTGCCAAGATATGGAAGGGACCTGTGTCCATCAACAGATTAATGGGCAGAGAAGATGTGTGTGTGTGTGTGTGTACACATATACATACATATATATAAATATATGGAATATTACTCAGCCATAAAAAAGGATGAAATTTTGCCATTTCCAACAACATGGATGGACCTGGAGGGTATGATGCTTAATGAAGTCAGACAGAGAAAGCCAAATACTGTATGTTATCATTTATATGTGGAATCTAAAAAATAAAACAAACAGATGCACAGATACAGAGGACAAGCTAGTGGTTACCAGTGGGGAGAGAGAAGGGGGGAGGGGCAACACAGGGGTAGAGGATTAAGAGGTACAAACTACTATGGGTAAAGTAAGTTACAAGGATATATTGTACAGCATAGGGAATATAGCCAATATTTTATAATAACTTTAAATGGAGTATAATCTATAAAAATACTGAATCACTATGTTGTACACCTGAAACTAATATTGTAAATCAACTCAAGAGAGATTAGTTAGGTTCCCAGTGACTAGGATATACCTAGATTCTCCAATGTTCCATGTTATTGAAAGAAAATACACAGCTCTAAGCACCAGGAAACTTGGAACAGTCTTCCTCCTTTAATATTTTCTAGGCTGGGTGATTTCAAATACCTTAACTGGACATCAGTTATCAAACTGACAATGTAAAGCATTTGATTTACATAATGTTATGATATCTCACAGGTCTATATGTGATGATGTCTAATGGTATGATATCTCACAGGTCTTATATTAAGTGTAACACCGAAAAAGTAGGGAATTACTGACTTGTTGAAAACTCTCAAGTACATTAATCTACACATATGCAGAGAGGTTCATGAAGAGAGCCAAGCCTTTCAAATCCAATTCCTAACTTCCATGCTTATCTCAGGGAATAAGAAAGAGTCCCCAGAGAATATGCAGAGCAATATTTCTTACATTTTTGGGGGGGGGTGGTGGTTTACATATACTTTTGAATATCTGATGAAACTTGCAGATCCTTTACCCCTCCAAAAATACATATACACAAAATTTTGCATAAAATTTCAGGATACTTTCAAGAACCCATTCAAAAATCCCAGGTTTAAAGTTTCAGGTACTGAGTGAAAAGGGGCCCAAAAATACAACTGGGGATTGTGGGGTGGGCGTGGGGTGACTACACTGAAGAGGATGGCAAAAAATAGAAGGAACTAGCAATTCCAGTTCTGGGTATATATCTAAAGGAAACAAAATCGTTATCTCGAAGAAATATCTGCACCCCCCACATTCACTGCAGCATCATTTACAACAGCCAAGACACGGAAACAACCTAAGTGTCCACCAGCGAAGGAACGGATAAAGAAACTGTGATACATATGTACAACGGAGTATCCTTCAACCATAAAGAAAGAAATCCTGCCATCTGCAACAACATGAATGGACCTTGAGGGCATTATGTCAAGTGAAAAGAGTGAGACAGGGAAAGTCAAATACTTTGTGACCTCACTTATATGTGGAATCTAATAAAACCAAACTCATAAACACAGAAGAGACTGGTGGTTGCGAGAGGCAGGGGGTGGAGGAAATGGGTGAAGGTGGTCAAAAGGTACAAATTTCAAGTTATAAGATTTAAGTCCTGGCAAGGTAATGTACAACATGGTGACTGTAATTAAAAAACAAAAATAAGGGCTTCCCTGGTGGCGCAGTGGTTGAGAGTCCGCCTGCCGATGCAGGGGACACGGGTTCGTGCCCCGGTCCGGGAAGATCCCACATGCTGCGGAGCGGCTGGGCCCGTGAGCCATGGCCACCGAACCTGCGCGTCCGGAGCCTGTGCCCCGCAACGGGAGAGGCCGCAACAGTGAGAGGCCCGCGTACCGCAAAAAAAATAAAAACAAAAACTGTATTGTATATTCAAAAAGCTGCTAAGAGATTAGACTTTAAAAGGTCTCATCATAAGAAAAAAAACTAAGTGAGGTGATGATGTCAACTTATTGTGGTGATCAGTTACGTAGTATATATATACATATCAAATCGTGTTGTACACCTAAATTTATACAATGTTATATGTCAATTATATCTCAGTAAAACTGGGAGGAAAAAAAGCCTGTCACACTCACCAGTGAAACCTAGTAAGATAAGGACTGGACCGTGTTCACTGAATTTAGCAACAAGTAAGTCACTTAGCAAATGCCATTTCAGTACAGTGGTCAGGGCTGAAGCCAGTGGAGTGAATGGAATATGGAAATGTAGGCTTTCAGAAACTTCACTGAGTACAGGTACAAGAGGAGGACACAGGGACAAGGATGGCTTTTTTACCTCATGAGGGAAGAGATGTGAGAGAAATGTTTAAAACAGCTCATGTTAAGTGGTAAGAGTAAATTGTTTAGAGAGCCTATCTCCATGATTACATCCCTAACACCGGTCAATCCCCTTGTGCTTCCAACTGATCCTGTTGGAATGAGGCCAGAGGAGACAATCAGAAAATGGTAGCAGTAGAAGATATTCATTTACAGGATGAGGAAATTGAGGCACAAAGGAGGGAAATTAAGCCACACTAAAGAAATGTGAAACAGAAAAGATTAAAGACCCATTTTCTTTAATTCCACTTTGGTGGGACTAAATTAAATTCTAGGGCATTTAAGCCTCATCAGTCTAATGAGGAGCCTTGACTAGAATAGCAATACTTTTCATACAGTGGTACTCTGAAACGATAAGCAGTTAGCTCTTCTTTTACACTCTGTTAGATAAATAAGAGGGAAGGTTACCATAAAATTTAAAATAAATCTATACGTATTTTGTACCAGTCATCATAGTTTTTTAAGTCTGCCTACAAAAAAATTCATAAAGCTTTCTCATAATATTGAAAGGTTTGTTTTCCATAGCTCTAAGAGATGTTGATTTTTAACTCTGAAACTTAAAATGCTTTATGTATTAGACATATAACTTTGTACTTTCTAAAATATTTGTTGTAGAAACTAATGTTCACTTAAAGTTAAAAACTATGCTTGTAAGAGCAAGTTGATTTTATCCACCAATACTATATTGATTATCTAATATATGACTTTGCTTACTTTATTGTAGTAACTTCCCTCTGACTTCAACTGTTACCACCAAGACCTTCTGTCTTAACTTTCTTTCATAGGTGTACTGGAAAGGTTAATCCCAGCAGGCCTGGAATTAGCCTCCGGTGTTTTCTTCAAGTTCCTGCATGGCAATGACCCCTGGTCAAGGCATGAAACATACTAATTGTGTTGTTTTGTAATCTCTCCTCCCAGGAGATTCAAGGTGGTTCATTGAGCTTAGCACCATGTGATCGATGATTTGCACCTGGTCTCCCTGAGGCCCCAAGAGGACTCTGCTGTAGAAACTAGTTACAGAACAGGAATACGCCCACAAGACCAGCAAAATATTAAGAAGCCCAGCAAGACTGTTTTAGGCTCCCTGGTTCCAGGGTGTTCTGCATACAATAATGGTCCCTGATCAGAGAAGGTGCACCTCACCAAGGACCTTTTTATAGGTACCTGCACCTGACCTCCCTCGCCCCCTTGCTGTGACAGCCTTTCGCTGTGATGCATTATCCTTACTTTAGTGCGGCTGCTAGACTGTATCCTTTTCCCGTAATAAACCATGTGTTTGTAAGCACTGTCATTTCGGGTCCTGTGAGTCTTTAGCAATCAAACCCTGTTCAACTGCCACTGTTAGTGCAAGACACCTATTAATAAACCTCGTAATCCTAATATTCATTTCTAAAAAACAAAAATTCTAAATTGTCTCATGACTTCTGGCTTCTGTGATACAGCCAGAGGGCAATATAAACCTATTAGGAAAATGTAAAGATGAGTCACCAGAACCAACTTTAAAAGGACAGAACATTTGCTAAGTATATTGAGAGTGAAGGAAAACAAAAACAAAATCATTTTATTACCTTCATATTTTTCCAGAGCCTGAATAACATTAGGGAGTTGATTTATACCCTGATAGAGTCGATAACAATCTTGTAAGTTTGCTGCTTGTCTTTGAAATTTCTTGGCAAGTCGGTTAAGATCTGGAAATCGACGAAGTAAATCTTCTTGTAAACTCTGCCTCAATTCTGCATCTTCTACAAAAGCTTCGACTAAATTTAATCTGAAATAAATTATACTAGAATTAATCTTAAATATTTTAGTGTGAAACTAAAATTTGGCAACTAGGTACATGTCTCAACTCAAAAACTCCATGTAAGAAGCTTGAATCTATTCTGAAATGTTAGTTTTTTGTAGAGGATGGAAAGCTCCATAACACTGTGATGTAAGCAGTTTGTGATTAGTTAATACCCAAATTAATGTTTAGTTAAGTAGTATCATATGATACTAAAATATACCCAATTTTGTTTGCCTTTCATCAAATTGACATTTCTTAAATAGAGGAATCTCATTATTGGGACTGTTGATATTGACACATTACTGCACATGGAAACAATGATCTTTAATGAAACAGAATTACAATTCAAGAATGTTGCCAAATTCAATACTTATTCTATCAGAAAGTCTTATAAATTCAAAATGTATTCTCAAATTACCTCATGATAGTACAAAGCCAAAATGATCTTTAATGAAACATCTTTAACGAAACAGAATTACAATTCAAGAATGTTGCCAAATTCAGTACTTATTCTATCAGAAAGTCTTATAAATTCAAAATGCATTCTAAAATTACCTCATGATAGTAAAAGCCAAAATTTTCTAATTAAAAAACTGAAATAAGTTTATTGCTTCACAAAATCAATAAATAAAATCTTAGCTTGTTTCAAGAACTATAAAACACACAGCTTATATTGCTTTTGTAATTTATTGGAATCAGTGGCTTTCCATTTTTTTCCCTGTAATCCACAGCAAGAAATATAGTTTTACATCATGACCCAAAATAAGCCACCTCAAAACATGCCACTCTAGTGTCCATAAGGAGGACTACTTTGGTCCTTAAGGAGTATTTTTAGTTGAGGACAATTGAGAAGGGGCAGAAAGGAAAGCTCTTTGCCTTCTCCCTATTTGCCCAAAAGCAGGACATAAATTTACCAAGGTGCTCCCCCTTCCTTCTTTACCAGGAAGGACAACAATTAATCTCAACTTTAGACCCTTAACAGCCTGGAGATGGCAACAGAGGAACGTACATAACCCTACCAGCTAGCCTTTCTCTACCTTTAGCTTCCATACGTTTCCCTTCCCACAATTTGTAGCCCTAGGAACTCAAAGTCCTTTTCCTTTGTCTTGTCACTTCTCTGAAAATTTATTGTTCTTTTGCTAAGATGCTATATAAGCCCAAGTTCCAACTAACCCTAGAGTTACTCATCTCTCAGTGCTCCCACATGTAAGCATAAACATCTGTTTGTTTTTTCTCTTGTTAATCTGTCTTTTGTCAGTCCAATTCATAGGGCCACAGCCAAAGAACTAGGACAGTAGTAGGAAAAAGAAACTTTCCTCCCTGACAACATATAATTAAAATAGGTTTTGCAAGACAAAACTTAACTCTTACTATACGTGGTGCACTCTTTTATTTTTCTATTGTATTTAACTTTTCAAAAATGCTAGTTATCACCTGCTACACTAACTTCACAACCCACCACTGGGTCACAACGTGCAGTATGAAAAACTATGTAGTAGATGGTATTGAAGTAATAGCTGAAAGGTAAACTTTAACATTCAAAGGTAGGGGAAATGGCGTGGGCACAGAAGACGATCCTAGGTTTAGAACGCTATCAGATGAACAACCATTTTCCTTACATTTGTAAATTATATGAGTAGTAAATTAATCCTCAAATTGCACAGGAACAGGAAAAGGAACCAAATCAGCTTTCTAAATTTCTTAACTATTTACTGATCTCTCCATCAGCATTTACAATTCCTGCATCATCATAATGTTCATCTAGCATGTCATATGAAGGGAAAAATATGCTGCCCCTGTAGTTATCATACAATGACTACAAATATTAAAGCAAGATTTTGCAACCTTGGTATGTGGCAGCGTGGATGGGAGGGGGGCCTGAGGGAGAATGGATACATGTTTATGTATGGCTGAGTCGCTTTGCTGTGCACCTGAAACTATCACAATATTGTTAATCAGCTATACTCCGATATAAAGTAAAAAGTTAAAAAAAAAAAAGATTTTGCAACCTTGGCAATACTGACATTTAGGCTAGATAATTCTTTGCCGTGAGGGGTTGCTCTGTGCTGTTTAACAACATCCCTGAATTCCACCCACTATACTCTTTCCAGAGTAACAACCCAAAATGTCTCCAGACACTGCCAAATGTCCCAGAGGCAGCAGGGGAGGGGAGGACGGCCCCAGGCTAGGCCACTGGTTTAAAGGACCTTGAATCACTTTAAAAGATGAAAATAAAGAGAAAAATAACAAACTCTATAGAATGTCAAGATAATATTCAAGGAGTTGGTAGTAGATATATTTGTTGTAGCAAATGCCAAATTAGAGGGGAAATAATCTGCTACCAAGCTTATATTACGAACCAGTCACAGGCTATATAAACAAGCAATTATTCAGGCACTCACTGCTCCAGAAAAGATTTTTATGGCTTGTACTCTAGATTTTAAAAACAAAGCAAACAAAACTGAGTCAGGGATGCAGCCAAATCACAGCAAATTTGGGCCTTCCTAGCTAATCCTCTGGCTCTAACTGGGCTTCTCCAAGTTTGATCCAAGATTACCCATATTAAAATCACTTGGAGGTAGAATACAGAATCCCCAAGGTTGGGGCCCGCCTGTGAAATTGCAATGAGCTTCTCAAGCGATTCTTCGGCCCAGAACAGTTTAAAAAAGTGAGTTCTAACAATCGCAAGAAATTTCTGAGTTCCCATGATAAAGCAGGAAGAGAAGTTTAAGGGGGTCAGGAAAAGGATGAAAGAAACCTGATGTTGGCTTCACATACCTCATCTTTCTTTTCCTCTTCTTTTCCTAAAACTCCTTAGGCCACTCTCCATAAATGGTAAATGTCCACAGAGAAGACATCTCTGATCTAGAATCTCCCTATGCTTCTTTCCTGTTCCACCAAGTATATTATCACTGTTTCCTCTCAAGCTGACCACAGAATCATAAGTAACCAACATTGTTCAAGAGCATAAAGTTCCACAGAATAGAGAGCCCAGAAATAAACCCACACACCTACGGTCAACTAATCTTCAACCAAGGAGGCAAGAATATACAATGAGAAAAAGACGGTCTCTTCAGCAAGTGGTGTTGGGAAAGTTGGGACAGCCACATGTACATCAATGAAGTTAAAACAGCCTCACACCACACACAAAAATAAACTCAAAATAGCTTAAAAAGGCTTCCCTGGTGGCGCAGTGGTTGAGAGTCCGCCTGCCAATGCAGGGGACGCAGGTTCGTGCCCCGATCCGGAGGATCCCACATGCCGCGGAGCGGCTGGGCCCGTGAGCCATGGCCGCTGACCCTGCGCGTCCGGAGCCTGTGCTCCGCAACAGGAGAGGCCACGGCAGTGAGAGGCCCGCGTACCACAAAAAGAAAGAAAAAAAAAAAATAGCTTCATGTCTTAAACATAAGACATGATGCCATAAAACTCCTAGAAGAGATAATAATTTTGTAAAACATTCTCTGACATAAATCCTACCAATGTTTTCTTAGCTCAGTCTCCCAAGACAATAGAAATAAAAATAACAAATGGGACCTAATCAAACTTAGAAGCTTTTGCACAGCAAAGGAAGCCACAAACAAAACGAAAAGACAACCTACAGATTGGGAGAAAATATTTGCAAACAATGCGACTGACAAGGGCTTAATTTCCAAAATATACAAACAGTTCATACAACTCAACAACAAAAAAACAAACAACCCAATCGAAAAATGGGCAGAATACCTAAATAGACATTTCTCCAAAGAAGACATACAGATGCCCAATAAGCACATGCAAAGATGCTCAACATCACTAATCATTAGAGAAATGCAAATCAAAACTACAATGAGGTATCACCTCACACCAGTCAGAATGGCCATCACTAAAAAAGTCTATAAGTAACAAATGTTGGAGAGGGTGTGGAGAAAAGGTGGGAATGAAAGTTGGTGCAGCCACTTGGAAAACAGTATGGAGGTTCCCCAGAAAACTAAAAATAGAATTACCATATGACCCAGCAATCCCATTCCTGGGCATATACACAGACAAAACTATAATTCAAAAAGATACATGCACCCCCTATGTTCACAGCAGCACTATTCACAAGAGCCAAGACATGGAAGCAACCTAATGTCCATTGATGGATGAATGGATAAAGAAGATGTAGTACATATATATAATGGAATAATACTCAGGCATGAAAAAGAATGAAATAAAGCCATTTGCAGCAACATGGATGCAACTAGAGATTACCGTACTAAGTCAGTTAGGAAGAGAAAGACAAATACCGCATGATATCACTTATATGTGGAATCTAAAATATGACACAAATGAATCTATCTACAAAACAGCAACAGACTCATGGACATACAGAACAGACTTGTGGTTGCCAAGGGCAAGAGGGATTGAGTGGGAGGTTGGAGTTAGCAGATGTAAGCTATTATAAATAGAACCGATAAACAACAAGGTCCTACTGTATAGCAAATGGAACTATATTCGATATCCTATGAGAAACCACAATGGAAAAGAATATAAGAAAAGAATGTATATACATATATATAACTGAATCACCTTGCTGTACAGCAGAAATTAACACATTGTAAATCAACTATACTTTAATTTAAAAAAAAAAAGAGCATAAAGTTCCAGAAAGAGTATTAAGTAAAACAGCAAGGGAATGAAAAAGCTTCTAAAACACATAGCACAAGGCAAGATACACAGCCCCCTCAGTCTTTGGTCTGGATATCATTAAAAGTCTAATAATGGACTTCCCTGGTGGCGCAGTGGTTAGGAATCCACCTGATAATGCAGGCAACACGGGTTCGAGCCCTGGTCTGGGAAGATTCCACATGCCACGAAGCAACTAAGCCCCCGTGCGCCACAACTACTGAGCCCACGTGCCACAACTACTGAAGCCCGCGCAGGTAGAGCCCGTCCTTTGCAATAAGAAGCCACTGCAATAAGAAGCCCGTGCACTGCAGTGAAGAGTAGCCCCTGCTCACCGCAACTAGAGAAAGCCCGTGCGCAGCAACGAAGACCCAATGCAGCCAAAAATAAATAGATCTATTTTTTTTAAAAAGTCTAATAAATTGCTAGTTTCACAAGTCTATTCGACATGCCATTTCAGAAATAATTACGGTATTAGTTTGTGTTCTGGTTAACAGGTTTTTTTAAAAAAGACTGCTCTACTGTTTCCATGACAATCCCACTTTCAAATCACAATTTCAGAAGTACCAAAGTTAGTGTTGGCAAAACAGAGTATACCTGTCAATTCTACTCAAAATTACTCAGCTGTCACAATTTGATAATTAATGCACAAGTTGACTGGAATACAAGATAATTTTTAGGGTCAGTTAATCTCTAAAATTCCAAAAGAATAAATTATAAAATTAGTCATGAAATTTTTGATATTTTAAAATCACCATTCTGTTCTTTAAAACCAGCACTTCTGATCTCTCACTGTAAAAACAGTTTACTGGAATTTCATGACAGCTTATTTATATGGCTGAGAACAAATCTGGTACCTAAATACAAGTTTTTGAGCCTCTTCTTTATCTGTTCTTCACATGGTTTAACGCAGACAGAACCACTCATTTGATACATTAAATAGCAGATAATCTGCTACATAGGCTTGAGAAAATTAAAAAAGAAAAAAGAGTATGGCAAAATATAAGAGAAAGGAACATGCTTTCAAGGAATTCTCAATCTAGTGGAGGAGAAGGACATGTTACATCTTACAGTTAGTGCTGAGTAACAACCAAGATACAAAATGCAATGAAATGTGATACAAGTAAGAAAGCAGAGAATTCCTATGGGAGCTGAGGAACCTCATTTTGGGGTATTTCATTTGCCTATATTCTAAATAGTTGGGATTTAAAGAGATAGGATCTTGAGGAAAATGCCTGGGAGGGGAGGGTGGAGCAGCAAGAGCAGACTTGAAGAGAGAACAGTACAGGATGCACTGGAAGAAAACTGAAGCAGAGAAGGAATAGGGAAAAAAACTATAACCAAGGCAAAATGGAAAGGTTGCCTTTGGAAAGGGAAGAGCATTATTTCCTCTTCTGAGAAAGAGCCAGGGAGTAAAAGACTGAAAATACAGGTACATTTTGAGATTGTAAGAATCAGGGAGGAGATCATCTGCTTACACGTACGAGGCAGCTGAAGGGAAAATAAAAAATGTTAGATTGGTCACTAAAATGAGTCATGTAACAAAAGTAATACCAGGCAGCAGTGAAAACTAGATAGCTTGAAAGTACAGTGGGTCCAATCAGCATTGTGTGACCTTATCGAGAAACTTTTTTTTTTTTTTTTTTTGCGGTACGCGGGCCTCTCACTGTTGTGGCCTCTCCCGTTGCGGAGCACAGGCTCCGGACGCGCAGGCTCAGTGGCCATGGCTCACGGGCCCAGCGGGATCTTCCCGGACCGGGGCACAAACCCGTGTCCCCTGCATCGGCAGGCAGACTCTCAACCACTGCGCCAACAGGGAAGCCCCAGAAACTTTTAATTGAGAAAGAAAGCTAAGGAGAGAGGGGCCAGTATGACAAAGAACCAATGGGGCAAGAAATTCTATGGCCCTCATGAAAGCACTGGAAAGAGGGTTGCCTTTGTGGTGCAGACTGGACAGGAAGGCAAATAAAATTCAAAGGGACTAGCAGATCAGCCCAGAGACCAGAAAAAAGGGGTTTCCACTAAACTCGATTTGGAAGCAGAGAAAAGTGGTGGAAAAGCAGTAGAGTGATAGCCCTCCTGTTCTTCCTCTGAGGCCAGAGCAATGCTTTGCTGTTTTAAAGAAACTGCACTCACTGTATGACCTCCAGACCTCTCTGTTTCTACAGAATACAGACTACTAACTACAGACATCCTTGCACAAAAGGATACTTAATATAACCTGGAAAGAAGTCTAGGTCTAAGTCTTAATATAACCCTGGAAGTACACTGCCTCAAGAAGCATGATATATTATCACATAAGCACCACCACCATTTCTACATTTATAGGAACCACTTTTTTTTTTTTTTAGGAACCACTTTTTTTTAAAATAAATTTATTTATTTTGGCTGTGTTGGGTCTTCGTTGCTGCACACGGGCTTTCTCTAGTTGCGGCGACGGGGGGCTACTCTTCGTTGCGGTGCGCAGGCTTCTCATTGTGGTGGCTTCTCTTGTTGTGGAGCACAGGCTCTAGGCATGTGGTCTTCAGTAGTTGCAGCACGTGGGCTCAGTAGTCGTGGCTTGCAGGCTCTAGAGCACAGGCTCAGTAGTTGTGGTGCACAGGCTTAGCTGCTCCACAGCATGTGGGATCTTCCTGGACCAGGGCTCGAACCCGTGTCCCCTGCATTGGCAGGCGGATTCTCAACCACTGTGCCACCAGGGAAGCCCGGAACCACTTTTATTTGGAGATATATATTTCTAATAAGATTGCTACATTAATCATATTAAATGTCATAGAAAAAGAAATACTCAGTTTTAAACTAGAAGGCAATAAGAATACCAAATTCAACATATGCAAATGATATCATCAGCAATTTCACGAGTGAACTATTTCATATGCTAACATATATTCAATGTTCTTTAAAGAACTGTAACTTTGAAAAAACATGGGAAAATTACCAAGGCTTCAGATGAATCTATGGAAAGACTAAAAAACAAAAACAAAAAAAATCCCAGAAGATTAAAATAGTAACAGTCCTAGTGTATGTGCAAACATGAGCACTCTTTGGACCTATCAGAAAATAAGTGCAAAAATAGTAATATGGACAGTGTTCTTATAATTCCTAATTTGATTGTTAGATAAAGCACAAAAGGAAGAAATACCCAGAAACTCACTCCTAAAAGGTAATAACATATCAATTCTCTTTGGAGATTAAAGTATTTAAGCCATTAGCTAAAAAGTATTTGTAGTCTCAGTGCAAATAGGTTTTAATGAATGGAAAAATGAGCATTACAACACATAACGCAATTCCATGGATATAACTTAAATAAAAGCCAAAATAGTACATTTCACTTCTGATGTTAATCCAACTTGGATCAAATTAAATACAATTGACAGAAACAAGAAATACAGTACAGGGACTTCCCTGGTGGCGCAGTGGTTAAGAATCCACCTGCTAATGGTCTGGGAAGATCCCACATGCCATGGAGCAACTAAGCCCATGCGCCACAACTACTGAGCCTGAGCTCTAAAGCCCACGAGCCACAACTACTGAAGCCCGCACACCTAGAGCCCGTGCTCTGCAACAAGAAGCCACCACAATGAGAAGCCTGAGCACCGCAACAAAGAGCAGCCCCTGCTCGCCGCAACTAGAGAAAGCCTGCATGCAGCAACGAAGACCCAACGCAGCCAAAAGTAAATAAATAAAATAAATTTATATAAAAAAAAGAAATACAGTACAGCGTTTGAGGGCATGGGCTCTGGAGTCAGGCCAGCCTGGCTTTAAAGCCAGCCTCCATCACCACACAGCTAATGAACATGAGATGCTTAGCACAGTGCCAGGCAACCTGTCTTCTCTTCCTCCTAAGAGCCTGACAGTAACTTAAAATAATCCTATTTTCATCATTGTTCCTGAACCTAGCACTGGGCTATAGTCCTGGACAAGATGTATGCATCAAACTCGAAGATCTAGTCATAATTGTCCCTACGTCTGCTCTAAAAATAGAAGAAAAAGAGAAATCTTTCCTTTCCTTAACAGAATTCACCGCACAGCCACACACTTTAAAATTAACTCCTCACTTACTGTTTAAGAGGGTGGAGTAGAGATTTCCACCACTTTCTCTGTTAGAAAATCATCCCAAAACAATGACAGTAAAAAACAGAAAAACCTGGGGACTCCCCTGGTGGTCCAGTGGTTAAGAAGCCGTACTGCAATGCAGGGAACGCCGGTTCGATCCCTGGTCAGGGAACTAAGATCCCACATGCCGCAGGGCAACTAAGCCCGCATGCCACAACTAAGACCCGACGCAGCCAAAAAATAAATAAATATTAAAAAAGAAAAAACTTGATTCAGTGTGTAATCCTGAAGATCAATCTTAAATGCTTAGAGAGGGAGTTAATAGACTTGCCCTGAGAACCCCAGGAAAGCATTAACTAGAAAGCATGAGGTATCACAGCAGGTGGAATTGAGAAACGGTGATTAAAAAAAAAAAAAAAAAAAAAAGAGACTGGGGCTTCCCTGGTGGCACAGTGGTTGAGAGTCCGCCTGCCGATGCAGGGGACACGGGTTCATGCCCCGGTCTGGGAAGATCCCACATGCCGTGGAGCGGCTAGGCCCATGAGCCATGGCCGCTGAGCCTGCGCTCCGCAACGGGAGAGGCCACAACAGTGAGAGGCCCACGTACCGCAAAAAAAAAAAAAAAAAACAGGAGACTGTTCCAATGAAAGTCTGCCTTAAGGAGTATAACTTTTTCTTCCTGGTCTGTGGAATTTCAGCATTTGGCTTTGAAAACCACAGGCCTTAGTAATTGCTGGTTAAAAAAAAAAAATTCTCCCCAAGATAAAAAGGGGAAAATAAATATTTCCTCTTATCTTAGTAGATCATATTTTGACTAATAAAGCCTTTCTCGCAAATGTTATTTCTAATTAATAAGTCTTATAAGGCCACCAGATTTTGGAAATTATTGCTATGTCCTATGAAAATAACCTTTACTTACAGTCAAAAAAAAATAATTTTGATATCTTGTCTTCTAAATAATTTGTTATTCTGGTAACAGTATGTAAGGTTTTTGAAGGGTTTAAATACATGCAGGCTCTAGTTGTTAAGCCGGAAGAGGACCACTGACAGGTGCCCTGTTCCCACAAGCCCAAAGTTAAAAATAAAACCAATGACCTAGATCTTGGGAATTATTTAAATTACCTAATATTTCTTTTAAGAAACAACTAAAAGATGAGGGAGAACGGACATAAACTTTTACTTGTTTAGGCACAGGCTTTCCATGGTAGGATACTCAAGAAACTGATTAAGACCAGTTGCTCCCAGGGCAGGTGTTGGCAATTCACAGAGAGTACAATAAGAAATGTGTCCCTGGAGCTGTGCAGAGGCCCTGAGAAAAGAGTACTGAGAAACTGGAAGACAAGAGTAAGAGACACATCACTGTATATCCTTCTGTTCTGTTGGACTTTTGACACACGTTAATGTAGTTACTTACAAATAATTAAAATAAAAAATTGTAAACTGCCTTAATTACTTGCAAATATCCAATCCTTCCTATTTCTTATTTTAAGTTACTAAATTCCACTTTTCTTCCCCAACAAAACTACCTTCAGAAAGTTGCCTTAGCATTTCCATTTTTGCATTTTCAATGATATATCAACATACCCACGAATCACTGACTTCATAAGTTATTTTTATTGTAAGACCCTTGAGAATCCACGGGATCAACACTTAGCTTGGTAGTTATCTGCAGAGTGTCTTATGATACTGATCAACTATTTTAAGTTTGCCTGGCATACAGAGTCCCAAATAGTCAAGTGATCACCATGCTTTATACCATCAGAATTCAGTAAATATTCAACAAATTCTTGAACAATTTGACAACATCAAATCCATAAAAATACTGACTCTCTTTTACCTATCCTGGCAATATATCTTAATTTACCAAATCGAAAACATTAGGTATAGGGACTTCCCTGGTGGCACAGGGGTTAAGAATCCGCCTGCCAATGCAGGGCACACAGGTTCGAGCCCTGGTCCGGGAAGATCCCACATGCCGCGGAGCAACTAAGCCTGTGCGCCACAACTACTGAGGCCTGCGCGCCTAGAGCCCGTGCTCTGCAACAAGAGAAGCCACCGCAATGAGAAACCCGCGCACCGCAAGGAAGAGTAGCCCCTGCTCGCCACAACTAGAGAAAGCCCGCACGCAGCAACAAAGATCCAAAGTAGCCAAAAAGAAATATAAATTAATTAAAAAAAAAAAACATTAGGTATACAATAAGGTCACATGAAATAACCTAATTACTGAAAAAGGTAAAGTATATCCAGTCAATAAATTATGTACTTATTAAAAATGCTGAATATGAACACAAAACAACACTAAAAAATGCTTATGATAATGTAAGCACAAGTGGGAAAAAACAAGGGCACAAAACTATATTAGGATTACAATTATGTTTTTAAAAAGACTATCAAACATAGGAGTGCACTATAGAAAATTATTTTATTTATATGCAGTTCAAAAACAGGCAAAACTAATTAATCTATGATGTTAGAAGGATAGTAATTACTCTTGAAATGACGAGAGGTAGTAACTATCAGGATAATTGAGGGGAGTTTCTGGGATGCTAGTTATGTTGTTTCTTGACTTGGGTGTTATTACCAATGTGTTCACTTTGTGAAAATCCATCAAACTGCACATTTAGGAGTTGTGCTCTTATGCACAGTATACTTCATTTAAGTTTTAAAACTTGTATCTAAAACAAAAGATCAAAATAAAACCTACTCCAATGCTAATTATATTAGGACAGCAGCATTATATAACTTTTATTTCCTCAATTTTGAAGATTTTCTGAAATACATTTAGGCTGCCTTAAATCCTTTCTAGAATAATAAAGCATAAGTGCTTCCTATGTGCCAGACCTTGTTCAAAGTACTTTATACACATTAGATCATCTAATCCTCAGAAAATCATCAAATCCTCATAACAACCCTAAGAAGTAGGTGTGTTATTACTGTCATTTCAAAAGGGAAGAAACTGCCACACAGAGGTTGAATAACACCCAATATAACACAGCTCCTAAGTGGTAGAGCCTTAACATGAACCAAGGTCATCCGGCTCCCAAGCTCATGCTGAGACATTATCCACAGTACCTCCCTAATAAAATTTTACTTTTTCATAGTGGAGGAAAAAAAAAATAATTAAGAAAATAAGTTATTTAATCAATCTAAATCATTACTACTCTATTACTTTATTAGCTTTCTGTGCAGTTAGATGCTAAAATATAGGTGCAAAATTGCATTTTACAATAAGTGGTATAATCATATGGAGTGACTGGAAGTTACTCAGAGCTTACAAAAGAATATACTAGTAATATACCTCTCTTCTATTCTGTTCTTGTCCATGAGAGGCTGCTTAATCCATTGGTTAACCAGTCTTTGTCCTTGAGGGGTTTTGCATTTATTCAGCAATGCAGCCAGAGACTGAGAGCCAGTAGTATCTTCAACGGAACCCTAGTGAACAAAAAATAAAATAGAAAAATGGCACGCTCATTAGTGAAAACCTTACTATGCCATGAATAATGATTAAGTAATTTGCGGAACAAGAACACTTAACACTGGGAATTCCCTGGCAGTCCAGTGGTTAGGACTCTGTGCCCACACTGCCGAGGGCCTGGGTTTGATCCTTGGTCGGAGAACTAAAATCCCACAAGCCACACAGCCAAAAAAAATTTAAAAATAACCAACCCCTACACTCCCCAAACTTGTAAAAACAAACAAACAAAAAACACTTAACATTCTTCAAATATTAAATAGAAATGTACACAAAGGTTCCTCATCCGAAAATCAGACTTTCAACCTGTTAATCTGATTTTCTGCTGTATATTTTTCCCCAAACCAAAACCACAAAATTACTGCAGTTCTAGACATAAAAATTCTTAGAATGTAATTTTTAAAAACTGCTATTAATACACAAAATTATTCATAAAACCAGGACAAATACTATTTATATAGCTTGCAATTAGAAAAATACAGTAATTCAAAACTATCTCTTTTAAGTATAATATTTTTAAATATTTAAGCTCCTTAGTAAGAGTCTTTTATATATATATATATATATATATATATATATATATATATATATATATATAGAAAGAGAGAGAGAGAGAGAGAGAGAGAGAGAGAGAGAGAAACATTTTTAACCACTCAATATTTTTAACCCATGTATTTTTTTCTTACCTGGAAAAGGTTAAGGGCTCTGACTGCTGCAATATCCAATTTCATGTACTGGCTGAAGTCAAAAGTAGTCAGTTCAAACTGTCCAAAGTTTGAATCATCTGATAAGAGTTCTAGAAACTTGATTACTGCACACAATGAAGAAACTGCAACCTAAGATTAAGAATTTAAAATAAAAGATGACTATCACCAGAATTCCAGAGATTTTTTAAAAAAACAAATGGCAAGATGAAAATAAATTTCAAACACTATCATTTTCCCTGTTCTTTCCCAATCCAAAGCAAGAAAATCAAAGTTTAAATAAACCTAAAAAATGATTTTCAGAAAGTGAAAATTTACTGTAACAGCAACATTATTTATAATAGCCAAAAGTAGAAATTATGCAAATGTCCACCAAGAGTAAAATGGATACAGCCTGGCATGTTCACATTGTGGAATACTACACACAACAAGAGATATAAGCACAAACAATCCACAACAACATGCGACAATATAGATAAATCTCACAAACACGATACTGAACAAAAGAAATCAAACACAAGAGCATGAACTGTATGAGTCCATTTATATAAACTACAAAAATAGACCAAACTAATCCATACTGTCAGAGGTAAGAAGCAGGGTTACCCCTGGTGGAGGTAAAAACTGGAAGAAAACAAAAAGGGTCTTTACGATCCTGATACTATTCTGTTTCATGGGTGCTGGTCATGTGGGTACTTATAATTTATGAAAATTTAGTTATACACTTATGATATATGCACTTTCCTATATGTGTGTTTAAATAAACTGCCTATATTACTACTACATAAAATAAAGAAGCTAAGGACATCAAACTGATAGCCCAATGACGAGTTCTACTTATCCTCGATACCAGATTCATTGCGAATGTGCATATATTTCCTAATTGATAACACAGTCATCTATCTGCCTCTGCCAATCTAACAAATATATAAGGTTGTCACAAGAATCTCCTGCTACGTCACCACAAGGCACAGATGATAACACCTTTTAGTAGCCCTAAAAGCTTCTTCCCATTTTCAACGCTGAAGTAAGTTTCTCTAATACAGATCTGCCTTGACTTATGATGGGGTTACATCCCAATAAACGCATCATAAATGTAAAATGCATTTAATACACCTAACCTACTGAACATTGTAGCTTAGTCTCACCTACCTTAAATGTGCTCAGACAATTACATTAGCCTATAGTTGGGCAAAATCATCTAACACAAAGCCTATTTTATAATAAAGTTGAATAACTCAAAATTTATTGAATATTGTGCTGAAAGTGAAAAACAGAATGGTTCTATGGGGACAGCATGGTTGTAAGTGTATCGGTCATTTAACCCTTGTGATTGCGTGGCTGATTGGGAGCTGCTGCACGCTGCCCTGCCCAGCATCACAAGAGAATTGCACTGAGTATTGTTAGCCCAGGAAAAGGTCAAAATGCGAAGTATAGGTTCTTCTGAATGCATATCACTTTCGCACCATTGTAAAGTAAAAAAAAAATTTTAAGTTCAACCATCATAAGTCAGGGAACGTCTATATTGGGATTATTGCTCATACACAACGCTTCTGACTCTGTCACACAAGAAAAGTAAAACAGGTAAACTTAGCTTATAAGGATCAAACTATCATGTGATAAGCAATCACTGCAAAATCATGATAGTACCAATAGTGTTTATTGTAGTTTGAAATCAATTTTCAAAATTATAAGCTAGAGCTTGCTCTTATTTAAATATACAATTCTTCATTTTACTTATCAGTGATCCACAAATAACCTGTCAAGAGTTTCTGATATTTTACCATAAAAATACATCCCTCAAACCATACTTGCCTCAAAGATTTGAAAAACTGAAGATAAACTTCAACCACTGAAAAATCCCATAAAAAGTTACATTGTTTGCATATTCATTTCTACACTGAACACACATAACCAGTGCCAATTTTTGAATTGTTTAAATGTAACATTTATTATGCAATTATTATGCACTGTATATACTTTCACCCTTATTACTTCCTAATCTCCACAACGATCCTTTAAGACAGATAATGAAACTGAAGTAATTTATTAAAAACCCCACAGCTCGTACATTGTAAAACTTTGATAGGTCTTTTTCCCCCTAAACAACTAAGCTACCTCACCTACTTAGGTGACAGTAATCAGGCTCTTTCAGGTGAAACCAATAAAACAATAAACTCTTCCTTACCCCAAGGATACATATTGTGTAAATATAATGAAATTATATTTAAGGTTATGTTTAAATTTTTCTAGTCAGTCCTTGAGTTTTTCACAAGCTTCTTCATAGATTAAAATAAGCTTAGGGCTTCCCTGGTGGCACAGTGGTTGAGAGTCTGCCTGCCGATGCAAGGGACACGGGTTCGTGTCCCGGTTCGGGAAGATCCCACATGCCGCGGAGTGGCTGGGCCCGTGAGCCATGGCCGCTGAGCCTGCGCATCCGGAGCCTGTGCTCCGCAACGGGAGAGGCCACAACAGTGAGAGGCCCGCGTACCGCATAAAAAAAAAAAAAAAAAAAAAAAAAAAATAAGCTTAAATATCAGTGATCTAGTTTAGGCTTTGAGATATAGATGACAGAAGCAGCCTTCTAAAAAGTCACTATTTAATGGTAAATTCACATTTGTAATCCACATACCTGATTCTCCATTTCTGGCAACACAGCACTATTCACCTGTTCTCCCTTTTTGCCTTTCAACAACCGGTTGAGGTCCTGATAAATATCTTTTGTGGAAAAGTCAGCTCTTTTTCTTTCTGTGATCAGAATTCCTCCTCTCTGAATAACCTATTTTACAAGAAATATTTTAAATTACTAGGAGAAAAGGAACAAGAAAAGCAATAAGGAATGCTGTATCACTGACAAATACAAAGTGACAACAGCTTAAATTATTAACCCACATTAAATTTTTACACAACATGCAAGAAGACACTGGTAATATATGTATTAACATGTATTTTTAAAATGTGTAAATAAAATTTTCATGGAAATTTAAAATTAGGCTCACATAAAGCTTTCAAAAAATAGTCTCAATAGTAAAAACTCTTAACAGAATAATACTTGTGGAAAGTTGCCTAAATACTATTTATGCTAAAAATGCCCATCACAGATATGCTAACTCTCAAGTAGTTCTTATTGTATTTGAGGCTCATGAGAAGAAAAGAATCCTTGGGGGAAATACAACATCCCTTAAACATCTAAATAATAAACCATATATCTATACAAATAGCAAAATCGAACTTTGTTAAAATAAAAGAATCAGTAAAATAATAAGAGGCTAGGGCTTCCCTAGTGGCACAATGGTTAAGAATCTACCTGCCAATGCAGGGGACATGGGTTCGAGCCCTGGTCCGGGAGGATCCCACATGCCACGAAGCAATAAGCGCGTGAGCCACAACTGCTGCGCTTGCGCTCTGGAGCCTGCGAGCCACAACTACTGAGGCTGCATACCACAACTACCAAAGCCTGTGTGCCTAGAGCCCGTGCTTCACAGCAAGAGAAGCCACCGCGATGAGAAGCCAGCGCACCGCAACGAAGACCCAACGCAGTCAAAAATTAATTAAAATAATAATAATAATAGGCTAAAGTTCCACTTGAACTATTAAAAATTAATCCTGAAGAACTGCAACTTATTTGATATATCCAGGCTAAATACAGTCATAGTTTTTTTTTCTTTAATGGCCCTAAATCACCTCTTCCCCACCCTGCACCCCCCAACTGTGAAAGCACTCCTTTAATCAATTGTGATCTCTTTAAAATGGCACTGAGTTACTCTTTCGGGAGGCAGGGGGAGGGGGGATGATCTGAGGTAGAACAAGTCTTAAACAAGAAACAGCTCCTTCTGAAGTCCTATTAAAGATACAAAGTTTCTATCAAAGATAAACATCAAGACATTCCTCAAAACCCTGTTGTGATTAGATTTAAAAGGTTTTGCCTTTTAAATTTTTTTTCCTTCAGTAAAACAGTATTATGTTAATTTAGAGCCATTCCTAGCCTTGGATTCTCCTCTATCTCTACACTCCATTTCCTTACCTGCCTCAGTTTTCCCATGTCTCCAGCAGTCTCTCCTCCTGGTAAAACACATTCCTTTGGTCCAATCTGAATCAGGAGAGCCTCCAGATTGGAGAATTGATCATTATCAGGAAACTCACACAGTCCTAGCTTCCTCTGTATGGAGTCAACATACCCAACTCCAATCTGTCTTTGGCCATCAACTGTAGACATTTTAACACCCACAACACCAATGGAAGCTGACATATCGTTGTTACCAAAGAGAATGTCTTCAAACTGAGCAAGATTACCTGGAGAAGCCTAAGCAAAAATAAAGAAAAATTTTAAGAAACTGTTGGATGTACTTTAAAACTTTACTAACCAACAGAAATTACCCAACCTAGATGAATTTTATTAATGAAACGTTTTCTTACCAAAAAACATTACTTATAACCATATAGTCCAATTAATATTACCACATTTTCTATAAAGTATCCTCTCTACTTTTCCAATTAATTTCAGAACACTTGGGCACATCTAAAAATAACAGTATCAAAAGCGATTTTCAGTTTGAAATTTGGCATCTAAGTTTACACTCACTCACACAATCATTGAGGTACCCAAAGTGATAACCCTCTCAATGATATGCCTAAATTTCTACACTCTGCCAAACTACCTACTGGTTGCACATATCAGAATTTTCACTGAGTAGTTATACCACATAGAAAAACAGTATTATTAGCTTAAATATTAACCTTGGATAGACATCTCTCTATATCATTGTATTTATTTGTAAAATGCAAAGATTCTTCTAGATCAATGATTTCCAAATAAAGGGTCTTTGACCAATTTTTTTTTTGGGGGGGTTGTGCCGGGTCTTAGTTGCAGCACACGGGATCTTTGTTGCCACATGCAGGATCTTTGTTGAGGCATACAGGATCTTTAGTTGAGGCATGCGGGATCTTTTAGTTGCAGCATGCGGGATCTTTAGTTGTGGCAGGTGGGATCTAGTTACCTGATCAGGGATCGAACCCAGGCCCCCTGCATTGAGAGTGTGGCGTCTTAACCACTGGACCACCAGAGAAGTTCCTGACCTATTTTCAAAATTTCAAAAAGATTAGAAATCTCTTTAAGACTGTACAAGGTAAGTAAAGGGTCAAGTTTCTTTGCTTTTGGCTCCACCTGTGTCAAGCTGGTGGGTAACAGTACTTCAACATGATCAGAAGCTAACAGGTTGCTGTTAACGTGAGGCATTTCTGGGGCAACTGATGGACCACAGTATGAAACATGAGATAGTCAGAAATAGTCCAAATGAGCACAGTGACAAGTCAAATTTAAGCAACCAGTAGCCATCAATAGTTCTCAAATGTCTTTAGCATCATAATCATGATAATCATTTATGTTTTCTCAATATGGTTCTGAATATCCTGTAACTATGTATGGATTATTGATTAAAATCTGGATCAAAAATGAAATGGAGGAAGTTCCCTGGTGGTCTAGCAGTCAAGACTTTGCACTTCCACTGCAGGGGGCTTGGGTTCAATCCCTGCGACCAAAAAAAAAAAAAAAAATGGAAAGCTAGTATTACCTGATACTCAAATTTAAAAAGCACTGATTCAATCACAAATATGAACATCATATTTTCACATACATGCTTTGGATTTACACGCACAGGTTATGCACACCTTAAAAAAACTCTCAAAAGTGAACTAGTAGCTAGCTTATCAAGTAAGATCCCACAAGCCGCACAGCAAGGCCAAAAATTAAACAAACAAACAAACAAAAAGTCAATTATAGAGGTCAACTATCCTAAATATCACTAATACTTTACAATATAATCAATAAGCTAAAAATTAAAAGATAAATCAGTTTTAGCAGTTTTAGATCTGAACTTCTTAAAATAAATATCAGGATGAAGATACTATCTTTTAACCTGATAAAGATACATATTTGAAGATTTTTTTCCCCCTGACCTAAAAGGTAGGGGTTAAAAACAATGCATCTCAAAGAATTCTGATGACACAAAGGAGTGAGGTGTGATGGGCTGATAATCCAGTTAACCAGCTGAACTCATGATCCCACATTTTGGTGTTGTTACTAACTGAGCTCTGTGAAGAATGAGATAGAAAAACATCACTTTGCGGTACCCTCAATTTTCTATTAAAATCTTTCAAAATGTAGGATAAAACTGTAAGTCCCACTTTTCTCAGTAAAGTAGCAATGAAAATTCCAAGGAAATTCCATAATAAAGAATAAATGCTCTCAGATATAATCTTCAGTAAACGTCGACATTTACAAAGGCGGGGGGTGGTGACAGCAGGCAATATGGAAGGAATATTGAAGAATATTCTATTTGGGGCAACACCAACATCAAATGTTGAAATGTTGTATTAAACCTCACAAAAAAACTTTCACAGGCCTTTCAGGTCAGAAAACATCTTAAAAACCTTCTAATTTTACTGTTTATAAAGAAACAGATATAGGAGAAGGCTGGGAAATTTGCCAAGGTCATGCAGAGGGACAGAGGAGAAATGAGATCAGCCAAATACAAGCCCAGAACACTGTCCCGCCTTACCACACATTTATTCCCTTTCAAGGATAAATCTCACCTCCCCAACATTTTAACCATTATCCAATATTTATGTGAAGCTATTGTGTGTGAACAAACAGAAACATGATTTTACAGACTAAAAATAAAGATAGTCCTTAAATAAAACAAAATAGTACCCCCATCTCCATGAAGGCATTAGAAGCACGTCAATAAGCCCTTCTAGGCACACCTAGGAATATGATCAGCATTAAACAAAGTTCCACACTTCTAAAAACATTAGTCTAATGAAAGAGAAAGGAACATACAAATATCCAAGCACATTACAAACATGTATAAATAGATATTTGGGATATGTAAATTTGTGTGATATTACTTCAGAAACAGTAAAATCAAATCTTCTTTAATGTTGGTATTGAACTTTATGTAAAGGCTATTTATTATTTAGGTTTTAGGGACAGTGACAAAGCTCAGAGTATTCATACTCATAATAAGGATTTACTGAATTTCTGAATTGCTATTAAACTGTGATGTTAAAAACCACACGCTAAAGAATATTAAAGTTTCTCACAGCATTTTACTATCACAACCTGGCTAAAATATTAAACCAACACAGAATTCTCTCATGTTTTTATTTTGTCTACTCTTAAACACAACTAAATTTAAATGGAAGATAATTACCTTAAATGCCAAATACCAATCATTCTCCTTGGAGGCCTTATTTCCAGCTCTGTTCTTATAAACTTCAACTCTGTACTGACGAACTAGAAGAAGATCTTTTACAAAAGACTCAAAATTCATTTTACTAAGTACAACACTCTCCACAGTCTTTGCTCCTAAAGAAAAATATTAAAAATACATGTTACGGATTTGAGGATTTGAAGTCATAAGTGTTGAAGACCTAACACAATGCCTCCCCCCAAGCTATGTTGTTTTCCCAGTAATTCATTCACTCAATAAACTATTTATCAAGCACCTATTACATGTCCTAGAGACTTTAGCAGATGAAGGGTATAAAATGGTGGATAGACATAACCCCCTGCACCTCTGGAGCCTACACATCAAAATAAAAAATTGAGAAGACACAAAGACAAAAGAATGAGTCAATATACATACACCTAATCCTACTTGTCCTTTTTTATCATTTGTTTTTCACAAGTTTGAATAAAACTCTTATGTAATAACTACAGTAGTATTTGTATAGGATTTTTTCCAAAAGGTCCATAAAAATAAATTAGTTATTATTCATTATAAAGTGTTCTAGGTAACATAGTTCAAAACTTGAAGGTTCAGGGACTTCCCTGGCGGCCCAGTGGTTGGGACTTGGCCTTCCAATTCAGGGGGTGTGGGTTTGATCCCTGGTCAGGAAGGTGGGATCCCACATGGCTTGCGGCCAAAAAGCCAAAATACGGAACAGAAACAATATTGTAACAAATTCAATAAAGACTTTAGGGCTTCCCTGGTGGCGCAGTGGTTGAGAGTCCGCCTGCCGATGCAGGGGACACGGGCTCGTGCCCCGGTCTGAGAAGATCCCACATGCCACGGAGCGGCTGGGCCCGTGAGCCATGGCCGCTGAGCCTGCGCGTCCAGAGCCTGTGCTCCGCAACGGGAGAGGCCACAACAGTGAGAGGCCCAAGTACCGCAAAAAAAAAAAAAAAAAAATCGTCCACATCAAAAAAAAAAGAAAAAAAACGAAGGCTCAAAAAGGTACATCAAAAAGGAGACTTGCATTTCACCACTGTCCCGTACACATCCAGTTCACCACCCAAGTGTTATCACTTTATAGAATATATTTCCAAACATAGTCTAGGCACACACAAGCAAATATAAGGCATTGCTTTTTTCCTCTTTTACATAAATAATTGCACACTATACACACTGTACTGTATCTTTTTTTTAACTTTGATATAGTATTTTGGAGATTGTTCCATCAGTATATAATCAGCTTCTTTCTGTTTACAGCTGCAAACGTTCCAATGAACCTAAGGAATTTCTATAATTTAGCCTCTTCCCTATGGGTTGTTTCCAATCTTTGTAATTAAAACAGTGTTGCATGAATAACCTTGTATGCGCTTCACTCTCCAAATATCTGAGTGTATCTGTGAGACAAAGTCCTAAAACTAGATTTTATCAAAGGATGATATGTGTGATTTTTATAAATATTGCAGACTATCCCCCTTGGTTGGCTGTACCAATTAACACTACCACCCATAAAGTATGAGTGCATCTATTTCCCCTATCCAGTCAACTGAGTTTTCGAACTTCCTGGCCTTCATCTTGCATCACTGGTTCTCAACGGGGAAGATCTTGCTCCCTTAGCGGACAATTGTCAATGCCTGGGGGGCATTTAGGTTGTTACAACTGGGGAAAGGGAATAATAACAGAATCTAGTAGGAAGAGGCAGGGATGTTGTTAAATGTGCACAGGATAGCCCCTCACAGTAACAAATTAATTCTTCGGTCCAAAATATCAATAGTGCCAAGGCTAAAAAATTGTCTTAGATGGAATATAGTGTCTCACCTTAGTTCTGATTTGTAAATAACAATTTCTTTACAAAATAAATAAAATCACCCACATCATCAAATGGAATTAAACTTCAATTTTCATATAATATAGGTAATAAAAATTATTCACTTAAAGGTAATTCAGATTATACTTGTAGATTATTCTGACAATTCTGGATCTTATGAAAGATTTAACCTAAATTTAACAATAGATCATATCAAGTACAAATATCAAATACAAATAAGCATAAAGATTAATTAAATGACATAATACAATTGTTTTGTACAGCAAAACACAGCTGATACTTTCAATATCAGTTCACTAGTTATAAGTAGTGGACAAGAATCCCTGCTGCCTGTGTGCCACAACTACTGAGCCTGCACTCTAGAGCCCACGTGCTGCAACTACTGAGCCCATGTGCTGCAACTACTGAAGCCTGCACGCCTAGAGCCCGTGCTCCACAACAAGATAAGCCACCACAATGAGAAGCCCACACACCGCAACAAAGAGTAGGCCCCACTTGCCGCAACCAGAGAAAGTCCACGCACAGCAACAAAGACCCAACGCAGCCAAAAATAAAAATAAATAAAATTTTAAAATAAATAAATTTATATTTAAAAAAAAGGTTATCCTCCGAAGATACTATTTCTCTCAAAGGACTGTTTGTGACACACTGGATGTTCCTGGTGAAGAGCTTGACTGTATGCTTTAAGTCTGAAAGCTGGGAAGTAAGACTGAAGGGGAACTGGAATAGAAAGCTACCCAGCCTCCACGTGGTGCAGAAAAAAAAACCTCAGGTTGATACAAGATTCTCCTCTTCAAGAATAATTTGGAGCCCCCATCTTCATTCAGCTGATAATGTGTCTGCTTACATGTGGGCACTGTGCCAGGTGCTGGGATTCTAAGGCAGAGACTGGTTAAGACAGAGTTCCTGCCCTCTGGGAGCTTTCAGTATATTGGCATAGAGTAAAATAAATGCTGTGTCTAAGGTAAGGAGAAGGTCCTAGGGCAAGGAACACATGAGAGGGGCAGCTAACCAGGCAGCCTTAAGATGGGAGTTAAGAAAGGCTTCCAAGAGGAGATGCTTCTAAACTGAGTTCTGACAGCAAAAGAGGCAAAAGATAAGGAACTTCCTTTTTTAGGGACTCAGATTCCTATCTATAAATTGAAGCTAGGTACTAACCCACCTCACAGGGCTTTATTATAATTTTTTTTTTTTTTTTTTGCGGTACGAGGGCCTCTCACTGTTGAGGCCTCTCCCGTTGCGGAGCACAGGCTCCGGACGTGCAGGTTCAGCGGCCATGGCTCACGGGCCCAGCCGCTCCACGGCATGTGGGATCTTCCCGGACCGGGGCACGAACCCGTGTCCCCTGCATCGGCAGGCGGACTTTCAACCACTGCGCCACCAGGGAAGCCCCTATAATAATGTTTTGATAGTTGTTGAAAAGTAAGAGAAAAATATCTAAAAGGATATGAATAAGTCTAAATGCCAAAAGAATGAACCAAAGAGAGAAGAGATGATCAACAGAAAAGCCATCTGTGAGACGAGGAGAGGGGATCCAGACCACAGCAAAAGGCTCATCTCTTCACCGGCACAACAGGGAAACAGCCCAAAAAAAAAAAAAAAAAGAAAAAGCCCAAATGTCCATCAACTAACGAATGGATTAAACAAAATATTGTATATCCATACAATGGAATATTTGGCAATAAAAAGAAATGAAGTACTGATAACACAGATGAACCTTGAAAATGTTAAGTGAAAGAAATCAGTCACAAAAGACCAATGTTATAAGCAAATCTAGAGAGAGAAAGCAGATTAGCAGTTGCCTGGGTTTGGGAGGACTCAGGGGAAACGGAAAGTTCCTGCTAATGGGTACAGGGTTTCTCAAGACTCAAGTGAACTTTAACCTCTCTTGTAATGCCTCTTCTGATGGCTCCAGTCTTTGGCAATCCTGCCTCTGCCTCTTTGGCAACTTGTTATGGAGCATCCTCCATAGGTCTTCACCTGGAATTGGAATTACTTATGCCTTGCTCTCCACTAGGGGGAGCTCTGTGAAGGTGGGGATACTGCCTTTTGATCTATGTACTCCCAGTGTCCATAACCCTGCCCGACAAGGCAGCACTCAATAAATGTCTATCTAATGAATGAAACAGCTTTTGTCAGTAACCTTCCATCTGCATATGGCAGAGGCAGGACTAAAACCCACAACTCCTTACTCCTCCTGTTATGCTCATTCCTAGGAGCCAGGGATAAAAGAGATTAACATAAAACTCGATGTTCAGAACATCTAACTACAAGAGGGTGAGAAGTTTGTAGCTTTCCAGGAAGAGATGATGCTAGAGAGATGGGGATGGGTTACCGAGGGCACTGAATGCCTAGCTGAGGCAGACATATATGACTAGCTCAAGGCCACACAGCTGGTAAGTGGAGGGGCTGCGACTTGAAGCCAGGCAATCTGGCTCCAGTTCGAGGTCTTGACCACTTGGCAATACTGCCTATTAACAGTAGACACTATAGGTCCCTGCGCTGAACAGCGATATAAATGACGTTCGCTAAACAGGCAAAATCACGCTGGCGACATAAATCGGTCTCTCTAACCCCCTTCTACTCTAAATCTCAATCCTGGACTGGCGTTTGTGATAAAGAGGTTTGGCGGCGTTTGTGATGATATCCACAGCGCCAAAGCTGGAGCGAGAAGCAGACACCCACGCGGACTGCAGCAAAATTAAATATAACAATGTGTTAAAACGCCTCGCACGAAGCCTGGCACGTAGCGATCGCTATTAGGTCTGATCCGGGGCAGCTCCGGAGGGACAGACTCAGGATGGAGGCAGGGCAGGGGGCGGGTGGCGCCCCATTCGGCCAGGCAGGGGCCGGAGCACGCGCAGTGGCCCCACGAGGCACCAGCGTCCCCGCCCCCGTGTCTCCCTGCCCGACACCCTCCCACTTCCTGAGAGAAGCCAACACCGCGGGGTCCTCCCCTGAGCCCGCGCCGTCCCCGCCCTCACCTGCCGGTCCCATGTACTTGACCACCCCCTGGGTCTTGAACACCTCCCGGGCGGCCAGCAGCGCGTCCTCCCGGTGCGCCGTGTAGAAGTCGCCCCGGTCGAAGAGGCGCACCGTGGTGGTCGGCTTCTCCGGCATGCCCTGAAAGAAGCGCACGAAGCCGACCTCGGCCGCGCTCTCCAGCTGCAGCGTCTCTTTCGGCTGCACCGCCATTTCGAAACCTCTCCGCCGCCTGCCTGATGGAACTGAGCGACCCCGCACCCACTAAGCTGTTTCCCGCCTCCCCTCCCTCGCCCCCCGTGAGGCGTCCGGCCTCTGAGGAGACACCCAATCAGCATCCAGCGCTGCGTTTCGGTGGGTGGGAGTGCGCCGTGACAGCCAATCATAATCGGACGCGGCCGAGCTTCCCGCGCACGCTGGTGACTCTGTCTATTGCGCATGCTTGAGCCTAGGTCGCAGGCCGCCGCGGCAGACACCCGTCCTTGAAAGGATACAGTTATCCGGGTTTTCTCGGCTGCACTGGTGTGGGTTCCAGGTGTATGGTTAGCTAGTTTAGGAGACCAGGTGGAAAGTTCCGGCAGGTTTTGAGTTTGTTATGTACCCGGAAGCAAGAGAGTGAAATCAGAAAGAAACTTGAAAACAAGGAAAAACTAGCCTTCCTCCTATTTTTTTAACCTGTGCCCCCTCTCTCTCCAACTGCCTCAGTTTTCGCTTTTAAGCAAATTGCCTGCATCAAGCTTACACGTTTCTTCTCCACAGCCTCCGTCCTGGCCAAATTCTCGTATTGTCCACTCCTTGATTGATTCATACATTCAAAAACAGAAGGCCTGCTATGCGCCAGACTTCTAGGATCTGAGGATCACTAGTAAAGAAGAGAAAAACCACTGCCTTTGTTGAACTTACATTCTAATGAATGGATTCAGATATATCCTAAGTAAACTTATAGTAAGTAAACTGCTAGAAGATAAGTGTTTAGGTAAAAAAGATGGGGGGGGTGATTTTTTTTTTTTAATGTTGAGCAAAGACTTGAAGGAGGTCAGGATACGTCCTGCACAGTTACGTGCCTTACAAAAGGTATTGCACTCTCCTGTTTGCTCACCCTTCCCCCATAAAAGCAGCCCCAAACCCTGATTCAGCAGCAGAATTACCCCGGGGGCTTTTCAAAGGTGTTCCTGGGCCCCACCCACACATAATGGGTTGGAATTTCTGAAGGTGGGATCTTGGGATCTGTAAGAAAGCTCCCTGGACATTCCGGACAATCAGCTCAGTTTAGAAACCACTTAATTCAAATAGTTTCGGAAGCAGAAAGTTTGAACCATCTGACTGCTGACTACATCTCCCACTTCCTGTAGTGCTCCCTCCTCTCACCCCAGCTCTGTGATCTGGAGCAATAAACTTCCCCTTACCTTTCAATACCTGTGGCTCTAACACAAACTTGTCCCTGTGCTCTGGAATGGGCTTGCCCTGCCCTTTGTGTAGCAAACTACTGGTCACCCTTCAGTCCTCAGGCCTGAAGTATGCCCAGTTCCCCCAGGTGTAATTAGTTGAATTATCTCCTGGAGTATGATTTTGTTGATATCTCTATTATATTTGCTGCATTGTTTTAGAAATATATGTTCAGGGACTTCCCTGGTGGCGCAGTGGTTAAGAATCTGCCTGCCAATGCAGGGGACACGGGTTCGAGTCCTGGTCTGGGAAAATCCTACATGCCGCGGAGCAACTAGGCCCGCGCACCACAGCTACTGAGCCTGCGCGTCTGGAGCCTGTGCTCCGCAACAAGAGGAGGCCGCGACAGTGAGAGGCCTGCGCACCGCGATGAAGAGTGGCCCCCGCTCACCACAACTAGAGAAAGCCCTCGCACAGAAACGCAGCCAAAAATAAATAAATAAATTCATTTAATATATATATATATATATATATCTTTTCTTTAAAGCCATGTGCACATATTAAATGTTTATGATAATTTCGAAAGTTATGTCACATAGTTGTCTTATAGAAATTTTTTATATTTTCTAGTCCTACAGAGGAAACTATGAATTTCTAAAAATAACAGAAAAGAGGGATTTTGCAAAAATATAACGGGAAGACATGGTACAATATTATTGATAGGGTGCAATAAAATCATTACCACCAAATGGGTTTTAATTTTCTCATATTTTCCAAATTCATAATGACTGTTACCTATTTATAATCAGAGTAAGTAAGTATTTGGCAAAAAGGCACATGTACCTAACAAAGAGACTCTTCAAAGAAGTAATAATTAAGATTTTTAAACAACCACAAATAGAAGTGTTTAGTAAATTTTAAAGTGTTTAACTTAATCGTTTTTTCTGTAACATCTTTATTGGAGTATAATTGCTTTACAACGGTGTGCTAGTTTCTGTTTTATAACAAAGTGAATCAGCTATACATATACATATATTCCCATATCTCCTCCCTCTTGCATCTTAACTTAATCTTAAAAATAAATTATTGCTAGCTCAGGGACTTCCTTGGTGGTGCAGTGGTTAAGAATCCACCTGCCAATGCAGGGGACACGGGTTCAAGCCCTGGTCTGGGAAGATCCCACAAGCCGCGGAGCAACTAAGTCCGTGTGCCACAACTACTGAGTCCGAGTGCCACAACTACTGAGCCTGCACTCTAGAGCCTGCGAGCCACAACTACTGACCCCACGTGCCACAACTACTGAAGCCCACGCACCTAGATTCTATGCTTGGCAACAAGAGAAGCCACCGCAATGAGAAGCCCATGCACCACAACAAAGAGCAGCCCCTGCTCGCCGCAACTATAGTAAGCCCGGGCGCAGCAACGAAGACCCAATGCAGCCAAAAATAAAATAAATTTATAAAAATAAATAAATTATTGTTAGCTCAGTTTTCTATGATAATATGCCCATGAGAAATTCATATTCAACACTAATTTTGCCACCACTCTCTAGTTTCTAAAATTTTTGTAATTTGGTTGTATTATTCCATTATTAAAAAATGACAATAAGTAAAGTGCTGTCAACAATGTCAGAAGCTGCAGTTGCAGAGAAAGGACGGCTAAAAATGGCCCCTGTAGCTGAGTATTAAGACATCTTTTTCTTTTTTAAACAGCTTTATGGAGATATAATTTACATACTGCATAATTCATCCATTTAAAGTATATAACTCAATGATTTTTGGTATATTAACAGGGTTGTATAACCATCACAACAATCTAATTTTAGAACATTTTATCACTCCAAAAAGAAACTCCATACAAATTAGCAGTCACTCCCTATTTCCTACTCCCCCTATTTCCTGGCAACCACAGATCAACTTTCTGTCTCTATAAATTTGCCTTTTCTGGGCATTTCATATAAATGGAATCATACAATATAGGGTGTTTAGTGACTGGATTCTTTCACTAAGCGTAATGTTTTTAAATTTCATTCATGTCATAATATGTGTCAATACTTCACTCCTTTTTATTACCAAATAATGTATTATTGAATGGCTATATCACATTTTATCTATTCATTCATCAGTTGGTGGACATTTGGATTGTTTCCACTTTTGGCCATCAGGAACAATGCTGCTATGAACGTTCATTTACAAGTTCTTATATGGACAAATGTTTTTATTTCTCTTCGATATATACCTAGAAGTGGGACTACTGTATCATACTTTTAATATATGTTTAGCTGTAGTCCTCATGTTAAACTATAACCCATATGTTTAACATGCTATGTTTAACATTTTGAGGAATTGTAAAACTTTTCCAAAATGCCTGCAACATTTTACATTCTCTTTAGCAATGTATAAGTGTTCCAGCTTTTCCACATCCTCACCCACACTTGTTGCTGTCTGTCTTTTTTTTTTTTTTTTTTTTTGCGGTACGAGGGCCTCTCACTGTTGTGGCCTCTCCCGTTGCGGAGCACAGACTCCGGACGCGCAGGCTCAGCGGCCATGGCTCACGGGCCCAGCCGCTCCGCGGCATGTGGGATCTTCCCGGACCGGAGCACGAACCCGTGTCCCCTGCATCGGCAGGCGGACTCTCAACCACTGCGCCACCAGGGAAGCCCCTGTCTGTCTTTTTGATTCTAGCCATCTTAGTGGGTATGAATGGTATCTTATTGTGGTTTTGATTTTCATTTCCCTGATGACTAATGATATTGAGTATCTTTTCATGTGCTCTGTATGTTCTTCCGAGAAAATATTTGCAAATTATATATCTGACAAAAGACTCGTATTAAGAATATATAAAGACATCTTACATCTCAATAATAGAAAGATAAATAACCCAATTTAAAAGTGGGCAAATGATCTGAAGAAGTCATTGGTTTTTGAGAAAGCTCTTTGGTTGGTTGATGTGGGCAACAGAAGCTCTATGGATTGAAATTTTCATTCTGAAAACAAAATGTGTTAGTTCTATTTAAGAGGTTTGTTAAGAAAGGAAAAGAGATAGAAATGGCAGCTTGTTAGGGAAGCAAGGTCAGTGGGAATTTTTAGAGGGGTTGGGGGGCCATGTTTTAGGATGATGGGAAATAACTGAAATTATGTTGTATCTACAGAAACCATTGTGTTTATTGAGGAGGGAGGGAAAACTTTTTCTCTACTCTCTTAAGTTCAGTTACTGGTAGTATGTGAATTAAACTAATAAAAGACAGATTAATGGGGGGAAAGGCACAATTTTTATTAATATATACATGCACAGGAGTTCACAGAAAAGTAAATATCAAAGAATGGGTTAGACTCAGGGTCTCATATATCCTCTTAACAAAGGAAAGAGGCTTTGGGCTTCCAGAGATGACAATTGTGGGGAAGTAACCAGGAAATATATGGGAGAACTAATGGAAGATAAGGGCTGTTGTAGTAAGGTCTAGTTATGCAAACTCATCTCAGTGTCAACTCTCTCTCTTTGGTGATGGGTCAGGGGAAACACCTTCACAAAGGGAATTTATGCCCTGATTTTAGGCAGATAAGGGGAGGGCAGAGAACTCTTTCTGTGTCTGTTGATTCTCAATTGCCTTTAGCTCAAAAAAATCCTTATGCCAAAGTGGCATATTTGGGGGTAGCATATCCTGATCCCCTTCATGTTGAAAGAAGTAGAAAGAGCTGAGACTAAAGTGTTAAGAAAGGCTTCATGAAAGGGAATCTTAAGCTGGGCCTTGACTAAGTAGAGGATATTCCAGATGTAAGAAAGAACATAAGAATATAACCTTTCACACACCATTGTAAAGCAATTATACTCCAATAAAGATGTTAAAAAATATATAAACTTTAAAAATTGTGAATCACTATGTTGTACACCTGAAACTTATATAACATTGTACATCAACCATACCTCAATTTAAAAAAAAAGAAAAAAGGGCTTCCCTGGTGGCACAGTGGTTGAGAGTCCGCCTGCCGATGCAGGGGACACGGGTTCGTGCCCCGGTCCGGGAAGATCCCACATGCTGCGGAGCGGCTGGGCCCATGAGCCATGGCCGCTGGGCCTGCGCGTCCGGAGCCTGTGCTCCGCAATGGGAGAGGCCACAACAGTGAGAGGCCCGCGTACTGCAAAAAAAAAAAAAAAAAAAAGAAAGAACATAAGCAAAGGCATGGTCAAGCCCAAGCAAAGTATAAAAGGACTGGGGAACAGGAAAATTTGAGGAATGGGAAGGAAAATCTTGAATGCAGCAAAGTTGGATATATTGAAGTATAATGGGAAATAAGGTAGATTGTGACCATTTTCGTTGTTCTGGGAATAATACACAGGAAGGATTGAGAGCGAAGAAGAAGGAAGCCAGAAATTACATCTAGGCAAGTGGTAAAGTTTTGGAGCAGGGTATTGGCACTGGAGACAAAGGAGGAACCAAGAGAGGCCAGGCAGAGTGACCATAGCTGGAGGGCTGGGATCCCACTCACAGAACACTCCTGCGGCTGCCATTGGTCTCACCCCATCGCTGCCCTTGAGAGTTTTCTCAACTGTTCTTTGTTTTCATCACAAGATTCCAAGTCCTAGGTGGAGGTGCCTGTACCCTGATGCTCAGAGCAGAGGGAGGATAACCACCCTTAAATTTCTGCAGAGGGAGTTGGAGAACTGGCTGCCAATACCACACACAGGAGGACTCTCCCCAAATGGAAGAGGAGACGGGAAGCTGGGCAGCCAAAAGGGGAAACAGCACCCAGTGCAGGGCCAGACTGGCAGGGGGAAGGGGCAGAAAAGTGCTATGATCAACTTAGGCAAATAATTCTGGGAGCAACGTGGGATTTGGTTTAGAAAAGGAATAGATTGGTGGTGAAGAGATCAGTGAAAATGTGTAAGAGAGGCAAATTAGAGGCAGATTTATTACTGAGGGAGAATCTCAGGGCCTGATGACTAAAAGAATGGAGAAGTTAAGAGAGAAAAAAGAACTTGGGACTTGGTACCTGGTGACAATGCCATTAACTGACTCTGAGAATATAAGAGTTCACTAGGTTTTTGGAGGAAGATGATGAAGTCATTAAAGGCTAGTTAAGTGAAACGTAGTTTAGTGTAGAACTCAGGGTGAATTACATGAATGGAGATTGGGGCTTCCCTGGTGGCGCAGTGGTTGAGAATCTGCCTGCCAATGCAGGGGACACGGGTTCGAGCCCTGGTCTGGGAAGATCCCACATGCCGCAGAGCAACTAGGCCTGTGAGCCACAACTACTGAGACTGCACGTCTGGAGCTTGTGCTCCGCAACAGGAGAGGCCGCGACAGTGAGAGGCCCGCGCACCGCGATGAAGAGTGGCCCCCGCTCTCTGCAACTAGAGAAAGCCCTCGCACGGAAACGAAGACCCAACACAGCCAAAAATAAATTAATTAATTTTTTTAAAAAAAGAATGGAGATGGTATTTCTGTTATCATCAGGACTTGGATGGTAACTAAAGCAAGGGAATGATGAAATCCTCCCGGAAGAAAAAGAGAGGAAAAAATAGAAGAAAGGATAAATCCTGGGAACATCAGTATTTCAGAGTCAGCAGAAGAGAAAACAAAACAGAGGAGGGTGATGCCAGTGAAGCCAAAGAAGGCAACATACTGGGGTAGGATATGGGGCACTCATTGTGGTGACAAGCTGTGGAGAGATCAAATGATTCACTACCGGGGAAACTGTCAATGAGCTGGTCAGTGTTGACTTTTGGCAGGAGTAGCTTCAGAAGAGGTAGAACAGAAACTAGAGGGCACTGGGTTGAAGAGTTACTGATTTATTACCTCTTAGCTCCAAATTCACCCTTTGTGCATGCTCTGAAGCTTTGTCGGTAGAGGGCGCTGGAGAGACACTGCAAGAAGAAAGGGTGTTGTTTCCCCTGTGGCACCTGCTGCTTCCCCAGTGCCCAGCTCCTGCAGCACCCAGGGCTTCTACAGCCCTGGACAGCAGATGGCAGCTTCCCGGAGCACCAACTGCTACACCCCAGCTATAAAAGGCAGCTTTATACAGTGCCGTAGGTGTCGGGCAGGACACCTCCCTATGAGGAGCTATCCCTCAGCACCCTAGAGCAGGCGTCAGCAAACTTTTTCTGTAAAGGACCAGAGTAATAGTTAGGCTTTGCATTCCACTGGCCCCGTCTGTTACAATTACTCAACTGCCCTTGTAGTGCAAATCAGCCACACACAACACATAAACAAATGAGTGTAGCTGTGCTCCAATAAAACTTTATGGACACAGATTTTTATTCCATGTAATTTTCACATATCATGAAATGTTCTTTAAATTTTTTCAACCATTTAAAATGCAAAAACCATCCGTAACTCCCAGACTGTTTAAAAACAGGTGGTAGACCAGGCTGCAGGTTATAGTTTGATGACTCCTGCCCTTGAGAGCAAATTTTTCCAGTAAGTTCCACAAAAGATTTTCAAAGAGTTCTGCCAGTGCGGCACCACAGCAACTTCTCTGCTCTTTATCAAACCATAATGCCCTCTCCCACAAGGTCTGGATTCCGGCCCAGGGTGTGGGGCTTGGCAGAAGTAGAGGGTCTCTTCTCTGGGTGCTGTCTCAGCCCTGGGGTGGTGGCTGTTCCTTGTATCCGCTATTCTGTCTTTAAAGTTCTCATTACTTTCTACTACTAAATTGTGTTGCTGTGTTAACAAATTACCACAAATTTAGCATCTTAAGACAATAAACATTTATCACCTCACTTTCTGTAGGTCTGCAGTCCAAGCAAAGCTTGCCTGGGTCTTTTCCTCAGGGTCTCGAGACTGCAGTGAAAATGTCACCAGGGTTGCTCTCATCAGGAGCTGAGGTCCTCTTCTAAGCTCACTGGTTGTTGACAGAATTCACTTCCGTGGTTGAGGGACTGATGCCCTCAGCCACTAGTGTCGGCCTGCCATTTCCTGATAGGTGACTCTCTCCAAAACACGGCAGTTTGCTTTAAGGTTAACAGGAGAGCACGTCTATTTCTGCTTTTTGTCTCTTACTTTTAGGCAGTCTTTTGTAATCTCCCTTTTAATTGAGTCAAGTGATGAGGGATCGTAACTGCATCTACAAAATCCCTTCACCTTTGCCATATAACAATCTCAGGGGTGATAGCCTATCATATTCACAGATCTTGCCCACACTCTAAGGGAAGAAATTACATAGAGCATATACATCATGGGTAAGAAATCTTAGGGGCCATCCTAGGATTTGCCTACTACGGAAGGGATAAAAATCATATCCCTTGTTTAAAACATAATGTTAAAAAAGTTAAACATATGTTAAAAAACATATCCCAATGTTTAAATCTAGTTTTTATATTTTCTTTAATGTTCTTTTCATAGTGTTTTTAAAAATTTCCTAAGAAAAGCAAAACATTTCAGGACACTTTAACTTCATATAAAATGTTTGTACCGTAATTATTCAGTTGAAAAAAACGGTGCTTCTAATTCAACCAACCATGGAATTCATGGTTCACAACATTCTCCATCAATTCTGCCTCAAGGTATTAAGTGTCTGTCAAAATGTCATTTTGACTAAAATAGAATCTGAGATGCATGCAGAATAAAATTGTTTGGTTTTTCTGTGTAGATGTTACACACTACAGGGACTTCCCTGGTGCTCCAGTGGGTAAGACTCCGTGCTCCCAATGCAGGGGGCCCAGGTTCAACCCCTGGTGGGGGAACTAGATCCTGCATGCCGCTAAGAAGTCCACATGCCACAGCTAAAGAGCCTGCGTGCCGCAACGAAGACCTGGCGCAGCCAAAATAGATAAATATTTTTTTTAAAAAATGTTATTAAAGAAGTTACACACTACAGGTTATAAATTTTATATTGAATATACATGATTATAAGGACTCACGCAAATTCTAATTTGTAGCTAGCATTCAGAGCATTTCTTAACCTATTATCTTATTTGTATACTATGAAATTTGATTCAATATGATTGAAATGAAGATAGGAAAGTCATTTTTTAAATCTTTTATTTCATAGTTCATAAAAAACATTTATATGTACAAGACTCAAAGTAGACAGAAAGGCAGCTATTTTAATCACAAACAGACGAGACAGAAGTCACTCAGACTCTACTGTGGAAGCGTATTTAATGCATACCCTTCAATGTTAGGCATAAATAATTCAAACTATGCAGTTCAAATTCTGGGTTTTATATCAGATCTGCATATATATGATACTTGTGGTCAAACTTTAAGATAAGTAAAGTCAATTTCAAACTGCTTATATTTTGAGTACAGGTTTAACTGTTACAAATATATGATGTTAACTAACACAATAGTGGTCTTCAAAGATCTTCTCTTTGCCCCATGTTCATACGTTTGTAATCTGAGTCTGTTTGCTAATTTCCCTTCTTATAGTTACTCTTCAAATTAGTGTTATGCATTGAGTTCCCTATGCATTTCACCCATCTCCTTTATCTGAAATAGAGGGAAAAAGAAAAAATTAAAATAATTTTGGACCCAGTCTTTTGTTTATTCTGAAAATAGCTTAAAAAACAAAAAGGAACGCAAGAAAATTCTCTTCCACATTTATGACTTATTTAAATTTTTTTAAAAAAGGTATATTACAAGGAAACACACATTAAGTACATGATCCAAATTGCTTTTTAGAGTTAAGATGGCCAAAGTGACAGAGGGAAGTAGCAGGTAAGCTAAATCTTTAAGAATGGGTAATATTTTTGTTAAATGTATACCATTTTTAAATATAGGAAGAACCAATTCATTTTCTATTTTGAATCTTTTACTTTATGGGTGAGGAAATTGAAGTTTAGAATTAAATGATTTGTCTGAGATCACACAATTAATTATAGGCAGAACCGAGACAAGATGACAACTACTACAGATGGCAAACATCTTGCTGTGCGGCAAGCATGGGATCGGCACTTTACACAGACTACTTTATTAAATCCTTACAGTGGGTCTGTACTATTATCCCCGTTTTACAGATAAAGGAAACACGGAGGCTTAAGGGAAGTTAAATAACTTGCCTAGCCAATAAGTGGTCAGAATTCAACATAATCTGGTCTGCTATGGAACTCGTGCAAGAACATTTAGCATTGTGAGACTCTCCCTAAGACCCTAAGGACTATACTATAAAGGGACTCAAGTGTAATTGAAACCTGTCAGTGTCTGGAAGGTATAGGGATTATTAGGAATAAGAGATTAAAACAAGGGCCTTTTAATTAAATAATCCACTTACCTCAGCTTTCTCATATTTTGCCATTCTTTTCTTTCTGGAAACAACCTATATGGAAGAAAAATGATTACTATTTGAGGACTGCTACCCAAACAAAAAGTTAGTCTAAATTGACACATATGCTTTTAATGAACACAATTCTGATATGAACCAATTTAATTTTAAAATCTATCCGTAGACATTGTTTCTCAAATGCACTGAGAAAACAATGAATAATCTTTGGTGAAATGTATGATTCTTCCACATCCTAACACAAATGTATGAACACGTGCATGTAAGTTTTAGGGGGTCTCAAAAAACAAATGGGATCATGCAGAGTATCATTTCCCTCTTTGCACAGCCTGTATCCACATCACAGGAATCCTTCCAGATCAAAAGCTATAGATTGAACTCCTCCTTTTTTTTTTTTGAACTCCTTCTTTTTAATAGCCACTTTATTCCGTGGCATGGATACCCCACAGTTTACTCATCCATCCTCCTCTGTATGTACACTCAGGTTGTTTCCAGATTCACCTTACTAGCAACGCTGGAATACATGACCTTGACCATGCTTCCTTATGTACTTGTGCTTTCATTTCTGTAGGACAATTAGATTTCTATGATGAACCTTTCATGTGTTTATCTGCCATCTGGAATTCCTTTTCTGTAAATTGTCTATTCACACCTGTTACCACTCTTTCTTTAGTTTCCTCATCATTTTCTAAGAACCCTTTATATATTATGCATAATAATCTTTTGTTTTATGCATAGTGAATATTTTCCCCGAGCCTATCATTGACATTTTTTTCACTTTACAGTATCTCTGCCATACAAAATATTTAATTTCAATGAAGTCAAATATATACTTCTTCCTTCATGGATTCCAGATTTCCCACCTTACTTGGTTTCTTTTATCACAAGGTTGTACAACATCTCCTAAATTAATTTTGAGACTTACTTTATTCTTTAACATTTTGAACTATAACCCGTCTAGAATTTGTGTTTGAACATGGGTATACTGCCCAACTCCTTTCACGCTGCTGTGCTCCAAAACGTGCTATTCACACACAGCTGAGCAATACGGCCAGCCCTGGTGGGGTGAAACAGGAATCCAACTTTTGTTTTCTTCCAGATGGATAGCCAAGTGTGATAATGCTGCTGAACTGAAAATATAACTTCTCATATACCATCAAATCTATTTCTGAATTTGTTGCATTGGTAAAATTTCCTGATGCTGAAGTACCCTTACGTAGCTAGAACGAATGCTGCTTTTTCAGGTGATACAGTCTTCTTCTGAAGCACTGCTAAGTTCAGTTTACATTAAATCTTTTATTTTGAACTGCTGCTTCACACTTATCCCTTTTAATTCTTTTTTATGCTAACATTAATTTGTGTTCTGTAGTTTCATCTCACTGAATGGTTTGGGAATTCAGGTTACTTTGCACTAACCCTGGCAACAGTGTTGAACTGCACTCCTGTGTGCAGTGAGGACAACTGAAGGACGTTTGCTATTTGACAGCAATGTAACCAACCTGTGAGGTGCTCAGCTACAAGCTTTTCTCAGATCAGTATCCTTTCTTGCTTCATAAGGTTGACTATTTTATAAAAAGGGACCGGAAATGCAATAGATTCATTCAGCATAAAGGATTACAGAAAATGAAGACTTGGTTTCATTAACTTGTTTTGGCACACGGTTGTGGCTTTTTCATATTATCACCTTTTCTTCAAAGAAGAGACCCTGAAATGAAATTTTACTTGTCCTATGCTCACCAGCACAGCAATTCCAGCAGTAATTGCTACTGCCACAACCACAATGACAGCAATTATACCAGCTTGTAGACCCTGCATTGAAAATTCAGGTGGTTTTTCATCAACATAGTAAATTGAAGTTCGACTAGGATCCAGATCCAGTAGTTCCCCATTTACTCTCAGGTCCATCCTGTTGGACTGGAACAAGGATTCATCTTTAACCTACATTGAGAAGGAGAAAAGCAATTTAAAATAGTAAAGAAAACCTACCATGGCCACATAGAATTACGTGCCAATTATGTACCAAAAGAACTGCTGCCGAGAATCTTTACGGTTTTGGTGATAACAATCTCGTCCATTGAAACATAAGAAAGAAAAAAACAAAAAATACCCAGCACTTTAATGACAGGAAAATTTCAAACATATACAAAAGTAGAAAGAATAGAATAATGAGATCCCATGTACCTGTTAACTCAGATTCAATAACATAAACACATGGCCAACCTTATTTTATCTACTCTTCCTTCTATCCCCACCCCCCCAGCCTCTCCCAGCCTGGTTTTTTGTTTTCTTTGTTTGTTTTGTGGGGTTTTATTTTGTTTTGTTTTGCTGCATCGCTTGGCTTCTGGGATCTTAGTTCCCTGACCAGGGATCGAACTCAAGCCCTTGGCAGTGAAATCACGGAGTCCTAACCACTGGACTGCCAGGGAATTCCTTGGTCTTGTTATTTTGAAGTGAATCCCAGATTTCATCAGGAAATAATTCACTTAAGGGACTTCCCTGGTGGTCCAGTGGTTAACACTCCATGCTTCCATTTCAGGGGGCACGGGTTTGATCCCTGGTCAGGGAACTAAGATCTCCCATGCTGTACAGCACAGCCAAAAAAACTTTTTAAAAAAGAACAAAGCCTCAGTGCCCCTGTGGTTACTATCAAGTGGTCTAACATACACGTAACTGAAATTCCAGGAGATGGGCTCAGGAGAAAAAAAAGAAGAAAATAGCTCACTTCAGTATATTAAAGTTTAAACAAACATTTTAATCACACCAGTTACACAGCATTTTTTTTTTTTTTTTTGCGGTACGCGGGCCTCTCATTGTTGTGGCCTCTCCCGCCGAGGAGCACAGGCTCCGGGCGCACAGGCTCCGCGGCCATGGCTCAAGGGCCCAGCTGCTCCATGGCATGTGGGATCCTCCCGGACCGGGGCGTGAACCTGTGTCCCCCGCATCAGCAGGAGGACTCTGTGCCACCAGGGAAGCCCCACACAGCATTTTTTACATAGTCTCTTGTTAATGGAAATTATAGTAGGGGAAGGCTACACTCACAAACTAAATAACTGCCAAGGAGGTAGTAAGAATCATAGGAGAGAAGATATTCTAGGCAGAACAATGTGATAAAAAGGTATAAATATACAAGCAAGTAAGAAAGGGGTATAAGAAAGGTGAGTGTGAACAAGGAGGACAAAATTAATTGCAGCATAAGAACCAGTTGGAGAACAGTTATTCATACAGTTGATCTAAAAGTAGATAAACAGGTGAAAGATCTTGAATCCACTGAGGCATGATAGACAACATTACATTTCTAAACACAGGAATAAAATGAGGAAGATTATACTCACATCTTTTTCAAAATAATAAGCCACATCAGCTATGTCCACATCGTTCTGAGTTTTCTGAGAAGAATTTTGTACCAGATCAATAACGATAACATCATTCTCATACTGGGGGAAAAATTGAAAAATACAAATTAATATTACTATAACCAAAACTGTATGAAAATATCATTGTTCAATAATCAGAATATTCAGTGTTTGATTTTCTGTAATCTGCATGTGTCAGTGTTTCTTGCCATTAGTGGATAATCGGGTTTATCACTAATAATTTCAAAATCTTTGGGAGGTTTTAAAAATCTATCCAAAGGAATTAAAATAGCAATGCAACCAAAGATAGTTATAATTTTCTTTTCAAAAGAGAATTTTCAAAAGATTTTAAACAAGATATTAAAGTACCTTATTTGGTTAGAACTACTTTAATGCTAAAATGCTAAAGAAATGCAATCCAAAATGCCGTGGCATTTACCATGTTCTGTTTTTAGGAAGGAAAAAAGTCTGTCCCTACCAAAAAGTCTTTTAAAAAATGACAGCAATTTTCTGCCTTGAAAGAGTTCCATCACACTATTCAAGCATTTTTCAACCAAAGTTGAGTTAAGGAAGGGCTAACTGGTTAAAGACTAGCTCCTGAAACCAGAGAAAACAGGACTACGTAGCATCCTAAATATTGCCAAAAACAACCACAGAGAGAGGTTTTCCAAGGTGTGAAGACTGGCATGTGTTAGGAATAGTAAGAGATACTACATTTTCTTTAAGGGTAAACTGAGGTTTTCAAAGACTACGGAAGGAAAACAATAACAGGGGATTTGCAGGATTAGGTGCCCAGGGCTTAAACTGTTATTCAAATGCAGTTTAACCACTATCAAAAATCATACCCAAACCAAGCTGTCTGACCAATTTTCTGTTAAAGCTCACTTGCTAAAAAAAAAAAAAAATCTTACCAGAATATTTGTGATATATTTTGGATCCAGTTGATAACGACTTGTGATTACCTCCTTGAGTGCACTGTAAATAAAAAATTTTATGCCATTTTGCAACTATCATCATAATAATTGATACAAAAACTGTTGAGTTCTAGTTTGACTAGAAACAGGATATTTACACAGTATCCAAGTATCTACCCACAGGTTATACTTATTAATTACAAAAAGGAAAGTGGTAACTCCATAGCAGAGAAACCTGGTGGACACCACCCTGACCAGTTAACATTACTAGTAAAGGGACAAGCTGATGTTGTATGCCTCCCAATGTGAAGTACTGAGACGGACACAAGATCACTTTAAGTAGCTTTCCTGTCAAAAATGAATTACCTGTATTTAATTATGAGGAAACATGAGACAAATCCAAAACTGAGGGACATTCTATAAAACAATTTGCCCATACTCTTCAAAAATATCAATGTGATGGTTTATAATTCAAATATTAATTAAAAATTTAAATTTTATTGGAAAAACAAGACAAAGAAATGCCAAAGCAATGTTCCACATTTAAAGAGACTGAACAGTCATAACAACTAAATGCATGATCTTAGACTGGGTCCTGGGTCAGAGGGGAAAAAATTGCCACAAAGGACATCGGGAAAACTGGCACGATGTGGTTTAACATTAAATTTCCTGAATTTGATAACTGTATAGTGGTTATGTAAGAGAATGCCTTTTGTTCCTAGGAAAAGATACACTACAGTATTTAGGGGTCAAGGTGCATGACATCTAGAACTTGCTCTCAAATGGTTCTGGGGAAATAATATTTATACATGCTCAGATATAGAAAGTACACACACATATGCATACACATATAAAAAGAAAATGTGGCAAAATGTTTACTGGTAAATCTGAGCGAAGGGTACTACAGGATACAATTGTACTACAATATACAATTCTTGCACCTCTATTTTTTTAAAAAAGTTAAAAATATTATTTACAGTATTTTATTTTTCAGAAATATGAAAACGCATTGAGACTTGTTTTAGTTTATCTAATGGTGTAGGATGGAAGTTCTGAGTACCAACTGTGCAAACATAATGCATTTAATAGCACTTACGCCTGCAAACTTTGAACATCATAAGGTTTTTCTCTTGTCTTGTGTTTTAGTTCAATGATGATCCAGCTATAAAGTAAAAAGACAGTATTGATTGACCATAACAACTCAGCCTTTTATATTATTTTCTTAATATGCTAATACCCAAATTCCCAAGTGGAATTACAGGAGAATTAACAGAAAAAGGATCTATACAAAAGATATGCCCTTCATTTCTTCCTTGGCCCTCACACACATCATTCATAAAGAACTCAGGCTTTCTAACATGGACCCTCTGGCCTCTGGTCACCACACTCAAGATCACATATTACATATTCAAAACTAAATTTAATTAAATGAATCCAAAAAGCATGAAAACAAATAACATATAGGCAGCTAAGGCTTAGTTGGTCATGTTGGGTCACGTTCATGGGAAGAGACAAAAAGGCACTGAGAGAAACAGAAAAGTGGCCACAAGGCTCCAGAAGACAGAAGTGGAGAGAGTGTCTGCCTTGGTCTTTCTAGTCCTTTCCAATAAAATCTTTTTGGCTTGAGCTAGCTGCAGTGTGTTTCCATTCCTTTCCATTACCTAATCCCTGAAACAATCATACCTTGCTGTAAGACACAATAAATGAGCAAATATATACATAACTTAAATCATTCATATACATTTAACACTAATCGTACTTTAAAATACTGAAGAGTGTTAAGTAAAAATAAATTAAGGAAAATTATGTTTAGTATGCTACCATAAGAAAAAAATTTAAAAATAAGAAAAACTACATTGCTAGTAAATTCACAGAAGATCTCTGGAAGGTTATGGCATAAACTGATGACATCTGTTCTACGGAAGTAAACTGAGTAAATGGGGGACTGAGATGGGATGGGGGCTTGTCACTGTCCACTCTCTTCTATCTTTTGAATTCTAAATCACAAAATCACATTACATGTTCAAAACTAAATTTAATTAAACAAATCCAAAAAGCATGAAAACAAGTAATTTATAGGTAGCTCAACTCACAAGGTCCTCACTGGCTCGGAGCAGGATATTTCACTGTCCTTATCGGTTCTTCTGACCCCAGCAGTGTTCACACACCAGCACGTGGAGGTGCCATTGCACTGCTTGGCTTTAAAGAGCCCCTTGTCGTCACACTCGGGATCATAGAGCCCGTCATTATTCTGGATAGCGCCCTCTGGTTTCACTCTTCTCCCAGCCTTGGAGCCACTCATTTCTGCCTTCATCACCAAACATTTGGAAGCCACTGAAAACAAAGCATCACGTCAAAGTGAAAAATAACTGCTGTTGTATGCTTAAGGAAAAAATTTAATTTACTCCAAACTTCCAGGGCCAAAGATTACCGCAGACTTACAAGTTCCCAGGTTTACTTTCTAAATCATAAGAAACTTCAGAGATGAGATAATGTTGACAAAATAACATGATTCAGATTTAAGCCAATTAAACGCTTCCCGACTCAAGACAAATCAATTAAAGAAGTATAAGTCAAAATAAAACTTAAAGGTAATGATATTCTACTCACATTTTGTGCAAATGACGGAATGTTGTGTACCGATTGAAGTACACTGGCACTGACCATGTGCATTCACAGAGCAGTTTGTGGTCAGTTTGTAGTTTTCACACACACATCCTGCAGGGGAAAAAAATCCACTTTAAAAATGAGGATCCAGGGCTTCCCTGGTGGCGCAGTGGTTGAGAGTCCGCTTGTCGATGCAGGGGACGCGGGTTCGTGCCCCGGTCCGGGAAGATCCCACATGCCACGGAGCGGCTGGGCCTGTGAGCCATGGCCGATGAGTCTGCGCTCCGCAACGGAAGAGGCCACAACAGTGAGAGGCCCGCATACCGCAAAAAAAAAAAAAAGTGAGGATCCAACTGTCACCTCTGATGGTGGATCAGCTAAATTACGTTCTGACAATAATGCCCAAGTTACAGGAACATACAGCCTTAAAAAGTGGTCCCGAATGTGTCATTTTTCAGCTATAATTGGAGTGGCTGACATTATGCTAAATAGTTTGTACATATTATATAGACAGTCTAATTTGCATGCATTCCAATTTTTGTGTTTTAAACCAAGAATAAACTCTCCAAACACCAGATTCAGCTTTGCCTTCGTGATACTCCCAGACTCAGCTTCTTCCCTCCTCCTGTCCTGCTAGATAAACATTTGTCTGTCGGTCATGGAGTCTTTTCCCCAAAATCAACAACACACTAGTATACATAAAATAGATAACCAAGGGTCTTCCCTGGCGGTCCAGTGGTTAAGACTCCACACTTCCAGTACAGGGGCCGTGGGTTTGATCCCTGGTCAGGGAACTAAGATTCCACATGCCACGCGGCGTGGCCAAAAATTCTTTTAATTTAAAAAGTAAAATAAAATAAAATAGATAACACGGACCTGCTGTATAGCACAGGGAACTCCACTCAATATTCTATAATAACCTATATGGGAAAAGAATCTGAAAAAGCATGGATATATGTATAACTGAACCATTTTGCTGTACACCTGAAACACATTGTAAAATCAACTAGATCCCAATATATAATAAAAATTAACTTTAAAGAAGTACCAATTCTATGATCAGTGAATAACTCACATTACCTCCCTCTTCCCACCTTACTTTCTTAATAAGAGATGCTTCTTGAGACTTAATGGGAACATATTCAACCCTTGGACAATTTCGTATCTTAGAAAAATTATACTTTCAATTGAATTTGGAGGTACCTCCGGATGTGCGTTTCCTAACTAAATTAAATTCTAGAACCTGATTTTGAAAGTGCTATTAAGCAGCCCATCCTGGATACTGATGTCAATTTAATAGTTATATCTTCGACTATCTCAAAAGTTCATTTTAACTTCAAATGGCAAGCACATCTAATTTCTTCGTCTAGCTAAGAGAGTGCAATCTTTAAAAACAAAAACTAATTACAACAGACCAAAGAATTTATATATTGCTCCTTCATATCTCAAGTTGGCTTTAGTTTTTCCCTGTTTAAATTATAATCAATACGAACCACCTATATAATCTGTCCAGCACTAAACTCAGTATCGGGGTCATAAAAGGAGAACGTATAGAGCGGTCCTCGAGGAGTTAAAATCTTATGCAGCACTACGCTATACCTGCTCAGAGCACATATTTATGCCTAAACAATGTGAAATTTAAAAGAGACCAATCAGACTTTCTGAACATACTCCTACAGCAGCTATCATCACTTTAAAGCAATTTAAAATTAAGTATTTGGCCTCAGATTGAAGTTGAAAAAACGTGAGTTGATTAAACTGCATTATTTTGAAAGTGTAGTGAATTAGGCTGAGCCCTGCTGGTGAGACTACAAAAGCCTTTCCACAAAACTGTGGCTAACTGACACTTCACTGCTAGCCACGACCTTACAAATAAATCAAGAGATGGCAGCCAAGATGTTTATTCCAGAGTAAGAAAAACTGGAATCAAACTACATGTCCAACATTAGGATAATGGTGCGACCTTCCAGGCTATAGATTGTTTTGTACCATTTAAATCATGCTTTTCAAGACTAAAGGAAATGGAAAACTCTGGATATTATGTAGGGGGAAAAAATCAAGACATAAAACAATGTGTTTAGGTTTAGGGTAATGTTTAGAGCAATGTCTAAAAGAAAAAAATACCCAATTATTATTTTTTTTTATTTTTTTATTTTTTGGTGGTACGCGGGCCTCTCACTGTTCTGGCCTCTCCCTTTGCAGAGCACAGGCTCTGGATGCGCAGGCTCAGCGGCCATGGCTCACGGGCCCAGCCACTCCGCGGCATGTGGGAATCTTCGCAGACCGGGACACGAACCCGTGTCCCCTGCATCGGCAGGCGGACTCTCAACCACTGCGCCACCAGGGAAGCCCCAATATGACTTTTTTTTACTCTTTACGATTATCGATATATCTGGGTTCCCTACAATAAACTTGGCATTATTTATATGATCCTTGAAGAGAAAACATCCACACACCTCGTAGTTAAGGCCCTCCTCCCCGCGCACAGGTGCGTAGCGGCCCAAGAGGCCTCACCGCAGCCGCTAGTCCCCGCCCGAGACCCACATCCGGGGCCCACCGCAGGTGCCCGGGGAGGGGCGGGGCCGCAGGTCGCAGTCGCAGAGTCCCCTTCCGGCCCGGGCAGGTTTCCACTTCGCCAAAACCCCAAGTGCGCAGGGGCCGAAGAAGGTGGGCGCGTCGAGGCGCGTCTGCTCCCCGCCTGCCCCTCCGCCCCTGCCCCGGTCCATATCCCGAGAGAGGCGCGCAGAGCGCCAGGCGAGGCTGCTCCCTCCGGGCCGCGCGAGTGGGCGCCTTCCCGCTGCCTCCCACCCGCACAGAGCCTAGGCAGCCCCGCGCCGTCCGTCTCCGGGCGGAGAAGCGCGGCCGCCCGCCCAGTACCCGCAGGTTACGTCTAGGGCGCCGAGGGCCGCCACCCCTTGGTCCTCCTAACCCCGCAACTCCGCTCCTCACCTTCCTGGGCCGCGGCCACCGCCGCCGTCGCAGCGGCGAGCAGGAGCCCGAACGCAAGGACGTGGGGGGGCGCCATGTTGCGCGCGCCGAGGACAAGAGCGCGAGGGGCTCGAGACGGGCCGGGGGCTCGCGGGAGGACGTGCGGACAGAGTAGGCCGCCGGGAGCCCGCTGGCCGGCGGGAAGGCGCGAGACCTGGGACGCGCGGGTCCGCGTCGGCAGGACGACAGCGAGGTGCCCCGGGGCCAGGAGCACGGTGCGAGCTGGCCGACGGGCTGCGCGCTTTGGACGCTCGGCGGGGCGGAGCAGACCTTCCAGACCTGGCGGCCCCGCCCCCGGCCCCTGCCCGCGGCTGCTCACCTCTGCCGGCCAGTTCTCGGCTATGAGTCACCGTCGGGAGGCGGGGGGAGGGAACAGACTCCCCTCCCCTCCCCCACTCGGAACAAGGCCTTTGGGATACCATCCCCTCCCCAGGTGCGCGCCGGGTTCGCCAGGTGCTTGCTCCTGCGGCCGGTGGGGGCGGGGAGGGTGGGAGCCTGGGTGGCCACGGAGAAAGTTTGAAAATACCGAGACTTCCTTTTTACCGGAGGGAGCACGACTCTGAAACCTCGAAGAAATTGGACCTGGAGGAAAGAGTGAGGGGGCCGGGAGGATGAAGGCGGAAGGTAAAATGGAATACAAAGAGAAGCGGAAGACCGTCCCACGCACAATAAAAAAAAAGACCTTCGAGCTTTACCTGTACGTTTAATTGTACTCCTTTGAAACTAGAAAGAAAGGAGAATCTCCCTAGCTCTCGGGATGACAAACTCATGTGATCTTTATAATTATTCTCAATAATTCTTTTCTTTTTTTTTATAAGCCTTTTTAGCGCTTGAAGGTGTTCCCATAGAGCGAAATGCTGGAAACTGAGATTACCAGGGTCGATTAATGTTAGAGAACAATGTTGATGAGTACTTCGAAAATAGAAGTAGAAACGAAGGACGATAATTTATTTCAGTGTAAATGAATTCAAATTACAACACGCTGTTGTTACACTCTTAAGTGTAGTGACTTGAAGCTTTTAATAATTATTAAAAGTATTAAGTGTTTTTAATAGTATTTTTGTTAGCTGTAATATTATTATGACCTGTTTTTAAAAGTCTTTTTTTTTTTTCAGTTTAAATCATCGGAGAAAGAGTTCAAAAGAGGAAAAGTGAACAGGCAATTTAAAGATTCAACTAAATTTGATTAATTTCTACAAATATATATCAAGTCATGGATTATGCTTTTATTGAGCAATAATTTAAGTGTGTTGTATCCGCCTATTGCCAGTTGATTAATGTAAATAATAACTTCGTTGCAGTAAATACCAGTATAATGTGAATTTTAGTTGGACGTTAAATAAGTTATTTAACTATTTGATTATTGACATATTAAGGAAATCCTATCAATATTTTAAATCTGTAAATCTGAGCTAGACCTAGTTCTGGAACTTGGTGACCTGTTCAAAAATTTCTTTAAATGAAAAGAATAGTACTATCAAGTCAGGAACAACTATCAACCAGATTTTTGTTATCTTCTGCATTTTGGATGTTTTCAAGAAGTTACACACTGCCAGCCCCCAAACTGCACACACTTTTCCCAAGAATAAAACTGGTTATTGTGGCTTTATTTGCAAAATGTTCCTTTGCCAGGTCTAAATCTGTTACCTACCTAATCAAGAAAAACTTCATCTTTTTATAACTTGACAGCTGTTTATTAAATGGTTCATTTCAGTAATGTGAATTGAAAAAACATGATTATTAAATAAATGACAAAACGCCACACTAATCTGACTCATAGTATCTGAGTATACATCCAAGATATTATTTATTTTTATAGCTCTTTAACACCTTCTCAATTTGTCACTGCTCAAAATTGCTCTCATTTTATGCTTTGTGAATCTTTTTTAGTTCCAGTGCCATATTTAAGAACATTTCGTAAAATCTTGGTAAGATTTCCTACCTAAGTATATTCTTTAAATTGTTCTTAAAATTTACAGGTGTTGCTTTTCAATTTTCACAGTAGTCAGTTTGATATATATTTGACTAAGAAAAAATATGACACTACTAAAAATTGTATTTAAACTTTTCTGACCAAACTCTTGCAGTCTGTCAGTTAAGAACCCAATTAAAAAACCAACATCAAAGCTAAAGAATGGATAGAAAAGGAGAGAAACTAGTTAAGAAAAGATATAATGGGTAGTGCAAAGTATTGCTAGGTTAGGGATTTTGGTTGTGACTTTCTCTTGAATGTTAAGAGATACTTCTAAATCAAAAAGATAACATGTTAAATATAAATAGTATTGGAGAAAAGTTAAGTATCATGTTCCTTAAAAAGAAACAATTAGGGGTACTATTTAAGAAAATTACTTATTTAATATTCTATAGTATAGTTTCTTCACATAGATTTTAGAGTATGTGTGTGTGTATATGTGTGTAATATGTAAAATTTAATGAAACCTTAAATGGGATGAATGTTATTCTTGCAGATGGCTAGAGGAGAGTGTAATGTGTAAACATTTGCTATAAAGGGCTACTAGTTCTTAAAATTTTAGTTATTTCATGAATAATACATTAGTAGAAAACAAAAGTACCTTATATAGAATGAAGAATGAAAGCTCTTTTTGACCACTATTCAGCAAACCCCTCTCTCCTAGATAGTCCTTGTTAACAGTTTGGTATTCATACTACTTGTTCATTACTTCTCACATATCCTAAAGAACCTGGTTACATAGGATGTACTCTCTGCAGAGTGGGAGATATTATTTAGTTTGGTTTAGGTTTATAAAAATAGTCTGTATATTCAGAGTCCACCTTAATACGTATGCATATGTGTGCATAATTTTTTATCAAGTGTCATTATGTTTGTCATTAAAGTAAACTTTGTCTCCAAAGCAAAATGCCTAACCCCTACCATGAAAAAACCCTTTTCATATCTTTCTACCCCTGAAATTATTTTATAAAATACAAAGCACCACATAATAAGCACTTAGTATACTATTTAGTACATTAATATCAATATGTACATGCTTATTAAGGGATATCTATTATAATTAAAATAATACAGTAAAGTTTTACTTTTATCAAAGAAATGCATGTACATAGTATAAAAGTCAAGTAGTACTATAAAGTTTAAAGTAAAAAATAAGAGCTTCCTTCCTGTCCTGGTTCTTGTTCCTCCAGAGGCAACCACTTTCTTAAGGTGTCTTTCATCCCCAGCATATGGTCTGTCTTGGTGAATGTTCCATGTGCACTTGAAAAGAATAACAATTTTGTGAGGTGGAGTGTTCAGGTTGGTTGATGGTATTTTTCAGGTCTTGTAAATTCCTTTTGATTTTGTGTCTACTTCTATCAGTTGTTGAGAGAAGAGATCCAGCCTTAGATTATACCATTAATGTGTTACTGTACTTGCTTTATCACATAGCTATCCATTTATCTACTCATCTGTCTTATTATTTTGATGCATTTCCAAGTCAACTGCAGGCTTCATTACACATTTTTCTCTAACTACTTCAGTACGTATATCATTATGTAGAGATCAGTGTTTGCTTAGAGGGTTTTTTGGTGTGGTGAAAGAATAAGGAGAAAAAAAATGTAAGTGTAACATTAAATGAGTTTGACAAATTCATGCACCTGTGATATGGACTCTTATCAAGATAGATATAACCATCATTTTCAGAAAGTTCTATTTTTCTCTTTCAAATCAATCCCTGCTCCTTTCAGATGCAATCCTGATTCTGATTTTTTCCACCATGAATTAGTTTGCCTAGTCTAGCACTTAAGGCCAGCTTCATGGGTATACAACCTGCACGGTCACATAGGATCCCATGCTTAGAAGGGCCCCATACTTGGTATAATGCTCTACTGTAACAATATTGAAATTCTTAACATTTTAATAAGGAACCCATATTTTCATTTTGTACTGGGCCCTGGAAATTATGTAGCCAAGGCAATGAGAGAAATAAGGTAGTAACCTGAGAGACATGAGGGCTCAAGGAAGGGTCTTATTAATCCGAGGGATAATATAACATGTTTCTATGGTGATGGAAGTGGTCCAGGAGAGAGGGGAGATTGACGAAATAGGGGAGATGTGGAATAACCAGAGGAGGGACAACATAGAGAAAGGGAGAGAGGAGAGAGGATGGGACCCAGAGTGGAGGGGTGAGCCCTTGAGAAGAGCAGGGACAGGTTTCCTACCATAACAGAAGGATGGAGGCAGATGCAGATATACTAACTAATGTGGTGGTAGAGAATGAAACTGTTCTGACCATTTTATTTTATCAAGGATGTATGAGGTGAGGTCACCAGCTGCAAGAAGGGTATGAGGATGAGGAGATATGAGTTATTTTAAATTTTATTTTGAAATAATTTTAGATTTTATGAAAGAGATGAAAATATGGTATAGAGTTCCCGTATGTCCTTTACCCAGTATTCCCCTAGTGTTAGCATCTCACGTAACCATAAGAAGTTAACATTGGTACAATATTATTGACTAAACTGTTGACTTTATTGGGAATTTCCCAGTTTTTCCACTAATGATCTTTTACTGTTCCAGGAACCAATCTAAGATCCCATATTTCATTAAGGCATCATATCTCCTTAGTGTCTACCAATCTGTGACAACTTCTCAGTCTTTCCTTTTCTCTCATGGCCTTGACACTTGTGAAGAGTATTTTGTATAGTACAGTTTCGTGGAATGTCCCTCAGTTGGGGTTTGTCTGAGGTTTTCTCATGAGTAGTCAGAGGTTATGTGTTTGGGGGAAGAATGCCACAGAGGTGTTACACATTGAGTCATATCGGGGGTACAAGATATCAACATGATTTATTACTTGGATCATTTGTATAAGGTGGTGTCTGCCAGGTTTTCCCACTGTGAAGTTGCTACATTTCCATTTTCATACTCTATTCATTTGAGTCACTCTATCCAGCTCATCACCTCCTGAATGATGAAGTATAAAAGAAACTGTGGACAGATGTTAAAGCCATCAGGGCTTCCCTGGTGGCACAGTGGCTAAGAATCCGCCTGCCAATGCAGGGGACAAGGGTTCGAGCCCTGGTCCGGGAAGATCCCACATGCCACGGAGCAACTAAGCCTGTGCACCACGACTACTGGGACTGCGCTCTAGAGCCCGTGAGCCACAGCTACTGGCCCGTGTGCCACAACTACTGAAGCCCGCGTGCCTAGAGCCCGTGCTCTGCAACAAGAGAAGCCACTGCAATGAGAAGCCTGTGCACTGCAACAAAGAGTAGCCCCGCTCGCGGCAACTAGAGAAAGCCCGTGCAGCAACGAAGACCCAACACAGCCAAAAAATAAATAAATTAAATTAATTTTTAAAAACCATCAGAGTTACGGTTTTTTGTTTGCTTTTTTTTTTTTTTTTTTTTGGTCGGGGGTGGCCATGCCACGTGGCTTTCGGGATCTTAGTTCCCTGACAAGGGCCCAAACCAGCAGTGAAAGCGCCTAGTCCTAACCACAGGACCACCAGGGAGTTCCCTGAAACCATCAGAATTTTAATAGATATTCTGGGGGAGATACTTTGAGGTTATGTAAACATTCTATTTTTCCTTAAAACTTTGCAATGTGGGAGATTTTGAGGAAAAATGGAGAAAGTCATTTTAGAGTGGGAAAGTGAACTTTCCCAGAAAACTTGATAGTATTTGCCAGGCAGTATGCAGTGTCCATTTGAGGTTCATGATCACCAACTCAAAGTGAAATCTATCAACTACTTTGTGTGATTTCCTCCAGCAATGACCAGCTGCTTGGGTGCAGGCTCTGAGAAGGCAGGAAGTTGGGTTCAAAGAGAATGGGATATTTCAGGCCAATATGACAGAAGAGAGAAGGACAAGATTGTTAGGGAAGATGTTTGCAGAAGTGGGATGAAAATGCTGGGCCATGGGACCTAAGCAGGGTTTGGAAGTGAAGACGAGAGGAGAGAAAAGCAGCTGCCAGACAAGGTTGAAGGGCTGTGACAATGGGAGCTCTTGAGTAAGTGATCTGGAAGGACAGGAGATGATAGGAGGGACTTCAAAGGAGCTGGATGTTTAGAAGGAGGAGAGGAAAGAAAGAATTTGGAAATGGCAAGCAGCACACCTACTATACCCGCTGGCCCTTAGGTGCCTGGGACATGAGTACCTCCTACCTGAGAGGGCTGCTCAGGAGATGGGATAATCAGGGACCACCAGTTTCACTTACTGCCAGGAGATGGAGGGAATGTTCAAAGAAGAGGAGGTTACCAGGATGTTTGATGGGGACGGATCTGGAGTTGCAAAGGGAACAGTGGAAGAGTTCAGGGAGGGCAGGGAAGGGTTGGGTTAGATTAAGTGATGAACTCAGGGATTCTGGGATGAGTGTCCGGTGTTGATGCTGGGTCTCCTAGAGGGCTTGTTTTCCTGTCAGTGACTGAGGCAAATGAGATATAAAGCATGACAGGATTAACCTGACAGGCTCTTGGAGGGAGGTGGGAAATCAGCCCGAGATGTGTGGATTTTGGATACTTAGTAGGAAGGTCCAGGAGCTTCAGGATGACTGCCCACGCCCACAGAGTGTAGTGGTGGTGACAGTCTTATGGAGAGGGGTGGCTGTGGTCTCTTGGAGAGTATGGTAACATAGGGGCTACGGAGTGACCAGTCTTAGCTCATAACCACCTGAATGATTGAGTCATGATCATTAACAAATATTGGGCATTTACTTTGTGTATGAGTAAATTCAACAATGTACAAAGAATACAGTGTTCTTAAAGACAGCTGAGAGAGGAATCAGTTGGTTCCAGAAATTGTATTCTGGCCTAGACAGAAGGAAATAAGAGTGTAACAAACAGAGATGGACCTTAACCTTTGCCTTATCAGTATCAGAGAGGGGTGGGGTCTTTATGATGGGTCATTTATGGTGTTGGCAACAGCCTTGATGAAACCTGAGAGCTTTTTTCAGTGTTCATGTTTAATGACATCTCTGAAGCAACCAAGTATACATACGCAATTGTGAGGAAGTTCCCTCTCCTGGTAACTAGACAGGGCCCAACAAGATGGTGGCCCCGGGTTCTCATGTTGCTGGTTGAGAATGAATGCATTGGCAGTTTACAAAGCATGATAAGGAAACAACAAAGGATAAAAATGCACACTTAGATTGCTTTCCTTTCCGGAATTATCTGTATGTCCCAATAGGGACTCCTGAGATGTCCCTAGAAAATCAAGATGTGTGATAAGAATGAACTAAATGTCACAAACTTAATTTCATTGGTACTCCTACTCAGGATGAGTGAATTACCAAGTGTCACAGTCCAGCTGAACCACATACAACACACATCACTGCATATAATACTGACTCAGAATGTACTCGGTTTGATAATGTTCCAGGGAGTCTGGGCTGTCCCCTGTCCTAGTGCCAAGGATCAGCAGTCACTGAGGACCGAGTAAGAGGGAGAATGATTGCCTTGAAGTGGTAGAAGGAAGTGAGAAGAGGAAATAAATAATATGGATAGAGGAGGGGGGAGGGAGGGCATGTCATCTCTTTGTTGGTTCCCTGTTTGTAAAAAAAAAAAGAAGGGGAACTTCCAGGAGTTTGTAGGGAAGTCTTGTGATAAAGTAATGACCACATTATCATTTCCACAAAAGACTTGTTAGGTGAACAAGCAGCAGGTTATAATAGGAGTGGTGTGATGATGGTGATGATACAAAGTCCTGTAGAGAACAAATCTGCAGTTAGCATTTTCCCCTGTGGTCAGTTGCTGACAGAACTTGCTGGAATACTGCTAGGAGCTAATGCATGGTGAGTTGAGTCACTTACACAGTTGGAGTACTGTTAGGGACCAATTTTTATCTCCTCTTTGGTCAAAAAGACAGCCCAGAAAAAATAGCATGGGGGTCTAAATGCTGCAAATAGTTCAAAGAATATCTCAGACTGATGAAGGGTTAGTAAGCCATGTGAACATGGAGGACATCACACTGCCTCTATCCTTAGGTCCAAAGGGCTTTATAGGAGAAAGCTGCAGGTGTGTTGAATGGAGATGGCTAACCAGTGGAATTTCACCAGTATAGATAAGGACACAGCTGTAGCTCAGCTTATATGCCATCCAAGCTAGTTCACCCTGTAGAAATAGGTCCATCTGAAAGCATAGGTAAATTCATTTGGAGGCATAAAGTGGGGGCAAAAATGCGAAAGTTGGCCAATGAGTAAGCCTTAAGGGGATCCAAGATTACCTAATGATATTTCAGAACCAATTGGAGGGGAGGGGAGGGGAGATTAAAATGATTCAGAACCAATTGGAGGGGAGATTAAAATGATTCTGTTTTAATCAACAATCAAACTGTGGGTCTCCATTCTGCTTCTGTGGAGATCCTGTTTCAGTAAGACAGAATTCTTAGGGTTCTCAGTCGATGAGTTTCCAGCTTCAGTGGCGAGACATATACCCACACCGATAACTCCAGTGTGTAGAATTAATAGGATCTGGATTGGTCTGGCTACTACCCAGTTCTAGATCATTGTAAATGTTAATGAAACAGGCTGTTTTCTCTTTTTCAGCTTATTTTTTTGGATTCTTCTTACCCTCAAAAGTTTTCAGAGCCTTATTTGGCTCATGGTCAGAAATCTTCCTTAGTGGTTTGTTAATTCAGCTGACCATTTAGAAAGGAAGAGAAGAGAAAATGAACATTCGGTACACACTCAAAAGATGCGTTCTTCACATTATCTTATTTAATCTTCACAGAGACTGTATCACTTATTTCCATTTTACAAGTGAGAGAACTGGTTAAACAAAGTTAAATAATGCCCAAAATCTCCTTAGTGAATGGTGATGTTACTGCTTGACCCTAGGTCTGTGACACCAAAACCTATCCTCTTTCCCCACGTCATGTAGCTTCAGTGCTATCAACCCCAAAGCTTATGTCTTGGTTGTCAAAACTTAGAGAAATAAACATTTGGGTATCAGATAAGCTCGGGCACTTAATAACTTTGGATTAATTCCCAAAGGAGCTTGTAGTTAGGAGTTCATCTTTACAGGGGGCCTTCATTCTTTAAAATAGGATGTCATACTTTCTAACTGAGAGGCTATACAATATTTTGTACTTCGTTTATTTCTTGTAAAAACGCCCATAAGAATGAACATAATAAAGCAGCCAAGCCCTTACAACCATTGGAACCCTCCCTGTCTGCTTCCTGCTGGGGGTTGGTAGAGGAGAGAGGACACTGTTTGTTAGCCATGATCTTTCCACTGAGTTTGGGAGGCTGCCGACTTCTGACTCCTACCCCACCCTAGCAGGAAACTTATAGAAAAAAAAAAAAAATTGGAATTATATATGTGGAGGCACTTGAGCATAGGTATGTTGCACATGGGCATGTATGTTTATGTACACATGGCTGAGAATTCAGAAGCTATATTGGTTGTGGGTCAAGGGCCACACCACATCGACCCATCTCCCCATTGACTCTTGAGGGCTTGAGTTAATAAAGCCCCCTGTTTCCCTCCTAAATTGTTTCTCCTCTGCTCTCCTGCTTTGGTTCTCTTTGCAATTGCAATGAAATCAGCACTCATTTCTGAAAGTAGAACAGCCTGCAAAGAGCACTGACCCAGCTTCTAGTCACCACTCAGACAAGGCTCTGAGTGTACCCTTGGACCAGTCATTTGTGCCTCTTGGTCAGATGGGAATTCACTCTAATACTTGGTTCATACCCAGCAGCGCTGTGTTAGTTTGCCAAGGCTCTATGCTATAGCTCCATTCGGGAGATGCACTTTGGCCCAGTTAGGCATTTCCAGCCCCACCCCACAGGTGCCCAGCCCAGTGGACTCCTGCTCTATGCTCCGCCCCTCCTCTGTCACAGACGTGGTTGGGGTACTCCATGTAATCTGCACCCCAAAGTTGGATGTTAGGTTCTCTGACTCTTTCCCTGGACACAATCCTAGGCCCAAGCTCCCTGCTAGGAAACTATTAAAGACAATGTGCTAGTGAGTGACATCTCCAAGGTTAGATATTTACATTTTAATTCAGGCCTTCTGGAGACAATTGTTATCCAAAAGAGGGAAGTGATGATAGGAATCTTAGGCATAGAAGCCTGTCTTTGAGGGAGGTGTTTGAGGTAGCATGGTTTTTCCATACCTGTCAAATCACCGCCCTGAAGCACAGGGCTGGCTTGGCATTAAATTGTAACTTGTTTACTTAATACATATATACTAAGTACTTAAATTATTTAAGTTATACAACACTGTACTAAGCTTTAATGGCATCCAGGGAGTAATTAATGGCGTCTAGGAAGAAAAAGAAAAAGAGCCTGTTCTCAAGAACCTCCAGCCCAGCTGGGAGAGATCAGACACACGTGAAGTTAAAAACTAAAGAGCTGCATATTAACACCAGACAATAATACTAGCATACAACATTAAGCGTTCCAGAAGAAAGATACATTGCGGTACCCAAATCCATCATGAGACTGAGGTCTGGGGAATTCATGAACTAATTCCCAGAAGAATCTTTCAGGAGAACTTAATTGCTTTTCTTTCAGGGCTCCAAAGTTCAGTCTGGATACTGACCTTCTCCTTAACAGCAAAGAGAATGATTCTTATTTGAACACATTCATGCCAGACCAATGGGTAAGCATTTCAGCTGAGAGAGCATTTTGGTTAATAATTAAGTACCATATTATTATATTTTAATTTGTCATGCCAGTCCAGTTTTAAGAAATTGTAACAATTTAGACCTTAAGCTACAATATTTCAATAATTTGTGAAATCATTGATTGGATATATGCATTAACCCACTGAATGCAGATGTCAACCCTAAAGTTTATGTCTAAGTCATGAAGACTAACAGAAATGTTTATTTGTGGGAATTCCCTGGTGGCGCAGAGGGCCCAGGTTCGATCCCTGGTCAGGGAACTAGATCCCACATGCATGCCGCCACTAAGAGTTTGCATGCCACAGCTCAGATTTTGCATGCTACAACTAAGGAGCCCGCCGACCACAACCAAGGAGCACACGTGCCGCAACTAAGGAGCACGCCTGCTGCAACTAAGACCCAGCACAACCAAATAAATAAAATAAATATTTTTAAAAAAGAAATGTTTATTTGTGTATCAGATAAACTTTGGCACTTACTAACTTCCAGCTGATTCCAAAAGAAGCTTGTAATTGAATGCTCATCTTTACAGGGGACCTTCCTTCTTTGAAATGGGTGTTAAGTGTTACCATTACTGCCTCCATTTTATAAATGCATGCAGGGCAGTCAGGTAGCTTCCCAAGAGTAGAGAGGGTGGTAGAGCATAGCAGAGCCAGGCTGGAACCCAGGGAACTACACCACTTCCCCATGAGCTAGCTCTGCCCAAGACAGATGACTGGCTGGTAGAAGCACAGTTTCCTAACTGATGCTGCTAACTTATGCATCTCCAGTAGATGGGAAGACTAGAGGTGAAGGTGGCATCAGCCACCTGCTGGGCAGTCAGCTTTACTTGATGGATCTCACCTCCACATGGACTTCAGCTTCCCCTCAAACCTATGTGGGTCAAAAAAAACCCAAAAAACAAAAAACAAAACTGGCTCTTGGAGGAAGACACGATCACCCGTCGCTGCCTCAACGGAGCTCCGGACTGCCCGCTTCTCTGACTCACCGCCGTTCGCTCTCGCGGAAGGAGTTGGTCAGGAAGCCTCGCCACAGCCTTGGCTTTTAAAGATACCAGAAAGACTCCGGTGGAGCCAGAGGTGGAGAATTCACCGAATTAAAATTATTCTAACCAGCTGCAACGTGAAGTCTTTGGAGAAGGTCTGTGCTAACCTGATCAGAGGTGCAAAGAAAAACAATCTCAAAGTGAAAGGACCCGTTCGGATGCCTACCAAGACTCTGAGAGTAACTACAAGGAAAACTCCTTGTGGTAAAGGTTCTAAGACTGGGGATCGTTTTCAGTTGAGGATCCACAAGCGACTCATTAACTTGCACGGTCCTTCTGAGATTGACAACAGATCACTTCCATCAGTATTGACGACAACAGATCGCTTCCATCAGTATTGACGACAGCAGATCGCTTCCATCAGTATTTACGACAGCAGATCGCTTCCATCAGTATTGACGACAGCAGATCGCTTCCATCAGTATTGACGACAGCAGATCGCTTCCATCAGGATTGACGACAGCAGATCGCTTCCATCAGCATTGACGACAGCAGATCGCTTCCATCAGTATTGACGAGAGCAGATCGCTTCCATCAGTATTGACGACAGCAGATCGCTTCCATCAGTATTGATGACAGCAGATCGCTTCCATTAGTATTGAGCCGGGAGTCGAGGCTGAAGTCTCCACTGCAGATGCTTAAACCAACCTTTTTAATATATTGATAATCAGATGTTAAAAAAACTCCAAACGGATTTGTAATTATGAAAAGAACACATGCTTGGAGGAATATATAAAAGCATAAAGAAGAAAATCATTAAAAAAGAAGAAAACCATAATCACTCATAAATCCACATATACTTACTTTTTTCCTAGAATATTTGCTTGTATTCATATTTAGAATGCTATAGAACATTTAATTAAAAAAATTAGATCACACGGTATATAGTGTTTTTTTTTTTAATTTAGTCTTCGTTGTGGTGTGCAGGCTTCTCATTGCAGTGGCTTCTCTGGTTGGTGGAGCACGGGCTCTAGGTGCGTGGGCTTCAGTAGTTGTGGCACACAGGCTCAGTAGTTGTGGCTCGCAGGCTCTAGAGCACAGGCTCAGTAGTTGTGGCTCACGGGCTTAGTTGTTCTGCGGCATGTGGTATCTTCCTGGACCAGGGCTCGAACCAATGTCGCCTGCATTGGCAGGCGGATTCTTAACCACTGTGCCACCAGGGAAGTCTGACTATTACCGTCTTTTAAATCTTTGCCAATTTGATAGGCAAAAAAATAGTACCTAATCACTGTTTTAATTTGTATTTTTTGATAACAAATGATGTTAATTTATTAACTATTACACTTTCTTTTTTTTATACTATGTGTAGGTGTACTTTGTATATTTTCTGTTGAAATCTTAGTGGTTTTTAAAATAAATTTTTATAAGCACTGGGTGAAGGAGGGGGAATTGGATGCAGGTGGTCAAAAGGTACAAAATTCCAGTTATGAAACTGAGCAGTACCCTGTAGGGTCTTCCTGGGGAGGGACCACCCCCCGTATCCCCTACCTCTTGTTTGTAGAAAAGCTTTAGCCTCCTAGGCTTTCCCCAAATTCGAAACAGCAGATTTAATCAGAGACATGAGAAAATGCAGAAACAAAGGAAAACAGTTAAGTGAGACAAAATAGTAATAGTGTAGCCATAAAACAAAGTCAGGGACCTTTAGTTCCTCCTCAAGGGCTACAGATAATTTTCTGAGACATATCCTTGAGCTGTTTTGCAGATACTAAAACCCCCACCAGGTGGAAGAAATTAACTGCATGCTAACCACCAGCACGTAGACCCTAGGCAAACTGGAGCCAGAAGGTTGATGATTGAGATTACTGAAACATAACCCTGTTACTTCACCATCAACCAGTCAGAGAACTGTGCACAAGCTGATCACATACACCTCAACCCTCTCCCTCATACTGTCTTTATTTTTCTTTTTTTATAAATTTATTTATTTATGGCTGCATTGGGTCTTCGCTGCTATGCACGGGCTTTCTCTAGTTGCAGAGAGTGGGGGCTACTCTTCATTGAGTTGCACGGGCTTCTTATTGTGGTGGCTTTTCTTGTTGCGGAGCACGGGTTCTAGGTGTGCGGGCTTCAGTAGTTGTGGCACACGGGCTCAGTAGTTGTGGGTTGTGGGCTCTAGAGCGCAGGCTCAGTAGTTGTGGCACATGGGTTTAGTTGCTCCGTGGCATATGGGATCTTCCTGGACCAGGGCTTGAACCTGTGTCCCCTGCATTGGCGGGTGATCCTTAACAAACGCACCACCAGGGAAGTCCTCTCATACTGTCTTTAAAAACCCTTCCCTAAAAGCCACTGGGAAGTTTGGGTGTCCTGAGCATAAGCTACCTGTTCTTCTTGCTTGGCACCCTGCAATAAACGCTGTACTTTCCTTCACCACGACCTGGTGTCAGTAGATTGGCTCTACTGTGCATCAGGTGAGCAGACCCAAGCTGGGTAACAGTTATAAGATAAATAAGTACTAGGTATATAATTACAACATGATTAATATAATTAATACTGCTCTATGTTATATATGAAAGTTAGAGTAAATCCTAAGATTTCTCATCACAAGGAAAATATTTTTTCTTTTCTTTTGTATGATATAAGGTGATGGATGGTCACTAAACTTACTGTGGTGATCATTTAATGATATATGTAAGTCAAATCATGCTTATACCTTAAACTTACACAGTGCTGTATGTCAATTACATCTCAATAAACCTGGAAGAGAAAAATTTGTAAGCACTTAGGTGAAAACTCTTTGTCATATTTATAGACAAGTGTTCTTCCCAGTTTATTGTTTGACTTGTAATTTATGATTTTTTTATTTACAGAAGATTTATATTTTCATGTGATCACATCTATCAGCCATTTCAGGTTTTTTTCCTTCTATTACTGTTATGCTTAGAAAGAGCTTTCCTATTCAGAAAACAAATAACTATTTGATGAATTTTTCTACTAGTTTTTAAAAATGATTTTATTAAAAAAATAATAATAATAAAAAAATAAAAGTGATTTTATTATTTGCAGTAATTCTTTAACTCATATGAACTTAATCTTGGGGCATGGCATGAGGTCAAGACCTTAAATTAATATATTTTTAAAATAACATGTATTTCCAACATCATTCAATGAATTACCCATTTCATTCCAAGAGACTCATGATGCTTGTCTTATTAGTAAGTTCTGGTCTTAGTCTAATGGCATTTTACTAATTTCCATTCACTTGACTATAACTCTACATTCCTTTTGCATTTTTATTTATATACTAGCTATTTTTATCCAATAGTAAAATTCTTGACTAAAGAGGCTTTCTTTTCACATAATCATCTGTCCTTCCAATCAACGTTTACTGGATTCACCACAGTGCTGGGCACTGGGGATCTTAAGGTGGACAAGACATGGTCAACCTGCTCAAAGACTTCACAGTCAGGATAAAGGCAGGTCAAGATGACTACAGTAGAAGGTAAGCAGTGTGGTTTACAAATGTGAAGGTGCTATGAGAGCACAGTGAAGGCTTTACAAAGGAGAGGGCGCTCAAACTGTCCTGAAGATGAACAGGAGTTTGTCAGGTCAGCAAGCGGGGAAAGGGCGTTCGGAACAGAAGGAACAGCTTTACAGAGGTCTAAAGATGGGGAAACTGTGTGACAAATTTGGGAAGCTAATAGTAGTTTAGCTTCCCAAACTGAGTAAAAGGTGCATACAGGGAGATGATGAGAGATGGATGAAGTAAAGGCCAGATGTTAAGGGAGTTTGATTTTATCTAAGTGATGACTAATCCTGAGAGTGGTGAGGTCAGATGCGTGGAAAAATTCCTTTGGTAGTGCTACAGAGGATCGATTGGAGGGGCAGAGGACTAAGGCAGGGAGACCATAAAAAAGGATAGAGCAAACAAGGGCTTGAACTGATACTGACGGGGAGAAAGTCCCAGAGAAGAGGGTGCAGACCTATGAGGTGCCTGGGAGGTAGAGTCAACAGGATGTAGGAGATAAGAAAAAGACAGCAGTTTGGGATGAGTCTGGTTTTCTAGACTTGGTGACAAGGGAAATGGCTGTGTCATTTACAGAATCGAGGAGTGAAGAGGAGGGAGAGGTTTGGAGGTGGGTTCTAAGAAGAGGATGAGTTCGTATTTGAGTCTGAGTTGTTTGTTGTACATCGAGGTACAGCTATTTAGAGCACTGTTCTAAATACACGTTTGGAGCTAAGAAGAAAGTTTTCGGATGGATATATGGATAGATATTAGAGTCATCAATACCTAAGGTCATAATTGAAATTGTAAGTTTGTATGAATTAGTCAGCCAGGAAGAGAAGAAAAGAAAGCTGAGACTGGATCTCTAGGAACATCAATTTGAGGGACAGATGGAAGAACCAGAGTTCTTAAAAGATTACTGAGGGCTTCCTCGGTGGCGTAGTGGTTAAGAATCTGCCTGCCACGCAGGGGACACAGGTTCAAGCCCTGGTCCGGGAAGATCCCACATGCCGTGGAGCAACTAAGCCCGTGTGCCACAACTACTGAGCCTGCGCTCTAGAGCCTGTGAGCCACAACTACTGAAGCCTGTGTGCCTAGACCCCATGCTCTGCAACAAGAGAATCCACAGCAATGAGAAAAGCCTGCACACCACAACGAAGAGTAACCCCCCCTCGCTGCAACTAGAGAAAGTCTGTGTGCAGCAATGAAGACGGAACGGAGCCAAAAAAAAAAAAGAAAGAAACTCTATAAAAAAAAAAAAAAGATTATTGAGAAGAAACAATCAGAGGATTAAATTACCAGAACAGGGAGTTCCCTGGCAGTCCAGTGGTTGGGACTCTGTGCTTTCACTGCCGAGTGTGTGGGTTCAATCCTCGTCAGGCACGGCAAAAAACATTAAAAATAAATAAATAAATAGAGTACCAGAAGAGAGTGGTGTTGTAGAAACTTGGGCAGAGAAGTTTTCGAAAGGGAGGAACAGTTGAAAGAAACTAATGGGCAGAGTTCAAGCTAAAACAAGAACTAAAATTGTCCATCGTGTTTGGCCACCCAGAGGTTGCGGTGATCTTAGCAAGAGAAGTTTCACTGGAGTGTTGGAGGCAGAATGTAGAGGAGGTGGAAATGAATGGGAGAGGAAGGGTGGTGGCAGCGAGTACAGCCTTTCCCTGACCTTGGAGTGAAAACTGGAGGAAGATACACTTCAGGTCTACAGACGTTTATTTGAGAGCCTACTATGCATCTCTCATCAGGCTACAAACACCGGGAGGGTGAGGAAGGGAGAGAGTGACGGGCACAGTCGTTGCCATTGAAAAGTGCTCATGCTAGTGAAAGAGACAAAAATTATACACTTTTATAAAGGCTGGGGTAGAGGGAGAAATAGGGTAATGGAGACCTCCAAGGAGGAACAGAGAAGAGGTTGAAGGTGTGTGGGAGTGCTTGGTGTGAGACGAAGGTCCCTTAGTCAAGGGACCTGGCATCAAGCTGTATCCTGGTCTCATCTAGCCACCCCTTCCTATATCCACTCATGTACCCCTTAGACTCTTTCTGTACACAACAACCAGAGTAATCTTCCAAAACACAAATCTGATTGCCCCACCTCCATTCCATTGGCCTTCCGTTGCTCTAAGAATGAAATCCTAATTCCTAAGTGCCTCGTGGTTTGGTCCTGCCTGCCTGTCCAGCCTCGTGGAGCCCCTGTCATTCTAGTCTTCTTTCTGCTCCTCCCTTGCACGCTGTGCTCTCCCTTGGCCCTCCCCAATTCTGCAGGGCTTTGCCAGTGCTCTGTTCCCAGTCCAAAACGTCCTGGCTCCTCAGTTTTGTCTAATTAATACCTACTCATCCTTCAGACATCAGCACAATCATGGTTTCCTCAAAGGAACCCTTACTGATCCTACCAAATAGGTCAGATCCTCCTAGAGTCCTAAGTAGCTCTCCTTTATTGTACTTTTTACAGATGTAGTTCTGTACTGGGGGATTATTTGAATAACGTCCATCTCTCACAGCAGACCATGGGTTCTGTGATGCAAGGACCAGCAATTAGTGCAGTGCATTATTTATGTAGACAATAAATATGTGATGAATGAATGAGGGTCCTCATAAGAAATACACACGGGGGCTTCCCTGGTGGCGTAGTGGTTGAGAGTCCTCCTGCCGATGCAGGGGACACGGGTTCGTGCCCCGGTCCGGGAAGATCCCACATGCCGCGGAGCGGCTGGGCCCGTGAGCCATGGCCGCTGAGCCTGCGCGTCCGGAGCCTGTGCTCCACAACGGGAGAGGCCACCACAGTGAGAGGCCCTCGTATCACCAAAAAAAAAAGAAATACACACGGAAAGGTATGTGGCTAGCAAAGGAATCCAATGTTATAAGTGAGACTTCGGCCTCGAAATTCAGGTTCTAGGAGGATCCAGTAAGCAAAGACAGAAAATATGGAGAACTACTTTTGCTTGGGGTCAGGGTAACCTCAAGTCAAGAATCGAAACAGGCCTGTCTTTCCTCCTTCCCTGCTAATTTCTTACCTAAATCTTGGCTCATCCCACTCCAACAGAGGAAAGGTCAGTGATTCAAGAGTGTGATAACCCCAGCAACAACCATGGTGTTTGCCCCTGCAACCATGGTGTTTGCTCTCAGGTCAAGAGTGATATTTTTTCAAGATAGGCGAAATTTGAGCATATTTGGTGGCTGAGGGTGAGGAGTGGAGGAAGAAGGGGAAGATATAGGAAAGAGAGGTGGTTCATGCAGCTACTGCAGAGTAACCATAACTGCCTTATCCACATCTGGCCTTGCTGGACACTGCTGGAGGAAAACCACATCCCAGAACAGTTTGGTGCAAATGGCTGGATGCACACAGGGTTGGTGGTTTATAGACCTGATGTTCCAAATGGACAGGAGTGAAGATATTGTCAAAGTAAAATTTTTGGGACTTCCCTGGTGGTCCAGTGGCTAAGACTCCACGCTCCCAATGCAGGGGGCCCAGTTTTGCTCCCTGGTCCGGGAACTAGATCCCACATGCCGCAATTAAGAGTTCACATGCCACAACTGAAGATCCCACACACTGCAACAAAGATTCCGTGTGCCGCAACTGAGACCTGGTGCAGCCAAATAAATAATTTTTTTTTAAAGTAAAATTTTCAAAATTTAAAAACATGATTCTGAGACAAATATGAAACAAACACGTGTCAAAGGTTCATCAATTAATGAATGAACCAGTGAGATGGTAAAGATTTTTCTAAGAACACTGAGAAACTGGGTATTTATAAACAAACGAACAAACAAAATGCTAGAATATGTTTGCTAAGTTAGATACAAAAGTGGTTGATGGCCAACAGGGCAACAAACCCATAGTTTATCTTTCCCACTGGACAGAAATCATTTGCATCTCTATTGGACAACAATCTGTAAGTTAACGTGTAACTTCACAGTGCCTGGGATGTAATCAATAGTAAATAGCAAAGTCAATCTTGGATTTTTTCTTCTAGATAATTAAATAATCATGGGTAAGCCTGTTAAACCATGCTTAACATGGAAAGGACGTGTAGTCATCCTCTTGCCTAGTTTCCAAGTTTGGAAATTGTTTTTTAACGGCATTGAAGCTGCTGGCAAGAAAGTCATTCAGGCGGTCTTCTATGAGATGCAGACTGGAGAAGAGATAAAGGGAAGCCAGAAGAAGGCTATGGACTGAGAAAAAAAGGAGCAGTCAAGGGCAGACAGTCTAGATCGGGTCCAGGAGCAGATGTAGCGAGGGGAAGGTAAGTAAGAGCATTTGTGCTGGGAGATGTAGAGGTGGAGCAGTTCCAGGGGTTTTCAGAGTCCAGGGCTGCTGGGTTTTAAATCTAAGGAGCTAGGAGGCTAGGTTTTATGTTGGATGCACTGCCTACTGCCTACAAGGAATACTGACTTCTAGTTCTTCCTGAATCAGTCAAGATTTGAACAGAGAAGCAGAAACTTTATGAATGATACAGAATACGCAATGTATTATAGGGATTATATAGAATTACACAATTGCGGAAACTGGTGGAAGACAGCAAGGCTGTTGCCAGTGTATCTAGTGTTTAGCCTTCAGGCTCTATGGGTCACCATACTGACAGTCAGGAAAGAGAGCTGGACTTGAATGAGAGCAAGGACAACGGGAACTCATGAGGACAAACTAAAACCCAGGCCTGATGTTCACCACTTCCAATCTTGATGCTACGGGTGCCCTGCCAGAGATGTTGTCACCTTCACCTGGAGCCACACGCACTTGACCCGGACCGTGGAGAAGCTAAGGGAGATCTGGCGGGAGCTGGCAAAGCTGCGGACTGGATGTTGCCTCATGCCCATCTACTAGCAGAGCTACTAGCAGAGCATGTGAACTGCCTCAGTGCCTGGTGCCCCACACCTGCCTTCAGAGAACGAAAAACATGGCTGCTGCTCCATATACATCTTCCACATACCACACAAATTTCTCTTGTAGCCAACACGCACCTAGAATATACAGGGAAGGGAATTCTGGGAACCATAGTTCCAGCTCAGCTAAGTTGACACAAAACAAAGCCATACATGCTCTCAACACCAAGCACAGTGCCTAAGATCAGCCTCCACACAGAGGGTGCCCAGTAAATTGTGGGCTTTTGTTATCAAAGTACCTTTAAAACAAACTACAGATAACTGCAACAACATGGATGCATCTCAAGAATATTATACTATACTAAGCAGTAAAAGCCAGATAGAAACAGGACATGCTGTATGATTCCCTTTACATGGAATTCTAGTACAGCCCAGATCGATCTAAAGTGATATCAGAACACTTTATCAGAACACAGAAATCAGAACAAAGTTGCCTCGGACAGGGGTGCGATTGGGAGGGCAGTGACTCAGAAAGGGCACAAGGAAATTTGGGTGGGTGGGGGGGTAATGGAAATGTTCTTTATGTTGATAGAGGTGTGAGGTACACTACTGTATGCATTTGTCAAAACTCCCTGAACTGGGACCTCCCTGGTGGCGCAGCGGTTAAGAATCCGCCTGCCAATGCAGGGGACACGGGTTCGAGCCCTGGTCCGGGAAGATCCCGCATGCCACGGAGCAACTAAGCCCGTGCGCCACAACTACTGAGCCTGCGCTCTAGAGCCCACGAGCCACAACTACTGAGACCACGTGCCACAACTACTGAATCCCACGCGCCTGGAGCCCGTGCTCCACAACAAAAGAAGCCCGCCCAATGCAAAGAAGAGTAGCCCCCGCTCTCTGCAACTAGAGAAAGCCTGCACACAGCAATGAAGACCCAATGCAGCCAAAATTAATAAATAAATAAATAATCTAAAAAAAAAAAATATGTTGACAGATTTGGGATGAGAGAAATGTCCTAAGATTAGATTGTGGTGATGACTGTAACTCCATAAACTTACTAAAACTCATTGAAATGTATGCTTAAGTTAATTTATGGTGTGTAGATTATACCACAATAAAGATGCTTAAACAAAACAAAACAAAAAAAACTCCCTGAACCTTACCCCTAAGATCTGTGCATTTTATTGTTTGTAAATTGTATCTCAATTTCAAAAAAGTGAAAAGTAAAGGAAAATGGTGTCCTTAGAGCTAATGACAGACTAATAAGCAACCGAAGAAAACATATGACATTCCATTTCCTTATATCTGCCTACCGGGCCGCTTTTGAGAAACTGACCTCGTCAATGGACATCCTCACTCTAACATTGGAAAAGGATTAGAAGAGCTTTGCAACTCCAAGATTCCTCTCCATCGGCCAGAAGATAAATCAGAGGGGAAGAGAGCAGATGGGAAACCAAGACAAAACCACTAACAAAAAGACTAGGCAGATAAACTCAACATCGAGCTGTAGAACTGGGATTTTTATTCCTTTTCTCCAAAATTTAATTTCATAGTCTGTTCAACAGAGATATGATTTCTAAACTGCATCTCGCTCTCAGTATGCGTGGGGGGGGGGCGGGCGGCCGGGAGGGGGCAGGGGGAGAAGAGAGTGAGGAGAAACTCACAAACACTCCAAATAATGAATATCATCATAAATTTGAAGCTAGAGGAAATAGTTTCACCATACCCAGAGGAAATGGATTCCACGGCCATGCAGGGACCTGAATCTCAGTCCCGCTTTCCCGACCTGTTCTAATCTGCCCTCATTATCATGATGTTTGCATTTTTCTGAACAACATCAAATAACAAATAAAAGATCTCCTTTCCCACCACTTGGCTTTTCGGTGACACTCATTTGCACAGTTTCTCTTCTGTAACCAGTCGGCCGGGGCACAGGGAACTTAAGGCACAAACGCTCAGATGGTGGCAGGGAGAGGAGGTTTGCCCAGAGCTCCCGGGCGGCTGGGAGGGGAGACCCTGAGGGTAGGAGAGACCTGAAGGGAGGGGCGGGGCTCGAGCTTGTCACAAAAGTCTTTCTCGTCCGCTCTCTGGTCTCAGAACGGCGAACAGACTGGAGGAGCAGGGACCCTTAAGGATCCTCACAGCCTTTACAGACTCAAGTCCTCTTACCAGCTTGGGTTACTTTTTAACTTCCTTGGGGTGAGATCAAAAACAAAGGCAGAAATTCTCACCCGAGGGCTGGTTTCTACAGCTCTTTGTCCTCAAGTCTCCTCCTGTCTCCTTTGTCTCCAGGCCCCGGGGAGGCTGAGAGAAGGGTCACGTGGCACGAATGAGGCCGTGTGCCTCGCAGTCCCCCGGGATCCTTGCAGAGACCAGGATTCCTAGTCTTTCAGGCAGCAGCCCCCTTTTGTCATTTTCCTTTTGTTTTTTCGTCGATGTGGCTCTGTGTCCACAACCCTGGGATTCCCTCACCCTCCAGTATCCAATTTCGTAGATTTCAGTGTTTTTAAGGTCAGTGGAAACTTTTTTTAAAAAGCAACATCAAGCTAATATATCCTCACTGCAGAAAGCAAGCTTTGTTCTACTTCTGCATAAAACTGCCACTCGCTAGTGGTTCTCAGATCTTGAAAGATGGGCGCCTATTGTAGGAAATGCATGAGATCAAGGTGCTTTTTAAAAACAACCAGTCACTCAGGATCCTTCCCTTCCCTTTCTAGGATGATATGACTATTTTTAAGTCTCCTTCATATATCACCCAAATAACTGAGGTATAAAGAATTATCTCCCTGGGATGTTGTTTTTACACTGGTGAAATTGCATGACACGTATTTCATTAAAACTTTTTCCCCTTTTCATGACTGAGATGTCAAATCTTAGAGTCAGCCTGGGTAATTTTATACAGGAAAATGGCCCTTCCCCACTGTACACCCCTGTGCTAAGGGACCTGGGAGATGTCAGATAAATATTTATGAATGAATGAAGAACAGTGGAACAAAAGAGGAATCTGGTGATATCTAAAATGGGAGGATTCCTCCTAGACTAATCAAGAATTGAGTGTCGGGCTGCAATGGGAGAGGCCACAGCAGTAAGAGGCCTGCGTACCGCAAAAAAAAAAAAAAAAAAAGAATTGAGTGTCAATAAAGGTACACCTTTTCCTTTTCGCTTAGCTAATTACTGGGGAAATTTTCAGAGAAAAATATTATTGGACATAGAGGAAGCTTTAGGAAACTGAAAAGCCTTTAGACCCCAGAACTGCTGGGATCCCAGGTCTTACAGTGCAGACAAGGCAGTGGTATTGACCTTGGTCCATCCTGCTCACAGGCTCAGAGTGGACACAGCTACTGATTATGTCTAGAAGAATTAAGTGGCTGCAGTATTCTCACCTTAAAAAGTTGTCATCAACCTGGGGAAGGGGTAAAGGGGGCTTGGTGTTTAGAACCCAACCAGTCCTGACCACCACTTTCTGCTCTGGGCAAGAGGGAAGACAGAAACATTTGGTAAAATGTTGCCCAAAGCATCTCTCCCAGACTCCTGGCTGCTCTGGGGAGATAGTACTAGTTGCTCTGTTGACCACACAGACCTAAGCCCAAATTCTGTCTGTGTCCTGAGGTGTAGAGTCTGATAAAAGAAAAGTAGACACTGTGGGGCATGGTGTTAAGCTGTAAAGAAAACTCAGCCAATTCGTTTCAACCTTGGAGATTTAGTTGAATGAGAGCTGCTCCTGTGAAGACCAAAGACAAGGGGATTGGGGGTTGGGGGCAATGGTGGCAAAGTTGCACAAGGAGAGGGATCCATGGTTCAGGACTGGTTGGTCTCATGGCAGCTTGGCATGGTCAGTCGCTGGGCCTCAAGTGCGCTTGTTGAGGCTGACAGTACAGTTCCAAGTTCGCCATCAAGTTGCTTTTCTGCTGATACTGACCCATTTTTTCTTCTGGAAGCAGTCACTCTGGGTCCTTCTTTAGGAGCCCTGACTGCCTGTGACCTTACACTTTCCAGGCGCAGCATCCTGCAGCAGGCAGGTCCGAATGCACAGGCTCAAGATATTAACATTCACTCATCAAACACTCAGCATTATTGATATTTGGAGCTGGATTGTTGTGTGTTGCAGGGGGGCTGTTCTGTAGGATTGTAGGGTAGTAGGAGATTTTGCAACATCCGGGCCTCTAGCCACTAGATGCCAGTAGCATCCCCCAAATGTGACAATCCAAACGTCTCTTGATATTGCCAAATACCCCTCGATGGCAAAATTGCCCCCAGGTGAGAGCCACTGCCTCAGACAAGTTACCTTCAGTGAAATTCTTCATAGAGTCTATTGTGATGATGGGTATTAGTTCATCCAGCTACCAGAACAAACCCAAGAAACTTAATGTCAGTACATGCTGAGTTTAAGAGTGTTCCTGCCCAGTTCTACCTTAGATAAACCCAAGGGTCAGTCAGCTTGGGGTCCTAGGCTTTAGAGGGTCCTGCTCTAGGCCTATCCCAGCCATGTCCCTTCCCATGGGACAAGGGACCAACAGGGCCAAGGGAATATGCCCACTGGAGCCTTCGCCTCGCTTCCGGACCACATTCTGGCACGTCAAAATTCCTTTCTCAAAACGGTCAAGTCTGCTTTCAAGGCTGACATGGTCTCTTCTCTGGGTCCCTTTTCCAGACCTGTGGGCCATGCCACTGAAGGGGCCCACCTGGGGCCAAGGAGTGTCACTTATTGACAGTGTGGCTAGAGCTCGGACAAGCGGGCTGTATTTTTACCCTGGAAGCTGCAAATGTCAGACAAGGGCCTGTCCCCTCCTTCCACCACCAGCTCTCGAAGAAAACGTAGCTGTTAAGGGATCATTCATTAGCAGTTGCACATCCCCCCATACCTCCTCCACTTCGCCGCCTTCCTCGTCCTCTGCAGAAGGTGGTGAGGAACACTGACTTTGAGTGGAAAACCAGGTAGAAAAAGAAGAGAAGATTCTAAGAGCCCAAAGAATTGCCCCGGATCAAGCAGGGGCTGGACAGCTCTATTCCTCTCCACAGAACACAGAACACTACCTGATTGGTGGCGAAACGCTCCCCGGAAAAACACCAGCATGCCTGGCAGGTTTGCTTTCCCCTGTTGGTCTCTGATCACCTCATAAGACTGGTATCTCCTCTGGGCTGTGGACTCCACAGTCAGGCATTATTTGGTGACATCTCTTCCACCCCCTCCTCCCCCTCTGAGGAGGGGCTGGCTGATTGTCTTCCAGGTGGAATGAATCACTCTCTTGATTTGGAGCCTCTACAGCCTGTTAGTCACACTTTGATTAATCACTCATGGATTCCATTACACCTTGCACTCAGACGGGTCCTGTTAGAAAGAGCTCCTCACAGACAGAGGGCATGTGACTCCTCCGGCTTTTCCCCAGTGGGCCTAGCACAGGGCCTCACACACAGCTGCTCAGGCCCACTCACTGAATCAGTTAACTTTAAAATTCGACCTGGTTGGGATGAAAGTCACTGAGTTTTATGGGAAAACCAGTCCAACCAGTTCCCTCCTTCATGGCTCTTACATCCTAAGGCTGGTTTATTTTGTCAGCTTAGAGCCCTGCTTTCAGCATTCTCTTCACACCTGGGCCCCCAGAGCTTTTTAAGCTTATAAAGACTGGGGACTGGACTTCCCTGCTGGCGCAGTGGTTAAGAATCCGCCTGCCAATGCAGGGGATACGGGTTCGAGCCCTGGTCTGGGAAGATCCCACATGCCGCGGAGCAACTAAGCCCGTGTGCCACAACTACTGAGCCTGTGCTGTAGAGCCTGCGAGCCACAACTACTGAGCCCACGTGCTGCAACTACTGAAGCCCGCACGCCTAGAGCCTGTGCTCCACAACAAGAGAAGCCACTACAATGAGAAGCCCGCACACCACAACAAAGAATGGCTCCCGCTCGCCTCAACAAAGACCATGCACAGCAACAAAGACCCAACACAGCCAAAAATAAATTAAGTAATTAATTTAAAAAAAAAGAAAATGGGGCTTCCCTGGTGGCACAGTGGTTGAGAGTCCGCCTGCCAATGCAGGGGACCCAGGTTCGTGCCCCGGTCTGGGAGGATCCCACATGCCGCGGAGCGGCTGGGCCCGTGAGCCATGGCCGCTGGACCTGCACGTCCGGAGCCTGTGCTCCGCAATAGGAGAGGCCACAACAGTGAGAGGCCCACATACCACAAAAAAAAAAAAAAAAAAGTATTTAAAAAAAAATTTTAATGTTAAAAAAAAAAAGACTGGGGACGTCAGGGAAAAGAAAGTTTTAGAGATTATATTAGTTTCCTAGGGCTGCTGTACAAAGTATCACAAACTTGGAGACTTAAAATAATAGAAACGCAGAGAAAGACAAATATCATATGACATCACATATGTGGAATCTAAAAAAAATGATACGTATTTACAAAACAGAAATAGACTCACAGACAGAAAACAAACTTGTGGTTACCAAGGGGAAGGGGAGGGGTAAGGAAAAACTGGGAATTTGGGATTAGCAGATATACATTACTATATATAAAATAGATAATCAACAAGGACCTACAGTATAGCCCAGGGAACCATATTCGCTACCTTATAATACACCTGAAACATTGCGAATCAACTATACTTCAACTCAAAAACAAGAAAAAAAAATAGAAATGTATTCTCTCATGGTTCTGGAGGCTAGAAGTCCAAAATCAAGGTGTGGGCAGGGCCATGCTCCCTCTGAGGATCATAGGGGAGGGTCCCTCCCAACCTCCTCCAGCTTCTGTAGTGCTGGCAACCCTTGATGTTCCTTGGCTTATAGATGTAAACACTCCATTCTCTGCCTCCACTGTCACATGGCATTTTCCCTGCGTGTCCAAATTTCCCTCTTTTTATAAGGACACCAGTCACTGGATTTAGGGCCCGCCCTAATCTAGTCTGACCTCATCTTAACTTGTTTACACCTGCAAAAACCCTATTTCCAAATAAGGTCACATTCATAGGTACGGGGGGGTTAGGACTTGAACATATCTTTTTAGGGGACATAATTCTACCCATTACAGGGATAAAAGAGCTTAATTCCCACAGCCTTTGGTAAAACTCTGTCTTAGATCATGTATGGCCCTAAGTCTATGTGAGTTTGTTCTCCCATCTTCTCTCTCCATGTGAGGCTTTGCCAGCTAGAACCCATGATTTGAATCCCAGCTCCATATGTGCAACCTTGGCTAAACCACGTATCCTAGAATGCTTTCAAATGTTACTATACACCTCCATGTAAAATTTAAGTACCTCACAACAAAGTATTTCCATTTCTTCTCTCCCATCCTTTAAGCTAGTGTGATCACACATTTTACTTCGACGTATGTTATAAAACCCATAAGACATTGTTGTTATTTTTTATTTCAAATAGTATCAAACTTGGGAAAATTTTGGCGATTCTTTTTTTTAAATTTTATTTTATATTAGAGTATAGTTGATTTACAATGTTGTATTAGTTTCAGGTGTACAGCAAAGTGAATCAGTTATACACATACATATGTCCATTCTTTTTCAGATTCTTTTCCCACATAGGTTATTACAGAATATTGAGGAGAGTTCCTGTGCTATACAGTGGGTCCTTGTTGATTATCTGTTTTATATATAGTAGTGTTTTTTAAATTTTATTTTATATTAGAGTATAGTTGATTTACAATGGCAATTCCCTTCTTCAAATTTTTTTTTGTGCCTTCCCTTGTTTTGGGGAGGCTCCAATTATGTTAGATCACTTGATATTGTCCCACAGATCACTGAGGCTCTGTTCAGTTTTTAAAGTGTTTTTTTTTCCTCTGTTCCACTTTCACTGGTTTCTCTTTCTGTGTCTCAAGTTCAGTAATCTTGTGGGGGTTTTTTTTGTTTTTTCTTTTGCAGTATATAGTCTACTGTTAGTTCCATCTCTAGAAGTTCCATTTGGGTTTTTTTTTTTTTAATTTTTTTGATGTGGACCACTTTTAAAGTCTTGAATTTGTTACAATATTGTTCTGTTTTATGTTTTGATTTTTTTGGCCCCCGAGGCATGTGGGATCTTAGCTCCCTGACCAGAGATCAAACCCACACCCCCTGCAATTGGAAGGCAAAATCTTAACCACTGGACCACCAGGGAAGTCCCCCATTTGGGTTTTTTAAAAGTATCTTCCATTTCTCTTCTGTGTGTTCATGTTTTCATGGAGTTTCACTCCTCATGTATATCCTACTGTTCAGCAAAGATTCAAGGGGACCCCCAAACCCTTTCTCCTTTGTAACCCCACCCTCCCTGGAATTCAGCCCCACTAATTCCAGCTACTCTCAATCCCTGGTCCCTGAACTCTGATTCTCTCCTCAACTCAGCAAGACCACTGGGCTCTCCCTGTGCCATGGTCTAGAATGTGCCTCCAGGCAGAACCAGGGCAATGGTGGGTCTCACTTCCTTTGTTTCCTTCTCTTAGGGATCACAGACTTGTGCTGCCTGTCGTCCAATGTCTAACAACACGTCTTATATATGTTTGTCTAGTTTTCTGGTTGTTTACAGTGAGAGGGTAATTCTGATTCCTGTAACTCCACCGTGGGCCAGAAGTGAACATTCTGGGTAAATTACTTAACCTCTCTGAGCCCAAGTTTCTTCTTCTATAGAACAGAGCCAATGATTTGTATATCCCAGAGATAATATGAAGATTAAATGCGATAATACACGCTTAGAGTAGTAGCTGCTGTTCGCAGAGAGTTTAGTATTCGCCAGGCCTCACTCTAAGTGGCTCATGTTATGTATCTCACATATATTTGAACTTCACAACAACTCTGAATGAAAGACATTATTAACCCCATTATACAGATGAGACAGTTTAAGTAAATTGTCCACGGTCAAATACGTGATAAAGGCAGAACTGGAACCCTTCTTATTTCAAAGTCCATATTAACCTATGGGTTATAAGAGCTTGAGGCAGTGCCTGGCACATAGTGGGAATCTGAGAATTCAGGTGTTAGATTCCCCCTTTATTATCCTCCCTGATACCTGGACGCTCAAGGGCTGTAGAACTGTAATAGATGCCAAAGTTTATACCGGGAAATCCAATTTCTAGTATCGAGTCCTTTCTCTCCGCATCTCCCTCAGGATATTCTCTCTTACAGAGCTGCCAAATCCATCGACTTTCTTTGCCTCCCGTGCCACCCTTCTGGTACAGGGGACTGTCCTCTGTCTGGTTTCCCTGCACCTACTCTGGTCTCTCTAACTTATTCTTCTCCTCGTAGGCCAAGAGATTCTTTCAAAACGCAAACCTAATTAGGTCTCTTTCCTATTTAAACTCTTTAGAGAACCATTAGAAAGCCTGAAAGTCACAGGGTATGTATGGTTTGGCCTCCACCTGGTTCTCCAGCCACTTCTCACACTGCACTTGCCCTCAGTCTCCCGGCCATACACTGTCCTGTTGTCATTTCCCTAAATATGCCATCACGCATCTGGGTTCTTACCTTACCCCGTGTGTCTGTAGAACGAATTGCCATTCTAATAAAAATGTCTACGTTGTTCTAATTTCTATTTTTTTTTTTTTGCGGTACGCGGGCCTCTAAGCTGTTGTGGCCTCTCCCGTTGCGGAGCACAGGCTCAGCGGCCATGGCTCACGGGCCCAGCCGCTCCGCGGCACGTGGGATCTTCCTGGACCGGGGCACGAACCCGTGTCCCCTGCATTGGCAGGCGGACTCTCAACCACTGCGCCACCAGGGAAGCCCTGATTTCCGTTTTCAACCTGAGACTAATCCCCTAGGGCTTGCAACGCTTACGTCTGGATGGCCATCCAGGCAGGCTATTAAGCCGTGGTCCTTATGCTGACCCTGCCACAGAATTCACAATGTTCTAATTGGTCTCATTAACTTGATAGGAAAACATTGGCTCCTGAGTGAGGCTTATCATCCTGCACATGCAAGTCTCACAAAATGGCCCTAGAATTATCAACTCAAAATGTTTCTACAAAGCACAGATTGATGGCCATGATTAACTCTTTTTTTTTTTGGCGGTACGCAGGGCTCTCACTGTTGTGGCCTCTCCCGTTGCAGAGCACAGGCTCCGGACGTGCAGGCCCAGCAGCCATGGCTCACGGGCCCAGCCGCCCCGTGGCATGTGGGATCTTCCCAGACCGGGGCACGAACCTGCATCCCCTGCATCGGCAGGCGGACTCCCAACCACTGCGCCACCAGGGAAGCCCAGATTAACTCTTTTCTTATACCAGAGAAGGCCTGGAAGTTTCTTCCAGCCTGTTTGTTCCCAGATAGAATGAATCTGCTCTTCTGCCTTCAGGGCTGCTGTGGGACCTAATGAGACAGGGTCCATAAATGGCTTTGACCTCCTTGGTGAGAGCCAGTGCAGATGTAAATATTACAGCTGAAGTTTGAATGGGAGTGTGTCATAAAGTCTGGCATCACCCTTTCAAGCATGCAGTGTTGCTCAATGGACTGGGACTATTGAAGTGGCCCATTAAAAGTTCATGAGAGGGCTTCCCTGGTGGCGCACTGGTTGAGAGTCCGCCTGCTGATGCAGGGGACACGGGTTCGTGCCCTGGTCCGGGAGGATCCCACATGCCGCGGAGCGGCTGGGCCCGTGAGCCATGGCCGCTGAGCCTGCGCGTCTGGAGCCTGTGCTCCGCAACGGGAGAGGCCACAACAGTGAGAGGCCCGCGTACTGCAAAAAAAAAAAAAAAAAAAAAAGTTCATGAGAAAAACATGGAGAGGGAAGGTATCTCCTGGGAGGAGGGGGTGGAAAGCTTCATGAGGGATCATGGGTTCTTTGTCCCCTCTTCAGAGTTTAGCCCAGTGTGGAATATACAGGAGCTGCTCTGGATAGAATGAGCTCAGGATCACTTGCAAAGGTTATCAGAGGTGATTCTGTGCTCAGAACAGACAACAGGGAATGCAGCCTCCGTGATGAGATCACCTGGGGTTCTGTGAAAGAGACAGTATTTGGCAGAGGTGGTGGCTTTCCAAACCTGGCTGGGTGTGTCTGGCCCTGTATTATCTGGTTAGATTCAAGGTCGGCTTCAGTGAGGGGTGAGGAGGCAGCTACCTATGTGGTGGTCTCCTCCACTTAAATATGTCTCTGCCCAAAGCTAGGATTCCCACTTTCAGACTTTAATTCCTTTGTGTATTTTCCCCTTGTTACAATGTGAACACATTACGTTTAGTTACAGGCATGAATAAGGAAGTGTTTGGAAGCCATGACTGTCACCACCGTGGAACGCTGGGTCCGGAGCTAGGAGGCAGGACCTCAGGTTAGAGCAGCAGGTGCTTCAGGGACCAGAGATTCAGATTCAGACTCTACTTAGCTTGACCTGCCTTCAAGGTATGATTGATGTCAGGTGTGCTGGGAAAGCTCTCTGTCCCCTGAAATGTTTTCCCCACCTGCTCGCCGACTCCTGACATTCCTTTTAACAGGGAGCTACGACTTTCATTACAGAACTGAAGAGCAAGCTGAAAATGACTGTGAGAGGAGAAAGAAGAGAGGGTATACATGACATTGAAGGAGACAAAGAAAGTCCAGTTCGCCCTGGCCTGGCAGGGCAGGGGGTTGGTGATGGAGGTGTGTAGGATGGTATAATTTTGCTCAAGGCCATCCAACGAAGAAAATTTTTTTCCCTCATGACAGCCACAGAATCATTCCAGAATTTCTTTAAGGTTTCCGAGAACTGGGAAACAGAAGAAAATAAGGCCTTTTCTTTTACACAAGTAACTAAGAATGTGAGGGGGGTGGGGAGTGAGGAGGGAACTCAAATTCTTTGTCTAAATTCTTTAATAGTTCTCAGACTGCCCCTTTGAAACGTAGTACTCCCCTCTGCTGGCTACAGTGGGTATAGCTCATCAAAACCAAAGATGAGGGCTTCCCTGGTGGCGCAGTGGTTGAGAGTCCGCCTGCCGATGCAGGGAACATGGGTTCGTGCCCCGGTCCGGGAAGATCCCACATGCCGTGGAGCGGCTGGGCCCGTGAGCCATGGCCGCTGAGCCTGCGCATCCGAAGCCTGTGCTCCGCAGCGGGAGAGGCCACAACAGTGAGAGGCCCGCGTACCGCAAAACAAAAAAAACAAAAAAACCCCCAAAGATGACTCCCAAGTCCTTTTCCCACAATCTAGGGAAGACTGATGCATTGACCCTCCACATGAGGTGGGAGAGAAATCAAATGTGGAATGGTTTTCCCATCACCACGCCCCCTCAGAAATCACCCCTTAGTGTTTTTTGGGTTTGCATTTAAACAGGTATATCTAGCTTCTCCAGCCTGTGCTTAGCAAAATAGGTCACATTGGTATAAATGTTCAAACAACAGTGGCTCCAAACCCCACCCACCTGATTGCAGGGTCTTGGCCACCTCCCAAAGCCTCCCTCAGAGCCTCGGCAGTGCTCTCAGGGGCTAGAGACACATGGTCTGGGGCTGTGGGCACCAGGGAGAGTCCGCCGTGCCCTTCTTGCTGGCTCCTGGCTCTACAAAGGCTCTTGACCAGTTAAGCCCTTTGAAGGGACTTTCCTGCTACACTGCTGACTGGGGCCCAGGCACTGATTCTCCGCTCTGCCACAGCTGCCATTCCGGCTGGTGCCGGTTTCTGTGCAGACATAGGAAGAAGGGGCCCAGCAGAGATTTGGGATTTATTCAGATATACTTGTATGACTAAATAACTCAACTTAAATGCTCTCATTTGCCTGGTGTTATGTTTGGGTATTAAGCTTCCATGCTTAGGGGCTTTCTTTCATTCTTGGGAATTTCCCACAAATCAATTCTGAAATCACAGTGAAAACTTCCCTAGTATTTTCTCTCTATTTCTTTGTAATGTTTAACTCAAAATCTGCTTTTCTTTTCTTCAGAGGCCTTCAGAACTTTCCATAATGAAGAGTGGATGCTATACATCAAATCCCTTAGGTTGAGAAATGGAGCCTAAAAGAAAAGATGTTCCAAGCACGACTCTCCAGTAATCAGTGGCGTTAAGTACTAGGGTTAAATTTCACCTTGGGGGGCTTCCCTGGTGGCGCAGTGGTTGAGAGTCCGCCTGCCGATGCAGGGGACCCGGGTTCGTGCCCCGGTCCAGGAAGATCCCACATGCCGCGGAGCGGCTGGGCCCGTGAGCCATGGCCGCTGAGCCTGCGCGTCTGGAGCCTGTGCTCCGCAACGGGAGAGGCCACAACAGTGAGAGGCCCGCGTACCGCAAAAAAAAAAAAAAAAAAAATTTCACCTTGGGGAGAGAAAAAGTATGTATGGTTTATAGAGCTTTCTCAAAGCACACTGGGAAACATGAAACAGGGGTCTGATTTCAGAGGATGGCAAATGGAAGCATATCCAATTTCTAAAAGCAAATAAAATGCAAGTTATTACTTGTGACACAAACAGCCCAAACTCCCAAGACCCTGAGGTGCTGTTTAGCCTCTGGAAGAAGCTGAGGAAGTGGCAGTGATCCAAGTGTGAAGATGCTCGACCACAGCTCGTCAGGCCGTCATTGAAGTTTAATTATTAGAGTGGGGAGCTTCATGCCTCTCCTAATGCCAGTCTCAGAACCCATCTCAGCTCTGATAGGAGCAAGTGGGGCAAGAGACTTTGCTGAGAACACAGACTGAAAGATGTGTGCCTTGAAAGTCGTAGCCATGGGTGTGTAACCATTGCAGTCACAGTAACACATGCTCAGGAGGGCTCCAGGCTCAAAGGGGTCCCACACTTGGGGTTAATGCTCTGTGGCCACTGTCTTGAAGCTTTCACCTTTAATCACTTTAAGAATTATTAAAGAAGATAATTTTAAGAATACTTTCACCATTCTTAATGACATTATCTTTGAATTTTATGTTTTGTATGTGAAGTCTGATGGGCCAATGAAGTGTCTACTCGGGCTTGGAGGCTCATGCATGCAAGGTCTGCTTCTTGCTGCCTCTCTGCCTCCCTGCGATGGGTCCTTGGCTGTCTGTTCCCTGCTCTCTGGCTCCCTGGGCCCTGCCTGGCTTCCTCCTCTCTGCCGCCTCCTCCTGGGTACAGGCACAGGGAGAATTGCGGTTGAGCACGTGTGCCCTGCAGTACCTCGGGGAGAGGCTTAGTGGCAGCCTTCCCTACCCTGGGCTGTCAGTGCCACAGGGCATTTGACAGGCAGCAGCAGAGGTGAGCCTCTCACCCACCCCCGATCCAGGTACCAAGCATGTCCTGGCACAGAGATTTAATCCTCTGGGGCTTTCCCACCCACAGCGTGGCATGTCAGTCTGGTGGCTGGAGGAGGAATCCCAGAGCTGGAGCAATCAGGGGGCAGCCACTCCCACCCCACCCCAGTGCCTGTGAGGGTCTATACTCATTTTACAAATATCCCTGTGTCCGAGGAAGAAGCAGAACATTATAGAGCAAATAAGAAACACCATAAGAAGGTGAGAGAGACCATGGAAGAAAGAAAAAAGTTTCATATTTAGTGACTTTAATGGCACTTTTCCTCTGCTTTTTGAACAAGGGACCCTGTATTTTCACTTTGCAGTGGGATTCATCAGTTAGGGAGCTGGCCCTGGCTGTGGCAGAGGGTAGGGACCATCCTTCTGTTTCTGTCTATATGGGATCTGAAGTTCCTGTGTCCTTATTAAAGCTGATTTATCAACTTCTCTAGGGGTGGGGGTCACACAGATAGCCACTGACAACCTGAGAATAATGAATGAGAAGAAATATTTTCTGAATAAATTGCTGGATAAACAAAGGAACGATAAAACAACAAGCAAAGGAAAACCACAAGGCATAAATGTGTGATGGGCTCAAATTATAATCCCCGTAAGGTTGTTGGCCTTAGAACAGAAAGCAAAGGCTAAGCAGGAAAAATCTGCGGCATAGAGAGCTCCTGAGGGCTCTGGGGGGAGGGCGGCTCCTGAATCTCACTGCAGAGGCTGCTCTGGGCAGTCCAGATCCTTGACTGGTCAGTCTGCTACAATTGCCTACACACTGCTTTCATGCTGATGTCTAGAAGACGTTCATACCGTACAGCAATTAAGACCCTGCGATGAGGCGAGCCTTGATGTGGCCAATAATTGCTGAGAACCTGAAAGCAATTCCTCATTTGCAAGTCAGTGGGCAGTCAGTGGGGTGTGGACTCCTTGCATGCTGTGGGGCATTCTGATTAAATGTCAGCCACATTCTCTGTGCCCTGAGCAACTTGGAATTATTATAGCTTGAGATTTTTGGAGACAAATCAACAGAGACTCATAATGTGCAGGTATTTCCTCCCAGGAAGAGGGTAGAACCTAGGGAACCACAGATGAAGGGAGCCAGACCTGGATTAAAGCAACCCTGAAAGGCAAAGCCTTCTGTATGCTTTTTAGGATGCCTAGGGGTGAAAAGAGTGGAGTCTAACAAAAACACTTAGGAGTCCATTATTTGTGTCATTCAAAGTATAAAAGAAATATGGAAACTCCTTTGCTTAGAAACTTCCACCTTCCAATCATGCAGATACCACAAGCTATAAGCAAGAGCAAAAGCACATGAGAAAAGGCAACCCTCCTACACTACTGGTGAGAATGTAAATTAGCACAGCCACTATGGAAAACAGTATGGAGGTTCCTTAAAAAACTGAAAATAGAGTTACCATATGATCCTGCAATCCCACTCCTGGGCATATATCCGGAAAAAAATGAAAACACTAATTCAAAAAGATACATGTGCCCCAGTGTTCATAGCAGTACTATTTACTGTAGTAGCCAAGACGTGGAAGTAACCCAAGTGCCCGTCGACAGACAATTGGATTAAAAAGAGGTCATACACACACACACACACACACACACACACACACACATAATGGAATATTACTCAGCCATAAAAAAAGAATAAAATACTGCCATATGCAGCAACATGGATGACCTAGAGAATATTATGCTTAGTAAAATAAGTCAGAGAAAGACAAATACTATATGATACCACTTATGTGTGGGATCTAAAAAAAATAATACAAACATGTATATACAAAACAGAAATAGACTCAAAGACATAGAAAACAGACTTGTGGTTCACAAAGGGGATTGGGAGGTGGGGAGAGACAGATTAGCGGTATGGTATTAACAGATACAAACGACTGTACGTAAAATAGATAAGCAACAAGGATCTTACTGTGTAGCACAGGGAAGTATACCCATTAGCCTATAGTAACCTATAATGGAATATAATCTGCAAAAATACGGAATCACTATGCTGTACACCTGAAACAAACACGATACTGTAAGTCAACTGTACCTCAATTTTTAAAAATTGGAAAGAGAAAAAGCACGTTACCTCTGCCCGTCTCTACAGATGGTATCAGTCACTGACTCCCAGGAGAGTGGAGGTGGGAACTAGCTGGCATTCTCGGCTTGTTCTAGAAGCCCAGGGCTAAGCATATTGTCTTCTTGTGCTAATCCAGGGGCGAGTGCGAGCTGGAAGGAGAGCCTTCGGGACACGTGCACGGTCCAGCTCCCTGTGCTCTGTAATCACGAGAGAGACCAGCACAGCACTGTCTTCTTAGCAAACGGCAGAGAGCGCACGTATCTGACACAAGTGGGAGGGATTGTGAGTCTGGGTCCCGAAGAAGGAATATTAAAGTAGAAAAAGTTCCCCTTTCAAAAAAAAAAAAGCAAGCAGGGCTTCCCTGGTGGCGCAGTGGTTAAGAATCTGCCTGCCAGATGCAGGGGACATGGGTTCCAGCCCTGGTCCGGGAAGATCCCACGTGCCACAGAGCAACTAAGCCTGTGCACCACAGCTACTGAGCCTGCGCTCTAGAACCCGCGAACCACAACTATTGAAGACTACACGCCTAGAGCCCGTGCTTTGCAACAAGAGAAGCCATCGCCATGAGAAGTCCTCACACCACAAGGAAGAGTAGCCCCCACTCGCTGCAACTAGAGAAAGCCTGCGTGCAGCAACGAAGACCCAACGCAGCCAAAAATAAAAAAACTAAAGAAAAAAACAACAAGCAAACCAAAAAACCTGGCCTCCACCAACAGGTGATTCTCCCGGGTTCTTGGCTTTCAAGTTGTCTCCCTGGCTTAGCTGTGGCCAATAATTGCTGAGAACCTGAAAGCAATTCCTCATTTGCGAGTCAGTGGGCAGATTTTTTAGGTGAAAAAGAAAAGCGCAGGTAAAGCCCCTCTTCTTCTTTCTGCTTATTAGGATCATTTCTGTATGTTTCCCTTCCAAGAACTTTCCAAGAGAATCCAATGGCTTCTTAGCCCCGAAAGGCAGATCTGAAAAGGCCTTGAAGATGGAGAAAGAGAAGCAGGGGGCATAAGGGCTTAAGATGACACAGGCAGCTGGGAGCTGGTGAGCTGGGCTGGGAGGAAAATGATATAATAACCACAGCTGGCATTCACTGAATACTCTTGGTGCCACATGCTGTTCTACATGAGTCAGGTTTAATCTTCACTGTTAAGACACACATTATAGCACAGAGACCACGAGCAACATGTCCAAGATATACACAGCTTAATGACAGCATAGCCAGTGTTTAAACCTTAAGAGTCTGATTCCAGAATCTGTGCTTCTAATGCCAAGATGAGAAGCCAAGGATCCAGGCTGTGGCCAGGAGTCCAGGTGGTGGGGTTGTGAAGGAAGACAGTCCCTGGGGTTGCAGAGGGCCTTCTGGTTCCCTTACTCAGGAGGATCTGGGGTTTCACAGGCCAGTAAGCTCCCCTCACACTGAGTAGTTATCTTTTTATTTTGTCATGTAAAAACATTTAAAAAATCTTCTAAAGTCATTTCATAAAATAGTAAAATAAAATAAATGTAATTTCAGTGTAAAGGACACAGTCTCAGAATACAGGCCACCCTGTACGTTGAATAAATCTCCATTTGTAAAAGCCTCCCTCCATTTTCCTTATTTTTCTCATCCCACTGTGGTTTGGTGAAAACGTCCCCATGGGTGATAAGTGTCTCAGGACCCTCATCTGGGACCACTGTGGGGCCTCGTTTGATCCTTATAAAGTAGGCAAAGTAGGCAGAGAAAGTCGTATTAACCCCTACTTTATTAATGAAGAAACCAAAGCCCAGAGAAGTTAAGAAATTTGTCTAAGGACACACAGTTAATAAATGGTAGGGCCAGGTTACAAACCCACGTTTTATTATTTTTTTTAATTAATTAATTTATTGATTTATGTTTGGCTGTATTGGGTCTTTGTTGCAGTGCACAGGCTTCTCATGGCAGTGGCTTCTCTTGTTGTGGAGCACAGGCTCTAGGCGCGTGGGCTCAGTTGTTGTGTGCACGGGCTTTGTTGCTCCATGGCATGTGGGATCTTCCCGGACCAGGGCTCGAACCCGTGTCGCCTGCGTTGGCAGGCGGATTCTTAACCACTGTGCCACCAGGGAAGTCCCTAAACCCAGGTTTTTATACTCCAGGTCTCGTGTTCTTTGCTTGTGTACCTCAAACCATTAACCAGATGAACTGACTGACCAGCAGAGTGACTCCTGTGTGAGGACCTGAACACTCAGAAAGAGAGAGAGGATTGATAAGTGTTGTTTCCATTGACAGGGCTCAGAATATGAGTGCCTCTGGCTGAGAGGCAGTCTCTGGCTTCAGGAAAAGACGCGAAGTCCCTTTGGGGTAAAGAAGGAGGATATATTCTCTTTCATCCCCAGGCCCAGGCTACCATAGGGCTGGGCACACCGGCTGGCAAGAAATCCTTGCAGCTTAGTTAGAAGTGGGGGTATGGTTTTGAATGTCAGTTTTTATTTAATAGGATTTTACTGTGGAAAGTAGGGAGGAGGGGAGGAAAGGGAAACAAATCTCAGACACAGCTTGATAGGATGCTACTGGGAGAAGGCGGAAAGGGATAGAGTCCAGAAAAGACTTGATGGAGGTACCTTGGGCAGTGATGGGGGGAGGGGGGCAGCAAGAGGGTGCTTGTCCCCGGGGGCAGGCAGGGTATGTGGGTGGGTGGCAGGGAGACAGGAGCAATGAATGTGGTTTTCCACTGTTCTTCTGATCAAGGCCACACTACTTATTATGGCTCCCAGTGCTTAATGGCCTGGCTCCTGCCTACTGCTCTAGCGTTACCACCATCACTCTTGATTTCTGTGCACCAAAGATGCTCCATGAGATCCCAGCTCAGGACTTTGAACATGCTGTTCCTGCTTCTGGGAATGTCCTTTTTTAAAAAACAAACAAACAACAGTACTTATTAATGCCTATTCATTCTTTGGTGACTTCCCTGACTCTTGTCTACCAGGTGGAGGGGTAGACAGCCCAGAGCCACACGGGCCCACCTTCAAAAGCTGTGAACATTTAAATGTGTGCTATGTGCACAGAGCCTAGGGGCAGCACCTCAGCCAGCAGGGTGCTTGTGAGGCCCATGGCAGCACCAAGGAACACACGTATCTTGTCCTGGGTGGAGTCAGCACCCTGAACCTTTCCTTCATATCTTCGTTACAGGCTATAATTACGTATCCGGGTGATTGTCTGGTTAATGTCCTTTCTTCACTTAATAGTCAGCTGCTTGACGGCAGGGCTTTTTTTTTTTTTTGCTTTTTGCTGGCCATTGTAGGTACAGCCCAGTCTGGAGCCAGGGGCCTGGATGGTGCCCTCTACGCTACATGTTGAATGAATTCCTTCCTTCCTTGTTTTGCTGAGGGCTGCCTGTCTGTGAAGCTGGCATGTTGCTTTAAAACTCACATAATTCTTGGGGGTGGGGTGGGAGGGCTTGGAGGTCACGGTCATGTCTAGAAAACTGTTCCCAGGCTACTCAATGTTGTGTTTTCTTCCTAGCCCACGGTTCCCATTGGGTTTGAGGTCCTCCAGTACTGGGGACAACTGAGCCTGTCACTTGCTGGCCAGGATGAGAAGGTGGCTCTCGTGAGAAGCATGTGCTGGGTGGGCATGAGTTGTCAGCTCTGATAGTGTAGGACTAAGGAGACTTCTAACCTGTGGGACATGGGGTGGGAAAGGATCAGGGCCCTGGCACCGGGCAGACCTGTAATTCCCCCATTTAGCCACTAAGGGGCACTGTTGCTCCACAGGGAAGAGCCAAGTTGGCGGGAGCTGACCCCAGTGGAGTAACCAGGTGAAAGTGATGACATTAGCTGGCATTTCCTGAGCACCACTGATGTGCTAGGCACTATGAACGCTCTAACTCCATAGTCATGAAAGAGAGGGATGATGAAATCTATTTTACAGACAAGGTAAAGAGGTGAACAGGATCAGAGAGATTGAATGACTTTTTCAATGGCCGAGCCAGCATTCAAACTCAAGCCTGCCTAAATCGAAAATCCAGGGCCTTCCCATCCCTCCCCTCACACCCACCTGAACTCCCTCGGTCATGATGCCAAATCTCAGTCAAGCTTGTTCTCATAGCAGCCACCTACCAGGGCTGCTGCCCACAGCACAAACTTCTCTCACTCAGCTGATCCCATTTAGCCAATTTTGATTCTCCGGATTAACATAGGGACCACTGACTGGGGTGTAAAATTTTAAATTGGGTTATTAAAATGATTTATTTGAATCCAGAGACCATTATTCTGTGTGTGTCTTGGGGAGGGGGAGAAAACAGATTTGCCCTTCCAGAGCCCTCTCTTCTGGTCTCATTCTGCAATCCCTCTTCCTCTAGCCCCACCAGCACTCACACAGCTGCCAGAGAATTTTCCTGCAGATTTGATCAGATGCCTCTCTCACTGCTGTCCTTCAGTGGCCCCTGTAGCTTCCAGGAGAAAGGCCCATTCCTTAGCCAGAACCCAGGGTTTTTCCTTCATGAGCTGGAGCCTTCCTTAATCCCCCTCACCCCGACTCGCTCACAAGCATGGACCCTCAGCTCCAGCCCCTGAGCCCAAGCACCTCGGTGCCCCTCAGAACTGCAGTCTCCCCAGTGCAAGCAGGAACAATGAGACTTCCCACCAGGTGGTTGTGGGGATGAAATGACACCTGTAAACCTGCTGCCACAGTGCTGACTCGCCTAGCAACTCATTAATATTCCTCGCCTTCCCTTTCTCAGCCCTGGGAAACGTGCAAGGACAATGCAGCCTGCAAAGACAAATTTAGATGTATAATGAATGCTCCATACAGGGCCATCCTTGGGTAAACATTTCCAGACCCAGGCGAATGTCATCAGGGGTGGTATTTTGCTCAAGCCGATACTAAGGAAGGCATTTCCTGTACAGTTTTTTCTCCTGTGCCCAAGGTGAGCTCCTAGGTGATTCAAACACCATCTGGATGCTAAACTCCTTGAGCGCAGGAGTAGGGTTGTGAACCTCTGAGGATCTTCTCAGGCCCCACACAGCACCAGGTCTTTACTGGCATCTCCAAGAATGCTAGTTGGCTGATTAATTTTTGACTGGGTGTGTGCAAAGATGGAGGGTCAGGCAGGTTATTTCGGGGCATCATTGTCTGAAACAGAAACACCATTGTTTTAAGAGCCTGTTGAAGCCCAGAAGAAATACAGTACTTTCTTCTTCCTGTTGCAGAAGCTGACGGTTTAAAACCACAGGGGTTTGTTTCTTTTTAATTAATTTTTATTGGAGTATAGTTGATTGACAATGTTGTGTTAGTTTCTACTGTACAGCAAAGTGAATCAGTTATGTATATACATATATCCACTCTTTTTTAGATTCTTTCCCCATATAGGTCAATACAGAGTATTGAGTAGAGTTCCCTGTGTTATACAGTAGATCCTTATTGGTTATCTATTTTATGTACAGTAGCGTGTATATGTCAATCCCAATCTCCCAGTTTATCCCTCCCCCCGCCTTTCCCCCTTGGTAACCATAAGTTTGTTTTCTACGTCTGTGACTCTATTTCTGTTTTGTAAATATGTTCATTTGTACCTTTTTTCTTTTTTTTGGTCAAGCCACATGGCTTGAGGGATCTTAGTTCCCTGACCAGGGATTGAACCCTGGCCCTCAGCAGTGAGAGCCAGGAGTCCTAACCACTGGACCACAAGGGAATTCCCTGTACCATTTTTTTAGATTTCATATATAAGTGATATCATATTATATTTGTCTTTCTCTGACTTACTTCACTCAGTATGGCCATCTCTAGGTCCATCCATATTGCCGCTAATGGCATTATTTCATTCTTTTTTTGTGGCTGAGTAATATTCCATTGTATATATGTACCACATCTTCTTTATCCATTCATCAATCGATGGACATTTGGATTGCTTCCATGCCCTGGCTATTGTAAATAGTGATGCAATGAACACTGAGGTGCATGTATCTTTTCAGATTATGGTTTTCCCCATATATATGCCCAGGAGTGGGATTGCTGGCTTAAATGGTAGCTCTATTTTTAGTTTTTAAACGAACCTCCATAGTAGCTGCACCAACTTACATTCCCACCAGTGTAGGAGGGTTCCCTTTTCTCCACACCCTCTCCAGCATTTATCGTTTGTACATTTTTTGATGATGGCCATTCTGACCTGTGTAAGGTGATACCTCATTGTAGTTTTGATTTGCATTTCTCTAATAATTAGTGATGTTGAGCATCTTTTCATGTCCTTTTTGGCCATCTAAAGTCACAGGGCTTTAGACCAAGAAAGCCATGAGTCTGACCAACAAGTCACTGGATTTGAGCACATTGGACTGGCTGGGCTGCCCATGCTCGGACGCAGACATCGGCAGGACCCACCCCTGGGGTTCTGAGCATCCGAGGGTAGCCTCAGCCCACCCTCTCCTCCTATTTCTCAGTTTAATCTTCTTATTCCGAGGTTCAAAGAGATGTAAATGACCCTTAGACAAAGCCTAGGTTCCAGAAACTCTCTAAACCAGGCTGACCTGGATCATGGAACTCAGCCTCTTCCAGGAAGGGTCATGGAACTCAGGATCATGGAACTCAGCCTCTTCCAGGAAGGGTCATGGAACTCAGGATCATGGAACTCAGCCTCTTCCAGGAAGGGTCCCACCGGATCAGATGAGAAGTGGGGATTCCCCAGCCCAGACTCGCCTGATTCCACCCAATCTCAGTCTCATCCTCAGGGTTCCAGCCTCCCCCCACCCACTGCCACATTGAACCTATCTGTTCTGGGTTTGCATGTCAGGTAAATTTTCTGATCAATATGCATTTACCTACTCCTATACCATGTCTAAGGCAACTTTGATATTGGTTGGTCTGCTTCTCCCAATCTCAATTCATCAAATGCCCTTTGAACATTGTAAAGATGTTATATGTAGATTATTTTTGCTTTCAGTTATCTCAGAAACTGTCTTTTATATGGCATTTAAACTATCTGGGTGGTCTTATCTACTTTACCTCCGTTAGAGCCACAGGAAAAACTGACTGTAAGAGATGGGGACTCTCAAGAGACTTGTCCAAGTTTACCCTGAAAGGTAGTGATGGGCAGGACCTCTGGCTCTGTGTCAGCAGCCCTCCCAGCGAGAGTTCTGTCCACGCTCTGTAGTACCCCCCAAAGGGTTACATGCAAAGACATGGCTGCTGCAGCTGGCAAAGAAGAAGCATCCATGGGAACTCGCACATGTGGGCAGGTGGGTGTGGCCAGGGACAGCGGAACCAGGCAAGGAACTCCGGAGTGGGAGACTGCTTGAAGAACTGAGATTTCTGAGTCCCTGAAAAGCTCCCCAGATCCCAAATACCTTCTCTGCCACCTGAAAGTTTCTTAATAAGGAATAAAGCCTTGCAAGTCCCAGCTCTGCTCTTTATTGGCTGTGTGAACTTGGACAGCACACCTGGTCTCTCTGAGACTGTTTAATTATCTGTTAAATGGGGATTTAGATAGCATCTATTTTATAGGGTCGTGAGGATTAAATTTGCAAATGGGCTTAGCAGCTGCCTTGCTTATATTGCTCAAGTGGCTGCTGTTGTAAATGTGCAGATGGTGGTGGTGTGGTGTTTTTTATGTTCTCTTTTTGCTTCTCTGGGGTTTTAGCAAATTAACATGCACTGCTGTTGTAGTAAAAAAAAAGATGTTTTTTAATAATAAAAAGTGTAAATATCCAGACACATAGGAAAAGGAAGATATGATTCAAATTTATACTAGGACTTAAATAAATGAGGGCAGAGCCTTTCCAGAGAGAAAAATGGTAGAATCTGCATTTATTGAGCACCTACTACATGCCTGATACTCTGTGTATATTTTTGTTTAATTTAAATAATGATCACAGCAACCCTAATCAGCCAAGTGTTATTATATCAGCTAAGTGTCATTATCCCCATCTTATAGATGAGAAAGCTGAGGCTTGCGTGGATTTTGTATCTGACCCAAGTGCACACAGTTCACTGGGAACTGAATCCAGATCTGTATGATTGCAAAGTCTGTCGTCTTTCCAATACCTTTTAAAAAATATATTTTATTTGTTTATTTTTGGCTGCGTTGGGTCTTGGTTGCAGCCCGTGGGCTTCTCTCTAGTTGTGGCACACAGGCTCCAGAGTGCGTGGGCTCTGTAGTTTGTGGCATACAGGCTCTCTAGTTGAGGTAAGCAGGCTCAGTTGCCCTGCGGCATGTGGGATCTTACTTCCCCGACCAGGGATGGAACTTGCGTCCCCTGCACTGAAGGCAGATTCTTAACCACTGAGCCACCAGGGAAGTCCCTCCAATAATTTTTCAAGTTAACGGGAGGGGTAGACTGGGAATGGGATGAGGGTGGGATAATTGAGGGAGGGAGCATGGCAAGCAGGAAGCTAGGGGCACTGGACATGGAAAAAAGTTCAGTGAGCACAAAAGACGGGGGAAAAAGCAGAACAGTGACGGAAGTATCTCAGAGCAAAGTTGCCCAATTTCACAGATGTTCAGATGGGCTCTGCCCCATTTCAGGAAGGTTAATATCTGTATCTGCGATGATTCTGTTTAATTTTCTTTTTTTATTTCATACCCTCTCTTTGCAAAGCTGTGAGTGTGGGCAAGGGAGCCTGTGTTGCTTGGTTTACAAACCAGCTCTCAGCCATGCTGGATTGCTGGGAGTGGGCACGCTTGGCGGTCTGCCCCGTGACCCATGACCAGCCCATCCTTGCTCACAAGTCATTTGAAGCTGCATGAGCTTCTGCAGAGGCTCCTGGAACCTCCTCTGTCTCCCCCAGCCTTTCCCACGTGCAGTCCCTTCATTTCAGCTCAAGCGAAGGTCCAGGTCCAGTGTTTTCTTTGTCAGATAAATTTCGTTTAAAGTAAGTTCCTTTCAGGTCAGGTTTAATTGTTCAAGGTGTTCTTTGCTCAAGAGTACCGCTGAGGGACTGCTGACATCCAGAATTCACCTGGGTTTGTACAAGGGCACAGTATGGACCGGCAGCGTCTGTGATCACGTCACAAGCTTATGGATTTCCCTGAAACGCGGAACTGACCCATCTGATTATAGGTATTGAATGAAGCAAGTTCACAGTTTTGCCATCTTCTAGAGAGGTCAAGTGACTGGGCCAGAGTCATATGGGCTCCAAGAGAGGACTAAAGCCCAGGCCTTCTGATTCCCAGACCTATGATGTCTCTCCTGAACCACTTACTAATATCCTGCCCCTTTTCTCCACCTAAAGGCACAGACAGAAGAGCTGGAAGAAGAGGGTGATCCCGGTGGGCAGGAGGCCCCCGAGGCTGTGGCTATTGCTGCTGAAGTCAGCCAGGCCTAAGTGCAGAAACTAAAGCGTTAATTCTGCAGACCCAGGGAAGCAGCTGGAGTCTAGGCCCAGGAGGCAGGAAGGGGGCTTCCGAGAGAGCAGCTGTTAGCATATCTGGCGGGAGCGGCCCTGTCCCAGGCCCTGAGATCTCAGCCCTGACTGGACGCTGAAATCACCTGGGAGCTTTAAAAACGCTGATGCCCAGGTCTCTGTTCCTGGGAGTCAGGTAGCTGGTCAGAGGGGGCGGAGTGGCTGGGTGTATTTTCAAAGCTCTTCGGACGATTCTAGTACGCAGCCTGGGTTGAGCATCACACGCTAGCCGGTGAGCTCCTGGAGGAGAGAGACCCTGGCTTTTTCATCTCTCGTCCTTCACACAGCAGCGCTTTGCAGAGAAAGGCTACACACAGGTGTGCAGAATTGAAAGATGTAAGACTGATAACACTGAGTGATGGACCTCCAGGTGATGGATGATCACAGCCACTAAAAATGGGGCTGAAGAAGATGTAGTGAAACGGAAGCAGGCTGATTCGTATTCTGTAAAAATAAATACACATGTAAGGGAAAAAGACCAGAAGTTTAAGCGTTGAAGGGTTAATGTTGGTTATCTCTTGAGTGGTTAAGTTATGGGGGAGGGTGCGTTTGGAGCAGACTGCCTGTGTGAATTCATGTCAGTCACATGTCATTTAACATCTCTGTGCCTCAGTCTTCTCATCTCTAGAACACAAGTAATAATGGAGCCAACCTACATGGTAGTTTATCAAAGGAAAACAGATACAAGCTTTAGAAAAGAAAAGAAAAAATGTACTTGCAAAGACTGCAAGAGTCTTTGCTACATAATTTGCTACAGCAACTAGAAAAATAATATAGCTACCACATTTACATTAGTCTGCTCATTATTTAAAAAGAAGAGCAGCCCCCTCGGGCAAGAATGGGGAGGTCTGACCCCTGTAAAAATCCAAGGGAAAGGAAAGCTGCATGAGGAACAGCCTCTGGGTGGGGTTTTTATTTGCAAAGGGAAATACAAGGTGTGCCCCTCATGTGTATATACATGAAAATTGAGGATCATAATACATGACATTCAGTAAATATGATATATTTCAAAATCATTATCATACCTCACCTTTCTAAAGAATTATTTATCTAAATTTATAGATCATAGCTTAGAGCTGAACCTTAGCAATCATCTGGTATCACTGTTTTCCAAACTTGCCAGAAGATGAGAATCCACTGGGGTGCCTTTTTTTTTTTTTTTTTCTTAATTTTTGGCATGCGGGATCTCCCCAGCCACGGATGGAACCCATGGCCCCTGCATGGGAAGCGCAGAGTCTTAACTGGACCTCCAGGGAAGTCCCTCCACTAGGGTTCTTAATTTAAAGATACAGATTCCAGCCTCCCCCCATGTCTAATCCAGGGAAGGGGCCTGGGAAACTGCATGAGATTCCCAGGTGATTCTGTAACAGGCAAGCTTGAGAGACACAGAGAGGTCAGTCCTCGTGTTTCAGAAATGAGGAAATCAGGCCTAGAGAGAGGGGACATCCTGCTCAAGTTGGAACTGGTAGGTCACTCAGATAGAGCCAGAAACAACACTGAAATTTCCCAACCCCTCTAGGTTGATGAAAGTTTTTTGCACAGTACGAAGATTGCTTATGGTGTTTAAACTCGGGATACAACAAGACACAAAACATAAAAGCAAACACCAGGGCAGACACCTGTTAGGAGTACCACACGCACCTGGGATGAATTAATTACCATAACTGATCCCCAAACTCAGCACTGAACATTCCGGCAGCCACGTCCGCAGGGAAAACAAGTTGGGTGATTCCATTCAAGGGGGCAATAAAATGATGCATAATAATTTTATTTGATAAGAAAAGCTTTTTCCTTTAACAAACAAAATTGAAAACCCCCCAAACCTTCACTCCCCTGCTATGGCTGTTACAGGAGAAAGGGGAAAATAAAAAGGGAGAAAATGGCAAAAGGAGAGATCCACCCCCACTCAGTCAGAATTAGTTCTTCCATGTAATGGATCTCACATGGGCTATCTGGAGTTTCAACTCTCTCAAATAGGCCATAAATAACTATGTGTTTGAAGGGACCCCAGGATAGACTTTATAGATCTTTCTCTGATGCTGCCCAGTGTTCTTCCCGAGAATGGGCTGTGAAGCCTGAAAGAACAGTGTGACCTGTGACAAGTCATAGGACCCCCTGGTTTATGCATGCCCTCCCGAGGCCCCTTGCAGCTGGGCCATCTGTGACTCACGACCCTGCTAGTCTGGCCAGGAGCGGTTTCTGGGTTTGTGTGTGTGTGTGAGTGTGTGTGCTGTGCATGTGATGTACCCCCTGCCACACCCATGGCAACTCAGACCACCCAGCTCCCCAGTTGCGAGGCTGTGTGACCACATCTGCAGGCTGCAGCCGTTTAGGTAGAGCCTGCTTCTTGGAGAAGGAAGTTTCTCTTTCCAAGCTGTGCCGGCCTGCGAGGAGACACATAATTGCCTTTGCCGGGTGGGAACAAAAGCCCTTTCAGTTGCCATGGAATGTACAAAAAGTTCTGTGCCGAAGGGCTGCCAGGCCTGGCCTGGAATCCTGAAAACCGGGATCAGAGGGGGGCTGCTTCCACCTGAGGCCCCCAGGGCCCCACCCAGCTGCTGGGCCAGCCTGCCGTGTACCTGCATGGAGGGGAGGGCCAAGAGGGTCCCCCAGTCCTGCCACCGTGCCACCACGCCCTCCTGCCACAACCCCAGCCTCGGCAGGCGTGGCCGAGATGCTGTGGACCTCTCAAGGCAGGCTTGGCACTAGGCCGGGAGCTTTGCCGCCTCGTTCAACGCTCCCAGCTCCTGAGGCTGCAGTGGCGTTAGCCCCACTTTGCAGCTGGTGTGACTGGTCTTCAGAAGGGAACCTGGGGGAGGACAATGCTGAGACAGAGGGGCTAGGGCACTGAAAGTGGGGGGAAGGAAGGGACTCTCACAGCTCAAGGGCAGGGCCCCAGGGCCTCAACGCGTGATGTGGACGCTTTCACCTCCAGTTTAAACAAAACAAAGTAAAAAGACCACCGACCCTTTGTCGGGGTGGGGGGGGGGATAAAAAGAACCTGCCACCACAAAACCGAATAGTGGCGCAAGTGGCCTTTTCTCATTACTATTTAAATCCCTGGGTGTTTCCACCGTGGCAAAGCCAGAGACTCACTACAAAGAAACGTGTTGCCAAAATACTGTGGGGCTGTGCTATTTTCAGAGGGCAGTTCCCCAGGGTTGCTATTGTCTGTGTTTTTCTAAACGGGATTAGGCAACTCCTAGGGTGCGGAAGACAAGCACCCATGAACTTTGCTCTAGTTTCAAAATGTAAATTAGCAAGTGCCAGTAGTAAGGGCCCAGAAAAAAGGTCTAAGCAATCAGCCCCCAGGGGAGCCCCAAGCGGGCACTCTCAGGGAGGGAGGGGGCAGGCGGAGCGCTGCGGCCCGGTGCGCCGTGGGGAGCGGAGGACGACACCCTGGGCTGGGAAACAGGTTGTGTTTGAAAGCAATTTGCAGTAGGTCTGTCAGAGCCCCGGTGGGTCTGGGGAGCGGACTGCACAACCTTGCCATCTTCCAAGCAAGAGAGCAAGAAAGGAGAGAGGGGTGTGCAGATCAGCCCAGCTTTTATATGCGATCTTGTTTAAACAAGACTCTTATCGAAGAGTAATCCTAAACGTTGGGCTTTCTTATTACCTCAGCTCCCTGGGGAATGGGTATGTGACTTTTGGATCCAGGAGGGGGGATTAAATCTCTTAGAGATGAGAGCCCCAAGTAAGCAGATAAGGTTGATAAAAATGGGGAGGATTTCCTTGTGTCCCGTGGGGATGGTCTTTGCTCTCCACTCTCCGGATCCGCATCTTTGGCTGCACAAGGCCGCCCAGACTAAGAAAGCTGACATCTAGTTATAGGGCAGCCTTTGAGGGCACAGCCTGAGGCCGTAGGTGCTGCGGAGGGGGTAGGAGATGGAGGAATGGGCCCCTCTGGCTGTGCAAGCAATGTCCGGTCCCCTGGTGGCCGAGCAGGTTCAGAGCATTAATTTTTAAGTCTCTGTTAAATCGCTATTATGTGCCTAATACTTTGTTAGATGCTCTGGAAAAACCCCAAGTAGTTGATGTATAATTAAATGAGTGTTTACTATCTACCAAGTTCACCGCATCGTGTTAGGGAAGGAACAACCACAGCAGGAGAGGCGGGCGAGTGCATTGGTTGGCTGGGAAGTGATTAGGCTCTGCATTCAAACTGCCTGGCTTTGAAGCCACACTTGGCTCTGTGACTGGATAAGGTCTCTCTCTCTTTGCCTCCGTTTTCTCACCTGTAAAATGGGACTAATTTTCCAGGATTGTTGTGAGGATTCAATGTAAAACGCTTAGTACAGTGACTGAGACAAAGTCAATGCTCGGTAGACATTAACCATCATTTATTGTTATCATTACCCAAGACTCCCTAACTCTTCAGGTATTTACAGCCTTAAGTGAAAAGTCAGTAAGGCACGTCCGAAAATAGAACCACTGACCTGGTTATCGCTGATAAGTGTACTGTAGATATCAGAGGAGGACAAAGAAGCCTTAAAGAAGGCTTCAGGGAAGAGATGGAGAATAGGGCCTTCAGAATTGGGTCCTCATTCAGCAGAAGAGGACATTCTAGCTGGGGAAATACGGCATACACAAGGGTGTGGAGGTAGGAAAATGCCGGGCATGTGGGTGGGGTGTCAGGTTGCTTTGACTTGGCTTGAGCTAAGGTCCCATAGAGCAGTCATGAGAAATAAAGTTGGAGAGTAGGTAAATCAGTGCCAGGTGGGAGACTAGAGTTTAAACTTTATTGTGTTTGCAGTAGGCAGCCTTGGGGAGGGCTTTGAGAAGGGAGTGGGTTCTGCTTCTCCTTTCTTCCCTGAGGGCGATATGGGCTCACATATGAAGATGATGCTGAACCCACTGTCATCCCATCTGCAGAAACTCTCACCAGTTTGTCTCCTGCCCCTACTATAGAGGGCAAGGCCTCTCCAGGGTGCAAAAAGGCCCTTTCTTCATTTCTCTCACCCTTGGAGCATTCAGGACTAGCTGGGAAATGACCCAAGAATGAGGATGTGGTCTGGGAGGCCGCTGCGGGTCACTGAATGGAGCTAAAGTTGGTCTGGAACTACGCTGTCCAATATGGCAGCCACTGGCCCCTTGAGGCTCCTGAGCCCTTGAAATGTGACTGCTCCAAACTGAGAAGTGATTTAAGGGTAAAATACACACCAGATGTCAAAGGCTGAGCACAAAAAAAGAATATAAAATAGCTTATTAATTATATATATATATATATATATTTTTTTTTTTTTTTTTTGCGGTACGCGGGCCTCTCACTTTTGTGGCTTCTCCCGTTGCAGAGCACAGGCTCTGGACGCGCAGGCTCAGCGGCCATGGCTCACGGGCCCAGCCGCTCCGTGGCATGTGGGATCCTCCTGGACCGGGGCACGAACCCACGTCCCCTGCATCAGCAGGTGGACTCTCAACCACTGCGCCACCAGGGAAGCCCCCTTTTTTAAAAAATATTTATTTATTTATTTGGCTGCACCAGGTCTTAGTGGTGGTACGCGGGCTCTTAGTTGCAGAGTGCGTGCAGGATCTAGTTCCCCGACCAGGGATCGAACCCAGGCCCCCTGCATTGGGAGTGCAGAGTCATAACCATTGGATGACCAAGGAAGTCTCCCTTTTTACTTTTTTATGTGACCATTATAAAATTTTAAATTGTGCATGCAGCTTGCATTATATTTCTATTGGACAGTATAGAGGGATAAGGACCGGGTGATTTATGACCTGGATAATTACTAAGGCTGTGACTATATACCCCATATTAGCCTGGGTGGGGTGCCTGCCTTCTAAAGGTACCAGGCTCAGATTTGAACCAAATTAGCGTTACGCTCAGAATAAGAAGTTCAGGGAAAAAAGGATGTATCCATTTTGAGTATCAGTTCTCCAAGTTTCTCTAAAAGTTGTCTCCAGAATTCTGACTGTCAGTTGAGGTCAGCAGGACTCAGTTTTGTGGGGGCCACTTTGGAAAACTCCTCACCCGTGAGAGTAAAGGGAGAAACTTCTATGAGGTAGGGTGTGCTAGGTTATCGTTTCTTGGACCTTCTGTCAGCAGCTCCTTGGGTTGGGCCTGCCTGTGAACCCTACCAAAGCTCAGGAGTCAAGAGTGCATGCAGAGGCTGGATCAACAGGCCTCTGAAAGATGCATTGTGTGTAGGAAGTACATCAAGCTGTTTAAGAGGATTTTCTCGAGGTTTTGTCATTACGGATGATTTTTTTAAAAGTTTGCCTCCTGTGCTTTTCAGGATTTTTCTAATTTTCTACAGTGAATAAATAACCAAAAGAAACTTTTTTTTTTTTTTTTAAGAGCAGGAAGGGAACAGTCGTGGGTTCTCAGCTGCTACGAGGTGAAAGCGGTCAGGTAGGGGACTCAGACAAGATGTTGCCATTTCCCAGGCTTAATGTAAAGCACATATCAATGGAGACAGGTTTTTCTGTGACAGTCGGAGACACATGTCAGCTTCCTACGCAGACAGGCCTGACTGCTGAAGATCAATGTCTTTTGAAATTTCAGTGGGCTCCAGGAGACACAGAACTTGAACTGGGTTCAGATTCTCACTGTACAAGTTACCATCTGTGTGTCCTTGTAGGTCATTTATCATCTCCAAACCTCAACTTCCTCATGCTGGGCTGGTACCACCTTTACGGATGGTAAATACAGGCGTACCTCGGAGATACTATGGGTTTGGTTCCAGACCACCACAATAAAGCAAATATTACAATAAAGTGAGTCACCTGAATTTTTTTTTTGATTTCACAGTGCATATAAAAATTATGTGTACACTATACTGTAGTACATTAAGTGTACAATAGTATTATGTCTAAAAAGGCAACATACATACCTTAGTTTAAAAATACTTAGGGGTATGGGATCAAGAGGTACAAACTACTATATATAAAATAGATAAGCAATAAGGATATATTGTACAGTACAGGAAAATATAGCCATTATTTTGTGATAACTTTAAGTGTAGTATAATCGATAAAAATATCGAATCCCTATGCTGTACACCTGAAACTAATATAATATTGTATATCAACTGTACATCAATTAAAAAGATACCTAATTGGTAAAAAATGCTAACCATCTTGCCAGTGGGGGTGGGGTGGGGAGGGATGGATTGGGAGTCTGGGATTAGTAGATGCAAGCTATTGTATATAGAATGGATAAACAACAAGGTACTACTGTAGAGCACAGGGAACCATATTCAATATCCTGTGATAAACCATAATGCAAAAGGATATGAAAAAGAATGTATATATGTATAAGTGAGTCATTTTGCCATACGGCAGAAATTAACACAACATTGTAAATCAACTATACTTCAATAAAATAAATTTTTTAAAAATTTCATGCCCAAGGGGAAAAACATACTAACCATCACTTGAGACTTCAGTGAGTCATAATCGTTTTGCACTAGTAACATCAAAGATCACTGATTGGGCTTCCCTGGTGGCGCAGTGGTTGAGAATCCGCCTGCCAATGCAGGGGACACAGGTTCGAGCCCTGGTCTGGGAAGATCCCACATGCCGCGGAGCAACTAGGCCCGTGAGCCACAACTACTGAGCCTGCGCGTCTGGAGCCTGTGCTCCGCAAGAAGAGAGGCCGCGATAGTGAGAGGCCTGCGCACCGTGATGAAGAGTGGCTTGCCGCAGCTAGAGAAAGCCCTCACACAGAAACGAAGACCCAACACAGCCAAAAATAAAAAAATAAAAAGATCACTGATCACAGATCACCATGACAAATATAAGAATAACGAGAAAGTTTGAAATATTGTGAGAACTACCAAAGTGTGACACATAGACATGAGGTGAGCAAATGCTGTTGGAAAAATGGCACTGATAGACTTGCTCGACTCAGGGTTGCCACAAACCTTCAATTTGTAAAAAATGTATTATCTGCGAAGCTCCAAAAAGCGAGGTGTGCCTGTACTCAGTAAATACTAGCTATCATTTTAATGGAGAGTTAGTTTCTCAAATATTCATTCTAACAGTACTAGAATGAAATTGTTAAATTTTCCCTGGGCTCCACCACAGTTGTTTTACAAGCTTTTCTTTCCCAACAAAACCAGAAGGGAACAAGTTATAGAAAGGCTGTGGGAGATGGAGAGCTCGGCCCCCTGAGGTCACTCAGCTGCACTCGAGCTCTGTTCCTACACTGCCCTTGACATTCCATTCCCCATGTCAGAGTCCCTGAGGAAAGTTTGAGTTCTAGAAACTCTGATTTGGAAAAGGCAGAATAATGGTAAACATTTTCACAGAGTTCTCCTATCAACAACCTGCCTGTCACAGAGGGCAAGAAAACAATACACCCACCTCTAAGCATCCAGCTGGCATTAATCAGGGGCTCTAGTTGGCTTGATGCCAGGTCTAATTGGATGGCATTTCACTGCCCAACTCTGGGACAATCGCAACGTGTCCTTTTATTGCTAAAGGACTCAGTGTTCAGAAGGAAATTGAACCTTTTCCCATCATTCTTGATGTTAGTTTTTTCCACTTTTTTTTATTGTGGTAAAATACACATAGCATAAAATTGATTATCTCCACCATCTTTTAGAAATTGAAGTATAGTTGATTTACAATATTGGGTTAGTTTCAGGTGTACAGTATATATATATTTCAGATTATTTTCCATTATAGGAAATTGATATTGACTATAGTTCCTTGCACTATACAGTAAATCCTTGTTGCTTATCTATTTTATGTACCATCTTTACCATGTTTAAGTGTACAGTTAAGTGGTATTAAATTTATTCACATTGTTCTGCAACCATCACCACCATCCATCACCATAACTCTTCCATCTTACAGAACTGAAACTCTATACTCATTGAAAAATAACTTCCCATTTCCCTCTCCCCCGAGCCCCTGGCAGTCACCATTCTACTTTCTGTCTCTATGATTTTGACTATGCTAAATAGCTCATGTAAGTGGAATCATACAGTACCTATCTTTTTGTGGCTGTCTTATTTCACTTAGCATAATGTCCTCAAGGTTCATCCAGGTTGTAGCATACTGCAGAATTTCCTTCTTTTTAAGGCTGAATAATATTCCATTGTAGGTATATACCATATTTTCCTTATCCATTCATTGGTCAATCAACACTTGGTTTGCCTCCATGGTTTTTTTTTGTTTGTTTGTTTGTTTTGGTTTTGTTTTTTTTGCGGTACGCGGGCCTCTCACTGTTGTGGCCTCTTCTGTTGCAGAGCACAGGCTCCGGACGCGCAGGCTCAGCCGCCATGGCTCACGGGCCCAGCCGCTCCGCGGCATGTGGGATCTTCCCGGACCAGGGCACGAACCCGTGTCCCCTGCATCGGCAGGCGGACTCTCAACCACTGCGCCACCAGGGAAGCCCTGCTTCCATGTTTTAGCTAATGTGAATAATGCTGTTATGAGCATGTGTGTACAAATATCTCTTTAGGACCCTGCTTTCAATTCTTTTGGGTGTATACCCATTAGTGGAATTGCTGGATTATATGGTAGCTCTAGTTTAAATTTTCTGAGGAGCCTCCATACTGTTTTCCACAGTGGCTGTACCATTATGCGTTCCTACCAGCAGCACAAGGGTTCCAATTTCTCCACATCCTTGCCAACACTTGTTTTCTTTTCTTTCTTTTTTTTTTTTGATAGTAGTCACCCTGATGAGTGTGAGGTTTGATGTTAATATTAAATTGCTTCAGAGCTTTTCATGTGTTTTTGTCTAGTATCTTTGTTTCAGGTGTTTCATTTCTATTGGGATACCAGGCCACCCTCATTAACCTTGGCTTTCTGCCTTTTACCCATCCTTTCTGCCCTAGAGGCATTCTCTAGGCATGTTGAAGTAGGGGCTGGTGAACAAGGATACCATCCACAACTGGATCCCGGAGTCCAACAGGAGGATAGATTCTCTATGGGCTGCAGGTTGCCATCACACGGCCTTGAGGACAGGAGCCCAGATGATGAATGGAGGAATGTGTTGACTCTGAGAAATACCACACACAGCTCACATGCACCATCACAATGCCTTAACTCAGTAGTTCTCAACCTAGTGAATGATTTGTTCCCCAGGGACATATGGCAATGTCTGAAGACATTTTTTGTGTGTCACAAGTGAGTGGAGGGGACAACTGGGTGTGAGGGTACTACTGGCATCTAATGGGTAGAAACCAGAGGTGCTGCTAACCATCCTACAATGCACAGGAGGCTCCCATCCTCCCCAACTTCACCTCCTACACAGAAAGAAAAACCTGGTCCAAAATATCAACAGTGCCAAGGCTGAGGAACCCTGGGTTAAGCTGACTCAGTAGTCAATGCATCTGTGGTGGTGTGCCCCTCACCCCCATGTCCAGACATGGCTCCCACCATGCACTCCTGCTCCCCTCAGGTGGTCCTGTCCCCATTCCTAACTGCCTTTTCTTTCTTTCTTTCTTTTTTTAAAAATATTTATTTATCTATTTATTTATGTGGCTGTGTTGGGCCTTAGTTGCGGCACGTGGAATCTTCATTGCAGCACACTGCCTTCTCTCTAGTTGCGGGCAGTGGGCTCAGAGTGTGAGGGCTCAGGAGTTGCTGCGTGCGGGGCTTAGTTACCCTGCGGAATGTGGGATCTTAGTTCCCCGACCAGGGATCAAACCTGCGTCCCCTGCATTGGAAGGTAGATTCTTAACTACTGGACCATGAGGGAAGTCCCCCTAACCCTCCCTTTCTTAGTTCCAACCTTGTACCTTGTTGGTGTGGTTCCCCCCGCCTGGAATGCTCCCCTATGCACCCATCTGGACCCTGCCTTTTCTTCAAAACTCAAGCAGCTCTGCTCCTGTGAATTTGTCCTCAGCCTCCCTAGTCACTAAAGCGAGAGCAGCTATTTCTCTCTTGCAGTGACCAGTAGGATGGCTGCTATATGATATATAGAGTGTAAGCTCTTTGAGGGCAGGAGATATATATATATATATATATATATATATATATATATGTATATATATCCTCCATAGTGTTTAAGGTTTTCAGTACATATGTGTTGAATAACTATCCACCTACATGGTCCAAAATTTTTCCTTGCTGTTCCATTGAGAGTTGTTCTTATACTAAAGGAAAAACGGTTGGCTGAGGCTTGGGAATACCTTTGATGTAATAGGATTTGATCAGCATGGCACTGAGATGGGAATTTTATAAATTTCTAGCTCTTTTAGATTAGATAAACAACTGCCAATCCTTCATATAAAAAGTCTGTGATGATGTATATGTTGATAAACAATGTAACACTGTTTGTCAAACTGTATGGCAGGCAGCTGGGGCCCAGGGTGACCTTGTTCTTCATTTCCTCAGTGTCAGAATAACAGCTTTACCCTCTGGAGGAGGCTGGGGGAGTGGCCCAGGCCGGACCTTATGACATTCGATATTTACTTTGATTGTATTACACTGTTTGAGCTGAAAAATCTGTGTGTGTGTGTTTCCCGGGGGGTGGTGGTGGGGGGGTGTTTGGGAGTGAGGGGATGGTTTGCAAACTAGGGGAGAAAAATTTTTTAAAAAGGAAAAGCATGGGTAATGGTGTCAGATATGAGTGTGAATCTTAGCTCTGTCATGTCCTAGCTATGAAATTTTAGGCGATCTCTTTACCTTGCTGAGCCTCAGTTTAGTTTCTCATCCGTAAAATGGGGCATTGTACTTACCTTGCTATGGTTGTAGTGAGGATTAATAATGCAGATTGAGGGCTTCCCTGGTGACGCAGTGGTTAAGAATCCGCCTGCCAATGCAGGGGACACGGGTTCGAGCCCTGGTCCAGGAAGATCCTGCATGCCACGGGGCAACTAAGCCCGTGCGCCACAACTACTGAGCCTGTGCCCTAGAGCCCGCGAGCCACAACTACTGAAGCCCGCGTGCCTAGAGCCGGTGCTCCGCAACAAGAGAAGCCACCGCAATGAGAATTCCACACGCTGCAACGAAGAGTAGCCCCCGCTCGCTGCAACTAGAGAAAGCCTGTGCACAGCCAAAAATAATAAATAAATAAAATAAATAAATTTTTTAAAAGTGCAGATTGGCTGGCCCAGTGTAGCATATAAGTAAACTTACAATAAATTGTTTTCCTCTGCTTCACTTTCTTTCCCTTCTCAGCCAACAATGATATGATAATAATATTAGGAAAAATAGCAACAATAGCAATATTATAATACTTTGTATCTTTGAAGAATTTTCATATTCATCTGAGTTCCAGCAGCCCCTTTAAAAGTAGCTGAAGTAAAGATTTTTAATTCCATTTGTCAGATAAAGAGACAACTCCAAGGTCCAAGCTGCAATGAAGTAATAGTAATAATTTAGTTACAATTTCACAGAGGTCTTATCTGCAAACCTAGAAATGGGTTGCTTTCCTGCATCCTAGCCTTCTTTCCCTACAACTTTTCCTTTTTCTTTTCTTCCCTTTCCTTTCCCTTTCTTTCCTTTCTTTCTTTCTTTCCTTCCTTCCTTCCTTCCTCTTACTCTCCTTCCCCCGCCCCCAACCTTTTTTCTTTCTTTCATTTACAGGTGGGTGGGAAGGAACATTATGTTCCTATACATTCTGTCCTTAGGTGATCTCCTCCACACACTGGTCTGCAATTACCATCTATACGTAGATGACTCATACAAAGGTCTTTAGAGCTCTCCTCTGAGCTCCAAGTCGGTACATACAGCTAGCTGTCTATTCATCATCAATTCTTGGAGTTCTTAAACGCACCCCAAGCTCAACAAATGCAAATCTAATCCTGTAGTTTTCTCTGCTTATAATCCTTCAATTCTTCCCACTGCTCTAAGGAAAAGGATGAAATTAACATAGCCTACCGTGTTGTGTGTTATCTAGCCCCTGCTACCTCTCTGGCATAACCTTGCAGCAGTCTCCCGTGGGGACCCAGCTTGGACCCCAGAGTTGGTATGAAGATTATTTTAAGGTGAAGACATTAGGGATTCGACAGATGTAGAAAGAAGCTTTCTCGGAGCTTCCCTTTTCTGACTAAAAGCAGAAACTTCTGGGAAATAAGTCTGCCCCATATTCCTTCTTCAGGGTGGCTTTACTCCCAAGAAGGAGACCAAGAGTAAACCTACTATAATCCCCTCTCTGGGGGAGTTTTATGACCACGAAGAAGTTAGACCACTTGTACCTGAATGAACAACCATTATCACAACCTCTTTTCTTTTTTTAACATCTTTATTGGAGTATAATTGCCTTACAATGGTGTGTTAGTTTCTGCTTTATAACAAAGTGAATCAGTTATACATATACATATGTTCCCATATCTCTTCCCTCTTGCGTCTCCCTCCCTCCCACCCTCCCTATCCCACCCCTCTAGGTGGTCACAAAGCACCAAGCTGATCTCCCTGTGCTATGCGGCTGCTTCCCACTAGCTATCTATTTTACGTTTGGTAGTGTATATATGTCCATGCCACTCTCTCACTCTGTCACAGCTTACCCTTCCCACTCCCCATGTCCTCAAGTCCATTCTTTAGTAGGTCTGTGTCTTTATTCCCATCTTACCCCTAGGTTCTTCATGACATTTTTTAAAAATTTTCTTAGATTCCATATATATGTGTTAGCATATGGTATTTGTCTTTCTCTTTCTGACTTACTTCACTCTGTATGACAGACTCTAGGTCTATCCACCTCACTACAAATAACTGAATTTCATTTCTTTTTATGGTTGAGTAATATTCCATTGTATATATGTGCCACATCTTCTTTATCCATTCATCCAATGATGGACACTTGGGTTGCTTCCATCTCCTGGCTATTGTAAATAGAGCTGCAATGACATTTTGGTACATGACTCTTTTTGAATTATGGTTTTCTCAGGGTATATGCCCACTAGTGGGATTGCTGGGTCATATGGTAGTTCTATTTGTAGTTGTTTAAGGAACCTCCATACTGTTCTCCATAGTGGCGGTACCAATTCACATTCCCACCAGCAGTGCAAGAGTGTTCCCTTTCCTCCACACCCTCTCCAGCATTTATTGTTTCTAGATTTTTTGATGATGGCCATTCTGACCGGTGTGAGATGATATCTCATTGTAGTTTTGATTTGCATTTCTCTAATGATTAATGATGTTGAGCGTCCTTTCATGTGTTTCTTGGCAATCTGTATATCTTCTTTGGAGAAATGTCTATTTAGGTCTTCTGCCCATTTTTGGATTGGGTGGTTTGTTTTTTTGTTATTGAGCTGCATGAGCTGCTTGTAAATTTTGGAGATTAATCCTTTGTCAGTTGCTTCATTTGCAAATATTTTCTCCCATTCTGAGGGTTGTCTTTTGGTCTTGTTTATGGTTTCCTTGGCTGTGCAAAAGCTTTGAAGTTTCATTAGGTCCCATTTGTTTATTTTTGTTTTTATTTCCATTTCTCTAGGAGGTGGGTCAAAAGGATCTTGCTGTGATTTATGTCATAGAGTGTTCTGCCTATGTTTTCCTCTAAGAGTTTGATAGTGTCTGGCCTTACATTTAGGTCTTTAATCCATTTTGAGTTTATTTTTGTGTATGGTATCACAACCTTTTTTATATCCCATTTGTTCTTCTAGAAACCCATTTGTCTTTTCTAAAGAAACCCATTTGTTCTTCCCATAGAGGTCTTTTCTCCCCGTCCCTTTTCCCTACTAAGTTAGGAACATAAGCCTCTAACTTTAACCATTTATTGACCTATTTCTTTTGTAATCTCCATCATGCATATGAGTGGTTTCTTTTCTCCTGCTAACTTGTTCTTTGTCTGTTTGTTAGTTTAATTCACAAGCCCCCCATGACAGATCCTAAGAGGGTAGACAAAGAGTCTTTCCTCCCTGACACTCTTGTTCTCTGTACTCCACTATACAGGCTTCCTTTTAGTCTCATAATTCCTCTTTCTAAAGACCTCTTTCCTTTTCCAGGAATGCTTTTCCCTTCTCTTGGCACCTATTAACTACTCCTCATCCTTAGAACTCAGTTCAAACAGCACCTCCCAGAGGAAGCCTTCTCTGACCTCCCAGTTTTAGGCCCTCGGGGCATCCCGTGCTTTTCCTTTGTAGCACATGTTACAGTCACAATTAAAATTTGTATGATTATCTGATTAATGTCTTCTCCCCCAGTGTAAGCTTCTTGGTGGTAGGGGTTCTGTCTATTTCTGCTCACTATCCTTTTCTAAGTTCCTGGCACAGTATAGGCACACAAGAAAAACAAACTATTGAATGAATGCATGAATAAAGGTTGGAGGAGAAACTCCACATATGACAGACTAGAACCACTCCCTCCAGGATGCCCCTTTCAAAACCAAGACACTGTATCCCCTACATCACAGTTCTTTGAAGTCTCGTCTGTAAGTGGGGTAAAGCAATTTTAAAACAGCCAGTGCTAATGTGGGGAAAAGTAGTTACTGTATCGTGGCAACTGTCCCAGTCATGGATTACATGACAGTTTATTTGAGAAAGGTTGACCCAGAAAACCATCCTACGACATGTATCATGCATGAGAGAACCAGATCAAATCTAAAAATAGCTCCATCACTGGAACTGGAAACACTTTAGTGAGGATTCTGACTCTCACCTTGCAACCTCTACCTCTATGGAGACTTTTACCCCTTTTATCAAACTACAGAATCCCAGGATGATAATACTGATCTGGTCAGACGTGAGCTCGTCTACTGCTCTCATTTTAAAATGAGAAAATTAGGACCAGAGAGGCTTAGTGACTTGTCTCATATCACCCAGGTAATCGCTTGCAGAATCAGGGCTCAGACAGGGACCTTCTGGTTCTCTTCCACAGCGATGCTCAGGTTTGACATGTCTGAGGTTTTAGGCAGCTTGGATGTTAAAAACCCTACAAGATTTATGTTCTTGTGGGTCACCCAGATGGGAGGCAGGAAAGCTGAATTTACTTCCCACTTCTTTGGTTCACTGTCAAAATGAGCAGAAGTTTGGGTGGGAGGATCCAAGCGAACCACTCGAGGTCCAGGCGAAGGATACCTGGGATAGAGACTGGACGAGGGCAGCGTGGAAGACAGGAGCTTGGATTCTGAGGTCTGGTCTTAGCTCTGCCACCTGACAGCTTGGAGGTATCACTTGGGCAACACTCGCATCTCTCTACAGTTGTTAAATGGGTTAATAATCTTGGCTTCAGCTATCATGAGACTCAAATAAGATAATGTACTAAAGACTTTTAGCACGATGTCTGGCATCTGATGGATAATACATGGAGGTACATTGTATTTCCGTTCCAATTCAAATTCATAAACATTTGTGGGCAGTCTGCTTTAAAGGCAAACAGTAGGGGCGTAGCTCAGCCCTCCTTCCAAGTGACTCTTTCTTTCCATATGTTAATATACTTAATCAGGTTGCTGTCAAGTCCTGCCGGCCAGCTGAGCCTCTTTTCGGTGACATCTGTTCTCTGATCCATTAGTCACAGCGTTTTCAGTTCGACATCTGGAACAGTCTTTGTTTCCTCATTCCCAAATTCTGAAGTAGACTTTCCCTGTAACACCCAATCACTGACTCTGGAGGCCTGCCTATGAGAAGATGGATGGGGTTCTCTTTTAAACCTCTGTAACTAAGTTATAAAAATTTTTTTGGAGTTAGAAGGGGAATATTTTGAGTTCTTGAATCCCTTATCTGCCTAAAAGCAGAGCCTCCCAGAAGAACTGTAAAGAACTCAATTGTCATAAATCCCCTTTCTAGGAGCAACTCTAATCTGAGAGAAATCAGCACCATGCCCAAACAGACATGGTCACAAAACTATTGTATCTCCCATCCACCCTTAAGGGCCCACTTATCTTTCTTATATGGTGCCCTTCTTCCTCTCCCCTTCATTTCTTAAGATGTGATGAAATAAAATTCATAAAGACGAGAAAAATTTAAATATACAATTTTTCTTTGCCCGTTTGGGCCTCCTCCCTCCCCTGTAGTATATGCTGTGCATCTGCATTAACCAGACCTCCTTAGGAAATAGTAGTCCTTCTTCTTTTTTTAAATTTTTTACTGTATAAAAGTGTTATTTTTAAATTTTTTTTTATTTTTGGCTGTGTTGGGTCTTCGTTTCTGTGCGAGGGCTTTCTCTAGTTGCGGCAAGCAGGGGCCCCTCTTCATCGCCGTGCGCCGGCCTCTCACTATCGCGGCCTCTCTTGTTGCGGAGCACAGTCTCCGGACGCACAGGCTCAGCGGCCATGGCTCACGGGCCCAGTTGCTCCGCGGCATGTGGGATCTTCCCAGACCGGGGCTCGAACCCGTGTCCCCTGCATTGGCAGGCAGATTCTCAACCACTGTGCCACCAGGGAAGCCCTAAAAGTGTTTTTTTTTAACATTTTTATTGGAGTATAATTGCTTTACATTGTTGTGTTAGTTTCTGCTGTATAACAAAGTGAATCAGCTATGCGTATACATATATCCCCACATCCCCTCCCTCTTGCATCTCCCTCCCTCCCACCCTCCCTATCCCACCCCTCTAGGTGGTCACAAACCACCGAGCTGATCTCCCTGTGCTATGCGGCTGCTTCCTGCTAGCTATCTATTTTACATTTGGTAGTGTATATATAACATTCCTTCTTAATCTCATCAAGAGTTAATATTTTTTAGGCGATAACCTTCTTAATCTTGTAAGGGGCCACATGACCCATGACCCACTACTCTTGGACATGTAGATCTGGATTGTATAAACTGTCAATAATATGTCATTTAGGGCACGGTCCTCTGTCTCAAAAAAGTATATAACTGTGCTTCGACCTCTAATGGGTGGAGCAGTTCTCAGAGCTTTCTGAGAGGCTGTACCTGGGTTATAATTCTCAGTTTGGCTCAAATAAAATTTTCCATTTCTTTCTTAGATCGACTGATTGATTTTTTCGTTGACAGATGGTATATAAGCCGCAAATTCTAATTGCTTCTTTGAACCACACTTCTTTGTGAACTCCCATTCAAACGTGATTAAAATCCATCTTTTCTCTTGCTAATCTATCTTTTGTCAGTTTAATTCGCAGATCCCCAAAATTTGAGCCTAAGATAACCTAACTAAAGATTATTCATAAACCAAAAAACAAAACACAAAATCAGTGTACGAAAGTGTACATTTCCTAGTCTGAGTATTTGAGTGTTTTTTTTCCCTTTCTATCAAACATGAAATTTTTTCGAAAGCATTGTCTCTGGTGCCCCTGCTTTACCAGTGCCTGAACATATCTGTATATTGGGTAATCCAAGCCTGACCATTGTTAGTCCTGACTTTATAGACCAGGAAGTAAATGCTAGGAGTTGAGGGCACGTAGTCAGTCGGTAAGGAGTGGGGTCAGGATAAAATTGAACCTGTTGAAGGAGTCGAAGCCTTCTTCCACACATCATCAGTGAACCCTTTAGGCTGTCCCCAGTTTTTCTTTATGGTCAAAGGCACTGAGATAAACATCTTTGGGCATGAAGCTTCAGGCACAAGTAGCTCCGAATACTTCCATAGAATAAGCTCTTAGAGGTGGAATTTTGAACTCAAAGCCTGTGAACACTTTTAGCATCTATGTTATTAATGTTTCTGCTAATATTTTCTCATTTCTGAGGAACCAGAAAATCCAGCACTTGAACTTGCTTTTCCTTGTGGTTGCTGCTTCTACTCTCCAGAAAGGAAGTTTTGTTCAGGAAAAAATAATACAAAACTTGGAAATAAAGCAGAGAGATATTTGTGTGACCTTTAATATCATATGAGAATATACCCTAATAGGCCCAGCTGAGGGTCAGCAGATTCTCTGAAGAAATATAACTGCATTTGACGAACAATTGATTGTTATTGTTATTTTAACAATTTCACAGTTTTGGGAGGCCCTATTGCCTCCCAAGAACTCCCTAAAGTAGAGAGCAGCCCCTAGATGAAGAACCCACAGAAAATATAACTTTGAGATCCTTTGTTCCTCCCCAGCATTCTTGTGTCAGAGTTACTTTAACCAACCCGCGAATATTTGCCAGGATAAGGCGTATTTGACTCATTTTCATAGCTCTTATGCATCCAAGTCTGATGATCGTACCTATCTGTCTGTTGTGGTTAAGATGTCTGTCTTTCAAAAATTAGAAACAGAAAATGTGGTTTTCAAAGTCATGTGTATCTGCCCACTGGAAACTTGTAGGACCTAGTTATTGGCTCTCAGAGGAGAATTTGAAAGGTCTGGGCCCCAGAAGTGCTGACCAGAGAAAAGGCCTGGTAGACGAGGTTGGAGGTTGAACGCCTATCTTCCAGCTTAGAGACTGGAAGTGTTGCAGGAAGGGGGACCCCTTCCAGGGCCCAAAAATGGGCTCTTGTCTAACACTCAGAAATGAATTGTCCAAGGAGACACACGTACTGACAAAGCAAAAGACTTTATCGGGAAGGGGTACCGGGCGGAGAGCAGCAGGGTAAGGGAACCCAGGAGACCTGCTCTGCCACGTGGCTCGCAGTCTCAGACTTTATGGTAATGGGGTAAGTTTCTGGGTTGTCTCTGGCCATCTGACTCAGGGTTCTTCCCGGTGGCATGTTCATCTCTCAGCCAAGTTGGATTCCTGAGGGTTTCTGGGAGGTTGGCAGGACATATGGTCTTCTCCCTCCTCCTTTTGGCCTCTCCCGAATGTTCCAGGTTAGTTTTACAAGACATACTATGGGCTGACGTGTCCTCCCTCCTTTTGGCCCCTCCGGAATTCTCCTGGTTAGTTTTCTGTGGCAGCATCGTGGTCTTTATCAGGACCTCCTGTGTGAGACAACTCAGGCAAGTGGTTACCATCGTGCCTGGCCAAGGCAGGTGGCTTCAGCCAATGGTTCCTTAACAGAAGCTTGGGTTAGGGTCTGTGGTACCATGGCTTGTGCTGGAAAGTCTGTGGAAGCTTCCAAAGGTGAAGTAGAGACCTGGGCTTGCAGGCTTCTGTCAACATTTCTTTGTTTAAGGAATTTTGTGGGATGGCATCATGAAAGATCCCCAGAGTGGATGGGGAGAAGGTAGTAGCCTACAGCTTTCTTTTTGTCCAGCTCTGCACTTTCAGGGTTGTTTACCTGCAGTTTATTTTTGTTTGTTTTTTCCTGAATGCATATGTGTCAGTGTCGGTATTTGTGTTTGACCCATGGCTGAAGTTGTAGTACTGACACTTGTGATTCTTGTTTGTGTATCTGTAAATGAGAAAAACCTTTGCCCCTCCCCACAGAGGAAAAGGAATTGACCATTTATGACCATCTGTTTGTAATTGTAGCCCTGTATATCTGTAGTTGGCTTCATTAGGGGAAGCTGGGATAACAGATGATAGGAATCTGTCATTTGTACTCATTATAGGGATCTCAAGAGAAGGAAAAGAAATGCAAATAGGTATCAAGCTAATAATTAGCAGTCTGTTCTAAAAATGCACTGAGGTTTTGTTTCAATCAAGTATGGTAAGACGGGCAAACATGGCAATGATTGTCATGGGTAGAAGTTTATACTCACAGAAGCTAGAGGCAGGGCATGACATGCAGGGCCATGTGGGGAAGCCCCAGGCTCCATTAGGAGACAGAAGGGAGGAAGCATGACCCAGAGCCTTCATTGGGGTTTTCATGGGAAGGAATGAGCGAAACATGGTAGGTATGTTGAGTAAGCTTAGTATTAGATAAACAACTTTGGTGGGCTCTGGGCTGTAAAGGTGGTCCCTAGTTGCCTGGTATCTAACCCTGAGGTGACTTAGTGCCAGGGGAATATTGACTAGGTGTGTGACAATTGAATAAAAGAGATGGTTGGGGGTGTGGGCTCTGGACTGGTTGATTTGTATATCAAAGGTGTGAATGCAGGAGGGGGTGTTTGCTCTCTAGGAATTAGCTAGTCCTGGGAGAGGCAGTCTGTCTAGGATCAAGGCCTCAAGTGCCAAAGCATTTTGAATATTAATACAGAAAATTAGAAAATATAGTCAATACACAGTCATTTAAAAAGTACTAAGGAAAACTTCTATGAAGTATTTTAAATATTTGATGCACGAATGCAGAATTATATCTGGATCCACATTCACCAATACTCTTTTTTTTTTTTTTTTTTTTGCGGTACATGGGCCTCCCACTGCCGTGGGAGGAGCACAGGCTCCGGATGCTCAGGCTCAGCGGCCATGGCTCCCGGGGCCAGCCGCTCCGCGGCATGTGGGATCCTCCCGGACCGGGGCACAAACCCATGTCCGCTGCATCGGCAGGCGGACTCTCAACCACTGCGCCACCAGGGAAGCCCACCAATACTCTTAATAGAGGTGAATCCTTGAACAGATAAGACTGATTTGGTTTAAAAACAGCTGTATGCTTCATCCTGATTTTATCGCAATGTGGAGCGTAATGTAAATGTACATCTCATTTTAGGTAAGATTTGGGGTTATTTTTTTTGTTTTCTTTGGAAAGCCGAATTAATTTGGACTTTCTAATTTTTTGATACTGGTTATATGGATTAGACAAATTATCATCCCTGGTCAAAAGCATCTGTCTCAGCTTCTCTGGTTCCACTCTGTCAGTCAGGGTTCAGAGGTCATTGGGAGATGGAAACCATCCCATTTATTTCAACAGAGTTCAGAATAAATCATTGTTGACTAGTTGTAAAAAGGTAACTGACAAGGCAAAAAGAAAATACCAACTAATCACAGATGTAAGAACTGTGGGGAGCTCCTGCCACCGCTGGGCTGAGGGGACAGAGCAAAGAGGTTGGGATTACTAAAACGTAGAACATGGAGGAGGGGTTCTATAGAGCTGGAACTTAGCCTCTGAGGAGGGGCTGCAGTCCGAACCCTGCCAGTGCCTCTGAGGGGAGTGCAATGAAGGTGACTCTGCTGCTCCTTGGAAGGAACTGCCACTGCCAGGTGAAGATGCATTGCTGGGGTGACGCTGTCAGGAACAGGTAGCAAACAGGAAGGAGCAAATCCCATGTCCCTGCTCCAGCCTTGCAGGTGCCTGCAATTACCCGCTACTAGTAGAGGCGATCAGGAGCAGATGGCTAAGAAGAAGAGTGCTCGTATACAGCCCAGCCAGCATCGCAGGTGGAGTATAAAGGCTGGGTGGGGAGCTGAGAGGTAGTAGCTTAATAAATGGCATACCCAGCATTTTCTAGTTTCTTAATAATCACCTAGTAAATGAAGCAGAGGTGTAGTTTCTTTATACTTCTCTTATTAGCAGTTATCTTCCCTTTCAAAGGTTCAGACTTTTGGTTCGCTGGCATAATAGTCACTTCTTTTCTGTGTGTGTGCAAAGCAGTTTTCCTGTCTATATTATAGAAGCTGGGGCTTTTTGGTCATCTTTTTTTTTTTTAATTTATTAATTAATTTATTTATGGCCGTGTTGGGTCTTCGTTTCTGTGCGAGGGCTTTCTCTAGTTGTGGCAAGCGGCGGCCACTCATCGCGGTGCGCGGGCCTCTCACTATCGCGGCCTCTGTTGTTGCGGAGCACAGGCTCCAGACGCGCAGGCTCAGCAGCCGTGGCTCACGGGCCTAGTTGCTCCGCGGCATGTGAGATCCTCCCAGACCAGGGCTCGAACCCGTGTCCCCTGCATTAGCAGGCAGACTCTCAACCACTGCGCCACCAGGGAAGCCCTTGGTCATCTTTTACTGCGATATTTCATAGCCTCCCTATCCAGGTCATAAAGTCTTTCAAAGGAAGTGATACGTGCTCTCCCCAACTGTGCCTCGTGCAGGGACAGGACCACAGAAGGGCTGAATACTTACAGCCTGAATGAGTAATGTGGCTTCTTAAAAGAACTCCTTCCTGGTCATCATCTTTGCTCTCCTTCTCACGCACAACTCTGCTTCCTCTCCACATGTAGCCAATCAAGGATGGTCATCTACTTCATCTCTATGCTGGGGCAGGGCAATCATTTCTACTTTCAAAACTGGGTTCAAAACATCTGCTATCAATAAGTTTGGAAACGGGAGGTTGCCAAGGGCTTTCTCTGCAGGACCCAGGGCTAGGAGGGAATTCTCACAAGCTCACTGGGGTAGGCTTGCAATAATAGCTACACTGGCTGAACACCAAGAAAAATGCCCAGTGGGGGGATTTCATGACGTGGGGCTTCCTGTGATCAATGCAGAGCTATGTAGCTGATTTCATGCTTACAGAACACAATATACGTGTTGAACACTGCACTGCAGCAACAGAGTATACCACTTCCTGGGGGAGTTCTATGGCAAGGAGAGAGGGGACAGGAAATAGCATTTATAATCATTTTGAACTCAATGTAGATCAGGCTTCCCTCAACTGTTCACTGCAAACAACCCAAGTGTCCATCAGCTGATGAAGGGATAACACAATGTAGTACATCCATGTAACGGAAATCTTGTTCAGCAACAAAAAGAAACGAAGTACTAATCCCTCCTACAACATGGATGGACCTTGAAAACATGTTATATGAAAGGAGCCAGTCAGAAAACACCACATATTGTATGATTCCATTTATATGAAATGTCCAGAATAGAAAAATCTGTAGAGACAGAAGGTAGATTAACAGTTGCCAGGGGCTGAGGGGAGGGAGGGAGGGATGGAAGTGACTTCTAGCAGGTACAGGTTTTTGGTTTTGTTTTCTTGACATAAAAGAATTTTTTATTGTTATCATTGCAGTTGGGAAAGTATGCAAGTGTGTTGTTGTCATTTCACAATTACCAGGGTAATAGAAGGCCAGAATAATTTAAATACATGACAAATTATAGTACTTTCTTTTTTTTTTTTGCGGTACGTGGGCCTCTCACTGTTGTGACCTCTCCCGTTGCGGAGCACAGGCTCCGGACGCGCAGGCTCAGCAGCCATGGCCCACGGGTCCAGCCGCTCCGCGGCATGTGGGATCTTCCCAGACCGGGGCACGAACCCGTGTCCCCTGCATCGGCACGCGGACTCTCAACCATTGCACCACCAGGGAAGCCCTATAATAGTACTTTTAATACCTTCTCCCCTTGGAGCTGCTGATTAATTGTAAATGGGACTGATTTCTTTCCTCTTCTCTCTCTTAGCCTGCACAGTCTCTGACAGACACGTTCACAGCAGTTTATCGTTAGCAATATGGTCCAAAGTAGACAGCAGTAGAAAGAACTAGGTGTCTTAGATGAACCTCCAACAATATAATCAGCCCTGAACACTGGAGAATTGGCTGAAACATAAAAATATATCACTGCAATGAATGTCCAATGGTTTCAAATAAAATAAAAAATGGATTTGATTTTCAGTCCAAGAGCCCCAAGTTTAAAATGTATTTTAACATTAGCAACCATGCCATCTCTGAAATATATGTGACAGCTCAACAAAAATCCCAGAAAATGCAGTGCCTAAGGAGAGATCAGATGCATGAAGTTGGAAATGAAATTCATTGGAAGTAGGCTACGAAATAGTATACTTGTTTTCATGGTGCTAATACAACTTTCAGTGACACCGTGCATGTTTAACTGAACGTAATTTTGTACTAAACAACAAATAATTTATGGTGACTGGTCAGCTTTTACATACGTACATTGGTATAAATTAATTCACATCCAAAAAAGCATGGAAACACAACATAATTGTGAATGCGTTCTTCCAACAGTTGGATATCGCCATCAGTAATGCTGTTTGATGTTTTCTACCTCTTCTTTGGGTTTAGTCCAATATTTAGGACAAATGGGACGTTAAAGGTAAGATAACTATATTTGTCTTCTTTTTTAATTGAAGTATAGTTGATTACAATATTATATAAGTTACAGGTGTACAATATAGTGATACACAATTTTTAAAAGGTTATACTTCATTTATAGTTATTATAAAATATTGGCTATATTCCCTGTGTTGTACAATATATCCTAGCTTATTTTATACCTAATAGTTTGAGCTACTGGGCTTTTTGGGGGGTGATGAAAATGTTCTGGAATTAGATAGTGGTGATGGTTGCACAACGCTGTACTAAAAACCACTGAATTGTATACTTTAAATGGTGAGTTTTATAGTATGTAAATTATATCTCAATTTTTTCAAAAAGGAAAAAGAAATACTGTAAAAAAAAAAATCAAAACCATTCACTAGTACCATGAGTTTCCTGCTGCAGTTTTCTAAATATTCGACTGCTACCATGGTTTTCAACATTCAATAACAGGGCAATGGCAACTGATTTAAGAAGTTGCTGGCAAACGTGGGTTTTACAGCGTTCCTCCCCTAGAAGTTTACAGCCAGAGTTTATTTCAGACTCAGATTGGAAGTTCTGGCCAGCTGACTTCAGAAGCTGTGACGGCATGTGCCTTGTGCCCTAGCAATTGTAGCATTTCTTCCCAGTAGAGGTGATTGTCTATTTAGATGTAAGTTATTAAAAGAGAGGGACAATACTTTCTCCAACTCTTGCGCCCCCTCCCCCCTTAGCTATCTATTTCCATACGCAGAACATGGAGACAAACTTTTTCCTCTTTTCCTTAATTGTAGGAGAAAAAAATGCAGCTCCATAAAATCCAATACTGAGTTTGATCCATTTAATTAAATAGGTGGAAGAAAATAGTGTCACCCTCTCCCTTCAAAAGAGTAAGGCATAGGAATTCATACCAAAAATAGTTAAGGAAATGCACATTCCAGTTACTAGGAACTTTTTCCTTGTTACTCTTTGATTGAGCTGAAGCACAGAGCCCTTGAAAGTTCTCATCTTTCTACTTTGTGCCGCTTTTCTCCATGTGAGATCCTCTTATCTCAGGACTCTTTCATTTGCAAGAGAAAGAAGAAGTTCAACTTAGACTTCCAGAAGCTTCAGTTAGAAAGGAGCCAAGGAGACAGAGTACGATGTGCCAAGCAGGGATCACGTGCCCATCACTGGGACCACGGAGGCCTGGGCGTCCCACCAGAACGAGCTTAATTTGGCAGAGTTCCAAGCAGTCCTCTGTCCCCTTTTGCTTTGGTGTATAATATTATTAACTGTATTAGTTATCTAATGTTGTGTAACAGATTACCCCCAAACTTACTGATTTAACACAGTAAACACTAATAATAATAATAATAATAAAACAGTAAACACTTATTATCTCACATTTTCTGTTGGCCAGGAATTTGGGAGTAGCGTAGCTGGGTAGTTCTGTCTCTGGGTCTCTCATAAGGTTGCAGGATCAAGATGTCAGTCAGGGCTGCAGTCATCTGAAGCCATGACGGGGGCTAGAGGATCCACTTCCACGTTGGCTCTCTCACATGGGTGGCAAGTTCATGCTGGCTGTTAGCAGAAAGCCTCAATTCATTACCACATGGACTTCTCCATAGGGCAGCTTGAGTGTCCTCACAACACAGCAGCTGGCTTCTGCCAGAGCAAGCGATCCCAGAGGACAGAGGACAGAGAACTGTTTGGAACTCTGCCAGATTATTCTAGTAGTTATTCTAGGTGAAGGCTGCAACGTCTTTTATGACCTAGCTTCTGAAGTTACATTCCATCATGTCCACAATGCCCTATTGATCACACAGGTCAGCCCATGGTGGGAAGGGACTATACAAGGGTGTGAATGTCAGGGGCAGAGCCATTGTATGGCCACCTTGGAGGCTGACTGCTACATAAGCCATAAGATAAAGGGCCATTTCAATGGAATTAGCTGGGAATTTCCCTCTATGTCTCTCAACACAAACCCTAAATCCTGACTGTGACACCTCAAAAGAGCAGATTGCACCTGTTGGCAGAAGAGCCAGAGGAATGAGCAGGGATTAGACAGAGGGAGGAAAATCCACTGAGGACAGTGTAGGAAGGGTTTAGACTCACCCAAAAGAAAAAAGGAAACAACTGGATTGGAATATATAAAGGGGCTGGAAGAGATCCCATTTTGCCAAATTACAGGAGAATGGAGAGGGGTTCCCTTTTTAAAGCCAGAAAGTTGTAGGAACATTCAAACCTGCCTTCCAATGAATCCCAGTCTGCTGGGGTGCTCTGGGTTGAGAATGTAGACACCACCTTCTGAGGTGAGGTCAAAAAGGTCAGCACGGTTCCTACATACTGCTCCTCGGCAAGCTCCCTAGGTTTGGAATCCTGCCCTAGAGGGGTCACATGCATAGTTTCTCAAGTGCCCCTGAGACTGGGCCCGATTTAGGCTGGGGTCCCAGGTGGCCTCATTAGAATAAAGCAACTGGAGGGATCTGGGCAGCTCACTCTGCAGCTGTTTTCCTTGCCAGCTGTTTTGGTTGGTGGGTTTTGTCGTGAGGTTTCCTGGGTGGGGATGTTGCACTAGACCAAACCAAGTCTAAAGATCTGGCTCACATGTGGGGTGGAGGCTGGACCTCCCTCTCCCACAAAGTCATGGTTTGAGGAGGAGATATCTTTCCATTTGTTTGAATCATCTCCAGTTTCCTTTACTAACGTTTTGTAGTTCTCAGGATAAAAGTCTTTCGCCTTCTTGGTGAGATTTATTCATAAGTATTTTCCTCTTTTTAATGTGATTTTAAAAGGGATTGTTCATTTACATTCCCTTTCTGATATTTCATTGTTAGTGTAAAGAAATGCAACTGAGTTCTGTATGTAAATCTTGTCCTGCTCCCTTGCTGAATTCATCTATCAGTTCTAGTAGTTTTGGTGTGGAGTCTTTAGGGTTTTCTATATATAGTATCATGTCATCTGCGTATAATGACAATTTTACCTCTTCCGTACCAATTTGAATATCTTTTATTTCTTTTTCTTGTCTGATTGCTGTGGCTATGTCTTCCAATACTATGTTGAATATAAGTGGTGAGAGTGGGCATCCTTATCTTGTTCCAGACTTTAGTGGGAAGGCTTTCAGCTTTTCACTGTTGGGTATTATATTGACTGTGGGTTTGTCATAAATAGCTTTCATTATGTTGAGATATGTTCCCTTTATATCCACTTTTGTAAGGGTTTTTATCATGATGGATGTTGAATTTTATCAAATGCTTTTTCTGCATCTATTGAGATGATCATGTGGTTTTTGTCTTTTATTGATGTGGTGTGTGGCTTTGAGAGACTAGAGTTGTCACAGGGAGGCATGTGTGTGCTTGTGTGTGTGTGTGTTTATGTTGGGCCCCTAAAACTCTAGTTGTTTGCAGGCTTGATATTGTAGAGAAATTATTGCCAACTGAATTACTGCCATGGTTGAACATTTGTGTTTATATTTAGTATAAATATAGCTGATCCAAATGACTTGTGTTTTGAGTAGGAATGCAAAGTTCAGGAAGAAAATAAGGGGAAAATCGAAAAACCCTCTCCTTCCCAAAGTTCTTGAATGGTTATGGTCCTATGATTCTACGTCATGTTATGTGCTTTATCCCCACGTGTGCCTCCTTTGTCCCCAGAACCAAGGTGGAGATGTTTGTGCCACTGGCAGCCTCTCCAGGCAGATTTGGGGTGAATGTCTTTATGCTATGCTTTAGGATGACTGTGTCTGGTCCTGAATCGGAAAACTGAAGAGCCCTGGACTGGTCCTAAGAAAGCCCTGGGTTTGCATCCTGCTTCTGTCTCCTGCCAGCCTTGCAAACTTAGCTTCTCTGAGCCTCAGTTTCATCATCTAAATCACAGGTGATAAGACTGGTCAGGCTTGTGGGGAAGATTGAATGTGATAATGAAGGTGAAAGTGGGATAGGTGTGTATGGTTTGTTTTCTTTGTCAGACACAGGTGAATAAGTCATGTCAGGCCACCACGGGTGTGGCCGCCTGCTGTCTGCTGCTGAGCCTTGCCCATCTGATTAGGATGGGTGCTCGTCGGTGTGCTCCACCTGCTATAATAATGGTTCCAAATCCCAGGGCAACTGACAGGTCTGGGGCCAGGTTTCTGGGGCTTAAACCTTATACAATTTGGGGATACGCTCCGTAAGGGAAAAAATGTGAACATATGGCCTAGGCCTCTCCAAGATCTTGAAAGGGGCCCTTGCAAGTGGAGGAGGCTGAAGCTTCTTTAGTTTCAAAATAATTCTGCCTCTTGCTTCTGTTTTAGTGTTTTTTGTTTGTTTGTTTGTTTTTTTGCGGTACGCAGGCCTCTCACTGTTGTGGCCTCTCCCGTTGCGGAGCACAGGCTCCGGACGCGCAGGCTCAGCGGCCATGGCTCACGGGCCCAGCCGCTCCGCGGCATGTGGGATCTTCCCGGACCGGGGCACGAACCCGCGTCCCCTGCATCGGCAGGCGGACTCTCAACCACTGCGCCACCAGGAAAGCCCTGCCTCTTGCTTCTGGACTTGATGTGTGTCAGATCTGAGCATCACTGGAAGCAGGCCAAGTTTTGAACAACATTTGCCCCCCTGCATTTTCTGGATTGGGAATTTCAGGAGTCTTCCCAGATGTCGAAGCTAAATCCCACTGTGATATACTCTGAGCAGTCCCTGGCTGGTCCTCAACTCACTCAGGGTTGGCTCTTCCTCTGATCATGATCTCTCCCCCTGAGATCCTTGTGAGGTCAAAGCCAGAGCCCTCATTTTGCGGGTAGAGGAAATGTAGCCCTGAGCTGGGCAGTGACTCACCTGAGGTCACACAGCCTGTTAATGGCAGAGCTTAGAGAGGAAACTGGAGCCCCTGTGTCCCATGTAGATTCTCTTTCCACCATGTCCCCTTGAATCTAAGTCTTCCTGAAGCTATTCCTGACGGTCACCCAATCATCCATCTAGAACATGCTGCCATTGACCCTGTCTGACAGTTATTTATGCTTCTAACTGGGGAGTGCCGTGTTTGCTCACCACTGAGCGGAACTGGTTGCCTTTGACTTGGCCAGCACGGACTCTTGTGGCCTCTTCCTAGCTCTCCCCTGGGGTCTGACAGCACCAGCAAGAGGTCAGGCTTAAACAGCTCCCTCACCCCAGACATGGCCATAGGCGTCGCCCCCTGCACACCACCAGGAGGTCCCCGGGCCCTGGTGCCTGTCCCCTGCTGTTGGCTCTGTCCCAGTTCCTGTTCGTGTTCTCTGTCTTCTCCCCGGAAGCTGACCCGGCAGGCTGACCTTACCTCAGAATCTGACCTTTGCTTGCCTCTGGTTCACCTATCTCCAGCAAATACCAGCCCCAGGTACCTGCACACCTGTCCCTGGGCCCCAGTCAGAGTGCTGATTCAGCCAAGACAGAAATCCAAAGGTCCACCCAGGACCCCTACACTGAGGGGTCCAATAAAATGGGGTGAGTGCGTGCCTGAGTGTGTGTAAGGAGCCCACTGTCCTTTCAGCTCTGAACAACTCCATCCCGCTGACCCTAGACTGTAGGAAAGTTAAGACTTATTGTCCCCTTGGGGTCAAGGCTGATTAATAAATGGTTTCAGTTGTACCAGTGGTTAAACTACTGAAATATGTTAATATCAATGAGTAACGAACTGCAGCCACACATCCCCTGAGTGCCCTCTGCCAACCCAGCCCCCCAGCCCCTGTGCCACAGCCCCCGGGACCTTCCCATGATCCACAAGATAAAGGGTTGGCCCTTGGCCCAGTAGGAGGCTTCCAGGACCCTGCCCCAGTTCTGAGGCCTGTGTCTGCCCTGACTGGTGGGAGTCTGGCCATACTGTGATTCAGTGTTCTGAATATCACAGCTCCTGGAGTTGACTTTGTTCTCCTCTTCTGCTACTAAATGGGCCCCGTGTGGCCCGGTTTCTGACGTGGCCAGCTCCAGCTGCACTCCTCTCCCTGGCGGTGTGTACCTGCTGACACCTTGCCCCAAGGATAGGGGTCCGAACAGTCTTCCCAGGAAGGACTTTTGCAGCCCAGCATGGCGCTGTCTGCGGCCTCCTCTCTCTGACCAATCACTCTGGAGACGGCCTGAATGAACTCAGGTCTCTGTAACCATACTGCCGACCCCTGTCTGGGCTTGGCTACATCTTCTGGCACTCTCTCTGGGTTCTGCAGCACCTCCACACACCTGAAGGGTGGTTTTGGTTCAGATTCCAGGCCTTCCCATCCTGCCCTGTTTCACTGGGATTAACCGGGCTGTGCCTGACGGTGTGTCCACATAAGCCCAGGAGCAGCAGAGAGGGGCAAAGCACGCCCTCCACCACCTTTAAATGCCCTCACCTCTGCACATACATAAGGCAGCCATCCAGCCCCTTTCCTACACTTTTCATCCTCACCACAGTGTCACCCTCATCTGGTATCCTCTGGGCTGTGTACGACCCTCCCCTCCTGACTCAAATTCCCCTGGAGCCCAGATCCCAGCCAGCAGCCTGGCAAAAAAGCATCAGACAGACAGAGGCTGAGAGTGGCTGAGTGTGTCATTCCTTAGGCTACCTGTGCCCCTCCTACTTCACCCCCTTTCGATTGAAAATAAGGCCTAAATAGAGAAACAGAGACTTAGAGCACGAATGGTATATTCAAGGCATTGGTGTGGAAGATACCTGGGGGGCAGTTTTCACCTCCAAAGCAGAGAACTGTCCTGCACAGATATTGGAAAGGCCTGAGATCAGAGAATAATAAAAGAAAATAATAGTTAGCATTTAAAAAAAATAAATTTACTTATTTATTTTCGTCTGCGTCGGGTCTTTGTTGCTGCACGCGGGCTTTCTCTAGTTGCGGCGAGCGGGGGCTACTCTTCGTTGTGGTGCGCGGGCTTCTCATTGCGGTGGCTTCTCTTGGTGCAGAGCATGGGCTCTAGGCACGCGGGCTTCAGTGGTTGTGGCTCGCGGGCTCAGTAGTTGTGGCTTGTGGGCTCTAGAGCACAGGCTCAGTGGTTGTGGAGCACGGGCTTAGTTGCTCTGCAGCATGTGGGATCTCCCCCGACCAGGGATCGAACCTGTGTCCCCTGCATTGGCAGGTGGATTCTTAACCACTGCACCATCAGGGAAGCCCCAGCTAGCATGTTTTGAGTACACAGCCTGAGCAAAGCATTTTGTTGAGCACTTTGCAACCATTTTCTCATTTTCTTCTCCAAGAGACAAATTGCCACAGAATTACAGATGGATGAGGTGCCCAAAGCAGAGGCTTCTAAATATTTAAGCCAGCATTCCTTCTCCCTTTTTTCCTTGGTAAGAGTGTCCTGATTTTATTTGAGATGGCACTGTACCCAGAGAAAAGTCTGTATTTCCCAGACTCCTTTGCAGCTGCGTGATTAAGATCTGGCCAATGACACAGTGAGAAAAATAATAGTACCTACCCTTATAGAATTATTATGACGATTAAGCAGAATATTTATAAATGTCAAGATGAATGCCTGACACATAATAAGCAATATAGGCACATTGTTATAATGAACACAGACAGAAAGAACAAAGAAATGAAGTTTGTAGCAATGTACATCATTATAAGGAATGTGACCAGAGAAATAAACTTTGCTCTTTTGGGGGGAAAAAAAAAAGACCTGGCCAATGAGATTTTAAGGAATTGTTCAGGACTTAGGCTCCTTAAAGGAAGTGGTACTCTTTTATCCCTCCCTCTTCCTCCTTTCTGCTGCCTGGAACTCACAGATATTGGCTGGAGTTCCAGCAGCCATAGTGGACCTAGAATGGGAGTCATGCATGGTGGAATAGAAAGATAGAAGAAGCCTAGATCCCCATGGAACTTTCTTAGTAGCTGAGCACAGCCTACCCATGGACTTCTTCTATGTGAAATAATAAAAATGTCTGTGTTTAAGCTACTGCAGTTTCTATTTCTTGAAGCTAAACAAAATTCCTAACTGATACAGGATCTTAGACATCAGGGATTGAGCAAATGGTGCTGGGGAAACTGGATTCCACATGCAAAAGAATGAAGTTGGGCCTTTATCTAAGACCATAAATGAAATTAACTCAAAATGGATTAAATGTAAACATAAGAGCTAGAACTATAAAACTCTTAGAAGAAAACACAAGTGAAAAGCTTTAAGACTGGATTTGGCAATGATTTCTTGAATAGGACAGCAAAGACATAGGCAACAAAATAAAAAATAGACAATTTGGACTTCATCAAAATTAAAAACTTTTGTGGACCAAAGGAAACCATCAACAGAGTACTAAAAAGCAACCCACAGAATGGGAGAAAACATTTGCACATCATATATTTAATAAGTTATTAATATCCAGAATATAGAAAGAACTCCTAAACCGTAATAACCAAAACCAAAACAGCCCAAAGCAAAAATGGGCGAAGGACCAGAATAGATATTTCTCCAAAGAAGATATACAAATGGCCAATAAGCACATGAAGAGATATTTAACATCACTAATCATTAGGGAAATGCAAATCAAAACTACAATGAGATACTACTTCACACCCTTTAGGATGGCTATTGTCAGAAAAAAACAGAAAACAAGTTTTGGTGAAGATGTGGAAAAATTGGAACCTTTGGGAATGTAGCAATGGAGCAGCCACTATGGAAAACACTATGGTGGGTCCTCAAAAAAATCAAACATAGAATTATCAACCAGCAATTCCACTTTGGGGTATACATATATATACATATATATATATATATATATATATATATATATATATATAAATCGAGAGCAGGAACTGGAAGAGATATTTGTACACCCATGTTCATAGTAGCATTATTCACAATAGCCAGAATTTGGAAGCAACCCAAGTGTCCACTTATAGATGAATGGATAAAGAAGATGTGGTATATACATACAATGGAATTGTATTCAGCCTTATAAAGGAATGAAATGCTGACACATGCTACAACATGGATGAACCTTGAAAACATTATGTTGTGTGAAATAAGCCAGACACAAAAGGACAAATATTGTATGGTTTCACTTAGAGGAAGTCCCCAGAGTAGTCAAATATGTAGTGACAGAGTAGAGAAGTGGTTATTAGGGAGTCGGGGGAGGGGAGTAACAGGGAGTTACTGTTTAGATGGTTATGGAATTTCAGTTTGGGATGATGAAAAAATTCTAGAGATGGATTGTGGTGATGGTTGCACAGCAATGTAGAAGTACTTAATGCTACTGAACTGTACACTTAAAATGGTTAAAATTGGGCTTCCCTGGTGGCGCAGTGGTTGAGAGTCTGCCTGCCGATGCAGGGGACACGGGTTTGTGCCCCAGTCCGGGAAGATCCCACATGCCGCGGAGCGACTGGGCCCGTGAGCCATGGCCGCTGAGCCTGCTTGTCTGGAGCCTGTGCTCCGCAACGGGAGAGGCCACAACAGTGAGAGGCCCGCGTACCGCAAAAAAAAAGGTTAAAATGGAAGTTTTTATAGTATGAATATTTTGCCACAATAAAAATATTTAATTATCAATCAATCAATTAGGGGGTCCAACCCCCTTGGTGATAGATGAGCTGAGAAATTATTGGCTCTGAATCACACTGCTACCTGAGTAGCCAGAAGAACTAAACCTGGGTATCTTCCACCTGGTTCAAAGCCCTGCCTCAAGGCCCTGAGTTTGTTGGAACAGGTTTCATCACCTGCCCTACCTCTGCATCCTAGAAACGCTTTTAATCATTTGATTACCCACCTGGTGTTTCTATCTTGAGGCCAAACAGTTCTCTCTTCTGGAAGGGTGGGAAAGAAGAAATGGGGGATGGGGATGAGGCCCTATGTATATGGCTGTGAAGACACCCATTCCGGGTACAGGTAAGCAAGGTAGCTGCCTTTCTTTCATGGGGATGAGGGATTCTGTAGGAACTTTGCTGGTGATGGATGGTCTCCTTGTCCTGCTCTAGGGATGGTTCTGTGGTCAGAGCTTCCCTAGCCTCCCTCCCTGCCCCCAACATCCCTCTCTCCACACACACTGCCCCTGGCTACCAGATGTTGGGGCTTCTTTGGTACTTGGCCTCCCAAGCTAGATTAGAGATTCTCTGAGAGCAGGGATCACATCTTCTTTGCAAATACCACCCTCCCTCATCCCCTCCTCAACCGTCACCCCAGCATCTGCCAAGCATCTCACCCAGTGGCCTCCAGGGAACTTTCGCTGGTGGCTTCATGCTCCCAAGCTCACATATCTCATTAGAAGGTGCATCTTGGACATGTCCCTGGTCGTTCTCTGCATAATGACAGAGAGGTCCAGGAAGGCCACATCTGGGAAGAGACAGGGGGAACTTGGGTGAGGTCTGGGAGTGGGCAACAGGATCAGTGCGAGGTCTGAGCAGTGTAGCGACTGCTACAGACCCCAGGAGACCCGAAAGCCTGGTGAGGTGGTCCTGAAAGCTGTCATCTAGGAGAAGAGCCAAATGGCAGGGACATTAGTGGGACTGACTCGGAGGAGGCCCATGGCCACCTTCATGCCCAGTACTACTTCCACTGGTCTGGCCTCATGTGGGGTGGATTTGCCCCACCCTTGCCCTGACCTTCCCTGTGTCTCCAAGGTTTGAGGTTGATGGCAGGAGGAAGGGAATGAAGGTTTATGGAGTGTTGGCCAACAGTCCCCTGCCCCATCACCCACAGCTTTTCTCAGGGCCAGGCAACCATTCTTCTCATCCCCCCTCTGCCCTGGGCCTGAGCCTCGGGGCCAGAATCATTTTCCACCCTTAAACAGAGACCAGTTTGGAGTCTTGTGAAAATTAACCAGCTCCCACCTCTCTTTCCTGTACTCTTCTGAGGTCTTGTCAAGAAAAATTGTGAAAGACTTTGAAATGGGCAAAGGTCCTTGGGCATCCTTTCAATGGAATGTCAGGGGTTGTCTAGACTGTTGTCTAGACTAGAGGACCCTTCCTGAGTTGTCTGATTCTATGGGGATCTGCACCTTTTATTGTCATTGATGATGTTGCATCCCTGTAGAGATAGATGTTAACTTATGGAGGGCTGCAGCAGAGGCACAAGATCCTGTTCATAGGAATGCAAACGAAGATGCCAGCTCCGCATCAATTTGCAAATTCCCTCCCCCATCCTTGATTGCCTATATAAATGGGTCTGTGTTTTGGATTCTGTGAACTGACGGTAACATCTTACTGGTTCCCTCATTAATTAATTAGTTAAATGAAGTAGAAGCCACGTGTTCATTTTATATTTGCATAAGAGTCATGGTTTTCCATTTAAAATAATTATCCCTCAACAGTTTTAAATAGCTGTCTCGTGCTTAACTTAAAGGAATAGAGAGGGAGGGGAGGAGAGGAGAGCAGGGAAGTGGGCAGGGTGGAAGGACACGGGAAAAGAGAAAAAGAAAGGAAAAGTCAGGAGAGAAGGATTGAGGGTGGAGATGGCAGGAGAAGGGGATGGGTGAGGGGGAGGAACAACATAACCAAGGAAGAAGCCAAAGAAAAGAATCTTCTTGTCCTGCAAACACACAAATGCTCTCCCTCTGCTTGATGGAAAAGTCTTTATTTTGAGTCAGCTGTAAGAGGCCCTCTCTGTTCCTCAGTCTGAGAGGGAAATTATTTTCTGCCTCTCTCGTTTCCCAGGTCACCAGTTATATTAAGCCAAGGTCCCTTGATGGCTGCTGTCTATAATTTTTCCATTCCCCACCCTTTTGAGTCAGATTGGAAAATAAGGACATTTTGAAACTTGGACTCTTGGTGATGTAGCCCAGGACTCTTGGGCTCCATGGAGCTGGGCACAGTCCTTATTGAGGGTCCTGTTTAGATCAGAAACAGGAAGGCAAGCAGTGCTGCCAGATTGCTCCCATGGATCCTCAGAGCCTAGCCTGAGGCCCCGGGGAGACCCCCCACTGTGTTCCCAGGCCTTTCCCAGCAGCAGGACATGGCTGTTCCTGTGGTGCCCTGTCTGAGGTTAGAAGTAAGCTCTTTGCCCTGAAATGTCCCCACAGGCCTGGCACGGTTCTGAAATTTAGAGAGTCAATCATCATCGTTCTAACAAGCCCTTAATAATACATCCTCAATCTGTCTTTCCAAACTTATCCCCTGCCACACCTGCCTTGCATCCTGCATTCCAGCCAGGCCAGCCTACTTGCTACTCCCCCGCAAACTAGTCAAATATTTTCACACCTCTGCCTTTGCTCTAGCTCATATTTTCACACCTCTGCCTTTGCTCTCGCTCTTCTCTCGGCTTGGAATGCCTTTTCCCTTTCTCCTCCACCCGATGATGTCATCCTTGTGCTTTCCTCTGATTTCCAGGCAGAGTGAATTATTTCCTTCCTTGAGCCTTCGAGTGTACTTTACATACATCTGTACTTGGATAGAATACTCATCACTCTGGTTTGTAATTATTTGCCTGTCTGCCCATCTGTTCTTCAAGGGCAAGAGCCCAGGCTTATTCATGGCCTGTACCCGTACTTGGCTTAGTGCCTGACGCACTCATTCAGTCATTTCACAAATTTATTGGGCACTGACTATGTGCCAGGCTGTTTTCTAGGTGCTGGACGAGGAAGAAACGGATAAAGTTCTCTGTTCTCGTTGGAGCTTACATTCTTGTTGGGAAGGCAGACAACATACAAATAAGCAGAAATAAGTAACATGTCAGGTTGTGATAAGTGCTAGAAGAAAAATCGAGGGGGCTAAGGGCACAGAGGATGATGGTGTTATTTCAGACAGGACGGTCAGGGAAAGCCCCTCTCCATAAGGTGGCATTTAAATATAGACCTGAAGGAGGGGAGGGAGTGGGTCACGTGGGCACCTGGGGAAACAGCATTCCAGGCAGAGGGAACAGCAAGTGCCAGAGTCCGAGGTGGAAGTGTCTCTGTTGAATTCAAGGGACAGCAGTTAGGGGACAGCAGTTAGGGGACGGTCACAGGAGTGAGTGATAGGAGAGCGGTAGGAGAGGGGCCAGAGCGCTTTGACCCTTCATGCCAAGGTAGAAGCTTCAGTTTTTACTCCAAGTGAGCCGGGTAGCCATGGCAGGGATTTGAGAAGAGAGACGATCTAACTTAAATTTAGGAGCATTCATGATCTTATGTGACTTCCTGGCTCTCTTTGGAGAACAGACTGTCCAGGCTGGGTGCTCACGAAGGTCATATGGAATGTGGGACCAGATGCAAATGGCTCTTGAGGAGAGCATGGGCTTATCCTTGATTGGACAGGAAATGGGAGCGCTGGCTCCTTGTACTGTATATTCTGATTCTTGTCCCTTAGAGAAGTGCCCCAGCTGACGAGGATTTTCTGTCCCTGGTCACCGAATGAGCCTGGAGAGACCAGACAGAACTCGTGGGAAATAAACAGAGAACCTGGCCTGCTAAACTGACAGATACTGACTTTGCCTGTAACCATACACCCAAAAAGTCAAGGCAGACTTCCTGTAGTAGGGGGGCTCAATTATCCAGTGATTAATAAAAGGCAAAACGTGACAGGAGAAACTAGCCTTTCACAACCCAGCACTGCCACAGTATGACGGCCCTGGCAAATGGTCTCTAATAAAAGCTTGGCTGAGAGAAGGAATGAACGACTTTGCCTACCTACTCTTTCCAAGCCCCTTCCCAGGCATATCTGGTAAGTCCTCACTGTTAAAATATCCAATAAAAGTTGAAGACGTCACCACTCCACCCCTCCAAAGAATGGTATCTCTAATGGTGGAATTTCAAGCACCTGGTAAGGCCGGCTCCTAAAGTGCTTTAGGCCAGGGCACTTCCGCTAGCGCCTCTATTTCCATTACAAAAAAGCCTCCAATTCCCACCTCCCTTCTCCCAGGGAGGAACGCGGAGCCCGCGGACCGGTAGGAGGGGTCAGGAGTCGGCGGCGGGGTTCCGGGGGCGTGCCCGCCGCCGGGTCCCGCTCCTGGCGCGCAGGGGCGGCGGCGGCGGCACGTGCAGTGGAGGCCGGCGCTCGGCAGGGGGCGCAGAGGACCCGCACGGCGCGTCCGGAGCCCCGCTCCCCGTCCCCCGCCCCTCCTCCCGCCCGGCCGGCTGCGCGCCCCACCGCCCTACGGCCCCACCCAGCCTCTGGGCGTGTGTGGCTGTTTTCGGGAAGCGCCTTCCTAGGCCGTCCCTCAGCCCCCTGCCCCGGCACGCGGCCTCAGCCCGTATTCTGGTGGCGCCGCCCCGTCCACAAGCCAACCCCCGTTCCCGCAATTCCTTCCCTTCCAGGTGTGGCCGGTGGGGGAGGGCGGTGGTCAGGGTGGGGCATGATCAGGAGGACGTGGGCCTGGGACCCCGGACCGTGGGGATTAGAGGTTTCGTGGAAAGAAGCTGCAGGTGAGAGGTCAGAGCCAATTGCACCTCCACACCCAGCCCTCGCCCTTGGCCCGTATGGCCCCAAGCCTTGGGGCTGGGCACACGGGTGGGGGCCGAGAGTAGAGACCCAGGCCCGGGAAAGGCGGGAAGGCATCTGCTCTGTTTACCTGTGCGGGGCCTGCTAGGGGGCAATCAATATCTGAATGAATGAAAGAAAGAGAGAGAAAGAAAGAAATGGAAAGTGGTCTCTCTGCCCAAGACTCGGCTCTGGCCAGCCCTGTGCTGGCACGTTACCTCCCAGCAGGGTTTGCCGCTCACCTTGCGCCTTACCTGTCTGTCTCCTGCAGATCATCTTTCCACGCCTCACAGCATTCCTTGCACTTCCTTCCACTGCTCAAACGCCCTCACTAGCTTCCGGATCCAAATCCCTTCTCCTACAGTCGCCACCACCTACTTGTGGCACATGCCGCACTCTTCTGCTTGAATCTGCTGTCCAGCTACACTAAATCTACTCAGGTTTTCTGAACTGGCCTTCCTCCTGGGCACAGCCCTTTGCCCCTATCAGCATCACCTTCTCCCTTGCCTCCGAATCTTTCTCTTCCTTCAGGGTGTAGCCTTTAAACCTCATTCCCTTCCTTCATGAAGCATTCCCTTGCTTTTTCAACCCATAGTAAGTTTTCTCAGCTCTGACCTATAGCATATACTCCTTGGCTCTTTTTCGGTACCAGTTACCTGTGATGCTTTGTCATGTAGTACTTATATGCCTATGTTTTCTCTCTCACTAAATTGTAAGTGAGAGAGGGTGTAAGTGTAAGGGTCCAAGTCTTATTTATCTTCCACTTCAGTTCATCACACATTTATTGGGCAACTACTGTATACCATGTATTGAGTCTAGCATATTTGGTCCCAAAGGAGTCTAGGACATAGTCCCCCACAATGAAGTTGGGGAGAAAATAAGACATATGGGGCTCGAGGAAAAGAAGAGGGTATGGCTCTGTCATGGAGCGCTCACTAGGAAAGCCCCAAATGACATTCTTTGAGCGCACTCAGTATCCTGGATTAGGAAGCCATCTCATTCTCTAAGGGTGTGTCTGCTCATTCATGCAGCCACTTACTCACCCACACCCTCATTCATTCATTCATTCATTCATGTGATAAATATTTGTCGAGTCCTCACTTTATCCATGTGTCTCATAGGATTCGTCATACATACTGCAGCCCCAGAGCTGGCTGGTGTGTGTGTGTGCGTGCATGCGTGTGTGTGTGTGTTGGGGAGGACTAGGAGCCTGGAAAGTTTTTGGTGTGAGTTGCTTCTTTGTCAGTTCCTGTTCAGAGGCACAAGTCCCTGCCGGAAATGGTCTTGGGAAAGACTGGTTGAGTGTGGCAAGGGCTGGAAAACCTGGAATTTCATAGAGGGAAGGAGGATCTTCAGCCTTTCCTGAGGGTAAGTTACCCAGACTTTGCTTTATAGTTCATTTTGGAACAGCTCACTCTGCCAGAGAGCATGTTCACTTCAAAGTTCTTCCTCCACGATCACTTGAGGTTTTCCAAACAGACCTCTGAGGTTACATCCATTTGCCAGATGGAAAAACTGAGGCTAGGAGATTTACGTTTCCTCCAAAGTCACTGGGCTATGGCAGGGGTGGGTCTAGACCAGATCATTCACATCCTGGTCTCCTCAGCTTCATTATAGGGGTCTGTGTCCTGGACACTTTGGGGACCATATATGCTAGACGACACACCTGAGATGTAGTAGATGCTTAACCTGCTCGGTCTGCAGGTACACTCAGGCCTGTTGAGGAGCCAGTCAGAAGAGAGAAATTTCTGGCTCCCCATAATGAAGGAGGCAGGTCCTTGGAATAGAACATTTTAAATTTTAGATCAAAGAGATGGCCCCCACCATATCTGGCTACTAGCAACTCTCCATTTCTCATTCAGAAATTCAATGGTAACTAATAACCAAACCCTAACTCCAGTTGACTTCCAAACTCTAATCTTAATGCCCCAATTCTAACTACTCATCTAAATTGTTCATTCCTTAATTCTAACTGGAACACAGCACTCCACCCCTAAGGGCAACTCAGCCCCTCTGAAATCCTCGCTGTCAGCCTGATGTATCTTTAATATCCTTCATATAGCCCGCAGTGGGTCAAAGCCACTGTCCTAGCATCCTGGAGCAAGAAGGTCCAAAATGAGGGTGCAAGCAGCCAGGGAGGGGCTAGTCACACCATGAAGTTGTCTTTGTTATGAAAGTGCCCCTTTTCTTCCCCAGGTACCCAAGCCTTCATGTTGTACCCAGGCCCTCCTGGGAGTGGGGGAAAAGATTAGCGTGTTAAATCGTCTAGAGATTTTTTGAGAGACTAAAAACAGGCAAAGCTAACCAGAAGGGATGAAGCATGAAGGGAGGATTCCAGCCATTCAGGCATTCATTCTTCAACATTGTATGAACAATTAAAAGTACTAGGGCACCCAGGCAAGCCGTGATTCAGATATAGTTCCTGCCCTCAGGCACATTGGTATCCAGAGGCAACTGATTTTTTTGAGCACTTGAAATGAATTAGGTACCTATGTTAAGCAATTTTCCATGTTATATTTTATTTAATTGTTACAACCCTATGGAAAAGGAATTACTATTCCATTTTGTAGATGAAGACACTGAGGCTCAGTGCTAGTAAAGTGCAAAGCCAAAGACTGAAAGACTAAGTCTCTTTTCCTGCATTGTCTCTGTGGGGGGGGGGGCGGGGAGGAAGTTTTCCAGGAGCCCTGACTTCTCTTGCGGGGTCCAGTCACCTCCTGTACCACCTAGTCCCAGGCAGCAAGTGTGGAGCCAGATGATTGGGTCAGAGTCTCTCCAAGGCCCCACCCACCTCTGCTTTGCTGAGCCTATCAGATTGCAGGCCCTGGGGGTGGGGCCAGAGGCTGTTAGAATGGTCGCCTGGTGTCCAGGGAGGGGCAGAGGGGGAGTTCCATTTGACGGTTACTGTTCTTTTCCTTGGTGTCTGATTCTACCCATTTCCTTATTGACCACCAGGTTTCCAAGCCACTGGACAGTCATGGCCTGCTCTGGCTTCCCATTAAAGTCATGGTCAGATTAGCTTTGTCCACAAAGCACAAAGCCCTGCCTTAACGGAAACAATCCTGCTTCCACGTTATGATATTCAAAAATAATGCTTTAGTTAATTGGTATGTTAGGCAACTACTCTGTCCTGCTTGTGGAGAGGAATAACCCCTGCCTTTGAGGTGCTTACAATGCAGTGATAAATAGAAATTAAGGAGTAGAGTATTATAATATATTCGTAGAGCACTAACTGCACGCCAGGTGCTGCAGCTTTCAACAAGTACTATCTCATTTAATGCACAGTGACATGAGCACACATCACAGCAAGTTTTCTCCTGCAACACATAACAGAGGTGGGAAGAGCTGGGAGAATGGCATCAGAAGAACTTACATTTAAATTTAAATCCTGTCAAACACTAGCTGTATGATGCTTGGCAGTTACTTAACCAGTCTGAGCCTCAGCTTTTATATCTGCAAAATGGGAGTATTTTATACCTCCATGGTAAAGAGCTGTTTGTGAGGGCTAAGTGGGATAATGCCTATGAAGCACTTAGCATGTGTCTAGGATGGAGTAGATGTTTATGTGTTTCTTCGTTCATTTTACAAATATGTACTGAGTGCCTATTATATGCCAGGCACAGTTCTAGGCCCTGGGGATAAAACACAAAGCCCACTTATACTCTATGGCTTTATTCAATCTTGGTTTCTTTTCTGCCTGTGTATTCCCATATACTTTCATGATCAGTAGCTCATTTTAAGTAGATATATATTCATTTACTTCATCTTTGCATCATCCTGGTCAAGTAGGGATAAAAGAGGATTACTTCCATGTGATGGATGGAGAAACAGAGGCCTAGAGAGATTAGGTGATTTACACAACACATCTGTAACAAACTCTAAACCACAGATTGGTATCCTGTTTCTCAGCCTTGTCTCCGCCAGGGACTCTCTCTTTTGGCATATGTTCCATGTAGCCCCACAATTCTTCTCGGGGCTGTGAGCTTTCTGGAGAAAGTTCCTGCAGAGAGCTCCCTGCTAGAGGTCCTAGCCCCTCCCACTCTCAGGCTCTGTCTACGCAGGTGGAGTGCTGAGCATCAGGGCAGAACCCTCCACCAGCATAGACAGACTGGGTCCATTACGTTGGGGAAGAACAGGTGGAGAAAGAGGCAAGTGGTGATTGAGCCCCTGATCATCCCCACCCATACACAGCCCTTAGCCACTGTCCACTTAGGTTCTTTCCTGCTGAGACTCCTCCCATCCCTTCTTGCAAATTCAGTGGATGGATGAGGACCCAGCAGGATCCCTGCCGAGTGGGAAGAGCACTACGTATATGTATACCTGTATATCAGGTATACAGGCTCAGCAGTTAAGAAAACTTGTGTTTAGTAAAACTGGCCCTTATTTGTTACTATGTAGCAAAATTTATCCTGAGCAAAAGTCCAAGGAATGGGCAAAGTTGATACACAAGCATGTTCATTCATGGAAGAGTTACTTAGGGTTGCAAAGCATTAGAAACAAGCTAAATGTCCAACAACAGGGGCTTCATCGAGTCAAACTGTGGCTTTCTCTACTCTGGAGTATTAGGTGGCCATTAACAATTCTATTGTAAAATAATATTTCTTGACCTGGGAAATACCGTGATATATTGCTAAAGGGTAAAAAGCTGGCTGAAATATCAGGGAAGGCCTCTGGGAGGAGGAGGAGGCCAGGGCCAGCTCTCTTTGCCACCAAAGAAAATCTGTTTGTTTGTAGAGCCATCTCTCAACTGCCTGTAAGAAATTTGTTATGGCAGAGGATTTCAGAAACCGGTTTCAGATTCTCCTTCCTTCTCCCTGCTTTTAAAATTTTATAACCACAATCCTTGATGTTTCCTGAAGTCCAGTAGGAGAAAGATCTCGTGAAAATTGGTTATTTCCTCTCAGGCTCGGCCAGGGCCTTTGCACAAGCTGTTCCAATTGAAGGAACCAATTACCAAGCACATAACACATATCCCCCTCAAAACACACACACACACACACACACACACACATATGCTGTCCCTGACAGGTCAGTTTCCTCTCTAACACATCCTCACAGCACCATGGATTCCTTCTCCTTTGTTTCCACTTATTTCTGGAATTATCTGATGAATGTCTTTCTGATTCTATGCTGTCTCCCTCCATGATGACAAGGCTCGTGGGTACTGTGCTCACCCCTCTCTTTCCCACTCAGCACAGCTCCTCTCAATAACTGTCGGATGCGTAGATAGATGAATGGCCGAGAAGACAGATGGGGAGATGAACCTGCAGGATAAAAAAGCAGAACGGAGGGGAGTGATTACAACAGACTCCAAGGAAGAAAGGAGCTTGGAATCAGGACTGGCTCCAGACACAGACTAGTAGGTAGCTGCCTGTGACACAATTGCAGGGTCACTAGGAAGGCCCTCCCCCCACCGTGGCTCCAGTGCCTCACATCCCTTTTACAAAAGGAGACAAAGCCTTCTGTTCCCTGAAGTGTACAGAGCTCAGGCATGAATCCCATGTTCCTGGAGAGGGAAGAAGTGCTCAGAAGGTTACCCTCATTCATGCTAAGGGGTAAATGACTGAGAGAGCCTTTCCTAAGAGCAAATTGTGATGGGAGGCTATGTGTGTGGAGGAAGGGAGAGGAAATTAGGGAGAGAGGCCAGGACCCAAAATGGGCAAAAGACACAGACAAAGGAGTCTTAGGGCCTGAGGCCAACGTTGACCGGACGTGTCATTTTGCTTTTGCTGCACTCAGTCCTATTGTGTAGGACAACCTTCTTGGTAAATCGGGTTCCGCAAATATTTGACGTCTGGAAAACTTTCAACAAAGATGGCGTTCGGAAGCCTGGCTCGGAGGCCCCAGGATGACAACCTAATTACATTCCTTTTAATAGCTCCTTCCCAAGTGCTCAGTCAGGGACATCTGCTGTGCCGCGGTTGCACCTTCAGGGAGGAATATTTTTATCCCCGCGATGCCACAAAAGGAAACTTCTGAAGGCTGGATGAAAATGGCCTCTGCGTTCCCAGAGCCTCAGGGCCCAGGTAGGTAGGGCCTAACACTCTCCCCACACCCCTCCACCCCCAAAACAGGGCCAGGCTCCTTTTCACAAGCAGAGGAGGCGCTGACTGCCTAGGAAGTGGTGGTTGTTATGGGTGTGTGTTTAAAATTTTCCTTTCGCAGTTTTCCCAGAGGTACCTACAACATGCCAGGCTGCCTCACCCAGTTTTCCATGTAAGTGGGGTGTCAACATAACAACTAAGGCTGACGCCAGTCCTCACTGCTCAGTGGGACCCTGTCACCGCTTCTACCCATTAACTGTTCTTACCCTACAGCCCAGCTGAGGATCCCCAACACAGACCTTTGTTATGACAGAGGAAGGAAAGGGGGAGACAAACAAGAAAGAGCAGGATTTCTGTGGTTTGTTTAATAGGTGATTAGCTTGCTAGGAAGGCCAAGGGCTGATAGGCTAAAGTAGGAGATGTGTCTTTTGAGGGTCCCTGGGATCAATGAATAAAATGCAAGGAGCCCCAGTTATGCATCTACTCCATATTCTCTCCCCCTCTTCTGCGGACAAGTTCCCTGCGTCCCGGAAAGGTAAATGGACTTGCTCAAGGAGTTAACATTGCCACCTGGGTTGACTCATCTCTCTCTTTTTTTTTCTTTTTTTGTGGTACGCGGGCCTCTCACTGCTGTGGCCTCTCCCGTTGCGGAGCACAGGCTCCAGACGCACAGGCTCAGCGGCCATGGCTCACGGGCCCAGCCGCTCTGTGGCATGTGGGATCTTCCCGGACAGGGGCACGAACCCCTGTCCCTTGCATCGGCAGGCGGACTCTCAACCACTGCGCCACCAGAGAAGCCCTGACTCATCTCTTTTCATCCAAAGAGTCTTTTTGGGTGAGAACTGCTCTACTATGAGTTCATCAAATCACATTGGCAAAAAAAAACAATAAAAAAATAAAGATACAGAGGATATTACAAAAAAAAATCACATTGGCAGACCCTGGACTGAAGCGTGGCCTCTTTACCTAGGAAGCCAATTCTCTTGGATGGAGGGACACCCTCGAGCCAGGAGGAGAAAGCAGTCATCACTCTGATGGGCCCTGGGTCCAGACACTCATCTGCCCACCAGAAAGGAGCTGCTGGGCAGTTGAGGGTGCTCTGTGCTGTGTTTGCGCTGAAATTTTTGACCCAGAAATTGTTTATTTTGATGGTGGCTGCTTTTTTCTATTAGTGGTTCTAGCACATCCTAAAGGTGCTTACGGAGCCTTTGTGCTAATAGTTACTCCATGTCCCTTCCAGGCTTCTAGTGAAGAAGAAGGCAAAAGAAGCAACATTTCTGGACAAGTGCCAAGGAAGCACATGTGGAGCACAGGGTGACAACTGCTGTTTTCCTCTTCTAGCCAGAGATCTTCTTTTCCCAGCCCAGAGTCCCGTGTGGTTCTCTTCCTGCATACGTAATTTTTGTTGCCCCTTCCCCTCAGCTCTCATTTGACCATCGTGGACTTCTGTGGTCCCCTCATTTTTCAGCCTTTTTAAAAAATTATTTACTTATTTATTTATTTATTTTGGTTACGTTGGGTCTTCTTTGCTGTGCGTGGGCTTCCTCTAGTTGCGTTGAGTGGGGGGCTACTCTTCGTTGTGGTGCGCAGGCTTCTCATCGCGGCACACGCTTCTCATCGCGATGGCTTCTCTTGTTGTGGAGCACGGGCTCTAGGCGCACAGGTTTCAGTAGTTGCGGCACACTGGCTCAGTAGCTGTGGCTCACGGGCTTAGTTGCTCCACGGCATGTGGGATCTTCCCGGACCAGGACTCGAACCCGTGTCCCCTGCATTGGCAGGCGGATTCTAGCCACTGTGCCACAAGGGAAGTCCCCAACATCAGCCTTTCTTGCTAACAAGCTGTGCAGTCTTTGGGTCTTCCTTTATTCAAATTCTGGAGAGAAGGAATCTGATTGACTCAACCTGTCTTTGGCTTCACTTGCTCTCCTTTTGAGGTACCCGTGTCTGGATGCACTGGTTTTGGATCACGTGGACCTTCAGGACCAACCCTCGACTGCCATGCATAAGGACAAGCCTGTGCTGCTCTCCCGAAGGAGCCCTGGGGCCTGGGAGGCAGCCTACTGCTTGGCCTGGGCAGTAGTCAGAGTGCTGGAGAGGCAGTGCTGGAAACACCAAGGGAGCTCTACGGTGGGGCAAAGGCAGGGTAAGTCCTTGGTGATGGGGCCCAGCAGTGGCTCTTAAAATTGAAGAAACAAATAATTAAGCATTCAACAGGCGCCATGATGGAAAAATCTAGCAGGTGTGTGGGGAGGGTTGGGAGGATACCAGTGCACTGAGTATGTGAACTTGCCTTATTCACAACCTCAATCAAGGTCATGATACAAATAATCAAATACTACTACTACTAATGCTTACTCCAGGCCAGATACTGTTCTAAGTGCCTTCCTTCCATTAACTCATTTAATCCTTAAAATGCCCTCTGAGGTAAGTACCATTTCTATTTTATCCATGAAAAAACAGACTCAGAGCATATATAAAGGCCAAGTCACACAGCTAGTAAGTGGAGGAGCTGGGATGTGCTCGTCACGACTTTGCTATCCTACCTCCCTGGTAGGGGAGCAGATGGCCACCTCCACCAGGCTGTTTGGGTACCATTCAGTCCTAACTGGCCCAGATGTCTCCCTCAGTTCTGTCATTCTTGCCATCTCCCTTAGGGTTCAGAAATTCCTGCTCTTAATCATTAATGTAGTGGAAGACATGGTAACCTCAGAAGATCTCTGGCTAGAAGAGGAAAACAGCAGTTGTCACCCTTGCCCTCTCCCAGTAGACCTTGCGTCCTAAGCGGATGCAAAATGAGCATGAAGATTTCACTCTTAGGAGTTAGTGAGTTAACAAAGCCTGGGGCTTAAAAGAAGTGGGAAAGCAGTGAAGGGCTCCAGGATTAACCTTGAATTTAGGCTGAGTAAGAAGCCAGTATGTGATGTATTATATTGAGAAGCCCCAGGGAAGAAACCTCCCTCTGCAATACCTATCATTCCACCGATTATAGTCCTAGAGCAGCCCTGACCCACAGAACTTGCTGTGCTGATGAAAATGTTCTATATCTGCGCTGTCCAGTTCGGTAGCCACTAGCTCCATGTAGCTGTGGAGCACTTGAAATTTGGCTAGCGTGACTGACTAAATTTTTTATGTTAATTAATTGGAATCTAAATGTAAATTGCCACATGGGGCTAGTGGCTATTATCAGGGACAGGGCAGTTCTTGAGGACTATCTAGAATATATGTCCCACTGGGAGGCTCAGCCCTTAAGTTAAAACCTTAGTTCAGGGAGTGCATGCCGGGGACAGGGTGCGGGGCAGATGCATTTCATTTGGCCAGAATGTGGCTTTAGAATCTTTAATCTGAAAGCCTTCGGGCAGGGCAAGCACTCTTCAGTCTCTACCCCCGCTAATTTTACTCCAGGGTCACTGCACACATTTCGCCACCTCTGATGGCATGTATAGTTGCGACCCTAGCCTTGGTAAAAGCCTTCAGTGGGTCTCAACCTGATGTCATTTCCTTCTCACAACAGCCTCCAATATGAAGGCTGAGTTGAGATGGTTGTGTCCATTTTGTGGGTAAGAGAATGAAAGTCCCCAGAAGCTCCCAGGAAGGGGCATTCTCCAAGCCTACCTCCACCTTTCCTGTCTCGTTTACACAGACACTGGGAGCCACCAGTTGGCTTCTAGGGCTGACCTGGCCCTGCTTTGGAACCTTGCCCAGCCCTGGCCATAGGGAGCCCTCAGAGCACCTTTTCCCCAGCACTCCATTCTTGTTTTCATTCAAACATTATCTTGATTCTTTTTTTTTTCTTTTTTTTTTTGCGTTACGCGGGCCTCTCACTGCCGTGGCCCCTCCCGCCACGGAGCACAGGCCCCGGACGCTTAGGCTCAGCCGCCATGGCTCACGGGCCCAGCCACTCCGCGGCATGTGGGATCTTCCCGGACCGGGCCACGAACCCGTGTCCCCTGCATCCGCAGGCGGACTCTCAACCACTGCGCCACCAGGGAAGGCCCTCTTGATTCATTTTTAATGCAACCCAGCTGCCGTCCTAAGGCTTACTTAATACACTATTTTCACTCGACTGTGTGCCTGCCTGTCTGCCTGGGCTTTGCAGCCTTCTGTTGTGCTTTCAAAGTTGAAAACGCTTGGTGTCCATCAGCAGATTCAACTGGGTGAACGGAGAGGGAAAAAAACCCAATCTTCCAACTCTACCTCCACCCAAAGCCTGTCCCCTAGGCCTTTCCTCCACATCAAACCTGATCCTAGCCCCATCCCAGTTTTCCACTGGCCTCACACTGCTTATCTCTAGGCTTCTGGAATTTAACACCTGCTTGACCCTCTGCCCCCTCAACCACCCAGCAGGGCCTCCACTCAAGTTTCCTGCCTCCCTGACAGGGGAGCGGGCCCATGCTGAGCTGTCTGCCTTCCAGCTTTCCCACCAATTACCTTCCCTTTCTGGAGACTTTGAGTTTACACTACTATGGGACGGTGGCCAAAGAAAGAGACCTGCCTGCAATCAGGAGGTGCAGTTGTATGACCTTGGGCAAGTAATTTAACCTCTCAGAGTCTCAGTTTCCAAAACTGGGATTTTCAGGGGTTGGACTGGATTAATGATTTTTCAAACTGTTTTTCTCAGAAGGGTTCTTCAGAGACTTCACAGAAGGCTGGAAGTTGGGGGTTGGGGGTGGGAGGTTGGGTGGTGGGGAGGAAAACCAAGTGGACAGGAACTTCAGGATTTCCCCTACCCGCTTTGATCAGAGAACCCACCTTAATCTGATTAATGGACCAGGCTTCTAAAATGCTGCTGAAAGAGAAAGAGAGAGGGAGAGAGATCGAAAACTCCAGATTAACCATAAGTAGATGATCCAAAAAGATGCTTACAGCTTTAGCATGGTGGAGTCAAAGTCTTTTCTCCCCAGTGGGTTACAGGCCACACAATTGGGGCCTAGTCAATGCCCGTGGAAGGAAGGAAGGAAGGAACAATGGAGACTTCCTGTGGTGTTCCACGTGTGTCTCCTCTTAGCAGCCAGACCGAAAAACTTCATCTTGCATTTCTCTTGCATTCTCCAGAGAGCTCCCAGCACAGGCCTGCACCCTCTTCCTAATTGGAAGTTGGGGGAGGGGGTAGAAGTTGGGGGAAGGACCTCTGGGAGACAGAGCCTGTAACCCTGACCATAATGTATAATAAAACAAATGCCAAAGCTCAGGGGGCGAGTCCCGCCTCCTTTACTACCCCGTGATCTCTGACAGGGGGAAAGGAAGAAGGAGCACCCTAGGGGCGAGAAAGAAAGAGTGCATTGGAGTAGCACTCCCTCCTGGAGAGATTAGGGACCCAATGTGAGACCTCTCTCAGAGGGGGCTGCATCTCCAGGGGATCCTGGAGAGAGGAATTCCCAAACCAGACGCCACGTGTGACCCACAAATGCTTGTTCGTTCATTCAGATCATGATAACATCAAGAGTTTTGTAAAAAAAAAGTAAATAATAATTCATTGCTGGTATTAAAAAACAGGTATTTAAAAGAATTTTTTTACATAAAAATTTAGGTTTCTGGCTTCTTTTGGAAAATTGGAAGAACTGAAAGTGCTGGTCATATATTCCCACTGGGCAAGAGTTGGTTGTGCTGAGCACCTGCTACTTTCCTTAGACCTTCACTAAAACATCCGCTTGCTGGTTTGCCACAGTCCCTACCACTCCCTACTGCTCCCTATCTTTATGTCTGATCTCCTTCTCCCATTTATGCCACTGCCTGGCTCCTGTAGCATCTGAGCTTGTGACCTTTGACTTTATCCAAAGAGATTACACTGGCACAGAGAACCATAAGGGCAATATTCCTGAGCAGAGGAATATCCCCTTGCTCCTAACACCATTTCATTAGGGAGGCCACCCTTCCTGAAAGAGGTAAATCCTACCACACAGCCTCACAGATCGTGAAGAGCATTCGATTGCCAAAGGGTTTGGAAAAAAATGTGTATAGATCTGCCCAGCTCCCTATCCCCACAGCCTGCCCCCTCCAGCATCAACAGCTGCCCATTGCATCAGCAGTGCAGCAAACTCAGGCCCCAGTCGCTCATCCTCTGTGACCCAGGAGAGAGTCAACCTTGTGCCCGGGCCCGGCCTGACCTTGCAGTCTGTTCCATCATCAGGGCCATTTGCTTTGTGCCTGCTGACCATCATGTTTGTGTAGCCCCTTGCGTGAATACCTGCCTTGGTTTCCTACCAGCCCTGAAAGGCTCTGGGAACTGAGTTGTGCCCTTCCCTCTCATGCAAGGTCTTTGCAGCTGAGTCCTGTCCCTGGAACACCAGCTGCTGCCACCAGACTCCTTCAGCTGTGACACTGCCTTCCTTCTGCCTCTGCCTTTCCCAGAGGCTGGCCTGCTCCCACCCCTTAGAGCAGGTCTTGTCCTATTGCCTGCCTGGCCCTGTGCAGGATGCTGCCAGCACAGGCAAAGCTTGTTTAGGGAGTGGGGTTTAGGTGGGATTTCAGCCCCCACCCCCACCTTCAGCCATCACCTTTGTGCATGATCGCACAACTCTGAGTAAGTTTGCCTGGGTCCTGAGCCTGGGCCATCTCTGTTTGGCTTCATCCTCCCACTGACCCAGCTTCATTTCCGATATCCATCCCCCAGTTTCCCAGCATTTCCTGTTCCTCCTCATCTGACACCTAATCCTGGGGCAACAAGCAATGAATATAATAATAATTAACATATTGAGATTCTATCTGAGACAGTATATGAAGCACTGTACATTTATTATTATATTTAATTCTTACAACAACCAGGAAATGTAGAACTGCTGTCCCCATTTTCCAGATGAGGAAACTGAGGCATAGAGAGATCAAGGAATTTTCCCAAGGCCCACCACCAGTGAGTGACAACACTAGGATTCAAACCTAGGTCTGTCTATTGCCAAAGCTTAAGCTCTTAACCTCTCGGCTCTGTCTACCAAATCAAAGAAAACTGGAAATGAGACTCAGAGAAGCCAATAATTTGTTTAAGATCACACAGCTCATCAGCGGTAGAGCTCGAATTCAAAACTCAGGTATGTCTCCTGTCACCAAGTCCAAAGCTCTTTCACCTGCTGTCTCTTTCACTGTTCCGTTTGCCTCTCAGCTCCTGGAATATGATGGGGCGTTCAGGAAGTACTTGCAGACTGAAGGAGTTACCTCTTCTAATTTGATGTGCCTAGTTATGCCTACTTGTTTTCTCAGAAACTCTCTCCCAATTGCTTCCATATCAGCCAGACTGGTCTTGTCTACAAACAGGTTAGACCTTAACTCAAATTCCATCCTCCCAAACTGAGGACCTGGAATTCCACCATGGAACAACTTTCCTGTAAGGGGAATAGATGATTATAATGTCCTAACATCTTAGGATAAATGTGTTTTGCAGAAAGTTTTCTGACAAGAGGAACTCAGGGGTATGAGAAACTGAAGTTCTGGTTGAGGGTAGGTTGGGAGAGGACTCAGGGCTGAACCAGGGTGTGAAGACAAATTTCACTTAAAGTGATTTTCTGGAGATCAGAGCCTCTTGATCCTGCTTCCCTGAACTCTGAATCTCTGCGTTTGACCTTGCCTTTGGGCCTTACAGGCCCCTGGTCCAGGCCCCTCTTCCCAGCTGGGGAGGTTAGCTCAGATATCCCTGGAGAGGACCTGGGGACTGGCAGGACCCTAGGATAGGGCCAGCGGAAATGCAACCTTCACACAGCAAGTCTTCACACCTGTCCCCTTCAGGCGGTCCTAGGCTTGGCCACAGCCCCCAGGAACAGGCCTGCCAAGTGGCTTCTCTTGTTAGCCTCTCTAATGGACAGTAATTGTGTGAGAGCCTATAAGGGCTGTGGATCCCCAGCTTGCCAGGTGAAAACTGGTTTCTTAGAGGCCTGGGCCATATTTAGTTCGTGGCAGCCTGGTTGGGATTAAAGACTTTCCAGAACCTTCACTCAATTCAATTTAAGTGAGCAAGGATTTACTTAGCCGCTCTGAGTGCCGGTGCTGTTTCTGAGCACTTCATCTCTCTCCTTCTATTCCAGTCCTTTTTCACGTCCTGATAGCAGCTGAATTTTCTTAAAGTCAGCGCTGCATAGTGCTCTGAGGCTTCAGAATAAGACAGACTTGGGTTCAGTTCTTCTGCCACTCAGTAATTGCATGACACTTAACCATAACTGAGCTTCAGTTTCTCCATCTGTAAAACATCAACCTCAGAGGGCTGTATTTGAGAATTAAATGAGATTGTGCATGAGCTTAGACCAGGGTCCATCACCTGGAAGGCCATGATCGGTCAACGGTAGCAATCAAACCAGTAAGCAAATAAAACCATAAAGCCTTCCTGCTCCCATAAAACATTCCTTTGCTCAGATACCTCCTAAAATTCCCTACCGCCCCGAGGACAAAATCCTGCCTTCTTCAAGACCTTCCATGTAGGGCCACATTTCAAGTGCTTAACAACCACATATAGCTTGTGGCTGCCATATTGGACAGCACAGAATAGAACATTTCCATCGTCATAGAAAGTCTGTTGGGCAGCCCTGCTGTAGGTGATACTGTATAGTTCACTCACTAATCTGAGCCCCTTTCCTTGGAATAGGTCTCAGTAGAGGTATGGGGTAAAAGTGGTCAGCATGAGGGTCCTGGAAGGTGGGGAGTGGGCACCACCAGGCCAGGAAAAGGAGTCAACAGAGCTCAGGGAACTGAGGTCAGATCACAGGGGTAGCCATCAATATCCTCACTCCCCAACATCTTTCTTTCTTTCCCCCCATTTTGGCCTTAGCCTCTCCAGGGGTGCCCTTGGAGAGTAAGGAGATAGGGGGCAGTAGAGGGTAGCAGCAGGGGTCTTGGACCCTGTGGGCCTCTGTAATTTACTGTGTGTGAACTTCCTCTCACCGTTTAATTATCTCTACTTCTCCAGCTGTTGGGAGGAGTAAACAATTAACACCCTACCCCTGCCCAGGCACATTGGGAGAGTTTAATCCATGATAGATCCTTTTCTCACATTTAAATAAGCACTGTATATGAAAATCTGTCTGTCAGAGGGGGTGTGTGTGCATTTGTTTTTAATAAAGAAAAAAAAAGAAGAAAAATGAGCAGACCATTTTTTACAAGAGCATGTTACCTTAAAGCGCGTGCTCCTGCCCCGCAAAAGTTGGGGGAAGGTGGATAGAAGACCGACCATGAGGTGATCATTTTTGAGCTGAGCTATATTAATATGAAGGTTCATTAGTCTCTTCTCTCACTGTGTATGCTTGAAAATTTTCATAAGAAAACAAGTTTAAAAGCTAAGAGCATTCTCCCACTAAAACTTAGTATATCCAAGCAGACCACTTGCCCCCAGATTTCCAAGGAGGTCTCTCTCTGTAACACAAGGTGCACCTGTTCCCATGAGCCTGGAGGGGAGCAGGGAGAGTGGGGAGGGGCAGAGGGTGAATGTTCATCCTGTATGTTTCCATCCTGGTATCTGTTTATTTTACAGGGAACCTGAGCCTGTGGCCTCTCAGGTGTCTCTGATTCCTGATGAAAGGATCTGGGGTGTGGGCCCTGGTATCCTGGTGTCCTGGTCCCTGGCCAGGTTTTCCAGTTGCTTCTAGGTCTCGGCCTCCGCTGGTGAAAGCTTCAGTCTCGTGGGGCGGGGCGGGGGGGGGCAGGGAGCACAGCTTGGAGTCCCTCCCAAGCTCTGCCCTGAACCTGCTCAGCCTGCTCCTTCCTTCCTTCCTTCCTTCCTTCCTTCCTTCCTTCCTTCCTTCCTTCCTTCCTTCCTTCCTTCCTTCCTCCCTCCCTCCCTCCCTCCCTTCCTTCCTCTGCAGTTGCATCTGCTCCCACCCTCCTGCAGCCTGCCGGTAGCTCGCTTTCCTCACCTCTCAGGGCTCCTTTGCTTCCCTAGGCCTTACTTCTCACTTCCTGGGCCACAGGGGGTGTTTCACGGGGCTGGGCAATCAACCCATCGGGGATCACTCCCTTGAGACCCTGTGCTGCACCCTATTTTGCTCTGTTTCAGTGGCCAGTCTGGTCTCTGGTTACAACCTCAGTTCCGGGGCCTAAGCTCTGTTATCTCCTCTTTATTTCCCACAGCACCTACTATAAGGCTGGGTACCCACAGAGGAAAAATGAATGAATGAATGAATGAATGGGTCTGACAGGCAGTGAGCCCCTCCTTTTTCTACCTGCCTCCCACCACCCCCACTGGGGGCTCTGAACCAAGATAAGAACCATGAGGGATGGTCTTCCATCCTAATTCACCTAGGCCAGGAGTCAGCCACGTGATGCTGTCATTGTCTGCCTGCCTGTGCTGGTTGGAGATGGAATGATTGCAGCCTGGGAAGGGTGGTGGGTACCCTGAGTCTCCTCAGAGGGATATTGAGAGAGAACTGGAAAAGCAGGAGAGAAGAAAGTGGGGGCGGGTAGAAACAAGGGAGGAGGGGCTGGGGAGGCAGAGGGAGGAGGTGGGAGAGAGGGAGAGCGGGGCACAAAGAGAGGGAGGGAGAGATCCTGGCCTTGCATGTCCGCAGCCCTCTGACGTAGCTGTGCTGATATCCCCCGCACTAATTGCTTCAATTAATAATACTGCTCTATAAAATTTCCGCAGCTGAGAGCGAGTGCAAGGAAGGATGACATAATGCATTAATAATGCAGGCAGCCGATCGAGTTGGGCTCCTGGGGAGCTCCATTTAGGAGCCCGGCTGCCATCTTCGCAGCAGCTAACCCTCGGCCAGGGCGGCCGGCGTCCTTGGGCCTCTGTAGACCGCGGGGCTGCAGAGCTGGAGCCGCAGAGGCGGCGCCAATGGTGGGAGGCCGGAGACGGCTTCATCCTCCTCTTAAACTCCGGAAGGCACCCCTCCCCCATTCTCTGATCCGGACAACCGATGTTTTCTCAGTCTTACGTAAGTGCTGCTCACGGTGTCCAGACCCGCAGCCCTAAATCCCACACCTGCCCCTTCCCGGACCCCGGCTCTGATTAGCTACCCCTCCCCCGCCGCCACAATGACAAGTTCCGAGGCAGCTCTCCCGATGGTTTTTTGCTTTTGTTCTGAAAGCTCCGTGCCATTTTTGATCTATCTATCTGCGTCTTTGTCTTTTTGGCTTTGCCTCTTTGTCCCTGTATTCTTAAGAGCTCTTAGGGAGGTAATCGTCACTCTCAGGACAAAGAACCCGTCATCCAAAACACATTGAGCTGGTTTCTCTTAAGTCAGCAAGAGTGTCAGCATCACCCGAACCCTCCCTAAGGGTCGGCGGGTGCACAGTCCATCCCCCAGACTGTGCTCAGGCCAGTGTGAGTGTGGAGCCAGGAACAAAGGAGCCGGCAGCGGCGTCCCCATCCTGAAGCTGCAGGTCACTCTGCGGGGTTATACTGGTGCAAAGCCAGTTCTTCTCCCATTTGCTTGCAGAAACCAGGCCTGGACCATCCCAAACAAACTCACTAATGCAGGACTTCTCATTCTGGGGTTTAAAGAGATACTTTAGAGTGTCCCAGAACCTGTGGAAATTATATGCAATAATATGTAATAATATATGTACAATAATCTTTTTACATATGTACATTTCTCTCATAAGAGCGTCTACAACATTCTCTGATTCTCTCGTGGGTGTGTGATGGCCCCAATGGTCCTGAAGCCCAGCTCTAACCTCCTTGGGCAGTCAGGCCCTTAGCTAGATCCTTTGTTAACCCAGGCACTTAGATGGACCCTTCTTTCCATCTCTGCCTCCGTGGCTCTAGATAAGGTCCTCTGCTTCTCATCCGGATTTTTGCAGTCAAAGTTTATACCACAAGGGGTCAAGGGTTAGAAATAAAGAAGGCGAGAAGAGGCCCAACATTCATCTAAGACTAAAGTGAGAAGTGAAAACTCATGCTTCAGTTCTTGGCATCAGAGCACAGGCTGGTGCCTCTGTTTCACAGTAGGACTGAAGTTTGTGTTGGCAACTCAGTGTTCTCTAGAACAGCCTTCCTTTCCAAGGAAGGAGAATGTAGGAGAAAAACATGTGGTGGGCACTTTCTGTGTGCAAGGTTCTGTCCTGAACAGTCTGGTGTGATCCTGATCACATTCCAGGGAGGCAGACCCTCCAGTCCTACGTCACTGGGGAGGAAACGGAGATTCCAAGACATTAAGAAACTCAAGTAGCAGAGCCAAAATGTGAACCTAAGCCTTTCTGCCACCAAAGTCCAGCTCTTTCCATTACACAGAGTTGCCTGGGTTTAAGTAGCTCTTGAGCTCTTGGTCTCTTGGGGGGGGGGCATTTTCTGGGTGCAATCTTGGCTAATTCCCACCTCCAGGTTCGCATTTCTTGTTGCCCGTTCTCCACCTGTACAAGTCCTACCGTTTTTTTAAAGACGTAACTTAATCTTATTTCCTCCATCAAGCCTTTTTTAGACAATTTCGGCACAGGGGGACCCCTTTGCATGGTGCGAGTAGACGTTAGATATACAAAGGGGTGGGCTGCAGTGGATACTGTTGATTTTTAGCCGACATTCATCTTCCCATTTATTCATGTCTAACAGATTCTAATTTCTATGGGATATTTACTCCTCCATTTAAACTCAGTGGACAGTTATCCCATCCCAGCTCCAAGAGTGGATTGTGGCTGGTCTGTGCTCGTCACAGAATCCTACTCCCCTCACCAATAGTCAGCCTGGGATTGGGCATGTGGCCCAGCTCTGGCCAGTGAGATGAAGGGAGAAATTGCTGGAAAGCTCCTGGAAAAGAGACATGGGAAGAGACAGTTTGTCCTGCTTCAGTAGGATGTTTCCATGTCTAGAATTGCTGTGGACATCCTGCCACCCAGCATGAGGATGAAGCCCACTCGAGGATGGCAGAGCAGGAGGGAAAGGACTCCTTGAGCTGCGGTGTCAACAGTCTGAGCCTGCCCTTCCTCTGAACCTGCGCTTTGAAGGGTAATAAATCCCCTTGCAGTGGAGGACAGTCTGAGTTGAGGTTTTCTGTTACTTGCTGACAAAAACATAGCTGATACACTCTCCTTGCTTTAACCCACAGTATTTGCACTGTTTGCCTGACATGTGTCACATACTGCCTTGTCGTCTTTATTGTACTGTTGTCTTGTGTCGTTATTTAACTTTTTCTGTGTTTATGTCTCATCTATGAAGTCTACACCAGCTCTTCCAGCCCACATAGATGTTCTCTGAATTCTTATAGAGCTTCCAAGTAGCAGTCAAATCTCTTATCCATTCATTCCAGAAGTATTTATTGAGCCCCAGTTATGTGCCACCCTCTGGGCAAGGGCTGAGGATATAGCAGTGAGCAAGACAGACATGGTCCCCACCCCACAGAGCTTATAATCTGTTATGAAATGTTTGTGTCTCCCCCAAATTCATATGTTGACATCCTGACCCCCCAATGTGATGGTATTAGGAGGTGGGGTCTTTGGGAGGTATTAAGCAGGTCATGAGTATAGAGCCCTCATGAATGGAATTCGTGCTCTTATAAAAGGGACCCCAGAGAGTACTCTTGCCTTCTTTCCACCGTGTGAGTCAATAGTCCTCATAGCACTTGGCACAACTGATCCCTAAATAAGCATTCACATAAGTGCTAAATTAATGAAGGGATGAATGTGTAAATGGATAGATGGAGTTAAATAAACACTTAAACATTTTCCTTCCACCTCTCCAGTTGGGAGGTTACAAACGAATCCTTCTCTTGCTGCCAGAATCCTCGTGGTTGGGCCTCAGGAAGAAAGGCTTCCTTCAAAAGTGAATGTCCATGGGGAGTTCCCTGAGCCTCTTCCCTCTCGGTGGTACCCCAGCTCCTTCATTGCTCAAGCAGGCTTCATCCTCCTGGCTGAGGGATCTGAAGGAGGGGAGATCCTAGGGTTCCCAGGCACGTGTGACCCCGAGCTTTCCAGGCTGGAGCCCCACCTCATCCTCCGCCCCAACTGCACTGATTGGTGGCTGAGTAACCCTCGTGGATTATGTCCCAGGAGCTCTGGCCCTTCTCTTTCTCACTGCGGTGGCTTCCTCTGGCCCAGGAGACCGGATGTGCTCCTGCTAATGGTCTGGAAGTGCTCTCTCCTGCTGACCCAGACTCCCAGGAGGTCTTGAGAGAGGCAGAAGTCTGGAGAGATAATGCAGACTGCTCACTCGCTCCTGGGGTCTAAACTCTGGAAATACTGAGCAGGCCTGTGCCTGAAGCAGTCCAGATGACAGCCAGCAAGTTTTGCTGAGGATTATCTAAGTGGGCTGTTGGAGCCCGGACCCTGGGAGGCAGGCAGGGAGGAGGAGCCCAGGAAGGAAGCATCGAGTCCCCTGTGATGTGTCCCTTAAAAGTCCATCAGCCAGGCCTATATGCAGGTGGGAGTGAGGACTTGCCTGCGGCTGGACACAGAGTCTGCCCCGGGGGCCCAGCTTAGCACCTGGACTGGCCTGTGCTCGAATGCCAGCCACCTCCAAGTGTGACCTGGGCTGGTCCTGACTGTCTCTGAGCCTGCAAGTGTTGCAGAGGAGCAGGACAAGTTATGTAACTTCTGGGGCCAGTGCAACATGGAAATGTGGGGTCCCTTATTCAAAATGATTAAGAATTCCAAGATTGTGACAGGATAGTCTTAAGCCAAGTGCAGGGTCCATCTAAGCACCAGCCCCTGGGCAACAACAAGGTCGCCCTCGTGAAGCTGGCCCTACGGAGGGGTTACTGGAGAAAAGTGTGAGTGGGGGGAGAGTCTGTACTAACACCTGTTCACAAGTTAACCACCAACCCTGGGTTTAAAGGAAGGGGCCTTTTTTCCCTTAGGTCTCCTTCCTGGGACCCAGAGGTGCTCACCATTGACCAGGTGAAAATGAGGGGTGTTTTAGTTTTGTTGGCCTTGGAGTAGAGATTGTGTGTCGAGTGGATCCAAAATGAGGGGGTCTCTGTTAGAGGTCACAGAGCCAAGACACCTTGAGGTGGCCGTTTGTCCCATTGCCTTTGGTTTCAGTTAAGGCACCCAGGAAGCTCTCTTTAGAGTGTAATTCACCTCAGTGCCAAGGATGAAGTAACACATTACCGCCTTGGTGAGAAACAGTCTATAGGACCTTTGGCAATGAGCCTTCAAGGGAGGTAATACAGAGCCAATGTGGAGTTTTTAAAAGTCCTCGGATAGCAAGGCTTTATTTAAATGGCAAAACATGCCCATACTCTTGAATAGAAAGACTCAATTTTGTAATAGTGAAAATCTTTCCCTAAATAAATCTAATTCAGTGTCATTTTAATCAATGTTTTAAATTTGGCCAAAATAGTATTAAAATTGATTTGGGAAAAATAAAGTTGGGAGGAGAACCAGGAGAAATTAAAAAAATAATTTTTTTAATAAGAGAATAGGACTTTAGATATTAAAGTACATTTTCAAGGGCACATAAAGGGGCCCTGGGACCCTTAGCTCGAGCAGGTCCAGAGGATGGTCCTCTTTGTTCCTGTATCCTTGGCCGCTAAGCCCCTGGACCAGGGCTTGGAGGCTGTGCTGCTCAGACCCCAAGCCGCCCTGGCTGCTCTGCCCCGGTGCTGGACAGGGCATTCTGGGAAGCCAGAGGAGTTGCCCACTGCCCACTGCCTTCAGGTTGCTCACAGACACACGGGTGGCTTCAACTCACTGGGGGGCCTTGTTGCAAAACCTCCTCTCCTACAGATGAGACTCATAAAGAAATTTGCACCAGTTCCTGGTACCTGGCCTCGCCCTCACCCCAGAGGCTAGGGGAGTCATCAGGCCAAGGAAGGTCTTGAGTAGGAAGGCAGCCTGCTGCGTCAGGCACTGCCGACACATGGAACTAGGCTCCTCTGGGTTATTGGGTGTGGTACACACACTGGTTATGACCTGGGTCCTTGTGTTTTGTCTTCTTTGTCTCCACTTAAAATTCAAAGCGTTAATGTAAAGGTTGGGGAACAATCAGGATCAACATGTGGTTCAGAGGAAAGCTGAACTGATCGAGACTGGGTGTGACATTTCTCTGCATGTTGGTGGCCTGTCCTCCCTCATCCCTCTCCCCACCCTCCCCTCATTCCCACAGATAACTGAGAGTGGGGACTATTCCAGAAAGCAGTGGGGATCCAGACACGTGGACATCCTTAATCCCTCCAGTGTTCCTGGTGGCCCTGAGCTCCATTCCCACAGAGGTCAGTTGATTCTCTTGCTTCTCTATGGATTTGCTTGGAGGGCAAATGGTTTGGAGTGAGTGTTGGAAGCAAAATCCCACAGCAGAGGTTTCTCCCCCTTCTGGAAAACATACTTTGTTTTTGTCAAACACCAGGTATTCAGAGCAAGTTGCCTTTTGTCTCAACTGGGAGCAGACTTTGGTGGGCCTGAGGTGGATTTCTTTTTTTTAAAATAAATTTATTTATTTATTTATTTATTTTTATTTTTGCCTGCATTGGGTCTTTGCTGCTGCACCGGGCTTTCTCTAGCTGCAGTGAGTGGGGGCTGCTCTTCATTGCGGTGCGTGGGCTTCTCATTGCGGTGGCTTCTCTTGTTGTGGAGCATGGACTCTAGGTGCGTGGGCTTCGGTAGTTGCGGCACGCGAGCTCAGTAGTTGTGGTGCACGGGCTCAGTTGCTCCACTGCATGTGGGATCTTCCCAGACCAGGGCTCGAACCTGTGTCCCCTGCATTGGCAGGCGGATTCTCAACCACTGCGCCACCAGGGAAGTCCCCTGAGGTGGATTTTCAGTCTTCTTTGCCTGCATCTGACTCAGAACTGGTGGATGGAGTCATTGCGGGGTGTGGGAGAGAAAAAGCAAATTCGCCGGAGGTATCAGCCCTGCCCCCAGCAGAAGCCTGAGTGGGGTCTGGAGTGTTGACACTCACTGGCTGAGGCTGAGATCAGCTGTCACTGCAGACAGAGCTGTTTCTTATTTTAATACTGCAGCATAAACTGAGAGACTGCAAGTGCAGCTTCCAGCAGGGGCTGCGGCTCTGGGCTCTTAATATGTCCTTAGAACAGGCCTGCAGAGACTGGCTTCCTGGGAGCCGCAAGAGCTGGGGGCCTCGTGCTCAGCACCACACCCCCTCCTCCCAGGCCCTGCCTGCTGCATTGCACCATTGATTCGGTGAAGACATCATCCTCACCCCCTTTGGAGAGCAGCTCGCTGCTCTGCTCTGACAATTAGACTAACCGCTGCAAAGAAGCACTCATCCCCGCTGACATATGGCTGTTTAAAGTGATCAATTGCATTAGCAAATTTCCTATTAGCTCTGCTGTCAGGAGGGAGCTCCCACCACATCAGCTCCCTGAGGTTGATGCATAACTTCCCGGCTCTTAATTACCAATGCCAAGGACTAAAGAGATTCAGAGGCTGGTGAGTGGGTGGGTGGAGGCTCCCATTCTCTCTTACCCCTCCCGTGGGAGGTCAGGGAAGCTGGGGCTTGGTGTTGAGCTTCTCAGGTCTGACTCTGCAGTGGCTCTGCACTTTGGGCTCCTGATCTTGGGGGGTAGGGCCCAGGATGCCCAGTACCACCTGGGTTGATGGAGGTTAGGTTGTCCAATAGGGCCTCCGGGATTTGGCAGCTTGGAATCTGCACAGCATCTCTTCTGGAGCTGCATTTTCGAGGCAGAGCCTGGACTGAATCCCAGAAAGTTTCTCTGGCCTCTCCTTGTGGGGTTCAAGGCCGCCGATCCTCCTCATTCCTCGTCCCCTCACTCCAGACAGCTCAAGAGTCTCCTCCCTGAAGGTGACCTCATGTCTCCTGCTCAGATCTTCTTTTGGTGACTATCCAAAGAACTGTATATTCAGGATGTTAAACCCCCGACTTCCATGGGCTCAGGCTTCCCTTTTAGATGAGGAATTGCATAAAACTCACACGTGCTGGGGAGCGAAATGAGAGGAGGCGAATTTCAAATCCTTGTTTTACCTATTGCCCCAGACTAGTAAAACCATTCGGAGGGTCTCTGATTCCTTTGAGAATCAGACAGAACGCACACGTGTGCATTCAGTTTGGGGACCCTCTGCAGCCTGTTTATGAATCCCCATTTTATAAGTGCCCTTCCCAAGCCCATGGGAGCAGCTCATGCCTGGGAAGGGACCAAGCAGCTCCTGCCACAAGAAGTGAGGTCGGCTCCTAAAACAGAAGCAGAGCCAGCTCTCCAGGGCAACCCCAGGCCCTGTTTGGGTAAAAGCTGCAAGATGCAATTGCGTCATTCCTTGGGTTACATTAGACGTGGTGAGACTGAGACATGGGCTTAGGGCAGCACTGACTTTGTGGTCAGGTCTGCATTAACTACTCCTTCTGAGAAACCTATTCCTGTGGTTGGGAGGCTGCTGGTCCTGGTGTGTTCCTGCTGAGATGGGAGGTGGGAAGGAGGAGAAGGAAGCAGAGACTGCGGCAGAAAAAAGAGAAGATTCTGAGATGGGTGCGGGGGAGGGTGCGTGTGTGTGTGTGTGTGTGTGTGTGTGTGTGTGTGTGTGTAGAGAGAGAGAGAAGGGGTTAGGGAAGAGTGTTGAATTCCTCATTATTCAGCCTAAGGATGCTTGAGATGGAATCTCAGAAAAATTGTGAAGATGGATTTGCACTCTTTCACACACACGGCCTCAAATTCTGCACCATCTTGAGCTTTGGTAGGTAGGCGTGATGCTCTGCTCTGTGAAATCAAGAAAACACTCTCCTTTCTTGTCAGCTCTCAGAAGCCTGGGCTTTAGGAAATCCCCCAGGGAGAGTGGAAAGGTGGAAAGAGGTCCTCTAAGCACGTGAGGGGGCTACCAAATTATTTTCCAGGGCCCCAGATTGTTTCCATGTTTGCAGGAGGGCAAAAATGCTGTGATAAGACCAGACCCAGCAGGATTATTCTGAGGGATGAAAGACACTGACGGCCAACATGGATTGCCTCCTTCTCTGTATTTAGGAGCACGTCTTAACTTCAGCCCAGACCCCGACACAGCCTCGGGCCCGCAGGCTGTCCAGGGCCCATCCTCACCCTTCCCTTCCCCAACCTGTTCCCTCCTCCCTCCAGGTTGATGCAGTCATGAGCTAGGCTCTTGTTCCAAGCCTCGCCTAGCATCTGCTGGTTTCCCAATCTCCTTCTGGGATGGCCCTGCTTGGGATCCAGCCCCACCAGTCTGACCTGCTCGCCATCCCCTTCAGGCATGTAGACCCCCGTCCCATCAGGTCTGTTCCAGTTCTGACACTCGGCTCATTTTTGAGGGCCCCTCCTTGGGCTTTCTAGGTCCACAGCGTAGCCCTCCTGGCTTTTCCAGCTCCATGTTCCAGAAACTGGGGCATGATAAGCTCCCCCTCCCACCCCCCCCCGCCAGTATCCCACGTACTCCTCCCTCACTCTCAGGACAAACATCGATCTGGCCACCAAGGGCGGGTAATCAGAGATGTTGAAAGGGCTCAGGATTTTGTGAGCTTGTGAAGAGATGACTCAGGCAGACTTGGTTTCTCTGAGGACTACTGGCCTGGGTTTAAGTCTGTCTTCTCCCTGCCTGTGAGGAATGGCCAAGACTGGGCCCTGAAGCAGAGGGGTCGGTTCAGAGAAAGAAGAACCCTGTTGACTGCCAAGAAGATGAAATTCTGTAGCGGCTCATGGGTGAAGGGAAAGAAACCCATCTCTGGAAATGGGTTCCAAACATCTACCATCTGTTCTGTGTGGTCTCGGCGGTCCTTCTTTCCAGCTCTGGGATTCAGGCACTGCTCGCCCTGGCTGCCCCAGCCCATGCCTCTCGCTGGTTTATGAAGTTAGGTGCTCTTTGCCTGGGTCTTGGGGAGAGGCAGCATCAGTGGCCCAGGAATGTTGGAAGCATGGACCATGGTTCTCTAAGAACTTAACTTCCTTTCAGAAGAGAATTTGCGATGGGGGAAATTGACCACCCCCCACCCAGTTCCCTGTTCTAAGACCCCTGTTCCCCATAACAACCGGAGCTCCATGGACAGGAGAGAAAACAACTAAAAGCAGCCTCCCCTCCCCGCCCCCAACTCTCTCTGTCCCCTTTATGTGTTTTATTTTTGTCATAGCACCTATCATGATCTTTTATTTATTTGTATATTTGTTTACTAGGTATTGTCTTATTGTCTGTCTCCCTTTACTGCCCCCTCTTCCATTAGGCCTTGTCTTGTTCACTGCCACATGCCCAGCACCCAGCACAGCGCCTGGCCCACAGTCGAGGTGTACAGTCAGTATCTGTTGATATGAGGAGCAGTGTTTAGGATTTGGAGAGGACACCAGGACCAGGGAGGCCATCAGTGCAAAAAGAGTTAGTGGGACATTTGGCACTGTCCTCTTCATTACTCTTCAGAGGCTTTCCACGGCCAAGTGGATAAAGTCCAGATTTGTTACCCTGACGCGAAAAGCCTCAGTCTGTCTTCCTAGGCTCATTTCTTGCCAGCCTCCCCTTAAGCCTCCAATGCTTCAGCCTCTCCAAATTGCTAAACGGTCCCCATATTCCCAAGTTCTTTTGCATGTGTTCCTGTGCATGTTCCCACCAGAAATGCCTTTTGTGTACACAATTAGGAATTAGCATATCTATTTTTACAATGATTGTGAGGATTGAAGGCTGTAGTATAGGACAAACTCCTAGCACAGTGCTTTGCCAAAATGAAGTCCTCGCTAAATGCTGGTTAGCATCCTTTCCCTTCCTGTCTGTCTAGGGAACCCATCAGCACAGGGGGCCAGTCCTCTGTGAAGTCTCAGGCCCAGGGAATTGAGTCACCCCCAGAACTCTAGAGTGCTTTGTTCTTCCCACAGTTAGAGACCTGTTAGGGGGTCTGTGTCCCCAAGCTGCCACCCAGGGCAGAGGCATATGTGTCTCCTTTGTGCTTAACATCGTGCTTGGCACACAATGGGTGCTAAATAATGTCTGTTGAGTAACTGGAGCCAAGGTGGGTCTGGAGGTGTTGGGAAGGAAGGTCAGTATCTGTGCCCTCCTGGGCTGGGAAATTTGGGGGAGGAGGGTGGCGGTGTCTCCCCCTCCATTAGGAGATGGCCTAGTCAGCCATCTGGGTACACTGGCCATGAAATCAGAATCTGCATCCCAGGTACTACAGCCACATCCAATTTTCCATCAATGAAATATTCAGCCACTCCACAGCCACGGTCTGCTCTGCGCCTGAAAGGGAGCGGCTCACGCCTGCTCAGTGCCTGTCTCCCACTCTTGCCCAGCACACACCTGCCCTTGATCCCCAGACCAGGCCCTTTGTTATCCTACCTCTGTGCCTTTACTGATGCTCTGTGCCCCAAGCGTCACCCCCCCAAATAAGGACGACCTTCCTCCTTCTCCTCCTTCCTATCCAGCTCCAACTCACTCTTCCTCAAGGCCCACCATCTCCGTGAAATCTTCATTAGAAGTGATCTTTCCCTCCCCTGGACCCCAAACACACATCTGAACAGCAAACACACACTTCACCATCCCAGCCAGGTGGGATTAGTTCTTAACTGGACACATCCTAGTTCATATGGGATAAAGACCCTTGGCTCAAAATGATGGTTTGCTGCTGCTGTGGCTTTCCCCTCTGTAGACTGGGATTGGGGCTGGGGTAGAAAGAAGGAAGGGGAATTTCCAGTGAAAACAGTAGGGGACTTTCAGGGACCTCTGCTTGGCTTGGAACCCTAAAGCCTCCCCACTTTAACCAAGGACAATTCTCCAGTCTTGCCCCTACTCTAGACCAATTGCTCTGCAGGGGCAGGGCAGGGGAAACTTTTTGGTTGAACACACAGTGATCTCCAGCCACAATGCACTGCATCCGGGAGCACGGTGACTGCTGTTCAATGTGGTGAGTTCGGGGATGTTATGAGATTGCCAAGTGACACAGTGATGAGCTGAAGGCCATACGTGGCAGAAGAAGGGGCATCAGTGAGGGGCCCCTTGGCCAGCCCTGGATGATCAGAGCAATAGTGCCTGGCTGCATGCATCTTGAAATTAGGTGTGAATAAGATGTTTGAAATCAAGCCTAGTTTTCACACACTACTCGTATGATTTGTTTTGCTTTGTTTTGTTTTTTTGCGGTACACGGGCCTCTCACCGTTGTGGCCTCTCCCGTTGCGGAGCACAGGCTCCGGACGAGCAGGCTCAGCGGCCATGGCTCACGGGCCCAGCCGCTCCGCGGCATGTGGGATCTTCCCGGACCGGGGCACGAACCCATGTCCCCTGCATCGGCAGGCGGACTCTCAACCACTGCGCCACCAGGGAAGCCCTACTTGTATGATTTTGATCCTATGGCTCCTAGGTGGCCGTGCTGGCTAGCACATTGCCGCAGGATGGCGTGTGGAGTATGGGGGTACAATTTGGATTTGGAGTCAGGGGGATGGGGCTTGAACCCAGGCTCTGCTCTTTGCTCAGCCGAGTGACCACAAGGCAGACCTTTACCTCCCCGAGTATTGGTGTAGGCACGCATGTTGAGTGTTTGTGTGTGTGATGTGTTTAGCTCTATCCATACAACACTTTCATTTTTTTGAGCATTCTTTATGTGCTAAGACCTATGTCGAACACTTTCTTTTTGGTACCCTCATCTAGTCCCCACAACAACTCTGGGAGGAAGGTATTATTATCCCCATCTTAGAGGTGAGCAAACAGAGAATTAAAAGAGAGGTTAAGTAACTTGCCATAAAACCCATTAACTAAAGGGTAGGTCTGGGATTCCACATCAGGGTTCCCAAGCGCTGTGAAATTTTGCGCTCCTATAAATGGGAGTAAAAATCTCTCCATCAGTGTGTCTGAAGAGGAAATAGGATAATCTATATGAAAGAGTCTGGTAAACTGTAAAGCATTCTTTTCCAAAGGAGAAGACTCAGTTCTTGCCCTCAAGCACTTTATAATCTGGCAGAACTGATCAATAAGATCTGTGCGGTGCTTACTTAGATGAAACCAGGTGTCAAAATGTCCAGTGCACACCTTCACTAAGTGATCCAACTTCTCATCATCACCAATGGGACAAACAGACATGGCGTGACTCCTGACACCATGGCATGCCACGGGAAGGACACTGCCTCACTTTTGTAGTATATTCTTGCCTCGGAATATTTAGCCTGGATCAAATCAGACAAATCCAGTTTGGGGGACATTTTATAAGACTCTTTAAAGATGCCAATGTCATAAACAAGAACAACAAAGGCAGGGAGACTATTCTAGATTAAAGGAAACTAAAGAGACATGACAATTAAATATACTGTGTGAATCTTGATTGTATCCTGGATTTTTTTTTTAAAAAGCCATAAAGAATATTTTGGGAGAATCAAAGAAATTTAAATATGTTCTATAAGCTAATATTACTGTATCAACGTTAAATTTCTTAGGTGTGATAAGGATATTGTGCTTATAGGATGAATTATTGGAGGAATGGTTCTTAAGTGTTTAGGATGAAGTGTCAGGATATCTGTGAATTTTAAATGCTTTTGTAAAAAGAAAGTGTATGTATATAGTATATAAATATGTGCATATATATAGTATATAAATATGTGCATATTTATATAAATATTTATATACTTGTATAAAGACAGAAAAAAAAACAAATGACAATGTTAACACTTGGTAAGTCTAGATGAAAGATTTATAGGTTTTCCCGCATTATCTTTTCAAGTTTTCTCTAGGTTTGAAAATTTCCCAGTAGAAATCGAGAAGTTGAGCAGATAGGTTTAATAGGGAGGGCCAGTAACTTGCCATAAAATCCATGAATTAAAGGGCAGATCTGGGACCCGATGCATGTTACAACGATAAGGGGCGATGGCTATGGAAAGAAACCTAGAGCTGAACACCTTTATCATATAAAAAATATCTCCACCAAACTTCTTTGTTGGCTCCACTTTTTACTCAGTGGGATAGCTTAAGAGGGGGCCCACAGGGTCCCAGGATCTAAGGTAGCTTCTCCACTGTTCTACAGGTGTAACTCTTCTATTTTGTTTTTCATCAGGACTGCTTTCCCTTTGGCTACTGTGTAGTCAAAATCATCCACTGCCCCAGCCTCCAGGTTCCTAGGAGACAAGGATCAACATCCTAACAGAAGCTGGGAATCCTCTGTAGCCTCATGGTTTCCATGGTGCTAACAAAGCCCATCTTTACCCACAGGAGGGACAAAATGCCGAGGAGAGGACCTGCAGCCACCTCGACTGTGGGCCACTATCAGAGTCACCTAGGATGCTTGTTTAAAATGCCCCATACATAAAGGGCCAGGGCCAGGGCAACTTATTTTAACCAGCACTGCAGGCAACACTGCAGCGCACCAAAGTTTGAGATCTAACAGTCTAGGCTAAAATCCAAACCTCTAAAGCTGGCATTCAAGGCCTGCAAAGCTTGGCTCTCTTACTCCCCAGGATTACTTTCCCCTGCAGCCAGGCTGAAGTGTTCCCTAACCTGCCCTCCAGCCTGGGCCTTTGTGCAGACCCACGCTCCCCTGGAATCCTTCCTCTCTCCCCTCAATCCATGTGATGCCAATTCAGCTTCAACTCCCGCTTCCATGATCACCCCGGCCCACGTCCCAAGGGTTGCTCCCTTTCTCTGATTTCATTCAATGTGAAATTGGTGGCACCTGATTTAATACTTTATGATACACTATCTACTACAGTTTTCACTTGCTTTGGTTGAGTTAACGTCATCCTCCTGCCAACCTGTGAAATTCTTTTTTTTGCGGTACGCGGGCCTCTCACTGTTGCGGCTTCTCCCGTTGCGGAGCACAGGCTCCGGACACGCAGGCGCAGCGGCTATGGCTCACGGGCCCAGCCACTCCGCGGCATGTAGGATCCTCCCGGACCGGGGCACGAACCCGTGTCCCCTGCATCGGCAGGCGGACTCTTAACCACTGCGCCACCAGGGAAAGCCCCTGTGAAATTCTCGAGGGCAGGGATCCCATCTTTATCCCTCCTCAGTTCCTAGGACAAGGTTAAAGTCTCAGGTAGGTCCTCAGAACCAGGTTGCTAATAATCGAATTGAAGGAAATTTAGGAGAAGAACGGTGTGAAAGAGAGGCCGTAGGGGAGAAAAGAGGAGGGAGAAGATGGGCTCCGGCCGTAGCAGTTTTCATGCAGGGCATGGCCACTTCCGTTAAGTCTGGGATTCCAGGCTCTGTGGATGGATGTTGTTAGGGTGACCATCCCTCCCCTCCCCCATAACTATTTGCATTTGGGGCTGGGCTGCTTTGGGGGGTCTCTGCCCCTCCCCCCCGTAACAATTTGCATCCAGGAATTTACATAGATGTGAAGGAGCTTTCTGAGAGGAGGCAGGGCCTGGCCACCTTGCCATTTTCCTCCTTTGTTGTTCAAAGTCACCTGTGGTGAACCTGGACCTGGAGGTGTGGGCAGTGGAGCCAGGTTGCAGAATAGTATGGCTGCTCCCCTGAGTAACTGGACTTCTCCCTGAGGCTCTCAGTAATAGTAGTCCTGTAGCTCCTTGGTGACCTACCCGGGATTCCTCCACCGACATCTGCCCAGCTATGCTAGAAGCAGTTGAGACCAGCAAGTAGGGCTGTGTGGGGAGAGGGTCACTGTGGACATTTTATCGTAAATGTAAATGGGATCTCCCTTATAGGCCCAGGAAGGGGAAACCTGCCACATTCACGCTGCTCCCAGGTCCCCTTAGGCTGCTCCCTGTCTGGACTGCCCTCTCCCCAGGGTGATGCTTGGTAAACTCCCCAGGGGGACCTGGCTGGATTCCCCATGGTGGAGGAAGACTCTGCTTGAAGGCCTCTGTAAGCAGCTCTGTCTCCTGAGTGAAATGGCAACCATGACTATCTCCCAGGGCTGCGAAAAAGGAAAACCAGATCTTATTCAGGCCAAACAAAGGGCTTGAAATTGCTTTACTTCTGTCTCCCCACGTGTCTCCGATAAGGCTGGCAACCTGGAGCCCTCCATGTCGGAGCACCTGGACCAGGCGGGTCCCCCGGATGGTGCCGAGGGCATGCATTCCAGGCAGAGGGACTGCTCCGAGCCGTCTGGGTTGCTTCTCAGCCTCGAGTTCCCGCTCGGACAAAGGATGTACTCAACCATAACGCCCATGGGACCAAAGGCAAGGCGGCAGGTGGAAGCAGAGCTGCAAAGATAGAAGTCGTTGGAGGAGCACCGAAAGGTCAGTGACCCTGTGAAACCGAAGCACTGTTTGGAGGTTTAGACAGGGAGAGCCAGGAAGCACGGAGCGGGCGCCTAGTGGAAGAAAGGTGAAAAGAGAAAAATCAATGATGCGGGAAGCTTCTCCTCACATCCTTCAAACGGCTGCTGGGGGAAGAGGGGGAGGGCGCGCAGGATCCGGGAATGTATTAGCTGCCTGATCGCGTTACCAAGGGAGTTGTGGAGCCCCAGTGCCCGGCCGCCTCTCACGAGATAGCAGATAATTACGGACGGGTCTCTGGTTTGACACAGTTCCGTCTCAGGGAGAGGGATGGAATATATGACCCCTTCAAGGCCCCCTTATCTGTACCAAAGCAGGTTACCGCAAGACAAAGAGAATTCTGGCAGCTATCATATAATTAGTTGTGTTGTGTGCTTCCTTTAGCTTTTAAGAGAATCTCCCAACGGAAGTCCTAAGTGCTCAAGACCACAAAGAATTTGAGTTCACTACCCGTCCCCAGCTGTCTTTTATTTAAATAATAAAAGCTCCAAACTCCTGAAATCTTGATGCAGTGGCTTGATGGGTAACAAGAGCAGGATCTTTAGCTTTCATTAGAAACGGCTGTGTTTCTCTTTGGTTAAGGGAGAGCGGAGTGTGTTGGAATATTAATGCAGAGTATTTAGATGAGGCTCTTAATTTGAAAAGAATGTGAGAATTAATGCTTAAGTTTAATCGGAGCCTGAATCATCACAGGTAGATTTTTACCCTCTTTTCCTTAATCAATTTCACCCTAACTAATTCTTCTGTGGCTAAGTCTTGTTGCATTAGATAGTCTGCTGATTCTTTCCACAATCAAGAGACTGTATATTCATGCATCTTTAATACGGGACGACTGCAGCCTTTCTCATAAGTGATCCTGCTGGTTGGCAGTTGCAGCAGCTAAAATAATTATAGAGCAGATTACTTACTTTTAAAGCATTGTTTGCTGTCATATTCATGCTAGGTGACAATTTGGAAGAGCTCCTAAGGCTGCTGTAATCGGGCAGAGGAGCTGGGTATTTAAGTGGCAATTTTCAATGTCAAGTGCTGTTTATTCATAGGTCAATGCCTTTTTAAAAAAAAAATAAACACAGGGGTAATTTGGTCCTGCTGGCTGATGAAGCCATGTGCTACAGACTTGCAGGCCATTCTAATTCTATGCTTAGTTTAAAACCTTGACTCTTAGAAGGACCTGCTTCTGAAGGCTGCGGGGCACCTTCTGCCTTCAACCATGACTTGTCCAAATGTGGTTCTTCATGTCTGATTATGACTTGTGTGATGGGGTGCTCTCATATCAGACTCTGCAATCTAGAAGGCTTGAAGCAGGGGACACAGTCATTTCAAAGCCTCAGCTGTTTTCTGTTTAGCAAGAGGACAAAAGGAAATCCACCTAAGGGAATAGACTGCTTTTTATTTTGGGAAAAACACTGGGCTTTTTGATTATGCAGAGGGAAGGTTGGCGTTATTCCGGCATGGACAGGTTGAGACAAGAGGAAAGCAATGGTTATGCATACCAATACAGAAGGCTCTCTTTCTAGTGGGCAGACAGAACCACCACTCATGGCAGAATTTCACGTGGTGGAGGAGAGGCTTTCCTCTTCTCTCTTGGGGAAAACAGAGTTGGGGCCTGAACTCCAGGCAGGGGAGATCTGGCCAGTGGCCCGCCTGCCCGTGAGAGTTGGGTTAGCTCTGCAGTCTGACGGTGGCCGGAAGGCAGTGTGGGGCTGGGGGGAGGCACGCAGGGCACCCCAGGTCATGGGTCAGTGGACTCTAGGAGAGCCTGTAGGCAATCTCTAACTTAATTGTTTTCCTTGTGTAATTTTAACTCTCTTTTGTCAACCCCAAGCCTTCAGCGGTTTTCTTAACCTTACAGCCTTAAAAAAAAAAAAAAAAAAAAAAGCCCGTATCCACATTTGGAACAAAGGTGGGGCAGGAGAATGTGATTTTCCTTCCGACCCCCTACTCTAAAGCCTGTTCAAGGAGGCATGGTGGTCCTGGAGCCCACGTGAGGGGCCACAGATTGGCCTTGGGGAAGGAGGAGACTCATGGGATCCAGGGGACGATAGAGGCTCGGGCTGAGGCCTTGCTCAGGTGCGCAGGTGCAGAAGTGGAAAGGGACAGACTTCCTTCCCCATATCCTGGAGAGAGAGACCTTCAGAAGGAGAAAGTACGGCTTGCAAATTACACAGCACGGGTTGTTGGCTAGCGGCCATCTGGGGTGCCCTTAATATACACTGCAGTTGGCCAGAGTCTCAGAGGTTGTCCTGCCCTCCCTGCTCTCCACACCAGCTGTTCAGGGAAATTGCCAAACTGTAGCAGCCTCCAGCTCATTTCCCAGGAACGCCACTGCCAGCTGCTCTGCGGAGCTCAGAGCCAGCAATTAGAGGCATCATTGAACCTTAGGTCATAACTCCCACCCCTGCTGCCCATGAGGACATTGACCAATTCTGGGGCCCTATCTGCAGTGAAATGATCCAAGGAGGTGAGCTGGCCCCCCACCTCCAACTCCCACTTCACTGGTAGGGAACCTGGGCTCAGAGAGGTAACATGACTTGTTCAAGGTCACTCTGTTGATCCGGGACAGGTTCATGACTTGGGTCCTAGGTCCCCCAACTCCTAATTCAATTCTCTTTCTGGATAGCCCATCACTCAGGTGGATTTCTTTCTTTCTTTCTTTTTTTTTTTTTTTTTGCAGTACGCGGATCTCTCATTGTTGTGGCCTCTCCCGTTGCGGAGCACAGGCTCTGGACGCGCAGGCTCAGCGGCCATGGCTCACGGGCCCAGCCGCTCTGCGGCATGTGGGATCCTCCCGGACCGGGGCACGAACCCGTGTGCTCTGCATCGGCAGGCGGACCCTCAACCACTGCGCCACCAGGGAAGCCCGATTTCTTTTTTTTTTTTTAAGATTTTTTTGATGTGGACCATTTTTTTTTTTTAAGTCTTTATTGAATTTGTTACAATATTGCTTCTGTCTTGGTTTTTTGGCCACAAGGCATGTGAGATCTTAACTCCCCGACCAGGGATCAAACCCACACCCCCTGCATTGAAAGGTGGAGTCTTAACTGCTGGACCATCAGGGAAGTCCCCCTCAGGTGAATTTCTTTTTCGCTGGAGAAAAAGGGGCTGGCTCAGGACATCCAGCCAGCTTGCCCTTTATTTACCAGATCGCCAAACACTTGATCAGGTTTGGTCCTTCCAATCTCCTACGCTCCTTCAGGAGTCTTAAGGACACCTCCTTTGATCATTTCACTACAGATAGTACCAGAATTTTTCAGTTTTCTTATCTGTAATACGGAGATAATAGTAGGAGGGGTGGTTATTAATTGAGTTAATTCCACGTAAAGAACTCAGAACAGTGTGTGGCACATAATAAGTGCTCAGAACAGGGTGTATGTGAACTCAACTCATTTTCATTATGTATGAAAGGCTGTGCCCAAAGGAGGCTGCAATCCAGTAAGAGTCAAATTTGAGTGGGGAAGGCACTCTGATCCCCAGCATTCATCCGTCAGTCAGTGGTCCCAGAAGCTAGGAAAGGAACAGCAGTACCCTAATAGTTCCCAGTCACCTGCTCTGGTCAAACCAAACCACAGTGTGAAGCCCAGCCCTGAGGCTGTGGGGTGCAGGAGTGGAGAGCGAAAGCAGTGGGTGATGCACTTGCACTTTCATATCAAGCCAGCTTGGGTGCTGGCCTCACTTACCAGGTTTGGTTCTGCAACTTCTGCATTTCATAACTGGGGAGTCTCACTCAGGATGTAGGACCCCAGAAAGGTAAAGGTGTAGTATGGGAGTGGAAGAGGGCAGAGGACCTCCATTTCCTCAGAGCCGTAGGAACCTCCCAGGTTACATGTAGGGAGCTCATTTTGTTTATTTTTTCCTTTATTCTTTGTTCCCCCTTCTCTCCTTTCCTTCATTTTCTGCCTTCCTCTGATGTTAAGTCCCTCACTCCTTGCATCCCAACCCCAGAGCTTATCACAGAAAATAAATCAGACTGAAGGGAGGGGGCAGTTGCAGAGACCATTTCAAGGAAGTGGTTTGACCCCCTCACCAAGGTAAGTAAGTCCTTCAGAATTAGCTTGTAAAGTGGACTGGAGAGGAAGGAGATCTTCCAGGGGAGCCTGTAGCCCCAGAGCTGTTGGCTGAGCTCTAGGGCCCCTGAAGACAGATCCAACTCTGTCCTGAGAGCTAGGCTGGCTTTTAGCCCAAGCTTCCTGGTGGTGCTGGAGCACCTGTGAGGCAGTCTCAACTCCGACCTTTGCTCTAAGCTCCCTCAGGCCAGGGACTGGGTCGTAGGTGCTTTTCTTTTCTTTCATTTTAATTTTTATTTTATATTGGAGTATAGTTGATTAACAATGTTGTGTTAGTTTCAGGTGTACAGCAGAGTGATGATACATATACATGTATCTATTCTTTTTCAAATTCTTTTCCCATTTAAGTTATTACAGAATACTGAGCAGAGTTCCCTGTGCTATACTGTAGGTCCTTGTTGGTTATCTATTTTAAATGTAGCGATGTGTACATCATAAGTGCTTTTTCTATGTTTTGTTTTTAGAATCAAATATTTTCTTCATTTTAAACTAGGTTTGTTACTTTTTAAAAAATATATATTTATTTGGTTTCACTGGGTCTTAGTTGTGGCCTGAGACCTCTTAGTTGCGGCATGCATGTGGGATCTAGTTCTCTGACCAGGGATGGACCCTGGGGCCCCTGCATTGGGAGCGCAGAGCCTTAACCACGGTGCCACCAGGGAAGTCCCATCATAGGTGCTTTTAAAGCATAGGATTGGGCTTGGGGCTGGTCTACATCTGGGCTGTGTGAACTGGGGTGAGCCTTTAATCTCCTTGAACTTCAGCTGTCCTCGGGTCTGGCTGAGATAACCTACACTAGTGTTCTGTGAACTGTGAAGTTCAGTACTGAGGGTAGTTATGAATACTTTTACTGATTTAAAAAAAAATCATCATTATCATTTCCAGCTCCTCCTGAGGGGCTTCATACGGTGTAGGTGGTCAATAAGTAACTAATCATGATACTGTAATTTATAATAAGAAATATATCTTTCTTCTTCCTTTTCTGGGCTAAGAACTCCTTAAAAACCTTAATTTCCTAAGTGATTAGAATGATAAAGGTGCATTTTGTTATTCATAACAAGCCTCTTTCAACCACTTTTGAGTTTATGTTAATGTGGTGACTTTTAGAAAGCCCATAGGTAACCTAATGATGGGGGCTGGTTGCCAGGGGAACCAATGTGATTAGAGGGTTGCAACTTTTAGCTCCCCCTCCACCTCTGGGGGAGACTGAATTCAATCACCAATGATCAATAATTTAATCAATCGTGCCTCTGTAATGAAAACTCCTTAAGACCCAAAAGGACAGGGTCCAGAGACCATTCAGGTTGGTGAACACGTGGAGATTCGAGAGAGTGGCCCCCCCAGAGAGCAAGGAGGCTCTGTATCCTTTCCCACGTATCTTACCCTGTGTATCTCTTCCATCTGTCTCTTCCTGAGTTATATCCTTTTATAATAAACCAGTGATCTAGTAAGTAAAATGTTTTCCTGAGCCTGAGTTCTGTGAACCTCTCTAGCAAATGAATCAAGCCTGAGGAGGGGGTTGTGGGAATCTCTGATCTATATAGCTGGGCATTCAGAAGCACAGTGACAACCTGGACTTGCAACTGGTATCTGAAAAAGGAATGGGGGACAATCTTGTGGGACTGAGCCTTTAGCCTGTGGGATCTGATACTATCTCCAGGTAAATAGTGTCAGAATTCAATTAAATTGAAGGATACCCTGCTGGTGTCACAGAACTGGTTTTTTAAAATCTTTTATATAAATATGTATATGTATATATATATATATGTATACATTTTTTGAAGCATAGTTGATTTACAATGTTGTGTTAGTTTCAGGTATACAGCACAGTGATTCAGTTTTATATATATGTCTGTGTGTGTATATAGATATATATATTATATATATATAATATTCTTTTTCAGATTCTTTTCCCTTATAGGAGTATAGCTCCCTGTACCATGCAGTAGGTCATTGTTGGTTATCTATTTAATATATAGTAGTATGTATATGTTCATCCCAAACTCCTAATTTATCCCTCCCCTGCAAATCCGGATAGTTTGGTGTGCAGAAAACCCACACACCTGGTGTCAGAAGTGTAACAGTGTTGTAATGGAGTATTGAGAGTATAAGAGACATGCAGGAGGAGCGCATGTTTTATTTTACACTGACGATGTCAGCTTTTTCTGCACGAAGCTTGCGTTGGTCAGCTTAGACTAAATTATTCTGTGTAACAGGCAATCCCAATCACAAAGGGTGATTTCTCGCTCATATTACTTGTTCATTATTCAGCTCTGTTCCATGTCTTCGTTCTTAGACTCGGGTTATAGAGGCAGAACTTCTCTGGGGCATGTTTACCTTCTGGGAGAGGAAAAAAACAATGAGGAACCACTCAGTGGCTCTCAAAGCTTTATGATGTACATCACTTCCATTGGGAAATGAAGTCACATTCAACGCTGACATCAGTGGGGCAGGAGGTATACTCTTCCTATAGGGAAGAGAACCAGGAAGGGGCAGTGTAGGGGCGGTAGCAAATATTTTTAAACAAACAGTAATCTACCCACATAGCAGTTTCATATTTTGAATATGCTATGGCTGTAAATATACTAATGTTTATGTAATAATAAACTAAGTATTGCAGATTTTGCTGTACATTAAATCCATATGACTCTTGTCTGTCCACCTACATTTTGCCTAACCTTCATGGCCCACAACAAGTCTCACCTCCTCCATGCAGCCTTCTTTACTGATCACAGCATTTATTGCCTCTACAATTCATTCTGCTACTCTTGCCTGCCTTTATTGGCTGCTGTTCTATATGTGTCTTATCTCCCCTAGTAGACAGGGAGTCTTGAGAACAGGGACTCCATTGTATAATCCACTGGGGATCTCAATCTCATCATGGAAAGTACTCAGTACGCTCTTATGGAGACAAGTTAAATACTTTAGTATGGAATTTTATTTTTAGGGAGTAGTCCTCCGTGCTAATGTGACACAATTCCCATTTTGACAGATGGAAAAACTGAGGCTTCAAGAAGTTTAGGGCACGGTCAGGACTGGCCTCCCAAACTCCTGAGACCACCCCAGCACTCTTATCCCCCAAGCTGCCTCTCACTGCTCCATGGTGTGCATGTCTAAAACATGTTTAATCTTTATGAATCATTTCTGAGACCCATGTTCAGGCCTGTCTGTGATCTGTATCACTGAGGTAAGATAAATGGCAACCACTGGAAGGTCAGCTGCTGAGTATATTGGGTTAAAGGAGCTAAGGAAGTAAATCACTGGGTAAGTGAACTTCCAAAGGCTAAGATGTTAAACTCCAAGCCAACCAGGATTTAATTTGTTTGTTCCTGAGGTCAATGCCATTTTTATTGCATGCTAATAAAAGCCTGAGCTCTGTTGCCAAGATTCAAAAGAAATCCTAGTTGTCATTTTTCCCTCCATTGGTAATAAAATGGAGACTGTCAAATTCAGGAAGCCTGGAAGAGAAGGAATAGCGGAGAAAACGCAGAGCATTTCTCCCCTCCCCTGGTCTTTCACCTCTGTATTCAGGACGGGTGGAGTCATGTCATCTTCCTCATCTGTGTTGTGGTGCGCTAGGAACAGAGATCCCTTCCTGGGGCCAGCATCCCCCTTCGGATAGCCAGTTACTTTGGGCCAGAAGGAGGACAACTCGGGGTTTCTGCAGATGTCAAGCTCAGTAGAGGAGCCCCCCCAATCTAGAGCCCTTGATTCCCTATCTTTACTCATGCCAGACTTCTCATGCCCATTCTCTTTTAACTAGCAAAGCCACTGCCAACTCTACACGTGCCCAGTTCACTTAGACTCTTAAGTCATTCAAAATGCTTCTTCTCCCCCTGGAATTCGCTCTTCAGTTCTCAGCGTCATGCCATATTCCATGCTTGCTTCAACATCTAATGTAAAGACTACCTGTTCTTTACATTAGAAGGATGCCAGGCTTGGATTCATCTGGTCGCCATCATTCCAGGGTACCACCCACTTTAGGACAGTTACACAGAGCTATGTACATGGGATCTGCTTGACATCAGCACGGCACAGGGGAAAGCACACCAGTTGGAGGAGTCAGGAGACTAGGGATCTAGTCTTTTTTTTAAATTAATTAATTAATTATCTTTGGCTGCATCGGGTGTTCATTGCTGAGCACGGGCTTTCTCTAGTTGTGGAGAGCGGGGGCTACTCTTAGTTGCGGTGCACAGGCTTCTCATTGCTGTGGCTTCTCTTATTGCAGAGCACAGACTCTAGGCGTGCAGGCTTCAGTAGTTGTGGCACACTGACTCAGTAGTTGTGGCTCATGGGCTCTAGAGTGCAGGCTCAGTAGTTGTGGTGCACAGGCTTAGTTGCTCTGCAGCATGTGGGATCTTCCTGGACCAGGGCTCAAACCCGTGTCCCCTGCATTGGAAGGCAGATTCTTAACCACTGTGCCACCAGGGAAGTCCTAGGGGTCTAGTCTTACTCTTACAGTTGCTGGATGTGTAGCTTTAGGCAAGTCACTTGATGTCTCTGGGCTGTTTTCCTTATCTACAAATATAAGGGTGCCTACCTTACTGACCTCTTCCAGTGGTTTGTAAGAATCAAGAGCAATGACATGTTCCTTCATTTAACAAATTCTTAATGAGCGAGTGTTCCCTGCTAGATCCTAGGGACGCAGCTGTGGATAAGAGGAGCTCAGTTCCCACTTTCTTTTAGCTTACGCTTCAGTAGGGGACATAGGGAATCAAATCATCCTCGAAACAACCACGTGTCTTTGTTATCTATTGCTGTGTAACAAATCACCTCAAAATTCTGTGGCTTAAAACATCGTTTTATTATTCCCTGTCTCAGCTAGTGGTTCTTGCTCAGGGTTTCTCATGCAGTGTCAGCCAGGCATTGGCCTTAGCTAGAGCTAGAAGCATCTCAAAGGTTTCCTCGCTCACATGTGTGGCTGTTCATACCTGCCCTGTTGGCTGGGATCCCAGATGGACTTGTCGGCTGAAACACCTACATGTCGTCTTTTCATGTGGCCTGGGCTTCCTCACAGCGTGGCAACTGGTTCCCAAACAAGAAAGCAAGGCAGAAGGGCATGGCATTTTTATGAAAAACTTGAAAGTCATTTGGCTTCACTTGTGATGTGGTCTCCTGGTCAAGGCAGTCACAAAGGCTCGTCTAGATTCAAGGGAAGGGACACAGATCCCACCTCAATGAGAGGAATGGCAACATCATGTCATAAGAAGAGCACGTAGGATGGGATGTATTGTGGCAACCATTTTTGTTGTTGTTGTTGTTGTTTTGATTTTTTTTGGCCGTGCTGCACGGCCTGTTGGATCTTAGTTCCCTGACCAGGGATTGAACCCGTGCCCCCTGCAGTGAAAGTGTGGAGTCTTAACCACTGGACTGCCAGGGAAGTCCCATGGCAGCCATTTCTGGAAAGTACAACTTGTTTCATTATGATAACATGTAAATGCTTGGATGAGTGCCAGGCAGATAGGAAACGGTCAGCCAGTGTTAACTGTTTGCTCTTAGATGCTTTGAAGGAAAATCATGTGATTTCTGATGATTCCTAGAAAGGCCAAAACATTATGCAAATGTGAGGGACTGGGTTTTTTATTCTGTATCCCATGGTACTTTTTTTTTTTTTTAAGCCATTTTAACTTTAAGTTTCTCAAGAGCAGAGACCACACCTTCTCACCTTTTCTGGATTATTTCACTCTTTTGATTCATTACCAGAAGATATCAGCTCCCTCATGGATTGTACAGGTGAGGTATAGAGGAGATGTTAAGAACTGGGGAATAAGGTTGGCCTGTGAGAATGAAACTAGAAAATCAACACATAATGGATGCAGTCATGTGTGTGGGTCTGTTTTATGTATTTAGTTATTTTATATACATATAAATATATACATATTGCTGTAACATATTGCTGTGTAGCAAACCACCCCAAACTCAATGGCACAGAAGGACAGTCATTTGTTCAGGATTCTGAGGCAGGAATTTAGGCATGGCTCGGCTGCAACACTCATCTTTGCTTCCCCTGGGGTCAGCCGTGGCGTCTTAAGAATCAAGATGGCCTTACATATCTGGGTTCTGGCTGTCTACTGGGGTGTCTTGGTTCTTTCCTACGTGGCTTCTTATCTTCCACACTCTCTCCATGTGCCCTCTCCAACAGGTTAGCCCAGAGTTCTTTCCATGGAAACTAGTTTCCTAGAAGTCAAAAATGGAAGCTGCAAGGACTGTTAAGGCCCAGAAGTCCCAGAATGTCATTTCTACCCTAGGACCAGCCCAGATTCAAGCGGAAGGGAAACAGACTCCATGTGGGATGGGTGGGATTGTTGCAGCCATCTTTGGAAATGATCTACACAACATATAACAACAGTGGACATCTGGACCCCCACCATGTGCCAGGTGCTGTTTTAACAGCTTTATGTGCATTAACTCATTCCATCTTCACAACAACTCCATTAAGTAGGGTCCATCAGTAGCCCCATTATGCAGATGGGTAAACTGAGGCAGAGAGTTTCAATAACTTGCCTGATACAGATTGTATGCCCAGAGCCCATGCCCTATGGGCCATTCCTGTGCTCTACTGCTGTTCCTTAAAGAGCTAACAAGGCTCACAGGCTGCGCCAGAATCGTCAAAATAATATGAATAACAGCAATTAAACTAACCATCTCTTGAACGGCTAATATCAAGCACAAGGGGCTTTACATAGCTTGGTTACCTCACTGAATCCTCATTTCCACCTCAGAACCCTGCAAGTTAGCTCTTATTCTCCTTATTTTGTAGATGAGGAAACAGACACAGAGGTGAAATAATTTGGATAATCTGCCCAAGCAAGATTTAACAGTAGCCAACTAAGTTGCATTAACCAACCTGGGGACATGTGTGGATAGCAGGGGCAAGGGGGCAGATTCCCCAGCACTGCCTGTGGGAGCAGCCTCAATCCACAGACATCCTGGCCCCGGGCAGGGAGAGGCCCGGGCTGGCAAGAGGCCGTCGCAGCCTTTGCCAGTCACCACCTGGAGTCCCTTCCTCCCTTGCTGTGGCTCCTTGCTCACCACATGGCCTTCTGCCTATAACTCACCTCCCTGCACTGGGTGCCTGCAGAGAAGGGATGCAGGCCTGTAGAGGCAGGGGTCCCAGTCTGCTGGGCAGTTTACTCAGGACTCCCGCCCTTGCTGTTCGCTTTGCCTGGAATGCCTCTGATCGTGGCTCTGAGGAGGTGGGCTTACCTTAGCTAAGTGGCCCCCCTTCCTCATATTCCCCACACCTAACCCTGGTGCTTAACATGCTCTCTTAATTATTTATAGATTAAAAATATTACCAGACTATTTTTTACAGCAGTTTTGGGTTCATAGCAAAATGGAGCTGCAGGTATGGAGCATTCCCACATAAGCCCTCCCCTCCGCACCTCCCCCATGCACCAGTGTGACACCTTTGTTTCCTCGTTATTGACCAAAGGCCATAGTTTACATGAGGCTTCACTCTTTTTGTTGTACATTTTATGGGTTTTGACAAATTTGTAATGGCATATATCCGACATTATAGTATCATACAGAGTAGTTTTATTGCCCTAAAAATCCTCTGTGCTCTGCCTGTTTATCCCTGCTTCCCCCAAACTCCTGGCAACCTTTGATCTTTTTACCATAGCTATAGTTTTACCTTTTCCAGAATGTCATGTGGTTAGAATCTTACGGTGTGTGGCCTTTTCAGATGGGCTTCTTTCACTTAGTAATACGCATTTAAGGTTCCTCCACATCTTTGCGTGGTTTATTAGCTCACTTCTTTTTTATGGCTGAACAATATTCCATTGTCTGGATGTACCACAGTTTATTTATTCATTCACCTTCTGCAGAACATCTTGGTTGCTTGCAAGTTTGGGCAATTATGAATAAAGCTTCTATAAACATTTGTGTGCAGGTTTTTGTGTGGACATAAGTTTTCAGCTCCTTTGGGTAAATATCAAGAAGCGTGACTGCTGGATCGTGCAGTAAGACCACGTTTGGATTTGTAAGAAACTGTCGAACTGTCTTCCAGAGTGTCTGTACCATTATATAATCCCACCAGCAATGAATGGGAGTTCCTGTTGCCCCGCAGCCTCACCAGTGTGTACTGTTGTCATTGTTTTAGATTTTGGCCATTCTTAATAGGTGTGTAGAGGTATCTCATTGCTGTTTTAACTCACAATGACACACGATGTTGGGCATCTTTTCACGTGCTTATGTGCCAACTGTATTTTCTGTGGTGAGGTGTCTATTTGTTCAGATCTTTCCCCCAGTTTTTAATCGAGTTGTTTGTTTTCTTATTGTTGAATTTTAAGAGTTCTTTGTTAACATTTTGGTTAACATTCCTTTTCAGATATATCTTTTGTAAATATTTTCTCCCAGTCTGTGGCTTATTTTCTGATTCTCTTGATAGATGTTTATTTTTTTCTCCCCAACTAAAATGTATGTTCTATGAGATTGGAGGCTTTTATTTATAGCTGCCTAGTACATAGTAGGTATTCGTTAAATATTAGAAAGGAGGGAAGAAAGAAAGAGAGAAAGAGAGGAGAGAAAGAAAGAAAGAAAGAAAAAGAAAGAAAGAAAGAAAAAGAAAGAAAGGAAGAAAAGAAAGAAAGGAGGAAAGAATTAGCATTCTGGTCTATATATCAGTATTTTATTACTCTGGTTGATGTTAGTCTATCCCTAAAAGACAATCCACCCTCAGCCTGTTGACAGCATCAAGTTTTGGAGCCTGATGAGGGGTAGCCTCAGACTCTGGAAAAGTCATTAAGGGATGCTATGGCCTTGGGAACCCTCTTGGGAACCAGCTGGCCTCTTCCCCTGGCACCACCCTCTCTCTTGCTACACATTTTCTTTCTAACATCAGCAGATTGTATTTCTTATGGGTGATTATGGGTCTTCAAAACGGAGACCCTCTCCCGACTATTTTGCCTTCTACAAAGGAGTGTGTAGTCATGTCCAGTTTTGCCAGTCCTGTGTCAAAGAGTTCCTAAGGCACTGCCCCAACGGGACCACTAGCCATTGGCACTGTTATGGGCCGTTTGCACGTAGTTCACTTGGCATTGGCTGCTTTACTCTCCCCAGTTTCTGCCCTTTCCCTCCAGCAGCCTCTGGACTCTGCTGGGCTCTGAGAGTTGATCTGGACCTGGAATTTGTTTTGCTATACCACCTTCCCCAAAACAGGTGTCAAGTTATTATGTGTTAACCCCCTAGGGACCCCTGCTGTCTCTGGAGCTGGGAAAAGGGTAGATGGGAAGAGATGGGAGTGGTGGTAACATTCTTGATAATACTAATTTTTTGAGCACTTACCCTGTGCTGGCCCCATGCTAAGAACATAATATATGTTATCTCATTTAATCATCAAAAACTCAATAGGACGGGCATATTATTACTATTATCATCCCCATCTTACAGGTGACCAAACTGAGTCATAGAGAGGGTAAGTATATTTGCCAAGGTCAGACAACAAACAAATGGCAGGGCCGGGATTTAAGCTCAGGACCCATACCATGATTTGACCACCGCAGTATAGCCCTCTGTCTCCCTGCCCGCTACTAAAAGTAATGTCTCTCTTCCTCACAACTCTGCAGAGGACACAAAATCAGCCTTTAGTACCTGTGATTCCAGCTGCCCGCCTGAACCCTGGAGTCATCCCCAGGGGTACCCCCCTCATGGTATCCTCTCCAGGCTCTGGTGCTTCCCATGGAGCCTCCCTCCACCCCCACAGGAAACCTGCAGCTTCAAGGCAAAGGTGCCCCCATCTCACCCTCCAGTCCTCCTGGAGGCTCTTATTAGCAGTACCTTCTCAAAAGCCATTCAAGGAGACCTTGTGGGTTCCAAAATAGAGTATTTCAATGGTTTATCGCCTCATAAACAGCACTCCGCAAGGACGCTGCAGGCCCATGTTGATTGAAATGCTCAGTTCCTGTATTCTTGGGTTTGGATTTCCCTTTCCTGGCTGTGGGTACTTCCTTATTCCAGGCAGGCTGACCTTTGTCATGGGGAGGTTGATGGGCTGGGCTGGCAGACTGCCCCTCCTGCCTTTCTGGGTCTGTGTGACAAGGAGCCAGAGGAACGTTGTTCCTCTCCCCTTCAGTCTGAGTGAGCAGGGTTTATCCAAGGGATAAAAGGCTTGGTGGTGGGGAGGGGGCAGGAGAAGGGACTAGAAGACCTACAGAATCCAAGAGTCACGTCCTGAGGGTCCTCCAGTGGCGCATCTCCTGGGATAACAGCAGTGGCTAACCGTGTACGTTAACCTCCAAGTCCTCGCAGCCTCTAGTATCCCCACCCACAGACGAGAAAGTGGAGCCCAGAGATCGACTGTCCCCGGTTATTACACAGCTAACAACTGGATCCACTAAAGATGGTTCAAGGAGATTTCAATTCAGGACGTGAGGGCAGGGCTAAGGGACAAACAAGACTGTTGAGTTACCCAGAGACAAGCAACCGCAAGATGTTCTGAACACCCACAAGCCTAAAGGATCAAGGAGGGGAAAGAGTGGGACCAGAGGTGGGTGAGACCTGGACCCATGGGGGTCGGCCTAGAGTCACAGAGGGACCCAGCCACTGCCAGTACCAGGATCCAAAGCAAGGAGGGAACAGGCAAGAAATACCCCGACTCTCATTTCTCCTGCTCTCCCATCCCTCCCGTGGCTCCCATTGGCCAAACACATCCAGAATCCAGGTGATGCAGCCTAAAGGGGTCAGTCATCGGGGCACAGAGCAGGAGGGTGGAGGAGGGGACGTGTGTGTGTGTGTGTGTGTGTGTGTGTGTGTGTGTACGCGAACGGAGTGCAACCAGCATAGCAGTGCAGCCAGATTTTGAGCCGTGAGCTCTTAAGAGTCCTTGTCCTTTGCTGCAGTTCTTTCAAGCTGAGACGCCCTTTTACCATGCAGCCTCCGATAGACGCACTGGCCTGGTTCACCTATTTATTAATTAGTATGATCCTTCTCCCACTTTTCCCTTCCTCCTTCCTCCTGTAGGAACCTCTCCCAGAGAATGAAATTGCCTGGACCCAGGCTTCTGGCCAGCTGGATCCCACCACGGCCCTGACTGCTGATTTCATGTTTTTTTTGTTTTTGGGATTTGTGCTTACTTGGCTCGCTGATGGATCCTGGAGAAATCTCCTCCAGCTTCTAACCAGCCATTTCCCCTCCTCACCTTCCACCAGTACCAGCTCAGTACTTCCGCCTAAGCCTTGCATTCCTCTACCGATTTTGCTGCCCTTACCGTGAGCGGTCAGCTGCTGGTGGCATTACCGCTGCCCTGGTCGCTGTTCTTCTGGGCAGGGACTAGGTGAGTGTTCTGACTGTCCAGGCCAGACAGAAGCTGAGGCAGTGCTGACTCTCTTGGGTGGCACCCCAGATCTGGTGTGAGCCACAAGGGGTGGTTGACTGGAAAGCATTGGAACATTGAAAGGTGGTCCCTCTGATATGTCAGGAAACCACTTTCAGGGCAAGAGGGATGGAGAAGTGTTTCTCTTCCACCGTGTCTAATGTGGCACCAACAAAGTGTAGGCTAGAAACTCAGGAACATTTGAAAGGGCCCCCATGAAGTCTGTGAAACTGTATTTTCTATCTGCACGCTTTCACCCAGGTGTGTCCACGTGTCTCTCTTTCCCCTGCAGCTTCTAGACCTGCTAAACATGGCTGCTTGGAAGGTTGCACCATAACACCATTCCTTGGGATGGTGGGACTTCTGGGTATCCCTGTCAGACCTGAACTCTTGGCTTCTCACCTACTCCCTTCCACCCACCCACCTGGACACTGATCTCCAGTATCTGTCTGCCTTGCATTTCACTCATCAGCTTTACAAATGATGACGATGGTGACGACGACGACGACGATAGCCAACATTTTCCGTACTTTAGCTGCTATTCCAAGTACTTTATAAACTCTAAATAATTTTGTCTTCACAACACTATTATTATCCCATTTCACAGGTGAAGATAGCAAGGTTTAAAGAGATCACATAATTTGGCCCAGGTCACACAGCTAGTAAGTCATACACAGATCCTGAATCCAAACCTAGAGAAGCCTCCAGAGCCCACATTCTAGCCATGACTCTGTATTGCCTATTGATGGCAGAGGGTGGGTTTTTCCTTCTTTCTTTTTTTTTTGAAGGCTTTATTGAATGATAATTGGTATACAATTAACTGCACATATTTAACAATACAAATGGATGAATTCTGACGTATGTATACGCCATGAAACCATTGCTATAATCAAGATAATGAATATGTCTATCACTCCCCAAAGCTTCCTTGTGCTCCTTGGTAATCCATCCCTCACTCTCCCCTCCTCTGTTCCTAGGCAACCATTTGTCTGCTTTCCATCTCTATAGATTAATTTGCATTTTCTAGAATTTTATATATGGAAGCAGACAGCATGTCCTTTTTTTTGGTCTGGCTTCTTTCAGCATAATTATTTTGAGGTTCGTCCATGTTATTGCCTATGTGTCAATAGTTCATTCCTTTTTGTAGCTGAGTAGTGCTCCCTTGTACATATATACTAAATTTGTTTATTCTCCTCTTGATGGATATTTGAATTGTTTCCAGTTTTTGACGATTACAAATAAAACTACTAAGAAAACTCAAGGACAAGCCTTTTGTGGACATATGCTTTCATTTCCCCAGGGTAAATACCTAGGTGTTGAACAGCTGGATCATATAGTAGGTATATATTTAATACGATAAGAAACGGCCAAACCATTTTCCAAAGTGGTTGTACCATTTTCCTTCCCTCTCAGCAGTTTATGAGGAGTTCTGGTTGCTCTATTTCCTTGCCAACATTTGGTATAGTTAGTCGTTTTAATTTTAGCCATTCCAGTAGATATATAGCAGTTTCTCATTGTGATTTTAATTTGCATTTCCCTGATGACTAATTATATCAGACATCTTTTCAGGTCTTATTTGCCATCTATCTATCTACTGTGGTGAAATGTCTGTTCAAATTTTTTGCTCATTTTAAAAATAATTGGATTGTTTGTCTTATTACTGAGTTGTAACTATTCTTTATATATTTTGGAACATGTCCTTTGTCAGATAAGGTTTTGCAACTTTTCATATGCAACATTTTCATTTTTATAACAGCCTCTTTTAAATACCAGAAGTTTTATTTTATTTTTTAATTGAAGTATAGTTGATTTACTATGTTGTGTTAGTTTCTGGTGTATAGCAAAGTGATTCAGTTTTATATATATATATATATATATATATATATATACACACACACATATATACATATATATGTATATATACATATATACACACATATATATAGATTCTTTTCCATTATGGTTTATTACAAGATATTGAATACAGTTCCCTGTGCTATACAGTAGGACCTTGTTGTTTATCTCTTTTATATATAGTAGTTTGTATCTGCTAATCCCAAACTCCTAATTTATCCCTCTCCCACCCGCTTTCCCCTTGGTAACCATAAATTTGTTTTCTATGTCTGTGAGTCTGTTTCTGCTTTGTAAATAAGTTCATTTGTATCATATTTTAGATTCTACATATAAATGATATCATATGATATTTGTCTTTCTCTGTCTGGCTTACTTCACATAGTATGATAATCTCTAGGTCCATCTCTGTTGCTGCAAATGGCATTATTTCATTCTTTTTATGGCTGAGTAATATTCCATTGTATCTATATACCACATCTTCTTTATCCATTCATCTGTGGATGGACATTTAGGTTGCTTCCATGTCTTGGCTATTGTAAATAGTGCTGCAATGAACATTGGGGTGCATGTAGCTCTTTGAATTATGGTTTTCTCCGGGTGTCTGCCCAGGAGTGGGATTGCTGGATCATATGGTAGTTCTATTTTTAGTTTTTTAAGGAACTCCATACTGTTCTTCATAGTGGCTGTAGCAATTTACATTCCCACCAACAGTGTAGGAAGGTTCCCTTTTAAAGAACAAAAGTTTTGAATTTTAAATTTTCTTTGACAGTTTGTGAGTTTTTTTCCCCTGGCAATTGTCTGAAGAGAAGGTATTCTCTCTTTTATTATTACGATTATTGTGGTAAAATATACATAACATAAAAGCAACATAGTTCCCATTAATGGTTTACTATACTTGAGACCTTAAAGAGATTTAACTAACTGTTCATTTGGTGCAGTTTCTGCTGAATTATTACCATTTTAACTTTTTTTTTGCGGTACGCGGGCCTCTCACTGTTGTGGCCTCTCCCGTTGCGGAGCACAGGCTCCGGACATGCAGGCCCAGCGGCCATGGCTCACGGGCCTAGCCGCTCCCCGGCATGTGGGATCTTCCCGGACTGGGGCACGAACCCGCGTTCCTTGCATCGGCAGGCGGACTCTCAACCACCACACCACCAGGGAAGCCCCATTTTAACTATTTTTAAGTGTACAGTTCAGTGACATTAAGTACAACACATTGTTATAGTTTGTATTTTTTCAGTCCTTTTAAAGAATTTTTGGCAAGCTAACGGTCACTGAGACTTTCTCCTGTGTCTTCTGTTAAAGGTTTCACAATTTTAGCCCTTATAGGTCAATTTGAAGTTAAATTTTGCCTATGAAATGGTCAAGGTTCATTTTTGTATAGGGTTAAACACTTATTCCTGCACCATTTGTTGAAAAAATTATTCTTTTTTCAATGAGTTACACTGACACTTTTGTCAAAAATCAATTTTTTTTCACTATTTTTCTGGTTTGTTTTTCACTCTAACTCTTGACAGGTTACCTTCTGACTTCACATACTGTCTTCCTGTATAGACTCCCCTACTTGTCACTCTGCACTGATCTGGCTCTGACCTTCCCTCCTCACGCGTTGACAGATTTTTAGTGGCATTTTCCAGATATGACCTAATTCTTGCCTGTCCCCTAAACTGCAGCCAACCTTGCTGCAGACTCCCTTGCCTGGACTCTGTGCCCAGCACCTGGGTCCCGCTGCTGCCCACAGCCTTGGTGCTGTCAGAGTCCTGGAGGGCAAGGGCTGCAGCTGGGCCCAGCTCAGGGCCCAGGGAACTCTGGCACAGAGGACTTTCCCAGCCCGTTACTCAGGAAACCCTGATATGGGAGCCCAGAGAACCAGCCCTCATAGCAAATGACCTTCTCAAGACCTCCCTGGTCATTGAGGCCCCATTAAATCCAGAAATAAGATATTGCAGACAAAATGTTGATGGATAACCTGAACAAGGGAAATGCGGAGCCTTGCAGATCAGTGTTTTCCCATAAGGAAAGAAAACCTTATTAAGCATACGTTTTCAAGGACAGCACTATGGAGCCCATGTATCCTTATATGATTTAGAGGCAGAAGAACCACAGTGGTGATTTCTGCCTATCAGCCATCATGTCTGATTAACAAAACCTGGAAGAAGCCTTGGGGTGACTTCTTTACATTGTTTAGACTTCGCTGACAATCTGGAAGACTGGGAGAGTGGGTCAAGTTTGTTGAGAGACATCACTCTGTATCCATCAGGGTGGACCCAGGGGATGTTGATCTCAGCAGGGGCTGTGCAGCTTACCTCCCAGACTGTTCATGTTGGACCCTCAAAGCAGTCTGCAAGAAGGACTTCTGGAAGGGTTTTGTTTTGAATTCAGTTAAAAGAGGACACGGCACAGAACATCCAAATCAACGGTAAGGCTTTATCATGTGGCAAAAACATTTTCCACAAGGAATAAAGAATCCCTGTAGTTAGCATATGTTCAGGGGAACATTTGAGGGAGGCCATATATATCCTACTATAAATATCCCTCCATATCCAAGAGGCTGGAAGGGAAGACACCATGAATGAACATGTCTTGCGTGGGCCCTGGTCTCTGAGTTGTTTCTTCAGCCACTAGCTGTCCTTAGGCTCTTGCCTTTGTGAGCCAATAGCTCTAGTCTGGGAGGTGGTCAGACCTGAAACAGAGTTTTATGTTAGTGTTGTCCTACTGGTTCATTCAGGGATGACCCCATTAACGCCAAGTCCTAACTCAAGTCCCCACCACCCCTGGCAGGAAGTGGAGATGCACACAGCCTGCTTCGCTTGTGGGCCTTGTCAAATGGACAGAGTACGTGGATGTGACTGGGGAAACAGAAGGAAGGAAGGAGGCATGGATTAGCATCATCATATACTCACTTGCCACTTGGCCCTGGGTCTCGTCTCAGAGAAATTAGAACAACGCTCGTCTCTTTCCCGGCTTGCTTGGGAACAGAAGTAAATCAAAGAGGCTTATGCTGGCGCTTGACTCTGACATGCCAGGATGTTAGGGACTTTCATCTTTTCTCAGGCTGTCACTTCCCCAACAATAAGTGCTGTGAGTACCAGGGGTGGGGCGGAAATAACCTCCCCTGTTCTGGGAAGTGGTGAGGGTGAGAAAACTGAAAGAAAAGTTTTTCATGGTAAGTAAAGTCTTATAAAAAATGAAGCATTTTACAAATGATATGACCACTAAAGGGTTAATATCCAAAATATATAAACAGCTCATACAACTCACCATCAAAAAACCAGTCTGATTAAAAAATGGGTAGAAGACCTGAATAGACATTTCCCCAAAGAAGACATACCAATGGCCAACAGGCACATGAAAAGATGCTCAGCATCAGTAATCACTAGAAAAATGCAAATCAAAACCACAATGAGATATCACTTCACACCTATCAGAATGACCATCATCAAAAAGACCACAAATAGGACTTCCCTGGTGGTGCAGCAGTTAAGAATCCGCCTGCCAATGCAGGGGACACGGGTTCGAGCCCTGGCTGGGGAAGATCTCGCATGCCGCAGAGCAACTAAGCCTGTGCACCACAACTACTGAAGCCCGTGTGCCTGGAGCCCATGCTCCGCAACAAGAGAAGCCAGCGCAATGAGAAGCCCACGCACCACAAGGAAGAGTAGCCCCCGGTCTTCGCTAGAGAAAGCCCGCATGCAGCAACGAAGACCCAACGCAGCCAAAAATAATGAATAAATAAATAAATTTATTAAAAAAAAAAAGACCACAAATAACAAATGCAGGAGAAGATATGGATTAAAGGGAACTCTTGTACACAGCTGGTGGGAATGTAAATTGGTACAGCTACAGTGGAAAACAGTATGGTGGTTCCCCCAAAAACTAAAAATAGTACTGTATGATCCAGAAATTCCAGTCCTAGGTATAGAGCCAAAGAAAATGCAAACATTAATTCAAAAGATATATGCATCCCAATGCTCATAGCAGCATTATTTACAAGTGCCAGGATATGGAAGCAACCTAAGTGTCCATCAACAGATGAATGGATAAGGAAGATGTGGTGTATATACACAATGGAATACTACTCAGCTATTAAAAAGAATGAAAATTTGCCATTTGCAACAACATGGATAGACTTGGAGGGTATTATGCTTAGTCAGACAGAGAAAGACAAATACTATATAATATCACTTACATGTGGAATCTAAAAAATAAAACTAGTGACAACAAAAAAGAAGCATACTCACAGATATAGAGAACAAACTAGTGGTTACCAGTGGGGAGAGGAAAAAAGAGAGGGGAAAGATAGGAGTAGGGGATTAAGAGGTACAAACTACTATGTATAAAATAAATAAGCTACAAGAATATATTGCACAGCACAGGGAATATAGCCAATATTTTATAATAACTATAAATGGATTATAATCTTTAAAAATTGTGAATACTATGTTGTACACCTGAAACTTATATGATATTGTAAATCAACTATACTGCAATAAAAATAAACAAAATAAAAATATGAAAACAAGCATTAAACATTTAAAAAAATATATATATTTATTTTTGGCTGCTTTGGGTCTTCGTTGCTGCGCGGGCTTTCTCTAGTTGTGGCGAGTGGGGGCTACTCTTTGTTGTGGTGTGCGGGCTTCTCAATGCAGTGGCTTTTCTTGTTGAGAAGCACAGGCTCTAGGGTGCATTGGCTTCAGTAGTTGTGGCACGTGGGCTCAGTGATTGTGGCTTGCGGGCTCTAGAGTGCAGGCTCAGTAGCTGTGGCACACGGGCTTAGTTGCTCCGCAGCATGTGGGATCTTCCTGGACCAGGGCTCGAACCCATGTCCCCTGCATTGGCAGGCAGATTCCTAACTATCGCCAACAGGGAAGTTGAAGAAAAAGCATTTTACGACACTTCCCTGTGTGCCCAAATTTCCGACCAGACTCACTGGTAGGCAGATTCAGCTGAGGCTTTTGTGATTTGAAATCCAAATGATGTTATAAGAAGAGCACATCTTTGGAGTCAGATAAATCTGGATTTAAATCCTAGCCCCACATCTATCATCTGAGTGTGTTTGGAAAGTCATTTACCTTTGTTTCTTCATCTTTTAAATGGAGTAATACACAACTCATTGAGTTGTTATGAGGATTATTATTTTTTTAATAATAGCCACTTTTAATTGATTATTTATTATGTGCACCAGGTACTGTGCTAAACACTTTACATATATTAAATCATGTAATCAGAGCCCATTACTTAAATGGTATAATATTTGAAAAGTACCTGGTATGTATAAACTCTATTTCAGTATTTGCTGCTGTTGTATTATTTCAGAGGTACAAGGAAGGCCTCTTGCTCCTCTCGCTTCCCTCCTCCCCAGACTGTTGATGCTTAATCTGAGAAACGTGGCTGAAAACATAATCATCTCTGGAAAAGAGAAAACACTGGCATTGAAATTAATCCCAAAGTGTAAATGACTGATACATCTCAGAACCTTTCCTGAGAGTAGGTTTTGATGGGGGAAGGATGAAGAGGGGGCATGGGTAAATACGATCCACACTGAAGATAAAGTGTTGCGGGCCCTGCCTGAATCACCCACCCGCAATAGAGTTAAGGAGTTTCAAAGCGAGTTTTCATGGGCCAATAGGGAACTTCCTGTACTTTTTTTAAAAAAGCCTGTTTGAGTGGAAATGAAAGGGAATGTCATAAAGAGCTCCAGAGAATTCTGTTTTTGCATCTTTGTTTTTGAGAAGCACCTGGGATGAGGGAGAAAGCAGTCCCTGAGTCTAGGGGAACCTCTGGGGGTGTTGCTTGGGCCAGAGCAAAACCTATCTCAGAGAGGTCCTTCTCTGGCCATTTCAGTCCAGGCTCACATCCATCCACCTTGGGGACTCCAGTGTATAAATATATTAAAACTGTATGTTATCGTATTGTATATGGTCATATTTAATAGAATTGATAATACTTCTTTTCGTTCATGATTACTGCTTTGACTCTACATGCAAAAACCTGTTTTGTGGTAAATAATAGAAATCAAACTAGCGTTGGCCATGTAAGAAAATGGTACATGGAAGCCTTGTGGGTTTGATTTGAGACGAATGGTGACACCACTCTTGGAGACCGTGTTAAACTATGTGGGCAAGTCTGGCAAGTACTGGCCAAGCACAGCTACTAACCTGGGGTCAGAGTGGACCACAAGTTGGACAAGCTAAGGATGTACATTGTCACTTTTTAAAGCTAAGGGACCCTGAAAACTGTCAGAATTATCCAATAGTAGAGACCTGAAGGTCTTCCAGTGGGTTTGCAGCTGGGGCAGCTGTCTCTCAGGTGCTTGCCACCGGATAGGATGAAAATATCCTAGTTGTCTGTTTTTATAACTTATAATGTGCTTCCAGGAAGCAGACAGCTTCAAGGGCAATTAGAAAGCTTGTAGATTTCTCCAGTGCAAGGCAGTATTTAAGCAAAGTGAAACATTTCCGAGAAAGGGTTCTGGGGAATTTATGTAATGTAATCTCCAAATATCATATTTATATATTTTACACGTGTATATATAAACTTATCCCTACCAGCTCTGCTCTCCTAAGAAGCCAGGTCCCACAAAGTCCATACCTTTGGGCCTTTTCGGTTTAGAAAGACATATTTATATGTTTATGCACTTTTATTTAGGTTTGTTTTCTTCTCTTTGATTTTAAAATTATTTTTTGTATATATTTCAGTAGGCTTTGAGTTTCACCTCTAGAAACAAATATAAAAAGTGATTGTTTACATATCTACTAAACGGCCAAAATCCAAAACACTGCTAACACCAAATGCTGGTGAGGATATGAGGCAACAGGAACTCTCATTCATTGCTGACAGAAATGCAAAATGGTACAGCCACTTTGGAAGACAGTTTGACAATTTCTTACAAAACTAAACATGCTGTTACCATGTGGTCCGACAATTGCACTCCTTGCTATTTACTCAAAGGAGTTGAAAGCTTATGTTTACACAAAAACCTGTACATGATGTTTACATCAACTTTATTCATAATTGCCAAAACTTGGAAGCAATCAAGATGTCCTTTAGTAGGTGAACGGATAAACTAGTACATCACACAGTGTATGATGCTAAAAAGAAATGGGCTACCAGGCCATGAAGAGATATGGAGGAACCTTAAATGCATACTACTAAGTGAAAGAAGCCCATCTGAAAAGGCCACATACTCTATGATTCCAACTATATGGCATTCTGGAAAAGGCAAAACTATGGAGACAGTAAAGAGATCAATAGTTGCCAGGGATGAGGGAGGGAGGGATGAACAGGTGGAACACAGTGAATTTTTAGGGCAATGAAACTAACTCTGTATGATACATGGTAGATACATGTCATTGTACATTTGTCCAAACACATAGAATGTACAACACCAAGAATGAACTCTAAAGCTATGGACTTCGGGTGATAATGATGTATCAGTGTACATCCATCAACTGTGACAAATGCACCACTGTGGTGGAGGGTGCTGATGACGGGAGAGGCTATGCATGTGTTGGGGTAGGGAATATATGAGATATGTCCTCCTAGTCGAGACATAGCCTCTCAATTTTGCTGTGAAACTAAAACTGCTCTAAAAAATAGTCTTTAAAAAAAAAAAGTGATTCTGGTTCTTATAGCTGCAGTCAAAAAGTAACACAAGGCAGACTCCTCCAGTGTTAAAATCACCCACCCAAAGTTCCACTGTTTGTCAGAAGATCTGCAGGTTGGGGGTAGCCATGAAGAGAAAGAAGGATGAAGCACCAGGCTGCCCAGTTCATATTTGATCACTCATTCATTCATTCATCAAACCCTAACGGAGCACCTATTTTGTGTCATACACTTTGCCAGGTGCTGAGGATACAGCAATGAATAAAACTGACAAAAATCCCTGCCCTCATTGGAGCTTTCTTTCTTTCTCTTTCTTTCCTTCCTTCCTTCCTTCCTCTCTTTCTTTCTTCCCTTCCCTCCTTCCTTTCTTCCTCCCTTCCTTCTTTCTTTTATTTATTTTTTTGGCTGCGTTGGGTCTTTATTGATGCGTGTGGGCTTTCTCTAGTTGCAGCGAGCAGGGGCTACTCTTCATTGTGGTGCGCGTGCTTCTCATTGCGGTGGCTTCTCTTGTTGCGGAGCATGGGCTCTAGGTGCAAGGGCTTGGCATTGCGTAGGCTTCTCTTGTGGTGCTTGGGCTCTAGGCTCGCAGGCTTCAGTAGTTGTGGCGCACGGGCTTAGTTACTCTGCGGCATGTGGGATCTTCCTGGACCAGGGCACGAACCCGTGTCCCCCTGCATCGGCAGGTGGACTCTCAACCACTGCGCCACCAGGGAAGCCCCCGGTGCTTACTTTCTAGTGGGGGAGATGGCACAGGCAGAGGCCCTGAAGTGGGAGCGTGCCTTGGGTGTTGGAGCAACAGTGAAGATGTCTGTGTGACTGGGGCAGAGGCGTCAGACAGGGGGAGGAGAAGGGGAGGTGGGTTAGGGATGGGGCCAGAACATGTGTGCTGTGAAGGTCATAGTTAGGGCTTTGGATTTACTCTGAGTGGTGGTATGGGAGCCACTGGGAGGACATGAGCAGAGGAGTGACATGGTCAAACCTACACTATCACAGCATCCCCCTGGCTGCTGTGTGGAGAACAGACTTCAGGATCGCAAGTGGAAGCAGTGCCTCCAGCGAGGAGGCAGCTGCAATAGTCTGGGCCAAAGACCTTGATGGCTGGACCAGAGTGGTGGCATCGGGTTGGTGAAAAGCATTGTTCCAGTTATGGACGTGCTTAAAATTTTTTTTCTAATATTTATTCATTTGGCTGTGCCAGGTCTTAGTTGCGGCACGCGGGATCTTTGTTGCCACATGCGGGATCTTCGTTGCGGCACGCAGGATATAGTTTCCTGACCAGGGATTGAACCCAGGCCCCCTCATTGGGAGCACGGAGTCTTAACCACTGGACCACCAGGGAAGGCCCCAGATGTGCTTTGAAGGTAGCGCTGGTAGGGTTTGCTGACAGATGGACTGTATGGCATTACCTGGTCCTAACTTGGTCTAAACTGTGTTTTCATTTAATGACAAATATTGGATCTGCGGGGTCTTCAGCAAACATCAAATCCCACTTACATGAAGTTACAAATGAGGATTTTTCTGGAAGAATATGCAGACCAGAAGGAAAAGCTTTAGAAATGGGTTCTGAAAGGATGAGTCTGGGATCTTAGTACCGGGAGTTATCCTTCAGGTAAGGCCCCATTCACGGATGAATAGCTCTAGCAGTCTCAATTCAGGATTCAAATTTCAGCGGGAGAGCTAGTAAGGCTACCCTGGGCAGAGCCACCAGATGTATGGATGGGTGGGGAGTGGGTAGGGAAAGGTACTTCACATGAGTCAAATCAGGGGCTGAGATCAAAAGAAAGAAGGGGAGGGCTTCCCTGGTGGCGCAGTGGTTGAGAGTCCGCCTGCCGATGCAGGGGACGCGGGTTCGTGCCCCGGTCCGGGAGGATCCCACGTGCTGCGGAGCGGCTGGGCCCGTGAGCCATAGCTGCTGGGCCTGTGCGTCCCGAGCCTGTGCTCCGCAACAGGAGAGGCCACGGCAGTGAGAGGCCCGCGTACCGCAAAAAAAAAAAAAAAAAAAGAAAAGAAAAAGAAAATAGGTACTGGGCAAAAAAACCACTGTTACTTACACTCAGTTCCAGCATAGAGTTTAAGAGGTGAATGAAATAGAGGCTCTGGCTTTGACTGACCAGGAGGTGGGCAGGGAAAGAAATCAGCTGGGTCCCTCTGAGTTGATTTGAGGAAAGAGTGCTGGCCTGGTCTGGGCTCTGCTGCTCACTGGCTGTGCTACTTCAGGCCACGGCTTAACCTCTCTGGCTCCAGGCTCCTATGGACTAGAGCAATTGCTGTAAACCTCGTCTTCATCAAAGACCACCTCGATGATTTTTCTCATCCCCCCTCCCAAACCGCCCCCCCTGCACATTAATTCATGGCCTTATCTTATAGAAATGTACGGCATGCATTAGGCTTCTTGAAATTTCCAGACTAGCTGAAGGGGGGGGAGTGTGGACATTGTGTTAAAGGCGGCTTGAAGCAGGAAGCGAATGAAACAGGCCAAGTAAATTTCAGGATTTCCTGAAATTTACAGCAGCATTTCATAGGCAGGATTAAGAGTATTTTAATTGTCTCTCCTACTGTTCATTTTCCACCTCTATTGAGACTAAAGAAACTGTGTCCTCAGAAAGGTTTGATCCACCCAGTGCTTTCTAGCCTTCAAGATTCCATTTGCTACATTGTCACCTTGAATTCCCCACTGGGGGTGCCGCGCCAGCTGTAATGTTAATGCAGCAAATTGCACTGGATTTCTCCTCCATCGCACTGAGCTCTCTGTTTGGAACATACCCCCTCCTCCCCAGCACTTATGCCCACTTACATTTCATATATCCTATTTAGCACTTGATTACATATTGCCTCGAATTGTTCTCCAGCCCACTCCCATCAGAGCCTCCCACCTTGCAGCCCACCCACTCCTACCTCCCAGTATGCTGGGTTTTCAACTTCCTCAAAACCTACAGTCTCTTTCCCTTGCCATGTTCTGTCCTTGCCTCAGGACCCTCCCGTCCTCTTCTTCATTTCCGTCCCTATTTAGCCTAAGCTTCAGGAGCCACGTCATCACCCTCCTTGGCCTAAACCCTCCCTGCCCTCTGCAGGTCCTGCTGCTGCTCCTGTCTGGCTGTACCCCAGCCTGCTCAGGTCGGCCCTTCCTTCTCTCTGACATCTGGGCTCCTGAGCTCTGCTGGAGAAATCACAGCCCACGCAGATTGGCGCTACTACAGAGCCGTCATCTACCAGCCTCCGTGGTGCTGAGCAGCCTGGAAACCCTTTCAGAGTCCCTGTCAGCAAACTCGTCCTTCCCCACAGTGATTCTTCTAAGCATTTCCCCCTCCTTGAGTTTTGCTGAGAAAATAGAAGCCATCAGGTAGGAATTCCCTCACCCTGATGTATCCCCCCTTCTGCCCTCTTTCATCTTTCCTGCCTCTCCTCATCTGAGAGGCTGTGGGACTCCCTGACTTGGCCAAAGTTAATCCCTCCTGAGAGCTCCACAGCTGTGGACCCTCCTTGGCGTCATCGGTTCTCTCTCTTCTCTACCTTCTTTTTCTCTGGCTCATCTTGTCTTTCCCCTGAGCACATAAATACGTTCCCTCTCCATCACACTGAGACTTCCTTCCCAGCCAAACTTCAAGGTATACCTGGTGAGACCGTAGCCTGCCATGACCGAAAGTGTGCAAAGGACATGTTGTCAGGTCCATGGTCACTTTCAGCCTGTCTACTTGACTTTGCTGAACTCATGATACCATTGACCCCTTTCTCTTCTGGCTTCTCTCCGTTCTCTCCACTGTCACCCTCTGTGAACACTTGGTTCTCCTGCTTCCCACCCCCTCACATTCCAACCTTCTTACACTCTGCTTCTCCCCCTGGTGCCCTCTTGCTCCTGGCTCACCGCCTCTTCCGCTGGCCACCTTCTGTCTCATCGTGGGCCTTAGTGCATTTCTTTCCTCTGTCCGGAATGCCCTTCTCCCTCCTTGCCACCTCACCAGGACAGGTCCTATTTATCTCTTAGGGATCAGCTCAGGTGTTGCCTCATCCCTAACTCAGTCTTTCATGATCATGCCTCATCTGAATTCCCAAAACACCATGAGCACTTATCACATTATATTGAAATTATCTATCTATCTGTGTCTGCTCCACTAATCTGTCAGCGCCTTGCTGCTGGGGACTGAGCCTCTTAGCTCCCATATGCCTGGCACAGCCTGATACACATAATACATGCTCAATTCATTCATGTTTGCTGAATGAGTGAATGAGTTAATGTATTAGTTATTATTCTCAACTAGGCTACTCCAGGGTAGTAGATGTGATCAGTCTTCTCGGAGCATTTTAAGGTGATTTTATATATGTAATATACTTTTTAAAAAAAGATTTATTTATTTATTTTTGGCTGTATCGGGTCTTAGTTGTGGCACTCGGTACCTTCATTGAGGCATGTGGGATCTTTCACTGTGGCATGTGGGCTTCTCTCTAGTTGTGGCGGGTGGATTTTCTCTTCTCTAGTTGTGTCGCGCAGGCTCCACGGTGTGTGGGCTGTCTGTAGTTTGCGGCACGCGGGCTCTCTAGTTGAGGTGCACGAGCTCAGTAATTGTGGCACTCGGGCTTAGTTGCCCTGTGGCATGTGGGATCTTAGTTCCCTGACCAGGAATCGAACCCGAGTCGCCTGCATTGTAAGGTGGATTCTCTATCTCTGGACCACCAGGGAAGTCCCTATATATCTAATGTACTTTAATTGCAGTAAAATACATATAACATGAAAGTTTAAAGGGTACAACTCAGTGACATTTAGTACCTTCACCATGTTGGGCAACCATACCCACTTTCTAGTTTCAGAACATTTTTATCACCCCGAAAAGGAGACGCTATTACCTGTTAAGCACTCATTCTTCATTCCTATCTCGCCCAGCTCCTGGCAATCAGGGATCTGCTTTGTCTCTGTGGATTTGCCTGGTCTGGATATTTCATATAAATGTAATCATATGACATGTGGTCTTTTATATCTGTTGTGTTTTTTTTTTTTTTTTCACTTAGCATAATGTCTTTCAGGTTCATCCCTGGTGTAACATGTATTACTTCATTTCTTTTTTTACGGGCAAATAGTACCCCATTGTATGGCCAAAGAGCGATACCACATTGTTTAGCTACTGAGCAGCTAATGGACACTTGGGTCGTTTCTACCTTTTGGCTGCTGTGAATTGCGCTGCTGCAAAGATCTGTGAATGAGTTTTTGTTTCAACACCTGTTTTCAGTTCTTTGGGAGGTATACACAGGAGTTGAATTGTTGAGTCATTTGGTAATTCTATGTTTAATCTATTCAGGAACCACCGAACTGTTTTCCATAGCAACTGCACCATTTTACATGTATATTCATATACCATTTACATTATATGAGGGTTCCAATTTCTCCATATTCTTGCTAATTTTTTTTTTTTTTTTTTTTTTTAGCGTAGCCATGCTAGTGGGCATGTATGGTAGATATATTTCAAAGTACATGCTAAGCTTAAATGATTACTATCTATAAATGCTTTATTGTCATCTGTAGAGAGTGGCTCCCAACAGCTGTTTATGCCTAATGGGACCCTGACACCTGGTCATAGTTGATTGGATCAGGGATTCCTGAGCCAATTTGGGCCAAAAGAGTACCTTCCATGGGGGCTTTGTTTGAGAGAGAGGGATGAGAGGAGAGAGCCTGGGTTCATATGGCTGAAATATGGACTTTAGGAGCTGTGGCAGTCTGTCTTTGATCCCACATGTAGACAGAACAACAGGGGGAACTCCCCAGAAAAAAAAAAAATGGACACAAATACTCAGAGAGAAACAGAAATGAAAGCTGGGGAGAGCACATATCCCCTGAGTTTCTGACAGCCTACAAGTTCCCAGTTCTGGATTTTCCTTGGGCCTGACACATTCTTGTCCTTAGGGCCAATAAATCACCTTTCCATCCTATTGTGGTTAAGTCAACTCTGGTGAATTTCTTTTTCTTGCAAGTAATAGAATCCAGGGCAGCAACAACTCATTGGCACTCTCACAACCTACTTGACTGAAGAGGGGCCTTCAAACTGTAGGCCAAAAGAAAATATCTGTAAGGTTACTTCCATCTTTGTTGTCATTTCTTGTGCTCTCACTGACATTACCTTTGCCCACCAACCCAGTGTAAATTTGGAGGCAATCCAGTGTATTAACCTCACCTAATATTCATGAAGCATCCTGAAGGGCAGGGTGTCCAGCACTTTGCTACCACCTTGATGTGTCTTTTGGCATCTGTTCTAGAATTTTTTCCCCTGATAGCAGAACTCTTTCGTTCAGCTCTCCAAATGTCATGTTTTCTTGATTTGGTGGTTACTGTAACTTTTCCCACTCTTATAGAGCTTTTCAAGGGCAGCAAGGTAACACAGCATGGAGGAAAGGACACTCAGCAGGGAGTTTTGCAAAACCAAATTCCAGTCCTATCCTGCACTCGCTTTGTTCTGTAATGCTGAGTAAATCATGAAATGCTCTTGATCTGTTTTCCCATCTGTGGAAGTGGGAGAGAAAAATAATACTTTCTCTGCCTACTTCACAGAGATGCAAGCTAAAATTAGGTCATGGATGTGAACATGCTATGAGGCAAAGATATATAAACTGCTCTATCTAAAATGGCAATGAACTCCCTTGATTTCTATCCCACTCTCAGACACCAAGTTCGAGGTCCTCGTTTAAAAATTACTTGGATTTAACTCTAGTTGTTTTTTCTTTTCTTTTTAATAAATTTATTTTATTTTTGTCTATTTATTTTTGGCTGTGTTGGGTCTTCGTTGCTGCCCATGGGCTTTTCTCTAGTTTCGGAGAGCGGGGGCTACTCTTCGTTGCGGTGCGCGGGCTTCACATTGCGGTGGCTTCTCTTGTTGTGGAGCATGGGCTTTAGGTGCTCGGGCTTCAGTAGTTGTAGCACACGGGCTTAGTTGCTCTGTGGCATGTGGGATCTTCCTGGACCAGGGCTCGAACGTGTGTCTCCTGCATTGGCAGGTGGATTCTTAACCACTGCGCCACCAGGGAAGCCCCTTTTCTTTCCTTTTAAGATACATAATGACTATATTAAAAACCTAGAGAGCCCCTGAGAGGTAGGGGAACTCTGCAGACTCCCCTTCGGCCTGGAGTGTCTCCGAAGGCATGCTGGGGTGGGACTGATGCCTTTGAAAATTCACCAGTTCCAACTCTGTAGGGAGACATGACAACTAAATGTAATGTGAAATCCTGGATGAAAATGCAGGAAAAGGGGTTGGGCTGGGCTCTTCTGGGCATGGTGAGCAGCGGGCCCCCCATGCGTGCATGACAGGGATGGCAAGCCTGGGGCTCTCTGCCTTGTAGTTTTTTGGTCGTAGGTTAGACAGGTGGTGTCAGTAAGTGGAGACTGAGGAAAGTCAATTTTACGATTGGAAAGTGTTATGCCTTTTCTTCTGCTAGGCCTTTAGTGTTGGTTTTTCATTAATTCTTCATCAGGAGTTAGGCTGCCTTGGAGGGTTGTTATTGCTATTGTTACCCTCAGCGTACCACAGACCTCAAATCATGGAGAGATGTCTTATGTTTAGGGTAGGGGCTGGTTTTCCAGAGGGTTTTAATTCGTGTGTTTTTGAATTTCAATTTTAGCTCTTGGCTTCATGCTGTGCTTCAGTTTAAGAGTCTTTCTTCCAACTCTGCTAGCAGCATCCCACTGCTGCTTGTTCTTGATGCTCCGTGGCCTAGTGGTGGGGAGAAGGGGAGAGTGTTTCCTGAGGACCTGGTTAATCTTCAGTCCTGGGAAGGCCCTGTGTTGCTGGTATCATGGTGTGGCCTGTTCAGTGCTCCAGCCTTGCCTGTCGTAGTTCCTTCTGTACATGCTTCTGCCTCTTCCCTGGGAATAGAAGCATGTGTGTGTTTGTGTGTGTGTGTGTGTGTTTCACCTCCCCTTCCTCAGGACCTTAAGGGTGATAGTCTCTATTACCCTACCCTCTCAGATTAAGACTTTGTTTCCATCTAGGAGATGGGGAGAAAGGCCCAGGAGTGCCCTGTGTCCCAACCACAGCAGCTACATTGCCTATCCCCACACCAGCTGCATGAGGGAAGCTTCCTCAGAATCCACTGCCATCTTCCCTGTGAGCAATGGTGGAATACTAGGTAAAAAAGCCTTCAAGATGACATGAACCTCCCACCTTACATACTGTCCCGAGGGGTTGAACGCTTCCCAGATTGCCACATTTAACATCCACCGATTCATCACCTACTCTCAATATATCCAGCGTTGACAAGAAGGGAAATGTTTTGATCCTCACGACTGGCTGAGCGCAGGAGGTGAGACTAGCACTCTGAAAAACTGCACTGTCAGGACTTCCCTGGTGGTGCAGTGGATAAGACTCCACACCCCCAATGCTGGGGTCCGGGGTTCGATCCCTGGTCAGGGAACTAGATCCCACACGCATGCTGCAACTAAGAGTTCACATGCTACAACTAAGGAGCTGGGGAGCTGCAACTAAGGAGCCGCCTGCCGCAACTAAGGAGCCCACAAGCCGCAACTAAGTAGCCTGTCTGCCACAACTAAGACCCAGGGCAACCAACTAAATAAAAAAAAAAAAAACCTCAAACAAACAAAAAAACCCCAAAAACAACAAAAAAGAAACTGCACCGTCCGCTTCCCAACTTGGCTTAAGATTGTTAGCCACTTCTTCTGTGCGTTAGGCATAGATTTTTTTTTTAACATCTTTATTGGAGTGTAATTGCTTTACAATGGTGTGTTAGTTTCTGCTTTATAACAAAGTGAATCAGTTATACATATGTTCCCATACCTCTTCCCTCTTGCGTCTCTCTCCCTCCCACCCTCCCTATCCCACCCCTCTAGGTGGTCACAAAGCACTGAGCTGATCTCCCTGTGCTATGCGGCTGCTTCCCACTAGCTATCTACATTACGTTTGTTAGTGTGTATATGTCCATGAGATTTTTTTACTTTATCTTGAAGAAGAGTGATACATTGAGGAGTGATAGTATATGTAAAAAGGAGCAAAGATAAGATGAATCCACACTAAAAAAGACATCTTTATCTTAATTTGTTTGACCAGGCAACAGTTTCTGCCTCTAGGTATAATTTTTTGCTGAAATTCAATGTCTCATGGATTATGTGTTATGGGGAAAACAGTGAAATTAAGGATGTAATCTCCATGCCTTTCTTTGACTTGATTTGCTGCCATGCCCTCTACACATAGTAGAAAACATGTTTTTTAGAAGTGCCAAGATTATATGGTTTTTACAGCTTGAACCTCAGAAAGAGAGAGCATTTATCAATTCGAAAAACTTGCCCTGCTTCTGCAGGGATCATTATACTTAGGTTGATTCTGTGACATCTTATCATCATTTGTGGTTTGGGGATGGAGAGAATGTCTGTAATACATGGAATGTTCCTTACCCAAGATCACATCCATCATTCTAGCTCCAGAGTTTGTGCTCTTAACCACGTGATGCCACTGACAAGATTAAAATGGACCAAACAGGTTCATTTCCCCTTTCTAAGAGCTGGATGATGTTGAACCGGGAGAGATTACATCTAGACAAGATAGTGACTGTGTTGGATCCACACAGCTCTCTTTCCTGGTCCACAGTGACCAGGGCAATTCCCGCTCATCTTTAGAGGTGAAACACTCCAGGCATTTTTCCTGCTGCAGTGGCACCAGCTTCAATGTGGGTCTCCTCTCCTCTGCCAGCTGCGTAGGAGTCACTCAGTCAGTTCTGAGGCTTTTTTATTCAGAGGAAGTTGTTCCACGGGTAACTGTACATTCGGTGTGTTTGTGGGAGGAGGTGAGTTCAGGACTCTCTTACACTGCCATGTTGGACCCCTTTTTTTCTTTCTTGAATGTGGCTCTGTCTCTTCATCCCTTTCTTTTGGACACTGACACACACTTTTAAAGTTACAAATAAAGGAAATGAGAGACATGCATCTGTTCTAAGGCAGGCTAACTTCTTGCTATTTCTTAATGACTGTATTTAATTTTCCTTTAACCTAACACGCCATCTCCTAACAAATCTCCACAGTGTACATACGTGGTCCATTAGACAGTGGTTCCCAAACTTGTCTGCACCTTAGACTCAAGGGGAGCTTTAAAATATACTAATGCCAAAAAAAAAAACAAACAAACAACTAATGCCTGTGTCCCATCCCTAGAGATTATGATGTCACTGAGCTGCAGTGTGTTCTGGGCTTTGGAAATTTATAAAGATCTCTAAATGATTCCAGTGTGTAGCCAGGTTTGGGAATCACTGTCTTTAAGGTTCTTCTTCTTTTTTAAAAAAATCTAATCATCGTGGGGTTAATTCCCAACTAGGCTCTCATTAGAAGCATTTCCCTTATAAATTAGTGTAGGAAACAACAGGAGATTAATCCTAAATCCATCCCTTCTCCCTACTGTGATTGCCTTGGTCTTCATCAGGTTAATTGAAACCCCTTCTGGTAAGTGCAGGGAAAGCATTAATGGAGGCTTCACTTATCTGCACACACTTTCCTGTTCTGCTATGTCTTCCCTGCAATAATTTAGTTATGATTTGCATGATACCTTTTTTTTTTTTTTTCTAATTCAAATGGCCTCTCACTATACCTGAGTGGCTGGCTGGGTCTGTCTACCTACTGTCTTCACTTCTGAGTGGACACAATTTCCCTCTCCACTTATGTTATCTCCATCTTCTGGATCTAGCCAGCGAGCTCGCCAAGCTTGTTCCAAGGGTTGCTTGAGCTACACCTCAGACTGAGACATTTCACAACTTGGAGCCAGACTTGGTGAAGCAATTCCACACTTCTGTGTTTGTCTATTCCTCCCTGACTGGGGGCAGACTGAATGTGCTGTTGATTCTGTAATATAAGCAAATCCCATTAGGGACCCTCTGGTGGTTATAGCCAATACTATATTGGCTTTCATTAGGAGCTGGGGCAGATACAAACCTGAACACAAATTCTTTGGGACTTTTTGGGCCACCCCCTGACCCAAGGGAATATGTGAACATCATCTCAAACATGAATCTGTATTCTAAAGTAAAAACTAGGACTGCTGTTTCGTCAGGGCATCATCCCCATTTAGCATGAGTCACTGTGTTTCATCGGCCTCGGCCCTCCAGGTTTATAACACCATCTGATTTCCAGGGAGTGTGGATGACAGAAGAATAGATGCTTTCAGTCAAACAAGCGTTACTGAGTTCTGGACTATTTTAGGCCATATGGTGCCACAGCCCATGAGAGTCCTTATTCTCTCCCTTCTTCTCTGGTTCACTACCTCTCTAATTGGCTAGAACCAGAGCATCAACCCCAACCAAGGGTGAGAGTTGAAACTCACCGATGTCATCAATGGAGGGCCCAAATCATTCTTTCTCTTTTAAGAACTTCTTAATTTTTTTAGTTTAAATTCTTTATTCTCTGTCTCTTTGAAGAAAGCTATTTTTACATTAAACCATAATCTTAGGTATTTTAAAGAAATTTACCATTACTTTCAATGATTGAAATATAAAAGCATTTTCTCCCACTTTATCTTTGCTTCAGGGACCCAAGATAAGTCCAGAAAGGTATGTGATGCCCAAGGCCACAGTTGCTTCTCTAGATTAGGGCAAACAAGGGACATTGTACTTATGTATTATTAATGCAGTATCACTATTAATAATAACCGAATCTATTGAGCATTTACTATGTGCCAGACACTTTCCTAGGCTCTTTCCACAATTTATTTCAATTACTTCTTGTCCTACCCTGTGAAGTAGGTATTATTAATTATCTCCATTTTACATATGAGGTTGTAGAAACTTAGGGAATTTAAAGCTTACGCAGCTAGTAAATGGTGGGATCAGAACTTGAACTTATCCTGACCGCTGCAGAGTCCATGTTCTTAATCTCTGGAGTCTTCTGACATGATCTCCTTCCATGGAAATGTTTTCCTTAAATCTCAGTAAGACAGCTTGCTCTGATTGTAAAAACTAAGGCCAACATAGCACAGGGAGGTCAGCTCGGTGCTTCGTGACCACCTAGAGGGGTGGGATAGGGAGGGTGGGAGGGAGATGCAGGAGGGAGGAGATATGGGGATGTATGTATACATGTAGCTGATTCACTTTGTTATACAGCAGAAACTAACACACCTTTGTAAAGCAATTATACTCCAATAAAGATGTCAAAAAAATGAAAACTAAGGCCAGCATGATTGTTGGGGTTCTAAATGTGAGGGATCAATATTTTGATGCACATATTAGTCACTGGAAGAATCATTATTGACATCATTGACATCATCATTGACAAACAGCATTTTATTCACTCAGACTCTGGACAGGGTTCTGGATGTTAGGAGATGATGGAAGGGGGACTGACTTGGCCTCCTTGGGGGTTCTTCAGCCACACCTGTGCCCTGTCACTGCTCATTCACATTCTGCTCTAAAACGCTCCCTTATTTCACAGACCTCACATAAAAGCGATGGAGCTGGCTGACAAGTCTGAGGACTACTGACGCTTTTGAAGGAAGAAACAGCAATTTCAGAAAATGAATCCTGTGGTTTAGAAAGAAATCATCTGAACTTAAATAAAGAAAGAAAAGAAGAGAAAAAAATTGTTCTCATTACAAAGAAGACAATCTCCTTAGGCCTAGAGAATTATAGTCTATTTATGAAGGCTTCAACCCTCTGAGATATCTAGATTTTGAGTGTCAAAAGGAACCTTTAAAGATAGCTTTTTCATCTGAGTCCTGAATTTTACAGAAAGGAAACTGAGGCTCTGAGAGAGTTTGGGACCATATAACTAGTTAGTGGAAGCTGACTCCCAGTTTTCCTGCCTTTATCTTTCTCCTTTTTACTTTTGCTCTTTAAATGACAAGGTATTCATAGGCCACTGGGAAGAAAAAAAACAAGACAGCTTGTGCTTCTGCAAGAAAGGTCAGTGAGAGCTCCGAAACTTCTAGAAAGAGGAGAGTCAAATTAATCTAATTCCAGGAATAGTCTTGATCTTATTAGCTGAGGGACTGAATAAGGAGGCAAAGGCCTTACAAAGCAAGATTTATTACTACTTTCCGTAAAAGCACAGGGATAATGAATATTGGCTTAATGGGGATTTGGGTCTATAATTTGATTCTTTGCCTCAGCTTAGAGAAACAACCCACAGACAAAAGGTCAGTGGATCCTAGTAGTGATCTCCTGAGCCAGTGAGGAAAGGGATCACCTGCCATTTCTCCAGGGACCCCTAGGATCAGAAATCACCTCTGTGGTATGGAAACCTAGAAAGGAAGAAATCCAGCAGACTCTTACTGGCCTGGAAAGTGTGTTAAAAGTGCCAGTACGGGCTTCCCTGGTGGCGCAGTGGTTGAGAGTCCGCCTGCCGATGCAGGGGACATGGGCTCGTGCCCCGGTCCGGGAGGATCCCACATGCCGCGGAGCGGCTGGGCCCGTGAGCCATGGCCGCTGAGCCTGCGCGTCCGGAGCCTGTGCTCCGCAACGGGAGAGGCCACAACAGTGAGAGGTCCGCGTACTGCAAAAAAAAAAAAAAAAGTGCCGGTGCTTCTTCACCTGACCCTTGAAGCAATTGATAAGATTTTCTTAGTGAGAAAATCTCTAGCAAGGATGTGACCAATGGTACTAATACTAGTTCCCAGGGGAAGAATTTGGAGGCGAAATGGAGAAAAGAAAGAGGGCTGGGCTGTGTCAATTCAATAAGCACTTACTGGATGCTAACTATGTAGTAGACACCAAGAGATAAATAAAACCTCTCTGTCCCTGGAAACACTTGCAGATGACTAGGAACTAGCAACTACAGAGGAAATTCTTCCCAGATTTCAGACACCACTATGCAAAACTGTCCGGCATCCCAGCAGCTCATTTCCATTCTGAGACCTTGTTCTGTTACAATTATTGGGCATCACAGTTCACTTTGTGTGCTACAAAACTCCCCAGCTAATTAGCAGCTCACAGATGTTAACCCAGCAGCTGGGTGCTGGATGAGGCACACCCAGCCAGCCAAAATCTCAGGATGCTTGAAAGGAAAAAGAGAAATTCAAATGGCATTGGTGCAAACAGGCAGCAGGCCCTGTCCCAGCCCAGCTCAGAAATTCAGTTCTTGATGGCAGCCTCACTCTATCAAGACTTCAGTTATTGGGACTTCCCTGGTGGTGCAGTGGTTAAGAAACCTCCTGTCAATGCAGAGGACAGGAGTTCGAGCCCTGGTCCGGGAAGATCCCACATGCCACAGAGCAACTAAGCCCGTGCGCCACAACTACTGAGCCTGCGCGCCACAACTACTGAAGCCCGCGCACCCTAGAACCCATGCTCTGCAACGAGAGAAGCCATTGTGATGAGAAGCCTGCGTGCTGCAACGAGAAGCCTGCACACTGCAACAAAGAGTAGCCCCTGCTCGCCACAACTAGAGAAAGCCCATGCAACAAAGACCCAACGCAGCCAAATAAATAATAAAGAAATAAAAAAAAAAGACTTCAGTTATTGAGAAAAGGGACTATTTGCTTTAAAAAAATGCATTATCCATCATGGGATCCAATCCAGGCCAGTGCCAGTTGGATCAATCAACCTTTTAAAAATCTTCTTAGGGTAAAGATTCAGCTACAGTCATGAATTAAAGATGTGAGGGAGAGAAAAATAGTGTACAGCTTGCGGTGGTTAACACTGGGTTTAAAACCAGTGACACTGCATTAATCTTGTTGAGGCCTAATAGGAATTGAGTAAAATTTGTTTTAACCATTTCTGTTCTGATTGATAAGCATTAAAAATTATTGAATTTTGTGGAAGATAAGAAGGGGAATGACTTCAGTGGGGAAAGGGGAGGCAAGTCATGGCTAACTCAACTTCTTTTTTTCTTTTATTAAAAATACCCCAGAATTTTCCACCAAAGCTGTGTATCTGTTTGCTAAATATTAAGTGAGTGCCTTATTGGCCAATTTTACTCATCCCCCTACAGATATATTTCCAAGTCATGAATCCTCCTATCCATACACGACAGGAGAGGTAGTAACTGGGGGTATCCATAGCTGTTAGGGTAACTTTTTGTATCCCTAAGTGAATTACCCATTGTTCCTCTGTATTTTTACAGGTAGAGTTATGGCAGAGATTTCAGGAAACCGCAGGCTGGCTTCGTAGGTGTGCCTCCAGTGCAGTTACACAGGGCTGCACGCTCAAAAGGGACCCCACACTTGGTGGTTAAGGCTCACCGTTCACCGTCTTGAAATTGTTAGCAATTTTATCTTTGATTCTGTTTCTGTAAGTGAATGGGACAATGGAGCATGTGCCCAGGGACTGGTAGCCTTTACCCTCCTGCAGTCCTGTCTTCCTAGCCTTCCTGCCTCCCTGGGATGGAGTTTTGACTATGTCTTCCCTATCCCCTGGCAACCTGAGCCTCACCTGGCCTCCCCTTCCCCGTCCCTGCCTTGTGATCACTGCCACCCTCCACCTGGAGTGATGACCAGGTTGCATCGGTGGGGGGAGGCCTGCGTGCCACTATTGCCTTCTGTTCCTGGCAGGGGTCTGGGTACAGGTGTGGGGAGGGTCCAGGTGGGGTGTGTGCTCATGGCATCTCATGGCAGGGTGAGGTGGCAGCAGTCTCTGCCCTGGGCTGGCAATGCCGCAGTGGGCAGCCTCTGATCTATGTACTGAGTGCAGCCAGCATGGAGGCTGCAATCTCTCAGGGAGTCACCTGTTGACTGTGGGTTGGGGCAGCGGGCCTATGGGAAGGGGGAGATTGATTTCCTCACCCCTGGCCAGGGCCCTGTATTTTCATTTTGCAATGGACCTGGCTGGCAAGTGGTCAACTTCAAAGACTGTGGAGATGGGAAGAAGCCAACTTCTTGATGAATAGAGTTTTTATACGGCATCTAGCTTGGTATAAAACCTGTTAGTAAAAACGTTAGTAGAAGAAAATATGTTCCTGCTCTCAAGGGATTTTCAATCTAGTTGGAAATAGATGAAATAGCAAGAAGGTTTCATCAAGGATGTGGAATTAGAGAATGGTCCTGAAAGTAGGATTTAGGTATGGAGGAGAGGAAGGAAGATACCTGGTCAATGTGTTCCAAAATGTAGGGAAGCCACCGGGAAGATCCCACATGCCACGGAGCAGCTAAGCCCGTGCGCCACAACTACTGAGCCTGTTCTCTAGAGCCCACGAACCACAACTACTGAAGCCCACGTGCCTAGAGCCCGTGCTCCACAACAAGAGAAGGCACTGCAACGAGAAGCCCGTGTACCACAACGAAGAGTAGCCCCCGCTCGCCACAACTAGAGAAAGCCCACGCGCAGCAACGAAGATCCAACACAGCCAAAAATAAATAAATTTATAAAAAACAAAACAAAATGTAGGGAAGCCAGCGCAACCTCAGAACTTATGCTGACTCGATGACTGTTGCATATTTTGGTTCAAGGCCCCTCACTCACGGCATTCCAAGGGCAGGACCATCCTGGTAAGAGGGGAAGATGTGGGAACAGGCACGGCTGATGTGGATCACTGAGTGAGAGGCCTGACAGAACGGAAGGTGAGGGGTTAAGGTGGGAGGTTGGCTGCACCAACCCTGAATCGTGTCAGGCAAAGGAGAGAAAATGGGTTCAGAGCCTCCCAGCTGTGTGCACTGAGGTGCTTACGGCAGGCTGCGACCGTTCAGCGCAGCAGGCCACTCCAAGTTCTTCCTAGACCAGCGAGGAAAGAACAAAGGGAACTGACCTTGTGCTTCAGATGCAGCGAACTCGAACTTCACAGGGAGCTCAATGATGAGAGGGAACAGCAGATATTCTCTGGTGAAGGTTGACTTAATTAACCATTTTAATAATTCATGAGTCTTTAAAATGTTTGCCAGAAGATGCAGAGCTCAGATTCTGCTTCTGGTGTTTAGCTCTGGGTTTTCTCCGTCACAAGTTGTGCTGCCTCATGGATCAAAGACAGGAGCCTGGGAATGTGAGGTCTGGTTGGCCAGACCGTGCACAGTTCTTAACCCTTTGGGGCTTAAAACCTCTTTGAGAATCTGATGAAAGTTCTTCACCCTTGCCCTAGAAGAATGTTTGTATACACAAATTCAGGGCTTTACAGGTTCCCCTGAGGTCCACCCTTGAACTCCAGCTGAAGATCCCTGATTTAGATGATCTCTTAAGCACTCAGTCTCTTTTAACTTACCAACAAGCACTCTGTCAGGCTGTTAGCTGGAAATGCCGTGACTCTTTGGGCTTGCAGGCAAGCAGCCTCATGTAGCTGTTTTGCAAAGTGAGAGGTGCATACTGCAATATCTGTTCATCAGGCTGAAGTAACAACGCTAATGCAGGAAAGAGAACTGGACGAATCCAAAGCCATGAGTCAGCTCCCTCCTGCCACCTGCTAGCAGGCAGTCTGCTGCAGCTGAGGGGGTCAGACAGCCTGGGGCCCTCAAATCCCAGCTCAGTCACTTTCTGGCTGTGACTTGGGGGAGGCACTTAGCCTCTCTTAGCCTCAGTTTCCTCATTTGTAAAATGGGGCCAGTCAGATTTACCCTGTTTCCTCATGTTCTGAGGATGAACTAAACTAACCTCTGTAAATCGTCATCCATAGGGCCTGGGCCTCTAGCGCTCAGGAAAGGGAGTTCGTTCCCCTGATTCTACCCATAAGGAAGAAGGGTGCTGTGAATTTGGGGACACCGTCTTGATTTGATGGTGGGGGAGGGCACAGATGGAGGAGGGGCAGGAAACTCTCTCTCTCTCTCTCTCTCTGAACCCCTCCATATGTGGCGCCTCTCCCTTCCCTCATCTCCCATAGGACTCCACAAGGGAACCTAGGAGGGGTGCAGCTCAGGAGAGTGGAGGGGGATCTCGAGTAGCAGCCATGGTCTGAAGCGGCTCCTTGTCTCAACCCCTCCGCCACTGTTCAAGCTCGTGGAGGCTGCGGGAAACGATGAAGGGAGATACTGGGCTTTTTCTGGCGGCAGGCCTGACTGCAGCAGAGGAGAGAGAGAGGGGGGAGAGATGGATGGCTTCATTCTCCTCTGTTTCTGAGCAGACAGTCTGCGTGTGATTCAGAAACCCACAGTGAAGCTGGGGCTGGTCCTGGGGGACATGCAGAGCTGGGCACGATGCAACTCCTGCTCTCAAGGACCTTGCAACTTTGCCATGGAAATAAGATAAGCCCCAGGAAGGAAAGTGACAAAGGGCTACATTGCTGGATGCAGAACTCTGTCCTGTCCAATACAGAGTACGGGAAGGGTGGGGACAGTGAGGGCAGGATGATGGAAAACAGGTTTCTGCGGTGCCAGGCAACTGACAGCCACTGACTCAGTCTCACAGTCACCCCGCAGCATAGACGCTCTTAGCCTTCGCTGTGCGATGAGGAAACGGAAGCTCAGAGAGTCAGTGATTCAAGCAAAGGCAACCACAGTTCTGTGGTGCCAGAGCATTCAAACCAGGTCTTCCTGCCTCTGAGATCCTTTCTTCCGTTCCCCAGCCGGGCTAGCTAGGTGAAACAGGAGACCTCCGAAGCCCTAACCTGAGGCCTGCGAGGCCCTTCCCCAGCTGCCTGCAGTGCTACGCGCGCACGGAGTCCAGCTCGGTAAATATTTGCCCTGTGATTGGGAAGGGGAGAATGCTCCTTTCTAGGCTCTAGGCAGCTCTCGGCAGTTCACGTGCACTGATTACCTTTCCTCCCACATTCCCCCCCCCCCCACCCAAGGAATCATCATCCCTCCCTTCCCTCAACTGCAAACCAGGCGGAGTGGACTGAGTAAGGTGCCTGGCTTCTAGACAGCCTGTCTCAGACCTGCCTTATGCAGCCCCAGGTCTCCTTTGTCTAATTTCAGATAGCAACCTCTATCCAAAAATCCTAGTTAAGAGAAATACCTTAATAAGGCTGACTTAGGAGGAATCAATGTTTTGAGGCCGTCGCAGCCTCAATGCCAAGGAAGACTGCCTGTGTTTGAGCTCCTAGGAAGGAAGGCATTTTGGATTTTCTGGGGGAAGCCGGCATTCCAGAGACTGACAGTGGATCAGTGAGAAGTAGGTCTACAGCCAGCAGCAGCAGGGAAGCTTCAGCCCGGCTTGGGCCTCTGACGAGCAGGAACCCTGTCATCCTAGGGAATTTTCTGAGCAGTCTCCTGACCTGATTTGTAGCTGGTGATATGAATGCATTACCCAAAGCTGGGCACCAAGCAGAGAGCAAAATGAGACCCTCTCCATTCATTTCCAGCCATTGATTCAATGATGTTGATGAACTGTGATTTTGAAATGGAAAGGGCTTTGTCATCACGATTTTTCAATAAAATTCTAGCACAGCTCTTTATTTCCTGAATAAGGCCCTAGGGATCTTTTTCACATGTTGGGTATGACATATTCCCCCAGGTCAACTTTTATTTCATTGCCATTTTAAGGGTATCAGAGCATGTGGCTAGAATTTACATCTAAATAATAGATTTCTGGATGGTAAAAGCTTGTATTATTACTTACACTTAGTAAAATCCCTTTGGATGGTAAAAACCAGCATAATATTAATTTTTCTTGCTGTCACTTACTTGACAATATGAATTGGTTTTGTGTAAGGACAAGGAGCTCACTGGATTGAATTTAGGAAATGGGCAAAACAAATTTGACTTCAGTGGGTTTGAATGATTACAATGTAATAAACATATAAACGCTAGGAAGCTAATTTATCATTGCTTTCAGTTTTATTTATTTGAGGCTCCATCATCGTTGGTATAAACAGGCTTTATGAAAGATTACGGATTCAATTTCCAAATGACCTGTAAATGGCTTTCTATAGAGAGATTACTTGATTTGTTGTTTTCCTGAATAAAACATGTTTTTGCCCAGTGGGGTTATATAGCCCATATATTAACATTAGAAGATTATTCTGTTGAGCTTGGCATCTCTGATGTGCAACGTTTGATTTGCTCTGATCTATTTGTCTTCACTCTCTTTAATACACTGGGATGGAATGCATAACCTCTTAAGACCTGCACTTCAGTGAATCATAAGAGAATGTCTGTCTGTGTGGCAGTTAATCATCTGAATGATAATTCTGGTTCCCTTTAAAAATGTTAAAGTGTCTGCTCTTCGAAATAGACTGCAGTGAAAGGCATGAGAGCTGCTCTGGGTCACTGATGGGAAATCATAATTGACCTCAGCTTTGGTCGCATGGTAACAGACTCCCTGGGTATTAGATCATTGCATACCACAGAATTACCAACACACTGACCTCAAAGTCAGGGGAAATGTTTGCATGTGCACTTCAGAAAGTTACATAGAGTGGACCCTTGTAGAGAGAGGCAGCCTGTCAGGAGAGCTGGAGCCTCTGGGAAGATGGCCCTCCAGAAGCGAGCCATATTGTAAAAACCTGTTCAATTTCAAACTTTTCACAAAGGGATTGTAACTTTCACAGCCCTACTAGACTAATGAAAACACTGAAAGGGGAATTAGTATCTACATGAAGTACAGTATCTCAGAATGCTGAGTCTGGGGAGGACCTTGGGAGGCCATTCATTTTCTTTTTCTGGAGGCCAGTTGGCATATTTTAATGTATTAAAGATATTGTCTAAAGGGCTAGAAAAGCTAATTGCCTAAAGAGGGAAGGTTCTACCTCTCTCCAGGAAACTCCATTTGTTGCTGTTGTTGCTATTTTAGTACATCATAAAACTCCAGATTGAAGGATACAAAGTTCCAGTGGAGAGGAAGTCATCACCCAACATCAGTTTTGGAAGAAATGATTCCATTGTTAGTGACAGTAGCATGTTCATTCCATAATTCAACAACTTTAACGCAGTCTCCAGTGAAGAGACTTGGGTGTCTCAGATCAAACTAAATTGGGCCACAGGCCAAACTGATTTTAAATGTATTGACTTTAAGATTTTAAGTTGACTCAATAATTCCAAAGTCTAGCAAAGGAATACAGATAGTTCAACTATTCATACATAAATGCGTGGCGACCTAGGAGTGAGTCAGTACAGATGAGTGCCATGAAAGCCAATCAAATTCCCATCTTAAGGGAGCCTGCCCCTGGATGTAGAGGGTGGTGAGAAGGCTGGAGGACTTCCTGGCTTACTAAGTCCTCACTTCAAACCCCAAACTTCCTCTCCTCTTCTTAAACCCCCCAAATACTAAGTTTGTCATTTTCCACTTCTCCCTGGAAGATAACTCTCTTTCTCCAAGATGCTTTAGATAATCCTAAAGCCCCTTCCGATCACATCAGCGATAAGGCACTGCGTGCACCCCAGTCTGGCTTTACCTCTGATTGGTCTGAGTGTTCCCATTGTCTTCCTTGTCTTTTTGTCTTACAGCTGCCCATGATTGTACGTAGCATATAGTAGATACTCAACTTTTCTTGTTGCTGATACTTTCTTGACACAATTTTAGAGGATCTGCAAATTCTATATGAACGCAGGACTTAGGTTTGACTCTTAGCAGTAAACCTGCTTTTTCAGCCCCAGCCTCTATTTTCTGTCTGACAAGAGATCATTCCTTTTATCCATTTGGAGCCCACTGTATTCTAGAGACCATAGACTGAAATCCTGCCTTCAGAAAGCTTTTAGGATATTGACATAAAAAAGAACTACTTGGAATTCCTATAAAATGTGCGTTGCCTTGAATTGTATTCTAGTTGTTTATGTTTATAGATTTTGTATCTCCAGTTGGAACAGGGTCTTCCATTTCTTATTTCACGTAGTGCCCAGAACAGTGCTGGGCACGAGTAGGTACTTAGTAAGAACCCGGATAATGAATGGATGAATGACTGAACACTGTATTCACAGACAGAAAAGTGCTGTGAATAGATCTGGAGGCCAGATAGAGATGAGTTAGAAATCTAATTCTGAGATCTACCAGCTTGTGTGACTGGGAAAATTATGTAAATCCTTTAAGCTTCAGCTATTCCATCTATAAACTTGGATGATTGTAGAACTGACCCTGCAAGTTTGCCATGAGGATTAAAAGTGATACACTGTAGGGCTTCCCTGGTGGCGCAGTGGTTGAGAGTCCGCCTGCCGATGCAGGGGACACGGGTTCGTGCCCTGGCCCGGGAAGGTCCCACATGCCGCGGAGCGGCTGGGCCCGTGAGCCGTGGCCGCTGAGGCTGCACGTCCGGAGCCTGTGCTCCGCAACGGGAGAGGCCACAACAGTGAGAGGCCCGCGTACCGCAGAAAAAAAAAAAAAAAAAAAAGTGATACACTGTAAAATGCTTAGCACAGAACCTAGAATATAGTGTTTGAAAAATATTAGCTACTATTATAATCAGAAGGGACAAAAACACAGACAGAAAGGTGAGGAGGGTAGGAGATAGGAGTTACTATGGCTGGATTAGAGGGTTAGCAGAATTTTAAAGAGGATGGAGATGGGAGCCAGCCGTGTATAGTATATAAGGGACTAGATTGGGAATCAGGGAAACTGGGTTTTAGACCTGGCTCTTCCTTCAACTAGAAGCAGGACCTTGGGCAAATCACCTCATTTTTAGGGCTTTAATTTCCTCATTAGAAAGTTACATTAAATGACCTCTGAAATCACTTCTCACTCAAACAATGTATAATTTGAGAAAAAATGTATAATGTATAATTTGAGAAAAAAGATTTCTAGGATGTCTCTCTCCCTCTCCTTTGGCCCCCCTGCCCTTACTAAAAGGAACCTTAGAATCAAAAGATTACATGACTGTTTGCAATCTGAGGTCCAGAGAGGTTATGAACTTACCCCGAGATCACAGAGCTGGTTTGTGGTGACTTCGATATAAATCCCTACCTCCAGAGTCCCTGTGCAGTGATGAGCTCTCTATATGATGTCAAACGACTCAGAGGCAGAAGAGGGAATAGCCAGGAGGCACTTGCTGGGGCAAGGAAAGCATAATGCAGGGCTTGCTGGAAGATAATGCCACAGAAAGGCACAGCTGAAGGAGACCTTTGATCCACAGCTAAGAGTTTTAATAAGATGAAGATAACTAGGAATCACTGGTACAAATGAGTACTCTAGTTTTATTTACTATTGATACTAAAAATATAGGAAGTTCAGATAGAATATTTTCAAATACAGAAACTTAAACATGAACACAAGAGAAAAATAAACAAAGGAGTTTTCTATACAAATAGCCAAAATGATAGTCTTACGGGTTCATATGAATATTGGAGTGACCTTTGGGGACCCAGGGCAGTAGCTGCCTTCCTTTTTCTCTCCTGATCTTGAGGTCACCCTACCCCAAGCATTGAACTCTGAGATTAAAGCAGAGCTTCTGCTCTCCCCCAGTCCTCTCGGTCTTCTTGGAAGCAAACAGGTGTGAGGATGAGAGCAGGGGCTGCTGGAAGATGTGGCCTCTCTGTCAAGGGCAGCTGCTGCTGCATCCTGCTGGTTGAGGGTCTGTGCTTTTCTCTTGCCCATGCCCTGCTTGTGTAAGCTTTCATCTGCAGCTTCCTGATGGCATTTGTGAGATTATCCATTTTCCAGTTTGACTCAATGCTCACTTTTTACACCCACCGATAAGACACCTCGGGAGAGGACTGAAGGAGATGCTAAAAGCTGTACAGAGACAGCACTGAGAGCAAGGGTCCAGGATAAGGGCTGAACTGAGAAGGAAAACTTCTGAGGACCTAGGGAGAGCCATTGAAGTGTTTATTGATTGGCTGAGTGCAACAAATACAGAATGATGACTTTTAGAAAGTCTGGAATGAAAAACAAAAAAGGATGCATTTAGAATCTCTGAGGATCCTTGAATAAAATGGCTGATTCCAGTTCTGAGCAGAGAAAGTACAAGATAAACCTGGAACATTTTGTGCCAGAAAGCAAGAAACTACTCAAAAACTGATGGAGATGTGTCAAAAGGACACAGGAGCTGGCATGAACAGTGCATGCTGGCCAAATTTGGGACAAGTTGAGGACAAAAAAGTAAAATGCATGCAATTGATAACATTTACACTCAATTTTTAAAAAATACACCAGTTAATAGGAATACTCAGAAAAGGAAAGAAAGGGAGAGGAAAGTACTTCTTTACAAAAAGAATGCCAGCTAATACATATCAAAGGGGTCAAAGAATTAGAAAAACCGTTTTACAACCTGCAATGTTGTAAAACATTAAGCAAGGACCATCAGTGGGTGATAAAATCACTAGGTGAAGAGCTGTTGGGAAACAGGATATTTACATGGTGACAGAGTATTGTCCCACAGATTACTTATTGATTAAAAATGGAAAATGTCCCCTTACAACAATGAGGTCTGGTAGATATCTTTTTTTTAAATTTAATTTTATTTATTTTTTTATACAGCAGGTTCTTATTAGTCATCAATTTTATACATGTGTGGATACATGTCAATCCCAATCACCCAATTCATCACACCACCATCCCCACCCCAACCCCGCTGCTCCCCCCCCTTGGTGTCCATAGTTTGTTCTCTACATCTGGGTCTCAATTTCTGCCCTGCAAACCGGTTCATCTGTACCATTTTTCTAGGTTCCACGTATATGCGTTAATATACAATATTTGTTTTTCTCTTTCTGACTTACTTCACTCTGTATGACAGTCTCTAGATCCATCCACATCTCAACAAATGACCCAATTTCATTCCTTTTTATGGCTGAGTAATATTCCATTTTATATGTGTACCACATCTTCTTTAGATGACATCTTAACTAAGTGATCAAATTTGTAATCACTGAGAGTGGAACAATGGCTATTATGTGCTCTTGAGATGGTGCAGTATGAAATACACAACATTACCTGTGAAGTATTTTTGCCAGAAGTCTTCATCCTGAAACTGTGAAGCCTTTAGAGGAACAAGTTAAATGACACTAGAAGGAAACAATCAGACTAATCTAGAGTGTGGACATTGTGAAAGAAAACCATAAGTGATTCTTCAAAATATCAATGTCATGAACAAACAAAGGTGGGGAAACTGGTCCAGATTAAAAGAATTAAAAGAGACTAAAGAGACATGAGCTTGCAAAGTGCAATCTTTGTCAGATCTAGTTAGGAAAAATAAAACAGCTATAAAAAACATTTTAGGGACAATTAGGGAAATTCAAGCATAGACTGGATCAAAGATAAAATTAAGGAATTTTTTAAAAATGTGGTAATGGTGTTGTGGTTTTGTAGGAGAGTATCCTTAGGAGAGATATGCTGAAAGTTAGAGCTGAAGTATAATGTCTATAACTTACTTTCAAATGGTTCATCCAAAAAATTGCACATCTGTGTGTGTGTGTGTATGCACACACACACGCGTGCATGCATGCGTGTGTAGAGAGACAGAGACTGAGAAGGAGAAAGCAAATATGGCAAATGTTAGCCATTGTTGAATCTAAGTGGGTATACCGTATATGAATGGTTTATTGTATTATTCTTTCAACTTTTCTGTCCAAAGTTTAAAAAATAAATTGAGAAGCAAATTTCTGAGGAAATATTTGGCAGTTAGCAAAAAAGCTTACATCTGGAAAAACAGAAGCTCTTTTATTCCTGATCAATCCTGTTATTGTAATAGGGGTACATCTATGTCTTCCCCAGCCTCCACATGAATGGCAGGGGCTGTGACTTACTTTGCTTTGGACCCAGTGAACGTGAGAATGTGGCAGTAAGATAAAGGAGATGTTTTCCCTGTGTGACTCCCTTTTTCTCAGGCAGAAGGGAGTCACTTAGGGAAAACATCTCACCAAGTTTAGTTTAGAATATTGAAAAATCTTTTTTCAAAGCAGACAAAGGTTTGCTCCAAGTTCCATGAGCAGAACCTAGAAATATTGGCTAGTCAGATGGGGAATGGAAAACAATGAGAAAGGAAGACAGGATCCCCAACAATGCCAACTTTCCAGTCTTGAGAATGGGAATCTTGATTTTTACCTGGTAAACCAGACAAAGGATAATAAAAAACCAAGCTAGCATGAAGAAAATGAAATTAAAATTTGAGGTACCATTGTAGAGAATTCAAACATCCATGGAGGCTCCCACATTGCCAACACAATGTGAACCACAACATCAATTACTTCTTTTCTGTGAAACCATTCGAAGTTGAAAGCACAATTTTTTTTAGCTTAACTGCGTGGTGATTAATTGCTTTAATTCTTAATTTCATCAAGCTAATATAGTCTAAACCATAAATTCTCTAAATAAGATGAGAAAAAATTACAATCCAGGGCTTCCCTGGTGGCACAGTGGTTGAGAGTCCGCCTGCCGATGCAGGAGACACGGGTTCGTGCCCCGGTCCGGGAAGATCCCACATGCCGCGGAGCGGCTGGGCCCGTGAGCCATGGCCGCTGAGGCTGCGCGTCCGGAGCCTGTGCTCCGCAACGGGAGAGGCCACAACAGTGAGAGGCCCGTGTACCACAAAAAAAAAAAAAAAAAAAAAATACAAACCAAAAATTGTATAAACAACTATTGTATAATGACATCCAAAAAATTCCAAGGAAGATGAAAATTACATTTGACTAAGAACATATTTAGCACTTTCAATTTGATTTAACTTACATAAGAAGGTCAGAATTATCCTCTGGCTACTTTCTCTGATAAAAAAGATTTCGGTATTCATAAGACAACTCACACTTTGTAAAAATCTTCTGAGTGTTATTAAAGCCACGTGAAAAAAGCATGTACAAAACAATAATATCTTTGTCTGTCATCCACCTAGTCATTCAACAAATTTACTGAGCATCAACTATGTCCCAGTACCACGCAAGGTGGTGAGGGTACAAAGATAGTTAAAGTCCCTGAAGGAACTCAGTCCAGTTGGGGCAACTAACCTGTAAGGAAATAGTACCATGAAGTGTTACAAGGATATTTTTGACAGAGAGTGGTTCTTTCTCTTTGGACCAAGAAGAGAGGGCTGATGGGGTTAGGAAGACATTACAGGGGATACGACGCTTGGGCCAAGTATAAGTGAATGTGCAGCAAGCAGTGGGAAAGGGAAGAAGGACGTTCCAGGCAGAGGGAGTGGCATGAGCAAGGCCACGGGTACCTGCAAGTAGCGTGGCTTAGGTGACAGGGTGGAGGGAGGCACTTTTCAATGAGGCCAGAGTAAAGGAAAGCAGATCTGGGTGAAAGGATGATGGGTTCAGTGTTTGATGTGATGTTTTAGGGCCTGAGGTCCTCCAGGAGGAGTTGCCAGTAGACATTTTCAGGACTGCAAGAGAGGACCGTGTCCTAGCCTCACTTTACAGGGCCCTGCTCTGGCCCTCTTCCAGATGCACACCTCCATACAGGGCCAAGGGGACCTCCCTACCCAGAGCCCATACTCCCTCCTACTCAAGACTCCTCTGGGTCCCCAGGATCACAGAATTCCTTGCTCAGAGAGCACAGAGCCTGCTTCCAGTGCCTGTCCTGGCTTCCTTCTCAGGCCTACTCTCCAGGGAGCAGAATGCCTCTGTAGGGTGCGTGCCCCTAGACCCTGAGGGATGGTCGAGAAGCAGCGATTTTGGGGGCTGTTGACGGACATGGTTACGAGGACCAGAGCGAGTGCACATATGGATGCCAGCCCCCTTGTAGTGTACACTGGGGCTGACGGTGAGAGGAGAAACGGTGGGCTGTGGGTTAGAAGATGACTTCCTCACGCTTCATGATCTGGTGTGGAAATCTGAAGTTCCACAGTTAACCTCAGCCTTCGGGGTATTATGAAAGTTTATTTGTCAGGGTAGGAGGATAGAACATATTTTATTTGTTAGCTTGATTTATAACTTTAACACATTTGACATATGCTGTATAAGCCTCCGTTTGTACTCTTGGCGGAGTCCACAAATGTTAGGGTGGGCCTGAGCAGCTGGAAATACTGATCAGGATTTGAGAAGAGATTTTACCTCGGGCCATCCATATTTGGGGGTGATCAGCACAGAGCCACTGCTGTGGGAGTGGGGAGGGTGCCAGAGCGGGTGTCAAAATTCACAGGAGAAGAGAGCCATGGCCTAAACCTGGAGGCGTGCCATCTTTTAGGCAATAGGTGAAGGAGCCAGCCAAGGAGGCTGCAGAGAAACTACCACAGAGGTAGGAGAAATACTAGGGTAATATTCCAGAAGCCAAGCAAGAAGAGTGTTTCAAGAGGAATGGAATGGTCAATAATGTGGACAGTGTACATAAAGTGATCAGCACAGGGCCTGGCCCGTGGGGAGCATCAAATCACCAGTGGCTGTGAATGTCACGATGATGATAGAGGTGATGATGGTAATGACGATGTCTCTGTTCGTTTGTGCTTCTTCTCTCTGCTTCAAACACCTTTTCCTCTTTCTCCCCCTTAACCCAAATTCCTATGGATCACATTCTCTAGGAAGTCTTCCTCTTGTCTATTATGTTGTCCTCCTATGTGCTCCCAGAGTCATTCTTATCATAGCTCATTCTTCTCATTGCACATTTACAGCACATAATAGACTGCTGGTATTTATTGAATGAGTGGTCATGGTTTCTAGGGTGACCAACCACCCTGGCTTGCCTGGGACTGTGTGGTTTTAGCACTGCAAGTCCTGTGTCCCAGGACACCCCTTAATCCTAGGCAAACCTATATGGTTAGTCACCCTAAATTGACATCTCAATTTTTTTGAATGAATAAATGAATGAATGGCAGAGTGTCAATATCAAAGTTAATGACCCTCAACTTTTCCCACACGTATATGAGCATAAGCCCATTCAGTAAGTCTGGAGGATTCAGTGCTTTCCCTATACTCTTCACTCCTCATCACACTGAGGATGCTGTGGGCGAGACATTCTCATGACCTGGTTGGATTCCTGTCCCAGCTGGTTTTCCCCATAGTCCTGGAAGGGGATAGCTTAACTTTCTCAACCAGGGCTCCTTATCTGAACCACAGAACAAGAAGATCATTTGAGTACTATTTTCTGAATTCCCTGCAGGTTGGGAATGAAGTTCCATTCTTCATGCATAGGAGAGAAGTTGATGCATACTGTTGGTGCCTTAGGGCATTTAGGGCTTAATTCTTTCACCTGTCAAGAATCACATAGGGCCTACAATCAAGAATGCCACTGTGACTGTCCTCTGCCCTTGTTCATAGCACAGCTGGCTGGAGGAGAGAAACTATGGGAAGGAAGTGTCAAAGGATGGGGCTTGTGTCATCTCTATTCTGCAAATTGAGGAACTGAGGCCTGGAGAGGAAGTGCATTCTCATTTTCCCAGGATGGACAAAGGTAGAAAGCTGTAATATCTCACCAGAGAGGAGAGGAAAATAAACAACCAACCACCTCTTAGGCCTTGATGTAATGGTGGTCACCAGCTTTGCTTCTCAGCTGGAAGTTGCCAAAGTCAGGCTGTACTGTATGTCATCTTATGGAAGATAAATTCTCTATAAATAAATTGATTTGGAACAGTCTCAAACACACAAAAACCACAATGGCTTTAAATGTACGTCTTGACTTTTTTTCTCATTTTCTTTCTCTTATTGGAGAGTTCAGCAAGGAAGTTTCTGCAAGAGAGGCCTTGCTGAAATTCAACCTAAAAAACCAGGAAGAACTCTTCTGTGTTCTCTTTAACAGACATATTTCATTACCAAATATTTGTTTAAAAGCTCCTTGATTCAATACATACGTCTCTAAGCATGCACCTGTATATTATACTCAAGCTTGTTATACGTTATGCATCAATCCTTTTAAAAATTCATTTTCTAGAAGAAGTGATTATTCATTTTGTCATTCAATTTCCCATCATTAAAAATTTCATATGTAAAAGCACTGCATACTGATGGGGTAAAAAACTGTTATAGCCCTTCCATCTGAGGAAGAATCAGGGACAAATTTCTGAGGAAAATCTTCGAAAGACTTGGGTGCTACCACAACGGAGAGTGATGGAATGGTGGCCTTAGGGCTCTGTTTTCAGCTCAATTCTGAAGCAGAGGTACCCACTTTTAAGTAACATTCTCAATGGTACAGTGTATTTCATTTGTGGGGTAACTTAATTAAGCCCACCCACTCCGCCTGTGGAATCATTATATCACATTAGCAAGGACAATAGAAGCATGGGGGTCCTGAGTTTTTACTGAACAGTCATTCATCTGAAAGGAAGGTCACAGGGTTGCCAGTACTAACTGAAAGAGCACTTACTTTGTGTCTGATTTGTATGACTGAAACAAAGAGAATCCATCTCCGGCCTAGTAAAGGAAATACTTTAGATGGCTTGAGAAAATGCCTAAATTGTTTAAAGCAGGTTAAATTCCACTGAGTCTTTCCAAGTGGGTGCAGATAAGCTGTTAGAGAATATCTTGGTCTTGCTGGGCAGGAAGGTGTTCTGGAAGGATCCTTCTCAGTAGGCAGATTTTACCTTGGCTTGCTGAAAATGCTGTTTACTAGGTTTCAAGCGTCCACATGGCTGTGCTTTTTACTGGAAAATTCTAAAGCCTTGATGTGGCCTAAGAGGATTCTTTCTGGACAGTGGTTCTACCAACCTTCTTGAGGAACTGCAGTTTGAGCATGACCCTTAGTTCCTTTCTAACTTCCCAGCACCCTCTCCTGAGATCGGCTGGCCCTGGTAATGCCTAACCACTGACACTCCTCCATTGTGCCACGCAATTGCATGCCTCTGGGCCTTTTGCTCTGTTCTTTCTTTCATCTAAACTTGCTTCTCTCTTCCTCACTGGCTTTTCACTTTTTCCTAGCCCATTATCATGTCAGACTCAATTTAGGAGTCATGTTCTTTGGGAACCCTCTTTGGAACCTCTGTGGTGAGCAAAGGTCCTCTCCTCTGTGCCTTCTAAGCCCCCTCTAAGGTAACAATGACATTATATTCGAATGAGTTTACACAGTAGGTAAACTATTGCTATTCGTTTGTTAAATATTCCAGGTTATGCACACTCTTGTTTATTTTGGGTGGGACCAAGGAGTTAATTTTTTTTTAAATGGGGGGAAATATACGAAACAAGAATGACAGAATGCTGTTAACTGGTAAAGCTGAGTGATGGCTGCTTGGTTAAGTGATGGTTATACTTTTCTCTCCACTTGTATATAGCTTATGTCTAAAGTTTTCCAAATAAAAAAGTTCAAAAATTAAAAAAAAATTTCATGTGTGATAAAATGCACATAAAAGTTACCATCTTAACCATTTTAAAGTGTAGGGTTCAGTGGTACTGAATACATGATGTTATTCAACCATCACCAGCATTCATCCCAACTCTTTTCATCTTGTCAAACTGAAACTCTTATCTATACCCATTAAACAGTAACTCCCCATTCCCCCTTTCCCTGACAACCATCATTCTACTTTCTGTTTCTGTGATTTTGACTATTCTAAATACCTCATATAAATGGAATCATACAGTATTTGTTTTTTTGTGTGACTTATTTCACTTAGCATAATGTCCACAAGCTTCATCCATGTTGTGGCATATTACAGAATTTTTAAGGCTGAATAATATTCCATTGTATGTAACAACAAGCATATACCACATTTTGCTTATCCATTCATCCACTGATGGACATTTGGGTTGCTTCCACATTTTAGCTATCGTGAAGAGTGCCATGAACATGGGTGTACCAATATCTCTTCAAGACCCTGCTTTCAGTTCTTTCGGGTATATACCAAGAAGCTGACTTGCTGGATCATATGGTAATTCTATTTTTAATTTTTTAAGGAACTACCATACTATTTTCCACAGTGGCTGTACCATTTTACATTCTCGCCAACAGTGCACAAGGGTGCCAGTTCCAAAGTGCTAACTTTTTTTTTTTTTTTTTTTTTTTATATATTTATTTATTTATTTGGCCACGCTGGGTCTTAGTTGCGGCATGTGGGATCTAGTTCCCTGACCAGCGATCGAACCCGGGCCCCCGGCATTGGGAGTGTGGAGGCTTAGCCACTGGACCACCAGGGAAGTCCCTAAAGTGCTAACTTTTATGTGGCTTTAGAAATGTTCTATTAAATCTGAGAGGTTAGCGACCCAAAGGGGCAAATTCATTATGAAATTCATTGTGACCATATGTATTATGGTTTTATTATAATAACCACTTGTTGGGTGCCTACCCTGTGCCAGGTACTTTAACATTTTACCCGAACGCCAGTCTCTGTATGATTCTAATTCTTACAATAATCTTTCAATATAGGTATTATAGAACCTCCATTTCACAAATGAGGCTAAAGATTATATGGCTCATCCAAGGTCATACATCTAAGAAAGTGGACCACGATACTCATAACCAGGTCTCACTCCAAGCCAGACCCCTATTATTCCACAACATCAAGTGGCTATTGGGAGTGACTAATCCCACAGAATCCGGAATACTGCGCTTTTTCAGTGATTTTTTTCCCCCCCGGTAAATTACCCCAGACAAACGCGGCGAAAGGGAAGTATAAACGGAAGACCCTTTCAGATTAGTCAGCTGAGCAGGTGCGTTCGCCCTTACTCAGATATTCGGGTTTTGTGAGGGAGTAAAATGGTAAGCGTGTGGCCGCCACGAGGCCAATAACCGAGGCTGAGAAAAAGAGCGCGGGGTAGGGGTTTCACTGGGTCTTTCAGCTTCATTCTTAATCGGCGTTTTCGTAGACCCCCTATACCAGGGGCGGGAAAGTGTGCGTACGACTGTGGAGAGAAAGGATGGGTGGAGGAGGAAGACTCTCCAGCCAAGCGCAAAGCAAGCGACTCCGCCGCCTGGCGCAGTTGCCAAGACAGTGCGGCCAGGGCAGCAACGGCACAAACGGCAGAAACCACACCGCGTCCCGGCGGCGGTGGCTGCGAGCCCCAGTGACGCATTGCAGGTACGAACCAGCCAATCAGAGGCCGGTTCAACGATTGTCGCGTTACGCGTCGCTACCACGATGCTCTTCCGCGCCGCAAAGTAGCGCCTCTCAGGCGAGACTCCACCGGCCCTTCAACGGCTCGCTGGGAAGCGAAACCCACTTACGCCATCCGTTCGCCCCCCTCCCTTTATTTCTTGTATCGTCGACCACACAACTGTGGATAAAGCGGTCTCTAGAGGAGTTGGAGTGGAGGGGGTTGGCCGGGACTCGTTTGTGATGTTCCGTTATCTGGCGTGCGGCGGAGGGATCTGGCGGAGGGAGGTGTTTATGAGGCGCTGGGGGCGGAGGAGGAGAATTAGTCCGAGTGGAGCGAGCGAGCTGAGTGGTTGTGTAGTCGAGTCCCGGAGACCGGTAGCGCTTGCAGCATGGTGAGTGCGTCGCTAAGCTGCCGGCGCTCGGCCTGTGGGGGGAAGAGGCTGAAGCGAATTGACGAAAGAAAGGGAACTTGCCACCCTCACACCCTCCAGGAGTGGTTTTCGCTAGGGGGATGGCGCACATGAGGCTGGGGGCGCCCGCGGCCGTTGTGTCGCAGGTGCTTCCCCACCCCCCATTCTCCTCAGGGAGGTGTCCCCTAGTGTACTGGGGGCCGGGCGCACCGCCCCCGGCGCTGCGGAGCTCCTCAGGGGCTGGATGAGGATGGAGCCCGGGCGGGGCGCAGGTCGGCCTCCGGGGGAGGCGAGAGTGGAAGGGCGGGGGTGAGCCGGAGCGCAGAAGCTTTGGGTCGGGCATCTTGAAAGGTCAGCCCGGGGCCGGATTCAAAAGCCCAACGGACGGTTGGTGCGGACGCCAGGAAGCGCTTTTGTTCGCGCGCGGCCGCCTTGCGCCGAGGGGGCGGGCGGGAACGCGCGAGGCCGTCAGCTCGCAGACCCGCGGGTCAGGCCGGGAGGGGGCGAGGGGCGGGCGCGCTCTGTGGGCCGAGCCCGCGCGGCGCGGGGAGCGGCCGGGGGCGGGGCGGGCGTGGGGCTGGGGCCGCCGCCCGCCCGGCTAGGCTCGCGCCCCAGCTGCTGCGCTGGCACCTGCAGGACTGCGGAGGTCTGGGCGGCCCGCGGCGCTGCGAGGCCGTCCGTTCCGGCATAGGTTGGGGAGGGCAGCCTCGGCAGGTTCCCATTCCTCTCTGGCGGCGCGAAGGAAGCGGTGAATCCTGATCCTTTTGCTCCCTCTGCGCCTTGAGATCTAATTCCACCTCCCAGGCTGGACATTTAAAATAAAAAAATTTTTTTAAAGTGGTTTTGTCGTTGAAGGAAATGGCTGTATATCTGAAATCAGGCGCAGCCTCTCACTGTTCATCTCGTTAGAGAAAGCCAGAGGCTTCAGCTAGGGTCTGAAAGGCGTTTCCTGTTCACCTACCGAACGCCAGCTCCGGGGTGACTGTCGTTCTGTTGTGAAAGTCGGTCTTACTCTCCTGTAACAATTGGAAGGATGCCTTTGAGAAGGGCCACAGTCCTCTTCTTGAGTGCTCACGTGCACGCCGAAATGTTAAAGAACCACTACCACACACAGTGTTGGCCCGCTCCAACCCCCTTGAAAATAACTGGTATTTCCGTAGAGAAAGTGCCAGATATCTTAACGTGCAGTTCACTTCATTTGTACAGTAATGGCTGTCAAAGACCGTCGTGAAAGAATGGGAACAGGGAATTTTAAAAAGCATTTTCCTGTCACTAGAGACCGGAACTCCAGTTCTTTCCTGTTTTTTTGTTTTTTTTTTTTTAAAAACAACTAATGAGGGCGGTAATTTGCAATACTTATTTTGTCGTTTCTTCTGCCAAGTGGTTACGGGAGATGGGTGTGTCCAGGAGGCAAGGTGACATCTTAAACAGTTGGGAATCCTTGCCAGCTGAAACCTCCACCATGTATGGGTGTGGGGAGAGGAGTTCGCATTTGTTTGATGTACTCTTCTATCTTGATATTCTAAATTATTGTAAATTTGAATGTGCTGGTTGAGTTTACTTTTAGGTGAAACAAGGTGTATACTATAGGCATGTAATTAAGATTCAAAATTGTGGGGTAAATTTTTTTTTTTTATTTCTCATATGAAGGTAAGGTTTCTTCCTGATCAGTCTGATAATTGAATCAAGAGCTCAAATGGAGTGTCTTGGTGAGGCATAGAGTTTGTATCTACCCTTCGGGGTCCTTTGCCAAGGGTAGGCTTTTGTAGTTACTGCTCACATCGTTGATGTTTGGGGGGGGTTTCAGTTAGTTAAATTGACAGTCGTTGTTAACTAATTTGGGAATTGTCCTCAGGTAATTTTATAATTATAAGACCTGACGATTTAAAATTAGGACTCTGTAAAGTCAAAGAATGAACATGTATTTGATGTGGAAGTGGAATAAGTTTGCTCACATGGCTCTTGGGTTTACATATAGTTGATGGCATGCTCATTGAAGGGAGATTGATTGCATTACGAAGACTTGAGGCTGGGGTGATAAGTAAAAGATGTGAAGAAGTAGAAAATTTGGTCACTTCAGTCTAATTAAATATCCCATCGAACAGCAAGAAGATCTGTTTCTACTAGACTGAAGAAATTCACCAAGGCTCTATTAAAATATAGAAAGTTCTAGATTCGGCTAGACTGATCAAATTAGGTCTTTAGTAAAGGTAATTTTTAAGAAGTAATGTCTTCTGGCGTTTTCTCTTTGGGGCCAAGATGCCGTATAAGTGCTGTTCTATGAGAATGAAAGGTATCTTAAACTCTACTGAGATTGCTTTTGATATAGATAAAACAAATACCCTGATTTCTGAAATTGTAGAAAAATTTTTACTTATGAAGCCTTTGTTGTATCTAAGTAGCACTTGGAGTAAACAGGAATCAATGAAGGGTGGAAGTTTGTTTCATTTCAAGCCTATGGACTGATAAACTTACTCCGATATAAATTTTGGATTATTTTTATACCACCTTTCACTAGATATACTCCAAGGGTATCCATACCTACTTTTGAATGCCATTTGGGAAATGTTTAATAGGTATGTAATTTCCTTAAGGTCACACATGTAGTCTAGATTAGTAGTGTTTTTCTCAGTGTTGACAAATCACCTGCATTTCTCCAAAATGCAGATTCTAGTCTAGTAGGTCTGAGGTGGAACCTGAGAGTGTACTGATGCCTAGGAGCTTTCTCTAGAGTTGACAGGAGCAACAGGAAGAATTACATCAATATTTGTATTTGTAGAAACAAAGGAGTAAGAACTAGTCATCTCTCTAGTGAGTTATTTACTGAGACGAACACACATTTTGATGAGCTTGAGTTTTCCCAAAAGTATAATTCTTCTAGTTCTTCTACCAAGAAAATGACTCTCTCCATAGACAGAAATAAGAACCAAATTTATTTGTATTTCTTGGAAAAGGCTTACAAATTACAGTGCTAGGGAGCTTTGTGTTCTTGCTTTTAGTAGGCTTTAATCTGAATGTTGCTGATAAAGGTTATTTTAAAACCTTGAACTCTGGGTTAGTAGTAAATACAAAAAAATTGTCTTTAAGTTTCCTGAAACATTACAAGCAATATCCAGCACTTTCAGGCTATGTAACTTAGTCTTCTGTTTATTCCTTGAAGCTCATTTGTGATCTTTACTGAGATCGCAGACAGGATGGTGTGGGGCCATTAAAATTTTGACTTTACGAGCAAAATTGGATAATTTTAAAGTTTTCTTCCTGAGGCCTTCTCAGCTTTCATACAAATGAGTCTTCTCAAAATCTCTTCCCGCACAACTTGTCGAGAGAAAAATCCCTGCTGTTTCTGCACGTAGCAGTCATTCCTTCAGCTTTCACATGTGCTGCAGTGTCTTCCACACATTTGGTTTAACTAGTCCTAAACTGATGTCTTGCCACATCTGTCCGTGGGCTTGCACCTTATGGTTTCAGTTTGTGGAAGTAGATTTTCTCATCTTAAAGTTAACATGGAATGTGGTGAGGTTGCTGTAAAGGGCTTGATAATGCCCCACCTGTCTACCTTCTGTGTGGAAGTTGACCTAGTCAGGTTGGTGTTTAACATTACATTGTAGGTTCTTTGGTTAATTAATTTATATAAAATAGTTATCACTGAACTCTTTGGGCTAGCCCTTTACATAGCTTCTCACTTACTGTGCACAATAACCCTTCAAGGTAGGTATTAATATTCTGTGTCACAGGTGAAGTTGACAATGAGAGGTTGAGTAACATGTCCAAGGTCACAGCTATTGAGTGGCAGAGCTGGGATACTAGCCTGGTGATGACTCAAAGCACCATGCTTTTTTCTTCCACCATGCCATGTTGCCCTTCTTTCAAAAATGATAGACGTCCAGCAGAATGGAATGAGACTAAAAGTAAATCATCTATAGCCTCTAACAAAGTAAAAATTAACTCAGTGGATTTCCTGGGTTTTAAATCTTATTCCTAGAGAAAACAATCGACTGATTTTATACCAAATACTTGGAGGATTGGGATTTGTAAGGGAAAAAGTAGATAATTTTTATTTTATAAACTTCTGCATTTGAGCTTAATTATTGGCTCTTCAGTTTTAAGTTACTAGACTATTGGCTTTTTTTCTAACGCAACGAGTTGAGTTTGCATCAAGGTAAAGTCAAAATTGTTTATCAGGGAAAGAAACTTCTTCTTTTCTGGGTTTTTTCTCAAATGTTCTCATGCTGTCTCCTAGAGAAAAAAATGTGATGCTATCCTGTATTAAGGTATATCCTTTCCAGGGGTGTGTTCACTTAAAATGAAGGAAACCAGGCAGTGTTTATTATTCTTCTCATACCAGTAAGTGAATGGATTAATCATAGTACACTTGACTTCTGTCAGTAGGAATATTAGCTAGGAGGCTATTTCTTGTCAGTGTCTCTGGATATATGTACCAATAAGCAATGAAATGTCCAAGGGTGAAGGCCACATGAAGAACAAGGAGGCATGTTATTTTGCAAGTATTTTTATTATATTGTGGTGTGCTCTGAATTTAAAATTGAAGGTATTGAATATGTCTGACACCTTAGTGTTTAATTCTGACTCTACTAGTTAGTAGTTTTGTACTCCCGCTCACTGAAATTTAACCTGAGCCTCTCTCCCCATCTGTAAGATAGGGTATTAATGATATTACTAATACCATTAAGGGTTGTTGTGAAGATTGAATAAAAACAACATATATAATGGGTTTTAGCAAGTGCCTGAATGTGTTTTTTTTTAAAGTAAAAACAAGTAACGTTTCTCCATTTGCTAAAAACATCACAAATCTTATGCTCACTTTGGAATTTCAAACATCAAGAGAAAATAAGTAGCTGGACTTAACATTTTGTAAGTAATGTACTTCAAATATTCAGAATCCTGGATTCTCTGCAGTTGCATGACAGGTGAGGAGGAGTAAAAACTGGTACTTTTCATGTTGCTCCAACCAGGACAGCTTGGATTTTTGTCTTTTTGGTAGTTTTGCTTAGTAATTTTGTTGTTATTGTTGAGGTTTGGAAAATGTCCAAGTGAAGTATTTAGCCACTTACAGGGGAATTTTAAATGTAGTCCTTGTTCATTATTTTTGATTCAATGGAGATTTCTGGTATTAATGGTTTGTATTTACCTGAGGAGGTGAGCTTAAGTTTAGATATCTTAATTTTGAAAAAGGAAACATTTCTATTGGATCTATCCTTGCTTTAGAAGAATACCAATTCCAATTAAACTTTCTAGTGTGCTAGATTTGCTTTTTAAAAATTTGTGTAAAATTAGACTTTCAAACGTATTCTGAAATATTTTCATATCTTAAACTTGGGGGCAAGTTAGCTTAGCTTTGAAGATAAGATGTGTGCATTTTCTGCCCACCTGTGTTTGGTACTAAGGAGTGTTGAACTAAAGTTTATGGAACAGGGTGAACCTTGAATGTTTTTTTTGTTCTTAATATTTATTTATTTATTTATGGCTGGGTTGGGTCTTCGTTGCTGCATGCGGGCATTCTCTAGTTGTGGCGCACACTGGCTATTTATTGCGGTGCACGTGCTTCTCATTGTGGCAGCTGCTTGTGGAGCACGGGCTGTAGGCACACGGGCTTCAGTAGTTGCAGCACATGGGCTCAATAGTTGTGGCACACGGGCTTAGTTGCTCCGCAGCATGTGTGATCTTCCTGGACCAGTGGTCAAACCCTTGTCCCCTGCATTGGCAGGTGGATTCTTAACCACTGCACTGCCAGGGAGGTCCCACCTTGAATGTTTTTAAACTTGTTTCTGTAAGTGTTAAACTACATACTCTAAAGCCACTTAACTATTTCTTTGATCTCTTTGTAGGCTGACCAGCTGACTGAAGAGCAGATTGCAGGTGAGAAATTACTTACTAGATTATACCCATCGGATTTTATTATAAATTGATTCGCTGTTCTCAAAATAAGGTACTTGTAAAAAAAAAAATAAATAAGGTACTTGTATGACAGAATTAACTTTGATCTATGTAGTATATGGTAACAAATGAGTGTAATACAGTAATTGAACCTACTCTGGCAAGTGAGAAAGTAAACTTGACTATGAAAGATGTGTGGGGCTAACTGTAATTAAAGACATGTTTTTAGGTTATGTAGATATACTTTTGAGCCTGGTAGGGGTGGTCTTTGTTTTTCTTAGAGATTATCTTGCTGTAAAACATGAATTCTGGGCAGTTTTTAACACTTCAGCTTCATATCAGTCTCCATAGGAAAAGAGGCCAAATAATAGTTAATAGGTAACTCGAAATGTAAAATCAGAAAATGAATGTTGAATTTACCCTGGTTTAAAGTAGCTAATATTTTAACTTTAGAATTGCATATATGGTCATTCAGGGAATAACCATTTCTCTAGTGAAAAACTTAGATCCAAAAGTTAGCATTCTACTTTACAGATGTAGTCATTTGAATTTTATCTTAAAAAGCAGTGACAGCTGTTGAAATCAGTTTTAAGTTTTGTATCCTTTGATTTGCTATGGAAGTATGTGAAATTGCTACATAAAACTTGATGAGATGTTGTTAATATGCCAAACCATTAGTACTTTTTTTTTTTTCCATTAGTACTTTTGATTTTATTCTACTACTTTGAGATGGCTAGTTAACATCAAAATGTTGGGGAAACTTAATAAATGGTGTTTTGTTTTTTTGATTGCAGTGTTGAAATGCTTTTCAAACTCTATTCGTTGACTTTGATTTATAGACTTATTAACAAAAGCATCAAGCAGTTTTGACTGCCATAGTTTTCCTGGTAGGCAAGGAATTTCAAGAGCTCAAAATCACTAAAGCTTTTTTTTTTTTTTTAATGCTAGAATAAACTGAGAAACCCAGTTGGAACTGAGCTATGTAGCCCATTTAAAGTAAGCTCCACCCCTCATACACAAATTTGGTGGAGCCAGAAATCATTAGTCTCCTCAAGTACTCATCACAAAATAGTATTTGCTAGGACTGTGTAAAGTAGAAAGCTATTAGCATTAAGGACCAATTTAAGCAGGTTTTATTTTTATTTCTTACTGTGTGCATTTGACTTAAACTGGGAATTTGCTTTTTAGGGTTGGTAAACTTGCACGTATAGGGTGTGTTGAAGTAGTCAAGCACAGCTTTGGAAATAATTTCTTTCTTCATATATAAGTGTATTGATGAAATGTAGATTATTCTGGAATAGTTTTCTATATAATGTCTTGAGGAAATGACTTGGGGTATTATTTCCACTCTTAAGTTCTTACCTTTTCTAATACACCTGTCTTTGCCTTTCATTTCTCGGTTGTCCAAGTCAGGTAGTTCTGCATGGCACAGCATGTTCACTTCAGGATAGAAAATGTATTCCTCAAGGTGCCAGTCACATAGTTGATGCTCATTACTCCTCTCCCAAACACACATGCAACTAGTTTGTGTCTGTTAATATAAGAGGCTCAATCCTCTGGCTGATTGCATTTTTGTGAAGAATACTTGTAGTTCATGGAACATTGTCTTTAAGATAAATTCTGTCTTTTCATTGGTTCCTATCATACAATTAAATTTCTAGTGAGAGTGGTAGGAAAATCTATTTCAGGTTCTTTCCATACCCTGCCTTTTCCTAGGCTTTTAATAAAGCTGTTCTTGGACCCTAGGTTTAGTGAACCTTTAAGGTAGAGGAGCCAAAGCTTTTATGCTATTAAAATAAAAGTCCTGTGAAATTGGGGACCTTTTTATTTACTCTTGTATCCCAGTACCTCCCACACAGTAAGGACTGAATAAATATTTCTCTTTTTTTTTTTTTTTTTTGCCATTTACAGTTTTATTAAATTCCCTTAAACTTTGAATAAATATTTCTTTGAATAGATAAATTTTCAAAGAGGTGTGTCACACATATATGTTCTAGAACAGTACCTACCCTATTCCTAAGAATTATTCTGCCTCCTCCCAAAGTCCCCTCTCAATACCTACCTTTGAGGTGAAGGCAAAAAATATTTTTAATCTGGTAAATTGTAATTGCTGGTAACCAGTTAATATCTTAGAGTCTTAGCTCTACTTATGCTAACGAGCTTCATACATATAATGCAAGGCTGAATATACTAAGGTACTTTTTCAGTTGGCTTTATCTTCATCTGGTAATCATTACTACTTCAGATTTGAAATTCCTCTAACAAATAAGTCTAGAAAAAAGTATGCTTATTGTTTAGGTGAAGTTCTAGAGTTGTTTACGTTACCTTGGTCTTAAAGAGCAATCCAGAACAGTCTAGTGTGACATCACTAACAAGTTAGTTTTGTTGATGACTCTGCCATGATGCCATTAGTTGTTGGTATTTAATATTTAAAGGAAAAATAATTTTTTTCTTTAAAGAAATTTATGCCTAAACCATTAAACTTTTAAAGTTCAGTGTAGGGATAAAACTTATTTGATAAAAAACTAATCTTACTCAACAATAAAGGTTTGGTACACGGCCTTTAAAGGATTAATAAGTTCGGAATTTTTATAAATAAATAGAAATTGATAAACAGGCATTTGATTTTTCTTGTGATTGTTTTATGATGACCTGTTTTAATAGAATTATAAGTTTATGTAAAAAATATTTAGAAAGGTATCCTGGGGTTGCTAATGAACAAATAAAACAAGTAATAGTATGATTTCTGAAAGTTTCAACTTGGGCATAACTAGAATGGATTTGGGGAGGTTCCATCAATTATGTTGCAGATAGCTGTTCTGTGACATTCAGGACCTGTTTTCTTATCGTGAATTGAGGTTTTGACTCCTAGGTTTATATTCAACTCATTCCTGGGAAATAACTGTTTAGAATGATATGCTTCTATACATTAAGATTAAACTGTTCTGAAGCACAGGTGGAGAGCTATAAAAGCAGGTGAAATAAAATTGTACTTTTCAGTTTATTATTTTAAGTTTTTGCAGGTGTTTGTGCCTCTTTAGTGTAAAAATACAAATAGAGATTTGGAATAAACCTTGACCTTCAAAGTATTTTTATTCGTTCCTTTTTGTATGCATGAAGTAAACACTAGTTACAGCATAGAAATGGTTTTATTTTCTGCTTTTCACTTATTCCAGCAAATATTTTAAGAGTTATTAGATGTTTAAACTTCTTGAAATTTAGAACACACATACATAAACTTATAGCATGCATCTTTCAGAATTTGTCCTTTAAGTTAAATCACGTAGTAAAATGATTATGGCTAGTTATACTGGGAATTTTTGTACATGATGGTGGTGTTACACGATAACTGTATTATAGTAGACAATGTAATGTAAATAAATACAAATCTCTAAGTACTTTAATTTTCTTGGAGCCTAAGTTATTAGGTGATAGATGCTACTGTGTTCCGAACCTAATAGTTTATATATTTCTAGACAGTATTTGTACATCCTGTTTTTTTAAAAAACCTGAGTGTAAAATGGAAATGTTTTCATCAAATTCTGCTATTTGTAGGACTCTGATTTATTTTTGTCATTGGGTTGGTCTAGGTTAGTACTGCATATTTTCTTAAGATCAGTCAGTAGTTTGGTACTAAGCTTCTGATATCAGGTGAGTTCCTCTGAAGACAAGTAATATTTAAATGAAGTGGAATGTTTAGCACTCAGTAGTAGTAAGTGGCACTTACTACTTACTGAGTGTAGCAAACTGTAACTAGTCAGTGATACCTGGTCTAAAGCTAAGCAATTAAAACAATCAAAGCAGAAGAAAATAATGCGATAATCCCAAAAGGTAATAGGACTCAGGTAGTTGTGTGGGTAATTTTAAATAAAGAATCCATTTGGAGGCTATTGTGATAGTCCAGATAAAAGATGATAGGGTCATTAGCCAAAATGTTGGATGTAGAGATGAGCAAAGAATCAGGCAGTATTTAAATAGCAGAATTCAGCAGGCCTTGACAGGTTTCAGGGAAAAAGAATTAAGGTAAGGTGGCTTTTGTTTGCATTCCTAGGGTTGCTGAGGAGTACAGAATTGATTTTCATTAAGTCTTCTTGAGGTCAGCCAGGGAAGATGTCCTGTAGGAGTGAGAAATAAAAATATTATGTTGAGAGTGATGAGTGGACTAAAGATGTGAAGTCTTCATTATTAGTGGGCACAGATGAGATGGCCGAGGAGAGAAAAAAGGATAAGAAAATTGGTCACATCTATATGTAAGAGACAAATAGGAGCAAGACCCTTTGGCAGTAGGAGGTAGAAGGTAAATTACTGTTGTGAAAGCCATGAGAAGTTTGAGAGTTTTCCAGTGTAGCTGTGGATGCTGCAGGAAAATGAGACCATCTTTTTCTCGACATTTATTAAGTACTTATTTGCCAGGCATAGTTCTAAGTGCTTTACCTATCCTAATTCTTAAATTTAGGAAGTAGGTACAATTATCCCCACTTAACACACATGAGAAAGCTGAGGCAGAAAATTTGCCCAAGGTTATTTATATTACTAGTAAGTAGCAGAGCTGGAATTTTTTAGCCCAGGCAGTTGAGTTCCAAAGTCCGCTTTTAGCTTCTGTGCTGTATGCTTTTGTGTTTGCTTGCTGACTGGGCCTAATATCTTTGCTAGCTTTGTTAACTAGCTCACTTATATGCCCTTGCACTACCAAATTAAATCTCTGCTTTAGTTTCTCTATATTCAGGTATTCTGGACTGTTGCTCCAGTAGCTTTCCATGTAATCTAGTGGTGAATTGAAAGCAACATAATTTCACAAGAAGATCGAAAAGATTTTAGGCAATAATATATCTCACTCTATTATAAGCTTGGGATTTTATATTCTGAAGAAAGGTCTAAATTTTGTTTTCAGTGATACAGTACTTAGTTAAAACTGGCCATTCATATCTTGATCATCCCATTGTTAACATCATTGTAGATTATTTGGTCCCTTCTATCTTCCAGAAAAGGAAGCTGGCCTATTGCAGGTTGTTCTGAAATTAAAATTTTTTTCTTTTTAATTTAGTAGGTGATTAAATAGACTTAATTTAAACTTTGGGGATTACTGTAAGTAGTACAGTTGCTATATAGAAGTATGTATTTAGTAACAGTAGTTTTCCTTTTCTATTCTGAGTATAGGTTAGATCTGTAATTTTGAGTTGTGTTCCACAGAGCAGCTTCAACAGAAAATAGAGAAGCCAGTCATCTGGGGCTTTGAGTGTTTTCCTCTTTCAACAATAATTTGACTCTTATCTGGACTAGATTTTGAAGTTCCCTGTAAGATTTTAGATGAAAAAACTCTCAGATCAATACATGAGCATATGATTAGCTAAAAATGTTTGAAATACCACAAGGTTTCCCCACCTAATCCTTCAGGAATCAAAATCCCATTTCAGGTCCTATCTCTCTATATATGTTTGCTTTGACGGTTGATGAATACATTTCATTTAGGAGGTTACTTTTTTATTGTTAACCTGTACATTTGGATTGTGGTCTCTCTTTCAAACAGAATTCAAAGAAGCTTTTTCACTATTTGACAAGGATGGTGATGGAACTATAACAACAAAGGAATTGGGAACTGTAATGAGGTCTCTTGGGCAGAATCCCACAGAAGCAGAGTTACAGGACATGATTAATGAGGTGGATGCTGATGGTAAGTCTTTTTAGTTTCAGGGTTTGGGAAGGGGGAGTTGAAGAAGTGGCATTTAAGTTCTGTTGTAATGTTTCAACTAAACAAACCATTTCAGGTAATGGCACAATTGACTTCCCGGAATTTCTGACAATGATGGCAAGAAAAATGAAAGACACAGACAGTGAAGAAGAAATTAGAGAAGCATTCCGTGTGTTTGATAAGGTAAGTATCCAAAGACTGGATTTGTTCAATTTTAATTTGAGGATAAAAAGATACCAGGACCTCTTAATCTGTGAAGACTTGTTTTTCTGATGATTTACCAACATATTTTAATATCAAGCAAAAGCTTTTTAAGAATTCAGTGTAGATGGAGGTTTCCAAATAACATATATATTGCGTTAGTTTTGTAGCGAAAGAGGCATCACTTGACTTTGGAACCAAGAAATTGTGATTTCAATATAGAATATCCTGCTTGACTCTCAGTGCCATTTAATATATAGGTCAGCTATTTGTAAACTCTCTTTAGTTTGTACAGATTACTAAAGTATATTTTGCTCCCTAATGTGAAGTTTAATAAACTTCTATTCCAACTCGTTACGTCTATAATTTTGCTTAGACATTTTACTACATTTTTTTGTAGGATGGTAATGGCTATATTAGTGCAGCAGAGCTCCGCCATGTGATGACAAACCTTGGAGAGAAGTTAACAGATGAAGAGGTTGATGAAATGATCAGGGAAGCAGATATCGATGGTGATGGGCAAGTAAACTATGAAGGTAAGTCTTTCATTGTCACTGCCGTATTCTGTGTTTTGACTTTAAGGTAGAGGTTCTTGTTAGGTATCTGATAGGTCAAAATTAGTGACATTCCCCCCACCACCAGAATTGGAGATGCTAAAACAGTTACTGATATTTACCAACCTTTTGCTATCAGAGTGTTGTGCACAGATTAGGCAACATCATTGTCACCTGAGAGCTTTTTTATTATCAGATCCTGTCGCTTTACTTAGAATCTACATTTTAATAAGATTCCTGGGTGATTTCATAATGCACATTAAAGTTTGAGAAGCACTACACTCCAAATTATGATAAAACAATTTTTGTTAACAATTGTGGAACAGTGTGAAAAGCTTCTTCAAACTTATTTCAAGATCCTCAAAGTTAAGGTGACTTTCTTTCATTGGATTTTCCTTCCCTCTAATTAGCTTTAAGTCTAAAATTATACATGCTTCAGTTCAGAAGTATCATATGTGATATTGAACTAAGAGCAAGAATGCTTTTTATTTGTAATAGCTTATCTAAAGCATTAATTTGGTTTATTCATTAATAATCATAAATAATTTTGGTTTATGAAGGTCCAGCCTTGGCAGTAAACTAGCTTTCTTCTGTACTTCATGATAATTTTGAGGAAAGAAAGGGGAATGGAGACTGCTCAGTGATTGAGTAAATGTGATTGGTTTTGTCAGACTTTTGCCATTGACTCAACATTTTTGTGTACTTCTGACTCAACATTTTTTGTGTACTTCTTTTTCAGAGTTTGTACAAATGATGACAGCAAAGTGAAGACATTGTACAGAATGTGTTAAATTTCTTGTACAAAATTGTTTATTTGCCTTTTCTTTGTTTGTAACTTATCTGTAAAAGGTTTCCCCCCTATTGTCAAAAAAAATATGCATGTATAGTAATTAGGACTTCATTCCTCCATGTTTTCTTCCCTTATCTTACTGTCATTGTCCTGAAACCTTATTTTAGAAAAATTGATCAAGTAACATGTTGCATGTGGCTTACTCTGGATATATCTAATAAGCCCTTCTGCACATCTAAACTTAGATGGAGTTGGTCAAATGAGGGAACATCTGGGTTATGCCTTTTTTTTTTTTAAGTAGTTTTCTTTAGGAACTGTCAGCATGTTGTTGTTGAAGTGTGGAGTTGTAACTCTGCGTGGACTATGGACAGTCAACAATATGTACTTAAAAGTTGCACTATTGCAAAACGGGTGTTTTATCCAGGTACTCGTACACTATTTTTTTGTACTGCTGGTCCTGTACCAGAAACATTTTCTTTTATTGTTACTTGCTTTTTAAACTTTGTTTTAGCCACTTAAAGAAAATCTGCTTATGGCACAATTTGCCTCAAATCCATTCCAAGTTGTATATTTGTTTTCCAATAAAAAAATTACAATTTACCCAACTGTTGCTCTGAATCTGAGTCATTTACTTAACTTGAGGTTAAATAATTTTGAGAATCAAGTGGGGAGGTGGTTTCTACTTGGTATAATTTAAGTTTAGATAAGTAATTTTTTTGACTACTTAAGACTGTTTGGTTTTTAAATTATACTTCCTTCAAAAGGTTTAAGTGAAAGATTAAGAAACGTTTTGTAAGTGTACCTAGCATAGGGACTGGCATAAGGTAGGTGTTCAGTGTTGCTGCCTACCTTTTTAATATATTTTTCAACTTTGGCATTTGTTTATCCATATAGACTTCAGCCATGCAGTGATTTTTTTAAATGTTTGTGTTTAAAAACACAAAAAATCCAAATGGGGGTGGGTCATTATGTTTTGCCTCTATTTTTTAATGTTTTACTCAGTGCTTTTTAATTCTGCTACCAGAAAACAAAGGAGAATTTTCAGTTGTGCCTGCCTGTCTGCAACATACTTTTACAAATAAGGTATCTTTAGTAGTGGGTTGACAGTAACTAAACCTTGTTTTAGTATTTGCTTGCTTCTAAACTATTGCTTACTCTGTAAACTACTCAGGGTTTCTGTTTTTCTAACTACCTTTTAAATACTTAAGGAAAGATTGCATAGCAAAGCAGAGCCAAGATTAAAACATTTAAGTATAATTGTTACTTGATTATTACAGCCACAAGGTTTTTAATTTCCCAGGGGCGCAATTTGTTTACTGTGCATCTTTGACTATTTTAATATCACTGTTACTAGTTCTACAGGAAAATGGAAGACTGGATGGTCAGTGAAGGAAAAGAGTTAAGTATGTTTTAGGTAGGATGAGGGAAGTTAACAGGAATTGATAGGCAGGCAGTACTAATTAGGAAGAGCTTCATTAGATAAGAGTTTAGTCAAAGGTGGGAGAAGATTCATGTGTCGAGCTGTTGAGGCACAGTGATCTCCAGAATATTAAACATGGGCTTTGGAGTTTCATTGCAACAGTATTCAGATCATTGCTCTGTATAACTTTGAAGAGGTCAGTATTACCTGAGCCTCGGTTATCTTACCTGTAAAATGGGTGTGATTTACCCAGCTGGTTTCTAACTTTGTTTTTATAATAATGTTAGGTAAAGCACTTAGCATAGTTCCTGGTATTTGCATTAAGTGTTCAATCTATGCTGTTAAATCAGTTATGATCCTTGTAAAATGAGGGAATTGGGCAAAGTTAATATTGGTGCTTTTGCAGTTCCAATAGTTTGAAGTAAAGTTGTTGATAACAAGGTGGAAGGGGAAAACACATCTTTGGGGTACTTTGTGTATCATGTTACTGATTTTATATTCTTGTAATCTTCATGAAAATCACACAGTAAGCATTACATAATCTTAAATCAGGACTATAATTACCTTATCTTCAAATCTTACCCGTGTTACCTGTTTTATATTAGCATCATGGTAATTGATGATTCTTTTTCCAAATACTGTCTGTAGTATGTTTGCTTTCAGATGATTCTAACCTAAACATCACTGTTGCAGTTAAAAGTGATCCTGGAATATGTAGAATATGAAGTATTTTACCTAGAATTTTTATTAAAAATCTGATGCGTGGCAGAGGCACTGTTGATCTCTACGTAGTCTCGTATTTGCAAAGAGAAATGGTTCCCCCCTTTAAAACTGCTGTAATGATAACCTGAAAATAAATCTTAAATTTTTCTCAGTGATATTATGCAAGACAGTGTTTTCTTAAGGGGACATTTTGTTTATTCTGCATACTTAGTCTGCTTTATTGGTGAAGTCCTTGAAATCATTTACCCATGCTGTTTCTATTTTTGCGATACCCAAAACTATTTTCTCATCTAGGTGTTTCCTTATATTTCACACCGTGCATGGGTTTCTGGACTTCTCTGTACCTTTCATCATATTCAGTCTCTAGGGTACCAGTCCCTAGTCTGCTGAGCCAGTTTTACAGGCTGAGCCAAAATAAGAAAATGAAATGAGGTACAGTGATGGACTGGCTTAATCAGTTCTGTGAAAGTTCTGTTTTTTACTTGTCTCTTGGTCTTTTTCAGTTTTTGATTTCAAACCTGGTGCCTGGCTCCTCCCCTCCCCGTTTTTCCTGCTATTTTTAAGGCTGTGTTGAATTCAGAATCCCAGTATTTCAAGAGAAATTTAATGGCGTCCTCCTGTCTCTTGCTACTCAGAAAGTCACCTGCAGAATCACCTGTGAGAGCTTGTTAGCGATGCGGAGGGTTAGGCCCTGCCCTAGAATCTCAATCAGAATCTTTATTTTAACATTATTTCCTGGTATCTGTATGCACATTAGTTTTTGAAAACCACTACTGTAGTCCATCCTCTGGTTTTATTTATAAAAGGAAAACTTAACAAATATTTAATTCTTCCTGTGTTCAAAGGGCTGAGAATTAAGACAAAAACCTGTGTTCTGGATATGTTTAAAATTAGGGGGGAGACATGATTTGTCACAGTGCAGTAAAGAGAGGAACAGGGTCCTTAGGGGTACGAGGGATTAGGCCTAGGAGGACTTCTCAGAGGAGCTGACCCTTGAGGTTTGCCAGGCCACTGAAGAAGAGAATAGTATTTCAAGCAGAAGGGCTAGCATATGGGGAGACAATAGAAGTGTGAAGATGGCATGTTTGGGATTTGCAAGTATACATCAGATCATGAGGTTCTAATGAGGTGAGACTGGATTGTAAATTTGTAAATTTTGCTTTTGTCCTAAAGGCAGTGATTATATGTTTTGAATGCATTGTGCCAGATGTGGTTCCAGACATTTCACTCAAGTTAATCACCCTATGTAGGTACCAATATATTATCACCTCCTTATAGACAAAGAATCACAATAAATCAGCAAATGCAGCCAGGGAGAGGAATAATCAATGCAATGATGACAAATAGAGGTCAAGTTTGCTAAAAGCCTGAAAAATCCCCATTGGATTTGGCAACTAGATAACTGGCTAGCTTAGTTACTAAATGCAATTTTAACTGAAAGGTGCCTGCACATGTCAGATTAAGATGGTTTTAGGAAAGTATTGAATCCACATTACTCTTGAAAGTTTGTGAACGGAAGCAGAAACTTCGTGGTGTAGTGGACAGTGGGGCACTGGAGTCAGATCTGGATTTGAACTCTGGCTCTGCCACTTCTGTGTGATGCAGAGTAAGCTATGCTAAACTGTCCAAGGAAGCGTGTTTCCTTGTTCATAAATGGGATTAACACCTACTTCACAGGGTCGTTTTGAGGATTAAATATGTGTGAAATATCTGGAACACAGCAGATACTCCATAAAATGGAATTGTTACGCTTAAGGGGACGTTTGTTTTTAAAGATGGTAATGTTTATAGGTTGAGAAGCTACAGCCAGGAGAGGTTGAAAATGAAGAGGGTCTATACGGATGGTAAAAGGTAATCCGTGGTTTTACAGCCTGTTGTGTCTAGTACTCACTCCACTTCTCAAAAGTGACACCCCCAGAATTTCCATCTGGAGGAGTTTAGAAACAATCTTAGGAAGTGGGTGCTATCCAAGGGGGGAAAGTGGCGGAGGGGTGGAGGTGGTTGTGGGATGAATTGGGAGATTGGGATTGACATGTATACACTAATACGTATAAAATAAGTAATAAGAACCTGCTGTATAAAAAAATAAAAAAATTCAAAAAATAAAGTGGGTGCTGAGGTTGATTTTTGCCTTAAATCTATGCGTATCAAGCATGAGGTGATTTGGGAAAGGGCTGATGGAGATCCTGGGGCGCTTTAGCCTTTGCAGGCCTCCCTTGGCGCAGAAACTTGTTGCCGAGGGCTCTCTGGTGACTCCCGCGCTCTTTAGGTTTCCTTACCACGCATGTGCCTGACGGTCTCGACCCATTTCCTCTGAGTGAGGCTTGCTGCGGGCCCTTCAAGCGTGTGCTCGCCTCCCTTCCCCCGCATCCGGAGACGAACCTGACGGGTGCCCTGCGCACGCTCAGGAACCGGCAGACTGAGGCGCCTCCTGGCAACCGGACGCCAGCCTCGGCCTAGGGAGCGAGGCGGCAGCAATGGACCAGCCAATCATGGCCATCGCCTCTGCCGCAGTAAGGGAAGAAGGGAGGCGGGGCGGCCTCGGTACCGCCTTCCTTCCCTGCCCTCCCACCTCCACAACAAAGTTCCCCTCACCGAGCTCCGCCCCAAGTCCCACCTCTCTCTAATCCCGGGCTCTGGCGCCCCTCCGCTTCTTCACGTCGGCGCCTGCGGTCCTTTCTTCCCGATCGGTATTTGAGTGCCACTTCGTTTGCTCTCCTCTTCCCTCGCTTTCCCTTATCCTTCACATTCGCCCTTTGTTTTCTGTGTTGTTCCCCCCACCCCCTTACCTGCTGCTAATTGCACTGGACAACTATTTTAATAGGGTAATTAGATTTCTTTCATTTTCCCCTCTGCCGAGAGAATGCGTTTGTCCTTCCTTAGTCTATTGGACACGTTTTTGCCCTGCTTCCTACTTTAGTATTTATAAAATATTTGAAAGTATCTTTGTTTAGTTTTTAAATAAATTTGGGCAAGGGATGTCTAGCCCGTCTTGTGTAAAGTGATTCACCCCGAAGTGAATTGGAAGTGGGAGAATAGGTGAAGTTGAGATCACCTGTCTTGGGCAAAACAAAACAGCAGCTGTCAATTACCTTCCTTTAGATGTATCATGTTTACTTCTCCCTTCCCACCTCATTTCCTTGGTCCTAGGTAGAGGTGGAGACCTGTCTCGACCTGCCTGAAAAAGTTTGATTTCTGTGACTATATATGTGCAACAGAGAAGATTCAACATAAATCTAATAAAGGGAATGTATAGGAAGAAATTCAGACTTAGCAGTGCGTATGAAACAATGCTTTTTTAGGGAAATGCCTATATTTCATAGTAAAACTAAAGCCCAAGGGTACTTGTAAGTGGCTATAAGTTGCTAGACAGGAATAATTAATTATATCTGTTGACTGATTAGATTATTATTTTTAATGCCTTGTTGCTTGAGATAATCTATATTTCATAGTAATAACAAAAGTATTCTAAATGAAAGTAGAACTCAATATTTTAATGATTTTTACCTACTGGAAATAGCACAAAAGGAAAAAACTAAACAACCGTGTTCTGTTGACAGTGAAGCTGAAACAAATATGGGATAATGAGTGGGTGTAACTATGGAAGACAAGAGCGTCCTTGGAAACTGAAGAATATCAAAATAATCTGCTTCTTAACTTGACAGATGAGATGTTAAAAATAAAAGCTGCCACTTACTGAGCCCTGGTTGTGGGTACAGGTTTTACAATGCCTTATTTTCATGCCAGGCCTGGTGCCTTTTTTTGTATTCCTAAGAGGAAGCTGAGGTTCATGAGGGTTAACTTGCCTAGTGCTCCTAGCCAGTGGCCGAGCTGGAGTTCAAGCCCAAGTCATAGCATATGTAAATCCAGGAAATGGCAGTGTTCAACATTTGCCATATCGCCAGGAATTTGTATCCCAATATCCCGTTAATTTGATGACTATACATTTTTACCTTGAGCTCCCTAAGCCATAAATCTTAATAACAATTATACTAACACAATTTTGGGTTCATACAACTCTTTTCTTCCTAAGAGCACCAAATTTTTTCACCTCTAATTATTCTCATGACATCTCTGTGAGATGGGGATGTTTATTACTCTAATTTACCCAAAGGGAATTTAGATGTTTAAAAAGCACTTAAGATCATAAAATAGTAATTTAAGGAAATATTACAGGCAAAATTTATCATTATGTAGCTTTTATTTTAATTCAGGCTGACCAGTTTGGTACTGGTATCCATTTCTTCAAGTACATGTTTTATAAGTGATATTTAACTTCCAGGGATCACTTCTAAAATGAATAAGCACATTTTATGTTTATTAATAGAAACCAAGCCGGAAGTCATCTTTTGAAAGAGAAGGATGGTGGAGAATAGCATTAACAGTATGTATATTTTCTTCCTTTCCTATTCAAAGTATTCTCATTTTTATTAGTATTATAATCTAACCTGATTAAGTCACTAATACTTAATTTTAAGAAAACAATGGTTGTTCAAATCTACATGGGCCTTAAAAAAAACTACATGGGCCTTATTTCATATTTATAATTTTAGTATCAGCATATGACTGAGAAACTAACTTTAAATTTTGAACGCAGTAAAAGCTTGGAAGTAAAACAACTCTAGGAATCTAGGTGTTTTACAGGATATCTTGATAAAGTCAACCTAGTTTATGACCTTGGTGAGATTACACAAGGAAGAAAAAGCATGCATTCTGGAAATGTGTTTGATTTTGGTCGTTATCTTACTTAGATAAAAAGTAAGAGTCTATGATAACTTTTGTTAACATGATCAATGTATGAAAACAAGACGGTAATATACAAAAGAAAGATGACTGGAAGATCTGCCTCTCAAGATACATTGTTTCTATATGGCAGAAATATTTTCTGTTCACACCTTTCTATAACAGAGGGGCCTCAGGAGCTAAAGCCTCCTTGGAATTGAACTAATTTTAATGGTAGAACTGAGCTGAGTGCTCAGTGGGAAGATGGCCACAAAAGCAGCAGCAACCAAACTGTCAGGTCTGGCCATTCAGCCATACTGTGGTAGTGATTTGAAAGTACCAAACCTCTTATGGGACTAATTAGGCCATGTGTTCTGCCAATTCATCCTCAGTCTCGTGTTATTATCCTTTAGCTTCCCACTTGAGGGCTAGAAAGAAACACGTGGTATCTACTAAGCAGAAGTAGGATAACTTCTGTTTAGTCACGAAGCTTATCCTGAGGGGTCTCATGAGAGGCCTGACATTTACAGTCAAATTGAATCTCAAGTTTAAGTATCTCTGAAGCTGCTTTTTAAAAAGTTAAAACTTCAGCTATGGCCGTAACCCATTTGCTATAATTTAGCAATTGTCTCAGAAAGGAAATCATCGTGATTGTCTTGAAATATTGTTCTGGCGGGACTGTTGACTCTATTTGATAGAATCTTATTAAACTGTAAAACAAAGAGAAATGCTACTTAGGAGTGACCTTTGCAAGAATGATGCTTTAAGAGATGTTAACCAGTTTACACACTGACTTTAAAAATGATGTCAATTCTCCACAGAACACTCCTAATCCTGGCACTTACCACTTGAAAACTTTTATTGAAGAATCTCTATTAAATCCAGTGATCGCAACATACAGTTTTAAAAATGAAGGAAGGAAAAAACCACCTCTTCTGCAAAGAAACGATCTGGTACTAAATGACCTTCCCCAGTACATGCCTCCTGACTTCTTGGACTTGTTAAAGAAACAAGTGGCCACCTACTCGTTTAAAGACAAACCACGGTCAAACCCCAGCACGCTGGTTTACAGAGATCAGGTAAAGCACTACTAGCAGCTGGCTTTGTATGGGAAAGCTACCAAGAGGCCCTGAGGAAAATATTCTCTATACTTAGAGTGTATCTTCCCCAGGAGAAACTGAAAACCTGTAGAATGCCTTATTTCATCCAGAAATCAAACAAAGGGCTGTCTCATTTGCAAATATATCCAGCAAGGTGTATCCCCGTGAGACCTCCTCAACCTAAAGTGAGCGCATGGGGAAATTTTTTTTCCCTCGCTGGGAACTGTTGGCAGGATTCCCCTGACTTGGGGTCTTATCTGTGATGGGCCCATGCTTCTGGTCTCTTCAAGCAGTTGATATGGTGTGCCCTCTTCTTTTAAAGAGAAAACTTTGCCTTTCAGTCAGTAGTCCTCTTATTAGAGCGTGAGTATAACTATACACCATAGGGAAGCTTTTGCAAGAATTTCTTGTAGAAATGAGCACCCTGGTACCAGGAGGGTCAGGATGTACTCCCAGCTCACCAGTTCATGCATCACATTGAGAATACAGAGAACTGCTTGCTTATAGCCCTGGGCTAGACTCTTCTGAGGGAAGATGTTCCTGACTTGGAAATATTTAAATAACAACACAAGAGCCCATAGATCAAGTACTGAGATAAATAGTGTAAGAGGAAATGCCAGGGGCTGGGATTGAAAATCTGGAAGGCTCCCTGGTTTGAGTAGGACTCAAGCTGGACCTTGGATAACATATGACATTCGTGTGACTCTTAACGGTTTGCTGTGAGCTTCCACATATATTCTCCTAGTAGTTCGTCACAGGCATTCTGAGATAGGCAAAACAGATGTTAATCCCCATTTTGCAGATGAGAAAACTGAGGTGAATAGAGACGAAGTAACTGGTTCTGAGGCACATAGCTAATAAAGTGCGGAGGCAGTACTTTTAATGGAGAGCTTCTGAGCCCCAATTTGGTGCTTTTCCCAGTCTACCTTGCTCCTCTGGCGTTGAATGAGGGGCAGGGTTTCAGGGGGTGGAATCCAAGGGAGGCGTTTCACGGGAGGGGCAGAGCACTGTCTGGGGCCTGCCCAAGGGCCAGAGTTGGGACTTGGACTTTGTTATTTGGGACTTTGGGCCTTAATGTCTCCCATTTATAAAGGAGCTAATAATAGTATCAGTCTTCACCACCTTATCAGAATAATATGGTGATAACCTGAGAAGATGCATTGCCACAGGAGGTTGAATTAAATGGAAGGAGTGTGGTTAGTAGGGTGGACAAGGAATCTTCAGCAGGATGAACACCTGTTGTATCCAACCGTGAACCCTTCCTGCAGCTTTGCAAATTATAGCTTTGAAACAGGACAGGATGATAAACGTTCATGGGATAAATCTTATCCCGTTCAGTTCAGTGGCTGAATACAAACACTAAATTAGACTTTTATGACTTGGTGTCAGGTAACCAGGCAACGTGTGAAATTGTTCTGGCCACCTCCAATACAAAATCATTCTTCGTTAGCCTCCCTCGCCATTTACTTCTCTTCTGCTTCCTCTCTTCTGGCTTTTAGAGGTTTCTAAGGGTAGGCCCAGGCCCACTGGTGAAAGGAGAAAACATAGATGGTTGGTATTAGGCAAAATTTAAAGCTTTAAAAGACCAAAAGAGTGTGGCTTACCCAGGGGGATGGATAAAAACCTTCTGAAAACATACTTTTCCTGTTTCTTTCCTTTCTTTCTCCTCTCTCTCCCTACCTCCCACAAAGGCTTGAGCTCCAGAAACTGGAAGAATTAAATGTTTTCCTAATTTTCTGTTTCAAAGGCATATAATAATATATTCACGAGAGGAGAGCTATTCAGATGTAACCCTGTTTAGTGACCAATAAAATTCATAATTCTGGTAAAGCAACTATACTCCAATAAAAATTAATTAAAAAAGTAAAAGAAATCCCTGCCTACTCTAAGGCTGTACACATATTCTCCTATGCTTTCTTCTAGAAACTTTATAGTTCTATCTTTTGCATCTAGGCATATGATCCTGCTTGCATTAAAGTGTATGAAGTGAAGGAGGAGAAAAAAATTCATAATTCTGTTTTTTTAATAGAACTCAGTAAAATAATAATTGGAATTCGAGGTAGATACAGTATACATTATTGTTATTTATTAAGATAGAATAGCATTCTCAAGCATCATAATTTTTAATAGAATATTCACATTATACCTTGTTAGTGCTGTCCTTCATTTGTAAGAAAGTTTTTCCTATTTTAAACACCTTTATTCTGAAGCATGTAACTCAAGAGGAGAATCTGTATCAAAGAATCATATGTGCATAGATATATTTATATTCACATTTGAATGTGCATGTGTGTATACTCATCTATATCTGGCTCTTTCCAAAGAGTATTTGATATAGACCTACAACTTTTATAGTCATTTTTTTCTTATTAGAGAAATAATGTTTTTATTTTAGAATATATGTACAGAAGTGGGACTTTTCTCTCCATTATATAATTTTATGACCTGCTTTTTCCCAGTGTTGCAGTCATCCCAGTAACCCCTGTGTTACTCCACCTTATTTCTGGATGATTTTAGCTCCCTTTGCACCCTGTCACTCTTTTCCACTACTCCTGTCATAATTTCAGTACACACGTAGATGATGATTTTCCAACGATCTGGCTTCTCAGCTCCTTGAACTCTCCTGCACTTCAGCCCTCACTCCTTAAATTTTTTTTAACACCAATCATTTCTACCCTCCTTAATTTCAGTTGCATGCATCCCACTCTGATCACTGTCCCCTGATCTTCCGCCTTGCCCACTCTGGTATCCCAACCTCAACAATTTTTCTGTTCCCACCCAGTCTACAATCCATTGATCTCACTGTTGCCCAAAAAATGAGTTTGCCTCCTGGTGGGTGTCGAACCAAAAGATACAACTAAGCCAAAGAGAGGGAGGAGGAAGGATTTATTACTTGCAGCGAGTTAGGAGAAAACAGGTATCTTTCCCAAAGCAGTGTCTCCCTAACAGCAAAATTGGGGAAGTCTGAAGCTAAAGGTACATGCATATTCATGAGGGGGCTTGAGCAGAGGAGAATTCAGTGTAGGATCAGGGCAAAGGTCGACAGAGTCCAAGCTTCATCCTTCTATCCTCCACCTGGGTGGAGGCCTTAGTTCCTGCAGAACTCAAAGACGCGTATCCAATTGTTACGTATACCCCTTGAGGAGGAACTGGGACTCTGTTTTATTGCTGACCTATTGTTCCTTGACTGTTTTTCCTTGTTCCTTCATTTCCTCACTTCCCTTAAGATCATTAATCACCGAGGCCAGGCTTAGATCACAAAATGGCTTAGGCCAAAAATGGCTTCTCTTATGTCAGGAAAGCCATGCCTCGTTCTCTTTCTCTGGGGACTCTCTACCCTATCTGCTTATACTACCACCTTTCATTGCCTCTCAACTTTCAGTGCTTTCCTTCCTTTCAAAGCTTAAGTTAATGATTAGAGTTATTCCCTGCACACGCCCTCAATTCCCTGGCCCCTGATGGCTCATCTTACTTGTTTGGCAAAGCCACAACCCTGGTCAAATCTCTCTTCGAACTTTGAACCTGCATCTGTGTAACCAAATGACTAGTCTCATTTTAAATTCTTCACCTCCTGTGGGCCCAGAATGGACTTCCCTAGTCTGTTTACTCTCCCATTCTCCAGGGTAGCTTTCTCTCACATCTCCCCTCTTTCCAAACCCCTGACACCTCCTCCTCAATCCTCATTCTTGTTTTCCTCTTCTCAGCCTTTTGGCCGGTTCAGCCCCTCTTCCCTGCCCTCTTCCTGTTGGAACGCCAGGCACACAACACCTCTTCCCCATCTACACTCACTCCTCGCTGATCTGATTCAGTCTCAAGGCTTTGAACACCAGTTATTTGTTTATAATTTCCGAACGTGTATCTCCCGCCCAGCCTTCTCTGTTGAACTCCAGACTTGTATATCCAACTGCCTTTTTGACTTCTCCATTTTATGTCAAAATTTAGGGTTTCTCACCCTTGGCACTACTGACTCTTGGGTCAGGATAATTCTCCGTGGTAGGAGGCGGTTCTGTGCTTTGTAGGATGTTTAGCAGCATTTCAGGATAATTAGATGCCAATTAGCAGTCCCCCCCTCCCCATTGTAACAACTGAAACTGTCTCCAGACATTGTCCAAGTGTCCCCTGAGGAAGGGGGGAACCAAAAACCAAAAAAACGCCCCTGATTGAGAACCTCCGGGTTCAGGCTTTGTGACAGTCGGTGTGATCTCTGAGTGGCTGTTTTCAGGGCCAACAGGTTGATGGTGGATAGGCTTCATTTGTGACCTCATCTCTTGTGTCACCCCTCACTCTCATCCTGCCCCACTGGCCTCATCCTGGCTGCTTCTTGAATTTGCTACTCTCACTCTTACCTCAGGGTCTTTGCACTGGATGTTCCTTCATATGCTCTTATCCCAGACATCTGCATGGCTTATCCCCTCTCCTTCAAGTCTTTGTTCAAGTGTCACCTTCTCAATGAGCCTCATTTAAATTGGCCACCTGACACTCCTGACCTTCCTACCCTGCTCTTTCATGGTTTCCATAGCACCTAGAGCCCTCAGTATACTATATAATTTATTTGCACTTTGCATTTATTATTTGTTGTCTGCCTCCTTCCGTGAGAGTGAAGCTTCATGAGGCCATGAATACTTACCCGCTTTGTTCACTGCTACATCTTTGCCTCTAGAACAGTGTCTGATGGTTAATATTTGTTGAATGCATGAATGAATTAATGATTGCTTACATTTCTGAAATCTGACTCGGCCTTACTCATTTTGGTTCCTTGGATGTGTGACTATCTTTGACTGTGTGTTGCTCGTTCCCACCGAAAGGTTGTTTTCATGAATTCCCTAAGATGAAAGCCTTTTTCCTTCAGAGAAATTTGCTTTTGGTTCTGCTAATACTTAGGGGAGCTACCAGTTTGGTGCCACTTGAAATACACTGCTTATGTATTCTTGGATCACTCTAGTGATGGGCATTTGGACTGAATCCATGAAAGGAACCAGGCCACGGTTAGAGTCTCTCAAGGATGTGTTTCTTCCCCCTCTCCCAATTCTCCTTAGCACCAAGACAACTCTTTTTGCAGTCCCTAGCATTGGGGTGAGGTGGTAGGTTTGCTTTCAGGAAGTCCCCTTTTACGGCCTCCAACTCCTGTTGGTAAGACTTCCATTAAATCAAGGACATTGATGGTCCAGGCTGTGGCCTCTGGATCCTTCTAGGGCTCTGAAGTTCACTCAAACCCAGCTCTGTTCCTCTGCTGAGTTTAGTCTGGACCAGCATACATCCTCTGAGCAAAACTGGGCCATTTGCCTGTCTGGTTTCTTGCTGTCTCTTGGTTTGGGGGGTTTATATTCCTTAATGTCATCAATTTCATATCTTTTTAAAAGCTCTTGTCTATTTTTAGTATTTCAACTCTCATTTCTAGTAGTTGTCTGCAGTGGGAAGTTTCTTCATCCAAATAACCTAGCCTGCCATTAGCAGAAAGCAGAACTCTTTTTTTCCCTTGGAAGTATATTGTGAATCTTTTCCACACCATCATGTATTCTCTACATCATTTTAAATAGCTGCATAGTATTCTACTGTAAGGACATAACCTAATACTAATACTTCATATTCAGTCATTTCCTGCCTTTAGTCAGAGAGTGGAGTTGTTGAGGAAAGGGCATGTAGATGTCTAAGTCTTTTGAGATGCATTGCCAAAATGCCCCGCAGAAAAATTGTGCCCCAGTGCCACTCCACCTTGCAGAGTATAAGTCCAGGACCATTTAAAATGCACTGTTTATGTTTTCAACTGGAAACCTGGATCCAGTGATTTAAATGGGGAAGTTTAAAGCCTAAGCTTGAAATCAACATGGTAGGGGAGTTTCAGAGCAACCCAAAGTCAAATAAGTCAGTGCCAGAGTTTCCCTACAATGAAAGGGGCGAGGAGAAGATGGTGACTCTGCCCCAGTCTGTAGGCAATGAGTCAGTACTGGCCAAGGTCAGCCAATGCAGAAGAGTAGAGTGCTATCAGGTAGTGAAGCTGCAAGGGAGTTTCAAGAAACACTGACCACTAACTGCATGGCTTCAACACTCTTGTATCAAAGGGTAAAAATGAGTCATGCTCTCTTATAATGCAATTGAAATGGACATTCTGGTTTAAAAATGAGCCAAGGCACCAAAAAAAATCTATTAGAACTAAAAACTGAATTTGGTGAAGTTGCAGGGTACAAGATTAATATACAGAAATCTATTGCTTTTCTATACTCTAATAATGAACTGTCAGAAAGAGAAAGCAAGAAGACAATCTCAGTTAAAATCACAGCAAAAATAATAAAATACCTAGGAATAAACTTAACCAAGGAGGTGAAAGGCCTATACTCTGAAAACTATAAAATACTGATGAAGGAAATTGAAAGTGATACAAAGAGATGGAAAGATATTTCATGTTCATGGCTTGGAAGAGTTAGTATGGTTAAAACGTCCATACTTCCCAAAGAAATCTACAGAGTTAATGTAATCCCTATGAAAACACCCATGACATTTTTCATATAACTAGAACAAATAATCCTCAAATATATATAGAACCACAAAAGACCCTGAATAGCCAAAGCAATCTTGAGATAAAAGAACAAAACCGGAATTATGACTCTCCCTGACTTCAGACTATACTACAAAGCTATAGTGAGCAAAACAGCATGGTACTGGCACAAAAACAGACACATAGATTAATGAAACAGAATAGAGAGCCCAGAAGCAAACCCACGCACTTACGGTCAGTTAAGCTATGACAAAGGAGGCAAGAATATACAATGGGGAAAAAGACTGTCTCGTCAGTAAGTGTTGCTGGGAAAACTGGGCAGCTACATCTGAAAGAATGAAATTAGAACATTTTCCCACATCATATACAAAAATAAGCTCAACGGATTAAAGACCTAAATGTAAGACCAGAAACCATAAAACTTCTAGAACAAAACATAGGCAGAACACTCTCTGACATAAATTGCTGCAATATTTTTTTGGATATGTCTCCTGAGGCAAAGGAAACTAAAGCAAAAATAAACAAGTGGGACCTAATTAAATTTAAAAGCTTTTGCACAGCAAAGGAAACCATCAATAAAATGAAAAGGCAACCTACTAAATGGGAGAAAATATTTGCAAATGATATAACCAATAAGGAAGGTGTTAGTATACAAAATAGATAAACAGTTCACATAACTCAATATATAAAAAAAATAAAACCCAAAACCAAGACAATTAAAAATGGTAGAAGACCTGAATAGACATTTTTCCAAAGAAGACATACAGATGGCCAGCAGACACATGAAAAGGTGTTCAACATTGCTAATGATCAGAGAAATGCAAATAACAATGAACAAATGATACGAGCTAGCAGTTCACAAAGAGATATACCAGTTGCTAAAAAACATAAAGTGATGCTTGACTTCCACTAATTATTAAATAATTACAAAAGAACAAAAGCAGGTAGACACAATTTTTTGCCTGTCAGATGATCAACAATTTAAGTTGGATGATACCCATTATATTGGCAAAGGGAGGTACAGAAAGAGATATTCTGTATGCATACAAATTGTTGCAAGTATTTTGGAGGGTGGTTTGAAGATTCTTGTTCATATTTTAAATGCACATAGGGACCATTCCACTGTCAGGACTTTACCCTAAAAATGGTCTTTTAAAAAATATATTAATTTTATTTATTTAATTTCTTTATTTTTTTGGATGCATCAGGTCTTAGTTGCAGCATGCGGGATCTTTCGTTGCTGCGTGCGGGCTTCTCTAGTTGTGGTGTGCCGTCTTCTCTCTAGTTGTGGCGTGGGTTTTTTTTTTTCTCTCTCTAGTTGTGGCGCACCGGCTCCAGGCACACCTGGGCTCTATAGTTTGTGGCACACAGGCTCTCTCCTTGAGGCACGCGAGCTCAGTAGTTCCTACAAATAGTCTTATGAAAGTACAGTGAGATATTTATATAAAATACTGCAGCATTGTTCATAAATTTATCTAACTAGAGGGCTAGTTATATAATGCCACAACCATACAATGCTGTGCTACCATTAAAAATAATGAGGTATATCTATCTGTGTTGATATGGAAGCACCTCCAAGATATATTATTAAATGAAAAAACTCAAGGAACAGACCAATATTTATAGCATAATCCCATTTGTAAAAATAAAAACAAATATATATACAATGTTAAATGCATACTTGTTTTCTTGGGTGATACTTAAGCAATCATTAACAGTGTTTCCATTTAGGAAGCAGAGGTTAGGTAGGGGGCAAAGAGACTTACCTTTAATTTTTTTTTCTTTCTATAGATTTGACTTGTTTTCAGTGTGCAAGTAATAGTCTTTTCATTCATGTTCATTTGTATAAATCAAAAATTTTTCCAACTAATATTTTTGCTATTATTTCTTTTCATTTTCCATTTTAAAACTTATTCACTTCCTAGGCTATTTCAATGAAAAGCACAATTAAACAAAATTTAAAATTGCCTCAAACTTCTGTCTAGGTTAGCTTCAGCATTGTCTTAGAAGATGAAACTTATGTGAAAAGAAACAAATGTGGTGATTCTGCCCACCCCTCCCCACCTCCCAATATCTGTTTTAGGTCAAAAGGAGGTAGGCAGGATGGAATGGCACCTCTATTAACTCAGAGAATGAATCCAAGGATCCATTTGAATGTGTTCAAAAGACATCCTTGAACAGCTGATTGGGAGATGATGGTTGAGAAAATCTAACCGGTTAATTGGTTTTTCTTAGCTGTGTTCATAACTGTGATCAAGTATCTCTGAAGACATGTTTATTTGCAAAGTGCTCCATGGTAAAATAATGGCTGAAAGAATGAATTTTCAACAGGATGGTTTTTCATTGAGCAAGGTGTCAACAGAGAGAAATTTTGTGCCTAGGAGGGGGCTGGCAGGTAATACTTCAGGGAACCGAAGACTTAAGTGTTAGAATGATGAAGAGCAAAGCATAGATAAGATGGAACAATTCATCATGCAGTTAAATGAAAAAAAAAATTGTGCTCATGGGCTTGCCTGGTGGCGCAGTGGTTGAGAGTCCACCTGCTGATGCAGGGGACATGGGTTCGTGCCCTGGTCCGGGAGGATCCCACATGCCGCAGAGCGGCTGGGCCCGTGAGCCATGGTCGCTGAGCCTGCGCGTCCAGAGCCTGTGCTCCGCAACGGGAGAGGCCACAACAGTGAGAGGCCCCCGTATCTCAAAAAAAAAGAAAAAAAAAATGGTGCTCAAAGTTGGCTCATTTAGCAGGTATTATTTGAGGATGAACTCTCATAGAGAAACTGCAAGGCAGAGCAGTGATTGTCACAAGTAAATTTGTGAAGAGAATGGTAAATGAAAGTGAATCTGAAAGACGGATACAGAAGACATCTCAGGGACTGGGACTCACATAGTTTCTGGAGCTGATGAAAATTACAGGGTGCTGGTAAGAACAACATCATTGGTACCATTAGGCAGGCATCTTTTTGAGAAAGTCCAATGCTGTCTATTTCTCAGACCATAAAGATGTCTGGGTGGTGAGTCACTGATACTTCCACGTGAAGCAAGAGACCATTTCTCAAAGAAGAAGACACACTGGATGAAATTTCCACCAGTAGTACCTAAAAATATTGTACCTGACAGTCTTTTGGCTGCATTCATCTTATGAGTATCCTGATAGGATTTCTAATGGACTGAAAAATCCACCGTAGAAGAGACTGTCTCTCTGCCGTTGTGAAACATTGCAAACTACCTGGGTGGCTCCACTATCCTTGGGTCTGTGGATATTAGCCCTGAGGTAAGGGAAATAAGGGAGTGTCAGGAACTGGTAAGCACAGAGAGTGGGATGTGTGAAGGAAGGGAGGGAGGGAAGGAAAGAGAATGAGAAGCCAGGGGAAGACTGACCGGACCTCCAGAACTTCCTATGTTCAAGGAGCTGGCAGGGAGGAGTTATATTACCGAATCCTGGGTAGAGTCCTTCCCAAAATGGAAGGACTCTATGGTGTTCCTCCTTAGAATCCCTCTCTTGCCTTCCTCAGGAAGTCTTGCCTTCCTTAAAACCCCACTCAAATCTGACTGTCTTTACCATCTTTAGATCCCCCAGTTGGATTTATTTATTTATTTCCCCCAGCTTTATTGAGGTGTAATTGACAAATAAAACCGAATATATTTAAGGTGTACAACATGATGATTTGTTTTATATATATGTATATATATATATACACACACACACACACATACACATATTGTGAAATGATTACCACAATCAAGTTAATTAGCACATCCATCACCTCACACGTTACCATTTTGTGTGTGTGTGTTATAAGAGCACATAAGAATGGGGACTTCCCTGGCAGTCCAGTGATTAAGACTTCACACTTCTACTGTGCGGGTTCGATCCCTGGTTGTGGAACTAACATCCCACATGCCGTGCGACACAGCCAAATAATTAAAAGAAAAACAAGAAAACAAAACCATAAAGCACATAAGATCTCTCTTAGCAATTTTCAAGTATACAATACAGTATTATTAGCTGTAGTCACCATGCTGTACATTCTATCTCCAGAACTTATTCATCTTATAATAAAGTTTGTACCTTTTGACCAACATCTCCCCATTTCTACCACCTGCCAATCTGGGAACCACCATTTTACTCTCTGTTTCTATGAGTACAACCCTTTTAGATTGCACATGTAAGTGTCACAAAATGGTATTTGTCTTTCTCTGGCTTATTCAACTTGGCATGATGTTCTCTGGGTTCATCCATGTTGTTGCAAATGGTAGGCTTTCCTTCTTTTTTATGGCTGAACAACATTCCAATATAGTATATGCATTAAGGGAATATATATCACATTTTCATTATCCATTCATCCATGGATGGGCGCCTAGGTTATTTCCATAGCTTGGTTATTGTGAATAATGCTGCAGTGAACATGGGACCGCAGGTATCTCTTCCAAATATTGATTTTGTTTCCTTCAGATATATACCCAGAAGTGGGATTGCTAGATCATATGGTAGTTCTATTTTTATTTTTTGAGGAACCTCCATACTGTTTTCCATAATGGCTATACAATTTTATATTCCCACCAAAGTGCACAAGGGTTCCCTTTTCTCCACATCCTCACCAACACTAGTTATTTCTTGTCTTTTTGATAATAGCCATTCTAACTGGTGTGAGGCGATATCTCATTGTGGTTTTGATTTTCATTTTCCTGATGATTAGTGATGTTGAGCACCTTTCCATGTACTTGTTGGTCATTTGTATGTCTTCTATGGAAAAATGTCTCTTCAGGTCTTTTGCCCATTTTTAAATTTGATTACTTGTCTTTTTGCTATTGAGTTGTATGAGTTCCTTATATATTTTGGATATTAACACCTTATCAGATATATGGTTTGCAAATATTTTCTCCCATTCCTTAGGTTGCCTTTGCATTTTATTGATTGTTTCCTTGGCTATACTTTGATGTAGTCCCACTTGTTTGTTTTTGCTTTTGTTGCCTGTACTTTTGGTGTCATATCTAAAAAAATCATTGCCGAGACCAGTGTCAAGGAGATTTTTCTATATGTTTTCTTTTAGGTGTTTTATCATTTCATATGTTATGTTTAAGTATTCAATCATTTTGAGTTAGTATTTGTGCATAAGATAGGGTTTAGTTTTGTTCTTTTGCATGTGGATATCCAGTCTCCCCAATACCATTTATTGAAGGGACTATCCTTTCCTTATTGTGTATTCTTGGTGCCCTTGTCAAAGATTAGTTGACTGTTTCTGTGTGGATTTATTTCTGGGCTCTCTATTTTGTTCCATTAGTCTATGTGTCTGTTTTTATGCTGGTATCATACTGTTTAGATTACTGTAGCTCTGCAATATAGTTTGAAATCAGGAAGTGTGATCCCTCCAGCTTTGTTCTTCTTTCTCAAGATTGCTTTGACTATCTGGGGCCGTTTGTGATTCCATACTGAATTTAGGATTGTTTCTTCTATATCTTTGAAAAAATGCTACTGGGATTTTGATAGGGATTGCACTGAATCTATAGATTGCTTTCGATAATATGGATATTTTAACAATATTAATTCTTCTAATCCATAAACATGGGATATCTTTCCATTTATTTGTGTCTTCTTCAGTTTCTTTCATCAGTGTCTTATAGTTTTCAGTGTACAGATCTTCCATCTCCTTAAATTTATTCCTAAGTATTTTATGTTTTGATGCTATTTATTGTAAATGAGATTGTTTTCTTAATTTCTTTTTCAGATACTTCATTGTTAGTGTATAGGAAGTCAACTGATTTTTTTTTCAACTGATTTTTGTATGTTGTTTTTGTATCCTGCAACTTTACTGAATTTCCTTATTAGTTCAAACAGTTTTTTGGTGGAGTCTTTTAGAGTTTTTTATATATAAGATTACGTCATTTGCAAACAGGGACAGTTTCACTTCTTCCTTTCCAGTTTGGTTGCCTTTTATTTCTTCTTCTTGCCTAATTACTCTGGCTAGGACTTCCAGTACTATGTTGAATAGGAATGGAGACATAGGCACCCTTGTCCTGTTCCTGACCTTAGAGGAAAAGCTTTTAGCTTTTCACCATTGAGTATGTGATGTTAGCTGTTGGTCACCCAGTTGGGTTAATCTCTCCCTATCTCTGACATCTCCAATCTTTCTTTTAGTGTCGATTATAGTGTTTTATATTAGCATTGTTTATGTATTATGAGAACACTCCTGTATTCCCCACCATACCTAGCACAGTTCTTTACCAACAGAGCAGGCTCACTAATTGGTGATCAATTGGATTTGTTGAATCTAGTACATTTAAAATATGATTAATTGTACAGCATTTTTCTCCATACTACTGTAGGCATACTGTCATAATATTCACCATGAAAAGTGAATAGCTGTTGAGTGTTTTGAAGCTCTACCTTTGAAAGTGTACCTTTTCCACTCTTAAAATAGAAAATAAATTATATAATGTTGTATGGTAATAAAATAAAGGATTATGAATGATAGATAATAAAGTGAGTTTGAGACCTGTATTAATCTATTATTGGTGTCCTTGTCCATTCTGTGTAGTCGGTTCAGCTTTCGCCAGGACAATACGAGCTACTTCCTGCATCAGTTCCCAAGCATGCTTCCAGGTAATTATATACTTATTAAATTGCTTTTACTAATTTCACTCATGCCTTTCTATTTACATGCTTAACCACCAACACTAATGACTTTTTTTTTTTTTGGCTGCGTTGGGTCTTCGTTGCTGTGCATGGGCTTCTCATTGCTGTGGCTTCTCTTGTGGAGCTCGGGCTCTAGGCACGTGGGCTCAGTAGTTGTGGTGCGTGGGCTCTAGGGCACACGGGCTTCAATAGTTGTGGTGCTCAGGCTTAGTTGCTCTGCAGCATGTGTGATATTCCAGGACCAGGGATCTAACCTGTGTCCCCTGCACTGGCAGATGGATTCTTAACCACGGCACCACCAGGGAAGTCCCAACACTAATGACTTTTAAACCTCATTTATGCCCATCATATTAGATTAGCATTTTAAAAAATATTTATTATTTATTTATTTGGTTGTGCTGGGTCTTAGTTGCGGCTTGCCGGCTCCTTGGTTGCAGCATGTGGGCTCCTTAGTTGTGGCAGGTAGCCTCCTTAGTTGTGACTGGTGGGCTCGTTAGTTGTAACACGTGGGCTCCTTGTTGTGGTATGTGAACTCTTAGTTGTGGCATGCATGTGGGATCTAGTTCCCTGACCAGGGATCGAACCTGGGCCCCCTGCACTGGGAGCACAGAGTCCTATCCACTGTGCCACCAGGGAAGTCCCCAGATTAGCATTTTTAAATATTTAATGAGAGACAGGGAATATGTTAAAGATCCTCACATTAAAAAAAAATAGATTTAGAAGATCATATCTTTTTTTGTTTTTTTAATATAGGAGCTTCGTATTTCGTTCTACAGTTCAAAGGTTTCCAACAGGCTGCTTCACTCCTGTAAGTATGTTGGTAGACAATTAACTCATGATGAATTTGATGTTTAAAATATGCCATGATTCCTTTTTTTTTTTTTTTTTTTGCACTATGTGGGCCTCTCACTGTTTTGGCCTCTCCCATTGTGGAGCACAGGCTCTGGACGCGCAGGCTCAGCGGCCATGGCTCACAGGCCTAGTCGCTCCGCAGCATGTGGGATCTTCCCGAACCGGGGCACGAACCCGTGTCCCCTGCATCAGCAGGCGGACTCTCAACCACTGCGCCACCAAGGAAGCCCCATGATTCCTTTTTGATGTATCAAGATTAACATTTCACTCATCGTAGTAGAAAAGCAATGAATGATTAATGTAGTTGATTTAAGATATACTTAAGAGCTTCCCTGGTGGTGCAGTGGTTAAGAATCCGCCTGCCAGTGCAGGGGACACGGGTTCAAGCCCTGGTCTGGGAAGATCCCACATGCCATGGAACAACTAAGCCCGTGAGCCACAACTACCGAAGCCCATGCACCTAGAGCCCTTGCTCCGCAACAAGAGAAGCCGCTAAAATGAGAAGCCTGCGTGCAGCAACGAAGACCCAACACAGCCAAAAATAAATAACTTTTTTACAAAAGATATACTTAAAATATATCTAAAGATACACTGGGTATTTCAATGTAAGTAACCCATTTGTGTCAAGTTATAGAGGAAAAGTAAAGGCTCCTTTACTTTCTTTAGGTCTTGACTCATATGACCTTCTTATTGAGGTCATCTCTAGTCACCTGTTCAGAATTTCCTGTCCCTCTTTCTTGGTTTATTTTTCTCCATAGCACTCATCACTGTCTGATACATTACATTTAAAAATTTACGTATCTTGTTTTTATCTGTCTCCCCCACCAGAATGTAAGCTTCATGAAGGTGGGGAGTTTTGTCTGTTTTTGTCCTGTGTACCTAGTGCCTAGGAAAATGGCTGGCACATAGTGTTTGTTGAATTAATTAATTATTTAAATCATCAAAGATATTCAATATATCACTGTATGAACAGCAAGAAAGAAAAGTTGTCCTGGTTTCTTTCCTTTAAAAAAGGTGAAAATGCTTTCCTGTTTCTAAAAATTTTCAAATACATGTACATGTATTTGATAAAAATGAACTCTTTTAGATAAGTAACTAATCAGTAGGATGCCAAAATATAAAAAAAGAAAGAATGAGAAAATATGAAGTTATTTTGGGGTGTTTTGATGGACTATGATTATTTATTTGTAACGAGAAACTTGAGGGGGAAAAGATACAGCAAGCATATGAAAGAGGAGTTGAAACAACTGAACAGAGCTCAAAAACAGACTCTAGAATATGTAAAATTTTTATATTTGATAAAGATGGTATGACAAATCAGTAGGGAAAGGAAGAGCTATTTTGTGCCAGACAATTGATTAATTAACTTGTAAATATTAGACTCTTCAAACCACATATTATAATAAATTCCATATTGATTAAAGAATTAAATACTTTTTTTTTTGTTTTTTTGCGGTACGCGGGCCTCTCACTGTTGTGGCCTCTCCTGTTGTGGAGCCCAGGCTCCGGACGCGCAGGCTCAGCGGCCATGGCTCATGGGCCCAGCCGCTCCGCGGCATGTGGGATCTTCCCGGACCGGGGCACGAACCCGTGTCCCCTGCATCGGCAGGCGGACTCTCAACCACTGCACCACCAGGGAAGCCCGAATTAAATACTTTTGAGACTATAAAACCAGGAGAAAATATATTAGCATATATCTAATTTTAGGATAAGGCTGATTTCTGAGATAACAGCAGTGGATGAATTGCAAAGGAAAAGAAGTCTTAGATTTGATTACATAGCATTTTGAATTTTTTGTACATCAGGGAACAAACTGTAAACAAAGTTATTAATAGGCAAATGTGAATTAGGAAAAGTATTTTCAACATACATGGCAGATAAATGGTTAATGGCCTTATCTGAAATTCTCTTGATGATTTATAGGAAAAACACCAATAGAAAAGTAAAACGGATGAAGGCAGTGAATAGACAATTCATAAAATAAGAAATTCAGATATCCAATAAAGGTGAAAAAAATTTTATTTCACTAATACTTAAGTGTGAGAAACTAAAAAGCTAATTGAAAACTTTCTGTATGTGGGTGGTGTGGTGGGCTAAATAATAGACCACAAAGATGTGCCCACGTCCTAATGCCCAGAACCTATAAATGTTACCAGATGGCAAAAACTTTGCAGATGTGAGTATGTTAGGGATCTTGAGATGGAAAAATTATCCCGGATTATCCAGTGGGCCCTAAATGCAATCACAAATGTCCTTATAAAACGGAGGCAGAGGGAAATTTAAGAAAGGAGGAGAAAGCAATGTGACCAGGGAGGTGGAGATTTGAGTGATGCGGCCAAAAGCCAAGGAAGACGGCACCACCAGAAGCTGGAAGAGGAAGGGAATGGATTCTAACAGCCTTCAGAGGGACCACAGGCCTCTCAACACCTTGATTTTAGCTCAGTGAAATTGATTTGGGACTTCTGGCCTCTAGGACTATGAGAGAGTAAAATTCAGTTGTTTTAAGCCACCAAATTTCTGGTAATTTGTTATAGCAGCCACAGGAAACTAATACAGGTGGGGATTATTTCCAGGTGGATTTCACAGTAGACTGATAAGATGAGGACTGGCTTTTCCTCTCTGTAGCTCATAAATGTTTGTATCTGTTAGGCTTTCTCTTTTGAACTTGTCAGTTGCTTCAGAATGACTCCTCAGCCTCCTGCCTGGACTATAAGCTGGTTGCCCGTGTTCTGGTTACTGAGTGGGGGAACGGGCTGTGTTGGGGTGGTGGTGTCTCACCATTCGTTGTGCAGAAGTTCTCTCTCTCTTTTTAAATTGATTTACAATATTTTGTTAGTTTCAGGTATACAGCAAAGTGATTCTGTTTTATATATATATATATTTCAGATTATTTTCAGTTACAGGCTATTATAAGATATTGCATATAGTCCCTGTGCTATACAGTAAATACTTGTTGCTTATCTGTTTTATGTGTAGTAGTTTATATCTATTAATCCCATACTCCTACTTTATCCTCCCCTCCACCTTTGGTAACCATGAGTTTGTTTTCTGTGTCTATTCCTGTTTTGTATATAGATTCCCTTGCATTATTGTTTAGATTCTACATGTGAGGGATATCGTATGGTATTTGTCTTTCTCTTTCTGACTTCACTTAGTATGATAATCTCTAGGTCCATACATGTTGCTGCACATGGCAATATTTCATTCTTTTTTATGGCTGAGTAATATTCCATTGTATATATACATACCACATCTACTTTGTCCGTTCATCTGTTGATGGGCATTTGAGTTGTCTCCATGTTTGCCTGTTGTAAATAGTGCTGCTATGAAAATTGGGGTGCATGTATCTTTTCAAATTAGAGTTTTCATGTTTTCCAGGTATGTGCTCAGAGATGAGGTTGCTGGATGGTATGGTAACTCTATTTTTAGTTTTTTAAGGAACCTCCCTACTGTTCTCCATAGTGGCTGCACCAATTTACATTCCTACCAACAGTGTAGGAGGATTCCCTTTTCTCCACATCCTCTCCAGCATTTATTATTTGCAGACTTTTTAAAAAAATTTTATTTATTTATTTATGGCTGTGTTGGTCTTCATTTCTGTGCGAGGGCTTTCTCTCGTTGTGGCAAGCGGGGGCCGCTCTTCATCGCGGTGCGTGGGCCTCTCACTGTCGTGGCCTCTCCTGTTGCAGAGCACAGGCTCCAGACGCGTAGGCTCAGTAATTGTGGCTCATGGGCCCAGTTGCTCCGCGGCAAGTGGGATCCTCCCAGACCAGGCTCTAACCCATGTCCCCTGCATTAGCAGGCAGACTCCCAACCACTGTGCCACCAGGGAAGCCCTATTTGTAGACTTTTTGATCATGGTCATTCCTACCAGTGTGAGGCGATACCTCATTGTAGTTTTGATTTGCAGCTATGCTGAACATCTTTTCATGTGCCTGTTGGCCATCTGTATGTCTAGAAGTTCTCTTAATTCCGGTTTTCAGTAAAAGCCCCTGTCCTAACAGTGCCTGGGGCTCCTGGGTCCAGATCTCTGGCTCAGTCTCCCTGGAAACGAAAACCTCCATCTCCTACAGGGATGAGGGAAGGGTAGCTACCTGACTGCTGGGAGTAGGTAGGTAGGGACCTGGGGGAAAGACACTCAGGCAATCTTCCTGCTTTCAGCCTTACCCTCACCTCCACCTCACAGGTGTCTAAAGCCTGAAATTTCTGAGCTTTTCTTGGATTCTGTGGAGCACATCGGCCTGCTTCTCATCAGCAGGCCCTCTCCACACACTGGGCTTTAGCATTCTCCACCCTGCTACCTCAGGGACCACTCCTCCACACCGTTTCACATCTTCCCCAAACACATGATCTCTGTTGGCTGTTGTCTCTTCGCTTGGTTGTGTGTGTGTGTGTGTACAGGTATATATGTCTGGGGGGAGATAGTTGTGCCTTTTTTATTTGATCGGGGAGGAATGGAGATAAATGCACGTGTTCAGTTCGCTTTGGCAGCAAGTAGTCAAGACATCAGTTTTCTTTCCCCCCCGCCCCTGGCTGATACTGTATTTCCTTTGAAATGCATGCGTTAAATGAATGCCATGAGTTAGTAATGATTTATTTACTACTGGTAAACAGACTCAGTTAAAATTAATTTGGTTTTAGTTCAGGTTAGGCATCCTGAAGGATGAGCAGCCTGGTTTGTGAAATAGCACAAAGCAGTTGATTCTGACAGCTTTTGCCTTTGTTCTCGTTGCTTTACGGAGGAGAAGTTTTTCGGATATCCTTATTCTGCCGTTTTCATTGATGTCACCTCATTCATCCCATTTTATAAATAAAAGTGATTCACAATTTGGAGCATCCTGTCCTTCAACCAAATGAAAAGAATACTTTCATGGAAAATGTTCCCAGACAAAGAAATAGCTCGGGGATGTGATTCATTTCTGTCCTAAACACACACTCCCGGAGCAGACTTGTGGGTTTGTTAGATCCACAAACTTGTAAACGGCACAGAGCAAATGGCTTTGATCCCAACGGTGGGAGATGGTGGCACGCAGTGTGAGTGTGGTGAAGAAATGATGCTTGCTAGGAGAACATCACCCCAGACCTTCCGGAGATAAACGCATTAATCCTTAGGCCTTTATCTGGAAACTGATTTGATCACTTTTATCATTCAGTTTCCTTGTTCTAGATATTAACATCATAGTCATAGAGCTGTCAAGGACTCTTAGAACTAGAAGAAACTTAACTATTCTGTTGGGGTCAGTTTTGATGATGGTGGTGACCATCATTCATTGGTTTTCTGGTGCCAGGCACAGTGCTCAGTGACTGACATACCCCATATCATTTCATCCTTACTGCAGTGTGGGGAGGGTGCTATTTATCATCTCTCTTTGATAGGTTAGGAAATGGAAGTCAGTGGCCCAAGGTAGAGCCAGGACTTAGACCCAGTCTATGGTGACTCAGAACCTGAGCTGCCCCGTGAGTGAGCTTGACCAAGTGACTTGCTTAATGTCTTTAGATGTGTAGAGCTGATCTGGGGTCAAATCCAAGTGGCAGACATTGTACCGTCTCTGGAGTCACGACTCCCCACTGATGACTGAGGCTTATTCATGGGGCCGGGTTGGCCTGCTTGACCCCATTTGCAGTGGGATGAGTTCTCTCTCCTGCGAGGCCCACATGCCAGCCCGCCTACTGGGCCTTGATCATCGAAGATCCTTACGATGGAGGGCCGCAGCTTAGGCTCCTGCTGAGAGCCTTGCTACACTGGCTTTTCTTTTCTTTTTTTAACTTTTTATTTTAATAACTTTATTTATTTATTTAATTTTTTGGCTGCGTTGGGTCTCCGTTGCTGCGCGCGGGCTTTCTCTAGTTGCAGGGAGTGGGGGCTACTCTTCGTTGTGGTGCGCGGGCTTCTCAATGCGGTGGCTTCTCTTGTTGTGGAGCACAGGATCTAGGCACGTGGGCTTCAGTAGTTGTGGCTCGCGGGCTCTAGAGCGCAGGCTCAGTAGTTGTGGCGCACGGGCTTAGTTGCTCCGCCACACGTGGGATCTTCCTGGACCAGGGCTCAAACCCGTGTCCCCTGCATTGGCAGGTGGATTCTTAACCACTGCGCCACCAGGGAAGCCCTAAAAATTTTTTTATTGAAGTATAGTTTATTTACTATGTTGTATTAGTTTCAGGTGTACAGCAAAGTGATTTAGTTATACCTACACACATATATATACATATATATATTCTTTTTCAGATTCTTTTCCACTGTAGGTTATTACAAGATATTGAGTATAGTTTTCTGTGATATACAGTAGGTTCTTATTGGTTATCTATTTTATATATCTATTTTGTAGTGTATATATTTTAATCCTAAATTCCTAAAGGACATTTTCAACATGTAAAACTTCATAAGAATTACCTCCAAGATACCCTTTTTAAAGATGCCATTGGTGATAAAATACAGCAAAACAAAGGAGTAATCCAGAAAGAGTAAGGGATGGGATCCAGGAGAAAGTGGATCCAATTTGGGAAAGTAGTTAAAAGATGTCCCAGGTGGACCACTGTACAGCAGGCTGAGAGAGAAACCAATCCACATTTGAGAAAGAAACAAAAGAACTCCAGAAGGAATGTTTCTAAGGAAAAAGGGACTCAAGAACAGCTGATGTTGGGGCTTCCCTGGTGGCGCAGTGGTTGAGAGTCTGCCTGCCGATACAGGGGACACGGGTTCGTGCCCCGGTCCGGGAAGATCCCACATGCCGCAGAGCGGCTAGGCCCGTGAGCCATGGCCGCTGAGCCTGCGCGTCCGGAGCCTGTGCTCCGCAACGGGAGAGGCCACAACAGTGAGAGGCCCCTGTACCGAAAAAAAAAAAAAAAAAAAAAGAACAGCTGATGTGATGGGAAAATTTGAGAAAGTATGTATAGCAAAGTGTGCAAGTGAAAAAACAAGGCACTAATTAACTCCAGGTAAAACAAAAGACTGTGCAAGACAAGAAATCATATTATATAACTTGACTCTGCAAGGAATAATATTTATTTAGTAAACATTGGTTAGTGATTTAAAATGCTATTTTGAGTGGATGGGGAGAGAGAAATAGTGGATAGAGCAACAGAGCCATATCTTCATTTATTCCAGGATGTCACCAAGAGATAATTTCTAAAATATAAGTTAAAGAATAACAATATGAACATATTGTTTAGTGATAAGGAAATAACTTCCAGAAGAACAACTAAGAGTTAAAAATAGTTGTCTTAGGCTCTCTAGAGCCTGCTCAGACATGTGTGCCTAAGACATATGTGGAAAAGATGTTTCTAAGAGTGCTAGTTGCCTAAAAGAATCAGAATGGTATCATTTCTGTGAACGAACTGTGTTCACCATCCGGTGCTGCATGTTATACACTCTTAAAAACAAAACCCATTAGGGAATGAAATTGGAGAGGGATGAGACCAAAGACTTCTGTTTTTCATTATAAGGCTTTTGGTTCCAGTTGATTTTTAAAATGATTTTTATCTATAAATTGAATAAAATATCTTAAAATTTAAGTAAAAATATATTTAAAAATTTAAGTTAGAATAAAATTGAGTGAATAAAATTTGGAAAATACAGAAAATTATATTTTTAAAATTTCCTATTACTCATAAGCAACCAATAATGTTAAGTAATTTTCTCCCTTTTTTTCTGTGCAGTTTTAAAAACATACTTGTGATTATGCTACACTACAATTTTATATCCTTTTTTTCAATTAGCGTATGTTCCACTTTCATGTTAGTAGAAATCCTGTTAAACTTTCTTTTTACTGGGTAAATAATCAAGTTATCACATCTCAATTTATTTATTTAAAAAATTTATTTATTTATTTATTTTTGGCCGTGTTGCGTCTTCGTTGCTGCGCACATCCTTTCTCTGGTTGCAGTGAGCGGGGGTTAGTTACTCTTTGTTGCGGTGCACGGGTTTCTCATTGCAGTGGCTTCTCTTGTTGGGGAGCATGGGCTTTAGGCACATGGGCTTCAGTAGTTGTGGCTCACGGGTTCCAGAGCGCAGGCTCAGTAGTTGTGGTGCACGGGCTTAGCTGCTCCGAGGCATGTGGGATCTTCCTGACCAGGGCTCGAACCCGTGTCCCCTGCATTGGCAGGCAGATTCTTAACCACTGCGCCACCAGGGAAGCCCCACATCTCAATTTATTCACCCATTCTCCTGTTGATGATTAACCTCGTTTTCAATTATTCCTTATACAGGAGTCTTCATTATCTAAGTATAACTTAACCCACAAAAAAGACCTATTAAGGGGAACCTACTTTAAATGGAATCAAAATATCAGAGTAATCAATAAAGTTATTGAACTTTACTGAAAAAGAGTTAAACTAAATGAACCTATCTATGAAACAGACACAGACTCACAGACATAGAGAACAGGCTTGTGGTTGCCAAGGAGGGGGGCGGTGGGGGCAGGATGGATTGAGAGTTTGGGGTTAGCAGATGCAAACTATTATATATATAAAATGGATAAACAACAAGGTCCTACTGTAGAGCACAGGGAACTATATTCAATATCCTGTGATAAACCATAATGGAAAAGAATTTTTAAAAGAATGTATATATGTATATATAACTGAATCACTTTGTTGTACAGCAGAAATTAACACAACATTGTAAATAAATCATACTTCAATTTTAAAAAGTTAAACTAAAAATCATGAAAATATAACTGCAACTATGTACTAAATCATATTAAAAAAGGAAATTGTGTTGATTTTAATTTTTTCTGACAATATTTTATGATAGTATAGTGACATCCTTCATTTCATATTTGACATTCTAATGAAATCATAAAGTACAAATTTTAGAATAAAATATTTGAAGGTTCATCAGTTTTCCCAAGGGTGTCTTCTTTGATATTGTAAATCATCTTTACTGAAATGCCAATAATGTCACAATCCTTGTCCAGCTTTTCTTCTTTCTTTTTAACTGATCTAACTTTGCTGGAACCTCACTGGTCAATCAAAAACTGTTCCTGTGATTTAGGCACTTCATTACTTACATCAACTTCACGAAATCTTGCATTATTTGGTAAAATTTGCATTTTCATGTGAAGTGGATTTGCATTTTATTTCCAGTGTGTTGTTGAATATTTAATGAGGGAGAGAAACTGACTCACAAAGAACGTCACCTGTCTGCGGTGGTGGATGCTAGTGTTAAGCAGGGAGGGATATTTGAATAGGATATAATTTTATTAGTGGTCAGCTCTTTGGAGAATTCTTTTGTGTTCTGACAAATTCTGTCTACATTCACAGCTTTGTTATGCAAGGACAATGGTGCTGAATACATAGATCAAAAGACTAATGCTATGATAAGACAACGCATAAAGTCTTTTCTAAACTTGGGAATCATTTTTTATAGATCATCACAAATAGAATTTACTAGAGTAGAGATTATATACAGGTTCTTGATCTGTTTAAAAAAGTAGTATATTAATTTATATATCTCCACCGGCAATCAAGAGAGTACCGGGGGACTTCCCAGGTGGCACAGTGGTTAAGAATCTGCATGCCAGTGCAGGGGACGTGGGTTCAAACCCTGGTCCGGGAAGCTTCCACATGCTGTGGAGCAGCTAAGCCCCTGTGCCACAACTACTGAGCCTGTACTCTAGAGCCCGCGAGCCACAACTACTGAGTCTGCATGCCACAACTACTGAAGCCCGCGTGCCTAGAGCCCGTGCTTCTCAACAAGAGAAGCCACCACAATGAGAAGCCTGCGCACTGCAACAGAGTAGCCCCTGCTCTCCACAACTAGAGAAAAGCCCGCTTACAGCAATGAAGACCCAATGCAGCCAAAAATAAATAGATAGATAGATAGATAGATAGATTAACAAAAGAGAGTACCGGGACTTCCCTGGTGGTCCAGTGGTTGAGACGCTGTGCTCCCAATGCAGGGGAACTAAGATCTCGTGTGCCACAGAGCTCGGCCAAAAAAAAAAGAGTGCCTATTTCACAAAATTTTTATAAATCTTGTTTATCGTTGTTAATTTGATGGTAAAAGAATGATATCTCATTATTTTAATCTGTAGGATCCGAGGCTACACATTCTAATTATTTGTTAGCCAGTTCCTTGTGGTCCTTCTTGCATACTTTCTGGCCACATTCTTTACCCAGCTATCTATTGGGTGGAGCTTTAACATTCTTTTTTGTTGATTTGTATAAACTATAGTGAAGAGACATTAGCAGTTCTATTTGTGGAAGTTTTTCAGGGATTTTTGCCTTTTACTTTTTGTTTTTTTATATACAGAAGTTTAAAATGTAAAATTTTTTTTTTTTAAGTTTTTTTGATATGGACCATTTTTAAAGTCTTCATTGAATTTGTTACAACATTTCTTCTGTTCTTTGTTTTGGTTTTTTGGCTGAGAGGCATGTGGCATCTTAGCTCCCTGACCAGGGATGGAACCCACACCTCCTGCATTGGAAGGCGAAGTCTTAACTACTGGACTGCCAGGGAAGTCCCTAAAATGTAAAATGTTTGTGTCATCAAATTAGAGAGTTTGTAATCACCTTCTGGAATGTAAGATCCATGAAAGAAGGGGCTGTCTTATTCAATGCCCCCAGCACCTAGGACAGTGCTCCAAAAATGTGTTGAATGAATGAATGAAACCTATGTATCCTTTCCTTTTCCAAATTTCCAATTTTCCATTCCTTTTCTATGTATCGTTTCCACCACTTAAAAATTCCCTCCACAGACTTTAATATTTTTGGGTTTTTTTTTTGGCATTTTGGGTTTTTTTAATCAACTTGTCACTCTTTAATTCTTCTGAAATGCATTTTGTGTAAGGTCACAGTGTCACTTGAGCCCTGTTGATTTAGGACAGGTTGCCTCACCGTTGGTATACACGAAACCTACGATCACCAGAAATCTGACCTGTAGATCAGGTGCAATAGAGTACGACAACCTATAGACATTCACCAAGTCACTTTAAACCCTTTAGGGAATGAGGCAGGTTATAAAAGATGGATACATACAGGTGTGTATCTCTTCCTTCTTTCTTTCCATCATCTGTGAAAATTAGCTCATTGACATGCGTTAATCAGTTATGCCTAGAATCTCCAGGAGCAGCCTATCAAAAACTGAGTGGATGACCATGTGAAGGCATGGCAGATTACTACACGATTTTTTAGTTGTAAAAAGTACAGTAACTTGGAATTTGAAAATCCTCTAGGGTCTTATGTGCCTGAAGGCCCCTCCATGTGGATGAGCCATTATCACTTGTTAAAAAAATGCAGCCTTCTTGTTTATGTCAAGGATTCCATTGATGAATTACACTTTGTCCCAACGTGTAGGTGGCTCTCAGGAGCAGCAGTTGGGAAGGGATTTGTCTGGTTGAAAGATGGTTTCTTATCTTCAGATGACCAATGTAAGGTTGCATACTTATTGGCTATTTCAGTTATTGTTGAAATAATAATAATAATTGATTATGGATCGGCATAATTGTTTTGTCCGTAGGAAAGACTGTGAAGAGTGTTTATGTGAGCATTTTGGGATAGACACCAGAAGATATGTTCTACCAAAAGTAAAAAGGGCCCTTTTTTACCCACAGAAAAGAATTGTATTGGAAAATTCTACCAGCCACCATTCCCTTTTAGCACTTTGATAATAATGACCAAGGCCCTCAAATCCCCAGACCCAAAGGCACAGTTCCCTCATAGCAGGATTTTTTTTAAAGAGTAGAAAAACAAACTGCAACAAATCCCAGTCATTCTTTTTTTTTTTTTTATCTTTGTGGTACACAGGCCTCTCACTGTTGTGGCCTCTCCCGTTGCGGAGCACAGGCTCCGGACGCGCAGGCTCAGCAGCCATGGCTCATGGGCGCAGCCACTCTGTGGCATGTGGGATCCTCCCGGACCGGGGCACGAACCCGTGTCCCCTGCATTGGCAGGCAGACTCTCAACCACTGCGCCACCAGGGAAGCCCCCCAGTCATTCTTATCCAAGCAAAGTGGACAAAGTGAAACTTGTCATTTTTGGTTTCTCCTCCCCTCATTCCTCCCTTTAATTTTAGCTTTTATAAATGACTCAAATTAATCTCTTGAGCTACAAAAAAATTGCATGAATTTTGTTCCCTCCTGAATGCATTTCAAAATTCAGGCATTAAGGATAGCAGATATTCTGCACAACTTCTTTGAACATATAGGGGACACTGATGACTTTATTTAATACTCCCATTAAAGTAAGGAGGAGTGAGGAAGATTTTTGTTTTTCTAAATCTTTTTTCCCCAATATCTACTTGGACCATAACATCAGTGCTTTTCTTGTCTCTTGCTGGTGGGAGTATGTATTGAGCTATTAAAACTGTTTCTGTTAGCCCACTAATTCCATTGTGTGAAAACCCTCATAAAGTAATAATTTATATACAGTAATATTAATCTATACAAAGAATATCATCAAGGGATTATTTATAATAGCAAGATAACAATAGCAACAATCTTGTATTCAGAAGAAGGATATAATTTAAAAAGAATATTACATGGGCTTCCCTGGTGGTGCAGTGGTTGAGAGTCCGCCTGCCGTTGCAGGGGACACGGGTTCGTGCCCCAGTCCGGGAAGATCCCACGTGCCGCGGAGTGGCTGGGCCCGTGAGCCATGGCCACTGAGCCTGCGTGTCCGGAGCCTGTGCTCCACAACGGGAGAGGCCACAACAGTGAGAGGCCCGCGTACCGTAAAAAAAAAAAAAAAAAAAAAGAATATTACATATCTACACAAAGGAATATTTTACAGCTATTAAAACAATTATTGTTAAAATTTATAAAATAGTACCAAAAATATTTATGATCTAATGCATAGTGAAAAAATGCAAGATACATATTGGTATGTCTCTCATGATTAAAATAATGTAAAAAAATTATGTGTATGAAAAAACAGGAAATGCACCAAAATGCTTTTAGTTTCTATGCTGAGGTGTTATGATTAAGGGTGGTTGTTTGCTTCCTTTCTCTCTTTTGCATTGCTTTTATAATTTTTCAAAATATAATTTTTAAAAGCCAGAAAAATGATAGTTTGAAGAAAAGAGCCATGGAAATGGTCAACATAAAAATATTTGTTACTCTAATAAAAATAGTGCCATTACTACTACTTAATTAGGACTCAGTCATTCATATGATTTGGGGCTTCCAACAATGATTCGCTGAGCAGGTTCTTTTCAGTGATTACTTCTCACAGTTGTACATAAAGTGAAAAAATGAGACACACACATCTTTCCCGACAGTAGGAATAAAATCTTACAATGTCAAATGAAAAAATGGGTTTCTTTTATTTGATATTAGAAGTGTTTCAAGATGTTTCTGTATTTCTTAAAACCAGACAAGCCTATAAAAAATAAGGAAAGGGGCTTCCCTGGCGGTGCAGCGGTTGAGAGTCCACCTGCCGATGCAGGGGACACGGATTCGTGCCCCGGTCCGGGAAGATCCCACATGCCGTGGAGCGTCTGGGCCCGTGAACCATGGCTCCTGAGCCTGAGTGTCCGGAGCCTGTGCTCCTCAACGGGAGAGGCCACAACAGTGAGAGGCCCGCGTACCGCAAAAAAAAAAAAAAAAAAAAAAAAAGGATCAGATAAACAGGGAAGAGTCCGTACAGACACAAATGAGCGTTATGTGATTTATCTGTTTTAGTCGCATTTGATAGAAGTTTGAAAAGGGGATAGCAGATCCATGGCATACTCCCTGCATTAAAACTAGCGTTATGAAAGAACGCTGAATCATTTCAGTTATTTCTGCATTTAAGGAATTACTTCAATTAAAAACTAAGCTGCTAGTTTAAAATTCTGTGAGGAGCAGAAAACTAATTAGTAAACATGGTCACATTGAAAAAAAGCCAAATGGACGTCTGACTGAAAGGAATCTGAAAGTTTAGATGAGTAAAACAGGTCCCAGTGTCAGTCTCCTCAAAGATGAGTTCGCTTGTAGGTAACGTTTTTGGAAAGATATAACCTTTCAAATATAACTACAGATGTACTAGGATTTTTAAGACGTACGGAGCTTCAGAGATATCATCAATTCTTAATTTCAAATGTGAATAACTTTTGGCCCCTGCCAGGTTTGTTGCTACCCCACCCACCAGCAGGCATGTCTCCTTTCTCTGAACCTGTAGACCGGTAGTTACAGAATTCTAGAATTTCCCAAGTTGGATACACCCTGCCACATGCCTCCTCCTGAATTCCCACAGAGGCAGCTCTAGCTCCTCTCTTTGCCCACCACCACACAGGGTTCCACCCTCCTTGCTGGGGCATCTGTTTTATTTTGGGCAGTGTGGTCCAGCTATCACACCCATCCACCACACCAAATTTGGGGGAGATCATTTTTACCACCACGTCTAGTAATTTCAGTTTATGTTGCATATTTCTTATGTTTTACATGTGTATATATAGACATTTGGGGCCATACATTTTATCTCTGACCTTTTCTCTTTTCAAGTATGATTCGTTGAAAGTTGTTTGCGCCTAGGATCAGTAGGGACGGACTGTGTGCTCTTTCTAGGTTCCCTTTAGCTTTATGATTTTAAAGGAAAATAGCGTAGAACTAAGTACTGATACCTCCCAGCGCTGAGAGGCAAGGTCAGTCACTGGTTCTGGCTTCTGCAGCTGCTAAGTCATTTGTTTCTAACCCTACTGAGCCTCACTTATTTGTCTGTTAAGTGGAGGTAATAGCATTTCCTCCACGGGACTGTTGTGAGCATCAAATGAGAGGGTATGTGAATGAAGGCTGGGAGCTAGAGATGGTGGCAGGGATGGGGTAGCCCTCTGGCCGTGCAGAAGGTCCTTGGGAGCTCGCGTGGGCAGTGGTGGAGACTGAGTCTGCTTCAGACCAGGCTGGAGAGGTGCCCTGGATGACCAGCACACGTGCCTGCAAACGAGAAGACTTCAGGAAACTGAGGACTCGTAGATTGGACATACACAGGTGATATTTGACAGTTTACATCTGCAATTAAATCGTAAAACCATTCTTAGTGTTAATACGCATGTGAAAAAACAACAAAGTGGTAACTGTCACAAGCAAGTTGAATTTCAGGTCCCTAACCCTATGTTTTGACAGGAGCCTATGCACTTTTTATTTTATTCCTGTGATGCTGTGAATTTGTCCCAACAGGGTTAGAATAAACAATATCCTCCTTTCAGGCTTGCCCTGAGGCCCTGCCCCTTTTGATGTTCCCTAATCCTTTTTTTTTTTTTTTTTTTTTGCAGTACGTGGGCCTCTCACTGTTGTGGCCTCTCCCGTTGCAGAGCACAGGCTCCAGACACGCAGGCTCAGTGGCCATGGCTCACGGGCCCAGCCGCTCTGCGGCATGTGGGATCTTCCCAGACTGGGGCACGAACCCGTGTCCCCTGCATCGGCAGGCGGACTCCCAACCACTGCGCCACCACGGAAGCCCCCCATTACTTCTTATTACACAGACCCTTCCTCCAGCCTTTTTGCCCTGCAAACTCCTCCTCCTCCTTGTTCTTTTGGTCTTAGCTCAAATGTACTTCTTTAAAGAGCTTCTCAGGCCCCTCAGGCCAGGTCAGTGTACCCTCTTACATGCTCTCATGGCACCATATATGTCCTCTGTGTGATACTCCACACATTCATCATATTTTTGTAAGGTAGACATTCCCTACTGGAATGTAAACCCCATGAGAGTCGGAAACATGCCTACCTTGTCAATTAAGACTGAGTTCTGCTGCCACTAACAGAGCCCACAGGTAACAATATTAGAAACAAGATAGGAACTTATTTCTCTCTTATATAAAGTACCTGCAGTAGGCAGTTTAGGGCTGGTGTGGTAATTCTGCAGCATCAGATTTCTGTGTGCTGCCCTGCTAAGCATTGCTTCCACACCCATGGTCCCAGAGAGCTGAGAACATGGGACCAGCGAGCAGGCAGGAGGGCAGGGACGATGGATGAGCTGCCCCCTCCTTTAGGATGCTCCTTAGAATTTGCATACACCTGTTCTACCTCCATCCTATTGGCCAGAAATTAGCTATGTGGCCACACCTAGCTGCAAGGGAGGCTGGGAAATTCAGTCTTTATTCTGGGTGGACATGTGCCCAGTTTTAAATTGTCCTAGTACTAAGGAATTAGGAGAACAGAGATTGGGAGACAATCATTTACCACTGTATTCCCAACTCCCAGCACAGTGTCTGGAACATTGTATATCGTTTGAATGAACTGAACACTTATGTATTCATTTGCTACGGCTGCCATAATAAAGGACTATAGACTGAGGTGGCTTAAACAACAGAAATGTATTGTCTCTGTTCTAGAGGCTAGAAGTCCAAGATCAAGGTGCCAGCAGTTTCGGTTCCTTTCGAGTGAGGGAAAGTCAGTTCCATGCTGCTCTGGTAGCTTCCTGTGGTCTCCTGGCCATCTTTGGCATTCCTTGGTTTGTAGATCCCTGCCTTCATTTTCACATGATGTTTTCCCCGTCTGTGTGTCTCTGTGCCCAAAATTCCCCCCTTTTAAAGGATACCATTCATATTGGATTAGGGCCTATCCTAATGACCTCATCTTAACTTACTACATCTGGAGTGACCTCATTTCCAAGTAAGGTCACATTGTGAGGTACTGGGAATTCCAAATCCACAGGTCTTAAGAATTTGGGGGGAACACCATTCAACACTCAACATAATTCAACACACCAAAAACTCATAGGATTTATGGATTTGGGAGAACATAATTCAATACACAAAATCGTGGGGTAATTTCATCTACTCTCACACAGTCTTTCAGAGGCACCTGGCACCTCTCAGTTCCTGAGCGGTGTTGTGTAGATAAGCCAATCCCATCCTCTCAGCCCTGGAGGAGGAGTGTGTTCAGTGGCAGGTGAGGGGGTGGCAAGGCTTTTACCAAAGGCCTACAACGGTACTAAGCATTATTGCACATTAGGGGTTGGAACCAAACTGGTCAAGAAGACCAAGGTGGAGGCTATGGTATGTCTTCATGGTACGACACGGTCCCAGGAGCACGCCAGAAAAATGAGTGAGACCCATGCATTCCGAGTCCTTTGCAGTAAGTGGAAAACTCCAGCTCTTTGTAACATCCCACTGAGATCAAACTTACGTAGCACAGGCCAGGTACACCAAGGGCCTGGTTTGGAATCTTGAAGCCATGCAGCTAGCTCTGCCCTCACTCAGCACCATGCTAGCTCCTCACATCTTCATTTCTTCTTTTTTGTTGTTTCTGTTTGCCTGTGTCCCTCACTGGACCATAAACTCCTCTAGGTCGATGATAGTATTTTATTCATCATCAAATACTGTCATACATAAAATACTGTGTAATCCCTTAAGGTTAAGATTGTCCTCAAGTAGAAACTCAATTAGATAAGACTTTTTCAAAGGCAAGAGAAAGATATGATCATCTTACCAGGAGGGTTGAGATGTAATCATGCCCCCAATCGAGGAATGGGAGCTATAAAAGGTTCCTGTCGTTTCTTTTGGCAGCAGGTTCTGGGATTCTAGGAAGGTGATAATTCTGTTCTCCCTTGGCACCAGACGTCAATGTCTTTGAAAAGTTTAGCTTGGGAAACCCAGAGTTGCCAAAGCATGGCCCTGATGATAGGAAGGTTTAAGAAATGGTCCATCCAATTTGTGCAAGAGGTGCTTAGTACTGCTTGATGAACCTGGGTGCCACCCTTCACCCACACATCGTACGTAATGTGGTCCAAAGTTCTGGATCATGCTCAGAGATCGCCAGCAAACCAGAGAGCAGAATCCCCAACTTCAGGGAGGGGTAGGACACAGTTAAATGTCCTTCTTTTTTTTTTTTTCAATTGATATATAGTTGATGTACAATATTATGTAAGTTACAGGTGTACAATATAGTGATTCACAATTTTTAAAGGGTAGTTATTAATAAAGTATTGGTCATGTTCCCTGTGTGGTGCAATATATCCTTGTAGCTTATTTTATACATAATAGTTTGTACCTCTTAATCTCCTATTCCTATATTACCCCTCCCTGTTCTCCTTGTTTTAAACACCCCTCTCGTTGAACCAGGTCCATTTCTCAACACACATTCAGAGGCATCCTGGACCAAGTCCCCTTCCCTCCTTTCAGCTCTGCCCACTTGCCATCCTCGGTTAGGGCAGAATCGGGGACTCTGCTGGAGCTGCTTCCTGCCCATTGCAGGGCCCTGGCCTGACCATTACTTCTCACTTAGAGCAGGATTCCTGTGGCTTCTGGAATATGAACTTGGGCCCATATCCACTTCCTTAATGTTCCCCACTTAAAAGATCCCATGTAACACATGGGGGGCAAATAGCATTTAGTAATTTCTTTCTGCCCTAAGTCTCAGGCCCTTTGATTCAGATGACCAGGCACATGCAGGGAGGCTGCTGGATGGCATAGGCACACATCAGGGCTTCGCCAGGCCTGGCACCTGGCCTCCCAAGCAGCTCATGACTTGGAAGCTTAGAAGTGAAAGCCGCATGAGGCCTGGGGGGAAAGGGTGCAGGTCACAGCATTTCTTAGCCACCCCGCAGACAGCTAGGCTGTCGTAGGCGTAGAGTCAGTGGTAGCACCCTCAGCAGCATCTTTGGCCCCAGCTACCACTTTGGCTTGAGAGCTTACATTTCTTACGGCCAAACCAAAGGGACTTTGTGCAAACCGTTCCTGTCCAGATTTCCCCGCCTTTCTATGCCTGTGTTCTTATCGTGGCTTGGACTTCTCCAGTGGGAGTGCAGAGGTTGGTCACGTCGTACAGAGAGCCTTGCCCTGACAGCGATCTTTGTCCCATGGATGCATCAGGTTGAAAACACTGCTATTTCATCTCTCTGCCACGAATTGTAAAATGATGAGGCGCATCCCTTGATTATCAGATTTGTGCTTGGCTGATAATAACAGACTTCATTCGTGGTGGATAATTGAGAATGGCAGGCTTAATTATGCTGCTGTACCACCCAAAGGAGAGCAGGGTTTTGAAAGCCTTGCTCTTAAATCCTGAGAAGGGGCTGCAGTTGGTGCTTGTTCAGCCAAAGCCATTGAGCTACCTTGTGGCTCAGCCTCATATGTTACAGGATCTTACAGGAACATTTCTGTTTTAACCTTACTGCTCATTTTATTTCTTTCCCTACCCCCTTTTTCACTTACCCAATTTCCATCTTCATTTATCTATACATTAGGTATAATTTTTTTCATATTTCAAGAGTACTTAAGTCCATCATAGAAAAATTAGAAATTGCCAATAAGCAAAAAAAAAAAAAAAAAAAAAAAAAAAAGTTTCTTTTTACTCAACACGGCACCACCTGGAGAAAACTACTGTCAGTGACCGTTCCATTTCCAGTTTTTTTAGGCACACTTTTTAAAACTTGCATTGTTAACAATATTTGGGAATAGTGTTTATGTCCCTAAAAATTCATCAACCTGGATGGCTGGATGGAAGAATCACAATTTATTTAACCAGGCACACGTCTTTTAGAAACAATGTTATAGTGAATGTCTCTGTGGCCAAATATTTGCACACATTCTCAATTGTTTCCTTAGGAAGAATTGATGGGTCAAAATGATAAATATATATTGTCTTTAACTTTGTACTGTAGAAAGTTTAAAAATATATACCACATAGACAGAACCCCCATGTACCCATTTGAAAGTGACCAGCTCCTGGCCAGTCCATACCCCACCCACTTCCCCTAGTTCCTGTGTTGTTTAGAAACAGATCCAAGACATCATTCCAGAAAGACTCTTTTCTGTCAAATAGCACAGGTATTTGAAAATGGGAGAGGAAAAGAAGTGAATTGCTAGAAAATAAGGAAAGGTTAACATTTTGTCTGTGTTATCTACGGTGCTGTTTGGGCTGTGTTCATTTTCCTGCCGTACCTGGGCTCAGGACTCATCACCTGTCTTCTGGGTTCCCGCAGCAATCTTGTAACCAGACTCCTTTCTTCTTTCTCTCCCTTTGGATAGGTATATCTGTTTTTAAGCTGTTTCATAGCTTGCCAAATTGTGTGCTTCAGAAAGGCTAATCAAATTGATACTTCCACCAAAGTCATATAGGAGTGTCCACGCTGTGGATAAAGTTTTCCTCCCTCCTTTCCTCCCTCCCTCCCTCCCTCCCTTCCTCCTTCCCTCTCTTCCTTCCTCCCTCCCTCCCTTTCTTCCTCCCTCCCTCCCTCTCTTTCTTTCCTGGCCCCCACAAAAGTATCTCTTTGTTTTAATTACACCTTATTTGGCTATTAATGACCTTAAAGCCCGCCCCAGCCCCCAGTTTCCTCACTGCATTTCCTCTTTGTGAATTGCCTTTTGCTAACTTTTCTTTTGATGTGTTTGTCTTTTTAAAATTGTGTTCGTGCATTTCTGTTAACCTCATAGCATTGTATCAATACTTAGGTCAGTGAATTGCTGTGAATACTTTTTTTTTTTTTGGACTAAGAGAACATATGCTGCATTTATATGAAAGAATAAGCATGTTTTATAAAGCTAACAGCTCAGAGCAGCAAGTCACCGTCAACAGAGGGACAAGAATGGAGTGAGGCCCGCAGGGGTGGGCAGGGGGCCTGGGAAAGAAGAGGGCATCCAGGCAGGGACAGGGGAGACTTTCACAAGTCACCTAACTCCAGTCTTCACAGTCATCCATGAGGCAGGTAAAGCAGGTATTATTCCCATTCACAGTGGCTTGTGCCAGGGCACACCTTAATAAGATCTTCCGAGCCCCAATCCAGGGATTTTTCTACCCTATCACACTGATTCATATGCTTATTCATAAAAGGCAAATATAGCATCAAAATATATCTGATATCACTATTTATGAAACACTTAAAAAAATTTTTTTTTCTACAGCGTGAAGGCCCAGGACCAGGTCATTATAACTTGAAAATACCTTCAGTAAGTTCTGTTACTTCCTGTTTTCAATCCAGAGTACCTCGATTCTTGCCTGCCTGTTCAGTAAGTATCCTAAAAGACAGATGTGGTTGTAGGTTTTGTGGCTTGTGGGTGGGTGGGGAGTGGGCATTGGGGGTCGGATGGGGGTAGCAGAGTTATATACAATTCTAGTATATATACACTAAAATTGCTTATCAAGGCAGCAAAGGGCATAGAGCTTCCTCGGCAAGCCCTCGGCCAGCTTCAGGCTCAGAGTGACTCCAGACCTGAAGGCCGTGGCTGAATTATGGGTCCAGTTGCGAACAGCCAGCGCAGTAATTAGCCATCGGTGTTATGTCCTGGATGCTCTGGGGGGAAACTCCTTTAGCGAATTGAAGCCAGCAGTGGGCACAGGCTGCCCCCGCCCATCCAGAACTGCCATTCTTTGTGTATGTGTCTTCTGGGAACAAAAAGTCACAGCAGAAACATTATGATTGAACCAAAGGGGACCATTAAGGCCTGAGCCATCATCCTGCCCCCAAGGACTCGGGACAGACAGGGAAGAGGCTCAAGTTCATGGAGATACACAAAGAAGGTGGATTCTGGGAGTGTGCGAGAGCCTCTGAGGCCTAGAGAAGACCAAGAAAGATGGCAAAAGCATAACATGGAGCTTATGAAAGTGGCTAGGGCTGTTGTTCGTTTGATGCTAAAAGTTTGAATTCCCCTGGCCTTGTGGTTCCTAGCCAGCACCTCAGTCTGAAAGTCCCCCAAACTCAGTGGTTTGTAGCCTTATTGGACATGGTTAGGAAGACAGAAACACGAATTCTGCTCATAAGAAAACGGCACCACCCCGGGGTGGGGGGCGAACAAGGAGGGTGGGAGGAGCTGGGGCGGTGGGCAGGAGACAGCTGCCTGCAGGTCACCTCCCCCAGCACCCCCTGGGTTGTCCCGGGCCATCTCGCTGCAGAGCTGCCAGCTGCGGTGCTACAGTGTGGCAGCGGTGTGGTCTTTCTCTGGAGGAATACTGGGGAGGCCCCACCAATAGTATTAAAAACACACCAACAGCGGGAGGCTAGTGGATCCCTTCAGTGGGTCCTCACACCCTAGCGGCATTATCATGACCCAAACACAGATTTTTGTCAGAGCTCACAGCTCCTCAGGAAGTTGGAGTCATGCTAACCAAACTCCAGGGAGACTGATGGAGAAGCCGGAAGGTGTGGTATTCATTTACAAGTGTCCGGCAAGGGGGCTGATGTCTGGGGCCGCTGCTCTGTGGAGCGTCTCCCCTTGTAGGAAACTCGGAAGGAAGCCAACGACAATCAGAAATTTGCTTGGTGACAGTGGAATCAGGGCTGGGGGACGGAGCCGGATGTTCTCAAGGTCTGAGAACTACACCCAGTAGCCTCCTGAGGGGTGGCCTTGCGAGGCCCAGGCCCACGAACCTCCTGTTTGGGGACTGGCCTTCCAGGACTCCACACGCATGCTGCTTCCTCATTAAGAGCACTAATAAAGGCTTCGGCTTCCTTTGACGTCTGGCCAGGAGTTGATTAGATTTCCAGGCTGCTCCCCTGCTTTTGGCAAGGAAAACATCCTGTCTAAAGCAGCGTCTGCAGGCAGCTGATCTCATCCACTCTGGGCTGACGCTCTAGTAATCCTCTTTCCACTCTCACTGTTTCCTGAAGAGATAACAAACTGCAAGGAAGGATGGCAATGACAAGTAGGTGATGATAGGGGATAATAATAGCGGTGGTGGCTAGCGTGTGGAGCAGTATTGCTGCCAGCCTGGTGGTGCTGTCTGTCTTTCGGGGCCCCCAGTGAACCTCAAAACCTCACTTGCTGGGTAAGGCGTGGGAAGCACGTGGCCCAGGGTCATATTGAGCCATTGGTGGTGGGACTAGGACTCAAACCCAGCCCCGTCTGACATTAAAACCCTTCCCTTAACGATACCCAGAGACACCAGTGTGTCTCTAAGATAAAATATTGGGGCGTTCAAGAATATGTGGGTGCACCTCACCATGGGCAACACTGACTTCAGAAATCAAAGTCTTCGTCTATGAGAATGACATTCATTTATATCTCATCACTATAGAAGAGAAGCTTTCTTTATATAATTGGCTAAATAATTTTTCAAGAATTTCATCAAAATGAAAACATGGCTTTTCAAAATTAGAACTCGTCAGTCCCTTGAGAATACATCCCTCTGAGCCCGAGGTCCACAGCCCCTGGTAGTGAAGCACCTTACTCTATTACACTGGGGAAAACGATGGAAACACAGGAGTTTGGGCTTTTGAGGTCAACCACCCAGGTTCAGAATCCATCCTCTCCAACCCATTACCACTAGACTGAGGTCATTGAGGGCGGAGGGCGGGGGGAGACGCTGGCATCCCCAGGGACAGGGGGTGCCCTGGAGAAAGCGTGCCTTGAGGTGAGGGTGGGATGTGAGCCCGCCTTCCCCTGGGCTGTCACTTGCTTGTCCTCTCTTCTCTCAGCACCTCTGCAGCCTTGGGGAGAGCCGTGGACAGGATCAGGTCTCAGCCCCTAGGACAGGCTCTAATTCCAGGGTGCACAGGCCCCAGCCCCGGCCACTGTGGCCCTCGTCTCCCTCCGTGGGGATTTGCCAGCCACGTCTGAGCGCACAGCCAGGCTCAGGAGGCTTCAGGTTCTGGTGTCACTATCTCTTCACTCCCTGTTTTCTGCTGTGTTTTCAGAAAACGCCAGGCCCAGGAGCGTACACGTCTTCAGCACAATTCCCCGAGCAGCCCCGGACCATAGCCAAAATGGGCCGAGAACATAGCCTTTTCTTCAACAACACAATTGGCTTTTAAAATAAACCCATCTTGGCCCTAAGCGACTTTGAGTTTTAGTAAGTTCTTATGTTTAGAAAACTCTATTTGGTCTCTTCTTTAGGAGGGTTTGACCACAGACCATAATCGATGGCCTGTGGGGACCACCCAGCCCGCTTATCTGGAATAGTCCCAGCAAAATGTCCAGTTCACGTGCAGAAGTTTCCTGGTTTGAACAATCAGTTATATGTTCCCTCTGTGTGTTGTCAGAGGGTGTATCCCCAGAGGCTGTGCCCCTGGGCTGCTCTCACAGCACCTGGACGGGCCCTGATATGTCAGATGGGCTCTGTGTGACCTTGGGCTCTCTAGCTGGGTCTCCACTGCACTGGGGTTATCATGCCTCACAGACTCATGGACACTTTCTCGGGGGGTCGGCATTCAGCCAAGGCCAACCCGAGCTTGACGGGATCCCAACAGATGGTTCTTTCTCTTTCTCAACTCCCTGAAGAGAACAATATTGATTCAACCCGATGAGCATTTGTGGTTTCAAGTCAACAGAAATATTTTGAGGATCTGCTCTGTGTCAGGTGCTGTGCTGGGGTTAGGGAGTGGAGGTTGAAACAAAGATGAACAAGGCATGTGACCGAGTTTAGGGAGGGTTGGAGGGGAGACAAGGCCAGAAAGGTAGTTTGGAATAGTTCCTGGCTTGAGGAAGGCTTTGAAACCCATGCCAAGAGCCTCCTTCTGGTCACCTTGTGTGTGCAGCTCAGGGGTGGCCGTCATGTGGATGGCAGCTCCACCAGCAAGACAGGCCCTAGTCTCGGGAAACTGCGAGATCACCACGCCCGGCGTGTGGAGGAGCAAATTCTGACAACAAAGGCCATAACAGGCGCTCAGAGCGGGGACAGGGCAGCACGGCCCGAGCGGGGAAGGACGGCTGGGTGCAGGAGGCAGCTTGGCTGGTACCCAAGGGACCAGGAGGCCGAGATAGGCAGAGAGGAGAGGGAGGAAGATGGAGGGCAAGGAACCCCATTTGGGCGAAAAGCAGGAAGAAACATTTGCTGGAGGGGAACAGAGGGAGCCTGGCCCAACTAGAGTGGAGGGTGCAGATGGGAGCGGGAGGGGGCTTGGGCAACACCCAGACCACAGGCCAAGTAGTCAGTCCTGCTCTGGGAGCTCCAGCCAGACAGACCCTACGCTGGACAGCCAGGGTCTCATGAAGAATGGGCAGACTAGCGTCATTAATCAATAATAGGAAGGAATCTTTTTCTTTTTAACTAAAAGAAAGAAGAAGAAAACCTAACATAAATCCCTATGTTTTATTATATTAAAAGAAAACCCCAGCTCTCTTCTCTAGTCATATAAACACCATTATATAGCAGGCGTTGGGCGCAAGGAAGAGGTCATCATCTCCCTGGGTTTATCCCCGTCTCACATTCGTGGAAGAAACTCCCTGCACTGTGTTCCTTCAGAGCAGAAAACGGCCCCTTGGAAGGTGAGGCAGATGCCTCAGGGGTGGTAGCTCCTGTCCCACTCTGATCAGCACATGGCTGCAGGGCAGATGGGTGGGTCAAAGGCCCCTGCAGGATCAGAAGGTAACGCCGGCAGTTCTGACAGAGCGGGTTTCTCTAGGAAGCAGTGTGTCGGGTTGTGCCTGGCGCTCAGGGCAGCAGTTCTAGAGAGAGGGAGGTGAGAGGCGGTCACATGTCTTGGGGCTCGTGGGTGGAAGGTTAGGGGAAGCCCTCACACTGGCAAGGGTAGGAGGGAGCTTGTGTTGCAGCTATGTGGGATATCTCCCCGACAGCAGTGTGAACCAGGGGCGGGCAGGAACCGCCTCTCTCTCCCTCTGTCTCCCCTCTGCTTCTCCCTCAGGCCAGCCTCTTCCTATGCTTAGGGTCTAATGCAGCCTTCTCCTTGCATCATTTTCTGAGCCCATGCCCTAAAGAACGTAAACAACCCCTCCTGGTTCCAGTATCAGGTTCCCAGGAGAGAGAATCCAGTTGGCCAGCTTGGGTCAGGGGTCCACCCTTGGGCCCTCCAGCTGTGGCCAGGAGGGCCTAGACCCTTGGTGCAGACATAGCTGCAGGGGCCAGCTGTGCCGGGATGGAGGGCAGCTCCACTGTGTTCTAGAAGAGAATGAAGACCCTTTCAGAATAAGAAGGAGAGGGCGTCTCCTGCCTGGCCTGCAAGAAGGGGGCTTTGGAGGCCTGCAGAGACGTCACCTGGAGGTGGAACCGCTGGAGAACACTCTGCAGGGCCACCCTTGAGTCTCCAGTCCATGCACTAACTTTGCCCTTCTCCTGTGACTTCTGTCTTCTTTCTGTAGCTGGGGGTACCCCAGCCCTGTCCTCCTTTCCAGTCTTGCCACCTGCCCATAATGCAGCCTCCCCCTCCTCTGTGTCTCCTCTGTGGTGATGTGACGGAGGCTTTTCCCTAGGTGCTAGCAGAGGGGCTGGCAGGCACCAGGCGGTGAGGAGAGCAGTGTTTTGCTTCTCTTCTTTGACATATTCCAGCATTTTTTATAGTAGCTCATACAGGTAGGGAGAGGCTTTTCCAAATAGACCAGAGGGATTCTGGATGGCTTTTTCCTGCCACAAGCCTAAAAACTGGGACAATGTTGGAGGTGCAAGGCCTCCTTCTGTCCTTTCCAACATGGACAGACTGGACAGACTGGGGTTGACTTTGAGCTTGAGCTTTGAGATTAGGATATAAACACCTAGCAGCTACTGCCGTTGTATGCATCCAGTGACAGGTCCAAACTGACTTAGAAAAGCCAAGAGCCGGCAGATGGAAGGGAATGTGGTGTTCATCCTACGTCCCGAGGGGCCTTCCTTGCAGGGTCCCTCCTCCATCCCCCATGGACCGCTGTGACACTGGCTTCTCGAGGTCTGGCCCTGGCTTCCCTGAGCATCCTGCTGTTCCTCTCCCCTCCCCCACCCACACGCCAACTGCCCTCTGAATTTGGCTTCAACCAAAGCGAATGGTTTTCTTGGCTGCAGATACCTTCTGCTGTTGCCATGAAATTCCCTCTGCGTTAAGTCAGAGAGTGTCAAAAGTCGCAGCACTCGTGGGGACAGCTTGTCCTCCCCCCCCCCGCATCTCTTTCCCTCCTTCCTCACCCCCACTGGCAACCCCCCCCCATTGCTTTCTGGACCCACAGGGGACACCTTGCAGACCTGGAGGCCTAGGGCCATAGGTTGCTCAGGTGATCGGCCCGGCCTCCAGCATCACCTCTCACCTGCTCGGTGCCACCCGCCTCGAAGCAGCACACAGCTGCCTGGACTCCGGTCCCTGCGGCTAGGATTACTTTGAAAGGCTTATTATCTTGAAAACACTTTCTACAAGTTCAGAATCAGTTGTTCTAAGCTGCATTTTAGAATCCCCGGGGGAGACTTTACAAAGCTCAGGGCCTGGCAGCGCCCAAACAGATCACATCAAACTCTCTTGGGTAGGACTCAGGCCTAGGATTTTTCTAATGTGCCTCCGCGCCCCCCGCTCCCCAGGTGATTGCAATGATCAGCCAAGGCTGAGAACAGAGGCTGAGATGGTGTGAAGGCACCAATCACCAATAGCTCTGGGCGGGGCCACAGGTAGTTCCCCCCACCCCTGAAGGTTTAAGAAGACTTCGCCGTTGCCCTAGGAAGTTACGCTCCAGCTAAGAGGTTGGTCCGTGTTACCATCTGGCTGAGTCCTAAGGAAAGAGGATGGCGCCGGGCCGGATGGTCTGAGCGAAGTAAGTTCCTGGAACGTTGCCGGTGGAGGTCATTCTGCGTGGAGAGGTCAGCAGGGCCCTTGAACTCAGGCACCTCTCGCCAGCCTGACTCTTGGCTGGGCTTCTCACAGATCTTTGGCTTCGGCCAAGGGCGGGGCTGCAGGCATACAGAGCCTGCCAGACCCAAAGGGAGGGGTTTGGGTTCCGGTTTCAAGGCCGCAGGGACCGGGTGGGCTTGTGGGCGCCAGTGCCAGAGACCCAGACGCTGGTCCGGCTTGCCAACCGTCTCCCCAGAGAAGGGGCGACTCTGGATGGCAGGAAGAGCCAAGGCTGACGGAGGCCTGGAGATTGGGGGTGGCGAGTAGGCGGGTGGGGGGGGCGGGGGGGGCGGACAGAAGGAGGAGGAGCCAGAGGAAGGGGAGGCCCGGGGGGGGGTGGGCGCGTGGAGGATGTCTCTCAGCAGGCGCTTCGCATTGCCTTGCTGACAGCACCCTTAGCTCTATGAGAGCCCAGAAAAGTGTGCCACCCTTCTGAAGAGAGATAGGGGCTCAGAGAGGCCCATCAGGGGAGGGAGGTGGCAATGTGGCTGCTTTGGGTCGGAGTGTGGCTTAGTCCCTGAGAAGTGTAGGCAGGAAGGGAGCTCAGGCCCAGTGACACTGCATCTCTGGTCACCAGAGTGGGCTCCGGGGGATAGGGGTGGGGAGCCAGGGAACTGAGCGACCTGGGAGGGGGCAGGGTTGGATGGCAAAGCAGTGCACTGGAGCTGTGCAGGTCACAAACAGAGCTCTGGGCTTGATGAGGGCTGACCTTTGTCTCCTCACCCCCTTTCCGAAGTCCCAGAGCTCAGAGGTCCTGCATGGTAACTGAGGGCCATCACAGAGAAAGGAAGTTGCTGGAGCTTCTCTTATTCATCAGGACCAGAGGGGACGCTTGGAAACACGCCAGGCAGGGTCACAGCTGTTGAGGCTTCTAATCCCCAACCCGTCCTGGGCTGGGCATGGGAGCTGGACTGCAGAGAACCTGTGTGCCCGGGGTAGCTCACTGTGGAAACTGACCATCTGTTAGTTTCCCATGGCCGCTGCAACAAATTTCCATAGACTCTGGTGCTTAAAGCAACACAGATTTATTCTCTTACAGTTCAGGAGGTCAGGGGTCCCCAAATCAGTCTCACTGGGCTAAAGTCAAGGTGCTGGCAGGCTGGTTCCAGAAGGAGTCTCTTTCTGGGAGCTCTGAGAGGAGAATATTTTCTTCTCTTCTTTAGCTTCTAGAGACCACCTGCATTCTGTTGCTCACGGCTGCTTCCTCAGATCACTGCAAACTCCTGCTCCCACAATCACATCTACTCCTGACTCTGACCCACCTGGTTTCCTCTCCTCTTGTAAGGATCCTTATGATTATATTGGGCCCACCTGGATACTCTCCCCATCTCAAGACCCTTAACTTAATCACGTTTGCAGAGTCCCTTTACCATGTGAAAGAACATATTCTAAGGTTCTGGGGATTAGACAGGGACACCTTCGGGAGGGCGTTATTCAGTATTCCACACCGTCTATCTAACTTGTAGCTGGGGGGATGTGAGGCATCCTTTTGCCTGAAATGCTACTCTCCCGTGGCCCTTCTTGTGCTATCTTCGCCTTCCCCAGTCTTCCCCAAGCTGGTTGGTGCTTCTCCTAAGGGCTCCAGTAGTCCCCAGATCCTTGCCTGAGGCCAGCGTTGGACTGTAGGCTCTGAGATCATAGAGTTGGGACCTACTGGGGCACTGGTGAATTTCCCGGTGCCTAGTACAGTGTTAGCATATAGTAGATACTCAATACTATATTTTACTGAGGTATAGTTGATACAACATTATGTAAGTTTCAGGTGTAAAACATAATGATTTACAATTTTAAAGGTTATACTCCATTTATAGCTATTATAAAATATTGGCCGTATTCCCTGTGTTGTACTATATACGCTTGTAGCTTATTTATTTTATACATGGTAGTTTGTACCTCTTAGTCCTCTATGCCTATCTTGCCCCTTTCCTCTCCCCACTGGTAACCACTAGTTCATTCTCTATATCTGTAAATGTGTTTATTTTTTTGTTATATGCACTAGTTTGTATTAGTTTTTGGATTCCACATATAAGTGATATCATACAGTATTTGTCTTTCTCTGTCTGACATATTTCACTGAGCATAATACCCTCCAGGTCCATCCATGTTGTTGCAAATGGCAAAATTTCACTTTTTTATGGCCGAGTAGTATTCTATTGTGTCTATATGTGCCCCATCTTCTTTATCCTTTCATCTGTTGATGGACACTTAGGTTGCTTCCATATCTTAGCACTTGTAAATAATGCTGCTATGAACATTGGAGTGCATTTATCTTTTTGAATTAGTGCTTTTGTTTTTTATTTTTCTTTTTGGGTATATATGCAGAAGGAGAATTGCTGAGTCATGTGGTAGTTCTATTTTTAGCTTTTTGAGAAGCCTCCATACTGTTTTCCACAGTGGCTGCACCAGTTTACATTCCCACCAACAGTGTAGGAGCGTTCCCATTTCTCTACATCCTTGCCAACATTTGTTATTTGTGTTCTTTTTGATGGTAGCCATTCTGACAGATGTGATATCTCATTGTGGTTTTAATTTGCATTTCTCTGATGATTGACGATGTTGAGCATCTTTTCATGTGCCTGTTGGCCATTTGTGTGTCTTCTTTGGAGAAATGTCTATTAAGGTTTTCCCCCCATTTCTTAATCAAGTTGTTTGTTTTTTTGATGTTGAGTTGTATGAGCTGTTTATATAGTTTGGATATTAACCCCTTATTGGTCATATCATTTGCAAATATTTTCTCCCATTCAGTAGGTTGTCTTTTCGTTTTGTCATAGGTTTCCTTTGCTGTGCAAAAGCTTTTACGTTTAATTAGGTCCCATTTGTTTATTTCTGCTTTTATTTCTTTTGGCTTAGGAGACAGATCCAAAAAAATATTGGTATGATTTATGTCAAAGAGGGTTCTGCTTATGTTTTCTTCTGGGAGTTTTATGGTTTCTGGTGTTACCTTTAGGTCTTTAATCCATTTGGAGTTTATTTTTGTATATGATGTGGGAAAAGTGTTCTAATTTCATTCTTTTACATGTAGCTGTCTAGTTTTCCCTACACCACTTACTGAAGAGATGGTCTTTTCCCCATTGTATATTCTTGGCTCCTTTGTCATAGATTAATTGACCATAAGTTTGTGGATTTATTTATGGGCTGTCTGTTTTGTTCCATTGATTTATGTGACTGTCTCTGTGCCAGTACCATACTGTTTCGATTACTGTAGCTTTGTAGTATAGTCCAAAAGTCAGGGAGTGTGATACCTCCAGTTTTGTTCTTCTTTCTCAAGATTGTTTTGGCTATTTGGGGTCTTTTGTGTTTCATAAAATCTTTTATATTATGGAAGTTCCTTTGATTATTTTGAACCACAAAGAATTGTCTAGGGAAGGGCTGCTAGCCTGAATATCATCAGCCATTTTTGGTGTTTGCTGACAAAAGTCACCTGATGAAATAAGTTTTTAAAAAGAGGAGGTAAAGAAACTTAGTACTGATTTTAGAAGTCATTCCTGGAGGTTTGACCTTAGGATTGTAGGTGTTAGATGTTATAAACAAGCTCTCTAAGACCACTTAAAAAGCAGTCACGTTGGGAGTTCCCTGGTGGTCCGGTGGTTAGGACTCAGCACTTTCACTGCCGTGGGTCCAGGTTCAATCCCTGGTTGGGGAACTAAAATCCCGCAAGCTGTGAGGAGCAGCCAAAAGTTAAAAAAGTAAAAAATAAAAAAGCAGTCACATTAAAAGTCACATTCTGGGGAATGGGGTTGGGCGGGGGGAGAACGCTCCTAATGTTTTACATATGGTACTTATGGCTCCAGTTAAAATCTCCAGTAGCCACATTATTCCAAAAATTTAAATGTGCCCTATCTTATATGGAAATGAAAATGAAGCTTCTGGAAAGTTGTGTTTAATGATCCACATGTCTGTAGTGCAGATGAAGATCCTAATGGCGAAGATGCATGAGTATTTCTAAAATAACTTCTACAATGGGATGAAACATACATGTAACTCTATTAAGAAAATATAATGGATTGAGACCAACTGTAGATCCTTGAACAGCCATAACAGACTCAGGAGGGCTAAGGTCTCTCTTCAGAGCCCTGTCCCAGGCACCCCCAGGGTGAAGCACTGGGATGGTGTGTGTGCTGGGCAAGAGGGAAGGCTAAGGTCAGCCGGTGGGTGGGGCCAAGGTGGCTTTACTCCACATTTGTACCCCAAGCCTCCCACTGGCAGGAGAGCCTCCCTAAAGGCCAGCTGGTGTCCCGCTCATGAGGGCACATGTAAGTGTGGCTGAGCCCAGGCGTGTGGGATGTGGGGGCCACACCTGGGAAGCAGAACCCCCAGGGCCTGTGTGCCAGCCTGGGTGTTCTGACAAAGCATAAGGGTCCTATGAGGTGAGTGGTGAGAGGTGCAGGGGGGGAGGGAGGGAGGGAGAGAAACTTCTGGGAGGTGTGGGAACTGGGTCTTGAAGAAGAAGGGGCACAAGGTGAATTCTGGGAAGAGAGGCCCAGTAGGAGTGGCGTGGACGTGGGAGAGTGTGGGTCATTGAGGGCACAGGAGACACCCTCACAGGTAGGGCGAGGGCCCAGGACGGGGTGTTCCCAGCTCAGAGGAGACACTGTCTGGATGGAGGAGAGTGCCTGGCCCCAGGCTAGCAACTGCCGGGGGCCCTCTGTGAGCTCACACTAGTCTGCACTGGGCCAAGCCGTCAAAGCCCCTGCACCCTTGGCGGGGTGCTCTCAGGGGTGCAGGTGTGAGCGGTGTAGGGGGTCCCACTCACAGCCAGTGAGCTGGGGGCCTTGTTGGGGGTCGGGTAGTGAGCTGTGGGCTCCTGGGCACGAGACAGGTGAGAGGGAGCTTGCAGCGGCCTCCTCCTGGGCCCAAGCTGAGGCCATGGAGGTCACAGTCAGTTACAGAGACTGCCCCAGCTGCTGAGACCTGGGGACGGGGAGCTGGGGAAGCCACCTATGCTCTGACCTCCGCACAGAGAAGGGACTCATCTCAGGTGTCAGAGCTGACACCTGAGGCCAGTTAGTCTTTGTGACAGTGTCCCTATGCCTGCTCTGATCCCCGTTTCAGCATACACACTCCTCCTCTGGTTGGCGGGTGTCCCAGGAAGAATGCCATAGACCGAGGTTCTTGCATGCAGACCGCCCGAGTGTCACTCACTCACTGCCCTGGTGGCTGGAGGCCTCGGGCCGGTCACCTCACCTTCCTGCACTGCCTTCCCTCCCCTGTGAGATGGGCTTTCGCCATGCCCACCGGTGCCCCTTTGCTTCGGGTCGGAGCCCCTCCCCCCATAGGCAGGTGCCCTGGCATGCGCCCCTCCACCCCCAAAGGCTGGTCTCCAGGCGCACACTGAGAGGAGACCTGGGGAAGGAGAGTGTGCCTCTCTGGGGATGGGCGGGGCCACCAGGAACAAACACACTCGAGGTCCCTTATGTCATCAGGGGGTCATTGCAAAGACCGAGGAAAGGACTCAGACGGGAGTCTTGACTTCGGGCTGCAGGAGCTGGAGAGGTCGTCTGGGATAGAATGGAGCTCTCTTGAGTCCATCGTCTTTTGCCCCCTTGAAAATGGGCATTTCTTTTGATTGGAGAGCTCCATCTTTATGGAGATTCACCTGCTCTGCATTTTTCTATCTTCTTGCCCAGCTGTTCTTCCTTCTTGCCTCCGGCCCTTGGCTTCTGCCGCTTTTCAGCCTCTGCTCCCACCACCAACTGCTTCTGTCTCTGTCCCAACTGTCACCGCAGAGGCCAGACCCTCTGCACCCTTCAGCACTGTCAATGTCATGCAAGGCAAGGAGAGGTGGAGGGACCATTCCACATTAAAGGAGACTAAAGAGATGTGACAACTAAGTGGAATATGTGACCCCGGCCAGGGGAAGACAGTGCTACAAGGAGCAGTGGTGACAAACTGGCATATGGACGGGAGAGGAGAGAAAAATACTGTGTCGGGGTTAAATTCCCTCATTTGTGAACTGTGCTGTGGTTATGTAAGGCAAGGACCTTTGTTCTTAGCGAAAACACACTGAATTACTAAGGGGTAAAGGGGCATGATTTATGCAACCTATTCTCAGATGGTTCGGAAAAAAATATGTTTTTAAAAGAGGCCCACAATGACTGACTTCTTGCCAAATTCCAAAGAGACAGTTAAGGGGGGAAGAGAATGAGTGAGAGTATGAGAGAGCAGGGACGGTCACCACCAGTCTGGGGGTCTCTGTGTGGGATGCCCAGGCCACCTCATAGGCTGTGGGCCAGTGCACAGAGGAGGAACTTTGGTTCTAGAAACCACCCATGGCTCAGTCAGCTGGTGGGCAGGACAGTGGGGTCACATGGCCCGGCGCACAGCTCCCATGGTGACCTTTCCTTGTTTCCGGGTTGCCTGGCATCTTGAGAACCCTCTTGCTCTTTGGGGGACTTTCCAGCTTGTTGAGTGGTCTCTGTTTAAGGAACCTCCTCTCTGGCTGCAGAAGGGGCTAGGGTGGCAGGCAGCACTGAGCATCGGCCGTTCTCCCCTGCTGGAGGATTCCTGGTGATGCACGTTTCCATGGATCCCAGAGGGGTCATTCTGCTGCTTCAGTGACAGGCGCTGCCTGCCTCTCTCCCATCGTCTGGTGAGCTGGTGCTGGCTCTGTGGGTGAGGACCTTACTCTCAGCTTTGCCATATTCCTAGCTGTGAATGGAGGCACCATGATCTCGTCACCTTTCCTGGGGACAAAACCCACTTCCCTAGGTTGTTGACTACCAAAGGAGCAGTGTCGGAGAGAGAGTCCACCGATAGGCAAAGTGCCTTATGCCTAGTATAGTAGAGGGAGCATGTCAGGATCGTCATTGTTATCAAGAGAAGAGACAGGACAGGAGCCCCCATGATGTACCATAAGTGACAGTGATAGGGAAGGGGTGGAGTGGGTGTTCAAGGGGGTGTGAGTTCTGTTGTCTTCCTCCTCCGGGGGGACCTGCATCGTACCGAGTGCCCAGGAGGGCAAGGCTTAAGGGAATGATGGGCTGATGTGGGGGTCTCAGAAGGGGCCCATTACTGCTCACCCGGAACTCCAGCTGCTCAGGCAGCCATATTTTGTGTCCTGAGGCCCATCCCCTGGTCACAGCTGGTTGTTCTTAGGGACCCATGGAAAAATGAGCGGGACCAGTGGGATCGTGTCATCCAAGAATCTAAGCTCAGATGCACAGAGGGGTGTCGCTGCAGCACTGGAGGTGGAAGGCCAGCCAGGGTATGTAGATTGAACGTAGTCCCATGGCAGCATCTCTGAGTGAGCGAGGTCAGCCAGCAGGGAGAGGAGGAGGGAAGAGGCGGGGCAGAGAAAATCATCACACAGGTATCCAGTGGTTATTATGGGCCCGGCACTGTTCTAGGATCTTTCCATGTTTTTTCTCACTTAATCATCATGACAGTCCACAAAGCAGGCACTATTCCAGGATTATCCTTACTTTATAGATGAGGAGACAGGCACAGAGAGGGTAGGTCACTTGCTCAAGGGCACAGGGCCAGCCAGTGGTAGAGTGGCCTTCGAGCTCAGTCTGGGTGCTGACTCCATCACCAAAGACGGATGCATGGCTGCTTCGGCCCCATATCTGTGCACTGTGGTCCCTGGCCTAGGGCTCCAGGGAACCCCCCTTGTCTCTTTCCTGGCGCTACCTTGAGTGGGTCTCTGCTTTTCACAACTGAGAGAGCTTGATGAAAATTCGAAGGAGTTTCTGGCATGGGATACTTTCCCAGTAGGACCGCCCTAGCTTCCAGAATCCAAGTCTGCAACACGTGGGGGTGGTCCCACAGGTCGCTTATGTGTGAGGCTCACTGACTGTGGGTTGTCATCAAGAGCTGGCAGCACGGGCTGGGGGATATTTGTTTAGCTGGATGCTTCCCGAAAACCAGGCCAAGAAATATTTGCACAGTGACATCTGAGCGCTCGGGTCGGGGGTGTGAATGCAACAGTGAGTACTTTGGTAGGAGTCTGGGGGGGGGTGGCAGAAATTCCATTCATACCTGTGCCTGCAGATAAACACTATTAATACTGCAGGGCTGTGGGCTGGAGGTACATGGGGGTGACAGTGCAACCGAGTCTCAGCCCCAGACTCCAGCCCTTGTTTTGGTACAATGGGTCGGACACGGGGCTGGCCCCCTCCCTCTCCAGGGAGGGCTCGAGTGTGAATGAGGGGTCTGCAGATGGGGAGCTGGAGGTCAGGAAGCGCCTGGGTCTCCACCACTGCCTGACTTTCCAACATCTGACCACCCTGAGGTCAGCTCAGCAAAGCCCTCCTCAGGGACAGGAAGGCCGCCCCTCCCTGCCCCTCCCTCCCTCCAGATTCCCTCGTCTTGTCCTTGTAGGATGAGGTTTTCTAGGCCTTTCTCCCAGGCTGGCAGACAAGTGACACCATCTATAGCCTAAAGCAGCCTTTAATTCTCACCCCAGGGGGCCATGAGCTGGCAGACAAGGGTGTGTGACAAGTAATCTGATACTAATTGTTAAATCACTAAAGACTGAACGTGTTTTATAAAAAAGTATCACGGGGTAATCAAAGCTGGGCACCCAGGAGCTCCAAGAAGGGCCCTTCCTCACTAACAGCAAAACCGTAACCCCAGTAATAGGGCTGAGGATCAGGGTGGAGGTGGCCAGGGTGTTGAGCGGGCAGCTCTGTCTAAACCAGGCCCTGAGTTCGAGGGGAAGCCTTAAGGGCAGCTGTCTTCAGACCGTGTGGGTGCAGCCTTGGGGGTCCATCAGATAATCCCTTGGGGTGCACGAAGAAAACAGGGCTCTGTGTAAACTGATGTCATCATTTGATACACATTTTATATAGTGTATTTGTATGTGGCATAACTTCTATTAGGAGAATATTTATATGGACTTCTCAGAGCAGGTGGCTGATCTTATGTGGCCTGGATTCTCACCACACACCCCTCCCCTGGTGCTTTCCCTCAGGTGCTGAAGCTGCTCCATTGGCAGTGCCTTTGGGGCAGTCTCTCCTGTTCAGGTGGCACGTCTGGCCCTGGCTTCTCCCAGCCAGGCTCTGGAGGCAGCAGGGGTCTCTGGCCCTGTCTGGACCCTCCTGCTGCCTCCCACCCCCCTCCAGGCTTTGGCCACGCCTCTGCAAGGCTTTTTTTTTTTTTTTACATCTTTATTGGAGTATAATTACTTTACAGTGGTGTGTTAGTTTCTGCTTTATAACAAAGTGAATCAGTTATACATATACATATGTTCCCATATCTCTTCCCTCTTGCCTCTCCCTCCCTCCCACCCTCCCTATCCCACCCCTCCAGGCGGTCACAAAGCACCCGAGCTGATCTCCCTGTGCTATGCGGCTGCTTCCCACTAGCTATCTACCTTACATTTGGTAGTGTATATATGTCCATGCCTCTCTCTCGCTCTGTCACAGCTTACCCTTCCCCCTCCCCATATCCTCAAGTCCATTCTCTAGTAGGTCTGTGTCTTTATTCCTGTCTTACCCCTAGGTTCTTCATGACATTTTTTTTTTCTTAAATTCCATATATATGTGTTAGCATACGGTATTTGTCTTTCTCTTTCTGACTTACTTCACTCTGTATGACAGACTCTAGGTCTATCCACCTCATTACAAATAGCTAAATTTCGTTTCTTTTTATGGCTAATATTCCATTGTATGTATGTGCCACATCATCTTTATCCATTCATCCGATGATGGACACTTAGGTTGCTTCCATGTCCTGACTATTGTAAATAGAGCTGCAATGAACATTTTGGTACATGACTCTTTTTGAATTATGGTTTTCTCAGGGTATATGCCCAGTAGTGGGATTGCTGGGTCATATGGTAGTTCTATTTGTAGTTTTTTAAGGAACCTCCATACTGTTCTCCATAGTGGCTGTACCAATTCACATTCCCACCAGCAGTGCAAGAGTGTTCCCTTTCCTCCACACCCTCTCCAGCATTTACTGTTTCTAGATTTTTTGATGATGGCCATTCTGACTGGTGTGAGATGATATCTCATTGTAGTTTTGATTTGCATTTCTCTAATGATTAATGATGTTGAACATTCTTTCATGTGTTTGTTGGCAATCTGTATATCTTCTTTGGAGAAATGTCTATTTAGGTCTTCTGCCCATTTTTGGATTGGGTTGTTTGTTTCTTTGTTATTGAGCTGCATGAGCTGCTTGTAAATCTTGGAGATTAATCCTTTGTCAGTTGTTTCATTTGCAAATATTTTCTCCCATTCTGAGGGTTGTCTTTTGGTCTTGTTGATGGTTTCCTTTGCTGTGCAAAAGCTTTGAAGTTTCATTAGGTCCCATTTGTTTATTTTTGTTTTTATTTCCATTTCTCTAGGAGGTGGGTCAAAAAGGATCTTGCTGTGATTTATGTCATAGAGTGTCTGCCTATGTTTTCCTCTAAGAGCTTGATGGTGTCTGGCCTTACATTTAGGTCTTTAGTCCCCTCCCCAAGCCCTCATCACAATCTCCTCAGTGGGCCCCTCCCTCCCACTGCCCTCCCCACCTGTGCGTCCCTGCCCGGCCTTCATGACCTCTCAGGCCTCTGCCTCTTCTCCAGGGCTCCCTCAAGGCCTGTCCCATGGGTACCTGGTAGATAAATGAACACACTGCTTCACACAAACCTGCTTTCCCTTCATGGGCCTCTTTATTCAAGACCTTTATTTTGAATTGTCAAGCAACTTGCCCAGCCCCAATGAGGCTTCCTAAAAGGAATGCTTCAAGTCAAAATGCATTTGTTGCCTTTGCCTTTCCTATTACCAAGGACTCACTACCAACATCTTTGGGCATCCCAATGTAAACCAACAGCATTTGCTTTTTCTTGTTTATTTTTTTTCTAACAGAATTCCAGAATAAAAATAGATCTCTATCATATATATATATATATATATATATTTATACACATACATACACATATAGAGATCCTTCAGCCAGGCGGGATGAAGGATCTGGTGTCCTTACAGTGTCCCTTGGCCTGGCATGGGAAGGCTAGAGGCACAGGCTCTCCCTGGTGGCACCTGGGGGTGTGGAGTGCTGAGCCAGGGCTGGGAGGAGCGTGGGTCTCCAACAGCCTCTCGTCTCGCCTCCGAGGAACAGACCGGGCTCTGACGAGCCAGGGCAGCCCTCACCTGACCTTTCCACACACCTTCAAGTGAGAGATGTGCCACACGGGGCTTTAAAACTGAAACCCAAAGTGCAGATAAGAAAGGAGTTCCCTGATAGGCCTGTGGGGGCTGTCTTCCTGGGGAGAGTTCCAAGAGCATCACGCAGCAGGGCTAGGGGAGCCAGCAGGGAAGACACCACCCACCAGCACCCCCAGGACCCCGGTAGAGACGGGTGTCACATACACAGAGGCCTGCACAACCAGGGAGGGGCTAGGCTCCGGCCCTTCCTTGGGTCTCTAATTACAGGCCCTGCTTGGCCCCAGGCAGGGGAAACCAAATGGCTAGGGCGGGGCTTGGGTCACCCAAGAGAGCCTGAGGTGAAAATGGGCTGTGGATGGTGTTAAGGGCAGTCCTAGAGATTGCCAATCTCCACATTATAACCCCTAGAGGGATCTACACTGTACCCATTGCCCAGAAAGGTAAGGCTTGAAGGAATGAGGTGTTGATGCAAGGAAGGGCTGGGTCCAGCGGCCATGTTTGTATCCTAGGGGGCTACACCCCAGGGCCTGAGGAGGTGGCTGAGGCCCGTTTCTAGAGAGGTGGAGGTGGGCAGAAATGGAAGTTTAGTTAGGCCCAGAACTGAGTGCCCCTGGCCAGACACCAGAGGCCCCAGAGGCACTTGGCAACAGAGGGGAAGATTAAAGGCGGGCCCAAGCAAAGAGAGGCACGGCCAGGCACTGTCCACTAACTTAAACCTGGGAGAGGACCCAGAGGTCCATCCTCTTCCCGCCTGCCAGCAGATTCTTCAAGCCATGACTGCCCTGGGCACGACCTGAGAGTGGGGTGTGAGGCCAGGGCCAGGGGGCTCCCCCAGGCACCGAGGCCTGCTGAGGGCAGGTGGTGAAGTACAGCTGTGAGGTTCCCCCACTAGCGCTCTTGGGGAACAAGTCCAGTCACCATGGCTCTAAGTCACTGAGGGTTCAAGCAGACTGCCTCCCGAGGGACCGAGGAAGGAACCCAGGAGAACCCTCTTGGCCCAGCCAAAGGGCAGCTCATCTTTGGCGTGGGGAGCAGAGAGCTGAGGTTCGAGACTAAAGCTTGTGCAAAGCCGGGAAATTCAGGGTCAGAGATATTGAAGGAGGGTGGCAGGTACGGTACAGGGGCTTTTAGACGGGGCGGGGTGGAGGGAGGTACCCAAGCCTCACAGACCCTTACTGTGCATTTAGATGATGCACAGATACACTGGGGAGCGTCCCCCGTGTTGATGTGGCCTCCCAGCTACTTCCTTGCTCATAAACTCCATGTAGTCTGAGTCCCAAGGAACAAGGGATTTGTTTTTGATGCAGACCTGGTCCACCCTGCTCCAGATGAGCAGCTCCCAGTCCCAGCTGGCCCTGGAGGGAAAGCGGGGGTGGCGGGGGGAGGCGAGGAGAATTAGGGCTGCAGCCTGCAGACACATTCCCTAGAGATGTATCGCCCTGAGGCCCCGTACCTCCCCTGACCCAGGCTCCCTGCTGCCGACTGGGCAGCTCCTTCCCTCCCCAAAGCTGCGAGGCCTCGTCAGAGCTCTCTGGGGATGATGGAGAAGGGCAGCACTGGGCTGCTGGCCTCCAGTTCGAGGGCGGTGAGAAAGCAGTCGACGGCGGCCTCGCTCTGGCCCTGGGCCTGCAGCACCTCGCCCAGGCCCTGCCATGCCTCGTGGCAGGTGCTCTGCCTCTCCACGGCGTCCCGTAGCACCTTCTGGGCCAGGCTCTTATGGCCCAGCTGACTCAGCATCACACCCTGGGGAGCAAGCACAGGGTGGGGTGAGTGAGGCTGTCTTGGGGCAGGGGCATCCTGGCCATCGGGGTAAGGAGTGGAAGCAGCGCAGCCACGAGCCAGAGAGGGCCCTGCGTCTCAGGCTCGGGTACTGTCAAGTGACCGTGCCCTTGACCCATGCAAACCCTCCCTTGTGTCCGTCCCAGCCTTGCTTCCAGCCCGGCCTCCCGGGTCACCCAGTGTGGCAGCTCTGATCCTCCTTGCCCCAGGAGTTGGGCTTTAAGGTCAGCAGACCTGGTTTCAGGTCTCCCCATTACAGCTGAGGGATCCCGGGCAAGTCACCCCTCTCTGGCCCTCAGTTTTCTCATCTGTAAATGGGAAAGACCACTGTGTCCACCTCTAGGGTTGTTGTGAAGTTTACACGACAGTAGAGGCAAAGCACTTGAAGCGTGCCTGATGTGTGTGAGCTCTCGGTCAACGGATCTGTTACCCCAAGGCCCCGTGCACTGTGGCGCTGCCCTTCTCCCCAGGGACCTGTGAGACCAAGGAGTGTGCGCTACAGGCCTGGGGAGGACCTCAAGCCTGTGGGTGAATGGACAGCTCCTGTGCCCGCATCGGTAGCCTGTCTTCCTGGGACCTAAAGCCCATCCCAGCCTGGCCAGGCAGGTGAGGGTCGCAGGAGGGGAGTCAGATGGCCGGGGAACCAGGGACAGATGCTGGGTGAAAGGAGGGCCTCTGGGAGGGGCCTGGGAAGCTTGGCCCTGTTGTTTGGAGAGACAGAGGAAGTGACAGGAACTGTCACCGAGTTGGGAAGTGAAACTGGCACCTTGTCCCCCTCTATGTCCACCCACACTGTTCGACCTCCAGTCCCAGAAAGACTGCTTTGCACCCTCCCACTAATCTGTGTCCCAGCCCTCAAAGGTGCCATAGGATCGCAGCACGGGGGGCCATCCTCTCATTCAGACATGAGGTAAAGCCCAAACAACAGCGACTTCCTGGACAGGGAATGGGGGTGGGGAGCTGCCTTCTGTGTGCCTGGAGCCCCCTCTCGGGTGCCCGCCCACTGACGGCCATGTACATTTTTAGCTGGAACATTTTCCTCCTCGCCGCACTCCCCAGAGTTAGGCCCTCCGTTGCTATGGAGACCCACTGGGGAAGATGCACATGGCTGATTTCATAAAGTCTTCCGAGGGCTTGGAATACGACCAATTAGGCAAGAGTGAAAGATGGTGCTCAGGAAGCCCTAGGAAAAGCCTCCTTCTCTGAAGGCACTGGCTGGCGGTCTGGGGGCCAGGGGGAGGGAAAGGGAGGGGAGCTCTTCAACCGAGGGTGAAGCTGTCCCCAGGGGACCACAGGGATGGGGGGAGGGCAGGGGAACCAGGGGCAGGGTAGAGGCCTCAGGCAGGGCTCCTGGATCGGGCCAGATGGGTGCAGTGCTGACTCAGGGCTGTCCAGCAGGGCTCCAGGCCAAGCTGCTCTGTCCACATGGCCTGGGAGCTGGACCCTGAGCAGCTCATAATGGAACAGGGCCCACGAGGAGGAGGGCAGGAAGGCGAGACAACAGGCCGCCAGACACCAAAATTAAGCACCAAAAATGGAAGGTTTGAGCCCTGTGAGTGCTGCCCATGGGGGAGCAACAGAGGACAGATGGGGAAGGCCAGCGGGGCCACCCAGGGCGGGGGCGGGGCCGCAGTGGCTTTTACACACCAAGTTTTCTATATTGAGCTTCCATGTGAGATTTTTGTTTGAAAAGAGGGCTTTATAGCTAAAAACAAGCCTGAAAACCCCTGATCTCAAGAAGTGTGTAGGTGTTTGGGAAGGGGCCAGATGTGTCTGCAGGCTGAACAGGGTGTGTGTGTGTTGGTTTAGGAGGTTTGTGGAAGGCTCCTCTGTATGTTCTATGTAGAGGAAAAAAGCCCAGGGCTACACAGCCAGAAGACCTGGCCAGGTTGGAATCCCAGCTGTGCCACTGACAAGTGCCAAGACCATGGGGAAGTGGCCCATTTTCTCTGAGCTGCTGTTCCCTCATCTGTAAACCAGGGGATAGAACAGTCCTACCTCGTAGGCTATTGTGAGGATTCTGCAAGGATGAATTTGAAATTATATAGCAGGGTGCATGGTGGGCTGACAGCAAGTGGAAGTGTCCCCAGGATGAACAGAGGGTCCTGGGTGGAGGGGCAGGGAGGGCAAAGAAGATCTGGAGGGCAAGGCTCCCTGTGAGGGAAGACTGTGTGGGCTGGCGTGGGGTTGGATCACATCCCCCCCACCCTGGGGTGCTGACCTCAGAGCCTGAAAGGAGACACCGGGGTCAGGCTGGGGTCTGGAGGCCCAGGGCCTGTAACAGGATCTGCTGCCACCTGCCCGAGACACCAGCCCGTTGGGTTCGTGTTTGGTAGCAACTTGGAGCTGTTTGCTGCCTGACAACTGGGCAGGGCCCTGCCCCAGGAGGATGTGAGGTCTCACCTGCTCTCCCAAAGCCCGGCGCTGAGCCGAGGGGCTGCCGTCAGTCACCCCACCCCCAGCTGCCCCTAGAACAGGTCTCCAGGGAGATGGTGGGAACACAGAACTGGTCTCAATTCCATCCAAATATCCCGGCTGACTCCTTCCCTCTCTGTGTCGAGAGAGGAGACCAGACCTGCTAAGTGACTCTCAGCTTCTGACACTTGACCTGGGAGATGCCATCGCCGTGCTGCCCACACAGGGATTAGAAAGAAGTGCGAGTCACTGACGGTGGTGGAGCACAGCGCCTATAACCGGAGCTCAGGGAGGGGCAGGGCTATGGGGGAGTCCCCAGAAATTCCTGAGGTCGTCCATTCCTTCTTCCTTCCCTCCCTTCCTGGATCTCAGGAAGGGAGGGAGCATCTGGCCTCATCTCATCCGCCGGGACCCTGCTCCTCTAGGAAGTGTGTCTTTCTTGCCTAAGGGCAGCACCTGCTATCACACCACCGCCTGGAGGGTATGCTCCTCACTGTAGCTCTCCAATGCCATCCCTGACCCCACCCCCGCAGGCTGAGAGAGACAGGGTCCCCAGCTCCTGCCTGCTCCGTGATTTCCCACAGGACAGCAGCTCAAAAGAGTTTGGGGGGATGGTGGTGGTCCCGGATGCAAAGCCAGGCACACCGGAGGCCTTTATGCATACTTAGTGACCTGCTTAGGGCCACAAAGGCAGGCAGCCTGAGGGCCGCCTCCCTGGCTAGGGTCTGGTCTCCGGTTTGTATGGGGACTCTGAAGGGACTCTCCCTGTTAGGAACCCAGGTTCTCTGGGGAAGTACAGGTTGGGGTCAGGAGCCACAGCCTGGGATGGGGATGAAGGGGAGTGGGGGTCCTACCTGCCTTGTGGAGAATTACCACTGCACACCATCTCATCCGGTTGATTCAGTGCCTGACGCTGTACCCCAGAGGGGAGGGGCGGCAGGAAGGTCCCGCTGTGTGAGCCTTTTTCTTCTTTGGGGGGAGGGCGGCCCTGGGAAGCAGCCCTGACTGCTAGGCCAGCTGCAGGCCAGGCTGAGGGCTCCCTCCCCACCCCTACCCTCAAGTATTTATAGAAGTTATTTTGGGAATTTTCTTTCTGAGCTCAAGGCACATTCCTGGGATTCTATAACTGCCTTTCCAGCTGGGAAGCCGGGAATCAGCTGGAGGCTGCTGGAGTCTCCCGGTCCCTGGAGCCCCCTGCTTGGGGACCATGGGGCTGCAGGAAGGAGCCCATGGCGGGACAACCTCTGAGGCTGCTCCAAGGCTCCCTCCCTTCACCCACCCCAGGGGCGGGGATGGGAGGGGAGGGGGGCTGACACACTCTTCAGGGAGGCCCACATTCCAGCCGAGCTCACAGCTCTCTCCGTGCACTCCCGCATCCTCCCAGGTGTGTCAGCCCCTACCTGTCCAACCACACTGGGAATGAGGAATCTGTCCCGGCTGAGAACCTAGCCCACACATCACCACATCCCTCCTGGAGCTGGGGCAGCTCCAGGCCCACAGGCTGGTCCTACCTCCTTGTTGTGGGGAAGGGTATGACTCCTAGACCCACCCGAGGCCTGGCTGATGAGCTCCCACCCAGAGCTCCCCTTGGCTCTCTCACAGGAAGAGGCCTCGGCCCAGGGAGCCCCCAGACTCACTCAGAGCCCAGCCTAGCTAGGGGGCTTCTGGGGCAGCAGAGGTGGCTGTGCTCTTCACATACCAGAACTCACGCCTGTCCCTTCCTCCTAGGGCCTCCACAGGTGAGATGTCGTGAACACCAGCGGGCCCCTCGGCTGGGGGTGGTGTCTGTCTTCAGAGGGCCACAGCCAGGCTCAAGGACAAGCACGGCTTGGTCAGAGGGCTGGCATAGCCTGCGGGGGAGGGGGTCTTGCCAGTCCCACTTCTAGGCAGGGGGCTGGGCCTTTTCGGGTTGGTTTCAGGCTCTGGGCTGGCTGGGGGCTCTGCCCACCCTGGAGCACGGCCAGGCCCACGGGGCCAGGTCAGGAGGCTGCAGCGAGGCCTCTGGACTTTGGATTCTAGAAGTGAACACCCTGTGACCCCACGGCAGCTGCTCCTCTCTAAGCAAGAGCCAGAGGGGTGTGCTGGCCTTCTGCACAAGGGGAAAGGCCTGAACCCTGCTACACCCTCCAGACATGTCTTTCCGACCATTGATTCTGGGGTTAAATTAAGCCAACAGTGCTTAACCGTGGCTCTGAGCTGAGTCTGTGCCACTGCCAGAAAGCTTCCTGCCCACTTTCTAATCAGGGTTGGTGTGGACTTCAGGAGTCCACACACCGGCCTACGGTTTGCCTAAAGTCCTGGGTCAGAGGCAGGGGGACCCGCCTCCACGAGCCCGGGGCGTGGGCTCAGGGGCAGTGCTGCGGCTGTGCCATCATGGGCATGAGGCGGGCTGGGGGCGGCCGCTGGACACAGGAGGCCCAGGCTGAGGGGACACGCCCTGGCACCTCCCACCCCTCCTCCCTTCTCCACTGCCCCATCAGGGAATGCAGACCGCAGGCAGCACTGCGGAGGGACCAGGAAGAGAGCTCCCAATAAAACCTAGGAGGTCACATGGCCAAGAAGACATTCCTATTGAGTTTTCCTGCCACACAGCAGCAGCATTCCTGCCCCACTGGAGCTGGGGAGACTCCGCTCACGAGCGCAGGCAAGACTTCCAGGTCCTCCCCTTGCCTCAGGCTGCCTGGACCCTCAGCCCTCTGCCACGGCTCAGGAAGCCAACAAGGAAGAAGCCTAGAGCAGGCGTGCTGTCCTGCATGCGGAGGCATGGGGCCCTGGAACCAGAGACCTTACTGCCCGCCTCATCCAGCGTCAGAGAACCTCCAGAAGGCCGGGTGCTGAGTTTCACTTCTCAGCTGCTCCGAACACCTTTCCTCCTTCAAGTCAGGAAGCAGCGGCCGAACCAGCCTAACAAGACTATGGGCCCAAGCGTAGGGCCTCCCCGAGCCTGGCCTTCCCTGCTCTTCCTCTCCAGCAGCCTCAGGGCCCAGCACGCCCCTTTAGCTGCAGAGTCTCACCTTTTTGACATATGCGACGGCAAGAGGGGGTCTCAAATCCCCCTCGTCCCTCAACGCAGACTCTAGCTCACTGGGCCGGCTGCTCCCGCTCTCAGCCAGGGTCAGCCTGGCCTCGCGCTGTGCACAGTCTTGTCCCATCCGCAGGGCAGCTGGGGCTGATGTCCCAGACCTCTGTGCCTTGGTCAGAGTCGCTTGGTGGACTCAGAGGGTGGAGAGGCTTCGCTACAATGAGCGTCTGGGGCTCGGCTCTGGGCACCCCCTTCCCTCTGCAAACCAAGAGCATCTGAACCTGGCCTGGGAGCCACACTTTGAAATGAAAAAGGTAAAAGTAAAAGCTTTTGCACAGCAAAGGAAACCATGAGCAAAATGAAAAGACAACTCACAGAATGGGAGAAAACATTTGCAAATGATGCGACCGACAGGGATTAATCTCCAGAATATACATATAGCTCATGCAGCTCAATTGCAAAAAACCACCCAATCAAGAAATGGGCAGAAGATCTAAACAGACATTTCTCCAGAGAAGACACACAGATGGCCAAGAAGCACCTGAAAAGATGCTCAACATCGCTAATCATTAGAGAAATGCAAATCAAAACTACAATGAGGTATCACCTCACACCGGTCAGAATGGCCATCATCAAAAAATCTACAAACAGTAAATGCTGGAGAGGATGTGGGGAAAAGGGAACCCTCCTGCACTGCTGGTGGGAATGTAAATTCATACAGCCACTATGGAGAACAGTATGGAGGTTCCTTAAAAAACTAAAAACAGAAACTACCATATGACCCAGCAATCCCACTCCTGGGCATATATCTAGAGAAAACCATAACTTGAAAAGATACAGGCACCCCAATGTTCACTGCAGCACTATTTACAATAGCCAAGAGATGGAAGCAACCTAAGTGTCCACCAACAGAAAAATGGATAAAGCATATATGCACCGGACTATTTACTCAGCCATGAAAAAGAATGAAATAATGCCATTTGCAGCAACATGGATGGACCTAGGGATTATCATACCAAGTGAAGTAAGTCAGGCAGAGAAAGACAAGTATCGTATGATACCACTTATACGTGCAATCTTAAAGAATGATACAGATGAATTTATTTACAAAACAGAGACTTAAAAAACCACAGGGAAATCTACTCAGTATGCTGTAATAACCTAAATGGGAAAAGAATCTGAAAAAGAGTGGATATGTGTATATGTATAACTGAAGCACTTTGCTGTACACCTGAAACTAACACAACATTGTAAATCAAACATACTCCAATATAAAAAATAAATTAAAAAATCAAAAAAGAAAAAGGTAAAAGTAACCCTGTCTACTGGGCCATTAACTTACAGCATTCTTTAACCTAATCCTAACCAGAGCCCTAGGTGCTTGGCATCACGAGTCCCATTTTACAGAGGAGGACACTGAGGTTCTGGGAGGTTGAAGAACTTGGCCAAGGTTAAATGGTGAGTATAAGCAAAGTGGAACTCAAGTCCAGCTCAGTCATACTCGAATGCTGTGCTCCAACCTCCAGACGTGATACTGGGGGCTTAAAAACCATCCCAGCCGACGAGCCCCAGAGGCAACCCCAAAGGCAGCTCTGCTGGCACCACGGGCCACCCAACAGCACAAGGAAATTTGGGCCAATGACCCTTGTCCCATGGCAGTGAGGTCAAGCAGCCCTGTCGAAGGTGGGGCTCAAGCTCAGGCCACCTGGTCTTCCACGTGAATGGTGGCAAAAATACCCGGTGTTGACTTATCTTTTCACAGCTCTCGGCTCGTCCCCTAAAACTACCCCTTCAGGTCACAAGGGCCTGAATTATTATCCCCATTTGATAGAAGAGAAACTGAACCAGCAAGAGGAAGTAATCTCCAAGTGCCCCCATAACTTGAAGGCTGGCAGGGTTGATTGCGTGTCTCAGACCTCTCCTGTCTGGTCCTACCCCCCAGGATTGGGGACAGGACCAGTCAGGGGAGGGTGGGTGGAGTTCACCTCTTTGACCTTAGAGAGCAGAGCCTTCCAGGTTAGATTCCTGGAGCACCTGCAAAAGGCCCAACCCAGAACCTCAGGTTTGGGTGGGGCAGAGCCCTGGTCCTCGCTGACTCAGGCCCGGCCTTGGGGAGGGAGAGCGATGGTGGGAGGGAGCTTCTGCGGGACTTAAGTCATGAAGTGGCACACCCCAGCTTGGAGAGAGGGAGGCAAGAAGCTCTGGGGCCAACGGGTTGGCCGCGTGCCATGGCCGTGCCCCAAGTCCACTTAAAGACAACCATGCTGGGAGCCAGAGGGAACGAATGCAGGGGAATAATTCATCACCAGCTCTCATCAGAGGGCAACAGATGACAGAAACACTGTCTTCCTGTCTTTCCAGGGGCATCTGGAGAGAGGATAGGCCGGGTCATGCAGCCAGGATTGCTTCAGAAATCACATCTCTGGGGTACATGACAGGAGCCAAAGCTTATGCAGGGCTGTCCCCCCCTACTGCTGGGGTGTCCGACGTGGAAAGGGTTCTGGGGAGAGGGGGCAGCAGGAGCTAAAGCTCTGTCCCAAGAAGAAAGCATGACCACGGGCAGAGGCCAGTGAAGAGCAGCGAAGCCTGCCCAGAGAGGGGCCAGGAAACCACTACCCCCCAGGATCTGTCCCTGGGAGAGGAGGGCGGGACGCCAACCACCACAAACACAGATGGCAGGGACGCAGCCACACCTGCCCACTCCTGGCTGAGGCTTTCAAGCTATCACTTGCAGTGAGACAGTCTGCACCAAAGCATCCATAGTCCCGGCTCAGCCAAGTGGAGGGTAGAGAGAGTGAGGCAGTCTGTGGCCAGGGCTAGTGACCCTCCTGCCATTAAGGTCAGGTGACCTACCTCAAAGGAGCCCCCTCTTGGGAGGGTCCTCAGGGAGTTGATGACTCCATCAGTCACTCCTGGGCTCCTTGCCTTCCCTAAGCATCTCTGCTCCTTTGGAGGTCCCCTCTCGGCCAAGCCCATGGAGCCTTCTCTGAAAAACAGCGTCACCCGAGGGACAACTCCTCTGCTGATCTTGGGAAGGACCCTGCTTCCTTTCTCAGGTTTCCTCAGGGACAGGCAGATAAAGTTCAGGTTTCCCCTTCTTAACTAGATTCTCTGCCAGTAAATTAAGTTCTGAGCAGCCAGGCTGAGTGAGTGGGGTTTCCGGCTACCTGGAGGGGAGGCTGAGACAGAGCTGGCAGAGACTGTCAGGGCCTGCTCCTGGGATTTCACTGGGAATTTCCATTGGCAGAGAGCATGTCTTTCTCTTTCCACACCTGGCAGTCTCCCAAAGCCACCTGGCCATCCCTGAGCCTGGTGGAGGTGGCAGCCTGCAGGATCGGGGCTTGACGGCACAGACTCCTCAGGGACACTGCTGTGCGCACGGCGGGAACTCTTTGCTGACACAGCACTGCCAAAGAGGTGTCTCTTTCCTGCCTGATCTGGGTGGAAAAGCCTGAGCTGAGCCCAGGGTGGAGCTGGAACCACGGAAACGTCCCCATCACATCCAGGGCCGGGAGGGCAGAAGGACAGGAAGAGCAGAGAATATGCTGCTGGGCCGAAGTTCATGTTCTTGGAAGCCTGAACCCTGGCTCCTGAAAACAACAACTCTCCCCTCCCAGACGCTTTCTCCAGCCTGTCTCCAAATCTCCTGTCCCATGTACAAAGCCCGGGAGAGGCCACAAGGCCGGCCTCCTGGTGTTGGACCATCCTGCCCAAGAACTGCAGGGCAGAACCGGGCACCCACACAGCTCACTGAGTGCATCTCTGCCCTCCTCTCTCCGGAACTCGGAGCGTGGGACTCAGCCACTATATGAGAGGGCTCACTGAGGAGCCCAGAGCTCTTCCAGACCAGGCTATGGGTGGCCATGCTCTCAGGGGAGGGCTGTGTCTCCTTCCCCTTGTACCTAGCAGAGGCCGATGTCCTCAAAGAGCCACAGTGGCAATGGCAAGGCCAGGATGTCCTCCCTGGGAACCTGCCTTGGCAACGACTCCAGTGGGGGTGTGTTACCAGTTCCCCTCCATATTCCTTTTTCTGGATAATTCTCCAAGGATGCACCAACCTCACGCTGAGACAACTGCTGTGTCTCTCTTATTCGCTACTATTTTTAGATTTGTGAATCTAAGGGATTCACATCAAATCTAAGGGATTTGTGAATCCCTTACATAAGTGCCAAGCTGACTTAGACCGATGGGGAGACTCCCATCACACAGTACACCATGGTGAAAAAGATCCCAAGATCCCATCTGTGCTCAGTGGGAAAAAATGCTGTGACCGATAAGCGACGTCTGTCCCGGGCGAGGGACTGGACAGTGTGGCGTGTGTCGTGTTCTGTCTTTTCTGCTATAGCACTGCGGACTTTCAGAAGCACTCTCACATGCGTCACCTCATTTGGTTAGAACAACACTGGTCTAGTAATGATGAAGCTCGTTATTCATTTATAAAAGGAGACATCAGGAGCATGGAAGTTAAGTGTGTCTTTTCCTAAATCACCCAAGTGAATTAGGGCCAGAGCCGGGATTAGATTCCAGATGTCCTGAGTCTGAGGACTGTACAGGGAAGACACTTAGCTCAGGGAACACTGGGGTCCAACAAGCCAAAGTGTTCGCATGTCTTTGGGAAAACAGTGCTTAGTAAATCTTCCCCAGGCTTGAAATTTGCTATTCTTTATGCATATGTGTGGGATGCTGGCAGGAACAGAATGTGGAAAGGGGATGGGCTGCCCACGCTGGAGCTGACTGCCCCTCTGGTTGCTTGTAACTTAACAGTGGGCAGTCCCTTCTCCGATTATATCAAATCAGCAAGGCACCCCAGGAAGAGAAAAGGGACCTTTTCAGAAACATCTGTAGGGAGCCACTCCAGACAACTTATTCAGTTACCATGGAAACCCACCCTTGCAAACTGCTTCAGTTTTAGGAAAATAGCTACAAACAATAATAAGCATAAATGAAAAATGGTACATGTTGCTTCAAAATTGTACTTGTTATTGGATTTGGTCGGGTTTTCGAGACCGAGACGGCAGGCTCATATCCACGAGCACAGGGAAAGGCAGCCGTCTGCCTGCCTGCAGGCCTAACGACAGAGCCCACATCCCCCCTCCCAGATCCCTAATCAAGTTTCTGGATGTGACCTCCGGGGAGGCATTTATCAGAGGAGCTAATGTCTGAATTGTGGGAGGAAGGAGGATGTGCCTTGCAAAAAACAAACATTTGCTGAGCCGACAGGAAGGCAACATGGCGCCATGCGGAGGGAACCTAGACCAGGCCAAGATGTTGCTACATGGGCCTGAGCTAGAAATCCTTTAAGAGATCAGGCTGAGATGGGAATCTCTGTACTGGTCTGTTTTCAAGGACTCTCAGGGTTAGCAAGGACCTTATAAAGATGACCTGGTCCAGCTCCTCCCACATGTGATATTTACATTCTCTGGGCAACATCCTCACCAGTTGATTCATGAGTCTGTGCTTGGACTATGCTAAGAGTTAAGTCGTTTTTCCTGACACTCAGCTGACATCTAACTCCTCGTAGCTTCTACTCACGAACAAAGCAGACCCCTTTTGTCAATGATAATCCTTCAGCCACCTGGAGCCATGCTCCTGATGCTTCTGTGTTCTCCATGGGGCAGACATCAGTGATACCCTCACGGCCATTCTCCTCAGAGAGCTCTCAAAGTGAGACATCTGAGGTGGAACCCAGACCCTGAGACTGGGAAAGACTGTGTTGCTGTGGGCTCCTAAATTATACTTCAGAAATCACTGTGCATATGCAGGCCTGTACACTTTAAATCACTACATTTATCCTGATACCTGCTCTCTGAAAGCAGATAAGGAAGGCGAGGAAAAACAGTCTTCCCTAGGGTATGCTATACCACCTGTTACATGTTTCCTGGACCAGAGAATCCCCATTGCACAGGTGAGTAAAACTGAGGTTCCAAGAAGGGGCTGACTTGCCCGTGATCACCCAGGAAGAGAATGGCAAGGCCAGGACAAAAGCACCAGCATCCTGCTCCCAGCCTCTGAACCTTCCCACAGGAGAGTCACCGAGCCCTGGGCACCCAAGTCCTGGGCTCCATGTCCTAGGATTAGGGGTTGCTGGCCCCTCTTAGCACCCCGAGGCCATTCTCAATGTGTGCTTGAGTCAGGCCTGACATGACAGCCCACCCCAAAACATTGCCTGAATCCCACAAGGAGGCATGGAGCTCCTCTCAAAAGGGCAAGGCAGCCCCGTGATCAGGGAGGGCCCGGGGACCCCCGAAAAAACGCATTTTGGTATCTGCCTAGAGTCTCCAGGGCAGGGACCTGATGAGTAACAGTGAAAACGTCTGGGGCTAGATCGCCTTACAGAAACACAGCAAAAGGGAGTCACCAAGAATCAACCAATTCTCCTCATCCCCTTAGGCAGGCTCTGATTGAAGGGGGATGGCCTGTCTCTACAAGAACAGAGAACAGTCTCTGTTCTCCCAACAGAGCAGGCAGGAAGCCACCTCTCCCCGGACAGCAGGGGACACTGGCAGCAAGGCACTGTAGGCAGTGGAGGCTGCGGGGTAGGGAGGGGGGCCCTGAGGCCTTCGGAGCGGGTGTGGGGCTGACTCACCAGGCTATGCATGATGCGCACGCCGTCGGGGTTCACTGTGAGCGCCTCCTTGTACAGCTGCTTGGCCTCCTCCAAGCTGCCCTTCATCTCGGCCAGCCGGCCCCGCATGTAGAGTACCGAGTGTGATGTGGGGAAGAGGCCCGCGGCCTCCTGGATGCAGAAGCCTGCTTCCTTGAGGTGCTGCTGCTCCATGAACAGCTCGGCTGTGAAACGAGAAGGGGAGGTGAGGCAGTGGGAAAAGTCAGAGGCAGCGGCCCCCTCCCGCATCCCACCATCAGCCCCCGGAGCTTAGGAACTGGTCTTAGGTGATGGAAACCATCCCACCGAGACACAGCATGGGACTGGCTTGCTCTGGGGTGCGGCGGTAGCACCAGGCTGTGGTTTCTGAGCGCTCACTCTGTGTCAAGTTCATGCTCTGTGCTACACGCAGTCCGACTCCACCAACACTCACAAAACCCTATGTGAACGACGCACTTCTATTACCCACTTCAGGGAGGAGGATATGGGCACAGAGGAGGTAAGGAACTTGTGTAAGGCCACAGGGAGAGTAAGCAATGGAGCCAGGGTTTGCAGGGGGCTGTCTGACTTCAGAGCCTGGCAGTGGGGGCATGAGTGGGATCTCCTGCAGCTAAGCGTTTGCTCGGGTGACTCTTCTGTCCCGTCACTTCACCTATTCATCACGTATCTGGGAACAGGGGGCGGGAGGCAGATGAGGTCGCTTTCCAAGGAGGGCTGCTGACAAAAGAGCTAATCCACCTGCGTGATCAGGACGAGGACAGCCAAGTGATGCTACCACGGAGGGATGGGAGGAAGGAGGCCCAGGGAGCACCCGCGGAGGGCAGGGGTGGGGCTCACGCTGAGGAGCTACAAACCCGCCCGCACTTACTGAGAGCTGACCGTGGGCCAAGCAAGCATCTCCTCTCATTTAATCCTCAGGAGTCCGGGAGGGAGACTCTCCCGTGCCCCAGGCTGACACACCAGGCTGAGGGCGGGGGGGCTCACCCCAGTCCCTCGGTTGCAAGGGGCAGCTCCTGGCCTCCCTCCAAACTTGGGACTTTCTGTCGCATGGAGAGGAATCAGGGATGCACACGCCTTTCAACCAACAGGTGGGGAAGATCCGCCCCACAACCAGTTTGCCTTCTTCCCCCAGGTCAGTAGAAAATAGGGCAGTTTCTCCAATTGCGGGCCCACCCACACAGACGCGCATTTCAAACCCACGCTGCACAGGTACACACCCACTGGAGGCACCCTCAGAAGCGCGGAGCATCGGAGGTGCCTCGCAGCCCACTCAGCCTTCGTCTCGTGGCAGCGCGGGCCCGGCTGCCCCGCACAGATGGGAGGGAGCACAGAAGGGCAAGCAGAGCCGGGCTGGGGGCTTTGCCAAGAGCTGTTCCCAGCACAGGCCGAGAGCTGAGGTTACACGAGTTCAGGTTAGGTCCGGGGGCTGGGGGGCGGATAACAGACTCCCCAAAGAAAGCTCCCAGAAAAGGTGGAAGACCTGGGCCCAGGCAGCCCGTCTTCTGGTTCCAACAAGAAGCAGGAAGGAGGCCTAAGGCCTTGACTGTAGCACACAGCACAGGGGGCACTCAGCATGAATGTGGCCTAAGGTCCACTGTAATCAAAGTAGCTTGAATGCTGCAGAAGGCATTCTGAGCAGGGTACTCTTTTTCTTTTCTGGAGTTGAGAATTTGGGAGAATCAGAGAATTAATTAAACTCAGAGGAGCCAGGTTCCCATGATAAGGTGCGAGAGAAGCACAGGCTCTTGTCCTCAGAGATGGCCTGAACTGGAGATTCCCAAGGTGAAAAGCTTGGAAGGCCAGGCCAGGAGGGGTGGGCTTTGAACCTGGGGCCCGGCAGGGAGGGCTGGCTATCTCAGCCTCGCTCTCCTCTGCTCTGCTGTTGTGTTCCCTTCCGGAGCTGCCGCCTGGGGCTCTCCACCGGCTGCCTTCATACTTGGGTCCGATGTCCAGCTGCTGAGGACTGACCGTGTGCCTGGCCCTCCCATGAGAAGGAGAAAGAGGAGAGGGGGGGAAAGCAGAGCAGCTGAGCCACCAAGCCACTGGAATGACCGAAGGCAGCGGAGTGACAAGTGCCATCGCTGAGTGTTCTGGGCGCTCGGATGGGGTCAGGCTAGCTGTGCTGGTGTGGTCAGGGAAGTCTTCCTGGTGGAGGAGGCATCTGAGCCAGGGCCTGAAGGCACAGGGACACTTGGACTGGCAGAGAGGAGAAGGGAGGCTGTGCTGACGTGGAGGGCTGGGACCCACTGCGGCAGGACTTCTCAGGGTCACAGAGGAGAAGGGAGAAGCAGAAGGAAGTGTGTGGTGTGAGTGCTGGGCGTGGGGAGGCCTGTCCTGCACCAGCCCCTGGGGCTGCTTCCTCCATCCCCAGGAGCTGAGCTCAGAGGCCAGCTCACCACTCCCCTGGACCTTGTCCCAGCTGACCCTCCCCAGGCCTGGCCCACCTGCCCACCTGGTCCTGGCCCGCCTCATTAAGCTGTTTACAACTTGCTGCCCTGTCTCCTGAGCCCCATCTCTGGAGGCTGGCCCCGGTCCCTCCCTTGGGAACTCTTCACAGTGCCTTCACATCAACAGATTTCAATTATAGAGACCTCCACCTTCTTTCTTCCTCGGGGCCCTGGGCCTTGTCCTGGGCCCACACCAGAGAACATACCCTGAAAAATAGGTAGGACTGCTTTGCTCCGATGAACATTACCAGTTAGGCAGGAAACCAGATGACACAGAACAGAGCCAGAGAAGTGAGGGCTCCTGGCCGCTTTACGGATAGCCCCTGGCAGGCCCAGCCTCCAGGGCGGGGTCCCTGACCTACACACAGACCCACAGGTCTGGGGGCTGCAATGCACCCCTTTTTCCTAGCCTCAGCATCCCTGGGCAGTTGTTTTACCCAACATGGTGCTCCCCAGACAGCCGGCCTCGGCTGCAGCAGGAGCCTCGTGGCACGGTGCCCACCCACTGCCCGATCCTCTACGTCCCAGTCCTGGCTGCCAGGGCCCCGAGGTGCCCACACCCATCCCGGCCTCCCCTGGCCAGGGCTGGATGAGCAACCACTGTTACTGGGTTTTCCTCGAATTCTCATAGTCGAGGTCACCACTCCAGCAAACAGGGGCCTTGCTGCCCCGCTCCGTGTCAGAGGCCCCTCTCTGATCCCCTTGGTTCCTTCTCTCTCCCCCTCCCTTCCAATTTTCACTTCTCTCGTCTCCCTCTCTGCCTGCTCCTGACCTCCTCTCCTGTCTGTCTGTCTGTCTGTCTCGGCTTCTCTTCTTCCTTCCATCTCTCTCCACCCACCCTCCTCTGTGCTTTCTCTCAGCAGGCTCCAACGGAAAACATCTGTTCCCTGGAGCTTTGCAACAGTCCCTTTTATTATGTTTTTCTGAGGCATCTTGATCTAACCCTGCACCCAGAGCTGGCTGCAGTCTTCCTGCCCGTCTTGCCAGTGCCGAGCCCTCTTTGCAGGAAGGAAGGCCTCGCTCGCTGCTGCTGAGCCGAGAAGCAGGGTGAGGGAGGGCCCAGGGCCCCGCTTAAGGCCTATAGGGGCCTCGCCAGGGGAGATGCGCTTCCTAGAGGCCCTCTGTGAGGCCCCAGAAAGGAAGGGGGACCACCAGAGCTAAAAGGGCAGGGGCCCCCAGGGCAGGAGAGAAGGTTAGACCCTAAAAAGGATACACCTTGAGCCCCAGGGGGGTCCCCAAAACTGTCCCCTAAAGGAACTAAGCAGTTCCCCATGGAGCAAACCCTCAAGACATATGGATGCCCAGAAAAAAGGAGAAGGAAGGGTGGGGGAGGAGGAATGAGAGAGAAGAGCAGGGGGCCGGAAGGGAGAAAGGCCGGGAGAGTAACACAGAGAACGCAAAGGTCTGAAGGGATTTTTCGGGTTGGTCTGAGACCCTCCACCCCTGGGATGCAGCGAGGGGCACCGTTTTCCTCAGGCCACACAGATGTCAGGGCTGTACGGGCCTGGGCTCCCGGCTTCCTGCCCCGGGAGCACTCTCCTCACGGACTCAGGAGGAGGGGCTGACGGGCAGAGAGGAGGAAAGAAGGGCAGGCAGGAGCAAAGGAAAAGAGGCCATGGGAAGCGGGCACAGAAGGCCGGAGGGAGAAGGGCAGGGAGCTGGGAAAGAATGGAGAGTGGAGGAAGATAAGGGAAGAATGAGGAGGAAAGAAGGAAACAAGAATTAGAGGAGCCTGTCGGACCAAGGGTCAGACGTAGCTTCCGTCTCAACTGTATCTTTATAATAAATACGCTCTTTAGACACAGCCCTGACGGCCCTACCCCAGGTCCCCAGTCTGCCCAGCCGACAGCAGGGGTAGCTTCCACCTTCGGGGCCACCTAAAGAGCCAGGGCAGCCCAGACAGTGTGGATCTGCCATTTGGGAGCTGGGACTCGGGCTAACTTCCCCTGACCCAGGGAAAGCCCACAGCCGCCTGTGAGCCCCTGGACCTCCAGGGCAGGGGAACTCTCCCTACACCTATTTCCCTCTCTCTAGCACGTTGTTAGCTCCCAGAGACATGAGCTTCAGTGAGAGAGAAAGGTGCGCCATCCTGCCCTTCTGGAAGGCATCTCTTGACACTCAGGATCCTGGAGCATCTATGGGGCCGGGTGCCTCTCCCATTTTCACACGAACCCACTGGCAAAGAGGCAACATTTTTGAAACTCATCTCTCGGGTGGAAACCCTCTGTGAGGCTTCTCACATCAGACTGGAATGGGAAAGAGGCTTTGCAGAGGGAGGGGGGGAGAATGACAGTTGGGAGATGAAGGATATAACGTTAACCGACCTAAGACTGGGTTAATGACGGAACTTACTGCCAAAAACAGACTGGGATGCAATTTATCTTGAACCAGACTAAGGCCTTGATTGTTATCCCTCTGGATTTTTCAAAGTTCCTCTTCCTACTTCAGATGTAACAAGCTGACGGTGGAGCACAGCCCCATATCCCTAGCGTCCTAAGGGAGCCTGATGTGCTAACTGGGGCAATATTTGCATTATTAACATGCTTCCCGGTCTAGTCTTTCTGTGAATCCTGGTCCAACTTTTCCCCCCCAGATTTAGAGCCTGTGGAGGGGAGAGCGGGGGCATCCTGCATACTAATGTGTCCATATGTGAAATCCATGCAGCGGGGAACCTTAGATCCTCAATCAACAAGCACATTCTAACTCTGACTTGCAAAATCCGCAGGTCCCAGGAACGGAATATCTACTTTGCCTCCTCTCCATCTGCCCTCGGGGCTATAGGCACCACCCCCTTGCTGGAGACGGGGCAGACAGGAAGGTAATGAGTAAAAGGTGAGGAGCTTCACTCCTGGGTCAAGGGAGCGTGTTGGCCTGGTGCATTTTTAGGATTCCACTTATCCTACCGCCGCCTTCTTTCTTTTGCTGCTGCCACTCTATCTCATTCAGGTACATCTCCGGCCTTGATTCTCTCTTTTTTCACTCTAATCCACCTCTCACACCACTGTGGGGTTAAATTTTCTATCACTTCAGCGAGTCACTCCTTAGCATCCCTTAGCCAAACATCAAGGAACCTCACCGCTGGGGGTACCACGCTGCCTCTGCCTCTACCGTCATTATAGTGGACAGGACAGAAGCCCAGAACCATTTACCGAGCACCTACTATGTGCTAACTGCTTGACACACACTAGCTCATTTTAGATCAGGACAGGCAGTAAGTGAGCCGTGCAACTCTGAAGCTGCCGGCCTCCCCAATACTAACAGACCATCAAACTCCATGGTGGCAACGGTGCCCACTAGCTGTCAAGAGAGATTGTCACCCGAATGGCAACCCTAGGGTTACCAGCCCTCTGCCTTCAACGAACTTGACCACCAGGCCTCGCTTTCTTGGGGCCAGCACATCTCACCTCTGCTCTAGCTCTCCCATGAGTTCTCGGGGGTTTGAGTCCTAACTAGTTTTCCTCAGGACACAGCTCCCCGAACTTGGGCTGCCAGGGCAGACCCGGAGGAGCCAGAGGGGGCCCTGGTGGCCCGCAGGCAGGGGGCTGGGTGTCACTGGGGCTGGGGACACTCACCAGCCTGGAGCCATATCTGTTCCAGCGTGGTCCACAGCTGCATGGGGCCCTGCTTCAGAACCGAGCTGGGCACGGTCAGCTCCGACATGGCCTCCTCCAACCGGGAGGCTGCGATGGACGACGCCCGCCGAGAACCTGCAGAGCAAGGTGGGAGGGGCTGAGCCACAGAGTCCGAGTGCCCCACCGCAGGCCCCAGGACAGAGGCTGCGCAGCCCCTCGGGACCGACAGGGCAGGGCAGCCTGGCCCAGCAGCCGCTAAACAGCGCACAGACCCACTAGGAGGGGCCCACCTCCTACCCTCACCCAGGCCGGAGAGAGGAGCTTTCTGAGGGGCAATCAGGCGGTGAGCCCACTTCTAGGAGTTAATCACTAGGGAAGAACACCATGAATGTCGGCAACTGTGGGCATTCTACCACTGCCTGGGATACCGAAGACAGAAATGGCCTGACTGTCTGCCAACTGGGATTGATTAAAAGTAAGTGAGAGTATAATCATACAAGACTATGCAGTCATTAAAATAGCGATGCATAAATATGGGTATCGATGCAGAAAGAGGCTGACATTACACAGTTTGGTACAAAGAAGCAGATTGCAAAAGAGTATGATCACATTTTTACAAACAAGAAAATACGGCCATGTTTCCGCAAGTCTGAAAGGCCATTTATTAAGGACTGAGTGATGAACTGACAGATGACTTTTCCTTTCTTCCTTTTACGTTTTTACGTTCTGTTTTCACAAGTGCCTATTATTTCTTGATAGAAAGGTCCCATTGGTGGTTGGGCTGTGAAGGATCCTTGGGTAGCAGATCAGGCCAGACCCTGTGCCCTCTGGAGAACTTCTCCATGTGGCAGTTCGGAGTGACATGGGTCCCTGTCCAGGATATATAAGCCGCTGACATTTACAATTCACGTGCAGGTGAAATGCGAGCACTTTTCCCCCTCTCTCTCAGAGGCAGTAAAGGCTCCAATAAACTCAGACCTCAGGGCAAACCACACATGATTTCAGTTTATAAGGCGGGTGTATACAGAGTCCTAATAACCTTGTCCAGGGTCCTTCCCTCTCTAACTGCAAGGAAGCTACACTCTCCGTCACCACTGCTTCCTTGGAGTCCGCAGCTCCACGTCCAGCCCAGCAACCCTCAGACCTGCCTCTCAAGTCAGGTGCTGGGCGTGGCTTCGGAAATCAGCTCCATCACTTGACAACGAAGGCACAACTTGATTCACCGCCACAGGAGTGGAAAAGATGAGCAATGCCACCAAACACAGCTCCCTGATGCTTCCATTCCCGTGACTAATTCTGCTTGTGTTTTTAAGGAAGGTGTTTGCTTTAATCAGGTCCTGGGTTAAAACATGTAAGTTTGCAGATCCCGAACTTGTTTGAATTTCACAAGTCGTGGACGTCAGGATGAGTTTTTCCAGGAAACGACAGTCAGCTTTGGGTCTGCAGTTGTAAACAGAAGCTCAGCCCTTCCTTTCTACTCGATGGATCTACGGTGGACATTATCACGGCAGACCTTGGCCTGGAGCTTTCCTAAGGGGAAACGGTTTCCGTGCTCCACAGCGCCCTCTCCACCCCAGTCTCCCCCACTCTCTTCACTCCCCACACAGGGGGTGGGGTCCTTCGCTCGCCTACGCCAGCTGCCCACTTCCCGCCCCAGGGCCAGCAGCCATCCAGCCAAGATGGGCCCTAAAGAGGCCCGAGGTAGCACAGGCCCCTTAGCACAGCGGCTGGCAGGAGGTGGGGTGGGTTTGACCAGGCGGGTAGATGCTCAGGCTGGGAGAGGGAGCTGTGGGCTCACGTGGACGGCTGCCCACAGGGCACATTCTTACCGGAGTCTGCATCGTGGGCATCGGGCAGAGTCAAGTGCATGCCACTCTGCTTCTTCAGTGTGAGGCCCTCGGCGAGGCTGCCATCCTTCTCCAGGCCTCTGGAAGGTAAGGGAGGGCCAGGCCCCGGTGAGGAGGAGGGGGATGGCATGGAGAATGAGGGGAGCCTTATGCTAGGCAGGCTCTGGGGCTGAAGAGTTCAGGCCCGAGAACGGAGCCAAAGACCACTAGGAAGGATGGAGACAACCAGAGCAGCAGGCCAGATCGGAGCTCAGGCTTGGGATTCTAGAATCTGGCTCACCCCAGATGCTAAACCGACATGTTAGTCCTGATCACACACAGGCACAGGGTGCCCGCGGTGTGCCTGTGGGGCCGTCAGCCTCCTCACTATTCCCTGACGCTGCCACATCTTGTTTCCAAAGCTACATGCTTACTCATACCGCTGCCTCCAAGCATGTTCTCGCCGCTCTCGGTCCACCCAAACCCCGCATTGTTTAGAACCCAGCCCGAGGGCCAACATCCATCTAGAGGTCTCCTGTGGCTCCCCTGCCCTCACGCTGCCTTCCCTCTCTGCTCTCCATCAGCGTGGATCCCAGCACCACGTACGCCGAGGATGAGAACCTCTCCCATCCATCTATTCCCTCTTCTACTTTTCGTTACCCTCTCAACGTCTAGCAGAGAGCCACAGGCACTGTGGACTGGCTTCCAAGGGAAGCCTGGTTTTGCAGCCCCCTACCTTCCAGGGAAGGGAGGCCCAGATGCCGCTCCCTGCCTCAGGTTCCCCCTCCCCGGGGCTGCCAGGGTGGCCCCAGAAGAGCCAGAGGGGGCCCGAGGGTGGGAGATAAACAAGCCCCGCCAATTCCCCGCGTCCCTGCAGCTCCCACAGGGCTAGGGAGGCTCCTCTTTTCTCAAGAGTGGGGATGCGGGGGGACCACCAGCTCAGAAAGGCAGCACAACTGGCTGTGCCCACCCTGAAGCACACACAGCCCCCAGGCAGCCCCTGCCCCCCTGCTGGGGGGGGGCGGTCTGTGGCCTTGAACCTGCTGGTTGGGGAAGCTTAGAGGACTGAGGCGGAAAGGGCAGGAGAGGAGAAGGCAGGCCCAGCTGGGGGCCAGAGGCCTCCTCCCTTCAGAGGGGCACCAAGACGATGGTCCCACAAATAACGCCAGAGCCGGGGTATCCTTGCCATCCTAACTCCGGTTCACGTTGAACTTGGTTCTTTGGGTGCACAGCCATCTTTGTGGGCATTAGAGGAAACCATCCACAGAAACACAGTTGGTCGGGCTGGTTCCCACCTCTCACACCCCCTTCTCATTCCCGGGAGGCACCTGAGTGCAGGGCAAAAGAGCCAGGGACACTGGGGGAAAGCCACGGGGCTGCCCTCCTTAGCTATGTGAGCCTCGGCAAAGCTGCTTAACCTTTCTAGATCTTAGCCCTCTCTTCTTGAGATGATCACAGTTATTTTGTGCAGTTAATGAGCATGAGAATGTCCACCTCACGAGGTCGTTGTGAGGACTAAATGAGAACGTGGGCAGGTGCCCAGCCTGTGCTGGCCTGGAGCGGATGCACAGACACAGTTTCTCGTCCTGAAGCGGGCTCTCCTAGGGCTCCAGAAACAGCTCATCTTGGGGACCTCTTGTCTCCTGGTCCTAGGCCCCTACCCTGAAGAACCTGACAGCCAGATGGAAGGAGACAGTCCAAGTTGAGCGTTTAACAAAGACCCAGATGGAGAGAGGGCTGTGCTGGGCCATCAGAGGCCGGGCACTGGAGCCTCCTGGAGGGGCCGTGTGGGCTGGCGCCAGGCAGAGCAGAGGAAGGCGGCCAGGGAGCAGAGCGGAGGTGGAGCCGGCAGGGTGGGGTGGGGCAGGCCAGACCTTCAGGCTGTGGATTCTGGCCTTGATCCTTGATTGCCCCAGCCCAGATTTTACAAGCCCTAGTTTCTGCTCTGTGGCTCCAGGTTCAGAAAGAATGCTTCCTCTTCTTGGGCAAGCCTGGAGGGGACTGGATCCAACCCTTTGGTCCCAACAATTTGCCTGCAGGTAGCTGGCCGGGCTGAGCTCTGCTCCACCCTGGGTTGGTGGGGCCAGGGGCCGTTTGCCGGGGAGTTCCCCAGAGATGAGGCTGCGGGTGGTGACTTGAAAAGACCCCAAGGCAAACCCGACCGCCCCATCCTGGAGAGCACCTGACAGCTCCACAGCTCTGCTGCTCCCGCAGGGGTGGCACAGGCTAAGCCCTACACGCTGGAGATGAGGCTGCAGCTCAGAGGGGCCCCATCATGATCGCCTGGATGAGCAAGCAACTGGCCACCCCGCTAAGAGGCGCTCTCTGCCAGCTCTGGCGACAGCTCCTCTCTGCAAGGGGAGCCAGGCTGTGCACCTGCGGGACCTGTCACAGCCAGTGAGTGGCAGAGCGAGGGGCATCCAAATGTGGGCCCCCCTCACACCAGAGTCTGGCCCTCACCCTCACAGCACCCAGCTGCCAGGTGGGTCCCCATTTCCTTTCTGAAAAGTCCCTCACCCCAGAGCCTCCTGCTGACAGCTTCCACCCACCGGTCCTGTTGGGCCCTGGAATCTCCCAAGCCCAAAGGCCTGCAAAGAGAGGGCCGACCCTACCCTGACCAAGGATTTTATTCCATCAGATTATCCTGAGGCCTCCTCTGTAAATTGCACCTTTAGAGATATTCCTCTGGGGATTCTAAGAGGCTGCTGGGCTGCCAGGGTCCCTGTGAAAATACATATACCTACCAGAGTGGGGTCCCTTGAGGAGGTGACACAGCCAGACAAGGGGAGGAGGTGGTACCAAGGGACCGGGAAGGGGCAGTGCACCGCCCCACTTGGAAATGAGGCCCATTTCTGCTTTGGGCTGTATAGGCTGAGCCCAGGTGTCCCAGTAGGTCTGAGCAAAGACTTTCTGCAGATTCAGCCTGGACAAAAGTGCCCTGCTCTGGCCCAGGAGAATCCCAGAGCTTGGGCTGGGAATTGGAGAAGGAGATGGGATGTGTGGGGACAGTGGGTGAGTGGGGAGGAGTGGGGGGCCCTTTTAGAACTCAGCTTCCTCCTCCCCTCCTCTCCCAGCTTCCAAATGGAACCAGGAAAGAAGTGACAGGCTCCATAGGCTGGGGCTCCGGAGAGCCAGGTTCTAGCTCCACCGCTACCATTTACAGGAGTGGCTCTGGCATGAGTCCCAGTCTCTGAGTCCCAGTTTACCGCCTGGGGTGAGGTAAAATCTGACAGTGGGTAAGATAAAAGCCGCTGATGGGGGAGATGCTTAATAACGATTTCTCTTCCCTCTTACCCCTCTGAACTTTCCTAAACCTAAACCTAAACCTAAACTTTCCTTACCCCTCTGAAGTTTCCTAAACAGCCTCTTTCTGTCCTTCACAGAGGATTGTCAAAAGGTTAAAATTAGAGCAGGGATGTAAAAGGCCCCAGAAGCAGTAAGTCCCATTCCCTCATTCAAACATCCTCACCACCTCCACCCACCAGGCATCATGGCCACTCAGCTGTGTGCTGTTGCCTTGGCAACCACCACCTCCTAACTCCATCTGGAGGGACCCGCCACTCACCCCAGCTGGGAGAAGCTGTACAGGGTCTGCCACAGCCGCAGCATTTGTCTGCAGGTCACAAGGGCTTCCTCTGGGCCTTTCAGTATCTGCTCCAGCTTCACCTTGGTGAACATCAGGCTGTGGGGAGAGGGCACGGCAGTGAGAATGCCTGAGGGGGCCCCCTTCCCCCGGCTTTCCTCCCAGGGTGGAGCCCCAAGGGATTCTGCCCACCTCCCCAGCCCTTAGAAGGTAGAGTGCCCACAAGCACAGTGGCCTCAGCTGTATCCCTGGACCACGTGTTCTCTCTGTGCCTCAGTTTCTCCATCCTCTCTGCCAAAGCACAGAGCACTCTTCTGCATTCACCAGTGTCCCTGTCGCTCACGCTTGTCCCCTGATGGTGCACTATCCCGGCCAGCCTCTGAAGCACTGTCCAGGGTGGTTTCGGTCTTGCTTTCTTTGCCCCTCCTCTCCCTCCACACCCTCGGCTCTGCAGCATCCTCACTAAACACGTGCCTATCTTTTTACTTATATGGCCCACCAGGCCCACGACGGGGCTTTATATAAGAGACAGACCCAGGAGCAAACTTTGACTCAAGGAATGAGGCTAAGCAAGGGGCTGGTGAAAAGGTCACAGAAGGGCACAGGGTTCTGCTTTCCGCCTCGCCAGCAGGCAACAGGTGCTCAGTTAACATCTCCTAATTGAATGCAAACTGTATCCTGACCCTGTATACCTGAGGAGGGTCAGGTTTTACTCTGTCGAAGGATTCTTCCCTGGATAGCCCAAAATTGCCAGCCCTCCTTATACGTTCAATAGGATGAAAGTGACATGAAGTCTTATTCCGTCACCGCTTAGAATCTCTCTCAACCCCCAACCCTGAAGTCCTCTGGGGTAAAAGCAGTGGGGATGTGGCCCTGAGAAGGCCTGGGAAGAGAGAGAAAGTGCTGGTCCACCAGGAGGCAGGACGCAGGGCTGGCTGGCTGCCTCCCTCTGCCCAGGACACAGACAGACCGGCAGAACACTGGCTCAGCATGACCAGGATGGGGTCTGGATGCCCTGTGGTGCCAAGTGATAGATCTTTCACTGCTGGGGAGTCTGGGGTCCTGGGGAGGGTCAGGGCAGTGGCTGTTTACCCACACATATGGAAGTACTGCCATCTTTTTACCACGGGTGCTGCCAGCCACACTGATGCGCACCAGCCTGCGGAGAACCTGGCCGGGCCACCGAGGCCCAAACAAGGCTGCGACTCCTGGTTCTCTGTGGGTGGTGAGCGGTGACGCCCTTCCGTTCACGGCACTGCTTTTGGGCAAACCCGAGTATCAGGCCCTGAATTTGACTGCTGCCTGGTGGTGCTGCCGGCCCACCTGAGGGTGGCACACAGGCCCTCGCAGATCACAGAAGCCGAGTCCTGCGTTGGAGACAGGGTGCACCCCCATGACCGAGGCTGCAGCAGACAGCAGGCCCCACACTGGGAGGCCAGGCCTCCATCTGGGGGCTTCTCCCTCTGACCTTCCCCCTCAGTCAGGGCCCTGGCCTCCCCTGCTTGCACTGAGTCCTGGGCCTCCAGCCTCACAAAGGACTTGGATGGCTTCACTCCATTCCTTTCTTCTCACGCCTTGTTTTTCTCAGATTGTGACTTGTTGGAAGAGAATTAAAAGGGTGGAATTTGCCCCTTTTCGGTGGAGAGGGTTTGGGTTCTGGGCAAGTATTGTTTTTCTTCCTCACTTTCCCTGAAAAATCCACGTCCCTCTCTGCCCCTGCTCACAGGGTCGTCCCCACCACCACATGGCCTCTCCTCTCCTTTCTCATCCCTTCCCCCATGCTCAACTGTAAATCCCACCTCCCCCAGGAAGCCTTCCCAGACTCTCAGGATGTCCTGCACCCTCCTTAGAACATTTACTAACGAATCGCCCAGCAGGCCTACGAGGTCCAGAGGGCAGAAAGTGTGTCCCCTGCAGTGCAGACTGCATGGGCCTGGTGAGGAATGTGGTCTCAGTACCCCTGTGGGAGCTGCTGGGGACCCTGGTCTTGCCATCCCCACTCCCCTCTCCCGGACTCTCAAAAGGTCCAACACTCCACAAGTATTAGGAGCCTCTGCTTTAGGAACGTGAAATAGAAGACACAATTTCTGCCTTCAAGGTGACAATCAGTGCTAAAAATGAAAAATCGCCCAGAGAATCCAGGGCTGTATTTTTGGATCAGACTCAGTGCAAGGAAAGAACAGATGAGGGGTCTTGCCGGGGCTGGTGTTTGATGAAGAGGAGGGTGGGGTGGGATACAGTCGGGAGCTGGGGGAGGGAAGAGAAGCATGGGGGAGGGGGAGGGCCTGCGGCTGGAACAGGTGTTGGTGCGAGTGAAAGCTCCTCCCCCTGGAGGGTCGGGTCACCCGGGCTTAGTCCACTCCAAGGCTGCACCTCCCCTGGGCAGGGCCACTGGGAGCCGTCCCTGGGCAGACCAGCCCTGCAGCATTCCCCTGCTCCCAAATCCCCCCAGACAGGCCTCCTCTGCAGCTCGTCCCTCTCCGCCCCGTCCCTTCCCCCTACTGCTGCCTGCGCCCCTGAGAGCCAGCGGGGGTCCGTGGCAGACCTGGCCACACTGTGTGCCCGGAACAGAAGTGGCTGAATGCTGAGCTGGCATTACATTGACTTCTACCAACGCAGACCCTGACATTCCATTAGCATGAGTGACCCAGAGCGGAATTTCTCAACCCAACCACATCCTTTCTGGGCTGGGGCAAGCACTCCGACAGTCACACTCCGGTTGGATCCCTCACTCCCAGATCCTGGGAGGCTCCAGATTAGCTCCTGAGATTTCCTTGGTCTCGCAGTTCAGCGCTGCCAGAACCGTCCTCCTCAACAAGGGGCCCTGCCCCGACTGTCCGGGCCACCTTCCATTCCTGCCACCTCTCCCCATGACCTTGGGTACCTGTGGGCTGCTCACAGGGTATAAGCGGCTCCCTGCCGTGCAGGACAGGCTTTGTTTCACACTGTCGCCCCTGCTGGGGCTCACCCTTCCTCTCTGACATCTGGCCAACTCCTAACCAGATGTCACCCTCTGACCTTCTGTGCGTCCCCATGGGGGCTGCACCCCGCCCCAACCCCCACGGCCTTTACTACATCGTGGGGACTTAGTCATCCACACACAGCGGCCACGCCTCTAAGTCACCACTGAACTCTTTCCGCCTGGCAACGGGGATCAGCAAACAACCCCACTCCTTGCCACTCTTCTGAGACAACCAAACCACTGGTCTTGCTGGAGCACAGGTCTCCCTCTCTATCCCATCTGCCGGGATGGGTGGCCCAGTTCTTCACACAATGGTACGAGGAGGCTGGCAGTGCCCTAGGGTGCCACTGTGGCTGCTGGGGTCCACACCAACAGGCCAGAGCCTCATCAGAGCACTGTGCTTCGTGGATGGGGCCGTGTGGAGGCCGCTGCAGTGAGGGCTGGGGAACAGAGGGGGTGAGCCCGGGCTCCCCCCTCCCTTCAAACAGCCCAGCCCCTGGCATACCTGTTTTATATGCTGAATGAGTCTAAAATGTCATCGGAAGAAAGGATTCTGAGACTTAAAAAAAAAACCCACAATTTTAATCCAACGGTTCCAGTCCTTCTCCAAGAAGCGTGGCCACCCCTGCCCTTCTCTGAACGCTCAGGACAATCTTCAGTTAGCACTTACTCTCTCTCATATATGTATGTATGTATGTATGTATGTATGTATGTGTGTGTGTGTGCACACTTTTTTCTTTTTTGCCACATAGGCTTATGCTTTTAACAATGAAGATAAACTCATATCAAGCATTGAAAAATTCAAATACTCTAGAAACAGCCTGCAGCCAGTCCTGCCTATAGATGGCAAAACTACCATTTATCTCGTCCTGTGTCCTGCCGCATGTCCCCACCTGGATGACGACTGCCTGCAGGACAGGACCCTGCCTCCCTCTATGTCAGTGCCCTCCTCGCCTCCCCAGTGCCTGGCACAGAGCTGAGCACATGGTGTCCGCTTAGCTTAACACTATGAAAATGCGTGTTGTTACAACCCTCCAGCCACGCTCTGCGTCTCGCAATCCATGTTGAATCAGAGCCGGCTTGTGACAGCCCCACGTCCCGCTGCTGGCTCCTGGCTAGGAGGCAGGCGAGGAATCTGCTCACTGATGTCTCAGAACTGCAGAGAGGGCTGGACTCACACAGCCCACAAGCAAAGCGCTGGCTGATTCCACTTTAAGCTGTCCAGAAGCAAAGTTTCCCAGGGCCTGGGGAGGAACAGGGAGTTCTGGACGTGACATGAAAGCGTCTGGCCCCATGTGACTGAGGGTCTTCATCCCAGAGGACAGTCAGCCAGGCAGAGCCAACAGCACAACTGAGGAGAGTCTCTGAGACAGGAAGGCTGGGGTATTGGAATCTTGCAGCCCTCCAACGACCTGACAAAAGCCATTCCGGAAGAGGAATGGCCACGTTGCTGTCCTAACCCTGCACTGTAGCGTCACTCGGTAGACAGACACTGGCCCAGGAGTGAGAAACCCGAGCCAAAGTCCCAGCTTTGCTGCTACCCAGCTGGGCATGTCACAGGTTCCAAACCTGTGAAATAGGAGTGGAGTCTCTTGCCCTGTCTGCCCCAGGGACTCCTGCAGGATGAACTGTGATGACCCAGAAGCAGCAGCTGAGAAACCTACAGCTGTACTAAGTCCTTAAGCACAGGCCTGCCCAAGGCTCAGGGAAGGGATTCCTTTAAAAATGCAGGCCTAGCAGACCCCCAAAAGCAGTGTCCAGGCCAGGTGTCTCTGAAGGCTCTCAGAAAACCCCAGAGCTTCATGGCCTGTTCAGCAAGGCAGGTGGCACCTTTGGCTCCAGGTGGCTCCTGGGACCAAAGATGGGCATGAGAAAGGAAGAGGATCAGAGGGGAGGGACAGAGCCACAGCCAACCCGGTCGGGGTGAACGAACCTCGGCCGTGGCCTTGTCTTGCAAGCACCTTCCTGTTTTTTAAGATGTAGAATAAACACTGAGGTCTTTTAAGGCCGAACGCCTTTGCAGCGCCGCCATTGCATCTGAAGGCAGATGTGAAAGATGAGAGTTCTCTCTGGGGAAGGCGAAGGAGCAAGCGTCAGTGTAAACGCCATGCCCTCTGTCCCCGCTGCAGGGGTGAGGCTGCTGGGCTGCGGGGAGGAGAGTCCCGGGTCCTGGCACTCTGCGCACTCCAAAGGCTGAGGCATGTGCACCCTGTTCCTACCAAGGAGGCCCAGTGTAGCCGCAGGCCCACCCTCTAAGAGCGCACGCCCTCCCTCATGGCCACTGGAGCCTTGGCAGCCCACGCCGGCCACCTTCCGAGTCGCCTATATGGGTCAGCACCTGGGGCCAAAGACAGGTGCCCATCAGACCTGAACAGAGCCAGCCCCTGCTGAACCGTGAACGATCTCAGCCCTGTAGTCAGTCAGTCAGTCTGTCTGCATCTGGGCCAGCCCTCCTCCAGTGGGGGAAGAGAGACACCAGCGAGGTCAGCCTCTCTGGGTGTCGCCACAGGTCACTGGCTTTGCCAATCTTCGTGATAGCTCTGGCCAAGGGCTGATGATGGAGGTTCCCAGGGGAAAGCTCGGGTGGGCCTAGCACCCGCCTCCTCTCTCTCCTCCCAGTCCCCGCCTGGCTTGAACTCCTGGGCCAGGATCAGCCTGCTAATTATTTGTCAAAAGGATTAAGACTTGGAGCTATTCCCATTTGAGGCTAAGACAAATCATTTCTTTCCACTGCTGCAAAGAGGAACCATCTCAGGGTGGGCCTCCTCAGAACTGGGTGAGCATGAGCCTTTCCAAAACCTTTTTTTAAAAAAAAAGAATTATTTTGTAAACGGGGGATATTTTTGTGACAGCAGCTCTGGCTAAGCCAGCACTGTCCTGGGGTCAGAGGTTATCTCGTCCATCCCCCTCACCCAGGGCCTCCAACCATCTTCCCCGGTGTTCCCTCCCTGCTGCTCACCCCAGCACCCCACTCTCGGTGGCAGGGGGATGCTGGCAGAGCAGAGCTGGCTGCAGGGAGGGACATGGGCTGTGTGCGAGGCACGCACAACGGGCCCACGTTTTTACTTTCATGTTCCTTGAAAGAAGTTCCCTATAAAATTTACTCAGCATGTGCAATAAACACTTGAACACGATACCTGCTGTGTACCTGAGGGAAGCACCTCTGGCCCCTGACTCACTCCCCAGCAAACAGGAGGAGGTCGTGCTGAAACACGGCCTTTGGCATCAGGCAATGCAGGTACACCCAGGTCCCGCTGCTTCCTAGCAGGTGCCTTCAGCTCTCTGAGCTCTACCGGATGTTGGTCAAATAGGGACGGTAACGGCACCACCAAGCAGGGCTGTCGGGAGGACTAAGGGCAACAGAAACTGTCAAGGCAGCCAGCCCCGGTGCACAGCCACCCCTCAAGAAAGGTCAGCCCTCATCCTGAGACCGCTCCATCATTACCGGTCTTTCCTACCAGACCCTGCGCTCGGAGCAGAACCACGTCTTTCTTATTTCTGTCTTCCCAGTGCCTCACCTAATGTCACTCAACAAATCTTTGTTGGATAACAGAAGAAGAAAGTTGAGTCACAAGGACTCACGGAGGCCTGGAAAGCTGTGGGGTCCCCATGACCAGGAACCAAGGAAACAAAGCTGCAGAGCCTCCTGCAGAAACTCTCTCCTCTGGTCCCACTGCCCCGTGTGTGCGTTCCGGGGCCCTGGTTTCTGGCTCCTGGCCCTCTGTAGTGGGGGAGAGGGTGGCGGCAAGTATGGCGAATGCACAAAAGGGGTATTATCTCTTTAAAGGACGGTAATTAGTAATTCCAGCTGATGGCTGTGCTGCATTGTTTTAATGAAGAGTTCTATTTTTATAGAAAACACATAATTGGGTGGAAAAAGCAGGCTATTCTGAGTCAGGCGGCCACGCCTCTGGAAAGTCTAACTCCTCAGCCGGGAGGCCAGAGCCTGCATGCAGCGTGGGCTTCTACAGGAAGTGGGTCTTGTCCCGGAAAACGGGGCCCAAGTCTGATGACCCAAGTTCAAATCCCAGCTTCCCTTCTTGTAGCCATGTACCCTCTGGCCAGTCATTTCAACTTCTCAGAGCTTCAGTTTCTTATCCGTAAAATGGGAATGACGGTATCACTACACCCTGGGGGCTGTTATGAGCAAACAACGCACATAAAAGGCCTAGCACTTCATAAACGGTCCAGTCCACGTATGACCTGTCATCACTACTTACCTAGCCCCTATCACGTACAGTTGCTTACTTAAGCCCTCTGTGCCTCTGTTTTCCTCATCTGGAAAGTGGGAGTAACGATAGTTCCTCCACCTCCCACAGCTGCTGAGGGATTAGATGAGTTACTGCACGGAAACTGCTTAAGCAGTGCCTGGCACAGAGCAAGCACCGGGTGTTGTTATTCTGTTATTATTGAAGCACTCGGGGTTCAAGCGCACCAGGGCTGTTCAGTCAGTCAGCTGCCTCGGGTTCTAGTCCCTGCTTTGCCACTCATCAGCTTTCTGACCTTGAGAGACCCTCTAACTCTCCCGTCAGTTCCGTTACCTTTAGAGTAGGAGGGTTGTAAAGACCAAAAAGTAAATCAAACCAAAGCAACGACCAAACAGGGTTAAGGGGTATGAGAGTGCTCTGAGGGCTGTAAGAGCCAACATCCCCATGTGTTCCCTTCCCTCCTTCCAGAGCAACGAACAAAACAGCTCCTACGGTCTACCCATCGGGGGGTCCAGTGGTGTGCTGGGTGTCCAGCTGTGGGTTCCCTACAGGTAGGAAGGGGAGGCAGAGGACAGGCCATAATCTCTGCCCCAAAGGTGCTTCCACACTCTCGGGGAAGCTCAAGAAACACATCCAAGGCCATTAGGAAACGAAACAGAAGAAGAGAATCAGACACTCAGTTGAGTGGTTCAGCTCTGAGTACAGGAGCTTCAAGGCAAAGTGGAGCCCAAGGGGAGTCTCTGAGGATGGGCAGGATTTGGAAGCAAGGCGAGGTAAGCTAGGCGAGGTAAGGAAGCAAGGCGAGGTAAGGTACTCCTTGGGGCTGGACTGGCAGGGACAGGTCTGAAGGCCTGGAGGTGGGGCTCAGGGAGAAGGGGAGGGGCAGCCCGTATATGAGTAGGAACCAGCCACTCCCTCGCCTCCAAGGGCTGTCATCACCTGGCTCTCACCCTGGCCAGGGAAGTGCTGAAGGACACAGGTCTCAGGCTCCTCTAAATGCCATGCCTCTGGGAGAGGCTCCACCAGGGCAATTACCTGACGAAGCTCACACACCTGCTCGTTGAGGATATTATTTTAAAGCTCTAACAGGAGGGACCCCCCCAAAAGGGAGGGGGCCGCAGTCAGGCCCATCTTTATTACCTTCCCATAGACTAATCCCTAACTTGCAAGGGACACCTATGGCAGCTTTTCTTAGCCCTAAAAAACCAGTAATTTTTCCTTGGCTCTGGAGGATTACACTGACTCATATCCCCCAGCCTTTTAAGGTTCACACTGATCCTCTACCTCTTAATGAATTCATTCAATGTGATCCGACGTTTAAAATCGACAGCCCATAAGCTTCCACATCCAGGAGTTAGCGCCTTGTTGCTTCAAAAGCTCTGGCCCACCCGCAGAACAGCCACCTGCGCCCATGGCACCCCCGGCCTTATCTGTGCTGACCGATGGCTGGCCCAGCTTCCCTCAGCTGCAGGTCACCTCCGGTTACCTCCAGGTGACTCTCCAAACACAATTCTTGACCTTGAACGATATGAACACAAACCACACAGAGCCATTCCATAACCATTTTGGGGTGGAAGAACTTCCGGAAAGCACGTCCTTAGATGGAACAAAAGTTGGCTCCCAGCCAGGTATAAGACACCAAGAAGCAAACACCTTGGTCTTGGTCTATAATCTCTGCCCAGTGAGCAGGCCTGGGGACCTGAAGACCACCCACTGCAGAGGGGAGGCCAGCCCTACTTCATGGGCACAAATTCGCCTCGAGCCCTCTCCCAGGGGCAGAAAGGCTGGGCCACTCTTGCTTGAAAGCCAAGGGCCCCAGGCCACAGTGCCTGCCACCAGAAAATGTTCATAGGCGTGAGGATCAGGGAGCAAAGAGCGGAAACGGCTTTGAAACAAAGAATTCCTTCTGGAGAAACCTGCAAATATCTGTCTTCCTTCCTTTCCTTCTTCTTCCCCAAACAAAATAACCTCGATCATCTGCCCTCCTAGGTGGAGTGTCAGCAGAAGGCTACAGGGAGGCTGAAGACTCTCCGACCGCAGTGTCGCGTGGAGTGAGGTTTCAGGAGGGCTCCAAAGAGCCACCCGCGAAGGGAAATGCTGAATGTCAGACTAGCTTCGCCGATGAGGAACTGACCTTTGGGGAAGAGTGTGCCGGTGCCAGTGATTATGTCTGGTTTAACACTTCCCTCCACCACATGGCCTGCAAGCTTACCCCATAGCTCCTGTCCTCATCAGGGGATGTGGCAGCCAAAAATGTTTCATGAACCCGGCAAAGTGATAAACTACGTTTGTGCTAATACCTTTGATTCCAGCCCCCTCGCTGGAGTGCTGGTATTTTAAGCGTCCCTTTGATCTACTCCAAGTCCCTAATAAGAACCATCCAATAAACACGCTGGGTTTAAGTCAGAGACATTAACAGAAGCCCCAGGACTCTGATCCCTTCTGCTCAGTGGAATGCACCACTAGAAATTTATCACATGCAACCTGAGAAAAAGGTGAGGCAGGCCAGGGAGAGATCAGAGGGGTCCCCTCGAGGCCAGCTTGGCCTTGGCTGGATTCAGTCACGGTCTGGCCCCAGCTAATGCCTAGTTCTCAGCTCAAACATTTTCCAAAACAGCCCAGGTTTCCTGGGGGAGATGCTGTGACCGGTTCCATTTGCTTACAAGTGGTGAGCTCCGGCTTGTCAAGAGGGCCATACAGCTCCTGCTCTGGGGAGAGCTCCCTAGCCCTCCGACACCCCTCCCCCCAGGACCTTCCAAGGCCCCCAGGACCTGGGCTGGGCTGGCCAGAAACCCAAGAGGGGTGGGAGGGGAAGGGAAGGGCAAACCAGTTTGCTCCTTTTCTGTCAGCCCAAGAGCCTGGGCTTGCAAAACCCGTCTGGCAGGCTGCCAGGTCTGGGGTGGGAGCAGTGACTGACAGGCTGGTTATTGGAAAGCTCCCATCATTAGCCCAGGAATGTTGTTTGGTTACTACGGCGACCTCCCCTACAAGCGGCCTGACTAAAGCACAAGGAATCTGTTACCTAAAACCAGCGCCCCACGGAGCCCATGGCTTCAGGGACCAAGCTTAACAGTGGCCTGTTCCCCGTGACCCTCCCGGCTGAGCCTCCCAATCCCAGGACTGGGGAAGGGACCAGCAAAGGCATCTCCAAGCTTGCTGTGGGGATCTCTTGCATTCTGAGGCCTGGCCTGGCTCGGAACCCAGGTGCAAATAGGGAGCCTGCTGCCCCCTTGAGGCCCCCGGCAAACTGGCCAGCAACGGCCAGGCCAGCACATGTGTCCAGGGCTCCGTCGGAAGCCCTCAGGATTTCAGGAAGCTGCTCGGGTGTCTGGTTCCCACCGTGCCAGGTTCCCACTGTCCCCGCAGGCCCATCAGTCTCTGCCTCACCACGTTTCTGCCTTTTTAAACTCAAGCTCCATTAACTAAAGGTCACCCCACAGCTTGGAAATCAAGATTCTCTTTGCTTTGCTTTCTAATCCCTGAATTCAGGAGGATTTTCAAGAGTCAACTCCACGAAAGCTGGGTTTTTCTCCTGGAGTCTTGAGTCTGCCCCCCAGGAACGGCAACCTCCTGTGCAGCTAAGGAGCCTGAACACCTTTTCACAGCTTCCCCTGCCCTCACGTGCAGGACGCCCTCCCCCACCTCCCGGCCCACTGAGGGCACTTGCTGCCCTCGGGTCCCAGGTCCCGGCCTTACACTGTGGACCATCTTCCAGACCCACCCCCACTGCTGCCCTTGAAACCAGTTGTAAATTGACTGTGAGATCTTTTCTTGTCTGAGTCTCACAATAGTCCTTGGAGGCAGGACAGATGTCAGTCTTTCAGCAGCTGAGAAGATGCAGGGGCAAGCTGCTGGAGGCACCACAGGTAAGTGACAGCCAGGGACCTGCTGTGGCTCCCACATGGGGACAAGCGCAAGAGGAAAGGGGTCTATTCCACCCAGCGGCATCCCCCTGGGCCAGGCCTCCCAGACCCCTGACACCAGCCTGCCAGCCTCTCCTACACTAAGGCAGTCTCTGCAGAAAGGAAGAGCCTCTACAAGGTCTCAGCCACCTGGGACCAGCGAGGCACTGGGTGGCAGACCCAGACCACGGGCCTTTAAGTGCCTGCAATCCAGACCTTGTTGAGGACACTGAGGTCAGGGCGAAGGAGGCTGACTTTTCTGTTTGGCTGCAGTGATATTTACTGGATCCGGGGTTTAATTAACTGCCGTGGCAACAGCGGGAGCCACACGCAGCTTGTTCCCAATGCAGGGTGCAGCTGGAGAAGCAGGATGCACCTTCAGTTGAAGAGCAATGACATTCTTCAGTGATCCCTGACCAGTAATGGACTCAGCGACATTTCCTGCTAATCCAGGGGTCTCATCCATGGGGAAAAGTACGGACTTATTTGCAAAGAGCCACGGTCACACCCCAGGGTCACTCCACAGGGCTGCGTGGCAGGTGGATTTTCCACCCCCCACTCAACTCGTGCACTCAGATGGGAGACGCTGGCACGGGAGGCTCCTGCACTGGGCTGGGGGCACCGAGGGGCCAGCATGTGGGCCCCCTTCCCTGGCTTCCACAGGACAGCTCTGCTCCCATCTGTTCACAGTTTCCACCTGCATGCAAGATTTCACTCAGAAAAAGGACAGTGTCTGATGCCTGGCCCAGCCTCTTGTTTCTTCTGTGACATGCACTCTGACCCAGGGGCCGGGTGAGGCAACCCCTCCCCACCCTAGGATTCTAACCCTCTCTTCGTGACAGTTTCTGTTTCCACCGAAGCGTAACCGACAATAAACGCACACACACAGAGGCACACTCATACACACATATGTGCACACACATGGCTGGCAGCAGACCGCGCGTCAGACCCTGCCAGATAGGCATGAGGATGGAGCTTGGAAAAAAGCCAGGTAACTGCTACTGGAAGAGGAGGACCTTTGTCCTTCGTGTATTTGTATAAAAGTAAAAAATAAACTTCTACACAGTAGGTCTTGCTGTATTATATTTGGGATTAGGTAACTAATCCCTTGTCCGCACAGGTTGTTTTATCTACGTGTAGTGTTCCCTAAGCGACCTGTCTTTTAAAGTGAACTGATTTCAGTTTTAATAATCTCTCAAATGCAGGATGGAGACCAAGAGCCAGGGCTGTCTCCCGAATACAAACAACAGGCTACGTGGAGCTGCCCTCACACCACACAGCAGGTGTGTGCCCTCTGCTCACACCTGGCCAGAACAGAATGCCAGAGCCAGGCTCCGCCCCCACAGGTCCCCGCCCCACCCTGACGCTCAGTGTGTGCACTGACCAGCCCGCCAGCCCAGCACTGTCCGCGGGGAACTCACTTGAAGTTCTCGGGATACTCCGTGATGGCCATGTTGATGACGTCGAGGGCATGCTGATAGTGTTTCTGGGCGGAGAAAAGGAGCGCCAGCAGGTGGAGGGCGTTGGCGTCATCCTTGCACACTTTCAGGGCCTCCTGCAGCTGCTCCATGGCGCTGGAGATCTGCCGGAGAAAGGTACCAGCTGAGTGACCTTCCCCAAGGCCCACAGCTCACCCGGACTCTGGGGCCAGGTGCCAGCCAACAAGGGTGCAGCAGACTCAATGAGACCCCAGGCACTGTGGGGCAGGCAGGGGCTCTGATGAGAAAACACCCCCCCAAATCACATGGCCAGGAGGGATCTGCTGTCCAAAGTCAGGCCCTGGAAGCTAGCACTGTGCCCACGCAAGAGGGAAAAGAGGGGCAGGTTCACAGTGTACCACGAAGGATCGGCCGGGAAGCACCAACTAAACCGGAGGAGTGGGGCTGTGAGGAGAGGCCACCTGGACCACTAGCTACAGAACTCTTCTCCGAACCTGTTCACGCAGTGCTGGGGGCTGACAGATAAATGCTGCCTCCTACTCAGAGGCTCACAGTGGCAAGAGCTTAGGCTCTGGGGTCAGATGGGGGCATGGATCCCAGCCCTGCCACTTCCTAGCTGGCGCCTAGGGCAGGGGACTTCGCCTGTCTGAGCTGCAGTCCTTACGCTGCAAAACGAGGATAACGGTCATACCTATGACAGTGGCTGAGAGGGTGAGACGACGTAGGAAAAATGTCCTGCTGAGTGTCGAACACGTTTGAAAATGTGAGTTTCCCTCTACAAGCCCCCAAAGGCCAGGCAGCTAACGAACAGGTAAGATCCTTTCTTCCAGTCCTGAGGGACGTGTTCTCTCAGGCGCTCAGGCCTGGTAGTTGTGTCAGCTCCTGCGGCTCTATCCACACCAGGACCCCGTCCTCCCAGGAACCTCGGGAGCCCTTTTCAGAAAGTCTTGTTCTTCACCAAACCTCAGACCCCCGTCTCCAATGCTCCTTGAGGGGCCTACAGGACACAGGTCAGCTGGGGCTCTGGTCCCTGGCGTGCCTGGTACCCGCCCGGTCTCCACCCGGCCTCTGCACAGGCTGCGGGCATACTGCCAGGCCCAGAGTCCTCCCACGGGGACCTCCCTTTGTGGAAAGGTCATGGAAAGTAAAGGAGGAAGCTAAGGTCAGTGTGGCCCCTGGCTTGGCTTGCCCGTGCCTCCCCAAGGCTGCTCCTGCCCCGTTATTCTGGGCTGGGTGTCCAAATCCTCGGCCCTCACTACTTGAGCAGCCATGCATGCTCTGGGCAGGATGGGCCAGAGGAGCTCAGAGACTCAGGCAGGCAGGACTAGCTTAGAGTTCGTTCAGGGACCCTTCAACCCCCTGAGGTTACCAAGATCTGGGTGCCCAAGGACAACGGGTACCAGGCCCCACTGGCCTGGCCCAGCCATCTCTCTGGGAGGACACACGCCATTCATCAGAGGCGGCTGAATACTTAAAGATATTAAAAAAATGCATCACCGAAGGTTTATCAGGAACTTGATTGGCAAGGAAAGCACCGGTTCTTTTACAGAGGGCTAAAAATAAACTGGTCTCGGGTATCTTTGCGTCCACGCTCCTGGGAGCAGCAGAGCAGACTCATGTTTCTGGAGAGAGCAGCACAGAGGGACAAGGTGCCTCCCCCAGGACCTGGAAGTCAGGAGCCAGGGGCACAGTGGGAGAGGGGCTGGAAACACAGCTCCCTGAAGATGAGACCAGGGGCTAGAAGTTGAAATCGACCAGTAAAACCAACCACCAGGCCGGTGGACAAGGCTCCAAGTGCCCAGTCTCCAAATGGGACAGGGGGACAGGATACTTAGAGCCCCATGGGGTTGCTTCACTGGGTCAGGGTGGGCTCTGGAGCAGACATTGTGCTGGCCTGGCCAGTTCCCAGTTCCTGAGCTCAGGAGAGCTTCAGTGCCTCAGGTGTCAAAAGGGGCCACCGGCGCCCTCATCAGAAGCAGGGCTCGCCCAGGCCAGTGGGGGTACGGCAGCACCCTCGGCAGCCAGGCTGCCTGTCGCCTGACCACGAGCAGATGGGGGCTCTGTGGACTCCTCTCCAACAGTCTGCAGCCCAGCCCGAGTGGCCCAGCGTCCACGCTCACCCGATCAAAGCCACCGAGAGGTCCTGCTTCACACAGAGCACCAGCCTGCAGGGCACACGTGAAAGCAGAGGCTCTGAGGGCCCTGGGTGACGGGAGCTCTCGCTCGTTTCTGAAAGGCAATGGCTGGGTGGGTTGCCCGGCCTCACTCCCTGGACAGCTTGGAGAAGGAAGGTGGGTCGGCCTGGAGAGCCATGCAAGTCGAAGTTGGTTGGCGGACAGCAGGCCCCCGTCAGGCCCCAGAGGCCGAGCCTGCCGGTGGCGTCCACAGGGTCAGAGGAAAGCTCTGGGTCACACAGAAACAGCTCCACGTGCCAATCACTCTACTCCAGGCCCCCGGGGAAAGCTCAACAGAAGGTGAGGACACAGCAAATGTTTACTGTGCTCACCTGGCAACTTCTCAGGAGACGGACACACTGTAGGAGGAGTGAGGGCAGAGAATAACCCCTTCCTGTGCACCCACCGTGGGCCAGGGGCTTTACCACATTAGCTGACTTAATCCTTACTAGGGCCCTCTGAGGTGGAGTATGAAGGTACTGACATAGCAGACAAGGAAACAGAGGCTCAGAGAGGTCAAGTCACTTGCAAAGGGTCACACAGCCGATAAAGGCAGTGGAGCCAGGAGAAGATCAGCAGCCCCCAGAGACCTGGGTGTTAGAATTGTGAGGACTCACCTGGCGGACGAGGGCCAGCTGCAGGGAGACATAGAGGATGACCTGGGGGTCACCGGGCGCCAGCTGCTGGGCTCTGTATGGGGCAAGGGAGCAGCAAGTCAGCCATCAAGGTCGACAACCAGTGTGTCACGTGGGTCTCCAGCGTGCCCACCCCTGTGCTGGGTGCTGCAGGGCCAAATAGTGGAGATTCTGCCTGGGCCCGCTTTGGAGGGTGCCCCACGGGAGACCATGGCTGGGGCAGAAAGCCCACGGGCAGCCCAAGGCAGGGGCAGTGGGTGCCGAGAGAGCTGGCTCTGGCTGAGGTGGGGGCCGTCTGGGAGGACAGGACTGCTGGGTGGGGGAAGCCCTCTCCTCCGGGCAGCTGTTGACCCGGCTGTGGCCTGGTACAGAGCCTGGAGTCTGCCCTCTCCGCCGCACGACAGAAGGGAACAGTTCCCGGAGGATGTGGGGCTGGGATGGCCTCTCTGGGCAAGAAGCGCTGGGAATGAAGAGCCAGCGGGGGAGGGAAGGCGATGTCCCCTGACCCTGGGAGTTCAGAGGGGGTTTGCCAGGATGGGCCTCTCCTTCCTCCCTGGGCTTGAGAACAGCCTGCCCCAGAGGGGAGTTCCCAGGAAGCTGGCATAAGGAGTCCAGGGCAGGCCCCTACCCAGCAGCTGCCATCCGTGCTCTGAGGGAGAAAGACACACGGGGCTCACGGGGAAGAGCCCTGCGATGGGCCAGAGGAAGGAAGGGGAGGGATGCTCAGGTGGGTCCCCGGGCTGTGGTGGAGAGGGGGCTCAGCCAGGATGGGCCTGGAGAGGGAGGAAGGGCTGCTGCTGGGGGAGGGGCTTCTCTGCCGCCCCCTCCCTCCCTTCCTCCCTCCTGGACTCTGGGCTCCCAGGAAATCTCTGTGAGGACTTGGGGTAGGGCTCCTCACAGCCCTCAGGTTGCAGAGGGGCTGGGAGGAGGCAAACACTCTTTCTGAGTCCCTGCTATACTTGTAGGTCACTGTGCAAGGTGCTTTCCTGCTATAGCTCACGTCCCCTGAGCTCAGGGGGACGGAAGCTGAGCCTGGGGGAAGCTCTACTCGTGTGGAAGGGCTCAACCCGCCCACCCAACCCCAAAGGCCTGTCCCTGCTTCCTGTGTGAGCTCTCAGAGCCTCAGTTAGCTGGTCAACAACATGGGGACAGAAACCTTTACTCTGTCTACACCAGAAGGTCTCCTAAGAGAACATGAGAATGAGCCACCTTGAGCAACGCTGCCAGTCGGGCCTCCCTCACCTCTCCAGCGTCTGCAGTGCTTTCCGGTGCAATTCATCTTGCTTGGATTTCAGAGTCGCTGCAGGAGACAGGATGGAGACAAAGCCATGAGGGGGTGCTGGAGCGGGGCCGACCCAGCTCTGTCCCACCCAGGGCACAGAGCTCTGCGGGGAGAGGCCCCACCGGGACCCCGTCTGGCAAATGCTCACACTCAAGCAGCTCCGGAGTGGTGCCACCCTCTGCCCTGGTTACTGGGGGAAGGGGGGCAGGTGTCACCCTGGTCCTAGCCTCCTGGCATGATTCTTGACACAACAGATCCTTGTACTCCTTTGCCTTCCTTGCCACCTGGGCCACACTGACCCTTCCAAAGGCCCAAGCCTCTAGGGAAAAGTTACCACCTCTGTCCTGGCCACATGCCTCCCTGGGCTTCCTTCCTGACGAGACTTCTTCTTTTCTAACCATTTCAACAAATTTCAAGTGGACGATTCCATGGCATTAAGTACATTCGCCATGTCGTGCCACCATCACCACCATCTGTCTCCAGATCTTTCTTATCGTCCCTAACAGACTGTCTGTACCCACTGAACACTAACTCCCCTCCCACTAGGCCACCAGAAACCTCTATTATACTTTCCCCATGAGGCTTCTTGATTTAACCCAAACTGGGCACCTTTCTGGTAAATTAAATCACCTTTAAATAGGGTAGCACAGGCATTCGAAGGCTTAGCAGCCCACGGAACCCCTGGGAAGCTTTAAAATGACTGTTGTCAGGCTCCAACCAGACCAGGTCAAGATGCTGCTGGCATGGATGGATGTCAGGGGTCCCCAGCTTATAAAGCAGCCCTGCTTCTAGAGGATTAAAGGCACATGGAGGGTCTCTGGACTCTGACTGAGGGACTGATGACTCCCTCACTTGACCAGTGTGGAGGGATCCCAGGGTTCCTTATCAGAGCCTCACCGATACCTTGAAGACACAGTGACTACTGTCACTCAAGAACAAGCAGCTGGCACGGCACCAGGATCTCACCCCTCTTCCTGCCCTCGTCTTGCCAGTGCCAGCTGTTCTTACCTCTCGTTGTGCGGGGCCTCTGAAGCCTGCTCCCAGGGGCACCGCCTGAATAGGCGGTGTGGGTTGGAGCTGATTACTATTCCGGGTTTGGTCTGGGTGGGGGCCTATCACTCCCTTTCCCTCAAGCTGCAAGGATACAGAAGTAGGTGGCTGCCGATCCCTGGGGGAACACACGGCTGAGCTGGCGGGGTTGGGGACGGAACACCAGACTCCAGGCGGCAAACCCACGCACCAAGCACAAGTATTCAGTAAACACCTGCTGCATACCCAGCTCTATGCCATGCACTGGGGGGATTTAAAAGACCCCAGAAGATGACAGTGGTGCTGACGATAAAGGTGAACCAGAAAGAAGACACTGTGCGGGCAAGGGCTGGTGGCGCATCACAGACGGCAAGCGCCACAGGAGTTCCAGGGGCAGCGGTCAGCGTGGGCTGTGCCGGGGGGCACTTAGGAGGCCTGAGTCACCCCGAGCAGAGGCTCCTAGGCCCCAGCACTCACCGTCGGTGGCCTGCAGGCTGTAGGTGAGACCCAGTGCCAGGTAGCCCTTGGAGAGGAACTCCCCGGCTTCCTCTCCGAGCTGGATCACCATCATGGCGAAGTGCTGCGCCTCCTTCAGCTGCAAAGAGGAGAGGCGCAGGTCACCGTGGAGGGCCGCCATTCATAGTCGCCAGCCTCAGAACTGCAATTCCTTGCGCCCGACCACAAAGGCCAGGCGCCTTCCTGAGGCCACACAGTCACTGAATGGAAGGAGAGCTGTTTCTTCCACAAGCACCAACCTGGACCTTTTCCCCCACCCAGAGGCTTTGTGCTCAAGATCACGGGACGCCACCTCTCACAGGGAAAGCTTCCCTTGCTCCAAGGATCCCAGCTCCCTGACAGCTGCTCTGCTGAGAGCCTGGACCCAGGAGCAGGCCAGTCTGTGCCAGCTCCTTTCCTCACTCTGCCCGTGTCCGTCCCTGCCCCGCTCGGCAGAGACAGGGAAGCGGGAGCGGGGGGCAGGCAGGGCTCAGGGACTGGGCCTCCGGGACACCGCCAACCCTGCAGAGCGGGCAGGCCACCACACTGGCTCCGGCTGTGGGCTTGCTCCCTGACACCGGGAGCTCTAACTTTTCAGGCCTGGGGTTGTGTTTGTCCTGAGAGCAGGAGGGACTGCTCCAGTTGGAAAGGGACCAACTGGCTCAGGTCACGTGTGCACACATCACACACAACATGTGACACGGAGACAGGGGCACGCAGGCAGCCCTCTGGGGCACCCACGGCAGGCAGGCCTGTTGGGAGGCAGGGAACAGCTGGGGGCCTCAGCTGTGCCCACTCAGGGCCCACAGGCCTCCCAGAGGTCCCCTCCCTCCTACCCACCCAGGAATGTCATCTGCCCGTGTGCCTGCTGTAGCAGTGTCACCAAGAACAACTGGTACCGCCCTCACCAAGGGGCTGAATGATTCATACCCACAGCCCCACTGCTGCCCAGGTGTCAGGGCTCCCTTGTGTGGGGCCCAGAAAGTGAAGCTGGGTTCTGGCACCCCAGCCAGTGAGCCCGCACTCTGCTCCCGTCCCTGCTCAGGCGCACCCCACCCAGCAGGAGAGGGACAGTGGCCTGACCACTGGCCACAGCTTGGGACACTGGTGGACTCTCCCTCCTTGGAGTATGAGGGACCCTGAGATAGAGGCCATCAGCCGTGCGGAGGCAAGTTGGGCTGAGTTCACCTTTTGGGCACAGCCATGGTGCGCTATGTGCAGGAAAAAGGCCGATGGAGCAGAGAACCCACTGAACAGAGGGGATAAAAAACCTCAAACTACAAGAGAGGCAGAGCAGGTGAGGTGACAGCCCAGAGGGAGATGGTGGAAGGGGGGCTGGATCCCAGCGGCCTGGCCACCATCCCTGACAAATGGCGACAATGGCAGCTCTCTACCCCCCTGTGGTAGAGCTCAAGCTGCCGGCCTGGGTAGTGGGCCACCTCCAGGTTGGTGGGCTGGTCACCGAAAGGACATGGGAGTCTGGGGAGCTGGGCCTGTAACACCATCAGGCCTGAGGACTTGCGCTTCGGGGGAGGCAGCAGCTCAGTAAACCCCACAGCTGCCTGCTGCCCAGTGTCTGCTGGCCGGGTGGACCCAAGTCTGTAGATGCGGAAATCTGTCCCCTGGAGCACGTGGCCCAGCAGGACTCGGGAGAGCCGCGGGGCCCTGAAGTCAGAGCCAGGCTGAGTGAAAAGCACAGGACAAGCCTCGCGACACAGGCTCGGCCTGACAGACACGGGGCCTTGAGCAAGTCACTTCAGTTCTACGTCCCAGAGGGCCTTATCTGCAAAATGGGGAGCTGGACCCCCTCCCACAATATAACTACTCCTCCCTACAAACCTCCACTGAGGCTTCTGCGGCACCAGGCTCTATGCTGGGCCTGGCTGGGGAGGCCCAATGACACAGGGGCAGGATGCCCGGATGAGCACGCATGGAATCCCTAAGGAGGGAGAGACCCCACAGGACAAGGTGGCTCTTAATTAAGGCTCCACTATATGGTGCTGGCCTGGGGCCATGGGAGCTCCCCAAGAGCAGGCAACCTCCTGGCTGGGGTTGTCCAAGGAGGCCTCGCGGCAGGGGGCGGGCAGGAGGCACCAAGGGAAGGGCAGGTGAGCAACAGCATCTTGCCTCCTTGTTAATATCCCTACTGCTGGTGCAGCTGGTCTCCCACACTGTCTTTAGGCATCATTATGCCCCATTCAAACAGGGGCGAGCTTTTTCACAAACCACCAAGTACGCATTATAAACAGAATTCAGAAACCTCCTGCACTCCACGTGTGTGCACTCTTCTCACGGCCATGTCCTTCCTCAGCAAATGCCAGCTTCTATCTCCGGCAGCCCAGGCACAGAGGGTGCCAGGAACAACGCTCGGCAATTATTGGCAAACAGGGAAAAATCACTCTCCAGTTTATATATATCATATCCTGGATTAACAAAGCTCACCATCCTTTAGCTTTAAAAAGTGACAACGTATCCTTAGCTTGTCCAACTTGTGGTCCCCTCTGACCCCAGGTGAGTAGCTGTCCTGGGCCAGTACTTGCCAGCCTTGCCCACATAGGTTAAAATGGTCTTTAAGTGTGGTGTCACCATCTGTCTCAAGTCAAACCCACAAGGCTTCCGTGGACCGTTTTCTTACATGGCCGACACCATTCTGATTTCTCTTACCTACCACAAAACAGTTTTTTGCATGTGGAGTCATGGGATTATGAACAAAAAGAAGTATCATCAATTCTCTTAAATGTGACAATATACAATATGATACCATACAGTATTAATAGATTTATACAAGGATGCTCTAACTAGCTAGCAAAAGGGAAAAAGTCACATCAAAAGTCAACAAAAAACGCCAATATGTATGTATTTCAAATATAAAATATATATTAAAAATATATATACATAATGCACAACTCCTGTTCATCTAAGACAGCAGGGGGAATCCTAAAGCCCTTGAAAATATGGCTTTGCCACCTTTGTTCTGAAGTATGATAATCCCACCTAAATCCAGAGTCAGCACCATGCCCACGGGTAAATTTTCCAGAGAGCAGGACGGCCTAGCAGCTTAGAGCACAAGCTCTGGGGCCAGGCTTCCTGGGCTCAAATCCTGGCGTGGCTATTTACTGTGTGACCTTGGGCAAGTCACTTCACTTTGCTGTGCCTCCGTTCCCTCTTCTGTAAAATGAGGATAACGGGCGTGTGTCTCACAGGGTTGCGGGGAGGACTGAATGAGATAAAGACACAATGAATGCTCAGAACGGTGCTTGAATAAACATAAACTACTACTATTATTATTGGTTGTGATTTTAGATCTATAGTTAATCTTCCAGAATTTTTTTTAACTCTCAGCCTAATGCATGTGGCGAGCGCCATCTGAATAGAGTCGCTGTCGCCTAAAGCTACATGAGCTCACTGACAAATTAGGAAGTGGCATCAGAGACCCTCCTGGAATCCAGAGAGGGGGCACCACTGTCTGCCTTTTGTCTCTGGCCTGACCCTTCGTCTCAGATAAGGAGCAACTCTACACAAGGACAGCGGGGTCTCCCTGTGCAGTCAGCTGCGCCAGGTCGGTCAACCTCTCTGTCCCGTGGTCTGGGACACACATACGTGTAACCACCCACCTACCCTGTCACAATACTCACCTCTACTGTGGGTAATACACACGGATATTTTCTATGCTATTCTGTGATTGTCTATTTCTTTTTTGAAAAAGTTCTATTTCACAGTCCACTAATGGGTCTCAACCTACAGTGTGAAAAGTAAATTCCTGATTGATCCACCCAGCGCCTGCCCATCTACAACCACCCAGCCGTCTAGCACCTCACCTGCCCTTTCCAATCTCCACATACTTCCTCCTGTGGCCTCCAAAGTTAACAGCTAATGGCTCTGGAGTTGTGCCGCTGCTTCTGCAAGATTTGCTCGGGTTACAGCACTGGGACCTCCTTGCTCATCAAAATACTTGCAGGGTGAGGGGTTTCCAAAGCTTTCAACCATTCTCCTCCTACACTGCTTTTTAACACCTCCTTTCCTGTGGAGGCCATGTAACTTCGTCACAAAACCCAGGTGGAGATCCTCTCTCTCTTCCTCCCTTGCAATTCTAGAGCAGCTGGGTGCCCACCTGGCGTGTCATAGCACGGCAGCCACTTGATGGAAGGGGTGTCTTACAGCTTAGGCTCTGAGGCACAGGGTGCTTAGGGGACCTATCCAAGGTCACCCGGCTGGTAAGTGAGAGAACTGAATTTCCAACCCAGGTCTTCTGAGTCTACGTTTGGATCTTTCTGAGCTGCCTGATTCACGGCTGCCCTCTGTGGGTCTTCATTTTTCTCCTCTCTGTCCCTTTGGGAAAAGGATGCATCGAAGGATGTAATGTTTTGACCCTTTGCTTTTGCTTTCTGTAAGTACGGAAAGCGTTCCCACGCCTTTCCAAGTTCCTGCATCTCTCCAGTTCTCCTCATTTGGTCCCCACACAGATAGGCTCCTGGCCTGTACACTCTGCTCCGGCTCAGGCTGCCCGGTTCATCTCGGCGTGGGCCAAAGAGCTTGTACCCCTGGAATCTTCACCTCTTCTTCCCTCCCTGGGAACCAGAGAAAGGTCATTTCTGAGCCCCCAGAGCTCTGCTTAAACAGCACCTCCAGTTTCTCCTTAGTTGCTTCCCATAGGATCCAGGACCTGTTGTTATCTGCTCTACTGAAAATGCACTTTTTTCTTCCTGGAAGGAACAGGTACGCTTCCTAATTTCCACAAGCTTGTGGCAGGAGAGCTGGCATTCTTTCTGGCCTCCTGAACACTTAATCCATCTTCCTGGCCCTCCCCATCCCTGAATCTCAAAAATGAAGGCAAAAACACAAAGGCACATCCTTCCTGAGAGTCTGCTACAGGGATGGCTGCCATTTACCAGGTACCTCCCACATGCTAAATAAGAGGGACACTGCTCAGCTCTGGTAGTCGGAGCCACCCTGTAACAGTGGATGTAACTGTTTCCAGGTTACTGATGACGCACAGAGAGGGTAAATGACTCACCCAAAGTCACACAGCTAGGAATCTGAACCCTATCCTCTCAGCCTCCAAAGCCTGCACTCTTTCCACCATCCCATCCCACCCCCTTAGGGGAAGAGGCCGAGGGGCAGCACCACAGACCTTTCCAAAGATGAGCATGGCCTGCTTTTCCATTCCACAACCTCCTCTCCTTCTGTGTGTGACACACAGGCACACCCCCATCTCCTATCCTCCTAGAAAGGTTTTAACTTTTTTAATTAAATGAATTTGAACTAATTGTGTTTGGAGGGATGTGAAAAAATATTTACAGCTCCCTTTTCTCCTGCCCCAAATAACTGGCTGGGGACACCGGCAAGATGCTGGTCATGCTGAGGCAGGGGGCTGCCCCACTGCTGTCACTGGGTCAGAGTCTGGGACGCCCTCCCCCACCGAGGCAAGCCTCAGGCTAAGCAGAGGGGCCAGTGCTCTCAAACCCAGGGCAGCCAGCATGGGCCCATGCCAGCACCTCTGCCCAGGCCCCTCCTCACCCGCCCTCACCCAAGGGCAACCTTGATCTCAGACCCAGACCCAGTCTGGAGCATCCTACACTGGCTCTGGGCATAAGGACAGGACACGGGGACAGCAGGTGCTCCACCTCTGGGCACACGGCCACCTGGTCCGCTTTCACCCAGCACAACTCGTTTTTCCAGTGTCCCAGTTTAAGCCTCCCTTCCTGCAACCCGGGCCAAACTGTTTATCCCCAGATCTCGGGCCCCAGCTCATGGGGCTGGGCTGGGCAATGGCTGGGCCTGCTGGGGGCTGAGGTGAGCCAGGACAGCTGTGAAGGCAGGAGGCGGAGGTGGCATGGGTTGCCTTGCAGGATCTGTGCCCCGTTATAAAGCACCAGCACCCCTCTGCCCGCCCGTCAGACCCATTCTTCCTGCTCTCGGCCCTGAGGACAGAGAGCGCTGGGCTGCCCCTCTCCTGGTCTCCTCGGAGAATAGGCTGCCCCAGGCCACCTACAGCCTGCTCTCAGCCCAGCGCCAACCCAAGGAGCCAGGGAGAACCGTGAGCCAGATGTAGACTTCCCACACCTGTCCCTCGTGGACTGCTGAAGCAGGTGTTATTCTGTATTTCTCAACACGTACTATGTGCAGGGTTCTTTGTGGGAGAGAAGGGCTGAGGGTGTGAGAAACAGTAAGTGAAGAAGCTCCCCGTTTAGACAGAAAGGCAAGTACCAAACAAGGCAGAATTCCTCGACAAGTGATTGTGCTCACTGGCAAGTAGGATCCATCCAGTAAGCACTAGGCATTAACTCTGGGCTAGGGTTTCAAGAAAGAAGAGAGTGAGTTCCTGCCTTCAAGAAACACACATGCAGCAAAAAATGCAATGCCTTGTGCTAAGTGTCCAAGGCAGGTAGGGAGGCACAGAAGGTTTTGTTCAGGGCAGGGAAGGCTGCCTGGAGCCCAGCCCCAGCCCTCCAGCAGGACCACGCTCTAGCCTGTACCCGAGTTAAACCCTGGCTCAAACCAGCCCCCAAACCCAAATAAACTTCTCCGGTGAGGTTAAACAACTCACCCTCCTCCCCAATTCTGAGGTCCAGTCTGCATGTTTAAGTTTCCTTTTGGGCTTTTCTATTTACGTTGTCATTGATTACTTCGCTCCTAGCTCATCTGTTTTCAATTTGGACTGATTGGATCCTAATTTTATTACCATGTAATCTGAATGCACATAATCACTGTAATTATGCTGCTGAGGGAAACAGCTCCTCCGCTGCCGAAAGACCTACATTTAGGGTTTCCCAGCAAGGGCGGCCATTGGCTGGGTGGACCCACAGCCGACTCAGAGCTGGCAGCCCTTGGGAGCACAGATGCCCTCCCCGCCCCACTCCTGGCAAGGCGGGTATCTGGGCTTCATCCCAGGGATGCACCTGAGGCCCCTCTCAGGAGCCCTGGGAACACACAGGGGTGTGAGCCACGGGTCAGCGAGCCCACCCTCTGCATCCTCCGGCTCACGCCACCCACTGCTGCAATGCGCTCAGACTGGGTCCCCACTCTGCCGTCACCCACATCTCAACGGCACCCTACCCTCTGGGGTGTAAGACGCTAACAGTCTCCCTAAAACATTTGGGGGACGAGTTTCCCCACTAATCATGCGGCTGAGGAAAGCAAGCTGTGATGGAAGGGCCCGCCACTGGCCCACCTCGAAGCCCAGTCCATGGCCTCCTCCTCCTGGAAGCCTCCCTGACCTGTCCAGCCCTCTCCATACTTTATGTCATTTATGCCACATATGAGGAACAGTGAAACTCTTACCCACCTCATCACGAAGCCTCTTCCAAATGCCTAGAGCCTATTATAGATCAGTCTTATAGAAAAACATCATAAAGCCTGGGGCCAAAAGCAATGCTCTTCCCTCCCCCATCATCCACAGTCGTTTGGGGCCAAGGCAGGGCCATGTGTGCATATCATACATGGGGACCTGAGGCCCAGGGAACAGAGGGAAAGGTGCCGCTTCCTCCCCCCTCCACCAATCGTGCGAAGGAGTCAGTCCCTGCAGCACAGGTGGGATGAGGCCCGCTGGGCAGTGAGGCAGGGACCCCTCGGAGAGGGTCCTCAGGATACCTGGCAGAGTCTCCCTTCCCAGGACTGGAGGAGTTGGAGAGGCTGCTAATTCTGAAGTGCCTGCTGCAGGCATCTGGAGCCTGGCCCCTTTGCCTTGGAACAAGCTGGGCACCTGACAGCGAGGGTAGGCTGGGGTGTCATGACATCAGGAAGGGGAGGACCATGTATGGGAGAAGCTCCCCCTTTGGAAGATGCTGGGCCAATGAAGGAACTGGGCTTATTTAGCCTGAAGAGAGGAGATGTGGGTGGGGCTGACAGCCAACACATGGGAGAGATGCTGCACTGTTCCATGTCACTCGAGAGGGTGGAAATAGGACCTCCCCTGACACCAGGAGGCTGATGTGGACCTGAGGAAGCCTTGAGTGTAGGCAAGGGAGCTCCCAGCGAGAGGAGACAGCCGTGCAGAGGCCCCGCCGCTAGACCCTCCAGGCTGGGAGCAGCAGCTGGAAGCCTGGCGGAGGGAGCACCAAGGCGAGGCCTGGGACTCTGGGTTCCTGGCCCAGGGCTCTTTGCTCACTCCCCCTGCTAACCTCCTCGAGGTAAAGTGCTGCTGGGCAGAGGGCACACGTTGAGCTCATCTTTAGTTCAGCCGCCTCAGCAGAGTGGTAAGCAGGGAGCTGAGCACAAGGCAGGGACCAGGGGGCTGGAGCCCAGAGGAAGGAGGGGGCTGACAGAGAGGCCACCTTCCCACTGGCCCGGAGCTGGTTCTGACTCCAAATGGTGTGTTGGCCCAGGTAACTCCAAGGTCCTGCCCACTGCCCCTGCTGCTGGGCAGGCGGGGGGCACCCCAGCTTTTGACTCCACATTTGGCTCCCTGGAGACATTCAAGGCTGAACCACAAACCTGACACCATCCTGAGTTGGGGATGGAGGCTGGAGTTTTCTCAGAAGCCATGCTCCACCCCTCTCTCCCCTCCAGGCCTGCCCGCCTCGAAGCTCCCCATGCTCCCCCACCCCTTACACACACAGCGAGGTACGCACACGATCACCTGGCGCCCACCTGCCACCATCCTCCCACAGGAAGCCGCCAGGACCTGGGCCCTGACCCCGTAGCTCACTCACCCAGTGCAGGGACCCTATGCAGAGCTTGGCGGCCATCAGGGGCACCGTGGGGTCCGAGGGCCGCAGCTTCACGCACTCCCGCAGCAGCGACACAGCATAGGATGACTGCAGGAGAAAGGGTGGGCAACACAGTCACTCACAGCCCTGCGCTGCGGCAGGCTGGGTGCCTCATGCCCACAGTGGGGGCAGCTCCCAAACAGCCAGCCCCGGCTCTGCGCCCCGTTCCTCCCGAGCCAGGAAGAGGCCCAGCGGGAGGAGCCCAGGCGGTGGTGGCATGCAAGTCCCCCCGGCCCCCCCCCCGCCGGGTCTCAGTTTCCTCATCTGGAGAATGAAGGCTGTGACCCTTGCCCAGAAGTGATGTGATAAGAGCTAAGGTGACAACAGAGGGAAGCTCTTCAAAAGGAATTCAAATGTGAACCACAGAAATTTTAGAGGTAGAAGGAATTCTCTCAGACCCCTGAGTTCAACACCCTCAGTTTATAGGTGGCAAGATGAGGATAAGCCCACATGGGGACTGGAGGCGGGACCAGTGGTGGGGAGTGCGGGGAGCATAAAGGCCGGCAGAGAAGCAGCAGGAGAGAAACCGTGGGGATGGGGCCACACTAGACGTGCTGAGGATGGCCAAGTGCGGAAGGTCTGCAAAACCCAGCCCACGGGCCAAATCTGGCCCTCTGCCTGCTTTTGTAAATAAAGTTTTATTGGAACTTGGCCACGTCCATTCATGTGGATACTGCCTATGGCTGCTTTCGGGAGGCAAAGGCAGAGTGGAGTAGTTCCCACAGAGACTGTTTGGCCCGCAGAGTCAAAAATGTTTACTCTCTGACGCTTTACAGAAAGTGTGCTGACCCCTGTTCTAACTGCTTTATAAATATGAAGTCATTTGCTTTTCACAGCTCTATGAGGTAGGTAGCTATGTCCCTATTTACAGATGAGGAAACTGAAATGCACAGAAGTTAAATAGTGTGTCTGAAGCCACACTGCCCCTAAGTGGCTGAGCTGGGGTTTGAGAAGTCTGGCTGTAAGCTTGTAACCACTGCCCTAAAAACACACACACACACACACACACACACACACACACACACACACACACACACACACACACACACACACACACACACACACACACACACACGTAACTACAATTCCCACAAGCTGGGCCCTGCAGTGGGCCTAGCTCCCCGCCGTTAGTTAGCTCTCATCCTCCCCAGCCACTCCACGCCCCGCTGGGAAAATGGGGGATCTAGAGGACTCTCCTGTCCACAGCACAGTGTGGAGAATGACTGATGGAGAGCTGGGGCCCCACTGGTCTGCGTCCACTCTGGACCCCTGCCTTTCTCTAGCTCTCTTTCCTTTCCCCCCTGAGAAAGGAGAGCTTTTCTCAGCCCCAAGCATGCGGCTGGGGGATGTGGGGTCACTGCATGGAGGGGGAAGAGGCCATGGCTCTTGCCTGTCAGGTGCCCACAGAAAGGCGGGGGAGAGAGGACAGAGTCCCCACCACACTGCTCTCTCATGAAAGAAGAAGGTATGAGACCAAGAGGGTGTTAGCATATGACCGGCTGGGAGGCTGCGGGGGAGGGAGGTACTCGGCCTGGGCTGGGGCGAGGGAGGCTGGTGAGGGGCTCTGCAAGAGCTACCAGGCCATCCCCCTCTCCGGAGACCCCCTCCCGTGAAGGTCGCTCCCAGCTCCCTCAGCACAGCCCCCTCTGCCCACACACTCCAGCAGGCCTGCCCCCTCCCTGGCTGCTGACCTCTGCATCCCTGAAACATGGGCTTCTCTAACCCTGACCCTCCACGTCCCACCCCTACCCAGACCACAAAACACTGCTATTTAAGGAGCCATCTGAGGACTCCACAGTCGGAGCTGCGGGCTCTTTTTTTGTCATTCTGGTTACCTAGCAACGCAGCCACTGTGATTGCCGAGGAGACCAAGAGGAGTGACCTAAATCACGCCATGGAACTCCTCCTCTCTTCCTGCAGGTGGAGGTGCCAGATATATTGATATCCGCTCGGCCTCACGTTCTGCGCACAATCGCAGTTACAGAACCTTGATTCCCACCTTAGGCTCTTGACAAGGGCGAGGTCTGGCCACGCTTCCGAGGGCTGCCTGAGCCAACCCGGCAGACTGATCCAGTGCGCGGGGTTCCTGAGGGGCGGGGGGTGGAGAGTGCGCTTCCAGAACGATCTCCTGCTGCACTGAATGCAGGGGTGGGTGTAACCCAGCCTGTGGGGCCTCACGCATGAGGAGCTCACTGATCACCCCAACCTCCTGCCTGTAAGGCCATTCTCGCATCCACCTTGCTGGTCTGGACACCAGCTCCCTGGATCTTGGGGTATGCCAGGGGTATGCCAGGCTGCATCTGGACCTCTCTGAGCCTGGCTCTTCTCAGTAAGGAGGTTGAAGACCCTGTAACGTGACACCTTTTCCTGAGACTGGGGGGGCTTCCAGGAGCACCCCCAGAAATTAAAGATAACTTCCGAGCACAGTGCACTCTTCTCAGGCGGGGTCACCACTTTCCTCAGCATCTCAGAGGGGTCCATGACCCCCAGAAGGGTGAGAACCTGGCCCTGGGCCTCTTGGACCATACTCACTATTACAAGACTAGAGGCTCCTTCTCTGTTCCCTGGAGGTGGGAAGAAGCTGTCGCAACCCACTGCAAGCTGTCTGCCCAGGCTCCACACGAGCTCCAGCACCTCGCCACCCCGAGGGCCTCGCCCTGTCTGTGTTCTGAACTCTGAGCCTCAACGAGACCCTGCGGAGTGCAGAGCCAGGGTACGTCATGTCATGACTTCAGGATGTTCGGGGAGGTGGCCCGTGTGATGGGGGAAGGGGAAGAGGTTTGGGAAGGCAAATGCCTGGCAAGGGAAGTGGGGTGCAGAGAAGGCTCCCACTTGATTCTCGGCTTCACCTCTCCGGGCCCTTCCCACCTGTCAGGCTGCAGCACCTGCCCTTCTTGCCCTTTCCTGCCAGGACCTGGTCACCCTCCATTCATGGAGGAGCTGCTGGCAAGGCCGGGAGGGCCCTCCTCAGAGATGGCTGCGGGGCTAGAAATGGCAGGTGGCGCAGACGGGGCGGGGCGGGACGGGGGGCAGGGAGGAATCCCCTCAGCCCCACAAATGGGCTCCGGGTGTTACAGCTCTTGGAACCACCTGCGAGCTCATGCCTCCTCACTTCCTGCCTTCGTAGCATCCTCGGCCCCAACACCCTCAGCGCCCAGCTCCGGAAAGGTTTTCCTTTCATGTCACTGCTGAGAATAGCAGCTTACGTAAGTGTGATTCTCATGGGAGGGAAAACCAGTGGGTGCTGGGGCAGAGCTTGGCGGGTGGAGAGCAAACACAGCTCTGGAAACTGGAATAAGGTCAGCCCCGCACTGAGCAGGGTTCCTCCTGACCACCCCCGGCCTCGTCCTCCTCTCCTCGAAGCGCTCCCTCCACACTCCCTCAGGGGAGGGGGGGCCCCTGCTCCCTCCTAGGTGAGTTCCGGATGTCCTTTCCTGATGCCACGCTCCCTCCTGGGCAGGAAGAGAGCTGCGGCCCAAATGGAACAACGTTCCCCTCGCCTGGAACCCATGTCCATGCCTGCCTCAGGCACTCACACCAACCAACTCACAGGCGGAAATGCTACGATGCCCCAGGCGTGCACATGTACTCGGAAGAAAGCATCCACAGACACACCTGCCTACCTGGCACGGTCGTAACTCACAGGTAGGAACCAGATTCACACAGGGGTCTGTGTGTGACCCTTCATGCCCCTCATTCCCTGGAGATTAAAATCAGCTGCCGGACAATATTTCTGAATCACTGCCCCGCCCTCCACCCACCTCTGGGAAGGGCTAGAGGAGAGCAGACCACCTCCCCCGCCAAGGGTGAGTGTACAACCCCCAGCGCACCCTGGGTCTTACCTTCCCACAAGCCACCATGGAGAGGGCCACTTGGTACCAAAGGTGAAATTCTCCAAATGCAAACTTCATGGCTCGCTCCAGGCACTGGGGAGAGGGAGACGGTCAGTACTTCCCTAGCTCTAGGGGTCCTTCCCACACCAGCCCACCCCATACCCTTCCGGGGGAATCTCTGCCCAAGTCGCTTCCCGCAGGAGGTCGCCAGAGCTCATACTTGGTTCCTCTCGGAAAACTCCAGGGGTAACCTGTCTCTGCCACTCGCATGCTGTGTGACCTTGTGCAAGTCTCTCACCCTCTCTGGCCCTCGGTTCCCACCTCCGTATCATGTGAACACCTCACAAGGGCGATGGTGAAAACCAAATGAGATTGGTTAAAGTGCTTTCAAAATGTAAACATCCAATAAAAATAATAACAGCTGACAATTCTTCTTACTATTGTGCCTGGCACCATACTCAGCTTTCTACGTGTCTTAACTCATTTACTCTTCCCAACAACCCAGTGAAGCGGGTTCTCTAATTACCCCCCACTTCACAGATGAAGAAGCTGAAGCTCAGTAAACGACTTGCCACCGTCATAGGGCCAGTCAGTGGCAGACATACCGACTCTAAAGCCCGTGCATAAAACGCTGCCCAAACGTACAGGCTTCCTTCCGCTCTTCTCTACGACCACCGAGAAAAACCGTCTGTTCCCTGGCCACTCTGATCCTGGGCCACTCCGAGTCAGGCGCTGCCTGTGAGATCTGACAGTCACCATCAGAAGTGGTTCCAGCTGACAGAGGCAGAAGCCAGCATTCGAGGCCAGGATTCACTGTGTGGCCGTGGTCAGGCGGGTGGGGGACAGAGGTGAGGGGTACAGGACCACACAGCAGGTACTTTCAGAGCTTGGTGGCCTGGGTCCCCCCGTGCTGGCTCAACTGCACTCCCTGCACCATCCTGGGCAGAAACCCACCTCTCTGGGCCTCGCCTTCCTCACTGGTGAACTTGAGAGACCGCTTATCCCCCCACGTTAAAGAAGGTATCTTCTGGAAGCACCTCGCACGGTGCCTCGGTGTGAGTAAGGGCTCAGCAGGCGTGACCGCCCCTCCTCTCGGGAGCCCTCCCAAACACGTGCAAAGAGAATCTGCCGCCAAGAGGGCCACCTGTACAAGGGGGCGAGGGTCCCCATGCCACCCTTGATCCCAGCCTGGATCTGAAAGCTCAAAGAAGTGTGCAAGCCATTCGCACTGTGGGGAGGGGGCAGGAGAGAGCGGCAGCTCTGTGCTCCTGGTCCCCACATCCTGGAGAGGGACCACCCTCTGGGCCCAGCCCATGGAGCACTGCCCCGGCAGTGTCTGCCCAATACAGTGGGCTCCCGACCACACCCAGCTCAGAACCCTGCCAGGACAGGTAGTCACAGAAGACCAGCATCACCTCTGGGGGAAACTGAGGGGTGCATAATTTTCCTCCTGTGCTTCTCTATACAGCATCATGCGTTCTTTCACAAGAAAAAACACATGAAAATATCTGCAAAACAGGGCTTCCCTGGTGGCGCAGTGGTTGAGAGTCCGCCTGCCGATGCAGGGGACACGGGTTCGTGCCCCGGTCCAGGATCCCGCATGGGGCGGAGCGGCTGGTCCCGTGAGCCATGGCCGCTGAGCCTGCGCGTCCGGAGCCTGTGCTCCGCAACAGGAGAGGCCACAGCAGTGAGAGGCCCGCGTACCGCAAAAAAAAAAAAAAAAAAAAAAAAAATCTGTAAAACAAACAAACAAAAACCACCCTGCCAGTGAAAGGCAGCCCTCTCGGCACTGGAAATAAGACAGTCCCCAGCTGGGTCTCCCAAGAACAGAGCTGTACCCCTTGGTGGAGGCAGGGGAGGGGCAGCGGAGGAGACTGTACCTCGGAGAGCATGACGTACTGGCCCCTCCTGCCCAGCGTGATGCTCAGGAGGTCGTAGATGGCCGCAGCGTTCCGCAGGCTCACTGCCCGGTCCTCCTCCTGCTCCGGTGCCCGGCTCAGCACCACATCCCGAGTAGCCTGTGGGAAGACACGGTTTAGGAAAGAGCAAGGACAGAGAATGAGCAGGTGCCTGTCCCCACAGGGCCCCTGCCTCTGAGGCCCAGTGACCGTCGCCCTTTCGCCGCTGACCCAGGCCACACTCCTAGAACCAGCCAGAGCCTTTCCTCACCCCCAGGACAGAGAGCAAACCCTCCACCCACAGCCCGGGCTGGGGTGAGACAGCAGTCCTGAGGGCCCATGCTCCTGAACTTCAATGTTTTATTCTGCAAACAGTCAAAGCCACAGAAAAGCCACAAGAACAGTACCACAGCAGTGAACCCAATCGTTAACACTGGCCACACTGGCTTTGTCTAATAATAGTAGTAGTAGTAATAGTGGTAGTAGTAGTAGTCAGTTAAGGCAACTTGGCCCTTCACCCCTAAAGAAAAGAGGACAGTCTTTCTATAACCACAACAGAAATGCCAAATCCAGGAAGTGGAACACCGTTATTTCTATTCTCTAATACCAGCTCATATCCAGATTTTGCCGCCTGTCCCACTGATGGCCTTTCTGGTAGTCATCGTGCCAGGATCCAATCCAGGATTGATGCCATGTCTCTAGTGCCCCCTTTCATGGGAAGAGTCCTGCAGCCCTTGCCTGGCTCCAGGATACTGGCATTATTGAGGATACAGGCCAGCTGTTCTGGGGGACAGCTCCTTGTGTGTTTGTAACCGTCCACCCACAGAAAGAGCTTCAGATAGCATCTGGAACTGACTAGTAGATCAGATGGGCGGCTCTGCAGCTTGACTCACAGGACGGGCGTTTGGGCTGTGGCCCCTCTGTGCCCTCTTCTCTTCCTCTGCAGGCCCCCGAAGTCCCTCTGATAAGGAACCTCATACCTCCTTCCCATCACCCCTGCGTCCAGCCCAGACCTATCCCTGACTCCTTCCGACTACGGAACCCTCCTCTCTGTCCCTCCTCAAAACCCAGGGTCTCTGTGCTTGGCATGTGGCACTCAGGAGTCCAATAGCTCAGAGCTGCCTGGGGGGGGCGGGGTTTGCTGCTCAGGGAGGGGAGGGGCAAGGGGAAACGTGCTTTAGGAGTGGGCGATTCTGTACGATCTGAAGGGGGGAACTCTGTATCACCCCATCAGGGTGAAATCTCCCCATCAGGAACTGGGGACCCTTGCTCTGTGGCCTGTGGTCCTACCCTCTCTTGTACACTCACACCCTGGGGACAGCACTCAGGCTCGGGAGTAGCTAAACAGGAGTCATGGGGATCCCCCGCGGGGTGGGGGCCAGGCTGGGGATGCTCTGGGCCCCCCATGTCTCCTACACACAGACACACACACACACTGAGGGCTGTGCCTGAGCTGAAGCGAAGCTGGGTTCTGGCCAGATGCCCCCACTGGCTGCTCCCAGCATCCTCCCCTCTCCTGCCTCTTCTCCCCTCTGCCAAAGGGGTCTCTTCCCAGCATCCCCCTCCATCTGTAGAAGACGCTGAACCCCCTTCCATGAGTTGGGACTCGCCCTCCTCTACTTCCCCACAAAGGACTGCAGATCCAAGAACCTGGCCTTTTTGATAGAATAAAAGGGACCTGCTGACTCTTAAAACCCAGATCCCCACTGGTCAGGTTCAAACAATGCGTCCACAGGTGGTCCTCACAACCTTCTTCCGGGCAGGACTACTATCCCCTCCTCCAGGTCAGGGGCTGAGGCTCCCCAGGGTGATGACTGCAGAGGCAGAAGGTCAACAGCCTTTGGACTGTAGGCTCTGGGCGTGTCCTACCGTGCAGGCCTGAAGCGCATTCCCACAGAGGCTTCTGGAAGCCAAAATGCCTATAAGACCCAAGGATGTGACTCACCCAGGGGGGGCATTTCAGTAAGGCAGGCCAGGGGCCAGGGGTCCTGATGGCTGCCCTTCTAGGTACAATAGGCAAGGGCTGCCCACCGCCCGGACGGGCGTGGGCCTGCCCCAGGAAAGGGCGCCGGGGATGCCAGCATATCCCCAGAAAGGATGAGCACCAGTGCCAGCCTGGTAAACAAGAGCTGACGGTCAGGTGCCAAAGGGTTAAGGGAGAGGAATGGAGAGGGAAAGTGCCAGAGAAATCCCCCTCCTTCCTGGTGATATCCACCCACACAGGCAGCAACAGGAAGAGAGAAGAGATTCTAAGGAGAGCCATGGCTGTCACAGTGAGAAGCACAAAACTCGCTCTGCGCCCGGCCGTGGACCTCCCCACTCCTCCACCTCCAGCAACGCCCCAGCTCTCGCCGCCCTGGGTGGGCCCCCACCAGGCAGCAGTGGGGGTGGGGTCGGGGGCAGGAGGTCAGGGAATGAGAGGATGGGAGACACAGTCCCTGCACTCAGGGAGGGGCTATGGAAACGGGACGCAGCCGCAGTACACAACGAACACAGTGAGCGGATCTGACCTAGAACTCTGGTGGGAGAGAGAGGTCCTGATGGAAGGCTGCCTGCAGGACACATCCAGGATCGGGGACCCACCCATGCAGACTAGTCTCATGCAGGGGATGGTGAGCAGTGAGCTCTGGTCGGCCTATCCTCCAGGTGCAGCCCCTGCCAGACCCCAACTCCCAACTCCCCCACTTTCTGTGGCTGCCATGAGACGCTGCCCACCTGGCCAGCTTCTCTCCACTAGCTCCCAGGTCCTTCCCTGCAGCTCCCTCTCCTAACCGAGGCCCATCTTTGTTCCGTCTGTCAATGTGGATGCCTTCTGGCTCCTCAAACTCAATTCAAGGATCCCTGCCTTCGGCCACTGTCCCCGACTTATCTCAGCAGGCGAGGCTGCCCCCCCCGCCACATCCTCTCCCAACCCTGGGAACATACCCGGGCCCCTGCACACCCCACTGGCTCATGGGTTCTCGGGGCAGGGATGCATCTCGCTCATCTCAAGCCTCCCAGCCCCAGCACAGGCCTGCACACAGCACTCTCAAGTGACATTAGAAAGAGAAGGGTCTCTGGGACTGGTGTGGAAACTTCCTCCTGTTGCCCTAGACCTTGACCTTTAAGAGAACAGCGTCTCTGAATGTGTGTGCCTGGTGGGAGGGAGGCATGAATTTCCAGCTCTGGGCAAGCATTTAGGTCAGAAGGACAGGAACAGAAGAGGGGCTCACAGCAGCATCTCCTCTGCCTGGGGACCGCCGCCCAACACACAGACAGTGGGGAAGGCATCTTCTCGGGGGTCCTCAGGACTTGGCACTTGTGCCAAGAGGGAAGCGTGGGTCCCCAAAGGAAAGCCAAAAGCAGAAGTTTGCCGAGTGGTTGCTATGGCTTCGGGGCAGGGCTGCAGTGAAATGCTCCAGTGCTTGCAGGGCAGCTGGGCAGCATGTGTACGTAACCATGCAACAGGGTGGGGTGGGGAGAACTGGGGCAGAAAAAAAAGAAGCCTCGGGGGACTGGCAACAGGGTAGGAATTCACGTGCAGCTCAGGGGCCAGAACAGGCCTCAGTGCACAGGGTCTCAGACCCTCTGGGGGCTTCAAGTCCCCACCCAGGGCACCCCAGGTGTCCCATTCCCTCCTCTGCTGCACCCACCTCCCTCCGGCCACACAGTGCTCCCAGCTCCACCAGCAGCCTGCCTTTAACTAGTCCCAGTCACACTCTTTCCCTTCCACCAGTTAAATGTCCTCACATGGAAATCCTCCAGATCAGATGCAGTGAGAGACATGAATCGTGCAGAAACTAAATGGTCTTCTCAACACCATACTCCTTACTGGTTTTGGGATAATGGCAGGCTATTCTCCTCTGTTTTCCCCTGCAAAACCCCCAGGTCCCCCACCTCTGGGGGTGCCCTGCTCTTATTTAATCCATGCATTTAATCCCAGGTAGGGCTCAGCAGCTTTCCCTGAGACAAGCTCCTAGCCTTGGACCCTCTGCTGTCCTCCCAGGGGCAGTCTCCCCAGACTAAGGGACGTTCACCCCAGGCCTCCAGCAGGTCAGAAGAGGAAAAGCCAAAGAAACGTGGTCCTCCCCACCCCACCCCATCATCCAGTGTGACCCACTTGTGGTCTTTGGACACGTATCCATGAAGCAAATATGGGGCCACAAGGGCATCGCCATTCCCCGAGGTGGGGGCAGCCCACGTGACACCTCAGGCAAGATGGTTCTTGCTCAAACAGCCATCCCTCATGTGTGTGCCATGCATTTTAGGAACTGAATTGTCACTGCCATGATCTCGCAGTAACCCCACAGAGGGGCAGGATGAAACTGCTGACGCCCCCTTTGCAGGCAGGGAAACTGAGCCCCAGAGGATGTACTAATGTGTGCGGGGTCTCCAGGAATTAAGGCTGAACCTCTGATAGCCCGTCCAGGATGGCTTCTGCTGCCCTGAGCACCTGCTGTCTTGTGGGCTCCTCTGCCAGCCCTGGTCCCCACCCTCCGCTGGCTGCAGGGCCACGGACAGCACTGACCTTCACTTCGCCCAGTCCTGTTTCTCCTTTGATCCTGGACACAAGCAGGGTAGGAGAAGGAAAGGGAACTAACTTGTAGAGCACTTTGTAAGTGGTATCTCGTAATGCTGACAACAACCATCTCCCGTTCTACTGTCCTATTTTAGAGATGAGAAAACTGAGGCCCAGAGAGACCAGGGAGGCTCCTCAAGGCATACAGATAGGGGGTTTAGGACCCAGATTAGAGCCTAGACATTCTGACTTCACCCCTGGCTCTTCCCCTGCCTCCAGGTGCTTCCAAGGAAGTGTCCACTAGCCCCGCCCATGCCATCAGAGGCCCTCAGATGTCTCTGCTTAGGGAAGCACCAAAGCAAAACACAGGCTGGACTTTCTCAGTCAGGCCTCAGGTGCTGCTTCTCTGCAGAGAACAAGCTCCTTGGACCACGTCAGCCCTGTTCTCAGGGACAACCTCTCTGCTGGCCAAGGACCCAGCCTCAGGGCCCACTGCTCACCTCCCTCAACAATCGCCCCAGAAAGGAGTCTCCTGGTGCCAGTCTGCCTGGCCCCTGCCCCTCCTCCCTGGAGGATGCTGTCCCGTTCTGCTCGTGCTGTCACCCCCACCGGCAGACATCATCACCACCGGCTCTCGAGCCGCCAGTCCACAGAGCCAAGGAATAACATGCTCTGTGCCGTGTCCCATCTACACGGCGGCCCCAGCCAGGCCCCCGCCAGCCCACGCTCCTGCGCATCGGGCTCCCACAGCAGAAATCTTCCTGCCAACGAGGGCGCGAGGCTCTCCCACCTCCACTGCTCCGAGGGTTCTGAGCTGGCAGCATTAACAGACCCTTTCCGCTTGCAGCCTTCAGCACAGCAGAGCCTCACGTCAGAGCAAACCAGGCGCCAGAAGCTGGAACTATCTGTGCTCATCTGCTGAGACCCGAATGGAATCAAGCCCAAGAAGCATTTTTGTTTTGTTTTGTTTTTTTAACCAAACGGTATATCCTCAAACCAATTTTTCTCCCAACCAGACCTGAATCTAAATGTTTTCTAAAATTAATGACTCAGAACCAGGTAGTCATCAGGATAAAACGAATACATGTTCAACACCCACAATGTACCAGGCAGCTTCGTGCTCATTTTCTTACTTCATCCACCCAATGCCTGCGAGAGAGACCTTATTAGCCCCATTTTACAGAAAACTGAGGATCCGGGAGGTAAGAGACTTGCCCAGGCTGCACAGGTTGTGAACGGCCAGTTCAAGGTGCAAGTCGCTGGCAGCCTGATGTTGGGCACGGATGGCAGTTAGTTTGTTAACCTGCAGGATCCCAGGCCCCAGGGGCTTACCCACCCCCCCACCCTCTCTCAACCCAAGCCTCTGTGTCCTTTCAGCTCCCAAAAGCCTGACACCGGCAGAAGCTTCTCCCCCAGCTGAACGAAACAGGGGCTCGAGGATTCAGTTTGCTCTAACACATATTTGTATGCCTTAGATCAAGATTTGAGAAATGGCAGAGCCCTGTACCTCCTGGTTACCCAACTGAGAAAATCAGGCTGATTTTGACACATGGTTCTTTCAAACACTAGTCAGAAAGAGAAAAACAAATACCGTATGCTAACACATACATATAGAATCTAAAAAAAAAAAAAAAAAAAGTTTTTGAAGAACCTAAGGGCCGGACAGGACTAAAGACACAGATGTAGAGAATGGACTTGAGGACACGGGGAGGGGGAAGGGTAAGCTGGGACGAAGTGAGAGAGTGGCATGGACATATACACAGTACCAGATATAAAACAGATAGCTAGTGGGAAGCAGCCGCATAGCACAGGGAGATCAGCTCCGTGCTTTGTGACCACCTAGAGGGGTGGGATAGGGAGGGTGGGAGGGAGACGCAAGAGGGAGGGCATATGGGGATGTAGGTATACGTATAGCTGATACACTGTTATACAGCAGAAACTAACACACCATTGTGGAGCAACTATATTCCAATAAAGGTGTTAAAAAAAAAATGACTAGAATATGCATTTGAGGTTCAGCAGACTGAGATAATTCCTTCTGATCTGGGGACCAGGATTTCCTCCGTGTCCCCAGACACATGTTCCACTGGGTAGGAAGACGCCTGGGACGAGCGCTGTGATTTAACTATTCCTCATTCTACCCCCAGTGCTGGGCACAGCTCAGCACACTGTCGCTGCTCAAACAAGACTGGATGGTGGAGAGATGAGTAGGTGGGTGGGTGGATGGGCATTTTTAAGTGTCCTTTTGGTCCTGAAAACTCAAAACTGAGTTCAAAACACAAATCTCCTTTAGCCAGTTATAACTCATGTCCCTTGCGCTTCTGTGAAAGCATCTGTAAGGTTTCTATTTACCTCTTGAAAGACAAGGGCTGCCCGACTCATTCTGATCACACTCAGCCCGAAACAAAAACCATACTTCAGGTACCAAGCCCACACCCAGCCCCCATGCAGCCTACTCCTCTGAGTTGCAAACCACAAAACAGGGGTGGACGTGCTCAGGAAACCTGCAACACCCTTTCCTGAAGCAGCTAGCTGTGGAGAAGTGGAGAGCTGCGATGATTACGCCTCCTGGGCTGGTTGTGCTGGAATAGCTGTTACTGCCGCATAAAGAATTCTGCAGGGATTAGGAGAACCCAAGGAGCAGCCAAGGCAGCTGCTGCTTCTAGAGGTTTCTCCCTATCATCTGGAGCCAAACCCAGCCCGCATTAAAGGGAGATGAGGAAAACCCTGCTGGCACATGGAGGCTGGGCTGAGCCTCAGGGGTCAGCTGAAGGGTCAGAGCAGGAGCCTGGCGCCCACATCTGATGGAGAATGTGACCTGCAGGAAAGGAGGGGGTAAAATAAGGGCAAGTGAGAAGTCAGAGGCGGTCTGGTCACTCCGAGAAACCGCGTGGAGCCACGGTGGCCAGATCCGGATCCCAGGTGGAAAGCCCTCAATAGATGAGACACCAAAGCTACGTCCATCGCCAACGTCCTCCCCCAAATACCTGAAGCTTCTAGATGTGTGACAGGCTGGGTGTGAGCAGGAGGAAACCAACCAGCCAGCCCTGGAAGACTGCCTCGTCCCAGCTACGGCACACTCGGCGTCTGAGCACTTCTGCTGCTCTGCAGGCCACAGGGAAGTCCCACGACACCCGCCTGGCCAGCCGGCCTGGATCCCCCGAGTCGCCGGTGGAGGCCAGCCGGCCACATGCCCTCTTGAAAGAGCTGCTTATAGGGAAACCACCTTGGCTCCAAGTATGGGTCACCTTTTAGTAAAAGGCCATTCTCTACTTTGAGATATACGGGCAGCTTGAGGGTTTGGGGGGAATAACTTTAATGGAAAGGCATCTCAGCTCTGGTTCTGGGCACCCGGATCAAGCAATGGCCACAGAAAATACTTAGGGAGACAGAGCCCAGCCTCTATCCCTGCCAGGGATCAAAATGCTGACCATTCTCACACAGACAGCCAAGGCCTTCCTTGTTTACAAAGCCCTCCCCAAGCTCTGTCGCACTTGATCCTCAAAGTTACCCCCTTGAGCCTTTGACAGATGAGAAAACCAAGACTTAGAGCAGTCAGTGAATCACAGACGTGACTTGAATCATGGCTGCAAGGATTATTAGTATGTAACCTTGACCAAGACATATACCTGTCCTGGACCTTACTTTTCTCACCTGTAAGATGGGAACATATTAGTATTAGACTGAATCACATGAAACTGTTATTTTGCAAACTGCTCGACACAATGCCTACCTAGATGAGATAATCAGCTTGGAATCTGGCAGAGAAAGGACCTGAGAAACGTTCCCATTTTCACCTTTTTACTTCCCACCTGCGGACAACACTGTAACCCTCAGCATAGGAAAGGGACAATAACGCCCTGTGTTTCCCGAGACAGGTGAGTTCTGTGCAGTCACACCTGATGGTGTAGGTGCTGAGATGCCTGAGGTGTGTGAAGGGGGCAGGGAGAGGATACTGGTTTATGGCTGAGGTTCCATAATTTAAAAATGCGTCTCAGTCTGTGAGAAGTACACTGTTCTCCCATGACAATCAGACCTGGCACTTGGTACCGCTACCTCCACATTGGGCTAACCAGCTAGATGTCCCCGCCCAGCAGCAACCATCTAACCTCCACACAAGCACCCACCGTGCAAACCTTTCAGGACCATGTCCCGGCCAGTTTGTCCTCGGGATCCAAATATCCACGCCCCTTCCCCGGCACTCTTGGATCCGAGTGGACCCCGCCTGCCTGGGGAAGGACACACTCTCTCACCCCCGAGTCCAGTGTCCCTCTTCCTGTCTACTTGCTGGGGGACCTGCTCAGCCAGAGGCGACCCACTGATCGGAGTTCTCTAAACAGACCCTGGCATCACACAGTCCCAGGTTTCCAAAGGGACATTTGTTTTTTGCTATTTGGGGACCCAGTTTCTTAAACTCCACTTTCACGCACTGCTCTCAGATGCGTCATCTTAAAAAACCTAGTTCTCGACCCGGGGGTCCCCAGCTCGTCAGCTCTGAGGGGCCCCTCAGTCAGAGGACACCTGGCTTTGATGCTCTTGCCCACCCTTCCTTCAGCCCCCTTGGACCACCCATCCTTCATCTCATCACCTCCCGGATGACCCAACACACTTCTCCCCAACGCTGAGCCTCCACGGCACGTGTGCGTGTGCGTGCGCACATGTGTGTTTGCCCGGGGCAGGAGAAGCGGGTCTTGTGAAAAAACTCTAGAGAGCATTTCACGTGTGCTCTATCCGGCACACCTTACCCCCTCCGCCTTATTTTTCCACAGCACTTAGACATCGCAACCCACCTCCCTCACTAGAATGTAAGCTCCATGAGGGCAGGGAGTTTTCTCCGTTTTGTTTGCTGCTGCTTCTCTGGAGTCTAGAACAGGGCCTGGCACAAAGTGGATGACACTCTGTATTAGGAGTGGCATGAATGAGTGAATCCCTTGTACAGGCACCTCACCTCTGTGAGTTACTATCACCTTAGCGGTGGGAGCTGAGGCTCGCAGAGCTTAGAGGATCTGCCCAGGGCCCTCAGCTACTGAGTGGCAGGGCCGGAACCTGAATCCAGGCCTCCTGCCGTGAAAGTACACGTCCCTTCCACTCCCTTCCATCATCACCGACCCAGCACGGAACTGTTCATGCAACCTTCTGTTGACTTGCTGGTGACACCTTTTGTAGTTCCAGAAGCAGGAGGTGGGAATTTGTTAGCTCGCCCAGTCCCTACTCATTTAGGGTAGGACCCAGGCCCCCGAAAGCGGCCTTGTACTCCACACCTAAATCTCATGAGGGAGCTGCACCCCCTGAGGGGGGAACAGATCCAAGAGGCCTGCTTCAGGGACATCCCTGGGGGCTGAGCTCGGCCAGGACCTGGTGGGCTGTGCCCGAGCCCCACAGCTTTACTCCACGGGCCAGAGGCCTTGAGCTTACCATGGATTCACTGACGAGCAGCAGCAGCAGGGCTTCCTCGATGTTATCCTTTGGGCAGTAGAGGCTGGAAGACACAAATGGCAGCCTGGGCTGCAGCACGGCCCTCCGAAGCAGCACGGCTGGCCTGCCACGCTGGCCCTTCTGCCCCGGAGTCAGCACCCGCCCTCGTAAGGTGACCTTCTCCTGCATAATTCACAGGCACTGGATCCCACCTGCAGCTCTTTATCATGCCCCAGAGCCATGGATCTGAAAGCCTACGGTGGGCGAGGGCTGGAAACACTGCAATGCTCTTGAGGGGGATGCCCCTTCCAGCCCCCAGCACTGCATGAAGTGGCTGGGGCCAGCAGCAGACAAAAGCGAGAAAGAAGCTCACAGACCCCACCTTCGATTACTGGCACAAACACGACAGACGGTGCATTAAGACCATTAGGAAGGCAGGTACCCCCCTTCCCCCGCCCGCCAAATAATTTGTTTGGCCTTTGGGTGCCTTAGAGGATGCCCCCTCGACCCCCCACCCCAAGACCTGCCTTCTCTAGTCTATTTGGCTCCACTGCTTCTGAAGAGCCTGCCTGGCAGGGAGCTGGGCGGCGGCTGCAGGAGAGCATGGGGCAGAGAGAGGGGCCACCAGTGGGGGGACGGTGGCCTGAGCCTGGGGTGGTCCCCAGAGCAGACAGGCTTACTTGTCTCCTTCGTAGAGTTGAGGTTTCCGCAGGGCCTGTGTGATGAAGGAATTCTCCTCCTTGCTCATGAACTCGGGCAGCGGGTGGGACAGGGGGCTCCAGTAGCATTCCTCGCTCAGGGAGTGCAGCAGGACCCCTGCCAGGTGCTTGGCTGCCATCTGGCAGAGAGGGAGGAGCTCAGATGCAGGCAGGTGCTGGCTCTGCCCGGCCAAACCTGCCTGCTTGCAAATCACTGCCCCTCCAGGAGGTCTACCACTGTGCCCCAAGGAGCCCCCTTGCTTCTCTGTATCTCCAGCACTGAGCCGCCCCACCCCGTCTGTTGGCCTGTGACGGCTCCGACTTCATCTTTTGTCCTCTCTCTTCTCCTAGACAAGAGGTACATTTCCTCCTCCTCCCGGCCCCACGGAGCCCAGCACGGCTCAGAGTATTCATAGCCCTTGCAAAGCATAAAGCCCTCAGCGCAAGCAGCTCTCTCCACCAGATACCTTTCTGATATTTGACCGAAAAGTCTAGAGTGAGAAGCAGCTGTGGCTCTGATTAGGGGTAGAAGCCTAAGAAGGCAGGCCTGAATTGGGGCAGGAAAGCAAGCCAAGGTTATTTATTAAGATCATAAACAAATCCCTAAGAATTAGCACACCATCTTGCTAGGAAGGGATGACAGGAGGTTTCAGCATTGATCTAACATGAGGGGCTATGTGCAGTGCTGCGACGAGAAGGATGCTGAGGGTGTGCCCCAGGCTTGGAGGAAAAGAATGCTGAGATTGACTAGCAATGTCTGCCATGAGCATGACAGGGAGAGGAGAAGCACATACTCCCCTGATTCAGAGGCTGCCTGCTAGGATTTCTGCTGCCTCCCACTGAAATCAACTCCTGAATAAACCAGCCACAGCCAGCACCCAGCCCTGGGGCCTCCTCCATTACCACTTTGAAGTTCTGAGTTGCTTTGGTCTCCACAGTGCGTAGGACCTCCCGGAGTTCTCTCATGCCTTTCACGATGTTCCTAGCAGGAAGACAGTAGAAGCGGGGTCATTACCAGCCTAGTTCCCACACAGACACCCTCATCAAGCCTGCAGACACTAGGAGGAGGCTGTCCATTTGAGTGTTATTTGAAAACATCCAATGATTGGTATGAAAGGTCAGAATTGTAACACCAGGATCGTAGAGGCCCAGGACAACAGTGATCAAAGAATAGAAAGGATCCTTCTCCACCGTAGCTCTCTAGAAACCCAGGCCTCCAGTTTACCACCAGAAAGAGACCAGGATCGAGTATTTCAAACAAGATGTTATCTTGGCCCAAGTGCTTTGGGCTGGTGCCAGACTTTCTGACTTCAGTCAACCTCAAATCCTCCATTTTCGGGCTTCCTTGGTGGCTCAGTGGTTAAGAATCCGCCTGCAGGGGACACGGGTTCAAGCCCTGGTCAGGGAAGTTCCCACACGCCACGGAGCAACGAAGCCCGTGCACCACAACTACTGAGCCTGCACTCTAGAGCCCGCGAGCCACAACTACGGACGCCCGCGTGCCTAGAGTCCATGCTCCGCAACAAGAGAAGCTACCGCAATGAGAAGCCCACGCACTGCAACGAAGAGCAGCCCCTGCTCGCCGCAACTGGAGAAAGCATGCACGCAGCAAGGTAGAGCCAACGCAGCCAAAAATAAATAAATAAATAAATTTAAAAAATCATATTTAAAAAGCTATTAATGAGATTAAAAAAAAATTCTCCACCTTCATCTGCCACATCCGGTCTACATTGGAATCCATCCTCACCTCTCAATCCCTACCACCAGGGCCCTAGACTGGCCTGCATCACCTGGGGCCTAGATGACAGTGACAGCTGGTCTCACCCCCTCCAGTCAGCCCTCTGTGCCTTAAAGTCATTTGCAAGCTTTTTAAAGTGTGATGCATAGTAAGAAATACACCTGACATTGCAACCCTGTATATATGCACACACTGCTTACATAAAACTGAAGTTAAGTTTCCTGATATATTACCTATCTCGACTATGTGCAATGTAATCCACTCTGATATTTTCTCTTTTACGTCTCCCACTACTTCCCCATTTTAAAAATGCTGGCGGCAGCCCACTAAACAATCTTGCAACCCACTGATGGGTGTGGCCTGAGTTTGAAAAACAACTCCCACTGCCCCTTGAGGGCTCTACCTGACATGCAAAAGTCATCTTGTTCCTTCCCATGTTGGCCTTTCGTCGGTGCCCCCAGGCTTACAGAATTCAGTCTAGGCCCTCAGTACGGTGTCCCAGGGCTGTCGGGTCTGCCCCTTGCCTCTCTCCCATCTCATCTCCCACCACTCAAGTCCTTTCTGAACAACCGTCCACAGTTCCCTATGTCAGGTCTTGGAACAGGCATCCCCCACTGCCTTAAAGAGCCCTTCCCCTACTCACCCTTAAAAAAATCTGTGTTTTTACACATCACTTTCCAACATCACTTCCTCCTTGCAGCCTTCCCTGGGCCCCTCCCCACACCCACCCCTCCTGACTGCATAGCTCTCGCCCCGTGTTAAGTCCTCTTTTGAAGCAAGCATGGCATTGCAGTCATTTTCCATTTACAGGCTGACCACTTTCCCACTGTGCACCCCCTGAGGGCAGTCTTGTTCCTGAAGCTCAGCCCGGACATGTGTGCTCAGCAAATGTCTGAGAACTGCCGTCCTCACTTGTTCCCGGGGGTTCCCTAGATCAATAGCTCGCAAGGGAAAGCAGAGGCTCCCAGGCCAGCAAATTTAGAAATGAAAGATCACAGAGGGTGAAAAGCCAAAGGTGGCAGCTGGAAAAGTCACGTGAGCCCCTCTTGCAGCTTTCATGAATGAAATAGATTCCTGGGGGCTCTGGAGCTTGGAGGCATAAAAGGACAGGAGATCAATTCCTTGCCTTCTGGGAACCTCTGGTTTCATACAAGCAAGCCCCAAATGTGCAAACAACCAACACTATGAACTCAGACTCCTGTTTGTAAGGCTGAGAATGGAGACAAAGACCTGGGGAATAGAGTCAGAGTCACAACGATATTCCCTAGCCTGCCTAGAGCTTCGGAAGAACCAGGAGGGGCAAGCAGCACAGGGCTCCACAGGGTCCTTAGAGATGGTTCATGCCTGGGCACTGCTACTGAGGACAGAGCTCACCTCTGTGGGCTATGCACGGCCCTCTCCTCTATAAAATCAGGTCTTCAGTTGCAATCAGCATCCCCCCGACTTCTGTCATCTGCATACCACATCTACAATTTTTGCTACTAGCTGTACACCATCAGTGTCATTATTTTGCATAATACTTTTCTTTATACCTTTTATCTTTTTACTTCAGTAAATATCTCACCTTAATCAAGCATACCTGAAATCATGGACTTGGTATACTAGTTGCTTTGTTTCAGGGTCCTCCCCCAATACACACTCAATTTAGGAATGAGAACTGCAGTTTTAACAGGATCTTGTGCCTCCAAAGTTGTATATTTTTACTCTTTTCAAATCTATACGGGACTCTGACATCTAAATAAGCTCCCAGGAATTCTTTAGCAAAGGAAATAATCACCTTTAGGCATCTTTGGGGGTAAATCCCACTTTTTATTGAATGCAGGTAAAGAGAAAAACCAACATAGGTTCCAGTGGCCAGGGCTAGACAGGGAGAGATCTGGGCTCCTGGCTGGTGCCGACCTATTCTGAAATGTCGGGAATGCCCCTCCGCCTCAGCTCAGCCCTCTGGGAAATGGGAAACTAGATGGGGTTCCTCCCACCAGCTTGAGTAATCCTGTCCTGGGTATAAACTGTCAGTGCCAGGTAGAGCTGGGGCTTTTCTGAGCCCCACGAGAGGCCAGCTTGAAAGATCTTTTTGTTCTGGTCTCTCACACTGACCTTTCTGAGCAAAGCTGCCACTTTTAACAATATCCAAACAGGGCCTCAAACAAACCCTGGCTCAGAATCAGGCTGCATGTGGAGAAGCCAGGAGGTCATGGATTCCAACTCAAGTAAACTCTGGCTGGCCAGGAGCAGAGAAAGAGGATACGTGCATGCAGGGATGGGTCAAGGCAAACAGCTCATCTTAGGGGGGCCACCAGGGGAGCCATGCAAGGAGGTGGCAAGCTCCCCCAGGCCCCTGGTCAGCAGTAGGCAGCGGGGCAGATTTTTCCAAAGCACTTCATCATATCCAGTCTTTGCAACTTCTAATGAGGTTGGTGAGGGAAGCTTCACATTCCCGGGTACCAGCACAATGCTTAGAACATAGAAAGCCCTGAACAAATCACTGTGGGAACTTCCCTGGTGGCGTAGTGGTTAAGAATCCACCTGCCAATGCAGGGGACGTGGGTTCAAGCCCTGGTCCGGGAAGATCCCACATGCCGCAGAGCAACTAAGCCCATGTGCCACAACTACTGAGCCTGCGCTCTAGAGCCCGTGAGCCAAAACTACTGAGCCCATGTGCCACAACCACTGAAGCCCACGTGCCTAGAGCCCGTGCTCCGCAACAAGAGAAGCCACCGCAATGAGAAGCCTGTGCACCGCAATGAAGAGTAGCCCCCCTCTCAGCACAACTAGAAAAACCTCACGCACAGCAACAAAGACCCAAAACAGCCAAAAATAAATTAATTAATTTTAAAAAAAGAAGTCATTGTGGAATAAATAAATCCTCATTTTCCAATCACAAAATTAAAGCCTGGAAGATGCCTGCCTTTTCAGGCCATCAATCACCCAAGGGGAGAGGTGGGTTCACCGCAGGTACCAAGGGGTTCAGATTTCACTCCCTTTTAACTAACAAGACCCTTGAGAAAGACAATGAATGGCACAGTTACACTTTCCTTTCCTGCCTATTTGAACTCCAGGACTCCCTCAACTAAGTCTCTACAAAGTGCCTACTGTATACCAAGGGCCTGGATACTGTACACCAAGTGTCCTGTTCTCAACAGGCATCCAACTAATGCAGAGAGAAAGAATTAAGAGACCGAAGAGCTTATTCACAGCCCTGCACATAACGAGCTCACGGTCTGTGAAATTAGACACGCTCATGGTTTACTCAAGAGCTTAGCAAAATATTCTGCATACAGTAGGTGCTCAACAAATTTGGGGTGGGGGGTGGGGATTTTGTTGGATTTGAAACAGAGAATGAGAAAACGTATAGAATTTTTCACTGAATGGAACCTAAACAGGCTCTGGTATGTACAACACTGGCCAGAAGTCCCCGTTTCAGGGCTGGCATTGCTAACCGTGTATGAGAGGTTTCCGGTCAAAGACCCAGAAATGCTCAGCCAGTTGGCACATCCCAACAGCTAGAGGGTTGACTCAGGAGACAAGGTCAGGTGAAGTTCAAATGGTTATGAAGCTATTCCTTCTTGCCACAGACTCACATTATCAGTTTCAAATGTGAAACTGATAGCTCCCTCTTCACTCCCAGCCCCAGAAAAAGGCTGTGACACTTCCTTTGCAGGACACTGAAGACATCCAGGCAAGGGGAGCTTTCTAGTGAGGTGGGGTATGGGCGGTGGGTGCTGACAATAAATAAAGGCTGTGCATTAAGAGACGCTGGAAGGATATGCTCTCTCCGATGGGCCTCAGAGGTCTCCCTGTGCCCAAAGAGGTCTCTTCTGTGACCACCAGGAGGCTCTCCTGGGCTTCACTGTTGGGTGATTCTGGCCCCTGAATGCCCCTGAGAGCCTTCTGTCTCGTGCCCTCCCCCAGCACTGCAGATACTGGGTGGTTGCTAAGAGTACAAAATTACTACTGACTGAACACACCCCTTACGGGGTCATACCCAACAGCAGGTTTTCTAAGGTGCCTACATACACACATACACACACACACACGCACACACACACACACACAACACAGCAGAAAGGGAGAGTGTCTTCATAAGGCCGCACAACCTGCCAAGTCCTGGGCAACTCCCTCAGAAAACACTCTTCTCTATTGTTTTGTTTTGGTACAATGAGCATATATTGCTTTAGTGATTAAAAAAAATTTTTTTAAGAGCACGCACAAAACATGCAGCCCACCTGGTTCAACACACGTGGCCCAAGCTCACTCTCAGCCCTGAGCCGAGAATGGGCTCTGCAGGTAGAGGGAGAAGAGAAAGAAGCCACCCAAAGAGAAACGGCCTCTTGCCTGCTGTGGGGGAAGGAGCCAAGTTGGCTCACGTTCTTTTTTTTATTTATTTATTTTTGGCTGCGTTGGGTCTTCGTTGCTGTGTGCGGGATTTCTCTAGTTGTGGCATGCGGGCTTCTCATTGCGGCGGCTTCTCTTGCTGCAGAGCACGGGCTCTAGGCATGTGGGCTTCAGTAGTTGCAGCACGTGGGCTCAGTAGTTATGGCTCGCAGGCTCTAGAGCGCACGCTCAGTAGTCGTGGCCCACGGGCTTAGTTGCTCTGCGGCATGTGGGATCTTCCTGGACCAGGGCTCGAACCCGTATCCCCTGCATTGGCAGGCGGATTTTTAACCACTGCGCTACCAGGGAAGCCCCGGCTCACATTCTTTTCTTGGGAGATACTCAAGAGACCCGGTCCTAGTGAGGTCAGGGTCATCAACAGATTCCCTGGCATTGCACCACCCCCAGGTGTCCCCTGCTGCCTCACCCCTGGGCTGCTTCGTGCAAAGGAGAACCAAGCCTCCCCCACGGCCAAGACCCTGGGCCCAGTAGCCATCAACCCCCCAGCCCAACAGAAAGCTGCCTCCTGGCAGAAGCATCCGCAGAACTGCCCGGGGCGAGGCTCCAACCAGAGTCCACGGCTGCCCTCTGGTGGCAGTGAGGGGAAGTGGACCCCAGGTAGGGGCCTCCCAGCTCCTGACTTTCAGGCCAGCACTTTCAATCCCAGGTCAATTAGGAAGAGCAAGGGGCAGGAGTCAGCCGGGGGAATTAACTGCTGGATCAACAGGGCAAGGCCCTTGGGAAAAATGAATGTCCCTCGGACACTGAATGAGTAAGTGGGCAGCATAAGGGAGGTCCAGGCCTCACCGAAGCTCAGAATTAAAGGAGAAGCACTGTCTGGAGGCCAAGAAAACATCACCCACATTACACAGTGGAGAACACCAAACCCTTTAAATTATGTCAAATCCTCAACTGGAGGGACAAGTTGGACCCTGGGAAGAGCACTGCTTGTGGCCATCTGGCCCCTGGGGCTGAGCACCCCATTCTCAGCAAGGGCTCCTCTGGGCCCTCTGGAACCTGGGTCCACCCCATGCCCACATGGGAATGAGCTCAGGCTCTCAGGTTATAGCCCAGAATCTGTGAAGCAGATCCCACCACCTCTTCCTGTTCTTCAGGCCCTAAGGAACCTCTTCTGACAACCAGCAGTGCCTGAGCCCCGGGGGCTCCATTCCACTTGGCCCCTGAGGATGAAATGTCTCTTTAGAGTCCACCCTGTCCCAGGCAGCACTCGCACTTCTCTGCCTTCTTTTCCTCTAGTACAGAGCACTGTCCATCGTCAACATCTGGATCCCACACTGTCATTTCCCCACTGGGACGTGAGCTCCGTGAAGTGGGTCCTCATCCTGCCCTGGGCAGGGGACCTGACACTCCATGGGCTCTCGGAGGCCAGCTGGGAAATGAGCTGCTGGGCTTTTCCACCTTAGCGCCATCCCCCCTACTGGGCTGTGACCTCTCTGAACACAGGGAAGGGTTTCTCCCCAACCCTTCCCAAACACCGCAAGAGCCCAGGCAAGTGCGGGTGAGTTTAACCTGCAGGAAATGGCTCTGGAGCCCTTTAAAAGACTCTCCAGAGCGGCCCTGGAGAAGGTGACCCAATATCAGGCGTCTGCATCCCAATCTCCCCCTGACCTCCTGCCTCTCACACCTTGGGCTAAGACAGTGGTTCTCAAGTGGGGGCACTTTTGCCCCCTACCCCCAGCCCAGGCCACTTTTCAGTGTCTGGAGACATTTCTGGTTGTCACACTCGTGGGGTGGGGTGTTCTACTGGCATCTGTTGGGTGGAGGCCAGGGAGGCTGCTAAAACCTACAGTGTACAGGACAGGCTCCCAAAACAAAGGAGATCTGGCTCAAAACATCAACAGTGCTGAGGCTGAAAAACCCTGGGCTAAGCTGACTTCTTTTTTTTAACTTCCTAATAATGACAAATGTATAAGAAAAATACTGGAACCGGTGATTCACCCAGGAAGATGTAACTTTGACCTGAAGACCATGATACATAATTACAGGAGCTCACTGATGCAGACCTACTGTGGGGGGGTGGTATCCTGGGCCGGGGACTATGTAATAAGCGTGGCCTCAGGCTGTGGGGTTGGGCAGACACAGTTCGGCACCAGGCTCGCTGGCAATACCACCTGTTAGCCTTGTGACCTTGGGCAAGTTACTTAACCTCTCCTTCAGGAAAATGGGGATATTACTAGTTCCAACTTCACGGGATTACACGTAAAGGCATTAGCATTCTGCCTGACATGCAGTAAGTATTCAACAATATTAGCTACTATCAAGAGGAAAGGTGTAAAGAAATTATTTAAAGCCCACCCAGGCACCCAGGGCTACTTTATATATGTCACATTCCAGGGCCACCACTGGGCTGAATGTGTTCACAGGAAACTGAGAGAGGGGCTGAGTTGTTCCCACGTGTCCTGGGAACTGCTCCTCACATTCAGGCTTCAAATATTTGGGCTGTTTGCTTGGAAAGAAATGATGATTCAGTTTCCATTCCTCTTTATTTGGGAATAAAGGGCGGGAGTGTGGAGGGAGTCAGCATCAGCTTTAAGGACAAATTTGTGCCGCAGGAAGAAGAGGACAAAGACAGGGGAACAAAGTGAGAGCAACAGAAAACTAACTAAAATTACTTGGAGGGGTGATGGTTGGTTAATGCCTCTGCCCACAACTGACACACACACACACGCATGCACGCACGCCCTGAGTGCGCAGAACAAAGACAGGGCAGGAAGCAGGCCCACCCTCTGAGAACGTGACTCAGGGTCCCAGAGAAGGAAGGAGAGCCGTAAGTCAGCACATCAAGGATCAGCCCCATCACCGGGGCCCTGTCCTTCCACACACCCCACAGGTGCCCAGGCTGCCCTTTGACACCCACAAAACTGGAAACGGCATGGGTTTCCAGGCCGCTCAGATCTAAAGCTGGAATCCCAGTGGGTGAGGTCGGGCAAGTGACTCAACCTTCTCTGAGCCCCAGCCCCTCACTAGTGGGCTGGGGTCACATGACCTCCTTCACAGAGTGTTGTACACAGAGCATGTGGTCCAGCCTAGCACACAGCATGTGCTTGATAACTGCTGGCTCTCTTTCCCTCCTGACTGTCCTGGATGCTCACCTTGACCTCATCATATCTGCAGAGAAGCTGGTGTGGGGAAGGGAGCAGGCAGCCCTGAGGGGTGGAGGTGGGGGGACCTCAGCGGAGAGGGAGTTAATAGGGCTCTGAATTCCATACTCCAGTGTCTTTTCGTTCCCTCCATCCTCTTGGACCCTCTAATGGGGGGCATTAGAGGTGGGGGTGGGGAGTAGAGGAGGAACTTGCTCAGGATCACTGAGTGGCCTCCACTCCCCGGCCCTGCCCTTACGCCCACCAACACTTCAAACCAGAAGCTGGGACCACGCATACCAAGTAGAGGCAGACTCGGGGGAACAAACGCTAGGCTGTGAGCACCTCAGGGGCGGCAGCAGGGTCTTAATTGCTGGGTTTCTGCTGTGGGCAGTGTAGACTGGTGGTTAATGGTGTCAGACAGTACCCCGGCACACACAACCCTGGCTCTGTCCAGGACAAGTCACTTATGTTCTCTGTGCCTCAGTTTTCCCATCTGTAAAATGGGGGTGCTAACAACAGCACCTACCTCAGAGGGCTCCTGGAAAGACTAAAGACACATGCCAGCAAAGCACTTAAGTGCCTGGCACAAATTCAGCTCTTAATAGGTGGCACGTATTAGTATAACAAATATTTGTTAAATGAATGAATGAAGGGCACAGAACACTAAAATTAGAACTGTCCCCTTCCCACAAAATCTACTCCATGGGACTGCCGTATGGAAGAAGAGCACCTCTTCTGCAAGAGGCCTTGGGAGGGAGAACTTCTTAAACAGAGAGCAGGCATCAGCAAACTCTTTTCTTTAAAGGATCAGGGAGTAAATATTTCAGGATTAGCCATCTGATCTCAATCCCAACTTCTCAGCTCTGAGGGTGAGACAGTATGTAAATGAATGGGTGTGGCTATGTGCCAATAAAACTTTATTTGCAAAAACAGGGTGACACCAGTCTCCAGCTAAAGAGAAGCAGCCGGGTGGCAGCTGCCTGGGAAGTAAAAACAGGAACCAGCCTGCTAGGCCACCATTTCACTGAAACTGAAATTCAGTAACTGAATAGGAACAAGGCATGGTGGAGCTACAGCAGAGGCAGCGTGCGTGTCCCGGTGACCCACCCCCGCAGCTCCACCTCCCTGGCCACAGGGTGGTTGGTCGGAGGCACCCAGGGCTCCCAGGCCAGTCCCACCCTTGGGACGTAAACCACCTTGGCTCTCCGGGCCGCCCGATCCTCGTGTCCCAAACGGGACACCACTGCCTCCCTGGCCTAGCACTTGAGAAAATTTTTTTTTTTAAGTGTAAACTTGAAGCTTGAGGCAGCAGCCCATTCAGCTGTGGGCTGCCTCAAAAACATAATAATACAAACAAATGATAATACTGCCTTAGATTTTCTAAGCAGCTGTGACGAATCAGGTGCTCTGGTGGGTGTTCATGTACGAGGAGAGAGCAGGGAGAGAGCCTGTTTCCCGGCCGGGACCTTCTCCCTGCTCTTACCATCTGGAGGACAGGATTCGTGCGGCACCCCGCCTCCTCTAACACGAGGGCAGGGTGGTGAGAGAGAAGGGGCACACAGGCCTCCTCCAGGCCGGGGTCCAGCTGGGGCAGGACTGCCTCCCCCCAGGCCTACGCCCACACCCCAGCCATCTCAGCCACCGCTGCTTCCTGGGAGTGGCCTCACCATGGCCTGCTCTGCATTCTGGGCAAGGACTCCACTTCCTTCTCTTCCAGGCATCGAGGGCTGAAGCTCGGGGGGCTTCCAACACCCCGAATGGGATGTAGCTCTGATGGGACAGGGATGCCTGCTGGATGGAAAAGCTGCCTGGGCCAGAAACTGCGTTTCAGTCCAGCTGTTCCCCTTAGAGTCCCAGAGCGCTGGTTCCTAAAGAGTGGTCCCCAGAGACCCACACCAAACAAGGGCTCCATGTCAAACGAAACTGAAAACTTTACATGTCTTTGCTTCCTCCTGAAAATTTACTACCTGCAACCATGCTCCTTGGAATTCCTATTCTAAAGGGTCTGAGGAGTCTTTAACCCACTGTTTCCCAAGTGTATCTGGCCTTGGACCCTCGCTAGTCCCCCATCCTCCTCAGCCTCATCCTACCTCTTCTGCCCCACCCAGACTCCTCCTGTCTCTGGGTATCTCCCCTCCCTCCGGGCCCAGCTCAAGGATGACTGTCCCAGCCACACAGCCCACCAAGCCCTAAGCCCAGCTGCAGGCGTGGGCTTGGCACCTTCCCCTGATGCCACAGGGAGCAACTTCATGCAGAAGAGAGATTAGCAGGAACACAAAAGAGGCTCCCAACCAAGCCCTGAGTGGAAAAAGCAGGCTACAAAGCAGCAGTGCTGTAAGATACTATTTTGTTGTTGTTTAAAAAAGAAAAGAAAAAAATATACCTGCATATCTGTACCTAGAAAGATGTGAGGGCTTCCCTGGTGGCGCAGTGGTTAAGAATCCGCCTGCCAACGCAGGAGACACGGGTTCGAGCCCTGGTCTGGGAGGATCCCACATGCCACGGAGCAACTAAGCCCGTGCGCCACAACTACTGAGCCTGCGCTCTAGAGCCCGTGAGCCACAACTACGGAGCCCGCGTGCCACAACTACTGAAGCCCGCGCGCCTAGAGCCCGTGCTCAGCAACAAGAGAAGCCACTGCTGTGAGAAGCCTGTGCACCACAACGAAGAGCAGCCCCAGCTCAGCGCAACTAGAGAAAGCCTGCGTGCAGCAACAAAGACCCAATGCAGCCAAAAATGAAAAATAAATAAATTTATTTTAAAAAATGTTAACAGTGATTACCTAGAATACGGAGCCAGCAAATTTTTTTCTGTAAAGAGCCAGACAGTAAACATTTTAGGCTTGGAGTCATATAACTCTGCAGTTGTTGCTCTAAAGCAGCCATAGATATCGAAGATACCTAAACCAACAGGCAAGCTGTGTTCCAAAAAACTTCACAAAAGCAGGTGACTGGCCAGAAGGTCATAACCTGCCAGTCCCTGATCTAAAGATTGAATATGTGATTCTTAAATTTGCCCGTTTTATATTTTTACGTATTTTCCAAGTTTTCCACCATAAACATTATAATTATATTACTTAGACAAACTAGGAGGGAGGGAGGGATCAATGAATTATGCATTTTGGGGAGGGAGGGATAAATTAGGAGTCTGGGACTAAAATATACACACTACTATATATAAAATAGATAACCAACAAGGACCTACTGTATAGCACAGGAAACTATACTCAATATTTTGTATTAACCTATAAGGGGAAAAGAATCTGAAAAAGAATATACATATATATATATATATCTGAATCACTTTGCTGTACACCTGAAACTAAAACACTGTAAATCAACTATACTTCAATTAAGATTTTTAAAAATAAATTATGCATTTTTAAAGGTGCAAACAATTAAAACATAAAAATCTAATGAACCTCACTCCTAAGAAAAGTGCAAATTAAAAAAAAAAAAGCTGAACCAATAAGGACCTACTGTATAGCACAGGGACCTATATACCCAATCACTTGTAATAACCTATAACGGAAAAGAATCTGAAAAAGGATATATATATATATATATATGTATGTACGTATACATATATACATATATATAACTGCATCACTTTCCTGTACACCTGAAACTGCCAACATTATAAATCAAATATACTTCAACAGAAATTATTTTAGAAAACAAAAGAAGCAATTACCTTCCAAGTACCAACAATGGAAAAGTGAACAGATAAATATCATCTCCCCTGCCAACAATAATGATGCTGAGATAGCATATTTCACCAATCACGCCTAATAACGTCAAGAAAGCATCAAAAAGCTTGCACTAATCCTCCTACACTGTTGGCAGGAATGTAAACTGGTACAGCCACTATGGAGAACAGTATGAAAGTTGTTTAAAAAACTGAAAATAGAGTTACCATGATGATCCAGTGATTCCACTCCTGGGCATGTGTCTGGAGAAAACTATAATTCAGACAGATACATGCACCCCAATATCATTGCAGCTCTATTTACAATAGCCGAGATGTGGAAGCAACCTAAATGTCCAACGACGGATGAATGGATAAAGAAGATGTGGCATATATACACAATGGAATACTATTCAGCCATAAAAAAGAGTGAAATAATGCCATTTGCAGCAACATGGATGGACCTAGAGATTATCATACTAAGTGAAGTAAGTCAGAGACAAATACCATATGATATCATTTATATGTGGAATCTAAAAAAATGATACAAAGGAATTATTTATAAAACAGAAATAGACTCACAGACATAGAAAACAAACTTATGGTTACCAAAGGGGGAAGGTGGGGCAGGGATAAACCAGGAATTTGGAATTAGCAGATAGACGCTACTATATATAAAATAGCTAAACAACAAGGACCTACTGTATAACACAGGGAACTACACTCAATATCTCGTAATAACCTATAATGGAAAAGAATCTAAAAAAGGACATATATATATACACACACACACACATACGTGTATGACTGAATCACTTTGCTGTATACCTGAAACTAACACAACACTGTAGATCAGCTATATTTCAATAAAAACTTAAAAAAAAAAAAGCTTGCACTATGTTGTGAGGGCTTACGAAGCAGCCTCTCTCCCACATCTTGGTGGCACAGAAACTGAAACAACCTCTATGAGGTCCAAGTTGGCAACCTCTACCCAAATGACCAGCGTTCTACCTTTTGACCCAGAACTTTCCTGTCTCGGAATCCACCCTACAGACAGATCCCCACTGAAACAATGCATAGGTACGGTTCTGTTCTGGACTCTAGCATATGCTGAAAAGAGCCCAAGTCTGGAAGTGACCTATCTGTTCCTCGGTTGGGAACTGAGTAAACAAATTGTAGGAGATCTGTACTGTATGATACTATGAAGACTTTGCAGCAGTGCAAAGAAAAGGCAGCTCTGATGTGGAACCATCTCCAAGAGATATATTTTGAATGAGAAAAGGCAAAGGGGAGAATATGCATTTAAAAAAGGAAGAAAATAATACGTGCGTATAATCGCTTGTGTGTGCTGCTAACTATCATGGAATGACACAGGAGCCTAGGAACACTGCCTACAGGAGCCAGGAGGCAGGGGATGGAGGTGGAAGGGAAACGCTTTATTGTCTAGTCTTCTGTACCTTTTTAATTTGGTATCCTGTGCAAGAATCATCTATTCCAGAAAATGTTAAATGAAAAGGATGAATAAAGTGAAATTTAACAAAATAAATCATACCAAAAACAAAATAGGGGCTTCAAAGGACTCTAGCCAGTCAAAGCAAAGAAAGCTCTGTGATCCTGACCCTCCGTTTCCTCACCTGTGGGGAGGAGGGAACACCTGTGTGGCTGGCCCACCTCCACCTGGGAGGCTCGAGAGGGGCGAGACGTGTGCCCAGCCTCCACGGTGACTGGCTGCACTCGGCACACGTGAGTCCCTCCGCTTGCCCGGATGTCCTCAAGGCCCCAGCCCACGGTGTCTGCAGGGGGTAGTAATGATGCTGAGGAGGGAGCTGGTGAGGCACGGGAAACCCAGGCCCCCACCTGCTAGTCTCCAGCCTGGTTGAGGCATTCAGCCCTGCAGAACCGCCGGAGAGCCACGGTGGCCAGCAACACGCCCTCCTGGTCCTGTCGCTTCTCCCTCCATCTCCACCACCACACAACACACCCACGAAACACCACCAGCCCCTCCCACCCAGATGGAAGCATCCACCAGACTCTTCACAGAGGGAGGGTGCCTTGCTTAACCCCAAGGAGCAAAAGACTAAGAAAGGGGTTCTGGGCACCATGTTCTTGAGTCCCAGGACCCTCCAGTCAACGCACAGGAAAACGAGCTTCCTGCCACCTCACCAGCAGGGCAGTCGCACCCCCAAAATGATGCCAGGCCTTTACTTTCACCACACTTCTCCTCGTATCTCACAGCCCCTTGAAAGTTGGAATTATCAGGAATCACCTTTTCCATTAAATTTTGGGGAGAATGAGGCTCAGAGAAGCAAAATGACTTTAGCTGACACTTCAGGCGACAGTGACCACCTCCAGACCGCCCAGCTCACTGTCCTTCACTCTTCCCACACCATCATCGGGCTCCCAGAACTCCCCCTTCTAAAGATGACCACCCCCAACACGTGCAGGCTTTATTGCTTCAGCAGCTTCCTGAAGCTCGGCCCTTCCCCCCAGGGCCCGGGCAAGCTCAGTCTGACAAGACGGGAACAAGCCAGCCCCCATCGTCTCTCCAGGGGGCCCGCACACACACAGCCCAGAGAAGAGGGAGACCTGACCAATGTCAGCAGCTCCCAGGCCTGAAAGAAATGTCCGGGTCCTGCTCAGCTGCCAGCGACCTACCCCTTCTTCAGGTTTGTCACATAAGCGCTCTGGAGTGCAGCTTCCAGGAAGTAGGTGAGCTCGTAGTCGACCGGGTGAGATCCTTTCAGGTGCCGGGATGTGGTGTTACTTGTGATCTGGGAAGGGGAACACAGAGAGAGCCGCTATCTTTAAGTTCTGAGGCCGAGAGGCCAGGGCCAGGGTCAGCCCAGGCAGAGGTGGAGGCCCCATTGCCACCCAAGCCCCCAGCTACCTTAGGGGCACGTAGGGCAATACTCAGACCAAACTCAACCTGCGATACTCAGACCAAACTCAACCTAACTTGCTTTAATTCAAAATAGGTCTAAAGCACTCTCCCTGTGCAAATGCTGCATGCCCATAACAGCCCTACAAGGCTGGTTTTCTCTGCACCTTATAGATGAGGAACTTGAGGCTCAGAAAGTGCCCGGGGACACAGAGCTGGCCTGGGCCTGGACCTCAAACTCAAGTCTGGCCAGCTACACATTCCAGGCTCTTTCAACTACTTATTGGTGCATTCTTTCAATACTCGAGCGCCTACCAGACATTGCACTGTCCCTGTCACATAACCATGTAACCTCAGAACAGCCCAACAGCTGACCCCTGGTTCGTGGGAAAGCTGAGGAACAATTGTTACTAACTGAGCTGTCGCTTAAGCCTCAGCTCTGAGAGGGTCACCCAGCCCCACCGAGATGGGCCTGCCTTCACTATGCCACCTCCCTCTCTGACATGAGGGGAAAAAAAAAAAATCAAAGAGCCATCCACCTCTTTCAGAAACTGAAATAGGTTTTAGAGAGATTCTTAGTTCCTCAGAGGTTGGCGCTGGGTCTTAGGAGGGATATCCAGCTTTGCGGTGCACAGGGTTCTATGGCCTGCCCTCCCTTGACCTGAGATAACCAGCTGTCGGGGCCCATTTGTCCACCCAGTGCCCCAGAGGTGCTGATTCCAGCCCTGGACACCATTCCAGCTCATCACCTTAATCCCCTTTTAAGAGTCCAAAACCCAGGCTTCTGACTGAATGGGTGACTTTCAATTTTTCATGAAAGCTTCCTCCAAACTGTATGTAATTCAAACACGAGGAGCTCCTGAAACACTGCATGTGACCTTGGCAGAGGTCAACTCAAGTCTCCACGTGGACCTCTGCCAGGGAGTACACTCGAGTCCTGTTTCTGCTGAGCCGCCAATCACCTCTTTCCCACTGAAGTCCAGCCAAGCAGAGGGTCTCTAGGACGGCGACTCTCAACAGGGGGGCAGTTTTGCCCCTGAGACATTTGGCATTATCTGGAGACACTTTTGGTTGTCACAGTTGGAGGGGGGCTGGCTGCTGGCAGCCCATAGGTGGAGGCTGGGAGTGCTGCTGGACATTCTACACAGGGCAGCAGAATTATCTGGCCCCAAACGTCAGAAGTCCTGAGGCTGAGAATCCTGCTCCATGGGAACTGACCTGGCATGAGGAGGACGCCTCCAAAAAGGTCCATCACAAACAGGTGCTGGGTTGACATTTTGGCATTTGCCAAAGTAGGTGAGGTTCAAATATCTCCTGAGTGCTGAGTCTCTCAGATCGTGCCCACCTCCTCTGTCTGGATGCCAATCCTAAATCTCCTCTGCCAAGCCTGCCATCTAGCATCTACTAAACGTCTACTAAACAGGAGGCTTAAGCACCACCCCGAAGTCACAAGTCACACAGGGTCCAAGCCCTGCCAACGCCACTTATGAACTGTCTGAGCTCCGGGAAGCTATTTAACTCTCCACACCTGAGGTTCCCCACCTACACGATGGGAATAACAAGCGTAACCTGTTGCAGTTGGTTACTATTTGAAGGTTAAATTAGAGAACTTTGAGTAAAGTACTCAAAGTAATGCCTGACATGAAAACAGGGATGCAGTAACTGTAAGTATCTTTCTTGAATAGGGCTGCCTGTAGCCCCCCCATTAAACCAGGAGTCCCCAGAAGGGAAGAACTGGGGTAACATCACAGTATACTGCTAACACCTGGAACTGCTGTCCTGTTGAGACCTCGTTCAGGCCCCCCGAAGCACAAGCAGGGAGATAAGTAGGCCCGAGAATTTCCAGACCCCTGTGGCCAGCTCTGCCAGCCTCTGCAAGGCTTTAAGAATGGTCCTCCTCCCCGCTAAAGGGTCCAGTAGCGAGCTTCCAGAGCACCTGAGAGCTGGGAAGAGTGCCTACATGGACCGGCCTGACTGTACCCTTCCAAGGGAAGAGTAGTGGGCAAATGGCTTAATCTCTCTAAACCTCATGTATTAAACAGGGATGAATGTAATACCTACTTCAGAGAGCTGCTGTGAGGGGTAAACAAGTTAACGAACACAACAGGGCTGTCACATTTTTGGTCGTACAAGCTGAGCTCACCAAGGAGGTTGCCAGCCGCTCGCAGGTGGCGTGGACTCTTCTGTTTATTAAAACTCTTTTCTGGCAGTAGAGAGTCTCATGCTTACAGAATCAGGATACTATAATGAGTTTTCCAATAGATAAAGCAGAGCATCTTCAGGGCAGGTGGAGGGTCCTCTTTTCTAATTTGTACAAGCAGGACCTACGGTTTTAGTGGGGTGGGGGTGGGGGGTTGCATAGATACAGGTGCTCAATAGAGGGCAGTGATGACCAATGGGGCTATTATTTCCAGCTCACCTTCTCCAATTCCTGCAGGAACACCTGAGCGATCCAGGAGGCCCTCTCGAAACAGGTGATCACTTCCTCCTCCCTCTCGGTCAGGCGGTGGCGGGAAGCGATGGAGTTGGGGAGGCGTTCCAGGGAGAGGCCTGCGGGACGAGGGGAGCATCTCGGACCTGCCCTGCTCGGCGGGGGACGGGGGGCCCAACTCCAGGCCCCTCCCAGGGGCCCAGGGTGAGCTCATCCGAGGAGACTCTGGAGCAGCCAGTGGGAGGCAGAGGTCCTGGGAGGGGGAGGAGGGGGCTAAAGCAAGGATGGTATTAGCTGCGGCTGGGATCAAGTGGTGAACAGACAGCAGGCACCCATGCCCCACGTGGGGAACCACACTGGTGGCACCCCCATGCCCAACTCCTGCCTGCTGGAAGCAATCCTGACCCCTCCCCAGGCACTCACCATGTTTACATCATGGAGTGGTTATTTACATCTAGCTCTTCTCTCCCCCAGTAGTTCAATGGGGGCAAAATGAGCCTGTTTGGACTGCCACAGTCCCTAGCACATGGTAGATGACTTGATTACACAGCATTTATATGCACCTCTCCCGTGGAACCAAACAGTTTCTACCTCACCTAAGTCAGGCGCTCGGGTCCTATGCGCCTGCAGTGGAAGTTGCTGTTTTTGCGTCCCTGGCATCCATTTCCCATTCTTTCCACAGCAGCACCTCTCTCTCCCTTTGAGCACCCATTTGTGCAGCCTCGCTCAGCCCTGTGGCTCACAGAGCGAAGACCCCGCCCCACCTCAAAGGCAGGCACGTGATCCAGGCTGACTCATCATCAGGGCCACAGTGATTGGCTAAGGGTGCGCACATGGCCTGGTTTGTGCCGAGAAGACCCAATCCCAGAATTCTTACCCCTTCCACTGGGCTTGTTAAACTGCTAAGAGGCCAGCCTGGAAATGTTAGGGAAAGGCTGCCTTTAAATGAAGCTACATAACGTGAATGTCATTAACATGATTGTACACTTGAAAATGGTTAAGGTGGTGTATTTTATGTTTTGTGTTTTTTACCAAAATTTAAAAAATTTTAAATATAAAAGCATAGCTCTAAAGCAAAAACAAAAAAAACAAAAAAACCCCCCCAAAACTATAAGAAACCAAGAAGGGAAAGCTGTAAAGGGAAACAACTATATTTATGTCTGGGTTTTTGGTCTTTAACTTTTTTTTTTTTTTGAGACAGGAAAAAGATTGAATAAACTCAGTCATGAAAAAAAAAACAAACGAAGTCTACACAGAACAGAGATGAGACTTGATGGAAAAGGGCAGATTCCTAAAGACACTGTGTGAACACTTACCTGAAGCACTACCCCCTGAAACTTTCCAGTACATGCACCAATAAACCCCATCCCCCATTTCCTCAGGGAGGGGTGGGGTCAAAGTCCACTTAAATTGTGTTGCTGTCACGTGCAACTCACAGTCCTGACTAGAGAGCACTGTCCTAGATTGAGGTTCTCGGTGGGCAGAACCCAGATCCTTCTCACCTTTGTGCCCACGCGGTACTTTATATGTAGCAGGTGCTCAAGATGAAGTGACCGAAGGAAGGTCCAAGAAGAGAATCCTCAACTCTCTCCTGCCCTTTGGCCCCAATATCCAACTGATGACCAAGCCCTTAACATTTCAAGCCTCCCCTCCCCTCCCCTTCCCTTATCTCCTTGTTTTAGGCTTTATCTCTCGAGTGGATGACCACCTTGGCCTCCTAACGGGCCTCCCTGCCTCCAGTCTCACTCTCATCCGTCCTGCTCAAGGATCCCAGGGTGATCCTTCTAAACCCACCACTTAAAACCCTCCACCGGGGTCCCCACTGCTCCAGGGTGAGGTCCAAACTCCTGACACTCCATACCATGCCCTCCAAGATCCATCCCTGCCACCTCCCCAGCCTTGTCTCTCATCACGTTACACATCAAATGTTTGTGTCCCCTTGAAAGTCATAAAGTCATATGTTGAAAACCTAATGCCCAAGGTGATGGTTTTAGGAGGCGGGGCCTTGGGGAGGTGATTATGTCCTGAGGGTGGAGCCCTCATGATAGGGATTAGTGTCCTTATAAAAGAGACCCCAGAGAGCCCCTTCCATCATGTGAGTACACAGCAAGAAGTTGGCAGCCTGCAACCTGGAAGAGGGCTCTCACCAGAACCTGACCATGCTGGTGCCTTGATCTCAGACTCCCAGCCTCCAGGACTGTGAGAAATAAGTGTCTGTTGGGTATAAGCCACCCAATCTGTGGTGCTTTGTTCTAGCAGCCTGAGCTGACTATGACACCATACCTGCTGCATCCACACCCAGCCTCCTGCTCCCACTGTGCTCGGGTTGCGCCTCTTGCCTGGAATGCACCCTCCACCCCACCCCCCAGAGGCCACCCAAAATTACAGCTCACCTTCTGCCACTGAGTGCCCCCTCCTCTATGGAGCCCCCCCGATACACCCTGGTATAACCAACCATTCTCTCCTTGGGCCCTGATCTACACTTTACGTATTCCTGCCCCACCACTTTGTTATACCTATTTGTTCACGTGTTTGCTCGGCCAGACTGTAGGCTCCTTAAAAGCATCAACCTTAACGCATTCACCTTTCTATAACCTGGCACACAGTAGGCACTCAGCAAGCACTGGCTGGCTGAAGAAACGACAAGCCTGGTGGTGCCTGACAAAGTCCAAAGTACTCTACAAACACAAGGTAAAGAAATGCTGCTGTTCTTGGCTAGATTCCCAACTCATATGGTTTCAGTGACCTTGCCCTCTGCCAGACTGGGGTGTGAATGGGTCCGAAGGTCGGGATGCCTCGGCCTGGGGAAAGGTGGACATAGACCGTGAAGGCCCTTGCTCAACACAAAGGCTCAGTTACCCGGGCCACCAAGTGTCAACGTGCCTCCTGCCAAATGACTCACGACCAGGAAAGGACTAAGGGGGAGGAGGAACAGAGGGCGCACTGGAGAAGACGTGGCAAGAAGGCAGGGGAAGGCTGGTCCCCTCTGCTCACTGCCGGCGCTGGCCCAGCCACTCCCCTCCAGACCCACGGCCCCCGTGTACCCTACAGGACAGTGGGACATAGAAACTGTTCAGGGCCTGGCCTGGAAGCCAAGTGGAAATGGCAGGAGGGCAGAGCCAACGCCAGAAGACACAGAGAGGGTCTGTTTTAACACATCCTTGTGCTTCCCCCCCGCCCCCCCCCGCCCCCCCCGCCCGAGATGTGCTGCTGTCTGGGTTCCCTACTGCCCCACCTCTGGGCCCAGAACTGGGATGGACCAGGTTCAGGCTGCCAGTCCCGAGCCTCCGGTGGGCTGGCCACGGCAAAGCGGTGAATTCAGCAGTCTGTGGGGCCACCACGTTCCCCGTGCTCCATTTGTTCCTTCTGCTCCCAGCAGGGGCCTCTCCACCAGGCTTCTCTGAGAATTCTAAACCCCAACCTCCTTGAAAGCTCACAGCGCACCGCCTTTTCTCTGAAGGCTTCTTAAGTCTCCCGCCTTCAGAGCCAGCAGCACGTTTTAGCTGCGCCTCCTCTGCGTATGCCTTTCCCCTACATGGTGACCATCCTCTCTGCCCATTTCTGGTTGATCTTAGCACCCAGCGAGAGCAAGGCCTGGGGCTTAGTGAGTGGATGGACACACAGACGAACACACACATTCACTCATGCCGAGTGTAGAGGCCGGTGGCGTTTCTCCCTCTCCATCTAAAAAATGGTTCTTGTGGAATTCAGAAACCGTGGCATATTTATACAATGGAATACTACTCAGAAATAAAGAAAAGGACACACTCTTGATACATACAACACGGGTGAATCTCTCAGAACTTATACTGTGCAGAAGAAGCTACATATCAAAAAGTACAGGCCATATGATTTCAGTTATATGACATTCAAAACAAGGGCAAAATTACAATCTATATTAACAGAAACCAACCAGTCATTGCCTGGGGTGGGTTTGGGGAGGGGATCAATTGGCAAAGGACCTGAGGGAATTTTCTGGGGAGATGGAAATGTTCTTTGTCTTTATTGCGGTGTTGGTTACATGGGTATCTATACTTGACAAACTCATCAAATTACACATTTAAGATCTATGTACTGTGTAAAAATATATCTAAAAATAATAAATATATTCCTTTTTGAAAGGAAGCAATTATGATTCCAGAGGACTAATGAAGATCAAAGTAAACGGGCTACAGTCACTGAGGTAGCGGTCTGTGAAAAAATTTCTAACATATAGCAGACCAAAAAGCTTCCTGGAGCTGGCAACAGCTCTTCCTAGTGAGGGTCACAGTCCAGTCACCCCAGTTCTGCCCATAAAAAGAGGCTTCTTTGTCCGCCTGCCAATGCAGGGGACATGGGTTCGAGCTCTGGTCCGGGAAGATCCCACATGTCACGGAGCAACTAAGCCCGGGCGCCGTAACTACTGAGCCTGCGCTCTAGAGCCCACGAGCCACAATTACTGAAGCCCACGTGCCACAACTACTGAAGCCTGTGCGCCTAGAGCCTGTGCTCTGCAACAAGAGAAGCCACTGCAATGAGAAGCCCGTGCACCGCAACAGAGAGTAGCAGCCAAAAGTAAATAAATTTATAAAAAAAAAAAAAAAAAAGAGGCTTCTTTGCCTTACATTTGCTCTTTGAGTCACATGACGGGCCAATTTCCTGTCACAAACATCTGATGGGAAAGCTACCGGGGATTCCAACCCTCGGGTTCCTTCATCCTCTGCCCTGTGTGTTTCTGCACAAGTGGCCAGACCACAACACTAGCTCCAAGATGGAGACGGGCTGCTTCTGAGCCCGCCCCCAAAGGATCCCAGTGGATCCCAGCCCTGTTGAGCGGGCAGAAAGCCAGAGGCTGTCAGGAAGCACGGGCACTGCCTCCTGATTCCCACTGGCAGAGGGGCCTTTATGTGAAAACACCCAGTCGTGCGAGCCAGCGGAGGTCCCCTTTCAAGAGGAGCGCTTGCTTTTTCATTAACTTTGAACTTTCGGTTTGGAGGCAAACTGACCCTGGCACAGCTCAACACCCAGGCTGGTCCGGGCCTCGTCGGTCTCGGTGACTCATCACATCCCAAACAGCAGCCCTTCCAAGAAGCCCCGCCCTTGGAGCCCTGGGCACTGGATGCGGAGATGGAGAGCACGATGCCTCCCCTGTAATGGAACTTTCCAGATGGGTGGACCCCCGCCCTCCTGCCTACCCAGCTGGTCCAAAAGCACAGGGCACCCGAGAGGCGTAGGCCCTGTGGGGGTGGAGGATGGGGGGCGGGTAGGAAGAAATGCAACTCATTGCTTCAGCCTTCAGAGAGGAAGCCTCAAGGCCGGGTTGGGAAGAGAACCCTCATAAATCACACTCAAAGGTGGGCAACTGTGGGAACATAAAATGGTACAGCTGCTCTGGAGAACAGTCTGGCCATTCCTCAGAAGATTAAAGCCAGAATTACCATATGATCCAACAACTCTACTTCTGGGTATATATGCAAAAGAATTGAAAAGAGGGTCTAGAAGAGAGACGCGTACTATACCCATGATCATAGCAGCATTGTTCACAGCAGCGAAAAGGGAGAAGCAACCCAAGTGTCCACTGATGGATGAATAGATACACAAAATGCAGGACAGGACTCCCCTCGTGGCACAGTGGTTAAGAATCCGCCTGCCAATGCAGGGGACACGGGTTCAATTCCCTGGTCCGGGAAGATCCCACGTGCCGCGGAGCAACTAAGCCCGTGCGCCACGACTACTGAGCCTGCGCTCTAGAGCCCGCGAGCCGCAACTACTGAGCCCGCGTGCCTAAAGCCTGTTCTCCACAACAGGAGCAGCCACAATGAGAAGCCTGCTCACCACAACTGAGAGTAGCCCCCGCTCACCGCAACCAGAGAAAGCCCACACGCAGCAATGAAGACCCAATGCAAGGCAAAAAGTAGAAACTATTATTTTTTTTAAAAAAATCGTAGTATATACACACAATGGAATATTATTCAGCCTTGAAAAAGAAGGAAATCCTGCCATATGCAACAACATGGATGAACCTTAAGGACATTATGCTAAGTGAAATAAACCAGTCACAAAAGACAATGTATGATTCCACTTCTGTGAGGTACCTGGAGTAGTCAAACTCATAGAGACAGAAGGTAGCATGCTGACTGCCAGGGGCTGGGGGAGGAGAATGGAAAACTGTTTACTGGGTGCAGTTTCAATTTTGCAAGATAAAGTGTTCTGGAGATTGGCTGCACAACAACATGAACGTACTTAACACTACGGAACTTACGCTTAAAAAGTTTTAGGATAATAACTTTTGTTATGTGTATTTCACTGCAGCTAAAAAAATTCTCAATGGTTAAGATGCTAAATTTTTTTTTTTTTTTTTCTTTTTTGCGGTACGCGGGCCTCTCACTGTTGTGGCCTCTCCCGTTGCGGAGCACAGGCTCCGGACGCGCAGGCTCAGCGGCCACGGCTCACGGGCCCAGCCGCTCCGCGGCATGTGGGATCTTCCCGGACCGGGGCACGAACCCTCGTCCCCTGCATCGGCAGGCGGACTCTCAACCACTGCGCCACCAGGGAAGCCCAGGATGCTAAATTTTATGTTACATTTTACCAATTGAAAAAAAAAAAAGCAGACAATTTGACTCCTTGTATCAAAGTTTCTGAAAAGTGTACACATTTCAATCCAGTAACTCTACTTCTAGAAATTTATCCTTAAAAATATAATGTATGCAAAAAATGCAAAAGTTGAGCTTCAAGGATATCCAGTGCACTATTGTTTATAGTGGCCAAAAAAAAAAAAGAGATTTAACCTACAGGTTCAAGAACAGGAGACAAGTTTGCTAAACTACAATAGATTCTTACAATGAAATGCTATAAAGCTACTTTACGCAGTGATGTAGATGTATACTAGAAACTATTTCGTAAAATATTAGCTTTAAAAAACAAGCGTATAAAATATATGACTGTATGAACTTATTTTCATTTAAAACATAAAAACCTATAGGAAAAAAGACTGGAAGGATATACCTCAAAATGTTTAGAGAGATCTTAGTCTCAGTTTCCCCAAAGACAAAATAAGATCACTAACAATGCCCACCTCATAGGGTAGCTGTGAAAATTAAATTAGATGGGTCTTATAAAGAACAGAAAGTGCGCTCTCAGAAAACGTTTCAAGTGATGCTCAAAATGACCTCTCACGTAGGGGTTTAGCCTTTCCCTAGAATGACAAATGAGAAATCTAATTCAGGGAGAAGATACTCCTTCCAACACCCCTCAGCTCAAAGTGCCAACTAGATCCAGGTCTTCTGGCTTCAACACCGTCCGTTCTCTCGGCTCAGACTCCATGCATCTTTCCTTACCCTCGGTAACCCACATCTCAGGCTTCTGGCCAGCGCACGGGGGCCTGCCTTTCCCATGTGTATCCAATGGCTGAATTAGAGCTGTCTAACCTGAAAGGGATAGGCCCTAGTGTCGGTGCTGGTTTCTCAAATACACCCCTCAAAACCCTATCCATACTCCACACCTCTACCGACTACTCTCTGGGGTGACCTCCAACGATGGAGGAAAGGCCTGCCAGGAGAAGATGTGGGGAGACCACTCCAACTCCCCGTGGTCTCCCTCCATGAGTCCACTTACCCTCCTGCCCTGTTTCGTATCTCGCAGTCCAGGCAGAACCTCAATGAAGGCTTGGTAAGCACACAATGAACACACCCAGCCTCCTTCCAAGACGCCCTCATCTGCTCACTCCTCTCCACCTGGAGGCCAGCCTCTCACTCCGTGGACCACAGTCTGGGGCCAGGGCAGCAGCACCAAAAGTGCTGACCTGCTTCCCCACAAGGCAGACGGCCCACGCCCCTTTGAGAAGGAAGCCAAAGTAAACAGTTAATTCCTGCCATACCAGGACTAAAAAAAACCCCAAACCAATATCCCACCACGTCCTGCCCCAGGAGCAGCCTGGTGTTCTTTTATTTTTGGAAGTTTTACTAAAGCCATAAAATTCCAGGTGAGAGCAGAGGAGCTGGGGGTTTCAGAGGCTGAAAGAACAGAAAAAAAGAAAAAAAAAAAACCTTGAGGGGTGAGGAGAAGAGAATTTGCAGATCATAATTCTCACAGCTGCCTAATGTTTTTTACATTTTTACTTTTCACAGCACCTTCACAATTGAGCATCTCACTGCAGTATTTTGGGTGAACCGGGGGCATTTTCCTTCATAGCCAGGCAGGTCCTTCTATCGGTAAGCTAGCAGGCAAGACTGCCCAGAGTGGCCTCGCTGGTGCTGGGCCGTGAACAAGCGGCAAAGGGGTTTGCTAGGCTGAAACACAGGGCAGCACTGGTTTTCAAGGGGCCCACAGGCACAACAAGCCCCAAATTAGGCAGCAACGACTCGGTCTTTAGAGCTCAGGGCAGGACTCATGGCTGGAGAGATGGGGGGTCATTCCCCACATCATTACCACATTGAGCAAGCACCAGAGAAAGGAAAGCAACACAGGCCGGAGGAGAGAAGGAAGCCGTTCGCCACAGAGGCGGACAATGACACTGGTGCTTTTGGGGGCTGAACTGGGTAAGGCTTGAGATGTCGAAAGAACAGTCCCTGAAGCATCCTGCACGTCCGTCAAAGCTGGGGCTACCCCTTAGGACTCAAACCAACAGAAAAGAGGACAGTTTGTCACCTGGATCTACAACGGCTTTGCCTAGTCTAGGGCCCAGAGCGCTCTGCTCCAGATGGACCCAGACAGCATGCTGACCAACAGGTGAGCTGATTTTACGGGAAACAGGCTCGGCCACACTTCATGGTATGGCTACCTAAGGCCAAAGTTCTGGAACACCAGCAAAAGGGAGACCCTGAGCCTTCCTGCTGGGCTCTCAATGCCCCCTCATTTCCCAATCCTCCCATGCACAACCTCTCTTAGCTCCAAAAAGGTATGACAACACCCCGCTCCAGACAAGCCACCTCCATTTCCCAGGGGCCTCCCTCTGGATTTTCACCTGGAAGGTACCTCTTCCACTCACCAGCAGCTGATTCCTCCTAAAGTCCCGCCTCACCTCCTAGCCCACATGGGAAGGTCCCACAGCTACCTGCGTCTCACTCACTTCCCTCTCTGGAGCAGAGTGTGTCAGTCAAACAAGTACTCCCTGGGCATCAGGGACGAGCCCCAAAGCCAGAATCAGAGAGAGCCAAGTTCAAATCCTCACCTGGGCACTACTGGTGTAACCTGAGGAGAGTCAATTCTGCCTGAGCCCTGGGGTTCTGTCCTCCATACCTTTCACCTACTTTGGTAACAGCACCCTGATTTTCCTTCGAGGAACCATTCCTCCAACTCAGTCCACAAGATTCAAGTGGGGAAATCCCACCCCGGGCACCAAACCAGCCACCTAAATGCCGGTCACTGAAATTGGTTCCAGGGTGGGCATGAGACCAAACCAGGTCAACGAGAACCTTCCCCAAGGCTTTCTCTCCTCCTGAGGTTGTGAGTTTAGGCTGCAGGACCACGTAAACCTGGAGCTGTCGAGAAAGACCACAACATGTGGAGTCCCTGGATCCAGCTATGTTTGATGCTATCTGCCCCCAACGACTTACTAGTTACATAGGTCTGTACATTTTCAGTCCCTCCCCCTTTGGGTCGTTGCTTTTCCAGCTAGTTGGGGTTGCATTTTTGTCATTACAACCGTAAGTCTGATTATACAGAAACCGATGCCTAGAAGCATGATGTCAGAGGAACAGTTCCTGAAATGCAGGACTGGCTGAGCTGGGGTCAGGCATGGGAGTGAGGACTGTGTCACTTCTCAGCTAAGAAGCTGGAATTCCAGATACAAGGCGGCAGCAGTGCCAGTGGAAATGCAGCCTATTTTGTCTCGAGGCGAGACCCTGGGCCACGAAGGCTGGAGCTTTAGGATATCTGGTAGAACATTGCAGGGTAATTAGCCTGTGTTGGGGCCCACAGTAAGGCCTAGAGAAAGGGGCAAGCTGCACTCGAGGCAGCTGTTCGGAATGACACAGCTTTGCAAACAGGCCCTTTTTCCCTGGGGACAAAAATAGAGACAGCTGAGAATCAAATCAGACAATCGGAGTTGGCAGTTCTCTGCTCCTGCTGAAGGCAGTGCCGGAAGGGGCAGGAAAACTGGACCCCATCAGGAGCTAAGGCTACGGCCCGGGAAAGGCCTGATTCCTCCAGGACCCCCCAAAGAACCCTGATGTGGGTCTAACCTTGCTAGAGTCCCCCATGTCCCCAAGGCCCACTTAGGGCCCCCTCTGGGCTACCCTCAGGGGCAGAATGACAGTGCCCAAAGGCATCATCCATCCTGGCCAGCCCCCAGGCTCTGCAGTAAGTGTCAGGACCCTACCTCTCCTTTCTCAGGGCTTCTGGACGTCCCATACCCTCCTCTGTCTGTGCGAATGCATCTCGGAGGTAACCCCTCTGGAGGGGTCCTCTGTCATAGGCAGGACTCAGGCTTGGGAGACAACCACTGGCCACCAGACCAAGCTCTGCTATTCACAGGCTGCACGATCGTGGGCAAGCCTCAGTTTCTCCATCCATACAGTGGGCATATAACAACTCCCTCCCATTCTACAGAGATCAACTGAAAGTTAACCCACCAGCCAACAAATATCAGTATTTATTAAACAAGAGTTCCAGGGCAGTGTTTCTCAAACTGTAAGGTGCATTACATGTCACCTGGGAAAGCTGTTAAAATGTAAATTCTGATTCAATACGTCTGGTGAGGGGCCTGAGAATCTACATTTCTAGACTCCTGGGTGGTGCACATGTGATAATCCCGCACCCTTACCACGCCCATGCCCCCGACAATCATACGCTCAGGTTCCAGAGGGGAAGGGTCCACGCCTCAAGTTTCTGGGTACAACATCAAAGTCAGGTACACCAGAGGAGCTTGGAAGACTGGGGGAGAAGGGACCAAATGGGGGATTGTGCTAGGCAGGGGAAGGGCCCTCAGCCCTGCCAGGGCCGGCAGGTGGCTTGGGAGCAGCCGGCCACAGTACAGGCCAGACCCATTAACCTGGCAGCCAGGAGGAGCTAGACGCAGGACCTAGGGAGAGGGAGCTCTTCCTCCAAAGCCAGAGGCCCCAACAGGGCCCAGCCCACCTCCCGGAGGCCAAAATGAGGCCCTAAAAATCCAGGCCTCCGCTCCTGGCAGGACCAGGTCAGTCTGAGCCCAGCTGTGAAGTTGGGCGACAGTTCGCTCAGACAGGGAAGTGAACCTATTTTATTTTTCTATCTCAGTGAAAAATCTGTGGTGTTCATACTGTTTCTAAACAAACTTGACATTAACAATAACCTTTTTCCCCTTGGAGAAGTTGGAGGGTCATATATCACCCACCTCCCCACCAAGCAATATATACATATGTGCACGTAATGTTTCTGCACTTCAAGCAAGGGAAACCCACGACTGCTTCAACTGCTCCCTTCTCTCAAGCTCCTGGGACAGTGTCTGAAGCCCTCCCTGGGAATCAGAAAGCATCTTCTGGTCTAATCCACGTCCCCCTGACTTCAGAGCAAGGCCAAGTCCTTGTGAGTGACCGCCAGAGGACACCCTGCCAAGTCCCTCTGCTCTGAAGGGGAAAGCAGGTGCACTGAGTATGTCTTTTGTGGGTGAAGAGACCCAGAGCCTGCTCTTGAGACACCCATACACACGCCCCCCACTGAGCCTCCAGGCCTGGCTGCTCAGGCCCCTCCCACCATGACACACTGCCCCGCCCTCCTGCCGCCAACCAGGTGTGCCTGAGAACTCAACTCCCTGCCCCACTGGAAGATACCAAGTGGAACCACGGAGCGGAATACGATGCAAGATGATAAATGAGCTGAGACGTAATGGCCTAGTCAGGCCGAGTACTGTGGTGAAGGCACATCAGGCTCCCGCAGGAGGCCGCCTGGCATCTGACAGAGCCTGAAAAGAGGCAGCCTGGTGGCAGGGCATTCTGGTTCACACACAAACCAACTGACATTTTACTTTCACCAGCCTCAGTTTTCTCATCTGTAACCTGAGAATTGGCCTAGATCATTTCTATGTTTCCTTTCAGTCTAGAATTCTGAGCAGCACCATCAAGGGGTGTTTACAAGCTCTGGCTGCCTGGGTTCAAATCCTGGCTCTGCCAATTCCAGTGAAATCCACAAGAGTCCCTTCACCTCTCTACTCGTAACTCCTGGGCTATAACATGGGATTGAAGAGAACACCTACTCAGGGAGGGGGGTTACTGTGTGGACTGAATGAGGGCACACCTGGCATGGAGTGTTTAATAAATATATATTATTATTCTGTGAACTCTGTGGCATGCTGCTGCCACCATTCTTCTTATGGCCTGAATGTTTGTGTCCCCTCAGATTCATACGTTGTAGCTTTAACCCGAAATGTGATGGTATTTGGAGGTGGTGACTTTGGAAGGTAATTAGGGTTAGATGAGGTCATGAGGGTGGGGACTTCATGATGGGATTAGTGGCTTTATAAGAAGGCAAAGAGAGAGGGATCTCTCCATGAGCACCCATGGAGGAAAGTCACGTGAGGACATAGCAAGAAGGTGGCCATCTGCAACCCAAGGAGAGAGCCCTCAGCAGACACCAACACTGCTGGTACATGGATCTTGGATTTCCCAGCCTCTAGAACTGTGAGAAATAAATTCCTATTGTTTAAGCCACCCAGTCTATGATATTTTGTTATGGCAACCTAGCAGACTAAGACAAGCCCCATGCTCATAAATGAAGTCAGGACCAATGACCAGCCATCCCCATCCCCTACTCTCTGCATTAGGAGCCACACCAGGTCCTGCCAAACCCAGGAAAATCAACACCATGCACACCCTGGAGGCCACGTGCACAGTCTCAAGCACACACAGGGTCAGATGAACCTCAGCATGCTGAGCAGCAGGGCGCAGGCATTGCGACAGGACAGGGAGGACGGGCAGAGAGGAGGCAAGCAAGTGGGAAGCCTAGTGCAGTCAGCGGGGGGCAGGGAGCCAGTACAGCCCATGACCGAGCAGCCCACACCAGGGACACCCAGCTCCTTACCTCCCCTGCAGCACCTGTGACCACCGGGCCTGTGTTCCCCCAAGAAGCTGGAGGCGTGCTGGAAAGAGTAGAGAGCAGGAGACAGGGAGCAGCAGGTACCGAGCCAGGTCTACAGGAAAAAGTGCCGGAAAGGAGCCCTAAGAAAGGGTGTTAGGTTCGGGAGTCCATGGCATAAGTGGTTTCCAAGAGGCCAGAAAGACCCAAATGCCAAATGAAGATCACCCCCAAGACCAGCCTGTGCCGGGGGCACAGAGCAGGGGATGAGAGAGCAAAGGGAGAAGACCCCACACACTGGACTGTCCCAGATGGGCACCTGCCTCCCACAGGCTGGCACCAGGTCTGTCTGGGGGAGGGTCTCAGCAGACCCCCCGGGATTGTGTGAACAGTCTCTCAATGGGGAAAGGGACCCAGGGACCCACAGGTGGGCAAACAGCTCTCAAGAAGCCCCATCGGCCATGGTTAAAGGAGGCTGTGCCCTGCACAGACGTCATAGTCAACCTTCCAGGACCCAAAGGACACAGAGGCGTGGGACTGGGGACTCATAGTGCAAGGCCAATGTCAGAGAGTGGAGGTTCCAATCCTGGATCCGCCACAAATCTCTGGGTAACTCCAGGTAGGGTACATCCCCTCTCTGGGCCTCAGTTTGCCTGTATATAAGATGGGAGAATGTCCCCATCTCTAAGAGAAAAGAAGGTGACGAATACTTTACCAATGCCAGACACCAAATCCCCACAGGGTCACACGTGTTTCTAGACTTTTCTCTGGGGTTGGTTTGTGCTGGAATGAAGAGATGATCAAACATCCAAGATTCCTGGCAACAGTGTGGACAGAGGGGCTCCTGGGACCTCACTGCCACCAAGAGCCACCACTCAGGCTCTGCGATCCCAGGATTCAAGGATCCAGGGAAGGCGGTGCCTGAAGCACAAAGCCTGGGGGAGGGCTCTAACTGCCATGTGACACCTTCAGGGTCAGTTCAAGGGCACTCTTTCCCCAGGTGGGCATCCACAGCACACATGATGAAATTCCTACATCACTGACCCTGTGTGCCTGGCTCCCCACCACAGCATCACTCGCCCTGGGAACTGGCTCTGACCTGCCCATCACAGGACCCCAGCATTGCCTCCCTGGGCCGCTCACTGCAGGTGCCCAGCGAATACCTGAGGAGAGCCAGGCTGCTCTGTGCCATCGAGCACCTGATCTGTAGCCAACGCCAGTCACTAGTGCCACTCTAGCAACGGGTGGCACGCTTTTAAAGACTTTCTCACCCTGGTTACACAACTGATTCCTCTCGTTCATGGTAACCCTGTGAGGGTAGGTATTTCGACCCTGTCTTTCAGGTAAATCCACTGAGGCCAAGAAAGGTGAAGAGCTATATGCCCAAGGGCACACAGTCAGGTGACTATCTGTCGACAGAGCCAGGGCAGGAACCTGAGTCTTCTGACCTGACATCCGGCCCAGCGCCTGCCGTCAGCCGGCATGTGCTGATGTGGTTGGTTACCCTGGCATCCACCCGGCTGGTCAGTGCCTGGGCACTCCCGGGGGTTAAGTACCTTAAACGCTGCCCTGCAGGCCCACCCTCAACACAGCACTGCTGCCCTGCAGCTGCCACCCGCTCCCGGCACATGGGGGCCAGAGTGTAACGAGCTGTGCACAGGGGCGGCGAGACCCGGCCGGTGCTCACACCTACCTTTGATGACAAAGGCCTCCGCCAGCAGCCGCATCTGATACAGGGGCTTATTCTCCATGGACATGTCATCAATCCCGGCCCGCGCGTACATGCTGATGGCATCTCGGTACGAGCCCTCCACGTAATGCAGCTTGCCCAGGATCAGCATGGCCTCACACATGTACTGCGGCTGAAAGGCCAAGGACCACATCAGCAGGGTCCTGCCCCAGAGACGCCGGCTCCACTCCCACCGGGGACCTGAGAATGAACGCTCTCCTCGCCGAGCCATGAGGGTTTGCCCACGATCCTGCTCAGAACTCCCCTCCTCTTCCAGGAAGCCTTCCCGACCCTCAGACACATGTGGACAGCTCCCCTCTCTGCACACCTGCAGTCCGTGGCCTATGCTGTGGCTCTTAGTGACATTCTTATGAGTCCCTAATTGCTTCAAGTGTGTGTACCTTATGCCCCCAACTAGACTGCAGGCAGCTTGCAGACTGGCCCTGACTCCTCTCTCCTGAAGCTCCCAGAAGCTTTGGCCCACCAGTGGGCAGTCAGGGGCCCAGCCAAGTTTTGCGGGGCCTAAAGCTTATATAACTGGGGGGCTCCTCTATATATGCATATGTGTACAAATATATAACTAGGTGAAAGGCCTTGGAAAGAGTCCTGCAGGTGAGGCAGCTGAAGCCCGCACTCAAAGCAGCAGAACCCCTGCGGGGAGACGGCCACAGCAGCAGCATGGACAGAAGACAGGAGGAGAGTGAAGGCCCGTGAGGCCACTGCCCTCTTCTTATCAGAATCAAGTGCCTGCATTCAAACCAGTTTTCTTTCCCCTACTTGACCAAGTGCCGCTTACGCCCAAATCTCCACCCCATACAAGGACTCTTAGGGCCTCCCTCAGAGCCCAAGGACGTGTGGTCAGCCCTGCCTGAGAGTCCTGGCCTTGGACGCAGGCCTAGAGCTCCCACCTTCTGAGGCCACTCCACTTCCATGTCTGTGCTCAGCCGACCCACCACCCTCTTGGCCAGGCTCTGGGCGCCACCCCTGCCACACAGCATCAATTCTGTCCACAGAGCCCCCAGGAGATGCAGCGTCGGTCAGCACCCCGGCCTCTGTCACCAACAGGAAGGTGTTGCCCCTGACTCCCTGCAGGGAGAGCAGAGTCTGGGGAGCCTGTGAGCCCAGGGGAGGCGTCCACCACTCCTCGCCATCTACTGCCCTCTCAGAAGCCAACGAAGAGAAATGGAACACGGCAAAGCCAAATTCTCCTTCCTCACTGGTCTTTGGTTTTTGTAAATACACGTTCTTCCTTTGCTCACACAAGCCCCCATCTAGAAGAGCCTTCCCTTCCCCTCGGTCTATCCAGATCCTCCTCTATCCTTCGGAGACTTGCTCAGGCCCACCTCCTCCTAGAAGCCTCCCTGACTACCAGACAGCTCCCTTCTGCTGACCTCCTACAACGTCTCTACCAAGTGGACCCACTGGGCCCCTGCGTGCCTGACCTGTTGACTAGTGATTAACTCTCAAAGGCTGAATTTTTCAAGGGGACTTGCTAGTCTCCCCAGACAGGTTGCCTACACCCTGGGCCAGGGCCACAGATCACACCCCCCCAGAGGCATGTGGCCCACAGTCCCTCAAGCTGAGCAACAGCTCTGCCATCCCTGCTCCCCTGGTCTCAAGCCACAGGCACATTTCCTCCCTGCTCTGGCCTGGTTTTCCCCATTGCTGAGGGTGAGAAAATAACAGCCACCCCTCAACTCTCAGCACAGCAATGCCAAGAGCATTAACAGGGCAAAGTCCAGAAAACAGCTTTGAACTTTTCTTTAGAAAGGAGCTAGATAAACACAGGCCATGAGTAATTATTATTATTATCCTGTCCTACTATAAAGGGGGAAAAGGGCAGCTAAGCTCAGGACACGTTTCAGGGCAAGATGACAGGGTGTAGCTCAGAGTGGTTCCTGGTGGATCAAAGACAGTTGACAACAGAGCTTCCACCAAGCTGGCAGAAAATTAAGGACAATGTGGTGAATGTTTCTAAAGCTAAAGTTATACTATTTAAAACGTTATCCTTAATTCTTAAGCACATCTGTCTTGTGTTTCAGTGTTATTTTTTCTTTTATGGAGTGATGGTTATAGAAGATGGTATGGTTTTGCTGTTGTGTTTTGGGGCTTTTTTAATGTCCTTACTTGGCAGAATGAAAAGTTGGCTACACTCAGCAGAACCCATGCCTCTGAATTTGAACCTGGCCTGTCAATCCAACAGTCAGGGAACCACAGAGCCCAGGCCCTGTGGAAGGATGCTATGTAGGAAGTCACTGGGTCTGGGGAATAGTCCCTCTGCTGGGTGGGTCAGGCGTGTCACCTAGTCTTTTTGTTTCTCATTGTCTCTGTCAATAAATAGGGAAGAATGACCTCATGTGGATACCCAGGTAAGAGGAAGAAAAGATGAGGAAATACTTCACAGATGCAAAATGAGACCTGAAAAAGCAGGAGTGGCAGCATCACCACCAACGTTAGCTCAGGTTTCTCAGTCATTATTTCATTTCTACTCCAGCACTACGGAGACAGCACCAGGAAATGGCAAACAGCATGAGAACTTGGGAGTAGAGGCAAATAGGCCCGCATTCAAGACCTGCACTGTGGTCCTTGGCTAAGTGACTAACCTCTCCTAGGTCTCAGTTTCTTCATCTGGAAAATGGGGATAATAGTAAATACCATTGCAGAAGGTTACAGAGAGGCACCAGCGAGAGGGTGCAAAGCCTGGCACTCACTGGATAACAGAAGTTAGGACAAATGGCTCATTGTCACCAGCCTCCAAAGCACTGAGCTGTATAGGATCTCAGAGATGACTAAGAGTAGAAAGTTCCAAACTACCCTGAGGAGGCGCCCCAGGACCCACCTCTCCTCCTCATCCCATCAGAGCTACTCGGGATGCAGGGGAATCCACCTGAGATTTCATCTGCTGCCAGGAAAGAGCATCCCCCCAGCCACACCCTGGCCTTTGGGGTAAGATAGAGAATCCCACAAACTATTTTTAACATTTTACTTTGCCTGATCAACAGCAAGTTTTTGGCCTTGGCTCGCAAAACAGTGAATTTCTCAATTTCATTGGTGTCTATGTATGTCTTTGATTAACAAAGCATGGTAAAATTTTAAAATTAACCGCTAGCCATTTTTTAATTTTTAATTTTAGTTTTTTGGTCGCACCACACAGCTTGCGGGATCTCAGTTCCCTGACCAGGGATTGAACGCGGGCCACAGCAGTGAAAGCCCAGAATCCTAACTGCTAGGCCACCAGGGAACTCCCAAGCATGGTAAAATTTGTACTTAATAAATGTGATATGGTAGACAAAATAGTTTTCACAATAATACACGTGGATACCATTCAGCCAATACAAAGAATGAGGTACTGGCATGCAGAAAGCTTCAAGTGAAAGTTTTCAGTGCAAAAGTGCAACTTGACAAATATGAATCCTATGACTAATAAGAAAAGAAAGCTCCACACATGTGTATGTGTGTTTGTTAACGCACAAAGAAAGCATATGGGATTCACACCAAATGGTGACTAGCGCTCAACTCTGGGGATGGAAGTGGGCATGGGGGTAGGGGTGGAAACAAGGATGTATTTATTAGTCAAACTCTTTATTTTATTTAGTGAATTTTTTTTTTTTACAATAAGCCCGAGTCATTTTTATTTTAAAAAGAATTTTTAAATATATAATAGAGTCTACTGGAAAGAAAAAAATTAAAAGGGTCTTGGTGGGAAAAGCTTGAGACCCATCAATCAAGTCCAACCATTTTGATTGGCAGACGAGGAACTGGAGGGTCCAGGATATCAGGGGACAGGCTCAGGGCCAAGCAGCTATTTTAATCCGAGACAAAACCTCCCAGAGCTACAATAATCCCTGTCAAGGAGTCTAAACGCAGTTACCTTAAACTTCCAGTATAGTCTCCCCACACTGCTTACAGAAAACGCCCCCCCCACTTCTTGGCCTGCTGTTCCAGTCCCACTCTCTCGCCCTAATGTCCCTTTACACCAATTACACACCAGTCCCTTACACTCTTGCTAACTGACATACTTTAAGGAAATTCTTCTAAGAGGAGCTCTTTGAGTATACACTGCTTCCGTAGCTTGGAATGCCTTGTCTTATCTGTGTATGTCTATATCCTGACCTCCCTCAAGGTCCAGCCCCCAGATGGGTCCAATTCCAGCACTATCATAATCCTGACTTGCCTCCCCACCTCACCCCAGGGAGTGTCCCCCTCAGACTTGCCTCCCCATGCATGCTACTCCTGTAGCATGTGTCACGGTACACCCTGAATAATTTTTTAATAGGACTATCTTCCCAGTAGCCTTGCAACCTCCCTGAGGGCAGTGTCCATGCTGGACTCATCTTTATTGCCCTGAGAGTACATAATACAATGCCTTGCACATAGTAGGTTGCAATAAAATATGTAAGTCAGGAAATATATTACTTTGGAACATCTCTTGAAAAATCATTTCCCCTTGGGCTCTCTAATGACATACCCATACTTCTTTTATAGTTCAGGATACATGGTAATTGAGAACAGTTTCAAACTTGAAACTGCCTGAGAATCACCAAGAGAGCTTGTTAAAAATGCAGGTTCTGAATCAGATTTTGCATTCTTAACCAGCTCCCAGATGATGCCCATACTGCGTGTGGGTGGACCATGCTTTGAGCAGTAAAGGTCTAAAGAAAGCTGTGACTATACTTCCCTCTATACTGCCCCTCAGTGCCTTGCATATAGTAGTTGCTCAATAAGTGCACATGGGCTCGAACTGGCTTGCCATGTTATGGAGTGCTTCCGTTGCTAGCCAACTCAGAATGTTTGCCTGTTTCCAACTAGATCATACATTCACTGAGGTTTTATTTCCCTGAGATCCTCAAAGAAGCCAAAGGACCAGGCACAAACTAGGTCAACCAAACGCTGTGTAATAGAAATATATAACTTGGGCCACAAGTGCAAGCCACAAGTGTAATTTAGATTTTTCTAGTAAACATTTCTAGTCACATTAAAAAAGGTAAATATAGGTAAAATTCATTTTAATAATACATTTTATTTAATATATTCTAAATATTATCATTTGAATATGTAATCAATATAAAGAATTGATGCTCTTTTATATTCCGCGTTTTGTACTAAGTCTTCAAAATCCAGTGTGTGTTTCACACTCACAGCACAGCTCAGTTTGGACAAGCCATGTGGCTAGTGGCTACTGTACTGAGCAGGGCAGGCCAACCCTTAAGGGACACTTGCTGCTCAGGTGACCAAATGACCCCAGAAGGTCCTCACAGCAGAGATGAGGCAGGAGAGAGGAGAGACAGCTCCAGGCTGGGTGGGTGGGGGGGTCTACAACTTACCGGCAGCCTCCCGTGATTAAGGATACTGCTCAGATGGTTTCTGGCTTCATTCATCTTCGGCTCACTCTTCTCCGGCAGAGGGATAGAGTCTTTTATCTTGGAGTGGTTCTCCTTCAAACACTGCTCCAGGAGGGCCTCGGCCAGGAGCAATTTCCCAAAGCCATCTGGAAAACAGGGCAGGGATCACAGTGGCTACGTGAGGACAGTAGTCCCCTGAACATGGCAGATGTGGAGACTGGTACACGCCCCTGTACCCACCCAACACCCCCAACCCAGCATTTGAATGGCTCGGATCTGAGAAAATAAAGACATCGTTTCTATGCACTTAAAACAGCCTTTAAAGAAAAAACACACATTCTACCATGGTCACAGCACCAACTGCCCCCTTGGGTTTATTTTCTGTAGTTCAGTGTTTGAGGAGGTGGAGTTCCCAGGACTTGGAACAAGCCCAGAATTTCAGAATTTAAAATGAGGGACAGAGATTGGTTCAAGATGGCGGAGTGGAAGGACGTGCGCTCACTCCCTCTTGCGAGAGCACCAGAATCACAACTAACTGCTGAATAATCATTGACAGGAGGATGCTGGAACTCACCAAAAAAGATGCCCCACATCCAAGGACAGCAGAGAAGCCACAATGAGATGGTAGGAGGGGTGCAATCACAATAAAATCAAATCCCATGGCTGCTGGGGGGGTGACCCACAAACTGGAAAACACTTATACCACAGAAGTCCACCCACTGGAGTGAAGGTTCTGAGACCCACATCAGGCTTCTCAACCTGAGGGTCCAGCAACGGGAGGAGGAATTCCCAGAGAATCAGACTTTGAAGGCTGGCAGGATGTGATTGCAGGACTTCGACAGGACTGGGGGAAGGGGAGACTCCACTTTTGGAGGGCGCACACAAAGTAGTGTGTGCATCGGGACCCAGGGAAAGGAGCAGTGACCCTATAGGCGACTGAACCACACCTACCTGCTAGTGTTGGAGGGTCTTCTCAGATGCAGGGAGTGGCTGTGGCTCACCATGGGGACAAGGACACTGGCAGGAGAAGTTCTGGGAAGTACTCCTTGGCGTGAGCCCTCCCAGAGTCCACCACTAGCCCCAACAAAGAGCAGGTAGGCTGCAGTGCTGGGTCGCCTCAGGCCAAAAAACCAACAGAGAGGGAACTCAGCCACACCCATCAGCAGACAAGCGGATTAAAGTTTTACTGAGCTCTGCCCACCAGAGCAACAGCCAGCTCTACCCACCACCAGTCCCTCCCTTCAGGAAGCTTGCACAAGGCTCTTAGATAGCCTCATCCACCAGAGGGCAGACAGCAGAAGCAAGAAGAACTACAATCCTGCAGCCTGTGGAACGAAAATCACATTCACAGAAAGACAAAATGAAAAGGCAGAGGACTATGTACCAGATGAAGGAACAAGATAAAACCCTGGAAAAACAACTGAATGAAGTGGAGATAGGCAACCTTCCAGAAAAAGAATTCAAAATAATGATAGTGAAGATTATTCAGGAGCTTGGAAAAAGAATGGAGGCAAAGATTGAGAAGATGCAAGAAATGTTTAACAAAGACCTAGAAGAATTAAAGAACAAAGACCTAGAAGAATTAAAAAATGAACAGAGATGAACAATACAATAACTGAAACGAAAATACACTGGAAGGAATCAATAGCAGAGTAACTGAGGCAGAAGAACAGATAAGTGACCTGGAAGACAGAATGGCAGAATTCACTGCCATGGGACAGAATACAGAAAAAAGAATGAAAAGAAACAAAGACAGCCTAAGAGACCTCTGGGACAACATTAAACACAACAACATTCGCATTATAGGGGTCCCAGAAGGGGAAGAGAGAAAGGACCTGAGAAAATATTTGAAGAGATTATAGTAGAAAACTTCCCTAACATGGGAAAGGAAATAGCCACCCAAGTCCAGGAAGTGCAGAGAGTCCCAGGAAGGATAAACTCAAGGAGCAACACGCCGAGACACACAGTAATCAAACTGACAAAAATTAAAGACAAAGAAAAATTATTAAAAGCAACAAGGGAAAAATGACAAATAACATACAAGGGAACTCCCATAAGGTTAACAGCTGATTTCTCAGCAGAAACTCTACAAGCCAGAAGGGAGTGGCACGCTATATCTAAAGTGATGAAAGGGAAGAACCTACAACCAAGATTACTCTACCTGGCAAGGATCTTAATCAGATTTGATGGAGATATCAAAAGCTTGACAGACAAGCAAAAGCTAAGAAAATTCAGCACCACCAAAAAAGCTCTACAGCAAATGCTAAAGGGACTTCTCTAAGTGGGAAATGCAAGAGAAGAAAAGGACCTACAAAAACAAACCCAAAACAATTAAGAAAATGGTAATAGGAACATACATATCGATAATTACCTTAAATGTGAATGGATTAAATGCTCCAACCAAAAGACACAGGGTCGCTGAATGGATACAAATCAAGACCCACATATGCTGTCTACAAGAGATCCACTTCAGACCTAGGGACACATACAGACTGAAAGTGAGGGGATGGAAAAAGATATTCCAGACAAATGGAAATCAAAAGAAAGTTGGAGTAGCAATACTCATATCAGATAAACTAGACTTTAAAATAAAGAATGTTACAAGAGACAAGGAAGGACACTACATAATGATCAAGAGATCAATCCAAGAAGAAGATATAACAATTGTAAATATTTATGCACCCAACACAGGAGCACCTCAATACATAAGGCAAATGCTAACAGCTATAAAAGAGGAAATCGACAGTAACACAATAATAGTAGGGGACTTTAACACCTCACTCACACCAATGGACAGATCATCCAGACAGAAAATTAATAAGGAAACACAAGCTTTAAATGACACAACAGACCAGATAGACTTAATTGATATTTACAGGACATTCCATCCGAAAACAGCAGATTACACTTTCTTCTCAAGTGCGCATGGAACATCCTCCAGGATAGATCACATCTTGGGTCACAAATCAAGCCTCAGTAAATTTAAGGAAATTGAAATCATATCAAGCATCTTTTCCGACCACCACGCTATGAGATTAGAAATCAACTGAGGGGAAAAAAACTTAAAAGACAAACACAGGGAGGCTAAACAATATGTTACTAAATAACCAAGAGATCACTGAAGAAATCAGAGGAAATCAAAAAATACCTAGAGGGCTTCCCTGGCAGCGCAGTGGTTGAGAGTCCACCTGCCGATGCAGGGGACACGGGTTCGTGCCCCAGTCCGGGAGGATCCCACATGCCGTGGAGCGGCTGGGCCCGTGAGCCATGGTCGCTGAGCCTGCGCGTCCGGAGGCTGTGCTCCGCAGCGGGAGAGGCCACAGCAGTGAGAGGCCTGTGTACCGCAAAAAAAAAAAAAAAAAAAAAAAAAAAAAAGTACCTAGAGACAAATGACTATGAAAACACAATGATCCAAAACCTATGGGATGCAGCAAACACAGTTGTAAGTGGGAAGTTTATAGCAATACAATTCTACCTCAAGAAACAAGAAAAATCTCAAATAAACAATCTAACCTTACACCTAAAGGAATTAAAGAAGAACAAACAAAACCCAAAGTTAGTAGAAGGAAAGAAATCATAAAGATCAGAGCAGAAAGAAATGAAATAGAAACAAAGAAAACAATAGCAAAGATCAATAAAACTAAAAGCTGGTTCTTGGAGAAGATAAACAAAATTGATAAACCTTTAGCCAGACTCATCAAGAAAAAGAGGGAGAGGACTCAAATCAATAAAATTAGAAATGAAAAAGGAGAAGTTACAACAGACACCGCAGAAATACAAAGCATCCTAAGAGACTACTACAAGCAGCTCTATGCCAATAAAATGGACAACCTGGAAGAAATGGACAAATTTTTAGAAAGGTATAACCTTCCAAGACTGAAGCAGGAAGAAATAGAAAATATGAACCGACCAATCACAAGTCATGAAATTGAAACTGTGATTAAAAATCTTCCAACAAACAAAAGTCCAGGACCAGATGGATTCACAGGTGAATTCTATCAAACATTTAGAGAAGAGTTAACACCCATCCTTCTCAAACTCTTCCAAAAAATTCCAGAGGAGGGAACACTCCCAAACTCATTCTATGAGGTCACCATCACCCTGATACCAAAACCACACAAAGATACTACAAAAAAAAGAAAATTACAGACCAATATCACTCATGAATATAGAGTCAATCTGTGTGGCAAACTTCGTTATTGTCTTACTGGAAGAAATTGCCTCAGACACCCCAACCTTCAGCACCCACTGCCTTGATCAGTCAGCTGCCATCAATATCGAGGCAAGACCCTCCACCAGCAAAGAGACTATGACTCACTGAAGGGTCAGATGACGGTTAGCATTTTTAGCAATAAAGTATTTTTTGCATATAGATGCAAAAATCCTCAACAAAATACTAGCAAACAGAATCCAACAACACATTAAAAGGATCACACACCATGATCAAGTGGGATTTATCCCAAGGATGCAAGGATTCTTCAATATATGCAAATCAATCAATGTGATACACCATATTAACAAACTGAAGAAGAAAAACCATATGATCATCTCAGTAAATGCATAAAAAGCTTTTGACAAAATTCAACACCCATTTATGACAAAAACTCCCCAGTAAGTGGGCATAGAGGGAGCCTACCTCAACATAATAAAGGCCATATACAACAAACCCACAGCAAACATCATTCTCAATGGTGAAAAACTGAAAGCATTTCCTCTAAGATCAGGAACAAGACAGGATGTCCACTCTCGCCACTATTATTCAACATAGTTTTGGAAGTCTTAGCCACAGCAATCAGAGACAAAAAAGAAATAAAAGGAATACAAATTGGAAAAGAAGAAGTAAAACTGTCATTGCTTGGAGATGACATGATACTATACATAGAGAATCCTAAAGATGCCACCTGAAAACTACTAGAGCTAATCAACAAATTTGGTAATGTTGCAGGATACAAAATTAATGCACAGAAATCTCTTGCATTCCTATACCCTAACAACAAAAGATCAGAAAGAGAAATTAAGGAAACAATCCCATTCACCACTGCAACAAAAAGAATAAAATACCTACCTAGTGAGGTAAAAGACCTGTACTCAGAAAACTATAAGACACTGATGAAAGAAATCAAAGATGACACAAACAGATGCAGAGATATATCATGTTCTTGGATTGGAAGAATCAATATTGTGAAAATAACTATACTACTCAAAGCAATCTATAGATTCAATGCAATCCCTATCAAATTACCAGTGGCATTTTTTACAGAACTAGAACAAAAAAATCTTAAAATTTGTATGGAGACACAAAAGACCCCGAATAGCCAAAGCAATCTTGAGGGAAAAAAACAGAGCTGGAGGAATCAGACTCCCTGACTTCAGACTATACTACAAAGCTACAGTAATCAAGACAATATGGTACTGGCACAAAAACAGAAACACAGATCAGTGGAACATGATAGAAAGCCCAGAGATAGACCCACACACTTACGGTCAACTAATCTATGACAAAGGAAGCAAGGATATACAATGAAGAAAAGACAGTCTCTTCAGTAAGTGGTGCTGGGAAAACAGGACAGCTACATGTAAAAGAATGAAATTAGAACACTCCCTAACACCATACACAAAAATAAACGCAAAATGGATTAAAGACCTAAATGTAAGACAGGACACTGTAAAACTCTTAGAGGAAGATATAGGAAGAACACTCTTTGACATAAATCACAGCAAGGTATTTTTTGACCCACCTCCTAGAGTAATGGAAATAAAAACAAAAATAAACAAATGGGACCTAATGAAACTTAAAAGGTTTTGCACAGCAAAGGAAACTATAAACAAGACGAAAAGACAACCCTCAGAATGGGAGAAAATATTTGCAAACGAATCAATGGACAAAGGATTAATCTCCAAAATATATAAACAGCTCATGCAGCTCAATATTAAAAAAACAAACAACCCAATTCAAAAATGGGCAGAAGACCTAAACAGACATCTCTCCAAAGAAGACATACAGATGGCCAAGAGACCGATGAAAAGCTGCTCAACAACACTAATTATTAGAGAAATGCAAATCAAAACTACAATTAGGTATCACCTCATACCAGTTAGAGTGGGCATCATCAGAAAATCTACAAACAACAAATGCTGGAGAGGGTGTGGAGAAAAGGGAACCCTCTTGCACAGTTGGTGGGAATGTAAGTTGATACAGCCACTATGGAGAACAGTATGGAGGTTCCTTAAAAAACTAAAAATAGAATTACCATATGACCCAGCAATCCCACTACTGGGCATATATCCAGAGAAAACCATAATTCAAAAAGACACATGCACCCCACTGTTCATTGCAGCACTGTTTACAATAGCCAGGTCATGGACGCACCCTAAGTGCCCATCGACAGACAAGTGGATAAAGAAGATGTGGTACGTATATACAATGGAATATTACTCAGCCATAAAAAGGAACGAAATTGGGTCATTTGTTGAGACGTGGATGGATCTAGAGACTGTCATACAGAGTGAAGTAAGTCAGAGAAAAACAGATATCGTATATTAATGCATATATGTGGAATCTAGAAAAATGCTACAGATGAACCAGTTTGCAGGGAAGAAATAGAGACACAGATGTAGAGAAACAAACATATGGACGCCAAGGGGGGAAAGTGGTGGGGGGGGGTTGTGGTGGGATGAATTGGGAGATTGGGATTGACATGTATACAGTAATATGTATAAAATGGATAACTAATAAGAACCTGCTGTATAAAAAATAAATAAAATTCAAAATTAAATTAAATTAAATTTTAAAAAAGGAAAAAAAAAATATTGAGGGACAAAGTCACACCCATGCTCCAAGGTGATAAGTTCTTACACAAGGAAGGAATTCCCTGCAGAGAACTGAAGAGGAAAAATATACAAGCTGGCTTAATAACACATTGTCAGGTGCTCCTATCTTCCATGTAGCAGAATTGGTTTTCTCTGTTATTAAGGTATTTTAGCATGACCCAGGGATAACCTAGCAACCAAGGAGAGTTAAGGCCGGAAGCAGATTTACTGGTGTAGCACGGCAATCCTTGGGACTTTCTGGAGTTCCCGCACACGTTAGCTCGTCCACAGACCTCACCCCTTGGCTAGTGATTTCATACTGCTTGGTTTACTTTGCTGTCTCCCCCACAGCACTGAAAACTGCAATCCTGAAGCCACCGTATCCCTGCTACCTACAGCAGGGGCGACCTGAGTGGGGTGGGATCCAGCTGCTCAGGGTGCAGGGTTTGAGGTTGAGGGTGGTTTCAGGACCACCTTGGGTGGCTGTGCTTGGTGACTGGCTCCTGGCCTGTCCCCCTCGAACAGAGCAAGGACCATTTAATACAGGCACCCAATAAATAGCAACTGAGTAATGGGATCCTTTCCACTCCCCCATGGGGAAGCCCTGAGGCTCAGGGAGTTCTGTGCCCATCCAAAATGCCTCCAGGGGGGCTTCCCTGGTGGCACAGTGGTTAAGAATCTGCCTACCAATGCAGGGGACATGGGTTCGAGCCCTGGTGCGGGAAGATCCCACATGCCGTGGAGCAACTAAGCCCATGTGCCACAACTACTGAGCCTGTGCTCTAGAACCCACGAGCCACAACTACCAAGCCCGTGCACCACAGCTACTGAAGCCCGCGCGCCTAGAGCCCATGCTCCGCAACAAGAGAAGTCACCGCAATGGGAAGTCCACGCACCACAACGAAGAGTAGCCCCCGCTTGCCACAACTAGAGAAAGCCCATGCAGCAACAAAGACCCAATGCAGCCAAAAATAAAATAAAATACATAAATTTATTAAAAAAACAAAATGCCTCCAGGAACATGTGCTTGATCCCACGTCCTCTAGTGCTCTTCCTGCTGCCAGAATGGCATTCTCAGACCTACTCAGAATGCCACGCACTCCTTACTCTCAGGACCACTGCAGTTTGCTCACAACTCAAAACCACGGGTGTGAAATTGCATGTCCCTGAATAACTGTCTCTCTTCGTAAGGGAGATTCCCCACAGAGAGCATCCTGGAAGCCCAGACGGATGTCACAGCCCAGCAGCCCATCCTTTGCTACCTACCTCATGATTTCTAAAAGTAACATTAGGAAGAAATGGCCAAAAATGATGGTTCAAACTATCATCCATCACTAGCGGGACAGAAGTTGGCAGAACCTCTACAAAGGGCAACTTGGAGACATAGATCAAAATTATTTCTTGCACATCCCCACTGAGTCAGCAATCCCACGCCTACAGATGTCCTCGAACATGTATGTGTAAAACAACCAACATATAAGGTCATTCCTGCTGCGCCGTTTATAATGGCAGAAAACCAGAGAAAACTTTATGTCCATCAACAGAAGGCTGATTAAATAAAGCATGATATATCCATTAAAAGGGACACCATGCCACAATAAAAAGGAATGAGGAGGCTCTGTATGGGCTGTCATGACATGAACTTCAAGATAAACTGATTAGAAAGTAGAGCACACACAGTGGACCACTGTGTGTTTATGCATGAAAATACGTAAAAGGATAACACGAACATCTGCTAACTTTTCTACCTTACAGGGACGGGGGCAGAGATGGAGGGAGGCTTTTCACTCGTTACTTTTGGGTACCTTTGGAAGGTTGACCCATGTGAATATATTACCTAGTCAAAATTAAATGTAAATCGACCCAAGAATAGAAGGAATCTTCTACATTTCCAATAGCTCAGCCAGGAGGGGGAGTGGGCTGCTTAGAAGTGGGTGCCTGAGCAGCATTCCTGAGCTGTGGGCCACCTGGCAATGGGCTGTCCCCTTCTAATCTGTTTTGCATCTATAAAACCTGAGGTAGAGCTATGAACCTCCTCCTTCCCACAGAACCTCATCCCTCCCCAGGCTCCGCCTGCCGGGCTGGTCCCGCCCCTCCGCCGTCAGGTGCAGCGGTGCGCACAGCTCCCGCCCCGCGGTCTGCAGGTGCCAGTCTGCAGCCCAGCCTTCCGGCCACCGGGTCCCGCCTCCGCCACCCAGCTGCCCCGCCCAGAGCTCCCTAGGGTTCCTTTCCTTTCATGCCAAGAGAAACCAGCTTCCTTCTAGGCAAACCTCAATCTTGAAATACTCCCCAGAGCCCACACCTCTCCTCAAAATGTCCTCTGAACACATGTGTGGTCCGTGGTCTGGGGTGGGTCTGTGCGTCTTTGTGACCCAGTCCCGCGGGGTGAGTGCAGAAATTTGGAGTATATGTTCAGAAACGCTGATAACCATGTGACAGAATAATTGTTGAATCAAATACTAAAAAATTGGTGGTGGGGGGAGCGGGTATCAGTTTATGTATTTTAAGAAAGTATCGGAACACAACAGATTGGGAATCTAAAAAAAAAAAACCAGAACATAAAACTGAGCCTTCACCACAGACCGTTTGACAAGCACTGCTCTAAACTTCAAAAGTGCCTTTTACTGAAAAAGGGGGGCTGGTATTTGCTGATGGCCCACTGAGTACCAGGTACTTTATTATATAGTATCATTTGACCTGCACAGCCCTGATAGGTAGAAATGATTCCCATTTTATAGATGACAATAAAGATGCAATGTTGTTATGGTCACAACCCACATAACATAACACAGCCAAAGAACAGTCCTCTTCCCCACCTCCCACACAGAGCAGAGCTTCTGACAGTTTGGAAATGAAGAACAGTCTAAGAGCTGTAAACAGTAGGTTAAAAGCGAATCGTAATTCCAAGGACAGGAATAAGAGTAGTTCTCACTGTCACACACTTGTGAGTTTCAGACTGTTTTGTAGATTAACACTCCGGATCCTTCTCCAGAGCCTTTTTGCCCTCCCTCTTCACACCCAACTCAGTCTCTCTGTTTTTCCATTTAGCATACACTCAAGTAGATATCGGGAATTTACTTTCTTTTCTTCCTTGTCTAACTCTCTTCCCTGCTCCACATTTTCCATCCCACTGTTCTCAACTGGTCAGTCTATGGAACTGAAGGGTAGTTTGGAATGAAAAGTTCTAGGTTTTCAGTTGTTAAATAAGAATCCAGGTGGATCGAGGCTTTCGTATCCTTCTCCAAAGGTAAAACAGATTGCTCTTCATCATCCTAGCGTACGAAACCTACTCCCTATCCTGGTTTGGGTAAAGTGTTCCAGCTTCTCCCGTGCTGGGGCATTAGGAAGGCCTTCCTCCCAGACAGTGCAACAGACTCTGGGAGCCTGGCTCCTGATTCTGGCAGCCCAGCCCAGCTCTCTGCTCTCAGCAGAGGTCCAAAGGAAGTCCCCACTTAGTGGCCCGCCCAGTCTCCCCACCTTGTTTAGGAGGCCTCTGGCGGCTAGCTTCCTCTCCACTCCCACCCCTCTCCAGGCCTCTCGCAGCGTGCCAGTTCACAGGGACCCACTTCAAGGATACCGGCCTCCTCCCTGGAACCCATATTTGCAGGGCAGTGCTCCCCATTCTTCCACCTGCCAATTCAGTCAGGAAGGGTGGTTCCAGCTGGCAGGCCAGGCGCTCAGACCAGACCCTTCCCTACTGGGTCAAATGGGGCCACGATGGTCTCTGCAGAGGCTCACTTCACAGGACTGCAAAGGGCTGGGACCTTCCAACCGCGGCAGGAGGAGGAAGAGGGCAAAACTAGTGAGAGGCCACCTGCCTCAAATGTACTCCTGCTAACTTCGACTGAAAAAATGCTCAGAACAATTTCCAGTTCTTTTTTAAAAAAATCACTAATTAAAAAAAAAGATAGGGGATGACTACAGATTAGGAGAGACTCCAGATGGATGGAGAGAGTAGCAGATGTGATCTAAGCAAGTATAGTAAAAGAATATTCGAATCTAGGTGGTGGGAATACAGGTGTTTACTGCAAAATTCTTTCAACTTTTTGTATGTTTGAACTTTTCATAATAAAATGTTGGGGATAAAAGAAAGATTCAACCCATTAACCAAATGCAATGTGTGGCCTTATTTGGATCCTCATTCTAGCAAACAAACTGTAAAATTAAATAATTAGATGAGGGGGAGCTGTAGTAAAACTATGGTAGTTTTATTTTTCAAAAGAGTTCTTGTTTGATAAATACATACTGAAATATTGCAACGTGGGGGAGAAACGGCCCAGGGTGTAGCTCAGACAAAACTATTCATGAGTTTGTGATCACTGACACTGGTTGATGGGTATATGGGATTCATTTTTCTCTCTACTTTTTTGACGTTTTGGAAATTTTTCTCAATCAAGTGTTTTGTTTCTTTTTAAACCACTTGGATGGGGCTCTTTGTTTTTACGTGAACAAAACCCTTTACAGCTAGCCACCCTCTGGGGTTCCCCTGCTCCATCCTGACCAAATCTAAACCGGATGTGAGTTTGAAAGAAAATGTACAAACAGTAGTAACCACCTTCCCCCTGGGCAGGTGGTGGGGAGCAGCCTCCCCAGACAGGAAAAGGGGGCCCCTTCCGCGGGAGCATCTCCTGATCCTTTACTCCCACCAGACCAGAAAGAGGTCCCCCCCCTTCAGCTGGGTCTTCCCCTTGTGCTCCCTGGAGTGAAACCCATGTTCTGGGGGCTATCCTTCGTTTCTTTGGGAAATCCCACAGATCCAGCAGGGCCTCTGTCTGTAAAATAGCGTTCAGCTGGGGTTTGTCCTCCTCCCTCAGCACCTTCCTCACCTCTCCCAAATTATGTAATTATGTTGAAGCTTCTGGTCGTTGAGTCTAACACACCAGGTGGGACTTTTAAGAATCTCCCTCCCGGGCTGCAGGTGGCTCAGTGTCCACAACCCCTCAAAAAAACAGGCCCTGGATCCCTCCAGTGATCAAGGAACCCAGTGGAGAGAGAACCAAAATAGCAGACAATCCAAAAAATGCCCTAAGCATGGGCTTCGGGCGTCATTTGTTTTCCTTCCTTGTGTGTGTCTGTGTGTGCACGTGTGTGCAGGCATGTGTGCGTTCTGGGATAAATGTATCTGGAAATAACAATGGGAGAAAATCGCTCATAGGACCAAACCCCAAAATTGGCAGGAGAGACCCCACTGACCTTAGCCTCCCTCTTTGTGCTAGTCAGCTCCCACAGTGAAGCCAACCCAGGCTCCACACTCCTCCCTCTGTCACTAGTAGACCTGGTGTCAGGGACTCCGGTTTGGGTACAGTCTCTGCCACATACTCATTATGTGACCTTTCTGGGCCTTGATGTCTAAAATGGGGACAATAATTCCTGCCCTCCCCACAGGGCTGTTTACAAAAAAAAGTTTTTTTCAAATAGAAGAAGCACTTTATAACTATACCATACCATTTATAAACTATGCCATACCAGTGTTTCCCAATAATCCTTCACAGAGTACGGTCAAAGTAAGTTTGAGAAATGTGGTATTTATACTCTAACCTCGGCTTGAACATCATACGCAGGTGAGCATATTAAAGGCTCTGAGAAGTCCTGCAGTTAAAAAAGATCAGTTTAACAATACTGAATCTGTTAGGTCTAATGACTTAGCTTTTTTGGCTCCCCAAACCCTTTTATCCTAGAATACCAAGGAATTAATTACTCAACCTCCTTGAGACCTCTAAAGAACAGCTTAGGAAGTAAAGCCCTGGATAGACTCTAGGCGGCCCCGGTTACTGTCTTGGGCCCAGCATGCTTCTCTGTGGCGCTGCCAACCTCACCCAGATTCCCACACTTGACCAGGCCCCAGTGCCCTCTGCATGGGTCATCTTCCATTCCACCCTCACCAGCCCCACCCCACCACATCACCCCACACAGGGGACAGAGGGGAACCTGGAATGTATCTGTCCTTCCCTGGAAGGTGGGGTCTCATCAGGTTCTACCAAACGTGCATCTTTAGCTCTGGCCACTACCCCTCACTGCCACGCTCAGACCTACCTCAAAGCCTCAAACCGACTGTCCATCCCTGCCACCCAGCCCCCTCAATGTCCATCTATCCTTCCTCCTCGTTGGGCAAACATACTCTGCCCTTCCCAGCACCAGTTAGAGGCCAGTACCAGTTCTGCTGCTTCCTGAAAACTCCTCTTCCTCTAAGCACCATAATCTAACGCAATTGCCCTCTGATCGCCCCTCTGCCTTCCCATCCATTTTGTCACCTCTTCAAGCTGGGATTTTGTTATACTTCTTGGAGAGGTCATGGTGCAAGTGGTTAAAAGGATGTACTCAGAAACCTGGGTTCAAATCCTGGTTCCACCACTTATTGGCTGGATGATCAAGTTAGTTAAGTTCTCTGTGCCTCAGTTTCTTTATCTGTAAGTGGCAAACAAGAGTACCTGCTTCATGGGGTTGTTGGGAGAAACTGGGTTGATTGCAGCGCTTAGTACACTGGCACGCAGTGAGTGAGCGAGTTAGCTATTACTGTTACTATTACCGTTATCATTCTGTCTCCTCACAGAGCCTTCCACAGGCTGGGCAGTCTTTAAAACTCTTTATATCTGTATTTATTTACTCCCTGCCTCCTTCCACAAAGGCTCTAAAGTTGGCTGCGCACAAAGAGAGGGCTCAGGGCTGAGCTGAAGGCACCAGGAACAGGTTTGAGGTTGGAGACTGGGGCGGGGTGTTCTCCCACTGCCACATCAGGGTGCCTTCCAACCCCAGCACAAGAGCCCAGCCCAGCCAAACCAGCCCTACTGCTAAAGCCACAGACTGCCAGGGCTAGATGCGTCCCGAGCCAGAACTCAGAAGAAGAAACTGAGGCTTACCAGGCCTCTTTCCCACTTCTCCACCACTCCACCCGGCGCTCGTTAAGCCCCCAATCATACTGGCTGCGCACAGAACTTCGCCGTTAATTTGACTTGGGGGAAAGAGGGGGAGGGCAAGGAGAGACAGGCACAGCCTTCACCTGACGGAGTTTAGGAACCGGAATGGGGGTTGGAGGGGCGGCGCAAGAGTCCGGCCTAAGCCCCAATCTGATGCGTGCCGAAATCACCATTTCACAGCAGTCGGAGCAGCCCACATGACCCGAAAGGGCAGAGAGCAAAAACCGTTTCTCTCCTTTCCCCAAAGCATGTGAGTTTTCTCCTTGGGCAGAAGAACCTTCCTTACTACCCTGGTTGCTCCTAAGACCAGCACTGTAGGAACGGTAATACCGAAAGCAGCCACCGCCGGCCCCACGCAGTCGGGGCCCGCTTCCTGGAGGAGGCGCCTTTCGCGCGCTCCGCGCTTGTGAACCGGCCCCTTCCTTCCCTCACTCACCGGTGTCCATAGAGGTGAGCACGGCGTTCGGGCTGGCTCGCCGGCCGCCCCCGCCGCCGGGCACGACTAGCGTCTGCATCTGCCGGACCAGCTCTGGCATGCGGTCCCAGTGGCCCTCGGCGCGGCAGCGCTCCAGCTCGCTCTCCATCTTCAGGTGGGAGCCGTGCGCGCCCTTCGCAGCCATCTTCGAGCGGGCGCTGTCATGGGAGGTGCGGCCGAGAAGTGGAGACCCGGCCGGGGGCGGCGTCCCGGCTGGGGCACACACGCGGGCGGGGTCGACCCGGGCGCCAGCGGCGGCCGGGGCCCGGGTGGCAGCGGGGGCCCGGGCGGCGGCCGGCGGGCAGCAGCCGCAGCACCCAGCGCACCGCCTGGCGTCTCTGGGCTGGGGCTCCGGCTGAGCGGCCCGGACGCGTCCAGGAGCAGCCTCCGCCTCTGCTGCAGCAGCTTCGGGCGCCGCCGCCGCTGCAGCTGCTGTCACAGCCCCCGCCCCAGGCCTGGGCGCCGCCAGCTTCGGACCCGCCCCCGGCCGCGGCTCCACCCCCGCGGGGGCGTGGCGCGGCCTCGGCGAGCCGGGAGCGCGTCATTTTAACGCTGCGCGGAGCCCCGGAGCTCGGGGGCGCCTCGCTCGCCATCCCTCCCCCATCCCATCGGGGCTCTTGGCCTGGGAGACACCCGCCCCGACGACCCGGCTTTATGTGGTGGCCCCGTCACCACCGCTCTCCGGCACGTCACAAATCCCGGGAGAGGCCGGCCGGCCGGTCACTCGCAACTCCTAGAGCGAGCCTCCCCGGAGAGCCGCCGGCTGCCTCCCGGGTCCCGCCCTACTGGGCCGCACGAGCCTTGCGCGCCACCCGCGGGGCTCTCGGGAGAACCCGCCGGTTCGGAGTCCAGCGACTCTCGGGACGCCTCCACCATGAGAGACTTGAACGTTGTTTTTTCAGAGCGGTGTTCCTCTTTCCAACCTGTCTGCCCCCAACCCAACTGGCAGGCCTGTCCTCTGCGGAATCCTGTTGCTCTGGATTTTTTAAACTTTTTAAGCTGTTTCTCCAACTCGGTATTTACATATTTAATTCCGGTGTCTGAAGACTGTGATCAAAGCTGTACCGAGCTCTAGGACTTAGCTCGCTGCTGTGTGGACTAAGAAGTTCAAAGGATTACAGGGCGGCTTCGGGGGCAGAGGCGGACGACACCCTCTGCCGAACACTGGTTACGGTGACCCCGCCTCGGGGCGACCCCAGCGTACAGTCCCGTGTGGGGATGGAGGCCGTCGCTCAAGAAATCACAGCGAGACCCAAGCGACAAAACAAAACTAAGTGACATAGTGCATGGCACAGACCGAAGATTCCAGAACACGGGAGAGCTAGAGCAAGCTTTTAAGTGTCAGGAGACTCACTGCTTCGTGCTTCTAGACAACTGTAACCGTGGGAAGTTTTTGTCAAGTGGAGCTCAGGCTCCTGGGCCCTTTGCTCTGCAGCCACAAGGGGTTATCTGTTGAAGGCAGCCTTCCTATCCCCCCGCCCCCCCTTGTCGCCCCCAACTCCCCCCTCCCCCGTGGATATCCTCTTCTGTAGGTTTCAAATGCTGCTCCATTCCTTGTTCGGGGGGGCAGAATTCCTCACCTTGGCTGCCGCTCCGGGGTCTGTCCTGAGCTCTTAGAGACCAGGAGATAGATGAAGGAAAATGGGGACAGCTTTGGCAGTTTACTCAATTTACACAAACTCCTCCTCACCTACTCCTGTCAACTGCCCTAGCCGGCTTTTTGTTACCCTTTGCCTGCCCTTGCTGGTCACCAGAACCAGATTTCACTTGGAGAGAGATGTGCGTGTACTGTGGGTGAGGGTGGCCTGAGGACACCCTGCTATTTGCCCCAATCTGGCATTCCCCAGAGTCAGCCCTAGGGCAGGCAAAGAAAAGCAGAGCTGATAAGAGGAATCCTGACAAAATAAGGAAAACTCCTCTCCTCCCTCTTTTATCTCCAATCCTTTGCCAACCCCTCCCCCAGGTTGCTGGACTCCAGGGAACTAACTGAAGGGGTATTGCTGCCTGTTTCTTCCGCGGGTGCATCAATATTTGTGAGGGCATGGGAGGGAGGAACACAGCATCATGGTGAAAGCTTATGACGAACTGCCCCTCAGCACCACAAAACACATGCTGGACCCCTTCACGGCTCTTTTCCAGCAGAGACAGGACCCCAGCCCATTAGTGACCAACATCTTACAGGGGAGTAAGAGGCTGTAGGAACAAGAACAAAGAACAATCATGATCCAATCAGTAATATTTTCCAAAATCAATGACAAATAGAAAGAGTGGTGGTTGTTTTTATTTTTTAATAATCTGGGATTTCTCAGATGAGAGTTTAGGACACATCCTGATAAAGACCACTGTCATTTGCCAGCTCAGAAATGCTACTGAAATAACTTGCTGATCAGGTGAAGCTGAGTTCATTGCTTACCAGAGTGAGGGAGAGCACTGCCTTGACAATCTTTGTAGCATCTCAGAGAAAAGAAGGAAGTTCGCAGGAGGTAAATCGACTTAATGAGAAATGTGTATTTTCAGGGAGCAACAAAGATGGTACAGCACGAGGGACCATCTGGTTTAAAGGAGACTCTAAAGCCAAGCCAATAGGAGACTATTTGTTTAGCTGCTGCCCCTCAACAAAGTGGGAAGCTCTTGCCATTGGATCACAAGAGAGGCTAAGCTATTAGTCTTTATTCTCATGAAGTTAAGGGCTTAGTGAGATCTCTGATTTACTTATAGGTTGAAAGGCTTATGATGTTTAGTTAGGCCCAGAGTAGGAGGGTATTGAACACCTCATTTCAACTCACAAAAAACAAGTTCATGTTTGTTCTCAGAGAAAAGGTTTGGTTACCAGAGGCTTGGGCAGGTCAAATAATGGTATGGGAGTTTCAGAAAACTTGGGAACACACAGCCTGCAGTGGCCAGTGAGACTCAGGAATCCTCATAATTGTCTCTTAGTTGGCCGGGTACCTTTTGCACAGCTGGTTGTCTGGATTGAGATTTGCCTCCACGGAATAAATCTTGTCTTAGGTCGTGCACTTTCCTTTGACAAATTGTTCACTTCTCTTGGAAACCATATGCCCTCCCTGAGCTAAAAGAGGAAGCAGAGAGATGAATCAGCCTTAGAGCTTGCCTCACCTTTAGAACAAGAAAGATTATCCATATATTGGCTAAGAATAGGGTCACAGAGCAATTTAAAGCTCTGGAGGTCCTGGTTGAGGACTTGTGAAAAGTAGAAGGGCATCTCAGAAACTGAGGCATACCAGTCCAAGTATGTTGTTGATTTTCCTTGGAGAAGACAGGTATTAACTTTTAAAGAGACACCAAAGAAAGCACAACAGAGTTCTACAATTGTACACCATGTGGTCAGTCTCCTTAGGCCTTGAGGATAAAACAGTATTTGAGTTTGGTTCTAAAGGGAAGTGGAGAGTGACTTCTTGATGGCCCCAGGGACCTAAGTGAATCTATACTCCTGCCACTGGGCTTTTGATTGGGAGGATAGGAGTATTACAAGGACTAGGATGAGGTATGAAGACTCCTTTCTCTTTATGGCTTTTGATTTTAGTTTTATTCCTTCCTTAGTGCCTTGTTTGAAAGGCTATTGTGCAAACTTGGGTAGAGGTTTAGGTGGGTCAGTCTGAACCTTGATGGGTTTAGTTCTAGTAGAATGTCTGACATTCTGGAATTGCTTGCCCACAGGAGAGCTTCAATCTATGTTTGATTTACACACAAAAGTACTGGCAAATGAATTAGCCAGGACCTCATTATGAACAGGGAGGTCCTCAGGGACTGGAGGGAAGCGGCGTCAGGAGAGCATTTAATGTGGCAATTCCATTCACACAGTAAATCCCTTGCTATTAAGTTAATGAGTGTAGTGTCACAAAGGAGAAAAGAACATTCCTTGGTTAAAAGTACAGGGCTGGTGGTTAAGTGCCGGGGCCTAGGGAAGGTGTGGTTTTAGATATCTAGGATTATTAGATAGATGCCTGACCAAGTAGTTTGTTGACTCCAAGGAAAGGGTTGTACAGAGGGTCCCTGACTTATGATGGTTTGATTTCTTCCAACTTTGAGATGGTAGGAAAGTGATATCAGTTTGGTGGAAACCACCCTTAGAATTTCGAATTTTGGTCTTTTTCCCCAGGCTAGCAAAGTGCCCTAAGATCCTCTCTCATGATGCTGGGCAGGGCAGGGCAGCTTCCAGTCGGACACGTGATCACAAGGGGAAACAACCAATACACTTATAACCATTCTGTACCCACACAGCCATTCTGTTTTTCACTTTCAGTACAGTAGTCAATAAGTTACAAGAGATATTCAATACTTTATTATAAAATAGGCTTTGTGTTAGATGATTTTGCCCAGTCGCAGGCTAATTAATTAATGTAAGTTCCGAGCACATTTAAGGGTGGCAAGGCTAAGCTATGATGGTAGGTTAGGTTTACTAAATGCATTTTTGACTTAGGATATTTTCAACTTATGATGGGTTTATCAGGATGTAACCCCATTATAAGTTGAGGAAGATCTGTATCATAGTGCTCAGGTTTAAGATTGATATTATTGTGACCATATCAATCAAAATTGTAAGACTGTCTTTTAATTTTTAGAGAAATGTTTCCTTGTGGGTTTGCAGGTAGAATGGGAAGTTGAACACCTTCATTGATAACTTCTTTCTTTCTTTTCCCTTTAGTTTCTTAGTTCTAGAGCTCTTTTAAAATAGAGCTCTTTCAAGGTTTTGGAGGTCTGGCCATGGGCCTATTTCCCACCCTACTTTTTGCTTGCATATTAAATCCTCTCTTTCTGCTTTGAGGCCATTCACAAAAAGATAACAGGGAGAGCCAAGGTCACATCTGCTTCAAGATTTACTACTGAATGCAACGTATTAAAGAACCTATCCCTAAAGTCTCCATCAGGCTTCTCTTTTTTTGGCTTGAAGAACTGAATCAGAACACTAATTTCACAGGAAAGGCAAAGGATAGCCTCCGAAAGTCCTTGACCGACATCTGCAGTGTTTCTAAGTCCCTTCAGCTTCCTATACAATTCAAGGTCTTTTAAGTCATCATTGGAGGTCTTCCAATTCTGACTTTTTTATCGAACTTTTTGCAACGTATGCACTATTGGTATATATCTGGCCACTCTGGATTACATGTCCCTCAAACTATTCTAAATTCCTCTGCAATGTTCTATCTTATCTAGGCCTTGGAGAGTCTTAGGCAATGGCTTTCAGCTGAGAATGGAACCAGAGCTTAAAATTCACCATAAGAGCTTTTCTCTGTGCTGAAGGAGGTTTCCCTTAAAGAGGTTAAGTGAGGTTTGGGGTACCTGGCTGGCTAGGAGGGAAGGAGAGGGGGTCAGAGGGAGAGATGGGGCAGCAGTAGATGGAAGAATGTAGGATAGAGGAAGAGGAATAGTGTGTTTGAGTTGTGATTTGCGGGAGATCTAAAAGACAGTTTTAAGTTGTTATATTTTTCTTTTGCTTTGGACAAGGAATCTGTTAAGGAGGCAATTTTGGAATCCAATTTCTTTTGGATGCCTCCTCATGCTAATAAAAAAATGAAGACTGTTGGATGTTTGGAATTATGTTCCCTTTCCCTTCAAAGGCACTTCTCAAGTGAATAACTTTGTTCGTATCAAAAGTTCTTATAGTGGGGCTTCCCTGGTGGCGCAGTGGTTGAGAGTCCGCCTGCTGATGCAGGGGGCGCGGGTTTGTGCCCCGGTCCGGGAGGATCCCGCATGCCGCGGAGCGGCTGGGCCCGTGAGCCATGGCCGCTGAGCCTGCGCGTCCGGAGCCTGTGCTCCGCAACGGGAGAGACCACGACAGTGAGAGGCCGGCGTACCGCAAAAAAAAAACACAAAAGTTCTTATAGTGGCCACTGTCATTCTGAATTATCCTTGGTGAAATGATGCTATTTAGAAAGATAAGTGCACAAATTTGGGCAATAGCATCAATACAGGTAAGAAGCAGAAGTTGGGTCCAAGGAAGGCATGGACTGAGGTTTATACTAAGACTGGGAATGTCAGTGGAGAGTTGCTTGTGTATCCTGTGGGTCGGGGACCCCCAACCTCACAGCTAGACCTTACCCAATGGCAACTCTGTTGAACTTACAGTTCTCAGCAGATGAAGGGCGTGGAGAGATCTCTGCTGATCCAAACTCTCACAGACAAAACTAGTCTGAGGAAAGTTCTCATAAGGTGTTGTTCAGTGGCCTGAGACAAAACTTTTCCCTGGGCTGGCTTAGGGATGGACTTATTGGGACCCACACCTGTCCTCTTCACCATGAACTTTATTCTAATATATGCACAACAATAAATGACCAGGATGGGCATAGACAAATAGTTGCCTTGTTAATGATAAGGCGGATATGCACCCAGGAGAAAAGATTTTCAAATATGGTCAGGTAATCAAAGGATTCCTGAAAAGGGTTCCTTATTGCTAGGAGACAAAATAGATTCAGTATTTGGGCAGCTCAACAAAAAGGAGACTTAAAATAAGAAATTGGAACTTGGGCCCAGGACAGGCCTTACATCCCTCACTAGTGAAGCCTGAAAGACCCCTGAGGGGATCGAGGGCCTCAGAAGGGGACACTGTTTCTTTTTTTTTTTTTTTTTTGGGACACTGTTTCTGAATCAGGGGTCTTGTGCTGCAGTGGTGAAGAGGGTCTCCATTGGATCTCGGTGGAGCTCAATAATTGAATGGTGGCTCCCTTGAAAATACCCTCAAAACAACTTTGTGATAATGTAAAGCTGAGTTCTCATCACAGGAAGGGAGAACACTAACTACTCTGCAGAGCCCGAGTACCATCTAAACTGGGGAGGCAAAGTCGGGATATTTATGAAGTGTTGGGGTCTATTTGAAGGCAGCTCTTCCACTGGGGGGGCTTGATTAGGGATTGGACAAGAATAATGATACAATAGTTGAGGATTATTAGGGCAAGGGGAGAGTTTGTTTATTTGTTTGTTTTTGTTTGTTTGTTTTTTGTGGTACGCAGGCCTCTCACTGTTGTGGCCTCTCCCGTTGCGGAGCACAGGCTCCAGATCGCAGGCTCAGCGGCCATGGCTCACGGGCCCAGCCGCTCCGCGGCATGTGGGATCTTCCCGGACCGGGACACGAACCAGTGTCCCCTGCATCAGCAGGCGGACTCTCAACCACTGCACCACCAGGGAAGCCCAAGGGGAGGGTTTTGAGGCAAGGATTTCAGAGTCTTAGAGAGTGGTTGGATGCAAAATATTGAAAAGTCGCAAAGTTCATTTAAATGTTTTTCTTCTTGAAATTTCTGCAAAAAATGATAGTTAACAACTTTTATTATCCCGGGCAAGAGTTTCCTGCAACAGAAAAGTCATGTCAGTGTCAATAGTAAGCTGTCAGGATGTTTGGTTCTTCCTATGCACTGACTCAAAGTTGTATTATATATGATTATTGCAACATCCCCTTGCCCCCATCAAATCACTCCTATTTATACTGGTTATCACAGTGGCCACGAGTCGTTAGGTCATCCAGAGGGAGAGACAGCCTGATGAAGAGATGTTCTCCCACCTCTTCAGATGTTCTCTCCAGCCTCTTCTTTCACACTATTGTATTTGCCATTTGGGGGTCCCAACAGGAACCCTAAAAAAGTACACTAACTTTGAATATGAATTAAACCTTTAGTTCACAGTCAACAGTCCCTTCATCCACCCAGGTCATCAGGGTATGTGATGTAGAGCAGAATGACAACTGCCTTCCCAGTCTTCTGTAGTCATAGCCCAAATCCTTATATACAGAAACCAACTTTTACTTATTACCGTGATTATTGGCTCATAGCATTTCTGGCCTATGATGTAACTCATGTCTTAATTATCAGTGCTGTGGACTGGCTAGCCCAACCAGCCCTCCTAGAATGTTGACATGAATTCTGCCAGGGGCTGGCTTGTATGGTCAGTCTTTCCCTTTGACAGCTGCCAGAAAAGCTGGGGATAATCACTAGATAAGGAAAAAGGCTGTACAAAGGCAAGTTTCAAAACCATGAATTCTTTGTGCTTGTGTGTAATTAGTAATTATTTGTTATGTTTTTAATTTTATTTTATTCCTTCCAGTTTTATTGAGATATAAGTGACGTACAGCTCTATATAAGTTAAAGTATACAGCATAATGATCTGACTTACATACATCCATCATCTCACAGAGATACAAAATAAAAGAAAAAGAAAAAAAATACTTTTTTTCTCATGAGAACTCTTAGGATTTACTCTCTTAACAACTTTCATATATAGCATACAGCAGTGTTAATTATATTTATCATATTATACATTACGTCCCTAGTACTTACTAATCTTATAACTGGAAACTTGTACTCTTTGACTACCTTTATCCAATTCCCCTCCCCCCAGTTATGTTAATTTTAGAATCCTAGAACATTAAAAGTTTTCCTATTCCTGGGAGATGAGAGCTCTGGAGTGTCTCCTATCTCCACCCACCCACTTCATGACTGAGATACTAGCACCTCCCTCCATGCACGAAACTCCCTCCCATCAGCCTGTCTGTTCTGTTCCCTGGGCTCCCAGGTGACTCCTGCTTCTCTTTGGTGGCTTTTGTGGCATCTTGCAGGACTGCTGCAGTGGTACCCTCCCAAGAATGGGGGCCCATCCTTCCTCCTAGCCTTGGTCAGTACTGGTTCCCTGCCCAGTTACTGCCATCCTGGGGAGAGAAGCCAGCCTCACCCACCAGCACCCAGAGCCTTTTCAGCTCACCTTAGCTGGTCTGATTTTAAGCCCTACCACTTCAGTGATTATAGCACTTTTAGGCCTTAGACGATAGCTTTGCTCTATCTGCTTTGCAAATCTTTCTTTGCTATCTGTTTAAGAACATTTTTTATTGTGAAAAATAACACAATTAAAGGAAAGTACATAAAACATAATTATTATAAAGCACCTTTTTAAAAAGTTGAAGTATAGCTGATTTACAATATTATGTTAATTTCAGGTATACTACATAGTGATTCAATATTTTTATAATTATGCTCTATTTGAAGTTATAATAAAATATTGACTATATTCCGTGTGCTAGACTAAAGCAAACTCTTGTTTACCACCAACTAGAGTCAAGAAATAGAGTTTTACCAGCTTGCTAGAAGTCTCCCTTTATATCCCTTCCCAAACACAACCCCAGCCCTCGTAAAGGTAACTGCTAGCTTTTATGGTAATTACTGCATTGCTTTCTGATATCCTTTATTAGATTTAGGAAGTTCCTTCTATTCCTAGTTAAAAGAATTTTTAAAAAAATTATGATTGAAGTTGATTTTTACAAATACTTTTTTTTTACATTTTTTGAGATAGTCATAATTTTTCTCCTTTAAATTTATTAATATGGTGAAATACTTTGATTTGCAAATGTTAAACCATCCTTGCATTTCTAGAATAAAATCAATCTAGTTGTATTAGCTTCCTATTGCTTCTTTAACAAATTACCAAACACATAGTGGCTTAAAACTAGCACATTTGTTATCTTACAATTCTTGAGGTCAGAAGGCCAGAATGGGTCTTAGGGGCTAAATCAAGGTGTTGGCTTAGAGCTGCACTTCTGGAGGTTCAAGGGGAGAACATGTTTCCTTATCTTTAGCAGCTTCTAGAGGCCAGCTGCATTCCATGGCTGGTGACCCCTTCCTCCATCTTCAAAGCTCATCACTCCAATCTGTGCTTCCATGGTCACATCTTCTCTCAGACTCTGATCCTCCTGCCTTCCTCTTATAAGGACTCCTGTGATTACATTGGGCCCACAGGGAAACTACAAGATAGTCTGCCCAGGGCTTCCCTTCCCTGGTGGCGCAGTGGTTGGGAATCTGCCTGCTAATGCAGGGGACACGGGTTCGAGCCCTGGTCTGGGAAGATCCCACATGCCGCGGAGCAACTAAGCCCATGAGCCACAACTACTGAGCCTGCGCGTCTGGAGCCTGTGCTCTGCAACGGGATAGGCCGCGACAGTGAGAGGCCCACACACCGCGATGAAGAGTGGCCCCTGCTCGCCACAATTGGAGAAAGCCCTAGCACAGAAACGAAGACCCAACACAGCCAAAAATAAATAAATAAATTTATTTATTTATTAAAAAAAAAAAAATCTGCCCAACTCATGGCCCTTAATTTAATCACATCTACAAAGTCCCTTTTGCCATGTAAGATTGATATCCACAGGTTTTGAGGATAAGGATGTGAACATCTTTGGGGCCATTCTGTCTCTGACATTGGTTGTATTTTCTTTCTTTTTTTTTTTTTTTTTGCGGTACGCGGGACTCTCACTGTTGTGGCCTCTCCCGTTGCGGAGCACAGGCTCCGGACGCGCAGGCTCAGCGGCCATGGCTCACGGGCCTAGCCGCTCCACGGCATGTGGGATCTTCCTGGACCGGGGCACGAACCTGCGTCCCCTGCGTTGGCAGGCGGACTCTCAACCACTGCACCACCAGGGAAGCCCCCTCTTATCTTTTTCATGTTTATAGAATTTATAGTGATATCTGCTTTTCATTCCTGGCATTGATTATTTGTGTGTTTTCTTTTTCTTGATAATTTGCAAGGATTTGTAAATTTTATTGGTCTTTTCAAAGAACCAACTTTTGATTCTGTTGATCCTCTCTATGGCATGTTATTTTCCATTTCACTGATTCTTGCTGTTATCCTTATTATTTCATTTATTTTACTGTATTTGGGTTTCTTTTGTACTTCTGTAAGAGTCAGGATTGGCTAAGTTAGGCTGCAGTAACAAACAATCCCCCCCAACTCTCAGAGCTTTCAACAACATAGTTTATTTCTCACTCATGCTGCCTGTTCGATCCAGGTTAGCTAGGTTCTTTTCCACATTGTCTTCACTTTGTGGCTCACGCTGGCAGAACAGCCACTGTCTAGAACATTGACAATCATTATGGCAGAGAGAAGAGACAGGATGGTGAACCATATGTAAAAATCCTGCCTAGATGTGACATGTAACACTTCTGTACACATTCCATTGACCGGAGCAGGAAATACAGCTAAACCTGATGCCAGTGCCCAGAGCGGGTGAATCTTTGTGAATAATAATATAGTATCCCATGCCTTATTTTCTGACTTTTTGAAGTAGAATCTTAGCCCATTAATTTTTAACCTTTCTTATTTTCTAATATATGCATTTAAGGCTATAAATTTCCTGTTATCAGCTGTATCCCAAAAATATTTATACATAGAAATTTTGTTAACATTCAGTTCAAAATATTTTCTAATTTCCTTTGTGATACCTTACTTGAGCTATGTGTTATTAAGAAGTATTTCTTAATTTTCAAGTAAATGTGGAGTTAAAAAAATGTTTTTTTCTAGTGTAATTGCATTGTATCAGAGGATATGATTTGTATCTCTCAAATCTCAGATTTTTTTAGACCTCACTTTCAACAATGCGATCTTGGGAAGAGGACTTTGAGCCTCAGATGAGACCCTAGCCCTGGCCAACATTTTGATTTCAGCCTTGTGATACTTTGAGCAGAGAACCTAGTTGATCCTGGACTTCTCCCTGAACTGTAAGATAATAAGTGGGTGTTGTTTTAAGCTGCTAAGTTTGTAGTAATTTGTTATGCAGAAATAGAAAATTAATAGAGTGTTTCTGCTAGTCGATAAATCACTCAGTTTTTGTTTGTCTAAAAATGTCTTCTCAGACTTCCCTGGTGGTCCAGTGGTTAAGACTCCGCACTTCCACAGGTTCAATCCCTGGTCAGGGAACTAAGATCCTGCATTCCACACGGTGTAGCCAAAAAAAAAAAAAAGTCTTCTCATCTTTATTCTTTTTTTTTTTTTTTTAACTTTTTCATGTTTATTCTTGAAGGATGGTTTAGCTGGATATAGAATTTTGGACTAGCAATTTTCTTTTAGCACTTAGACAATATTACACTGTTCTCTGGCTTCCATTGTTGCTGTTGAGAAGTCAGCTGTCTGTTGCTCCTTTGAAAATAATATTTTTTCTCTTCTGCTTATCTTTAATATTTTTTTGGTTTATTTTTTGCAGATTTATTTTAATGTTCCAAGAATAGATTTAATTAAATTATCTTGGAATTTGTTGCTCTTCTTGATTCTGAGCTTGAAGTCTTTTATCAGTTCTGGAAAATTCTTAGTTATTATCTTCAAATACTGTCTCTGCTCATTCTTGGCTCCAAGTAGACTCCAAGTAGGTATAAGTAAGACCTTCTCACTGCATTCTGTGTCTCTTACCTTGCTTTTGTATTTTCTCTCTTGTTGTCTCTCTTTACTTCATTCTAGATAGTTTCCTCTACCATGTTTTCTGATTCATTGACTCTTTCTTCTCATGTGTCTAGACTGTTGTTGAACCCATCCCTTGAGTTTTTAACATCTCTTATTGTATTTTTTTGTTCTCAAATTTTTATTTGATTCTCTTTCCAGTCTGCTATTTTATCACTCTTCTATTCTATCACAGAGGGACATCTTCCTTGACTCCCCCCATAATCACCTTAGGCTTGTTTACATGCCCCACCCCCCGGCCACTGTGTGCTGCCATGGCAACCTGGGCTCTAACAGGCATTTACCTGTTCTCTTACATTCTCTCTCCAGCTAGACTATAAATATGTTGAGGATAGAGAATATCATTTACTCTGTGTCTCCAGCATTTATCATAGTACCTGGTAATAGCAGTCACTCAATAAATGTTGTGGAACTCAACTGAACTTTTACTAAAGAAACCTCCTTGACCATCAAACACTGCCCCACTTTGAGGAGATGGAAAAACTTCAGTTAAGTCTCCACTACTCACAACTGCTCTTTGTGTGAGGAGATTCTTCTATGGAGCTAAGAGCTGCTATTTCTGCATCCCGGCTGATGAGAGGAAAGAGTGGAAAGCAAAATAGACACAGAAATAAGAGGCTAGGGGCATCTCAGGTGAGTTTCTGGGAAATTTCTGGGAATGAAGAGAAATTATTGGACAAGATCAAACTTTTCCAGGCTGTGGAGGGGCGGGCTGGAGATGTCGGTGCTGCCACGTCCTGGCGGCGGCTAGCGGAGCGGCAGCCTTGCGGGAGACTGTAGAGCCGGAGGTGGAGGAGGTGGGGCGGCCGCTGAAGCCGGATGTGGATCTAGTGCTGTGTACCCGGGTGGGTGAGAATCCGACGGGCCTGGAGAGGAGCGCCGACTGCAGGTCTCTACAGACCTTACTGCAAAGATGAAACCTGATGAAATGCCTATGTTTGACCCAAGTCTACTCAAAGAAGTGGACTGGAGTCAGAATACAGCTACATTTTCTCTAGCCATTTCCCCAACACATCCTGGAGAAGGTTTGGTTTTGAGGCCTCTTTGTACTGCTGATTTAAATAGAGGTTTTTTTAAGGTACCAGGTCAGCTGACAGAGACTGGAGTTGTCAACCTGGAACAATTTATGAAATCTTTTGAGCACATGAAGAAATCTGGGGATTATTATGTTACAGTCGTGGAAGATGTCACTTTAGGACAGATAGTTGCTACAGCAACTCTGATAATAGAACATAAATTCATCCGTTCCTGTGCTAAGAGAGGAAGAGTAGAAGATGTTGTTGTTCGTGATGAATGCAGAGGAAAGCAGCTTGGCAAATTGTTATTATCAACCCTTACTTTCCTAAGCAAGAAACTGAACTGTTATAATATTACCCTTGAATGTCTACCATAAAACGCTGGTTTCTAGAAAAAGTTTGGATATACAGTATCTGAAGAAAACTACATGTGTCAGAGGTTTCTAAAGTAAAACCTTTTAAGGAAGACATCTGTCAAAGGAGCTGATGCAACAAGGCTACACTCTCTTCCTAGAGTTAAAATACTTTGTTGCTGCAACCCAGTGACCTCCATAAATACTGGATTGAAAAAAACACTGTAATACAAGTATAGTGACATTTAGAAGATTACTTTGGGCTGGTGAGACATGCTGAGTTTAGATTACAGATGAAATTATTAAGGGGATGATTTTTAACCAAAGGAGTATATTTTTAACTTGAATCTTTTCTTGCACTGTATTTTTCTAAAGTTCGGCTTTATTTCTTAGTAGTCAGTATAGGTAGTAAGAAGTTATATGTCTGCTATCTGTAGTGCTCATTTAAAAAAAAAAGCATACGGTGAATAAGGCTGTTTCTTATCACATTCATAAAATTAATATTTTTTTCAAAGAAATATATCTAAATACCACTTAGGGGTGTATCATTTCACATATATTATGTGAAATTGGATGTTAGACATATTATAACTAAATGTAGTTCAGTCCAACATTTGCTGATCCTAATACTATATTGGCAAACCTGGTGAGCCTTTAAAATAAGGAGAAATGAAAATTAACTTCTTATAAAATGTGACAATTTAAATGTACATCTAAAAGTTGATATAATTCTAATGTAGCTGAAGTACCACCTGTCTTATATGTGAAATATAATTATTCATTTGTGTAAAATATCTAAGAGAAATATAAGGTACTTTTTAACAGTGAATTAGTAAATCCTGGCATATTACGTATTTCTAAGCTGATTTCTCATTTTTCCAGGGGTGTCCAAGCCTCTCTTCTGAGTAACATTTTTATGAAAATGGATTACAAAATTGAGTGGAGTATTTTAAAATGTATCATACTGCATTTATTACATTCTTAAAATGTTGATGGAAGCTTTTCTATTTAATGTGATTATAATGGTACTATTATTCTGGTCACTATTCTATTTTGATTTTATTTATTTTAATTATTTTTTTAAGTTGAAATAAGAATTAGATACTTCATTACTGGTTCGAATCTTTTACATTTCATGTTACATTAAACCTGTTCATATGAATAGTCTTTTGTTAGAAAAAACAAACAAACAAACTTTTCCAGGCTGTGGAATTACCCAGACCTCCAAAGAATGAGGGACTCTTGCTGACATCTAAGTGGTACTGTTTCAGTGTATCTAGGAACTCAAGGCAGAGTGGTTTCTAAGAAAGGAATCTTGTACAACCAGTATGTTGAACACACAGGACTTGTGGGTTGTATTTGTCAAAGCCACTTTATTTTTGTCCTCCACTGACTTTTTAAAAATTTGAGGTATAGTTGACATACAATATTATATGTTTCAGGTGTACAACATAGTGATTCACAATTTTTAAAGGTTATATTCCATTTATAGTTATAAAATATTGGCTATATTCCCTGTGTTGTACTATATATCCTTGTAGCTTATTTATTTTATACATAATACTTTGTATCTCTTAATCCTCTAACCCTATCTTGTCCCTCCCTCCTTCCCTCTCCCCACTGGTAACCACTAGTTTGTCCTCTATATCTGTGAGTCTGCTTCTTCTTTGTTATATTCACTAGTTTGTTTTATTTTTTAGATTTCACATATAAGTGATATCATACAGTATTTGTCTTTCTCTGTCTGACTTATTTCACTTAGCATAATAATACCTTCCAAGTCCATCCCTTCCATGGCTCTTTTTTTTTTTTTAAAGTTTGTGTCTACATTTTAAAAAATTAATTAATTAATTAATTAATTTATTTTGGTTTCGTTGGGTCTTTGTTGCTGTGCGCGGGCCTTTCTCTAGTTGCAGCAAGCGGGGGCTACTCTTCGTTGTGGTCCACGGGCTTCTCATTGAGGTGGCTTCTCTTGTTGCAGAGCATGGGCTCCAGGTGTGTGGGCTTCAGTAGTTGCAGCACGTGGGCTCAGTAGTTGTGGCTCGTGGGCTTAGTTGCCCTGCGGCATGTGGGATCTTCCCGGACCAGGGATTGAACGTGTGTCCCCTGCATTGGCAGGCAGATTCTTAACCGCTGTGCCACCAGGGAAGTCCCCTTCCATGGCTTTCTAACCACTTCCAGTGGGGGTCAGGATGGTCTTTTCCTGGCCATGTGTAAAAGTCCTGTCAAGCTCATAAATTTTTCTGTGCATCCTTAGGTAAAAGTCCAGGGGTCACTTTAAGTCACAAATGTGGACTTAATTAATCAATGTTTAAATCCTCATTCAAAGATAATATTTCTCTCCCACTCCCACAAAGCTAGGGTCAATGGCAGGTGGGTGGTCTGCAGCCTTGGAGGAGGCTGTGTTCAGTTTCTTCTCTTTCTTACTCTCTTCCTCCTCATCTTGCTGCTGCTTCTGACCTTTAAGGTTGAAGTTGGAAAAGGAGCAGAGGGAAGGGGGATAGGAAAGTTCCTGGTAGAATGGATTTGTAAGTTCTACACCTGAGGACCCACAGATTCCTGGCAGATGTTTAAAACTGACTCCTAGGGGCTCTCATGGGAGACTCCTGGGAGATTCCCCCTTCTGGGTTCCTCAGACCCAGCTCCCTCTCCTCCTGCTCCTCTGCTTCCCACAGCCTCTGCTGCAGCAGTTGCCTCCCGGCCTCTAACGGCTGAGTCTCTTTTGAGAGACTGGCCACCCTCCTGGTCAGGCTTCACCCCAGGTGGACGTTGCCTCTGCCCCCTCCTCATCTGGTCCCCAGAATTCTTGTCTCCTTTGACCTGTACTCTGAGGGTAGAGCGGTTCATGCCCAGATCCTCTTCTGTCTGCCAAGGCTGCTTAGCTTTCCAGGGCCAGCCAGTGGCGGCAGAGGCCACATCAAGTTCCTTCAGTGGTCAGTCTCCTTGAGGCCTCTCTCACTAGACTGGAGTGGAGGGAGCAGGTAACTCCTTAGATTTTCCCAAAGAAATCCTCCCCTCAAAATCTGCCCCCCTGCAACCTTCTCTTCTTCTGACTCTCCTATATCATCTTTCTGGGTGAGGGATTCCCTAGATGAGAGGACCAAGAGACAGGTAACCAGATTTTGAAAATTTCCTTTGAAGATCTGCATCTTTGTGGTCCACTCACACCTTTGATGATCAGTAACTATCATATCTTGGCATTTCAATCAAAATTTCCCACTTAACATCCTTTGTCGTACTTATTTGTTTTTTACTGGAACAAAAACATCATTAGTTTTTCTGATTACAAAATGAATGTATGCTTCTCATAAAATTGAACTAATACATAAATGTAAAAGAATGTAGTGACCCAGGGCAATCCCACCTCCCAGAGATAACTCAAAGGTCGAATTTGCTATGTAGCTTTACACTTTTTTTCTTTGACACACTTGCACTCTTTGTTAATAACTAAAATGGGATTGTAACATACATGAACTCCAAGGAGGCTTTTTCCTTCCACCGTAAGGATATGTAAGCCCTCCCATCACCTATATACCTAAAAGTATCTTGCAGTGAAATAGGAGAAGAGAGAAAAGCTAAGAGACTGAGCAATTCCCTGGATAGACTGAGGATCTAAATGGACAGCTTACATTATTTAATTAAACTGTGATTTAGTGGAGCGGACTAAATTTAGTTTTCTCTCACTTTCCATCAAGATAGCTGCTTTAGAGGAAATAAGATCAGTTGTAGAAAACCAAAGGGCTGCATTTGTGTTTCATACTAGGGAGTATCATGTGAATTTTCAAATCCCTACTACAAATGAAATTGCTGGGTTGGACAGTATGCACCTTTTCAAGGCTTTTGGTGAGCATTTCCATTGTGAGAGTATATCTTCTCTTACATTTTCCCTATACCCTCCTAACACTGGATATTTACATTTTTGCCAGTCTAATAAGCCAAAATTAAGAATTAAGCCTTTCTTTGATTTGTAACAATGTTGAGCAAATTTTGCATTAGGTTAGGACACATGCTAGTTATTTAGGCAATACATGCTCTCTTTGCCCAAGTTTCCATGTTGATTTCCCAATAAAATCTTAGTTAAGTTTTGCCCCAGGCTCAGTTTTTAATCCAGGCTAAAACAAGTGGGCTCCAGAGCAGACTGTGAGAGGCCTGTTCCTTCCCCAGGCCCCAGGGTATAGGTGGGCCCTGACAGGAGTAAAGGCTGAAGGAGATACTTCCCCAAGGAACTTTGAGAGGCCACCATCAGGGCTGCTTCAGGCCTGATCAGTCACCCTCCTCCCTCCTAGGAGAATCTGCCCCACTCATTCATAGCCCCAAACCATGCCTAAGCAGGTCATTCCATGCCAGGGAACCTTGTGAATTTAGAGACGAGTGACCACAAGACAGAAGAGGGGGCTCCTGCTCCAAGGGAAGCCAGGCCACTCATGGACCAATTAGCTGTTATGGATGGCTTGACACACAAAAATGGCCTCAACCAGATTCTTCTTCCCAGGGATTTCAGCTAAGAAACCCAGAAAGAATTTGCTTGTAAACTGTGGAACTAAAGTTGTAAAGATAAGGAGGTAATGAACTGAGCCCTGGGCAAGCCCAAACCTGGCTGAGTCAGCAGGGAGAGGAAGATAGGCAGAGTAGAGGAGCTGTTCCCCCTGACACAGGGACCTCTCCCTTCTGCAGCTGGGCCTCCAACCTTGGAGCTGCAGCCATCCTGCCTGACTCTGAGAGCCAGGGGCTGCGCAGCCGTCTGCTGTCCAGTCCACAGGAAGACTACAGTGCCTTCAGCTCTGCTCCAGGCTCACACTTTCTTGTGTCCCCAGTATTTATTTATTTAGTTAGTTAGATGTGCTGGTGTTAAGTTGCTGCAGCTTGCAGGCTCCTTAGTTACAGCTTGCTGTCTCCTTAGTTACGGCTTGCTGGCTCCTTAGTTGCAGCAGGTGGGCTCCTTAATTGCAGCATGTGGGCTCCTTAGTTGTGGCATGCAAACTTTTAGTTGCAGCACGCATGTGGCATCTAGTTTACTGACCAGTGATCGAATCCGGGCTCCTTGCATTGGGAGCGTGGAGTCTTATTCACTGCGCCACCAGGGAAGTCCCCATCCCCAGTATGTACCTAGATGTGGTCTCCGTCCATCATAGGTTGCAGGTGTAGATAATACATACCTCTGATCGACTCTGGATTGGCCTCACCAAGCCACTCAGAACACCAGAGGAAAGGTTTTGATCACAAAGGATAAAAAGTATGTGAGCATTTTTTTTTTTAATTTTTAATTTTTGGCTGCATTGGGTCTTCGTTGCTGTGCGTGGGCTTTCTCTAGTTGCGGAGAGCAGGGGCTATACTCTTCGTTGCAGTGCACAGGCTTCTCATTGTGGTGGCTTCTCGTTGTGGAGCATGGGCTCTAGAGCGCAGGCTCAGTAGTTGTGGCACATGGGCTCAGTAGTTGTGGCTCACAGGCTCCAGAGTGCAGGCTCAGTAGTTGTGGCACACGGGCTTAGCTGCTCCATGGCATGTGGGATCTTCCTGGACCAGGGCTCGAACCTGTGTCCCCTGCATTGGCAGGCAGATTCTTAACCACTGCATCACCAGGGAAGCCCATGAGCATTTCTTGAAGCATTTTGAGCAGATATGGAGCAAGTTTATAAGGACCTTCCAAGAAAAATAAGACAAAGTACACAATAGCATTTTACAATGAACTCTCTCCTTAAACTTGGATGGGAGAAAGTTGTTTATTAAAATCCTCTTGGCAATTCTGGTAATAAACCCAAAGGATGGCATCTAAAATGGACCTGCTTTAATCTCCTCTTCCCCCACTCTGCCTCCAAATAGTAAAGGATGAGCCATCAATCAGTATAGAGAGGTTCATGTAAACACTCTGCATGGTTCTTTGGATGTAAGGCAGCCCCTAAAATCTAACATTCTTCCAGAAGGATCAGAAGGATTCAAACCTTTACCCTTTTCTGAAAAAGAATGCTCTGTCAAAAGAAGTCCCTTTCGTTTTAACACATTCCTTTCATCCATGTCAAGGGTGGTGTGAGTGTACTGTTGACCCTGAGAACACTTATCCTAATTACTTACAAAGAATAGTGAAACAACTGATGACTAAGCAGAGGGTTTGAGCTAATGCTTGGAGTAAACACTGTGGCTGGGAAAACTCCAGAACAAGTAACTACCTCCGTTCATGCAGCGGCTGTGATGCTGGAAAGTAACGTATCAATTGAAGTTTTGTAAAATTAAATATAATTAGAAAAGCAGAAATGATCATCATAGAAAATGCCCTCTATATGAAGAGACTTTTATAATGTGAATAGTCAGGCTGTAACCTATAGTTTATTGGGTTTGTTTAGCCAATGGCTTGTAAGGGTCCTAGTTTCCTGAATCAATACCCAGGGGCTCCAGCTCAACACTCACCTGCTCTGTAAAGCCTTCCCCTCCCACCTGGGTTTTAAAATTCACTTTCATTCATCTCTGAACTCAATTTTAATATTGTCTGTGTCCTACATTTCAGCTCTTTTGGCTTTCAATATTCAATTCCTACAATGTCTCTCTTTTTTTTTTTTAACGATGTACAATTTAATACATTTTAAAATGCTTCTCTTGCCTCGTCCTTCTTTTCTCTATTTCTATCATTGCGTTCTTCAGTATATTTATAATAATCAGAATTTCAGGTATAGGTCAACAGGTGTCACTATGATAAATAAAATTTTAAAAGTTTACCATTCTTTTAAAATTGATATCAAAAGGTACAAACTTCCAGTTATAAGATAAATAAGTACTGGGGATGTAATGTACAACGTGATGTACAACTGCTGTATGTTATATGTGACAAGTTGTTAAGAGTTCTCATCACAAGAAAAAACATTTTTTATTTCTTTAATTTTGTATCTATATGAGGTGATGTATGTTCTCTAAAGTTACAGTGATAATCATTTCATGGCATATGTTAAACCAAATCATTATGCTGTATACCTTAAACTTATACAGTGCTCTATGTCAATTATATCTCAATAAAACTGGAAGGAAAAAAATACTAAGTAGATAGGAAAAAATTTGATTAACTGCTTCATTCACAAGTCTATCCCTTCATTTACTGTTATTAAAACTGTGTGAGATATTGGGTGGAAAAAAGAAAATAATTATTAATGTTACTTAGAGAAGATTAAACCATAATGGTGGGAATCTGGGGGAAAGGCAGGAGAAAAGTCAGCATAGGAACTGGTTTGTGAATTGCCTTTTTCCACCAAGTAAGTCAGTTGACGTAGTCAAGTTAATTTATTCTGAGCAGACACGTGTCAACATTTTACTGAAAAACAAGTGCAGTGTACTGAACTGACCTGTACTTTAAAAAAGTACTGGAAGCTGATTGGAAGCAGCCCAGATCCCTAAAGGCCAGTTCACAGAAGGATCAGTTAGTTCAATGTCCAAGCTACTCCCAATTTGCCAAATGTGTGATTTACCAAAAACTTAACTCTTGAAAATATCCAATGAATATTAAGGTATTTTTTATGAGTATCACAGGGAATATGTGTTATTCAGGATAGTCTTCAAGATATTACTGTCACATATTCTAATTTAAAATATTTGTATTCAATATGTTCTAGAATATATTTTTCTTCGTGTATATGAATATATTCCATAAATGTATTCACTCTGTTTCTTTCAAAACACCTTAAAATGCTGGTAAAATAAATAAAGCTTTCTGTTCATTGGAAAGCTAAGCTCACAAGAAAGTAGGGAACATTCTCAGTGGTCACAAAACTAAGAGGGAGTTAAATTGCGGGGTAGGGGAGAGCGGGAGTCAGATAAGGTGAGGCGGAGGCCTCTCTGGAGTTTACTGGTCTCAGGATCCAAGGATTTTGAGTTTTAATGGACATATAGCAACAGAAGAGACCTTGGGTTAACAAGAATGAAGAGATAGAGTTGATGCTTTCACATAAAGTTAGAACTCTGCAAGGGCTGTACCTTTGATGAAAGCGTGTACCAGAAACAAAACTGCAGAAATGCACAAGGAAACACAGAATCTCCTGGTGGAGCCTCTTGATTTGGTTAAAAAAATTTCCCCTGAGAATTTAAAATTACAGTCTGCCCTTACTCAGGTCTAGAGTTCAATCTTATACTACCTATAGAAACCAGGGGCCCACAAGTTGAAAAATTAACTTAAAAATGGATACCAAGCAGATAGAAGCAAATATAAAATTTCTTTGAAAGGAATATACTCTCCACTCGGACCACACAGGATTCCCATAGACAAAGCCCCACTAAAGATGAGCTCATCATCTAAAACTACAAAATGCAGGAGGAAATAATCACCATGAGTGAGAACTGAGAAATTCTGAGGAGGGAAGTGGTATGGACCTTGCCTAACATGGTAGCTTCGAACTGGCATGAATATTCCACAGTTAAAGTCTTCAAGTTGTCAGAAGAATCTGTCAGTGGCTGAAATTATTTCCTTTGTTTACCCTAAGCAACCCGTTCCGGAGCACACTTCACAGACTAGGCTCTGCTAGATGACAGCTAATCAATTAGCCTCCCCCCATCCAATATCAAATGGAAAGAATCCAAAACCTTGCTGTGCTTAGAGTGTCTGTAGTTTTTTTCTTTTCTCTTATAAAGCCCTTTTTTGTTGTTGTTGTTGTGGTACGCGGGCCTCTCACTGTTGTGGCCTCTCCCGTTGCGGAGCACAGGCTCCGGACGCGCAGGCTCAGCGGCCATGGCTCACGGGCCCAGCCGCTCCGCGGCATGTGGGATCTTCCCGGACCGGGCCACGAACCCAAGTCCCCTGCATCGGCAGGCGGACTCTCAACCACTGCGCCACCAGGGAAGCCCTATAAAGCCCTTTTTGTTGACAACAGCCTAATGACTATTCTCCTTAAAATAAGCAAGTATATCATTTGCATGCAGATAACTAAATGTCTCTGAGGTACGCTTTCACAGAGTCAAAAAGAATAAACACAGCAGCAGGACGAGACCACAATAACTTCAGATAATATTGAACAGAATTACCAGACTATTACAAAACCAGGTTTGTTTGCCCCACTCCGCAACAAGCCAAACACTGAGACACGGAAGTTTGCAGCAGAGAAAGGGTTTATCCACGAGACAGCTAAGCGAGGAGATGGGAGAACAAGTCTCAGATCCTCCTCCCTAAAGGTGAGGGGCTTGGGATATTTACAGGATAAAGAAGCAGGGTGGTCTGAGGCATGGGGAAAGGGGGTTGAAGATAAGAAAAACGTGAAGTAATCAGTGTTCTGCGCAGGTGTATCTGAGTTACATGCTTCTTCATGAGACACGTGTTCAGAAAATGGTGGCATTAGCATGATCTGATGATGGAGTTTTTGTCCCTCTGACAACAATAGGTTATCCATCCGACACTTGCACAGGCCCAGTTGAATGGTCAGTGTGCTTGACCAGTTTGAACTGGGCAAGACTAACTCCATGTTCCTGAAAAACAACTTAAGAAACCATTATTGGGACTTCCCTGGTGGCGCAGTGGTTAAGAATCTGCTTGCCAATGCAGGAGACACAGGTTCGATTCCTGGTCTGGGAAGATGCCACATGCCACAGAGCAACTAAGCCCATGCGCCACAACTACTGAGCCTGTGCTCTAGAGCCTATAAGCCACAACTACTGAGTCCGCGTGCTGCAACTACTGAAGCCCAAGCACCTAGAGCCCATGCTCCGCAACAAGAGAAGCCACTGCAATCAGAAGCCTGCACCCTGCAACCAAGAGTAGCCCCCGCTCGCCGCAACTAGAGAAAGCCCACATGCAGCAATGAAGACCCAAGGCAACCAAAAATGAAAAAAAATTTTTTTAAATTAAAAAATTTTAATAATAAAAAAAATAAAATAAGAAACCATTACTATAGCGACCCATATGTCAGAGGTTTTACCTGGAGGGGGTGGTTAAAGGAATCTTATGATATATTGCCCAGGCTACAGTGAAGCTTGGAGGGTATGCAATTTGCAAGAACAATTAAAGCAAGCTTGATTAGTGAAGGCAGGTTACAAGTTATTATTTATTAAGCAAGTTATAGTTCAAGGATTCTAATTGATGACTGCCCTCAGTTTCAAGACTATTAAAACGTATGCTTAAAATAATTAGACTTATCCCTAAGTATTTTATGTTTTGGGATGCTGTTGAAATGGTATTTTAAAAATTTCGTTTTCTACATGTTCATTGTTAACATACAGAAATAACATTGATTATTGTATATTGACCTGTAGCCTGTGGCCTTGCTAAATTTACTTACTAGTTCTATTGTAGATTCTTTAGAAGGATTTTCTATCTGCATGATCATGTTATCTGTGAGTAAAGACCATTTTCCTTTTTCCTTTCCAATCTGTGTGGCTTTTATATATTTTTTTGCAGTGGCTTAAAGCTCTACTAAAATGGTCGATAGAAGTGTTGAAGGTGGACATCCTTGCTTTGTTCCTGATGTTAGGGGCAAAGTATTCGGTCTTCTGCTACAAGAACATTAACTGTGGGTTTTTGTTTTTTAATATGTATTTATTTATATGGCTGCGCTGGGTCTTAGTTGTAGCACTCAGGATCTTTGTTGCCGCGTGTGAGATCTTCCTCGTGGCATGCGGGATCTTTTCGGTTGTGGCATGCGGAATCTAGTTCCCTGACCAGGGATTGAACCTGGGCCCCCTGCATTGGGAACATGGAGTCTTAACCACTGGACTACCAGGGAAGTCCCAACTGTGGGTGTTTAATAGATGCCCTTTATCAGGTTGAGAGACTACTCTTCTGTTTCTAGCTTGCAGAACATTTTTATTATGAACAGGTATTGACTTTTGTCAAACACCTTTTTACCCCATCTTTTTAGATGATCGTAAGATCACTTTTCTTACGATAATGTATTTATTTCTTTATTTAGATACTGAAGGAAAAGAGCTCTGAACCTGAAGTTTTATGTGCAACACAGCCAAATTTTCATTTCAATGAGAGAAAGTAATAAGAACGTTCTCAGGCACACAAGGCCTCAGAAGTTTAACACACAAAAATCCACAATGAAAATACCTTTAAAAGAAGTGTTTATGTAAGAGAAACAAATCCAGGAGAACCTTCAAGAGATATGAGATGTCAGGGTGATCAAATATTTTGATAAATTTATTGCTGTTTAAAAAAAAAATTAAAAAGCTAAGACTAAAGAAGAGAATGTTTATCCAAAATAACTAATGTCAAAAATTCCAGGGGCTTCCCTGGTGGCACAGTGGTTAATAATCCACCTGCCAATGCAGGGGACACGGGTTCGAGTCCTGGCCCGGGCAGATCCCACATGCTGCGGCGCAGCTAGGCCCGTCTGCCACAACTACTGAAGCCCGCGCGCTGTGCTCCGCAATAAGAAAAGCCACTGCAATGAGAAGCCCGTGCACCGCAACGAGGACCCAACGCAGACAAAAATAGAAAAATAAATAAAATAAATTTATTTTAAAAAAATTCCAAACAAGAACAACATGATGGGGGAGGAGGGGGAGACAAAAGGGGTATTAAAAATGCTAATGCATTTGACTTGTTAGAAGGGAGGTATATATACTTAGAAGTTTAAGAAACCAACAGTTGTGGGAATTTTCATCAGGAGTTATGTGTTCTTTGATAATAGTCAGGGATGGAAGAAGTGGGGTCATTAAATCCAGATAGGTATCATTCCCAGCACCCCAGTTTATAGTACAGCTGAAAAAGAACATCCCAAGAGAAGCCAGAATTCCAAACTTTTAGCACCATGTTTTGCCCTTATCAGAAATATGAATAAGAGACGGAGAAATACAAAACCCTACCCCACTGCCTTGATTAAGCAGATTTTACTGACATCAGTATTTTGAATTGCCCCCTTTGTGGTTATCCTGAGGTTCTTATACCCTGGGACAATGCATCTTAGTAAGATTCAGGGTGGCATTTCATTGTTTGAAGGGGGGAGGGAACATGACTGTGAAAGGGACAAATGACGTGATGTTCTAAGGCAGGTCCTTATCAGGCAGGTCAGTTTTAGTGCAGTGCATAGAAAAAACGGACAGGCTGGAAAGTAATCTCTAAAACTACCCGTGCCTGAGCACCCTTGGAATATCTGTATGTACCCTCTAGTACTCATGCTCTGTATGAACAGTGATGGGTCATTATGAATGAATGGAGAATTTTTAAAAAATTAATTTAAAAAATCACCAACCCAAAATTTAAAAATCTTGCCTCAAACGAGTCAGAGTCTCTAAAAATGTCCTAAAAGATCTCTTTTGTCTTAGAGCTCCTGAACACAAGCAGCTAAAATCCAGATGCAGTGTCTGATACTGTGGTAATCTATATTATAACGTAAGATGAATTTACAAACTGTCAACTTAAAAAATGCACAATGGGCTTCCTTGGTGGCGCAGTGGTTGAGAGTCCGCCTGCCGATGCAGGGGACACGGGTTCATGCCCCGGTCCGGGAAGATCCCACATGGTGCGGAACGGCTGGGCCCGTGAGCCATGGCCGCTGAGCCTGCACGTCCAGAGCCTTGCAGAGCTGGTATATATATATATATATTAATTTTTCAGCCGGGAAATACCTATAGTCAAGCATACATCTTCGTAAAAGATTACTGCTAATGACAAAGAATAGATATCTATGTCTGGGAAGATACAAGAATTTGGGATCATTGAAATTCTTCCTCAAATGTGCGTCTTAATTATCTAGGGTCCCGCGTATCCAAAGCACAGAATGTCTCATCATTTTTTTCCCATCGGGAATTCTGCTCAGGGCGCACCACTGGTGGACAACTATAGTGGGTTACGACTTAACCCTTTGTATAAGGGGATGAGTGACACCCTTTGTTCTTTTTGTTTACAAAACGAATCCTGTCTCTTACGAGAAAGTTATGGCATTGATGAAGAACATATGGGACCTTGGGAATTAGGATGGGGGAATCTAGGTGGATTTCAACCTGAGTACCTGGCATTCCTAAAACTCACTGGGTCTCCCTTCCCAGTAGAGGCAGCTTCTTCCTTCCATCCTCTGACCCCTTGCTGGTACTCTCTATTAGCTGAGCCAGCAGGAAGCCAGCTGACAGGGAAGGCTAGGAAATGCAACCCACTGGGGTCAGCCTGCTTGTGATGCAGAACACAAGAGGGGAAGAGTGAGGAATGGCTCTGGAGGCAAATACGCCCAGGACAGGACACCCCTGTGCTTTCTGCATGTGCCACTAATGTCCAAAGTTCTGCCATGGCCTGTCTCTGTCAGGTGGATCTACTTTGCATTTTCCTCATCCCAGGTCTCATCTGGTGTGCTTTGCTCTCATACCTAGCCCTCTTGGAGGGCTTTGGAAGTCTTGCCTCCTTTGGCTGAACCATGCTGGGTTTCGAGGGCTTGAGGGCTTGAGGATGCTCTCAGGCCCATCTTCCTAGACATCACTCTCAGAATTGCTTCTCCATTGTTCAGGTTCCATACTGGGCCCCACAGGGCTTGCCATCTCCTGGAAAACACCCAAGGGAGGGCTTCCCTGGTGGCGCAGTGGTTGAGAGTCCGCCTGTCGATGCAGGGGACACGGGTTTGTGCCCCGGTCCAGGAAGATCCCACATGCCGCGGAGCGGCTGGGCCCGTGAGCCATGGCCGCTAAGCTTGCGCGTCTGGAGCCTGTGCTCCGCAACGGGAGAGGCCACAACAGTGAGAGGCCCGCGTACCGCAAAAAACAAACAAAAACACCCAAGGGAAAGTGGGGACTCTACCCTGGTCTCCTCTCAAACCTAACCCAAGTCATGAGCCCTTGAACCAGCTTGGGATCATTTTTAAAGGGATTCTGCCCAAAAGAGTATCTGTTGGACTGCTAGGGAAAACCAGACATTGAGAGAGGACCACGAGCCTTCCCAAAGAGAGGTGCTACCCATGTCAGGGGGACTGCAGTGAGGGGTTCAGCAGGGGAGCCGCACAAAGGCACTCAGGACTAAACCAGTCAGATGGAGTGGGGGAAGCAGAGCCGCAACCACTTCCTTACCCCCCTTACTCTCCAGTCCATCAGGCCGCTCAGCCCTAGCGTGGTCATAAACAGCAGTTAGTGGGATGGGGAAGGGCTGGTGACTGAGAGGGAGGAACCTGGTATTTTATTAGACAACCTTCTGTTCTACTTTTTTCTAGCCACATCCATGTGTAGCTTAGATGCAAAAAATTTTTAAATTAAAATTCATGAAATGTACATTAACCATTGTGTATAATCAAATAATTATGCAGACCGTACCGCTCGAAATGAACAATCTCCAATTTCAACTGAGCCTTCAACTCAGGCCAGGAAGTCTTCTATCTCCTTTAGGCAGCTTGCTTTCCCAGATACACAATGATGATTTCAAACTTTGACCCACTCAATCTACCTGCCCTTCCCCCAATCACGGCTCTCTCAGAAAATAGCCATGCCTCCCACGTTTCAGGCTAACACCCGTCTGGGCTTCGTATCCATTCTCTCCTGCCTCCTCAATAACCTTGTTCTTTCAGCTTTGTCCATTCTGCTCTTTTCAGTCTCATTTTTGCTGGCTCCTTCCCGAAAGGATTTAAACATGCACAAGGCCTTCCACCTTAAAGACAACACTTCTGGATCCTGTGTCCCCCTCTAACTACTTTCCTTTCCCTCACAGCCAAGCATGAAAGGCTTGCCCATACTTGCTGTACCCAGTCTTTCGCACCAGCCACTCACCACCCACTGTACGTTGGCTGCTGCCCAGCACTCCACGTAAACTGCTCTCTGAGCCCCCAGTGACCTCACACTGATAAATCCAGTTCACATCTGAGTCCACATCTTGCTGGACCTCTGTATCACGTGAGAATGCTTTGGATTGCAAGTAACTGTCTTCGAGAGGCTTAAACGAATAGGAGCTCTCTGCACATAACGGGAGATCTGGAAGTAAGCTGCTGGTGTTGGTTCAGCGGCCCTCAGTGTCGGGGCAGCCTTCCTAAATTCTCTCCCACTTCCGTCCATGACTGAGGATGACTGCCGAGATGGTACGTCCCCATTCAGGGCTGGAGGAAGGGGAAAGGTCTGCACCCGTCACTTGTCTCTTTCATCAGAAAAGCAAGATTTCCCAAGTTCCCCTTCTGTCTCATTGCCCAGAACTATGTTACCTAGCCATCTAGCTGCAGAAAAGATGGGGAAGTGAGTGTTTAACGTTTTTTTAGCCTTCATTGTGGAGACAGACAAGAGAGAAGGGTGTTGAAAATGGAAACTGGGCTACCACTGACTCAAACTCATCCGCGTTGGCCCGGTGTAGCTCTTTGGTTACCTGAAACCCATGCGCATCCCGCTTTCTCACATACACATCTGACATGCGGGGAGCTCACTCCATAGAGGAGGTAATCCTAAAGTCCCAGCCAGCTCCTACATACAGCTGGGAGACCAGGTACTCTGTGTACTGTGCAGGCCCCTTTCAGGTCCAGATGTGGCTTCTCATGGTTGGATGATTTAAGCTAAGACAAGTTCATTTTCCGCTACAATGAGAAAGATGGGACGTACCAAGTGTTGGAGAGAAGGGGGACCAATAGAACTCTTGCTGGAGTGTAAACTGACAGAGCCACTTGGAAAACCTTTTGGCACTATCTAATATAGCTGAACATCTGCGTTCCCAGGAGCCAGCAGTTCTACTCCTAGGTTAATACCTGACAGAGACCTGAACACTTGTGCAAGAAAAGACATGTTCTACGATGTTGAAGTAGCATAATTTATAACAGCCTAAAATTGGAAACCACCCAGATATCCACTGACAGTAAAAGGGAAAAGAGAATAGCATACAGAGATGAGAATGAATGCTCTAAATCTACACACTATGAATGAATCTCAACATAATGTTGAGTAAAAGAAGCCATAGATAAAAGAGTATGTACTGTGTGATTCCATTTATAGAACATACAGAAACAGGAAAAACTGCTCTGTGGTATTAGAAGTCAGGATAGCAATTACCTTTTAGGAAGAGGGTGGTGCTTGGAAGGGAGCACAGGCGGGTCTCCTAGGGTGTTGGTAATGTTCTGTTTCTTGATCTGCGTGCTGGTTATATGGGGGTGTTCAATTTCCGAAAATTTATTGAGCTGTATGCTTTTCTGTATGGGTACTTTTGTGTATACTATTCTGAGATAATAGGAAAAAAACCCCATATATTTACATATATGCCCCTGGTTCCTGGCACAGAGCTTCTAAAATGCTTGTAATTTCATAAGTATCTTTCGTTCTAATACTTGGCCTGTGACCCTGGTTCCAAATCCTTTGGAATTTCCTTGGTGACAGGAGTGTCCTTTGTTCTAATATGGTGACCCTTGGTGGGCCCCTGTATGGCTTCAGGATGGGTCTGATCACCATAAAGACCAAATCATGATTAGACACTTTGAGCTTTTAGCTCTACCCACTATCCCCCAAGAAGGGGAGAGGGACTGGAGATTGAGTTAATGATCAATTATGCCTATGTGAGGAAGCCTCCATAAAAATCCCAATAGTACAGGGTTCGGAGAGCTTCTGGGTTGGTGGAACACATCCACGTGTCTGCAGGATGGGGCACCCCAGCTCCAAAGGGACAGAGGCTCCTGTGCTTGGGACCCTTCCAGACCTCACCCTGTGTATTTCTTCATCTAACTGTTCATCTGTACCCGTTATGATATCCTGTGTTATATAATAAACTGGTAAATGTAAGTGTTTCCCTGAGCTCTGTGAGCTGTTCTAGCAAGTGATCATGGGAGGGAGTCATGGGAGCCTTCAATTTGTAAAGTCGGACAGAAGTCATGGGTAACCTGGGGACCTACTAATTGTGCTTGGCATCTGAAGTGGGCGGCAGTCTTATGGGGCTGAGCCCTTACCTGTGGGGACTGTACTAACTTCAGTTAGTGTCAGAATTGCATTGCATTGTAGGACACTCAGCTGGTGTTGTAAGGAATTGCTTGGTGTGGGGAAAAACCACACATCTGCTGTCAGGAGTATTGTGTGTGTGAGTAAAGGGAAAAAGAAGTGTGTTCTTTCTAAACAATCGTGCATCAATGAAATGTAAAAACCAAAACCACACGAAAAATACAGGGAAACACATTCAATGCACAATGTGAAAAAATAATAAATGCTTCCTTTCAGAAAAAAAGAATGGAAGATATGCAGTATCCCCCAGTCAGTGGCAGTGTATTAAGTTCTTGTTGGGAAATCTGGCAGCCCTTCCCTTGTTTAAACAGGAACAGACCAATGTTGACCAGGCTTGAGATTTGAGGGACACATGATTCCCTCAATCATTTGTTAGGCTTCTGGTCAATTCCATACATGAGTAATCACAATCAAATAACTTATCTAGGGAGTCTTTAAATGGTTTTCTAATGAAAGATTATATTTCCCCCCCAAATAATTAATATATTTACTTGATTTTTTTAAAATTAAAGCCAAACAAAAAGATATAAAATGAGGTCTTATTCTCACCTCTGTTCTCTTTCATTAGTTTCTTGTGTATACCTCAAATGTTTCTTTCTGCAAAACAAGCAAAACCAACTATTAGAATATTTAAGTCTTGTAGGGGCTGGTATCTGTGTGCTTGATTGCAGTGGAGACAATTCAAAACAAAGAAGGTAGAGAAGCCACCTATAGTCCATCTTTGCTACCTTGGGCCTCCATCTTCTCTCCTGATAAAGCTGCCTCTTCCCTGTCTCCATTTGTGCTGGCTTCAGCTTGGGTATTTAAAGAAAATTATTTATTTCAACCCAGCAAGTCTCCAAATTGTGGGACTCAGCTAATTTAGGTTGTAAACTGCAGGCAAGATGTTCCTTTCCCACCAAGGCCTTAATTTCTTTAATCTCTGCTTTCCAATCAGTTCTCTCTAATCTGGATTTGCCACTCTCTTGAAGGACTTTGCCGAAAGCTACTTAAAAGGGGAAAAAAAAAAAAAAAAGCCAACAGTCATGAATGTTCTGTATTGTTCCTGAGATTTCTCCCGCAATACAACTTTGGTTGGCATGTGGGTTTTTCCCAAGGTCCAGCAAGTGACAGCAGTTCAACGGTTTACCTACTGCTTAACATGTAGGTCACCAACTTTCCATTTGGAATAGAGTCTTTGCCACTGGCTACCTTAACCTTCTGTTAGCCAATTTCACGTTTTAGTATCTGGTTTTTTCGTGTCCTACTGCTGGTACCAAGTTATCTGCCTGTTAGGAATGGGTTCAGCTACAAGTTACGGAATGCTCACCTATAAATGGCTTAAACAATTGACTCACGGACTAAAATGGGGCAAGAATGAAGGTAGGTAGCAGGTGATAGTTTCCTGGATGTCAATTACACCCCAATAAAGTTGAGGGGGCAAAAAGGATAGCTCCTCAAGTTTGGCTTGAACAACTAAACGGATGGCAGTCATAGTCACTAACATGGGAAAAACAGAGAGGTACACGTTTGGGGGTGAAAATGAATATTTTGGTGGGACAAGTTAAGTTTGCGATGCCAGTTGGACACTCGTGTGGAGATGCCAAGTAAGCAGTTGTTTAGAGGAGTCAGGACTTACAGGCAGAGGTCATTGTTAGAGATCTACCTTTTGGAGTCACCTGCTTGCAAATGGCAGCTAAAGCCATACGACCAGATGAAGTCACAGAAGGTCAGTGGGTAGGGAGACAAAGAAGGGGGCTAAGGATAGAACACGAAGCACTCTGATATTTACAGGTGGAGCAGAAGATGAGAGGTCAGTGAAAAGGGCCCAAGAAAGAATAGTCAGTGAGGTAGGAGGAGGACCAAGAGTACATGGCATCAGAAAACAAGAGAAGATGGTGTTTCAAAGTGGGGATAGCTGACTGTGAGGAATAGTACTGAGAGGGCAAGTAAAAACAGAGGAGAAGCACCACTGAATTTGCATGGAGATTGTAGTTTCAGCAGTGTAGTGGGGAAGAAACCAGAGCAAGATTATATGATCGCGGGGATGGGCTATTAGAGGGGGAGTAATTGGTGATTCGAGAGAGAGAGAGAGGACAGAGGATAAGATCCATAGAAAAAGTGTAAGCGTTGGTTAAATAGAATGAGAATGCTTTATCCATCAGACACTGAGCTTGTTGAAGGAAGAGATCATATCTTGTTTGTATTTGTTTCTCTGGTAACTCCTAGCACAGTGCCTAGTACCTAGGAGGTACTCAAGAAATGTTACTGAATTAATGAATAAATGAGCAAATGGTAGAATGGATGCATGGCAGAGGGAGGGCTGAAAAATGAACTAGATCTATAACTAACTCAAACTTCAGGGGAAGGAAAGGGGAAGGAGCCTGGAATTAATAGGGTTTCTTCTATCCTACAAAGCCCCTGCTCTCTTGCCACACGGTCAGGGAAGGGAGGAAATAAAGATTTCTGAACTTCACTGGAAAAACAGTGCCTTCTCTGGGCTATTAAGCTATTAAGTGATTCTTGATCCTAGACCATGTTTTCACCATCCATGTTTATTTCTTCATTCTGCCAACACATAAAAAGATAGGAAGCCCGGGTGCCTTGTTCTCCCAGTTCCCAGACACCCGACATGGTCCTCTCAACCAAGTCCCTGCATCTTCTTCAGTCCCTGGCTGAGACCCCGGCAGTTCCATATTTCCTGGGGTTATTTGGAATTTTTCCTTAGAGATGCATCTTACCTATCTAAGGATCAGTATATCCGAAGTACAGAAAGTTTCCTGTTTTCCTCCATCCTGAATTCCCCTCGGGGCACACTGTTGGTGGTCAATTGCAGTGGCTAATGGCTTGATCCTTGTAGAATTGGAATGGCACGCAACATTTTTTTCCTTTACGCTATTATTTTTCTTCCCAACTTGCAGTCAGAGGAACCCAGGAACCTGTAAATGTGGAGGTGGAGGTGGAGTTGGAGCTGAAAGCCAGTTTTGACACCCGCTGCATCCGCTTTCGCCACCTTAGGTCCTAGCCCTACTACGTCCCTGGGGGCTTCCGGGGTTGCCTAGCAACCTGCGGGGACTCTGGGGGTTCAGGTGGCCCAACCGAGTGTCGCCCTCGGGAAGAAATGCCTCCGCCCAGCCCTTACTGGGCCTGAGCCCGTTACACGCGGAATCAGCCCAGCGGCCCACACAGCCCGGCGCCGGGCAGGGGCGGGGCCCGCGGCGCCAATGGGCGGGCGGAAGGGGTGCGCGTGCGCACAGAGGGACGGGGGTGTGGGGCGGGGCCGAGAAAAAGCGTTCTGAGGACGGGTGCTGGTGAGGCTCACCCCGTAGGGCTTCGTGTCCGGAGAAAGCTGTTTGGCAACTGCTAGCTGCGAGGGTGAGTGAACCAGGGAGCAGCCGCAATCTGGCTGCGGCCTGTGAGGCCTGTGACCCGACCTTGGAGGAGGAAGTCCGTGGGACGGCATTCAGGGGTCCGCAGCGGGCGGGATCCCGGCGTCCCTTCGCGGGGCTCGGGGCTTCTGGCTCAGGTTGGGAGGCAGGAGCGGCCTGGGTGAGGGTATCGGACCCCAAGTCGGTCCGGGAAGCTAGCCGACTAGGAGCAGAGCCTCTCCCCCGGGGCAGATGGGCCCGATCAGGGCCAATCTCTGCCCACTTGGAGACCTGCCGTGGACCTGCGCGCGGGCCTGAGTCGTAGCTCTCCATCTGCTCCTGTACCCCATCTCTCTCTGGGGGAGACAATAAGCAGGTCCTGTCGGGCGGGCGAGCTTGGCCAGGCCGTGCCAGGGGAGTGGGGAGGCAGGGGGAGCTTGTATTCCCCTCTAGTATTCCCTGTCTGGGCATGGCACCCGCCATCCACCCAGTTGCCCAAGCAGAAACCTGGGCATCATTCTCACCTCCTACACTCTTTACCCACCCACATCGATTTCATCACAAATCTCTCTGGGATACACCCACTTCTCCACGCCCAGTTCCTCTGCTCTAGCTAGTTCAGGCCACCTTCATCTTTCCCTTGGACTACTCAGTAGCCTCCTGACTGGTCCCCTGTATCCCTTCTCCATCCTCTGTAGTTTGTTATGTAGTGGAAAGCCAGAGTGATGGTCTTAAAACAGAAATCTGATCACGTCACCAGACCCCTCTCCCCATTCCCTTATCACCCTTCCGTGGATTCCCATTGCTCTTATAACCTCTTGAACAGGGCTTACAAGGCCCTTCGTGACCTGTCCTCTTTTTACTTTAACTCATCCATCTCCACTATACTGTGTCTTCAACCATATTGAAAGCTTTTTATTTCCCAGATTGGGTCAAGTTCCTTCTAGGCTTAGGTGTTTGTTACATTATGTTCCCTCTACCTGAGATGCTGTCCTTTAGCACCTTGAAAAAAAAATCATTCTTCATGCATTAACCCAGGTGTGGGTTCGGGCTTCTGTGGTACCCCAGGGCTGTTGCATGAACTGGTCTTTCTTTTCCAGCAGGCTGTAATCTGTGTGACAGGAGCCTGTCTGGTTCACAGCCCTATCTTTAGAACCTTGTGCAGCACCAAGCTGTTAATGAAGAGTGTTAGCTAAATGTATAAATGAAGCATGGCAGCTCCCTGGGCTCCCCAAATGAACAAAGAGATCAAGTTATTAAATGCCTGCTTTTTCAGAACCAGTTCTCAATCCCCAACCCATGTAGAGGTTTCTTTGCCTAGGAACCTGGTTCTTTTCTTGCTTTCAGTCCAGGACCATGGTAGTTTTAAATGGGGAAATGCCAGTCAGGTTTTTCTTTGGCATCACCTCTGGCTACAGGATGTGTGGCTGCTTTGAGGTTGATTCTCAGCTGAGGGCCCCAGCAGGAGAGAAAAGTGGCTAGCAGCTGCTGTGGTTTTTATGGGAGGAAGGCTTGCTGCAAACTCTTAGGTGTTGGTAAGACACAATGAGCGTGGGCCTGGCCAAACCACTGGTGGGACGGCTCCAAAGGGAAGTTTTTTTTTGTTTTTTTCTTTTGCGGTACGCGGGCCTCTCACTGCTGTGGCCTCTCCCTTTGCGGAGCACAGGCTCCGGACGCGCAGGCTCAGCGGCCATGGCTCACGGGCCCAGCTGCTCCGCGGCACGTGGGATCCTCCTGGACCGGGGCACGAACCCGCGTCCCCTGCATTGGCAGGCGGACTCTCAACCTCTGCGCCACCAGGGAAGCCCAGTTATTTTTTTTAGTGTAGTCAGATCCTCTGTGATAGGGAACAGCACACCTAGGTTGCAGGATCCACTGCCCTGATTCAGAGTGAAGGTGTGCTATACCAGGTCGGCTCAGCACTTTGTAATAAATTCACTAGGGTAAAGGAGAAACAGAGAAAATAGGTTCCCTGTCTTCAGAGAGGGAGAGAAAAGAGAAAAACAAACGGAGCACAATATGTGACCATATGTTAAGGCCAAGTGAGTGTGAGGGACTGCAGACTGAGGTCAGAGGAGGGAACAGTTGGTCTTGGCTGGGAGAACACAGAGGTGACATTTGAATTGGGCCTGGAAGGAACAGGGAGGACGGACAGGTGGAAACAGTGGGAACAAATGCTCTGGGACTGGAAGAGGCTGCTGGAGCTGTGAGGGAAGCCCAGTTACAGTCACGGCACTGCGGGAGCTCCCTACCATCAGTGGTCTAGCGTTTCCTCCCAGGAATGACGCTTCTCCTTGTGAAGCATGTCTCAGTGGTTGTGTTCCACTCTCTCAGAAATCTCTCCTCTGGATTTTTCTCCAGCCTAGCCTTTAATTCCTCAGAGGCCAGTGAGCCCAGGAACTCCTGGGGCTTATCTGCCAAGCTCTTTGCTTATGGCCTTGAGCTAAGTAGTTGGAGTGTGGATGATGCAACTTGTTCTTTCGGTGGGAGGAACTTGCTAATATTTCCTTTTCAATGTGAGTGGTTTAATTTGTTAAGTGGCAGTCAGATTCCCTGTGCTCCTTGTAGCACTTGTAGGGGGGAGTTTCTCTTCTGTGTTTGTAGATTTGTCTTTTGTTGTGGCCTAATGGTTAGAAACCTGCCACAGCAGACCAAAATGGGCTAAGTCCAAAATGTATGGTTCTTGACCTTTATCCTGTCTCCTATGAAGAGGGGGTAATTTGGACTCAAGCACTTGGTTGCTTTTTGGTGTCATTTAAATAGAACCTCTCCCCCGCCTACCCCACCCCTACCTGATATACTAAGTATCCAACCACATAGTTATAGGAAATGGTGCCATGGGTCCGATGACCGCTCAGCTTTTCTATCTGATAGATACCTCCAAAACTAAGTTTCATCCTCAGTTACATTGACATCAAAACTCGGCAGCGTTATCTGTGAAGGTGATAATCCCCCCCAGCTCCCGAGGACTGTGGCACACAGGCTGAGAATCACCAGCCTCTGTGCAGGCACTGTGCCCAATGCTGGGGATGTGGATGCAGTCCCCGGCCTCACAGAGCCCAGTTCCGCAGGGGGTACTGAGAGGTAATCAGGCATGTTCAAGGTCATGTGCACAGCTGTTGTCAGCGATGGACAGGACCCTTCTGAAGAGAATCACTTAGGAGCATATGGGAAGAACGCCTAAGCCAGACTTGGAATTGAAGAAGGCTTGCTGGAGAAAGAGACATCTAATGCATATGAATCTGAAAGACTTGGGAGGAGCTGGCTTCCCCCTCTGGTCCCTCTTGTCCCAGAACTCTATGGTGTGTGGTCAGAACAAGTTGTTCTGCTCTAGTTGGGGCAGTCTCTGCTGAGAGTAACTTGAGACCTTGTTTTCTGGTACCAGGTACAGTGACAGTCGCCTCATCAGGGTCTGGACACTTTTATTTGGTAAGATTGGGATGTAGTTTCTGGCTGTTCCTGAATTATTTTGTAGAGATGAGACTTAACTGGAATCCCCCTTTATATTCCATCCATATAGTCTGGAACAAAATTATGGGATGAATTGCATTAAATACATATTTGTAAAGACAAAACATGTTTATAGTAGAAATTTTAGAAGCAATAGAAAAGTAAAGAGAAGAAAAATCAAAATCATTCCTGGGGACTTCCCCTGTGGTCCAGTGGTTAAGACTCCGAGCTTCCACTGCAGGGGGCGTGGGTTAGATCCCTGGTCGGGGAACTAAGATCCCACATGGCATGGGCAAAAAAAAAAAAAAAATCACTCCTAATCTCATAATTCAGAAAATAATCTTTGTTAATAGTTTTTAGTCATTGTTCTGTGTATGAGAAATATACATACATTGTTTTGGTTTTTACAAAAATGAATTCTTTTTTTTTTTTTTGACTGTACCACGTGGCTTGTGGGATCAAAGCTCCCCAACCGGGGGTTGAATCAGGCCCACAGCCGTGAAAGCACTGAGTCCTAACCACTGGACTGCCAGGGAATTCCCCAAAAATGAATGATTCTTTACAGACTTTTATAGCCTGCTCTTTTTCTCTTGGTATATATTGAACATCTTTTTCTGTTTCTGTTATGAATTATGACGATTGCATTATGATGTCCCTATTCAGTTGTGAGACTAGATGCTTCTTTTTATACCCTAGAAGTTATACATCCCAGTGACCATTGTCTCCTTAGGGAGGATACTGCTGATATCCAGCGAAGTGGGTTTGGGAAATTTTCTTAAACATTGTGGGGATGGTATTCTCCCAGGGTCCTACCCTACAGAGCCTTTTAGGGCGGGTGAGAGGGGCTGTAACACCTCAGTGGTGATGGCGGCGGCTTCGGAGCTGAGCCCTGTGTGGCATGTGCGAGGGTCTGACTAGTACCTTATGCTTTCTCCTCGCTGCTCTAGGTTTTTTGGCTGCAGCTGGCCCCTTAGAAATCACGGGCCCTTATTATCCAGGGAAGTGAATGTGTGAGTCAGGTGTTTCCTTTGTGTTGTATGGAGGTCTCCTGGCTATCCTTCACCTTCCTTTTTGAGGTCAGTCTGTAAGCCCCTGGAAAGACCAGGACTTTCTGTTTAACAGCAGTTAGTAAAGGCCTGAGCCTTGGTGGGGATACGGATGGGAACAAAGCACTTCTGCCCTCGGGGAGCTTGCTGTGTAGCCAGTTGTGTCTTCTTGCTGACCACGATTCCAAGTCTAGCCAAACCCCAGAAGTACTTGACGGAACCTAATTCCTATGGAACTCTCCTCTCCAGCGCTCTTTCACCTGGTTCAGTTACTTGCCCCCGTCACAGCCCTGGGAGGTGGACAAGGCAAGGGTTAACGTCCTCTTTTCCGTGTCCACCACCGCGGGCCTTGATCTGACCCGCCCCGTTGCTTCCCTCAACCCCCGTCTCTGGACTCAGTCCACCTAATACCTTCCCTGCTCTGCTGCCAGCTGAGCCACTGTGAAACCAAGCTCTGATCTCGTCTCCCATTCATGAACCCTCAGTGGCTCCCATTTATCCCCAGGAAACTTCAGCCTCCTTGGCCTAGCGGGCAAAACCACATCCAGCACGGCCTGGTCAACCTCTGCAGCCTGTTGTCCACCATTCCGTCTATTTCATACCCTCTAAGCTCCAGCCTGACTCAACCACTCGGAATTTCTCTCCCACTTGTCTGCACCTGCCCCTCTGCTCACACCTTCCCTTCGTCCTTCAGTCCCTGCACATCCACTGCGTGCCCATCCATCCGGGCCCTGCTGAAGTATCCCCATGTCTGTTAACCTTCTCTGGCTTTCCCTCGCCCAAAGGAAACTTCTTCCTCTGAACTCTCAGAGGGTTTAATCTTTCTTTAGTACACCTCACCTTGTGCCTTGATTCGTGCTCTCAGTAGGAAGTATTTCTCTCGCCAGACTATAAGCTGCTTGTAGGCAGAAATACTCTCCACATTCCTATAAGCTCTCACCACGTTGCTTGGCATTCCAAAGGGGCGCCAGGAAATGTCATGGACCTGCCTTCCCGTTTGAGTGATGGGAACCTGGAGAGCGCGAGGTCACCCTGCAGTCTGGCGCCAGAGCTGTCCTGGGCCCAGCCCTCCTCTTTCCCAGCCTTGCTTCTTCACCCAGGTTCCCAGGAGTGCGCTGTGTCAAGTCTTGAAAGAACCTCGGTTCAGTTCTGGTGCTCTCACCTTCCTCTTCTGTGTTCCCCGCCTCCCAGGTACTGGTGACCATGAGATCTCTGCAGCTACTCAGAACGCCCTTCCTGTGCGCCCTGCTCTGGGCCTTTTGTGCCCTGGGTGCCAGGGCCGAGGAGCCCGGGGCCAGCTTCTCCCATCCCGGCAGCGTGGGCCTGGATAAGAGCACAGTGCATGACCAAGAGTACGTATTCAGCCGGGGCTGTGGTCCAGGGGCCTCCCCATCTGCAGCTGCAGCCAGCTGCAAAGGCACGCGCTGTCCAACTTGCCTTCTACTATTTGTACGACCCCTTAACATTTTCCAAGGATGATATTTATTCCTTATGGCCACCTGTAAGTCAGCTATTCTTTTTTCACCATCATATCACAGACGGAGGATCTTGAGGCCCAGAAGGGATAAATGACTTGCCTGAATTCATTGTTTCTCTCTTTCGCCACAGACAGACAGACAGACAGACACACACACACACACACACACACACACTGGTAGTTGCAGAGTCCAAAATAGAGCTAAGGTTTCTTGCTTCTGACAAGACCTTTTTCTTTTGTATTGGCATGTTCAAACATCGAATCATTTGTTGCCACTTTTGCCCTGGGCCAGTTAGCCTCACACATTATACTCTGTTATCCTTAAATTGGTTTAAGAAAAAAAAATTAATAGCTCCCCAAAATGCTCTAACAATATTCTAATAATAAAAAGGAAAAACACCCATAATCTTGCCAGCATAACAAATGAACTATTTGATTTTTTTTTTCCCCCTGCTCCTTTCAGGGCCTCGCCTGTATCTGTCTTCCTTGAGTGTGGTCTGCCACTGTTGATGTTTGTTTTTCTGGGATGGATGAACTTTAAGATCTTGAACGTTTCAGAGTCCTTAAGATTTTGGTAGGATCCCAGCCTCGCCACCAAGCGGTCTGAGTCTCACTGTTGGTCTTTAGGCATATCATGGAGCATCTAGAAGGTGTCGTCAACAAACCAGAGGCAGAGATGTCCCCACAAGAACTGCAGCTCCATTATTTCAAAATGCATGATTATGACGGCAATAATTTGCTTGACGGCCTAGAACTCTCCACAGCCATCACTCATGTCCATAAGGAGGTAGGTCAGGCAATGGCTCAGTAGACAGCAGCTTGGAAAAGCCTCCCTCTGGTAACTCAGTCCCCGAACTTGATGACCTCCCCCGTCCTTGTGCAACACTATTGCTGCCTCTCCTTTTTCTGCTCACCCTCTGTTCTGCCTCTTTTCCTATTCAGCGGTCCTTCTCATACAGGGTGACGGGCTGAGGCAGAAGCCCCAGAACTTTCCTTTTATCTTTAGCAAGTGCTGCTGGCATTTCTGCTGCACACCAGCATCTGAGAACCAGCTAAAAGACAGACCACATTCCAAATGCAGAACAGGGGAGAAGTTATCTCATTTGGGAAGAATGGCGAGTCAGGGGACCAAGGGCTCAAGGGATTTGGGGATAATTGAGGGTTTGGGTGATACAGTACGGTGCTCGTAGTTTACAAAGCACTTTCTGGCAGCTTAGAGATCTTGTTTGATCACTGCAGTAGCCTGGGAGCAGGAAGGGGCAGGCCTTGTCATTGCCCCCAGTTTGAGAGGTAAGGAAGCTGAAGTTCAGATCTTATGTCTCCAGATCTAATGTCTGTCCCACTGTGCCACACTGTAATCTCTAGAGAGCAGGAGAGGCAAAGTTGGGGAGGGCGGGGCGGGGTTTGCTTTGAAGGCTGCGGGGAGTGCTAGGGCTCGCACAGGAGGCTGGCATGACGAGCGCAGGGTCTGCTATGGGAGGCATACGGGCGGACGCCAGGCAGAGGGACTGGGGTCCAGCAGCCCTGGCAGGCGAGGATGCTGGTGGCGGCAGGAGAGGGAAGGGGGGCGTGGGAGAGGAGGCAGGGGAAGAATCAGCTGAGGACGTGAACAGCAGTAGCTCAGCGCTCGGCCCCGTGAGCAGAAATGCCTTCGCCTCAAAGATCATGATGAGGTCTACTGGTCGGCAGTGCCTTCTTCGTCTTGTTCTGACCCCGAGATGTTGTCTAGCGTGGACTGTTTCCACTTTAGCAGAGCTGACCCTCAGGAGGGCCTGGGCTGTGAGCTTTTCTCTAGGATGGGGCTGCGGGTCCTGGAATCTCTGAAGCTCAGAATTCTGTGTGGACCCAGCTTTCTACAATGAACACATATGACTTTTGTAATGAGAAAAGAATGAAAAGTAATTTTTAAAACAAATAAGCGAGGGCTTACTTTGATTGTATCATCCTTTTAACTGCCAAAAAATCATTTCTAAATTGGATTATTATGAATTGACTCTGGATCTGATATGTGGTTTGTGGATTCCTGGAAGTAGAAATACTACATCTGAAGGAGTTTATTGACGTTTTATTTTGGACATTAACCAAGCGCTTCCAGTAAAAGATGCCGCTCATCCTTGTCTAATTTGTACCTTGTAGGAAGGGAATGAACAGACACCAATGAACGAAGATGAACTGATCAACTTAATAGATGGTGTTTTGAGAGACGATGACAAGAACAATGACGGATACATTGACTATGCCGAGTTCGCAAAATCACTGCAGTAGACACGATGTGGCCACCTCCCAGTTAGATGCAAACGTGAACCATTATAATGTGACCAAACACTTTCGGTAATGCAAAATAACTCATTTCCAAAATACTGCTACGGTGTTTTGAACCTGTAGCAGCTTGTTACCCTGGGGTGAGAAAGAGAAATCAAGAGAAATCAAAAAGCAGAGAAATGGGACATACTGTAGTCCCCAAGTACTATTCAATCTCTTATTGGACAAGGGCTTGATTAAAGAATCCTTTTAAGAATATTGGATAATTGGAGCTGAGCACTCAGGAACTAGACTGGAGAATGCTGCCAGGCTCTTGGTTTTAATTCATGCTACCTGAAGAGTAAGACAAGCTCTTGCTAACTGGACACACTTTTCAGCAACTGAAGGAATGGAATGAATGCCACACGTTTTCCCTGGTGGGTCCTGTCTTCAGGAAACATGGTCAGTATTCTGTAAAGTTCCCCTGGCCTAAATGATTACTTGTTCTGGCCAAGGGAGTATTTATTAGGCGATTTCAAAGCCACAGCATCTATTTCGAAGAATGTCAAATAGTTCAGCTAGCCACAGAGTCTAAGATTCTGTATCTCCTGGCACTTTGGAAACAGCACACCACTGACCTAAGTGATTCACCGTTTTCAGTTTTTCAATATTTTATAAAACTACTGCCACATCCTTATGCTTTCTTTTATGTCTTCTTCAACCTAGGAGAGACCTCGAGTCTAAAAGTGTTCTCTACTTCTCATCATTAGCAAATGTTACAGCTTTCTAAATATTTGTATTTAACTCTTGTTTCTAGGGTTCTGTTTCGCAGTTTAGAAGCTCTTAGGGACAAAAGGACTTGATCCCTTCTGCTTGATACAGCAGGGGTGAGCTACTAGCTGGGCTAGCGTAAGTGAGACGTGTAAAGATTGTTCATGAAGCACAGTGATTAACCCAATGCAAGTTAGGTTTAGAAAGAATGTTGTTTAAATTACCTCTTCTAGCCTGGATACGTGAATTCTTTCAGATCAGGAAAGATTAGAAAAAGAAGCCTGAAAACTCTTAACATGGTGAGTAGTAATTGAAGACAAGCAGAAGCAGATTATAACTTGGTTTATGGGATGTGACGCATGTGCTGTGATAGGAAACCTGAAGTGATGGTTGAATGGGGAAAAAACTGCATAAAATTTGCTGTAAGATATATAGAGACTATTTTCTGTACCAAAGTATTCTTTCAAGAAAAATAAGTATTTGTAAAAATGGTTTCGTGTCAAGTATTTGTGCAATCAGAGCTGAATTGTAAACTATTCTTGCAAAGTCTAGTATTTTGAAAGATTTATATAATGAATTCTGGATATACGACTAATAAAACCGATGAAACAAAAGAAAGAGCAGTTGATTTTGTCCACATAGGCTGCTTCTCCTACCACACGAAGGGTCGGTTGGTTTAATGCAGAAGTTTACACGTGCCTTCTCCATCCCAGGTGCTGGGGCCCACCCCGGCGCTACCCTGTTCCTTTCTGCAGGGGTAGATTCCCAGGATTCACAGTCACTTTTCCCTTTTAGGCATTTTTTTCCTCTGAATGAAATCACTTTTTTGGACCTTCCTTCTCTGGCCACGTTCAGATTATGACTGCATTCTCTAGCTTAGGAAAATACAAGGTTTTCTCCTTGAGTCTGGTGACTGGTTTTTCTTTGCCAGAAAATTTAATTAGATAGTGTTATCGAAAGCCTCCCTGGCCCAAGCAAAAAGCACAGTCTTCCCTGGCTTTTTGGGAATGACACTTTGTTCTGCCAATTGAAAAATGAGCAAGGGAAGAAGTTACCATTGCCTCCCCCCCCAGCCCCACCCCCTGCCCGAAGCCCCTTCTTCATCCAGAGCTGCCCTTCTGGATGGATCTAGAGAGCAGGTTCGCGGTTGAAAGGACCTCGCACTGTTGGCAGCTAGGGAGTGAGGCAGCTGGGGAGCAAGAAGCCGATTCTTACAAGGTAGAGTCACCCGGACCAGACACCTCTTTCCTCCTCCACAGCTGGCTGCTATTTGAAATTATTCCATGCTGGCCTCTGCGGTCCTGTTAGCCTACCTTTCCTCTTAGGAAATTTCCCTGTGGGAGAGGGGCCTGCACCATTAGGGGCAGAGCATGGTCTACCCTTCCCTCTCATACCCCCTTTATCTCCTCTCCCTTTTGTGAGGCATTGGCCTTCTCATAGTTCACCTCAAGGGTTTCTCAGAATGTATAAGAAACATCTCTGCACCTTAGTTTCTTTATCTCTAAAATGAAGATAAGTATACTTGAGAGAGGCCGCCTCCTAACAGCACAAGCCTTGGACTCAGGCAGAGCTATGCTCTGAAGTTCTCCCCACTGCAGTTTCATTATAAAACTATAATGAAGCTTACCCCACAGAGTGGTTAAGAGTATTAACAAAGTGAGAGAAAATATATAAAACATCAGGCAAGTGGCTGGCACAGAGTAGGAGCTAAACACGGTCAGTCACTTGTTCCTCAGCCTGGCTGAAGAGTCAGGGCCCCTTCTCACTGAAGAGTCGGAGCTTGAGGGGCTGGACAGAAGTTTACGGCCCCTAGGGGCTCGCATCAAAGGGTCTTCTCTGCTTGTCTTTTTTTAAATCTGAATTTTCAATTATTTTTTTTAGTTTTTGGCCGTACCGCGCAGCTTGAGGGATCTCAGTTCCCTGACCGCGATTGAACCCGGGCCATGGCAGTGTAAGTGCCAAATCCTAACCACTAGGCCACCAGGGAACTCCCTCTTCTCTGCTTCTTATATTCCTCAGTCTAAGTGCTGAATGAATGAGTGAGTGAGTGAATGAATTCTCAGAAGAGAAGAAGTGAAGGGTCGTATTAAATGCAGTGGTGAAAGACACAAAAGCGTTGAAGCAGAAATCGGACCAAAGGAGTTTTCTGCTCACCTGGCCTCCTGACAGTTGATTTCACTGGGCCTCAGTTAATCCCCCTGAGAAAGGGGAGAACTGACCACCTCCCACATTTCCTTCGTTGGCACACAGAAGGCACCAAGCCATTAGCTATGCCTCCCTCCTTAGAAAGATCTGGAAAAGAGAAGAGAGGCACCAGCAAGTGTGCAGGGCTGTGGAGATAGAGACCACCAGAGGACAGCTGCTTCCAAACTTGCTTTTTCACCTGCGGTTCCCCAAGAGAGTTTTGGAGGTGTGTAGTTTTAAGAAAGCACTAGAGAAGGATTTTTTAAATAAATGGCAACTACAAGATGATAGAATAAAGGCATCTATATCTCCATCTCAAGTAATTTGTCCCAAATCAAGAATAAGAACAAAAAAACAAATTCCATCTTCAGTGGCCTGGGTTTGCCAGATGTGAGGGTGGAAAGCAGGAGGAGTGTGGTAGGTAGGCTGACAGGAAGGGAATGGGGGTGGCACTGAAGGAAGCAGCTTCTTTGTCCCCTAGAATTCTAGAAAGCTTCAGGGGCTAGAGGAACGAGGTACCATGGGAGGTGGATATGAAGTGCGGAGCCACAGGCAGGGATTATTCCAACCCTGTGAGAAGAGGGGATAGACCCAGCCAGGCCCAGTCTGTCTCATCTGGGCATCCCCCATTTGGCCTCCCCAGAATACTGCAGGCTGGCTCTGAGGGAGGTGAGCCAGAGACGCTCTTGTCTCGGGAATGCCAAGTGGAGAAGAGTGGGGATGAGGGACCACGCTGAAAACAGAAGTGAAATGCACTTCTGCACACGATTACATAGCTCCAGACAGCCAGGAGCCAGGCTTGTGTTCCCTGTGAACGACAAGTTCATTCTCTTGAGAAACTGAGCTGCCCCCCGCCAAGACCTTCAATTACTAACATTTTGGGGTTCCCAATGAAAAATCAGTATGGCCACCTGCTCCCCCAGCGGACAACCACCAAGTGGAGCCCGTCCACACACCTACGGCTGCCAATCAGCTTGTTAGTGTCACACTTCAATATGAATGGTTTACTTAGGATCATAAGTCAGTTCAGGGAAACCTTCAACACCACAGAGAGACAGTAACCAAAACAAACTGAGAAGAGGAACATTGGGGACACTGAATTAACACAGGGATGAGCAGACAATTAAAAAAATTATAATCGGTGTCCTCAGAGATGTGAGACTTGATCACATCCATGAAACATAATTAGGATGCCATGAAAAAGGAAAAATTGGAAAAACAATCTAGAAATGAAAAATGTGATAACACCTGAGAGGTCCCTCAACAGGGACAAGTTATAACACATCCATAACATGGAACCCTACTCAGCAACCAAAAGGAACAAGCTATTGATACGGGCAGCAACCTGGGTGAATCTCCAGAGCATTACGCTGAGTGGAAAAAAGCCAATCCCCAAAGGTTATATACTCTATGACTCCATTTATATAGGATTCCTGACACGACAAAATTAAAGAAATGGGGAACAGATTTATGGTTGCCAAGAATTAAGGAGGGCGTGGGAGCAGGAGAGAAGTGGTCATGGCTATAAAAGGGCAACCGGAGGGATCCTCGTGGTGATGGGAATGCTCTGTATCTTGACTGTATCAGTGTCAAAATCCCGGTTGGGATATTGCCTTCTAGTTTTGGAAGTTGCTACCGTTGGGGAGAACTGGGTCAAGGGTATACAGGATCTCCCTATGATTTCTTACAACTGCATGTGAGTTATCTATAATTATCTCAAAATAAAAAGTTTAATTAAAAAATAAAGTGTTGAAAGACATAGTCTTTTCAGCCCCACCACAGCAATTTTAAACGTGGGCCCTCTGAGATAGCGTTAGAGTAGGCCTGTTACTTGGTGTTAGTGCCCCAGGGGCTGTACTGGCAGTGCTCACAATTAGAGCCTTTTTCCAGAGGCTTTCAGAGAATTCGCTTTGCTCTGCCAGAAACATTGCGCTGGGCATTTTCTGTCCATGAATTTCTAATTGCTTCCCACTGGGTGGCTGGGGAAGGATGTACAGGTCGCTCCTGCCAAGGCTAAGAGGCCCAGGGAGGGGAGAGGAAGGGTGAGGAAGTCATTGCACCTCGGTGGAGGGGGTTACGAGGGGCTGACCTAAGTGGCCGGAGTCCCACAGGACTGAAGAAGCTGAGTGTCCCTTGTCCCTGGCTGTGGGTACAGCCAAAGAGGAGTGGAGTGGGGGGAGGTGTGGCTGTAGTGGGTGAACCTGAGAGGAGAGATGCAACAGGTGTCCAAATGGAGGAGATCTTGGGGAGAGACCTTGAGCTTCACAGATGTCAGGGAATCAGAGTGTGGGAAATGGGGTGTGTGTATGTGTGTGTGTGTGCGTGTGTGTGCGCGCGTGTGGTGTCATCCACAGGCCAGGGTCTGGCATCCATAGCTAAATTCTGTGAGCTCTCTGGGGTGAGAGGTAGAATGGGGGGACCATATCTCAAGGGATAAGGGTTTTGAAAGTACCCATTTGTGTAGCCTGTGGGTTACGGGAGCCCAGGGCCCCATCAACAGCAACCTCATCAAAACCCATCCTTGGGTTGTGGAAGTAGGTCACTGGATGGGCAGAAGATGGTGTAGATGGGGCAGGCAAGGAGCAGAGGCAGATGGTGAAGCCATAGGGCTGCCTCAAGGTGGGACCTCTAGCCAATAGTTCGGGCAGGTGTGCCTCCCTCTGGAATGTTCTCACATTTCCCCCCTCCAAGAAGGCGGACATACCCAGGCTGTAAGGCCATACTGATCATAGTTTCAGAGCTAGGCCTGGATACCCACTCAAGCTGGGCCAATGCATTCTCCCTCCCAGGGATTTGATGCTTGGGACCGAGGGACACAGCAGCAGGGAGGCACAGTGGTGGAGGCATGTGTGGGACCCTTGCTGTTCAGTGTGTGGTATAGACCAGCAGCATCACCTGGGAGCTTTATGAACGCCCACCTCAGATCAGCTGAGTCTCTAACAGATCCCGTGACTCGTGTGCTCATTTGAACTGGAGAAGCTGCTCTAGAGAGAAGGTCCGCAGACACCTTTTGCCAGGAGGCCTGAGCTGCCCTGTATCTGCTGCTCTGGGAGGTTTGGTTCCACTCTCCCTCAGATTCCAGTGGCCTCCACTGAATTGCCTTTTTCTGTCTGGCTAACTTGGTTTCTATATTGTTTACGACCAAGAGAACCTCGCCAACGCACAGGGACAAGTCGGTGGGGACAGTGTAACTCAAGGGCAGGCTGACCCAGTTTGCCATACCAACTGAATTCCATCAACAGACAGTCAGTCCTCTGTATTCATAGATGCTTTGAGTCACGTTCAGTGAAAATCCCTCCCCCCCAAAATGAAAATGATTTTAGCCATTCATCCTTTAGGACAAAGTTATCTTCTTGGATTCTTTTCAAAGGGATCATTTGCTGGGCTGGACACAAGAGAAGTCATAGATACTTTTCCATGTTCACATTTTGGCAAAGCCTAGTTCTACTTCCCCAGGAAAGGCTTGTATTGAAGAAGACCTTCATCCTTTCTCCTCTGACTAGTCCAGCCCGTGGTCACCTGTCCCTCCTCTGAGCCTCCAGAACAGAAGACCTTGACCTTTTGTGGGCCATGGATCCCTTTACAGAATAATGTTTTCAAATGCATAAAATAAAAGACAAAGGATTTCAAAGAAGCCAATTATATTGAAATACAGATATCAAAATATTTTAAAGGGTGAGCGACTTAATATATATGCTTCTTAATTAACATTAGTAAGATCTAGCGGCACTTCTAATAATCACTGTAATTTCAAAGTTGTGATGAGTAAGTGATTTCAGACATTTGCAGCAACTGCACTGTGATAGGAAAACGTTTTGTAATTTTCTCTGAATGACAAAGTAACGGTTTTTGCTAATACCAGCGCGGTTTGTTGCCTAATGCATGACTGATGAAAATGCTAAGTTTCAGCTTGAGTTTCATGAAAATAAAGATGTACTTTTTCTCCTGCCCAAGCTCATGGATCCCCTGAAGTATATCTAGGGACGGTTGGTGGACCTGAGGTTAAGAACCCTTGCCCTAGAAAGTACCTGGTCAGTAACATGTAATAAATTAATTATAGCCATTGAAATAATGTATTTTTAAAAATGCCGAAGAGATGTGTATTAAAGTAAGATTCCAGGCCCCATCACTTCTCCGCCTGCCTGCCTGCCCTTCACTGGGGTCTGCTCCTGTTCTACGTGGCATTGTCTTGGCAGAGTCCTGTGTTCGATGGACCTAAGTTTGTCTTCTCTTGACCGCTGGACCACCACCCCGACTTGAATGCACAGCAGAGGCTGGACCAAGAAGGACCACTCAATCAGCATTTGTTGACTCTGCCTATGATGACTCTTTGAATGTCTATATTTTAAGATTCTGAGATTTTTGTTATCTACCCTGTTGATCCCCTCAGGTCTCTTGATGCAAAATTTGTCATTGGCATGTGCACCACTAGATGGCAGCAGCATCCCACAGAATCTCCTTTCCCAGCCCTTAGACGCCCATCCAAGGGCCATTTATTTTTTGAGTCAGTTCTATTTCTCTCCCGGAAAATCCAAGGTCACTACCCTCCTCACCTCCCCCGACCCATGTGGTTTTCCCAGACAGTGTCGTCACTGCATTATTTTGCTCCTCCAGTGGGAACGCGGTGGGGAAAAGTGGAAGAGAGTAGGTAGGTAGGTAGACTGTCTAAGGTCAGTACAAGATGATCTGATTGGTATGCATGGGGAATTCAGTTCCTACCAGCATTTACTGGGCACCTATTATGTGTCAGACCCAATGCTATGCTTCATTTACAGGATACACTGTCCCTGTCTCAGATGTGTGGCCACGTCCTGAGGATGAAGGGGAAGAGTAGCTGTGGTCTTTGGGCGGGGAGGTTGGAGAACGGTTTAGAGTAGCAGTGGGAACCAGTGCTGGTCTGAGCAGTACTGCTCTCACTGGGCTTTTCAGTCCATTTGGAAAATGTAAGTTACAAGAAACTCCGATTGCAACGAGGCTAAAGTACGTATGTGGATGAAGCCTCGAAGGTGACGTGCAAACATGAAGTCAGTAGCTGGGATGCAGTTGAAGGATGATGGTCTATATGAAATATTCTCTATACAAACTACTCTGTCACGTTGCCATTATATAATTTAAAAAATAAAAACATTAAAGAACATATCATTGATGATCCTAGTGATCTCAAGCTAGCCCCAAGCCTATTACACACGCTATTCTTAGATGAATCAGGCTTGGTGAGAAACCTTACAGTAGATTGTGTTTGGGTCACTGAACTTGAGAAGGACACAGAACGTTTCCTTGTGGGTCGGCAGCTTTGTTTGCTTCAAGGTGGAACAAAAGCCTTTTAATCTTCAAATCCAAGCAGCAGGCTGGCTGACATCAAACGCTTATGTGTGTTCCCGAGCAGCAGAGCCGAATCACAGGGTCTTTTTAGTTGGAGGTGACTTGCCCTCCTTTCCACACGATCATTTACACGGGCAAAAAGATAAGCTGACTCCTCTTCAAATCTCCCGGCATCAAATGGCCACTAGAACCCTTCTTCTAAAACATACACACACACACACCACCCCACCACCACCACCAACACACACACACAATAAAAACAACAACAAATCCATTCAAAAATGAATAAGAACTTGAAGAGAATGAAACTGCTCAGATTGAACTACTTTGGGAAAAGGCATTATTAACCTTTCCCCAAACAATGGAAGTGATGACCTGGCTGCAAAGAAGAGATGGTGGTGCTGTGGACCCAGTAAACTCTGAACAGGCCAAAGCAATGTATGAAATCTAGGCTTTATCAGCCTTTGTGCCACTGTGCTTTCTTTTCCTAATACAAATGCCTTCTGAAAAATCTCCACCCTATGGCAGCTCGGCCAAGGAGAAAAGGAATTTCCCCTCCACTGCAATCAGGATGGCTCTCCAGGGGAGCAAGGCCACCCCAGAGGTTGCCACATTGTGAGAATGGAGGTGGAGAGGCATGGGGATTCATGGGAAACAACCTGGATTTGGAAAACGGGGTAGATTGAAAGAGCCAAACCCCAAGAGAGAGACAGGAATGGGGGGAGCTCTGTCAGTGCCCTGCACCCTGGTCTTTATATCCTAACCTTAATCCTTAAGGTTTGATTCCAGCAAGCTCCTCAGATGTTACCAAAGCTGAGAAAATCCTCCTGCCACACTTCTCTTCAAAAAGTCTAAGAGGGACTTCCCTGGTGGCGCAGCGGTTAAGAATCTGCCTGCCAATGCAGGGGACACAGGTGTGAGCCCTGGTCCGGGAAGATCTCACATGGCGCAGAGCAACTAAGCCCGTGCACCACAACTACTGAGCCTGTGCTCTAGAGCCCGTGCACCACAGCTACTGAGCGTGCATGCCACAACTACTGAAGCCACACGCCTAGAGCCCGTGCTCCGCAACAAGAGAAGCCCCCACTCGCTGCAACTAGAGAAAGCCCACGCGCAGCAACGAAGACCCAACGCAGCCATAAATAAATAAATATATATATATTTTTAAAAAGTCTAAGAACGCTGAAACCCCAACAGAGGTGAGAAAACGTTGCTTTTAGAAATGTTACTCATCCTTTAGCAACACAAGCACCAAAGAGAACTCAAACTGCTTTATTTATTGTCAGGCCTTGAGGAACAGGGCTCTACAGATCAGTTCAGACAGCAGTTTTGAACATCTCTCAAGAGCCAGGATTGAACGGGGTCAGGATTCTGGGGGTTAGGTGGCCTCTCAGAGCCTCAGTTACCTCCTCTGTAAAGTGTGGATAATCTAGTGCCTATTACATAAGATTGTTGTGGAAATTAAGTGTCAAGTGCCTGTGGCATTTATTGATAACTGATGGATCAATTGTATGTATCAATATGCTCCTTGGCATGGATTCATTCAACCAAATCTGATGGATCTCTGAGGCCATACATAAAGATAAGTGAGACCCTATGAATGTATATACATCACATATATTACATCGATTCTCAAATGTGCATCTTCATGTTTTCACATATTTGAATTTGGCAACCCTTCTTCTTTCTTGGTGGTAAATGAAAATGGAATCATGGTGTGACTACAATCAGTGAAATCTTAGAGTTGGTGAAAACCAGTAACAATCATACAGACAGAGTCATCAGCTCTCCACCATGATCCAGCCTCTAAACGACACTCAGAACAAGAATCCCAGTACAGGTGACTCAGGATGCTGTCTTCTCTCTCCTCCGTCAGCCCCCCTGCTTCCTTTGGAGCACCGGAGTGAGAGGGGCCTTTGGGTGACTGGACTCATAACCTCTGGGCAGCTGAAGGCTGGGCCGTACCCAAACTCCAGTGCACATACAGGTCTGTGATTAGAATGCAGGCCCTTAGGCCCTGCCCTGGGGGATCTGGAAGTGGAGCCCCAGGTGGTTCAGCCATCCCTGGTCCCTCCCTGGTGCCAGGGGATTCTTTGCTGGAGGGGAACATCTCAGTTGTGGGCTCAGGAAAGGTTCTTTACCAAAAACCCTGAGTTTGCTTCCAGATGCTGCTCGTCCAGGAGCGTGCTGACACTGGTGCATGCTGGTTAGTGTGAAATCAGCCACGGTGGGAGCATTTACACCAGAGCAATAGGCAAACCCACCAGCCGAGGCTTTTTAATTTTTTTTTTCCTTCAGAGAGCCAGTTTACCAGCACACTCTGTAACTTCTCCTGCTCTGGGTGACCTTGAGGGAGGAGGTCATGGAAAACCACTCTGAATGAGCCTGTCTTTCCATCTGAACGGGGATAATTATATTTCTCCCCTCATGGGGTTGGGGGGGAATAAACGCGTTCATGAGAAAGCATCACGCCCAGGGCTAGGCTCCATCAATTTGCAGTTTATTCTTTTGCTCCAGAAGTTTCCTATAATGTTTTCTCTTTGGGAACATACCAGGGGGAGAATGAAGTGACACGAACATTCTTTATGAGACAATTCAAATCTCCATGTGGGTAACTAGCATTTAACAGTAAGGATAATAGCAATCAACTTTATGTGACTTTTTATATTTTAACCAACTGTATTTAATGCGGCACAGCCTCCCAGGGCAGACACTGCTCTCCCCATTCTTCAGATGAGAAACCGAGCCTCCGAGAAGTGACTTATTCTGTGTCAAGTGGCTTGTAAGTGAAACAGGAACCACGGCTTTTGATGTACTTTTTTTCTTCCCCATCACATTACAACAGAGCCTGTGTGAAGGGCCATGGGTGGACAGGGAGGTGGGTGGCAGTAAAACAAACCAAACCCCCGAGCCCCACAAGGTTCCTGTCCAAAGCTGAAAGTTTAGTTGGAAAACCTGCCATCAGCAGATGGTTTAGTGAATTCACATACTCAAACATGGAGGGTGATGCAAGACCATCTCAGAACCTTCAAATGAACAAATCTGAACAGATGCTCCCCTGGACTGTGTTTTTCAACAGTGCCGTGGTTCTACTACCTTTGCTCTGGTGTTTGCAGGGGAAGCCGAGCTTGGGGCTGAGCGGCGGCCTTTCTCTTTCCCTTGGCTGCAGTTAGGCTCTTGGTTTTCTCCAAGACAAACATTAAATTCTTGAAAGCTGAGGCTGTCCACCCTGGGTGTGAATACAGATGGTGATTTAGTCTTCGGTTTCTCCAAGTATGAACTTTATGGCCCAAGCTGCTTATTGACTTATGAGCTGATTAAAAGGAAGGGAGAAAACCTCTTCCAACTAAAGACACTCACCAGACCTTTCCAAGGTTTAAATAAAGTTGAAATTCAGCAGCAGTTTGGCTGCGGTTGAGGAAAGGGAATTTGAGTCAAGTTCAGCCTTTGCGTTCAGAAGGTGTTTAAGGGTCCAGCCCTGTGGGTGCAAGGAGCACAATGTCTTCCCTTAGAAAGGGAAAAAGGTGGCTTCCAACGTTGGTTGCCTCAGCCTTGGGCTTTGCTGAGAAATTAGAGGCAATAATTCAAATAATTCAGGAATCCAGAGAGAGCAGGGGGAACCCGGCCATCTAGCTTCTGGACATTGTACAACATGATGGTGACCATCAGCTGTCCTGATCATATCACCCCAGGGCCACCTGGGCACACAGCCCTCTGGGTCTCTCAGGCCTCATCTGTGGCTCAGTGAAGGGGTGGTTTTTTAGGAGCTGGGGCTAAATCTTACACATGATGTGTTTGGCCAGTGCAGAGTTTTAACTTTTCTTCCCTTCCCTTCCAAAAATGTGTGTGCCGTTAGGAGGGAAATGCTGCTACTATTCATACTTCTCACTCTTTCCTGATTTTTACACCCACTTCACACACCCACAGAATAGGAGACTGGTGAGGGCTCTTTCAGCTTTAAAGATTCCATGATTAAGATATTCATGATTCATCCACATCTTGAAACACTGAAATCATTTTGTTGAAAAAAATTTGTTGATATGGAAAAATTATTCACAATGTAATGCTGTGTAGAAATGATAATGCTGGTACTAGAAAGTCATGTACTGAAATGTGGACTCTGGAAACCTCTGGGCTTTGAGATGAAGGGTGACGTGCTTTTTATCTTTCTGCAGCAGATGGTATCATAATTATTACTTTCTGAGTTCTGGGTGAATGGTAAGCTCTCTGAATGCAGGGTCCATGCTGATGTGTTTCTTGATGTGTCCATAGTGGCAAGAACGATTTTAGGGATACAGGAGCCACTGGCTGAATATTTGTTGAATGAATTAATGACTGCTTTTCTGGGTTGTATCAATAGAAACAGTACAATGAACATAAAATACTTTTATTTATTATTGAAGGGTAGGGGGAGCAATAAATGCTAATGAACAAAAATAAGATGTACTCTGATGAAATTTCATATTCTTAATATCTTCATTAGAAAACAAACAACAGCATCAACAAACCATAGTGGAAAAGAATATAAAAAATAATGTATAGATATGTATAACTTAATCACTTTGCTGTAGAGCAGAAATTAACACAACATTGTCAATCAACTATACTTTAATTAAAAAATAATTTTAAAAAGTAAAAAAAACAAACAGCAAAACATCGACAACCTACAGAAGTTTGAGTATTGGGTAAGTAAACAGCCCTGCTAAACAAGGCTTCTGCTGTCGTGTCAGCTTCGGGAGGAGGTATTGTCGAGTCCAGGGACACCAACCCCGCCAGCCCTGGAAAGTCTCTGAAGAGCGCACAGAGTCTCCCCGAGAGTGTCAGCATGGACCCTGAGACCCCTTAGCCACCTCAGGGCTGATCTGCTGGCCGAGGGAAGGGGAGATGGTGAAATTGGGTGAGAGTTTGGGGCTTTGATATTCAAGTGAACTGGCTTTTTTTTTTTTGCGGTACGCGGGCCTCTCCCTGCTGTGGCCTCTCCCGTTGCAGAGCACAGGCTCCGGACACGCAGGCTCAGCAGCCATGGCTCACGGGCCCAGCCGCTCTGCGGCACGTGGGATCCTCCCGGACCGGGGCACGAACCTGCGTCCCCTGCATCAGCAGGTGGACTCTCAACCACTGCGCCACCAGGGAAGCCCGTGAACTGGATTTTGATTACAGAAAATAGGACTTTATTTATACCCATCAAATGGGTATCATTTGATGGGTATAAATAAATACCCATTCATTTATCATTTGATGGGTATAAATAAATACCCAGCGCCTCAAATGAATGGATTCCACCTGTTAGAGATAAGAACTGCTGTGTCCTTGAAGGAGCCGTGTTGCCGCCCGTGTCCCTGTTTCTACCAGCCTGCTGCCCCTCGCAGTCCTGGTGTCCGAGGTGGTGAGCAAACGTTTGTAAGAGGAATGAAAGGGGATCCTCAAGCAGCTGGGTGTGCTGCACTCAGGACATTTGGTGAAGGTCAGAGGACTAAGAAAGCAGGGCCGAGAGGACGCATGCATGTGTGATGGCAGTACAGGGCGGGGAGCAATGGTTGTGTGCATTGTTGGGAGCCCCCAAACGGATTCAGCTTCTGGGCTTGGAATAGGTGCAGCTGTTGCTCCCCAAGGTACCACATCCTGCACCCAGGCATCCTCCTAGGGTCTCTGTTGCCCATGGGGTGTGGGGAGTCAGCAATACGCTTCATGTAAACGAGCCTGGGCACAAACGGTGTCCTATTTCTGGTCCCCCTTCCAGCCCACACTTGCTAAAATCTTGCTGTTTGATTCATTGATTGGCAGGGCGGGGTAAGGTCTATTTAGCTCTCAGCTTGGCTGTGTATCAGAATCACCTGGGTGGCTATTACAGCTCCCAGTGCCCAGGCTGCACCCTAGAACAATTACATCATCGGGGTGGGACCGTCAAGAAGACCTTTTAAAGACCCTCCCTTATGCCCATCCCCCACAATTGATACCAACCAGCAGAGCCAGGTTGAGAGTCGGGAATATACTTGCGTTCCGGCTGCCTATCCTGGCCTAATGCTGGCCCTGGCTGACCCCTAAGCGCTCTCTCAAAACACATATCTGGGGCTTAATGAGCAGGGGTGAGGCTGAGGTGATCCCCGCCATCTGTGAGGCTGCCTCTGGCTGTGGAAGATGTAACAGGGTCACCAGCAGCGTGGGCTGATTTCTCACAAGTGCAATTTATGAGGCAAAAATTTCTCTCTTCATAAAAATGTCCCATGTTCCTGTCATGGAGGGTAATTGAGGCTTTTAGCTTCTGTGTCACAGTCATCATCCATTTCTTTATGTGCCTGGTGGTATCGCCCACGGGGAATTAAGTCATATTCTTGGTCAGTGAGTAACAGGGAGGCCATATGAAATGGACATCCAGGCAGGTGACTCAGCCGGAACCCGAGTCCCTGGAGAGCATCTCTTCCTGTCCCCGTCCCTCAGTTCGCTCAGACTATACCAAGGTGCGTGGGAAAATCTGGAACGGCTTCCACTTCCTCTTCTGTAAAAGGAGGTGACTGTGTTTACTTCCTGGGGCAACTGTGAGGGTTAAAGGAAGCAGTGAATGTGAAAAATCTGTGCGTAGCAGGTAATGGTTCATTTAAGCCGCCCAACTGCTGCTTCCATTTGCATCATCCTCCGTTTCCCCACAGGGCCCCAAACACACAAACACCATTTTACCTGCAGCAGGAGCTGAGAAATACTTGTGAGCTGAATTCCAAACAGCTGGAGGTTAGGATAATACTGTTAGGGGATTTTAGGCCCGTTCCCTCTACCTGCCAAGAAGCCCCGTCCTCTCTTCAGTACCCACAGTCCAGACGCAGGGCTCGCCCCGTCCTTGAGCCGGGAGCCCCCTAGTGGCAGGATGAAGTGCCCTTGTTACTCCTCAGGCCGCCTTCTCACCTCACCTGGGACGCTGTGTGGTAAGTAGACACAGGAACAAAATACCTATAATTCTTCCTCCTGACGGATGAAGAAACAGGATCAGAGAAACTAAGCTACTTGTCCAGGTCACAGAGCTGGTTCCTCTGTTCCAATCATTTTCCCAGGCTTGGTGCCCAGCGATGATCCTGCCCTCTGGACTTGGGGGTGAGGGCGCCCCCTGGGTTCTCCTGGGAGTGGAGTCTCAGAGAGAGAGAACTCTGGCATTGGGAGCCCCCTCCCCAGGGTCAGGGTACTGAACTGAGAAATCCAAGGACTGGAGACGGGGAAGCAGAGTGCCTGGGAAGAGGAAGGATGGGGCATGAGGACCTGGGGTTGGTCCAGGCCGGGTCTGCTGCTTCAGTGCAGCAAAGGCACCAACTCATCAGGAAAAAATGGTCAACTGCTGACTGACCAGCGGGTTTGTCCTCTGGAAAGAGCCCTGCAGTGGAGCTAGAGACGCTTACATTGTGACTCCAGGTCTGAAACTGTTAGGACGGTGATCTCAGGAGACTGCAGCAGGCGTGTCAGAGGTGCTGAGGGCTCCTGATCCTGGTTCTCTGGTCACCAGCGTGTGCTCTTGGGCCCAGCCAAACTCTCCAGGCCTCAGTGTTCCACTCTCTAAAGTGTGCATAATAGTATCTATCTCAGTGGGCTGTTACGAGGATTAATTGCGTTAACACAAAAAAAGCTCTCATAAAGTTCCTGGCCCAGAGCAAACACTATGTTCGTGTCTGCTATCATCCTAAAGTGTCCTTGAAGGCATCAACACACAGCAGGTACTCCAAGCTCAGTGAATCTGAATTTATTGGTCTTTTTCCAGGGAGCAGAGGACAGAATGGAGGGCAGGGGAGGGACTTCCCCCACTACACCCACATCCACACACATCTACCAGAATGCCCGTATCGAGAGTCATAAAAATGTTCACACTCATTGAGTCCTTATCCCATTCTTGTGAATTCACTCTAAGGAAATAATTCAGAGGCAGAAAATTGCTCTGGTCCCAAGGGGTCGTAGTAGCATTACTTCTAATGCAGCAACACCAGAATGTCCTAAATGAGCGATGACCTGGGGTTGATGAGTAAATTATGGTAAAATGTTATATTATGCAACCATTCAAATGATAACCAGAATGAGACTGTAAAAAAAGGTAACACTGTTTCTGAAATAACATTAAGTAATAAAAGAATTTAAACTGTGTAAGTCTGTAGAGCTATGTTAAAAATCAGGTGGAAAGGTATTTAATGGAAAGAACATTTTTATGACTCTCGATTCACCTTGGTATCATTGACCTCTAAAGGAACCAAGTCTATTTATTAGTTATCCATAAATGTATGCATTCTTTGTTTTGTTTAGTTAGTTATCCATCCACCCTTCCATCTATCCACCCATCCATCCATCCATCCACCCACCCATCCACCCATCCATCTATCTATCCGTCCATCCATCCACCCATCCATCCACACATCCATCCATCCATCCATCCATCCAATGTATACTGCATATCCTCTAAGCCTTAAATATATTGCAGAAGTCCCAAACGAGCGTGCATTCTGGTAGATGTGTGTGGATGTGGGTGTAGTGGGGGAAGACCCTCCCCTGCTCTCCATCCTGTCCCCCAGTTTCTACCCTTTTCCTGGATCAGCCCCTGCTGCTGCCCTGGCTCCCCCTGAGCCTGTTCCCAGGCTCTTCCTCCCTCCACCCCCACCCCACCCTTCTGCTGCCCTCAGCTGACTCCCTCGTTGATGCTGGCAGTTCTGTCTTCCTCGGCTTCCCTTTACTTATTTTGGAAGACCTGGCCATTTAACTACAGCCGCTGGAGTCATTTGGTTCCAGCTGTTTCCCCAGGGCCTGGCTGGTCGAGGGTCTATGCCAGAGACAGCCAGCCTGAGTCGAGGGAGGTCAGGTCCCTGGGGGAGAAGGAGGCCAGCAGTAGCTCTAGGACATCCTCAAAGGCCAGTGGCCTATTGTGGGAGAATTGACTGTGGGTGAACTTGGCCCCAGCCTTTCTTCATGGCCTTAGAAGGTCACAGGATGTTTTTGAGATGCTCTGCTCCCTCCTGCCTACAGCCAGGTTGTCATAGTGTGTGTGTGTGTGTGTGTGTGTGTGTGTGTCTGGGGACACTGGGAAACACTGGAGGGGACTCTTTTCTCCAAGAGAATCTTGACAATGAATTTTTAAAAAAATTAAAACCCCTTTCTGTTTCTTTATTAAATAAGTAAAACATTGCTGTGATAGAAAGTACAAATAAGCAAGAAAAAAATTCATCTCCGATTCCATCACCTAGCAGTGGCCGTGCGAACACAGGGTGTATACCCTTTGAAGTGTGGCTAAAGTGTGGCTTGGAAGGCATGAGGCTGGAAGGTGTGGATTAAGGCCAGATTATTTTGTGTCACCAGGACCTATATGGAGAAAGGTCATAGGCTTTGTTGTCATACCTGGGATCAAAGCCTAATTTTGTCCACTTCCTAGTTGTGTGACCTTGGACAAGTCACTCAACTTCTCTGAACCTTTACTTGCTCATCTGTAAGATGGGAACAATAGTATCTACCTCATGGGGTTAAATGAGAGTGAAACTGTCTCATGCCTGGCACATGGTAGAAGCTGTTCAGTAATGTCAGTCCCTCCCCAGCGAGTTTGGATCGTCCCTTGTGAAGCTGTATTTTAAGCAAGGGAGGGGAAAATTTATTTATGACTGATTGATTCTTTGATAATCATTTGCAGGCTTATAGGACCCAGTGCTGGTCAGGCGTGAGGGGATGTACAGTCTCACAGGCTGCTGGAGAGGGGGGTTTCATTGATACAATCTTTCCTTGGAGAGACGTAGGTGATATGCCTTGAAACACTTGAAAACCCCAATGCCTACCCCGTAGTCCAGCGATGCTACTTAAATAACTCTCTGATGGAGATGATCACTCAAGAGGCATGTACAATGGCATTCTTTCGTAATGTTGTTTTCCATGTTAAAATGACCAATAAGCTAACTGTCAAACAACAAGGCTCATGCATCTAACCCTGACGTGTCCTTACAACGGAAATACTACCAGTAATGAATCACGTTTTAAGTCTAGGTTTATTAACATGAAAAAATGTTTGTGATATGTTGTTGAATGAAAATAACAAAATAATGGGTGTACAGTTTGTTTTCATATTTGTAAAAACTTACACTTGTATCCACATTTGTATGGAAAATGGTTGGGGCGATTTCTAAGGCCCTCATCCTTGGTTTAAGACACCCTCTACTCCTTAAACTGAGTTCCCTGAGGCCAGCTCCAGGGGGCGTTAGTTCCTGGTAGCCAAACACATCCCAACCAATTCAGAAACAAGCTCTTCTCTTTGCAGGGTTCGTGTTCTTCAGAATGCTCCCTGTATCAGAAAACACGCACCTCCTGCTTCGGTTTCCCCAGGATGGGGTCGGAGAGGCATGTAGAGACCATCTGCTCTCAGCCCTGTCAGCCCAGGTGAATTCAGGCTTCCACAGAGGCAAGAGAGGCTCTGTTCATTAACTGTGTAGGGAACAGCGGGGGTCAAGGTCAACACTAGACTTGGGACATTGGCCCAAAATTATTTAAGGAGCATACATTATGTGTAATGCACTGTGCCAAGTGTGCAAAGATGAATGAGCCACAGCTGTTGCCCTTAAGGAGCTCAGTCTGGGAGAGGAAACAAACACCAACCTCGATGTGACTGGTGAGAGGGGAGAGGTGAGCCAGAGGAGGAAGGGGTGCCCTGCTTAGGGGAGCAGGGAGTGGTACTTCCCCACTGCACCCCCAAGGGATGCTTCCAAAGGCTGGTGCTGTACAGCCTTGACCCTGTTATCTTTAAGGCACAAGCTTGCGATTGAAGGGCAGTCATTTTTACCCCAGATGTGTTAGGAAATAGTGATTTTCCAGGTGTATGTATGCTGCCCCATGTGCGCATACACACACACATATGCACACACAGGCACGCACACACTCAAACTCACAAGCCCAAAGGGGGATGAGGAAAGTCACCTTCCCCTGCAGTCTGACTGATCCCTCCAAGGATGATCCGCACAAACAATGCAGGGGTGACTCATCGCCGTGACTCACAGCGCTGCGGGGCTAAGGTCCCGCCGGCACAGGGCAGACATCTCATTATTTGTCCTTTCTGTCCTCTGAGATGGAGGGTCCCCCAGCCTGGCCTCCACCTCCAGACCAAGTGAGTCTGGTGGGTGGGTGGGGGGACAGCTCATTAACGTAAGAAGTGGGGGGACAGCTCATTAAAGTAGGAAGTTTCCTAGAGAAACTCACCCGGTCTGGGCAATGGGGGTCATGGGAGGGGGTGTTACTTTACAAAAGGATTTACAGAAGATGTATTTCAACACAGCATTCCCCACTGGGCATTCAGAACAGGGTATGATTTCCCAAAAAACCCAATTTCCTGGCGTCTTTTCAGGAATCCACTGATTGTGCAAAGTGAGGTTGGAGTGTTGGGGGTGAGGAATATGGGGGGCGGTGCGGGGAGCAGAAATTCCCAGTTGAAAAGTCAGAAGGGGCCTTGGACCATTGGGGCCACTTCCTCCCACCACCCTGATCCCCTGTCATCACCTTTACCCCCCTCAGGCTGCCCCCCCCGCCCCCATCATCTGGCCCTGCGCTCAGGGCTGGAGACTGAGAGGAGAGGCTGTCCTGATCCCTGATGGCAGCTTGATTCTCTTCAGCCGCTCCTGAGAACACTGTACTAGAGGATCAGATTCCTTCCCCTGCCACCAGTGTTTATCAAGCATTCACTGTGGATCTCCCACGTTCTAGGGTAATGGGGGGGGGAGGGGAGATGCAAGAGGCCAGCTATTTAGCCAAGAGTCCCATGTGGTGTGCTTAGGGAAGGGGGGCTTTAAATTCTTATCCTGGGGTGGAGGTGTACAGAAAGACTGCCATTTGGGGGCCAGTTCAGAGGAGATGTTGCTGCATTCTAGAGCAGGCTTCCACAGTTCTGGGCAACCAGATACCCAAATCAGTAGGTCAGTACTTGGGGATGTCCCCATTTGGAGGAGACGGGGCCTTTACCTTTGAGATAACCATAGGTAATGCTTTCAGGGCATCCCTGGTCTGAAAGGGAAGATGGAATATCTCCCCTTCCTGTTTCCCATCCTTCATAGCAATTAATTAACATGGGCAACAGGAACTCAAGGTGGGCAGAGGAGTCTGGGACTTCCATTCATCTCACTGGGGCTACTCACAAGAAGCCTTAAATGTGACCTTATCTGTCAGATGGTTGCAAGGAATAAGTGAGTCCTTTGATGAGAGAGTGCTAAATAACAAAAACCACATTAATTACAGATCATTTGAAAACCAGGGCCTACAGATGTGTTAGCTGGAAGTCAAGGCCCTAAAGGTGTTCTAAAGACTGGAATTCTCCCTCTTCCTAGAGGGGTTGCCCCGGGAACAGGCAGTCTCCTGCAGGGCCAGCTTGGGGGAGGAAACAGGACCACAGGGCAGAGGAATAAAGAGGTGAGGAATTTATTAAAAAAGGCAGCGGGACTGTTGTGCTGGGGTTAGGGAGGGTTGGGAGGGGGTGCAGAGGAAGCCTGGGAATTGGGAAAGAGAAAAGGGTACAGTGCCTCCTACGGTGAAGTTGATGGAAGGGGGCCCAGTACGTGTCCTAGGGTGGGAAGCGATGGAACAAATTTATGGCATCAGGGGGTAGAAATCTTGTATGTTGACCCATGAGGACTGTGGCAGGAGACTGAACTTGTATAGCAATGTGTACATTTCAGATACACACGGACACGCAGAAAAGAAATGGAGAACATGAAAGCCTGGGGCAGAAGGCTGACCTCCTCAGCCTCAGGACCAGGGGTACCCCTGCCCCTCTGCCCAGAGACAGGCTCAGAAAAGTCATGGGGGTCTGTGGATGTGGCAATTGGGAAGGCGGGGCTGGCACGGGGAGAGGGGTTGGCCTGAGGAACAGGGAGGGGGATCCAGGCTTTGGAAGTGAGGTCCACAGTCTCTCTGTAGACCCGACGCAAGGGCCAGGCTTTGCTCTTCCCCACCCCCCCCCCCACTGCCAATGAACCGTACACTCTGCCTCAGGGTGGTGCCCATTGAGGGAGAAGGAATATGACAGCCTCTGCCCGAAAAAATGTCCCCTACCTTATCTTGCCCAGTCAGCATCCTGACCTTGGATCTGGCCAGGAAGGGGACTGGTCTTCACCCCTGTGTAGAGCCCCTGGTGGGCCAAAGACCAGGACCCTAGGGCTCAGGCTTCACAAAGGAGCACCAAGCCACATGATAACAATAATAGCTCTTCATTGTTATCCAGTGCTTGGCTCTGCTCTACGTATTGATACTTTGCAGCTGGGAGTCCTCACCACAGCCCTGCTATTACCGCCCCCACTTTACAGATGTGAAGGCAGGCACACAGAGGTGAAGGGACTTGCCCGAGGTCACAGGGCAGAAGGGGAGCAGCTGGACTCCAAGCCTGACAATCCCACTCGCTTGGGCCTGTTCTCCAACCTCAACCCCAGCTGGTCTGATGGCACACTTCCCCTTAGAGTGTCCTGACTTGCAACAGATGCTGCCAAACTCAGGCTGGGTGCCGTGGGGGCCTCTGGGATCTGTGTCCCAGGCTCAGGAGGGGAGGGCCAGCCGGGCAGAGGGACCTTTGGGGGTCTGAAGGGTGGACAGGGCATGGGCCCAAGGCGGGGTGGGGTGGGGAATGGGGGAAGCTGGGTTAAACCGACAGCAAATGCAGGCCAGTTTGGTCTATAAACAAATAAAAGTGAGCCACAGTGGGGCAGACACATGTCCTGGAGACAGCCCTGCTTTCGTTTGGCGTGTGTGTGTTCTGAGTGAATTGCCAAAACACTGAGCCGGGCTGGTGGAGGGTGGGCTCTGCGCTGCTCCTGACAGACGCCCAGCTGGGCCCCTGTAGCCCACAGTGTCAGAGACAGCTGAACACGCTGTAAGCTCCAAAGAAGAAAAAATTCCCCTAGCCGGCTGGAGTGAGGGTGCTGGGAGGGGGAGGGGAGGAGCCCCTCAAACTCAGGCAGGTGCTGCTCTTCAGAGAGGACACAGGGTGTCTTCTGGGACTTGGCCGAGGAAGCCGCAGAGGTGGGCTCCAGGCCCAGCCCTGCCCCTGCCCCTGGGGGACATAGGGCTGGTCGCAGCCCCTCTGAGCACATCAGTCCCTGGGAACACAGACTCTTGCTCTTGGCAGGATTATTCTTATCACTGGGACACCTTCCTGGGAGCCCTGCTTGAGCATCTAGGCTTCTGCTGGCTTCTGTGAGCAGGGGCACCCCGACACCCTTGTCTAAAAAGGGGTTTCTCAGCCTCGGCACTACTGACTTTGGGGGCTGGATAATTCTTTGTTGTGAGGGCCCAGCCTATGCATTTCAGGATGTGTAGCAGCACATCCACCTTCTACCCGTTAGATGCCAGTAGCACCCCCTGTCCCTTCAACCCAAAATGTCTCAGGACTTTGACAAATTGTCCCCATTGAAAACCACAGGTCTAAGGGGAGGGCTCAGGTCCAGAGGAGCCTTGGGACCGGCAGCTGCTGGACTGGTGGGACTTTGGGTGGGTCCCTTCATCTCTCCCCAGTCCTCGAATTTCTGCCTCTTGTCATGGGAACCAGAACTCTGGGCCTTGAGACAGAGGAAGGTGGGAGGCTGTCTGGGACCCAGAAAGGTGTTTTAAGTTGGGCTGGCCAGGCTGGGGTCACAGACTCCACCCCATCCCCACCCGGAGAGCACGAGGAGAGAGGCACGTCACGTGGTCAGGGAAGGTGGCTGGGAGCCCAGGTTTTGTTTCCTTTGAGAACAGCTTCACTGGGTGCGCAAAAATCATGCCCGCCTGTAGCATGAAACACACCTAACTGGTTTCTGGACCTTCTTCCTCCCAGCCACTTCTGATGGTTTCTGCTCCCGCTGCCTCCCTCCCCTGGGTGGCTGTTGATTCCATGCCCACCATACCGTGTCCAGTCCTCCTTGCTTCTTACTGGGCTGTTGCAATAGCTCCCAGTAGCTTTCCCTGCCTCCACTCTCCCCTCATCCACCCTCGCCCATGATCTGCCCTCCGCACTATAGTGTTTTTTTCTGAGAAACAGATCTTCGTATCGTCTTCTGTCTAAGCCCTTCGATGGCTCCCTGCGACCCTCAGGATAAAGCTCACGGTCTTCAGGCTGCCCACTAGGCCTTTCGCTTTGCCCCCACTCACAGCCTCACCCTCATCCCTGGTGTTCCCCTCCGAGTCACATTCATCCCATTTTAGACCCTTGCGGTTCTCCCCTATGCCACGCTGTTTCATACCCTGTGCATTTGCACATTCTATTCCTTCTGCCTAGAGTATTTTTTTTAGAGTTTTTTTTTTTTTTTTTTTTGCGGTACGCAGGTCTCTCACTGTTGTGGCCTCTCCCGTTGCGGAGCACAGGCTCCGGATGCGCAGGCTCAGCGGCCATGGCTCACGGGCCCAGCCACTCCGCGGCATGTGGGATCCTCCCGGACCGGGGCACGAACCTGTGTCCCCTGCATCGGCAGGCGGACTCTCAACCACTGCACCACCAGGGAAGCCCTTCGAGTATTTTTGTGCTTTAGTTTATTGAACTCCTATTCACCCTTTAAAACCCAGTTTAGGACCCGTCTCCTCTGTGAAACTTTCCCTGACCTCCCTGACTGAGCTATTTGTTTCCTTCCCTGACCTGCTCTCTTACCCTATGTCAGCGAGCTTTTATTGACCGTCTCCCCTACTAGACTAAGAACTCCTGGAGGGAAGTTCCTTAAGCTCAATGATGCCCAGCCCTGAGACAGGCACATGGCATGGCCCAGTCAATGTTTGTTGAGTGGAATTTAATTTGGAGGCAGAGGGAGATTCAGCCCCTGTTAGCAAGGCAGAAGCCTCTCCCCTAGAAGGTCCAGACATGCCAAGAGAGAAAGGCTGCCTTTCTTCGCATGGGAGCTTTGAAGACACCCAAATATAAACCAATTTAGGAATACACGGCAAGCCATTAATGTGGCACCCCTGGTTCCGAAAGAGGAATCTAGAACCTTCAAGTTGAAAGGTGGCTCCGAGATCTAGTATTCTTGTTTACAGGCAAGGAAACGGAGGCGCAAAGAAGTGACGTGCCCTCTTCCGTAGCACATCAACTGGGATGAGAATGCAGTCCCTGTAGTCCCAGTTTGGGGACGGTGACCGCTCTGAGTAGCCCTGAGTGACTCGCTATGGGGTGAGGCTCAGCCTCTGCACAGTGGGAACGGCCCCCGCCCCCCAGGGAGTCAGGGTGGGCGTCCTGCAGCCCGTGCCACACGGCAGACCTTCACAGGGGCCAGTCTCCCCTCCTGCTCCGTGTGGGGAAGGTGCCAGCACAGAGGCCAGGCAGTTCAGAATCGGGAAGTCTGTGGGAGGCGACGGGCCAGGATTTACAACAGGAACTGCTGTTTCCTGAGAACACTGTGTTCCCAGGGGCCTCCCCTCTGCTCCCTTCAGAGCCCTATCCACTCCACCCCACCTCACCCAGTCGCCCATTACTGCAGGTTCAGCCTCTGCTTCCGAACCTGCAGCCTCCCTCCTGAGGACCCCACCCACCCACCTTCCCATTGGCCGGCTGGACCTTGGCCTTGGTTATCCCATCGTCACCCCAAAGGCCTGAAACCTGCTCTGGTGTGAGTGACACAGGGCAGTTTGTCAGAGCTGCCTTGGTGTCGTGAGAGCTTGTATTATGGGACCAGAACAGGGCACAAGACACAGGCTCCCTCCCCAGCTCTCGGTCACCGCTGCTCCCCGTCTCCCCCCTCATTTACTCCCCTACCCCCAGTGTCTTCATTTCTCTTGCACTTGTCCCCCTTGCTAAGTTAAATGCCACTGGGTTGCGGGTCGCATGTCAGGGAAGTACACGGGCTTTTAGGCTGCCAGACTTCCAGGAGCCGGGGACACAGCTTTTTATCTGCAGAGGCTCAAGGACATAGCCCACCTTCCTGTTTCTTTCTCGCTTTCTTTTTTCCGTATAGCTGCCACCTCCCGCTGTCGATGTCACAGTGAGACTGAGGTGGTCATAAGATGGATGTCAGATCAGAGGACTCAGAAGTACCCAGACCTTTCCCATCCTCCCAGCCCCTCTCAGAAAAAGGTCAAGCAAAGTAACTGGATACTTTGTTACTAGCTGGGACCTTGACCCTAAACCTAGGAACCAACACAGGACTGCCTTTTTCCTCAGAATCGGGGCCCAGAGCCTTGGACCAAAGAGCCTCTTAACCCCACAAGGCCACACCTGGGTCTCAGGGAAGCAGAGGCCAGCACAGAAGCAGCAGGGGCCGGACATATGGGCCTGCATGGCCCAGGTGGCCTTCCTGGGATCAGACTCAGGCTCACATTTTCTGAATGGAGCAGGCTTGGGGTGGGGCCGGAAGAGCCGTCTAGGGCTACTTGCAACAAGTGGGGAGAGGGAGACGCATGGAGAAACATCTTTTCTAAGGGAAAGCGACCCCTGGGCCTTTCGTCTCTAGACTCAGCTCCCAGCTGGGCACCGCTCTGGCTTGGCCTGCAAGGGGCCACACCCTAGTGCACAGTGACCCCACCCACTAGCCCATAGGCCCCATCGACATCCTTGAATTGGCCCAGGAGGGCGGTGGGAAGGGACAGAGAGAATTTTTTTCCTCTGCAGGCTGAGGGCCACACCTGCACCTCCCTGCCCTGACATGCCTGGCTTTCTTTTTTTTTTTTTTTTCAGCCTGCTTCCATGCAGTGACCCTGGAGGCCATTCTCCTTTTATCAAGTTTCCAAGGATCGCTGTGGAGCATCGGGTGGCAGACAACAAAAGTCACAGACGTGGGAGGTTGTGAGTGTTTTCCAGACCCTGCCTTCTTTTCTCAGGAGCCCCAGGATGCCTGGTGATCTCTGGGATTGTGGCATTGTTTCCTAATTGGGTGACGTCCCTTTCCCGCATCTCAGATTTCTCCAGTTGCCCCCAAATCCTCCAAAAACATCCCTCGGATAAAATGGAGTTGCAAGGCAGTTGCTGTAGTGAAAAAGTGGACCCGGCCAGATCTGGGATGCAATCTCTGTTTTCCCACTTTCTGGCTGTGAGAACTTGGACCAGTTCCTAGCCCCTCGGACTTGGGTTTGCTCAACTGCAGGATGGGGGTGCTGTTTTCCAGAGAGGCTGTGAGGAACACTGGGATCCCACTCAGAGACAACCTGCATCGTGCCCGGTGGGATGAGATGCTCAGTGAGTGGTACCCAGCAGTCGCTCTGGATTAGCAAATAAACACCCATGATGGTAAGGATAAAAAAAGAACATTGAGAGGACACTGACTACATGCCATATACTATCCTAAGGACTTAAATCTAATCCTATTTAATCCAAGAAGAGCTCTATGGGGTAGGTACTATCATTATTCCCATTTTACAGAAGGAACTTGGGATACAGAGAGGTAAGTAACTTGCTGAAGAAGGGACCTGGACTCCAGAGTGGTTACTTTAGGAAGAGGCGGCAAAAGAGGCAGAAGTGAGGCTGGGGTACCGATCAAACATGGCCCAGGGTTTTTTCTGTTCTTAAAGACGGGAACCCTCTGAGACATATGGTAAAGATCTCATTAGGGAGGTAGCCACCAGCCCCCTTGACTGCAGACGCTGCTCTCTGAGCCATCCCAGGTGGCTGTTTGGTGGGGAGAGCCGCCTTTCCTGTCTTTTCGGGTCTCTGTTGAAAGACATCACCTAAGCTCTTGCCCCACCTCTGATGTATCCCAGGCAGCCCAGCCATCTGGGGATGGCGGGGGGTGGGGCGGGTGGGGAGCAGGGCCTGGTATCTCAGAATGTGGAGGGAAGGGTCCTCCGCAGCACTCATGCTGGGGATTTGAGCCAGGAGCTGGGAGGGCAACGCTGCTGAATTGCAAAAGATATCTGCTGGCATGCGGACTGCGTGAAGGAAAGCTTGTAATTGTAGCCATAAATCAAGTGCAGACAGGAAAAACTGTCAGACTTTGGGGAGTTATTTTGTACAGAAGAGGTGGAAAAATGCAGCTGTGGTGTGAGAGCTGGGCTGGCTGGATATTGGCAGAGGTGGGACTCACGGGGTCACCATGGAGTGGAGGGGGGACCCCTGCTCCAGAAAGCTATTGCTGCAGCCCTCACTTGCAGGATGACAAGAGAACGAGGCCTTTCATCATGGGAGCTGTCCTGGGGGACAACTGTGAACAAGCCCAGCTTATCTTTAGCCCTCTTGTTCTCTCTGTGGATTCGTGTTCTGGCCAGGCCACTTATAGCTCTGTGCCCTTTGGCAAGATGCTTAAAGGGAAATGACTATAAGTATTTGGTGCCTGCTATGTGCCAACTCCTGGAATTGGCCTCAGCTGGCGTGTAGCTTCTTCCTCAGTAATAGAACCTGACTTAATCCAAGCACCCACTCTCCCCCAGCCAGCCTTGTGCCTCAGCCCAGGCTGGGCCTATCTTTAGTTTCACAAGTTGGGTCCCGATTGGTTCAAGCCAATCATGAAGGTTCCATTCCTCTTGTCTGTGATTGGCTTAGGCATGGACATGTGACCCCATTCTGGCCAATGAGATATAAGGGGGAAGTCTATTAGGGGTGCTTCGGAAGAAGGTTTCTCATTCTCATAGGAGGAGATCTCTCTTACACCTCTGGATATCGTGCCTGGAACCACTGTAAGCATGTAGTTACCAGCCCGAAGCTGACAAGAGCACCAAGGATAGCCGAGCAGAAATGTGGAAAGAACCTGGGTCCTTTGTGATGACATTGAGCTGCTAAATCAACCCTTGCTGGAGCCAGCCTAACTTGTGATTTCTTGTTATGTGAGATGGTTTAAGCCACTTGGAGTTGGGTTTCCTGCTAAAGGTAGTTATGTGTCCCTACCACTTCTTGCTTCACTGAAAAATGGGTAGAAGTATGTTCTCTTCCCCATGTTGGAGGGTCCCTAGCTGGGTCGCTTGGTCCCTGTGGTGTCATTCTTTTAGCTTTCCATGTGACAAGTCACTCCCTCAGGTGCAAACATATCCCTAGGGTGTCAAGTTGGGTGGCTTCAAGTAACAACCACTTTGCCCCTGCAACTCTCAAGCCATTTTGCTAAGACAGTGCTCATTATGGCAGGTGTATTCTCTTAGGCAGACATAAAATGATCTTAGGAAGTGCCTGTTCTATAAACGTCCCTCACATAGTATGTGCTATTAATTAGAATTATGAGATATTTTACATTGCAAGCTTGCGTTGGGCGATCTTGGTGATTATTAAGCACCCACTGTCTAGTATTAGTATCAGAATGTCTTGCATTTTCTGAATGTATATGAAATGAGGACTGAAAACTCCACAGATGCCTGCTGGAGATCTCTGGCTTTCTAACAAGGGATAATGTCAGAGCTGCCCCACCTGCGTCTCCCTGCTCAGCGCTTTGCCTGGAGGGAGGAGCTGATTAATGTAGGACCATCACTTCTTTCTGGTGTCAAGAAGAGGAAGATGAAAGGCCTACATCTCCCCCTCCCCCAACACCTCTAAGCCAGACAGCTGGGGCCATTCCAATGCTGGGGGTGGCCAGGCAGTGGTTAGGGAGGAGTCCACTTCCTCCCGAGAGGACTCCCAGCCCGTGTCCCATATTTGACTAATGTGTCCTAAACATGTAGACCTCTGCTTAATATCTTGGGGGTCAAGTGCTCAAGTCAAGCAAACCCCAGGTTGGACTCAGAAGACTGGAGCTGTTCCTACTGTTACCCATAGTTCATCCCTCCTGTGGAGATCTGTAAATCCCTGGTTGAATCTGTGGGTCGATACTAAGGAGGGGAAGGGATGGGGAGTGGGGGGAGGGGCAGGGCTGCAGGACCTCTGAGCCCAGCTGAGCCCCAGTGAGGTAAGAAAGAGCTGGTCTCTCCAGGGACAACCTCCATAGGCTGGGGACAGAGGTGGACCTCAGCCAGTAGGAGGCAGGGAGCTCCTTTGGACTTCACAGGACCAGTTGTGTCGTCTTCAGGTGGGCCTCTTCTTATTCTTTTGGAAGCGGTGAGTACCTTTCTGGCTACCTTCAGCTACAAGGAAACTGAGCCAGTGACTCAGAGAGCAGCCCCTGAATCTACCGGGGTTCAAATCCTGGCTGTGTCATTGCTGTATGCCTGACTGTGTGCTGGGTACACGACCACTCTGTCCCGCTTGCCTCAGGCTCACAACGGGGAGAACCACAGCCTCCCTCTCCCCCTCACCCACCCCCAGGGAATGATCAGGAGTGTTATAAGAGGTGGGACGCGGAGAGCTCTCAGATCAGCTCATGGTGGTGCCCTGCAGATGGGAGGGCACTGTGAACTCCGGCCATCCAGAAAGGGAGGCGTCCAGCTGTGTTCCCTCCCAGAGGCCTCTGTAATCTGGTTGTAATCTCCCCGTTTGTCAGAAACGTCTGTATGCCACACACTCTGAGCCCCAGTCCTGATTTTCATGCAGCCCTCACATTGGCTTGGTGAGGTAGGTGATCCTGTGTTATTGGTTTCCTCTTATCGATTCCTGTAAGTTAAGGAGACTCGGGGAGCAGCTGAGTACATGTCAGCTCTGGGTAAGACAGGTATATTCTCAGGACCCCTCCACCTGGCCCAGCCTGAGGTCCCCAGGAGAAGAACCTATAAGGGCAGTCGGCATCTTCTAATCTGGAAAACCCAGGCTTGCGGGGCCAGGGGCTGAGCCAGGGAAGGGGCTTGCAGGGAGGGCAGGCTGGTGAGCAGTCCTGGGACTCTGACACGAGGGCTCCAGCGTGGAGAGGGAGAAGGGCTGGGGTGGGCAACTGGCAGCCTGGCCTGTCCCACCCAGTAGGGAGGACACACACGGTGCTCAGAGACCTAAGGTGGGGACACCGGACCAAGTCTAGAATGGCAGCTCCCCAGGGACTCTGGGGGCAGAAGTGAGGGGTGAGGGGCATTTAGGGCAGCTCCTCTCTGAACTGTGCCCTGGGTGTGTCCCATGTTGAGATGGAGTCCGGGGCTGGGGAATCACCTGTCCCATGCAAGAAGGGGGCTCTCGTGCACAAAATACCTGGACACCTTTCTTCCAGTTGTGCTTGTAATATTTCAGGGGAGTTGCCTGCCCTCATCCACTATACCCCTGCCCCTGCAGCCTCCTGCCCCCTAATAGCTGTCCCCCAAGCTAGACCGAGCTGTTTCTTCTGAAAAGTCTGCCTCTGGATTTTCTCTTTTTAGGCTAAAAAACCTAACCATATTGGTAAAGAAAAGTTTGACAAAAAAGTCAGCCACCACCTTGCCAAACATCGTCATTTTTTTCTGTTTTCTCCCAATCTTGGTCCAAGTGGTGGCCTACTTTCACCACACCATCCTGTGTCCTACCTGTAAACTTGGTGTCAGATGCCTGGTCGCCCATCCTTTGATACATTAAGTTGGCTCAACACCCCTCCCAAGTAGACGGACACCCTCTGTCTGTAGTTCCAGGTCCAGGCTCCACCTTCTCCTCCCTGGGGCCTGACCTGTATGGACCATGCCCACTTGCTCTCATGCCCCCCTGCTTTTGGTGGGGTTTGGCCAGTAGGGGTGAGGCACCAGCCAGAGCTTGTAAAGAGGGAGGAGGGTAAATTTGGGGTATTCATCTATATTCCTTTGCTAGGGCTGCCATAACAGAGTACCATAGGCTGGGTAGCTTAAACAACAGAAATTTATTTCTCCCAGTTCTGGAGGTTAGAAGTCCAAGGTCAAGGTTTCAGCAGGTTGGGTTTCTTCTGAGGCCTCTCCCTTTCACTTGCAGATGGCCACTTTTCCACTGTCTTCTCACTCAGTCTTTCCTCTCTGTACTTCTGTTCCTGGTGTCACTTTGTGTGACCAAACTTCCTCTTCTTATAAGGATCCCAGCCAGATTGGATTAAGGCCCATCCTAACGACTTTGTCTAAAGTTAAGCACTTCTGTGAAGGCCTTGTCTCCAAATACAGTCACATTCTGAGACACTGGGGGTTATGGCTTCAACAGGAATTTGGGGGCATGGAATTCAACCCATAACATCATTGCCCCTACTGCCTCCCTGTGGGGTCACTGAGAGCTGTCTGTGCCCCTCAAACAGAAGGTCACAGCTCTCGGCATGCGGCCCGCAGCCTGTTCTGGCCCCATCCCCGCAGGCCTAGTGGAGTTAATGGTGCTGGGCTGTTACCAGCTCCATGGTGTCCACACACACACAAAGCTTCCCACGGCTCTGTAAACAGTCCCTTCTTTCAACTCTCTCACGTTATCCGTTTTGAGCGTGTCATCTGTTTCCTGCTGGGCCCCTGCCTGATACACCAGGTACGGTGGTAGACCCGGCAGCGCTCCTGTCAGCTCTGAGGGCGCCTGTGCGGTGGGGTGGGAACCGGCCTGGAACAGTTGTCCTGTCTCCTTGGCATTGGAATACTCTGTCCTGTCACTTACTAAAGGCACGAGGGTGGAGAGGGAGGTGATCCCATGCCATGCCATAGCAAAGACCTTAAAACAGAATGTCACACTTTTTTTTTTTTTTTTGGCCACACAACATGAAGGACCAGGGATCGAACCCGTGTCCCCTGCAGTGGAAGTGCCTGGTCTTAACCACTGGACCACCAGGGAAGTCCCTGTCACACACTCCTAAGACTGTCGATGGCTATTCCTTCACACACATACCAGTTGAATGCCTGAATGTTCTCCTTGGCAGTGCCTCTCTCCTCCAGCTGCCAGCCCCAACTCTCCAATTCCTGGTATTTCTTTCGCATGAGGCAATTCGGTAGCCCTCCTCCACACTTTCAGCCTATGCAGGCTGTTCCCTGGGAGCTGCACGTTTCACACCCAAAGACGCCTCCTAGTCCTGGCCAAACAGAGGCTCTAGTTCTCTGGCGGAAGTCGCCACCACCTGTAAACTAACAATTCCCCCTTGTGCATTAGGGCCTCGTTAGGCATCAAGGACTGGAATTATCCAGCTGGTGTAAAAGGACCCCAGGCCCTCCCACCAGCAGGGTCTCCTCATGGGCTGCACGTTGCAATCACCTGGGAAACCTACAAAACATACTGATGCCTGGGCCCCGTCTCCAGAGGTCCTGAGAGGAAGCATCCTCCTTTCTCACCAGAACCTTCTGAATCCTGACACTTCGAGGGCCCTGTCAGCAGGCCCAGTCCCCTCCTGTCCATCACAACTATCCTTTCCTGCCCTGAGGCGGGATTCTCCTCCCAATCTGACTCCCACACCAAATTGTTTCTTTTTGACAACCATTAAAGATAAAATTTAAAAAATCATCTAGGAAGACATGTGTAACCCACTGGAAATTTCAAGGCAGTGAGTCACACTCCTGGGCCCCCTCAGATCTTATGTAAGGTTGAGTCACTTTTTGTGAAGTCCGTGCATAGCAGAAGAAAATTGGAAGGCTCTCAAGATATGTGAGTGTGTGTGTATCTTTGCGTTTCTGTGAAAGAGAGAGAGAGGAGAGAGATGTCACTTGCAGCTTTAAGAGACTGGCAGTAGCTCTGACTTAACTTCAGAGATTCCTCATCCTGTCTCCACCACCAGGAGACACAGATGAAAGATAATCAGGAGAGACGCAGAACCTGGAGGTGGTGGAGCCATTGGGGAAATGCCACCCCTGGCCCTCCCCCGACCCCAACCTCCCCAGGGGCGTCCCCTGCATCACCATAGGTCTCATTCTTTTTTTCTAATTTCTTGAGCCTCGCTGTCCAACAAGGTACCACTAGCCACCTGCGACTGTGGAGCGCTTGAAACGTGGCTCGTCTGGATTGAGATGTGCTGTAAGCGTCACATACATGATTTTGAAGACTTAGTATGAAGAAAAGAATGTAAAATATCTCGGTGATCCTTTTCCGTATTGATTAGATATTGAGATAATATTTTGGAGATACTGGGTTAAAGTTAATTAAAATTAATCTTATTAAAATTAATCTCACTTGTTTCTTTTTACCTGGGGTCCTGCCCCAAGCACCACCAGAGTGAAAACAAAGGGACAAAGACAACAGGACAGAAACTTAGGAGCCAAAAATCAGATGGGGGAGGAGTCATGGACTTTATTGACCAGATCAAGTTGAATCTGACATTGCACTGGGTTGCATGGTGCGCCCTCTAAAATTCACGTCCACCTGGAACTTCAGAATGTGACCTTAACTGGAAATAGAATCTTTGTAATTGTTTAAGTTAAAATGACATTTTACTGGATTAAGATGAGCCCTAAACCCAGTGACTCCTTATAAGGAGGCCATGTGAAGATCAAGACACAGAAGGGAAGGTGGTGTGGTGAGGGCAGAAGAGACTGGAGGGAGACAGCCGAGCACCCAGGAACACCAAGGACTAACGAACAGAAGTTAACAAGAGGCAAGGAAGGATTCTTCCCCAGAGCCTTCAGAGGGAGCACGGCCCTGCCCACACCTTGATTTTAGACTTCCAACCTCCAGAATTATGAGAGAATAAAATTTTATTATTTTAACCCACCCTGTTTGTGGCACTTTTTTCTAGCTGCCCTAGGAAGCGAATACACTTAACATGAAAAAAAAGAATATAAGCTATCTCATCGATCATTTTTTATGTTAATTAAAGGTTGAAATGATAAGTTTCATTTGAGTTAATATAAATATATTGGGTTAAATGAAACGTATCATTCAAACAAATGTCACCTTTCTTTTTTAAAATGTGGCTATTAGAAAGCATTAAATTACAGATACAGCTCTCATTTATGGCTTGCGTTTCATTTCTGTGTTCCAGAGTGAAGGGAACACTGTCAGATGCTGGGGTTCTTTACCTGGAGAAGAGAAAGTGGTGAAGCTTTGGAACCCAGAGTCACAAAGGTAGGAAAGTTTTTTTCACAAAGCCCAGCAGACGAGGACATGTCAGCAATTCAGCATGAGGTTAGGCCTGGAGGAGCGTGGGGGACCTTGGATGGGATGGCAAAAGAGATCAGGAAATTTCTTCCTTTACCTGTAGAATAGGGACTCTGGGCTGCATCTGGTAGGGGGCAGGGAGTGGACCCCTGCTCAGAGGACAATCACCCCTCCCCAAAAGGGGTTCCTGCTCAGGGAAGGCCAAACAGGCAGGAGGCAGGCCGGTTGAGGTAGTCTGTCTCCTGGGAGCCAGAGCCCCGTACTTCTCACCCTTTCAAAGGCAGCGACCCACAGCCAGGCCACAGTTCTGGAATGCTGCCGGAACACCGGTGCTGGCTGTAGACAGTGTGGAGAGGGATCTTGGGGTTACCCAAACACCTCACTGGCTCCAGAGGATGGTAATCAGGGGGACGGAAGGTGGGGAGAAAGAAGTCACCTGGCTTAGCCAGTCCCGACTCCTCTGTTTACCTTGGCCGGAGCTGAGATTCCTCTCAAGGTTTCTGCCCTGAGACAGCAGCGCGCTGAGCTGGGTAGTGGCGAGAGGCTATATTTCACCCTGTCCAGGCTGGAGGGGAACCAAAGATCATCCATGGGATGTGTGAGGTGTGCAGATCTCCCTTGAAGCGTTGGCTGCATGACTGTCTTTGGAGGTGAGAGTTTAAGGGGGTAGGGATTCAATGAGCGGCCAGCCCAGAACCTCAAACAGCCCACTTTTCAGGGGTTCTCGGGTTACAGGGCAGCAGGCTGAGCTGCTCGTTATTCTGAAGGTTTCAAGGGGGGCTGGAAGTGACCTTGAAACTACACTCTGGAGCCCATCAGAAGATTCCCCCCACCCCGCCACCTCTGCGCTGTAGCACCCATCATTACTCTTATTGTTGTTATTGTTGGATGACTTTCCTACAAACACCTAAAAACACCCCAGATGGGTCAAGAGCTCGGGTCATCCAGATTCCCCCACGCAGGCCACCTACACTTAACCAAGCCCCTCTGTGTTTGCTTTAAGGGACGCCGGTTATCCTTTCTGCCTTTGAAATTCCATCCCTGGGGAATTTGTCCCAGCTAAAACGCCAGCTCCCTCCAGGTGGAGTAATACAGCAAGTCATTCTTTCCCCAGATATATATTGAGAGCCACAAGGCCACGAGCCAGACCTGGTCCTGTAACTGAAGCACAGAGGGAACAGTGCTTCGTTCAAACCCGCTGATAGGATTAGCTCTGCCATCGCCCCTCTGGGCAGCTCTGCAGGAGCTCTTGGGGCACGGGGTGCTGGTGGGGGGCAGTGCCTGTGCTCGGGCTGCTCCGGGGAGTACGAGTTATGACCACAGAACTACTGGCCAGGCCAAGGGCTCTGGCTCCCACCACTGTGTGGCTCCCACTCAGCGTGGTGTCAGAACCAGGGTGAGAGCCGTGCTCCGGCCTCGTCCAGTCCCCTGTGGAATCTGGGTGCCTCGGCCTTTCTCAGCAGGGAGCCTGCTTTCCTCCTGGGGCCATCTCCAGCTCCCAGGCCTCTCCTCCTGTCTGCTTCTTTCTCCAGTGTTTAGAAAATGCCATCTTGAGTGGCCAGGGCTGTGAGGGGCTCTGGGAGCAAGGAGAGGTTTGCTGCGGGGTGATGGGCATCCCCCAGGGCCTGGTTTCAGAGCTCAAAGCTTGTCAGAGTTGGAGGAGCTGCCAGAGCACGGCCGCTCCTGCCAGATGCCTGCTCCCTGGGCCCCGTCAGCCCACCTCTACCTCACCTTGGGGAAGTCGAGATTTGTAGATTTGATGGATGAGGGAGAGAATGAGATGCTTTCGCTCTCCCCCAACTTCCCCCTACCCACCAGCACATCTTCAAACAGGAAATCAAGGGCCACCCCCTCTGTTTTTCTTGGTCAGCGCAAGACCAGTAGACTGATGCCATCTGCTTAGAAGGATGCCGCCCTGGCCGTGCGGTTCAGACAGTTGTCCTACTGGGGCAGCCCCGGATCTGGGGCTTGCCCTGTCATGCGACGGCAGAGATTTTAAGAACTAGGTGCCCTGGGATGACAGAGACCCCCTGGCCTGCTTTCCCTCAGAGCCTAGAAGGACTCAGATCACCAGCTCTTCTAGTCTCTTGGTCATTGTCTAGTTCTCACAACAATTGAAAGGAAAGAAATGGACTTTAATTCCAGCAATGGGGATGTGACTAGAATGGGGGTGGGGTGTCTTGAGACTGGGGGCCCTGGGGCTGCTGATGGAGCTCTCCCCACCCCGGCAAGGTGTTCACAGACCAGCACCTCCCTGTGGGCCTTGCTGGTACCTGGTGGAGGCAGAACCAGGAGACAGAAGTTTCCTCCATAACTTTCCAGACTTATGGTTTTTATAATTAGACCTGGAAAAACTTCTTTTTCTTTCTTCATTTCTTTGAAAAAGCAAGATTGGCTTAAATACAAAGTGATCACGGGGGCTTTTTGAAAGCAGAAAAAAGAGAGAGATGGCCTTTTGAGAATAATGCTTCATTTCTGTGCTCCGTTTCCCCAACCCACCCCCATGGCTCCCACCCCTGCCTCATCAGGAAAAAATGCCCCTGCTGAGACCTCGCCTCTGGAGGAGATGGAAGACCAGGTAACCTCCCCCCCACCCCGCCATGTGTCCAAGACATTTCCCCCAAGGGCCCAACTGCTTGCAAAGCCTCTAAGAAAACCTTGGCCAACCTCCTGGCCCAACTGCTGGCCTCAAACCCAAGCTGCTTGGCCCATCCAGGAAGCCCGTAAATCCCCCAGTCGGCAAGAAGCCGCACTTGAGCTTGCTCGCCCCTTCACTCAGATGCCTGGCTGCAGGCCCTGGGCTGTCCTCAGCCAGTCTAGAAGTCAGTGTAAATAAGCACATTTCTCTGAGGCAGACCTCATTTTCTGAGGAATGGTATTCCCTCAGAGGCATCACTAATCAAAAAGTCCATTGTTCCCTTTGGGGGCCACAGCTCTTCCCCACCTGACAGTTGATATTTAATTGATGGCTGCTGTCCTCCATAGAGTTTTTAGCATATCACATGGTGTTGGTACGGTTCCAGCAAAGTGTTAACTCCTTTACCCCCAGGGCAGAGAGCGGTGGTTCTCCTAATATCTATTGAACCTGTTATAAGCCCCCCAAAGGGTAGATGCACATATATCATAGGTGAAAAATTCAAATGTCCTGCTTCTCTGAGGCCAGAACCCAGCACAGCTTGCAAATGGGTGTTCTGGGAGTTGAGGTAGACTGGGAGCAGCGTGCTGCTCACGATTGCTTCAAGTCTGAGCGGAAAGAAGGAACTTTAGTCTCGAGGGTGGAAGGGCTGCAGAAACAGTGTAGAAGCCTCAAGGATGTGAGACGTCATTATTAGGGGGGCAAAAGCTGGCAGCTAGGGTGGAATTTGGGACCCCACCAGGGCCACGCCGCTGAGGTAGGGCAGATGAAGACAACAGTTCATGGAGTAAGTCTTAAGATGCTGGGCATGGCGCTGGGCAGGAGAAAGCAGGGGAGTCCCAGGCACAGCCCAGGCTGCCCCAGGGGCAGCTCAGGAGCATCAGAGGGAGGCTGTGGGCCAGACTGGCCTGTGTCCTAGCCCATCCCAACTCCTCTGGCTACCCGGCCTCGGGCCATCCTTCATCCTTGCACCTCAGTTTCTTTATCTGTGGCAGGGGATGGTGATGTTGAAGGAAAGATAGAAACACAAAGGCTGTGGAAAATGCTTACTGCAAGAAAGGAGCCTACTGAGGAGGGGTGACTGCTATGGGGACCCTCAGCCAAGTCTTACCAGCTGAGTTCCATCTTGGACCCAGGAGCCGGCAGGGTTTATAACCACAAACAATCCTGAGATGGCTCTTGAACCATAATGCCCAACAGGTGGGCAGTCCTGGTCCCCTAGCAGGCACACAGCCTGTTTTTTCTGTTGGCCAGGGGCATTCTGCCTCCTCAGGAGCTATTGGTGGACTGACATTGCCCGAGAAATCCTGGCTGGCCTCTCCCTCTCACCCCACTCCTTCCCACTCGTGTGTTTGAGATTAACATGTATCCCTTGAACCTATTCATTTTTCTACTGAGATGGAAACTTGGCCAGCGACCAGGCCTGGATGTGCTTGTGGTGTGGCTGGGCTCAGGCCAAGCCCACGGTAATTGTAATCACATGTGAGGCTCTTGCTGGCTCACTGGCCGCTGGGGTCCTGGGAGCTGCCAGAGGGAAGGGCGCTGGGCTGGGTGTCGGGGCTGTGAGCAGTGTGCAGACAGTGTGGCCTTGGGCTCCTCCCCTTACCTCTCTGACCCTCAGTTTGCCCACTGATGAAATGAAAGGACTGGCTCACAGGACCTCTGAGACTCTAGGATCTCAGGAGATATGGACCAGCTGTCAAGTGCCCTCTTTGGTCTTCCCAGCCCTGGCCTGGCCTTACATGTACACAGAGAGGGACCATGGCCAGGGTGTGGCTGGAGAGCTCCAGGAAGACCTGCCACTGCCCTGCCTCCTCAGCCTAGATGCCTTCTCACAGGACACAGAGCAAGGACGGGCTCGCTGAGTCATTGGGGGCTGAGGATGTCATTATCTCATGATGGTAAGCCCAGGGGTAGCTGGGGGTATAGGATACCAGGGTGGGATTGAGGGTGCTTAGAGAAGGGCCCGGAAGGAGAGGCAGAAGAGTATCCAAGACAGTCTTCATGAGCCACCCTATGGCACAAGGGCAAACCTGCTTCCCAGCCCCTATTAGCCCAGAAGCTGGGGCTGTCGCTCTGCTTGATTTAATCTACCCTCTGGTGTAACATTATTCTGAGCCCTGATGGGGCAGCCCAAAGAATTCTTTACCCAGTGGATTGTTGTGGCTTTTTCCATTCACACTGGAGGCTCAGAAAGCCTGAGAATAAGGAGCAGATGAAGGGCTGTGAACAGTGGCTACCTGGCTAATCAGTACAGCCGAGAGCAGAGGTGACATTCTGAAGCACACGGTCTGAGTAGAGGTGGTGAGGAGATGAGTTTCTCCACCTTTGCACAACCCCTGGGCCTTCTCTCCCCTCTCTCCCCTTTCTTCTTCTTTTATTATTTTTTTTTGTGGCACGCGGGCCTCTCACTGTTGTGGCCTCTCCCGTTGCGGAGCACAGGCTCCGGACGCACAGGCTCAGCGGCCATGGCTCACGGGCCCAGCCGCTCCATGGCATGTGGGATCCTCCCGGACCGGGGCGCGAACCCGTGTCCCCTGCATCGGCAGGCGGACTCTCAACCACTGCGCCACCAGGGAAGCCCTCCTGTTTCTTCTTATACACATGTCTCCCCTCACTTCTCCCTTTGTCCATCTCTCTCGTTTCCTCTTTCTGCTGCCTTTCTCTTTCCCTCTTGTTCTTCCTTCCTCCTTTCTAGTAAAAGAAGCCGACTGACTCAGGGAAAGAGGATGGCTCAGGAGTCAGGCAGTTTTGACCTGTTTGAGCCTCAGGCTTCTGTGAACCTGGGAAAATGCTGTCCTCACTTTGACATTGTTGGGAAGATTAAATAGGATAATATATAAAACAGCTTCAGGCAGTACAGAGAAAAGTGTCAATAAAAGGCAGCAAATACTATGATTTAGCCCAAATATCAATGGAAGTGTGTCTTAAAAGATTAGTTGTACTTGATTAACTTTTGTTCCCATTCTTCATGGAAACCAGGTAACGTAAACTTGTTGTTCTCCTTGCGCTTATGAAATAGAATGGCCATACTCAAAGAGATTGCTCTGGACTTCCTTGTGGCTTCTGGTTTTTTCCCTATGTGTCATCAGTCCTGGAGGGAAGGAAGACTCACCTTTGATCTGGCCGTGTTGACCATGATTCTCTTGGATCTTGTGACGGGCGAGGGTGGGACAGAGGGGCTCTCCTGCCTGGAACACGTCTCAAAGGAGAGCTTTGATGTTAACCTCGTGGTTCCAAGGTCACACACCCACTATGGCTCCTACCAAACAAACAAAAACAAACCTAGGAGACGATTTGTCACTTTATATAAAAAATTTCACTTTCTAGGAGGAACCTTTTACATTCCAAAGGGATCCTCCCCCCACCCCCCACACACACATCCTGTACACAGCTTCGTTACTTGTGCCAGTTGGGGTTTGGTCAGAGAAACAGAAGCCACTCTATGTATCCCAAATACACAAGGTTTAATACTGGGGATTTAGAGGCTTACCTAACTGATGGGAGGGCTGGATGAGGGCAGGTTAGGGAAGCTACTGTCAGATTGCACAAAATCAGGAAGTGCCAGGACTGCAGAGAAGATGCCGGGATCGCCCCAGCACCAATGTGGGCAGCTTGCAGGGGCTTGCCTGGAGGTCATGGTCAACCTCACGCCTTTCCATGCCAATTCAGAGAAGGTGGGCTCTCCTATCTTTGGTTTATCGAGTCTTGTGCAAGTGACTGTATTGCCAGGATCTTACTTAGAACCATGCTGGCAAGGAATGCTGGGAACTGAAGACCCCAGGGCTCTCCACTGGAGGCAGAGGAATGTGCAGAGTTAGGTGGAGATGCTGCGGTCCCGGCCAGGCTGGAGGACCAGCACCCCTTCGGTGCATCCTTTCCTGTCTGCCCAGCCAAGCAGCCGCTCCTATTTCCTCAGCTGCACTTGGCAGGAGCAAGGGGTTCATGAGCCTCTATGTCCAGGGAAGCAGGGAAAGGGCACAGGAATAGAGAAGTAGAAGAGGCGTTTTACAACGGGTAGAGACATGAATAAAGTCAGTTAAAAAAATAGTCGTCTTTGCCAAGGGCACACTGGGAAGTCCTAGCCGCACAGGAAAAGGAAGGGATTGGATGTCGGGAGCAAACAGCTGTGAGCCCTGGGTAAGTCACTCTTCTCTTGGACCTCTGCTTTTTGTGTTTGTTTGTTTTTGTTTTTTTCCGGTACGCGGGCCTCTCACCGCCGTGGCCTCTCCCGTTGCAGAGCACAGGCTCTGGACGCGCAGGCTCAGCCGCCATGGCTCATGGGCCCAGCCGCTCCGTGGCATGTGGGATCTTCCCGGACCGGGGCATGAACCCGTGTCCCCTGCATCGGCAGGCGGACTCTCAACCACTGCGCCACCAGGGAAGCCCAGAAAAATTTTTTTAATTGAAGTAAAGTTGGCCTACAACACTATGTTAGTCCCAGGTGCACAATGTAGTAATTCAATATTTCTATGCATAACAAAATGATCATAATGATAAATCTAGTTACCATCTGTCAACATCCAAAGATATTACAATATCATTGACTATATTCCCCACGCTATAGATTTCATCCCTGTGACTCATTTATTTTATAACTGGAAGTTTATACCTCTTAATCTCCCTCACCTATTTCATTCATTTCCCCCAATCCCTCTCCCCTCTGGCAACCACCTGTTTCTCCTCTGTATCTATGAATCTGTTTCTGTTTTATTGTATTTGTTCATTTGTTTTTTTAGATTCCACACATAAGTGAAGTCATACGGTATTTGTTTTTCTCTGTTTGACTTATTTCACTTAGCATAATACCCTCTAGGTCCACCCATGTTGTCACAAATGGCAAGATTTCATTCTTTTTTATGGCTGAGCAATAGTTCAATGTATGTGTTGTGTGTGTGTGTATGTGTGTGTGTATAGTAATATTCCAATATATTTGTATGTCTCTCTCTCTATATCTCTCCCACATCCTTTTATGCTTGAGACCCCTTGAAAGCATCGTGTTTGTGGATGCTGAGGAGTAGAAGACTGGGGTATGAGCTGTCTTGGCTTGCAGGTCTCAGGCCTTGGAACATAGAGCAGAAGTGTTCGCTCACTGGTCGGGGAATGAGGTATGTGCTCATGTGACCTATATGTCTGTGCCGGGAAGTTGCCTTACCAATGGGTCCTGCTGCTCAGGAGGCTCTATTTTGAGCAGTGTCTATATTAGTTTCCTAGGGCTGCTGTAATAAATGACCACAAACTTGGTGGCTTGAAATAACAGAAATTTATTTTCTCATAGTTCTGGAGGCTGGAAGTCTGAGAAGGTGTTGTCAGGGCCACCCTCCCTCCAGGTGCTCTAGAGGAGAATCCTTCCTTGAGTCTTCTAGCTTCTGGTGGTGCCAGGTTTTTCCTGGCTTGTGGTTGAATAATGCCAACCTCTGCCTCCATCTTTGCACGGTCTCCTCTGTGTCTGTCTTTTCCTTAGAAGGACACTTGTTTTTAAATTTAGGGCCTATTTGAATAATCCAGGATAATTTCATCTCAATCACGTCTACAAAGACCCTTTTTCCAAATGAAGTCACGTTCACAGCTTCTGAGAATTAGGACATGGAATATATTTTGGGGGCCGCCATTCAACCTACAATAGTGCTCCTCTACTTCTCCAGGTGATTGGAGGAAATGTGGACACCTGAGCTCCAGACAGCCTATCCATAGGCTGGCCTGCCCACCACAAAGTGGTCCAGATTGAGGATATGAGCCAGCCGGTCAAGGTGATGATTTCTGGAACAGGAACGGGGGAAACATGGAGAGGCTGAGCCAGCTAGCCGCAGGGCTGGAAGGTGAAAGGGTGCCATAGGTCGATGCCCAGAGCAAGCAGAAATTGTGAGGGAGCAGGTGTTGGAAGTAAATAGAAATAAAACAATCAACAGAGAGGAGAATGGAGCAGACAGAGGGGGAAGAGGCGCCATGAGGAAGACCTTGCAGCTCAGCAGTGAGACAGAGGAAGAGCTTCTGCCTCCAGGGACTGCTTTGGTTCCTGGCAGCCCTTCAGATGCAGGGCAAGGCCATATGTACCCTGAAAAAGAGAACTCATTCCTTGGGGCATTGGGGGATTTTTTTTCTTAGGGCCACAAGAGCCTGAACAAGGACAATCATTCCTGGTCTTATAGGTGGAAGCTGAGGTCACCATGGAAGGCTCTTTGTGAAGATGTTATGAAACATTCCTCCTGTGCTTCTCAGCAACATTACTTTACTGCTCTTCCCATCAAGAAGTGATTTTCTCTCTTCCCCTTGAATCCAAGCTTGGCAATATGGCTTATTTTGGCCGATGGGCCGTTTGCAAATGTGACACAAGCAGAGGCTTGAAGCACACCTGTGCATGAGGTTTGCTCTCTCTCTCTCTCTCTGGTTGTGATTGGAACAGAGACCAGGACGTGAGTGATCCTGAGCTTAGCCTGATGAAGGGGCCACAGGGAGAACCGAGGCACCCCAGCTTTAAGATTGCTGACTGCTGGATGCGTGTGTGAGGACATCTTAGCCCATCCAGCCCTAATCAAACCACCAGATGACAACAACTGCATGAGCGACCCCAGGCGAGACCACCGGCAGAACCACCAACTGAACCCAGCCACATTGCTGACCGACAAAAACGTGAGCCAAGAAAATGGTTGTTATTTTAAGCCACTAAATTTGTGGTGGTTTGCTGCAAAGCAGCAGATACCAATATAGTCCCCAGGTAGACAAGCCTCCCACACTCCCAAGCATAGAGTCAGGCCCTGGGGGCAGCCCCCTAGTGGCTCTCAGCAGCACGTGGCAAAAGCCGTGATCTCCCATAATCTCCTCCCCTTTTTCTTTTTAGTAATGGAACTTTTTAGTAACAGCACAAGTCCACTCAACTAGAGGCTATCTTTTCCCGTCCTCCTTGCAACTAAGTGTGACCATGTATTTCACCAGTGGAATGGAATGAAAGGGATGTGTGAAACTTCTATGTTACCTCTTTTTTTAAAATTGAAGTATAGTTGATTTACAATGTTGTGTTAATTTCTGCTGTACAGCAAAAGGGTTCAGTTACACACATATATATGCATTCTTTTTTATATTTTTTTCCATTAGGGGTTATCATAGGATATTGAATATGGTTCCCTGTGCTCTACAGTAGGACCTTATTGTTTATCCATCCTATATATAATAGTTTGCATCTGCTAACCCCAAACTCCCACTCCATCCCTCCCCCTCCCCACCTCCCCCTTGGGCAGCATTACTACTTTAAAAAGAACTTGCTTGCCCTACACTTCCTCTGTTTCCCCCTTCCTTCAGGCTGGAATGCAGAGCTGGGGCCAGCAAGGGTGGACGAAGGCCTCTGGGGCAGGGCTACTCAGAGTGTGTACCACTACTGGCTGCTTGATATAGCCCGTGACGAGGCGAGCACAGAAATTAGGATCAAGCGTTGACAACTTTTTATAACAAATTGACAAGTTAATGTTAGGTCTGTTGAATACAACAGTAAAAAAAATGAGGTGTTAAGAAAATGTGTTTAGGGTATTTTTTAAAGTTTTTTTATTGTGTAGTGATTGATAGTAGATTGGGAAAAAAATCTGGCCCTTCCCCACAGAGAGTCTGAGAAGCATTGTTCTACAGATCAGCAAGTTAACAAGTCTCCCTGGATCTTAGAAGTGACCAGAACCCTGTCAGGACCCTCCCCTCAGCCTGTCATTTTCATTTCTCTCTGAATGTCACCTTTTGCCACAAGGCAGGGCACCTGGCAGCAAGGAGCTCCACAATCTAACTTTTCAGCCTCAACCAAAAAGGAAAGAGGCCATTTCTCCATAGCTCTGGTTAGGAAACTTTTGGGGACCAGACTGGTTGGGTCATCCACCTCACAGTGAACCCCTATGGCAGGGAGGCAAGACCATGTGAGGTGGCGGCTCCGACTGGACCACACACCTGCGTGTGGGGAGCAGCTCACAAAATGTGGGGAGAGGCACTGCTGTTCCCAGGAGAAGGCAAGTGCCGGGCAGACACGGAAGGTGTCCACCACAGGAAGCTCCCAGCACTCCCCCTACTCTTTTCTCTTGTCTCCCAGCCTCCTAAACACGTTCCCACCAGGAACAGCCCTCCAGCTCCTACACTAGAAACAAAGGAGGTGGGAGGGGAGTGCGGGGGAGAGCAGAGGAAGCAGCACATACAAGTGTCCAGAGGGGAAAGAGAACAGCAATGTTTGATGAGTTGAACGCAGCTCAGAATGGCTGGGGGTGCAGGAAGATGCGAGGCTGGAAACCACATCCTGAAAGGGCTTGGTCAGTGGGGAGTCCCCAGCTGGCTGTGATTTAAATAGGTGACCCTGGCTGCTGTACGGAGGATTGAAAGGGCATAAGGCTGGAGGCCGGGAGGCCAGTTAAGAGGCCGTTGGAGCCACATGCAAGCAACAGATGATGGCGACCTGAGGAGTAAGGCGGTGCAGGGGAACAAGACAAGTACATTCAAGAAACAGGAGGAGAAATGGACCGGATTTGTGGATGAGTTTGTTGCGGGGGACGTGGGAGAGGCGGGAGTCCGGGATGACTCATGGGGATGCTGATGCCATTCATCAGGACAGAAAACACAGGTAGAGAAGTGGCATGGGGAAACCAAGCTGGCTGGCTTCTGTCTCAGACATGCTGGGTTGGAGGTGCCAATGGGACATTCAGATTCTCTTTGCTTTTTGCTTAAACCATATCTGGAGTCTCTAAACTGGTTGCTCTCCATGCTTTCCCCTTTCTAAGTTAAATTATCTGAGCAGGTTCATGTCCCAGGTGATATCACTGCCATGATCACAACCTTCAGTGGTTTCCTGCTTTCTCTAGACTGTCTTCTAAGCGCTTTATCCTGGCCCCTGAGGCCCCCTAAGATCTGATCCCTGCTTCCACCTCCTCCCTCAGAGGTTACACCACCTCTTCCTGGGCCTGTGTTCTGGCCACACTGAATCGCTCAATTTCCCCATTTATAGTCTGCATCCCCCATACCTTAAGTCACACAGTCCTCCCAGCCTGGAGTGCCCTCTCTCATGGATACATATGGCTAATTCCACTCATCCTTCAAAGTCAAGTTCATATGGTACCTCCTGCATGAGGTGGTCCTTGATTTCTGCATTTCCGCAGCATCTTATCTAAACCCCTGTCACCTCTCTCTCATGTCCTATATTCATTACATATGTAAGGCAGTAATTGACGGGCCTGGTACCAAAGTATGTGGGGTCACGGGTTATTTTTGTTTGTTTACGAAGCATCTGTTCTCCAGTTTCTAGTAACAGCATCCCAGTTTTCCTTTGGGAGCCACCCCCTCCCCTGCTCTCAGCCCTTGTGCTTCGGACAGGGCTGACTGCTCCTGCCCTTGGCAAATGCCCAGGCCCTGATGAGCTAGAAATTAGCTCATTTTACTCTCTGACTACAGTGATTAGTTCAAGCCTGAACTCAATTCAATAGGGGCTCAGGCAGGACTTTTGTGGAAAAGGGCAGAGGGAGCCTTAGAAAGGGAAGTTAGGACGGGAGAGGAAGAGCTCACTATCCTTGGGGTCTGAGCACTAGCTCAGGAATGGAGCCAATCAGAGGAAAACTGGGCGGAGAGGTGTTCTTGATGATGCTGTGCGCACACCAGGATCAAGCCACCCTGGTACTTTTTTAGTTACTTTAGCCAACAAATTCCCTTTTATGCTTAAGCCAGTTTAAATTAGGTTTCTATTACTGGCAGACAAAATGATTTAACCACTATAAGATGCTCAAACCGCTTGTATAAATGAATGAGTTGGTGACTAAAGTTCTATCCTCTCCTACTATAGGAATACTCCTTTGGGAATCGAATCTCACAGTGTTATTTGGGCAGATTTATTCAAGGAATTATCCAGTTAAAGCACCAAGTCTAGTTACAATCTATAGGTGCCTCCCTGTATGAGGCTGAGATAGCCTTAGCAGAAGGAGAAGCCAGACATGTTTCTGTCCTCAAGGAGCCAGACACACATGCTTTCTGTAATGTATTTGCAGAATTAATGTACCTGTTTGTACTCCCTCCTCCCGCCTGCTCCAGGAGGGCAGCAACTTTGGTTCACAGCTGTATCCCTAGCACCTAGAACAGTGCCTGGGACACAGTGAGCTCTCAGCAAATGTTTGCTCTGATGAATGAGTGAAACGTCTGTTGAATGAATAAGAAAACAAATCAATATAGAGAGTCATGGAAACTGGACCCCAAAGAGGATACGGGAGTTTCCCAAGCCAGGCTACTAGAGTTGGGACTCATACCTGTCTACTGACTCTTTGCCAGTGCATGAGGGGAGGGCTGAAAAAAGGGCCAAAGGGCCATTCTGGGAAGAACTGTGGAGACACCAAGGAAACAATGACACGAGGATTCTGGGAACATAGCAGTGATATTAGCAACAGTAGCATACACTGTTGGTTTTTTTTTTTTTTTTTTGGCGGTACGCGGGCCTCTCACTGTTGTGGCCTCTCCCGTTGCGGAGCACAGGCTCTGGACGTGCAGGCTCAGTGGCCATGGCTCACGGGCCCAGCCACTCCGCGGCATGTGGGATCTTCCCAGACCAGGGCACGAACCTGCGTCCCCTGCATTGGCAGGCGGACTCTCAACCACTGCGCCACCAGGGAAGCCCTACACTGTTGTTTTGTTTTTCCCTCTACTGAGATATAATTCACATACCATATAATCCACTTGAAGTGTACAATTCAACAGTTTTCACTATGTCCACAAAGTTCTGCAACCATCACCACAATCAATTTTAGAACATTTTACTCACCCTCAAAAGAAACACTGTTCCCATTAGTACTCATTCCCCATTTCCCTCCAAACCCCCGCAGTCCAAGGCAACTACTAGGCTACTTTCCCTCTCTATAGATTTGCCTAATCAATATGTGGTCCTTGGTGATTGGCTGCTTGCAGTTAGCATAATATATTCAAAGTTCATCCATGTTGTAGCGTGAGTCAGTACTTCAGTCCTTTTTATTGATAAATAATAGTCCACTCTATGGGTGTACCACATTTAATTTATTCATTTATCCGTTGACAGACATTTGGGTTGTTTCCATTTTGGGGATGTTATGAATACTGCAGTTATGAACATTCATGTACCACTTGGTATGTGGACATGTGTTTTCATTTCTCTTGAGTATTATACTGAAGTGGAATTTCTGGGTCATAAGGGAACTTCATGTTAAAAATCTGAGGCACTGCCAAACAGTTTCCTGAAGTGACTGCACAATTTTACATTCTCTCCAGCTGTATATGAGGGTTCCACACCTTTGCTAACACTTGTTTATCCACTTTTTTGATTATACCCTTCCTAGTGGGTATGAAGTGGTAGCTCATGTGGTTTAGTGGCTTTGACTTGCACTTCCCTAATACCTAAGGATACTGACCGTCTTTTCATGCAGTCACTGTCCACTTGCATATCTTCTTTGGAGAAATGTCTTTTGATCCTTTGCCCATTTTTATGTTGGGTTACTTATCTTTTTTATTATTGAATTGTAAGAGTTCTTTATATATTCTGGATACAAGTCCCTTATCAGATATATGATTTGCACGTATTGTATCCCATTCTGTGGGTGGTCTTTTCATTTTCTTGTTCTTTTTTTGTCTTTTTGCGGTACGCGGGCCTCTCACTGTTGTGGTCTCTCCCGTTGCGGAGCACAGGCTCCGGACGCGCAGGCTCAGCAGCCATGGCTCACGGGCGCAGCCGCTCCAAGGCATGTGGGATCTTCCCGGACCGGGGCACGAACCTGTGTCCCCTGCATCGGCAGGCGGAGTCTCAACCACTGCGCCACCAGGGAAGCCCTATTTTCTTCATGGTATCATTTGCAGCACAATTTATAAAATTTTAGCATATTTTTAAAAATAGCTTTATTGAGGTATAATTTACGTACCATAAATTTCACCCATTTTAAGTGCACAATTCCATGATTTTTAGTAAATTTATAGAGTTGTGCATCTCCATAACCATCATCATAATTTAGTGTTAGAACACTTCTATCACCCCCCAAAAAGCTCTTGGGCCATTTGCAGTTAATTGCTGTTAAACTGCCAACCCTAGCTATAGCCACTGTAGATTTGCCTGTTTTGGATATGTCAGTGTAAATGGAATCATGCAATATGTGTTCTTTTGTGTCTGGCTTCTTTCAATCAGTATAAAGGTTTTGAGGTTTATTCATGTTATAATGTGTGTCAGTAGCTCATTTCTTTTTAATTGTTGACTAGTATTCCATTGTTTATCCATTCATTAGTTGATGGACATTTGAGTTATTTCTAGTTTGGAGTTGTTGAATTATTTTCTTAGTGGTTGCTTTAAGGATTACCACAGGCATCTTAGCTTATCACAAGGTAGCAGAATATTTGACATTTTATTTGACAATTTGTCAGCATGAATTATTTAATAGTTTAATATGTAATAAGTAATTTTATTTAAATATTTAATATTTAATGTATAGTAATTTAAATGTCTAATTATTAATTTAATAGTTATTTAATACATAATTATTGCATTATTTATTATTGAATTGATTGAATAAATATTTAATAAATAATAATTATTTAATATTTAGGCATTTGGCATGTGGTCTCCATTTGTATCCCTGCCCCAGGCCCCACACATGCTGGGCGCACACCTGTCTCATATCTGTATGCATACATAACTGTATTCATACTATTAATTATATATTATGAATGCTACAATTCCATATCCTGCTTTTTAAACTTAACATTTTGTTGTAGGCGTTTTTATTTACCATAAGCCTCTATGAACTTCTTTTATAAAAGCTGCATTGTCGAACTTCCCTGGTGGTCCAGTAGTAAAGAATCATTCTCCCAATGCAGGGGACACAGGTTCAAACCCTTGTTGGGGAACTAAGATCCCACATGCCGCGGGGGCAACAAAGGCCACGTGCCGCAAACTACAGAGCCCACGCTCTGGAGCCCGTGCGCCACAACTAGAGAGAAGACCACACGCCACAGCGAAAGATCCCACATGCTGCAATGAAGATGCCACGTGTTGCAACTAAGACCCAACACAGTGAAAAATAAATAAATAAATAATTTTTTTAAAAAAAGAAGCTGCATTGTATTTCATTGTGTGGATGGGGCAAGCTTTAGTTAAGCATTTCTCGCCTTTAGGACATTTAGGTCATTTTCAACTTTCAGCTTTTTGGGGTTTGTTTTTTTATTCTGCAGTGAGCATCTTCATGTACCTCTTTCCACATTTTAGAGTCTTTGGCATAAGTCCCTAGTAGTAAGATTACTCTGTTGAAGAGAACAAATATTTTTATAGTTCTCAGTATCTATCACTATATTTTCTTTAAGAATTGTAAGGTGTAATTGTTATCACCCATGTATGAGCACTGGATGTTAGTTGAAATTTTTTTCTATTTAACTTTGTATTTCCTTGACGGTTAACTAGGTTGGACGTTTTTCTACACATCTGTTTACTAGTCATAATTTGTTTTACGTAAATTGCTTCTTCACGCTCCTTGCCTATTTGTATATAAGACCCTTTGTTTATTTTTAAACTATCAGTTTGTATGTGCTTTTTATGAAATATTCCCTCCTCAAAACTCTTTAGGAAGGAGGCAGAGTATAAATAAATAAAAAGAGACATTTTATCTCCCTTATTTGCTGTCAGTATTTCTCCCCACTTGTCCCTTCTCAGTCTTTTTTTTAAGTGCAGAAAAGGTAATTTTTCTGTAGTCAAACCTGCTAATCTTTCCTTTGCGATTTCATCGATGATTCCAAGTATAAAAAAGACACTCTCCCTCCAGAGATTTGTTGAATGTTTGTTTCTCTTCTAGTTATTCTAGATTTTTTAAAAAGTATGTAACTCTTTAATCCTGTAAAATTTCTCTGTAAAAACTCCCGCTGGCCTGAAGAAAGGGATGATCTCAAAGCACAAGTTTCTCAGAGTCAGACAGTTTAGCTTCCTGGTTTCCTGGGCTGCCTGGGGCCATCTGTCTGGAGGGAGGGAGGGGATAGATCAGAATCAGCCCTTGCCTCTTGAGCTAAACCCACCTCCAAGGGAGCAGCACAGGGTGGTGGAAAAACAGGACTTGCAACCTGAGTTTGACCCCTGGCTGTGTGTGGACCCTCAGCCTCTCCTCTCTCTGCAAAACGGGGCAAAGGATGCCTGACTGACAGGGCAGCTGTGTGGATGATAGGAGATGAAGTTGAGAAAGTTCTAGAACACCACCTGGCCCATCATAGATCTCTGGGTCCTGCCTTTGCATTGATTTGGCTCTTGGGCCCCACCTCCTGCCCAAAGGTGACCTGGAGCTTCCCTCACCACAGAGCATGGGCAGGTCTACCAGAACAGTTAAGAGTATTTACTTTCTTGGGGGAGAAAATTGAGGCTTAGAAAGATCAAGTGGTAGTGTAGCAGATACTCTTGACTGCTCCAATGTACTGCGTCCTCCAGCATCACTGCACCTCAGCTCCTCAGCTTCCTCAGGTGTGAAGTGGAGCTAGTTGTCCTTATTGGTTTCTACTGCTGCGGGGTTATTTGATGATCAAATGAAAGGTCCTGAAAAAGGCCACGGAAAAATCCAGAGGCAAGGTAGAGTCCCTGTGGGCCGCTCAGTCCACCCTCCTTCGGCTTGCACACAGACGAAGCCTTGTGTTAGTTCTGCAAGGCTCCCCGCCTCCTTGCCCCGCTCCCCAGGAAAACCACGCGGAGTCTCTGTGAAGGCCCCTTGTGCCCGCGGCTCACCAGGCAGGAAACCCGGGGCTTGGCTGAGGCCCCGGGAAGCAGAGCCCGGAGGTGGCTGCACTCAGGCCCAGCTGTATTCAGCTTGGAGCAGCTTCTGAGGTCTCAGAGGGCCTGGGTGAGGGGGGCCCTCAGGGTCACCGGGGCCACCCCCATTTCACAGAGGTGGAAGTTGAGGCTCAGAGGGAGGAGCCACTTAGTGGCAGTGTCAGAACTTGGTTGGGGGGAATCCTGGCTCCCCAATCCAGCACCCTTTGCCCTTGTCCTCTGCTGCAGCACTGGCCTCCTCGGGAAGGGCTCCTCCAACCCTTCTGGAAAATTCTGTATTATCTGATGACATCCGAGCAAAACCGCATGATGTTGGGGGATCCGAGCACTCTGACAAGCACAGCGCAGTACTGAGAACAAGATGCCGCCACAGTCAGGCAGGAGTTTCCTGGGAATAGAATTTTCCAGGAAGGGAAAGAAGCATTTTGAGCAGGAGCTTGGCTTTATTGGAGCAGCTGTAAGAATACGGGGGCAGTGGCTGGAGGAAGGCAAAGGTGGTGCGGAAATCTGACACCACCGCCCCATGCTGTCAGTTTGGCATTTAAAAATAAAGTTGCTTTCTCTTTAAGCAATTTTTTTTTTTTTAACAGAAGCCATATCATTCCCGCTGAGATTTGAGAGGCTAGCAATGGTTCTCAACCCTGGCTGCAAATTAGAATCTCCTGGGATATTTTTTAAATCCCAGTGCCCAGACCAACCCCCAAACCAATTATATGGGAGTCTCTGGGGTTGGGCCGGGGGCACTAGTAGTTCTTAAAGCCCCCCAGGTGATTCTGGTGAGCAGCCAAGGTTGGAAACCACCAGCCCCTGCGTTACTTTGCCAGCTGATTTGTGAATCTAAAGTATATAAGCACGTGAGGCATATGGGGAATTCTGTTTACCATGCACGCTTGTGGGGCCTTCTTCACAGGGAGACCGTGGGGAGAGATTTCACGCCTCTTCCCCATCGCCACCCCCAGTCCAATCTTCCTTCCTGTCAGGGCCCTTCCCAAGGCCTACCCCTCTAAGAGGCTGTCCCAAATCAGCCTTCTGTATTTTCTCCGAATTCCTATGGAGTCATACCGTGCAGCTGATTTGATTAGGGATCCGCGGCCAGCCTTGAATCTTCCCTGCGGCTGGTACGTGATGTGGGATGTTATCTCTGTCTTCAGTCCTGTGCCTATTCGCTGCTCAACTAGAAGGTAAGCTCTCTGAAAGCAAGACCCCCATACCCTCCCTCCCTGGAGTCCTGTGCTGCTGGGGAGGCTGCAATTACGACTTGTTGTCAGGAGCTGAATGAATCCATTGGATCCACTTGGATCACACTCAACACATTTAATTCTGACAATGACTCTGAGAAATTGGGACTGTGTTATTAGGATTTTTCTCTCCATTTTATGCTGAGGAAAATGCAGGTCAGTGAAGTAAATAGTTTGTATAAGGTCACAGATGGAGGAAGTGGTAATACAACAGGTCCACCGGGCTTCTTTTCTGACACACTGTTAGGGTTCTGCTAATAGTAGGGGTCACCCCAGAGCAGGCAGGACCTGGCTGGGGGCCAAGCCTAGAGACCTCTCTCCCCTGCAGAAGGCCTAACTGGCCAGTGGGAGAGGTCTTCTGTGAAGGGCTGTCTGGCCTGCAATTCCTCAGGCTTCCGGAGGGGGTGAAATGGGATGTTGTAATGGAAGTGTCTGCTGAGATCTGAAGATGATAGGTATCAGTTCCCGGAGTCACTGCAGCAAAATGCAAATTAAAAAGAGATATTTTAAAACTTTACAAATCTTACAGCTCTTCCTGTGGTTGAGGGTCAGGTTCTTGGAGATTAACGAGGAGAATTTGGGGGAAATGATTTGTTTATTGAATCCCACGTTCCTCCCCTTTCAGGGAAGAGGAGTGGAAGGTGCCTGCCTCTCTATCAACCGATAAGAGGGCTTTGTCAGAGATTCTCAGGGAGGTGAGGATGGGATCCCTGCATGATGGGGCCAGCGGACTGACACTTGACTTGCACCTGAGAAACCTGAAGGGCTAGAGATAGTTAGCCAGCATAGATGAGCTGAAGGAGAGGCGGCTGAGTTGAGATTAGCCTAAAGTCCCTGAGTCTTCTGGGAGAAAGGATGCATGGATGTATCCCATGGGACAGAGCAGAGAGGGCTGAATTGTGCTCCCCCACTCCCCCCCTCAAAAAAAGATATATTCAAGACCTAAACCCCAGTGCCTGTGAATGTGACCTTATTTAGAAACAGGGTCTTTGGAGATGTAATCAAGTTAAGACAAAGTCATGATGGAGTAGGGCAGGCCCTAAATCCAATGACCTTATGATCCTTATAAAGAGAGTGAGACTTTGAGACACAGAGATACAAGGACACAGGGGACAGGGGAGACGGCTATGTCCTCGTGGAGGCAGAGATTGGAGGGATGCAGCTACAAGCCAAGGAATGCTGGTAACCAACAGAAGCTGGGAAGAGGCAAGGAAGGATTCTTGCCTATAGGCCTCTGCCCCTCGTCTCACTCTGGAATCTAACCCCGGTATTTAGGGTGGTTGAGCGCCTCAGGAAGCCTTTCCTGGTCCTCTCAGCCCTCCTCTGTGCATCACAGTCTCCTCTGGCCCTGCGTTGTGGCTATCTGGTTACTGACCATCTTTCCTACTGGAGAGCCGGTGTGCTTTGTCTCTGCGGCTTGGTTCGGTTGGGTGCAGTTTTCTGGGGTCACAGAACACAGGGCTCAGCAAACTTTTCTTAAAAATCCAGATGATAAATACTTTCAGGCTTGCAATGCCATATGGTCTCTGCTGAAATGATCCAACTCTACTGTTATGGTGTGGAGGCAGCCATAGACCAGACGTAAACAGATGAGTGTCCTGGGTCCAATAAAGCTTTATTTACAAAAACAAGCCGCTGGCCAGAGGGCTGTGGTCACCAACCCTGGACCTAGTGTTTCTCATGGACGAAATCGCACATGAGCAAAAGTGAAACTTGCATTACACTCACGTTGTTCCCTTATATCCCAGTCGTATGGGAACAGATTTGTATTTTCAAAACAAACATTATGGCAGAAGTGACTGAACTTTATAGGGTTGTTGTGAGGGGAAAGTGAACTGGTGCCTATAGGGGCCTGAGTCACTGGCCGGTCCATAGTCTATCGATGTTAGTGATTATTATTAGCTAAGGTAGAGGGTTGTTGCCAGGATTGCAGTTGCTTATGGCTGTAATTTACCGAGAACCGTGCTTGGAACTTGGTAATTTTTAAACAAAAGCAACTACCATTTTCATCAAATCTAAGACATACCTTTTTTTATTGTGGTAAAATACACATAACATAAACCTTATCATTTTAATCATTTAAATACGCACCAATCCACTGGCATTTAGTCCATTCACAACATATGCAGCCGTCATCATTATCTATCTCTAGAACATTTTCATCACCCTGAAAGGAAACCCCATACAGAGTAAGCATCATTCTGCATTTCTCCCTCTTCCAGCCTCTGGAAGATGTACATTTCCCCCCCCCCCACATCTTCACATCTGTGAGTTGGAGCTGTGCTTACAATCAAAAGCATCTTCTGATCACTGTTTCTCAGGTGGCAGCCCCACATCATTGTCACTGCTTGCGTGAGCATGAGCTTGGCCATCATTCTTCAGTAGAGTTTTGTGCATTCTTAAAATTTTATTTCTTGAGTTTAACCGCCATTCAAACTGCCTTCAAGAATGCTATGATTCAGCAAAGGAATAAAAAGTTAAGTAGGAGGAAAGACACGAAACAGAGTGGCAGGGCATAAATTTGATTTTAATGAAACAAACGTTCATCATCAGAGGAATCACCATTCTGTGCTTCTTCCAAAGCAACAACCAAGTGCTTTACGAGATAGGAAAGGCAGACACAGATAGATGAAGCTGTGTTATAGTTTGTTAATGAGATATGTCTGAAAAGATGGCTTATCACATTTGAAGCAAGGCAGCTGAAGGCTGAAGATGTTATGAAATCCCTTGGCATAGATAATAAAAAAATTTCAAAGTAATGGGAGATTGGTGTGACTGGTTCATGTGTCACGTGGGACAATTATTAAGGCATCCTGTCTCAGTTTAACGGCAGTATTATTTTTCTTGATGGTACAAGCAGTGTGTCTTACAAATGATGGTATCTTAAAATGGTGATTCAGGATTATTATCATCATCACATTGCATTGTTATTTTCATTTACTTGTATGTTTTACAGAAACAGACTCACAGACTTAGAGAATGGACTTATGCTTACCAGAGGGGAAGGGTGGGGGGAAGGGATAGTTAGGGAGGTTGGGATTGACATGTACTCACTGCTATTCTTAAGATAGATAACTAAAAAGGACCTACTGTGTAACACAGGGAACTCTGCTCAATATTATGTAACAATCTAAATGGAAAAAGAATCTGAAAAAGAATAGATACATGTATGTGCATAACTGAATCACTTTGCTGTATACCTGAAACTAACACAATATTGTTAATCAACTATACTCTAATGTAAAATTAAAAGTTAAAAAAAAATCCTGTCTTGTCCTGTGCTCGATAAGAAAACTTGTTGGTGGTTGTTTTGTACCAACAAGTAGGACTGTGTTTGGCTAAAGTGATAGAACACCCAAAATAATGATGGCTTAAACAAGATGGAAGTTGATTAACCCTGTAGATAAACAGTGTGGAAGTAAATATCCCAGGGACTGTAGTGCAGCTCCATGATCATCAGGGTCTTAGGTTCCTTTGGTCACGTTGCTTTGCCATCCTCAAACATGGCATCCACCTTACGGCCCAAAAACGGCTGCTCAAGCTCTAGCCATCATGTTCACATTTCAGCCTGCAGCGGGTAGGAAAGGAGGGAAGAAAAAGGGCATCTCTCCTTTTATGAATACTTCCCCAAGTTCATAAAGGACACCCTGCTTATATCTATTGGCTAGAATCTGACTACATCTAACCATATGGAGACTGGGAAATACAGGCTTTCATCTAGGCAGCCATGTACCCCACTAAAGTTCAGGGGTTCCATTACTGAGGAAGAAGGGGAAAATGAATGTTGAGGGACAAGTAGCAGGCTCTGCCACACTTATTAACCTCCATGGTGCTGATTACAAGCGCGACACAGGGTTCCAGGAAGGCTTGTTCTGTGACGGTAATGGAAGATTTTCAGGTGGAGTTGGGCAGGAGCTGGGCTGTGAAAGGTGAGTATGATTAAATGATCAGAAAGGATGGGCAAGAGCATTTCCGGCAGAGGAATGACCAAACAAAGGCCCAAAGGCAGGAACGTACTAGGTGTGCCTGTGGGTTAGTAGAGCTGTTTTGGCCAGAAGAGGCTTTGTGTCAGGAGCCTGGCTAGTTAGCTGGGTCACAGCCCTGGGAGCAGGCGGTCAGCCCTGTGTTGACTGCGTAATCAGCAGGGGGTCACTTAACCCCCAGAGTCTGGTTTTCTCCTCTGTAATTCATACACAGAGTCGATCCTGTTATGAGGACTCAGTGAAATGCAGCAGGAGGAAGCCCTTTGTAAACTGTAGGTTCCTGAACACGTTAGATGTCATCATGTCATGGGCCCAGGCTTGGATAGGGAAGGGCAGGAATCTGCACTCCACCCTCCAGGGGGCTCCCCACTTGTGATGCCCTTGTGCGGATGGGGGATGCGGGTGGTGAGTGGGGACATGTGGGCAGACAGGAGGACAGGAGCCTTTGGTGGGGCACGGACAAGGCACACAGATGCTCCTAGGATGCAAGACAGTGATGGGTGAATGGCAGGGGTGGGGTGGGGCTGCACTGCCCTAGGGCCTTTTCCCTTTTCTCTCCCTCACAAAAGGAGCAGAGTGGGTCAATATCCCGTGCTGACCCAGGAGCTAGTCCTGGGCCTCCCATGCCCACTGTAGTCAAGCCAGAGAGATTTCCAGGCTCCTGGGTTGGAGGCCAGCCCTGGGGTCAGGGGTCTCATCCACATCCCTAAAGGAGCACCTGTGGCAGAAGCCAGAGGCTACAAACACTGAGGTGAGGGTGGAGAGCGCAGGGTGGGGTTGGCCTTGGTCCAGGTAGGTCCTGGAGATCTGACCAGGCTGCTGGCTCCCAATAGAGGGCTCAACAGGATAGAGCAGTGTCTTAGTCGGCTCTGGCTGCCATAGCAAAATACTGTAGACTAGTAGAAGCAACGGATATTTATTTCTCACAATTCTGGAGGCTGGGAAGTCCCAGATTCAGGTGCTGGCTGATTCCATTCCTGATGAGGGCTATCTCCCTGGCTTGCAGACAGCTATCGTCTTGCTGTATCCTCACGTGGCAGAGAGAAAGAGCTCTGGTCGCCCTTCCTCTTCTTGTAAGGGCACTAGTCCCGTCATAGGGGCCCACCCACATGACCCCACCTAAGCCTACTGACCTCCCAAAGGCACCCCCTCCAAATACTGTGGCAATGGGGTTAGGGCTTCAATATATGAATTTGGAGGGAACACAAATATTCGGTCTATAATGAACACCTAACTCCACTTGGAACTTGGAAACATGGCCTGGCTCCTGTGGAGTCCTGTTCTGTCCCCATACTTACCTGTGCCTTCAGGGTATGCATCGTGGCTGACATGTTTCTGCTCTAGCCTGATAAGGAGCAGTCAGGTAGGAGCTGCACTGGAGCTGGTGTCTCGGGCTGGTGCACAAGGCTGTTCCTCCAGCACAGGCGGTCCAGGAAGAAGTGAGGGAAAGCCGTAGCAGGGAGGTGGGCAGGCCCTGTAGCCAAATTCTAAGGCCATTAGGGTTTCATTGCACTGAAGAAAACCAACTGGTGCCCCTTCTTCCCTTTTTCTTTTTTTTCATAAGATTGCTGCAAAGTGGGTTATAAAGCCCATAGCAATGAATGCAGATGGGAGGGCTGGGGAAGGGAAGGAGGGTCAGAGAAATGGTCAGAGGGAGACAGAACAGGACAGAGAGACACTGTGGGAGAGACAGCAGAGGACATTGTGAAGCCATCGGGAGAGATGGGGACAGGCAAAGACAGAGGAGAACAGGGAGCCAGAGACAGAGAGAAAACAGGGACAAAGTGACAAAGGTCCAGAGACACACACATGGGAGATGGGGTCAGTTAGCGGATACAGAGAGTACCCAAGGCAGGTGAGCTGGGGCGGGAGAAAAGCCTGAAGAAGGAAGGGGCCTGGGGGTGGGTGGCAGACAGAGGGGTCCTTCTCAGCCCTCACCCACCCCGTCCAGCACTGTGTAGCTCATTGGGCATCAGGGTGCCTCAGTCTCACCAGGCTGCCCTCTCTCCTCTGGTCCAAGCCCTCACCTCCGAATGAGGAGGTCAGGCCTAGAGGGGGAGGTTTTAGGACTCTGGGGTCTGAGCTGACAGGGTGGCTGTTCTGATGGGCCGAGTGTGGCCAGGCCTAGAGGCTGGGGGTAGGGATATGACCTGGGAAGCCCCTCTTAGCCCCAGGGCCCACGAGACAACCGAGGGCCGTCACCAGAACTCTACGTTACTCCTTTCTCAGTCACCGTGTTGCTGTTGAGAGCGAGAGGGAATCAAGACCCAGGGTTGACGGCGGGGGGGGGGGGGGGCGGGGGGGGTGGGGGGGGTGGTGGCGGGGTGAGGTGAAGAGAGAGAAAATCACACATTTGCATCATCGGCTGTGAGTCGCCTTCCTTTCCGGAGAGTGTGGTCTTCCTGAACTGTATGGCTGTGAGTCATGCTTGTCCCCAGAGCAGGTCCATGGCCAGACCCTTCCCTGACAACACATCCCCGCAGGCCAGGCCTCAGTCTGACTTGGGCCGGGGGTGAGGAGGCAGCTTTCCTAGAACTGAGTTTCTAGTAGCTTCTCCCAGAACCCACTGGAGAGCCCCAGACTATAGGAGTTTGGTTCAGGACCCAAGACCAGGCTTGGCCAGAAGTGAGCTGCAGGGCAGGGGCCAGCCTGTGTGTGTGGGGAGATGGCTGTCAGGGGATCACAGAGACCAGGCAGGAAAACCCACCCAGGGAGCCAGAGGGTGTGGAGAGAAGGGAAGCAACAGATCATTCCCAGGCAGGAGAAGGGTAGGGCCTGTCTCCCTCACTCTGCCCTGGGCTCCCCCAACAAAACGTCCTCAGAAAGGTTGGTGTCCAGAACAAGGCCCTGGCCAGTGGCTCTGAGGTGTCATGAGGGACAATGTGGAAACTGCTGGCAGCATCTCCTGGGAAAGGATCCCTTAAGAAGGGTGAAGATAAAGGTGTTATTCTTCATAAATGAAGATGAGAGGAGCCAAACTGCAGTTGAGATTGGCTGGTCAACTCTCTCAGTGCACAGAGAGGGGCAGCAAGTTGCCCAAGGCCACACAGCCAGACTCATCTTTACACGCCCTGTTTACTATTCTTCCACCTCCTCACGGTGTCCTGCGTCTAACTTGCCTGCACCTTTCAGGTCTTTTACCTCAGTGGCGCACACAACAGCCCTGAGATGTACGTAGGATTATTCCCATTTTACCAGTAGGGAAACTGAGGCCCGGTGGGTGACTTGTCCAAAGTCCCAAGGCTCATTCAGGGATCAGAACTGAGAGTGCCCTGGACTCCCAGCTCAGTGCTCTTTCCCCCTCTGTTGTAAGAAGGCAGCTTATCTTCCAAGGTCAGGGGGAGGGGGGCAGCCTGTGTCACACTGACCACTAGGCTTCCCTACCCACCTTCCTGCCTCGAGCAAGGAAGTCCTGTGTTGGTGGAGAAGGCAAGCCCACACTCTGCATCCCTGATCAAATGGGTCCATCCCAGTCTAAGAGGTACATTTCTTTGATGGAGCCTTGTTTCCCAGGGGCTTCTCTTTTTAATCCGTCCATGTTCCTCACCCTCGGCCCCGGCCACCCCAGTTCCTCAGTGTGGGTGAGTGTGTCAGCCACTAATCTGGGCATGAGGCTTTGGGGCAGCCACAGCACAGTGACACACGCTCTGATGTGGGATGAGAATAGTTTAAATCTGAGTTATCCTTCAGAGTCGGGAACATGTGGTTTCCAGAACCAGGAGGGCACTGGTTTCCCAAAGAGGGGGAGGGGAAGTGAGGAGAAAGTGATGAAAGGGTGGGGAGGTGGTGGGGAGGGACAAGACCAACCTAGCACAACGCCCAACCTACTAAGGGCTGGCCTGGGAAGGATGCTGCCTGCAGACAAGCAGGTCAACCCCTCCTAGACCCTGGAAGCCTCTCCTTCTTGTCCTCTCGGGACCCCTGCTCCCAGCACACTTCCTGCAGCCTCAGCAACATGTTTCTATTTTTTACCCATCTCCCTGGTGCAGCTCATTCCACCGCACCAGAGTGAGCCTGTGGGCCAAATGCCTCCCCTCGCTCTGTCAAGACAGAGTGTGTGGGAGGGAAGGGGGGTCACATTTTCCTCGGCCCCAGTGCCCCGGGCAGGGTGGAAGCTGGGGACACAGGACAGCAGAGCCCCGAAATCATCAAGCAATTGCAAACCTGCCAGTCTGGGTTTGGTCCAGCATGCATGCCAGCCATTCCCTGCACGTGGCCAGCTGGGCCAGGCCCCTGGAACAAGGAGCAACCCCCGGAACCCTGCCCAGCTCGAGAAGGAGGGGCACCCAGAGGAGTGGCCACAGGGTGGCCCATGAGCAGCCAGAGGGAGAGAGAGTGACAGCATGGCTGGCTGCCCTCTCCTGTGATACAGGCTCCAGTTTTTGTGGAAGAGACAGATGGAGATCCCTTCAGTTCTGAGGCATGGGAAGATGAAGCGGGCTGTGTCTCTAGGGGTTCCAGGCTGGGCTGGAGAGCATGAATGAAAGTCAGTGGCTTTGAGGGAAACGCTCCCGTGCCAACGACCCTCTTCCCAGGAAGCTATCTGATTGGCCAGCTAGCCACCATCCCCTGTAGAGTCACATACTGGGCAGAATCTCTGAGCAAACCATCAGAGGGGAGTCCACCTCCCTCCCAGCAGCCTCTGTGGTTGCCTTTGGCTGGGGTCCCACCCCCTGGTCTAATCCACTGGAGCAGGTCAAGGAGGTAGGTTTGCTGAGCACATGGCATGAACCATAACACCTTTATGCAGAAAGAACTATCTGGGGCCACTTTGTTCCAAGGGGCTCTGGGAGAGGCAGGTACTTACAGCAGCCTGGGAGATACAGGGTCCCAACACTCATGGAGTTAAAGGTCAGTGGGAAAGAGTAGAAGTAAGCCATGATGACAGTCAAAAGTGACACATCTGTCAGTAGGGGAGGACAGGGTGTTCGGGGTGTTCGTGGGGGCCCTCACTCAGTACTGGGGTCAGGGAAGCTTCAGAGAACAAGGACACCTAAGATGATGCCTGGAGGGTGGTAGTTAAGTGAGGGGGGTGAGTTTAGGGAAGAGCCTTCCAGGTTGTGGAGGCAACAGGGGCCCAAGTCCTTGAGGCAAGAGTAATGATGGTGCTTTCTAGAAAAGACTCCCCAAACAGGTGGTGGAGAGGTAGGGGGACACAGAGATAAGCAGAAGCCACTCGCAAAAGGCCTGCATGTCTTCTATTTTTATACCTATCTTGAGTCTTCAGCCAGAGTTTTTCTCAGCCTCCAACTCCAGCAGGAAACCCAGTGGGAAATAGTTACTTCCTGCCCTTAGAGAGGAGAAAACAAAACCCCAGCAGTTCCTGCTTCACCCCAGAATGTCAAAGTTGACCCCTGTGTTTGTGGTGGTGTAGAGGATGGATGACTTTCTCGTTTAAAAACAGTGCTTATTGCTTTTCTACTTATAAAGGTATATGTGTTCCATAGAGAAAACTATAAAGGAAAATGAAATCACATATAATCCCTTCATGTGGAGCCATTGACACCAATATTTTGTGTTTGTCCTTCTGTCTTCCTTTTAGTTGTTACATAGTTGAGGTAAAACTATACATACAATTTTATTACCTGCCTTGTTCCCTTAACATAAATATGTTCCTACATTGTTAAAAAGTTCCTTTTTAACCTCCCTACTAACTTTGTGTGTGAATGACTTCCTAACTTTACTGTATGTTTGCCTTTACTGGTGAGTTTTTCACTTTGTACTTTTCTTGTTTCTAGTTGTGGCCTTTTCTTTTTTGCCTAGAGAAGTTCTTTAGCATGTGTTGTAAAGCTGGTTTGGTGGTGCTGAATTCTTTTAGCTTTTGCTTGTCTGTAAAGCTTTTGATTTCCATTTTCATTTAGATTAAATCTGAACGAGAGCCTTGATGGGTAGGGTATTCTTGGTTGTAGGTTTTTCCCTTTCATCACTTTAAATATATCATGCCACTCCCTTCTGGCCTGAAGAGTTTCTCCTGAAAAATCAGCTGACAGCCTTATGGGAGTTCCCTTGTATGTTATTTGTTGCTTTTCCTTTGTTGCTTTAATATTCTCTGTTTATCTTTAATTTTTGTCATTTTGATTACAGTGTGTATTGGTGTGTTCCTCTTTGGGTTAATCCTATATGGGACTCTGCGCTTCCTGTTTCCTTTCCCAGGTTAGGGAAGTTTCCAACTATTAGGTCTTCAAATATATTCTCATGCCCTTTCTCTCTCTCTCTTCTCCTTTTGGAACCCCTATAATGTGAACATTAGTGTGATTGATGTTGTCCCAGAGGTCTCTTAAACCGTCCTCATTTCTTTTCATTCTTTTTTCTTTTTTCTGTTCATTGGCAGTGATTTTCACTATTCTGTCTTCCAGTTCACTGATCCAGTCTTCCATATCATTTAGTCTACTATTGATTCCTTCTAGTGTGTTTTTCAATTCAATTATTGTATTCTTCATCCCTGTTTGGTTGTTCTTTATATTTTCTAACTCTTTGTAAACACTTCTAACTTCTTGCTCTGTGCCTCCCTTTTCCCCCCGAGTTCTTTGGTCATCTTTACAATCATTACTCTGAACCCTTCCTTGGGTAGATCGCCTATCTCCACTTCACTTAGTTCTTCTGAGGTTTCATCTTGTTCCTTCATCTGGAACATATTCCTCTGCTGCCTCATTTTGTCCAAGTTGCTATTTGTATTTTTATGTCTGTGGTAGGTTTGTTACGTTTCTCGACCTTGGAGAAGTGGCCCTCTGTAGGAGACATCCTATGTGTCTCAGCAATGCACTCCCCTCTTGTCACCCAAGGTATATGCTCTTGGGGTTCCCCCTAAGAAGGCTGCATGGGTCCTTCTCTTGTGGCAGGCTGACCATGTGGGTGGTCTGCTAGGCTTGGTTGGCCTCTAGTCTGGTTAGTTGCCAGGCCCTGCCTTGTGTGGGTGCTGCTGGCTGCTGTTCAGTGGGGCCTGGTCACAAGGTAGCTGGTTGCAGAACCCTAGGGGGCCTGAGGCTAGTGCTAGCCCACTGGTGGGTGGAGTCAGGGTCCCAAAGATTCTGGGGCTGTTGCCCCACCACTGGCAGGTGAAGCCAGACCCTGGGGTTAATGCCAGCCTACTGGCAGGCAGAGCTGGTCCCTGGAGCCTGGCTGCAGGGCCCAGGGATCCTAGAGCCCGTTTCAGATGATTGATGGTGGTGGGGCCGGTTCCTGACACCACTGGGTATGCGATCTGGGGTGTCCTGAAGGTTGTGTTGGCCTGATAGTGGGCACGGTTGGGGCCCAGCTGATCCCAGGACAGGGCCTGGCCTGTGTTGGTGGACTCATTCCATAGGCTGCTGGATCATAGCTCTCTTGCTTCTGGTATCTTGCCCCCTGGGGGGTGAGCCTGGTCTAGAGGCTGTGTGGGCTTCCTTGTGGGAGGGGCCAGTGCCTGCCCACTGGTGGGTGGAGCTGGGTTTTGGCCCTCTGGTGGACAGGGCCATGTCTAGGGGATGTGTCTAGGGGCGGCTGTGGGCTCGGGGAGTCTTTTGTTTTTAAGTTTTTATTTTATATTGGAGTATAGTTGATTTACTATGTGTTAGTTGCAGGCGTACAGCAAAGAGATTCAGTTATACATATACATATGTCTATTATTTTTCAGATTCTTTTCATATAGGCTATTACAGAGTATTGAGTAGAGTTCCCTGTGCTGCACAGTAGGTCCTTGTTGTTTATCTATTTTATACATAGTAGTATGTATCTGCTAATCCCAAGCTCTTTATTCCCCCTGCAGACCTTTCCCCTTTGGTAACCATAAGTTTGTTTTCTAAGTCTGTGAGCCTGTTTCTGTTTCGTAAATAAGTTCATTTTTTAGATTCCACATATAAGTGATACCATATGATGTTTGTCTTTGAATTGCTTCCCTTAGTATGGCTGTCTTCAGGCAGCCTGTCTGCTGATGGGTGGGGCTGTGGCCCCGCCCAGTTACTTGTTTGGCCTGAGGCTCCCAGCACTGGCACCTGCAGGCTGCTGGGCGGGGCCAGGTCAGGGCGCTAACGAGCGAGGAGGAGGAGCCTCCGCAATGGCGCCCGCCAGCGCGGGCTTCGTGTAGTAGAAGGAGCTACCCTGTGTGTGCTGCAGCTGCCCTCCGCCTCTCCAGGAGACTTTCCAAGGCCAGCAGGTAGGCCTCACTCAGGCTCCTATCAAATGACTGCTTTTGTCCCGGTCCCGGTGAATGTGACATTTGGTGTGTGCCTTTTAAAAGTGAAGTCTCCATTTTCCCCAGTCCTGTGGGGCTCCTGCAATCAAGCCCCACTGGCCTTCAAAGCCAAACGCTCTGGGGACTTGTCTTCCTGGTGCCGGACCCACGGGCTGGGGAGCCCAACATGGGGCTCAGAACTCTCATTCCTGTGGAAGAACTGTTGCAGGAGAGGGAAATGTCACATCCTGGGACCCGCAGGAGTCCTTAGGATGGACCGCCAAGTGACGGTCCTTGGCTTCACGAAGGAAAGAAGTCAAGAGCGAGCCAGAGAAAAGCAAAAGCCAGTTTATTTAGAGGGATACACATTCCATAGGCAGAATGTGGACTGGCTGAGAAAGTGAGAGTGGCCCCAGGGCATGGGGGGGTTGTCGGTTTTTTTATGGGCTGGCTAATTTTATACTAGTGGGAGGAATATTCTTGTTATTTCAGGGAAAGGTGGAGATTTCCCAGGAATTGGGCCACTGCCCACTTTTTGGCCTTTTATGGTTCATCTCAGAACTGTCGTGGCATAAGGGGGAGTGATTTTTAGTATTACAATAAAGGTATAATGAGCTAAATTAGGTCAATGACCGGAGTGTTCTCATAGCACCTTGGTTTCAGCTGGTTCCAATCGGTCTTTATTGAATCCCAACAGCTGCGCCCCTCTTCATTTATCTAGTGTTTGTGTCCTGCTGCTTTCCCTCCTGTCTCATTTCCCTCTCAGAGATTTTACTCCCATATTCTTGTGGGAAGCAGAAGGGCGCTGGGTCGTCTTCTGTAGCTGCTTCAGGGCTGGGCAGGGGTGTTGACCCTGCCTGTCAGGGAGTAAAAATCTCTGGATGCCTGGTCTAGGGCCCCAGGGACAGGACATCTTCTTGTTTGAAGTCAGAAGGTGGTATGGGTTGGAATCCCTGCACAGCCATCATTTTTTAAATTAAAAAAAAATTTTTTTTGCGGTACGCAGGCCTCTCACTGCTGTGGCCTCTCCCGTTGCGGAGCACAGGCTCCGGACGCGCAGGCTCAGCGGCCATGGCTCACAGGCCCAGCCACTCTGTGGCATGTGGGATCTTCCCGGACCGGGGCACGAACCCGTGTCCCCTGCATCGGCAGGCGGACTCTCAACCACTGCGCCACCGGGGAAGCCCAACACAGCCATCATTTTGATGTGGAACTGTTGTAACCTGGAAGACATGAACTTTACCAAGAGGTTAAAGAGGCAGGGTCCAAAGAGGAGGAGTAGGAATATGGTCGTTACTGGACCCAGGAGGGACGAAACCAAGTAAGGCTAGGGAAGGCGCCCTTAATGGTGGACCAGATGGCATTAGGATCTGACCCCTGGTTGTAGCAGTGTAACCATGATGCTTGCTCATGAATCTTTTTGATATCCACCTCAATCAGGCCTGAATTACTGAGATAGGTACAGCAGGTTTTGTTTATGGCTGCACAAACACCACCCTGCTCGGCCAGCAAGTAATCCAAGGCCAATCTATTGTCCATGACCACATTGGCCAGTGACTTTAAAGAAGCTGAAAGTCTATTTAGGGCATTTCCAGTGGTCAGGGCTAGGCTGTCAAAAGTGCTGGTTAGATTTTCTAGGGTTACCTCATGGTAGGCAAAGCCTCCCCCCATGGAGATGCCAATCCCCCTGGCAGTCCTTTTCCTACCATTATTAATCCAGTGACCCTCCTGGGATGATATAGAGTATTATTATGTACTGTGACTATGAACGGGGCCAAGTGTCCTAATGTATAGGCCCCCTTGTGCCACACATTATCGATATAAGGATAAGCATTTACCCAGGGGCCAAATTTTATCTGGGGTGCCCTTGTCATTGGGCCCTCATTTGGGGGAGTGCCACATATCCAGACATATCCTGAGGGTGCAATAAGAGATCTGGGAACAGAAGAATTTAGCAAGGAAGCAGCCATCGGATCCATGGAAGGGACAAGTTATGAAAACAATGCGGGTCAAGGGCCCATTAGTGTATTCAAAATAGTTAAGTCTGGGAGTATTCCATGCCCTCGGCTTGGATGAGATGGTGGTGTAAGAGGGTTTTACCCAACGCTTCCATAGATGCCATCAACTTTTAGCCCAATTTTTAGTCCATTCCCTCCCTATCCCATAGGCACCTCGGACCTGGGCTTCATTATCAGCACACAGAATGGAGGCATTCATGAGAATGCAGTTTGCGTCTGGGTTCCAAAACGTTGTGGTGATTTTACCATCTGGCGGCCAGGGATTCTCCCAAGAGGCTCACCATAGCCAAGAGAACCATTAGAGGTGTAGTGGCATTGGAAGCATGACTGGTTTTCTGGATGACAAAAGTAGCCATGATTAATGGAAAAGTTATGTCACATTTTTAAAAAGAGTTAAACATAGGCAAGGTATCAGGCCTGACGGGGGTATTGCCCATCGAGCTCGTATTGGCGTGTGTGTGTGTGTGTGTGTGTGTGTGTGTGTGTGTGTGTGTGTGTGTGTGTGTGTGAGGGGGTTGTTTCCATGTGTTTGAATTGATAAAGCTCTTGGTTTTTGTTTGTTTGTTTGTTTTTTAATTTTATTGGGGTATAGTTGATTTACAATGTTGTGTTAGTTTCAGGTATACAGCAAAGTGATTGTTATACATATATTCATTCTTTTTCAGATTCTTTACCCATATAAGTTATTACAGAATATTGAGTAGAGTTCCCTGTGCTATACCGTAGGTCCATGTTGGTTATCTATTTTATATATAGTAGTGTGTGTATGTTCATCCCAAGCTCCTAATTTATCCCTCCCCCCTACATTTCCCCTTTGGTAACCGTAGGTTTGTTTTTGAAATCTGTGAGTCTGTGGTATAGCTCTTGTGGTATGTACCTATTTGTACCTGTAACAATTGTTGTAAGCCAGGATTTTTATGGCAGACCCAACACTTAACTAGTTTTTCTCCCCGGGTGACTATTTTAGATACGTTTACTAAAGCATTGTTCTCCCATTCCCTGTGAGCCGAGACCATCGTCAGAAGTCCTAATAGGAATACTATGGCTTTTGACATTATATTACTATATATATATATATATATATATTTTTTTTTTTTTTTTGCAGTACGCGGGCCTCTCACTGTTGTGGCCTCTCCCGTTGCGGAGCACAGGCTCCGGACGCACAGGCTCAGCGGCCATGGCTCACGGGCCCAGCTGCTCTGTGGCATGTGGGATCTTCCTAGGCCAGGGCACGAACCCGTGTCCCCTGCGTCAGCAGGCGGACTCTCAACCACTGCGCCACCAGGGAAGCCCTATATTACTATATTTTTTCTTTCAGACCCAGCAGGGCCAAAGAAGATGTTTACCAGGGGGAGGGGGTTCTGAAAAACAGCAGAATAAGAGCATGATATTCAGAAACACAAGGATGACTAGGCCAACCCACGTGAAGCCACTTGACAGCCACGTGAAGTCACTTATCTGTTCTCTTGAACAGATATCTGAGGTCTTCCACTGGCTCACAGGAGTAGGTCTCTTCTGGTTCCTGTTGGGACTTATAAGATACAGGTTTCATTCTAGACAGAGGTACCCCAACTAGTAACTCCCCATAGCTTGCCAGCAGTTGGGATACTTAGTAACCCTTGATATGGTCCCTTCCATTGTGATTGTAGCTGGTCCTCAGGGGACTCTTCCTTCCAAGATTTTAGTAGGACAAAGTCCCCTGACTGGATGGAGACCTCGACCTTTCTTTCGTGGGGGTGAACAGGACTTCATTTCCATATTCTTGAGCCCTTTTTTTTGTTTGTTTTGCTTTGTTTTTTTGCAGTATGCGGGCCTCTCACTGTTGTGGCCTCTCCCGTTGCGGAGCACAGGCTACGGACGCGCAGGCTCAGCGGCCATGGCTCACAGGCCCAGCCGCTCCACGGCATGTGGGATCTTCCCAGAACGGGGCACGAACCCGTGTCCCCTGCATCGGCAGGCGGACTCTCAACCACTGCGCCACCAGGGAAGCCCTCTTGAGCCCTTTGAACTTGGCTTAAGCTCAACAATGTGGGCAACCAATGGGGATTTCCTCATCAAACAAGAGATCTGAAGTCAAAAAGGGCCTCCCATGGGTCATTTCAAATGGGCTAAGTTTCAAAATTCCCTTTGGGGACATCCCGGTCCATAGAAGGGCTACAGGCAGGAGGGAGAGCCAGGTTCCTTAAGACTCATAGCTTAGCAAGGGTTCTTTTTAGAACATGACTTGCTTTTTTTTTTTTTTTTTTTTTACCTTGCCTGAGGACTGGGTCCTCCAGGAAAAGTGGAGGCGGTAGTTAATACCCAAAGCTGAGGAAAGCTGTTGGGTCACCTTGGCAGTGAAGGAAGGTCCGTTATCACTCTGTAGGCTTTTTAGTAACCTGAATCTTGAAATTATCTCTATAAGCAGAAATTTGGATACTTCTATTGTCTTTTCAGTTCTAGAAGGGAAAGCTTCTAACCATCCTGTAAAGGTGTCTGTGAATACCAATAGGTATTTCCATCCCCTACATGAGGGAATTTGGGTCAAGTCCACTTGCCAATCTTTCCCTGGATAGGTTCCCCAATGTTATACGGGCCGAGTTAGGGGTGGAGGTATGGAGTGGCTTTCTGGAGTGGCTTTTTACAAAGCTCACAAGCCCTGGTGACATTTTTAACTGTTTGGGACAGTCCCTTGCCCAGGAACACCTGAGTACTAGTTTGAATATGAAGTCCCATCCTAAGTGGGAGGGTTCCTGGAAGTGCTTAATTATTTTCCATTGCTTGGCCCCAGGAATGAGAAGCTTGTTATCTTCTGTCAGCCACCCTGAGAGGTCTCTTTTCAGTCCCCTATATTTAGCCCACTCAGTTTCTTCAGGTGTATAAGATGGCACCATTGGGAAGGGTGGACTGTCGGGTCTGAGAGCTACAGCTTGTAGGATTGGGTGTTCTTGGGCTGCAGTCTTTGTGGCCTTGTCGGCCGGGACATTTCCCCTCAACAGGGAGGTGTGGCTCCTTTGGTGACCCCTGCAGTGAATGACTGCAACCTCCTTAGGAAGCTGGACCTCTTTTAGGAGTCCTAGAATTTCTGCCTGGTGTTTTATAGGAGACCCTTTTGCTATTAGTAGTCCCCTTTCTTTCCATATGGCAGCATGGGCATATAGCACTAGGAATTCATACTTGGAATCAGTATTTATATTGATTCTTAATCCCTTTCCTAGTTGGAGTGCTCTGGTCAAGATAGTCAACTCCGTCTTTTGGGTGGAAGTGTGAGAGGGTAGAGCTCCAGACTCAGGAGTTGTCCACAGGCTGACTATGACATTGCTGGCCTTTCTAACCCTTTCATGTATGAAACTGCTTCCATTGGTAAACCATTCTGCGTTGGGATTGGTCAGGAGCTCATCCTTGAGGTCGGGCCTACTTAGTAAACTTGTTCAGTAGTCTCCACACAGGAGTGAACAAGAACCCTTGGGGTAGGGGGTTTGGCATTAGAGTAGCTGGGTTCAGGACTTGGCAAACCTTAAGAGTTATACGTGGGGGTGCTTCCCTGGTGGCACAGTGTTAAGAATCCGCCAGCCAGTGCAGGGGACATGGGTTCAAGCCCTGGTCCGGGAAGATCCCATATGTTGTGGGGCAACTAAGCCCGTGTGCCACAACTACTGAGCCTGCGCTCTAGGGCCCGCGAGCTACAGCTACTGAGCCCGCGTGCTGCAACTACTGAAGCCCGCGCACCTAGAGCCCGTGCTCCACAACAAGAGAAGCCACTGCAATGAGAGGCCCGCGCACTGCAATGAAGAGTAGCCCCTGCTCGCTGCAACTAGAGAAAGCCCGCGCGCAGCAACAAAGACCCAATGCAGCAAAAAATAAATAAATAAATTTAAAAAAAAGTTATGCATGGGGTGTCAAGTAGGAGGGCTTGGTTTCTTTATTTATTTTTTATTGAAGTATAGTTGATTTACAATGTTGTGTTAGTTTCTGGTGTACAGCAAAGTGATTCATATGTATAGTCATTTTATACATGTATATTCTTTTTCATATTCTTTTCCATTATGATTTATTATAAGATATTGAACATAGTTCCCTGTGCTAACAACAGTAGGACCTTGTTGTTTGTCTATTTTATATACGGTAGTTTGTATCTGCTAATCTCAAACTCCTAATTTATGCCCCCCCCCATGCCCCCCACCTTTCCCCTTTGGTAACCATAAGTTTGTTTTCTATGTCTGTGAGTCTGTTTTATAAATAAGTTCATAGGTATTGTAGTTTAGACTTCACATATAAGGGATATCATATTGTCTTTGTCTGACTTAATATGATAATCTCTGGGTCCATCCATGTTGCTGAAAATGGCATTATTTCATTCTTTTCTATGGCTGAGTAGTATTCCATTGTGTATGCGCCACATCTTCTTTATTTGTTCATCTGTTGATGGGCATTTAGGTTGCTTCCAAGTCTTAGCTATTGTAAATAGTGCTGCTATGAACATAGGGGTGCATGTGTCTTTTTGAGTTGTAGTTTTCTCCAGATATATGCCCCAGGAGTGGGATTGCTGGATCATATGGCAACTGTATTTTGAGTTTTTTAAGGAACCTCCATACTGTTCTCTATAGTGGCTGCACCAATTTACATTCCTACCAACAGTGTAGGAGGGTTCCCTTTTCTCAACACTCTCTCCAACATTTATTGTTTGTAGGCTTTTTAATGATGGCCATTCTGACTGGTGTGAGGTGATACCTCATTGTAGCTTTGATTTGCGGGAGGGCTTGGTATTTAAGGAGTCATCCATCTGCCAGCCACTGGTGTCCTTTTGCTCCTAGGACTCCTTGTGCCTGGTGAGGTAGCACTTCCAGTGATTGTCCCAGGGTGAACTTGTTGGCTTCTTCTACCAGCAGAGCAGTGGTAGCCACTGCCCTAAGACATCCTGGCCATCCAGTGGCCACCTGGTCAGATTGTTTTGAGAAATAAGCTGTTGGTCTAGGGAGGTCCCCCAGTTTTTGGGTGAGGACACCTAGGGCTACCATTGTCTCTCAGCTATATAGAGGGCAAAGTGTTTTTCTAAATTTGGGAGACCTAACACAGGGGCAGTCCCTAATTTTTATTTTAGACCTAGGAACACCTGTTGGCAGTTTTCATCCCAGTTGAGGGGTTTGTGTTCACCTCCTTTTAGGGCCTCATAGAGAGGCTTTACTATGAGCCCAAATCCAGGTATCCAGATCCTGTAAAATCCTGCCATCCCCAAAAAGTCCCTCAGGTGCCTCTTAGTCTAGGAGAGTTGAGGGGTCATAAGGCTTCCTTTTGGTCCTGGGCTAGAGTCCCTGTCCCAGGGTTGAGCATGTATCCCAGGTACTTAACTTGTTGGGTGGAATCTGGGCCTTGTGAGGAGAGACTCAGTATTCTCGTTCCCTTAGGAAGCTAAGGATCTGAATGATGTTTTTTTTTTAATAAATGTATTTATATTTTATTTATTTATTTTTGGCTGCATTGGGTCTTCATTGCTGCGCACGGGCTTTTTCTAGTTGCAGTGAGCAGGGGCTATTCTTCGTTGCAGTGTGCGGGCTTCTCATTTCAATGGCTTCTCTTGTTGTGGAGCATGGGCTCTAGGCACGCGGGCTTCAGTAGTTGTGGCACACGAGCTCAGTAGTTGTGGCTTGCAGGCTCTAGAGCGCAGGCTCAGTCGTTGTGGCGCATGGGCTTAGTTGCTCCACGGCATGTGGGATCTTCCTGGACCAGGGCTTGAACCCATGTCCCCTGCACTGGCAGGCGGATTCTCAACCACTGTGCCACCAGAGAAGTCCCTGAATTATGTTTTTATCTGTCTTCCCTAGTGGGACTGGAAATTAGGAGGTCATCCACATACTGTAGGAGAGAGCCATTCACCAACTGTGATTCTCTTAATTCCTTTGCTAATGCATTTCCAAACAGGTGGCGTCTACCCCTGAAGCCTTGGAACAGCACAGTCTGGGTTCGCTGGGAAGCGTTATGAGTGTCTGGATCTGTCCACTCAAAGGCAAAGAGATATTAGGAGTCTGGTTGCAGGAGAATGCAAAAGAAGGCGCCCTTTAGGGCTCGCACTGTGAACCAGTTTGCATTTTTCTGGAACGTAGGTCAGTATGGTGAATGGATTAGGGACCATCGGGTGAACTGAGATCACTGCCTCATTAACTGCCCTCAGGTCTTGAACAAACCTGTATTCCCCACTTTCCCTTTGTATGGGCAGAATGGGGGTAGTACACAGAGACTGGCAGGGTAGTAACAGCCCATGTTTTAAAAACTTGGTTATTAAAGGCTGGATACCTCACTGGGCCTTGGACCTCAAGGGGTGCTGTTTCTTCCACAGGTCATCAGCATTGGGTTTTAATGAAATCTGAACTGGGGGCACATTAGTAGCTTTGCCAGAACTTCAGTGTCCCAGGCAGAGGGGTTTACTTGAGAAACAATATGGGGTAGAGGGGAGACCTCCTCTGACTTGTGACTGAGGCAGGCTTACATGGCCAAGAGCAATTGTTTCTCCTGGTGGGTGTCTTCTCTGAGGGGGTCTCTGATTTGAACTATTATATGGAATTTAGTGAGCAAATCCCTTCCCAACAAGGGGACGGGGCACTCAGGCATGAGCAGGAACTGATGTGCAAAGGTAAAACTTCCTAATAAGCAGCTGAGGGTGGGTTGTGAATTGTTTGGCTTTGGGCTGTCCATCGATCCCCATTACTATACAGGATGGGGAGGAAGTAACTTTCCTACCTGCCACAACAAGGGTTACCTGAGGCTCCTTCAGGGAAATGACTGGGTGTCCTTTGGGAGCCGAGGAGGGTCCCGGGCCCCATAACTCTTCAGTCCTCTTGGCCATCATCGGTTTGGGATCCCCAATTCCTCTTCAGGACTGGGGGTGGTCCCGCTTCCAGTGGTCCTCTCGTTTGCCTATCAGGCAGGGTCTCGGTGGACTTTTCCCATACAGAGGGCATTCGTCCTTCCAGTGGCCCTCCTGGCCGCATTTAAAACAGGACCCTTCTTGGTGAGGCAGGGGCTCTGATCCAGATTTTCCAGTTCCTGCCCCTGCCATGGGCTTTTACAAGGGAGGGTAACCCTGGTGGAGCAGGGGCTATAGGGCTGCCACCAATAACTGTGCCTTTTGTTGTTGTCCCTGAATCCTTTTTGCTTCTTCAACCCTATCTCTATTGTTAAGTACTCCAAAGGTGAAGTTCATGAGCTGATTCATGGGGGTTTAGGGTCCCCTAGCTGCCTTCTGTAATTTTCTCCTTATGTCTGGGGCAGATTGAGTGATAAAATGGGTATTTACTAGGACTTGCCCTTCGGGGTGTCAGGATTAATATTGGTATACTCTCAGATGGCCCTGGAAGAGGGCTGGATTCTCATCTTTTCTCTGTGTTAATTCTCTGACTTCATTCATCATTAACAGGCTTAACAACACGCCTTTTCATCCCTTCTATGAGGCAATTGATCATGTGGTTCTTGTACCTTCCTGTTGGTAGTCCCAGTGGGGGTCCTGGTTGGGCATTGCATCCCCTCCTGTAAGGTAGGTTATACGTCCTTGATTTGGGGCTTCCAGTTCATCAGCGTGTATCTGGGCTGCAACAGGGATCTGGCTTTTCCCTTCAGAGGTGCAGCAGGTAAACAGGAGGACCTGTAGGTCCCCCAAGTAAGTTCTTAAGACATTGTCAGCTTGGTGAATTCTTCCACGAACCGACTGGGGTCCTCAGAAGAATGTCCAGGTTTCTCTTTGCATGTAGTTAGGTCACCCCCAGGAAAAGGGACGTGGACTCTGATTGTTCCTGGCACTTCCCTTAAGGGACAGAGTTTGATAGTAGGAGGCCGGTAGGTAACCCTGTTTCGTGTAGTATGGCACTGGTAACAGAGGTTATAGGACAGGGCTGGATAAGGTGGTGGGGTTTCCAGCAGCCCAGATGTGGCGCTAGGGGTAGACTCCAGAAGACTGTCCTTCCTCAGAATTGTGGGGGTGGTAGGAGTTCCTGGCTGTGGACCTCAAGGAGGTGAACTCATAAGGGGATCATCTAAAACACTGGGCTCCTGTGGGGGAAGAAGGTTGAAGGGTTGTGAGCCAGGCACACTCAGCAAGAGTTTTTTAGATCTAGATCTTGGAATAGGGTCATGAACATTTGGACATATGGGACTTCCCCTCATTTACCTTGCCTTTTGCAAAATAGGTCCAGCTGCAAGATGGTATTTTAATTCAGTAACCCATTTTGGTCCCCTAGTTTGTATTGGGGCCATGCAGTGTTGCAAAAGAAAATTAATTTCTTTTCTCTTAAGCCATCCTGTCTAAATTTACCCCAGTTAGCTAACATGCATCCTAACAGGGAGTCCTTTGGGGTGCTTGTAGTCACCCCCATTTTTGGTTTGGATGTCACAATGAGACAGGGGTCTGAAGTGTGAGGATTTTCCAGGAATTGGGCCACTGCCCACTTTTTGGCGTTTTATGGTCTGTCTCAGAACTGTCATGGCATAAGGGGAAGTGATTTTTAGTATTACAATGAAGGTATAATGAGCTAACAGTCAATGACCCGGCTGTTCTTGAAGCCACCTTTGTCTCAGCTGGTTCCAGCCAGTCTTTACTGCATCCCAGCAGCTGCTCCCCCTCTTCATTTATCTCGCGTTTGTGTCCTGCCACTTTCCCTCCAGTCTCAGAATCTCTGCAATATATTCCCCAGCTTGTGGTTTGCCCATCAGAGTAGGGGAGGGAGTTCGGGGTTTGATTATATCTCGAATCTACCCCTCCTCCTCCCCGTCTCGTTGTGGTTCCTTCTCTATGTCTTTAGTTGTAGAAGATCTTTCCTGGTAGGTTCCAGTCTTTTTCATCGATGGTTGTTCTGCAGATAGCTGTGATTTTGGTGTGCTTGTGAGAGGAGGTGAGCTCAGGGTCTTTCTACCCTGCCATCTTGGCCCAAAAGGTCTTCACTTTTGAGGACCGCATCGTATGGGCTCTCTCAGGTTGCCCCCAGGCCTGAGCAGCAGTGAGGACAGTGATGCCAGAGCAGGCCCATCCTCAGAATCACTTGGACATCGTGGGTGCCACCCAGGCTTCTGGCGTCAGAACCTAGGGTGTGGGGCTGGAGAATCTGCATTTTTAAGAAGCCCCTTCAGGATCAGCATTGCGGAGGGGCTGTTCTGAAACCCTCTGGGCTGCCGTAAAGCACCTACGTAGCTCCTTCTAGGAACTCACAGAGTTGTCACCTGTTAAGTCAGACAAAATAATGTCTACCTTGTAGAATCTCTGGGAAAGACAAATAGATTGCTGGTGGAGCTCAGGGTCTGGCATATTTTAGGTGCTCAAAAAATAGTAACTTCTAGATCCCAGGGGAAGCCTTTGCACTATATCCTGACAGACGGACACTCTGTTTCTACACTCACCCCTGGGAAGGGCTTTCTGCCTTGGGACCCCAGTTCTCCACATCCTGCTTTGCATAAATACAGAATTTCTGCTCATCCTTTCAGGAACATGTCTCTTGTATGGCAGACATCAAAAAAAGTCAGAACACATTTCCACAAGACAGGATATATATAATTAGGACTGTCCCAGAAAAACAGAGGCTATATGGCCATAGATGACGACCAGGGGAAGCCGGGGGAGATGGTGGTTTCTGAACACACGGTGAGTGGCTCTCAGAACCCCTTTGCCCATCCAGTCAAGGAGGTGGTAAGACTGCGTGAAGGAAAAGAGGGAAATGACCGTTTATGGGGTGTCTGCACCAGGTGTAGCGTGGTGGTTGTGTGGCATAAACCATTTGTCACCAGCTGATAGGTCCGGAAATTGAGATTAAACACACACTTTTAGAGCCATTTGATATTGCCACAAGTGTTCAACAGTGTGATGATTTTTTTCTAGTACTTTATCAAAGTATTGGTCTGTGACTGACTGGATTTTTTCAAAATTGGTCATTTACAGAAAATTGCAGAGGCCTTGGTTTAGAGACTGATGTATGACTTCTTACTTAATCTTCACACAGCCTCTGCACACTCTTGGATTAGGGGTTCCTTTCTCTTCCCCTTGTTCCCCCTCGCAGGAAGCCAGCATCCTCATGCTTGCCTGCTAAGCTTCAACCAGAGGAGGGCGGCTCTGTCCCTGAGTCTCCTGTCCCACCCCAATCAGGAGGCAGGGGCCAAGACTCCCTGGGAAGATCCCAGGGAGAGTCTAGGGGCTCCTGATTTGCCCAGGATATGGGGGTGTGAGACGCTCAGGGCAGACTGACTTGGGGCCTGCCATGTTCCTGAGGCCTCAAAGGAAGGAAATTCCCCAGATAACCTCCGTCCTGCATTTGGAATCGTGGGTCCGTGTCAGAGAGCTTTCCCTCCTATCCGATCCCAACCCTCAGTGCTGTAGCTAATCAACTAATTGTCAAGTTACATACTACTAAATACTGAGTCTGTGCTAGCTGCCCTGGGGTACACCAAATGAAGATATTTTTGGTAAGCACGTACTCTGATTAGCTCATTTAATTTTCACTGTGACCTTGTGAGATAGGTCCTATTTTTACCTTCATTGCACAAGAGAATCTCAAGGAGGTTAAGGGACAGGCTTAAAGTCACACAGCTGATAAGTGGCAGGACTGGAGCCTCACCCGCCCACGAAGGTGCTGCCCTATGCCAGGCCCTGAGCTCTTAACATGTGTGAGGCTGTGGAGCTGCCACTGAGGGACTGACAGTCTAGTTGGGGCTGCGAGACCCTTGAAGAATCCTAGAAGGGTCAGATAGTCCTGACTCTGGCCCAGGAACCTGGAGGAGGGAGGAAGACTGGGACAGAGGCTGTGGAGGACTTCAGGGAGGGAGGCTGCTGCTCTCAAGGCCCGCCTCCCCCGGGAGTTCGCTCACATCCTGTGTCCCTGCCCCCTCCCTCCCCAGATGTGATCTCCTTGTCCCTGGGGCCTCAGAGAAGAGGCTATTGTTCCCTCCCACACACCAGCACTTGGGGACCTGAAAGGCCCTTCTCCCCTGTCAGGGCAGCTCAGGCTCCCCACAGTGGCTGGTAGGCTGTCACTACCGCATTCTCAGCCCCTGACACTGTACCCCCCTCCTCAGTTTCCCACGTGATCTCTTAGCCTCCAAATGGCTCTTCTGTGCATTTTCTTCCTTTGAGAAGGATATGCGTTGGGAATCCCAGAGGGAAGAGCCCTGCTGGGAGACCTTCCGCCTTCCCCCTCTCCTGGATTTCCCCTCTCTTATCTCTGGTCTCTGCTCTCCGGGGGAGGGGGGCAGAGGGGGGCAGAGAGTGCACCAGGCTATTGGTGTCAGGAGTTCCAAGCCAGTATCAGGCTGCCCAGATCTCTCAGTGGCCAGTCACTTAAAATGGGGGTGATCACGAAGAGTAAATGGGAAATGGCTGAGGAAGTTCTTTGCCAGCTCTCAGTGGCTCTCTACCTAGTTTAGCTTCCCTCCCACTCTCAGTTTATTCCAGTCTTGCTCAGCCTTCAAAATTCAGCTCCAGCCCGCTGCCTCCCAGAAGACCTCCTTGACTGCACCACTGTGGACTGAGTCCTCAGCCTGGAAGGGTCATCATCCTCACTTGGTGATCCGTTGTGTGTTCCTACAGCCCCAGAGCGCAATGCGAACACGAGGCATCACTCTTGTGACCATGTGTTGGAATCCACCATGCTGCCCTCACATCACCAGACCCAGTACAAGCTCAAGCTTGCTTTACTCATAACTTCCATGCCGTAGAACTTCTCATTTTCCAAGTGCTTTTACCAGGATGGTCAGATGTGGGGGATCTCTTAGCAACCCAGGCAGCTGGTTTGGGAGACATTTTTGGAATTCCCATCATACTGGTGAGGATGGTGCTGCTGAGAATGCCCAAGAGACCCAGCCAAGGTCCCAGGACTGGGCAGTCGATTGCCAGATCAGGATTCAAATCCAGGTTATGATGTTCTCGTCGCTCCCCAGGTGGCCACATTTGCTCAGGGCCCAAATAAAACCAACAAAGAACCAAAAGTGTGTGCACTTGGGGCTCATATGACCTCTTAAGTGGGCCCTTGCCTTTTCTTGGCTTCCCCCTGCTCCCTTCCCCGGTATCTCTGACCCCTCCCAGAAGCCATCCCTGAGCCCCACCAGAGAGCCAGTCCAGGCCTGGGCTGGCAAAGACAGCCCCAACAGAAGGCCATAGGGGCACAGAGCCTCAGGGGCCCCAGCCGCTAGAGCAGGTCCTGCACGCTACATGCGTCCAGATCTGGATCCATATCCGGAACGAGGCAGGCAGAGCTTTGCTCTTGGCAGGACAAACAGTCCTGGTTCCTCAGGGCCTCAGAGGCCAGGAGAGGGTTTTAAATAGCCAGGGACAGGCCGATTGTGAGGCCCGGTTTAAATTGATTGAATCAGGTTTAATTGTTGGTTGGTGCTGAAATGAGGAATGAGGTATGGCTTTAAATAGGAACCATAAGTGTTTTAGCCTCGCCCTGGCAAGAACTGCAAGCACAGATCTGGTCTCCTATTCAGAGCGGGGAGTCAGTAGAGAGGGTGGACCGAGTGGGGCTGGCCTGGGCTGGGGGCGCTCAGGAAGATGAGGTCTTGCTGATTCAATCAGCCAATCCATCTGTCCCTTTCCTCACTGCCCTTTGACCGAGCGTACTTATTCCCATCTGCGTCCTTGCGGCTGTGCCTGGACCCGTCTTCCTAGAGTCGACAGAGGAAGAGGGGGGCACAGCAGAGCAGAAAAGGAACTCGAGGTCCTGCATTCGGGCCTCACTCTGCCCCTCACTGGCTGTGTGGCCTTGCGAAGCCATCTGAGTTCTCTGGGGCTCATCTTCCACATCTGGAAACCAAGATGAAGCTTGCCCTACCAGCCCCCTTCAACGAGCTCTGAAAGCTGTCAGCTGGGCCATTACTGTGGCAGATCAGCACCTCCCCTACCTGGCCCTGGGCCAAGCTGGGTGTGTGGGGTGTGGAGTGTGTGCTCTCTAGGGCCCGAGGGCTCTCCCCCCACCACGGGTCACAGCCCACACCGCGGTGCCTTCCTCGGTGTTGCTGAACATTTCCGATTCTCTGGGCCAGGGCAGGAGTCCCGGTCCATTCCTCTCACCTGGGGCCTTCCTGGTAGGCTCACCTGCTTGCACCTTTCGCTTCAAGCTTCCCTTAACTCCCACCCAGAGCCAGGTGGGGCAGTCAGAAGAGAAAGCCAGAGAAGGCCCACAGAGCCAGTGTTCCGATGGCCAGTCTCCTTGGGAGGGTTCCCATCCCCACCCACGCCCAGTCCTGGGACAGGATGAGGGACCATCTGGAGCCATTTTCCCATCTCTGAAGAATGGGTATGGCCAAGGGCAGAGATCTGGATTTCCCCTTTTTTCCTGGAGTTAGATTTAGGACTTTGGGGACCTGTGAGAGAAAGTGACAAGGAGGCAGATTTTAACTCACCTGAAAGACCGTTTAGATGAGGCTTTCTCAGGGAACACCAGAGGAGCTCAGACAAAGGCTGGATGAAGCTTCCATTGAGAGGGTTGCAGAAGGGATGCCTCCTGGGCTGGGACAGCTGAGGCTGGTGTCCGAGTTGGAAGACCCCATCCTGGTTCAACCTCTGACCTACTCGCTCCATGACCTTCAGCCAGCTGCTTCACCTCCCTGAGCCACAGGCTCCGCTTTTGTGAAAACGGGGAAAGAAGGCTTTTCTGAAAAAGGGCAGTATGAGGATTCTGAAATATGAACGCACAGATGCAAAAGTACTCCTTGCTTGGCCCAGGATTGGCATTGGATAAGCGCTGGCTGACTGTGAACCTAAGCCAGCTAGGGGTTTGGAGCAGGCGATCCCCTGCAACTCTGAGTGTCGATGACTTTAATCAGCACAGGTAGCCAGATGCCCCGGTGAGGACACTGCCAGATGAAGGGCCCACAGGGTTGAGATAAGAGCGGGATAGGATAAGAGTGGGCGGTTAACCGCAGCACCATGCCCTCAGCTTGACTTCTTTTTGGAGGGGGAACATGGAAGGGGCGGGCAAATCTTATCTGTATGAAGTGGAAATAAAGCTCTTATCTCATTTCCTTCTCCAAGCTGCATGTGATGGCTATGCCTGTGCCACGGACGTGCTGGGAGGATAACGGGAACTAACGGGGTCTGGGCCACATTCTCTGGGTCCTCTTCCCACACAGCCATCCAGAGCGGGAGAATCGGACTCCCTTTGCGGTGCCAAAATAAACTTGCATTGTTTCCAGCAACACAAGAGGCCCTGAGTGAAGCAGCTTTTGCCAAACCCTATAAGGAAGCGGGGGGGAGGGGAGGGGAGCCTGGAATGAGAGATCCCCCCTCGTCCCCCCACCTCCAGCTTTCTCCTGACTTCCAGAGAACTCTGTGTAGGCAAGCCCAAAAGCAAGTCCCGGAGGGCACTGTGGGAATCTGGGCTTTTAGGGGAAAAAAGAAGGGACTGGAACTCCCATTTCTTGAGTGTCTTCTGTGTGCTCAGTACTTTGCTAATAGTCATGTCAGTGGGCTGGGGGTGCACACAGACCTTGGTTCAAAGGCTGATCCTGTCACTTGCTAACTCTATGGTCTGGGCAAGCAAGTAACTTTCTCTGCACTTTCGTTTCCTCAGAGGTAAAATGGAGCTAATAATAGTACACTTCAGAGGGTTGTATTGAAGGTTAACTCAGGTAGCATGGTAAAATGCTTACACATAAAATGCCCTCAATACATATCAGTTGTCATGACTCTTAAATAGTTGCTGTTAATAATAATAATAATTTTCAGTACGACGCCCAGAGGCAGGTATTGTTATGTAACCATTGAAGCGCTTTTTCAGGGTCTGACAGTTACTGAGTGGCGGGCTTAGGATTCAAACTCGGGTCTGCCTGGCTCCAAGGCCCACACTTGTACCTGCATCTGAGATGGGGCCCTGGCTGGGTTTCTTGATGCAGATGCCAAGCTGCTCCGAGGCTGGGGAATGGGCAAGCGGAGCCCGTCAGGCAACATTTTCACGGCCCCACTGCCCCCTAGACTTCATAGGCTTGGCCACTGTCCAGCTGGACCTGACTGAACACTAAAGCCCAGGATCCCCTCACCAGGACCCAGGGCCCCTTTGTCTTTGAAGCATCCATCTGGAGTGAGTGTCTGCAACTTGGGCCCTGCTCTGAGTGGCATCTGCACGATTAGACCGCAGGCCCTGCCCAGGAGCCTCCCATTCCTGCCTGGACAGCTTATTGAAGCTGATCCAAAGCCTCCTGGGATGTAAATCTCACTCTGTCACCCCCTAGCTGGGTGACGTGGGCTTGTTACCTGCTCTCTCTGAGCCGCAGTTTTCTCCTTTCTAACACTAGAGCAATATTGCCTAGCTTTCCGTGTCTCTGTGAGAGTTACAAGAGATAATGAATATGACAGTCAATGTTTGTGTTTTGAGACAAGTGCTCCGTGGGACCATGGGACCTATTTTTCATCCTTAGATATGGACTCTCTGCGTGTCATCCTTAATGAAAAATGAATAACTCATGTGTTCGTTTTATTAAATGCTGCCCCGCAGAAGTGTGGGCTTATGCAATTCTCCAGACTGTCAACTGGAAGATATCTCAGAATTCCCTGTAAATCAAAAGGTTTCATTTTGCTGCCAAGACAGTCAGCTTTTTTTGCCTTGAGTCAGGCGATGCTGGGCTGGGATTAGAGTCAGGAGACCTGCCGGCTGGTCCAGACTCTGCCAATTACCGATGTGGGAAAGGGTGGAAGCAGACTGCTTCTTGTCTGTGTGGCCTAGGTTTCCTTCTCTGCAGAATGGCTGGTGTGTGTGTTGGGACAGTCCTACTGGATGACCATCCTTCTCCTCCTCCAGTTCTAAAATTCTGGAATTTGATCTTTCTTTCTCTCTGCTTCTGTGTACTCTCTCCAGCCCCCTTCCCAGCCTCCTTCTACCCTCATCCCATGATCTCTCTCTCTCCTGTCAATCAGGCCAAATCAGCCCAGGGCAGAGACTGTGGAGAAAAAACATCTATGTGTTCCTGGCAGACGACAATTTTCTAATGCCCCTTATTGCAAAAGCAGCCCTTCTTTAGGGTGAAGAGAAGGACAGCCAAAATCTGTTTCTATTATGGGGTCCAGAAACCGGGGCATTTGCTCATGGAGCTGAGGATGGATACATTTAGAAGTAACAAATGGCCCCTTCTCTGGCTGTGGTTGGGAGGGGGCCCCAGGCCAGCCCAAGGGGGCTTCGTGGCCACCTGATGGAGCAGATTCCAGGCCACCCAGAGGGGTCAATGGACTGTGGGCATGGATGGAGAATAGATGGGGTGAAGAGCTCAGAGGGAATTCAGCCTCCTGAAAACCACAGGCAGTATTGTCCCTCGGGGAGGGGAGGGGAGGGAAGGATAGGTAAAATGTTTGGGTTTCTTTACGCTGGGTCCAGCTGACTGACAGTAGGAGAGATAAATAGGGGACTGGAAAGAGTGCTGCGTGCAGGGGTGGGGAAGGAAAGGGGGAGTGAGAGAGAGAGACAGGGACAAGGGCAAGGATGGAGAGAGGCAGAGGGGACAAAGAGAATCAAGGAAGGGAAAGGGAAGAGAGAAAAAGAGAGGAAGAGAAAAAAGAGAGAAGGACAGGAGGAGGGGAGAAAGGGAGGAAAGCAGGCAAGAAGGAAGGGAACAGGAAGGGGAGAGAGTGAAGAAGGAAGCTGTCTCCCTGCACTGTGTCTTCGGAGTGCAGCCTCCAAGACTGAGGATGCATCAAGGAACCAGCCTGCACACGGGGTGACCTTCCGACAACCCCCTTCCTGGGTCATCCCTGTGCCCCTTGCTCTACAGTTCCCCCAACAAAGGCAGGTTTTGAGAAGCTCCTCATTGCACAACTCAGGGAGTGCTATTTACATAAACACGAAGTGAGTAGGTGCCCTGCAGCTGTGCAAGGAAATAGCAGGCCCTGTGTGGCTGGCAAGTCCTAGAAGCAAGTCTTAGCGGCATAATTAGACGGGGGCATCGCTGAGTATTCAAAACACAGTGTGTGTTGTCCCAGTCCCTAAATCATTAAATATAGTTTATACTATACTCCGTTTATACTATACTTTTGCACATATAAAGCCACTCTATTCATAGTGTTTAGCTGTAAAACTCTCTTCACTAGTTCTGAAAATAAAATCCCCTATTCAATAAAGACCTGCAACCATTAAGCTCTCCATCCATCTGTCCATCCATCCATTCCTCTGGAATTTATCCTCTCAGCCCGTTTTTCATCGAGTATCTACAGTGTGCCAGGTACTCAGCTTCACTGGGCCATCCATGGAAACTTCTCAGTCCTTGCCCTCAATGGGCTCACCCTTTATTGGGGAAACACACATAACTAATTTAGTATATATCAGTATACATTATAAGCGGGATAATAAAAGTATTACCAATTGTCATCTGGGATAAACAAAACAAGACAAATCAACGGTGCCAGGCAACTGTTGCAGGTCTGCAATGTGGGCCCCCTGGCTTCCAGCAGGAGGTACCCTGCTCTCTCTGCCACTCAACCGTAGAAGACTTGTTTGGCTAGTGTGCCCTGAGTTCAGAATCGGCATCTATATTTTTCTTATTTTCCTTTTAAAAAATGCATAAAACTTATTTATAGCTTAAGGAAGGACTATAAAGCAAATATCTTTGTAAACACCCATGAGGTCAAGAAATAGAGTGGAATTTCTCCAGTACCTGTGAAGTCTCCCCTCCCCCACCTCCACCTCTTTCAGTCAAATCTCCCTCCCTCCTCCCCAGAGGGGTAACACTATCCTGACCTTTCAGTTCATCATTACCTTTCGTTCCTTATGATTTTACCATCTGTGTATGCACCCTAAACAATACTAGGGTAAACTGTAGGAAGTTGCCATTTTGTCTTAACAAAAATGGTTGAATAACAGCATCTCATATACACTCATCCCTCAGTATTGATTGGTTCCAGGAGCCCCACAGATACCAAAATCCTAGGATGCTCAACTTCCTCATATAAAATAGTGTAATATTTGCAAGTAACTTATGCAATCCTTCTATTATACTTTAAATCATCTCTAGATTACTTGTAATATCTAATACAATGTAAATACCATGTAAATAGTTGCTGGAGCACAGCCAATTCAAGTTTTGCTTTTTAGAACTTTCTGGAATTTTTTTCCCTGAATAGTTTTGATATCCAATTGGTTGAATCCATGGATGCAGAACATATGGATACAGAGGGCCAACTGTTGTTTAAGGTAGTAGTTTAGTCTATTTTTAGGCTTGGTAAATAAGTAATATACTATATGCATTCTTTTTCTTTTTTCCTTTGGCTGCATTGGGTCTTCGTTGCTGTGCGCAGGCTTTCTCTGGTTGTGGCGAGCGGGGGCTGCTCTTCGTTGCAGTGCGCGGTCTTCTCATTGCGGTGGCTTCTCTTGTTGCAGAGCACAGGCTCTAGGTGTGTGGGCTTCAGTAGTTGCAGCACGTGGGCTCAGTAGTTGCTACGTGTGGGCCCTAGAGCGCTTGGGCTTCAGTAGTTGCGGCATGTGGGCTCAGTAGTTGTGGCTCGTGGGCTCTAGAGCACAGGCTTGGTAGTTGTGGTGCACGGGCTTAGTTGCTCCACAGCATGTGGGATCTTCCTGGACCAGGGATTAGCAGGCAGATTCTTAACCACCATGCCACCAGGGAAGTCCCTGCATTCCTTTTATTTATTTTTTATTATTATTTTATTATTATTTTTGCGGTACGCGGGCCTCTCACTGTTGTGGCCTCTCCCGTTGTGGAGCACAGGCTCCGGAGGCACAGGCTCAGTGGCCATGGCTCACGGGCCCAGCCACTCCGCGGCATGTAGGATCTTCCCGGACCGGGGCATGAACCCTTGTCCCCTGCATCGGCAGGTGGACTCTCAACCACTGCGCCACCAGGGAAGCCCTCTTTTTTTTTAAATTGAGATATAACTGACCTTGCGTAGCCTGCCACGCCTCCCTCTTCTAGGACCTGTGAGTATAATAAATCCTTTTATTTCATATGCCTCTCTAAGTGTAATTTATGTTGGAGTGATCCTTAAAGACCCTACAAGGGACTTACTCCTCCCTTACAACACATTTCCCCATAACTCATTTTTCAGTATCAGTTTTTAAGTCTTTTTCCCACTGCTCTGTAATCCTACCTCTGTCATATATCGAGTATCCATATATGTGTGGATCTGTTCATGGGCTCTTTATTCTGTTTCATTGATCTATTTCTCTATGTCTGTGCCAATGCCACACTGTCTTAATTACTATGGCTTTGCAGTAAGTCATGATACCTGATAGGACAATTCCTTCACCTTGTTTTTCTTCTTCTTATACTTCCATATGAATTTTACAATAAGCTTGCCAGATTCCACATGTAATAATATGTTGGGATTTTGATTGAGATGTATTGAATCTATATATAAATTTGGGAAAAATGACATCTTTACAATACCAACTCATCCATCCATGAATATAGTATACGTCCGCATTTCTTAGCACATCCTTTAAAATGTCTCTTAATAAAGTTTAATAATGTTTTATAGAAGTTCAGCATAGAGTTTGTTAGACTCATTCATAAATACTTCATTTTTGTGGTAAATGTAAGTGATCACTTTTAAAATTTTTCATTTTTTCGTGTTTATTGTTATATATTGAAATAGAATCATTTTTTGTGTGTTAATTTTATACCCAGCAATCTTGCTAAGCTTTCTTACTAGGCCTAATATTATTTGTAGACTCTTGGATGTTCTATTTATGCAGTAATATTATCTGTACATATTTAAAGTTTTATTTCTTTTTTTCTCAGTTTTAGCTGTTACATTTTTTCTTTCTTTATTGAAATGAGTAGGATTTCCAGTACTATGTTGATAGAAGTAGTGATAGTGACCATCCTTGTCTTGTTCTCCATCTCGAAGGCAGTGATTGGGCAAGTTGATCTCTTGAGTCCCTTCCAGTGCAAAGATCTTGATTTTCCTCATGATATATTCTTTCTGGCTAAGGCAGGTACTCACAGTCTTCTAGAGCAGGGGTCCCCAACCCCTGGGCCACGGACCTGTGTCTGTCCGTGGCCTGTTAGGAACCAGGCCGCACAGTGGGAGGTGAGCAGTGGGTGAGCGAGCGAAGCCTCCTCTGTATTTACAGCCGCTCCCCATTGCTTGCGTTACTGCCTGAGCTCTGCTTCCTGTCAGATCAGTGACAGCATTAGATTCTCATAGGAGCACGAACCCTACTGTGAACTGCGCATGCGAGGGATCTAGGTTGCGCGCTCCTTATGAGAATCTAATGCCTGATGATCTGAGGTGGAGCTGAGGCGGTGATGCTAGCGCTGGGGAGCGGCTGCAGATACAGATAATCATGAGCACAGAGGTTTGACTGCGCAGAGACTGTAATAAATCAATTGCTTGCAGACTCATATCAAAACCCTATCAGTGAGTGGCAAGTGACAATTAAACTGCATCTGGTGGCAGGCTTTAAGTCAGAATCCGACACTTATTGCAGTCTGTGCGTGGCCCGCTCATTATTTTATTTACCACTTCTGTCTGCGCCTCTTTCCCTCACTGCTCACTTGTCTCAGTCACAGTTTTGGTAAGCCCACAAGCTAACCCTAACCAAAATGAGTAAAAAACAAACGTCACTGGAGCTTCTTTGAAGAGAGGGAAAGACCCAATGATGAGACAGCAGAAGACTTTAAGACTGCCAACAAAAAGAAAGCTGCATTTAAAAGAAACTTCCAAGAGTCGTACTTAAATTATGGGTTCATTGCAACAGGTGATTCACGTTCTCCAAGCCCGCTTTGTATAACATGTGGCGACTGACTATCCAGCGAAGCCATGAAACCTTCAAAACTGCTTCATCACATGGAGATGAAGCACCCTGCACTAAAAGACAAGCCTTTGGAGTTTCTCAAAAGAAAAAAACGTGAACGTGAAGAACAGAAGCAATTACTGAAGGCCACCACTTCATCAAATGTGCCTGCACTGAGAGCATGATTCTTAGTGGCTAATTGCATTGCTAAAGCTAAGAAGCCCTTTACTGTTGGTGAAGAGTTGATCCAGCCTGCCGCTAAGGACATTTGTCATGAACTTTTAGGAGAGGCTGCAGTTCAAAAGGTGGCATGCGTTCGTCTTTCGGCTAGCACTATAACTAGACAAATTGATGAAGTAGCAGGGGATATGGAGGATAATTGTTAGAGAGGATTAATGAGTCACCGTGGTATGCAATCCAGGTTGACAACTCTACAGATGTTGACAACAAGGCAACAATGCTCGTTTTTGTGCGATATATTTTTCAGGAGGATGTGCATGAGGATATGTTATGTGCACTTCTGTTGCCAATCAACGCCACAGCTGCAGACCTATTCAAGTCTTTGTATGATTACATATCAGGAAAACTGAATTGGTCATTTTGTGTTGGTATATGCACGGATGGAGTGGCTGCCATGACTGGACGGCTTTCTGGTTTCACTACTCAGGTCAAAGAGGTCGCTTCTGAATGTGAGTCTACGCACTGTGTCATCCATAGAGAAATGCTGGCCAGCCAAAAAGTGTCATCTGAACTTAATAATGTTTTGCAGGATGTTATTAAAATCATCAACCACATTAAAGTACATGCCTTAACCCACGTCTGTTCATGCAGCTCTGTGAGGATGCAGAGCACACACGTCTTCTCTCACACACAGAAGTGAGATGGCTTCTAAAGGTAGATCACTGCCCAGGGTTTCTGAGTTACGAGAGCTGCTCCAGAGATTTCTTTTAGAAAAACAGCCACCACTGGCAGCACATTTCAGTAACACAGAATGGTTCACAAAACTTCCTTACTTTTGTGACATCTTCAACCTGCTCAGCGAACTCAATCTGTCCCTTCAGGGGAGAACGGCAACTGTGTTCAAGTCGGCAAATAAAGTGGCTGCATTCAAAGCCAAACGAATTATGGGGGCGACGAGTGAATATTGGGATTTTTGACATGTTTCAAACGTTAGCAGAGATTTTGAAAGAGACTGAGCCAGGGCCTTCTTTCTCCCAGCTGGTGCATGATCACCTATCTCAGCTTTCAAAAGAGTTTGAGCATTACTTCCCAACCACAAAAGACCCCCAGACAGGGAAGGAATGGATCCGCGACCCGTTCATGAATAAGCCAGGTGAATCGACTTTGTCTATGCTAGAAGAGGATCAACTGCTTGAGATCACAAATGACAGTGGCCTTAAAAGTGTGTTTGAGACAACTTCAAATCTCCATACGTTCTGGATTAAAGTCAAGGTGGGATAGCCTGAGATTGCCACAAAAGCACTGTAAAGCCTGCTTCCATTTCCAGCATCCTATCTTTGTGAAGCAGGGTTTTCTGCAGTGACAGCGACCAAAACGAGATTACAGAGTAGACTGGACATAAGCCACGCACTTCGGCTGTCACTGTCTCGCATCACCCCCAGATGGGACCATCTAGTTGCAGGATAACAAGTTCAGGGCTCCCACCGATTCTGCATTATGGTGAGTTGTATAATTATTTCATTATATATTACAATGTATTGGGTGGGCCAAAAGGTTCTTTCGTTTTTTTCTGTAAGATGGCTCTAGTAGCACTTAGTTGTCTCTAACTTCATTTGAAACAATTTTGTTAAATTGCATGTGACAGCTGTCATATCAGTGTGCATTTAAAACAAGACTTATCAAAATTGGTGAATTTTTGTGTGGCCATTTTAATATTGAAGATGGAAGAAAAAAGCAACAATTTCTGCATATTATGCTTTATTATTTCGAGAAAGGTAAAAACGCAACTGAAACGCACAAAAAGATTTGTGCAATGTATGGAGAAGGTGCCGTCGAACATGTCAAAAGTGGTTTGCGAAGTTTCGTGCTGGAGATTTCTTGCTGGACAATGCTCCACAGTTGGGTAGACCAGCTGAAGTTGATAGAAATCAAATCAAAACAATAATTGAGAACAATCAACGTTATACCACGCGGGAGATAGCTGACATACTGAAAATATCCAAATCAGGTGCTGAAAATCATTTGCACCAGCTTGGTTATGTGTGTCGCTTTGATGTTTGGGTTCCACATAAGTTAAGTGAAGAAAACCTTCTTGGCCATATTTCCACATGCGATTCTCTACTGAAACATAATGAAAACGTTTCGTTTTTAAAACAAATCGTGACGGGTGATGAAAAGTGGTTACTGTACAACAACGTGATGGAAGAGATCGTGGGGCAAGCGAAATGAACCACCACCAACCACACCAAAGGCTGGTCTTCATCCAAAGATGGTGATGTTGTGTATATGGTGGGATTGGAAGGGAGTCCTCTATTATGAGCTCCTTCCGGAAAACCAAGTGATTAATTCCAACATGTACTGCTCCCAATTAGACCAACTTGACGAGAAGCATTCAGAATTAGTCAACAGAAAACGCATAGTCTTCCATCAGGATAACGCAAGACCACATGTTTCTTTGATGACCAGGCAAAAACTGTTACAGCTTGGCTGGGAAGTTCTGATTCACCCGCTGTATTCACCAGGCACTGCACCTTCGGATTTCCATTTATTTCGGTCTTTACAAAATTCTCTTAGTGGAAAAAATTTCATTTCCCTGGAAGACTGTAAAGGGCACCTGGAGCAGTTCTTTGCTCAAAAAGATAAAAAGTTTTGGGAAGATGGAATTATGAAGTTGCCTGAAAAATGGCAGAAGGTAGTGGAACAAAAGGGTGAATACATTGTTCAATAAAGTTCTTGCTGAAAATGAAAAATGTGTGTTTTATTTTTACTTAAAACACCAGGACTTCCCTGGTGGCGCAGTGGTTAAGAATCCATCTGCCAATGCAGGGGACACAGGTTCGATCCCTGGTCCAGGAAGATCCTACATGCTGTGGACAACTAAGCCCACGCGCCGCAACTACTGAAGCCCGTGCTCTAGGGCCCTCATGCTGCAACTAATGAGCCCACGTGCTGCAACTACTGAAGCCCGCGTGCCTAGAGCTCGTCCTTAGCAACAAGAGAAGCCACCACAATGAGAAGCCCATGCACTGCAAAGAAGTGTAGCCCCTGCTCGCCACAACTAGAGGAAGCCCCCAAGCACTTTTTGGCCCACCCAGTAATAATAATAGAAATAAAGTGCACAATAAATGTAATGTGCTTGAATCATCCCAAAACCATCCCCCAGCCTCCCTGGTCCATGGAAAAATTGTCTTCAATGAAACCAGTCCCTGGTCCGAAAAGGTTGGGGACCGCTGTTCTAGAGTCTTTCTCCTGATCCAGAATAAGAGTCATATTTGTATTGGGTGACCTTTAGTAGTTGCATATCTCTAGCCTGAATCTAAAAGATCCTGGAGTCTGATCTCTTATTCTCCAACATTTCATACTTGTAGGGTCATTTCCTCCCCAAACTCAGTTCCTATCGAAACTCTCAAACCACTTCTGGCTCACATTTTGAATCATGACTAATCTTAAAAATACTGTCATGGCTGAGAGGTTGGTTTTTTGAAACTCTCCCTGATCTCCTTCAAGTTGGGAGAGAAGGACAGTGACTGTGCTCCCCCATCTAAACCCTGCCTGAAAGACCTAGGCGTGCTGTGTTGTGCTGTCTTCTCTGGGTGTTTAAGCTGCATCCAGCTGTAAGAACACCAGGTATAGCACGACTGAACTCACCTAATGAGCTCCCTTTCATAGAGAAATGCCTAAGGTTCTAGTCTACTTTTTTTGACATTTGATATAACAAATATCTATTGGAAGAAGGTTTGCAAAACAAGCATTGAAGGTCCCACCCCTGTCCTCTGTGGAGGAGAGAGGGCTGGAGGTTGAATCAGTTGCCTATGACCAATGATTTAATTGATCACGTCTGTGTGATGAAGCCTCCATAAACACCCTTTTGGGACAGGGTTCAGAGAGCTTCTGGGTTGGTAAGCACAGGCAGATGTGGGGAGAGTGGTGTGCCTGGAGAGGACATGGAAGCTCTGTGTCCTTTCTGCCTACCTTACCCTATGCATCTCTTCCATCTGGCTGTTTTGAGTTATATCCTTTTATAATAAACCTGTGATGTAGTAGGTTAAAAAAAAACATTGAAGATGGGGTTCACTGTGTTGTTCAATATTCCTTGTATAAGGACCCAGAGAATACATTTCTTTGGGGATTTAGTACAGCATAGTTGGTTTTTCCTGTTGAACTAACATGTTTCTGCAACAGGGTTAACAGTCTTTGAAATTATTTTTAAATGAATTTTCACATCCTATAAATCTTATTGTTCTGGGATTTCTTGTCCACTGAAGCAATGTTTGGAGCAGGAGGTTAGGGGAAGGCAGATAGGATATTAGATCAGTATGTTCCGATTAGATTTTTCCTGGGTCTGTAGCAAGATTCGTGGATGGAATGTAATCATTGTTAAGAGAAAAGGTTTTCTGAATTCCTTTAACTCTCATTGAATGTATCAAGAGTTAGGCCTGCCTGACTAGTTCTTAGAAAATGAAGAGAGGAAATCCTGTTTCTTCTCCTCTGATAGATAGTGGGAAGGAAAAGGAGGATGGAGAGAGAACAGGTAGATCAGGCACCAGGGTTTTTCTCTGCCACTTTCTTTATTGCCTCCTCCTCTTTCCCTACCAATATGTCAGGGCACAACCTATTGGAGTTTTTGAGCAATCCATAACAGTATGAAGGAGACAGTGAGTGTCTGGGCTAGTATTCTATCTGCCCCCAGGCACATGGGGAAGACGACAAGTCCTGAAGCACCCCACAGGACGGCATGGATGCGTAGCAGGAGTGGTAGGTAGGGAAGCCTGAGACAGCGCCCGAGGAGGCGCTGGGAGAGCCAGCAGGCGGCAGAGGACAGGACCAAGTGCTCATTTGGGAAGCTGGTGGGGACCACAGACTTCACCGATGCATCCCAACACAGCGCCCTGGGGAGCGAGATGGGGCCTGTCCCACCGCAGTGGTCCATCAGTTCAGGGAGAAGGCTGGTCCAGCCTCTGGCAGTGGAGAGCGGTGGGGATCCAGGCATGACCCAGGAACCCAAAGACCTTCTCCTGGGCTGCCACAAGGATCTTGTCAGAACCATTTGCCACACTGGGTTCAGGAGGCAGAGAAAACAGTCTCCCAAAGGTTGAGATTCAACGGAGTCATCCATTACTTAGACAATTTTAGTACTGAATTAGATTGGAAGTTTATCAAATTGGACAAAATTTAGTCAACCCCCCCCAGCCAAGTAGGGGTCAGCTCCCTGGTGGAACTGATAAGAAATTGTTGATTAGTTACAAAGAAAATGAGAAGACTACATTTTTTTTCCCCCACAGTCGCATTGTAAAGTAAGTACATGTGCCCCACTCCACATCCTTCTTATGAAACTGAGAATTATTTATCTCATCATGCTCTCTCTTTAGTTTCAGAGCTGAGTTGCACTTGATACTCAGTAACAACAAATATTCTCACTCACAGGTTTGGAGCTAGGCAGGTCAAAGTTTGGGGCTGCATGATGACTCTTGGGGCACTTTTACATTTGTAGGCCCCTTCCTCCATTAAAAAATAGTAAAAATTATATTTTATGATTATGTTGGTATATATTAACATTATATATTAAAACATTTTCTTCGACCTAAACTTTTTTTTTCTTGTTCTGATTTTGAAAGAACCTTTTATACATTTTCACGGGCTCCTAAAGCCTCATGGCCCCGAGCCCATCGTGCTTGTACTTGCACTTGGCCTGGGCCCGCCTCTTTGCTCTTGCCTTTCTCATCTGTAAAATGGGGTCGTTGGATTAAATGACTGATGGCACTCAAGAATTTGGCACATGGTGATCATCAGTGTTGGTTTCCTTTCTTCATTTCCATGGATTTGATTTTCAGTTTTAGTGATCGTGTTGCATATGTGGTTTTCACTGTGAGTCACCTTCAAATCCTTTTGGGAAGTAGGCGGAGTATAACTTATAAATAAAAATTCCTTTTTACTTCCTCAGCACTTAGCACAATGCCTTGCTTTATAGTCTCAATCCTTGTTTGTTGACTGTGCCGGTAAACAGCTCGTTCCTTTCCCAGCCTCCACCCACCACCCTGTCCCACCCCGGGCCTGACAGGCCCGAAAAGCATCCTTCTTTCCTTTCTTCTCCCTCCTCTCTCTCCCTTGAAATCCTTTCCTTAGTAGCCTGAACTAGGTGGGCTCTCAGAGTGAGGAAAGCATCCACTAAACAGCAGATCTTTGAACTGGCTGGTCTCCCCACAGCCCCAAGGGGTAGCCTGCGAGTTGTGCCCCTTCACTGAGGAAGCTGTGGCTCAGAGGGCATCAGGAATTTGCTCCAAAAATGACAGGACAAGGATGTGAACCCAAGCCTATCTGACCGTGACTTGGCGTGATGTGTTAAGCCTCCATGATTTGCAATTTCTAGAGAGTTACTTGGAAAAGCAATGCAAGGGAATGTCTTTCCATTGCTGAGGGAGATGTTTTTTGATGATTTGAGGGGTTTTCTTTGTGCTGCTCAAATCAAACCCTGTAGGAGAACATCTGTCCCTTTAGGTGTGTGCTCACCTGTCACTCTCACCTGAGCCATTCATCAAGTTGAAAGTTTGCACTGAAACCCCCTCCCTAAATGTTAGAGAGGAGTGAGGCCAGAGGTAAGGGGGGACAGTAATGAGTCACCGAGACCGAGCTGGAGTTTAACATGGTGTGCCCATTAGGAGGGTAGAAACTGAACACCGTTCCTTGCTAGCCAGATGTCAGAGTGCTTGTTATCTGCCAGGCGTGGGGACGTGAAGATGGTATCGGAACGTCAGTGAGCGAGTGTGTGAGGTCCTGAGAACAAACAGCACCCGACATAAACATTGGCCCTCACAGAACCAAGTGCATCATGCGCTGGGCGCCTCCTGTGCTGCGTGCGTGCTGGGGAGATGGGCATGAATAAAACATCCTCCCACCGATTCAAGAGAAGACAAAGCAGAGATTGCCCCGTGATGGGAGAAAATCTGCAAGTAAAACAGAGAAGCATGTGCAAGTTTATTTATGTCCTATTACACAAGCGCCTCCATTCTCCACCTCCACCCCACCCCCTCAATCTGTCACAGCCAGGGATCTGCAGATCTGAGCATTAAAATGAATTAAACAGATTCAATGGCAAGTCGGGAGTAGCAGGAGGGGAAAAGCAGAAGGTGGAAGAATGAGCTGGAGGGAGATGTCAAAAAGACAGCAGATACCGGAAGTCAGAACATGGACCCCCTGGAGAAGGGACTCCGGATCAGGCAGGGATTTGGAATGTTCCATTGGAACACTCCTATTATTCATGGTAGTGACAGAGGCTCACGTTTACTGAGTGTGTCTGTCCTAAGTCTGTTACACGTATTAGCACATTTTTCCTCTAGTTACCCTGTGAGGTAGCTTTTCTCACCACCCTTGTATTACTGATGAGAAAGTGGAGGCTCAGGGAGGGGCAATGACTTGACCCGGAGAACTAGCCCCTGAGCCTGCACGGTCCTGTGGGTTCTGTGGCCGCTGCACAGGTGCCTGTGACTGCGAGACAGGCGAGGTCAGGGTGGTGGTGCAGCACTGCTACAGCCTCACTGGGGTTTGGCGTGACCGTGGGGTCTGCATCCTGCTCGCCATGACTGCCTCTGTGGCCGTGGACCAGCTCCTTGCCCTCTTTGTGTCCAGGTTCCTCTTGTATGAAATGAAGATGGTGATGACGATGGAGACGCTGACACACCTCATGGGGTGTTGTAAAGATTTAAGGCGATTCTGCACGTAAAGATTTCAGCACAGTGGCTGGCCTGACAAGTGCTTTTGATCGTGGCAGGCATCTCCAAGATTAGGGTATGCTTCCTGGGAGAGCTCCCTGCCAGCCCCTCGCGGGACTCCCTGTGGACCCAGCATCAGCATCCGGCCTTCAGCGCTCACACACGCAGGGGCTGGAGGACATGGGGAGGACGCCTGCCCGAGACACACAGTGGTGACCGTGGAGAAGAGCCTGGCCCCAGACTGATGGCCGTGCTGGGAAATGAGGATGGCTGTACCTGAGCCCCCTCGGACGTGGGACATGAGAGGCCTGTGCCTGGCCACGGGGCTGCTGAAGGACCTGGGCTGGTCTCCACCTCCCAGTGGGGCACAGTCTGGCTGGGGGCTCACAACTCTCCTATGTGAACCAGTTAGTGGACCAGGTGGCATCTTTCCAAGGACCCCACAGTCCTGGCCATCAGAGAGCAGATTTGGGTGGAACAGACGGGAAGAAGGCCCTGGGGCTGCAGGAGGCGCGCACACGTGTGTGTGTGTGTGTGTGTGTGTGTGTGTGTGTGTGTGTGCGCGCGCGTGCTGGGTCTTTCCTCCCCACCTGCGGTTGGATCTCTCTCGTTGCCCGCCAGCAGCTCTGTGTCCACAGCTGAGGCCCAACCAAGGCTGAGGTCCTCCTTCCCGGAGCTGCTCTAGGCTGGGCTGACGGTGCAGTCTGAACGTAGGGCTCATTCTGCAGGACGTCAAACAACGCGCCGCCAGAAGACTTTTCGAGATATGTTGGTGCAGATGCCTCCGTCCCACCTGTCACAAGGGGAGGCCCGGCAACCATCTGTTAGAGTCTTTATTCCCACTCCTCCCCTTTCATTTTTAGCCATGGATTTTCACAGTTTGCATTACTTATTTAAATCTGTTCTTTAAAAAGACATGTATGTTGCTAAGTAAGGCAATAGCAGCTTTTGCCCATTGAAGCCTGTTCTTTCCATTCTCTGTAGCTGGCCGTGGCCCCAGGGGAGACCCTCCTGTACCAGCATGGTTCCCTTGACCAGGCTGGATTTAGGACTGTGTCTACCCTGGACTACCCACTCTGGCTAGATTTGGGGTTTAGGACTTAGGACATAAGGCTCAGTACTTGAGTGGGGAGTGGGGGGCGGAAAGCCAGATTTCAGCCTTGGGGCTTGGTGGTCGGTTCTCCTTGTCACCTACTGTGAAATTTAATGTGACACATATTTAAGACTAAGAATATGACCCTGGTTTCTTGATCTCTGCTATGGAGGATACTGATCCCCACTGTAACCCATGGACGATACTGCAGGTTTAAACCTAATGCCTTTCAAGTCACGCTTTCCCGTCAGGCCATTGATTCAGTTGTTCAGCACCTACTATGCACCAGACACTGTGTGCCAGGTTCCAGCAACAGTTCTGGACGAGAGACAAAGTCCCCAGCCTCACAGAACTGACACTTTAGTGGGGAGAGACCTACGAGAAAGCCAAGGACCAATTGTGTTAAGTGCCATGAAAGGAACAATGGGGGCGCCCGTGATAAAGACAGAAGGGCCCTGGGGGAGCGACATGGAAGCTGGGACTTGGAGGGTGAGAGCCATTAACAACACTCCATGCAAAGGGAGAGCCTGTGCAGAGGCACAGAGGTGAGAAGAGTTTTACACATTTGAGGAGCAGTAATCTGGCCTGCCTGCCCTTGGAGCTCTTAAGAGAAGGAAGGACCAGACACTGTGCTTCTGCCCATCCACTCTGAGCTCCCCGGAGGGCCAGGCCTCCCTGCACACCCAGTAGTTCCAGGCCCTACCTGTGCCTGCACCTGCCCAGAGTCGCAGAGGGGTTCTGCAGCCTCCTCCCCCGACACCACCACCCTGCTCTACCCCACTCCGCCAGAGTCTCAGAGCTCACCAGCCCTGCCGCCTTCCCAGCGTCTCTGCTGTAGCCACAAGGCACCATTCACTGCTTCCATCCGCGCCTTCAACCTTCAGCCTACTGTCAGGCTCGAGCTACTGCCTCTCCCCGCCTTCTTCCTGGTGACATCTGATGACTCTGCAAGGCCTCTTCAAATGCCACTCTGCCCGCACCCCCATATGCTTTCCTTCCCCCTTTTCTGTAATGCTTATCCTACTGTTAGTATTTGAGTCTCTCTCCCCAGCTTCGCACAGGCAAGGTCTGAAGCACCTTTATATTTGCATTCCTAGTATCTGATGCAGAGTAGATTCTCACTAAGGTGTGTTGAATGAATCCCTCACGAGCCCCTGAGAATAATAATCTCCCTCATTTATACAGCATTTACCAAAGCTCTTTCAAAACTCTGCCCCATTTTCTGCCCACAACACTCTATACAAGTGGTGACCCACTGCACAGGTAGGGATGTGGAGAAAGGTTATATGACTTACTCTCAATCACACACAAATTGGCGGCAGGGCTGGCACACCAGCCTAATGCCCTTACCCGTAATCCAGCCCACCTCACCAGCCTCAGGGCTCTCAGAGCTGGAGCCCGAGAAACCCCAAGTTTCTCAGGAATAAGCCTTAAGGTGTAAGTTGAGTGTACACACCTGTTATGACCCAAACTTTTTAGAATTGCATCTTATGTTATGAGGTAATCCAACCTTTCAGTCATCCATTCAAGAAGCGTTTATTGAGCACCTACTGTATACTGAGTTCTGTATTCTAGGAGACACCAAAGAATTGCAAGTCTGTCCTTTGTAGCAGTCAGTTATTCAGGGGAAGGACCCAGAGAGACAAAACAAATGGAGAATGGGGGTCAGTGTAAGGTAGAATACAGCCAGGTAAGTGCAGAAGTCTGGCTGGTACAGGGTTATTCCAGAAAGGCCTGTGGGGAAGAATCCAGGCCCATGGGGGAAGACGAGTGAGAGCAGAGGGAAGGGAAGGCACAGTGGGAGTGGAGGCAGCCCAGGGGATTTGTGGGGATACCTGCCGGAGACTTCCTTCTGGGGACTTAAGATGGTTTTCCCGGTGTCTTGTCCATAAATAAAGCGTTTCTCTTCTTCATTTGCCAGAAGCAGTTCTGAGGAAAACAAACCCAATCTCTGCACAGAATGGATGCCTCAGCCCAGGGGAGCCTATGAGGGCAGGATCTGTCTTTCCAACTCCACTTAGCTCAGCTCAGCCCAGTTTAACTTGCTCCTCGCACTACCTGCCAGTCTTATGTCAGCCGTCCCTATCTTCACCTGCCACAAACAGAGCTAGTGAAGTAGGTAAGACACACAAGCAGAGAAGTTTTCTGTTTCTTCTCTGCCCCAACCTCACTCACAACAAGCCCTTCCCCTGTACTCCACCTACCCCCATCCCGGTCTCTCCTACCAAGACCAAGGGCCCAGCTCCTTGAGTGAAGTGGCCCTGGGTGATGGTTGGCAGCCTCCAGCACTGATGGAAGAGCTTCTGGAGGCCACTGAGCTCAGCCTAGAGCGTGACTCCTCTTCTCCCCTTACAAACCGAGCCCACGGGGAAATGGGCAGGAGGAGAGCAGGGGTCGTTGTAGGCCCATGACCCCACCTGACCTGGCCTTGAAGTTGTGCTGGAATCCCAGTGAGGCTCCAAAGTGTCCTAGATTGGCTTTAAAGGTTGCGAGGAGGTTCTTGAAAGACCCAGCACATGTGAGTTTCATGAGAAAGCAGGTCTAGTGAGGCCCTTCTCTATTCCCTCTTTCAGAGTCAGGCATCAGGGCTGGTTGGGAGCCAGGCAGGGCTCTACTTCTTTTCATCCTGTCGTGGGTAGCACTAATGCATCTCAGCAGCTCTGTAAACTCATAGACCTGTGGGCTGCTGTGGAGCAGATCACACACAGAGCATCTCTGGCTGAGCCCATTGGTCTCATCACATGTCCTTGAGCTGTTCACGGCTTGTAGAGGCCATCAGGTGAAAGGTCACATAGTCCCGCATGGCTCCTCGTGGGTCAACACGGGAGCCAGTCACTGAGGAGAACATCTATATATTCCAACAGATTTCCTGGGGAAAGTTTCCCCATCTCTTTTCATAACTTCTCTCAATATCTGACACCCCTTGTTCAGCTCTAACTTGAATCTAATCTCTTACTACAACACAAGTCAGTTCTTTTGGTCAGGTCCTCAGAGACAGAGCGTTTAGTGAGAAAGTGCAGGCTCTGTGCCATTATACTGGGAGTGGGAGGGTGGGGGAAAAAGAGACAAGAGAGGAAATGCCTACAGCCATTTCAAAAAGTAACAAGCAGAATTGTGGTAGGTGCAGCAATAACCATGATAGCTATCATTTAGTGATCACCCTCTCCGTATTAGGCACTCTTTATTTATTTATTTGGTTGCACTGGGTCTTAGTTGTGGCAGGTGGGTTCCTTAGTTGCAGCTTGCTGGCTCCTTAGTTGTGGCTCGCAGGCTCCTTAGTTGTGGCATGTGAACTCTTAGTTGCAGCATGCATGTGGGATCTAGTTCCCTGGCCAGGGATCCAACCCGGGCCCTCTGCATTGGGAGCGCGGAGTCTTAACCACTGCGCCACCAGGGAAGTCCCTAGGCATTCTTTATGGGTTTTACGAACATTTCATTTGACCATTTCTACCTTGAAAATAAAACAGCCACTTACTTTACTAGCAAAATGGGTTTGTTTGGGAATAGCAGAGGAATTGCAATGTTGGACACGCAAGCTGTGGCAAATAATGGGCAGGTCTGGAGAACAAAGGAGAGGAATGTAACTTCATAGAGAAAAAGGAGGAAGTTGGGAGGAGCTTCTTTGAATGAAAGTCCATTGGAGTAAAGTGAGGGTTCTGGGTGGTAAGTTGTGGTACTTACTCATTGGCTGGGCTTTTGCTGGGTGAAGAGAAAACCTTCCTTCCTCTTACTGGGTTAGTAAGATAAGCATCTTCCTGCCCAGAATTGTAAAATAAAATGCAACGGGTGAAAGCTCCCCCTTCAGGGCTTCTCAATGCCATTTAAAATGAGGCTTTCCTTTATTAATTTTCACAATCATCACGTGTAGGCCTATTGTCTATTCTACAAAGGAGGAGACTGGCGCTCAGGGATGAAGTTACTTGCTTGATGTCATAGTAGTCGAGGGCAAAGTGCATATCTAAATAGAGGCTTACAATTTCAACCTTATAACATTCATCTATTCAAAAAACATTTGTGGAGTATCTGCTACATTCCAGGCACTGTAATAGGCACTGAGAACATGGACAAATATAAACACACAGACTCATTCATACAAACACACCCTGCCTCATTCATTTCAGAGACATTCACAGAATCACAGCTGCAGTGGAGACATAAGCAGCTATGTACAGATGGGTAGGAGAGGCCCATAGACACTGAGAGGTGTGCTCTTGGTCACTCAGGAAATCTAAAGGCAGAACCAGGTGTCCTGTCTCTTGACCTTTCCTTGCTGTTCCTCCCATCTTTGGAAGTAAACCTTCACTAGGCAGTCAAAAGAACCTCTTATTTTCTGGATTTCTTGCCCTGGAAGTCCTCCTTGCTGCTTTGGAAGGGTTTTCCCAGCCTTGGACCACTAGGTTCAAGTCCTGGGGACCCTGGTGTGTCAACCTCTGTTGTACAGAGCTGTCCAGGTGCCTGCTGCTTACAGAGGGCTATGTTTTTTGGCCTAGACCTTCCTTTTCTGGAAGGATGTAAATGCACGGCATTAATTTTTTTAATGCATGGTATTTATGAGTTTTTTTTTCCCCCTGGGGCTGCACCGTGTTCTGAAATGTGAAAATGGCAAGCAGGATGGATACATTTTTAGATCAGTAAGTGCAACCAGATGTGTGGATGGGGCTGAAGAAACACAATAAGCCTTTGAGAGGGATGCAGAGCCCTTAGACACAGCCTGGGGAAATGAGTTCATAACTGGCAAAAACTCCACGAGTCTAGGTGTTCTCTGAATGAGTACCAGCTCCATGTACTGCCTGCCAGGCTGGGGCCCTACACTGCATTCATTAACCCAGCTCTCATAACAGCAGATAGCAACCAGGTGCTGACACAATTCTCTCCCTCCAACAATCACACGCATGAAACTGAGGAGGAAGCTGAGGCTCAGTTTAGCTAAGTAACTTGGCCAGAGTCATACAGGTAGGAAGCAGACAGGGCTGAGATTCGGACCAGGATGGTTGGGCTCCAAAGGCCCTTTTCCTTCAGACCACCACGTTGTCACTCTAGAGCAGTTTCTTTCCCCCGGGAGCTGGCTGACCAGGGGCAGGAGACCTCTGGGGCTCCAGGATGCTTGGGAGGCTCTATCCCAGGTGATGGACAATGGGAAATGCCTCTTGGCGGTGTTGGAGCAGGTAGTGATGAGGTTGCAGGGGGATAAAGTAGTACTCATCCCTGAGGAATTCAAAACCAAAGGGGAGGCAAGACACAGATGCACCCATACATTATGAAGGACACATGTCAATATACGACAATGCTTATTTCTGGGGAAACAAACAGTGAGAGCTTAGATCTGAACTGTGACCTGGAGTAACCTGGAAAATGTTCAGGATGGAGGGATTCAAGCTGCACCTTGAAGGATGAGACGAATTTGGAGAGGCAGAGTGTGTAAAGAGGGTAAAAATAGCAGGAACATAGAGGGAAATTCAAGAGGTGATGTTGGGGAGATGAAAAATAATATTTATTAAGCACCTATTGTATGCCATGAATGGTGCTGGGGGGCTTTTATATATTATCTCATTGATTTAAATCAACTATACTTAGTTTTAATTTACATATAAAAATGTACACATTTTAAGTGCACAGCACTGTCCCAATCACCCATGCAATAATAACAAGCAGTCTAGTGTCCGTGAAATTGGACTTCCAGAGAGATGGAAGAGAGGAGGAAACAGAAAAAATGTTTGAAGAAATTATGGCCAAAATTTTTTGCCAAATTTAATGAGAACTATAAATCTACAGGTCAAAATGTCTTACACCATGACACAATATGATCATGTTTCTGAAAAACAGTGACAAAGAGAATATTTTTAAAGCATCCAGAGAGAAAGATACATTTTGTACAGATGAACAAAGATAAAACTTATCACAGATTTATTATAAAAAACAGTGCAACCCAGAAGACAGTGGAATGCATCTTAAAGTGTTGAAAGAAAGAAAAAAAAAAGTCAGCCCAGAATTTTAAATCTAGCAAAAAAGTAGCTTAAAAATGAAGGTGAAATGATGACTTTTTCAGACAGACAAAAGATGAGAGCATTTACAGGCTTGAGCTTAAAAAATATTAAAGTTCTTCGGGCAGTAGGAAAATGATGCCTAATGGAAACTTGGATCAACACAAAGGCCTGGAGAGATTGGGAAATGGTAAATAATGCAGGTAAAAATAAAAGACCTTTTTTTTCCCCCTTACAAAAAAAATTTTAAAAGAATAATGATTTAAATCAAAAGAATGTATTGTGGTGTTAATAGCATATACAATAGTGAAATATATGACAGCAATAGCACAAAGTACAGAATGGAAACATGGGAGCATACTGTTGGAAAGTTTTTATATTATATATGAAGCAGTATTATAATATTTGGAGGTACACTGTGATACGTTAACTATGCATATTTTATTTAGTTATTATATTGGGCAACTTTTTTCTTTTTGGTTGTGCAGTGCAGCATGTGGGGTCTTAGTTCCCCCAAACAGGGATCAAACTGGTGCCCCCTGCAGTAGAAGCGCAGAGTCTGGACCGCCAGGGAAGTCCCTATGCATGTTTTAAATCCTAGAGCAACTACTAAAAAATAAGACAAGGTGATATAGTTAGCCAATAGCGGAGATAAAATGGAATACTAAAAAATGCACAATTAATGTAAAAGAAGACAAAAAGAATAAAAAAAGAACAGGGGCAAGTAGAAAATAAGTAGCAAGATGGTAGATATGAACCTGACTCTATCAATAATTACATTAAGTGTAAAAGATCTGAACCCCTTCCCTTGATGAGCAGATGTGTTTCAGAAATAGACCTCTCCACTCTCCTTGAACTGGCTCAGGGAAGAGGGGTTTACTGCAAGGATCTGTGAGGAAGGGATGGTGACCCCTAGAACGGGAGCCTTGACTCAGCTAGCTCTCAAGGGAGCTGGGACTAAGATGGGAAAGCCATCCCAAGCTAAGGCCACATTCCCCATCTTTCCAGGAACCCGTGGCCTCTAGTTGTTGCTATTGTCAGGGTCTCCTCCATGCCCTCATCTCGTGTGTGACCATAATGATGATCACCTGCCTCTCTCCCCTTTCTGTACCACAACCTCCTGGTTTGGTTTCCATTTCCAAAATGTCAGCAGCCTCTCAGTCTCCCCTACTTATGGCCTGAAGGAGGAATCTTAGTGGCTCAGATCATCTTTTTCACCAGGCCACAACTCAGCAGGCTGGAGAGAGGTACCCTAGGTCAGAGGTCCACCTGGTCTAGGCAGTTGTACCTGAGATGGGCAGAGCGTCAGCTTCTCATGGGGATGAGGCTGTGAAGGATGAAACAAGATTGGCCAGCTGACATCTTTTTCCTTAGTGGAAGAAAGGAGGAGACAAAAGCCATTCTTTTGCGTTCAGAGATGGGCTTCTTACAATACTCTCCAAAGAGAAGAAAAATGTCATCTCTAAAATCCAGGTTAATTTCATGGCAATTGGAATGTTAGAGAATTCACAGAGAAAAAGTTTCCGTGAGGCAACAGCTAGACTCAGAACTTGAAGGTTTGAAAAGGAGCTAAGAGAACATTAATTCTCATTGTCACCTTTGCCATCTTGGAGAACTAGGCCTAACGGTGTGACATTCATAATTGATTCCCTTATTAAAGATCTTCCTTTTTGTCTGATTCCAGCAGAGGAGTTTCATAATTTGCTTTGTTAAATCCTCACTTTCCTGGGAGGAAACTCAGAAGGTTAGAGTGAAATGCTGGTCAAGACAGGCTGTAATTCCCGGAAGGTGGTGGGCATGAGAAAGAGGCAGGAGTTCGAGCAGACAGGGCATTGGGGGACTTCCCTGAAGGAATAGCAAGCATTTTCAACACCCTACACATATATTTGGAAGCTGCTGCAGGCCATAAAAATACAAAACCTACAAAGAGTTGGCCACTTGTCTGTGCTTTGGGAGGTTCAGATGGACCTGAGACCGGTCACACTTGATCCTGAGCTGGGCCCCAAGTCACCAGGTTGCCCGCCCTTGGCAAGGCCAGACACTGGCCAGGTGCTAATGTTCTGTCCAAATGCTGCCATCTCCAGACCCACTTGTGGGAACTAGGCTTGGAAATCTTCTTGGTAAAGAGAGCTTTCTTTTAGAAAGTCCAGCTAGCTGCAGTGGGGGCCTGAGAGGACAGGTGTCGTGGAATCAGGGTGAACAACACTGCCTGAGCCTCAGACGTCTCTGCATCCAGGTGCTGGTTCTCTGCCCCCAGGGTGCCAGCCCTGCCCACTATTGTCATAGTGCTGACTGGCCCCCGTGGAGGGGCCGCACTCCCCACTCTGTCTTGCTGCAGGAGTGAAGCCACACGCCAGGCTCTGGGAGCCCCCTCTCACCTTGGTTGGTGTTGCCACTTATAGCCGGGTCACCTTAGGCACATTAGCCAGCGTCTCAGAAATGGAAGTACTAGCCCCTGCCTTTCTGACTGCAAAGGGCTATTTTATCAGCACAAAATGAAAGAGCTACGTAAATGGCCAGGCACCGAAAAATGTAATGATGGCATTTGTTGAAATGACATTTAACCTGGAGGACATAATTTTACTACCCACAAAAGTCTAGTCTCCTCTAAGGAGTAAGGACAATGGAAATTCCAGAGGAAAAGTGTAAAACAAGAAATAACTGGGCCAACAGCAAGCCAGAAAATGGCATTTCCAATTCCAGCCCTTAAAAGCCTTGACTGAGCTGAGAGGGTGACTGTGGCCTCTCTGGCATCTGCTCCGAGGCCCATTGGCACGGTCCCCTTTGCTGGCAGAGGCAGGGTCTCACCCCCGATTCCCTCCCCACCACCCTGAAGGCTCCCACTGCCCCCCGCCCTCCCACTTCATCCCACACATCCTCCAGACTAGGCTCATGCCAGGCCCCCTGCCTGAAATGCCATCCTCTGACCTCACAGCCCCATCCTGTCCCTCCTTGAGCACCCCCCCGCCAAGGGTCTCCCAACTAGTCCGGGCAGAGGGGTCCACTGGCTCAGACACCTGGTGCCTTTGGACAGGATTGCTATCTGTCCCAGTGTGGGTGCCCCCCAAAGCAGGCTCTAGACAAGGATTTGGGTACAAGTCGTTTATTTGGGAGATGATTCCCAGAAGCATGGTAAAGACCTGAGGGAAAGAGGGAAGGGAGGACACCACTCAGGGTTACGTCACTGAGCTCCGGGCCCGAGCTCGGGCAGCTGAGAGGCAATGCTGCCGAGGACCCACAGAGGGTGAGTGTACAACTCACCTCGGAGCCACCCCACCGAGGATGGGGAGGCTGGAACAGCGAGGAAGCTGGGGTATCTCCACCCACTCTGGTCCTTTGTGGTTTTTGTTTTGTTTTTTTGGTTCTTTTTCTTTTTTTTTTTTTTAACATCTTTATTGGAGTATAATTGCTTTACAATGGTGTGTTAGTTCCTGCTTTATAACAAAGTGAATCAGTTATGCATATGTTCCCATATCTCTTCCCTCTTGCGTCTCCCTCCCTCCCACCCTCCCTATCCCACCCCTCTAGGTGGTCACAAAGCACCGAGCTGATCTCCCTGTGCTATGCAGCTGCTTCCCACTAGCTATCTATTATACATTTGGTAGTGTATATATGTCCGTGCCACTCTGTCACGGCTTACCCTTCCCCCTCCCCATATCCTCAAGTCCATTCTCTAGTAGGTCTGTGTCTTTGTTCCCGTCTTACCCCTAGGTTCTTCATGACATCTTTTTTTTTCTTAGATTCCATATATATATATGTATTAGCATACGGTATTTGTCTTTCTCTTTCTGACTTACTTCACTCTGTATGACAGACTCTAGGTCCATCCACCTCACTACAAATAACTCAATTTCGTTTCTTTTTATGGCTGAGTAATATTCCATCGTATATATGTGCCACATCTTCTTTTTCCATTCATCCAATGATGGACACTTAGGTTGCTTCCATGTCCTGGCTATTGTAAATAGAGCTGCAGTGAACATTTTGGTACATGACTCTTTTTGAATTATGGTTTTCTCAGGGTATATGCCCAGTAGTGGGATTGCTGGGTCATATGGTAGTTCTTTTTGTAGTTTTTTCAGGAACCTCCATACTGTTCTCCATAGTGGCTGTACCAATTCACATTCCCACCAGCAGTGCAAGAGGGTTCCCTTTTCTCCACACCCTCTCCAGCATTTATTGTTTCTAGATTTTTGGGTGATGGCCATTCTGACCGGTGTGAGATGATATCTCATTGTAGTTTTGATTTGCATTTCTCTAAAGATTAATGATGTTGAGCATTCTTTCATGTGTTTGTTGGCAATCTGTATATCTTCTTTGGAGAAATGTCTATTTAGGTCTTCTGCCCATTTTTGGATTGGGTTGTTTGTTTTTTTGTTATTGAGCTGCATGAGCTGCTTGTAAATTTTGGAGATTAATCCTTTGTCAGTTGCTTCATTTGCAAATATTTTCTCCCATTCTGAGGGTTGTCTTTTGGTCTTGTTTATGGTTTCCTTTGCTGTGCAAAGGCTTTGAAGTTTCATTAGGTCCCATTTGTTTATTTTTGTTTTTATTTCCATTTCTCTAGGAGGTGGGTCAAAAAGGATCTTGCTGTGATTTATGTCATAGAGTGTTCTGCCTATGTTTTCCTCTAAGCGTTTGATAGTTTCTGGCCTTACATTTAGGTCTTTAATCCATTTTGAGCTTATTTTTGTGTATGGTGTCAGGGAGTGTTCTAATCTCATACTTTTAAATGTAGCTGTCCAGTTTTCCCAGCACCACATATTGAAGAGGCTGTCCTTTCTCCACTGTACATTCCTGCCTCCTTTATCAAAGATAAGGTGACCGTATGTACGTGGGTTTATATCTGGGCTTTCTATCCTGTTCCATTAATCTATATTTCTGTTTTTGTGCCAGTACCATACTGTCTTGATTACTGTAGCTTTGTAGTATAGTCTGAAGTCAGGGAGCCTGATTCCTCCAGCTCCGTTTTTTGTTCTCAAGATTGCTTTGGCTATTCGGGGTCTTTTGTGTTTCCATACAAATTGTGAAATTTTTTGTTCTAGTTCTGTGAAAAATGCCAGTGGTAGTTTGATAGGGATTGCACTGAATCTGTAGATTGCTTTGGGTAGTAGAGTCATTTTCACAATGTTGATTCTTCCAATCCAAGAACGTGGTATATCTCTCCATCTATTTGTATCATCTTTAATTTCTTTCATCAGTGTCTTATAATTTTCTGCATACAGGTCTTTTGTCTCCTTAGGTAGGCTTATTCCTAGATATTTTATTCTTTTTGTTACAGTGGTAAATGGGAGTGTTTTCTCAATTTCACTTTCAGATTTTTCATCATTAGTGTACAGGAATGCAAGAGATTTCTGTGCATTAATTTTGTATCCTGCTTTATCAAATTCATTGATTAGCTCTAGTAGTTTTCTGGTAGCATCTTTAGGATTCTCTATGTGTAGTATCATGTCATCTGCAAACAGTGACAGCTTTACTTCTTCTGTTCCGATTTGGATTCCTTGTCTTTCATTTTCTTCTCTGATTGCTGTGGCTAAAACTTCCAAAACTATGTTGAATAAGAGTGGTGAGAGTGGGCAACCTTGTCTTGTTCCTGATCTTAGTGGAAATGGTTTCAGTTTTTCACCATTGAGGACGATGTTGGCTGTGGGTTTGTCATATATGGCCTTTATTATGTTTAGGAAAGTTCCCTCTATGCCTACTTTCTGGAGGGTTTTTATCAAAAGTGGGTGTTGAATTTTGTCAAAAGCTTTCTCTGCATCTACTGAGATGATCATATGGTTTTTCTCCTTCAATATGTTAATGTGGTGTATCACATTGATTGATCTGCATATATTGAAGAATCCTTGCATTCCTGGAATAAACCCCACTTGATCATGGTGTATGATCCTTTTAATGTGCTGTTGGATTCTGTTTGCTAGTATTTTGTTGAGGATTTTTGCATCTATGTTCATCAGTGATATTGGCCTGTAGTTTTCTTTCTTTGTGACATCTTTGTCTGGTTTTGGTATCAGGGTGATGGTGACCTTGTAGAATGAGTTTGGGAGTGTTCCTCCCTCTGCTATATTTTGGAAGAGTTTGAGAAGGAGAGGTGTTAGCTTTTCTCTAAATGTTTGATAGAATTCGCCTGTGAAGCCATCTGGTCCTGGGCTTTTGTTTGTTGGAACGTTTTTTTTTTTTTTTTTTTTTTTTTTTGCGGTATGTGGGCCTCTCACTGTTGTGGCCTCTCCCGTTGCGGAGCACAGGCTCTGGACGTGCACGCTCAGCGGCCATGGCTCATGGGCCCAGCCGCTCCACGGCATGTGGGATCTTCCCAGACCGGGGCACGAACCTGCGTCCCCTGCATCGTCAGGCGGACACTCAACCACTGCGCCACCAGGGAAGCCCTGTTGGAACATTTTAAATCACAGTTTCAATTTCAGTGCCTGTGATTGGTCTGTTCATATTTTCTGTTTCTTCCTGATTCAGCCTTGGCAGGTTGTGCATTTCTAAGAATTTGTCCATTTCTTCCAGGTTGTCCATTTTATTGGCATAGAGTTGCTTGTAGTAATCTCTCATGATCTTTTGTATTTCTGCAGTGTCAGTTGTTACTTCTCCTTTTTCATTTCTAATTCTATTGATTTGAGTCTTCTCCCTTTTTTTCTTGATGAGTCTGGCTAATGGTTTATCAATTTTGTTTATCTTCTCAAAGAACCAGCTTTTAGTTTTATTTATCTTTGCTATCATTTCTTTTTTATTTATTTCTGGTCTGATCTTTATGATTTCTTTCCTTCTTCTAACTTTGGGTTTTTTTTGTTCTTCTTTCTCTAATTGCTTTAGGTGCAAGGTTAGGTTGTTTATTCGAGATATTTCCTGTTTCTTAAGGTAGGATTGTATTGATATAAACTTCCCTCTTAGAACTGCTTTTGCTGCATCCCATAGGTTTTGGGTTGTCGTGTCTGCATTGTCATTTGTTTCTAGGTATTTTTTTATTTCCTCTTTGATTTATTCAGCGATCACTTCATTATTAAGTAGTGTATTGTTTAGCCTCCATGTGTTTGTATTTTTTACAGATCTTTTCCTGTAATTGATATCTAGTCTCATAGCGTTGTGGTCGGAAAAGATACTTGATACGATTTCAATTTTCTTAAATTTACCAAGGCTTGATTTGTGACCCAAGATATGATCTATCCTGGAGAATGTTCCATGAGCACTTGAGAAAAATGTGTATTCTGTTGTTTTTGGATGGAATGTCCTATAAATATCATTTAAGTCCATCTTGTTTAATGTATCATTTAAAGCTTGTGTTTCCTTATTTATTTTCATTTTGGATGATCTGTCCATGGGTGAAAGTGGGGTATTAAAGTCCCCTACTATGAATGTGTTACTGTCGATTTCCCCTTTTATGGCTGTTAGTATTTGCCTTATGTATTGAGGTGCTCCTATGTTGGGTGCATAAATATTTACAATTGTTATATCTTCTTCTTGGATCGATCCCTTGATCATTATGTAGTGTCCTTCTTTGTCTCTTGTAATAGTCTTTATTTTAAAGTCTGTTTTGTCTGATATGAGAATTGCTACTCCAGCTTTCCTTTGATTTCCATTTCCATGGAATATCTTTTTCCATCCCCTCACTTTCAGTCTGTATGTGTCCCTAGGTCTGAAGTGGGTCTCTTGTAGACAGCATATATATGGGTCTTGTTTTTGTATCCATTCAGCCAATCTGTGTCTTTTGGTGGGAGCATTTAATCCATTTACATTTAAGGTAATTATTGATATGTATGTTCCTATTCTCATTTTCTTAATTGTTTTGGGTTTGTTATTGTAGGTCTTTTCCTTCTCTTGTGTTTCTTGCCTAGAGAAGTTCCTTTAGCATTTGTTGTAAAGCTGGTTTGGTGGTGCTGAATTCTCTCAGCTTATCCTTGTCTGTAAAGGTTTTAATTTCTCCATCAAATCTGAATGAGATCCTTGCTGGGGAGAGTAATCTTGATTGTAGGTTTTTCTCCTTCATCACTTTCAATATGTCCTGCCAGTTCCTTCTGGCTTGCAGAGTTTCTGCTGAAAGATCAGCGGTTAACCTGATGGGGATTCCCTTGTGTGTTATTTGTTGTTTTTCCCTTGCTGCTTTTAACATGTTTTCTTTGTATTTAATTTTTGATAGTTTGATTAATATGTGTCTTGGCGTGTTTTTCCTTGGATTTATCCTGTATGGGACTCTCTGTGCTTCCTGGACTTGATTAACTATTTCGTTTCCCATATTAGGGAAGTTTTCAACTATAATCTCTTCAGATATTTTCTCAGTCCCTTTCTTTTTGTCTTCTTCTTCTGGAACCCCTATAATTCAAATGTTGGTGCATTTAATGTTCTCCCAGAGGTCTCTGAGACTGTCCTCAGTTCTTTTCATGCTTTTTTCTTTATTCTGCTCTGCAGTAGTTATTTCCACTATTTTATCTTCCAGGTCACTTATCCGTTCTTCTGCCTCAGTTATTCTGCTATTGATCCCTTCTAGAGTATTTTTAATTTCATTTACTGTGTTGTTCATCGTTGCTTCTTTCCTCTTTAGTTCTTCTAGGTCCTTGTTAAATGTTTCTTGCATTTTCTCTATTCTATTTCCAAGATTTTGGATCATCTTTACTATCATTATTCTGAGTTATTTTTCAGGTAGACTGCCTATTTCCTCTTCATTTGTTAAGTCTGGTGGGTTTCTATCTTGCTCCTTCATCTGCTGTGTGTTTTTCTGTCTTCTCATTTTGCTTATCTTACTGTGTTTGGGGTCTCCTTTTTGCAGGCTGCAGGTTCATAGTTCCCGTTGTTTTTGGTGTCTGTCCCCAGTGGCTGAAGTTGGTTCAGTGGGTTGTGTAGGCTTCCTGGTGCAGGGGACTAGTGCCCGTGTTCTGGTGGATGAGGCTGGATCTTGTCTTTCTAGTGGGCAGGACCGCGTCCGGTGGTGTGTTTTGGGGTGTCTGTGGACTTATTATGATTTTAGGCAGCCTCTCTGCTAATGGGTGGGGTTGTGTTCCTGTCTTGCTAGTTGTTTGGCATAGGGTGTCCAGCAGTGTAGCTTGTTGGTCGTTGAGTGAAGCTGGGTGTTGGTGTTGAGATGGAGATCTCTGGGAGATTTTTGTTGTTTGATATTACGTGGAGCTGGGAGGTCTCTTGTGGACCAGTGTCCTGAAGTTGGCTCTCCCACGTCAGAGGCTCAGCACTGACTCCTGGCTGCGGCACCAAGAGCCTTTCATCCACACGGCTGTTTTTACTGTTTGCCAGCCCAGGGAGAAGGGGCTGCGAGCCTGCAAGTTGTATGAGGAGATGGGGCTGTGGTTGTCAGTGGCTGGACTCCAGGAAAGTGTGGCTGTGCTCTCAGTGATTTCCTCAACGATCACTATCTCTGGTGGGCCTGGGGGACCTGCTAGTGTTGGAGGGTCTCCTGCAGAGGCGGGGTGTGGCTTGGTTTCACCGTGGGGACAAGGACACTGGCAGCAGAAGTTCTGGGAAGTACCGTCCTTTGTGGTTTGAGGGGTGGCCCTGAAAAGAACTAACTCCTCCAAACCTTCAGTCTGACCTGCCCACAGGCAAAGTGTGCTCGGGCCCAGACAAAGCCCTTGGGCAGAGTCTCAGGTGCTTGAGGCAGGAAGTCATCTGCACATACTGTCCTCTGAGCCCACAGAGGACTTCCTAGTGGGCCAAGGTGGGGGCACAGTGCCACCGTGACCAAGGCCCCCAGGCAGGCTCTCACAGCAGGCACTGATGTCATCGCTGGTGACCTGAAAGCTGGCTCTGCCCCCAGAGCCAACCCTGAATGGTTACCCCTACCTCTAAGCCTCGCCCTCTGCTTCAGTCGAAATGGAGGTACTGATAGTCCCACTCAAGAACGTTGTGAGTCCTGAAGGAGGAAATGGATGAGAACACTGGAGAGGGCTCTAGAAGAATAAATGATCATGGAGAATAAGCAAGTCCCCAACACCTGAAATAAACAGCAGGATGTCTGCCATCCTCCAAGCTGTACTCCTCCCCTCAGCTCTGAACTCCACTGCCCAAACCAGACCAATATTCTGAAATGGCATTGCTGTGTGGTTTTTGAGGTAAATGCCACGTGCCAAAATGTATATCGTTCATCTACCACGTGATGCAGTTACTGTTACAGTCGTGACCAACCATTATGGAAGTTTCAATATTAACAAGAACTGGTGTGGCTACACCTGCATATCCCTGCTGATTATCCCCGCCAGCATCTTACATGCCTGATTCCAAATGTTTTTCTGGTCTCCAGCTCCTCCTGTTCCTTCTCTTTTCCCCCTTACTAGCACATCCTGCACCCTCCCAATAAGGAGACTTTCGTAAGATGTAGTTTCACCCTAGCATTTGCCTGCTGGAACATCAAGAGAGTTTTCTTCTTTCTTTTCTTACTGTACTAGACACCAAATGAGCTGCCATCCTGCTCACTTTGTAGAAACGGCCTCCTACCAACTCATTTGGTAAAATCAATTGGTACTGGTAGCTCTTTTATGCAATAATGCATGGTTATGGTTAATTATTTCAGGAGTGGGCCAATTGGCTAGAAATTTAGAATATGGACTTAGCAAGAGAGAAGTCAGACTGTTTCTAAGTAGTTGGATGTGTAACATAAACTCAAGAGCTGGAGAGCAGCCAGAGGCCTGTGTTTCCCATCTGCTCCCCATTGTAAATTGGGGCATTAGACCACCAAGGCAGAACCTGCAGAGGGGGTGCACCAAATGTGCTCCACCAGCATAGTCTCCTCTTTTCTTTTATTCCCCCCAGCAATGTTTTGTAGCTTTTAATTTTCCTTGAACATTTTTTGTTAGATTTATTCCTAGGTACTTGATGTTTTTTATCATGTTGTAAATGGTACAATATTGTAAGTGGTATTTATCAGTAGTTTTAACAAAATGACATGGATTGTATGGAAACCTGGCAATCCTGTCTCTGACTTTTGCGCTAGCAGAGGGGTTTGGGCCAAAAGATAGGAAGCAGGTTCTAATGCTGCCTAGTCACTCCTTTTGCTTCATTCCTTTCTGATGATTTGAATTTCACTCTGATATCATTTCCTTTTGCCTGAAAAACTTCCATTAGCATTTCTTTGTGAAGGTCTGATGGTGTCAAATTCTCTTAGTTTTCTTTTATCTGAAAATGTCCTTATTTTACCTTCATTCTTAAAGGATTTTTTTTTTTGCTAGATATAGAATTCGGGGCTGACAGATTTCCTTTCAGCACTTTGGAAATATTGTTCCACTCTCTCCTGGCCTTCATAATTTCCGATAAGAAGTCAGCCATTTATTGAATTGTTTTTCCTTGAACACAATATGCTAGTCTTTTCTTGCTACCTCAGCAACATTTGCCCTTTGTATTCAACTTTCAATATTTTGACTATAAGGTGCTTTAGCACAGCCTGCTTGGTGTTCTTTGAATACTTTGAATCTATAGCTTTATGTTTTAAACAAATAGAGGAAATTTCCAGTCATTATTTCTTCAAGTATTTTTTTTCTGCCCTATTTTTTTTTCTCCCCTTCTGGAATTTCAATTACACACATTTTTGACTAATATTCTCTAAGAGATGCCTGAGGCTTTTATTTATTTATTTATTTTCAGTCTTTTTAAAAAAAAACACAAAAAATTCTGTCCTCCATATTGGATAGTTTCTGTTGCTCTATCTTCAAGTTCACTTACTTTTTCCTCTGTTATCTCCATTCTGCTTTTAAATTTATCCAGTAGATTTTCTAAAAATTCAGCCGTTATATATTTTATATATATTATATATTTACGTATAATTTTTTAAGAATATCATTTTTTCTATTTTTCTGCTGAAATTTTCTGTCTTCATTGTGAGCATATTTTCTTTTACTTCATTGAGGATAGTTATGATAGCTGCTTTAAAATTTTTAGCTAATTCCACATCCCATTCACCTCAGGTTTTTTCCTCAGTTGATATTCTTTTCTCTTGAGAATGTGTTCCATTTTTTTGTATCTTTTTATTTCGAGTAATTTTGGACTGTATCCCAGGCATTATGAACATTAATTTATGGAGACTCTGGATTATGGATTATGTTATTTTACCCTGATAAGCACTCTTTCTTTTCTTTTCGTTTCTTAAAAGATTTTTCTTTCTTTCTTTCTTTCTTTTTTCTTTTCTTTTTAAAGCAGACAGTTATCTTTGTTGGACTCAAACTGCAGCAAATCCTTTTTTTGCCCACTACCTCCAATCTCAATTCAGATCTTTTGTCCTCAACAGAGCTGCTTTGAGTTTGCTCTGCATAAGTATGATTCAGGGGTCAGTAGAGATGTGGGCAGGCAGAATTTGGGGATCCCTTCTCCAGCTCTCTCTCTTCTGGGAGTCCCTTCCAGCAGCTGTGGTTCCCCCATGTTTAGTCTTCTGGTTCCCCAGAAAGACAGCAGTTGTTCCACCAGCACTCCCACTGTCCCATGTGCCACACTGACTGTCTGGCTCTAGACTAAAAGCTGTGGAAATGGCAACTCATTCCATACAACTTTCCTCCTCCAAGCATGGAGTCCTCACCAGAATCTGCCTGCTTTTGTTCACTCACCAGTGCCTTCAGATAGCTGTGTTCTACTTTAGTTATTATCTGCATTCTGTTCAGAGTTTATAGTTATTATCAGCAGGAGGGCTGGTCTGTAGGGTCTTTCTCAGGCAACACCAGAAGTGAAAGTTCTTGAGTTAAAATTTACCCTCACTAATCTCTAGCTTTGTGACCTCAGACTAGCTGATTAACTTCTCCAAGCCTCAGTGTACACATCTGTAAACTGGGATAATAAGAGCACTTACTATACAGGGTAGTTTATTAGGATTAAAAGGGATAACAGGCATATCTGGTGCAGAGCAATAAAGGGAGCTATTTTTGGACTCTCCATGCTGCCACATGGTGGCAATTCACCCTTGGCAATGTTAACATCTTCCAGTCTAATTAGATGCTCATCTATTGAGCCGCTGCTGTGTGCCCAGCATAAGAGAGGAAGATGATAGGAAAGACCTTGTTCTCAAGGAGCTCAAATCCTAGTTGAAACTCATGGATCAGAGAGCAGCACAGGGTCTTAGGAAACACAGATACTAAGTACTGAGGAGAGGAGGAGGCAGGGACTCACACCTGAGCACATAACGCTCCCTCAAGAGGTGCACAAGCTCTCTTTTCTGCTTCAGCAGGCAGTTTTACCACAGTGTTTTAAATAACAGGCTAGTGGCATGGATTTAACAATTTCATAGTTTGGCAGCAAATACGTTTGTGCTGGGTGAGCTTCTCAGACACATTTTCCCACACCTTCTCTGTTTCCTAGTCCTAGTGAAAGGGCCGCCTTGGAACCTCCCTGCAGCCCCACTTGATAAGAGTCAAACATCAATCATATCCATGAAACCTGTAGATGAGGGAGACTCTACCAACTTCAGCTTCACACCAGCACTCAACCCCAGTTTCCCAAGGCTTACTATACCTTTTTGCTTCAGTTTACTAAACTAATACCCATACCCTCAGAGCCCAGGAAAAGGGTTAAAGTAATCCCTTTCTTACCCTCTGGGAGCCATATTTAACCAGGTGTATGAGCAGGTGGCCCCCTGCCTTAGTTCACTCAGGCTGCTCTAACAAGGTGCCTGAGACTGGGTAGCTTAAAAACAGAAGAAATGCATTGCTCACTGTTCCGGAGGCTGGAAGTCTGAGACCAGGGTGCCAGCCTAGTCAGGTAAGGGCCCTCTTTCGGGTTGCAGACTTATTGCTGTATCCTCACCTGGTGGAAGGTGCCAGGGCTCTCTCTGGAGTCTCTTTTATAAGAGGATTCTGCTCTCATCACTTAGGCACATCGTAAAGGCCCCACCTCCTAATACCATCAACTTGCGGGTTAGATCTCAACGTAGGAATTTGCCGGGGGGGGGGACACAAAACATTTCGACTGCAGTAACCCCCATATGCCATGACTTGAGGGCATCGAGAGGCCTACTTCTCCCTCCGCCATATCTCTTCCCGCTAGCCTGAAACTGAGGTACCACTGGGTTAGAAAAGAAAGGCATAGCGTTGCCTATCGATGGGGGCCCTAGTCATTAATTCAGTGAAGTTTTAGTACTTGCTTATTAGATGCTGGGCATTGGAGTTGCCATATGATTTGTCCAAAAGTCACTGTCTAGACTTCTCCCATTTGTTGGAGATGCTTTGGCCAGAAGGAAAGAATTAAATGTAAGCAAACAAAACAAGACAAAAACAGTTCTCTCAGCAGAGCTGGGCGGGGGCTGTGGTGGCTGGAGGCCGTGAATTCAGTTTTCTACGTGCAGCAGTGACTGAGGCCCGCTATGTATCAGGCACTGTGACAGCGCTGGTGACGCAAAGGTGAACCAGATCCTGCCCTTGCTCCTCAGGCATTCACATTCAAGTGAGGTGTCTGGTGTGAAAAATTAATGGTCTCTAAGGCAAAACACCTGGTTGTAATGGCGTTATGAACAGAGTAGAAAGGAAATCCAGAGCAGGTGGGAAGAGTCAGAGGGAAAAACAGAGGGAGGTAACGGGGCAGGGGGTTAAGCAGGGCTTTGGCAGGCAAATGGGGCTGGGTGGACAGAGGGAAGGGCGGTGTGAGGACAAAGAGGAACAGCGGGCACAAAGGCAGAGCTGAGAGAGTGAGTGATGTGTTCGTGTCTCGAGGGCTCCAGAGCAGCTAGAGACAGAGTGCATAGGTGGGAGAGAGGCTCGGGGGCAGTTAGAAAGGTGGCCAGTGGTCAGACCACAGAGGTCCTGTATGCCAACCTGTGGGATCCGGATTGCATTCTGTGGCCCTGGGGAGTCAGTGGAGCAGCGACTCTAGAAGATATCCAGGAGCTGTGGTGAGAGCGGCAGGATGGTGAGAGGCAGGCCTGAGTCACCAGGCAGGGCGCAGAGAGGAGACGTGGGAAGAGCGCTGAAGATGCTCTGCTGGGCTTCCAGTCCAGCCCAGGGCTGCCTCCCACCTGGGCTTCACAAACGAACACCTATTTCTCATGACGAATTTTAGGGGTGTCACATTTGCTTGTCGTTTTATATAAAAAGCCTTGCCTAAAATAAACATTTTAAATCATAGTTTAATCTGCTTCTCAGGACTCAAAATAACCGATGTGTCAACATAACACAGAACTTGGGACCTGGGATGTTAGAAAAAGAACAACCTTAGGGATCCTCTAGTCCAACTCCTTTGATGGAAGTTCTTTCAGAAAAGGCTTGACCTTGCTTGAGTTTCCTGCAAACAGATCCAGTTCAATCAGACCCTGGTCCTCTGCACTGCACACGAGTGTAAAGGACGGAGTGTGCTACTAAATAGAGGTGTCAAAACTAAGGCTTACACCAGGCACTGCTGAGAAAGTGACTTTCAATCTTCCAGATACATTTTTGAAGTTACAACTGGAATATTTTCCATTCTTACCAAGAATTACTCTTACTTATCATTAATATTACTGAGGCCAAAACAGTAACGCTAGGTGCAGGGATCTGAAGCTGAGTATAACTGCTGGACGTTCTGTTCTAAATAAACATTATCTCTTGAGAATTCCCTGGTGGCCCAGTGGTTAGGACTCCGTGCTTTCACTGCCAAGGGTGCAGGTTCGATCCTTGGTCAGGGAACTAAGATCCCACGAGGCGAGAAACGTGGCCAAACATAAAAAGTAAAATAAAAAATAAACATTATCCCACCTCCCAGTCAAGTTTTGAGAGCCTCGTACCAACATTCATAGCTGTGTCATATGTAAGTTACAGCTATTGCCTACAATTACCAGTAAACTAGTTGATTGTATATGTTTATATCTTGCCCTACTGTTCTGAACAAATGGTGCATATTTAGGATCTTAGTATCTCCAAAATGGTCAAAAATTACATAGGGATTAGTGGGGAAAATAAATAATTTTGCCATTATAAAAATTTTTTGGCAACAAAGGTTTTCATTAGGGGGAAATAACAGCTATATTTAGAATATAGGTTGAAAACACAATTTGGTGATAATCTGTAGGCAGTGTACTTTTGAATGGAGAAAGTAATTAATAAATATTATACGTATACATAGGCATATGTACATATACATAAATGTGTACACGTATACATACACATGAATATATGTATATATATATATATATATATATATATATATATATATATATATATATATTCTGCTCTGGATGAGAGAATGTCACAGGTTAGATTCTCCACAATCAGATACTGGGGCAGAATTTGGAGTGCAAGATATTCTTAGGGATCCCACCTGTGAGAAGAAGCAGAAAGAAGCATGGGTCAGAAGGAGAAGCTGAATTGCATCAAGGCCTCAGCCAATCCAGCAGGGAGCTTTGGAGCAAATACCATTCTGCAGAGTCGTCTAGGATGGCTATGCCTTTACATCCCTGCCTCTCTGTTAATATATGCAAACTGCCCTGGGAAGGGTATGACTTTGAGCATGGTAGCTTTTTGCAGCGAAGTGGCTCTTTGTGGCTGAGGCTGAACCTGAAGGAGCTGACAGTTGGAGGCTGACTGCCAGTGCTTCCTGTAGATGGGTAGCAGGTCCCTTCTGGGATGGAGATCTAAGCAGTGCATCTGGTCTACCACGGACAATGGTGTCCTGATGCTCTCGGGTCATTATATTTTGACAACCTCTTTTGGCTATGACTCACTCTGGAGTTGCCTCCTCCCCCATGTCCCTTGGTTTACTTTCTATCCTCCTGGCTCAACTAAAGGCAATTGGAGGGTAGGAGGGAGAAGAAGAAAGAACTATTCCAGTCCTTTCCCTTCACCTCTCCAGCTCTGGATGTGGCTGTGTGCAAATATTTACAGTCCCAATGACCTCCAATCGCTCAGGCTTGGCTCCAGCTTCCAGCTTCAGTTCCTTAGTCCAAACCATGAATCCCCTGGAATGGGCCTCCACCCTGTCTCTATCCATCACCTTCTCTGTGAGACCCCCAAATCTCTATTCTTATTGCTCATAACCTACATCTGAGGCAACATTTAACTATACATCCTTTGTTTCACGCAGTATTTGTAAAAATTAATTGAGAAGGAGGAGTATGTACCTGTTTTATTCCCTGAAGTGCCTAGTTAGTATTGGGTGTATGGTACTCATGTATTTTGTATTGAATTGAAGGAAATTTCTTTCAGAAGGAATGTTCAAAATATAAAGTGATTAAATTCCAACCATATACAAACATTTCTAGCTGCTTCAGTTTCCTATTTGAAGGAAAATTAGTGATTATGAAGGGATCTGGAGGATTAGCATGTGGAAATTTAAATTCATAAATTTATCAAATAGCTATTTCTAGCTTCTTTACCAGAACTGACTAGGCTTCCAGATTCATACTGCAAAGGTGGAGGGAGTTGCTGGATCTAAGTTTGAATCCGTGGCTCTTGGACTGTTAACCTTGGGAACCACTGATTATTTCATTCAAGGCATCAGTAAATCCTAAAATCTAATTTAGGCTTTTTAAGGTGCATCAAATAAAGAAAAAGTAGCATACCTCACCCCCTTGGCATATTTAAGGTAATTTAAATGCATTAAAAACTGATGGCTCCCTAGAGTGTAGTCCGGGGGGTTCTGAGGGCTCTGAGATCTTCCAGGAGGTCTGTGAGGTCAAAAGTAATTTATAATAATGCTAAGACATTATTTGCTTTTTTCACTTTCATTCTCTCACAGGTATATAGTGGAGTTTTCCAGAGGCCACATGGTGTATGATGACATCATTGTTCTGGCAAATAATGGAAGATGTGCTTTGTGTATTCTAGAATTTTCTAAGGTGTTAGGTTTAGCGTATAAATCTGTGCATTTTCAGAGATTAGCTCAGTTTGTTCATAATACTTGGACAATGTTCTTACTATCTTTCCTTACACCTGCTATAATTTGTATAACTTATTGTCCAATGTATTGTTTTGAAATCCTGAAGTTTTCCTTGCATACATTTGGAAGCTCAACAAGAAATAAGTATACTTTGTTGTTGTTGCAATAATATTTAAAATTTTTTCAAAAACTTTTCAAATTAAGAAATTTAAGTCTCATATGGTTTCTTTAGAATTCATTATTTTATTCTAAATAAAAAGAAATAGGGAATTCCATGGTGGTCCCATGGTTAGGACTTGGCGCTTTCACTGCCATGGCCCGGGTTCAGTCCCTGGTCGAGGAGCTAAGATCCCGTAAGCCATGTAGCATGGCAATCAGTTAGTCAATCAATCAATAGAAATATCTATAGGACACTTTTATTATCTTTAAGGATGGATTGTTGGCTTAAAAACAAGAGATAAGACTCACTTTCTGGAGTTATTTTATTCTTTACTGCTATGCACTGGCAAAACATAAAGAGCCAGCTCCACCTAAGAAAGTCCTTGATGAAGCAGTAGAAAGGATGTTTTATTCAATTTCAGCTCTCGAGTACACATCTTTTTAATATTATGCATGACAGAATAGGAAGTGCACAAAAGCATTCTGCTGTGTCTCGAAGTAAATTGTTTCCATGAAAAGCACTTGTGTGACTGAATTTCAAGCTGAACTAGCCACTTTTTAATGGAACACCATTTTTACTTGAAAGAATGACTGACAAGCTGTGGTTATTCAGACTTTATCTTTTTTTTTTTTAATATTTATTTATTTATGGCTGTGTTGGGTCTTTGTTGCTGTGCACAGGCTTTCTCTAGTTGCAGTGAGCGGGGGCTACTCTTTGTTGCGATGCATGGGCTTCTCATTGCTGTGGCTTCTCTTGTTGCGGAGCACGGGCTATAGGCACACGGGCTTCAGTAGTTGTGGCATGCGGGCTCAGTAGTTGTGGCTGGCAGGCTCTAGAGCGCAGGCTCAGTAGTTGTGGTACACGGGCTTAGTTGCTCCGCGGCATGTGGGATCTTCCTGGACCAGGGCCTGAACCCATGTTCTCTGCATTGGCAGGCGGATTCTTAACCACTGCGCCACCAGGGAAGCCCCAGACTTTATCTTTTAGACGTTTTCTTGAAAATGTCACTTCAAGGTAAATAATTGAAAGTATTTGTTGCTAATGATAAAATTTGAGCTTTCAATCAAAAATTAGAATTTTGGAGAACTTGTATCAAATATTATGAGTTGCCCGATACTTACAGATGAGATTGGGGTGCTATTATCAAATGTGATTTTTTGGATATTATATATTAAAGTGAGTAAATGTTTGGAAGAACTGCATAAATCAGTGAACTAATATTTTTTAAATAACGAATGCATGATGCTACAAAACTATTCAGAGTGCAAGATAGACCATTGGACCATTGGTTTTGTTTTGTTTTGTTTTTTGGCTGCATTGGGACTTCGTTGCTGTGCACGGGCTTTCTCTAGTTGCGGCGAGCAGGGGCTGCTCTTCCCTGTGGTGTGTAGGCTTATCACCACAGTGGCTTCTCTTGTTGTGGAGCATGAGCTCTAGGAGCGTGGGCTTCAGTAGTTGTGGCTCACGGGCTCTAGAGTGCAGGCTCAGTAGTTGTGGTGCATGGGCTTAGTTGCTCCGCGGCATGTGGGATCCTCCCAGACCAGGGATCAAACCTGTGTCCCCTGCATTGGCAGGCGGATTCTTAACCACTGCGCCACCAGGGAAGTCCAGACCATTGGGTTTTAATGTAATAAATTTTAAAAGTTCATTGATACAGTTTCAGACTCTGCTTTGTAACCAGCCTTTAAGAAACTATGATCTGCTGAGTTTCGCTCTAGTATTATTGAAGAATAGCCACAATTATTTTAGAAGGCTATTAAAATACTCCTTTCCTATTTCAACTACATATCTTCATATTCTTTAACCAGAGCAACAGATTGAATGCAGAGGCAGATAAGAATATTTTCTATTAAGCCAGATGTTAAAGAGACTTTCAAAACTTAAAATTATACTGCTCTTCTTACTAAATTTCTTCAAAATATGTTATTTTTCAAAAAATTTTAATGTATAATGGATTTTTAAAAGGAAATAAATACATATTTTAATTTCTAAAATGGTAAATATTGATAGATAAATCAACAAATAAAAGTTTTGAGGAGCCATCAATAGTTTTATAGAGTGTAATGGAGTCTTGAGACCAAAAAGTTTGAGAACTGCTGCCCTAAACTGATGGGAACCTAGGATTATCAGGGCAGTGGGCTCAAGTGACATGAGGTGTGCATCAGTTAGAGGAAGGAAGTGGTTCTAATTCCAGAAAGAGACAAAAGAACATAGACACAAGTAAAAGGCCACACAACTGCCACTCCTGAGGGTCTGGCAGGGACTAGAACAGACCTATTGTGAGGGTGGGGGCCATATCATTTCTTGAAGGAGTCATTTATTGGACAGAGAGACTCCTGGTAGGCATGGAGATATTCTTTTTCCAAGATGTGAGTTTGGGAGATCCAGACAGTTACTTCTTTTTTTAACACCTTTATTGGAGTATAATTGCTTTACATTGTTGTATTAGTTTCTGCTGTATAACACAGTGAATCAGCTATATGTATACTTATATCCCCATAATGTCCCGTCGTCCTCTTGCACCTCCCTCCCACCCTCCCTGTCCCACCTGTCTAGGTGGTCACAGAGCACCGAGCTGATCTCCCTGTGCTATGCGGCTGCTTCCCACTAGCTATCTATTTTACATCTGGTAGTGTATATATGTCCGTGCCACTCTCTCACTTTGTCCCAGCTTACCCTTCCCCCTCCCCGTGTCCTCAAGTCCATTCTCTATGTCTGCATCTTTTATTCCTGCCAGACAGTTACTATTTTAAAACACTTAATATATTTAACCAAAACTTTCAAATTAAATACATTTTGGGTCATTCAATATTATCCTCTCATTTAATAACATAATAAAATAATCATAGGATCAAATAATATCAAGTTTTTAACCTGAAGGTACTAGAATCACCCAAAGAGATTGGAACTATTCTCTCCTCAAAATGTTTCTGGTATGTTTATGGTATTATTAGCTTTCTTGAACTCAAAGAAGAATCAAATGACTTAAGGTAGAACTGGGCTTCAATTGAATGATATGGTCAAAGTGGTTTGTTTCAGGATACCCTTCCTTCACCCTGACCTTCCTTCCCATGCTGACAGACCTGGAGAAACACACGCCTCTGCAGTGAAGAGCACACACAGTGTCACAGTGGCCAGGACCCAAGGACAGGACACGCACTAGAAGTCACAAACCATTAAAATCAAAACAGTGCTTTCTTTGGCTTGATCTGTATAGTGGCGTTCAGAGACATTCCTTAAAGCAGGAGTCCCCGACCCCCGGGCCATGGAGCGGTACCCAGCCGTGCACCGGGCCGCACAGCAGTAGGTGAGTGGCGGGGGAGCGAGCAAAGCTTCTTCTGCCGCCCCCCATCGCTCGCATGACCACCTGAACCATCCACCACTGCCCCCCTGCCCCACGGAAAAATTGTCTTCCACAAAACCGGTCCCTGCTGCCAAATAGGTTGCAGACTGCTGCCTTAAAGTGTCATATAGTTTTGAGAACGTTCCAGTAGAAACTGCTCCAGCGTCGGTCCCAAGAGTCTAAACATTTTGCCTTAGAGAATGAAAGTACCACTCTGATATCCATTCAGCGTAGATAGACACATTCAGGAGGGACAGCTCTGTGGCCTTTACCTATATCCCACCGTCTCTTGTCTCTCTTTCCGGAAATACTTGCTGTTGATTAGGTGGAAGCACTTTCCTCCTTTAACTGATACACTGCAGGTCCTCTGAGCCCCACTTCTCAACGAATGGTAGGCACTGCAATCTCAAGGCAAAACTGACATCTTCTAAACCTCCAGCAGTTCTAGAATCAAAAGGTGTGAATGCAATCTCTTTATGGTTTAAAGGAGTTATATAACCGGCAGAAAGATGCAATAGGCCTAAAAAGGTTAAGTCTCAATTTCAAAATTAAGAGACTTTTAACTATAAGGCAGTCAGCTAATTAACTCATAAGGTTAGAATAAAGTACAATGATTTTATTAACATTTCTGACATAAGACAAGGTAAAGCTAGCAGTTACACAATGCTATCTTGTTCTTTAATCCCTTCAAATTGAAGAGATTTAAGTGTTAGGGCAAAACATTGTGTTTTATGCTTTTTAAATGTAGGCAAAATAGATACTTAAATTCCTTAATATTTGAAGATTAATCTACTCTTTGAACAAATATTTACTGAGTGCCTGCCATGAGCCATGAAGTGGGCTGGGCACTAGGGATACACCTGGGAATGTGGTAGTGTGGTCTCTGCCCTCACAAAGCCCACAGGAATGAATAGCAATGATTCAGCGTGTAAAGTGGGGAGGGGACAAACAAATTAGATGAAAAGTGAAGCTAGGGGATTTTCCTAGAAATGTCAGTCATGAAAGGAGCCACATTGATTTTTAAAGTCTCAGGCAGCAATCGATAGCAATGTGGATTTCTCACAGGATGACACTGTTGTAATCTGTATTGGTGGTACAAGATGGCTACAACAGATCTTATGGCTTCCTGTAGCAATGCCTATGCCGTGTGTGTGTGTGTGTGTGTGTGTGTGTGTGTGTGTGTGTGTGTGTCCTGGCCCTATAGTCATAGCCAAGGTTATAAAATAAAATGGTGCATTTGGAGAAAAATAATTCCTGAAACTTTTCTATGTGTATTGCCACATTTCTACTGGGATGTGAAAACATGAACTAAATTCATAATAACTATACTTCTATCAATTCCAAAAATAAAATCTTTTGCTTTATGGAAAACAAAAACATCTTACATCTTATAAGCAATGAAATAAAAATTTGGGTAGAATTATGGTTTGCTTTATCCTACCTGCTCCCCAGTAATTTTCTGAGATTTAGAATAATGTTTCAACATTTTGATTATGTCCTTCAATAAAACTCCATATTTAACCATATTAAACCAGCATATAAGAGGACCACTGGCTGAATTCACATTTTAGTCAAGACTTTAACAGAAAAGGTCTAGATCAGAGGGTCTAGATTACAGTTCTGCATGTCTGCTAATGAAATCATTGACGGATGGAAGGATAAAAAAACAGTAACAATATTTACTGAGCACTTACTATGTGCCAGGCACTGTGATATGTACTTCTCAAGGATTATTGAATATATTTCCACACCACAATAGGGTAGATAGATGAGCCCGAGATGAAGAAACTGAGCCTGAGAAGAGTTAAGAAACTTACCAGTTAGTAGGTAGCTGAGTGGAAGCACAACCCCGGCAGTCCGAGAACAGCTACACAGCTATGAAATAAACTTGAGCTCTTCAGAAGAAAAACATTATATAAAGAACTTCTTTCTTAGTTAAAAAATTATTTTAGGTAAATCTTCTCTGTCTTACATTAAGCCACATATTACGAAATGTTCATTTCCCAAAGGCCAGCATTCTGAAAATTAATGGTTGGTGCTTTTTCTGTCATTTCTTATTTGAGATAATTTCCAAAATGTGATTCTGTGAAATGCACAGATATTTCCTTCACCATGAGAAGAAACAAAAGCCAAGAGAAAGTGTGATTTGACCAAGGTGACATGAGTGGTGGCCTCCGAACCTGAACCCAAGTCTTCTAACCCCATCATATCCCAACTCCCTAAAATCTCATACAATGTTTCTTCAAGGGTATTGTCTTCCATTTTTTAAAAAAGATAACTTTCAGTAACATATAACTTAGGGCCTGTAGTTTCACCTCCAACTACTTAAGACTATTGCCTTAGTGTTTCCAGGATTCATTTATTCTGTGTATTATCCATGGGTTTCCCCATTCACCACAGGAGGGCCATCATATTAGTTACCTCCTTGTCTCTCTCTCTCTTTTTTTTTTTGTATTTTTTAATTGAAGTATAGTTGATTTACAATGTTTCTGGTGTACAGCAAAGTGATTCAGTTATACATCTGTATCTATATCTATTCTTTTTCAGATTCTTTTCCATTATAGGTTGTTACAAGATATTGAATGTAGTTCCCTATGCTATACCACAGGTCTTTGTTTTCTATCTGTTTAATACGTAGTAGTGTTAGTAGTGTGTATCTGTTAATCCCAAATTCCTAATTTATCCCTACCCTCACTTTCCCCTTTGGTAACCACAAGTCTGTTCTCTATGTCTGTGATTCTATTAATGTTTTGTAAGTAAGTTCATTTGTATCATTTTTAAAAAATTCCACATATAAGTGGTATCATATGATATTTGTCTTTCTCTGTCTGACTTACTTTACTTAGTATGATCATCTCTAGGTCCATCCATGTTGCTCCAAATGGCATTATTTCATTCTTCTTAAGGCTAAGTAATATTCCATTACATATATATATATATATATATCACATATTCTTTATCCAGTCATCTGTTGATGGACATTTAGGTTGCTTCCATCTCTTGGCTATTGTAAATAGTGCTGCTATGAACAATGGGATACATTTATCTATTCAAGTTAGTTTTTCTTCTTTTCCAGATATACGCCCAGGCTGGATCATATGGTAACTCTATTTATAGTTTTTTAAGGAACCTCCATACTGTTCTCCATAGTGGCTGTATCAGTTTACATTCCCACCAACAGTGCAAGAGTGTTCCCTTTTCTCCACACCCTCTCCAGCATTTGTTATTTATAGACTTTTTGATGATACCCATTCTGACTGATGTGAGGTGATACCTCATTGTAGTTTTGATTTGCATTTCTCTAATAATTAACAGTGATGAGCATCTTTTCATGTGCCTATTGGCCATCTGTATATCTTCTTTGGAAAAATGTCTCTTCAGGTCTTCTTCCATTTTTTGATTGAGTTGTATGTTTTTTTTGACATTGAGCTGTATGAGCTGTTTGCATATTTTGGAAATTAATCTCGGTCACATCGTTTGCAAATATTTTTTCCCATTCTGTAGGTTTTCTTTTCATTTTGTTTATGGTTCTCTTTGTTGTGCAAAAGCTTTTAAGTTTAATAAGATCCCATTTGTTTATTTTTGCTTTTGTTTCCATTACTCTAGGAGACAGATTCAAAAAAATATTGCTGTGATTTATGTCAAAGAGTGTTCTGCCTATGTTTTCCTTTAGGAGTTTTATAGCATCTGGGCTTACATTTAGGTCTTTAATCCATTTTTAGTTTATTTTTTGTATATAGTATTAGAGAATGTTTAAATTTCATTCTTTTACATGTAGCTGTTCCGTTTTCCCAGTACCACTTATACAGGAGACTGTCTTTTCTCCATTGTATATTCTTGCTCCCTTTGTCATAGATTAATTAACCATAAGTGTGTAGGTTTATTTCTGGGCTTTCCATCCTGATCCACTGATCTATGTGTCTGTTTTTGTGCCAATACCATACTGTTTTGATTACTGTAGCTTTGTAGTATAGTCTGAAGTCAGGGAGTGTGATTCTTCCATCTCCATTTTTCTTTCTCAAGATGGTTTTGTCTATTCGGGGTCTTTTGTGTTTCCATACAAATTTAGAAATTTTTCGTTCTGGTTCTGTGAAAAATACCATTGTTAATTTGATAGGGATTGCATTGAATCTGTAGATTGCCTTGGACAGTATGGTCATTTTAACAATATTGATTGTTCCAACCCAAGAACACAGTATATCTTTCCAACTGTTTGTGTCGTCTTCAATTTCTTTCATCAGCATCTTAAAGTTTTCAGAGTATGGTCTTTTGCCTCCTTAGGTAAGTTTATTCCTAGGTATTTTATCCTTTTTGATGTGGTGGTAAATGGGCTTGTTTCCTTAATTTCACTTTCTGATCTTTTGTTGTTAGTGTATAGAAATGCAAGAGATTTCTGTGTATTAATTTTGTCTCCTGCAACTTTACCGAATTCATTAATGAGCTCTAGTAGTTTTCTGGTAGCATCTTTAGGACTTTCTATGTATAGTATCATGTCATCTGCAAACAATGACTTCTTCCTTTCCAATTTGGATTTCTTTTATTTCTTTTTCTTCTCTGATTGCTGTGGCTAGGACTTCCAAAACTATGTTGAATAAAAGTGGTGAGAGTGGGTATCCTTGTCTTGGTCCTGATCTTAAAGGGAATACTTTCAGTTTTTCTATCATTGAGTATGATGTTAGCTGTGGGTTTGTGGCCTTTATTATGTTGAGGTATGTTCCCTCTATGCCCACTTTCTGGGGAGTTTTTATCATAAATGGATGTTGAATTTTATCAAAAGCTTTTTTCTGCGTCTATTGAGATAATCGTATGGTGGTTTTTTTTACATGCTTCTTTTTAACTCTGTTTTTTAAATTCAGTTTTTATTTTATTTTGGAGTATAGTTGGTTTACAATGTAGTGTTAATTTCAGAGGTACAGCAAAGTGACTCAGTTATATACATATGCATATATCCATTCTTTTTCAGGTTTTTTCCCCCCATATAGGTTATTACAGAATATTGAGTAGAGCTCCTTGTGCTATAAAGACGGTCCTTGTTGATTATTTTATATATAGTAATGTGTATATGTTAATCCCAAACTCCTGATTTATCCCTCACTCCCACCTTTCTCCTTTGATAAGCAAAAGTTTGTTTTCTAAGTCTGTGAGTCTGTTTCTGTTTTTTAAATAAGTTCATGTGTATCCTTTTTTTAAGATTCCACTTATAAGTGATATCATATAATATTTGTCTATGTCTATCTTACTTCACTTAGTATGATAATTTCTAGGTCCATCCATGTTGCTGCAAATGGCATTATTTCATTCTTTTTTATGGCTGAGTAATATTCCATTGTATAAAGGTACCACATCTTATTCATCCATTCTTCTGTTGATGGACATTTAGGTTGCTTCTATGTCTTGGCTATTGTAAGTAGTGCTGTAATGAACATTGGGGTGCATGTATCTTTTCAAAGTATGGTTTTCTCTCGATATATGCCCAGGAGTGGGATTGCTGGATAATGTGGTAGTTCTATTTTTAGTTTTTTAAGGAACACCCATACTGTCCTCCATAGTGGTTGTACCAATTTACATTCCCACCAACAGTGCAAGAGGGTTCCCTTTTCCCCACACCCTCTCCAGCATTTATTGTTTGTTGACTTTTTGATGATGGTCATTCTGACTGGTGTAAGGTGATACCTCATTGTAGTTTTGGTTTGCATTTCTCTAATAATTAGTGATGTTGAACATCTTTTAATGCACTTTTTGGCCATCTGTATGTCTTCTTTGGAGAAATGTCTATTTAGATATTCTGCCCATTTTTTCATTGGGTTGTTTGTTTTTTGATATTGAGCTGCATGAACTATTTGTATTATTTGGAGATTAATGTCTTGTCAGTCTCATCATTTGCATATATTTTCTCCCATTCTGTGGGTTGTCTTTTTGCTTTGTTTATACTTCCCTTTGCTGTGCAAAAGCTTTTAAGTTTAATTAGATTCCATTTGTTTTTGTTTTTATTTTCATTACTCTAGGAGGTGGATCCAAAAAGATATTGCTGTGATTTATGTCACAGTGTTCTGCCTATGTTTTCCTCTAAGAGTTTTATAGTATCTCATCATATATTTAGGTCTTTAACCTATTTTGAGTTTATTTTTATGTATGGTGTTAGAGAATGTTCTAATTTCGTTCTTTTACATGTAGCTGTCCAGTGTTCCCAGGAGCACTTATAGAAGAGACTGTCTTTTCTCCATTGTATATTCTTGTGTCCTTTGTCATAGAATAATTGACCATAGGCACATGGGTTTATTTCTGGGCTTTCTACCCTGTTCCATTGATCTATATTTCTGTTTTTGTGCCAGTACCATACTGCTTTGATTACTGTAGCTTTGTAGTGTAGTCTGAAGTCAGGGAGCCTGATTCCTCCAGCTCTGGTTTTCTTTCTTAGCATTGCTTTGGCTATTCAGGGTCTTTTGTGTTTCCATATAAATTTAGAAAATTTTTGTTCTGGTTCTGTGAAAAATGCCATTATTAATTTGTTAGGGATTGCATTGAATCTGTAGATTGCCTTGGGTAGTATAGTCATTTTGACAATATTGATTCTTCCAATCCAAGAACGTGGTATATTTTTCTGTCTGTGGTTTCTTTCATCAGCATCTTATAGTTTTCAGAGTACAGGTGTTTTGTCTCCTGTGCCTTTTTGTCTTTTGTGCCATTTACCAATGAGCTTTCCCATTCATAATTTTCTTGTTTCTAGTTGTGGCCTTTTCTTTTCCATCTAGAGAAGTTCCTTTAGCATATGTTGTATAGCTGGTTTGGTGGTGGTGAATTCTCTTAGCTTTTGCTTGTCTGTAAAGCTTTTGATTTCTCCATTGAATCTGAACGAGAGCCTTGCTGGGAAGAGTATTCTTGGTTGTAGGTTTTTCCCTTTCATCCTTTAAATATGTCCTGCCACTCCCTTCTGGCCTGCAGAATTTGAGCTGAAAAATCAGCTGATAACCTTATGGGGATTCCCTTGTATGTTATTTGTTGCTTTTCTATTGTTGCCTTTAATATTCTTTGTCTTTAATTTTTGTCACTTTGTCTTTAATTTTTGTCAATTTGATTAATATGTGTCTCACCATGTCCCTCCTTGGGTTCATCCTGTATGGGACTCTCTGTGCTTCCTGGACTTGAGTGTTTCCTTTCTCATGTTAGGGAAGTTTTCAGCTATTATCTCTTCAAATATCTTCTCAGGCCCTTTCTCTCTCTCATCTCCTTCTGGGACCCCTAGAATGCAAATGTTGGTGCATTTAATGTTGCCTAAGAGATCTATGAGGCTGTCTTCATTTTTTTTTAAATTTATTTTTGGCTGTGTTGGGTCTTCATTGCTGCGAGCAGGCTTTCTCTAGTTGCAGTGAGAAGCGGCTACTCTACATTGCAGTGCGCTGGCTTCTCACTGCAGTGGCTTCTCGTTGCAGAGCAAGGGCTCTAGGCACGCAGGCTTCAGTAATTGCGACATGTGGGCTCAGTAGTTGTGGCTCGCGGGCTCTAGAGTGCAGGATCAGGAGCTGTGGTGCACCGGCTTAGTTGCTCCACAGCATGTGGGACCTTCCCAGACCAGGGATAGAACCCGTGTCCCCTGCAATGGCAGGCAGATTCTTAACCACTGAGCCGTGAGGGAAGTCCCTGTCCTCATGTCTTTTCATTCTTTTTTCTTTATTCTATTCTGCAGCAGTGATTTCTACCAGTCTGTCTTCCAGCTCACTTATTCATTCTTCTGCCCCATTTATCCTATTGATTCCTTCTAGTGCATTTTTCATTTCAATTATTGTATTGGTCATCTCTGTTGTTCTTTAAATCTTCTAGCTCTTTGTTAAACATGTCATGTATCATCTTGGTTTGTGCCTCCATTCTTTTTCCAAGATCTTGGATCATCTTTACTATCATTACTCTGAATTCTTTTTCAGGAAGATTGCCTATCTCCACTTCACTTAGTTATTCTTCTGGAGTTTTATCTTGTTCCTTCATCTGGAACATATCATTTCTCTGCCATCTCATTTTGTCTAACTTTCTGTGTTTGTGGCCTCCATTCCTCAGGCTGCTGGATTGTAGCTCCTCTCATTTCTGCTGTCTGTCCCCCTGGTAGGTGAGGTTGGTCCAGGGGCTTGTGCAGGCTTCCTGGTGGGAGCAACTGGCACCTGCCCACTGCTGGGTGGAGCTGGGTCTTGTCCCTCTGGTAGGCAGGGCCATGTCAAAGGGTGTGTTTAGAGGTGGCTATGGGATTTCTCTTGTTTGAGATTTCTCTTGTTTCCTGAGGTAAGGTTTGTATCACTATAAACTTCCCTCTTAGAAATCTAGATTTTAGGAGGACATGCAATAAGGTTTTCATGATATATTTGTCAGTAAAGTGGATAAATATATACAAGAGGATGATTAATTCATTCACTCACTTAACAGATATTAATAATCTACCCTGGGTTAGTACTCTGCTACGCATTGAGGATAAAATAGCAAACAAGGTAGAGGCGGTCTCTTTTCTGAGTTTCTCAAGAGGTAAAGTCAAAACCCAAACCCAAACGAATAACTTATTTGCATGTTTTTTGTAATAAAATCTATGAAGAAAACAAAAGCAGGGCAGAGACAGAGAATAATATGGGGGAGATCTCCTATAAATGGCATAATCAGGTCTCTCTGAGGAGGTGACATTTAAGCTTAAGAGATAAAGAATGAAAAGAACCTATCTTGCTATGTGGAAGAGAGGAAAGGTTGAGAATTTCAGGAGGGAGCAACAGGTGCAAAAGCTCTGAGGTGGGAACGATACTGGAGTGCTGGAGCCATCATATGAAGGCCAGCATGACAGCAGAGTAGTGAGCAAGGGGAAAAGCAGTGCTAGAAAAAGTTGGAGAAATATGTGGGTGACTCCCTAGATAATGAACTGGAGAATATGAATTAAGGAAACTCTAGAGGCCTGTTGTTTCAACAGTTTTATCAACGGTTTAGAATCTGTTTTTATCAGTTGTTGAAAATCTATTGTCCCCTTGAGGTGAAAGTAAGGGACAGAGCATTGGAAGAGATATGGACTTGGCTAACAAAATTAGGATCCAAAACTTAAAGTATCATTGATAAGAGCTTAGGTTCTGGCCTCAACCCGTGTTTAAAACCTAGCTCCAACATTCACTCTTCCTGTGACCTTGGACAAGTACTTAACACCTTTCAGTCACGTATCAAAGACAAGTAGGGGATTAGAACACAGCAGCTCAGGTAAATCTTATGTATTACATAATAATCCGTCTGCTGCATCAGGTTATATACGGTTTGTTTGCTGGGCCAGGAAGCTATTCTGGCAGCTTTCCCTCTAGGATTATTTTAGGTACATCACTCGGCCTCTGGCAGAATTCATAGATCAAATGTAGGCCCTTAACGTTTATTTTGTTCACTTCACCAATAAACTATACTGCCTCTAAGATTATCTACTTGAAAGATGAGAAACTTAGCATAGCCAAATTTTAGAAATTAATTTTAGTTTTCTAATCCTGTTATTATTTGGATAAAAATTGCCAAAAGACAGTACTTTAAAAATATAATTTACAGATTTTATCATTCACAGTATTGTAACTACTACTGTATACCAAAATTTTTCTCTATTCCTATAATGTCATTAAAATTCCATACTGCCTGTATTACACCCAAGGATACCTAAAAAATATTTATAAAATTAGATGACAAAAGCTTTAAATTATTCCAGTTCAATTTTTAAAAATATATTAAAATGTTTACAAAAATCACTATAAATTTAAAATAATTCATCTTAAAGATAGAAGCAAAAAAAAGTAGGATTAAGTGCATAATTGTATTTTAAGACAGATGAGAAAGTATTATACCATTCAGTGTAATGGTAAAGTTATATTAAGTTTAAAAAAATACCCTAAAATCTTGGGTTTCCAGTTATAGAGGGATGCTTAGTAAATACTTAGAGGAAGAAATATCAGGCAGTAATACTATACATTTCTAAATGTAAGACTGACTACTAAATAAAAACTCAGTGCAGGCTTCACTCACTCAAATTAAGAATGAGAAAAAAATACATCAATCACAATAGCATTTGGGGGGTTAAATTCAGTAACACCCTCTTAAATCTTATTTTGCCACCTGTTCTCAGCATTTTTGTCAGGTTGAAAAAAAGTTTTGATGTTTAGATTTTACATAGTTTTCCTAATTTCTCTATGTAAGTATAGCTAAGAGTGATGAAGTTTTCCCTATTTAAATATTACTTTTTTTGCATTAAAAATGTGCCTTTCAAAAATATGCTACACATATTTAGTTTTATTTTAAAATAGAGAGGATACATATTCATATTAAATGGGAGATACTAGCTTGGCTTTCTTATAATTTGCTTGAATTTGGAGAAATTATGACACAGTTAACTAACAATCTTCTAGGCAAGCAAACTGCTTCTTTTCCTTACCCCAAATTTTTGGTGCTATTTTTTTTTTTCCCTTGTGTGCTTTCTTTCTGATGTGCTCCTCAGCTTAATTCCAGTGCTATCAATCTGACCCAAGCAAATTTCACAGAGCGTCCTTTCTCCAGTCTCTCCTGGTCATAATCCATTTTACAGCTGCTGGCAGAATTTCTAATTCTACCTTGCTTACTTACGAACCTAGATAAATTCAGACTCTTCAGTCTAGTATACTCAAATGCTACACTCAACAAATTCTTCTACCACACCCTGCCCTCATCAGTTGTTACTTACCACTACACTTCCACACCTGACTGCTCCACCATCCACTAAGTCAATTTCTTAAACATTCTTGTGATGAAACAAATCTAAGGCACCGAATCACCCTGTCTCCATGTGGGTCACTTTTGTGTTTTTCCTTACCAAGCACGCAACCAGTTTTTGCTCAATTACTTTTTGCTTATTTTCATATATTCTCGTCATTACACATTTATATATTTGCCTCTGTCCCCATTAGTTTAAAAGTTCTATGAGATGAGGGTTCTCATCTTCTACTGAAATTGTATTTCAAGAAACCTTCAGTGACTGGGCCTTAGCAGTGTCAGTTACTCTATCCATTCAATGACCTGTCTTAAAAGTCTCAAGAAACCTAGCTCCACACTGAATCAGGTAAAAAGTAAATTTGGAGCACATCTGAGTTTACGCTCTAAAAGTGATTCAAGGCCTATAACTCTCTTCCTCCCTTGGTATGTTGTCATCTATCTGTATCCATATTGCATAAACTTTCATCTTCTAATTGTTAGAAATGCATTAAAAATAGTGGAAGGGAATATAATAAATGTTAAGAGCAGTTACCTCTGGAAGATTACAAAATGGGAGTTGAGAGGGTCGGGGTTGGTGATGGTAGAGAAAATGATAATATGGACTTTGCCGTGGTCCTGATTCTTTATAATCTTCAGTATTTTCTAAGTATTCCATAATAAACTTGCATTTCTCATATAAAAATTTGTACTAAAAAAGATACACAAGCCAACCTGACATAGAAAACATGACAACCAATTTGACATGGATGAAGTTTTAAAACTGAGTGCAAGGCTTATGATTCCAGTATTTAAAAACTTTTGGAATGGCAAGTCCTCTATTGAAAGCAGATGGCTTTCAATGATACAGAATCTTGAATCGACAAACTAAGATAAATGCCGCCATAATTACTTCCCCCGAAGAAATACTTAACCCCCTGCAAAATCCCTAGCTGTTACCATCCTGTCCTATAGTTTTAAATATTATCCATATAGCAACTCCCCGTATTTTACTTTTTTCCCTTAACTCTACATTCATACATCTGTCTACCCAATGTCTGTCTCCATTGAGATAATTAACAGGAATCTCAAATCTCAACATATCCAAGGCAAGATTTGATTTAAACCCTCCAATTTGCTCCTCCACTGTTGTTCTGAAATCTCAGCATCACCATCCTTTGCTCAAAATCGGACTCATCTTTGACTTCTTCTTTCTTCTTCACATCTAACCCATCACCAAATCCTGTCAAGTTTTTCCACCAAAAAACTCCTCCCTATGACTACCACTCCAGTCCAGGTTGTCACCATCTCACACTTAGGAAACCGCAACAGTCACCTTAATTTTGCCCCACTATCGCTTGTTCTCCATCTATTAAAGGGATATAAAGCAGGCCATGTCACTCCCTTACTTACCGTCAGACTCAGAATAAAATTTAGATTCCTTACTTTGGGCCCACAGTCCCAAGTGATCAGGCCCTTGCCAATCTCTACAAACTTATCACCCACCATTCCTCACCACACTCACTGGACTTGTCTTACTGGCATTCTCTCTTTCAGTATTAAAGCTCACTCCTGCTTTGAGATCTTTAGTTTTGTTTCTTTCATTAAAATACTCTTTTCTTTGATCTTGGTGATCATCTTCTCATCACTCAAGGTCACTATTCTCTAGTGACCCTATAACTTTGTCTTGTAACCCAATATATACCCATCACCTAATATATACCCACCTAATATATACCCATCACCTAATATATACCCAATATATACCCATCACCTAAAATGGTGACTGGCACATGGGTCTTCAATGAATATTTGTTGAATGAATGGCTGAAATGAGTCTAAATATTCAATCAAGCTTCCTGGGCATGGAAACAGTTGTTCCAACTGATCCCTACTTTGAAAGGACAATCCCTCCACGCCCCACCCTCCAAAACAACAACCAACCACCTCCCACAGAAATCCCACCCCAAATCTCCTTAGAAATATACCACATTATAAAAGACTGTGTTCTCTATTGGCTGTTGCAAAAATATGAAACAAAGCCTGAGCCTCATAGATATGTAGTTTTTATGCACCAAGCAGCATTGCCCCCTTTGGAAACGTTTCTCACCTTTAAGTCAGCCCTTAGTGTGCATGTTTACCTAATTTCATCTAGGTAAAACTGTTATGTGTTGCGGTACAGAATAAATGAAGGAACTGGTGTGATCTGTGGTGGTAACACACTACCAGAGATAGATATAGGCCCTGCATCTTTCCTAGGAGAGTTCTGACTCACTCTAGACTCTTTGCCTCTACCAAAAAGGAACTTTGTAACTTTCTTTGCTACAAAAATAAGGGATTTCTAACATCAATCTCAATAAAACGTACCAAACTAGTATTTAGTGCCATGGAGCAAAGGAAGCTTAGGGTGGAAAATGAATAGCAACCAGGTCAAAATGTCAAAAATGTTCATAAACTTTGAGTTTTGTCAAAATGAAGGTTAGAATTCAAGTATCAATTTTTATAGTTCAAGCCACTATAAATCTTATATAAACCTTCTCATGGACCATAGGAACACAGATCAGTTTGTGGAGTATGATTACTTGGGCTCAATTTTTGTCTAAAAAGTATAAATTTAATTATGACTCTTAGTAACTATATTTAAACCAAGCTGTTTCTTCAAAATTTTTTTTACTGTGTTTAGCCAGTAAAGAAAATACTAATGAATGCTTTCTCTTTTTAAGGTAACGGTATTACAAACAAGATTATAGTTGTAAGACTAAACTTCAGGTGTAGATAATCAAGTATGAATGGTACAAGGATAGTATATATATATAGAATAAGGCCTTTACATGATTTTGAATCAGATGGCAATATTAATGTTGAAATTAATAACAGCATAAATATATATATATATATGCATATGTATATAGGGAGTGTGAATGAATGAATAAGTGAACGTAAGAATGAGAATGGATATGAATCAGAGCAATCTTTCCTCGGGTTAAATTATAATTACTTCACTATGAAGTGTCTAAACTTCTAAAGAATTTCCTAGTTCTCATTAAAACGCACTTCAAAAAGACCATGAAAACACAAATTTAGTTGACAGGCTACAACGGGATTCAGAAAAAGACACAGTGAATATAGACTTAGGTGCAGTTTCATGCTGGTGGTTTTTCTTTTTTAAAATGTAAGCCACTAATTGTTTAAGAAAAAATTTTAAACCAAAAGTTGCATATTAATATTACACACTGAAACATAAGTGACTTTTAGCACAGTAACATACATGCTTACATAAACTCGAATATTTACACATTTAAAACAATTTCCATTTAACATATGAAATTTCTGAAATACATAAAAGCATTAATACTTTCTATAAAACTACAATTAAAACATCGATTTGCTACAAGCATACAAAACATCAAGTGCTTTCTTGGAGTTTCAAGTTACCTCTTTAAAATAAGATCTTGCTTGCATATATAGTCTTTCTCCAATAATCAGTATGAACTTTTTCTTCCCCAAGAGGTTTATTTTCCAGGTACATTATAAGCTCAAGAAAACGGACCCAACAATTATGCACTGTAATTATGTCATAACAACTTAATTGCACATAATGCTTTAAAGTAGGTTTGGATGAAGTTCTCAAACACTTTGGTATATGTTCTTCAGGGACTTCTATTAGAAACAACAGGAATTGTAAGTCCCTTCAATCCCCATTTTGCTTTAAAATGGACAAGTCTTTGGTTAAAGTTCTACATTTTGGGCATTTGTTATTAATTAAAATGGTCCCCAAACCAATAAATGGTGCTGATGTATTATTAGTTTACAAGACTTCATTTAACTTGTTTCTGATGCAGTGGGAGGCTATAGATATTCATTTATTATAACATGTCATCGATAGTTTCAACCTTTCACTTATAAGCAGAGAAATCAATAGGTTTAGCCAGTATTTCTCTGTTCATTTTCTGTTATAATCTAGACTATACAGTAATTTGCAGTAACTATAGATACTGTTCCACAGTATATGTGATTATGATTGGAAAGATGTATAGAATTAAATTTAGAGTTAGCTTAGTCGGAATAAGTCAATATTAGACTGTTCAGTAATTCTGCATTAACTATAGTAGGTTGTCAGGTAATGCTTATTTAAAAACCCCAAACCATTCCATTTACAAGAGAAATTGTTGCAAATGTATAAAACAGCAGATATACAAGGAGAACACCAAACGTACTTTATTAGCACAAAAAAGCAGCCGTAACAAGGCACAGCAAGCGGAAACATACATTAGCAGTCAAAGGGTTAGTGTTGCATACAAATATAGCTTTTCTTTTTTGTGGCCTTGGCGATAGCCATTGGGATGTAAAAGAACTTTCTGTAGCAGCCGGTAAGGAAACTAAGGAGCACTCACCAGTGGTACAGAGCACGTTAACAAAAAGACAGAAGAATGGATTCGACTACTTTAGTGCAAAATGTCCAGGACGGAACTGTAAATTCAGTCCAATACTAAGAAGCAAACACTAGAACTTGGTATTACTTCCAAAATAGCTCACTCAAGTAGTATTGCATACTATTCTAAGTGACAAAAAGGTGCTAAGTAAAGTTATTTACAGATACAATGGTTGTACAGTACCTTTTAAATCAGCAATTTAGGTTTAAGATTTTTCCATTAAAAATTAAGTGCACTGAAATTCTATAACTCGTACTTAAGCAATTCAGCTATAAGAGTTTACAACAAAGAGATAAATACTGCCATCTAAATTATGAATTACAGTTTAACAATAATCTCAACAGTCAGCAACCACGGTAGTATTATCTGACTTGTCTGGGTATCTTTCAGTCTCATTTTCTTCATGGTTCACAAACTCATCACGGGCATAGAAAAAGATCCAACTTTAACGAGTCAGCGATTTGACTGCACACGTCACCTTAAAAAATCACACGCAGGCCTGCTCTGCAGCAGCTGTTCCCAATGTGCTGTGTTAAAGCACTCATTAAAAAATGAACACTTAAGGCCTTAAATAAAGTTCTACTACCAACTTTTCATAAGTCTGAAATTTTAAGAACTACTACTTAGAAAACTGGTTTACTTAACAGTACCTTTTGCAGAAGAGAAAAGGAGACTATCAACACTTAAGTGAACTGCACTGCACTATGCCCTTGTGGCCAGAAAACTGCATTTTTTTCTAAAAGGAAGGCAGTCTTTATTTTTTGGACTTCCAAAGCTTGATTTATAGTAACTACAAACATCACTACTTTTGGAAGGTTATAGAAAAATTCTTAGAAAAAATAATAATTTCAAACATTAGTCACACTGTTGAAATCCTCATCCAATATTAATAATTTGTTCTTCAGTAAGAAATAGAATTCTTCATAGCAAATGCCCCAGAGTTGCTTCACTCAGTTAACTACAGCCATTAAAAACCAAACTGTCAGCTAAATCGGCAGAATGTTTTTGTAGCCTTACCGAACACCTGTAGCTGTATCCTCTGTTGTCTCAATAGGCACCACGTTTATCTGAGTAAGTAACAGCAGATTGCACCTGACAAATACTAACACTAAGCTTACATACTGTACTGAAGAAAACCTAACACTGATATGTGTGCTTGCTAGAGGTGTACTGCCCGATGCGCATAAAAGCAGATCTAGTTAATGCCCTTTGGGGACAGGAGGGTTTACTTTGCCTTGACTGGTTCTCGTTCTAGCCAGCGAACTCTAACTTTTTGTTTATAATGATACTCTTTTAAAAAATCCTGTAACATTGACGGTAAAGGGAGCCCATCAATTCCATCATACGTAGTGCACCTGCAGATGACTGCACGGCAGATGTACTGCAGGCTAAAAGGGAAGGTCCTATTTAGTGATATCGTAAGCAACGGTTCAAAAAACATGCAAGAACTGGGGTCTTTGTAATGTTCCAAAAGTCCTGTTACAGTGGAGGAGTGAAACACACACGGGTCGTGAGCATCAAAACTAAAGTTGTGATTCCACTGTTCAATTCGGGCATGCAGGGATCTGTTGTAGCGACGGAAGCTCACAGAGAAGAGGTAGTCCTCCTGTGCAGAGTCCCTGAGCAAAAATGTACCTTCAGGTTTCCCTTCCAGAAGGGCTTCTGCTTCGTAACGGTCCATCACTCCCCAGTAACAGGGATTACCTGTGATCTGAAGCAAATCGGGCACGAGGCAGTGTATGTAATCAATCTGTGTATGGACTTTCCAAGCTCCCTGTCTGCTAACGTGGGCATGGCTGTCTCCAGATACCTGACGTTGCTTCTGCCTCCGTGACTGCAAACACAGCGTGGTTGTGTCCTCTTCAGAGTCACAATTAGCTTGTGGAATTGCAGAATTGTCCCCATTTATTTCAGTCATTCCAGGAGCTAACTTTGGTCCCAGTTTATATAACGGGTTAACCTGTGCAGTGGCTTCAAACGTATGTATTTGTGCGTTGGGAGGGGGGTCAACCCCTTCTTCAATACTAAGCCTCCTTCTCTCTCGAAGCCTATCTTCTTCATCTTCTGTAGAAACCAAGGATGGATCAAATGTATCAAAAAATGTTGAATGTGGGCTCACAGGGGCTGTATGCTGTTTAATCAAATGCCATTTTTGGGCCAAATCCGAGCCAGCAGGAAAAGGGCATTTCTCAAGCATTAACTCAGAAAGGTGTATTTTTCTTTTATTAGAAAAGAGGGGCTTTGACTGCTTGTTGTAAGTTCTCATGGGAAAACACAAGCCCACAGTATCCTGCAACCTCTGTCTCAGAGAGCGACTTCCTACGGCTCTGCTGGAAACGCTGTCCATGTCGTGCACAGAGCTTACACCATATCGCCTCTCTCTCCTTTGAAGTCCACTTCGAGTTCTACCAAACTTTTTATCGGTATCTAGTGAACTCTGTGTCTTTGTAGAACAGGAATGTTTCTTCTTCCCACCCCAAGGAGCATGTCGAGAGTAGGAATCTCTTCTTGCAAGTCTTGTTCCTGGGGTGACACATGAGTCATTATCCTTTTCAATGCTTATTTCAACAATCTGAGGAATTTCAGTGGCACAGTTTCGGTTTCTCCTTGAAGAATTCTTTGAAGGGCTTAACCCCAGTTGTAAGGCAACATTTTCTCTTAAGGGACTGCTTTGTTGCTGAGGAGCTGAGTCTCCTATACTGATGTTTTTGTCTTTGACAGACAAACATCTGTTGGAGTTCATATCCACATTTTCACTACGGCTTCCTCCCTCATGACTGAAGAGATTCTGACACCTGTATTTGAAGTTATTCCACATTTTCCCCACTTTATCCATTGATTATAAGACCTAAAGACAAAAACAGGAAAAGGAGAAAATAAGTTAATCAAAGTAGTGTGTGAAAACAGCAAAGGCAGTAAGTACCCACCCTCCTTCTTCTCATTGGAAATTTCAGGGGTTCTGGTCAGAAATTCAGCTTACATTGCCCTGCTAAGGTGATGAGGCTCTTACAGTGTCTGGCAGCTGTAAGGCCAGCAGGCCCTTCTGTGGCACTATTATTCAAGCTAGTCCTCACTATGCACGTCCTTTCAGATAGACTACTCAGAACTCGGGGGAAAGGAAACAAACCCTTAAACTCTGGTTGGTTTTTTTCCTATGCATCGACCTAATTTCATTATGACACTGATTTCTGTCTCCTTTCTTTGAATAATTTAGGTACTGCCTCAAGTATTACGAAGGGAAAGTATATTCTGTATTGTTGAAAGGTATCTGCATTCAACTTCTCAAAAGTGATAATCAGGGCCACATTTCTGTAATGCATTAGTTAAAAAACCTTTAAGTAGTAATCTTACCAATTTCACTTACCAACTAACCGCCGCTCTACTCATCTGGCAGTCTAAACCTTACAGGTCAATCACCTGTAAACATTCCATATCTGCCCTCCTCACCCTAGGACATAACAAATTTTATCCATGATTTTGAAGAAGCAGTTTGAGTATAATGGAAAATAGGAGAAAAGAAAATAAAATTTAGGTTTAAATGGAAGATGTCTTTAAGCTTCCCAATTCTTAACCCTGGAAGAGCTTGAAAATAGCAGTTAACAGAAAAAAAGTTATGATACTTTAGTAAATAAAAAACAAAAAATATGCAATTTGGCATCTTTATTCTTACTCCTTTAAAAAAAATCTAGGGCTTCCCTGGTGGCGCATTGGTTGGGAGTCCACCTGCCGATGCAGGGGATGCGGGTTCGTGCCCCGGTCCGGGAAGATCCCACATGCCGCGGAGCGGCTGGGCCCGTGAGCCACGGCCGCTGAGCCTGCGCGTCCGGAGCCTGTGCTCCACAGCGGGAGAGGCCACAACAGTGAGAGGCCCGCGTACAGCAAAAAAAAAAAAAAAAAATCTAAAGCAGTTTATGGCACTTTATAAGTGAGTTATTTTAAGACTACAACATTTATAGGCACACTGTCTCATTCAGTAACCTAAAAGTCAACATTAGATGAAATGGAAAAGCCTAAACTTAAAATTCAACTAGTTTTGTCACAACATGACAGCCAGAAGTTTTTAAAAAGTGTTCTTTTTCTATTTTGCCATTTAGTAAATATGGCACTTTTTCCGCTGAATTTTTTGTTCATGTTTACTATGTCATTAGGTACTACTCTGCACAGTTTAAAGTCAGTATCGGAAAACGATCTGAGTTGTTTCTTATAGTGGTGAGAGTCATTACAGCTGATCCTTCCATAACTGACTAATCCTCTTTGTCAGAAATACCTGCATTTTTTCAAGAAGCTGAGTAGGATCAAGAAAAATAAAGAATAAACTTTCTTAAGATGAGTTACATATCTTCCCTTTAGTTTCTCACAGAAAGGGCTCTTGGACTAACAGTGCTCTTGGACTAGTGACAATGCCAACATAGAGAATTTATGTCTATAAAATCATAAATTGTACTTTCAGATTCTTCTTTACTAAAAGCATACTATTAAGTGGTATATATTCTAATAAAACCTATTAGATGGAACTGTTAAATCTTATTAAACTCTGTCAGAACATTCTGTCTCTTCCTCCTTGCAAAAAAATTTTTTTGTAAGCCTTTTCTGAGGCTTGCACCATTCGAACTTAACATGCCTGTTGTTATCACTTACTGTTTTTTTATATTAAGATTTCACTCATAGCCCTGTTATTTTTAGGACTAATTCCTGCTACATTCCTGTTGACTCCAAAATTTGTAGATCTACTCTTCTGATACCTTGGTCCCTTCTAGCCTGGCTTCCTTCTCATTTCTTTGAGTTGCTTTTTATTTTTACCTAATTCATACATTTGTAGTTCCAAAGGTCAAATACTACTACGAGGCTTATAACAAAAAAGAGCATTGCCTGCAACATCCTCTCCATTCTTGATTCCCACTCCCAGGGAATCAAGGAAAATTACTTTGAATTCTGTTAGCTGTTTCTTGCTGCTATTTTCCTCATGTTTCTAGATAACATGTTCATATTGCTATTGGTTGATAATATTCTATTGGGTGATGGAAATAACTTACCCCCAAAATTTTGAGGGCATTATTCCACTGTTGGCTAGTGGCTTCAACATGGCTGTTGAAAAGTCTAATATCACACCAATTCCCAGTCTTCTGTATGTGACCTGTTTTTATTTCGTGAAAAATTGTACCTCTTCTTTTTCTCCTTAGTGTGGGACCTTTTCTACACTCGTTGTGCCAGGCCCTTTCAGTGTCTTTTTATTCCCTCACCTTCCCTCCCTCCCTCCTGACAAATCCTTTTCATTAGACACTCGACCACTTAGATTCATCTTTTGATTATCATATATCTTCAAGATTGCATTTCTTTTCATTTTCTATTGGTAGATTTCTTTGGTATTACTTTCTAACAGTTCTCTAACAGTTCTCTTGCAGTTACAATTCTTCCTATCACAGTTTTAATTTCCAAGACCATTTTCTTGTTCTCTGAATGTTTTTTAAAATAATAGATTTATTTATTTATTTACTTTTGGCTGCGTTGGGTCTTTGTTTCTGCGTGCAGGCTTTCTCTAGTTGTGGCGAGCGGGGGTTACTCTTCGTTGCGGTGCGCGGGCTTCTCATTGTGGTGGCTTCTCTTGTTGCGGAGCACGGGCTCTAGGCGTGCGGGCTTCAGTAGTTGTGGTGCGCAGGCTCAGCAGTTGTGGCTCACGGGCTCTAGAGCACAGGCTCAGTAGTTGTGGCGCATGGGCTTAGCTGCTCCGCAGCATGTGGGATCTTCCCCGGACCAGGGCTCGAACTCGTGTCCCCTGCATTGGCAGGCAGATTCTTAACCACTGCGCCACCAGGGAAGTCCTGAATGTTCTTTTTAATAGCATCCTATTCTAGCTTCTTGGATATAATATCTCATTTCTCTACAGATACAAAGTGTAAATAAAATGTTTTTTTTAACATTTTAAATATTTTTCTCTCCTTAAATCTTTAGGTCTCTGTTTTTTATTTACTTCAGAGGCTTTCCGCAAGTGTCTGATGATGCATCACCACCAACATGCTGATCAGAAGCTCTGTCCACTTGGGGAGGTGGGGGTGAGTGGGCGGTGCTTGTCAACTGGCTTTATTACAAGGTGATGAGACAATGAGTTGGTTTTTTATTAGGGAATCCTCAGAAGTTAGCATCTGTAAACCTTGTCTCCTGGCTGCTCATCCCAGAGAGAAATGCTCCAATCTCCTGTCTGGGGCATAGACACCTGACTGCCACGCTCTGAGAAAAGGGAATGGTGAGGTCTTAACCTCAACATTCAGACTTCCGCTTAGTCCCTGTTTTTCAAAAGTTGTCCTTATTTTCACAAGATATCCCTTCAGTTACAAATAACTTCTTAGATTAAATTTCTCCCAGCTCTAACCCCTTGTTTTATCCAAGGTAAAGGAACAATCGTTTCCAGGCTGCTCAGGGTGAAGGAGGACACATGGGAGACTGATACACAGACTTCCCACCGTTCCTGTTTTCAGCTCCATACTCCACCCTTACCTTCTGAGGTAACTGGTTCCTTGAATTTCTGAGCCAGCAACATAAACTGGGTTGCTTCTTTTTTTTTTTTTTTTTGCGGTACGCGGGCCTCTCACTGCCGTGGCCCCTCCCGTTGCGGAGCACAGGCTCCGGACGCACAGGCTCAGTGGCCATGGCTCACGGGCCCAGCCGCTCCGCGGCATGTAGGATCTTCCCAGACCGGGACACGAACCCGTGTCCCCTGCATCGGCAGGCGGACTCTCAACCACTGCGCCACCAGGGAAGCCCTGGGTTGCTTCTTTTTAACATCAGGTTTTTAGATCAGCTTTCTCAGTTCTACTAATTTCTACAAACCTGCTTCTATCAAAAACTTGTTGACCAATCAGGCCTACTTCTGTCTCCTCTCATTTGCTTTCTACTTGTGATTTATGCCTTCTATTTTTTTTTATTCCTTTCATTTCAGTGGGGTTCTAGGAGGGCGTAAAGATAAAATGCCAAAGTTCAATCTGACATATTTAACTGGAAAGTCCCCCTTTCGCTGTTAAAGAGAGTGAATGGTCCTGCACAGAAAATCCCCCACCCAGATTAATGATTTCTTCCAAACAGAGAAAAAGCAAATTTTTCTGGGATGAGGGAATCCATACAATAATGCTGGCTGTAAAATATAATCACCTGGATGTAACTGGAAAAATATACAGCTTTTTAAACTGTACACAGGCCCCCTCCCAAGAAATTCTGATTCAACTGGCCTGGAGTTGGGCCTGGACACTGCTATTTTTTATAAGCTCTCTGAGTGATTCTAGGGCAGTGTAAAAAAGCCACTGGCCTAGGGTAGCCTGGTCAGAGGCTCCAATGGTAGCTGTGAAAGAGACAAGTAAAAGGACACTGCTCTGTAGTGGCTGGTGGCATGTGAATAGTACTAAATAAACTACCTACCACAATCTTATCACTGTTTCCTTTTTTTATTTTTGCCATGTATACAAGAGGCCTGCAGAATCTTAGGAGGAACTGTCTAGAACAGTGCCTCTTAAATTATATGTAGTGAAGAGCCAGTTTCTTTTTAACTTCACAGACTGATTCTTTTGTAAGATATAATAATAAATTGCTTAAAAAGTGAAACGTAGGGGCTTCCCTGGTGGCGCAGTGGTTGAGAGTCCGCCTGCTGATGCAGGGGACACGGGTTCGTGCCCCGGTCCAGGAAGATCCCACATGCTGCAGAGCGGCTGGGCCCGCGCGCCATGGCCGCTGAGCCTGTGCGTCCGGAGCCTGTGCTCCGCAACGGGAGAGGCCACAACAGTGAGAGGCCCGCGTACCGCAAAAAAAAAAAAAAAAAAAAGAAATGTAAAAAAGGATATATGAAATACAAGTGCCAAGTTTCTTATTAGATTGAACAGATATAAAGTAACGGTTAAATTGCTATAAAATATTTTAAATTCTTGCTTCAATTTCTATACTTAACCTGTCATAAACTGGTAACAAACTGTAGGCCGGCACCAGTTCATGGTCCATACTTTAAATAGCTCTGGTCTAGAGCTGTGCTGTCTGATATACGTGGTTACTGAGTCCTTGAAATGTGGCTAGTGCCACATATTGAAATAACAATAGTTTGCATACAACTGGTAAAATATAGAATTAAAATTAATTTCATCTGCTTTTTACTTTTTAAATGTGGCCACTAGAAAATTTTAAATTACATATATGGTTCAAATTATATTTCTATTGGACAGTACTGATCTAGAGAAGGGGTCAGCAGGCTATAGACCGAGAAGCAAATCTGGCCTGTGGCCTATTTCTGTATAGACTCAGCTAAGAATGGTTTTTACATTTTTAAAAGGGATTAAAAAAACAAAAACAAAAAACCCACAAAGAACATTCGACAGAGACCACATGTAGCCTACAAAGCCTAAAGTATTTTCTCTCTGGCTCTTTACAGAAGAAGTTTGTTGACCTTGGTCTAGTGTATGTAAGATTATAAACCACACCACTGCAGAAACTAAAAGAGCAATATTCAAAAAGTACAGAAATCTCTCTTCTCCATGTTTATAAGATAAATTCTGTAGCTACCTAAAGATATTTCTTTGATAAGCAAATTATACCTAAAAAAATGACTGTCCATTTTAGAAAGCGACCAAACTTAAAACCACTTATTCCATATACAGTTCTTTGTAAGCTGTATAAACAAGTGGGACATGCAGAGAACATTTGTACTTGCCAGGTGACAGTAGGCAGTTTCTAACACTAAGCCTTTGGTTCAGTTTCACAGACAGAGCATGAAATTTAGTGGTTTCTCTATTCCTAACGGGGAGACTGCTGCTAGATTGCATCGTGACAAAATACCCTAATTTAAAGAAAGACTGTTATGCTTCCACACCCCTTTGGGGACAGAAAGTAGATTTTTCCTAAGATGGGGAATGCTATGTGGGCAGCTGTAATACTGGGAAGAAAATCACTCATAGTGATTCACAGAAGAGTCCATGTAAGAATCAGGAAGGCATTTCAACTATCTTATTAATATTTACAATGTCAGTCTGAGGTTCTTTTATTTGTTTTCTTGTTAAATTTTTGGGAATGTGTTTGGCTGAAACCCTTTGAGAACTAAATTAAAACTCTATTACTTTATGGTTTTATATAAAGTTACACAGGGCTATAAAAAAGTGTTAAATTTCAACTGTATTGATTCTAGATTGAAAGTTCATCATCTCTCACATTTCTATACCTGCAGAGTTATGCTTAAAACTATCCAAAGCAAATTTCTGAAAAGTCATTCCTTCCTTGAAGGACAATCATAATTTAAAATTGGTTTTATAATAATGTAGTAAGTAAAATAGCTTTTGCTGAAAAATGATACTTAACAGGATAAGCTATAAATCAGAATTATGAAATATCAGAGGTCAAATTCTATTACTACAAAAATTTACATATATTAAAAAAGTAAAGACCATACATAGTCAATGGCCCTCTTAATACCAAGTAGTATCTATTACAAAATTTCCACAAAACAATTGAAATAGTTCCCAGTTCATTTCAATGGGACTTGACCCACACTTTATTAGAAATAAATTAAATTCAATAAGTTTTAAGACTACATGGCATGCCACAGTGAGTAAAGAGGAAGAATGTGACCCAACTAAAATCCCTCCTCTACTGTTTAGTCTACCTAGGCTACTTAAGTCATGGTAATACCTTTCCAATAGAAAGCTCTTCAGTTACAGTACAAAAACTGGGACACATGGCTGATTAAAGTATTTCTGTGCTAAAGTCAGGTACAAGAGGCAGCTCAGGAGATTCCATTTTTGATTGATATTTTGGGGACATTTCAATAATTTTTAGAAAAAATAATACAATGTTAAATATTAAAGACTGACCCAGAAATCCAGGGATGCATGGCTATCATAGCTATGCTCCCTTAAAAGAATCTGAGAACCACTGGAGTTTTTTAGAAAATTATTTTAAAATTATTTACATACTTTACTGTGACATGATCTATATTATCCAACTGGATGCCTGTTTATCTTTTATACTGTTATTTAATATTATATTCAACCATATAAAATTGCTGTTTTGTGGGTAATAAATGGCCACATAATTCAACCTCAGAGTTACAGTATTGCACTATAGATAATATATCAATACAGTAGACCATGTACATGTGCACTCAAAAACCGTGGAGTCCACCGACCTAGTACACTTGGAGACTTCTTCCCATCAGCTAAGTTATACTTTTATTTCGCTTCCAGACCTGTTCATGCCATTTATACTTATTATTGTAATTAGCTGATTTGTTAATTAACTTAACAGAATGCGGGGGAGTAGGGAAGACTGAGTTGAATGACTTTGAAATACTCAGTAGAAGTGAGATACTTATGTTGCTGAATTAGGTACAGACAAGAAAATAGTTTTAAAAATTGGAAAAAATATTGCAAAAATACATAAGGATTCTAAACTCTGAATGTATCAGAAGAGTCTAAATTCTTGTTCTACTTAAAAAACCCAAACTGGAAATCTGAGAGGATATATTATGGGTGTGGTTTCTGAAAGATAAACAATATGGAACTGGCAGCTAATGGACCTACTCCCAAAGAAAAGGCCTTTGTCCCTTAATAACAAGACTGACAAATGAACATGCAGTCGTGTTCTTAGAGTAAAAATTTTAAGGCATGCATCCCTTTTTATGATTTCTTGCTTTATTAGACTCTGCAGACTACTGTCTCTGACTGAATCAAAGGAGAGGTCTTCCTTAATAATCATTTAATTAATTTTATAGTAGTGCCAGGTGGGAGTAGTACAAAGTCCTAATGATAACAGGGAGTCATGATCTAGATTAAGGGATGGTGAGCAACGAAGACTTCTCTCTGAGGAGGTGGTATTTTAAAATTTTGTCCTAAAGGATGAGTAAGAATGAATTAGGGACAGTGTTCCACAGGTAGAGGCAGCAGCATTTGCAAAGGTCCTGAAGCAGGAATAAGCATGGCATGAACAATGGCTGAAGCTAACATAGACTAGCAAGTGAAGGGAAGAGTGCCAAGATGAAGTGGAAGAGGTAGGCAGGCCTATAATCCACGGTAAGAGCATAAGAAAGGATGTTGATACTGCACAAAGACTACTACGGAGGTCCAGGTAAGAACTCGACTAGGGTGGTGATAGTGGAGATAGAGATAGATTTGAAATGTCTAGAAGATAAACCTGCAGGATTAAAGATTGCCTTGAAATGGGGAATGAGGAGGAGGTGTCAAAAACGAGTTTCCGCCTTGGGCAAATGGGTGGAAAGAGATGCTATTTCAGAGACAGAAAACACAATCGACAGAGCAGTTTTGGCAAGTGAAGGGTTGAAGAGAGTTAATAAATTCAATTTAGGAAACATTGCAGTTGAGACTGTCATTGAGACATCCCAGTTAAACCTCATCAGTCTGAGTGTATATTCAAATAATCTATTACTATACAGCAGGGGTGATAAACTACCGTTACTTGCACCTATACATATGAATCTCAAAGATATAATGCTTAGAGAAAGATACGAAATTAAGATATATACACTATGAATCAATTTATCTTTTAAACAGGCAAAGTCCAAAATATGTTGTTGAGATATGTATACATATCTAGTAAGAATATAAAAAGCAGGTAAATGGTTACCTTTGTGGGGAGGGATATAGAATTAGTGAGAGGTACTCAGAAGCCTTCTAAAACACTGTTAATTTCCTATTTGTTTGGCTGGGTAAAGGCTATATGATTTTTACTTATTAAATATTCTTTAGACTTCACTTACAATTTTACACATTCTTTCCTGTACACGATACATTGCACAATAAAATTTTAAAAATTATACAGCCACATTTTGACCATAATGGGAATTAATAACCAAATATTAAACAAAAAATACCCACTAGGAAAATAAAAGGCTCTCAGGTAAAAGAAGAATTCAAAACTGAAAATTAGACTATTTAGAAAATAGCATATTAATCTCTGGGGGATTTTTTCTGTATGGCAATTTGGTGGTTTATCAAAATGTTCCATTAAAGGATGGAACTGATATTACAATTTGACAAACCTAGCACATGCACACTCAAAAGAAAACTACTGGCTTGCTCCACTTTAATTGCAATGTGTGAAACATTACTCTGACCAAAAGAACCCAGAGCAAAAGGTATATTCACAGGCCTATTGTGAATGTTTTGGTGTCTATATTCTATGCCTATCATCTACTATGAAAGTCATAACTCTTTCTGTAGGCTTGTATACCACTCGAAAATGTTCTGATATTATTATAACTAATGGATCTATATGACTAAATTTCACTTCTTTTCTAGAATACTACTTTCAACTATATGGTCAATTAAGAATACGTTTGCTCCAATAAAGATGTTAAAAAATAAAATAAATAAAAACAATAAAATTATCAAAAAAAAAGAACATGTTTGAAACCACATGCCTAATTTCAAGGGATGAAAGAAGTTTAAGAAGTTGATATATTTCTTTCTTTATATTAAGGGAAATACAGTAGTACATCTTAAAAAAGAAGAAAAAAGAAAAAGGACATAAAATCAAATTAAGAGTAACAGTGTTATATAGACTCTGCATTAATACTGCCCCCCCAAAAAAACACAATTTAAGAGCTATTTCTTTTTCTGATTAAAAAAAAAGTATCTAAAATTTGCATCTCTGCTTCTTCAGTTTTACTCACACAATTCTAATTTCCAGTGTCATACAGGAGGGCGCTCTGAACCATCAAAATCCCAGATTCTTAAACCCTGTAGTGATTCCGCCTGAACTTTGCTTAGGGGCAACATAATGAAAAGGGCATAGGCAAGAGACAGTCAGTTGAGGGGGTGTGGTAGGGAGGAGGCTGAATTCCAACTTCACCACTTACGAATGCTGTGAACTTTGATGTAGTCCTTCATATTTCTGAACCTCAGTGTCCCTCTTGATAAAATGAGGATAACAATATCCGCCTCATGGGTTGGATGTGAGGATTAGAAACCATATCTATAAAGCCTTTGGCTCCCAGGAGACACTCAAAAGACAGGAACTTTTAAAATGTTACCAGTACTATCTAGCATAAAGCTTTAGCTTCTCTTTCTTTTTATAAATGATTGATTCTCCCTTTCATTTCTTCTAGGACACGCCACAAATGTCAGTATTTTCCTATGCACAACACATGCAGGATTGCAAGTTCTATTATTAATCATTTAAACCTCTATACTATTCCCTAGGAAACATTACAGGGATTTCAGTGTTCCTTAGCAGTCGAAGCTATAGCTCATCTACAACCTGAACTAAGCATAGCCAATCTGTGTAGTACTGGGCAAGGCCCAGGAACATAATCCTTATTCATTTTTTTGCTTCAAAATTCCTTTTTAGTCTTTAACACCACCACAATTTAAATTTTACCATATAGATACTGCACACTAGGGAGGCATAAAATCCTAAGCTATGCTTCCTTTTCTATGGAGAAAGTATCTTATGTAATATACTAACAAACATACTATTCATTGAAATGTTTCTTATCTGGCCAGCATTACTGGCAGACTGTGGTGGAACTTACAAAGAACATGTGCTTTCGCTTCAGAGAGCCCTAAAAGCAAATTCAGGCACTCACTAGCTGTGTGAAATCTAAGCCTCAGCCTTTCCATCTAAAAACAGGAACAACTACCCCTCTCTTACAAGGGTTTTTAAGAGGATAACATGACATAAAGGTACGTACAGCTGAGTCTATAACAGGGGCTCAAAAATGGTAGCTTCTGTTATACCACCAATCCACAGGGCAGCAGAAGCTACATGTTGGTGACAGCAGCAAAAAGCAAAACTTTCTACTAAGCATCATAACAGTATGTGATTAGTGCTGTCTCGGCAATGCCTGTAACGTTCCCTAGAGCACAGGGCATCAACCCCACCCCTACCCCACAACACACAGGCACACAAATCTCCCTTACGACCAAAAGGTGAACTTAGAAAGAAACGAAGACCAACAAAGCAACTCTCAACTCTCAGTTGAGAAACCTAGTGGATCAAGCTACCACACTGGTTAGCCTTAACCCAGAAAAGAATCTCTGATTTGGGACTGCTTAACAATGAGCTCACTGTGATCCTGCTAATAATTTACAAAGTATACTCAATTACCAATGGTAAGTGAGCAGCTGTAATCTGGACCATTCCCTTCTCTAGGAAGGATAACCATTTTGTAACTCTAGTAGTTTAGTATCACAAGAAATACAAAGACTCTAAGGACTAAAATGATTTTTTTTTAAATAGTAACACTTTCCTTCTGTTGTTTACCTAAAACCACTTAGAATACAGTTATCATTCCTTTACAAACTAAAGTATACTACTGTCTTCTATGCCAGATTATAGGCCTGAAGAAACCAAGGTCTTCAAATAATTTGACAGCTTATAATGAATCGAAGAAAGAAAGAAAGAAAGAAAAAAAAAACATAATCAGGACAACTTCCTTTGTTTTTTAATCTAGATCCTCAAACTGGCCTAAGTAAAAAGAAATTTTAAACATCTTGAAATTAGTCTATGCTTTAGAAAGATATTTGGGAGGAGTACTGGGAGAGATAAAGACAAACAGGATACCTTTTAACCATTTAAGAAAACTAATTCCAAGAGAAGCACTCTGACCAAAATTACAGACCAGAAATTCCAAGCAATATACCCCAGTTTTATGTTACGTATTTTATTTTTTAAAAATAAGACAATAAGGGACTTCCCTGGTGGTCCAGTGGTTAAGAATCCGCCTTCCAATGCAGGGGACGCAGGTTCGAGCCCTGGTCCGGGAAGCTCCCACATGCCATGGGGCAACTAAGTGTGCGTGCTCTAAAGTCCACACCACAGCTAGAGTAAAGCCCACACGCCGCAACGAAGATCCCACGTGCCACAACTAAGACCCGACACAGCCAAATAAATATTTTTTAAAAAGGCAACTGCCCTTAAAAAAAAAATAGGACAATCAAAAAACCTTTAGTTTGTTAACAGAAATGAAATAAAGCCTCACCTATCAAAAGTTGAAAAACAGGTAATCTAAAAAGATGATAAAAATATATATTCATTTTAACATTTACTGATGCTACATGCAGAAGTGCTTAGCAGTTTGGAAACTGCAAATGAGAAAAGGGCAGTGGGGGCAGGGGCTTTAGAGAGAAGATAAGTGCTTTGAGCCAGTACACAGACCAGAGCAAGAGACTAAAAAAACCTTAGAAAGCATAATAGCCTGGGGTCACAAACTACAGGGATACACAATGTAAGACATTAAAAAAGGAGCAAACATTTAAAAGAAACCACGATGAAGAACTTTAAGCCAATAAATTAAAACGCTTTTTAAAAACGGATGGCTAGATTTGTAGAAAAACATAAAATTTCAAAACTGACTCAAAAACAAATGAAAAAGCAAAGCCCATAACTCTAAAAGATTTTGAATCAGTAATTAAAAATCTCTGCATAAGAAAAGCACCAACCCAGGCAACCCTGACTTCTGTTCCAGGCAAAAGTCAATCTGTCTAACAACTATGATTTCTAATCACTTGTGTCCAGAGCAAGAGGTTAGGGTCAAAAGAGAAGCGAGAGCCATCACAGTAAGGCAAGAAAAAAAAAAAAAAAAAAAAGCAAAACTGATAGGAAAGGAAGAGACAAAACTCCCCATTTTCAGATGACATGATTGTCCACATAGAAAACCCTAAGGAATCTTAAAAAAAATTAAAAAAGGAAAAGAAAACCCAGCAGGGTTACAGGATACAAGATCTATATGCCAAAAACAAACATATGGAAACTGAAATTAAAATGGATGCAACAAAGAACATGACCTAAAAGGGTAAGGAAACAGGCTGATGGGACATTTCTTTAAAATAATGCCTTTAGCCAAAGCCCTAACTTCTGTATGTTCCAGAAGGATGAGGAGATTCAAACTGCAGGGGGAGAAATATGCTAGATATCCTAGAGTTACCACTGCCTTTATACTTCCCCTAGGCAGTGGTGAACTGGAAAAATGGGGTTTACAGTCCACTCCAGAGCCCTATCAGGTCCTCTCATCCTCTCTATCTCCACTGCCCTCCTCCCAGGTTCAGTCTTCATCGTCATTTGCATGTATTACTTGAAACAGCTGCTTAAATAGCGCACCTTCCTCCACTCTCACTCCCCTCTAGAACATCTGCCATAAAATTGATCCCAGAATTTCAAGCAGCTAAGAAAAGTCAAGGGACTCGATGTCTGGCTGCTTCCTCTACATCTTAAGAACTCAGCACAAAAGGAGCAACAAAACAACAGTTATCAGTATTATAATTTAGGAATGTAAAGATATAGCTGAAATCATCTCACCTGGAAAAATAACATAACCAATGGGTTGTTTTTATGTATATAAAGAGTCTTTCTCTAAAAAGGAGAATTCTGAGTGGTCACTCTTCAATCCTTCTGAAGATAAAAACAAAGAAACTCTTAGAAAAAAAATTAATATTTCAAATAGTTAAAAATGTAAATAAACAACCAAGAGAGAGTTGTGAGGAGTCTTTCATGGGAGATGTTACAGAGGATAAGCAACCCTCTGTCTCTAGCAAGCCCAGGTAGTCCTTCCTCTACAAGCAACTGAATTAACTAACCTCAACCATCTGTGACTTTTTTAAATATTAGAATTTAAAATATAAGCATAGCATTCCACAAATAGACTCAAGTTATTTCAGGTCTAGCGGTAGCACATCAGATACAACTCTGGTTCCTAATCATACTACTGTCTGATTAAAGTATAATCCCCTAACGTCCAACATACTGAGTTATCTAAATAGTCTTGAACTCTCTAGCTAGTCATGTTTCAGTCAGGTGCTGATTTAATGTTCAATATAAACACTGCAAGTTTAGTGTCAGCTGCAAAAAAAAAGAAAACTAATAAAAGCAATACTGTTCTGTCAACACAAACTTTCCCCTTCCTGTTTTCCCTTAAAAAAAACCTTCCTACACAGTTTAAGATATATTTACTTCCCTTACACACAGCTTAAAAATGAGGGTTATTCCACAGATAAAGTAAGTTTAAATAGTTTCAAAGATGAATTGAGCAGCTTAAAGTACACTTAATTCTCAATATTCTTTGATAATGAAGGAAGCAGTACCTCATGAAAAACAAAAAATTCTTAGACATTCTGTCAGATCTGAAATGAAGTAAGATTTACTATTAAACTGTTCACATAACTGTTTGAAGTGTAGCAAGCAAAAATTGTATAACTGATGGCAGGTAATTCTGGAAACCCACTTATATGAGATAATTCTCCACCTTCTCAAATAGTAGGCTAATTCTCACAATAAAATGTCAAACTTTCCAGTTAAACACGTGGACCTAATGTGTATGAATCATTCCACAATTGCTATTTCTAAATAGAAATCACAAATATACATGAATCAAAATCTGATTTTTAAAAATCTCAACTATTATGCTGAAAGAGCTAGTTTAAGAAATATCTAACCAGAGATTGTCTAAGCTCTACCCCTTATCAAACTACTTCACCAGAAAGACACATGTGTGGTTTGTATTATTTTGACTGCCTGCAGACATAGTACTCTACCATAATTAGAACTTAATATTATGCCCTTAACTTTTATTAAGAGTTTATAAAATAAACTGCCTTGTATTATTCTATGTTCTATAAAAGTGGTATCAAGACATCATTCTTCACATAAATACCCACACAAAAAATCCATCTTTGACTTCACTGCCAAGATTTCTCTTTTAAGAAAACTGATATGTTTCCTTTAAGCAGACAATGCGAAACATGTAACTCATTGTTCCTCCTCCTTTCTGCTATTACTAACAGGAAACCCAAATGGAAGGCCTTAGTTTATAAATTTCTGACAGACTTTCAGATATCCCTCACATGCCCCTGCATAAGTCTAAATCAATTATCATCATACTAAATGTCCAAGTGTAGGTTTATTGTTAATTAACTTTTTTCCTTCTTTTTGGAAGTAGATGGGAGTAAAAATAAAGTTAACAGATTTTCTGAAACTAGAAAACTCTATACATCTGGATCTAAGAGTTTGTAATCTCATATGTTCCAATATTAGAAGAATGGGTGAGCATTTCAATGAATTGTAAAAACAGACTCAACATAAATAAATATAAGAAACCATTTAACCTCTCAAAGAAGAGATGGGAAAGTCTATTTAAACAAAATGCTGAAGAAAGAGACCAAAACGAAATTATCAAAATACTTAATGACTGAACATTTAAAACTTCTACATGTCAAAAAATGCCATAAACAAAATTAAAGGACAAGTGATAAGTTGGAAAAAAATTTTCAACATATGACCAAGTGTTAATACATTTATAAGAAGATAAAACACACCACCTCAAATAGAAAATAGCAAAGGACATGTACAGAAAAATCACAACACTTGGCCAATAAATATATGAAAAAGGTCATTCTTAGAATTGATCAGACATCTAGATTAAAGTGTGATATAAGATTTTTCCCTTATCAACTTGGCAAAGTTTGTTTTTATTTCTTTTACTTTTTTTTTTTTTCCTGCGGTACCTGGGCCTCTCACTGTTGTGGCCTCTCCCATTGCGGAGCACAGGCTCCGGACGCGCAGGCTCAGCGGCCATGGCGCATGGGCCCAGCCGCTCCGCGGCATGTGGGATCTTCCCGGACCGGGGCACGAACCCGTGTCCCCTGCATCGGCAGGCGGACTCTCAACCACTGCGCCACCAGGGAAGCCCTCTTTTACATTTTAATGGTAGTATCTAAGCATGGTATTGTGAAGCTAGTATTTTTACACATTGATGTGAGGATATAAATCCACATGGCATTTATATAGTATTATGTATCAAAACTTTGAAAAGATGTATATACCTTTTGACTCAAGGTTTCACAATAGAAGTGTACTCCAAGAAAATAATCAGATAAAGACACAAAGGTTTATATACAAGAGATATTCACCATGGCATAATATTAGCAAAAAAATTGGCAATAACTGTATTGTTGAGTTAATAGAGGATTGGTTAAATAAATTGTAGTTCTTTCATTTACTGGAATAATAGACATTAAAACCATGTTTCTAGAGCATTTAATGTTCTGGAAATATTCATGATATAAAATAAATATGGTTATAAAACAGTATATAAATTGACCTCAACATATACATATAAACATATTTTAATAAAAAGATTATGGATAGGAAATACTACTGTGGTTATTTTGGGTGGTTTTTGATTATTGTAATTTCATTTTTTCTTTTTTCTTTTCTGTACTTTCCAAGACATTACATTCAAATGTACGAATTTCCTGGCTGGGAAAATGTTATTTAAAAAGGAAGTAGGGTCTTCCCTGGTGGCGCAGTGGTTGAGAGTCCGCCTGCCGATGCAGGGGACACGGGTTCGTGCCCCGGTCCGGGAAGATCCCACATGCCGCGGAGCGGCTGGGCCCGTGAGCCATGGCCGCTAAGCCTGCGCATCTGGAGCCTGTGCTCCGCAATGGGAGAGGCCACAACAGTGAGAGGCCCGCGTACCGCAAAAAAAAAAAAATAATAATAATAATAAATAAAAAGGAAGTAGATCTTCAAAAAGACCAATCTAATTTCATATTATAAACCCCAAATTATGTGTAAAATGCAGAAGAAATAAATAATGAAGTATTAAGAAAACTTTTTAAAGAAAAGGTGGGGGAAGAGTGTGGAGGAAAAAGACACAAAAAAATGGGGGTTAGAGGGGCAGATGAACACAATCAGTGGAGAAAGGAATAACAAATATGGAGATCTCCACTAAAGCCAACGTGATTCTCAAACAGTACTGGGGATCAGTAGCAAATAACATTGGATTGGGAAGTAGGAAATATTCTTTGCCAAAGAGTACCAAGAGTAAGTAATGTGCATTCTTTTGTATATGGAGATACTATTTATAGCAGCGGTCCCCAACCTTTCTGGCACCAGGGACTGGTTTCGTGGAAGACAATTTTTCCACGGAGGGGGTTGGGGGAGGTGGTTCAGGCGGTAATGCGAGCGATGGGGAGCGGCAGATGAAGCTTGGCTCGCTCCCCCCCCCCCCCCCCCCCCCCCCCCCCGCCGCCGCTCACCTCCTGCTGTGCGGCCTGGTTCCTAACAAGCTGCGGACCGGTATTGGGCCGTGGACCGGAGTTGGTCCGTAGACCGGGGGTTGGGGACCCCTGACTTATAGGATAACCAACAGAAATAGATTATGTGACGCAATACAACATTAACACTGCTAGCACAGCTGAGCTTAGAAGATGAGTTTCCAAAATGCAATAAAAAGAGAAGAAAAAAGCAGGGGTAGGAATGGTGGGTATTCCATTGTTATAAAAATGTTAATCAAAAAAGCAACACTGATATGAATTCAACTCATACATCAGTCTTATGAATCCAACTCTTTCCTTATGTATCAGTCTCTTCTGGTGGCAGGGCACTGACACTCAGGTTGGCAGATGTAGGTGTGTGTGGTGGGGGAGGAGAACTGATTATAAGTATGAATTTGATGATAAGGGAAACAAGAATTCATACACAAGCTGGTCTCTGCTTCTCCGCTTGATTCTTTTTCTATCTCATAGTTGCCACCCTGCCATACCTTTGGCTAATTCTTGGTCCATCATAGGTCCCTTCTATCTCTTTCTCTTGACTTTTCAAATTCTGCTTCTTCCACTGCTTAACTGCCAAATATGTTTCTTTTTGTGAGTTTTGTGACCCGCATCATCATATGTATCCTTACAGAAACCACCACTCTCCCTTACTTGTCAATCCGGAGTACATCTAGACATAAAGTTGAAAGCAGGAGCTCTATTTCTTTAACCAACCAATGAGATCTGTGAGAACTTAATTCAGCACTTTCTGCACTTTCTCTGCTTGGCCAGTGACTGACCTATGTCTGGCATCTTTGATTTGGGTACCCATGCTAGTCTAACTACCCACGGCCAAGTAAGGAAAGTCGTTCAGAATGCAGAGCACAGCTGCCTTGGTTTACTCCCTCAGCAGATGTTCCCCTTAGACATGACTATGGGAAAGCAGAAGTTGAAATTGCTCTGGGACAACATGTAAATAATATAGAGATGTTTAATACATTAGTCCTACTCCAACATTTCATAAATCATGTTCCCTGGAATTCTAGTATGCTAATGAGATATTAAGAGGTATTCTACAAATAACGGTTTCAGTTCAAATACGTTAGTGCCTTAGCTCTCTAAGAGAGGATATCCTCCTGGGCATTATTTCTCAAATTTACTTGACAATGGCAACCTTACTAGGATTTCACAGGTCACCAATGCTCTGTGAATCAGTGTGGAAAATGCTGTCCAATGGTGCTGCAACTTTCCCCACAATCCAGAATCCACTACAGTGTTAGCTTCAAGAAAGCAAGGACTTTGTTTTGTGCCATGCTTGATACATATTAGATGCTCAATATATGAATGTTTGTGAAACTAAGTCATTAACATGGAGGCTGAAGTCAACAAAAGAAATAGAAGACTAAGTGGGGGAAAAAAATTAAGAGGAACTACAATTTCTAGTAATGACAGACTAGGATTTTTTAGATCAACCCTCCTACTGAAAACAATTAAAAATCCTTAGATACAAAAAACCCAAAAACACCTTAAAATAAAAAGCTGACAAGATGGTGGGAAACTGCCAGACAAACCAGGAGCAACTAGAACCTAGAGAGGTAATAGGACTCCCTGAAGATACTCTGGTCCTGAGGGCAATTGTAGATAGAGCTCAGTAAATCAGGTCTTTGGTTTCACTGGCCTCATAGGATGAGGGCAACAAATTTCTCAGACAGATTCTTCAAAAGGTAGAGAGTGCAAGGGAACTCTTCCCCACATTAAAATGGGATCCTAAAAGGGTATAACCGCAGGTAAAGGTAAACTACAACTGAATCTAAAGCCTAATCCCACCCTCAGGAGATTGCAGGGAAGATTGTTTTAGCTCAGAGAGAAGCAGGAGAAAAAGAGAATGGTGGATAGAACATCCAGGATGTAGGTCCCTAAGAAGTTTGAGCAGCCTGGGCAGGGGTTTGCAGTCTGTGTCTGCATGGACTCCTAATCCAGGGAACTTCAAACTGTGAAATTCTTTTAAAATGTTTCTGGGCTAATGATACCTACACACATCTTAGCAGAAGGAAACATAAACCCTCTCTGAAGGAAGACAACTTCATTCTAGGCCTCAAAGAATACCCACAAGTAATTTTAAAAACAAAAAGCATTAGACACAGTCAAATATAAGCATACAGAAGACATCATAAGTGAGAACAAGAGTCCATAGGAAATAAAATATAATAACATTAAAGTATCTGTAGTCAAATTCTTTCCAAAAAGAAAATCCCAAGGCCTAGATAACTTCATTGGTGAATTCTATCATTATTTAAGGGAAAAAAAAAAATTCCAATCTTACACAAGCTCTTTCAGAGATCAGAACAGGGAAACATTCCCCAACTTATTTTATTAGGCTAATATACCTGATACCAAAGCCTAACAAGGACACTATGAGAAGAAAGAATACAGGCTAATCTCAGTCATGAATATAAATACAAGTTTTTTAAAACAAAATATTAGCGAGCTGAATCCAGTAGTATATAAAAATGATCAAGTTAGATACAGCCTAGGAATGAAAGGTTGAATTAACATTAGAAAATTAATTTATCACACTGATAGTTTGAGAACAACAAATACATGATAATCTCATTAGATGTAGAAAAAGTATTTCATAAAAAAAAGAAATAAGAAATAAAATGAAAAGAAAAAGTATTTCATAAAATTCAACATACATTTCTGATGAAAATTTTTAGTAAACTAAGACTGAAAAGTAACCCTACCTAACTTAAATAAAGAGCATTTCCAAAAAACAACAGCTAACCTTATCCTTGAAGAAATGCTGAGATTGGAAGAAGAAAAGGATACCTATTATCATCCTTCCTATTCTACATTGTGATAGAGGTCGTAATCAGCAGAATAAGGCAAGTTAAGGAATAAAAGGCATTGTTTAAATTCATCTCTACAGATCTGAAAAAAAACAGTTATCATTATTCTCAGATGAAATAACTGTGTATTTTAAAAGATTCAAAATTATCTAAAAAATTGTTAGAATTAACAAGAATGTGGAAGCGTTGGTAGATACAAATCAGTATATAAAATATCTATTGTGGTCCTACCTGTCAGCAACAAACAAAACAAAATGTAAAATTACATACCATTTGCAATAGCATCAATGATATGAAGTACTTAGGACAAATCTAAGAAAATATCTGCAAATTTTCACAGGAAAAAAAAAGTATAATCTGTAAGGAAAAGAGTAAGTCATATGACATTAAAATTAAAGGCTTCTCTAATCATCAAAAACACAGGGAAGGAAACAAAATTCTCAATACACAAAATTGTTTAGAGACTAAAATACTAATATCCAGAAAATATAAAGAACTTCTAAAAATCAGTAGGAAAAAACTGATAACCAAAGAGAAAAGGGGATAAAAGACCTTTTTAACAGGCACTTCACAAAATATGAAAAGGGGCTCATCCTCCTTAATAAAATCATAAGAGACACAGTTTTCCTGCCCAAAACACTTGAGTGTGTCAATACCAACTGATGGCGAGAATGGAGAACAACAGGAATGCTCATATCCTGCTTGGGTGAGTATAAATAACCACTTTAGAAAACACTTTGGTACTATCCAGTGAATTGGAAGATGTGAATTCCCTATGATCCAGCAATTCCACTCCTAAGTATAAACTCCTGAAATACTGGTGCCCATGTGCCCCAAGAAAAATATATAAGAATGGTCACAGGCTGAGTTTTTCAATATTAGGAAACGGAACAGAATACACATATTATGGCATATTCATACAGTGGAACAGTATGCAAATAATAGATCAGAGAAATGAAAATGTTATACACACATACCACATGGATAAATGGCACAAAAATAAGTCAGATACAAAAGATTATGTATTGACATATATACATACGTCTGTATATATGTATACAAAAGAGGCAAAAGTAAACTACATCATTTAGGGACACATACTTGGTGATAAACTTCAAAGAGAAGGAAGAAATGATTATCACCAAAGTGAGAATATGGTTACTTCTGGAGGATAGGACGGGAATGCATACAAGTGGGGTCTGACTGGCAAGGGGCACGTAGCAGGCTTCTGGTATACTTGCAATGTTCTGTTTCTTGATCTTGGTGGTGAATACGCTTTATAGTTACTCATTAAACTGTACCTTTCTATTTTATTCACTGTGCTATATATATATTTCACCATAAAAAGAAGGAATAAAGAGCAAAAAAAGCCAAGTGTACACGAGAGAGAAGAGGGACTTCCCTGGCGGTCCAGTGGTTAAGACTCCGTGACTCCACTGCAGGGGGCACGGGTTCGAGTGAGAAGAAAGCAGTAAGCAGTATTTGTTGCAGGCACTAGGGCACTAGGGAAACGCCCCTTACCCCCTTAGGTATCTTCAGCGAAATGCCAGTCATCTCTACACTAAGCTATTATTTCTCTAATATATTAGCTTTATCATTGCTGTAACATATTGTATTTTAAGACAATTTCTAATTATAAGAGAAATACTCTTTTGCCAAGTTTCTTTTCTACTTTACTCCACAGGGTTCTAAATATTTTGCTACATATACGAAGAGTCGCTCTGAGAGAGAAAGCCATAAAGAAACACTTGGCACAGCAGCTCCAACTAAAGGCTCCACTAAAGAAAAACACAAAACGTTCAATTGCACACTAGATTACTCAAATGTTACAAATTACACTACAAGTTAAATACAGTTAACTCAATAACTTATAATATTTAAGAACATAATGCTCCTTGGTATGCCATTATTCTGCCACAATATCTATTTATTCTAAGATGTTGTTCTTTATGAAAGAATCTAAGTTCTTTTGCCCCTGTTCTGCATCTTTCTATGTAAGGCAATCTAGATTCTACTTTCTTATTTCATAGTATGGGAGAAGAACTTCAGTGTCCTGGATGTAATTTATGAATTACACCTATTTAACTAACCTAATCCCTTCAGTTGAAATAAAGCTAATGGGGGGGCGGAAAAAAAACTTATTTAAGAGTTTTTCAGGTATGCAGAAGCTACGAGAACATATGTTCTTGCCTTTACTGTTATAATCAGGTATTTTCTAGGACCAATTCTTACCTCCTTGAGTACAGCTAGATTTGTACCAGAAGCACAAGTCTAGTCCACACATTCCACCCGCTTTTCAGTCCACTAATAGCCTAAAAAAATCTGTCTTATTTTGGCTATTCCCCATCGCACCTCAAATTCACCATATCTAAAGTTAATTCAAGAGTTCTCCCCCAAACGGGATATCAGTACACCACGGAATTTCTTAGAAATTTTTTAATTTTACTCTTCTTCCATGTGACACAATTATAGTTTCTTTTCCCAGAATGGCTCTCAAATTTACCTTTTTTCCTGCACTTTCACTGCCAATAACCTTGTCCAGATTTCTATTGCCACCTTCCTGGATTTCTGCAACACCTTAGTCTCTCCACTCTTCCTAACTCCTAACACCGCCAGACTCATTTCCTTTCAGGAACATTCAACAGTCACACACAGCTTCTCGTGCCTGACCTTCACTCACTGCCATCCATAATTAGGCCTCATTTTATATCCAAACTTAATTCTTGCTCTAGAACACCTCCACTACTTTGTCCTCCACCATTCAATTCTATTTTTAATGTCTACATCAAGTTCTAATTTCCCTAAAAGAGTTTACAGCTAACACCACAATGTGTTCTGTTCTTCTCAGATCCTTTCAGGCATGTCAATTTTATTTCTACAACAGTACTAAAAGATTTAAAAGACAAAGAACTCTTAGACTGCTTCTTGTAACTCAAAACACCTAGGGGAAGGATGGAAATTTACATCCAGACTTTTAGGAAAAAGATAAAACGGTATCAGAGCCAAGGTGCTCTATTCTATTCTGGTGCTTCGGTCTTGGCTCGAGTAACTGAGTACATCAACAGCTGGCCTGTGGCTGGCTAGAGAAGTATGACTCACCATTCTGCCAAGCTGACCAAACAATCAGCTGCAATGGGAAAGTATCTGTGAGGTCCAGTTTAAACCACTGGACATGCATTTTATTTACGTAACTATTTGAAAGCTTACTCAGAATTTTAGTAAGAATTTAACTACCAATTTGGACTATGTATACAGTGGAATAGAGGCCAAACCCCAGAATTTTCTAGGCATCAGTCACATTACTGGCAATCAAACATCCAATAATTATTGTCACTAAACTAACTCCCATCTGATAACAAAGGAGGTGAGGTGAGAGAAATGGAGCTACTTTTCCTTACTCCACCCATTTATAACCCTTTTCTCTTCAATGCTGGAGAAATATCATAAAAGCAAATCCAGCAGGCTACAGCTATAGCCATTTCTTTCTCACTGTCCACTGGTAAAATTTCCATATTTCAAAAGAATAGGGATTTATAGGTTGCACTCTCCTTTGTGTCTCTGTCATATCATCAAGAGACTCTTAAATATAACAAAATTTAATATTTTCTTGTGAAAAACTACTATATTTCTTCTAATTCCACTCTTGTACCTTTTTCCAGATTTGACACCAGGATAATGTTTTTCATAACTTAATTTTATTTTTTAGTTTATACTTCAGAAACTGTGATTGGGAGGGGGCATTACTTCCTATAAAAATAAATTTCTAATATAGATGATTGTTTTTATCTTCTTTGCATTTTTGTTAAATTTCCTTTTAAAAAGATATGTTATTATGTGGTTTGTGTCTGGGGGTAGTTGTGGTGAACTTATAATAAGACATTATTTGTGTGGAGAATATCTTTAGAAAACAAAAATTTTACCAAAAACAACAGTGTAACACAGCAATCCAATTGTCCACTGATAGATGAAAGGACAAATAAAATGTGGTACATATATATAACAATATATTTAGCCTTAAAAAGGAAAGAAATTCTGGCACATGCTACAACACGATGAACCTTGAAGACCTTCTAAGTGAAATAAGCCAGTCACAAAAGAACAAATACAGATTCCTCTTATATAAAATTCCTAGAGTCGTCAAATTCACAGACAAAGTAGAATGGTGGTTGCCAGGGGCTTGGGGAAGGGGGTAACAGGGAGTTAGTGTTTAATGGGTTCTGAATCTCAGTTAGGGAAGATAGAAAAGTTCTGGTGATGGATGGTGGTGATGGTTGCACAACAGTGTGAGTGAACTTAATGCCACAGAACAGTACACTTAAAAATGGTTACAACGGGGCTTCCCTGGTGGCGCAGTGGTTGAGAGTCCGCCTGCCAATGCAGGGGACACAGGTTCGTGCCCCGGTCTGGGAAGATCCCACGTGCCACGGAGCGGCTGGGCCCGTGAGCCATGGCTGCTGGGCCTGCGCATCCGGAGCCTGTGCTCCGCAACTGGAGAGGCCACAACAGTGAGAGGCCCGCGTACTGCAAAAAAATAAATAAATAAAAATAAAAAACAAAAAAAATGGTTACAATGGTAACTTTTACGTATATTTTACCACAATTTGAAAAAACCAGTATAATACAGAGAATATATCACCTTTTAAATAACTGTGTTCTGTGTGATCAATTTTGAGGCATTATTGAAAAGGAGAAGCCATGCCCTCTACTATTGTCAGTGTCCACTTCCCTCTACAAAATGGAGAAAATAGAAAAAAAAATGTAAGTCTAAGAAATCAGCTCTATGTAAGCAATTCCCTTGTTCACATGGGTATTTAAACATCATTCCCTGCTTTTGTCTCTGATACTTTTGCTATAATTTTCCTGAATGCCTTTAGAAGTCCACAATCTGGTGAAGAAGACAAATGAATTCTAATACAACTTAAATACTAATTAATTAGTGCTGTCGGGAACACAAAGCACAAAGAAACTACCTCTAGCTGGGGAAGTGTGGCACACTACTAGCTGTACTCCATACCTGTTCTTCTTCCATAATAATACGATTAGCTGGTACACAGCCACCAAGAATAAAGACTATTTCCAGGCCTTCCTTGAGGCCAATGAGATGCAAGCAGATACATAATTTGGGAGCTTTAGGGAAATGTTAAGAGATAGCTCTCAAATGCCCTTAGTCCCTTTTTTGTTCCCTTGTACATCATAGAGCATAAGACAGATAGCTCCATTTTGGATGGTGAGGACAAGGGTTAAATGTGAGAGATTCTGAAGCCATGAGGTAGACATTACTTCCCTAATGACATCATGAAGCAGAGCTGTCATTTCAGCCCCACACTGCAAAGTCCACTGTTATAGGAGAGAGATAAATTCTCTCTTGTTTTTAGACCATTGTTATTTTGGAGGTTCTGTTACTTGTCACTGTACCTAATCGTAACTAATGCAGAGGGTCGGGGAAGGTTTCACAGAAAAGGTGATTTTGAGCTAGGTTTTAAAGAATGAATTAGTTGCCTGCTGAGCGGAGAAAGGCATTTCAGGCAGACAGAGAGGACAGGATCTGGCTTTCCAAAGGTGAGGAGTGGTTTAGATGGCTGAAGTACAGGATAGGTGGAGTGAAGTAAAAGAAAAAGCAACCTGAAAAGCCGGGAAGACTCTAAAGGGTCTTACATGCCATGCTTAAAAAGGGTGATTTATTCCTGTACTTGGTGGTATTAAATGACTATGACTTCACTGGTGATTCTTTCATATTCTAGAAGAGCCAAATGGCTCAGTCAGAAAACAAAGCAATACGGATAAAGGTATGGTGAGGACAGGGTCAGGAAGAAAAAGAAAGCCTTATTTCTATTAGAGAAAGGCACACTATTACTTCTGTAAATGACGAGGACTAGAAGAAATACCTGGCACAAAGAAAAGATTACGAGTCTTGAGAGTTATGAGAGAGGAATATGGACAATACAGAAAAGAGGAAGCATACATATAATTTGGTAATTTCTAGATTAGGTAAAGATTAGAATCTGCCTTTTAAGGCAAATGAGGTCCATGAACTACAGTATAACTACGGCCATCTGATTATAACACATTTTTATTATATGGTTACATCCATGGTTTCTTTTCACAAGTGGTTATCATACTAAGTAATAACGGAACAGCATCTAGTCTATGGTAAGAACTTGGTATTTGGGCTTCCCTGGTGGCGCAGTGGTTGAGAGTCCTCCGCCTGCCGATGCAGGGGACACGGGTTCGTGCCCCGGTCTGGGAAGATCCCACATGCCGCAGAGCAGCTGGGCCTGTGAGCCATGGCCACTGAGCCTGCGCGTCCGGAGCCTGTGCTCCGCAACGGGAAAGGCCACAGCAGGGAGAGGCCCGCGTACTGCAAAAAAAACAAAACAAAACAAATCAAAAAACAACCTATTTCTACAATAGAGAATATCTTCTCTGCCCCAACCGCCAGCTACTCTATTAGTAAGAGGAGAGATTATCACAAAAGAAAATGCTCCATAACTAATCTACATATACCTACTAATCTAATCTACTAATCTACATACCTCAAAGTATATGTGGATTGTAAGCTAATTAAAAAAAAAAAACAGATTCTGAAGATGTGCTCTTTTGTTCCTGATTCGTAAATTTATTTAAAATGTCTTATCATACAGATAGCCAAAAGGCACATGAAAAGATGCTCACTCAACATTGCTAATTATTAGAGAAATGCAAATCAAAACTACAATGAGGTATCACCTCACACCGGTCAGAATGGCCATGATTAAAAAGTCTACAAATAAATGCTGGAGAGGGTGTGGAGAAAAAGGAACCCTCCTACACTGTTGGTGGGAATGTAAATTGGTGCAGCCACTATGGAAAACAGTATGGAGGTTCCCTAAAAACATAAAAATAGAGTTGCCATATGATCCAGCAATTCCACTCCTGGGGCATATATCCAGAGAAAACTACAATGCAAAAATATATATGCATCCCTATGTTCACAGCAGCACTATTCACAACAGCCAAGACATGGAAGCCACCTAAATGTCCATCAACAGATAAATGGATAAAGAAGATGTAGCATACATACACACAAACACACACACACACACACACACACACAATGGAATACTAATAAGCCATAAAAAAGAATGAAATAATGCCATTTGCAGCAACATGGATGGACCTAGAGATTATCATACTAAGTGAAATCAGACAAAGACAAATACCATATGATATCACTTACATGTGGAATCTAAAATATGATACAAATGAACTTATTTATAAAACAGAAACAGACTTACATACATAGAAAACAAACTTATGGTTACCAAAGGGGAAAGGAGGTGGGGAGGGATAAATTAGGAGTTTGCGATTAGCAAATACAAACTACTATATATAAAATAGGTAAACAACAAGGTCCCACTGTAGAGCACAGGAAACTATATTCAATATCTTGTAATAAACCATAATAGAAAAGAATGTGAAAAAGAATATATATAGCTATGTATACCTGAATCACTTTGCTGTATACCAGAAACTAACACAACATTTTAAATCAACTATACTTCAATAAAAAAAAAAAAAGTCTTACAAGAATATGCAAATTAAATTTAGTTATAATGATACATTTAATCTTTTGTGAAAAAAATGAAATTACACAAAATAGGACCTATCCTGCAAATATGGGCCATTTTTTCCAACCCAATATTATTCTAAACCTGTATCAAAAGCTACTCTGAAATTGAGGGAAATCAGTAATAATATCCTAAAATTTAAAATACAGAGCATTATATAACATAGTAATTACCAGAGGCTAAGTGATTTATTGGTCAAAAACCACATCTAAATTGATTTCTTTGCATACACACATATTTAAATTTTTAAAATTCATAGTATTTATATTTTAACTACCATAAGCTTGAATAATATAGAAAAGTGTGATTTTAAAGCTATATGTTAGTGACATGAGTAAGAAAATTAGTTCTCACTCAACATACTACCATATGTCTCAAACAAAGGTGAAAAGCTACTTCTGTTTCTTATATTAAAGTTCCGCTAAGAAACTAAAACATAGTATTGTTAAGTCCTACAGCATACAGAAGTGGTGCTCAAATTTAGCATATATCAGATTAACAGAGGCTCATCAAAACAAATTACTGGGCCCCATTCCCAGAATTCTGATTTAGTAGATCTGAGGCGGGGTTAGAGATTTTGCATTTCTAGCAAGTTCTCATGTGGGTCTGATGATGCTGGTCCTGGGAACACACCTTGGGTCCTGTGTTCAAATCCCAGCCTGTCACTATCTGTGCCTCTGGACCTAGTTTAAGAGTTTACTCCTCAATTTCCTCATGTCTAAAAGGGGGACAGTTGTCAGAGAATTAAACAAATAATATATTTAAAGTGTCCAGCACATGGTGAGGACTCATATGATAAGGACATATGTTGGTTGAATAAATAATGCCCTTCTTAAAAGTGCACAATACAGGGTTCTTTCTAGTGCCAGCTAAGATAAAGTAAAAACACTCCACCCTGTCCCTCCCACTGAATACAGCTATCAAATCTAAACAAAATGTACCGAGCAGTTATTTAAAGACTGTAAAAAGTACATGGTAGGGCTTCCCTGGTGACGCAGTGGTTGGGAGTCCGCCTGCTGATGCAGGGGACACGGGTTCATGCCCCGGTCCGGGAGGATCCCACGTGCCGCGGAGCGGCTGGGCCCGTGAGCCATGGCCGCTGAGCCTGCGCTCCACAACGCGAGTGGCCACAACAATGAGAGGCCCGCGTACCGCAAAAAAAAAAAAAAGAAAAAGTAAATGGTAACAGGTAGATTGGGGAAGAAGACCAAAATTCAAAGGGCCATGGAACCAAGGGTGGGTTTACTTTCTTCCCTCTTGTATCCTGCCACATCGACTGGGGGAAACCTGGAAGTGGGCAGCAATGTAGACAGTGTTTCACGTGAAGTGCTTTAGTTCAGGCTTGGGCAGGAAAAGGGAGGCAGTAACAACAGGGGGCCCACAGGTACCTAAAGGTCTGAGGGAGGGAAATCCTCTCCAATCCCAGAAGCTGTGGTTTCAAGAGGGTGGGGCAAAACCCTCTCCTAACCTTTTTTTCCCCCTCTCTGTGCTCCTACCCCTGGTCCCTGCATGTGGGCACAATCACAGGAAGTGAGCACCGTAGACAAAGTTTTCTGGCTGGAGGACTAAAATGGGGAGTTCCCGGGGAAGTAGAAAGTATAGGGGAAATAGCTGAGTGGGAGGAACTCAGAAAAACGACTCCATAAGGTTGCTTATGAACACCTGGGCTCACTCCAGAGCTGAACATGGCATCGACTTTATACTAAATAGCAAACCAAAAACTTTTGCGAATTGAACAAAGAAAAAAATAGTCACCTATCTCAAACTGGCCAATGGGCAGTGTACACACAGGACAGATCCAAACAGCAAAGCACTACAGGCTCTGAAAACCAAATTGATATTGAAATCACAACCCACAGAAAGCTAGCTGCAACCTGCAGCCTAAACCAACAGGGTCCACTGCCTGCTAAAACGCAAAAATGAACATTCACCACTGAATTTAAGCAAGACCCAGGGTCTCATAATACTTCAGTATGCAATCCAAAATTATTTGGCATATGAAGAACCAGGAAAATCTCAACTTGCATGGTACAATAAAGAGACATCAACAATTGAGATGACACAGTTGTTGGAAGTATCTGACAGACTTCAAAGCAGCTATTATAAAAATGCTCCAAGAAGGACAAACACTTTTGAAATGAATAGAAGGTCTCTGCATATTGCCAATACTCTCTTGTTCTTTGGTAGTGGAAACACAAAGGCTTTATTCCTGAGCTTAAATTCCATAGTTACAAGTGTCAATCAGCCAAGTCTTTGGAACATCAATTTACAAATTACCAAAAACTTTAAGCATGTTCATAACCTTTAATCTACTAATTCTAGTTCTGGGAAGCCATTTTACTGAACTAATCTATAACATAAGAAAAGCTTTTCTGATCAAAAAAATTTTTTTTTCCCAAGAATTTATGCTAGTGCAAAACAAGAAATAACCTTCACACTACACCTCAATGGGGAAAGGTTATGTGGACTATTTTGTGGGTATTCAAAATGATGCCTACCCAGAATTCTACTTCTAAAATTTACTCTATAGACATACAAGTGGGAGTGTGTGCACACAAATATACACATATAAACTTGCATGTTGGTTTGCAATAGACAAAAAGTAAAAACAATTTATATGGCCATTAATAGTAAGAGCCACACAATGAGATTTTAAAACTTCATATACTTCTACATATATCTTTATTTTACAACAAGCATGTACTCATTTTTATAATTAACCTAATACTTTAAAAGACTTTAAAAACGTCTCAGCAAAGAAATAGAACCAAGTGTAAATTTTAGATATAAAAAATACAGCTGAAATAATTCACTGGATGAGCTCAATAAGCAAAATGGAGATGACAAAACAAAGTCAGTGAACTTGAAGACAGATGGATAGAAATTATCAAGTCTGAAAAACAAGGAGAAAAAAAAATGAACAAAGCCTCAAGGACCTCTGGGATACCAAAAGGTCTAACACTGGAGTCACTGGCATCCTAAAAGGAAAGTGAAAGAGTGCAGTGCAGAAAAGTATTTGAGGAAATAATGCCTGAAAACTTTCCAAACTTGGTAAAAGACACAATGTATATATAGATTTGAGAAGTTCAGAGAACCCAAACAGAATAAATCCCTAAGAAATCCATGCCCATATATGTGGAACCTAGAAAAATGGTACAGATGAACCAGTTTGCAGGGCAGAAACAGAGACACAGATGTAGAGAACAAATGTATGGACACCAAGGGGCAAAAGAGGCAGGGGGCGGAGGGTGGTGGGATGAATTGGGAGATTGGGATCGACATATAAACACTAATATGTAGAAAATAGATGACTAATAAGAACCTACTGTATAAAAAAAAGTAAAATAAAATTCAAAAAAAAAAAGAGAAATCCATGCCCAGACACATAAAAGTCAAACTGATAAAAACTAAAAACAAAGAAAAAAATTGAAAGTAGACAGAAAAAGAAAAGTGATTCAGTGTTTATAAGGGAAGAGCAATTTGAATGGATGTGCATTTCTCACCAGGAACCATTAAGTTCAGAAGCAAATGGCATATTTTTAAAAGACTGAAAGAAAAGGACCATCAACACAGAATTTCTATATCCAGTGAAAATATCCTTCAGGAATGAAGGCAAAATAAAGACACTCTCAGGTGAAGGTAAAACCAAGAAAATTCACTACAAGCAAATCAGCTCTAACAGAATTACTAAACGGCAGAAGGGATATGATGCCAAGGGAAAAATGGAATGAGAAAGAATTATGAAAAATAAGAATTAATAACCATATGGGTAAATACAATAAACTTATTTTTCTCTTCTTGAATTCTTGAAAATGTTTGGTGGTTAAAAGTAAAAGCTGTAACACTGTCTGATGGAGTTTTCCCTGTATGTAGACATTATACGACAACACAACAAAAAAAGAGTGGGGTAAAGAGATATATAGTATTAAGATTTCTACATCCCACTTAAGTGGGAAAATATTTATCCTAAGTAGACTATAAGAATTTAAATATGTATATTACAATCCCTAGAGCAACCACACACACCCACAACCAACACTAGATTGAGATATAGTAAAAAAAAAAAAAAAAGATAAATTTAAATGGAACTCCAAAAGCTGTTCAAATAACCAAAAAGGCACGGCAGAAAGGGGAAAAAGAGAAACAAAAACCAAAAAGAACAAACAGAGAGCAAACAATAAAATGGTAGCACTCAATCCAAATATATAAGCAGTTACATTAAATGTAAAGCACCTAAACATACCAATTAAAAGACAAAGATTATGCAAATGGATTAAAAAAATAAGATCCAATTACATGCCACCTACAAGAAATTTATTTCAACTATGATAATATAAGTAGGTTAGAAGTAAAAGGATGGGGAAAGATATATCATAGAAATACTAATCAAGAGAAAGGTGGAGGGGCTTCCCTGGTAGCGCAGTGGTTGAGAGTCTGCCTGCCGATGCAGGGGACGTGGGTTTGTGCTCCGGTCTGGGAAGATCCCACATGCCGCGGAGCGGCCGGTCCCGTGAGCCATGGCCGCTGAGCCTGCGCGTCCGGAGCCTGTGCTCCGCAAGGGGAGAGGCCACGACAGTGAGGGGCCCGCGTACCGCAAAAAAAAAAAAAAAAAAAAAGAGAAAGGTGGAGTAGCTATATTAATACCAAATAAAGTAAACTTCAAAGCAAAGAAAATTACCAGGCATAAAAAATGACATTAAAAGGGTCAGTTCACCAAGAAGATTATAATAATCCTAAATGTGTGTGCACCTAACAGCGCTTCAAAATACATGAAGTGAAATCTGACAGAACTGGAAGGAAAAATACAGAAATCTCTAACTATAGCTGGAGACTTCAACATGCTTATCTCAGTAATCTATCTAATTAGTAAATAAAAGCTCAACAAGGATAGAGAACTGAACAAAACTGTCAACCAACTGGATCTAACTGACATTTGTAGAACACTCCACCCAACAACTTTCTCTTCAAGTCCACAGAGAATGTTCATCAAGGCAGACCTTATCCTGGGTCATAAAACAATCTTAGCAAATTTAAAAGAACTTAAGTAACACAAAATATGTTCTCTGACCACAATGAATTTAAGCTAGAAATCAATAACAGATAACAGAAAAGCCTCTAAAAATTGGGAAATTAAATGATGCCCTTACACATAATCGACAGGTCAGAGAGAAAATCTCAAGGAAAATTAGAAAATATTTTTAATTGAAAGAAAATTAAAACACATCAGAATTTGTACAATGCAGTTAAACAATGCTCAGGGGACAATTTATAGCATTAAATGCTTACATTATCAAAGAAGAAAATTCTCAAATCAATAATCTTAAGTGTCCACCTTAAATTAGAAAAAAAGAAGAGCAAAGTAAACCCAAATCAAGTAGAAGGAAGGACATGCTTACAGCTAACATCATACTTAATGGTGAAAGACTGAATATATTCCCCCTATGATTGGGAACAAGTCAGTGATACCTACTCTCACCATTTCTATTCAACACTGTATTCAAAGTCCTAGCAAGTATGAGAAGGCAAGGGGGAAGAAAAAGCACACAGATTACAAAGAAAAAAATAAGTCCTATTTGCAGACAACATGATTGTCTACATAAAAATCTCAAAGAATCTACACAAAATCTCCCAGAACTAATAAGTAAAATTACAAAGTCATAAAGTATAAGGTCAATACACAAAAAACAATCACGTATATAATACTAGCAATGAAAAAGTGGAAACCAAAATTTTTAAATATCATTATAATAGCTCCCCAAAATTTGAAATACAGAGGTATAACTCTAATAGAACAGGTATAAGAGCTGTATGCCAAAGCTACACCACTATTAAAGAAATCAAAGAAGATCTAAATAAATGGAAAGTCGTATCACATTCATGAATTGGAAGCTCAGCATAGTAAAGGTGTCAAGTCTTCCCATTTAATCTGTAGATTAAACACAGTTCTGATCAAACTACCACCCCCCAGGATATTTTTTGTATATATAGACAAACTTGTTCTAAAAACAACAGCAAAGGAACTAAAATAGCCAAATAATTCTTGAAAAGAATAAAAATGAAAGAATCATACTGACTGATGTTAAAACTTACTCTAAAGCTACAGTAATTAAGAGGGTACAGTATTGGGTTAAAGAACAGACACATAAATCAATGGACTATAGTTGAGAAACAGATCCACACAAATATGGCAACTGATTTTGGACAAAGATGTCTGCAAAGGCAATTTAACGGAAGAAGGATAGTCTTTTCCAAAAATAGTGTTTAACAACTGGACATCCATAGGCAAGAATATAACCTAAACCTCACACCTTATACAGAAATTAACTAAAAATGGATCACAGATCTTAATGTAAAATACAAAGCTATAAAACTTTTAGAATCTACAGGATAAAACTGTAGTGACATGGGTTAGGCAAAGTTTTACACACGACACCAAAAGCATGATCCATAAAAGAAAAAAAGTTATAAATTGGACTTCAAAATTAAAAACTTTTGCTTTGTGAAAGACACTGTCAAGAAAATGAATACCAAGCTACAAGAGTGGGAGAAAATATTTACAAATGGCATATGTGACAGAGGATTTGAATTCTGAGTATGTAAAGAACTCTCAAAACTCAACAGTAAGAAAACATAGACCCCGATTAAAAACTGGGTAAAAGACTTGAACAAAAAGTGCACCAAAGAGCTAGATGGAGGGCAACTGACTACATTAAAAGGTGGTCAATATTTTTAGCTATTGGGGAAATCTAAATTAAAGGCATAACGATATTATAACAGCTAAAATTGTTTTTAAAAAGTGTAACGCCAAATGCTGGAGAAGACGCAGAGCAACTACAACTTGCATACATTCTAAGTAGGAAGGCAAAATGGGACATAAATTCTGTAAAAGTTTGGCAAGTTCCTTGTGAAGTTAAATATACACTTATCATATGACCCAGCAATCCCACTCCTTGGTATTTATCTTACAGAAATGAAAATCTGTGCTCACACAAAAACCTGTACATAAGTGTTTATAACAGTTCTTTCATAATTGCCCCAAACTGAAAATAACCCAAATGTTTTTCAATAGGTGAACAGATAATCAAACTGTAGTACAGTTTATCAATGGAATACTACTGAGCAATAAAATAGAATTATTGATATATGCAATAGCTTGGATGAATTTCAAGAGTATTAGTGCGAATGAAAGAATCCAGTCTCAAAAGTATACATACTGTATGATTCCATTTATATGACCATCAGTGATTGGGGTTAAGAGGGGATAGCCAGAGGTTTGGGGTGTGATACAAAGGGACAGCATGAGGGAGTTCTGGGGCATGATGGAACTGTTTTATATCCTGACTGTGGTGGTGGTTACATGGATCTATATACGAGGTAAAATTTAAATAACCATATGCCCTCCCCACCAAAAAAGTCAATTTTATTGTATGTTAATCAAAGGTTTTTAAAGCTTTTAAAAATACGTAGAGACTTCCCTGGTGGTGCAGTGGTTAAGAATCCGCCTGCCAATGCAGGGGACACGGATTTGAGCCCTGGTCCGGGAAGATCCCACATGCTGCAGAGCAACTAAGCCCGTGCACCACAACTACTAAGCCTGTGCACCACAACTACTGAGCCTGTGCTCTACAGCCTGCGAGCCACAACTACTGAGCCCATGTGCTGCAACTACGGAAGTCCACGTGCCTGGAGCCCGTGCTCCGCAACAAGAAAAGCCACTGTAACGAAGAGTAGCCCTTGCTCGCCGCAACTAGAGAAAGCTTGCGCGCAGCAACGAAGACCCAACACAGCCAAAAAAAAAAAAAAACATTGTTCTGAGTATGAAAACTTGTTTAAAAAAAAATACACAGTATAAATTATCCTAGAACTTCCTAGTTATTTACAAATTAAGGCTCAAAATAAACGTGAACGCCAGTGAAATGGGAGCATGCAGAGACAGCAGACAGGAGACTTAAATTTTTAAAAATTATACAAAGATATGGCATAAGTATAAATTCTAGACTCAGAAACAATTACATCCCTCAACCAACCATAGAGGTTGTTAATACCTAGTAACAACTAAAGATAAATATTTAACCTCACCATGTAAGAAAGATAATTTGAGACACAACAAATAATATCAAGTCAAAAGAAAGATTCCACATTCATACTAGATATCCATCTGGTCCTTGAAATAAAAATGACATTATTGTCCATTATTAGTACGGTATGTCCCTTATTTTTTCTAATAGCAATTATAGATTTACAACGGTTTATCCAGATCTTTCTCATCTGATTCTCCTTGATATAAAAAACATACACTTTTAAGAATGCTGACAGGATGGATAAGGAAAAGGTGAGATATATAAAAACAGGGTAGAATGGTGATTGCCAGGGGCCTGGGGGTGGGGGAAATAGGGAGATGTTGGTCAAAAGGCACAAACTTTCAGTTATAAGATGAATAATTTATGGGGATCTAATGTATGGCATGGTGACTACAGTTAATACTACTGTATCGTATACTTGAAATCTGCAAAAAGGGTAGATCCTGAATGTTTTCAGCGCCCCCGCAAAAGAGGGTAACTATGTGAGATGATGGATATATAAATTAGCTTGATTGCAGTAATTATTTCACAATGTATATGTGTATCATATCGTCACACTGTATTCCTTAAATATGTATAATTTTTACTTACCAATTATACCTCAATAAAGCTGGGGGAAAAAAAAGACTGCTGACTGGGACCACGTGCTAAGACTGGTCATACCTGCATCCCTCTGTAAACTATCCTAAGGAGACATGAAATTTTTTTTTTCTTCTCAAGAAATAAACCCATAGCAAATTAGTCCACCAAAACACACAGAGGATTATAATTCAAGACAGCTATTCTCTATAACCATATATATTTTTTGATGGCTGCCAAAAAAGTTAGATTGTGATTTTAAAAAACAAAAACACACCGGATGACCACAAGTCATTTATTTAAATAAGTGACCAACCTCACCGTCCCTAGCTTTTCCTAGATCTTAAAGCATGTGAAGTTAGTTATCTGTGAGAGCACTCAGTTTCTTTCAAATGACAACAGCACTTTTATAACTATTTTCAATCTTAAATCTTCTGAGATTACAAGCTTTAAGTAGCAAATCCAGATCCTTCTCTAGTTGAAAGTATGTTAAAATGTAAAGTCTGGTGCAATTAAAAAACTGATAACAAATATTTACTTATTGATCAACAATTTACTGAATGCTTAAAATATTCCAAGCCCTGAGGGTCACAGGAAAGAGATCAAAACGGTATAGGTCCACAAGGATTTAGCTGAGGACAGAATACACACCCATGAGATAATGAGAAACCAGAACTGTAAATAAGAAAGTACTACATAGGACAATTAGAGAATAAAATCTAATCAGATGTCAAAATATTCTTTAACAAGTCTCCCATATAAGTCAAACAGTAATTCAGAAGAGAAAAAAAAATTCATCTGATGTAAGGAGGACAGGGATATGGCAAAAAGAAGAGTGTGCTGGAGTCTAGAGACCTGTCTCAGCTCTGCCATTAAAAACTCCCAGGTAGGGACTTCCCTGGTGGCGCAGTGGTTAAGAATCCGCCTGCCAATGCAGGGGACATGGGTTCGAGCCCTGGTCTGGGGAGATCCCACATGCCATGGAGCAACTAAGCCCGTGTGCCACAACTACTGATGCCTGCACGCCTAGATCCCACGCTCTGCAACAAGAGAAGCCACCACAATGAGAAGCCTGTGCACCGCAATGAAGAGTAGCCTCCGCTCGACACAACTAGAGAAAGTCCACGTGCAGCACGAAGACCCAACACAGCCAAAAATAAATAAAAGAAATTAAAAGAAAAAAAAACCTCTCAGGTAAGTCCCAACTGCTCCACAGTGCCTAATTAGTAGACGTGGTACCTGACACAAAAAGGACATTTGTTCATTCACTCTGATTTGGATTTGGCTAAGCAAGGAAGGAGGGGCAAGCAGGGCCTCCTTCTAGAAGGGACTCACTTAGGATGTCTGCCACTCAGGACTATGGCAAGCTCACTGCTTGAATTCAATACCGCCTTCTCACAACCATGTGAAAGAAAGGATGCTGACATCCAAAAGAAAGAGCTGGCCGCTCTCCTTGCCTCCTCCAGAGTACAAACTCTTATATCAAGGGCCTCACTGTCCTGGGCCCAGCTGCACTGGCACCTCACAGTCCCAGGGACCCGCTATGATGCATCAGCTGTCTGGCTTAGTTTCAGGCTGGTTCTCTGGGCCTCAGTAAGCTCATCTGAAGGAAAGGGAAACGGATTAGGTCCTTTACAACATTACAATCTATGAATATAATAAATTAGAAATATTAACTACAGAGCACGAACCTTACTAAGTTGTCAGCAACGAGTAAAAACAGCTTATTAAATTTGTTATCTGGAATTTACTTGTTTGTTTTACAAGAAATAGCAAGCTGTTTTACAAATGTCAAATTGGAAAAGCAAACACTACCGAATTCCTTAAAAGAATGATTGTTACCTTAGTCTCAAAATATTAAAATGGCTAGATCTCACAATGAAACATAACCTATGCAAAGATTCATTATAGTTCTTCACTAGATTAAGTTAAACTTTATCACTCAGAACACTATTCTTGTAAATCAAGTAGTGTTAGTACCTCAACACCACTTAGCCCCACAGAGTTCCCAGAAATGCCTGCAAAGGGAAAGAAAAGAACAAGAGTGCCTTTCTTAACCCCCAGACCTCAAATCTAGAAGTAGAAGACAACAAATCATCTGAACAATTACTGAATGGCAACTGTCTGATAGGCACTAGGTTAGTCACTTTTCATAGATTATCTTATTTAGTTCTCACAACAAGCCTAGGAAGTAGCTAGTTATTATCACAATTTTAATGATGAGATGACTGAGACTCGGGAGGTTAAAAAATTTGCCCACAGCTATAGAGCCCTTCACAAAGACTAAAAATAAGGTAATCGAAGAAGAATGTACTGCCTGAGCCTTCAGGAAAACACAGTCTGATTATTGGACCCCAACTGTTCACATCCCTTTGGTAGATGTAGCCCTACAATGAAGATGTAGACTATCAAAATATTATGGCTTGATATTATTTCTTAATGTAAATTAAGAAATTAACTTTGTTTTGCATATGAGTCTTCAATAAATTTGCTTAGCATGAAATCAGTTCCCCTGACCAAAATGAGTTTTCTGGATCTGTAACTGCTGAGGTATAGATACTAGACTATTCAAGTTAAGGTCATTCTCTGAGGTCTGGTATAAATGATACCTCCCTGGAGGACACGTCTATTTCTTTATTCATTAACCACAACATTCCTTTGTCTCTTCTTTAGAATATTAACTTTCTCCACTGGATTTCTAACATGTTCAATATATAGCAAAAAATGTGAAGCTGAGTCACTAGAGTGAGTTCCTGAAGAGCACCAACTCTGTATGCCTAAGATGCTAGGGACTGAGACAGCAAATGTAATATTTCATTAAGAAAACTAAAGACTACGACTTCTTTCTTTAACGTAAGGGCATCCACATCTGCAAGGAGGTGGGCAGTAACGCTGGCTGAGAAAGCAGGACAAAAACTTAAAAAAACAGCTCTGGAAAAAAATGGAAAAGGGAAAGAAAGCAATATTACATCTCTTCAAGTGTACAAAGCAGTGCTTGATAGACACCCAAAATTTTAAACTGTGAAACATGGGAGATTGCCTTAAATTAGAAAAAGTTTAGGATATGTATTACGTATACAGTATAAGAATAAATGCCTGTTTCACTAAATCTACACAGATAAAGGTCAAGCTAAAGAACCTGCAAAAATGGAGAAGAGGCATATGATTAAGATGAGAAAGACTACAATCACTTAAGTCCTTCTTCCCTCATCCTCCCAATCATTCAATTTATCAGAATTTTAAAAATTAAGTTTTTTGTATGATTTTAACATAGTACATGCTCATTGTAGAAAATGTGAAAAACATTAAACAGTATATAATTGAAAAATAACCCATAATTTAACTACTCAAAGTGAGCATATTTTATTTTACATCCTATTTTTTAAATAACTATATCCTTTTTAAGATACTCCAAAATATCATCTTACTTTTTTCATTTACTATATTTGAATATTTTCTTATACCTTATACCCTTAAACATCTTAAAGCTCATGATTTTTATCACCTGCCAATTATTTTTATTAGTAGTATACTAAACAAAAAATTTTAAAAACATAATTTATAATGTTTTTATGGTATTTGGTTATATGGCTGTATCATAATTTAATCATTTAACAGGCTTCTAATTTTTAGACATTATAAATAGCACTGAAATGAATAACACACACACACACTCATGTGTACACATAATGTACACATCTCTTATTTGCTTATAATAAATTCCTAAAAATGAAATTTGGGGCAAAGGATGTGAACATTTTTAAGGATTCTGAATATTGCCAAATTGCCATTGTAATAGACTGAATATTTGTATCTCCCCAAAATTCATATATTGAAATCTAATCCCCAATGTGATGGTATTTGGAAGTGGGGCCTTTGGGAGATAATTAGACCACAAGGATGGAGCCCTCATGAATGGGATTAGGGCCCTTATAAGAAGCAGTCAGAGAGCTAGCTAGCTCTCTTTCTGCCATTTGAGGATACAAGAAGTCTGCAGTCTGCAACCCTGATGAGGGGACTCACCAGAACCCAGCCATGCTGGCATCCCAATCTCGAACTTCAAGGCTCCAGAACTGTAAGAAATAAATTCTGTTGTTTATAAGCCACCTGTTGTTTATAATACCATAAGCTTATGGTATTTTGTTATAGCAGCTTGAGCTAAAATAGCCATTTAGAAATTTGTACCAATTTATTCTCCTACCAACAGCAGGTATTTGCCAATACATGATTCTTTTTTATATGAGAGACCTACTGAAGCATACCAACTATGACATAAATATTCTAACCTCTTAGGCTTTTTCCATAATCTTATTTCATAACCTTAGAGAAAAATCTTTTAGGAAATATCTCTTGTAGTAAATAAACATTTATCCGTGGTTGAGCCATTTTTCCAGTGTTGCTTCTGTTTAATAAATTTACCCCGTTAATTAAATTTAAGTGCTTTTAATTAAAAAATAGCATGAACTGCATAAATCCATTTAAAAAATAAATTATTCTTCTATGTGCATATTTGCAATATGAGATCTGAAATGATAAAGGTAACCATAGTAAACTCTGGGTTTGGGGATATTGAGCTTTCTCTCTTTCTTTCTTTTGAACTTTCTTCTTTGTAGCTCTCTGTATGGCTTGCAAATTAAAATATGAGCTGGCTTTTTTTTTTTTTTTTTTGCGGTACGTGGGCCTCTCACTGTTGTGGCCTCTCCCGTTGCACAGGCTCCGGACGCGCAGGCTCAGCGGCCATGGCTCACAGGCCCAGCCGCTCCGCAGCATGTGGGATCTTCCCGGACCAGGGCACAAACCCGTGTCCCCTGCATCGGCAGGCGGACTCCCAACCGCTGCGCCACCAGGGAAGCCCTGGCATTATTTTTTTAATGAAGCCATACTCTAAAAGGTATGATATACTGTACCAAAAATTATAAAAGTTTTTAGGGAATTCCCCAGTGGTCCAGTGGTTAGGACTCTGCACTTTCACTGCCAAGGGCCTGGGTTCAATCCCTGGTCAGGAACTAAGATCCCACAAGCTGTGAGGCAAAAAAATTTTTAAAAAGAAGAAAAATTAAAATGAAATTCTACACTTCCATTTCCAGTTATGACCTCCTGATGTGAAAGGCAGTCCTATGTTGACTGTTGTCCAGCATCTGAAAATAATATTTTATACATATTGCCCATCAAACGGGGCAATATATATTAAGTATAATTTTCAGATGCTGGACAACAGGCAGCATAGGACTGTGATTTCGGAGAGAAGGGAAACAAAGACTCACGAACACCCTGGCTTTCTGCTTGTGCCACAGGGAAGGGGAACCCCCAAAGAACACAGATATTTCACTGAGTTGAGAAAATAGAGCTCCAAGTCTGAGGCTACTGAAGGCATGGAACTTAAGGAGCAGAATACAAGAAAGAAGGGAGCTGTGGAGAGAAAAAGTTTCAAAAACCTGTAGAGAGATCTTCTAATCCTTTGCCTAGGGACTAAGCTGCATGTGCACAAGGCAAAACTGCATGAGGCGAGTCAAAGAACAAAATCTGGGGAAAGAACAACTATGGAGCATGAGCTGAACAACTACCTGGGAGTTGTTCAAATTCCTGGCAGCTAGAGTAGAGAGACCTCAATGAACATGACATGCATTTGATAGAGATCTCAGAAAGGCCATGCCTTGGTATTAGGGCTAATCTAGTCCTAGAATAAATAAAATTGCTGAAAACCAAAGATAAAGAGAAAATCTTTAAAGCAGCCAGAGGTGGGGGGAAAGACGTATTACAAGTGAACAATGGTAAGAATGGCTACTAACTTCTCATCAGAAACAACTTAAACGAGAGAATATTGAAATCATGACTTTAAAGTGCTACAAGATAAAAAAAAAAAAGAACTGCCAACTTAAATTTCTACATCCAGCATAAATACCCTTCAAAAATGAAGGCAAAAGGGACCAACAAAGTCCAGAATTGTCTTCCTGACACAAACAAGTAGAAAACTAGACAAAACATAAAACAATTATTTTCAGACACTAGGTAACAGGCAGTATGGAAATATGACCTCTGAAAAAAGGGAAAGAAATGAGGTGAACCCAAAGATTGCCCCACCTTTCTGTTTGGAACTACAACAAAAGTAGTGGGAACCCAAACAGAGCCAACAGTCTCACTGAGTTGAGGTGACAGAGCTCAGAATTCGTGGAGTCTGAGACGACTAGAATTTGCAGGGCATATTACCATAAAGGAAGAAACTAAACAGAAACGCTCAACAATCTACAGAAGAGGTCTCCCTGAGTTTCTGGCTAAACACCAATCTGCGTGTGTGTGTTATGTAAATCTATGAGGCTAGACAAAGAAAAACTTCAAGAAAATAACAAATACCAGGGAGCTCTAAGCCTAACAACTTCCAGAGTTCACACAGGGCCAGGATCATTCAGTTTCCACCAGCTGGGATGAATAAACCTTGATGAACACATGGGGCAATCAAGTGAGACACAAGAAGGGGCATGCCTCAGTAATGGGCCCAAACTAGCCCTAAACTGAAAGCTATTCTAGAACTGCCCAAAACCAAAACCCAAAAAACCCTGAAAACAAAACTCAAAAGATCAATCTGATCCACAAAGCAACTGCCTGCCAGAATAAAACTTAATACTCAAGAAAGAAAGACAAAAAAAAAAAAAAAAAAAAATCAAGGCAAATATTCAACACCATAACCCCAAAAGAAATTACCAGATGTATGAAAAAATAAGAAATGGTAACCTATAATCCAGGAGTGGTAGGGATAAAGAGAATTTTAATACAAGGACTTCAAAATAGCTATTAGAAAAGAGTTCAAAGGCTTAAAGGAAAACATGGACATAATGAAAAAAAAGAAAAAATCTTAACAGGGAAGTGGAAGTTATTTTTTTAAATCAATAGTAATTCTAGAACTAAAAAAAAAATAACACCTGATATAAAAATTTAACTTGATGGGTATAACAGCATATTAGACAAAGGAGAATTTTTTTAAATTAGTGTGCTTGGGGTTTCCCTGGTGGCGCAGTGGTTGAGAGTCCGCCTGCCGATGCAGGGGACCCGGGTTTGTGCCCTGGTCTGGGAGGATCCCACATGCGCGGAGCGGCTGGGCCCATGAGCCATGGCTGCTGAGCCTGCGCGTCCGGAGCCTGTGCTCCGCAACGGGAGAGGCCACAACAGTGAGAGGCCCGCGTACCACAAAAAAAAAAAAAAAAAAAAAAAATTAGTGTGCTTGAAGACTGGGAAACAAACTTTTCATGTTGAAAGAAAAGAAAAAGGGATTAGAAGAAAAATGGAGAGAACTTCAGTGATCTGTGAACTAATATTAAGTGGCTGAATGAACATATGCAGGACTGGAGTCTGAGGAGAAAAATACTTGGGAATTCAAAAATTTGAAGCTAGATGGCTAAAAATTTTACAAATATGATGAAAACAATACACCCACAGATCTAAGAAGCTCAATAAACCCCAAGAATAAACACAAATAAAACCATACCAAGGAGCATCATAATAAAGTTGCTGAAAACCAGTGATAAAGAGAAAAATCATAAAAGCAGCCAAAGGGAAAACACATATTACATATGGGGAAACAAAGAGAAAAATCACCACAGAGTTCTTATCAGAAGCTATGCAAATGAGAAGATGGAGAAAAACATTTTAAGGTGCTCAAAGGGGGAAAAAAAACCTGAAAACCTACAATTCTGTAACTACTAACAATAACTTCCAAAACTGAAGGTAAAATGAGAGACAAAGTGGGGACAGAGGGAAAGAGAGAGAAAGCTGCACTAAAAGAAATATAAAAGGAAGTTTTTCAAGCAAAAGGAATATGATATTAGACACAAACTTGAATCTACACAAAGAAATGAAGATCTAAAGAAGTGATAAAAATGAGACAAATAAGAAAGACATTTTTCTCATTTTTAATTGTTCTAAAAGGTAACTGCCTGACAAAAGCAAAAAGATCAGCAACAGGGTTAAAACACACATATCAAAATGTATGACAAAAAAGCACAAAACATGGGAAGGAGAAATTGTAACATTATGTACAATTCTTGCATTACTCATGAAGTGGTATAATATTATTTGATGGCAGACTGTTATTAATTAACTAGAAGGACTACCACTAAAATTTTTTTTTTTTTTGGCGGTAAGTGGGCCTCTCACTGTTGTGGCCTCTCCCATTGTGGAGCACAGGCTCCGGACACACAGGCTCAGTGGCCATGTCTCACGGGCCTAGCCACTCCATGGCTCACGGGCCTAGCTGCTCGATGGCATGTGGGATCTTCCCGGACCAGGGCACGAACCCGTGTCCCCTGCATTTGCAGGCGGACTCTTAACCACTGCGCCACTAGGGAAGCCCACCACTAAAAATTTTTTAAGAGAAATGTTATAAACCAACAGAAAAAATAAAATGGAACCATAAAGAATAATCCGTCCAAAAGAAGACAAGGAAACCAAGGAAAAAAGAACAAATAGTAAACAAATAGTAAGATAGTACATTTTAATCCAACCTTAATTCCATTAAGTGTAAATGGTCTAAGCTAGTGGTAGGCAACCTTTTTCTATAAAGAACCAGAAAATATTTTACGCTTTGGTCTCTGTCCCAGCTACTTAACCTTGCCACCTGTAGCACAAAAGCAAACACAAACAATACGTAAATGAATGAACATAACTATGTCCCAATAAAACTTTATTTACATAAACAAGTGGTAGAGTTTGGTCTGCCAGCCATAGTTTGCCAATTGCTGGTAAACACACCAAATTAAAAGAGATATTGTCAGACTGGATAAAAAAGCAAGACCCAACTACATGCTGTTTACAAGAAACCCACTTTAAATATAACGATACAGATAGGTTAAAAGTAAAAGGATGGAAGAAGATATACCATGCAAAATCAAAAGGACACAGAGACTTCAGAACAAGGGAAATTACCAGGAATAAAAAGGGACATTTCATGATGACATGGGGACCAATTCATTAACAAGACTTAACAATCCTAAATGTGCATGCACCTAACAGTACTCTAACAGTGCTTGAAACATGAAACAAAATCCGATAGAACTGAAAAGAGAAACAGAGAAATCCAAAATTGTAGGTGAAAACTTCAACTCTGCTCTCTCAGTAATTGATAGAACAAGCAGGCAGAAAATTAGTAAAAATATAGAAGATATACAAAGACCAACCTAACCTAATATAGAAGATATACAAAGACCAACCTAACCTAATTGACATTTAGAGAGCATTCCACCCAGCAACAGGAGAATATACATTCTTCTCAAGTACACATTGAACATTCAGCAAGATATACCATGTGTTGGGCCATAAAACAATAAAAAAAGCTTAAATGGATTGAAATTATTAAGCGTTTGTTCTCTGATCACAATGGCATTAAATGAAAACACAGTAACAAAACACCTGGAAAATTCCAAATATTGGGAAATTATTTGGCAAAACTCTTTGAAACAACCCATGAATCAAAGAAAAATTATAAGAGAAATTAGGAACTATTTTGAATATAATGATAATGAAAATGTATAAGCTTTAAGTGTTGATAATTTTTTTAAAAAATTAAAAATCAATGACCTAAGCTTTCACCTTAAAAGCTAGAAAAAGGAGAACAAATTAAACCCAAGTATGGAGAAAGTAAGGGATTAGTAAAAGAGCTCAAATCATGAAATAGAAAACAGATAAACCAGAGAGAAAATCAACAAAACCAAAAGTTGATTATATGAAAGGACTGATGAAATTGATAACCCCTAGCTACACTAATCAGGAGGGAAAAGGAGAAAATGAATCCAATATCCAGGAATAAAAGGGAACATCAGTACATATCCTACTCACATTAAAAGGAAATACTGTTTCATAAAATATATAATTTATTTTCAAGCTGATAAATTTGACAAGTTAGATGAAGTGGACAAATTCCTTGAAAGACACAAATTACCAAAACAGACACAAAAAGAAACAGAAAATCTGAACAGTCTTAGACCTATTCTTTTAAAAACTGAATCCTTAATTAAGAACCTTTCCACGAAGAAAACTCCAGGTCCAGATGGCTTCATTGGTGAAGTCTACAAACATTTAAGGAAGAACATCAATTGCACCCAAACTCCTCCCTAAAAGAAAGGAAGAGGGAACACTGCTGGTAGGAGTGTAAAATGGTAAACCCACCTTGGAAACTGTTCTGTTAATTTCTCATGTTAAACACACCTATCCCATATACCCAGCAATTCCACTTCTAGGTATTCACCCACAAGTAAAGAATACATGCGTCACAAAAAGCCTATACAAGAATGTTCATAGCAGCTTTCCTCATAACAGTTGAAAACTAGAACAACCCTTTCCACAATAATAATAAACAAACTACAGTATATCCATACAATGGAACACTAGTCAGCAACTGAAAGGAACTAAACACTTGTTACATGTAACATGGATGAATCTATATTTCAAACAAGAGCTTCATATAATCTTTATGCCCAGGAAAGTTTGATAACTACGGGTATAGAAGTACATAATAAGAAAACAAAAAGAGAAAATATAAGGGATTTGGGTGGTATATAAATTAATCAGTGCCATATATATCATAACCTATATATAACAGTTGTCACCTTCCATAATTGCTTAATTGCTATTTAAATCATGTTACAATACTCTTCTGTTCATGTTCAATTTTCTACTGTGTTCAAGGAGTACTAACTCCAAATTTTAGTCTTCAATCATTTAACAACCCTAATTTCTCATTAACTCCATCCCAAACCATGCATTTTAGATAAAGAGTCCTGTTCGCCAGTTCCTTTGTTTTTTCTTAATGTTCTACTTCCTTGGTACATACTGTTTTCCCTCCCTCTTTAATAATGTTATTGTTACCTTTTGCTGCACAGCCTTGTCTTTCTACCTCCTTTAAAACTGAACCAAAAACTCATCTTTTCCACTAAGTGCTAAACCACCTCAGATTCTTTCCAAATTCCCTCAGCACTTGAAGACCTTGCTCCCAATAGATGTATTTATTTTACTGAATTTGGACATCACTTCTTAATGACTCATCAACTCCATCCCCTGGCTTAGAGAGTAGAACCTTTGGGGGAGAACTGAAAAGATTACAGTCCTCTTCAAGGTTCTTTCTCTTGTGCTGTTTTTACTTTTCTTTCCTGGAGTGCCATTTTATTTGCCAGAGCCTTGAGCTCCATAGGGCTGTAGGAGTAGGAGAGAAAGAGAGGCAGAGATGGTTGAATAGGGCTGATCTGGGCTAGATTTTAAAGAAGGTGAAAAAAGCCTTCAGGCTTCAAAATCTGTTCAGACTACCTCACCAGCTCAAGGAAGCAAAGAGAATTCCAAAGAGACTAAAGTGAAGAATAAGGAAGTGCATTTGTCTACAAATTCCCTGTTATGCTGATGGCCAGACAGGATGCGGTACACTATTTCAAGGACACTAAAATATTTCTGGCAGCAAATATTTCTATATATTCTTTATAAAGCTATACGGTGGGGGTTTGACTGGAGGTGGGCAAAATTTAAAATACATAGTTTAAAACGTCTACACTCTCGAACTTAGGGCCAGCACTGGCAGTTACTTTTTGTTCTGCATGCATTATTATTTAGGAATTATGGTCATTACTTGTCTAATTTCAAAACTTTCAACTACAAACGTTATGCCTTCCAAATCACATCTATAAACTTAACCATGTTCCTGAGCTAGACCCGTTATTTCCAACTGATATCTTGTTATTACTTATCTAAAAAGCGTAACTACTTATCTGAAAGCAAACTCAGTATTCCCCTTCTCTCAAACTTGCACATATTATTCTCCTGCCAAGTCAGGAACCTTAGACTCGTCTTCAACTTCTATCACCTCCAAACACTAACCAAGTCTGGAGGACTTAAACTCCTAAATATCTCTGAAATCAGTGGTCTTGTTTCTATCCCTACTACAAATTCCTTAATTCAGACCATCATAATCTCGTTCCTGAACTAGGGCAGAGCCTTAAGTGGCATCCTTGACTGTGATTTGCCTACCAGAGGCCACAGAAAATGCCTCATTCACTCACCCTGCCATACATATTCCTTGACGAATAAATGTCTCAATTCTCTGTTCCTCCAGCCTGTACTCTTCATTACAGCTATAATCAGTTTTTAAAGGACCAAACTATTTGTATCACTTCCTCATCTATAAAACAAAATAAAAATACTAACTCCGGGCTTCCCTGGTGGCGCAGTGGCTGAGAGTCCGCCTGCCGACGCAGGGGACGCAGGTTCGTGCCCTGGTCCGGGAAGATGCCACATGCCGTGGAGCGGCTGGGCCCGTGAGCCATGGCCGCTGAGCCTGCACGTCCGGAGCCTGTGCTCCGCAATGGGAGAGGCCACAACAGTGAGAGGCCCGCGTACAGCAAAAAAACCCACAAAAACCTAACTCCTACTATGGCATTTTGTTCCCATTCTACTTTGGCTCTACCCTGATTTCCTAATTTTCTTTTGCACTCATTTTGACAGATCAAACCTCACCCTTTTCCTTAAACACACTATGCCCTTTTATTTTCAATAAATCTAGAATAAACAGGAACTCAGTGCAGCTTATTTTATTTTTATGAGCACCCTTATACAATTAAAGCCATTAGCTAAACCTATACAGAAGTGAGGAAACAATCAGACAATACAGCCAACTCTCAATTAGCCTATTTTCACAGCCTTGTTAACATGGTCACTGTAGACTAAGTGGAGAAGTGAATAAGATGTTTCAACTACCTGCTAAGCTTTTTCCTTACCATAAATTAATGTTAAAAGTCTTCAGTTACAGACTTATAACCCTCCTTTTGATCAACAGGCACAAAGAGAACTACAACTCAATCTTCTTCCCATCTATTCACATACTTTTTCACCTTCTAACACCTCTCTTCTCCACTTCTGTTTCTCCTCTTGTACTTTTCTCTTCCTGCTACCTAAGTTTTCACAGCATCCTCTTTGTCCATCCTTCACAAGAATATCAGTATTCCTCTATGCCTCTTACTGGTAGAACACTTAAAAATTTACAAAGCACTTTCACATTTACTTGGTTCTTAGAACCTCATTTTTGGGGGATTCCAAAATCAACAAATACGAAATATGTGTAATAGTTTCTATATAATACGTTAGTTACCCTTATAAGTAAAATATTTTCTTATATTTTAACTCACATTTGAAGAAATTACAGTTCAAAAAATTACAGCTCAGTGATTCATCTAACACACTGGTACTCCCTCTGCTTACAACTCTACAACCTCTCCTCACCTGCTCATCTCTTAAGACACAGCTCAGGCCTTCCTGTACTCCCAGAGCAAGAACGTTAAGGCTGTTTCAATGTTATCCTAATGTTTTCACACCAGTCTTTCAGACCAGTAGAAGAACCCAGGTCGCTGGACGCCTACTCTGTAGTTTTTCCCACCGAAAACTATTTTCTTTGTTAATGTTACCCTTATTAATGCCCATTAATGATCCAGCATTTTATAAAGGCAACAGGAGAAACATTTTATGGGCAGCCAGCACTGCGTTTAAGACTGTACACCAAAACATCCCTAGATTTCCTTAACAATCAAGAATTTAAGGAATGTCTCTAAATCCTCTCAAAATATCTAGATACTACCTCTTGTGGTAATGACATCCAAAGTTGCCACAGCAAAGAAGTAAAACAACATTTCATAAACTCTAAATTAAACGATTACAAGTTTTCAAAGCTGCCTCCTAATATCCCGGAAGTGTTTAGGGTTAACAATCAAAAGACCAGGGCCTTAGTCCCAATTGTACCACATATTGGCCAACTTGGGAAAGTCACTTAACCTCCCTGAATCAAATTTCCTCTTTGATAAAACTGGATAATGCCACCCACCTTTCAGAACTGTTAAGAAAATTAAATCAAAGAATGATTGCAAATCACCTGGCCTGGAACATAACAGTCAAAAAATGGTAACCCCTTTTATAATTATTTTCACGTACAACATCATTCTTGTTTTCAGAACCATGTCCCACAACACTCAACATGTTCTTCCTAGGACTTTGTAGCCAGCCAGTAACTACAATAAATGCCTTCAAGGAAGTTATCTCCATGACTTCTGGATCCCCTTCCTGGGTCACAACTCAGCCTCTAAATATAATTTAGACTATCTCACTCTCTAACATCTACATTGAAGCTAAGAAAGTAGTTTGCATGGTCTGTATCTACTCAGTCCATGTACCCATGAATTTTCAATATGACTAACAGGCAATTCATAAGCCATAATTTTTTTTTAACATCTTTATTGGAGTATAATTGCTTTACAATGGTGTGTTACTTTCTGCTTTATAACAAAGTGAATCAGCTACATATATACATATATCCCCATATCTCCTCCCTCTTGCATCTCCCTCCCTCCCACCCTCCCTATCCCACCCCTCTAGGTGGTCACAAAGCACTGAGCTGATCTCCCTGTGTTATGCGGCTGCTTCCCACTAGCTATCTATTTTACATTTGGTAGCGTATATATGTCCGTGCCACTCTCTCACTTTGTCCCAGCTTACCCTTCCCCCTCCCCGTGTCCTCAAGTCCATTCTCTATGTCTGCGTCTTCATTCCTGTCCTGCCCCTAGGTTCTTCAGAACCATTTTTTTTTAGACTCCATATATATGTGTTTATTATTTTCAAATATATAAAGAAAATCAACTTAATGAAAAACTGAGCAACGGTTGGTTGTTTTTATTATAGCATGATATTTACGGTATCTTTTGAAGTCACATTTAATTAAATATTTTATTCATGTAATTAGATTATGCAATAGACGTGAAGAAAAGGTCTGCATGTCTAAGTTCTACAGAATTCCTAAAAGCATGTCATGAGGCCAAAAATGGCCAACAAATTGTAATAATTTCATAATCTTTATTAAAATAATTTATCAGAAGAAGATTAGGAGCTGGTCACTCTCAAACATTAAAATTCTGTATCAATGAAAGAAAAAAAATGACTGGAAGCTTTTGATGGCGCCATGTAACTCTCTTAGCTCTGCTGGTTAGCATTACTTCAGAGTAAAGGGATGTATTTATCATCTGAAGTACCACCAACAGAATGCCTGCCTGAGATCTAAAACAAAATAGGAAAAAGCAACTACTGGCATAATAAAGATGCTTTTGAGCTATAACCTGTTTCTGATTTTAATCTCAAACCTGTAAAATGGGCTCAATTCAATGAAACTCTAAAAATAAGGGCAATTTTTAAATATTATGTGATATACATTTTTAAAATAACTGAAATTAATGTTAAAAAAAAAAGAGGTCTAAAAAAAAGTAAGCTCATGTGTGACAGCTGGTAAGAAGCTACGTGGAGGTACAGATGGTAAAGATGTGTGAGAAGGAAAGACCACAAAAACGTGGTTGAATAAAAGTTAAGAGGACTGTAAACGGAAGACGAGCTGCTATAAAATCAACTGCAGAACCTGATAAGGAAGAACTCCAGAATATCCAGGAGAAGAAATTCACCACTGTCACCATAAAGCACATTTGCTAAACCACATGTTCTTGAGACTAACTAGGCCTGGACTACAGCAAATCAAAAAGAACGAAACATTACAAAATTGGAGCTAAGCAAATTTTATCACTAAAACCTAACAGTTTAATGAATGAAGTCATCAAAATATTCATTTAACAGAAAACAAGGTTCAGTGATTTTCTCAAGGTTCCATTGGGAGAAGGGGTTTGCAAATAATAATAGACCTTATAAAGCCCTGGTTTCCTCAGCTAAGTTTAACCAGTAGGACTCCAGAACTCACTGTATTTTCAGTAGAATATCTGCAAATCAATTATTAACATTTTAATTCTAGAATAATGAAACTGCAACAGGGTCTCCCAATGACATTCAGAAAAACAGCCACCTTCACTCTACCTTGATAGGTACACCTAATTCAAGGTCCAAGGTGAGCAGAGTAAGGACTAAAAAAAATAATAAATGAGGGCATCATTTGCACTAAGTGCCCCTTAAAGCAGACTGTTATTTATAAAATAAATATGATAAATACTGATCATGTATTTATCTGGGAATTTTCTGTAGCCACAAAGTGACTTCGTTAACAGCAAGGAAACAAATAAGCATACAAGTACCTGTACATACCTAATGAACATGACAAATAATATCTAATATTTGTTGCACCCTTTCTCTGTGTTAAGGAAACACTTTTAATCCTCACCAATACCCTATTGAGGTGGGTACTTTTATTAACCTCACTTTACATGTGAGGAAACCTAGGTACATAATGGTTAAATAACTTGCCAAGGATCATAACGTTAATTATACAAATCCAGTCTTTCCTACAACTATGATCAAAATCATGTTTTCATAAGTATCATGTAATTCTACTACTGCTCTTTGCAAAGGTACCAAAATCCCTTTTAACATAACAAACCCCCCACACTTCCTTAAAATAATAATTTTTGTATAATTTATCTTGAAAATACTAGAGCCTTTTGAATTCTGAGAAATTTTTAAGCAATTAATTTTTAGCATAAAATTTAAAGCACACTAGCCTACTCTAAGAAGTTCATCTAATACTTCAATCTAGATGACAGTTTGTCTCTTCCCAATGAGAGGGGAACATCAGCACTTCCACTAACACTGCAGCATACTGTTTTAAACTGTGCAATAAAAGCTCATCTTGCTTTATGTCATTTCATGCATAAAAGTAGTCAACCCAAACTTCCCCATCCTTGGAAGGGAACAACATCACCCATAATCCTAAAACCACTTACAGTTGGCACTAGAATGCTTTAGAAATAAACAATGTGAATGTCATAAAGTAGAAAAACCCTGGACTAGAGTTCAGAGACCTGCCCACCAATCCTGGCTCATCGCTAGCTAGAATTTTAGTCCCTTCCACTGGTCTGGGTCTCGGTCTCCTGATCTGCAACATAATCATATCCATGGTCTACTCTTCCAGCTCTAAAAGAAATGTGACTCATACACATACATCTTTTTTCCAAGCTTCCCATTCTCATTCTGTTTAGTTATTACCACTACTTTGCAGGCATTAAGCGTTATTTTCCCTCAGTTCTACAATGGGAGAAAACAGCCCATTCTAAACAAAGGTGATAGGAGAAAGCCTTCCTGACCACTGGTTTGCCATAGATGAGTCTGAAGGTGCATAATGTAAAAGCTATTATAATGTTAAAAGGTGTTAGGTTTCAATATTTTAGGCTACTATTTTGTGTGCCAGTACATTCTCCCTAAAGACGGACAGTAAAATTCAAGGACAATAGGGAGAAAAAATTTAATTATCCATTATTTATTCAATAACTAAGAAGGTGCCAACTGAATATATTAACACCTTTTCGCAGATATTTTTCTCTGATGAATTACATTTTACAGCAAAGGGAAAATACAATCTACAAAATTTTCTCATACATGTTTAAGTGCTCCCTTTAAAAAAAAAGCTTTTATTCTGTAAATTGTGAGGAATTAGTAAGGTAACATATATGATTAAGAAAAGATTAAAAAGCTAGCTGTGCAATTCTTAGCTTCCTCTTCTCAGTGACATGAAGAACCTCCGTGGGCTGCCACAGAGGTGGATTCTGTGGACCAACCCTGGTATGCATTTTCTATGTTCTCAACTCTCAAGAGCATTATGCAAATACACGATTATTAAAATTAAACTAAGCATCTGACATTAAGATTCCCAAATTTGCATACTGCTTTCTAGAGCTGCTAGCTTACCAACATCTTCCCAGTCCAACACTTTAAAAAGTTAAAATTGCATGACCTTGTAAAGAAACAATTAAAAGCAAGGGAAAGAAAGCATGTGAATTACTTATTAATCTTCTAGAATAAAAGCCAGTAGCAAACTGTAATAATACAGTCCAGTCTAAATGTTAAATTGGAAGTAAGCCACTGCTATGGATGGAGAGACCTGAAGAAAGGATCTTCAGCAGATGGAGAAGCTGCTACAAGAATTTCAAGGTGCAGTTTGCGAATTTCCAGCAAAACTAGTAACTGGTAAAACACCATCGAACGCATACATACCTTTTAAAATAAAAGATAACTGCCAAGGTCCACCTTTTGGTTGGAATGCCGAAAGAAAACGTCAGAAATCACCTCGTGACTCCAATACCCCGGCCTCTCAAAGTTCAGAACCAAGCAAGTTGTGTGCTTAAACTGCTTCTGAGCATCCTTTTTAAAATGCAACTCCCTCTCCAGAAAGTCATTTCGCTTCAGCTGCTTGAATCCCCAAATCCCAGCACCAAAGAATCTTAGGACCCCAAGTAGTTGCAGAGAGTCTTCCAGCGCCCGCCTGCGCATCCCTTTCCACCTCGGGTTAAACTCCGGAGGTGCTCCAGTCACTTCCCCCATCCAAGCTCCCCATCCAAGCTCCCCAGTTCCCTCTATCATCTCCGGATGAACCTCTCTTCTCGTCGACCTTGAGGACCCCCGGATTGGAGCCTTAGAGCCCCAAGTGACTTGGCGGGTGCCCCCTCCCCTGCAACGCGCGCAAATGCCCCACAGTCTCCGGTGACCTCCCCCCCGATTCACCACGACCCAGATCACGAACGCCCTCCGGCTAGCCCGGAGCGACCCCCTTCCTCTTAGGGGCCCTACGTTCCTCCAACCAGAAAAACAATTCAACGAAATGCATCAAGAGCCCACTGAGCGCAAGCTCCCACTACGCGCCGCACGGTCTGCACGGGGCTCGCGGCCCGGGTCCGCCGTCCCCCGCCCTTCGTCCTCTTCTCGGCCAGAGGGCCGGCGCTGCCTCCGCCCGGGGTGTGGAGGCGCCGGCCGGAGGCGGACTGCGCCGGGCGCGAGCACCGGGGGCCGAAGAGGCGGCCGCTAACGGCTGTGCGGGGGCCAGGGAGCACTCAAGGGCCGGGCCACCGGGGACACTCACCGGTCGGGGCGCGCGGGGCGGCCTCATCCAGGGGCACCTGCGGCCAAGCAGGACGGGCCCGGACGGCGCAGTCACCGAGAGGGCGAGTCCGCCCGCCCGCCGGTCCCGTCCCGTTCCCTCCGACTGCCCGAGCGGGCGCAGTCTCGCTTCCTCCGGACGGAGTCCGGGGACCCCCAGCTCCGCCGGATGCCCCCGCCAAGCCCCCACCCCTTTCCCCGGCCACCTCCCCCTCTTCACCCTTTTCCCCTCCCCCTCCCCCCAACCCCCACCGGAATGGAAAATACCTCCTGGGGCGGGGGGCGGCGGGGGCACGCCTCTCTGAAGGGCAGCCTACCGTGACCAATAGCAGACGGGGCTCTGGAGGGGCGGGATTCCTAACGGCCAATCCGAAGGCGTGTAGGTGAGGGCCGAAGGAGGGAGGCAGGGAGCGAGAGCGGGGAGGCCCGGGAGTCAGGGAGGTCCGGCCGCTCGGGTGCGCGCCGTGCGCGGCTGCCATTTTGGAGTCGGGCCGCTGCGACGGCGGCCGGGTCCGGCCCGGGGGAAAGGGAGGAGCCAGTCAGGTGGGAGAGAGGGGGTCACGTGGGCTTGAGAGGCGGGATAAGGCGGGCTGCGGCCGGAGGGGAGGGGTTGGCGGCGGCGAGTCACGGGGGCTGAAGAGGGTCACGTGGTCGGAGAAGGTCCAGAGGTGGGCTTGGGGGCGGAAGGTCAACCTTGAGGTGGGAGAAGTAGGAAAGCTTTGTCCCTGGTTTCAACTCTGTTAGGGAGAAGGAAAGGAAAAATGTTGAATGGAGGGCGTGAGTGCCCGGTCGGAAACTGTGAATGAGTCTCCCTAGCTCCCTCCAGCAAGGAGCCTCCCTGTTACTAAATTCCAAGATCCACGGGAACCAGGGCACTTCGTTTAATTCAAGCATTCCCATCCCCACTCCCAGCTGTCACAAACGTGACTCAATGATCAGATGGAGGAGTGTCTCCCACTTTTTGCTTGCACTTTGTATGGAAGGGCCCCCGCCCTAGAAATGGCTGAAAGAATAAAAGCGTAGTTGAGGCATTGTGCAGACGCCAGGACAGGCCATCTGGCCTTATAGAAGCCTTGTCGTCATTCACAAATTTACCTAACACTTCTGTGTTAGACATACCCCTGATCGTATTACAACGTCTCCAGACAGAACAAAACAAAGTTGACTATGAGACCCTGTCTAGTTCTCATCCTTATTTCAATTCATGCTTCCAGTACAGGCTAAATTATACTCCTTACTAACCCACTGAAAGTGCTTCTCTTAAGGCTACCAGTGACATCCATATGATCGAGTTCAAGGATCACTTTTTCGTTCTTATATGATCTCTTTTGCAGTTGATTCTATGGACTACATCCTTTTTCTCCTCCCCAACGTACCCCTCACCCCAGTTTACCTAAGACCATAAACCCTCAGATTGTATTTCTCTTCAGTTAACCTTTATAAATCGGTTCTGGGTTGGCTTTTTAAGAGAGTCCCAGGATCTGATCCTCAGTTGGTGCATAGTCATTCTACTGCACACTAGGTGGTCTAACCACTTTGGTGGCTGAGTGTACCTTTAATGAGATCCCCATCTGCATACCTAAGTGCTTTTGGATATCTCCACTTGAATCTAATCTTGACATATCCAAATCAGAGCTCAAATACCTACTAAGAAGACCGCAAACCTGCTCCTTCCCATCTGTTCTTTATCTTCTTTGATGACATTACCATTCATTCACTTAAGCACACCAGAATCTGCGAGCAGTCCTCCAGGCTACTCCCTCACAGCTGCAACACTTCCCTACCCCTTTGAACTTCATCATGCTGATTATATTTACTAAATGCCCTTTTGTCTCAATTTCTACAGCCACTGCCTCACCTGGGCCATTTATTCATTAGCCCAGTATTTACTAAGCATTTTACAATGTGCCAGGCATTTTTTGAGGTGCTCAGGATATAGTGGTAAACAAAAGGGACAAAGTTCCTGAGTAGGGTGAGACAAAGCATATATGAGTAAAGTAGCAAATAAATAATTCAGGGGTGATACCCCAGTGCTCATAGCAGCACTATTTACAATAGCCAGGACATGAAAGCAACCTAAATGTCCATCAACAGAGGAATGGATAAAGAAAATGTGGTACTATATACAACGGAATATTACTCAGCCATAAAGAGGAACGAAATTGGGTCATTTGTAGAGACGTGGATGGACCTAGAGAATGTCGTACAGAGTGAAGTCAGAGAAAAACAAATATCATATATTAACGCATATTTGTGGAATCTAGAAAAATGGTACAGATGATCTTATTTGCAAAGCAGAAATAAAGACACAGATGTAGAGAACAAATGTATGGATACCAAGGGGGTAAGGGGGTGGTGGTGGGAGGAATCGGGAGATTGGGATTGACACATACCCATTATTGATATTATATATAAAATAGATAACTAATGAGAACATACTGTATAGCACAGGGAACTCTACTTAGTGCACTGTGGTGACCTAAATGGGAAGGAAATCCAAAAAAGAGGTGATATATGTATATGTATAGCTGATTCACTTTGCTGTACAGAAGAAACTAACACAACATTGTAAAGCAACCTATACTTCAATAAAAATTTAAAAAATAAAATAAGCTATATTTCTTAAGGAAAAAAATAATTCAGGGGTGATATGTGCTGTAAAGATCTCCCCCCACCCCAGAAAAACAGGGAAACCGGCAAGAACCTCCCGAAGTTGTTGCCCAGCTCTTCACCTCAATCTCCCCCACCCCGCTCCCCCATGCCCCTCAGCCTCCCCACCCTGCTCAACACCTTTTCATCCTTTCCTCTTATTCTTGAAGAAAAGATAGCCCTGATCCTTTCAACTGGAGTGATTTTCTTTCCTTTCATCTGCCAGGACTTCCCTCTATCTTTATGTTACAGCTGCCTTAATACAAATCCCCCGACTAGGAGATAAGCTACTTTGAGGGCAGGGATCACACCTTATACATTTTTATGCCTCCACAGGGCCTTGGCTCAGAATAGGTGCTCACAAAATGCATGTTGAAATGAACTGGTGAATCCCCTGACCCCTGAATCAGGCTGCCACAGAAGCATCTCCAGCTCAATCAGAGTGGAAGGTCAGTGAGCTCATCTATTAGAGTGTAGAGGCAGTTATGCCTCATGGCAGGGGGCAGGGTAATAATGAAGGAGATTACCTCTGTTGGTCCCTTCCAGGCCTGGGATTCCATGATGCTGTGCCCCATGTCGCGCAGGAGTTGCATCATAAGCACTACTTTACTTGACAGTGCCTAGTACATGTGGGCAATTTAAAAGTATTCTTTGTTTCTGATGACGAGCTTCAAACCCAGAGCACTCTGGGTGAATTGCCAGGAGAGGCTCTGCAGGAGAAGGATTGCAGTTGCCACTTGACTCTATTTCCAGGCCCTTGGGTATTGCACCCCAACAGGGAGTGAGATGATGCCAGTTCCGTCATAGTCATTGTAATTAAACCCAAGTTCTGGCAAAGGGCGGTGCGTAATTATGAAGTATTATTATGGTTTTTATCATTATTAGGCACCCAGCTGCCCAGCCCAGAAAACCACAGTAGTAAAACACAGAGAAGCCAAGCTCCTCTCCCAGCTGGCATGAATCAATACCAGGTGTATTGGCACACAGTCCTGCAGCTCTGCTCATCAAAATGAGACCTTCTGTCCCCTCTTTTTGGCAAGATAAAATTTTAAATGAATGAAAAGAGGAAATGTAAAGAAAGACCTTGCCACCACCTCTAAATGGAGTTCCTTTTTTCCATGTCCCCTGAATGATCTCTTCTCATCTACGTATTTATTGTGTAAATCTTTTTCAACTTTATCCTTGACCTGCCAGCTTTCTAAACATCATTCTACAATGTCTCCAGAGGATGTATTAGTTAGGGTGGGAGTACAGAGTGCAGAAAAGAGTGCTTTTACTTTCAAGAAACTTATAATACAGACTAAATAATTCAGCAAATATAGTCAGGCTTGACAAGGCATCTGCCTTTTATTGAGCGCCTACTCAATGCCATACTTGGCATTTTCACATATGCTAACTGACTTGATCCACACCACCCTGCAAGGTGGGTTTTATTATCCTTATTTTCTTCAAGGTCTCAAAGACTTAGTGACAGAACTGAGATTCTAACATAAATATGCAAATTTGGTGACTGTATACTCATGGTAGATGTGTCCACACTGGGAGATGAATATAGGTATCAGATACCACCTCCTTCTGTCAAATTAAAAATGGTTTTTTGAACAAAATAGATTTTAAGCTGAGCATTGAAAGGACAATTCAGAAGTGATGCTGAGGGAATGGTGCCAAACAAGGAGGCCAAATTGGCCATAAGCCTAAAATCAATCAATAAGGAGAAAGATTTCTTGTTCAGCGATGAGTCATATTATATTCTTCAAGTACCTTTATTATCTCAGTTCTTCCAAATGAGGAAGTCAACCCAGGTGGTACAAGGGTGGGCTGAGGATGGAGGAGGGTGGTTTGGGGAGGGAATAAGTTTTCGAATGGAGAACTCCCAAATGGCCCATAAACTGGCACATTGGGCACTGGCTTCTGAAACAACTGGAACCATGGCAGCTTTCTCTGCTGCTTATCAGTTGTTTTTAACTGATGTATGTAGAACAATTTCTCATTCTCTTATTTTTTCTAAAACAATTGATTAACACATTTTTAAAAACTATTTAGCACTATGTTGTACAAGGCAGTTCACTTCTATTTTTAGTGGGTTTTTTTTCAAGGAGTTTAAGATTCAATAAAATGAACCTGTTTAAAGTGTACAGTTTGATCTGTTTTGAGACACGTATACCCTTGTAACCACTACTGTAATCATGAAATAGAAAATTTACATCACCCCCCCAAAATTTCCCTTGTGCTCTTTTTGCAGTTGGAATTTTAATACAACTTATATTTTGGTTACTCTAAATCTAGATTGCCAGCTTCAACCTTGCTTTCAGATTCTAGGCCCATACTTTTAGCTACCTACTTGACATATCTACCTGGATACTACACACAGGTACCTCAAATCAAACAGGACGAAAAGATAAAGCAAGTGCTTTATCTTAGCTACAAGAAAACCTCCATCTCCTACTTCCAATACCCTTCTCAAATCATTTTTCTGTATTCTTCAATTTGGCTGAGGTAGTCGTCATCTACTGAGTCATATAAGCTAGAAAATTAAAAAAATAATCTTCACTCTTCCCTCTCTTCAACCTCCCAAAAAAGTGATTCTACGTCACACAAACATTTTGTAATCAGTCCTTTCCATTTCCAGTATCCTCATTCAGACACATCTCCCTTGCATGATAACATAAAATCTCCTGACTAGTTTCTTCATGATCCAATTCATCATCCGATCTGCCACTCTAATTTTCTTTTGAAAACCCAGATCTGACTGTTTAAAACCTCTACATTCAGAGACTGCCCAACTGCATACAAAGTGGCACTGAAAATCTTTCACCGTACGGTCCCAACCTCCCCTCCTGGATTCCTCTGCTCCCTGCCACATAAAGCGTGCTATACATTTTCATCTTTCTGTGCATTTTCTCAGATCTCTGTCTGAAATGTGCCTCTTCCTCCACCGGGAAACTCCTCCAACTTTCACAGCCCCATTTATATGACTTTCCTCGGTAAAGTCTTCTCAGACCTCTCCAGATAAAAATAGTCTTTCTGTTTGTTACACTTGACCTCCCACAGCATGCTGCACATACATTTATCACACTGAACAGACAGAGTGGCGAAATAGAACAGGAGAGCTGAGTCAGAAGATCTGGGTCTAACTTAAAAATCTCATTCACCACTTGCTGTGTATCTGAGGCAAGTCACATAACCTCTCTGAACCTCAGTTATTTAATCTATAAAATTGGGATAACACATAATAATAACCCCCTCATAAGACTCTTCTGGTGATTAAATGAAATAATTATAAATGTGAATGTGATTTGCACTATACAGATATTAGAGCTATAATAACAAAGCTGTATCTTCTGATATATTGTGAGCTCCTAGAGTGCAAAACCAGCATCTGGTTATCTTTATATCCCTTCTACCTAACATAATGCTCAGACCTGCCTGTTGCCTAGACTGGTTTATGACATAAGTTACCATTTCTTGCAGAATCATATTCTCTCTGTTTACTCTCTTAGCCTACTTCGTACAATATAAAAGCCAATCATGACATCCTCATTTCTTTTTATAATTGTTTATTGCCTTTATAATTAAATAGTTTCATCAAAAGGTCTCTGAGGAAATGGAATATATAGTCTATCCATGATTAATTTTAAATGCCTTTATTTTTATTCAACAAAAACTTTTTAGAGCCATTAAATGCCAGCCCTGTTCTAGGCACTGGTCATCCAGAGGCTAACAAGAGCCTTCACAGAACTTACATTAGAGTGGGGACAGTAAGCACAAACCAACAAATAAAGATGTTAATCTGTAGAGTCAAAGGTGCTACAGATAGAACAATGTTGAGGGTGGGGCTGATGGAACAGGAGTGGTCAGAGAAAGCCTCCCTGAGAAAGTGGCCTTTGAGCATCAGTAATGAAGAGACAATCCTACAGAAGGAAGGAGGAATAGCCTTCCAGACAGAGGGAAGAGCACAGACAGAGGCCCTGAGACAGGAGAAGGCAAAGGAGATGTGAGGAACTGAAAGAAGGCCGACATGGTGTGGAGGAAGGGAGGGGTAGTGGTAGGAGGTGAAGTCAAAGAAGCAGACAGGGCTTGGAAGGGCAGGGTAAAGAGTTTAAATTGTATTCTAATTGAAATAGAAACCTCTGAAGGATTTTAAGCAGGAGTATGATATGATTTGATTGTTTTTTAAAAGGATCTCCCTAACTACATATGGAGAATGTGTTCTGGGGGCGATGGGAGAGAGGATCAGAAAGCAGCCTAGTGATTTTGGTCCAGACTAGAGATGGTGGTGGTCTGGATTAGGGTGGTAGCCTGAAGACTGTAAAGAGTAGTAGGTTTGGGTGTATGTTTGGCAGATAGAATTGACCAGTCTAACTGATGGATTTAGTGACAGTGAGTGAGGGAAAGACATTAAAGATCACTCTTAGGATTAGGAGCTAAGCAGTGAGGTGGATAAAAGTTCAGTTTACTGAGTTGACACAGTGCCTACGGAGGCGCTGTGTTAGGCTCTGAGAATACAAAGCCCACTAAGACACAGTACTTGCTCTCAAAAAACCCAGGCTAGTGGGGAGGTCTGCCTCCTACCCCGGTGATTTCTGTGGGATGTTTTAAGCACAGTGTCAGAGCTCTGCACTGAGAGTGTCAGGAAGGAGCTCCCGTGTCCCCTGCATTGGCCCCTAGTCTAGTCCAGCTAAGTGAACCAGGAGGCCTACTCTCTTGGGAAGATAACGGGCACTTTCTTGGCTTTTGTGAATATGTGCAGCAATCCACATTCTAGATAAAGCTTTAATTTAACTCTTTATGAATAACTTTCCATAGTTGTCAGCAGCATCTTCCAGGATCTTGGATTTTTTTTTTTAAGAGAAGAGGAAGGAAGGATATGGAAAAACAGCCAGTAGGTTAAAGATGCTGGACAGAAGCAAGGTGCTCAGCTAACAGGAATGGGAATCAGTATGGTCTGAGCTTCTGCTGTACCCACCTACTCGTTCCAGGCCAACAGTAGACCTTTGGTTGACGATGAATTCAGATTTCTTCTTCTTTTTATTGTAATTGTAACTGGAACTTTTATGAGGTTACCATATGACTCCTGAATGACTTTTCTCAAGCTTTTCTCTTTCTGGTATTTATTTAATTTTTAATATTTGACCAGCTGATATATTCACATGTTTCAAAAATCAAAACGAAATTAAAAGGTATATGGTGAAAAGCCTCCCTCCCACCTTGCTTCTTCCACCCCATTCTCCATGCCCACCCACCCTCACAGGTCAAGATAACTATTTATATTGTTTTCCCATGTGTCCTTACAGTGTTTCTTCACACAAGTACAAGCAATTCTTCTTTCTTCTCTTCCTCCCTTCTTACACAAGAGGTGGCATATTATATCTCCTGATCTGCGTCTTGCTTTCCCTCTGACAACGTCTCTTGGAGACCTTTCATGTCGGTACTAAGAGAGCATCCTCGTTCTTTTAAACAGCTGCATAGCATTACACTACAGTTTATTTAACCATTCCCCTATTGATGAACGCTTGGGCTGCTTACAATCTTTGCTGTTTGTTACAAACAATGCCGTGATGAATAACCTGACACGTATGTCTGTAGCTTTATCCGTAGGATAAATCCCCAGAAGTCTCCCAAACACTTTAATAAAATCTTCTAAAGGAATATTCTAAGGTGGTATGACTAGATTTCCAAAGTAGAACCTTAGCTTTCCAAGGATTAACTCTCACGTTCCATTAAGAATAGTTCCTCATTCGTTGGCCTGTAAATTATATCCTTGTATTTTTTCCAAAAAGGAATTTTTTAAAATAAATTTATTTATTTGTTTATTTTTGGCTGCATTGGGTCTTCATTGCTGTGCACGGGCTTTCTCTAGGTGCGGCGAGCGGGGGCTACTCTTTGTTGCAGTGCGGGGGCTTCTCACTGCAGTGGCTTCTTGTTGCGGAGCACGGGCTCTAGGTGCGCGGGCTTCAGTAGTTGTGGCTCGCAGGCTCTAGAGCGCAGGCTCAATAGTTGTGGTGCCCGGGCTTAGCTGCTCCGTGGCATGTGGGATCTTCCCGGACCAGGGCTCGAACCCGTGTCCCCTGCATTGGAGGGTGGATTCTTAACCACTGCGCCACTAGGGAAGCCCCAAAAAGGAAAATTTTTAAATATTTAATCTTTCTCCTGCAACCAGTAATAGCTGGCATAATGTTTTATAAAAGAAGAAAAAAGAATAAAATTCAGCTTGATTATGCCCCAGTTAATGAATTTTAAGCTCTAGAAAATACTTGAGTTTTCTTAATTCAACCTATAGAAGCATCTCTAGAAAGAAGTCTCAGATGGGATTGATGGGTTTGGAGTTGAGAACTTGTAAGGTATACACTGCCCCAAACAGCTCTAGTGCTACCCTAGCCCCAGGGTCAAATATCCTTCAGCCATTTTTTATTAGCACCCCTTTACATTTCTCTTTGTAATTCTTCAGTTTTCCATAGTTGCTTTTGGAAAATAGGTTTAATGGCTTGGTGAAATGGGTAGACTTCGGTAAATGTGCTTTATAACTGAGCCATGTAAAGTAAGTATCCTGTCCTTACACTAGCCACCACTCATATTTTTTCTTATTTATTAGATTCCAGATACATGAGACCAGGATGGAAGACTCCTAGGGCACTTAATTTACATGAAATATTTAGGAGAGCATGTACAGATGTAGAAATATGTACAAGTAATGTGTCAGTGAGAGCTGCCATTTAAAAAATATGTGTATACATCTTAAGAAGATAGCCCGTCCATATTACTATCATTATTAGAAAATAAAATTATCTTTCCACACAGAACTTCTCTTTGGTTCCGTTTTATGTGTGGGGAGGTTTGTTTATTTGCTTGTTCATTTTAATTGTAGCATGAAAGGAAGTATTTAAAAACAAACCATGAGGGACTTCCATGGTGACGCAGTGGTTAAGAATCCGCCTGCCAATGCAGGGGACATGGGTTCGAGCCCTGGTCCAGGAAGATCCCACATGCCACAGAGCAACTAAGCCCGTGGGCCGTGACTACTGAGCCTGCATTCTAGAGCCTGCGAGCCACAACTACTGAGCCCGTGTGCCGCAACTACTGAAGCCTGCACACCTAGAGCCCGTGCTCCGCGACCAGAGAAGCCACTGCAATGAGAAGCCCGTGTACTGCAACGAAGAGTAGCCCCCACTTGCTGCAACTAGAGAAAGGGTGTAGCAACTAGAGAAAGCGTGTAGCAACGAAGACCCAACACAGCCAAAAATAAATAAAAAAATAAATTTATTAAAAGAAAAAAAAAAACCATGAAATTGACAAGTTTCAGCCAACAGCCATCTAGAAAGCGTTCCTTAGCTCTAAAGCTCTCTTCCTCAGAAATCACAAAATCTACAAATTGTAGAACTAGAAGTGTACAATCTCTCTGAAGAGTATCTAGTCCCAGCTCTAACTGAAACTATCTTCAATTTTTTAAATGTCTCACATGAGGATTCTACAGTCTCTCTTTTGGCCATTACGTCCCCCCCCCCACTTTTTTGTTTTTAAATTAATTAATTTTTAAATTCCTTCTCATATATTTTGGTTTCTGTATTTGCAATATTTATCCTTCAAGTTTTCATTAAGCACTAACTCTTCTATGTGAACATTAGGAAATGTCAATTATACATTCTCCTTTTTTCTCTTCAGCTGGTAAGACTTGGACTCTGTCTTTAGGGGATAGCCAGAATTCCTGCTTAAGTGAGGAATAACAGTAGATAAAATTATTTGTGCATCTGGTCCCTGAGTATTTGTAGAGAACATCAGTTCCACTGACCACACTCTAATTTTGTTCTGGGGACTCTGGTCCTCCATACTCTCAGGGCTTGGACAGAATAGCGATATCTCTACCCCCATGCCTCAGGGGTGAAACATGTGACCTTGGTCTAGGTCATCAGTATATCCTATTCCCTGGTCACAGTGATCCATTCTAGATCTACTAGAAAAGTTGGCTCTGGATTTGAACCTAGAGGTAAGTAGCAGCTTGCATCCATATTGGGTACACGAGGTGAGAGATTGCCCAAGAATGGAGCCAATGTTGAAGATGCTGAATTGAGAAATGGAGAGAGAGAAACCAAGTCCTAGGTCATACTGTTTGAGCACTGGATCAAGCTTCACCTGAACCAGATACTCTAAATTATTCAGTTACATGAGCCAGTAAATTTACCTTTTTGACTAAACTACTTTGGATTATGTTTTTCACCTCTGGAGAGCAAAGGATTTTTAGTTGATGCAACATCTTCAAACAAAATTAGACAAATTAAACTCACGTTGTTCCCACGGTTTGCCAAATCACATGATTTCCCCAGCTAATACACAGACTCCTTTCTTCTTGCATCTAGAGTGAATCTACCCTTGCAGCATACCTGTCTAGACACCAAACCAGAATTCTCTTCCCCTTCCCCTAAAGACTCCTCCAGTTCTATGTTTAAACCCAGCCCACTGGTGAAGTTAAAGAAAGAAGGGAACAGATGGCAACCTGATTCATATTCCTCTTATAGGGAATTAAGCCAATGTATTTTGGGGGTCAGTTCCAGTTCAGTTTCAGCAGTGAATGAGAGTTGTTTGAATCCATTTCTGGTTTAGGCCTGTAATCGTCTGCAGTAATCCAAAGTCCTTCACAAGGAGAAAATATTGGGGGGAGTTAAAATTTTGTTCCAGTTTGACAGAACTATGTAACGTAGAATCAAGTTGCACCCGTCTTGTTAGGCATTTTGTGCTAAAAGAGGTAGCATATGGGCAGGAGAGGGAGGTGATTAATAGTATACTTAATACGAAAATAATCAGCCTAGACTGCATCCGTAATAAGCTGTGTCATAAAATCTACTCTTTGGATTTGTTTTTAATGTTTCTAATCCACATGAGAGCATATTTTGAAATATCGTATAGTATCCACCCAATCACTAAAAGATAGGTTGAAACATACTTTGAAAATTTTGCCTCTTTTAGAGGAGCAAGTGTCTTGTAGGTGAAACATTTATGGCCTGAGTTTGAAAATATTTTCTAATTAAAATGATAGTCTGTCAATATCTCAAGGCACTAAGACTTAGTGAACAATTTGGGGACATTGATTATCCTCTAAAATAAAAAGTAAAAATCTAGGTTTAGAATATCAACTGGACCTTTATATATATATATATATATATATATATATATATATATATATATATAATCATTATATATTTATAATATAAATAATTTCAAGACACTTACAGAATGCTCAGCTTGTTCCAGGATATTTTTTGTTAGTGGGTGGTATACAAACAAGAGATAGAAAGACAGATGCCATCTATATATTTTACAAAAACACCTCTTGCTGGTGCATGTGTAAGCAGGGAGTCAGATTTGACAAAATGTAAAGAGATGTCTTACAGATGGCACACGTGAGCAGAACAGCTCTTCCCAAACTGATGAGGCTGTAAAAGCGGTTGTCATGAGTATGTGCAAGTCTGTCACACCTGTTCTACAAGGAAGTTCCCACTCGTAAATATGAACCTTCAGAATCAGAACCCAAGGCTAGCTGAGCTTAGTTCAGTTTTCCATTAGTTCAAGAGAGACTATGACCACAAAAATGGATTGCGTGTCTTTTTGTGACTCTTCTGAAACTTTTATGTTTCCCCTGTCTCTGTGCTATTTGAGGTTAAAGTTTAAGATTAAAATCCTCTTACTTGGTCCTCGAAGAAATAACCATAATTAATCTTATAGCATTAAATTCATTGGTGATGTGCTTTGAAGGGGATAAACTCCTGCAAAAATAAACTGCAAAAAGGCTTGGATATACAGAATTTCAATGCTTCAAATGATGTAATTTTCTATAATATTTAGCATGCCAGTTTTAGTTTGGTATTTGTATAATAGGAGATTTCGAAGAAAAAGCTAAAGAGAGGCTAATTTGCTCGGTGGTGCTTCTGTTCTTTTGTTCTTTTAGAATCTAAAATTAACCAACATCTGCAGTGTCAACAGGGACTCCATATGGTATCCAAGTTTGTGCTTTTGCTAAATAATGCATTTGAGGCAATGTAATCTGAGAGGAATTCTGAGGTGATAATGAGTAGACTGTAGACTGCCTTATATTATATAGCACTTTATAGTTTCAAAATGATTTAACAACTAGGACCTTTTTTGATCCTCACAACAACATTAAGAGGCAACAAGATCAGGTATTTCTTCTTACTGTCGAACAGATGAGAAGACAGAGGTCCAAAGTATGGAAGAGAGATGTCCAGAGTCACAAACTCGGTGAGTAGCAGAGTGAGAATGAAACCCTGGCCATCTGGTTCCTAATCTAATGCCCTTTCTACCAAATTACTAGGATCAAGTTATTGACAACTCAAGTTAAAATAGCATGTTTTCCAAATAATAGATCCCACAAACAACTCTGTAGGGAAATGGAAAGGACTCAATACCAGAAACTAAATAATAAACATGTATGTTTAGTTTCCCAGAGTTTAATGGATTTCATTTGCTCAATTAAGCTCACAGATGATTTCCACTGAAGTTCATCCTGGTTACTCTTGTGATTTCCTATTTTACCTACCAAAAAATGTTTTCATCAAAATGCTTTTTCTTCTGTGAAATCATACCTCATAAATCTTTATTTGTCATATCTAGAAAATTCAAAAATTTTCCAGTCAGAGATGTTGGAACTAAGTGTTTTCCTGCCAGTAATAAATTATAATTTACATCTACCTGAGTTTTGAAACATTTTGTCTCAAGTCAAACTTCTGTAAATGTCTACATCGTAGCAATCATTCAGGATTTCTAGGACAAGAAAGAAAGTCGTTTAAAGTCAAAGAATTTATTAGCTTGTGACTGATACACAGGCATAAATTTAGAAGAACCCGATTTTTGAAAGCATAAATAACATTATTGCCAATCCACTTTACAGAAATTTCTAGCTATGTAATATTACCATTTCTACTTTTAAATGCAGAGAAATTCAGAGGCTTCCATTTCTTCAAAGTTGGAGGCTTAAAAATTACGAATGCTGGCATTCTTGAAGAGGAACACTGTGAGTTTGTTATAACAAAAGGTACTGGCGTTTGCAAACATTGATAGGCAGATAGCTTTCCAACAAGTGGAAACACAGAACTATACTGGCAACAGGAGCAGCCAGCAAGCGTTTTAATCGTGATTTGGCTCAGTCTATGCTGGTTCTGACTTCACAGAAGTTCATCTTTAGGAAGCACCTTCTACCAAATGGAAAGCTGGCAAGAAGCAGCACTTGAGATTGCTGACACTGAAGCAACCAGAGCTTACAGAAAACTGAAAAAAAAATTTTCCCCATTATTGTTTGGATATGTCTCAAAGAACCCCAAACAGAAAAGCAATATTTAAATTTGATATTGTCCAAAATATTCTTGCAACTCTAATACCCTACCTACTCCATGTCCAGGATTGGTGGAAATACACTGAGCATTTTTGAAAAGGCCATCTAACCAAAGCAGAAGAATGCTATCTTTCCACGCATGAGCATACTTGGATATGGGAGTGAAAAAGAAGAGAAACTGGGAGAAAGAGACAAAGGGAATGACTTGGAATGTACTTTGCTAGAAACAAGTAATTGGAAGGAACTGGGGGGAGTTGGAGAATTTGGGTAGAAAAGCCTTCAGGGAGGGGAGGTTTAAACCATTTGACTAGGCAATAACTCCATCTGGCTAGTAATGGGCATCTGTAAGGAAAGAGCCAAGGGTGATAGAAGGGAGTGACTATGGTGGTACCATTTGGAGGTAATCTGACTGCAGAGAGATGGCGAATGCAGAGATGGGGACAAGGCAACAGCAGAAGGAAGGGAAGTGCCCAAGGTGCCATGAGAACCCAGACTGCAGTTGTTTTTTCTTCGCTTATTCAGTCAAATCTAGATTTTCTCTCCCCTCTCCTACCATCTCTACACCTCTGCCCCCCACTGCAAGAAGAATCTGTGTTCACAGGCCCAAGTTTGTTTAACTTAGTCCTTATTCACCACTGAATGATTTGTGCAGACTGGGACTGGTAATCATTATTTAGCAAGGACTTCAGCATTAATCAATCAGAATTGGAATGATATAACTTTGTTCCCAGTCAACCCACTCACAACCACAGACCTTTTTGAGCTACAGCGTAGTAATGTGGTCTCTTGGCAATTCTGCTGCTGATTGATGGACTGGACTGAAAAGTGTTGGAAGGGCCAACGCAACTCCCACAATAGGCCAATGCTTTTCTGCCAGACTGGCTTTAAAAAAAAATTTAAAAAGCAGCTGATCATGTCAATGTTAGCCAATACCTGTATTGTTTTCCTGAATTATAAAGCACAACAGTACATCCTGTTATCTCACAATTCATTGTTAGAAGAAAGAATATGAGGAAGAATTAGACCATGCCTGTAATATACAAGATAGGTAGACAATCCTGTGCACTCCTACCCCGCCCGTTGGAACATGTCATTTGCACACTGACACGGTAATGGTTACTCTCAAAGTTTGAGGCAATATCACTCCCTCTTCCTCTCCCTGCCTAGAGGCAGTGGCTCTCAGAGGCAGTGCGACAAGGACATGGTCTTGCCAGCTGATGCTAAGAAGGACCAAAGACTTAACTACATACATATAGCTCGTTAACCTGCCTCTCCCAAATCACCCAATCCACATACATCCTTGCCAAAGGAGGAATCAGGTTCCCCAAGGTCATTCTAAGGATGATTGTGGAGGGCTGGACCCATGGGACTTTGCCTTCTTTTCTCCACAGACACCCTTATGATGGCTTTTTGGGGCTTGTGCACGCTCAGGAAACTGATTTCTCTTCTGCGAAAATATCGAGAGCCTGGAAGAATGGAACACAACATGACTGATCCCTGAATCCCTCACCTTGTTGGATACGCCCCAGGGTGGAGTTGTTACTGCTGTCACAAAAAATTCAGCCCTGAATGAATGAATCAACGTGTTTAAAAAAGATTCCGAATATGTCTAAAACACTAGGTGCAGAGACTTTAATGCCAATTAACAAGGGCAATTTAGAATAGAACAGAGGTAGGAAATTAGGAACGTGAAGAGGCACTGTGATATAGTAGAAAGAACCAGCTCTGTCAGTTACTAGTTGTATGCCTTTGGTCACTATGCCCATGTTTCAGTTTCCTCGACTCTAAAATGAAAGGAATTTGGTGAGAAAAACTTTTGAGAAATACTCACTTATGTTCTCTCTCTGTATTTTCCCTTGGGTTGAATTCACCAAGGGTTTACTCTTGCCAACCCTCCTTGTCATACTTTTCCCTCACCAGCCCTTTCTGGCCTCCATGTTTTTTCACTGGTGATATTTTATTGAGAAAGACTGGTGGCACCTTGCAAAATATCATGTGCTCTCTCCCCAATCCTTGAATATTTTCTTCTAGGTTGGAAAGGAGTATCTCTCTTCTTCAAGTACCATATCTGATGTCTGAATTGCCCTGAGGAGCAACTTGGAGTAACACCACAGAGCTAGAGGACTGAGTCTTCGGTTACCTTCTCTGGGGCCACGTGCTAATTAAACAAATGAACAAAATAAAATTTAACAAAATTTTTTATGCATGTCTTTGTTGTTGTTGCCCCTGTGGTTTGATTGGTGAAGAGTACGTTTACTATGTCAGGTCTGTGCTACACTTAGAAAGGGGTAAAATACTTAGTGCAAGTAAAAACCTTGCAGGATTGGTTGCCAGCTTTTTTGATCTCTTATTTGACATGATCTCATGTGTGTTTTTTTATGGTAGAAGACATATATTGCTATGCTCTTCTAAGGCCATTTTCCTCACATTGCGTGCATCTCTCTTTAAATATTTTAGAAGGAAAAGTGATGTATTTTTTTGTTTGGTTTGTTATTATTATTATTTGTAACTTAGAGAGCCTAAAATCTTTTCTTTTTAATGCTTTAACTGTGTTTAATGCATTGTTCACTTTTTTAATTAATTATTTTTTTGGCTGCATCAGGTCTTAGTTGAGGCATGCTGGATCCTTCGTTGTGGCATGGGCTCTTCATTGTGGCACACGGGTTTCTCTCTAGTTGTGTGCAGGTTTTCTCTCTCTAGTTGTGGCACGTGGGCTCCAGGGCACGTGGGCTCTGTAGTTTGTGGCACGCGGGCTCTGTCACTGAGGCACGCGAGCTCAGTAGTTGTGGCCCGCAGGCTTAGTTGCCCCGCGGCATGTGGGATCTTAGTTCCCCGACCAGGGATCGAACCCACATCTCCTGCATTGGAAGGCGGATTCTTTTTTTTTTTTTTATAGTACATATTATATTCATGAGTCCTGTTTTATTCATAACTGAATCATCATTTTGGACTGTCACAGCCTTTAATAATAGACATTTTTTCCTAAAGTAATGCATAATTATGGTAGGGATCCTGGAAAATATAAAGTATACATATGATATACCAAAGTGTAGATAAAACATGATCCTACCAGAGATAAATACTACCAGCATATTGTCATCTGTCTTTCCATGGCTGGATTGAATATTTTAATGTAGCCCTTATCTGAGTCTGCCTTGCACTTCTTTTTTTTTTTTTTAATCTTTATTGGAGTATAATTGCTTTACAATGGTGTATTAGTTTCTGCTTTATAACAAAGTGAATCAGTTATACATATACATATGTTCCCATATCTCTTCCCTCTTGCGTCTCCCTCCCTCCCACCCTCCCTATCCCACCCCTCTACGTGGTCACAAAGCACGGAGCTGATCTCCCTGGGAAGGCGGATTCTTTATCACTGGACCACCAGGGAAGTCCCAGAGAGCCTATAATCTTGATTCAGTCAAAATAATCTTTGGATCCCTTTGTGTTTCATGCGAAATAGGCTTTCTCAGAACTTGGTAAACAAAGTAAAATGGTATTCAGAAATCTTCCCTTTCCACTTATCTTTCTAAATTCTCCCATATAGCTGAGGAATTGCCATTCTGAGATGTGGTGGGGAGACGAGGGAAGAGCACCCCTCTAATTTCAGACCTCCTAAATCTGGATTCCTTATGTTGTTCAAAGAACAAGTATTCTGACAATTCTGCAAAAAATAATGCAAATATTGTTCTCCCACTACTAAATGTGGTCATATGGTCTATCTCTTAAAGTAGAATTTATTCCTTTTTTTTAATTAAATGAGAAATAAAAGGAAGTCATGCACAAGCTTTCAGAGCAATGACTATAATATAAAAAATGCAGTTCCAGCCAGAAAAAGAAAAGAAAAAATGTTGAAATGTGGAAATAATATGAGATCTTACTCAAGTAGATTCTTATGCTCCACCCAAGAGCTGAAAGAATTAAGAAAAACTTTAAAGAAAGGTAGAAGAATGCAGACAATGGAGAAAAGCAGTCAAGGACAGAAAATAATAAGTGTATAGAGTAATAAATTGGAGTCTGGGATGATTCTTAACTAAATCACTTTCAAATTGCAGTTTTCCAATTAAAAATGAGATTGAGGGACTTCCTTGGTGGCGCAGTGGTTAAGAATCCGCCTGCCAATGCAGGGGACATGGGTTCGAGCCCTGGTCCGGGAAGATCCCACATGCCATGGAGCAACAAAGCCCATGCCTCACAACTATTGAGCCTGCGCTCGAGAGCCCGTGAGCCACAACTACTGAAGCCCACATGCCTAGCGCCCGTGCTCCACAACAAGAGAAGCCACTGCAATGAGAAGCCCACGCACCGCAACGAAGAGTAGCCCCCGCTCGCCGCAACTAGAGAAAGCACGCGAGCAGCAACGAAGACCCAACACAGCCAAAAATACATAAATAAATAAAGTTATTTTTTTTTAAATATGAGATTGAAAAAACTCAATGCCAGAAAACAAAATGAATTTGTAAAGAAAGCCCATTTTGAACTAAGCCTTCACAGATAAGGTCACCTCACTGGAAGGGTTGAAACCAAACAAAGTGGCACAGGTGAGGACATTTGCTAAAAAACAAACCATCATGACTTTACTACATCCACCCAATGTGCCAGATATTCTCCCAAAGGCAAGTGTCTTTCCTTAGGTGGTCTACTTCCAAAAGGGATGGGATTTAGTCAACCGTATTAATTCCATGTTGCTGTGTAACAAATATCCCAAAACTGAGAGCTTACAACAATATTTATTATCTTACAGTTTCTTTCTGTCAGGAATCCAGGTACAGCTTAGCTGGTTTCTCCCACTCAGGGCCTCTCACAAGACTGCAATCAAGGCATCAGCTTTTTAAAAATTATAAAACATATACATACTTTTGAAAAGTATAAAAGCATATAAAATGACAAGTGAATTCTCACCCTTTGACTCCATCCCTAGTCCCACCTCAACTTTAAAGGTAAAGAATTTAACTGTTTCTTATTCTTCCAAATATTTTAAATGCAAATACAATGTGTGTCTCTGTGTGTATTTACACACAAGGGATCACAGTAATATTGTTGTATACCTCTCTCTTTTAAAAACTTAATGATATGTCTGGGAACCCATAGACCAGACCCATCTCACTTTTTTTTCTTGACTGCATAGTATTCTGTCATATGGCTGGCTGTATCATAATTTATTCAGAATCCCCACCTAACAGACATTCATTTCCACCCCCACCACCCCCAACTTTTTGGCAATTTCAAACAGTAATGCAATGGGCATGCCTATCTTTGCATACTTTGGTGAGTATATCTTATAGACAAATCCCTCGCAGTGGAATTGCTAGGACAAAGGATATGTGCATTTAAAATTTTTAAAGCCTCTTTTTATTATAAAATACAAATACAGAAAACCAAACAAAGTAAATACAGAGCTTAATGGATTGTTATAAGGCAAGGCCCCTTTACCCATCACCCAGATCAAGAAACAGACCTTTGTCAGCAATGAAAGAAGCCCTCCGTGTGCTCTGTGATCAAAATTCCCTCCCTCCCTGAAAATAACCACTATTCTGACTTTTACAGAAATCACTTCCTTCTATTTTTTTGTGGTTTTACCACCCAAGTGGCATCCATAAACATGATAGTTTAGTTTTGTCCATTAAAAAAACTTTTGATGTATCTTTTAAATGTCTTTAAATATGCAGTTTTCCCTTCCAAATGTTTCTTTTCCATGCAATTTCTCTGTTGAAGAACTCAGGGTTGTTGTCACATGAGCCCACAATGCTTTCCAGTGAATACCCCTCAGCTATTGTTGAACTTTCCTGTCCCCAGATCTTTCGGATACGCTGTTTCTCTTGGATTTCTCTGCTTCCTCCTGCATAGGTGCTGATAACTTGCAGGTCTTCTGGCTATCCCCTTTCATTGATATTTTGATATTCATGGAGCTACTTTGTCACCTAGCTTTACTGTAAATATTTTCAAGGGTTTTGAGTTTTGCTACCTAGTTACTTTGTTTTGGGGAAGGGATCGGGGGCATTCAAAGCTATGCTACCACTTCCTCCATCTTCCCAGAATTCCCTCCTCGCTTTAAAATTTGGTAGATATGACCAAATTACCTGGAGGATGATGTGCTTTCTGTGGACGTTTGCTTTAAATTAATACACTTCCTATTCTTAAATAGCAAAAGGAAAATAGTGAATATTCTAGGAAGAGGCTGTATGTCCTGTGCATTTTCATTCTGAACCAAAAGTCTGTGAATAGGTATCAGAGAGCTTTGTAAATAAGAGCTGGTATGATCTTCAACTCTGTAGAATTTTTATAGAATCTTTATGGACTGCTCTGAGATGAATAAGGCAGCTGGAGGACAGGGAAGCACACTGCCTTTCAGAGGCCCAGTCAGGAGGAAGGTGCACATGGATCCTTCCATAATCCATAGCATCTTTGAAGCAGAAACTGAAGATCTCTGTGGGGTCATTTGTATATATATATGTTGAAGGAGTTTATTTGGGCATCTCTCAAATCACAAGTCATATGTCTGTGTTTTTTCAGCTTTCTTCAAAAAGTAAGTCAGCAGGAAAGGACAGTTGGTTTTTATTATATTCTTCTATTTCAACAGGATTCTCATGAACAACATGTAGCTTCTGACAGGGACTTTCATTATGTTCTCAAAAAAATTGCTTTTTTTGTCCTCATATTTTGTTTATGTCTATACTGTAAAATTGAGTCCAAGGCCTCAAAAATTAGCAACGGACATAGTATTGTCTACTTAACTAGTGCAGACATTTAAGAAAAAGAAAACATTCTGTATTTGACTATCTTTCCAGACTGATGTGTGGAAGGGTTCCTAGTCATTGACTAATTATATATTTTAGAATATTAGACTCAACAATCTTCTTATGCTTGGGTCAACATTTGTCCCTGTGAATTTTGTGTTCACTCCCAATACTGAAATATGATGCCACCTACTCAGTGGCCTGAGTATGTAAAGGTGAAGATCCCACTTACATGTCCATGCAGCCCTACTGGCATTGAACCTGTCACTAGAAAACTCAGGATAAAAACTCAGTAGAGGCTTTCTTTGGGAAGTTTTGAGGGCAATGATGATTCCCTAGACTAAAAGTACTCAGAGTGGACAGTTCAGTGAAAGATTAAAGACACCCTGGACAACTTTCCAATTTTAATAAGCTTTTTTAAAAAAAGCTTTTCCTGAGTGAATGGATACAATGCTGCCTTTTTTGAAGATACACCAATGAAACATTAAAACGCATCATTTTCTAGAACTAATTAATTTACTTAAATATATATCACTGTCATATTTGTGTTAATTCTGCAGAGTACTAGCCCTCAAAATATCTAGAAGGTCCCAAAGGGAATATTACCTCCTAAAAACTTAAAACCCATACACTCCATCCATTCCTCATCAATTCACCACATGATTTCTATCCATCCAACAAAAACATTCATAGAGCTGACAAAACTACCACCAGACATCTGCAGTAAGAAGTATAACCTATAGGATAGAGGTATTTCTCATGTAGTTATCAGAGTAAAGCCTCATCAATTATTTACTGTACATTTCATATACACAGGGCGCCATGCTAAATCATAGTCAATGTTGTGGAGTCTATTTTTAAAGTATTTAATTATTACCTAAATGTAAGTTTCACAATTGACGTTTGTGAAGTATGAAATGTCAAAAGCTGTATTTTTAAGTACGAGGCACAGAAGATACTGTTAACTGCTAAAATTTATCTGGCCTAAGAGACCTACTTTCCCCTTGCTGCGTCGGCTACACATTAGTTGGAGAGTGGGAAGTCTTTTATTTTGTTGTGTTTTCAACATATACACTGTGGAAAAACAAAAGAAAGATGACAAAGAACCCCTATGGGCCAGAAGAGAAAATGGAGTTTAGTGAGGGAGTAGAAGTATGGTCAAGAGAAAAATTTGGATGTGTAGGGAATAAGGAGAGGGTTTGTTGATTTGTATTTTGCAGGAGAAAAGGAAGGATATGTTGGTTTTCTCTCGTTTTGCATGTTTGTTTATTTTGAGCACATAGATGAGTGCTTAAGTGTACACAGAAAACCAAAATCAGGGAAGAGAATGTAGCAGTAGACAAGGAGTTTTGAAGGAATGTTCTAGACAGGTGTTTGCTTCAGTAGAGGTGTTTTGTTTGTTTTTGCAGTAAGGAAATTTATATAGCAATGAAATATCTGGGTAAGAAGCATGGATTAATGACAAACTGTGGTGTGAAATACTGACCTGTTTATTATTAAAGAACTATGTAGACATCAACCTGGATATATATAGAACTGTGGTAGTCTATACCTCGAGTACTTATTGCCTTCTCTCCTAGAAACAATACACATCAATATAAGCATGAAGATCTAGAAAAGTTCCAGAAAGGTCTCAGAAATGACTTGAGGACTGTTGACTTACTGAATGGGGTGAAGCACTTTGGAAAGAAGACTGAACAGAAACATGATTAGACTTTATGAAAATATGAAGTTTATACACTGTGTAATCAGGAATGATTCACCAGATTTTCCATCACTAAAACTAAAGGGAAGAAGGAGCCATTGAACTTTGAAGGGAGTAATTTTAGAACATGTAAGAGGAAATTCTACTTTTAGTCTTTGAGTTATAAATTCATCATACCAAGAAGCACGGGAGACATGAGCAAAATAAATGCTATAGGAACGTAGGTAACTGCGTGGATAAAGAATTCACAGTGAGTTGTTAAAGGAAGCAAGAGCTGCTTAGGGTGTGTCTATAATTTTGTAAAGATTATGTACTAAAGACTATTTTTATCCTTCTACAAAAACATTCCTTGGTTTGTCTACCAGAGTTGTCTTCTGAATAAACCAAACTAGATCTAACCTACTGTGACATCCAGTGCCCAGCACAGCGCCTGGTAGGAAGTAGGCTGTTGGTCTTTGCTTGATTTATTAACTCTCTTTTGTACTTCAGAGAGGAATGGCCTTCAGAAAACTGATGTTGTTGACCTAATATCCTAATATTTAATTTGGATGAGGAAGTCATTTGAGCAATGCAGATAATTGTCATTAATAAATAAACAAATGGAATGAATTGGTATTAGCAATGGGATGTTAATGCAGAAGATGCAAGACTGGGTTAAGATGCCTGCGTTCCATTGTGGTTTCTGTAACTGCTCAAGGAGTGGTCTATTTCCTTTGATAAGTAAAATGATGCCGATAAACAAGGCTAGACCAAGACAGACAGCTGCCTTAATGGGCCAATTTGGTATTGCTTCAAACACATAATCTTAAATATGGGCTTAATATTTATTTAAAGACAGCCTGACAACCACAAGAGAAAGAGGATAGAATCTGTCTCTTCTCTATTGCCTTGAGAAATTTAGTTCTGACCCAAACTTGTACCCTCTGCTCAGCAGAAGAGCTCTACAGTTGACCACACCCCACCCCTCTCTGAAGGCAGGTGAGCACACTTGTGCTGTCACTTGAGTAACTCCCTTGGGAGTCTCTCTCCCCAAGCAGCTTCCTGAGAGGTTCCAAGTAAGCATAATTATCTCTATTTTATTCCATTTCAGTATATAGATTGATTCAGTATACAGACTGAGTATACATTTCATTTACAGAATGATACCTGGAGTTCCAACCTTAATTCAACTCTTCAGATGAAACAAAAAGAAGAGAGACAAAAAATTCCGCTGAATTTAAGATTCTTACTTAAATGATTTGCAGTAGCCGTAGATGGTCACTAGGTTGGCATTCCATTAGGGATTT